>NC_141456.1:42442500-52442500 GCF_015680905.1 Coptis chinensis
TTTCCGCTAGTCGCCCTCGAGCCTTTCTTTAGCTTTCCATAAACCACAATTCCTTTTTTACAAAACAAAAAAAAAAAAAAAAAAAAAAAAAAAAAAATCAACCTACCCAATTTAGAATAAGTCCGAGAATAGAATGAGTGAAGAAAGAAGAAGAAAAACCTGTGTAAACATAAATTAGTTAGTTGCGAGAAAAAGAAAAGAAGTTTCCATCCAAGAAAAAAAAAAAAAAAAAAATAGAAATAAATAAAAACTCCAAAAATAGAATAAAAGGAGTCAAAAGCCAAAGAAAAGAAAAAAAAAAAATATGGCTAAGGATGGAAACAAAGTATAGAAGCAAAAAGAAAATAACAAGGTTTTCTAAGTTACATAATATGAAGACTCTATTATCTCGGACTTGTCCTTTTGAATATCCATTTCCTTCCTTCTTAAACCATCTCCTAATCCCGCGAACACCTAATAAAGACCTCTAGCTCAATTAGGAATAGGTTAGTGTGATAGTAAGTGGCAGTTGTGTTTGATCGACCGGCCTTCCTTGTGTGTCATTGAGATTTAAGGTAAAAGTGTGCCACCGCACACCGGAGTAGCGAAACTTGAAGGAAAAATCGAGTGATTTTTGTCTTGACTTTTATGTGAGGACCTACTTAAGGACGCTTATTCGAAGTTTTTTAAACGGACACGCTAAGCATTTCATAGCATTACTCATTGTATATATGTTTATTCAGTAGATGATTGATTATTATGCATATATTAGCTTAGGTTTCGGACATGATTATTCTGTATTCAATTGCTAGTGAGATGTATAGATAGTTGAGACATGAATGAGGAAACAATAGTTTTATTTCTTAGTCGTTGTAGTATAGATGAAGTTTGTGAGTACCTTCATCGGAAAACTCTCACGAGGTTATAACTTCGGCCCACTAGGGAATTCCTAGTGGTTTAAGGCCTTGTTGCGATATGGTCAATGCAATCGCGACTCAGTAAACGCGAGTAGATAGAACTCCATTTTTGGTCACTTATTCTAATTTCTCATCTTTGCTTGAGGACAAGCAAAATGCTGTTTGGGGGTGGTTTGATAAGAGCCCAAAACTGTAGTTTTAACCCCTTAGCCATCATACTTTTAGACCAATTATGTGAGTAATAGTTAAGAGTTAATACTGATTACGTGTTTTTATGCATTTCAGGCTTCAAACTCCATTATGTGCGTAAATGCGCCACTTTTAGCGAGATAAAGGAGCAAAGGTCAGTTTTGCTAAGGAGTTACGTGAATAAAGGCCAAGATTCAAGGAGACAAAGCCTTTGTAAAAGCCCGGCCAAAAGCTGAAAAGTCAATACGGGCAGAAATAGTGCACAAGTCAGCAGAACTTCCAAAGGCTGTATCTTTGGACTCAGACCTCAGAATTGGGCCTACCTTACGTCAAAACGACCGGCTCGGAAAGAGCTTTTCAATGGTCCAAGCCTTGACCCAATCAGAGGAGCAGAAGTGGACGAAACATCTGTCGAAGCCAACTACAGCTGAAGAGCCCATTTTGGACTAAAGAAATTGGGTTTTGGGCCCAATTTTCCGCCCAAAACATGGCTCCAAGCCCATGCACGATTTTGGATCTGGAAGTATAAAACAAAAGCTTGACTCTTTGTTAATGGCAGTTAGGTTAGGAAGCTAATGTTAATGGAGTTTAGGGTTAGAAAAAGATAGATCTAGATTAGTTTTAGATCTAGATCTAGTTTTGAATCTCCATTTTATTAGTTTTCATTTCCCTTGTTTTAATTTAAAGTATTAAAATATTGTTATTGCTTCATTAGATAAATCAAGTAGTTTATTATTGATCAAATTCGATTTTGTCATTTATCTATTGCTTAGATCTAATTTCATTTCTTGGTTGTTAGTCATTTCAGAGTTATTGATGTTAGATTTTAATTATTGTTTGTTAAATTCCATAAAGTTAGAATCTTTAGATTTAGTTGTCTTAAATTTATAATTAGTTTTAGTTTAAACACCAAACACATCACTCTCAATCGCTCCTTGTGTTTGAATAATTGAATTCTATTTAGTCTTGATAGATTGAGAGTGGAACGAAATCCTTACTCATTATATTGCATGAATATGTTTTGAGAGTAAGAAGTATTGATTTAAACGTAAGAACGGTAGGATTACGTATTAGTGTTCTTGTAGCATTAATATTTAGGATTCTATTATTTTTACGGTTATCAGTACGCTCTCCAAAGAATCCAAAAATGGCATTGCTTGTGCATTTTAATGTAAAGTTCATTGTATGCATGTTCATATGTAGATGTTTTAATTATTGTATACATATTAACTTGAGTTTCAAAGGAATTAATCATCGTCCCCTGCTAAGGAGATGTATAGATATCTGAGATTAATTTAGGAAACAAGTTTTTGTTACTGAGTCGTTATAGTATAAATGAAGTTTATGAGTATTTTCTCTGAAAAACTCTTACGAGGCTATAACTCGTTCACTAGGGAATTCCAAGCGGTTTAAGGCCTTGTTGTATACGGTCAATGCAATCGCACTCTGCGAAACGAGAATTAGCTTAGAATGGACAGTTTTGGCCACTTATCTGTTTTAATGTCTCTTCTTTGCTTGAGGACAAGTAAAGTGTTGTTTGGGAGTGATGTGATAAGCATCCAAAACTGTATTATAAAACCCCGTAGAGATGTAACATTTCAGTTAATTTTGTGCTTAATAATCATAAAATAATCGTATTTTCGTGTTTTTGCAGGTTAGAGCAACTAACGTAAAAATGATGATAAAGTCAGCATTTAAGCACGAAATATGGAGTATAAATAAGTTTTCCGATCAAACCCATGTGAAGCCCAACAAATCTGGACTAAAGCTCAAAAACTCAAACAATACAGAATCAAGTTAGAACAGGATTACATGCATAGAAGCATCAAACTTCCGGAGTTCATATCTCTTGAACCAGGACTCCGGTTTCTGCAAGTAAGTTGTCTAGATAATCAGCACGACTGGCTCTATCTCAGACCAGAAGTTGCAGAAATTGACGCCCGGGCCCACCAATAGACACAACAAATGGATCCACTTTTCGGGCCCACAAGAAGAGATGAGTCATTAATCATGGAGCATATCAAGACAAAAGTGTCAAATTATTGGCACAAATAGACACCTTGCATGTAATTAATGAGGTTAGATGAGATTAGGTATTAATAGTGAAAACAAAGCAAGGTGTCACTTTGTTTTGAATTTGTGGATATGATGGAAATAAATGTGTGTGTGTGTTTCTCGTAGGATGTAGGGAGAATGCTCTAAGATGAGAGGAAGAAAACAAAACAAAGGCATTCACTCAATTTACTTCCTTGATTACCTTTTGACTCATTTTTCTTTCCTTATCTAGCAGTTTTAGTTTTTTGTTTTTGGTTTTGATGAAAAAAACTTGTAATAGTATTAATGGGGAACACTTTTAGTTTTTGAAATAAACTTCATCATTTCCGTAGGTAATTAGTGCTTTTAGTTTCTTTTCTTCTTTCTCTCTCTCTTTAACAAATATATCTTGTAACTTTCAAACAATCCAAGAATCATGAGCTAAAACTCTACCAAGGAGAGGATTAATGATGCTCATGTGAGGATCAGACTACAAATTTGTGATTCCATAATCACTACTTAAAGACTTAGGTTCTATTTTTCATCCTGTCCCAAAATGACAGATAGTGACCAATATCTGATCAACTGTTGTAAAATAGAACTAGGAGTTTGAATGATATTTCAGAGATGAAATATCATTTCAATTTCACATGCTAGCATGATATATTTAGAGATAGGTATATTGTGCTAGGGATTGAGATGGTAGCGACCTATTTCTAAAAGACTTGTAGCTAGGCCTTGCATGAGTAACTTAATCCTCTACCCTTCCCTTCTATTTAAATTACAAGTTAAAAATCTTAGTTTTTTCATTTTCTTTTATATCTCGCATTTTAGTATTCGAAATTTGATTTAAAAGACAGCAAACCTTAGCTAGCAAATCCACAATAAAAGCTTACTCACTAGTTTCCTAAGGAGCATAATAATAAGCTTGTAAGTTGTCTTAGATTGTAGATTGGTTTGAATTCTTACTCGATCTAAACGCACGAAGATACGTGAGTAAGGGCATGAGTCTACACTGAACGGAAATAGAATTCAAATTTTTAGACCGGAAAGTATGGATATCATCTAGCTGCCTACGTATCGAGTTTTTTAGTGAATTCGAATCAAGTCGGACGTAGTTCAAGCTTTTGATTGGTTGATTGGAGAAGAGATGAAGATAGATGATCGAGAAGATGGATAATTGGACTCCTTTAAGAATGGAGAATACGCCTTCTTTTATAAGCGTAGATTCCCATTTTGCGCTGTCTTGATGATTGTTTTTACTCATTTCGTTACAAAGTAATGATCTCTCATTAATGATGTTGTTGACTAGCTTGCAGCGGTTACGAACAACCTGACTTTAAATCGTATGCACAACCTGTTTGTAGTCTGGACACGTAGTCTGCCACGAGTGTTTGAGAGTGGAAAGTACTGACACTACATTACAAATGCATCTGTTTCACAGATGTCTAGGTGGCTTTACAAGTTTTACAAGTAAAACCACATGTTAATTGTTAAAGTCGTAAACACTATTCGAATTGACCACTTAAAAAGTTGATGAAGATCCATGTACTGTACAAGATTCGTTTGTTTGAAATTGAATTTGCAAGACTAGAAGTAGTAGTTTCGTATAATATATGAAATTCGTGTTAGATATGAATATGACATTAGATGTGGAAGGTTGATGTGCATATTTGCCACTATGAAATTTGAGGAATTGGACTATATTAAATAGTGACGCGATTGTTTGCTGCTTAACTAGTACATAGATTGGCACGGGTGTACTGTACGTAAGTTTGGATAGACTACACACAGTCACTAAATAATTCAGGGGTGTTGTCCGTTACTCCGTTGCAACTATAAAAGGAGTTGTACACTTGTACATGAATGCTTCATAGAACTGCACGTCTGCACCACCTAGTCTCTAGATCAAATTAATTCATTGATTTTTTTGGAATTTTGACATAATTTTGGTGATTTTTTTTCTTTTTGGAACTAAATTTATGTGATCCTTTTTTGGTACACTTGTATTTTATTTATTGGGTTTACCTACTTGGACATTTTACCAAAAGAAACATAATAGCTAATTTGTATGATTGTATCCAGAAGAAAAATGGGTTGCTACGGGAAAGGCAGTAGCTGAACAGATCCCGTAATAAAAGGGAATAAAAGATGTCAATATGTGTCAGAGTCAGAGTCAGAGGAGTCCAGCTGTGAAGACGCTAGTTGGACTTACCCAAAAAGTGGAAACACCTAAAAACAGTAGCAGCAAAAAAAGTGGAAACAAAAGCACAAAACACTTTCACTTTAAACTCTGACACAAAACACACGCACTCTCTTCACTTTCATCACTTGAGGTTTCTTCTCTGATCACATCGTAAACTCATTTCAGGTTTGTTTTCGTTAAACTCAAATTTACATTAAATTATGTTTTAGATAATTTAGTTTGATCTGTCATTTGAAGTTTTGTTTGCTGTTAACTAGAGTTTTATATTAGATAAATGTTGTTGACTTTTTCTTACTTATATTAGTTAGCTTTCTTATGCATGAATCTGTATAGTTGGATCGATTTGATTAACTTTTTATGTTCACTGATCGAGAGAGAGAGAGATACGTGAGTTAAAACGATTACTTACTTGTGTTATTTTGTCATAATGTTAAGTGCGATTCGCCTGAATTTATGAAGGAAAATAATTCCTGGTTAAAATTGGTATGTCATGAATATACACGCGACATTAATTGATGGAAATGTTATATTGTCAGACGCCGTGCTTTGCGAATTTGGATTAGTCTTGACTAATTTGTCCACTAGTAACTAGTTATAGTATGTTATGACTACAAATTCGACTAAAGATTTTTTGAGAAATACAAGCATTGAAGTGTTATTCTAAAAGATTTTATGTATTTGACTTGGGGCACTTGGATGAAAATTTCTTTTGCACTCCAGATTTCTATAATGAGATCTCATTACTTGTTGCAAACGACAATAAAACAAGAACAAATAAATAGAAACAAGAAGTATCTTGAATAAACGTCTGTTTAAATTCTTTTGTATAAAAGCAATTAGAGAACACATACCTATTCCAAAGAATACACAGACTAGATACAAGTGGGCAGGGTGGATGTCCCTCACCCTTGTGCATTACGTGCTCAGAGCTGATGGACATCCAAATATAAAAGGTAGAGAATGAGGAAGTTACTTGTGTTTATGAGTTGTACTGTCTCTCATGCATTCAGGGAGCCTAATAGGGGGGCTGATTATCTTACTGAAATGCCAGACCGCCCTGCTGATAGAGTGCATTATTTTACCAAACTTTTAGATAGGTGTTTGCTAAATTTTGTTGATGAGGATGCTTTAGGCACTTTATATGATCTATGTAAGCATTTCACCATTTCAATGCAG
Organism: Coptis chinensis; assembly: GCF_015680905.1. Taxonomy (NCBI): domain Eukaryota; kingdom Viridiplantae; phylum Streptophyta; class Magnoliopsida; order Ranunculales; family Ranunculaceae; genus Coptis; species Coptis chinensis. Next base: position 42,449,002 of record NC_141456.1, read on the forward strand.
GCTAGGGTCTGCGTCAACCCTTAAATTTTTCCAAAAGAAAAAGATAGAGAATGAGGGAAGTCCAGAAAGGAGGTTTACCCAAACTAACTTTGAAATAAAATGCTCACTTTGTAAGAAGGTTAACCGAAAAATTGAAAGACACCCTATGCGTCAACTGTAGGGAGTCTAATGTCTTCCGTGATATATGCATATAAGACCTGATATAGCACATGTAGTCAGTATAGTTAATAGGTTTCTAGCGAATCTTGGGAAAGAACATAGGAAATTCTGTAAGTGGGTCTTTATTTTTGTGGTAATAAACCTATTATGATTATTATTTGGGGGATATGGCTGGTGATATGGACTGTAAACTGTAGCAAGCTATTTATTTATTTATTTATTATTATTATTATTTTAAAATAACCTAAGGTATGGAGTTTCTAGGAAGCACAAGAGCTTTTAGTTAGCAGTTGTTCACCTTTCCCTCACAGGGGAGGTCCCGGGTTTGAGACTCATTTGTGTCGTCTGCTGATTTCTTAATCGTGTAATTATTGAAGTGCTTTAGCGCTGGTGACAATAGCCTCCACACCAGCTTGTCTAGAGTCGGTTGTGGCTCCATGTTCGATTATCCTTCGGGGCTGGTGATGAGAGTGAGTCTTGATGTTTTAGAGACACAAAGCAGGATCATCTAAATACTTTGAGAGGCTGAGACTCAAAACCGGATTATCTAAATAATTTGAGAGACTGAGGAAAGAACGTTTCAGGACAAATAACCTCAACAGGTGCTTTTAAGTTTCTGAGACTAGATGTTGCATGATTGAAAAGACAACACATAGTAAGGACGGACTCAGAGCAATAGTAATGTGGACATTTGTTCCAGTCGAGAGAGCTCTTTGTCGGTCCAACCCCTCCACAGGCTGTGTAAATCATTATAAGAAGACTCTTGCATTTGCAGACCACAGGTTTTTTAATTTTTATCCGTAAATGCACCATATCGAGAAAATTTTCAAATCAAATGTTTAAAACTTAATTTGTGTGTTTCATCAAATAAATCTAGATGTGAAGAGGATCTGAAAGGTTTCAAATTGGAAATTCGACAACGATTGTCTCATAGATATTAAGGAAAAAGAAGATGCAGATATGGAAGGAAAAGATGATGTTAACATGTACTGTCACGTTATTCGGGAGTTTTAGACATCACTCAGGTTACTAGAAAGAAAAATGATTTGGCATTTTTTCGTCTACTACATCATTTCCAATCATTTTCATGGTGACCGAAAGGGGTTAGGAACATGAAGTACATTGAGATAGGAAGATTAGGCGAGACAGCTATGGGTCTCTACCTATAATCAAGATGAATTGAGTTTTTACTCAGGCATATATGATTTTCACGAAAAAGATGAAGGCCCCTGACGTGAATTAATGTTCAGGAGGGTAGATTAGCTGTGGACACATGGAAAACATATTGTAGGTATGCCTGAGTGTGCAAAAGTGAATGTAGCAAGGGGCTCCTCTAATTTATATTTGTAAATCAGATTTCCATTTTTCAGTGGTTTTCCCCCACTTTTATGAAGCTTTGCTGTTTGTACTTTGTGCATCCAACTCTCATGGATGGTAGGACTTATGTTGTTTCATCATCCACTTCAATGGAGAAATCTAATACAAATTGTCGCGCTGGCATCTATACTTAATTTTTGAGGATTGTGCTTCTAACTTCTTGTTAATTCTGCTTTCGTTTGGTGCCCGTTTTGCAGGTTTTGATCTGTCGTGCTATCACATCTGATGGAAGGGCCAACTAAGTATATCTGTGTGCTGGAATCGTGTCTGCTTGAAGCGACTTCTTTTTTCTGAGCATCTTAGGTTGACATTAAGTTTCTTCGCTGTATGTTCAACAAATTTACTTTCAATGATAGAGGCATGAAAGGCTACTTTGGATGGCCAGTAAGATCAGTACACATATTCTAGCTTTCGGGAATCTTTTGATGTTCTTTTGAACGGTAATGCATCCATTCTTGAACAATGGTTACCTCTGTTGGTACATTCTGCTGGGACATATTGTGTTCATGCTTTTTCTTGGTTCAGGGCTTTGCACAAGCAAGGTCTTTGAATCTGTAAGCTTGTTACAAAACGATTTGGATTCACTTGTAGGCAATGTATGTGAAAGAAACAACTCTTATAAAATAGTATCAGCTTCATTGTCCTCATTGAACAATTCAGTGTCTTGTGAAGAGGATCTGAAAGGTGTTGGTTCATTGAACACAACCTGTGTGTTGTGTTCTAACTTGTATTTGAGTCGCGATCTTTATGTGTTTGGGACAGGGAATCTAGAGGTACTCCCGCATGTTTCGGTTGTGTGCCCTTTTGAAGGCTGTACCTTGAATTTCAAAATATTAGGAAATGTAAAAGTAGGTCAATTTGCAGCTCTAGTTGCTGGTTCTATAATTGTTTCTGCAACGAACCTGACTCTGGATCTTTACTCTACCATTAACACAACATCCTTGGGTGGACTACCACCTGCTCAGACTAGCGGCACGCCAAGTGGACATAGTGGAGCTGGTGGAGGGCATGGAGGCCGAGGCGCTTCCTGTCTGAAAAGCAATGAAACAGATATTTGGGGTGGGGATGTTTACGCCTGGTCTACGTTATCAGATCCTTGGAGTTATGGAAGTAAGGGAGCCAGTACTTTTGAAAAGAAGTTTGGAGGGAATGGAGGAGGAAGAATCTGCCTTAAAGTGAAGGATGCACTGTCTTTATCTGGATATGTAACCGCAGAAGGAGGTGAAGGAGGTTATGAAGGGGGAGGGGGTTCAGGAGGAAGTATAGTTATTCATGCTTTAAAGTTGTGAGTAAATCCAAACCCGCTTATATTTTTTGCTGTTCAATACATGTATGCACAATTGCTCACTCTCATGCACATAGCCAATTTTTTGTTGTTATGTTAATGCTTTTGCACATTGCTCTAATAGAGCTCTGAAATCTATGGAATGCAGAATCCCATGCAATAGTCTGTTTTCACTCATAAGTGACTCCATCCCTGTGTTGCAACTTTCTCTATGCTGTTAACATTAGCCACAGATTCAGCGTCATAAAAAATTTGTCGCCAAGTCCACTAATTTTTTAACAGTAAACCATTCAGACTAATTCCTAGACTTCTTTCACGATATTTGTAGCTTTGTGTTAAAATAAACTTATATTTTAGGTAAAACTCTGTGGATTATTGCATTTTTCACCTTACATATTGATTTGATAATATCCCAAAAGAAATTTTTTCATGAATTTTGCAATTTTATTGAAAACGTAGTTTATTTTTTGCTTTAGAAGAAAACATCCTTTCATATAGTGAAGAAGTGAAAATATATTACTGGTGGTGCATGGTCTAACTTGCTTCGTTTAAATTCTTTTATTTGAGCAAGAATAGAAGTATTGTTTGGATAATATTCTGAAAGTACTGTTTAAATGTATTAATTTTTTGTACATTTTTCACTAAATATTGTTGATATTCAATTGACAGGAAAGGAAATGGCACTATAAGTGCAGCGGGTGGGCGGGGTTGGGGTGGAGGTGGTGGTGGAAGAATTTCTCTTGATTGCTACAGCATACAAGACGTAGAAGTCACTGCACGTGGTTTGTTCTCACTACTTACTTTTGTTTGGACATTATCGGTAGATGCAACAATTCTTCGTTATATTTTGGTTTTTATCGTCCTTCTTTTGGAAGAATTCTTAGTTCAAATTTTTGGTTGGAGTGACACGTCATCTGCTAAAAGTTGTGTTACTTGTGTCATTTATTCATTTTTTCAAAATGTGAAACGAGTTCTTAGTGTATATAAAATTTGAAACTATTAGGTTTCACCGCCACTTGTAGCAATGATTGTATTTCAGTTATCGATTGTAGCTGTGTATTTTCAAAGTTTTGGTGTTCACTAAGAAGCCTAAGTCGTATATCAGAATAGCAGAATTTGTCACCTAGCATACATGATTTTACATTTTTACCAAGGCAACAAGAAAATGACAATACCCATAATTAGATTAAAAATTGTTGTGGCATTACCTGTGGTCACCTTTTTTCAGATACATTGTTTGAAAGCCACAAGGATTCTAGGACCTGGATTACATTTGATTAGTCCTGCATGTGCCCATGTTTGTGTTCATTATTCCATGAATGGGCAGACGTTGGAATGTTGAAACAGCTGTGCATTATCCAAGTTTCTGTTGTTAACTAAGAAGCCCAAGTTGAATATTAGAATAACAGAATATGTCACCTAGGACACTAGATTTTAGTATTTTACCAAGGTAACAAGAAAATGACAATACCCAGAATTAGATTAAAAGTTGATGTGGTATTATATTTGGTCACCTTTTTTTCAATGCATTAAAACCACAAGGTTCCTTGACCTGGATCACGTTTGATTAATCCTGCACGTGCCCATGTTAGTTTACATCATTCCATGAATGGGCAGACTTTGGGATTTTTTCTCAAGGACAGAGGCAGATGAGGTAAATGTGCTAAGAAAGATATCAGGAAGCAGGTGTCCCTGTACACATATTGTATGTGATATACCTCAATTATTGATATTTCGCCGTGTCAGACGCTTCGTATCCTTGTCGGATTCAGACATGTATTCGTGTCAATGTAATTTCAGTTAAAACTTGTTATGGTGTATGTTACATTTTTGAGATTTGAAATTTGTCAACCTAGCATAATGAAATTCACTGACGGTTCATTGAATGTTCTATACACGTGTGAGTATTTTCGTCGAATAAACAAGAAAACAAATATGATTTAACTCCAAGATAATTTCAATATTCAACAATATTACTGTCAATTAATGATATTCAAGAAACCTTTCCTTTTCGGAATATACTTGGATAGGGGAAGTATCATTGAAGGAGAAATTGAGCAACATATTTTTGTTGGCAACTAAAAAGAAGCAAAGATGTCAGATTATATGGAAAGAAGGGAACAAAGATCGGAGTGGAACTTGACTTTAAGGATAGGCTTAAATGATTGACAAATTGAAACATAAAAGTCACTTTTGACTACCATTCGTGAAGAGGGGGAGAAGTTTGGGGAGGAGGATAGAAGGAATTGGGTGTGGGACATTATGTGGAGTTATTTGGGCGGTCCTTTACCACGTGTTGGGCTGTTGGCTAAAGAGTATGCTTTGCACAATCTAGAAGACAGAGATAATTCATAATTTCCTTTGCAAGCAAATATGGAGGGACTTGATTCCATTTAGTGGCCTTCTTTTGTTGACTTGCTTTCTTGGAGAGAGATAAAACCATCAGCGTCTTGAACTGGAGGTATTGAGCTCCACAATATTTGTCCACTATGCAAATTGAGAGAGGAGAGTGTGGCTCATTTTCTCCTCACTTGTGCCTTCTCAAAGAATATTTGAGAACTCTTCTTCTCATCATTCCTTAAACCTTGGAGGATGCATTTTAACGTAAATGAAGCACTAATAATGCAGAATAGCGAAGCATTAGCTCACAAACAATCTAAATAATCAACCTCTAACCGAGAATTGGTGATAGAGAATTGTTCTTTTACCAAGAAATGAAGATAATAATATTAATAAACCAAAGCTTCTGTTCACAAACCCTAATACAACCTTTTATAGGCATCTAACCCTAATACAAGACCTGATGTAAAAGACTAAACAGGCCCTGCGTTAATCACAATGCCCATAACTTATTGAACCGAAATAACACGGCCTAGACCTAGACCTGAGGTAAAATAAGACTACTCCTGCATAGGTCGCTGTGCGTCCAGTTCGTTGCTAAACCTGTACTGCCAGTTCGTTGCGTGACCTGTATGTACTGCATCAGTAGTAGACTCTTACTATCATCTCTTTTGAGGTATCATGGATCGCTGAACATATCCCTAGAGCAATTGCTTGGAACTTATAAAAGGAGAGGAATGCAAAAATATTTGAGCTACTAGAAAAAGACATTCACAAGGTAGTGGAAGCGGTCAAAGAGGAGCTACATGATCGGATATGTGCTAACCCATGTTTCAAAGGTGACCTACCAAGGCTTTATTTGCAATTGGATAATTGGTATCACGTAGCTCCTTTCTATGTGTCCCACTAGTCCACTACATGTAATACTATAGTTTTGTCATATTAATGAATTGAATTCTACCAGGGAATCCCACTATTTAGTTCACATCTTCTTGAGATAGGAACTATATATAGGAAGGGCACATGGGAAGTTGTACATATGGTAGGCATGAAATTCTTCATGAAATTTCTTCATGAAATTCTTTAAGGGTACTGAATTTCTCCCATGTTATTATGCTTCCTATCTCATGGAGGTTTCTCTAAACGTGGGTTTCCGTAGTAAAAATGACCTTGTGCAATCAAACACAGCCTAAAACTTATTGTTGATTCCTTACGTAGTTACGTCTCTTCAGCAGGACATGCTATAGTTTTTTGACAGGTAAGCAAGTAGTGTATTGAAGTTTAAAGAGTGTAGACTTGGTGAATACTTGACGCCCATGATCTTCAGCTGGAACTCCTAGGCCTTTGATTTTCGTCTCTCTTGTATAGAGGAGTTGATTTTGATATGTGCATGGTGGGACGTGATAGTATTGTTAAGACGAAATCTTTGATGCTTTTGCATGTTATTTGCTTATAGTTTGACCTTCTCACTCACATTATTGTCTCCTTTAATTAATAAAGTTATTGTTTTACCAATAAATAAAAATAAAAACTGAAACTCCTAGGCTTATATAGCTTGCAAACAATCACCTTCAATCGAATCTAAAATTAACTGCACTCGGAGGATCCCATTTATAAATTCATGGGGGCTTCCCCTCATACATCTGAATTACATTTTATCTAGTCTTCCTCCATTCTTTGCAGCCATATCAGCTGTAAAATTTTCTTAATGTTAAACTTCTTGTCAGATGGGCTTAGAACGTGAAGCTTCTTATATATTTTCTTATTTTGTTTTAGGTGGGCAGAGTTTTGGATGCCCAGGAAATGCTGGTGCGGCAGGTACTGTATTTGATGCAACTCTCCTCAGTTTAAGAGTTAGCAATGACAATGTCACAACGAGAACGGAAACTCCTTTGCTGGATTTTTCTACAAGCCCACTTTGGTCAAATGTGTTTGTTGAGAACAATGCAAAAGTTTTGGTTCCTCTACTTTGGTCCAGAGTTCAGGTCACTAAGCTCAGTCTCTTGAATTTTTCGTAATAAATTATATTGATGAGTAATTTCTCATCCTGTCTACCAGACTCAAAAGCTTTCCATGTATATATTGTGTTCTATTTAATTATTTTTGTAGATGATCTGTAGCTCACTTGTTGTAGTACTTCATCAACTGGTAGTCTATTATTATTATTATTATTATTATTATTATTATTATTATTATTATTATTATTATTATTTATTATTATTATTATTATTATTGTTATTGTTATTGTTATTGTTATTGTTATTGTTATTGTTATTGTTATTTTCCTGAAAGGGGGTGGGGTGTTATAAGTGGGGATTGGTCTAGACTGTATTTGAGGCCTGCCATCTTCTCATTAGTGTCTTGCTAATGAATCAATGGCTTGATGTAACCCTTAGTTTGACTGTATCTATAAGATAACGGTTTATCGATTATAAAGAAAATACATCATAACTAAATATGGGCAGTTCATACATAATTTGTACTTGCCAATCTTCTCTTTAAGACCATTTAGTACTGTAATCTAATTAGTAATTGTATCATGGACTCATGAGGGTATGGGATATGTTTTCTCAACCTTCCATGATGCTTCGTACCACAAATAAGATTGTTTTATCATTTTTTTGGGATGTAATTTGAGTTAGGCATTACCTCATACCGTTATCTATGTTTCTGTAGAATTGGAGTAAATGTTGAAAGTTAAGGTGTGTGCCTCTACCTGTTATGTACTAAAGTGAGTATGTGACTTTCACATTTCTGTGAAATTGAGAGCATTGTCATAGGTCACTCACTGTAATGTTTTATGCAGCAGAATGGTGAGATGGACTAGGAACTATAAAACTAGGAATCTATGCATTGAGAAAAATGTAGTAGTTTCATACTTTCATAGGCGTAAAAGTGATATGTACCAGTCCAGATGGTTTATTCATGTGCAACATAGACTGGTAACAGCCCTGTTACAAGGGACTGTATAGCTTGAAGATTTTAAAAAGAAAGCAGTAGAGCAAACGTTAAAGATGTGCGGACTTCAGCTATGAGGGCCAATTGAAGGAAGACTTCATTATCAGAAACTATACTATCAGAAATAGTTAGATCAAGGAGCATGAGTGCTCAGCTGATCCCTTGTTTCTGTCATAAGGCTTTGTTGTTGGTGTAAAATTTGCAGACTCGTTCAAATGAAAATTTAGTCTAATAACATTTATTATCTGAAACAAACTCGTCAACGGGAGAAAAAGGGAAAAAGAGAAAAAATGTTTAGAGTGTGTTGGTAAACGTACCTCTTCCAGAAGTGTCATAGTTGACTACTTTTTAAGAACTACGTGTGCAACTTTTGCTTTTCCCAGCAAGCTCTTGCTTAAGCATGCGTAGAATATATATTTGCTTGGTTGATATTCTTCACATCAGGCTATGAATGAACATTAAGTTTGTTTTGTTTCACATTCTGTATATTTTGTGGCATCTTGACCCACTTAGATCAAGGCCAAAATACTTGATTTTTGTTGCTAGCACTTGGCATTGAATTTTATAATGTATCAATTATTGGAAGAGGCACTTCACTAACTATATGAAATTTGTAAATCGTGAAGGTCAGAGGCCAAATAAGCATACTGTATGGGAGCAGCATCAGTTTCGGCCTGTCCAAGTATCCTGTCTCAGAATTTGAGCTTGTTGCAGAAGAGCTTTTAATTAGCGATTCCATCATTAGAGTATGTAATAAATCCACTTTTTTTCCTCTTGCATATTCTATGTGAACAATCAGTTTCAAAAATTATCTGTTTCCTCTGGATGACCGCGCACTATATATATATGATGAATTCGACAGATGTGTTGGTTGTTTCTCTAGAAGTCTAGAGCAAATTTTCTTGTCTGGGTGCAGTTACTTTGCAGTTGGAGTATGTGTGTTGGTGGATTTTTGGACCTTTCCATTTATGTTCTATGGTTTCTTCTGTCATCAAATTAAAGCTAATGTTTCCTATTATATTCTAAATCATGCCAACATTCGGCAGCACATGAATTGTTACTGCGATAAACAAAATTGTTTTTTATCGGTGGTGTTGTATCTTCTTACTCATTAGCATACAGGACCATTCTCTTCTAGAGGACAGCAGATCTGGAATATGGTTACAATTCTGATCATGTGTCTTATTAGGTTGGATGCAATCGACGACTCTTTGAGGGTACAATCTTGGAGATCCATATAAGACCATAAGGTCATTCTTGCCATAAAGGCCCTGCTTTGTTATTGGAGCCAAGTGTTCATGGATCTCTGGAACATTCCTTGTGATCACTATGTACTTTGTGTAGCTAGATGAGGGAAGATTTTTAAAGATTCTTGACTGGGATCGTTTTTTTGGGCTTTTAATTTTGATTGTGTTTGTTTGCTCTCTTGGTTTGTTTACCCTTCTTGTAATTGTAGGTTTTCTAGACCTACTTCCTTAATGATCTAATAAAGTCTTTCACTTTAGTAGTTTACTGTTAAAAAGAACGTCTATTTCAAATGAAGATCCGGGAGACGATAAAGAGGATGCAGTGGTGGTCTTTGAATACTCTGGGAGGGTAGGATGATGGAAAGCTGGGTGGGCAATGTAGGTTGTTTTGGTCGGTGTAGATTGTGCCACCATGGTGGTGGTGTTTCAGCTCTGGCCTCTTTTACTATGCTTTGTTTCTGTTTTGGCCTCGGTTGGTTTGGTGTTTAATAGGTGGGGGGGTACATGGGTTGGGCTTTGGTCCTTGAACAATAGTTTGTTTTTGTTGTTGGTGTTTGTGTAAGAGCTTAATTATATGATTATATATTTATATGAATACATTATCGTTAAGAAACTTTCACAAATGTTGTCTTTCTTTACTTTTTTTTTGCCTCTTCTGAAATCGCTTGAAAGAATGGTCTTTAAATTGTAAATTAGTCCAATAGTGGAAGTTTTGAAGAAATTGTGGCATCCTTCATTGGGTGTCTGGTAATTTCTTTCCATATTTATTTTCATCTTTCATTTTTTTTGCATTAAGGTGTATGGTGCTTTTAGAATGGCTGCAAAATTGTTGCTCATGTGGAACTCCAAGATTGAGATTGATGGAGGAGGAAATTCTAATGTGGCCACATCGGTTCTTGAGGTCAGAAACCTAATAGTTCTCAGGGTACGGTAATTTGATCCTAGTACTTGTGCCTGAAGTAAATATCTGTATATTGTTTTTCGCTTTTTGACTCTGGATGTGTTTAACAGTTCCTTCTATCTGACAGGAAAATTCTGTCATTACTTCTAATGCAAATCTGGGTGTTTATGGTCAAGGACTTCTGAAGTTGACGGGTCAAGGTGATGCTATCAAGGCCCAGCGACTATCCTTGTCACTGTTTTATAACATTACTGTAAGATGTTTATCTTGTCGTTCTTGCTAATGATTCTGTGGTTGAATCATGTTCTCATGTCTTGTCATTTTGCTGTTAGGGTCCGTCATCCTTTAGCACCTTGATCCTATTTTTTTCAACCCCTTATAATAATTCCCTTAGCCTTTGGCCATGCCAAACATAGTTATGCACCTAGAAAAGTGCGTTGGTTGAAAGGGTGATAAGTAGTTACTGTCCCTGTGGGACTTGTCATGTTGGCGTATTAATTGCTTTTTAATCATATTAAAGTTCCTATTAGCCATAAATAGCGATTAATAACTGTCAGGTTTAGGAAATAGAATAATGTTTTCAATGTTATATAAGATTGGTTTCCTGCGTGATAGCAAATTAGTACTAATACAATAAAAAGGAGGTTATTCAGCTGGCTTAGAGAACATAAATAAAGTAAAATTGTAACGTTGATAATGGAGAGAAAGTTTGGAGAAAAAGAGGATATGGCCTTATTAGTTTTGGCCTTGTATCACTTCAGTATATACATATGAAAAATAAGAGTTTACAATAATAGAAACTTCCTAAATTCGGGTTGGGGGCGCTTCCCCAAACACCCAATGGACCACCCGCACACAACGAAAGTATCATTGTGGCCCAGTCCTTAAATCCCCTCGGTAGATGTCCTCTTAGAACTCAAGAAGGAAAAGCCTTCCAGCTAAAGGCCAGTCCATGTACCTTTAGGCAAATTAATTTCCTTAACTGAGTTTAAAATATGAGCATATTATTCTCAAGGAAAGGTAAGAAATTGCTTGGGGTGAAAAGAAGGGGAGGGTGGTACTACCATCTAGAGTAAGGTCCATGGCGAATGCGGAACAATAACTAGACTTTGGACTTTGGCCAAAATGGGGTGTTAATGTCACCAATAGCAGGGGTGAGATAATGAAATTGCTAGATGAAAAAGAAGTAAGAGTAGAAGAGGAAGCAACGAAAATGAAACAGAATCGGATTATTGAAATTTGACATTATGAGGACTTGGAACACTATGAAGAAGATGAGGAAGTTGCAATTGGTTGACCTCGATTACTTCGATGGCAAAGAGGAATGGGATAAGTAGAAGTAATGGAAGGATTCAAACCAGGGTGGAAGGAGGGTAGAGAGAGGGGTGAGCGTTGTTGTTGATAGTTGAAAGTTGAAACCTATAGAGGTGATAGTGCCACCATGTTTAAAATGTTTACTTAGTATGCTCACTTTATGCATATAATTCTTCTTATATACGCTATTATTGATCATAAAGAATTATATCCACAATTAGGCATTCTCCTCCACTTTAGTGTTTGACATGCTTTATGAGAAAACCATATCACCTCAAAAAATTTAAAATCCAAAAAAAACATGTTTAAAATGTTGACTTAGTATGCTCACTAATATGTATATGATTCTTCTTCTATACGCTATTATTGATCATAAGGAATTATATCCGTAATTATGCATTCTCCTCCATTGTAACCTAAGGGATACTGTAGTATGTAATATTCCCACATTAGGCATTTACTCATTGCCGATTGATTTTGAGTTAGATCCCTAAATTTAAGATGATATCAGAGCATGTTATTGTATCTGTCCCAACAATCCATGTTTATACATCACCCAAAAAAATTAATCCATATGTTTGGCTTAAGTTACGCCACAAGTTAGGGTGTGTGTTGAGATATATACTCCCATAAAATGCCAAATCATTGTGTTGAGTGCCCCAAATTTCTGATGTATCCAACAGCTATGGATGTATACTGTTGATGTGCTACCTTCTCCATTGAATTTCTGTAGTTGTATGTTAATGATGTGTCTTCAATTTGTGGTTCTGCTCGTACTATTTGGTATAAAAGAGAAATGTTTAGAATTTTTTTTACTGCTGGACAGGTTGGTGAGGGGTCTATCCTTCAAGCTCCGTTGGACAATCGCACTAGTAGAAACTTGTGAGTTTGCGTTGTGTTCCGAAGTTCTTATGTTGCCCTAAAAAGTGTTTGTTTGCACTCTAGAATATTTTGTTATTACTGATATGAGCTGTGTTCAGGGCCACTAAATCCCAATGTGAGAGTCACGTATGCCCAACAGATTTGCTAACTCCTCCAGAAGATTGCCATGTCAATAACACATTGTCTTTTTCTCTTCAAGTATGTATTCTTTATTCCTTAATCTCCTTATATATACTATCATATTTCTTATTTCATTTAATTTTTCTTATGTTACTCTGATATATGAATGAGCTGTTAGCCTTTATTAAAGCTTCCAACCCAGTTGTATGCAATTCGTCCAAACTTGATATTATCATATTGTTAATTTGTTATGTGTAATCTTAATTTTAAAAAAAAAAAAGAATGGTGTACTGCCCAATATAATTCTAATTCTTGTAGATCTGTCGGGTTGAGGATCTTAGTGTTACTGGCCTTGTCAAAGGAAGCATTATCCACATTCACAGAGCAAGGACTGTCATTGTCGACAGAGGTGGCATGATAACTGCATCAGAATTAGGTAAAATCTGAAGCCTAGACCAAAAAAACGTCAGTGACTTCTTTCTACTTTATATCTTTTTCCTTTTCCTTTTGCTGTTGGTTTTGTTTTTTGTTATATTCACCATGCATTTGGCAAGGCTCAATTGTATCTATGATTTGGAAGTAGTAGTTTATGAGCTTCCATTTCAATGGTAATCCTTAATCAGGTTGTGAAGAAGGCATCGGTAAAGGAAACTTTTCAAATGGAGCTGGAGGTGGTGCTGGACATGGTGGAAGAGGGGGCTCGGGTTTTTCTAACGTCCTTTTAGCTGATGGGGGTCAACAATATGGTGATGCTGATCTTCCTTGCGAGTTAGGTAGTGGAAGTCAGGGCCCTAGTGGGTCATATGGAAATGTTACCGGCGGTGGAATGATAGGTAAGAGATTTTTTATCCGAATTTTGTTAGTTCTCAATAAGTATGTATGACATTGTTGCAGTTCATTTTTTTAAATACATATTCTTTTAGCCTTTTGTCTTTACGACTCGATGCAAAAGGCATGCTTTGATATGTCTAATTTTTCAATGACAAGCCTGTTTCTACGTTCTAGTGCCTTTCTTTGCCAACATCTTTTTGAGAAAAAAATTGGTCCATAACGCTTAGGACCAAACTCGCTCCTAAGCGGCTTCACACCAGAAGTTTTTCCTAGAATCACTACACAACCATCTTGGCTTAACCATGGTTGCTTATATTCAAAACCAAAAAAAAAAAATTATTTCAAATTTATTTAAGGGAAAATCAAGTTTCCAGGAAAACAATTGATCTTTTGTTATCTTTATCTTTAAATAACAAAAACATTCTCCAATTGCACATACATTTAAAATTGTGAAATGATAGGAAAAAGAAAATAATTTTACATTTTTGTGAACTCTTTATTCATTTATAATTATTATAATTTTTCCCTCAAAGTGTTTAATCAATCCAGTTATAAGAAACAATGAAATGCGTAGAATGTCTTAATTAATTAGTCTATCCGATAAATTTTCCTCAAGAAAGTACCTTGAGTATATTAGCAATCCATCCCAAATTTGGTAAATTCAATTTAATTAATTACATCAACTCATCTAGAACCAAACAAATATTTAATATTTAGTTGTCTAATTTATTGGATAAATTGTAGTAATTAAAAATTGGTAATAATTTTCACTTAATGGATATCAAATTGGATTCTTGGCAAGAGAAAAATGTGGCAAAAAGGTGGGGTTGTTATTATAAGTTAGGGACTTAGATAATGAAGGAAATTGTATTTTAGATTTTCTTCTAATATTCAAGTAGCCATGATTAAGCCAAGATGGCTGTGTTCCTGATTCTAGGAAAAATTAGTTGTGTGAAGCCGCTTAGGAGTGAGTTCAGTCCTAAACACTATGTACCAAAGTTTTTCTCTCTTTTTCTTGTGATTTTTTCATGGTTATTTGACTTCATTCCCCTCTGACTTCCCTTGCAAATATTTTGTGGTCAGTGCTGTTTGTAATATGTTATTAAGCTGGTCCCAAGAGGTAACATATGGAGGGAACTGATATGTTTGGCATACATGTGACAAATGGAATGAAAGTCAATGGTAATATTGATTTGTTATTTCCACGCGTTGAATTAGTATTTGGAGCACATGGAAGTAAATTCTAAAATTGATAGTACAAAACTACGGTCATTAGTTGAACTACTTAAAATTTATTGAGGCTAAACCAATCTGAATCAACCATTGTGTCTTCCTCTTAGCTATTTGCATACCGGCCTATCCTAGAATTCTTGTAAACTGCTATTAGTGGGGGTTTTTGTCATGGGGCAAGATATTTACACCTCACTCACCCCACTTTATGGGATTGGCACCCCTATGGTAAAAGACTAAAAGGATGGGATGGTGAGGTGCCGTGAATTCCCACATTCCACAGCAGTGAGGTGCCGTGACAGCAAAGCAAATCATGGCAGAGCTTTGCCGCGAAGGACTTAATTTTTTTTTTGTTCACTGCAAATTTTGAACACCCACGACATAGAGATACTGTGATATACCAAAACGTACAGCATAAGGATACCGTGATGTCTCAAAACTCACGGTAACACACTGCCGCAAGCATGTGAGTAACTGCAGGAGCTGGCTGTTGTGAGAATGGAGGGGTGTACAACAACATATATAATTAATGAAGTGTACACATCAGCTTATATCATAAATGGAGGGGTGCCTATGCCAGGGAATTCACTAAACGGGTGCCAATCCCATTAGTTGGGGTATTTATACGGCCACCCTTTGTCATCCAATCAATGAGGGCTTTATCTTAAAGAGTTTTTTTCAGTGACAAAGTATCATTAATTCCAAAAGTTTTGATGAAGACTTGGGGCTTGTGTTTCACTAATAAGAAAAATAAGCCAGTTTTCACTTTAGAGTTTATATATCTTGTCCAATTGCAACCATTTCCGAGCCAAACACATGTAAACTCTGAACACATTCAATCATTATTCAATTGTGTTTTGGCGACAAATGAAAAATAAAAGCCGAAAGTCAGATAAGATTTCGAGATGTATTTGTGGGGTTGCTTCAAGTGTATAAGAGTTTCCCTTGGAGTGCTCTAAACTTGTGGGAGTGGATTATACCGAACTGCCTCAATGCGTCTGAGAAAAAAGGCCTTTGAGGCGTCTTTATACTTTTTCCTACTATCCTTGACTGCGTAGAATAACCTGTTATCTTTTGTTCTTTGAACTGATGTTTTGCATGTTTACTAGATCTGGCTGAGCTTGTATTTTGGTTAAGTTCTGCAACTCGCATGAAATGTATCCCTTTAGGTCCTCAAACTTTACAGGTAGTTTTTATTTCCACTTGAGTTGTGACCCCATGTTAGTAACTATGTTATATGATCATTGCCTGGATTACAATGTTATAAGATGGGAGGTACTGGTTTGGAAATCGGAGATGATTTGTTGATGTTCTACTGTATCTGGAAGTTTAGATCGTATAGTTTACAAGTATAATAACTGCCCTAATTTCTTACAAATGTTTGGTCCGAAAATCATCAACTGCTATGGCTTAGCCTGAAAAGATTTATGTAATAATTTTTTCACTGATGATTGCATTGCTTTATTTTAGTGATGGGTTCCAGTCAATGGCCACTTTCAAATCTTCATGTGTTTGGCCTTTTAAGTGCTGATGGTCAAAGCTTTCATAAAGCAACAAACAACGGCTATGATACTATGAAGGGTGGACTTGGTGGTGGTTCTGGTGGAACCGTTCTTCTTTTCCTTCAATCACTTACACTTGAGGACTCTTCGTCTTTATCTGTTTCTGGAGGCAATGGTGGTGCTGTTGGTGGTGGTGGAGGTGGAGGTGGGAGAGTTCATTTTGACTGGTACAATATAGCCATGGGAAATGAGTACTTTCCAATTGCGACTATAAATGGTTCCATCAACGTTAGGTGCGTTTCCCATGAAAAATATAGCAGAAATCTTGAATAAGGCATCAGGAGTGAATATCTATTTTGATAAAAACAGCACTATTTGTTTGGTGTAAAATGTCTTTATTGTAATTGTAAAAGTTCTGAAATGTCCCTATTTAAGCAAGGTAAACAATTACATAGGGCTCACTCTCCTAAGTAAGGAGGGAGCATGTGACAAAACTCCTAGCTCTCTGATATGGGACTAAACACACACACACATAATACATTCTCAACAGTACTAATTTATGTGTCTCCACTCCAGTAGTCTATATGTCATATTTATTTTATGTGGCATATTGATATATAAATGTTTATATGAACAATAATTTTTGTTTTTGTTACGTTTTGATGTCTTTGCTTGATTTTGGGTAACAAATGTAAGCGAGCTATATTGACTTATAGGTTTGAAGGTTCTAACCTTAGAATAGGCTAGTAGAGTTCTTTGCTCGCTTGCAGCACTTCATCTTGAGTTTCAGTTGTAAGCTTAAGTGATGCAGGAGAGCCCTTTCTTTCTGCTTAGCAATTTCTCAAACCGTAGTGTCAGTTGAGCATTTTAAAATTTCTGACAAGCAACTGATTTTTTTGTTTCTGACCTTAGGATCTGTTCTTATGGTCATTGGATTCTGTTACATTGAGTAATTCTTTTCTCTGGTTTTATCTCTTACAGTGGTGGAGCTGGGAGCAATGGTGGTCGTAATGGGGAAAAAGGCACGGTGACGGGAAATAAGTGTCCTAAAGGGTTGTATGGTACATTCTGCATTGTATGCTCTCAATTGACATCCTCTTATGATTACTTTTCTATTTGTGCTGAAATGCTCCCTTTGTATTCCATCCTCATATGGTTCCTTTTTATTTGTGCTAAATGCTCCTTATATATTTCAGATCTTTTGCTGGTTTCATGTGAGTCATCAATCTAGGTGTTCAAACCATTTTTTGTACGTGGGATCTAAGTATCTAACTTGATACGTTTGTTGTCCTTCCCACATCTTTTCTTTCTTTTTTTCCTTTTACTTTTTTTTTTCAAATCCTTCAGCTTTTTAATCCAAGTTAACACCACTAAAAGGAGAATGAAAATTTTGTGAATGAAAAGAAGATGAAAGATATGGTCACCATATGCCAATTCCCAAGCAACATCTCACCTTCCTGAAATTATCAATCAACCATCACAACCCTAATTTATGTGCATGACAAAAGAAGGGGAGTGAGCACCTGAAAGTATATGGTGGCCTACCGGTCAGGACATAAGGGAAGGTATTGGGATCAATTCCAACCTTCACGAAAACGGGGTGGGGGTGGAGATAATTAGAATAAAAAATTTGAGCATCCAACTCCAAAACCAATTGGTAATAAGTGGAGAGGCCCCATGATTTTATAAATGATAATGGGAGCTTTAGAATCTCGATAGGGGATTATAAATCTCAGCACTCCCCTTCATGTGTGGCATATCCTTGGCCAAATACTTAGACAATTTTTAAATGGGTGGTGAGGAGTAGAAATAGTCGGCTCTGATACAATATTAAATTTGGGAATCCTACTTAAAAACAATTTTATATATTTCCACGCTTTTAGATACTCCGATTTGGGAGTATAATCGCAATGGTAAATTAATTAGTCTTCATAAATTCACAACTAAACAAGAGTGATGTTGATAGTATGCTAGGGGATATGAGCTTCATATTCATAATATCTGTAAAATCATTGTGTGGTTTTGATCAAACGTGTATTTAATAGCGGTTGAGATGCTTGTTATAGTCCCACATAAAATATGTGAATACTTGCATTATATAATAAATATTTCTAGGCCGCTCCACTTATGACCAATTGGTTTTAAGTTAGATGCTCATAATGTTTAATGTGGTATCAGAGCAGACTATTATGTTTGGCCCAAGGGACCTGTTTACTCCACGTCACGCATGTATGTTGTTCACATGTTAGGCTCAAATAATGCCACATGTGTTGTGATATTTGTTATAGTCCCACATGGGATGTGTGAAGACTTGCAGTATAGTATAAATGTTCCTAGGCCTCTCCACCTATGGCCAATTGGTTTTATGTTGGATGCTCATAATGTTTAACAAAAGCATACATTGAGTGCACAAAACAGTCCTCTGTAGTATGTGAGTTCTTTCGTATGTTGTTTATTGCATTAACATGCTTTGTATATGTGTATACAAAAGCAATATATTAGAATGGAATTGTCTAATAATTAGGGACTGGGTTTCTCAAGGCACTTGTTATGAAGATTGAATGTAGTATCTTGTAAGAAAGGGATGTGTAAATCTTGATTAATGAGAGATAAGAAATTTATTAGATTAAGAATAAGTTGAAGATAAAGAGTAGAATAGAGATGATAGGAAAGATAAGTTATATAAAATAAGCTTCAATTCAATTGATACTCATAATAGTTGGTTGACTTGGTTCTACAAAACAACAGAGAAGACATATTTATAGATATGGTTACTTAGATTCCAAGTAATTGAAAATATAAACTAATTCTAATTCTAATCAGGCACAAACTTAGAAATAACTTAGACTCAAAGTTAAAAATCTTCTAGAAACATACTAAAATAATTGTACTTCTATTTCTTGTGCACCTAAAGCATATGTATGTTTTCCTACATCAACTTGTTTCTCATACGGTCCCTTAAAATTTGAACCCATATATCTCTTATAGGCACATAACTGTGATGTGGGTTTGGTCCTATATCAGTAAGGAAGCTGCCCTAGGTTGTCGTATTTGTAATGATCTATGAAAAACGTGTGTCAATGCCATTTATGGGAAACCACACACCCCTGATGCGCTTTGGGCCTTTGGTAGCTAAGTTGGGACTATGTTGGTGCATGCCATGAAATGGGGTTGTTACAAATTTGGTACCAAAGTGAGGAACTCATTTCTAGGGTGGTGGGATTTTAATTTGCAATGCGGGTTTAGTCCCACATTGGTAGGGAATCTGGCATATATCCTAGATATACTATAATGATCTACCACACTTTTATCTTAAATTTAGTCCCACATTGGTAGGGAATCTGTCATAGAACCTAGATTGTTGTTTATCTTAGACTTTTAAGTTATTTTCTCATTTTTATGCTTAAAGACTTTGAACTAGAGTCGACTCTTACTGCACACCTTTCATTGTGTATATCAGGAATGCCCTGTTGGCACTTATAAAGATGTTGATGGCTCTGAACAGTATCTCTGTACTTCTTGCCCTTTAGAGTTACTCCCCAGTCGTGCAGTGTTTATATATGTTCGAGGTGATCTAGATGGATGTCAACTACATACACTTAAAAACAATCTCTTCTTTGCTGATGAGAAACTCTTAACTATGATACATATTTACTGCAGGAGGAGTTCCTCAGCCCTCTTGTCCATATAAATGTATATCGGAGAAGTATAGGATGCCAAAGTGCTTTACACCCCTTGAAGAGCTCATATACACTTTTGGAGGACCTATACCATTTGGATTTCTTTTGTCATTTATTTTAGTGCTGCTATCTCTTCTCTTAAGTACTTTAAGGATTAAATTTGTTGGATCAGATTATACTTATCGTACTTCTATAGAACGCAATAACCATCAGCAGTCCCCACATCTACTCTCCCTGGCAGAGGTACCTCCACATTTAAATAATCTCGCCCCATTTCCATTTTTTTAATATTCACCAAATATTTGGTAGCTGTATCCTGACTCCTGACTGTATTTTCCGTGATGTTTGCCACCAATCCAGGTACGTGGGACCAGCAGAGCTGAAGAAATTCATAATCACGTGCACAGGATGTATTTTATGGGTCCTAATACCTTCAGGGAGCCATGGCACCTTCCGTACTCTCCTCCTGATGCAATTATTGACATTGTGTAAGATATCTTCTTCTTACAAGGGCCTTAAGTCATTATAGTGATGTGCTAAAGACGTGGTAGGATGTGAAAAAAATCATTGAACACACAAATTGCGGTCTAAATTTCGACATGATTACATGCTTTTAGCCTTCGAATGATACAACATTGTACTGCTTTGTTCTACCTCATTGGGTCAAAGTTTCCTACCAATTACAAGTAACTCAGAATATCTATCAATTACCTGTGACTTGGACACGGTTGACGACGTACTCGTGAAAGCATATGGTTTAAACCCTGTTAACCTTGTTGTGATAATGTGATGTTATACTCATTCTAGTTATATATTGTACTGTTTGTTTTTAAATGTGTATCATGTGCATCAGGTATGAAGATGCTTTCAATAGATTCATTGATGAGATCAACTCAGTGTCTACATATGAGTGGTGGGAAGGATCAATACACAGCATACTCTCAGTGCTTGCTTATCCTTGTGCCTGGTCTTGGCAACTGTGGCGGCGACGAAAGAAAATCCATCGTCTTCAAGAATATGTGAAGTCTGAATATGATCATTCATGTCTCCGCTCTTGCAGATCACGGGCTCTTTACAAAGGCTTGAAGGTTTAATTTTCTTTTTACATACTATTGTCTGCTTATCAAGCGTGCAGAGTTATTTTCAGCGTAAGTTTAGCTATATGAGAGGGAATCCATGTCAGCACACAAAAGATGCTGCTGTCTGGGTGTGTCATTTGATCAACCAGATGCTAAGAACAAAATAAAGTGAAGGCCAGTGGCTTACTGGTGAAGATTTGGGAGGTTGGGCCCAAGGTCTTGGGTTCGATTCCCACCTTCACAAGGGGAATAGAGAATTTAAGGATTCAGAGAAAGAAGTTCTAACCAAAAAAAAAACTATATGTTAGATGTTGTCTGCCCTGGAAACTTCCTGTAAGGACTGGGGGTGGTCTCATTGAATTGCATCGCAAAAGATTAAAATGTCAGAAAAACGAATTTAATTGCAGTCGCCCTTGTCCTATAGTTTTGTATATACAAGCCCTTGTCCTATAGTTTTCAACGAAACAGAGTACGTGATACATTTTTCTGTTCTTCTGGTGTTAATCCAGAAACCAACATGATAGCATTCCCTAAATTTAGATTGCTATGACCTTCTGAGAGCAAGTATACTATTCTTATTATTATTCACTTAAGTGGTAAAAATTGCCAGGTTGGGGCCACACCAGACTTGATGGTTGCGTACATTGATTTCTTCCTCGGTGGTGACGAGAAGCGACTAGATGTAGCTTCCATAAAGCATAGATTCCCTATGTGTATAATCTTTGGTGGGGATGGAAGCTATATGTCGCCTTACAATTTCCGAAGTGACTCTTTGCTTACCAACCTACTTGATCAGGTTTTTCCCTTTTTTCTCATGTATTAACTATTGACATATGTTTTCAGACATAATTTTATATCTCACTACTAAGAAATATCGTTTCTTTTTAGCACGTCCCTGCATCAATCTGGAATCGCTTGGTTGCTGGTTTAAATGGCCAGTTAAGAACAGTGAGAAAAGGACGTATCCGTTCGGCACTACTTCCTGCTCTTAAATGGGTTAGTAGCCATGGAAATCCCCAGCTAGAGTTGCATGGAGTAAGAATTGAACTGGGATGGTTCCAGGCTACTGCTTCTGGTTACTACCAATTAGGTATTTTGGTTGTAGTTGATGATTATTCTCTCTATCACCAGCACCAATCTGATTCATTGGACTCAAGAGGCGACGTACATGTCAGGTATCTTTCAGTATATCATATTTAAGATTTTCATTGCGCGGACACCATATGTATTCAAAGTTAAATCTCATCATGTTTCATTGTTTTGTTCAAGAAGTCATTGAAAATGTTGGGACTCTTGAAACATTCTGAATCATATCTTTTAATTTTTTGAAAGTTTGAACTTGATGGAAAGATAGTATCTGGAAAGAGATCAGCTCTTATAAAACTGAGTTGAGGGATCAAATCCTGCATCCGTGTTCATCCACCGTTAAAGTTTATCGAGATATACACTACACACATCTCAGTTTTAGAGGAGCTGGATTTATCTGGAAACATTATATTTAACTGACAAATAACCATTACAAATTGGGTGAACTAGTGTTACCCCCCCACTAGATGAGCCAATTAGGATTTCCCCCCCACTAGATAGGAAATTAGAGTCTCCCCCCTAAACACACGGTCAACTTGGTTTGACCGTTAACTTTCAAGTCAAACAACTAAAAATGACATAAATGCCCCCACCTAATTAAAATTGAATATTTTCTTTTTGAAAACAATATTGTTTGACTTGAAAGTTAACGGTCAAACCAAGTTGACCGTGTGTTTAGGGGGAGACCCTAATTTCCCATCTAGTGGGGGGGAAATCCTAATTGGCTCATCTAGTGGGGGGGTAATACTAGTTAACCCTTACAAATTTGATGTCATTCATACCCTAGAATAGGGTCACGTCTCACCGTGTGCGCACCTAAAGCTGATAGTGAGATTTTGGTGCACCCTTACTATTGTCACTTCTCTGATGAAGCACCTTCACTCAGTCTGGAAGGGGCAAGAGGTGTGAGCCTGATTCATTTGCCTGAATTTTTCTTTTGTCTCGTCTCCTCAGTGAAAGTATCTGTATTTGGCTTGTACATGGACCTTCTGAGAAAGTATGCAATTTGAACAGTGTTGAAGCAGTGTGCTTTTGTGAACTTCTCAAAATCTTATGTTTTCTTCGTCAACCAATTCCAGTTAGAGAGATAATTCTGTCGTTAGCAAATGATGGTGGCATCTTCTTGACCATCTTTTCTTGAACATCTTAAGTTTACTAATCCATAGACATGAGCTCATCTTGTTGCATTGTAGCTAACAGTAACTATGAAACACAACGGGTGTATGGATTCATTATCTCAAACATCAAAACTCTCAGCCCTTCTAGCTTTTTCAAACATAAAGGGAAGTAAGAACCTGTACATGTTCTATATGTGATCCTTATTTGTTAGCTGAGGCCCAAATCTCCTTTCCACAGACTCAAGAAATAAGAATGATAAACATTATATGGAAGTCTATATACATTAACAGATCCACCCCTCCAAGTCCCCTACTCTATCTCTTGGTGATTCATTGGTATCATTCACAAAAAATGGTCTGAGAAGAAAATATGCATCCTAGTTTAAATCCTTCCTGAATTTATTAGAACAATACACCACTTGAAATAACTCGAGTTTATTTTCTCATGCAATTGATCTTATTTTCAAGAATGGTCAGAGAAGAAAATATGCTTTCTCCTAATCTATATCCTTCCTGAATTTATTAGAACAATACACCACTTGAAAATATGCCTCCCCCTAACTTCTTGCAATTGAGCTTATTTTCTTAGAGTTCTTTTCTCCCATATTTCCAAATAATATCAAAATTAGATTGCTAGCAGCCTAGGAACGATTCCCTCTGTGATGCAGCAGTCGATATATTTTGTTTTAGTAGCAGTAGGAGCTAGGTCTTGATCCTGTACATTTTAGGTCTCATAACTAGAGAAGCTTCATTGTTGTCCCTATTGCTTTGTTGCTTCGCTTGGATGCCCATTCGGCCTTCCGCCGAGGGGCTCGTTTACTCTATTATGTCCGCATCTAAGTTTTTACTGGAAAGAACTTTTTCTATAACTGCCATCACTTATGGGCTTAGTGTCTGTGTGGATATCATACTGAAAGTCAGATGAAATACACACTGGCAGTAGGGAAGTCTATAATGTTTTTGCTCAAAAAATACTGAACAACTTGTTCTGTCTGAATCTTCACTGGAAAATATTAAATCCATGTATTTCATATCTTCGCATTAGGGTAATGTGAATAAAATTCATTTTCCCATTGACATCTTATTGCAGGAAAAACTTGGCTCTTGCGTGTAAGAATGTGCAGAAGTTGCAAGAAAACCTTTCATACAGCACCCATGCATTGTCTCCTAAAAGAATTAGTGGGGGAATGAATGGGGGAATGATAAATGATGCTACGCTAAAATCGTTGGACAATAGGAGAAACATCCTTTTCCCATTTTGTCTTTTTTTACACAACACGAGGCCAATTGGCCTGCAGGTGAAGCACCGAATCACACTGTGCTCATATTGTCTTAGTTGTTGCGAGTTTGACATCATTTAATATATAGAATTGTGTGTATTTCAGGATACCCTACAGCTCTTGATGTGTATCATGCTTCTGGGAGATCTTGCTATCACCCTCCTCACTCTGTTTCAACTCTACTGGATTTCTCTTGGGGCATTTCTTGCCTTCATACTAATTTTACCTCTATCGTTGCTTTCTCCATTTCCTGCGGGTTTGAATGCTCTTTTCACGCGGGGTCCCAAAAGGGCCCCACTTGCTCGTGTTTATGCATTGTGGAATGCAACGTCACTTTCAAATATTGTAAGTTTGAGCTCTTTATTCATTCCATATTTTTTCAAACTAAATGAGTTGACTTTTATCCAAAGTTATTCCTTTTATTGGCATTTACTTGTAGCTTATGTACCGAAGCCATGTATATATAAAGAGTTGGGCAAAAAACCAAGTTCAAATATAATTTTTTGTCTGGTAGATTGTGTTTGATAGGAGCTGTGGCAAATGCAAATCATGGCAAATAACACTATTCACACATTTGCCACTATTTGCCACTGTTAGATATGATTTCTGACCTGTGGCAAATGTTTTTGATTTTTGCCACAACTAGTGATTTTCCATGATTTTGATGGCAAAATTTACTCAGGGGGGAGCTATGTAAATTTTGCCACAGCAAATTACACACAAGTTTGCCACAAACTATTTGTTATCATGTAATCAAACAGCAACAGATCTAGATTTGCCACAAACTATTTGTAATTGCTACTTTGATTACCATGACAGATTTGCCATTGGCAAATGGTGACTAAATTTGTCTTTGTCATAGCTCCTATCAAACACAACCTTAGTTTTAGTAGAACTTCTTAATTATATTGGATAAGGAAAGTTACTTTTACATAGGGATTGACTCTCCTAATATTAGGGGAGTACACATACTATGACTGCTAACTAATCAATGCAGGACTAAACCCCATACTCTAATGTGCTACTTATCATACTTCTCAACACTCCCTTTCAAGCTGAAATATACAGATTATGCATATTCCAAGCTTGAAACTACAATGACTAAACCAACAAAACATATAGATGCCATCCCCCCATATACCTAATCACAAATGCAAAAATAATATTAACACCAAGCTCCAAGCATGTGTTCTATTTCTTAATTCTTATGATTATTTTGCGCTTTTGCAGTTTGTGGCGTTTGTTTGTGGTATTTGCCATATTGGATTTTCCTCTTATTCTACTGAATGGAATCTCAGAAGGTATGGTCTTTGAATTCTTCGTGACATACTACCAACCAACTTTTTAACAGAGATGTCTTTGAACTTGAAATGTTTTACACAAGGGTGTATGCGATACTCTCATTTCATTGCTTTAATGCTAGGTCACAAGTATCTCCAAATGTTGATACATGAATTACGACACTCCAGACTTCCAAACTTGTTTTCTTTTTGCAAAGGTTACACTTAATTTTCTATCAACTAGCATTTGTTCTGAGCAGAAAATAAACAATTACATGAATTCTTTTTGTGTTCATTAACTGAATAGAATGCTTATAGGTAGAATACTGATAAGGAATATTAAGTTTAGAGGTTGTCAGTGATGGATCAACTTTCTGTATAGTTTCTTGTCAGCGGCTTATTTGTAGCGGTTAAAATGTGTAACTGATACAATGGCAAGTAACCTGTCCTTATTCCGATGTTACAAGCTATAATTTTTTAATCCAACAAACATTTAGAATCAATGAAAAGGATGAAGTTGAGTGTTACTTGTATCATTGTTACAAGATTGTCGATATATGCTAGAAAAAAGTAGAAACTGAGCATATAATAATGTGAGACTAGAAAACCCAATCCGAACCCCTCCACACCATCGCAAATCAAAATATAATTAAGTCGGTCTTCCGCTGTTGATAGTCTAATGTGTTTTGTGTTATTGTCTTTCTTTTCACAGGGAAGATGAAAAATGGTGGATTCTACCGACTGTCCTTCTTTTAGTTAAGACAATGCAAGCTCGATTCGTTAACTGGCATATAGCAAATCTAGAGATTGATGACCCTTCTCTCTTCAGTCAAGATCCTGAGAGCTTCTGGACTCACGAAGTGGTGTCGAGATGAAAGAAATTTATACATGGTTGTTTGTGATTACCTCATTGTAAATATGTTTATATTTGTAAAGAATAGTTATTGGGTTGCGCTATCGGCAGTTCATTTGTAAGAACAGTAGCATCATCATTCTATAGCGGAAAAAAAGAAAGAATTTTGTGTGCAGGTGTACTAGTGTTTGTTTGTACCTAGAAATCTCGGATATATATACAAGTTTGTTACTCTTACTACTGACATCGTTTTACTACTAGAGTACTAGACTGACATTGCTTTTTCCCAGCCATACTCCCCATCGGGAATAACCCATGTATACTCATAATATATCACAGAATGTGCTCTCGTCTTCGGGCACTACTGCACTAACTAACAGTTAAAGTTGAAAACTCAGGCGAGATATTCCTTTGACCATAACAAGTTTGGTGAATATGAGACTATGAGTGGTTAGGCCAAACTTGAATTTTAATGAAATGCACATGATGACTGCATGAAAATTTAAAAGCCATCATTTTCTAATGC
The DNA here is from genome assembly GCF_015680905.1 of Coptis chinensis. Classification (NCBI taxonomy): domain Eukaryota; kingdom Viridiplantae; phylum Streptophyta; class Magnoliopsida; order Ranunculales; family Ranunculaceae; genus Coptis; species Coptis chinensis. The sequence continues at coordinate 42,476,050 of NC_141456.1, forward strand.
TCAACATCCCGGGGCATCGGGAGCAAAATCGTCGTGGGCAACCTGATTGATTTTATTTTCAGCTTTTCTGGGCTAGAAATATAAGATGTTGATCCAATTTATCCAACTATCCCTTGTATACTTGGTTAGTTTTGGTAGCACAGCAGATATATTTTCTAAAAGCAAGGATGTCTTACTCTTATTGTCCTTTTAGCAAAGTAAGAATTATGTGCGACAAAGTAGTCTTGTAGTGGAAAAGTTGGCTTCCTCACAGGCTAAAAGTGTCAATAACATTCTTCTAGTGCCTCATGTAAAAATTTGACCCATCCCACTGGACCTGCACCGAAAGTAACAGTGCTGACCTTTCTGATAGTATGTTTTCGACGTTTCTTAAAGAGTTCATGTGAATCTCTTAGGAGAGAGCTTATAACACTCCGCCTTTTTTTTTTTTTATATAAAAATAATAATAATAATAGCCAAAACAAGATATATGATAACTATTAGTTAAGGATAAAAACCCTGTAGGTAAAGAGATAACTTTCATCATTGTTTTTCGGTGGGGGGTTTTTAAAACTAAAAAGAAGATTCTCACGTAGAGTTTTTGGTAGAATAACACAAAGTGTTTTATACAGAAAAAAAAAATGTGGGTTATACTGAAAGAAGAAAAGGAAGATTTTTCTGATAGCTAGCTGATAGTCGGAGCGTGTTACGGGTGAATAGATATATTATGTTTTTATAAAGTTCTCGTTTACTGTAGATTGCATGATAGAAAAATATATGATTTTTACTGCTCACATACTATTGTAAGATTCTGTTTTATACTGTATACTATTTAGTGTTAACTGCATATACATCTTAACTATTGTTTGAAGAACCGTCTGTCTCTGGAAAACTCGTCCATATCCAGTGATAAAACGAGGGTAATAAATCGATTGTTGCTGTAAACAATTGGTCGATTTATGTATTGGCTAAGCGCTTTCGCGTTTTCGTCAAAAGAACCAAATCGTCCTGTTTTGTTTTGTTGGAATAATTTGTTTTGTTTGAATTTTGTGGTGATGTTAAACTGTTGTGGTTATGATTGATGATGTTTGGTTGTTGTGGTGAAGTGTTGGGTATGGAATTGATGTTTGGTTTGAATGGGTGCTGGAGAGGGGCGATTGAAGCTTGAAGAAACGTTAATGGCCATCGATATCGCAATTTGGAAGAGTGGGGGATATCGCTAGGGGTGCAAGTGGATATCCAAATATTCGAATCCGATTCGAATTCGTATTCGAAAAATCAGATATTATCCGAAAATTTTGGATTCGGATTCGATTAGGGATATTTTTTATGTCCGAATCGGTTTTGGATAATGGATTCGATATCGACATATCCGCATCTGATAATATCCGATCCGATTTAAAAAATTAATAGTTATTATATATAATTAATTTATTCATTTTTTATTGTACAAAATATTATATACAATCATAAACTAATAATAAAACTATAATAACAAAATAATAATAATAAATGACAAATATAATATTTATACTAGTTTTTATAGTGGTAAAATGAATTATTCAAAACAAATAAAATTTTAATTAATTTTAATTTTTGGATCGGATATTATCCGATATCCGTTTCGGATATCTGAAATCGGATTCGGATAATTTTTTTAATATCCGTCGGATTCGGATTCGGATATCGGTATAAATTTTCGGATTCGAATTTGAATACAGCCATATCCGCATCCAAACATATCCGTTTGCACCCCTAGATATCGCGATTTGTTGGTATAGTTAGATTAGGTTTTTGGTAGGAAGCGAAACCGAACTGTTGGGAGGTGAGTGGTGGTCCAGCGAGCTTTGTAGTGGTGGAGGAAGTGGGGAAGAGATGACCTAGCATATGAGTGGGAATCTTGTTTTGTTGGTATCATTGGGTAGGGGTTTTCGCAAGGAACCAAACCACTGGAGTGAGGGTGGCGGACTAGTGGAGGCTAGTGGTGGCTGATCGGTGGAAGTGGCGAGCTGGTGAGGGGGGAAGAAGGTGAACAGTACGTGAGTTTTGTTTTGGATTGGGCTTGGGTCGAATCAGTGGGTGTATAAGAAAAAGAAATTGATTAATTGATAAGAGAAATTAATTTGATTATGCGAGTGTGTTTGGGCTTACATTTGAATACATATAGAATATCTACATATGTTATTTAGAATTTCTAACTTTCGTTTGCAGAAGGGTAGGACTTAATAATATTTTGTGCAGAGACGCGGTCCTACCCTTATACAGAAATGAATATCGGTAAGTTTTAATTCAATTACTTAGTTATTAAAACAAGTTATTATAATGAGTTAATGAAATGGAAGTCTTGCTTGGAAAGAAACTATGCCGATTGAAATGACGGAACTACCTGTCTTCCAAGCTGAGAATGATTAAGTTATGATATATTTAAAGTGTTAGTTTGATAAATAAAGACTGGAAATTTTTATTTGTGGTTAGTCTACTCAGCTCATACCAGCAAATTCCATTTTGCTGACCCATGTTTGCTTTGTTTTGGCAACGTGGGTGTGTTTTTGGAAACATAGGTGGAAGGCAGTGGAACCGCGGCGTGTGATTTGGATTCTTGCCTGGAGCAGTTCATTAGTTTTTTTTATTAGATCCGATTCTTGTTGGAAGTATGTAATAACGTAGTTTCATATTTATATGACATGAGAATACGATATTGGAGACTTTTATTCTTAGAGTTTGTTGATGTTTTTGTTTTGGACGGAAGATAGCCTATTAATAAAGTGATGGCTGATAATTATGGGGATTGTGCAATTTAAGTTGATTCTTTTATGATATGGCTTTTAAGGGTTTTTGTATGTGTTGTATCCACCCCGTCATAGTATGGGTTTTTAAATAAGTGAACATAGTGATGTTTGAGATATTTATATTTCAAATATTCACTTTGTTATTGTTTAGAAATTCGGGCTGTGATATTTTGGTATCAGAGCCTAGATTAGCTTAGATTTAGAGTTTTGGGTATATGTGAATATTAATAGGAGTTTTGTTTGAACTGTAGATCATGGTTAAGGCACGTAATGGTAATTCTTGGGACCGCAATGAACACTCAAATCATTGGATGTCAAGAGGAATTGGTTGAATCAATTGTTTGCGGGCTATCTTGAGAATAACCATCCTGTTTAGGGAGATCCTTTTGCTAAGCGGAATAAGGAGTTTGGTACTCTTGGTGGGCAGCGATTTACTGGTGTTGGGAATGCAATTGCAGCGGAGTCTTGGATTCAAAGTTGTGAAAATGTATTTGAGCGTATGCAGCTTACTGAGGTTCAGAAGTAGGAGTTGGCAGCTCACCAACTTGATGACGCTGCTAGGTTTTGGTGGCGAGTTCTCACCCCTAGTTTGGACACTAGAACTTTGACTTGGGAGGACTTCAAGATTAGATTTGAGAGTAAGTTCATTCCTGAGGCAATAAAAGAGCAGTTGGCTCAACAGTTCTCTGAGTTGACCCAAGACGGGAAGTTTGTGACGGCATATGTGACCAAGTTTAATGAGTTATCGAGGTTTGCTCCCTATCTTGTGGATACTGACAAGAAGAAAAACCAAAAGTTCATACGTGGGTTAGAGAGTTACTTGTCCAGCAAGTTGATTCCTTTTGACGGGGACACCTTTGATCGTGTGTTGGACTTGGCATTGAGATATAAGGAACAGAATGCAGCCCTAAGAGAGTCGAGGGGGAAGAGGTAGTTTGGTGAGATACCAGTTGTTGGTCCTAGGCCTTTTGAGAGCAGGCAGCCGAATAGATTTAGGCCTTATGATATTGCTCAGAGGGGTCCATTTCAGAGACCACCATGCATCCCAAGAGTTTCAGGGAGGATTTCATCAGCAGGGTGTATTCCGACCCCAAGGAGGATTTGCACAGCAGGGTGGTTATAGGCCACCGGGGCAGCCTGGAAGCTATAGACCTCAGGGGAATCAGTGGCAGAGGCAGGGTCCCCAGTTTCAGGGTCGAGCTCCCGCTCTTCCGTATCGACCAGCAGCATTACTTTTACCTGCACCAGCACCAGCGCTTAGAGCCATAGTTCCTGTTGAAAGGGCTTGCTGGGAGTGTAAGCAGGTGGGTCATTTATCTCATTATTGCCCTACCAAGCAGGGTAGTCAGCATAACAGAGCACCAGCACCAGTCACTCGTGCTAGAGCCTATGCAGCTATGTCAGGACATGGGAATGTTGAAGGTGCCTTTAGTTCATCTCAGTTTATATTCAGAGTTTTGTTTGATTCAGGTGCTTCACATTCCTTTATATCTCGTCAGTATGTTGAGAAAGAACATTTTAAAACTACACCTTTATCTAAGTCTTTGTGTGTTGAGACACCGTTAGGAGGTTCTGTTACCTTATATGACGAGTGCAAAGGTTTTAAGTTGTGTTTCTTAGACCGTGTCTTTATGGTAGACTTCATAGTTTTGGGGTTTAAGGGTTTCCATTTCATACTTGGTATGGACTGGTTGACACGTTATCATGTTACCTTGGATTGTGCGAGGAAGGAAGTTATAGTGAATACACCTGGCATGCCAAGGTTGATTCACACCTGTGTTAGTAAGGAGGACTCGGTGATGTCTAGTTTCCTATGCTCTATAGAGATACCTACGAGGGATATCAGCGATGTGGAAGTAGTGAGAGACTTCGAAGATGTTTTTCAGGAGATTCCAGGGTTGCCACCCAAGAGTAAGGCAGGGAATTGGGTCCGGTTTGACCCGAATCCGACCGACCCAAACCCAAATAGTTCGGGTTTGGGTCAATTTTTTTTATCCGTTTACTTATTCGGGTCGGGTTCGGGGTCAAGTTTTTCAAATTCGAATTCGGGTTTGGATATATTTTTTGGGCTTTTTTTGAATTTTTAGTGTTATCCGATCGGGTTAGTCGGGTTCGGGTCAAATTCGGATATAATCGGGTTCGGATTCGGATATAGCCATATCCGACCCGAACCCAACCCGATCCCTGCCCTACCCAAAAGGGAGGTGGAGTTTCGTATAGACTTGTTACCAGGGACTGCACCAGTTTCAAAGTCGGCTTACCGGTTGGCGCCTAAGCTTTTGAACGAAATGAAAATGCAAGTCGAGGAATTACTCAAGAAGGGGTAAGAGTTTAAGTTTTAGTGATTTTGTTTTTGGCTTAACCATATCTTTTGAGTATATGGGTTTGAATCTTTTAAGTGTGTATGACCAGGTTCATACGACCGAGCAACTCACCATGGGGTGTGCCTGCTATTTTTGTTTCAAAGAAGGATGGTACTTTGAGGATGTGTATTGACTTCAGGGATTTGAACCAGGTGACTATAAAAAATAAGTATCCACTTCCTAGGATTGATGATTTGTTGGACCAGTTGAAAGGGGCTAAGGTATTTTCAAAGTTTGATTTAAGGATTGGTTATTATCAGATGGGAGTTGAAGAGAAGAGTATTCCTTTGACGACATTTAGAACTCGGCATGGTTTGTATGAGTTTTCTATGATGCCTTTTGGGTTGACGAATGCACCTGCATTCTTTATGGACCTGATGAATCGTATTTTCAGGCCCTATTTGGATAAATTTGTGATTGTTTTCATTGATGACATTTTAGTGTATTCACAAAATACAGAAGAACATAAGATGCATTTGAAGATAGTGATGCAGATGTTTAGAGAACATAAGTTGTATGCTAAGTTTAACAAGTGTCATTTTTGGGAAGAAGAAATTCGTTTCTTGGGACATGTGGTATCTAATGAGGGGATTGTTGTGGACCCTGAGAAGGTTGCTGCAGTGAAAGAATGGAAACAACCAACCATTGTTACAGAGATTAGGAGTTTCCTGGGGTTAGCTGGATATTATTGGAGACTTATTGAGAAGTTCTTACTTATTGCAGCTCCGCTCACGAAGTTAACTAGGAAGGATGTGAAGTTTATGTGGACTAATGATTGTGAGAAGGCTTTCTTAGAATTGAAACAGAGGTTGACGACAGCTCCAATTCTAGTAATCCCGACTAGAGGCGGAAAACTAGTGGTTTTTACAGATGCTAGTGGAACTGGTTTGGGTTGTGTGTTAATGCAAGACCAGAAGGTGGTGTCGTATGCTTCATGACAGTTGAAGATACACGAGAGACGTTATCCTACTCATGACCTGGAGTTAGCGGCAGGGGTTTTTGCTTTGAAGGTGTGGAGGCATTATTTATATGGTGAGAAGTTCGAGCTTTACACAGATCACAAGAGTTTGAAGTATCTTTATTCATAGAAAGAGTTGAACATGAGACAACAGAGATGGATGGAATTCATAAGTAGTTATGACTTCGAGATTCAGTATCACCCAGGCAAGGGCAATGTAGTTGCGGATGCACTTAGTCAATTGTCTGGTGTTTTGACCACTCTTATGGTGCAAGAGTGGAAGAGTTTAGAGACTATAGCAGCTTATGACGTCCAGACTACACCAGATATAGATGAGGGGTATATATGCAGTTTGGAGGTTAGGTCAGTGATTTTCAGTAGAGTGATTGCCATACAGCACAGAGACCGATTTCTTTTGAGTCGGTTAGATGATCTGGTCATTGATATTTTAGATGATTGTCCGTCTGATTGGGCAGTTGATTCTGAGGGAGGTTTGAGATTTCATGGGAGAGTGTGTGTACCAGATGATGCAGAGTTAAAAAAGGAGATATTATATGAAGCTCACCGTTCTCGATTTACAATTCATCTTGGAGGAACGAAGATGTACCAAGACTTGAAGAGGACCTTTTGGTGAGAAGGAATGAAAAGAGATGTCGGAGAATATATTTCTCAGTGTTTAACATGTCAGCAGGTTAAGGCAGAACACCAGAGGCCTTCTGGATTATTGCAACCATTAGAGATAACGATGTGGAAATGGGAGCACATTTCTATGGATTTCATTGATGGCTTGCCTAAGTCTCGGAGAGGTAATGAATCTATTTGGGTTATTGTTGATCGTTTAACGAAGTCTGCTCATTTCATTCCTATTGACGTGCGTAGAAATACAGATAAGTTGGTTTCCTTGTACATTCGGGAAGTGGTCAGGTTACATGGGATTCCAGTGAGTATTGTGTCAGATCGAGATCCTTTGTTCACTTCTGAGTTCTGGAAGAGTTTTCAACATGCTATGGGTACTAGTTTGGCGATGAGTAATCGCTTATCATCCCGACGGGATGGATGATGACGGAGAGGGTGAATCAGATATTAGAAGATATGTTACGCTCTTGTGTAATAGATTTTGGTGGAGGATGGGAGGAGCATTTGCCTTTGGTGGAGTTTGCATATAATAACAGTTTCCAGTTGAGCATCGGTATGGCACCCTTTGAGGCTTTGTATGGGCGTCCATGTCGATCACCTGCTTGTTGGGCAGACGTGGGAGATCGAGTATTACTTGGGCCTGAGATAGTGAGAGAGACATCTGAACAGATTAAAGTCATTAGAGAAAGGATTAAGACAACACAAAGAAGGCAGAAAAGTTATGCGAGGTTTGAAGAAGGAAACGGGTTGAATTTTCTGTAGGCGATTTTGTGTTTTTGAAGGTTTCCCCTGTGAGAAGAGTTATGAGGTTTGGCATGAAAGGAAAGTTGAGTCCACGATATATTGGACCATATGAGATAGTAGCCTCCGTTGGTAATTTGGCGTACCGTCTTGCTTTGCCGCCTAACTTAGCGATGATTCCTGATGTCTTCCACGTGTCTATGCTACGGAAATGTGTGAAAGAGATCCTACAGAGGTTGTTCAGCCAGCAGAGCTAGAGTTTAACAATGATGTAACTTTTATAGTGAGGCTTATCACGATAGTAGATAGGGATGTGAAACACCTTAGGAGGAGGATTGTAAACTTGGTAAAAGTGCAATGGAGCGAAAGGGAAAATGACGTGACTTGGGAACTTGAAGATAAGATAAGGCAGATGCAACCTGAGCTTTTCTCTGACACTCTACCTTAAATCTCGGGACGAGATCTTTTTAAGGTGTGTATATTATAACACCCCGTCTTTTTCTTTTATTTTTTTAGTATAATAATAATAATAATAATAATAATAATAATAATAATAATAATAATAGGCAAAACAAGATATATGATAACTATTAGTTATGGATAAAAGCCTCGTAGGTAAAGAGATAACTTTCATTCTTGTTTTTCGGTGGGGGGTTTTTAAAACTAAAAAAGAGATTCTTACGTAAAGTTTTTGGGGGAATAACACAGAGTGTTTTATACAGAAAAAAAAGGGGGGGTTATACTGAAAGAAGGAAATGAAGATTTTTCTGATAGCTAGCTGATAGTCGGAGCGTGCTGCGGGTGAGTAGATATATTATGTTTTTATAAAGTTCTCGTTTACTGTAGATTGCATGAGGATGGAAAAATATATTATTTTTACTGCTCACATACTGTTGTAAGATTCTGTTTTATATTGTATACTATTTAGTGTTAACTGCGTATACATCTTGACTATTGTTTGAAGAACCGTCTGTCTCCGGAAAACTCGTCCATATCCAGTGATAAAACGAGGGTAATAAATCGATTGTTGCTGTAAATAATTGGTCGATTTATGTATTGGCTAAGCGCTTTCGCGTTTTCGTCAAAAGAACCAAATTGTCCTGTTTTGTTTTGTTGGAATAATTTGTTTTGTTTGAATTTTGTGGTGATGCTAAACTGTTGTGGTTATGATTGATGATGTTTGGTTGTTGTGGTGAAGTGTTGGGTATTGAATTGATGTTTGGTTTGAATGGGTGCTGAAGAGGGGTGATTGAAGCTTGAAGAAACGTTAATGGTTGTCGATATCGCGATTTGGAAGAGTGGGGGATATCGCGATTTGTTGGTATAGTTAGATTGGGTTTTTGGTAGGGAGCGAAACCGAACTGTTGGGAGGTGAGTGGTGGTCCGTCGAGCTCTGCAGTGGTGGAGGAAATGGGGAAGACATGACCTAGCATATGAGTGGGAATCTTGTTTTGTTGGTATCATTGGGTAGGGGTTTTCGCAAGGAACCAAACCGCAGGAGTGAGGGTGGCGGACTAGTGGTGGCTGATCGGTGGAAGTGGCGAGCTGGTGAGGGAGGAAGAAGGTGAACAGTACGTGAGTTTTGTTTTGGATTGGGCTTGGGCCGAATCAGTGGGTGTATAAGAAAAAGAAATTGATTAATTGATAAGAGAAATTAATTTGATTATGCGAGTGTGTTTGGGCTTACATTTGAATACATATAGGATATCTACATATGTTATTTAGAATTTCTAACTTTCGTTTGCAGGAGCGTATGACTGAATAATATTTTGTGCAGGGACGCGGTCCTACCCTTATACAGAAATGTATATCGGTAAGTTTTAATTCAATTACTTAGTTATTAAAACAAGTTATTATAATGAGTTAATAAAATAGAAGTCTTGCTTGGGAAGAAACTATGCCGGTTGAAATGACGGAACTACCTGTCTTCCAAGCTAAGAATGATTAAGTTATGATATATTTAAAGTGTTAGTTTGATAAATAAAGACTAGAAATGTTTATATGTGGTTAGTCTACTCATACCAGCAAATTCCATTTTACTGACCCATGTTTGCTTTATTTTGGTAACGTGGGTGTGTTCTTGGAAACATAGGTGGAAGGCAGTGGAACCGCGACGTGTGATTTAGATTTTTGCCTGAAGCAGTCCGTTAGTTTCTTTTATTAGATCTGATTCTTGTTGGAAGTACGTAATAACGTAGTTTCATATTTATATGACATGAGAATACGATATTGGAGACTTTTATTCTTAGAGTTTGTTGATGTTTTTGTTTTGGACGGAAGATAGCCTATTAATAAAGTGATGGCGGATAATTATGGAGATTGTGCAATTTAAGTTGATTCTTTTATGATATGGCTTTTAAGGGTTTTTGTATGTGTTGTATCCACCCCGTCATAATTTGGGTTTTTAAACAAGTGAACATAGTAATATTTGAGATATTTATATTTCAAATATTCACTTTGTTATTGTTTAGAAATTCGGGCTGTGACAGAGCTTTTAAGAACTTATGCAAGCTTGCAATTTCCCACGGACTATTAGGGAATGCTATGTTCTGGACAAGATAGGTTTCATAAGCTAAGAGTCTGACTTTTGGTTTAAGCTTGTGTCAATTATATACTTCTATGCATAGTACAAAATATTAGGATATGGGTGTTTATCGATATTCAATTTCTGGATATGTATCGTGGATATATCCCCCTCTTTGGGGATATTTGACATTGTTTCACATGCAAATATCGTGGATATATCTAAAATATCGACAAATATCGTAGATATTGTGGATATTTATTGATATATCATGATACATTATTTATATTTATTTGAAATATAATGGTAAATATTAAATAAAATTGTTATATACATAAAATATCTCCAAATATCACAAAATATCTCCAAATATCACAAATATCACAAATATCGCAAATATCATTAAAATATCACCGATATTTACAGTTGTATATATCTCTGAACATATCGTGATATATATATATATCTTTTTTTGAAATCCGGATAGATATCCCCAAATATCGTGATATATCGGGATATTTTGTACTATACTTCTATGTACCTCTTTCAAGTGTTTGGGGGAAAAAAAATGCTTTAGAATTGAGACGCCACTGGATGGCAATTGCGTTATGAAAATTAACCTCCGTCAATGAGGTTGTTATGAATAGGCACCCGAATATACAAAGAATTCTGTTTGTAAGAGCGTTCCCAATGCAAGTCAATATTGAGGGAAATTGAGAATTTTCACCATTTTTTATCAAAAAACCATTGCCCAATGCAAAGGTGACAAAGTTGGTCACTTGTTACTAAGTCAAAACAGGAATAGCAGTTGCTACTGAGATAGTTGCTGAGTTGTGAGCTTCGAACGAAATTTTTTATTCCGTCTCGTGTGTTTTTTACCGTCCCGTGTGTTTTTCGGTTTTTTTTTTTCCCCCCAAACTGGATGTTTCATTCCATCCGCCAGTTTTTTCAATTTTTACATTTAGACGGAATCAAATATTCCGTCCGAGATTCAAAGTCACCTCTGTATTGGGCACCCTCATCTTGCTTTTCACCAAAACAATAACAAAGACGAGAAATTAAGTCTACGTGGAGGTGAAAAATACTGACCCTTGCATCAGGAATACTCTAAGGGCAGTAGTTACTTGGCAAAGTCCAGGTCTAATATCCCATTACAACTTGGCAAAGTACATATTTCAGAGCTGATGTGCTCAAAGTGTATGTGGATATCTCATATTTTTAATTAAAACGATGTGGATATCTCAAATTGTCAATGAACTAAACCATGAGGCGTTGTCACATTGACGTAATATAACTCGATAATCTTTCCTTGACTTGGATCTGTCCCTTTTGTTAGTCACAACTCACTAGTCACCTTTTTTCCAAATGAACTGATCATTTTGAGTTGGTGAAGTAACTAGCAAATAATTAACATCATTTATAGAATTTTCATCACCACCACATCGAGGTAGTTCGTAACTTCCAATCATCATAACATAATTGAGTTACTAATCCTAGAAAAAGATCACTCAAATCAGTAACCTTCTTATCCAAACCTACATTTATTTTGATCGAACATTCTAATCATAATCTGATGTGGGGTGGTGAATCTAGACAGAACTTGCAAATCTGTCATCCCAATTTCCCAAACCACAACATTTATTTCACCATCAAAACTCTATACATTATGGTAAAATACTTTGAATAGCTCCAATAAAACAAAAATTTATCGGGCGCAATAAAATTTTCTATCAACAACAAGATGACATATACCTACATTTAGGTAGTAAGTAATGTAGCAAAGTTGTTTGTCGCCATCAGCTTCACACGCGATTACCTGATTCGGCATACAACATTTCTAACGGTGATATAAAAAAAGGTAGAGATTGCACCAATGTTCACTAACTAGTAGTTGGCGGATCAAACTATCAAAACTAAATGTTCCATACCATCAAAAACTAACTCACAAGCACCAACATCACTCCATTGCGTGAATGCAAAGGATCCCACCATTTATATCATCATCATAGCACGGACTTTGAAAGCAGCTCATTGAGGTCCCTTTGGTAGTTGGAAAAATTCATTTCTACATCTTTAACACAAAGCAAAAAAAAAATATATCAGAAACAGATCCCATTCCATTTAATGCCAATCACCTGTTTCACTATCGAATCACAAGATTCAAAACTACCCCAACACAAAGCAAAAGAAGTAAAGAAGGCAGTCAATCTCTTTTGACTTTCAGTTTCAAGTCAGCTTCTTCTCCTTTTGACCAAAATTATCACCAAATTTACATTCGTTATTATTCCTTAAAAATATACCCACTATACCCCTGATAACCAACGCAAAAAATTCCCAATCTCTTCTCCCTCGAAATCCCAGCTCCCGCCATTGTTAACAACATCAGCACCACTTCTCCGACGACTACTTCCATCAGCAGTACTTCTCCGACTACTCCCTGTAAAAAACCGGAACGAATTCGATATCGATATCGATGAAGAAGAATTATTGGACGAAACAGATGAAGCTAATCTATCCACATAATCTTTCAACCATCCTCTTCCTCCTCCACTACCAACTTCCCCCGCCACATCATCACCTGGCCCCACTGGAATGCTAACTTCTTCTGCTTCCTCTTTTTTTATTATTATTATTATTCTCTAAAACATCATCATCATCAAGTAAATACTCAAAAGAACCAATGGAATAACTTCTCCTTCGATCAGACTCCGACCTTGCACTACTGACATTACCCATTTGGACTCGAAAACTGCTATTATTACTACTGGTTTCTTGGAAGAGTTTTTTGTACTGCTCTGATTCTTGGAGATGGATAGTTGAACGACAGAGTGGGCAAGTATGATTTGATTGGAGCCACGTGTCGATACATGTTAAATGAAATGCATGACAACATAATGGGAGTAAACGTAGCTGATCATGTGGTTCGAATTTCGATAAACACACTGCACAGTCAGCTGACGAGCGACTAGTAGTATTGGAATTGGAACGGAGCCTGTTGTATGAAAATATCGGGAGGGAGTTTATTAGGGTTTCTGGTGCGACTCGGCGGTTGGATATCCGTTCTTGAATTGTTGTTGTCTGTGGTGGTGCCACGTTATTTTCTTCTTCTTCTTGGTCTTGGTGATGATGGTGGTTTAGATAGCGGAGAAGGAAATGGAGGGCAGCTGAGATTATGAAAACTAGGAATAGGATGATTGCTACGATGAGGAAACTAGGGTTTATATTTGATGACGAGTGAGTATCTCGAGGTTTTTTATTTAGGGTTTCGAATGATGGTGGTGGTGGTGGTGGGAAGGAGTTTAGATGGCGGAGATGCATTATTATTTGTTGAGATTTGAGGATGGGTATGAATGAATGAATGATATAATAAGGACGGTGGAAAATTTAATGGATGTACGGACAAGAGAGTGAGGAAAATTGAAGTAGAGAGTTTGAACACTTGTGTATATAGCCAAGTTTAATGTACTTCTGGGAGTTTTTTTTATGTTAGTTCCGACTGACTTTGGGGAGACTACACTTGATTTTGGACATCTTGGATGTGGTAGGTACTAACTACTAGACTACTAGGTAAGTAGCTGAAGAAGAAATTAATATATATTTTTTAACAAATAATAAAATGAGGAGAAAAGCTGAAGAAGAAGAAATATATGCAAATGCAAAATCCAAAATCCAAAAACCTTTTTCTTTTGGAATGGATTGGTTTCAGGTTTGCTGTGATATATATATAATATATGTATGTGACTAGATCAACTACTGCAATCTCTCGGTCAATATTGATAATGTCCAAAGGAAGGACTATGTAAGAGGATCGGAAGTCATTGGTTCTGGTATGAGACTGCTTTAATCGATCTAACCTTGTCTTTTCGTGTATTTCTTAATAATTTATAATACAAAAGATAATGCAAGACAAAAATCACAAAGTCATTGTGGAATTATGGAATTATTATACCAACTATGTTCTATATCTGTACTGTATATACTACCACAAAGTGTCACGACTTCTAGTTGTATAGTTGTGCTTCAATTAAGTAGACAAGTAGTAGAGATTACTTACAAAATTTGTGCATGATGGTTGCATAATATTTATACTAAATAGTAATGCGTATAATGTGCATCATATGTCATGTGATCATGTGAGTTCCATATCAACACTCTAGGGTGTTTACCTCAACAACATGATTGCGATCTTGCATCATGTATGCTGATCCATTCATAGATATGTCAATGGAATGTTAGGAAACCACTCCAGTATCATGTACTGGATGGAGCATCTGTATCTTACTTATGTAAGACGACTTTTCATTTTTTTTCAAGTCTTGTAGGACTAGGACTAGGTCCAAATAATTATCTTTTAGCTTATCCCACCACAATCTATCGATTGAAATTGAGTTAATTATAATTATATAATGACTTTATCCTCCTGATTAATTCAAATTGTTATATTGTTAGGAAGAAAAGAGTTTCAATGATTTAATAATCTCATCAGGTTGTTATTGCTCTGCTCTGTAGCACACACGAGTTTCTAGTGTTTGTCCACATTAAATTTATTATCCATTGCTTGGCATGCTCCTACAAACTGTAAAGTCATGATTAAAACAGTTTGTCTCTACAATCTCTGAACTTTTCACATTGCTAATGACAGTGGCGTTGCCCATTTATCACTAACATTAATCTTCCTCCCTGTATATTTTGTCTCTTTTATATGCTCTTTTGGTCGTAAGTGCTAAAGGCAGTGGCTTTGCAGATTTGCAATCAAGTCGAGTCTTCCTTCTTTGGTTAAAGGTGGTCTTCTTGGTTAATTAATCTTATCAAACTCAAAGTTCGAAAAGGGAACCTTGTCATCATTGACAAATGAAAACATTTGAAAGTTCGTTCTTAATCATCAAGCTAAGTAAAACAGAACATTGAGATGAGTAGACACTAGACAACAGTACAACACTAGTGTAGACACAAGACGACACTAATCTTCTAAAAAGTGCACCTTCATATTGGTCTTTTTGCTGAGGAAATCATATGAAATAGTGCAAGGATGTATTCTAATGGTGTTTTGGTGAAAATCGATATTACCAATATTTCCCAAGGGTATTAAGTTTTTTGAAAAAAAAAAAAGTTTTTTGAAAAATCATGTTCAATGTTGGAATTTGTTGAGGATGGCCTAACCTTTGGGCCGATGTGCCAAATGAGGTTACGGTTCAGAATCATAATCCTTATTGTATGAAAATCTTACAACCAAGTGTGCTAGGCGACACCACTTTTCACCAAGAGCACTAATGATTACCATAGCATGAGTGGCTTAATATATTGTTCTCTGCTAAGTGCTAACTCATTAGTAATACCATTAATAATTAGACAATTGTACATTCTGCCTAGAAATCATATATAACTTGAAAAATGAACCTAATGATACATTATGAAATATTTTTTTCTCCACTTGTCCTTACATGTTTTCCTTCAGTAAATCCTGAAAAGCACGCATTTTATCAAGAATCTGAACACCGCTGCTGATATTGATATTTTTGAATTAGAAATTTAGAATTGACCCAATTAGAACCGAAAGCGAACTGAATCAAATGTGGATTAGCTTGGTATGTAGGAAGTTTTTGGTTATGGTCTTTGGCATTGTATCTGGACCCCGAACTATGGAGAAATATGCAATGCACAGGTCCATAAAGGAACACTATGGGATGCAGCCCAAGCACTAACCAGTGTGGCAGTGAATATGATACCGTAAAGCCCACCTTTCACCCTTTGAGCAACCTGAAAATGTGGATATCCATTTTGGGGCTGCTTGATTTTTTTCCCTGATTAGAGAGCTGACTTCAGAAGGAAATCGAATTGAAAAGCAACTAAGATGAAGAAAGAGTACTAGGTGTTCTACATATGCTATGATTTTATTTACCCTGCCATTAAAATCAACATTCAATTAGGACTGAGAAATAAACGTACTTTAATTTTTTCCCTATATATCATCAGTTATATTTTATAGAGATCTAGCAAGTAATTAATTAGATATATATTGTGTAGATATTAAGCTCTCTTTGTGACGACGAGTTGATTAAGTGAAGTGCACCACAACTTCACGCTCCTCCTCAATTACATACTCATATACTCCCATTAAGTATGATCGTCGTCCATAACCGCTACTACAATTGGACCTCCTCCGACAATACACATTTCCTAAACCAACAGTGAACCTCTGAATCCTGGAGTACTCAGCCACGTATATAGTTGTTGCGCACAATGGACAAGTTGTGTTTGCTTCAAGCCAATCAAGTAGACAATTTGAATGACAAGCATGGCCACAAGAAGGAATTAGCCTCAACTGATCGTTTGGCTCAAATGTGCAGTGACAAAGTGCACAATCAGCTGAAATATGGCCTCCAATAATTGTATTGAAACAGAACATAGGAAGTGCACTACCTATAGGAACAGCATGGTCAGTGTTCCTGTCACTGCCACTGTGACGCTCAGTATTGCTGTTGGGGCGAAAAAAAATCGAGCGAAGAGCAACAAAGATTAAGAGAGCAACGCCTACAAGGATACCTACAACTGCAATTATAAAATTCAAATCAGGCTCTTGTTTTCCCTCTCCAGTTTGCAAAGGAGACGTTAGGATTGGGGATTCAGAAAAGTAAGGCACTGTAACTTCCATTCTTGTTTGTATTTTCAAGTTTCAAGTGCATGCATGATGTATCACAAACGCCAGGCAGAGATTTAAAGGGATAAGTCACAACATTGTTATTGTGTACTTGGTGGTGTAAGAAAAATACAATTGAC
Organism: Coptis chinensis; assembly: GCF_015680905.1. NCBI lineage: Eukaryota > Viridiplantae > Streptophyta > Magnoliopsida > Ranunculales > Ranunculaceae > Coptis > Coptis chinensis. The sequence goes on from NC_141456.1 coordinate 42,492,817, forward strand.
TAGGTTTATTTGAGAAATGAAAGCACTCTCCTCACAAAATTTACATGACAACTAATATCTGTGAATCTTAACACTCTTTGATTTTCACATTCTTAGAGATCGGCATAGTTAGAGTGCAATGTGTGGTAAGGAGATGGATAAATTAACAAAACAATTTGTTTGTTTGGAATACAATTTTCCAAAAAATAATTATTCACAGAGTTGGTGTGGCTCATACAAGTAACATGTTTAGCCTTAAATTCTAATAATAGAAACTAGTTTTAAAACATTGTTTTTGATGTCACACAACGTCATCATTGGTGTATTTTAATATCAAAGAGCAATGTAAACTTTTTAGTTTTTACTATGATACAACATCTGGTTCTCATGTCATGTGTACTGTGTACATATATAAGCTAAAATGAATTAAACTCTTTCCAATCCACTCGAGAATAAACTCTTTCCAATCCACTCGAGATATATAAAATCGCTGAAGACTTAGTATCAAAATATTACTCAATCAAACTAGGACAGTGTGTTTAAATTTGTATATATACAGACTTACTAATGCATACGTTGGAAAAAAAAATGAAAATTTCGTTATGGAACTTTGATGAACGCTATTATGCTGGCGCACTACTACAAATATAAACGGGATTGTAACGTTGACGTGCATAAAAAGCCATGCCTTGCAGCTCGCATACGACTTACCCAAGAACGCCACGCCTTCGTTGCAACGAGGTTTGCCTCGTCCACATTAACTGATTCCGATATATACTTTCATGTTTCTCTGCTATGTTTCCATTTTTGCCTTCACATGAATATATACGTCCAATATTTTCAAGACTTTGTATAACCGTTGTCATTGGACTACCGGTATATGCATACACAACTCTAACTCTCATGGACACCCTTGTCAGTTTAGGAAATCTGTGAGCTACAAAGCAGCGGTTCAGAAAATCTCAGTATTGTTGGCGTTATCCCTCACATGAGGAGAGAAAAGGAGTTGATTTCTGCTTGGAGGAGTCTGAGCGCGACCCGCGACCGATTGGTCTTGAACCAAGCGCACCTTGCGCCCAATTGCCTGGACATCATCCAACAAGAGGAGTGCGACCCGCGCCCATCCCAGCACAATTCCGAGAGCGACCCGCGCCCATGCCTATTTTGGCAGGATTCTATTTTTCCGAAACCGCGAGTTTTGGCTTATATATTTGGGTTTTTGGTAAAACCAAACACACGAGAGGCAGCACAAAAGTCAGAGAAAACCCAATCTTAAAAGCTATCAAGATTGAGAGATAACCTTTGCAGAGAGACAACCCTGTAAAGAGATAAAAGTGATCTAGTAAGGTGAGAGACTAAAAGGAGAGACTGTAATCTTCCTTCCCACTTTATAAATAACTAGTTCTTGTGGAAGTAGACACCATTGGCCGAACCACGGTAAATCTTTGTGTTATGGTTTGCTTTTATTGCTTTACATTATTATCTATTGTTAATAGTCGTTTAGCGAGTTGGGCATGTTAGTATAGGTTGTAGTTGATATTTAGAATTTGTCTGGAGTTGAATTGTGTTCAAATACAAGTTATTTGTATAGTGGGGGAATCGATTGGTATTGGTATAAACCCCAACAAGTGGTATCAGAGCCTTGATTAGATTAGCCTAGGGTATTATCCAAATCTTGGTTGGAAGGTGTTTAACAAAACTCTTGAGAGAATATTTGAGTTTAAATAACTTATAGAGATAGACAAGTCCGTGAACACTCGCATGACGAGTCTGAATAGGAAGAACTACACCATCTGGAAAACCAAGATGGAAGACTTGTTATACTGCAAGGACTTGGCACTATCCATTAAGAATGGGGGAGTTAAACCAGAAAAGACTGATGAGGCTGAGTGGAAAAAGCTTGACAGAAAAGCGATTTGATACATTCGACAGTAAATTGACGACAGTGTCTTTCACCATGTGTCCCAAGAGACTACAACCTTCAGTTTGTAGAAGAAACTCGAAGACCTTTATGAGAGGAAGTCGGGTGGAAACAAAGTGCTGGTCGTTAAGAAGTTTGCCGACCACGACGGTACCAAGAAGGTTCTTCAATGTCCGAAAGCATCTTAAGCAATTACGTAATACCATCAATCGGATGCATTTGATGAAGATTCATTTGGGAGACGAAGTTGAGGCTTTGTTTCTATTAAGCTCTTTACCCGAAAGTTGGGAGACATTAGCAGTCTCTCTACACGGAGAAGCCAAGGATGGAATAGTTACCATGGAGATGGCTACCACGTCTTTGTTGAATGAGGAGACTAGAAGGAGTTCAAAAGGCAGCTCCTCTCACTCAGAGATCCTTTTCACGGAGAAACGAGAGAGAGGTAAAAGCAGAAAACCATCTCGTTCTAGAGGTGATGACGTATAAATCTAGGGGTGAAGCTAGAACTCCTAAAAGCAGAGAGGCAATGTTACTATTGGTTACCAAGGGCCACTTCGGATATGAGTGTAAGAACGAAGAGGGATGAGAAGAATAACCGTGTACATGAAAACATGGTGCGGAGGAACGGAAACTGAGGCGGAGATATCTTCACCGCACTAGTCGACGCCTAGTGAGAATCAGGTCGATTGTGGTGTGTCTTTGTCTTAGTACCTCATGTCGGGATACTGAGTGGGTGATAGATCTGAGGAGCATCCTATCACGCTATTACACCGCTACGGGGATTCTTCACTACCGTAGAAACCAATGTCGGCTACACCTTGACACTCAAGGATGTAAGACATGTTTCGACATTAATTTAAGCCTAATTTCGGCGGGAAGTTAGATGACGATGGCTTTGTAAACTCGTTTGGTAGCGAGTGCTAAAACCGAAAGCAGAGGTTCCATCAGTAGCAGCCGAGGAAAGAAAACTTGCTTTCTTTACAAAACACAAGCTAGTTTTGTAAAAGCGAAGTGAATCGCGAAGAAGAGCTTCCTCCTAACCGTGGCACAAGAGATCGCGGTCACATGGGCATAAAAGGGATGGAAGTTCTTGCTAAGCAGAAGGTCTTGCCAGACATTAAAGGTACACATTTAAATACATGTACTCATTGTTTGGTAGGAAAGCAACACAGGGTGTCTTTCCAAAGATTCCCGTCTCACAGAAAGGACAATGTCCTTGAACTAGTGCACACTGATTTATGTGGTCCTATAAGAGTAAAGTCCCACCAGGAAACTTTGTACTTCTTGACATTCATTGATGATACATCAAGAAAGATATGGGCCTATAGTCTGAAGACCAAGGATGAAGTACTTGGCGTGTTTGAGAAATTCCATAGCATGGTGGAAAGAGAGACTGGGAAGTTGTTAAAGTGTATTCACTCAGATAATGGGGGCGAGTACATTGGGTCGTTTGAAGAGTATTGCCAGAGTCATGGGATTCATCATGAGCAGACCATTCCCAAGACACCGCAACATAATGGAATAGCAGAGAGAATGAACCATACCATTGTAGAGAGGATGAGATGCATGCTATCTCACTTTAAGCTACCTAGAAGCTACTGGGTAGAAACAATGCGTACAGCCATGCATGTGATCAACTTATCGCCGTCAAAGCCTCTGAATAGTGACTATCCAGAGAGAGTATAGTCAGGCAGAGATATTGATTATGGATACTTGAGGGTATTTGGGTGCAGGGCATTTGTACATATTCTGAAGGATGAGAGATCCAAGCTTGATGACAAAGCCAAGCAGTGCATTTTTCTAGGTTATGGAGATGAAAAATTTGGTTACAAACTCTATAATCCGATTAACAAGAAGGTAATCCGAAGTCAAGATGTTGTGTTCCTAGAAGACCAAACCATAGCAGACTTTGAGGAGGGTGAGAAGCTACTGACTTCCACCAATGATCTTGTTGATTCAGAACCAGAAGTTCCTACTGTGGAACGTGCAAAAGGCATTGAGAATGCAGAGAACCATGAGCCTGAAGCTCATGATGAGAATCATATTGCTCGTGATGGGATAGAACCTATTGGTATTGAAGATACAGATGAGATGCATGAACCACCACCAGAGCAAGCAGAAGTGCATCCTCCTGAGGCACCAGCAGATGAGGCAAGGAGGTCAGACAGAGAGAGACTAGCTTCAACCAGGTATCCACCACATACGTACGTGCTACTATCGGATGGTGGAGAACCTATGACCTATCAAGAGGCACTTGAAGGTACAGATAAGAAGAAGTGATTGAAGGCCATGCATGACGAGATGGATTCTTTGCATAAGAATCACACTTATGAGTTAGTTGAGAAACCGTAAAGACGAAAAATTCTCAAGAATAAGTGGATATACAAAGTCAAGCATGAGGAGAACAATCCTCACTCAAGATACAAAGCTCGCCTTGTTGTGAAGGGATTCGGTCAAAGGAAAGGGATTGACTTTGATGAGATCTTCTCTCCTATAGTGAAGATGACTTCTATCCGGGTGGTATTGGGTATGACCGCAAGTATGAACCTAGAGGTTGAGCAGCTAGATGTTAAGATAGCTTTTCTTCATAGAGACCTTGAAGAAGATGTCTACATGGACCAGCCAGAGGGGTTTGAGGTCAAAGGCAAGAAACACCTAGTATGCAAGCTGATAAAGAGCTTGTATGGGTTAAAGCAAGCACCGAGGCAGTGGTACATAAAGTTTGATTCCTTTATGGCGAAGCAAGGATATAAAAAGTCTGCTTCCGATCATTGTGTGTTTGTTCAGAGATTTCCAGATGGGGATTTCATAGTGATATTGCTGTATGTGGATGATATGTTGATAGTTGGCCCAAACATCAACAAGATATCCAAGCTGAAGAAAGACTTGAGTAAGTCCTTTGAGATGAAGGATTTAGGTCAAGCAAAGTAGATACTTGGGATGTGGATCACTCATGACAGAAAGAGTGGAAAGTTGTGGCTTTCTCAAGAAAGCTACATTGAAAAGGTGTTGAAGAGATTCAACATGGATCGCCGGGCCGCCGACCGGTTAATGCTTGGTGGCGGTTCGCGATAACTAAAGAGATGTGTGCAAAGGGTGAGCATGAGCACAATCAGATGGAAAAGATTCCTTATGCATCCGCAGTAGGCAGCTTGATGTACGCAATGGTGTGTACATGACCGGATATAGCTTTCGCCGTGGGAGTTGTAAGCCAATTTTTGTCAAATCCGGGTAAGGAACATTGGGAAGGTGTTAAGTGGATATTGAGATATCTCAAGGGCACTTCCAAATTGTGTTTGTGCTTTGGTGGAAGTAAGCCCTTACTTGAAGGCTACACTAATCCAGACATGGCGGGTGATGTTGACTCGATGAATTCCACCTCCGGTTATCTGGTTACTTTTGCAGGGGGAGCAGTTTCTTGGCAATCAAAATTGCAAAAGTGTGTTGCCCTCTCCACTACAGAAGCCAAGTATATTGCAGCTTAACCGAAGTGTTGCAAAAGAGTTGTTATGGATGAAGAGGTTTTTGATTTAACTAGGGATAAAAGCGTAAAACAGGTTTGTAGTTCTATGTGACAGTCAGAGCGCCATCCATTTGAGCAAGAATCCGAGTTTTCATTCTAGATCCAAGCACATACACATGCATTATCATTGGATTAGAGAAGTACTCGAAGACAAGCATTTGTGCATTGAGAAGATCCATACCTACAAGAACGGGTCGGATATGATGATCAAAGTCTTACCAAAAGGTAAGTTTGATGTTTGTTGTGCTATTGCCGGAATGGCAGACACTCCTCCTGTTGATTTGGAAATTGCATGGAGGTATCCCCCCTCACTGTTCGGGAGGAGGAGATTGTTGGCGTTATCCCTCACATGAGGAGAGAAAAGGAGTTGATTTATGCTTGGAGGAGTCTGAGCGCGACCCGCGCCCCGATTGGTCTTGAACCAAGCGCACCCTGTGCCCAATCGCCTGGACATCGTCCAACAAGTGGAGCGCGACCCGCGCCCATCCCAACACAATTCCGAGAGCGACCCGCACCCATGCCTATTTTGGCAGGATTCTATTTTTCCGGAACCACGAGTTTTGGCTTATATGTTTGGGTTTTTGGCAAAACCAAACACACGAGAGGCAGCACAAAAGTCAGAGAAAACCCAATCTTGAAAGCTATCAAGATTGAGAGATAACTTTTACAGAGAGACAACCCTGTAAAGAGATAAGAGTGATCTAGTAAGGTGAGAAACTGAAAGGAGAGATTGTAATCTTCCTTCCCACTTTATAAAGAACTAGCTCTTGTGGAAGTAGGCACCATTGGCCGAACCACGGTAAATCTTTGTATTGTGGTTTGCTTTTACTGCTTTACATTATTATCTGTTGTTAATAGTTGTTTAGCGAGTTGGGCATGTTAGTATAAGTTGTAGTTGATATTTAGAATTTGTCTGGAGTTGAACTGTGTTCAAATACAAATTATTTGTGTAGTGGGGGAATCGATTGGTATTGGTATAAACCTCAACAAGTATTCCAGTTTATTTTTTCTACGATGTAGCATACTAGCATCTAGCATAGTAGTGTCTCCGTCAGATATCTAATACAAAGATCCATTACCAATCTAGTGAGATATCTAATTACTTATAAACACACAAGCTGCTACAATGAAATGTCTCCGTCAAACACTCAAAGTCGTACTCCAAAGGCATCAGCCGCACCTCCATGGTAAAGATCACCTCAGAATGAGGACATGAAGCTGATTTAAAGATGGAATGCAACCAAGAACTACTATAGCTTTTATGGTTCTGTTCTACTAGGCGATGAGAATCACCTTAAAAACAACTTATCAACATTCATATCTAGCACTTAAGAATCAAACTCTTTAACATTTTCACATATATCAATTAGACGACACACTACGCCAACTTGATCAAAGACGCCCAATTAAGCATGTCCATAAAGCTCTGTCTGAGGAGTTAATCAAGTGAAGTTCAAAACTACTTCACCCTTCACTTCGACATATGCTCCAAACAAGTATGATCGTTGTTCATAAGAACAGCTGCTAGAATTTGATGGGCTCTGCAGGTCGACTCTCTATAATAAACAGGGCAGTTACACCAAATAATCGGAACGGTTTTACTGTGCATAGATGGACTAAAGGAGAAAATAAGATCTTTGGTGGCCTACGACAATTCCCTTTACATTTTGAAGCTATGTCATTTTCTTCTCATTACATCCAAACAAACAAAAATTAATAACAAGGGCTAGACCTTTTTTTCGCACACAAGTAGGGATATTATTAGTAAGAATAAAAAAAATGTTACATCGAGAGTACAGGTTAAACTTAAGACAAACAGCACAGACATCCTATTCAAATCTATAGTAGGTCCTGTGAGGACATTCTATACTGGGGATGAATAGGGGTCTGCTTGTGCTCCAAAATGTTTCTCCCATAATCATAGTAGCTCTTCTTCTGCGTCGTGATCCAAGCACCAAAATTGGCCTCTCGCAATGTATGTGAGATGCACCAGTGATCGAGTTTTTGAGTTGCCCTCTTCCATCTTGCTGTTAAGGTCCATGGAATGGAGCCTTTTCTGAAAGAGAGAACTGCCGTCATCGAGTCACTTTCCAACCATAGCCTCTTCAAGTTGTTCTCTACAGTTCGTTCCATTGCTAGAACAATTGTTGTACATTCGGCCTCATAGTTTGAGGTGACTCCCATTCCATGTGCAAGAACCGCCACAAAAATTGAATTGTGATCTCTGAATATCACACCCGCACCTCCAATCCCAGGATTTCCTAATGCAGAGCCATCAGTGTTAGCTTTGATTGTACCTGGTAGTGGAACCCATGAAACTTCTCTGATTCTACCCGATGTTCTTGCTCTCCCCCGTATGTTGAAGAAGCACAATATAATCAGATCATCCACAGTGTTGAACAATGTCCCTGTGGCAATAAGACTAGAAACTTTGACTCCTTTAATTACCTCTGATTTCAGGTGCATTAAGTTTAGCTTCCTGTCTTCAAAGTGGATTTTGTTCCTTGTTTTCCAGATTTGAGTCATTAGTTGAACTGCTCCTGCGTTCCAAAGCTCATTCCTGATGGGGCTATGAACTCTCGCTGCTTTCATGACATTCCGAAGGTCCAAAATAGGAAGTGAGACCTTAAAAAGTGCACCCAGCCAAGACCACAACTCTCTTACAATATCACATTCCCATAGCATATGTGAGACACACTCCTCCTCTTTTTTACATATTCTGTACCTAGAAGCGAGAGGAATGCCCTTCCTTTTAACTTTCTCATCAGTGGGCACCGCTCTCTGAACCAATTTCCAAGCCAAACTAGCAACCCTAGGATGTATGTGCTTGCACCAAATCCACTTATGCCAACTCACCTTTGTTTCTTTTTTCCTAACTGCTTCAAATGCATCTTTTACAGAGAAGATTCCATCTTTGGCTGGCTTCCATATTCTTCTGTCATGCTCATCTCTGGAAGGTGGCAATAATGAGTTAACATCAATGCCAACTCTGTTAAGCACTGCAGCTACTGGGGATGGAATGACCCAATTGTTATCAACTATGATGTCCGACACTTTAGCTCTGAATTCCTTCCAGTTAATGCCTTAGACAAATTCTGCAATTGCATTACCAGCCCAAGCATCTTGCCAAAGGTTTATGTCAGTACCTTTTCCCACAATCCAGCCCATATGTGGAGCCATTTCTTGAAGCGCCCATCTCAACCCAGGCCACACCGAGGACTTCTTGTAGTATGTGATCCACTGCCCACTCTTCATAGTGAACTTGCTCAGCATAAATTTGCTCCACTCTGTTTTCTCAGTAAGGAGGGACCAAGAAAGCTTCATGAGAAGAGCTAGATTGAGTTCTCTTAGTTTCCTAAGACCCAACCCCCCCTCATCTAGGGGCTTGCAAACCTTTTCCCACTTCAATGTAATACCTTTTCGAACAGTTGGATCACCTGACCATACAAAATATCTTATGGTTGCTTCACATTCTCTTATACATTTGGATGGCCATTTGTATACTGCCATATTGTAAATAGGTAGGCTGTTGAGTATCGAGTTGGCAAGCACTACTCTACCTTAAAAGGAAAGCATTTTCCCAACCCACCCACTTGCTCTTTGTTTGACTCTATCCACTAGAACTTGCAAATGAGCTCTAGTTACTTTTCCTTTGAAAATAGGTGCTCTAAGGTATCTCTCTGGCAGTCAACCCTCTTGGAAACCGAAGAGTTCTCCTATTCTTTGTTTCTTTGCTTCTATCATAGCCCCAAGAAAAAGTTTACTCTTTGAGGCATTAAAGAATTGGCCTGCTGAATATTGATAAGAAGTAAAAAGCTTCTCTAGGAGTTTGAGACCCCTAATGTCTCCATTTGCAAAGACAAAAATGTCATCAACAAAAAGAATATGAGTGGGACTCGAACAGTTGCCAACGGCTGCCATATGTTTTATCTTGCCCAAACTGTAAAGTCAGTTGAGTCCTCTACTAAAAACATCCTCTGCTATATCAAAAAGAATAGGGGATAGTGGATCCCCTTGCTTGAGCCCTCTACCAGCACCAAAGAAACCACACGGACCTCCATTGATCATAATAGAAATTCTTGCACTCTTGAGGAGCGTCAAGATCCAAGAGCACCACACCTGGTTAAAACCAAATCTCGAGAGCACCTCCAACAAGAATTCCCAACTGAGAGAATCGAAAGCCTGTGTGATGTCTAGTTTGATTCCCACATTGCCTCCTCTAGTCTTCGTGTCTAGCTTATTCATCATCTCAGAAGCAAGAGCTATGCCAGTTGTCCCTGTCCTTCCTTGGATAAAAGCAAGTTGTTCCCTACTAATAATGTGGTGTACAATATTTTTATTCTCAAAGAAAGAATTTTAGTGATAATCTTGAAAAGAAAATTGCTAAGACAAATAGGCCTAAACTGGTTTATATTGCTAGCATTTTCAACTTTAGGAACTAAGACAAGGAAGCTAGAGTTCATATCTTGAGGAAGAACATTGTCTCTAAAGAAAGATATGATAGCTGAGCTCACATCGAGACCAATAATACTCCAAAAAGTATGATAGAATATGCCTTGGAATCCATTAGGGCCCGGGGCGCTATATGCATCCATAGCAAAGACTGCATCCTTCACTTCCTCTCTTGAAGGAATAGCTGTGAGGTAAACGTTATCATTAGCTGAGACCAATCGAGGAATAAGATTAAGAAGATTCTGGTCCATAGTCACTTCATGGTGCTTGTATTTCTATTCATATGCCATGACTAGGTAATCTTTGATCTGATCTTGTTGTTTAAGTAGAGTACCATCAGCATTTTTAAACTCCACAATTTGAGATCTTGACAATCTGATTTTTGTGGTTGCATGAAAATAGGCAGTGTTTCGGTCCCTTTCAATAGCTTCTGAAACTCTTGCTTTTTCCTTTGCCATCATTGCTTGCACTTTCATAACTTCTTCTAGTTCGGTGGCTTTGTCTTGCTCAAGCTTATGTAACTCAGGATCGAAAGGCTACAACTCTTGGTCTTTAAGAATAAGTTCCAATTCATTATCAATCTGTTTGATGTGTTGCTCGAAGTTACCATAGATTCTATAGTTCCAATCTTTCAATACCATCTTGAGCCTTTTCAATTTCTTTGTGACCTTCCTTATAGGAACATCAAACAAGGGCTCAGACCAACTCTTCTCAATGACTTCCTTCAAGTTAGCATGGAGAATCCAAGCTCTTTTGAATCTAAAAGGAATATTAGTTGGTTTAGGTATCTTTGTGTTCCACCCCACAATTGGACTGTGATCCGAGAGTTTTCTCTTCATAATTCTACTTCTCCAACCTGCACTAGAGTCAATCCACTGCTGATTTACAAGAATTTTGTCAATCTTTTGATACATTCTTTGGGCCCCTATTCTCTTATTGCACCATGAGTATTTGAAGCCCATAGTGGTAGAGTCAACAAGAGCGTTGGAATGAATGAAACTATTAAACTCTGTAACTGCTGCAAAACAAAGGATGCCACCACCCTTTCTTTCTGTGGAAGAAGTAACAATGTTAAAATCCCCTACAATAGCCCATGCTGCACAACCACTTCCTAGAAAAGACAACTCATCCCAAAGTTCTCTTCGAATACCATATGCACAACTAGCATGCACGAAAGACATAACAGAATTCCCCACCTTGACTGTGATCTGCTGGTGAGATAAGCCAATAAGGTTTATATCCAAACCTTCCTTCCAAAAGACCCAGATATTACCTACTCTATTAGGTATATCATTATGAAGGAAATTAGAACTAAAACGCATCCTACTAAGCAATGGAGGTAGCCTGGCAGGTGGTCTTATTAAAGGTTCAACAATACATAAGAAATCCGGAGTAAATTCACTTACAAGTTCCTCAAGGTAAGACCAAGGTTCTCGCCTCTTGATTCCCCTGACATTCCAGTAAATTGTATTCATCATTCCTTGAGTGGATGAGATCTTGTCCCTGAGTTAGGTGTGATTTGAACCTGCACCTGCTTCAAGGACTTATATCCTTTTTTGGTTTGGACTTGCCATTCCTCTTCTTCTACTTGGTCAGCCCAGTTTCCTGACTGTAAAAGCTTGTCGGCTTCTTCCAAAACCTTGAATCTATTCTTCGGAGTCACTAAACCGCCCAATTGAGATTCCTGAATAGCACTGCAGTTAGCACTATATACGGCAGAAGAGCGACTAATACTTGTAGAACTACCAATATTAGGGGAATCTACTAAAGTAACATCGACAAACTTTGCATTAACAGGATCCTCTGCCCTCTCTGCATTCAATTCAAGTCCTTTATCTACTGCAACCATTCTCACAACTTCCGTAGGATGGACTGGAGTTACGATTGAAGTAGGACTGGCTACAACGTTAACTGGAGGTGGAGTTCTTGTAGCTGACTTAGCTGGAGTGTGCTCATTTGTGTTTACTGATGGAGTTAGGCCTTCGACAATTGATAGAAATTCAGCCTGCGCTATAGCAAGGCCGGGTTGTTTAGAGTGCACATCAACAAGTATTGGTTGCTCGACCGGTGATGGGTGCGCAGTAGAAGCAAAAATATGTGGTACCTCCGCTTCCAAAACTGGAGATAGAACTAGGACAGGAACCATGTTTTGTCCCTCCAGAGCTTCAGCAGCGGGCACATCTTCTTGAGAAAGGACCCCAATTCCTTGCGCATTCTTAACTCCACTAGCACCTGGTTGCTCTTTCTGATTATTCCTATTCCTACTCCTCTTTTTCTTCTGCTTGGTTGGTTCTGGATGGGTAACCTCCTTAAGAGCTTCCTCCCTTCTAATTTCTTTCTGTAGCCCTTTGCATTCGGCAACCAAATGCCCTACAGATTTGCAATGCCCACAGAATTTTGGAAGGCGGATCACCTCTGCATCTTGCAAGAAAGATTTTCCCTCATCTTCCTCAACCAAAAACTGACTGGGTATTGGCTTTGATAAGTCTACATCCACCAGAACACTGGCGAAGTTGCCAAAGGTTCTATCTAGAGTATGTTTATCAACTCCGACTGGTGAACCGAATGCCCTTCCCATAGACATAAGTATTTCGTAGTCCCAGTATTGTTGGCCAAGCTTGGGAAACTTAATCCAAACAGCTGCATTGGTTTTGGTTTGCACATCAGGGTCAAAATCAGGAGACCACTTCGTTAACCGCAATGTTTGCTCACCAAAATTCCATGGACCTCCTCCCCAAATTTTCCTCCAATCTTGTTCACAAGTTAGCCTTATCATAAAGAATCCCTTACCTAGCGGTATGATCTTCCAGTCACCTTGCGACTTCCATTTGATTGCGGCCATACTTTTTACATCCTCAAGCTTGATTTTGTGAAAATCGAGCCTTCCAATCAAGCAATATTTGCAGTATTGTCGCCCTCGTTCCACCGCTTGTTTCGGCAATTTGATCGAAGGCATATTGCCTTTCATCTCTGGAGTGGGTAGGTCTTCCACATCAAGGTGTTGTGGTTGTTCCCCATGCACTTTATCGGAAAAAGACACAGTTCTTCGTTGAGCTGGAATTTCCTTGGTCTGAAGAGCATCAAGGTTGCTTTTTTCAGTTGATAGTGTACCTCCTAGGAAGCCCCAAGGACACATAACAGTAATCTTCTCCATACTATTGCTAGAAAAACATGAAAAAATGACGGTCAATGGTGGTCAGTCAGTCTCTCTCGTGGTCAACGCGTTCATGCTTCTCTCGTGGTCCCTGTCCTTTAACTACTTCACTACATGCAACATTCAATATCTTTGACATTCTAATTAAGGCAAAAAACACAACAAATACACACACCAAAAAAAACCTAAACAAAACACAACTCTCAGCTCAGACCATCAAATGCAAAAGAAAACATAATTATCTCACATTCTTAGCTCATACCATCAAATGAACCTACCAAGTACCTACTTCACAGATTGTTCTCAATGGGAACACCAATTCCAAAGGGCTAACAACCATGAACAATGAGTCGTTTATACGCTCAAGCAACTTCTTTTTGTTCTTATACTATAAAGACTTGCTGACCCATTTATCCTTGGTCCATTTGCAGCCAATCAAAATCAAGAAGCTCAGAATTATTCAAAACTTATCTGTACAGTTTTCTTCAGCCATTTGTTTCTGCTCTATGTTTTTAAGCTTGTACTCCAAGCTCCAGTAAAAGAGTGTGGTTGATGTCATTAGATGTCGGACCATTAAACTGAATGGGACCTGTCACAGGAACAACCATGTAATCAGCAATCTCGACGCAAAAACTCCAAAACATATTAAAAATATTGAATTTTGAGACTTGAGTTAGGTCAGGAATAATAGGGTCAATATACATTTATACAACATCCCAACGGCTGATGTTTTGTGGATGTGATCTACTAAACTTAGACCATTTTCCACAAACATTCAGCTCATTTGAAAAACCCTAATCTTGTCAGAAGTTGAAGTGAACTTTGAAATGGTTTAAACAGTCCAGAAGTTTTAAGTTTGCAACCATCTTTTCAAAACGTTAAATATATTCAAATGTACTGAAATTTTGTGGAGACGATCTCCATGGTTGACAGATCCTATCAACAAAAAATAGGTTCTAATTTATCTTCTAAGTGAGTCTTTAGGGCATTAGATAAATTATGTATAAAAAAGTGTGGAATAAAGATCCTACTTCATCATTAATAAATAACTTCATCTTATAACCAGCTGTGTCGCCTTTAGGCCAACATAATGAAAACTTTTGACAATGAACCAATTAAGTTTTAGTAACTGGCAACTTCAACAGCAAGTACTTGAATACTGGTAAAGATGCAATCAGATTACCCTACGGAAACATGCACATGCACACGAACCTGGGCTGATGTATCAGTTCTTGATGGCCCACTCTCCCCGCATGGATTCAAATTTTTTAAATGGAGCACCTGAAATTTCATTAATATACATAAACTTGATTAATTTTTTGGTAAGGGCCAGAAAAGGAAAGACAGCATAAAAGCATGGTAACATTCAGTACTGAGTCAGCTATGCTAAATTCCTTTCTTTTGAAAAACACAAAAGAAGGAAAGATAATGTTAAACAGTTCTTACCTTGGAGCTCCAACATTGCCTTCTTGATCACAGGCTTGAACTTACCTGAAAAGAATACGAAGCTTAAGATCAAAAATACTTTAATGGTACATGTTCTTTCAATTATAGAAGGACTAGGCTTCAGGAAGAGAAATAAAACTATCATTCATGAACAGTGTTTTATTTTTTGTACACTAAATCTAACGAAAGGTCGTACCATAAATTTGTTAGTTATGTCGCCCTAAGTTAATGATTTACAATATCCGTCATATTGGTTTACTGTCACTACACCAAAACAGTTTTTTTGTGACGCCAAAATGGCGTCACAAATAATTTTAGTGACACTATTTTGGTGTCACAAATATGGTGTCACAATTTGGCGTCAATTATTTTTGTGACGTCAAAATGGTGTCACAAAATGTTAGGCATCACAAATTTTGTGACATCATTTTGGCGTCACAAAATATATTTTAGGAAAAAAAAAATTATTGGTTGCTGTGACCTTACAGTCTTTGACCCTGTAAAAGAACTCATTTAAAACACCGTCCACTCTTTAGAATACAAAATTACACCATCAATCTCATTCAAGAATATATAGTATTCATTCCATCCCTTTCAAAATTATGAAGTCACTTGTAGAATAAATACTTATAATTTCCAAGTGAAAGTACTATGCTACATTACATTGTGTTTACAACTAGCTACATAAAAAGAAAGTCTTATTAGAAAGTGTCCAAGTTGTTTCAATATAGACCACCTCCATTCTTTAAGGCGAGACAAACCAATGCCACATGCTATGCCTGTTTCATTTAACAGAGTTTAGATAGACTGATCTATTTAAATTATAACAAGAGATAGTTTAGTTCCAACATATTTTTACACTAAAGATAGTCAAAACATACTAAACATAAAACTTCTAGGTTTGAAAACGCAACAAAAACCGGTGTCGAAGGCAATGTCATAACGTTTCACAATTTATTTACACTGGTGAATGCATTGAAGTATTGGTAAGCACAATAAACCACAAGTTACACGAGAAAAAGAAACAAAGATTTTTCAAACCTAAACTTAAAATATATGAAAATAGTCCACCCCTTATCTCCACATCTTCATGGCCTTGCACATTAACTTTGTAGTTCCCCATCCTTAGAGTCTCAATTATCACCTATGAAGTAAACATACATTTAAGGTGTCGAGAAGTGATAATGAACTAGGATATATAACATTAGTAGGACAAAAACTTATTGACTTTAAGAAACCCATATTATGAGAATTTGTACACATGCGCACCATCTAGACATTAACATAGATGTTGCGTATAATTAGCCAAGATACTTTGCTTTTAATATGGGTATGAGGCATAAATTTTCAGGTTTAATCATAATAACACACAAGCAACTGTGGTTTTAGTGAAATAACACAAGCTCGATTGTGTTTTAGTGAAGTAAGAGTTCATCTAATCTTATATCTTGTGCACATGGCAAAGACACACAAGTAGTCAGTCCAGCGCAAAGGTTCTCCCTATTCGATCTTAACATTTTTTAATTTCATATATAACAAACTATAAATACCATTCAATTGACTATAAATAACATAAGTAGTCAGTCTAGCGCAACTGTGTTTTTACAATTGACAATCAATTGTAATGACTATAAATACCATTCAAAGCTATAAGCATTACTAAAAGAAAATTATAAGATAATGAGTAAAATAAACTCACCTTCATCTCAAGGTCCTTCAATGCTAATGCATATAGCTTGAGTGAAAGGAATATAAACCAAAATGCTCATCAGCATCACTTTCCAAATCCAAACCTTCATCTTCACAACAAATTGTTACTATTAAACCGTAATTTAAGTTAATAGTATTGATTGTTTCAAAGAATTATCAATTGAATGAAAAAGTTTCTTATTTAGATGTCAAGTAATTCAACATGCTCAAAAAATAACTCAATGATCAGATGGCAATATATTCAAATGTGCAACATATCATATATCAGACGTCAGGCTCGAGTCCCATTTGCCTAACAAAAAGAGTAATGACTAAAAAAGACGACAATAAAAGTTTTTTTCAACCATTACCACAAAGGAACAATGAGATACTTTTTGGGATGTCTGGAAGCACCTTTCTGAATTACACTTACAAGAAGTTATGCTCGCTCGGGCTTTCGCATGTCTTTCCTTTCGCTTTGGACGAGGATTCTTTCCATCCAGCCACCTAGGCGAGGAAGCCTATCCAGCCTCAGATTCATCTCATGAGTCTAAGACTATAGAACTTACTTGATACCTAGATATCTAGCTACTAGGAACAGCCTAGCTAGTCAGATTCAAAGGAAAGAGCAGATAAAACAACGGATAAGTAGAAGCGGAAACCTATTATACTATATATGCATTGCTGCTCTTGGAGTCTAAGACTTCTAACTCTTTAGCCTCATTGGACTCAAGGACATATCAAATATTAACTCAATGATCGGGGCCACATAGTGCGAAACGCACTTTGGTGAACCTTGCGCCTTCCCTTCCGTTCGTCATCTGACTTAGAAAGAATCCCCTCCTAGGATTCAAAGAAAACCAGAGCAACGATTTTAACTCGACAAAGAAAAAGGTTTTTGTTCATTCCAGGCACAAGAACTGGACTCAATTCGAGTTTAGCTACAATGCATACTAGCTAAGCTAACTAAAAGAGCAGTTACCGAATGCTAGAATAATAACATTTGTATGCAAAGTGGGTAAATTCCATTATCGAGAGCATTAAAAAGAGGGAAAGACAAGCCCAAACTTTAGTGTGTGTGTGTTTAACAGTTTGCAGCAGAAACTGTATTTAATAAAAAACAACATATGAAAATAAGTAAATAACATCATATGAATGTTCCTCATACCTTGTCGTACACTGCCCAATTTATCTCATATGAGAACAACTCCTCCTTTGTCTTAGGAATCATGTCAATCAACTGCTTTGCATCCAAAAGGTTTTTGTTATCTTGTGTCTTAACACGTTCACTCTCCCTGTCATGGTTAGTTATCTTCTCCTTGTAGTCATCCCTCGGACGATGTCTGGCCTCATCATTGTGATCCCACTCACGCTAGCTTGACCTGTCACTAGCTCGTCTACTTCTGTCCCTTTCAGCTTCATTTCGTTCTTTTGGGTTAACATTTGAAATGCGCTTGGCAAACTCTGCTGCCGCAGCCAATTAAATTAGGTGGTGGTGTCCTGGAACTGGGAGTTTGGACATCTTGCAGTTCCTCCGTTGAGTAATCAATAGGAACCAAGGGCCTCATTTTCTTGTCTTTATCCCCATCATCTTCATCTTCTTCATGGAATATTATAGAAGGTACAACCGTTTGTTTACCTGAACCCACCAGACCGAATCCCAGTTTCTTAGTAGGAGGCTAGGAGCATTACTACTCTGCCTGGTATATGGTCAAGGAACTGGCAAGACAGTTTAATAATCTCCAACGCTGTTTTTCATTATCACATCATCTGTGAAAAGTAAAGTTGAGATTATAAAACAGATAAGAAAAACAAAAGAGCAAGGAACGTAGAGCAAATAAAATAATTAAGGTACAGTAACTAACCTGAATGATTCGTAACTCTCCGAAAGATGCTCTCATAAGACTGTTCAACAACAACACTGGATCTAAAATCAGCAGTAGCTTCTTCTAGCAATGCTGATTTTTCATTTCCGTTACACTGTTCTACGCACATTTACTGCAACATACTATACATATTCCACTCCCTTCTCAAACTTTGACAGGTTATCAATTGGAACTCATGCATCACATAACAAAGAAAAATCAGAACAAAACTATGAAAGACTAACAATACAGTTGAAATAAAAGTCCCCCTACATACTTATTCAAATAAATGGGTCAAACCAAACTACGATTCTTGGAGACTGAATGAGAGAAGTTCTAACCTTAGAAGTCTTCAGCCTTCCAAAATCAGTTTCAATTCTTAAACCAGAAGTCTTATTAGAGCTACAACTAGGCGCCTGATTGTCAGTTGGAAATGCAGCCCCATCATGAGCATTGAGAATTACATAATAGCATTGATCTGTTTCTGTCATGACCTGCAACAAGATAGTGATTTTATTCATGCACATTCAATACCTTGGTGGTAGAGCTGCCTCCAACAGATCTTTAGCAACCTATGAACAATTACACTGATTAAAACCAATTTCAGGGTCAAGAAAATATTTGAAGCCTCTAAGAACCCCACAAAACTTCATCCATTAAACAAGTACTCCTCTTCAATTACCAAAGGAGTCAAACATTCCTAAAGGAACTGCTCCATTTTTCAGAACCACCCAATTCCCTCTTTACCTTACCCAATAAAAAATTTAACCAATCTCAACTCCAACTCATTAATCAATATTTAGCAATCAAAGTCACATACCCTACAATATTCACATATAACGGTACAGTTGACAGAAATAATCACTATGTAAAACTACTGTCACCCAATTTGTGTAAAACAAAATGAAATTTTGATCAGTAATAGAAAAAGCAAATTAAGGCTAGAAAACACACCAAAGGACGAGCTGATTGTAACAGGATATGGCAACACCCCACCTGTATAGTTTTCCTGCCAAATAAAAAATGAATAAGATAGCAGTAAGGTTACGCATCAAATGATTATGCCTTAATAAAAGTAATGTCTTTCTTTTGGAAGCATGTGCAGACGTCAATAATAATTAACAACAGAATAGAGATGCACTTTAACAAATGCGCCAGAAAAGCTTCTCGCAGTAACTGAGAAAGATGTTAAAGTCTACGATAAATGAATAGGTTCAGATCTTTAATAGAGACAGAAAGATCGAGGTAACTTGTATTAGTTGCATAAACTTATTGACGATGTGATCTTTGGTTTGTAAAAGCATTTATGTAGTCTGTCTACCTAAACCTTGCCTTATTTACCAATAACTAAATAAAATTAAAAGAATGCATGCTGGATTTGGACACTCAACAGCTTGACTCGCTTAAAGCCATTTGATTAAAGTCATAGTATTAGTAACTGTTAAAAGAGCTACACCCTACAAATTGCAATAGACCAATAAAACCCTGAGATAGAATTGTGGAACCCAACCATATCATATATACTTCAGATCAAAAGAAATTGTTATATCTAGTTATTACCCATACAATTTTGGCATTTGCATATGCTTTTGGAGTAATATATAATACATATAGAAAGACTGAACTATAGACTCACCGTTAACGGTAACGCTTATCTATATCAGTTACACCATGATATTTCTCTGGCAATGGTAGCAAAGATTTTGTGAGATTGCAAATGACCTTACACAAACAGAAAGCACCCCGAAAAGAGAATAACAAAAGTAATTTCAATCCAAAGATTGTGCAACGAAAGAGCAACACGTGTAATCGACATGGTCATTCAGAATACAAATCTATAAGAAACACTTCATGAAATTCATGCTCAAAAACCAAACAAGAATATGTATAGTGGTTGCTTCTGAAAAGCTACCAGGAACCACCAATAACTACAAAATAACACAGACACTAATTAGCACACATTTATAACTACTTTAAAATATACTCCAATTAGCATAAGCTAAAACTCTAAAACAATGATGTTTCATATGGAAATACCTCGTGCTACAACATCTTCTCTCCGATTTAGTTCCTGAATGCCATTTAAAAAATGCAACCAACAGATTAATTTTTAACTAAAGGCAAAGACAATCACAAAAAATGAAAAGTTAATACTCTTCTATGTATGGCATCAACTACCTAGTCTAATGTAGCACACAGATATCCAATGTCGACATGCACATGCTTATACACATCTAAGGCAAAAGCAAAAGATACCTACTCCCTTTTCTTCAATTCAGCCTCTTTGAATTGGAGTTCCTTCCCCTTCTTTTTGATATCCTAATTCAAAACAAAGTATCGTATGATGAGTTTAGGTTAAAGCTTAAATAGGGCATCCTAATAAGGTAATTTGCTGTCCTGAAATTTATCTCACCTTTGAAGAATCAAGAGGAATATCAACTGTTGCACCACGTTCAGGAGGGAGAGGTGAAAGCCCTGAGTTTGTGGCAGGAGTAACACTTCCAGGATTCTAACAATCAAACCAAAATGTTAGCTTGATACAGCATAATACATCAAATGAATCTCAGAAGCAAACAAAAGGATAAAAACCAAAAAACTCCAACTCATAGTAACATATATAACTAACAATTTCAAAAATTAGACATTACCTTCAAACAAAGCAAAACCCTATGGCACCATCTACTCGAATTGGATCAAAACAAACAAATCTAAAATTCCGGTGAACTAGATACCTAGTCAGCAGATGCTCGATCTAGTGGAGAAGAGAAGCTCGAGAACACCTAGGTTGATCTAATTAAGACAACCATCGCGGATGAGTTTCCCAAACCCTAGAATTGGTTTGTGCCTACCGAAAAGTTTCTTTTCTTTCTTTTCACACGAATTCTTATATCTAAACGGAATATTCTTATATTGCAAAAAATGTAAGTGATATTATACATACTTAACTACTTAGATGGGTTGGAACTTTGTGATATAAAAGGTTGGATATAACATATCAGTTATTATGTAAACGACATGACAAAACAGCAACCGATATGAAAAAATATAAACCGATATGAGAAATCTTGGTAGAGAATATTATATCGGTTTTATTAAGAACCGATATAGAGGTATTCTTGTAACCGATATAAAATATGCTTTTTTTAGTAGTGATTCTTACCTTTGGCTCGGTTCCTTGTTGTCTTACCTTTTGGAACAAGTTCAAGTATTTAACTTGGATCCTACCTTCTCTTATATAACCTACGGTCCATGGCAGTAGCAAGCACCAGCAACAGCAGTACGCACCAGCGGCAGCAACACCCAGCAGCAGCATTACGCACCAGCGCAGCAAGCAGGCACCTAGCAGCAGTGGCAGCAGCAGCGGCAGTATGCACCAGCGGCAGCAACACCCAGCAGCAGCACAGAATTCACTTCTATTTTGTCGAATATCCTGAAGAAGAAGAAGTGTTATAGAACGATTTTCTGCAATTCTTACCAGTATGGAATGAGTAAATAATCAAGCTACAAGTCTCGATCTATATGAAACGGGTTTCTTTTTCAGCTATCCTTACCTAAAGGCACCAGCCGGTAGGGTGTCTAACCTATACTAGGAGTCTCAGACATACTTATGAAAGCCGGCGAATATAGCAGCATCTGGGGAAGCACTAACTACTAGTTAGCGGCTATTCATGGAGACTCAGACATGTACCAAGCTAACTAGGACTAGTACGACTTCAATACCTAGTCGTTGGTTCTCAAGTTCCAGCTGTTGGGCCTTACTTAAAAAATAGACAAGGAAAAATCCCAAGACAAGGAAGCAAGGAGAAAGAAATGGAAAATCTACCCTACAACTAAGAATTCCCCATTTACAAAAAAAATACAACTAACATCAGTTGCCATCCTACCCTGATCAGGCCCCTTCCACGTCATCCTCGACCTAAATCGGATGTGATCATCCTCCTCACTGTCCACATCATTTCATGATTCCAAGCCACAAATGTAACTTTTATTTTTGATCCATCAATCTAAATATATTGAGATAATTCAGAGATTACATCAACACCTAGAATCAGAAAAAAAAATACTAAACCAAAAAGCTAATACTAAAACCAGAACTCCAGACCCAACTCCCTCACCACACACACACACAATACACCCAACTAATTAACACCCAAAGCAGATAAGCAAGCTAAATAAAACAAAGCAAAAGGCAAAAAAGAAAAATAGACACAACTACAGAAAAGACACAAAGCCAAATGTACAACAATAAGAATTTAATTCACGCCTCTTAATCAACTAGAGAAGTATCTAGAACATTTTAGAATAACCAAAATAAAAGTGCCTAGAGCAGAACAAACGTGAAGATACCAACCGTGCCATCTGTCGACGCAGAAACTAAACTGATGGTCATCCATGTGCCAATGGATAAGGCCGTCACTTCTCCATCGTGTTTTCCAACAAATTGGACACCATCAATCAGCTTGTTAATAGGAAACTTTATTGCTTCCTCTGCAGAAAATACTTCCTTTTTTCCAACTTGAATTGTATCAATTTTCAACACATTTTCCGATCCCAACTACCAAATATTCCTGTAAATGGTCAAGAGTGATAAAAATGGGGTTTGAAGATATGAGAAAGAGAGGAGAGGATGTGGTTAGATGATTTGTTTTGATCAAGAGAGTAGAGAAAGAGAGTGGAGTTCTCACACAGATGGTTCTCGTTTCTGAATCTGATGCAAATTGGGTGGAGAAACTGCGAAATGGAGAAAACTCCATAGGAACAAGATTATAAACCCTAGAAAACGAAATCACGTTAGAAACCCCAAAACAAAAATCAAGACAAACAAAACTTATCTTCATCGACTGTAACCTTAAAAGATCGAAAAGAGAGTACCTCTATTTAAGATGGAGATGTTGGGATAAACAAAGCTGTCGTCGTCGAAATTAGGGGAAGGAGGTGGAATATGAAGAAGTGGGGAGGAAGAACATATTTAGGGCAAGGGGTTTCACTCTTTCAGAGAGTTGAGATCGAGAAGAAACCCGATGTCTTTCGAGTTTGACGCTTGTGCAGAACACGTGCGCTGATTTCAACTTTTTTTTTAGCTAAAATCTCACGCCTGTATGCCGCCACTAATTTTTTCTAGAATTTTCTTAAAAAAATAAAATAACCTTTTGATTTATTGTGACGCCAAAAAACGAATACTGACGCCTAATTGCCGTCACAAAATTTCTGACGCCATTTTAGCATCACAAAGCCTCAAAAGCCTCTGTCACAAAAATTGCAGTTATGGTATAGTGTGCAGCCTGTGAGTGCATTTTTCTACAGGGTGTATTAATCATTAATGTGTCATGTAGGCACCGTCGGAGGGACTTCTAACTTGCATGTGGAATTCTAGTTAAGAACGTGGGACCTGTTGTAAAGAGCTCTAGAGTAATCTAGTCCATCTACTGTGAGCTCCACATAGGAGCAACCAGCTCCACATGGTCCTATCCTAACTCCAACTGGTTCCAAGTAGGCAGTGGCAGCTCAATGTAAGCGATAACTCGACTCCACTATACTAAACAGGTGTGGTTGAACTAGAGCACCCAAATTACCAACCTAGATACGCCAATTGGATTCTTTTTACATGCTGAAGGCATATTACTATATGAGCATGTCTTCAGTGCGCAGGTCGTATAGTGCGCAGGTAATATGGGCCTTTGGATCAGTACTTTTGCTATTAAATACACACGCACTCTTTGATATGAGTGGTCGAGATGTAATGGCGCACCATACATCTCGCGCACCATAGATTTAGCCTTACTATATTACCAAACATGGACCGGGGAGATGAATAAATAACTGAGCTTTGTAAGGAAATACAATTTTATAAGAAATTCAAGGGCGGATAGCTTTTGAGGTAAAAGAAACTTTATTTGGGGCTGCGGCGAATCCTATTTTCAATATATTCAAGTTTTAAGAATCTGCATATGGATGGAAGTATATTGTATTTAAAAACCAATCAAACAAGAGGCACTATGCCAGGCCATATCTTCCTAAGAAGCATCCTTTGTACACGACTAGATTTGGCCCATGTCAGATAAAGACTAAAAAAAGCCTCAAGAGAAGCCGACGAAAAAGCCCAAATACCCACCCAAAAAAGTCCAAACCCACATTTGTTGACTTCAAACAATGATCCAAGACTGTTGCCACTTATTATACTGTCCACGCCCTATAAGCCCTAAGATCCGCCACATCATAAGCATTATTAAGTAGATCCAAAGGTTAGGGTTGGTTTTTGGGGCCTCACACCACCCTAATTTGTTATATATACTAGGGTATGCCCGTGCCTACGACCCGTGAGACCTCAACGCGCCTGCCGCGCTACCCCGACAACTCGTTGTGCCTTCGGTGCAAAGGCGACGCGCGTCGTGCGAAACTTCGTGTCTTCGACCACTAAACAACAATCGCCGCGCTTCGCCACAATACCGTACCGCGCTTTCGGGCGATCTAAACAACTCGTCACACTTTCGGCGCACGGTGTATATGCGTCTTCGGCACGAAACAACTCGTCGCGGCGCAAGGCCAGCCCAATTGCCCCATTATCCATAAGCCCAATAACATCAATTGGATTGATAAATCGCAAGCACCATGTCAAATTTTGAGGCCCAACAGTTTATAAGCCCAGCCTTTTGGCTGATTTTTGAATGCCTATCCCCACTATTACAATTTTTTTTTAATTGAGTCCATGCTTATGGTTCCAAACCCATAAAAGATTCAACCCATAAAAATTTTGTCCAATGTTGACTTTTTTGTGTGGGGGTGGGTGAGGTGAGAAAAACTATTTAACTCACCTTATAAAAGCTTTTTAATTCACCCTCCATGAGTTTTGAGTGGCTATGGTTAGGGGGTGTGTCGACCACATCTGACCTTATGACGTGGAATCTGTCCTCCCACTCCTCCTCGTTTTGTTAGATACTAGGGTATGCCCGCGTTTTACGCCCCCGGAGAGACCTCAACGCGCTGCGACATTATCCCGACAACTTATATCGCGCTTCGCCGTAAGGCGCATTACCGATCTTAGGCGTAAAATATTGACACAAGACCCGGCCAAAACAACTCAATTTATAAATACTGGCCGCCAAGGCCATCCCAATTATCCATTATCTATAAGCCCAAATCAATTGGAGTATTAACGGTTTATGGGCTAGCCCAACAATTTATAAGTCCAGCTGCAATTGTTGACTTTTGGTTGATTTTTGGATAGATCCCATAGTATTGATTAAACTTAATAAAATTACACAAACTCTCCAAACACTTGGATCTGCCATGTCACAACTTAGAAAAGACAATGACAACCATTGGATAGAGTCTCTGTGGGCTCCACACCATTGCTTTTTATTAGATAGATATAGATTAATAAATCTATGTTTTAAGCTTAACTATCAGAAACCCAAAAAAAAATGAAGAAACACAAACTGAGGATAGAAACAATTAAGCTTTGTTGAAAAGCATATTATCAAAAGTGGGTCAGGGAGATGAATAAATAATCGAGCTGTGTAAGGAAATATCTTTTTGGAAGAAAATCAAGAGTGGGTTGCTTTAAAGGTCATAGAAACTTTTTTCGGGGAAATGGGGAATCCTCTTTTTACCATATTCAAGTTTCAAGAATCTGTATATGGTTGGAAGTATATTGTATTTAAGACTCAATCAAACAAACGGCACTATGCCGGGACACATCTTCTTCCTTTGCACACAAGTAACACAACTAATGAATCTACGTTTTAGCCGTCAGAAACGAAAAAATAAATGAAGAAACACAAACCGAGATTATAAGGCCAGTTTTCCCAGAATGGAGGAGGGCTCCTGCAGCATAACCCAATGCATAGCAGTAGATAGAATCAGAATTTGTTGGCAACCAACATCTTCCTTCATAACTGCAAGTAAAAGCAAGTAATATGTAAGAAACAAACCTAAAACAAATAATAAAATTAACTATGCACTGTACCGACAAGCCACAAGCAAGTTCATGGTTTTAGGCTAACAATGTTACCAGGAAAAAGAAACAGGAAAAGAGAAAGGAGAGAGAAAAATATATAGAGTTGGTGGTTACCCAAAAAAGTGGGACTGCCCTTTGAACTGCTTATCGTATCAACCCTCTTAAGCTTGCTTTTTTTCTCCAACTCGGTCTCAACCATCTGAATTAGCATTTTCTCTGTCACAATCTTGGCAACCTAAAAATTCAAGAAGAAAATGACATTAATAACAAACATCTCCAGATCATATATTCAAAGAGAATGAACTATGCACAAATTGTACAGTAATCACCTGAACATCTCCTCAATGTCAAGTGTAAACATATTCATAATAAATGAACCATGCATATATTATACAGTATTCACCTGAACATTTCCGTGTGGATCTCTTTCAAGCATCAGTTGTTCCTGAATTGCTTCAGGTAAGATATAAAATAGAAGCTGAGACTGAGGCTGAATTTTTAGCTTCCAAACAACACCTTCATCGACAACTTCATGAGCTAGGATCTCATTTAGCTCCGCAATAAGATGCTGCACCTGCAACAATAACATGAGTGAACCCAAATGTCAAGGGCAACTCTACATACTAGAGGTGACCTAGCACGCATATATCAGAAATCCACCAGATAATAGTTCCCCGAAAATACTGAAAATGCACATATATGAGTCACATTTTCACCTCGGGAATGAAATCAATTAGGCCTTCAGGTATAAGTACGACACCGTAATTATAGTCAAGATCTGCATCCTTGCAAATCACATATGTAATGTAGTCAGTAACATTTTTCAAAGTCTGTTTCTTCGCAGCAACCTGGGCAAAATAAAGATCATGAGCGTCACACCATCAATATATCTCGTTGTACTACTCAAATTTGTCAAGGTCTCAAGGTTCATCATAAAAACAAATCCCAGTAAACATGGCAAGAAAGCAGCAGAAGCATTTGAATTTTGGCTCAGGGCATGGTTCCATTTACCCCTCTTTTTTACAAAAGCTTCAAGCACCCAATTACAAACTTCATATCCAACCAATACGTTTGGCATTTGACACACTTGAGGACATACGCTTTAGCATCAATTGCATCGAAGTACCCTTGGGAGATCTTTGTGGGCTAATGACCTAATGGTTTCTCCTTCATGAATTTCAAAAAAATTATCTGAGAATACATCTCGGATGAGGTTCTGCGGAATAGTCACCAAACAATAGCTACATGCTTGGTGTGGAACCTTTTGGCTTTGGTTCGCGGGATTGCATTGGATGTATCTTGTATAATAGGTCGCATCTAGGTTTGGCTATCTCGATCTTCGAGAGTGGGAACAGTCTAATTGTCAAGACTTGGTCGGTCGTCGACTACTTCGATAATCGGGTTGTCTAGGGACACGGTTTGGTGTCTTAGTGGCTAGATATGCTAAGCTATCGTATGGCGGTTTTCTTAAAAAAATGGTGTATCAGCTCGCTAAAAGATTTTAATAAATTATTAACAACTTGAAGGTACTTAGAAAGGTTACCTTCGCTGGTAGTGTACTCTTTTGCAATCTGGCGAACAACCAGTTGCAAGTCACTAAAGATTTGGAGCTCTCTTACATCGAGCTGGATTGCTGTATGCATTCCCATTATTAGTGCTTCAGAACGCTTCATTGTTGGAGGTCGCAAAATCTAAGCAAACCGCAACTCCCGGGGGATACTAACACGATTCCCATACCATCGCCTCCGTGGTTCTTTGGAACCATCGACGATAGAGACCTTATTTGTTTGTATTTTCGCTTTCTTGGGTGCGAATTTGGGAAATCTGCTAGGAAGTGTGAACGACCGACCCTTGCGATATCGTGGGGACCTAAGTCCATACTCTTGGCCCATATTGCCATCCTAGTAGTCTTGTTTTCTTTGTGAAGAATCCTCTTCAAAGGGAGATCGCTAAGTACTTTGATTGGATGGGCGGAAATATTAAATTTTCTTGTCGAGTATAATAAAGCAAGGACTCTTTCTATGTAAAAGTAGTTCGGCCGGAGTGAGTGTCTTGCTTTGTGAAGTAGATCGGTTTTTTATTTCGCCCTTGAATAGGACCGAACCGATGGCGAAATCGGATACCGCCGGATAGAGCCCCGAGTTTCTCCGTCATTGGTTTAGCTAGGATGGGAGGTGTTGTGGAGGTACTCCTTAAGGGTGGCGAATGCTTGGTGGCATTGATCGCTCCATGAGAATTGCTCGCCTTTCTTTAGTATCTGTAGGAACGGTCGGCACTTATCGGATGCTCTTGATATGAACCGTTTGCCGCGACCATGCCCGACAACTATCAGTTTCTTTTTTTAAATGGTCGGGCATGTCTAAGAACGCCCGAATCTGATCTGGATTTGAAAAACCCGATATCAGAAATTTTCGGAGGGCGCTCGAAAAGACACTTCTCTCGGGTTGACTTCATTCCGGTAACAGTAAGTGCGGAGAACGCTTGCTCGAGGTGAGTAAGGTGGTCACCTGCTTTCTTGCTTTTGACAACCATATCGTCGATGTAGACCTCCATGGTGTCCCCTAACATGTCCTGGAACATGTTGGTTACTAGCCGCTGATAGGTCGCTCCTGCGTTCTTTAGTCCGAACGGGAGAACGTTGTAACAATAAATTCCTTGCTCAGTGATGAACGATGTCTTCTCCTGATCTTCTTCAGCTAGTGGTATCTGATTGTACCCACTATACGCGTCCATGAATGATAACCGCGGTCGTGTCAGGTCCGGTCAACAAGTTGGTCGATAAAGGCGTTGGGAAGTCAGTCCTTGGAGTTTCTTGGTTGGCGTTGGTGAAGTGAAGTCGACGACAGCGGATTGGACCATTCATTCTTCTTTGGAACGCGACCACTATGGAAGGCGGATGAACCCTACTTGTTTCGAGCTTATCAACCTCATCGTTGACCGCTTTTTGAAAGCGTAGAGACAATCTTCTAGGCCATTTAACCGGTTTGGCAAACGTTTAACGATGGCATGCAACACTAGGGTCTATAGGCACATCGATATACGACTGCGAACACATCTTTATTCATGGACAGAAAATTTACAAGATGAGCCTTAAAGCGTGGGGTCGAGGTTAGCCCCGACGTGACGAAGTTTGGGGTCGCCTTACGTTCCCGTGTTCACTTCACCGAGCCGGTTTGGTCTTGCGCGCGTTTTGAAGCGTTCTCGGAGGATTACTCTTTGCGGACTTCGGTGTTGGTTCATTTTATCGAGTAGCCGGAGGAATCGAACGCCCACCGCGGGTCACGAAACAGGTCGAAGCTTCTTCATTGTTGTTGTGACCAAGAATCGGGTAGTTCCCCGCCATTCGGTTGGAGGGGAGGTAGTGGTGGTAAGACTTTGCTTGTTCGTGATGCTTTCCATGGGGCGACCTCCGGATTTGTCTTGTTAGTACCTGGCCGCTTTGGTAGTGGTCGAGATCGGGGTGGTGAGTGGAAACTCTTGTTGGAGCCCCCGTTCGCTTTTTTGGCTTAGCTCTCACCTCACCACTAAATCTTTGGCCATTGTATAGCTAGATGGGTTGGTTCGATGGTGATGGGGGTTCGGGCCGATCTTGATTGCTTTGCGATGATCTGTTACAATGATGGGCCTCGAGTCGGTTGCTTGGAGCTCCATCATTCCTCTTGGACCAGAAAGCGGATTACTTGATGCAATGTAGATGGTACTGCCTGCATCTGGTGTATCCACCGCCGCCCTAGAATGGCGTTATAGGATGACTTGGTGTCTAGGGACGAACCGCTGTGTTGAAGCCGACCTTGTCTTCGGGAACCCACCGAGACCGGGAGTATGATGTCGCCTTATTGGATCGGCTCGAGCCGTTGAATCGAAGAGGGTGCGATGGGGTCTATGAAGACCGACTTTGGCGAGTTCATCTCTTGGATCGTGGTGGTAGAACAAAATATCACAAGAGCTACCAGATCGATCAAAACTTCGCTTGCCGGTCCAATCATCGATTTTGACGTGGACCACGAGTGCGTCGTTATGCGGGAGGCAGACCTTGTTGAGGTCGGCCTCTGAGAAGGTGATGTCTCCTGCTCTACGCCTTGAGCTGCATGGCGCGGGTGCGGCTTGTGAAGAGAAGTTGTACACTTCATGGAGGGCACCGACGCGCCTTCTTTTTTCGCGCGAACTTGAGACGGAATCGTCCTGTAGTGTGATCATGTGGATGGTTCTGTCGTACTCGCGCCCTCTTGATGGTTGGCGGCGATCTTGACGGACGCGTTCTCTGGAGCGTCCTCGGCCTGTGAGGTGGCGGCTTTGAGGCCTCGAACGGCTCGCCCGGGGTGGGGACTGACGATTCGGGCGGGCCATCAGTTTGTGGCGCAGGTCGCCGTCCGGTATATTGGTGTACTGCTTGATGTGCCCAGCTTCGACCAGATCCTGCAAATAATGTTTGAGCCCCCAGCATACGTCGGTCTCGTGGCAATTGGCGCGGTGAAAAGCGCAGTAGGGCTGGTCTGGGCGACTGTTGGTCGCCTTTATCTCCTCGGTCGGTAGAATGCAGCTCGTTTTGATCTTTTCTAGTATGTAACTAGGAGATCTGGTGAGCACGGCGAATTCCCGATCATTTCTTGGTTTGGGTCTGGAGGGTTGCCCTTGTTGTCGGGGTCGTTTCCTAGAGGATGATGCTACCTCGTAAACCTCTCCCTCTTCTGTTTCTTCTTCTTCTTCTTGTTTCTGCTTTAGCAAAGCCTCTTGCAGCTTGATGTATTTATCCACTCGAAGCGCATTTCGCCAACGTTCGGGTTGGTCTTTCAAGAGCGCACTGGTTAGGTCGGGTGTTGGGTCGCGGCAGCGGTTGTGAAAGCCATCGGCGCGCAAATGATTCTTTGAGGCCGCTTTCCATGTCCAAGAGTTACTTTTTTGAACCATGTAGGTTTCCTCCTTGCCCCAGAGCGAAATGGAAGAGTGAATTGAGATCACCCTTCTTGCCTGTTATTACGCATCTTGGCTCGCGAATAGGTCGGTAAGCTTCGTTCAAAGCTTTTATGGAGTCCGCTCGAGGAAGAAGAACCAATCGAGTGGGCCGCCCTTTAAGCTTTTGGAAAGAGCCCGTGATCGGAGATGGTCGAACTCTGGCGCTTTTGTAGAGTGCAAGGCTTTGAGTATAAAGAATCCGCCATAACTTGGGAACCGTGGTTGGACAAAGTCGGAGGGGAGATCTTGTGAAGTACTTCAAACAAA
The DNA here is from genome assembly GCF_015680905.1 of Coptis chinensis. Taxonomy (NCBI): domain Eukaryota; kingdom Viridiplantae; phylum Streptophyta; class Magnoliopsida; order Ranunculales; family Ranunculaceae; genus Coptis; species Coptis chinensis. The sequence goes on from NC_141456.1 coordinate 42,524,023, forward strand.
ATGATAGGTTTTCGGCATTTTTCGCACTATCCGGGTGGAATCTTTCTTGACCGCGATTCTTGTCGAGCCTTTGGTTTAGCTTCGGTGATCTGTTGACCGACGTTGATGGCGTCGTCTTCGCGGTTGCTAGTGGGCTTGTATCAACTTGTGCACGTAATGTGACGTTTTCTTGCCCGAGTTGGGCAATTTGTTCATTCATTGTTCCTTTTCGGGCTTGCCAAAGTGTGGAATTGAGCTTCGAGGCTTGCCATGCTTCGTGGGCTTGAGAATCTTTTGTTTTGATTTTTGGCCACCTTGATTAGTGTGAAGGTGGTTTGGTTTCTCAATTGACGGCCAATGTAAAGGTGTGATATGATATTCCCTTACAAAGTCTTTGATATGGATGGATGGGTGAGACCGAAGTTCGGCTTTGAGAAAGCGCCACGATCTTACTCACGGGTTCTTGGGGTCGAGTCGAATCAGTCCGGGCGTAGTTCATAGGAGAGGTATTTATAGAGATTGAAAGTGTATCCTAACCTCCACGTGTAAAAGATGTCACCAACGTGGGGTGTGGATCATGGGAGCACGCGGAGAAGTATCTACATAGGTCCGGCTGTGATGATGAGGAGTGATCACGGGCAAGTAGCTTCCGGCGTTGACCGATGGATCGATAGTCGGGGATGAGTGCAAGTACACCTTCACCATGATTGCTTATGGATAGGGGTGCGTGTCATCGCTGGCGAAGTTCGCATGATGTTGCGACCGTCCCGTGGGCGATGTTGGCTCATGGATGCGAATCGGAGACCATAGGTCGGTGTATTAGTTCCACCATGTTAAGCGCGTGCTGGATAGAGAATATCACTCCCCTACACTGTCGTTCGTCTTTGCCTCTAACTGGATGTCTTACCGTTACTAACTTACTACAATATTCTTGCAAATAATTTTTATAAAATAAAACCTTCTATATCTGGAGACAAGCTTTGGAACCCGTGCCGTTACAAACTAATGCATTTAACTGATGGTGCAGAAGATAACACCAAAGGCCAAGATTTAGGTATATTAAGGGGATTTCAGTTTCGATAATTGCTAATGCAAATCCTAATAACTATAACGGTGTCAATGCAAAATAATCCTATAAGCAGTATTAAAATTAATGTCGATATTTAACTACAGAAAATTCTGATTGATTGAGCATTATTTTCCTAGTTGAATTTGGTTATATTTTCAGAGATATAACTGTTAGTATTTTAATTAAGGGAGAAGGCACTATCTAAAGAGGTTTGAAAAAGTTGTCATTCAGACACAAAGGTGACTGAATAACAGTTAACCATGATATCTTCAACCCCTGCAACAGTAAAAGGGTCATATGATACCGTTAACAACTTTGCTTTGAGCAGATTACGTGGTTTCCTTGAACAATTCCACTAAGTTCCACTACATTGTCCATGTCCGATATAGATAGGGTATCTTATCTGAAATTCTGGAAATTATATTTTGGTGCAACCCAAGAGAAGGGAAGGGAAAAACTTATCATGGTTTGTATGACTTAACCAAAACAAACAAATCAATCTATAGGACCTTGTGTGAAGGTTTAAATCCACATTTCAAAGGTGAAAGGGGAAATGTCCTTCACCGCTTTAGCATTTATACAAGCAAATCTTTCATTATACAGCGTAGCAAAAAAAGTCACAAGGTACCTATTTCAACAAGATTTGCTAAAACACACCAGTTGATGGTCGGAAGTAATGTTTTTTTTGGAGATGGTAAAGGAGATGGTGGTTGGGAAAAGATGAGACTGGACTTCGGTTTTGAAGTTGCCTACGTACCCAAATGTATTGCTTGGGATCAAGTCTCGATGCGTAGTTCTGGAAAAATGACGAAGGTTGGATTTTATAGGTATGATTGGTGATAGTTACTTCCTCGTTCTCCAATATTCCAATCGTGGGATGAAGTTAGAGAACTGGCGGGAGAACTGTCCAATCATGGGATAAAGTTGGAGAACTGGCGGGAGAACTGTCCATTCGTGGGATGAAGTTGGAGAACTGTCTAATCGTGGGATGAAGTTGGCAAACTGGCGGAATAACTGTCCAATCGTGGGATGAAGTTGGAGAACTGGCGGGAGAACTGTCCAATCGTGGGATGAAGTTGGCGAACTGGCGGGAGAACTGTCCAATCGTGGGATGAAGTTGGAGAACTGGCGGAAGAACTGTCCATTCGTGGGATGAAGTTGGAGAACTGTCCAATCGTGGGATGAAGTTGGTGGAAGTTGTTTGACTTCGCGAAACATGTGCGCAATTGATATTGATTTTATGTGTAGGTATGTAGGCTTTGAGCATGGGCTATGAGTGTGGGCTTTATGGTAGATAAGCTCTGTCAGCATGGGCTCTGAGCGTGGGCTTTTTTGTAGATAAGCTCTGAGCGTGAGATTTTTTATAGATGGGCTCTGAGCATGGGCTTGTATTGAATTGGGCTTTTATTGGGCCATATTTGTGGAGGCCGGAACATCGCCCTCTCTTTGTTACATGGGCAAGGCCCGTGTGGCAAAGAAGTAATAATATTTATGGTACTCGTAGGTTAGTAAATCGGTAAAAATAAAAATGATGGGAGTTGAAGGCAAATAGGATTTTTTTTCTTGATATAATTTATATAGAGTTCGTATAAATTTGGAATTTGATATGGTTGAATTGATTGTATAATGGTGAAAATATGTAATGGCAGTTTGGTAAATATAATTGAGTTGACTAGTTTGAATGGTTAAATATGAAAGGCTATAGACGATTCAGGCTTGCATACAAGTTTCTAAATGGAGTTATACATATATCAATGTTTGTTTCTATCTATACGTGAAACAAGTGTTAGTTTCATAGCAGTTGCTAAGTAAGACCTGAAATTGCGGGAGTGAGAATTACATCGCCAATCACCATGCAAGTGCCAACGAGCACAAGAATTAGAAGTGCAGTTTGCCTATAAGCTTGAGCTTCTAACCATTTTTTGGTTTTTGCAGCAAAAGATTTCTCATGGAATGTATGGCGACTGTAGGTTGTTAGCTCTTCATCTGTCCAGTGTTGGTTTGGAATAGTTTTTATTTTCGCATGTCGACAGAGTAGTGAATACAGAGCAAATGTTCCACCTTGACCATTATCGTTTGCCCTTAATACCACAAAGACATACTTGAGAAGGGGAATGAGAGTAAGAGAGTATATGATCATCGAAAGAGCTCCAATCACATCCTCTGGATCGTCAATTCCACCAAGGAATGTATTATAGAATACATACAATGGAGATGTACCCAAGTCTCCATATACTATTCCAAGACTTTGGAACGCAAGTCGTAAAACCAATAGCGATGAAAATGTCTTTGCCATGTACATATTTCTTAGCCTCCCAACTTCTTCGTCCATAGGCTTATCAATTTTTTGGTCCAACACCCACATACTCCCTCTATTTCTCTCCTCTTCATCGATAGACGGTGTAGAAGCCATTGAAGCTAGCAATCCACCAACTTGAAACTACTTCTCTGAATAAAAACAAATAACCACTGATTCAAACTTATATGCAAACTTATATGAAAGGCCATACATTCATGCTTCAGATTAATGCAAGCGCTAGCATCCGCTAAAGCAACTTCTCCTTTTAGAAGGGCATAACAAAGGCTCCTATTGGAGTATACATTTACATCACTGGGGTCCAGATTTGTGGCCATAGAGTACCATTTTGTTGCCAAGAGATATTCCTTCTTCCGGAAAGCAGTTTCTCCCTGAGATTTTGCCTCATTAAATTTTTCCTTAGCTTTGACCTTTCTCTTTTCCGTTACTTCTTCTGACTCTAATGCCTTGATATTCCACCAATGCTCCAGTCTGAGTATGTAGGAATAGGTGATGTAACAGGATAAAGAATCTGGACTTCTTGGTGGTTTTTATTAATAACTACAATCTCTAGTGGTGTCAACCCTTCATGATTGACACATTTGGATCAGCTCCTTCTTTCAACAAGCACTTGATCATTTCAGTTTCGATTTGAGTTGCTGCCACAACTATAGGCACTACGCCACATGTACCAATGTTAAGGTTTGCACTAGCCTCAATCAAAAGCTTCACTGAAGGCAATGAATTTTCAAGAACAGCTGCTGACAGGGTACTAATAGGTTGCTCACAGTAAAAATTTGGCAGTGGCAAGTCAATTTGAAAGGATAGGCAACTCAAAGTGATCGGCAGTACCAGCGGCAATTCAATTACACATCCAGCAGCAATTTGAAAAAATAGCAGCGACATTTAGCGGCAAATGATTAAATTGGAAGAGTCCTAGCAGTGGCATTCAGCGGCATTCAATATTACACATCCAGCGGCAAAATAGCAGCGGTATTCAGCGGCAAAGGATTAAATTGAAAAAATAAGACTTTGGGTCGGCAATTCAGGGATCGCAAATTATATTGAGCTTGGGGTTTTTTTTTTTTTTATTCGGTGAGCTAGAGTCCTAGTGGTTTACGATTCTATGAATTAGAAATTATATATAAAGGAGAACTTGTGGTCAGAATTAAAAGATAGAGATAGATAGGTTTGAGAAGAGAAGAATAAAAGTTCTAATCTTCTTCTTCATGTTCTTGTTTTACTTTTGCAGTAAGGTATGTTTCTATTAACCGTTCACATCTTTTTTTTATGTTTTCTTCATTCTTATCACAAAAAGTCTGTTGCCATGTTATGAACAGTAAGTTTGTTTGTTTTTTTTTTTTTTTTGGAGGAATGTATATTAGGATTTGGATCTCTGTAAGTGATCGATAGACAGTAAACCATGTTTAGATCTTATAATCCTGCAAAGAAATTCGTCTTTGTTTTTGAGAAAACAATTAATTTGATACTATTCTATTTTTTTGACAGTATTGAAAATATTTGTTTAATGGAGAGGAATTATAACTTGAAGAGGAGATGGGGTGATAAGGGGGATTTTAATATGAATAGGGTGGCGAAGGGTATTGATGCAGATAGTTTGAGAGCAAAATATGATATTGGAGATGATGTTTCTATTGAGTATGTTGGAAGCGATATCGACCAAAAGTATGAAAATGACGAGATAATTTTATTGTTTTCACATTTTTGGCTTGGTTGTAGTGTCCCATTTTGAAAATCAGTTTCCGAGTTATTAGCTAGATGGAGATTACATCATTTACAATTATCTCCTGGCTATTGGGCTATCTTTGCCCGTGTAGCGAGAATTTGTAAGGTTTATCAAAGGAGTATGTCATCAGACCTTTTGTTTAAGTTATTGAAGCCTCTGTGGCAAAACAAGGCTTCTTCTAAAAGTTATGCGTTGGGATATCATAACCATCACAACCAGAATTATCGATTTTATGGAATGCCTTCGAACTACAAGAATGCGAAATTGTATAGTTTTAAGATCAAAGGCAATTGGAGGTTCGAAAATATTGATTATCCTAACAATATATCAGGTAAGATGTTAACTCAATATTCTTATAATTATTTTAAATAGTTAGCATCACATTATGATTATCTTGTTCTTTTTTTATAGGGGATATTCTGAAGTTTCCAAATATACCATTGTTTAGCAGCGAGATGATAAAAAAGAAATTTGTTAGTTTGTTTAGTCATAATGTAGATGTCTATGATCTGTCGTTTCCAGACGATATTGTAGATTATTATTATCATGATATAAAAACTGGACTGCTTAATGAGCCTAAGGAATTAGCACCTTACTGTGGCTCAAAGAAGAAAAAGAATGTTATTGTAGATGATAGCAGTGAAGATGACGAAGAAGTAGAAGGAGATGACTCTGAGGATAGTGGACAATAAAATATTAGAAAGAAGAAAAGAAGCATACGTCCAAAAAAGAAGAAAAATAAAACTGGGGATAACTCAAGTAAAATTGAGGAAGGGATTAAGAGTCGAGAAATGGTATGTATATAATATTTCTTTTAAAATATCATATATGTAATACCTATAATATGTTTTGGAATGATGTTTCATTATGACAGGTTTTTTGTCTTCCGGCACAAAAAACTACTGATGTGCATGATATTGATGATGATGATGATATCGGTGGGGAAGCGATGACTAACAGTATATCTGGACTTGATGTTAGTGTTGATCTTGTTTCTGTGATTTTGAATAATATTCATTATCGATTGTTTAATGGTTTTTTTGGTAATGTAGATTGAAAAAGTTTTCGATGGTGGAGATACAATGGGTTCAACTTCTGTTGTCAAGATCAATTTTGGAGTGCCAACTCCTTTTGGTGGAAGTAGTTTTGGAGTTCTAACACCTGTTGTTGGCACCAATGCTGGTGTAGCAACTTCTGTCGATGGCACCATTGCTGGTGTGTCGAGTTTAGTATCAACTGTTGTTGGCACTAGTGCTGAATTGCCGACTTCTATTGACACCGATGCAGGCGCGTGTCAATAGAAGTGTCTATTGTGGTTAGTACCAATATCATTGTTGGCTCAACTGTACCTTCTTCAATTCAACCAGGGATGAGCGGCAGTTCTACAACGCCTGTGTTCATCACTCCAGACGTGCAAGCCTTGGCAATTGAAGGTTAGATGTTGAATAGTTATTTTTATAGTATTTACTTATTATTATATATTATTATTTTAAATTATTTTGTCTAATATTTCAGATCCAGAGTTATTGTGTTTGGATTATCAACGAAGTGTAGATTTTGTAAAAACCGTTAATATGTTGAATTCAAAGCTTGCATAGGTAATTTGTTGTGTGTGTGTGTGTGTGTGTGTGTGTGTGTGTGTGTGTGTGTGTTTTTTTCTTTGAGTAACACATTATTTTTGTTCTCTTAGGCGTCGAAGCTTGGGGATTGTGCTAAAGAAATCTTAGAAGCAAAAGAAAATTATAAGATTAAAACCAGTGAATATGCGAGATTGAGAAATATTTGGAAGGAAAGAGAGAGCTCATCTTTCAGGAGAATGAACGATTGAGAGGAGTACTCATGAGAAATGAAGTAGTTTTGCACGACTATGAGATGAAAATGAATATCATGAAAGCTGAATTGTCAAAATAGAATCAAGAAATTGTTGTTCTCAGGGAGCAGAAGGTTTTGAGTGATGAAGTTGAGATTTTAAAATGTGAGAAATTGGAATTGGCTAAACGAGTTTGCGAGGCTGAGAGGATTAGAGGAGACTACAAGGTACTATTGGAAGATAATGCATTTTTGAAAAAGGAGTTAGATGAATATCATGAGAGGGTGGAAAATTTTAGGGTTGGGTGTGAAGAGAAGGATGATATGGTTGAGAAGCATGTAGTTGAAACTAAGAAATTTGGGGCTTTGTTGCGTGAAGCATCGGCAAGTGTTGGACTTTGGAAATCGAGAGATTCTGAGAAACGAGAAAAATTGCAGCAGCTGTCAGATTATTATACTATGTGTTATAGGAAGTTGGAAGATGTATCACCGTCAGATCTAAAAGGTGTTCAAGTTCCAGTGGAGGATAGCATTATGCCACAACTTCTTGAGTGAAGTTTTTTTTTTTATTGTTAGGATGATGTGAGGTTAGGTTACAGCTTTTTCTTTCTCGATTATGTTTATTTTTTCCACTGTATTCATGATTATTGGATTGTATCTATTTTTTATTAGATTGGCAATCAGAATAAGTCGGTCAAAATATATAAGAGTTGGGTAATCTGGCCTTGAGGTAGGTCGGCAAAATAGATATAAGTATTAAGGATAACGTAATTAGGGTGTCGCCTCCCCCATAATATAATAATAACGTAATAAAATTTGGGGTGTCGCTGTCCCCAAAGTGTAATGATAACATAATGAAATTTGGGGTGTCGCCGCCCCCATAGTGTAATGATAACATAATGAAATTTTGGGTGTCGCCGCTCCCATAGTTTAATGATAACATAATGAAATTTTTGGATAATGATCGTAATGAAATTTGGGGTGTCCCCGCCCCCATAGTGTAATGATAACGTAATTAAATTTGGGGTGTCCCCGCCCCATAGTGTAATGATAACGTAATTAAATTTGGGGTGTCACCGCCCCAACGTAATGATAACGTAATTAAATTTGGGATATTTGATTCCTAGTTAAAACGAAAGATGGATTGAATTTTATTGAATTATGAAATACAATGAATGAAGAACAAAACATTCAACGATAAAACTTTTTCAAATGAAAAGCATTCCATGGCTTGTCAAAATTTTCTCCAGTGATTCTACGAAGGAAATAAGACCCTTTAGATGCTGGCCTATCAATGATGAACGGTCCTTCCCAATTCTCTGACAGCTTCCCAGATTTAATGAGCTTCTATTTTCGGCTAAGTACCCAATCTTCTGGTTCAAAACTCTTGAGGCAAAGCTTTCTATCATATTTGTGTTTCATGTCTGCCTGATATTTTATTAGACATTGTAAAGCTTTTTCTCGAGTTTTATCAATTGAGTCTGCACCAAAGTTAGAGCAGCATCATTGTTTCCAATTTGTACCGCTTCTGTCCTTGTAGTTGGTGCAATTAATTCTGTCAGGAGGACATCATCCATGCCATAAGCTAGGTTGAAAGGGGAAAGATTGGTAGAATGCTTTGGAGTTATGCGATAAGCCCAAAGCACTGCTAGCAACTCTTTAACCCAATTTCACTTTTGCTTCATTAAGCTTCTTCTTCAAAGTTGAGAGAATCGCCTTATTGGTTGCTTCTGCTTGTCCATTTGCTTAGGGATAATATGGAGCGGAAACATTATGCTGAATTTTTAGTGAGGCGCAAAATTTGTGTATTTCTTCTGCATCAAATTGTTTACCGTTATCAGAGATGATCTTAGATGGAATTCCAAAGCGACAAATGATGTCTTTCCATAAGAAACGGCGTACGTCTGTTGCTGAGATGTTGACAAGCGGTTGAGCTTCTACCCATTTAGTGAAATAATCAGTCGCAACCAATAAGAATCATACACTTCCAGGAGCCTTTGGTAGGGGTCCCACAATATCCAAGCCCCATTTTGCAAAAGGCCAAGGGCTTAGAATTGGGTGGAGTTCTGTTACTGGAAGTTTGCCCATATTTGCATGTTTTTGACATGATATGCATTTTTGGGCAAATTCCGCTGAGTGTCTTTGCATGCTAGGCCACCAGTATCCTTGAGTCATGGCTTTATGTGCAAGACTACATCCCCCATAATGGTTTCCACAAAGTCCAGAGTGTATTTCTTTGAGAATTAGATGACCATGATCTTTGGAAAGACATCTGAGAAGAGGACTGAAATTGTTTGCTTTCCTATAAAGTAGGAGCTTGCCTTTAGAATTTGGAATTATGACAAATTTCCAGGCATCTCTCTTAATTTTGTAGGAAAGTGACGAATCCTCAGGTAGAGTTCCATGTTGCAAAAATTCTAAATAAGTAGGTCTCCAATCATCTGGTGAAGAATCACTATCGATAGATTGGAGATCCAAATGTGGTACTTCTGGAGAATCATCTGCTTCATGGGACTCATCTTCCATATCAACATTGCTTTGGTCGGCATCCTGTGTGAGTGAAGAATCACTCTCAAAACGATGATCGGCCAAATCTTGATGGTCGGCTAAATCTTCTTGAGCTGCTTCCTCTGTTAGTGAAATTCTAAACTTGTGCCGGCCGATTGAGCTAGCTCTTCTCTCTTTCTTTTCCTTGTTGTTACGGCATTTACTTGCTCGAATTCGAAATTCCGAGATGTCGTCTGGAAATAGCATAGATGAGCAATATATAAGTTTTGAACATGTTCTTCTATAACAGTTATGCTTGGAAAAGGTTGGAAATCAATATAGATTTTTCTTTCATTGTTAACATCAACTGCGGCAGAGAGATAACCTAAGGCATCGGCGTGATGATTATCATTGCGAGAGCGTTGGTGAACTGTAATGGATTTGAAATGAATGGATAGCTCATGCATTTTTCGGACATATGCAGCCATCTTATCATTTCGAGCAACAAATGATCCGCCAAATTGACTCGCAACAAGCTTTGAGTCAGGAATAACTCGATCTTTGTTGCCCCCAAGTCAAGTTCTATTCGCATTGCATAAAGAACCGCTTCATATTCAGCTTCATTGTTTGATGCGCAAAATCCGAGGCGAATAGATTTTTCAATTTTCTCACCATCGGGTCGGATCAAAACACAACCAAGACCTGAACCTGATTTGTTCTTGGAACCGTCCGTGTGTATAATCCATAAAGAAGGGTCGACACTTGTGGATGGATTAGCCGATCCTTGTTGTGGATTAGGAGGAGGTTCCTCAAACTGCTCTTCCATAGTCGATATGTCATCGACAGGAAAATCGGACATAATTAAGTGATGCCATTACGTGGCCTTTCTTAGATGATTAGGCTTTATAGATAATTTCGTAGGCACTCAAATATGTTTCCCATTATTTTAATCTGCTCGAATCAACATTTCAAATAACTTTTCTTAAGGGGTATTCAGTGTAGACATTGATGATACGCCCTTGGAAATAAGGCTTCAATCTTCGTGCACTATGGACAAGTGAGAGAGCTATTTTCTCAATCTGTGAATACCTTGCTTCGAGTCGTAAGGGTCTTACTTATGAAGAAAATTGGTTGTTCATTTTCATCATCAATGAATAAGGCGGCACTCACGCCTATTTTCGATCTTTGCCAAATAAATGCCAATTGTTTGTCCGGTGGTCGGACTAGCAAGAATTGGCGGTACCGTACTAGGTATTCTTTCATTTTACGAAAAGCTATGTCACACTCATCTGTCCATTGTGGGGATCCCTTAATGGCTTGAAAAAAGGGGTGGAGCCGATCTGAATATTTTGAGATAAATCTACCCAAAGCGGCTATCCTACCCGTAAGTTGCTGGATCTGCTTCTTTGTTTTTGGCGAGGGCATTTTGGTAATTGCACAGATTTGATTAGGATTAGCTTCAATGCCTCGTTTGGTCATAAGATATCCAAGAAATTTACCCGATGCTAACCCAAATGCACATTTTGTTGGATTTAGACGCATTCGAATATGCACAAGCCGATCAAAGAATTTTTGCAAGTGATGTAGGTGAGAAGACTCTTCATGCGACTTGATGACCATATCGTCAATATAAGTTTCCATAAACTTGCCTAAGAAGTCTGAAAATGATGTATTTATGAATTTCTGATATGTTGCCGGTACATTTTTTAGACCGAAAGGCATTACCTTATAGCAAAATAAGCATTGGTCTGTTATAAAAGTTGTAAGTTCTTGTTCATCTTCAGCTAATGCAATTTGATAAAATCCTATTGAGGCATCCATAAAAGAAATTCATTTAAACCCTGAAGTGGCATCAACCATTTCAGAAATACGAGGCAAGGGATACGGGTGAATAGGACATTTTTATTGACATCAGTAAAATCAACACAGATTCTAAGTTTCCCATTTTTCTTAGGGACTGCTACTACATTGGATATCCATTTCGGATATAGTACAGGCCTAATAAAATTAACACTTGAAAGTTTGTCGATCTCTTCTTTCACTTAGAGCTTTCGATCGGGAGCCATTCGGTGAGGCTTCTAACGCACTGGCTTTTGTGTTTTGTCGATATCCAGCCTATGACATGCAAGTGAAGGATCAATCCCAGGCATTTGTTCGACCGTCCACACAAACACTGTGCAATTTTTCTTCAAAAGCTCAATGAGTTCATCCTGTTTCTTCTTAAAAATTTCCGCAGAAATAAAAGTGGTTTCTTCTTCCTTGTTACCGATCTATACTTCGAGGAGCCTGTCGATGGTCAGGGGGCCACCTAAACACTACTCCATAGCGTTTACCCGACCAATGGAATTCTGTAATTGCTATTTTCCCCCATCAACATTTAGGATGGTGTTACCCTTGACTTCCAAATCTTTATAATCTTCGAATACAGACTCATGGCACTTCAAAGCTGCTATCTAATCACTTCTAACTTTGTATACCATACCATCACACCAGAACTTGATAGCCTGATGGAAAGTAGAAACGACAGCTCCCATTGAGTGGATCCAATCTCTTCCCAGAATGACATTGTAGGAGGAGTTACAATCCATGAGAAGAAAATCAATTGTAACTTCCTTGTTCATTAATGTCACCGGAAGAGAGCATCTACCAATTGATTTTGTTGCTGTCCCATCGAAGCCAATTATAGGATTTGGATCAGGAACTATTATTTTCTCGGGGAGATTGAGTCCTTTGTAACAACACTTGTAGATCACACTTGCCGAACTACCTGTATCGATCATGATTTTCTACACACGATGAATTCCAACAAAAGCTTGTATTACAACAGCATCATAATGAGGATGGTGCACTCCTATCAGATCATTGTCAGTCCAACAAAGAGGTCCTTCCTCATAAGTCTCAGTACCCATACCGTGGAGAAAATCATATCTACTATAAACATAGTGGTGGCTGAGATCAGTGATCTTGGAGTGATTAAAATTCTTGCGCTGGGTGTTAGACATTGAATCAACTCTGGCATGACCGACCTTGATTACATTGTGTGCGGTCACGACTAAAGCTTGTTTCGTTTTACCCAGCACGTAATCCTGAAGCATACATTTCTCAATCAAACCTTGGATTCTCTACCGTTAGAGATCGGCATTGTTCAATTTCATGACCAAAATCATCGTGGAATTTACACCACAGTGATTTGTCACGTGTAGCCTTGGTATCTTCTGAGAGAGAAAAAGGTAGAGATAAAATATTCTTTCCCTTAATCTTCTCATAGATAACAGCATACTTCTCGTTGAAGGTGGTAAGCTTTAACTCGGGAAGTTTCTTTTGTTCTTTGTTGTTCCATTGTTGTGGCCTACCATCACTCTTGGACTTTTGATCGGTTGTTTGTTGAAACTTCATTTTTGACTTTGTTCCTGCGGCTTGCTTATCCGATCCCTATCTCTGTGAACTCGTGCCAATGCATCATCTTCAACTCGAATAAATTGTTGAGTTCGAGCAAAAAGTTCATAACGAGTTGTTAGGACGTCTTTTACTATAGAGTTGTAAACGCCGTCCCTATCATAATTAATGCCTTCCTTGAAAGCATAAATGACAAGAATATCAGATGCATCTGGAATTTCAACAACCGCTTTCTGAAATCTCGCAACAAACTTATTGAGTTTTTCGTCCTTTTGTTGTTTTATACTGAATAGAGAATCAATATTTTTCGGTTCTTTCCAATTGTGACGAAAATGCTCGGCAAACTTATATGCAAGATTAGTAAAATTGTGGATGGATCTTTCTGGAAGCATGTTAAACCATCTCATCGACTCAATTCCAATGAGTGTGGACGAGAATAACTTACAAAGAAGAGCATCATCAAAAGTCCATAAGATCATCTTGTTTCTGTAATTAACAAGATGCATCAAAGGATCTCCATCAATCTCATCATACTTTTTGAATTCTGGCTGCTTAAAGTCCTTGTGATGAACGGTTATTTGGATTCGGAGAGAAAAAGGAGAATCAATACCACTCTTTATAGCGAGATTTCATATTTTGTTTTCTCGTAACTCCTTATCATTAACAGCCTTCAGTATCATTTCGTGGAGACGTCGTTTAGAAAATGGAACATTCTCTTGACGATGGTCACGACCGAACTGTGGACATTTTGGCCAAGATTTATTCGGAGGAGGTGGAGTGAGTTCTCGTCGACCCGTCCATGCAGGTGAAGATGACCGAGCCATTAGTGGAGTTCGGTTCCTTTGTCTCCTATGGTGAACATCGAGAGAATACGGACGGAGTGCTGGACTGTCACAACCATTTTCTTGACCTGATGCAAGTGAGTCTCCATCTCCATGGCTACCATTGTCAACATACTTTGGCCGACAATGAGTTCTTGAATTGAGACTACAACTTGAGCGACTAGGTTGTGAACTGGAACTGCTTGGTGAATAGTGCTGCTGTCGAGATCGGCGCATACTGCTGTTGCAACGAGGACTTGCAGTGGCTAGCCTACCCCTTCTAGAGCTTGGGGTAGGAACTTCATTGGTTTTTCGTTGGTTGGGTAGTCTATCTTGCCGACCTATATGGATATTTTGCCGATCTCCTTTAGTACGGTTCGAATCGGCAAAACCGGTTTTCGTCATGAGATCTTTTGTGAGTTGGTGATCCCTCACAGGGTGGTCGACATCAAGGTCGGCAGAGGAGTTTGTGGATTCGCTTACGATTACACTAGAAAGTGTAGGCTTTCGGCATTGCACATTATGTTTGCGCGAAGCCTTTCGTAAGCAACTCGCACGGTTTCTCTTGGTGCGGGAGTTTGTACTCGGAGTCTTTGACAGAGATGCTTCAGTGTTCAAACGATCCCAAACACTTTTTGCCATGGACCCTAAATCATCTTCATGAAGTTAACGCAACTGTTTCTTTCAGATTGTTATTCTTGCTCTCCAATTGTCGGAGACGACAGTCTACCTGAGTTGATGGATCGGATATATGAATACCCACTCTCTCAGTCGCAGATGGCCGAGGACCATTGGACTTGGAAAGTAAATTCCCAGCAGAAGGTGAATGCTGAACTTGAGCGGTAAAAGGGATACTTTCACCGTTGTTTGTTTTTCGAGAAGCCATTGACGTAAATTTTGTTTTGTGGTTGAGGGTAGGACCACAGACGGCGCCAAATATGTTTTAGCAAGATTTGCTAAAACACACCAATTGAGGGTCGGAAGTAATGTTTTTTTGGAGATGGTGAAGGAGATGGTGGTTGGGAAAAGATGAGATTGGACTTCGATTTTGAAGTTGCCTACGTACCCAAATGTATTGCTTGGGATCAAGTCTCGATGCGTAGTTCTGGAAAAATGACGAAGGTTGGATTTTATAGGTAGGATTGGTGATAGTTACTTCCTCGTTCTCCAATATTCCAATCGTGGGATGAAGTTAGAGAACTGGCGGGAGAACTGTCCAATCATGGGATGAAGTTGGAGAACTGGTGAGAGAACTGTCCATTCGTGGGATGAAGTTGGAGAACTGGTGGGAGAACTGTCCAATCGTGGGATGAAGTTGGAGAACTGTCCAATCGTGGGATGAAGTTGATAAACTGGCGGGAGAACTGTCCAATCATGGGATGAAGTTGGAGAACTGTCCATTCGTGGGATGATGTTGGAGAACTGGCAGGAGAATTGTCCAATCGTGGGATGAAGTTGGTAGAAGTTGTTTGACTCGCGAAACATGTGCGCAATTGATATTGATTTTACGTGTAGGTATGTAAGCTTTGAGCATGGGCTCTGAGTGTGGGCTTTATGGTAGATAAGTTCTGAGCATGGGCTCTGAGCGTGGGCTTTTTTGTAGATAAGCTCTGAGCATGGGCTCTAAGCGTGGGATTTTTATAGATAAGCTCTGAGCATGGGCTCTGAGCGTGGGCTTTTTTGTAGATAAGCTTTGAGCATGGGCTTGTATTGAATTGGGCTTTTATTGGGCCACATTTGTGGGGGCCGGAATAGTACCTCTTCTCCAATAATAGTAACATTTGGATGAATCTGCAAAGCACACTCCAACGCATCTTGAGAAGCAAGCCTGACCTACTACCACCCGAACATACGCAAGAAAAAGACAATTCTGATCACCGAGACATGAACAATCATGCAAAGTGGAAAAATAACTAGTAAACTTAAAGTGCAGGCGACCAAACTGTAAACCAAACAACAATTTCTTATCCCCAAACAAATTCTTATCTCAGAACAATCAAATATAAATTGCCAAATTGAACTCCATATGCGTATAATGCGGTTGCTTTAACATAATAAATTACTCAATTTAAATACAGCTACATATTCCACATATCTAGCAGCAATCTTTTCCATTAAACTCGCAATCACAGATATGTCAGTCTCCAATCTCCAAGTCTTGTAGAAAATAGAAAGACCAAATATTTTGATAATTGAAAGATTGTAGATGACATCCATTTAACCTAACCCAAAAGAGTTACCCAATAACATGTACATCATGATTGTAAGGTCTACATTCTGTTGTACTTATCTTTTGTTTGGATATAAATATTAATGTGGCATTTGTTTCTAACCCTAAAAAATAAAATATTATAACATGTGAGCATACAAGGTCTACATTTAAACAAATATTAATAATGAATCTCCATAATTTTTTACATTCAACAAATAATTCAACACTACTAAAATAACAAAATATTGTTAATGGTGCAGGTGTTAACTTGGCATTTGATTTGAATTGAAAGTAAACCAAAAAAAAAAAAAAAAAAAAAACTATCAAATCACATATATCGTGAATATGAGATCAATGAACAAAAGCAAATCAATAGGTAGACAAGTAAAAGCTCAAATTTTATTCAATGAAATGCAAGTCGGACATTCGATATTTTTATTAACATTGGTATGCACATTCTTTGTCAGCTTGTATAACACAAACCCAAAACACTTAAAATCATTAAAATCCATCATAATTCCAAATACCGAAAACCAAAAACGGTAATCACAAAATCAAATTTACTCTTTAACAAACACATCCCATATATAGCAAAGATCTACATACTTCGATTCTGATTTACATTCCGAAAGTACAACTTGTCATGGCTCCGCACTCAAGGAAACAATCCCAACTTTCCATCATCAAAGATGCCCATGATGAAAAATCTTAACTCTGAATCAAGATCTGCAAAATCACAAGAAAAAAAACCGAAAGACGGGTTGACCTGCCATGCAAGCGCACCCGACATGGCAAAGGTCACGATACAGAGATTCGAACATGAGACGGGTTGACCTGCCATGCGAGTGCACCCAACATGGCAAAGATCATGATACAGAGATTCGACCACGAGACAGGTTGACCTGCCATGCGAACACACCCAACATGGCAAAGGTCACGATACAAAGAATCAACCATGGGACCATAGGCGTGTTGATGCAAGCTCAACTGACATGGCAAAGGTCACAAGACAGAGATTCGACCACGAGACCAGTAGCGAAACATGTTCCACCAGATTCAGGCAAACATTTTAATCCTATTAGGTAAACAAATAGAATCAAATCACTATATGAAGTGAACAAGTACGTTGTAACTTGTTTAGATTGACACAATACTTCTAAGCAAAAATAGAAATGAATATATTGTTCCTTATACATAGAACAAGAAGACAAATAAAAACTCACAAAGTTTCATTCCAATAAAGATTCATCACCAACAAGCGGCGTCATTTGGCATAAAATGACGTCCCATTGTATACCGAAATACAAGTCGCACATTTTGATCTTTTCCAAAAAAATTTATACAGTCCATGTTTGCTTGTAAAACCCAAACCCTAAACACTTTAACTCATCATAATTCAATAATATCCCAAACAACCGAAAAAATAATAGTGAATATGAATATATCATGAATATGAAATCAACCTCTAACAGTGAACAAAAGCAAATCAATAGGTAGACAACTAAAAGCTTACATTTTATTTAGTGAAATGCAAGTCGGACATTCGATATTTTTATTAACATTGGTATGTGCACTCCTTGTTAGCCTGTATAACACAAACCCAAAACACTTAAAATCATTAAAATGCATCATAATCCCAAATACCAAAAACCAAAAACATTAATCACAAAATTAAACTTACTCTTTATCAAACACATCCCATATATAGCAAAGATCTACATACTTCGATTGTGATTTACATTCCAAAAGCACAACTTGCCATGGCTCACGGCGTCCACACCCAAGGAAACAATCCCAAGTTTTCATCATCAAAGATGCCCATGATGAAAAATCTTAACTCTGAATCAAGATCTGCAAAAGCACAAGAAAAAAATTGAAAGACGGGTTGACCTGCCATGCGAGCGCACCTAACATGACAAAGGTCACGAAATGGAGATTCGAACACGAGAGGCATTGACCTGCCATGCGAGCGCACCTAACATGGCAAAGGTCACGAAATAGAGATTCAAACACGAGAGGAGTTGAGCACACCCAACATGGTAAATGTCACGACATGAAGATTTGAACATGAAAGGAGTTGACCTGCCATGCGAGAGCACCCAACATAGCAAAGGTCACAGCATGGAGATTCGAACATGAGAGGAGTTGACCTACCATGTGAGCACACCCAACATGACAATGGTCAGGAGACAGAGATTCGGCCACAGGACCACAGGCGCAACGTGTTCCACCAGCTTCAGGCACGCATGTTGATCCTATTAGGTAAACAAATAGAATAAAATTACTAGAGGAATTGATCTAGTACCTTGTAACTTGTTTAAATTAACACAACACTTGTAATCAAAAACAAAAATGGATACATTGTTAGGTATATAGAACACTCCTATCTCCCAACCCGACTTCTAAAAACTAGCACTAACATCAAAACTCCCTGACTCAATAAGAAATACACATACAATAACACACTTATTACCCTCTAATAAATCTCTTGTCATTTTGTTTACATTCCCTATTATTATTTCATGTTCAAATCATGATGTTTCGGTGGAAAAGGTGATACGAGAACTAAAGATTGGACCTTTGTAAACATGACAATAGATTTCCTGCTTTGTGAAAACAGCATCTACTTCGTGCTGCCCTTAAAAATTGTAACAAAAAAAACACACACACTTACTCCAAATGACGAGGACCAGCTCCTTGTGCTCATTTAAGAGAGCAGTGAGAAAAATAGTGACAAGTTAAGTTCCAACTTCCAACATCATAAATCTCTACACTATATGATAGCTGGGTTTGTAGGAACCACACTTCTCAACCGAACAATGTATTTCTAATCTCTCAATTTTAAGATTTTAGAACCACCTCCCACGTTTATTTAAATTACATCTCTCCTATTTATTAATTACAATTGGCTCCCCTGATCTCTATTAAAATTGAACCACCTCCTTCTTCAATAATTGTAGGATAGTCTTCTTAATTTAAAAGCTAAAATTTATGTATAGGAATTGTATATCTTTCCCATTTTTAGAAAATTGTTTCTCTTTTTTTAGCGAGAGATTCACAAAAAATTATTTCTCGTTAGTTTTTTTAACAATTTTCATTTTAGTTCTTTACAATTTGGCGAATTGATGCGTTGCACAGGACAGATGCTAGTTATGAATTATGGACCGAGAGCCACCGTGGACCCTAGGATGTGTATAGACTTTTTCAATATTTTAGTTCGGGAGAAAATTGAGCGTAACAAGAGAGAAGTCAATACATACACATGCTTCGCTTTGATTCGACCGACACTTTCTGTTGTTTTTTTAGTCAGGCAACAAACTTTTGTTTTAGTAAATTAATGTAAAGTATAAGTACTTGTGTCAAAAACACAATTTCTAATGAAAAACACGAAATTTAAAAGCCAACAAGTTAAAATTTTGTTTTGCATAAACAATAAAAAAAAAATACTTAATTATTACAATACTCATCAAAAAATTAGAGTGGTAATCTATAAAACATACTCAATCCCCCTACAAATACCATCTCTCTTTATCCCCAATGTCTCTTTGTACCTATGCTATCAATATCGATCATTTCGGCCGATTAATCACATATTACTGGTAAATCGATTAGTTTTTATCGATTTTTTAATTTTTCTCCTTGGCTGCTCACCCCCTCAATATTTCTATGGTGTCTCAACATCTCTAATATTCTAAAACTCTTTCTTCGATAACCATCTTCACTAGTTCACTGTCTTCTAATATTCTAATATGAAGAAGCCGTTCATATCAACAAAGACGGGGGCAGGGTGCAGTAAGCTGGTTGTAAGAATTCCGGACGATATCCTTCTCGACATACTTGTTAGACTTTCTCTAAAGTCTTTGTTGAGATGTAAGTGTGTATGCAAGCATTGGTGTTCCTTGATCCGTGATCCAACCTTCGTCCAGCTTTACTTGGGCCACGTTCAGAAAGAGAGTAATATAGCAGGATTCAGTGAGGTAATAGCCTGTCGATATGCAACTAGCATTTGTTTTTATTCAATTGACAAAGACGGGTTTGCAACTGAGGTACTTCCACCAGTCAACGATGTTTCCTCCCTAGGAGCTATAACTTCTTGCAATGGTTTGTTATGTTTCATTGGAAAAGGTTCTCGGTTACAAGCGTGTAACCCAGTCACCAGAGAAACTTTAACCCTGCCCAAATCCAGTTGCCATGGAACACCGTATGAAGTATACCACAAGATTGGATTTGCCTTTGACACTTGTTCGAAGAAGTACAAAGTAGTATACTGGCCTGGAATACTTGGTTGCTCCGAAATAGAGGTTTTAACTTTGGGATTGGGGACCAAATTATGGAGAAAGGTCCAGTGTGATCCCTTTGATTCAGTTCCTTGGGAGTCATGTCTCGTTTATTTAAATGGCACTTTCCATTGGCAGTCTATCTCTAGGCCTGCTGTTCATGAAAATGGAAAGAGAACAAATTACATAACGACTTTCAATGTAGAGAGTGAAAAATTCGGAATCATAACACATCCAGCTATGAAAAGTAATAAGAGATATTTGCTAAGTGAGTTACGAGGTCGACTGTGGCTGATAGAAAGTGATATTGCCAAAGAACTGAAGGTGTTGAACTTGTGGGTGTTAGCCGACTACGAAAAACAAGTATGGGTGCACCAGCTTATTCGTTTACCAGTCATGCATCGAATGAAAGGGTGTGTAAACGCCATACAGAGTGACAGAATCTTCACAACATTGAACCAGGATTCCTATATATGCTGTTACGATTCACAGGGTGAATTAATCAAATTAACCAAAGTCATTGGACTACCGGTATATGCAAACCTAGCTCAACCACACCTGGAGAGCCTTGTTAGTTTAAGAAATACATGAGCTTTGTACGATACAACGTTTCAAACATTCTCTCAGTTTTTTCAGTTTATATTAGGTATATGAACTTTCTCATTGCATCTATAGAAATTTATAAATACACTATAGTTTCATTACAGAGCAAAGGCTTACGTAAAGATCTAACTATTAGTTCAATTATCAATAAGAAGCTGATGGATCAAATCCATCTATAGAAGTTTACAAATACCCTATAGTTTCATTACACAGCAAAGGCTTATATAAAGATCTAACTACTAGTTACTTATCAACAAGAAGCTTATGGATCAAATCCATCTAACTTGTTCACTTCAAAAGCATCATCTGTGAGAGTTAACGATCATCTCAGAATGAGGACATGGAGGTGATGGTGTCACGCAATCTCTTCCCGTTGGGGTCTGTTGTCCACGGCCAGAGAAGAAGGACTATGCATAGTAACATCAGGAAAACACAGATCAAACCTATAATGAGAATTAGGTTGGAGTTGCGCTTATTCCAAGTAAGAAATCCTGTCATCTCTGGTGGAGGAGGTGGTTGGGGCGATGCTGAAGTATGTAGTGAAGCAGGACGAGGTGGTGGGGGTAATGCTGAAGTCTAGTAAAGGACGACAAGGTGAAGTAAGAAATGGATACATAGTGCTGTTGATTTACAAGAGACTAGTTTTTTTGACGATGTGTCTTTGGTATTCAGTTTGATATATTATAGAAAGAGTGCTCTTGGCTTCTGATACTGAAAGGGATACTATAAGTATTGACTATGGACTACTCATTACTATTGACCAAGACTGACTCACGTAGTATGTGTGTATTGCTCAGGCTAATGAACCAACTTGCTAATTGGTTGCCATTACTCATCACCTTGATTTCTTAAGCTTAAACAACCAATAAGCTGCTGTATTATGTGCTATAAGAAGCTTCATTTCAACTGATTTTCATAGGCAATGGTGTTGTCCTTGTACTGGTATATCTATCCAGAGCTCAATGTAACTGTAGATTCTGGTTTTCTATACATACTGGTCAGCCACGGAAAGTTTTCCTGGTATGAATTGCTGGAGATCAACCTAAGCAATCATCGTGACATAGGTTACAGCTATTTCCTAAGTGTAAAAACCCTCTCCTCTCGACACCATCCCGGTAAAATACATAATAGAAAAAAAATAATAATATAATAAAGTACATTGTTCTTTTCTATATTTGTAGGTATACTTGTACAGAACCTGAGTACTTGGTAACTGCTCTTAAATCTTTGAAATGGTAATAAGATTATGCATAATCTGGAAAAGAATCTCATCACAAAATACATATAGGCAATAGTGCAATACATATATGAATCAGAAACATACAAAAAAGAAACTTCCACATGGGAAAAGGAGTCCATCAAACGATCCTCTAGAAGCTGATGATAATGATAAAGCTTTAAACTCGGTGAGCATGTACTTGGCTCCTATGGCAGAAATATATCAAAGGGTCATATAGATAAGCAGGACAAGACTTATTGAAAGAAATTAAAAAATTTCTCAGTAGACCATGAGAAAGGTCCAAAGAAAGTAACAAGATAATGTAGAAGAAACACTACATACAACTTAAGCTACTTGAGTTGGATATATGTTATTCACTACCAAGACGCTGTCTAAACAGGAGCAGCTAAGTAGTGGTATTCTATTTCGTGGATGATATTGAATGCACAGGATTTATTGAAATCCACACATAGGATTCCTTTCCATGACAAATTATACATGTTGCTACCTTAAACCTGCAACAGATCATTATAAATTTGGTCTTTTTAGGAGGACTCTTTGCCATCAAATACCTTATTCTTTCTGCCCTAGTGAACTGAGAACACTGAGTCGAAATGTTAGCAATCTCAGAATTCAAGATGATGGGAGAATATTTAAGGCAACTTCCTTGAGCGATGGCATCACTTCCTGCTGATGCAAACAGACATATTTGTTCTTTATTTTTCGCAGGACCTGCCAAGGTTCGGGATAACACCTGCAAAATAAAATGAGTGACCTGTTACCTAATTAAATATATAAAAATATATAAATAAATAAATAAACTAAAATAAAAAATACACTTTCATTTTCTAGTGGTTATGAAGAACAACTGTTTTCAGATTGTCCTATCATAATACTTCCAAAAATGTAAAAGGAAAAATAAATAACTCGGGGAATAAAAAAGAATGACAAGTCAAACACACCTGAATAGAGTCCCTCCATTGAACCCTTTGAAATTGTGAATGTAGTAAACCGTCTCCAGCTTGGGGAACAAGGTTTTACATAGTGCTGCTAGCTTTGGATAGAAGAAGGCTGGATAATCTGAATTCATTTCCAGGTCAAGTAGCATTAAAATACCAGAAACAGGACACTAATCAGGAGGAAATTTTTGTGGATGTTACACTCTTTCCTAGAAGCTAACTTAAGACATGGGGGAAAACAAACAAACAAACAAAACAAAACAAGACAAAGCAACGAAAAAGCATCAAAGTAGATTATTAAGGAAGATCATCTCTAGCTTTCAGAAAGAAGGCACAAAAAACAACAGTTGAAATTGTCAGCTTCCAAAAGAAGGTCCAAAAGACTTGAAAGGAAATATACTTAATCATAGCAATAATCTTTCCACGTTCAACTTTTGTGGATGATGATATCATATTGGAAAAGGATACATCCCGTTCTTATGCGATCAAGTTCTCCATTGAATATAATCATTTTCCGTGAAGTGTTTGCTACAGCTTCATTGTAAAGTTCGTCGGCAACAAGCATTTCTGCATCATTTTAGATAATTCAGAATATGCTGTCTCTATATGTGAAAGCTTTAGATAATAGATTCCAATCATAATTCAAGCAAAGGCAATTCAAAATACCATTGACATTAAAATACGGATAAGCAACGATGAACATCTCATCCTCCAGTTTCACACGATCTACCATTTTGACCTTAGTAACAAAACCAAAATCTTCAAACAATGATGGCTTTGTCAGATAGTCAAGTTTAAATGAGGCTCCACCAAATGCTGATTTTCTTGCAAATTCCACTTCGTTTGCCTCTGGGAAAAACTGTATAATAATTTTCAGGAAAGTAGTTAGTTCAAGGGAAGACAGCTGACTTAGGAACAAAATTTCAGAAGATGATGTAAGATACAGGCTACTTATGCATAAGCATAACCGTTGCAACTGAAAATCCAACAAGAATGGTGAACAGAGAGAAATCACCCAACAAATTTAAAATCGAATTCTAACAATTAAATAACCCTTTTAGGATCTGTTATGGTTGCCATATTGCAACCAGTGCATCAGAAGAAAAGCTTCTGACAATGAACAACAGTTATCATGCAAAAAACAAGTTTGAATTATGGCATCCTCATGTCAAGACCTCAAATCTTCTCAGAAAGAAAAAGAATTGTAGTCACAAATGCACATAGGGGGGTTTTAACGAACTGTTCCTTATGCACATAATTGTTAGAAACTTTTCACATGCAATACAGCTTAGCAGGATACGTTTAAACATTGGAGGCTGAATGCCTGAATCACATGCTGATACTAGTAAGTAGTAACATATGTTAATGATCTCAGGGCTTCCTTTTTGTAATATAAGTAGAAATCTTGTAAAGATCTCACTGACATTATGTGCATGAGGCTGAACTGTTCCTCATGCACATAATTGTTAGAAACTTTTTGCGTGCAATACAGCTTAGCAGGATACGTTTAAACATTGGAGGCTGAATGCCTGAATCACATGCTGATACTAGTAAGTAGTAACATATGTTAATGATCTCAGGGCTTCCTTTTTGTAATATAAGTAGAAATCTTGTAAAGATCTCACTCACATTATGTGCATGAGGCTGAACTGTTCCTCATGCACATAATTGTTAGAAACTTTTTGCGTGCAATACAGCTTAGCAGGATACGTTTAAACATTGGAGGCTGAATGCCTGAATCACATGCTGATACTAGTAAGTCACATATGTTAATGACCTCAGGGCTTCCTTTTTGTAATATAAGTAGAAATCTTGCAAAGATCTCACTCGCATTGTGGACGAAGATAAGTAGGGGGACATATGAGATCATCAACATATATTTATATACTTGTCTTTTCAGAAAAAAAAACTAAAGCCTGTGGAGGAGGTTGTCTCCGAGATGAGAGCATCTCAAAAGAGAAGATGACTACTCAGAAAACCTAATAAGAATTGAAAGTAAAAGTAAGAAAACATGTAATGTATTTGAAAAAGAAAAAGAGAGCGATAAGAGTAAGGTAGTGAAAACAAAAAAAAAAAAAAAAGGAGTTTGGACATACTGTAGAAATGAAGCTAGATAGTTGCTTGAAGAGACAGATCATTTATAACTCAATGAATAACACTTCTCTTGCCATGTACCAAATTCCCTATCTAAGCGTTGACCAAAGGGTAATGCTAATGCTAATAAGCATTGGAGATGCATCAATGTTGATCGGATCATATATTAATTTTTTTTCATGGTGTGACATGAGAAGCACTAGCTAGGAGTTTTTCGTGGTGTGACATTAGAAGCACTAACCAGCAGTAGCAGAAAAGAAAACTCTAAAACAAGGACTTCAAAGAAGGAAATTCTCTATCTGATGTTCTGATCTTTCCAAAATCCCAAAAATGAAAAGGAAAGAGAGTAAACTTCACTAGAGAAACAAATTCACGTACAATTCTGGTCCGTGTTGCTTTTTCTGGAGCAACAAAGCAATCACAAAATTCTCGAATCAACTGCATGCTTCCAGTCATCTCTATCCCGCCTTCACCATCACCTAATGCAAGTCCATATTTGAGCAAAATGCAGCTAAATCAATTGCAAATAGAGCATCAATCACAAAGAAAGAATAAAGAACCTGGTACAGATTCAAGTCCTGCAGTAGGAAATTCGATCTCCTGTTAGCAGACATTCATCTGTCACGAATTTGGGAAATAGTGATCGTGCGTACAAGAGGAATACTTGTTTTTGATATGCATACATTAAGTGAACTCACCATCAATTTTTTTCCATCCATCAAAGCTAATTCAGTAGCTACTTTTGCCTGTTAAAAACAACTGAAGCAAATTACACAGTACTTAGACCAATGAAGCATCAAAGGGAAGACACAAATAAATTTTTGAGATGAACTAAGAGACAATTTACAGTGACATATGCAAGGAAAATACCAAGTATATAACACGTATTCTGTTATTCTATTGCATCATTTCCCTCTTAGTGGATTGGAACATTGTGCAAAACTCGATATTGTTCTTTGGATCCATAATACTTCTCCAAAATCGATACGGACTAACTTATGCTTGCAACTCTGCAAATCAATGGTGATTTAACTAAAAAATTGAGGGAATCTATGAAAATGAACAAGACAATGACGTTAAATAAAGCCTTTACTTATTCCATTGCAAAACGTCAAAAGCACGCCCGGCCCATTTGATACATACATGACCTATTTTGGTTAAACATTTTCTATGAGATTGAATATGATTCTATTGCATGTCAGCCTTTGTACTAAAACACTTCTATTATACACTGTAAGAAGCTCTACTGGGCCACTCCTTACCTCTTATTGTCAGGAATCATCATGCCATCACATCAAAACTAAACCCAGTAAGAACCAAATTGGTTCAAAGCAATTCCCTCCTACAGATGTATCAGTGTTGTTAGAGTTCCCGAGGGTCAGACTGAGGCCCAGTCTACCTCCAAATATTTTAGGCAGTTTCTATTATTGTAAACCCAAAACTAATAAGGACGTATCATATTTTTCTCCGTTAACAACAATTCGCAGCTAGCACCCTAGCAGTGTAAAGTTATACTAGTATACTGCGTGGCAGTGGGGAGTGAGCGGAACTGCGGCGGAGGGAGAGAGTTGGGTGATGCAGGGGGAGAGAGAGAGAGGTGGGCGAAGGAGAAAGGTATTTGGGCAAAAAAAAAATAAGAAAGAAGATGAAGACAGACAGAAACCAACCAAGTTGGTTTTTGTCTCGCATAGCCCCCCTTCTCCCAAAATCGTTCGCTTCCCTCACTCGATTAAGTATCCATCCATCACTTTTGCAACAAAAACAAAAGAAAACGAAAATAAATAACACGCAATTCTGAATATTTTAATACAGTTGGGAAATTAAACAAAAGTCATAGACGCATGTGCAACCATTTCTTCTTTTCTTTTATTTTATTTTTTTTTTCTGTTAGGGGGGTGGGGCGTTGTGTCAAACACTGAGCCAACCCCTTTACCTCTAATATCTACAGTAAGGTCCATATACTTGTTTAGATTACAGTTGAAGTAGCACCATTGTTTAATCAATCAGCTATTACTTCCAGCTATCTTCTACGCTTTACGATGATTCTGTCATTCCCTCCATCACTTCCAACTTGCAAACCATCATCACTGTCGCAGGAAGGATGCTCTAAAAGACTTTTGCAAAACCTTGTGCAAGCTCCATATTTCTCTTTCCAAATTTTCAGGATGTAACGTTCTTGATCATTACCTTTCTTGCTTTTTGTGTTTTGCCTTGGTTAAGGGCCTGTTTTATCATACCAAGTGTCGCTCCACCTCTTCATCATTAATTTTCTTTTTTCTTCCTCGTCTTATCATGATTGATAATAACTGATTAGCAATATGTTACTGCATCCATGTTGACAGCCTCATCCCTTCTATGCTTTTTTTTTTGGCTAGGTACGCAGAATTTTGTGGGAAAAGAAGAAATGAATGCAGTGTTTGAACCCTTTAGGCAGGCCAAAGCCGCAGCCTAATGATCCTAGCCAAATCGAAAGGAAGACATGTAGCGTACTCCCCATCCATTAATATCCACGGTGGTTTTCCGTCATACATGATTCTCTCATTAACACTCAAGATTGCCCCAAACTTAAAAGCTTGGTCCGTAGCAAAATTTACTTTTACGTGTTGAAAATAAGGCTGGATAAACACCCACCAAGATAAGGATAACCACCAGGTATTAGGATGAGTGTAGGACTCTATCCTATCTGATATTAGATAAGTATAAGACTCTATCCTATCCAATATTGAGGAGGTAGGAGAGCTCTATAAATATACCCCCCACCCCTCACATATTGATCATCCCAACAAAGAAAAGCTCTCTCTCCTTTAATGGTGGCCTCCAACATTTTCTAAAGAAGAAACTAGTAATTTGTGGAAATTCCATAGGTAGTAACCTCCCTAGCCATTGTCGGTTCTTGGTTCGTGAACAAATGTTGCTTCTCGTTCGCGGTTGGAACTTGACTCTAGTTAAGTTGAGAAGAAGAAGATCTTGAGTGTACCAAAAACATTATCTTCTCATGTAGATCAAAGCTTGAAACTTCAAATTGAAAGTTGTGACCAAAATACGATCTTCTGTTTCCGCTATACTATTTTATGCATGTGATATATTGTAATTATACATATCATAGGAATCATGCATGAGATATCGGTAAAAACCCTACATTAGCATCGAGCCAGGTTTTCCATGGTTTGCACGTTTCTGTTTGTAGTTTTGATCTTGTGATCTACATTTTTTTTGGAAAACTGTTTTTTTCAAAATCTTTTAATTAATTTTTAAATAATTAGGTTGTTTAAAATTAATTAGAAATTGTTTAATTTTTTTTTGAAAAATAAATTATTTATGGGAAATAATTTGGCTATTTTAGTGGAAATTTTTTATTTTTCCACGATTAAAAATTGACATTAGGATGTTTATTTTTACCATGCAGTAATTATTTAAATCTTGATTTTTACTATTGCATGTAAATAAAATTCTATGTTTTCTATCAACGGTCATATAAAAACTAAGGCATAATGCCTAAGTCGCATAGACCCGAGACTTGTAGGAAAATTGAACTAGATCTTAAGAGACGGGCTTCCAAGAAACGCATGACTGCAAAGCAATATAGGAGAGTTTTGCAGCGTACTGTCTTGAAATCTGATAAGATAAAGACAGAGCCACCATCACCAGAATATACACCAAATAGCCCCAGTCCTATTCAGGATAGGAATGAGGCTCGACCACTTAAATCTCTCCTACATCGATCATGGGACGATGCTGAGGAACCAAATCCAATGTAGGGTTTTTACCGATATCTCATGCATGATTCTTGTGATATGTATAATTACATTATATCACATGCATAAAATAGCGCAGCGAAAACAGAAAATCATACCTTGGTCACAGCTTTCAATTTGAAGTTCCAAACTTTGATCTACAGGAGAAGATAATGTTCTTGGCACACTCAAGATCTTCTTCTTCTTAACTTAGCTGGAGTTAAGTTCCAACCACGAACGGAAAGCAACATTTGTTCACGAACCAAGAACCGACAATGGCTAGGGAGGTTACCACCTATGGAATCTCCACAAATTACTAGTTTCTTCTTTAGAAAATGTTGGAGGCCACCATTAAAGGAGAGAGAGCTTTTCTTTGTTGGGATGATCAATATGTGAGGGGTGGGGGGGTCTATTTATAGAGCTCTCCCACCTTCTCAATATTGGATAGGATAGAGTCTTATACTCATCTAATATCAGATAGGATAGAGTTCTACACTCATCCTAATACCTGGTGGTTATCCTTATCTTGGTGGGAATTTATCCAGCCTTATTTCCAACATCTCCCACTCGCCCACAACAAACGGCGAAGAAGGTTTCTAAGATAAGCATTTAAGTAGAATGCTCAGCCATTTGTGTGTCTCACACAGCAAATGGTTCGTGTGACCCTAGCACACGTATCATGATATCTGTGAAGTAGCAAGTCGCAATGAAACGTATGACAAATGATACTGAAGAAGAAAGTGGTTCTACAACATATATCCACTGATCAGATGGTTGCGGATCTACTGACCAAACCTATTCCAAAGGAACTCTTCCTTGCACATGTAAAAATGCTTGGGTTAAAGAGGATGTGATTATGCTAAGAACACTTTGATGGTTTAATGAATAAACGTGCATTCTTTCCAGATCGATTGCATTCTCATTATACTGTTTATCATCTCATATGTATGTCAGTAGGGTTGACTGGTTCACTCACATGAACAGTCACTTCCATTTTAAACAGTGGAAGTTTAGCTTGACAAGTCACTAAACCTTATGGGAAGGGTGGACCTAGTGCCGAGTCATGCCCCTTCTTATAATTGGATAAGAAGAAACAGGCTTCATAGAGAAGATTTTGTCTAAACCTACATACGGTTGTTGCCAAGTGGGAGCAAAGTATCCTTGGAATTGTCATTAGGAATGACAACACTTGCATGGTATGAGTGGACATACAGATATCTATTGTTGAGTAAACAAATTAGATACTCTTGTCATGACATGTTTTCACACAACATGTGTATAGTTGACCACCTGAGAGCAAGAAAATAAATATCCCTAAAAATTCTTGCTATGTGACCTCTATTGATATGTTTTTTGTTTAAGACATATCGAATGATACCCTCCTTGAACTTTTGACCTTGTCAAGAAAATAAGAGGACTACTTATAACTTTGGTTTGCTCCCCACAAACTCTTACTAAAAGGATGACTTGATGCATACTGGAAAGTTGGTAGAACTCTGACGACAATGACTTGCATGCAAAGAGTAAAAAAATTGAAGGTTTATCACACAATCACTGGGATTCTACCTGGCCAGGACAATTGATGATAATTGTGAATCATGTGATACGTTTTTTGATTTTATAGTGTGGACTCATAGGGATGAGTGCTATTTGTCAAAGTGATGAAACAAATAGATCTTGGGGTATACACACACTCTCCGGATATTAGGTTTTCGGATTCGTCTTCTTTAAGATCACTTTCATGATAGATCACCGCGGTGCTTTGATTTTCATTGCGACTTGCTACTTCACAGATATCATGATATCGTGTGCTAGGGTCACACGAACCATTTGCCGTGTGTGAGACACACAAATGGTCGAAAGCATTCTACTTAAATGCTTATCTTAGAAACCTTCTTCGCCGTTGTGCTTAATAGGAGATGTTGGAAATAAAAAAATTTCGGATAAACACCCACCAAGATAAGGATAACCACCGTGTATTAGGATGAGTGTAGGACTCTATCCTATCCGATATTAGATAGATAGGACTCTATCCTATCTCGATATAGGACTCTATCCTATCGATATTAGATGAGTATAGAACTCTATCCTATCTGATATTGAGGAGGTAGGAGAGCTCTATAAATAGACCCCCCACCCCTCACATATTGATCATCCCAACAAAGAAAAGCTCTCTCTCCTTTAATGGTCGCCTCCCTAGCCATTGTCGGTTCTTGATTCGTGAACAAATATTGCTTCCCGTTCGTGGTTGGAACTTGACTCCAGCTAAGTTGAGAAGAAGAAGATCTTAAGTGTGCCAAGAACATCATATTCTCCTGTAGATCAAAGTTTGGAACTTCAAATTGAAAGTTGTGACCAAGGTACGATCTTCTGTTTCCGCTGCGCTATTTTATGCATGTGATATAGTGTAATTATACATATCATAGGAATCATGCATGAGATATCGGTAAAAACCCTACAGTACGTCATAATAACAATGACTAGCTTATTCTCTGACCCTGTAATGTTAAGTTCCGTCTTGCTTGAATCCTCCGTGGCAACTGATCAGTACCAAATGCAGTTATGGCTGCACTTGAGTCTGACTCAATTATCCAAATTGAAGTCCATCCTCTAGTGACTGCAATCTCAGTACTCTCCATTATGGCTTGACATTATTCGATGTAGGTAGTCTCCTCTTCTATGCTTTTGGTCATAGAAAACAACACTAGCTTGATTATCTGAATCCCTCAACACCCCCCAAACAAGCAGAAGCCTTATCACAGTTTATCTTGACAGTCCCATGGTCAGTGGGGTACACATTCTTTGAGAGTGACTTTTTTCCCCCTAGTCTAAACTTGATGCCCCAAGAATCGAGGACAGGTAAGTCAGAGATGTACGTACATCCACCCTCTAGACAAAAATGTTTCCTAACCAGTCTTGTATACTTGTAACTCAATGTCCTACATTAGTTTTGACGCAAATCACGCAATAACTTGAAATAGTAATAAGACAATAAAAAGACGGGGTATATGCAGTCTAAAATCTTATATACAAGAAAGTAAAAAAAGAATGTCATACTTGTTCAAGAAGTTGATAGTAGTCTTCAGGAAATGACACATTTATCCCCACTGAAGTAGTACTACTACTAACACGGCCACGTGTTGGCCGTTTCCGTCCCAAGGTATGAAACCTTGATGCAATGAGAACCTACATCAAAGTTGATCAAAGTAAAACTAACTAAACTAGTGTGACGAATTTAGCAAAAGTGAACTTAGCTTACCTGATGTGGCGGAGTAGGAAGTGTGAGTGGAATGGCATGAGATAAGGTTGGGGTGATAAATGACCTCATCTCTTTCTCTTCTTCTTCTTCTTCTTCTTGGGAAAAATAACAGAAAAAACGAAAAGAACTGAAGCGGCGTGGTACTCAGTGAAACAGGGTGCAGCATATTACAAGGAGGTTGTTAATTAAAACCGTTGATCACAATATGTATCTGTCAGCAAAATGACAGGTCACGGGTTTATGTGGAATCTTATACTCCTACGGACAGGGGATATTTCGTATTTAATGAAAGAAAAATTCGGGTGAATACGAAACCTGCTTATCCACTTAAGATGATAATGGATAACTGCCAGGGCCCACGCGTGTGATCCACTCCATTCCACAACCAACCATTTTAGTGTCAAAAACGTAATAAAAAAAGTAAGATGAAGGAAGTGAGAGAGAGAGCGTTGGGAATAATAATCCCACATTGCATTGCTTGGATATTTAAGCATGAACTTGGATATAAGCACTTGGGCACCCTCACATGTTTCCAACTTACTGAGTTCTATAGTTAAATGTTGGATAACACAAAATTGTAAGTGATACTATAACCAAAAACACTCCCATGCTCTAATTTTAAAATAAATAAATAAAATTGTTTTAGACACATTTATGTTTCTAAATTATCATTTTTTTTATTAGGTGTACCCAAGACAAAAGTACCCAAAACAAAACAATTTATTTATTAGAATATATTAAAGACGTAATACTTAACCGTAGATTTTCTAAGTTTTTCACTTATAACTGAAAAAAAATATGAACATGTTCTTATTTGCTGTTCAAAAAAAATTATATTGATTTTTTCTATGAACACCCAAAAAAAATGATATTGATTTTTTCTATGAATACCAACTTAATGAGGATAAAGAAAAAAAAATGGATTTTGACGAATGGAGAAAGAATAAGATTGTCGAAAAAAGAGCGTGTTTTTTTTTTGCCCCTATTAAGAATACCCAAATTAATTTGGGAGATATTATTAGATTGAGACGGTTATTGGGGTACGACAAAAACTTTAGTTAGTTATGGGGTATGGGAGTGTTTTTATGGGTGTGTCCAAGATCACCTTTTGTAAAACTACCCATAACATTTTAAAGCTCTTTTCTACCTAGAAAATTTGTAATTACAACACATAATCTATATCTTGTATACAGAAAATTAGTTTAAGGGAGTCGGTTAAGAATTTTTTTGACTCCAGAAATAGAGACATAATATTTGTAGTTTTTACACCCAAGTTTGATCAAAACCAGAATTTGACACATGTTTAACCACTTTTATAAACAATGGACAAAAATACCCTATTTAATTATTTGCAACTACTTCTACTTACAATATGTAAAACAACGAGATTTCCTTTCTCATAATCTCTTAAAAAATTAATAAATTTTAAATGTATTTAAGTTATTTTGAAACTTAACATTTTAAAACATATACTTAAGTTATTTACTTGCTTTTAGGCCTTTTGGACAAGTTTTTTTTTGTGGAGCAATATACACCAAGATTTTTTTTTTTTTTTTTTTTTTTTTTTGGTAAGCCAATCTTGCTTGTTTTAAATGAGATCAAGAACTCTTTTGATGCCGACGGGTTCGAGCCCCATTTTTAAATGGTATCATCACCCAAAGGTTTTACCGACTTTGCTAGTCGGCACCTTTTGATGTTATGAGTGGCCTAGATTCAATACACTATACTCTCTCCTCATATACTAGCTTGACTCTTTATAAATCTAAATTCTATACACATGAAATTGAACTTGGGTCAATTTTCTACCGCGTTGTGGAATCGAGGAACACCCACCATTAGCGTCAACATCGGTCCGACACGTAGCAAATCGAGTGGCGGAGTCTCAAGTAAGTTTTTGATTTATTTTATGTTAATTATTATTATTTATGTTAGTTTATATCAAATTTGTTATTGTGTAATTAGTTTGAATTTGTCGGATTGTTTAAAAAAAAATAGTTGTAATTATATCGTATTGCGTGTTGGTTGAATGTAAGAAGTACACCTATGGAAAGTGTGTTGTGCACTTTCAAATGTTGTGTCGTGGTGGCGTTATATGAAATAAAAAACGGATCCTAATTTTATCACGGTTACCGACATTATATCCGCCACACCATTTGGGAACTTGTTGAATTCTAATTTGGGACAAAATGATCAAGCGTTGTTGTTTGGGATAGTTGAGCGATGGTGGCAAACTACCCACACATTCCATTTCCCATGGGGTGAGCTTGGAATTACCCCTCTTGATTTCACAATGCTCACGGGTATCCCAATTGGTTATGGAGATGTCGTTCCTTTTGATGAAACTTTTTAGAGATTTTACTACGGGAGGAGTTTCTTTGAAAGTTTTGATTTGGTTGAAGATGATGAGCAAGACGGGTTTTGAGATTATCGGCCGAAAGCGGTTTTAAGGGAGGAGCTATAAATATGAGTTGGTTTACTTGAGATATTTGAATAGACTTAAGGAGAAGCCGAAAGACTATCATATTGGTGAGGAGTCGATCCACGAGTATGTACGCGCCTTCCTCTTCTACTTTGTTGGTGCGGTATTATTTGGATATCGATAGTTATTTATGTATCGTGGATGGTCATTTTGTCTCGACGCAGAGAGGATGTGGGATTATATTTGGGATCAATCCATCTTGGCATACATTTATCACCGGGCTAAACCTCAAGTTGATTGAGAGAAAGCCACTAAAGGCAATTTGTGTGACTTTGTTTGGATTATACCGGTAAGTCTTATTTATTAAGTTATTGTTTCATTTCATTTATTTATCTAATTATTAATGTTGACATGTTTATATCTATATATATATATATATATATATATTGTATTTTATCTATTGATGGCAGTATTGGTGGTACAAACATTTTCGTGTGATGCATCCTGTGTTGAAGAGGTTGGAAGAGGATGAGACTCATGACCTGATTCCACGTATTCAAGCATGGGGGCTTCATCGTAGGTAAAGGTGGTATGGGGACCTATCGCATAATATTCATAACACTCGTCAGCAGATTGAGCTTTTAGGAGCTACTCGAATTGAGTGGCAACCCTCGGCCTAGTCCTTCATCTTTCAGACCCCTTATGCGGATATTCCAGATGTTCTAGAGAACACTGAGTACCGTAGACTATCCTATATGTGTCATAGAGCAAGGTTTATTTCTCAGCGGCAAATGATACTTATAGGGTCAGTCACTACATGGTACCTTGGGGACAGATGTTGGCGGCAAGTATTTGGAGAGATTGTTATTCCTTACCCACCACACATAGATATGACAGCCTTTGATATTCTTCCTGCTGCTCTTTCACACTATAGAGCAAACCCAAATGAGTGGCCAGACGCATCGGCTTTCATTTTTATGGGAGACTATGACTTATATTGGAAGAGGGTTAGTCGAGGTCTCTTGCTAGGTGCGTTATACCAGGGCACCAATTTTGAAGGGGTTACTTCTGGAGCATTGAGTCCCGACATTCATTTCCGGGAGGAGTGGAGTTGCCCATCCGCGGACCAGGGGTGTTTCATGATATTCGGATGCCGCAGAAAGAACTCCACATATATTTGATGATGATGACCTTTGCACGGAGCATGATTACTTCGGGGGCAAGATATGAGAATACCTATTCCACCCGGTAGATGCCGCAGATGGTAGCAGATTTGTCGTCGAAGATAGTTTGAAAGCAGCTTAGCGGGGTTAGTATGATTTGAATTTATTCATGATTTGTTATTATTAGTATTCACTATAACCCCTAACATGCATTTGTTTTGTTAAACGGGATGAAGTAAGGTCGGAGCTCTTTAACTACTGACTCTCGGTTATGCCATCGTGAGTCCTTCATGGAGTCCCTCGTCCACGTTTTGAGTACTTACAAGAAGAGCTTAAATCGAACTTTGCAGCTTCAGAGACGTGTGCAAGAGTTGGAGCATGCTGCAAGTGCCACACCTCAAGCTCAACCTCAACCAGAGAGGCGACAACGACGTAGGGGGGAGAGCTCTTCAACCGAGCCTTCTCGTAGGGGGAGGAGGTCTCAGTAGATATTTTTTTGTAGTTTGTAATAATTGTGCGTCATTACTTGTCTTATGGCGTTTGAGATTGTTGTTTGTAATGACTTTTTTATTAGCAGGTTTTTCTTTGATGAGTTTTGGATATGAATATGTCATTAAACAAAGGAGGTTATGTCCAAAAAATTTTAGAAATTACAAGCTAATTTTTTTACCGAGTTTCTGTGTTAGATGATCTTAGCACTTTTCAGTGTTTTTAGAAGTTGACTTACTACGTGCTAAAACTCAATAATTCTTTACTCACTGTTTTTCTTTTAGAATGTCAATCTAGTTCGAGTAGGGATTTCATTCCAACTTCTAAGACAAGAATCTAAATGATTACAACTAAAATCTACACCTTGGAGAACTAAGTGAGAAGGATTTGATAAATAAATTTTTTTTTTACACAAGTTATCTAAAATTTGTAAGTTTGTTTATAATTAAATGAAAGAGAGAGAAAGATAGGGAAGGATTAATCCTACTCATGCAAGGCCTAGCTACAAGTCTTTTAGAAACAGGTCACTACCATCTCAAATCCCTAACATAATATACCTATCTCTAAACATATCATGCTAGCATGTAGAATTGAAATGATATTTCATCTCTCAAATATCATTCCAACTCCTAGTTCTACTTTACAACAATTGATCAGATATTTGTCAATCTCTGTCATTTTGGGACAGGATGAAAAATAAAACCTAAGTCTTTTAAGTAGTGATTTTGGAATCCTAAATTTGTAGCATGATCCTCACATGAGCATCATTAACCCTCCCCTTGGGAGAGTTTTAGCTCATGATCCTAGGATTTGATTAAAACTACAAGTAAGATAAGTAAAAAGAGATAGAAAGAAGAAATGAATACAAAGCCAACTAATTACCTAAGGAAAACAGAAGTTTTTATTGAAGAACTAGAAGGTGTAGTCCTCCATTAACAAGTTCTTTTTTTTTTTTTTTCTTAAAACTAAAAACTAAAAACTAAAAGTAAAGACATGGAAGTAAATGAAAAGTAAAAGTCAAGGAAGTAAAAGCTAGCCAACTCCCAAAATCAGCCCCCATTTACATAAGAGAGCCTTTTTCTCTTCTCCTACGTGAAACACTCTCCTCTCATTTATTTTTTACTTATCCACAACTAACCCCCATTTGACACCTTTCATTTTTTTAGATAATCATCACCTAAATCCAACCAACTCATTAACTTCATGCAAGGTGTCAAATTTGCACCAATTATTTGCACCTTTGTCTTGACTTGCATGATGACTCATCAAATCTTATGGGCCCGCCTAGTGGGTCCACGTGCAGTGTCTAGTGGCAGTCCAGTCTTTTGGCATTTTTACAACTTCCGCCTATCGCGTAGAGTTAAATTCGACCGATCGTCGGAGGAGCTCACTCGTCGCATTCAGAGTCCTGGTTCAAGAGATATGAGTTTCGGAAGTTTGACGCTTCTGTGCACGTAATCCCGTTTCTGACTGGATTCTGTACTATTTGAGTCTTTGGGCTTTAGTCCGGATTTGTTAGGCTTCACATGGGCTTGATCGGAAGGCATGTGTATACTCCCTATTCCGTGCTTAAATGCCGGCTTTATCATAATTTTACATTAGTTGCTCCAACCCGCAAAAAGCACCTAATATGCGATTATTTCATGATTATTAAGCACAAAATTGACCCGAAATGTTATGTCTCTACAGGTTTTTATAATACAGTTTTGGGTGCTTATCACACCACTCCCAAACATCATTTTGCTTGTCCTCAAGCAAAGAAGAGACATTAAAACAGATAAGTTGCCAAAACTGTGCATTCTAAGCTAAGTCTCGTTTCACGAGTGCACGGTTGCATTGACCATATGCAACAAGGCCTTAAACCACTAGGAATTCCCTAGTGGGAAGTTATAGCCTTCTCGGAGAGTTTTCCGAGAAGATACTCACAAACTTCATTTATACTACAAATGACTTTAAGAACAAAAGCTTGTTTCCTAAATTAATCTCGGATATCTATACATCTCCTTAGCGGGAACGAGGATTAATTCTTTCAAACTCAAGTTAATATGCATACAATAATTAAAACATCTACATATGAGTATGCATACGATTGAATTTACATTGAATTGCACAAGTGGCTGTTTCGGATCCTTTGGAGAGTGTACCTAAATGGGTTCTCACATGTATGTGTCGAAACACAAATTAAATTTCATAATTTTCCCACTTTCGAGGTTTTGTTAACTCCGATTAATGCGGTGGGCACACTTTTTCCTCACATACTTCGACGACGGTGAGGAGCCGAGGTCGATCAATCACATCTACTACTTATTATCACACCATCCTACTCCTAATTGAGCTAGAGGTCTTTATTAGGTATTATGGGGCTTAGGTGATAATGTAGAAAGAAATGGAAGTGGAAGATAAAAAATGATAAGTATGAGAGAATAAGGTCTTCAAGATATTTACACTCGAGAAATACTTGTTTTCTTTTCCTGCTCCTACCTGAGTTTTCCTACCTTGCTCTTAAGCCTTTGTACTTATTTCATTTTTTTTTTAAAGGCTTAAGAAACATGATTCTGTTTATTTATTTATTTTTATTTTTATTTTTGAAGCAGGTAACTAACTTTTATTTGGAACAAGTCTTCTTTTATTTTTCTACATTTAGGTCCTATTTCATCACTCATCACTTAGGTAGGTTCTTTTATTTGGGGTTAATATATGGGTAAGGAATTTTTGGTGAAAATGAAAGGTTTGATGAAAGTTTCAGTGGAGTGATTAGCGGTAAAATTTGTAACAGGTAATAATTTATAGCTATGTCGATCCAAAGAATGCCTAAATTCTCGCCTAGGGTTCGGATGGTGATCAAGTAAGTCGATGCGTGATTTTCTATTCGAAAAACTACTCCTCTGTGTCATTACTCACAAATCACTCATATCGAGGCTTTTGGTTAGATTCTCACAGGATTGATAGTTTAAGTAGACTAACCGTAGGTTCCAGAAACATACTGTCATGTACAATCAATGATACTTAGTGCATGAATACTCATGAAAAGATGTAAAAACTATTGTGTACGTATTAGCTTAAGTTTCTTAAAAACGAATCATAATTCGAATGCTAATGTGAGACTTCTAGATAATTTTCATCATTGAAAAAGAAACAAGACCTTGTCACTAATTACATTTACTAATAAGAAAATATAAACTATATACAGACTACAAGTTGCCTAGTATTATTATTATTATTATTATTATTTTATTATTATTATTTTTTAAATCACTCCCAAACAGAGTGATGATTAGTCTTTGAAATAGAAATAGATAAAGAACGAAATTACCTGATAACCGTGAACAAAATTAAATTTCGGATTCTTTGGAACGTAAAGTTGTGGTAACATAATATATTATCTGAAAAAAAAAAAAACAAAGAAAAACAAGAGCACACTATATACAACTATATACGTTAGATATATGTACAATTCCCTACTCAAGTTTACCATCGGGATGTGGTGAAGGTTTGGCATCTTCTTCGATTGAAATGCATTTCCTTAGTATCGTGCCAAAAGATAACGATTCCCAAATGGTGGCCCATTCTTGTTCGTTCAGATTCGTTCAAATGCTTCATCATCTTATCATCATTTGGATAACAACGAGCATGTCTCAAGTATCGTGCAGGACGTTTCCATTGCCTAAACCTTAATGAACGAATTATCTTGTTTGCTGAGCACATAGAATCTACTTTGACCCAGTCATGAAAAGTAGCTGAAAACTGTGGAAAATGTGTCTTCATAATTCGGCAATAATTTACAGGTAAAAGTATATACTGATCCCGAAAAGTATGAGCTCGTTTCAAATTGGAGATAACACAGTTTAAGATATCAAAGAATGTATGACCTCGAGCAAGCGCATTGAAGACTACACATGCAGCATCATTGGCGGTAGAAAAATGTCAATCTCCCATGATGTTAAGAAGGACAAACAACATCGCAGTTCCCATGTTCATGGTCATGCTGGCTAAGGGAATGGTGATGTCTGCAGTATTCGTGATAACAGTATTTGTCATTATTCTACTGTCGATCATGCATAACTTCATCCGAATATCTAGATCTATGTAACCTCAATATCTCTTCCCTTTGTCGCTTTGTATATTACTATGGTGTGTTAAATAATTCTCAACCATTTGTATGGGTTACGTATTAAATGGAGGAGCATCCTATTTAATAAATTGTGTATATTAGTTGTATTTTTACCTTATCATAAACATAAAATAGTTATTAAAACCATAACAAATAAGAAAAATCAATAACGCAATAAAATAAATCAAACTCAACTTATTGTTTTCAGAGAAGATCACGCACGCTACACGGTATGCCTAACACTTGTCACACGCGTTCTCGATTATTCTATCCATCTTCTATTATTGAGGTATGATCATAAATTTTGAAATTACGTGTAGGTCTAACTGCCCCTGCGGAAACTTTTTCTCCCAGATTCTCTATCATTTTAAGACCTCATTAATTGTTTTTGGACACCTGACATGAAAAGACATACTATGGATACCCATAGTTGCTGTACATAATTAGGGATACCAACATCACATGTTTCACTTGTAAGTCGAGATCTAGATGCACTTGGCATCCCGATTCGCACTAAAATCCTATATTTGCTATAAATCTCTTCCTTTCAGCCATTCTCATTTCACAGTTTCTACACTATCCTTCCATCAATTATCCTTCCAAATGGATCAACCAAGAAAGATAGTACCCGAGAAGAACTACCTGAATTTTTTTGATGATGGCCGATTTTCTCCTTTTTATGACACAGAAATTGTATGTCGAGGATGGATGCCTCTTCTATATCATACGTATGCCTATTCCGAGATTTGGTCTTGATGTTCTACCAATTTAGCGGACTGAAAATGGAAAATTCTGTTTCCATGCCTATGGACAACGTTTTGAATTAACTAAGGAAATTATCTCCGACATACTTCAAATTCCAATGAATGACTCGGGGTTCGATCTTTCGAGTCCCGATTTAATTCGTCAAAAAGTTACTACGGCCACCGTGATCTCATGGCATAAGTCGGAAATAAAATCACGTTGTTCTTCAACGCTCTTTGAAACAAAATCAATGAGCTGTGCTCCACTGGTTGGGACACAATGTGGTGGATACGTCACACCAATCTGAAGTCACTAAGCCTCAACTACACCTACTTTGGATTATGGAGAATCAAAGAGATGATTTTTGTATAATCCAACACCTCCGAACGCAATCACCGTAAGAACAAAAGGTTAGCACCTCGCCTACTTTAGTCACGAAAATTATGATCGTTGGGGTTATCCAAATAGGTTTCTCCAAAAATACCTCTTCAAAGAGCATTTGTTACTATACTTCACAAAGACTGTGCCGGTGGTTCTTGGACGCCAAATACTCTGCCAGATGAAATGGATGGCCAAAACTCAAACTCTGCACATTTCTTTGATGAAAATGCCATGCAGAACATTTTTAATCCCATGGAAGGTATTCAATTTCTTCATCAAGGAATAAGGGAACTCCACGCACGTCAGGAAATCATAATCAAAAGTCTTATGGAGTTCCAAGAACGTCAAGCGATGCATGATGTTGATCAAGGGGCACTATTGGAAACTCACTCTCAGTCATTAGAAAATCACACTCTTCTAATAGAGAATCAAACTACGATCTCTGGCAACCAGGGGAACCTTCAAATCCAGCTTAGCCAACACATTAATGAACTGAACAGTGTTGTCCACGATCTGCATTCCTATCACCATCCTTATCATCATTCTGAACCATAAAAAATAAAAAAAAAAAAAAAAAAAAAAATGAGGGGGTTATGCTCGTTTTTACAAAACTCAACTTTCCCCAAAATAAATAAAATAAAATTATTATTATTAAGTGTTTCGTTGTGTGCTCCTTTAATTAAAATTTTTGTTATCTTTGTATCTTCTTTTGTAAGAAATGCCTACTAGGATTGTCATATTTCAAGTTGTGATAATAACAATTTTAACGTGTTCTTTTAAACTTGATTACAGGAGGTTTTATCTTCTTGCATACTCATTCCTCCATCCAGTCAAATTTTCTTGGACATATTTCTTCTCATATCTTTCCCCATCACTCCACTCCATCAAACATGGCATCTTCATCGAACGTAGCATCTTCATCAAACAGGACACCTCCGAAACTCATCCCTGAGCAATCATTTCAGGCCATGATGGATTCTAATACTTATGGACTTCATTTCCGTGATTGCATTATTAACATCGGGTGGTCTTCCCTTGTTATTCGCCCTGAACAAACTTATTCTCCAAGTTTGGCGGCCTACTTTTATGCTAATATGGAAGATACACCAGTATTCAACGCTGCTCATGGCTTTTTCTTAGTCGGATTCACAATCAAAATTGGCGGCACAAACCATGTCTTTTCAGAGGCAACACTTGCCCTGACTTTAGATCTTCCATATCACGAGCCGGCAACAACATGGCCATACATTTATCACAACTCTACTCATTCCTTTTCATGGCCTGCTTTTCGCGCAGCATACGGTGATGGTCTTGAAATTAAAGATGAAGGAACTAAACTTGGCAGATGGCCAGACACACCTTTCATTGATCTATCTGTAACACAGCGGTCGGGTTTGTCATTTCGTTCGCATTTCAATAAAATTGCAAAATGTTTATTTATAAACAAAAACTAATTCGATCACGTGATGTTTGTGAAAATGGATTTAGGTGAGAAAATGATGAAAATAAACTAAAATAGACTTTGGATTTCGGAGATAGAAAATCCGTTTGAGCGAATCATATCTCCGTTAAAAGAGTTAGTATCGATTTTTTACCCCTAATAACGACTCTTCATCTCTGAACGAGTGTTATTAGTGCGTGGAATCGATTCAGAACCCCATCTCTGAGTGAACTTAATCGGTTCCTAATCGTTATAATTATTGAAACACCCTTCCTAATAGAGATAATCTTCACTCGGGCAGAGTTTTTACTCCGCTATCACATAACTAAAGTTTTATTCTAATTAACATAAAATAAAACTGAATTAAAAATATTTTAATTAAAAGCTGGAAATTAAATTCTTCATTACACTAGAAAAACAGTAAACTACTCAGCTCCTATGATTGAATGCTAACCATTCAATGAGAAAAACTAAAACTAGACCCTTCTATTTATAGTTTTTCTGACGGTCTAGATTCAATCCATCTAGTCTAAATCTAATGGATACAAATAAAATATAATATCCCAGGGAATATTCTAGGGAATATTTCAGAAATATTCTCTGGAATAGTAATGGGCTTGGACTAAATAGTAACACGCTTTGACTTTATCTTCATATTCCAAACTGTATGACCATTTTTTGGAAGCTAGTTACCATTGTGTAGAGTTTTCTGTGCTAATCATTTTAGCCAGTCGAATGCTTGAATCAGAGTTAGGAGACGGAAGATATCGCCGTTTGAAGTTTTCTCCTGACTTTCGGGCTGATTTAGGTCAGTTTGACCAAAATCTCTTCTTTAGACTGGCCTAAGGAATTAAGTTTTGATTCTTCAAACTTGTTTCATGGTTCTCTGAGTCCATGAGCTTTCTTTGGCGTTTGAAGCTTTAAATGAGCTGATACTGAAGATTTCAAGTCCAAGCTTTATTCGGCTGTATTTCATGCTAAAACGCAGGTTCTATGTGTATTTTATCATTGTCTGTTGAAACCTGTGAAAACATGAAAATACAATTAATTTACATTTATTAAATACATAATTGACCCAAATGTAATGTCTCTACGGGATTTAAAGCACAGTTTTTGGTACTTATCATTAGACTTGGGTGTTGTTCATGATTGTTGTTTGTCTTATTTATTATTTTCAAAGTATATTAGCATGTTTTGGATATGAATATGTCAATAAAACAAATGAGGTTATGGCAAAAAAAATTAAAAA
Source organism: Coptis chinensis (assembly GCF_015680905.1). Taxonomy (NCBI): domain Eukaryota; kingdom Viridiplantae; phylum Streptophyta; class Magnoliopsida; order Ranunculales; family Ranunculaceae; genus Coptis; species Coptis chinensis. Next base: position 42,567,981 of record NC_141456.1, read on the forward strand.
TTTATAAGTTCAGATGTTTCAAAAATTTCACATTCGTTTCACTCATTTCCGCCTTTGTTGAAACGAAATTTTTGATGGAATATCACTCATTTTTTGTGTGGTTTGGTTTCGGCATGTGTTCGGACGTAAATAGTGTATGGGGATACCGAGATGGAATGTAACATCCCGTCTGGGTTTTTTAGACCGAGACAGAATGTAACATCCTGTCTGGTTTTTAAGTCATTCTCACTGCATCTTTTACTATTCCAAACATTGGAATTATGGATGGGGATGGTGGCCCATTGGAATTATTGAGGGTACATTTGGATAGACATTTGGATACAATGTGTTGTCACTTGGAGAGTGAACAAAAATCTGATAAAATATGGTCAATTGGTAAGTGGACCAAAATCGAAGTATCACATGTGACCTTACCTTTCATATTTCGTTTTACTCTTCTTTCTTTTAGATTAAACAAACAAACATCCATCTTCTTCCCCACAACCAAGCTAAAAATAGGAAAAATGTCTAGAGAATAAAGAATTGCATATAACCAAAGGTTATGGGGAGGATCTAGTAGTAACAGTTCGTCTTCAGGTTTTACCAGGTCGTCTTCTGGTACTTCTGCTGAAGATGACTACATGGAAAGAGTAAGAGATGAGCATAATGATATGATGAGGTGAAGGAGGAAGAGGAGGTTGTAGTTATTATCTACTGCTGAGGCATTAATGACTCAAGCAACCATTGAAATTGAAGATGTGGATACAGACAAACGCGGTGGATCTGTGAAGGGCAGAGAGTACACGTTTAGAGATGGTGGTGATTTCAGTAAACAAAAGATAATGAGGGATTACTTCACAACACCTTGTAGGTGGCCTCCTCATAAGTTTAGATGAAGGTACAGGATGACAAGAGAGATTTTTATGTATATGTTGCATACTGTTGCATCATTCGACGATTACTTTAAAGACAAGGTGGATGGATTGGGTCGGCAATCCAAGCAATTTCTGGGTTACAGAAGGGACTAGTTGCAGTTGCACAATTAGCAACTGGTTATTCTTCTAATTCAACAGATGAGTATTTACAAATTGGAGATTCCACAGCAAATGTATCTATAAAGCGTTGGTGTAATAATCACGGCGTTTGAGGAAGAGTACTTGAGACGACGACTAACCGAGGCGCATTAATCGCTAGGATATTATGAAAAATGCGCAAAATTTCCTATGAAAGTTCCAACGTATTTCCTATGTATTTCCTAATGTATTTCTTATAAGTTCTTATGTGTTTAATGAGTTGTGTTTTAATGAACTATATTACAATGTATTTTAATTTTATTGGTAATTGTATTTCTATGAAAATAATTATATTGGATAGAACATACATAGTGCATTAATTAAAAAAATAGTTAGATAAAAATACATAGTTCATTAATTAAAAATACAATGAAATTAAAATACATAGTGCATTAATTAAAAAGACAGTGAAATTAAAATACATAGCGCATTAATTAAAATACATAGTGCTTTAATTAAAATAAAATACTAGATATTACATAAGCTTAGTTAAAGCTAGAACCACCTGTAGCCCTTGCCCATTCAGCACGTATTTCAGCTTGTTGTTGCTCGATTATAAAAGCAGTATCGGGATGGAGGACACTTGTATCGGTCGCTAAAATCTTAGCTTCATATTGCATCTTTTGAAGCTGATTTTTTTCCAATTGCACCTGATTTTTTCCTGCTTGAATCCGATTTTTTTCTTCTCTTGCCATCACAGTTATTTGACCATATGCAAGTTCCTTTTCCCTAAGTTCTAAGTATTTTTGTATTTCATTTGGATCTTGTGAAAATGTATCATCTAAACGTGTAAAGTAACCCTCCAACATACCAACTGATTTTTCTTGGTTCATTTTGGACTTGGCTTTCTTCGATCCAAGAGGACACTCCATTTCTTTTGGACGCTCTATTTCTTGAGAACCCTCCAATTCAACTCCACCAACACTTGGTGAATTAGAAATTGAATCTTCACCATCATTTTTGCGACCTTTTCCCTTTGTAGGGCGGCTTGACCTTGCCTCAAAAACGTTACTCCACTTTAGATTATCCTTGAGTATAACGTAACAATAATCAAGTGAAAAAACCGATTTTTCTTGTAGTTGATACGTCATCCTTGCCTCGGACAACTAAAAAATAAAATAGTAGTAATTAGACTAAAATAATCACTAAGACTAAGATAATTAAACTAAAATAATAATTAGACTAAGATAATAATTAGACTAAGACTAAAATGGAAATAATAAATACACTAAGATAATTAGACTAAGACGGAAATAATTAGACTAAGACTAAGATAATCAATAAATTCCAAATTGACAACGTTGTAATTACCCAGCTTTGTATTGTTGTACCACTTGCATGTCGAGCCTCCACCGCATTCACAATTGCAACAAACTTGTTCATCATTTTTGAAATATATTTCCACCTACCGCTAATTGAATCGGAAGACCTATGACCTATCCGACCCACATGCTTGATTGAACTCGTTTGTTACACGATTCCAAAATCCTTTTGCATTTTGGAAAACACCAACAATGGAGTCTTCACTAATTTTTATCCAAGCAAGACATAGAGCTTGATCATCGGACATGCTAAAGTGAGTTTTCGCTTTTGCTTGAGATGCTTGAGTTAATGCCATTTGATATTTTGTTTTTTTTTTAAGAACTGATTTTAAAGAAGAAGAAATATGATATATGATTGTTGGAAGTGTGAGTTGAAATGAAACAAATATTGTATATATACCAAAGTTTTTTATTTTGACCGTTTTTGACCGTTCTGACTTTCTGACCGTTGGTAAACTAGCCGTTAGGACTCTGGACGGGATGTTGGATTCCGTCTGGTGAGTTTTGTAATCCAGACGGAATCCAACATCTCGTCCAAATTTAACAAGTCAGTCACTATCTCGGTGGAAGATTTCACCTTGTTTTGAACTGGGAAAAATAGTCACCGGGTTTTTCACCCCTCATTGCACAGCGCTGAAAAAAGTCACAAACCCCCCTTTTTTCCCTTCATGCTCTTATATATTTTTCATCTTAAAACACAGCCCACATTTATCACTCCATAGATGAGACCGACCCGCTTCAAAATAGTCATGGCACAAATTTAAAAAAAAAAACAGAAAGCAAAGACTCTGCCACGTCAGAAATAACTAGATTTCATAATGTCGTTAGCTTCCTCATCACTTAATCTCTCACTCCTCCCTCTCTTTCTCTCTGTCCACACACACACTCTCATTCCTTCTTCTTCTACTCTCTTTCCCTCCATGGACATAACCAAGTTATCTTCAAAACCTCAAACACTTACTTTAACATCTTCTCTATCTCTTTCACCTTCTTCTTCTTCTTCTTCTTCTTCTTACAAGTTTTGCACTATACAAAGAGAATTCCTTGGTAGTTATAACCATAGATTATTAAGACCACAACTTGGTCTACTTCTTCCTTACAGAAAAAAGTTCAAGAAACCAATGATACACTCTTCTAAGTTTGTCTTTAGAGCTTCTCTTGACTCACAAGCAATTGTTGTCTTTGTTGCTGTTGCTGCCATTTCTGCTCTCACTGTACTTTACTTCAAGTATATTAATGCTAGAAGGAGTAAAGAGAACGAGAAGAAGGTAACAAAGACGTAGAAACTTTTTTCTGAAACTGTTTTTTTGTTTTGTTTATATTGGTTGATGATTGTTAGAGATGGAATAACAGTATTAGTGTGATAAAAGGATTTAAACTTTAACTCAATGTTTGTTAGTTTAATAGAGGATGGAAGTAAACTCAGCATGTCAATAATTAGAGTGCAATTGAAGTAGGATCAAGGGAAGGTTTAATGTATGATGCTCAATTGAAAGGTCGGTTTAAAATCGATTAGCATTATCTCAAGAAACAAATAAATGAACTGTAGTTGTGTAATAAAAAATAACAATTCATATATTTAACTACCTTTGTTTCACTCATTTGTAAACAAAAGCTTAATTTATTTGGGAAAGTGGCTTTTATGTCCACTTTAGAATTAGGACTTCCTTGGTATGTAATTGAATGTATGTTTTGAAAATGAAGAGAAAAGGCTGAAAAGGTAATATTAAATTATATGACATGACGAGGTCCGTCAGCGTAAGTGGCTCTTATAGGCCTTATGTGGTCAATTATGCCAATGAGTCTCCTCTGCATCCGGTAAGATTTCTCGAAGTAGGATATTTTACTGATTTGAGGCACACACATCACCCTATCATCTGTTCTTCTCGTTATGTGAAGGGCATTTGAGTTTAACATAAGAAATATTTCAACTAAGGTATTTTTTTTCTTCTTCTTAAAGTTAAGATCTGCATTTTGATACTTCCGTTAAATTGTATAGCATTCAGGTGCTGAAGATGCTGAGAGTGTTGAAAGTATTGAAGTATTAAAAGAATTGAAAGGTGTACAAAAGCAGGCAGGTGAAGGTCAGACGTCAGAGCTCGTGGATACTAATGTAGGCGTCCACATGATTGAAAGAAGCTCAATAGCTGAGAAACACAGTGTGAACATCAAAGGTTTTCAGAAACAAGGAGTCCTCCATAAGAATATTGGTTCAAATCATAGAGAAAATGTTGTCATTGAAGCATCAGACTTATCTGGTTTTGATGTTCTTAGTTCCAATACTAGTGTTTCTGTATCCACTCAAGAGCTAGAAGGTATGGATTCGAATCGCCTATCTCTTCTACCTCTTATCGATTTGAACTACTTGTGCATAAATTTGTAATATTGAGAGCGGGATGCCTGAATTTCTAACAGAAGTCCCTGGTGGTGCTGAGTTTGGATTCAAATCGCATCATGCACTAGTGGTTCATGTAAATGAAGAGATGAAAGAAGTTCATAAACCAGATCATGTCGTTGGTGAAGCAAGCAATCTTCAAATCCCTGGATATAGAGGCTTCCTCAAAGAATCTGCTAGAGAAGAACTTTTCACTTTCTACGAAGAAAACCAGAGCAGAAATAGATCTGTTTCAGACCTCATGGATCTAAAATCAGCATCTCCTCATTGTGATCGACGTAGAAGTACCTTATCTTCGTTGCTTAGATCTAATACAGTCAATGGATCAGAATTATCAGCAAATAGATCCCATCATTCTTCAGGTTATACAATACGTGATCTTTTACTTGTTGCCAATAATCCCCATTTTTTTTTTTTTATTCATTTTTATCTATGCGTCTTTGGATGCAATCAGAAATTGTAAGTTGCTTACTGTACTAACGTTCTACAAATTATGCTTCTTAAAGGACTGGTGTCTTTGGAGCGACAAATGGCTCTTGCACAGAGTAAAGATGGCTCATCCAGTAAAATGGAAGAGGGTTGGGTGCTCCCCAGAGATACGGGAAAAGAAATTGCAGCTCAGAACAATCAGAGTGGTTGGCATGAATCCCCTCCACTAAAAGGAAGACATGCCAATATTCAAGACAATGAGCCAAAGTACCTAAGCAACTACAACCGGTTGCTGAGAGCTGGAAGGTACCATTCATCATTAACAATTTTGTCTGCATATTTATCCACTAGAATTGAAAGAAGTTATGTATTTTATACCTCATTTGTCGTTACCTAAGTATCCACTCTTCATCAGCTTGTTATAGCAATAATAGAAATAATGATAAATCTGTCTTTAGCAGGTTATCAGACTGCATAGAATTGCTGAAATCGATGGACCGAAAAGGTTTGCTCGATATGGATAAGGTAGTTTCTATCTGCTTTAGCTGTGAATACTAAGACATAACACCTTCTCAAACCTCGCCTAGAAAAGAAGAACCTGGTGGTGATTTATGCTTTTTCCCTGTTCTTTGTATTTGCCTTTATGCTTGGTTTTTTTTTTCGGTTTTAGTTTGGTCTTTTCTAGTTATCAGTTGTTTGTTTGCAATTCCATTCGAGACAAAATTTTGTTTGGGAGACCAATATATGGGTTTTGAAAACCTTAGGCTCACGTATGGAAGTATGAAGGATGTATCCCGAACAACTTTTGTTGCTGAAGGATAGAAATGAATTTTTGTGGACGGGTAACTTGCAGTATCATCTAGATCTATCAAGAGACCTCTTCGATCAGCCCATATACATTTCCATATTTTGGATATTTCAACCCAGCATCACCAATTTGGTGGGAAAATATCTATGCCTTGCGTACTCGCTATTGGTGTCTTTGTCATCATTTATTGTAATGATTGTTGTCATTGGATTTGACTTTTGACTATTACCTTTTATATATGTTTATCCTTACCCACTAAAAAAGAAAGAAAGAAAGGTCATGCTAATAGTCTTTCTATATTGTTTTTCTTGATTGAAAATGCTTCAGTCTGTTGTATTCTAATTTTAATGTGGTTCCAGATTTATCATGTGAAGTTTTTCAATATCTGTAAAAGTCAAAAAGCTGTCAAGGAGGCATTTTGTTTTGCTGAATTGATTGGAAATCCGACCTTGAGTACATTCAACATGCTTCTGTCCGTTTGTGCAAGTTCACAAGATTCTGAAGGTGAATTCATTTCAGACTATCATGATGTATGTTTTGTGCTGACCTGGATTATATTGTTTGATGATTTTTAGTCTTTCATACATTCACGCTCTCCAGTACTGAAGTCTCCCTTCTAAATTTAGGCACCTTTCAAGTTTTGCATATGGTCAAGGAGGCTGGGATGAAAGCTGATTGCAAACTTTACACTACTTTAATTTCCTCTTGTGCTAAAAGTGGGAAAGTTGATACCATGTTCAAAGTATGATCACTTTTGTTTTTGCTTTTCTTGCTTATTTAAATATGAAAACTTGTTGCATCCTTCATCATTTCAAGACCCATCCTAAGCCCTTGTGTTAGTTCAAAAGTCAAAACATACACCATTTTATGTTTTGTCAGCTTGCAGAAGGATGTAAGCTTAGCGGCAATCCTTCCCTTAGGGTTTCATTGGCTTTAGTCCCTATGTCCCGTACCCTTTGCCTTTGGGTAGGGAATCCACAGGAAGAAGAAGGAAATCTTAACTTTCTTTTTGATATTGTCAATAGTGAGGAAATGATTCAGATTTCATAACCAACATGGTTTACTGTTGGAGAAGTAGCATATTAGAATATGGGTTTTAGTCCTACATCGGTAGGTAGCACTAGTAGTTAGTCTACTCTCCTTATATTAGGAAAGTCAGCCCCTATGTTGGAGAAGTAGCATATTCTAATCTACTACTTCTCCAACAGTTACAATGAAGGCATCTTTTCCCTAGAAATGAATGATGGAAGAGGATAGCTATACAAAATAAAAAAATTGAAGAAAAATTTATTTATTTTTAATAAGAATGAAACCACCTATTATGTATTGTAAAGGCTTTGACACATTCATTTGAAAATCCAGTTTCGTACTCTTTGCTAATCTTCTATCCCGCATCTTCGAAGACATTTTTCAGCTTCTTTGAATTTGTTAATACCCTCGTCGTTCACTATTATTTCAACTTTGTTTAGACTACTGATAGATGATACTCTCCAGTTCTCGTGGAGTAGCTTTATCTTATTACGTAGTGACAGCTTAGGGGAACTTTACTTTGTGTCTCATAGAGCACAGCCCCCATCCTCCACCACCATAAAAAAAAAAGGAAAAAATTGCTTGGGTTTTCTTTCTCACTCTGAATTTTACATTAATAACTATAAGCGGTCTTAATAGGTGTTTCATGAAATGGTTAATGCTGGAGTAGAACCAAATCTTCATACATATGGAGCATTGATTGATGGTTGTGCCAGAGCTGGACAAGTTGCTAAGGCATTTGGTGCTTATGGTATACTGAGATCTAAAGTATGTTTTCTTTCTTTTTTTCAGTTTTCTGCGGATAGGTGTACAATAAAATTTATCAGTGGTGTACTGGTGTCAAATAAGTGTTAAATTATTTTTTTTCCATGTCCTCTGTTTTTCGAGTTCCTTGAGTAATATACGTTTCTTAGATTATTTCCATAGCTTATTGTTTTCCTTTTTTACCATGTTATATTTTCAATTTCCTTGACTTAAAGTCTGTATACTGTATTGTATAAATAGGGAGTTTGATTTCAGAAATTCTTTTGCTTATGCCAATTTACTAATATCACATAGAATTCATTTATGATTGAACAACATACGTTATAATACACGTGCCTCATTTAAGGCGATCCACCTTTTACCTTAAAAGAACTAAAATCTTAAAGTTTTGGATTTCCAGTTGTCAGTTTTCCTTCATATTTAACTAACAGAGTTTTGATGTCTTCCAAATGACACTTCAGACATATGCCATGACCTAAATATGAAGTTGAGTGACAAATAGGTTATGTTTTTTAGTTCCGACCTTATACAGTAATAGGAGTTCGATGGAGAATTAATGATAATTGAAAACTTCCTATTTGTTGGAATGGGAATTTGTGGTTGAAAGTGAACAAATCTGCATGGTAATCAAAACATCTTTACACTGAACAACGTACTTAATGCAGTAGAATGTGAAGCCTGACAGAGTTGTATTCAACGCACTCATCACTGCATGTGGTCAATCGGGAGCAGTTGATCGTGCTTTTGATGTTTTAGCTGAAATGAAGGCTGAACCTACACCTGTTGACCCTGATCATGTCACTGTTGGTGCTTTAATAAAAACGTGCACACAAGCTGGTCAGGTTAGCTTTAGATACAGGTATCACATCTTACGTGTTGTTGTTTTAGTCATTTAATTTGGATAACCTTCTTATTCTAGTTTGATCGGGTACACGAAGTGTACAAGATGATCCATCAATATAACATCAAAGGTACACCAGAGGTTTACACTATAGCAATTAGGAGCTGCAGCCAGCTGGGTGATTTGGAGTTTGCACTTGGTGTATACAGAGACATGACAAGAAATGGTGTGGTCCCTGACGAGGTACTTCTATCAACTCCAATATTTCAGAGATGCATACGAACTGCAAATCTGTTACTGGATCTCTGAGTTCGATTTGATTCCAAAATTTCAGATATGACGTTTTAGTTTATGGCAAGTCACTAATTGTAAACAAGACGCGAGATTCATGATCAAGAACCCTTTTTTGGCGAAGTAGATATTATTTTGCCTCTCATAATATACTGGCATCATATACCCTTTTGAATGTTTGGCTGCATCCAAATTCCGATCTTCATTGGATCATGCTACTTATGCCAGTTAAGATATAAGCAGGACCGAGTCCTCGATTGCGTATTTCTTGTTGTCAATTACTCATTTCTATTTCCTACTTTTGTCGTTTGAGAAAAATTCTATGTTTTTGAGTTTTGAATGGTATTATGTTAAACAAGCAACTATGTCGTAGATTATTAAAACGCATAAAAAGGATGAGATAGCCTACAGAAGAGCGACAAGAGAAAACCATAGACAAACAACAGCATGACGTTGCCACATACTATCAACTCCCAAGAAAAGCAAATATCTCAAATTTTATTAATTTGAATATGGTACTTTGTCAACAAGCAATATGGTTTAATATATGCTGAGAAGTTCTGGGTCCACTTATTTGCAGTTGTAGTTCAGGGTTCATATCACGTATCTGCTTTGCTAATATCCCGGGTTTCATAGTCAACGTAAACTATACACCGGTCATATTTCCACATGCATTATTAATTCTTATGTCATATATGTGTAGTATTTGTCACAGTAGTTTCCGTGTGTTGAGTATACTTTTGTCAGATGCTAATTGTTTTTTCCTAAGTCTGATGTCTTTCACCATGAGGTTTGTGTATTACCAATTTGACCTTTTCTTTGCGCACAGATGTTCCTCAGTGCATTAGTAGATGTTGCTGGTCATGCGGGGAAGGTAGATGTTGCCTTTGAAGTCCTACAAGAAGCCAGAACTAGAGGAATAGAACTTGGAAACATAACATATAGCTCACTGATGGGAGCCTGTAGCAATGTAAGTCCACTTAATGTTTACTGCACTATCTGCATCACAGGTTAATGACCCGAAGATTGTGTCCTTAGTCGGAACACAACTTGGTTGTGGTGGAGAATGAGACTAGATCTAGGATCTCACTTTTATGTGAAGCTCGCTGGGATGGGTTTGATTAATGAACCCAAAACCTTGTCCTTGGTACAGTACATAAGTTGGTTACGGCGGAGAATGAGACTAAATCTAGGATGATTTAGTTTCACTTTTGTGTGAAGCTCATTAGGCTTGGGCCTACCATCCAGCATTTGACTCAAATTATCCCTTCCAGTATGACATGGACAGGATTAAGCAGGAATTTCCGCCCATTTCCTTTAAGTTTCACAATAGTTTTATCCTTGCCAAACCATCTATTCTACGTGCTTGAACTTTTTGGTAGTTCAAGTTCTCTCCTTTCTTGTGCTTCATTAGAACACACACATCTCTATAACTTGTTTATGCAAATGTGTGTATTATTTTTCTTAATCATTTAATACTCAAGTATTTATGCTCCAGAACCTGGTAGATGATTAGAAAGAGTTCTAACTTTTGTATTTCAGGCAAAAAATTGGCAGAAGGCACTGGAGTTATATGAGGATATAAAGTCCTTTAAGTTGACCCCAACAGTTTCAACGCTGAATGCTTTAGTTACAGCCTTGTGTATGTCTCTTTACTGTGAATTACTATTTTATAACTTGAGCGGCTGCCCATTTTCTCCTCTAATCAACTATCAGGCCAATTTTTCAATGGTGCATTGAATTGATTTTGTTTTCATATGGTGGTCTATCTTCTGATAGCTTCTATATATATTGTGATTTGTGCCCGGTCCTCCAGTCCGAAGCATATAGACTGCTACATGTTATTTATGTCATAAGAGATAATGAGGGTTGGTGACATGGACCAATCATCTGTATATGATAGATTTTGCATTTTCGCTAGGCGTTATGTAGTAGGTGTGCAATTTTTTCTGAGTTTATCCATAAAAAAAATCACAGGGAGTCGGGACGCCATTCTTTCCTCTTTTTGTTGATCTGCTAGTTTGGAAATTAGATTGAAAAATCACATAACCAAATTACAGGTGACGGAGACCAACTGCAGAAGGCTGTTGAAGTTCTTGATGAGATGAAGAAAAGAAGCGTGTCGCCAAACATCATCACCTACTCCATTCTTATAGTAGCGAGTGAAAAGTAATTCCTGTACCCTTACTATTTACTTTATATAGTTGTAATGTTTACAATTGTTCTTTTTATATTTTGGACATTTAATCTTATCTTTGGGAGTAGTAAATTTTACCTGTTGTGTATAGAAAGGATGAGGTTGAAGTGGGTTTAATGCTCTATTCTCAAGCAAAAAATGAAGGTGTCATCCCAAACCTCATTATATGCAAATGCCTAATTGGTAAGCTCATTGGAGTCCTTCTCATTTATTACTTCATAGCTCATTATATGCAATAGAAACGTAGTGCATCTATTGCTTTCTTGCGTATAACATACATTGCCTGGATAGCATTAGTTTGAAGTGTTACATGTTATTGGAAATGTGAATAGAATCATTCAAATCTTAAAGGAGAATCTCAATTCCAGTTAAGTGTTTTGAAAATTGTACCTCAACATAAGTAACTTTCACATACATTTCTAGTCAAGTTTCTTATATTTGTTGTTTTGTTCCTCAAATGCTATAGAGAACTCTTGTACTTCAGATTTTGCTCTAGGTTTTATAGTTGAGTGTCATAGCTGCTCTCACATCTGTGAAACCCCGTACAGACATTCAACAAAACTTTTAAGCTTTTTTTCCGTGAAAATTATTGAGCTGTGGATCGGATAATGGCACCATATGGGGAAGGCAGACATGGTAGGTGGATGAGTCTAGTTTGACCTTATAGGTTCAGTATGTGTAAACTAATAGTGGCAATCAAGGACAAAGTCCTGGAATGGATATCCAGCGATGTTCACAATCTGTGCAAAAAAATTGAACTGTATTCTTGGTGCATTTATGAGCCTTATGTGTTCTGATTTCCCATGCCTTTCCATGCTGCCCATTCAGAAGAACAGCCTTATGGTAGATGCCATTGTATGGGGATGTCCCTTCCTTTGTTGGGGGTCTTCATCTTAGGATAAACCGGTCTGGACGTTGCTACGCTGGTAGAGCCTTTAATTCTGGAGCATGTTGGTGGCCAGCAGAAGAATTGTCAATCTTAAATATTTATAGATCCACTTAATCAAGAATCCTGCTGCATAAGTTGTCCGTTTTTGCGTGTAAACTGGCTCAACATTGTCCTATCCCTAAAAAATCCCGTGTTTCTTATAAGCGGATCTTAAATGCAGAGATCTTGGTCAGGAGAAGTCTGCAAATCTCCCTAGATTGGATCTTTCTAATACAGCCTATGAATAGTGTAACACTAATGTTGCAACATATGTTGTTTCCTATACAACATTGCTATCACTCATTAATCAGAAACGGCAATTACATATTTATATATATATACTCAAACTTAGCGTCAGAAAAGACAATAGATATTACCTGACCTGATCTTGTGCGGAGGCTCGCATGGGGATTACCTTTATAAGTAGTATCTGGGCACTATTGTAGGCTCTATTGAGTACCCGATTTTCTAACCACTATTGTAAGTACTATTATGCGTATCAGGGCATATTAGATTTAGACATGACTTTTCAAATGCTAAACTCTTAATTACGGTATATTTTTTTCTCTTTCCCTCATATCTGTAATTCAAGAAATTCAATCTCTTAAAAGGTATGTGCTTAAGGAGGTTTGAGAAGGCATATTCACTTGGCGACCCTGTTTTTTCACTCAAGTCAGGAAATCCACAAGTTGACAACAAATGGTACGAGTTCCGTTCTCTTGTAATATTTTATGAGTTCAATTTCTAGGATATGTTTTTTATCACATAATTGTTTAAGACTTGGCCAAAGGCCTTCAGATGCGAGCCATGGAGTCTCACATTTTCTTTCCTCACTATTAAATCGGTGTATGCATACTCAGTAATGATAGACAGTGTGAAGTTACGTAGCCAGTTTGCTGCATGGATATTTCTTGATTTTAACTATTTTTTCCCAATCATCAAATTCACTTCGTGATAATAAACTTTAGCATCAGTGTTGTCACAGAAATCGCAATGGCGTGGCTGTAACCCCCCTCTTTAAAATTATTTAAAGAGCTTTCTTTATCTGCAGGACATCATTGGCCTTAACAGTGTACCGTGAAACAATTGCATCTGGTGTACTACCTACTATGGAGGTCTTTTCATCACTTTTGGGATGCCTGCAGTTTCCGTGTGATACTTCTTCAAGAACTAGACTAGTTGAAAATCTAGGAGTGAGTAGTGATGCTTCAGTGTGCTCAAACCTATGCTCATTGATAGAAGGATTTGGAGAATACGACCCACGTTCTTTTTCTTTACTTGAGGTTAGTGAGCAACCCTATTAACACGCCTGTTCATTTCTGACTTCATCAACTACGTACAGTTATTAACACAGTTGAGCCTTTAATGAGTTTTAGGAAGCTACTTCACTTTGCATTCTACCATGTGTCTCCTTCAAAGCATGTCCCATCATTGTTGATGCAAGAAAGTTGCAAATTCATACTGCAGAGGTGAGCTTATTAATTCAAAAATCTGTGGAAATACTTCTACGTCAATGATCTATAAGTTTTAACCATTCAAAGTGCTATCATATATTACCCCATGATAAGCTGGTTCTGAATGGTGTACTCCTTCATTCGTGTTAACAGTTTGGCAGGATGATTTATGCCTTAGTTCAGGATTTTTTTTTTGTGTTTTATCAAGTATAGTGGCTAACCATGTTGATGGTTATTTGGGCAAACCATTTAGATGAATCTCTGATTTGAGATGTTTTCTCGGTTTTTTTGGTCCCATTTGGTGTTGTGGTTTTACGGAATTACTTTGCTTCATCTTTCTCATATTTCATATATCTTCGAAATTTGTGGATCTTATAAGGTCACATTCCTATAGCTTAAGAGTGAATCTTGTAGTTTCCTTATTAAGCTTCATGTCACTAATTTCTTGTTTTTTCTTTCTAATTGCTTAGGTGTACCTCCTAACAATTCTGAAGGGTCTCAAGCATCGGCTTGCTGCTGGTATCCCACATATACTTAATAACCACTAGTCTAAATTGCTCTAGGGAAGTTTTCATGTGCATTCCTGGAAACATCTAGTTTAAATTCAACTGCTTACCAACATCCCATCCTGAATCACTTACGTAATGTCACTTCTGTTTTTCAGTTTTATGTCTGAATTTGGGGTGGGGTGGGGTGAGCATAAATTTCATTTTACTTGATGCTACAGTTTAAGTTATAAATCTGGGATACATGGTAACTTTTAAAGTATGAATTAGTTTTTATCCCAATTAGTACTGGTAACTTTCACTTATTAATTGTGTAACTTTCTAGTGTAGCTGTTCTTTTTTAATTTCAAATACACCATCTGAATCCAAAAACAGTCATTTCGATGGAAACCCAACAGAAAAAAAGAGAAACTGAGGGGGGAGGAGAGACGTATTGTATTAATTAAAAAAGTTCGAGAAAATATTTTAGGAGTTTCTTTTCGTACATGTTTTCTTTCTTCTTCTCCCTCCCTCTTTTTTCCTTTTTAATAAGTAATTGTATGTCAATGGTGAATTTGCACCAGGTAAGCTGACTCGAGGATCTTTTAAATTCAGCTTTTTTATTTGTCAAAAATGAATTCAGTGGAAAGTTTATTTCAAGATCGTCTGCAGAATCTGTTCTCTTGGTTGTGTGTGTTAGAGTTCTCTTGATTGTGTGTGTTGAGTGATACAACGCCGAAACGAATTAAGGCCGTATCCTCTCTTTTCTCTCTTTCTTCTCCATTAACAATATAAATTCTTACTGTTTGAATGCTGTGTGAGAACTTGGTCACCCTACAAGTTTACTTGAGAGTCTAAATTCACTACTTAAATCTTGAATTTGATGTCTCTAAGTACAACTCTATCTTTTCCTTCTTTCTAGTTGGTAAAATAACATGTACTATAATAGTTTTTCTTCTTGACATTGTTAAATGTTCTTAACTCTCTTTTAATTCCATTTGCAGGTGCAAGGTTGCCAAACATAAATATTGTTCTACCTGTAGAGAAGACACAAGTTCTGACACCTAAAGGAGAGAAAACAATCAAGCTGGCGGGAAGGTGAGAGTGCTTATCTCTCTTTCAAATATAGCATAATAGCAATGACATGTGATACGATTCAGATATGGCGATTTGGTATTCTCTGGCA
Source organism: Coptis chinensis (assembly GCF_015680905.1). Taxonomy (NCBI): domain Eukaryota; kingdom Viridiplantae; phylum Streptophyta; class Magnoliopsida; order Ranunculales; family Ranunculaceae; genus Coptis; species Coptis chinensis. Next base: position 42,583,163 of record NC_141456.1, read on the forward strand.
TATACTGTTGAAGCTAATGTCTCTGTATGTTTGCTAGGAAATTCTGTTAGAATGGAAATATTAAATTAGGCCAGTGCGTAGAAATTGCGCTCTAGTGTAGGCAAAGCCACTTATAGGATTTCTAGGTTCTTTAGGCATTGTAATTATTCTAGAACCTAATACTACACGATTATTAATAATTTTAGATAACCCAGGTCATATTGTTGGGAGGAATTATGACCATCTCCTTGTCAATGTCCAGTACATTTAGTTTACTATTGAAGTCCCATGTATATAAATCCCTTTGGTTCATATAATGAGCTTGAGTCACCAATGCCTGAGCTCACATTTACTAATCAATTTTTCATAAACATTTGTTTGGCTCATATACACATGTATTAGTGCTACATGTCTATCTCGAAGATGACAGGTCATCTAAGCATTTGTTTTTTTCTCCAGCACATGGGATTAATTAGATTTTAGAAGAATCTCAATCGTAAGAGAATCTTCTAACTACTCCATCAGTCTAAAATGGATGGCTTAGTCGACAAATTAAACCAGGGGAGAATGTAACTTCTTGTTACCACTCTAAGGGGATAGCTTGACTTTAGATGATCTAACATGAGATTGTTTTAAATTCATTTATGATATGCGCGCCTTGAAAGTTCAGGGCACGTATTGGGCTATATATAGCTAATCACGCTTTCATGGTTTGGAAAAGGAGGTGTATACCTAAAAACTAAAAAGTAAAAACTACTGAAATTTCACCCGTTCTACAACCATGTTAAGCTTTAAATGGCATACACACTATGTCTTTGATCTCTTTCAATACTTTTTACTATGTAGTGATCTGTCATATGAGTAGTCTTGAAACTCTTGATTGTTAGAATAATATTCCGGAATTGGGTTGATGTAAGTATGTAACCCATATTAATCCAGATAACACAAATTCTGCAATAGGTTTATTAAGCAGTTAAGGTTTCCTAAAAGGTTTTTATATGAGCCACGAGACTACACCTGATATTCTTGGCCAATATTAATCAAGTAATTTACACGTTGACACGTTCAGAAGGGCTCTAAGTCACAGTCAACTAATACAATGGTGTTGGTGCATGCCTATAACTTAAATGCTAGAAGAAGAGCCATGAGTTCGGATTGAATACTTGAGAGACACATTTATCATTTTTTTTTTTTTTTTTTTTTTTTTTCTCAAGTCTTTTCTTTCGATAACTGATGTAAATTAAACCTATAATTATGACCTGCAAAAGGCTTTTTTAACAGGTTCCCTTGAACAAATCATACTGAAATGTAAATAATATAATAGTGCGTATGTGATTCAAGTTGCTATCACACGTGTTAAATGTCAAATATGAGAACTGAGACACTGATAGCCAGACTGGATATTCGATACACCTTTATGTGCGCTGCACAGTTGCGCCTATCCCCTTAGTTAGATATGCATTTCTCTATATAGACAAAGTGTCTCTGTCTCGGCCCCTATACTATTTGTTTGATTTCTTTTCTATTTTATTTTATTGCATTTCACATATCAGAGGACCTATATTTGTATTTAGTCCAATCAAAAATAATTCTCCGATATCTGCCATAAAAGGGCCAAGCCATAGTTTTATAATTGAGTGGGAGGTCCTTTTCCTTTCTTTATGTTTGTGTATTTGAGCACGGTATAACATTTAACATCTCATATATTGGTTGCTTATTGTTTAATACATTTTGGTCGACAGGGTTGGTCAATCAATTGGAGCTTTACTCAGGAGGCTAGGACTACCTTACCAAGGAAATGAATCATATGGAAAAATCAGGATAAATGGAATATCTGTGAAGCGGTGGTTCCAGCCCAAGCTTGCTTCTCCTCACAGTGGAAAACCTCCGGAATTTAACTCAGAACTGCGTTTGGGTAAAGGAATTTCAGGTCAACAACGTGATATCCGTATGCGCAATCTGTATTTGGATGTTAGAGGAGATGATCAGGAATAACTGAACATATTGCAGAGGGCACACTTATATCGTGAATGATAATTTTAGGCATGCTTCTTTACTTCTAGAAGTTTACATGTCGATATTGCCTGCTTCAAGCCTTTGGAGTATTGCAAGTATAGTAGAAAAAAGAATTCAATGCGGCCTTTTTTGGGTAGTTAGGGCAGAATGTATAGAGAAGATATCATTTCCTGTACAACATTCTCTTCTTTTCTTTATTGAAAAAGTAGTACGTGTCTTTGTGTTGCGCCAAGAATTTGTTGCTAGAAGCATTTGGACAATGAACAAAATGGCCATATGAAGGCCTGGGATTGAGAACTTTTGCCTGGAAGGACGCCATTAGGGTCTCTGGGGAATAAGCATCAGCCAACTTTATGCAGACAGCAACTTCAAATCAGTAGCCAGAAGCTGACAATTTCATTACATAATAATGTATTTATGTTCCTTTTGTCTCTTCTATTTTTGTTATTCAATACAGCAGTGTACAGAGATCGTCTAATATATATATCTAAACACCTTTAAAGAGGCGCACCTGAACTGCCAAGCCTAGCTTTAGCCGCCATCACATAGAGGCGTGGGCGAGCTAGCCGTGTACCGCGTTTTAATCCTATCCCCATTCTCCATCTGTCCATTTTAGCCTGCTAAGCCCATCCGGCGTCCGTCCGGGCTTTTTCTCCAACCACCATTCAACACCTGTTTTTTTTAGCCGCTCAACTCCAAGTCGTCGTCCACAACTTCCACCGCTTTCTTTGACTCTATCAAAAAAGAGAAACAAAAAACAAACTCCCAGATCCACAAAATTCGTCCTTATCAATATACAAACATCAATCAAAATTGATTTAATCAAAAGTTTTTATCTTATCTAAACACCTTTAAAGATCAAGAATAAAGAGCAACGATTTATGGTATTGCTTCTTCATAAAACAGAAGAACAGCTTCTTCATGTATGTTTCTATAATAAAATTTTATTCTATTTTTTTTCTCAGTTCCATTCAACAATTTATGGCTTCTGATTATCATGACTACCTTACTCAAGGTTTATGTTAGAGGTGGACTGTTTGAAAAATCGAGGCAATTACTACTCGAACTCGAAACATTGGGCTATGCTCGTGATGAGGTATGCAAGGGCTTATTATACTGTAATTATATTGAAGCAGTTGTCCGAATTTGTGTATAATATAAACTCTTTGTTTCTATATTATTATGTTTGTTTACAATGGTTTAGAATTTCAAAATCTGTCTGTTTATATATTTTTTCTAGAATAATTCCATTCAGTTGCTTAATGATAGCTTTAAGGGTTACTCTGATAGCTTAAATTGCTGCATGAATTAAGAGATCTATGTTATTTATAATCCTAAAATTATTAGTTAACCAACAATATAGTACCATACACGATGGATGTTTCTGTTACAATTTCGTTTGTTAGCCCCACTCATTTTGTCTCCTTTTTAAGTCGGCTTGATTTGAAAATCGCTATGCCCAGTAACCTTGAAGGATCAAATTTCAAATTAAAACCATGTCTTGGGGTTATCAGTGTTTCGTTTTTCCTTCCTTATAAAAAAATCCAAAAATAAATACTAATTCTTAATCCCAAAAGGACTGTTTTAGGCTATCGTACATATAACTCCGACGGCCTATAATTTAGGGAAGATTCTCAAATGAAAACGAGACAAATCGTGTTGTTCAGCAATGTGTGGATAGACTCTTTCCCATGACTCATTGAAACTAAAACTTTACTTAATCGCTTCCTCTTGCCGATCTAAGCATCTGTTAACATTCTCATTACTTTTTCATGCTTAATATAAATTGACGGTAGTACTTGGTTTTAATATGAATTGCCGTGACTGAACTCTATACCGACTGAACTCCTTTTCTGCTGTTTTGTTGTTATGTTCTGTATATAGTGTTATTATTATTGTTCTTTTTGTTTATACAGAGACAACTGATAGAACTTACATATAATCCAAGGAAATTGCATTGGTCTGCCCGCATCAGTATGCACTTAAGCAGTTTGGGTCCTATCAGTCCATGAAGCTATTAGATCCTTTGGCAAATGTAATTGCAAATGAACCTATTGTTGTTAAGAAGGGGGAGCATATTGACGAAGTGAAGCCACAGGAGTGACAACTCTTCTTACATCAAAATGTTATTCTTTGGCCTAATTTGAGTGGTAAGTGTTTTTGGTCAAAACTGTGTATTAGCTTGTAGGGAATCAATACAAGTTTAGTAGCACGGTTTGATTATTTGTTGATTAAAATGATTTCCATTTTGCATTACATTCAATACTAATGAATATGTTATATTATCTATTTGCAAATAATTAAAAAAACAAATATATACTAATATTTATTTACATTTATGCTTTCAAGTCTATTATGGTTGCAAAGAAAGTTACTCCATATCAAATATCATACTAACCCTGTTACAGATTTATGCTCGCAACTATAAGAAGCCAAATGTAGGTCAAAGCAACAGTTGCTCTGAGGGATTTATTTGCCGGTACGAATTGAAATGCCTGCTTGAACGAAAAATACTAGCATCAAGAACAATAACGGCTACTATTACTACTGGTATATTACCATTTTTTACCACTGTTTCCCAATTGATTTGCGCAGTTACATGCTAACCTCATGTTACCCATACTATAGATACCAAATAAGGGAACCGTCAAATTGTTTCTCTCAGCTCAACAACTATACATGTAGATACATATTCAACTTTAAAAAAACAAAGCCTTGACGTTCTTAGCCTGACCTGTCAAAAACAGTTGATACCTTTTCGAGAATTTTTATATATTTTTGCTGGCTTAATTATGCTAATATATATATCTAAACTCGGAACTTATTTAGAATGATGGCATGTCTGTTTATGATTCACTTTACTTGATAACTTCTGATGTTCCCTGTTGCTAGAAACTGTTGTCATCAGACTTTAGTATTAATAGAGCATTTTATGTTGGTTTCATACTAGACAATTTTTTCTAGGTGATTGAACCGTACTAACATAATAGCATGTTTACGTACATTTACAACCTGTAAATGAGGGCGACATGCTTTAAATTTGTTTTTATTTTTGTTTTACCTTTCTAAACTTATTTTCCATGATCTTATCACTGATAATAACTTAATGGCAGTTCAGTCATATATATTAAACAACCATGATGATTTTGTACTCTAATACACAGTAGTCAAGGGCACAAAGCACTTTCGCAGACTGTTAAGGTATGTGCTACCCCAATTATTCTGTTCGGGATTTTAGTTCTTAACAGACTATGTCTTACCTACTTAATTTTTGTCATAAGGTAATTTGATATGCAAGTTGGATAGTCAGTGTTCAACATTAAACATTTCTTGCAAATTTTCTTTTGTGCAAAGAGAGGGAGTGCTAATCGAGCTATATGTGAGGGTACGTTATCTTTTTGCAATTTGTTCAGACTAGATTATGAAGCTAAGATAAGATGGAAGATGTGTTCTCTTCTCATTTGTAAGATTACCTTTTTAGTTTGACATGTTTTTTCGGTCCTATATGTTTATTTCCAATGTTTCGCTGCTGTCTATATTTTTTATATTACTACCCTTCTGGTGTTTCTTTTACTACTTAGATGGCCTTCAAGTGTCTTTAAATAATGATATCATTGTAGGGACGAACTGTTCTTGCTATCCAGGTCACCTTTCTATGGAAAAAAAATCTTCTCATTTACAGGAAGCCTATATGTAATGGTCTAAAATGTTTGTGCTATAAAAGCTTTATTGGTCAATTACCTTATTAAGATTACTAGAGTTGCAACACTTGCCTTAATACCTTGCCTGATGACTTCATCCTGCCTTTATGACCTGGGACCAATTAGTTATTTGCTTTTCAAATTTTAAATTCCAATATCTTCATGGCCTCCACACTAGAAAAAAAATTTAGCCCAATGGTTTCGTGATAATGGACAACTACGTCAAAATCATTGAATCAGAAATACATTTCGCTATAACCATACCAAAAAATGATTAACTTTGGATATTGTTTTCGCAGGTACAATTTTGCATTTGCTTCTTTTGAATTGTGCTGATCTATCCCTTCTCCAAATCAATATGTTAATGCACATTTTAAATTACGCCGAGAGCTTCGAATAGGATCATCTGTGAGGCAGTGATAGAGGTAAGAATTTGTGATCGAATTAATTTCTATTGTCTCCTCTACCTTCTATCTTTAGTGCAAGCTGTTCTTTATAGTCTACTTACACACTCAGCTTTCATATTGAACTTTTTAACCCATGTTTCCTTACTCTGGTAAATAAAAGTTTTGATTTCAGGGAATTTAAATAACACATTAGTGCATATGCTTGATATGTGTAAGATCAAGTAGATTAAGATGATTTGCACAAACACCACAACGTCACGATATTGGTTTCAGTAGCTGATATAATATTTTGTACCAATGCAAAAGATCAAGAATCTAATGATCTAATGTTTTGTGCCAGTGCAGAAGATCAAGCTTATGCTAATGATTCTCAAATTGAACACTCATTGTTTTCTCGGTGTCATAATTCAAATCCAGAGTACAGACTAGATTCTAAAGAAAAAATTACACCGGAACTGTCATAATTGAAAAGATAAATTTTGCGTCAAGTCTGACTTAATTACCATAAACAAAAATAATTCATATAATGAAAATTTGATGAAATACTATCTTTATTTAAGTAGTATACCTACTGAATGATGATTATGTTATGTTACTCCCAGGATAATTAGACTTACATATAGTCCAACTGTTCGAGTCTCTGGGAGTATGAGATTATTTTGCAATAGTTTGGTACAACTTTTGTATGTATATACTATGAAAGTTTAATGGTGACAATTATTGCAGATTCCTTGACCAACCAATCGTGATGAAATTATGTCTGGTGCACCTAACCCATTTGAGTCTGACCAAGATGGGTTGTACACACCAGACCTTTATTCTACCTGCAAAATTGACCGAACTCCAAGTCGCCAAGGTAACAATGAGCATGTTACATGTGTGAACAATCTAGCTCTTAATGAAGTAGACTAGGCCAATTAATGCACTTGGAAGAAACTATACCAACATGCCCGAAGCAAGATTTTACACCCCATAGTAAATGCCAAGCACTGAAGATGAAGACTAGATAATAATGAGCATTTCATATCAGCAACGGTCTCAATCCAGAAGTACTCTTACAGTCGATGATGCTAAGGAATTCACTAGGAGGAGGAAGGTGCTGGATCTGAAGATTTGACATGTCGCCAAACATATATATTGCATATGGACAATATATGTGAAGTTTTTATGCTAGGATAGTTTGGCTTTCATTGTGTTCGACTCTTGCATTTTTCCCCCATTTTTATTTATGCCTTATTTTTTGGAAATGATATTTAATTATAAGCTTCCTATATAGCATTTCACTATTTGGATTTCAAAGTTTTTGTTTCCAATAGGAACACATTACTATTATCTTATATTAATTTCGATGTGCACCATTTTCCACTAATTGATTGACTCAGAAAAACAACATGCATACCTTCTATGTATTGGCTATGTTAAGGACTCTGCAGTACTTAACCAGAATTGAAGTTTAACTTCTCTGGATACTTCCCTAAACCACTCATTAGGTTTATTTAGAAAGAAAAGATGCTGCCAATTGGGCTCCAGATGAGGTTTTGGAATTAGCCCTGTTTTATGTGTGCTTGGATTTTTAAGCAGTATATTTTGGCCTAAAATCTGTAACCATTCATTCAGACCATTGTAGAAGTTTTATAAGTCTGAAACCGTTCATTAAACATCAAAGCGTTTTTTTTCGCATTCGCGCATGCTATCACGTGCGTAGCACGTGCCCGCTACTAGTGTTAAATAATTCCTCTAGTAGTACCAGTATGGATTTGTGTTGAACAACTCTTATCGTGGTCACTTTGTATAAAAGTTATATGGGGTATCTTAATTATATTGATTACATACAAATTCAGACCATCACCCAAAAATAACACTAAAAGTGCAGTATTCTTGGTCACTAACTTGTGCAGTCCGTCCTTTTATCTTGCACTAAATTTGCATTCATTTTCAACCAACCCAATGTCCATAATCTTTCCTTCAATAAGAACAAGCAGCAATGTTCTTGGTCAGAGTGGAGTGAAGTGTAGCAACAAATAACGCGGAACTTGCAAAGTTGCATGCACATTTGTTTACGTTGTTAAAATAAAAAAAAAAAAAAAATTGGAGATGCAGGGATTCGAACCCTACTATACGACCGCCAAACCAGCTTGACGTAATTCAAGTTTTGGACTACATCTCCGTTAGCTTTTGCAAGTTAATTCTACTTATACAAGCGAAAGCACGTACACATGTCCCTTTTGGCTCCTTAATTTACATTATGCAATTCATCGGGTATATTTCAATCGTCTAATCTAATATGTTAAACAAATTCAGCTTGTTCTTAAAGTTTGAATCTGAACACATCACTAAATTCAGGCCTATCAGTCTTTGTAACTTCTCCTATAAAATCATCTCCAAGATCATGTCCACCAAGCTTTATATCCTCCTTCATAAGTTCATCTCTCCTCTTCAAAATGCTTTTGTCAAGGAAAGATCTATGGGGATAATATTGGTCCGGCAAGTGAAATTTTATTTAATATGAAAAAGATGAAAAACAAAACAATGATTTTATTTAATTTTATAATAATGGAGTTTTGTTGATTAGATTCTGGGAAAATTTGGCTTCTCTCTGCCAAATGGAGGAAAATGATTCAGCAATGCCTTAGTAGAATATCTTATAATGTACTTCTCAATGACTCTCCCCTAGAAAAAGTTTATCCTGAAGAAGAGTAAGACAGGGGACCCTCTGTCCACTTACTTATTCATCATTGTGGCAGAAGCCTTATCAAGACTCATTGCTCAAGTTGAAAGATCTAATCTGATTTTTGGGAATAAAATAAAAAGAAAGGCTCCTGGTATCAACCACCTTTTCTATGCGGATGATTCTATCATATTTTGTAAGGCTGATTCTCAGCAATCTAACAATATGATGAATCTCCTTAACACTTACTGTGAAGCCTCTGGTCAAGTAGTAAACTTTGACAAATCCAGGGCCTATTTCAGTGGGAATGTGTCAAAGAGCATTATGAAAAAGTGGAAGATGAGAAAGTTTGATGATAAAGAAATCTACTTGATTGGGTGTTCCAATACTCTTAAGTAGGAAGAAAACTGAAGATTTTGAGTTATTGGTACAAAATGTTCAAAGAAAGATTACTGGATGGAAAGCTAAAGTTCTATCTCTCTCTCGGGTAGAACTACTCTCATCAAATCAGTAGTATGCAATGAGCACTTATCTTCTCCCTATAAGATAACCGATAAATTGGATCAGTTGAATAAGAATTTATGGTGGAATGGCTCGTAAACTTCTCACTCTTATCACACTATCGGTTGGGCCATTATAGAAGTCAAATGGTGGTCCGGGCTTGAGGAAATCAAGGGAAATCAAGCACTTATCGCTAGAAGCATTCATTCGGCGAATCTTTGAAGGATGAGATTCCTAAAGAGTTTTTATAACGTGAACAAACATTTTATATCATTGAATGGGCTATACTTTTCAAGAAAACATATCCTAATTGGCAAAAGATGATTGAGATGAAAACATTGCCTAGGGATACTTCTTATTTCTTTAGAAGCATTGATAAGCACCCAAAAGTGTGTAGTTTAAACCCCTATTATAGTATTCTATTTAGGCAAATTATGTTTATAATAAATAAGAGTTAGTAATGTTTACGTATTTTTGTGTATTTCAGGTCTTGAAGCTGTTTATGTGCTTAAAAATGCCATTTTGTGTGGAAAATGAGTTAAGATGATTGCTAGAAGAGTTCTATGTTTAAAGCCCAAGAATCAAGAAGAAAAACCTTTCTAAGCCCAGTCAAAGCTGGGAAGTCAAAGTCAATTCGGATAGAAAAATGACAAAAAGCCATCAGAACTTCAAAAGGGCGTATCTTTGGACTCGGACTTCAGAATTGAGTTTATGTTATGTCAAAACGACCGGCTCCGAATAAGATTTCCAATGGACCCAACCTTGACCTAATAAGAAATGTAAAAGTGGATGAAAAGGGTACTGAAATACTTTCTAGTAGTTGTGGCCTCTTTAGACTTAACCTAATAGACTTTGGGCTCACATTAGAGGCCCAAAGTCCCCCGTTTTGGCTCATACTCGAAAATGTAACCTTAACCCTCTCCTATATAAAGAGGGTTAAGGCTAAACAAAACTAGGCTACTCCTACATTAGTTTAGTTGTAATTAGGGTTCTCTCTCTCTCTTTCTTTTTAGTTTAGTTTATGTTTAGGTTAAGTAGTTTAGTTTGTAGCCTCCATTAAAACCCATTCAATAAAGCTTTAGTATTCAATTCTCTTTATTCTTATGTCTTCTTATTATTGTTTAGTTAAATTTAATCCAACGACACAAGGCTAAAACCTCCATTAGAGGGGGTTTATGAAGCCATGTGAGGATGATTAGAAATTAGTTTCATTATTGTTTTGCATAAGAACTTCAAGTTCTTCGTTGTGAGTGTCTAGAGATAGAGCTCATAACGGAGAACTAGAGTTTAGAGGCACCACCAAAAAGATTTGTGGGGGAGCTAAACTCTCAAGCTAGTGAAACCTTGATTCGAGACAACTTGGTGTTCATCACTAGGGATCAAACAAGTGATTCGATAACTAACTAATAATCAATCGAATCACGTGGCGGATTAACCTTCTCTATATCTTCTCTCATAAATTAATTCACTGTTTAATCACTGTTTTCACATCGTATTACTCTCACTAGTAAAAACATTTAACTAATCTAGATTTGCATTCAAGTAACGTATGACTAGAGTGGATCGAACACGACTACTCCTTATTATTTCTATGATATTGAGAGTATTTTAATTACTATTTTTCCATCATAAATCTATTGTTCACGCATCTCTAATCTAATGTTCATCAATCTTATTATAATATAAACCATATCAATGGCGCCGCTTGCCATCTAGTTCATTTACATTATGCGTGTTTAGATTAGAAAACTCTTACTATTCAAAAACAACACTGAAAACATTGTTCACAATTTCTTCAAATTTTTCTGCTACTGTTTGAGTGTATACGAGTTGTGCAACCAAATCCCTACCCTCCCGTGACCTGACCCTAAAAAATTCAAACCCTAGTTTTAATTCACAAGCGCGCGCGCCCTCTAATTGCCTTCACAGAGCGCGACCCGCATTCGACTCCTTAGGCGCGACACGTGCCCAATTTGCCTTATTTCAAAGCGCGCATGCGCCCTAGATTAATTAGCTTAGAATAATATTTTTATATTCATTGCAATATTATCTCACGAGTACAGTACAGTACTCGTATGCTATCAACTACAAAATTTTTTAATTTTTTTTTTATTCTAAACGGTGTCTAGAAAACTCAAAGAATTGGGGTTCTCTAATTAAGGAGCGTGCACGCACGGACAACCTCCCTCAATTCTTAAGTGGCCTGGCCGTTGGTTTGATACAAAAATACAAAAAAAATTAATTAATATTATTTAGTAAGCCCACCTACTACCAAAGCTCGTTTCACGGCCCGACATCCAGCCCAACACGAAAGCTATAGTAAAAGCCTTACCCTAATTCTTAAAAGTCTAAGCACTAATAAGGTTAAACTTTTTACAAGACTTCATAATCCACCCCGTACACTGAAGCTTTAGATAGTGGTGGTAACTTCAAAAGAGTTTGTTTTAGAAGTGAGGTTCATCCTAAATTGTTTAGAGTTGAGTGTGGGAGTTGTGAAGAAGAAAGGTAGACTCTTGTATAGACTATATTGGTTTTAAGGTAATGAAAACATTGAAAGCTTTAGTTGTTGGTATTGAAATGACATGAAAACATTGAAAGAAAGATTGATTAAAACTTGAAATAGAACAACAAGATACGATTGAAGATTGAAACAAGAAAAAAGGAAAATAAGATTGAAGATTGAAATAAGAACAAGTAAAATAACAAGTTTTGATTGAAAGGAAATAAAACAAATAATAAAGTAAAAACTTGAATTGAAAAACTAGACAAATAATTAAACAAACAAAATGGTTTGGATCCTAAGATAATGGATGGTTTCTCTCTCCCTTACTTTTAGGTTATATACCCCTACTTTTGCCTTTTACAGATTTGCTCATCTCCATTACAAATTAGACACCTCACACTTCACTTTTACTTTTGCTTTTTGATTTCTTCTTGACCAAGGTAGGTTTTGGGAGAATGTCATATTTTGAGATAAGAGCTTCCATCTCTGGTCTTCTGAGTTGAAGGCTTTGACATTTGACCTTGACCTTTGACTTTGACATTGATCATTGACTTTTTCAAAGACTTTCTATAGCAGCTTATGGTTTTCATAATAAACGTGATTAAGGCTCTTTTTGGTGTTAAGACGCAGCTTTTATGATAAGTGGTCTGAAATACTCTATAACTTGAAAAAGGCAATAAAAGCTATGAGTTGTCTTCATTAAGCGTAAGAAATGCTATAATGCAGCAATATACGGGTAATAAAATGCATATTTGGGAGTTGATCACCACCCCCAAATAGCATCTTGCTTGTCCTCAAGTAAGGATGAGAGAAAAAACTAAGATCACAAATGAGTGATTTATTATGAGTTATACTAATCTTGTTTTCCAGAGTGTGATTGCATTGACCATATGCAACAAGGCCTTAAACCACTAGGAATTCCCTAGTGGACGAGCTTTAAGCCTCGTGAGAGTTTTCCAGTGAAGGTACTCATAAACTTCTTCTATTTAGTACAAAGAGTCTTGTTTCCTTATTTATTCTAAGAAGTTCATATATCTCATTAGCGTTGAATAAGGACAAGCTCCTTTGAAGTTAGAATAACATATATACAGTCATTTAATCATCTAAAGATAAATGTGCAAAACATGAGCAATGAAATGCAAAAGTAGAGTTGTTTCCGAGGCTTTTGGAGATCATCCTTAAGGTGAGTTCTCACAGGGTTGTGTTGCAATCACAACTCTCTGATAGATTCACTCAAGGTTCGTTCTCTCTAGTACAGTGGGCACTTATACTCCTCACATACTCAAATGACATCCAAAGAAATCGGGGTCGATTGATCATGCTTGCCACTTACTATCACACCATCCTATTCCTAATCGAGCTAAATGTATTTTATTAAGAGTTACGGGGCTAGGGTGATGGTTTAGAAAGAAAAAGGAAGGGAAAAACAAAATCTGATAAGTCGAGAAACTGGGTCTTCAAGATACTTGTAACCAGAGAAGAGCCTCGTTTTGTTCTTTTGCTTCTAATTGTGATACATTCTTTTTTAGCCTTTTGGCTTTGTGACTCTATATATGATTTTGAATTTTGGGAGTTCTAACTTTTTTTTTTTGTTTCTTTTTTGTTTCTAATATCGCCTCCTTTTTGAGTTTGAATTTTTGGGAGATTCGATTTTTTTTTTTTTACTCCTTTGATTTTTTTTTGGAGTTTTGGTTTTGATGGGTCTTTCTTTTATTTTTCTTTTTGAAGCAAATAACTGTTTTGTACAAAGGTATTCTCTTCTCTTTTTTCTAATATCTATCAAGTTCTCAACTTGTGTTTGGGTAAGCTTTTTATTGTGTGTTGTAATGGGTTAGAATTTTTGTGAATAATAAAAAGGCTTTTAGAAAAGGTGAAGGCTCAAGAGGGGTAACTAGAGGGCGGAAAACTATCTTTTTGGGTTTTTAATGTTTATTTAGCTGTATCGATCCAAAAAGGGCCTAAATTCTCTCTTAGAATATGGCGTGGTGATCAAGTAAGTGGACGTGTGGTCTTTCTATCTGGACATCCTTTGTGTCATCACTCAATAATCATTTAGATGGGGATTTTGGCTAGATTCTCACAGGATATGGAACTTAATTGTTCTAACGACCTTGGCTTCGGAAACTCACTGCTATATACAAACAAATGTTGATGCATTCCATTCATGAAAAGATGCATAAACTATTGTACGTATATTAGTCTAAGTACGAAGAACAAGTCCTTATTCTATTGTTATAATGAGACTTCTAAATTTTTTATTCATCATAGAAAAAGGAAACAAGACTTTTTAATACTAAATGGAAAAACATTTTTGGTCTTTCTCGAAAAAATTTTAGAAAGGAAGAAATATACTATTATATTTATTATATAGAAAATGCATAGTTTTTGCAAAATGTTAATATACCACCCCAAAATAGAACTATGTTTTCTCAAAGTATGAAGAGATAAAGAAAGAGATTACCATAGAAAAATGAGCAAAAACGGCGATACACCTGTATACTATTCTTCATTATGAAAATATGCCACCCCTAAATAAGTTTGGGGCGTGGGTTGTTTGATATAGAACGAGAAATACATGGTTTATTATACTATAAATATTTATTCTACTATAAATTTTTTTTGGGTTTTTGTATTTTTGAAAACATGTATGAAATGCATGAAAGAAAAATGGAAAATTTTAGCATGATGTATCTGTTTTACCTTATACTCATATACCAAATTCCACAAGAAAAACAAAACAAAATAAAGCAAGCAAATAATATTAAGCATATAATTAAACTTATACTACGTCATACACGTAAGAAAGAAACAGAAAAATAAATAGATCCAACTATACGAACACTAGGGAGAATCCTAGTCAGAATCCGTGCGTGACTCGTCTCGACGTCTAGAATATCCTTCTCCTTGCTGATGTTTGGACTTAGCATGTCTATCACTACGCGGGAGCGCGTCTCTGATGCTCTGCAGTGTTCTAGTGACACTGTGCTGAAAACGTCGCTGCTCCTCTTTGATGGTTCGCTGTTTCGCTATAATATTACGTTGAGTTTCCCTGAGCTAATGGAGATACGCGATGCAAAATTCTCGGCCTCCATGGAGGAAGTGAATTCCATCCATGGGCTTTCGAGTGAACTGTCGAGTGGCATCTTCAAAGCGAAGTAATCTACCTTCTCGGTCGGGCGTGCTTGCTTTTTCGGTGGCTTTGACTTCAAGTGGAAGCCATAACTTCGGACCTTGATGGGCAAATATAGGACCTATGGTAGTGTCCTTGACCTCCACCAGGGATGCTCAGAAGCTTCGAACCCCAGTCTTTGCATGATCTTGGTGACCCAAAGATCGGTCGAGGGGCGGTTGACTTCTTCGGGTTTGCAGAGTTGCTCAAAAATAAAGAGACGATCTGACGAAGCTATTCTTACGCTCTTGAAGAATCCATAAAAGATGAAGCATCGCCTTACCTATATCCGAAGGCTGGCCGAGCCTAGCAGGGTTGTAGGTCATCCAATCGAGATCTTGCTAGTTGGTTCCTTCATAGCGAACTCTGAAACGCACAATGAGACTTGGGGTTTTTAACCCCCTCAAGAAGTGTCTCTACTATCATCACATCGATGGTCTTTCCATCTGGGGACTATTTCGTTTGAACATAAGCCTTTAGAGGAATCCTCAGAACTCCACTCACCACCTCTTTGGTGAGCTCCAGCGAGTGGCCATCCTTGACAACCGTGATGTGGTCATCCTCCCCTATAAGCATGCAATTATAAAACAAAAGAGTAAGAGAGGGAGAATAAGCTGCACTTCAAACAGATCGGAATAGAAGAAGTCTTTAAAATTTTGCTCCCACACGATTTTAAGAACTTGAGCCATTTAGAGTAGGGATTGATAAAATTGGGGTTTTGAGTTTGAATGGGGGTTGAAAATGGAGCAGGCTATAAACAAAATTGGGTGGAGGTGTGTTGAGATGAGGTCGCGGTCGCGAAGTTGGATGTGGGCGATCCACGAGCTAGTGTGGGTGTCTAAGGTTGGGGATTTCCGTGAGGAAGAAGGAAGGAAGGTGGTCGGCGTGGGCTAAATAGTTTGATGGCACGTGCCTCTTTAATGAAATTGAAATTTTAGCCCAAGCCCAAATGAAATCAAGAAATTCCCAACTTGTCCTCAGTGCCTTGCCAACTTCAAGAGACGATCAGTGCTTCGTTACTCGTCCGATCTTTACCTATGAGGTACCAAAATGATCAGCATCGAAAATATAACGTAACTGTATAGGGTACACTCACATCCAATAATGGATGCAAAATAGATGATGAAAAGAGCTGTACAGGAACTGTAGGGAAATATGTACAGATAACAGAAAGAAAATTTTAATTAATTTTTTTGGGTTTTAAATAAGTTTGACTGAAATTTTAAAAAGGTGGGTCGTTTTAAGTCAGATCCCCAAGACTTTGAAGTTTTTGAAAACTTGAGTCAATCTCAACCAGATGGTTTGATTACTCTCTTAGATTGAGCGTAATGCACTGGGGGATAACACATGTAGACTTTATAAATATAATTATTATGAGGTTGAAGACTGGGGCAAGTTGATGTTTGACAATTCAAGCACCAACCTTCTCTTATAGCTCGTCTCTTATGTGCGTACGAACTCTTACCTAAATCAAGAATGATTTTTGGTATATGTGTCAATATCTTAAGCTGCAGTTCTCTAGGAAGTGCTTGCACACTGAAGCTGTTGATTGTGGTGTGTATACTTCAAAGATTTGTAAGAAGTTGAAGTTCATCCTAAATTGTTTAGAGTTGAGGAGATTGGGAGTTTAGGGAAGAAGGTAGACTCTTAGTTTAGGACTTGGCTAGTTTAGTTGTGAATGAAAACATTAAAAAGCAAGTTGTTGAAGATTGAAATGACTCAAAACATTAAAAAGCAAATGATTGAATGAAAGATTAAAACAAGAAGAACAAGGAAATATTGATTGATTGAAATAAACAAGATTGAAATATAAGAAAATAAAGAACAATAAAGTAAAACTTGAATTGAAAAACAAGACTAGAAAAGTAAAACAAACAAAATGGTTTGGATCCTAATACAATAGATGAGTTCTCTCTCCTTTGCTTTTTGATTATATACCTCTCTTTTTGCCAATTACATATTTACCTTCATCCATTCTAAACTAGACACCTCACCCCTTTCACTTTTGCTTTATGGGTGCCTTCTTGACCAAGATAGGTTTAGGGATAAGTCTTCATAATTTGAGATAAGGGCCTCCATCTTTGGTCTTATGATTTGAGTCCTTTGATTGTTGACTTTGACCGGTTGACTTGACTTTTTCAGCACTTTTCTATAGCAGTTACTGGTATTCATAATAAGCGTGATTAATGCTCTTATTGGTGCTAAGACGCAGCTTTTATGATAAGTGGTCTGCAATACTCCTTAACCTGAAAAAAGCAGCTTAAACCTATGAGTTGTCTTTTCATTGCTCATTAAGAGAGATTGTAATGCATTAATAAAGGAGTAATAAAACGCATATTTGGGAGCTGATCACCACCCCTAAATAGTATCTTGCTTGTCCTCAAGCAAGGATGAGAGAAAAAACTAAGACCACAAATGTGTGATTTATTATCAACTAAATATCTCGTTTCGAAGAGTGCGATTGCATTAACTATATGCAACAAGGCTTTAAACCACTAGGAATTTCCTAGTGGACGAGCTTTAAGCCTCGTGAGAGTTTTCCAGTGAAGGTACTCACAAACTTTTTCTAATTAATATAAAGAGTTTGTTTCCTTATTTATTCTCAGATGTCCATACATTTCATTAGCGGTAAATAAGAAAAAACTCCTTTGAACTTAGAATAACATATGTACTGATAATTTAATCATCTAAAGATAAATATGCAAAACATGAGCAATGAAATGCAAAAGTAGAGTTGTTTCCAAGAATCTTGAAAAGTGTTCTTAAAGTGGGTTCTCACAGGGGTGTGTTGCAATCGCAACTCTCTGATAGATTCACTTAAGTTTCGTTCTCTCAAATGCAGCGGGCACTTATATTCCTCACATACTCAAATAACGTCCAAAAGAATCGGGGTCGATTGATCACGCTTGCCACTTACTATCACACCATCCTATTCCTAATTGAGCTAGAGATATTTTATGAAGAGTTACGGGTCTAGGGTGATAGTCTAGAAAGAAAAATGAAGGGAAAAACAAAATCTGATAAATTGAGAAACTAAGTCTTCATGATACTTGTAACCAGAAAAGAACCTCGTTTTGTTCTTTGCTTCCAAATTGTGATACATTCTTTAGCCCTTTGACTTTGTGACTCTATATGATTTTGAATTTTAAGAGTTCTAACTTTACATTTGTTTCTCTTTTTGTTTTGTTTTTGATATCGTCTCCTTTTGATTTTTAACTTTGGGAGATTCAATTTTTTTGACTCCTTTGAATTTTTTTAGAGTTTTTGGTTTTTGATAGATCTTTCTTTGCTTTCTTTCATTTCAGACCACGCACATGACACAATACCCATTGACTAATAACTAGTGTAAGACAATGGGGCTCAAGATATGATACATCTCTACCACATATGTCTATGTTCAAATCTCCAAATCCAAATATGAGGCATAGATAAAGGTCCCAAGTCATGCACTATCAAAAATTGATATAAGCATCGATAAAACCATAACCAAATATTCATCCTTGCACATATAACTATAGCCATATATCAACGACTAACGATGAATAAACCTGCAATTAGAATAGAGCCATTAGCGGATGAACCAAATGAATGTAGACTAAAAGAAGAAAAGGATCCATATAAGTTTAGGATAACAGGCTTCCAACAAGGCTTATATATCCATGAAAACATAATTTGATGCAAATTAGAAAACCTGAAAGCAAAGTAAAGAGACCAACACGTACATTGAGTGTACATCGAAGTCGATTACCATCCATGATCTGAAACATATCTTTGTAACACCTTTACCTCTACCACCCTCCATTTCATATCCTCCATTGACCAGCCAGGTAGCCGGTCGTTCATGGTCGAAGTAGTGAAATCTTGCCGGATACTTAGTCGTCTTATCTACCTCCTCGCCATTAGCTCTTTCTGCCTTCAAGTAGAACCTATAAGAAACCCTTTATCACACTCTTGGTGTTTGGGATAGTAGCGGTTTATTCTATAGTATGTAATTTCATATTACATAGGGCAAACATTTACTCGTGCCTAAAGAAGTAAAGAACTATTGCATGAAAATTTTCACTTAAAGACACATAAAGGTCCATACTGAGTGAAGGACTACCACTACATACATTGTTAAGTTGTCACATTATTATATGAAGGTTTGACGATTCATACATCAACTGGTTCACAATCATATACTGATTTACATCTATGACACCCATAGCATCTACACCAAATAAAAGAACACCAACTCTAAGACCATAATAAAAAAAAAAAAAATGGTGTTTACCACGCCACAGCATACAGAGCAATTCGAGCTTTCGGTTGCCTGTCAGTAGGTTTCGCCACCCATGACTTGAATTTTAAGACCTCTGTCCAATCATTTGAACAATTCAATCAAAATAACAACACCTGGACATTACTTACACTCAAAAGACACTCATTATGTATACAAATTTTATCCAGTAATGGTTCCAGTTCATAAGATACAGGTTTAGTATCCAGTTACAAGTTCCATTAATATTGAGTTTGTTTATAGTGAAGTTTAGATTAATTACCAGCTATAGAAGGATCTCTGAGATGCTTGATGTCAAAAATGCCTCCAGTGGCTCAATCAGTATGCTTATTGATTTCATGAGATCCTATCTCTTGGTACTCCCAGCTCCCATTCTCATATCCTTCAGTTAAAAATAGCTCCATATGCCTTGCATCGTTGTGTCGTGATAATTCCCGAAAAATCGGACAACAGGTCAATTTTTAATACTTAATACAGAACTATACAATTTCCCACTTTCAACAGTAAAGTTTCCTTTCCTCAACCTTATATCCACTACTACCATGTACCATCTGGTTGGTAAGCTTAGGTTCTTTTCTATTGATAGTTCTTATAAATCCATAGGGTGGACTTGGTCAGCGTATATGTATCTTCATATGGAAATCTGGGGTATTTACAGAAGCAAAATAATATAAACATAAATTATCTGGCCGGTCATAAATTCTCAAACAAGTTACATCAAACTGAGTGTGCATCTGTTTGTCATTTAAACCCTTGAATAGGCTACTTAGTCTAGCTCAATCGGTAGAGCAGCCTATAAGAGCTTGTCATTTGTATCTTTAAAATTTCTCATTCCAAAAACTAACTTAATTTTTGAGGGTATACAGACATGACTGGGGACAGGATAAACGTAAACTAGCAAAGGATCCATGTAGCTACACTACAAAACGGGGAAAAAACACCTTTCTTCGGTACACATGGCAACAACTTAGTTTGTGACTCCTTATATCAGTTCATTCTAGGAACTCGAGGCAAACCATGCTTTTGTTAACCATACCATTATTCAAATAACTTTGTGTCACTTTGAACAAGGATTCATTGTTCAATCAGTGTCTCCAACCCATGGGCATAAACAACATTATTATCCAACCACTAGCATTTTTGCTTACTGCTTGATATATGGAAAATATAATAGATACTATACCTTGAGAAGAGACAACAAATGGGGGTCAATAATGACATTCGAAAAACCACAATTTGATAGCGCAATCAAGTTAATTGTTGCTCTATAAGATAACACTCCCTCAGTTTGGTCAAGAATCAAGGATCTTCTTGCATTAGCCACTGGGGAAGGATCTTCAATCGGCCCATGTAAGTTTAACATTTTCTGCATCAATAATTGTCAAACGTGACTAACAGACAGAAATAGTAGTATGACAGAATCGGGAGGAATAAACATGTGTGTGGGTGTGGTGTCCGAGAGAGAGAGAGAGAGAGAGAGAGAGAGAGAGAGAGAGAGAGAGAGAGAGAGAGAGAGAGAGAGAGAGAGAGAGAGAGAGAGAGAGAGAGAGAGAGAGAGAGAGAGAGAGAGAGAGAGAGAGAGAGATTTTACACTAACCATGAGTTTTTTAGCTGCAATCTAGAATGCATCAAGCATGTCGAGTAACCTTTGTAACCTTACTAACATCAGATAAAACTGCGCCATAAAGATAGCTATTGACGAGGAAAGAACAATATCAGAAATAACTGCCGGAGAAGCTAAGAATATACTCATATATTCAGCAAGTTCAACTCAAAAGTAGGATACTGTACCTCATATCTGGTTAAAACCTCATAAGAACGCAGGTGGTGTAGAAGATATGCAGCAAGAGAAGCAACATCATGTCACTACTTTTGCAATAATAATTTCAATATTTGACTATAACCTTCACTACTGCCAACGGGCACAATCTCATCATCACGGGGCCACCAGCCCAAAAATCCCTCATAGCCAATAGCATATCTAGTAGCCTGCTCAATGATACCAAGAAGTAATAATCTAACAGCTGTAGACTTTTGTGTCTCATGATAGAAAACACGAACCAGCTGCTCCATCCCACCGCCATTTGAAAAAATGAAAAAAATGTTCTTTACAAGAGCAGAGCAGATAAACCATACTCAGTCCTACAATCATGCTCTTGTTCAAATTAGAAAAACTTGATCAAAATCAGAATTTTTCTCACCGGATGGTTATGGACTTATGGTCACAAAAGCACTTTGAGCCACGGACTCTTGAAACCAACGAGAGGTGCACCAACGATAAGCCAAAGAACAAAGCTTGAGACAAGACCAAGCCTTGAAAAATCAATTTCTTTCAAAAAATTTAATCAAAGCGGCCCGATTATTCACTTTCAAAAAAAAATCCTTTAAGAAATCAAATCTGCTAATTGATATAAAAACACACGGGTTTAATTCCTACCTGATGATAGATTGAGAGAGTGGTAACCGCTGCTCATCCATTAGTTATCTTATTCACCATCTACACATCAATATTTCGGTCGGTAAAAAGGAGTGTCAACAATATATTAGTAATAAACATAAAAAGAGTAGTGAGAATTGAGAACTCAGAACTCAGAAGCCTAGAAATTTATTGACATCTTTCTGTTGAAGGGAATTTGATAATCAAATTAAAACCCATATTCATAGTTGAAACCCTAAGAGAGAGAATAGAGAGTCAAACCTACTACCGGGTTCACGGTGGAGGAGGAAGGTTATTTGGTAGCTTGTTGGTTGAGGTGAGGCTCTTCCGCGTTTGTTTCGATCAAGAGAGAGTGTGTAGGTTGCTAGGTTTTCTTTTTTCTTTTTCTTTTTTTTTTTGCCTTAATTCTTTTATCAAAATTTCAAAAATATGGGCGCTAGATAACGAATAAATAGATAACGAAAAAATAGGCGGCGGATGTCAAACTAGAAACTTTGAGTGGGTTGGAAAACTTTTGCCACCTAAAATTTTTGGTATATATATATATATATATGAAATAAAAAAACGTCTTCGTTTGTGCTTCTAATTTTTCACTTTTATCAATACCATTGGCGACAATAAGTAGCGTCACACAAAAGTAATTTCAAGCGGCGCTTTTTGAGGACGTCGAGAATACACTATTATCACTGACGCTAGAAATCACCGTAATGAATAAAAATTTATTTCTAGTAGTCCTTCCACCGCCAAAAAGATTTTTTTTTTCTTTTAATATTTTGTAAATTTTTGAATAAGGCTTTTGACAACGTAAAAAGCGTCGCAAAAAACTTATTATCAAAAGTAAAACAATGGATAAATGGCGACGTTCTTAACGTCGCCAAAAATGACCTTTAGCTTTTTTTTTCTACTGTCACTAAACGTTTTGTCGCTAAAAAACCAATTTGTTGTAGTGCTAACAAACTCCATATCACCTACCAACATCTGGAACTGTATGGTACCCTAGTAGGAGGAATACGATATCAGGAAAATAACATTCAAGAATTTAGTCTAGACATGTTTGGGGAGTGGATATAGTAAAAACAACTACATAATAAAATTACAAAAATACAAAAGCCAAAAAAGAAAGCAACTCAAAACGTTTAACATCTAAATCAGAATTATGCTAGATGTGACTAATAAATATACATCGTAGAGAGAAAAAAGCTACATACATCATTCATCACCATCCCATGATGAGCCGCTCCAGTTTCAAGAAAAGGCCAGTCAAAGAAATCACCATTGTATGTCACATAAATACCAGGTTTCACCTCCCGCATATGCGCACACTACAAGAATACTGAGCATTTGCCACGGTCCTTGGCCGTGGCTAAAGACCTTTTGCCACGGTTATAAGCGTTTTGACGACCGTTGCCACGCGCTGTGGCTAATCTTTGGCCACGGCTAACGACCATGGGTAAAGCTTCATTTTATGCCACGGTTATAAACCGCTACATGGGCCGTGGTGAATTTTTCCGCTTGCCACAGCACTAAACCGTGGCTAATGCTCACACGACCCCGTACCCCTGCATTTTGTGGAATGGATATATAATTTAGCCACAGTTATAGGCCGTGGCAAATGCCTTTTATTGGAATGTATCTAATATTTAGCCACAGTTTATGGCCGTGGCAAATGTATTGAATTGGATAAAAAAAATTAATTCTGGCACCATACAAATCATACAATTTGCGTCACACCTGCAGGTCATACAAAATTCTATCATTTCAATCAAACCCACAAGAATCTTTGCAGGGGTTTCACCAAGGGTCGAGCCGGACTACTTTTAACAATTTTATTAACATCATACTTTATACAAATGAAAGCACATACTAGCACAATCAACATGCTTTTGCAGGATCTGTATTCACAGGTTTCCCAAGAAACCCTTCCTTGACAAGGCCCCATCGACAAGAAGTGTCCCAAACACGCTCATCGCATTCGAGGTTTTAGTAGACCCACAAGAGCTCCCTGAAACAATGCATACTTACTTTAAGGCTTTCCCTAAAAGCGTAAGCGGAAGCCGGTGAAGATTTCAGTTGCATATTGTGAAGAATCTAATTAGTACCATTGGAATAAATCACAAAGCATCAAGCATAGAAAATAGAAAGAAGGCAAAACTGAAACATGAAGGTTACCGGAATATAGCGAGGATTGAGAAACGAGCCGAATGTAACAAGGCATAAGAAAGATACGCTTTTCTTGAGTCAATGAAATGAAAATTCTTCGTAAAAGAATGACTAGCCCCTTCCAATAAACTCTACAAAAACATATATATTTTAATCATATACCAACCTTATCATGCATTCATAAAGAACCAAACACTTCCACAAGAAAGAGAACCAGTGTGGTAGCTAAATCCGTAGGACATATGCTTGAAGATCCTAGGCCTTGTGCAGATCCTAAAGCAAAATCTATAAAGCTTATATCCTTGGTCTTTGAAACTCTGCTGCTTTCAATGCATTCTTTAATGATACATACCACAAAGAAGAAGCAACTTCACTCATGACATCAAACAACAGAAGACACTTGATTTTTTGTTCTTTGCAAAATGATCATGTGATAATTGTTTGGCCAACAAATGAGTGGTGTAAACAAACATATAGTATTTTTTTTTTCACATCCTATCTCCCGAATAAGGTCTAAAGCACAACGCAATGGTGAAAAAAATTCTTAAGAAAATTCACCCTCTGTCAGATATCGATCGCGATGCCCATTATCTACATCGGTAATTGATTGTGCCATGTTCATTGATACCAAGTTGGCCGACACCATTAATTAGGAACAGGAAAACAGGAAACAAGAGAGGCAAAAGATATACAAGAAGAAGCAAACTACTCCAAAATGTCTCTCTTAAATTTTACCACGAGAACGGGCATCTAGTAGTTGAAACATTCTCAAGCGGTGACAAGCTTCCATTCTACATCGCCACCGAAAGACCACACCACTAGGCTTTGGGACTTGGCACATTTTTATTTACCTTTCCAATGCCTACCTAATTTAGTATCTTTTAGCAGAAAATGTACCAAACTGTCATGTTAGGTGTATACGGATCATTCAATGTGGTCACCACCTATCGGTGCATTGTGCTTGTACATTGAAAATTTTTCGTTTCTGAGAGAAGAAATTTGGTGAAGTGAAAATGGAAACGAGAAAACGAAAATGAGAATGCATACATCATTAAGTGCCTAAGTGGTGCGGTTTATCTAATCTTCTTATAAGAAAGCGTTAGGAATGGATGCATTAGTAACCTCTCGTATGGTAAAGGCGCTAGTTTAAGATTTTGATGATACCGAGGAAATTGGTGTCTTGCAAGTTGCAATTGACAATTTTGAGAATGCGTTTCTAAGTTCCTATTGATGAGATTTAGGCGAAAAAGTCAAGTCATTCCTCAAAACACGTAAGCATAAATCTTTCCCATAAACCGATCATGGTTGAGGTCGAAGCAAAAGAAAGAGGTGCAATTATGAGATGTGATCAACTGATCGTCGAACTTAACTGACTTCAATGAAGTGTTCCTCTAGTGAGTCATGCTCACTCATCATAAAGACGATTTTTTGTTAAATGTAAAGTAGCTTATCTCATGAACAAAGAGGCAATGATATGCAGGATAATAGTGAAGGCCATAGAAGGCCATAGGACTAACCTGTAAAAGCTCAAGAGATAAAAGCCTAGTCTTGGTTAAGTAACTTCATCATTCTCTTCCTTCATGCCCATCTGTGAATTTTAGAGTACTTGTTATTCCACTGCTTGAAGGCTTTGAATGCCATAGAAAAACCAAAATTGTGTGATGCTACTGGCCGATAAGAATGTACAAGACAAGAGTTTAATTTTCCAAAATTAACAAAAATGAAAGCAACTTCTCGTTCAACCCCTCGAATATACCTCTGAACTTATGTGATGCTACAAAGAAGAAGAAGCACCTTCAAGACTTGTAAAATTGTACCGCAAATACAAATTCAGTCGAAGAAAAGTAAGAAGCATGTACAAGCTAGAAATGTTGTGAAAATTATTGGGAAATCTCCAACGCACCCATCGACGAAGAATTATCAACACAACCACAAACCATGTTCGGAATGTCCGTAAATAGTGAAGCATTTTTAGCACCATCCGGTCCGGGATCACCTTCTAAATGATCATAAGCAATGAGTTTTCAGATCTGATCATTCAAAGAACGTGATCGGACTAAGGTAGCCAAAAGATTTCTTGAAAGAAAGAATGACACAAAGTTCAAGTTACTGATTGAAAGAGATGAAAACGCGTACATGAAGACAATCAAGGGCAGGCTCGGAGTTTTAAATTCTTGGTTTCAAATGCAAGTCTAAGTGGGTGTAAGACAAGCTCCACCGATCCCATTGTAATGTGTGTCCAAAGACTAGCTAAAGCAGTTGTAATAGCTCCAAAGACTTTCCATTTGGTTTAGCGACAAGATCCGCCCCTGG
Organism: Coptis chinensis; assembly: GCF_015680905.1. Lineage (NCBI taxonomy): Eukaryota > Viridiplantae > Streptophyta > Magnoliopsida > Ranunculales > Ranunculaceae > Coptis > Coptis chinensis. The sequence continues at coordinate 42,609,296 of NC_141456.1, forward strand.
GTAGTATCCGGGATTGAGTGTGACCCCATCTGTATTTGGGCCGGGGGTTCATCGGAAGAACTAAGTGAAGCAGAAATTGCGAAGACAAATTACCGAGTTAATTTAAATATAAACGAGAGAAGGTTTAAAAAAAATATATTGGTAAGAATGTATGTACCTCGCATTTCCGTGAAGATCTTTGCTTGATTCGTGTCGGTTGAAGTGGTTTCCTTGGTAATCGCATGCGCAAGACATGCAAAAATATGATATGATATGATGTAATAAAGAAAGAAGGAATATTAAATAAGTTGACATAAATAATAAATGAATACCAACCTAAATAGGTGTGGATGGCCTTTTGAAGATCGGCATACTTTTTAGGGGAGCACTCCTTCAACATGGATTCAAAGGGCTGGGTCATGGAATTAAAAACATAAAGGAACTTCCATAAACGAAATTAGAAACATAAAGGAACTTCATAACCCAAATTTGTATGAACTAGATACTTACTTCATTAACTTTCCGGATCTTTAGGGTTTCCTCGATTTGTTTTTCTCCCAATCCTCCTTGGCCTTCCGATTCATGACTAAAATTTGACGCCTAACATCCGAGGTGATAATAGTTCGATGTCTTGACCTTTCAAGATCAACTCTCTACAAATTTAAAAAGTGAAGAAACAAGTAGTTTATTTTAACCGTAAAAAAGATATATAAATTGTCCAAGACGTTGAAATCATAACATGTAAGCCGACTGTTTTGATACTCTTACTAAATTATTGATCAATCCTGTAACCTCTCCTCTAAGTAATTTGGAAACCCAATCACATCAAGATTACATAACCATGAGAAAATATGAAACCTAAATCTGTATGCTAATATCTTTTTTTTTTCTTATTTTCCTTTAATAGTACTCAAAACAAACAAGCCCAAGATACATAACTTGGTTAGAAAAACAAAAGAAATATGCTTCAAGAATAAGGAGTAAGAGATGCAACAAAAAAATTTGTAAGATCTGAGATTAAACGAGAAAAAAAGTCGATCTATTACAGGGACCTCCTACCTAACATGAAACCGCTATCTACAGATAGTGCGAGGGAATTTTGGAGAGGAGGGGAGTCCATTTCTTCATTTTCTAAGAGGCTTGTATAGGACTACTGATGACATATTTGGACTGAAACCCGTGGAGTAAACCCAAGAGCAACCCGAGAGATTGAGAAGGCCATCCTTTGTCTATATAAAGATGGTTGAGAACAACATGTTGAGGCTTTGTAGATGGTTCAGGTTCGCATTGTACCGAAAGTAACGGAGGTGTGGCGGGTGGAACAGCCACCGGCTCTTTTCAAGAAAGTCCTCGTCCCTTGGGAATGTGTGACCATAGCTCGGTGAGGGAGGAGGCTCAAATTCAGCAATGCCTTGAAATTTCGGGGCACATAAATCCGACAACCAGGTGACAAGCAACTTTATAGAAAAATAGTTGATGCTAGAGTCTTCAAAAGAACAAAAAAGACATGTAAAGCAGTAATTAGGAGAAACAGAAAAAGAACAAAAAAAAAACTACTTTTTACAAATGGCGGAGAAAGTTATCATGCTGCCTAATCTACAAATTATATAGATAAATGATTATAACCATATCAAATACAAAATGATATTTTAAAGGCATCAACAAATTAAGGGAATGCATAAGCAGATTAAAACATGGGAAAAATAGCAACTCTATTATGGTATAACAAAGCATATTATCTACAACCGTATACACTAAGATCAAGTATGCTCAACCAACTTTAACAAATAATAAGATAACATAATCATTTAAAGTAAACAAATTGTGAGTGTGTAAAATAAAATTAAGTATGGCAAAGCAATCAACATGTATTTGATTCCGTATAGATAAAGTAAAATAATTTATGAGAGGAGGTCAATAGAAGGTTTGTAAAATGTGTAGACTTTAAAACAGGTTGTAAAAAGAGCTTCGATTTTGAAGCACATAAGAACAAAATTCACGACATGTCACACTATTTCTATTATTGCTCCGGTATTAAGATCCCACCCATAACTCTCATAAGGTAACAATAAAGGGTATTGCAAAGGATCACAAGAGCCATTTGTTTCCAAAGATTGGGATCAACCGTCCATGCATGCCTTGAACAATGATCTCCCTCCCACCATTAATTTCTTCATCGGTGCGCCAACTACCGGTATGACAACTTGGGATGCACTTGGAAGAGAGTACTGCCGTCGATGGGGATTGTTCTTTGATAATCAATCTACATTGTGCTATGCCATCGCGTTGTCCAATCTGTCTCAAGACTCTAACGAAAACAGTTAACATCCAATACATGCTTGATTTTCTGAACAATTTCCAAATTTAGTCCATCGTTCTCGGACGGAGACAATGTTGTAATTCATGCTCAAGATCGTATATATACATCTGCAGAAATCTAGGTTTGCTTCCTTCACCAAAGAGTAAGGCTTCCAATTCTATAGTATACACCACCTTGAGCACGAAATGTATAAACTCCTTGTTCTTCATTAGCCAAATCCTTATCGAATTGCACACCCATCGGCGTGAACAAAAATACATGATTGTAAGAGCGGATTTGGCGTTGAAAATCACGACCAATAGGTGTTTGGTCCTCAAAAGTGCTAAGATTTCTGGTGGGGATGAGATATGAGTAAGCACAATCTTTCTAGATTTACAACAAAAATTAGATGTCTCTCGGTGAACAAAATGGCCATGCAAAATCTGCGGAGTCCTTGTATCGCCGGATGAAACGCAACAAAAGCGTGCATGAGTCTCGGAAATTCCTCGCGATAGTTTCGATGATGTTCACGATAAAAGTGTTGTGCGGTGTCCGTTGAGCGACTATAAGTTTCTGAAATTTGAGAAGTAATATTTTGATCTCTCGCAACTTCACCGATTGCACTTGTCGTCTTTGTTAGGTCTCTCGGGGCGTCGTCTTCTTGCATGCCTTTTAACATTTTGTGCATTTATTCTCTCAACATTGAAGTAGTCTTCAAACTCTGTATCTTTCACGAGCTTGTTCTCTCATTTGTCAAATAGAGCAATCCATTCTGTCACATTCAAATTTAATGTAATTCATGTGTAAGTCTAAATTAAAAAAAAATGTAATAATGAATGCATGGAAGTTGTAGAAAATGAATCCATGAATTCATGGAAATCGCAAATATAATCCTAAACATAATCACAAACAGAAAGATGGGGAAAAGAGAATGTCACGCCCTGAGACCCAACACACATCCCGAGGACGAGGAGTGAATCTCGAGGCTGACACCATCCCAATTCTAATGAAATTTCGACAGAGTTTCCTTTGTTTAATCGACATTTTGTATACAAAAAACCTGTCATAACCCCTGGACATCCCATGATTCATCCTTCCAACCATATATATATCCAACAACCATACATACTAGTCTTAACTTTAGATACTACAGGGATATGACGGTATATCTACAAAACAAGGAGAACCATTGCCAAATACATTGATTATTACATCAAAATGACCTAGCTCTCTATATATACAACAAAAGAAACTAGTCTCTCTCTATACAACCAAAATCACTCGACTCTGTCCCTCGTCAAGCATAAGGGAAACCACCCAAATCCCCATAACCATCATCCTCGGTGGTAGGGAAAGTCTCCTCTGCAACTGGATCGGCTGAAATGTTAATGTAGGATGAGCAAAACAACTATGCCCAGTAGAAACACACATAACCAATAAATAGTTTACTTATAGAAAACATTTAAAACATGCCGGGTTTCCATAAAAGTATTCAAATATCGTGACTATATATATACATCACTAACTAGCAGAAATCATTTTGACATGCTTCATTGATATACAAAATAGAGTTTTTCGCAATCATCATACAACTATTGTGGCCGCTGCATCCTATTAGAATGGTGAGGGTACAATTGGTACTCAGCCCCAGTCACAGGCAAATCTCGGTTCAGTACTTTCCAGTTTGAACCATGCACCGTTGTTTTCCTGATTTTATCGGCAGGGAGCTGAAATATCGTTGTCGTGTTCGTACACACAAAATCCCCAAAGCTTTTAGGGCTCAGGTGGGCCCTGTGACCACGGGTTGTCACCTAACTTACGGTGGTCAACCGTTCGACGACTGCAGACTGCTCAGGATCCTGACACACATCCAGGAGTGGACTAAACTCTCCTCACTCGCCTAAACCTCATCGAGGTAACATGTAACCCCACACAAGCTAATCACCATACAAAGCGTGACACGCATTACAAGCATGGTTATCTAGAAAAGTAGAAAATGAATTCGGACTACATCCGGTGATGCATCCCTTTAAAGGTGGCCCACCACCTCGAAAGGTGTACACCACGGTTGGCATCTAGAAATTACTGCCGTCTCCAAAAATGCGACAACGGTTCCTTCTTTATAGGAATTCACAATTCCTTTTTCTAAATCCCTAAATTGATAAGCATAGTAATATATATATATATATATATATATATATATATATATATATATATATAAATTTATTACCGATTATTTCCAAATACTATAGTTACATATTTAGTTTTTCTTTTAAAACTGTTGGTTCTATATGTGTGAGTTCCTGTATTTCCCACAATCGAGTAAACGCAACCTATGACTCCCAAACGGGCCAGTCATAGTAAATGACAACCGATGATTCCCAAATGGCGAATCATCGTAAATCACAACAACCATCCTTGGGACAATCCAGAACCTTACACATAGTTACAAACAACCGGAAAATCCTTTCCCGCATCACAAAATCCATCTCTCTGTCTCCTCACTGAGACAAGAGACGAGAACCCTTCCCAAAACCAGTTTTACTCTTTTAACAAAGAAAACAATCCCAACTACCCCAATTTCACAAACTCATTTATTTTCACACAAAAGCTATCCCTATACTTAGTTTATATCGAGGAAAACTACAATGCAAAACATGAATATCATATATATACATGCATGGTTGATACGCAAACTATCTATTACAAATTTAAACAAATTAAATCATGCATGAAAATAAGCATGCTATATATTGGTATGTAGGTTCCTACCTTAGCAAGCTCCATTCTCCTCAAGCCCACTTAACCGAATCGAGCCCGCTTAACCGAATCCACTCTTATTTGACTCCTATAACATCATATACACGTAGGTTATTAGAATTTATCGAACGATCGAGGACTTCTTATCTAACGTAAGTCGAGAAGAAATCTTGACGCTACGAATTTGGTTTCAGGTATCTTTTCCTATAACTACGGTCAACTGCGCTACAAGCCATTTCTGGCACTGATACTCTGACAGTTTCCGCGGCCTTTATGTCAATACCACTCCTATCAATTCCACTAACGATTAAGATTTTTCCCAACTCCAACTACAAACAAATTCCACTCTTCAATTCACCTTAAATCTAGAAATAATTACGAGGGTGTTCCTTATCAATCGTTCATCAATCGACCTAATCCTAAACAAGTATATAACTAACATAAACTTCCCTAAAATAGAGTGAATATATATAATTCTTACCGAGTCAGTAAGAACAGCTCCCTAGCTAGCTGCTCCACCGATATCGCTCAACTCAATCTTCTCCAAACAAGCTACTGCCGACATTCAACAACCAATTTCAATTATTTTTGTTTTCAATACATCACAATCCCATCCAAATTTCAACACTCTCCAACCATAATAACTTCATCAATGAATGGGTGCGAATTTACTCTAATACATATAAACTTAGAATCATTGCTTTTAAAATTCTCAGGCATATGAAACAAAGTATAGAACTAGAGAATATAAAAGTCTCTTACCAAATCAGTAAGAATTCTTCATTTAGCTTTCTTCTCGGCTGATTTCGTTAAGCCATTACCTCTCCAAATAGCTCTTTGCCGAATTATACAATCACCCCATTCAAATATCTTGATAACACATCAAATCCATTGAAATGAGTTTAAACTATTTGTTTGAAACAAAATTACTCACCTTTCGCGGGAAAAATACGGCCTTAATTCAAATAAATTTTGAATCTCCACACTCGCATTTCTTGTTGTTAAGGATTGGGGTGTTGAATTGAGTTTTTAATCACGAAATTGGGTGAATTTGGGTTTTCTCTCTCCTAGGGTTTAAGAGGTGGGTGAAATTGAGAGAAATTTGGTGCGATTTTTGATTTGGGGAATTTTTTGGTTTTTGGTTTTCGTGCGATCGTTTTTTTTTTTTTTTTTTTTTTTTTTTTTTTTTTTTGTTTAAGTTGTTAAGGCCCAAGCCCAATATGACCAAATTAGGCTTAAGGTCCTAATTAACTTCTAACCACCCACTAATTCGACTTAGCGTCGAATTATTTTTCCTACCAACCAGCTTTAATTAATTTCCTACATTCTATCCCACGGCAGGCTATAACAATAACCTACTAATGCGTGTAAGGCATTAACTAACCTTCGAACGAGTAAAGCCGCTTAACCGACATTTTGTCAAATTTTCGTATGTAAGTTGCTTACCTAACGTGGCTTATGAGTCAGAGTTAAGTTTCATTAAGTTATGTAACCCCGACCGACCAATTACATAAATGTCCCTAGGTTGGCTATGAAATTTACGAAAATACCCTTAACGAGAATTTGAGTCTTTACAGAGAAGAAGAGCGCACCCAGAGATAACAATTTCTCTATTTTTTAACCTTTTTTAAAGCTGACAGATGAAGCGACTAAATAGAATGATGAGATGAAGAAGTTTTGTTTTGGGCGAGTTATAAACCGTTTTGTTTTAAGATGAAGGAGATTATTGAAGTGAAAGGGTGCGATGTCTGTTGGAAGAAGTGTTGGCGTTATCCCTCACATGAGAAGGAAAGGATTTCAGCCTGCGTGGGAAAGCTTGGGCAGCTTTAGTTTTTTGTCTTGCTTGGAGCACGATTCGCTTCGTGCCTTAATGAACCTATCGACGAGTGGCGCACCCCTCGTGACTCGACTTAGCCTTTACAGCTTGGCTAGCGACATGCCATGCCTATTTTGGCAGGATTCTATTTTTCCAGAACCGCGAGTTTGACACTATATGTTTGGGTTTTTGGCAAAAACAAACACACGAGAGGTAGCACAAAAGTTAGAGAAAACCCAATCTTGAAAGCTATCAAGATTAAAAGATAACCTTTACAGAGAGACAACCCTGTAAAGAGATAAGAGTGATCTAGTAAGGTGAGAGACTGAAAGGAGAGATTGTAATCTTCCTTCCCACTTTATAAAAGGACTAGCTCTTATAGAAGTAGGCATCATTGGCCGAACCACGATATATCTTTGTGTTATGGTATGCATTTAATTCTGCTTTATATTATTATCTGTTATTAATAGTTGTTTAACGAGTTGGGCATGTTAGTATAGGTTGTAGTTGATATTTAGAATTTGTCTAGAGTTGAATTGTGTTCAAATATAAGTTATCTGTGTAGTGGGGGAATTGATTGGTATTAGTATAAACCCCAACAAGTGGTATCAGAGCCTTGGTTATATTAGCCTTGGGTGTTATCTAAATCTTGGTCAGAAGGTATTTGACAAAATTCCTGAGAGAAGATTTGAGTTTAAATAACTTGTAGAAATGGACCATTCCATGAACACTTTCGATGACGAGCCTGAATAGGAAGAACTACACCATTTGGAAAGTCAAGATGGAAGACTTGCTTTATTGTAAGGACTTGGCACAACCCATTGAGAATGGAGGAGAAAAACCGGAAATGGTTGCTGCGGCTGAGTGGAACAAGCTTGACAGTTTAGCAATTGAGTACATTCGACAGTGGATTGACGACAGTATCTTTCACCATGTATCCCAAAATACTACAACTTTTGGCTTGTGGAAGAAACTCGAAGACCTTTATGAGAGAAAGTCGGGCAGAAACAAAGTGCTGGTCGTTAAGAAGTTTGCTGATAAAAGTCTTTTTACGTATTCTAACTATCTATGCGTAAACACAAATAATCAATTTACGTAAATACGTGTTCATATCAATATTCCTACTCTCAATAATGAAGTAATATCAGAGAGTCAGGATTCGTTCCACTCTTAAACCCTCAAGACTTAAATTGAATTCAACTAATCAAACCCAAAAGGAACAATAGTGAGAGTAATGATTTGATGTGAATTTTCTATTCTACCATTCCCAACAATTGAATCTAAACAAGACATAATATAAAGATTTGAACTTTATTTGTTTAAACTCAATTTGAAACTACTCATGCAATAATTGAATTAAACTAATAATGACAAATAAGTAAATCTAAGGATTTAAGCAAATAAATAAATGAAAATGAAACTAGATTATGGAGAACTAATTAACTTTATTTATCTAATAGAACAATAAGAACAAGATATGATTGAATGAATAACAACTATTTTATTTATCTAATGAATGATATTCAATGATTTAAATAATTAAGCTAAAACAAAGAATGAAACTAATTAATGGAATGAAAACTAAGTAATTAACTAATATAGATCTAACTTTTTCTAACCCTAAACTCCATTAACATTAGCTTCCTAACCTAACTGCCATTAACAAAGAGTCAAGCTTTTGTTTTATACTTCCAGATCCAAAATCGTGCATGGGCTTGGAGCCATGTTTTGGGCGGAAAATCGGGCCCAAAACCCAATTTCTTTAGTTCAAAATGGGCTCTTCAGCTGCAGTTGGCTTCGACAGATGTTTCGTCCACTTCTGCTCCTTTGATTGGGCCAAGGCTTGGACCATTGGAAAGCTCTTTTCGAGCCGGTCGTTTTGACATAAGCTACTCCCAATTCGAGATCCGAGTCCAAAGATACGCCCGGAAGTTCTGGCGACTTGAGACTCTTTACGCCCGTGTTGACTTTTCAGCTTTTGCCGGGCTTTACAAAGGCTTTGTCTCCTTGAATCTTGGCCTTTATTCACAGAACTCCTTAGCAACCGACCTTTGCTCCTTTATCTCGCTAAAGTGGCACATTTCGCACATAATAGACTTTGAAGCCCACGAAATGCATAAAAACGAATGTCGGTATTAACTCTTAATTATTACTCACATAATTAGTCTAAAAGTATGATTGTTAAGGGGTTAAAACTATGATAAATGTAAAATGAGTAGTTTACCTACTGAAATGAGCGATGAATTCAATCCGTAAGTAAACTAAAACTAATCTTTTTATCTCAATTATCAAAGCTTCTACTCTCGACGAAATTGCACTAAGTGGAGTAGGAAGTTAAGTTCCACTCCTAGTTCCCCTAACATGGATTGTTTTCTAAGTCTAAGAAATCAGTCTTAAGTCTAATGAGAGCTTTTCTGAAAATGTTATGCTAACAAGACGCGTTAATTTAAATAACAAGATATAATAAATAACAAGATAAAATATAAACTAAAGTCAATCTACGAAAAGCTACGAATTACGATTGTTTGAATCTAGATAGAGAAATAGAGGGAATTAAATCCACCTCGATTCCAACTTAATAACCTAGTATAGATTGTGCGTATCTCGATTCTTACGTTTTCCACGGCAAGAACTTCGAGTTCTAATCCATAGTGTTCATGGCATTCCTACAGGATACTAACTAGTATGTGAGGTCGTCCACCCATTCTCATGGCTAAACACGACCTTCTAGAGTGGAATAGATTCTACAACCAATTCTATACTAACCACTAAGTTTTCATCAAGGCTTCATCAACCCTCTAATGGAGGTTTTAGCCTTGAGTCATCAAAAACATCATTTCTCATATTATTATAACTAAACATAATATCAAGATTGAAATTTACTTAATCTAACAATAATGAATCTAATTTAATGAATTGGAATGAAATAAGAACAAGAATTGAAATTAGATCTAGAATGGAAATAACCAAATTGAGAAATTGACAAACTAACTATTTTATTTATCTAATCAATCAAGAACAATGATTCAAAAATTTAATCTAAAAGCGAGGAATTGAAATGGAACTAACACTTAATTAATTAATAAAACTAGATCTAGAATTCTATATATTAATTTAGGTTTAACTAGCTACCATTAACAAAGAGTGAAGCTTTGGTTTTATACATTCAGATCAAAAATCGTGCATGGGCTTGGAGCCATGTTTTGGGCCGAGAATCGAGCCCAAAACCCAAGTCTTTCGTCCAAAAGGCCTCTTCAGCTGCAGTTCGCTTCAATAGACTTTTCGTCCACTTCTGCTCCTCTGATTGGGTCAAGGCTTGGACCATTGGAAAGCTCTTTCCGAGCGGTCGTTTTGACATAAGGTAGGCCCAATTCGAGGTCTGAGTCTAAAGATATGGTCTTCGGAAGTTCTGTTGACTTTGTGCCTTTGTTTTTACTGCGTGGACTTTGACTTTTCATCTTTTGACCGGGCTTTACAAAGGCTTTGTCTTCTTGAATCTTGGCCTTTAATCACCCGAACTCCTTAGTAACCAACCATTGCTCCTTTATCTCATCAAAGTGGCACATTCCCGCACATAATTGACTTTGAAGCCTGAAATACATAAAACACGAATCGGTATTAACTCTTACTTATTACTCACATAATTGGTCTAAAAGTATGACGCTAAGGGGTTAAAACTACAGTTTTGGGCTCTTATCAACCACCCCAAACAGCATTTTGCTTGTCCTCAAGCAAATATGAGAAATTAGCATAAGTGACCCAAAATGGAGTTCTATCTCTACTGCCATTTGAGAGCGATTGGATTGACCATATTCAACAAGGCCTTAAACCACTAGGAATTCCCTAGTGGACCGAGTTTTAGCCTCGTGAGAGTTTTCGATGAAGGTACTCACAAACTTCATCTATACTACAGCGACTAAGAAATAAAACTATTGTTTTTCATTCATGTCTCAACTATCTATACATCTCACTAGCAAATACATAAGAATAACCCGGTCGGAACCCTAAGCTAATATATGCATAATAATCAATCATCTAAAATAAACATATAACAATGAGTAATACTATGAAATGTAATAGCAGGTCCGTTTCTGAAAACTTCGAATAAGCGTCCTTAAGTAGGTCCTCACATAAATGTCAAGACAAAACCACTCGATTTTTCCACTCAAGTTTTATTTGCTCCATTGTGCGGTGGGCACACTTTACCTTACAATCTCAATGACAACAAGGAAGCGAGTCGATCAAACACATCGCCACTTACTATCACACTAACCTATTCCTAATTGAGCTAGAGGTCTTTATTAGGTGTTGCGGGGATTATGAGATGGTTTAAGAAGGAAGGAAATGGATATTCAAAAGGACAAGTCTGAGATAATAGAGTCTTCATATTATGTAACTTAGAGAAAACCTTGTTATTTTCTTTTGCTTCTATACTTTGTTTTCATCCTTAGCCATATTTTTCTTTTTCTTTTATTTGGCTTTTGACTCCCTTTATTCTATTTTTGGAGTTTTTATTTATTTCTATTTTTATTTTTTATTTATTTTTCTTTCTTGGATGGAAACTTCTTTTCTTTTTCTGAAGCAACTACTAATTTTTGTTTACACAGGTTTTTCTCTTTTTCTTTCTTCCTCATTCTATTCTCAGACTTATTCTAAATTGGGTAGGTTGATTTGTACTTTTTTTTTTTTTATTTTGTTTTGGTTTTGTACAGGGGTAAAGGAATTGTGGTTTATGGAAGGCTAAAGAAAGGCCGAGGGCGACTAGCGGAAAATAATTCATAGGTTTGAATTCTGGCTATATCGATCCAAAGAGGGCCTAAATTTCGCTTAGGATATGGCATAGTGATCAAGCAAGTGGGCGTGTGATTTCTCTATCCGGATTTTACTTCTCACTTGTATCATTTCTCAAATGTTTAGCTCATATAAGGCTTTTAGGCTATATTCTCACAGGATTTGTAGAATAGGTACTCTAGCCTAGATTTCAGAAACTTCATGCTAACAATCATAGATACTCATGTAATAGATTTATAGATAGATGCAAAGATTATTACCTACATATTAACCTAAGTTTCTAACAATTATTACGATGCAAAAGCTATGTGAGACTTCTAAATTGTTAAGAGCATAGAGAAAGAAAACAATACCAATATTCCTAAGTGTATAGCATACTTTTTTATTTATATTTTTTGAATTTTTGAAATTTTAACTAGAAAACAAGTTCATATTATACATATCTATATCCTAACGGATGTCTTAATTACACGTGTTTCTATCCCCCAAACAAAGAAGCATGCTTTGTCCTCAAAGCATTTAAATAAAGAGGGTAGGAAAAATACCATTGGTAGCGTGAAATTCGGGGAACATCCGCAAAACAAGGTTAAAACATACAAATATAGTAATATAAAAAAGCGACGCAACTCTATAAGAGTTCCACCCATTATGGGGTTAACAGAGAATGAAATTGCTTGGGACATAAGCGGACACTAACTTAACTAAAACTTACTTTCGCACTCCCCGGCATTTACTCGTCATCCTCCTATTCTATATGAGGTTCTTTCGCATCCTGCCATGCCATAACAACTTGCCACGCCTTCCGTCGTGTATCATCAACTAGTGCTAACCTCTCTAGTGTTACTTGGTCTGATGGGGTGTAAGGGGCAACCAAATGTGGTTGCACTTGCCATCCCGGCCAAGTCATGGCTCGAAATGATCTTACCACACAATTGGTGGGTCTCATGGTTTCGACCCTTTCCCAATCTGTGTACTGTGTACAGAATATGGGTAGGCAAGCGCGCATAATGCGGCAAACCAAGACAGGCATAAGAAGGTACTTATGCCTCAAGGTATGGCCTCGCCTCGGCAGAGTAGCAACTAAAACTTCGGGGAATGTCATACCGACGGCGTCCCTCGGCTAAAGCAAGGAAAAACGTCACCGGTATTATTGGGAAGTAAACTGCCGTTTCCTAGAATGTTCATCATGATGAACAACATGGTTGTGCCTACATTCAGGGATTTACCAAGGTAATTGCCCCGTAAGGGGGGTGACTTGATAACGTAGAAAAGGACCCGGACCAGCGGGTTTTAGTTTCCACGGGAAAATATGTAGGCGGGAGTTGTAAAGCAAAACCTTTTGTCCGACCACAAACTCTTTTATAAAGATATGCTTATCATGAACACGTTTCATGTTAGCTTTATAATCCTTAGCGAGATCGTAAGAATCGCTCACGGATTTCTTCAAGCTCATTTAATTGTAACTGCGTTTGACACCCGCCTCATCAATATTGAAGTTAAGGCTTTTTATAGCCCGCGAGCACGGTGCTCTAATTCAACGGGCAAATGACATGGTTTCCCAAATACAAGTCTAAAGGGAGACATACCTATAGGAGTTTTGAAAGCAGTTCTATCGCCATAAGGCATCCGATAGGCGCTCGACCCGATCTTTCCTATCGGGGTTTCTTGTTGTTTCTAAAATGTTAGCGAGGTTTGTTTTAGAACTTCGGAATAGCGTCCTTAAGTAGGTTCTCACAATAATAGTCAAGAAACAACACTCTGATTTTTTCCACTCAAGTTTTAGCTACTCTAGTGTACGAGTGGGCACACTTTACCTTACAATCTCAGTAATGACAAAGGAAGCGAGTCGATCAAACACATCTGCCACTTACTATCACACTAACCTATTCCTAATTGAGCTAGAGGTCTTTATTAGGTGTTACGGGGATTAGGAGATGGTTTAAGAAGGAAGGAAATGGATATTCAAAAGGGACAAGTCTGAGATAATAGAGTCTTCATATTGTGTAACTAGAGAAAACCTTGTTATTTACTTTTGCTTCTATACTTTGTTTCCATCCTTAGCCATATTTTTCTTTTTCTTTTCTTTGGCTTTTGACTCCCTTTTATTCTATTTTTTGAGTTTTTATTTTATTTCTATTTTTATTTTTCTTTTCTTTGGATGGAAACTTCTTTTCTTTATTTTCTGAAGCAACTAACTAAATTTTTGTTTACACAAGTTTTTCTCTTCTTCTTTCTTCATCATTCTATTCTCAGACTTATTCTAAATTGGGTAGGTTGATTTATTTTTTATTTTGTTTTGTTTTTGTAACAGGGTAAAGGAATTGTGGTTTATGGAAGGGCTAATGAAAGGCTCAGTGGGGCGACTAGCGAAAAATATACTTAGGTCAGAATTTCTAGCTATATCGATCCAAAAAGGGCCTAAATTCTCGCTTAGGATATGGTTTAGTGATCAAGCAAGTGGACGTGTGATTTCTCTATCCGGATTTTACTTCTCCCTTGTGTCATTTCTCAAATGTTTCGCTCATATAAGGCTTTAGGCTATATTCTCACAGGATTTGTAGAATAAGTACTCTAGCCTAGATTTCAGAAACTTTCTGCTAACAATCATAGATACTCATGTAATATATTTATAGATAGATGTAAAGATTATTACCTATATATTAACCTAAGTTTCTAACAATTATTACGATGCAAATGACTCACGTGAGACTTCTAGATTATTAAGAGCATGGAGAAAGAAACAATACCAATATTCCTAAGTGTATAGCATAACTTATTTATTTATATTTTTGAATTTTTGAAATTTTAACTAGAAAACAAATGCATATTATACATATTTATATCCTAGCAGATGTCTTAATTACACATATTATACTAACTTAGTGCACGCACCCTACACCCCATCAGACCAAGTGGCACTTAATAGGTTAGCAACCATAGATGATAAATGGCGTGAAGCACGGCAAATTATCATAGCATGGCGGGGCCGAAGGAGCCTCACTTCTTTATAGAAGTAGAGGATGACGAAGATGACGAATAACGTGGAGTGGAGGTAAGTTTTAGTTTCAGATTCTTTATGCGCTTATGTCCCAAGCAATTTAATTCTGTTAACCCCATAATGGGTGGAACTCTTATAGAGTTGCGTCAGTTTTTATATTTCCTATATTAGTATGTTCTAACTTTGTTTTGCAGATGTTCGAATTTCACACATTTCCATGGTATTTTTCTACCCTCTTTATTTAAATGCTTTGTGGACAAAGCATTCTTCTTGTTTGGGGGCATAGAAATACGTGTAATTAAGGCATCCTGTTAGGATATAGATATGTATAATATGCATTTGTTTTCAAGTTAAAATTTCAAAAAATATAAATAAATAAGTTTATGCTATACACTTAGGAATATTGGTATTGTTTTCTTTCTCTATGCTCTTAACAATCTAGAAGTCTCAATTAGCTTTTGCATCGAGAATAATTGTTAGAAACTTAGGTTAATATGTAGGTAATAATCTTTGCATCTATCTATAAATATATTACATGAGTATCTATGATTGTTAGTAGTAAGTTTTTCAAATCTAGGCTAGAGTACTTATTCTACAAATCTGTGAGAATATAGCCTAAAGCCTTATATGAGCGAAATATTTGAGAAATGACACAAGGGAGAAGTAAAATCCGGATAGAGAAATCACACGTCCACTTGCTTGATCACTATGCCATATCCTAAGCGAGAATTTAGGCCCTCTTTGGATCGATATAGCCAAAAATTCAAACCTATGAATTATTTTCCGCTAGTAAGCCCCTCGAGGCCTTTCTTTAGCCTTCCATAAACCCAATTCCTTTACCCCCGTTACAAAAACAAAACAAAATAAAAAAAAAAAAAATTAACCTACCCAATTTAGAATAAGTCCGGAATGAATGATGAAGAAAGAAGAAGAGAAAAACCGTGGTAAACAAAAAATTTAGTTAGTTGCTTGGAAAATAAAGAAAAGAAGTTTCCATCCAAAGAAAAGAAAAATAAAAATAGAAATAAAAAATAAAAAACTCAAAAAATAGAATAAAAGGGAGTCAAAAAGCCAAAGAAAAGAAAAAGAAAAAATATGGCTAAGGATGGAAACAAAGTTTAGAAGCAAAAGTAAATACCAAGGTTTTCTCTAGTTACAAAATATGAAGACTCTATTATCTCAGACTTGTCCTTTTGAATATCCATTTTCTTCCTTCTTAAACCATCTCCTAATCCCCGTAACACCTAATAAAGACCTCTAGCTCAATTAGGAATAGGTTAGTGTGATAGTAAGTGGCAGATGTGTTTGATCGACTCGGCTTCCTTTGTTGTCATTGAGATTGTAAGGTAAAGTGTGCCCAATTGTTAACCGGAGTAGTGAAACTTGAGTGGAAAAATCGAGTGTTGTTTCTTGACTATTATTGTGAGAACCTACTTAAGGACGCTTATTCCGAAGAAGAGAAACAAAACCGCTAACATTTTATAGTACTACTCATTGTGTATATGTTTATTGTAGATGATAGATTATTATGCATATATTAACTTAGGTTTTGACTTGGTTATTCTTATTCAATTGCTAGAGAGATGTATAGATAGTTGAGCATGAATAAGGAAACAATAGTTTTATTTTCTTAGTCGTTGTAGTATAGATGAAGTTTGTGAGTACCTTCCTTTGGAAAACTCTCACGAGGCTATAACTTCGTCCACTAGGGAATTCCTAGTGGTTTAAGGCCTTGTTGCATATGGTCAATGCAATCGCACTCAGCTAAAACGAGTAGTTAGAACTCCATTTTTGGTCACTTATTCTAATTTCTCATCTTTGCTTGAGGACAAGCAAAATCTTTGTTTGGGGTGGTTTGATAAGAGCCCAAAAACTGTAGTTTTAACCCTTAATAATCATATTGTTAGACCAATTATGTGAATAATAAGTAAGAGTTAATCTCGATTACGTGTTTTATGCATTTCAGGGCTTCAAAGTCCGTTATGTGCAGAAATGTGCCACTTTTAGCGAGATAAAGGAGCAAAAGTCGTGAGAACTTCGAATGTCATATCTTTGGACTCAGACCTCGGAATTGGGCCTACCTTATGTCAAAACGACCGGCTCGAAAAGAGCTTTGCAATGGTCCAAGCCTTGACCCAATCAGAGGAGCAAAAGTGGGCGAAAAGTCTGTTGAAGCTGAATCTAGCTGAAAAGGCCTTTTTGGACTGAAAGAATTGGGTTTTGGGCCTGATTCTCTGGCCCAAAACATGGCTCCAAGCCCATGCACGATTTTTGGATCTGGATGTATAAAAACAAAAGCTTAGCTCATTGTTAATGGTAGATTTTTTAGTAGAGAATTAGGGTACATAGCTTAGAATAGAAAGTAGCCATTAGAATAGCTTCTAGATCTAGATTTGATTGTTTTAATTAAGTTTAATTTCAAATCCAATTCTTGTTTAGATTAAACTATTAGAATCATAGTTCTTCATTAGTATTAATAAATAAATAGCTATTAGTTAATTTCGATTTTTGTCATTTCCATTCTAGATCTAATTTCAATTCTTGTTCTTATTTCATTCCAGCCATTAAATTAGATTTCATTATTGTTTAATTAAGTAAATTTCAATGCTTTATATTATGTTTAGTTTTAATCTAAATGGAAATGATTGCGTAATGATTCAAGGCTAAAACCTCCATTAGAGGGGTTGATGAAGCCTTGATGAAAACTTAGTGGTTAGTATAGAATTGGTTGTAGAATCTATTCCACTCTAGAAGGTCGTGTTTAAGCCATGAGAATGGGTGGGCGACCTCACATGCTAGTTAGTATCCGGTAGGAATGCCATGAACACTAGGGATTAGAACTTCGAAATTCTCGCCGTAAGAGCGTGAGAATTGAGATACAACATTCCTTATTTAGGTTGTTAAGTTGGATTAGAGGTGGATTCATTTCCCTCTAATTTCTTTATCTAGATTCAAACAATCGTATTTCGTAGCTTTAGGTAGATTAACTTTAGTTTATATTTATTCTTGTTATTTATTATATTATTATATCTTGTTATTTAAATTAACGTCTTGTTAGCATAACATTTAGTAAAAGCTCTCATTGACTTAAAGACCCACTAATTAGATTAGAGAACATCCATGCTAGAGCACTAGGAGTGGAGCAATTCGTTACTCCACTCTATTTTGATAGACTTGAGAGTAGGAAACTTTGATAAAATAGACTCGTAAGATCGGGTTTTAGTTTACTTACGGTTGAATTCATCGTTCATTTAGGTAGGTAAACTATTCATTTTACATTTATCAAATGGCATTTTGTGGGGATAAGCCATTTGATAAATGTAAAATAAGTAGTTACTTAAAATGAACGATAATTAATCCGTCAGAAATAAACAAAACTAATCTTTTATCTCAATTATCAAAGCTTCTACTCGATGCGAATGCACTAAGTGGAGTAGGAAGTTCGTTCCACTCCTAGTTCCCTAGCATGGATTGTTTTCTAAGTGTAAGAAATGGAGTCTTTTGTCTAATGAAGCTTTATTTAAATGTTATTAACAAGACGCCGCTAATTTAAATAACAAGATATAATAAATAACAAGATAAAATATAAACTAAAGTCAATCTGGTTTAAAGTCTGACGGAATTTGTTTGAATTCAGATAGAAATAGAGGGGAATTAAATCCACTTCGATTCCAACTTAATAACCTAGTATAGATTGTCGTATCTCGATTCTTATGTTTTCATGGCAAGAACTTTGAGTTCTAATCTACAGTATTCATGGCATCGATACTAACTAACATGTGAGGTCGTCCACCCATTCTCATGGCAAACACCTACCTAGAGTGGAATAGATTCTACAACCAATTCTATACTAACCATAGTTCAAAAGTTCTATATTTTTATTTTCTTTGGATCAATGTTAGTTTGATGACTCAAGGCTAAAACCTCCATTAGAGGGGTTGATGAAGCCTTGATGAAAACTTAGTGGTTAGTATAGAATTGGTTGTAGAATCTATTCCACTCTAGAAGGTGGAGTGTTTCGCCATGAGAATGGGTGGGCGACCTCACATGCTAGTTAGTATCGGTAGGAATGCCATGAACACTAGGGATTAGAACTTCGAAATTCTCGCCGCGAAGAACGTGAGAATTGAGATACAACATTCTACGCTAGGTTGTTAAGTTGGATTCGAGGTGGATTCAATTCCCCTAATTTCTTTATCTAGATTCAAACAATCGTATTTCCGTAGCTTCGTAGATTAACTTTAGTTTATATTTATTCTTGTTATTTATTATATTATTATATCTTGTTATTTAAATTAACGTCTTGTTAGCATAACATTTTAGTAAAAGCTCTCATTGACTTAAAGACTGACTAATTAGATTAGAGAACATCCATGCTAGAGCACTAGGAGTGGAGCGAATTAAGTTACTCCACTCTATTTCGATAGACTTGAGAGTAGGAAACTTTGATAAAATAGACTCAGAAGATCAGTTTTAGTTTACTTACAGTTGATTGAATTCATCGTTCATTTCAGTAGGTAAACTATTCATTTTACAATTATCAAATGGCTGCCATCTTAGTTGCACTTTAGCATTGTTTTCATAATAGAATTAGTCATTTTAAGTCCCATTTCACCCACCCACCCTTGTTTGATTCATCTTGTGGTTGTCCATTTCAAAGTTGAAAAATTCGGGTAAAAATTACCGATGGCCTTGTCCCTCCCTCATAACTTGACCAGCCCCATGTGGAGCGACCGCGCTTAAAAACACTTGTAATTTGAAAATTACTTCGCTGAAAGCGCCTACGTGTTAAATTTTTCGGATTTCGGCCGGTTTTGATTCGAACTTTGATCTTTCATATTTTTCGGTGTTCTAACTCGCTATATACAACTGAACAAGCGTAAACAAGACGCTATTCATAAGCGAAGCAAGGACCTTGTCAGGTATTCCTTTCTTCCACACCTCGCATCTCGGTTAGAGGTTTCTACTAGTATATCAGAATTGTTTGGAGTGTTGCATGTTTAGTTAAGTTCGACTTAGTCTTGCATGAGATTAAGGTCCGCCGAACAAAACACCTAACGCGTAAATACACAACAACATCAACAATCAAATCTATCTAGTATGCCACCCACTACACCTCTAACTACTATTTCACACACACCACGATATAATGGGGGAAGAAAGAGAGACTCCTCTCTCGGACTTCTACAAAGCCTTGAGCGATAGCCCCAAATCTTGCATCGTTTAGCGGACCAAGAGGATTTGAGAATCCCTCCAAATATTTTTAATTTGTTACCGTTTTTCATGGTTTAGACCATGAAAAACCTTATCATACATCGTAGGATTGAACAAGTCCTAACAACATTCCACCATCCCTACGGTTGGTATGGAACAAATTAAATTAAGGGTATTCCCTTTCACCTTAGCCGATAAAGCGTCTTGGTTAACGCCAAAGCGCTCTAATTACGTGGACTCATGGGCTAAACTTGTTGATTTGTTTATGGAACATTTTACCCACCCCTAAAGACGGATGAGATGCTTTCCAAGATTCATTTTTTCCTGACAGAATCCTCATGAATCATTTTCAGAGGCTTGGAATCGTTTCACCGATCTCCTTATAGAGTGTCCACATCATAACTTAGCGAAAGACACGTTAGTTCGTGCCTTTTTCAAAGGACTTCTACACCACCATAAAGAAGTCCTTGACATAATGAATGGGGGTAGTTTCTTAAGCAAAGGAGCCTCGGAGGCTTATAAATTTTTAGAGGACGGACTAAAGCGTAATAATAATTGGGGAGGTAGTGGCGATTACTCCGCTCGCTAGTTCTTCTTCAATAGTTAAGGCTACCCAAGTATGTTTGAGGTTAAATCAGATCCCGAGCTTAAAACTCTAATTGAATCCCTCACAAAAAGGTAGAGGCCATTTACGTACAACAAAAGCCAATCCCGTCATTAATATAAATTCAAATACATGTAGTTTCTGTTGGAGTCCCTGAGCATCCGACTTAATCGCCCTATAGCCTATTAACAGGCTTGTTCCATTAATAGTGAACCTAACGCCTTTGGAGACAAAATCCCAACTCCGGTTGGAGAAATAACCAACAAGTCACACCTCGAGGGTACAATAATCAATATGTTAGCCCACGCACGGCTTTAACCAAGCCCCACCACGACAAGGGCGAGGGTGGGGGTAATTTTAATAATTATAACAACCAAGTGCAACCTCGACAAGGTCAAGCACAAGGTCAAGGTAATTATAATAATTATAATGCTAATAGAGGTATCGTTCCGGTCAATAATAATTATCAAAATCCACCAATAAATAATTCGTGAAATAGTTCAGTCCACACCACCCGTGACTACTACACCCACACAACCGGATCGCCTTGACACCTTCATACAAGTGAGCCAAAAACTTTTCCAAACCATGGCTCAATCTAACCGGCGGCTTCTACAACCGTTAATAATTTAACCCAATAGTTGGCTCAAGATAAAGCCCAAACCAAAGGTGTGTTCCCGTGTCACTTAATACCTAATCCTAAAACAACAAACACACAGCCTTTGAGGTAACCGATAATACTAGTAATGAATATGAAAATGTAGGTGAGATAAATGCCATCACCACTATCCGTTCGCAGAGTGGTTGATAACAAGGTAACTATGCCTATAGTTACCCCACCAAGAGTCCCCTACACCTACTATTTTACTAGATACGAAATAGAAACTGAAGAGCCTACCACGTGTAGAGGTACCGGTTACAACACAACTTAAGAAAACAGAAAGCCACGGTTAAACATCCGGTGATACCATTGCTAAATATAGACAGAAACCACCGTTTCCACAAAATTAGCCATGTTAACTAGGGATACAAATTACGAGGAGATTAGGGACGTTTTCAAGAATCTAACTATAAACCTTCCTTCCTCGAAGCTATTAAAAGCTACCACATCATGCTAAGTTTCTTAAGGAATTGTGTACTACTAGCGTAAGACAAATATACCAAAAGGCGCCTTTTAACAGAACAATTCCCAACCTTATCTGAACATAATGGAATTGTTAAGTACAAGGACCCTGGTCGTCCTACTGTACAATGCACCTTAGGAGATTCCTATATGACGACCGCGTTATTAGACCTGGGGGCTAGTGTTAACTTACTCCCATTTTATTTGTATAGACAAATAGGTCTAGACAAGATGCAACCCACTAAAATGACGTTGCAATTAGCTGATCGGTCTATTAAGTATCCTAAGGGTGTAGTCGAAAAAATGTCTTTGGTAAAAGTTCAGGATTTCTACTATCCGGCTGATTTTGTAGTCCTCGATACGAGGAAAGTCGCTAACGACTGGGTCCGATCATTTTAGGGCGTCCTTTCGGCAACCGCCATCGCGCTCATTAATTGCCGTGATGGTTCAATGTCCATGTCTTTTGGCCATCTTGCTGTTGAAGTCAATGTTTTAAAACAAGGACCAGATTACCCGATTCGTCTATGGATGGAGAGGTTAGCATGATCGAAAGTTGCTCGAGATTATTTCAACAACACGTTCCTTGATAATCATATGCCCAAAATTCTTTCCTTTGGAAAGTCGGACTCCAACATCTTCATTCCTACACTAGTCGATACACATATTATTGATGAGGGCCGGGATATATGACTTTCTCAAAGATGTAGAGGACTACCATAGTAATGTGGATATGACCAATCTAGATGAGGAATTGATGAGTTTCTTGGTAGGTGACAATTCACCCTATCAAGAACTAACTTGCACAACATCCACCTTGACTCCCCTCCTTCCACCCTTTCAAAGGAATCTTGAGTTTGCACTCAATCTTTTTGTTTCTCCTGTGCTTCATAATTTTTTAAATCCTCCTAGCAAACAGATACTTCAGAAGGACAAACTATTTGACACCTTCATTTTCAGAATTGAGACAGTCCCTACACACACAATGAATGAGTTCGGTGCTAAAACCACATCCTCATTGTGTACAGGCTGTCTTTCTACAACTTATCCATATCCACCATATTCTCCACAACCATTCACTTTTCCACACTTATTTACTAAAACACCCACGCATTCAAAAATTAAAAAGAAGGTGCATGATAGGTTACACAATAGGGTTATCCGACTTCGTTTGGATTCCACTAGGCTGCGTCGTAGGAAATCTTGGTGCTTGATTGTGTTTGGATATGTTTTCTGTGATATTTATTTATGGAATGATCCACAACTGTTTCGGTTGTTGATATATGATCAACTGCATATTCATACATATGTTTTAGATAAAGTCTCGAGTATCTGACTATAAACGACTCAATTTCTGTGTTTGGTGCACTTCCTTTCACTTCAATATATTGGTGAGTGCACCATTAAGGTAACCGGGCCCTCCCTATGGAGTGTGTGGCTGTAAGTACCGGATCCTAAGTCCACGGTTCACATAGTTCACGTTTTCCACTCTTGCATGTTTTTCTCGGATTTTTGAGTCATGTTTATCTATGGTGTGAATTATGTCTTTATTGCTTATTGTTTTTCCTTCTAAAAAAAAAAAAAAAAAAAAAAAAAAAAAAAAAAAAAACATAGTAATAATCTAGGAAGTCTCGGGAATCGACTTTAAAAGACCATCGCTAAAAACAAATTTTCTAAGCTTCGTTGTAAAAATTTGTTTTGGGGTAAGTGTTAAATGTTCGCATACTAAAATGTTTTATGTCCCATTAGAGTTGCTTAGGCGTTTTATTGTATTACGATTCGGATTGACATAATCTATTAATTTAGAGTTCATTCGTTCGCATAACTTACGTCATGCACGCACTTCGAGGCATTTTCCACTATCTCGTATCTCATCTGAAGTTGGAATAGAGTGTTTTATGGATCATTGGATAGGAAATTCTCTCCTGATCATTTCCATATCTCATTCGCAAAAATCGGACCGTAACGAAGCGGCAATTTTGATTTGAAGTTAGCGAAAAATCAAAAAAAAATCAAAATTTTCGATTTTGGGCTTGGGCCCAACCAGCCAACCCGCCCAGCATCGCATTAGGCGCAAGACGCCGCTTACCTCCCGAGCGATTGCGTTTCTTCTTCCTCCATTCCGCCATTAACGCCAAAGCTTAAACGAAAACCTAAAACAAAATAAAAATTAAAAAGAAAATACAATAAACCCAGCCAAAATCAAATCCCAACCCAAATCGACTCCAAACTCCACCCACCACAAACACCACCAATTCAAACCACCAAAACCACCGAAAAATTCGAAATTCAAAACTGCCGCGCCACCACTCCACCACCACCACTGTTGCTTCAACCGCCTATTAAAATCCCACCACCACATCACATTTCAACCCTCACTCCATTCCAAACACTAGATGGCTCAACAACGCCCGAATTTTACCGAACAAGTTTTCCTTTGCCGACCACTTCGCTACCGCTTTTACGGTGACGAAATGGCTAGTAGAGCTGGAGTAGTTTATGGTACTTTCGACAAGCCTTCTACCACGAAGACTTGGTCCGACGGTTCTACAACACCAGGGGAGTTGGAGGGAGTAGGATTTTGTGTTGGTAAGGAAGAAGAGGAAGGAGTTGACTCTTTGGATTGTTGGTGAGATTCTAGGCATTCCGCCTAGAATCCATCTGGATGCCACTTTATAGGAGCCCCGGTTTGACGGGTAGAGCCTTTGATGGGCGTGGATTGTCATCAATGGGAGCTACAATACAAACTCCCATTGTGTTCGCGGGCATCCCTCGGGACCAACCAACCACCGGGCTCGGTGGATTGGTCGAATGTCCTAGGGAAGGACAAGGTCGGTGACATCGGTCGACCTGCCTCCACATCTTATGGGTACTCCAGAGGGGCGAAGTACGATTTACGTATCTTGGAGTTTTTTTGAAGCATGATTAGGGGTCGGGAAAGTCTTTGGCACCTCTTCCCCGTGTTAATTACCAAGATCATCTTGAAGATGAAAGCGACTCCGTCGATAGGATTTACATTACCCCGCACGTAACCCGCGTATCTATAGGGAGTGTGTCCAACAACGCCGGAAATTGCCGAGGATAGGGAGCAGGGATGAGATAGAGGAGGAGGATGAGGATGATTGGAGGAGGATGAGGAGGACGTGACTTGCTTTGATCTGGATGCCTTCGGAGGTGTTGGTCGGATGCGAGCGCATGGTTGTGCTTCATAGGGGCATCGTTCATTAAACACTATATGTGCAGACCTCGGACTCGACAGTGACTATTCATCACAACCGAGCTCCGCACCCGAGAGAGAGGATGAGAGATGGGAATGTGAGGAGGCTGAGATGGAAGCCCCGCGCCAGTTTAGAGTGGATATGCTTGCACGCTTTCCCACCTCATCGGACTCGCTTCCGAGGACTCATTCACGAGGCATGGCGTCGTCGGCCGAAGGACGATGACTCCACTGCTTTGGACCTTCCGGGAGCCGGGAGCCACCACTAGAGTGTGCCCTCGCCACCACCGATGGCGAGGTGTTTAGAGAGTGTGAGGATTGATAGTGGTTGTTGTTTTATTTATTTTTGTTGTTTTTATTGTAATGTAACTTTTATTTTCGTAATTTGAATTTTGTAGTGAAAGGTACTCCGAATGAAAATTTTAATATAAGGGGTTATTTTCAGTATGTGTGGTTGTTTCATATTGATCCCACCTTCCCAACTTGTTTGGGGGTGGTTTTATCAATTCAAGCTTTATTTTTATATAACCCTAGTGTTAGAATTTATTGCGGAGAAAGGTAAAAATATAGCCGTTTAGGCATATCTATGATTGAGAATCATTGTAGGATGAAATCTAGATTAAATAGGTACATTCAATCATAAAATCAACCTACAAGATCCGGGTTTGAATTAGAATCAAGAAAAATGAGTTGTTTCCGTTTTGGGTTTGGAAATTTTAGGATTTAAACCGCCGTAAATACTTTTTGGCAACTTCCGATCCGTTTAGCAACTTAAAACCTATATAAACTTCATACATTCTACACTCACAACTCACACTACATCTAACTTCCATCACGCACCCTTCACACCCTTGATTCCCACGTTTGTCTCCATTTTCGCAAATCTGCAACTTTTCGGAGCGCCAGCGCCCTGCGGAGGAAGGCTTCCGCCACTACACGACAGAAAATTTTGCTCGAGGGCCCAGCGCTTCAAGTCAAAAGCGACTTCGCGCTCAAACACTGGAATTCCAAAATACAAAGAGCGCGACTTCGCCCGACTTCGTGGACGAGAAAAATTCCAGTTTTCAGCGAAGTTGTGCCGGTTGTTTTGCAAACTGTTCCAGGCGTAGTTTTGAGATGACATCTCCTATAATAATACCGGAACAGTCTTTGAAGATTTGTTCCAAAGCACTACTTACGGTGCTTGGTTTTGAGGTGATCACATCGTTGGTATTGGGAACCTCTTATGGTAAGACCCGGTGAACTTTATTCTCCAAAGACTTGTATCTTATTTTTATAATAACTGCATTTTCTTTGAGACCGGATGGAGAACAAGTGTTCTCCATCAACATTGACGATGAACCAATGGAAATTACCGTGTTCTTGCTAGCATTTGTTCTTGGACTTGCTATGCCCGCTGAGATACAAGACCCATGGTGCTATTGGGTCGATAATATGCATGTCTACACTTGTAATTAAGTGCTATTGGATCGTTCATTTCGTAGTTTTAGGTACACTATTCATTTGATAAATGTAAAATGAGTAGTTTACCTACGAAATGAACGATGAATTCAATCCGTAAGTAAACTAAAACTAATCTTTTTATCTCAATTATCAAAGCTTCTACTCTCGATGCGAATTGCACTAAGTGGAGTAGGAAGTTCGTTCCACTCCTAGTTCCCTAGCATGGATTGTTTTCTAAGTCTAAGAAATCAGTCTTAAGTCTAATGAGAGCTTTACGAAATGTTATGCTAACAAGACGCGTTAATTTAAATAACAAGATATAATAAATAACAAGATAAAATATAAACTAAAGTCAATCTACGAAGGCTACGGAATTACGATTGTTTGAATCTAGATAGAGAAATAGAGGGGAATTAAATCCACCTCGATTCCAACTTAATAACCTAGTATAGATTGTCGTATCTCGATTCTTACGTTTTCACGGCAAGAACTTCGAGTTCTAATCCCTAGTGTTCATGGCATTCCTACCGGATACTAACTAGCATGTGAGGTCGTCCACCCATTCTCATGGCGAAACACGACCTTCTAGAGTGGAATAGATTCTACAACCAATTCTATACTAACCACTTAGTTTTCATCAAGGCTTCATCAACCCCTCTAATGGAGGTTTTAGCCTTGAGTCATCAAAACATCATTTCCCATATTATTATAACTAAACATAATATCAAGATTCGAAATTTACTTAATCTAACAATAATGAATCTAATTTAATGGCTGGAATGAAATAAGAACAAGAATTGAAATTAGATCTAGAATGGAAATAACCAAATTCGAAATTGACAAACTAACTATTTTATTTATCTAATCAATCAAGAACAATGATTCAAGAATTTAATCTAAAGCGAGGAATTGAAATGGAACTAACACTTAATTAATTAATAAAACTAGATCTAGAATTCTATATATTAATTTAGGTTTAACTAGCTACCATTAACAAAGAGTGAAGCTTTGGTTTTATACATTCAGATCCAAAATCGTGCATGGGCTTGGAGCCATGTTTTGGGCGAGAATCGAGCCCAAAACCCAATTCTTTCCCAAAAGGCCTCTTCAGTTTGCAATTCGCTTCAACAGACTTTTCGTCCACTTTTGCTCCTCTGATTGGGTCAAGGCTTGGACCATTGGAAAGCTCTTTCCGAGTCGGTCGTTTTGACATAAGGTAGGCCCAATTCGAGGTCTGAGTCTAAAGATATGGTCTTCGGAAGTTTCTGTTGACTTTGTGACTGTTTTACGCTGCGTGGACTTTGACTTTTCATCTTTTGACCGAGGCTTTACAAAGGCTTTGTCTTCTTGAATCTTGGCCTTTAATCACCGAACTCCTTAGTAACCAACCATTGCTCCTTTATCTCATCAAAGTGGCACATTCTGCACATAATTGACTTTGAAGCCCGAAATACATAAAAACACATAATCGGTATTAACTCTTACTTATTACTCACATAATTGGTCTAAAAGTATGACTGCTAAGGGGTTAAAACTACAGTTTTTGGGCTCTTATCAACCACCCCAAACAGCATTTTGCTTGTCCTCAAGCAAATATGAGAAATTAGCATAAGTGACCAAAATGGAGTTCTATCTACTCGTCTCATTTGAGTGCGATTGCATTGACCATATGCAACAAGGCCTTAAAGCACTAGGAATTCCCTAGTGGACGAGTTTTAGCCTCGTGAGAGTTTTCAGTGAAGGTACTCACAAACTTCATCTATACTACAACGACTAAGAAATAAAACTATTGTTTTCTCATTCATGTCTCAACTATCTATACATCTCACTAGCAAATACATAAGAATAACCCGGTCGGAACCCTAAGCTAATATATGCATAATAATCAATCATCTAAAATAAACATATAACAATGAGTAATACTATGAAATGTAATAGCGAGTCCGTTTCTGAAAACTTCGAATAAGCGTCCTTAAGTAGGTCCTCACATAAATGTCAAGACAAAACCACTCGATTTTTCCACTCAAGTTTATTTTGCTCCGGTGTGCGAGTGGGCACTTTTACCCTTACAATCTCAATGACAACAAAGGTTTGAGTCGATCAAACACATCTGCCACTTACTATCACACTAACCTATTTCTAATTGAGCTAGAGGTCTTTATTAGGTGTTGCGGGGATTAGGAGATGGTTTAAGAAGGAAGGAAATGGATATTCAAAAGGACAAGTCTGAGATAATAGAGTCTTCATATTATGTAACTTAGAGAAAACCTTGTTATTTTCTTTTGCTTCTATACTTTGTTTTCATCCTTAGCCATATTTTTCTTTTTCTTTTATTTGGCTTTTGACTCCCTTTATTCTATTTTTGGAGTTTTTATTTATTTCTATTTTTATTTTTATTTTTTATTTATTTATTTTTTCTTTCTTGGATGGAAACTTCTTTTCTTTTTCTGAAGCAACTACTAATTTTTGTTTACACAGGTTTTTCTCTTTTTCTTTCTTCCTCATTCTATTCTCAGACTTATTCTAAATTGGGTAGGTTGATTTATATATTTTTTTTATTTTGTTTTTGTTTTTGTAACGAGGGTAAAGGAATTGTGGTTTATGGAAGGCTAAAGAAAGGCTCGAGGGGGCTTGACTAGCGGAAAATAATTCATAGGTTTGAATTTCTGGCTATATCGATCCAAAGAGGGCCTAAATTCTCGCTTAGGATATGGCATAGTGATCAAGCAAGTGGACGTGTGATTTCTCTATCCGGATTTTACTTCTCCCTTGTGTCATTTCTCAAATGTTTCGCTCATATAAGGCTTTAGGCTATATTCTCACAGGATTTGTAGAATAGGTACTCTAGCCTAGATTTCAAAAACTTACTGCTAACAATCATAGATACTCATGTAATAGATTTATAGATAGATGCAAAGATTATTACCTACATATTAACCTAAGTTTCTAACAATTATTCTGATGCAAAAGCTATGTGAGACTTCTAAATTGTTAAGAGCATAGAGAAAGAAAACAATACCAATATTCCTAAGTGTATAGCATACTTTTTTATTTATATTTTTGAATTTTTGAAATTTTAACTAGAAAACAAGTGCATATTATACATATCTATATCCTAACGGATGTCTTAATTACCGTGTTTCTATGCCCCCAAACAAGAAGCATGCTTTGTCCTCAAAGCATTTAAATAAAGAGGGTAGGAAAAATACCATTGAAACGCGTGAAATTCAGGAACATCTGCAAAACAAGGTTAAAACATACAAATATAGTAATATAAAAAAACTGACGCAACTCTATAAGAGTTCCACCCATTATGGGGTTAACAGAATGAAATTGCTTGGGACATAAGCAGACACTAACTTAACTAAAACTTACCACCCGGCATTTTTCGTCATCCTCCTCTTCTATATGAGGTTCTTTCGCATCCTGCCATGCCATAACAACTTGCCACGCCTTCCGTCGTGTATCATCAACTAGTGCTAACCTCTCTAGTGTTACTTGGTCTGATGGGGTGTAAGGGGCAACCAAATGTGGTTGCACCTGCCATCCCGGCCAAGTCATGGCTCGGAATGATCTTACCACACGATTGGTGGGTCTCATGGTTTCGACCCTTTTCCCAATCGTGTCGTAATGCGTGTATGGGATGGCAAGCAAAGCAGCATAATGCGGCAAACCAAAGCGAGGCATAAGAAGGTACTTATGCTTCAAGGTATGGCCTAAACCCAGAGTAGCAACTAAAACTTCGGGGAATGTCATACCGAATAACGTCCCTCGGCTAAAGCAAGGAAAACGTCACCCGGTATTATTGGCGTGATAAACTGCCGTTCCCCTAGAATGTTCATCATGATGAACAACATGGTTGTGCCTACATGTAGCGATAGGCTACATTCAAATGATTTGTCGGGGAATCACTATAGGAGGTGTCATCTCAAAACTACTCAGAGAAGAACACCTGCGAAAACACGGAAGAAACCTGGAAAATCGAATTTCACATTGCTTACGGAGAAAGGCCTTCATTATAGATAGAGTCGGCGGCTCGTAGGTTTTGGAAATACAGTGTTTGGCTGGTCGCTCTGCTTGGCTTGGCGCCGCGAGATTTTTCGATTCTGATGTTGTAGGGCGAAGTCGCGCTCTGGTTGAAGCGCTGGTATCTCGACAAAAAATTTATGGCGGTGTATAGTATAGAGCGGAAGCTTCGTAAACAGAGATTACAAGAAAAACAAGCGAGAAAAAGCTTGGAGTGAAAGGTGAGAGATGATTGTGGGGTGTAGTATGGGTTGTGAGTGTAGAATGATGGAAGTTTAAATAGGTTCGGGTTTCCAAAGCGAATCGGCAAGTTGCCAAATTGTTTTAAGGCAATTTCGGAAATAGAAAACTGCAAAACCGAAAACGGAAACTAACCCTAGTTTTGATTTCCTAACAACCCTGGTATCTTTTAAACTTGGTTTAGAATAGTAACTTCTAAACTCTCCTACATATCATGCTACCACTACAAAAAATCATAGATATGCCGATATCGGCCTAATTTTCAACTTTGACTCCAAGACAACCTTACGAAAGATGATCAAAATAAATTATATTAAAATAATATGAAATCCAAGCAATCTAAAACAAACAACTTAATATTTAAATCTAACTACTGAAATAAAATTCCACTAACAAAACAATAAAAACAATGAAATAACAGGACACAACTGATGGTGAACACCTAGGCGTGTGAAGAAGATGGTCCCTGAGATGGAGACTGGTTCTGTGGTGAAGAATGGCTTGAGCCATCTAGCACAAGGGCGACGGCTCATGCCTCTCGACTCGTTTGAGGCGGACTCATCCACAGTGGCATGCGTCGTAGCATCTCTATCTGAACAAATTTTGTGCTTCCATCCATCTTGAGTAATCTTGCATCTTGGGCTTGGTGATTCGGTGGATAATCTCCAAGTTAGACAAGATATCTTCGACCCCTTCGAGCATTTCAACTCGCCCGAAAGTTCGTTTGCTTATTCGGAAGTACAATTTGTCTATGTCGGATATCTTCACAGATCACGATAACCGCGACATAAACCGGTTGCGATATTATCATTCGTTTCTAAATTAGAAGTATGACTATCGAAATTATCCTCAACCAACCATGTTATATCTTCCCTTCATTATCCGACTCAACTTCATTCTCTGCAGACAACGGCCAAGTCTCTTGGATGCATTCCTTATAAATACTTGCATTAGAATGCAATTTGATCTTAATAGGAGCAGATTTAGCGCGGCTCTAAATGAGAGCATAATCTTAGTGATCAATACGGGAAGAGCGCCATGCTCTTTCCCACTCCTCTAATCACATTCAAAATTAAATCGAGGATGCAGAAATTATACTCATTCGTTTGCAAAATCCAGAGAACGCGTCGAATCGAAGTCCGATGTCGCCGACTTTGTCTTTCAGGGCGTTCCTACCAATCCAATGCCACCGTTGATTGTTGATTGGTTTCGTGGTCGTCTCGCTTAACGAATGAGATATCGTATTGTATTCACCCTCTATGACCGTGTATCTTTCATCAAAGCAGAACTCCAAAGATACCGGGATTCCTGAATGGTCGATATCTAGGTTGGTTATTCTGCGTGATTCCTAATAGCTCAGCCAACAACCTGTCTCGTTACTTCCCTCCTCGCGTTCGCTATCCTAATGAAAATCCTATTTCCTCCAATTCGTTTCTTATAAAACTGTTCTACCAAATCGTAGTGATAGAACTCCTCTGTCGAATACCACAATCTGTTCCAATCCCTCTTAATCATATTGGGCCGTAAAATGGTGTGCGAATGGTCGGCCTCTAAAAGCGAGGCTCCGTCAACATTCTTCGTCGTAGCCATTGAAGTTTGAACTTATTTGGGGTTTGTAGATGGTGGTGGATGCAAGTTTGATGAAAACCAACTAAACACGGCGGTGGTGGTGGTGGTGGTAGGTACGGTGGCAGGTTTGAAGAGTTGAATTGGTGGGTGTTTTCTTGGTGGAAAGCGGTTGGAGATTGTGTTGGTGTTTCACAAAGTGGCGTGGTGGTCTTTCTATTTTGATGTATTCTATTTTTATTTTTATTTATTTATTTATTTTTATTTTTTTGGTTGCTAGGGTTTAATTAGTGAAAGGCGGTTTGAGAAGATGAAGCCGCGATTATGTTTTGGAGGATGCTTGGCGCCGCCAGAGGTCTTGCGAGTTGGCCCAAAGCCCATTCGATTTTTCGACTTTTAAATTCGATTTTAAAGTATAACTTCAAACTAAATTTCCGCGCCGTTATCGGTCCGATTTTTGCGAATGAGATATGGAAATGATCAGGAGAGAATTTCCAATCCAATGATCCATAAACAACTCTATTCCGACCTTGGGTGACATATAAGATAGTGGAAAACGCCTCGAAGTGCATGCATGGCGTAAGTTATGCGACGAATGAACACTAAATTAGATGGCGTCAAACCCTGATGAACTATACTAATGGACCTAAGGAACATAAATAGAAAGTTGAGCAATCGGATGGAAAGACTGATTTCCCACCCCAAACAAATTTTTAAACACAAAATTTGTTTGGGGGGAAATCATCTTTCCATCCGATACTTCAACTTTCTATTTGTGTTCAGTCCATCCATTAGTATAGTTCAATGGGGTTGACGCCATCTAATTTAGTGTTCATTCGCTCAAGATAACTTTACGCCATGCACGCACTAAGTTCTAGAGATCTAGTGGTCCACTAGGGAATTCCTAGTGGTTTAAGACCTTGTTGCATATGGTCAATGCAATCGCATCTCAAATAAAACGAGTAGTTAGAACTCCATTTTTGGTCACTTATTCTAATTTCTCATCTTTGCTTGAGGACAAGCAAAATCTTTGTTTGGGGGGTGGTTTGATAAGAGCCCAAAACTGTAGTTTTAACCCCTTAATAATCATCTTTGTTAGACCAATTATGTGAATAATAAGTAAGAGTTAATACCGATTACGTGTTTTTATGCATTCGGGCTTCAAAGTCCATTATGTGCATAAATGTGCCACTTTTAGCGAGATAAAGGGAGCAAAAGTCAGCCAGAACTTCGAATGCCATATCTTTGGACTCAGACCTCGGAATTGGGCCTACCTTATGTCAAAACGACCGGCTCGAAAAAAAGAGCTTTGCAATGGTCCAAGCCTTGACCCAATCAGAGGAGCAGAATTGGACGAAAAGTCTGTTGAAGCCGAATCTAGCTGAAGAGGCCTTTTTGGACTGAAAGAATTGGGTTTTGGGCCTGATTCTCTGGCCCAAAACATGGCTCCAAGCCCATGCACAATTTTTGGATCTGGATGTATAAAAACAAAAGCTTAGCTCATTGTTAATGGTAGATTTTTTAGTAGAGAATTAGGGTACATAGCTTAGAATAGAAAGTAGCCATTAGAATAGCTTCTAGATCTAGATTTGATTGTTTTAATTAAGTTTAATTTCAAATCCAATTCTTGTTTAGATTAAACTATTAGAATCATTACTCTTAATTAGTTTGATTAATAAAATAGCTAGTTGTTAAATTTAGATTCTTGTCATTTTACATTTGTGTTAGATCCGATTTCATTTATTGCTTGTCATTCAATTCTTAGTTAGTAATTAGATTTTAATTATTGTTTAAATTAGATTAGTAAATTTCAATTCTTTATATCATGTTTAGTTTAGATTCAATGGGAAATGTTAGGTTGATGAATCAAGGCTAAAACCTCCGTTAGAGGGGTTGATGAAGCCTTGATGAAAACTTAGTTGTTAGTATAGAATTGTTTGTAGATTCTATTCCACTCTAGAAGGTCGTGTTTCGCCATGAGAATGGGTGGACGACCTCACATGCTAGTTAGTACTCGGTAGAAATGCCATGAACACTAGGGATTAGAACTCGAATTTCTTGCCGTAAGAATGTGAGAATCGAGATACAAGAATCTATACTAGGATATTAAGTTGGATTTGAGGTGGATTCAATTCCCCTCTAATTTCTTTATCTAGATTCAAACAATCGTATTTCCGTAGCTTTCGTAGATTAACTTTAGTTTATATTTATTCTTGTTATTTATTATATTATTATATCTTGTTATTTAAATTAACGCGTCTTGTTAGCATAACATTTCGTAAAGCTCTCATTAGACTTAAGACTGATTTCTTAGAATGAGAAAACAATCCATGCTAGGGAACTAGGAGTGGAACGAACTTCCTACTCCACTTAGTGCAATTCGCATTGAGAGTAGAAGCTTTGATAATTGAGATAAAAAGATTAGTTTTAGTTTACTTACGGATTGAATTCATCGTTCATTTCGTTGATAAGAGCCCAAAACTGTAGTTTTAACCCCTTAACAATCATACTTTTAGACCAATTATGTGAGTAATAATTAAGAGTTAATCATCGATTCGTGTTTTATGCATTTCGGGCTTCAAAGTCTATTATGTGCAGAAATGTGCCACTTTAAGCGAGATAAAGGAGCAAAGGTCGGTTGCTAAGGAGTTACGTGAATAAAGGCCAAGATTCAAGGAGACAAAGTCTTTGTAAAGCCCGGTCAAAAGCTGAAAAGTCAACACGGGCAGAAAGAGTGCACAAGTCAGCAGAACTTTCGAAGGCCGTATCTTTGGACTCAGATCTCGAAATTAGGAGTAGCTTATGTCAAAACGACCGGCTCGAAAAGAGCTTTCCAATGGTCCAAGCCTTGGCCCAATCAGAGGAGCAGAAGTGGACGAAACATCTGTCGAAGCCAACTGCGAATTTGAAGAGCCCATTTTGGACTAAAGAAATTGGGTTTTGGGCCCGATTTTCCGGCCCAAAACATGTCTCCAAGCCCATGCACGATTTTTGGATCTGGAAGTATAAAAACAAAAGCTTGACTCTTTGTTAATGGCAGTTAGGTTAGGAAGCTAATGTTAATGGAGTTTAGGGTTAGAAAAAGTTAGATCTAGATTAGTTAATTACTTAGTTTTCATTCCATTAATTAGTTTCATTCTTTGTTTTAGCTTAGTTATTTAAATCATTGAATATCATTCATTAGATAAATAAAATAGTTGTTATTCATTCAATCATATCTTGTTCTTATTGTTCTATTAGATAAATAAAGTTAATTAGTTCTCCATAATCTAGTTTCATTTTCATTTATTTATTAGCTTAAATCCTTAGATTTACTTATTTGTCATTATTAGTTTAATTCAATTATTGCATGAGTAGTTTCAAATTGAGTTTAAACAAATAAAGTTCAAATCTTTATATTATGTCTTGTTTAGATTCAATTGTTGGGAATGGTAGAATAGAAAATTCACATCAAATCATTACTCTCACTATTGTTCCTTTTGGGTTTGATTAGTTGAATTCAATTTAAGTCTTGAGGGTTTAAGAGTGGAGCGAATCGACTCTTTGATATTACTTCATTATTGAGAGTAGGAATATTGATATAAACACGTATTTACGTAAATTGATTATTTGTGTTTACTGTAGATAGTTAGAATCACATTAAAAGACTTTTTATCAAATGGCCAGCTGCCATCTTAATCTCGTTCAAGACAATAATTCAATTGCTTGAATCAAGGGGCAATCCCCCATTCTCTACCCACCCACCCTTTTAATTTTTTCATTCTTGTTTCTTGAATTTTCGGGAATTCCTTTGTTTAGGGCATAGGGCTCATGGATTCACGAGAAAAAAACACTGCGGTGAAGGTATTTCTAAATTTTCGAAAATTCTGAAATTTTTATACATATTATTTAATGTGTTGTTGATTTCTTTGGAATAGTTTCAGATTTTTCAAAGTTGTTTTACCTTGTGAAAAAATACGATCTTTCTGATCTTTGCATTTCAGTTTTCACACCGTATGTTCTTAGGGAGTTCTAAAAATTCTATAATTTTACAGGAGTATCTATCCTAACTAAGGAGTTTGTAGTAAAAGTTGATAAATTTTTGAGTTGTTTTGGCCTCCTAAATAGTAGAGTGTTTCAGTGTGTTTTCTGCCAGTATTGCAAACACTTAATATCTGAAACACCAGCCAATAAGGAGAGGTTGTAGAACTCCAATTGCTCTTAATTTTTTACAGAAACAAGTAGGATCTGTCAGGAGTCTCCAGTAAACATTTGGCAATTTTTGGATTTTTTTTGATGGGTTAACCATTCGGTTGTTTGTATTGTGTCCGAAAACCGTTTCGCAAACTTTGAAGGGCTGTAGAGGGACTTTCACAGCTCCGATTGATCTGAAATTTTACAGGCTACTTGATAGACGTCTTAGCAAATTACTGTAAAAATTTCAAATTTTTTGGAGTAAGATAAAAGGCCTAAAACATGAAAACCTTGGAGCGCGACCCGCGCCCAAACTGAGCGCGACCGCGCCCAAAACACTGGACATTCGGCAAAGCGAGGGCACTTTCGCCCAACTCGCGCCCAACCGCCCTACAAGGAAAATTCATCGTGAACAGCCCGATTTTCACAGGAAAGTTCAAATTTCTATTCCTTAAAGTTATAAAGTGTTTCTAACTTGTTAAATACACTGAAATCGGCAGATACAAGACCTTTATTAAGTGGCGAAGCAATGAAGCATTCAGTACTCCTTCTTTCCTCCTCGCCTCTTCCGCCGGAGGAGTTTTAATTCTAGTAGAATCAGGCTTGTTTTTGAAGAATTAAATACAACACGGCTATCTAGAATTTCACACACTACACTTGCATCAATGGCTAAAGAACAAGAGACTCCTCTCTCGATTTTTATAAAGCCCTAAACGATGGCCCTAAGTCGTGCATCGTTCTTGCAGACCTAGTGGGGATTTTGAATCCCCTAATATATTTAACTTGTTACCGGGTTTTTCATGGTTTAGACCATGAGAAGCCTTACCGCCACATCATTAGGATAGACCAAGTTCTCACTACATTCCATCATCCTGGCGTAAGTCGAACAAGTTAAACTTAAGGTGTTTCCTTTCACCCTAGCCGACAAAGGCGTCTTGGTTAACTGCCTAAACGCCAAACTCTGTGGACTCATGGGCTCAACTTGTTCAATTGTTCATGGAACAGTTTTACCCACCATCGAAGACGGATGAAATGCTTCACAAGATTCATTTCTTCCACCATAATCCTCATGAATCCTTTTCGAGGAGGCACGGAATCGTTTTTGATCGATCTCCTCATTGAATGCCAAGATCATAATCTTGCGAAAGACACGCTTTGTTCGTGCTTTCTTCAAGGGGCTTTCACATTATCATAAGGAGGTTCTAGATATCATGGTAGGGGTAGTTTTCTTAGTAAAGGAGCCTTGGAGGCTTATACATTCTTAGAAGATCAATCTAAGAGGAACAACAATTGGGGAGGTAACGATTCCTCCCCTCCTCTCCTTCTTCTCTTGAGGTTAAACATGATCCCGAGCTTAAAACTCTTATCGATGCCCTCACTAAAAGGTAGATGCCATCTCTGTTCAACAACAACCCACTCCGGTCATGAACATTAACTCTACTTTCGTTGTAATGTCATTTGTAGTCTTGAGCATTCCGACTTCTATTGTCCTCTTGTCTATGCACAAACACCACCACAACCACCACACTTCAACCAGGTTAACTTCAACATCAAGGACAAGGGAACTTAGGTGACCGAAATAGGCGTTTAGTACCCATAACCCAGAACTATCAACATCAAGACATGAGCGCTTCAACAAGCTTTAATTCCAATACAACCATCTACCGGACAAAGTAGTAGTGACCTTGTTGGAGAAACAAAATCAAATTATGCAACAAAACTCAACTTGATGAAAGATCAAAGATGATCAAAACTCTAATATGATGAAACAAACGATGCAGTCTTTGTGCCAAAAGGTTATTGACATGTCTTCTAACCAAAATAATAACCAAACTGGCGTGTTTCCAAGTCAAGCAATGCCTAATCCTAAGTCAACAAACACCGCCTTTGAAATAAAAAGTATTCAGTGTAATGGTAATATAAACCAAGGGGACCTACAGGCAGTCACTACCCTTCGTTCAGGGCGAGTAGTTGATAACCAAGTGACTATACCTAAAGATTACCCGCAAACTAAAAATGATACCATACCAAATACTATAATAGAAACTGAAGACCTTACAACTGTAGAAGTACCAGTTAAACCACAACCAAAAGGGAAAACATTACAAGACCCAATAATAGAAAGTGAAGACCCTACACCTGTAGAGGTTCCAATATGGAAACCTAGTTCGAAAGTGATAAAAGATAAAGCAACGGTTAACAAATATGTTCCCCCTCATATTAGGCATAAAGATAAACCACCGTGTATCGAGAGACTAATTGTGTCTAAAAGGGCGAGAATTTTGATGAGATTAGGGAAGTGTTTAAAAATCTAACTATCAACCTACCTTTTCTAGATGCTATAAAAGTCTACCAGACACGCTTAAGTTTCTAAAAAAGAGTTGTGCACCAAGAAGAGGAAAACCAACATACCCACGAAGCCTTCTTGGCCGAACAATATCCTCTTTATATCGAACATAATGGAATTGTTAAGTACAAGGACCTCGGGTAGATCCTGCGGATACAATGTACCTTAGGTGATACCTTTATAACAACTGCTTTATTAGACCTGGGGGCGAGTGTTAACTTACTCCCTTTTTATTTATATAAACAACTGGGTCTAACAAAACTTCAACCAACCAAAATGACTTTTGCGGTTTAGCCGATCGTTCTATTAAGTATCCCAAGGGTGTAGTTGAAAATATTCTCGTTAAAGTTCAGGATTTTTACTATCCAGCCGACTTTGTTATTCTCGACCACGAAGTTGCTCATGATTCCATTCCCATCATCTTAGGGCGTCCTTTCTTGGCCGCCAATGCTCAAATCAATTGTCGGGATGGCTCAATGACTCTTTCTTTTGGAAATCTTTCCGTAGAAGTTAACATGTTTAGACAAAAGCAGGGGACAACTAGGTTTGCCTATAGAAGGAGAAGTGAAGTCCATTGAGAGTTTTTGTACCTCACATTAGTCGCCGGCTTTAGTCCCCACACTAGTAGATACCCCTCTTATGGAAGAAGACAAAGATCACAATTTTGACTCTTTTGAACATAAGCGAACTAGAGAAAGAATTTTCAACCCTGCCCGACCATACGGGGAGATGGACTAAACCTCACAATAGGCGAGATAGATGAATTCCTCAAAGATGGAGATGAATACCATTATTATATGGATGTGAACAACCTAGATGAGGAATTGACGAGTTCTAAGAGCTTGTGATGATCCACCTTCTCAAGCACTACCTAGAACACCACTACCACCATCCACTGAGTTAATCCCTCATAAAATCCAATCATTCTTCCCCCTTTTTCTTCTAACACTTATCCACATTCCAAGTATTTTCCAAAACCATTCATTTACTCGCGATCATTCACTTGGACTCCTTCTTATTTAGCGAAGTAAGCGTCAGTAGAAAGTTTTGGAGCTTGATTCTGTTTGGTGGTGCATTCCATGTTAACTATTTATGGAAAGATCCACAATTGTTTAGATTATTGATATATAGGAAACCGCATGTAAATACATATATATCACTTTAAGTCTAGGGAATCGACTTTAAAAGACCACGTTTTAAAACAAATTTTTACAAAACTGTTTTCAAAAATTTGTTTGGGGAATAAGTGTTTGTTTTTCCATGCTTGATCACTAAACTTCCTATTCTTATCCCCACCTCGCTCCCTTTAAGAGTAGCTAGATTTCTCCTTGTTTGTTGTTTTGATGTTGTTTTTTATTATTTTTAGTAGATAGGATGTTACGTTGTTAAATTCGTAGTTAACTTTGAATTTGGTAGTTAAATGTTGTTTGAATTTCAATTTTAATATAATGTTGTTCTTTTCAAATTGTGCATGGATTTTATTGTTAATCCCACCTTTCGAATTGTTTGGGGGTGGTATTATTTATTCTATCATGATTTGTAGAAGATCCTCCATTTTAGAGTTTGTTTTGGAGTGAAGGTTGAGAATATTGTCATAATTGGCATACCTATGATTAGATGTGGTGGTATGATGAAATCTAAGAGAGTTTAGAAGTTACTAGTCTAAATCCGATTGTAAAAAGATATTAGGGTTGTTATAGAATCAAGAATATGAGTTGTTTCCGTTTCGGGTTCGGAAATTTTATTGTTTCGGAAATTGCCTTAAAGCTTTTGGCAACTTACCGATTCGTTTTAACAATTCAAAACCTATAAAACTTCATTCATTCTACACTCACAACCCACACTACACCTAACTTCCATTTCTCACCTTTCACTCCCACGTTTCCCCCGTTTATTTCGCATTTTTCACGAATCAACACCTTGAGGGCGGCGCCCTACACTTTTGTCGAGAAATTTTGTTGAGCGCCCAGCGCTACAAGGTCAGTAGCGACTTCGGCTCAAACACTGGAATTCCAAATACCACAGGCTGGCGACTTCGCCCTAGTTAATGGGCTTTCGGCGCCTGACTTCGTCGACCCGGAAAAATTCCAGTTTTTCGTGGGTTGTTCGGTTCATTCGCGTTGTTCTAGAGGCGTAGTTCAAGATGACATCTCCTATAATAATACGAAACAGTCTTTCAAAGATTTGTTTAAAAGCACTACTTATGGTGCTTGGTTTGTGAGGTGATCACACTGCGTGAAGGCTGGGAACTTATTTTTATGGTTCTTGCTAGCATTTGTTCTTGGACTTGCCATGCCCGCTGAAATACAAGACCCATGGTGCTATTGGGTAGATAATATGTATGTCTACACTTATGAGTTTTTGCATGAGTCTTATGGGGCAGGCATTTTCGTATTGAGGACCAAGGGACTATAGCGTTGCCCTTGGTAGCTGTCCATGAACATAGGAACTGTTATGTTTTGGATTATGCTAAACATTTTAGGGGAATGGCGTTTTTCTTACGTGAATGGCGCCACTTGCGGCGTTTTCCTTGCTTTAGCCACGGGGCCCCGGTTCTATGACCTTCGAAACTTTGATGTC
The DNA here is from genome assembly GCF_015680905.1 of Coptis chinensis. Lineage (NCBI taxonomy): Eukaryota > Viridiplantae > Streptophyta > Magnoliopsida > Ranunculales > Ranunculaceae > Coptis > Coptis chinensis. The sequence goes on from NC_141456.1 coordinate 42,650,469, forward strand.
TAGTTTAGCACGAGCCCCATACCATGAGGCATAAGTACCTTCTTATGCCTGTTCTAATTCACGTATTATGCTATGTTTCTTTCCTATTTTTTTGTACACGTTTCCGCGGATTGGATTAGGGTAGACACGGTGCGACCCACCAATAGTATTATTCGATCTTTTCCGTGCAATGACTTGGCAAGGGTGGCGGATACAACCTCATCGGGTTGCACCTTACACCCCATCCGACCAAGTGGCTTTAACGAGGTTAGGATCCGTAGATGATAAATGGCGGCAAGCTTGGCTAATTATAATGGCATGGCGGGGATGCGAAGGAACCTCACTTCTTTATAGAAGAGGAGGATGACGAAGCAAATTTGGAGTGGAGGTAAGTTTTTAGTTTGATTCTTCATGCGCTTATGTCCCAAGCAATTTAATTTGTTAACCTCATAATGGGTGGAACTCTTATAGAGTTGCGTCGGTTTTTATTTCCTATATTAGTATGTTCTAACCTTGTTTTGCAAATGTTCGAATTTCCGCATTTCCATGGTATTTTTACCCTCTTTATTTAAATGCTTTGAGGACAAAGCATTCTTCTTGTTTGGGGGCATAGAAACACGTGTAATTAAGGCATCTGTTAGGATATAGATATGTATAATATGCATTTGTTTTCAAGTTAAAAATTTCAAAATATAAATAAATAAGTTTATGCTATACACTTAGGAATATTGGTATTGTTTTCTTTCTCTATGCTCTTAACAATCTAGAAGTCTCCGTAGCTTTTGCATCGAGAATAATTGTTAGAAACTTAGGTTAATATGTAGGTAATAATCTTTGCATCTATCTATAAATATATTACATGAGTATCTATGATTGTTAGTAGTAAGTTTCTGAAATCTAGGCTAGAGTACTTATTCTACAAATCTTGTGAGAATATAGCCTAAAAAGCCTTATATGAAGCGAAATATTTGAGAAATGACACAAGGGAGAAGTAAAATCCGGATAGAGAAATCACACGTCCACTTGCTTGATCACTATGCCATATCCTAAGCGAGAATTTAGGCCCTCTTTGGATCGATATAGCCAAAAATTCAAACCTATGAATTATTTTCCGCTAGTAAGCCCCTCGAGCCTTTCTTTAGCCTTCCATAAACCACAATTCCTTTACCACATTACAAAAACAAAACAAAATAAAAAATTCAACTTACCCAATCTAGAATAAGTCCGAGAATAGAATGAGTGAAGAAAGAAGAAGAGAAAAAACTGTGTAAACAAAAATTAGTTAGTTCTTGAGAAAAAAAAAGTTTCCATCCAAAGAAAAAGAAAAAAAAAAGAAAAATAGAAATAAATAAAAAACTCCAAAATAGAATAAAAGGGAGTCAAAAGCCAAAGAAAAGAAAAAAAAAAATATGGCTAATGATGGAAACAAAGTATAGAAGCAAAAGAAAATAACAAGGTTTTCTCTAAGTTATATAATATGAAGACTCTATTATCTCGGACTTGTCCTTTTGTATATCCATTTCCTTCCTTCTTAAACCATCTCCTAATCCCCATGCAACACCTAATAAAGACCTCTAGCTCAATTAGGAATATGTTAGTGTGATAGTAAGTGGCGGAGTTGTGTTTGATCGACTCCGAAGCTTCCTTGTGTGTCATTGAGATTGTAAGGTAAAGTGTGCCCACCGCATTAATTGGAGTATGTAAACTTGAGGAAAAATCAGAGTGATTTTTGTCTTGACTTTTATGTGAGGACCTACTTAAGGACGCTTATTCGAGTTTTCAGAAACGGGACTGCTAAGCATTTCATAGCATTACTCATTGTATATATGTTTTTTCATAGATGATTGATTATTATGCATATATTAGCTTAGGTTTCGACATGATGATTATTCTCAGTATTCAATTGCTAGTGAGATGTATAGATAGTTGAGACATGAATGAGGAAACAATAGTTTTATTTCTTAGTCGTTTGTAGTATAGATGAAGTTTGTGAGTACCTTCATTGGAAAACTCTCACGAGGCTATAACTCGCCCACTAGGGAATTCCTAGTGGTTTAAGGCCTTGTTGCATATATGGTCAATGCAATCGCACTCAGCGAAACGAGAGTAGATAGAACTCCATTTTTGTCACTTATTCTAATTTCTCATCTTTGCTTGAGGACAAGCAAAATGCTGTTTGGGGTGGTTTGATAAGAGCCCAAAACTGTAGTTTTAACCCCTTAACAATCATACTTTTAGACCAATTATGTGAGTAATAATTAAGAGTTAATACTGATTACGTGTTTTTATGCATTTCAGGCTTCAAAGTCTATTATGTGCAGAAATGTGCCACTTTAGCGAGATAAAGGAGCAAAGGTCGGTTGCTAAGGAGTTCTGTGAATAAAGGCCAAGATTCAAGGAGACAAAGCCTTTGTAAAGCCCGGTCAAAAGCTGAAAAGTCAACACGGGCAAAAAGAGTGCACAAGTCAGCAGAACTTCCGAAGACCGTATCTTTGGACTCAGATCTCGGAATTGGGAGTAGCTTATGTCAAAACGACCGGCTCGAAAAGAGCTTTCCAATGGTCCAAGCCTTGGCCCAATCAGAGGAGCAAAAGTGGATGAAACATCTATCGAAGCCAACTGCAGCTGAAGAGCCCATTTTGGACTAAAGAAATTGGGTTTTGGGCCCGATTTTCCGGCCCAAAACATGGCTCGAAGCCCATGCACGATTTTTGGATTTGGAAGTATAAAAACAAAAGCTTGACTCTTTGTTAATGGCAGTTAGGTTAAGAAGCTAATGTTAATGGAGTTTAGGGTTAGAAAAAGTTAGATCTAGATTAGTTAATTACTTAGTTTTCATTCCATTAATTAGTTTCATTCTTTGTTTTAGCTTAGTTATTTAAATCATTGAATATCATTCATTAGATAAATAAAATAGTTGTTATTCATTCAATCATATCTTGTTCTTATTGTTCTATTAGATAAATAAAGTTAATTAGTTCTCCATAATCTAGTTTTATTTTCATTTATTTATTAGCTTAAATCCTTAGATTTACTTATTTGTCATTATTAGTTTAATTCAATTATTGCATGAGTAGTTTCAAATTGAGTTTAAACAAATAAAGTTCAAATCTTTATATTATGTCTTGTTTAGATTCAATTGTTGGGAATGGTAGAATAGAAAATTCACATCAAATCATTACTCTCACTAGTGTTCCTTTTGGGTTTGATTAGTTGAATTCAATTTAAGTCTTGAGGGTTTAAGAGTGGAACGAATCCTGACTCTCTGATATTACTTCATTATTGAGAGTAGGAATATTGATATAAACACGTATTTACGTAAATTGATTATTTGTGTTTACGCATAGATAGTTAGAATACGTAAAAAGACTTTTATCATTTGCCGACACGAAGTACCAAGAAGGTTCTTCAATGTCTGAGTATCTTAACGAATTATAGATTACCATCAATTAGATGCATTTGATGAAGATTAATTTAGGAGACAAAGTTGAGGCTTTGTTTCTATTAGGCTCTCTACCCGAAAGTTGGGAGACATTAGCAGTCTCTCTACACGGAGCAGCCAAGGATGGAATAGTTACCATGGAGATGGCTACCGCATCTTTGTTGAATGAGGAGACTAGAAAGAGTTCAAAAGACAGCTCCTCTTGCTCAGAGATCCTTGTCACAGAGAAATGGGGGAGAGATAGATACAGAAAACCATCTCGTTCTAGAGGTGATGACAGAAGTAAATCTAGGGGTGAAGATAGAACTCCTAAGGCAGAAAGGCAATGTTACTATTGTGCCACAAAGGGCCACTTCAGATTTGAGCGCAGAACACTGAAGAGGGATGAGAAGAATAACTGTGTACATGAAGACATAGTGCAGAGGAACGGAAACACAGGCAGAGATAATACCACACTAGTCGACGACCTAGTGGGAATTATGTCAGATTGTGGTGTGTGCTGTCTTAGTACCTCATGTCAGGATACAGAGTGGGTGATAGATACATGAGCATCTTATCACGTCACACCGCATAGGGAATTCTTCACTACCTACAGTGGTGGTGAATATGGTGAAGTGAAGATGGGTAATAGTGGCATCTCGAAGATTATAGGCATTGGAGATGTTCATGTAGAAACCAATGTCGGCTACACCTTGACACTCAAGGATGTAAGACATGTTCCTGACATTCGGCTAAGCCTAATTTTGGCTGGGAAGTTAGATGACGATGGCTTTGTAAACTTGTTTGGTAACGGGGTACGGAAACTGAGTAGAGGTCCATTATAGCAGCCAGAGGGAATAAAACTTGCTCTCTTTACAAAACACAGGCTAGTTTGTGTTAAGTAGAAGGGAATACGACAGAAGAAGAAGCTTCCTCCGAACTGTGGCACAAGAGACTGTGTCATATGGGCATAAGAGGAATGGAAGTTCTTGCTAAGCAAAAGGCATTACCAGACATCAAAGGTACACATTTAAATATATGTACTCACTGTTTGGTAGGAAAGCAACACAGGGTGTCTTTCCAAAGATTCCTATCTCACAAAAAGGACAATGTCCTTGAACTAGTGCACACAGACTTATGTGATCCAATAAAAGTGAAGTCCCACGGGGGAGCTTCATACTTCGTGACTTTCATTGATGATGCGTCAAGAAAGATATGGGCCTATAGTCTGAAGACCAAGGATGAAGTACTTGACGTGTTTGAGAAATTCCACAACATGGTAGAAAGAGTGACTGGGAAGTTGTTGAAGTGTATTCACTCAGATAATGGGGGTGAGTACATTGGGCCGTTTGAAGAGTATTGCCAGAGTTATGGGATTCGTCATGAGCAGACCGTTCCCAAGACACTGCAACAGAATAGAATAGCCGAGAGAATGAACCGTACCATTGTAGAGAGGATGCAGAGATGCATGTTGTCTCACTCTAAGCTACCTAGAACCTATTGGGTAGAAGCAATGCGTACAGCCGTGCATGTGATCAATCTATCGCCGTCAAAGCCTCTGAATAGTGATTATCCAGAGAGAGTATGGTCAGGTAGAGATGTTGATTATGGATACTTGAGGGTATTTGGGTGCAGGGCATTTGTGCATATTCCGATGGATGAGAGATCCAAGCTTGATAACAAAGCCAAGCAGTGCATTTTTCTGGGTTATGATGAAAAGTTTGGTTACAAACTCTATGATCCGATTAACAAGAAGGTAATCCGAAGTCGAGATGTTGTGTTCCTGGAAGACCAAACCATAGCAGACTTTGAGGAGGGAGAAGCTACACAGGCTTTCACCAATGATCTTGTTGATTCAGAACCAGAAGTTCCTACTGTGGAACGTGCAGAAGGCATTGAGAATGCAGAGAACCATGGGCTAGAAGCTCATGATGAGAATCCTATTGCTCATGATGGGATAGAACCTATTGGAATAGAAGATGCAGATGAGATGTATAAACCACCAACAGAGCAAGCAAAAGTGCATCCTCCTGAGGCACCAGCAGATAGGGCAAGGAGGTCAAATAGAGAGAGACTAGCTTCAACCAGGTATCCACCACATATGTACGTGCTACTATCGGATGGTGGAGAACCTATGTACTATCAAGAGGCACTTGAGGGTACAGATAAGAAGAAGTGGTTGAAGGCCATGCATGACGAGATGGATTCTTTGCATAAGAATCACACTTATGAGTTAGTTGAGAATCACAGTTATGAATTAGTTGAAGAAGATGTCTACATGGACCAGCCAGAGGGGTTTGAGGTCAAAGGCAAGGAGCACCTAGTATGCAAGCTGATAAAGAGCTTGTATGGGTTGAAGCAAGCACCGAGACAATGGTACATAAAGTTTGATTCCTTTATGGCAAAGCAATGATACAAGAAGTCTACTTCCAATCATTGTGTGTTTGTTCAGAGATTTCCAGATGGGGATTTCATAGTGCTATTGCTGTATGTAGATGATATATTGATAGTTGGCCCAAACATCAACAAGATATCCAAACTGAAGAAAGACTTGAGTAAGTCCTTTGAGATGAAGGATTTGGGTCAAGCAAGGCAGATACTTGGGATCGCGGATCATTTCGAGACGAAAGAGTGGGAAATTATGGATTTCAAGAAAGCTACATTGAGAAGGTGTTGAAAAGATTTAACATGGATCAAGCGAAGCTAGTCAATTGTGCGCTTGGTGGCCAGTTCCGTATAACCAAAGAGATGTGTCCAAAAGGTGAGCATGAGTAAAGTCAGATGGAAAAAATTCCTTATGCATCCGCAGTGGGCAGCTTGATGTACGCAATGGTGTGTACAAGACCGGATATAGCTTTCGTCGTGGGCGTTGTAAGCTGTTTCTATCAAATCCAGGGAAGGAGCATTAGGAAGGTGTTAAGTAGATATTGAGATATCTCAAGGGCACTTCCAAATCGTGTTTGTGTTTTGGTGGAAGTAAGCTCTTACTTAAAGGCTACACTAATGCAGACATGACAGGTGATGTTGACTTGATGAAGTCCACCTTCGGTTATCTGGTTACTTTTGCAGGGGGAGTAGTTTCTTGGCAATCAAAGTTGCAAAAGTGTGTTGCCCTCTCCACTATAGTAGTCGAGTATATTGCAGCCACTGAGTGTTGCAAAGAGATGTTATGGATGAAGAGGCTCTTCGATGAACTAAAGCTAAAGCAGAAACAGTTTGTAGTTCTATGTGACAGTCAGAGCGCCATCCATTTTAGCAAGAATCCGAGTTTCCATTCTAGATCCAAGCACATATATGTGCGTTATCATTAGATTAGAGAAGTACTCAAAAACAAGCATTTGTGTATTGAGAAGATCCATACCGATAAGAACGGGTCGGATATAATAACCAAAGTCTTACCGAAAGGTAAGTTTGATGTTTGCTGTGCTACCATCGGAATGGTAGCAGACTCCTCTTGTTGATTTGGAAATTGCATGGAGGAAGCCCCCCTCACTGTTCGGGAGGGGAAGATTGTTGGCGTTATCCCTCACATAAGGAGGAAAGGATTTCAGCCTGCGTGGGAAAGCTTGAGAGCAGCGCCTTTTTTTTTTGTCTTGCTTTCGGAGCGCGACTGCGCTTCGTGCCTTGATGAACCTATCGACGAGTGGCGCACCCGCAAGCCGACTTAGCCTTTTTTGAATGGCGTGACCGCCCATGCCTATTTTGGCAGGATTCTATTTTTCCGGAACTGCGAGTTTGGCACTATATGTTTGGGTTTTTGGCAAAACCAAACACACGAGAGGCAGCACAAAAGTCAAAGAAAACCCAATCTTGAAAGCTATCAAGATTAAGAGATAACCTTTACAAAGAGACAACCCTGTAAAGAGATAAGAGTGATCTAGTAAGGTGAGAGACTGAAAGGAGAGATTGTAATCTTCATTTTCACTTTATAAAAGGACTAGCTCTTGTGGAAGTAGGCATTATTGGTCGAACCACGGTATATCTTTGTGTTATAGAATGCGTTTAATTCTGCTTTACATTATTATCTGTTGTTAATAGTTGTTTAGCGAGTTGGGCATGTTAGTATAGGTTGTAATTGATATTTAGAATTTGTCTAGAGTTGAATTATGTTTAAATACAAGTTATATGTGTAGTGGGGGGGAATCAATTGGTATTTGTATAAACCCCAATAAAGAGAAGAAGAGCGGTTGAACTTTTATTTTTTATTTTTGGGTAATATAGATCAGATAAGCGAATTTGGGAGTAAGTTTGCAAAATATTATGTGTATTTTTTTAGGGTAAATCTGTGGTGCGCAGGAGAGAGAAAGTGAGAAAGAATCTGGGTGGTCACTCACGCCAGGCGGGGGTTGAGGTGTATTGCTCCACAAATGTCTTGGATCTATGCCCCTCATAGACCTGCGTACCCATACATCCTCCGCACTGAAGACATGCTCATTTTTTTAAGCCAAACTTGTTGAACCAAAAAAACGGTTTTTGTGGGGGAGTTCGCTTTCTTATTAGAATAGGTGAGATGTAAGAATTCACTGTAATAATGTATCATATATATAAGGTGTATAATTTTGTGATGAGTTAAAAAGATTCTTGCAATTCTTTGATATGAGTTGATATATGAAAGTTCCCATTGATTGTGAATTATTAGAATACCGTGATTTGTACATTTCGATTCGCCTATAGTCAAATGTCGCAAAATGATGATGTGAAATTGCGGGTTCATAGTAATTAGTACAATATATCTATGAGATATATAGTATTGTTCTGCACATTATTTCTTTTTGTCAATTTTGCTAATGGACCATAGCACTGCTTTCCTTCAGAACTTGAGTGCCAATGAGGGGCTTGACGCCTGGACTCCTTGAGTCCTTGGGCTAAGTTCAGCTGTGGTTGAGCTGACTCCTAAATATATATACCAGCATCTTCCATTCAATCCCATGGCTAAACTCCCGGCCTAATCCATGAACTTTAGTAATTGCGGTAGTTTTGTCTAGTCATACTTAATGCCATGGGTGGGTTTCATGTAAATTTGAATTGGATTCGTTGTTTCTGTATGCATTCCTGAAAGAAGGACACTTAAAATTTGAACAATTCTCATCGTGGCACTAAATTTGCATTCAATAATCTTTCCTTCAATGAGAATACGCAGCAATATTCTTGGTCAGAGTGGAGTGAAGTGTAGCAACAAATAACGTGGAACGAATTTGCAAAGTTGCATGCACATTTGTTTACGGTGTTAAATAAATTGAAATAAAAAGAATTTTTTTTTGGAGATGCAGGGATTCGAACCCTACTTTACGACCGCCAAACCAGCTTGACGTAATTCAAGTTTTGGACTACATCTCCGTTAGCTTTTGCAAGTTAATTCTACTTATACAAGCGAAAGCACTTACACATGTCCTTTTGGCTCCTTAATTTACATTATGCAATTCATCGGTATATTTCAATCATCTAATCTAATATGTTAAACAAATTCAGCCTGTTCTTAAAGTTTCTAATCCGAACACATCACTAAATTCAGGGCCTATGGGTCTTTGTAACTTCTCCTATAAAATCATCTCCAAGATCATGTCCACGGGCTTATATCCTCCTTCATAAGTTCATCTCTCCTCTTCAAAATGTTTTTGTCAAGGAAAGATCTATGGGGATAATATTGGTCTGGCAAGTGAAATTTTATTTAATATGAAAAAGATGAAAACACAAAAATAATGATTTTATTTAATTTTATTTATTATTCTATAGGGATAATAATGGAGTTTTGTTGATCAGATTCTGGAAAAATTTGGCTTCTCTGCCAAATGGAGGAAAATGATTCAGCAATACCTTAGTAGAATATCTTATAATGTACTTCTCAATGACTCTCCTCTAGAAAAAGTTTATCCTGAAGAAGAGTAAGATAGGGGACCCTCTGTCCCCTTACTTATTCATCATTGTGGCAGAAGCCTTATCAAGACTCATTGCTCAAGTTTAAAGATCTAATTTGATTTTTGGGATTAAAATAAGAAGAAAGGCTCCTGGTATCAACTACCTTTTCTATGCGGATGATTCTATCATATTTTGTAAGGCTGATTCTCAGCAATCTAACAATATGGTGAATCTCCTTGACGCTTACTGTGAAGCCTCTGGTCAAGTAGTAAACTTTGACAAATCCAGTGCCTATTTCAGTGGGAATGTGTCTATTAGTACTCAAAAGAGCATTATGATAATGAAATCTACTTGGGTGTTCAAATACTTTTAAGTAGGAAGAAAAGTGAAGATTTTGAGTTCTTGGTACAAAATGTTCAAAGAAAGATTACTGGATGGAAAACTAAAGTTCTATCTCTCTTTGGTAGAACTACTCTCATCAAATTTGTAGTTCAAGCTATTCTTATATATGCAATGAGAACTTATCTTCTCCCCTATAAGATTAATGGTAAATTGGATCAGCTGAATAGGAATTTCTGGTGGAATAGCGCATAAACTTCTCACTCTTATCACACTATCATTTGGGACATACATTCTCTGTAAAATTAAGTCAAATGGTGGTCTGGGCTTTAGGAAATCAAGGGAAATGAATCAAGCACTTATAAGTAAGCATTGCCGGAGAATGCTGAATGATGAGATTTCTAAATGGGCATTACTTTTCAAGAAAACATATCCTAATTGACAAAAGATGATTGAGATGAAAACATTGCCTATGGATATTTTTTATTTCTGTAGAGGCATCATTAGAATTATGAAGGAAATCAAAGGAGGCTTTCTATAGAATATTGGATCAGGCTCTTCCATCTCTATCTTCAATGACCCTTGGATCATTTTTATGGGGAAGCCCCTTATCCTAAAAGACCTTTTTGACCCTGGACCTGATCTTCTCCACCTTAAGATCAACTCCCACTTCTCTCCTGTTCTTCCTACTTGGAATCAAAATAGATTGAGAGATTTGTTTCCCTTTCAGATTATACAATCCATTAACATAATTCATATCAGACCTTCAAACCTTCTTGATCAAATAATCTGGTCATATGCAAAGAACGAGAACATTTCTGTCAAATTAGCATATGTCTTTCTATCCAAGCAAGATAATATCTCTTTTTCCTCTTCTTTCAATCCTCTGATGGTTAAAAAACTGTGGAAATAACTAAGAATAGATGCTGCTACATAGCTTTTTATCTGGAAACTTTACACTAGGGGTCTCCCTACTGGTGATGTTCTTTACAAGTGTAAATTTAAAGGGGATATTACTTGCTCATTTTGTCAGAGATGTATTGAAACAGCATTACATATTTTCTTTTCCTGTTATTGGGTGAAGTTGATGTGGAATGTCTCTAGTGCATGCTATGTTGGATATCAATTCTCAAGATAATTGAGAAGTTAAAGATTGGCTTAATGGTTGTTTGTGTTTTGGAGTTTCAGCGTTCAGAGGCGTTGAATTATAAGTTTTCAGTATTCAATGTTACCCAAAGTTGTTTGTTTTTCAGTACTCTTCAGCATTCAGCAGCAAATCGAGTCTTCAGCATTCCGCGATCGAGGCCACGCTGAATGCTTAATTAAAGTGATGGAACAGAGAGTTCCTCTCTTACTACCCTTTGCAAAGCTTGTTTAATTGTTCTCACAAACATCTTGATTTTGGCGAATAACTTGAGAAGACAAGAACCCATCTTCATTTCCCTTGGTCATTGACAGCTATAAATCCTTATTCCTTAAAGAAACCATCTCCCTTCTTGACCTCGGTTAATTCCTTGAGATTCATGGTAAATAACGTAGTTACGTAGGGACCTTTTATTTTTTGGCAAGAAAAAGAGAGAAATTGCATAGGGTTTTCTCGCTTTTTTAGGGACAAAGGCTTGTGATTTGTGGGTAGACTTCATTGTTTCACAAGATATCCTTGTTTGATGCTACACAAGTTCTTTTAGCCACGTACATTGTAAGTACCCTCCGTTCTACACTACAGTACACGTGTCCACACACCAGGTCGTTGTAGGAACCGTTATGGTTGCACCGAATGATTTACGAACCGCTAACACCCACGCACAGCGGAATAAGGGGTGTCCACGATTTGGTTAGAAATCATACCTTGAGATCGACTTCTTATCTCTAAGAATCCAAGCTCTATGAAATCAGTAACCTCTTGGTTTTCTGTTGTATTCCTATCCTTAGAATGGACGTTGTGTGGGCAACAATCTACCAACCCTTTCTTTCTCTCTTTCCTTGCCTCTCTTTTTCCAATCAATGAATACTGAATTCGGCCAGGAGAGAAGGGTTTCTATTTATAGGCTACAACAGGGACCATGAGGAGAAATTAAGGTTGGGCCTCCTGATGGGCTTGGGCTTCCCATGTTCGCCCAGAACACACGGCCCAAGTCCGTCAACAAATGGCTTATTCCACTAAAGGTCATTGTTGCACTACCACCCTAATCCCAAATTACGTGTTACGTTTATGGGCTCCATATTATATGCTTGTTGATCTCCTCGTGTTTAAGATATCGAATGCCCGTTGATTAAGTCAAGTTACTGACAACTACATTAATCAACTTTTTATGTCTTTGAGTAGTACCACTCAACCTCATTGTCATGTCGGATTAAATCCACCTGCAGGGTTTACATGACAATCCTTATGAGCTCCTCAAGGGGACATCATCATCCCGACTTCCTGCGGGTCATGGATTCCTTCTATAATCAACAGCACACCTTACATATAATGTCATTACCCAATCCATCGAGTTTGTTGATTCACAAATGAATCTCACTCATTGATGATTTAAAGCAATGTACAATGCACGTAAGTTCCCGTTATTATATCTGGATTAAGAGGACAAGCATCCATAATAACAGAGGTGTTTGTTCTCTTATATAGTTAGTATAAAGAGAAACAACCTCACTTGGTCATGTTCAATACACACAAAGTGTACTAGTGTAATCCTATAGTCAAGATAGACTAATACTAGATTATACTACAACCGTACCAATGGTTTGTCCGAATCCATTTAGGTTGTGAACCTTTACTTATACTTTGTAAGATCATCGATGATATGATCTTACAGGTGTCACCACACACCCATATCATCTACAACATAAAGTATTAGACACATGCATATAACTAATAACATATATAATATGCATAACATTTGCCCATTTGATTTTCATTCAAAATATAAAGAATTAGAGTTAATACAAAAGTATTGCTTTTAGTATATAACCCTATCAGTCGTACTCCATCAGCTTGTACCAATCCATCAGAGCGTACCAATGACCCAAACTCAAGTCGTCTCCAGTGTCAGTTATAGCCATTTATGGAAGCAAATCAACTAGCGTAATCCTAGAGCTCAGTCAACGCAACAATCAAGGAGACATTTACTTTGTAACATCAGAGTAATGGCTAATGACCAAGATAGCACACAAGGTGGATCTACACTTCATAACGGCCTGGAGCAAATAAGAAAAATCAGCTCAAACACCTATAAGTAGAAAGAGATGAACTAAGTAAGGCTTGATTCGAGTTTATCCCAAAAAACTTGATACGTAGGCAACTCTTATCCCAAGAAGAGTGTAGCCATTCCCTATTACACAAATCATCAGGTCGTTGTCCAGTAAACACCAAATCTCTATATTGGCGCCGTCTACCGGTTCATTTCCTTAAGAAAAGAGCACACACTTTTTTCTCAAGCCCACAAAGTTGGTTAGAAAAACCACCATGGACCCCTCACTTCAGATGTTGGCAGATCAGATGAAGACACTCCAAGAAGCCTTCCTCACCTTGCAACAAGAGAACCAAACGATGTAGGAACAAGCCACCTCTAACGCCAACAATGGCACTCCAGACGCAGTGGAGAACAACGCCGTCATAGCACTCACAACCACCACCAATCAAAGGTTAGAAGACTTAAGACATACAAGGCGTCACCATTCACAACTAAAATCAGGGACAATCAGGCTCCTTTAGAGTTCATCCAACCAACGTTCTGGCGTGCGACGGTATCTCATGTCCATGCCAGCACGTTGCTCATTTCAGCCAGACTCTCACACTCTACAGCGTTCCAGAGTACGACTACCTGAAATGGAAACTCTTTCCAGCCAGCCTGAAGGACGGAGCTTTAGAATGGTTCTACACGCTCACTCCTGACTCAATCAGCAACTTCGACAAGCTAGTGAGACGTTCGCAGTAGAGTTCATCCACAACAGGAAGAAACAAGCCGACCTGGACTCCTTATTTCAACTAAAGCAAGCACATGGCGAGACGATCCGCGTATTCCTAGGACGTTTCAAAAAGGAGCTCCTCTCAATGGAGCCAGGCTTAAATGATAGCTTTGCAACTTCGACATTCACCAATGCTCTCTTGGATGACTCCGACCTAGCAGGGATCTCGATCGCGCACAAAACCGTAAGCTTTAGGCGACTGTATCACAGAATTGACAAGTACATCAAGTACGAAGAGTGGCTGGCCCAGCTAGGAGTGTAAAAAAAAAAATCGTTGACCCATCATCCGGTAGGGTACCCGCCACCCAAACCCGCACCGACCCGAAAATAGACCTGCCCCGCCCCACCACCATTTTTATGTGGTTGGGCTATGGGTGTAGGTTCTATGCTCAAACCCGACCCGTCAAGCCGCCCGACACGCACTGTGTCAAAAGTCGTTGACCTAACCCCCTGTTGACCCGCACAATTTTAAGACTCTAACTCTAATATTTTTGTATTTTGTTTATAATTTCTTTTAACTTTTGTAGGAATTTGAGAGATATGAATACAAATTTATGAGTTCAACATCAATTTCACATATTCAAGTTTGAAAATTGGGAAAATATCAAAAGTTTAAATTCAACTTTCGAATTTTGGAGAAGATAAATCATTCATTCTTGTATTAATTTCGAATTCTTTTAGTTTATATTTTATTGTTTTGTACCATAGATCCTCGCTCCCATCTTCATTTTATCATGTTATGGAAAATAATCAATTTACAAATGGTAAATCACGATAAATAAGTTTCAAATTTACAGATATGGTTTTGGGTTCGAATTCAAGTTTTTTTTATTTTTGTTTATTTTTTATTGATTGATTCCATTTTTTCTCTATGCTGTGAATTGGAAATATATTACTTGCAGAATTAGAAAGTTTTTTTTGAGTGAAATTGGGTTAAAATGATAATTTCCACCCGATCCAGATGACCCGCCCAAAACCCGCCCCGTAAGCTGACCCAACAAGTCGGGTGATGGTACTAAGACATGACACTTCAACCATGCCCCACCCCACCCTATTGGGGACCACTGGATTTGTATCCCCTAGACCTGCCCCGTCCCGACCCATCACTATTTGACCCACGGTTGACCCGCCCCGCCCCGTATTACACCCCTAGGCCCAGCGCAAGGGCAAAGAAGTTCTCGCAGTAAGTGACAAGCGAGAACCCAAAGAAAACAAACACCACTCGGGCAACAACAACAACAACAGCAACAATAACAAGGGCTCCAGCTCCCATAAGCCCTCTTACACAAAAAGGGAATTCTCCAACTTCTCCAAGATGCCAAGCCAGATCCTGAAGAAGATCTATACAGCACCATACTTTAAGCCCAACATCAACAAGGTGATTGCCATACCAGAGCATCCATACTGCCAATGAATGCTGGAGCCTCCTACCAAAAAGCAACCTCAGGCATAAATTGGATGCCAAACGCCACAGAAGTAGGAGCAGCAGCCATGAACGACCTGCTAACAACAGAAGCAGGAGCAGAATAGCCCGATGATCTAAATCTCCAGGTTGGTCGAGGCACAATAGGAGACATCACTCCTCTGACAACAACGAGGAAAAGGTGATCAACCTGATCACTGACATCTCCAACGACCAAATCTCAGGTCGGGAAAAATGCAGAAGGGTAGGAGCGCTTCAGGAGATCTACCACCTCTCCCACAAAGCTGAAGTCATCACTCCTACCAGCTTTCAAACAACGACCTCTATAACATTCACGGAGGACGACCAAGACAAGGTGTGCCTACCCCACAATGATGCCCTGACAGTGCACGTCAAAATCAATGGGTGGATAGTCAAAAGAGTCCTCATCGATCCAGGCAGCTCGTGCGACATGCTTTTCTATCAAACATACAAGAACATGCACCTGCCAGACTCGGTGATGATAGAATCAAATGCACTGCTCTATGGGTTCAACGGAGATCGCACAGATCCCATTAGAGACGTCATCCTACCAGTCTCCATTAGTGAAAATGAGGACATGGTCAAAACTTCAACATGTTTCAGTGTGATCGATGTCAAGTCATCCTATATTGCCATTCTAGGATGCTGATGGATTCACAAGATCCAAGCAATTCCATCAACCCTACACCAGGTCCTGCGGTTCCCCGGACCCCGAGGCATCATGGAGCTCAGAAGTAACCAACTAGAAGCTCACCGATGCAATCACGTTAGCACAACAACCACACCAAAGCCTCAGGTCGTCAGCAAAAATGTCCCAAAGAAGCAAGATCCTCAAGCTTCCAGCCCTCCACCAGCAGCAGTAGACAAGCTCAAAGGGAAACAAGCACAAATAGAACCTGGAGAAAAAGTCAATCTGGGCACAAATGATGACCCAAAGTTTGTCTATGTCGAGGCTGATTTAGACCCCAAGCTCAAGGAGTAACTTGTCAAATTTTTATCTCCCAATAAAGATGTTTTTGCTTGGTCGTATATCGATATGCTTGGAATCAACCCACAGGTCGCTTGCCACAAATTAAATGTCAATCCAAATGTAAAGCCTATCAAACAACGACCTCGTAAACTGGCTCTCAAATTTCAGAAAGCCATCAATGAAGAGATAGAAAAGCTAAAAAATGTGGGATTCATCAGAGAAGTCGAGTACCCGACCTGGCTAGCTAACATCATAGCCGTTCCCAAGAAGAACGGCCAGGTACGACTCTGCAAAGACTTCACCAACGTCAACAAGCACTGCCCCAAGGACAGCTTCCCCCTGCCAAGAATTAACGTTCTGGTCAATCAAACATGCGGTCACGAACTCCTTTTATTCATGGACGCCTACAGTGGATACAATCAAATACCACTAGCAGAGGAAGACCAGGAAAAAACGTTCTTCATCACCGAACAGGGAACGTTCTGCTACAATGTCCTACCATTCGGCTTGAAGAACGTAGGCACGACCTACCAAAGACTGGTCACAAAAATGTTTAAAGACTTGCTAGGCGACACGATGGAAGTCTACATAAATTATATGGTAGTCAAAAGCAAAAAAGCTAGAGATCACATTTCTCACCTACAAGAAGCCTTTGAACGACTGTGCCAAAACAAAATGAAGCTCAACCCAGCAAAATGTGTATTCGGGGTAGCTTCAAGAAAGTTCCTAGGATACCTCGACTCACAAAGGCGCATCGAAGCAAACCCAGAACAGATACAAGCTCTCCTCGAGATGCTAGAACTGACCTCCAAGCAACAAATCTACAAGTTATTTGGCATGGTTCAGCCCTCAACAGATTCATCTTACGTGCATCTGACAAGTGCATACCGTTCTTGCAAATACTGAAAAAGGGTGCAACATTCACATGGATAAACGAATGCCAAAAAGCTTTTAACGACTTGAAAGCTTACCTATCAACTCCTCCCATCCTGTCCAAACCAACAGAAGGAGGGACACTGGGGATTTATCTTGCAACTATCGACTTTGATATCAGCTCGGTTCTCTTTCGCAAGCACGAAGGAATCGAAAAGCCAGTCTACTTTACCAGCAAAACATTGGCCGACTCAGAAAAACATTACTCCCCAATGGAGAAAACAATGTTAGCTTTGCTGTACTAACCTCGGAAGTTCCGACCTTACTTCCAGGCTCATATCATGAAGGTCATCACAGATGTACCCATCAAACAGGTCTTGAGTTCTAGCAACAAAACAGCCCGCATGGCCAAACAGGCTGAAGAACTCGGAGATATCACATCGACTTCGCTCTCAGAACGTCTCGCAAAGGTCAGGTCGTTGCTGATTTCTTGGCAGATTTCCCGTTGAAGATGTCAACTGGGAACCCGAGCCAATTACTTCATTTTATCAACCATCCACCCCAGACACATGGCACCTCTATGTAGCTGGATCATGCAACAACAACGGTAGTTGATTGGGGGCTGTGTTAACTTCACTAGAAGGAACACAACTACAAAGGTCAATCAAGATCGACTTCGCAACATCCAACAATGAAACGGAGTACGAAGCATTAATTACAAGCCTCCGCATGGCACAACAGCTACAAGTCCAGAAACTCAAAGCTCACAGCGATTCATAGCTAATCGTCAAGCATATCACCAAAGAGTGTGTAACAAACGGAGCAAACCTGGCGAAATACGCTCAGGTCGTTAATAACATCATCAGCTCGTTCAAGACATTCTCTTTGGAACATATTCCTTGAGAGGACAATAGACATGCAGACAACCTGGCTTTCTTAGCCTCGAAGACATAAGAGACATGTCCAACCACAATATACATTGATATCCTGGAGAGGCCTGCATACCAGCAAGAAAGTGTCAACAGCCTCACAGACTTTCAGCCCCCATCCGTAGAAGAGATCACTCAATCTTGGATGGGCCCATTTCTGCAATTTATCCTACATGGGGAACTCCCAGCATAAGCAAAGAATGCTCGTGCCATAAAATTCCGAGCTCCTAGATACACCGTAATCAACGGACGATTATTCTGCAAATCCGTAGGAGGACCTGACCTAAGGTGCATAACTCCATGCGAAGGCTAACTCATCTTTGACGAGATTCACAAGGGCGAATGTGGCAACCATGCAGGAGCAAGATCTCTGGCTCACAAAGCAATCGCTCAAGGGTATTATTGGTCAGGCATGCACATCGAGGCAAAGACATACGTTCTCAAATGACACTAATGTCAAACATTTGGACACAACCATCTGACTCCAGCACGAGAGTTGATCAACATAGCCAGCCCATGGCCCTTTCAGATGTGGGGGCTAGATATCATGGGACCGTTTATCCCACAAAAGAAAACAGGACTCAAATACGTCTTAGCAGCCACAGATTACTTCACCAAATGGGTAAAAGCAATCCCACTAGTCCAAGTCAAAGAGGTCCATGTCATCTACTTCATATGGACTAATATCATCACAAGATTTGGTCTCCCCCACACCCTTGTCATGGACAACATAACCTAATTTGTTGGCTCACAAGTCAAGGCATTTTTGCAAAAATGGTACATCACTCAAGCATTTTCTACACCTAGATATGCACAAAGCAATGGTCAAGCAGATGCTACCAACAAAGTAATCAAGGAAAATCTCCAAAAGAAGTTGGAGAGCAAGAAAAGCCAATGGCCGGAGCAACTCGAAAACATTCTATGAGCTTACATAACAACAGTCAGAGCCAGTACCAATGAATCTCCTTTCACACTTTGCTTCGGAACAGAGGCAGTCATACCATCAAAACTAATAATCACAACCACACGTTCTGACATCGTCGAAACAGGTGATAGTGACACCATCTTAGCAAAAAAAGTCGATCTCCTAGAAGAGCGAAGGGAAACAGCTATAATATCCCTAGCTCGGTACCACCAAACAATCCAACGATCTTACAACAAGATGGTTGTCCCAAGATTTTTCCAAGCTGGTGACCTAGTCTTCAAAAAGACTCTAGCTCCAGCCAAGCTCGACCCAACATGGGAAGGCCCCTACATCGTTGAAAAAGTTGTTGGAAATGGAGCATACTGGATCAAAACAAAACTCGGTGATACACTTCCCCGACCTTGGAATACAACTCTACTCAAGCGATTTTATCAATAAATCTTTTCCAGATGTATCAGTCAATATGAATAAAATTCCATCAACATTTCGAGCACAAATATCATCTTTTGCATTACATGAGTACCAGGCATCTCGCACTACCCAACCCGACCTAGGACATCACAATGTCAGGTCGTACATCAAAGACGGAGTCAAGAACGACTCAACTACAGTTACCACGCAGTGGTAAATCATCAAATCAATCCAACCCAAGGTCCCCTAAAAGGACCCTAAATCAACTTAACACTAACGCATGGCCAGGGTTAAGCATGATTCAACAGTAAATTCCACGCAATTATCAGTCAAATTCAAACATAGGGGACCCCCAAAAGGACCCATAGTCAACTTAAGGCATTTGAACAGGGTTAAGCTTGGCTCAACTGTAACTACCAATCAAAGGCTAGTTATCAAACAATCGGAGTTCCCCCAAAAGGAATGACCCAATCAAACGCAAAAAAGCAACCTAGGTGACAGCTACGATCATCTCACCAGGTTGTACATGACATTAGGCGATCTACCATAGTACAACAAGTCATCAGGACTACCACTATGTAGAATAGGTCGTCATACAACGAATCAAACAACAATAAAAGCAATCACATCCACGAAAAATTCAAAGACAACATCAAGGCACAACAAGTAAGTAATTTAAATACTTTACTACTTACAAAATTTGGTTGGATACTAGAGGCCCCCAGGTTATCCTGAGAAAATGACCTCAGCACCCCCATCATCAAAAATCAAAGTTATAAATATCGGTTATCAATATCAACCAAAGCAAGTAAGAAAACATAGTTCATCATCATTCAAACAAATCAATAGCAAAGAGAGAAAAGGCACAGTCAAAGGACACGGGGAAGATTCTCCACACTCAAAGGCTCCAGTGGGCCACTCTCTTCACCAATAGGGCCACCAGCTGAATCACCACTCAAATTCACAACTTTTGTGTAGACCTCTTCAGTTAGTTGAGCGTCTGGAGCAGCAGCAAGGTCAGATGGTAGATCAAGTCGTCTACTAGCATCTGCAACAGTACTTTTCATAACTACTATTGCAGCCCCACTTTTAACCGACCTCTTCAGGGTTTTATAATTACGTTCTAGCTCCAGGAGGTCGTCCACCAAAACATAAGTATCACCGCTCTCTACCAAGTCGATTAAGTCGTTATATTCCTTCTGAGCCCTTTCAGCAACAACCTGTGCATTCTTGCACTCACCAATCCAGTTCTGAACCTCCACCTTTGAAGCATCAAGAGACGGTTGCAACAAGGCCACCTTACCAGCAAGATCTCCGACCTGCGACCTCAGCCCAGACATTTCAACTCACTCCACCTCTTGAACAGTGAGCAACTTGTCATAAGCCTCCTTGGTAGGATCCAACTCCTTCTTGTATAGGTCGGAGATAAGAGCTATCTCTTTCAACTTCCTATACATAGCCAGGACCTGACAACAAACAAAGTAAATCACAAAGCAGTAAAAGTGGAAAACAAGGCAATACCTAGGTCGGAGAGGCACTTACAAAGCACAGGGAGTGATCCATATCTTTAATGTTCATCCCCAGGTCCTTCCCAGTCTCCAACTGATGCATATATCCATCTAGGGCAATGCTCTCCAGCAACTAAATAGTTCTTGAAACTATAGTCCCCATTCTTCATAAACTTACTCAACCCACTCACTGGGTCCTTATAGGTGACAAGCCTATCCAGAACATCATTAGCACTCTTGTCTCGTAGGGCCGTACTCCCCGATCCTTTCAACTTTTGGGCAACAGGCTTATTCTCACTAGCCTTCTTCTTGCCCCGGGTATCAGCAACCCCCACATCCACAACAAGTTCCTTCAGATCCATCCTCTTCAATGGTGCTCGTCCTGCAGAAGAACGACCTCCACTAGTACTAGGTCGTTCCTCAGATTCAATTTGGGACTTCTTCGATCCTTCCATCTCAATAAATTTAGAGTGCCTTTTCAAATTAGGCCTCTGGAACTGAGGGGGAGCATCACCACCACCACCAACACTCCCACCACCATGACCAGAACGTTCACCATCACCTACTTCAGACCGTTTGGATGCATAACGTTCAGCATCTCCCACTTCAGAGCGTTTGAATGTAGAACGGCTATCAGCAGCTCCTCCAACCGTCCTCACAGAAGCAGAACGACTATCAGCAGCCCCTCCAGCCATTCTCCCTCCAGAAATAGGTGCCTTCCTTTGGCTCTCCCTCTCCATCTCACCGTCCGAGCTAGAATCAGAGATATAAAAACAAGCTTACGAGCCCTCTTCTTTTGCTCCACCTTCTTTCGGTTGATCTTCTCCCCACCACGCTTCTTAAAGTAGTGAGAAATCTCCCCCAAGATAGCTCGTTTCTCCTCCCAACTCAAACAAGCAAACTTCTCTACAACGTCAAGCTCAGGACGACCTCAAATGGAAACCTCTGCACGAAAGAACACAAAAACATCATAACTGATAAGCACCCAAAAGTGTATTATGAAACCCCATTGAGACATATAAATTTGGTTCATTATGTGTTTAATAATCATGAAATAAATATGTTTTCATACTTTTGCAGGTATTTGCGATAAACATAGAAATATTGGTTAAACGCAATAAAGCCACGAGGAGCGGGCGTATATATGAATTCTCCCAAATCCCGTAGAAGCATCAAACTTCCAAAGCTCCTACCTCTCGAACCCGGGACTCGAATGTGACAAGAGAGCTGCTCGGACAATCAGGCGATGAACTCTACGATAGGCGGAAGTTGTAAAAGCGCCCAAAATACGGATCGCCATCGATCGCACATGGACCCACTATGCGGGGCCACAAGATTGGATGAGTCATCAATCATGGAGCATGTCAAGATAAAGATAACAAATTATTGGTGCAAAATTGACACCTTGCATGTAATAAATTAGATTAGGTGTTAATAGTGAAAAAAGGCAAGGTGTCACTTTGTTTTAATGTGGTAGATAAAAATGAATCAATGTGGTTTGATAATTCACGTGGGAGGGAATGAGATTTCTCTCAAATGGAGAAGAAATTAGACAAATGTGGGGACACCTCCAATTACTCCCTTGACTTATTTTCCTCACATGACATTATTTTAGTTCCTTAGTGAAAATGAGAAGTTAGTTTTTTGTTTTGAAAAAAAAGTTTGTAATAGTTTTAATGGAGGAACACTTGTTCTTCTAAGAAATAATAGAAGTGAGTTTGGTTGTGGATTTTCTTCTTTCTCTTTCTCTTTCTCTTTTGTGTTTTTATTAGTTCATAAGTCCTTGTCCCAAGGATCATGAGCTAACTTCCCTTTTGGGGAGTTAGTCTAGTCTAACTTCATGTGGGTAAAACCAATTGTTGGGTTGGTAGGTTTAGGAAGAACAACTAACTCTACATCCTACCCCAAAATGGTAGTTGGTGTAGAGTTTAGTTAGAAATCAAGCAATGAGCTTAGAGATAAGTCATTGTTTGGTTTCACTTGCTAGCATGTATGAGCTCTTTAGTGAGCCATGCATGTTAGGGATCAAATCTATTTTTCCGTTAGGGACTTGTCTATGAGTTTAGGAAGAATCAAAACCTATTTCAAATCAACACTAATGGTAGTTCACATGAGGAGGATTAACTCTCCAATTTCTCTTTCAAATTTCCATTTCGGTATTAAGTGCATGTTTTCATTATTAATGTTTTTATTAATGTTTGTGTAGGAAGGAAAAATCTAGCATTAATAATTACTCCTTACTCTTTAGTTCCCCTTATTTGTAAATTCCAATTTGTAGTTGTTCTAAGCTTTAGTTTAGTTTGAATCTTTATTCCAACTCTACTAAACGTAAGATCGTGAGTAAGGAACCTTGATTGCTTTTGCACCAATTTAGAGAGTTCAAAACTCTAAGTAGTGTCCAAGCATATATCAAATGGCATTTGCTGTTCTAAAAGCCATAGAGCGCGTGTGCTAAAGATCGGAAGTTGCATCAAGGGGAACCCCATTCTCTTCATTCCTTTCATTTTAGATTTGTTTATGTTTTTTTGGTATTTTTTTCAGTATTTTTTTCCTCGCGATTGACTGTAAGCAAAAAAAAAAAATTCGCTCTACTTTCGGTACCAAAAGTTAGGACTGGGAGAGATAACTACTGCACGATTATAAGACTTCGAGAAAAATTTGAAAGTATTATGAAATAATTGGACACGTGCGGCGCTGGTGTAGAGTCAGCGTCTTGCTGAGTGGGACCCACGTCCGCGGGTGAATTTCTTCAGTTTTTGCTCCTGTTCAACCACCAGCATCTCCAGATCTACCTTGATCCATTTCCAGGCCTAAATATCATACCTTGTACCTGAAAATATCAATAATCCTTTGGGATTAATCGCGTCGACAAATTGAAACGTTTGTTTCGCGGTAGCGGGGAAGCCTCTGAGGGTTCCAATTTTTCAAGATATTGTAATTTATTTTTATTATTATTATTATGTTTTTCTGCATGTATGCCATGTATATAGTATTAGGAAAAATTTATGGATTATTATTTAAGTTTTAGCCTAGAATTATGCATGAATCAAGTTAGTATACCCGTAAAATATTATATATATCATTACACGGACATGAATTGCATATGAATGTATATTTACATATTAATGGTAATTGTATTGCATGGGTATATGTCTTTCTCACGATAAATGTTTCTTGTTACATGTTTGATATTTCTCGATTATCATAATTAACGGTCTTGTCTAATAAGTCGATTTTGTCAAGAAAGAAGAGAACATTCCAACGAGGGTTAAAATCTGAGTTGGGTAAGTTGTTTCTAAACCTACGGGTAAAGCCTGCTCTCTATAGGACATTCTTAATCTCAATGAGTATTGTCGAAATCGATTTATTATGCAATACAAGAGTCGTATTTTAGTTTAGGTATAATACTTTGCATGTTTAGTTTTGTTATCTATTCTGCGTATGTATACTGTATTCGTATGCTAAGGTATTTAGATACGTAATAGTGATTCAAATTCGCCTGTTACTGTTGATATACGTTTACGTAATATCGATTTACAAATTAAGCATATATAATGATATTCGCGATGTTTATTTGCATGACGTATGGAAATATTTATCGATGACACAAGCTTGCCTATTCGTATAGCTATACGTATGAGTAGAGTACCTTTACATGCTACTGCACCTAGTATTGTATGAGTAGATCGTATTTGTATGTTTGTATTTTAACCCTTGCATAAATCTTAAAAAAAAAAAAAAAAAAAAAAAAAAAAAAAAAAAAAAAAAAAAAAAAAAAAAAAAAATTTTAAAAAAAAATTAAAAAAAAAATTAAAAAAATTAAAAAAAATTAAAAATTAAAAATTAAAAATTAAATTAATTTAAAATTAATTTAATACCACCTTTGCATAAATTTTAATTCCATAAATCTTAATCATATTCCAATGGTGTCTAGGAAACTTGAAAGATTGAGGTTACTTAATTAGAACCGTCTTTCGCGGAAATCCTCCCTCATATCTATCTTGTGACCTGGCTGTTGGTTTATGCACACGTATTCCTAGCTTCACTGCTACGTTAGCAGCAGCTTAGGCATATGTTGTTCAACCCTAATGCTTAAGATAATAATAAAATTCGAGTCCTCATAATTCCTTCTGTAAGTTAGATCTAATTTTATGCTTGCATGAGATTAAGGTCTGGTTCCACTAAAGAAATTGAACATACCTATCGTCGAAAAAAATCGATAGGCAATTTGGCGTAAGTTCTCAAATAAAAATTGTTCTTCTTCGCTAATTACCTTTATCACAATCCTTCGTCGCCTTCAACTTCAGTCATTATGGCCGACGATCCTCCCGCCAGAGAAGCCCCTCCGGACTTCTATGCATGACATTACAGAAGGACCTTCTTCACGCATCAAACTTGAGGACATTGTCGGTGATTTTCGTTATCCCACCAAGCGTTTTCAGTTTGTTACCAATATATCATGGTTTGGAGCACGAAAAACCGCACAATCATCTTTCGTAGACTTTAACAAGTGGCAACAACATTTCATCATCCAGCAGTCTCTAAGGAACAACTCTTGCTTATTTGTTTCCATTCACTTTAGCGAAAAGCGTCAATCTGGCTAGCGGGACAACAATCACAATCCATAGACACATGGAATAAACTAGTTCAAGCTTTTATGCTTCAGGTTTACACTAAGAAAACAACCAAATGCTTCAGAAAATTCAATTCTTCCGGTCAAAATCCTCATGAATCCTTTACGGAAGCATGGAGTCGTTTTAATTGATCTTACGTTAGAATGTCCTCACCACAAACTAGAAAAAGTCGTCCTTGTTCGTTCATTCTTTAATGGTGCATGCGATCATCAAAAAGAAACTCTTGATATAATGAGCGGAGGTTGCTTCATGGACAAAGGAGCTCTTGAAGCTTATACTTTTCTTGAAAAACAAGCTTAAAAAAAGGTACACCTTTGGGGGTAACGGGCGAGCCGTCTAGATCATCAAAGGATCTGTTTACAAAAGCCACATCAATTTTTGAGGTAAAACCCGATCTGAAATAAAAAATTTGATAGAATCCCCTAGCTAAAAGTAGATGCCCTTGCAGTTCAAGTAAACGATCAACTACCAAAACCGGTCATGAACGTTGACACCTCGCTCCTTGTGTCATTTGTCTTAGTCCCGATCATCGATGCATATTGTCCCTTGTTATATGTTTCCCTACTCAACAAGCGGAGGAGGCATGTGCATTCAACATTCCTAATGCACCGTGGAGACAACATCGAATTTCGCTTGGCGTCAAAATAACCAACAAATGGGGGCTCCTCCCGGGTTTCGCTTAATCAACCACGTTCGACCTACCAATAATTTTATTCCATACCGCCAAGGAAATAATCAGCAATACCAACAAGGTCAATTTCAAAATAATGCTAATTATCAGACCAACCGCAGCCTTGTTCCAGCTAATCCAAATCCCAACTATAATCAACAACTTCTAAGCAATAATCGAGAACTACTACCTGTTGCACAACCTGCGCCAACCATTACGGATAGGACAAATGAGACTTTCCTGGCTTACATGAACCAACAGTCTCAAATTTTAACGTCTATCCAACAATCACTTCAGCAATTGGCGCAAGAAAAGAGTCAGAAAGGCGTGTTTCCTGCACAAGCAGTTCAAACCCTAAACCAGCAAACACAGCCTTTGAACTCACCAATGCCCTGGTACAAGCACCCCCAACCAAGGTGAGGTGCATGCAATCACTACTTTACGATCTGGAAAAACTGTCGACAATCAGATACGTATGCCAGATAATCAACCAAAAGAACAGGAGGGTTCCAAGGAATCTATTTCTAATAATGAACCTACGGAAGATTCCCCAGATACAACAAAGTCAACACCTCCGAATGTAGGAAACAAGCAAGTAGACCCCTTTGCCAAATTCCGCCCTAAGGCACCGTTTTCAGGACGCTTTGCAAAGAATAAACCTGATGACAATTTTCTTTGAAATTGAGAGAGACTTTTCAAAATTTAACAATAAACTTACCTTTTCTCGATGCCTTAAAATTATTACCAAAAACATGCAAAATTTCTAAAAGATATGTGCACCACAAAAGGAGAACTAATGTTCCTCAACAAGCTGCCCGACTGAACGGTTTTCCTCCATCACCGAACACAATGGTATAGTAAAATACAAAAGGACCTGGTAGACCAACGGTTCCATGCACCTTAGGTGACAAATACACTGCCATCGACTACTAGACCTAGGAGCTAGTGTGAACTTACTTCCATATTATTTATTTAAACAACTAGGTCTTCATGAACTTAAACCTACCACCATGACTCTACAGTTAGCGGATCGATTTCCATAAAGTATCCAAAAGGAATTATGAAAAACGTCCTTGTAAAAGTCCAAGATTTCTTCTATCCCCGTAGACTTTGTTATTTTGGATACGAAGTTGCATGTGATTCCATTCCAATCATCTTAGGGCGTCCGTTCCCACCGCCAATCGCTAATGCTCTTTATTAACTGTCGAGATGGTTCCATGACCATGTCCTTCGAAATCTTCGGTCGAGGTGAATGTGTTCGGGTTGATGAAACAACTTCGAGCGACATTGATGGTGAGGTTAACGGGGTTGACAAAGATTCCGCAAAGAGTATTTTACAAACTCTTTCCCCGAAGATGAAGTGTACCAATTTCTTTCCTTTAGCTTAACTGAAGTTTGAGGGGCGATGATTATACACAAGAAGTAAAATGAGTTATTAGAGTCATTACCATTATTTGACCCTACAACAGGTGATGTCATAACTTGGATGATCATCAATCTATTTTACTACATGGATGATGACCTTCCTCAAGAATCTTTAATACCCACTCCGCCCACCCCCGAATTAAAACCACTTCCTTTCGAATTAAAATACGATACTTTGATGATCTTTGATGGTCGTCACCCGCTTATTATTTCTTCACAATTAACCGGACAATCAGGAAGCTCGTTTAATTAATGTCATTCAACAACATCGTTTCGCTATTGGATGGTCCCTAGATGACATTAAAGGCATTGAACCTAATGTGTGCACTCCATCGTGATACACTGGAAGAAAATGCAAAAGACGCCGCGTGAACTACGCCTAAACCCTACCATGAAAGATGTGGTCCGAGAGGAAGTGTTAAAATTACTAGATCTTGGTATTATTTACCCTATCTCCTCGATAGTGTTTGGGTGAGTCATTACACGAAGTTCCAAACTGGCATTACATTTGTGCTAAAATGATAAAGATGAATGCATTTCCGCCAGATCCCAAAGAAATGGCTTAATATGCATTGACTATCGCAAACTTAATGCCGTCATTACGTGAAAGATCACTTTCCACTTCCATTCATCGATCGATGCTCGAACGCTTAGCCGGGTCATGCCTATTTATCGCTTCTTTGATGGTTATTCCGTTATTTTCGTGATAGTCATAGACCCGGCCGATCAAGAAAAGACAACGCTCACCGGTCCATTTGGTACATTTGCATATATGTATCGAATGCCTTTTGGCCTTTGCAATGCACCCGGTACTTTCCAACAGCTGCATGCTTCATATTTTCGAATGATATGGTTGAACGGTTTATGGAAGTATTCATGGACAACTTCTCAATTTATGGAGATTCTTTTCGATAGTCGCCTATCAAATCTTGAAAAAGGTCTTTACACGCCAGGAAGAGAAAAACCTTGTTCTTAATTGGGAAAATGCCATTTCATGGTTACTAAAGGAATAGTTTTTTAGGACATATCGCTTCAAAGGACGGAATCAAAGTCGACAAAGCTAAGATAGAAAAAAATTGCTTCACTTCCTATACAAAAAAACATTCGAGACATATCACAGCATTCTTAGGACACTGTGTTTTTATAGGAGATTTATTCAAGATTTCTAAAAAAGGTTGCTAGACCTTTTAACCAATCTCCGCTTAAAGATGCCGCTTTTTTATTTCGGGTTTCGGTTGCAAAACAAGCCTTTGAGGTATTAAAAACCGCATTAACTACCGCCCCATAATTCAACTAACCGATTGGTCTAAACCTTTGAATTAATGTTTGACCTCCACAATTTGGACAACATCGTCCAAAGTCACAGTCATCTCCCAAAGGCATATGAAGGTGTTGGTCTCCGGGATGCCATCTCTCCCAAAGCGAGATCGATGGTGGATCCATATGCCGTGATGATAACCTTCCGCGAGATCAAACAAGTCGCTCCTCCACTGCCGCGGCAAATCTCGGAGACCTTTCACATTCATTTTGAAATTCCATTGGGATAACTTAGCAAGTGTGAAACACTTCAACGCTCCGCGATCCTCACGAAACAACCGAACGCGCGTTAGATATATATGAGCGAAACAAAATATTTTGTGAAAATCAAAGTACACAGAAAAACAAAATATTACCGCTTCTCTCCCAAACATCGCGGCGACATGCACGCATAGTCATACAACAACTCGACTCATCACGGGCCTCCCATACACCCTCTTTGAAACTCCAAATCATCATTGGATTTTCTTCGAAATCAATACGGGAGGTGCTTAACAGCGGTGGTGCGTCTTCTACCACATATTCTTCAACATCATCATCCGCTCATCCTCCTCCTCCTCTCTTCCTCACTCTCCTCCTCACTCATCTCCTCTTCTACTATACTCTTCCCTTTGTCTAAACCTACATCTAAACCTACATTAGTATCACTATCTACACTATCTACACTATCTTCACTAAGCGAATCAACCTCGGGAACCTCGGGAACCTCTTTTCCAAATGGTCCTCTGTGATGCCGTTAAGCCGTCACGCCTATGTCTTTTCTTCAATGCATCACGCTAGAGGAACCGCAAAACAATTTCTTAACACCCTTGAATGTAGTTTTGCTACATTCTACATCTTTGATCGAGGACCCATCGCTACAAAGAAAAATAAAATAAGTATTAGTAAACCATATTTAAATAAACAATGTACAAAGAAACCACTAGAAAAGATCATCGTCATTAAAACAAATGTACTTATAAGCTTGCTATGATAACTCCAAGTATATATGAAGAAATAGAATGAAGTTACACTATCCAAATTCTATCGAATTTTTGAAGCGAGTTTCCTTTGTTTAGTCGACATTTAGTATACTTAAACTGTCATAACACGGAAATCAATAATGACATCCTTCCAACAACCATATGTACATAACACCTATAAAATATTCAACCCACAATACAATTTCTATCCTCGTCAAGCATAGGAAACCACCCAAAAACCACCTTGATTGTACATTCGATGAATTTGATAACCAAAGAAAAGCTTCTCACTATAATGCTTTCGGCAGGTTTGTTCCCGTATCCGGACCTTAAGCAAGTACTGCGTTAAAAGCTGCATGTAATCAAGGTCATTACTCATTAGTCAAGACTCAAGAACATAAGCAATATAAAAGGTGAGTAGCAGATAATGCGGAGACACTAATCATAAAATGGTAAAAGTATCTTCTCTTATAACATCAAGCCCTAAAAAGGAAAATACTAGGTATGAAGATGGGCACTATGAAAGTTTAGCAACAAGATGTAAAGCAACTCATTTTTAATTTTCAAGCGGGGCTCTAAATCCATGTTTGGGGGTATCACCATGCTACCCCTCAGGGGTAGCATCGCTAGTATTTCTCTGCGTATTATTACTAAAATGGAGACAATGTTGCACTAGTTCCATTCAAAATTCAAGAATCTAACATAAGGTTACGAAACAAATCAATCTTCATACATTAGAGGAAATGAACAACCGTACCCATTACAATAGAAACAAGATTCTACCAACAACCGTACCCATTACAAATTCCAAACCATCAAATATTACCCATTTCCTAAAACAAGTAGTTAAACCAAGCCAACAAGAAATAGAACCAAGCCAATATGATTCTTACCTTCAAATGGATATGAAACTTGATTCAAATTGGATATGAAACTTGATTAGGAAAGAAAACTTCGATGGCTCAATTTGATTGTGCGATTCTCAATTACAATTGTACCGATTCTAATTGGATTGGGAGAATTGGAATGGTTTTGGATTAGGCGATTCTAATTGGATTGGGTGATTCTAATTCGTTTTGGTTAGGGTTGAAGGGTTTTTGGCAGTCTTGTGAGAGAGATGACCGACTAGAGAAGGTTTTCGGTTTGCGATGGAAGTGGGGGTGTCTTGGGCTTTTGTTGGGCATAATTTGGGCGGGAACGGAGGCTTGATCAATTTTAGTGGCCAATCTGGGACCCATTCTTTATGTGACAAGTTAATATTATGAAGACTAGCTAAACACATTACAGTACTCACGTGGGGCCGGCGCATATAAATCAAACGCAAAGAAAGATGTCCTACCACGGCCAAGTGAATTAATAAGAATCAAATATTCACAACTTACAACACTAAAGAGTAGAAAGGCAATGGCGTCCTGAAGCATAATGTGACTAACCCTCACAGCAAAAACCACGAGATAACTTTCGTATTTGAATAGCTCTGGCTCTGCATTAATCGTGAAACTAATCAATATAACAGGTTTTATTCCAAGGTAAACAATAATGAAACAACAATGACTGAAACCATTAATCCATTACGAATCTGAGATGGAACTAGCATGACATGCACCTACACCCGATGGCAAAATGCCGTTCGACTAAAAGAGCGTGCTTATTCAATCCATTGCCCGGAGCTTGCCGTGTCAAATAATATTTGGAAATTCGAGAGCCCAAATACATATCAACCCAGCATGGAAGCCTAGAATACACACAATCGATTAAAGAACCACAGCCGGATCCTATAAGTGGGCATGTCATGCTATAATTCTACCATTTTAGTTTGCTTTTTATCATCCCTAGAACTTTTAATATTTCAATTAAATACGTTACTCAAATGTTATAGATTCGCAGTTATTAAAATAAAGAGGTGTCAAGGAAATCATGGGCCGGGTTATGCATGTCGTTTTGATACATTGACATTGTTATTGCTAATGAGGTAAAGTTCAACTATCCATTCCCTATTTTCAATCATCTACTATAATTCTACCATATTGACTTGAGTAGCACCTATATATATGGAAACTCAACTTTACCCATACATTGTTGCCTCTTCTTGGGCCAGTCATAAAGTCATATTAATAATAATCCATATAGGAAATGGACTCTTCCAAACTCAAAAGAAATTAAACAGTACTCCCAAACACCAGCTTTACATCCAAATTCAGGTTTTCCAAATGAAGAATCCCTATTTAATTACCTCATATATATTATTTTCAGAATATACATAATATTTTAAGCCCATGGGCGCTCCTCAGTTTTCCCACGTTTCTAAAGATAACATCTAAGGTTGATGCATTTGTGAATTTAATTACTTTTTTTTGTTCATAATTGATCATTATGTATGAACTATATTCCCCTATATAAATACCAAGCTCATTAATCTAAATTCATCAAGAAAACTAAACTAATTGTGCAATACAGAAAATTTTAAAGCTAGAATAATGGGATTGTGTACCAATGTGAATTCGTTACTTTGTGCCTATTGGGCTTTAGTCATGGTGCGTATCTACAGCTCGGGGACTCACCACAAGACTTCCTAAAGCGTTCATAATCGTGCTCGTGCACAAGTTGGTGTTGGACCCATGACTTGGGACAACAATGTTGCAGCCTTTGCTGCGGACTATACAAACCCGGATGACCGGTACATGCAATTTAGTGCACTCGAGCAGTTCTTATGGCGAGAATCACAACGGTAGTACGGGTGACTTCTCTGCTATAGGTGCGATAAACATGTGGGTTAGCGAAAGACAATTCTATAACTACAACACTAACACATGGCGGTTGGAGAGTGCTTGCACTACACACGGTCAGTATGGAGCAATTCAATCGGACTTCGGGTGTGCTAAAGCTAGATGCAACAACGGGGGCACTTTTATCATTTGCCTGGGACATGCCAAACACCAGCTTCACAAATTCAGGTTTTTCAAAGGAAGAAAGAAACCAATAATTAAAAGGGGTACCGCGGAACCTCAAGACATTAGCGACCAAAACAAAATCGTGTTGTAGTTATGCGTACTAATATGAGTATGTCAACATAATCAAAAAAAACACGACTTACTTTGAAATCTTCCTATATGATAATGTTCTAGAAGAGAAACAAAAATCATATTCCACGTCTAGTTATCTTACCCGAAGACATCTCCTAGGTGGGGCGCGTTGATTCAAATCCCACGGTGTTGTATGTCATCAGCCATTACTTGACCATCTTAATTGAGGAACACTAAAGAAGAAAATGGCATTCCTAGGACGAAATGGGTATGGAAGAAATTTTGGATTGAGAAAAATAACTAAGACATGCTTGGCAAAGAGTCCTTGGATTCTTATTTGTGAACGCCGATTGTAAAGGGATGCATCGGGGCCGGAGCTCACTAAATAATTAGATCTGAGAACAAACTTCTTGGCTAGGATACCAAAACTTATGATTCATATTCAGTACGTTACAATGTCTAAGAACCACCTTACTTGTTGGCATGGACAACTAATAATGAGAGTCTAAGCACCAAAAAGTATTATTTAGTCACCGCTAATATTCAAGGAACAAAAGGATGTACACTGGTCTAAGAAACAATGTAGGCTAAGAAACTCAACTTTACAATAATAGATGATGGATAGGGAAGCTTAAAAATTACTCGGGACTATAAAGCAATGGCGGGCTTTTTGGTAAGTAGCTTGCATCACTGACTATAGAATGCATCTAGGCCCTGTTTGGCGCAACGTGTAAGGACTCCTTATACTAGTTAGTTGGCGTGGCATGGTGCACATAAGCAAATGATGTTTGGTTGGTAATTACCGTAAATGGTAAGTACACGGAAGTCGTTATGTGTTCATGAAAACATGTATAGCGGTATCTCCCTTGATACCCTTTGAATTATTAAAAGAAAATCTTCGGCGTTATAGATAACAAAGAAAATCTTCAACACTAAAAGAATGAATTTTTCAGCGTTATAGATTTTCTAATCAAGATAACAAATGGTTGCACGGGGACAAAAAAGTATCTCAAGTTTAGTTCTTGATGGAAATGATCCTTTCATAATTAGTTCCGTAATGTTTCATCTAATTGTAAAGCGGAACTTTGTAGTTTCTCGAAATGATTTTACATTACACAAATGCAAAAGGAGAGAAGAGGGGCAAGCAAATGAAGAACATTTACTCATTATGCAACCGGAATGCTTCCACAAAGGATGTTTGGATTCTGAGGAGGAAGTGAGGCGATTATTAAGGGGCATAATCTGAATGTGTAAATGCACAATCTACGATTAGTAGCACATATACCTTGAGTTGAGCTTACCGCGTTCAAATAAATTTACATTCAGATCTGATTATAATTGAGATATATATTCAATAAGCACCCAAAGTGTATTATGAAACCCGTTGAGACATATAAATTTGGTTCATTATGTGTTTAATAATCATGAAATAAATATGTTTTCATACTTTTTGCGGGTATTTGCGATAAACATGGAAATATTGGTTAAACCTGCAATAAAACCACGAGGAGCAGTATATATGAATTCTCCCAAATCCACGTTGAAGCATCAAACTTCCAAAGCTCCTACCTCTCGAACCGGGACTCGAATCACGACAAGAGAGCTGCTTTCGGACAATCCAGGCGATGAACTCTACGCATAAGCGGGAAGTTGTAAAACTGCCCAAAATACGGACTGCCAGCTGGACTGCACATGGACCCACTATCTTGGGGCCACAAGATTGGATGAGTCATCAATCATGGAGCATGTCAAGACAAAGATAACAAATTATTGGTGCAAAGTTGACACCTTGCATGTAATAAATTAGATTAGGTGTTAATAGTGAAAAAAAAGGCAAAGGTGTCACTTTGTTTTAATGTGGTAGATAAAATGAATCAATGTGGTTTGATAATTCATTGGGGAGGAAATGAGATTTCTCTCAAATGGAGAAGAAATTAGACAAATGTGGGGACACTCCAATTACTCCCTTGACTTATTTTCCTCACATAACATTATTTTAGTTCCTTAGTGAAAATGAGAAGTTAGTTTTTGATTTTTATTGAAAAAAAGCTTGTAATAGTTTTAATGGAGGAACACTTGTTCTTCTAAGAAATAATAGAAGTGAGTTTGGTTGTGGATTTTCTTCTCTCTCTCTCTCTCTTTCTCTTTTGAGTTTTATTAGTTCCATAAGTCCTTGTCCCAGGATCATGAGCTAACTTCCCTTTTGGGGGAGTTAATCCAACTCATGTGAGGGTAAAAACATTGGTTGTGAGTTTGGTAGGTTTTAGGATGAACAACTAACACTACATCCTATCCCAAAATGATAGTTGGTGTAGAGTGTCTAGTTAGGAATCAAACAATGAGCTTAGAGATAAGTCATTGTTTGGTTTCACTTGCTAGCATGTGTATGAGCTCTTAAGTGAGCCATGCATGCTAGGGATCAATCTATTTTTCCATTAGGGACTTGTCTATGAGTTTAGGAAGAATCAAAACCTTTTCAAATAAACAACTAATGATAGTTTCACATGAGGAGGATTAACTCTCCACCTTTCTTTTTAGAAAATTGTATTTTGTTTTAAGTGCATGATTTCAAACTTAAATGTTTTTGCTTTAATGTTTGTTAGGAAGAAAAAATCTAGTATTATAACCTCCTTACTCCTTAGTTCCTTTATTTGTAACATCGATTTGTAGTTGTTACATGCTTTAGGTAGTTCGAATCCTTATTCTAACTCTACTTTCAAGCGAAGATCGTGAGTAAAGGTACTTTGAGTGCTTTTTTCATCAAACTTAGAGAGTTCAAAACTCTAAGTAGTGTTCTCAAGCATATATCAAATGCATTTCTGCTGTTCTAAAGCCATAGAACTTGTGCTAAAGATCGGAAGTTGCATCAAGGGGAACCCCCATCTCTTTCTTCCTTTCACGTTTCATTTGTTTTCACGTTTTTTTTTTTTTTAGAGTATTTTTTCCTCGTAAACAACACGTTAGCTAAAAAATTTGGTTCCAACTTCCGGGTTCAAAAGTTAGGGTAGGGAAACATCATTGTAGCAAATTATAAGACTTACGTGAAAATTGGAAAGTCGATATGAAAAAAGACCAGCGTGTGTGGGTGGAGTCAGCGTCTTGTGAGTGGGACCAGCGTCCTCGGGTGAATTTCTTCTGTTTTTGCTCATTTTCAGCCACGGCATCTCTGATCCACCTTGATCCTTTTCGGGGCCTAAATATTTGGTCGATTGTACAGGAAAAATTCGATAATCCTTTGGGATTAATCGGTCGGATCAAATTGTCTGTTTCATATCTTTTTGTAGCGCGGGAAGCTTCTGAGGTTCAATTTTCATATTATTGTAATTTATTTATATTATTATTATTATGTTTTTAACATGTATGCCATGTATATAGTATTAGGAAAAATTTATGGATTATTATTTAAGCTTTAGCCTCGAATTATGCATGAATCAAATTAGTATCTGGGTAAATATTTATATCGATTACCACGGACATGAATTGCATATGAATGTATATTTACATATTAATGGTATTGTATTGCATGGGTATATGTCTTTCTCATTATAAATGTTGCTTGTTAAATGTTTGATATTTCTCTCATTATCACGTACGGGTATTATCTAATATGTCGATTTTGTCAAGAAAGAGGAGAACATTCAATGAGGGTTAAAATCTTAGTTGGGTAAGTTGTTTTCTAAACCCTCACGGGTAAAAAGCTGCTCTCTATAGGACATTACCGCCAATCTCAATGAGTATTGTCGAAATCGATTTATTATGCAATACAAAAGTAATTATTTTTAGTTTAGGTATAAAACTTTGCATGTTTAGTTTTGTCATCTATTCTCGCATTATGTATCTTGTATTAGGTATGCTAATGTATTTAGATCACGTATAGTGATTCAAATTAAACATTCTTGTTGATATACATTTCGTAATATCGATTTACAAATTAAGCGTGCATATCATTATTCTTAAGTGTATATTTGCCCCATGCGTTATGGAAATATTTATCGATGACACAAGTTTGCCTATTAGGTATAGCTATCATTATGAGTAGAGTACCTTCACATACTCTTGCACCTAGTATTGTATGAGTAGATCGTTATTTGTATGTTTGTATTTTAAACCTTGCATAAATCTTAAAAAAAAAAAAAAAAAAATTAAAAAAATTTAAATTAAAATTAAATTTTAATTTAATACCACCTTTGCATAAATTTTAATTCCATAAATCTTAATCATATTCCAATGGTGTCTAGGAAACTTGAAAGATTGAGGTTACTTAATTAGAACCGTGCTTGCGGAAATCCTCCCTCATATCTATCTTGTGACACGGCTGTTGGTTTATGCACCGCGTATTCCTAGCTTCAACGCTTCGTTAGCGGCAGGCTTAGGCATATGTTGTTCAACCACAATGCTTAAGATAATAATAAAATTCGAGTCCTCATAATTCCTTACGTAAGTTAGATCTAATTTTATGCTTGCATGAGATTAAAGGTGCGGTTCCACTAAAAAATTGAACAAACCTATCGTCGAAAAAAATCGATAAGCAATTTAGCGTAGTTCTCACATAAAATTGTTCTTCTTCGCTAATTACCTTCATCACAATCCTTAGCGTAGCCATCAACTTCTGTCATTATGGCCGGCGATCCTCCACCATGAGAGAAGCCCCTCTCGGACTTCTATCTTGCATTCTGGGGAAGGACCTTCTTCACGCATTAAACTTGAGGACATTGTCGGTGATTTTAAATTATCCCGCTAAAGCGTCTTCAGTTTGTTACCAATATATCATGGTTTGGAGCCACGAAAAACCGTCTGATCATCTTCGTGACTTCAACAAGTGGCAACAACATTTCATCATCCAATGATCTCTAAGGAACAACTCTTGCTTGATTGTTTCCATTCACTTTAAGCGGAAAAAGCATCAATCGGGCTAGCGGGACAACAATCACAATCCATAGACACATGGAATAAACTAGTTCAAGCTTTTATGCTTCGGTTTTACACTCGAGGAAAAAACAAGCGAAATGCTTGAAAATTCAATTCTTCCGTCAAAATCCTCATGAATCCTTTCACGGAAGCATGGAGTCGTTTTCTTGATCTTACGTTAGAATGTCCTCACCACCAACTAGAAAAGGCATCCTTGTTAGTTCATTCTTTAATGGTGCAATGCGATCATCAAAAGAAACTCTTGATATAATGAGCGGAGGTTGCTTCATGGACAAAGGAGCTCTTGAAGCTTATACTTTTCTTGAAAAACAAAGAAAAAAGGTACACCAGGGGTAACAGCGAGCCGTCTAGATCATCAAAGGATCTTGTTACAAAAGCCATCTATTTTTTTGAGGTAAAACCCGATCCTAAAATAAAAATTTGATAGAATCCTAACTAAAAAGTAGATGCCCTTGCGGTTCAAGTAAGCGATCAACTACCAAAACCGGTCATGAGCGTTGACACCACTCCTTGTGTCCTTTGTCTTAGTCACGATCATCGATGCATATTGTCCCTTTGTTATATGTTTCCCCTTTCGACAAAGCGGAGGAGGCATGTGCATTCAACATTCCCATGCACCGTGGAGACAACATCAAATTTAAACGAAGCGTCAAAATAACCAACAAATGGGGGCTCCTCCTCACGGTTTAAGCTAATCAACACGATTCGACCTACCAATAATTTTATTCCATACCGCCAAGGGAAATAATCAACAATACCAACAAAGTCAATTTCAAAATAATTCTAATGCTAATTATCGGACCAACCCTTGCAGCCTTGTTCGACTAATCCAAATCCCAACTATAATCAACAACTTCTAAGCAATAATCGAGAACTACTACATTGCCTGACTGCTGCGCCAACCATTACGGATAGGACAAATGAGACTTTCTGGCTTACATGAACCAACGGTCTCAAATTTTAGCGTCTATCCAACAATCACTTCAACAATTGAAGCAAAAAAGTCGAGAAAAGTGTTTCACTGCCGGTTCCAAACCCTAAACCGACAAACCACGACCTTTGAACTCCGATTATGCCCACAGTACAAAACCCGCTGACCAAGGTGAGGTGCATGCAATCACTACTTCTACGATCTGGAAAAAGCGTAGACAATCGGATCATTATGCGGATAATCAACCAAAGAGCGGGGAGGGTTCAAAGGAATCTATTTCTAATAATGAACCTACGGAAGATTCCCCGGATACAACAAAGTCAACACCTCGAGATGTAGGAAACAAACAAGTAGACCCTTTTGCCAAATTCAGCCCTAAGGCACCGTTTCACCGCGGCAGCAAAGAATAAACGATGACAATTTTGCTTTGAAATTAGAGACTTTTCAAAATTTAACAATAAACTTACCTTTTCGATGCCTTAAAATTATTACCAAAACATGCAAAATTTCTAAAAGATATGTGCACCACAAAAGAGAACTAATGTTCCTCGACAAAGCGTTCCTCATTTTGAGCGGTTTCCCTCCATTCACGAACCACAATGGTATAGTAAAATACAAAGGACCACGGTAGACCAGCGGTTCCATGCACCTTAGGTGACAAATACGGCTACTCTTTGCTCTACTAGACCTAGGAGCTAGTGTGAACTTACTTCCATATTATTTATTTAAACAACTAGGTCTTCATGAACTTAAACCTACCACCATGACTCTACGGTTAGCGGATCGTTCCATAAAGTATCAAAGGAATTGTGGAAAACGTCCTTGTAAAGTCAAGATTTCTTCTATCCTGTAGACTTTGTTATTTTGGATCTGAAGTTGCATGTGATTCCATTCCAATCATCTTAGGGCGTCCGTTCCTTGCCACTTTGCTAATGCTCTTATTAATTGTCGAGATGGTTCCATGACCATGTCCTTCGAAATCTTTTGGTCGAGGTGAATGTGTTCAAGTTGATGAAACAACTTCGAGCGACATTGATGGTGAGGTTAACGGGGTTGATGACATTCCGCAAAGAGTATTTTACAAACTCTTTCACGAAGATGAAGTGTACCAATTTCTTTCCTTTAGCGACTCACGAGTTTGAGGGCGATGATTATACCAAGAAGTAAATGAGTTATTAGAGTCGGTACCATTATTTGACCACTGGCGGTGATGTCAAGTAACTTGGATGATCATCAATCTGTTTTACTACATGGATGATGACCTTCCTCAAGAATCTTTAATACCCACTCCGCCCACTGAATTAAAACCACTTCGCCCGAATTAAAATCGTCTGACTTGATCTTTGGTGGTGCGTCACCCGATTATTATTTCTTCACAATTAAGCGGCGATCGGGGAAGCTCGTTTAATTAATGTCATTCAACAACATCGTTACGCTATTGGATGGTCCCTAGATGACATTAAAGGCATTGAACCTAATGTGTGCACCCATCGCGTACACGGAAGAAAATGCAAAGGCGTCGCGTGAACCACGCAGCGTCGCCTAAACCCTACCATGAAAGATGTGGTCGAGAGGAAGTGTTAAAATTACTAGATCGCGGGTATTATTTACCCTATCTCGATAGTGTTTGGGTGAGTCTGTACCGTAGTTCCAAAGAAATCGGCATTCGGTTATGCGAAATGATAAAGATGAATGCATTTCATTTCGTATCGATAAAATGGCGAATATGCATTGACTATCGCCAAACTTAATGCCGTCACTCGTAAAGATCACTTTCCACTTCCATTCATCGATCGGATGCTTTCGAGCGTTTAGCGGTCATGCCTATTCTTGCTTTCTTGATGGTTATTCGGTTATTTTCAGATAGTCATAGACCTGGCGATCAAGAAAAGACAACGTTCACTGTCCATTTGGTACATTTGCATATAGGCGAATGCCTTTTGGCCTTTGCAATGCACAGGTACTTTCAATGGCTGCATGCTTCATATTTTTCGGTGATATGGTTGAGCGGTTTATGGAGGTATTCATGGGCGACTTCTCAATTTATGGAGATTCTTTTCGATAGCTGTTTATCAAATCTTGAAAAAGTATTTACCGTTGTGAAGAAAAAACTTTGTTCTTAATTGGGAAAAATGTCATTTCATGGTTACTAAAGGAATAGTTTTTAGGACATATCGTTTCAAAGGGCCGAATCGAAATTCGACAAAGCTAAGATAGAAAAAAATTGCTTCACTTCCTATACAAAAACAGTTCGAGACATTCGGCATTCTTAGGACCGCGCGAGGTTTCTATAGGAGATTTATTCAAGATTTCTCAAAGGTTGCTAGACCTTTAACCAATCTCTGCTTAAAGATGCGCTTTTGATTTCAGTTTCAGTTGCAAACAAGCCTTTGAGGTATTAAAACCCGCATTAACTACGCTCCCCATAATTCAACCACGATTGGTCTAAACCTTTTGAATTAATGTGTGACGCGAGCGACTATGCTATTGGAGCTGTACTAGGGCAACGCCGAGAAGATAAGCCAGTTGTCATTTACTATGCGAGTAAAACCCTTAATGAAGCTCAACGAAACTATACCACCACTGAGAAAGAGTTTCTCGCCGTTGTATATGCGTTAGATAAGTTTCGTCCTTACCTAGTGGGTTCTCCAACTATTGTCTACTGCGACCATGCGGCGCCGTTATCTATTAGCGAAAAAAAGATGCAAAACAAAGGTTGATCCGATGGATTCTCCTTTTGCAAGAGTTTACTCTCGAAATTAGAGATAAAAAGGTAAGCGAAAATGTGGTTCGGGACCATTTATCAAGACTTGTCGATGATGTTGATCGCGATCTTGAACCTATCGTGATTCCTTTC
The DNA here is from genome assembly GCF_015680905.1 of Coptis chinensis. Lineage (NCBI taxonomy): Eukaryota > Viridiplantae > Streptophyta > Magnoliopsida > Ranunculales > Ranunculaceae > Coptis > Coptis chinensis. The sequence goes on from NC_141456.1 coordinate 42,691,841, forward strand.
GGATGAACACTTGTACTCTATTTTTTAGATCCCTTGATACTTGGTACGACATAGTAAATTACTTAGTTACCGAGGAAGTTCCTTTATCTTGGTCTCGTAATGACCGAAAAAGTTTTTATCCACTGTGAAATTCTATTTACGGGATGATCCCTACCTCTTCAAAGTATTGTTCGGACCAACTAATCCGCCCGTTGCATTCCGGTAGGAACACAACGATGTGTTATCCTACGCCATGAACAATCTTGTGGTGGTCATTTTAGTGGTAAGAAAACTGCGGCCAAGGTTCTACAATGTGGTTTTATTGGCCAACACTGTTTAGAGATGCACATGAGCATTGCAAAGCATGCTGATCGCTGCCAGCAATTAGGTTAGCATTACTCAGCGTAATATGATGCCCTTAAATCCCATTCTAATTGTGGAAATCTTTGATGTATGGGGCATCGACTTCATGGGTCCATTTCAAATTCTCATGGCTTCCTATACATACTTGTAGCGAGTTGACTATGTGTCAAAATGGATTGAGGCATTGGCATGTCGTGCTAACGATCATAAAAGCGGTGGTTTTGTTTGTAAAAGAAAATATTTTCTCTCGATTTGGTGTTCCAAAGCTATAATTAGTGGCGGGGGAAAACATTTTTGCAATAAAATTTTGAATCATTAGTAAAGAAATATGGAGTCACGCACAAAGTGGCAACTCCATATCATCCTCAAACCGATTGGTCAAGTAGAAGTCTCTAATCGAGAAATAAAATCCATTTTGGAAAAAGCTGTCAATCCATCTAGGAAAGGCGGTCTCTCGATTATCGATGCCTTGTGGGCATCTGAGCGACTTTTAAAGACACCTATAGGGATGTCTCCGTATCGCCTCGTTTTGGAAAACCTTGTCATCTGCGGTTGAACTTGAGCACCGTGCTCTATGGGCCATCAAAAGCCTCAATTATAACACTAACATGGCGGTGAAAAAAAAATTGCGATTAAATGAGCTTGAGGAAATTGGATTGATGCCTATGATCTCTCGAAATCCTATAAAAGCCAACATGAAAAGAGTGCATGACAAGCACATATTGCGAAAAGAGTTCAAAGTCGGTCAAAAGTTTTGATGTACAACTCAAGATTACACATTTTTCGGAAAATTAAAACTTCGATGGTGCGGTCCTTTCATTTGTCTCTGCTTGTCACCCTTATGGGGCTATCTGTGAAAAAGCGAAAATGATGGTAGCGAATTCCAAGTAAATGGCCCGGCGCCTTAAACATTATCATGAGTTAAGCGCTCTCGGATGTCGAAGAGACTCTTCTCGATGATCCGATCTACCGCGGACTAATAGATTATTTGGTGTACTTCTTTCCATGTATTTAAACGGGAAAAGTATGCCATTAGGGTTGGCCGAGGGCCCTCTTCTATTTTCTTTTCTAAAATTCCTTAGAGTGTGTGGTTGCAAGCGCGGAACCTTAGTCCACGAAAACTCTACTTGAACTGAGTATAAATGTCTTACGATAATCGAGCAAAGCGTGCCTCGGGAAAACAATGGGTACCAAAATTTCAACTCCTTCTTTCTCCTCCCTTTTCTATTCTCTTCCTCGCGAACTCCAACTCATCATTTGGTCCAAATCTCACCCATCTCGAATTGGTAATGGTGGTAGTACTTTTTTGCTTTCAGCGGCGGCGAAAGGATGGGGTGGTGTATGAACTATCAAACTCCTTTCTGTCCAGGTCTTGATCTTTTATCGAGATGATGAGCGGTATAAGGTATATTATTATCGACACCAGCTCAGCGGGATAAACTTCGTCGTCGTCCGTTGCTCCCCGCAGGGGATGGGATTTAAAAGACTCACATTAAATCTTGAGGATCGGCGTTAAAAGACTCACATTAGATCTTTAAAAGACTCACATTCGAGGATCGGCGTTAAAAGACTCAACATGTATATACCGTTTTGTTTTATTAGCACCCGGCATGGTGCCCAAAGAAAAGTCGTGATATGCACCATCGGACATTTCATAGTTAAATGCGGGCAATGGATTCCCCAGACCAACCCGTTTCGGTTTTCTATGTATTTGTTTGGGCGGTTTGAGGCTATACCATATGTACTAAGGGTAATATTATTATTAGACCATTGCACATTGGTCAAGGATGGTACCGTCCTAAACCACAGGCCCCAAAACATAAAAAGGATAAGCCACGATCTCGGCTGGATTGGGTTCACCAGAGCCGACATGAAAGTTACTGAGTTAAAATTGTTTGTGATGTGTTGTTTTATTTGGATTTCGGTGTTGTTGACCGTTCTTCTCGACTTGTACATTTGTATATAAAGGATAAATAAATAAAAACCAAAAATTGTTAAAAAAAAAAAAAAAAAAAAAAAAAAATAAATAAAATAAAAAAAAAAAAATAAAAAATAAAAATTGATGTTTGAATGTGATTTTTCATATTCTAGTGGATGGCATTTTAATCTTGATCGTTTTCGATATCTCATCCGTTAAATTCGGGTTGAAGCGAATCAATTTCCGTTTTTGAAATTTGAACTTTTTTCGGGACATAAGAGGAATTTCTGTAATTCATTTGTACTTGGGCCAAAATTTTGACCCGACCCAAAACCAAGATCGGGTTTTCAAAGCCCGCCACGCACCAGCCACCGTCCACCCCCCTTCTTCTTCCACAAAAAGCGGATCTTGGTCCCCTCACCATCCACTTTCAGCGGCATACCAGCCGATGAATTCCCCGCAGCGCCGCGAACAAACTCCACCAACCTCAACCCCTTCCTCCGGCACCACCTCCTCCACCTCCTCTTGCTATTTGCACCATCAAAATTTAAATTATACCGCGCTATGGCAGCACGAAGACGAATTACAGTCGAGAGAAATTTCACAAATCTCTATAATTCCGGGATGTTTCACCCATTTTTTGATGAGGAAATTGAAAGTAGAAAGTAGGAATATCTATTACATCGAATCCCAGCTCAATATTCGAAGAATTGGTGTTGAAATTTTATAATAATGGAGGTTTCGGGGTGGCCAATTTTGGATTCGGCGGATGGGATGGAGCGTGAACTCCACTGGAGTTGATTTGAATACGTAGCAGATTCGATTAACTCGATAGCCCGACCATGTTATTGTCGGAGTATCCGACCCGCGAGGGATTTGATGTTTGACCGCTTCTCGGGGAGTACAACAACAGCTCGAACTTGCGTGTACCGGCATTAAGCTTCGGGCGTAACGTAACCAATTAGCCGTCACTCGATGGTTGGCGCCTGGCGTCATTGGAACTTCAAAGGCGTCGGCGTGAACAAGACTTTCTTGCACCTGCTGTGGATCCTACGGAGAGGGAAGCACACTTTCTGTATGGTCCACTTCACGGGCCATATTCTTCGACCCGCGTCAAATAGATCAGCTCCTCTTCTTTGTACTTGTTACTCGGGCTTATGCTTAACTTAGGGTTCGATCTGCTACTCCTTTCATTGAAACAAAGGTCTTTCGAGAATTTTGGAATTTTTGAGACTTGTGTTTTAGACCATTAGGACCCGGTAGCTAGAGATGACATTGAGCATGATAATTACCTCCTCCTCCGCCTTCACCACGCGACTGTTTTTAATGAAGATACCATCGCGCCCGAATCAATACTCCTATGGATGCCTTGAGGAACATGAATTCTAGTATCGCGGGGATGTTTCTTCGCCCGGGGAAGAGATGATTACTTCCCGGAATGAATTCCAACAAGAAATGAAAATCGCCAAGGCCAATTCGAGAGAATGATGATGGCTAATCGGCCGGCAATTCAAGATCGGTTACTTTTCTGATATAGGCCACATTCCTGCCCGATCGGCTTCGGCTGAAGTTAAATTAAATGGCGAAGGCGTAGAAACCGGGTTCATCTTCTGCTAACCCGGAGGATTCCCAGTAGATGTTTATTTTCTTTGGTTTAAAAATGACTATGTCATTTATTTCCCTAATGCATTGCATTTTTATTTTTTAGTGCTAAATTATTATATATCGGTTGATTTCTCATAATTTTGTATCTCCAGACGGTTTAAATGAGAAATTATTTATGTTATCGCGAATATAGTACTTTCAAAAATATGAGTTTGCTCCTTGATTCATTGGGCCTACTCTCAAAGCCCAACGGTCGAACTCATGGTGATCAAGCGGTCACATGCCAACGGTCGAGAAACCAAGTTATAAATACAACTCTCCTTTCCTCTTTCACTCATTCCCTTCTCTCAATCTTCACAACTTCTTCTTCACAAATTTTCAATTTCTTGACAATAATGAATAAACTAGAAGCGATGGGAAAAGGACCTTTTGAATGGGGGCTATCACATTAATCGTGATAGCGGTGTTTATCATTATTCTCTTGTCACTCATGCATAACTTGATCGAGAACATCTAGATCTATGTAACCCTCCCTTTTTCTGTTTTTTCATTTTGTATATTAGTATGGTGTGTTAAATAATTCTCACACATTTATGCGGGTTCGTTATTAAATGGAAAGTTCAAAGTATTAATTAGTTGTGTATATTAGTTGTCTTTTCCTCTCTAATAAATATATATATATATATATATATATATATATATATATATATATATATATATAAAAAAAAAAATAAAAAAAAAAAAATAAATTAAAATTAAAAAATATTAAAATATATATATAAAATAAAAATTAAAAAAATAAAAAATAATAATAATAAGGAAATAAATAAACAAACCATAACAAAGAAAGGCCATCCAGAACTCACGAAATAATTAATGGATACACATAGTGTGTTGAGAAAAATCGAGCATGCTACAAGGTACACATAACACTTGTCACACATGCATTTCGATTATTCTATCCATATTCTATTCTTGAGTTATGATCATCATTTCTGAAATTACGTGTAAGTCTAACTACCACAATGAAACTTTCCTCCATTATTTTCTAAACATTAAACCATCTCATTAATTGTATTTGGATATCGACATGACAAAGACTTCTTGTGGATCCCCATGATCTTTGTTCATAATCACATGGGTCATTAAATACACTTGGACTCAGTTGGTATAGCCTCATAGATTGCCTATAAATCTCTTCTTTTTAAGCCATTCTTATTCATACAATTTTCACTATCCTTCCCTCAAAGAATGGCTCAACCAAGAAAAATACCGGCGAGAAAGACTACCTAAAACTTTTTTCGAAGAAGGCGGTTTTCTCCTTATTTTGACAATCGAAATCATCGTCGAGGATGGGCGCCTCTTCTATATCATTCATTGACTAGTTATTCCCGAAATTGGTTTTGATGTTCTACCAATTTAAGCGGTTATGAAGATGGAAAATTCTACTTCAATGCCTATGGACAACGATTGGAATTGAATAAGAAAATGATCTCCTACATACTTCAAATCCCAATAAAAACCGGGGAGTCCCTTGTTCAAGAGTCATCATTCGATTCATAAAAAACTTTCTTGCGAGCTACCATTATCTCATGGCGACGTCGAACATACACATCACATGGTTCTTCAACGGCTCTTTGAAACATAATCAGCGTGTTGTGCTCCACTTTGGTTGGGACATAATGTGGTAGGTACATCACACCAAACTGAAGTCCACAAGCCTCAACTTCACCTACTTTGGATTTTGCAAACTCAAAGAGATGATTTTTGTCGATCCAACACCTCTGGAGCGTAATCACCAAAGAAAACAAGAAGGTCGACAGTTCTACCCCACTTTGGTTATGCAGATTATGATGATCGTTGGGGTTATCCAATAATATCTCGAGAGACACCCCCTTCAAAGAGCATATATAAAGGTACTTCAAACAGATTACTCCGTTGGTTTTGGACCCACGATACTCGATAGATGAAGCGAGAACACCTCAAGCTCAAATTAACAATTTATTTGATGAAAATGCCATCTTTGAATATTATTAATCCCATGGAAGGCATTAAACTTCTTCATCGGGGGTTTGAGGGAACTACACGCTTCGTCGAGAATATCATCATCCACAACTCTTCAGGATTTCCAAGATCGTCAAGCAACGCATGATGTTGAACGGGAAGAGATCTTGGAAAATCATTCTCAATTCTTGCAAAATCATGCTCTCCTAATGGAAAATCAAACTGTACTCTCTGCCCGGTAAAGGGACATTCGGATCACATTTCGGCCAACAAATAGATGACCTAAAGATGCGGTGCAAAATATGCATCTCCTAGATCAATATCGAGAATCCATGATATTACTAAGTCAATAAGTATATAATCATATATGTTATTACGTTTTCCGTCGTACTATGTATTTTATCTTATCTTTTTGTTTTATTTTGTATGAAATGCTTAGTAGGATTGTCATCATTTCCATTGTGACTAATATAATTTTAACATGTGTCTTCTGGGGAGGGTCTATTTTCTTACATACTCATTTTTCCATTCAGCCGCCCGATATCGTTACCCATTTTTTTACTTCATCCACCATGGCATCTTCATCAAACATTGCATCTTCATCATCCATGGTACCTCCCAAACTCATTCCTGAGCAATCCTTTCAATCTATGATGGATTCCAATGCCTATGGCCATCTCTTCCATGATTACATCACAAACATTGGGTGGTCTTCCCTAATTCTTCAACTTGACCAAACTTATTCTCCTAGTTTGGCTGCATACTTTTATGCTAATATGGATGACACACCAGCATTCAACCATGCGCATGGTTTCTACTTAGACGGATTCACAATCCGAGTTGGTGACACACCTCATATCTTTTCTGAACAACAACTTGCTCTAACTTTGGACCTTCCATATCACGAACCTGCTGCATCTTGGCATTACATCTATCATAATTCTTACCGTTCTTTTCAGTGGCAAGCATTTCGCGACTCTTATGGTGATGGTCTTGAGATCAAACGAGAAGGAGATGGCCATGTACCATGGCGCAACATCACCATTCCATTAGCAAGCATGACCATGAACATGGGGACTGCAATGTTATTTGTACTCCTGAACATTATGGGAGATTGGCATTTCTCTACTGCCAATGAGGCTGCTTGCGTCGTATTCAGTGCACTAGCTCAGGGTCATGCTTTATTTAACATTTTAGGTTGTGTTGTCTCCAGCCTGAAACGAGCTCGCACTTTTCGGGATAAGTATATACTTTTACCGATCACCGCTTGCGAATCATGAAGACACATTTCCCACGGTTTGCGGCTACTTTTCATGGTAGGTCAAGGTGGATTCCATGTGCCCGACAAAACGAATCATTAAGCTCATTAAGGTTTAAATCAATGGAAGCGTCCCTTTCGATACGAGGCATGTTCGATGTTACCCAAAGGGCGAAAAGATGAAGACCAATTTGAGGGAATCGGGAGACAAAGAATGGGCAGAAATTTGGCGGACTATTATCTATTGGCGTGATGCTAAGGAAATGCATTTCCTTAAAGAGGGCCTTGAGGACCTTCACGTCTGCTGGATGGTAAACTTGAGTTTGCCATTGTACATATATCTAGCTAAACCTTTTGTTTGGTGTGCTATTGTTTTCATGTTTAAGATCTTTGTGGTTTATTATATCGTGTGCTATGTTTAGTGTGCTATTGAACATTTTCTTGTTCTTTCTGAATAATATATTATGATCTCCAACCTCTCGTTCCGGCAATCTAGCCCTAATTTTGCTCCGCGGTTCTCGGTACTTTATCTCTTTAATTATTGATCCTTGAGGGACTAAGCATCATTACGTTTGGGGGTGCTTTAAACCTATAGCAAAAATTAGGCATCTTGTAGCCTATATATAGTTTTTATTTTCATATTAATAATTGTACTTAGTGACAAAGTCTTGTTTCCTTTTCAATGATGAAAATTGTCTAGAAATCTCACATTAGTATCCAAATTAGGATTTGTTTTTAAGAAATTTTAGATAATCATTATGCAATAGTTTATACATCTTTTCATGAATATTCATCTATTGAAAGTATCATTGATTGTACATAGCGATAAGTTTACGGAACCAACGGTTAGTTACTTAAACTATAAATCTTGTGAGAATCTAACCAAAAGCCTTGATATGAGTGATTTGTGTGTGATGACACGGAGGAGTAGTTTTTCGATTAGAGGAAATTATGCATCTACTTACTTGATCACCACTTTCCCCCTAGGTGAGAATTTAGGCCTTCTTTGGATCGACATAACTAAAAATTCTTACATTTACAAATATTACCGCTAGTCACTCCACTTGAACCTTTCATCAAACCTTTCATTTTCACCACAAAAATTCCTTACCCATCTATTAAACCAAATAAAAGAACCTACCTAAGTGATGATGAGTATGAGAAATAGGATGAAATGTGGAAAGAATAAAGAGAAAGACTTGTCCCAAATATAAGTCAATTACTTGCTTCAAAAAAGGAAAATAGAATCATGTTCTTAAGCCTTAAAAAAAAAAAAAAAAAAAAATCCGGAGGCTTAATTAAGAACAAGGTTGGAAAAACTCAGTTAGAAGAAGGAAAGGAAAAAGGATCTCTCTAGTATAAATATATGAAGACCCTATTCTCTCATACTACGTAAATTTTGATTATCCATTTCCATTTTCTTGTACACTATCACCTAAGCCCCATACCTAATAAAGACCTCTAGCTCGATTAGGAGTAGGGTGGTGTGATAATAAGTAGTAGGCGTGATTGATCGACATCGGCTCCTCCTCGACTGTCATTGAGATGTAAGGAAACGTGTGCCCACTTGCAATCGGAGTTAACAAAACCCTCGAGTGGGAAAATTTTGAGTGAATATGTGTTTCAACACATACACTGTGAGAACCCATTTAGGTATGCTCTCCAAGGATCGAAAACAACCACTGCTAGTATATTTCAATGAAAAGTTCACTGCATGAATAATCATATGTAGATGTTTTAATTATTGAATACATATTAACTTGAGTTTCAAAGAAATAAATCCTCGTTCCTGCTAAGGAGATGTATGGATATCCGAGATTAATTTAGGAAACAAGTTTCTATCATGAGTGGTTGTAGTATAAATGAAGTTTGTGAGTATCTTTTTGGAAAACTCTCACGAGGCTATAACTTCGTCCACTAGGGAATTCCTTGTGGTTTAAAGCCTTGTTGCATATGGTCAATGCAATCGCATCTCTGCTAAACGAGGATTAGTTTAGGACTACACATTTTTGCCACTTATCTATTTTAGTGTCTCTTCTTTTGCTTGAGGACAAGCAAAGTGTTGTTTGGGGGTAGTGTGATAAGCACCCAAAAGTGTATTATGAAACCCCATTGAGGACATATAAATTTGGTTCATTATGTGTTTAATAATCATGAAATAAATATGTTTTCATACTTTTGCGGGTATTTTTGCGAAAACATGGAAATATTGGTTAAACTCAATAAAAGCACGAGGAGCGAGCGTATATATGAATTCTCCCAAATCCACGTAGAAGCATCAAACTTCCAAAGCTCCTACCTCTCGAACCCGGGGACTCGAATCGACAAAGAGAGCTGCTTTCGGACAATCAGGCGATGAACTCTACGATAGGCGGGAAGTTGTAAAACTGCCCAAAATACGGACTGCCATTGATCGCACATGGACCCACTATCTTGGGGGCCACAATATTGGATGAGTCATCAATCATGGAGCATGTCAAGACAAAGATAACAAATTATTGGTGCAAAGTTGACACCTTGCATGTAATAAATTAGATTAGGTGTTAATAGTGAAAAAAAGGCAAGGTGTCACTTTGTTTTAATGTGGTAGATAAAAATGAATCAATGTGGTTTGATAATTCACGTGGGAGGAAATGAGATTTCTCTCAAATGGAGAAGAAATTAGACAAATGTGGGGACACTCCAATTACTCCCTTGACTTATTTTCTTCACATGACATTATTTTAGTTCCTTAGTGAAAATGAGAAGTTAGTTTTTGTTTTTGAAAAAAAAAAGCTTGTAATAGTTTTAATGGAGGAACACTTGTTCTTCTAAGAAATAATAGAAGTGAGTTTGGTTGTGGATTTTCTTCTTTCTCTTTCTCTTTCTCTTTTGTGTTTTTATTAGTTCATAAGTCCTTGTCCCAAGGATCATGAGCTAACTTCCCTTTGGGGAGTTAGTCTAACTTCATGTGAGGTAAACCAATTGTTGGGTTGGTAGGTTTAGGAAGAACAACTAACTCTACATCCTACCCCAAAATGGTAGTTGGTGTAGAGTTTAGTTAGAAATCAAGCAATGAGCTTAGAGATAAGTCATTGTTTGGTTTCACTTGCTAGCATGTATGAGCTCTTTAGTGAGCCATGCATGCTAGGGATCAAATCTATTTTTCCATTAGGGACTTGTCTATGAGTTTAGGAAGAATCAAAACCTATTTCAAATCAACACTAATGGTAGTTCACATGAGGAGGATTAACTCTCCAATTTCTCTTTCAAATTTCCATTTCGGTATTAAGTGCATGTTTTCATTATTAATGTTTTTATTAATGTTTGTGTAGGAAGGAAAAATCTAGCATTAATAATTACTCCTTACTCTTTAGTTCCCTTATTTGTAAATTCCAATTTGTAGTTGTTCTAAGCTTTAGTTTAGTTCGAATCTTTATTCCAACTCTACGAAACGAAGATCGTGAGTAAGGAACCTTGATTGCTTTTGCACCAATTTAGAGAGTTCAAAACTCTAAGTAGTGTCCAAGCATATATCAATAACGTACAAACATATCAAGTACAATACTTGCATACGACCTACAAAATAACTACTTACCAGCCCACTTTGCAGAGTAGGTACTCAACTCACACCCAGGGGGGTGTAATTATCTACAACCAACAAAGGCCTACGCCCCCAGTCCTCCTTACTCACCCCCATAATTAAATATGACTTCCCCCTTACGACCTGCAAACTAAAATTCAGTGCTACCGATCTCTTCACAGAGAAATGCTCCAACACTAAGCGGATATTATAACCCCGCTCATTCAACAAATCCAACACATGGAAAACCATTCAACTATTTCCTATGAACTGACATGGGCCTTTGTCACAATAGTTCAAAACCTCAACAATAAATGGAAATTCGTTCTACTCCTAGCTCTTTAGAATTCACGTTAACTAAGATTATCAGTTCTATCAAGGTCGATGAGAGTAATGATGGAAATTATACTAATCAAGATGTGATAATTCAAAATACGGAAATACTAAATAGACAATATGATAATGAATTAGGAGAATTTAATTGCACCTTGATTCGACTTAATAAACTAACAAAAAAATATCGTAATCCGAATTGAAATGCTTCCGCATAACAATTGGGTGTTTCTAATCCCTAATTGTTCATGGTAATCTCTACCAACTAACAACTAGCATGTGAAGTAATCAAACTCATTCTCATGGTGAACTAATTACTTTTTAGAATAGAATAGATTTTTACAACCAATTTCCACACTAACAACAATCAAGTTTCATCAAGGCTTCTTCAGACCCCTCTAATGGAGGTTTTAGCCTTAAATCATTATACTATCATTTCTAAAACAAGAACAATCACAATAAGTCATTATTGAATAACTGATTAACTTTCTTAATCTAATTTAACAATAGTCTAAGATTCAAAATGGATTACAACTGATATTTAAACTAATCTAAAACTAAAATTATGAATACTAATTATTAATTTAAAACAACTAAATCTATGAATGCAAGATTAAATTCGAAATTAAAGATTGAAATATAAACTAAGTATTTTATTCTAAGATTCAAAACTTGTTCTAACAACTAATTAGATTAATCTATATAAACTAATTTAATAAATTAAAACTAAGTATTTTGGTCATTCACTAATTCAAACTAACTAGAAAAAAATCTAATTGACTAAGTAAAAAAAAACTAAGTTTAAAAACTATTTTCTAATCTAAATCTAGGTACTCTTAATAGCTAAGTCTTTGTTTCTTAAATGGAGACCAGATCCACAAAATCGTGTATGGGCTGAGGAGCCTATTTTGGGCCGAAAAATCGAGCCCAAAACCTCAGTACTTCAATCCATAAAGAGCTTTTTAGCTGGATTTGACTTCAATAGTCTTTTCGTCCACTTTTGCTCCTCTGATTGGGTCAAGGCTGGGACCATTGGAAATATCTTTCCAAGTTGGTCGTTTTGACATAAGGTAGGCCCAATTCCGAGGTCTGAGTCCAAAGATGCGGCCTCCGGAAGTTCTGCTAACTTTTGTGTGTTGTTTCTGCCCACGTTGACTTTGACTTTTTAGCTTTGACCGGGCTTTAAAAAGGCTTTTTCTATTTGAATCTTGGTCTTTTACCATAGAACTTCTTAGAAACCAAACCTTGCTCCTTTATCTCTCAAAAGGGGCGCATTTTTGCATATATTCGACTCCAATGCCTGAAATGTATAAGAACATGATAACAGTACTGACTCTTACTTATTAATCACATAATTGTTCAAAAGCGATATTGTTAAAAGGTTAAAACTACAGTTTTGGGCCCTTATCAAACCACCCCCAAACAGCATTTTGCTTGTCCTCAAGCAAATATGAGAAACTAGAATAAGTGACCAAAAATGGAGTTCTAACTAATCTCATTTCGCCGAGTGCGATTGCATTGACCATATGCAACAAGCCCTTAAACTACTAGGAATTCCCTAGTGGACGAGTTATAGCCTCGTGAGGGTTTTCTAGTGAAGATACTCACAAACTTCATCTATACTACAACGACTAAGAAATAAAACTAGTGTTTCCTTATTTATGTCTCAATTATCTATACATCTCACTAGCAATGAATTCAGAATAATCAAGTCGAAACCTAAGCTAATATATGCATAATAATCAATCATCTACAAATAAACATATATACAATGAGTAATACTATTAAATGCACTAATAGGTCCGTTTCTGAAACTTTGGAACAGCGTCCTTAAGTAGGTCCTCACATAAATGTCAAGACAAAAACACTCTGATTTTTCCACTCAAGTTTCGCTACTCCAGTTTGCAGTGGGCACACTTTACCTTACAATCTTAATGACGCACAAAAAAGCCGAAGTCGATCAAACACATCTGCCACTTACTATCACACTAACATATTCCTAATTGAGCTAGAGGTCTTTATTAGGTATTGCGGAGATTAGGTGATGGTTTAAGAATGAAGAAAATGGATATTCAAAAAGAACCATTCTGAGATAATAAATCTTCATATTCTGTAACTAGAGAAAACCTTGTTCTTTTGCTTCTACACTTTTGTTTCCATCCTTAACCTTTTTATTTTGGCTTTTTGACTCCTTTTATTCTATTTTTGGGTTTTTATTTTGTTTATATTTCTATTTTTCTTTTCTTTTCTTTTTCTTTTCGGAAGCAACTAACTAATTTTTGTTTACACAGGTCTTTCCCTTTTCTTTTCTTCACTCATCCTATTCTTAGACTCGTTCTAAAATGGGTAGGTTGATTTTTTATTTTGTTTTGTTTTTGTAAAAGGGTAAAGGAATTGCGGTTTATGAAAGACTAAAGAAAGGCTCAGAGGAGCGACTAGCGGAAAATAATTCATAGGTTTGAATTTTTTGCTATATCGATCCAAAGAGGGCCTAAATTCTCACTTAGGATATGGTATAGTGATCAAACAAGTGGACATGTGATTTCTCTATCCGGAATTTACTTCTCCCTTGTGTCATTTCTCAAATATTTCACTTATATAAGGCTTTAGGCTATATTCTCACAGGATTTGTAGAATAAGTACTCTAGCTTAGATTTCAGAAACTTACTGCCAAACAATCATAGATACTCATGTAATATATTTATAGAAAGATGCAAAGATTATCACCTACATATTAACCTAAGTTTCTAAAAACTATTCTAATGCAAAAGCTAATGTGAAACTTCTAGATTATTAAGAGCATAGAGAAAGAAAACAATACCAATATTCCTAAGTGTATAACATAACTTTTTATTTTTTATTTTTTATTTATTTTTGAATTTTTGAACTTTTTACTATAAAACAAATGCATATTGTACATATCTATATCCTAACAGGTGCCTTAATTTATGCTTGTTTCTATGCCACCCCAAAACAAAAATATGCTTTGTCCTCAAAGTAAAGAATTAAGGATGATAGGAGTTACCATTGAAACGTGTGAAAATTTAGAGCATCTGCAAAACAAAGTTAAAACATACTAATATAGAAAAATAAAAACAGACGCAACTCTTTATGAGTTCCACCCGTTATAGGGTTAACAAGAATCAAATTGCTTAGGACATAAGCAGACACTAACTAAAATAAAAACTTACCTTATCTCCATCATTTAAGCGTCATCCTCCTCCTCTTCTATAAAGAAATGAGGTTCCTTCGCATCCAGCCACACCATGATGATTTGCCAGGCTTTACGCCATTTATCATCTACAATCGCTAACCTGTTAAGCGCCACTTGGTCAGATGGGGTGTAAGGTGCAACCTGATGAGGTTGCATCCTCCACCCTTGCCAAGTCATTGTACGGAAAGATTGAATAATACAATTGGTGGGTCTTACAATGTCGACCCTAACCCAATCTGTGAAACGGGTATAAAAAACAGGGAAGAAACATAGCATAATACGACAAACTAAAATAGGCATAAGAAGGTACTTATGCCGTCATACTATGGGATCGCGCTAAACTAGAAACTAAGGTTCGGGGGGAAGGTCATAGAGCATACGTCCCATGGCTAAAGCAAGGAAGATGCTACAAGTGGCGTCATTCACAAAAGAAAAACATCATTCCCCTCATATGTTTAACATGATCCAAAACATAACAGTGCCCACGTTCATGGACAGGCTACCAAGGGCGACGTTATATTCCCCTTGGTCCTCAATATGGAAAATTCTTGCCCCATAAGCCTCATGAAAAAACTCATAGGTTTAGATATACATATTATCTACCTAATAGCCCCATGGGTCTTGTATTTCAGCGGGCATAGCAAGTCCAAGAACAAAGGCTAGCAAGAACCTAATAATTTCCATTGGTTCATCCTCAATGGTGATGGAGAACACTTGTTCTCCATCTGGTCTATCAAAGAACTTACAATTATCATAAAAATAAGATGTAAGTGCCGGAGAATAATGTTTATCAGGTCTTACTATTAGCAGTTCCCAGCCTACGTGTATGATCACCTCGTGAAACCAAGCACCATAGGTGTTGCTTCCCAACAAGTCTTCGAAAGATTGCTCAGGTATGACTATAGGAGATGTCATCACAATAACTACTCTCTAGAAGAGCTGCAAACGACACTAGAAAACTCTTAAAAAATCAGAAAATTATAGTGTTTGTGAAGGTTAGGGCGTGGAGTGCGCTCCGAAATGGCCTTTGAAGGGAACGGGTCGCGCTCCTTTCTAAATCGAGTTCTGCGCCGCTAGGTGCTTCGAAATGGTCTTGGTAGGTAGTGGCGTCTTGGGCCCCGTGTGTGTGAAGAGCATGATGAAGTGAAAAATAAAAGGAAAAATGTAGAGGTTCAGGATGAGAGATGAAAGTAAGATGTGTGGGTTTTGTGTATAGAATGAATCAAGTATATATAGGGTTTTAGTTTCTAAAACGAATCGACAAGTTGCTAAAAAATTTTAAGGCAATTGCCGAAAACAAAATATTTCCAAAACCTAAAACGAAAACAACCCATATTCCTTATTCCAAAACAAACCTAATATCTTTTAGATTGAATTTAGAATAGCAACTTCCTAACTCATTGAAATTTCATCCTACCACAATATCTAATCATAGCCACACCAATAATAGCAACATTCTCGACCAACTCATTGCAAAATTACTTCTAAAATGGTGGATCAGATAAAAGCAATGCTAACAATAAGAATACCACCCCTAAACAGTTCGGGAAGGTGGGATTTACGCAAAAATCATCGCATGCTTAGACAAAACCCAATTTAAATTTAAATAGAAATTCAAATAACAATTAACTACAGAATTCAAATTTAACTACTGAATTTAACAACTTAACATCCAATCTACTAAAAAAACAATAAAAACAACATAAAAACAACAAATTTATGGAACAGAGTTTAGGATGGAAAGACCAACACCACACCCCCCAAACAAATTTTATAGAACGGAGTTTAGAAAATTTGTTTTAAATGGGGTCTTTTAAAGTCAGATTCCCAAGACTTTATCTCTAACATATGTATATAATGAACATATAATGAACATGCAGTTTACCATATATCAACAACCAAAATAGTTGTGGATTTTTCCATAAATAAATAACATGGAATGCACCCCCAAACAGAATCAAGCACCAAGATTTTCTATGACGCAACTTAGTGACATGAAAGCAAAGTCTGATAGACCTAGAACGTAACCGAGCATGCACCTTCTTCTTCATCTTAGAATGAAAGGGTGTCCAAGTGAATGATCTTGAGAAAATGGATGTTTGTGGAAGATATGTTGGATACGGATAAATTTTAGAAGGAAAGAATGGAAAAACTGAGAATGTGGGTTTAGTACAAAACTCATTCATGGTGTAAGTAGGAACTGTCTCAATTTTGAAAATGAAGGTGTCAAGTGCCTTTCCCTTGGGAATTATTTCCATATTAGGAGGATTTAGAAAATCATTAAGCACAGAAGAAACAAGAGGGTCAAGTGCAAACTCAAGATTCCTTTGAAAAGATGGAAGGTGAGGAAAATTGGTGATGGAAGATGAATGAGTGACAGGATGATGTGAGGTGGATGAATGGGGCTCGGCTAGAGCTCTTAGGTCTAGATCATCAGAAGCCTTGAGATATGCAAGACATTTCTTAATAGGTGGGTCAAAAGAATCACTGGGATAGAGGGTGAAAAATTCATCTTCCGTCATAGCATCAAGGGATGAATGGATGTTGACAGGGAGGGACTCGCGAGGTGGCAAGGAAGAGTTGCAAAAAAGTCGAAGGAAATCTTCCTCGACTTCTAGGGAGTTCTCGTCGAAGTTGGAACTTCCAAAGGAAAGGAATTTGTGCATCTGATTATCAGGAAACGTGGGTTTGAAATAATCTTGAGCTAACCTCTCGATCATGTTAACCTCTCCATCCGAAGTCGTATCTGGGAACTATTTTGTCATTTTAAAAATATTTACCTCAACAGAAAGATGATCAAAAGACATGGACATCGAACCATCGCGGCAGTTTATGAGCGCGTTGGCAGTAGCCAAGAAAGGATGCCCTAAAATGATCGGAACAGAGTCGTTAGCGACTTCTGTATAGAGGATAACAAAATCAGCAGGATAGTAGAAATCCTGAACCTTAATAAGCACATTTTCAACCACACTCTTAGGATACTTAATAGACCGATCAACTAAATGCAACGTCATTTTAGTAGGTTGCATCTTCTATAGACCTATTTGTTTATATAAATAATACGGGAGTAAGTTAACACTCGCCCCCAAGTCTAATAGCGCGGTCGTCGTGTGGGAATCTCCTAAGGTGCATTATACAGTAGGACGACTAGGGTCCTTGTACTTAACAATTCCATTATGTTCGGTTAAAGTTGGAAACTGTTCAGTTAAAAAGGTGTCCTTAGAAATATTTGTCTGACGCCTAGTAGTGCACAACTCTTTAAGAAACTTAGCATGGTGAGGTAACTTTTTAATTGCTTCAAGAAAGGGTAAATTTTTGAAAACTTCCCTAATCTCATCGAAATTCGTATCCTTGTTTAACATTGCTAATCTCTGGGGAAAAGGTGGTTTCTCTCTATATTTAGCGTATGGATCAACAGGATATCTAACCTTGTCTTTCTGTTTCTTAGGTTGTGGTTTAACTAGTACCTCTACAGGGATAAGATCTTTAGTTTCTATTTCGGTATCTAGTTTAATATCTGGTGTAAGGACTACTGGTGGGGTAATTATAGGCATAGTTACGGCGTTATCAACCACTCTGCTAGAACGGAGAGTGGTGATGGCATTTAGCTCACCTACGTTTCCATTTTCATTACTAGTATTATCGTTTACCTCAAAGGCTATGTTTGTTGTTTTAGAATTAGGTATCGCTTGTCCTGGAAACACACCTTTGGGTTGTACTTTCTCTTGGGCTAACTGCTATAAGGAAAGTTGGATGGACTGTAAAATCTGTTGTTGGGTTTGCATAAAGGCGTCGAAACGATCGGGTTGTGGAGGAGTGTTTGTTACAGGTTGTGTGACAGGAATTATGTCACGTTGATTATTAATAGGTGGGTTGTGATAGTTATGAATCTTATGATTAACCGGAACGATACCTCTATTAGTATTATAATTATTATTGTTATAATTATTATAATTCCCTTGTCCTTGTCCTTGTCGTGGTGGAGCTTGGTTGTAATTGTTTGCTGGCCTAACATTTTGATTATTAAACCCTGGAGGTATAACTTGTTGATTATTTCGCCAACCATAGTTGGGGTTTTGTCGCCAAGTTGCGTTAGGTTCGCTATTAATGGAACAAACATTGTCCAGCTGTGCGGATTGTTGTTCATAGACTAGAGGACAATAGGAGTCGGGATGCGCATTACTCAAACATAAATTACATGGAATAGAGTTGATATTCATGACGGGGATAGGCTTTTGTTGAACAGAAATAGCGTCTACCTTTCTAGTGAGAGATTCGATTAAAGTTTTAAGCTCAGGATCGGGTTTAATCTCAAACATACTGATAGCCTTAACTGTTGAAGAAGAACTAGCGGAGCGAGGGATATCGTCACTACCCCCCCCCCCCCCAGTTATTATTATGCTTTGTTTGATCTTCTAAAAACTTATAAGCCTCGGAGGCTCCTTTACTAAGGAAACTACCCCCATTTATTATATCTAGGACCTCTTTATGGTTGTGTAAAAGTCCCTTGAAAAAGGCACGAACTAACGTGTCTTTCGCAAGGTTATGATGTGGACACTCTATAAGAAGGTCAGTGAAACGATTCCAAGCCTCTGAAAAGGATTCATGAGGATTCTGTCGAAAAAAATGAATCTTGGAAAATATTTCATCTGTCTTTAATGGTGGGTAAAAATGTTCCATAAATAGTTGAACAAGTTTGGCCCATGAATCCACAGAATTAGGCGTTTGGGTAGTTAACCAAGATGTCGTCTTGTCGGCTAGGGTGAAAGGAAACACCCTCAGTTTAATTTGTTCTGCACCAACCGTAGGATGATGGAATGTGGTAAGGACTTGTTCAATCCTACGCATATGTTGATAAGGTTTTTCATGGTCTAACCCATGAAAAACGGGTAACAAATTAAATATATTTGGGGAGATTCGGAAATCCCCCACTGGGTCTGCAAGAACGATGCAAGATTTTGGGCTATCGTTCAAGGCTTTGTAAAAGTCAGAGAGATGATACTCTCTTTCTTCAGCCATTATTTCAGGTGTGGTGTGTGGTATATTAGATAGGTGTGTGTGTTGACGTTCACGATAGATTACATAAGTCGTTTTTTCTCTACCTGACCTTAATCTCCTGCAAGGCTAAGTCCAATTATTAAATAAATACGACAACAGTCAAAACAACCCTGATATGCTAGTATAAATCCTCTAACAGGAGATGACGAGGAGTGGAAGAAAGAAGTACCTGAATGCCTCCTTGCTTCGCTTATGAATATGGTCTTGTTTACGTGAGCTCAATGTATTTAACAAGTTAGAAACACTGAATAACTTGAAGAAATGGAAGTTTGAACTGACCTGTGAAAATCGGGCTGCTCCAAAAGAGGGTGCGGGTCGCGCTCAGAAATAGCCTAGATAGGGCGCAGGTCGTGCTCAAGTCCAACTTGAGTTCCAGGCGCTTCAGTAGGGGGCACTCGAAATTTGCCTTGATAAGGCGCGGGTCACGCTCAGGTTCAACTAGAGTTCCAGGCGCTTCAGCGCAGGACGCGCTCAAACTTAACCTTGGATGGGCGTGGGGTGCGCTCAGGCTTTTCCTAGGAAATTTTTTAGTTTCTGAACCAGACAATCACGGTTAGAACCCAACAAGGGTGGGTGGGTTTAATGGGACTTTGGGAAGACTAACAATACTAATGTAAACAATTCTAAACATAACTAAGATGGCATCGGTGCCATTTGATAAAATGTAAAATGATAGTTTTACCTACACATAAGCTATGAAACTATACGCAAGTAAAACTAAAGCTCATTTTCACTTAATATTATCAAAGTTTTCTACACTCTTGCTGCTATTGTAATAAGTGGAGTAAATAATTCGTTCCACTCCTAATTCTTTAGAATTCACGTTAACTAAGATTATCAGTTCTATCAAGGTCGATGAGAGTAACGATGGAAATTATATTAATCAAGATGCGATAATTCAAAATATGGATATGATAATGAATTAAGGGAATTTGATTCCACCTTGATTCGACTTAATAAACTAACGAAGAAATGTCGTAATCCGAATTAAAATGCTTCCGCATAACAATTGGGTGTTTATAATCCCTAATTGTTCATGATAATCTCTACCAACTAACAACTAGCATGTGAAGCAATCAAACCCATTCTCATGGTGAACTAATTACTTTCTAGAATAGAATAGATTTTTACAACCAATTTCTACGCTAATAGCAATCAAGTTTCATCAAGGCTTCTTCAAACCCCTCTAATGGAGGTTTTAGCCTTGAATCATTATACTATCATTTCTAAAACAAGAACAATCAAAATAAGTCATTATTGAATAACTGATTAACTTTCTTAATCTAATTTAACAATAGTCTAAGATTCAAAATGGAGTACAACTGAAATTCAAACTAATCTAGAACTAAAATTATGAATACTAATTATCAATTTAAAATAACTAAATCTATGAATGCAAGATTGAATTTGAAATTAAAGATTGAAATATAAACTAAGTATTTTATTCTAAGATTCAAAACTTGTTCTAACAACTAATAGAATTGACAACTAATTAGATTAATCTATATAAACTAATTTAATAAATTAAAACTAAGTATTTGGATCATTCACTAATTCAAACTAACTAGAAAAAAATCTAATTAACTAAGTAAAAAAAAACTAAGTTTAAAAACTATTTTCTGATCTAGATCTAGGTACTCTTAAGAGCTAAGTCTTTGTTTGTTAAATGGAGGAGACCAGATCCACAAAATTGTGCATGGGCTGAGGAGCCTATTTTGGGCCAGAAAATCGAGCCCAAAACCTCAGTACTTCAGTCTACAAAGGGCTTTTTAGCTGGATTTGACTTTAATAGCCTTATCGTCCACTTCTGCTCCTTTGATTGGATCAAAGCTGGGACTATTGGAAAGCTCTTTCCAAGCCGGTCGTTTTTACATAAGGTAGGCCCAATTCCGAGGTCTGAGTCCAAAGATACGACCTTTGGAAGTTCTCATTGATTTTTTTGTGTCTTTTTTTACGCCCGTTTGACTTTGACTTTTCAGGCGTGTGACCAAACCGGATTTAAAAAGGCTTTTTCTCCTTGAATCTTGGCATTTTATCATAGAACTTCCTAGCAACCAACCCTTGCTCCTTTATTTCGCAAAAGGGGCGCATTTCTGCACATATTCGACTCCAATGCCTGAAATGCATAAGAACACGATAACAATATTAACTCTTAGTTATTAATCACATAATTGGTTAAAAGCGATATTATTAAAGTGGTTAAAACTACAGTTTTAGGCTCTTATCATCCATCCGGAGGGACATTGTCATCGTTATACAACCTCCCCTCTCCACCAAGGTCGTATATGGCCAGGTCAGCATTCACCCAACCGAACTCTTCCTTCAGATCAACATAAAGTGACCTAGGCCCCACTTCATCAGCCCTCAGCTCGTTTCCACTGAAGAAAACGATGAAGCCCCATCTCCACTACGAACCTTAACTTCAACATCATCTCCACTTAAAGTTCTCTCTCTACACTGATTAACTTCAACTTCCCTACTCAAACTATCACTGGTAGCAGACATTACGAGTTCAAAAAAAATAAACAAAAGATCAAATTTTGTAAGATCAAAAGACGCACCTGATACCAAAGATTGGAAAAGTTTTTTTTTTTTTTCTTTCTTTCTTTCTTTCACTCTACTCTTTCCTAGAATGATGAAATGAGGAAATGGAACACCTTAACACGTCAAAACCCCTCAGCTGCCAAAACCTCGAGAGAATACAAAATGTTTCGTGTTCCCACATAACACAATCATTACTTGCCCACAAATCGCTGTGATTTTGGGCCCATGAATCCAGCCCAACAGTTCCCACACATTTTTCAAAAACCAATTAAACCTACTAGCTGTCCGACACATGTTTTAAAAAGAAAACTTTATTTTACCCTTCTTTTTTACATCACAGCTGTCCAAAGAACGGATCAAATAAAGGGGGCAGTGTAAGTACCCTCTATTCTACACTACAGTACACGTGTCCACACACCAGATCGTACTCCATCATCTCATACCAATCCATCAAAGCGTACCAACGACCCAAACCCAGATCGTCTCCAGCGTCAGTTACAGCCTGTAACACCCTCATTTTATTAAATGTCTAAAATTAATTATTTTGCAAAATAATAATAATAATATAATATTGACTAAGTCTTAAGTTAAGTGGAGTGAATATATATGTTTGACTTTTTGAAAAAAAAATAGAAAATAGTTTGTTTGGTTTGAAAATGATTTAATAGGAAAGTTTTTAAGTTTTAAAATAAAGTGTAGAGATTTTTCTAATAAGGAAACATGGAGAGAATAATTTTGTAATTTATGGGAGAAAATATGGAAAGTTTCTTAAAGTAAAATATGGTAGAATTCTTTAGAATGGGATGGTTTATAAAAAATGGAGGATTTTTAAGAAAACTAATTTTTGCTTAGAACTAGAAAAGTTAAAACAAAGAAGAATGGAGCCCGGATTGTGCATCTTTTATCTAGCTGTGGATCGGATTTGTGGCGTTCTATTTTATATATTTTCTGCAGGAATACGAAGGTGAGTAGTTATAGTTTTAAATCTATTTTCACCGAACCTACGGGAATAAAAAGCTTTACTGTCAAGGTTTTGATTCCGCTCAGTTTATATTTTGTTCTGCTTACTACT
This sequence comes from Coptis chinensis, assembly GCF_015680905.1. Lineage (NCBI taxonomy): Eukaryota > Viridiplantae > Streptophyta > Magnoliopsida > Ranunculales > Ranunculaceae > Coptis > Coptis chinensis. The sequence continues at coordinate 42,714,751 of NC_141456.1, forward strand.
GATATTTTCATCCTGTCGAATTGTTTTAAGGGTTAGCATATTGTTTGGCCGACTGTAAAACTCTGGAATTTTATTTGTTGAAGCTTATGGGTTGTCAATGGCGGCTAAAGCCCCTGAAATCGCCCAGTATAATTATTTTATTATATAATTTAAACTTTGGTGGTTGTGGTTTTTGATTGATTGTGGATTGTTGGTTTATGGGGGATGTCGGGTTTAGAATTGGTTGTTGGGTGCTGTCGGGATTGGAATTGGGTGTGGCTGTCGAAGCTTTGAATCAGGCATTAATGGCGTCGCCAAGCCTAAATAGAGAAAACGTCCTGATTGTTTGGTTTGAACTCTTTTTGTTGTGATTGGTTGTTGATGTTTGATTGGGTGTTGGAGAGTGTGAGGTTGAAGCTTGGGAATAGGCGTTAATAGAGGTCGAGACATCGATCCAATTTTGATGAAGGATTTTTGAAGTAATGAATTGAGGTTTTTGCTTTTGTTAAAGTGTTAAGGGTTTTCGCAGGAGTCCAACCGTGGGAATGAGGAAGTGAATAGTGGAGGGTCGGTGGTGGCTGGTGGTGGAGGAGAGTAGCTGGCGAGGTGAGGAAGATGACTCTGTTGGGCTTGGGCTTAGTCATGGGCCGTAGCTAAGTTTGATTGTTTCTTTGGGCCGAAATTGATTTTTTTTGTTGGTTGGGCCGAAATTGATTTTATGTTTTGCTTGGGCTTCGGCCCGAACAACTAAGTTGGTTTGTTTTGGGCCAGTTCAGTTTAAGTTCTATGGGCCATTTTCAGTTTAGTCTTTGGGGCCAATTTCTTTTATTTCTTTGGACCGAACCAATTAAAATTTTGAACCAGTTTCAATTTCATTTATTTTTAGTTGGCTTGGGCCGAAATCCATTAGCTTTCTTTGGGCCAGTTTTTATTCTGTTTGGGTTATGTCCATATGACTTAAAATGGGTCCAATTTGGGTCTTTAAATGTTTAGACTTTTGGGCTTTGGTTTTGGGCCTTGATTGTGGACTATTGACTATTTAATTGCGTTACTTTTTATGTTGTAAATTGTATGGACAAGTCCAATGATAGAATGTTGTGGAAGCCTGTATAATTTGGTTTGCCATTATCTAAGAAAGATTTAACGTTAACATTGTGTAGTTATTGACACGTGACGATAGTGAAATCTTAAGAGACATGATATTCCTAAAACGCTAAAAAGGTTATGCGATATGTTTGGAGCAATTGTGAAATTTTGTAGTATGTTGTAATTGTTGTCTGTTAAATGATATTATATGTTAGGATATCTATTAAATACAATATCTTTGATAAATTTATATAAACGCTTCATTATTATATCTGTGAGATGCTACTATGAGGTAGTATAATATTTGTTGATATTTCCCACGGGATTGTGACTTAGTGCAATAATTTATTTGGCACATGAAAGAATGAAAGTTGTTATGAGATATATATGTATGATACCTGAATAAATTATGTAACGAAAATCTTGGAACCTAGCTACGACAACTCATATGATTGGCTCATGTGAAGGGCGTATGTGATTGGATTGGCCCTTCTGGCGTTTCAGTGAATCTGAATGGCCCTTTTGGCATAGCCGAATAGTGGCTTGATTATTCCGTTCGCAAAATTAAAACTTGATGCGTGATATTTTATGCCGAATAGTGGCAATACCCACGTAATGACGGTCGTGTGGGGGTTACTTGGTATGCGATATCCCGCTTAGGGTAATTACGTACGGAGTTGTTCATTACATGAGAGGAGACATGTGGATGTACATGTTCGGCGTTGGGAAGCGATTGTGGTAGCTAGAGAAACTAAGTAAAACATAGAGACGACGTGATTCTAGAGACGTACACTTGAAGAAACTCCAAACAATAATTGTGATGATATAACAAAGTGTACGTTAAAGCTCTAATAAATGATTTATTGTAATTTATGTTACATTCACAATGGGTCTGCAAAAGGGTAGGTTGAATTGATTATTTATGCAGGTGTGACCCATTCTGTGATTTGGCTTACACCAGAATAAGTTTTAGTTTGGTTATTCTATTATTAGATACAGTTGATTCAGTACGGTTTGAAGCTAATGCGCCTCAATGGAGGAACTAAATGCCTTATTATTATTTAATTGGAAGCTAAGGCGCCTTAATAGAGGAACTACCTGCCTTAATTATTGTATTTAAGAATGTTGTATTATTCGTTGGAAGTTAAGGCACCTCGGTAGAGGAACTAACTGCCTTATAGATTGTATATATATATGTATAAGTATATTTTGTATTTTAGGGCTACTCATACCAGCATTGTTTATAATGCTGACCTGATTTGTATGTTTGCTTATCGAGTGTGTTCATAAAATGAACCTAGTTGATAAGTCTTGACAGGATTAGTATTGAAGACAGTTGGTCGCTTCTTGTGGTTTGTGTTAGCTTCGTATTACAGGATATATTTTGTTTTCCCTTGAGGTGCAATAGATTTTCAGTTGAGACAATGTTTTTGTATTTTCATTTGTAATTATAATTAAAGAGTTATTGAAAGGAGATTTGTAACTTAATCATATTTGTGAATTTTTGTAATGAAGAAGACTTTTGTTTATTTAAAATTTTTATTGGTTTCAAATTATTAGAATAATTAAATAGATGATGGGTGTTTAAAAGTTGAGAGTGCATCACACCTCGAAAATCGAAGAGTCGGGAACACATATTGTTTTTTTTCGTATCACACAAATCATCAGGTCGTTGTCCAGTAAACACCAAACCTCTACATACATGTTAGAAAAATTAATATAATATCATTGTAAAACATAACTTTATTTTTTATGTTGTTTTTCTCAAAAATAGATATATATTCATTGAAGAATAATTTCAAAACATATTTGTATAACAAATTTTCAATTTTCATAATCTATATTCGTTCTTTAATTATTCTTTTTTGTGATTTAAAAGTTACTATCATGAAATAAAATTGAATTCCTAAAAGCAAAACCAATTTTTTTACCCCAAATAAATAAAATTTAGTTTAACAAAAATAAAAAATAAAAATTCACATAACTTCTATAAAGAAATTTCAAATCCAAATAATTTGACAAAAATTCCATTTGCAATATTTAATTTTAAATACATAGGATAAAGTGGTCAAAATGATTTGTATTCAGCATTCAGACACAAATCATTCAGACAAAAAACAAACATGTTTTTCTGAGTTCAGCATTCAGAGGGTGGGCCAATTCAGCATTCAGAAAGTGGTCAATTCAGTATTCAAGATTTAGCGGTCAGAGGCTCAGAAAAACAAACGAAACCTTAATCTTTTTATCAGTTGGTGTTGCTGTATATTTCAATGGTCTAATCTAATATGTTAAACAAATTAATTCAGCCAATTCTACTGACACAACTGCTTATTTAGGCTATTATAATAAGTATACTGATTACTTCAAGAGAGTTAATTCCAAAATTATAACTAGTGCGTGCAGTAGTGTACGTTTTTCTTCAAAAATGTTCTTTTTCAACCAACTCAATTTCCATATACTTTCATGCTCATTTTGGTTTTGTCATCTTTTGTATTTGTATATATTTTTCTGTTCATTCCAGTAAGCATTCCTGTTCAAAAGTGGAGAGAAGTGTAGGAACAAAATTTGCATATGCAAGTGATACATACAACGTAGAACCACAACTAACATAAAACTTACTCATATATATATACTAGCAAGATGCACGTGCTATGCACGCGATGTCAAACAAAACTTAAGGAAGATTGTAAACATAATTTGCTTAACACCTTTCTTATTTGGTAACCAACTGGAGGGGAAATTGATGTACTGTTCATAATTGTGTTTATGATTGCTAAATTTTCTTGTTGAGAGAATGAACTTAACATTTAAAGAAGGATATAGGTAAGCGTCTTGCTCTTCAATATTGTATACCTGAATTTTGCAAGTTAACTAACACCATTTATTCAAATTGTAAGAAACATAAAGCTTCTCGTCCGAGTAAAAACCATAGTGTCATATACTCATATACGATAGAAATCATAATATTATTCTATTACGATTTTTGTATTTCATTATTCAGACTTTTTGTAACATAATCTCCTTACTGGTTATGTTTGGTTTGTTAATGCCTGGAGTACCGCACTATCGTCCACAAGAAATGCTTAAATTTGACGAAGCCACCTTCTTTAAGAATCTGTTGAATCGAAAAGAGGTCTTCTCGATTAAGGTGCAATTTTTGGGCATATTCACAACAAAGTTAGCTTCTTAATGGGACTGTTTTGGGAAGAGTTATATTTAGTTTGAGAAACTGTAAATTCTATTGAGCAACAAATATCGCGGAAGACAATACTTTATGAAAATTTTCATTGATTTTGTTAATGATAAAATGGAAATTTTCCATTGCTAAGCCGGGATCACCATATATCTGTAAACGGGTTTTCCAAGCTGTTTTGCTTATTTCACAAAAATAAAATAGAAAAATATGTACAAAAAGAAAGAGATGGGAGACCTCATACTACACGATCTTGAAGATGTGATGATCTTTGGTCCAATATGCATCTATAAATCTGCAGCTTGAGCCTTACAGTTGGGCACCGTTCTTCAGCCCGGACCACCGATTGATACTGAGACCAAATGATAATGATGATCGCACCGTGAAGTTGCCCATCTCATCTCCCTCGATACTCTTCCCTGCAAGCAACCAACATTAATAAATTTCAAGGATTGAAATTTCAGCACAATCTTGATTCCATTACGGATGGAATCAAAGCAGTTCTGATTCGGTCACCGCAATCTTGGTATACTATTGGAATTCAGTTACTACCTACACTAATAAGCACCTCAAAAGAACTCCCAAAAATCCCATACAAACACTACCAAAATCCACTTTATGATGATTGAGGTTTGAACTTGTTATTCGGGTTATGGTTAAGAAGTCTTGACGACAAACACTTTGCATTTGGCATCATCACCTCTGTCACGATCCCGAAGTTTGGAGGCAAGCATATAGAAGCTCCTTTTCGGGCGGTTTGAGAATTTTTCTTCCGTAAAGGCCTGTCTTTTCAATACTCATCTTCTCACCTAGTGCTAACAATTCCTGTTATAGCAATAAGCATATATAAGAAAATCACTACTCTGAAGTCTTAGATTAAATATTTTATACATAGAATTTAGATCATAAACAGGACGCATAATGCCTCATTTAAGGAAGCAAGATTTGACACTACAATTAAAAAATTCCTTCGTAGAAAGCTCCACGAAATATTATTGGAAAAAGAGAACTAATGAAAAATGAAAGGGAAAGAAAAAAGAAAAAAGTAAGGGAATATGATCCGCAAAAATCCACAGCTATTAAGAAAAATAACAAACCTCATACGACATGTTGTCAATGTCAAGTCTCATATCCCGATGCTGATCACGAAAACCAAGACCATTCAAGAACAAATTTGTCTCCAAAACCAATAATTGCTGCATTAGGTAAAAGAAGCTCAGAGAAAGATCTCAAGAAGAGGAGAAAAGCACAAAGACAAACAACCTCATATGTGAGCTCCTCATCTTGTTCGATCCTTTCCAATGGCAAAGAATACACGCAAAATGTAAAATATAGCTTGAGTTAAAATTCCAAGTCAAGTCACAAACAACAATTTCCTGCTCTACCAATTAGACCATTCCCCGAGTGTGGTTTAGATAGCAAGATGCATGAATGAAAGTCTAGGTGATCCCTTTGGAGGTTTGAATAAAGCTCACTACCACATGAAATTTACCCGGACAACAAAGTGAGAATCAACATCAATTAATATTCTCCCCATACTCTCATCTGAGACCACATCTTTTTTGAGTAAACGAAACAACGGTTTTATGCACGAAAATTTTTTGTTTTGAAAATTCTTCACTTGCAATGTTTTTCTCAATTGAAAAGCGAAATATAGGGACTTCAAACACATAATGATTCCATTTATGATGGCTTTGTTAAAAGTATTAAGTAAAAAGACTGTAGGAAAGGTGAAAAAACAACCTTGAAGAGACAACTCCGTTGTTCCTCACACTTTTTAAGGTTGGCCCAATGCTTATCTCACTTCAAAGAAGAAGCATAACACACCACCAAGGCCATTCCAGTCTACCGTACATCAATTGGAGGAAGAAGCACTCGAACTCGCCATAGAGAATATCATATGAAGTAGCAACTATCCAGATGTAAAACCTTGCTCTTGCAATCCCAACATTTATCACTGCCAAAACCCGCCACATACTTTCGATGCATTTATCTTTGCTTGCTATTACACAAGAAAAAAATTGCAATCTTCCTCCAGCCCTATTAAGAAAAGTAACTATTTAATAACACTACTATACTTTTAAAAAAAAACATGAGTGCCAATAATACAAACAATTGCTCCTCTATCTCTTCATGAATCTTTGGTCACCAAAGAACATCGTCCCACAAAAAACCCCAACTTCCAGTTCTTCCTATCATCTTGAATGTTAAAGTGATATCTTCTCTAAAAAGCCTTCCTTATTTTAATAGATGCTCGAACAAACAAAGAAAAGCACTTTATAAAAACAAACAAACAAAAAAAAACAGTTTTAAAATTTTGGGTGTTAGATAGAAAGGAAAATTTTTGAGTAAAGTACCACTTTGTAGTTGTAAAGAGTTTCGTAAGGTAGTAAGTTCCCTCTTAATTTTTCACTATACGTGTGAAATTTCTCCATGCCCCTCCCTTTACTAAGCATCCCACAAATTTGGTAGATGGTGGAGAATATATTTGCAAAATACTTACTACCAAATGAAATATCTCGAACACAAAAGTGAGACGTAGACGCTAGTAGTCCCCCATACTAACAATCACACCCTCCATTCTGGAACAAAAATAATTAACAATTTTTGAAAATTCTGTTTTAAAAAAACAATGTGCTGCCTTTCTTCCCCCTTTCCCCAAAAATCATCAAATACATGTTAGTATGTTAAAACAAAGAACTCTAGTTTTGAAACAAACAATTTTTTGGTAAAGTACTATTGAAGAATACTGAACTTGGGTAAGTTAGATTCTGAGGAGAACTTTTTGCGAACAATCCCCACTTTGTAGTAACCACATTCTTAGTGGTAGTACATTCCATCTTTATATTTCACATGCCACGTGAAATTCCTCCATGCCCTCCCTTTAATGAATTTTTTCTCCCACAAAAATTTCACGAGGATATATTGAATAAAATTCACTACCACATGAAATTTAGCGGACCACAAAATGAGAATCAGCCACTAATATTCTTTTTGAAGTTACAGGGCTGTTTGATTTTTTGTATTTTGAAACGGAGAATTTTGTGTTGAAAACCATGAGAAACCCTTCAACCAACAACAACAACAAAGTAAAAAAGTTTTAAAATCAATTATATAAAAAGAAGTGAACAATTTTTGCATTAAATGGAAACAAAAGTAGAAATTGTTTTTGCAAACCAAAAAACTGTACTAAACTATTGATTTTTTTTTCCTATTGTGTGAGTGTCTCTATTACTCTATTATATATTAGAACGAAAAAACTAATCCTAGAAAACTTCTAAATATTTCAATCAAAACAAATTATTATAAGTAATACTTCAAACCCTAAAAACTTTTTACACAAAAATTTGGCTACTTAGTTCGGAAAAAGAGATCCCCCTTAAAAAACCCCACCATATGGGCCTAATTAGTATCTATAAGAACTCGAGAAAAACAAACAGATGAGGATGGTACCTCAGAAAAGAGTTCTTCAGAGGGAAGGTTGCTTTGATTGACTTGCTTCTAGTTGGCCAATTTGCAGTGAGCCTCATCAAAAGCAGAGCAAAAACCAAAACACTGATCAGGAAGGATCGTCCAAGCACATTTAATTGGAAGAAAAACCCAAGTTAACAGATTGTTCTCCTATAACCTTGTAATTGGTAAATTAATCGGTATAGGCTTTTGCAAATGAATACATTATTGTCCCTAGAAATTCAACATTGAAAATAAATGAAAATGTCTTTTAAGGAAGCATCAAATGGTACAATAAGAATAACTGGCCAAGAAAATCAAGGTGTAAGAAGTTCATCGTTGCAATCCCCACGTTGATTGCTTCACAAACCCAAATCCAAGACTCTTTGTCAGATTGGATTTATTCCTGCTGCTTGTTGTTTGAGGTTTAACTAAAAGTCTTCCATTCAGAACACATGACTCCGAATTTCAATATATATCCACAACTTTGACATTACCATGCTTATTTTAAGTTCTATAAAATCGTTTAAAAGGTCCAAAGTACTCTATGTCAAAGGAGGAATAGCCTAAACGCTTAAAAGTAAGCATACCGTCCAAGAACCGGGATTGTCAACGGCCCGCACCGGTTTAGGCATATAACGTCCAACCAAAGATTGGCCAACCCGGTGTCTTTTTCCACTCCCTTCCTTCGTCACTTTCCTTGCATCATCATATTTCCGTCATATGCATACATGGTGGAGAGTAGTAATTAGTCACCACTATGACGTTCTAAGTTCTACGATCGAAGGAGCCTTCTCCGCAACAACACCTACCCAATCGTGTTTCTAGGTAATCGCCCGACAAAAAAAAGTCGAGTTCCTCTCCAAGCTTTTGGTTGTTGAGAAGTGCTACATTAATTTGGTGTTTATTGCACACCTTTTGCCTCTTCAAATACCCCAGCTCAGCTAAGAAAATTTATTGTACATTCACAATGTTCACATTTTGGTTGAACACCACGTAACTTCGAGAGGCATACACGAATCCACAAGCACTAAAACTAAAGCGAAAAGTGACATGATTAAGGCATAAAACCAAAATTAGTTCCATGCAGTTGAAAAGAGAAGGATAATTTGCAATTGAAAAAACCATATGCTTTAATACTTCTTCATGATATAATTAAGAATGAAAATGCTTGTGTTAGATCTATGTACTAAGGCATTTACTGCATCTAGAATCACCTAATCATTTCAAGACAAAGGTACTTGATTTTCCCACTTGATCTAGCTAAATAATTTTTTAGGAGAGGTACATCCAATGTAGACCTTGCATCGTGGCGTAAAGTATCGAGATATTGTGATAGCTCCAATGACACCTTCTCCTTCACGTCCAACATATACAACAGTTTTGAGTCATTTGATGATGATACCTTAAATGAGCTTTGGGCCTTAATGGCCCAAGCCAATGAGATAATAAAATATTGAAATGAGATAAGGAGATCCCCGTGAAACTGCTGTATGACAGATCCCTTTAAATGAGATATCAATAAATTAAGCTAATATGAATAACTACTCACTTATAAATATGGAAGAGATAAATGGATAAAGCCATAAATAATGTAAAGGGCCCAAAACTGGTAGTAATGGACTACCCGAAATGGCGACACACCGTAAAAAAGTCGACAATTAAGTTATGTAGTTTTACGACTATAAATACTTTTATCAGCACCCCCTATGTACCTAGTGATCCTAAATTTCGATAGTGAAACATCTACCTGTAAAGATTATTCAAAAGTTTCATATATATATGACATACTCCCAAATAAAGAGATCAACGCCATGAAAATAGAGTATAAAAGTGAATGAGAAAATGCAACTCAAAATGATACATAGTAGGGAAAATTAAATTGCCAAAGCTAGTGGCTGGAATGCATGTGCAAATGTTACTTGGCTGCAAGTTGCTATGTCCAATAGGCAAGACCTCAACAACATTTTTCATGCATGTGTCTAAGACATCCAACAATTTCAGTTGCAATTAATCTTTATTATATTTATAAAAGTCAATCCCACCTCATCTCCTCTTGATTCTAAATAAGTAACATAAGAAATAAAGAACATAAAAATAAGGATTGTCTCTAACCTACACATTATATATGAATGTTATTCGGTAAAACTTACAATGTTATATCACCCCATACACAAATTTTGGAAACCCTGATATAATTGGCGATATAGGTTACAATGCTTAAATAGCGTTCTTTTCCACGTCATATATTAGAATATTAACAGTCTTTCAAGTATGCATTCACTATTATTAACTATGCATGTAATTAACAGCTCAAAAGTATTAGCAACTATTGGCGGGAAAATTTATTGGATTGAAGGGGTTACATAGGCTCTCTGTTTATCACTCACAAACACGACACAAAGCAAGCGTTGGCTTCAAACAGTGTGTTATAGATTACAAATTGACTTATAATGAAAATGTAAAGCTAGAGCAAGAGAGCATACTTGTCACATTATAGAAGCGGCAATTACCACCCACCTGAACCAACAATTGCTCCCTGTTAAATGAAGTTTATACGAAAAATGAGGCAAATTTCTTGTACCAAAGAAGAGAAAAAGTTGGAAGAAATAAATCACATACCTTCCCATCGGATCGATAACAAAGAGTTGTGACTATTTCTTTAACATCACCCAATCAACAACACGACAACCGGGAACATCCCAAATGCGAACTTTTTCCATCTATGGAACCAGCGATGAAGTAATTATCGCCCACGATTAAATTGAATACATGTCACCGCATTACATGTTAAGAAACAAACATATCGATGAGTTAAGAATTAAGATAACTATGAAGAAGCAGACAAAATGGTATTGTCATGCCCCCGTTGATCGATCCTAGGAAACCGATACATTAGTAACCATATATGTGTCGATAGTAACACCGCAAGCCCGAAAACCTACCATAATTGTTGTGAGAAAAAAAAAAGAGGCACCGATCACATCCTACTTTTTCACAAGCCAACCGTTTTTATCGACAGAGGAAGACAACAGATGTTGCAAAAACGCATCGGTAATTATTAGAAATATCAAACCGGGTTTCTTCGATAATATACGTTTAAGAGTTGAAAACTATGAAGCAATAGCCCATCCAACAAAAACAAATTAACAAACCGCAAGTTAAGCTATAAAACAAACGAATCGATGGTCGCACAATCTCAAGTAATATAATCAAGTCAAATAAATAAAATCAAAAATCTAGCCAATTCGTTTTCAAAGTACTTTATTTATTTTTTTCTTACGCTAACCTTATTAACATTGTGCCAAACACCAAATAGTTGAACTGAATCAATGAATGCAATGGACACGTAAGCAATGAAGTTCTTATCAAATCTTGGAGAATCATACCTTCGCTTTTGTTGATTGGTAACTTGAAAGAATATATATTATCCGTTTTGCACCACTTGAATTGTGAAAAGATCGAAAAAATTGAGAAATCCCTAGTTTAAATATGATCAAAGACAATTTGAGGAAGAAGAAGAAGAAACTTAAGAAGCGTTAATACTGTTGGAAATTACCCCGTTGCTTTCCCTTGCAACATTTCAACATAAAAAGCAAAATCCCAAAACCAATCAAAGACGAAAAAGCCACCACAATTGCAGCCCGAAGAACTTTTTTTGTTTTCCAAAAATTTGTTGATTCTCAAGTACATGGTCTCTGCTCGATCTAACCGAATTGAAAGCATAAAAGCAAAACCGATCTTGGAAAGAGTTCATGAAGAAAGGAGGGAAGTTGAAAGAACTCAGTATTAATGGTAGCTAAGTGGGTATTAATGGTATTTAAGTGGGTATTAATGGTATTTAAGTGGGTATTAATGGCAAGGTAACACCGCGTACATGTCAATATAGGCGTGGATTTGGGTTTTTGCCCCGAATTTACATAAAACTCCTTTTCCATTATTATGTTGTAATTGAAGGGTATAAATAGAAATAAAAAATTAAATGACGAAATAGTCATTTTTTAAGACATTGAATAATATTTTTTTGTATTTAATTAGGAGTATTAGGTGGTAGAAAAAAGGCTGGTCTAATTTAAAAGGCCAGGTTAATTATGGTGTATTTTACTAATAGAGATATACCAGTGCATGCATTGTAATTTGTAACATAGAACTTAATTACTCATATGCTCATATACCAGTTCAAGCGTGATTTGTTTAGGGTGTTAAAAAAATTAATAAAAACTAAAAATAAAAATTGGAGATGTTATCCATTTGAGACAATGCAAGTTTTGGGCTACATCTTCGTTTAGTTTTACAATTTAATTGTATTTATAATTAAGTGCAATAATTCTCCCTTTTTTGTGATACGTGACGGTGTGATTGCCATGCAAACTAATGTTATCACATTATACAAAAGGGAACTTATCCACTTAAGAAACTACGCATGACTGCCACGTGTATTATTGGTATGATTTCCCTCCATTTCACAACCAACCAAGGAAAGCTAGTATAAGGAAGAAGAGCTAGTGAAGTAGAAAGCAGGGGAAAGTAAGTAAAGAAAATGGCAGTTACAACATTTTCATTTCTATCAACACTCCCTTCTTTACTTCCTTTGTCTTCTTCTCAGCCATCTCATCTCACCATTGCACACAGTTACTCCCCTGTAAGTATATATATATACATTTCTGCTACCATCATGTTTATTTATTTACTCTTTCTTGATATCAGATGTAAGAATAATGTATCATATAATTTTGTGATGAGTTAAGTAGATTCTTGCAATTCTTTGATATGATATGAGTTGATATATGAAAGTTCCCATTGATTGTGAATTATTAGAATACCGTGATTTGTACATTTTGATTCGCCTATAGTCAAATGTCGCAAGTATGATGTGAAATTGCAGGCTCATAGTAATTAGTACAATATATCTATGAGATAGTATTGTTCTGGACATTATTTCTTTTTGGTCAATAGCACTGCTTTCCTTCAAAACATGAGTTCCAATGAGGGGCTGGACGCCTGGACTCCTTGAGTCCTTGGGCTAAGTTCAGCTGTGGCTGAGCTGACTCCTAAATATATATACCAGCATCTTCCATTCAATCCCTAATCCATGAACTTTAGCAATTAGGGTAGTTTTGTCCTAGTTATATTTAATGTCATGGTAGGGTTTCATGTAAATTTGATTATTATACGAATTGGATTCTTTATTTCTGCATGTATTCCTGAAAGAAGGGCTCTTAAAATGTGTATTATATATATGAAACCCTTACGATCCAAGTGGGAAATGATTAATGACATTTGATGTGGAAAATCAGGGGAACATTTGTTGTAGAAAGACTGAGGCTTTGGTTTTCCAAGAAGCTGGGTTTACTCGAAGAGACATTCTGAAATGCGTTGGGGCTACATTTGGCATGGTAAGTTATGTCCAATTTATACCAATTTATTTTTAAATAGCTCTTTTGTGTGTGGCCTGTAGAATGATGTGATGATGAGTTTCTGCCAGTTATCCCTCATTAGGAAATAATAAGCTTAGGAGCATCCACTGAAATGGCTTGTGCTGCTGATCTTATTCAACGGCGACAGCGTTCTGTCTTCCAATGTAAGTTTCCACTTAATCATTAGCTTCTGTTGTTATACTCTCCTTTCATCTGCTAATATATTTTCCTTAACAATGCAGCGGATGTTAAGAATTCTTTATACAATGCTATAAAGGTAACCTTTCTGAGCCCCCAATAAATCTTGTCATAGACTTATTGAACTTCATATACAGATTTTAAATAACTTCTCATAGTTTCTTTTTCGTATGTTTGAATGATCTTTTTATGTAGGCGAAACCAGAGCTGATTCCATCCATACTTATGCTAGCAGTAAATGATATCATGACTTATGACAAGGTCAGACCCATACCTTACATTTAGTTGTCATGATAGCTACTTATTTTCCAGAAACTCTGGTTTTGATTGCTTCCGATTAAGTTTGTAGGCTACAAAATCTGGGGGACCTAATGGATCAATCTGCTTCAGGTACTTAATATTTTCACTGTAACATCATGTGAAGTTCTGCATTTGAGAATTTAGCTATATGATGAAGCTTCATATTCCTCCTTTGCAAAGTCATCTACAGGCCACTGGGTACTTCTGTATATCAGAAGTTCCTCCTTAATCCAAAAACAGCTTGATGAGATGTTTAGTCTATCATGTGATCATAATCACATGTTATGTTCCCAAATAGAATACCAGCCCCACGTGTTTGGCAAGTGTACTGTGTTTAATCAAATACTTGGACACTTCTGTACGAGTGTGTTAAAATGCAAATAATTGAAGAACACGATGAGAAGTATGAGAAAACATTATGTACATGATTGATAATGGAGTTTCTAACAAGGATTGTACTTAGACAATAAAAATCATGGATCATGGTTTTCATGTACTAGCCCTCTCTAGATCTTGTAATCTTTATATCCTTCTTCTTCCAAATGAAATCTTCTCAAAACTTCCCCGTGGATCTTCTCAAAACTTCCCCATGGATATAGGCAATATTTCCAAACCAAGTTTAATCTTGATCTCCTGTTGTGTTTTTGTTTTTGTTTTTGTTTACAATTGTATGTCTTGGTTGTTGTTGTGGTTGTTTATGTTACCCATCTTCATAGTAATTGATAACAAGATCCTGTTTTGCGAGGATTAAATAGTTAATTTGCTGGTAGTTGCTTACTTTAGGGATCATCCCTGACAATCACCAACATTGTCCACCACATTCTAAGATGTTTGCTAATTAAGTCTGATAGGGTGTTACTTGCTAAATTGTTGATTCCTTACCCTACCTGTTGATGGAAAGGCTATAATATTTTATGAATTATCAGAAACACAGTTGTTTTTAATATGTCATGCCTGAAATTTATTTTTAAGCAGGGCTGTTTGACAAGTATTTCATTTTTCTTGCATAAAGCTCAGAGATAAGCAGACCTGAAAACCAAGGGCTTTCTGCTGTTTTGAATTTTTTGGAGGAAGTGAAAAAAGAGATAGATTCTAATTCCAAGGGTGGACCTATTTCATTTGCTGACCTCATCCAATGCGCAGGTTAGACATTTGAAGCATTAGTGAATCTTCTTTTCATGAACCATGTTTGATATTTGAAGCTCACAAGCATACTCTTAAGTATTCATATAGCAATCCACCTCATGAGTGACCGCAACCACATTATACAGATCAGTTAGTTGTATCCATGCAGTCTAAAGCTCTATCTGGAAATCTTAGATCACTGTGTGCGTTTGAAAATTTTAGTCAATACGGTGCCAATTAAGTAGAAAGTCTTGGCTATTGATTTGTTTAATAACAAGTATTATATGCAGTGTAGGCATATATTTATGTGTCTTGTTAGAGATTGTTAGACATGATGACCGCCATGCACTCTCATATTTATAGTATCAGGTCCCTGTTTCTCTCATGTCTGGTGGCCAGCACTACATACTCCTCGAAATTGATTGTCCTAGTACGGTAGTATGTTAAATATCCCACCATCTGGATCGCTATGCCCTTTTCTAGTATTCCATGCTTTTTTATTCATTGTGAAGTCTAATAGCATATAATAGCAACATTATCTATTTCTTAATACAGCACAATCAGCACTAAAACGCACTTTCCTTGCTTCTGCCATTCGCAAATGTGGAGGAAACGAAGAAAAGGGAAACTTAGTGTATACAGCATATGGTTCAAATGGTCAGGTTTGTTGTTTTCCTATAGGTCTCATTTATACCATCTCACTTCAGTAGCTTAAGTAGGATATTTCATGCACTGAAAAAGGAAAAGAATGGAGATGATTTCATGAATAAATAGCGTGCTGCATTGGTGTCTTATATACTCAGATCCCACATGGTGTTGATTCTATTCTTGGTGTATTCTCAAAGACACTCATTCTTTCCCAAATAACTTGGCTGAGGTGGTTAGTATAGATATCAAAGACATCATTCATTGTTTCCTAATCAAGTTTAGGTTTCAAAGATGTACAAATGTGTAGAGATATCAACGACAATTTTTGTTTTGTAAGAGTAGTTTACCTAAGTTGGATCATCACCTATCTAGCTTGAGATATTCATTTTTAGCAGTGTTGTTTAAGTTCTCATGCAACTTTTGTACTTTGTCATAGAGTGTATGCATGTCTACCAAACCTGGGAAAGCATAAAGAAAAGAATAGATATATGTTTATAACGGCTTGTCTGCTACAGTATTTTTTCTCACTATAGAAGGCCATAACAAGTTTTCCGTTTAGATCCAACATCATGAGAATTACATTTAATGGCTATCAGTGATTCTATGACAACAGTGGGGTTTGTTTGATAGAGAATTTGGGAGGGCTGATTCACAAGAACCAGATCCAGAGGGAAGGGTTCCACAGTGGGAGAAAGCATCTGTTCAGGAAATGAAGGATAAGTTCTCAGCTGTTGGACTTGGTCCTCGCCAGGTAGTTTATTCTTTCTTTTCAATAATATTGTGATGTTTCCTGGGAAAACATCAACTATAAACGATTTATTTAATGTCGGCAGTTATTGAACATTTACGGTTTTACACTATAATGTGATATAAAAAATCAAATAATTAGAATACTAATTCTAACAAGTCCAATTTAAGGAACATGAGAAGCGCCACATACCTATGTACGTATAAACTATAAACATCAAAGTGGTAGTGAACCTGCAAACTTCATGATCTTCTATGTTCTGCAGAAATTTTCATATTATTTGGCAGCACTCAAAAACTTGGGTTGTACGATTATCATAAAATTCTCGCTATAATACATATCTGCGAGTAATATAATTTCTTGTCCATCCTTATAGATACCTAGGAAGTTGTCCATCCACATATTGTCATAAAAGGGTCATCAGAAGCATCTTGGTACCAATTGGTAGTAGTTAATTGGTTAATTTATCCGTGAGCAGAAGCAAACTCTTGCGTTGACTTGGAAAAGGGCCCAGAAATGTAAATGGTTGTATGTCCTACTGTCTCGCCCCCTCCCAATTGATATTTTCTCTCCTCTTCTTCCCCATTTTTTCTCCTGTCTTCCTCACAGCACTTCCACACTAACTGCAATAGAGATAGTAGATAGTGCGTCCTCACGTCCCTGTCATATCTATTCTTTTCTCTTTCACGCACACAACCAACCGCTCACGCCCACTGTATGCTGTGCGGTTTTTCTAGTTATATATTTGTCATTAAAAGGTGTAAGTAGTATTTATGGGCTCACCCTTTAATGTCAGTTAGCTGTGATGTCTGCATTCCTTGGCCCGGATCAAGTTGCGGTAGAGAGTTTGCTTGCGTCTGATCCAGAGGTCACGCCATGGGTTAAGAAATATCAACGTAGCCGAGAAACTGTATCTGAGACCGACTATCAGGTGAGTAGTTTGAATATTTCCGTTATTGTGTGTTTATTGATGTGAATATGTTTAGTGCTAAAATTTCTGTATTTCTTTTTAAATAGCATTTAAAAATATCATTAACCACTAGTGAAATTTTATTATTGCTAATGGAGAAGAAAGTTGAGAGAGAAGAGAGTTCGGCTTAGTTTTTATTCGGCCTTAAACCCCACGAACTGGGGGACATGACTTCGCCACCCTTCGGGTGGCTCCGTGTCCCCTGTCACGGCTTACAAGAACTCTAACACCACTTATTATTATTTCCTTGAAAATGATTGTTAATCTACACACTTGTTGCACTTCATAATATCATATTGTGTGAACAAAACCAGAAGATTTGCTGCACTATTGTTATACTTGGGCTCTTTAAGTGCAATTGGGTTCTCCAAAGCAGTTCATGATCTACAAAACATATACTAGTACTTCAAGTCCACTCCACTCCCAAAACTCAGTGGTTGGCTACCCTATCCTTCTCAAGACTTTTTTTCAAAACCACTGTTGTGTTGTTGTAAGTTCTTTCAGATCTGCACACAACACCAAAGTCCCTGTCTTTGTTATCACCTGCTCTTTCAGAACCTCAACTTGTACCTTATCAAGTATGGTCGGTACCAGTTAACAAAGTGTTGCACATTTCCAAACAACGGTTATCCATCTCCCTGTGACTTTATTTGTTTAAAAGATTTGTCTGACTAAGTATATCTCCTCATCACCGTTCTTTTCGTAAAATTTGCCGTTAACTTCAACCCGCATGCACATGACTCTGAATCAACTAATAACCTGTTTCTAACAGTTCTAATCTGGGATTTTGGCTTTTTCAGGTTGACTTGATAAATACCCTAACAAAACTAAGTTGCTTGGGACAACAAATAAATTATGAAGCCTACACGTATCCTGTCAAAAAAGTTGATTTTGGCAAACTCAAGTTATAAGGGGGAGGAAAGAGCAAGCACTTGCACCAGCTTGTTGGAGGAATTTTTCGCTGCGAATTTGAATCGAGAGTTAAAATGCAGAGTGCCATCTAGCCAGGACAGGTTTTATTATTATGATTTTTAATGCAAATGCCAACCTTGAGTTTGTCTGTTTTCTGTATCTTCAGAGCTATGAGTTTTAGTCCTTATAACGTTTGTAAACATTTTGTACATCTCGATTATTTAGAATGAGCAATATAAGGTAAAAATATATTTGACAATCCAGCAAGGGAATGTAAGAAGATTTCGCTTGCATAAGCTAAGATAAGATGGTAATTGGTTTTTCATTAAATTGAATTAAGGTCCTTCCATTGGAGCATGTTCCACAAACTGGGAATAGCAACAGAACTTCAGTAACCTAAGCATAGTCTCTGCTTTTAGCGAAAGAAGGAAAGATACTACACTACGTCCATGCCTGATGCCTCTATCGAATCTCCCCAGTCTTTTGAACTATTTTTAGGCAAGAATTAATCTTGGAAAAAGTATGGAATAGATATGCAAAATTTTCCAAACCATACTAAAACAACAGTGTTCCACACCATCTTTTATTACGTTATTATCGAGAGCAAACCATATTTTATACACTGGCAAAGGTACATCTTCCGGCTTGTTCAACTTCGTTTTTCTAGTAGAAGCATGTTACAGTTTTTCTATAAACATGTGGAACAGGGCTTGGAACTTGTCCATCTCCTCGGGGGTAAGGGTGACTAAAACGTTTACTCCGTTGCTGCTGGGGTTATTCTCTGGGAACACTACGATGATGTCGTTCCACTCACTTACAGGTAGAGGTCCTGCCCACTTGGGTTTTCCCCATGGATATTCCACATCGCCGAAAGCCATATTCAACCAAGATGTCACGACAACATCGCCATGTGGAAACCCTTTAAGCCATTGCCCTGACTCAATAATTCCCCTAATGTCATCTTCTTTGATATTTGATAATGCATTTGAGACCATTTCCACTAGTTCTGAGAATGGTTGCTCTTCAAGTTCCTGAAAAGTCGCTGTGCATGTGGCAACTATGAAAGCATTGCCAGTGTATGACGGTGGCAGTTGAGGATGTTGTAGTTTTGGTCTAATATTAACAGGGCAATGCAATGTTGAATTTCTCTCTGGATCATTTCCTGCATTTCTTGCTAGAGCCTTGCACCTCCAAATGAGGGCTGTGATAACCTTGTATCTGGTAATAGGTCCACCGGTGTAGTCTTTGCTATTTTCCTGCGGAATTGCCTTTTTTTTTAAGTTCAAAATGTCCTCTGGGCCAAGCCGAAAAATCTTACTCGCAGGCTTTGAGACTTGAAATGTTTTGTCCGACTCTAGTACTTTGAGGCCTCTTAGGTGCGGGAGATGTGAAGGAGGTGTAATGGACAGAGGTTGGCGGTCATTGTAAGGAGCGACTGATAGATGGTCGTTAGCAATTAGAGAAGTTAAATCATTGAGGAACATTCTAAGACCCCAAGCATCAAATATAAGATGTTTCATGCGTATAGCTATGGCGAAACCACCGCATTTGAAGGATGTCACCTGACACACAAAATCGTTAGTTTGTCAGAAGAAACGATCTTGCAAACCAGAATGTTGCTCTATGAAATCATTAATTGTTAACTAGGATTTCATTTAGCACTATACCTGTATTGCAAAGAGACATTTATCTGGGATCATAGTTTCAAGTTGTTGAAAAGCTGGACTTGAACTCACAAGATCTCCTACCTCGGCAAGTGTCAACTCACTTGAAATCACCACAAAACCAGCTCCAGCAGAGTTACAATCGATCTCTATTCTCCCTTCTTCGGAGTTTAACCTCAACCTTCCAGCCAAATAATCATAGTATACCAGTGCTTTTCTAAATGCAATCTCAAGTTCCCCCACAGCCCTTTCCGGGGGAAACTCAGAATTAGCAGAGAAGAAAGCAATGGCTCCAACATTCCAATTGAGATATTGTTCAAAGTCAGAAAGAAACATGATCCTTCGTGCGGTTTTTTTCCAAGGAACCACTGTGGAACAACGTTTAACGTCCATAGTAGTTGTCCCTGACTCCCTGGTAAGGGGTCGATAATGCAAACTACTGCTAAATTTCGAAGTATGTTGCAAGTTTGCCTCACAAGAGTGAGGTTAGGCTTGTTAAGAAGGGTCACATGATTTATACACATGCTAAGTCAATAAGTCATAAAAAAAAAAAAAAAAAAAAAAAAAAAAAAAAAATCGGAAACCACAAACTTGTTATCTTTATATTATGGCTAGTTTTTGTGCACTCTCCATGAACGTGTTACTTATGCATGAACGTGTTACTTATGCCTATTGATTTCATCACTTCTGGAAAGTGCCAAGTCTTTGTGAGTTTGTGCGAGTTCCATGAGCGTGTTAATTGTGCCTATATCGAATTATCGATTTCATATCACTTTTAGAAAGTGAGCTAAAAAGTGCTGCAAAAAGCAAAAAAAAATGTTTACTGTCCAAATATGTTTATATACTTTTACTACAAATAATTTGTTTGTCATTTGGAAGGTTTTACTTTTGTTGAATTTGTTTAGTGTTGGGTTTGTGGAACCATCGAGCTTTGCTCGATCCGGTGTCTGACCTTGTTATTTTTAGTTTTCAGTTTGGAGAAGAGGGCGCGACCCATGCTCAACCATGCTTTGGACAAGGCGCACCATGCGTTGACACTACTGGAAGTCGGCCCGCGCTCGCCCATGCCTTGGTCAGCATCCTGCGCTCATGCCTTCCAGAATTTTGACAGATTTCGAAATTTCGGTTCAAAGCCCATTTTTCTCACCTTTTTCTATATGTATCTATATAAAGGAAATATAATAGGATTTTGAGACAACTTTGAGAGATTCATTTCTTGGGTATTGTGGGAGCTCTATTGAGCTAGGGTTTGAGTGAAGCCTCTTGTTCTTGATTCTTGTTACCTCTTATAAACTCTCCAATCTTTACTATAAAGGAAACTCGGCTCTTGTGTGGATGTAGGTAACATTTACCGATGAACCACCTTAAATCTTTGTGTCTCTTTGCATTATTTACTTCCATATTTATTGTTGCTATGAATTGTGATGATATATTAGTGGTTTTGCTATGTTGAGTTTGTTGTAATAACTACTAAAGTCTTGGGTGGGTGATTTTCTTGGTGTTAGCTCCAAGTTGAAATCATGTGGGATAGAAAGTAACTAGATTGAGATGTGACTTTCTAGTTAAATCTCCCAACAAGTGGTATCGGAGCCACGGTTTGAATCATTGGAACAAAGTGTGTGAGGAAAGACTCCACCTTTAGTAGAGAGGCTAGGTGTTTGTAGAAATTCCTCTGAGAAATTCTCCACCGTTGTTTTGGTTCAGTGGGAGTCATGACGACCGACAAAGGAAGCTACAAAATAGAGAAGTTTGATGTACAAACTTCGGCTATTGGAGGATGCAAATTGAGGACATACTCTATCAAAAGGATTTGTATGAACCTTTGATGGAAGAGAAGCCAAACGAGTTACGAGCAAAGTGAATGGGATTTGCTAGATAAAAAAACATTGGCGACAATTCGATTGAGTCTCTCAAAGTCGGTGGCCTTCAATATTAAAAATGAGAAGACGGCAACGTCTCTCATGAAGGCATTCACGTGCATGTATGAGCAACCTTCGGCCGCGAACAAGGTCTATTTGATTACTAAGCTCTTCTCCATGAAAATGTCGGAGAATGATTTCTTCAAAGACCACTTAAATGAATTCAACCAAACGAAAGACCAATTAAAGTCGGTTGAGATTACATTTGATGATGAAGTGAGAGCGTTGGCGTTAATGGGACAAATGCCTCTAAGTTGGAAGGTTACGATTGCGACTATTAGTGGCTCGGCGGGAATGAATAAGTTGAAATCCGACGATGTTGTTAGTATGATACTAGCGGAGAAAATTCGAAAGAGTTCTGATGGGGCCTCGACATTGGGTTCGGCTTTGAGTACCGAGAGTGAAGGGATGCATGTGCACAAGAGTCGTGGTAGATCGAGAAATAGAAAGGGGATAATGAACTCGCATACCCCTAGTGATGAGCCTAGAGATGATAGTATCATTATATGTTATAATTGTGGTTTGCCTGGCCACTATAGTAACCGATGCCAAGCACCAAGGAATGACAACTACAAGAAGAATCAAGAAGCTAAAGTAGTTGAAGTGGAAGATGATGCTTTGATATGTTCGATGGAAAACAATAAGGAGTCTTGGGTTTTAGATTCCGGCGCATCATTCCATGTGATCTCAAATCGAGAGTTCTTTGTGAACTACACAAAAGGTGACCTTGGAAAGGTCTTTCTTGGTGATAACCAATCTTGTGCCATTGTTGGCAAAGGTGATGTCCGTGTCATGTTGAAAGATAGGACATGGTTATTAAGGGATGTTCGACACGTTCCGGATTTGAGGAAGAATTTGATTTCGGTGGGTCAATTGGCTAGTGAAGGATTTGTTACAATCTTCACGAGGGATACTTGGAAAGTCTTTAAGGGTTCTCTAATAGTCGCTAAAGGCGACAAGGATGGTATTCTCTACATGACCGTACACGGGTGTGGGTCGAATGTTGTGGCAAATGGCAAAGAGGATCCAAATGTTTGGCACTGCAGACTTAGTCACATGAGTGAGAAAGGAATGCAAGTCCTTCACTCCACTGGTAAACTCCCGTTAGAGTCGACGGACTTTGACTTCTACAAGAATTGCATGTTTGAAAAGCAGAGAAGGGTGAGTTTCCAGGAGATAGGTCGAACTCTGAAAGCTAGGAAGCTTGAGTTGATTCATATAGATGTCTGGGGCAGGGGCCAGCTAATGTCTCTTCACTTGGCGGAAAGTTATATTTTGTGACTTTCATTAATAACCATACTAGGAAGGTGTGAGTCTATTTCTTGAGACACAAGTCCAATACCGACGTGGAAGGCCATGGTTGAGAATGAGAAATGCTTCAAGGTGAAGAAGTTGAGATCCGATAATAGTGGAGAGTATGTTGATTCAGGTTTTGAGAAGTATTGTGCTAACAGTGGCATCAAGATAGAAAAGACTTTGCGAGGGACACTTCAGGAGAATGGGGTCGCAAAGCGGATGATTAGAACACTGACAGATAGGGCTAGGTGTATGCGTACACTAGCAGACTTGCCTGAGCAATTCTGGGCAGAGAGTGTTAGCACAGCAACTTACCTGATCAACCGAGGACCGTTACTACTTTTGGATTTCAGGATTCCAGAGGAAGTGTGGAGTAGGAAGGATGTGAACCTTTCCCATTTGAGAGTGTTTGGGTGTGAGTCATGTGTGCACACTAGTGAACAAGCTAGGAGTAAGTTTGATGTCAAGTGTACCTTCATTGGATATGGCGATGATGATCTTGGTTATCGTTTTTGGGATGACCAAAACCTGAAAATTATTCGAAGCAGAGATGCCTTGTTCAGTGAGATGGTTTTGTACAAGGACAGAAAAGAAGCACAGCTCGTGGAGCCGGTTACAGACAGTGACACTGAGTATGTTGAGTTGGAAGGCTATTATATGAGTCGTGGTGTTGTGGAAGTTCCACAGTCAGATGATGATAGTAGTGACTCGGGTGAAGAGACTACGCCACCAAGTCCATCTTCACCTCGTGCACTAAGGAGGTTATCCAGGCAAATTATATCGAGCATGAAGTATCCTCCCTCCACCTATTTATTTACTGATGATGGTGAACCTCATTGCTATGGTGCGGCATTGGAGGTTAGTGATGCTAGCAAGTGGGAGCTTGTTATGCATGATGAGACGAAGTCCCTCGTCTTTAGTGTCACTTGGGAGTTGGCCAAAGTACCCAAGGACATAACTCTACAGAGCAAATGGGTGTATCGAGCCAAGGAGGAACATGAATGTTCCAAGAAATATTTGGCAATGATATTCTCCCCAAATACTTTTCAGTCAGTGTTTAGTATTGTTGTAGCGGAAGGTTTAAATCTTAAGCAGTTAGATGTGAAAACTGCTCACCTCCATTGTGACCATGTTGAGTAGATTTACACGCGACAACTATTGGGTTTCCTACGAAAGGATAGAGAGAATATGGTGTGCAAGCTGAGAAAGAGCTTGCATGGTTTCCAACAAGCCCCTAGGCGATGGTACATGGTTTGCACGCACCCGGATATATCCCATACAATAGGAGTTGCTTGGAGGTTTATATCTAACCTTGGCAAACATCATTGGGAAGTAGTGAAATAGATATTGTGTTATTCATGGAGTACCACGGAGACATGTCTATGTTATGGTAGGGGTGTTGTGAAGATGAAGTTGAAGTGTTCAACTTCGTCGGGTCTTCTTGCTTAAAGACCATCTTGGATGAGCCGAGTGTTTCATTAGTAAATTGGATTTGGATTGAGTTGTTACAATTGAGATGTGATGTGCATGTACAATCTCAAAGGTTCCAAGTGTGAGATTGTTGGGTTTATGGAACCGTCGAGCTTTGCTTCGATGTCCGACCTTGTTACTTTTAGTTTTCAGTTTGGAGAAGAGGGCGCGACCCACGCTCAACCATGCTTTGGACAAGGCTCGTCATAATGGCGACACTATCGGAAGTCGGTAGCGACCGAGCTTCGCCATGCCTTGGTCGCAGCACCTCGCGGCTCATGCCTTAGAATTTTGACAGATTTCGAAATTTCTGCCCAAAGCCCATTTTTCTCACATTTTTCTATGTGTACCTATATAAAAGAAATATAATAGGATTTTGAGATAACTTTGAGATATTCATTTCTTGGGTATTGTGGGAGCTCTATTGAGCTAGGGTTTGAGTGAGACCTCTTGTTCTTGATTCTTGTTACCTCTTATAAATTCTCCAATCTTTACTATAAAGGAAATTCGGCTCTTGTGTGGATGTAGGTAACATTTACCGAACCACCTTAAATCTGTGTCTTATTGCATTATTTACTTCCATATTTATTGTTGCTATGAATTGTGATGATATATTAGTGGTTTTGCTATGTTGAGTTTGTTGTGATAACTATCAAAGTCTTGGGTGGGTGATTTTCTTGGTATGAGCTCAAAGTTAAAATCATTTGGAATAGAAAATAACTAGATTGAGGTGTGATTTTCTAGTGAAATCTCCCAACACTTAGTATAGTAAATGTTCTAGTGACAAATTTTATGATATATAAGGTTGATTACACGTCATTATTTGATATCTATCAGATGAGTTTCATTGTTTCCACATGGATTGTTTAAGCCAAATAAGTTTTGAATTTCTTTAGCACTAGTGACACTTGAAAGCTCACTCAAACATAATTAATACATCATCTGTTTCAGTTTGTATATATGGTAATTATACGTTTTATCTGTCCAGTTTGTTTAACTTCATTTTTCTTGTAGAGGCAGTACGTTATAATTTTTCATAAACCTGTGGAGCAGGGCTTGGAAGTTACATCTACTTGTGTGTCAGAGTAACGAAATGGAATAAATGTTTCCATTTTTTTTTTTATTTTTTTTGGTAATCAACATATATTAAGAAGCAGACCCATTCACAACATTAAGTCTATCGCCTTCCAAAGAGTTCATCAGCCATATTGGTGGTAGCTGAACCCATTCACAAGGAAGTTGAAAGTTATTTATATAACGACTGTCACAAGATGTTAAGATACTTTCAACTTTGTTGAAAGTTATTTATATAACGACTGTCACAAGATGCTAAGATATGTTCAACTTTGTTGAAAGTTATTTATATAACGACTGTCACAAGATGCTAAGATATGTGCAACTTTGTTTTCAGTACGTCCTACACAGTTTGTAGTGACGTGATCAAAACAACCAAAAAATGTTAGTGCATCATTGAGAATGAGCTGTGATGTCCATAATAGGTTCGTATTCTTCCGCTCCAAATTTTTTTTTTTTTTTGGCTGCCTAAAGACTTGTCTCTATCTCTATATTATTTGAAGTGAACTGCCTACACCAGCTGATTCCTTTGAGTAATGTTCGACATACTGCCTCTTTAGAGCATTTGTCACATCCCTGTTCTCTTCCTACAACAATATAGATTCCATTAGTCTCTTAATACATAACTATAAGTAGATTTGGCTCCCTGTTTTTTAAAACTTGCGTCAGTATTGAGTTTAAGGTAATTTCCTAAAGGGGTTTCCACTTTTGAAATTTTTCTGGGGGAGTGGATAGGTATGTGATTTGCACCACCTGCAGGGTGGCCCATTGACAATGAAACTTGAACTTCTAAAATTTTTCTGGGGGAGTGGATAGATATGTGATTTGCACCACCTGCAGAGCTATGTTATCAATATCGGATTAATCGTGTATCGTAAACCAATTAGTTTTTACCGATTTTTTTACTTTTTCTCATCGAACCGATTTAATCACTGAATTGACCGATTAATCGGCCGAGATGACTGATTTCTCACTAAACCGAGAAAAAAAAATATTGAAAATACTTAAAATTAACAAATTAGATTCTTAAACCGTATTAATAATAATAGAACCCAATCAATACACAAAGCTAAGAGTTTACTTATTTTTCCCTCCTTAACGAAAGTTAAATATACAAATTATTGTATTATCTTTATAATAAATATTATCGCTTCTCAATCCTCTTATTTCTTTAAATATTTAACGTAATTTTTGTGTTTTATATATCTGTAGTATTCTAAAATTGAGCTAGTTAGATGTGATTATGAGAATTTGATATTTTTTGTTGTATCTCGGATCACTGTTTAGAAATATTTGTTATGATTATACTAATATATATTTTAAAAACTATCAAATATATACATATGATATAACCGATTAAATCACAGATTAATCGCATATCGCTCCTTGACAGATTAGTTTCGAAAACCGATTTTAACTGGTTAGCTGCAGGGGCATTGACAATGAAACTTAGACAAAATTCTGCCTGGTGCTGTACCTGGAATGAAAATATGGCTAGAAAAATGTTCAGTCTTCCACAATAAATATCCACCAAATAAACGTTTCCATTTGCTACTGTGGTTATTTTGACCAGGGAACACTATAATGACAGTCACGTACGGCAGAGACAAGCCCACATGGGTGTTCCCCACGAAAATTCTACATCACTAAAACACATACTGCCAGGTGCAAACCCATTGAGCCATTGTACCGACTCGATGGTTCATCCAATGTCTTCTTCTTTGATGTTATTTGATAATGCATTTGGGACCATTTCGCCTAGCTGTGAGAATGGTTGTTCTTCAAGTTCTTGACAAGTGTGTGTGTGGCAGCTATGATAGTAATGTACTATAGTAGTTCTCTCTGCTAAGGAATTAAAGGAAAACTACTACTACTGGAGTTTGCTCTAGGCCTATCAAATTCCGAGGGTCTGAGGTTCGAAGCATGCGAAGTTTGAGCCTTCAAAGGGAGGTTAGGAGTGATAACAAGAATCACAATAAAGCATTTGGATGGTATGTAATTAACTATACATTTGAAATTTGATTTATTTTAAAATTAAGCAATGCTCCCTTTATTTTAAAATTAAACATACATTTTTGTGGAAGGCGTCTACGTCAGTTCAAGCTGAGTAGTACGTAGTCCATTTTTCAGAGATTCGAACTCATTACGTCTATGATATATTACATTAAAACATAACAGAATTTTGGAAGACTGTCTGTGTCAATTCAAGCTAAGTAGTAGTTCATTTTTCAGAAAATCGATTTGAAGAAACATATATCTAATGTTAAAGTATAGGAAATGACCTAATAAAAAATGACAACAAATATAACACCAAAATTTTACACTTTCGTTCTTCCCTAAATTTTTGGTGGGATCTAAACTCATCACCTCATCACACATTTTGTGGCTACACTCCAAAAACTGGAAATAGATGTGAGCCTAATATTCATTTACGTTTTGGGCTTATACGGTCAAGACCACCCATGAAAGGTCTCAATGGCTCCGGAATGACAACAGAACCATCTTCTTGTTGGAAATTCTCCAGCAAACACACTATCATCCTTGGGACTGCACAAGCAGTGGCATTAAGTGTATGCACAAACTGTGTTGGACCAAAATTAGCCTTTCCCTTCTTAGGATTGGAGGACTGTTCAGAAGAAGGGCGAAACCGGATACCCAAACGCCTGCTTTGATAGTCTGTACAGTTGGATGCACTTGATATCTGTTATGAAGGAGTTCTGGCAACAATCATTTATACATGCAAGAGTAGCCAATTTGACATTTTTTAAACACTTCTAACGTTTAAAATTAAATGTTGGGTTAGATGTTTAAAATTAACTGTGTTTATCAATCTGGTCATTAACATGGTTAACTCTAAGATATGCACATGAGCCACCTGGCCAAGTAGTACATGCTCAATTAAATATCTCATGAACATACCTCCCCATATCGTCCAAGGCCTGGCATCCACGCCTCAACATCATACTTCCTGTAAGCAGGTGCACCCAAATCTCCTGACGCCATATCTAAAGTCCTGCAAGTAAAGAAGAGTCTTTATACCAAGAAAACGATGATTAAAAGTGAAAAAAAAAAACTATAGGGAATGTGAAACTCCACACTTGAAATGTAGTCCAAGTGAAGAGAACAGATCTTCTTCAATCTGAATCAGTTCCTCATGGTAGGTGGTACTGTCCTCTGGTCGACACAATATAAACATTTCCACCTTGCTGAACTGGTGAACTCGATAAAGACCCCTGGTATAGTAAGAGTTCATCAGTTTAGTCATATGATCATATCCATAATTTATCTTCATATCAAACAAGAAAGAATTAAGATCCTCTATACTAGTCACTAGGGAATAGAAATCTGCTATTCTGCCCCTTGTGGGACACAGACAAAAAGATAACCCACTTCCCCAATGGACCTGGGTTTCTCAGTGCATTTATTGGCATCATCCGGATAGGGGGAACTACTGCTGTAGTTAAAGACTTGATAAGCAATTCAAAATGTTAGCTATAGGTGCATAGATAGATTAGAGAGCATAATATAACTTTTCAGAAAATATAGAATGCTGTCGCATACCAGCATGACTTCAGATGCCAAATCACATAGCCCGTGATTATTCATTGGTCTTATCCTAAAGCAAAAGGTACCTCAACTTACTAGTCTAGATACAGAAGTAGGTCTATCCGTAACTGATTGTGAGATTGTTGACCACTGTAAGTTTCAGATCTTGGTCCAATTAGAGCAGCTAGCAGTATATATTATCAGAATAATGGGGAGTGTCCTCACTAATACCACATAGTTAGGAAGGATATACATATTCCTTTTTTTTTTCGTAAGTAACAATTAATTATATTGATAACAGCAGAGCTATTACATCAATACCCAACCCAGGTAACCAACTTTACCTGTAGTTGGCCCATACCTGTAGGAAGGATATACGTATCTAGTACTTCAAATCATGTTGGATATTTCAATCTCAATAAATGTTCTATCTTGAGGTTCTATTTTTCCAGTTAAACTATTCCATAATGGAGGCCTAGAGGGGCCAGTTGGCTGCAACTTGTTCAGAGAGTTACCCTATGTAACAATGTTTTGTGGAAACTGCTTCTTTTTTCCTAGGTCTAACCTTACCAAGGACCCCATTTAAAAGAAGGGAAGAAGGAAAAGTGCACCAACAGAAACACCAAAATCAACATAAAATTATAATGATAACAACATAAAATAATAACCCTGGTGTGTATTACAAACGTTTGGAGCATCCAACTCAAAATCAATTGGCAATGAGTGGAGAGGCCCATAAACTTATATACTGCTACACAAGGCATTAAATGTCCCATGTGGGACTATACAAAACATCTCAACACGTCCCCTCACGTGTGACGTTACTTAAGCTAGCACGTAGATTAACATACTTTGGTGACATGGAGTAAAGGGGCCCTTTGGGCCAAATTCAATAGCCTGCCCTGACACCATATTACATTATGGAGCATCCAACTCAAAACCAATTGGCAAGGTCTGGGAAGTTGTATACTGTTATGCAGGGATTTAAATGTCCCATCTGAAACTATAATAAAAATCTCAACAAAGTCCATCGTAATGCACTTCTTCCTCATATTGCTACCTAAAAGCAGCTGATACTAAATATCTATATTTTGTTTGATCGATAAAACACTATTTACTATATATAAACAGATAACTGCAGCGTGAGTGGTGATTCACACTACATAACCAAGTATAAAGTTACAAGTGATTTAATGGTGGCAAGGCAATAGATTCCCATCGTGTCAATAAATCTTCAAGTTTAAGATCCCTAACAGTGTGGACACACCAAAGACCAAACCCAAGACCACATGATTGTCTAACAACATAACATTTACGGCAAACTCTTTTTCTTTGACAAGGGTATTTTCAGGTAGGCTTGCAGAACTCTCTTGTTGTGCACCATCATACTCCAGAGTTCCAACTAAATGTAGGTGTTGGATCAATAAGAAAATATACCATCTAATACCACAGAACAAATACTATTGAAGTACGACTGTTTGAACTATAGATTCACTCCCTCTGACAGAAAGAGAATAAAAATGCCACTCTTTCAGTAAATAAGAAGCACTGATGGTAGACAAAATTTCAAAAGAACAAACAGTTACGAGCATCCAGCTGACTGACTGTTCACTTGTTCAGCTACATGACAATACAGGTGGCGATCCAGAAAAGAAACAATTAAGATTCAAGCATTCAATGACTTGTGCAAGTATACATCAAGCGTGTTAGTGGTTTATAACAGTGTAACTCACTCTTTTTAAAGTCTTCACTTTATTTATTCCACCAAAAAATGTAAGATCATCAATAGAACACAGAATCTTACCAATTTAAAACTTGTAAGACTGTAATAACTAGTTCAGAAAACAAAAAAGGAAATGCACAGAAGTCATAAAGAAGAAACCTATGATTACCCTCACAAGGTTGCTTACTTTGTTGCCGTGCCTGCAGCACCGGCCTCCGTGCGGAAGCAGTGGGAATAGGCAACATATTTCAAGGGTAGTGCTGAATCAGGAAGAATAGAATCCATATGAATTCCACCCACAGGAATTTCTGCAGTTCCAATAAGGCATTGATCACTGCCGTCAATGGAGTACACCTGTCAGAAACGACTAGTAACTTTTATATTTGGAGAAACAAAATTACAAAAATTCATTTCCACAAGAAATTTAGTATACTAAACTAGAAAAAAAAAATAGCTGAGAGAGCATGGTTTTAAGAACTGAACTGGACACCACCTTAATCAGGGTTAATGATGTTGGACTCAAAAATGAATTTGTTGTGCTGATAACATACAGTATCTGCCTTGACTATTGTAGCACATTCTATGTGATTATATACTCAGAACCACATGTCCATACCAGAGTAATATAACAAAATTTCGGAAGCACATGTCCCTTTGGAAGGAAAAGGGGGCAGGAAAAAAAGGCATATTCTTCTCAGGAAACTCCCTTTAGTTCCATATTATCAACTATAGGTTGTCCATGGGGTAGGAAAACATTGGCATAAATCAGCATTTTCATATAATGCCAAAGTAAACATGGTCCAACATGAACATACAATGCAAAGAGACAAGATAATTACTGATAGGGAAGAGGTACAAAGTATGGATAAGCCTTTCATACACTTGAAAGAAATTGTGCACCTAAGTGATCTAGTCAGAAACTCATACTATACGGCAAAGCCCATGGAAAGTGTAATATAAATAATATTGAAATGTTGCAAACATCTAAGTTTTCAAGAAATTAGAAACAATAGGAGAAAATACACACCTGAGTATTTGTTCCACGAGGTTGAAACCCACATTTTTCGACAACAGATGATCGCACAATCTCTGGAGTTATTAGAGGTGTGAAACCTTTCTTCATAACTTCTGAAATGGCCCAGTTTGTAAGGCCCATCTCCAGTAAAACAGCTTCATTTTTTAGGTAGTAGAATTTTGAACCACTTACCTGATAAACAAGCGAAGCACAAGACTTAATATCAGCACTGTTGAAACCTACAATCGAAGCAACTCCATTGAAACAAACTGGGACTAATTTACAAATCAAACTTGGAGAAGGATGGCTAACTATTCAGTGTGGATTACAACAGAGTATAAAAGTAATTACTTTTTCTATATTTCATACTAACCCAGATGTACTTTTAGTTAAGTGATGTACATGATTAGCTTTATTGTATCATCATCATTTCAAAATAAATCATTGCTATAAAAAAATCCAGGTTGTCATTGCAATAGCAGATGCAAAAAATCACCCTCTCTCTCTCTAACCCTGACCAACTGAACTAGGAAGCACCAGTGTTCCACACCATAAGAAAAAAACTATGGAGATGTGGTTCTGTCATCATGTCTCTTTGAGCTGTATCTTTGAATAACTTTGCACATGGGATTACTCACCCGACCAAAATATTCGAGGCTTTCTGAACTTGAACAAACCTAAACTAACAGTACGAACGGATGATGCGCATAAAGGAACAAATACCGCAGAAGATAATGTCACTGCTATCAAGGTTCTCAAAAAGCTAATACATCCCTTTGGTTGTGACATTTCCACCTGATTTCCAATAGGGTGATCCGATGCATACATCTTCCTCTCTATTCATCTTCCGCCTTCATCATCTTTCTTACTTCTGACGTGTATGACCAACACCACGCTAAATTTTTTGAGGTCCAACATGATAAACCAATAGTGTGTTTCCTTT
The DNA here is from genome assembly GCF_015680905.1 of Coptis chinensis. NCBI lineage: Eukaryota > Viridiplantae > Streptophyta > Magnoliopsida > Ranunculales > Ranunculaceae > Coptis > Coptis chinensis. Next base: position 42,747,427 of record NC_141456.1, read on the forward strand.
AATTGTTAGTATGGAGACCTCTCCAAGTCCTCAAAGTCCTAAATCTAGACATTATTCAAAGAGAAACCTTTTTTTTTTCCAACGAAAATAATGATCACAGCATCATTCTTCATATGAAAGGGAAATCCATTTAACAAGGTTCTAAGAAAGGGAATCATGAGATATGCCACAAAATGTAGACAAATGCCAATGGGCTACAAGATCCATGATCCACGCATCACAACTAAAACCAAATCCCCATAGATATAGTCACTATAACCATTTCCCCAAGACCCACACTCCTAATAAGATGATGATATCTGTCTATCGCACTCTGCAGAACACAGAATCCTATCATTCCTCTCCTTCCAGCATCTGAGAAGAAGCAACGAAAGAAGCCTCAAACACCCAACTCCCAGCTGAGTAGCTGTATAAGAACGCCTCATAAACACCATGTACTAAATTAGGCTTAACTACCTACTGAGAGACGAAACCCAACATTTTCCCCATAGCTCTACCTTTAACAAACATTCAAGAAACATATGGTTCATGTCCTCCCCTTCCCTCTTGCACAAGATCGATCCATTAGAACATGCATATCACTTGAAGTAATCTACAGGGTATATCTCTCTTGAAGTAATCCGTTGAACCACAGCCCAGGGGCAGTTCTCATAGGTAAAGAACTCTTCCAAAACTTCTTGTAAGGAACCATGAGAGGATCGAACTTAGAACCCAACACTCAGTTGTCCACCTCCACATAATCTTGAGGAGACTACAGTGTGTTCAAACCCGTATCTCAAACCTCGTGTCACACGGAAAGATCCAGAGGGACGATATCCCCACATAACTCTTATGTGTTTTCATTTCTGTTCATGTAGAAGCTAAATTCCAGTCGGAGGGACAATTTTGATGTTTCGAGCCGCTTAAAATTGGTGTAATTTCCTAGCATTGGCATAAAGCGACTCTCAAAACTGAACAACCACGCAAAACAATTGCTACAGACAGTTCCCAAAACCCGCAAGGAAATCGCAGGAAGAAAGTTTCAGTTCCATGATGCCATTGAGAACAAAAAGATGAACAATGCTAGCCCGGGAGGCATACAGCTTAACTGTGTGAACCTTATCCTTCTTGGCAGGTAACTGGGCGTTTTCACACTGCTTAATGACTAGATGCGACAAAAGTGCCAAACAGCCAACTCTCTAGAGGTAACAAGCATGCCAAGACGCAAACATACAAGGTGAATTGTACAAAAATTATGTGATTGATTGTTCTACTGATACATTACCAGTCAACTTCTAGTTACCAAATCCCTTACTCGAAGTAACAGACTGCCTAGAAATGAGCCAATCTGAACTTCAATAAGTATTAATACCTTTTTCTTTTCATCGATTCAAGAAGAGCTGATACTGAAATACTATAAAATGATTGAAAAAATGTTTGAGTTGGCTTAAATAATCCTGCTTCGATTTAATGCCCCACGTACTGTTTTCTAGTATAAACTTACTGAAGCGCATCAGTCAAGAGTTGCCTTATCAAGTGCTTAACTTCCCACAGCATAGTCCACATCATATATATTCAAGAACTCTAAAGATTTAAAAGCTGCAAAAATGAAATTGAAATTAACTGATAACATGAAAAGGAGAAAAAAGAATACCTCAGAAGCTGCATCGAAATCAAAGAGGTCTAGTTCTTTCCCAAGTTGGAGATGATCCTTGAGAGGAAAGCTAAACTCACGTGGGCTACCGACCTACACAGTCGAGAGGAGGTTTTAAAAGGTATACAATCAGGGCTAATCACATCAAGAGCAGAGGCAGATAACATAAAATACTCATGACCATTTTTCTGAGTGCTGAACAATCCTCTCCTCCTATTGGAACATCTGGATGAGTCAAATTTGGTATACACTGCGCTTCCTGCTGAAGCTTGTCAGTAAGTTGAACAAGGTCTTCTTCCAAAGTTGCTAGTACTTCTTTCAAGTTTTTACCTGCATAAAGAATAATTTCAAGCACATTCATCTTTAACAGTAGAAAGAAAATATTACCAAAAAGAATTAAAAACACTACCTTGTTCAATATATTTCTGGCATTCAGATGGTCCCAATTTTCCTTTCATCTTATTCGCAACCACATTTCTTTCTCCACGAAGCCGTTCAACTTCCTACTGAAAAAACTTCCTCCGAGGAATCCTCAATTATTTTACACAGCTAATAACATTGTAGTAAGTCGAAATCATTTACGAACAAAAAAGAAAGAGCCCCTAACCTTCTGAAGACACAACAACTTATCACAAAGCTCCAAAACAAGTTCCAAATCAACATCAGCATTCCTATTCTTTATATTAGTAAAAACCTCCTCTTTATTCTCCCTTATCCACTTAAAATCAATAGTAGCTTTCCATTGCTTCTTTTTCTCTTCTTGGGCATGTGCTACTGATGATGAAGAGGATACTGAAACTGCTCTAACTACAAAACCAAGTGAAGTGGAATGTAAACAAGTATGGCTTTTTGGTAAATTTACAAATGAAGGGGTTGCTAGTTTTTTTATAGTTTGAAGTGTTGTTGTTGTTAAGGAATGTGAGTAAGAAGCCATTTTTTTTGTTTAAGGTTTTTTTAGCTTCACTGTTTTTAAGGTTGGATGACAAGATCAAAATATCGGTAAGGAATATCGATGCCTGAAATCTCGGTGCGATATTAATATATATCGGTAATGTCGCCTTTCTGACAACTTTCTAGAAGTGTCGGGTTTTTTTTTTCATCTTTATATAATGAAGCCTGCATGTATGTTTCTTTGTATACAATGGCGATGGAGTTATAATATTATATACAACCTGTTAAAGGGTATGGAGTGTTCAAGTATTACGTACAAAAGCGGCCAAGTATGCTGTCCAAGATCACAATCGAAAAAACAACACGAACCTAAAGTTTGTTCGAGTTGTCAAGGCAGAACATGAGCTGCCATTGGTTTACTATCTCATTATCGAAGCGAATGATAATGAGAGTCATAAGATTTTCGCAACTGCAGTAACGGACTTGCCGTACCTGCACTGGCCCCAAGTGAAAGAAAAAGTCCTGAAGTTCAAAAAATTGCGGAGTTTGCTGTGGAACATCACAATCTTAAAAGGCAGACAAAGTTGGAGTTGGAGTATGTTGTACGTCAACCAATTCAAGAAATCTATACGAGGTGATAATTATCATACGTATGGTCTCACTCTCGTGGTGCGCGATGAAGTGAAGCATATGATATTCAAAACGAAGGTAACGAACACCAATGCGATGACTTCATGGAATCGACTGGACTTATTTTCCTCACTGAGGTTCAAGAGCCAATAAGTAAGGAGATAGCTCCACTACCTAAGCCTAGGCTGGTCGATCGTGATGAGAAAATTATGGCTGAGTTTGCTGTGGCAGCCCACAATAGCAAAATGGGCACAAGGTTGGAGTTTGTTGATATTGTGAAATTTGCTGGAACATGGAGGGGTGATGATGATTATGACTACATTATCACTCTCGAAGCAGTGGATGATCAAGGGGAGCATATGATCTTGAAAACAGAGGTGAAAAAAAGAGAAACAGATGAGTTCATGAACTCAACTGAACTTGAGTACATCTCTGACGCACAGCCACTGCCAAAGGCACAAGAACAACCACCCTATAAGGTTCCAGATTGGATTATTTCGTCACAATTACAGCGCAAGGTGGGGGAGACGTGTAGATTAGCAAAGATCCAAGAGCATAAGATTGACTCAATTCACCGGCTTTCAGCACTTGTTGGTGACCATGGTGAGGTGAGAATTAGGGAAGAGTTGATTCCACTACTAGAATTAGAAAAGAGAATTAAGGAGAACAACGAGAGAGTCGACGATGAAGAGATTCTTCAAATGGTGGAATTGTTGGAGACTTTTGTTCCAATTGTTGAGGGATTGGACTATGCACATGTTTTGCTTCCACCTTTAGAGACTCTATGCAAACTAGAGGAGCCTTCTATTAGGGAGAAAGCTGTGGAGTCGTTATGTAGAATCGGTGCACAGATGAAGGACTCTGACATGCTTGATTGGTTTCTTCCTCTTGTAAAGAGATTGGCTACTGGGGAATGGTTTACAGATCTAGTTTCTGCATGTGGCCTGTTTCACATTGCTTATCCAGGCGCCCCTGAGGATTTTAAGACAGAATTGAGGCTGTTATACAGGCAGTTGTGTCAAGATGATATGCCTGTTGTGAGGAGATCTGCTGCTTCAAACTTAGGAAAGTTTGCCGCTACCGTCGAACCTTTTAATCTGAAGATTGAAATGACGCCAACATTTAACGATATAGCAGTATAGCACGGGACGATATGTAAATTTTTTGTTTTGGGTCAGTCAATTTTTTCCTTTTGTTTTGGTCAGTCAATTTTTGTTTCTGTTATTTTTCGGTGTCGTTGTCTATTACTTGTAACTAGATTTTTGGACCCGGGGGACCTTTTTATATAATTTTTTTCATTTTAGTATTATGTATAAAAAATTTTACTTCCAAACTTAATTAATTGATCAAAGTTCCAGCGCCAATTATTTGCCAGATTTCATTCTAGACTTCAAACAATAAGAAAAATGATAAGCAATAAAGAATTATGGAAAACATTTAGGAAACTCTTGAGTCCACACTACAATAGTTGCTAATGATAAGCAATACAGCAGTAACTACTAAATAATTAAGCTCAGTGTAAGCTGATAATGGCATTTGCATTGGTGCAGGATACGACAGGACTTCAACTAGAGATCCAGAAGAGGTAGATGCTTCTTCAAAGGAATAGAGCCAGCTAGGAAAATGAAGGTCAAGAAACTGATGATCTTGACGGATTGTATGAACTTGTTGTTGTAGGAAAAGCGATCAAGACTGCTATCATGGGGAGCGACCTCAGTTGCTCAGGATATTTATTTTATTTCTTCAAAGTTGGATGATTGTAAAACTTTATATATCAGTAGATCCTTAAATATTGTAGCTCATAATCTAGCATTTAAGGGGGTCGAACACCTCCATTCTTTTGTTGGGATCGAGCTTCAGCAAAATCCCTGATTGACATTTGTAAGTGTTAGTCCCATTGAGGGAATCCCTCCATTTTTGTGGGGGTGATTCCCTTTTTGCTTTAAAAAAAAAACTCAATATAAACCAAAAAAGTGTTCTCACTGATTTACCCATATTCTCCTCATCTAGAACTTAGCCAAATGCTAGGGTGTAACAAAACTCCATATCAATAGAAGAAAATGCTGGAGAAGAAGTAAGAAAAGAAAATTCAAACCCGGGGTTTATTATTTCGAAAGTATACTGAACCAAATATATGTATGTCTACAACTGCAAGTTATGCAACAAATTTAAGCAGTCAAGTTCTAATTAAATCTAAGTCTCAAATTAAATACTAACTACAATGAAATGGAAATTGCACCCACACTATAGGGGAGAAATCTATAAGTAAAAAATAATAATAATAAATACAATGATGGTACACTCTACACAACTACTTGAAATGGAAAAAAAAAAAAAATCCTTATTTATGTTAAATTTATTAATGAGTAATAATAATAATAAATTAAATTGATTTACTGAACAACTTATAAGTCGGTAATGAAAATATTTCATCTTCCCAATAACATTTGGTTTCAGCTGGGTCTGAGGAATATATATTTCTTTGTAGATGTATACAAACTTTGGGTCATAAAAATCGCTCAAGGAAACTCAAGGAAGACAGTTTAAGTTATCATATCACATGGTGCTTGTATTTGGGAATGCATACCCGTGTCATTTCAAATACAATCACTTAAACTTACTACTCTTATAGTATGCAATTTGTTAAAGATGTTTTTATGTTGCTATTATTCTAGGATTTTTTCCCCCCATTATATTGGTTTTCTCTATAAGTACAATTATGCTAGTAGACGTTCTTCATCTCACATAAATGTTGTACATTGAATAGTTAATGATTTAATTGATTAAATACCTAACCATTTATAAAAGAAAAAGCTCATTCTGTTATTAATTTGTATCGGGCTATAAAATTTGTTTGGGTTGGACCTTATAATTTAAATTTGATAACGAATCGGAGACCATAGTTTTTTAGTTGCATACTTGCATGTAGAAAGAATAGCACATGTTTCCATTTATACCACTTGTTGGAAGCTTTAGAAACTTACATTATTAATAACCCTGACTCTTTGTTGCCTTTACTTTGTACGACTTCTCTAACAAAGCTTGTTGTGGCATGAATTCAACTATTTCTTTACACTCCCGTTAAGTTGTACGTATGTCATATAGTCGCTACTTCCTTGTCAATTTGTTTGAAGTACTCTAAAATAAAATGAGATCTATAATTCTAAAAATATAGTTTGAGTAGCTATAGAGAAACAAACGTACATATGAACAGTCTGTTCAATTAAAAAACAGAATAAAAAAGGAAGTATCATATCTACCTAATTGAACTAATGATGGGTCCGAAATTGTGTCACAATTATATATGTCATGAGTCTATGTATGAAACAATTATATATGTCATGAGTCTATGTATGAAACAATCAACATGACAATCTTCACAAAGACATTTCATAAGATCATCCTATTTCACTAAACGGGTGCCGATTATGTAATTTAGAGATTTTAAAAATAAATTTGTTTTAAAGATTTTAAGAAGTTTAAAACTGAATAATTTTTGGTCTATATACAAAGCCACTAATTTTCTAGTCTTAGTGGACATCCCCTCAAGATCATACTCTTAAGGAATGTTTGTAAAAATTGTCTCTGGGTAGTACACGTATCTAACAAACATTTCACAAAAAGAAAAAAGAAAAAAATACAATGAATATAAGTAGTAGATTTCATATGAAATTTTGCAAAGACAACATGAAATTTAACCAAATATATTGAATTTAGTAAGCCCACAACCCAACAGGCTCAATTGGATGTGGATTCGAATTTTTATTTTTGGTCTTACGAAACGAGAAAGTTAAGCTAATATCCAAGTCATGCCCTAAGTTTCTTCTCCTTTAACCTCAACCTCAACCAAAGTTTTGTGGGTGCACACATTTTTCCTCCCATGCAACAAGTCGTTAACAATCTAAATTTAAGTGCACATAGTTGCTATCTATTTGTGTAAGGTGGTTGACTTCTTGTGTGTAAACAATTAAAATTAAGATATCGGAATTTTAGAAATCAGAACACAAATATTATTGCCAAATTTTGAAAACTATTGCATCGGTTTTTAGATAAATTGGAATTCAGGGAAAAAATGGCACCCCTAGTTAACAACAACTATCTAATTATTTGTATTAACAGTATTTTGGAATTTCGTAAAATACCAATAACAAAGTCACCAACATTTCTAACAATATATATCGATCAGCTACTTTCTCCAGCATCACTTCCTTCTTGGGTGCCATAAATTCCTACACACATTTGCTTCTCTCTGAAGTTCTGGCAATTTATCCAACAAATATTTAGCATCGTCGGTGTCAGTGTCAGTGTCAGATGGAAATGAAGACCATAAGAGTAGACGTTGAATGGTCATTCCACATGATATTTGGAGGATTGAGAACGGAGAACCCTAATTCTTCCAATTTCAATAGGACCGTATTTCCTATAAAAAGTGAGTACAATTCGCTTGAAGTGCTTTTGTTATACGGGCTCCAACCCAACCACATCACATTTATCTCACCAACTCTGAAATTCACAATGCAGCCACCTACTTCATCTCTAGATTTACCATTAACAACTTTGTGGCTGACATCAGTGATGACGCCAATTGTAGTTGTAATAGATCTTGGAGTTTATGACTATTTAGTACCATGTACTTTCATTTTTTTTTCCTAAATGGTACCTGTACTTTGTTTCTCGCCTATTAGTACCACGAACTCTTAATTTGGTGCAATTTAGTACCTCCGTCTATTTTCCATCTCATTCCGTCCAATTTGTCTAACGGGGACCTCACGTGTTTAACCACGTGACCTGGGTTTCTCTAATTAGCGCCTAAATTAACTCAATTATCGAAAAAAACTCAATTAGCGAAAAACAGACTTAAAAAAAAACCAGAGTACCCAAAAAATTCGAAAAACACAGAGAGTGGACTGCAAAAGATCTCCATTGCAAAAGAAGGAAGGACGAAGCTAATCACGAGTTCTTTTTACCAAAAACGAAGGTAATTTAGATTAAGTTTATCACTTTTGTTGAATATATGAAGGTAATTGTTGGGGCGTCCATTGAATCACTCACGAGTTTTGTTTTTCTCTCTTGGGGGGTCCTGATTTCTTCATTATATGAAAGTAATTGTTGGGGCGTCCATTGAATCACTCACAATTTCAGCTTTTAAAACATTCAAAAATGGTTTTAATGTAGTTTTGTCTTAGTGATGATGATATGTGAGATGAAGATACTCTAATGCAAGATTCTATTGTTGAGTATGGTTGTTTGTACTACATGTGCTTCTTGATGAATTTTTATGTGTTAATTCTCTTATGTTATTTTTTATTGGGTGGAGGATTGTTGATAAAATGAAGAAATTCATCTTTGGAGGCATGAGATACTATTTCTGGGAACTTGATGAATACACAAAATTACAGCTTGTTTAGTTTTCTTTTGGGATTTTTTTTCCTCTTTTTTGACAATTTTTAATTTGTAGGCATACATATGCTATTGGACTATGGCTAAATTGTTTTTGCATATGTAATAGGCCATATCTTCATGAGTTTCAACAATACTATAAAAAGATCTCTTTGACATCTCTGTCTCACACACACAATCTCAAATGGGGAAGAACAAAGGTAAAGGTATAGGGAGCAAGTGAACAAGGGTGAGAATTCTAGAAGGGGTGAGGAATATCCATATCATCTAATGTCTTGTGTGAGATTTGGATATAACAATATGGCTCAGGAAGAAGTGATGGTTGCTAGAGCCTATGTTGATGAGCATGGTGATGAAGTTTCACATGATGAAGTAATTACTCATGTGATAAAGGGGAGAGATGCAAGAGATGCTTCTTTGGTGGCTAGGGGACTTCCTATTGCATATCCAGAAGAAATTGAGGAGGAGCAGCTTATGTAGGAGTGTTGGGAATTTGAACAAGCTAGGTTAGCTAGGGAGAGAAGCCAATGTTCAACTCACCCTAGACTGGTGGTGCAAGCTCTAATGTGTCCTCAGAGCTATGAAGATTTCAATAATTCAATGAAGAAGAAAAATTAAAAAAAATTGATGTTGGTATTTATTTCTTGTGTTTCCTTTGGTCCTGATGTTGGGATATGTGAGATGAAGATACCCTAATGCAAGATTCTATTGTTGAGTATGGTTGTTTGTACTACTTGTGCTTCTTGATGAATTTTTATGTGTTGAGTATGGTTTTTATGTTTGTACATATGCTATTGGACTATGGCTAAATTGTTTCTGCATATGTAATAGGCCATATCTTCATGAGTTTCAAATTTTGATGTTAGTACATGTTTTGTTCATAGGTTGAATGTCAGATTTGTGATGAAATTGGACACTCAGCTACTGAGTGCCAATTTTTATACTCTCCATGTAAAGAAGTTACATGTGATAGTATCCGATTGTTGGGCATATCGCAAACAACTCGCAATCCAGGAAGAAAATACTTGAAGTGTCAGCATGCTACATGTCGAAGTTATTTGCAATGGTTGGATGAAGCTGTTTATGAAAAACTTTCTGGGATTGGATCAAGCACGGCAACAAACGAATGCTTTAATTGTGGTCAGGCAGGCCATTGGATGCCCGATTGCCCTTGGGTAGACTGCGAATGCAATAGAAATGATTGTAGGGGAAGGAGGACTGTTAAGATTATGAAGTATGGATTAAATGTTGGAAAAAAAATACTTGAAATGCAAAAGTTGTGGGGGATTTGAATGGCTTCATGATGCAATATTGGCGGAGGCAAGAAAGAAGACAGCCACTTTGGTCATGAACCCATTGTTACCACTAAAATGACCACCCTCGAATTTTCTAAACTAAATATCAATGGATGAACATGTAATTTGGAATGCAAAACTCATCAAACTTAATCAGAATCTTCACGAGTTTTAGCTTTGTAATGGACATGTAATCTGTTAGAGTTTTGTTGTTTGTTAGGCATGTAATATGACAGAACTTTGTGGTTTGTAAGGCATGTAATCTGTAGGGGAATTTTGTTGTTTCTAAGGTGTGAATTCTTATAGTGTGATTTGAGAGTTAAGTTTGTTGTTTCTAAGGTGTGAATTCAAGTCTTTTAGTACTGCGAGTCTTAGTTTTAGCTACAAGTCTTTTAGTGCTGCGACACAATGAATTGAATTCAAGTATTTGGCTGTCAGAGTTTTAGCTTCCAGTTTTAGTATTTGGTTATGTCAGAGTTCATAGTTTTAGTATTGCGAGTATTTGGCTTCCCGTTCTGACTATTTGGCTTCCAGTTTTAGCTGTCAGAGTATTAGCTTCCAGTATTTGGTGAGTATTATATTGGCTGTTAAGTTTTAGCTTCCAGTTTTAGTTCAAGTATTTGGTTATGGTAAGTTTTAGCTTCCAATTTTAGTTAAAGTATTTAGTTCAAGTTGTGAATGGCTGTCAGAGTTCAAGTTGGTGAGTATTTGGTTATGGTTGTCAGAGTTCAAGTATTTGGCTGTCAGAGTATTTGGTTATGGTGAGCATTTAGCTATCAAAGTTCATAGCTGTGAATGGCTGTTAGAGAACATAAATACTGCAAGTTCATAGCTTTAACATTCATAGAGAGTTTAACAGCAGAGTTCATAGCTTTTACATTTGGTTGTCAGAGTTTTTTGGTGCGTATTGGCTGTCAGAGTTTAACTTGCAGAGAGTTTTTTGGTGCGTACATTCATAGAGCCAAAACCAAAAACTAAATCCAAAACCAAAAACTGAATCCAAAACCAAAAATTGGAAAAAAAAAAAAAAAAAACTCGACTCAGACAGTGAACTTGTTTCACCACAAACTTGATCAGACAGAACTTGACTCTAACAGAACCAAAACCAAAAAGTAAATCTAAAAACTATTAAACTGAATCCAAAAAACTATTAAACTAATTTGGAGAAGAGGAGTGGCTTTGATGATAGTAATAGCCATGCTAGTAGAAGTGGCTTCTTGCAGACTGGTGGTGGAATGATGCCTCAGAGTGTGTTTTTTTTTTTTTGGGCTGTCAAAGTGTTTTTATTTTGGGGCTGTCAGAGCTTTAGCTTCTGACAGGCCAAAGTTCTCACCAAAACTTGTTATGACAACCCTTGTTCTCACCGAAACTTCAAGAGACTGAATCCCTTTTTTTCAGTTTATGCTTATGATAGCCCAAACACATCACCAAAACTGAACCCCTTTTTTTCACAGAACTAATGCCCTACTCTTGAACTCACTCTGTGAACCTCCGAATTTCACTTACAACATAAAAACTCACTCTGACTAAAAAACTCACTCTGCTAAATCCAACATAAAAACTCTGACATAAAAACTCACTTTGACATAAAAACTTACTCTGCTAAAGAACTCACAACCCTTGTTTCACAGCATAATCCAACATAAAAACTCTTACATAAAAACTCACTTTGACATAAAAACTTACTCTGCTAAAGAACTCACAACCCTTGTTTCACAGCATAATCCAACATAAAAACTCTTACATAAAAACTCACTTTGACATAAAAACTCACTCTGCTAAAGAACTCACAGCCCTTGTTTCACAGCATAATCCAACATAAAAACTATTAAACAAAACTAAAAATAGTCCATACACAAAAAATAGTCGAGTTGCTGAACATAAAACATAGAGTTGCAATGACTCGATCTACTGAAGTACTCAAAACACAGTCGAGTACTCAACTAAATACGCCATCTTTTGGCATTCCCTTTTGCCATTGACCTTGTCTGAGTTGCAGGTCCTCTAGCCATTGACCTTGTTTGAGTTGCAGGTCCACCAGCCATCTTCTTTGGAGTTGTGGTATTTCTGGTTTGTCTAGTATTTATGGTATGAGTTGCAGGTTGAGCCATTTCTGGTTTGACAGAACTTGTTGATGATGCATTGGTTCGGGTATCCATTGGATCAACTACTGCTGGTATGGATGCTGCTGCTAGCATTGGATCAACTGTTGCTGGTGTGGATGCTGCTGGCATGTTTGATGCTCGATGCTGTTGTTGTTGGTATGGATGTTGATGCTAGCATTGGATCAACTTCAGGTATTAGATCAACTGCGGATGCAGTGTTACTAGGAGCTGAGTGCTCAACATCTGTTAAAGTAGTTGGATCAAGTGGAGCACTCCATCTACCTTTTTTCTAACCAGGAAGCTATGAACATAAATAAAGAAGAAGTTAACTTAGCTATGAATATAAATGGACACAAAAGAACATACACAAACAATTACCTTTGTGAATATGGCACCATTTGGACCAACTAAGTTTAAAACACCTCTTGGTACAATTGGATTCTTGTACTTTCTCACTTGTTAAAATGAAGAAGTTAAATAGACCTTCAAACAACATAAAATAAATTTTTAAAAGGAATACTTACATGTTCTAGGGGTATTTCTTTAACAACATTATCTTTGGCTTTGGCTTTGGCTTTCCTTTGGGGAATACTTACAGTCTCATGTATGACATCATTCATTTCCACATTCATGTAATTACCAGTCATTTCTTCATTCATAGGAGTGTCATCATTTACTTGGTTTTCCTGTAATGAAAGTTAGTGAGTACTTAAAGTAATTAAATAACTAAAATTTAATGCAAGTAAGAGACTTACAGGTGCATTAGGTATCTCTTTACATCCTTTCCTGTTGTGGCCAACCTTCTTACATCTTTGACAAGTCATTTGTCTACCTTTTCTACTAACAACATCTGCTTTCTTACTTGGTGATTCATGGAAGTACGTCCTTCCTCTGCAGCTTCTTTGGCCTGCCTGACATTCTCCTATTCTTGGGTGGCAAAAACTTTGGAACATTGGTCTTTATCCAGAGATTCTCACCATTCATGGGTCTGAGAAAGTGTGAGTATGCCTTCTTATTGCTTTCAACAAAATACCAGTGTGCAACATATTTCTCTGGTTCATCTCCACTGTTAAACATTGCAGCAATGGAATGACAACAAGGAATTCCACTGAGTTCCCACAGTCTACAAGTACATGTCTTCTGTTTCATGTCCACTATATAAGTTATCGTATCCCTTTTGATTTCAAACTGTTGGTTCCCAAAATAAAATATCCTCCAGTGCCTATATTCCAGCTTGTTTGCCTCTAACTTTTCTCTAGCTCTAGGGCATATCATATCTTTTTTTAGGTAGGCAAGCGAGGTTTTTAGAGAGGTCCCCTACCCCTTTTCATAAAGTAAAAATAAAATTCCAGCTTGTTACAATCTCACATATTCTCGCATCATATCTAGTCTCTTGACCATTCTTTCCATCAACTTCATTCTAATCTCCTCAAACATAAAGATTATTGGTTTACTCCTAGCTTCAACAATTGTCCCATTAAACACTTCACACATGTTGTTCTCAACAGCTTCACAACTAGAGTGAGTTCCAAAAAAGGCCATTGATCATTACTACACCATAACAGGATATTACTAACAGCAAAAAACCGTTGCTAATAATTTTCGCAACTCTTTCTAAGCGTTGCAAATATGGCGGGGGTAAAGTGTTGGAAATGTTTGCAACGGTTAAAAAGCGTTGCGAACAGAACTTTCCAATGGTTATTAACCGTTACAAACAGAAATTTCCAACACATATTAATGGTTGCAAGAAAAAATTTCCAACGATTTTTAAGCGTTGCAAATATTATTTGTAATGCTTGTTTATGCCTTACAAAACTTTAGCAACGCTTTTAAATTTGTAACAGTTATGAACCGTTGCTGATGGGTTGCAAATAAAAAAAAAAATAATTTCTCATATTTTGTAGCAACCAGCTAAACCTGCCTCATTTTATTAGGACACACTTAACTTGCAAAAATAACACTACTTGTTCTATATTGAAACAAACATCTCATTTCCATATTAAAACAAACATCTTAATTCCATGATAAAGTCCCCATTGCCTTTTCATACCATTTGACAAGTAAATAATAGCAAACACAAGCAAAAGACTGAAAAAAAATAGGATATTCGTTAAACCATATATGTAATATAACTTCAAAATATTTTCTAAGAGTTACAAATTCATATTTACAAATAAGGGTAACATATTCAATACGATTTTCCAAGAAATCTTGAATCATTGCAATACCAAGTATTGGTGATGGCTTTACTCACTATAAATCCTAGTGCGACTCCACAAAGTCTATCTAATTCCTAAAAATTCACAAAACAAATAATGAACTTAGAAATACAATAGTACTAATTAAACTCATGCAATTAATTAAATATTTGAAAATCCACCTAAAGGAAGTAAGAAATTGAACAAATGAGAAAGTGGATGATGGAATTTTAAGTTTTAACCTTGATGAGGAGCTTGAGGTGAGCATGATCATTTGATTGGGGAGCAATTATTTTGGTTTGCTTCTTGCTTTTCCCTCCATCAAATTGATACCCTACACAACACACTAAACGACAACAAAATGATCTATCTAGCTATTCTAAAAGGCTTTGAAACACTTTATATGTCACACCTCAAATTTCGACAGAATTCGGAAAAACAATATTTGTTCCCGACTCTTCGATTTTCGAGGTGTGACGCACTCTCAACTTCTAAAAACCCATAACAGTTTAAATATGCAGAAAATTAAAAACCAATAAGAATTTAACATTAAACAAAAGTCTTCTTCATTACAAAACTTCACAAATAAGATTAGGTTACAACTCTCCTTTCAATAACTATTTAATTAAAATTACAAATGAAAATACAAAAAACATTGTCTAGACTGAAAATCTATATCACCTCAAGGGAAAACAAAACATATCCTGAAATGCAACGCTAACGCAAACCACAAGCAGCAACCAACCTTCTTCAACACTAAACCTGTCAAGACTTATCAACTATGTTCATTTAATGAACACACCCGATAAGCAAACATGCAAATCGGGTCAGCATTATAAAAATGCTGGTGTGAGTAGCTCTAGAATACAACATATACTTATACATATACATGCACAATCCATAAGGCAGTTAGTTCCTCCACCGAGGCGCCTTAACTCCCAACAACTAATACGACATTCTTCACTACAATAAGTAAGGCAGGTAGTTCCTCCACTGAGGCGCCTTAACTTCATACTAACCACACAACAAACCATACGCATAATAAAAAGGCATTTAGTTCCTCCACGAGGCGCCTTATTCTAACTAAACTAATAACCAGCCAAGCATATTCTATACTTACCGCATTTCATGCTCAATTATAGAGTGGGTCGTCTCTGCACAAGTAATTAGTTTGACCCACCCTTCTGCAAAACCATATACGATCATCTATCTAAAGATATATCATTAAACAACATATTACCATAATTATATTAATTAAGGCTTTCTTTACGTGTCCCTAAAATCACGTCGTAACTATGTCTTACCTAGTTTCCCTGGCTACCACAATTGCTTCCCAACGCCGAACATGTACATCCACATGCCTCCCCTTACATAATGAACCACTCCGTGCGTAACTACCCTGAGCGGGATGCCGCACACTAGGTAACCCTCACACGAAAGCCATTATGTAAGTACTGCCACTATTTGGCATAAAATATCGCGCGTCTAGTTCTAATTTTGCGAATGGAATAATCAAGCCACTATTCGACTACGCCTGAAGGGCCATTCAGATTCACTAAAATGCTAGAAGGGCCAATCAAATTACTTACGCCAGAAGGGCCATTCAGATTCACTGGAACGCCAGAAGGGCCAATCACATTACTTACACCAGAAGGGCCATTCAGATTCACTAAAACGCCCGGAGGGCCAATCATATCACATACGCCCATCACAAAGGCAAAACACATGAGTTGTGGTAGCTAGGTTCTAGGATTTTCGTTACGTAATTTATTCAGGTGTCATACCTTTATATCTTAGAATAATTCTTATTCTATCTCATGCCAATATACTTAATTGTACTAAAGCTCAACGTTTCTCGTTATAATACAATCCACATTATCACATGCCAATACTATTCATTGCACGATATCCAAATATTTCTATATCAAATCTCGAAACTTACTATTTCACGTGCCAATTATATATTGCACTACACCATATGGAATATCTCAGCCTTCATACATACTACAATTCATTTAAGTAGCAACTCATAATAATAATCAATCATGAAATCTATTCGTTCAATATATTTATGTGAACTCAAGTCACCCTCAAAGCCCAATACTAAAGTCCATGAATATAAGTCCGTATATAATTCAATTCTCATAAAAAAAATGTATATATCTAAGTCTTATAAGAATTCCCCTCTTGTTACGTGCCAATCTTATATGTTTTACACACTACTCACGTTCAATCTTAATTAAATAATGACAAACAAAAATTATACTCTTTTCGATAATATTTTATTACTACCTTTGTCCATATTCTTAAATATGTGAAAATCTGGAAAAAGTCAACATTCCACAGTCAATGGTCAACAGTCAATGATCAACGGTCAAAGTCAAAGTCAACATGTCATTGTCAAAGTCAAACTGTCGTTTCCATGTTCAACAGTTCATGGTCATAGCCATGGTTCATGGCTAAGGTCAAAGGTGCATGACTCATGGGCTCATGACTAAGGAAACGGTTCAGACTCAACTAGCCGAGCCCAAACCCCAAACCTTAGAACCAAAAAGTCTAAATGTTGAAAGACCCATTTGGATCTCTATTCAGTCCTATGGACTGGCCCCAAACAATATTAGAAACTGGCCCAAAAACTTTAAACTGAACTGGCCCAAAACTAAATAATAGAATCTGGCCCAACCACTAACTCATGTTTAGGCCCAAAACAATAGAAATGAATCCGGCCCAACTAACAAAACCAAAAGACTTTGGCCCAAAGCCCAAGCCCAAACCGACCAATAGTGTCATCTTCTCCATCAGCAGCTCTCTTCCTCCACTGCCAGCCACCACTAATCAACCCCCCTCAAAATTCCAAACCTAACCGAAAATGATTAGGGGAAAAACCCCCAACCACTTTAACAAAAGTGAAATCCCCAACTCATTAAATCAATACCCTTCCTCAAATCTAGATCTGGATTCGCACCGCCATTAACGCTCCTCCGGAGCTTCAGCAGCACCACCTCACTACACGACCCAATTACCAACAACCCTTCCCAACTAAAAGAGTTCAAACAAGTCAATAGGATTTCTTTCCTTTTTCTGGGCAACGACATTAGCGCCTGTTCAAAGCTTGAACAGAGCTTCAACAGCCCCACCCAAATCCGGCATTCAAACCTCCCAATACAACTAATCCAACCACATTTACCTTCACACACACACACACAGTCCATCCAACACTACAATCTTCTCATACAATCCGATAGTAAACCATCGATTTCAAACCCGGCAGTTTAACCACCGATCTCCCAACCCGACAACACCAACTCACCATCAAACCAAAACGCGAAAACGCATCTTGAATATCTAGATCTACAAAGTTAATTACATAAATCCATAATTGATTAATTTCTCAATCTTTATCGTTGGATTTGGACAAGTTCTCCGGAGACAGCTTGGTTCTTAAAACAATAATCAATATGGTAAAGGCAGTTAACCTGAAATAATATACGGTACTAAAACAGAACCATAACACACCAAAACAGAATCACAATATAGTATGTCAACAGAAAAGAAATCGACAGTAACGAGAACCATAAAAATATACTGAGCGGAAACAAAACTCTGACAGTAAAGCTTTTTCAGTAGATTCGGTGAAATATATTTAAAATATAACTACTTACCTTAATTAACAGCTCGACGAATCCCTCCTAGCCCAAATCGTCGCGCTCCAACGCTCTAGCCAACGAGCTTTTATCTCCGCCTCCATTTTTATTTTAGTTTTATCAAAAAAACCCTATTCTCTAGAAAAATATACATATATATTTGGGTTTGAAACCTAAGCCCAACACAGACTCGGGCCCAGAAATCAGGCCCACATATCCCAAATCCAATCCAGCGAATTTTAAATAAATTAATAAATAAATAAATACGTATTTTAAATACGGGCGTTACATTATATATAAACAAAAGCACCACTTCTATAAACCTAGAACTGTCCAAAAATATTGTCATGCATCAACATGTACTAGCAAGCCATGAACCCAACATAACTCTAAAAAGGAGGGGTCGGAACATAACAATGTATAGAGTAGGTCAACCTACTTTGTACCAAGTGAAATTCAAATTTTCAAGCAGACACTTGTGTCCAATGATAATATATAGAGCAAATACTGTGGATTCTCTAACCATGACACCCAACTAGGATAGAAGCATCTAGTCATCAAGACATTAGTTTCAAACACGGAGATAAATGGGGCAGAGAAATTGTAGATAAAAAAAATTGTAAGAAAGAGTTGTACGAAAGATTTGTCTAACCTAGGGGTGTAATACGGGGCGGGTCGGGTCAACTACGGGTCAAATAGTAATGGGTCAGGTCGGGGCGGGTCTAGGGGATTCAAACCCAATAGTCACCAATGGGCCGAGGCTGGGCGGGTTGAAGTGTCATGTCTTAGTACCATCACCCGACTCGTTAGGTCAGCTTACGGGGCGGGTTTTGGGAGGGTCATCCAGGTTGGGTGGAAATTATCATTTTAACCCAATTTCACCCAGAAAAAACTTTCTAATTCTGCAAGTAATATATTTCCAATTCACAACATAGAGAAAAAAAATATAATCAATCAATTAAAAATAAACAAAAATAAAAAAACTTGAACTAAAACCCAAAACCATATCTGTAAATTTGAAACTTTTTTCTCGTGATTTATCATTTGTAAATTGATTATTTTTCATAGTATGATAAAATGAAGATGGGAGCAATGATCTATGGTACAAAACAATAAAATATAAATAAAAGAATACGAAATTAATACAAAGATGAATGATTAATATTCTCCAAAATTCAAAAGTTGAATTTAAACTTTTAATATTTGCCCGATGTTCAAACTTGAATATTTGAAATTGATGTTGAACTCATAAGTTTGTATTCATATCTCCCAAATTTCTACAAAAGTTAACAGAAAATATAAACAAAATACAAAAATATTAGAGTTAGAGTCTTGAAATAGTGCGGGTCAACGGGATTGGGTCAACGACTTTTGACACGGTCCGGGTCGGGTGGCTTGACGGGTCGAGTTTGAGCATAGAACCTACACCCATAACCCGACCGCATAAAAATGGTGGCAGGGTGGGGTGGGTCTGTTTTTGGGTAGGTGCGGGTTTGGGTGGCGGGTGAAGACCGGATACCCTACCGGATGATGGGTGAACGGTTTTTTTTTACACCCCTAGTCTAACCTGTTTTATATTCCTTAAGCACAATGCAAACTCAGATACCGAGCAGTCCACCAATAGGGAAAACCAAACCTAAAAAGTCAACAAATAATGATAAATTGTGAAGACATTGACACGTGGTCGAGCCACGCATCCTTGTAGAGTTAGTATAGCGGGTAATAAAGAACAATGAGGGTCATGTGCTCCATTGCTCCATAATATATATAAAGTATTCATTCCATAACTAGCTATGTATGTACTAGATCAACTGTGCAAATTATGAATGAAACAAAACTTATGTGCCTGTGTACTTAGTTAAATATGCACAATATATTACTTTCTAATAAGTGGAAGCTCAAAAAGAATTAATTGTGTGGAAGAAACAAACAAGATCTTAATAGTATTTAGCTTCATTTGCAGCTTTAACACGTGACTCTAAGTTGTGCTCATCAAGAGAAGAATTAAGGCTTTGAACATGCGCCCATGCTTGATATTCCAAATCTCTAGCTTCTAGTACCTCCCTGTTGAACTAGCAAAAACATATAATTAAACTAATCACATTCTTTATATAACTATTTTCAATTGCAAACACTAAACTCAGCACAGAGAAATCCACTACGTTTTCTACTTTTCTTTTCCACTACATGATACTAGTGTAATCGCGCTCACACAAGCAGGCACACATGCACACGCAGAAAATAAAAAAATAATAACACAAAAGAAGAAAGTCGAGCAGCGGTACCGACGAACCCCCACCCCCACCCCACACACAAATACATTCATCACATATCTTGTTATGGTATAGTTAATTCATGAGATAAAATCATCCATCCACATTAAACTAACAAAGAATCCCACAACAGTGCACAACATTGTAACTTTAATCAAAGCTACTTCAAACAACAATGTATATAGAGTATATACACTTAACAACTAATCTTTTTCCATTGGAAAATGCTATAAATAGGAAACTCATTGCAAGTTATCAGCAAAACAAACACATCAATGCACATAAAAATTTACCTGAAACTAGTTAGTAGACACTGTCTTTCCAAACTCCTTAGTATTATGAGCAGAAAAGTGAACAAGTGATTCTAGCCTTCAACAATTCATGTGGCAACTTTTCCATCCTCCAAGTAATGTTGCGGCAACAGTACAACATACGAAATCAAAACAAAACCTATAAGTGAAACAGAATTGCAAGCACACACTTCTTCCACTATACCCAATCAAACAAGCAGTACAACGAACGGGGAGGGAGAAGGTAAACTAAAAGAAGTGAACTACTAGTGAAATTAGGAATCTAGTGATTCATCTTGGATCTCAAGAAGTTTGCATTTTATGAATATATTGGGCTAACTATGAATGCACTAAATAAAATTACAATGAGCATCTATGGGCGTTCTTTAAATGGTTGTTCTTATTTCCGAAATTTGTTGGTGTATTGGCTATTAGCATATTATAAGCAGTATCTAAGATAACCTGAAACTTTTGCAGAAATCAGAAGAAGCTTACAACATATTAGAATTTTGTGTGAATAACTCTACATGATATCGGTAAAGGCTGAGAAATTGTAGGAGGAGTTACGAGTAGACACTGCCCTGTGAGTTCCTTCAACATAGTAGCCTAGAAGTCGAACTAAGTTTTTGTGACGCACATGACCAATAGCTTCAACTTCAACTTTGAACTCTTTCTTTGCTTGGCCTCTTTAAAAAAAAACGAGCAATACACCTTTAGACAAGAAAAAAGATGTACAAATATAACACAATTTGAAAAAGAACCATTTGTCAACTTACAGATTGTCGAGGAGCTTCTTAACTGCCACTGGAGTCCCATTGATCAAATTACCACGGTAAACAACTCCATATCCACCCTCCCCAAGGACATTTTCCTTCAAAAACCGACTGGTTGCAAGCTCTAAGTCCCTCAATGTAAACCAGTGTCCCCAACCAAAGTGAGAGAACTCAGGCAGGCCACTAAGTGGTGAAGGCGCAGTTATAAAGAAGAAAATTACCTATATACACTAACAGTCCTTGAGCTTCCTTCTTCCCCAGATTGAGATCCAGCATCATCTTTTTCCACATGATGAAATGAATTCGATTGGCTGCTATTGTTTGATTTCCCCATTCCCACATGGACCATAACCTTGTCTGACTCTTTGTCACTAGATTTGTCATGAATAGTGAGGAGAATCCCTTCACGAGGAACAAATTCATTGCTTGATACTTGCTCCACTCTTACCTCTTTGATTTCTTTAGATACAGTTGGAATTCGGTAAAGGGGCATCTTATCGGTAGCCCTTTTTTTTTTCAAATACTTAACTAAAACAGAAGCCCATATAGAAATTTTAACCAAATCACAAAAAAAAAAAAAAAAAAAAAAAAAAAAAAAAAAAAAAAATCAAAGTTTTACTTTTCAGGAAGTTTGACTAAAATTAAACTATGGGCTTCTTCTTCCCCGATTTATGTTCTTTCTTGGCTAATGGTGTGCTGAATTCAACCAAATCGAGAGGTGGTTGATGGTATAAAAGCAAAGTTTTTGTTTTTCGGTTTTTCCCTAGGGTATTTGGATCTAATGGTTGGATTTCATTGGATAGGGATGGTGATGATTTTGAGATGGATCGTATGTGATCTTCTTTGATTTGAAGGGTAAAGTGATAGCGGTAGTGAGAGAAGAAAGAAACCCTAGTTTAGCGGCAAAGAGAGAGAGAAAGGTTGCGTTTTCTATTTGGATGAAATAATCCGAGTTTGTTTTGGGCTTTTGGATTTGCAACACTTATCAAACGGTTTTAAGCATTATAAATTAATTCAAGAAATCTAGCCGAATTAAAGTAACACTTTTCAACATTGCCAATGTTTATATAGTGTTGGCAACTTACCAACGCCAAAAAACTGTTACAAATCAAAAAAGGTGTGTGTTACAAATATCATGTTATGGTGTAGTGCATGCAACTGGATTATTATCCATCAAGTATGTATGTGCTACCTGGTTCACTTTCTTTAACTCCTCCATAGCAGTATCAAATTCTTGAGGTATACTAGCTTTACATGCCTTCCAAAAAGCAAGTTTGAGTTGCAGCCCACAATATTTTTTCTTAAAATTTGCATATATGTGCCTAGCACATGCCCTATGCTTAGCTAATGGTAGGCACATATGTAGAGCCTCAACAAGTCCTTTCTGTTGATCTGTGATAACTGTCCACTCTTGTCCATCTAAAATATTAAAATCATTAAGCAATCTGTCAAGGAACCAATACCAAGAGTCTTTGTTCTCACTCTCCACTTGTGCCCATGCAATAAGGAACATTTGGTTGTTCTCATCCCTTCCTACTGCAGTCAGAAGCTCACCCTTGACAAATCCCTTCAAAAAACAACCATCTAGACCTAATACAGGTCTACATCCTTCCAACCAACCCTTCTTCAAACTATGAAAACAAACATACATCCTCTGGAAATGACCTACTGGTAGTGGTGCATCCATTTCCATCTATACTGGGTTAGGTCTATCAACCTCTATTTTCACTGTACTACCTAGATTAGACCTTAAGATTTCATGTGCATAGTCAGACACCTTGGCATAATGAAGCTCTAAACCCTTGTCAACACCACCTAAAACTTTCCTCTTGGCTCTCAGACATTGTACGTGTTATAGTTACTTCTAATGCAAATTCATTCAAGATTTCAGCTTTAAAGTCTGCAAGCTTCTAGGTTGGATTAGCAAGTATCTTATTGTAATACCTCTTCGCAAGCCACTTAGAATTCCCTATTTTAACATTGTAGTTTCTACCACACTTATGTACCTTTCTCAATGTCTTGATCTGAAAAGTTTATGAATCTTGCATATAGCTTGCATTGCATGCAGCCTCTATGGACACTTTGGAGCACAAAGAGCTAGAAGTTGTGTTGCCCTATTCTTCTTATACCAAATGGATAAACCATTTGCAACTGAGTAGTTGCTCAAACACTCCTTCAACTGTTGAGGAGAGGTAAACTTCAGCCCAACTTAAGGCACAAATGTAAACATGTCCTGTTGAGAATTGTAAACAGGGTAATTAGTTCTTGGGTTCCCTCTATTGACAACATGAGTGTCACACTCATAATCTGATTCTGACTCAGGAGTGTCATAATCATCACTATTAGCATACTCAGTATCATAACCATCATTAACATGATAAATAGGTACATCCACAGCTTCATTATGTGGGCTAGTCATTAGTTCAATAGGTGGTTCGGTCATTAATTCGGTAGGTGGATCAATAGGTGGTTCAGAAGGTGGTTTATCATTTCTTGTTGGTTTAGTGGGTGGTTCAGTAGCTGTTTGTTTACCTTTTTTCGAAGCCAACTTCTTAGCCTTCCTCTGTGCATTTGATACCCTAACCTCTATCAATTCTTCATCATCAGTGGCAAAGTCTAAACTTCCAGCTTCGCTATTGTCATCAACACCCCTTTCCTCTTCAAACTCATCTTCAACCTCAAACTCATAAACTTCTTCTTTATGGATAACATACACATCAATGCTTCCATACACAACAGCTTGGTTTAACATTTTAGAAATAGATCTTTCATTGCCGATTAATTTAAGACCTTCTGCTATAGAGAACCCAGGATAATGATAGCATAGCTTCCAATAATTGTAGTTGAGTATATAACCCAATTGAGCAACCTTAGCATGAAGATCATCCAAGTTCATAGGCAGTAGGATCAAGACCATAGTACACTTGCTTAATTAAACCCAGCTTCATAGTGCAATATTGGCTCCCAATAGAACAAACCACCATGGTGTAATACTAAGTTGAACTTGTTCACTATATATATATATATATATAGTCAATAAATTATTACATTATAATAAAAGTATATGAGAATTAATATACAATTTCAATCCAAATTTCAATAACTTTCGACCTAAATATACAATTACAATTTTAATTTCAATATACAATACAAATCCCCAAAATTTTCAACCTAAATAAACTAAACAAAAGAGAAGGGAATAACTTTGATTCTAAAAACACTTACTGAGACAAAAGAGGGATAAAGTTTTACTCTATGTTTTTTGTTCAACACTTTACTCTCTTTACTCTCTGTTTTTTTCGATTTTTTTGGGTATTTTTTTTTTTTTTTTTTTGTCCTGTTCGTAACTAATTGGGCTAATTGGGTTATTGGCGCTAATTAGAGAAACTCAGGTCACGTGGTTTAACAAGGTCCCCGTTAGACAAATTGGATGGATTGGGATGGAAAATAGACGGAGGTACTAAATTGAACCAAATTAAGAGTTTGTGGTACTAATAGGCGAGAAATAGAGTACATGTACCATTTAGGGAAAAAAATGAAAGTACGTGGTACTAAATAGTCATAAACTCTAGATCTCATAATAAATCTTGTAATAGATCTTGTAAACATCTTGCAGAGCTGGAAAGCCATTGTAATAGATGTACTACCATTCTTTGGATAAGTTTTCCAAATGCTTAGCTCTCAAACCTTATTTCTAATGGAGAATGCGATGTTCTCCAAACTCTGAGAACACATATGCTTGATATTATTGAACGAATGGAAGATAAAGTATACTAACATAGGTAGTGTTTATTGTGAACATATATGCCTGATATTAAATGATGATCTTTTTATGTAGTAGCATTATTTACCTATCGAGTTTTCCAACAAAACAATCTTACCATAAAATATGTGCATTCCCCGCATTAAACTATTTATTTTTTCCCTTGCTCAGGAAAAGTCATGCAAAGTTACTAGAGTGTTGGACACATAATACAAATACCCTACGATGCAATACATGGTAGCTTATTTCGCATTAAAATTTATATTGGCACCCAAAACAATAATTACTTCAATGTTCTTCCATTGTGGGAATGCACTACACATTCATGCACCGTACCGCACCAGTCATAACATATAACTTTGTATGTTATATGTTTTTTAATCTAAATGATAACAACAATTTGATGGCAAGCTAAACTTTGTTGCGCTTTTTTAACGTGCTTTCACTAAAAACAACCCATGACTTCGTCACAATACCCTTTACACATTAGAAACAACCCATGACTTTGTCACGATGCCCTTTACAGTACGGTTAATTGCATTGCAAGTTATACTAAATGGTTAACAAATTATACATCGCAAGTGCGTTAGTTGTTAATATGTATATTCCAACATTTAACTCAAAACAATATAACTAACAATGCTCTAATAACAAAATAAAATTTCAATCAAAAAATATAAGAACATTTGAAAGTCTAAACAAATGTCTCTATATGCATTTTTCCTATTTAAAATTTCATGTACCCTAAGGTCTGATTGGTATTGTCCGGCTAGCCGACAGACCTGGGCTCTTGCACCTAATCATTCTCATTAGAAGCAATAATGTTGAGGTAGAAGCAGTTTTTGTCGCACTCGATGCAGATTTTATCTTAAAATGTCTTAGTGCAAATGAATTGAATCTACCACCAAACCTTTCAGGTTATTAAGAAAGGAGATGCTACTTGTTATATTTTTTATATCGATATAATCAGTCATCCCATTTTAAGAGAGACCCATCTTTATACCTGGCTTTGAACTTTTTACTTGTCGTCAATGTGGGTTATTGAATTTCTTCCCAACACACTAAACTGTAATACAAACAAGATTTATAAAGAAGGATTCACGATTGCTATATTCAACTTATCCTTCATAATGATCATAGATGTCCTGAGGGTCAGGAAATAGTCTAATTAAATTGAAAAAAAAATATGACAAAACCAAGTTGACTTGAGAGTTACATTATTTGAAAATATACAAATTGCCCCTCAAAATAGTAATACCATCGTATTTTTATTTACTTATTAAATCAATTTTTATTACTAGAACGCAGTCAAACAATGCATGCTACTCTAAAAAGATTCAGAGTTACGTAACAGTAGATGAGTACATAACAGGTGATTATGTTTTCGCATTAAGTTATCAACTAGTTTTCTACAAAGTTAACATACTATTTTTATGTGAACTACGTGGAGATCGAAGAGTAGAAAACCATCAGAGATTCATACTCAAATTGAGTCAATCATTAAGAAAGATATTTGGAAACCAATATTATATGGGCACCGGTCTAGTTCATATTTCATATTTCATTTGCACCTTGGCTATGTGTTAATAATTTAGTTCGTTTGTGTCCAGAAATTGTACATCTTTGTATTGAAAAGGTTTGTTGTTCGAATAGGTGTATAATATATATATATATATATATATATATATATATATATATATATATATATATATATATATATATAGTTTTGCTCTTATGCAGACTTCTAAATTGCGGACTTGAACGGACTCCACCAAAAAGAAAACTCATGTGTTACTCTCTCTCTCCTATCGGACTTCTCATAAAAATCAAAATTTTTTTTTTTTACGTGTAAAGTGTAAACAGGAAAAACAAATGTTCATAAGAACTATTCTCTCTAGATAAAATCTCTTTGCGTGCTGCCATTCAATATTCATAATACTATGATTTGTATGAGAAAACCACCACTAAAAGCCTAACTAGTGATCCCTTCACGCAAATGTCAAAATATATGTATATTCATCGTTAGTGTCGTTAATTCCTTAACAAAAAATGATTTTGGAGGATTATCCAAAAAGAATGGGTTTCAGTTCACTATTCATCCGATTCAGGTTTTCCCATGGCAAGAAACCATTGGACCTGGTGCCTTTCTTCGAGACCTATGTATAAATTCGCCAACGGGAAGTTTTTTAGCATATGCTTTGCCTATAGTTCAGATGCTTTCCACTCGTTCAGTGAAATGTATACGTGCTTTAGTGGTGCTGCCTACTCGTGATTTGGCTTTGCAGGTTAAACAAGTCTTTGCTTCTATCGCACTTGCAGCTGGATTATCAGTTGGTTTAGCTGTTGGTCAAACTTGTATTGCGGATGAGATCTCTGAGCTTATTAAGAGACCGAAACTGGAGGCGGGTGTTTGTTATGATCTAGAAGAACAGGGAGTTGAGTTACAGAGCTCAGTGGATATCTTAATGGCAACTCCTGGAAGGCTGATGGACCACATTAATACCACAAAGGGTTCACTCTTGAGCATCTTCATTATGTTGTAGTTGATGAAACAAACCGGTTACTCAAAGAGGCATAACAGTCTTGGTTGCCTAAACATTTTTCAGTTGACACAATTGGATAAGGAAGATTTTTTTTTCCCATGCCAAACTGTTTTTCTCCCCTTTTAAAACTTGTAAAAGGAAATCTGGTGTTGAAAGGGGATGTAAGGGTAAGACTTGTCCAAGACTTGTGAAGATGCTTCTGTCTGCTACACTAACTCATGATCCTAGCAAGCTGTCTTAGCTTGATCTGCACCATCCTTTGTTCTTAACAACTGGGTCTCAGCGTTATCAGTTACCGGAAAAGCTAAAATCTTATAAACTGATATGTGAATCAAAGCTCAAACCATTGTGTTTGATTGCCCTTTTACAAGATTTAAAAGGGGAGAAATGCATAGTTTTCACATCGTCCCAAATCAACCCACCGGCTCAGTACCTTACTAAAATGTTTTGGTGGGTTAGAATTTAAGATAAAGAAGTATTCTGGCCTCCAACGTCAGTCTATACGAAGCAAGACATTAAAGGAGTTCCGTGACGGGGATATACAGGTGCTTGTGGCCTCTGATGCTATGATTCGTGGGATGGACGTTGAAGGAGTGAGAACTTTAATCAACTACGATGTGCCTGCTTATATCAAGACATACGTTCACCGAGCAGGTCGGACTGCTAGAGCAGGGCAAGCTGGGCGCTGCTTCACTTTGCTACGTAAACATGAGGTTAAACGGTTCAAGAAACTGTTACAGAAAGCTGATCATAATACTTGCAGCGTTTACCGTATGGCTGCTGGTTCTATTGAGTCCCTCCGTCCTGAATACACTTCTGCGTTGGAGAAATTGAAAAAGTGTGTGGAATCAGAAACTTCAAGACGCAGGAAGATAAGTTACAAGTCCTCTAGAGCAGCCAAAAGGGAAAATGTCATAGGTAATTCAGATGAATAGATGTTATTTTTCTTGCCAATAGATGGCTTTTTGGATAATGGCTAAAAACCCATTTTGCTTTCCAATGTTTCCTCCTTCATTTTGCAAGAGAATTACGACTATTTTAACATATACATATAGTAGATGACATCTTGCAGTTCGAAGGGATCACTAGTTAGTTTTAAATGGTTTTTCCTCTGGCAAATCATAGTATTAGAATTTGTAACTTTTCGACTTTTATAGACGAATAGGTCTTATTTAGAACATTTGTTTTTCTGTTTACACTTTACACTTTCAGTCTTTAAAAATTTCTGATTTTTATGAGAAGTCCGATAGGAGAGAGAGAGTAACACATGAGTTTTCTTTTTTAGTGGAGTCCGTTCAAGTCCGCAATTTAGAAGTCCGCATAAGAGCAAAACTGTATATATATATATATATATATATATAATTAAGATATATATATATATATATATTAAAGCAAAAAATAAAGCTCCCGCAAAAAATATATTAAAGCAATTTAGAAGTCCGCATAAGAGCAAAAAATACCCCTTGCGGGAGCTTTAATATCTTAATATTAAAGCTCCCGCAAGGGGTATTTTTTGAGCTCTATTAAAATTCCACATCATATATATATATATATATATTAAAGCTCCCGTAAGGGGTATTTTTCGAGCTCTATTAAAATTCCACGTCATCTCCTATTAAAACGAAATTTATATCATATTTGAAAAACGGGAATCTTTTTTTACAACGGGAATTCCTCTCCTATTATAACGGGAATTTCTTTCCTATTAAAACAAATTCTAGCACTTCTAATTAAAGTTGGAATCATCCTCCTATTAAAATGGAAATTCCTCCCCTATTAAAAAGGAAAAATTTAGCATATCTAATTAAAATGGGAATTATTCCCCTATTAAAACATGATCTCTCTCCTAATTGAAAAAACGGGTTTTTAAAACTTAATTAAAACTTTATTTAAAACAATTTGTTAGAAAATTAAAACGGGTTAACGACTAAAACGGTAGTACCAATTTTCTAAAAAAAAATTAAATGTTTTCAAAAGAACCGGTGCGTATGCACGGGTCTACAAGATAGTCTTAATATTAAAGCTCTCACAAGAGGTATTTTTCAAGCTCTATTAAAATTCCACGTCATCAACTTAATAGTTAACTTAAAACGGTAAACTCTTTTCCTTTTAGAATTCGATCAACTTCAAATGGGAATCTCCTTTCCGTTTAAAACCAAAACTCAAATAGTAGTATAAAAACTCTTTATTTTAATTTCCAAATTAAAATGGTATCTCTCCCCCAAATTAAAAAACACGGGTTTTTAAAACATAATTAAAACAATTTGTTAAGAAATTAAAATGGGTTTTTAAGACTTGATTAAAACAATTTGTTAGGAAATTAAAATAGATAAGCGACGAAAACAAAAATCACGATTTGTTATGATTGTTTAGCAAATTTTTAAAAGAGCCGGTGCGTATGCACGGGTTTACTTTCTAGTATATATATATATACATTAATTCTCTAAAAAGTAGCTACTTAAGTTAACATAAAATAAGTACGTACGTAAAACTTCACCTACAAAATGAATTCAAATCTAATTTTTTGTGGTTACGAAGCACTCACCATAATGATTATCTTCCCAAAATTTTAGCTAATTTGGAAACCTCTAACATGGATAAAAATTGTTGACATCTTTAAAAAGAAATCTAACGATCTAGAAATGTTAAGTTTTTGTAATCATTTTTTGCTAATGTTAGATGTTTCTAAATGTGCTAAAATTTTGTAGAGATGATCTTAATATTGAGTATATCATATCCACAAAAAAAATATGTTTGAATTCATTTTGTAGGTGAGGTTTTACTTACGTACTTATTTTAAAGTTAACTTAAGTAGCTACTTTTTAGAGAAAGACTATATATATATATATATATATATATATAGCCCCGCTCTTAAGCGGACTCAACTTAAACACCGAAATATCGAAATAAGAAATATACTCACGAAGGTTTAGAAAACCCCAAATCTCGCTCATATTCTCTCTCCCATATCTTCATTCGTGATTCTCTCTCCTATTCTCTCTCCCATATCTTCATTTGTGATTCTCTCTCAATGTTATCGCGACTTTCACTCTCTCTCCTATTCTCTCTCAGTATTATTGCAACTCTCTCCATAAGGATGCCACTAAGATCTTCTCAGGCTGCCCGTTTCTTGAGTCGTTGAGCTTAACCGATATTGAGTTCGACAAGCTAAGGAGTCTTGATATTTGTTGTCCTAAACTTAGGCACTTAGCAATAGAAGATTGTTTTGATGCTAATTTTGGTGACCCTAGTACGGATTGTGATTGTAAGATTGAAGCAGTTGCTCCAGTTTTTTTATCTTTAAAGTTGAAAGTTGATTTAAGTAACAAATACTCTATTGAGATCCCGTCTTCTCTAGTGAATGCTGACTTTGACATGGAGGTTGATATAGATGATGAAGAAAAAGTGATTGATGAATTCAGTTTGGAATATTATGTTCAAAGGTTGGAAAAATATCTAAGAGAAGTCTGCAATGTCAGAACACTCAGATTGTGAGATTGTTAGGTGCAAACTCTGTTGTTTCGGGTTCGTGAAATACGAGGCATTAGATCAGGATGAAGCGCATCTTCACCATGGCTTAGCACCATCCGCATCTAGTACCGCAAGCTTAGGACGTAAAAACTCAATAAATCATTATCCCTCTGAATGGTGGTTCGATGAAGATGGCTTGTTTAATCTAGATGAAGAAGGCCGAAAGCGGCAGCGGTGTCTTTTTCTTTTAAGCTTCAATTATCATTCGTAACTTCTCTTTTATGCAGGAAAATGAGATTATTATGGCTTAGCATTATCATTGCTTAGAAACCGTGTTCCAATGCATAGAAGATCATTCCACTGAGGATGAGGAGCTTGTAACAAATGCTCTTGAGACAATTGTGAATTTAGCACCACTACTGGACCTCAGGATCTTCAGCTCTTCCAAGCCGTCATATATCAAATTAAACGAGAAATGTGCAGTCCAAGCTATTATGGGGATTCTAGGATCCTCTGTCAAGGCCTGGCACTATACAGCTGCTGAATTGCTTGGTTGCTTAATAATAAATCCTAACAATGAACCATTTCTATTGCCTTTTGCGCCACAGATATATAAGCGCTTAGTTGATCTCTTGAGTCTACCAGCAATAGATACGCAAGCCGTAGCTGTTGGAGCACTTTATAACCTTTCAAAAGTCAGTATGGATTGTAGGCTGAAGCTTGCAAGTGAGCGATGGGCAAATCGACCGGGCTTCGAAAGTGATTAAGGCTTCTCATCCCATGCACTGAAGTTTGCGGGAAAGCGAATGATAATCTTGAAAGCCTGGTCTCGGGCCACAAAATAGAGCTCTTATTCTAGCTTTTGAAAATGCCTTTGCAGAGATCCTCTTTTTCGGTGGAAAATATTCGACAACTTTGCGAGGATTTTATATGAATTGACATCTAGACCTAACAAAGAAAGTGAGTCGCGGCTCATGGCATTTGGGGGAGTAAGCGCGTCGATTTAGATTGTTCCAAGGAATTTGGGAAATCAAAGCAATAGAAATCTGAGTTTTCTATCACATTAAAACACAAGCAAAGACAATATATAACGTGACAAAAAATGAAGCTAATGGGAAACATGAATTTCATGACTGAAAATCCAAAAAAGAATAATTCAAAGTTGTGTATAGAGAGAGAGATATGTAAAATATAGTCCATCAAAATACTTCACATGGATACAAAAAAGACCTTCATAAGTCTATGGTATTTACATAAGTCTATGGTAGTACAAGTTCAATCAGGGGAGGCCTATGTCAAAGGGATCAAATAGCCAACCATCGATATCTGCCAGAAGTTCAACTATGTCCAGTTCAAAAGTTTCTTACTGAGGTTTAGAGGAAGAATGTTTCAACAACGGACGATGCTCGCGGAAGATGTTGTAGCTTCTCTTGAAATTTCCCTAGATAATGCTTTATTGTAAGATCACGTTCCTTGGAAGTGGAGAAAACCATTTTCTCAAGACCACGACATTCTTCATAAAATTTCCACAAATTTAAGTCCATTTGTATGCCCTAGAAAGCTTTGAAACTCAAAAGACTTGAGGTGGTACATGCATTGCAACGGCAGCCCTGTATCTTTGTACTTGTGTGGTGGACTGACCCAATTTTGTGTTGAAATAATACAATGATGGTTAAAATAGTTTACTTTGATAGGCTAATAGCCCCCGAGAGTCCCGAAGTATTTGTGTTCATAAATAGAAAGGTACCTCATACCACTCGATGCAATTCACAAATATCTCGCTTCAAGGCAACAACAAAAGCAAAATTAGCTTAAATTATAAAAGAAACCAACAAAAAGCTACCAACAAAGGTACAATAACTTTAAAAGCAAGATTTTGTATTATATGATTGGTCATTACCGACAATACTTCTACACTAAGAGTTTCCAAATTAGGAGAACAGTTGAGGCGGTATATTATTGCACGAATGCAATCTCCGTAAAGCCAAGTTTGGGGCTTCATATACCTCCTCGAATTTTAATTGCAAATCTAAAGTTTCAATTTGAGCAGCAGGCTTAGAAAGAACCTTCACTCATGAAAAGCCCAATATTAGAAAATCTGTTGACAAAACAAAGAATCTCAAAAACAAATAAATTATAAACCATAAAGTTAAAATTCAAACAACTAAAGCAAAAACAAAGATATTTCACCAGTGCAGAGAAACCGAGTTTATAAATCTCTACTTATGCGGTTATGCATCAATTGAAAGATTTACTTACCACCTCTAGCTTGAACTCTTTATAAAATGGAATGAATTTATAAGTAATAGATCGCCTGAACAACGGCCCGCTTTACAGAATTTGACCCAGTTACTTCATCGAAATACAAGACAGAGTCAAGAGATAAGTTTGCATCTTGAGCACGGTGATAAGCTAACAGACCAAACACTCAAGTTATCTGAAATTTTTAGTATTCGACAAAAATTGCTACTCTGACGGTCGACAGTTAAAACGAAGTCATAATGGTAGCGGTGAAATTTTTAAACAAAAGTCATAAGTAAAATTTCAAAAGTTCATGAGAACTTTTACACTTCAACATTCTTTTGCATCCAACATCGGTTTTAAACAAACTCAAAACATGTTCGGAAAATTTCATATTACAAACAAGTTAAGAACATCCGAATTGTTATAATGCAATACCATAGCAACAGGGACTACAGATCTTCTAATACAACCGAATATATATTACATTTTTTGCTTTGAAGAATAATAAATATGTGAAAGTACCTAAAATGCAGCTTGAGTTGAATTTAGGCACTCAAACACAAGGGATCATACTAACCTTAACTAACCATGGACACAACTGAAAGTGTTACGACATTGCAGACTTCTCTTAGATATTTTTTCAACCTTTGGACATAATATTCCAATCTGAATTCATCAATCACTTTTTCTTCATCATCTATATCAACCTCCATGTCAAAGTCAGCATTCACTAGAGAAGACGGGATCTCAATAGAGTATTTGTTACTTAAATCAGCTTTCAACTTTAAAGATAAAAAAACTGGAGCAACTACTTCAATCTTACAATCACGTTCCGTACTATGGTCACCAAAATTAGCATCAAAACAATCTTCTATTGCTAAGTGCCTAAGTTTAGGACAACAAATATCAAGACTCCTTAGCTTGTCGAACTCAATATCGGTTAAGCTCAACGACTCAAGAAACGGGCAGCCTGAGAAGATCTTAGTGGCATCCTTAGGGAGAGAGTCGCGATAATACTGAGAGAGAATAGGAGAGAGAGTGAGAGTCGCGATAACATTGAGAGAATAGGAGAGAGAATCACGAATGAAGACATGGGAGAGGGAATATGAGCGAGGTTTGGGGTTTGGGGTTTTCTAAAACCCTTCGTGAATATATTTCGTATTTTGATATTTCGGTGTTTATATTGAGTCCTTTTACGGACGTCCGCTTAAGAGCGGGGCTGATATATATATATATATATATAGTCGACATACTATTCTAACATACTATCTTGACATACCAATACAACCCTTAGATCAAACAAAATCTAACATCCAGATATGTTTTTCTAATTAACAAACCAAACAAATAAAAGAAAAGGGGCGAAACGGACAATTCATTTTTCCGTGAAAGAAAACGTTCTTCTCTTTTGTTTCTTATTCTTTCTTCACGTTGTTTTTTCTCCAAAAAAACCTCGTTCTTCTTCATTCACGATTTTTTTCTCTGAGACACCAAAGAAAAAAACGAGCTGGTGGCATCTCTCTTGTTCCTATCTCAAACTTGTTCGTGCTCGTTCTCCCTCGCTCCACTTCTCCCTCTCTCTCAAATTTTTATTGGATTTTGATCGCATTAGTTCTCTCTCACTCCAAGCTCTCATTGTAAGAACAAAATTTAAAGTTTAGTGTTTTTTTTCCCTTGAGTTTCTCTGTATTTAACTTTTGGTATCAATTTTCAATGATTATAAACACTTGAAATCAATGTTCCAACGTCACTTGTAGCGTGTATATTGTGTTCGCTAGAAGTTTATATATCATTCTTCAACGTCAATGCACACAATGGTTTGTGAGTTCTTAAATAATATGGTGGCAAATGTTGTTTTCACTGAACTTACTGGAAATGCTTCCCTTTACATGCCATTTACAAATTGTAGTGTTTTTGGATACGTAGAGTTTATTTGTGGTGTTGGGGCAATGGTATTTCGGAAAATCATGTCATGAGGTAAATTTGTTTTATAAGAGTGTATGCAAGGTCGTGGCTCTGTTTGCTTTGGATGCACTATACATCTATCGCTAACTTGAATGAGCTTATATCTCCAGAGTATAAAGTTTCCTCATGGACCTAAGCATGGATAGAGAAACATACAATGTCAGTGTTTGCAACTAGCTTAATTTGTGCCTTTGCATTACACGTCCTGCTAGCACAACCATTTTAAAGAAACCAACCAGAAAAAATGATAAAAATGTGGAGGGAACTTTAATATTTTAATGAAACTTTGGAAAAAGTATAGCATTCCTCCTTGCATAGTCGTACTGAACATTTGAAAGGTTATTGTAATTCTCCCTCCACGCTAAAAAATTACAATCTAGCGATGAAAGGAATCAGTTCTTCACCGAGCAGGTAGCAACTTTCTTGGAATCAATATCTTTCCATCCACCATCACTTGCATTGGTAATATCTTTTCCAACAATGTAACACCTGCAACATTGAGTCTCTACAACAGCAGATAGACGAGATTGAGTAGGAGTAACCCTGCCTAACAGCCGACTTTGCCACGTCGATTATGTTCACCCAAAGCCTTCAAAAACAGGTTTCACTATCACAACAAACGCCCCATCGTTTTCATTCCCGCACTTGCTCAACATCTACACAAGCATCCCATCCCATCCCATAACTAATGTATACCCACAACTTTGATACATACCTTCCGAACATAGCTCTTCTCTTCTGCCCCGAATCAGTACGAAGAACACACAAAAGAAATGGGCCAATCCAACTGGAGTCAAACCATGCGCAAGTTTTCTCAAGCTCCCTAAATTCCAAAAATGTTTTAGCAGGGGAAAGAATTGGAGGGAACATTTCATCAAACATCAGTACCAATTTTCCCAACTAAAAATATCATCATTTACGGGGAAAAAAACAGTTAAAAAAAAAATTTAGAATTCTGTCGTCCTTCAAATGGGATTCTCCATTAAATAGAAGCAAATGGGTTGGAATAGATGATTTTCGACATCGAAATTCCTAACTTTAATCTTTTTTTCTTTGAGAGATCTGATCTCCTTCTCCAACATATTTTTCGAGAGGAAACGTCACATGGATTGACATTACACGATTGGTAAACCCCAACCCCCCACCCCACCTTTTTTTTTTTGAGTATATTGGTATAAAGAAAAGTTCTATTTCACTGATGTAGAAAAGGGAGTTTCTATTTCGTGATGAATGAAGATGAACAGGGTGTTATTCTTGCAAACAAATAGAAAATGACATTTTCGTCCCTTTTCTTTTATTTGTTTGGTTTGTTAATTAGAAAAACATAGGACGTTAGATTTTATTTGATCTTAGGGTTGTCTTAGTATGTCAAGATAGTATGTTAGAATAGTATATCGACATAGCCGGCCGTGTGTATATATATATATATATATATATATATATATATATATATATATATATATATATATATATATATATATATATATAAAAACTTAGTCGACTTCAAAAAAAAACAAAACAAATTCACGTGACTTTTTTTTTCTCTTTCTTTTTTCTCCACTTTTTTCTCCAACCCCACCTTTTCTCTCTCTTCTCTTTCCATAAATTCATGCTCTCTCTCCTCTCTCTCTCTCTCCATTCTTACGAAACCCCATCCCCTTAAGAAACAAAAAAAAAGGAAGACAATATATGATAAGCACACACACACAGTAGATAGATAAACAGTTAATAAATTTAACACATCAAGGAAAAATCGTTCAGTATGTCAAAAAAGATTTGAAGATGAGAAGTCATACATGCTGCTTTTGTCTATCTCAGGGGCACAATCCATCCATTGGTGCCAAACATGGCATTTGTAGGATATCTTGATAGTGTTTCAAACCTTCATTTAGCTGAGCTTTGATGCAAATGGTTGGCACGATTACTTGATAATCAATTCAATCTCCCAACAATTCGGAACATGCTCGAGCAAACCAAAGAAGGAGGAGAAGGTCATGCAGAAAACGACCAGATTTTATAAGAGGCATTGCATCTCAACTTTTTTTTTTACTTCAATTTCCTGATAACTTGGAATTACAACTCTTGGCACAAAATCGACCGAAAACGTGTTTATTCTACATGTTTGATTGATGTTAAGACAATTGAAAGGAACAACATTATCATCATCATGAATTAAAGATCTCCTCCATCTGCAGTTTATAGGAGCATGGTTCTCATCGAAACCCGTTACGCCTAATCGAAATCAAGGACGCCGCATGCGGTATGTGTGGAGCATTTGCTGCGCCTTCTACAACAATCGGATGGAGCCCATCCCGCATGAAGCGGAAACTTGTCTCCGAGATGATAGAAGACGACTTCGAGCATTGTAGCCATACTCTAAGCAAATCTCAAATTGTCGGTCACGACCTTTTTTGGTCGTGGGGAAATAGTTGGTCACAATTTGATCATAAAATCAATAAGCGGTGATCCTTGACCGCCACCGGTTTTGATGGCTTCACAAGATTTGACTAGCTGCGTGTAGTGCGAGATTTTGGCCTGGAAGCTTTAGATACAGTCCCAAAGCTTGCTCCAGACCCAACTGTTGGACCTGATGCGAAGGATGGTGTTGAAAAAAGTGAGTTCCCAGTGGCAGTGGTTGAACCAAAGGCTGGAGTGCTAAATCACGAAGGTGCTGTTGTAGACCAAACAAAGATGTTGGTGGAGTCCCAAAATTGAAGATTGGGGCGCTTTCTAGCGGATGATCCAAAAAGGGAGGACACCGAGCGAGCTCATCGATGGAGTTGAAAACATCGAGGATGACAGTAGAAGACGATGTATTAAATAGTGAAAACCCACTTCCGGATGATGCGGATGGTAGTTCTTTGAGTGTTTGATGTAATCGGCCATAGGCGACTTGAAAATAAGCCAGCACCTAGAGTAGATGGTTGTGGCATTGAAGGCAAATGCAAGGTTGGATGAACTCTCTTCACAGCAGGCTTCTGTTTGGCCAATTCCCTTACATGCGCCTCAAGAAATGGATCATTAGCATTACCCTTGCGCCCGTACCGGGTCGCCAAGATAAGCTGTTTTCATAGATTCAATGTACTGATGAAGACTCTCCACCTTGGCAGCTACATGAACAAAGAAATCATGTACATTTGACATAACTTTTGGTAGAGATCACAACAACGATGAGTCGGTGCGGAAGAATTCTCGTCGATCCGCATCTCAACTTTTAGTATCAACCATAGTGGCGAGATATGCAAAGAAATGGGTTGGGGATTTTGGAGGAAGAAAAATTGGTTATTAGAAGCCTTCACCTTACGAAAGAACCGTGACTACATAGAGAAGAAATTATTATATGTACAGTCTCTATATTTAGCAACATGTAAATTTGAAGGTCAATGAAGGAACTACCGAGGGCCGATAATGGTGCCGATCCACGATCTCTCATAAATATGTCATCACCATCATCCATTCCATAGCTAACTGTTCCATCCCCAATTCCTTTCTCCCCTCTCAAGTTCCTTGAGTAATATGAAATTTCTAGGAACTGCAAATGACCAATGCACATTCAGCTATTACATACTCTTTTATAGGAAAATATCGCGGATCAAAATATCAAAGACTGATTGGTATCTA
Source organism: Coptis chinensis (assembly GCF_015680905.1). Classification (NCBI taxonomy): domain Eukaryota; kingdom Viridiplantae; phylum Streptophyta; class Magnoliopsida; order Ranunculales; family Ranunculaceae; genus Coptis; species Coptis chinensis. The sequence goes on from NC_141456.1 coordinate 42,786,166, forward strand.
ACAATGAAATGACCAAATTTACTACATAAGAGAACCGGTATCTTGACTCTTTAGCCCACATTTCTCAATTCTTTAGTTCCCACAACAGTAGTAAATTAAGAAACAACACAAGCTTATAATTACTTTGCTTTGTTTTTTTATCTACAAATTCTACCAAAAAAAAAATAGGTGAGATTATTTCCTAGTGTTGGAAAATAATGTGGAATTTGGTTATATAAGGACATACTCTTAACACTTTATCTACCCAGTTCTCATTATAAAGGAATTAGGATTATAAACAAGTAACTCTGGTTCCAGAGCATACCTCTGATTTTTCTATAAGGGGAAGAGTGGTAAAAGTAAGAGAGTTGAGAGTTCTGTAATTGAGAAAGGAGATAGTGAGTTGTTCTTTCTAGACAATCCAACATGGAAGAGAAACATAGTAAGCAAGTTTTGGATTTGAGGCCTTGCTTGCAACTAAAGTGATTATTTACTACAGTAACATTGTTACCCATGAGCTCGAGGGTCGAAAAGCACAGATTTTTGGTACGTTAAGCTAGTTTGTGTTTTATTAAAGCTTGTATGCTCAACAACTACTCATAAATTCAACCACGCACAATCATAGGGCCTAATGCACCACATTCTGAACATTGAACAATCATAAGACAAACGAACACAGGTGGAAGTCTTCTAGTACATCAAGTGGACCATCAAATTTTCATGAAAATACAATCATAATATAAAAAATTTGAATAAATATTGCATAAATTTGAATTATAAACCTAAACAAAGGCATAACGAGTAAATCAACTTTACAAAACTAATAGAAGGGCATCAAATTTCAGTAGCAGAAATTAAACTAGAATCACGAGTTGCTATTATTAATGAGCCCATGATGAAAACACATACTAAAGAACAATGCTAATTCTAGCTACGAACCCCATTTAATTTACCGATCGAAGAAAAAAACTACTAACTCCATTTCACAAATGGATAGCGCCACCAGTTCACTATATGGTCCACTCAAGGCAAGCGTTCAACTTCTAGAAGAGGTGAAGAGTTACCACCACCATCAGCTGGACTTTGAGTGTCAGTTGAACCTATAACAGCTAATATTTAGCTCAGTACAAATAAAAATAAAAATAAAAGAGTACGTATTAAATAAAAATAGTAAGCAATCGAACATTACCAATCAACTTCGGACAGTTTCTTTTGTCATGTGATTGCCCAATGAAGTCCACATCCATTACAACGCCTTAGTTGACTTGCTTGAACCTGTGCCTTCTCTTTTCCCCCTTGTAATCTATGTTTTCCACTGCCTTTTGCTCTAACAGGATTAGGCTCATTCAAAGTCACATGTCGATGCGTTTTTTCGTTGGAGAAATTCCAACTCCTTTAATAGCCAAAGACTTCCTTAATCTTTTCATGTACCACTTTCAAATGTTCTTCATATACTTCACTTGCCTCTTCACAAACTACAAATTTATCATCAAGTACCCTTGAAGTAAGATGAGATAATTTTGTGTGCCTCAACAACATAAAGTTGTTACTATTTTCTTTCACTTCTTTCCCACCATCACATTAGTATTTCTTCCAATTTTGTGTCTTTCCTCCATCTACTCAGTATATAAGCATCCGGTAAGTAAACAATTTGACTAACTTTCAAGTAAGCCAAAATGTGTCTACAAGGAATTCCTTCAAATTCAAATTTCTTGCAGCTACAGGTAGCAAAATTTAGAGCCATATCATATACAACTTTCTGCGGTCTAGAATCTTTTGCACTTGGCCTTTTCACCATGTAGACAACTTGCTTTTCATTATCTACTGAACTTTCAATAAAGTACTCCAAACTCTCCCACAACTCATTCTGAAATCTAAGAAAAATAGACAATGTATAAATATCTGCCATCTGTTTCTCCATAGAAATTGGGGTTTTCATCACAGGACGCTCATTGCTATCAACATGATCAGCTTGCAATTCTTTATGACGCTGGTATTCAAGTGCCCTATTAAATCGCGTAACAAATTCATTTAAAGAATTTTCCTTAGAGACATACCTCTTGAAAAATGCATGTGAACTTTCTGCCCTTTGACTACTTGACATGCCGGCAGCGAAAATGTGTTTCACAAATGACGGAACCCACCTAGACCGCATACCATACAAAGCGGCTAACCAAGTGTTATCTTTTAGTTCGCTTTTCCCTATTGTATCTTGCCACATTGCCTCAAACTCTTCCCCAGACTCTGTATTCCAAATGCATTTTTGAAACGCAGTATAGTGATCTCTATAAATGATTGCATCCAATTTTTCAGAAAACTTGTTCAGAATATGCCAAATGCAGTATCGATGATATGTATTTGGAAGAGCTTGAGCAATAGCTTTTGACATAGCGGGGTCTTGATCAGTGATAATCATTTTGGGAGGGCCAACTGACATTACTTCCATCCATTTTTGGAGTAGCCAAATAAATGATTCTGTCGTCTCGTCACACAGGAATGCACAACCAAATATTACAGTCTGGCGATGTTTATTCACCCCTACAAATGGTGCAAATATCATACCATACTTATTGGTTTTGTAGGTTGTATCAAACACTACTACATCACCGTAAAGCTTGTACGCCCTTATTGCCTTTGCATCAGCCCAGAAACAATGAGTCAACCTATTTTCGTCGCCGGTCTCAGTTTTGAAAGAAAATGAAATTTTTTTTCTTGCTCGACAAAAATATTCCATCAATATCTCTGCATCGTGCCCATCTACTAAGCTCTTTGAATCTCTAACAAAATTTCTAAGGTCTTTTTCTGTACAACCAATATTTTCTATTCCACCCGCTTCCATTGAAATAATACTAATTTGCTGGTTTATAGGTATATTAGCGGATGATAAAAAGATTAGACAATGACTTTTTGTATCGAGATATGCCACGGTGAGATCTCAACAGATGTACTTTATGAGGGGTTGAAAGTGAGTGGTTGTGGACCTCGATAAATTGGTATTTGAACCCGACTTCAATTTATTCTTCAAAACCCGACAATTTTGCCTTGCAACCCTCACGAAACAATCCCGTCGCCTTTTCTTTTCTATCTTATTTTTCGTTTAGGTTTCCCTTCTTTGAAACAACAGTACTCCTTCCTAGTTATTTCATTGCCTTCTTTATCCTTCTTAGTAGAATTACTTCGTATACTAAATCCAGCCACTTTTGCATAAGTATTGTAAAATTCATAAGCTTCATCCAAAGAGTGAAATTCTTGTCCTATTTTCGGTTTTTGTAATCTTCTTTTACTTCAGGCATATAAACCATATCAGACTGTTCTTCTTCATCTGAGTCCAAATGTTCAAACTCCATATCCATTCAATAGATGCTACACATCAATTTCAAAATATGAGCAGCATTATAATTAGTTGGCATTTAATAATAATTCTTAAGAAATTAAATGTATATAAATTGAGCATACCACCCAATATGTTAAAAAGCGGAATATAATTAATTAACATTTAATAATAAAAATTTGAGAAAAAAAAAAAGGGGAAAAATTGAGCTTACTTGTGAACCCGATCTTTGAAAAGCAATAGTATAGTGTTGACTATTTTGTTCCACGTTGGAACACTCTTAAAAGTAAAAAAAAAAAAAAGTGTGGTGGTGATATTGAGGTGAGAGTGTGAAGGTGGGGTCTAAGTTGGGAAGTGTCGAAAAAAAGAAATTAAAAGATAGAGGAGAGAGGCGTGAGGCGTGAGAAAAAAATTGAGGGAGAATGAAAAGGCACGTGAAATTGTTTGATAAAGTGGAGAGAGAGAAAGAGAGTGTGGGGTCAAAGAAAAAATCAATAAAGTAAAGAGAGGAGAGAAAAAAGTGGGGTTGGAGAAAAAAGTGGAGAGAAATGAGAGAGAAAAAAGTACGTGAAATTGTTTGATAAAGTGGAGAGAGAGAAAGATAATGTGTGGGGTCAAAGAAAATCAATAAAGTAAAGAGAGATGATAGAGAAAAGGTGGGGTTGGAGAAAAAAGTGGAGAGAAAGGAGAGAGAAAAAAAGTACGTGAAATTGTTTGATAAAGTGGAGAGAGGAGAGAGAGAAAGAGAGTGTGTGGGGTCAAAGAAAATCAATAAAGTAGAGAGAGAGAGGAGAGAGAAAGAGTGGGGTTGGAGAAAAAAGTGGAGAGAAAGGAGAGAGAAAAAAAGTCACGTGAATTTGTTTGGTCCGGAAGTTTTTTATCCCAAGTCCCCGACTAGAAACAAAACTATATATATATATATATATATATATATATATATATATATATATATATATATATTTTATTTTATTTATTTATTTTTTATTTATTTATTTTTATTATGATGATCTTATAAAGTTGTAAGATCTGGATCCCATTGACTCTGTCCTATGCCTTTATAAAAATTGAAGCATACCTACTTAGTATGCATGTATTCAAACGGATCCTCTGTGATTTTATTCTTCATTTTCATGCAATATACCATACCCAATAATGTTCCATTCTTGTTGTGATCCAAAAGATCTTGTGCTTGTTGTGTAGATTTGATTGCTTTAAAATTGTGTATACTAAACACCTTCTTCCCAGCTTCTAGACATCTTGATGGGAGGCTGGGCGGCTGGGCCATATGTGGTAGAGAAGAAAAAACCAAAAAAGGAAAAATCTAAGGCCTAAGCCTTTTTCCTTTAGTGGGGACTTTAATTTGTTTTGTGGAAACTTCTAAACCCATTCATGCGCCTCAGCCTCACTCCTTCGTGGATCATCCGCAAGGCCCATACAAGCTTCCTTGGATGTTTTGTTCAAATATTGCTACATGCTACTCATCTTCAATACATTCAGAAGTCATCAAAACAGCCTTGATAGGTGTTTCACATTAAAAGGTCCAAGCCCTTGGTCCCGCGATATACCTTGTCGTCAGAAATGAACGATCTCTAATGTTATAGCTCTTGTTGATGATTGATCTTATGCGCTACTTGTCGATTTTGGGAGCCACTAAAAGTATGTCATTTAGTAAGTGGAATATATGCAACGTTAGTATAGTAGAACCATGCCTGCTAGCACCCCAAGTATAGGAAATTCAAGTTAAATCCATCAGAATATGTTTTTGTCGGAATATTGCTGCATAGGGTGAACTAGTGAAGTCCGGATTGAACATGCTGGCCCAAGTCCGGTCTGGTTAAGTAGATTATTTTTATTATAAAAAAAATATATATATATATATATATAGTTTTGCTCTTATGCAGACTTCTAAATTGCGGACTTGAACGGACTCCACTAAAAAAGAAAACTCATGTGTTACTCTCTCTCTCTCCTCTCGTACTTCTCATAAAAATCAGAAATTTTTTTCTTACGTGTATAGCAAATGGGACCCAACGAGTCTAAATAACTATCTCTCTCACCATAAAATCTCTTCGCGTGCTGCCATTCAATATTCATAATAGCGATCAGTATGAGAAAACACCACTAAAAGCCTAACTAGTGATCCCTTCACACAAATGTCATCCAAATATATGTATATTCATCGTTAGTGTCGTTAATTCCTTGCAAAATTGATTCTTGGAGGAGGCTTTGGAAAGAATGGGTTTTGATTCACTCTTCCGATTCAGGTTGCGACATGGCAAGAAACCATTGGACTTGGTGCCTTTGACCGAGACCTATGTATAAATTTGCCAACGGAAGTGGGAAAACTTTAGCATATGCTTTGCCTATAGTTCAGATGCTTTCCACTCGTTGATGAAATGTATAATGCTTTAGTGGTCTTTGCCTACTTCTCGTGATTTGGCTTTGCGGTTAAACAAGTCTTTGCTTCTATCGCACTTGCATTTGGATTATCGGTTGGTTTTAGCTGTTGGTCAAACTTGTATTGCGGATGAGATCTCAGAGCTTATTAAGAGACCCAAACCGGAGGCGGGTGTTTGTTATGATCTAGAAGAACGAGGGAGTTGAGTTCTGAGCTCGGTGGATATCTTAATGGAAACTCCTGGAAGGCTGATGGACCACATTAATACCACAAAGGGTTCACTCTTGAGCATCTTCATTATGTTGTAGTTGATGAAACAAACCGGTTACTCAGAGAGGCATACCAGTCTTGGTTGCCTACTGTGCTTCAGTTGACACAATTGGATAAGGAAGACATTTTTTCCCATGCCAAGATGTTTGGGAGTTTGAAAACCACAAGGAAATCTGGTGTTGAAAGGGGATGTAAGGGTAAGACTTATCCAAGAGTTGTGAAGATGCTTCTGTCTGCTACACTAACTCATGATCCTAGCAAGCTTTCTTAGCTTGATCTGCACCATCCTTTGTTCTTAACAACTGGGTCTCAGCGTTATCAGTTACCGGAAAAGCTAAAATATTATAAACTGATATGTGAATCAAAGCTCAAACCATTGTGTTTGATTGCCCTTTTACAAGATTTAAAAGGGGAGAAATGCATAGTTTTCACATCGTCTGTAGAATCAACCCATCGCTCGATTATCTTACTAAAATGTTTTGGTGGGTTAGAATTTAAGATAAAGAAGTATTCGGCCTCCAACGTCGGTCTATCTGAAGAAAGACATTAAAGGAGTTCCGCGGACGGGGATATCTGAGTGCTTGTGGCCTCGATGCTATGATGATTACGTTTGTTGTCATGCTAAATATGTCATCTACCATATATAATAATGTGGGATGGGCGTTGAAGGAGTGAGAACTTTAATCAACTACGATGTGCCTGCTTATATCAAGACATACGTTCACCGAAAGCAGGTTGGACTTCAGAAGCAACCTTGATAGGTGAGGAGCAAGCTGGCGAAGCTTTGCTTCACTTTGCTACGTAAACATGAGGTTAAAATGCGGTTCAAGAAACCGTATTCTGTTAAAGTCGATCATAATACTTGCTTGCGTTTACCGTATGGTCTGCTGGTTCTATTGAGTCCCTCCGTCCTGAATACACTTTTTTCGTTGGAGAAATTGAAAAAGTGTGTGGAATCGAAACTTCAAGACGCAGGAAGATAAGTTACAAGTCCTCAGAATTGCAGCCAAAAGGGAAAATGTCAAGAAACCATTGGACTTGAATTCGGATGAATAGATGTTATTTTTAGGGCTTAATAGATGGCTTTTGGATAATGGCTAAAATCATTTTGCTTGTTAGTCGAATGTTTCAGGCCTTCATTGTGAGAGAGACGACTATTTTAACATTTCATATAGTAGAGAAGATCTTGCGGTTCGAGAGTGCTCTCAAGTCCAAATGGTTGTTCCTCCTCGCAAATCATAGTATTAGGATTTGTAACTTTTCGAATTTTTCTAGATAGGTCTTATGAACATTTGTTTTTCTGTTTAATTTACACTTCAGATGAAAATTTCTGATTTTTATGAGAAGTCCGATAGGAGAGAGAGAGTAACATGTGAGTTTTCTTTTTTAGTGGAGTCCGTTCAAGTCCGCAATTTAGAAGTCCGCATAAGAGCAAAAATGTATATATATATATTGGCTATACTTCCACTCTTATACTGCCACTCTAATCTCACACTTTTTCTCAGCCGTCCGATCTCGCCTCAAGATCTGATGATCTAATTCACTGATAAAACCGATATTTCAAAATTTCGCGTTATTTTAAAATAAAAAAAAAACGAAAATCACCAAAAACGCGAAATTTTGTTCTCTCTCGGCTTCTTCTTCTCCAAACCGTACCAAACTTCTGGATTAAGGTATTTTTCCACTTTTAATTCGTTTGATTTGTTGTTTAATTAGCTTGGATTCGTTTGAAATAAACCTAGTAAACTTCATTCTTGGATGTTGTTTATATTGTTGTTTAAAGCGCGAAATTGGCTTCTCTCTCTCTCTCTCTCTTATATGTTGTTTATATTGTAACGTCTCTTGGATTTGATTTGCCTTGATAACTACAAGTTTCTGTATTGAAGAAAACATTAGACAACCGCGTGTATGAACTTGATTCAAATTGGGTAACCTTCTGTGTAGTGAATTTATTCAAATTGGGTACATGTAATAATTTTGCAAATTTCCTTGAAGGGTTTGAATGGTATTTTCGTTGTCGTATTCTTCATGCTTTAATGGTATTTAATTAGCTTTAATTGTATTTTCGTTGAAGTTTGAATGGTATTTAATTAGTTTGAACTCTGTCGTATTCTTCATGTCGTATTCTATCAGAGTTTTGAACTCTGTCAGAGTTCGGTGAACTAGCATATTCGGTGAACTCTGTCAGAGTTCGGTGAACTAGCATATTCAGTGAACTCTGTCAGAGTTTTGACTAGCATATTCGGTGAACTCTGTCAGAGTTTTAAACTTTGTCAGAGTTTTGAACTAGCATATTCGTGAACTATGTCAAAGTTTTGAACTAGCTGCATATTTGGTGAACTCTGTCAGAGTTCGGTGAACTAGCATATTCGGTGAACTCTGTCAGAGTTTTAAATTCTGTGAGAGTTCGGTGAAGTAGCATATTCGGTGAACTCTGTCAGAGTTCAGTGAACTAGCATATTCGGTGAACTCTGTCAGAATTAATTAGGATTTTCTTCTATTTAACTTTTGTTTGTTCATTTGTTTTTTAATGTTATTGTTTTAGGGTTCCATAGTTATTACATATTTAGGTGATTTTACATTTGCATATTTTGATATTTTTTAATTTTTTCCTTATACAGTGAAATTCGATCTATAAATGAGGTGCCCTTATTGTGGAAGTTCAGTTTTTAATAGAGTCTCGAACACCCAAATGAATCCTAGACGATCTTTCTGTGTTTGCGAAAAAAATGACAAACGTTTGCCTAAGGATAAGAAATGTAGGTATTTTAAGTGGGCGGATGAAGAAAATAATTGTGGAAGCTCGTCGTCGTTGAATATAACTGAGAGTCGAGCTCCAACATTTTCCCCAACTGAGAGTCGAGCTTCTATTTGCACAAGGAGGATAACGACTGATTCGGAAATTCACTCAATCGGAATGTTAATATTTAAGTTGTTGTTGGTCTGTCTTCTCTTAGTGGTTTTGTGTATTATCAAGTGGCTGGTTAATGTGTTATTGGCTTAAGTTGCTTTGGATGTCGTGTGGCGTTGTCAATGATGAGTTATCCTAAGTTGCTTTGGATGTAGTTTCTGCTTTGAATGATGTTGCTATGGAGGTAACCATCAGTTAGACTCGGGGCTTTGGAACTGTATTTTCGGGAAATTCAGGTGTATTTGGTTAGTAGTTTGAATTTAGTATGTATAAATCTTGGAAGGATTTGGTATGTGTATTTGAACTCTGTCAGAGAATTTGGCATGTGTGTGTGAATTTAGTATGTGTATTTGGTTAGTAGTTTGAATTTATTATGTGTAATCTTAAATTGAGCTTCTTTCACGCGATTACGAGTTATGTGCAAAAATTCTGATTATGTTTAAGTAGGAAGGTCTTCTTGCATTGGTACAATCTTGTCGAAGGAATGAATGAGATGGAATTCTTGAGGCTGAATGTAACATGAATGATCTTGTCTCAGAGTATCAACAATATCAAGATCACGATTGTTGAAGAAGAAGTAGATTATGAAGACGATCTTGGAAGAAAAACTAAACCTGGGTGAACATGAAAAAATTGTGCTCAAATTCCAATTGTGCTTGATTATAAATAAGGTTGATGAGCTGAAGTTTTTCATGTATTTGTCTTGTGGCTGTACTTATTTATACTCAGGAGTGAGAAATAGAAATTTCATATATTATGAATTTCATGTATCAAGTGTGCCTTTCAGTATAAAACTATAAGTGGCTTATTTAGTTATTTTCACTCTTTTGGCTTGTCTTCAGGTATTTGTGAGGCAACTCGATTTTCTGGGCAAAGTTGTGAGGCAAAAGGAATCAAAGAGTGTATAAATTGGTTCTAGCTATTGCTATCCCACCTTGAATCCTACCCTCGCTATTAATTACACTCCCTTCCACAAGACTTGGCATCCCCTGGGAATAAATCGTTCAACATGATCAGAAAACAAAGTTCTCTTAACTATTTTAACTAACAAAATGCAAATAACAATCACAGCTAAGTCCAATATTTTGCAAAATGGAAGAAACCGAAAAACTAATCTACCTTGGGGGTACCTTATATTCTCCTGATAAAGAAATAGCTGAAAGGGAAGTGTAATGAAATTTGCATTTTCTTATGTCGGCAAAAACAGAAAATCGAGATTTGCTACAAAGTCACCTGGGATTGCTACAAAAACAGAAAATCTCTACAAACTTTGTAGCAAGAAGACCTTAGTACACATCTCTTGGACAAATTCCCCCCAAGATTGATGTTGAAACAGTTTCGAAGAACAATATATTCAAGTTGGGGACATCCATCGAGGACAGCTTGTAAGCCACTGTCTGTCAGTGTGCATTCAACAAGACGAAGAAAACGCAACTAAGGCAGGAATTCTGCAATAGCAAATGCCTCTTCGTCACAATTTCGGCAAGAACGACCCAACTCTTCAAAAAATGGAAGTCTTCTGTCAGAACATTGCTCAAGTCTTCTGTCAGAACATTGCTCCTGCAACAAACAATCAAGCAACTTAAAACGATTTGGCAGAAAACATTAATCTTCTTCTTAATAAGCATTGCTCCTGTCAGAACATGTCATGAGGTAATCAGAACAATCAGAACATTGCTCCTGTCAGAACATGTCATGAGGTAATAAAAAAACATTAACTAACCTTCCAACATTTGGTAGAAATGTGGCAACTTAAAATATCACTAGCAAAAAAAGAAGATATGCCCCCATTCAAAGTGTACTGGTAAACCAGTGATTAGCAAAGCACTCATGTCACAGATCAAACAAGTGACAGACCAACAATGATTGGGTTTAAGCTCCCTAGAGTGAGAACTGGCTATGCTTCTGGGTGAGCCATCTAAATACAAAGTAAATCAATCCCATTCAATGACTAAAAGAATGCATAACAGCTTTTAGGCTCAATGTCCAAAAGAGTGCACTTAAAGAAAACTTATAGAATAATTAAATTAGGAGATGGAATGTGTCATATGTATAAAAAAAAAATCAAAACAAACTTAGAATTCATAATACGAGATGATATGAATAAAAAGATGAAAATATACTCAAAAACACTTAAGCAAGGAAGAACCTGATATGAAATATAAGAAACTGGACATCACTAACAGAAGTGCTTGTTTCCTATCTAGAGCCTAGAAGGCAACATTAGATACTATCCAATGGACATAATGATGCAATAGAACACAACCCCAAACCACGGATAAAATATTCGGCCTTGGATATAGAATCAAATATTCGACGCGCAGATAAAATATCATTAGAACTAGTTTTGAATAAAGCTATACTTACATTTCACAAATTACGTATTATTTTTCTCCGGACAATTTCTCGAGTCATGGTTAGCAATCTGTCCACATCTGTGACACTTTCTTCCTGAATTGTTTACGGCTATCTCATTGTTTATGGCTATCTCTCTGGAGGATTTCCATCTATCCGCTTTCTTCTTCCCCCTCCCTTTTGTTTGAAAAATGTTGGGATTCAAAATCAATAGCTTAAATAAAGACCGAATTAAAATAAATATTTATATCAAATTAAACACCGAATTAAACACTAAATTAATATCAAATTAAACATTCAAATAAAAAAAACATGTGATGTATTAACCGAAGGTATCGAAGGCTCTGCAACTGGAGGCTCTTCATCATCTGCGTCTCCTTCGTAGGAAGTTTCATTAAACTTTGAAATTCCAATAGCCATTTCACCAATCTTTTCAATAAAATATGAATAACCCTCAAAAGTATGCGACGCATCGTAAGCCACTTGAGAAGCAACCTTGATAGAATGAGCCACTCTCAAAGGTTCATTTGAGACATTCCCAACCACAAATCCAATACGAAACTCCGCTCTATAAGTGTTAGCCTTTTGCATCCACCGCGTCAATCTAAAATGGCTTGGAATCTCTTCAATCTCGTAACGCATAAAAACCTTTAAGATATGACCACAAAGCAACCCCATAAACTGAAAGTACTTGCATTCGTAGTCTCCCTCTAAGGTTCCTCTATCGAAACTCACTCTCCAAATAGACTTTTTCAGCGGGTCTCTCCATTTCACCATGTAGCTTCCGGTTCCATACCTGTCAATCTGTTCCCTATCAATTTTGTACTCCATCTTTGCCTTTTCTAGTTGCTCCTTAAATTTATTGAATATTGAGATCGTTTAGACCTTCGCGGCATGCATAAGGAGGAAAGCATCGTTAGGCACAATCCTTGAACTATGCTTGGTGCGGTAATCAGAATCTCTTTCTTTCCTAGCAAGCAAAGCCAAAGACTTCTCATTACTATGTACAAACTGCATAAGCGTAGTCGTCGAATTGACAAACTGGTCATAATGATCATTCATCGATTCACTTCGACCAGTCGTATGCATACCAGCAAAAAAGGTATCACTGAGATAACAAGGAACCCATTTCTCCCGCATTGAATATATCTCGGTCAACCAAGGATTTTCAGACAACTCATACTTCTCAATGATTGTACACCATCTTCTCTCAAAATCAACAATCATATACGAAAAAGAAATAGTGTTCTTCAACTCAGTTACCAATGTCTCAAATTTGGTAAATGACATCTTCTCTTGGAATTTCTGCATAATATGCCAAAGACAGTAACGATGACAAGTATTAGGGAACACTTTGGCAATGGCTACAGTCATCACTCTATCCTAGTCAGTGATGATTGCAGTTGGGGCACGACCACCCATGGCTGCAAGCCAGGCCTTAAATAGCCATATGAATGTATCTTCTATCTCATCAAGCAACAATGCACAACCAAACTGAATCGACTGATAATGATGGTTGACTCCAGTAAAAGGGGCAAAAGGCATGGAATATGCATTGGTACGATATGTGGTATCAAAAGACACAACATCCCCGAAATAGTCATACTGGCATCGAGACCTCCCATGAACCCAGAAAAAGTTCACCGCAGTCCCATTTTCATCTAAATCAATAGCGTAGTAGAACCGGGGATCCTCGGCACTCTTCTGCATAAAATATTTCAGCACGGCAGTTGCATCACCTTCTTTAGGCATCTTTCTGGTCAAACCATAATGATGGTTCCAACAATCTTTCTGTGTAAACCCAACTTCCTCTCCATGGAAAACAGATGCCACTTTCCCGACAGGTAAATTGTTATCACTAAACATCTCGGTTAAGCATTTCACTGCTTTAGGCATATGTTTGTTAGTTTTCATGCAAATTCTCTTCGATGGGGTCACCAAACCGTGACTATGGTCATTCTGAGCAACACTGACCTCATATATATCTTCATGAATTCTTTTCTTAATACGAATTCTAGCTTGGCAACCACATCGGATAGTTGATGTATTTCTTGATCGGATTTCATCTCTCTTGGTAACCCCTTCACGTGAGCAAACCAGTAAACAACCACTAATCAAATCCACCTGATTTTGTTGCTTGGAAGTCATCCGAACACGAGTCTCAAATCCCTCTTGTTGACCATACTCTTTGTAGTAAGTTTTTGCTTCGTCAACACTCGTAAAAGTCATTCCTATATAAGGAGCAGCTAATTTTGCGTGCCTTGAACAGGGGCTTTAGTAGACGAAGACCCAATTACGACTTCTTCGATATTGATTGATGTCTCTGTCTCCATTTCTATAAATCGAAAACATTAAAAATATAAATAACTTAAACAGACAAAAATCCCAATGTACATAAACAGTGTAGATAACTTAAACATCAAAACTCTGACAGAGTTCACCGAATATGCTACTTCACCTAACTCTGACCGAATTTAAAACTCTGACAGAGTTCACCGAATATGCTAGTTCACCGAACTCTGACAGAGTTCAAAACTCTGACAGAATACGACATGAAGAATACGACAGAGTTCAAGCAAATTAAATATCATTCAAACTTCAACGAAAATACCATTAAAGCTAATTAAATACCATTAAAGCATGAAGAATACGGCAACGAAAATACCATTAAAGCTAATTAAATACCATTCAAACCCTTCAAGGAAATTTGCAAAATTATTACATGTACCCAATTTGAATAAATTCACTACACAGAAGGTTACCCAATTTAAATAAAGTTCATATACGCGGGTTGTCTAATGTTTTCTTCAAATACAGAAACTTGTAGTTATCAAGACAAATCAAATCCAAGAGACGTTACAATATAAACAACATATAAGAGAGAGAGAGAAGCCAATTTCGCGTTTTAAACAACAATATAAACAACATCCAAGAATAAAGTTTACTAAGTTTATTTCAAACGAATCCAAGCTAATTAAACAACAAATCAAACGAATTAAAAGTGGAAAAATACCTTAATCCAGAAGCTTGGTACGGTTTGGAGAAGAAGAAGCTGAGAGAGAGAGAGAGAACAAAATTTCGCATTTTTGGTGATTTTCGTTTTTTTTTTTATTTTGAAATAACACAAAATTTTGAAATATCGGTTTTATCAGTGAATTAGATCATCAGATCTTGAGGCGAGATCGGACGACTGAGGAGAAGTGTGAGATTAGAGTGACAAGATATAAGAGTGGCGATATAAACCGATATATATATATATATATATATATATATATATTATATATATATATATATATATATTATCTTGACATACTATTCTAACATATTATCTTGACATATTCAGCCAACCGTCGGATCAAACAAAATCTAACGTCCATATCTACTTCTAAAAAACAAAACAAATGAATTGAAAGAATTGAAAAGGGGTAAAAATGTCATTTTGTTTCGCAAAAGAAAACCCCATTTTCTTCTTTCGTAGCTTTTTCACCAAATAAAACTCGTTCTACTTCTTCTTCTTCTTTACTCTCGTTTTTCTTTCTCCACCAAAAACAGGACCACCAAAGAGAAGAACGACTCGCCGTCACTCGTTCCTATCTTAAACTTTCCTATGCTCGTTATTCCTTATGAACTGGGGGTGAAAGAACAATATTAAAGGTTCAATTTTTTTTTTTTTTTTTTTTTTTTGGAACTTTTGGTATCAATTTTCATTGATTATAAAAACCTAGAATCAAAGTTTAATCCCATGTCTAATGTCATTTGTAGTATAGGCACATTATGTTCAATGGAAGTATATTTATATGTGGGCACTTTTGAATAATATATTTATATCGACTTGGCATTGATTGAATGAAATATGACATGCATGTTTTTTCAGACATAGTTAAGACGTTACCTCTTGTGCAATTATATATAAAGGCTAATCAGATTGAGTTTAAGAATTTTGCAAGACTTCTAACATCCCTAACAGGTGCTAAGTTCATAAAAAAGTTGAGATTGATTCCACTAGACTTTGAAATCGTCATATAGCAGTGTACCACTAGCCACGAGGTACTCGATTTCATTTACTTTGCTATTTCAAAACCTTTCTTCAGGGCGATACTTCTTGCTTATGCCAGATTTTGCTATTAAATATTGTATACCCTTATATAAATGCATGCAACGAGAAGATAAAATCTGAGCCCTTTTAACATATGTAGAAAGAAATCTTGTCCTTGAAGAATTGATTGTATGTAATTTTTTCTAAGTTGTACTTGTCAACATTTATGTATTTAATTCATTAATTTGTTATTTGTTTTTTTTTGGTACCAGAAATGACTTTGAATGGAGTCTCTAATGTTCCCGATTCAGTACTAGTGGATTCTTCTCCAACTGAAGCCACAAATGAAGACATATAGTTGTTAGAAGCACCGTATGTAGGGATATCGTTTAACAGTTTCGAGGAAGCAAAGAAATACTACAAAGAGTATGATCGACAACAGGGATTTGAAACGCGTGTTAGGAGTGCAGATAGAGACAATCACATGTGGACGTACCTTCTAGTGGTCTCTTAGTCTGTTCACGTGAGGGGATCCATAACAAAAAAGAAGATATGTCTATTGGAGTGTCAGGAACATCAAGAAACACTTCAACTGTCAGGTGTGATTGTAGAGCAAAAATGAGATTGGCAAAGAAAAAACCCGACAATATATACACAATTATATTGGTTGAAAACAACCATAGTCATGGCTTGGTTTCTCCGTACAAGAGGGGTTCAATGAGATCGAATAAATCTATGCCAGAAGCAACAAAGAACCTGACAGAGATTTTTGATAATGAGGGTTTACCAATGGCAAAGGTTGCATCAGTTTTCTCTGGGGATGCAATTGGGTTTACTTCAAAGATGTGTCAAAACTATTCTGCCACAAGAAAGAAACCAAAAGAAAATGACACGATGGCTGTACTTGATTACTTTAAGCAAAACAGCGTAGAAAATCCTCAATTCTACTACGCTGTTCAACTAGATCCAAGTGGTACCGTAGTTAATTTTTTTTGGATTGAAGGACGGTCTTGGGTGTAGTACGAATACTTTGGAGACGTTGTATCTTTCGATACAACTTACCGGATTAGTATTTATAAAATGCCTTTTGCCCCTTTTATTGGTGTCAACCATCATTTGAAATCCATTCAATTTGGGTGTGCATTATTGCTTGATGAGACTAAAGAAACATTTGTGTGGTTATTTCAGACATGGCTTGCAGCTATGGGTGGCTATGGGTGGTCGCCCTCCAACTTCGATTCTCACTGATCAAGACAGGGCGATGACTGGAGCGATTGCTAAGGTATTCCCCTCTACACGACATCGTCATTGTTTTTGGCATGTTTCAAATAAATTTTCAGAGAAGTTGGGGCATGTCTACCATAAAAACAACACCTTTACTACAAAGCTAAATTTCGTTCTTAAATCCTATAGGATAGATGATTTTGAAAGCAAGTGGCCTGCACTGATAGTAAAATACGATTTGGTGGAGCATAGTTGGTTGAATGAAATGTATGAGTTAAGAAAAAATTGGGTTGGGTTTATCACTTAGACACCTTCTTTGCTGGAATGAACACAACTGGATGGAGTGAATCAATGAACTCCTATTATGATAACTTTGTTAGTTCGACGACTACTCTCATGCAGTTTGTTCATGGTAACGAAAGAAGTTTGGGATTGATTGCCAAGCATGAAAGAGACTTTGATTACAACACTGAACATAAATGTCGCAATGTGGGTAGAAATAAGTTCCTTTTGAAGCATGCTGGCAAAGTGTACACAATAAATGTTTTTAATAAATTTAAGTCTCAGGTGGAAAATGCAAGAAACTACTACAAAATTGTTGAAGAGGTGGTTGACAGGAACGGAAATGGAACTTATTTCTTGAAATCAAGAAAGCCTCAGAATACCAATGTTTGGAAAGTGAGTTTTGATAGAACAACCTTAGAGGCTGAATGTGAATGTAAGTATTTCAAGTTTATAGGTATACCTTGCGCTCATCTTTTGAAGATTTTTCTGCGGTATGACGTCGAAGAGATTCCAGCTCACTTTATTTTGAAGAGGTGGACACAAAAGGCAAACACTTACAGGGTCGTGTTTGATGGTGGATTAGTGAACGATCATAGAAACCAGGAGGCTTTAATAGTTTCCCATTGCATTAAGGTTGCTACTCAATTGGCATATGATGTAGCAACTAATGTTGAGAGTTACACATTTTTCATAGAGAAAATGAGTGAACTGTTAATCGGAGTTGCCAAGTGCAAGGAAACTCTCAATGAAGGAGCTATTGTAGAAGGAGTTACTTAAGAGGTGGCTTTAACTAATGAGAAGCGTAAAGTTGATGTAGCGGAGGTATTTTCTTATCACTTGTTTTTACCGCGATTAAATTTAATTTTAAGTTTAACCCCTTGACCTTTGTTTCATAGGTTTTAATTTTGAACCCCAACATTTCTCAAACAAAGGAGAGAAATAAGAGAATAGAGTATGGCAGGGAGATAGCCCAAGAAGAAAAGAATGGAAGGTTGTGTAAAACGTGCCAAAATATTGCAAAACATGACTCAAGAAATTGTCCGGACAAGATTCAAAATGTAATAACGCTATTTTTTTGTAAATTTAATATTGGATATTTGTTGTCAACTTTTAACATGTATTTTACTTGCAGGCTACTTTTAGCGAGCAAAATGACTAATTAGCAATGGGATGAGATACTGAAGTTTGATAGCTGCGGTGTTGAACTTTGATAGGGGTGTGCTGACTTTTTCGCATGGAAGGGATGCCGAGCAATAATAAGTGTTGTTATTGGGTTTTTTTTAGTGCTGAATCATTCAATTATTTTTGGTTATGTGAAACAATGTGGTAGACAAAGTGTGTCCAAACTTCAGACTGTGGACACCGCGTTACTGCAGTGGTCAGCTAGACATTATTTCGTACTACCTCTCGACCTCGACTTTTCTCGTATTACATCTCATCCGTGATGTTTCGTAACAACATTCTAGCAACCTGATTATATGAAATAAACATGGATTTTGTGTTTGGTTTGTGGCTTGTTCCTGTTACTTGCAAGCTTACCTGTATTATCATTTTCAATTCCTCTGTTTATGTAAAATGAATTTTCTTTAACTATTAGTACTCCAGTTTTTGTTAAATTCATTATGGCGTTAATTGTAGTTCAAGTGTACCATATTGTTTCGTAATACTACAGGGAAGCTTTTGACTCGACAAATTTCTGATGCACACACAAAAACAAACAAGCAAACCATTAATATCAATCACAAAGACAACTTATCTACTGTCAATATTAAACCAACATATTTGAGTTCTACAAAATGAAACTCTCCTTCAATTCATTGTTTTCTCATCTTGGGGATGAGAACTAAAGATTGTTCTTTAAGTAAAGTGATACCAAACTTCTCATTCATATCCAACTCTGACGCGCATATGTTTCCAAGAAGATATCAATCAAACCCATGAACCATCGAAGCAACAATCAACGGAACCAATGCAGCAGCCAAAGGTATCCTGGGCAAATCAGCCTTCCAGCACTAAAAGGAATGAGTTCGAAGTCATTTCCCTTGAAATCAATATTGGAATCAAGAAATTGACTCGGATTAAACGTCAATGGATCTTCCCATGTCTTAGGATCTCTTCCTAATGCCCACAAATTTACACAAACGTGAGGGCCCTTCGGAATTTTATAATTCATTATCTTACATGTCTCGAGAGCACGATGAGGAACTAGTGATGCAGGAGGGTGTAATCTCCACATTTCCTTTACACAAGCATTCAAGTATGACAGTCTAGGTAGATCAGAATCTCTAACAAAGACACTGTTTATCTCCCTTGCTAGTTCTTCACGACATTGATTGATAAAAATTGGGAAAACCACAAGTCCCCCACACCCACCCACGCTTTTTTTTTTCGAGTATTTTCGCCTGATCGAGAAAATGGGGTTTCTATTTCGCGATGAATGAAAGAAAAAAGTGTTACTTTTAGCAAAAAAATAAAAAATAACATATTTACCCCCATTTTTTGTGGCCCATTTTCTTTTATTTGTTTGGTTTTTTAGAAGTAGATCTGGACGTCAGATTCTGTTTGATCTGATGGTCTTTTATTTGTTTGCATGGTTGATTAGTAGCTTAGGCTAAGCTAGCCACACTAACATTGTTGTGCAACCATATCATTAATCATTTACAGTTGATCAAAGCTTGCGAAGAAATGAATCCAAATAAACTGTGCACTTTGCTAACTCTAGCCTAATGATGTCCCAAATTCCTATTCCTATTAAGCGGTGCACAATTTTCTGCATGACATTAGAGAACGGAAACTCTCCTACGCAAAGGGTAGACTGCCTCAACTAGCTGCAGCTCATGTGAAAAAATTTATAGTTATTTCACTTATTTCGCTAGCATCCTTTGAAAGATTTGATTCTTGCTTTACCAAAAAGATTTAAGGGGTGGGGTTTTTTGACTTAACCCCCCAAGGATGTACCCCCTTTTGAGATAACCCCCCATTTTTAAAATCATTATTGATTGCCCCCCATTTAAGAGTTAATTTTCCAAATTGACAATTTTGCCCTTATGTCAAATTTGTAAAAACCCTCCATTTTTAACATACGTCTTTGAAAAATTCAAAAATTCAAAAAAAATAAATAAATAAAAATCGGAAAACTCAAAAAATCCAAAAAATTGACAAAAAAAAATGAAAAAAATAAGAAAAACTCGAAAACAAATTAAAAAATATTCGATAAAAGGAAAATTCAAAAAAAAATCCGAAATTTTCCAAAAATTGAAAAAACAAATCGGAAAAAAATTCGAATTTTTTTTTGGCAAAATAAAATAACATAAAAAAATTGCGTAAAAATTTGAAAAAAATAATAAACAACTCAAAATATAGGAAAACAAATGAATTTTATTATTTTTTCAAAATTTTTGAGTTGTTTTATTATTTTTTCAAATTTTTATGCATTTTTCAATTTTATTTTAAATTTTTTCGAATTTTTTTCCTGATTTGTTTTTTTAAAAATTTTTTGGAAAATTTTTTTTTTTTTTTGAATTTTCCTTTTATCAAATATTTTTTAATTTGTTTTCGAGTTTTTTTTTTGTCATTTTTTTATTTTTCAATTTTCCAGATTTTTTGAGTTTCATATATTTATTTATTTATTTATTTTTGAATTTTCAAATTTTTCAAAGACATATGTTAAAAATGGGGGGTTTTTACAAATTTGACATAAGGGTAAAATTGCCAATATGGAAAATTTACTCTGATATGGGGGGCAATCAATAATGATTCTCAAAATGGGGGGTTATCTCAAAAGGGGATACATCCGTGGGGGTTTAACTCAAAAAACCCCAAGATTTAATGACACAATATACTTCTGGTTCTGATATTGAAATGGTTGGATTCCCTTTTTGTTCACCACACAGAATAGAGTACATGGTCTATACAGTACATAATCTCGCCTACAACTACAACCCATTAGTTTTCGACCTTCAGAAGACATGGTTGTAAACATGGATTCTATCTGTCAATGGCTCTTTCTTTCAACCTTGCTGTTATTAAATTTGGTAGTTGCAGAGCACAATGGCTTCAGCATTAGGATCATTCACAGGGATTCACCGGAGTCACCTCTCTATCCAGGTAATCTCACCCTTGAACAAAGACTTGAGAGACTTCACAACCAAATAAATGATTATGTTAGTCGTCTTGCTTCAGTCTTTGAACGTAGCTCGACTAATCGATCAGAGACTACAGAGCCAACGTGGATAAGTCCACCAGTGGCCATTAGGAACCCCTACTTCATCGCTATTGTAGGCCTCGGTACCTTCGAGAAACCCCAAATCGACTACAAGAATACTTACTTGATGCTAGACACCGGTAGCGATCTTATATGGACTCAATGTGAAAATTGTAGAGAATGCTTTCCTCAAAATGATCTGTTATACCCTTACACCACTTCAAAATCTCCCTTGCAACAGACACCCGTTATGTTTTCTAGATAAATGTTTGAGTGACAAATGCACGTATGAGGAAATTTATTCAGGCACCTCCGTATCAGAAGGTTACCTTGGTGGTGAACGATTCACATTCAATTCGGATGATGGAGCCACTGAAAGTGTCAATCTAGTTTTCGGCTGTGGTTTTGATCAAAAGCGATTCCCTTTTGGACAGGGCAACCCAGTAACTGGAATCCTTGGATTGGGATATGGACCTCATTCGCTTCTTAACCAACTAGGAGCTCGTGGTCAAGGACGTATGTCTTACTGCGTACCTCTTTGGAGAGAGGAAGCAGGAACTAGTACATTTTTAAGGTTTGGTCAAGCTGCACAGTTTAAACCAGGGCAACAAATACGTACTACTCCATTGATCCAAGGACAGCTAAATAAAGCTTTCTACTATGTAGAATTGCTGGACATCAGCGTTGCAGGTAGTCACATTCATTATTTGCCTGAGATATTTGCGATTAGACCTGATGGTAATGGTGGAACTATCCTTGACACTGGAAGTCCTCTGGTTCTAATTAGACGGGACGCATATACTGCTTTGAAAAATAGTGTGGAGCATTACTTTTCACAGGTGCAAACGCCGCCTATATCAATGTTTGGACTGGATTTGTGTTACTCGCTTCTGGCTGTTCGGAATGTGATTGATGATATTGGGGCACCAACTATCACGTTCCACTTTGGAGGTGCAGATTTGGAAATAAAGACAGCGTTCGTAATTAGTGCGAACTATTTATGCATGACCATTATCCCTCATGATTACTATCAAGTCTCATTAATAATAGGAAGTTTTGCTCAGTCAAACTATAGGTTTTTGATTAATGTTGGAGACAAGACAGTGTCCTTTGCTGAGGATGAATGTGGTCACGGATCATAATCATATTGAGATCCCATTCTATCATTTCAATGTGAATAATAAGGCAGAAATTCTAGAGTCCGGTTCCTCTATCAATCTCTGTACCACACACACACATCTCCTATCTCGACGCACCCACATACATCTCGGAGCACACACACAGGTATCGAGGCACACACACATCTCGGATTCGGATCAACGGCGAGATAACACGGTTACAGAGATGATCTCTGTACCCGGTTGTAGAGATCTCGAGTTCGAAATTCTATACCTTTTTCGTAGTATCTTTTCCAAAAAAATGCTCTGATCTGATTAGTCGAATTAATTTATTCATTTGATTTTCAGTCTGAAACTAAAAATTGGTTATGCCTTGTGATCCTAAATTCATTATTGTCCAAAATCTAAGAAGTTGTGAGACTGACCTACAGTTTCTTGGACTCATATTAAGGAGTTAAATATACCTACGAGGGACTTATTATAGTTTTTGGAGGGACTTATTTCCATGTAGTAAATATTGTTCAGACCAGGCTGCATTGTTTTACTAAGGATTTTTTTTCTTTTTTTTTTGCTGGGTAAGGTTAAATGTATTAAAGGCTGCATTGTTTTACAAAGGGTATTTAGAGTTGCAACATGCTGCACACTCTAAGATCAAGCCATTTCAAGCATCTACTACTCCAACTAGATTTGAAATAGTTTACATTTACTGAAAACGGTAGAAAGTTTGGAATGGTCCTTCCCATTTGTGAAGCCAATCAGGTTTTCCTTCCCACACTACACGTTCATTAACAACAAGAGATGTTCCAGTCTTAGCCAATATATCCGCATGCAGTAAAGTTGGCTTTCCTGAAAATGCAAGTAATCTTTATGTTCGGAACTGCAAGTATGCAACTTTTCCACCTTGCTTGCAATTTCCACGACACATCTCTACTATTAAAAGCCAATCAGCAACCTGAGTCAGTCTCCACCCATAGGTTTAACCATCCCCTAGATACTGCAATCTCCACCCCTTCAAGAATGGCCATACACTCTGCCCAAAAGCTTGTGCCATTGCCAATGTTCTTCCACACAGTAAGCTTGAAAGCTCCCACATCGTCTCTATAAGAAATGCCAATTCCAGCCATTCCCGGATTACCCAGCGAAGCCCCATCTGTGATCAACTTCAATATATTTGGTTCAGGAGGAATCCAAATACATTGCTTGATCCTTGGTACTCTCCGTGCTTTAGACCCAACATCCCAGAATTTAAGAACACCATCTTCAAACTGGGATCGGTAATTATAAGTGTTTGACAAGTTGCTAGTAATTTTCACATGTGTGCGAATGTAGTACTTACACTCACGAATGTTAAGCTTCTTTCCCTCAAAATGAATAAGATTCCTCTGCTTCCATATACCAACTAGAGTAGCAACCATACAAGCTGTTGAGTTATTTTTCAATAAAACAAGTGGTTAGTGTTTGGAGTGACTTTGTGGTGGTTTGATCTCTTGACCTCTTTGTGGGATAGTTGTTTAAGTAGAAAAATTTAGTCCCACATAAGAGAGGAAACACTAGTGAATAGTGTTTTTATGTGAAAGTCCCATACTAAGGGCATGCCCTTAGGGTACAAAGGCTTTTGGGTTAGGAGGGAGGACTCACACAAAGCCACACGCGCGCGCGCGCCGAATTGAACCGAACCAGGTCGGGCTCGGGCTCTCTTTGATCCCTTATCTTCTTTTTGGTAAACTATTTTCCTTAAACTGTTTTCAGATAAGTTTGGAAACATAATTGGATATAGATTGGGAAACATAAACATGATAGACTTGTAGAATCCAATCCTTATCGGGAAACTGGAGCAGTTCCCTACAATTCGGATCTACTAAGTGCTCCACGTTTTTTCCTCTATAAATACTCCTATAACAGCAGCTTATGATATAAGCGAAAAACTATTTTCTATACTATGTTGAAGGCAATCATAAGATCAATATCGTGGTTCTTCTTTTTTTCTTTGGTTTATCTGCAATAAACAAATGAGAGTATAACTGGTTGTTGTATCTTGGAGGTTGACGCGCTTTGTCTGCATAAAGAGGAACAGACGCGAAACAACCTTAAAGAAAGCGTTTGATCCATGCCTCAGCCAGCCTTCTTTATATTCACAGTTTGTTCTTGTTGCAGCAATTATTACCAACACAAACATTCTACAACTGCTTTACTCTTGGACTCCACTAGTTATTCACTCTCAACGCATCATTCAGATTTAACACCGGAGTGGCCGCTACACCATAATAGGATATTTGCAACACGGACCTTTTTTGTTTTGCAACGGTTATGTACTGTTAGCAAGTTGCCAACGCTTATATAGTGTTAGTAATGTTATAAATCGTTACTTTATTTCAGTGAATTTCAAGAATTAATTGTTAACGCTTAAAAATCGTTTGCGAAGTGTTGCAAATTAAAATCTTTGAAATATAAAACACAACTTTACTTTCTCTCCTCTCGCTCTCTCTCCGCCGCTAGACTTTCCAGTCTCCTCCCTCTCTCCAGACACACTCCACCAACTCAGAAGAAGATGAAGAAGAGTTTTTAGATCCAGATCATTCAAAGTAATAATTTCTTAAATTGTTTTTGATTGATTTTTTGTTTTGTTTTGAATTAGTTTGTGGTTTTGATTTTTTTTTGTCACTCATTTGAAAGGGATTATCTCGGCTTTGAATAATTTCAAGGAGAAAAGCTCAGAAAGAAAATTGAAGAAGCATGAGGTGACGATTTCAATGTATATTTAACTCAAAACCTGTGAATTCCAAATCGTTGAAGCTAGATTTTGTTATTTGTGCTTATTTTAACGGATGTG
Organism: Coptis chinensis; assembly: GCF_015680905.1. Lineage (NCBI taxonomy): Eukaryota > Viridiplantae > Streptophyta > Magnoliopsida > Ranunculales > Ranunculaceae > Coptis > Coptis chinensis. The sequence continues at coordinate 42,811,107 of NC_141456.1, forward strand.
AGAAATAAAAATTGAATCTTGAAAGTAAGTGGTCGGAGGAGATGGCCTTGTCTGGAATGAGAGGTCTCTCTGTATTTATAAGGGATGTAAGAAATTGTCAAAACAAAGAACAAGAAAGACTTAGAGTTCTTGCTCTAGAGTTTTTGCAATGTGCAATAGCAGCTTGGAAAACTTAGAAATCAGTCGAAAGAACCAAAGAAGATTACACATTATTTCATTATTAATTAATTATCCTCTATAAGCCTCCCTACCCTTATTCCTAAAAAAACGTGTCTGAAAAATGATCCTTCACTCACTTCTTACTCCCCTATCCCCATATGTTCCCTACCCAAATCTACATTCTTAGTGAAACATCATATGTGCAGTGCACTTGTACAGATGGTGGTGCTGCCCAACACTCTACTTCATGCCTATCGTGTACATTTTCATTAATGTATCTCCTTAGGAGTCAATAAGCGCAATGAGCTAAACTGTCTTTACAACCCATTGTTCTTGGGTTTACTCATTACAAATACATGCTTCCTTATCTCTACATGTCTAATTTCTATTTGCAATATTGACATACCTATACATAGCTCCAATCCTATTCCTAGTGAGCTCATTCCAAGTACTCTAAGTCTCTAACTCGATCTCTAAGGATGGCTAATTAGCCAAAGCACCCACTTAAAACTTGTTGTGTTACAATCCACAAACAAACTGAGACTTTCGTCTCTCCTTTCCAGATCAACAAGTACTTGATAAATATCCATCAAAATGAGACCATACAAATTTAACACATTGTGGTAATGACAAAAATATTACTAGAATATTACAGTACAAGTTACAAGTCATTCAATATGCAAATTAAATAAACCCCCCTAAGAAATCACATACATAAAATAAGTGATCAAAATTCAATCAACCCATTGTATGTGAATTACTACAAGATATATATATCATAATGCAAATAAAGCATAGACTTGAACAACGTTACTAACCTTTTTTCAACTAAACAGTATTGGACACCCCAAGAGAAAGAGAGCTTTGAGTTTGTTGTTTATATATAAGGTCGGAGTGACATAAGGTATGAGTCTTGTTTTTGTTATTACAAATTTATCAATGTATTAGACATTATATAAGCCATATTCAATTTTTGTTACATGTGCAGATACAAGCCATGCTAGGGGGGAAGAAGCAGGGTGTGATTATAAACATGGCGTCTGCTTCGAGGACTTTATCCGATGCTTCCAGACCCTATATACTCTGGCTCCAAAGGCGTGTTTTCTTTTATTTTGCTTAGTTGCTATTCACTTATGAATGCATACTTGTCTTTTTCTACTGCCTGATGCATTATTCCTTGGTATGGTAATACCATAGGTGGTGTGGTGTTATTTACTAGATCACTTCTTCTGTACAAACATCAAGGAATCTGTATCAATGTGCTCTGTCCTGAGGTAAAAGAAATGCTAAAACCTTTCTTTGTGCTGAACATGCTATTGTATTTTGGACTTCAAAGGCCCCTTTTGGTCACTTATAGTGAAAATCTTTGCAATAGACAAAAAAAAAATGAAAGATTTATTAACAATGGTATTATGGGAGGTTCTTGTTTGGCATACATAGTCACACACAGACATGTTCATTTGGTCTGATTTTTTGTTTGGAATATAATTTGTGTAAGATACGTCTCTATGCGTCCATGTATTGTGATAAACCTCAATTTTTTGATATTTTATCGTGTCAGACACTTCATATCTGTATTGGTATGGACACACATATCCATGTCAATGTAACTTAGTAGATTAGAGTTTCAGTCATGCTATTATCATTTCTTAGTCAGAAAGTACTGAAACCTTCAATTGCATCATCCGTTAAAGCAGGCTGTAGCATACTATTCCAGTGGCACGAAGCTTAGAACTTGCAAATGAAGCCGTGCCTAGAACTGTAGTCTATGTTTATTTGGCGGAAACAAAGTGAAAGCTGTTAGCATTTCATAACAGTAGCACTCTCTTTCCGGGATTTATTTATTTGAATATAATTATCAATTTGTTGAAAATGATATATATATATATTTTTTTTTTCAGATTTTGGTCGTTATTAATGCATAGTAGTTAAATATGCTTTATATGAAGAGTTAAATTTTGTCATTAAGTCATTTCTTATTGTTTTGGTTGGTTTCTTTTGCTCGTCTAGGACTTTGACATTAAATAGACATATACTTCGTTTATCAAAATAACAATGGTTAAAAGTACTGAAAAAAATTCTTGCAAGGGGATTTATCTGCTGAAACAGTGGCTTCTTCTATCGGTTAAACATTCACATTAACATTTTCTGTAAGCAATTTTTGTGGTAAGCTTATTGAATTGGTTGTTTTCATCTCCTGCCTATATAATGTTGGAAATGTTTAAGGTACAAGGGTTTCTTAACACATTTGGCGATCTGTGTGGGACTATTGCTGCTCTGGAGCGGATAAATTCTTTGTTGTCTTTGACAGATAGTGATGATTCTCTTGCATATGGATGGTAAGGGAACTCAATAAAAAGAAGCTTGCAGTGAAAATCTTAAATTGTTCTACAGTGAGGGTTTCTCTGAGGAAAATTTTGCTTTCAATAAGCATTTCATGTCAGCCTTGAAATCAGCTGCTAGCAAGGGATGTAGTGTAGAATGGCCCGGTAATATTTTTCTTGAAGGTATTTTTTTATCTCATTTTATATATACACTACAATAGAAAACTTGGTTACATAATTTTGTCCTAAATTTTAGTGGTTTTGTGTGACCACTAATGTTGGACATGAATCTGACCTCATTTCTTTGTATACTAATAGACGATGATGATAACTAGTCGTGTCATTAGGGGCCTTGTAATGTCATTTCGACCTTTAAACTCTATATAGTTTGGCCAGTCCAGGCCCTCTAAATCTCTAATTCTTTTCATGCACCATACACCATTTGGAAAAGAAAATAAATATGAGAAGAGAAAATAATTCATGAACAATGAAAGTTCCGTATAGATATGAAATATTAGAATTTAAATATGTTGACTTTATTGCACTTATGTGAAATATAGTCCATGGTTTAAGTCATTCGCCACAGGGCCACTATGTAAATAATATGCCAACTGATTATAGGATTTATAGCTATGTTTGTCATTTGTCTGAAGAGCTTTCTTTCTATATAGATGTAGTTGAATAACGAGAAAACACTCCATACTCAAAATGAACTGAAAACACTTGCACAAATGCTACACGTATGTTTAAATATTGTTGTATTGCTTTTTTGAATTTTCGTTCTCTTTTCTTTTCCTTCCATCCAACAGATCATGTCTGAACAAGACTCTTAACATATTTGAATGCAAATGCACAAAATTTTGAGAGAAGGACTAAAGCTCCTCTTCTTTACATTTGTTCAAAAATACTATAGACAATTTTTCCGACTCATCCCCTGTTCATCAAAATGTTTTAATGTGGATGGATAACTTTTCCTCATGAATTAACTATACCATAACAAGATATGTGATGAATTTGGGGGGGGGGGGGGGGGGATTGGTTCGTGGGAAATAACATAAAGAGGGGGTTCGGGCTATCAGGCATGAGAAAGGTAATGTACTTAACTTGGCTTGGCTGGCCTGTCTTTTTAGTTGCGGAATCGCCAACGTTCACTAACTGTCAGGGTCAGAGCTGGACTCGTCGTGAAACTCATTCTTAGAGAAAGTGTGTTAGCCTGGACTACCACCAAAACTGCTCGCTCAATGCGCAAAAAAAGCTCTTTGTTCGCGCTTCTCGAGTGAGTTGAGCTTACGAGCCAACCTTGCCTTTCAAAGTGCACCCTTGCTCTGTGGCTCTATCATCAACCGAATCGTCCGTCTCATCTGTGGTGTCTGAATCCACTATTGGCTAAATCCAAAGAGTTAAAGGACCTACACCTTCCCTTCCGGAAAGGTGGGTTCCCTACAAATGAATAGACCCCAACAGAAACCTCATCACAAACAGCTACATATGGGCTAGGATCAACTGCTACAGATGAAAGAGCTCTGAAACCCTATGAACTAGACACTGATGCTTATCCTTTAGCTGAATCTCCAGTTTAAGCTGCTGATGCCCTAGTCGAATAGACAACTTTTGAGGAAGGCGCTACTTAGCCCTCATTTGATCGATTACGCCGAACGAATCGGGTCGAAAGGATCGTCAACCACTTCCCGGTGGACCTGGTGGTTAGTCCTTCACCTGAGAAAGATAGCCGGCGTGATCCCCGCTCGCGTTATCTAACCTTTTTTCTTCCCCACCCACCGCCCACCATTCTGCACTCGCTCGAAAGCTTTTAGTTACGGCTGAAAGAATAACGACTCGAACGACTTTCAATGTTGCGATCGGGCGGGATGGCTAGCTTAATGCGTGTGAGCTGGTTCAAGGTCGGCTACTGCATGCGCTTCTACTGCTTCATCGGTGTTTGAAAGGTATAATGTTGATCCTTGGTAGAAGCTCGTAGGTGCATGGCAAAATAAAAGTGCTTTCCATTGAGCGGAGGCTCGGTACTGAACTCGATAGAAAGAAGGAGTCGAACGGTATTCAATAGGGAGGCAGAGCTAACAACCTTCGGACTGGATTCAAAAGCAGGCTTTGTTTAGATGTGCTAACCGTCTGTGGATCCGGGGGGCCTTGCTTAAGCAATGGCTGTTTTTGAGGCAACAATATCTATAGTCCGTTCAGCAATATACGGATGAGTTCATGAGACTTAAAGTAAAATTGAGGATTCAAGACAAGGTTAGTTTCTTACTTGGTGAAGTAAGTACGTTGGTTTTCTCTTCCATGCTATCCAGCAGAAGATGGAGCTTGTTGATTACTCTTCACTTCAGCGTGCTATACAGCTGGCCATTGCTATTGAGAAATATCATAAAGGTCCACTAGTCCTCCCAGTCTTCTAAATCCCAAAACAATTCAAAGAATCATAAATCCAGCACTTTTGCCCTCCCAAGCACGATTTCTTCCGTGTCACACTGCACCCATTGCCATAACAGAAGCGTTATTTCCCGTTGGGTGGATTCTGCGCCCCTGCCTATCACGGGATTCTCTATTTCCAGCTCCTGCGCAGTGGCGGATCTGTATCACCATCCGCCCGCCTGTTTGTTAATACGTTATATGGAGAGGGGGCTGATCTTGCATACGAATCGTCGATCGGTGATAGACGAGTGAATGGTTGTCGGAAGATAATCGAATGGGGTAGAAGGGCTTGCTTGCCCTCGGGGGGTTCGATTCCCACTTGTCCATTCTTCCACGCGCACCACCTTCTTTTTTCTTACTTGCTTTTACGCCCTCTTAAGTAAGAAGAAAAGGAATTTCATTTCATTACTAGAGAGAGAAAGCAAAGGTAAAGTTTTTATAAGTAGTTAGCCTCCATTCCATTTATTAAGAACGGAATAAGGCAAGATGTCCGATTCGAGTCAAAAGCTAAGCTAAAGTTGGACTCAGCACCGGGGGTACCACTCTAATCAAGTTACAAAGTAGGTCGATCTACTCTATACATTGTTATATTCCGACCCTTCCTTTTTAGAGTTATGTTGGGTCCATGGCTTGCTAGTACATGTTAATGCAGGACAATATTTTTGGACAGTCCTAGGTTTATAGAAGTGGTGATTTTGTTTATATATAAAGTGTTGGACAGTGCTAGGTTTATAGAAGTGGTTCTTTTGTTTATATATAAAGTGTTTCAAAGTCTTTTAGAATAGCTAGATATATCATTTTGTTGTTGTTTAATGTGTTGTTCAGTGTGTTGTGTAGGGTATCAATTTGATGGAGGGAAAAGCAAGAAGCAGAACAAAATAAGTGCTCCCCAATCAAATGATTATGCTCACCTCAAGCTCCTCATCAAGGTAAAAGATTAAAATTTCACTTTCCATTTTCTCATTTGTTTAACTTTTTACTTTCTTTAGGTAGATTTTCAAATATTTAATTAATTACATGAGTTTAATTAGTACTATTGTATTTGTAAGTTCATTATTTGTTTTGTGAATTTTTAGGAATTAGGTGGACTTTGTGGAGCCGCACTAGGATTTATAGTGAGTGAAGCCATCACCAATACTTGGTATTGCAATGATTCGAGATTGTTTGGAAAATCGTATTGAATATGTTACTCTTATTTGTAAATATGAATTTGTAACTCTTAGAAAATATTTTGAAGTTATATTGCATATTTAACGAATATCCTATTTTTTTTCAGTCTTTTGCTTGTGTTTGCTATTATTTACTTGTCAAATGGTATGAAAAGGCAATGGGGATTTTATCATGGAAATATGATGTTTGTTTCAATATGGAAATGAGATGTTTGTTTCAATATTAGAACAAGTAGTGTTATTTTTGCAGATTAACTGCGTCCTAATAAAATAATAAAATGGGGCAGGTTTAGCTATTTTGCTATAAAATATGAGATTTTTTTTTTATTTGCAACCCATCAACAATGGTTTATAACCATTACAAATTTAAAAACGTTATTAAAATTTTGTACGAAACAGACATAAATAAGCGTTACAAATAATATTTGCAACGCTTAAAAATCGTTGGAAAATTTTTCTTGCAACAGTTAATAAGCGTTGGAAATTTCTGTTTGCAACGGTTAATAAGCGTTGGAAATTTCAGTTTGCAACGGTTAATAACCGTTGGAAATTTCTATTTGCAATGCTTATTAACCGTTGCAAAAATTTCCAACACTTTACCCACGCCATATTTGCAACGCTTAAAAAGCGTTGCGAAAATTATTAACAACGTTTTTTTGCCGTTGCAAATAGCCTGTTATTATGTAGTAAAAGCTATAGAGATCCACTACCACAGTTGTTGAGAGGAACTACATTGCCAGAACAGGTGCTCGTGTGTCTTGATAAGCACCCAAAAGTGTATTATGAAACCCCATTGAGATATATAAATTTGGTTAATTATGTGTTTAATAATCATGAAATAAATATGTTTTCATACTTTTGCAGGTATTTGCAGTAAACATGGAAATATTGGTTAAACCTGCGATAAAGCACGAGGAACGGCGTATGTATGAATTCTTCCAAATCCGCACAGAAGCATCAAACTTCCAAAGCTCCTACCTCTTGAACCAGGACTCCGAATGTGACAAGAGAGTTGTTCAGACAATCAGGACGATGAACTCTACGCATAGGCGGGAAGTTGTAAAACTGCCCAAAATACCGGACCGCCACTGGACTGCACATGGACCCACTATGCGGGCCCATAATATTGGATGAGTCATCAATCATAGAGCATGTCAAGACAAAAATAACAAATTATTGGTGCAAAGTTGACACCTTGCATGTAATAAATTAGATTAGGTGTTAATAGTGAAAAAAAAGGCAAGGTGTCACTTTGTTTTAATGTGGTGGATAAAAATGAATTAATGTGGTTTGATGATTCACGTGGGAGGAAATGAGATTTCTCTCAAATGGAGAAAAAAATTAGTCAAGGGTGGGGGACACTCCATTTACTCCCTTGACTTATTTTCCTTACATGGCATTATTTTAGTTCCTTAGTGAAAAAAAATCATAAGTTAGTTTTTAGTTTTTATAAGAAAAGCTTGTAATAGTTTTAATGGAGGAAACACTTGTTTTCTTCTAGAAAATAAATCGAAGTGAGTTTGATTGTTTAGCTTTCTCCTCTCTCTCTCTCTTTTGTTTTTTTTTAGTTTATAAATCCTTGTCCCAAGGATCATGAGCTAACTTCCCTTTTGGGGAGTTAATCCAACTCATGTGAGGGTAAATCAATTTTTGTTGGTTTGGTAGGTTGTTAGGAAGAACAACTAGCTCTACACCCTATCCCAAAATGATAGTTGGTGTAGTGTCTAGTTAGGAATCAAAGCAATGAGCTTAGAGATAAGTCATTGCTTAGTTCCACTTGTTAGCATGTGTGAGCTCTTAAGTGAGCCATACATGCTAGGGATCAAATCTTTTCTTCCATTAGGGGCTTGTCTATGAGTCTAGGAAGGATCAAATAACTTTTTTCAAATCAACAACTAATAATAGTTTCACATGAGTAGGATTAACTCTCCACCTTTTCTTTTAAATCTCTATTTTGGTATTAAGTGCATGTTTTCAAACTTTAATGTCTTTCTTAATGTTTGTGTAGGAAGGAAAACCTAGCATCAATATTATAACCTTACTCCTTAGTTCCCTTTATTGTAATAACCAATTTGTAGTTGTCCTAGACTTTAGGTTGGTTCGAATCCTTATTCCAACTCTACGAAATCGAAGATCGTGAGTAAGGACCTTGAGTTGCTTTTGCATCAATTTAGAGAGTTCAAACCTCTAAGTAGTAGTAAAGAAGCATATATCAAATGGCGCCGCTGGCTTCTTTGTTCTAAAGCCATAGAACTTGTGCTTCTGGTCGGAAGTTGCATCAAGGGGAACCCCATTCTCTTCTTTCCTTTCCTTTTTTCTTCGTTTTACGTTTTTTGTTCAAATTAGTATTTTTTACCTCATGATAGACACAGTAAGCTCCGCGGATTTTTTCGTTCCACTTCTAGGTACCAAAAGTTATGACTAGGAAAGATAAATACTGAGGCGATTATAAGACTTAGAGAAAATTTGAAAGTATTCTAAATTCTTGGACAAGCGTCTTGTGGTGTGGAGTGGCGTCTTGTCGAGTGGGGGACGCCGGGTGAATTTCTTAAGTTGTTGCTCCTGTTCAACCACCAGCATCTCCTGATCTACCTTGATCCATTTCCAGGTCTAAATATCTGACCCTGTACCTGAAAAATTCGATAATCCTTTGGGTTTAATCGCATCGACGAATTGAAACGTTTGTTTCAGTTCAAGAGTGGAAAAGCGGGAAGCTACAGGTTCCAAATTTTCAGTATTATTGTAATTTTTTTTATGTTTTTTTCTGCATGTATGTCATGTATATAGTATTAGGAAAAATTTATGGATTATTATTTAAGTTTTAGCCTAGAATTATGCATGAATCAAGTTCGTACACCGGTAAATATTTATATACGATTACACGGACATGAATTGCATATTAATGTATATTTACATATTAATGGTACTGTTTTGCATGGGTATATGTCTTTCTCATTATAAATGTTTCTTGTTACATGTTTAATATTTCTCTATGTTATCGTTACGGTATTGTCTAATAAGTCGATTTTGTCAAGAAAGAGGAGAACATTCCAACGAGGGTTAAAATCTGAGTTGAGTAAGTTGTTTCTAAACCTACGGGGGGTAAAGGCGCTCTCTCTATATGACATTCGCAATCTCAATGAGTATTGTCGAAATCGAATTATTATGCAATACAAGAGTCGTATTTTAGTTTATGTATAATACCTTGCATGTTTAGTTTTGTCGTATTTATCTGCATATGTATACTATATCCTCATGCTTATGTATTTAGATCGCATATGAGTGATTCAAATTTGCACATTCTATCGTTGATATATCGTTTACGTAATATCGATTTACAAATTAAGCGTACATATAAGTATTCTTGATGTATATTTGCCCTGCGTTGGAAATATTTATCGATGACACAAGCTTGCCTATTCAGATATAGCTATCGCATTATGAGTAGAATACCTTCACATGCTATTGCACCTAGTATTGTATGAGTAGATTGTATTTGCATGTTTGTATTTTCACCCTTGCATAAATCTTAAAAAAAATAAATAAAAAAATAAATAAATAAATTAATTAATTAATTAAATTAAAATTAAAATTAATACGCCTTTGCATAAATTTTAATTCCATAAATCTTAATCATATTCGATGGTGTCTAGGAAACTTGAAAGATTGAGGTTACTTAATTAGAACCGCGTGCTTGCGGAAAAGCCTCCCTCATATCTCTCTGTGTGACTGTTGGTTTATGCACCGTATTCCTAGCTTCATTTCTACGTTAGCGGCGGCTTAGGCATATGTTGTTAAACTCTAATGCTTAAGATAATAATAAAATTCGAGTCCTACTAAATTCCTTCTGTAAGTTAGATCTAATTTTATGCTTGCATGAGATTAAGGTCTGGTTCCACTAAAGAAATTGAACATACCTATCGTCGAAAAAAATACGATAAGCAATTGCGTAAGCTCTCACCTAAAAATTGTTCTTCTTCTGCTAATTACCTTCATCACAATCCTTCGTCGCCATCAACTTCTGTCATTATGGCCGACCATCCTCCACCAGCAGAGAAGCCCCTCTCGGACTTCTATACTACATTACAGGAAGGACCTTCTTCCTGCATCAAACTTGAGGACATTGTCGGTGATTTTCGTATCCCACCAAACGTTTTCAGTTTGTTACCTATATATCATGGTTTGGAGCACGAAAAACCTTACAATCATCTTCGTAGGCTTCAACAAGTGGCAACAACATTTCACCATCCAAGCGGTCTAAGGAACAACTCTTGCTTCATTTGTTTCCATTCACTTTAGCGGAAAAAGCGTCAATTTGGCTAGCGGGACAACAGCCCACGATCCATAGACACATGGAATAAACTAGTTCAAGCTTTCATGCTTCAATTTTACACTCGAAAGAAAACAACCGAAATGCTTGAAAATTCAATTCTTTAAAAATCAAAATCCTCATGAATCCTTTCTGAAGCATGGAGTCGTTTTTCGATCTTACGTTAGAATGTCCTCATCACCAACCGGACAAAGTCGTCCTTGTTCGTTCATTCTTTAATGGTCTTTCGATCATCAAAAAGAAACTCTTGATATAATGAACGGCGGTTACTTCATGGACAAAGGAGCTTCTTGAAGCTTATACTTTTCTTGAAAAACAAGCGAAAAAAGGTACACACCTTGGGGTAACAACGAAGTCGTCTCGGTCATCAAAGGACAATGTTACAAAGGCCACATCTATTTTTTAGGTAAAACCCGATCCCGAAATAAAAATTTGATAGAATCCTAACTAAAAAGTAGATGCCCTTGCGGTTCAAGTAAACGATCAACTACCAAAACCGGTCATGAGCGTTGACCGCGCCCCTTGTGTCCTTTGTCTTAGTCTTGACCATCCTGATGCATATTGTCCCTTGTTATATGCTTCCCCTACTCAACAATCGGAGGAGGCATGTGCATTCAACATTCCCAATGCACCGTGGAGACAACATCCGAATTTAAGCTTGGCCAAAATAACCAACAAATGGGGGCTCCTCCAGGTTTCGCTAATCCACCTGTTCGACCTACCAACAATTTTATTCCATACCGCCAAGGAAATAATCAACAATACCAACAAGGTCAATTTCAAAATAATTCCAATGCTAATTATCAAACCAACCGTAGCTTTGTTCCAGCTAATCCAGATCCCAACTATAATCAACAACTTCTCAGCAATAATCGTGAACTACTACCTGTTGCACAACCTGCGCAACCCGTTTCAGATAGGACAAACGAGACTTTCTTACCTTACATGAACCAACAGTCTCAAATTTTAACGTCTATCCAACAATCACTTCAGTAATTGGCACAAGAAAAGAGTCAGAAAGGCGTGTTTCTGCGCACAAGCGGTTCCAAACCCTAAACCAAAGCAAACCGCGACCTTTGAACTCACCAATGCCCTCGGTACAAGCACCCCAACCAAGGTGAGGTGCATGCAATCACTACTCTACGATCCGGAAAAACGTAGACAATCAAATACGTTATGCGGATGATCAACCAAAGGAAAAAGAGGGTTCCAAGGAATCTATTTCTAATAATGAACCTACGGAAGATTCCCCGTGATTCAACAAATTCAACACCTCCGAATGTAGGAAACAAGCAAGTAAACCCTTTGCCAAATTCAGCCTAAAGGCACCGTTTCTGCCGCGTTGGCAAAAGAATAAACCCTGATGAGAATTTTGCTTGAAATTCGAGACTTTTCAAAATTTAACAATCAACTTACCTTTTCTCGATGCCTTAAAACTATTACCAAAACATGCAAAATTTCTGAAAGATATGTGCACCACAAAAAGGAGAACTAATGTTCCTCAACAAGCGTTCCTCACTGAACAGTTTCCCTCCATCACCGAACACAATGGTATAGTAAAATACAAGGACCCTGGTAGACCAACGGTCCCATGCACCTTAGGTGACAAATACACGGCTACTGCACTACTAGACCTAGGAGCTAGTGTGAACTTACTTCCATATTATTTATTTAAACAACTAGGTCTTCATGAGCTCAAACCTACCACCATGACTCTACAGTTAGCCGATCATTCCATAAAGTATCCAAAAGGAATTGTGGAAAACGTCCTTGTAAAAGTCCAAGATTTCTTCTATCCTATAGACTTTGTTATTTTGGATACAGAAGTTGCATGTGATTCCATTCCTATCATCTTAGGGCGTCCGTTCCTCGCCAATAATGCTCTTATTAACGTAGAGATGGTTCCATGACCATGTCCTTCGAAATCTTTCGGTCGAGGTGAATGTGTTCAAGTTGATGAAACAACTTCCGAGCGACATTGATGGTGAGGTCAACGGGATTGACAAAGATTCCGCAAAGAGTATTTCACAAATGTTTTCCCGAAGATGAAGTGTACCAATTTCTTTCCTTTAGCGAATCTGAGTTTGAGGGGCGATGATTATACACCGCGGTAAATGAGTTATTAGAGTCGGTACCATTATTTGACCCTACAACAGTGATGTCAAGTAACTTGGATGACCATCAATCTGTTTACTACATGGATGATGACCTTCCTCAAGAATCTTTAATACCCACTTCACCACCCCCGAATTTAAAACTCTTTCCTTCGAATTAAAATACGTACAACTTGATGCCGATGGTCGCCACTCAGTTATTATTTCTTCACAATTGACTAACGATCAGGAAGGTTGTTTAATTAATGTCATTCAACAACATCGTTCTGCTATTGGATGGTCCCTCGATGACATTAAAGGCATTGAACCTAATGTGTGCACCCATCGCATACACTTGGAAGAAAATGCTAAGACATCGCGTGAACCACAAATACGCCCTAAACCCTACCATGAAAGATGTGGTCCGAGAAGAAGTGTTAAAATTACTAGATGCGGGTATTATTTACCCTATCTCTGATAGTGTTTGGGTGAGTCCTGTACACGTGGTTCCAAAGAAATCTGGCATTATAGTTGTGCGAAATGATAAAGATGAATGCATTTTCACTTTCGTCCCGAAAAATGGCGAATATGCATTGAATATCGCAAAACTTAATGCCGTCACTCGTAAGGATCACTTTCCACTTCCATTCATCGATCGGATGCTCAAACGCGTTTAGCGGTCATGCCTATTACTGCTTTCTTGATGGTTATTCGGGTTATTTTTCGGATAGTCATAGACCCTGGCGATCAAGAAAAGACAATGTTCACCATCCCATTTGGTACATTTGCATATAGGCGAATGCCTTTCGCCTTTGCAATGCACCTGGTACTTTCCAACGCTGCATGCTTCATATTTTTTCGATGATATGGTTGAACGGTTTATGGAAGTATTCATGGGCGACTTCTCAATTTATGGAGATTCTTTCGATAGTCGCCTCTATCAAATCTTGAAAAGGTCTTTACACGTTGTGAAGAGAAAAACCTTGTTCTTAATTGGGAAAAATGCCATTTCATGGTTACTAAAGGAATAGTTTTAGGACACATCGTTTCAAAGGATGGAATCGAAGTTGACAAAGCTAAGATAGAAAAAATTGCTTCACTTCCTATACCAAAAACAGTTCGAGACATTCGCGCATTCTTAGGACACGCAGGTTTCTATAGGAGATTTATTCAAGATTTCTCAAAGGTTGCTAGACCTTTAACCAATCTCTGCTTAAAGATGCCATTTTTTATTTCAGTTTCAGTTGCAAGCAAGCCTTTGAGATATTAAAACCGCGATTAACTATCGCTCCCATAATTCAACCACCGATTAGTCTAAACCTTTTGAATTAATGTGTGACGCGAGCGACTATGCTATTGGAGCTGTACTAGGGCAATGCCGAGAAGATAAGCCAGTTGTCATTTACTATGCGAGTAAAATCCTTAATGAAGCTCAACATAACTATACCACCATTGAGAAAGAGTTTCTCGCCGTTGTTTATGCGTTGGATAAGTTTCGTCCTTACATAGTGGGTTCTCCAACTATTGTCTACATCGACCATCGCGGCGCCGTTATCTATTAGCGAAAAAAGATGCAAAACAAAGGTTGATCCGATGGATTCTCCTTTTGCAAGAGTTTACTCTCAAAATTAGAGATAAAAAAGGTAGCAAAAATGTGGTTGCAGACCATTTATCAAGACTTGTCAGTGATGTTGATACTGATACCGAACCTATCTGTGATTCCTTTCCGGATGAACACTTGTATTTTATTTTTTCGTCCCCTTGGTACGCCGACATAGTAAATTACTTAGTTACCGAGGAAGTCCCTTTATCTTGGTCTCGTAATGATCGGAAAAAGTTTTTATCCACTGTGAAATTCTATTTCTGGGATGATCCCTACCTCTTCAAGTATTGTTCAGACCAACTAATCCGCCGTTGCATTCCCGACTGGGAACACAATGATGTGTTATCCTTCTGCCATGAACAATCTTGTGGTGGTCATTTTAGTGGTAAGAAAACTGCGGCCAAGGTTCTACAATGTGGTTTTTATTGGCCAACACTGTTTAGAGATGCACATGAGCATTTCAAAGCATGCAATCGCTGCCAGCAGTTAGGTCGCATTACTCAACGCAATATGATGCCCTTAAATCCCATTCTAATTGTGGAAATCTTTGATGTATGGGGGCATCAACTTCATGGGTCCATTTCCAAATTCTCATGGCTTCCTATACATACTTGTAGCAGTTGACTATGTGTCAAAATGGATTGAGGCATTGACATGTCGTGCTAACGATCATAAAACGGTCATTTTGTTCGTAAAAGAAAATATTTTCTCTCGATTTGGTGTTCCAAAAGCTATAATTAGTGACGGGGGAAAATATTTCTGCAATAAAATATTTGAATCATTAGTAAAGAAATATGGAGTCACGCACAAAGTGGCAACTCCGTATCATCCTCAAACCAGTGGTCAAGTAGAAGTCTCTAATCGAGAAATCAAATCCATTTTGGAAAAAACTGTCAATCCATCTAGGAAAGACTGGTCTCTACGATTATTTGATGCCTTGTGGGCATACAGAATAGCTTTTAAGACACCTATAGGGATGTCTCCGTATTGCCTCGTTTTTGGAAAACCTTGTCATCTGCCGGTTGAACTTGAGCACCGTGCTCTATGGGCCATCAAAAGCCTCAATTATAACACTAACGTGGCAGGCGAAAAGAGAAAATTGCAGTTAAATGAGCTTGAGGAAATTCGGAGTGATGCCTATGATCTCTCGAAATCCTATAAAGCCAACATGAAAAGAGTGCATGACAAGCACATATTGAGAAAAGAGTTCAAAGTCGGTCAAAAAGTTTTGATGTACAACTCAAGATTACACATTTTTCCAGAAAAATTAAAAACTTCGATGGTCCGGTCCTTTCAATCTCTGCTTTGTCACCCTTATGGGGCTATCTCCGCGTGAAAACGTAAATGATGGTAGCGAATTTCAAGTAAATGGCCAGTTAAACATTATCATGAGTTGCACTCTTCAGATGTCGAAGAGACTCTTCTCAATGATCCGGTCTACCTGAGACTAAAGAGATTCATTTGGTGTACTTCATTCCATGTATTTAAACAGGAAAAAGTATGCCATTAGGGTAGCCGGGCCCTCTTCTATTTTCTTTTCTAAAAATCCCTAGAGTGTGTGGTTGCAAGCGGAACCTTAGTCCACAAAAACTCTATTTCAGAATCGAGTATAAATGTCTTACGATAATCGAAAGCAAACGTGCCTCCCAAAAACAATGGGTACCAAAAAATTTCAACTCCTTCTTTCTCCTCCCTTTTCTATTCTCTTCCTTGCGATCTCCAACTCATCATTTGGTCCAAATCTCACCCATCTCGAATAGGTAATGGTCGTAGTACTTTTGCTTTCGAAAAGCGGCGGCGAAAAGGATGGGGTGGTGTATGAACCATCAAACTCCTTTCTGTCCGTGTCTTGATCTTCTATCCGAGATGAGCGGTATAAGGTATATTATTGTCGCGACACCAGCTCGCCAGGGATAAACTTCATCGTCGTCCCGTTGCTCCCATAGGTTGGGATTCGTCTTGAGGATCTGACGTTAAAAGACTCACATTCGTCTTGAGGATCTGACGTTAAAAGACTCACATTCGTCTTGAGGATCTGACGTTAAAAGACTCAACATGTATATACTCGTTTTTTTATTATTAGCACCCAAAGATGGTGCCCAAAGAGAGTCATGATATGCACCATCGGACATTTCCTAGTTCGTACGGGCAATGGATTCCACCAGGCCAACCCCGATCAGTTTTCTATGTGACTGTTTCGGGGCGGTTTGAGGCTATACCATATGTACTAAGGGTAATATTATTATTAGACCATTGCACATTGGTCGGGGATGGTACCGCCCGAACCCTAGGCCCCCAAAACATAAAGGATAAGCCACAGTCCGGGCTGGATTGGGTTAAGCCAGGTGACATGAAAGTTGCCCGAGTTAAGCTTTGTTTTGATATGTTGTTTTATTTGGACTTCGGTGTTGTTGACACGCGTTCTTCTCGACTTGTACATTTGTATATAAAAGTGTAAATAAATAAAACCAAAGTTAAAAATGTTTAGTAAAAAAAAAAAAAAAAAAAAAAAAAAAATTGTTTGAATGTGATTTTTTCATATTCTAGTGTTCTAGTGGATGGAAATTTTAATGCCGATCGTTTTGATATCTCATCCGTTCAATTTGGAGTTGAAACGAATCAATTTCCACGCTTTGAAATTTCCTCGAACATTTCGGGACATAAGGGGAATTTATGTTATTCATTTGGGCTTAGGCCAAAATTTTGACCGACCCAAAAATAAAAATCCGGTTTTAAAGCCCACGCTACGAGGCACCCACGTCCCCCCCTCATTTCTTCTTCCCACAAAAATCGGATCTTGGTCCCCCCACACATCACCGCCAGCGACTAGGGCTAGGGTGAATTCAGCCAGCGCCGCGCAGCCAAAGTCCACCAAACTCAACCCCTTCCTCCAGCACCATCTCCTCCACCTCCTCTTGCTATTTGCACCCTCAAAATATCCTCTACACCACGTTATGGCAGCACGAAGGCGAATTACAGTTGAGAGGAATTTCGCAAATCTCTACAATTCCGGGATGTTTCACC
Source organism: Coptis chinensis (assembly GCF_015680905.1). Taxonomy (NCBI): domain Eukaryota; kingdom Viridiplantae; phylum Streptophyta; class Magnoliopsida; order Ranunculales; family Ranunculaceae; genus Coptis; species Coptis chinensis. The sequence goes on from NC_141456.1 coordinate 42,828,239, forward strand.
CATTTTTCGATGAAGAAATTGCTAGTAGAGAGTGGGAATATCTATTGCACTGAATTCCAGCTTAGTACTCCGAAGATTTAGTGTTGAAATTTTACAACAATGGAGGTTTCCGGGGTGACGAATTTTGGATTACGGCGGATGGGTTGGAACGTGAACTCACACTTTGAGTTGATTTCGAAATACCGCCGCGATTCCGATAAACTCGATAGTCCGACCCATTATTGTCGAGTATCCGACCACGAGGGATTTGATGTTTGACATGCTTCTCGAGGGAGAGTACAACACCGGCTCGAATGCGTGTACCGCGTGTATTCGCTCCGGGCGTAACCAATTAGCCGTCACACTCAATGGTCGGCGTGCAACGCGTCATTGGAACTTCAAAGACGCGTCGACGCGTGAACAAGACTTTCTTACACCTGCTGTGGATCCTACGGAGAGGAAGAACACTTTCTGTATGGTCCATTTCCGGGCCATATTCTTACGACAGCGTCAAACGAATCAAACTCTTCTTCAGCGTACTTGTTACTTTCGGCTTATGCTTAACTTAGGGTTCCAAATCGGCTACTCCTTTCATTGAAACAAAGTCTTTCGAGAATTTTGGAATTTTTGAGACTTGGTGTTTTAGACCACTGGGACCCGGTAGCTAGAGATGACATTGAGCATGATAACGTACCTCCTCCTCCTCCTCCTTCACCACCCGACTGTTTTAATGAAGATACCATGCGCCGAATCAATACTCCTATGGACGCCTTGAGGCACATGAATACTAGTATGCGTAGGATGTTTCTTCGCCAGGAAGAGATGCTTACTTCCCAGAATGACTTCCAGCAAGAAATGAGAAATCGCCAAGGCCGTTTCCAGAGAATGATGATGGCAACTCGGCCCGGCAATTCCAAGATCGGTTACTTCTGATCTATATGCAACATTCCGACCGGTCATTTCGGCTGAAGTTAAAATAAGGCGAAGGCGTAGAAACCGGGGTTCATCTTCTGCTAACCCGGAGGATTCCCAGTAGCTGTTTATTTCCCTTGGTTTAGAAATGACTATGTCATTTATTTCCCTTATGCATTGCATTTTTATTTTTTTAGTGCTAAATTATTATATATCGGTTGATTTCTCATAATTTTGTATCTCCAGACGGTTTGAATGAGAAATTATTTATGTTATACGAATATAGTACTTTCAAAAATATAAGTTTGCTCCTTGATTCATTGGGCCTACTCTCAAAGCCCAACGGTCGAACCCAACGGGATCGATCCAAACGGTCGATGCCCAACGGTCGAAATCAAGTTATAAATACAACTCTCCTTTCCACTTTCACTCATTCCCTTCTCTCACTCTTCACAAATTCTTCTTCACAAATTTTCAATTCCTTGAACATAATGAATCAAATAGACCGATGGAAAAAGGAGCAACGCGAATGGGCTATCACATTAATCGTGATAACAGTGTTTATCATTATTCTCTTGTCACTCATGCATAACATGATCCAGAACATCTAGATCTATGTAACCGTTTTTCTTTTTTCTGATTTTCATTTTGTATATTAGTATGGTGTGTTAAATAATTCTCACACATTTGTACGGGTTACGTATTAAATGGAGAAGTTCCGTATTAAATATTTGTGTATATTAGTTGTTTTTTCCTCTCTAAAAAAAATAAAAATAATAAAAATAAAAATAATAAAAAATAAAAATATATAAAAAATAAAAATAATAACAAAAATAATAATAATTAAATAAATAAACAAACCATAACAAAGAAAGGCCATCCAAAACTCACCAAAATAATTAATGGATACACATGGTGTTCAGAGAAAATCGCGCACGCTACAAGGTACACATAACACTTGTCATATATGCAGCTCGATTATTCTATCCATACTCTATTACTGAGTTATGATCACCATTTCTGAAATTACGTGTAAGTCTAACTACCCTGTGAAACTTTCTTCCGTATTTTCTAACATTAAACCATCTCATTAATTGTATTTGGATACCTGACATGACAAAGACTTACTGTGGATCCCCTACGATGTTGTTCATAATCACATGGGTCATTAACTACACTTGGACTCCAGATTGGTATAGACTCATAGATTGGCTATAAATCTCTTCTTTTTCAGCCATTCTTATTCAAACAATTTTCACTATCCTTCCCTCGATAATGGCTCAACCAAGAAAAATATAGCAGAGAAAGACTACGAAAACTTTCAAGAGGGGCGGTTTTCTCCTTATTTTTGACACCAAAATCATACGCCACGGATGGACCCTCTTCTATATCATTCAAAGAAATTTGGTTATTCCCGAGAATTGGTTTTGATGTTCTACCAATTTAGCGGATATGAAGATGGAAAATTCTACTTCAATGCCTATGGACAACGATTGGAATTGAATAAGGAAATGATCTCCGACATACTTCAAATCCCAATACATACCCAGGAGTCCCTTATTCAAGAGTCATCATTTGATTCCGCAAAAACTTTACTGCGAGCTACCGTATCTCATGGCGACGTCGAAAATACACATCACATTGTTCTTCAACGCTCTTTGAAACAAAATCAACGTGTTGTGCTCCACTGGTTGGGACATAATGTGGTAGGTACATCACACCAATCAGAAGTCACAAAGCCTCAACTTCACCTACTTTGGATTTTGCAAACTCAAAGAGATGATTTTTGTCTAATCCAACACCTGCGAACGTAATCACCAAGAAAACAAGAAGGTCGGCACCCTACCCACTTTAGTAACGCTAGATTATGATGCGTTGGGGTTATCCAATAATTTCTCGAGACACCCCTTCAAAGAGCATATATAAAAGTACTCCAAACGGACTACTCCGTTGGATGCTCGATAGATGAAGCGAAACAACCCAAGCTCAAATTCGACCATTTATTTGATGAAAATGCCATCTTTGAATATTATTAATCCCATGGAAGGCATTAAACTTCTTCATCGGGGTTTGAGGGAACTACACGCGTCGTCGAATATCATCATCACAACTCTTCAGTTTCAAGATCGTCAAACAACGATGATGTTGAAACAGGAGGAGATCTTGGAAAATCATTCTCAATCCTTGCAAAAATCACGCTCTCCTAATGGAAAATCAAAGCGTACTCTCTCGCCAGCCAAGGGGACATTCGATCTGATTTCGGCCAACAAATAGAAGACCTAAACGATGCGGTGCAAAATATGCATCTCCAAGATCAATATAAGAATCCATGATATTACTAAGTCAATAAGTATATAATCATATATGTTATTACGTTTTTCCGTCGTACTATGTATTTTGTCTTATCTTTTTGTCTTCTTTTGTATACAATGCTTAGTAGGATTGTCATCATTTCCGTTGTGACTAATGTAATTTTAACATATGCTACAGGAGGGTCTATTTTCTTACATACTCATTTTTCCATCCAGTTGCCAGTATCGTTACCCATTTTTTTACTTCATCCACCATGGCATCTTCATCAAACATTGCATCTTCATCATCCATGGTACCTCCCAAACTCATTCCTGAGCAATCCTTTCAGTCCATGATGGATTCCAATGCCTATGGCCATCTCTTCCATGATTACATCACAAATATTGGCTCCCTAATTCTTCAACCTGACCAAACTTATTCTCCGAGTTTGGCTGCATACTTTTATGCTAATATGGAAGACACACCAGCATTCAACCATGCGCATGGTTTCTACTTAGACGGGTTCACAATCCGAGTTGGTGACACACCTCATATCTTTTCTGAACAACAACTTGCCCTAACTTTGGACCTTCCATACCACGAACCTGCTGCATCTTGGCATTACATCTATCATAATTCTTACCGTTCCTTTCAGTGGCAAGCGTTTCGCGACTCTTATGGTGATGGTCTTGAGATCAAACGAGAAGGAGATGGCCATGTGCCATGGCGCAACATCACCATTCCATTAGCAAGCATGACCATGAACATGGGGACTGCAATGTTATTTGTACTCTCGAACATTATGGGAGATTGGCATTTTTCTCTCGCCAATGAGGTCGCTTTAAGTCGTATTGATTCAAAGCACTAGCTCGGGGTCATGCATTATTTAACATTTTAGGTTGTGTTGTCTCCAACCCGAAACGAGCTCTCGCGCACTTTTCGGGATCGATATATACTTTTACCGATCCACCTTGCTTGCGGATCATGAAGACACATTTCCCACGGTTTGCGGCTACTTTTCATGGTATCGGTCAAGGTGGATTCCATGTGCCCAAAGAAACGTAATCATTCGCTCATTGAGGTTTTAAATCAATGGAAGCGTCCTTCGATACGAGGCATGTTCGATGTTACCCAAAGGACGAAAAGATGAAGACCAATTTGAGGGAATCCGGAGACAAAGAATGGGCCGAAATTTGGCAGACTATTATCTATTGGCGCGATGCTAAGGAAATGCATTTCCTTAAAGAGGACGCTAGACCTTCACATCCTGCTGGATGGTAAACTTGAGTTTGCCATTGTACATATATCTAGCTAAACCTTATGCTTGGTGTGCTATTATTTTTCATGTTTCGAATGCTATTGTTTTTTATTTCGTGTGCTATGTTTAGTGTGCTATTAAACATTTTCTTGTTCTTTCTGAATAATATATTATGCTCTCCAACCTTTCTGTTCCAGCAATCTAGTCCTAATTTTGCTCACGGTTCTCAGGTACTTTCTCTCTTTAATTATTGATACTTGAGGACTAAGCATCATTACGTTTGGGGTGCTTTAAACCTCAGTAAAAAATTAGGCATCTTGTAGCCCTTGTATATAGTTTTTATTTTCATATTAATAATTGTATCTAGTGACAAAGTCTTGTTTACTTTTCAATGATGAAAATTGTCTAGAAATCTCACATTAGTATCCTAATTAGGATTTGTTTTAAGAAATTTTAGATAATATTATGCAATAGTTTATACATCTTTTCATGAATATTCATATCTTGAGTATCATCAATTGTACATAGCGGTAAGTTTGGAACCAACGGTTAGTTACTTAAACTATAAATCCTGTGAGAATCTAACCAAAAGCCTTGACATGAGTGATTTGTGTGTGATGACCACGAGGGTTTTTCGATTAGAGGAAATCACGATCTACTTACTTGATCACCACCCAACCCTAGGCGAAATTTAGGCCTTATTTGGATCGACATAGCTAAAAATTCTTACACATTTACAAATATTACCACTAGTCACTCCACTTTGAACCTTTCATCAAACCTTTCACTTTCACCACAAAAATTCCTTACCCATCTATTAAACCAAATAAAAGAACCTACCTAAGTGATGAGTATGAGAAATAGGATGAAATGTGGAAGAATAAAGAGAAAGACTTGTCCTAAATATAAGTCAGTTACTTGCTTCAGGAAAGAAAAATAGAATCATGTTCTTAAGCTATATATATATATATATATATATATATATATCATCAGTATCTAGAGGCTTAAGAACAAGGTTATAAAAATCAGTTAGAAGAAGGAAAGAAAACAAGGATTTCTCTAGTGTAAATATATGAAGACCCTAGTCTCTCATACTCGTAAATTTTGATTATCCATTTCCATTTTCTTGTACACTATCCACCTAAGCCCCACAATACCTAATAAAGACCTCTAGCTCAATTAGGAGTAGGGTGGTGTGATAATAAGTAGTAGACGTGATTGATCGACATCGGCTCCTTTGACTGTCATTGAGATGTAAGGAAAAGTGTGCCCACTGCACACTAGAGTTAACAAAACCTGAGTGGAAAAATTTTGAGTGAATTTGTGTTTCAACACATACCTGTGAGAACCCATTTAGGTATGCTCTCCAAAGGATCCAGAAACAACCCTGCTAGTATATTTCAATGAAAAATTCACTGCATGAATAATCATATGTAGATGTTTTAATTATTGAATAGATATTAACTTGAGTTTCAAAGAAATCAATCCTCGTTCACTGCTAAGGAGATGTATGGATATCTGAGATTAATTTAGGAAACGAGTTTACATCCGAAGTCGTTGTAGTATAAATGAAGTTTGTGAGTATCTTTTCGAAAACTCTCCGCGAGGCTATAACTTCGTCCACTAGGGAATTCCTAGTGGTTTAAAGGCCTTGTTACATATGGTCAATGCAACCGCACTCTGCTAAAACGAGAATTAGTTTAGGACTACACATTTTTGGCCACTTATCTATTTTAGTGTCTCTTTTTGCTTGAGGACAAGCAAAGTCTTTGTTTGGGGGTAGTGTGATAAGCACCCAAAAGTGTATTATGAAACCCCATTGAGACATATAAATTTGGTTAATTATGTGTTTAATAATCATGAAATAAATATGTTTTCATACTTTTGCGGGTATTTGCGATAAACATGGAAATATTGGTTAAACCTTGCGATAAAGCACGAGGAACAGTATATATGAATTCTTCCAAATCCATTTAAGAAGCATCAAACTTCCAAAGCTCCTACCTCTCGAACCAGGACTCGAATCACGACAAGAGAGTTGCTTTCGGACAATCAGGACGATGAACTCTACGCATAGGCGGGAAGTTGTAAAACTGCCCAAAATACCGGACCGCCATTGGACTGCACATGGACCCACTATGTGGGGCCACAAGATTGGATGAGTCATCAATCATGGAGCATGTCAAGACAAAAATAACAAATTATTGGTGCAAAGTTGACACCTTGCATGTAATAAATTAGATTAGGTGTTAATAGTGAAAAAAAGGCAAGGTGTCACTTTGTTTTAATGTGGTGGATAAAAATGAATTAATGTGGTTTGATGATTCACGTGGGAGGAAATGAGATTTCTCTCAAATGGAGAAGAAATTAGACAAGGGTGGGAGACACTCCATTTACTCCCTTGACTTATTTTCCTTACATGGCATTATTTTAGTTCCTTAGTGAAAAAAATCATAAGTTAGTTTTTAGTTTTTATAAGAAAAGCTTGTAATAGTTTTAATGGAGGAAACACTTGTTTTCTTCTAGAAAATAAATCGAAGTGAGTTTGATTGTTTAGCTTTCTCCTCTCTCTCTCTTTTTTTTTTTAGTTTATAAATCCTTGTCCCAAGGATCATGAGCTAACTTCCCTTTTGGGGAGTTAATCCAACTCATGTGAGGGTAAATCAATTTTGTTGGTTTGGTAGGTTGTTAGGAAGAACAACTAGCTCTACACCCTATCCCAAAATGATAGTTGGTGTAGTGTCTGGTTAGGAATCAAAGCAATGAGCTTAGAGATAAGTCATTGCTTAGTTCCACTGCTAGCATGTGTGAGCTCTTAAGTGAGCCATACATGCTAGGGATCAAATCTTTTCTTCCATTAGGGGCTTGTCTATGAGTCTAGGAAGGATCAAATAACTTTTTTCAAATCAACAACTAATGATAGTTTCACATGAGTAGGATTAACTCTCCACCTTTTCTTTTAAATCTCTATTTTGGTATTAAGTGCATGTTTTCAAACTTTAATGTCTTTCTTAATGTTTGTGTAGGAAGGAAAACCTAGCATCAATATTATAACCTTACTCCTTAGTTCCCTTTATTGTAACATCCAATTTGTAGTTGTTCTAAACTTTAGGTTAGTTCGAATCCTTATTCCAACTCTACAAAACGAAGATCGTGAGTAAGGAACCTTGAGTGCTTTTGCATCAATTTAGAGAGTTCAAACCTCTAAGTAGTTGTAAACAAGCATACATCATGTCTCTGGGTATTGTCTGCATAGTCTACAGCAAGATGCCATGTGTACCCCCAATCTTTGCACTTTATCGTCAGTTGCTGCACCCTTTTGCAAGATCTTTTAAGCTAAAGCTGCAGGCCTAGGGTGTATTGATAAGTGCTCAAAACTGTAGTTTTAACCCCTTAACAATATAGCTGTTAGACCAATTATGTGATTAATAATATAGGTTTATCACTAATTACGTGCTTTTGAGTATTTCAGGCTTCGGAGTTGAATAAATATAAATTTGTTACTAATTAGGTGCTAAAATGAGCTAGCGTGATTGCTATGCAAGTTCTATGAAGAAAGCCCAAGTTTCATGGAGAAAAATTCTTTAAAAAGCCCAAGTCAAGCTGTTAAGTGAAAGTCAAACCGAATTAGAAAGCTGAAGAAAAGTCAACAAAACTTCAAAAGGCCATATCTATGGGCTCAGACCTCGGATTTTGGCCCATTTTATATCAAAATGACTGGCTCAGAAAGCTCTTTTCAATGGTCTAGACCTTGATTCGTTCAGAGTAGTATAAGTTGGTGAAAACTTGCTCTACAGTAACACGACCAGAATGAAAAGTCTTGGATTCAACAAATTGGGTTTTGGGCTTGATTTTTCGGCCCAAAACATAGCTCCTCTGCCCATGCACGAATTTGGGGATCTAACTCTTCTATATCAAGAGACAAAAGCTTAGCTCTTAAGCTATCTAGAAATAAACCTAGTTCTAGTTCATAAAATTTAGTTTTTGTAATATCGAATTAGTTTTAATTCATTAAATTAGTTTATATATATATTAATCTAGTTAGTTGTCAATTTTATTAGTTGTTAGATGCTAGTTTAGAGGTAGCCATTAGAGAATAGTTTTAGATCTAGATTTAGACTCCATTAATTAATTAGTTTTTTTTTATCTTGTTTTAAATTAAGTTATTAAATTATTATTATTGCTATTCATTAGATCAATAAAGTTAATTAGTTATTCATAATCTAGTTTCATTTTCATTAAATCATTGTAGTTTCAATTCATAGATTTAGTTATTTATCATTATTAGTTTCAATTAAATCTTGCATGATTAGATTTCCATTTGAATTGAAATAAGCAAATTTAGAATCTTTATATCATGTCTTGTTTAAATTCATATAGAAATGATAGTATAATGATTCTAGGCTAAACCTCCATTAGAGGGGGTTAAACAAGCCTTGATGAAAGTTTGATTGTTGTTAGCATAGAATAGTCGTAATTTTCTATTCCAATCTAGAAAACAATTAGTTCACCATGAGAATGGATTTGATTGTTTCACATGCTAGATGTTAGTTGGTAGAGATTGCCATGAACAACTAGGGATTAGGAAGAACCAATTGTTATGCGAAAGCAGTTCAATTTGGATTGCGATATTTCTTTGTTAGTTGATTAAGTCGAGTTAAGGTGGAATCAATCCCCCCTAATTCTTTATTTAGATTCAAACCTTAGTATTTTCGTAGTTTGAATTATCGTATCTTGTTAGTATAATTTGCATCGTAGTATAATTTCCACAATACTCTCATTGACTTTGGATATATTGATAATCTTAGTAAACGCTAATTCTAAAGAACTAGGAGTGGAACGAATTTTCTATTCCCACTATATTGCTATAGAATCGAGAGTAGAAAACTTTGATAACATCACAAGTAAAGACTAGTTTTAGTTTTACTTGCGTTGAGTTTAATCGCTTATTCATAGGTAAAACTACACATTTTATCAAATATTATGTATATAATTGTTCCAGATACATTTGCTCTATTGAATCACATGTTCCTTCTCTCCGATCTCTTCATATGCTGATTTTGTAGAGAAATTGCCTTCGTATCAGGACACCACACTACATAATCACTAAAGCTTGAATCACACTTCTGTACTAACGCAATATCCACATTCACACTCTCCATCACCTCCTGTAAGACTGAAGGAATGGACCATTGATCATCTTGCAGTAAATCACATACCTTTGTTCTACACCCTTTCAGTTCCACTGGATTGATGTTAAGCAATTGTTTCAGAGACTTACTTCCCAACCAGTTACTTCTCCACAAATCCACATTTTCACCATCTGCCACCACCTATTGAGATCTTGGGATCACTTCATTTAACGCCTCTTTGATGCCAGCCCAAATAGAAGTAGGCTTATGAAATGTGATTATTTCTCCATCTTTGTTGAAGTACTTGGCTCTTAGGAAAATATCCAGATCAGTATCACCAGCTAGAACCCCCCATGTCAATTTCATTAACATTGCTGTATTCATAGTTTTCAGCCGTCTTATACCCAGTCCACCTTCAGTCAATGACTTACACACTTTATTCCAGCTAATAGTCACACCTTTCCTAGTGGTGGGATCACCTGACCACAAGAAATTCGATCTTCATGAGAGTTTCATCTTCTCTAATTACAAACATTGGCCATTTGTAAATTGCCATGTTGTAAATTGGGATGCTGCATAACACAGATTTGACTAAGATAGCTCTACCATGAAATGATAATCTCCTACCAATCCAACTAGTAAGCTTTTTCTTAATCTTATCAAGAACAGGAGCAACACATGCTCTAGTGATTTTTCCTTGATTCAAAGGAATCCCAATGTACTTTTCAGGTAACCTCCCTTCCACCATGTTCAATTCATGTAGAGCTATATGTTTTCTATCTTCATTGAAGCCTCCAAAAAATACTTTACTCTTTACTTTGTTAATATGCTGATCCGATGCTTCTTGATATCTTCCCAAAACATGGTTAAGCTTTCTGATACCCTTAATCCCTCCATTTGCAAAAATGATAATATCATCTGCAAAAAGCAGATGAGAAGGAGCTTCAACACTCTTAATGGTGGTTAAAGCCATCAATTGCTTCTTAGTTCTCAGATAGAGCAGTGCTCTGTTTAAAGTGTCTTCAGCAAGAGCGAAGAGAACTAGAGATAAGGGATCACCCTACTTTAAGCCCTTCTTCATTGCAAAATATCCCACTAGACCTCCATTCAGTAAGATAGAAAAATAAGCTGAGTTCACAATCTTTGTAATCCACTTAATCCAAGTATCTGAAAACCTAAGCATTTTCATTACCTGAAAGAGAAAATCCCAATTCATAGTATCATAGGCCTGTGTTATATCCAGCTTCAGAGCCACTGAGCCACCATATTTCTTATTCTTCATCTCATTCATGAGTTTTGAAGCCAAGCAAATGCTAGTTTGGGAGCTTCTACCTGGTACAAAACCTATTTGTTCCTTGGTAATGATCCTATCAGCCATATAGTTCATCCTTCTTTGTAAAAGCTTTGTGATTATCTTGAACAGGAAGTTTCCCATGCATATGGGTCTAAACTGACTTAATTTCTTGGCTTCTTTGTCCTTAGGAATCAATGCAATGAAGTTAGCATTTAATCCATTAGGTAAGCACCCTTGAATGAAAAAGGATTGAACAGCAGGACACATCTTGTTTGATAATTTCCCAACACTTGAAGTAGAAATGACCCCTGAAATCCATCCGGACCTGGAGAGCTATCCGCTTTCATAGAAAAAATAGTTTTTTGTATTTCTTCATAGTTGGGAATTCTTGTGAGGAAATAATTATCTTTATCATCAATAAGTTTTGGAATAATACTCAGCAGTTCTGGATCATGGGTGACTTGTGTATCTTGGTACTTTGCTTCATAGAAGCTGATTACATGTTGCTTAATCTGGTCTTGTTCAGTCAAGAGAGTTCCATCTTCTTTTATAATTTCTGTCATCATAGAAGCACCTAATCTGATCTTACACATGTTATATATGAAAGTAAACTGAATTTCTGTCCCCCTCTTCATAAATTTTGGTTCTGCTTTTCTGCCTCAAAAGTGAAGCTCTATTTCCTTTGGTTGCATCCAATTCGACTTCCTTCTGAACCATCTCAACCCCTAAACCATCTTCATTAATTACTTTCATCTACAAGCATCTGTAGTCTCACTAACTTTGCCTGTGCTTTTTTGATGTTTGTGTCTACCAACCTAAAGGTCTCAGTATTCCACTTCTTGATATCCACTTTCAATCTATGTAGTTTTCTCATGACTTTGATGATAGGTGGAAGATACCCCTCAAAGGCTTGATTCCAACTATATTTTACCATATCCATAAAAGTAGTGTGTGAACACCACATTTTATTGAATCTGAAGGGGATGTTTTTTTGCTTTGGCACATAAGGATGAAAGTCGATGATTGGGGAGTGATCAGATGCATATCTGGCTTCAGCCTTGTATTTCCAACCAGCGAACTTAAGATTCCATGCTTCATTGTAAAATACTCTGTCCAATCTGCTAGTAACTCTCCTGTATCCCAGCTGGTTGTTACAACAAGTGAACTTCATGCCTTCCTAATTGCTCTCTAAAAGTTCAATCTCGTTAACAAAATTATTAAAATCTCGCATTGCCACTCTACTAAGTGCTCTGATTCCTTTCTTTTCCTCATTACGCAAGACCACATTAAAATCCCCAATCACTACCCACGGCGAAGTTGTATTAATGAGTTTAAGGTCGCGCCAGAGTTCTCTTCTTAGAATAAGAGAACAACTTGCATGCACAAAAGACAAAACACAATCATTGACAAGAACCGAAATATGTTGTTCAGTAACTAACACCACCCTTATATCTATGCCAATCTTGCAGAAAATCCATAAGTTTCCCAATCTGCTCTGAGAATCATTGTGAATAATGGAATTCTCAAAATAATCCAATCTAAAATCATTCAAGAAACTAGTTTGTAGCTTTACTAGAGGTTCCAATCTAAGGACTTCTTTTGACTCTTGCCCCCTTTACAATAACTTTAGCCATTAGTATCGGTCTTTCTGTGAACCATGGAAAGTTGCAAGTCTTTGGTTATCGTTGATTCAAATTGTTAAATTGCTATCCTTTCCGAGTCCTATTTCTTTAATCAACTTACCTAGCAAAAAAATATGTTGAAAATAGTTGAATAATGTATTTATGTTTGTCATAACAATGTTTTTTAAATTATTAGCAGTATATACATGTAAAGAAATCATCCCAAGTTGCTACTCGATTGAAATTATGTTCCTCATGTAAGTATATGAATCCGCACATGCTATATAGCTAATCAGTCAATTCCTTCTTCTTAACGACGCAGTGTCATGTTACTTGATGTTCTCTCTTCTTTATGAAGCAAAAGAGTTTGTTACAGCAATGCAGAATATGGAACCTACGTTACCGTCTCTAACTTGTATTGAACTAGGGTGTGCCCGTGCCGTATGACACTATAACCCAGCACCTCTGACCCATTCATATAGCCAAAATAGCCCATTAATCAATGTATTGTCCCATCAAAAAGTTAATTGGATGTTGAATGGGATAGCAAACTGGATGCACTCCTCTTCAAACACCTAGATTCCGCCACATCATATTTTGCTGAAAATGAATAACAACTAGCAACTGATAAGGAGAGATCATTCTCTCCTTCATTTAAATTTAGGAAGAGTTAAGTAGTATTACCCCCCACTCCCACCCCTGAATTCCCCCAACTAGATGGGAAATTAGGGTTTCCTCCCCCCTCCTAATACACACAAAAAAAACACAGTCAACTCAATTTGACTTTTTTTGTGTGTGTATGGGGGGAATCCTAATTGGCTCATCTAGTAGGGGGTAATACTAGTTAACCCTTAATTTAGTGTGGCATTTTGTATATAACCGTCCAAAAGGACAGCTCAGACTTGGGTAAGGATTTAGAACTAAAGGAAACTATGACGTGGCAAACCATAGAAAATAGAGTTGGGAACCATAAAAAAAAAAACAAACAAGAGGAGAAAAACTAACGTTCTTGACACAAGTTCCTGGCCTCTTCAATTTTGGTGTTGACCATTGACCACCGGTGATAATTGTTGAACAATCAACTGCCCCTTAACTTTCCTTATTAGTTTCTAGAGATGCTCTTGTACATAAGACATAGCAAACATAGTGTAACAAATACCAACGATTGGAACATACCCATATAATTCTTAATCCATGGTACTTATATTTAAGAAAGATTGTTGCAATACCACTTTAAATTTCAAATTTGATCTAAACTAGGGTATCATATTATTTAAATTTGCCTTGACAACAAAACAAACTTTTTTCATTCAATTCTTTCGTAACTTGTGGGGATATGCAGCGACAAGATTTTTTTATCAACGGTTGGCCATGAAAAGATGGAGAGAGAAAGTTCCAAAGCTTGGGAGTAGAGACGAAGAGAGAAGACTGTTTGGTGTTTAATTTTCTCTTTAATCACTGTTGATGGAGTAGCCTTGTTAGCAATTCGCCGAATTATTCGCGAATCAAATTTTTGAAGGGCAATATGTATAATACTTCCGAATGTTTAAAAGATTTGGAATAATTCACAATTTTTTGCTTTGAAATGAATAATTTGGATTTTGGAGAATTTTTCAAAAATTATGCTAAAAAAAAAATGAAAATTCAGTTGCTTTTTTGTTATTTTTTATGTATTTTATATCCGCACTCTTACTTTAAGTGCCTCACTCTTACATTCTTAGTGATAAATTAATCTAAAAGCTTTGACAATATTTAAATTGTCATGTCATGGTGTATGTATTTTGAAGTTTGAACTGTAATTTCAATCCAAAAACAAATAAATTAAGGTACCTATGTAGACCGTTCAATGTTTTCATAGCTAAATTTCTTAGATATGTTTGTTATTTTGTAAAGAATGACAACTATTATTAATATTTACTAATATAATATCACGAATTTTTGACTTCCGAATTTTTACAACAAAACGTTTAAAATGCGTATTAATTAAATACCGCATAATTGTCGTATTGCAAATTTTTTACCGAATATTTGACCGTACCGTTTTTTTTGAGTCGCCAAATAATTCTTGAATTATTCCCGTACCGAATTTTTGCCGTATCCCGAATTGCTAACAAGGTGGAGTAGTGCTATATTGACCTACTTTTTAGACCTGCTATTACGACTCACTATTCGGATAACATTGGTTTGCATTGCAATACACACAGACACGTATCTCTATGTAAATCAATGATTAGGACTTTTGACACATCAGTAGGTCAAATAAGTGGGTCGGTATAGCATTACTGCTGTTGATGCCCCGCCAAACTCTTTTAGTTTTCTAAACCACGTGGACATCTCGAGATATTCACATATCTTTTTCAACGGTGGGTAAAAGTTGCCCTTTTATTCTAGGAGAGAATGATCTACCCTTAGAGCATTCCCAATGCAGTCAACTATTATTCATCTCCACGTAGGCAGTATTTCCCCTCTTTTCCACCGTTTTGATGAAAAACAAGGTGAAGTTGCCCAATGCAAAGGTGAATATTAATCTCGGATGGGATGTTAGATTCCGTCTGGACGTAAAAATCGAAAAAACGCTTTGAACGGAATGAAACATCCCATCTGAAATTAAAAAAAACCCGAAAAAAGTCAAAAAATCATGCAAAAAAAACCATTTTAAAAAAAAACACAGGAGACGGAATCCAACATCCCGTCCGAAGTTCACAACTCAGCCACTATCTCGGTTGAAGGTTTCACCTTCGTTTTGACTTGGGAAAATAGTCACCACCATATTCACCTTTGCATTGGGCAAAGGTTTTGAACAAAAAAGAGGTGAATAAAGTCACAAACCCACCATATCCACCTGCATTGGGAATGCTCTTATAAGGACTCTTAAAAAATAGGAATTCCTTGACAAAATAAAAATAAAAAAAAAAAAAAACAAAACAAAACAAAACAAAAAAAACTAAAAACAAAAGGCCAATGCTGAGATTCTTTGGGGCACAAAAAAACACAAAAACAAAAACAAAAACGATACCAGCTCGAAAACAATAAACTCGGTATCTAAGCCCAAAGAATCAAATCAAACCGGCATTGATAATCCAGAGTATACCTCCAAATTTTTTTTTAAATAGATACATCTATGTTGGATATATGTGACGCTTGAAGAAGCTGTGGGTAGAGATTGAATCTTCTTACTGAGCTCTGACATCACTTTCTTTTTATCGCTTGAAACTGTCTTACGGAAGGTCACTGTAACATTTTCTAACACCACTGCATTCTGTAAAAATTCAAGAAATATGAGTTCATTCTCAAGAGTCAAGACCTTTGCGTGTGTTGGAACGAGCCACACCTACACCTAAAGCCCAATACTAATAAGTGGTGTGGGCCTCCTCATGTTTTACCGAAGACTACTTCTTTATACAAGATTATGTATGTATAACTGTATAATGCATTTATGCATCTTAAGATTTTCTTCTTTGACCACCGGAAGTTTTTCTGTATTGAATTCTTGGAGAGTGGAGACATGTCTAGGAGATATAGTCAATAATACTGTTGCTGAATAATTGATGAAAGGAAAGCAGTTTGCAACTACGCATGCGGACTCAAGTCATTTCACCTAGATAGTAAGAGCATTCCTAATGCAAGTCACTATGAGGAAAAATTGAGAGTTTTTATATTTGAATCCCAAAAAACTCTTGCCCAATGTAAGGGTGACAAAGTTGGTGACTTGTAACTAAGTGACAACGAGGGTAGCACTTGCTATTGAGATTTTCACTGAGTTGTGAGCTCCGGACTGAATGTTTTATTCCATCCGATGAGTTTTTTCAATTTTTACATTCAGACGGAATCAAACATCCGGTCCGAGATTCAAAGTCACCTCTGCATTGGGCACTCTCACCTTGCTTTTCACCAAAGCGATAGCAAAGAGGGTAAATTGAGCCTACGTGGAGGTAAAAAAACACTTACTTGCATTGGGAATGGTCTAAGACAATTATTAGTGCCACAAAAAATAGGAAAAGAATCAAGAAGGAAAAAGAAGGCTTGATTATTCGAACATAATAAAAGGTTTGTGGAAAAAGAGGCTTCCGAGTGGATGCCCATCCATGTGGTTTTGACTTTTGAGTACATGGTCACCTTTCTCTTTAAAGAACTAGCTTTGTTGTGTTGTTATCTTCTTTCTTCCTATCAGGTGTCATCGTTTAAGTCTTCTGAACCCAACCAACTGCCATTTTCTAAGCACAAGAAATGGCTGATACAGCTCTTCAAGTTGTTGTCTCTCTCTTTCTTGGAGTAGTCTACGAAACATTAAGCTCTCTGATTCGCAGGGAGTTTGGTCTAGTGTCGGGTGTCAACAAGGACTTGGAGAAACTTTCTGAAATATTGGACACTATTCGACTAGTCCTTGAAGATGCCGAGGCGATCCAAGTTAGGGACAAGACGACTAGGGACTGGCTAAGACAGCTCAATGACGCTGCTTATGATGCCGACGACGTCTTGGATGAGTGTGCATACGAATCTCTAATGATAGAGTTGAATGTTGGTGATAGAAGTTGCAATGATAAAGTTAGTGTAGTGGGCAAATATCGTGCCTGGAGATATTATAACTGATATTTCAAAACTCGAGACATTGGCATAAGGGTCAATGTCTCAGTATATTTCGTAGTTGTTTTCAAACATTTGCAGGTATTGAGCGGGAAAGAGGAGGAAGACAAGGGACACGTATCAAAGATTGACTGGATCAAAACCAAATCAGGATACTATATAAAGACTGGAAGAGAGAAGGGATTCTTGAGTTCATTGTCAGAAAAATCATTAGAAGAGAGAGAGAGAGAGAGAGAGAGAGAGAGAGAGAGAGATTGTAAATTTCTATCGCCAATCAATAAAACTTTGATTCAATTCATCTTCTTCATTCTTCATTCATTTCTGTTCATTGATAAGGTTGTGTGGTCTTAGAACAATTGAGAAAAGGTGTTCTTAGACATCACATTGGCGTCGTCTGTGCATCAAGAACAAGAAAATTTGAAGTTTTCTTCTTCTTCAATATAGAATCCATAGTTTTGTTTTGCGTTTGAGTAACAGAAGAGTGAAGGTAGTTGAGTAATACAGTGAGCCTTGAATCATAATGGCTCCAAGGAAGAAAACAAACAGCAAACGAGTGGATAATGATAATCAATCACAAACAAGAAATATAAGAGCTTCTGTGAGTCGGCGATACCAGGAGGAGAACATGGAAGGTAACACTTCAATTCAAGAAATTTTGAAAAGGTTGAGGGAAGTGGAACAGCAAAATGTGATCTTTCAAAAGGAGAACTAAGAGATGAAGAAGGGAAGTCTGAGTGTGGTTGTCAAGGATATCCAAGGAGACGAGGAAGAGGAGTGTAGTTCAAAATTAGGTAGTAATTTTACGGGAAAAGCATCAGAAAGACATGAAAGAACTACAGAAGCTTCGCCAATACTTGAAATGCCAATACCACAACCCATCACCAAAGAGATGATACAATAAATGATGCAGAACCAGCTTCTTGAAAAGACTTCTGCTTCGATAAGGAAACTGGCAGACGATGTTAGTAGAAATCCGATACATCATAGCGTTGAGATGATGCCCGTTCCACCAAAGTTCAAACTTCTGAAGTACACCCAATATGATGGGACGTCAGATCTGATGGACCATCTATTCGGATATCAACATCAGTTTTCGATATACAAAGGTACAACTTATCTGGATTCATTATTATGTAAATTTTTCTCTTCAAGCCTGAAGGGGAAGGCGTTGAAGTGGTTCTGTTCTCAACCGGAAGGGTCGATATTATGCTATCGGGAGATTGAAGAGAAGTTTTTGTCCAATTATGGTCATCAGCGAGTAAAACCAAAACAGGTGTCAGTCTTGTTCCAACTTAAGCAAGGGAAGAAGGAATCTTTAAAAACTTTCTTATTGCGGTTCAAGGTAGAGGCACAGCTAGTGGAGCATTTGGATCAATCGGAAATGACAACAGTAATGGCGTTTCAGACAGGACTTATTCCAGATTTTGACAAGCAAAAATATATGCTTCAAAGGAGATCAAAACTCTGAAAGAATTGTATGATAAAACTCAAAAAGATGTGCAAGTTGAGGAGGGAATTATGGCAGCATCGAATCAGTCAGTATTACAGATTTCAAAATCAAGTAAGTCTGCTAAAGAGGATAATTACAATAATTCTGATAAGAGGAAGACGGTAGATTCTTATGCAAAGGTGGAGAACTAACCATCACAGAAAAAGAGATTTGAAAGATCGCTGAAAGAAGAGTTAGATCCCAGCAATTATATCGCCATTAATACAACAGTGGAGGATATCTTAAGGAGGGTGGGGAAAGAACCATATTTCCAGCATCCGATTCACAAGCTCAGAGAAATAGCAGATAAACTTGTATACAATTTCCATAAGGTGAAGAATCATGAAACAAATAAGTGTTTACAACTGCTCAGAGAAGTGGACAGATTAATGCGAGATGGGAAGCTTCACGAGTTCAGAGCGGATGCTCGGCCAGAAGTAACAGCTATGGTGAATGATAAGCCTTTAGGAGTGATCAATATGATTTACAAAGGAGTTATCCCACAGAAAAAGATTATAAGGGATAAAATCCAAAAGATATCGACAGTAAGGGAGGTGCTAGAGGTGAACATAGAGCCGATACCAATGAACCCCTCATTAGTAATGGCAAGCATACCTGGAGCTATTATGTTTGTTCCTGATGATTTGTCAAAGGTGATGTTACCTCATGATAATGCATTGTTAATTACATTAAGGATATCTGGCTATGATGTGCAGAAAGTATTGGCGGATTGTGGAAGTTCGGTCAATATTTTGTTTTGGAAAGCATATACAGGTATCGAATTTGATGAGTCGCATCTAAAAGAACCACAGTTTAATTTGTTTGGCTTGAATGGAACTTCAACCAGACCAGCTGGAGAAATAAAATTGCCAGTAAGGGCAGGTCCACAGATAATAATGACTAACTTTATAGTCATCAAGCATCACTCGGATCATAATGCTATTTTAGGAAGAAAATGGATACATGCTATGAGAGCGGTTCCCAGTATTTTTTATCAGGTTATCAGATTTTCGACTACTTTTGGACCACATGAGATACGAGGTGATCAGTCAAAATATGATAAGTGCAATTTTGTTACTGTGAAAGGTTTGATGAAAGGGAAAAAATAGATACTGGGGGATTCTCAGAAGACACCAAATAGCAATTAGCAGAGGATTTATCTCTAAAGTCCGATACCACGAAGCTTCAGCAGGATTTTAGATTTACGCCAGAGCTGAAAACAGAGATGGAAGTAGTTCTAAGCAAAACAATGGAGGAGGTACAAAAAGTCAATATCGGTCAGAATAATGAAAGTTGTTTTACTTTTATTGGAACAGAGCTGAGTACGAGGGTCAGACAAGATTTGGTAGATTTCTTAACAATAAATAAAGATGTATTCGCTTGGTCGATGACATATCTCCCGGGTATTGACCCTCTTATATGTTCTCATAAGTTGAATATGCAAGAAGGAGCAGTTCCTGTGCATCAGAAGCATAGGAAGGTTCGGCCGATATACGCAAATGCGGTGCAAAATGAAATAAAAAAGATATTAGAATGTGGAATCATTAAGGAAATCGATAACTCATAATGGGCTGCAAATATTGTTGTTGTCCCAAAAAAGAATGGCAAGGCTAGGATCTGTGTGGATTTCACCAATGTTAACACAGAGTGCCCGAAAGATTATTATCCGATGCCCAGGATTGATGAATTGGTTGATCGAACAGCGGGTTTTGAGTTGCTGAGTTTTTGCGATGGGCATTCAGGATATTTTCAAGTTGTCATGGTAGTTTTAGATCAGTTAAAAATAGTGTTCGTTGTGGAAGGAGGTCTTTACTGTTTTGTTCGAATGTCATTTGGTCTAAAAAATGCTGGAGCAACGTATCAGTGGTTAGTTGAGAAAATGTTTAAGCATTTGATTAAACAGATTGTGGAAGTCTACATCGATGATATGGTAATCAAATTGAAAAAAGTAGAAGATCATGTTAAGGACCTCGATGCAGTGTTTCGGGTATTCAAACAATTTAATATGAAGCTCAACCCAGAGATATGTACTTTTGGGGTCAGTTCAGGAAAATTTCTGAGGTATATAGTCACAAAAAGAGGTATAGATGTGAATCCAGACCAAATTCGAGCTATTCAGCAGATGCCTTCTCCGAGTACTAGGAAACAGATACAAAAGCTAACAGAAAGAATTGCAACTTTAAATTGTTCATATCAAGAACTTCTGACCGATGCAAACTTTTATTCAAGTTGCTGAAGAAGAATACAAAGTTCATATGGGAGGAAGAATGTGAAAAGACTTTCTCAGATTTAAAGAAGTATCTCCAAGAAGTGCCAACTTTGATAAAGCCGGAGGAAGGTGATATTTTATTTTTATATTTAGCAGTATCAGATTTTGCTATTAGCTCGGTATTAGTAAAAGTGGAAAATGGGGCTGAGCGACCTGTTTATTTTCAATCCAAAACCATGTTGGACGCTGAAACTCGATATTCGATGTTAGAAAAATATGCATTAGCCCTTCTTTATTCTACTCAAAGGTTGAAACCTTATTTTCAAGCCCATTCAGTCATTGTCATGGAAAATCTTCTGTTAAAGCGTACTTTAGCCAAAACAGCCAAATCAGGAAGAATGGCGAAGTGGTCAGTACTTATTAATGAATTTGGAGTTGAGTATCGGAATAGGGTTTCAAAAAAGAGCCAAGTATTAGCGGATTTTTTAGCAGATTTTCCTGCTGAAGATGAAAATTGGGATATTGAAGAAGATAGTGGTTTATAGTTGAAAAAACCTGATGATGTGATGGATGAGGATGATCCATGGGTTGGCACAAATGGATGGAGACTTTTTGTCGATGGGTCATTAGGTCAAAAGGGATATGGTATCGGAGCGGTTCTGATAACGCCAGACAATTAGAGATTGGAATCAGCAATTACGTTAGGGTTCCATGCATCCAATAACGAAGTAGAATATGAGGCGTTGATTACAGGATTGGAAATGGCTACATCGTTAAATGTCAAAGAATTATCTGTATTCAGTGATTCTCAGCTAGTGGTAAGCCAAATCAATGGAGGATATTTAGCTAAATGCGACAATATGATTGATTATTTGAACTTCGTTAGAAAGAAGCTTCAGAATTTCAGCAGAATCAAATTTCAGCACCTTGATCGAGGAGAAACTCGATTTGCAGACGCTTTGGCATATGTCGCTGCTATGCTGGAAAATACAGAGGGACGTATGTTGCAAGTGGGTAATCAGCAGAATCCAAGTATCGATATGAAGCATCCTGAGATTAGCTGGGGGCGCCATGGTTGAGCAGTTATATTTTATTTTTATCTAAAGGGGGGTTACCCACGGATAAAAATGAGGCTAGAAGAGTAAAATCTTGAGCTGAAAGATATCTACTGATAGAGGATGACTTATATTGGAAAAATCCTAGGGGACACATTTAAAATGAATATCGGCGGCCGATGCTAATCAAATCATTGCAGAGATGCATGAAGGGGAGTGCGGAAATCATTCAGCAGGGAGATCTTTGGCTAACAAGATAACAAGACAAGGATATTTCTGGCCACAAATGCGAAGGGATTGTCTTCGATATGCAAAGAAATGCATTCAGTGTCAGAAACATGGTCATGCAATTCATGTTCTAGCAAAGGAATTGCACTGTGTGTCGAACCCATGGCCGTTTGCTTTGTGGGGGATGGACATTGTTGGACCTCTAATACCTGGGAAAGGCAAGAAAAGGTTCATGCTTGTTGTGACTGATTACTTTACTAAATGGGTAGAGGCTATAGCTTTGCAACATATCAGGGAGCAGGATATTATCGGTTTTTTGTTTGAAAGAGTGGTATGTCGATATGGTTTACCATATGCAATCATATCAGATAATGGTCCTCAATTCATTGGAAGCAAGGTGAGAGATTTCCTAGAATCATGTAAGATCAAACACTTCACATCGGCACCTTATTATGCTCAAGGGTATGGGCAAGTTGAAGCAAAAAATAAGACTATTATGGATAATATCAAAAAGAAGTTAGAGGATAAGAAAGGCTTATGGGTCGATGAGTTAAATAGTGTGCTATGGGCATACATAACAACTCCGAAAGTAGGTACAAGAGAGTCGCCATTTACTCTGGCCTATGGGATGGAAGCAGTAACTCCAGCTGAGATGGTAGTATCTACATCCAGAACATTGCTTGTGGAAAAAAGGTTGAATGAACAAGGGATGCATGCAAAGATCTTAAACTTAGAGGAAAAACGGGAGCAAGCAAGAATTCAGCTTGATTGTTACCACAGACAGCTAAGGAAAGCATTCAATAAGAAAGTCAGAGGAAGAAGTTTCCAAGAAGGCGACTTAGTATTGAAAGAAGTCACTCAAGCGACAAAAAGAAAAGGGAGCTGGAAAGTTATCAGCAAACTGGGAGGGGCCTTATATTGTATATAAGGTTGGAATAAACGGAGCATATTATTTGAAGAATGCTAATGGCGATTTACTACCAAAATCTCAGAATGTCAATAATCTGAAGGTATTTTATCAATAATGTATTTTTTCAATTTTATCGAAGTAATGAGCTATGTAGCAAGAGTATTCATTTTAATAAAAAAAAATTTGATTCATAATGAAATGATGTTATAATATTATGTATGAAAGTCCTGGTATCGACAGAAATGTTGGCATCAGGCATATTGTCAAATGTTCTGGTATCAAAAACAATGGCAGATACCAAGCACATAAAGTCCTGGTATCAACAGAAATATTGGCATCAGGCATATTGTCAAAAATCCTAGTATCATAAACAATGGCAGATACCAGGCACATAAAGTCCTGATATCGATAGAAATGTTGGCATCAGGCATATTGTCAAAAGTCCTGGTATCAGAAAAAATGGCAGATACCAGGCACATAAAGTCATGGTATTGACATAAATGTTGGTATCAGGCATATTGCCAAAAGTCCAGGTATCGATAGACGTGTTCATATCAGGCACATCGTCAAAAGCCCTATCACCAACAGACGTATTGTTTTCAGGCACATAAAGTCGTGATATCAGCAGAAATGTTGGTATTAGGCATATTGTCAAAAGTCCTGGTATCAAAAATAATAGCCGATACTAGGCACATAAAGTCCTGATATCAGCAAAAATGTTGGTATTAGGCATATTGTCAAAAGTCCTGGTATCAAAAATAATGGCCGATACTCGACACATAAAGTCTTGATATCAACAGAAATGGTAGTATTAGGCATACTGTCAAATTTCCTAGTATCAAAAAACAATGGCCGATACCAGGCACATAAAGTCCTGATATCAGCAGAAATGGTGGTATTAGGCATATTGTCAAAAGTCCTGGTATAAAAAACAATGGCCGATACCAGGCACATAAAGTCCTGATATCAACAGAGATATTGGTATTAGGCATATTATCAAAAGTCTTGGTATCAAAAACTATGGCCGATACCAGGCACATTAAATGATTCATATCAACAGCAAGGATGTGGCATTAGATATCATTTTAATGATAAAGGTGCGTGGTTAAATTTTTATTTTTTATTTTGCAATAGTTGCTACGTTTATACTTATCAGAATGTTTCAAAGTTAAAGATGAATGTCACAAGTATAAATTATGGTGCAAAAGCTTCCTGGATATAAGTATTAAAAGATCATTTTCTAGTGATACAAGTCTAAGTATCGCCGGTACTCTCTTTTTGGTTGAGGGTATCAAAAATTTAATTTTCTGGTGATACGTACCAGTCTAAATATCGCCGATACTCTCTTTTTGGTTGAGGGTATCGAAAATTTCATTTTCTGGTGATACAAGTCTAGGTATCGCCAATACTCTCTTTTTGGTTGAGGGTATCGAAAATTTCATTTTCTAGTTATGCAAGTCTAAGTATCGCCGGTACTCTCTTTTTGGTTGAAGATATCTAAAATTTTATTTTCTGGTGATACAAGTCTAGGTATAGCCGATACTCTCTTTTTGGTTGAGGGTATCAAAATTTCATTTTCTAGTGATACAAGTCTAAGTATCGCCGATACTCTCTTTTTTGGTTGAGGGTATCGAAAATTTCATTTTCTAGTGATACAAGTCTAGGTATCGCCGATACTCTCTTTTTTGTTAAGGGTATCGAAAATTTCATTTTCTGGTGATACAAATCTAAGTATCGCCGATACTCTCTTTTTGGTTGAGGGTATCAAAAATTTTATTTTCTGGTGATACAAGTTTAGGTATCGCCGACACTCTCTTTTTGGTTGAGGGTATCGAAAATTTCATTTTCTGGTGATACAAGTCTAGGTATCGCCGATACTCTCTTTTTGGTTGAGGGTATCGAAAATTTCATTTTCTGGTGATACAAGTCTAGGTATCGCCGATACTCTCTTTTTGGTTGAGGGTATCGAAAATTTCATTTTCTAGTGATACAAGTCTAGGTATCGCCGATACTCTCTTTTTGGTTGAAGGTATCGAAAATTTCATTTTCTACTGATACAAATCTAAGTATCGCAGATACTCTCTTTTTGGTTGAAGATATCAAAATTTTCATTTTTTGGTGATACAAGTCTAGGTATCGCCGATACTCTCTTTTTTGTTGAGGCTATTGAAAATTTCATTTTCTAGTGATATAAGTATAAAAGATTATTTTTTCTAATTATGTTAAGTTAAGTATAGATGATACTCTAATTTGGGATGAGGATATCGAAAATTTTGAATTTTTTGTTTACAGTACATACATATGGGTGGTATATTGCAAAAATGGTATAGATTCAAGTTCCATAGGCATCAAAGGATATTACAAGCAAAAATATTACAAAAACGGTTGTGCAGAGGGAATTTTGGCATGGATAAAAGAAAATAGTAGCAATATTGTAGAGTATTACACAAATGGTACATAAATCAAACAGGAGGGGTATTAAGTAGATAATCTATGTCGCTGAACTCAGTAGTAATACGAGGGGTGGTATCAGCAGCAATACAAGAGGTTGTTGTAGTTGCGGCATCAGGAGTAGATGGAGTTGTAGTTGGAAGTTCCTCTATAGGAGCATTATCGGCAGTAAGCCCATGTTCTACAAGAACAACAGGAGGAACATATGGTCTGAAGGCTTCCAACCGATTAGCGAGAATGTTTAAAGATGCAACAATATCGTTAAATTCATTATCTGCAGCTTCTTAAGCTTCTTTATACTTTGCTTCTGTGATAGCAAAGTCTTCGGTAACTTTCTTCAGAATCTCCGTATGTGCTGCAATCTTTTGTTGTAAAGTCTGTTCAGCAGTCTCGGCATTCCGTTTCAAATCGCTTGTCAATTGGCTGTTCACTCGTTTCAAGCGAGTCATTTCTTGGTTCAGTTTATCATTCTCCAACCGTTGAGCCGCAACTGTTTTCTTAAAGCGACCAATATCATGGTCTTGCTAATAGTGAGAGTCAAACTGGGCAAGACAAGCTACTTTAGCCTAGAAAGATAACGAAAATCGATAAGCCAATAAAAATTGGAGATGAAACACCGTATACCTGATTAAGGAAGAAAAATGTAAATACCTTTTCTATGAAATCACAAAAGGTTGTTAAGCGCTTTGCAGGAGTTACGGCACGCATAGCAATCTTATCTTTTGGAAGAACGCAGTTGGAAGACAGGGTCACACCTAAGTCTTCAGGAGGATTATCGGCCAACAGTGAGGCGTTAAGGGAATATAGGTTACATCACATAGATGAAATACAGGCTTGAAGAGTTCACTGGTATCGGAAGAAGGAATAGATTCGAGTGTTTGTCTTTCAGCAAGCCCACTCTCCCCCAAAGTTTTTCATTTCTTGGAACTAGATTGAGTATGGGTATCTTGCGACGAAGCACGAGATACGTCTTTAGGAGGAGCAGAATGCTTGTCTTTAGAAGAAGTCTGAATGTCTGAGGGTGGGGTAGGATGCTTATCCTGTAGAGCTTTAGCCAATGTAGTGTCAGCAGCTTTCTGTTTTCCTTTATCAGGAAATTGGCGACTAACACTGGTTCGCTGACAATCGAGGTGCCATATCTGTATACAATAAACGATGCTGGTCAAATATATTTTGTAACAGCAGATATTCATAAAAATCAAGAACTTCTTTTTTAATTTGAGGAAAAAGATTAGGAGTCATGGTAAGATTGTTATCTAAGTAATCAAAGAAACTTTGGGGAAGACTAGGAGGTAGTTCATGCAAAGCAAAAGAGGACACAAGAAAAGAAGGATCGTCTAAAGGATTTGTTAAAGGAGATTGAGGGGGAATTGGCGACTGACCCATTTTTTGAAGAGCCCGAATCTGAAGAACATTAAAAGGAGCTTGGTAATATTTGATGTTAGGGAGAGCAACAGTACGACGGGGATTCCCTTTTTTATCAGCCCTAGTTCTGACATCGATTTCTTCATCGGTTCCTTCTAAAAGTTTGAGCACTCTGTCTGAGTTCCCATGAGCTTTTTCAAAATGAGGGAGAAGTACTGAAAAGATACAGAAAGTTTGGGGTCAGAGTGGGATTCCGATATATATAAATATCGAAATTGTATTAGAAGGAGGATATACCTGAAGAATTGAAGACTTGATGTTTCAGAGGGGGTTTCGCTGGAGTATCAACACTTTCCCAGTCACCCAAAACGATGATAAGGTACTTGGTCCATTCTTTGTTGCTTTTTCGGTTTTTGCGGATGATACCCTTGATGTTTGAACAGTTGTGTTTTTTGGGGTAAAAATATCTAGGAAATTTTTCACTGAATTTATAGTGCCTAAGGATATTGGATAGTCTGATTCTATCGGCTTTGTACTTTATTCTAGGGAGAGGTGGTTATTGTAATAATTACAGATAAGCATTAACCTCCAGAAATTTCCCATACCCTGGCCAGGGGAAATATTCAGATGGTTTAGCATTTCACTGTCGAAATTGGTCAGAGGAAATCTCAATCCAGCGGCAAGTTGGCCAATAGTAACAATTATCGCTCGTCTGGTACCACTTTGACATTTGGTCAAGGTCCGAGTACCAGCATAGTGTTGCAGATAAATGGATGTGGGAATTTGATAAGCAATCTGAACTAATGCTAGATTAGGTCTTTTGATGAAGAAAGGGTTGAGTCCATGTTTCCATTGACTTGTATCTTCAACAGTTTCGCGCTCAGATTCTGAGGCAGTGGTTTCAAAATGATGACAAGGAATCCCTTCTACAACATAAGACAAATCCCAAGAAGTTTGGGGTCGATATGGTCTCGAAGAATTAGAGGCAATATTATGGCTACGAAGTCTATCATCAGAATGGGTCTCTTCACTATTAATGCTATCATTAGATAGGGTATCTTCACTCGCCATTGGAAGGACTATAAACAAAGATGGGAGGACAAAGGTATTCTTAGTATTGTCAATTTAATATATATAGCATATTATCAATGGTACAATTTTTATTATCGGAAATTGCCATATAAAGGTTGCCATATCGGAAATTTCGATATACGTTTTTAACAAGTTGATATATCCGATGGGCAAAATAGTACAAAAAGAAATATCTAAACAAATCATCTTAAGACAGTAAAGATGTAAACTTTGAAACATTATCAAACATACTAGAAGTGCTATCTACAGTAGTATAAACACAAAAGTAGACAAGCTTATGGTATTCAAAATTCCATAAGACTTTAAAACCCTAGAGATAATTATACTATCATATTTTATTTCTTATAAACTAATTATGGTAAGGGATAGTCTAGCAAAACTAACAAGATGCAAGAGATTACAAGCATACCTGCAAGAGTGAGATTTCTTTCTAAGAATTCGAGGGCAAGAAAGCAACACAATAGAAACGAAGCAAGGAAAATCGCGTTCTGGAGGGGATGTAGCGTATGGGAGAAGCTTGAAGTTGTGGAAAAGATAAACGATTTGTTTTAAATTTTTGTCTAACAATATGGACCGGGTCGATATTTGGGCCCAAACTGATATAACTGCTTCTCGAAAAATTGAAATTTTTGAGCAAAATTTCAAATTTTCGAGAGGGGGCGATGTAGTGGGCAAATATCGTTCCTGGAGATATTATAACTGATATTTCAAAACTCGAGACATTGGCATAAGGGTCAATGTCTCGGTATATTTCGTAGTTGTTTCCAAACATTTGTAGGTATTGAGCGGGAAAGAGGAGGAAGACAAAGGACACGTGTCAAAGATTGACTGGGTCAAAATCAAATCAGGATACTATATAAAGACTGGAAGAGCAAAAGAAGGGATTCATGAGTTCATTGTCAGAAAAATCATTAGAAATAGGAGAGAGAGAGAGAGAGAGAGAGAGAGAGATTGTAAATTTCTATCGCCAATCAATAAAACTATGATTCAATTCATCTTCTTCATTCTTCATTCATTTCTGTTCATTGATAAGGTTGTGTGATCTTAGAACATTTGAGAAAATGTGTTCTTAGACATCACAATTAGTGCCTCTATTTCAGCTTGTTTTGATCTTAAACAAATTATTTTTCATTGTAAAATGGGGAATAAAATTAAAAAGATCATAGAAAGATTTGATGTTATTGCTGATAAAAGATCCAAGTTCCATTTAAGCCCTGGGGATAGAGGTGTGGGAGTTGAGGAGTCGAGTCATCCAATCCAAGAAACAAGCTCCACGCTAAATGAACCAATAGTTTATGGAAGAGACGACGAAAAAGAGAATATTGTGGAGATATTGCTAAACAACTTGAGTAATCAAAACAGTCTTTCCATTTGTCCGATACTTGGAACTGGTGGTATATGAAAGACTACACTTGCTCAATTTGTCTATAAAGATGAAAGGGTAGTAAACCATTTCGGCACCAGAATTTGGGTGTGTGTTTCTGATTATTTTTGTGTCAGACGGATTACAGAGGTGATCATAGAGTCTTTAACGAACAAACCCTGTGATCTCAAGCATCTAGATCCTATTGAAAACCACCTCAGAGAATTGTTGAAAGGGAAGAAATTTCTCCTCGTGCTGGATGATGTCTGGAGTGAGGATGTAGAGAATTGGAACAAAGTGAAATGCCTACTAGCATGCGGGGAGAAAGGAAGTTCGATTATTGTGACCACTCGACTCCAGCCTGTAGTAGAATCTCTTAGTCACCAAAGAGTAATAACAGATTCTATCACATGTACAATCAACCCAACAATACCTCTAAATTCTCTTTTTGAAATTTTTTGTTTGTCTCTGTTCAAGCAACACACATTTGGTGCAGGAAATGAGGAGAATCCAGATCTAGTAGAAGTCGGCAAGGAGATTGTGCACAAGTGTGATGGTGTGCCTCTTGCTATGAAGGCACTGGGAGGTTTGTTACGCTTTGAAAGAGAGGCAATGTGGAAAGTTGTTAGAGACAGTGAGTTATGTGACTTGGGAAAACACGGAGAAAAAACCATATTCCCTACCTTGAAAGTAAGTTATAACCATTTGTCTTCACATTTGAAGTAGGGGTGCAAACGGATAGGTTCGGATTCGGATATGACTGCATCCGAATTCGAATCCGAAAATTTATACCGATATCTGAATCCGAATCCAAAGAATATTAAAAAATTTATTCGAATCCGATTTCGGATATCGGATAATATCCGATCCGAAAATTAATATTAGTTGAAATTTTATTTTCTTTGAATAATTCATTTTACCACTATAAAAACTATTATAAATATATATATTTGTCATTTATTATTATTATTTCGTTATTATAGTTTTATATTATTAGTTTATGATTTTATATAATATTTTATACAATAATAAATAAATAAATAAATTATATATAATAACTATTAATTTTTTAAATCAGATCGGATATTTTCAGATGCGGATATGGCAATATCCGAATCCGTATCCGAATTCGTATCGGATTCGAATATTTGGATATCCACTTGCACCCCTAATTTGAATTTTGAAGTAATGCTTTGCCTATTGCTCCATATTTCCAAAAGATTACGAGATAGAGAGAGAAGAGCTTATTTGCTTATGGATAGCAAACAACTTTATTCAAACTTGTGGAAGGATGGAGCTGGAAGAAAGTGGTGATCAAATTTTCAATGAATTATTGCGACGGTCCTTCTTCCAAGACATTCAGGAAAATGAGTATGGTACTATAAAAGTGTGTAAGATGCATGACCTCATGCATGATCTGGCTTCCCTTGTCATGAAGAATGAACGACATGTATCACTGGGATGGGAGTTACAAACCACTCGGCGCACGTTTTTTCGCTTTCGCAGAAAATTCAGCGTCTAACCCATCGTCATCCAACTTTCAACAATTTAAACGCCTATGAGTGTTGAATCTAAGTGGTCATGTTAAAACTCTGCCAGCTTCAATAGGCCATATGAAACACCTGAGGTACCTCAACCTTTCTGGTACTCGTATTAGATCATTACCCAAATCCTTGAGTTGCCTACGAAACTTGCAAAGCTTAGATCTAAGTAGAAACAATGTACTTACTTATTTGCCTGTCTCAATAGGCAACTTGGAACGATTGAGACACCTCAACCTTTCTTACACTCGTATTGCGACTTTACCTGAATCCCTTGCTCGCCTTCAAAATTTGCGCGTGTTAGATTTACATCAAAATGTCGAATTCTCAACTCTGCCAAATTACAGTTGGCAACTTGGAACAATTGAGGCATCTTTACCTTTCTGGCACTTGTATCTCATCCTTACCAGAAACCATTGGAAGCCTAAAAAATTTGTGCAATTTAAGTTTAAGTGACTGTCGCAAACTTACAGCATTGCCACTCTCAATGGGCAACTTGGAACATTTGAGGGATCTAAACCTTTCTGGCACTTGTATCTCATCCTTATCAAAAACCATCCGAAGCCTAAAAGACTTGTGCAGTTTAACTGTTTAAGTTTAAGTCAAACTTACAGCATGGCCACTCTCAATGGGCAACTTGGAACATTTGAGGGATCTAAACCTTTCTGGCACTTGTATCTCATCATTACCAGAAAGCATCGGAAGCCTAAAAGACTTGTGCAGTTTAAGTTTAAGTTTAAGTCACTGTCCTGAAAGCATCGGAAGCCTAAAAGACTTGTGCAGTCTAAGTTTAAGTCACTGTCTCAAACTTGGAACATTGCCACTCTCAATAGGCAACTTGGGAAGTCTTAGGTTACTTGACCTTTACAAAACTTCCATCTAACAATTGCTTCCATCTAACAATTGCCTGAATCTATTTGCCATCTGAAAAGACTACAGAAACTGAATCCAAATTGAAATATGTTCAGTCACATACCAGTGGGGATTGGCCAACAACTGACTTGTCTCCTACATTGAGTTTGGTGGAAAACCTCCCTCATCAAATTCGTTGCGCCAAGAACTGAAAAGTTTTTCCAACGGAATTATTTACAAACTGAGAAATTCTTTTCAAAGGGTTCTCTGCAATTTCATTTGTGTATCCGTAACTGCCAAGAACTGAAAAGTCTACCTGTGGAATTAGAAAATCTTACAGCACTAACATACCTGTCGATTGAGTCGTGTGGAGCGTTGGATTCTTTTCCAAAGGGGTTACAAAAGCTCGTCTCTCTCCTTCATTTGTGTATCTTTCAATTAAAGAAGTTTAGATGTAATCAGCCCCATGACAATTTTATTCATGCTATCTATTTTAAACACCCAAACAAAAAATATATATTATATTTGAGGAGAAGATGGATTATCCCTAAATAAATTTGTTTAAAATATCCTTTCACAAATATATTTTAACGGTTTATTTCGCATTTATTTTAAGAATATATATATGTAATTCTATTTTTAACAAAGTTGGAAAAATGATATTTTGAAGCAGCGGTGGGGTTCTTGAGTTTCTTAAGAAAGCACCTCGTTTCCCTTTACAGAGCTTAAAAACAAAAACAAGTTTTGAGCCTCTGAATGCTTAAAACTTAAGTTTAAGAGGCTCTCTGAATTCAAAAAAAACAAACAACCCCTAAGTTGACATCTTTGCCGGAGGGACTACAGCATGTCACTACACTCAAAAGGCTACGCATTGTGGATTGCAAAAACCTTAAAGTTTTACCAGAATGGATGCAAAACCTATCCGCACTTGGAAGATTTGAAATCGGAAGCTGTCATCCTGAGCTGCATGAGAGCTGTGAAAAGGACAAGGGACGGGACTGGCACAAGATTTCCCACATTCCATATTTCGACAACTGCCCCCAATGATCCCCTGGTGAGTGAGACTGCAGCAAACTTCATTTCAGGGTTTTAATCTCTTTCCTCTACAATGATTTGATCACGAGAATGTATGTTACAAGTTTACATACACAAGGAATCCATTATTTTGAAAACTTAATAGTTGACAATTTCAATATT
Organism: Coptis chinensis; assembly: GCF_015680905.1. Classification (NCBI taxonomy): domain Eukaryota; kingdom Viridiplantae; phylum Streptophyta; class Magnoliopsida; order Ranunculales; family Ranunculaceae; genus Coptis; species Coptis chinensis. The sequence goes on from NC_141456.1 coordinate 42,861,064, forward strand.
TTCCTCCTTTCTCAACTTCATTTCATACAGTTAAGGTTTGAAGTCGATAACAGGCAATCTTAACAGCAAACTTGCAAGTTCCATACTTCAATAATACGCTTAACATAGACTCCACACTTTTTTTTCATGTTTTTGTAGGAAAAGAGGAGCCTAGAGAGGGTGTTATGGTGGTGAAAACACTGAATTGGTTACTCATTGACTCAAGGTTTCCCAACTGTCCATAACTCTTCACCTCGTATTGCTTTCTTGGTGAGTGAGACTGAATTAACTAGTTTTATGCTATCTTCTCCTACTTCGTGTATCTTTGCACTTTCTATCACATTATTTGAATGTATTTAAATTGAGTAAACTTGCATGTTCACATAACGACCTGGATGACTAGTTTATGTAAATTATCTTTTCATCACAGGGTTTTGGTATCTATTTGTTTTTTGGCTGTGAACCAAATCTTTCTTAGTTTCTATGTTCAGATCATGAAAGAGGATGGTAGCATACTTTCGGTTTCTCTAACTCTTTTCACTGCTCTTGAGTCTTGCATCTTCTTTTTGGTTTCCACTATCAAATTCTTCACTACCAATTATAACTATATACACAACTTACTTCAGTATTTCTCCCTTCTCAACCTACTTATCTTATAGATAGTGTCCTAGTTTGAACTCATCAACATTTAACAGAGGATAATGAGCAATCTTTATGAAAGCAACAAAAATGCAAGCCCCATACTTGTTGTACAAAGTAGTTCAACAATTTTGCACTGATTTTATATATTTGTCTCTTATTAATTCAGGTTGTAGATAGATGATTCTCCTATTCATTTTTGGAATCTCCCCAAGTCTCTTTGTTTTCCTTCAGTCTGATCCTAACAAGTGAGAAGATATGCTACCATTGAGTAAGTTATCATTAGAGCTGAGGTATATGTGCAACTTCCAATAACCTTGACTCTGCCCTATGTAATTTTGTCCTTTTTTTGTTACAAACTTTCTCTCTTATTGCTTCCTAGGCTCAAGTCGGAAATAACAACAGAAGGGGAAAGAGGTTCTCATGAATGCATTAAACATGCAAGAATCGAAAAGTCTACCCATGAAAATAGAAAATCTCACAGCACTAACATTGCAACGGACAAAGCGTGGGGGAGTGTTGTAATCCCTTCCAGAGGGATTACAAAAAGCTCACCTCTCTCGTGGATTTGACAATCATGGGATTACTGAAGGAAAAATCTCTGCCACATTTAACAGCCATCAAGACATCATAAATTCATAACTCAAAGACTGTCCGGAGTTGGAGATACCAGCGGTGTAGTTTAGCTTGGGGTTTTGCATACACTTGTAAGGCTAGAATTTTAGGATTGCGAGAACCTGACAGTTTTACTAGAATGATTGCAAAACCTATCTGCCGCTTCAAACTTTTGAAGTCAGTGTTTGTCATTCTGAAATCTGAACTGCATAGGCAATAATGCAAGTAGGACTCCCAGACTGGGTGAATATATAACACTTCTGATTGATCCGCTGGTGACTTGGTGAGTAAGATTGAATCAACTATTCTCTGGTATCTTCTACTTCCAATTTTTCTTCTTCCTCCTAAGTAGTAGATATTTACACTGACCCAAATGAGGTAGACTGACACTGATATTGTTTAATTCTTTTCACTATGAAATCCATATACAACAAAAATCACCATTATACTCAAATATTCAGCATTTATCTGATGTAAATGATGTGGCAGACCTGTCCAAGTTCAAGCCCAAGTCTTATTTTATTGTTATTATTATTTTTATTATGTTGGTCCACTTGTCATTGGTATATTGGTTTGCTTTGTTGTCAAGCAAACCCTAGGTTATAAATAAAGGCTTGTAATAGATTAGAAGGTTGGTTGTTTTTGGATTAATGAAAAGGTGTTAAAGCTTAAGGTTTTATCCCTGTTTCTCCTAATTGTAATTTAGTGTTCTATCTATGCTAATGATGTTGGATCAATTGATCAAAGATTCTGCCGATTAGATCACATCATTATCTGCCTCATCACCAAGACGGCACTTCCAACAAAGCTGGAAAGAGGAATTTCAGTGAAAGCAACAAACATGCGAGTTCCATATTCTGATTTATACCATTTCACTTGAAACTAAATATTGGTTCATAGTTTAGGGGAACAAGGAGCAGTTCGATTCGGAATAAATGAGGTAAATTCATTAGCATCTATTTATGTATATTTGTTTAGCTGTATGGTTGAAATGTTGAATCAAGATTGCAAGTTCTGTAACATACTCATGCATTGTTTCTGCAGATACTCAATTCCGATGGTTTGCCAATTTTCTGAAGGAGTAGGTTTCACTAACCAAGGCCGCCAACTCGACATTGTTGGATGAGTTGCCTAAATGGATCATCAACTCTTGAACTGTTAGAATTGTCAAAAAACGAAATTGCTCCATATTATATGTGAATTGTGACCTCGAGAGTTCCTCGACGGCATAGTGACAGTTTTCATTTATCAGATGCGAGTACAAAATGCGGTCCTCACCTTCACATTAAGGTTCGTTCCAGGCGAGCAAGATGGTTTTAAGCAATTAGATAATTAAATAATGAATGTTTACAAAGATATTCACCTCAGACAGATACCGCCCATTTAAATGACATACGTTTTTGTATATCTGTATGAGATGAATCAACATTGGCAACTTCTGTAACTCACTGACATTGTTTCAGGTTGAGCAAGATGGTTTTGTAGAAAAAGTATGATCAGACAGGTTAACTTTTCCCAAGTAATACTTTCAAGCCCATGAATGTACGAGGTACAAGAATTTTACTCATAGACTGAAGGAAAAAGACTGGCACGGGATTTCAAAGAGTTGATAATTCTTTTTCTCATATTGATTCCCTGGTGAGTGAGACTAAATCAACTGTACTCTGCTACTTCGCATATCTTTTCATTTTGTCTCATGTTATCTGCATTTTCTTAAATGGGTAAACCTAAATGTGCTCATAAAACAACTTGGATGACTGTACTGGTCTTAATTGGTTTCTCTTTTCATGACAGGTTCTGTATATCTCTCCATCTCTGGGTCTGATACAACTCTTTCTTAGTTTCTCTGTTTTCATCATGAGAAGGTATGCATTGTCACGTTTCCATGATATTTATCAAAAAAACGGACTTCAAAAAATTCCCTAGGAACTCTTCTTTTTCTGCTCAATAAGTTACTATCCGAATTATTTGTACATAAAATGCTAATATGTAACTTTTTTCTAACTCTTCAAAGGAAAAGTCTGTAGGTGTTTAATTATGAGATGCCAGAGAAAATGGCACCTGAAGCCAAACCAGTATCTATCTAATCTTGCGATCATGGAGTTGTCGTCTATGGATTCTACCAAATATTCCTTACTTGATGCTTCCTCGCGCATGCTGCACAATGTTTTTACTTTGAAGTGGGATCTCTTCTGTGATATCTCAGGGCCTTACAAGTTTGATTGATTGAGAGACAGCGCGGACATGATTGATCCAGCTGGGAAAGGCCACCATTTGGAAAAGAAGTTTGTTCGGGTAGTCTTATCTCATCTATTTTCTTCTCCTAACCAACACTGGAAATCGTAAACACTAACTGGGTTGTATTATCCACTTACTATGTTGGTGCTGCAGATAGCCGATAACTGTTGTCTCATGTTGGAAACAAGGAAGAAACTTGTGAAGTTGACATCTCGTTGATTCACAACTTCGTCAACGTGCTCCCTTTACTTATTCAGATTGAAGAATAAAGAATTGTTCGATCCAAGAATCATCAAGGAAAGAAGAAGTAACACCCCTCCGATACCCAAGCAGTCTGAAGGGTTACAGGGAAGAACCTGTTATGGGTAAGCCTCGTCTTTTGGACTCCTTGGGTTTTGTGTACTCAATTGACCTTCTTCTTTTCTTCTCGTATATAGGTCGGCCTCTCTTTCACTACTGGCAAGCTTTTCTGGAATCTTGAGGTCTGGAGTGAGACTCCGGCTTTTGGACTCAGGAGATATTGGATCTCAAGAACAAAGTGCAGAGAAAGGAGAGTGAGTTAACGGGCACTGGCTTGGCGAGGTTTGAACTCCGTGAGGTCAAGGGTGCCTATGAGGAGAGCTGGGGGTAAAGTCGGCCGTTTAGAGGTGGTAGTGGTACTCAGGACTTGGGAGAACCAACTAAAGCTTATAAAACAAGGTCAATAATATTGATGCCTTGAGGAATTAGTTCATGGAGGCGAGGAATGTCAGGATAAACGAGTGGGGGAACCTCACCCATGAGAAGGACTGGTTGAAGAAGGAGAGGGACGGTTTTGAGGTTGACGGCATCAGTTTGAGGGAGGAGGTGTCGTCCTTGAAGTTCAAACTCCATGAAGCCGAGGACCTGCACAAGGCAGCTTAGGTGCAGGTGAGCAGCCAGGAGACCAAACTTTAGGATTCCAACGTCGTGATTGAAGGCCTACTCCTGACCCAAGGAACATGACGGTTGAGGTGAATCTCCTGCGGGCCAGCTGGGTTCCGCCTCTATTTCAGCTGTCGCTCCTGCCCCTTGACAAGAACCATCCGCCACTTTAGCCGGCTGTAAGGCTTTCAATGCGAGGGTTGTCCGTTAGTCAAGGAGAATGGTTTTGAGAATTTAGTCCGCACCATCCTCCAAATTTATGTGCTTTCCAAGACGAACTACAGAGAAGTACACAGCTCCTTTCCAAGATGGACCACAGAAAAGTACACAGCCCTATTGCCCTCCTAATGCTGAAGGACTTGCATAGGATTTTGGGCTGGTGTATTTCTTCAGGACCTTTGTATCTGTTAGGGTTAAGTGTGAAGACTTAGCCCTTGCAATGTGCTAACGCTTAATCCAACACTTCTCAAATCTTATAAGGCATGCATTACTTATGCTATTTTATACTTTTTTTTTTCAGAAATTATTGTTAGTTGTTAACTCAAACTATGATCTGTCCCAAACTCCCAATGATGTTGTCTTAACATACATGCAGGCAAGCTATTCATACTAAGATCATGCAATGAGGATACACTGAGTTTGGTAGCCTCCCTCATCTTCATTTGCTTGAAATTTGCGGAAATTCATTAGATGCTTTTCTAATGCAATTGCTGCGAAACCTTACTTCTGTACGTACTTTGGTGATCAAGGACTGCGAAGAACTGATAAGTCTACCTGTGGGAATAAAATGTCTCACAGCACTAACGTGGCTGTACAACAAGCGTTGTGGATAGTTGGATTCTCTTCCAGAGGGATTAGAACAGCTCAGAGCGGTAACATAGCTAATGATTGAGGGATTACCGATGCTAACATCTCTGCCCCAGTCCCTGCCACATTTAACAGCCCTCCAGAGTCAAGACATTAGAACTCAAAGACTGTCCAGAGTCGGAAATATCAGCCGCGCAATTTCAGCCTCTCATTTCCCTAACAGAGCACGTTTTTAAGAGTTATGACTTATGTTGGGTGTACTCTCACCCAAGCCCAATATTGACCCCATCTATGGATGGTGTGGGGTTCTAACTCAAAAAGCCTCCCAGGGCTGAGAGTTTACTTTATTAATTGTGGTTTAGCTTCAAATCACAGTTCGGTCCACACACCCAATAACTTAAGTGTCACAGTTTGCCTGGCAAGGGCACATCTTTACCATCAATCACATTGATGAATGTGATGACTTAATCCTTAGCGTGTGGCTGATTTTTTTAGAAGACTACCTACGGGAACTCTCCTACGCAAGGGCAGACTGCCTAAACTAGTTGCCGCTCATGTGACAAAATTATAGTTCCTTTCACATATGCATTAACTGATATTTATTCCGGTGGCACCTTTTGAAAGATTTGATTCTTCATTTAGCAAAAAGTGTTAATGACAACATAATTTTGGTTCTGATAGATATTGAAACGGTTGGATTCCCTTTTTGTTCAACACAGAATAGAGTACATGGTCTATAAAGTGCACTGTACATAATCTCGCCTACAACTAAATCCCATTAGTCTTCAACCTTCAGAAGACATATATGGTAGTAAACATGCATGTATTCTATCTGTCAATGCCTCTTTCTTTCAACCTCGCTGTTATTACATTTGGTGGTTGCAGAGCAAAATGGCTTCAGCATTAGGATCATTCAGTGATTCACCGGATTATCCAGGTAATCTCACCCTTTAACAAAGACTTGAGAGGCTTTACAACCAAACAAATGATTATGTTAGTCATATCGCTTCAGTCTTTGAACGTAGCTCGACTAATCGATCGGAGACTATAGAGCCAAAATGGATTAGTCCACCAGTGACCGTTAAGAACCCCTACTTCATCGCTATTGTAGGCCTCGGTACCTTCGAGCAACCCCAAATACACTACAAGAATACTTACTTGATGCTAGACACCGGGTAGCGATCTTATATGGACTCAATGTGAAAATTGTAGAGATTGCTTCCCTCAAAGTGATCCGCTATACCCTTATACCACTTCAAAATCTTTCCAAAATCTCCCTTGCAACAGACACCCGTTGTGTTCTCCAGGAAAATGTTTGGGTGACAAACGCACGTATGAGGAAATTTATGCTGGCAGCTCCGTATCAGAAGGTCTTGGTGGTGAAAGATTCACATCTATCTATCTATATCTATCTATCTATATATATATATAAAAGCTCCCACCTTACCTCTCTCCTCACCATATCACTCTATTTTTCAAACCGTGCATTCTCATACACTCCTAAAAAAAAGGCAACTTTATAAATTAGTTTGACCTCCCTAGATTTGCTACTTTCTCCTTCTTTTATTCTTTATTTATTTGGTTCTCCTAATCTCTTTTAAAACGAATCCTAATAAAATAAAAGTCCTAAAAACTACTAAACCAAATTCTTAAAATACTATACAAGGATGAAGAGATCAAAGTTTGCCAGAAGAAATCACCATCCGTTGTTTGCTATGTTCTTTCACTACTTTTGCTTCATTATATCGAGGCAAACAGGTTCATGCATATGTTCTTAAGATCAAAGTCCGGTCCTTTCTCCTTCAGACTCAGGACTAAAGTCATTTCAATCAAGGCTCCTGCAAGTGCATCCTCCCTTCTCTTGGAGAAATGCATCGATGGTCCCGGTGAGGTCCAGTGGCTCCATCTCTCCCTAGCTTTGGAACCTGGATTTCATGTTATATTTAATTGAACCATCGCCAGCTGGGAGATCTATAGTATGGCGATTCACTAGCGCTTTGGGTAGGAAGGAAGGTCGGTAAACCACGAAAGAGATCGCCTTCAATTCCCACCTCCTTCGCATCTTTGTCCGATCGAATGCATTCTCACCGCCAGTCCCATGCTTCCATACTTCAATTATTATGAAAGGCGGAAATCCTAAAATTCTTTTGGTGGGATCAACTGCATGCATTCCAAAGACATCAAAGTTTGCCGAAGAGATCACCATCCGTTGTCTCGCTATGTTCTTTCACTACTTTTGTCAACATTAAGACCAACTCAAATGGTTTCTTATCCATGTAAAACTCTTAAAATTTCCCTCAATGGCCCCCCATAGACCAGCGTATTCATCTATCCGCAACAACTGAATTTCTCGTCGTGCATATGCAACTAAATATGCAGGGGTGGCTCGATTCGCCCCCCGTGGGCGAAAGGACACCACTCCCAATGGTTCTTGAATATACCAAATATATTTACCAAGAATGATGCATCACTCGACATTAATCTACCGATCTTCGACCATTAGTATCGGATGTAGGCACATTAGTATCGGTGGTGTAATTATTAAGAATTTAGGCTAATTTGTGTCCACTTTTTAAAAGGAAAGTTTAAGGAGGTGGCCTCCTCTATATCTCAGAACGCCCTCAAGATCATCGGTTTGAGTACTTTCGATGGCAATCAAAACCACCGTGAGAGCTACTCGGTTGATCTCCAAAGGATGCATTGGTAGGAAAGACTACCGATGTTATTAGTCTATGCATTTGCTAATATAAATGTAGTCCGCTTCATATGCCACATATTCATAAAAAATGCCTTGAGTATGTGCAAAATTTGTTCGTGAGAACTTGAAAAAGTGTGCTCATCAATATTCATTAGAAAGTATATTGTATGTATTTAACCTTGCTCATTTTGTATTTTAGGATTGAGAACGACAAAGTGGAGAACTATACCATCACACATAGTTTCAATAAACAAGAGAATTGGACAAAGGCCCTCAAATACACCCTCTGCAACTTGAAATGGGCGCTCTTCTGGTTTATTGGCAACACAAACTTCCAACCTCTTTCTCCATTGGTCTCTTCTCATGATTGGTCTCTTCTCATGATGATGTTTCAACCATGGGTTCTTTGTACAAAACATGAGCAACTTGAAACAAACACGGTCAGATAACATCCCCGATTTTACCGATCAAGAAAAAAAAAAAGGAGGTTTGTTTTTAACATCAGAAAAGGCTTTGTTGAGCATCGACTTGCTTTCTTCATCCTGCCTACTCTTCGTTTGTATTACCTGATGTATCCTTTTCTCTTTTGTTGTTTGCTTTGAATGTTGATTCTGACTTTATGAAAAGGGTTATTTAGGGATTGGTCCTACTTATTTAGGGGTATTTAGGGATATATCCTAAAATTATCGATTATTAGGCTTTAGTCCTACTTCTATCGATTGACCTTGAGTCAACTCGGTTGACCTTGGTCAACCCATTTTATAATAATAATATAATTTTCATTTTTTATGAAAATGACCAAACTACCCTCCATATAAAAACAGAAGATTGTAACCCCTTACATTCTGTAATCCAATGACCAAGCAATAGATCAATCTCCAAACACCTTCAGTGACAAGATACATAGTACAACACGCCTTGTTCTGCCAACCGTCTACTACTTCTTTTGTGCAACAAGATCTTCAAGATATTGGAATATGGGTACTTAACCAACGCACAAGAGAATGGTCTCTAAAACAAAAATTTATGGCGATTTGGTTATGATTTGATGTTTCAATGTGATTGGTTGTTGTTTAAGTGTTGTTGGAGGTGTCAATTTGGTGTTGGTATGTCTAGATTGGGTTGTGGAAAATATGGGTAGAGAAGATGATCAATGGGTCGGTTAGAACCCAGTTCAGATCTTGGTTAAGTGGGCCTTAACTTTTCTAATAGATGTGGGCTGATGGCATGTGAGGTAAATACTATAAAGTTGAGTGTGATTGGACTTTCTTGTATACAAAAACTTATTTCTCATGATGATGTTCAACCCACGGATTTGAAGGAGATATGGAAGATAGATGATGTAAAGTTGAGTGTGACTGGAAGATAGATGGTTAAGGTTTCGAATTCTTCAATGGCAGTATATGGAAGCTTCAAATCTTTCAATTAGAGAGAATTAGTTTTTTAGGATTTAACCCCTCCTGTATTTGAGTTAATTAGGTTTTAGTCCTACTTTTCTGCCATTAAAGAGTTTGAATTTAAGTTCGTGAAATACCTTGGATCAATGTTTCTAATTTTGACCATTGGATCAATGCTTTAGATTTTTGACACGTGTCTATTGTTTAACTTGGTGTTCGAAAGGTCCAATATAAAGTCACATGTGAAGCACGCTGAAGGGTAGTTTGGCCATTTTCATAAAAAATGAAAATTATATTATTATAAAATGGGTTGACCAAGGTCAACCGAGTTGACTCAAGGTCAATCGATAGAAGTAGGACTAAAGCCTAATAATCGATAATTTTAGGACATATCCCTAAATACCCCTAAATAAGTAGGACTAATCCCTAAATAACCCTTATGAAAATCCTGCCTACTCTTCCTTTGTATTGCATTTGGATTCCTTTTCTATTTTGCTAATTCTTTCACTCCCATGTGCAGTATGATACGTTTGAAATTGGTTTTATAACCACGGATGACTTTACAAATGCGGACATCTTAGAAGCAACTTATCTGCTGTTGCAAAGAGGTTGCATGGTGATTGGATTACTGATCCCGCCATTCTTGTTGTTACTGGCTTCCTTGGAAAGGTCTTCCTAATAAATGAAATTTTATTTTCTTTTGCCAATTATCAAAATCTTTTCTTTGAGATGGTTGTTTCATCAATGGAGATTTTTGTCATTTTTTTACTATCGTGTTGTATGTTATGTTGTCTCAATTGTAGGGTTGGAAACCTTGCGCAGTTACTACCTTGGGTAGAGGTGGTAGTGATTTAACCGCCAAAACAATTGGTAAAGCCTTGCGAGTGCGAGAGATTCAGGTAAGTTTAAATACATCCAGAATTTTTTTGGTAATGTCTTTTTGGCTTTGCTGGAAATGTATGTTCACGTTTTGAACATATCTAAATCCTTGATCATCTACACCTCAAACAATCTCGAAAAGTCTTCCACTCTGTGTTCTTAGTTCTTTGACATATCTAATCTTCCCAAGAGTTTGTTGGTAAAGTTTGTGGTAGTTTTTAGTTTTTACCGCTTACTTGGGTTCAAAACCCACTGTCGAGAAGAAAAAAAAAATGAAGAAAAAAGAAAAAGTACTTGATTAATTCTATAACCGGTATTACATTGTTCTACCTCAACATGTATTCGATTAACTGAAAATTTGAAATTCAGTTGTGCAAAGAATTCATGATGTGGTTCAAATATCATTCGATTTTAATTATATTAGTTTTGACAAGCCCTAATACCTCCTCGAGGCAAGTTAAACACCTCGGCTCATACCTTTTCACTTCAAAAAGTATTAGTGCATACCACAATTTAGATTGAACTGATCTGACTTCATTTTGCTTTGAACCAATCTCCAAAAATAATATAGTATGTTAGTCCTAGATGAGGGTCTATTATCTTTTGAGTTTCCTATTAATTGATTAATAGACCACAAATTATGTTTGATGAGCTACTTTTCAATTCCCCGCAGGTTTGGAAGGATGTGGATGGGTTTTAACTTGATATCATAATATATGTGAAAATGCATTGCCTGTACCACATTTGACATTTGATGAGGCATTTGAGCTTGCGTTTTTTGGAGCTCAGGTATGCTGCTAATTCGAATTCCTATTGCTTCTTACATAATTGAGATGTTTCATAATTAACCAAAAAGAGACTTTAAATATTAAATCTTATTACTATCGTTAGTATTATTGTCGTATTATTCTCTATGGTGACAAGTCTATGCTTTAAGGATACAATTGCTCTAGGTTTGAGTAGTATTACATAGAAATGGTAATTCCCTCCCTCACAAATAAAAATAAAAATGATAGTAATACTAATATATACAGAGAAAAGAAAAGAATAACGCAAATAATAAGACAATTGAGGAGGGGAAGGGGAGGGGAGGAGAGAAGAGAAGAAAAAGGGGAAGCTTAAGCCTTTCAAAAACAATAATATTAGCGGACCGAAATGTTATTGCATTGTTGATTGAACCATCTCCAACTTATATTTATAAGAGAACAAGTAGAATTAGGTGGAGAGAAGTCAGATCATATATCTTTGTGGATGAAGAAGTTCAACTTTCCATTGCAATTTTGATGAAGAATCAATTGATTAGGCATGGTTAGGAGAAATAGGGAGTAGACCACTTTTTTTCTATTAGATGTGCATGTCTATCCGCTAAACAATTCTATACTACCTTTCATGCATGAATCAACTAAACTCAATATTGAGAATATTGTGATATTCAATCTTATGCTGTAATAGCTAAATTAGAAATACAAATAAAGTGGTTACTACTATCTTTGTTTTTTTCATGCAACATTTGTTTAAATTGTGATTAATTTATATATGACCAATCCTAAATTTTATGGAACTGTGGCAAGAACACGCTCGACTTTTTGTAAAAGAACATAGATTTTGGAAACTTGATATTAAACAAAGTTATATGTTGCTACTTGCTAGGGATATTTGATTGTGTCTATGTGATTACCATGTGGATTTTGTTTTCCTGAAATTGGTCACAATGGAATTATACTGACTGGGCTTTCTACATGACAAATCAATTAGGGGCTACAAACCTAACACTGTCAAGATTTGCGACTCGGGTAATATTTCATCCTTATAAGCGTTGGTATTTTTCAATCAGTAGCTGCCTTCATGTAGATTTTGTGTCTCATAATTGTATAAATCTTCTCATGTGGCAGGGAGGTGTTGGGAATTCCTCTTAAATCAGAGTGACGTTGCATGCTTTTAGTAGCCATGTGAGAATAGTTTTTCTTTATTTTCGGCTTCCAATCATCAAATCTAAAGGTACGATTTTTTTTCAAATTTTCTATAGTTTTACTTCAATGGGGTCTTCTTTCTTTCTTTCTTTCTTTTTTTTTTTTTTTTTTTTTTTTTATCTTATTATATGCTCGCTTAAGCTTGATCTTTTATGATTATCCAAGTGCACAAGTTTGAAATATTGCTGACATTTATGTTGTTTAAAAACTAAAGCCCATGCATTCATTAATATAATTTCACTTGATGAATAGGTTGCCTATTTATATATATATATATATATATATATATATATATTTATATATTTCAAACAATGATTTCTAATATCAATATCTAAAATGTCTGTATTTTTTACTTAAACACCGGTAAAAGAAAAGGTTTTTTTTTTTTCCCAATATTTTGATTTTATTATATGCTCGCTTAAGCTTGATCTTTTGTGATTATCCAAGTGCACAAGTTTGAAATATTGCTGACATTTATGTTGCTGCTAAATTAAAGCCCATGCATTCAGTGTATAATCTCCCTTGATGAATACGTAGCCTCTTTGCTGATATATATATTATAGTTTTTCAAACAATAATTTCTAATATCAATATCTACAATGTCTGTGTTTTTTACTTAAACACCGGTAAAATAAAAGGGTTTTTTTTTTCCCAACAAAGAAAGGGGTTGTTTGTTGTTGAGCTATCCTTAAGTAATTTTTCTGTTTCTCTGAACGTTACCGCACATGTTCACATTAAACATGTAAAAATATTTTGTGTAGTGTGTTTTGCGCATAACTGTGTTTGTGTATTTCATTAGTTCACTTTCGCTGCTAGGTATTGTGTTCTTAAGATTTTGCTCTATTGTCTATAAACTGTAACAACACTTCTATATACAACAACCCATTCCATTTGCTAGCTACCATGACCATGCGAAGCTTTTTTGTACTTCGGCAAAACTGCTTACAAGTCACAACCATGTATTCTTATTATATTTTCATGCCTATTATGTTTTTCTTTTTTAATTTCTCATAAATTTTATTGTTTGAAACAATAATTGAACAACCTGTTTGGCTGCCTTTTAGAATTCTTTTGTAGGGTCACATAACATTATTCGAAAGTACGAATGGAGTGATCCCTTATGGAGAAAGTTCAGATAGTATACCATACATTACCATAGATAGGGTTCTTTATGCTAATGATTATTTCTAGCTTCAGTTTAACTTTCCCTGCGTTACATCACACGCCACATTAAACATGTTTCCACAATATTTATGTGTGTTGTGTTTTGCACATTATTGGAATTACGAGAAAACCCTTTGATCTAAATCAAATGGTTTCCTATATGTCTTAGCAAAGAAGAAACTCATATTTTTAAACCCCTTCATTGTCACCATTAAAACCTCAATCACTCTCCAAGATCACATAGCAATGTTCTCTAAAAAATCAATTTCACTTTGATCTCAAAATTCAGGTTAAAACTCTCATTGTCCTTCGACAATTAATTAAAGTTTGTCTTCTCATGTTAATAGTCAGTATGTACTATTTTGGAAATTGTTTATGAGGAATTTTGATTTAGTACGCATGGGTCAGTTTACATATATTATGAATAATTGATAATTACTGCAATGAGTTTGATGTTATATGTTTCAATAATAATCGTTTTTCTCTATAAATATCTTTGCAGGTCTTCCTATTTGAAATGGTGTTTTAATAGATAGGATTACAAGTTATTCAATTCTCTCTATTTTGCAGTCTTACCAAACAATTTGTTGGTCATGTTTTAGGTTATGTGCTTCTAAGAGGAACAATGTTGACTAGAACCAGTCATCCATGCATGCTGAATTGTCCATGGAATGTGCTCACTGAATGAGTTTCAAGAAAGTTCTCAAAGATTCTTGAGGGCAGACAACTACATTACTATTCTAATCTTGCTAATAGTAGAGGTACTTTATCTGTTCATTAAACACATTCATTTCTTTTGCTACATTGTCTATTTTTTGTTTTTTGTTTTCTGTCTTTTTCATTTTTCATTTTTCATTGTTAATTCTTTTAGTAAGTCAGTCATAAAAATGTAACTTATATGAAATACACCTATATGGATTTAACTGTTTGTTGGATTAATACCAATGTAGTACACATTGATTAGAAATAAATCAAATACTTATTCGCTTCAATAATTTTTGGGACATATTGGCTTGAAAGAATGGTTTCTAAAGTTAGTAAATAGTTAGATCGAAAGTGCTTATCTTTAAGCATTAATAACCATTATTTATCTTTTATTAGAATTTTACCATCTAACTTGAGCATTCATAACCCACTGTTCAATGAGAAATATACACCGAAAGTGAAAATACCAAATTAACTTCACATTATCACGTATCCATTATGAAGGATCATAAGCATGTTTGTCTCTAAAGTATGTTTTTGCCTTCTTAGCTCGGTGGTAGAGTGTGTGGTTTTAATCACGTGGTCGTGGGTTCAATCTCCACAAATGGCTAATTTTCATGAGTTTGTACTAATAAAAAGACAATATAAAATATTGCCTCTATGTCCTACTTGAGTGCCTTTTCTAACCATTCAAACGAAACCGTAATTGATTTTTTTATTAGCATCTTGATTACCTAGATGCACACAAATCTTCTTTCTATGACGGATTTATGGATTTATGCATCTTTTTTTTTTTATGGTTGCACCTAATGGGCTTTATGCCGTATGACAAGGCTATGCTTGCACTAATATATTGTTTCATTGTGTGTGAGATATATCTATCAGAAATTTAAGGGTTGGAAATTGATTGATGAAAGATTGAACCCTTACATTAAAACCAATTGTGGCTTCTCATATATGAAAATCTTATTTTAATATGTCATTTACAAGTATAAGTAGAAGCAAAGAGGTATAATTAATTGTTTTCTTTAGTGGGTCCAAATGTTGTAGTTATTGAGGTTAAAAGTAGCAAGTGTTATAAGAAAATGTCAGTGGAGCTCCTTCATGCCAATCTTCTCCACACTGATGACCAACAACGCAAATTTTTACTTTTTAATGAATTTTACTCAGCGCTTTATGTTTGTAACTTTGTTTAATAGCCATAACAAATTATTGGCACTGGGAACTTTGATCAATTAATTTATTGTATGAGTTTCAATATAGTTTGGAAGTAAGATTTTTTATACATAATAATATATATAGGTGCTAGCAATTAAAAATGTACACTAAGTGTCTAAGTCACTAACTATATTCCATACCTGGTGGTTTTTCACATAGAACTTTTTCCTTGCTTATCCTATCATAATTAAAGAGATCTATGCTTAAATTGTTTAGGTTATAGACCGTTTGTGGTGGCGTGCATTGATGCAAGATGAAAAGGCTAAAGCAAGCTGAGGTAATCTTGAGATTTTACTTCAAATATAGTTTTTCGATTTATGCCGTTAAGACAAAATTATATTGAAGAGTGGTACATTTATCCACCTCAAAGTTAAGTATTGGGTTTGTTTTTAATTTACGAAGGTAATGAACTAATGATATTGGTTTATGAATGGAATTCATCGTTGAATGTGTGCACGGAATTTTGTTAAAAATATGATAAATATTTAGGCTACTATTAGATTTTAAGTGTAAAAGTTGAAGCCTTGGATTTCACCTACATGAGCTAAAAGTGGAAGGTGACAAGATGGTAGTACTGTAGGAATACCACTTAAACTTATGATAAGTTGTTATGCAAATGCTGACTCTAAAGAAAGCATATGTTTGGTTGACATTCATGTATATCTCACCAATCATAAGAAATATACCACCACGAATAGACAATGAGAGCTTATTAAGTTATTAGCAACACCATTCAATCAAGGGGAACCACACATCCCTATATTGTTTCTTGACTTTGTGGAATGTGTGTCTGTTGTTCAAGAAAATCATATACCTATTAAGCTACAAAGCTTGGGGTATTTCTAGGATTAGGAAGGTCACTGTTGGTTCTACTCGACTTTTATGTTTTTTTTTCATCTATCAAATGTTATGTGCAAGATAAGATTACTGCTTCTTTTATACTAAGTTGTGTACTATATGGTGTGGTGAATATATTAATGGATTTTGTTAGTTGACAGGCATGTGTAAATAGCTTTGTCGAGTATGTGTATGCTTGAGGTATTAAATGTTATTATAAAAGTTGATTTTTATAAAATCTCTATCAAAGATTAATGTCCGAGAGACCTAACTAAGTAGAAATATGGTGATGTTAATACCCAAGAGGGAGGAAATATTTTAGAATTACAATCTTTCTTTGAGATGCATGAAATGAGAGTACAAATCTTCATAACCTAATGCATGTTTCCTTTAAAATATTTAGATTTGAAAGAATTAGCAATGCTACTCAAGAACTCATTTTTTGGCTGGATTATATATTATGACACCAAAGTAGTTTTTTATCTTGATGTACAATGCTGCTACTGCTATTTAGAACATGTAGGACTGAACCTCAACCGCTTTTCGAACTCGGTAAGAAAAACTGTAACAGAGTTTTTTTTTTTTGTTCTAAGGGTTGTTCAGTTCATGACTGAAATTGCTTGATTAATGTTTGCCTCTTCGTAGTCTTTTTAAAGTTTCATTTGTGAGAATGTAGGGTGAACATTCATAAAAGGTTGCTAGCCTTATAAATGTGAGTTTGGTTGCAGATCGATATTTAAAGGGTTGTTGTTCAACTCGATACATGTCACACCAGTTGAGAAATCTCCAGGCTAACCTTGGCACAAATGCACAATGAGCGTAATCTTTACAGGTTTTGTAATCCCTTTCGATCAATTACATCTACTTTGTTATAATATTACTTGGTATCCTCTATGCTAAGTTGACATTAAAAAATTATGGTTATTCTTCTTTTTTAGGCATATTTTCAAGATAGTTGTTGTTTCCCCTTTTAGGCATTTTGTTTAGCAGAATATATTAGTGTCACAAATTCAGGGGATATGATATGGTGCATATCCATATAATAGCACAATTATCCACTAAAGGAAATTAAAGATCGCCACAATGATCTTTATTCTAGCATTTGATTAGTACAATCTGGTATTAATTAGATTGATGTGGTGCATATCCATATAATAACACAATTATCCACTAAAGGAAATTAAAGATCGCCACAATGATCTTTATTCTAGCATTTGATTAGTACAATCTGATATTAATTAGATTGATAAGATCCTATCAAACCAAACCTCATGAAAGCCACCTAAACATGTCATAGTATAAACATACTCATATATTGCGCCCCACTTTTTTAGGAGATTGTGGTTGTGTTACCATATTATATATGTCCGGTATGGAAAGGTTTGTCTTAGTGTACAATACTTGCTTTTTTTTTCTATGCCAGTTGTTTTAAGAATAGCAACCAACGCCCTTTTATTAAAGTCTAATATTCTGAAAATTTGACAGACGTAGTCTGATGTGATATAGTTAGGCTGTAGGGCATTATTACCCCCCCTAAATGTGCTACTTAAGTCTAGAAGACTAAAACTACATACTCATGCATGCTCAAGACAAAACATACTACGTTAGTGCTAGGATTAAATATTTCACCACATTAAGATGCACCAAGGGCTACATGCTCTGCTCAAAATTACATAACAATTTATTCATTATGCACTTATGCCAATTTACTCATATTAAACATATCGTTATCAATATCATTACATACAAGGATAAAGACATGGGGTTTGGAAAAATTACAATGTTATATACTTATATGTTATATGACTATCAGTATAAGATTTTCTGAAACTACGAGGTTTCACCCCTACAAAAGCTTTTGAAAAACAATGTACTACTACTTCTCACACACTCTCTCCCCCCCTTGATTGCATATCATGTATTAGTTTTTGGTAGGGGTCCACTTTGGGTTTTGCCTTGAATGGTAAGGAAGCATTAGTAAGTTTGTTGTCTATCTTTATGTTCTTTTGATACTCAGATTTCCCATTATGTTTAGCTAATTGCTCAAATGAAGCATGGTTAATTAAGAATACTAATTTTGGTAGTTGTGCAATATGAATTTTAAACCCATTTAATAGACTCTAGGGATGCAAAGATAGCGCAGATCACATGGCTACATTCAAGGGGTACAATGGATTACAACTATTTATGGTTCTAATGAAAGTGCCAAACTATGAAGGATTAATGCATAAAACAATTGTGTGGTATACCATAGAGGATGATTAGACTATGTGTGGTGTTTAATATTTTAAAAAATATACACTTGAATGAGTTTTTGGTCGGAGTGTGTTAGAGAGTTTACGACTAATGTTGAGATAATTTCTTAGTTATGTACATGTGTTGCTCTATATGTAAAAGAGAATTGAAATATGTAGTTGAATATGAGGAATTTTTGTGTTTTTGATGATATGTTCAATGGCAGTTCATTTTTATGTTTTCAATAATATGTTCAATGACAATTTTCCAAGGGAACCAATGTGTAAATCCAAAGGGTACAGTTTCAAGATTGTAAGGTAGTATTGTAGTAGTCAGTCATGATAGTATCCTTCGAACAAAGTGAGGGCAACTAAAGCAATGTAGCCCAGATAAGATGTTACAAAGCTCTCTTGACTACTAAAATTTTGAACCATTTCTATGAAATCACTAAATATGTTAGTAGTGGAAATAGTGCATTCAATAAAGCCTTTGTCATATATCCAATGAAGGAAACTTTTCAGTATCTCATGTGGTCTGTATTATTTCATTCATGACTCAGTGCCATATCAAACATTTTAACCTTGGCTATTTAACTAAAACATAGAATGGGCTACCCTTACTTACACATAACAAAACATCAATAATCTCTCCTCCCAACCCCTACATATATCTTATAGAGCTTACCGCTTGTAATATTGATCATGGATTTCCACTTGATTCAAAAGTTAATTGGTACTCTCATCTCCTTAAAATCTCCCTTAAAATCCCTCAAACCACCAGAAAATATTAGTTTGACAAGTATAATTTCGTATTTAAAATGGTGTGTTATCATACATCTTTTCAATATGATCTTCACTTTCCGTAAGTAAAAATTATTTGAATATCTCATAAACTATGCATAATTATGAATATTTTTCATAACAATTTAATATAACGACACCCGTTCGTAGAGAGTTTATGTATGAGCTTAGTATATGGTTCGTAGAATAGATGCTTGAAATTTCTAAACTAAAATTTGGGAATTCAACTCATTCGCTATCAATGACGGTTTCTTCTACAGCAATTTTTAAATATTAAAACAAATATGGTAAAATATGGGACACATTGAATATTTCAAAAAAAAATTTGTTTTGATCAAAACTTCAATCATTCAAATATTTTGGAGTTAAATTTTTTGACACATAATAATTCAAAAAAATAAATTAAAAAATAATAATATGAAAACGGTCCCCGTTAATATTGGACACATTGAATATTTCTATAAATATGTGTTTTCATCAAAATTTGAATCATTACAATATTCTATAGTTAAAACTTTTTGATACATAATAATTCAAAAATTAAATTTATAAAATATTAAAAAAAAAAATCAAATCAATTATATAAAATCGGTCCCCGTTTGTTGAACGGGCTCAAAAACTAGTTCAATTCAGATAATGGAGCCACTGAAAGTGTCAATCTAGTTTTTGGCTGTTGTTTTGATCAAAAGCGATACATTTTTAAAGTTCGGTCAAGCTGCACAGTTTAAACCAGGGCAACAAATACGTACTACCCCATTGATCCGAGGACTGCCGACATGAATCTTTATACTATGTAGAATTGCAGGACATCAGCGTTGCAGGTTGACAGTCATTCTCTTTCCATTTCCACCAATTGATAGAACCACAAAAATTTCTTTGCAATTATTGTCGAGCTTAATTTAGATTTAGCATTTCTCATGCCACAAAATGTTCTATTGCATATCGTGGATATAGGATTAGAAATAATAATAATCCGATGCAGAGTTTACAGCCCTTGGATTAAGCAGAAAAACAGAATCCAGTGAATACTCACGATAAACCAAGAGAACCAACAAAGAAAGAAAAAGACCACCATATGTTGACAACAGACATCGTTTCCCAATTCGATTGATAATTCAATAACATCTTGCAGCTTTACCCCAAAACAGAGAAGACTTCATCTAGCAGGAATGGACCAAGGTTACCGCCATCCATGCAGCTTTCTGCGGCTTCACTAGAATATGTGCACAATGTCATATGCAAATCTAAGGATGTTCAAGGAAAATCATTAACAAAAAAACCTGCAGTAATACCAAGCTAAGCTGATTTTCTCTTTGATAATAGCTCAAACCAAGCTAAAATGTTTCAATTAATTGATTAGATCATGCAAGTTGTAGTGGCAAAACCAAATTTTGGGATGAGTGATGTGCTGTTTCTGCTAATCAATTATATAAGAGCAATATACATACGTAGTAAGCTCAAACACAGGAAAAAGAGCTTATAGCTTTTGAGAATGCCAAATGGGGCCTTACACAATTCCAGAAGCATAAGAAAGCAATACACTTCCATATCTTACCTGTTCCTACAGTACTGAAATTTCAATTTCATTGAACGAAAAGATAATATGTACACTGGAATCCATTCTTTTCCAGCCATCCCGACTGCATACTCTTTCCATATTCATCACTCAAATCCAAATTAATATGGCTTCCTTTGAAATGTATGACAAATGGTTTGAGAATGGATCCTCAGCGATTAAGTAAGTTTTTCCATTATTTTTTGGTCACTAGTGATTAAATATGTATCATAGATAATTAACATTACGCAAATCTCGGGTGCAGAGATATTAATAAGATTTCATTATAAAACTGTTACTGTATTAGAGGTAAAGCAGCATTGAAGGATACGTCCAGAACAACACGAACGACTGCAGAAAATAAAAAAGTGTTAATACCAAACCATCATCAGTGAGTTGCTATAAATGACTTGAGAGAGAGAGACGGGGGGAATTTAATAACTCTTAAGCCATTGGACATTCAATGGAACCGAGAAAAAATGATTAGAGATGCCTGACGTGAAATTGCTGGGAACAAGATACATGAGGGGTCTAATGACAGGAGCTCCTAGATGCTTAATGCTTTAGAACAAAAAATAAGATAGATATGAATTCTAAGTCCAACAGTACATTCCTAAGAAGCTAACATATGTCGTAGGGCAAGAACGAAATGCTAAATGGTTGGATGGGAGGAGAATAATTATCCTATTTGGAGGGGGGGTATATGTCCTAGCAACAACCAATGGAAAGAAACAAATTTTTCCTTTTAGTAAGCTAAAATTCCTTTGGAGTTATTTTACTATATATGTATTTGTTCCCATTTTGTGCAATGTGCTACCCTAGTATTTCTCTTTCTATTTGTATTTTTCCCTTCTGTGTTCGTTTATTTATCTTTTCTTATTTGTATAGCATATCTTGTACTTACTAAAAAATTGTAGGTTGAAATGAACTACAGGTCAACAAGTAAAATAATATAGAAATTGTGGGTTGAAATGAAAGTTTTCAATTGAAAAGGAAACCATCTGGAAAGCCATAACTGTCCCTTGAAAGAGCTAACACTGTTATGCTCAAGTCATATACCCCAGAAGACAAACACCAGTCCCCTACTATACGAAAAATGTGGAGCAGCAAACTACAGTGGGTGCGAATTCAAAGGACAGTGCAAACACCAGGACAATAACAGAGATGGATATATAACAGGTACAAGATAGAGGACCAGACGAATGAAGTCCTCAAGACTACTGTGTCAGTAAATTTTTTGGCTATCGTCTAAGAGGAACAATGAGGAATTTAAGCACAGCATAAGGATTGAGAACAAATTGTCAAAATGTCTCAAGAAGCAGAGAAGAGATTCTACAAGGATAGAATTCAACATCTCAAGGATCAAGGAAGCCATGCAGCTTAACATTCAGCTTCAACGAAGAAGACAATCCAGTGCACTTGGGAACCACCTAAGCAGGGAAATCTCAGGATTAACACAGATGGTAATGCCAAGATCAATGTAGACGGTATTGTCCTATAATTTTCTTCCAGCTCAAGGATCATGCAACTCACTCATAGGAGAGCTAGCACCAGACATCAATGGAAGGAAAGAAGTATATTGGTACTACGTCAACATAGTCCATATCTATCTAATAAGATAGGGTTTTTTTTTTTTCACTAAAAGACAAAACTATAATAAAGAACGGTCCAGATCTGTTTGACCAAGATCTAATGGTAGAGATGCGGGTTTCCAATGCAAGTAAAAGTATGAATAAAAGTATGAATCCTAGGCCTCTTGGCATACTTAACAGCTTCCCAAGCAGCATCAATATCAGCTTTATTACATCTAGCAAGACCACAAATAACAGGAACATGCCCATCATCATCAATAGCATTACCGACTTCTTTGGCAATAATCTTAACAGCTTCAAGATCATCATTCGATGAAGCAGGAAATCCACTTCAATTATATCAACCCCGAAGTTTGAGCAATGATGGCTTGAATTATTATTAGTGTTGTTTCTAGAAGAAGATTGAGAAGATGAAGAATTGGAATTACTGCTCCTCTTGGTAGTCGATTTGAATGCCGGCGTGGCCATTTCTATTTCTTATTACCTTTGAAGAAGAGAAGAAGAAAAAATTCAATTTTTTCGCGAGTAGATTATTTCATGAAAATTTCCAATGCAAACCCTAATTGGCAGGAAATTAAAGATGCTCAAGGAACACCGGACTTAGACACTTCGCCCGAAAATAGTTGCACGGTATTCGCTGAAACGAAAAGCAATTATGAAAGAAATCTTGAAGAATGATATCTTCGGCCGGGTGGTTGCATATGTCTATACCATTGAATTTCTTTGAGGCAGGTCTTCCACACATGCATTGCCTTTTATTTCTCTTTCAAGATGATGACAAGATCCAAACAATTGAGCAAGTGGATAAATTTGTATGTGCGAATTCCCGCACCCAAACCCCGCATTGTTTGAAACAAAAAGAAGTGCATGGTTCATGGCCCCCGTGGTGATCGAGATCCGAGTGCTTCATGTATGGAAAATGGTCGATGCACCAAAGCCTATCCAAAAGAGTTTGTGGAGGAAACAATTATGGATAAAAAGGGTACTCCATTTACCGAAGGCGACAATCGGCAAGAAATATTTTGTGAAGAGGAGGAATAAAATGGTTAAAGTTGATAATGGAGATGTTGTTCCCTACAATGCATATCATAAATCGAAATGTTTGACCGCCATATCAATGTTGAAGTTTGTGCATCGTGTCAAGCTTTAAATATATTAACAAGTACATCTACAAAGGCTATGACAAAGCAACGATGGTGGCGCGGGAACAAATGATGAGATTGACAATATATCGATGCAAGGTACATTGGACCAACCAGTGAATGGCATCTATTTGTAATCCAATGCATAAAGAGTTTCCAAGTGTCCAACGATTGGATTTAGAAGGCATGCATAGGGTTGTTTTTTCAATAGCAAAGAGCCCATGGATGCAATTCTTGCCCGAGCCAACCAAACCTCAACACCGGCGGCTTTCTTTAAGTGTTGTCTTTGAAGATCCAAATGCACGAGCATTTACCTATCAAGAATTTCCAAGACACTATGTTTTTCACAAAGACTCTCAAGAGTGGACTCCTAGGACTCGGGACCTTCCATTGGTAGGATGTATTTTGCAAGCCCCAATGCGGGAGAGGTTTTATCTACGTTTGCTACTTTATCAGTAAAAGGGCCTACCTCCTTTGCATATCTTTATAAAGTTGGTGATATACCGTGTACAACACATACAAAGAAGCATGTATTACCCGCGGGTCAGTTGGAAGTCGATGATGAGTGGATACAATGCCTAGAAGAGATAATGAAAACTATATCAACTACGGAGGTTGTTTTGTGTAATTCTTTTAGAGTGTCATCCGTTTCCGTATCTACTTTGGAGCAAATTTGCATCGAGTATATGTGATGATCTTGGACATAAAGCACGACATCCCGATCCAATTGAGCAAATAACAGATTATCCGAGGAACAAATCCTTTTAGAATCTTGGAAGATTTCCGCCCATGCCAAAGAAAAAGGAGGATTGGGCAAAATTGTTGGCAATAGGCTCATTTGGGAGCAACGCCAACTTCAAAGATGAAGGCATAGGAGAAGAGGTCGGCGGTGATGTGAGTCGCCTTAATGCCGAACAACTTCATGCTTATAATCGGGCCGCGGATCGATTCAAGATATGGTGACAAGAGCAAACTTTTCTTTTTGAATGGAGCGGTATGCACAGGGAAAACTTTTTGTATAATACAATTGCAAAGGCACGCAAAGACGGGTCTTATTGTCATCCGCGGTGGCATCATCGAATTGCATCTCATTGTCCGGTGGACGACCGCCCATTCTACATTTAAAATTCCAATTGATGTGATGGATACCACTTTTTTCAGGCTTTACTAAACATTCGAACCTATTTAAAGAAACAAAACTAATTGTTTGGGACAGGTGCCCATGCAACATAGATACCTGGTTGAGGTCGTGGATAGAACACTTCAAGATATTTGTGGAAACAAGAAGATATTTGGTGGTATCAAAAATTTTCGACAAACACTTTGTTAGGCGAGAGAGCAATTTGTTGGTGCATCACTACTGGCTCTTTCCTTTGGAGTTATTTAGAAGTTTTGCACTTGGTACGTAATACATGGCTTGAAATGGCAGAGTCCGAATGTCGAATTCACCGATTTTTGTTGGAGGTGTGCTACTAATGCCTTCTAATTAGAATGTTTTTTCTCCATTAGTTCCATATATAAACGAGCTATTTTTAGAAACTAATAAATTCATTTTTTTGCTTTGATTCATTTAGATTGGTTCGAATCCCAAAGAATCGCATAATTGCCAATGGAATACGAAATGTACCAATATCCAAGAACTCATCTTCTCTCGTCATCCCCAATTGGATGTTATGGACACACCGTTTCCAAATTTCTTAACCGATCGCAAAATGATGATGTGAGTGCAATTAATGAGGTTGCACTCAATTTGTTTCCCCAAGCGCAAATGTATTTGGCGGCAGATAAAATCATCGAAGATGATATTGATAATCCAAGTGGGGCTCACTATCCCACCGAAGTTTCGAACTCCCGACCGCTTCTAGCTTACCACCTTTCAATATCAAGTTAAAACCCCGATGCCCTATAATGTTGCTCGGAACATAGCACCTAAAGATGGCCTTTGCAATGAGACCGCGACTTATGGTGCTTCAATGTGCGAAAAGTCCTTCACTAAAATTTTGATCCGAAATCCAAAGATCATCCCAAGAATATCTCTGGCTCCCTCAAATGCAGAGTTGCCTTTCAAACTATCAAGACGACAATTCCCTGCTCGAAGCTTATGCCATGACAATTAATAAAACAATATGTTGGCATTGATTTGAGGACACCGGTTTTCAAACAACTCTATGAGGCCATGTCCGGATGTACTTATTCAAAAGAATATCCGTTTTTCTTCCACCTAATGCAAGAAATTGTACTACAAATGTCGATATACCCGTAAGTTCTTCTCTAAGGACATCGATACCAAGAAAAGGCAAGTGAGAAATTAAAGAATGTTACTTTTATTGGTTTAGAAAATAAAGAATATATTGTATCCATATATATGCTATGTAAGTTTTATGATAGTTTTTTTTTTGTTGATGATCGTGGATACTTAAAAAAATAAGAATAGAGATTATTTTATTTTGAAAACCATCTCTTTTGTAAACAATATGCTAAATGTATCAAGTCTAAAAAATCATGTGTATGTGGTTTGTTTGCGGTACCAAGTTAAATTGCCATAATTTTTCAAATGACATGATTGTAGTCTTTTGCTCCAATCCATATGGTAGCGAATGGTGTGAACAATAAGTGGGCGGAGTATTTATTTTATTTTATTTTTCCCTTTCGTTACTAGAATTAGCCCTGTGAAAAATTATGCAAAGTCTTCTTTAATGTTTAATGAGTTGTCTTTTAGTTTTAGAAGTAATTTGTGTTATGTATAAATATGAAGTTATATATTTTGGTATGGTTGATCTATGAGAATTGTATTGTTTGATTTTTAAATTGATTTTAGGTTTTTGAAATGTTGAAAATACAAAGGAGACTTCTTTGGATTTTTTTATTTTTTTAAAAAAATGATGATGCTTTAATTGAAGACTCTCCCCTTATTTTCATCATTCTCATTCGATATGTATTAAATTAATGAATGTATAAGAGTATGTGTAATGAGTTGGTTTGTGAGAAATGAAATGCATAGAATTGCAATAATTAAACTCACTTGAGTATGTGTATGAAATGATTATGAAGTATAAAACTGTTGGAAATGGTTATATCATCGATACAATGCTACCATAGAGATGGTCTCTCTTGGAGTGTTGTTCAAAAGCAATGTGTCTAGAGTGCCGACTGGCACGGGCATTCACTAGTTTAGAATAAGAAACAGCTAAACAGGGAGTACTTCTAGCACGAGTTCAGAGTGCAACAGAGCAGCAGATTGGTTGGGTTCTCTCAAAGGCACAACCAAGGACCCCATTCGACGCAACAAATATTGTAATATATTATACAGGGGAATACTGGAACAACAGGCCAGCAGATGTAACTTTAATGATCAATGTTACAATAAAATAATGAGAAGGAAAAGAAAACAAAAGCATGTGTCCAGAAAAATACCATTAGCCCGCTCAAGAATCCATCGAGTACGATTCTGTTCCAGCAATCAAAGTGATCATGAACTGAAAACTTTGCCTTGGCAGTAAGTCCCAGAGAAGTAATTGCCATGACAAGGAAATAAAAGACAAAACCAGTCAAGTTGGTGAATCCGAGTATTCCAGCAATGACTCCAGCGACGATAGACAAAAACGTTCGGCTGTTGAAACAAACATAAATAAAGAACCTTTCTTTTTAGAATTTTGACCCAAAACTATATCAGGAATATCTACTTTAATTAACAAATACAAAGTGAACCTGTAATAGATGACTCTCATGTTAGATTGTAATTTGTCGGCATTGAGAATAGTCGTGGAAAGAAACTCATCAGCTGCTACTGATTTCTTCTCAATCTCAGATGACCCACCTCCACTCGTCATATTACAAGTATGGAGAGTTGTTGTTGTTCAGATGGGGGTTGTAATTTTTTCCAAGGTTACAAAGAGAAAGAGAAACTATTTGTCGATTTATGTATACTGTACTTTTCTCTTTTACAATTTAGCCCATAGTACAAGATATTAAAATTTGGATATTAACTTGTCATTCTTGTGTAATTATCGCTGATATCTAACAATATATCGCAATAAAATCACGATATATTGATATTTTACGAAATATCCCTAGAAACAAGAAATTGGCCGTCCCTTGTAAGAAAAAAGTTCCAGCAAGCTAAGGCTTCGATGTGACAAAACTACAACCTTCTACTTCAACTTGATGTAGCAGGACTTATTTCTTCTTACCACAAAGGCCTCAAGAGTGCAGACTCCATATTCAAGTCTCAATCTTAAGGAAAAAAAACATAGACCTAAAACTATAAAATCTGTCATCTTCCTCACTTATGAAGTTTTATCAAATGTGGTGCAAATGGCAAGCGCAAATGACCGGTACCACCCAACTGATATTGCAAGAAAGTGTGAATGATATGGTAAAGATGAAGGTGAGGACATAAAACCCAATTCCAATTTGTTCGAGTAATCTGGTTATATATTGGGGAATTTGAATTGTAAAACAAGAGCAAAACAAAGAGAATGAAAAGAAAAACAAAACGGAAAGGGAAACAAATAAAAAATTGAAAACTAAAGGATCGTGGTTTGGTTTAAGCTGAATATGAGTAGCAAGAAGAACAAGTGAAAATGGGTATGAAGAACATGCAACAATTTTTGCCAATTTTTTATTTGTCATTGCTCGGTTGGGCTTATATATCTACCATAACATCATTAAATATCGCTCAAATATCACAAATTATTGACGATTTTTTATTTCTATCGATATATCTACGATATCAACAAATGCTCCTATGTAAAATATCCCCACACAAGGGGATATATCGACGAAATATATCGAGATTTTAAAAGTCGATATATGCCCATATCTTGATATTTGGTACTATGATTGAGCCCATATTTTGCTTGTTATAATTTAGCCCAAGTCCAATGGAGGGGCTATATGGACGGCTAAAGACAAATATAGCAACCCAACCACAAAAATGTCATTTCAATGGGGCAGTTAAAAGGGTCTTAAATTTGGAAGGAGTCAAAAATTCAGCCAAAGTTAAGACCTTTGCTTTCTTAAGATGCCCCCCAGTGTTAAATTTTGACGACAAAACCGGGTCTTTGTCCGAAAAAAAATAATAGACGGATGGCAGAAACTATACCGTCGGTATCATTTAGCACTTCAAAATAGAAAACACGATTTGATTGGTTTTTTTATTTTGGGGAGCCAAATTTGGCTGGACAAGCTAGCCTATATGGCACTTTTAGCTGCCCAATTTAGCAACTCTCCATTGGACTTGCTCTTATAAGATGTTCCAGCAGTACGTGCTTATTTTGCTTTGTGCAATTGGACAAAGAGAAAGTTAATATATGAAATTCAAGTCGATCGATTTCATTTTTTTAGCTACAGTATTGTTCGTCTCACAACATTGATAATTAGCAAACAATATAAATATACTAGAATTACGGCATAGCAGTGGGGAAGTGAGCGTAGCAAGGGTATGGTATGAGATGAGAGGAGGAGGAAGATGAAGAGAAGGGCGGAGAACAAAGAGAGTGAGAGGAGAAAGATGAAAAGAGAAGCAGAAGAAAAGATCAACTTTAAAAAAAAAATTATCAATGCATTCACATACCCTCACTTAATTGCACAAAAACCAAGAGTCATTTTACACCCTCTCCACAAAAACAACCAACTCAAGAGCGTTCACATACCCTCACTTAATTAAATCCTTCGACAGCCCATCGATACCTACTTCTCTATGTCCTCTTATGTTTTATATTTTACCCTTACAACAAAATGCATTTACACATTTAGCTTTTTCTTAAAAAGAAATTATTAAGTTAAGGGACCCAAACTTATATTCATAATCAAAATCTTACATAAATATTCCAGTGAGCATCCTCATTTATTTACAATGGTATTTATTTATTGATTTACAATATATAGTATCTAAAATAGAGCCTAAAGGGGAATAAAATATAAGACCACACACGAGTTGAATTTTTGTAAAGATGATTTTTATGGTCAATAGATTATATCCACAAAAAATTAGATTTTAATTCATTTTGTAGGTGAAGTTGTGAGTTGCAGGTGCCGACTAGCAAAGTCGGTAAAACCTTTGGGTGATGATACCAGAGGTCTGGGGATTGAACCCCGCCAGCATCAAAGAGTTATTGATCTCATTTAAAACAAGCTTGCCAATAAAAAAAAAAAAATTTGTGAGTTGATTTAGATTTGGTACTTAGTTTGGTATAAAGTCCTTTTAGGAGCCGGGCTGAATATATATATGCTAACGTGGTGTTCACCGCTCTTTGAGTGGTCCTAGTCACAACGGAGTCCTGCCCTCCCAACAGACATTTCTCAAGGTAAGTTAAGGAGTAGGCTATCACTCCCGCCCCTTAATTACTCACTTTCGATTCAATAGCATTGCAACTGAGGGCCGGAACTCGAACTTGCATCTCTTTCGATTTTCTCAAGCTTCAGGCTAACTGGGCTACTACCCTGATGGGCAAAAGAAGCAGGCAAGAAATTATATATGAACTGCAAGAGTATACTTTAAATTGACTTGTACTCTCTTCAAACTATGTAGGATGCAACCTATAACAAGTTTTAGATGTGCCTTAGATTACTCCCACCAAAGCACACTAACTGGAGAGTTCCCACGGAATCCATAGCTAAACAATTCGGAAAAGGCTTCGACGTTAGCATTTGGTAGATCAATTACTTATGCCCCAGATCTTGAACAACTTCCTAGGCGGTAGAATGGAAACTTGGTGCCACCCTCACCCCACAGGCTAGACACAACCTCTCCCCACGGGATTGGCGCGTTCCAATATATCCATACAAAATATTGCATTCTCCCCACCTCAAAAAAGAGCCGTTCTTGGCTCTTATACCATTTTGTAACGATCCGCTACTTCCTACCACATCGATACTATCCTCACTTAGTTGCTGCAGACATCCGACAGTGTGGGATTTTAACTCCAGACAGCTACTTCCCAAAAGGTCACACATCCTTGGATTACTCCCACCGAAGCACACTTAACTGCGGAGTTCCTATGGAATTCGTAGCCAAACAATCCGGAAAAAGCCTCGACGTTAGGATTTAGCGGATCAATTGCTTATGCCCCATATCTCGAGCAACTTCCTAGGTGATAGAATGGAAACCTAGTGCCACTCTCACCCCACGGGCTAGGCGCCTTTCAAGATACCTAACACAACCTTTCTCCCATGGAATAAAAGCTTTTCAGTATATCGGGTATTACACTCTCCTTACCTCAGGAAAGAGATGTCCTTGGCTCTGATACCATTTTGTAACAACTTGTCTCAACCTACTACGTCGATAATATTGACACTTAGTCACTGCGGACATCCAGAAGTTTGAGGTTTTAACTCTAGACAGCTAGTTCCCAGGAGGTCACCTTTCCTTAGATTACTCCTACCAAAGCACATTACAAAATGTTATCAAAACCGAAGACGACTCTCTCTTGAGGTAGGGGAGAATGTAATATCCTATGGGGGTATATTGAAAAGCGTTTATCCTGTGGGAGCGAGATTGCATCAAGTATCTGGAAAGGTGCCTAGCTCATGTGGTAAAGGTGGCACCTGGTATGCATTCTACCGCATATGAAGTTGTTCGAGATTTAGAGCATAACTAATTGATCTACTAAATTCTAACGTCGAGACCTTTTCAAAATTGTTTGACTACGGATTCTATGGGAACTCCACAGTTAAGCATATTCCGTGGAACTCCATATGCTGGCCCCACAAGTAGGGGTGGTAGTTTTGTACACGATCCGACATGAAATTAGCAAGTTCGGATTGGGGAAAAAGCTTTTGGGTCATTTAAGGGTTGATGTGCCGAACCCGTCAAATAAATGGGTTGGGTTAGGGTCACATATGTTAACCCGAGTAACCTGTAAATATACCCGATTAGTTCTCGTGTCTAATAGGTCAGGTTATCAACCCGTGACCTGTGTAACTTGTTTTAAGACAAGTTTCTTTATTTTTTAAGATTTTTTTTTTTTTTTTAACAAGCATGCATGTTTTAAATGAGATCAATAACTCTTTGATGTTGGCAGGGTTTGAGCTCCTAGACCTTTAGTATCATCACCTAAAGATTTTACAGACTATCTAAAATAAACGACTAAAAGATAAAGATTAGTCGTCATATTGATTCATTCAATAAAGATATATTTCGTTATTCAATTTTCATTGATATCTAATTGAATTATGGATGATTTTTTCATTTAGGGGCAAATGTCAGCCCGTATTGACAGCTTATCTTAAAACGTTCATCTCGCTCTCAGTTAACATATGAATAGAAATGGGGCAGATTGGTCATTTAACTTTCTAACATGAAATGAAATGAACCCCGACTCTTTCTTCTTCTTCATTGTCTCTCTCTCCCAACAAATCAAACCAGACTGAAATCACTGAAGTCTCTCTCTGTCTCCAACCCATTTATTTCCGTCTTTGTTTCTTATTAGAACTAAACTTTGGAGAAGACGTGGCAAGACAAAAATTAAACCGGAAAAGACAATATTGAAGGAAAGAAGTCGACGAAATTAAACAAAGAAGACGCAATGAGACGAAAAGTTCAATCTTGCTGATGCTCAAGCTCATCGTTCAACCCCGTTTCTCTCTTTCGGTTTTCGATTTGTTTTTGGCATGTAGTTCAAGTATTTTTCTTTTCTTTTTTCAATCGTAATGTAAGAATCAATTAATGAATTATTTGATTGCATTCTTAGAACCAATTGACTATTTTTTACGAATTTTTGGGTGGCAAATGCAGGAACCAATTATCAAGTTAAATATTTTTTTTTACATGGAGCAGATAAACAAAAGGTTAGTTATGCGGCAGTTCCAAAGAAACGATCTTGAAAAACCTGTTTTGTTTTGTTGATTTTCTCTGTTAGGGCATCTCCAATGGGGGGTGTAAAATTACACCTCCACCTAGGCTCCACGTAGGTGCCATTAGGATTTTACACCTCTAATTGTATAGTATTGTATAGCTCATAAATATCCACACTCTATACTCTCCAATGGAAGAGTATAAAAAAAATAGATTTTAAACTCGGACGTCACTCCAAGTGACGTCCCTCTTTAATTTAAACTAGGACGTCATTTGGAGTGACGTCCGAGTTAAAAAATAAAGCTTCAAACGTGTGCTGAAGTGACGTCCGAATTTTTAAGTTAAACAGACGTTATTTTAAGTGACGTCCGGGCTTTTTATTAACTAATAGCGAGAGGGGGAATTCCCCACCCTCTCTATTAGCTAATACACTATTACCTATGGTTTAGCACCCCCATTGGAGAGAGTTTTTTGATATTTGGGGTATAAAATTTCCACTCTATACGGTTTACACCCCCCATTGGAGATGCCCTTAACAATGAATCCAGAAAACTTAACCCATAAAACTAATGAAGCATTATTCAATGCCCATGAGGTGACCCACAAATCACACCGTCCATGCATCTAGCCCTCTCTTTATTCTCTGACCAAAACGGTATCTTCTATCAAGCACTATATAACGCTGGTGGTCGAGATAAGTTTTCAAAATCAGTTGAGTGTGTTTTAAACCAAGAATTAAAAAATATATCCCATCACAAACACTACTACCTGATCAAGTTCCATCGATCAATATTCACTTATAAAAGTTATTCGTGGTGCCCAACCTTCGCAAAAATCGTGAGGGGATACTCATC
This sequence comes from Coptis chinensis, assembly GCF_015680905.1. Classification (NCBI taxonomy): domain Eukaryota; kingdom Viridiplantae; phylum Streptophyta; class Magnoliopsida; order Ranunculales; family Ranunculaceae; genus Coptis; species Coptis chinensis. The sequence goes on from NC_141456.1 coordinate 42,894,088, forward strand.
TTGCTGCTAATCGGTTAATATTTGGGCTACTTGAAGACTCTTTTCTATTACTTGTGAACGGAAATTTGTAGAAAAACACCTCATACATCCAAACCAGCTTATACAAGTTGAAGGAGAGAGACGGAGAGAGATAGAGAAGGGGAACAGTTCCGCTTTTTAGTTTATTTGTTACTAGGTATTCCCCGTGCCGTTGGTTATGGGGTGCATCCAAGTATTTTAAAATAGTTGGCCTACGTGGGAATTTGTACACATTTTCTTTTATAGTGCTACTATATATTGATGGCAATTATGTTAATTATATTCTCACTAATGGATAACATTTGTGAATTAATGACTGATGATTAATGTCAATCGTTAGTGTTTTACATTAGGTCATAATTTACCCGGTGTTTTTAAATATTCATGATGTGCTCATCAACAATAGTTTACATGTTGTTTAAGTTTTGTAATACATTGGAAGTTGGAACTATGTCTAGTCAACCGAAAAATAAGAGGTGCATTTACTGAGTTGCATAAAATATAATTGTCAATATTGCTACCACTGGTTGTATTTTAGTGTAGCCACAATATAATGTTAACCCTATATAGTGTTATTGATGAGTCTCGATCTTAATTACCTGCAAATGAACTCAGCAATAGAGCAATTTTGCCAAAACTTACTCGACGTATATATATATATATATATATATATATATATATATATATATATATATATATATATATATATATAGAAGTGACAAAGAGATAAGATCTCTAGTAAAAAGAGAAGATCGAAAAGTATAGGTTACACAGAACCAGATTGAAGGTATAAAGGTAAGAAATTAAGAAAAGGAGAACCTAATAACTTGGGATTTGATATTTTGTTTCATCATCATTACATTCTAAGTATGTTTAAATCTCAAGTACTATGGAGTGGATGCCAACCAACAGAAGTCTAAATGACATCAACACCAAATGAAACACCAAGTTGAGGAGATAACTACATGGTTCAAAGCTCCAAGCCTATTGTGCAACCTGTTGCTAAGTTACCATGATACCATTTCAATGCCAAAAGAATGCATTTATGCAGTTAGGTCGACTTAATCCAAAAGTTAAGTCATTCATTAGTCTCTACCCATTCACTCATTCAACCCCCTAAACTATGGAGCAACATTCCGTATGGTAGTTGGTTGTGAATAACATTCTCATGCTCAAGGCCTTTAGAGCTTGACTTGTATTATCCCTTTACACAACTCCAATGCTTTCAAGTCCTGGGTTCCCTTTACAACGCCATCAGTGTTCATTTTAATTAAAATAGAGATGGTGGTAGCCATTTGCAAAGTGAGATGATTGATGGTGCCCTTGCCAGTATGGGTTCAATACCCAAACAGTTAAGAATGCAAGCATGTCGAATGTTTTTCATTGTTCTTGGTTAGTACGTGTACTTGCAATTCTAAAGATCATGTCTGCCTATACAAATAGAAATATAAAGTAGTGTCCAATGAAAAATAAAATCCTTGAGCACATAAGAATTAAGATAGCAAGAAATGTAGGTCGTCTTGTTTTTTGATCTGCCACTCTTACTACTTGTTCTCAACACTCGTTATCCAGGGTAGAAGCAGTTTTTTGTTCAAACAAATGGTTCCAGGGAGTGTAGTATAGTAGTTCCCTATATTTTAACTGATATAAGACTAATGTTAACAAATCCATACAGTTAGTATTCCCTTTCCTCAATTTTCTTAAGACGTTTTGATGGCCCCATCTACATATAGTCCTCAATTGGACGCAGGTGATTTTAAAGGCATGGATATCTTGAGCTCCAATGTGCAAAGAAAGCTTCGAGTGCAGCTACGGGAGAAATTGGCTACAATGGTGCATGTTTTTGGATTTAGAATCATATCCAAGAAAATAACTTTAGGAATTGGTCATAACTTGAATCAAAAATTCTAATTTCATTAAAGTTACGCTACCTGGGCAGGGAAGACCAAAAGGCAAAGCAACCACACACTATATAAATAGCTAGCAGAATATCCTTAGTAAAGGCTCTCATCTGAAAAAACTTAAGCCACAAATAAAAGCAAAGTGTCCACCATTAGATAAGACAATGGAAATTGCTTCATTTCATTATCAAAGTATTAGTGGAAATTGCTTCATTTCATTATCAAAGTATCAGTGGAAATTGCTTCATTTCATTATCGGAGTATTGCAAATCACTGCACTAAAATTGAAATGGAATGCACTTGAATATGATATTAATTAATTTCTTGATTGGAAGAGAAAGCTTACAAATGGAGTTCACGCACATAGTTCCACAGGCAGTGAAGTAGAACTAAAAAATAGTAAACAGTGAAGTACATTTGTGTTAGGTAATTTAATTGAAACCAAATTCTAAAGTACGCAAGCCGTACCTGCGCTATGACATCTGGGCCCTCCATCAGGCAAGGGGTGAGGGTGTATTGCATGGCAGAGTCTATAACCAAGGCTCTAGATGCCAGTGCACCCATAATCCCGTGTACTCTAGCAGCTCTATTAATTGAATGACTTGTTTAGCTGTTTGTCGTGCATCTTACATTCAGTATATCTAAACCCTTGAAGTGGTATGGTTGTCAAAGAAACCCTTGATAGTTACTACTGCCACATAGTTAGAGTCTACCCATAGTCACCTCCACCATTTATTTGGAGCTTCGTCAATGCTATACATTCACCCATGGAGGATGTAATAAATTTCATTGTTCCTGCATCATACAACATTAATATAAAGAAACATAGGTCGTGAAGCAACGTAAAAAAATTCGCAGGCGCATAAACAGGAATCTTAAACAACCTGCAATCCCTAAAAGAAAAAAACCCTGAAAAAATTTATAATAAAATTTAACATTTATTATAAAAATTGTGATAATCGAAATGAAAGGGTATGTACTTGGTATAACAACTGTCTCTAATAAAAATTTCCACATTAAAATAAAAAATTCCACATTAAAACCTGAGCGGATAACTACTGTCTCCAATCAACAATGCACTTATAAAGATAAAAAAAAAGAGAACCTAACTTGGGATTGCTATAGCACACCCATAAAGATTTGATGTATATTTTCATCATTAAGTTCTAAGAGTATTTAAATCTCAAGTACGAAGTGGAGGCCAACCAACAAAAGTCTAAATGGCATCAACACCAACTGAAACACCGGGTTGAGGAGATAACTACGTGGTTCAAAGCTCCGAGCCTATTCCGCAACCTGTTGCTCAGTTACCAAGATACCATTTCAATGCCAAAAGGATGCATTGCTGTAGTGGAGTCGACTCAATCCAAAGATCAAGTCATTCATTAGTCTCTGCCCATTCAGCTCCCTGCAATATGGCGCAACATTCAGTTTGGTAGTTGGCTGTGTTATGAATTCTCATGCTCAAGGCCCCTAGAACTTGACCTACATTATCCCTCTACACAACTCCAATGCGTGCAGGTCCTGGGCTTCCTTCACAGCACCATCAATGTTGATTTTAATTAAAATAGAGATGGTGGTAGCCATTTGCACAGTGAGTTGACTGGTGGTGCCCTTAGCAGTATGGGTCCAATACCCCAATAGTTAAGAATGTAGGCATGTCCACAGGTTGAAACAATGTAGCTGTTTAATTAGAGAGGAAAAAGATGAAACAGTGTTGCCATAAACCCACCATCTTATTCACCGAACCAACACATGCTTCACACTATGTCAGGAAAGATGGTCTAATCAAGATGAGTGGGAGCAACTAATGATGGCAGTTAACCTGATGTGGTACTTTGTAGAGAAGAGAAAACTAACAATAGCGTCAGGAATGCAAGTAACTAACATTTCATTGAGCAACATACCTTGTGTCGTGTTCTTCCACCTTGCATGGCATCATGCAAATGGACCAATGTCGAATAGCTACTAAGTGCATCCAACATTTACTTCGTTCAAGTCGGACAAAGCAAAATGTTACAGTAAGATTATACTTATTCCAAAGTTTTAACTAATAATGGTATAAGCATGGTGCACAATTCAATTAAGAAAAAGAATAATAGAAGAAAAAGGAATACAAATGTAGGAAGTAAAACAAACAATAGATTCTCTTAGAATGTCACATGGTTACTACAGAAGAATAAGAATAAAAACTTTGTTTTGAAATCCAAATCTGGATTTGTCTTAGTCTTGTTTATCTGTAGTATAAATTTCCCCTTACAGTTTTGTAACCTCTAATTAGTTTCTAATTTATAGGGTTTGGGATGCCAAATCCTGAATCCCTATCTCAACTACATATCTCCATATGCAAGCTAAAACAAACAAAAATGACCAGTCTCGATGATTAAAGTTTGTACCTACAATTTCGAATAAAAAAATGACGTTGAAAAACCATTAAACTTTATAGAAATGTTGTCTGTAATAACATTACACAAAGACCTCCTCACCTTATCTTACATAGGATTAACAACAATCTATTTAACCAATAATATTTGGAATTCATCACAGAGCTGAATGTAGTACCAACCAATTGGCCCAAAAATGAACCCAATCACATTGCTCAAAAGTGAACAAATGTAAAAAACAATATGCAATTACTTGGACATAGCTAATTTTTAATAGGTAATGAATTCTATGTTAGTCGGGCTGAAATCTAATAATACAAAAAAACTTGAAATCTAGTAAAAAATATGGTTGCTACTGGAACAAAAAAAAAAAAAATGATATATAGAGATATTAATTGGTTATCCATGGTGTATCTAGGATCTAAGATTGGTGAACTTCAATTGAAAACCAAGAAGTGGTTGAAAAATTATTGTAGAACTAAATTAAAGCACATTAAAATTTGTCATAAACGATACAATTTCAAGTGTTTACAAAATCACAATTGCACTTATATGGACATGCCTCCATGTCTAGACTTCAACTCTTCATAATGCATGGTCATGGTTTTCCTCAACTATAAAGTCGATAGACCTCATCCCATTAAACCTTAAGAATTAAATACGAAATTAAAGATTTGATTTTCTAAACTTCTTAAAAACAATGTGAGAAGGATTGAATATATCCTTTCACATTGTTCCAAGTCTAAATTGAAACTCTTAGGTATTAAGAAGTAAAGGAAGTTACACAAACCACAATGTGATAGTACGCAGCAAAACCAATTATTACACAACACCAGAGCAACCAAGACCATTAACGGTGTTATGAAAGTGTAAACAGAATGAACACTATGGCAATGCTTGGTTTGTGGAATCAAGTTTCCTCGAAAGTGATGGATATATTACATAATAGAGAACGCGAAAAAAAGAAATGGAAATGGAAATCACGGGTAGATTGACACCCATATAAATCGAGATTTTTCCTTCTAAGTGTATCTATATATATTAGGGAAGACAATTTTCTTTATGAAAAAATGGTGTTTACCTTCCTTAAACCGGTGGAGCAGATTGGGTAGCTTCCCCTTTTTCCGTCTCCTCTTCACTCGTCTTCTTCAATCTCACTCTATTCTTCCAGGAATCTCAATTCCCCTAACCAAACACAGCCCACGAGTTACCAAGTGAATAGAGAAATGAGCTTCGTCTAGATTCATTAAATAAGATTCCAATGTATCATACCTTAGGAGAGACTGTATTTCAGGCTACACCGTTTATTTCACTTTCTCTTATCATGATTATATATCTGACTCAAATCACTGTCATTTCAGAGAAATTGGTTTCCCTCATTCTAAAAATTGGTAACTATATATATTAGGGAAGACAATTTTCTTTATGAAAAAATGGTGTTTACCTTCCTTAAACCGGTGGAGCAGATTGGGTAGCTCCCCCTTCTTCCGTCTCCTCTTCACTCGGCTTCTTCAATCTCACTCTCTATTTTTCTAGGAATCTCGATTCTCCGAGCCAAACACAGCCCTCGAGTTACCAAGTGAATAGAGAAATGAGCTTTGTCTAGATTCATTGAATAAGATTCCAATGTGTCATACCTTAGGAAAGACTGTATTTCAGGGTACACCGTTTATTTCGCTTTCTCTTATCATGATTATATATTTGACTCAAATCATTGTCATTTCAGAGAAATTGGCCAGTAAATATGATACAAAAAGAAAGAAAACTGTTAGAAAGTAAAAATTACACAGAAGTGTTCTTAAATGTTTGTTGATACTTATTTGGAGTTGTAATATCGATGATGCCAAAAATAAATGAGAGAAAAACAATTATACATAGAATTATACAAATGGATGCACCTACAAATCTTATATCAATGGAACCATGAACCATTATCAGATAAAAGGAGAAGTTCAAAAATGTTTATGTACCTTCAATGTTGCACAAAAGACCTGCTTCACAGAGTCTTGCCCATGCCTTCATTTATTATCTAGCAAACCAAATTAGATGGCTTTGAAGAAGAGTGAGATAACTACACCATTCCATACAATATGAACGCTTAGAACAGGAATAAACTTAAAACGAAATTGTTTCACTTTTTGAATGAGAGAAATAGAAGTTTTAGAAGATGACGACTCTCACAGTGTACCTTTCTGATTACAATTGTTAACATTCATCGAGAATTAATTATGGGGTTTACCTTATGAATCCATTTAACCACGAACCATTAACATCCGAAGCCCATCTCTTTTTTACCGTTTGTTTATGTGTGCACAAACCAACCATTCAGTCAACAACATTTGAGCTTGTGTGGAATAGTCAAATGGTACTATTAGTTCAAAATTGAGTAACAAAAATTTGTAAATCAATAAGAAAAAAACAAAGGAAAAAAAAAAAAATTACGAGCAACCTGACTTTAATAAAAATGAAGAGAATGGAGTCGGTGAGACAAATGGTTTCACTGTGTATTGAAAAGAGGCCGAAGTCTGTATTCAATTCAATAAATGAGAAGATTGAGGGTTACTCATACTAAAAAAATAAGGCATTCAATCATTTAGTTGATGCGTTTCAGTATTTATTATTTAAACTATGTAGAAAGAGCTTTTTGGATTCCACAGTATTACAGCTCGTTTAGTTTTCTTTTGGGATTTTTTTGTTTTGTTTTGTTTTCTGTTTTTCCCCTTTTCCTGACAATTCTTAATTAACTGAAGCTAAAGTGATTTAATGTCTTATTAAATTATTAAATGTGGGCTATTAGGAAGGTCACGGACTCACGGTGGTTTTCAAAATTAAATGCATTTATTAGGAAGGTCCTACCTCAAAGTTTTTCTCAAAGTAATCTCCACTGCACACCTGCTCCCATCAAACACAGATCCCCACGCGATTCCGACTACCCTTTATCTATCCATTGTATTTTATTATAATAGATAAAAGAAACTGATATTACTTTGCAACCCCCAATCATTTCCTTAGTTAAATGAGAGTAAGATATAGCCGTTGGATGAGATGGAATCTAGTGGATGTGGGGAGCTGTCAAGATATGGGTTGTTATTTGGAGCTGTTAAGGTAGTTTGCATATATATATATATACTAGCATTCTGGGTATGCTCGATGAGCGTGAAAACTATTCTGGCACGCACGATGCACCTGTTGTTTTTCACACTTATTTTATGCTATCTATCTGAAACCGAAATCAATTGAGTTATTTCAAAATTCAAATTTGAATCGATCATTAAAAATTTAAATTCCTGACCCGATTTGTTGCTCTAGATGTAAAGAGGTCCTACTAACCATAGTTAGCAATTCGGTGAATTATTCGTTTAATTCGGAAAACGTTTAAAAATGTAGTATTTATCAATAATACGGAATAATTCATTCATTCGGCAAGAAATCATTAATTCGTGAATTATTCGTATTTTCACTATAAGTTTGCCAAGTATGTTGTCAAATTTTATCGTATTTTTTTTTTTTTAGCTTCGTATTATACTCAAATTACTTACGAATCCGAACTTTTGTCGTTTCCATTTTTTTTAATCCGCATTAAAAACGAATTATTCTTGAAGCTCAAATTTTATTCGAATATTTTCCGTATCGAATTTTTGTCATATTATGAATTGCTAACTATTCCACTAACCCACTAATTTAGACTAAATATGTTAAATTTGTCGGAAAAGTAATTTATGAAAATTTGTCCGGAATTTCTTATGAAATTGTCGAAATTTCGGGTGGTATTGTCGAAAGTTCGGATGGCATAGGTTATGGCATGGGTTGTAATAATAGTGTGAAAATTTGTCCGGAATTTCCGATGAAATTGTCGAAATTTCGGATGGCATGGGAAGTGGCATGGGTTGTAATAATAGTGTTTGGCGAGGGCAAATTTGGGAAAATAAAAAAACGACGTATAAAAAATAACTGTAGGGGGTGGGTGCGCATTCTTTAAAGGAGAGAGATATATATTATTTGATAAATAAAATCATGAAATATTAAATATTTTGCATAAAAGTTATCTGTGAATCCGATCCGAAATTGACCCGTTGACATAGGCGGGTTGGGTTTAGATTTGACAAACTCAACACAATTAGTAATTGGGTCGGGTTTGGGTTTGCTCTCCTAAGACATGACCCAAATATGACACAACACGAATCCGACCCAACATGACCCGTTGTAACCCCTTTCCCACATGAGAAATTTTTTAAATACATTGTGGGCCCACTGAAAGAAAGATTTTTTATCTTTTTTTATCTCTGATTCATGTATGTCATAATAGGAGTAGAAATGTAATCTCAATGTTTTTAAAATATTTTTGGCAATTATCAAAACATTGGTGGGCCACTTTTTGATAAACAATGGTTAAATATGATACGAAATGATGGGCTCATGAAAAAATTGGCAATTGGCCCCCTGTGACAGAAGTGCAAATACGATTCAATAAGGTGCATATTTTTATAAGTAGTAAGATATTGAGATACTAGGGTATGCCCGTGCCTATGGCCCGTGAGACCTCGTCGCGCCTGTAGTGCTACCCCGATAACTTGTCGCGCCTTCGGTGCAAGGCCAGCCCAATTGCCCATTATCCATAAGCCTAATAACATCAATTGGGCCAGCCGATTGTGCAATACCATGTCAAATTTGGAGGCCCAATAGTTTATGGGCTAGCCCAACAGTTTATAAACCCAACCGCAATTGTTGATTTTATTTGGGTGTTTTTTGGATAGATCTCCTGGTATTAATTGCACTTAACAAAATTGCACACACCCACCAAACACTTGGATCTGCCAAGTCATATTTTTGTGAGAATGATTACCTACCATTGGATGAGGCTTTTTGGGCCCCACACTTCCCTATTTTGTTAGATAGATATAAAAGGACCCACTTATAACAAGCTTTAACTAAGCACTAGTTTCCTGGCACGTGTCTACGCCATGTGTGCAGTCAGTTGCTTTGGGCCGGACAACACAAAAATCTAACTTTCGGCCAGTGGTAATATCGCAAATGTTTGTAAAATGGAGGGCAATATCGTAAAATAGGGAGAGGCGGTCAGTTGGTTTGGCCCGGGCAGTACAAAAATCTAACTTTCGGTCAATGGTAATATTGCAAATGTTTGTAAAACTGAGGGCAATGTCATAAAATCAGGGAGAAGCGTCTGAATTTTACATGACAATTTTACCCTTTCCTCACATATGTTATTACAAAATGTCTTTTTTACCATAATCGTAATAATTTAAACCGGATAGGAATATAATTGGGAAAGTCTATTGTTCACTGAACCATTCTCTTTAAAGTAGTAAGAACATCTCTAGGTGGTGGTAGCATACTCTTCATATTTGAAGAAAAAATTTGAAGAAGTTAGTCGCAAATTTCGCCCGCAAAATCACTTGTAGAGCATAGCACGCGACATTAGTATCGGCGCCAAGATTAATCTGTAATGCGTGCTATGCTTAATATAATGTCGCGCGACAGTCGGACTTTTGTCATTTCACAACTTTTTTTTCAACTTAGTCACTCTAGTTCTAGGAAAAAAATGAGTTCCGACGACGAATACGTCTATAATAACCAAACACGATGGAGTGGTGACGGTGAGGAAGAAGAAAACAATGGTAATAGTGCATATGTTTGGAACAATCCCATTGGTGATCTAGATGATGAACCAACCACTTCTGGAGCTGGAAATCAGGGAGCTGAGGCTGACGATCCATTGCTGCTTCAGTATCAGCAAGTCGATTTTGAATTTCCTGCGGAGGCTATTGATTTAAGCCATCTTAGGCCGGTGTCTAAGAGGTTTCATGATAGGCATGTCTCAATAGTTATTCTTGAACAACAGGTATGTATTTTAATTTCATATATTAGTAGTAGTAGTAGTAGTAGTTCAATACGTACATTTATTTTTTATTATTATTTTTTTTAATTTTAGTTTCATTTTGCGTACATCAGAGATGTGTTATGTATCAGGTTCGGTGCACTCCACATGCGCTTAAGACGTGGTGGGATGATATTAAAAAAGTTGGTGCACTTGACCATGTTAGAGATGCAATTTTAGCGACTCCCTTTGCTCATCTAGTTAACATCCCTTATAATAAGACTGACATTCAGGGAGTTATTAATGGTTTAGTTGAGAGATTGTGGGATAGTACACATACTTTTCACTTCCCTCAGGGAGAGTTGGGCTTCACTCCACTAGATTTTTGCATGATATCTGGTTTGAGTATAGGATTAGGTAATCCGTTGAGATGTAGCACTGAATTCCAGAGTTGTGCCCAAATGATGATTTTCTTCCCTTGTCTGACTGAGGAGTCATATGACAGTGCCGGTGTTAGGATTTCTGGTATCAAGGCTGCATACATTACACCATTGACTACTGATTCAGGGTTGCAGTTTTTGATAAATTATTTGTCACTTGATTCTGATGATGGTCAAGCACATGTTGATGAGTTTGTAAGAGCTTTCTGTATGTATTTGATGGGCATCTTCTTTTTTCCTTTTGGCCATTCCACGATTAACTTGGGGTATCTAGCCAACTTTGAGCACTTGCATGAGTCGGGTGGTATTGATTTTGGTGGAGCCATATACTGTCATTTGTTACGTTGTTTAGATAGGGCTTCTCGGCAAACTGGTGTTATCAGTAGTCCCCAGATGGGAGGGTTTGTCATTCTCTTATAGGTATGGTTTTATGAGTATTTCCGTGCTGCAAATTCTATCCTCACAGAGTATACCGATGAGAGGCCTAGGCTCAGGGCTTGGCACGGACCTCATCGAGCTCGTCTGACTAGTGAGATCAGTCATAACATAACTTATGTCTGAACCCAGATCAAGCTTAGCACATAGGCTTCTATTGTTTGGAGGCCTTGGAGGACATCTGTGCACATTAGCGCGACTGACTGTAGATATGCATTGTTCATTTCTCATAGGAGGATGGTATTCACTTGTGGGAGTGATATAGAGTGGTATTTAGGGGATAGATGTTATAGACAGCTCACACCATACTTTGGTATCCCCCCTGATGCACCTACCCATGTATCAGAGGCTAAGGACATTACCTTAGAGCAAGTCATCGAGAGTAACGTGCATTGGACTTGGCTACAGGCTTCTGACCTAGTTACATTGCAGACTTATGAGCAGTACTACCGTTACTGGTTTAGGGTGTCTATTGGTCATTTGCTCCCAGCTGTGGGTCGTACAGGCAACATTCATACGGTGAGCAATTTGGGTGTCAAACGTGAATTCCAGATTGGCTAGCCGTCACAACCGACGTTTCAGCATGGACCTGTACACACATTTGTTCCAGTGCTAGATCCCCCTCAGTCAGAGTGGCCTTGGGTTTTCAGTTTGAGTGATCCGAGTGGCCAGATGATTTACCAGCCCATTTCTTCTATTGATGACACTCACGTCGTACAATTAGAGCCTGACCTTGGACATCTATCTCTGGTAATTATTTTTATTGGTTTTGGTTTATTTTTTTTGTTTATTATGAAAATGTCATAAATTATTAATGAATAATTATTTCAGGATGACCTACACATGAGATATGAGACAAGCATTCATGTAAATGATAGCTTGCGCTCCTCGGTATTCGCCTACAGTGTTGAGAGAGAGAGAGACTTCTTTCCCAGGCTCATGTGGATTATGATGATTTATAATGCCAGATTGATGAGTTACAGGCTCAGATTGATCGCACAAGGGTGAGTTCATCACAACATGGACAGACGGAGAGTTCAGCACAAGGACAGTCGAGGAGGAGTTCATGGCAGAGGAGGTGTATGTAGGACAATCGAGGAGGTTGTTGTATGACGATTATTATTATGTTGTGTGATTTAGAATTGTTCATTTGATCATTTTGATATGTTCTAATTTACTTCCTTTGATTTAGCAAATGAATTACAATTTTTATTAATAGAACGACAACTAATACATGAAACATAAAATAAAAATAAATAAATAAAAAAGACAACTATAACATATCACCCTTATTACATACTACTAGAGTTACTCTAGTTATCAAGCCAGTCACCATTTTCTTCATCATTGGCTTCTTCGTCGTTGGAAGCTTCATTTGTACTACTTGCTCCAGCCTTTTTTTCATATTTAGCTACAATTGCATCTTGTTTTAGCTCTAAAACCCTTCGCAAATGAGGCTTGACTTTGTCGAGTGACATTGCCAACAACCTAGTCTCATTTTCCTCCTCTCTAACACGGAGTTTTTCTTGCTTCAAAAATAACTTTTTTTGTGTCTTCTCTTGCTTCAATTTCATCATACTTTGAAATTGCCCATTTAGAATCTCTTCTTTATTTCTTCGACTTTCTTTAAAAGCTTCAAGAAATTCATCCATATTTTTAGCAGTGGATGCAACATTACCCTCGACAGTAGAAGCAACTTTCTTGTTCTTCTCAATTTCTTTGCTCTGCTTCCTACCGACCGACCTCTCCAAAAAACCTTCGGTACTGCTAGGATCGTATTCCGAGTACAGTGAAGGTGAAGGGGTAGAGTAAGGCGTTGAAGGGGTTGGGGTTGAGGGTGAAGAATCGAAACCTTCAACATCTCCGGATCTTGCTTTCTTCTTTGGCCTTGGAGCAAGCGTTTCGTTGCGTAACTGAGTTTTTTTCCACTTTGGTGTATTTTTTACTAGATTATAACAATCTTGCCATATCCATGGTTTTCCAATAGTAGCCTAATAAGAGCCCAAAACTGTAGTTTTAACCCCTTAATAATACTACTTTTAGACCAATTATGTGAGTAATAAATAAAAGTTAATGCTAATTACGTGCTTTTATGTATTTCAGGCATGTAACTCAATTATGTGCAGAAATGTGCCACTTTGGCGATATAAAGGAGCAAAGGGTTGGTTGCTAATAAGTTCTGTGATAAAGGCCAAGATTTAAGGAGACAAAGCCTTTATAAAACCCGGTCAAAAGCTAGAAAGTCAACACGGGTAGAAACAGGGCACAAGTCAGCAGAACTTTCAATGACCATATCTTTGGACTCAGGCCTCGGATTTGGTCCTACCATACGTCAAAACGACCGAATCGAAAAGAGCTTTCCAATGGTTCAAGCCTTGAACCAATCAGAGGAGCAAAAGTGGATGAAAAGTCTGCTGAAGTTAAAGCCAACTGAAACGGGCTCTGTAGACTGAAGAAATTGGGCTTTGGGCTCGATTTTCCAGCCCAAAATATGGCTCCTCAGCCCATGCATGAAATTGTGGATCTAGTCTCCTGCTTTACATAAAACAAGACTTAGCTCTTAAGAAGGAAATAGTTAGATAGCTTAGAATAGAAATTAACCATTAAAATAGCTTATAGATCTAGTTTTTGAATTCAATTAGTTAAATTAATTAGTTTCATTCCTTGTTTTAGATTAATTCTTGTAATCATTGTTCTTCATTGATTAGATAAATAAAATAGTTTATTTTTGTTCATTTCGATTTTGTCAGTTAAATTTGTAGATCTAATTTCAATTCTTGTTGTTATTCAATTCTTAGCTATTAATTAGATTTGAAGTATTGTTTAATCAAAATTAGTAAAATTCAAATCTTTATATTATGTCTAGTGTTAATTCAATGGGAAATGATAGCTTGATGAATCAAGGCTAAACCTCCATTAGAGGGGTTGAAGAAGCCTTAATGAAACTTGATCTTTGTTAACTTAGAAATCGTCGTGAGAGTTTATTCCACTCTAGAAGGTCGTTGATTCGCCATGAGAATGGGTGGACGACCTCACATGCTAGTTATTAATTGGTAGAGATGCCATGTATAATTAGGGATTAGAATTACCATTTTGATATGCGAAGCATTACAATTTGGATCACGACGAGTCTTTGTTAGTTTATTATTAAGTCGAGTTAAGGTGGATTCAATTCCCTTTAATTCTTTATCTAGATTCAAACCCTTAGCATCCTGTCATTTCGTTATTCGTATCTTGTTATTTGAATTCACATCGTAGTATAAATTCCCTCGTAAATCTCTCATTGACTTTGGATAGACTATCAATTGTAGAAAACTTGAATGCTAAAGGACTAGGAGTGGAACGAATCTTCTATTCCAACTCTACGTCAATAGATTTGAGAGTAGAAAACAAATATCTTTGATAAGTCTAGAAATAATCCAGTTTATAGTTTTACTTGCGTTTAAAGTTTCATCGCTTTATTTGTGAGTAAAACTATCTTTTTACGTTTATCAAATGGCGTTGCTGCCATCTTAGTACTCTTTAGTATTGTTTTCTTTAGAATTGATAGTTTTTCAAAGTCCCATAACCCACCCACCCTTGTTTGATTCTCACTGTGGTTGTCTGTTTCAGCACTTAAATTCTCACTGTGGTTGTCTGTTTAACTAGCTGAGTCTTAATAAATTAGTCTTTCTAGTCTTATGTTCTTCGACTCTTCTTCTTCTCGTTCTTCGTGTTCTTCCTTCTTTATGGAAGGTTAATCTTCTCCTTCAAGGGAGGAGATGAAGCCAGTGCTTAAGGTTTAATGATTCTTCTGGTTCATGGTGTTCTTCAATCAGGTTAATTAGTTCTTTATGTTTTTAGTTATTAGTTCCATTGCCTACACCAGGGGATGGAAGTATAGAATAGGGTTTATGTTTTGCAATATTAATATCATGCTAGTGTTCTTTACTTTTCTTCTAGTAGTATAATTCTTTAGAGTTAGGGAAGTATTCTTTGTGTTGCCTTAGAAGGGGTAGCTCAGAGAGTGGCTGCCTAGGGGAAGTATTCTTTGTGTTTGCCTTAAGTGGTGATTCATTGAATGGCCGCCCTATTAGGAAGTACTCCTTGATGGTCTTGGTAATACATTGAATGGCTGCCCAAGCTTACATAAAAGGAAAGAAGATATTAATAGCATAAACATAGGAACAACCGTAAGTAGAGTTAATTGTTAACGATGTTCGATCCAAGAGGGCATCGACACTCGCTCGATTGCCTAATTGTAGTCTACTTGTAAGAACAACCATGAAACAGAAGGTCATAGATTAAAAGTATTGGTGGATTCTAATCTTTTGAATTCCCTCTTATAAATTCTCAATAGTTTAGTTAATTTAGTTTAGTTTAGCATTAGAATCTAAAATCTCTACAATCATAGTTTTTAATCCCTTAAACCCCTTTCTAGTCCTGTTCCTCACATAACATACACTTAAAAGTGGAACAATACCCTACTCATCCTTTACTTATTGATGGATAATTAGGTTTTGATACGCTTCTGTTTTGTTCAACGACCATACACCATCTACATACACAAAAAGAAGCTTGCCAAATGGCGCCGCTGCCGGTTTAAGTTGTTTGTGTTTAACGTTTTCTTTCAAGATTAGAATTTTAGATCTTGAGGTAATTTTAGCCACATCATCCATCCTTTTAAGAAAGAAAGAAGCTTGAAAGACATCTCGAAGACAAGATCTACCATCCAGGTTATTCGAATCTTCATTCTTTTTATTGCTTTCTTAGTATAATTGCATCGTAGTTTAGTTTTATTGCTTTCTAGTATAATTGAATTTAGGACCTTTTCAACAATTGAAGTTGTAAGCCAACACAGTGAAATATCAAACTCTAGTGTTTCTTGTCTGAATCTTGACAAACGGACTATCGTCTGTGGGCAGTGGTACTTAAGCAATCCAAGTGATTTACCATAACCCTAGAAAAGACAGCTTTAGACAACGGGTGAGATACTAGCTGCAAAGCCCAACCCAGTTGAAGGAAAGTAGTTTTGCATTTTAGTATAATTTAGAATAGTTGCATATTAGTTTAATTGCATTCAAGCATAGTAGGATATTTTTTTTTACCATTTTCACATAGCATTTTATAGTATATGCCCCATCGTCCATATCATCATCTGGTAAGAATACAA
This sequence comes from Coptis chinensis, assembly GCF_015680905.1. Taxonomy (NCBI): domain Eukaryota; kingdom Viridiplantae; phylum Streptophyta; class Magnoliopsida; order Ranunculales; family Ranunculaceae; genus Coptis; species Coptis chinensis. The sequence goes on from NC_141456.1 coordinate 42,910,254, forward strand.
CAGTGGACAAGGTTTAATAACCGACTCACAAGAATACTAGACGAGATTGATACAATGGCCGCAAGCAATGATGGAGGTGTTTTGGACACCAATAATCTTAAAGCTATCCCTCCCATGCAAGCACAACAGAGGAAGAAGCTAAGTGATTTCTATTCACCAATCATTAATTGGAGACCCACCAAGCAGTATTGTTTTTCCAGAGACAAAAGCTAACCAGTTTGAACTTAGAGCATCAGTAATCTCTATGCTTCCAAAGTTCAATGGTTCGCATAATGTTCAAATTTTTATGTTCACATGAACAAATTTCTATCAGTCCTCAGAACTTTCAAGAACCAGAATATGAGGGATGAGAGTATCAAGTTAATTCTTTTTCCACTCTCACTCGAAGGTAAAGCATCCGAATGGTTAACCGCACAAACGATCATTCAATCAACAAACAACTGGGAGAAGTTTAGAACAAAGTTTATGAACAAGTTCTACCCACCCCCGTAAGCCAGATGCCATGCGCAAGTTTCCAATTTTTCAAAGGGAAGGTGGTGACCAAGAATATCATCAAAGCTGGGAGAAATTCAATAATCTGCTAGTCTCATGTCCACATCATGGTTATGATAAGAGCACACTAGCTCATTTTTTCTTTCGAGGACTTTCTACTATGAACAAGCAGATGATATAGTCAATGCATCAAGGTAAGTTTACATCATTGGATGGAGAGGAAGCCTACAACTTTCTCGAGAATTTAGCTGAAGACACTCAACAATGGAGTACTAACAACGAGGATGTAGCTAGAATGGAGGGGGTGCCGAAGCAATTTGGCAACCAAATTCAAGAAGACCCAAATCAAGCAATGCTATCAATTATGGCAAGCCTATCAACAGTACTTGAAACTCTAAACAAGAAGTTTGATCAGTTCTCTATGAATCTTCCAAAAGCAAACAATTTCCAAGCTAAACCTCAGCCAACCAAGCCTTGTTATGCCATTTGTGAGCTATGTTCTGATGAAGGCCACACTATTGAAGAGTGTTCGTACTATCTGGATACTAATGCAAAGGCATGTAGTATCAACTCTTTAGGAAGAAATAACCAGTTCAATCAAGGACAAAATTATTGGAAGCCACAAAATACAAATCAGAGGAATTTTCCTCCAGGATTCCAAAATCACCAAATCGGCCCAAAATAACCAAGATCGGGTTCCAAAACCGCCAAAGAACCATACGTAAATCAATAGTCATTCCGAACCCGCAATACCAAGCCAACACAAATAGAGAGTTAGTACCGATCTTATGAGGGATATATTGCCCCTACGCTTTAGTCGAAAGCAAAGCAGCTTATTCCACATCCGGAAGAAGATATCACCACCATTGTCAATGAAATAAAACGCACAAATCAAAGAACCCAGAAGTTGGAGAATAACTTTAGTGTCATTCAAGGCCAGATAGGGCAAATCGCTGCTGCCTTGACGGAAAGATCGAAAGGAGCATTACCAAGCCAGCCAGAGCCAAATCCGAAAGGAAGAGGTGTATTGCAGGTGGATAACCTTGAGATTACTCATGAACAAGTTAATGTTGTTACCACTCTGAGGTCAGGCAAGAAAGTTGATAACAAGATTGTCTATGAACCAGGAAAAGATTCTACGGAGCCTGAGGTAACTTATGTTCCCACAATCCCACCCAGTTCTAACATTCCAGATATATCTAGTGTTGTGCCACCCACTGAAGTAACTGTTGAGAGAGAAGCTGAAGGAACTATTGTGGAAGTAAGTAAGAAGAAGCCATCACGAGTGACTCCACCTATCACTCCACTATTTGTTACCAAGCCAACCGAAGCCGAAAGAAGAGAACCGATATTGAAGAATCCACCAGCACCGTTTCCTTCGAAACTAGTGAATACCATAAAGGATGACCAGTACAAGGAGATTTGCGATGTATTTCAGAATTTGCATATCAATATCCCATTTCTGACCGCCATCAAGCAAGTTCCCTCGTATGCCAAGTTCGTGAAAGATTTAGTGAAGAAGAAGACCAACATTTCGAAAGAAGCTTTTATCGCTCAAAGATGTTCATCGTACCTACAGAATCTAGCGGTTGTGAAACTGAAAGATCCTGGAAGTCCAACTATTACATGCAGAATTGGAGATTCTTTAGAGGAGCAAGCTTTATTAGATTTGGGTGTCAGTGTGAATCTTCTACCATATGTCGTCTACGAGAAGTTAGGCTTGAAGGATCTTAAACCGACTGATGTTACTTTACAGTTGGCAAATAGATCAGTAAAGATACCTAAAGGAATCATTGAAGATGTCATAGTCAAGATCGAAGATTTCTATTATCCGGTTGATTTCATAGTACTCGACACAACACCTACATCTGGTAGGAAGATACCAATCATTCTAGGCAGACCATTCTTGGCCACTGCAAATGCACTCATCAACTGTCGAAACGGTAATATGATGTTATCTTTTGGTAATATGAGAGTCGAAACCAATATCTTCCATAATGCTACAAAGAACCACGAGGTGTGTGCTGTGAACGAGGTATGCATGATTGAAGTGTTAGCACAGGATTATCTGACTCATTCATATCCTGCTAACGAGTTGTTGACATCTCAGACAGACTCAGACTATGAGGAACTTAGTGTCGAGGAAATCAATACAATTTTGGATTCATCACCTATCATGGATGACAGCAAGTTCAAAGAAAAGTTTGAATCGCCTATGCCTGATGAACCATCTAAAAGGCTTAAGAAGGAGCCGCCTAAGCTAGAATTGAAGCCTTTGCCATCTAGACTCAAGTATGTTTTCTTGGGAGATTTGGGAACCTACCCAGTAGTCATTGCATCAGATTTGACTGAGGAGCAGGAATCCAGGTTAGTAGCACTTTTAAAGGAACACAAGTCAGCTATAGGTTGGACAATTGATGATATCAAGGGGATCAGCCCTATGATAGTTCAACATAGGATTCATTTGGAAGAGGATTCCAAGACTTCTAAGCAAGAGGTGGTCAAACTCCTTGATGCCGACATTATCTACCTTCTTTCTGATAGTCAATGGGTTAGTCCAGTTTAAGTAGTGCCGAAGAAGTCCAGAACCACAGTAATCGAGAATGAGAACAATGAGTTGATTCCAACCAAGATTCAGACTGGATGGAGAGTTTGCATCGATTACATGTGAAGTCAATAGCGATCAAGGAAAGACCATTTTCCATTGCCATTCATCGATCAGATGTTAGAAAGATTAGCTGGACAAGCTTACTATTGCTTTCTTGATGGTTACTCAGGATATTTTCAAATCCATATTCACCCTGAGGACCAAGAGAAGACCACATTCACATGTCTGTTCGGAACATTCACATACTGTCGTATGCCTTTTGGTCTATGCAATGCACCGACCACTTTTCAGCGATGCATGATGAGTATTTTTTACGACATGGTGGAGAAATACATGGAAGTTTTTATGGACGATTTTTTAGTTTTTGGATCATCTTTTGAAGATTGCATACACCATCTCTCCTTAGTCCTTAAACGTTGTTGCGATACCAACTTAGTTCTGAACTGGGAAAAGTGTCACTTCATGGTAAAGAAAGGGATAGTGCTGGGTCACCAAGTTTCAAAGGAAAGAATTCTGGTAGATCGAGCGAAGATTGATATTATAAAGGATCTACCTAAACCAAGAACTGTCAAAGATATCCGTGCCTTCCTAGGTCACGCAGGATTCTATCGTCGATTTATCAAGGATTTCAACAGAATTGCAAGACCGCTGTCACATCTGTTAGGGAAAGATATTGTCTTTGATTTTGATACGTCATGTGTTGAAGCCTTTATGAAGTTAAAGGAAGCACTCACTTCAGCACCAATCATTCGTGCTCCCGACTGGAGCCAACCATTTGAGATAATGTGTGATGCATCTGATTATGCTATAGGAGCCGTTCTAGGACAAAGAGACAAGAAAGTGTCGTACGCAATCTATTATGCTAGCAACACTCTAAGTGGAGCTCAGATTAATTATTCTACCACTGAGAAGGAACTTTTAGCCATCGTCTATTCTCTTGACAAATTCCGACAATATCTGATAGGTTCAAAGGTGATTATCTATACTGACCATGCTACCTTGCATCATTTACTCGCTAAGCAGGATGCCAAGCCTAGGTTGATCCGATGGATACTACTTTTACAATAATTTGATTTGGAGATACGTGATAAGAAAGGAACAGAGAATGTCATTGCTGATCACCTTTCTAGATTGCTAGTGGAGAATGCGGAAGACAGCTTACAAATCTGTGAGACTTTTCCTGATGAACAATTGTTCAGTATATCAGAAGTACCATGGTATGGCCACATCGCAAATTATCTTGTGATCGACAAGGTACTATCGCATTGGAGCAAGCAGGAAAAAGATTTATTCTACTCAAAGGCCAGATATTATTTTTGGGATGATCCATACTTATTCAAGAAGTGTTCGGATCAAATTATTCGAAGATGCATCCCAGAATCGGAACAGGAATCCATTTTATCATTCTATCATGATCAGCCTTGCGGAGGACACTTTGGCCCGCAACATACTGCAGACAAGGTATTACAAGCTGGATTCTATTGGCCTACTCTTTTTAAAGATGCAAATGTTTATTGCAAAGCATGTCCGAGATGCCAATTTTTGGGTAAGACCTCGAAAAGGTTCGAGTGGCCTCAACAACCGATCCTTATCTCAAAAATCTTTGATGTATGGGGTATAGATTTCATGGGACCATTTCCGCCTTCTTTTGGTCACACCTACATTCTACTGGCTGTGGACTATGTTTCAAAGTGGATTGAAGCAGTTCCTACAAAGACCGCCGATCATAAAGTCGTCGAGGACTTTCTGAAGAAGAACATTCTACCAAGATTTAGAACACCGAGAGCCATCATCAATGATAACGGTTCTCATTTCTATAACCGTGTATTTGGGAATCTTATGGCAAAGTATGGAGTAATTCACAAGCTAGCTTTACCATATCATCCTCAGACTAATGGTCAAGCAGAAGTTTCGAATAGGGAAATCAAGAGTATTCTGGAGAAGACAGTTAATCCTTCTAGGAAAGACTGGTCTCTTAGACTCCAAGATGCACTATGGGGATACAGAACAACATTCAAAACACCCATAGGGATGTCGCCCTATCGCTTGGTATATGGAAAGGCATGTCATCTACCTGTTGAGTTAGAACATAAAGCCTACTGGGCAGTGAAAGAGATGAATTTCAGCCTAGATCAAGCAGGAGAAAGGAGGAAACTTCAGATCAGTGAATTAGAAGAATTGAGAAGTGATGCTTATGATAAGTCAAGGATTTACAAGGATAAGACTAAAGCATTACATGACAGAAGAATTCTGAAGAGAGAATTTGAACCTGGACAGAAGGTTCTGGTCTACAACTCTTGTCTAGAAATTTTCCCTAGAAAGTTGAGATCTAGATGGACGGGACCGTTTATAGTAAGACATGTCACACCTTTTGGAGCTATTGAAGTAGAAGACATAAAGAGAAGGACTCGTTTCAAAGTCAACGCTCATCGACTGAAGTCTTTTTTGGAGTTACCTACTGGGGACGTGGAGGCCATTTTTCTCAAGGATCCGGTTTATCAGACCACTGTTGAAGCGGAAAATTGGGGTAAGTTACCTACACACCTTAAAGATTACATTCTATGTCTTGTCAACCCATTACTGTCTAGTTTAAGTTTTTTGCATGAGGAAGCCAAGCGTCGTAAGCTTGACTCCTTAGGATCTCATTAGTATAAGTGCCACCGATAGCCGGGCTCTCAGATTTTCATAACTTTATCCTTTATTGAGAGGAGTTGCAAGCACCGGAGTCAAAGTCTTATAACTCTAGTAGACCGAGTATAAAATGTCTACAGGAAGTAAGCATGTTATTGAGAGATCAGTTTTGAGGTGGGAATACTAGTCTTGAGGATCTGACTATAAAAGACTCAAAAGTCTTGAGAATCTAACTTTAAAGGACTCACATTATGTCTTGGGGATCTGACATAAAAAGACCTAAAAAAAAAAAAAATTGTTTATATGGGTTTGGGCCGAATCAGTTCACATTTCAGCCCAACTCATTCTCTTCCCCACACCATCTCAAAACCCTAAACTAGAATAGCTACCACCACCACCCATTGCTGGAAATTAGTTGAGGAATCATCCCCCAAGAATTCCAAACCTCACCACTCAACTGTGCGTCTGGGACACATCAATTTTACCTACCCCTTGTGTCCAGACGCAACCAAACCAAATTTTTTGATTTTTTGCATTTTGGCACCACCACTTCATCCCATTTTCATATATATATCGTTCACAACACAGCATAAGCTACCCACCATTGCTATTTTCCAAAGATACCATCAAATTTCACACCCCGCCAAAATCAAAATTTTGAACTTGACTCGTCGCGTCTGGGCGATAGGATTGCAGATCGCGATTTATACCCGGACGCATCGCCTTGACCAGTGAACAGTAATTACAGTTTTGTCATTTTAGTTGTCGTTGTTCGTTGTTCGTTTGTTTGATTATTATGGAAGCCTTAAAAGAGATACATCCATAGTTGAAGTTTGGGAATTTATTCGAGCAAGAGGGTCTCTCGACACACTTTGGAAATGCCATCTCGACCGAGTTGGGATGTGTTTTTGAATGACGGCGAATTCGTATGATGAGGGTCCAGTTAGATAGTTTTTCGGTGCTATAGACCATTTCATACCGAGACGAAAGTGAGCTTGTGTTGAAATTTGAGATGCATAAGTTTAAGTTGACGAGGGAGATGCTCCGGAGTTCACCTAGATTTCGATGTCTGAGGGGACAAGACACCGCTTGGGAGGATTGAAGGATTACCATGGACGCGTCTTGGCCCACATGCAGAGGTTAATCAAGCAGGCTAGACGAAGACCAAGTCTCTTGCAGAAGAACCAAAGCAGCTAGCATACGATGGCTTTGTCACAATGTAGTAGGCACGCGTGAGTGAGAACACTTTATACCAGCCCGGCCTACACTTGCTTTGGATGTTGATGACTAGGGACGTTAGAATCAGATGTGTAGATTTATTCTTAGAAGGCGGGGAATATGAAGACAAAGAAGGTGGAGCATTCTAAGATAGCCCCAGTCATGGCCACAAAGATCATGGAAGGCTTAGGATTTAGATTAGCTGCTTTCGGATGAGACTTCGAGAGCTATGATCCTAAGAGTATTTTGGCTACTGAGGACCGCGAGGAGAATGGAGCTCCAAGTACTTAGATGTCTTTGGACAGCCGACGCATTCCAGTCGCACCACATCCCATACGAGTATGATTTTGGAAACATAGCACCCTATCAAGCTATAGAGGATCGTAACATGAGGGCTACTATGATACATATGCAGGGGGATGCAGCGCGTTGTTTGAACATCAAAGGACTACCGAAGCAAAGACCCCCATACACTTCGACCGACGAGGGTCGATGATACCTCGGCTGTAGTGTTAGTGTTGGCCGATTAAAGAGCCGGTAGTCAGCCGAGAGTCGACCGAGAGGGCGACGAAGCGAGATAGAGGACGTCGTAACGCCGAGGTCGCCACAAGTAGTTTTAAGACCGCTTGTTTGCTCAAGAGGATTAGTTACTTTAATAATCCTGTATTTTGTTTTGTTTCTTGAACTAATTATATTTGATTTTCTATTTTTGTGAGCTTAACCTTTATATGACGAGAAAAAAGATCAAAATATTGATATTCGCATCAATGGTAATATCCTACCTTTTTTCAATCCATTTCATTTTTCTTTATACATTGAGGTCAATGCATGCATAAGTAGGGGAGGGTGTACTTGAGAAATGAATTTCGAAAATTAGTTTTCAAAAACAAAAATATTTTTGTTTCTATATCAATAGCATGAGAAAAATGGATTTTAATGATGAGTCTGAAATATATATTCTATACTGCTTAGTGTTGAGTTTGAGAGATAGTTGATATTATTGATTTCATTACCGCTTAAACTATTTATTATGCTCGGACATAGTTCTTGTTGATATAATTTTTTATCAAGGCACCACCATAGTACTTGGTCAGTTTTGTGTACTTTTGTTAGAAGAGAGATTTAAACCCCTAGTAAACTAGAAGTAGAATTTTTAGACTTAGCCCGTGAGACTTGAACTTTATACCCATTCTTTGGAGAGTTCTTACGAAAAATCCGAGTCTTAGTGACTTAACATCTTTCAGTTCTTTATGTCGTTGTAATATAGTCTCATTATTTGTTGATTTGGTTAATCACGAAGTGACATCAACTGGGGAGATAGCCATTAGGTCTTATAGTCTATTCGAAACAAGAGTATCATACTGATAAGTCAAGTAGTGAACCTATTCAGCCTTTATCCCACCTAGTAGGACCATCATGTTAAACCCTTTTGAGCCTTACAATAAGCCATTTTCTTTCATAAAACTATTTACCCTTTACCCAACTCCAGACAAGGAGTATAGCCAAAAACTTTATCAGTCATACCTATATGTTTCTGAGAATACGAGGGGCATAAAGCGGAAGAAATAGCACACAAGGAAGATTATAAGGAAATACCAGAGAGATACAATGAAGAACATCATTCTGTGAAAGAAGCTAGAGGAAAACAAGCATATCCAGTACTAATCAAGGATATACCACTGAGTTAAAAAAGTTGAACAGAATGGATGGAAAAGCTAAAACAAAGGAAGAATTTTCTCTGCAATACAGAATTTGAAGAAATCTTCCAAAGAATGAAGGAAAACCCCTTAGTGTTTTCAAAACAACCTTAGAATCCTTTTACTTAATCCTTTTTACCCTTCCTTCATAAACCAATACCCAAGCCAAGTTACAACCCATGACTTATCACTACAGTATGGTACAAAGTCTAGAATAGGTGAGAGGATGCTAAAGTGAAGGACCCGACACTTCATATGTGATTGACATTCTTTCCATGAGACTACTTTTATTCAAAAGTCTGTTTTTCAAGGTAGTATGTGGGATGTTCGTATGCATTATTCGTTTCCCCACATACATGAGGTAAAATAGTAGACCATCTTCTGAGAGATTCTTTTCTGAGAGTATGACCGGTGAGGATTGAAAGTCAAAATTATCTACCTATGGTAAACTAGGGATTCTGTTTCTTGGATAGGAGGGTATAGGAGATTGACTAAGTACACACATAAGCCTTGATTAAGAATTTTGTCAATTTTTACTATCTCCCATCATAATTTATGAGTCTTTGCAGCAATGTGGTTAGCAATGGAGATGCCCTCATTGGAGTAAGCACTAAGTGGGTAAGGAATTTCTCTCTCAAAAAAATACTATCATTCTTGAACATGCTATTGATTGATTTTGTGGGTATATTGCCTGAAAACTTTCACGAGACTATAACTCGTCCTTTTTGGGGAACTTAAAGGTTTAAAGCCTTGTTGCATATGGTAAATGCAATCGCGATGCCTGCAAAAATGAGTTAGGATTTTATTTTTGTTATTAGGATGTGATTTTGATCACTTATCTATTTTTTTTATCTTATTTGCTAAGAGACTAGCAAAAGGCTAGTTGGGAGTTGTGATAAGTGCTCAAAAAGTGCTATTTAACCCTCGATTATGCCTCTTATTTAGCCATCTTAGTGGACTAATAGTGTTTGTAAGTTATGTTTTATGATTCTACAGGTCAAAGAGAGAGTTTTGTGGAATATTAGAGAAAAAGGGGTAAAAATGAGCAATTTGGAGCATTAAGGATCACATGGGAAGCCCGTGGACAATCATGGAGAAGGCCAAAGAATTGGAGCTATTACAGATGCGACTTGGACCTATTTTAAAGCCTATTTGGAAGCCCAAGGCCAAAGGATTCGTTGCTTGGACCAAAGCCCTCAAAAGAGGATAGAAGGATAGAGCAGAAGAGACAAAATAGGCTTACGCGTCTAGGACGCATGGATCGAGCGTCCAGACGCATTGATCACATCTGAGACGCATGTATAGTGCGTCCAGACGCATAGATCGACACTGTACCCAATTTCTTCTCAGTTTTGGAGACGAAGTTGGACTCTGAAAGAAGTCCATTTGTATTAGGAAACAAATGACGGTTTGGAATGCTTCTAGAGCTCATTGTAACCTCTATAAATAGAGGACCTAAGTGCCTCATGTAATTTGCCAATTCACTTATACTCTTGTCTCCTTAACTTGAGGCGAGAGAGATTAATAATAAAAGATCGGTTTTAACTAGGCGAGTCTTAATAAATTAGTCTTTCTAGTCTTATGTTCTTCGACTCTTCTTCTTCTCGCTTTCATGTTATTCCTTCTTTATGGAAGGCTAATCTTCTCCTTCAAGGGAGGAGATGAAGCCGATCTTAAGGTTTAATGATTCTTCTGGTTCATGGTGTTCTTTAATCAGGTTAGTTCTTTATGTTTTTAGTTATTAGTTCCATTGCCCACACCAGGGGATGGAAGTATAGAATAGGGTTTATGTTTTGCAATATTAATATCATGCTAGTGTTCTTTACTTTTCTTCTAGTAGTATAATTCTTTAGAGTTAGGGAAGTATTCTTTGTGTTGCCTTAGAAGGGGTAGCTCAGGGAGTGGCTGCCTAGGGGAAGTATTCTTTGTGTTTGCCTTATGTGGTGATTCATTGAATGGCCACCCTATTAGGAAGTACTCCTTGATGTTACTTTTGGCAATACATTGAATGGCTGCCCGAGCTTACATAAAAGGAAAGAAGATATTAATAGCATAAACATAGGAACAACCTTAAGTAGAGTTAATTGTTAACGATGTTTCGTCTAAGAGGGCATTGGCACTCGCTCGATTGCCTAATTGTAGTATACTTGTAAGAACAACCATGAAACAGAAGGTCATAGATTAAAAGTATTGGTGGATTCTAATTTCTTGAATTCCCTCTCTTATAAATTCTCAATAGTTTAGTTAATTTAGTTTAGTTTAGCATTAGAATCTAAAATCTCTACAATCATAGTTTTTAATCCCTTAAACCCCCTTTCCAGTCCTGTCCTTCACATAACATACACTTAAAAGTGAAACGATACCCTACTCATCCTTTACTTATTGAGGGATAATTAGGTTTTGATACACTTCTGTTTTGTTCAACGACCATACACCATCTACATACACAAAAAGAAGCTTGTCAGAGCGCGACTGCGCCTTCTGCTGAAACTGCCCGATTTCCACAGGTTTGATTCAAACTTCCATTTCTTCAAGATTTTCAGTGTTCTAACTTGTTATATACACTGAGCACGCATAAACAAGACGCTATTCATAAGTGAAGCAAGGAGGCATTCAGGTACTCCTTTCTTCCACACCTCGCCTCTTCTGTCAGAGGAGTTTCAATTCTAGTATAACCAGGCTTGTTTATCGTAAACGTCACCGTACATGCCTATCTAGAAATTTATAGTTAGAGTTTTGTTTGCATATTAATTGTCCTATAATATATTTGTAAAACCAATATGGCATATCAATATGTAGACCAACAATCATATGATTATTATGCAAACCCTTCACCATGTTCATGCTGTGGTAGTCCTGACCATTGGGTTTCTCATTGCCCATCATACCAAGAGTTTGGACCTACTATAGAATATAATAATAATTATGAGCCTCAATTTTCAAATTTTCATAGTAACCAATACAATCAAGAGTTTTCTAGTCATCCAAACTATACATGGAGTCAACCTAACCCAGCACAGTATGAAATCAACCAAAGTTATTTAAACGCCAATAACTATGACTATCAAACACTGTACCAACCAGAACCACACCACCAAGTTTCCCCTCCGCTAACAACATTTGATAAAATAATGGCCCAAAACAAAATAATACTTCAGAACCTAGAACAGACAAGATTGATGCTAACCTCACATACACCAGACCTTTCCACCATGGCAGAAATCACCCACCCATCAAGCTCACCACCCTTCCCAGACCAAATTTCCCAACAAATAGCCAACAATGGAAAAACTTTTAGAGAACAAAATGCAGAAACCCAAACTATGCTTCAGAATCTAGCCAAAATGATTTCCATGACCCCCTCACCTAACACAGAACTTTCAACCTTGCCAGAGATCGACACACAAGATGAACCATTACCTTCCCATGACCCTCCCATTAACCATTATATTAACTCCACACATAACCTGGATAAGAAAATTCTTGAAGACGACTCTGTAGGACTTGTTTCGGATGACCATAATGCCATTGAGGAAACTTATATTGTTTTAGAGGGGCGAGAGTGAGGAAATAGAAATCAACAATTCCAATCTAAGGCATGATCAAGGTAATGTGCAGGAATTAAAGGAAGTAACATCTTTAGAGCAATGTGAATCTAAATTTAGTTTGGCGGATGAGGAAATAACAATGGAAAACATAGATGAAATTCTTACTGAGATAAAGCCACGAACCACAACTTCATGGATTCAACTAAGCTAGATGAAGACTTTAATGATTTCTTAAGAGCGTGTGAGGAACCACCAACCACCCACCACCCACCATCCACCTGAGTTACCACCTCCTAAAATCCAACCATCTATCACAACTAAACCATCAATTCACCCACCATTTCAGAGGAACCTCGAATTTGTACTTGAGCCTATTGCCTCAGAGACACTCTATAATTTTTTCAACCCTCACGGTAAAGAGTGTTTGCCTAGCACACAATTCCTGTAGTTGAGAGCCAAGCTTTGACCGAGTGTAGTGAGAAACCTACTTTGTCTTATTTTTCCTCATCTGAGCCTCATGAAAGACATCAGGATCCATACTTCATTACTTTCTCAACTAAAGTATCGCTGATTCATCTTTTGGGTCATTCTAACTTTTTAACGCAACTACAACATGCTGGTTTGCATATGTTTTTTGATGGGTTGCATAAGTTTTCTTTTATTCTTCTACATGATTGCTTCCAATTATACAACTTCATTCTGTTTGAGGGTGCATTTAGTATCATGTTTTTATGGCTAGACCCCAAACTCTTTCGACTACTAGTTTATAGTTGACCACGCATCATCTATTTTGTGCCACCCTAGTTTCTTGCTTGTTTAGGGGTGTGCAAAGTCTAGGGGAATCTGACTTTAAAAAACCCATGTTTAAAACAAATTTTCTAAACTCTGTTCTATAAAATTTGTTTTGGGGTGGGGTGTTTGGTTTTTCCATTCTTAATCACTCAACTTCCTATTCTTATCCCTTCCTCATCTCGTAGCTAGATTTCTTGTTGTTTGTTGTTTTGATGTTGTTTTTATTTTTTATTATTTTTTTTAGTAGATTGGATGTTAAGTTGTTAAATTCAGTAGTTAAATTTGAATTTGGTAGTTAAATGTTGTTTGAATTTTAATTTTAATATAATGTGGTTCTTTTCAAATTGTGCGTTGTTTTATTGTTAATCTCACCTTTTCGAATTGTTTGGGGGTGGTATTATTTAGCCTAGCATAATTCGTTATATGATAATCTATTTTAAGAAGTTGTTTTGGAGTGAGGGTTGAGAATATTGCCGATATGGGCATCGCTATAAATAGATATTGTGTTAGGATGAAATCTCGATAAATTAGGCATTATCTAACCTAAATTCAACCTAAAAGATATTAGGTTTGTTTTGGAATAGAGAATATGGGTTGTTTCCGTTTTCGGTTTTGAAAATTTTATTATTTCCGGCAATTGCCTTAAAACTTTTTGGTAACTTCCTGATTCATTTTAGCAATTTAAATCCTATAAAAACTGCATTCATTCTACACTCACAACCCCAACTGCATCTCACATTCATCTCTCACGTTTCATTCCCACTTTACCTTATTTTTCCTTCTTCGACCGGCCTAACAGCTCCCTCGAGAGCACTGCTTGATGGGAGAGCCACTGCATACTCAAAGACTCGTCGAGAAATTCTACCTGGCGTGACTGCGCCTCTCTAGCCCAAACCTTAGCACCACCTGCACCCAAAACACTAGACTTCCAGTTTTCATCCTGAGCGCACCCCGCGCCCATCTCAGGCTAAAAGTGAGCGCACCCTGCGCCCAAGTGCTTGGAATTCGAAATTCAACAGAGCGCACCCGCGCCCATCCCAGGCATACCTTTAGCACCTGTGATAAGTGCTCAAAAAGTGCAATTTAACCCTCGATTATGCCTCTTGTTTAGCCATCTTAGTGGACTAATAGTATTTGTAAGTTATGTTTTAAGATTCTACAGGTGAAAAAGAGAGTTTTGTAGAATATTAGAGAAAAAGAAATAAAATGGAGCAATTCGGAGCATTAAGGATCACATGGGAAGCCTGTGGACAATCATGGAGAAGGCCAAGGAATTGAAGCTATTAAAGATGTGACTTGGACCTATTTTAAAGCCTATTTGGAAGCCCAAGGCAAAAAGATTCATTTCTTAGACCAAAACCCGCAAAAGAGGAAAGAAAAATAGACCAAAGGTGGAAAAATAGAGTCTCAGCGTTTGAGACGCGCGATTATCGTATCAAAACGCGACCCATGCATTTGGGACGATAGATCGAAAGTGTCTGACGCATTGATTAAGTCCGGGGATGAATGAATAGTGCCCCGGGCACGCATGAATCGATTTCTTGTAGCCAATTCCTTCTCAGTTTAGAGATGAAGTTGGACTCTGGAAGAAGTCTATTTGTATTAGGAAACAAATGATGGTTTGGAATGCTTCTAGAGCTCATTGTAACCCCTATAAATAGAGGACCTAAGTGCCTCATGTAATAGGCCAATTCACTTATATTCTTGTCTCGGACTTGGCGAGAGAGATTAATAATAAAAGATCGGTTTTAACTAGTTTGAGTCTTAATAAATTAGTCTTTCTAGTCTTATGTTCTTCGACTCTTCTTCTTCTCGTTCTTAGTGTTCTTCCTTCTATATGGAAGGCTAATCTTCTCCTTCAAGGGAGGAGATGAAGCCGATGCTTAAGGTTTAATGATTCTTCCGGTTCATGATGTTCTTGTCGGGTTAGTTCTTTATGTTTTTAGTTATTAGTTCCATTGCCCACACTAGGGGATGGAAGTATAGATTAAGGTTTTATTTATTACAATTGAATATCATGCTAGTTTAGGGTTTTATTTATTACAATTGAATATTTGCTAGTAACATACTTTTTTATTTATTGCAATTGAATATAATGCTAGAATAGAGTTTTATTTATTGTAATTGAATATTATACTATTATTCTCTACTTTTCTTCTAATTGTGTAGTGTTTTAGAGTAAGGGAAGTATTCCTTGTGTTTTGCCTTAGATGGTGATTCATTGAATAGTTGCCCAAGCTCACATAAAAGGAAAGAAGATACTAGTAACATGAACATAGGAACAACATTAAGTAGAGTTAATTGTTTAACGATGTTTCACCCATTAAAGGCATCGGCGGCACTCGCTTCGATTGCCTGATTGTAGTCTACTTGGAGAACAACATGAAGCAAAAAGTCATTGAATCAAAAGCATTGGTGGATTTGAATCTCTTGAATCTATCTCTCTCATATTCTATCCATATTTTCAATTCTTAGCTTCAGTATAAGTTTAGTTAGTTTAGTTTAGTTTAGCATTAGAATCTAAAATCTCTACAATTATAGTTTTTAATCCCTCAAACCCCCTTTCCACTCCTGTCCTTCATATAAACATACACTTGAAAGTGGAACGATACCCTACTCATTCTTTACTTATTGAGGGATAATTAGGTTTTGATACGCTTCTATTTGTTCAATGACCATCATCTATCTACATCACCCATATACCATCCACACACCACAAAGGAGGCAGTGTCAACCTGCGCCGTGACTCCTGTGGGCACCAAAAATTTCCAGTTTTCCGAGGGTTGTTCCAAGATAGTTGCAGATGTTCTAGAGAGTAGTTTTATGATGACTTCTCATATAGTAATACCGGAGCAGTCTTTCGAACACTTGTTGGGGAGCGAGTCTTATGGACATTGGTTCCGCGAGAGGATCATGCAGTTCGGATAGAGGAATCTTCTAGTAAGTGAAGACGACTCATATTCACCTAAGCTTACTGAATTTTTCTACAATAATATTAAGTTCTATTGTAATCAGGATGGAGAACAAGAATTCTCCGTCACGGTTGATGACACACCCCTAGAATTCAATAAGTATGTGGTAGCAGTAGTTTCGGGAATACCAATACATGATCCTATTCACACGTGGGGATATATGACCGATAATTCATACCTCTATGACTATACATATTTCCATGAGTATTATGGGGGAAGGGTATTTCGTATAATGGACCAAGGGTGTTACAACATAGCCATTGGTAGCCTGTCCCTAAATGTAGGCACCACCATGCTATTCATCCTCATGAATATTCTAGGGGAGTGGCAGTTTACTTCTGTAAATAGTACCGCTGGTGACGTTTTCCTTGCTTTAGCTGAGGGACGTCACCGATATGACATTCCCCGAGTATTAGTGGCTAGTCTTAAGAGAGCCCAAAGCATGTGGCATAAGTATCTTCTTATGCCTGTTTTGGTTTGCCGCATTATGCTCAGTTGTCTACCTGAATTATGTACCCAGTTCACGGATTGGAAAAGGGTTGAAGTCATGAGACCCACCAATTGGGTGGTTCGCTCATTTCGAGTAATGACTTGGTCGAGATGGCAGGTGCAACCTCATTTGGTTGCTCCTTACACCCCATCAGACATAGTAACACTAGACAGGTTAGCACAAGTTGATGACACACGGTGGCAGGCTTGGCAAGTTATCATGGCATGGTAGGATGCGAAGGAACCTCATCTCTTTGAAGAGGGAAATGAGGAGGAAAATGTTTAAACGGGAGTGCAGGTAAGTGTTAGTTTCAATTAGTGTCTGCTTATGTCCCAAGCAATCTATTTCTCATTAACCCCATAACGGGTGGAACTCTTATAGAGTTGCGTCAGTTTTCTTTTCTATATTAGTATGTTATAACCTTGTTTTGCGGATGTTCCGAAATTTCCGCGCGTTTCAATGGTATTTTCCTACTATCTTTATTTAAAATACTTTGAGGACAAAGCATGCTTCTTGTTTTTTTTTGGCATAGAAACACATGTAATTAAGACATCTGTTATGATATAGATCATTATAATATGCACTTGTTTTCTAGCTAAAAAATTCAAAAATTTTAAAAATATAAATAAAAAGTATGTTATACACTTTGGAATATTGGTATTGTTTTCTTTCTCTATGCTCTCAATAATCTAGAAGTCTCCGTAGCTTTTGCATTATAATAGTTTTAGAAACTTAGGCTAATATGTAGGTAATAATCCTTGCATCTATCTATAAATATGTTACATGAGTATCTATGATTGTTGGCGGTAAGTTTACGAAACCTAACCTAGAGTACTTATTCTACAAATCCTGTGAGAATATAGCCTAAAGCCTTATATGAGTGAAACATTTGAGCAATGACACAAGGGAAGGGAGAAGTAAAATCCGGATAGAAAATCACACGTCCACTTGCTTGATTACTATATCATATCCTAAGCGAGAATTTAGGCCCTCTTTGGATCGATATAGCCAGAAATTCAAACCTATGAATTATTTTCTGCTAGTCGCCCCTCTGAGCCTTTCTTTAGCCTTAGCTTTCATAAACCACAAATCCTTTACCCTATTACAAAACAAAACAAAAAAAAAAAAAAAAAAAAAAAAAAAAATCAACCTACCCAATTCTTTGAATAAGTCTGAGAATAGAGATGAAGAATAGAAAAGAGAAGAACCTTTGAAATCAAGAATTTGTTAGTTGCTTCAGATAAGAAAATGAAGTTTCCATCCAAATAAAAATAAATAAATAAATAAAAGAAAATAAAGAGTTAGAACTCCAAAAAAAAAAAAAAAAAAAAAAAAATCAAAGGAGTCAAAAGCCAAAGAAAAAAAAGAAAAATATGGCTAAGGATGGAAACAAAGTGTAGAAGCAAAAGTAAAGAACAAGGGTTTCTCTAGTTACATAATATGAAGCCTCTATTATCTCAGACTTGTCCTTTTTAAATATCCATTTCCTTCCTTCTTAAAACTATCTCCTAATCCTTGCAACACCTAATAAAGACCTCTATCTCAATTAGGAATAGGTTAGTATGATAGTAAGTGGCAGATGTGTTTGATCGACTCCGGCTTTCTTGTGTGTCATAGAGATTATAAGGTAAAGTGTGCCCACTGCACACTGGAGTAGCGAAACTTGAGCAGAAAAATCAGAGTGGTCTTTGTCTTGACATTTATGTAGGACCTACTTCAGGACGTTATTCCGAGTTTTCATAAACGGACCTACTAGTTCATCTCATAGTATTACTCATTATATAAATGTTATTCGTAGATGATAGATTATTATGCATATATTAGCTTAGGTTTTGACTTGATTATTCTGTATTCATTGCTAGTGAGATGTATAGATAATTGAAAAATAGATAAGAAAACAATAGTTATTTAAGAAGTAGTTGTAGTTGAAAAAGTGCAACATGTAATTATTTGTGTGGTTGTTTGTGTTTACGTATCTTTTGCAAATCTTACTTAGCCTATTATATATATTGATTAGTATAGTGGCTAGCAAGGTATCAATCCTACTCTAAATAACTAGTTGATAGTAATAGAAATTCCTAATCTAAATTACTCTAATGGATGCAAGTAAAAGATGTGGCTAAGTAATAAGTAATATATGGTTGATTTGATTTGAGATTTAAACTATGTATAAAATAAACTAAATTAAATATATGAATATGAATCAAGAGAGAGAATATCTTGGGAGAGATGAATCCACCAAAATCATAGAATTAGTTTAATAGATCTACCTATCATGCTTAATATAAATCACCAATAGAAACTCACCATACCTACAAACCCCCGATGCTCATAACCATGATGATAATATGTGGATTTCAACGTGCTTTCTATCTTTCCATTAAATACTTCTTCAATCTCCAATGATATCTTCTATCTAACCAAATTGTGCTTTAAGTGACATTCAATATACAACTCTAGGTGCCATGGAAAATCCACATGTGGCATTAACCATACAACTAATTGAGGTGCCATAAAGAATCCAATCATCACACTAGAACACTAAAAACTAGAAGAAAAGAATCTAGGGTTTGTGGTATTTGGCTCTACACAATCTTGGATTACCCTAAGACCTCCTAACCTCCACAGGAGCGTTAGATCAATGGACGAATAAGAAGAAACTCAATGAGGGATTTAAACTAAAACATGATAGAAGAAGAACTAAACTAAAACATACGAAAAAGGCTTCATCTCCCCTCCCAAGAGAAGGGAGATTAGCTCCTCATACTATGCTATTAACACAATATGAAAAGGAATAATCTTTATAGCTATTAATGGTGAAAAGGTCTGAACTTTCTTCTCTCTTAATTCTAGATCTAAGATGCAAAAACTAAATTTCCTAGATGATTCTAAACTGAGGTTTTTGTGCCTTATATATTGGCTTACATGCTCGTCTGGATAAAGATCCGAATCCCATGTTTATTTGGTGTCAAACTCTCTGTAATCTTTCTAGAAGCAATCCTTATAAAGTTGGATTCGGTTGGGCCAAAGTTGGGCGTGTCCCACTTTGTTCTCAAGCAGGCTATTTAAGTAAAGTGCAGCCTTTCTTACGATAGCTTCAGGTTTCCTAATTCTTGTGAAACTCGACTTCTTTTCCATGTTAATCTCATCTTCCTATGAAGTCGAAATTAAGGCTTTGAGATCAGATTGAAGACTCTTCTAACTCAATTATTATCCTCTTTTAGAGTCCCATTAGGCTTGGCACTTATGGAGACAAATATGACATTTTGCCCCAGGCCTTTAGAATAATTCCCGGTGACTCCTTTTTGACTTGTTTGACTTCTTTTCCTCCATATTTTTCACATTTAGGTTCTTTGACCTGCAAAAAACTCAAATTGCATCATATTAGAATATTTAAATATAAAATGGAGACTAACATACACATAATTGGGGTTATAAATCATTACTTTTTACTAGGGAATTCCCTAGTGGTTTAAGGCCTTGTTACATATAATTCAATGCAATCGCTCGGTGAAACGAGATTAGTTAGAACTCCATTTTTGGTCACTTATGCTAATTTCACATATTTGCTTGAGGACAAAGCAAAATGCTGTTTGGGGGTGGTTTGATAAGAGTCCAAAACTATAGTTTTAACCCCTTAATAATACTACTTTTAGACCAATTATCGCGAAAGTAATAAATAAGAGTTAATGCTAATTCGTGCTTTTATGTATTTTAGGCATGAAACTTCAATTATGTGCGTAAATGTGCCACTTTGGCGATATAAAGGAGCAAAAGGTTGGTTGCTAAGAAGTTCGCGGATAAAGGCCAAGATTTAAGGAGACAAAGTCTTTATAAAGCCCGGTCAAAAGCTGAAAAGTCAACACGCGGCCGAAACAAGGCACAAAGTCGTGAGAACTTCCTAATACAATATATTTGGACTCGGGCCTGATTTGGGCCTACCTTATGTCAAAATGACCGACTCGGAAAGAGCTTTCCAATAGTTTAAGCCTTGACCCAATCAGAGGAGCATAAGTGGATGAAAAGTCTACTGAAGTCATAGCTAGTTGAAACGGGGCTCTCGTGAATTTGAAGAAATTGGGATTTAAGCTCGATTTTCCGGCCCAAAAACATGGCTCCTCACCTCATGCACGAAATTGTAGATCTGGTCTCCTGCTTTACATAAAACAAGACTTAGCTCTTAAGAAAGAGATAGTTAGATAGCTTAGAATAAAAAGTAGCCATTAAAATAGCTTGTAGATCTAGTTTTTGAATTCAATTAGTTAAATTAATTAGTTTCATTCCTTGTTTTAGATTAATTCTTAGAATCATTGTTCTTCATTGATTAGATAAATAAAATAGTTTATTTTTGTTCATTTCGATTTTGTCAGTTAAATTTGTCGATCTAATTTCAATTCTTGTTGTTATTCAATTCTTAGCTATTAATTAGATTTGAAGTATTGTTTAATCAAAATTAGTAAAGTTCAAATCTTTATATTATGTCTAATGTTAATTCAATGGAAATGATAGCTTGATGAATCAAGGCTAAACCTCCATTATAGGAGTTGAAGAAGCCTTGATGAAACTTGATCTTTGTTAACTTAGAAATGGAACATCGTGAGAGTTTATTCCACTCTAGAAGGTCGTTGATTAAGCCATGAGAATGGGTGGGGCGACCTCACATGCTAGTTATTAATTGGTAGAGATGACATGTATAATTAGGGATTAGAATTACCATTTTGATATGTGAAGCATTGCAATTTGGATCCCTACGAGTCTTTGTTAGTTGATTAAGTCGAGTTAAGGTGGATTCAATTCCCTTTAATTCTTTATCTAGATTCAAACCCTTAGCATCCTGTCATTTTGTTATTCGTATCTTGTTATTTGAATTTACATCGTAGTATAATTTCCCTCGTAAATCTCTCATTGACTTTGGATAGACCATCAATTATAGAAAACTTGAATACTAAAGGACTAAGAGTGGAACTAATCTTTTATTCCAACTCTACGTCAATAGATTCGAGAGTAGAAAACAAATATCTTTGATAAGTCTAGTAACAATCCAGTTTATAGTTTTACTTGCGTTTAAAGTTTCATCGCTTTATTTGTGAGTAAAACTATCTTTTTACGTTTATCATAGCCTCATAAGTTGTTGCTGCATCTGAAAGCTACGTTTATGAATTAAATGATGTATAAACGAATCTTACAATGTCTTCACATCCCCACCCGCTTGGGAGGTTGTTCTTCAAGCTTTCTTAGTATAGCATGATATTTGTTGAAGAACGGTAAAATAATCGACCCGTTGTGAGACTCCCTTCCACTACGGTTCTTGGTCAAAACCTTGAATTTGATTCATCCTAGCCGTAATTCGCTTCCCAATAAACTTGTCCCGGATTGATCATTACATACTATAGGATTTTCTCCAATATCAATCCACACTCTAGTAAGAGCAATATTTTCTTCATTTGTCCAACTTGGACCCCTTCCTTATTTTGGTTGTGACATTGAGAGTGTTGTGTGTGAAATGGTTGAGAATGTTGTGTGTGAAAATGAAGAAGGAGATGAGTGTAGATATATGGATGTAGAAATCCGCCGTTTTTGTCCGTTTTTTTTTCCGTTGGAGCACGCGACATTATGAGTAAGCGCCGCCCGTAGTGTAGTGGCACGCACAAGGGTAATGGCTTTCGAGAGTTTAATGGTCAAAGTCAAAAAAGTGGGGCAACATTTGTATGCTTGGCCGCGACATTACTATTGTCGCCTCGCAAGATCCGCATCCAAATTGCCAAATTTGCAAACAAACAATAATCGACCATGAATGAGGCCACCCTAGAGATGGAATTTCGAGAAATTCCAAACTTTTTCTTCAAATATGAAGAAAAAGGCAAGTTATAGTACCACCTAGAGATGCTCGCTCTAAGATTATATAGTAAAATGGGACAATATAACTCCAAGAGATATGGAGAACAAGAATAAAAGGAAAAAAAAATGGAATCACAAGTAGAGTCCCCTCATTTTTTCTTTTTCCTCCTCCCTCTTCAAGATAATTAAGGAAAAAAAATATATATTAACCTCCATAGTGGGTTCTTGAGTTTTTTCCCCCCCCAACAACTCTACAAGGGTAGTAATTCCTTTTTCTTGTCCTTATTACTAATATGAGCTAATTAATCCACAACATATTTAAGATGGTGGACCACACCAGCTCTTGCTTAGTCAACAACTAGCTAGCATGTGTCTTGTTGAATTGTTTAGGTAGTAGTGTATGTAAGTCAAGCAGGCAAACTTAATATAATAATAGACAAAAAGTCTGGTTTTGTTGGCCCAAAGGGAAGCTATCCCAGTTGTCCAACTAATAGGAATTAAATAATTTAGGATGTCTTTTGCAAATTTAATCTATTTTCAGCAAAAACCCCTCCCTATTATCCGAAATTTTGCGTATTTCTTCTTGGTGGTTACTATAAACGGGACACTCAACAAAATAAATAACCCATGAAAAAGGAAATAACTCTAGCACTCTCTACGCCTTCACCATCACTTAAGATGATATATGGTTGTTATTCTTTTTCTGAATAACATACATCTCTCTTTTAAATTTCTACTATGGGGAAAAAATCGAGAAAGGAGCTTAGTCTCCATAACTTCTTGACATGGTATTTCATTTACTTGTATTTCTAATATGAACATATATATATATATATATATATATATATATATATATATATATATATATATATATATATATATATATATATATATATCCGTGTGTGTAAAGTGTGTGTGTGAATCCTTGAAGAGGTGATATTATGTCTAACTCCTACCTTTTTCTCGACGTTTTTCATAACTTGAAAAAAGCTTGGGGCGGGATAAAGGCTTATATGATTAGTAACTCATGGGTTAGGTGTCGCCCTTAATTATGTGTTTTGAATATGGCAAGTGAGCTAAAATAAAATAAAGTGGTTTGAATATTCTTTTTAATGCATGTAAAAATCTGAGAGAAGATAGATGGTGTTCGAGAACACTATTGTTTTTTGATTCATGGAAGAAGAAAAATTAGATCAACCATATCTTAAATGGCACTCATTAGTGATGATTTTGTTTCTTTTCATAGTGTTCCGCTTTTGGTAACCGAGGGAAATCTCGCAAGATTTGGGTTCTTAGGAGGGGATTTTGTTGAATATAGATAAACTAATAGAATTCTAATTTGGAAATCCTACCTACATTAATATCCATTCTCTCAGGATGCTCATAGTGACCCACGCCAAATAAGGTTTTAAAATAGTCCCTACTTGAAAAATAATTACACTTTCTTACCAAAATACCCTGAATTTGGGCTGCTCTCAAATTTAATATAAATCAAATTTGTCTTTTATGTGTTTTGGAAAAAAAAAAAAAACAAATCTAATGCTTTATTATTTGAGCTGCATTTCTGGGTTAATTTAGTAATTAAGAACCCAAAAAGAAAAAAACAAAACCTAATCTTTTCATCAAACCCCAAACTCAATTACTAAAAACTCAAGAGGGTTCCCAGCTTTTCTGCGAGGATTTGGTGGAATTGGAAGTATCCTCCGCTACCAACTTGATTTGCGTTGTTTTGATTTAGCTATCCGATGAAGAAGCTTATGAAGACTTAATATGAAAATGGTACTCAACATTGATTCCTTATTCGCTAATTTGTGTTAGTTCAAACTATGAGATTTGTAGGCAATCATATATACTATATACTTTCTACAACTTAAACTGCTACTCATCATAAAGTTCCATTCTGCTCTATATATTCTATTCTCATATCTTCTCAGGTCGTTAAGTTTCACTCAACTTCATCAAAAGTTCTTCAATCCTTTCTCACATCAAAGGAAAAAAAAAAAATTCCAAAAATGAATGAAGAAATTAAGAGCGACCCAATCTGTCAAAAAGGAACCAATTATCAGGGTTGTGGCGTGAGTGTTTCCCTACCTATTCAAATTGTTCTCAACCTGCTCCAACGTGAATTTTACTCTCACAATCGGGCATCAAAATATACATGCTAAGGGCATGTGCAATATACTCTACCAAGTTACTTCTTGGAAGAAGAAGAAAGGTATGATTTTATATCTCCGAAGTTGTTTATCATTTATGACTTAGTTGTAATTTGGCATTTATTTGTAATCACAATAATTTTGATTAAGCTGCCAATGGTTTCGATTGATGTTCAATTTACATCTCGAAGTTGCTTAATTAATTCCTCTAACTCGAAAAAAAAAAAAAAAAATCAACAATCAAAAGCATATTGGCATTTTACTTTGCAAGTTATATTGTAAATGTTTGCATTTTGATGGGATGTTGGACACAATGTCTTTCTGAAAACAATTGTGGACCGTTATAATACAGCGAAGAAAAAGGCACCAATGTCCTTATCGCGGTTCAAACAATTAACAATTTTTATTTTTTTGCATCCTTCAAAAGCGGGGTTAGTTAAAGGCTAGCTATTTTGAAAAATCTTTAATGAAGCGCTATAAAACCACGCGATGGCCTAGAAAGGCTCTAATCTCCACCCGGACATCCGTGGTTTTAGGTAGAATTCGCTATCTTATCTAGTTTGGCTTTATCTGCGCCGATGCCATCACTAGATCTGATATGACCTAGTCTATGCCGCTTTTGACCATGAAATGACACTTTTCCCCAATTTAAAAGCGAGGCTTTTTTCTTCACCGTGTGTCAAGACCTTAACGAGTTAGACAAACGATGCAATAAAGGAGTCTCCATAGATAGAAAAATCATCCATGAACACTTCCATAAAAGCTCTACCATGTCACTAAATATATGAAGCATACATGTTGGAAGCGTACGGGGGCATTACAAAGGCCAAAAGGCATTAAGTTTATAGGCATATGTTCCGAAGGGACATGTGAAGGTTAATCTTTTCTTGGTCATCAATATCAATAATAATCTGAAAATAGCGGAGTAGCCATCCGAAAAACAATAAAAGCATGACCCGATTAGGCGTTCTAGCATCGATCTATAAATGGTAAGGAAAGTGGTCCTTTCGTGTCATAGCATTTAAACGTCCCAGAATCAATACTGATTCTCCATTTCATAGGACCTTGAGTGACAACATAGTCACCCTTCCCGCTACGTACCATGGTAACTCCCCGATTCTTAGGAACTACATGAATGGGACTTACCCATTCGCTTATCGGAGATTGGGTATATAATACCCGCGATCGAAAATCATAAAGACTTCTTCCCTAACCACCTCTTTCATGGCAGGGTTCAAGCGGCCCGAGGTTCAAGAAAGTCTTCGCGTTATCCTCCAAATGGATCACGATGAGTGCAAACATTGGGTCAATTCCCTTAATATCGGCTAGGGGACCAACCAATCATGAGACCGATGTTCCCTAATCACCCTTATTAAACATGTCTCTTCATCCTTAGTTAACGGAGAAGATATAATTATCGGGTGACTACCATCCGATCAAGTTGAATATATTTTAACTCGGGGAGAGGTTTAAGACCTTGGTGTGACGGAATGTCCGTTGATGTTTCATAAGTGTCCTTATCTTGCGTAATGAAGACTTGCTTAGGTAGCAAGTCTTCGTGAATCGATATATGGAGCAACCGGCGGTCTACAATTGGTGTGGGACTCGGGATGGTGTTGACTTCCTCTAAGTAGGAGTCATTTACAAAATCAAGAAGTTCCAAAAGAAAGAATTTGTACATATTGTTTTCGTGAAACGTGTTGTTAAAATAATCTTGAGCTAAACTCTCGATCATGCTAACCTCCCCATCTACGCACGAATCGGTAACTGCTTTCATCATTTTAAAAACATTTACCTCGGCATTGAGATGGCCAAAAGATAAGGACATCTTTCCATCGCGACAATTTATAAAGCGCATTGGCGGAGTTGCCAAGAAGGGGCGCCCTAAAATGATCGGTCAGCAGTCATTAGCGACTTTCGTATCGAGGGATAACAAAATCAGCGGATAGTAGAAATCCACGAACCTTAACAAGCACGTTTTCCACTACACCTTTAGGATACTTAATTGACTGTCCGCTAATTACAACGTTATTTTGTAGGTTGCATTTTATAACACCCGTGTTTTATAATGTATTTTTCTATTTAATTAATTAATTTAATTGTTTATTTTAAAAATTCACGATTGGACTCGGGATACGGGGCTTGGTTTTGGGCCCGAGTCGGTGTTGGGCTTGGGTTTCGGACCCAAGTATATAAACACATTGTTCTAGAGAATAGGGTTTTTGGGAAGAGAAAAAAAATATATAAAAAATGGAGGCAGAGAAAGAAGCTGGTTTGCTGGAGAGGTGGAGCACGACGATTCGGGCTAGAAAAATTCGTCGAGCTGTTAGTTAAGGTGAGTAGGCTAATCTTTCTTTCTGTTAAGAAAACTATGTGATTTAATTATATATGTGTTCTACTAGTAATTTTAGTTCTTTGATTTATTGGAACCTTAAGATGAAACCAAGTATCGTTAGTTTGATCGATCATACCGTTTATTCTTGCTATTAAGTAAATTATCCTTATTGTCTATATACCTATATATTTCGTGTGGTATATATATGTGGATGCTAACTGTTGGTCATTTATTAGAAGTGCTTTAGAAACTTAGACGTGTCAGAACTTACTAGACATTAGATAGCTACGGGTAATATCTTCGGGTATTCATTTTTATTTTTGGTGAATGGTTTCCGGGTGGCTATCTAAAGTTCTTGTTTACTGTTAAGGTAATAAAACAAGATTGGGGGGCCCGGTTGATGTTGTCAGATCATATTAGAATGTTTGGAATAAACTCGCTGACCACTATTTTGATTAATTTGATTGTTGACTATACTTTGTTTTATATGGATGAGTGTGGTAGAAATAACTGTTGGTCTTTGGGTTGGTGTGGCCTCACGCTTTTGAGATGTCGAACAATATAATTAAGCTTAAGCTTTTCCCCGTAAGGTTAGGTTATAGTCAGGTACTCTTCTTTTGCTAATGATATTAGATACACTTGGTACTATTTGATGGATATATATACCGATAGCTACGTAGTATAAAATACTATTCGAATAATTAAATGTGAGCATAAATGAAATTACTTGACGGTTATAGGTGTATATACTTTTTCCTGTTCAATGGTTTAATATTTTGTGGGTTGGTTTTATAAATTCAAATGGGTCAGGTTATAATTTATGAACAATAAGTTTAGATTGGGCTTGGGCCGAATTAGGCAAGTGGGTTTGAGTGATTTTTGGATATTCACTCATGGGTTTAAGTTTAAATTGGGCTTGGGAAAGGCCAAGGGTTTTGGGCCTTAGTCTTTGGGTTTTTGGTTAGATTGACTGTTGACCAGAGTTGACTTTGACTTTGACCATGATGTGTTGACTTTGAGCCATGCACCGTTGACTTTGACCATCGACCTTTGACTTTGACCATGATGGGTTGACGTTGACTTTGACCATGATGTGTTGACTTTGAGCCATGCACCTTTGACTTTGACTTTGACTTTGACCATAGTTGACTTTGACCGTTGACAAGAGTTGACTTTTAACCCGGATTATGATTTGGGCTATTTGGATAGGTCTAGGGCTATTAGCATACTTGACTTTAGGCTAAGACTCCTATATATATCGTATGTATGTGTATTAACTACTATGTGATTTTGCGGTATTTTTTTGTGATATGCAACGCTATGACACTAAGACATCCCCGAAATTAATAACACGAAACCAAAATAATTAAATCAAGATTTTCCTAATGCTCTCAAAATAATCTATGCAATAAAATACAATAATCGTAAATAAAAAGTTACCGCGACTCTTTTAGAACTCCACGACTCAAGTTTTGGAATTTTAGTTTATACGACCGCCGATGTCATATGTTAGGTGGGCATTTATTGAATGTGTCATAAATGGCCCGTTAATATATATAGGGTATTCATTGAATGTGCCATGAATGACCCGTATTCATTGAATGTGCCATGAATGACCAGATTGTTTGGACTACCCTGAGAGGAACTAAGGTATTCGCCTTGGGTTAGTTGTATTCCTTGAGTGTACAGAATGTAAGGTTGGGTATTCCTTGAATGTGGGCGGGAATGACCTAAGGTATATAGGTTGTGAAATATGTGTATAAGAAAAGTAATTGATTAATTAATAAGAGAAATTAATTTGATTATGTGAGTGTTTGGGTTTTCTTTTGAATACCTAATATAATATCTACATATGATATATAGAAGTTCTAACTTTCTTTTGCAGGAGGGTAGGACTTAATAACATTTTGTGCAGGGACGCGGTCCTACCCTTATACAGCAGTGGATATCGGTAAGTGTAATTCAATTATTTAGATATTAAAAGGAGTTATTAGAATGAGTTAATAAGATGGAAGTTAATAAGATGGAAGTTAATAAAATGGAAGTTTTGCTTGGGAAGAAATTATGCTTAAAATGACTAACTACACGCCTTCCAAGTGTGAATGATTGAGTTATGGGATAAAATAAAGGGATTGTTTGAATAATTAAAGTATGATAATGGTTATATGTGTTTAGTTCTACTCATACCAAAGAATTCAATTTTCACCCATGTTTGCTTTGTTTTGGCAATGTGGGTGTTCTTGGAACATAGGTGGAAGGCAGTGGAACCGCGGCGTGTGATTTGGATTCTCGCCTGGAGCAGTTTGGGAGTTTAAATTATTAGGTCTGATCTTTTGGAATGATGTAATAACGTAGGTTACATTTTCATATGACATGAGAATACGATGTTGAGGACCTTTTATTCTTAGAGTTTTATATGATGTTTTTGAACGGAAGATAGTCTTTAATAAAGTGATGGTTGAGAAATTTTGGAGATTTTTGTTGTTAAGATTCTTTATGATGTGGGTTTTAGGTTTTGACATGTGTTGTATCCACCTCCGGCCATAGCCCGGTTTTAGACAATTGAATATAGTGATGTTTGAGATATTTATATTTCAAATATTCATTTTTTAATTGTTTAGAAATTCGGGCGGTGACATTTTCCTCGTAGACTCTATTTGTTTATACAAGTAATAATGAGTAAGTTAACACTAAGCCGTGTCTAATAAAGGCGGTCGTGTGTGGGAATCTCCTAAAGGTGCATTTTACGATAGGGCTAACCGGGGTCCTTGACTTAACAATTCCATTATTTTCGGATAAAGTTGGAACTGTCCGCTAAAAAGCGCCTTTAGGTATGTTGGTCTTACGCCTAGTAAAGGTACAACTCTTTAAGAAACTTAGCGTGGTTAGGTAGCTTTTAATAGCTTCGAAAAGGAAGGTTTATCGTTAGATTCTTGAAAACGTTCCTAATTTCCTCAAAGTTTGTATCCCCGGTTAGCATGGCTAATTTTTGAGGGAACGGTGGTTTCGCTTCTATATTTAGTGTATGGCTCGACTTGAAGTGTAACCTTGGCTTTGTTTTTAGGTTGTGGTTTAACCGACCTCTACAAAGTGGTAGGTTCTCAAGTAGTTTCTATTTCGTATCTAGTTCGATATCCGGTGTAGGAGTAATCATGGGGTAACTATAGGCATAGCTACTTTGTTATCAACCACTCTTCCGAGCGGAGAGTGGTGATGGCATTTAGGTCACCTACGATTGTAGTTTCGCATTCAGAATTACCGTTTACCTCAAAGGTTGTGGTTTGTCGCTTTTAGGGTTTGGTATTGCTTGTCCCGA
This sequence comes from Coptis chinensis, assembly GCF_015680905.1. Classification (NCBI taxonomy): domain Eukaryota; kingdom Viridiplantae; phylum Streptophyta; class Magnoliopsida; order Ranunculales; family Ranunculaceae; genus Coptis; species Coptis chinensis. The sequence continues at coordinate 42,940,344 of NC_141456.1, forward strand.
AACACGCCTTTTGGTTGGGCTTTAAACTAATCATTGTATGCCCCGATTTATGGATTGTAAAATCTGTTGGTTTGATTGAGTCATTTATGCCGAAAAGTTGTTGGGTAACTTGTATAAAAGCGCCGATCACGATCCGGGTTGTGTAGTGTAGTAGTCACGGTGGTGTGACCGAACTATCTCTCGCTGATTATTTATGGGTGGGTTGTGATAGTTATTATTATTAACCTAACGATACCTCTATTGGTATTATAATTATTATAATTATTCGACCTTGTGCTTGACCTTGTCGTGGTTAGCATTGCTTTTGGTTGTTATAATTATTATAATTCCCTTGACCTTGTCCTTGTCCTTGTCCTTGCCTAGGTGGAGCTTGGTTATAATTGTTTGCTTTGCCTAACGCTTTTGATTATTGTACCGGAGGTGTTACTTGTTGATTATTTCTCCAACCTAAGTTGGGATGTTGTCTCGCGGGGCGCTTAGAATAGATAGTTATTAATAGAGTAAACATTATCTTGTTCCGTGGTTGTTGTTCATAAGCTAGAGGACAATAATCGCCGGTGCTCTGGACTCAAACGTAAATTACATGGGTTGGAGTTTACATTCATGACGGGATAGGCTTTGTTGAAAGCGTAAATAGCCTCTACTTTTTAGTTAGAGATTCGATTAGATTTTTAAGTTCGATCGATTTTCTTCTCAAACATACCGCGGCCTTTATTGTTGAAGAAGAACTAGCTCGAAGGGGATATCATCACTACCCCCAATTATTATTCCGCTTTAGTTTGGTCTTCTAAAAATTTATAAGCCTCCGGGCTCCTTTTACTTAGGAAACTACCCCCATTCATTATGTCAAGGACTTCTTTATGGTGGTGTAGAAGACCTTTGAAAAAGGCACCTAACTAACGTGTCTTTAGCTAAGTTATGATGTGGACACTCTATAAGGAGATCGGTGAAACGATTCCATGCCTCGAGAAAATGATTCATGAGGATTCCGCCGGAAAAATGAATCTTTGAAAGCATCTCATCCGTCTTTAGGGGTGGGTAAAATGTTCCATAAACAAATTTGAACAAGTTTAGCCCACGAGTCCACGAATTAGGCGCCAGGCGCTTAACCAAGACGCCTTTTATCGGCTAGGGTGAAAGGGAATACCCTCGCTTTAATTGCTCCGCACCAACCGTAGGATGGTGGAATGTCGTAAGGACTTGTTCAATCCTACGCATGTGCTGATAAGGTTTTTCATGGTCTAACCCATGAAAGACGGGTAACAAATTAAATATGTTTGGGGATTCAAAATCCCCACCGGGTCCGCTAGAACGATGCACGATTTAGGGCTATATCGCCAAGGCTTTGTAAAAGCCCGAGAGGAGTCTCTTTTCTTCACCATTATGTCGTATGGTGTGTGTGGATAGTAGTTAGAGGTGTCGGTGGGTTGTGGTACTAGATAGACTTGTTTGTTGCCGTAATTACGCTTTGTTGTTTTGTTCGACCGCACCTTAATCTCATGCAAGACTAAGTTGAGCTTAACTAAACATGCAACACTCCAAACAATTCTCGATATACTAGTAGAAAACCTCTAACCGAAATGCGAGGTATGGAAGAAAGGAATACCGATAAATGTCCCTTGCTTCGCTTTATGAATAGCGCTTTGTGTAATGCTGTTCGTGTATATAAGAGATTAGAACACCGAAAAAATATGAAAGATCAAAGTTTGAATCAAAACGGAAATCCGAAATTTTAACACCGGGCGGTCCGGCCAAGATACCAAGGCCTTCGTAATTTTAATTTTCAGTTCACGGTTGTTTTAGGGCTGGTCAGCTCCAAATGGGGCTGGTCGTCGCTTTAAATGGAAGTCGAAGTTCCAGTGTTTGGCTGCGCTCGCTTTGTATGTAGCGCTGGCGCTTCGAGGGGGTAAACAAAATTCCAAGAACTTAGCTGGTCGCTTCCTTGAAGCTGGCGCCTCCGTGTATTTTTCAGCGAATTTGTCACGCTGAAATGGGCAACCACAAAGATGAAACAAACAAGGGTGGGCGGGTTTAATGGGACTTAAAATTGACTACTTCTACTATGAAAACAATGCTAAAGTGTAACTAAGATGGCAAAATGACGCATTTGATAATGATAAAATGAGTAGTCTACCTACCTAAAAATGAGTGATGAATTCAAAACGTAAAGTAAACTAAAACTAAACTTTTAAGAGTCTATTATCAAAGCTTCTACCGTCACGAATTGCACTAAGTGGAGTAGGAAGTTCGTTCCACTCCTAGTTCCCTAGCATGGATTGTTTTCTAAGTCTAAGAAATCTCTTAAGTCAATGAGAGCTTTACTTAAATGTTATGCTAACAAGACGCGTTATTTTAAATAACTAGATATAATAAATAACAAGATAAAATATAACTAAAGATAATCTACAAAGCTACGAAATACGATTGTTTGACTCTAGATAAAGAAATGAGGGGAATTAAATCCACCTCGACTCCAACTTAATAACCTAGTATAGATTGTCGTGATTCTCGATTCTTACGCTTTAACGGCAAGAATTTCGAGTCTAATCCCTAGTGTTCATGGCATTCCTACCGGATACTAACTAGCATGTGAGGTCGTCCACCCATTCTCATGGCGAAACACGACCTTCTAGAGTGGAATAGATTCTACTACCAAATTCTATACTAACCACTAAGTTTTCATCAAGGCTTCATCAACCCCTCTAATGGAGGTTTAGCCTTGAGTCATCAACCCAACATTTCCCATTGAATCTAAACTAAACATAATGTAAGAAATTGAGATTTACTTAGTTAACAATAATGAATCTAATTTAATGGTCGGAATGGAATAATAACAAGAATTTAATTTAGATCTAGAATGGAAATGACAAAATTCGATATGGACAACTAACTATTTTATTTATCTAATCAATCAAGAACAATGATTCAAAGATTTAATCTAAAACAAGAATTGAAATAGAACTAAAACTTAATTTCTTAATAAAACTAGATCTAGAATTCTATATATTAATTTAGGTCTAACTAGCTACCATTAACAAAGAGTGAAGCTTTTGTTTTATACATCCGGATCCAAAATCGTGCATGGGCTTGGAGCCATGTTTTGGGCCGAAGAATCGTGCCCAAAACCCAATCTTCGATCCCAAAAGGCCTCTTCAGCTGCAGTTGGCTTCCACAGACTTTTCGTCCACTTCTGCTCCTCTTGGATTGGGTCAAGGCTTGAACCATTGGAAAGCTCTTTCCGAGCCAGTCGTTTTGACATAAGGTAGGCCCAATTCCGAGGTCTGAGTCCAAAGATATGGCATTCGAAAGTTCTGGCCGACTGTTGCTCCTTTATCTCGCTAAAATTAGTACGGTTACGCATACATAATGGACTTTGAAGCCTGAAATGCATAAAAACACGTAATCAGTATTAACTCTTACTTATTATTCACATAATTGGTCTAACAGTATGATTATTAAGGGGTTAAAACTACAGTTTTGGGCTCTTATCAGTATTCCTCGTAAAGATCTGCATTGTTCAGTTTTGTGACCAAAGTCATTGTGGAAAAAACATCATAGATTTTTATCACGCCTAGACTGAGTATCTTTAGGTAGAGGCAGTGGAGGGAATAGCAGATTGTGACTTTTGATTTTTTCATAGATCGAGACATATTTGGTATTCAGTAGAGTGAGCTTCATTTCTTCATGAAAATTGTTGCACTTTCTAAAATCTTGCTTCAATTGTTGAGTTTTCGTTGTGCTTTATTTTTGCTTGGTTTTGGTTTCTGTAGATTCTTTGCCTCAAAACTCTTTGTCCCTTGAAGTTCTTGCTGCTTCATCCATAGTACAAAATATCCCGATATATCCCGATATTTGGGGATATCTATCCATATTCCAGAAAAAGATATATATAAATATCCGCGATATGTTCGAGAGATATATCATTTAAAATATCGGTGATATTCAATGATATTTTCGATATTTGGAGATATTTTACGATATTTGGGGATATTTTGTGTATATAATAATTTTATTTAATATTTACTATTATATTTCAAATAAATATAAATAATGTATCATGATATATCAAGAAATATCCACAATATCTACGATATTTTTCGATATTTTGGATATATCAACGATATTTGCATGTGAAACAATGTCAAATATCCCCAAAGAAGGGGATATATCCCACGATACATATCCGTAAATTGAATATCGATAAATACCCATATCCTGATATTTTGTACTATGGCTGCATCTATTTCAACATTGATGAACTGTAACATTCGTGTGAACAAGTCAGATTTCGTCTAGGGAGGATCTCTTATAAGTGAATTATATATTCTGTTAGCATCAAAATGGAGAGCTTCTTTGAATGCGTGAATGATCATCATATTTGGCACATCTGTAACATCTGCTTGGATTTGGCAAAAACGGACATCGAATTTTGCAAGTGTTTTATCCTTCTGTTGTTTTGTGTTTAACAAGATATTGACATCTTTAGGTCGAGTCCAATTATGTTAAAATCGATCTGTGAACTGATCTGCTAATTCCTGGAAAGATTCGATAGTTCTAGTTGGGATTTCAGATAGCCATCGAAAGGCTTCTCCTTTTAAGGTTGACGGAATTTTTTTGCACAAGAGAGCGTCATCTTTACACCAAAGAACTAGCCTGCTTTTAAACTCCATAACATGGTTGTTTGGATCACCTTCTACTTCATCGTACGTAGGCAACTCTGGTTGTTTGAATCCTTCCTGATGTTCTGCATTCTGTATACGCAAGGAAAAACGTCCAATGATATCTTCATTTATAGCTAAGTTTTTTCCAGCGTTTTTCTGCTAGATCAGTAGTGTTCATTGTCTTTTTAACGATATCTTTAATCTACTGCTCAGTATATGTTATTCCTGCATTTGCCTGGTGTCGGACAATTTGTGGTGGAACTTCTTGAGCTTGTGTCACAACTTCACGCCCCCAGTTGTTGCTCAGATGTCAAAATCTTTGGTGCTCTAAACTGCGAGATCTGTGATGGTAGTTTAAAATTTCTCAGCGGACTGGGGAGTCGTTTAGATGATGAGGGTTATCTCTGTATCTGTCTTCAAGATGTCATCTGTATTGATTCATTTCATTCAAGTCAAGTCGTAGGTTGTGATTCCGATCTTGCCTGAGGTCATAGCTCGATCATTCCAAGTGAGTTCTGTTGTCATTGGATGTTAGCATCCAATCTGACCTCCGTAATGTGATGTTATCCTGGCTCATGAGGTTTATAGTATCTCGGTAGTATGGCTAGTAGCTTTTGGGGTTTGATTTAGACTCCCTTGGGGAGATATGACAACTGCCATATGACCGATGATGTTGTCTATCACGCCTGTTGTCACAACCATTGCTATATCTAATAGCGCGGACATCAAGAGTCCTCAATCACCTTAATAAATTTGTTGAAATATTTCCTGGCCTAGATTTATTTGGTCGATTCTCAGGGACATCATCAGTGGTACGGAATCTTTTGCTATTGCCTTGCAATCGGTGGAATACACTACGGTTTTCGCCAGATTTCGGGATTCTTGATGGAATGGAGGAAGAAGTATCATTGTTGTCTGTTTGTACTTGCTTTCCTTTGTTTATTTGCTTCTGCAAGTCTGCATTATGCTCCATTTTCCCTTCTAGGTTTGTTACACAGCGCCTCCAGGGTCAGGTCTTCATCCTCTATTTCCATATTTTCTGGATCTGCAACTACATCTGGATCTGCATCTTGCGAATTTGTATCCTTAGGAGGAGAAGATACTAGAGCTTGTGACCTTGGAAATGTATATATGCATTGTCGTGGTATTTGCAGCAACAAAGGTGGAGCTTGTTGGTTTGATGCAACTTGATCGACACAAACTTCAACATTTGGTAGATTGTTTCCCTCGGATGGTTGTGCTCTTGTTTGCTTGCTTGCTTGAGACCTTGTTATATTAGCCATTGACAAAGATTGAGAGAGATTCGTGGAAGAGGGAACGTTAATAAGAACCGCAGACGGTGCCAATTATTTGAGTATGTTGTGTAAAGAGTAAGACTGTGCCTTTAACGGTTGCCTATGTATCCAGAATATGTTTCCAGAATCAAGTCTCTAAAAATGTAGTTATTTGTTAAGTGAAGAGTCTTATTTATAGAAATAGAAAATAAAAGTTCTGAGAGTACAAGGACTCTCACTAGTTAAGACTGGTTAATTGAACATGTGATCGGCTCAAGTGATTAACTGGACCTATGAGTTGTCCAGATGTCTAACTTACCATGTGAGCCGTCCAGGTGGCTAACTGGACATGTGAGCGGTCCAGGTATTCAGCTAAGACTTGAGTTGTCCAGGTAACCACTTAAGGTTTTGATCGAGATCGGTCACTTAAACTTAATGTAAAGACTAAGTCCTTAATGAAGTCATTAGCTAGGGTACAAATGTGGAGGTACGTACAGTATTTATCATTTAAAAAGAAATAACATTCAACAAACTGAAATGTTGTCTCAAACATTACAACTTAACATTGTCTTAAACACTGTCTTAAACATTTACTATTTAAGCCGACACTCAATGTTCTATCCCCACCAAACCTTTGTTCTCGCTTTTTGCTTGTGTCGCACCCCATATTTCCAGAAAATTTAAAATAGGGAATTATCTAAGTTGTAATTATTTTAATCGTCACCTTATTCAATAATCTAAAAACCCAAGATGAAACGAAACCCTAATAACCCATTATCAAACATGACAATAAAAATCTTAGATCAAGCTAGATCAAAAGAACAACTCTTCATTTACGAATTCAAGAATTACTAACCAACTTTATTACATCTATTTCAAATAAAGACTTTATACTTTATAAAACTTATACTAGTAAGACTCCAAGAGCGAATCCAAATCAAGCGTCTTCATCCACTGCATTGTACCATCTATGTTTCCAAGAACACACCCACATTGCAAAAGAAAGCAAACATGGGTCAACAAATTGAATTTGCTGGTATGAGTAAGACTAAAATAACATATACAATACTATATTCAGACTTTCAAATAAATAAATATAACATTACCAGCCATTTCAACTTGGAAAATAAGATAGTCCCGTTTTTCAAAACGGCTTATAGTTTCTTCTTAAGTAAGATTTCAATTCCATTATCTAGTAAATTAATTTAATTAACATCTTACCTATATCCGCTTACGTGATAGGGTAGGATAACGTCCTTGCATAAGATGTTAATAAGTCCTACCCTCCTGCAAAACAAAGTTAGGTTTCCCAAACATAAACATTTAATTCATACCTCTACTTCACTCTCACAACAACCATGAGAATAAACAATCTGGCATAATATATCACCAATATTAACATTCATGTCACATTCCTTCATAAGAAATTATATGTATGTATCATATAATAATACACAACCAATCATATCCAACAACTCACTCATATATAAAGCCAATATTTTACTTAAACCACTCATCTACTTAAGAGAACGGGGAAAATATCACAACCAAGGAGTACATTTATCCCTTGTGAGTATCAACTCACACAAACCACGTATATATTTCTCATAAGAAATCATGTACATTATAATACATAAATATTCATATGCAATAACTCACTCACACGTAAAATCAATATTTTACTTTAATATCACTCATCTACTTATGAGAACGAGGAAAAACACAACCAGGGAGTACATTCATCCTTCGTGAGTATCAACTCACACAAACCACATAAACATTTCCTTGTAAGAAATCATGTACATCATAATACATAAATATTCATATGCAATAACTCACTCACACGTAAAATCAATATTTTACTTTAATATCACTCGTCTACTTATGAGAACGAGGAAAAACACAACCAGGGAGTACGTTCATCCCTCGTGAGTATCAACTCACACAAACTACATAAACATTTTCTTGTAAGAAGTACATCATAATACATAAATATTCATATGCAATAACTCCATCACACATAAAATCAATATTTTACTTTGCTTATTAATTATCTCATTGACTCATTTATTATAAAACACAGCCCACCTTTGCACTTGACACATTTGCCAAATCACACATATCAGTGTGCCTCACTCACACCGAGTACCACTACAAGACATATATTCCCAAGCAGGGATATCGCCTCCAGGAAATATATTTTCATTATGTAAACTCGTAACTTGTGAGTCACAACCATCTCTGGGCTTTCCATACACATAATCACAAAGCCTCTTTTGGGCATAACAAAATATCATGTCATTCATGACACATTTAATGAATACTTTGGGTCATTCCCGCCACATTCAAGGAATACCCATCATAATACTAACAGATCATTCATAGCACATTCAATGAATACCTTAGGTCATTCCCGCCACATTCAAGGAATACCCATCATAACACTAACAGGTCATTAATGGCACATTCAATGAATACCTTAGATCATTCCCACCACATTCAAGGAATATAGATCTACATTCTCATACATTCAAGGAATACGGCCAACCCACAAAGCGAATGCCTTAGTTCCTCTCTAAGGCGGTTTTTCATATGACATCATTAGTCATAAACATTTCATTGCATTTCTTTTCATCAAATAGGTGTGGAGAGATCTAAAGATGTGGGCTTACACTTTAAATTTTCACCGACACTTTTACACTGATTTCAACACTTTCGAGTTCTCATTTATTATAATATTTTTATCATAACTAAACATCATCTCAAGCAATATAATCATTACTAAAAATTCCAAACACAATAACCAATCAACTCACCTCATTATCAATTATATAAATTATAGATATCAAAATTCTCAATTATGAGTAACATGTTAATTAAATGCCTCATGAATACCTTTTAAACAACCACAATCACGTACACAATTAAGTACTAACATTGTTCACATATAGTTATCACAATCATAGTACAAAATATCAGGATATGGGTATTTATCGATATTCAATTTCTGGATATGTATCGTGGATATATCCCCCTCTTTGGGGATATTTGACATTGTTTCACATGCAAATATCGTGGATATATCCAAAATATCGAAAAATATCGTGGATATTGTGGATATTTCTTGATACATTATTTATATTTATTTAAAATATAATAGTAAATATTAAATAAAATTATTATATACACAAAATATCCCCAAATATCGTAAAATATCGCAAATATCGTTGAATATCACCGATATTTGCAGTCGTATATATCTCTGAACATATCGTGATATTTATATATCTTTTTCTGAAATATGGATAGATATCCCCAAATATCGGGATATTTTGTACTATGATCACAATAACTAATATATAATATATAATATAGTATCGTGCAGTGGTTGCACTTTTGCTCAAAGCTGCCTACGTATCCAAATCTTTCAAGATTGGAATCAAGCCTTCGTAGTTCTTATCAGCCACATTATCAAAGTCAAAGTCCATCGCTTACTAATATATTGCATGATACCACATCAAATATTTATTAGATAGTGACAAACATGTGTATACAAGTTTCGACAACATCCTATTATTGGATTTGTCCACAAAGTTCAATATGTCAAAAGCCTGAAAAGTCAATTAAAAAAGTCAACGGGCAAATCCAAAGTCGACCATACAATGATTCTAACCCCATATAACCAAAACCCAAAGACGAAGGCTCAAAAGTCTTTAGCCTTCCCAAGCCCAACTTAAACACAACTTAAGCCCACAAGTTTTATTTTAAAAAACAACTCAAGCCCACAAGTTTTATTTCGCCCAAGCCCAATTTAAACACAACTTAAGCCCACATGTTTTAAAACAACTAAAGCCCACAAATTCTAATTAGGCCCAAGCCCAACTAAAACAAAACTTTAGTTCTGAGCACCGGATCGTGGTCTCTTTCTTCTCCCTCAAATGCACACACCACCACCAAATCAATCATCACCTCTCACTCCCCACCACATCAAAACAATTCGGGTTTTGATCCCCTCAAAACCTAACTCATTGCCACCTTCAAAACCCAATTCCATCACTTTAAAAAAAAATCAACCTTGACCCCATTAACACCCGTAGGAGCTTCAACAACACCTATTCAAACCACCAAACACCACCGAAACAATTCGGTTTGGTTCACCAACAAAAACCCCACCCTATGATACAATAAAAACTCGATTCCTTCGCTTACCCAAAATCGAGTTCGACTTCGTCAACAACCCTCTCAGAGCTTCAACAGTACCAAACTCATAACACTCAACATATCCAACTCAACCAACAACCAATCGAAATCATTCAACAACCATTAGATAATCCAAACATTTCAACAGCTCACACAAATCAATACATATACAGTTAACCATTTTTAACAATTACAATTAGACATGATGATATTCGACAGGTTAATTGACATCCACAGTAGATAAACAATAATCAAAATCAATTAATATTTGACCGGATCGATAGTATGTATTCCAATTTCGGCAGGCATGTAGAATAAGCACAGAACGAGCAGAACAATTTATGAGCAATGATAGAAGTTTGTAATAATTTTAAATATTTAAATAGACTATTAGCAACGAAAAATCTATGAGTTCAATGAAAAGATAAAAATATCTACTCACTATGCTCCATTAGTATCTCCAAAGAAGAAACTTCCCTTTTCCTCTCTCAAGAAAACTATCTTTCCTCCTCAGAAAAAAACTCTCCGTATAAACTACTTCTACTTGTTTCCCCCTTTTTTAAAAACCCGAAAATAGGGAATGGGGTTTATCCTCTTTACCCTATCTCTTTCTAATCTTTATCATTTTTATTTTATCTATTATTATTGTTATTATTATTCTTTTTATTGTACTAGTAAATATATTAAAAAAAAAAACAAAAAAAAAAAAAAAAAAAACAACGGGTGTTATAGCTTGCCTTTCTTTGATGCTTGATTTTCAGTGATCTTTAACTTCCAACATACTTCTTATATTTATTCTTCAATTTGTTTTCTAAAAAGTTTGAGTTTGAGTTTCAATCTCTTCCGAAACTTCTACACCAACAAATAACACGACATAAATGATTGAAAATTTCTCAAAAAATAAACAACTTCTTAATGTAATAAACATGAAAATTTCGAGATACTTCATTCATTAATTTCATAAAGTACAACACACATTTATGTATGTGTGTTGGAACATGCATACACCTCTTTGAATGTAAACTGTTGCTCAAATTAGTTGTAATAAATAAATAATTAAGTAAAACTTGAATAACAAAGATACCAATTACAAAATACAAATTATTCTAATTCATTTTAGGCAACTAATTCACATATTTACATACAATAAAAGTGTAAGTAAAATAAATCACAAAATAAGCTAGGGTTTTACCTTTAATGGTAATTCATTATTATTTTCTTCTTCGTTATATTCATCTTCAATTTGATCTTTCCAAATTTTCAGCAACATGTTGATCCAAACTTATCATTATCAAATTGTTAGAAAATAGGACTTTCAAATTTCGTTGATTATGGTTTCAATCGGGTATTGGAAGAAATCGAGGTTGTGCGTGTTTGAAAATGGTAGTTTTCTTAAATTGACAGATTAAAGTATTTTTAGTTGCTTAGTGAGGTTGTAATAAAAATGTGCAAAACCAACAATAGTGATTTTTCAACTTTCATTAGTACGTTGGGACTTAACTAAGCAGAAGAGTTGGGCTAAAAAATAATAAACGACAATACCAGTGTTATCGAACCTGACGGGTTGACTCGGTGAACCGGTGACCCAGTGTCTTAACTGGGTTGGGTTGATAAATAGATTGGTAATGCAATTGACTCGATGCTAACTCGGAAACCCGTCCAGTTTTTTGTACAAACCGTCAACCCAAACTGGTTATTGTAAACCCGGATGGCTTACTGTAAAGGCATATTTGACCAAAAAAATAGTCTGACCTCTGAAATAGTTAATGACTAGATTTTGTACCTGGGCATACGCCCGGGATTTATTAAATATTTTGCGTGCTTACAAATTCTCTCACACAAATTTTCAAATCATCGATCAGAACCATATATTTATTGGAAGTAAACCGAAATACGTGAATGAGAAGTGATTCATATGGTGCTTAAGTAATTGGCATTGAATAACCTCTTCACTTTGTCGTTTAGAATATTAATCAGTAATTTTCTAATTTTCAAATGGAATTATCTTAAACTCTAACTTGTATAATAGTTTTTTTTTTTTTTTTTTTAATCCGGTGATTTAGCAATCACCACCTCCCGACTTACTAATAACAAATCACTAAAACAGATTTATTGTTTCTCTATCCTAAAAAAATACACTACTCTCCCTTGAAAAGATTTAATTATCACATGATCGTGCTCTTCAATGAATTGATGAATACAAAGAAAATTCACTATCAAGAGCCTTCGCCTGCTCCCCCAAGTATCTTTTCTTTTCCTAGATTGATTATTTATATACATATACACAATACACTTAAATGAACGTAACAAAACCTATTCAATTACAACATGAATAGCGGAGAAGATCATGTCGTTTCTATGTCTTTCACAATGTGAACATGTCAAAGTGTTAACGTTAGATTGAGTGGGTAAAATGAATAATGGTTCAGATTTGAACAATCTAACAATCAAATGGATGGAAGAAGAGTGTGTCTTTCAAATAACAATCCCTTCCAAACCCTCAAGCACTAACGGGTTTAGTTTATATTCTAGCATGCACTTTGAACTTGCAATAAAATGCTCAAATACTCCATCTTATTCCACCTCTTTCTTTCTTATAGTAGACTTATCTATTCTCAATGTTTCTGCAAGCACATTGTAAAACGAAGTTCATAATGAAAAAATAGTACCAAAAATTTCTTCCAACATTGCACTAATGTTGAAAGGGTTAAGTTTGATGGTATGAATAAAGAGCCACAAAAACCAGTATAACAATAATTCATCTAGACGCTCTTCACTCTTTTGGACCAAAGAATTATTAGTTGTATAACCATCCCAGATTTCAATCCATCAATTATTAGTAGAATACTCTTAACAGATTTTAAGCCTAGATACATTTCACTCCAACATCATTATTTAAACTTCCTACAACCAAAAAAAGTTTAACCAAATTTTGTTGCATATCGAATAAAGTTTGTTTAGTTACTGCAAGTTCAAATGTAGTTCCATCCCTCTAAAATGCTCATTCATTCTAGTTCAGCATACTTGATGCTGGCGAATTGAAGCAGTTGTCTGGTGCCAATTCAAGTACTTATCGTACAAAATCCTACAACCCCAGGACCAACTTGATAGACATTTTGAAGTATCTTGTAATTTTGGGCTCATCAATTGCATTTCTCTAAATTTTCTTTGCACATTCCTTTACCCACAGCACCATATGTGATGCAAATTCAAAATCATAGCACAATGCAAATTTAATAATAACTTTCCTACGCAATACCAATGATAGCCCATATAAGACATCATTAAAGAACAATCATTTTTTTTTCTGGGTGGGGGGGGGAGGAGACTGTATCATTAACCCATAAGGCTGTAACACGAATAGGAGTGCAATGACTGTTTGATCTAGAAACCCTTCTCAGCTTATAACAAAGCAACTGGCAACTAAATATTATTATTTTATTATGAATTTCAGGAAGTTGTAGATTACAATTCATAGCCCTTCCCATATTTAAGTTGTATGAGAAATTTAGCTTATAAATGCTTTGTTTTGAACATGAATAGAAAGCTCAGTAATCAGTATAAATAAGTGCCATTCTTATAATCCAATAGTGCAAGATTAAAATTGACATGAGCAATCTGCAGCACATTAGCATGCCAGCACCTTTGAAGACATAATTAAGGAATTCAAGTTTTCCAATGGACACTTTGATGGAACTATTGAGAAATTCAATGTAATCTCAACTAAATATTGATGTTGAAATATGTAGGTATTATAGCAAAGCACAGCCTAATTTCAGTGTACCTTTCACCATATAGACTAAGAACTTATAAACATATAGGAAATGAATTGGATAAACGGCTTTGTAAAGTTGTAATTCACATTGTTAATTCACCACCATTAACACATGTTTAAGATGTGAGATTGATAAATAAGTAAACCCCCTGTCTGTGGTTTCAAATAATAATTGTTGGGAAGCTTCAAAGCTTTTGCAGTTGGAACAGGTATCAACCTATTGTCATGTGCTTATAGTGCATTTTAACATAGCCCAGCTAGTTTCATATTTGCATTCATATGTCACTACAAAGAGTTGTTTTTCAGAGTTCTCTATCACCTTCACCTTGACACACTCATGAAGTGTTTGAGGAAGCCATCATGATGTAGTATTCATATCCCGGACCTGCCTTCATATCAATGAGATTAATGAAAAAACTTGCATACTCGAGTTGCAAAAAAGGGAAAGTTGTATGTTCAAGCACATATGGTATGTAAAATCTCATGGTTGAAGTGATGTTTCGAAGTCCATACTGTTTGGACTTGGAAAGGACGTGAATGGGCTAATGGTGGGATTTGAAAACTTAATTAAGTTGTTAATGGAGATTACCAACTATAGGTCATATATATGTTAGATATATAGACCTTTTGCAGAGGGTGTAGTGCAATAAGCTAAGATTTTTAAGTTCGAACATATTCTACATAGTGGATTTGACCAATTATAAGATAGTATTCATTATATGTATAGTGGTGGAAGCAATAATAATAGTCTTTATAGTGTTGGAAACTGCCTCAACCGCACAGAGAGTACTAATAGTCTTAATAGCTTCTTAAAGCTCCAAATTTAGGGATCACATATGGACTTATACGTAAAGGTTCTTGGCACCGAGGCAGTGGAATGATTAGAGGGGCAGCAACAATTATGATTAAAGGGGATAGGGATAGAATCGAAGATGGGATGAGGTTGGTGCAATTACTTGTTCCATGCACTGAGGTCGTGACCTGTCGTGACAGGTACCATACCTCGACAATGTTTTCTTATTAGTACGTAACACACATACATATCTAATGAATGTAATTTTTAAGGCTACCACAAATTTTTGCTAATAGGATATACATAATAGCATTTACTGATCTAACATAAAAATTCTCAAAATTTAGATTCTATATTATAGTTTATGAGAACAAAGGAATAATTCATATTAAAGGATGGGAACTTAGTGGATTTGAACCACCATCTCTTGAGATGTAATTACACATTACTCAAGTGCTCTTCCATTGAGCTAAAGATCCAGTTCGAGATACATAGAGCAAAACCAAACCTAATAAGGAACATTCATCTTAATTGTGTTGCTTACCGGTGTTCAACCATGATGGCATTTGCAGTATTGGTATTCAAGATGTCAAAGACAACTTCTAAAATTCCAAACTCCAACTTCAATTGATTAAAAAATGCGAACTGAAAATTGATTCTAAGAGGCCATCTTTTCAGCGCAATTTCTTTATAACCTTAAAATCCCAACCTTTCCGTGTAATGAACTTGATTGCCTCCCTTTCAACCAAACAGAAATACTCAAGATAGATTTTGACAGTGTTTGATATAAGCTCTTGTCAGAACTATATTAGTACCATTTCAACCTGGTTGATCAATACTGCAATAAGAACGTGGTGGGATTCATTCCTCCACGATTGATGGTTTTGTTACGAATATACACACTCATGCACAACTTATTTCTTTATTTCCCTGCAAGCATGCTTGCAATCGCCATATGGGGAATATCAATTTTTTTGAGGATCAGGAATATCAATTTTCATATTGAAATTCCATTGATGGTAGAACTTCAAGGAGAGATAGCTCCATGCATGTACTGGTACCTCGCTTATGACTACATTTCTTTTCCACTTCTTCTATAACAAAATCTTACACAAAATATAGTGGGAAATTACTGATTAGATATCTGAGCAAAGCCTAAATTCACTTACCTAATACAGTGATGTTTGATGACCGCTTATACGTTCAAAGAATGTGGAAGTTGAGCAACGTTGATGTCAAATGGGTGTTTTTTTTTATGTTAATGCATACGATTTCAACCTTTCAGGCAGTGATTAAACATAAAATCGGATGTACAGTGACTCCTATGCTTAATTAGTTTTTGCAATAGTATAGTATAGATCCAAACTATTTTTTATTATCTCTCCACTTCCTTGCGTAAACTCCAATTGTGATTCAAGTTTATCCAAACCTTGGATTTAGAAAGCCAATACATTATTCAAATTCCAAACATGCAACATTAATATTCTTTTTTCTAAATAGTTTTTAGAGATTAAGAGAAAGCATGCAGACTAAAGCAAGCATGGCATAGTAAAAAATTGTAAGTTCTGTCTAAAACGTCAAAAAAATTCACCATAGTCGATAGATTTGCAACCAAGTTCGTATTATTTTACTCGGCTTTGCATAAATAGCACTCAATTTAAAATCAAATTTCCAGGATAAAAGAAAGAGTACGAAAATAAAAAAATAATTACTTTGCATACCTTATCGCTAATTGCTTTGTAGATTCGAGGCAGAGAGAGCTCAATTGAAATATAATGTGGCTTCTAACACCTTCATCATCATAAGATCAGTAGCTCGAAAAAGTAATTGTAAGATGGAGCATACACATTTATTAGTTTTCTAAAGGTTGCTAGAGTAAGGAAAGATTACCCGTAACTTAAACGCGTCTTTTAAAGGAAAATAATATAGAGGTTTTAAATAGAACATTTGTACACTTTGAAAGTTTATACAATCTAATTATTAATATAGAGAGATCGAAAAAAAATTAGGTGATTAAAAGAAAACAATTGTGGGAATTGAAGTTGGAAAACTTACCTATTATTGAAGTTGGAATTGTTGAAAGTTGAGATTTCCTTACTTTTTTTGCCGGAGAGAGACCGTCTTTACCAAGAACAGAGTGTCTAAGAGATTCTCTTAAATCTTAGGAAGTGTGAGAAGTGTGAAGGGTTTGTCTTAAGGGTTTGAGAGAGTTGGTTAACGTGAAGTTAGTGAATAAGAGAGTTGTATTTATTAGGGCATCCCCATTAAAACTTTCCTTAAGTGATCACGTGTCATAACCAAGTACTGAGAAATTGCCACAGATGATAGAAATTGTCCACCTTTAATATAGAGAAGAGAGCTAATCTTTCCTATATTTTTATAAAATAATTGCTATAAATTTCAAATTGAAAAAGGATTCCTTACAGTTTTGTTTTGTGGGGTAATTATAAAATGTTTCCTATTTTGTCGGAAATAATTGCTACTTACAGGTTAAAGAAGATAGTTTACAATTGATAGACTTATGAGAGACTACCAAGTAGATATCCACATCATCACAACTCATAAGAGAGAAAAAACTATCTCTCGTATTAGAGTGTCACCTAGAAAAGAGAAAAATCTCTTTTAGAGGTCTCTATTTTAGTATATAGATAGTAGACGTGTTTGTTTCCTTTTCTTTTTGGGAGACATGATCACAGATCAAGCTAGGAATTCAAAAGATGAACTAAAGAAGTTACTTAAATAAAAGAAATGAACAATACTAGTCATTGTGATTTCGTCCTCTACCCTACCCTCCCACGCACTTCACTAGTGCACTTTCCAAGCTTCAACATGCTTAAATCTTTATATGCAAATGGTTAGCTACTTGGTTTTAAGTTTTTGGTTTGAAATTTTTTTTAGTTGATATTTAGTTTGTTACTACTTTTACAATTCTTAAACCATGAGATTGTATTGTTTGGAAAATTGAATTAGCAAACTAAGGCTTATTGTTAATTCATGATGATATAAACTGTTTGACAAAAGAATTAAAGAAATACCCATTCTCTTTTATTTTTCAGATTGTTCTTCGGATTTTGAACTGTTAGTTATAAACTAGTACACCAGATGTATCTACAGTCTACACGGAACCCAACCTCTCTACTCAAGTTTTGGCTCATTAACCTTTCATTTTTTTAATGAGGCGCGGTATTAGCACCCCTATAAATGAGACTAGCACCCCTTTGACAAAAAGTAAAACAATAATGGTTATTTCTTATATATGTCCTTATACACCCCACATGACACATGCCCATAGTTCTACGGCAGGCAGTTGTCGCGAGATCGCATAATCCACGGCATCGGGTTGCCGCGAGATCCCATATCCCACGGCAGACAATTGCTGCGACATATTTTTTTTTTATGTTTTTTGTGTTTTTTTCACTTCAAATTTTATGCGTTGAACACACACACACCACATATGGATACATCATTTTATTCTTTAAAGTTTCTTTATACACTTCAAGAACAACACCAAAACCATGACAAAAAAAATGTACGATCGAGCCATAATTTTATTATCTCGCGACAAATATTTTCATATACTATAAGAAAATTTTGTGATCAAATTAATGAAGAAGAGTTTTGATAATTAACACAAACAAAGACTCAATTTTAGTAAACAAAATCATCTCACGACAACTAACTTTTTTTAAAGTGGTTATTAAAAAAAAATTAAATAAAAAAAAACCCACGACAACCACCTTCCGTGGGATATGAAATCTCGCGGCAATCCGATGCCGTGGATTGTGCGATTCCGGTAGTATTTTTTGTATGTTTAATGGAAGAGTTAGTTAGTACCTTTGAATTGGTCAAAAGGGTGCTAGTCCCATTTATGGGGGTATCAGTATTAGGCCCCTTTTAATTACATACTTGGTTGGAGACTTATTATTTGTTTCTTTAATAATGATTATTGCAATAGGGGAAGAACATTTGTTTTTCTCATATATTAAATAGTTTTATAATTAATATTAATTATTAAAAATTTAATTAACAACCCACTGGTTGGACCATCAACCCAGTGACCCAGTCCCTAGACTAGGTCGGTGGTTGGACTGGGTCTGATAACACTGGACAATACCGTCTAGTCAACCCAATTTGTTCTGGAGTCGTAATTATCTGCTGACCCTACCTAGAACTAAAATTAAAATGCAATATTGTCCTATGGGACCGTTGTGAGAATTTTCGCCACATGACCCGAATGATAGCGGGCTGGCCTCATTAAGAAACAACTAACTAGTCCATTTCTCGATTGACTTGGTTTTGGGCCTCAGGCTCCACCCTGCCAACCTACCTGAGTCATTAGCCAAGTGTCCGATGAACGTACTCAACTCCATATATCCAACCTTTAATCTCCCTTGCCCCATTACCTACCCAACGCATACAGCGGGACTAAAACTCAATTTGGACGAATATGAAGATGGTCCTAAAATATCATTAAAATCCATCATGATAAATTGTTTTGTTAATTTGTTTGGTTAAAACAGGAAGCTTCTGTGGCTATTTGCTAACACGTCGCTCTTAAAAGCTAACATCATCAGCCCAAAAGGTAACTGGGCCGAACCATTGCAGAAACCATGCCCAAGGCTTTCATTGCCAACTTTGAAGGCCCAAAACATCATTCAAGTGGACATTCTTCCGGCATGTAATCATGTTGGTAGACGTTTCGAACTTGTAAACCTCCCATATTCTTTGAGAGTTTTTGGATAACTTTTGACTGGATTTTCACCAACACTTATCGATGCAACTTTATCTTCCAGTTCCGTGTGCAGTATGTTAAACTTACTCGTTAAGTCATCCTGATGGGTGAATGTGTCAAACTGTCAATTATTTCACACTTAATAGTCCACTTAAAATTGACTGGTTGTCATAGTGAGAAGTGAATAGTCTTTTTGGCAAAAAAACATCTGCTACTCATTTCCCACTCCTTTTCACTCTGACTGACTGACTCTCTGAACTATGATATAGACTGTACGGCATTTCAATGACCATACTATTTGTCTCTTGAACTTAAACTATCAAAGCAGAAATACTTATTGTGAAACTAAAGATGGGCTTTATTGTAGAGCTTTTGAAGCAAGTGGCAAGATGCTTTTATGGTGTTTCCTGGTATGTTTGTTTCTGTTCTTTCCAAACAAAGCACTAAACATGGAAAACATGCATGATCACTTTTCTGCAGTTGCTTATAGCAAAATTTTCTTCTTTTTAAGTTGAGCTCATTGTATGGATCATGGATGCCTTTCTTCTTGGTGACGTTCGGACCCAGGATTTTTCTAATCAACCTTATATTTTTTGCAAATCAAAAGCCAATTTTTACCGCAAAGAATTCTCAAGAAAAGTTAGTTCCATTTATTGCTAGTTTTGAAAATATCGATAATTTTGTTTGATTTTTCACATTTTTCGGTAGATTTTGATAAATTTGTTTTTGTTTATAATTAAGATTAATTGTGTATTACCAATTCATGCTTTTGCAAGTTTTTCTTAATTTTTTGTGGATGTATTGTGCATTTGTGCCATAATAATATTCTAACTGATTAGTAATGTTAGTGTGTCTATGATTTGCAGGCCACTTATTGCTCTGGTTTATCCTTTGTAAGTCGAGTTTTCGTATTTGATTTTTTTGTTGTACTTCAAAATATTCACGTTAGAGTCTTTCTTGTTATATAAATGTTGTTTCTTTGGATTATTAACAGATATATTTCAGTTCAAGCAATCGAGGCTAACGCGCACGCTGAGAATAGAAAATTGCTCACGTATTGGGTTCTCTGTGTTGTGATTATGCTCTTTGAGCTTACATCTGTAAAGCTCATCGAATGGTGATTATGCTGAAAAAAAATTCCCTTATTTCGTCTACCACGATAGAACTGCACAAAACATACTTCCTCAATTAGCATTTTAACATAAGGTCGTACTCTTTCTTTCTGGTCTGATGTGGCTTTGGTTCATTCTGTAGGTTGCCATTCTGGCCTTTCATCAAGCTGATGATCACCTTTTGGTTGATAGTTCCTTCTCTTGATGGCGCTGTTTATGCCTATGATCATTTCGTGAGGCCTTGCTATTATGTGAACGTACAAACATTTGTGGATTGGTTGAAACCTAAGAAGGATGAACGCCATATTCGAGACTCAAATGAATTTGTATTACTTGCTCAGCAATATGTTCAAGAGAATGGATCTGAAGCATTGGAGAAACTCCTCCTAGGCAAGGTAATAATTATAATGTACAGTCATACACTTCAAGGATTGCTATGAATTTTGAAGGCATTGTGCTCCTATAATATTGTTCTTGGAAGGATATTTACTTCGAGTAGTGATGCCATGGGGGATGGATATATATTGTAATTTGATAAATATTTATAGTTGGTCTTATAGAACAAGATATACCTGCCTGATAATTAATATCACTCGTGGTGACAATTTAAATTAAAGGATGTGATACATGAAATCCTAAAAGGGGTTTAACCATAGTGGATAAACGGTGCCATGTGTTTATTTTAGTCATGTATATAGGGCGGAATGCACTTGAACGTTTGCAAGAGGCCATAAATGACCTCCATGATTTTGAACTTGTTGGTGGATCTGCTAGTGTTTTTCTTGGTGCACGTGAGTCTCACGTGAATGTTCCCACTTTCATTTTGATTGGGTTATGTAGTTCCATTGGGGACTTGGCGCTCTACCACAGTAGCTTAATGCCTTGCAATCCAAGTCTTTGCACCCTCTTCTAGACTGAGAGCCATGGACAAGTTAAAAGGGGTCAGTGCATGTATGCTTCATCTTTTGTTCTTAGTCATCCGTCAAGATTTTCCAGTATCTCATTGATACTTCTTAATGTAAATAATTATTGTTACGTTTTTACTATACAATCATGTTGATGCGTTATATGTTAGTACTGCTGATATGTGCATTTCCTGTGCTTTCTGTATAATAGTAGTGGCTGATGTGTTTCATTAGAATCCACTGATGAGTTGGTCTTTAATTGTTACATGTTCGTTAGGATAAACACATCATAGAGCAACCAAACTGTCGGACGGCAGATAATACTTTATTAACTTCGATGAAGAAGAAAGAAGCTGCAGAAGCACTGAAGGAGGTAAGTTTTTCAATTCTCTAATGCTTCATGAGGCTTTTCAATATCATCATAAGGCTGGTCTCTCCAACTAGTTCTACATGAAAGAACAAAACCTACTTCTTATAATAATGATTATTAACTCGTTTTCTTTTTTGCAGACTAAGCTGTTGAAACCCAATCTTATTCATGCTGCCATACAAAACAAAGCAACAACAGCAGCTGACATAGCAGGTGAAGGCTGTGAACTTCCCAAATCATCTTATCCAAAGAAAGTTCAAAAGGAGTGGACTTGTGCTCTTTGTCAGGTATGCACGTTGAGTGAAGGCTGTCTACAGAGCCACCTCCGAGGTAAAAAACACAAGTCTAAGGAATTAGAACTCATGACAAAGAAGAATGAAGCTAAAAACAAGACTTCCTCTGCTTCAAACTCAAAGAAAACAGATACGTCCAAGGCGAGGTCAAATGAGGCTGTCGGTTTACCTGCATCTGTGCCAAATGATAAACTTGATAAGAAACCAAAGGAATTAAGGGCTGGAATTGTTGGGACTGGTCCGAGTGGCGAAAATAGCGCAAAGATGAACCAGAACAGCGCTAAACTTGAAGTAAAACCACCTGCATTGTGGTGTGATACCTGTAAAGTACAGTGCAGCGGTTTGTCAACCCTGACTGGTCATCTTCATGGAAAGAAGCATCGAGCTTGCATGCAGGCAGTGCTAGTGCCTAGTGGGATCATCATATCTGAGAAGAAACAAGCTGCCTTACAGTAGCGTAGTTCCTTTTGTTTGTAGAGAGGGTTGTTGTGGTTGTGAAAAACGCAACTGATGTAGCTAAAAACAGCTGTATCTAGTTAGGATGTTTTTTTTTCAGAAATATAGATATGTAATATCATGAAATATATATTCTTGTATGAGAAAATTGGGCTGTTGGTACTTTTTTAATTATACATGGCGTATATCTCAATTATAACATTATTACTAGCCATGCAGCCCGACCTGTGGTTGGGCCTGCTATTTTTCAAATCTATTAAGTGGGTCTGTTATTCAATTTTAATTTAACTTTAACGGGCTGGTCGTTTTTCATTTTGGGCTTTAGGCCTTAGTCCAATTTTTTTTTTTTTATGTTATTACGGTTATTACCAATCTTACATCTGTAAGAGAAGATACAGATAAGATAACACGTGTCGACATTTTGGACAAATGTGATAAGATAGCACGTGTCCACATTTTGGACAAATGTTTTGGACAAATGTGATAAGATACCACGCGTCCACATTTTGGACAAATGTGATAAGATAGCAATGTTTTGAGTAAAACACCTTCAGTTACTCTTATCCCCCATTTTTTATCTCTTTAATTTAACTTTGAAGAACCATATGCTGGAGAAGGATTTCTCAGCTATCTCGCGTTGTTGATGTTAATCCATGTTTGTTACTACTTGATCTAGGGTGATTTTAATATTGTTGTTGTTGTGAGTTTGATTGGTGATTAATTAAGAAAGAGTAGTTATGGAAGATCTTTAGCATTAATCGAAAAATCCTTTTTCTGCACCATTACTCAGCGACCCTCGTATGTGCGTGAACCTTTCATTCTGGTGAGCTCCTAAGTATTACAAAAATTACCAAATCTTTGGTATATGTGAGAGTTATAACAGTCAGACTCGAGTTCAACAGTTTTCTCCCCACCTTTTCCCTCTATGAAGTCCAGGGAGTATATATATTATAAGTGAATTTTGATTTGAGGCTCTCTCCTTTATATTTCTCCTTCATAGCAAATCTTGAATAAGATTTCAATATGATGTGTTTCTTTCTTCTTATTTCTCAGAGTAAAAAGAAGTTCAAATTTCAATCGAACAATCAAAGCTGCAACTTTGGTTGTCCTGTCAGAAACAAAGAATTACAAAATGAAGATACTGGAATGAAAAGAAGTTTATTTGATCCGAAAGAAAAGATTGGACTCGAACAGATAGGAAATGAAGTTGATTTGTCGAAGTCTGATTGTGAAACTTTTATGTTTCATTGTCTTTTTAGGAAAGGAGAGGAAAATAAAGATACTGGAAAGGAAAGAAGATTATTTAATTCCATGGAAAAGAATGGATTTGAACAAATTGGAAACGGCGAGATTCACTTTGTGGCTGATAAGAAGATTAATTTACCGAGTTTTGGTTGTCTTAGCATCAGTGACCCTATCATATCTACTTCCCCGGAGTTCACATTTGATTGGATTGATAATGAAAACTGGAATATGACCAGCATTTCCGGCAATGACCAAGAAGGGGCCCTTGGCTTTTGTTGTCATGATCAAACCATGTCTTTAATTAGGCCTCATCCGTTTGAGAAGTCAGAAATATCATTGGAGTCATCTTCATCATTTCTCTACTCAGGTGTTCTGTCCGAGGAAAATGACATTATAATATCTGAAACAGCTGAGGATGAGTCACATTGTATCAATCAAGAACCTAGTGGAAAAGAATCATCAATTGTTGTGAAACTACAAAATGATGCCTGTAAGTACTATAATTTTTTCTTCATTTCAGCCATGAGCCTTATCGTGCTTGTATTAAGTTGTTGCGTCTTATAGGTTCTGCATTCAGGAGGACTGTGCCAACTCGGGAGATGGAAAGATCAATTATAGCAGCTAGGTTCTCCACATACAACAATCCCGTTTGCGTTGATACTATGAGACCCTCATATGTGCTTGGGAAGTTTAAACTGGTAAGCCCTTGGTCTCCAAACTACAGAAATTTTAACAAAGTTACACCATGATTTCAATATGAACAAACCACCAATTCGTCAAATAGCTTAATATATGAAACTACTACTTGTTTTCAGACAGCGAAGGGGTAGAACATGAGCCCATTCAGAAAACAGATGGGGCATTGAATGGAAATGTTACTTCTTCTGGTGACTCAACCTCGAGAAAATGTTGCTAGTCATCTTCAAAAATATAGGCTTTATTTGAAGAGAATGCAGGGTCTTTCTTCTGGTGGTGGTAATGGTAATGGTGGAGGTGCTATATCTGCTGGCGATCTTTGCGATCGATCATTTGTTTGCCGAAGACGCGGTACGTACCTCATCATTTTTGCATCCGGTAGGCCTAATTCGGATCGACATTTCATGCCCTTTGTGCTCGCGGTGCATTGCGAAATCATCATAACCAACAGGATGGCGGCTCTTTGGGTCGCGGGTCGGCGGCGGTATCATCGAGGCAAGTTGGGCAATTTGGGTCTCCACGTAGTGGGCAATTTGAGAATGGTTTTACCTCGGCGACGCAGCAACCCTATGCATAGGATTGCGGTGCCTGTTCCTGCTCATCTTCCGAGTTATGTGGAGGATTTGGATTCGCCAATTGGAGGAGGTGGTGGTGGTGGTGGTGGTGGTGGAGGAGGGAGGAAGGTTCTGACTCTTTTTCCTATTGGGGACGATTGAATTGGGTAATCACTGCATTTTCTTACATGTTTTTGCAGTCCTTGTTGTGCTCTTATGCATTTCTTGTTTGCTAGATATTTCAGACAGTTGGAGTCGTGTTCCTTTTGTTGTGTTTTA
Organism: Coptis chinensis; assembly: GCF_015680905.1. Classification (NCBI taxonomy): domain Eukaryota; kingdom Viridiplantae; phylum Streptophyta; class Magnoliopsida; order Ranunculales; family Ranunculaceae; genus Coptis; species Coptis chinensis. The sequence goes on from NC_141456.1 coordinate 42,965,689, forward strand.
GGATTCCGTTTGTTGTGTTTTAGGATTCGAGGTATTATTGTTGTTGTTTCTGTTGATGTCCTTGTATCGTTGTTATTACTGTTTATGTCGGTAGTGTTACTGGGGGTTGGTCTCATGTTTGATAGTACTCTTTGGTGTCCCGGGTTTTCATCTTGAGTAGTTAGGAGTGTCAGTGAAAGTCCGTTGCCACTCTTTTTACGGTGACCGATATTGGGTCGTGATGTTACCTATGGTGAAAGCAGTGGTTCTAGACCTTGTAAGGATCAGGATGTGGTGGAGGATTTCTTGGTTCGTCGAGATATAGGAGGGTCTTTTTTCAGTTTGGTAGTGTGCGAGTGGAATCCAGGTTCCTTGCGGGAACTCCTTGCTTGTTGGAGTGATGTTGCTCTTTAGTCTTGATAATAGTGGCGGAACAATGATCCTTTCATTAAGCTTTTGGAAGGGTAGAAGGTGAATGTGAGTTTTCCTTTTCTTCGACTTCATAATGTTTTTAATAGCGGCACCATTTCCATTTCTGGACTACATAGAGGCATAGAGCTCGTTAATGTAAAGAAGAAGAACTTACATCGTGATATTGTTTCTACTTGAAATTTGTAAATTGTGTTATTTCGTTTCGTGAGAGGGATGGTGGAAGTGGCCAATAGTAGGGGTGATTGTCAATAACTTGTTGGAACTTAAATGTATTTCTATACTTTAAGAATGCCGAGATGTACCAAACTTGTTCGAGTGGATCGTTTATTCCTTACTTCCATCAATAACTCTTGTTTATTATATATCAATCCCTCTTATGTGAATTAAATCATTTTCTTATTTATCATCCATGAATAAGAATGTTGAGATGTACCAAAACTTGTTAATCCTTACTTACGTCTATAACTCTTGTTTATTATCGACAATTCTTCTTATGAGTTATGTGAACTAAACACCGCCTTATTTGTCTTCATGAATTTGGGATGAGATTTTTACTTGATTGATCATATATCAGTATCTTGCTTGTTGTGTGTGTTTTGTGTTTGTGAAATCCACAACTTAAAAAGTCGCGATTGGCTATATCTTTTATTATTTCCGCGGGCACATAGCATAACTAACGTGACCGGCTCTTTCTTCTCTTGGCATTGTGTCCGTCTTTTTCTAGTCCGCGATTGGCTGCTATATACATCTTCAATTTTGGTATGAACTAAATCCCGTTAATCCTACAGATTTCTTAGTATTTTGATGTTCCTTAGTACTACTTGATCCATATGTTTGATACCAGACAAACATTCTCTTTCCAATTGGTGATGTTGTGTTAAGGGAATTGAACCTCATGTTACGAAAGTTCATGTAATTATTCCATCACTTGCACATGTAATGACGATTTGTCGGTTCAAGGGGTAGTCTAAATGTCTTCTCCTTTATTGTTGGTTCTATTGCGGTGAGGATTTCACCGCATATCTTGATGTATGTTTCAAAGAATTTGGAGACAGAGTAAACACTTGGATGACTTTCAATGAACCGAACATATGGACAATCGGTGGAAATAGTGTCGGCATGATGCCACCAAAGCCGCTCTTTACCCATTTGGTGTTAATTGTACAAAAGGAGAGACTCAATGACAGAACCGCATATTGGTGCTCACATTCTTCTTCTTTACATGCAGCAAAAATGCATTTATCTGAACAACATCGTGCCAGGTTTTACTTCTCTCTCCTTCATCCTCTTTACATCCTTGGACCATGAGAATTACTAAGAATAGTGATTTTGGTGATTCTGCTATTTGAAGTAAGAAAGTTGGCATTAACAAATTATGCTTCATTTGTAGGAAAAAAGCAAAGAGGCCAGATAGGAATAACACTTCTAGGATTTTGGTTTGAGCCTATGACTAATTCACCACGGGACATCGCTGCCGCAAAAGAACACTTGATTTTCGTTGCTTGGTAAGGGGAGATATGCATGAACATAAGCGGTTGAGATTAGTCCTTATTATTATTTTCATCTCTCCCTCAATATTAAACCAATCTCCTTACGGTTTGTAAGCAATGATAACCTTATATCTTCTTAATCATTTTACGAGGTTTTCGAACCGCTTGTATATGGGAGATACCCCTAACATTATGAGGAAGATTATTGGATCTCGGTTGCCATATTTTAAAGAAAATGAACGAGGCGGATAAAGGGATCCTTTGCCATATTTTAAAGAAAATGAACAGGGAGCGGATAAAGGGATCCTTTGATTTCATTGGTTTAAATCATTATTGTGGATTTTACGCTCGGGGGCGTTCCTAAATCCTTGGATAAGTATGGGGGATTACTTTAGAGACATGTCCGCTAAATCAAGGCATGTAAGTGAATCTATCAGTTACCATTTATTAAAAAGAAAAAGAATATCAATGCTGATGCTTTTGGAGCAAAAATTGAAGTACATTGTCTCATCATAGTCATATAGGAACTTGATTTGGTGATTGTCAAATCATGTCCACTTTATCAATCTTGGCATTCATGCTTATGATGCGATTCTGAGATGGGCTTCAACTAAAACTACCGAAGGTTGGGCTCCTGACATGAAACCTGATGGAATGATTGTAGGATGGGGACTACGAAGATTGCTGGACTATGTCAAAGTAAACTACAACAATCCTGCCACTTTTATCCATCTAAATCCTTGGATAAGTATGGCAGGGATTACTTTAGAGACATGTCTGCTAAATCAGCATGTAAGTGAATCTATCAGTTACTATTTATTAAAAAGAAAAAGAATATCAATGCTGATGCTTTTGGAGCAACAGTTGAAGTACATTGTCTCATCATAGCCACTTTATCAATGCTGGCATTCATGCTTATGATGCAGTTACAGATGGGCTTCAACTAAGGCTAATTTTAAAGGTTGGGCTCGACATGAAACCCCGATGGAATGATTGTAGGATGGGGACTACGAAGATTCTTTGGACTACGTCAAAGTAAACTACAACAATCCTGCCACTTTTATCCATGAGAATGGTACATTAGTACACTTTTCCCTTCACAATTTTAAACCTCGAAATTTTGAGCTTCATCAACCATTACTTCGGTCTTAATCTTAGTTCCCTGTGTTTCACCTTACAACAAAGCAGGATATCCAATGAATGTGGATGGCTTCACGCAATGACACTGAAAGAATTGAGTACTTAAAGATATACATCGAAAATTTGCTTCTATCAGTAAGATATTTTTCATCATTCTCTATGATTAAATTCTCAGGTTAGTCTGCTAAACTACTTATTTTTCTTATTTCTCTAATTGTTACTCTTTTTTTCTGATTCTTCTATTCTATATATTTTTTACTCATTTTTTTAATGTAATTAGCAACTAACTAAACCACTAATTGAAGTTCCTATATTCAAAGATACACATACTGATAAAAAATAAACTATCTTCAATATTAAAATTGACGAACTATATCTGCCTTCAATCAAACTTAAATGGTATAATAGAATTGAGTAACTTAACCAAAGTACATTAAATGATAAAATGCTTGAAATGATATGAATCAAAAACAATATAATCAAAAAGAAATTGGTCCAAAACTTAGTATTCAAGCACAATCCAAAAAAAAAAAAAAATCTAACAATCAAATATACTAATCCATTGTTTCTGGACTTCCTAATTAATGCATTTGGTTGAGTATCACTCCTCAAGCTCATCTTTACAAACAATTAAATCAAAAAATAATTTATTTAAATTGTAAATGGATTATAGCACTATAATGAAATAAATTCAATCATGAACTTTGTTTACCTTAAATTTCAAGCTTTTGCAAGCTTTTTTTGATTTTGGTGTTTCTTCTGGAGGTTCTGTTTTAATGGTCTTTTTAGTCTTCCATTCCTAAATGTTGCACAAAATATTGTTAATTTTTTTGGGTAATTTTAATGAAAGTTAGAAATTAACTTTTCTAATGAATGGATTTACCTTTTTTATTGAATCAGTTGGTGTGAATTGATCTGAATTTGATTCCTGCATTAATAGATGTAAAACCCAAAAAATTTAAAAAGTGGTATAATAATTGTTTTGTGTAAGATATGGTAGTTAAGTTGAATAATACCTTTTCCGTGAGATCTATAATATGTGATGGTGTCATAGTAGTTTTCTCAGGGGTTGATAGCTCCAAAGATGTTTGGCTTGATTCTGATTTCTGTTAAATAAATAAAAGAAATGAAACAACATATAATAATAAAATAGCATGTATCAGATGATATTAAACAAACATTATAAATAGGTTTACATACTTCTTCTTCTTGATCAATGCTTTCAGGAACGACATATAAAATAGTGAATGCCTTTGTGCTGTAGTTGTTGTTGTTGTTGTTGTTGTTTGATTCCTTTATACGGAAAACAAACTCCTTCCCGACAGGACTTTGCAATATTTGATTCACCATATCTTTGTCATCCTTTACAAAGTAAAAGTAAAAGATAATTTTTCTTTGAAATTGACTTTAGTATAATTGGTTGAATAAGAAATACAATACCTCTTCTCCAATTTTGTAGAGTTCATTTTCTGAATATTTGAGCATTATTTTTGCTATATTTCCAAATGCAACTGCATTGACAAATGTTGATTTGTCTGAAATCACAATGTTGACCTTGTACCTGTTGTGAATGTATTAAATTAATGTATATATATAAGAAAAAAACAATTTAAATGATACCTTTTGAGAATTTCTGGAAATTTTTTGCATCTTTTGCACCAAAATTTATTGTTGATTTCATCGAGTCCACTGACACATTTTTTGCACGCTTTGTAGTACCACAGTGATTTGACGTTGTCATTATAGACTCTTGAAACCATTGCTTTGCACATGTATGATTTCTCCTGTTGACAAATAAAATTAATTCATTTAGATTGTTTTCTAATTTCATTTTTTAAGTAAAATAGGTAGTTCTTACCTTTACAGTGTTATCCAAATCCATTATTTCTGCCAAGGTTTGAAACTCATCTTCTTTTTTTATTTGGATTGAATTTATATTTCCTTCATGCACTTCTGCTGCTTCCGTCTTGATTTCCGGGCTCTGCATGTTAAATGATTAAAATAAGGTGTAAACGTTGTTGTCTATCTATACATTAAAAAAAAAAACTTAAATAAATCTTACCTTTCTATAATGGATTCCACTTCTGGAATTTCAAGATTTGTATATATCTTGGTAGCGAATGTTGACTGGAGATAATAACCTGGCCAGGTTTAAATATTAGCTGGTATTGTAACTTATTTTGATAAACAAAACCAAAATAATTTATATGTATAAAGAAGTAATTACTCTTAAATCTTTTAACAGAAGTGGACGTCACTATCAAGACATATACTTTGTCTGGTGAACGGTCAAAATCATGTGGAATTTGATCCATAGTACGGCCCCACAAAGTAATTTTCATTGTTCTATATCTGTATTTAAGACAGAAAAATTCATTTAACACAAAAAAATGAGTCAATGGGTATTAAAGTTTTTCATATAGTAGATTTAATTCAAAAATATTCATACCTCTCATCTGCAAGTATAATGTCACGCCTTTGTCTTGTAATACCGCCTCTGATAATTGACGTTTCTTTTGGTTTGACATTGAGTAGCATTCCGACAAACAAATGCAATATAACAAAATAAGTTATTGTTTGTTTTGTTATTTTAACAAAAAATAACATTTATTTTCACAGTTTGGAAGTATACCCAGTGAGTACCATATTGTCTTCTCTTAAATGAATGTCTTGAAGGTGTGAATAAGAACATGTTTCTTGGTATTTGAACACCTTGCTTGTTGGTTTCCTTGATTATTGTTTTGTCATTGAACTCAAGTTTGAAGTCATGATTTGCAAGATCACGAAAACCTCTGTCACTTTTAATAACTGTGAAATTTTCCAAAACTATTACCGTATCTTCTTCAAGATGGTTATTATTGAATGTTTTGTTAAGTTTAACGGATACATGGCTTGGATTTCATGTCCCCTGTGATATTAAATGGTAATTAGCATTATTAATTTTCTTTTATTGAAGAGTGTTTGAATCACATGAAGAAAGTAAATAACTTACTTGTTCATCTATCAATAGAACATCTTTACTTTTGATAGCAAGATTTGATGCATAAAGATCGTCCCACTTTTAACGCATCGACTCGACTTGTAGCTTCCATGGAGTATCTGAATTTGTCTTTGTTGATGTTGCTTATTGCATGATATTTGTTAGTCATGTTGTTAAGCTGCAAAAAATATGTGAAGAAAAGAAATATAATTCTTAAATTTGTTTTTATGAAAAGGTGAATTAAAAATAAGTAAAAGTTGCAAAATTTTACCTTGATAGCATAAAAGGTCGATGGAGCCTAGGTTTTTACAATCATATGGATATTTATAACTTTAACATATGAGTAGAATTTGACTTTTAGGTGAATTCTTTTTATGGGAGTCCTTGTTTGTCAAAATTCTTGTTAAGATAGAGATTAAGAGTTTTTGATCGACTTTTAAGTATACTTAATATATCCGGAACTTAAGTTTTGTTTACAGTTTGTAGGTTATGAAACTTTTTTTTTCTAGAGTCTTTGTTTGATGAAATTCTGCCTATATTAGTATATTTTGTTTTGCCGAACTAAAGTTTTGTTTAGAATTGAAGTTTAGGTAACTTCTTTTTTTTGGAGTCCTTGTTTGGTGAAATTCCGCATTTATTAGTATTTTTTTTTTTTTGGATCTATTATGGATCTAATGTAGTATTTGTTTTAAAATTACTATTTATGTGGAAAAAGCCCAAGACATGCCGAACTTTAAATATGGCTGTTATTGACTCGTAATTGAATTTGATTAGTGAACAAAAATATTAAGTTATTAATTTCTCTATGTTTGGACATTGTACTTTGGATTACTTCAGTCTTGTTAGGACATAATTTTTCATAAAATTATACATAAAGAATTTTACTTGAACTTGAACAAATATACCCATAACAAATCATTCTAAATACTAACTGATCCAATGCATATAGTTCCTCCTCTACTACAACACTCAATTTAGTGCCTGCCTGCCTTGCAGGCCAACCATCTCCCATGCCACTTGGCATCTCTAACCATGTATTAGATTCGGGTTCATAAACCTCACCTCCAACATCAACAAAAAGGGCCGAGGGCTATAGGCTCTGCAACCTTCCACACACAAGTCATTCCGATGGCTATAGGTTTGAACATGTCACCTAAGAAGGCAGTTGGTAACAGTTGAGCTTTAGAGAACGGCATGCTAGGTACCGGACCATAACCCCCATGCGGGGATCATACACTTCACCGACCGGAGAGGAGTAAATCCACCTCGTCCCTACTAACCCTCCAACAACATACAACTTATTTTTTATACACCGGTTTTACAAGAGGCCACACCTATAGACATGGATTCAACCTCACTCCACATGTTTAGAATCGGATTGAAACACCAAACACATTTCACAGCTGAAGCTCTGGAGAAGCCTCCCAACACATAAAGACAGCCATCAACAGGCGATGGCACAACCACAATACGGTAACCGATCCAAAGGATCTCTCCGTCCAAGCCAGTTCCTTTTAACATCTGCAACCCCAGCTAATAGCTTCCTAGGCTCCTCTCCCTTAGCTACAGGGGGCACTGGTGGCAACCATTGCCACTTTTTGGACAAAGGATCAAAAGTATGCCACAGAAGTTTATCCTCTTCAACCTTAGTCAGTATATAAAGCCATTCTTCTGTAATCCCAAGCTCTTTTCTCAAATCAAAGAGCTCAGTACCTGTAACAACATTTTTCGTTATCAGGGAGATTGGGTCCACAAATAACACACACTATACATAAAAACTTAAAAAACCCATCATAAACCCTTACCCTCTGGCCTTAAGCTCAGCCAATTGCCTTGAAAGATCATCTTCATCAACCTTCTCATTACTCTTAGACTTCGCCCCAATAGCATGACCCGGCTTGAGAAAGCCCAACGTGAAACTTCCAAACCCATAATCATCCACCACCATTTGCATCAAACTATTAATAAATGTCTACACTCACTTAACGGATCGCCCACTTCCGGATAGGTACTACTTTCAGCCAACTCCTCAATAGGGTATCCCCTATATGTAAGTATTCCTTCATCTCCATCAATATAACAAATTGTTGATTTCAGCGGTGCGGTGTTAAGATACCCCGGATCATAACTCTTAAGCCCTTTATCATATTTCCCAGCCAGTTATCGTACCACAATACATACAATTAAAACTATATGATATAAAACATGTAAAAATTTAATCTTTAAGTTTCATCACCTTTTTAAAATCAGTAGCTTTGATAGTCCCATCTTGAAACATCAACTTGATACTTTTTCCCCATCCTTTCATCAATAATAGTCAATGCCCCTTTAAGATTTCCGGTGGTGGAATAAGATCTTGAGCTAAAACACATGATGGTTCAATTGATGATGATGATTGTAAATTATCTGAAGTAGTAATTAAATGGGATGCTAGTACTGCTAATCTTCCTCTTGCTACAATTGAAGCATCTATTTTATAAAATGTACACCACGTGAAAAGAAAAGAACTAATCAGTATCACCATACACAAAATTAAAAAAATATATAATAATCAAACCAAATTGCCTCAATTAATACCTCTCTATAACTATCAACAACAATAGACTCAGGCATATGACAAACACGTGACTGGTAAGTAGGCATGAGTGTATGACCCTCAAGACACAAACGTATCATACCAAGACACTTTCTCTTCTCATTACAAAATGTGATTATGTGATCATGATTAATAATTAATCATGTAATCATACTACAAATGATACTTTTTATGTTTAATATAATTTTCAAGTAAAAACAGTTTTATGTAGTTAAACTAATTTCAAGGGTACTCTCGAACCTACCTAACAACATCCTATGGCCAGGCTTACTATTATAGAGATTAGAATCAATGTCAACAAAAAATGTGAAGGCAACACAGAGAAGGTTAGCATCCTCCTATATGGATATTCCTTTTTATAATTTATATATGAGTAGAGTTCCCATGCCTGACCCAGACCCACATCCCAGTGAATGACATACCTAAAATCATGTTACACAATTTAACGACCCAAAATTAGTAACTAAGAATGTTTCCAATGTTTATAACGCAATCCATAATCACATTTATCGTACTTCCAGTTATACAGGTGTACATCTAATGGTTAGGCGTGTTCACACTTCACACTATTAGTTAGTTACATTGTTTCTTAAGACAAAAAGAGGGCTAGCTAAATGAGGCGCTAGCTGTTCAGATTAATATAAAGGCCCATCTTCAAAGGGAAGTGACATGTCCATAACATGGTAAAATCTAGTTTTATTTGATATCGACGCATTTAGCATTATACAGGGGAGGGCACACCTTCGAATGGTTATATCAAGAAAATTATAAAAGATATAATGACTCATAAGCCATAACTCTAACTCTAAGAAAGAAGCTATACTTTCTTTTATTTGATCTTCGCAAGATTCGCGATTGCTAAAGGATCCCGCGGATACGGATGTCGATTGCCCATCATGACGCGGTATTCTTTGCAATCGGTTTGATCTTTGAAACATCTGGATAAGTTGGGTATTTTCGTCTTCACCAGGTTTCTTCAAAATGTTTTGAACAGCCTCCTTTGAAGTGTCTCTCTTCCATGCTTTAACCCATTCGAATAGTATGCCAAAGGACCTATTCTTTCCAGTCTATCGTGTTCAAACTTCTAGCCTGCTTTTAAGAGAAAAGATAACAGTTGTAAGATCCCCATTCCAAATAAAAGATGTTACTTGTCACTTAATATGGACAAAGAAAATGATTTATAATTAAGGAAATGAGTGAAGACGGTGGCTTGGGTCCCGAAAGAAATTGGTTCCTACATCAAATACCAGTAAACACAAAACTGCATCTGAAAATGAAGAGTAAATCTCCCTAAAGTATCTGCACCTTGTATATATACAACGTCTAATACCTATGCTAGACAGATTGAAAATGTCTAATGCATAGAAGAGAAAACCTAAACCAATAGTTCCTGAAAAGTCTGTTTGAAATTAAAGCAAGGAATCATTCAACTGCTTTATAGATGCTAAATTCTAAGGGTCTCCTGATGATTTGACCAGATGCATCACGTCGTGAGTAGGTGAAATATCTGGAAAATAATGTATGCATGTAAGTTTACATTAGTTTTAAGCTTTGCTTTGAATTAGTTTTGCTCATGCATTGCATGTAAAGGCCGCTTTTGTTTCTCATATTTTCAACACTCACGAAAGTGGTCGAGCCTCTACCAAGCATGTAATTGTTTACAAACAATAAAAAAAAAAATAATAGAAGTTTTTTATTTTTTTCATTCTTACCTTTTGACGAAGCTTCATTGTGGCAAATTGTTGAATACTTCATAATAGACAATATTTTTTGTATGCTGCTTCAAATTATCTTCTCTGTCCTCGATTAGAATTTTCAGACCATCGCGTGAAGTTACACGTGATACCGCAACATATAGTTGCCCATGGGAGAAAACAGTGTTTCTAAGATAAACTCCAACATTTTTCAGCGTCTGTCCTTGGCTTTTGTTTATCGTCATTGAATAGCAAAGTTTTATTGGGTACTGTCTTCGCTTCAAGATGAAAGGCCACTTTGTGTTTTCAGACAAAAAGTCTATCCGATGGATAGTGAGTCTGTCTCCTTTATTGCTTCCAGTAATAATTTCAGCTTCCAAAGCAAATTTTGACAAATCAGTCACTATAAGTCTCGTACCATTGCAAAGACCTTTGCTCTGGTTTATGTTTCTAAGAAGCATTATAGGTGCTCCTCGTTTTAGCTGAACCAAATGATTAGCCATTCCTGGGAGCTGGAGAGTGTTGAGGAATTCTGTAGGATACAAAATATCTTGATTTGCAACCTTATTATCCGAAAGCGGACTTAATGTGTCTGCACTTGAGTAACTAACCAATTCTCCCGGAACTAAAGATAGAACATGAGAGTTTATTTCATCTGCTGATTCATTTGTAGGTGTTAGAATGCACCTATCTCTGAGATACTCGGCATCATCATATTTTTGTAAAAGATCTGTGTACACCGTCTTCACAATGTTTTCTATCCCATCACCTTCTGATTGAATAAGAATGTCTTCTGGGATTTTAATCCAAGTAGGCTCTTCTCCCTCACATAGTGATCTTCTTGGAATTGTACCTTCACCAATAGATAATATCCATTTGTTGAAATCTACATCTGATTGTCCAGATTCTCTGTTATGCAACCGCATGTTAACTGTCAAACGAAACACCTCTAGGTAACGCCATAAGTAGGATCTGTTTATGGATGCAGAAACAATTGCTTCTCTTGAACCCTTTTCGATAACTGGTAATATTTGTCTAAAATCACCACCAAAAAGAATAGTTTTTCCTCCAAATGGTTTGTCCTTGAGCTTTATATCACTTTCGACATGATATCTCTAAAATCGTTGTCAACAACCTCGAAGTCTGTCTTTTTTACTCATAGGTGCTTCGTCCCCAAATAATTAAATCGGTTGCTACAATCGGATCCGCCAAGTGAGTTCCTTTTCTAATGTTGCAAGTTTTAGACTTATCTTTCTCTATTGGAATTTTGAATCTCGAGTGAAATCAGACGCGACCACATGAGCACCACATACATAGCAAATATTAAAAAAAAATGTAGTAATGATAATAATAACAATATTAACATTTATAATAAAGACAATAATATATTTTTTAAACACACGGTAAAAGAAGCGATGATATGCCTGATGATGCAACTGCAAGTACTATTTTTCTCTCGCGGATCGTAACCTTGCAATGATCGTTATTCCATAGATATGTTTTCCCCGTACCTCCACTTCCATATACAAAGTATAACTTCCCTTTACCACTTTCAACAAAGAATGATAATGACGCAAACAACACCTCTTTTTGTTCAACATTCAATCCAATGTGCAATTCTTCATATTCTGCAAGGAGTGCTTCAAAATCATAGTTCAATTCCTCCCGTAGTAACCTGTTATCTAGTGGATCTGGTTTTGGAATATCAAACTGGAAATCAGCAAGTGTTCGGCCATTTTCTTTCATATCATTTTCAAGTTCAAGAAGTGTACATTTTTTTAGTTCTTCATTGGTTAATTGTAGTTGACTGTTTCCAACTTTTAATCGTTTCATAGCCAATATGTCATCCGAAAGCATCTCCCAATGCTGATCCCACAATCCAACTGTGTCAGATACTTGACAAAACAGTAAAATCGTAAGAAATAACTGGCGCAATGATCTACTGTTAGACCATTTTCCTGCTTCTTTAATTGTCGAGTGCCATTCACTGTCACCTTGTAGCAATCCACGCGCACGACATGCTGATTTGAAGTCTGCATAAGTTTTACCATGCACAGTCTTTATTTCTTCAAAACTCTGTGGACCTTTTACTATATTGAGAAGCATACGCAAGTAAAACCTTTCACCTTGCGTTGGTTGTGCATAATATATCCTACCAATCTTGATGCCATTATGAGCTCTTTCTGTCCAGATCTGAAAAAAATATGGCAATGTTAAAGATTACTTTAATTTTTGTTTTTGATCTATCAAAATTATTATTCATACCTTCGTGTCTTTGTGCCAAACAAATTCTAATGGGAAGTCAACATAAGTTAACTGTCGAGCTTTTTCACTTTTCTGATTAGTAAGCATCCATTCTGTGAACATTGTTCTCTTAGCCTTATCACTTTGTACAATCTGAAAATGTATTAGAATTATCCGCGAAATACAACATTTTGTTGATTCTCAAGATGATAATTCATTCTCTCAACAGATGGATCTCGAAACTGAATGTCAAAATCAAAGATTCTCCAGCTTGCTTCGGATGCGGAGATATATCGAAAGTCCAGATAACGTTTGATTTCATCCGCTTCCTGAATGGTACATTTTCTTGTATTTTTGTCGTACTTATAATTCTCCTCAATAATGCCTGTAGCTCGATCTGGACCTTTGGTAATATACTTGAATAAGTATTTAATCATCCGTGTATGATTGCAATGCTCAACATTAATGTGACACTGAAATTCCTTGCTGAGTTTAGGATTGTAAGGAACAACCCATCTATTGTCGATCTCAACTGGGTTATAGCGACCAACCATTGCAGTGCGCTTGTTGTTTCTTCTTCTGTATACAACAAAACCATTTTCGTCAAATTTAGTCTCACTGCAAAAATCTTTAGGGAAATGTCTAGAACATTTGTTCTCTTTCATGCAAGGAGAACCCTTTTTCTTTTCACCACACGGACCGTGAATCATTGTACTGACTATAGTCTCGTAAAGTATTGGATCTGTATCTTTGTCAGGTAATTCTGCTGAAATAAGCCTGTCTATGTCGGATCCAGTTTTAGGTTTGTCTTCGGGATGCAAAAATAGCAAAATGTGAGCATGTGGCAAACCTCTTTTCTGAAATTCAATAACGTACAACACTGAAAATAATAATAATTAGATATTAGTAAAATATTTGTGGAATTAATAATATCATTGCATATTGTTTCCAATTCTTCTTTACTTAGATTTATACATGTAAAATAAAAAGGTAATTTTAAATAGTATGTACCTGCAATGACTCTACCAAAATGATTCCCATAACGGAGTCTTTTCATTATGCAATCCAACTTTATTTTGAAAGCCCGACATCCAACATCTGGTACGTCCTCTGATTTTAATCCAGGGTCATACTTTAAAAAACTATTTATTTCTTCCCAATGTGGATTGCAAGTTACAGTTATGAAAAGATCAGGGGGCCCTGCCCATCTACATATCGCAATAGCATCTTGATAAGTCTGCACCATATATCTAGGTCCTCCTGTAAATGATGATGGAAGGATCAAACGCTTTCCAATCGATGATGCCGAGGAATCTCCTGTAAAAGGTAAATATTTCCCGAGTTTATCATATTTAAATTTTCTATTATATAGATACTAAAGATAAATGTTATCTGAAATATGATATTTATAATACCTGCAACAACTGCATCCATTAAATGGTTGTACAGATCAGATCTAATGGTAGCTTGATTTGAAAGATACCATTGTAACCTAGAATGTTGAATGCATGTATAACCATCAACAATGTAAGTTAGACGAAGACGACCACCTATCCACAATGTTGAACTTTCTCTAATTCTTCTTTGCAAACGGAAAGCATAAAATTGTCTCATGGTAACAGTATACCTCTTTTGACTATTTTGCACATTGTTTATATCAACTCCTCTTAGCAAAATCCCAACTCTATAACCATCTTCTCCACGTGGGAATAATATAGGGTATTGCATTGCCATAAATTTAGGATATAACTCATTTATTCTCTGTAGAGCACCTCCTTGAGTCTCAACAATTATGTCCCTGTGATCAGTAATTTCTAAATCATCTCCTACTATCAAAGCTGCAACTTCAGATGAAGTTGGCAAATTGTATAACCTTCCATCAGTGATGCGATTATTAATGAGTCTTAAACGAACCGGAAGGACATCATCTTCTTGAAACCTGTCTCTTGCCGATCTAAACCAATCAACAATCACATTGTTTTCATTAAACATCTTTATCAATTGGTCAACAATTAATGGATCCATGATTCCTTCTTCTTTAAGAACAAAGATTCATTCTATTTTGACCCTCATGTTCGATATCATAGATATACAATTGAGCAAAATGAGGGGCTGATTTTCTAAAGGAAGAAGCGAACCAATTTTATGATGATTCTCGACCACTAATTCTCAGTATGTGTAAGGACCACCACCATTATTTAAAGTCTTGTCTATTTTACCGCCTGTAGAAGTAAACTGAAACATACAATTGTACACTCGCATATTCTCTCTAAAAGCGATAGATTTAGATCCTCCTTGCAAGTCCATATGTTTTGTTAACAAAGGAGGTGCAGACTCTAATAAAGGTAGTTGGACTTTTCCATTTTGACAACAAATTGAAAAGGTAGGTATACCTTTATTTCCTTTGTTGTTTCTTTCTTCTTCCCAAACTATTGCTCCACAATATGAACAGGATCCAAAGTAATTAGTACCTATAAAAATAAATGTTTGTCAGTATATTGTCATTCCATAAAGAATAAACTTGATTGAAATGGGTACCTTTACTATCAATATAAGAATTTAGTCGCCGGTCAATATTATGACGATATCTTCGCAATTGATTCTCTCTACGTTTGTCGGTTGAATTTTTTGATGCTGAGATCCTTTCACGACGCATTGAATCAGTATTTGGTGGAACATTCAGAGGTACTACAAAAAAATCAATTACATTTATAAATTTTATTATTCTAAAAGCAAATATATAAAAACGTTATAATTCTAACCTCTATTTTTTTTGTTATATTTCTTGTGGGCCAATATACTATATCTTCTTAATCGTGCCAATTTAGCATCAGATGACTTGTTTGCCTCCATTTAGATGAAGCAAATGCCTGGATAAAAAAACAAACACGCGGTAAAAAAATACTCATCTTAGTTCAAACACATAAGTAAATACTGGATATGTGGTTTTTCTATAAAAAATATGAACTCCCGATGATTGCTTCTTTTGGAAGAGGCAATTGAAGCAATCAGGAGAGGTTGGTGAAAGAAAAATTGGAGGAAAAGAAAAATTATTCAAATCAAATGATAGTCGCTTCTGAATATGAAATCAAGAGAAGTATATATTTTACCTTGAAGTAGTGAGATCGGTGATTGAAGTGTGAGAAATAGAGAAGGAAAGGGTTTTAGTTTTTTATTTAGGTTTAAGTTTATGTATATTTTGATATGCTTAACAAAGGGTTGGGTTATGTATATTGTTTTACCTTTTTTTTATTTGTTAATTACAAAAATAGCCTTTGCGTACATGTGAAATAATGAAGATCCACTTGTGTTCAATCCATGGAGATGGAAGGTTGATCATTGAACTCGATACATTTTTCTTTTTCTCCTTTTTCTTATAAATTTATCACAATTACATTCTTTGCTAAAAGATATTTGCGCTACATTTACTTTTTTATATTGTATCTTGGGTTCTCATTTTGCATACAATTATATGTTTTATGCAGGGAATGGAAGTGAATGGTGGTGCTTCTAAACATTTCATGGGTTTTGGAGGCGGTCTGAGATTCTGTGTTGGAACATACTTTACCAAGGTTCAAATTACATGTGAAATAATGAAGATCCACTTGTGTTCAATCCATGGAGATGGAAGGTTGATCATTGAACTCGATACATTTTTCTTTTTCTCCTTTTTTCTTCGCTGTGCAATATCACAATTACATTGACGGATGGGTGTTTCTCTGCAAGGTTTCTGTAAATAGCCATATACCTTCCTGCTTGACGCATCATGCATCCATGCTGGTGGATGTTATTGATGAAGAGTGGGGTTGGGGTTTTGCTTCTGTGAAGAAGATAAGAAGACCTAATTGGGGCATTTAGCCCTTAAAAAATTTATAGGGTTGATGTCAAAACCGTGGGAAAAAAATGGATAAAAAAAAGTCAATATAAAAATGGTCCGACTGGGGTAAAATCCGACTTCACGCACGCCTCACACCATTGAGGTTGTAGCTTCACAGTAAGCATGTATACATCTGTGAGTCTTAAGCCTTAAGGCGCAAAATCCCTAAAAGGCTTAAACCTCAATGCATTTTGTAAACCTTGATAGCAAGTATTTTTACATTCCAATCCTATGTTCCTTCTTGTTCTTTCTTGATTTATTGCAAGTGCAGAAGGCTAGCGGTGATCGGATTTATGGAGTTTTTGATAACCAGGTCACTGCTGCTTTGAAAAAGCTTCCTTTTGATCGGCATCTTTCCATAAATAATGTAAAGAAAGTGGTTTCCGAGGCAGATGGTTACCAAGCCCACTTGATTGCTCCAGAGCAAGGTTACCGGCGTCTTGATAGCAAGTATTTTTACATTCTAATCCTATGTTCCTTCTTGTTCTTTCTTGATTTATTGCAAGTCACGTAAGGCCCAGCGGTGATCGGATTTATGGAGTTTTTGACAACCAAATGTCTTTTTGCTTTGAAAAAGCTTCCTTTTGATCGACATCTTTCCATAAATAATGTAAAGAAAGTGGTTTCCGAGGCAGATGGTTACCAAGCCCACTTGATTGCTTTCTCTAAATTATTTCAGAGGTCCTGCTAAAGCTTCAGTGGATGCTGTAAGTTATATTGCTTGCAAATGTTTTACTTGTCTTTGAATATCGGGTTAACTTACGGCCATGCTATAGTCGCCTTATGGTGTGCGTGTGTGTAACTACGTGAAGAATTCCCTTTTTGGAGGTGCTAAGGTCTTTAATTACTTAAGTAGACATCTTTCTTTAACTAATGAAGTGTTCTTTCGGGTTCAACTTACGGTCATGCTATAGTCGGTTCTCTTATGGTGTGCGTCAGGTAATCTGCTTGGCAGAATTCTATTTGGAGGTGCTAAGGTCTTTAATTACTTAAGTAGGCATCTTTCTTTAACTAATGAAGTGTTCTTTTCGGGTTCATTTTGTCTTGAAGGAACTTGTCGAGAAGTCTCTTAATGAGATGGGCAGGTGAGGTTTGGTTTACCCTTTCCTAATTCTTTAATAATTAGCGTGATGGAATAACCGACACTTTAAATAAAACAGAGTTAAAGAGGTTCTCCACACTTACAAAACCGAATTGGCTCTTGCTGCAAATGCTGCTTTGGAGGTGCTAAGGTCTTTAATTACTTAAGTAGACATCTTTCTTTAACTAATGAAGTTTCTTTTCGTGTTCAACTTACGGTCATGCTATAGTCGAATTGTCTTATGGTGTCGCACAGTGTAATCAAGCGGCAGAGAATTCTCACGAGGAGGTTCTCCACACTTACAATTTGAATTGGCTACTTCGCAAATGTTCTTTGGAGGTGCTAAGGTCTTTAATTACTTAAGTAGACATCTTTCTTTAACTAATGAAGTGTTCTTTTCGTGTTCATTTTGTACTGAAGGAACTTGTCGTGAAAGTCTCTTAATGAGACGGCCAGTGAGGTTTGGTTTACCCTTTCCTAATTCTTTAATAATTAGCGTGATGGAATAACTTGACACTTTAAATAAAACAGAGTTAAAGAGGTTCTCCACACTTCATCGGCTGAATGGAAATACTTCTTTGCAAATGAAGCTTTGGAAAGGTTCCGCGAAGACAGTCGCAAGACAACCTTGCGGTTGGTAGAAATGGAGTCTTCTTATCACGATCAGGAATTACTTTATTAGGGACCGTTTTAAGGTTCTGCGAAATGGAGTCTTTTTATCTGACTCTTGTAATTGGATCCAATTGATTGTAGATATGGACTTAGAAATGGCAATCCTAGAGCCTGAGGGTGGGTTTGGGGTTTTGTTTCTGTCGAGATGATAAGAAGACCGAGATGATAAGAAGACCGAATACAAAGGGTTGTTTTCTTTTTTTATTTTATAATTACTAAAATAGCCCATGCGGATAATTTAAATAACGGGCGTAGAATTGAAATAACGGACCGTAGTTTTATTTTATATTTTTCCAACACACATGAAAAGACAATTTTGACTTATGTTAAATTAGAGAGGACACCAAATTCAGGGTTATTTTGGTAAGAAGGCAAATAATTACTTTTTAAGTAAGGACTATTTTAAAATTTTTGCTGATGTGGCTCACTGTGAGCATATTGGGAGAAAGGGATATTAATGTAGGTAGGATTGCGTGAAAATTGCGGATTTCTGACTCAGAAGGTTTCTAGTCTCTCTTCCCTCTCCTGATTCCTCTGATAGTACAGTGTATAGAGTTAGGGAGTTATCAAACCACAATAGTACAAGTGTATAGAGTTACGGAATTACCAAACCACAATAAGTGTATAGAGTTAGGGAGTTAGCGTTTCCAAAGACAGTGGTTTTCCACACAACCACCAGTACTGTGTAAAGGAATTTTTTTCTTCAGCCGCCATTGTCAAAGGTGTATGGAGAAAAAAAATTAGCCATCACTCATATTGGCGTGTAGCATAGATTTCTTCTACACATGTTGGCAGGTTAGCATTTTGACACACCATTGGATCAGAATTTTTGTGATATTTGGTGTTTTGTCGCACCTTAGTTAGTCCTTCTCACGCTATTTATTAGGTAGGGTCATCCCTCTCCACAAACAACAAATGATGCTCCACCTCAACTTCCACCTCTTAAATATATATATATATACACACCAGCCATGAACTCCACCTTATATATTTTATTAGGGGTGGAAGTCGGGTAGGTTGGGTCGGATTAAGGCTTAACCCGAGCCCAAGACCAAGCCCTAGTCGGTTCTTAAATTTCCAATCCAAACCCAACTCGGGTTGGTCAAGTTTCTCGGATTTCAATGTTAAAAAGTAAATAATTAAACGCATTTTCACTGTTAAATAAATAAATTAAGAGATAAATAACATGGAATTCAATATTCCAACTAAATTAAAGGAATTTGATTATTTGAAAGGGAAATTAACCTTATTAATTCAATTATTCTCTCTGAAATTGATATTCTCAACCTTATTTTTGACAAAAATAAATCCTTATTCTAGTTTAGTTGGTAAAACCTTTTGGGTGATGATACTAGAGGTCTGAGGTTTGAACCCCGCTACACACAATTGAGTTACTGATCTCTTTAAAAACAGGCTTGCCCACACATTTTTTGCAGGTGCGTGCCGACTAACAAAGTCGGTAAAACCTTTGGATGATGATACCAGAGATATGGGGCTCGAACCCCGCCAGCATCAAAGAGTTACTAATCTCATTTAAAACAAGATTGTCAATAAAAAAAAATATATAATAGAATATAAGGAATGAAATATACACATACACATAGTACACAATATCACGATATCGCAATATATCTCGATAAATATCGAGATTTCAACAAAAAATACATAAATCACACAATATTTTAGAGATATATAAGACTGCAAATATCGACGATATTTACTATATTAGCAATATTTGATGATATTTGGGGATATTTGGGGATCTTTTGTGTAGGTAACAATTTAATTTAATATTACAATTACATTTTAAATCAATATAAATTATATATCATGATATATCAAAAAAATCTACGATATTTATCGATATTTTAGATATGTCTACGATATTTGCATGTGAAACAATGACAAATATCCCCAAAGAAGGGGATATATCCACGATACATCATAAATCAGGGGTCGATATTTTACCATATTATGATATTTTGTACTATGCACATACATATATGTAGACAGGCTCGGGTTTTACGGTCATTTGATATTTTAACCTGAGCCCAACCCGAAATTGAATCAGGTTTTGATTTTACAAGACCGACCCTAGACCACGGATCTAAAATATTAGCTTAGGACCAACAAAATCGAGTTTTAGCCCATCGGGCTTGAACTAACCCGACCCAAATTCCACCCCTATATTTTATGTCATTTCAAGTGCAATGTACCCATGCCTGATGCCCAATTATAATCACAAGCAATGAAGCAATTACAAAGTAAAATTTAACCAAGGAAAAAAAATTGTATATTAATTCTCCATATTATCATGAAGCATGGCACACCGATATGGACTAAATTCCGCGTTTACCCTCTCCTGCTCCAACTCATAATCCTTCTTGGGCATTTATATCATTCTTATTGCCACCTTTGTCACCACGGTGCAACTCATTTTGCTTAGAGCATCTCTAGGTGGTAATATCACCTCTCAATTTATCTAAATTTGTTTCTAAAACTCGAAATTTCGCAGAAATCCAACTCTAAGTGGAAGCAAATTCAGTCGTATCACCTGTCTAGCTACATCTGTGGAAACAAATTTGAGATTTCGGATGCAGATGCGGATGCGCGCGCGATAGTGTCGCGCGCTATTACAAATGTCGCTCCAAATTTTTTTTTGACTTTGACCAGCACACCGCGCCATTACTAATGTTGCATGAGTTTTTATTTATTATATTTTTTCAATTTGGCGCGACCGTGAGAATGTCACGTAGTTTTTTTTTCCACTTTTTTCAACTTGGGGCGACAATAACAATGTCGTATGGTAGACCCAACTCTAAATTTACGACCACTTATAATTGGTCAAAATTTACGTTCAATTTCTTCAAATTTGGAAAATATACCACCACCACCTAGAGATGCTCTTAGTTGTTGAAATTGTGTGTTCCTTGCCATTCTCAAATTTTCTCTCCCTCACTTTGGTTATTTGATTTTCTTGTTTGTTTTGTGAAATACTGATTTTTTTTTTTTTTTTGAGTTGTTATGGGCTTTGGTGCTGGTTTTTGATTCACTAATGTGTACACATGTCTAGCGCAGTAGTACTTACGTGCGTGCAGCTGTACCAGAACATTGACAAGTCTACTATCTATATACTAAAGCAGAGACCTCTAATTGAGGATTTTCTCTTTCCTATGTGGCACTCTAATATGAGAGAGTTAGTTTTTTTTCTCTCCTATGTGGCACTC
Organism: Coptis chinensis; assembly: GCF_015680905.1. Lineage (NCBI taxonomy): Eukaryota > Viridiplantae > Streptophyta > Magnoliopsida > Ranunculales > Ranunculaceae > Coptis > Coptis chinensis. The sequence continues at coordinate 42,987,101 of NC_141456.1, forward strand.
TAATATGAAAGATAGTCTTTTCTAATAGCCTACAATCTCACATACATAGAACCTCTTAGGAGAGTTTGAGTGTATTTCTAATTATTATATTTGGAGAGTTTGAGTGTATTTCCAATTCTTACATATTTGATCAAATAAAAAAAATTGCTAAAAAATAGGTGATTTGTAAAAGATAATTTCCTATTATGAATCAAACACTTTTAGTGTTCCAATTCTTATATATTTGATCAAATAAAAAAAAAAAGGTAATTTGTAGAATTCCTTATTACAAATCATACAATTTTAGTATCTATGATAAAACACCGACTTATTTCGAATATATTCTTAACACGGCCTCAAAACATAGTTAAAAACAATTATACAAAAAATAACATCACAAAATATATAATAGAAAATGGAAAAAAAAAAATAACGGCAAAGCAATAATGACAAATATTTTTAAAAATTGCTAAAAAATAGGTGATTTGTAAAAAGTAATTTTCTATTACTTAATCAAACACTTTTAGTGTTCCAATTCTTATATATTTGATCAAATAAAAAATTGCTAAAAAATATGTAATTTGTATAAACTAATTCTTTACTACAAATCATACAATTTTAGTGTCTATGATAAAACACCGACTTATTTCGAATATATCCTTAACATGGCCTCAAAACATAGTTAAAAACAATTATACAAAAAATAACATCACAAAATATATAATAGAAAATTAAAAAAAAAAAAAAAAAAAAAAAAAAAAAAAAAAAAAACGGCAAAGCAATAATGACAAATATTTTAAAATATATATAATACTGAATGAAACTAACGTAAAAAACAATTAATGGGGAACCGAAAACTGGATGCAAATGTATCGAACTAACCTCAAATAATATTTAACGGAAAATCAGAAACTGGATGCAAATGCAAACATTAAACTAATCTTAAAAAGTAATTAATAGAAAATTGGAATATATATGGATACAACTGTATTAAACTAACCTCAAAGAATAATTAACGGAAAATCAAAACTTGGATGCAAATACATCAAACTAACATAAAAAATAATTGTCCGAAGAAATCGAAACTGGATGCAAATGCATTGAGCTAACCCTCAAAGATTAAATTAATAGAAAATCATAAACTTGATGCAATTGCATTGAATTAACATCAAAGAAAAATTAATTATTAATTGGAAATATGATGCAAATGCGTGGAACTAATATTAAAAAATAATTAATGGGAAATTGGAAACCGGATGGAACTGCACTGAACTAATCTCAAAAAATAAACTGGATGCAAATGCATTGAACTAACCTCAAGAAATAATTAATGGTAAATAAGGAAACTGGATGCAAATTCATTAAACTAATCTCAAACAATAATTAATGAGAAATCGGAAACTAGATGCAAATGTAACTTTATCAAATAATAAACGAGAAATCATAAACTGGATGCAAATGCATTAAACTAATATCACAGAATAATTAATGGAAAATCAGAAACTGGATGCAAATGTATTGAACTGACCTCAAAGAATAATTAATAGGGAATTGGAAATTAGATGCAAATGTATTGAACTAATCAAAAAGAATAATTAACGAGAAATCAGAAACTGGATGCAACTGCATTGAACTGATCTCAAAAAATAAATAACGGGAATTGGAAATTGGATGCAACTGTATTGAACTAACCTCAAAATATAAATAATGGAAAATCAGAAACCGGATGCAAATACATTAAACTAACCTCAAAACATAGTTGGGTTATATGTTGTGGGAATGTCTTGGTAAGTATAGTTTTGCATTTAAAATGATGTTTATCTTATCTCTTTCTGTATGATTGGGAACTCTTTGCTATTCAAGTAGCTACAATATATATGAACTTCACCTTATTAGGCAATCTCACAAAACTTCAATCAAATTTCTATTATTAAACAACAAAATGAAGTTGAAGGGTTTTATTAAAGGTACATGAGTTATTTTTTTTTAATGGAGAATAAGGCTTTCACGTTATAAGAAATTTGGTTGAGTGATCAATATAATATTAATATATCAAAGTTTTGCATATTTACAAATATTTTTCAAAATAATTAATATAACAACACCCGTTCGTAGATAATCTTTGAAGATTCTACATAGTAAGTCATGCATAATTTAAATAATAATTAATGAGAAATCGGGAACTGGTAATCTTCAATGATCCCACATAATAAATCAAACATAATTTACTTTTTATGTCATGTTTGCAAGGACACTACAGATGGATCAAGTAGAAGTTGGTATTATACACCACATTGGATAATTAAAAGGAAATCGAAATTGATTCAAATGCATAACCGAGCTCAAAGAGTAATTAACGGAAATTGGAAACTTTATGCAAATGCAATAAACTAAACTAAAAAAGTAATTAACTATAAATTGAAAACTGGGTGCAATTGCATTAAACTAACGTCAGATAATAACTAAAGGGAAATTAGAAATTGTATACAAATCCTTGAAAAATATTTAATGGGAAATCGGAAACGGTATGCAAATACATCAAACAAACCTCAAATAATAATTAATAGGTTGAGAAATCGGAAACTGGATGCAAATACATTGAACTAAACTCAAAAAATAATTAACATAAAATAAAAAACCGAATGCAACTGCATTAAACTAACCTCATAGAATAATTGGTGGGGAATCGAAACTAAATGCAAATGCATTGAACTAATCTCAAAAAATAATTAACGGGAAATCAGAAACCAGATATAATTGCATTGAACTAACCTCAAAGCATAAATAATCAGAGACTAGATGCAGATGTATTGAACTAACCTTAAAGAGTTATTAACGGGAAATCGAAAACTAGATCCAAATGCAATGAACTAATCTCAAAGATTAATTAACGAAACATTGAAAAATGGATGAAACTACACTGAACTAACCTAAATGAATAATTATCGGGAAATTATAAATGTGATGTAACTGCATTGAACTAACCTCAAAAAATAATTAACGGAAAATCGAAAACTTGATGCAAATGCATTGAACTAACCTCAAAGAACAATTAACATAAATTCGGAAATTGGATGCAACCGCATTGAACTAACCTCAAAAATAATTAACAAAACCAAAAACTAGATGCAACCGCATTAAACTAAAATAAGATATTAACTAACGGAAATCAAAATTGGATGCAAATGCATTGAAATATCCTCAAAAAATAGTTAACTGAAAATCGAAAGTCAAATGTAACTGCATCGCACTGACCTCAAAGCATAAATGTCGGTTTTTTAAGCCTTCTCACATGAGTAATTACGAGTAATTAGGAACTCAAAATGAAAGTGAGTTTAAAAAAACAGACTCTTATATGTATGCAAACTGTAGAAATTGTAAACTATCGAACTAACCTAGAAAAACAATTAACAGGAAATCAGAAATTGGATGCAGATGTATTGAACTAACGTCAAAGAGTAATTAACGAGAGATTAGAACCTGGATGCAAATTCAATAAACTAATCTCAAATACTAATTAACGAAACATAAAAAACTGGATGCAACTGTACTGAATTAACCTTAATGAATAAGTAACGGGATATCATAAAATGGATGCAATTGCACTGAACTAACCTTAAATAATAATTGATGGGAAATCGAAAACTTGATGCAACTGCATTGAACTAACCTCAAAGAATAATTAATGAGAATTTGGAAATTGGATGCAACGTACTACATTAAACTAACCTCAAAGAATAATTAATGAAAAATCATAAACTTGATGCAAATGCATTCAACTAATAACCCTAAAATATATTTGTATTATATGTAGGGGGGAATAAATGTCTCGACAAATATAGTTTTGCATTTTAAGTAATGTTTATCATACTTCTTTTATTGTGATTGGGAATGCCTTGCTATTCAAGTATCTTCAATATTATCTTCATCAAATTGGACATTCTCAAAAAACTTCAATCAAACTTCTATTGTTAAAACTAACAATGAAAAGAAGTCGATGAGTTTTATCAAAGTTTGATGTTTTCTTTTTATAGAGAGTGGTGCAAGAAATTTAATTGAGTAATTAATATAATTTTCATATCTCATAGCTATGCATAGTTGCTAATATTTTTTAGAATAATTTAATATAACGGCACCCGTTCGTAGGACACGTTCATGTGATAAATCTTTTCAAGTGGGAGTAGTGTATTCTTTGAGGATATGGAAACAATCAATCTATTTTAGTGATTTGTACACATTAGTACGTAAGCTAAGCGGTGATGATTTACCGTTAAATCACTATAAATCTAATAAAACTATTATACAAGCTAGATCGAGTTTAAGATAATTCTATTTGAAAATTACGGATTAATATCCTAAATCACAAAGTGAAGAGGCTATCTCAATTTGATCCCTTAGTTTCCAAGTACTTATACACCATAATCGCTGCTCGGCTATCTCAATTTGATCCCTTAGTTTCCAAGTATTTATGCACCATAATCGCTGCTCATTAACGTATTTCGGTTTATTTTCAATAAAAATATATTTTGATTCAAAATTTGTTTCTAAATCACCATAAATCTAAAAAAATATTATACAAGCTAGATCGAAGTTTAAGATAATTTTATTTGAAAATTATGGATTAATATCCTAAACCATAAAGTGAAGATGTTATCTCAATTTGATCTCTTAATTTCTAAGTACTTATGCACCATAATCGCTGCTCATTAACATATTTCGATTTATTTTCAATAAAAATATATTTTGATTCGAAAATTTGAGTGAAACATTTTATAAAGACTTTTCAGCACACAAAATATTTAATAGATCCCGGGCGTATGCCCGGGTCCAAAATCTAGTGTGCTACTATTTTTGCGACTTATACTCATTTCCCAAGTGTACTCAACAGGCTTACAGGCCAACACTACCATGGAAAACGGGCTCAGTCCGACCCAGAATCGTTGCGCAACCTTTGGGCCTTGGCTACACTTCCCATGGGAGTGAAGTGAGATATAGAGGGGTGAATGTGTCAATGACTTATATGAATGACAAACTAGTGTTTAATTAGTCATAGTGAGAACTGAACAGTCTTTTTGGTCTTCTCAAAAGACTTAAAAAAATGCTGCTACTTACACTCCTTTTCACTGTGACTCTGAACAGTGAAGTATGATCAAGACTGAAAGTATTCCATTGGTCGCACTATTTTTCTCTTGAACTCAAACTATCAAAGCAGAAAAACTTGTGAAACTAAAGATGGGCTTTATTATAGAGCTTTTGAAGCAAGTGTCAAGATGCTTTTCTGGTGTTGCCTGGTATGGTTGCTTTTAGTTGTTCTATCCAAACAAAGCACGTACTAAGGATGAAAAACATGCAGCATAATCACTTTTCTTCAGTTGTTTGTGTAGCAAATTTTGTTCTTTTTTGGTTGAGCTCATTGAATGAATCATGGATGCCTTTCTTCTTGGTAAAATATCTAGTTGTTTGTTAGTTGAAGTGCAATGTCTTGTGCCTTCAAGGAAATCACGAGTACAAAGGACTTGCATGTTTGTTTTTGTATTAAATTTAACTTAATATATTATCTATTACCAGTTCATGCTTGCAAGTTTTTCTTGAAAATAATTTGGATTTCAGGTACAGTGGCACACTGGCACCTGATAAGTCTGCATGGTCTTGAACTGATTAAGCACACACACACAAACGAAAAAAATAAAGAAATTGAGGAACTGTATTGTGTATTTGTGTTATAATAATGTTCTAACAGATTAATAACGTTAGTGGGTCTATGATTTGCAGGCCACTTATTGCTCTGGTTTATCCTTTGTAAGTAGGATTTTCCTGAATCTTTGATTATTTAGTTGTACTTCGTAATATTCACGTTACATTCTTTTTTGTTATATAAATGTTGGTTCTTTGGATTTTTAACAGATATGTTTCAGTTCGAGCAATTGAGACTAACTCGCACGATGAGAGTAGAAAATTGCTTAAGTATTGGGTTCTCTGTGTTCTGATTATATTCTTTGAGCTTACATCTGTAAAGCTCATCGAATGGTAATTATGCTGAAACTTTTTCCCTTTATTTCATCTACCACGATATAACCAAAACATACTTCCTGAATTAGCATTTTAACATAATGTTGTACTCTTTCTTTCTGGTATGATACATTCTGTAGGTTTCAATTCTGGCCTTTCATCAAGCTGATGATCACCTTTTGGTTGATAGTTCCTTCTCTTAACGGCGCTGTTTATGCCTATGATCATTTCGTGAGGCCTTGCTATTATGTGAACCTACAACCATTTGTGGATTGGTTGAAACCCAAGAAGGATGAATTCCATATTCGTGACTCAAATGAATTTGTATTACTTGCTCAGCAATATGTTCAAGAGAATGGATCTGAAGCATTGGAGAAACTCATCCAAGGCGAGGTAATAATAATAACGTGCAATCATACACTTCAAGGATTTTTATGAATTTTGAAGGCATTGTGCTCCTATAACATCGTTCTTAAAAGGATAAGTAGGATGGATATATATTGTAATTTGATAAATAATTATAGTTGGTCTTATAGAACATGATATACCTAACTGATAAATAATATCACTTTCGTGGTGACAATTTAAATTAAAGGATGCGATACATGAAATCCTAAAAGGGGCTTAACTATGGATAAACGGTGTCATGTGTTTATTTTAGTCATGTATATAGTGTTGAGAGATGTTTAGTCCCACATGGGATATGTTTAGCCTTGCATTGGAAATACACAAGTTTTTGGGCCTTTTCACTTATCACCAATTGGTTTTAAGTTGGATGCCCATCTTCAACATGATATCAGAGTGGCCTATTGTTGTTGACCCAAATGGCATGCTTCCTCTTTACGTCACCTATTATGTTAGTCCACGTGAATCAAGCCACAAGTGAGGTGCATTGAAATACGTAAGTTCCTAGGCCTCTCCACTTATCGCCAATGGGTTTTAAGTTGGATGCCCATATATAGTTCCACATGAATGTTCCCCGCTTTCATTTCGGTTGGCTTATGTAATTCATCGGCGTCTTTTGGCTCTACTATAGTGCCTTGCAATCCAAGTCTTTGCACCCTCTTTTAGACTGTGAGCTATGGACAAGTTAAAATGGATCAGTGCATATATGTTTGGTTCATCTTCTGTTCTTAGTCATCCATGATGATTTTCTAGTATCTCATTGATATTTCTTAATTTGATGGAAATAATTATTGTTATGTTTTTACTATACAATCATGTTGATCCTTGTTAGTACATAGTTACATACTGATGATAGGTGTATTTCCCGTGCTTTATGTATAATTCTCATAATATTGCTTGGTTGATGTGTTTCATTAGAATCTGCTGATGAGTTGGTCTTTGTTACATGTTTGGTAGCATAAACAAATAGAACAACCTAACTGTCGGATGGAAGATAATAATTTATCGACTTCGATGAAGAACAAAGAAGCTGAAGCACTGGAGGGGGTAAGTTTTTCTCTAATGCTTCACAAGGCTCTTCAATATCTCCATCTCAAAAGCTGATCTCTCCAACTAGTACTAGATGAAAGAACAAAACCCACTTTTGACAATAATGTTTCTTAACTCGTTTTCCTTTTTGTGGATCGGATTAAGCTGTTGAAAGCCAATCTTGTTCATGCTGTCATACAAAACAAAGCAGCAACAGTAGCTGACATAGCGGGTGAAGGCTGTGAACTTCTCGGGTCATCCGATCGAAAGGAAGTTCAAAAGGAGTGGACTTGTGCTCTTTGTCAGGTATGCGCATTGAGTGAGGTCAGTATACAGAACCACCTCCAAGGGAAAAAGCACAAGTCCAAGGAATTAGAACTCATGACAAAGAAGAAGGAAGCTAAAAACAAGACTGCCTCTGCTTCAAACTCGAATACAGATGCGTCCAAGGTAATATCAAGGGAGGCTGTCCGTGTACCTGCATCTGTGCCAAATGATAAACTTGACAAGAAACATAAGGCATTAAGGGCTGGAATTCTTGGGGCTGGTCCGACCGGCGACAACTGGGCAAAGATGAACCAGAACAACGCTAAACTTGAGGTAAAGCCATCTGCATTATGGTGTGATACCTGTAAACTACGGTGCAGCAGTTTGTCCAGTCTGACTGATCATCTTCGTGGAAAGAAGCATCTAGCTTGCTTGCAGGAAGGCAGTGCTAGTGGGATCATTTGAGACACCAATGGAGTAGTTTTTTGTAGAAAATGGTGGTTGTTTGCATCTTTTCTGTAAAATGCATAACTGATGTAGTTAAAAACAGCTGCAACTAATTAGGTTGTTTTGTTTTCTGAAATACAAAACTTATATTCATTTATGATAAACCTTCGGCCCTTTGGTACTTCTAATTATTCATGCATGATTACCCTCCCAGCCCTCCCTCAGGTTCGAATTTATTTTTCTTATCTTGAGATGTGGTAGCTTAACTCGAAGTGTGGGAGAACAGAAGAAAATGGCCTTCAATAAGCAACAATTCCTTGGTATCAGACTATCAGCTAAGTAAAGCTTGGATTGTGTAGCCTGTCAATTGGGGTTGCACGAGTGAAAATCTTTGAATCTGTTGTTTGTTTGCATTTTCTTTTTGTGGCCTGGGTTTTGATCATTCTAAAGATTGCTTTAGTTTAGACCAAGGCAAGGCCCAAAATTTCGATATCGTTTAATATATCGGTGTACCCAAAAACCGAGATATATCGGATATATCGGATATCTCGGTTTTTTTTGGTGACCAGTCCAAAGTTTCTAAAATATCGGATATCTCACCGATATATCTCGGATATCTCGCCAATATATCTCGGATATATCGGATATTTCGGAAATTTCAATATTAAATTATTAAAAATTGGTCAAAAAGTCAACCGATATATATCGATTATATCGGAAATATCGATTATATCGGCGATATAAACTTTCATATCGAAATTCGATATATCTCCGAAAAAAAAGGGGTTTAATATTCGATATATCTCGGAAATATCGATCTCGGTGTACCAATTTACCGAGATATATCGGCGAGATATCGGATATCTCGGCGATATTTTGGGCCATGGACCAAGGACCAAAATATCACCGATATATATTGGTATTTTAGTATACTGATATCGCTATTTCCGATATATATCCACCGAATATAGAATTCTTTTTTTTTCCGATATATATTAGAATTTCCGATATAAAATTTTATATCACTGATATAATTGATATATCAGAATTTCTGATATATATCGGTTGATTTTTTTGACCATTTTTAAATATAAATCCGATATTTACAATATATTTATGATATTTCTAATATTATATTTCCAATATTTTAAATAGTTCGGACTAGTCACCAAAAAAAATAGATATATCCGATATATTCGATATTTATCAGTTTTTAGGTACACCGATATATTCATCGATATTTTAGGCCTTGGTTTAGACTAATGTACTTGGATGTTGCTTTGCCGAACTATGTCAGGCTTTCCTCTCGATAGGAGCACCGTGGATTTTCCTCCAGCAGGAAGATTAGGAAAATTCAACATACTATCCAAAATTCCCATTTATGAGCATGAAAGCTACTCGTAGATAAGTGTTTTTTTAGGAGCAATTTTGCACAATCCATTTACACTGTAGATCTAAAGTATTCCGTTTACACCAACTGATATTGCCTAGTAATTTCTCAAGTGTACTCAACTGGCCAACACTAACATGGAAAACGGGCTCAGTCCGACTCAGAATCTTTCCGCAATCTTTGTGCCTTGGCAACACTTCACATGGTTAGGTTATAGCCTGAATACAAGCCCATTAAGTTTTCTGTTAATCCAATAGACATCTTAGGCTAGAATGCTGTATACTTTGCAGCCGCCGGCCGGCACAAATTCTTAGCTAACTGAATGCTGTACAAAATTTTCAGAATTAGATGTGGCAACTATCTCAAATCTCAAAAAGGTTTTTGACAAATACGAAATAAATGTCAGTTCACATTGGACAAAAAACATAGAATTCGTTCACATTATAGAGTTTCGGTTGTAATGGCTATAATAATGGTTCTTTGCGCCTGTGCTTCAGTTCTAGCCATTGAGACTAACTCGCACTCTGAGAAATATAAAATGGTTCACATGTTCATTTTAAATGTATATGAAATCTCAGAGCACGACATTAGCGGTTTTGATTCTGTAAACTTTGAAAAATGGACACTTGTTGAGCACGCAACACAGTACACTTACTGATTCGGTCCCGTATTGATGCCCAGCAAAATTGAAGAAGACGGGCTTAACTTGTCCTTAAGCCCAATATAATTTATACATTTTTTTTTCCTGCCGTAACTTGGTGGTTAAGTCAGGGATCATGGCCGCATGGGCAAACTTGTTATTAAGCCACAGCCATAGGACTCTTTTTTAATCAACCTGTTGAAAACTTGAAATCGATGGTCTTTGCGGTCTTGTCAAAACGACCTCAGAAGAACTCTACACATTTTCCTTGCACTTTCAAGTTTTGAGGTATGAACTATGAACTGAAGTGAAAGAAGTATAAAGATCCCACGATTTTCTTTTCCTTCAAAATCAGAATGGGCTTTGTACAGCTTTTCATGTGTGTCGCTACAAGCTTTCATGGTGTTGCCTGGTATGTTCTCTCTCTCTCTTTCTCTCTTTGTATCTTCAAATTTACTGCTAAAGTAGTCACTGTTATATGAATGTTTATTGAAAATCGTGGCGGCTTTTTTGCAAATTGTCCAGTTGAGACGATTAAATGGGCGTCTTTGTTCTTTGAAAGATTGTTATTTAGTGTTTAATAGAACTGAACTAAGTAAACCATTAACTGCCCCCCCTCTGAAATGCTCATAATTTCTTGTTTAGCCCTTTCAAAATAACTCAAGGTTTAGGTACATAGTAGGAATGTTAATAAGATGGTTTCATTCAAGAACTGCGTTGAGTTACATTCTATTCTAACATATATTTGATGTTGTTGTGTCTTTTGATTTGCAGGCCACTCATTACTCTGATTTATCCTTTGTAAGTAGGAATTTTGATTTTTGTGTTTTTCATCCTAAATTAAAAGTTTTTATTTTCCCTGTATAAACATTGTTTTTTTTTCCGGTTCACATAGATATGCTTCAGTTCGAGCAATTGAGAGTAACTCGCACGCTGAGAATAAAAAATGGCTCACATATTGGGTTCTCTATGGTCTCATTATGGTTTTTGAGTTTACATATGCAGTGCTCATAGAATGGTAATAATGCATTTTATTATTATTTTTTATATTTTTATATTTTTATTTTTTTCATTTGCCTGCTATAATCAAATTGTGTAAACCGTTCAGTTTGAGGATTTGAGGTTTGGTTTTTTCCTCTGATTTGTCTAGCTACATGTTGTAGGCTCCCATTATGGCCTGTCATTAAGCTGATGGTCACCTGTTGGCTGGTAGTTCCCTCATCCGACGGTGCTGTGCATGCCTACAATCATTTTGTTAGGCCTTGTTTTTCTGTGAACACACATGCATTTGGTGATTGGTTGAAAACCCAGAAAGATAAATTCGGTGTTGGTAAGTCAAATGACTTTCTGTTACATGTTCAGCTATATGTGCAAGAGAATGGATTTGAAGCATTGGAGAAAGTCATCTTCAGCAAGGTAACAAGAACACTTTCAAGAATTAGTTTGTTCTTTGAAGGCATTTTGCTCTTTAGTACAGGGAGACAGGGGACGTAGGCTAGTGACAGACTTGGGGATGGATAGAGTAACTCACGGTTTTAGTAATTTGTCTTTCGACGATAAAGAACTTATAACTTGTAGTCATCTTACCATAGGAAGGGTACGATACTTAGGTTCTAAAGCAAAACTATAAAGTCTTAAAGGTACGTCATCCATCATTCGAATTAGGTTCAAAAAGCCATGACTGGCTGCAAGGAGACCATACATGACATACATGATCTGTGTTGAGATTTATTTCAAGATATATATGCTAGCGCAATTCTCCATTTATCATCTTATAGAAATGCTCCCTACTTTGTTTAGGTTGGGCAATGTTTTAGGTGTCTCTGTTATCTGCAGTAGATTCTCAATGATATTTCGTTTGCTTGGTAAGTTGAAATGTGTAAAAAATGAAAAGAAAAGTACAAATTAAGAATGGTATGAGTTATTATTGGACACAGCCAATACTCATTTTCAATTTAAATATCCTATGTGAATTCCAACAGAATGGATCCACTGTCGTACATAAGTAAACATTAGCAAAATCTTACAAACTTACTATCCCATTTGTAAAGCCATGGAGGCTTTCCTTGAAAGAGTACTGGAGTATCCACTTGCAGACCAGCACCAGCCTTAGACAACATGTCAGCTGATATAATATCTTTTCTCCAAATGTGAGTTATGGAGAGAGATTTAAGCTTCACTTTGCATGGTCGCCACCTTGAGTGTAGCTCCAATGGAATGTCGCCACTTAAAAAGACTGCCACACTGGATTGTGGTTCAATGAGTAGTTGCCAACATGGTAGCTTCCTTTTTACCGGTCTACACTATAAGATCGTTGTTAAGATTATTAACGTTAATTTGTAGTCCACTCTTAACTGTATAGCCCCTTGAGGAAGGCTTAAGCTATTGAGCAATGATTGATTGCATCCTTCTTTTGAGCTTAACTCATCATTTGTCAAAATCTTCCAAGCTCACATCATAGTTCTTAAGTTCTTGAAAAGTAATCATGATTCGAGTCATTTGGACAACTTTGTTCTTATTAAATGGTCGGTTGCATTGTTGTTATCAATTGATCCAAAGTAGGGGTTGATGTGTTTATTTCAGTACTTTCTGTTGATGAATATATCTGTTTTACATGTCTTCCAGGATAAATGCATCCAGCCTAATGGTTCTATGACAGAAAATAATTTAGTGACTTCTATAAAGAAAGAAGCTGAATCACTGGAGGCGGTAAGGTTCTTTATATTGCTTCACATAAAGGCTGGAATCTCTTACAAGTTGAGGGATAGAATGTAACTTCAACCAAATTGATTTCTTACACCTTTTCACGTTTGCAGATTAAGTTGATGGAGTCTAAAGTCGCTCAAATTGGTTATGGTGCAGGGTGTGATTTTTTAAGATCATCTTTCCAAAAAGAAATCTCAAAAGGAGGGGCTTGTGCTCTTTGTCAGGTATGCACGACGAGCGAGTTCAATTTACAGTGTCACCTTCAAGGAAAGAAACACGAGAGCAAGGAATTGGAGCTTCTCGCAAAGAAGAATGCTGCCAAAAACAAGACGGCTTCGGCTTCATATTCAAAGCAAGTTTATGTTCCCAAGGTGACGCCAAGGCAGGGTGCTCCTGCCTCTGTAGCAAACGACAAGTATGTCAACAAACTTTCTGGTTTGCAATTAAATTTGATGGAGTCTAAAGTCGCTCAAATTGGTTATAGGGAAGTTGGTGCTACAAAAAACATAGCAACAGCAGTAGCTGAGGTAGCAGGTGGATGCTGTGAACTTCCAGGAGTATCTTTCCAAAAGGAAGCTCAGTTTGTTTTACAGTGTCACCTTCAAGGAGAGAAGCACAAGGGCAAGGAAATTGCCAAAAACAAGACCGTTACCAAATGGCAAATACGTCAACGAACCTGAGGAGATGAGGGATGGATTCCTTGGGACCGGTACCGATTGTTTACCAATATAGACTAGATATGCACAATACCAATTACATTATGATGTGATATGTGTAAACTACTACAATAGTTTGTTTAGGCTGACTAACCCACTTGCGAAGGCGGCGTGATTTTCTGAAATACCAAAGAAGACATATGTTTGCTAACAGAGGTCCTGTTTGGAGAGACTTGTGGAAGTATATGGGGACCAGAATATTTAGGCTGCAGACCTTATCTATTTTTGGTTGAAAATTTTGAATATATTGTTTACAGATTGTATAACCCTATAAATGTATTCTATTGGTATTTACTTTCGGCTTTTTTTACGTCGGCATGGGTTGATCATTTTAAGTTATCAGTTGATTTGAACTCAGAATAGATGAATATTGTTCTGTTCAAGTTACGGGTGCAAAGGGGGATAGTTTCGGATTCGATATTATATTCAAATCTTTATACCGTATTCGAAAATCGGACGATTTTAAAAATTTTATCCGAATCCGGATATCCGATAATATCTAATATCCGATCCGAAAATTAATATTAATTAAAATTTTATTTGTTTTGAATAATTCATTTTACCACTATAAAAATTATTATAAATATATATATTTGTCATTTATTATTATTATTTTGTTATTATAGTTTTATATTATTAGTTTATGATTTTATATAATAATAAATAAATTATATATAATAACTATCAATTTTTAAAATTGGATCGGATATTTTCGAATGCGGATATGGCAGTACCCGAAACCAATTCGGACATAAAAAATTATCTGAATCCGATATCCGAAATTTTCAGATAATATCCGATTTTTTGAATACGAATTCAAATCGGATTCAAATATTTGGATACCACTTGGACCCCTAGTTCAAGTACAAAACTTCGTCTCATTGGAGCATCCAAGTGCTTCATTCCCACTACAGTTCCATCAGGATGTTTTGCAATGCTAAAGAGTTGTAACTTGTAAAGCCTATTAGGCATACGGCCCGTGAGGCCTTGATGTGCCTGTGGTGCTACCCGACACTCGATATTTTAACGTACGACACTAACCAGCTCATCGCGCTTTCAATGTGACCGTAAACGCGACATAACACCACCATGCGCCACACGCATCCGCCCCCCGTACTGCACAGATACGCGCCTTCGGCGCCCTCGATACGCATCTGTCTTGTACATCACAGATACGCGTGCCCCCATACGACACAAATACACAACTTTGGCGCCCCGACTCACATCCGCCCTGTACGTGCTCCCGACGCGCATCCAAGCAGAAATCCTATGAAAAAAGCCCAACTGCCTACTCAAAAAATCCAGCCAATTATGCAGTACCATGTTAAATTCGGAGGCCCAATAATTTAAAAGCTCATCGTAATTATTGATTTTTGGATAGATCTCATAGTACTGATTTAGATTAACAAATTTCACAAACTCTTGAAACATTTGGATTAGCCATGTCACAAAGTGTTTGGACCCTAGGATGGAAACACTGCTCAGTATTGTTATATAGATAACCTCTATGGACAGCCAAGTTTACACCATTGACTGTGCGTCGAGATGAACAAATAGCATGAACTAATTTTATGCTGTTGACCAACATGTAGGTTGTACCGTTGTACCGTTAAATATAGGACTCTCATACTTGATGATGGAAAATAAACTCTTTGAATCAACATATATATCTTAGTCTTACTTCTCTAAAGAATCTTCCTCCACCGACATCATATTCAATGTACAATCGTACATGTAATTTGTCTTCATTTGGACCACTTACTGAATGACGCGTAAAAACCTCTGTCCAATTTCCACGCAAAATTATCTCTCTGTTTTCTCCCCATTTTAACACCATCAATTATTCACCCTCACTTCTCCTAATCCAATTCAGCAGCACCACCTCTCCTCCTCTCGCACTTCTTCTTCGAGTTGCAAGCGCATCGCGCGTGCCGATTACACTAGTATATTCAGTAACATTTTCTTCACAAAATTGTCTTACTTGAGTTGCACCCATACAACTCTATTATTACGTGTTGCACCTTCCTTAATTAGTAAGCAAGGAAATAGAAAAAAAGCAGTGAAACACTGAAACAAACGGACATACTAAAAAAATCTAGGAACTCTGAGCCTCTGACTCTTTTTTAACTCTTTCTCAGTTTCTTATTCTATTTACTGCATAATGAAAAAGGCGGAAACTTTCCTTGAAATAACAATTGAAACTCAAATATGGGAATGTGACTAAAACATCTTCCGTAGCCATGGTGATTGAAAGTACAGCAATTCATCTTCTTCTTGGGTATGTAGCAGTAGCAGTAGCTTTTGTTTTGGTTGTTTACGCATTTTAAGTATTTGTACTGAACTGCTACTGCTGCTTCTCTGTATTTGATTGCAGGCCTATTATAACTCTTGTATATCCTTTGTGAGTTACTTCCTTCCACTTCCAGCATATTTATATTTTTCTTTTGTCAGAACCTTTGAATAATGAGAAATTTATATAAATGGATAAATTTGTATGGGTTTTTTTTTCAGATACGCTTCAGTTAGGGCGATAGAGAGTAGTTCCAATGCCGATATTCAACAATGGCTGACTTATTGGGTTATGTTCACTCTGATCAGTGTCCTTGAGCTTTTACTTGGCCCAATACTTGAATGGTAATTCCTTATAAGCCACCTTGTTTGATTAAGTGTTCCAAGTAAGGGTGTCAACGGCTACCCGTTTAACCGGAACTGCAAAAAAAAAATTATGGGTAAATAGGAACCATACAAGAAATGGGTACTAAAAGAAACGGACCATTTAGAACCGGGGGAACCTAATGTTATCGTACTCTTAGCATAAATTTTATGAAGTAAAGTATATAAAAACTTAGGACTTTCATTTATATTTCATAAAATTCTATTTATTATTGTAATATATATATTTTTCTTAGTATTTAACGTTATAAATAATTTAAAAGTATGGCTAACAACCGTAAAAATATGGTTTTACTTCACATAATATTGAATGATATTATTACTTGTATCAATTTTTGAAAGTAACTTGTTTGTGCCGTTTTTTTTTGTATTTTTAGTACATATTTTCATACTAAAACCAATAAAAATGGGAATACGTGTGAATTTCGTAAGAACTGAAATAGGGAACAGGAACCAATGGTACCCTTATGGGTACGGTTCCACAATTTTAAGAAATGTCAAGAACCGGAACCACAAAATTAAATGGTTTTTGGTTCTTACAACACTAAGAACCTGACCAGAATCGCATGTTGACCCTAGTTCCAAGTTCGAACCTCCAAATATAAGATTGATATAGGTGATAAACTACTTATGCTCACTAATTTATTAGTATGTTGAATCTTAGTTAGCCCTTCGCCCGGTGTCATTAGTCCTTTGATCAAGGATTAAGATGTTACCCCTTGTTCAGATGGAATTCTTATGTCATTCCAATTGCTTACAGTTGTATATATCTGTTCATGTCATGTTTGAAGAGAATGTATGAACTTTAGATGCCTACTATGTTTCGTATTCCTGATTGTTCTAGCAGCCTTTTCCTTTGGTTCTGTCACTACTAAATGCCTAGTCTGAGTGCTCGAAATAAATTAGTGTCTGATAGAATTTATTATATTGCATTTCAGGCTTCTCATATGGCCGTACGCAAAGGTGACAATCACCTTCTGGTTGCTTTCTCCTTACTTTGCTGGCGCTGCTTATGTCTATGACCATTTAGTTAAGCCTTGCTTCTCCTTGGACCAGAATAAGTTTATTGTTTGGTTCATCTCATGGAATAAGGATTTTATCCCAAGTAGGTCAGATGACTTTCTTGCAGAGGCAGAAAGATATATACAAGAGAATGGAGCTGAAGCATTATTGGAAGTCATCAGTAAGGTGTGCACCACTATTCTCTCATGTGAAAGTTTCAGCATCACCACCAACCAATCTCCATTACAAACTCCATTGCTTGGCATTAAAAAATCTCATAGTTGAAACTAAAGTTATCATCGCCACTAGCTCTATCCAAAACATAAAAGCCATTTGGACACCAAATGCAGCAACATAGATTGATCAAATAATTGTTTTTAGCTAATAAGAAAAAATTGATTACATGACAATTTAATGACTACGGTGACTCTTCTTTTTTAACTTCACTATTTACTTTTGGAACCTTTCGATGGATGCATAACGAATTATGTTAGAGTGAAAATCTTACTTGTGAATAATTGATGATCATCTATTCCCACGTTTTCATCCTTACAGGATGAAGCGAAAAAGCCTTTTCTTTCCAGGAAGGATATGGTATGTGCTTGGCCGCACAGTCAAAACGACATCCAACGGGAGTGGACTTGTGTCCTCTGCACTGTGACTACCACCAGTGAGAACAATTTGAGGAGTCATCTTCAAGGAAAGAAGCACAAGGCTAATGAAGAACTAATAGCGGATAGGACACTGTCCATGCTCAAGGGTGGCTCCAACTTAATGATGCAGAGAACTAATATGGTGGATTTGGTTCAGGACTTCAAAATCAAAGAATTCTTTCTAGGAAGTTTGAAACACCATATTAATCCCTTTGCTAGACCTCTTCGGTGGTGTACATGGGAGAAGCCAAAGGTGGGTTGGACAAAATTAAATACAGATGGATCTATAGATCTTAAGAATGCTCGCTTGGGTGGTTTGCTTCGAGATCATTTGGGTTGTCCAACACGTGCCTTTGTCTCCAAGGTCCCTCGAGATGGCATATTCTCACTTGAATTATGGGCTGTATGGAGAGGTCTTAAGCTTGCATTAGGTCAAGGAGTCAAGACCATCTGGGTCGAATCAGACTCCAAGAGTGTCGTGCAAGTCATCAACAAAAATGGGTCCTATCCTCAGAAAAATGAAAGATGCTTGAAGCAGATTTGGAAGCTCCTGAAAAGGTTTGAGAAGTTTCGAGTAACCCATTCATGGAGAGAAGCCAACAGAGCAGCTGACCATCTTGCAAAGATGAATTTATATGGTAGAGATGTGGAGTTATGGCCTGCGGATTTCCCTGAACCCCTTTGCAATATTATCAAAGAAGATGCGGAAGGAAAGAAATACTGTAGGCTATAAGTGTCATGTGCATACAAATACGTAGGAACTTTAGAAAAGCAACAACTGACATTATGGTTTGAACAGTCTGACATAAGTAGCTTAAGATGTGGGCGCATAAAGAGAGGGAGGGTCTACTTGGTCTTTTGGGAAAAGCACAAGTTTTCTTCTGCAGGCACTATATATGGTGACTGGGGTTAGTCGTCCAAACAAGATCAATCACTGAAGTAGATATATAGACTTAACCAGAGAGGCTGAAGACATTGGATAACTAGCTTTTGTTTTGTAAGGATTTTGCTCAAGTTACAAACTTCTGCGTATTCCTCTTTAGCACACCATTGTTCATTAGGCGGTCTTCATATTCTTGTTCTGCATTTTATCGTGAATGGACTGGTTTCAAAAGTTCTATGGGTTTTGTGACATTAAGTGAGACGTGGTTTTTGAAACTTAAATGACGAAATGTGGCTTAAACGCCGTACACCATTGTAATCAATTCCCTCAGAAAACAGTTCACAGTTCAGTTCCAAACCACCTTTGAAGATGTTGGCCAATGGGCACGAAGTTAGTTGCCCTAGGAATGTTTTTAGCTACTGTAATAAGGATTCAAAGCTATTAAATACTTTGCTGCCATTTCAAAACTGCAAAATTCTTATCGGTATTTGCACTGTCAGAGAAATAATTTGAGGTTGAAACTGGAAACTCCTAATTTTACTTCTAAACCATCCTTTGTTCTAGCTCAAATGTCCTAGTCGAAGTATCAAACTCTTCTCAGCTCTGTGCCACATGTGTACTATAACATCAACCCATAGGGACATTGTTACGATAACAGTATTCCTGAACAAGATCAAAATTTAAAATAGATTCCATCACTCGCCCCTATCAAGTTATCTCGTACACATGTAAAGAAACAACTGCATTAGTATTACACTATTACTATACCACTACATCTGGAACGAGGTTGACACGTGTATTATTCCTGTCACACACTCACACGTTGTCACATAGTCCTGAAGTACTGAATACTCTCTCCTTGAAAGTCAACAGTCAAACCCGGCTCTTGAAACTGAAATTTTTTCTCTTTCTGGCAATAAAACGAACCAAGCTAAACCATTTTAATGAAAGTGAAGATGAAATCAACAACGTTGACATTAATACTAGTAAATCTAGCTGGGATCATGGAAAGGGCAGATGAATCTATACTCCCAGGAGTATATAAAGAAGTTGGTGCAGCTCTTCATGCTGACCCCACTCGACTTGGATCACTTACTCTCTTCCGTTCGATTGTTCAGTCTTTTTGTTATCCATTGGCTACTTATTTATCTGTTCATTACAACCGGGCTCATGTTATCGCTCTTGGTGCGTTTCTTTGGTCGGCTGCCACCTTTCTTGTTGGCTTCTCTTCCACTTTCTCCCAGGTTCAGCTTCATTTTCATTTGTCTTTTAGATTTACTTTACTTGTTTCTTCTCCAAATGGATTAGTAAGAGATAATAAGTTGTTTATGATTTAGTGGATTCATAATATAGTTTGTTTATAAAACTGAATCTGAAAGGACAACTGTGAGTTTGTTGCTATTGTTATTGCACCAAATTCTTCAAGCAAAGTCATGCTTATTATGTTATTATGAACACATGGCAATCAGTAGTAATTGAGATTGAAGTCCTTGTGAGGTACATATGTTGCTTACTAGATAAACACAAGGAAAGTGGTTGTTAAAGATTGGAAACATTGAAGTGGTGCATTTAGTGTATGGGAGGAAAAACAGAATTTAGTCCAAATGCTAGCTAGTAGGTTGATATTTGGCTTTTTAAGTAAAGAGGATAGAGATGGAAACTCATATTTTGCAAAGGGATTGCGCAGATTCCTACTTACTATATATAACTTCCCCATTTCCAGGGAGAGCATCATGATTTTTTGGACCAGGTTCACACTATGCAGGGGCATAGATCATAAACTTGCGTCATTCTATTTTATTATGCACTTTAGAAAGTATGTTAAACCTCTGGTTGGACGATAGTGATAGATATACACTTTTTATCTGGTTGACTAATGTCATATCATGATTATCGTCCAGGTCGCAGTTTCACGGGCTTTGAATGGGATAGGTCTTGCCATAGTTACGCCGGCTATTCAGTCCCTAGTTGCTGACTCGACTGATGATAGCAATCGTGGCATGGCTTTCGGATGGCTGCAACTAACAGCTAACATAGGATCAATTCTCGGTGGGCTTTTTTCAGTTCTAATTGCTTCCACATCATTTCTGGGGATTCCTGGTTGGAGAGTTTCCTTTTTTCTGGTTGGAATATTAAGTGTCATTATTGGTCTTTTAGTTCGTCTTTTCGCCAATGATCCAAACTTTGCAGAAGGTGGTGCCAAATACGGCAAACAAAGTCCCCGTAAAATCCTTTTTTTTTATTTGGAAATGAAGGATCTACTTTATGAAGCAAAATCAGTTATCAAAATCCCATCCTTCCAGATAATTGTAGCTCAGGGTGTCTCTGGTTCTTTTCCATGGTCAGCCTTGTCATTTGCTGCAATGTGGTTAGAACTTATTGGCTTCTCCCACAAACAAACAGCATTTCTCATGAGTATGTTCATAGTTTCTAGTTCTCTTGGTGGACTCTTCGGAGGAAAGATGGGGATGTTCTCTCAAACGTTTCCCTAACTCTGGTAGGATTGTCTTATCACAGATAAGCTCTGCTTCGGCCATTCCACTGGTAGCTATACTGATGTTAGTTTTGCCTGACGATCCATCCACTGCTTTTATGCATGGGCTGGTCTTGTTCATCACGGGATTTTGCATATCATGGAACGGTGCAGCTACAAACAAGTAAGTTTTCAACGCATGTCCTTTTCCCCATTATTCAGTAGTTAAAAATTTCATTGGTAGAATACAGTAAATTTTGGTAGGTGGTACAGATAAATGTTTAGATAAATGATGGTTAGCATTACTGGATTCATTCAGTTTAGACCATCTTGGTTCCCCTAATTGTTATCCCTCTACCTATCCCCTCATTTTCGTGACACGCAACAGTACAAAAGGGCTAGTAGACCTACTCCAAGTTAATTTGACTGAATGATTTCTTATTGTACTTGTTTCTTCACTCGTTTACTTATTAAAACTGCTGAATCACGCAGTCCAATATTTGCAGAGATAGTCCCAGAGAAATCGAGGACAAGCATCTATGCCCTGGATCGATCTTTTGAGTCGATACTGGCCTCATTTGCTCCTCCGGTAGTGGGGATTTTGTCTCAGCATCTGTATGGATATAAACCTGTTCCTCGAGGATCTAGCCAAACTGTTGAGATTGAAACAGATAGGGAGAACGCTGCATCACTTGCCAAAGCTCTTTACACAGCAATAGCAATTCCAATGACTATATGTTGCTTCATCTACTCCTTCCTCTACTGCACTTATCCAAGAGACAGAGCGAGAGCACGAATGGAAGCGTTAATAGAATCAGAAATGCAGCAGATCGAAGTTTGACAATCCTCCTATCGGAGGTGAGTATTCCCAAGTACGATTTTCAGAATCACACAAGCTCAATGGAAAGGAAAGCGTCACTGAGATTGATTATGAAAAAGAGGATGATGAGAAGAGGTTACTTTCCCACCAATTGACACTCTCAAACCTGGGGGAATAGTAAGTGTATAAGCAACAGGTTACTCGTGTTTGAACTCCAACAGTTAACTTGCTCGTGAAGAAGGCTTAACATATGATAATTTTTGTAAGGCTTTTGTATATCTACAGAGTAAACACATATCAATGAGCTTCAATTTGTTGAACGATAAGTTAGTGTACTCATGTCTCATGCAATTTTTTCACTCTTTCATGTCTCATGTTCGAACTGTAAAAAAACTTTTTAATCAGCGGGAAAGATATACAATTCCTATACATAATGTTCAAATTAAGTTATCCTGTGTACAGTTTTTATTGACGGTTTGAATAGTTTTTAAATAAATGTAGGGAGGTGGTTCTAAAATCAATTGAATTACACCATATGTGGTTCCTCAAAAAGCTATCATATAGGTTGTTCATTCCTGTGTACAGTTTATTGTTTGAGGTCTTGCTATATGCTTCTTCAAAAGTTTTGTATCATTTGTTAGGTCTTGTTAATTTCCATTTTCTGTTAACCGGGAGGATCTAAGGGGACTGGGTGGGCAGTACCCCCCAACCCCCAAACTTAATTTACCTAGAAAACCCTATCTGATTATCATCAACAGTTCAACACCATCAACCCCTATCTCATTACATTCTGTACTTATAAGCAACATGTACATATACTTAATTTATTTGGAAATTAACTTTAGAAACCTGAAATTTTTAATAGCAAGGCCTTTTCCTGTTGTGAAGAAGGCTTTCCTCATGTTTGCAGTGAGCCTGTGTTCTAAATGATGCTACTCTGTAGAATATGTAACTCAAGTAAATCCTTCTGTGAATTTTGTTATCATTAATAATCTAATTTGGCATTGCTCATTTTGCGACGTGGGACATATTATCAGTTTTCAAACTACATACAAGAATCCAATTTCTCTTATTTTATTTTTTTTAAATCATGAAAATTTATGTTATGATAAATCAAAATACAAATCTGTAAAAGACAACTTTATGTTATGATAAAACCTTGCCGTGATTATTCAACAATCAGTATCCAGGTGGGCCATACATTTAGTGAATCCAAACTTAAGGCTGAACCTCTTGCCAAGATTGTAATAAAGCATGAAAGTCTTTGTCAAGACAGTTAAGTTCTTAACACCTTACCTCATTTGTCAAACCACCATCCTTCTCTCTTTCTCACCTTGAGAGAAAACTGAAGGGGGAGAGAGAGAGATCTGGTGAAGATGAAGGGTGTGGAAGTTAAGATGAAGTCTGAAACGTTAACATTGATACTAGTAAATCTAGCTGGAATAATGGAAAGAGCAGATGAATCTCTTCTTCCTGGAGTGTACAAAGAAGTGGGAGCAGCTCTTCATGTTGGCCCCACTAGTCTTGGATCACTCACTCTCTTCCGTTCCATTGTACAAACATTTTGTTATCCGTTGGCTGCTTATCTTGCTGTTCATCACAACCGAGCTCATGTTATTGCTCTGGGGGCCTTTCTTTGGGCTGGTGCTACTTTCTTTGTTGGTATCTCTTCCACTTTCTTTCAGGTTCTCACTCTTTCATTTCTTTTTAATAAGCACATAGATTTTAATTAGATTACTTTAATTAGTTTTAGCTGCGTTAATATATGCTAGCAGCTAGTTTAAGATATACATTTAAGTATAAAGCAGTTACTTGCTTACTCACATTTGGTTGATTAGAAATGAATATAGAGTACGTAGTTGATTCAGTAGTCCCATAGAATATTATTTGGATTGTTGAATCAGTTGTAGGAGTTATTTGACCCATAAAAAGCTGAATGTAAGTTTGTTCGTTGATCTATTGGATTCAGATTTATTTTCAACTTTTAAAGGTGCCTTGTCTTGAAATATGTATAAGAAAATTTGCTCCTTGTTTACCTTTAGCTACAAAATACAAAGGGCAATGTCGAAAATGGAATCGAAAACACCACACTTCAATACAAATGTATGTAATGCCACCCCCGATATTTTTCTCAAAAGCAATTTGGTTGTAGGGCTTTGTTTACTAAACTGGCTCAGATCAAGAGATTAAGACCATCATTGAGCTATATCGTGAAAAAGGACTAGAAATAAACATTGGTTCGTTCTTTTTTCACACGGTACAGGAGAATAAACATGTAGTGTACGTTCAACAACTAATTCTGATTTTGCTGTCTTATGTTTCTCATTCAGGTTGCAGTTTCACGCGTGCTTTGAACGGGATAGGGCTTGCCATAGTTCTACCTGCCATTCAGTCTCTAGTTCATGGACTCTACTGATGATAGCAATCGGGCATTGCTTTTGGATGGCTACAGTTTACAGGGAACCTAGGGTCGATTCTTGGTGGACTTATGTCGGTTTTGATAGCTTCCACATCATTTATGGGAGTTCCTGGTTGGAGAATTTCATTTCATCTGGTGGCAATTTTAAGTGTCATAATTGGAGTTTGTGTTCGCCTTTTTGCAAATGATCCAAACTTTGCAGAAGGTGGTAGCAAAAGTGGCAGCCAAACTCCACGTAAGTCCATATTGGAAGAAGTCAAGGACGCCATTTACGGGAACAAAATCAGTGATAAGAATCCCATCTTTCCAGATAATTGTAGCTCAGGGTGTATTTGGAACATTTCCATGGTCAGCGTTATCGTTTTCAGCTATGTGGTTAGAACTTATCGGTTTCTCGCACAAACAAACAGCTTTCCTCATGAGTATGTACACAGTAGCTAATTCTCTTGGTGGACTCTTTGGAGGAAAGATGGGTGATATCCTTTCCCAACGCTTCCCTAACTCTGGTAGGATTGTTCTGTCGCAAATTAGCTCAGGATCTGCCATCCCACTAGCTGCAGTGCTGATGCTAGTTTTGCCTGATGATCCTTCCGCTGGTTTTCTGTATGGACTGGTCTTCTTCATCTTGGGGTTGTTTACATCATGGAATGCTCCAGCTACAAACAAGTAAGAGTTACCTCAAAGTCTCAAACAGAATATTACCAATGCATATAATCCTTTACTCATTTACTCATTGATCTTTATCATATATGCAGTCCAATATTTGCAGAGATAGTCCCTGAGAAATCACGGACAAGTATCTATGCCCTGGATCAATCTTTTCGAAATCGATACTATCATCATTTGCCCCCCTGCAGTTGGGATATTGGCTCAGCGTCTTTATGGTTTTAAACCCGTTCCTCGGGGATCTAGTGGAACTATTGAGATTCAAACAGATAGGAGAATGCTGCATCACTAGCCAAAGCTCTTTATACAGCAATGGCGATTCCAATGACTATATGTTGCTTTATCTACTCCTTCCTCTATTGCACATATCCAAGAGATAGAAAGCGAGCACAAATGCAGGCATTAATAGAATCAGAGATGCAGCAGATTGAGTTCGACAACCCCCCTGCAGGAGAGTATTCTAAATTTCTGTTCTCTAAATCAGATGAGCCATATGGAAAAGAAAATGTTATTGAGATTGATTATGAAGAAGAGAGTGATGACAAGATGTTGCTTTCCCACCAACTGACATCATCAAACATAGGGGAAAACCCTATCAGCAAAGGCCAGTAGTGTTGTGCATCTTTAAGCTATGATTTAAAATTATAGATGGATCTTAACTTGGCCAGTCCACTCCTTTACAGAAAATTGAAACAGGTTTTCGTTTTTGATCTTATATATACTTCAGTTTGTTGTAGGATGCTATGCAAAGATGCTTATGTACAAACACAGGCTTTCTCTTAACAGAATAAATTTGTGGACAGGCAACTGTTTGCTGTCCACAAGACATCAACTGCTGATTGGTGGAGTAGCTGCCCAAAAAAACTATTTAACTGCCCCTAAATGGACATGTCCGTTTGTCGAACGGTTATATTCATAAGCTTATACAGTGTCATCCCAAAACCACCTTTTAGTTTACGGCTTATTAACTTGTTTAACGGGCAACACTATATAAACTTCTGACGGACATGTCCGTTTAAGAGAAAGCCTTTGTAGTTTGTACAAACATATCTCCTGCTCTAACTTAAAACTTGTGTGAGAAGGTAAATGATATAACTTTTCTAAGGACTTCTGCTCACACATGCATCTTTCTGTGTTATTAAGGGGACCGTCAATAAGATACAGCAAAACAACTTATGACACAGTCCTCATATTCTGCAGCCTGCAATTTTATGTTGAGAATGAGAAATAACCTGGTTCAATTTCACAGACGCCCATAGACAGTATTAGTGGCTACTTCTTACATAATTAAGATGGGAAAGGGAAAACCAAGGTTGGTCTCATATTTTGTTTGAGTGGAAGAGGCCTAACTTTATACTAGGCATTGGGCTCAGGACTTCATGTTGTTCCTTGCAAGTGCATAAAACTCCAAATAAATAGTTTGCACAACCCTGTCATAGTATCATATCCTCTGTATATTATCACTAGTAAAGATTTAACATTTTGCAATTCAAAATACAGAATTTTCTTTAAACCTAACACTTATATCCCAACTTCGAATGGAACATGGAATCAGATTTAAGAACAAACAAAATGATATCAGAATTCAGAAGCAACATCGAATAGGCAATAAAATGCTTAGCAAGGTTTAGTTGCTGAAAGCATAATAAAAGGCCCATTCCTTGCACATGTAAAGTTGACCAGCCCACAAGCTTCACATAGATCTTCAAGTTCACGTTCTGATAAAAAGATGTGGCTGCTAGTAGCCTGTCCTATGGTCTACAAAAGAGAAAAATTACCTATCAGCAGAATTCCTAGAGAAGCAAGGATCAATAAAACTAAAAAAGGGTATATCCTTGATTAGTAGTTTTCAACCCATTATTAATCAGGAAAAGCAATGGTTACTAATTTTTTTAATCCCACCTGGCGCAATGTCTTTAAAAGTGGTACAGTGCCATAAATGCCATCAAGAATATAAGTTGTCGCAACAAACACACCTCCAGGTCTCAGAACCCTACTTATTTCTGCTACCTGCGAAACATATATGATTATGCCACATAAAAGGCGGCATATATCTCAAACCAAAAAAAGTCTTACATGCCAGTATGATCACAATCATTCTTTAACGGAAGCCATTAAGATATTGTGAATCGAAAGATATTTGATGGCTGTAGTAAGTGTTGTTGTTTATTTAAACAAGTTCCAAGGAGGGTGATAGAAATTGTCATGGTATATACTTAGTTTTTCTGTCATTCTGGTGAAGGATTATTAGTAATTAAACGAGGAACCTTAGAAAGCAAATAGATCAATCTTATTACTTACAGCAGCAGAGGGAGAAGGCCAACAGTGCAATGCAGCCCCAGCGTGCACAGCATCCACAGAACTTGAAACAAAAGGTAGTCTAGCAATATCAGCTCTGACTAAGATTAGATTCCTGGAATGAAAGAAGTACAATGGTCTCAAGTCTCAACTGTCAAGAATATTCTACAACAAAAATATTTAAGGAAAGACAGTATACAGTGGTAAGAGATTCAACGGTGAAACTTAAAACATTTTCTGTGACGAAGCAGAGATTCAACGGTGAAACTTAAAACATTTTCTGTGACCTAAGCAGGCCAGAACATGCAAGTTTTTTACAGTTGAACTTTTTAGAAGGAGCTTAGGTCAGAAAGGAAATGTGAGACTCACTCTTCTGGGATGCCATCCTCCTGCTTAATGAACTCATAAGACTGCCTAAGCATGTTTTCTGAGAAATCCAGAGCAACAACAAGAGAAAACAGTCCACTCTTGGAAAAAAGTCTTGTAAATAATCCACTTCCGCAACTGGCATCAATGATGTTTCCACCTAAAACAGGCTTAAGGTAATCTTTAGCCAGTTTGAACTGCAATTCAAATAAAAGTTACTGGCCTGAATATTTGCAAAAAATATGAGATCACAAGAGGTGCTAAAACACCCTTACACACTGTTTTTTTACAATTTAAATATGTAACAACGGTTTTAAGGCAATAATGATTCCTCTCAGATCTAATCAGTTCACCTCTTTGTCAGGGCCTGGAAAACCACCCCAAATAGAAAAACTCTGGCGCCATCCCCTCTCATAAAGAAATGATACCAATGGAGTCCTGGTCCAATAAATGATCTTTACGCATTACAAGGTAGAAACAAGTTGAAGCAGAAGTGTCTCCATCTCTTTCATGTAGTACTGATTTTAGAAAGATTAAATCTTCAAAAAAATACATAGAAATTGAGACTGTTAATATATCAAATTTATATGTATCCACAAGGAAATTGATATCGTCAAGGAGAGAAAATAAGAATGACTGAGGATCATCATCTAAGAGATGTTGTAGTCTTGAATCATAATATTACTTTGAAGATAAAATAATACATATGTTGAAAATGTTGAATGCATGTACATCCTCAGGCTCAGGGTTGTCTAACATATTCACCACCTAAACTGCCACTATGAATTTTACGATTTTTAGAACAGCTCAAGGACATGAAAATACTAAAAGACTGAGTTTCCACACCTGAAAAGTTCAGTTGATGGAGGAATGTATTCACTATACTGTTTGGCACCACCAGCTACTGTGAGATCAAGATACGTATCATTGCTGTCGTAAGACTTCTTGCAAGTGTTGCACTGGAAACTAGGCCCAGGTATGGTTTTCCTGTAGTAGATTACAAGGTCGAAAAGAGAAATTGTAATAACAAAAACAAAGAAATGTATGAACACAAATCTCCAGAAAGGAGGAGAGAACATTAAGCAAAGTTTTCATGTAGATAATCCGGAGTATAAACACCCGTCTCTCATAGCCATGATATGAAATTTACACTGTCAAACCAGGATCACCAATGTCTATCAGTTGGTTATAACAAATTGGGCAAGCTAAGATATCTGTGTTGGTGTTGACTTCCTTCTCATCCTAAGGATAACAAAATAGCATGTTAAAAGAGAAGGGAAACAGGATTTAAAGGTTAAGATAGAACATATTAGGAAGGAAATTAACTTGAATAAAACCAAAAACTTCATCGTGACATGGAAAAAAAGTTAAAGATAATGATTTTTTTTTATAAGTAAATTTTATTCAATTGGTTGCACAATGTGGTACAAGTGTTAGAGAAGCTCACTTACAACTTACAAGATGCAACCAGTGCACAAGCGGACTAGATACCTCCTAAGACCTCTTAGCATTACCCAATACCGTAAAGCTCTTCTAAAAAAGAAATTACGCCCCAAATGACAACCTGTAGGCCCCAAGATTCCACCCTATCACTAGCAACAATGCTATTGCTAGAGGTGCACCTAGTTAGTCAACAAGATCATCTTCATGTTCCCTCTCTAGGATAGACTGAAGCCCCATACTTTGTTCATTCCCACGGCACTTAGTGTTATTCCCATGTATTTCCCTGAAAAGCTTTTCAAGGCCCATTCTTCCCGATTCAGATGTTATTCCCAAGTTGGTTGCCAATGGCATGACCATGTATTTGATCCAATCGCGAGAGTCGTCAGTGTTTTGGCATTTGTACACTCTTTTAGCAATATCACCAACATTCCTTTCATTAAGACTTTCGTTGTGTAAACTCTGATCGCAATCTTCTGATACAGTATTGTCAATAGAGGCACTCCCAAAACACTTTCGCTTCTTGGAGTCGCGGTGAATCACGGTTGATATAACGAAAGGGATGAAGGCCCCGGATCTGATGTAGCCTTCTTAGTCTTGCTCTGGTTATCTTTTGAGCTATGCCTCGCCTTACCATTACGAACTCTGAAAACACTAAATTGTCTACTGAACCTATTGGGACAAAAAGTGCCCCCCCATATACCTGCCAAGTCTTTTTTCCTATGTCTATCATAGACTTTTCTTCTTTTCTTTTGGATTTCGATGTTTATACCCGAACTGACGGCCCTATCCTGAAAGACACCTGAATTTGTGTCCTGGGCCTCCAAAGTTGGAGTACGCACCACTTCTGGAACAGGAGCATGTGACACTGCCCCCTCACAAACTGCGTTATAAACCTCAATCCCATTGTTGGCAGGTTCCTGATTAACCTGATTAGAGGATTCAAAATTTGAATTTTGAATTTCTTCCACAACGTCTCCAAAACCAGGTGGCCTACTCAACTCTGCTGTGGCCAGCAAAACTTGCTACACAATTTTAGGGACAACTCTCGGAATGAAATTGAGCCACCGGAGAAGAGCTCCTTACCCCTTGGTTCAACTGATGAGAAATGTCTGTGCTTGGAGTTTGTCTCGCTATGCAGTGATCTTGGGCAAAAGAATCAAACTTTTTCAAAAATTTCACCCAAAATCAGCCCAACCATTTCTATTCTTACCAGCCGAACACATATCAATGCCCTTTTCTTTGATCTATGCCTACTGCATACCAACAAATGAAGGAAGTCCCCTCTCCATTCTTTTCGAATAGTACCGATTAGCTTACCTGAGTTGTCGGTGTGGTAGATCGGCACCCCATAGCTCAAAAGACCTAGTGAACTTTGACAGAGCAGGTTCCCTAACCATCTTCCACCCCCAACAGTGGTGGAGCAAACAAAAACCCCCCTACTGCCTCTTTCTATCAGGCTCAACTCCTCCCCACCACAAGTAACATTCCCCCAATCTACATCGAAAGACTTACCTTCCACCACAATGAAATCCCTCTCACAGTAACATGTCCATGAATTATTTGTTAGAGCACAGAGGAGATGATGACTAATAAGTGCACCGTGTGGGCAAAGAGGAGATCAGAATTCAACACCTCTTCGGGGATTTCATTTTGACAAAGCAGTTTGTGGTTACTTTTTCTAGATAATGATAAATAGATAAAGAGAAACAGTTGCAAGAGATAAAGAGAAGAACTATTAGCCAGTGTACAACCTGAAAGCAACTTCTGTTGGTTCCTACTCATTGTCAAAAACTAAAATGACAACCAGATAGTTTACATGCTTATACACAGTAAAAGTCATCCAACGTAGACAAAGGCACTCATATGATGCTGACAGCCTGACACTGCATTATGTGTCCACACATAGTTCTATCAATAAGATTATGCTTATCATCAACAATCCATATATCAAAGAAAAATCGAAAAAACAAAACGAAACTAGGAGATAAGTCTCATTAATAGCAGGGGAATTTCTAGTCGATGATCAGAATATCGGCTTGTGTCATAGAAATCAGAATTGACCCTTCATCGTGCATAAGGAATCGGCCCTTTCATGGTCATTGAGGCTTATTGGGAATTGGCCTTTAAGAATTCAGACCAGACATTATTCAAACCAATAAGCTACTCCTAATTATATGAAACACAATACTTAAGATGTAAAGGATCCAATTATATGCATTTAAGTTTCAAAAGTTTTTCTTAACAATAATAAATTGCATGCTTTACTGGTCAAACTAACAAAAAACAAATAATGGATATAAACAGAAAAATAAAAATAAAAAATACATACAGCCTGGTTGACTTCAACGGTGGTGGTGGCAGTTAAAGAAGAAGACGATGAAGAAGCAGTAGCTTCAACTCTTGGTTTCTTCAATTGTTTGAAGAAACAAAAGTGTGGGTGTTTAGAGTAAGTTGTGGTGAGTTGAGTGATTGCAGTTGAATGAAAAACAGTTGGAACATAACTGATAACTGTCGCCATGACTTCCACTTCAGTTTTATTAATGTATGTCGGCATTCAATACGTTTGAGATTTCCTTCCTTTGTGACTTTGCAATCTGCCGATACATAAATGAAATCTCAGTCCCATATCTCGAGATTTCCAGTTTCGGCATTTTGTTGGCATTGAGAGTTTGCTTGAGATATGATTTCAGGAGTTGGTCAAAGGCTGAAACTCCGTTTGGCGATTCACTAGTATAAAATCTTGCCCCCTTCACTTACGCTAATTCTTTAATTTAATAGTTGGTGAACCATTATTTCTATTGGGATGATCGATAGGCGTGCTCCATCACCTATGTTGCAGGACGCGGATACTGACGCGGTGACTCGGTTATATCTCAAAAAAATAGGATGTGGACGCGGCAAAAGACGCGGAAATTAATTAATATTTATAATTTTATTTTGTATAAATTAAACATTAAAAACTAAATTAAATATATCAACATTCGTAAATTCATAACTATTAGAGATAAATAGTGACAAAATTAAGTTTAATATTTCCTAATCAAATTTTAAAAACATGTCATAGGTCTTAACAAAACAAAAAAAAATTGAAAAATTTAGTTTTTTAATATTATTTTGATTTATCTTTTATTTTTTAGGTCAAAAATCAAGCCCACCGCGGTCTTGACCATGTTGATGATCGCGTCCGACGGAGACATTATTCTATTAGGAGGTGCGTCCGTGTTTTAGAGTCCATCACTTAAATCTTGAAACTAGTTCGTTTACTCATTAATCTTTTAGTGGGTGTTGGATCTCATTTTTTCAAAAAATCGGTTTTTCTCAAAAAGGGTGAGATTTTTTTTTTAAAACTATTTTATCAAACTAGTAAATTTCGTAATATTTTTCGAATTATCTTAGTATATATCAACATTTTTCACTAATGGACAATTTATATGTTTTTGGAGATAGATGAGAAAGTTAGAAGAAAAAAAATGTTTTTTAACTTGAAAAACAAGTTTTTGCTATTTATTATAAAACATGCTTTTTAGGTGAAAAACTAGACCAAAAATATTTATTTCTTCAAAAAATATTTTTTGACTAATAAATGTTTATTTATAATAATTAAATAGGATCTAAACACCCTCTTAAACCATTTTATGTTAGTTACCAAAACAAACTATTTCATGTTCATTAGTTGGTGTTTAAATTTTTGCAAAGAAAGTTTGAACAATCTAACATAGAAATCAAGGTTACCTTATGTCATCGACGATGGCGACAAGAAGATGCTCGAAGAATAGATTGCAGAATGCTTCTCTATGCTATCTGATCTAAAGATCCAACTGATGGAGTTTAAAAACAGTAAATTTTGTCGAAATTTATGCCAAGAGATAGTATATGCAATTTTTATTTTTATTTTTGTCAGAATATTAAACAATAAAGATCAACAAAAAATTATGCATTTATTTCAATTAACAAGACTAGAGTGCGTTGACTACTAAGAATTTAATATATACAGATGAAGTTAACTACTTAAGCACTTAAATAATTAATTGATATTACTATGTCTGTATATATCTACATAATCTAGTCTACAACAATTTAACAAATTGTTAATTTTCTATAATGCTATAAGTCTATATAACTCTACTATCACGTGGAAAAATTATAAAAGATTAACATTAAAAATAACAAAATACCTCATTTTGTTTGTTTTTTTTAAGTGAAAATTTTATTGATAATGATAACGAGTTTTACAAATAATTAGAACAAGCATGCAACAAAAGTCGCTACCACAAGTCATTTATGAATTTGTTATTTGTTTTTGTTTTTGTTTTGAGGTCCCACACTTTGTTTAAGAATTGAGAGTGAAAGAAATGAGGGAGAGCTTACGAGTTTGTTATAGGTGATTAGAATTATACAAACTTACCGGTTGGGCTTTGGCCTTTGGGTCTTTGTCTATTTGTTTTAGTCTCATTAACTCATCGAACATTCAAAAATACATTTGTTCTTCTTTAATGGTTTTGGACTCAAAATAAATGATAAATGATAAATGATAATTTTGTAAGGGCAAAAAGAGAAATAAAAAAAAAATGTTGGTTTATTGAAATGTTTTTTATTAGTTTTTTTTTTTCATACTATTTTTTTTATTGATTATATTCTCACTATAGTTTGTGAAAAATTTGGAGGTCTTGGTGTAAGCAAGGATAATATTGTTATTTCCTTTTATTAATCCTGTAATTACCTTATTGCCCTTCTAGGGTTCTTCATAAAGAGATGTGAATATAATTAGGAGTAGCTTATTGGGAATTGGCCTTTAAGAATTCAGACCAGACATTATTCAAACCAATAAGCTACTCCTAATTATATGAAACACAATACTTAAGATGTAAAGGATCCAATTATATGCATTTAAGTTTCAAAAGTTTTTCTTAACAATAAGAAATTGCATGCTTTACTGATCAAACTAACAAAAAACAAATAATGGATATAAACAGAAAAATAAAATAAAAAAATACATACAGCCTGGTTGACTTCAACGGTGGTGGTGGCAGTTAAAGAATAAGACGAAGAAGAAGCAGTAGCTTCAACTCTTGGTTTCTTCAATTGTTTGAAGAAACAAAAGTGTGGGTGTTTAGAGTAAGTTGTAGTAAGTTGAGTGATTGCAGTTGAATGAAAAACAGTTGGAACATAACTGATAACTGTCGCCATGACTTCCACTTCAGTTTTATTAATGTATGTCGGCATTCAATACGTTTGAGATTTCCTTCCTTTGTGACTTTGCAATCTGCCGATACATAAATGAAATCTCAGTCCCATATCTCGAGATTTCCGTTTTAGGCATTTTGTTGGCATTGAGAGTTTGCTTGAGATATGATTTCAGAGTTGGTCAAAGGCTGAAACTCCGTTTGGCGATTCACTAGTATAAAATCTTGCCCCTTCACTTATGCTAATTCTTTAATTTAATAGTTGGTGAACCATTATTTCTATTGGGATGATCGATGGGCGTGCTCCATCACCTATGTTGCAGGATTGGACACCGACGCTGTGACTTCGGTTATATCTCAAAAAAATAGGATGTGGACGCGGCAAAAGACGCTGAAATTAATTAATATTTATAATTTTATTTTGTATAAATTAAACATTAAAACTAAATTAAATATATCAACATTCAGTAAATTCATAACTATTAGAGATAAATAGTGACAAAATTAAGTTTAATATTTCCTAATCAAACTTTAAAAACATGTCATAGGTCTTAACAAAACAAAAAAAAAAAGAAAAATTTAGTTTTTTAATATTATTTTGATTTATCTTTTATTTTTTTAGGTCAAAATCCGTGTCCTTACTGCGTCTTGACCATGTTGACCGCGTCCGATGCGGACACATCCTATTAGGAGGTGCGTCCGTGCTTTAGAGTCCATCACTTAAATCTTGAAACTAGTTCGTTTACTCATTAATCTTTTAGCGGGTGTTGGATCACATTTTTTCAAAAAATCAGTTTTTCTCAAAAAGGGTAAGATTTTTTTTTAAAAACTATTTTATCAAACTAGTAAATTTCGTGATATTTTTTGAAATATCTTAGTATATATCAACATTTTTCACTAATGGGCAATTTATATGTTTTTGGAGATAGATGAGAAAGTTAGAAGAAAAAAAATGTTTTTTAACTTGAAAAACAAGTTTTTGCTATTTATTATAAAACATGTTTTTTAGGTGAAAAACTATACCAAAAATATTTATTTCTTCAAAAAATATTTTTTGACTAATAAATGTTTATTTATAATAATTAAATAGGATCTAAACACCCTCTTAAACCATTTTATGTTAGTTACCAAAACAAACTATTTCATGTTCATTAGTTGTTGTTTAAATTTTTTGCAATGAAAGCTGAACAATCTAACATAGAAATTGAGGTTACCTTATGTCATCGAAGATGGCGACAAGAAAAATGGTGGAATAAGAAATTGAAGAATGTTTCTCTATACTATCCGATCTAAAGATCCAAATTCGATGGAGTTTAACAATGGTAAATTCTCATTTAAACTTATGCCAAGAGATAGTATATGCAATTTTTATTTTTATTTTTATTTTTGTCGAAGATTAAACAATAAATATCAACAAAATTATACATTTATTTCAATTAACAAAACTAGAGTGCATTGACTACTAAGAATTTAATATATAATGATGAAGTTAACTACTTAAGCACTTAAGTCATTAATTGATATTACTATGTCTATATATATCTACATAATCTAGTCTACAACAATTTAACAAATTGTTAACTTTCTATAATGCTATAAGTCTATATAATTCTACTATCATGTGGAACAACTATAAAAGATTAACATTAAAAAGTAAAAAAATACCTCATTTTGTTTGTTTTTTTTTTGAAAAATTTTATTGATAATGATAACGAGTTTTACAAATAATTATGACAAGTGTGCAAAACAAGTCAGCCACACAAGTCATTTATGAATTTGTTATTTGTTATTTGTTTTTTTGAGGCCCCGACGCTTGTTTAAGAATTTAGAGAAAGAAAGGAGAGAGAGCTTACGGGTTTTATTATAAATGATTAGAATTATACAAAAAGACCGATTGGGTTTTGGGCTTTTGACTATTTGTTTTAGTCTTATTAACTTATCAAACATTCATAGATACATTTGTTCATCTTTAATGATTTTAGACTCAAAATAAATGATAAATGATAATTTTGTAAAGGCAAAAAGAGAAATAAAATAAAATGTTGGTTTATTGGAATGTTTTTTATTAGTTATTTTTTTTCATACTATTTTTTTTGTTGATTATATTCTCACTATAGTTGTGAAAATTTTGTGAAAATTTTGGAGGTGTGGTGTAAGCAAGGATAATATTGTTATTTCCTTTTGTTAATCCTATAATTACCTTATTGCCCTTCTAGGATTCTTCTTATAATTGAATAAAGTGAATAAAGACTCGTGATCTGTAGAGATCATTCTCTCCTAAAATTAGAGCGCAACTTTTACCCATCATTGATAAAGAGATGTGAATATCTCGAGATGTCCATGTGGCATAGAAAACTAAAGGAGTTTGACGGGGCATATTAAAGAGAAAATTAAACACCAATCAATTTTCTCTTTCTCCGTCAATTTGGTGGGTACCACCAAATTTCCCCCACCAATTTTTCTCTATTTATAAAGAACACCACACCCAAAAAATGCCACTAGTGGCTGAATCTACTCCTAGATAGACTTTAGAACTTCTGCCTCTTTCCAGCACAAGTAGACTAGTAGAGTGTGTGCAAGCTTTTGTGAGTTTGATAGATGGGGCACTTTTTTCTTGGAGCCCAGCAATTCTGACCTACAGTAATGGGCTTTTGTCTCTTGGGCTTTTTTAATCCGAGTCTAAAGCTTTTTTTTCCCGGCAATCTCAGTCTCAATGAGATTTGAGGAGCATGCATGAGGCATGTACTGATGTACATAACTACATAAGTGATTACTGATAACCCCACTAGGCCACTACATACTGATATATATATGAAGTAATGAAACTGTGAATTAAGGCTGCGTACCAAATCTGGCACATGAAGATATGATGCTTTAGTTTAAAAAAATGTACATTCAAACTTCCAAGTCTGTGTCGGTGAGACATCTTAGTTAAGATATTTAGATGTTCATAAATTTCAGATAATAGTATAGTGGCAGAGCCAGGGGACTAGAGTTTTGGTAGAAAAGCAATTAGTATTGGTAATTCTGTAAATTTTCACTTTCCTTAAGGCTTATCCATTATGCTTTGAATTGTTAATTATGCCTACAAAGAGTAAAATATAAGTGTCTCTAGTTAGATAGGCTAGGGTTTTAAAAGTAATTTTGAAATTTATTAGTTGTTTGATTTGAACCTGACACATTTGAAACACAAGTGCACATGGGTTTCACACTTTCACGTACACTTCACACTAGTGTTATTGTAAGTTTGTCATATGAATGTTTGCATGCTCCTCTAACCATCATAGGCCATGTGGCATTATATTTTAACAAAAGAACAACAAAAAATAAGAGCAATAAAAAGGAGTAAAAGAGTATAGATATTTAAATGCACCTTATCAATTAACAAAACAAACAATTTGATGAACTAACCTATGCAATTGATGATTTTGTTTATTCCTTAGGGAATGTATTAGGTGCGAGTTACGATTGTTCTTTCAAATTAAAATTTTTTATTACGTAAACTTTAATATGATTTTGAATTTGAAAATTGACAAACTAAACTAACAGTACAATTGTTTTTTTGCATAAGAAAAAAACTAAAAAGAAAATTTGACAAATGTTAAACTAAAGAAAAAAAATAAAAAAATAAAAAAGATACGTGTACACTAATTGAATTGTGCTGAAAATTTGTAGTGTTAATTAGCTCACTCTTGAATAAATTTATGGCTTCGCCACTATAGTATAATACATTGTGAATTTTTCCAATAACATCATGGAACCACACAGAGAAGTAAAAATGCAAACAAGCACAAAGGAAATGGAGCTGTTTTAATTTCTCATTTCATTTTGAATACGTTAAAAGAATTTAGAATTATCATGTGCTTTCATTTTCAGCATTAACAATAAAATACTTTGAATGCCTCGCATAATCTCATGAAGGGTATATATATGGGGTATGTATGAACCAAAATCAATAAGACATTTCCACGTGGCCCACAAACATGTGATCCATGTCATCACATGTGAGATTTTCCATCTAAACACTGCACATGAACCTATTAATAAAGTGAGGTTCAAAGTAGCTGGGGTCTTTCCGTCTTTGGGAATCTTTTCATTTCTTTCTTTGAATTTTTTCACACACCAGGTGCCCACTCGTACTTGTTCTTAGAGAGGGAAACTATTTTCTTATCTTCATTTTTTTATCCAAATAACAGTCCAAACTGTACTCTCTTAATTTATTTTTACTGAGTTTATTTTGGGTTAACACGCGCGAGTCAACAACTTACCCACAGAGTTGCATACATGTTCCCTTTAAAAAACATACTTCTTGTCTTGACTCTTGAGACGTCGATTATCAATTACGTTGTCAGCTAGGATCACAAGATAGGAACTGTAGAGGTGGCGTGGGTGCAATTCACCAACTTACTGGAGAGTGGAAGTGGAAAATGTGCGCGTCTCTCTTTTTTTTGTTCGAAACCTAAATTCATTTTTTATTTATAAGTCTATATTTATAAAAGCTCCAAGCATCAAAAGTTAGGACTGAAGCAGCAAAAATAGGTGAACGATATAACCAAACTGAAGAGAAAGGAGGTAAAAAACTTAAGTCATCTAAACACAATGAAGTGTTTTCTGCATTTGGGTGTTCCCTCCAAATATCTGACGATGCCAAACTAGCAAGCAAAGAAAAACAAAACAAATTCCCTCCTGTAGCACTTGAATTCCCTCTCTGAAAAGAAACATGATGCAAAATCCCCGAAAAATGGGTCCCAGTCCATGGTTGTGAATTGTGAAGATCAAAGAGGCCTGGTAAAAAGAAAAGCATGATCCGGTTCACCATATTCTATCATTTCATCCTCGCGACTTTTAAAGTGCTAAGAGCATTTGCAATGCAGAAAAAGTGGGTCCCTACTTTCCATAAAAGTGTTGTGCAATTGGTGATAAACTTCGGATAGTTTTCCCGACTGATCAGACTTGTTAACCCGGACCGTTGGATTCCGCCTCGTGTTTTTTTAAAAAATGGGTTTTTTTTCGGACGGGATGTTAGATTCCGCCCTCGCAATTTTTCAGTTTTTTTTCGATTTTTTTTAAATTTCGCATGATCCGGTTCATTTTTATGTCATATTCCCGTCCGATCACCTTTCATCCTTCACCTTGCGACTTTTAAAAGTGCTAAAAACTATCACCTGCATTGCAAATGCTCTAACGACACTAAAAACTGAGCAAAATGAGTGAAATGGGAAGACTTATAGGTCAACTATTTCAACTTTGGGTCTGAACTGTTGACTTCGATTAGCATCACTGCCAGTAATCAATAACCTGCGTGAGCATGTCCCATTCTCAGAATATCAGCTTTGGAGTTAACAAAAACACAAGTCAATTGAATGATTGAAGAAGAAATGACATTTTGCCCGGCGCAGTATTTACACATTTACACCCCTATTAATAACAGGATTGGCAACCTTCGACAAATTTCCATGACACCCTTCTATTAATAGTATAAGTTGCCGTACACTCCTCCATTACCATGGCAACAAATGTATGTAATTTTTATATATACTTGCTGTTGGCATACGGTTACCAAATTCATATTGGTTTTGGTTTTGGTTTCCTATTTTAAATAGAATTCCAATTTGATACTCACGATCTCTATAAATACGAGACCGGTTTGTGAAATTTGTTATGTTCAATTTGTGAGAGAGAGTTTGTGAATTTTTCGAGATTCGTTTGCAAGTGATTGTACTCTATTTGTTTATCTCTTGATTAATAAAATTATTTTATTTTGCTTGGTGGATTAGGCTAACGCCAAACCACATAAATCTCGTCTCCACTTCTATTGGTTATTCGTTTTACATTGGTAAGTATTTTAATTTATTTGTTTTTGTCGATTTCTATCAACACATTCAATTTTCTTTGTCCAATTGTCACGCTTCTGCATTCGTTTACGTAACAAATTGGTATCAGAGCCAAAGTTCTATCTAGGGCTTATTTTGTTGGTTTATTGATTGTTTTGTGGTATATGAAAGTTTGAGAAAGTATGACGACGGATCCTCAATCGGGTACTACTTCTACGACGTCTAAGAAGAAATCATCTCCTACGACTTTGAATATTAACCATGCAAGGATTGATGTGGAGAAATTTGATGGATCTAACAATTTTAGTATGTGGCGTTGTGAAGTTATAGATGCACTTTGCCAACAAGACTTGGATGATGTGTTAGACGAAAAACCATCGGATATAGAGGAGAGTGTTTGGGTTAAGAAAAATAGGCTTTGTGGTATCATAAGATCGTGTTTGGCTAGGATGGATGTGAAGTACCTTATTCTCAATGAGACTTCGGCCAAGAAAATCTGGAGAATTCTTGAAGAGAAGTACTTAGATAAGACAATAGAAGGTCGTGTCTTTATAAAATCAAAGTTATATGATATGAGAAAGAAATGAGGTATTTCATTGTCCCAGCATATGAACGAGTTTAACAAGTTACTTACCAACTTGTTGAACATTGAAGAAGAAACGAAGGATGAAAACAAAGCTTTCCATTTGTTGAGATCTCTTCCCAAGAAGGAGTATGGGCATATAAAACCACCATTATGTTAGGAAGAAAGCTTTAAACTATTAAAGGTGCGATGCATTGACAAGTTGGGATATGATGAACAACAATGAAAAGGAGTCAAAAGAGTCGACGAGCACTGCTTTTGTGGTAAGAGGGAGGTCTAATAACCACCCAAACTCTGGTGGTGGAAGAAGTAAATCTCGTTCCAAGTCGAGAGGGTGAAATCTAGCCCGTGATGAGTGTACTTTTGTCATGAGGTTGGACATTGGAAGAAAGATCTGCAAGAAGTTAAAACACGAAAGCGTAAAGATACCGAAAGCGTAATCACCTAATGTCAACATTGCTCAAGGAGGTAATGATTCCGATAGTTCAAATTTCTCTTTTCTGTTACATCGGTATTTGTTTCATTGATCGCGATTGGATTTTGAATACGAAAAGCTAACTATCATGTTTGTCTCGTAAGAGAGTGGTTTACAAGTTTCAAGGAGCTTGAAAGTGGTGATGTGTTGATGGGGAATGATCAACCTTGTCGATTATGGGGATGGGTAATATTCGCCTCAAGATGTATGATGAAACAGCTTAAGGAAATAAAGGATGTTCGATATGTTCCCTTTGAAGAAGAATCTTATCTCTGTTGGTACTTTAGAAGCTAAGGGCTACAAGGTAGTCATTGATGATGGTGTTCTAAAGATAGTTTACGAGTAATGGTTATCATGAAAGACATACGTCAGAATAACTTGTACTATTTGAAGGGTGGTACAGTTAGTGGAGAAGTAGTTGTTAATGAGCATTCAAGGGCAGTTGCTAAGGAGGCTACCAGATTATGGCATATGCGTCTTGCACATGCAGGTGAGAAGTCCATGCAAACATTAATAAAGCAAGGACTGTTGAAAGGTGCTAAGACTTGTAAGTTGGATTTTTGTGAGCATTATGTTTTGGGCAAGCAGACAAGGGTAAAGTTTGGCACCGCTATCCATCGTACGCGTGGAACCCTTGATTATGTTCATTCGGATGTTTGGGGTCCTTCCAGGAGTGCATCTCTTGGAGGGAACAAACATTATTATGTGACCTTTGTTGATGATTACTCTAGGCGTTTGTGGGTATATACCATGAGAAACAAGGATGAAGTCCTAAATATCTTTGTGAAGTGAAAGAAGTTGATTAAAACTCAGACTGGCAGAAATATCAAAAGACTCCGAACTGATAATGGTGGTAAATATACGAGTGATCCGTTCTTGCAAGTATGTCGAATGAGGGAATAAAAAGGCACTTCACGCGTGAAAGGTAATGCCGCAATAATGGGGTAGCCGAAGCATGAACCGTACTTTAATGGATAAAGTGCGGTGTATGTTGTCCAATGCTGGATTGGGCAAAATATTTTGGGCTGAGGCTGTGAGTTATGCATGCTACCTTGTTAATAGGTTGCCTTCGACTGCAATTGGAGGTAAAACTCCTATGGAGGTTTGGTCTGGTAAACCTGCTCATGATTATGATTCCCTTCGTGTGTTTGGGTGTCCTGCTTACTTTCATGTCAAAGATGGTAAGTTGGATCCTAGAGCAAAGAAAGCTATCTTTGTGGGTTTGAAAAGTGGAGTTAAAGGTTATAAGCTATGGGATCCGAAAGATAAGAAATTTGTTTTGAGTAGAGATGTGACATTTGATGAGGCTTCTATGTTGAAGTCTACTAACTCTCTGCAGGTGGAGAGTATGGCCAAAGAGGTATTGCAGCAGGTGGAGATTGATGCGTCTTCACCTAGTCCAGATGGTTCTGTATCTAGTAGATTAGCAACCATGGGTAGTCAGTCAGTTGATGTTCCAATTGAAGACACAGAAATAGTGAATATAGGTGATGGAACAAATGATGATGCAGAGAATATGACTCCATTAGAGGAGCAGATGAATGTTGGTCCTTTAGTTCTGGTTCATGAGCCTATTGCAACCGGGTAAATCTAAGAGGAATGTTCCCCCATTGTATTGGCTAAATGATTATGTTACCTATGCACTTCCCGTTATTGAAAGTCTTGTTAATGAAGATGTTCCTTCCTCATATTATGAAGCAATCCGGTGCTCCAAGTTAGAAAGGTGGAAGACAGCTATGATGAGGAGATGCAATCTCTTCATAAGAATGATATCTGGGTGCTTGTAAAGTTACTTAAGGGTAAGAAGGCGATTGGCGGGAAATGGGTGTTTGCATTGAAAGAAGGATCTCTAAGTAATGAGTTACGTTACAAGGCAAGATGGGTAGCTAAAGGCTACGCTTAGAGGGAGAGGATTGACTATAATGAGCTAAAGTACTTGCATTATCCCAGAAATTCAAGTTCCAGAACAAAGTATTAAAATATAGAGTCCAATCTGTTTTCTTTCCTTTTTCGCCCAATGTAAGCCA
Source organism: Coptis chinensis (assembly GCF_015680905.1). Classification (NCBI taxonomy): domain Eukaryota; kingdom Viridiplantae; phylum Streptophyta; class Magnoliopsida; order Ranunculales; family Ranunculaceae; genus Coptis; species Coptis chinensis. Next base: position 43,030,487 of record NC_141456.1, read on the forward strand.
ACGTTAAGGCTGAAGTTTGGGTATTGAAATAAAATCCATAAGAATAAACGACAAAAGAGAAATAAAACCCAAAGAAACAACACCATAACAAACAACGGTTAAGCCCATATAATTAAAAAAAAAAGATAATACCAATGTCGATCCCGTAATTGAGAGTGTTCGAGGCATACCACTTTTGAGAATTGGGAAAAGACGCTTCATATAATCAGCACAAAGAACATGATAAGTAGCATTGTTAATAACACCACTAAGGAATTTTAAAGAACCCAGAGTTCTTTTGTTTTCTCTTGGGCTTCCAAAAGTGCTTGAGCTATCTTGTACAACAGATGGTTTAATTTCAAAATCTCTTGTGGCTTCATCTGTATGGGGACTGTCTTTCACATCTAATGCTTCCTTCTCCACTTTTATGAATTCTCCTTCCAAAGCATTTTCCTCTTCTGGCTCTTTGATGTCTTTTTCCTCATGCTTCAATGCCCCATTGGCTAAAACTTTGTCTTTCCCTCGCGATCAACCTGTAACAAAATATCATTATCGAGTCAATGTCACATAATAGATCACCCAACAACGGGATGAAAATACAACAATGGATACACGGACATGCTACTTGTGAAGTTTGATATGCAAAGCCCGAGGTCGTTAAAAAAGCGTGATCATAAAGATAGACGCAGGGTGAGGACACACGAAAGCGGTGCTACATAAACATATAGTTATGTAGCAATCACTTAATGCAAAGACAACTTAACGACTAATTTATGGTGTTATTGTAAAAGCACACAAATCCCACTCGTTTCAATGACTCAAAAACAAAAGCTCGCCCTATTACAACAAATATCTACAATAGATATCCGGACTTTGAGGAAAGTACCTTAATAGGATGAGCAACGTCACTGTCAATGCCAATTTCAGATTTGGAAGGAAAACAATCAAAAGGCGCAACAGGTGCGTATTCTCCTTGAAAAATTCATTAGTCAGTTGCGTGCATGCTTCTAGAACTTGTTCTGATTCAGTACTACCATAAAAAATACACTTCAATTCCTACCAGAGTTTTAGATAGTGGCTTTTTGTAAATGGGTGCCCAAGAAAAGCGTAGTTGCAGCCACTGTGGTGGTGGCCATGGCTTGAGGCTAATGTGTACCAAGTGTGGTGCTAATGGCGGTGAATAAGAAGTGGATTTATTAGGGATTGAGGAAGAAGAGATAAACAACTTTTTCAGTTTTTGTCGTGGGTTTTTGTTGGAGATTAACAGTTTGCTTAGAGCTTTTGTAGAGAGATATTGTTTTGTATGCACTAATGAGGAGAACATGTATAAACCATAAGATATATCTGTGCGGAGACCTTTTTAGGTTAGGTTATGATGTTTTTTTTTTTTTCCTGGTGAAGGATTTTGTTTATTTTTTTTGTGTTTGTTTGGATTACAAACAATTGAAATTGGAAAAAGAGAGCATAGAATTTCTTTTTTCTTGAAATATTGAAAAAGCCGAGGTGTCCACCTCTGAGAAAAAAAAGGGGACTGGCGTGGTTTCCTAGAAGCATTCTCAACTACTCAGTATTAATGGTTTTTGATTTATTGGAAAAAACTGAGGTGTCCACGTCTGAGAAAAAAAGGGGACTGACGTGGCTTCCTGGGAGCATTCTCAACTACTCAATATTAATAGTCTTTAATGCCTAGGCAGATGCATTCAGGAAGGATTCAAAGAAGTCGAGTTGGAATCAGGCTCTTTGAGAGCCATAAACGCAATTAACAAGGTAGAGAAACTCCCGTGGTACTGCCTTGATATACTTGCTTCTATTGAATTGAAGAAGTCTAAATTTTGCTTCATTTAATTTCTTTTTCTCATGTATTTCGAGAGGTTAACAGAGTCACAGATTATTTAGCTAGTCTAGTTATGGAAAATAATAGTCTTTATACTTTACATTTTAGCCCTTCTCTAGATAATGAATTACAAACCTATGTAAATGAGAAGGTAAGTGGGTCAAGTGTATGTAAAGAGACATTGATATATCAATTCAGGTGAGGGTCTACCTAACCTTAGTTTATTTGTGGAAAAAAAATTATGTGGTATGCTTACAGTATTTTAAGGAATCTAAAAGGAAAAAAAAATGTATTATTCTTGACAAAAGTGAAAAAGGCCCGAAAACCGAGCAGCACGACCTAACCCAACTAATGGGTTATTATATTTTCACTTGGGTTTGGGTTGGAGATATCTCAAAGGAGTGTTGGAGTGTTTTACTTATCCGATCTAATTTTGTAGCTTTTCCACTTTCTCACAAACACCCCCCTTCTACTCGCTTCAATTTATCAATTTATTTACAACTCCTCTCTCGAGGTAACTCTCCTTCCTTTTGTTGTTTTTTAATGTCTAATACATTGTTTTTCCAGTTATTATTATTATTCATGTGCTGACTCACATGTTTTTATACCCAAACTAAATGATTAAAGACAGCAAGAGTATTATTGTAAATATAGGAAAATAATATGGGCAAAACTGTTTTAAAAAGTGTGACCAAGAGTCATCATAGAATATTGCGAGGTCAAAAATTTTAAATTAGTAAAAAATTATTATTATTATTATGATTATTGTTTTGTTACTATTTTTGGTTTATTATTGTTAATTTTTTTTTTTATTTTTTAAATTCAAATTTCGATATGTTTTTTTCCTAATTTTCCGATGTTTTTTTTTGTAATTTATGGGTATTTGCTGAATTTATTGGCTTCGTTTGTTTGTCTTCAACCTTTTGAAGCATAACGAAACATGGAAGCATCATCATCTTTAACAACAGATCTGCAAAGTTTTCACCTAGAGATGTCGGCTGGTACGCAATGCTCCGCATCTGAAGGAGAGTTATTCCTGACATGGCTCGGGTTCATATTTGCCATGTTTGGTTACTTTCTCCGAGTAATGCTAGTGTGTGTTTTTGTTGATTGGAGATCAAAGTACAACCCAGTAGCCTTTTCTTGTCGGAAGTATCATAGTTCTAAGAAGAAACATATGGGAGAACCTGGTTTGAATGCGATGGAAGTATTCCACAATGATGATCTAGTGGGGGAAATTATGTTACATCTACCACCAATATATGTTCTTAGATTCAAAATGGTCTGCAAAAAGTGGCACAGAATCATCACCAATCCTTCTTTTCGTCGCCGACATACTTTGTATTTCCACCGCTATAGTCTTTCACGCTTCCTCCCTAGTATCCTTTTACAGGATCATAAAGCTGCTAATTCTTTAAAAGCTGGTGAACCGTTATCTCTCTTGCTTAACCGTGATGATCGATGGCGTGCTCCGTCACTTATTCCCAATCCAGCCTTTGATTTTGTCGTAAATTGGGATATTGTTATGTCCAAAGGAGCTTTCAAAATCTTGCACTCTTGCAACGGCCTTTTACTGTATAATAGTAGCCAGTTTTTGAACCAAAGTACAGGAGAGGTTTTGTATGTAATCCATTGACTAAAGAGTACATCAAACTTCCATCTTATGTGCCAACAAAAGGGTCAGAAGTGGTGAAGAACTTTGGTATGAACTTGGTCTTTGATCCCTCAAAATCGCTTCACTACAAAGTTGTTGCTGTTTATGAAATTGAGGTCACCACAAGCGAAGGTTTTGAATACTCCAGTTCTCATATTGTAGTATATTCATCTGAGAGCCATTCGTGGGGAATCTCTAGGAGGTATTATCGAGTTCCAAATGTTTCTACCATCTCCGCAGGTATCCTGGTGAATGACTCGTTGTTCTGGCCTCCCGATGGAGATGGGGAATATTTGCATTACTATAATGTGCAACTGGAGGTACTTGTGTCGTGGAAGCTGCCCCCCAAGTCACCCGTCTGTAAGTATCGGTCATGGCACTATTTGGGAGGACTTGTAGATAAGGTCTACCTGATTGAGCAAATATGTACATACGAGTCTTGGCATGGATACCGTTACATACGTTACATAGGATACGAAGTGAGGATAGATTTATCTATGATGGCAGAGAGTTTCTCTTTTGTAATTGAACCATCCAGATATAAAGATGCTACAGAGCAGATAATGTTTCCATGGTTTAGAGCTATATGCATTCACCGCTTAGGTGAGCAAGTCTTTCTGTTCATTGGTATAGACTGTATGATTTACTCCATAAATATCAGTCAACCACAATGCGTAATCAAGAAAGTTGGTTTGGTCTCTCATCTGGTACAGTATTCCGATGGCAGTCGCATGTTTAGCAGAGAATGGGACGTCATTCCCTATTCTAACTCACTATTTCCTCTTCAATGATCATATGGAACAGTTTGCGTTGTCAATAATTTATTAAGGCAGGTGATTTTTCCCAGTTCTCTTACAACCTATGTAAAATATTACATTTTTAAGTGTTATTGGTTTTAGTTTGTTTCATTAATTACCTCTATGAGTTCTTTCTAAATGTGCTTACGATTCACATGATTGCTCATTACTTCGTTTGGAATCAATGTATGATAAATCAGTACCTTCTGGTTCTGAAGGATTTATTGGAATGCATATGTATTAACCTATACAGAAGCACCAGACTTTTACATGGCATTTAGTTGATGTATTAGTATCATACGGATTGAGATATGGTCAAACTGTCAAAGTATACTTAAAGCCTTTGTAAGTTAGAACTTTTATTCCATAACCCTTACGTCCCTTTACCCCGTTAAGGTGGGAATCAAACTCAAGACCTTGGTCGACTTCAATGGTGGTGGCAATTGAAGAAGAAGCAGTAGCTTGAACTTTTGTAGCAAAGAGAAGTCTTCTTCTGGAACTTGGTGTTTTCCATCGTTTGAAGAAACAAAAGTGTGGGCGTTTAGAGTAAGTTGTGAGTTGAGTGGAAAGAACAACTGTTGGAACATAACTGCTGACTGTCGCCATGACTTTCTAGTTTCTACTTCCACTATACTCAATTCTTCGTTCCAAATTCAATGATGAATTGATGATTCAATCTATGATATGAAGATGTGACTTGTAGAGTGGCCGAGTGGACGTGTTTCAATGAATAGCAACTATATACTGAACATGAAAATTGAGTAATAATAAATGCCGGGTTTGTCACTTGTGCTCGACCAAATTCCAATCAATATAACAAAGAAGAGAGGAGTGGGACGATAAATTCCACCTAATAAGGTGATATTTGGTCGTGCCACCCTTTCACTATAGCCATTAGATTATTTTTTTGGGGTGAGTTAACAAATTTTTTGGTGTGAATTTAAAAAAAATTCTCATCTCACCCACCCCACCCCAAAAAGTGTGGACTATTTTTGGGCTGAACTTTTATGAGATATTGGGCTCTGAAAACATGAGTCAACTTTTATGGGATGTGGGCCCTCGAACATGAGTAGAAGGGGCATTGGATCTTGGCGCGGGGGGGATGCGCATTGGAGGTCAAAACGCGGCGTGTAGGGATATCGTGTCCGTGCGGCGCGGGCAAATACTAGTAGTATAAAATACAGCGAATGGTATCTATGTATCCCAATTTGTTAAGATTGGCACCAAAATATTGTAAGCCGGCATTCAATCCGCATCAACTTTTCCTCCATGTTGGCTTACCGAATTGCAATCTCTCTGCCGATCTCAGCGACATATCAAAATCTAAATGGTCATAAAGATTTTGAAATATGCTTTCACCAACTCCTTGTGCACTTGTCCGGTTGTCCCTAATGGCCTAATGAATATTGAAGTGGATAAATTTGATACTCTATAATGCGAAACTTCATGTGTAAACAAACAACATTCCAGATTCCAGGGTTATGGAGTTATGGTACGGTACCACCAAATTTCCCCCACCAATTTTTCTCTATTTTCCGCTCCTTGTAGACTTTAGAGTTTAGAGTAGGGCAGGAAATGGAGCGGGTTCGGGTCAGATTCTCACTCAAAACTCATTACTATATCCGGATCTATTCGGATTCGGGTCGGATTTCGAATATCCATATCCACTAAAAACACATAAAAAAATACACTATTTTAATAATTTTCATATATATTATGATATAAATTATTTTTAGGCATCAAAATATGAATCTTGTTAAAATAGTTCGGATATTCGGGTCGGATAATTTAGATTCGGATATGGTCTATTCGGATAAAAATGAATTCGGATATGGGTCGGATTCGAGTTGATCCCGTACTATTCCCAACCCTAATTTAGAGTGGGACTTTAGAGCTTTCTGCCTCTTTCCAGCATAGGTAGACTGGTAGAGTGTGTGCAAGCTTTTGAGTTTGACACTTTGGCAGATGGGGTACTTTTTTCTTGGAGGCCTGCAATTCTGAGCTACAGTAATGGGCTTTGCCTCTTGGCCTTTTTCAATCCGAGTCTAAAGCTGTTTTTTTTCTGGCAATCTCAGTCTCAATGAGAATTGAGGAGCATGTATGAGGCATGTACAGTACATTGTACATAACTACATAAGTAATTACTGATAACCCCACTAAGCCATTACATACTGATATATATATATATATATGTGAAGTTATGAAACTGTGAATTAAGGCTGCGTACCAAATCTGGCACATGAAGATGCTTTAGTTAAAAAAAATGTACGTTCAAACTTCCAAGTTTGTGTCGGTGAGACATCTTAGTTAAGATGATTAGATGTTCATAAACCTCAGATAATAATAGTATAATACATTGAGAATTTTTTTAGTAACATCATGGAACCAAATAAAGAAGTAAAGATACAAACAAGCCCAAAGGAAATGGAGCTGTTTTAATTTCTCATTTCATTTTGAATACGTTAAAAGAATTTAGAATTATCATGTGCTTTCATTTTCAGCATTAACAATAAAGTACTTGAATGCCTCGCATAGTCTCATGAAGGGTATATATATGAGGTATAATTGAACCAAAATCAATAAGACATTTCCACGTGGCACACAAACATGTGATCCATGTCATCACATGTGAGATTTTCCATCTAAACACTACACATGAACCTATAAATAAAGTGAGGTTCAAAGTGGTTGGGGTCTTTGGCATCTTTTCATTTCTTTCTTTGAATTACACCAAGTGGCCACTCATATTTGTTCTTAGCATAGTTATCAGACCCACTCCAGACACTGACCCGGCAAAGAAACTGGATCACTGGTTTGACCAGTGAATCAATATTTAAGTTGAAAATATTATATAATTCACTTAGTATATGTATTTTCACAATTTTATTAGTAGTCCAGATGGTCTTAGAGTCATTTCATTTTCCAATAAACCAAAATTCGAGTCTATACAGATTATGTTTTTCAAAATTAAAATATTTTTTTACTAATTTACTATTAGATGTTATTTATATTTTTTATATAGTTAATAACTAACAAGAAAAACTGTTGTAGTGTAATGGTAGAGATCCTAACTTGATTAATAATCACCCAAAGTCAAGTCTTAGTACCACCAAATTAAAATTTTATAATTTCTAAAGTTAATTATGAACCGACAATTCAGACTAAACCGTCCGGATTAAAACGGTTTACAAATTAACCGGATTTGGCCTGGGTCAACTACTTAAATGATCTACAATGTGACCCAATCTGGTTTGGTGAGCAGTTCACCGGGTCAAATTGCCAGTTTACCGGGTCTGATAACACTGGTTCTTAGAGAGAAAAACTATTTTCTTATCTTCAGTTTTTTAATCCAAATAACAGTCCAAAGTGTACTATCTTAATTTATTTTTACTGAGTTTATTTTGGGATAACTCTCGCGAGTCGGCAACTTACCTACAGAGTTGCATACTTGTTCCCTTTGAAAAACATACTTCTTGTCTTGACTCTTGAGACGTCGATTATCAATTACGCTGTCAGCTAGGATCACAAGATAGGAACTGTAGAGGTGGCGTGGGTGCAATTCACCAACTAACTGGAGAGTGGAAATGGAACATGTGTGCGTCTCTCTGAAAAGAAACATGATGCAAAATCCCGATTTAGAAAATGGGTCCCAGGTCCATGGTTGTGACTTGTGAAGACTGAAGAGGCCGGTAGGGGAGCAGGAACAGAAGCATGATCCGGTTCACCATATTTTATCATTTCATCCTGCGACTTCTAAGTGCTAACGACACTAAAAACTGAGGAAAACGAGTGAAATGGGAAGACTTGTACTCTTGTATAATAAGTCAACTATTTCAACTTTGGGTCTGAACTCGGAACTATTGACTTCAGCATCACTGCCAGTAATCAATAACCTGCATGAGCATGTCCCATTCTCAGAATATCAGCTTTGGAGTTAACAAAAAACACAGGTCAATTGAATGATTGAAGAAGAAATAACATTTTGCCACGGGGGCAGTATTTACACTCTACTAATGGGATTGGCGCCCTTTTTACAAATTCCCACATATTGACACTCCTCTATTAATTGTATAAGTTTACGTACACTTCTGCACCCCCTCCATATATTACTACGGCAACAAACTTCTGAAATTTTTATATACTTGTGGCATTGAGTTATCATGGTTTTTGAGAAATCACGACATCTGTTTGCTGTAGGTTTTGGGATATTACGGTATCCGCATGCGTGGTGTTCAAAATTTGTAGTGAAAAAAAAGTCATTCATGGCAACTCACTGCTGTGGGATGTGGAAACTCACGACAATCTGCTACCGTGGAATGTGGGATCCCGCGGCAATTTGCTGCAGTAGAATATGAAATCTCGTAGCAACTCGTTGTCGTGAAAATATCGGGCATGTATAGTGTAAAAGGACACATAGAGAATAACCATTATTGTTGTACTCTTTTGCCAAAAAAAATACATATCCCACCCATATGATTTACAATTGTTCTTCGTAACATTTGTAGTTTTCATTGCAAGATGGTTGCTTTTTGCAGCGTAAGTTCGCTAGTAATATTATTATTATTATTATTATTATTATTATTATTTCCAATGAATGAGAGTATTGACTATGGCTCTCCTAGACACGTATTCTAATTCATATATATAAATTTGAGTCGTGATAAGGAGAGATCATTCTCTCTAAATTTTGGAGAGATCAAGGCAAATAGCTGTTGGATGGAGAAATTCCTTCTCGAGATCAAAGTTGTTGCATGGCCCACAACTGACAAACCACACCAAACCGTATGATCATGTCATCCAATGGCCGATATGAAGTGCGCACTAAATTTAGAGAGAATGATCTCTCCTTATCATTTGCCTATAAATTTAGCAAATATCCCTAGTGCTAATTATGTATTTTGAGGATTTGTCTATATCTTGACAAATAACAACAGAATTTGATCAAACTTGGCGGTGGAGATTATACCAAGACATAATAACAATCTACCAAAAACATACATAATAATAGTCCACTCTTAACTCAACCTGCACTCCTGCAGCAATGCAGTTTGAAACTTGTTAACTGAAATTAAGTATCCCCGCCCTCAACTCCTCGAGCACAGCCTTAGCAGCAAAATTGTTTCCCCAACTTGGCAAAGAGTTGAGACAGCTCAACTTATACTTTAGAAAGAATTTTTTTTTGGTAACTAGATAGCAGCTTGAGAATTGAGATGGGTGAAAAACCGCGTTCACTCTTATATTTTGTTGTCTACTTGCACCATGTGACAAAGTGACAAACTACCTCATCTTCTTCTTTCCTTCATTAAATTCTCTCCATCACTTCACATCATAATCTAACCACATATAAAAACACTCCCTCTTTCTCTCTCAATAGTCAATCCACTCTATTCTCTTCTCTAAATCTCCCCAGATCCAATCTAGTATTTCTTCTCTTACATTTGGATCTGTGTCCGTAGCAATACTAAAAATGGCTTCATTGCGTTACCTGTGTGTCAGAAAAACATCTCTTCTTTACCTAGTTTTGTTTCTCTTTGCTTCTCTACTTGTTACTACTCTCTCACAATCTCAACCACAAAGAAAACAGTTCATGGGTAGAAGGAGAATGTTAGCTTTAGATATAGAAGATCTAGAAGAAGAACTACAAGTACAACCCAAGAAGAAAACCAGCTTGGTTTCCAAAAACCAAACCAAACTCATCAAGCCCACCACCACAAATTCAACAAAGTTATCAAAAAAAACATCAACAAACACTACTACTACTAGTACTCTTCCCAAAACCACTTTCAAGAAGCTCAATGCAACTTCAAGGAGTTCAAATTCCACCAAACTCAACACTATAACTACCACTAAGAAATCCATAGATCTACCCAAAAACAAGACTAAAGTCATTATTACTCAAACAGAGAAAAAGCCCAAGTCTCAAAATAACCAAGAAGCCATAAAAATAACAGAGAAGAAACCCAAACAACAACCAAAAGTCCAAAAAACCACCAAGCCAAATTGGATGGAAATTGAAGATGATGATGATTTAGTATCTGAGTTCAGAGATTTACCCTCAAAATTTCAACAGACACTCTTACCGGACCTTGAAAGAATCTCATTAACTTCTAGAGCTTATATTAACCAAGCCAATAAAGAGATTTCAGAAGGTTTTAGACCTTTAGTTGGTAAACAGTATGCACCAACCATCGCTTCTATAGTTTCTTGTGTGTTCATGTTCCTGCCCCTTCTCCTAGTTTCTCTCATTTTCAATAGAATCAAAGCTTACTTTTCTCTTCAAAAAATATTGATATTCGTTCAAGTTTACTTATCAATATATTTCTCCATCCTCTCTTTTGCTTCTATTGTTACTGGACTTGAACCTTTGAAATTCTTTTATGCAAGTTCTCAGTCCAGCTACATTTGTTTGCAAGCCTTTCAAACACTTGCCTACGTATTCTATCTTTTGATGCTGTTGATGTACATGGTTTTAGTTTTTTCTACTGAAACTGGGCTTGGACTAAAGGTTTTGGGCTTGGGTCAGACTTTTGTGGGCTTTGCTGTTGGGTTGCATTATTATGTGACAGTGTTTCATAGAGCAGTGTTGCATCAACCACCCAGGACTAATTGGAAGATTCATGGGATTTATGCTACTTGCTTTCTTGTGATTTGTTTGCTTGCAAATGCTGAAAGGAGAAAGAAGGCTTATTTAGAAGATGGTGGAGAGGAAGGCAAGAAGAGCTAAATTTTATTTTGTTATTATTCCTTTCCGGGTTATTATTTTTCTCTCCGAGAATAATGGCGGAAAAAATTTCGCCAGTTAAAATTGTTGTTCCTGTGAAATATAAGTTGGAAAATCACATAAGACAAAAAAAATGTCAATCTTTAATCGATCGCAAGTAAAAGTAGATTTGTCTTCAAAAGTTTGTGTACTTTGTTTGGTTAAGTACATCAGTGCTTTCACTGCTTTGTCTACATTTCTTAATTGACACGCCACTGAGCTATAACTAACTGGTCGGAATACTACTATGCTTTGCCACTCGATTACTCAGTAGCTATGATATTCAATAGCAGATTCAAGAATTAATATCCGACCTGATGTGATCATAGAAATTTTACCTACGTAGGTGATTTTGTTTTTCTTCCTTTACTTTTAAAGTTTTAAGGTCACTCTTTCGTAAATGGACATTGCCGACTAATACATTTTTTTTTTTTGGTACTGCATTATTTGTGAATAGTTAATACAATATTAATCTGTTCTAAGGGGGCGTGGTTTATTTAGAAACTTAGGTCCTAACTAGTAACTCCTAAGCACTTAGTTATAAAATTGCGTGGAAGGAGACATTTAGACAGGAACTTTGATCTTATATAAGTTTAGGAGATAATTTTTCTGGAGATCAAACAGATTATTAAAAATTTTGTAATTTTGATGGATATTTCATATTTGGATGTAATCAAAACAATTTTCAGACCTTGACCTTCAAAACTTGTTTTGAATATATATAAAATAAGATATTCCTGATCTGTACCTTATTCATTAAGAGGTTGGTGGCGAAGGTCCACAAAAAACTTTAAAAAGTAGATATTCCACAGACAGAGCACTAACAGAAAACTCTGAACTTTTTATCAACTTGGAATAGTTGAGGTTGATTTGGCATAAGATATTTTCGAAATGCATATTGATCACTGAGCATATATGGTTTGGATATTGTGTCGGTTGCTTACGCAATCTATGTTCTTTAGTCTCATACTCTCAATAATCTAATCGACAACATACTCGATCCTCTGGAAAGAGTTCACTTGTAGATCAAGCATAATGTACGTGAGGAAGGGGGGAGTGTCAATAAGGCTCAATTTTCCCATATTGACTGACATATTGGACCCCCAAAAACCGATATATCAGAATACGTTGGAGATATCGTTATGTATCGAAAATATCACCGATATATGACAATATATGTTAGACATATCGGTCAACAGTCAAAACAATTGGTCAAACAATAAAAAAAAATAAAGCCAAGTCGACCATATATATAATATATTGAAAAATTCAATATATATATATATATATATATATATATATATATATATATATATATATATATCTAAACTATATTAAAAATTGCGACCTTTATCTACAGTCCCGCTACAGTGGAATAATAATTTTTATGTACTTCTAGGTCTCTTCGTCACTTTTCCTTCCGTTTTTGCCCCTGTACCTTCCGTAAGAATTAACCTTTAGAGTCACTTTTCCTTCCGTTCTTTACCCCTGTACCTTCCGTAAGATTTAACCTTAGATAGATAATCAAATCATCCAATTTAGCTTCTCCTTCCCCGTCATCTTCCTATCTCACCGACTCCAATCTAACTTCTCCTTCCCTGTCTCCAATCTCATTTAACTTCATAAATAATGGTTGCTACTTCGAACACCAATCAATTAATGGCTGCTATTTCGAACGCAAATCAATTATCTGATAAAAATAAAAATAAACGGTTGGAGCAACGGCGAAATCAATATAGAGAGCGACGCGATATGATGTCCGAGGAAGAACGAGAAATTCAGAGAGAACGTTGGCGTTCACAGTATAGAGAACGTAGACTGAATATGAGTAATGAACAGGTTGTCGCTGAGAGAGAACGTCGACGTCAGTATAGAAAGCATCGCGGAATTATGACTGAGGAGCAACGAGAAATTCAGAGAGAACGTTGGCGCTCGCAATACAGAGAGCGTAAACGAAAAATGAATAATGAACAAATTGCAGCTGAAAGGGATCGTGTGAGGGATCGGGCTAGAGCACGTCGTTTATCTTTGACTGGTGTTGAAAATTTGTCTTCAGAGCATGCAAGCTTGCTAACATCACTTCAATCAGGTACATTTTTTCTTTACACGCTTAATTGTTTGTTCCTTGCTTTTATTCAAGTATAATTACACGTATATATACCATTAATACCATTAACCACAGACAACTCATCTAATCTCATCCCTCACCTGGACAACAACCTGTAAGTCTGTAACTCATGCTCCTGTTATGCTGTTAGACCCATGGAATCTAAATTGGAAATGGGCAATAATCTAAATTGGAAATGCTGCTAGACCCATAACGGATTCATATAAATATACTCCATCTAAGTAACAGTTAAAACTTATAATAACTCAAACATATAAAATTGTCGGCTAACAGTTAACATTAGAACTCATATGTAAAATCAACCATTACTTCATCTCATATAATGATAATGTTTAAGTCACCAAGATACAAAAAAAAATCATCCTGAATAGGACTATGACAATTACTGAAACAGACTCCATCTAAGTAACAGCTAAAACTTATAATAAATCAAACATATAAAATTGTCGGCTAACAGTTAACATTATAACTCATAAGTAAAATCAACCATTACTTCATCTCATATAATGATAATGTTTAAGTCACCAAGTCCTTAATAGTACTATGACAATTACTGTGACTTGCAGGCCAGCATGTTTCCCCTTCCATTGACAATATGGTTGACAAAGATCACACTCTTCAATCCATTCTTCGTTCTGAAACCGATACACAATTGTCTTCGAAATGTACAAACACACTAACGTCTGATCATTCAGGTGTGTACGTAGTATTGTAATATTGTTTTCTATAAATTATTTGTTTGTTTCTTGGGCTTACTCGCATTCGGTTACCTTACCGTGTCTTGCAGGTCAACATGTCCATGATTCAATCTATAACGAATTTAGCAAAGATACAACTCCGTCACTTGGCCTTGATCAGCCATCTACACTTACTACGAAACTGCGTAATTCTTCTTCTTTGCATCAACTCTTATACTTCATCACACAACCACTAATTCTTCTTCTTTATTTAATTAATTATTAATTAATTATATATATAATTGTCTTTGTTAATTATTTATTTATTTATTCCGTTACTATTTTATTTATTTATTTATTTTTTTATATAGACGAACAATCGACTACAGAAAACTTAAATGCATCTCAGCTTTTTAGCATTTTGCAACGACATCTGGACTCAGAAGTATCTAGGATTGGAGGTCACCATTACACTCCTGTTTTGGATATTAGTCAAGGTTCTATGAATGTTATATTTAATAATGCAGGTGTGTTAGATCTCTGTATTCTCATCTAAACAACGTATATGATTCGTGTCATCAATTTTGTTAATGATTTAATCTTACTGCATTTTTACTTGAGCAGTTTCCACTCCCGTTGTTGGCGGATTTAAAAAATCATGTTCAAATATTTTCGGAGATTGGAACCTACATGAGGAAGGTCATGAAAATGAATACCCTGATCAGTACCTATCTACTCTCACAGGTTCTTCTTTATCTTTTTATGTATTTATTACTTTGTGTTTTATACATTTATTTATTGTTATGGGGTTTTCCAAACACGTTTAATTATACCATCACAGATGGTCCCGGTGTTGTTCAATCTGATATATCAAACCGGTCGAAACGACTATCCAAAAGGCAAAGATCGTTTCACAACTGTGCTAGAGACTTTACCGACTCGCCTCCTCTTCAGCGTATGCATTTAGGCAACATGCGTACATGCATCCACTGTCAGGCGAAGTTATACCCTCACGAATCACGAGAGTTCTGTTGTCTCAATGGACGTGTCAACCTGCCACTACCTCCTGTACCTCCTCCGTTGATGTATCTTTACATGGCACAATCCAATGTGGGTAAACATTTCAGAGATAATATAAGAAGGTACAATCATGTATTTGCATTTACATCAATGGGTGTACATATTGATGAGAACTTAGCTAATGGAAGAGATGGTGTTTATACTTATCGAGCACTGGGATCTATATACCATAAAATTGGTAGTTTATTGCCTGAAATTGGAAGTAGACCGAGATACCTACAAATGTATATATATGACACTGACAATGAGCTAGACTACAGACTCTCTGAGAGTGATTCACTTGATAGACAGATCCTTGCAACTCTTAGACAGATATTAGATAGATGCAATCCCTTTGTTAGTGTACTCCGTCAAGTTTCACAGCGCACAGACATAGATAACATTCGGTTGCAGATAAAAGAGAGCTCTATTGAACGACATCGCTATGCAATGCCCACTTCATCACAAGTTGCTATCTTAGTCGGTCCCGATGAACCTTCCGATATAGGCGACGAGAGATATCATTGTCGAGACACGGTCCGGTAATTTACTTAATGTGCCTCGACAATCGCTGGGATTTTATGATCCTCTTCAATTATCCACTTTTACCGCCTTATGGTAGTTTTGGTTGGGATTTAAATATATTCCGAATGACTCACGCCGGATAAGTTGTCGTGAATTCTACTCCTACATGTTACAGTTCCTCTAATTTCTTATTTTAAAAAAGCTTATGTGTATATTATTTACTTCGCTTCACACTTATGGATTAGTTTAATTATTTTCTCTTGATATCGGTTTATCCTTCCGGATCGGAGAACATGTCGAATTCTCGCTTCTTATTGGTGGAAGGCTTTTTCAGCAATATGTAGTTGACCAGTATGTCAAAATCTCAACTCAACAATTGAGATATATACGGGATAATCAAAACAATCTTCGCGCCGAGCTATACCAGGGCTTACATGACTCCGTCGTTGCTGGAGAAACATCTTCAAGTAAATTCGTTATTAATTTACATTTATTTGTTTGTTTATTTTATTATTGTACTGATTATTATCATTATTGTTATTAAAATTATATCAATTAATATTTTAGGTAATGTTGGAAGAAGGACTATTTTGCCTGCATCATACATTGGTAGTCCGCGAGATATGCACAGAAGATATCACGATGCAATGGCTTTGGTTCGGAAGTTTGGCAAACCCGACATCTTCCTTACAATGACTTGCAATCCAAACTGGGATGAAATCAATGAAAGATTGGCTCCTGGACAAACAGCACAAGACAGACCAGACGTAACTACTAGAGTGTTTCGGGCCAAGTGTGAAGAGCTGAAAAAAGATTTGTTCAACCACCATGTACTGGGTAAGGTAATTGCACATGTACATGTCATTGAATTCCAGAAGAGAGGCTTACCCCATGCTCACTTTCTTCTGATATTTGATGAATGTGACAAACTACGTACTCCTGATGACTATAACAAATTAGTTCGTGCAGAAATTCCTGATCCATCTATAGAGCCTGAGCTATTTAACATTGTCTTGAAGCATATGATTCATGGGCCATGCGGGAGTCTGAATCCATCTTGCGTTTGCATGAAAGATGGAAAATGCAAAAAGAATTTTCCAAAGGATTTTGCAGCTGTTACACTGCAAGGTACTGATTCCTATCCGATATATCAACGGAGAAACAATGGCCGAGTTGTCCGTCTTCATCATGGCACACAGGAGATCGATAATCGGTGGGTAGTTCCTTACAATCCTTGGCTCTTGAAGAAATATGACTGTCATATCAATGTCGAGATCTGTTCTAGCATCAAGAGCGTAAAATATTTATACAAATATGTCTACAAAGGAGGTGATCGTGTTTCTATGGAGGTCTCTTCAGAATCGAACAATGATAAAGACGAGATAAAACAATTTGTTGATGGTCGTTGGATATGCCCACATGAAGCTTGATGGAGAATATATATGTTTCCCCTAAACAGAATGTACCCTTCTGTTTATACCTTACAGGTTCACCTTCCCAACATGCATCAAGTGACTTTCACAGATGGCCAAGACCTTCGAGTGCTGATGAATGATGAAAAAACGTCATGCACAATGTTAACAGAGTATTTTCATATGAATAGTATTGATCCTGAAGCAAGTAAGTATCTGTATCAAGAATTCCCGGAACATTATACATGGTGCAAGCAACTCAAAGTTTGGCGAAAGAGAGGAAACAAAAACCGTGTTATTGGAAGACTCTCCAATGTCTCTCCGTGTGAAGGTGATAGATATTACTTGAGGTTGATGTTGAATCATGTTCGAGGTGCCACATCTTTCCAAGATCTTCTACAAGTTGGCTCCACAATACACACAACATTTAAAAGTGCAGCTGAACATCTTGGTCTACTAGAAGCTGACAATGCCATTCGAGAATCATTGCTTGAGGCGTCAGTCGTTCACATGCCCTCTGCCATGAGAAGATTATTTGTGACAATATTAGTTCACATTAATCCCGTTGGAGTGAAGAAATTGTGGGACGAATTTCACTCATTTATGATGGAGGATTATGCTTCAAAAAGCTCCGGTAATGCAGTCAATCTTTTGCTCAGTGATCTTGAGGCTTCATTGAGTGAACTAGGCAGAAAGATATCTGATTTCGATCTCCCGTCTCGATGTGATGATCCCATAGAAGGGCCCCATGTCCCAAGTTCAATTGTTGAAGAGCGCTCCGTACCAATACCTGCTGATGATCTATCTTCATATGACAGAATGAATTCTGGCCAGAGATATGCATTTGACAGTATAATGACTTCTATAAAGAAGAAAGAAAGTTCTGTTTACTTCATTGATGGTCCGGGTGGAACTGGAAAAACCTTTCTATATCGATCCCTCATAGCTTCTTTAAGGAATGACGGTCATATAGCAATAGCAACTGCTACATCTGGTATAGCGTCAATAATGATGCCAGGTGGGCGTACCGCTCATTCAAGGTTCAAAATACCGATTCCTACACACTCAAGGTCAACTTGCACATTCAGCAAGGGATCTGATGTGGCTGCATTGCTTCGTGAAGCAAGTGTCTTGATATGGGATGAAGCATCGATGACTCACCGAGATGCATTTGAAGCGTTGGATAGATCCCTAAAGGACATTTTTGATAACAATCTACCCTTTGGAGGGAAAGTGGTTGTAATAGGAGGTGATTTTCGGCAGCTACTTCCTGTCGTCAGCCGTGGCACAAGAAGCCAGACCATTGATGCCTGCATTACCAATTCCCCTTTGTGGCAACACATACAAATCCTGCGTCTCACTGAAAACATGCGGGCCAAAACCGATCCTCTATTTTCAGATATGTTATTGCGAATAGGAGATGGTACAGAAACTTATGTATCAGGCGATATGATAAGACTTCCAGATGATATAGTAATTCCATGGGAAGATGATCTATCTCTGAACCACCTTATAAATCAAATCTTCCCAAGATCTACAAAAACGCATTACGACAAAGGTACATGATAGATAGAGCTTTGATAACTCCATTGAACAAGAATGTGGACTTACTTAACCATGAAGTCATTAATATATTTCCGGTCAAGAACTCGCATTACTACTCCTTCGACTATGTTGAGAATGGCGCCCATAATTTGTATCCTCCGTAGTTTCTACATTCTATGTCTCCCCGTGAATTACCTCCGCATGAATTAACTTTGAAGCTAGGGTCACCAATAATACTCCTACGGAACCTTGATCCAAAAATGGATTATGCAACGGCACAAGGTTGTTGTGTCGTAAATTCTATCAAAATCTTATTTATGCAAAATAATCATCGGAAGTTTTTCCGCATGCCCGCTTTATTGAATAGGATTCCCTTAAAATCCTCGATGATGCTAGGGCCCCATTTTTTTGCCTTACCCGAAACAATTTCCATGAAGGTTAAGTTTTGCACTTACTATTAATAAGTCACGAGGGCCAAACCTTACCTCATGTCGGTGTATATTTTGCGGAGCATGTTTTTAGCCATGGTCAATTATATGTCGCTCTCAAGGGGTATATCAAGGCATAACACAAGGGTTTTAGTGAAGAATGGTTCTCTCATTGATCATCCCGAGTTCACACGAGGAACGTGGTATACAAAGAAGTACTACAACAATCTTCACGAAGGCGCGAAGTTTTATTTAAGGTAACATCCAAGTCCTACCTCCATGTAGTCTCCACTAACGTGTTCTCCTCATTTAACTCCAAAGCACAAAAGTGTCTCTCAAAGCTTACTAACTTCTTTCTGTTGTAATTAACTTCAAATCTTCTTTGTACTCTATTTTTTTGTTCCTATGACTTTCACTAATGTGTAATCTATTTTGTTAAGCTCCCTAATGTTTCGTGTTCGAGCATGTAATAATCTGAATTTTGTTTCCCCTATGGCTTTCACTACTACTATGCTTTCTTGGTGTATTCTTGAGTTTGGGGATTTGATAAATAGTTATTTGCAGAATGCAAAAGAATCTTTTCAGATCTGGAAGTATATGTAATTCCTTAAAATTTACTTTGTGCTAAAGGTTTATTTATTTATTTTTTAGGACCTAACTTTTATGTCAAACAATTCTGTTGCGCAGGTTGGTGATGCTAACAATGACCGTGCTTACATGGAGAAACCAGATGATATGTACACTTTTGTTTTCTACTGATCAATACTTTAACCAAGAGTGAAATTTGGAACATATGCCACTCAGCCGCTCTGTTCTGTTATAATACTAGTTAATGCCCGTGCCTTCGGCACGGATTTCATAAAGAGACATCGTCAATAGTGTGTGATATAAAATTGTACATGCATTTATCTAATAGAAAAATAATTCGTTAGAACTACGTATGTGATGCTAGAATTCTTTATTTGTGTGATGTTGGAAAATGAATTATATCACATCAATTTTTAGAATTCATATGTTCTGCATGTATTGATGTTTATTGTTTACTAACACAATGACTCCAGAGTTCACATGGTTGGCTAACCCCTAACCATCATTAGTGGTTTGATCGCCTGAAATTATAATAATGTAACAATGCTCATGACATTACACGCATGCTACTTACAATCATCTAAACAGCTTTGGAAGACAATGTTCAGCTGTATTAAAAAAGAACGCAATAAGAATTCGAAGAAAGCCGAAAAAGGTAGTGGTTGGATTGGTCTTCTTACATTCATATGTAAGTAGTTCAAATAGGTGCATTTGCAAGATGATCGATACTCTCTCAATTTCCAATGCAACTTAATCTGCTAAAAAAAAACTTTTTCACCGTACCAAGCTCAATGGGGTGGACTTAAATAATAATAATAATAATAAACAACAGTTTGTGTGTGTGTGTGTGTGTGGTTTAATTAAGCTAATTTATATATATAACTTAACCTAACAGTCTGATATTAGGCATTAATCATCAAGGAATCTATAAAAGAATATCTGGAATGAGATAATGAGGAAAAAAAATAGCACAGTTGATGTATATATCCAAAGTGTGCCAAGTTGCCAACTTAGTTCCTATCTTATTGCAAATCATCAAAGAACAAAAACCCGGTCCGGTTGTATGGAAACAATTAATACAATGAGCTTTCTGTTGAAACTAAGGGAAACAAATACATCAAAATTCCTTCTACATTACATGCTTAGAGAGCAAAATAAAAGAACTAACAGTATAGACATGAACTTCGAAGCAAAAAGTCGTCTTCTCACAGGCCTTCGTGAGGAAACCATAGAGCAATTGAGTCTGATTTGACTCAAAGGGCCTTGTCGTCGACTTGAAGGCTCGAAAAGCTTGATCATCACTTGAGCAAAGTCCCGCTTGAACAAAGGTCCATCTAATGAGTAGGTTTGAACCCGACTTGCGGTTGCTTCATCCATCATCAACCTGGAACAAAGATGTAGAATTCCCTTCCCTTCCACCAATCTCTTATAGTAGTGTGTAACAAACCCTGATCATGTTGTCCCCTCATAGTCCATATTCATGCGAGGCTCCTAAGGTAAATCCCCACTGTTATTACATCTCGACCTCATCTAATCGCAGTTGATATCATTTTTTAGACCTCGCTACATTGTAATTCTTCAAGGCATGTTTACCTTTGAATTGAGATAAAACATTCTCATTTTGGAAAGGCCCGTGAAAAACTAAACAAAAAGTAGTCATCTAACCTTTAGTGTAAAGCCAAAGATGATCTTGCAATTCCAAATGCCAAATGCAAAACCGTAAGAAGGACCTCCGTCTTTGAAGTGTGGAAACAACAACCTTTAGAAAAGTTGGCATGTATTCCATCAAGAGGCATTTAATGAAGGGCCAAATTGACCATGATTAAGATGGCATAAGCATACATGTGCGATAGATAGTACTACTCTAATATACTATAGACACTTTGAAATAAGAAGTTTATCATAAAATAGGAAGCACAACTTTAAGAGAGTAATCAAAAGAGCAAAGTAAACCCACAACCAAAAATCCCATGAACAAAAAAACTGGCAATCACTTCATACAGTTGAACATAAGATATGAAAGCAAGACATATCGTGGTCTGAAAAAATACCTTGGGCTTTGCTTCCCCTTTTGGTAACTTTAAGACCTCCTCCTTCAATGTGTTTTCCTAGAGCAATAATTTATCAGATGCATGTGCTACAACTTACAACCATTCTAATCGTAAAAATTAAATACTGAACAGAATGTTTCTCACCTTCTTTGTCACAAAAAACAGGCTCCTCACCTCTTCCACAGTTCCACTCATAGAAGGATCCAACTGTTTATACCTTAATATCATTAATAAAATCAATATCTGACACTTTATGAACCAATATCTATAACTTACGTTGTTCAAATGGGAAAAAAAAGAAAAAAAGAAAGGAAAAGTATTGACATAAATTATCATAAATAGGAAATTCAGTTCGGTAAGAGAATTACCAACTCAACTCTTCCTTCCTTTTCCTCTCAATCTCTTTGTTTTATCATGAGAACTGGTTCATTGAAGAAAAAATTTTGATTTAGAAAATGGAATAAAAGAGTTGTAATTGACCTTGAAAATTGATTGGCCGAGAGAATTGGGAAAAAAAAAGAAACGTACCTGATATCAAAATTAGCAACTTGCTAATCGACGGAGTGATGGATGCAAATATACGATGATTCTTTCTTCTTTTATTTTTATTTTTCTTATTTGGTCATAGGGAATATTGAAAAGAGGAGAGCAACCCTTCATTGGTGAGAGAGAACTAAGGGTTTTGAAGGGAACGGGGGTTTATTTCTCTTTGTCGATTGTGAGGACCAAAAGATTTCTCTTTGTTCGTTTCCATAATGGTTAAGACTGGTAATTAATATCTAATCCACCGCCGGGGAGGAATAACTGCCCTTAATGGCGAAAGTGAGAACCAAGGGTTTGCACTACAAAGGGTTATTAAGACATTTAATTAATTCCTAATACACATGGCATAACCGTGGCCCTCAATTTATACCCCTGATATCGAATCCCAGCCGCGAGTAAGGAAACAGCCCGTTAAACACATTGTTGCTTTACAAACAGTAACCATGTCTAACGATAGTAACATTCAAGCATTATGATACCAAATTCAAACCCCAAAGCAAACAAACAATATACGTCATCAGAAGATAACAATAACTAAAGAAGAAACACGAACCATTTAATAACCAATCATGCCATAAGTTGAAACCAATAATCCTGAAGGTTTAAACATGACTATTGAAAGTCTTGAACAATTAAAAATAATTTTGATCAGAACAAAGGGCATACATATCCACAAAAGAGAAAGAAACACGATACCAAGTAGTGGGTATATTTCTTGTGATAAAGATCCCGAGAACAATGATTTAAGTAAGCAATACTAACATCAAATTGTAAAAGCAATCAGGGAAAGACACTTTCGAAAAAACAAAATAGAAAATATATTTTAAAATGGAACTAATCACACAATTTAAAATAATAAATAATGGAAATAATTACCTGTTATATAAAAGTTCCACTCCAAAATGGCAATCAAACGAAACCATGAATCCAATACATTAAAGCGAAAAATGATGCAATTGGAAATGCATCGAGTTTGAAAAATGGTTTGATTTCGGTGTTTGGACAGATCTCCTTGAGCCAAGCCTAAAAAAAGTAAGAGAGAAGAGAGAAGAAAAAAAGAATTTGATTGTAGAGGAACCCTTCGGGATATGTGAGTTAAGAGGGAAAAGGAGTAAAACCGATATTTTGAGAGGAAGAGGAACTGTGGGGGTGGTGGAGAGAGAGAACAAAAGGAGAAACTAAGGCATTTCTCTTTAAAAAGTTTTCTAATTCCCAAACCCTTGATTTAACCGTGTCCTGACCCTTGATTTATCACTGCAAAAAACGAAGGGATTTTTTTTATTTAACTTCACAATTAAGATGGTAGCGGGGAGACGTAAAGTGGAGAATTGAGAGGGAGACGGAAGTTTGGAGAAACGAAGGGTTTTTTTTTCGTTTAATTCTACAATTAAAACTCTAATTAATTCCCAATCCACGTGGCAGCATGGTGACCCTCGATTTATCCCCCTCAAAATGAATCCCAGCCGCGAGTCAGAAAACTGAGCTGTTTTGTTAAGTTGATATATCACTCTCAAAATGCACTCCCTAGTCTTCGTCACGGATGTCTTTATGGTTTTGATTTGCATGCAAATATGCAATTCATCTCTTCAAGAACTGGCAGCATGGGCTAGACACGACAAAGACACTGCTAGCAATTCTAAACTATGTGATTAGCAATTCAACATAGATTATTATGACAAAAGAAGAAGTCATTGGGACCAAAATATTTAGCAATTACTATGACTAAAATTACAATTACTATGGCGAAGTTTTGATACAACTTAAAGAAGCGACAATTAAAAACTTTATACAGTGATATGCATGTCCAAAATTGAAAGTCTCACTAAATCCATAGAAATTCAAAAGAAAAGTTCCTGATGTTGCCATCAAATAAATTTGTCAAGACATTGAATCAACACATTTATTAACATATTACTTTGAAGTACATCTATCACATAAAGCTTCCGGGCTTGCAGTTTTCATCTTATAAGTTGAACATCCATGTCATACTCTATCTATATCAGTTTGAAATAAATAAAAAATGAGATGGGAGCAAGATGAGATGGCTCTGCATTTGACCTTGCACCCTATGCATTAATTGGAAGTGTAAATTGGCACTGGTGATCTAATCAAATCTACCCAAATTGCTTATCTTGCTACTCCCATGATGCAATGCTCGCAATAAGAACAGAAAAAAACAGCCGAGGAAAAGAAATATTGGAACAACCAAATCCAATAAATTTCAAAGTAAATGAGGAGACATACCCATTAGAAGAAATGCATATCACTTGTGCTCTAGACGGTGATCACTACAACTACTGTTGAATGGGACAAAACAATTCCATCAGCTTATAACTATAAAAGGCTCATGACATGTAGAAGCTAATGAAAGAAGATATATGTGGTAATAAAACAAATCAGAAGATTTGAACAAAAAATAACTTTACCTTGCTATATGGCCTCTGAATGATATCAAGCAGAATACCAACATATGTTCGAGAAGACTGATGCATCCGAGGGAAATTTTACAGGCTTTACAACCAAACCTTCTACTGAAATATCTACAATTCATTACTAAACTCATTTCAATAACTTCCATTAAGTGTACTTCTTGATTTGAGTCGGTAAAAGCTTGGTTCGTCCTCTTGACCTCTGGCCCTTTCGGTTTGAGTTGGTCAAACTACCAACCATAAAATGAGAGAAAAAATGAAAACGCCCTGTTTAAAAAAAAAAAAACTCCATTAAGTGGGCAGGAACATGTCTACCAAAGAACCAATATATCTACCTAATAAAGCATGGAGTCGTAAACTACCACTAAAGTACAAAGCTCGAGGAAAAAAAAAAGAAGCAAGAACCCATCACTTCTAACGTACTATTCTTCCTACTATTCCACCTTACTCTTCATACAATGCTTACCCAAAGAAGAGATTTAACCGACAACGTGAACCCAAATCCTAAGATATCTGATAAATTAGTAGTAATTTCAATTCATTATGCTTTTTATGGTTATGCTGTAAGTATGACATCACCATAAAGAACACCACCTCAACTTTTCAATTTTGCTTTGTTCTTGTTTTGGTTTTGATATAAATAAGAAGAAAGCTCGCTGCATTGAGAATTGGATTGAATTGCATCAAATAGTCAAACAACATGATTTAATTCCAATAGAAAAATAGGCGCACTTAGTTTGTTGCTTCATTCAATTTCAACTATAATGAAGTTTAATATAATTCACAAATTATCCATTAAGCCCGAAAGTAAGCTAGTGACAACTAACAACATTTTGAAGTAAAAAAATTCTAAAGCATAAAATAATTAGAATTTTGTGTACACAAACCTTGGCTTCCTTGGCAAGTTTCATGTAAATTTGTCCACTGAACTTGTACTTGCCAATCAACAAATTAAGATGTCTTATCCGTTAATACTTCAAACCCCCTAAGAAAGGAAGTAACTAACCAAACATCCATTTAGATATTGTACATTTATCATCACTACAACAATTCTATTATAGATTGATTGTTTATGCTCTTATGTTGCAAGTTGTACAATAAAATATTGAAATATGATACCTCTATGAGTTTGTTGTGATTCGAAATCAGCCACTAATTTTGTCGACAATGCAATTCTGAATCAACCACTCCAACTCTTTGAATCATGAAATGAAGCTATAGACAATTGTAGAGCGAAGAGTATCAAAGCAAGAATGCAAATTGAGTATACTACAGACAAAATCACGGTTGTATAAGAAACTAAAAATTAGTGTTTTCTATATTGATATAAAGTTGAATCGCGAATAAATATAATTCAAAGTAGTTTAACCGAATCTGGTCCAAATATGTTATTTCTATTGTTTCGAGCTATAGACAATTGTAGAGCGAAGAGTATCAAAGCAAGAATGCAAATTGAGTATACTACAGACAAAATCATAGTTGTATAAGAAACTAAAAATTAGTTTTGTCCATATTGATATAAAGTTGAATCGCGAATAATTATAATTAAAAGTAGTTTTACCAAATTTGGTTCAAATATGTTATTTCTATTGTTTATACGACAAAACGAAACAATTTTGAACAGTTCAACCATAAAACTCAAATCAATTATATCGAAGGATAGACTTAATTGACCAAAGTCACCAACAATATAAGATCAGGCCTCATAGTCATAATTAAAATCCAATGATTGCCCGGAAGAGAAATTGAGAAATGAGACCTAGATACGTGTAAGATATTTCAACAGTTAACTGTGGCCTTTTCTGGGTGGTCTTTTGGCGGGTTTTAAAATTCGACATCTAACGCCTTCACTTTTGAGTTCTCCGTGTGTGACGAATTGACGTGAACCTTAATACCACTTTACATTATCAGCCCTGTCTAAACTAATAATAAACAGGAAGCTTATATAAGATAAAAATTAAAAAGGATACTTGTGTTAATAGCAAATAGGTTATGTGTTACATAGTGTTAAAAATATATATCAAGTTCCAAGGAGAATTAAAAGGAAGCTTTGTTAGACTTCACTCTTTTATATTTAGTTCAAAAAATCTAAAATGAGTGAGTCCATCTTCCCACCATTGTGCAGTTTCCTTTGGCCATGGCTTTGATGCATAAGCCCTCCCTCTTCAAGTAAGGCTAAGGAGTGCATGAGCTAATGTAGTAGTAGCATAATGCGATAATACTCAAATATAAGTCCATATTTGGCATGAGTCAACGAACCGAAAACAACATATCAAAATTTCTAATATAATAAAGAGTTCATGATAGGGTGGGCAGTAAAACTTCGAGCAATTTGAATAATATCATATCATTAACAGGAAGATAAGATATTAATTAATGAGTGGGTGGGGGCTGCTTATCCTACAATTATTCGAAAAAGAAAGAAAAATAAAACATGAAAACTGCCTACACGAAAATGTGAAAGGAATAATATTAAGATCAAACTATAAAGTCATACCTAAAGGCACAATCGCATACCTGTAGAAGGCTACGGACTTTCTGTACTAACCGTTGAATCTTGATTAAAATACTATGATCTCCTTATATTGCGCAAATGCATTTATACAATACCCATGGCAGAAATGGCTCCCTATGATTATGGATTGTAAATCAGTGCATGATAAAAACAGGTAGTATTGAAGTTATGAACACGTGTTTCTACACTCGCAAATATCAAATAATATCAACAACATCATAATTGTCCCTAGAGGAAGAATATTATCACATTTCTTTTAAAAAAAACTATTCAGCAGATAGTGTATGGTTCCGACATGTTCAGTTGACCAATACCATAATACTAAAATTTTAATTAAAAGGGAAAAAAAAATTCAG
The DNA here is from genome assembly GCF_015680905.1 of Coptis chinensis. NCBI lineage: Eukaryota > Viridiplantae > Streptophyta > Magnoliopsida > Ranunculales > Ranunculaceae > Coptis > Coptis chinensis. The sequence goes on from NC_141456.1 coordinate 43,057,767, forward strand.
CAGACTATCTATAGTGATGATACAAACTTTACCACCTCTCCTTCAGTAGAGTTGCCAGTCTGCCATTACCATAACCTAATTCTTCATCTCAATAAAATTAAAGCTAAAATTTTGATAGTAAAATATTTGACTGGTTCTCAGTCTATGATCCTGTTAAAAATGTCCGATAGAAGGGACATGAAGAAAAATGACAAAAAAAATCTACAATATTAATCATAATATATATACCTAATTAGAATAGATAATAATACGTCAATATGAAGATAAATATTCGCAGAGAATATTTACCCATTAAAACATCACATAACTATACAATAGCATTTAACAAAAATAAGCAATGAATATGATTGCTTTCTCAACAGTGGGAGCATATTTGAACACCTTCACACAAAAAGAAGGGAGAACACAAATTATATCCACAAAAAAGCATTAGACATTTCATACCTGGACGTTTTCAATTTATTCAAGAATTCTTGCAACAAAAGATTTGTCATCCCCGAAGTTCAATGAAGAATAGCTTAATCGGTTATTCAATATAGATTTGATTGTGGTGTGGACTTTCAGGTGAAAACAAAACACATAAGAGGAGATTACTTACTTGTGAGAATACCTTCCAGCGATAGATTGAGATGAATTGCAAAAGAGAGAGGTGAGATTTGATTTAAAGAGATACTACCTGAGAAAAATAATGACTTCAGGGTTCAGGCTTTAAGACGAATTTCAATGAGGAGATTGTGAAAGGAATAATATTAAGATCAAACTATAAAGTCATACCTAAAGGCACAATTGCATACCTGTAGAAGGCTACGGACTTTCTGTACTAACCGTTGAATCTTGATTAAAATACTATGATCTCCTTATATTAGCAAAATGCATTTATACAATACCCATGGCGTAAACTGCTCCCTATGATTATGGATTGTAAATCGATTACCGCGATAAAAATAGGTAGCACTCGAAGTTATGAACACGTGTTTCTACACTTTCGCAAATATCAAATAATATCAACAACATCATATTGTCCCTAGAGGAAGAATATTATCACATTTCTTTTAAAAAAAACTATTCAGCAGATAGTGTATGGTTCCGACATGTTCAGTTGACCAATACCATAATACTAAAATTTTAATTAAAAGGAAAAAAAAAATTCAGCAGACTACCTATAGTGATGATACAAACTTTACCACCTCTCCTTCAGTAGAGTTGCCAGTCTGCCATTACCATAACCTAATTCTTCCTCTCAATAAAATTAAAGCTAAAATTTTGATAGTAAAATATTTGACTGGTTCTCAGTCTATGATCCTGTTAAAAATGTCCGATAGAAGGGACATGAAGAAAAATGACAAAAAAAATCTACAATATTAATCATACGCCATATATACCTAATTAGAATAGATAATACCGTCCAATATGAAGATAAATATTCGCAGAGAATATTTACCCATTAAAACATCACATAACTATACAATAGCATTTAACAAAAATAAGCAATGAATATGATTGCTTTCTCAACAGTGGGAGCATATTTGAACACCTTCACACAAAAAGAAGGGAGAACACAAATTATATCCACAAAAAAGCATTAGACATTTCATACCTGGACGTTTTCAATTTATTCAAGAATTCTTGCAACAAAAGATTTGTCATCCTGAGTTCAATGAAGAATAGCTTAATCAGTAATTCAATATAGATTTGATTGTGGTGTGGACTTTCAGGTGAAAACAAAACACATAAGAGGAGATTACTTACTTGTGAGAATACCTTCTAGCGATGGATTGAGATGAATTGCAAAAGAGAGAGGTGAGATTTGATTTAAAGAGATACTACCTGAGAAAAATAATGACTTCAGGGTTCAGGCTTTGAGACGAATTTCAATGAGGAGATTGTAGAATACAACCTATTTCCAAAAATAAATCAATTGCAGATTGAATAGAGAATTTGATGAGAACAAAAAGCGAATGAAAGAAAGACACTTCCAATTTTCTGTCATTCTTAGTTCAGTATCCAATAAAACAATGAAAGTAAACGGACAATTACAGAGCACGACAGCAGAGAGAGAAATTACCTGCCTGAAAGAGGAGGGCTTCACAACTGAAATTATTTGTCATTACACATTATCGATCACCTTGAACACATTATCTTAAACAAAGTGTTTCTCCAACTTCAAACATATATTTTGATCAGCCTATAAAACTATACCGGGTAAATATGGCAAGCTAATTAACAAATCTTTTAGTGACTGTAACATAGGAAGCCGACATTGCAAATCAGAAGCAAACAAATCTGAACTGAAGAACAAATGCGTGTACATTCTGTTATAAGCACAGCTAAGCAAATGGTTTTAATTATTTAACAAATATCTTGCGTTATCGGGTGTGCGTTAGTGAGAGAAGAACTTGCAGACATAGAGTAGGTATTGAAAACACGCGAAATAGTATAAAGACAACAAAATGGTCGACGCACATTGTCCACGCAACTAAAAATGGTCTGTGTGAGCCAGATTTTGTAAGCGAACCAAAATTTCAGCTCAAAACCAATTAATAAGAAAAATAGTTGACTATTTCAGACGTGATGTGTTAGGCACCTGATAACCACATATAAACATCAGGCTAAAATAAGAAAACGTGCCAACCAGAAATATTAAGAAGATATACACATTTCAATATCTCAGAACAACAAACTCCTGATGGCATAAGAATTATGACATACCAGAGATATCCAAGTAAGCCTCGGGTAGAATGGGGTCATCGACTTCTTTGGAGTTTCAGGCTTAGGCTATCGATCACTTGTTGATATGCATGGTATCTATGTAGGGAATCTTTTGGGCAGTAAGGGAACTTCACGTGGATCATATTTGGCTTCAATGACTTGTATATATCGACTTGCTTATTCATAGATTGATTACTGTTAGTTGGTTAAGTTAAATTATGAGGGGAAAAAAGAGAAAGGAATGGATTCATAAGTGAATAAGTTTTGATGGATTGCAGGAAGCTAGGAAAGTTGCGGCCGAAGGTACTACTTTTAAATTGCCCTAGAAGTGCCCTCGGAAAAGAAGAATTTAACACCGACACTTCTAATATGATGTAACCTTAGCTATTGTCTTGACAACACACATTTGGGCCCGAGAACTTGCTCAAGTATCTACTGATAATCTTGAAGATGAACTAACGAAAAATGCAATTTAGTTAGTGAGTGAGAGAGATGATGCAAACAATTGGATTACTCTGCAAGAAGTTGCAAGAGAAAGAATTGGAGTTGGAGCATTCGAACTATAAGAAAAGAAATGGTTGAGAGAATGTATAAGCAGGTCGGGTGACAATGGAAGCTGGATCCAGGTAGCTCAGGAAAATTACAACCAGGCAGTAGTGAGTGTCCAGAGTTATAACCTCAAGGGAGTCATTACAATTTACACACAGAGCGGACCAACCGAAAGGGTTGTGGAGGTAGTGAGGTTGAATATGCAGCTTCCTCTCACATTGACCAAAATAAGTGCCCTATTCAGGATTCCACGTAAGTTACACCCACCAGAAAATAAAACTGAAAGTGTTCGGGTGTATCATTCTTTTTTGATAGTTTGAATATTTTATCGAATACACCCTTTATTATCTCTTTCCATCGTTAGAAACCACACCCACGTAATAAATTATGACATACCTGATCCATTAAAAAATCGCCCAAGCATGTCCAATGATAAAGGTGTTTTCAAAACCTGCATGAAAGAATTCTTTAAAACCTGCATTAAAGAATTTAGAAATTTGCAGAGAGATCTATTGCAAGGGCTGGTCCTTTTTTGCAGAATTTAGAATTTAGAAAAACCTCTAAATTTGCAGAGAAATTTAGAAAATGGAAGAAGAAGACGAAATGACTGGTCCTTTTTTGCGCTCCAAGTCCGACCAGAGGTTGCTAGCCATGGTCATCTTCGGCATCAATTTGACGTGATCCAAGAAACAAAAAAAATTACACGAAATAATAGAGGAGATAAGAACAGTACCTGAGTGGAATACAGAGAGTGAAGTACTAACGGTGATTCAAGAAAGATAGAGGGCTGAAGGAGAGGAAGAGCGGGATACGAAGGGTTTTGAGACTTGATATAATTATGCCTAATTAATAAGGGAACTTTTCAATTATATAATTGGTGCTAATTTCTAATCTTGCGCACACTCACTATACCGCGTCCTGACCTTTGATTTATCCACCCTTGGATGGAATCCCAGCCGCGAGTCAGGAAAGCGAGCTGTTTTGTTAAGTTGATAGAACACTTACAATGTCATTGTACCAGGACGTACTACATACTGAAAGGTAGACGCAGCATCCTTTTAATTCTATATGTATGACACCTTATCATTATTCGTATAGCTTCCAAAAATGAATGGGCAACCATATGTGGCCTACGTTGCGTCTTTCATATCCTTTTTTTTTTCTACTCACATAGGACATATATTTATATTAAATCTAGCTTAATTTTATTTTTTACGTCTGCTTAAAGAATTCTTTAAATGCATACGTAGATAGATAAGGCTATGTCTTCATCATGAATTGTCTAAAAAATTATTCGACGAGAAAAAATTGCAACCGAACGTACCACAACTATATTAAGGGTTCTGTTCCCGCAGATAGATCGATAGTGAGAAACTACTATATTCCGTGTCGGGGTCTCAGTTCTTTGGGTCTAGCCCCCATTGTTTCACTTTCGGCCGCCCATCTATTACTTTTCCGAAATAAACCCAATGTCATCAAATCGAATGGTAATAAGTATCATTTTGCTCATGATGATAGTGACTTGCAATTGCCAAAGAATCGATCTCAAGTGAACATCGAAAGGGACCAACGCAAGGACGACGGATCAGTTTTCTGGGTATACAAATGATGGTTCCCTTATTGAAACACGGAACTTTTGAAAACACAACTAACTTTGCTTCCGAGAGCTCCTTACCACTAAGGCCAATGCTCAAGGTGTCGGGCCCTCTTGATCAAGAATTGAGAGTGATTTTTGCTATCATACTCTATTCTCTTTTTTTTTTTTGACTCCTATATATTTTTTCCAGATTGCGAGTCCATTGGATTACGCCCGAAGAGGTTGGGTGAGTGTTGATGTTGATAGAATTGTATGTGAATCTTGCGGCTCAAATCTTAGTTTTGCTTTGTTAGCATCGTGGACACCAACTGAAGGTGAACCTTTGTTGTCCTCAATGTTGTTAGTTTAATAATACTATATTACATTTAGAGTTGTTAATTTATAATACTATATTAGATTTAATGGCATGGGGAATTGTTTTTTTTATGTTTCATTTCCTCCATGAGCTTTCTAACTGTAGTCAATCTCATCTGTTTTGATTCAAGCTAATAATGCCGGTAAAAGCCTTTGCCAAGCGGCTTAATGTTGCACCGCGAACCTCATTTCCTTGGAGGGAAAATAGCTTGGCGGAAAGCTTGGTTCAGCTTCCTCCTACCCCACATTCAGCACTAACTAACCGGGCTTTAAAGATCGATCGCGGCCGATTGTTGCAATTTGTTTCCCTTTCATTATTGCCGCCTCTACAATTGGTCCGATCGCGACTTTCTCGAGTTCACAAATTGATCGTCTTCTAGCCCGCATGAAACTTTGGCTGGAGTAACGGGTTACATACAAGGAATTTATTCATGCAGGTGACTTGGTAAACATATATTATTTGGCTACTCGGCGTAGAAGTTTCAACGTTTTTGTTTTACCTTGGTTAATGATTTCCATTGGATGGTCAAAAGCTGATAAGCCTTGTGTGGATGGGAGCCAAGATAGGTTCTTAACGTTCCGGACTTTGAAGAACACTCCACTCAATCGACTAGGGTAATCGAATTCTCTTTTGATCCAATGCAAACTTACTCGCCTTCACATCATCCCGGACCTATCAAACATGCAGTCTCTGCTTCTCTTAAAAGAGACACGAGAAAGAAAAAAAATATTTTTTCCCGAGTCAAGATCTGAATCTAGGTCGCCTATGTTGGATTGTAGCGCTACATTCATAATCTAGGACTTCCTGACTTAAAGAATCTTATGATTGCTGGTAATTGGGCAGCCTTCAGGAAGTGAGGTTGGTGATCGCACATCTTCATTTGAATCAAGGGGACCAAGTACGCATAACCGGAACATCGAGGGTAGTAGGAGTACAATTGACATACCACAGCTGCTTCTGAGAGCTATGGTCAAGGGATCCCTTTTGGAGCGACAATTGGCGATGGCTCTGCAAGTAATGTAGCTGGATCAATGGGTGAAAATCTATAAGTATATTTAAGTAACTGAGGCTTGAAGGATTTTGTGCTGAAGTCATTGGTGAAACATGCAAGTGTTATGAAGTGTGTTCACTGCATGTAGATTAATGATCCCAGACCCTTCCGTTTAGGTGTCATCATTATAATATGCTCAATGGATAAATATTTATTTTTTGCTGAAAAATTAAGTGAAGAACGAGGGACTAAATTAAGAGTTCTTTTCTTATGTGTTCTTTGCATTTGTGTACGTCGCTTTTCAGCTCCCTTAATTGATCATTTACAATTTTTGCCGAATTTTTAACATATACTGTAAGTTAAAAAAAAATCATGACATATACAAAGTTGCACCATTTTGGATATGTTGTTTAACACAGATAACATTTATTCATTCTCGACTCCATCTTCCACATATTCAATATCCTCTGTAAGTTCCATTACCTTTTATATAAGCAACCATCTTATCAGCCAAATAAATCAATTACTATCTCTCATACATATAACTAATTAAATTTTCTAATAAATAAAAAAAACAACTGATCCATCAAGGAACATATCTCTATGAAGAGCATCCATGTTTCAGAACTAAACACCTCATGTGCTTCTTAATTTGGATGACCTGTCCTCTTTCCACCGACTACACATCAACCAGATAAAAACAAGCAAAAAATCATCTCCAATAGTTAAGTAGATAAAGACAAGCAAAAAAAATTTCCATTGCCTGTTCCTTTACTTGCTTTAGGTGAAACTATATCACGGTCTACTCTAAACAAGCATACACTACCGTAAGTTCCTTTACTTGCTTTCCACATATACACATACTTAGCTTATTCTTTATTAACTGTTGCCCTTTCCTTGAAATCAATTTAACTGCAACATACACGTATTTTAATCTTAAACAAGAACTAAATTTTCGTTGTCTGATACGTTTTCCATGTAGTATAAACCATTATTACTTTAGTTATATCAAAATTTACGCTCATTCTCATTGACCTGTTATTCCATCCATTTTCTAGACAATAATTAATCTTATATTACACGTAGGAATTGCGACGAATGGCACATCTTCAACATCATTGCATTGCGGATATTGACTCAACTGATAGACAATGGAAAATAATGGCTAGAGTGAATAGAATTTGGGAAACACTTGACTATGTCACTGACGAAGTAAGAAGTCTAGACATGATGCTCATCGACAAGCACGTAAGTGTATTTGTATAACTTTTTTTTTTTTTTAAATAACTCAGTATACATATAGTTGTATGTGGACTTCATTTGGACTTTTATCAGGGTCATCAGATACATGCAAAAGTTGATAAGACATTGATGAATAAGTTCCAGCACCAAATAGTTGAAAAGGAGATTTACTCTATAGATAGATTTTCTTTGTCAAAAAGCAAGAATAAATATAATGTCACTCCGGGAGAATATGTCATTAATTTCAATTGGCACACCAAAGATAAAGCCACTTTCGAGAATTAAAGATATGGACTTTCCAGAGCATGCATTCTCATTTGTCAATTTCGATCAAATATCAACGAAAATTGACAACAAACATCTTATAGGTAAATACCTTTAAAACTATTTTATATATTAACTATAACCAACGTCATTCTAATCTTTTGTCCCATTTTCTTTCTTTACAGATGTAATTGGGCGTGTACACGAAAGTGGAACAAACTAAGGAATGTAACAAAAAGAATGGAAACAAGACTTTTTGTAATGAGATATCAAACTCCAAGATGAACAGTTAGTTATTTCATTCCAATCAAACAAACAACTTGCTATATATCTCTCTTACTTTACCACACACGCGTATTTCATCTATTTCTAATTACATTATGCAGGGGATATGTGTTGAAGATCACATTGTGGAGCAACTCAGCAATGCAACACAATGATGAAATAATCAGTAATAATTCTAACACGGCAGTTTTGATCGTGACTTCTACATGCGTTAAATGTGATGGTATGTTTATCCACATCAAACTCAACATTGGTAATGATCAAATTGTATCATATTTTTATTATTATTATCATTTAAATTAAATAAAACTTAATATGTCGCAGACATACGTGCTGAATATGTTCTATCATCTACATTTGCAACAAAACTATATCTGAATTTGCAAATTCCGTAAGTTGCTAATATCGGAAGAATGTGTACTCCTCTCTTTCAAAGGATCACACTTCTTTTTCAAAGCACATAATGATGTTAGAAGTGCAAACTTTTGCACCGGTAACTAAACATTAAAGAAACTCTGAAATTGGCACTCTTTGATTGATTCTTCACTACGGTCACATCAATATTAGTTATTACTTTTATAATTATTGACACTAAGTTTCATTTATATTGAGAAACTAAAATACTCAAGTAAATTGAAGTCATTCAAGTTTTTGAATCCTAATTTCCTTTTCAGACTCTCATTAGTCATCAAGTGAAAATTAACTTCATTTCCACATTAGCATATCTGATCAACACTTTAGATTTCTCATTTAATTCACAAACTTTTTTCTTTTTCTACAGTCCCGTACCACTGCAAACCAAGCTTCTACTGCGGGAGTCACCTCAAACAGTTGCATCACAGAACAAAAAAACGTTGTCAGAAATAATTGCTGCAATTAATGATGATTCATCACAGGTATATCGATTAGTATACATTATTCTATAGCTTCCATCTCATAATTATTCCATATCTCATATAACGAACTATATCACTTATAGGAAATGCATTTTACCGTTGAGGCGGCTATTTCAAAAATACTTCTTGACAAGGGATGGTCTTACATTGCATGCCCACATTGCCGAAAGACGCTTGATAAAACGATTAGTGGTTACAAATGCGCAAAAGACGGCATCGTATCTCCAATACAAAAGTAAGATTTAACTTTTATAACTTCCATATTTATATGCTATAATTAATATATATTGCACAGGTACCAATTGCGAATGGAGATAAATGATGAAACATCTACGGCAAAAGTTGTGGCATTCGATCCTGAAGCAACAACACTGCTACAAAGAACTGAAAAAGAACTTGCTCACATTGAACAACAGGTGAAAAAAATAATTATAGTTTCTCCTAACTTGAATACATACATTGAACTGCATTTTAACTTGCACACGTTCAACATGTACAGGAAGATGGTACAGACACTTTACTACGAATGTTCCAGGATTTGGTAGGATATAAAGCTATATTCCAAATAAAAATAACCAAATTCAACAAGCAGCACAAAAACAGTTCACTCACCATTTCAAAAATCACTCCAATTGTGAATGACTCAACAAGTCATAATACACCTAAGTCTGAATAAAAGTGTAAGTATAATTTTCATACAATTCAAATCACTTACTATTAAATTTTGTTGTGTCTAATATATACTTTCATACAAATCTCTTCTTGCTTTGCCAGGGATGACACCGGTTGTAATCAACAACAAATTTTGCTACAAGATCAAGGACGCGTTCCGATCAAATATTTTGTTCTTTTGCATATGTATATATGTACATGAGATTAAGCTTTCTCTTATGTTTAGTTCTTTACTAACAACTCAGATCGGACTACATGCATCTTTAAATTAAATCTCCATGATGTTTTGTTCTTTTGCATTAGGTTACATTAAGCTTTCTCTTATATATCATTCTTTACTAACCAATGTGTATCGATAATCTGATATTATGCATTTATATAAATCATATATGATATTTTGTATCTATATATGCATATGATGATTTCTTCTTCTCAGCATTTTCTTCACTGTGAAGAATCAAATATATTTTTAAGCTATTTTAAAATTTCTCTGTTCTCTGCAGAGTTTTTCTCCTATTTAGTCTCTTTAGATTGTTCTTTGGCGGGGAAGGAGTATTAACTGTCACAAACATATGGGGGGCTTCACAGACTTTGTCAAGAAGAAAAGCGCAGAGGTTTGGGAGGGTTCTCGACCCATCTTTGTGGGATACAAAACATGCATTGCAATCCCAAGACTTGCCGCTTTGTTGGTCCCGCCAGCCATATTCACGATCTAAACATATAATACCGTTCTCTCCCAGCCGCTCCCCATGAGTTCTTAACAATCCAAGACACCGGCAACACCGTGGTCATAAGCATGGTTCTTAACAATCCAAAGCTACTAAATGGTTTTCTTTCACGTTACGTCATAAGCAGATGACTACCAAACACTATGTTTCATTGAGGATGAAGTAGATACAAAACACTGTAAAAAACTTCTAGCTACATGCCATCTTATCTTCCTTATTCAAAAGTACAATATAGGCCATCTTTTTCCCGTGATAATGGTAAGCCATCCTTTTCCCTGAGCTTAGCGACTTCTTAGTTTTTTTTTTTTTTTTTGGTTGGTTCTATTATGACTTCTTAGTTCTCACTACTGTCCTAATCTTAGCGACTTCTTAGTTTTTTTTTTTTTTTTGGTTGGTTCTATTAAGATTTCTTAGTTCTCACTACTGTATAAGCCTATATTGTTGACACGTGCAGCGCACGTGCATCATGCTAGTATATATATATATAGTCTTCCTCTAAGAAGTAACTACTTAAGTTAACTTTAAAATAAGTACGTAAGTAAAATTTCAACTACAAAATGAATTTAAACTTATTTTTTGTGGATATGATATACTCAATATTAAGATCATCTCGACAAACTTTCAATTCATTTGGAAATCTCTAACATTGGAATTGGAAAAAAACGATTACAAAAATTCAACATTTCTGGACCGTTAGATTTTTTCTTAAAGATGACAACTATTTTTATTTATATTAGAGGTTTCCAAATGAGTTGAAATTTTGAGAAGATAATCATTATGGTGAGTGCTGGTGAGTGCTTCATAACCACAAAAAATTAGATTTTAATTCATTTTGTAGGTGAAGTTTTACGTATGTACTTATTTTAAGTTAACTTAAGTAGCTACTTTTTAGAGAATTACTATATATATATACGAGCAGATTCCATTTACCATACTTTTTATACCATAGTTTATACCACAATGAGTATTTTTATAGCTCTCATAAAATTTTACGTCATCAACTCCTATTAAAATGAGAATTCCTCTCCTATTGAAAAAAATATATATATATATAACATTTTTAATTAAAACGGGAATCATTATCGTATTACAATAGGAATTCATTTCCTATTGGAAAAAAAAATCTAGCACTTATAATTAAAACGATAATTTTTCTATTATTAAAAACGGGAATCACACTTCTAAATTATAACGGGATCCCTCATCCAATTAAAAAATGAGTTTTTAAAACAATTTATTGAGAAATTAATACGGATTAGCAACGAAAACATGAATCACGATTTGTTAGAAAAATTCTATTGATGGTTGAACAAGTTTTTAAAATAGTCGGTGCGTATGCACGGGTCTACTTTCTAGTATATATATAAAGCTCCCACAAGGGGTATTTTTCGAGCTCTCTTAAAATTCTACGTCATCAACTCCTATTAAAACGAAAATTCCTCTCATATTGAAAAGATAAATTCTAGCACTTTTAATTAAAACAAAATTCTTTCTCCTATTATAATGAGAATTCCTCGCTCTCCTATTTAAAAAGAAAACTCTAGTTTTTTTTTTTTTTTTTTATTTAATATTGGTAAACCTGTTTTAAATGAGATCAGTAACTCTTTGATGTTGGCAGGGTTCAAGCCCCATACCTCTGGTATCATCACCCAAAAGTTTTACTGACTTTGCTAGTTGGCACCTGTAAAATCTAATACTTTTAATTAAAATGGGAATCCATTTCCTATTAAAAAAAATGGCAATCACACTTCTAAATTAAAACATGATCCCTCCACTAATTAAAAAACGGGTTTTTAAAACCTAATTAAAACAATTTGTTGAGAAATGAAAATGGATTTTTAAAACTTGATTAAAACAATTTGTTAGGAAATTAAAATGGGTTAGTGACGAAAATGAGAATCACGATTTATTAGAAAATTTATATATGTATAATTATAATTGTTAAACAACTTTTTAAAGAGTCGGTGCGTAAGCACGGGGCTATTTTCTAGTTTAATATAAATATAAAGTTTAATATTCAGCTTCGAAATATCGAATATATCTATATCGGTACTTCAAAAAACGATATATCTATCAATGATATTTTTAGCCTTGGATCACATTAGAGTGTTATACACTGGCATAAGGTTGCTTTAGCCTTTATCGACATTACAACGACATGCACAGAAAAATTGTGACAAACAAATGAACAATGGTGTGAACGTGTGATACTATGCATTTGAAAGTCAAGCTAACTAGGTAAGAAACCAAAGGAGAAGGTCCAAAAGGCCAAAATAATGATTCTTCAAAATATCTCGATAAATACTGGAGTACATAGAATTTTGGGTAAATTTTTGATTCCACCATGATAATATCAATGTGTTTCCAATTGGGCCACAAATAGCAACACAACACATTATCATTGAGTTATCTCCAATGGTAATGTCAGCAACTTTTTGCATTGAGTTGCTGACAATGGCCGGATTATGAACAAAATGACAATTTCATGGCCGATTGGAGAATTTACCCTAGATTTTTAGGAATTTTATACTAAGGGAGCATATGGCAACCATTCTAAGTAGAATTAGTTACGTGCTTATAAGTAGTTATAAAATAATTAATTTTGATATATATATAGGGAGGGATTCTAGGGACATATCTTATAAAAATGCGTAAACAAACTCAAATTTGTTAGGGCATTTATAAGTTTTAAATTAGGCTAATTTTTGGTAGATGTGATCTCCTAACTATTCTAAATATTGTCATAAATAATCAAAAAAATTAGAAATTTTCGTTTACCATACTTTTTATACCATAGTTTATACCATACCCCACAACTTTACCTACAATGTAAATTATAGCCTAGTTTTTTGTGGATGTATTCAACCAACCATGAAAGTCACTTCTACAAAATTTCAACTTATTTGGAAATATTTAACTATGTCAAAAGATGATTGCAAAATCGAAAAATCTGAGTCGTTTTAAAAAAATAAAAATTGATAATGATTTTTAACTACGTTAGAGATTTCTGAATGAGAAGAATTTTTGTGGAGATGTTATAGAGAGAGAGAGAGAGCCTCCTGAGCCACTCCCAAAATGTAAAAAACCATATCTCATCCTACCAGTTGAATTAAGAGTTGATATTTTGTAGATATGATATCTCCACCATAAATAACATACCCACCAAATTTTGGTTCATTCAAATATGTCTAACCTAATCAAATATTATTATGAAATTGGAAAATTCTTGACCGTTACATAAATGTTCAAAATTGAACACTAGTTTTCGCAGTGTTAAACAAGTCCAAATAGAATGAAATTTTGTTGGCATGCTATCCATTGTGAAAAGATCATATCCATAAAAAATTTAAAAAAAAAAAAAAAAAAAAAAAAAAAAAAAAAAGGTCTTAATTCAATTTGTAAATCGATGGCTCAGGAGTAGTTCTATGTTACACCCCGATTTTCGACAAAATCGGAAAAATAATATTTGCTCCCGACTTTTTGACTTTCGAGGTGTGAAACCATTCCTAACTTTTTCCCATAACACACACAACCGTTTTAAATTCAAAACATTGTAAACCAATAATAATTTTATTATTAAAATAAAACTCTTATTACAATCATTCACCTCTAAGAGTAAATTACAAACTTCCTTCAAAAATTCTTCAATGAACGCAAACCACAATCCACATAGCAAACAACTTTCCTCAACATCAATCCTGTAGAGACTTATCGACTACGTTCATATATAGAAACGCATCCGATAAGCAAACATGCAAATTGCATCAACATTATAAAAATGTTGGTGTGAGTAGTCTAAAAACATATATATATATATATATATATATATATATATATATATATATATATATATATATATATATATATATATAGTTCATACGACATTTAGTTCCTCAACCGGAGGCTCTAACTCCCAATAATAAAAATCATATCGATATGTACATACAACATGTAAGGCGCTTTAGTTCCTCCACCGAGGCGCCTTAACTTCCCACTAACCACATAACAAACCATACGCATAATAAATAAGACATGTATGTATTTCCTCCATTGAGGCGCCTTAGCTTCCCAACAATAATACAAAGACATTTTGTTCCTCCACTAAGGCGCCTTAGGTTCTAACTAAACTAATAACCAGCCAAGCATATTCTATACTTACCGCATTGCATGCTCAATTACAGAGTGGGTCGTCTCTGCACAAATAATTAGTTTGACCCACCTTTCTGAAAAACCATATATATACAATCATAAATTATAATAAAACAAACATATCATATACATAATTTCAATCATCTCATTGAACCAATTTCACAACCACCATCAATAATTTATTATAGATTTAACGTACACTTTGATATATCATCACAATTATTGTTTAGAGTTTCTTTAAGTGTCTCTAGAATCACGTCGTCTCTATGTCTTACCTAGTTTTCTTAGCTACCACAATCCTTTCCCAACGCCGAACATGTACATCCACATGCCTCCCATCACATAATGCACCACTCTGTGCGGAGTTACCCTAAGCGGGATATCACATACTATGTAACCCTCACACGACCGTCATTATGTGAGTACTGCCACTATTCGACATCAAATATCGCGCGTCTCGTTCTAAGAATGGAAAACTCAGTGTTTGGTCTGCCACGTGTTTTCATGTGAAATTTTTGATTCGCCACGTGTTGCTCCGTGATTAAATCACTAACGATTTGACAAAATATGGCCATTGATATTTTATTTTGCACATCTCAACTTTGGCCCAATAACAGATAAAATCCCAATAGCTTAACCAAACCCATATAGCTTTATATCTTCTCTTCAACCCGTTTCATTACATCATTGTGAATCAGGCTAAAAAACACCAATAAATACCAAAATACTCTCTTCTTCCAACTTAAAACAAATAAGAATCATACCCAATCTCAAAAAAAATGATTAACTCCCAAATTCAAATAAAACACCAATTTTTTTCCTACTATTGCAAACACCAAATATTCTTGGGTAAACAAATCGACTGAGTATGTGGAGATTGAATTCATCAGAACCTGTAAAAGTTGTTGTCCAAGCGTTAGAAATTAATATATGCATACCCCTCTTAGGTATGCACAAATTTGGTATGCACAGACATTTGTTAAAATAATTAAAAAATGTCGTGACTTAATTGAACAATTTTATGTTGTGGTAAATTTTAACAAGGGACTATAGCAACACAGTTGTGCATGCATATATTATAAGTTTCCCTTACTCTCTTCTCTTCGTACTGTAGCTTTTGTGCGTGAGCAAAACTCCACTTGCATACTTGCTAACAACAAAGACAATAATTTTCATGTACGAATAAAATAATTTAAACATTTGCATTTTAAAAAAAGTTGTTCGACATCATCCAAAAAATATCATTGTATTTGACATTGAGGCCTCTTTGACATTACATTCAAACTTCTAGATAATAATTTTCCACAAACATATTGTTCTTCATCTTGTTTATGCATTATTATTATTATTTTTTCTTTTTCAAATTCCAAACCCAACACCAAATAAATTACTCACCTTTTCTTCATCCTTCTTTATCACCCAACTCGATCCAGCAGAAGTTGCTCGCCCTCACATATATAGATGTTGCACTGCTTGCCCTCACATATTAAATTGCTAGAAAAAAATTGTTAAATGTTAACAATCATTCTTGTATGTCTACTAATTAACATGTCTATAATCGTTTTTTAATTAAACAAAATAGCCACACATACCAAGCGTGAGAAATTAATATATGCATACCTCTCTCAGGTGTGCACAAATGTTTGTGCATACCTAATAAATGTATGCACTGATAATTGTGCATACCCTAAAAATAATTGTCTTTGTTGTTAGAAAATATAAAGGTGTATATATATACACCAAACATTAGAAACTAATATTATCAAGGTTGGGTATGCATTGATGTCAATCCATAGTGCATACCTTTCTCATGTGTGCACATATGTATGTGAATATCCCACTCAGATGTGCACATATGTTTGTGCATACCCTGACATTGAGAAAATTCGAATGCGCTTTTGACATTACAAATATTTATCCCAATTATTAATGAACTCAATGAACTCAAGTGCACCCCATTGGAGATGTCTATTAAAATATAGATGCTTGCACTTACCAAGCTAATAAGGTATGCAAAGATGTATGTGTATACACATTATTATTGGATTCGAACCATCAACCTCTCGAATAAAAGCATTCTTGCCATTTTGAGCTTATGAACCCAGTGGAAAACATATATAATTGGTATGTAACAGTGAATGAATTGTTGAAAAAAAAAATTTGTTTATCTACAATATAGAATTTCGAAACGAAAATTATAATTTTTATTGACAATATTATACAAAATATCTACCGAATAATAAAAGTTGTTCACAGTTAAAAATATAATTATATATGTTTTTGGGTTGTTAACGTACTGATTTGAATTATTTTAGTTTTCAACAAAGGAATGTTGTTTAATGAACCCATGAACAACTAAAAATTGAACAAAAAAACACAATGCTTCAAAATGTAACCTTAGGATGTTCATGTGAAAACGGTGCACAGAAAGTAGGCATACCCCCACCTTAAGTATATACAAAATATGGTATGCACAAAAGTTTATGCACGCCCCGTGATTTTGTTTTTGACGTTTTTCATAATTTAATCTCAGAACAACCTCAACCTCACTCGTGAATGAAATAAAACCCTATTAAAGATTGAAAATGGGAAACCAAACAAATATTATTTAAGATCAAAGTTTTTATATTTATACACACAAAACAACTAAAAATGAAGAACAGTAAAGACAATGTAAGTTTGAAAAGAAACCAGCCGAAATTTAGATAAAATTTGGATAGATTTGACAAGATAATCGTAAAAACGAATCATGAAAGGAAAAGATTATTATCAAATTGATTATGAAGAGATGGAAACAGAGACAACGATTACGAAAGAGAAAGTCCTAAAAGAACCAAATCGATATAGAAATACAGTAATCACATAACTTATCGTTAAATCGATGATGAGAAATCTCAAAAAACCCATTAATCGATCTAAAAGATTTCACCCAAATACTTGTTTTTTGTTACTAAGTTTTGGATCCAAAACTTGTGAGCATAGAGGGAGATTTAGATAAGGTTAAAAATGGAATTTAAAAATTAAGAAAGTCTTGTCAAAGTTGAATTGTCTTTATTAATAATTAAAAATAGAAAACATGTTTTTCTCGTGATTAAAATGTATAATTTGTCATAATCAAAGATTTGTAAATCCAGCTGGCCTAGACCATGATAAAAATTGGATTTAGGGCCTAAAGCCCATTTTCTGGTTAAAGTAGTAGGTTTTTTTTTTCCTCTCTCTCTTGCTAAATTTGTTAAAGTAGTTAGATTAGATAGATGGAATTCCACCATTTGTTAGCAATTCGCCGACTTATTCGTGAATCGAATTTTTGAAGGGCCAAACGTTTAATACTTCCGAATGTTTGAAGGATTCGGAATAATTCGCGATTTTTTGTCTTGAAACGTATAATTCGGTTTTTAGCGAATTTTTCAAAAATTTAAAAAAAAAAAAAAAAAAATCGATTGCGTTTTTGTTATTTTTTTATGTATTTTATGTCATCACTCTTACTTTAAGTCGTCCACTTTTACATTCTTAATGATAAATTAATCTAAAAAATTTGTTTTTATATTTTTTAGACAATATTTAAATTGTCATATCATGGTGTGTGTATTTTGAAGTTTAAACTGTAATTTCAATCCAAAAACAAATAAATGAAAATACTTATGTGGACCATTCAATTAGCTAGTTTCAATGTTTTCGTAGTTAAATTGTTTGGATATGTTTGTTATGTTATAAAGAATGACAACTATTATCAATATTTACTAATATAATATTACGAATTTTTGACTTATAAAATTTTGCAACTAAATGTTTAAAACGTGTATTAATTAAACACCGCATAATTACCATATTACAAATTTTTTACCGAATATGTGACTGTACCGTATTTTTGAGTCACCCAAAAATTCTTGAATTATTTGTGTACCGAATTTTTCTTCCAGCGGTTAACGACTTAACGTCCCTTGATTGTATACACCAAAAAGATCTAGAACCCCATAATTCATGTCAAAGGTTTTTTTTATTTTTTATTTTGGTTACCAAAAAAAATTCACATGAAAGTCGAACGGGTCCTAGTTAAAAGAAAGGCTAACAAAAAGACAAAGGCCTGTAGGGTCAGTAGTAGGTCCATACGCCCACACTAACACTTATTCAGATTTCAGAACCAAAAGTCAGTGTTTCAAGGGTCCCGCTCCATACCCAAAAAAGGTAAAATAATACACTAATAGAAATTCTAGCTGTCCTCATTAAGACAAACAGTCCACCACATACTTCCACCGTCAGATATTCCTAAAAATACGAGATAAAGACATGAGTAAGAAGTCAACCCGAAGTCTACAGCAAATTTTTTTTTTTTAGTGCACAAAATTAACGTAAAAAATCGAACAGTAGAAGATCTTGTCACTCACTGTCAGAATCTCACCACTTAAACACTCCTTTCTCAAATCACACCTCCTTTTCAACGTTTATTGAACTCTCATTTTTTGAGATTTTGAGAGAGGGAGTTCATTACTCATTTCTTCTACTGAGGACCATTGGAACAGATCTTATTTGTAAGCCTTCTCTTTCTTCTCTCTCTCTCTCTCTCTTAAACCCGTTTTTGCAGTTGTTGTCTTGTTTAATGTTTGTAGATTGTGAGTGAATATTCTTCTGTGTCTGGAACTTTTGAATCTTGCTTTTGCTTTCAAGTTTCCATTTTTGGTTAATTGGGCATGGCTAAATGGTTGTTTTGATTGTACATTTGCAATGAAGAATAAAGATTTATTATTGACGTCGTTTTTCATTTGTGAATTACTATGGTTTGCCAAGTTTTGTCATTGAACTTAGCTGATTCTGCCAATCGTTCTGGTGCAACAAATAGTGTGTTGAGTTTTCATGGTGTTCTTTAAAAGCCAATTTTTCTGAATTTTAGATTATAAAGAGAAAAAGTGTTCATCACTTGTGAATATTTTCATAAGAGGTCAATTAGGTATTTAGGTTCGGAAATATAATGGTTCATTATTATGTGCAGCTTATTGCTGAATCCTGAAGGGGTCTTTTTCTTTGGAAATTCGGGCACTTTTGATAATTGATATAGTAATTTTAGAAGACAAAAGAATGTTATGCACTTACTCTTTGG
This sequence comes from Coptis chinensis, assembly GCF_015680905.1. Lineage (NCBI taxonomy): Eukaryota > Viridiplantae > Streptophyta > Magnoliopsida > Ranunculales > Ranunculaceae > Coptis > Coptis chinensis. Next base: position 43,077,299 of record NC_141456.1, read on the forward strand.
GTTAAGTGCCTTCTAATTCACTTTATACAAACTTATCTGTGCAGCTCTGAAATACTTGTATGATGCTTTGTTTCCTCAGAGGAATTTAGTCTGACGAGGGATTGCTCAAAGATATCTACATGGATAAAACATCCCAGGATTGCCCATACCCAGGTTGCTTCTTTTGTGTCATGAAGGAAGGAAATCCTAACAAACGCAGACAAAGTATACTAAAGTTCTTCAGAGAACTTCCTTCTCAGGATGATGATGGTCAAGTTCTCCCAATCAGTGGCCTTTGGAACACCGCAATGGCACATCCAAATGACCACGAGTTCATTGACTTAGGAATATTTGAGTGCATGGCTGCACTTATATGGAAAGGTTTGAAGAATAGACGCTGGCTTTCCCATGACCAAAATGTATACATTCCGTATTATGCAGCCCATATTATTGGATCTTACACCATGAACATGGAAGAATTTGCTGAAAGTGCTGTGCGTGCTGGAGTAATTGCTCCCTTGGTTGAACTTCTCAGGGGAAGGTTAACTTGGGTAGAACAGAGAGTAGCGGTACGTGCTTTAGGACACCTGGCTACATATGCCAGCACTTTTCCTGCTGTAGCAAGTCATGGTGAAGTCCTTGAGCTTTCCATCCAACTGGCAATGAGTTCGTTAGAAATCGTGGTACTCTCATTTTACCAGTATGTCGACAGAAGACTTAATTACCACTGTGATTTGCTTACACGTGGCATGGGTGGTGTAGAGATGGAGTCCAGGAAGGCAGAGGAATGGGCTAGTCAATTACAGTGCTGGTCTCTTCAGCTGATTAATTTTTTTGCTTTCAAGCCCGACTTTCTTTCTGTGATATGCAAGCCTGAATTCTTGGTCAAGTTACCTGGCATGTGGGGCGGCCTTGTTAATGAAAACTCACCAGCTGGTATTGGTTTATTGCGAACTATTTGTCATCATAAGCTTGGTAGGGGTCCAGTTGCCAACTGCCCTAGTGTTATTGAAGCATTGTGTAATATTTCCCGCTCATCAGATGACTGGCAGTATATGGCAGTTGACTGTCTTCTTTGGTTGCTTCAAGATCCAAATACTTGCCATAAGGTAACGTTTTCATTCATCTACACCATCGATACCTTTTCGTAATTTCTTTTGTTTTTTATTATGTGAAATGTTCGTTCTCAGTTTCTATACCTACACACGTTATTGCTGTATACTTTTATATTGGTATTTGTTCATTTTGTTTAACTTTTTTAGTTGTCATGAAAAGTTTTAAGCCCTCAAAGAACATCTAAACTGATAACATGATTGGAGAGAAATATGTGGAGCTCTTGACTTTCTTAGCATTTTTTGTTTACTGTTGCGAATCTTGAATTCAATTAATTGGCACAAGTTCTGATGAAATTGTCGTATCCCCTTCGGGGGTCGTTAATTCCCCCCATCCCTCCAGCGTAAGCCCAACGCCATCCTTCTCTGATAACTCATTCAGACAGGCACCCCCACTTGCAATGGATCACCTGTATACTCCGAACTTCAATGTCTATGTTCCATATTTGCTGCAACCTGTCCTTCATGTAGTTAGAGTTATATATAATATTTTTATGGAACAAAAAATTGCTATAAATATCATGAAAGGCGTATGTATAGTTTCATGGTCAGTGTGACCGACTGTATATGTAGATCATTTGTGGATGGTTGAAGACCCAGGAGAAAAACACCGCCCAACGCCATTTCAGTAGAACTGGGAAGACATGTCATGACCGCGATATTAATGCTTGACTAAGAATGTACTGGCTCTAGATCATACTATTCAAACTTATTTCTGTTTCCCTATGCAGGTGATCGAGAAGGCAGTACCTGCACTTGTAGACCTATCAGAAATCTCAACCCTGGGGATCACAAAAGCTTGGGGATTTAATAGTAAATGTTCTTCAAGAATGTTTACAAGCACAAGGAACAGGACGTAGCTCACTCAGCAGTCACTTTACAGAACAAATAAATGAATTGATAAATTCTAAACAGAAATTGAAATGGGAAAAGAATATGCCAAAGGAAGATCTTCATATCAAACAGGCTGCTGCACTAGTCATCAAGCTAGAAGGAAATTCCTTATTCTCTTCCGGTAATATATCAGATGCTGCATCAAAGTACACGGAAGCATTAGCTTTGTGTCCAATGAGGTCAAAGAAGGAGAGAGTGGTGTTATACAGCAATAGATCTCAATGTCATCTTCTGTTGCAACAACCCTTGGAAGCTATAACTGATGCTACACGTGCATTGTGTCTTCATAATCCTATTAACCGTCATGCTAAGAGTCTATGGAGAAGAGCTCAGCTCAGGCATGACATGCTTGGTTTAGCTAAAGAGAGCTTGTTAGATGCAATTCTGTTCATCAATGAGTGTTCCCAGTCAAATGACCCAGACCTTTCCTTGAAACAAAATAAGGTTCCTGACTATGCAGAGCGGTTAGTGAAAAAGCAGATGCGAGCAGCTTGGTTATTTAGGGAGGCAGCTATTAAACATGGAGGTGTCCATTGTGATGGTGAGGCAGGTCACATCTATGGTCAGGATGCTGATGATTCTGAGTGGGAAACTGCGAGTGAAAGTGACATAGGAAACGATGGAAGAGGAGAAATGGTTGACGATGATAGTGAATGGAAAATTGACGATGATCGGAGAGATAAGTACGACAAGCCTTCCTTAGAAGGTATTCTGGTCCCAAATTTCAATTTTTGTTCTTCTTTTGCATGAGATTAAAAATTAGGATCTTCGTAGGATAAAAAATTGGTGAGCTAAATCTTTCGAGGTCTGTCATGGTTCACCAATTACATAGTGTTAACCATCTTTTACCGATAAAGAGTTCTAGAGTGGACAACTGTGGCATGCTAATATGCTATCAACTACACAGTGTAGGTAGATCCCAAGTGCATTCATGTCTTGTCTGCTGCATGACCAGAACCAGAACCAGATAGTCCTTTTGCAGAAGGTGATTACTGCAATCTCAAGTTAATCGACATACTAATATCTTACAGCATCTTTGTGTCCACAATTCAGCTATTCCAAACAATTTGCATACCTGGCGGATCCCAAGTGTATTAGTTTGGACTGGATTCATATGCACCCTTAGTTTATTGCTTCACACATATTTAGTTATTTACTTTCAAAACATGTTATGCCACCTCAGTGGCATACTTGTCAAGCCTTGGGAGGTTGGGCCCAAGGTCTTGGGAGCAAATCCTCCCTTCACCAGGGAAATAATATAGGGCAACAAATTGAAACTAAAAAAAAAAAAAAATGCCACTTCTAGCATCCTCCATTCCCTTTTGAATCCATCCAAACTCACACGTCTGCGTGATCTTGTTAATCAAGTTGTAACTTTATTGTCATCCAAACAAGTCTAGCAACAAACTGGTTCTCTCTCTCTCTCTCTCCTCCCACAATGGACTGGTTGCACGTTTGATTACTAAGATTAGCTCAACGTATTACTTTTTCTTGGTGCATACTTCGATTTAAGTAAATGGTTGCATATTTCTTTTCAGCTAAAGTCGTTGGTATGAGAATCTAATCAAACTACTAGTACTATAAGTGAATGATTCAATTGATCCCCGTCTTTTGTCATTCTCTCAATAATTCTAGTCAAGTAGAGATTGTCATAAATGGTGTATCTAATTAAGAAGCACAGAGGGAATCAGAAAGATGGTCTGAAATAACAATAAAGCAACATAGTTACATTGTAGATTTGATATGCAAATAACTGTGAACCATTTATTCACAATTGAATATGGACAGAAAAGTAGTAACTAGCAAGTCCTACTCCCATACAAGTTTTAGAGACCTTCACTGAAAAAAGCTTCAGTTCAAATGTTAGCCTCCGTGGTTTTAAAGATCCCATTTTGTCAGAACATGTTTCTTAGTCCATTAGCATCTGCTTCTAATTTTGACATTTTCATCACATATATTTAAGCATTATTTCTAATATTGAGGTCTATGATTTGTGTCCATCCACAGTTTCGTTCAAGTATTTCCGGATTCCGGACCCATATCATTCAAAATAAAGAACGGACATTGATGTCAACTATGTGGCTTTTCTACTCTTACAGAGTTATATCGATTAATTCTGTACACTTGTGATGATGATCAGAATTATAGCCTTTCCTTTTTATGTTTCATAGGAAGGCATTATTGATGAAGTTGCAGCAATGTCACATAGGTGATGCTTCTTTATATGCATTACTACATGTGATGCAATATCTCTCATATCTTTGAGGTTTCATTTGGTGCTATCTGTAAGTATTGCCTTTTTTTTGTCCTTGATTCTTGTTTTGAACTGTTGATTTGGCACAGATATGAAGCATGGATATAATGTGCAGCTTGCTGAAGATGATAGTTGATTTTACTTGATCAAAGCTGGCCCTGCATTCAGCCTTATTTTCGGAGACATGTCAACAATGCACAGCGACAAGCATAGGTTAAGCAGATTTGGAGTGGTTAATCCTATCTATCTCCACTGTACGTTTTCTGAACATCGACATCAAAGGTGTTGTCCTTGATCTCTTTGTAGAGTAAGTTTTACAGGGAGATCATCTGTGTGTATGTTCAAAATTAATTTTGATTTGCATTTTCCAGTTTTCCCAGTTCTTTTTCTTTTATCCTTCCATTGAAGAATAAAAAGCAAAAGATTATGTCTAAAGACTCGATAGTTTCAGTAATTCCGTTTATAAGTGATTAAAAGCTTCTGTATATAAAGCCCATATGGGGTGGACAAAGTTTTGTGTGTTAAAGACATCCTTCTTTTATATTCAGACACAGTCCTTGATCATCTTTCCTTCTCTCATTTTCTATTAATGTTTTTCTTTTGCAGAAGTAGTAAGTTGCATTAGAGAAGTTGGATTGTACTTATAAGTTACATTATGAGGAATTGGAGACCAAGGCCCAAAATATCGATATCGGTTAATATATCGGTGTACCTAAAAACCGAGATATATAGGATATATTGGTTTTTTTGGTGACCAGTCTAAACTATTTAAAATATCGGATATATCGGACATATAATATCGAAAAAATCGGATTTATATTTAAAAATGGTCAAAAAGTCAATTGATATATATCGATTATATTAGAAATATTGATTATATCGGTGATATAAAGTTTCATATTGGAAATTTTGATATATCTCGAAAAAAAGGGATTCAATATTCGGTGGATATATGTCGAAAATATCGATATCGGTGTATCAATTTACCGAGATATATTGGCGATATTTTGAGCCATGTTGGAGACTAGTAAAAATAATGAGACGAATGAAAAACTAGAATAATTGATGATAATAACACTATTGCAATTTAAACTTAATTGGTGAACTAGCTATGTTTAGTTTCAAATGTTAACGGGGAAGCTGATGAATCTGTAGTTCTGTACTTCTGTACACTGTTTTACCTCTTTTGGATATGGTATGATGTCTCAAAGTTTTCAATTTAAAAAAAAAAAAAAATCGATCTCAATTAATCTATAGATAACCCGAACACAGCAAAACAGCAAATGAATGAAAAATGAATGAGTTTTTATATTAGTTATGTTAAAATAATATTGATGTGAGATGTTTATATTGATAAAAGTGTTGGGGGGTGGGTTCAAAGTGTTGGGGGTGGATGTTTCCATTGTTTTGACTGTTTTCACTTTTTACAGAGAGAGAAGAAACAAATATTATTTTCTATTTTTGTAATTTAAATGTCAAGTGAAAAATTGAGTTCCACATCACCCCGTCACTAAACGGGCTCAAAACCCTGTCTCCTGAGAATTATTGAAAGCAAAATCAACCACACTGTCGACCATCGTTTTCATCAGAATAGAGCATCGTTAATGACACCTTTAAGCCGAACTCTTTCGGCCTTAAACCCAATTCCTTTGACCTTAAATCCAATTCCTTCGAAAAAAATTGAATGTATGTAGCTTGTTTGGCTGAATTCTTTAAGCCGAACTTTTAGTGGGTTGACTGACAGTAAAGAACCATGTTAAGTTGTTAACCACTTAACCCACTCTGTATCCATTTTTACTTTCGGAGGAATACGGCTAGTATATATAGCAGTCATTATGTAGGAATGTCGGAGTCTCCGAACTAGTACAGGACTTTGCCTCCCCACCCACCCACTTGATAAATTTTTTACTATCCTTCATTTTAAAAACAAATTAATTTCCAAATAAACTAAGGAGTCCTTCATTAAAGTATTAAACACTAATTTCACTACTTATCCCCAGTAACTAATTTTTTTGTTTTTTTATCTAATTAATTTAACCCGACCATTCATTCTCATCGTGCTCGAGTACATTACACCCACTTTATAGTTAATACTAGTGCCCCTCAAAACACTCAAATTTCTCAATTTTTTCAAAGGCTACAGTTTTTCAAAAACGTACTGAGAAAAATATTGCTTGAAAATTTGATATAGACTCCATCATCAATAAGGATTGAAAATTATTTGCTTTGTTTTTAAGTTAATGGCAAACAAAAGAGCGTATGGATTATATTTTCATATGTTTTCAATTCGCTACAGTCTTATTTTATTTTAGTAGAAATCAATATGATAGGATAAACTTTGTCGATTTTTAATTATTGGTCACATATACTCTCGCCACCCGAAACTCATAATCCTAGCTCCCTCACTGGCGCTAGAACCCAAACTCAGAATCCTAGCTCTAGAACAAACACTATTTGGGTGTCAGATAGTTGGAGATGCTTTTAGAGTTTAGTAACTGAAACTCGAAAGTCCATAGGTCTGTGGAGATGCTTTAAACACGTTTTTAAACTGTGGAGAATTGAGATATCTCTTTGTTCTAAATTTCTAATATTTACTAATACAGTTTCTATAAAATAAACGGTAGCATTTTGTACAGTTTATTTCATAATAGTCGTTAAATTCTAGAATTATTGTACAGATTCCTATTATAAGAGCATCTTTAGCAGTGATATCAACCTAGCATCAAGAATTTGGTGTTTTTTCAACTTCAAGAGAACTACATGTTGATGAAAACACTAAAAAAACACCAAACCAAACACCAGATCGACCAATATTTGGTTCCAAGTTTGATGCTGTATCAAATCACTTATGCGGTTTGAGAAACACCGCGCGGTTTTGGCAAAACCGCGTGGGCTTGGGCTACTAAATGGGCTTCTATGGCGCGGTTTTGGCAAAACTGCGTGGGCTTGAAACTTCAATTGGCGCGGTTTTGCCAAAACCGCGTGCGTTTTTTCTGAAAATTAGAATTGTGGTGCATAGAACTTGAAAAATTATGAGTTGTGCATAAAAGTTAAGAAATTAACAATTGTGCAATTGAAGAAATTAAGAATTGTAATTCAAAATCAAAAAAATTAAAGAAATTAAAAACCTATGATTATGATTATGCAGTCCAAAATCTATGATTATGATATAATCATATAATATCCAAAATAATTCAAAACCTATCATATTACATCAAATTTATTTAGCTCACTTCTTACACCCCTTACCACTCGATCCATCTCCTCTCTCTATTTGGACATTCCGAAGCTGCTCCTCTAAGTTCCTAATCTGAGAATCATGATCTTCTTTGTCTGCACGGAGGTTAACTACTTTAGCCTGAAGTTCCTCATATCCATGATGTTGCTGCGTGTACACTTGCTGCATATCCTCATACGCTTTCCCAGTCTCGTCATACACTTGAGAATATGCCTCATCTCTTTCTTGACTATAATGATACAGGGCAATCCTCATCCCATCAAACATAAGAACCTGGTTCTCATATCTTTCTAGAACCTCAGCCCAAAAATCCAAAAAAATACAGTGTGAGTACATATTATATATATAATGAAGAAGATAAATAAAACAATTAAACTCACCATGGTATAATGATCAATATGCGGCTCTAACTTCGAGAAACGAGCATGAGGCACCTCAGGAATGGAAATATAAGTAGGCTCCCCATCAGTCCACACCACGACAAACATCCGAGGATTCTTGGCGGAACCACGTGAGCCGGATGATATGCATTCGAGAGGTTGTGGGTTGTAAACAGTCAAGCGTGGTGGATGAGGAATCGTGAGCTCACGCCTCATCCCTTCCAGCCCACAAACTTCGAAGTTACTAGCCCGACCAACAAGAGGCAACAACGGACCCATGGAGACATGGTTCCACCATCTATAATCTTGATCATCAATCCGCTTAACAACAAAAGAAGATGCATCGGCCAAGGACCACAACTAGCATGAACTTCATGAATATGAGTTCTACCCCACGACCATCACTAACATCCGGCATGGGAGCACATGGAACTCCATAACGCCCAATCGCTTCCAACATCTGTTGCCCACGGTTACCAAACGGACGATCCACGTCGCGGCAAAAAAAACAACTCGTGGACGTGACAACACACAAACATCTTTGCATAACCGGATCATCAAAGGTGAACAAACGCCAAGGTCTCCACTCAATAGATGACAATGATCTAATATCAATCTGAGCATGAGTCATACAGATATTATTCCTAATCTGCCCTCTGTTACGAGTCAAGTGAGACCATGACCAACTAGCAAATCTAGGACGAGTATTAGCAATTATGTCTATGTTAGGACAAAGACATCGAAAGTACTCATAAAACCAAATCTCTAAAAGTCCCGTGAATCCTGCAATCTGAGGACTTCTACTTCCGAATGTCTGTGAAGCTTTATCTAACGCCGATATCAATGTGGCATATACTGAGCTACCTAGGTCATAATCTCTCATAGTATGCAAATCAGATACATAAGCATAATATCCCAGTCGTACCGTAGAATGACCATTGGGAAACAAAACATGCCTAATAAAAACATAAAAAGCCCTAACATCTTGACGGACCCCTCACTACCCTGAAACGATCAAAGCTAACTCTCACTCTCGTGTATCGGGATGCAAGAGGGGTTCCATATATGCAGTCTTAATATGAGATAGCTTAATCCTAGAAAAATCATAAGCATCCGCACCCAAACGAGAAAAACTCATAAGCATACTATCCATATTCTTATAATTTGTATGAAAAAGGTATCGGTTGGCCTATATCGATACTCAACCTAGAAATCATAGTGAAGTCTAGTGGTGTGAACCCTAATTCCGCACAAGGGAAATGAAATGTATGAGTTCTACTCCACCATCTTTCTACTAAAGCTATGACCACTGCCCAATCAGCCTTCTCATAATCCGCATCAATCAAAATACCCAAAGGTGTATACAAAATACTATCTCTAATATGTACAAACTCATCCAAACTACTAATAACCTTCCACCACTCTCTAACACCAAGTAAAGCCGATCTAACTCGGTAGTCAATAACATGCTGATATTATAAAAAAATAATAATGCGTATAAGATAAATAATTAATTGGTCCAACTCAACTAATTAATATTCAAAATATTTAATCAAAACTAATTAATTACCTGAGTATTAGTCACTGCACTCGACACGTGTTTTGGGTCACGTGTAGAAAACACAACTTCCATATCAAGTGCTTCTCAAGATGCAAATTGCCAATTAATCGAAGTCGTTCATCTGATACTCCAGTACATAGAGATGTCTATCAGTTGGCGCGACATCTTCGGGTTCTTCTCCCCCACCGTATTGTACTTCCTCGGATTCTTCTCCCTCATCGCCAATGTCATTTGTGTACTGCCAATCATCACCGTCGAAAGGTTCAAAATGATCCATATAAAATTTCAAAAGTTTAGGTAGGTTTTTTTAAAAAAAAAAAAAAAAAAACTAAGGAGAGGGTTTATAATTGAGAAAAGATCGAGTTGAAAGTGATTAAACCGCGCGATTTTGGTCCTGATTATATAATAGTAGCACGTGGCTTTGAGAACACCACGCGGTTTTGGCAAAACCGCGTGGTCTTGGGCCTGTTAGTTGGGCTTTAGTGGTGCGGTTTTGCCAAAACCGCGTAGTTGTTTAGTGTTTTTTTGATGTTGCTCCTAAAATTATTTGGTATTTTTTTGGTTTAAAATTTTAATGTTTTTTTGGTTGCTATCCTAAAAATGTTCTAAAGTTAATAGAAGATTTCCAGCCTCAAGTAATCGACTGAATATATTGAATCCAACGTGTTAACCACTGTGGTATAAACGCCCCTTCAGTTATTATATAAAACTCTTTAATGAACCACAGTTTCGAACTTTTGTTTTGCATTAAAGGTTACGCACTTATATAATAATATTACAGTTGCAACCCTGAAGATCCCCAAGGGATATATGTTAGCCTTTTAGCTTCAAAGCAAGATCTCCTTGGGTTTAAAAATTCAAGATTAAAGGTTACGCACTTATATAATAATATTACAGTTGCAACCCTGAAGATCCCCAAGGGATATATGTTAGCCTTTTACTCTTTTAGCTTCAAAGCAAGATCTCCTTGGGTTTAAAAATTCAAGATTATGGAAAGTTACTTTGTCCATGATGTGGTGGTCAACATGGGTTTTGTACTCAAGAATTACATACCTTATTTTAAAATAAAAAAATGAACGTTTTCTATAATTATCAATTTTTAGTAAAAATGGCCTAAGAGGTTCAGAGAAACTCAAGGACCACTAACTAGTATTTGGTAACAAGTATATGATGCCTTGTAAAAGTTGGTGCCTATTGATTTGTCCTTGTTATTTCTCTCTACGTGATGCGACGACAAGGATATAGGTCCTTTGTTAACACAATTGTTTCCACAATCTCTGTATGTAGACAAGTAGTATACTTTCAGAAATGTGTAAGGGTAGTTAGTCAATCTTGCATGCTAGACAATCTGAAAGGATTTCCATTAACCAAATATATATTTATACTTCAAAGATCTGGTGGGAGTAACTATGTACTCGTGGTGAATGAGAGCAGTTTCATTCAAAAGTAGAAGCACCTTCCTTTGCTTCCTATTGGAAAAAAAAACTATATTTATACCCCCATATACCAAGAGTTTCTTCACCAGCAACTCAATAGTCAATACCATCTACTTCTGCCATCATCTCTTTATCTCTCTATGGGTGCTTCTCAAAACCTTTCCCCTCTCATCTGTGAATTGAAAGTCATAAGAGCAAAAAATCTTGAATTTGTATCAACAGGGAACCTCTTTCTGAGATACCATCTTCTTACCGGGAATGATAAAAGAATACGCCTTAAGATCCAAGAAGTGCCATCAACATGTGACTTATATTGGAACGAGTCCACAACTTTGGAGTGTCTAGGAGCTGAAGATACTATGAACAAACTTAAACAACAAAGCGTTGTGTTTGAGCTTCGGTGGAGAAAACCATCAACTATGTTTGGAAAATTTGGTGTAGGGTCAAAACTCTTGTTTAGAACAGAAATAGCGTGGAAGGATGTTTTAAACTCAACTAACTTATCGATAGAGAAATGGATTACTTCAGCTAAGACGAGTAAGTTTGTTCCTGAGGGTCTAAAGCCACCTGCACTTCAGATTAGCATGAACATTCAAGACCCGAGAACTTTGAAGATACCAAAGAGGAGTCATGCAGTTAGGTCAATAAATGGAAATGTTTGTGGATGCAAAAATGGTGAGTGCAATGGTAGAGATGATGATATCTTTGCACTGGCAGCAGCATTAGATGTCTTGTAGAAGCAAGTGATCGATTGTATACATCGACTGATTATTAAACTTCTAACGACAGACCCTTAAGTTTATGTAGATTGGGTTTATTGAATTGATTGTTATTATATAACTTACAAGTAACTTTTTCTTTGAGATTTTTATAAAAAAAAATAATCATTTTCTTTAAATTAAGCCTGAGCATAATTGAAGGAATTTTTCTTTTGTTTTGTGTTGCTAGTATTGTTTGCAAGCAAATTCAAGCATAACACATTCATTGTTTCGAGTGTGTTGAATAACAGCCAAAGATTTAATCCATGGGAGGTAGAAAAATGATCGAATTGGTATCTATCGTGGACATAAATAATTAAGATGTTTCAAGGAAACAGAAAAACAGATGAACGTAAATTTCCTACACGGACTTATATTTTTGGACCAAATATAAGGCACAAAGTTTTGGGTTATTTTTAGTTTTTTACAACATGTGGAGATCGAATTGTAAAAGTTTCGTGTTATTTTACAGGCATATGGCGAATTGTAACACGTGCTTAATAGTGGTGTAGTTTCTTGTATTTGCGCTGCACAAGGTAATTTCAGGAAGCCGATACCAGTTTTTCATGTGTAGACCTATCTGCTGGCCTCAGCATATACTGTTTGTGGGCAATGTAGTGTTGACATGCTTTGATAATGTACATTGGCACTGGTAATGGTCGAATTGGCTTACTCGCGTTTGGTATATTATATATGCATCTATAATGTGGTACTGGTTTACAAAATTACTGGCTGGGAAAATTTAAGTTTATACACTTGAGGAATGTGTTAGAAACTGAAGGGTTTACATATATTCCTGAAACCGATCGAAAGTAGCACCCATTGATGGGATACAGAGTAAATTAGGAGTTATCAGGTAAAGTAGGATGCTTTACCAAAAAAAAAAAAAAAGGTAAAGTAGGATGGGATGACGGCTTTAACTGTTTCGCCAGTACAGTTAGTTTTGGGCGGGCGGGTACAGTGGAATATAGGCTTGCACCGTTCATGAAATGTGGTTATAGAATGGAATTGTTAGAGATTAAAATTTTTGTAGCTATGATTGGCCAAAAAAAATTCTGAGTTGCTGTTTGCTCTGGTGACAAGCCATGCTAATGATTTTCAGTTCAGCATTTTTAGTGGCATATACACTAGTATGGCTCAAATAGGCCTAGAAAATGAAAATTCGATATGCTTAATTTCTCGTAATTTTGAGTATATCAAGATTCAAGTTTGGAGTTGTAATAGGAGATAAACATTACAAAGAGGAAAAAATGAAGCTTAATTAAGAACAAGAAAGAAAGGAGTAGGAAGTACTCTAGAGTCCAGATAAGATCGAAAATTGAAACTAGGAAAGAAAAGCATTGAGGAATTAATAATAAACATTTGGATTAATGTTACTCCTTGTTGTATTTGATGCTCTTCATACACATCAACTGGCTTCATCATGGTCATGTGGTAATCAGTTCTAGTCAGCACTTTACAGATGTGGAATGCCAAACTATACACCTTGTGAACTTTTTTGGCATGTGGTAATCAGTTCTAATCCATGCACTTCACAGATGTGGAATGCCAAACTATACACCTTGTGAACTTTTTTGGCCTGGCTATTCGCCACATCCGTCTTGATTGTCGAAGAAGAGCGCAACAACTGGATGATAAGTTCAACCAGTCGGTATAGTTGATGTTGTTTTAAGACGCATCCTAGGTGGAACCCATCAGAAATTCTCCTTTATGCTCTTAACCCTTAAGATATCTCTTGGTGCTAAGATTCCTTTGTGGTGTGTATTAATTAAGATTTAGCTGCATAATAAGCTTTAGCCTATAGATATAACACACTTAAAAGTACATAAGATACTTTACAAAAAAAAAACGTGCATAAGATAAGGACATCGTTATTAATCAAGAATTCAAGATACTGATAAGGACCTTAAGATTTCACAGTTTATATCATACATATAAAATTGTGCATCCAACGTGTTTCCCACAGTCCATTCGACCATTCTGTTATTTTAAGACCATAAAATCAAGGCTCAAAATTCTTCCACTGAACACTGTATATTGATAACATAAAGTGGCATCTCTGAAGATCTCGAAATGATGAAATTGTTGCTTGGCCCATTACTGTCATAGCCACATCTACTTGAATCTGTTTTTTTGTAAAAGTTACAGAATATGCTAATTGCAAAGTTTCCATCTCCAAGATGTGGTTACTGTTGAATATGGGTTGTCATTTGTCAAGCAGTCTTGTACACTCAGAGTTATCTGAATGATCCTAGTTGTACTGTTGAAAATGACCATTGAGTTTCTTCATTGTGAATGACCATGTTGTTATCTGAAATGGTAGTTCTTTTATTACTAGTAGGCTGATGTGATTATGATAGTTATTGTATTGTGTAACAGAGTTGTTTTAGCGATCACTATAAACTAATCAGACTTGCAAAGTTGTATCATTGTAGTCAATATAGTATGCAAGATTAAATTCTAATATATTTTATACATAGTAAGATATGGTGAGAGATTTTCATCAATTTTTAATGAGTAAGAGAAGCTTCATTGAAAAGTAGAAGCATGAAGAAAAGCCTATATATATGTTAGCACTCAACTAAGGTTTCTTCACAAACAACTTAATACACTCTACTTCGTTTACCATCTGTTTATATTTCTTTCTGCCTCTCTCAATGGGTGCTACTCAAAACCTTTCCTCTCTCAACTGTAACTTGAAAATCATAAGAGCGAAAAATGTTGAATTCGTATCTGTAGGAAACCTCTTTGTGAGATATTACCTTCTTACTGAAAAAGATACAAGAATCCGCCTTACTAGCCGAGACATACCATCAACATGTGAGCCATGTTGGAATGAGTCCATAACTTTTGAGTGTCTAGGAGATAAAGATGTCATAAATAAACTAACGCAACAAAGCGTGGTGTTTGAGCTACGGTGGAGAAAAGCAGCATCAGCTTTTGGAAAGTTTGGTGGGTCCAAACTCTTGTTTAGAGCAGAGGTTAGGTGGAAGGATGTGTTAGAATCAGCTGAAATATCGATAGAGAAATGGATTACTTCAGCTACGACAAGCAAATTTGTTCCGGAGGGTTTTAAGCCACCTGCACTTCAAATTGAGATGAGAGTAGACCAGAAAGCGTTTCATATGCCGAAAAGGTGTCAAGTGAGATCAACAAAGTGGAATGAGTGTGGATGCAGAAATGGTTGTTGCCATGGTAGGGATGAAGATATCTTTGCACTGGCAGCAGCAATGGAGGTGTTGTAAAACAAGATTACAATATACACTGAGCATTGTACTTACTAGTTACTACATACATCTGAGGGTAGGGCTTTTTTGTAGAGTGGACTTACTTGTTAGTATTCTTTTCTTTTTTGGTTTGAAAATCGATGAAGGGAAGGTGATCGATACTTTCATAGAAGGAATTAATCTGTCTAAGCAGAGGTAGTTTTCCTTTTCTAACTGTGCTTTGTCTGCCTGGAATTGTTCCAATATATACGTAGGCGGTGCACTACACTAATTTTGATAAGTAGATTTCTCCTCCTTTAATACATATTGTTTATGGATGTCTTGCATGCCATCTATCTAAGATTTTCTGTACTGTCGGCGTCGTGACTTTACCTCAGCTCTCTTGATATACTTGTGGACACAGTAGTATTGTTAGACGAAATGGACAGAGTAAATTCACAAATGATCCTATAATAAAGTGATACACTGAAAACGTTGTATTATTGCACTCATATCAGAACTCAAGGTAACATACTGACACACTCTGTAACCATAGGGGTGAGAAACATGGATTGAGCAAATTATATACTTGGTTTCATGGGTATTTCTCAAAGGGGAAAACCTTTGGTGAGAATATGTAACTTTACTGTTGGTGTTAGGCAGACTTGTGGTGATGCTGATGCTATTTTATTCTACACAGTAAATAGTCATGTGGAAGTTATCTTAGTTCAGTTGAACAGAGCAAAACAGGGCACTGGATGTTTTTTTTTGGAAAAAGTTATGGGTAAGCAGACCCCCACCGGTTTTTATCGCAAAAGGGTAAACCTTACAAGCCGCCCTAAGAGTTGGATCATTAAAAGGAGGCACACAAAGACGCAATTAATATTGACAGGCTTCAAGCCTAACATACCTGAGATCACTAGACATGCTACAATCGAACCCTAACAAAGTAGAGATAAGAATCCTACTTCCTAGTCATAATTTCCTTAACAATCTTAGGATGATCTTTCCTAAGATGAGTCTGCTCTTTCTCAGAGTTACAAAAGAAACATTCGCAAGCACAACTAACACACATAAGTGAGTCCCAATGTGTCATCCCAAAACATTTTTGTGTAGTCCTCAAGATATCTCATCTTTTTTGTTTTTGGTTAGCGACTTTACCTTCTTCGTCATTACAAGTGTAGGTTATATTTTTCCTGAAGAACACTCTTGGATTCTTTTGCTTCTTTTTGGCTTCATAGTAGTCCATTGATTCTTAGAAGGTACTGCATACTTTGATGTTACATGTTACAATTGTTCATGCAAAGTTTTATGCTTAAAATAATGGAAACTCATGATTTAGATATGCAAGTATGGAATCTCAAAGCTATCATGTAGATATGTTTTGGAGGAGTGGAAGGAATTCGAGTTGTAGTTGTGTAGTAAATTCGGATAACAAGCTCCATGAACGACATAGTTCTGGTGGAACTACATGGTAACACAGCCACACATGATTTGAATACTTAATCATTAGGATAAGCAGATAGTTGAATGGAACATAAGGTCACATTTTTGACTTGTTAAAGTCGAAATCTAAGTTAAAGCCAATGGTTCTGCCAGGTTTCCAGCTGCAAACATTAGCACAGCTAAATGCTAGAGAATGAAGTTCTGTCAACATAGGCTGCTAAGTGAAAATGGAGTATACAAGGAATTCTCATGATTACGTAGTACGTACATAGCTACTGTGGAAGGCAATACTATCCTTTTCATGAGTTTGTTTTCTGACCATCTTCCTACGTCTGTTTTGTCAATACAGCAACATTGGACATTTGGACGATAGCAAACAAATGTTTCAGCTTTAAAAAAATTGTGAAACACGAGCTAGCTTGGTGCAGGTAGAGGTTGTTGCTGTTAGGAAACTGATACTGCTATTAGTATCTAATTAT
This sequence comes from Coptis chinensis, assembly GCF_015680905.1. NCBI lineage: Eukaryota > Viridiplantae > Streptophyta > Magnoliopsida > Ranunculales > Ranunculaceae > Coptis > Coptis chinensis. The sequence continues at coordinate 43,094,042 of NC_141456.1, forward strand.
ATAAGGAAATCTTTGTTTCTAAATTGTTTTACTTAATTTAGGAAGTATGTTGAAATAGAGTTAATTGCTCTCCTATATAAAGAGGTCGTTTGTAATTGGACTGGTATTCATTCAACTAATAATATTAAAAACTTTTCGGTGGTTTATTGATCTCCAATTAAAGGATCATAAGGTGGTTTTGATCTCCAATTAAAAGATCAACTTAGAGTTCTTCTTAATTTAAGTTAAGAACCTTAACATCTGGTATCAATAGCCGGTTTTTTCTGCGCCCCTGCTTATATTCTCTTTCGTTTCCTTGTTCAATCATCATGATAGTTAGAGAACTAGAAGACAAAGTTGATTTGCTTACTAATTGAATGGATGAGATGCAAGCAAACATCCAGACCACCAACACCAATTTGCAAGCTACTAATACTGCTCTTCAAGCTATCCAAACTTCATTAACAAACTTATTGCAGGGTCAAGTAGAACGCCAACCTTTACCACCTGTTGCTGGTGCCAATATTCCCTTACAACGGGGTACTGATGAAGCACATAATGGAGTGGTTATTCAGAGCCGTACTCTTCTCATTGATTAGTTCGATGGAAAAGACCCTGAAGGATGGTTGTTTAAGGCTGAACAATATCAAGATCTTAATAAAATTTCGGTTGCGCAGATGGTTCCCTTGGCAGCTTTATACCTTCAAAGTGATGCTATTTCTTGGTTTCGTCGGATTAAACAATCTTTAGGTATGTTGACTTGGCAACAATTTTCTCTTGCGTTATGTTCTCGTTTTGGTTCACGTAAGAACATTGATCCTTGTAGCTCCTTAGCTAAGCTTTCATAAACTGGTATTGTTAGAGAATTTATTGCTGAGTTTGAGCGCTTAGTTAACATGGTTCTGTAGGAACCGTTATTCAGAATGCAAATATTTCTACAAACCGCGAGAACCACGCGTAGCGGAATTAATGGGGTTCTCACGATTTTGAATAGAAAACATACCTTTGAATCCGATTTAGGTAACTCTGAGAATCCAAGCTTTATCAAATCCGAAATCAACACCTTGATCTTCTGTTGTATTCCTTTAGAACAGATTGGACGTTGTGTGGACAACGATCTACCAATCCCCTTTTTTCTCTCAAGATCAGAAACTAATTCAGATCTACTTTTCTTGTTTCTTTTTCAGAACAATGAATAGTAAAATAGGTTAATTTCGGCCAGAGAAAGAGTATTCTATTTATAGGCTACAACAAGGACCATGAGGAGAAATTAGGGTTGGGCCTCCTGACGGGCTTGGGCTTTCCATGTTCGCCCCGAACACACGGCCCAAGTCCGTCAACAAATGACTTATTCCACTAAAGGCCATTGTTGCACTACCGCCCTAATCCCAAATTACGTGTCAACGTTTATAGGCTCCATATTATATGCTCGTTGATCTTCCCGTGTTTAAGATATCGAATGTCCGTTGATTAAGTCAAGTTACTGACAACTACATTAATCAACTTCTTATGTCCTTGAGTAGTACCACTCAACCTCATTATCATGTCGGAATAAATCCATCTGCAGGGTTTACATGACAATCTTTTTGAGCTCCTCAAGGGGACATCATCAACCCGACTTCTTGCGGGACACAGATTCCTTCTATAATCAACAACAACACACCTTACATACAATGTCATTACCCAATCCATCGAGTTTGTTGATTCACCAATGAATCTCACTCATTGATGATTTAAAGTAATGTACAATGCACGTAAGTGCCCGTTATTATATCCGATTAGGAGGACAAACATCTATAATAATAGAGGCGTTTGTTCTCTTATATAGTCGATATAATGAGAAAACAACCTCACTTGGTCATGTTCAATACACACAAAGTGTACTAGTGTAATCCTATAGTCAAGATAGACTAATACAAGATTATACTACAACCCGTATTTAATGGTTTGTCCAAATCCATCTAGGTTGTGAGCGATTACTTATACTTTATAAGGTACTGATGATATGATCTTCTGTGTGTTCATACCATATCATCTACAACATAAAGTATTAGACACATGCATATAACTAATAACATATATAATATGCATAACATTTGCCTATATAATTCTCATTCAAAAAATGAAGAATTAGAGTTAATACAAAAGGAATGCTTTTAGTATATAACCTTATCAGGTTCCTAATTTGCTGGAATCATCACATCAAGTTAGTATGTTTCTCTCTGGTCTCCATGCTGATATAAGTGCCGACATTCACATGCTTCGTCTTTTCACTTTAACTGATGCTTTTGAGTTATCTCTTTGCCAAGAAGAAGCAATTATTGCAACTGTTGCTTTTAATGCAACAAAGGTGACTGCTTCTCGGGTGTCATCTTCTCGGCCTTCTACGGTGCCTGCTAGTTCTTCAAAGCCCCTTATACAGTTGCCTGCTAGTTCTTCTGGTGTTAAAATGTTATCATGGGCTGAATGAAAAGAACGACGAGAGAAAGATTTGTGTTTCAATTGTGATGACGTTTACAAGCCAGGTCATCGGTGTCAAAAGCCTCAATTGTCTCTCTTAGAAGGTGAGCTAATGGTTGAGGACATTACATCTCTTGAATCAGAAACTGAGAATGTTAGTGGCAGTGAATATCCAAATTCAGAAAATCTCTTTACATGCTCTTATGGATTCCACTCATCCGAAACTATCATATCAATCGGGTACTCAAGAATAGATCCATTACAATTCTCATTGATTCAGGTTCTACCCATAATTTTCTCCACCAGTCTATTGCTAAACAATGTGGTTACTCCATTCAACGTGACAACAAATTGCGTGTAATGGTGGTTAATGGTAGGTTTTTTAATAGTATTAGTAAATGTCAAGATGTTCACCTTAGTTTGCAAGGCTATATTTTCACCACTGATTTTTTCCTTTTGGCTATAAGTGGATGTGACATGGTTTTGGGTACCCAATGGTTAAAATCCTTAGGCTCCATTGCTTGGAATTTCAGCGATTTACTTATGAAATTTACAATGGATAGTAAAGATTTTACATTGATTGGTGATGGTTCTCCTACTATCATGCTTATGGATTGTGATTCAGTGCATCGTCTTTTACGCTGCGAAAAATAGGGTGTCCTTTTCCAGTTGACCACTGATTCTTCATTAGTCACTAAATCAGTTCCACTCGAGATCACCACTCTTCTTTCTCATTTTTCAGATATTTTTAATTTGGTTCTCCAACTAGTTTTCCGCCAGTTCGCTCTCATGATCACCAAATTCCTTTGGCTCTTCACCTGTGAATGTGCGTCCTTATAGATATCCCCACTTTCAAAAAGCTGAAATCGACAAGGTTGTTAAGGAATTACAAGATGCTGGACTAATTCGAGTTAGTTCCAGTCCTTACTCTTCTCCAGTTCTCTTGGTTCGCAAAAAAGATGGGTCTTGGTGTATGTGTGTTGACTTTCGTGCTTTGAATAATATTACGATCAAGGATCGTTTTCCTATTCCTGTGGTTGATGAGTTATTAGATGAGTTGTATGGTGCTGTTATTTTTACCAAACTCGATCTCTGTCTTGGATTTTATCAGATACTGATGCATGAGCCTGACATTTCGAAAACTACTACGTTTCAAAGCTTGATGAATGACTTATTTCACCCGTTCTTGTGCAAGTTCGTGTTGGTTTTCTTCAATGATATCTTGATGTATAGTGGTTCTCTCTCTGCTCATATTGAACACCTTATCTATTGTTTTCAATATTTTACACACCAATGCTTATCTATGTTTCAATAAACCTTTGTTTCGAAATTATTTTGCTTAATTTAGGAAGTATGTTGAAATAGAGTTAATTGCTCTCCTATATAAAGAGGTCGTCTGTAATTGGATTGGTATTCATTCAACTAATAATATTACGAACTTTTCGGTGGTTTATTGATCTCCAATCAAAGGATCGTAAAGTGGTTTTGATCTCCAATCAAAGGATCAACTTAGGGTTTTCTTAATTTAAGTTAAGAACCTTAACAGTTGCTTAATTACAATCCAAGCAGCTAGGTGTTAAATAACAAATCACAACCTGTCGTCATCTCCGAAGTAGTCCCACACATCCAGCTGATCCATACGTACCTATACGCAGTGGCAGAGCCAGGGGGCCCAGGATACACCCCGGCTCACCCTCAACTTTCCGGGAAAAAAAAAATATACTATCAGTCGAACCAAAAAAAAAAAAAAAAAAACAAAAGAAAAGGGAAAAAACACACCAGAAACCCAATCAAAAGAAACCCCTCACGCACTTCACTTCTCCTCCTTAACTCCCTTCTCAATTATTCTACTAAAAAGTTTATACTCTTCTTGACTTCTTGTGGAGTAACTAGATAAGACTCACATTATTTAGTTTTTTGTCTTCTTTTTTTTATCTTTTTGTACTGATTCCTATACCATATTATTTAATGGCAACTCTTACTTAATTTCTTGTCGTGAATTCACTAAATATTTAGGTTTGCAACTGTAAGGGAAATTTGCCTGTTACGTTGTCTATTCTAGGTCCATTTTGGTTGTATTTAGGAGGTTTTTAGGGGAATCAATGTGTTCTAGTGTTAATTATGGTTGTCATTATTGTGACTTCCGACTGAGACCTGAGGTGTGTTTAATTAAATGGTGTAGTTTAATTTTTTTAGTTAATAGAGGTTGTGTTAGGGACTTAGGTGATAAGCACCCAAAACTGTAATATTAAACCCCGAGAGACATAGCATTTTGGTCGATTATGTGTTTAATAATCATGTAATAATTATATTTTTGTACTTTTGCAGGTTTCCGCAATTAAAATAAATATAGTGATAAAACATGCATCGAAGTATGGGAATACGGAAATATTTGAAGTTTCCCATTCAACCCCTGTGAAGCCCAACAAAGCCTGACTAGAGCCGAAGTTTCCAAAAGAACAAAACCAAAGGTCGAATCGGGTCCACATATAAAGAAGCAAAGAACAAACTTCGAAGCTCAAATCGGATAAATCTAGATGCCGACGTTGGCTAGTGAAGCTGCCATAACGACCGGCGATGAACTTTCATTAAGAGACGAAAAGTCGTAAAAACGCCAAAATCGACGCCGCCACTGGACACACTAAGTGGACCCACTCTGCGGGCCCAAAAGGCATGACGAGTCAGCATAGGCAGGTGGCAAGAGATGGTCACAAAATTGTGCCACATTGCAATGAGAGAAGACACGTACCTGCTCAAAATAGATGGTTTGAAATGAAATTGGCTAAAAGACGAAACTTTAATACGGAAAAGGACAAAACAAATGGGTAAAAAACAAAACTTTGATTCTCAAAGTTTTGAACAACTCAATTAGCAAACAAACAACATCAAATTAAACCGTCTTCAGTCTCCAGCCTATATATATGAGGGGTAGCCTTCATATATTTTCCTTCAGCATTTTCATGCTTTAGCTTCTGCCTAGTTAGTTTATTTCTTCAGGACTTAGATTCTCATCATTTCCATTCCAAAGAACTTAAATACCGTAAGTTATTTTTTACCCTTAATAACAGTCATTTTTCTTTTATAGTTTAATTCTGTCTTGCATTTATTTACTTAATGTATACAACAAGTTTTATTATTCCTTCTATGACCATGAGCTAATCCCCGAGGGGAGGGTTATCTTTGCTTTCGTGTAAAATCGGATTGACTCTTTAATATTCTAGAGTCACTACTTAGGAATTAGGCTTAGATTTGACATCCGGTCCCAAAATGATCGAGATCGTACAAAGTTGGATTCTTGATGCTCGAAACGGTCTGTGGACCCAAAATGTCTTCACGGTGTCGGTCGACAAACTCTCCAATTCATCCAAATGATGTGAAATCGAAGTCGAGAGCTGAAATAATATACCGTAGATGAGATATTATTGAAACTCTTTATGCTAGTGAAATCGACTTAGAGATGTGGGCATGCACTAGGGATCAATACTTTCGCGTCTCTCCGGCGAGGCCAATTAGAGATGTAGTGATGTGGTAATATAAACCTGTTGAAAAAGCGATTCTCGTATGAGTATGACTAACTCTCTCCCTGTTTCTCTATTTTTTGTTTACCTACATATAATCGCCGTAGTAATTTACATTATTTGCATTACCGTTAATTTAATTAAAACCAACTAAAAAGAAACCTAAAAATCCTACTTACTAAAAGTTGTAATTCTAGTTGTGAACCTTTTCCGAGCCTTAAGGTTTGGACGATCCCTTACTCGACCTATCCTACTAAACCCACATGAGTAAGGTAACTTGACTAAAACATACGACTATACGGACGTTGGACTTTGGACTTTGGACTTAGGTCTTTGGACTTCGGACTTTGGACTGTGGACCTCGGACTTAAGAAAATAAGTAACTGAAAACCAATAAATGTGTATAAAGAGTGTTTTTTATCATTAGGGACGAGTTTTTATGCCAGATGCAAGATCCCAACATATTGGTGTTCCTTATGAAGATTGAAAATGTTCCAACCCATGCTAGGGTGTTGGAAAATAATGACTGTAAATAGGTCCTTATGTGGTATGTGGATATGATGACTTTTGGTCAAAGGTTGTGGAAATGGACTCGTTATTCGTTAGTGAAGCTGGTAAACTCCGTATGTGATCTTGGTTAATGGGATGTTTGGTAGCTGCTTTTGTAGGTGTTCAAGAAGGAATTTACACCGTGATCTTGTTCTACTAGCGTTTTCATTATATATTTGTTCAATGGTGGGTTTTAAAATGTTAAAATGCTCCTATTGAGATCTTTTACTCTTGCAACAATACTCTGCTTGCCAGTTCCCGCCTCAAGTTTTTGCAAAGGGTTGCATATCTTAGCGTTGACATTTACCCGCTCACTTTAATATTCCTTGTTGTCTAGTTGTCTACTGCTTTCTACCGGCTCTTGCCCTCTTCTCTAGATATTACATTTTAGAGACTCTTGATCTAATGTTCCTATTGTATCATTTTATAAGATATTTGAATGTTCGAAATATAGTTATTTTGTGGTTGGGTTAAGTTTTAATTATTAGTTAAAAGAAATTATTATTATTATTTTTTTTTTTTTATTATTATTATTTTTTTATATGTTTGGTTGTTTGAGTGGCTCACCCTCACTCAAATTCCTGGCTCCGCCACTGCCTATACGAAGACTCGGCTTTTGCTTTAGCTACAAGTACTGAAGTGCATCCAATCTGAATTTTCTAATTTCCTAATGGTTTTAGGACTATTAAAATCCAATAGTCTTACGCGTTACCAGACAATTCCAAGGTGCTTGTTACCCCACAACAATAATCACAAACTTCTATATATTGGATCCCTTTATTTATCATGAAATCATTACTGATGACCCAAGTTTCTCTTCCACTGAACCTTCTCTACGTACTATTCAAGTAGCACATGCACCCCGCACCCAGCCCTGAAGATACAGAAGGAATCAAATCCATACAAGTCCGTTAATTCCTAAAGCCACAGATCTTAAGAAACAATAAAAGCAAGATCCACTTGATCTTCTCTTCCACTAAACCTTCTAGAATAATATAGAAATATAACCTTAAAGACTTAAAAGCAGCACCACGTACTGAAGATCCAAAAGGAATCAAATCGCAGTAGAGCACATCAGGGCACAAGTCAGATCTTAAGAGCCTAAAATATAAGATTATACATGCTATAGGCTCATTTTCAATGATATGCTAAATTAAACATGGTTTATGCAGCTCACCAACTAAAATCATTTTTTTGACTTTAAAGATGACCAACGAGGTTTTCTGAAGAAGCTATACTTGACTCAGTACTTCCCTATAAATTACTATTGTGTTCTAGAAAACTATACTCAATATTTTATGAGGTTCAAAAGTAGAAGCACCTTGCTTCCCCTCATATACGTACGTCGCCATGTAGAATATGTTTCTTCACCAACAACTCAAAATGATCAATGTTGGGCTTTATCTAGGGGGGATATTACTAAATAGTTAAATAAAAAAAGGTGCTTATAAATATGTAAAGAGGTGACGAGGTGTTACTAAAAACTGGAAGTAGAGAGATTGGGGAGGGGGGATATTACTAAATAATTAAATAAAAAGAGGTGCTTGTAAATATGTAAGGAGGTGTTACTAAAAACTCGAAATATGGAGATTAGAAATACAAACTCTCCAATGGAGAATATATACACCTCCACATAGAGATTAGGATTTTATGGCCCCTCTTACACATTAATAGTTTCCACATCCAAAATGGTTTCCAATGCAACAAAGTTTAAGAGTTTGTAAAATTAAAAAATGAGAAAAACCGGCGGTCAAAGTCCGTCGTAATTTAAAAAAAACAAACCGCACCTCACTTTGAGTAACGTCCGAAGTTTATTAAAACTGGGCCAACCAATAAATGAGGGTCTTTACCCGTCTCGAAAGCGTTACAATTTTTTTAAAAATAAAACAGACGTGAGTTTAAAGTGGCGTCAATTTAACTTTTAATTGGGGCGTTCTTCAAATGACGTCGAAATGTTTATTAACTAATAGCGGATGGAAATTCCCACCCCATTAGCTATTAGGCTTATCACCAGGATTTACACCCCCCATTGGAAACATGTTTTTGACATTTAGAGTGTAAATTTTACATTTTAAACAATTTACACCCTCCATTGGAGATGCCCTAAGGGGTAGAATTTTACACCTCCACATCAGTTCCACATTGGAGCCACTATGATTTTATGACCCTCCCTCCACAATAGTAGCTTAGAACTTGAACTGTTCCAATACAAAAACTTTACAAGTTTGTATTTTAGAAAACGGTTAAATGACGTCTCACTTCATTTTAGTTGCAAATGTCTTCTTATATGTCGCCCCACCAATTAATAATCCAGTTCAAGTGTACTCTTTTCTTTTTCTGGTTTTTGCTCACAAAGTCCAAATCTCGATCTAATAATCTGTCAACAATATCTCTCGGTAGTTTTCTTCTTCGAAGGATCGACTTTACGTTGATTATTCAAGTTCGCCTTGTTCACAGTCGATAGACATTGATATTGTGCAAAGAAGAACTACAAGAACTCCAATGTCTTGAATGTTTTCAGAATTGAATAACTCTCCAATTTCAACCTACTGATGCATCTAGCTTCTAATTTCTGACTTTATACAATATCCTTTGAAATTAAATTAGACAAACGAAAAAAAATTAAAACCCCATCTCAGATTTTTGAAAAACATCAACAAACAATTAACCAAATGAGAAGTGGGTATGAGAGTACTTGTTATGTGGTGGGGATTTTTGTAAAATAGGGCATGTACGTAGTTATGCACTGTTAAAGAGAGGATGAACAAGAATGTCATTGATTAGATTTGAGAAAAGAGGAAGCATGCATCAGTGTGGACATGGAGAAGATTGAAGTGAAGGGCAAAAAGAATATAAAAACTTACGGCAAGAAAAAAGATGGGAACTTTGGCACGTCAGTTAGGACACGTCCGAAGTATTATATATCTACTATCTACTATCTATATCGAAGCAGGACCATAATAATTTTCTGATGTGGTTGAGAGTTAGTTTTTTTCTCTCCCAGTGCATAATCTACGTTAAACTAACCTCAAATAATAATTAAAGGAAAATAAAAAATTGGATGCAAATATATCAAACTAACAAAAAAAAATTGAAAAATCGGAATTGGATTTTTTATTAAATTAATTTTTGCAAGCTGCATTGAACTAACCTCGAGAAAAAATTAATTATAAATTGGAAACATGATTCGTGGAACTAACCTCATAGAATAATTGGTGGGAAATTTAAATCTGCAAATCGCAAATTGAAATAATCTCAAAAGAATAATTAGCGGAAAATCGGCCCGAATATAATTGCATCAAACTAACCTCAAAGCATAAATAATCGAAACTAGATCTTGGATGTATTAAACTAACCTTAAAGAGTTATTAATGGGAAATCGGAAAATGGACCCAAATGCAATGAACTAATTAATCTTAAAGACTAATTAACGAAACATTAAAAAATGGATGAAAATAACTAACCTAAATAAATAATTAAGCGAAATTATAAATTTGATGTAATTGCATTGAACTAACCTCAAAAAATAATTAATCGAAAACTTGATGCAAATGCATTGAACTAACCTCAAATAACAATTAACATAAAATCTTTGATGAAATTGCATTGAACTAACCTCAAAAATAATTAACGGAAAACCAAAAGCTGGGTGCAACTACATTAAACTAAAATCGAGAAATTAACTAATGGAAAATCGAAATTGGATGCAAATGCATTGAAATAACCTCAAAAATAGTTAATCGAAAATCGAAATTAAATGTAAGCTGCATCGCACTTACCTCAAAGCATAAATCTGAGTATTAGGAACCCAAAAATGAAAGTGAGTTTATAAAACAACTCAATGCAAACCGTATAGAAATTGTAAAACTATCGAACTAACCTAGAAAAATAATTGACTGGAAATCGAAACCTGATGCGATGTATTGAACTAACCTTTGATTTATTAACGGGAGATTGGAACTTGGATGCAAATGCAATGAACTAATCTCAAATACTAATTAACAAAACATTGAAAACTGGATGCAAATTTTGAATTAACTTTAAATGAATAACTAAAGGAAAATCATAAAAGTAGATGCAATTGCCTTCAACTAATCTCAAATAATAATTAACGGAAAATCGAAACTTGATGCAACTGCATTGAATTAACCTCAAAGAATAATTAATGAGAAATTGAAAACTGGATGCAACGTCTAACCTCAAAAATAAAAACTTGATGCAAATGCATTGAACTAATAACCCTAAAACATATTTATATTATATGTAGGGGAAATAAATATCTCGACAAATATAGTTTTGCATTTAAGTAGTGTTTATCTTAATTCTTTTATTGTGATTGGAAATGTCTTGCTATTCAAGTAGCTTCAATATTATCTTAATACAATGGATATTCTCACAAAACTTCAATCAAACTTCTATTGTTAAACCTAACAATAAAAAGAAGTCGATGAATTTTATCAAGGTTTGATGCTTTCTTTTTATAGAAAGTGGTGCAAGAAATTTAAATGAGTAATTAATATAATTTTTCATATCTCATAGCTATACATAGCTGTAATATTTTTAGAATAATTTAATATAACGACACCCGTTTGTAGGACACGTTCATGTGATAAATCTTTTCAAGTGGGAGTAGTGTATTCTTTGAGGATATGGAAACAATCAATCTGTTTTAGAGATTTGTACACATTAGTAATGTAAGCCGGCGGTAATGATTTTACCGCTAAATCACCATAAATCTAATAAAATTATTATACAAGCTAGATCGATTTTAAGATAATTCCATCTGAAAATTACAGTTAATATCCTAAACCACAAAGTGAAGAGGCTATCTCAATTTGATCCCTTAGTTTCCAAGTACTTATACACCATAATCGCTGCTCATTTCATTATTTCGCTTATTTTTTCAATAAAAATATAGCCCGATTCGAAAATTTGCCACTAACTTCAAAAATCTAAGAAAACTATTATACAAGTTAGATCGAGTTTAAGATAATTCTATTTGAAAATTAAGGATTAATATCCTAAACCACAAAGTGAAGAGGTTATCTCAATTCAATCCCTTAGTTTCCAAGTATTTATGCACCATAATCCTCATTAATTATTTCAATTTATTTTTAATAAAAATCTATTACGATTCGAAAATTTGCCACTAAATTATCATAAATCTAATAAAACTATTATACAAGCTAGATCAAGTTTGAGATAATTATATTTAAAAATTATGGATTAATATCCTAAACCACAAAGTGAAGAGGCTATTTCAATTTGATCCCTTAGTTCCCAAGTACTTATACATTATAATCGCTGCTCATTAACGTATTTTGGTTTATTTTCAATAAAAATATATTCTGATTCGAAAATTTGTATGTGACATTTTGTAAAGCCTTTTAAGCACACAAAATATTTAATAGATCCCGGGCGTATGCCCGGGTCCAAAATCTAGTCGACTACTATATCGAGGACCATTAATACTGAGTAGTTGAGAATGCTCCTAGGCACCTACGTAAGCCATTTTTTTTTTCTAAGACTGACACATCAGATTTTTCATAAAAAAAAGAATTCTACTATCTTTTTTGCCGATTTCAATTGTCCGTAATCCAAAATAGATAAAAACCTCTCTCCAGAATTATACAAAACACTAAAAAAAAAATTCATCTCTTCAAACCCTCTCTCTTAATATTCTCTTCTTCCAAAAATTAAACTAAAAATGATAGAGTGATGTCAAAATTAAATGTCAGCTTCGTCATCATCAACTCCCTATTGATTAGTTCAAGCTATTTTTGAGGAGTTAGAGAGATGTTTGGATTTAGGAAATCTTGATTTATTTCGGCAATTATTTATCATGGCTTTGATCTTCAAACCTTCAAACAATCTCTATCACTCCTTCCTCGAAACTCAACTTCTCATTTACTTGAGAACACCATCTTTCTACACTCCAATATCCTGCTTCCGGCTTCCCAAAAATCAAACCCAAAGCTCGGATGACAAGTTCATTATCGTTGGTGGTTCCAAGCTATTTGGTCATGTTCACATTAGCGGGTCGAAGAACTTCGGCATTGGCGGTTCTTGCGGAACTCTTTGTTGTTAAAATTCAAAACTTCATAACATTCCTAATGTTTCTGATGATATTAGTTCTCGAATCATTAGGGGTTGAAGTCGATGTATATAATGGAGAGGTAACGGTTGATACCCATGGATTAACAAGAGCCATGTCGCGGACCGCTGGGAAGATTCGATTTGGGTTTTTGTTGGTGGCCCGTTGCTTGCTTTCGATTTGGTGAGGCAATGGTTGCACTCCACGGTGGTTGTGACATTGGGGCTCAACTTATCAACATATCGTCCGAGGATTCTTCTTGCGCTTGAGCTCTTTGTTGAAATGAGGTGATATTCTTCAATTCCTTCAATTCTCTTGCTAAATACCCTTTAGTAACAAGGAGTAACAACTTAATTATCTCTACAGTTGGTGCAAAATCTAAACTCACTCCTAGAAGAACCAAAAATAAAAAAAGAACTTGGATTTCTTGATCGTCCAATTCTAATCCATTTGATTCCGACTTCGGACTCGATGCTAAGAAAACCTTTTACTCCTACAAGACGTACTTCTTGAACCTTTAGTCTTGCCGAATCTTAACAATTGCTTTTAGTGATGGCCAGAGGAAGTTTCTACAGATTAGTTATGCTTGAAAACAAATACAAGAATGACTTCCGTGATTACGGAGGATTTGAGAATCGAGGCGTGTAGGAACCGGAGGGCTATGCCACGTCAAAGTGAGGAGACAACAAAAGTGTCGATAGTTGCACGAAGATTCTTGGGATATTCGAGATGATGCTACTAAGACTTTGATCACCTTGCATCAAGTAGGGTGAGCAAATCACAAGGACTCATGAGGCATTGCTAACATTGATCGGGATCTCGGTCGGGTATGGCTATTTGTCCCATTTGTCTTTTGTATTTTGCCTTGTGGATGGTGAATATAAATAGCGTTGTGAATTTGTGTGTTTTGGGGTGGGGGTGAGGGTTGAAGCGAGAATATCTGCTTGCTAAACATCTGGCGATATCTTTTTTTTCTTAAGAACTTACTTAAAATTGTCTAAGAAAGTTAAATTTGATATAACCGAACCAAAACATCATTTTTGTGACAACATTTAACAATGTATTGCTGTTTAGCTATTATAAGATCTTCAAGTAATGAGTTTTCAGTAAAGATTGTGAACTATGCGTGTGGAGCATTAAGTATATCCATTAGCTTTGGGAATAGGGTCATTTGACCTTTTGGTGGTGATTGAGTGTTTGCCATTAATGTCTCAGCTTGACCTTTGCCTTCGCATGCTCGATATACTAGAGTACTTATCCCACACTACTACACTGTATAGAGATCCAATTTTATTTTTATTTTTTGGATTCTTAGTTGCGCTTTTAGTTATTGGATAACTTAGTTGCGTGTTTCAGGGTGAGAAGCTATTGGGACGTCTTGGTGGTATGTTTTCTAAAACATGGAAGCCTAAGAAGACTAAAGCAATTAAAGGGCCAATAATTACGAGGGTAATTATCGATCACATTCAATCTTTGGACTTTACTAGTTGGAAAAGTTTCTCTTTGCTTACCCCAATACCGTGTTGGGTTGCAGATGATTCATTTAAAAGAAGGGGGAAATCACTTGGAGCAAAGGGAGAAGTTGGGATGGCATCGGTTCTAAGGGAAGATCAAACCCTCGAAACCGGCATCCGAACCCACAACCGCATCTACTGAGAAAGTTGAGGTACATCTTGGCGTTGAAAGTAAAACTCACGAGATAGTGTGGAGGAGAAAGTAGAGAGTGAGGTGGAGATGGAATCTGCTCAATCTGAATCTGCAAATGACTAGATAAGCCCCGATTTGAATGTAATGTTGATGGGGAGATAAAGTCCGGAGAGCAAGACACATTAGATTTAGGAGTTGTGATGTGAAATAATGAGGACTCGCAGATCTATGCCTATTGAAATTGTTGAAAGCAATAGATTAGAAACAAATTTAGAGTGGTATCAAGAAGTGGAGAATCCGATGAGGATATCTCGTGGAAGAACCTTTAGGCTGCTCCGCCAAAGGAGCAAGGCCTCGATTGGAAATAGACTCCTCTCTTGTAGATAATACACAACTAGAACTAGAATCTATCGATTCTATTTATCGGGCGAGTGATGATAATGGGGATTTGAGTGGAAGGTCGGATGTGACTGATGAAGAGGCTAAGGAAGATGGTGACCGTTCTTATGTTTTTATCGATGGAGGAATTCTCTTGATGGGATTGTTTGGATTTTTGGGATTGTTTTTGGTGTATTTTCGCCATGTGAGGGTAGATGATATTAATGATGTTCAAGACTTCTACTACTTCGTCAAGTCCGAGAACAAGCCAACCGAGAACCATCTTCTTTTTGGATCACGTGGAGGTCCCGTTGCTCTTTTTTAACTATGGGGTGTGTGGATATTTGAATACGGTTAACATATGATGTTTCAAAGGAAAGCATGGGCTGACCCAACAATCCATTTAAGGCCACTGAAGATGGATACCAGCCATAAGCTTATGAATTTTTCTCTCGTGATGAAGCATCTCGCGGTAAGTGAAGGCAGAAATTATACCACCACCTAGGCAACCGAGTTGTAGCGTGAAGTGACAAACTAACTTCCAACCTACTTACTGAGGGAATTGATGCTTTGTGATTCTACCGATGTTGAGTAGCCACAAACCATCACACCTAGATGACGAGTGTGTGGGAGGCATTACGACTACACACTTGGCCACAATTGCCGCAATGTATGGTGGGAAAATCCATGCTACGTTGAAAAAACCGGCAGGGAGACAAAAAAAAGAGCCTATGGCAGTTGCACCACCAAAGATGAGATTGTGGTTCCTGCCGTGGTCCAGTGGACGACTGATTAAGATTAGGATTGGAGTGGCAAGAAATATACCAGCGGTGTGAATGAGTAATTGCTAACCTTTATTGGTACCTGAAATTGGATCCGTCTATTTCAACTATATTGTTGTATTGCTATATGAATTGAAGTAACAATACGTGAATGTTGTTGCTTGGCTTTTGTTTGTTCAGCACGATGGTTTTTCATCTTATTTACATTATTATTGACATAGAGGAAATTGTGTTCTTGACTTTTTTACATTTTGATAGTCTACTGTCTATACTGCAAGAAAGTTTTCATTCAAGTTCTGTTTTTATATTTCATATGAGCAACCTTGATTTGTTTACTGGTGCACTACCGTAGCCCTTAAGTGCGTTGATTACATATGCTCCACATTCTTTAGTACAGATATTAATGTACTAAGCCCGGTAATTCCGTAAAAATATATTAAATATTATATAGATTTAAATGGTACTCATACAAAGAAGAATTATAATGTGGAATATTGAGTTCACCATTATGAAGCAACAACTTCAGCCACAAC
This sequence comes from Coptis chinensis, assembly GCF_015680905.1. Lineage (NCBI taxonomy): Eukaryota > Viridiplantae > Streptophyta > Magnoliopsida > Ranunculales > Ranunculaceae > Coptis > Coptis chinensis. The sequence goes on from NC_141456.1 coordinate 43,109,982, forward strand.
AACCAAATCACTACATAAAACTAAGTTGAGCATCAACTACGTATAAGTAAACGCTTAGTAGTTGTTTCTTCAATTGAATGTAGCAGATCAGTCAGCTATGCTCAAAATTAAACTTTGTTCTTTACACTTTGGTTGATGCATCCGTCATAAGAGAAATTCCTGACAAACGAAATGCCTATCAAAACCGAATCCTACATTAATAATGAACCTTGCTGTTGATTGAGGCAAAGAGACTGAGAGTGATGGCCATGTTTTTGTCTGCCCATGGGTTTTTGTCTATTCCTAAAGGAAACAACATCTTCTCTTGTAAAACTCTGCAAAATGTTTCTTATCATCCCTTAAAATGAAAAATATCAAATGCTAAAAAATAGACTATTGTACCAGAAGACAGGTAACAAAGTGCAATACAAAATACACAATGTTGTTTAATAATGGTAATAAATATCAATATATGCTATGGAAACTTGAATCATCCTTCATTGTATTTTACATAGGAGATCACCATTGTGAAGCAACAACATCACTAAAAATAATTAAAATGTGAAAATGTCAGAGCAGACCACTTAACAACTACAGAAAAATAGATGCCTTGTAGTTGTTTCTTCAATTGAATGAAGACTTTTATAGTGTGATATGCACAAAGTAAAACTTGTTTATATACGCTTTCGTTGACACGTTCATCATGATTGAAATTCCACAAGAACGCAACGCCTATCAAAAGCAATAATTCCTCAATGACTAAAAAATAACTACAACATGGTCTCATTAACTCTCTTGGATCATTAGCTAATTTCCCGTTCACACATTCCTCGTACCAAATAATATCCTACGTTGATTTTTCTCATCTAATGTTAATAGATTTCTTGCATTGTTTCTAATCCTACTCAATGCATATATATATAGTTCTCTTTTTGAACGTAAACCATTTTTCGTAGGGGCTTCTTAAATGTGTTTCCATCTGTCAAAAAAGAAATATAGAAATGAGATTAAACATGAAACGTTGCAAAAGTATAAAACAAAGAGAGAAAAAGAGATTGAGATTTACAGTTACGGTAGTGACTGACGTTGACCATGATGTTGTTTTTGGTTGTGCTTTGTTTTGAGATTTCCCCAGGAGTGAGAGAGTTGAGGAGGCCGGAGGGAGTGTGAGACAGTGAGAGGCTAATTTGGTTTTTATAATAAAGAGAAAACCCTACTTGTTATTGTTAGTTTTTTGTGAGAAACGGGCTAGGTTAAGGTTTTATGGGCTCAAGGGGCGTGGTAGGGCTGTCAATTGGCTTCAATAACCGACCCGAACCAAATGATAAAAAACGGTTTGGGTTTTAGTAATTTGGTTTGTTATTCATGACCCGAAACCAAACCGGACCGAATTGATAAGATATTGGTTTGGTTTCAACCTTTCGGGTTTTCTCTCCACCGAACCGATAAGATGACATTTTTGTAATATTTATAATTAATTTTTTATATGTTTATTAATTGTGTGGTTGAAATTAATTGATTTAATTTAGAATTTAATTAATTTAATAGTTTTCAGTTCGGGTTGGTTTGATTCAATTTCGGATGACATATAATATTAGCATTTCAGTTTGGTTTAAGGTTCCCAAGTTTCTTATCAGTTCTGGTCGGGTTTTCCATAACCCCACCCAAATTGAGCGTGGGTAATCCTGGTTCGTTTGGTTGGTAGTGAAATTGAGGCTCGTATGTTAAAGTAAGGCCCAAAATATCGCCGATATATATCGTTTTTTTGGTACACCGACATGGATATATTTGATATATCTCAACCGAATATTGAATATTTTTTTCCTGATATATATCGTAATTTCCGATATAACGATATATATCAACCGATATATATGATATATATGATATAAATTGTTGACTTTGACCGATATTATTGATTTTGACTAAATATTGTTGACTTTGACCGATATATTGACAATATTTCCGATATAATCAATAATATTTCTGATATATCGACATACAAAACAAAATTTTGACTGGTCAACAAAAAATAGATATCTCCGATATTTCCGAACGGTCTTTTGGTACATCAAAATATTCACCGAATTCGATATTTTGGGCCTTGTGTTAAAGGCCTAAATTTCGTCCTGCAATGGAATCCGTATCTCCAAATCTCCAATACATACACAATACTAGCCATTTGGCCCGGCTTATGGCCGGACTTGCTACATAGATAGCTAATGACTCAAAAGCTTAAAATCCACTTGAATAAATAATATATGTATATTGATAACTAATGATTCATTGTTTATAATATACTAGCATAAGTGCACGTGCCTTGCACGTGACAAATACCCATCCATTGCCAAAATGTTCGTACCACTTTATCACCCGAAGACTTGCCGACTGTCAGATTATCAAAAATAAAAAGTAAAAAAACGGAAGACCCGTCAAAGCAAATTGACCCTAAAGCATGAAGTGCAAAAGATGTTCATCTTTGATTGGCAGTGTGAAAAATGTTGACAACATATTTAAATCATTAAACAAACTAAACAAAAGTTAATTGGTACCGAAAGTTAATACACAATTGCTATATTGTGACAACAATCAACGATTTAATGACATTTATTTACATTTGGAATTGTATACCTAGAAATTATGAAAATAAGTAAACTTGTAACAACTCTTTAGTTACCTAGATGTATATACAATTTTACAATTTATATAAAAGATATATTTGAGAGCAGAATCTCAAGTCTCAACACACATTTTACAATGAAACATTCAATACAAAAGCAATGAAACATTCAATACAAAAGCAGTGTAATCTCCAACATTGTGACCATGTCTTTGTAGCTGCCCCAAACCTGCAACATAATTACTATGAATTAGTTGGATTACAAAGTAAGATAAACCATGAATATTTACTGACAGCTACAAAAGTGTGCATGTTAGGGTGATTATCAACTCTATATATATATCCAATCACATCATTACAAATCAAGTAATTACACATAAGAATCACATCATTATTGTTGTTCCAGGTCGTGACTTAGCCAGGTTAGTTATACATCACAGTAGGAGTGCCATCACTGCCTCCATACACACACGTTGGGATTATTATGCGTAACTCACTGGCAGATTTGATTTTAAAAGCAACTAAGCCAACGCGTCAAAAACAAAGCTCATACTAACAACTTCCGCTTCCAGTGTGAGGTACCCATAGAGAGCATTTCCCTAGGAGGGAAAAGTAACTATGATCAAACTCAACATAGGAGACAATGGTTTTATCGTACACATGACATTTGGTTGCTCATGTGTTGATTACAGAATTCAGACTTGCTGCATTAGCAATCACACCATATAATCAAATGTGGTAACTTGAACAGCAAACAGCTCAAGGCCAATTCAATACAGTGGCCAACTGGAAGCAATTGGTTTAGTTCATCGACATTTGGACAGCTAAGATTTAAGTATGCCCGCACTCATTAATACCTCTATCTCATTGTTCCACACCCCACAAAAAATTTAGTCTTAAAGAGCGATATAAAGAACGGTGCTGAAGAAAAACCTTCAAATAAAGAATTACAACCAACAATATTTAAAAGTAATAAAATCTTAGTAGATTGGAAATGAAACAATGGAAGAAATAGGGTATCATGAACAAACAAAATTTGGGACAAAGAATAAAATAAATTAAAAATATTACCTGTTGATATGAATGAGAGAATCTGAAAATTGAAGAAGCATAAACCTTAGGTGTGGCGTCATGAATCTGAAACCTAATCAAATGGAACCCATAAAAGTGCTACAGTAACAACGCAACACAATCCTAAAGCTTTTGCAAAACCAACTGCTTGTTATTATATAAATCTATAGCAAAATCAGTTCGTAGTTTTTGCACTAAGGGCTCGTATACGAATGTTCCTTTTTTATAATCATTGAAACTAAAAAAAGTCTCGCTAAATAAAGCTTGGATGTCCAAAGCAATTATATGCCAACAAAATAAAAAGTTAATCTATCAAAGGCAACTATGCAAATAAAAAAGATTATAGACAGGGAAAAAAGAAGTAAGACCTACAAATTTAAAAAGTAATTTTTCTACTCCATTTTCTTCTCTCCGTCCTATTGATTTTGTATGCATTTCCGCCTACCATGGCAACTTCATAGCCTCTTGATCATAGCACCTACATCGGGGAGATAAAGCGGAGCAACCATTGGTTACTCCAAGTGACAACTTATTTATAATTATATGCATTGATACACTTTATCATTTTTAAAATTAACAATTACAAAAGCTAAAGTTGGTGCTCACAATGAACTTGAAACAAATCTCCAATTTAGAATAACATACACATAAGAATACCACAATTGTCATGTAGATAGAGTAGGCAAAAATATATAAAGGGTCAAGAAGATGATTAAAATCCAAAAACAATTACCTGATTTTGGTTATGTTCTATTTCGAAAGCACATAAACTCCAATACATTTGTAGCCAATCAGAGAAAGTTTAAAGGAGTTTCCAGAGTCATTGTGTGCCTGACATTCCGTAAAGACCTGCATTAAGATCCAGATTAGACAACTGAATGTATGTACAATACAAAACGGAAGGAAAAAAAAAACCTAAAAAAGAAGAGTATATATATTACATGCATGCAGCAAATGAGACTACTTGTGCCCCCTGGTGAAAATAGAGGTATCAAAGCAGGATTATGCTCGCTTGCAATGAGTGGCAAAAGTGTACGCAATCACCATATGTATCGTAACCCGCTTGGCCTGAATGGCAAATGTGAATTTTGTAGAGTTCCATGCATTAACCATTAGCTGCATAAGATCACAACTCAGAAAGTTGCTAAATCATTATAAACAACCCTTGTAAAGTCACAATGAAATTTAGTATCATAGATTGATGAATTAAATTCAGCATAAACAACAACTTGAAAGAAAGGAGATGGGACAATGAACTCGTATGCAATGTACGCTTATTTAGCTACAAGAACATAAGTAGTCCAAACAATATATATTCAGGATTGTCTCCATCGGGCCTCGCTCATTTTCACTGAGGAATTGATACAAAAGCTCATACATAAATATAGGAAGAAACAAAAAACCGTCAGGGAACAAAGTTTGGTTAGGGAACAAAAAATTAGCTGATCATTGTATATTTAGAACAATGATCACTTTCCTTGGGTTTCAGAATTTCAAATTTATTATTAAGCAATATTGCCACTTTTAAGCTATTGAAGTCCCGGTCTCGTGTATCCAAACAGACCAGACAAAGACAAAGCGAGAACAACCTTGTCTGGCTAAGTTTTTGTTCCCTGATCATTATTCACATAATGAGCAAAGGTTGATCATTATTCACGTAAGCAACAAAATATGTGAACACTATATGTTACTTAGGAAGTCCAATCCAAAGTTTTATGACTTGGAAAATATCATATGCATACATATATTGTTAACTTATGATAGATCTAACAAAAAGAAACACACAAATTTATCAATAACAAATTAACCTAAGTCAATTAAATGGCGAATACTCACATTTAAATGTAAGCGTGGTTTCTGAAAACACTTTATATGTTTTCTTTTTCAAATCTTATTTCGCTAATATTATTCTGTTTTCTATTTTTGAAATAAAATGTACAATTAATATAAACTGATGATTAGTCTGAGAGAAAAGTCCATACCTCCTTTGCAAGTCCTATCACGTACAAACTACTCTCTCTTTGATCACCTTCGCGAGAGTTATTGAAGCGCCCTACTAAATCATTCATTTGCTTACTCCCAGTTGTAATACACAAACTTGTTGGCTCATCTGGTAATGTCCAGCTGCCCATGACCTCACTCTGATATTCTTCGACTCAAGACACTTGAGTGATTTCCTCATTTCAATTGAAGTTGCACGCTTACTCTCATAATTGTCTACATAAGCTACATAAGCTCTACATAAGCTACATAATTGTCTACATAAGCTACATAATTGTCTACATAAGCTCTATGCCCACTCTCCAAATTGATAGAAGAACCTTTGTCATTCCACGATTACGCGTTTGCATTGTGTTACGCGACCTAACAAATCATCAAGTTCTCTTCACGAAAGCTATAGCGATCTTCGTCTTGAAGTTCCACCAAACTCCTCCACCAATGCTCCCTTTACATTATGTATTTTGAATTCAACTTGTTTACTCGAGTTATTTCTTCCATCTGCAGCAGGTATCGCATCCAACACCTCAAACTGTGTAGAATTTTGAGTTATCGCAACAGTATCAGATGCCTCCACAGTGAGAGCATTAGAATCATTTTTTGGTTGCAAGGTCACATCCAAAGGGTTTATTAATGCTAAGAGATCCAGTTCTCTTTCCTTAATTTGATGCTTAAAAATAGATATTGCAAGAAACAGAAGAAACAAAATGTATAGTTATAATTAAAGAAAGTTACCCAAGTTGGAACAATCCTTGAAATGAACATTCGAAGTGTAGACCGTAAAAAAGGAAAAATCATAAGATAAATTATATGATTATTTAGAACACAACTAAAGTTAACCAGAAAAGAGAATAACTTGCGTACCTTATGGATTTATCATACGGTAAGTAGGGTGATCTACCTCTCCTCTCTACCTCTCCGAAAAAGTTTTTTTTTTTCTTCTAGTCAGATCACGAATCTGTATTGTGTCGGTGTCGACACGACACGGGACACACAGGAAATATTAGCGTACCCATGCAACACAGCTCTACAGTCACCAAAATTCACATAGTCTTAACTCACAAACATGCAGGCCTGCTATAAACACATCACTTAAAATGTGAAAACACTTTAAGCAAAATGTATACACAGTCACAATGTTATGAAAGCAGTCTCTCAACACGGATGATAGGAAATAAGCATATTGTCATTTGTCGGGATCCTCAAATCCCAGACATGTGATTCAAGGAGCCAAATTAATTATCAAAGTCCCTCCTCCTCAAATGAAGGAATTCCCACCAAGAAGAAAGCTTCATGATACACTCAAAGGATATAATATCAACTTCAAAGTTTCATATAACTTCCTGATATACGCTTCTACCCTCTAAAATTATTAGGTAGGGAATGATATTGGACTCGAGACTGAGAGGAAAGGGGTGGCTGAAGCTGTAAACTTCTTGCCTTGTTACCCGTTCTTTATGTTCCTTTTCACTTTGTTCACTTTTAAATACCGGTTTATTGATCAATAGAAGAATAGAAAAACACACAAGTATATGTATGCACTTGTGAGTATCATTGTCACCAACCAAAATAAGGACACCGACAACCATGATCTTACAAAACATGTAATGTGAACATACTCAATTACAAAATCTATGAGACAATATCTGCAACATACATGTACCATTTCACTGATGTAACTGAAACCTCCTGGTCCAATCATATAACCAGCAAGTAGGTAACCAACAATAACCTAGCAGACAAATCCACAATAAATACAACAATGTAAATATAGATTGTAACAAAATCCAGGTGCAGATGAAAGACCAAACACTAAGCCGTCGCTTAAGGCTACAAGGGTACTAACCGGTTGTCCCACAAAGGAAAAGGTGATTCCACCAATTGTGGCAGAAACAATTACAACGACCAAGTCTGAAATCAGCCTAGAGTGACAGAGTTAAGTAAGATTCAGAACCGAACCCTAACTTCATTCGCAGCATTACTAAGACATGGGCATAAAAATGAATAAATGATACGCATGCACGAACAGGCACAGCAGTGCAGTCTGTATGCCTAACACGCATCGCATGTGTGAACAGAAAGAGAGAGAGATAATATGACTTTAATACTTTCTGAGTAACAAAAAAATAAATTATCAGAAGACATTGAAAATGGACAGACCTTAAATCTACTTGGAGCACTGGATACTTTGATTTCTTGTTGGAAATCACAAATACATTGTCCTATAATGAAGTAAACACATAAAAACAAATCAAAAGGTGTAATAAGGTGATGTTCGGACTGTTAGAGAGAAACAAAATTTCTACCAAGTTCTACACACCTTCTTATCTATCAAGGTTGTCGTGTCATCAGAATCTTCATTTTCAAGTGAAAACACATCCTGGAATTGAAATGGTCGTGCCACTGCAAGAAACACATTACTATGACAGTCAATCAATCAATATATTTCTTAGCCACCAATCGAGTTCCAAGGGTTCTCATACTTTTTCTCTAGAGTATCGTTCTTTTTTGGCTTCTCATGAGTAACCTTGGCAGCTGTCTCCAACACGGCCTGTGATACAACGGATCCAAAAAAAATCATAATTAATATGATTTAACCAAAAAGAACACTACTGATATACCCAGAAACTAAGGGAAGTTAAACGATCTAACGAAATATATTTAAGAACAGTAATATTTTCTTTTCTTTTTTACTTAAATGTGAAACTCTAGAGAACAATGTTGGATTAGATAACAAAAGATACCAAACTTTCCACACATGCAACATTAACGAAATCAATGATGCAGTAAAACGCGTGGGCGCTGATAAGGCCAGTTGGTAAGTCTATGGAATAGACGCGAGCTTAGGCGGAACAAGGTGGCCCCTGTTCCGAAGCAAAACAGGTGGGCCTAGACCTTAGGCAAGCCTTAAAATGCATACTATCTATCACCAAATGGAATTATGGATTAATGATTTTCTGGAAAGTACAATTCACAACATACTCAGTATCACATATTTCGATGAAATCAAAGGTTCTTAGTCCTTAAATCTTAAAAATGATATTGTTGTGAAACATTTCAGAGGTATAAACATACTTGTTGATCCGCCACGTGCTATTAAAGCTGCTTGCATCAGTCCCGAAAAAGGTGGACAACAAGTATCATCTAAGTTCCAATAGAAAATGGCGGATAATTTAAAGCCATAAAAACCATAAATAAATAAAACCAACAGAATATGGTCAACAATTTGGTTGTGATGCACACATAGCAAGGTGAAGAATTTTATTGATGACAAATCAATCGAGTATAATAAGATATTTTTATATTCCCCTGTTTCCATTGCCAACTAAAACAACAAAATTTACCCCCTGGGGAGCACAATAACAAATTTGTATTCACTATGATCAAGATCTTACACACCAACTCTATCTATATCCGCATCTTAAACTTTCTACAACGCTTCTATTATGGCGAATCTAGAGGACATGTATCTCCGTGTATATTTTCACCACTGAATTGCGATCATTTCGACCAAAACACGAACGACTAAAGAAGCTAAATAAACCTCTCTCTCTCCACAAAACTATCACAAATAAAGACAAAATTTAAGTTAAAAATAAAAAATTATAAACAAACGCTAAAAAATGTATATAGAAAAAACCTAACCATCAGGTTGATCGTTTTCAGAGAACTCCTTTTCAAGCACGCGGTCAAACATCTTGGCAATACCGCCTTCTCCAGTAGCAGGTGGCGAAGCATCATGAGAAAGAACTGAAACGAAAAACGAAAAAGAATCTAGCCAGTGTTGTAACATAAAACGAAAAAGGACACAACAAACATGTACCTCTGAAGTAAATATCTTGAGAGGAGAAGGTTGCTTGACTTCCTTCTTGTTTGCCAATTGCGCCGCAAACCGCCTTATAAAACAGCAAAAACTGATCATTAACTATCGATAAAAGCACATTTAATTCATTCCAGTTTAGAAAGAAATACAAAACTTAATACATTGTTCACTCCTAACCATGTAATTGGTCAATGAACCGGAACATTAGTTAGATTTCTATCATTAACTCCATTAATATACACAATTGGCAATGAGTAGAGTAGTTCTAGGATAATACAATTTAATATAGGATGATGCAAGGCTTTAAATGCCCAGCGTGGGAATCTACATCTCATCACGAAGAGACTAATTGTAATTGTAATATATTATACACCTTATAAATATCTACTGATCTTTTATGAGGTTAAAGAATCAATACCTTGATCAGCCTATACTGATCAGCCTACTGATCAATACTGATCAGCCCAAGTCCCAGAATTGATGATATTAAGAATTTGAGTGGAGGCACAACTTGAACTGGAACACAATGTGGGCGTACATGAAGGCCCTTTATTGCCGCTTTCTTCCTAACCTCTGTTGTCGCACATGCGGCCCGTTCATCGACACCCCTACCTCGATTCAGGTTTTCCCCCATTATTGATGTACCAAAGGGTTTGTTGGTGACTTAATCCAAAGATTTTCAGACCCTCCAGTTGCACCAATCAGGCTTGGAAAGCTTGAATCAGCTCCGGATCGGCCTGCTATCCAAACACATTTCTTCAATACCTCGCATATATTTTCAAAATTTTCATATGAAGCTATCTTATCAAGATAATAATAATCAGCAAGTACCTTCAATATATCAAAAGACTTTTGAGCAGAAGCAACATTGGCTTCTTGCCCTTTTTGCTTATGTGTAGTTGCCTATATAAGTTAAAACCACCAAGTGAGGGGTGAAACAAACATCTTTTTGTGAATTGACAAACTCCAATATAGCACTTAAAGGTAACACTTGTAACTTTAAGACGTCCTTTGACCTGAAGATCGCGCATCTTAAATGTCTTTATCCAGTTCTGAGAATCCCGCGTCCTTGAACCTCTTCACCAAGCTGTTTCACAAGTATATCGTATGTCTTCTTTTTGTGCTACAAACAAAAAACTCCGTATGATTTTACAAGCATTCAATTTCACGGCGGACTACCCCTATACATAAAACAATCCTTACAAAGACTTACATGGAGAGAAAGTTTGAAAGCCCCATACAATTGAATGCAATGGCCAGAGCATGATAGCATGCAGCAGTCTGAATATGCTCCTCACCAAGAAGGTGCTCATTCTTTTTTAAGGGTTCTTGCAAATAACGAAGAGCTGTATTCATCTTCCAATGTCCTGGTACATCATAGCTACATTTATGAAAGTTGAAGCCACGTCAAGATGATCGGGACCACATGATAAACTTAGTAGGAGCAATGTCCAGGACATATGCCGTAGAGCGAGCTCCGTTTGGTTCAGACCATGATAGAAGAGAGCCATATTGCCATAGTTGTAACAATGAAAGACACACATACACAAACCAATAATAATCTGATCGAAAGCTAGTATACAATGTTAAATAAGGAATCGGAAAGCTCTTTGTGTGTTGCTTTATGGAGGAGTTTTCCCTTCTACAACTATAATTATGAGGGTATTGACAGATTAATTGGTACCGTGGAGCAACCGAGGTAGCTCATTTATGATAAGTTCTTTGTCTGCTACAAGATTGCTCTGCCATGTCTCCACCATTGCAAGGTACCTAATGATAGAAAAAATTACAGATCAACACCATGCACATAAAAAAATTACGCACACTATAAATACCATATCTACTCACTACATTATGTTCTTAGTTCAAAACCCGTCAATGCAAGAGTCGAATAGAAAAGGTAATAAATGGGCAGTCTCTTGCATTGACGATGAGACCTTAGTTTTCAAAGAAAATTCAGAAAAAAATTTATGGTACCACTAAGATAGTTGGTAAGGAAGAACAATAGATGTCTCATCCACCCAACAGATATGTATCACAGAAAAAGAAACCAAGGGGTATATAAGAAGGGAGAAAAGTCAATATATAAATGGTAATTACCAGCAGCAATTTGCAACCTCTCGATGCATGGGACCAATAACCTGCGCTACACCCGCGGTCAAACAGAAACACAAAGAAGTTAAATTATTTTATTGGTAGCACTAAAACGTGATGCTTAATATAAAAAGGAAAAAAGAAAATGGCAACCATGAAATGTGGGTATATGGAAAGAGCATACTTGCTGAAGCATGGAAAATGCTTTCAAAAACAAAGTGTAAGCCTTATTAAGCATTCCCTTAAACAATTCCCAAAGCAGAACATAGTATCCACTACCAATTACTACACAAAACAAAAAGAAAATCTCTACGGAAATGAATCGCTCAGAGAGGATGAAACACCAAAAAAAAATACCTCTACCAACCGAACTTTCCCAGTTTCCACAAGATCCCTAGCTTCTGAACATACAGGCACAGAATGCTTCACCACAAAGTTGGAGATCAAATATATCCGAAGTTTGGAATGGTGTCACAGATCAAAATCATATTTGTGTCTCAGAATCGTAACACCCACCTGTTAAGATATGAGCAGCCCACGCTTAGCATATAAACAGTAAAAGCATTTCAAAACTAATACATCTGTGCATCTATGCTAAGAAATCTCATACGGGACAAAGCAGATATAAGAAGTTAAACGATTTACCTCAAAACTATAATGCACAACAACTTGTTGAGACAGTGCGCTTAATCCAAAATATCTCAACATCATATGTTGAAAGGCCAAAAATTCAATAAAAAAATAGAAAAATTTTACGCAGAAAACCATACCTTTGCATTTGAAATGAGAAGTTCCAAATTGCACTTTGATGAGACAGCAGTACCCTGGCATAAAAATATTAACAGTACAGACAAATATGAAATCCCGGACTTTGCATTTATACCTTAAAACTTAAATTAAACATAGATGGTAGAGAGTTATATACCCAGCCAGGGGGTGGGCAACTTCCAGCATATCTATTAGCCAATTTAGCTAATTTATGAGCGTTATAATTACATTTATCTGGAATCCAAAAACTTAAAACCGATCAGTAAAGTCACTTGAAAAATACTCTTTAAAACCTTTTTGAATCTTATTAAGGTGATCTTCTCATCTCCATATCAGCCTGTTGTCCAATAAGGCAAAAGCCTTCATGAGTCATTGGATGTCACTTATTACCACCGTATTGATGTCTGTAATTTGTATGCTAACACTTTAACGCTAATTCTTCTCCTTTACACTCTGCTTGCATAGCATTTTGACACGAACCTTGTTGTAAATTGCATCTAGAAGTCATCCACAATGTCTTTTACATAAGGTTGTCGATGCTCCGCTATTTGTACCCCTATCATAAGATTAATGCCAAATTCAAAAGAATACTCACTTGAGACACTCAAAGGTTAATATCTTATATATGCAAAGTTTGGGAATTTATAAGCAAGTTTTTCACTTATCATTGCTCGCTCCATGATCGGGTGGGTGTAGATAATTCCAATTTTGGGTTAGGTACGGTAATCTAGATTTTCTCATACAATGAGGGGCAGTCTATGTTAAAAGCTTGTAGAAAAATGTAAATCAAGATCAGTTAAGGGAACTGAAAAACGACGTATACAAAAGCCATTGAGATGGAGTACAGGCGCAGTAGTCACTAAAGAAGTCATAAGAAATACTAAATATCACATATATACAGATGCAGATGCAAAAGAACAAAAGAGTAATATCATATACATATTGTGCTACCACAACTTTCAATGTTTCATAGATTATCGAGGGCAAGACTCTCTCATTGTATTTCTCTCCTAAAGTCTTGTGAATGGTAGGCAAATAAGATGGAGGAAATAAAGACACCTTTAACCACCAGAATAGAAAAATAAATTTTACCTAGTCGAAATCTTCTTACATCTCAACAAAGTCAATATATTGATGCCAAATTTCTATCTGAGTGACATCAAATGGCTTTACATGGAAATATGGCCTCCTTAAGCGAGTCTGAAACAAACATATCTTTGCATCCAAATCACTTGCATTATGAAAGAACAAGTATCTAGTAGATAAATATTTTTGCAATGCACTGTGGCTACGCAACCTAATTGGGGGATCAAGGAGGCACTTAATTACAAAAGAGATATTAATGTGGACAGGGAAAAGAGTCAAAAGACTAAGGAGTTTAGATGTTTGAAGCAAAATCATTCATACTGTTCCAGATTTCAAGAGAAGAGAAGTCAGTAGGGGCTATTCTGATCGGTTTGTCAGTACATCTCAAGTCAAAAAGTTTGCACTGTTGGGAGAGATGGAGTAATGGAGACGGCATAAAAATCAAAGAAGTGGGTTGGAGGGAAAGAGATGCAATCATGGCGTCTTTGTCTGCAATGAAATGGATATTCATCGCATTGATGGAGAGACAAAAATAAAGCATCAAAAATTCAAAAGGATTTTTTTTTTCTTATTTTTTTTTTCAAATTTCTTAACCATAAAATTCTGCTACCAGTTTCTTTTTTTAATTGAATTATGCTACCTGTTTCAAATATCAATTTCTAACAAATTCGCTAGTTCTCCCATAATCTAGATACCACAGCAATTAGTAACCTAATTTGCAGAGAAAAAAACCAAATATAGTCTTCACGATAAGAGAATATTTGCAAACAATATGCCATGGATAATCATAGAATCAAAATTTACCCCCAAGCTGTTCTTTGCTCACACAGCTTGCAAACTTTTCCGTTCCAAGATTTTCTCCATGACAGCACTAATAGGCTTCATAGGCTCTTGTTGCTCGAAAAAACCTTCATCAGTGTATTTGATGCAACAAAAGACCCCTTGGGGAGTTCCAAAGCTAGCAAACTTTATAGACGAAATTTTCTGCCCAGGAGAACACCTTAAATGAGCTTTGGGCCTTAATGGCCGGTTGATTGTTCCAGAGACTCGCCTCTGATAACTTAACAACATCGGTTGCAATTCAAATATATCAGCACAAACGCTGTCAACGGTTCGGCTAACCAAAGAAATTCCATTTGGGTCACCGCCCCATTCTTCAAATATGATTAAAATGTTACCGCTTGGATTCAGCCATGAGGGGGGACATGATCACTGCATCGAACATAAAAGATTGATTAGGTAACATTGATTAACATAAACTATGTAATTAGGAAAGGTCACCTTTGCCTCACCATCTCTGGGAGGCTGGAGAGATTCTTAAACAATGGTTACATGCTCAAAAGGAGAAAAAGATTTTACCTTTTGAAAAAATCAAATGGCAACAGAGTGACTCTTTTTCAATAATCAAATCGCCCATTATTTGAGAGAGAGAGGGGCGCATATGAAGAAGAGAATGGCTGGAATTTGTTGCAATGAGAGAACTCAATTTGAAGAGAGGGGAGAGAGAATGATGGCTCTGTTTAATTTTTGTTGCAAAACTTATTTTTCTCAGACCTTGTTTGCAAAAAAGGGGAAACGTAAAGGGTGGAGATTGGGAGGGGAGACGAGAGGTGTATTTATTGCATTACTAATTAAATGTCATTTATTGTAAATTTATGGTAAGCGTTATAATTCAAAATGGGCGGAATTGGTTTTTAATATACCACCACATGAAAAGACTGATTGGTCCTATTCAAAGGTGTTAAGCAATATTTTAATTTAAGGACAATATTGGTACTGAGAATTTATAAAGACATAAAAAGACCAAGTAGTCCTCATTAATAAATATTTAAGCATTTTATTTTATTATTCATCAAGGGTATTATGCGTCAGAAAAAGACCCGGATGAATTTAAGAGGCCACGATCATTATAGGTTATACTACTAGTAGAGATGTATACTTTGTTTGAAGGGTTTATATTATTCTTTTTTTTTTTTAAAAGTTTTGATTTTATTTTTAGGTTATTATTGTCCTAAATAAACTCAAGGACATTTGGATGGCCACAAAGGTAGTCTACGAAAGTTTTGAAAGTCAACTTGGATTTTCTCTGTAAAGATGGAAGTGATATTTAGGTTTGCATAAATGGGTCTTAGGAGTTGTGCTTGAAAAGGGTAACATTTCAAGCTATTCAATTTGCTGATACAATCTGTTCAGTATGTTGGTAGTCAAGTACGGCTGTACAACTGCCGATTTGCAAATTTGTTCAATTGCTTCACGTTCAGTTGTTCGATGAGACATCCATTCTGAGATCATTTACCTTACAAAATATAGAAGTGTTGAGCTGTGCCGTACAGGCAGAACACCAATACACAAATAGACCATTTGGAATACAGAGAACTTTCACCACACACCACACGTTCGAAAAGACTTGTATCAAAATTTAAAACTATAGTGTCCATCCTTTTTAACCCTCTGCACATATCAGACTGAAAAGTCCAAGAAGTTGGCAAGAGGTACAATACTTCGAAAAAAAAATATGTAAAGGAGCCCTCCATTTATCTCCCTGTGCAAACAACTAAAAACTAAACATTCACCTCTAGGTCAACATGTTATTGTTAGGAAACTTTTAGAAGTTTTACCAATGTTCAATTTTCTAAAGTCAAACGCTCAGCAGAATGAAGTACCAAAAATACATTTAACCACAACATCAGTTGTGTATTCTTGCATTGTAATCTAGACAGAACTAAAATAATACTGGAGGCTTGAAAAATAAATGAAAAGATTCACAAAGAAAAATGTGCAAGACAAATTCAAACGTTCAAGATGGTAATTAAAACACATTAAAGTTGCTTAAACAATCCATAATCAGAAACAACCCAAACAACAAAATTCCTAAATGCTTAGAGTATAGTCATAGCATGCAATGCAGAATAAGGCCAATAGACAAAGCTATTGACACTCAAGGAGAGAATAAAAAATAGTTCTACTAAAACTCGAGCAGACTTTCACCTTCAACAACAATTAAGCTGCAACGGATGGCTTAGAAGCAGCAGAGAGCCTAGATCTCTTCTTTGCTAAGCTCTCACTACGGCGTTCTTTCTGCCTGTTAAAATTCCTGTCCAGAAATGGTCTCGCTTCCTCATCTCTGAATGATATGGCCCATGGCACTTGCCTCCTTAAATCGGCCCCTCTTCCCTTGCATTTGTACTCCCCTAACCACATAGTCCTCTAGATTTTAAGAGAGATTAGTTCTAAATAAAAAAAAGAATTTCTGAACGAAATTTCGGGAAATAAATTATACTCACGAAGTTTATTAAGGGAAGGATCATTACCCTCTCCTTGAAGGGTCTCCCCAGTCCATCCAGCCCGAAGGGTTTATAATGCCATCCAAGTCACAGAAGGAACATACCACTCTTGAAAATATACCCCAAGTTGTTCCCAAGTATATCGTCCTAGTCCCGTTTATTGTACACTTTACAAAAGAAAACCTTGTGTTCTCTCCACAGCCGAACTCTTATGCGAAGCTGCGATTGCTCTTGATCCTGTAGCTGTTGAATTAAGCGTGCACTCCTGATTCTAGAAACCACCTTCTATATCAAAAAATTGCGAGAAAAAATTGAAAAACAGCAGCAAGCAGAAACTATTATATTTTTCAAAGAGTTTGGGACCTTACCTCATAGAGTGATCTTGCATTACCAAAAACTGAAATCAATTGATCCTTGAATGTAACACTGGTAGAAGTAATGTGCTCCACTCAAGTCTAACAAAGTGTCCTGTGAACCTACAATGTTAACCATATAAAACATGGATCTTTAACTAGCTATTCTCAATGCAACTACTTGCATCCATTTTCCTCCTAGTACTGCGTCTACTATGTTCTGCAAAATAGAACATTGCCTAATTTGTTCTCTGACTTAAGAACAGAGCGGTGGTACCTTCAAGAAATAGCAGAATATGTCATCTCGATGGTGCCAAAGCAATTTCAAAACTGAGTGACGTACGTCGCTACTGGACAGAAACAGATCTGTGCCTACATGGTAACTGTGGAGCAAAAGAAAAATTGGTGTATTAGCACTAAAAGTGGTAACTACATTCAATCACATGGCTCTAGCAGCTAAACCAAAAACACAATGATTACATGAAGAGTATAACACGTAAGTTCACTTTAACTCCATGGAGAAAGATGCATAAGAGATTCCAGCTGTGCCACAGAGACCTTCAACTGGACTGGACTGGTATGATTGTTACAGATTGCAGTAGAAGCAGTCCAGATAAAATTTGTTTTCTCTAACTTCGAAAGTCACAATTTGAATAAGGTAAGTTTACACTGCGGGTACATGTTTTCTAGTTCACCTGCCAAGTGTTGTGATAATTCAAAAGTTAAAAGGTTGCGTTCAGTCTAGCAAAGTGCCTACTTCTTAATTCAATCCCAAAACCCAAGTTCAAAAACTACATGTTGTAAGTAATACCCAAAACCCAAATTCAGAAACTAAATGTACATAACAATCCCCAATTTCAAAAAGAATATCATGAAATCCACAAATCGACTTCTTTGAAAAGGCATTTGGACCTTAGAGAGGAGAATCTTGCTCCAACATGTTTGTTATCCAAACTAAATATATTATCAGACTCATCAGCACCAAGTGTTTGTCCATTAACTTGAATATAATTCAAATAAGTTGAATTTTTAGTTGTTTTGTGCAACCATGCAGCACCCCATAACAACTCATCCTTCAATAAATTGAAAAACTAATTAGAACAAAACCCTTCAGAAACTACATTCAATAAACTATGGATGGATAGCTGCTTACTTTGTAACCATAATAAGAGCAGTAAAATGGGTAGACACATGATTTTAAACCATTACTATAAGCTCCTCTATACTTATCAACAAATCCACATACCTATGAACCCCACATTGAAAAACACGGCTCCTTTGCCACATCCTTTGAGAGTAAATAATTGTCTTAATAAGGATCATTTTTTTACACACCTGGAACAGGGTCTGATGTTGATTTGGTAGGATTTGAAATACTGTGACCGGCTTCCGAAAATGGAGTCGATGACATTAGCTTTAATGGTGGTGGAGGCATTGTCCTCGAAGGAGGTGGAGGCATAGTTCTTGGAGGCAGGGGAGGCATCACAGTTGACAATGTATGGACCAATTTCTTTGGAGGCGGTATGTATGAAATGTTTCTGAAGCTGGAATCCTCTAAAAGTGGACCTGGCTAAAAAATTCTGAATTCTGTAGTAAGTTATGAAAAACAAAGCCAATATTTGAAAAACAATAATATAAGTTACAGTTAGAGGGGGTGAGCCGTATGATATAAGAACATCCCTGTACAGACCCAGAGGCAATTCTAACTCTATACATGCAACACCTTGTGCATTGATTTGGATGTAGGAGAATTGGAGAAAATAGCAATACAATTTGGAAAACCAGATGTCAATCAGCTGGAGGTTTAACATAATGTGTGATAGTATATAATTATTACTTTTGAATTATATTGACACGGGTAGGTGTGTCCGTATCGGACAAGGATACGAATTGTTGGACATGACAAAATATCAAAAATTGAGGTAAATTACATACAATGTGTCCGACACGGACACGTGGATATGTATCCGACACAGATTTTTTTTCAAAATATGGCGTGTCCATGTAACCTAGCTATGAAGGCTATAATAGTCAGTAAGCAGTCTACTGTGAAAACTCAGATCACTTGTCTTGTTGGAGATCAAGGAAGTACTCTATGATTGGTCTAGGACTCTAGGGGTGGTGGACTTGGAGACCTTAAGATTTCAAGACTTCGTGGTTAGTTGGGAAAACATTGTAGATCAAAGGTCTTTCTTTTTCGTTTGGGGGTGTGCATAATCTTGTACCATAATAACTTGCTAAGTGGGGATTACCTTTTTGTAATTTTTGGAATGACTAAACTAACTTCGACCTCTCATTAAAAAAAAAACACCATTTGGAGTCTCAAAAATAGCTGCATTTGAATTGCCTTTTAGAGAATCTACAGTGATCAGACTTTTATTCCCAGTAGGTTCTGATGCAGGCATACAGAGAAGACCTGCATCCTTTTCTTTTCGGTGAGAGACATTTATCCTCTCTCTTGCTTGGAAGTCTTTTGGAGCTCGTTATTTTTATTTTCTTTGGTTATGGGTTTGATCCAATAGGTCTCCTCACATGGTATCATTGGAGGCGAGCATTCAACTCTACCCAGTTTACATTTTTATTTTATTGTAGCCTCAGTGTCTGGCATGCTCTTCCTCATGTTGCAATTCCAGGAACTGCAACATTACTTGTTTTGGATCTGATTATGTTTTGTTGTTTTGTCTTATATGTTTTCTATTCATTTATTTATATGCATACATGCATGTTCTAAATGATTTAGAATACCTTTTAAAGAAATTGTGGTGATATCCAGTTGTCTATTGATTAATCAGTTGTTTAGGTGAGGCACTGACTGTTTTTTATGCTATCTAGGTGACCACTTTCATATCAAAGTGAATAATTGTATCAAGTAGAAATGTCTTATGACATTATACAATCAATACAGCTTGTATTATGAAAGTAATAGCGGTAACTTGTCGCAAAACTTTTTAGGGCAACAATTTTTTCAATAGTGGCATAGCCAGGGCCAAAAGTATGATTCAAATTCTAATACATAATGTGATCGCAAAAAATAAACATACAACTTATATGCACTATGCACTATGCATATTAGCATATTATGTCTTTGTTTTGAGCTTGCCCATATGTTAGGGACTTGGGGATAATGAACTTAAGTATTTTTTTATTTCAGATCCTATCGTTTGAGTGTGCACTATCTTGTACTCTACAGGTATCACGTTGCAGGTACAAAAGGTGTTTATTATGCACGTGAACCATATCTTAACAATGAGGCTGTTCATGTAACCCGTTTCGTGGGTCTTGCTCCTGTTGGAAACAAAGATAAACAGGTAATTTATTTATTTTTATTTCTTTATTTATTCATAACACACAATAAAGAACTCATATCATTTACATTTTTGGATAATTCCAAATATAGCATTATATTTATAAAATTTTATTGGTGCTAGAATTGCATATAGATATGTTCTGTTTGTAGAGAATAATGTCTTTTAGGTGAGCGGCTGCAAGGCTGCTTATTCGATACTTTGTTTGAGGAAACTGGAGAGATGTTGATACATTTGGTTTACTACATCTAGTTGATGGTGGTCTGTAATTATATTCCAAGATTCTTTTCTCGTTGTAAAATGATATAAGAAGTTTTTTTGCGATAAATGCAAGAGTAATTTTACTTGCAACTAAGTTTCTGAGCTTGGGAAGCCCGACTTTCTTTTTCACCCTTCACGGTCCTTTCTCGTAAACACTATGGAACTGCGACCAACACGACACCTCCTTCACACAAAAACTCTCTCTCTCTCTCTCTGGTTCTCTCTCATCTTGAAAATCTTGAGCGGGTTTATCGCAATGCGGAGGCTCTCTTCTTATAAAATTCTCGGTTTCATTTTCGTTAGCTACTATGCTTTTTCTCATCCATGTTTCAAAGAATACATGTCAACCACATTGTTTTGGAAGTACGTAATCCCAGTAAAGCTACATCGATCGAAAGTACTTTCGTGAGTCGTTGGGTATTTTTTTGTTGGGGGGGGGGTGGTAGGTTTGCTTGTCAAAGCAAAGGCGTTTTTTAAGACACCTCAACACTACTGTTTAAAGAATTTGGAGGGATCATGTCTAATTGGCCAAAGTTGTGGGGGGTTATGTCTATAAAACTATTTTTATTTTATTTGTATATAGTTTTCCACATAGATATGTAGACATATGTGCTTACTGGAAAAACTGATGCCTATTCTATATTTCTATGACACAAAATTTTGCATGTTCGTTAAGAAAACAACAGAGGTTGCAATGTAGAAAGTGATGTCTTGGCTTACGATTCTTGCTTAACCTTGTATTTAGTTCAAAAGCGATAATTGATATTTTTATCTCCAAAACCGTTATGTTCTACTTTACACTAATATATCATGTACAATTCTTGTTTGAAGAATATCTCTTGCAGTGTAACTTTTTTTTTTTTTTTTTTCGGGTGTACAACTTTCCTTAGCTCCTTGCTAAAGGAGTTCGATGTACAATACAACAGTCCAATTTGCATTAGTGGTACGTTTTTTTTTTATATCAATAGAGAATAAGAAATTTTGTTTGACAACTTAGATTGTTTGAAGGGAGCAAACTACTCTAGAACCCGAACACGTGATTCGACATTGTAATTGTCACCGGGTAAAAACTTTGAAATATCTGTTAAGAATCGGTGAACGATATTAGAGTTAATATCCGGAGAAGTTCTTAGATATAGTGTGTCTTTCTATCGATAAATGGGAACTGTGCACGGGATTATTGCTCCTGCCGCCTCCCTAATAGTAAGTTTGAGCATCATACATCATCTGCAAAGTTGTCCCTTGAATTGGACCTTTGACCTTTACAGCTTAAAGTATTTATTTTCGGAGAGGAGGCAGACTTGTTTAGAATGAATGTCCGTGTTTAATGATTTCTATATTTAAATCTTTAAATCATATGAAGTTTTTACTTTTTTTTTGTTCATAATTATGTGAAATTCGTGATCTTATGCTTCTGCATGCAGATTTTCCAATTGTTAATTGGAAGGATACTTGTTTATCTTATCTGTAGCGAACATAATAGTGTCCTACTTTTTCTGCTACTGTCACTTGGATATAGTTTGAAGATATATTGTGACTCTTAGTACGTTATACCCTGCTTCTCAGAAATTTATTCATGTGATTTCTCCTACTCCAGCATCCAACATGTCCGGCACGGAAATTTCTATGAATCCCCCAAACATGACCTTTTCTCCATATTCACATAAAGAGGGAGGAATTCATGTTAAAAACGTCTCAAAGAGGCCTAACAGTGGTGTTTCCGACACATAATATTGGCGCTATGATGTCTCACAAAAAAGGCAGAGGCACGGGAGTGGGAAGAGTGAAAAGTTGTGTTTCAAATTTGTTTCTTCAGGATCTTGTTTACAGGATGAGAAGTGCAACTTTCAGCATGACATGGATGGGAGGGAGCAATTTTTGAGAGGTGTTTGCTTTGATTTTCTAAACAAAGGAAAATGTGAAAGGGGTCCTGAGTGTAATTTCAAGCATAGCTTAGTTGACATGGCTGAGGAAATTTCTCATGGGAGACAAAGTTCTGAAAAAGCTAGCAGGTAGGTTTGGTATTGTAGAAACTGTTATACATTTGTGTTCCTCCAGAGTATGTTGGGGCAATTGACAAAATGGGATATTTATTTTCTGTCATGTTCCGTTTGACATCTTGAGCCATTTTGTATTGTAAAGTGATCATTATTTTATTCCAGCACCATTCTTATGTTCTAAAAAAGTTGTAGTAGCGTCTAGGGAAATTATACAATATATTAACATGTGAAGAACAGTCGAACAGATTATAACATGTGATGTTGATGCATCCTAAGCATATAATTAACGCTACATGCCTCAAAAGGATCAGTTATAATCATCATTTATAAAAGAATGACTTCCTTCTTTCATATTAACTTCTAAACAGTGACATGCCTCAAACTTCTAAACAGTTATTTTAGAGATTTTTCTAAAATCGCCAAACTTTGTGACAATAGCGATTCAAACACCAAAATGAGATGCACAATCAAACCAATTTACTAATACCCGGACCAAGAATTCAAAAGCCTGAAAATGTAATATGTTTCCAAGGACAAAATCAAAAGCATATCGATTCATAGTCATCAAAAAGCACTTCGCCATCACTTCCATAGTAATACTCTTTATGCATTTGCATCTCCAACGACATTACCACCCATGTCTTCCTCATCGCCTCATCATGTAATCAAACTCCTCTGCTCTAACTTGAGACATGATACAGACCCTCTGAAATCAAAGATGAGCCAATACATCAATCAATACGGTTCGTAATTGAAATTGTACTGAATTACCCTAACTCATACTTCAATAAATAATATTAATTTATAAATCAAATAAATCATACTACCTTTGATTATTCTTCAGAGAAGAACTTGGTAATAGAATCAGGGATTTTTCCTTGTACTACTTCTCTTATTCTTAGTTCCTGCCACTCATTTTCTCCACATAAAAATGCCCAATTGATCCAATTTACCAATTACAGATTCTGTTTAAATATGAAATAAACACAATAATATAGTTACTTTTCATTGACAAACATAACAAAACATAAACAATAGCTGAAATTTAAGAAAGCCCAACCTTTCAATTGATTCAAACAAATGAATGAACCGTAACCATCTGGAATAAAACAATAACTAATCAATCGATCAAATTAAACACTTGGGCTATCTAATTGAATCAAAATACAATAAATTAACAATTTTTCAATACATATGATGGGGAAAAAAAACATGAATCTAATAATAAAAAAGCTACCTTTATATGAATTCTGAGACGGAATGGAAAATTATTAATATACTCAATGATTCTAATCAATTTAAGTCTGACTACAATTTATTCAATACCTTACAATTTAGTCTATATGAATTCAATTGTTGTTTATTTGTTTCAATACCTTTTTGTTGGTTCTTTCATTGAAATGGAACAATAGTCACACCACCATTCTGGATATTTTAGTTCTACCTTTCTTCTGCAATGGTTGCTTTCACAACAATTGTAATGCCAGTTGTATTTGTTGTCAATATCTGATATTTTTGCTTTAAATTTGTACCTTTTCCCCTATACATTGATAATTTTAAATTTTGTTAAACAGTCAAACAATATTTGAAAAGAAGAATTACACATGAATTTGGATAAAGGCAGGAAGTTACCACTGATGAAGTACTCAGTAGCAATGTATCAATTTCTTCTAAATTTTTCACTTGAATAGCCTCTGTTGCATAGGTAGATGACCTTTTTCTGAAAATTGGCAACTCCGCTCATGGATTGTTTGAACTGCGTTTTACATGAGAGATATATCATAAACTTTAAAATATGTACATGATTGTTTCCTGTGAAATAAGTAATTGTTACCTATTTTTTAAAGTATGAGCATCATCTGTTTCCAGGTTTATATACACCTTTGTTGCCGGTGTTGCTTGGAGTACATATTTACCTGAAGCCCAATAACTTTGTACATTAGCACATATCACTCAAATTTATTGAATGTACATATTTAGATAGATGTACCTGAGAACAATCTGACTGTTGTTGAAGTCACAGTTATAATATCTCTTGGGCCATTTTTTGTTAGGACTTGTGGTATTTGTTTAATCCAATCTCCCCATAAAGTAATTTCCAAGCATTCCATTCTAACAACAAATAATGAAATAGAGTTAAAAATATACCATTGGTGATTAGTTGGTTTATTAAATAGTAGAGTATCTATATAATAAAAGCAATGGTGTGGGGCCCGCAGGGCCTCTATCCAGTGGTTGTCATTGTCGTTTAGTAAGTTGTGACATGACAGATCCAAGTTTTGGAGAGTTTGTATAATTTTGTTAAGTGTAATCAATACCATGGGATATGTCCAAAAATCAACCAAAAGTCAACAATTGCGGCTGGGCTTATAAATTGTTGGACTAGCCTATAAACTGTTAGGACTCCAATTGATTTGGGCTTATAGATAATGGGTAATTGGGATGGCCTTGCGGTTGGACTTATAAATTGAGTTGTTTCATTTGGTCCTGCTACCAATATTTTTCGCCCTAAGATGTGTATGCATGCGATGATGAAGAAGCGATGAGTTGTCGAGGTAGTGTCGCAGGTGCGTCGAGGTCTCGCAGGCCGTAGGCATGGGCATACCCTAGTTATTAATAAGAAAAAACATACCTCTCATTATCAATGTAGATTGATTTTTTATCTGATTGTCCCATTCTTGTGTGAACATTTTTTTGCAATTCACCGATGTTGTTGTAGAAACCAATGACATCTGAATAAGGTAAAATTTATTGGTAAGCCTATGAAAATTTTACCAATAAACGAACTAATGTACTTTGAAAAAAAAATGTTAGAATTACCAGTAAGAAATTTGTCTTGCTTATCACGTGGGGCTAATTTCTTGAAATCGACAAAGCTGAATAGTTGTCGTGGAATTGATGTTTCATCTGAAATATTCCTCATGGTAGTATACTTCTCAAATGTTATATTGTTTTTATTGTTCATGGGACAGTAAGACCTAACGTTTTTAACAGTGAATTTTTCCAAATGTACCACTGAACCATCTTGAACTTTTTCCTTAAACTGTGGATAGATCTCCATAGGTATAGACGCATTGATTTGGTCACCTTGTATGAATGAAAAAAATAATGGATATAAATCTTAAAGTGATAAAAGAGATGTTGAATAAGTGTGATACTTACTTTTTCGTCAATGAGGATCATATTCTTACTTAACAATGTCTCATTTCCAACCAGAAAGTGGTCCCAGCTTCTATCAATTCTTACTATGAGCTTCAAATTCCTAATTAACTTGGTGACTTGCTTTATCAAATTGTAATGAGTTGTCATGTCTAAATGCTGCAAGTAGATCGACCGAGAATAGATAAGTAGGAGATTATCTTTTCAAAGTTAATATAATTAACTAAAAAATAAATATAAAATGAAAACAAAGGTATGTCCAATGAAGTAGTAAACTGTAGTGATTTCAAACACTTGACATATATATATATATATAGAAAATGGGTTTGTATATTCCAATAAAGAACAAAAGAGAATTAAAAAAAAAATGGCGAATGTGAATAATGTCTCCATAGTAGCTGCTGGTCCTCTACACTGCAATAGAATAAAAAAATTAATTAGTTAATAAGTAATTCGCTCTATATGAAGTTAAAAAATGAAAATTTGAGATTGAACTAATATTTTTTTTTTACCTCATTGTAAATTGTTGAATGCTTCTTTGTAGACAATGTTCGAAAGTGTATCCTTATGGTTCTTTACCATTTTTTCTTGATTAGGAGTTTCATCGATCGTGTAGTTGTTCGTGATAATCGCGAACGTATAGTTGTCCATGACTGAAAACCGGCTTAGGCAAGTATACCCCCACATGCTTCAATGTTTGTCCTTGACTTTTATTTATTGTCATTGCGAAACAAATCTTTATTGGAAACTGTATTCTCTTCAAACTGAAAGGCCAGTTCGTGCACTTATAAGTTGTCTCTATCCTTGGTATATCAGTTTCTCCGCCAATGTTGCTCCCTGTTATAATTTTTGCTCTAATGACCTTTGGAGCAAGTTTGATAACAATAAGTCTCGTTCCATTACAAAGACCAAGGCTCTGGTTTATGTTTCTAATGAGCATGATTGGCGTGCCAAGTTTCAACTCCAGCTTGTGCTTTGGAAGACCAGATCCTTTAATTGTGTTAAGAAATTCAACTGGGTATACTGCATACTGTTCTTCAATATTTTTAGATGTGGAGCTTATTGAATCGGTGCTGAAGTACTCACGCATTTGTCCTTCGAAGAAGAAGCGGGGATGTGGGAGTTGATATCATCTACAGAGTCGTTTGTAGGTGACAGAATGCATCTATCTCTGAAGTAGTTGTCATCCATGTATTTTGATGGTAAGTCTTTGTAAATACTTGACACGATATCACTTATGCTGTCATCGCCAGGGGGAATAAGAAGATCATTAGGAATTTGGATCCAATTTTATTCTTTACCTTCGAATATGGAAATGCTAGGTAAGTTTCCTTCTCCAAGGTCTAATACCCACTTGCCAATGAAGAATCTACATTCTCTAAGCACATGTTTCTAGTTAGATTGAAGACTTTGCAATGGTGCCAAATATGTGATCTGTTTATCGATGAAGAAATTATTAATTCCCTTGTACCTCTTGGAATGACAGGTAAAATCTGCCTGAAATCTCCCCCTAGCAGAATAATTTTACCTCCAAAGATCTTGTTTTCATTTTCTTTGCCCATTAGATCTTTCAATCATCTCTCTTCTCAAAATCATGCACTGGGTCATATGAGCTTCGTCCCATACTATAAGATCAGCTCGTTGAATAAGTCTGGCTAGCATGGTGTTTTGACTTATATTGCAGGTTGAGTACTCATCAATTTCTATAGGGATTTTAAATCTTGAATGCGCTGTCTTTCCACCTAGAAAAAGTAGAGCTGCTATTCCCGAAGAAGCAACTGCAATGGCTATTTTCCCTTGTGACCGCAGTTGGGTCAGTATGGTATTGTAGAGGAATGTCTTGCCAGTCCCTCCTCCTCCATAGACAAAATAAACCCCACTTGAGTTTGTATTGACTGCATTTATAATTTCATCATATATAGTCCTCTGGTCATGATTCAGCCAGTTTTGCATTTCATGAAATTGTTGGTGCATTTCATTATGACTATATTGTTGTTCTTCCGTGATGAGTCTATCTGGGTCTCTAGGTTCTGGCCTCATATTTTTGAACGGTATCTTAAAATCCTTCAGTTGATGGTTTACTTGTTTAAGTAATCTGTCAATCTCAGTTAGCGTATGGTTTCTAAGCTCTTCAGGTGTTAAAATCAGATCACCGTCATTTGTTCAAGTTCTTTCTTTGTCTAGTATGTCGTCTTTAAACAACTCCCAATGTTTGTTCCATAGAACCAAAGGTTCACTCACCTCACAGAAAACTAATAGTGTCGCAAATAACTGCCTCAAGGAAACACTACCAGCCCATTGACTTGCTTCAACAATTGCATTGTTCCATTCGTCGTCATTTTGCAACAGTCCAAGTGCAACACATGTTGATTTGAAATCCTCATACACCTTGCCGTTGACAGTTCTGAGATCTTTATATGAGGTTGCACCTTTTTGAACATTAATACCATTCGCAAATAAAACCGTTCGCCTGACGTCGGATGTGCATAAAGGATTCTTCCAATTTTTACTCCTTTCTGTCTTAATTGCCAACATTTAAAAGAATCAACCCAAATAAATTTTAATGGGAAATCAACATACCTCAGGTGTCTACCATCTTCATGTAATTGGTTATAGCGCATCCACTCTGTAAATTTGGTTTTCTTTGCACTTTCACGGGTGATGACTTCATCTATGTTGTCATCGTCATGATAGAACACCGTATGTTCGCCTTCAAGATGGAATGGTAGTCTCTCAACAGGTGGGTATCGATATTGGATATCGTATCCAAATAATCTCCAGCAAGCTTCATGTGCAGATACATACCGACAGTTTAAGAATCTTTGAATTTCATCAACTTGTATTATTGTTTCTTCGGTTTCTTTGTTTTCGACAGTGGTATCAGTCTCAACAACAGCAGTGGATCTATCTTGACCTTTGCTCAAGTATTTGAAGAGATACTTGACCATTCGACTTCTATTACAGAACTCCACGTTGATGTGTGCTCCATATTTCTTTGAAAAAGCTGGATTATAAGGAACAACCTATCTGTTATCAACAGTGAAAGTCTTCTTCTTCTATTTTTTTATAGCTGTTCTACCTGGTCTTCTCATGTACTTTGCAAATCCCTTGTCATCGAATGTAGTTTCTTCGCAGAATTCTTTTGGATAAAATCTGGTACATTTTCGTTCGTTCATGCAAGGTGAATTCTTGTCTAGCTCTCCACATGGACCGTGAATCATGTTGTCTAAGACAATTTCATATAACAACGGGTCATCATTTTTGTCTGGAAGTTCAGCTGATATAATCTTATCAATGTCAGCTGGTGTAGAAGGTTTGTCATCAGGATGCAACCAAAGTAGTATGTGAGCGTGTAGTAGACCTCGTTTTTGGAATTCAATAACATAGATTGCTGCAAAATTCAAATTTAAAAGTAAATAAATATGAATGCTTGATACCACTATATCACATGAAAATTTACAAATTTGTTTGTATAAAGCCGCTACGTCTAAGAAAGGAGTATAATATAGAAAGTTCTGCATAACCCCAAGCAAATATTGGCTTTGTTTGCCTTTTGTCTCTCAAGTCCTCTTTCAATTGGAATATCATTCCTTTTTTTTTGCTTATTTATTAGTTATTACACTTGGCTTGAAGTGATTATTTATTATATAGATTAGGTTTTAAGTGAGACATTAGACATTATATTGTAAACCGACTAATTCTTTCTATATAAAAAGTGTAAGAGAAGGCCAAAACTAATTGATTCGTACTACCAACTTGAGGTGTTTGTGAAATCCTGGTAGTGTCGCTTCCCCATACTTTAACAAAATGATAACCATAGACATTTTCTTGATCGGTGTTTGTCAACAATAGACATATTAATACCGACTTACTGTACCAGTTCGATTAAATTTTGGAATGAAAAAAAGTAAAACCAACAGAAAATAAAATAAAATAAAAATGAATAATTTACGGGGAAAAAAAGGAGGAATAAGATGTTTTCAAGCTAAGAGTCACATAGTTTAGGCATCACACAAATAAAATTAAGATGTAAAATATTTAAAATTACCTGCCATAACTTTGCCAAAGTGTTCTTCTTCTTTGAGTTCCTTCATAATCTGATGCACTTTTATCTTAAACGCTCTAACTACAACTTCGGGACAGTATTCGGATTTTAGATCTTCAACTCTTTTCATTGCAAGTTTAATTTCATTCCACTTTGGATTGCAAGTGAATGTGATGAATAGATCTGGAGGTCCCGCCCATCTGCATATAGCAATGACATCCTGATAATTTTGCACCATGTACCGTGGCCCACCAGTAAATGAAGAAGGCAAAACTAAACGTTTTCTAACTAATTTTGCATCTGTGTCTCCAGCATGTACTGAGTCAACTATATTCTTATATAGTTCTGCTCTGATTGTGGACTAATTGTTTCAGAACCAATCAAGTCTTTCTTCTTCTACACATGTGTATATATCGACCAGAATTTGCAGTTTTACTTTACCAACTCTGACTAAAGTCTGGCCCTCATTTTCTCTATGTTGAAGTCTGAAGACATAATATTCTCGCATGCTAACTGTGTTGCGGTGATTTTCTGATATTTCTTCTTCTCCTCGATACAAAATATCGAATGTGTAGCCGTCCTCACCGTATGGAAATAAAAGAGGATATTGCATTGCCATAAAGCTAGGATAATGTTCAGTAATTCGTTTGAGGCCTTCTTCTTGGTGTTCAACAACTATATCTCGATGATGAAATTCAACTTCATTTCCAAGCATCAGTGCTGCTAATTCAGTAGATGTAGGCAGGTTGTACTGTCTTGCATCTTTTGAGCGTGTGCCGATGAGTCTAATGCGTACAGGTATGTAGTCCTCTTCATTAAACCTATCTCGTGCCATTCGGAAGGCCTTTGCAATTTCATTTTCCGCATTCAGCATTGTTATCAATCCTTCAACTATACTACCATCGAATGCTTGTTCGAGTGCTTGATTGGGCAGAGCACTTAACCTATTGGACACCTCGTTCTCTGTGTCATATATATAAAGCTGCGCAAACTTTGGTTTATCTCCTGTTGGAAGTAACAATCCGATTTTATGGTAATTTTGTCCATGAATTCTGAAGACATATGGACCACCACCATTGTTAATTGCATAGTCTATTTTTCCACCCATTGATGTGAAAGCAAAGATCGAATTATATGATCTTATGTTTTCAATAAAATGAGTGCTTCTTGGTCCCCTTGATTCATGCAGATCCTTTAAAAGTTGTGGAGGATTCTTCAATAGTGGAAGTTGTATCTTTCCCACTTGACAACAAATGGAGAATGTAGGAAGTTGTCCCTTTTGTTTCTTGTTGTTCCTTTCTTCATTCCAGAGTATAGCTCCACAGAAAGAACAAACTTTGTTGGGTTCACCAAAGTCCCATAGTTCTATATAAAGAAAAAAATGATAAGAAAAAAGAATATAAGTTATTAATCGAAATATTCAACGTGTTTAATTTAATACTTACCAATATCGCGAGTAGTTTTGCGAAGTGGAATGCTGTCAATGAAATCAAAATCTGACAAATTAAAATTTGTTGAATTGTTGTTGATGTTCTGAAAATCAACATCAATAGTGATGCTTCTTTGCCTATTCACGGTTTCTTCTCTGTACATAGACTGAACTTTTCGAATATTTGAAATTCTGGTAGCACGCGAATCATTTATAACCAACTCTCTTTGTGGGAGAAGATTGCATCTTAGCCTTGATTTACGAACCTGTTTATTCTTCTCCTTGGTCATAGGGATTTCTTATAATAAAGATAAAAAAAAAGGCCGAATTACAATTGTAAGGGACACTTAATATAGAGTAGTTAGATTAAACACACACAAAAGAAGTACTCAGATATATAGAGTAGTTAGATTGAACACAAAAAAAAAAAAAAAAAAAAAAAAAAAAAAAAAAAAAAAAATCATGCACTCACAAAAAAATCTAATATAAAGAAAAGAAGTACTCAGATATATAATTACATACACACAAAAAAATTATAAATTAAATAATGTAATTTAAAATTTTAACATTACCTCAGAAAAACGACGGCGAAGGAATCCAATCCAGTAGGCAAACTCTAATATAAGGTTCTGTTAACAATAACAAACAAAGTTTTGTTAGAAAATAAAGTTTTATTCAGAGTTTCGTACTTAAGTACACTGAACACAGAATATCCCCCTGGTCATGCAATTTAAAAGATTGATTCAGATAGCTTAGAAGTCAGAAGGTTAAAGTAAATTCAGGACCCAACTACAAACTTTAGGAAAACCAAATCAACAAATTAACATTACGACTGTGATTGACATTTGATACCTGCTGTTGGGCCATGCATGGCAACCAACAGTCTCACTATCTTGTACTCTGACTTAGACACTAGTGCCTAAGACAATATACCTTCACGTATTAATTGATATATTATATTCAACTGTATAATATGAGTCCCCGAGTCCAATGAAAACCGAGACCCGCCTAATCCCTAGCTTGAAGAGCATGCATCGCAAGCCTTACCTTTGCAGCCTTTGAAGGGAAGTGGAGCTCAGCCAGTTCTCTCTCCATTTTATAAACCTTTTCATCGTATCAAACATTGGCTTCTGCTGTGTTCGGCAATTGATCTCAGTTATTGTAAAATATGCCAAGTAGAATACCTCGTGGAATTGACTATCTCTAGGCATACTTAAGCTTTATGAATTAAGCAAAGTCATCATCATTATTCAATAATTTATAAGCACGTTTCATAAGCAATTAAGCCTTGATCTCTCTTAACTTTCTAATGCTGACTTCATGTTCAGCCTAAGCTTGCACACTTTTCTCAACTTGGAGGTGTCCCTAGTCCATATAAAGTTTATCGTATATAAGTTTTGCTCCATTTATATTGCCCATGTGGGCATGTAGATGGGAATGCTGAGCAGATTTGGTAAGAGTCTTTATATCTGCCATGAAAAGACAACATAATTACGTACTTTTCAACTGGTAACAGCTGCATGATCCTTTCCAATCAAGACACGCTGGCATTACTACATATTTGGAGAGGCAGCTTCCTTTTATGAAGTTAGTTATCCAATCCAGATTGGAAGCCTTGACCAACTCAATATCTTACTGCAACTGTAGGGCACAACACAAAACTAACGTTGTTTTTGTTTGCGTTAATTCCTGCAGAAATGCCATGTGCATTCCCTTGCAAAAGGACCAAGTGCTATCACAGCACAACGCAGGGTATCGGAAGCACAGAACACGGGCTTTACCTTCTTGGGTTGTAGGATCACTGGCGTAGGGACTGCCATCTTAGGAAGGTCCTTATTCTAGGGTGGTGTTTGTGTAGGTAAAAGTTCCTACAACGTTTAATGATTCATCCTCAGTGGTCGAAATGTACTGTCGAGAGAATAGTATGGATAAGGCCTTCTAGCTTCTTGATGAGATGAAGAGGAAGAAAGTAAGGTGCACAATGATGACTTACAGTATAATAATTGATGGACTATGTCGTTGCGGGAATTTCTCACGAGCTAATGAAGTTCTAAAGGAAATGGTTGCAGGTGGTCTGAAGCCAAATGCTCAGATATACACAACTCTTATCGTAGGTCACTCTCGTGATGGTAAAGTGGAAGAGGCTAGAAAGGTTTTAGAGGGAATGAGTGATGAAGGGATTTCACCAGATGTTTATTGCTATAATTCTCTTGTATCTTGTATCTGGTCTCTGTAAAGCTGGAAAAATGGCAGAGGCAAGAACTAAGACAGGGGATTTACCCCAAATGCTTTTACGTATGGGGCTTTCGTCCACGGGCATAGTAAGGCAGGGGAAATGCAAGATGCAGACAGGTATCTGGCAGAGATTAGGTCATTATTCTAGGGTGGTGTTTATTATGAGTATATTAATTATTTGTGGCTGATGATAATTATATATACAATTGAGGTTAGGTCGGTCTCCTAAACAGACAAGGAAGAGAGACCAACTCCTAATAGAACACCAAAATTTGCTGCTCAAGAAAAAAGCAAAATAAGTTTAGGCAATTGGTCAAACCACTACCCACAACAGTAACCCCAAACCTAAGCCTGAACCCAACCCGATGTGGTGGATAGTCAATGTGGGACTATCTATTATGCACTAAAGTGGAGAGAATACTATTTGTTCATCTCCTCCACTTTGCACACACACACTAGTATTTAGAAATACACAAGAAATTCCAACAATCCCCCACTATTTCAAAATACTAATAGTCTCCCACTATTTTGGAATAGGATATTACAAAAGAAATGGGTTAACTAAATGCCAGAGAGAATCGAAAAAACAATGCATAAGATACTGGTGTTTTACGGGCTTGAACCAGTCATATCACATGTCTTATAATACGTGAAAATGGTGGATTAAAAAAATTTTGAACCAACATTCCCTTGTAGTAAAATAGATCACATGCACCCATATTGCTCTTTCATTATATGCATGTTCTGTGGTGTTGCGCTTTTTGGCTCTTGCGCTGCATGTGTTCCATGAATGCTCTAGAGTATTTGCCCGTATACTCATAAGAACCGACCCAGTTCTACATTCACGTAGGTGGATATCCATCAAGTGTACATTGCAGTTAAAATACACTATCTCATTATAAAATGGACTATGGATTCCAATAAGAGTAAAATAATTCATCCTTACTCATTGCAATTCTAGTTATACAAAGTATACTATAATACCATCTGATCTCAGAATGGATGTCTCATCGAACAACTGAACGTGAAGCAATTGAACAAATTTGCAAATCGACAATTATTGTACCGCATTTGACTACCAAAGATAATTGAATGCATTTATATCAGCAAATTGAATAGCTTGAAATGTTACCCTTTTCAAGCACAACTCCTAAGACCCATTTATGCAAACCTAAATATCACTTCCATCTTTACAGAGAAAATCCAAGTTGACTTTCAAAACTTTCGTAGACTACCTTTGTGGCCGTACAAAGGTCCTTGAGTTTTCTCTATTTAGGACAATAATAACCTAAAAATAAAATAAAAACTTTTCAAAAAAAAAAAAATAGAATAATATAAACTCTTCAAACAAAGTATACATATATTATAAGCAATGAATCATTAGTTATCAATATATATATATTATTTATTCAAGTGGATTTTAAGCTTTTGAATCATTAGCTATCTATGTAGCAAGTCCGACCATAGACTTAATGATGTATACAATACTTATATAATGCGTCTATAATCTATATAGAATTATTCATATAGGATTAAACTATGTAAATCATTTGTTTTTTACGAAGGCCACCAATCATTACGTTATACACCCTGGTGTTTGGTTGCGATTCACTTACAGCCTTAAAGAGCTCCTCTGCCTCACTTAGTCTTCCAGTTTTGTACATGTGGTCGAGAATGGCGCAGTAAATATCAGCATCAGCCTTGAGTCCATTCTTTCTCATAAAATTGAACAGTGTCTCTGCTGCTTGTGCAAAACGGTTGTTGGTGCATAAGCCAACCGCAAATGTAGTGTACGTAGATAAGTTTGTGATTTGGCCATCACTAACTAGCAAATCCATGACAGTTTGTACAGATTTGCGGGACCTGCGAAACTTGTGCAAAAGGGTGGTATAGGTAGTAGCGTCGGGTGTGAATCCCTTGCAGCGCATATGGTGTACAACTTCCTGGTCTTGAAACAGCCATCGAGCAAGACATTATAGGTGGCAGTGGTTCGAGGAGCAGTCATGTAATTAAAAAAATTCAGTGCGTCTGCGTATTTTCCAGTGGAATTGGGGTTTATTGTTTCTCTGATAAGCTCTTTTGAGTTGAACCAAAACTCTCCTACATAGATTGACTAAGTCTGGAGAGCAATTGGGGTCTATCGTTTCTCTGATAAGCTCTTTTCAGTTGAACCAAAACATTTTCATATTTAATAATTATGTAAACAAGCCTGAACTCTCAAAGTTGTGGTCTTCATATTAACCCTTTGACCACGCTTAGCAGTAACAACTAAAACACTAGCAGCTCTCCGTTTCGTACATTACTTGACGATATTGACTGAAGTTTTTCCAACCTTTAATCTGAATTTCTTTAAAATTATGCCATTGAAAACAATGGAGCTAGATTATTATATGCGGAAATTGAAACAAACGCCAATTGGCCTACACAATTATGCACAGGAACTATTGACAAACGAAATGAAATTCTAGTTGAACTGTTTGAAGACAACATAAGTGTACATGAAATTGTAAATTAACCCTTAACCTAAAAAAAATTAAAAAGCACACAATAACTCACAGCATCCTGCTCAACCTAAATTACACATTCCCGTAAGGTTTCAACATCTAGAAGGGTTACTAACAACTAGTATTCTTTTATCAAATAATTAGCTAGGAGAAGTCCTGATTACTGTTGAGCACATTGTACCCTTTGAGGACCTCCATGCATCTCTTCATCCTCATCATAAGCTTCCTGGTTGGCTTGCGTTTGTTTCCTCCTCATTACCTCTTCAATGTTTATGTCGTGAAGAGTTGTTTCCTCGCACTCATCCAGCTCCGAATCGATCATCTGCGCTTTAGTCCTTCGTGGGAACATTGCCTCTAATGCTTTGCACTGATCAGGAGTCAATGAATCAGGGAAATCCACTTTGAAGTGGATGTAGAGCTTTCCTTTCATGAATGGCCTCTGGTACATCGGCATCCCTTCGTCATTGATTGCCTTGAATTGATCAGGCTTGACAACTTCCCCAGGTTGAGATTTGATGAGAAGTTTCCTTGCATCCAAGTGGGACAATACGAAATCGAAACCACAAAGAGCCTCTGTGAGAGACAATGTGTGCTCAACAAAAAGGTCATCACCCTTTCTCTTGAATGTTGGATGCTCATGCTGCTGCAGAACAATAACTATGTCTCCTGTGACCGTGTCAGGAGCTTCATCGGCTTCTCCCGAGAATGTTATTTTCTGTCCATGCTGCATGCCCTTTTCGATGTGAACTTCCAAACCCTTTTTCTCCTGCGCAACCTTCTCACCCTTGCAAGAAAGGCATCTGTCTTTGTCCTTGATGGTCTCTCCAGATCCATTGCACTTATTGCATGGATGCTGCATCTGCTGTATCATACCAGGGCCAACTTGCCTCATTGAAACCTTCATACCAGAACCTTCACAACCAGAACACTTCATTGAAGCACCAGATTTAGACCCGTTACCTTTGCACTTGGAGCAGAGGACGTTGCGTGAAAGTGATAGCTTCTTAGATGTTCCACTGTAAAGATCTTCGAGCGATACCTTCAAGGGATGGACTACATCCTCTCCCCTCCTCTGCCTCCTTCGCCTGCTGCCACCGCCACCCCCAAAGATGTTTTGGAGTATGTCGTATGGGTCGTGGCCTCCAGCTCCACCAGGAAATCCTCCTCCATTGATTGCATCCTCACCATACTGATCATATACTTCGCGCTTCTCTGGATCACTCAAAACCTCATAAGCCTGAGCTAACTTCTTAAACTTCTCAGGATCTCCACCCTTGTCAGGATGATACTTAATAGCAGCTTTCCTATACGCTTTCTTCAAATCATCTTGTGATGCATTCTTCGAAACACCCAAAATCTCATAATACTTAGTGTTATCACTCTTCGGTGGTACTCCTCTAAACATCTTCGAAATTAATGAGAATTAGTCGAAGTAGAAGTGTATAAATTTTTTCTGTTGTTTTTGGACTACCACTTATTCTACTTATATAGACGCTGGGTTTTGTTTTCCAAATTCAATAAGGAAATACTCTGAGTTTCCTTAATGGAATCAACTTCTTTTAGGAAACCACTTTGGTTTTGTAAAAGGATTGCTTCAAAAAACATGTTTTCAGGTTTGGACGTAACACGGAACTTGTATTAGAAAGTTTAATCAAGAAATTAGGCCCAAGCCCAATTTCGCGTTAAAACAACTATAGAGGACAAGCTTTTTTGAAAATCGGGAGTTATAATAGCCCACAAAACCATATTTCAAATAAAAATAACCCACAGTGACAAAATTCCAAATTTACTCTTCCTAGTTTGATATACAAGCGTAGCATCTTCTTCGCATCATTAGAAAGGTGTTCTTTCATCAATCTCAGTGCCACCGATGTCGAAGACGACGGAGAAGAAGCCCAAAGACCGTCATCTAATGCTCACCAAACCCATTCAGCATGATGATCGATACTATCTTTTATCTCAGATCGGGTCGAGTGCGTATGAGATGCTCGATATGGGTTTTGATTTCTCAGTTGCAACATGTGAGATTTTAGTTGATGTGATTCTAAGAGACTTGGTTTGGTACTGCGGTTTTGGTGACCAAGTTGATTTTGCTGTCCTAAAAAAGTGTGTCCAGCTGTCCAGAAACCTTCAGTTATGTGTTTATAACTAAGCGGTTGAGGATCGATCTTTTTTGGATGTGGAAGTTTAGTAGAAAAATGCAAAAACCAAAAAACGGGTTGACGTTGTATAAGTATCAAAGGCAGATGATCAGTTATCAACTAGCTTAGGTCACTGTAAAAATGTATACATAGCCCGTTATGTTTAAGGAATGAAGACAAATAGAGAAATGTGTCACAGATTTCAGTCAAACAAATAATAGGGGTATGGATACGGTTCAAGAAAATTCATAAACAAATTTGAAAAAGATTTATCAATTTATTCCATATGTGTATCCTTAACACTCCCCCGCAACCTCGACTGTCTTGGAGAGACGAGGTTGGATCGTAGAAGTTGAAAACAAGGCTTGTGTAGCCTTTTGGTGAAAATATCAGCTAGCTGATCAGGGGAGGGAACAAACTGGTCGCGATGAGTCCCAACAATAAGAAGCTCTCGAATGAAGTGATAGTCCAACTCGATGTGTTTGGTCCGACCATAAAACACTAGGTTGGCAGCCAAGTAAGTAGCACTTATGTTGTCACAGAAAAGGGTGATAGGGCCTGAAACCAACAGTTGGAGTTCTCACAGCAGATGAGAGACCCAAATAGTTTCAGCACACGGATGGGCAAGTGATTGATACTCAGCCTCAGCATTGGAATGTGAGTCGGTAGGTTGCTTCTTGGCAGTCTAGGAAACCAGGGTGGAACCTAAGAAGACACAAAAACCAATGGTGGAGCGGCGAGAATCCGAACACCCTTCCCAGAAGCATCATCAAAATAAGCCAGAATGGCGAGGGGAGTAGGAGAACGATGAATCAGTAAGCCACACTTTAAAGAACCCTTAAGGTACTGGTGAATACGTTTGGCCACAATTAAATGTAGAGTACGTGGAGAACTCATAAGCTGGGCAACGTGATGAACTACATATGCAATGTCAGGACGAGTGAAAGCCAAATATTGAAGAGAGCCAACAAGCTGACGATACTTAGTCGCATCAGGTAAGGGGTCTCCACTTGAGGTAGAGAGCTGAGACTTGGCACACACAGGGGTGCCACAAGGTTTACATTCCATTATAGAGTAATGGCGAAGTAGATCAACAATGTACTTGGTCTGTGACAGATGAAGACCAGTGGTAGTAGAGGTGATGATCTCAATACCTAAGAAGTATGAGAGAGATCCAAGGCCCTTAATCTCAAATTCTTCTCCAAGAATAGAGATGAAGGAGGACAGTAGAGATGGAATATTTCCAGTCTGAATAATGTCATAAACATACAGTAACAAAACCATTAATTATCTCTGATAAGCGGTGAAAAACAAACATAGACGGATCTGCATGCGGCTTTGAAGAAACCCATAGTGAAAAAGAAATGTGTTGAGACGCTGAAACCAAGCTCGAGGAGCCTGCTTGAGACCATAAATAACTTTATGAAGTCGGCATATATGATCGGGACAAGTGGGATTAACAAAACTGTGTGGTTGGCGCATAAAAACCGTAGCATCAAGAAAGCCATAGAGAAAGGCATTCTTGACATCCAACTGTCGCAAGGACCAACCATAAGATACATCCACACTCAATATTGTTCGAATAGTAATGGGTTTTGCCACTGGACTAAGACCATTAATACTGAATAGTTGAGAATGCTCCCAGTGACCCACGTCAGTCCCTTTTTTTTTCTCTAAGACTGACACATCAGATTTTACATAAAAAAAGAATTCTAAGCCTTTTTTTTTGCCAATTTCAATTGTTCGTAACCCAAAATAGATAAAAACCATTTTTATACTCTTTTTTCAATTCTACAAAACACTCCCAACTCTCCAAATTAAAAAAATTCATCTCTTTAAACTCTCTCTTATTCATCCCTAAAAATTCCCCATAATGGAATCACAAAATTTGTACTACAACACCCAAACCACACAATTCACACCAGAGAAACAAAAACCCAACGAGAATTTCGGCATTGAAGATTTACTCAATTTCTCAAATGAAGAAGAAGAAATGATTGGTGGTGGTGATACATTTGATTCTTATTCAATTAATGGTAATGGGAATGGAAATGGAAATTGTTCAAGTGATTCTTCTACCGTTACTGTTATTGATAGCTGCTGCAATTCTTCTTTCTCCAGGTCTCAAAATCATCAACAACAATAATAGAATTTCCCGGATTCTTCTCAATTGTCTGATGAACTCTGTGTTCCAGTAATTCTTTATTGTTTGAATATTTGAATTTTGAATTTTGAATTAGTAAAGTTTTTATGCGTGTATCTTCTTTTTGAAGAAACGTAAAAAGTTGAAAAAGTGAAAATTAACGTCGGTTTGAATTATTTGTTTCTTTGAATTTAATGATGAGTTGTATTCATTACATGACATCATCATAATTATCAAATTGCATTATCAAGAAACTGAAAGGTTTAGACAAAATTTAATAACTGCAATAATAAAATGTTAATGAAAAATTGATGATGAACATACCTAAAGGAAGAACTGGTTGTTGGGCATTGCCGGAAGAAACTGGATGTACCTGGCCTTGATTGCTATTATCCGTGGGAGACGACATTTGCAGGACTTGCTTTGAAGATGACGGAGGTGAACGCAAAAACAGCTTTGTTTCCTAGCAACACCTGAATTCCATAGGTCCTTTCTGATTGGGCTTAGGAATTTTGTCGCAGCTGACACACCTTGCAGATTGATAATTGGAGTTACCTTGAAAATGTC
Source organism: Coptis chinensis (assembly GCF_015680905.1). NCBI lineage: Eukaryota > Viridiplantae > Streptophyta > Magnoliopsida > Ranunculales > Ranunculaceae > Coptis > Coptis chinensis. The sequence goes on from NC_141456.1 coordinate 43,150,847, forward strand.
AGAGAGCCAAGCCCATAGTTATTTTGCTGCATCACATTCACTTTGGATAAATGGTCTCAGAGCGGTAGCTTCTCTTTTCTTGATAAACCAACCCTTTAGCTTCTCAAACATTGTCCGCGTGTTTGAATTGGTATTAACCCTAACGTAAGAGTTATACCCAATTATCCCCCGACGCTTTGGTTGTATCCCTCAAATGTCCCATCACATTGTTAATCCTCCACCGATTGACATCCGGTTTTCCAAATTGTATTATTGTTTTCTCCAATTCTCCCACATCCCGGATCAATGCACGAGGTGTTGCATGTATAGATTTAGAATTGCCTCGGTCCATGCAGGGGATGTTCTTATATCATACGGTTCACCCCTCTAACTGTAACTTATATTATTGTTTTTCAAATATTGGCTTAGTTTTTGAACTTCTTTGTAGAATTCAGAATTTGTTAAGCCAGTCCACTTTTAGAGGATTCCAAATTGAAACATTTCATACATACCGCCTCCAAAGAAATTGGTCCATACATTGTCAACTGTGATGCCTCCCCTGCCTCCAAGAACTATGCCTCCACCACCATTAAAGCTAATGTCATCGACTCCATTTTCGGAAGCCGGTCACAGTATTTCAAATCCTACCAAATCAACATCAGACCCTGTTCCAGGTGTGTAAAAAAATGATCCTTATTAAGACAATTATTTACTCTCAAAGGATATGGCAAAGGAGCCGTGTTTTTCAATGTGGGGTTCATAGGTATGTGGATTTGCTGATAAGTACAGAGGAGCTTATAGTAATGGTTTAAAATCATATGTCTTCCCATTTTACTGCTCTTATTATGGTTACAAAGTAAGCAGCTCTATGATGAAGTGGTGCGCTGCGCCGAGCTGTTATTCTGCTATAATATTTTTTGTTGCGTGGTAGACAAAACTACAATGTTTCTTGCAACTGCACACATGGCTTCTGCTGGAACTGTACCGAGGATGCTCATAGTCCAGTGGACTGCGACACCGTGGGCAAGTGGATATTTAAGAATAAGGATGAGTTCGGAAATATGGTCTGGAAATTAGTTAATACCAAGGCTTGCATGTACTGTCCAAAATACCAAAGCCACAATGAAATTATATTATTCGATTTGATATGTTATTTTCGCTGATCTCAGAGTACATTCTAAACAAAACATGGGTACAATATGCTATAAATTAAGTTACAAACTAATTAAATATGCATATGTCATTGTGGCTGCTACATGTTGTAATGTTGTATTAATCATATATATTTTTCATTTCTTGAACATATGTTGTTGGGATACTGCTTCCAATGTTAGAAATGGAACAATAAGCCATTTCCAAGAAAAGAGATATTTTTCTTCAAGATTAAAGGTATGAAATTTGTAATTTTCTGCTTTGCTTCTTTCAATAATTGTTATAAACAATGCAGCTTATTGGTTAGATTTGTTTATATTTAAGTTCATATACTTTGTAGAACATCAACTTAGATTCTCTCAATTGTAAGAGTGCAACTACGCCCTGATATTTCTCTGTTAGACATCCGCTTAAATCCGAACAAGAAATATGTAGCAACTGATTTGCTAATGTAAATTTCTTGGCGATAACATTAAAAAGCTAAGACCCAAATCAGGGCTTTCCTGAATTCCCATGTTTCAAACCCTGATATTTTTCCATTAAACATCCGCTTAAATCAGAACATGAACAAGAAACATGGGCTTTTTTAAATTTTTTGCTGATGTGGCTCAATATGAGCAATTGTGCACTATCACATATTAATATAATAGGATTAGTAAATAAACTGAATAGGGTTGTTTTTCTGTCCCACAGATTTGGTTTTCTAGCTTGGTTGTTTATATGTCTTTTATTTTGTGTAAACATTCATGTTGACCTTGAACATATGATGGCTCTGAATCACCAGATGAAGAATTGAAACTGATCAAACGAATGCAACCAAGTTCCACCAAAGTCAGGCTACTGGAGGGCACTATGAAAAAGTAAACTTGAATTAACTTCAAATATCATTTATCATATAAGAACAATTCTTACTAATAGTCTTAACGTATCTCTCTCTCTCTCTCTGGATAATTTCTTTAAATCAGCATAACAAACCAACTGATTGTTCTATATTTATTTGTGTCTCATGGTACTGATCCTACTTTTTTTTTGTAGGCTATGGGATCTTCTTTTGAAGTTTGTTGATCGCACACGTAAGCGTATTTGCCCATCATATCCAAAAGATGTTTATACCAGAGGCTGTGATGGTGTTGTGAATGATAAGCATAGAGTTCACATGTTGAAGGGTCTTCAAAGTCATGCCAAAGGGAATGATAACATATTGGCAATATTACTCTCTGAATTTCTCTGTGCATCATAAATTATTTTATATTGCAATTTAATCGGACAAATAGAGTTAAATAAATTGTTTCTTCTTCCAAAGGCAATGATGAGAAAGAATATTGCCCCTCATTACTTTTGCTCCTCGGCCCGGTTTCTTTGATGACATTGAGGTTTCGAAGGTTCTCAACGTCGGTCGACAGAACCAATAACTCGAAATGGAATCAATGACAGAGAGGTGCAAACACAATTCTTCAGAGATGAAATTTTCAAAAAGTACGGACAAGTCTGAAAGTGTGAGTCTTCTAGGGTGATAGCCTCTTCTGGAGTTAAAGATGTTGGTGAGCCTGGAGAATTAGATGTGGATTAATATAAGGTTGACGCCTTGAAAGAGCTAAGCCCTTTGTCTTTAGTTTGTCATATCTATTCTTAACATAGTCTTGATCTAACTTCAAATTTGCATTTCGTAGTGCAGGTAGTCAGCATTTACTTTGATGGTGTGCCTCCTCTGCGTCAGTATTTACCAAAGAAAGAACTATAGCCCAGAAATTCACAATCAGTTAAGAAAAATCACGTCCATCATCAACCAATTGCTTGAGAAGGCGAGAGGATCCGCACAATATTTTCTCTTTGCGAAGGTAAACTCCCAATCGATTTCTAATGATTTTAGTTAGTTTGCAATCTAATTTAACAAAGTCATAGCTTATAAATGTTTCATTTGTGCAGCCAGTTATGGGAGTCAAAAGAGCAGTCTTGCAAGAGTTGAAAGGCTTAAAGGAAGAGTTGCAAGCACGAAACCGCGAACTTGAGAAGACATTGTTGGCGAATGAAGGGGCGAGAGCAGAGACGGCTATAATTAGATTAAAAAGGCAAATTTCATCTTCTGGTATTGATTCAATCCTGGGAGTTCTTAGATGTTTGAATAATATGGGACTAAAAGTAAGAACAATTCAATCAGAGTTCTCTATTTCAGAGTTTTTAGCAGCTCTAGAAATTGAACCAAAGGTTAGTATCCATTGCTATACTTAAATATATTGACATTACTGCTTACTATTGATTCTGGTAAATGTATATATGTACTATCTATCTATTGTGCTTATATTGTTTTTCTAGCTAATTGGATATGATAATGTCTATGCCATTAGACAGGTAATTATCTTCACTTAGAAAGTTATCACCGTGTACCCGATATGAACCTATAATGCTTTTAGATTTTAACCAATCTCTATTGCATTGAAGTGACTAACCTTGGTGAGTGATGTAAGAATTGCTTTTTACAAATTGCTCTGATTAAGTGACCAAAATATTTCTACTTTGTTCCCAGTCTTAATGGTCTTTGGAGTAATATTCTCAGTCATCTTGATCAAATAGATTTGCTTGAGTACAATCTCTCAACTACAAATGCATTGAGATTTATGTGCGTTTACTATTAAATATTTATATCAATTCACATTTGGATAGTGCTAAACTGTTATTATGTACTAAGGAGAGTTATCTTTATGTTTAAACAAAAGCATTTCAGATGTGATGTGGGGCGTTTTAGATGCTTTGTTACATATGTACCTTATATATCTTAAAGGAGGCTCAATTAGGACTTTGCCATCAAGTAGTTGTTGTTTTTTTTTAATCCAGATAATACTGAATTTTGTAATAGGTTTGTGTTGAAATTTCAAAGGTACCAATTAAGGCAGTTACCAAGTTTACTAGCTCTTGAATATGTTTTAATTTGTGTTACACTTTGTTTCATTTATGGGTTTTATTATGTTTTTCCAACTTAGAATTGTAGGAAATACTGTTGTCGATCCTTATGTGTTATGGGGGTATTTTAATGCAATTCTTACTTTTTAGTGGCGATGAAAAATGTGGTGGTGTTGTTTTGAATTTAAAAGATATTGAAGAGTTCCAAGATCTTATCATTGACCTTAGACTTGCTGATTTGGGTTGTATTGTACTAAAGTTTACTTGGTCCAATAGTAGGTGGGGAGTATCTAATATCAAAGGGTGAATTATCGGTTGAGGTGGACGTTGAGTCCGAATGAGGATTTGATTGATATAGGTCTTCAGTCAGTCGATATCACTGACAACATGGATATCTCTTTTGTTTCTTTCACAGGTCATTGGGCAGTTTAATCTTGGCTTTATCATAGGGAGGTTAGATCAAGATCTATTCATCATAGATCAGGTAAGTTCCTCAATGTGTAACTATGAATACCCATCCTACTTATCAGTTTACCATGTTTCTGTCTAAGCTATAAACCTACTTTGCAAGGACGAGGCATTTGGATGGTGACGCCAATGTATGTTGCTGGTAGATCAAAGATGTCGATATCCTTAGTTGCTTATATGTTGTTGCATGATGGAGAAATATCTTTTATACGATTTCTAATAATGTGACACTTTATTAACGAAAATATTGCGACACTTCATCAATAAATCCTGTTACATAGGACCTGAATTCATTTTATCTTAGAGCAGTCTATTCTAATATTTCCGTATAAGATCCTTAACTAAACTGCAGGTTTGTCTTTCTTACATAGCTGACATCATCTCTGTCTTGGCATAAACCAATTTTTTTTTTGCTAAGTTGGCATAAACCAATGGGTTGTATTAGAAGGCTCAATCACAATGCAAATAGAGCGTTTTGTTTAGCTAGGTAAGTTTAAAAAAAAAAAAAAAAAAAAAAAAAAAAGAAAAGGTACAAGGTTGTATATATAGTGAAGGCAATAGGGTGCCCAGGATTCACTCTGAGATACTGACTCATTTATAAGAATGAGCTAATTTACGTTCATTTACATCTAGCAAAAATCTCAAAAGGGTCCTCCCACTTCTAAATCCAAGGGGGTCTACCTACAAAGATTACTTGATTCAATATCGGTCGTTACACCGGCTTTTGCTTAGGCATCGATATGAAGTTGGCCTCTCCAAGTAGTCAGTAATCTTCAGTCTTGCAGATGTCTGCGAGCAAGCTTACACTTCGACCATCCGCCTGTAACTCCAAAGGGATATTTCCACTTCCAAAAGCTACCGCAAAGAACTTCAGAATCAGTCTCTACCCATATATGCCTCCAAACCAGAAGAATTGCTTTCTCAATGCCTTCAACAATAGCTACAGTTTCTAGTCTAACGTTTTTACCATTACCTAAATTTTTCGCATGGTTATTTCGAACTCGCCAAGATTGCCTCTATAGGAACAAAGAATACCGAAGTTCCGTGGTTCCCCGCAGTTAACCATCGGTATTTAGCTTTATAATATTATTTTATGGAAAAATCCAACTACAATGTTTAGACTGTAGCTTTGTCTTACATGAAACTCATTTCTAAGTAAAAGGGGGTAAATTGAGATGAGAAACAGTGACAACACATCTCCACTCCCTCTATCCTGCCTAAGGACAACACTCTTACACTTCAGAAACCCCGAAATTCAAGGATTGAATAAATAGGTGGACAATCCCCAAGTAGCTTTGCTCTAATCACCATTTAACTGTTACCTACCACAGGTTGCTTACGAACAGGACATGGCCGTTGCTGGGGCAGTTGCGATCTTCCTTTAAAGGCCATATTACTGAAGAGAAAATTCTTTTTTTTTCCCACCATTCTTTAACAAGTAAATAGGTTGATAGAGTTGTTGGTTAAATTCGTTATGTCGTTAAGCATATGTCCAATAGATACAAAAGAATTGATAGAGTTGTATAAAAATTCGTTATTGATAGAATTTTGACAGCATGCGTTTAAGATGGAGCAAGACGAATATACAAAAGAAGAAATTGATTGGAGCTACATAGAGTTTGTCGACAACCAATATGTATTGGATCTTACCGAGAAGGTTATCACTGTCCCTTAACTGTAGCATTTCCATACTAGCTTAATATATGTGATGCAAAATTCAATTACATCGACTAGCTTTATATTTGTGCAGAAACCTGGAGGAATCAGTGCGCTTCTAGATGAAACTTGGTATGGAGGCGCTAATCTCAAGTTCTTGAATTCATAGCCTAGAAGGATTTTTTAATATTCTACGTTCTTCCAAAAAATATTAGTAGTAATGCATTTTCAATTTGTGGTACTTTTTGTGCATATTGTTCAAGTAGTGGGAATGGGGTAACATGATGTAATTTGGTAGAACATAGTTTCAGCGTTGTTGCTAAATAACTTTTAATAGGGCATGTTGATTTCACTTTGCATATTGTGTATTGGATTTCAATGACCATGTTTTAAGTGTCGTGTGTTCAGAAACTAAAGAAGAAAGAAACACCTATTAAACTTCTTTTGCATAATCTCGATGAATCAGGTGTGTCAAACCCTTATATTCATCTTTGCTTCCTATTGCTATACTTACTATATGACAACATTTAGTAAAAAAAATTCGACGCAATAAAACCAATATGATGTTCCATATATATTCATTAATTAAAGGACCTATATTTGAATATTCTTATATTTTTTTGTGTCTATGATAACCCCTGCACTAAAAAGTTATTAAAGCTTGAGTGCAAGGATAGGACGTCATCAGCCCATTCAGTAAGTATACAACTGAGGTGACCATGGGTTTACCATGATGAAGTCCAACTGAAGTGAAGTAGCAGCTTATATTCAAGGTAAGTTGGTGAGAGCCTTATAGGTATCATTTAGTCAGTCCAGTGTATATTCAAAAATTAACTCTTAAAATGAAAAGTTAATAATATTATATTAGGAGAATTACATGTATTCCAAAAAAGAATTTGGAATATAGGAATATTTATATAGATATCAACCATAACTTCTACTCTTGCTTCCATCCATGATTGTGATACTCGGAGCCTTCATTAAGGTAGAACTGATGAATATACCTATGATGAAGTATATGCTAAAATGTGTATTGTTGAGAGCTAGAGATTAGTTTTATCTTTTTTAAAATTCTAGAAATGAAGTATTTAAACTAAGTATCTTTTTTCTCCAATCTATTCCTCTCTCTGCAGTTGAATCTTGGGCTTAATAATCTTTGTGAAGAGTTGAGCGAATGAATTCAGTCTGACTTGGATCAAAACAATAGGGTCGCTCACACACTTACACTCAATGCTAGAGTGTACAAGGTGTATATGTTATTTCTTTCTTTTAGACCCTTTCTTCAAAGGAAAAGTTAAGTACACATCAGTTCATAACTATACTAAATTGATGTTATTTGGTAGACCAATGATTCAGATTCATTCAAGAAATTTCCTTCCAAATCTTGCTCGTTAAAGTATGGAACTGCAAAGATTCAAGAAGATGCACTGAAACTGTTTAATTCTAGGCTACGTAAGTTCTTAGGTTCATACAGAGTTGAGACCTCTGGAAATCAAAACAATAAGTGGGGAGTAACAAGTCTTTCTGTTACGGTAGGTAAAATATTAGCTACACCACCATCAAATGGCATCATCTCAAGCTTAATGGAATTCTTGGTTCATGAAGTTCACAATTTGGGGAGGTGTACAGTTTGGGTGTTTTGCTTCTCAGCTTCTGTAGGTGGCAGAGATTAAGATTCTTTTGCTTGCTTTATGCGTTCTGCAGGAACAACTTCTATGTTTAAGATGCTGGATGTAACGGATCCTAATGCATGCCAATGGTGTTTGTAATTGACAGCGTCCTAGCTTATGTTGTTGGTGCTAATGAGAAACTTTATTATGAACTTAACTTCGGCAATTAATTAAATGTAACGGAATCAACGTTTTGCATCTAGATTGTTGGTTATTTCTTCTAAATATAATTGTAAACTGTGATTGCAGCATTGCAATATGCGATTGGAAGTACGTTGATTAACGAGTCCATCACACCAGTTACGAAGTATAACATTCAAATGCAGGGCCGTCGTATACATCCTTAAATAAGAAACTTGACCTGGTTAAAAGTAACTTATATGCCTGGAAAACCTATCTTTATGACCAGCTACTAGAAGCAAACAGCAGGAGATACAGTGATGTAAAATGCAAAAATATATATGGCGTTGGTGTTTTATGCTACAGATTCACATTGATACTAAATTAATATAATGTATCTGTAACTTAAAAGCGTCCTCTATCTACCACCCTCTTCCACCTCTTCAAAGGACTATCCCTTATTACACAATAAATAATATTGCTACAATTTCATAAATAGCTCCTCTTCAACCCAACAACATTTACTTGACCAACTTTATTACATTGACAAATACAAACAAACACTGCAAAACTGAGGGGTGCAAAGGGTAAAACTTCCATCCACCAAACTTGTCACACCCCGAATTTCGATAGAATTCGGAAAAACATTATTTGTTCCCGACTCTTCGATCTCCGAGGTGTGACGCACTCTCAACTCCCAAAAACCCATAAACAGCGGTTTTTAATATGGATAATAAAAACCAATAAATTTTTTAACTTAAACAAAAGTCTTCTTCATGACAAAGATTCACAAATAAGATTAGGTTACAACTCTCCTTTCAATAACTCTTTAATAATATTTACAAATGAAAATACAAAAACATTATCTAGACTGAAATTCTATATCACCTCAAGGGAAAACAAAACAAATCCTGAGATGCAACGCTAACGCAAACCACAAGCAGCAACCACTCTTCTTCAACACTAAACCTCAATAAAACTTATCAACTATGTTCATTGAATGAACACACCCGATAAGCAAACATGCAAATCGGTCATTGACATTATAAAAATGTTGGTGTGAGTAGCTCTAAAAACAACATATAGTTATACAAATATATACATAATCCATACGGCAGTTAGTTCCTCCACCGAGGTACCGTAACTTTCAACAACTAATACAAGATCCTTAAGTACAATAATCTAGACAGGTAGTTCCTCCACTGAGGCGCCTTAACTTCCCACTAACCACACAACAACCTATACGCATAATAAATAATGCAGGTAGTTCCTCCATCGAGGCGCCTTAGGTTCTAACTAAACAAAAACCAACCAAGCATATTATATCATCTATCTAGAGATATATCATTTACCAATATATTACCATAATTATATTAATTAAAACTTTCTTTGTGTGTCCCTAAAATCATGTCAGATCTATGTCTTACCTAGTTTCCCCGGCTACCACAATCGCTACCCAACAACATGTACATCCACATGCCTCCCCTTACATAATGAACCACTCCATGCGAACCACCACGAAATGATGCCGCGACACCGTAAATCCTCACACGGAAGCAATTATGTAAGTAATGCCACTATTCGCATAAAATATTATGCGATCATCGTTCTATTTTGCGAACGGAATAATCAAGCCACTATTCGGGCTACGCCCGGAGGGCTATTCATCTTTAAAACGCAAAACGCCGAAGGCCATTCGGATTAAAGCAAACGGAAGGGCCAATCATGAGTTGTGGTAGCTAGGTTCTAGGATTTTCGATTCGTAATTTATTCAAGTGTCATACATTAATGACTCATAATAAATCAATTATATCACGTCGTCAATTGCAATTGCCTTATTGCACTAAGCCACAATATATATAGAAATATCTCAATATATCTCATAACTATTTTCATACTTTCACGTGCCAATATATTATTGCACTACACCACACTCCCGTGGGCAAATATTCACCAATACTATGCTACCTCATAGTAGCATCTCACATATATAATAATGGAGTGTTTATACATTTATGTCTCCAAAACTATTCTATTTAATATATATATCCCAACATATATATGTTTTACACACTACTCACGTCAAATCTTAATTAGATAATGACAACTAAATTTATATCAGCTTCCACAGCATTTCTACATTTAATTTGTCCATACAATTTACAACATAAAATGTAGCACAATTATACGGATCTACAATCCACAATCAAAGCCCATATATATATATATATTTTATATATATATATATATATGTTTTACACTCACGTCAAATCATAATTAGATAATGACAAATAACGTTATATAATGTTCGACAATATTTTATTACTATATTAGTCCATATAATCAAATATGTGAAAAGCGGAAAAGCGATCCAACATTCCACGATCAACGGTCAAAGTCAAAGTCAACGGTCAAAGTCAATGGTCAATCACAAAGTCAAACGGGCATGGTCAAAGTCAAACCGCATGGTCAAAGTCAAACATGCCATGGTCAAAGTCAACATGCCATGGTCAAAGTCAAACCGCTCAAAGTCAAACTGTCGTTTCGACATTCGACGGGGTTCGGTCATAGCCATGGTTCATGGCTAAGGGCAAAAGTGCGTGGCTCGTGGCTCATGACCAAGGTAATGGTTCGGACCAAACGCCAAGCCTAAACCTTATAACCCGAAAGTCCAAACATTTAAAGACCCAATTAGATCTATTTTAAGTCCCTATGGACCGCCCCCAAAGAATATTAGAAACGGCCCAAAAACTTGTCTTGAATCGCCCAAAACATAATGGATTCGCCCAAAAACTTTAATATAAACCGGGTCCACAAATTTAAAACAAAACCGCCCAACATCAACTGAATTGGCCCATAGGCTAAGCCAAATTAGTCCGCCCCAAACAAAACAAGCTAGGGCCCAAGAACTTAAAACAAAACCGCCTAATAACTAAACAAACTAGAATCGGCCTAAACAAAACCGACCCACTTGGTCTTGACCCAAGCCCAAGCCCAATTCGGTCAACAGTTCCCCTTCTTCCCCAATTCTCTCCTCCACCACCTTCTAGCCACCAACCACCACTCACCCAAGACTCCAACCCAAACTAAACCAACTTCGGTTTGCAATCCCATGAAAACCCAACATTTCGATACCCTCCAACTCGATTTTCTCTCACTCACCTCACGCGGTAGCGATTTCAAATTAAATCGCTACCGCCATTAACGGCTTCTACCACTTCCGACAGCCCCCCCCACACCCTACACTACCCCACTTCAATCCATTATTAACCAACCAACGAAATCCCTCCAAAAAAACGATTCAATTATGTTTTACAGAGGATGATGGGCGGGCGAGCCACCATTATCACCGGTTCAAAGCTTCAACAACACCTACCCAATCAACCCTCAACAGCCAAACATAAACCCAATCATCCCCAATCAATACCACAAGAGGAATTTAAACCACCGGATAAACTGTACAGGATGATTTCTTTTTTTTTTAAAGCTTCGACAGTTCTATATCAACTCCGAGTTTCACTCGAGTTTTAACAACTCGACAACACGACGTCGAATCAAAACAATGTAATGAACAATATAAAAAAAAAAAAAAACATTAAACAGTATACCAATATGCGAAAACTGTAAATCTGGTGAAATAGCAAAATAGCTACTCACCTGAATTAAAACCCGACGAATCCTCCGTAGTCCGAACCATCGCGCTCCACCGCTCGAGCAAACGAGCTGCCTCCATTTTCATTATTTTTCTCTGAACCCTATTTTCTAGAAAAATGTGTTTATATACTTGGGTCCGAAACCCAAGCCCAACACCGACTCGGGCCCAAAACCAGGCCCACGTACCCCGAGTCCAATCCGACGAATTTTTAAATAAATAATTAATTTAATTAATTAATAAATAGATAAAAACGTATTTTTAAAAATACGGGCGTTACAAAACTACTGTGCATATCACTTGATGGAGTAAAAAGATTGGCGTATAGTAAGATTCATGCATTGCCCGTCTCTGAAATTAAACATCTCTATACAGGGAGCGGCAATAAGTCAATTAAGGCATCATCACTGTGGGTAATACCAATTGATAATGCTTATCAGCATATCATTTGGACTTTCTGGAAACAGGAAACTGAAAATAGCTATATATAAAGAAATAACCAGTAACCATGGATACAGACTCTGACAGGTCTAATACAGTTTAAATGCATAATTTACTAAGAAATCTGCTACCAAATCACATAGTCTTTATCATAATGTACGCAAAGAGATAAAACTAAAATTAAACATTACAATGTGATTAACATAAGCTAGAAAATAATTTATCTAACTGAAACACACAATCTTGCAAGTATCAAGACATTACAATTCAAACCGAAAAAAACAGCCATACAAACACCAAAAAACTAACACCAACTTTTTAAAACAAACAAAACATCAGTAGGTTTTTCTTAAAAATATCCACAACTAGCCCTTCAGCCTTCGACTTTCCTATCCATTTCTGTGTTCGCAACAGCGACACATTTGTCTTCCCTATCCATACTCTGACATTTTACTCCTAACACAAGTTAACTACTAAATCTGTCAAATCAAACATAAAATATTCAATTTAGCCAAAACAAAAATTAGGATAAAAACAAAAAAAAAAAAGCAAGTAGGTGATATAAATGGAACAACCTCTTCATCAGATTCATCCAAATCAATATACTTCGTAAAAACTTCAACCAAATATTCCATACAGTTCAAGAGACTTAATCCTTCAAAGTTTTCCCTATAATACGTGTATAAATTATCCGTTTCATTATTTACCCAAAACATCTTTATAGCATATGAACGAACACCAACACTTCACAAAACAACAAAAAAAAAAAAAAAAAAAAAAAAGCGGTTACATATATATATATACAAGAAATTGGGCTAGAGAGTCTCATTTTAAAAAAAACAACTCTAAAGCCCTATCCATAATTTTTTTGGGTTTTAATACCCCTATATTGTTTTTATTTGCCATAAGTGTTTTTTTATAGAAAATTTTTAGAATCTAAGCTTTTGACTCGAGACCAGGTGCCACATGTTATTTTTTAATATAAATTATTCTCTTTTTCACCCTTCCAAAATAACTACTTGTAGATAAGATAACTACCAGAATAAAAATTGAATAAGATAACTACTTTTAGATAAGATAACTACTAGAACAAAAAGAGTAGATTTTGGGTTTGAATAGAATTTAGCAAAAAGTACCGTGTATTGCTCCAAAAGTTAAATTTGACACTATCTGTTTTCATCTGAATGTGGACGTTATAAACTTATACATTTCAAAATGCAGATGCACCATGTTATAAATTATATATTTTAAAATGCAGATGCACCACGTTATAAATTATACATTTTAAAATGCATACACACCACGCATTTTAAAATGCAGATACAAAATGCATTTGAAACGGGTTGGTTTAGAGTTTAATGTTTATAAATTTAGGATATAGGGATTAGGGTTTAGTGTCTTAAGGTTTAGGCTTTAGGCTTAGGGTCTAGTTTATAGGGGTTAGGATTTAGTGTCTTAAGGTTTAGGGTTTAGGCGTAGGGTCTAGTTTATAAAGATTTTGGGTTTAGTGTCTAGTGGTTTAGAGTTTAGACTTAACGACTAGTGTCAAATGCCTCCACAAAATATTGGAGGCATAATATTTTTAGTTTTTTCATTACCGAAAAGCTAGTGTGCGCAGGGTGTACTCAGCGTATAGCATCTGGGCCACTCATATAGGCACAAGTACTGGTGTATTGTAGCAAAGAAGTATTGTCCAAGGGCTCTCATTCTTGCGCACTCATACACTCTGATGCACTCTAGATGCCCTCTTTTCATTATATGCATTTTTAAATGTGAAGGCAGGTAGTTATAAGTGAATTTTTTGTGTGAAATTAAATTTTTTGTTTTGTATCCCACTATGTTACTGGGTAGATAGTCGGTTATATTTGTTTCCAAGTGAGGATATTTTCGTCTATTCTTGGTAAAGTTGGATAACAGGTGGTTAGTTTCATATTATGGTCAAATTGGGGTATTAAATTCTAAACAAATTTAAGAGGAGTCTTAGGACTACTAAATATTTATAACTAACTCCTCTAAACTAATTTTCTGTATATATATATATATATATCGGATAGGTTCCATTTACAACACTTTTTATACAACGTTTTATACAATACCCCCCACCAGACCCTTCAAGATGTTTTAAGGACTAATTTTTTGTGGATAAGATGTTCTCACCATGGATATGACCTCCATAAAAAATCGGATCCTTTGAACATTTCTAAGTTTGCCAAAAATGGGTTACAAAATCTATATTTCTGAACCGTTGATAAAAATTCATAGGTTGAGTGCAATTTTTCTCATGGTTAGGAGTTTTCAAAATGAGTTGAATTTTTGTGGAGATGATCTCCATGGTGTAAAGATCATATCTACAAAGAATCAAGGCTTAATTCATATTTTCAAGGGGTATTGTATAAAACGTTGTATAAAAAGTGTTGTAAACGGAATATATATATATATATATATACGGCCCGGCTCCTAAAAGGACCTTAAATAAGTATCAAATCTAAAACACCTACAATTTCACCTACAAAATGATTTAAAACCTAATCTTTTGTGCATATGATCTACTAACCATAACGAACATCTCTACAAAAATTCAACTCATTTGACAATTTTTAATATTGGCAAAAGATAATTGCAAAAAATAGATATTTTTGGACCTTTATATATTTTTTCAAAAGTGAAAAACAATTTTATCTAAATTAGAGGATATCAAACGAGTTGAATTTTTGTAGAGATGTTCGTTATGGTTAGTAGATCATATGCATATACAGCCCGGCTCCTAAAATGACCTTAAATAAGTACCAAATCTAAAACACCTACAACTTTACCTACAAAATGATTTAAAATCTAATATTTTGTGCATATATATATATAGTCATTCTCTTAAAAATAGCTACTTAAGTTAACTTAAAAATAAGTACGTAAGTAAAACTTCACCTACAAAATGAATTTAAACATATTTTTTTGTGGATATGATATACTCAATATTAAGATCATCTCTATAAAATTTTAGCTCATTTGGAAACCTCTAATATTGGCAAAAAACAATTACAAAAATTCAACATTTCTGGACCGTTAGATTTATTTTTAAATATGATAACAATTTTTATTTGTGTTGGAGGTTTCCAAATGCGTTGAAATTTTGTGAAGATAATCTTTATGGTGAGTGCTTCATAACTACAAAATATTAGGGTTGAATTTATTTTCTAGGTGAAGTTTTCCTTACGCACTTATTTTAAAGTTAACTTAAGTAGCTACTTTTAAGAGAAGGACGTACTGTATATTAATAATAAAAAACATCAAATTGATAACATTATAAGTAAATAAATTACAAATAAAATAAATAAATAAAAACTTACTTATCTAATGTGTTCCTCTTCTTTAGAACCGACTGATGAGTTTCACTATTCGCGTAAAAATTAGATTGACCACGGTGTATACAACATACCTCTTATGCTTGATTTTTTTAATGAGATATTCAAAAAAACCAAAAACAGTAATGCACTCATAATTATATCGAGCATATGATTTGGCAGACCATTTGTCTTTTGGAGAACAAAAAAAATTACGAAATTTACAAGAACAATCTCTCTAAAAAAAAAAAAAAAAAAGAGAAATTAGTAATCATAACAAATATAAACATTTAAACATAAAACAAAAATAACTCAACTTACACTTCCATTTTGAACAAATTGCAATAAAACCTGGAAAAAAAAATAGTACATTCAATATATCATGTATCAACATAAACACATACATTTAGTTTAGGATTTGGGAAAATGTTTTATGATATTCATACATAAATATTCTGACACACACACACACAACATACCTTCAAATATACAAGTATAGGCATGTAGTAACAACTTACATATAGTTTTTTGAGAAATAAAACAAAACAATAAAAAACAAACTTTACCAAAAAAATTAAAGAAAACCCTAGCTCCATTCAAGAACAGTGCCTGAAATAGATCGAGTTCTTTGGTCAAGGATATACTGACGAGAAAAATAAAAGATAGAGAAAACCGGAAGAGAGACTCCCAACAATATTTGCTTCAGACGACTAATGGGTTATCTAATGGGCTTTTCATGGGTTTTTTTTTTGAAAAATAAACAATGAGGTCCAAACAATTTAAAAAGTTCAACAAATTAATGGACTATAGGCCCCATAATTTGCAAACTTTGGGCTTTTCACATTGTTCATATATTTTTTGGGCTGGATACACTATTCGTTTTTACTATAAACTATTGTGCAAATTTATACATTAACACAAATTTCTTAATACATAATACTCTGACCAAGGACACGACTATGGGCCAAAGTTTGGGCTTTAATAAAATAAATACATAATTAAAAGACTTTGGGCTTTTGACGTTCTTCACACATTTTTTTAACTGGATACACTGTTCGTTATTACTAGAAACTCCAGTACAAGTTTATACATGAACAAAAAGTTATTAATAAATAATACTCTGACCAAACACGACTATGGGCCAAAGTCTGGGCTTTTGTAAAATACATACCTAATAGATAGATATAATAAAAAGGAAAAAGAAGAGAGAGAGAGAGAGAGTAGTATGTATTAATGGAAAGAAGATTATTTGTACATTTTTTTAACTCGATGCACATAAACTACACATGCGTTGATAAATAATAGCAGATAAATAATAGTTTGGGCTTTTAACGTTCTTTGTACATTTTGGGCTTTTGTAAAATACATACCTAATTAGATTAACGTTTCAGTATGTAATATCAAGTTTCACTTCAAGAAGCAATAAGATAGAGAATACACGTATACTATTTAGAAAATTTCAAGTAGAAAACTCTTTGAGTTAAGGTATTGCTTAGGGGTGCAAACGGATAGGTTCGGATGCGGATATGCCTGTATCCGAATCCGAATCCGAAAATTTATACCGATATCCGAATCCGAATCCGAATCCGACGGATATTAAAATATTTATCCGAATCCGATTTCGGATATCCGAAACGGATATCGGATAATATCCGATCCGAAAATTAAAATTAATTAAAATTTTATTTGCTTTAAATAATTCATTTTACCACTATAAAAACTAGTATAAATATATATATTTGTCATTTATTATTATTATTTTGTTATTATAGTTTTATATTATTAGTTTATGATTTTATATAATATTTTATACAATAAAAATGAATAAATTAATTATATATAATAACTATTAATTTTTAAATCGGATCGGATATTATCGGATTATGGCAATCCGAATCCATTATCCTAAACCAGTTCGACATAAAAAAATATCCGAATCCGAATCCGAATCCGAAATTTTCGGATAATATCTAATTTTTCGAATACGAATTCGAATCGGATTCGAATATTTGGATATCCACTTGCACCCCTAGTATTGCTTGAATGTCCAAGGTTCAACATATGCAAAAAGTAAGCATCCAGCATCAACTATGGCATTTCTTTGGGCTTACACTTGCAAAGATGCATTCACATTTTTTCTTCATGCTTTACAACTTCAATTTGATACACCTAATTAGAAGACTTTGGGCTTTTAAAGTTCTTTGTAGATTTTTTTTAACTGGATACGCCGTTCATTTTCACTATAAACTACAAATACGTTGATAAATAATAGTAGATAAATAATAGTTCAATTAATACAATTTTTTTCTTTCCAATTCATTGATTCTTCTTCCATCACGACTTAACGTTTCAGTATGTAAGTGCAAGTTTACACATGAATTAAAAGTTCTTAATGACTTTCATAAAATCAATTCAGTATGTAAGTGCAAGTTTCACTTCAAGAAACAATAAGATAGGGAATACATGTATACTATTTCATACAAGTTTCCAACAATAAGAAACATGACTATGGGACAAAGTCTGGGCCTTTGTAAAATAGATACCTAATTAGAAGACTTTGGGCTTTTAACGTTCTTTGTTCTTTATCATGCAATTTCCTTATTTCTTGACCACGCAACCAATACAAATGTCACTGAAACACATGCTTTTGGAGTGTGTGAACAAAAACGAGGGTGATATTCATTACCTGATCTTCACTTATCACTATGGCTTATGTAGTGATCTCTGGTGTGTTGGACCAATTGGATACGATCCTCCAAACAGAGATGAATCTATTAGAGGGTGTACGTAAAGAAACAAAAAAACTCAATAATACACTATCTCTTTGATGCTGACGATGTATTGGACGAATGGAAAACCGAAATTCTCTAGAAATCTTTGAGTTTGTTTACCCGATTATTTTTTTTCCCTCATTTTACTGTTGCATTTTTCTTTTATTGTCACTACATGTCATGTATTAATTTAACTTTTCAAGTCCAATTCTTAATTTTGTACATCATTTGAAAGAAACCCTGCATTACAAGAGACACCAGTTGCGACTCCCATCACTTAACCCTCAGCTCCTTTGTAATCCATATTTATTCCATCTTGATTTTGTAGGCGTTTCAAAATTATATTTTAAATATTGTTGCTACGATGCTTGCTGATTTCAACTTACATGTACTTTCAAATATACTATACATATTCGTGATATAAGAATACCATCTCTGCCATTTTCGCTTCAGGAACTCATTTGTTGAGTTGATTGGATCAATTATAAGGTATTTAAGTTTAGTTTGTATTCAATTTAGGGCAATCATCATTTGAATGAAAGACAACTCTTTATCTTATCTTTGCTACATTTATTTAGTTATTCACAATATGAATAATGCATACTTCTTCACCAACCTTGCTCGCTTCAAAATTCGAAAACAAATAGCGACTCTCAACGACCTGATCTTCCATTTGCATATAAATTAATCCTATGTCTTAAAATTCTTTGTTCTTTCTACATTTTTTTAACTGGATACACCGTTCATTTTCACTATAAACTACACATGCGTTGATAAATAGTAGCAGATAAATAATAGTTCAATTAATACAAATTTTTTCATTCCAATTCGTTGATTCTTTTTCCATCACAACTTAACGTTTCAGTATGTAAGTGAAAGTTTACACATGAACTAAAAGTTTTTATAATGGCTTTCATAAAATACTTACATATTTAAAAAATGTCCAAGGTTCAACATATGACATTTTTCTGGGCTTTCCCTTGCAAAGATGCTATCACATTTTTTCTTCATGCTTTACAACTTCAATTTGATACACCTAACTAGAAAACTTAAGGCTTTTAACGTTCTTTCTACATTTTTTTAACTGGATACACCATTCATTTTCACTATAAACTACACATGCATTGATAAATAGTAGTAGATAAATAATAGTTCAATTAATAAAAAAAAAAAAATCGTTTTAATTCGTTGATTCTTCTTCCATCACAACTTAACGTTTCAGTATGTAAGTGCAAGTTTACACATGAACTAAAAGTTCTTAATGGCTTTCATAAAATACATACATATTTAGAAAATTTATTCAACCATATATTGGACTATCAAGGTAGCAGGCCCGACCATAAGTCGGGCTTAATGGCTAGTTTAAGGTAACACCCGAGACTTTTAGCAATTGATAAGTGCGTTGTTGAATTTCCCCCTTCCGATACTAATATATACGGCATCCACCTTTCATTGGATGAACTTTTTTGGGATTTGGAGTGTAAATTTTATATTTTATACTGTTTACACTTCCTATTGGAGATGCTCTAATCAATGATACAAAGTTGGTATTAGGGATATTTGCTTCCCTTTTTTTTTTCGATAAACAGGGATATTTGCTTGCCTATTATACATATATGTGTATTTGAACAAAATTAACAAGTAGCCCGTCTAGCTCAGTTGGTAGAGCGCAAGGCTCTTAACCTTGTGGTCGTGGGTTCGAGCCCCACGGTGGGCGATTTGGATTTTGCACATACATTTTTTCCCATAAGTTAATAATGCCTCCTTTTTCTTTTTTAGACGACCAAATGAGTTATAATTCCATGTTAGTTTTTTTTATATTCTTTTTCATTACCTTTTGATATAAGGGTGTCCAAAATCATTGCTCCCTCATGGCCTCATATAACCTATGTTGCATGGACACTTGCGCAGATGCAAACACAAACATTGCGACTCGGTTATATCTCAAAAAAGTAGGACACGGACACGGAAATTAATTAATATTTATAATTTTATTTTATATAAATAGAACATTAAAAACTAAATTAAATGTATCAACATTCATAAATTTAAAACTATTCAATATAAATAGCCACAAGATTAAGTTTAATATTTTCTAATCAAACTTTAAAAACATGACACAAGTCTAACCAAAATAAAAACCGGAAAAATTGAGTTTTTAAGTATTATTTTGATTTATTTTATATTTTTTCGGGTCAAAATCCACGTCCTGACTACGTCTTGACCCGTGTCCGGTTTAGTTAACCGCGTCTTGACTGTGTTGACCACATCGGACGTGCGTCCATACCACGTCTGTATCTGCGTCCGATGCGGACAGACGCGGACACAACCCTTTGGTAGAGACAAGGTTTTCTACCTCCCTATATATCGGTAAATTGTATGCAACTTTTGTCATTTAATAATAAGGTATATATATATATATGTTTTTCTTTTCTTTTTTGAAAATTAAGTTAACTTTGCACGTACGACCTATTGCTTTCACATGTTGATTAATTTTCAATGTATTATTGCCAGCAATATATCTTCATCACTGGAACAGAGAATACCATTGAACAATTACAGCAATAGAGGATCTGTGGCGCAATGGTAGCGCGTCTGACTCCAGATCAGAAGGTTGCGTGTTCGATTCACGTCAGGTTCATCTAGATTATTGTTTTTAAACAATCTTAGCAATGTTGATCTTGTAAGCAAGTTGCATATGCCCTTGACACAAGGGTAAATAGCATTGATTCCATTCATCGCTTTCTTGCTTTTGTGAGACATAGCGTGTTGCTATAAAAAAATCTTCTGTGTAGCCGTGTGGGACATTAAACATCATTATCACTGGATAATGAGTGATGGTGAGATAATTACTCTTCTGATTGGAGTGTTAAGTGCATCTTAAAAGTATTGATTTAGGTGGCTATAAACATAGGATTCCCCTAAACCTAGGCATTAGGAAAAAAACACCATCGATTTTTAACTTAATTAAGAATCCCCTGAAAATAAGCTGGTGTATGTTACAAGTTAAGCATTTGGTTGGTAAAAAGCAAACGCAAACAGTTTTAAATCTTTGCTCGTGGGACATCATCACATCTACCACTCTTTTTTATGGGTCTCGCACCCACTGGCCACTGCCAATATGATCCTACATCACTGTATTCACCAATTTCGAATTTAGCACGTTCAAATTTTGCATAATCATTACCCATTGAATATCCATTTACATTGCTAATTTCATATTTGCACTCTAATGAAATTTAACTCTTAGAGGAATCTGAAAAAACTATATGAAATGCCAAGTAAGATGAAATTGAATCAAAAGTATTTTGATTGCCCACTCTCATGAGCTCGGCTTTATTGTTTGGCCCAATTTGGCTATGATGGTAACTAGAGACAGACTGAGCGTGAGCATTATTCTTCACCTAACTACACTTCTATCTTTGGACAAGAAATTTTTTCAATTTGATGTTGATCTGTTTCTGAATCTATGAAACATTGTTTCTTGACGTACTCTATTTCTACAAAAAAACTGATTATGTATCACTGAAATAACTCTAATAAACATTGACCTTTAAATCAATTATGGGCCTACCATAGACTTTTAAATCCAGCCGTTTAAATTCAAAAAAACGAAAAGAAAAATTCAAATTTAAGTTTACGCATGTACAACAACGTTTATTATCTCTTTCTCGTAGAAAAAAAAGGAAAGGGAAAAAAACAAGACTCTGTAGGATTTGATAGTGACAAATAAGAAAGAAGAGGACTTGAACGTCATTTCAAGGTTTCTCAGTATCCTTTATAGAGAAACTAAAAAACCACTATAAAACCTCTCACT
Organism: Coptis chinensis; assembly: GCF_015680905.1. Classification (NCBI taxonomy): domain Eukaryota; kingdom Viridiplantae; phylum Streptophyta; class Magnoliopsida; order Ranunculales; family Ranunculaceae; genus Coptis; species Coptis chinensis. The sequence goes on from NC_141456.1 coordinate 43,172,809, forward strand.
CACTCTTCATTTCAACTCTTTTTTTATTTATTAAAATTAAAAAAATAAAATGGAGAGAGTAACACCAGTTCGAAAAATACATACAAACACAGCAGATCTATTGACTTGGTCTGAAAACCCATCTCTTGATTCCTCTTCTGCACTTAACTCTGCTAATTCTAATTCTAATTCACGTTGTTCTACCATTCGTTCTCATCAGGTAATATATTTGGTTTTTTTAAGAATGAAATGTTGTTGTTTTTTTATACAGTTTTTGATGGTTGGTTTTTGGTTTTGGTTATTTGCAGCCATCTGATAAGATTAGTAAAGTTTTGTTTGGTGGTCAGTTGACTGAGGAAGAAGCAGAAAGTTTTAAGAGGTGAGTTTTTGAATTACTGTCAGTTTGTTTATTGTGTAAAGAAATAATTTTGTTTACTTTTATTTATATTGCATTGCTTGATTTGGTGGAATGTGGTTTCAGATCTGTGAAAATTGTTGTTTGAAATGTTGATCTGCTTCTGAATTTGTACTGTTTTTCTTCTCTGGATTTCAATTTGGTGCTTGTTAGAATTGAAGTGTGTGAGTTTATAGATAAATGTGGGAAAATATGAATTTCTATTTTAGATGGTTAGATCGGGGGAGACATTAGGCGTGAATGTGTATGGATTTGATTCTCTTGTTGTGACTTGTGAGGTTTGTGTCGGATATTTAGACGCAGTAGTAACTTTCAAGGTGGTGTATTTCTTTCATATTAGGCAATAAGGAAATTGGTTTAGTTGGTAAAGCTTAATGCATTAATTAGTGGGCATATTCTCTCTCTAAAAGACTTAAATCTTTATTATTTTTTAAAAATCTCATGAAGATCAAAGGCTTCGCAAAATGTCCTCCCACTGTCAATTTTTCTACTCGTGGAGGATTCACTTGTTTGGAATGAGTGTGTGAAAGGAAATTTGATAGTTAATTTTAAATGCATGGAGGAGTCAGAGTATTTTAGTGACTGAGTACCGATTGAATGATCTTAGAAGTGTTAAGTCATGTGAGAGGCTAACGATGCTTTTATACTAAAATGAGAATTGTATGGGGATCAGATTGGTTTTTTCTGCTTGTGAAGATGAAGTTAAAAGGTTGGGCTAGAAGGCCTAAGTATGGCTGGCAAGGAGGTGATTTAGCATGGTTTTTTTATCGATAGGCTAGTATATAGTATACATGTTTAAAAGGTCGGGTTTGGGAATATGGCATAAAAGTGCCTTAATTGTGAAATTTTACTTGATTGGTATCTTTATTGAGAAATGCCTTTATCAATAATTCTTTACAGGCATAGTACAATTTATTTAGTCAAAATTACAGTGGTCGATAAACCAATATTTCTCAAACCATCATCACAAATGCCGGCTGAAAATCGATTTACTCAGGATTATGTGTGAAAATTTTGGCATAGATTGCTTACTAGTTCTCGAAAAATAGTATATTTTGTGAAAAAGTTTATATTATGGCTACATGTATATGCTATGCCTTTGATTTTATGAATATTTTAGTGCTGCCTGCTTTGGACTTAACTAGAGTGATTTTATCTGTCTAGAATCTCTTCTTAGTATCTCGGATGATATTCTCTATAAGGAGGAATGCATATGTATTTTTTTAGCAGTGCATCAGGCATTCATTAATTTTTTAGGCATGATATGTTTTATTGTCTTCTCAGTAATATCTTACTATATCCTGTTTAGCAAGGGGACTAGTGAAAAATGAATGGGAGGCTTGAGTTTTTACTTACAAATACAATTGGATGGTATTGTGTGAGCTCATTTGAAAATGAAGTCCGACTCTGATGCTTTTCTTGTGTCTACACTGTCGGTGATTAAACTTTTATCTTAATATTTGGAGGCTTTATCAATTTTTGTACGACCTCCAGGAAACCTTGTTCAGGGCATAAGATGAAGGAGATGACTGGTAGTGGTATCTTCACAGGCGAAGGCGAGAATGGCACTTCAGAAACTGGCAATTTCAATCAGGGTTCTAATAAAACAGGTTTACGTGTTTACCAGGTACCTATCTTTCTTTGCTGATTGTACATAATTACGAGGTTATAGGACATTAAAATTTCATTGTTATGATCGTAGTCCTGATTAGATGTGCTATATACTAAGGCATAGAATAATCTCAGCTGTATGTGATTTTGGCTGAAACATGTTTTCAATTGGATTCTCAGCAAGCACTTAATGGAATCAGCCAAATCTCATTCAGTACAGAAGAGAAAGTATCTCCTAAGAAGCCAACCTCTCTGCCTGAGGTAGCAAAGCAGAGAGAGCTCAGTGGCACGCTAGAAAGCGAGGATGCAAAAATGAAGAAACAACTGTCAGATGCAAAGTACAAGGAGCTTAGTGGGCAGGACATCTTTGGTCCGCCTCCTGAGATTCCTCCTAGGCCATTGGCTGCACGCAATCTGGAGCTGAAAGGAAGCATAGACATGGGTGAACCTGCACCAAGAAATGTACGCACGTCAGTCAAAGTCTCTAATGTGAGTTGATTATTTATGAGTTTTGAAATAATTTCACAAATATGTTACTCAACCTCAACATCACGATCATTTTGATAACCGTGCATTTCAGATTTGGATTGCCCAGGCATATAGTTGTTCACAATTGAAAGGAAACTCACAAAAAAAATATTTGAAGACATGATTGATATTAAGATTATTTAGTTGGCTATGCTTTAGACTGTCCCACTCCGTATTTCATTTTGCATACTTTCAGCTCGACTTTGTGTTACAAAAATGCAAGTCTAACTTTTTCTTTCTTTTCAAAGCCTTCTGGTGGCCAGAGTAACATCGTGTTCAGTGAGGAGAGTCCAGTCAAGACAGCTAAGAAAATACACAACCAGAAGTTTCAGGAGCTGACAGGCAATGACATATTTAAGGGAGATGCTCCTCCAGGATCAGCTGAGAAGCCACTTAGCGTAGCAAAGCTGAGGGAAATTAGTGGCAGCGACATATTTGCTGACGGGAAGGCAGCAAACAGGGACTACCTTGGCGGTGTACGTAAGCCCCCTGGTGGTGAAAGTAGTATTGCCTTGGTTTAAGTTAACATCTAACTGTCATTCCACATTATTACAATACCTTAATGTTTGGGTTTTCTTCTAAAAGTGTCCTAGTGGAAGAGATACTTTAGCATGTTTGACTGATGAAGGACCTAGCCTTTGTCTTGATGTTCACTGGTGTTCTTGCTCATTTGGAAAATGGGTTGTGTTGTATGTGTCCAAGTATTTAACATCAAAACCTGCACAACAGTTTGTGTCCCTAATTATTAGTAAGGTATTATTTGGTGGCATCATTAATGATTTGTTTCTGGTACTCTTATTGTATGGCAAGGTTTTATCGATCGACCTACTTGGTGGGGATTGTCATTCACTTATTAATGTTATTCTCTTGAAGTGCATCTGTTCTCTGCATTGCTGTAATGTGCTGCCTTGCCTACAAATGCTTAGTAGAAAAAAAATGAAGCTGAATCAAGCTTTTTAGAATCTTAGTTTGGTCTACGAGTTACAAGTTGGCAAGTTCGTAAGTTTGATCTCAGTGGGGATATAATAAAGTTATTCTATATTTAAAAGAAAAATGGTGATAATTGATTTAGTTCGGGTAGGACATTATTTCCCTGCACAGTTACATCATGGGATAAGACGCTTTATGTTAAGCTTCAAGCTCAAGTAATGATTAACTGTGATGTTGCCCATGGGAACGCGTCCTATTTCTATTGATTTTTTTTTTTTCTTTTTCACAGTGGAGGTTTCTAAGAACTGAAAGTGACAATTACCAGCGCAGAGAGGCGACAGACGAGAGAGTTTGTTGTACACAACAACACACACACCTTGTGTGCTTTGAAGTTTTGAAGGATCTGGTTCTTTGTTCTGAAGATCTCCATGACCATTGAGATCATCCTCGCCAACAGAACCTAATTTCTTGTCGGTTTTTTATTTTTTGGCCATCCTTGGACGCTTTTGAGTACAAAGAAATTGTACACTACCTCTTTCCTAATTCCAAATTCTTTGGATTGGAATTTCTTGAGTGTTGCCAATTAATGATACAAAAGGGCTCACATGTCCTGTACCAATAAATCAAATTAGGAAGTTACTGAGCACTACAAATCGTAATATGTTACCGAAATAGAAAAATAAAAACTGAAAATCATACACCGCCACCTCAAATTTGTCCATTGCATCTTTCTTAAATTTTATTTTGAGGTAGCATGGCAACGAAAAGGCGTATGATTCTCCTCCCAGAAGGTATCTTGTTTGATATCTTCTCTAGATTACCAATCCAATCCCTCTCTCAATGCAGGTTTGTGTGTAAAGATTGGTGCAAATACTGGTATGATTGTATTGACGTTGCACCATTCTAGAATTAATCATGAAGATCTCAATTTTCTTGTCCTCTGCCATACTCATGAACTGTATAGCAAGTTCTACTTGGCAGACCATCAAAATCCTGGAAGCTCTTTAAAGGCCCTTGATACTGGCCTTGACCTACCCCCTAAAGAATATGAAATACTCGGTTCTTCCAATGGTTTGATGTGTCTGTGGGAACCCCATTGTAAAGTTTTCTATATTTGTAATCCCATTACAATGGATATCTTGGAGCTCCCAGAAGTCCCTTTTCGTCTTTTTTCGCGTAAAAGAACGTTACTCAATACTCTCTGTTTTGAACCCGCTGGATTTGCCTATGATGCAACACGTACAAGGTTGTTTATACTTGGGTTTTCCCCGATAAGGTCCACGGCTGGAAAGTAATGAAAACTGCAGTCCACATATATAGTCTTGGGCCTGGGAAGTGGAGAAGAATTAATGATGTTCCTGCTACTCTTTACTATAGAAGCAACTGTTCTCAGGTTCTCCTAAACGGAGCGCTACACTGGGACATACATCCTGTTGATGACCATGTTGATGACCATGATCCATTCGCCGGGTACATTGGAGCCGTAGATATTGCAACTGAAAATTTTGTAGCCATTAAAGAGCTTTTTTTTAGTGTAGATGATGTGGAGTTATCGAATGATGTAGCTGTGGGGATACTAGGAGCGAGGTTGTCTCATCCAGGTAAATGATTTACTCGATGCCAATTTGTCATATGGGTTATGAAAGAATATGGGGATGTGGAATCTTGGACAAGACAATACAGTATTAGGAAGGAAACTCTAGGGCCATTGCGGAGCGTGTCATTGAAAATGTTAAGAGTAATGGAGAACGGAACTATCTTAATCCAAAGCAGTGAATATCAAGGTTACTATGATTTAGAAGAAATTCATGGAATTCTGTCTCTTTCAAACCAATTGGAAGCTGTTGTTCATATGGGCAGCCTCATTTCACCTACAAGGATTGCTGGAGTTGCTGGCACAGATTCAGAAACTCATAGCTTGGGTTAGAACTTTTTTTTTCAAGTTATATAGTGTCTTGAACCATAGTACAAAATATCAGGATATGGGTATTTATCAATACTCAATTTCTCGATATGTATCGTGGATATATCCTTCTTTTTGGGGATATTTGACATTGTTTCACATGCAAATATCATGGATATATCCAAAATATCAACAAATATCGTAGATATTGTAGATATTTCTTAATATATCATAATACATTATTTATATTTATTTGAAATATAATATTAAATATTAAATAAAATTGTTACATACACAAAATATCACAAAATATCCCCAAATATCATTGAAATATCACCGATATTTACAGTCATATATATCTCTGAACATATCGTGATATTTATAAATCTTTCTTTGAAATCTGAATAGATATCGACAAATATCGCGATATATCGTGATATTTTGTACTATGTCTTGAACAACTTATATACTATTTTGAACAACTTTTTAATTTACGCTTATTAACTTGTTTGGCAGCTTATATATGACACTATATTAGCGGTGCAAGACACTATATAAGCTGCTATATTTAAGAGAAAGCATGTTCAAGCCGTTGCTATACAAAGGTTTTTTTATATTATTGTTCAAGGAAAATGAAGGCTCTAATGTCAATATGTTCTTCAAATTTCGTAATACAAAATGCTGTTGTTATTAGTTTGTTTACCCATTTACTGTTGTCTTGTTGAGGATCCCGCCCTTGAGGAAAACAAACACAAGTTTCTCAAGGCTGATCTCTTACCAGTTCATAACTAACGTAAGTTCATAACACCCAGATCGAATGTGGAATATGGAGATCACAAATTCACAAAGCCGCCCTAAGAGTTGGATCATTAAAAGGAGGTACACAAAGACGCAAATCGACAGACTATAAGCCTAACATACTTGAGATCACTAGACATGCTACAATCGAACCCTAAGAAAGTAGAGTTAGGAATCCTACTTCCTAGTCATGATTTTCTTTACAATCTTAGGGTGATCTTTCCTAAGATGAGTCTGCGCTTTCCCATAGTTACAAAAGAAACATTCGCAAGCACAACACACATAAGTGAGTCCCAAAGTGTCATCCCAAAACTCTTTTGTATAGTCCTCAAGATATCTCATCTTTTTGTTCTTGGTTAACGACTTAACCTTCTTCATCATTGCAAGTGTAGGCTCTATTTCTCTTGAAGAACGCTCTTGGATCCTTTTGCTTTTTTTTGGCTTCACAGTAGTCCATTGATTCTCATAAGGCACTGCATACTTTGATGTGCTCTTAGACAATGCAAGCGTTGGAGCCCCTATATACGTATCCCCAAACAACTCAGATTCACTCTTTGAGAGATCGTCATCGACATCCTCATTTCCAACAACTAACCCTTCATACATGTTTATTTCTCTACTATTTGGGAGTTGATTAAGAGGAGTAACTCTTTGCTGGTGCCGCTCTGCTTGACCATTTGTGTCACCATGTCCAACCTCAGTGAACTCTGAGGATGCCAACTAAGAAGCGGGTCTGATGCTTGCAGAAGCTCCATTGACATATGCTAAAGCTACATTGACATTTCTTTGTCTTTGGGTCTTTGCGACAGACAATTCGAATCAGAGCCGTAGGCCGAGAAAATTTCGAGTTTGAGGCGAGACAAGCGCCAGTGGGAGTCGCTATGTAGGCCGATCTTTGTCATTTCTTGTGCTCTAGCATTTCTCCCTTTAGGAACCCAGACCTGAGGTGGCGAGGCTGGACATTTGTTTGTAGGATGCCCAAACCGACAGCAGATGGTACAAGATGGAGGCTTCCAAGGATACTCCACATCCAGAAAAACATGTTTACCCCCAAGCTAGCTTAAGCTTTACTGATGCAGGGAAGTCGAAGTCCAGGGGAATAGTAACGCATACCTTTGCAAAGTCCAGCCTTTTTTTCTCCGATGTAGCTCCATCCATACAGAGTGGCTCACCAATCAAGCTGGCCAAATATGAGAGGCCATTCTTTGTCCAGATTGTTTTTGGAACTTTGAAGATTTTTGCCCAGATAGGAACAATGTTAATATTGCTTCTTTGTCCTTCAACCTCAGGTGACCAAGGCCGAATTACAAATATCTTACCTGCAATGAAGAGAGGACCACCTTCCAACACCATTTGTTTGTCCTCAATCATAGCAAACCTGATAAAAAATAGTTCTCTGTCCGTAGTTATCTCCATAGTACCTTTGAGTTTCCAAGTTCTTTCCAATGTACTCTTCACAATAGGGAAACCCAACCTCTTATCCAAGAAATACCGTACCACCGTGTCCTTCCATTCACTTATACCTTCATCGATAATATCTTGTGGAACTACAGCAACCCCATCTTCAAAGATGGGTGCGCAACTATTTAACTTAGTGGTTGCTGAAGAGACTGAGCTACGGTTATGAAGCAGAGAGCTCCAAAGAAAAGGAGGAGGTGGGGGAGAGAGAGGGGTGGGATGAGGAGGTTGAAGCCATGACGAAATGGTTATTAGGATAAAGATCGAATCTCTACTCAGGTGGTCTGAAGCTACCCAAAAAGGAAAAAAACGGAAAGAAAAGAAAATAGGATCTAATAACCTAAACTAATAACGTCTATTTTGGGAAAAACAGGTACACCAGATCGCAGGGTTAGAATAACCTAAGTTACTCCTGTTCTCTCACCTAAACATATTTCTGTGCAAAGAAATACTTACAAAACTCGTCAAATCTCAATGCACGAGGAGAATGCAGCTTGTGTAGATTGATAGTGCAAAGCAGAAAGACTTGGAAAGATACCTCTCATTCTTGTCGACATTCAGAGACGAGAATCTCTACTCGGCCTCACAGAATAACAGTTAACCATCTCCCTAGAGGCAACAAGACCCACAATATCACAATTGGAATATACAATCATTTATTATTAAATGTTGTTTGTACTTTGTACTGCAGGCTATCGTAATTGTTGCATGGAAAGGCCATATTCTAGAAAGATTTATGACCGATGGATCTGGTACTGGATAATTGATTCATTGTTTCGCAGTGGACCAATACCTTTAATCCTGCATTCTCATACTAGGCACGCTATTGTTATGCAAATATCTACACTAAATTGGGTCGTGTATATATATATATATATATATTATATATATATTTAACAGTATATAAAACATAAGTAATTACTTAGATGCTCCCATCTTTTCTTTTTAAGCAATACAAGGAAAGAATCCTCCTCTGTGTGCATCTGATTGTTAGTGGAGATGCCCTTAGAACTGGTATTCTCCTACTTGACAGTTTGGAAACCATAAATGAAAGACAGGGAGAGGCCATCTAAGGGTTTGACGACCTTGTTTCTCGCGAAGAACACAAATTCTCACACAAGAATTCAATTGAGAAAACCTTTCTCTACAACTCAAGCTTTATATTCATTAATACTAATTATGGCCAAAGGCCTACAACTCAAGATATAACTAAAGAAACTATAAATTAGAAGCTGGCCTTCTAAATCAAATTTAAAAACTAATAATCCTAATTCTCGGAATTAAAATAACCTATACTAAAAACATCAAAATAGCACCTAAACATAATTAGAAATAACCCTAATGTATATATGGATCTAAAATAAGGGTTTAGAACCTCTTGGATGCATCATCGTCTTTCTTGCTCATCTCATATTAATACACATTATACATATCATTGTGCACTGTGCGTATTCATATTCGTATTCCCACAAACTCAAGCAATGCAAACTCAATAGCTCTTAAATCAGTTTAAAATGGTTGAATTAGTTTGCCAACAGTTTTTTCCAGACAGATAATACTTCAAAAGGTATATTTAAACATAAACGAGCTAAAACCTAAGTTACTGCATGAACAGAAAAGCGCATCCCCGCCTCTTTCCCAGTGCTCAAACTATATTGAGATACAATCTAAAGTTTAAGCCATTTTTGGGAAACTCCTAAAAGAAAATGAAAAACTGAAACACCTCAATAATAGGTAATACATAAATCAGTTGTGGAAGTACACAAATTGTCATAAAATTACAGTAGAACATTTGCCACTAAGAATTTAACTTCTAAAGCCTTTAAAAAAAAATCAAACTCACCCTCCAATTAATCACTTTCTTAATCAAAAGTGTTTTATGTTCCATATTTGATTTCATCTATAACAACTCTATTTTTCAAATAAATAAATAAATAAATTATAACATGTATTTTATTTTGTTTTATTAGTCTTATTTCGACATGGGCCTATTATTTACAAAGTGGGCTGGTGGGTTTTAAATAAAAATAAAAATAATGAGATAAAGATAGAAAGAGAAAAACGTGAGGAAAGAAAATGATAGGGGGTTATAACCACCGAACATCTTTCCTTGTATTTGGGGGTTTTGGAAATACAAAAGTTAAAAAAAAAAAAACATGCAAAAGAAAAAGAGAAAAACAAAAAAAGAACCTAATGCTTTAGAGTGTTGGAGAGTAAAAAGGAAAAGGGCGGAGGAAAAAGACAATCACATAAGGCGGCGACAGTCAACTTTCGTTTTTATATAATTGATTTATTGGTTCGATTAACAAAAAGTGAGTAGTCTAAATCTTATTTTTATATAATTGATTTATTATTATGGTTTAGATTAGTTGTGTATTTAATTCTCTATAATGGAACTTTGAGATCGAAATTATTTGTTTATTCAGAGACTTTCGGTATACTAAGTTACTAGCACCAAAAATTTAGCTTTGATATATAGGTGTTATCGTGTTGAGGAGTATTTGTATACGGTAGTGAGTAAACCATGTGTTTATTGATTGATTGGCAGTATTATATAGGTCTGCAACTGTTTTGAATGATGTGAAGTGACTGGATTCATATTATAGGGTTTTGATTTTCAGAATTTCATAACTGTTCTTAGTAATTTAAGCATAGAAAATTCGATTGTAATATTTTTGATATAAATCCAACACCTATTTACTTTACTGTAGACACACATATCTACAACTTTCGTGTTTTGTAAAATTTCATATATAGTCGTTTTGCATACTAATATTGAAGTTGAAGTCTGACGCAGAAACTGGCACTGAAATTAAGCAGTCTGCAGTAATAAAATCTTATAAAATAAAAAAATTACTCTTTTATGTTGATTCTAAAACCATTAGAATCTAGACTTACAGAGGTACAACCTCATACTTTGACCCGAGTTCATACTCGTGTTTAAGATTATGAAAACTGACTTCAATATATGATGATTGTTTGGGCACATATTTTGGACATATTGCATTGTAGGAAGTGTATAGGACACTATACTTTGTAGATTTGTGTGAAACCAAAACCTAATGAAACCTTAGAGAGTCTTTTATCCGTCGCAGTGAACCTCACTTAATTTGGATAAGTGACGGAAAAGATACGATCTTGACAATTCTATGCGTCATAAATTCTATTCGTCAGAAAACAGTTTTCTGCATAGGGTTTGATCACAAATTTCATAAATCTAAGGGGAGATTTAGAGTTTTTGTTAAAAATAAAAAGGTGAGTTTTATGAGTCTTCTTTCTAACTCAATTGGCCTCCTCACATTCCGAGTTCTGTGGAGGTAAATATAATGTTTGGAAATTTGGTTGACAGAAAATAGTGTGTCAGAAATCAGTTTCTGTGCACTGTGTTCAAGTCCAATTTTAATATAGTTAGAGTGAGAGTTAGAATTTTTGTAAAACATAAACAAGTAAGTTATGAGAGTCTTCTTTTCAACGTAAAAGGCCTTGTCACGTTTGGACACCTGTGGAAAGAGTTGAGTCATTCGGAAGATGGTCCAGTCCGTCAGAAATGTAGTTTGCTGAAAAATTATAATTTTTACCGTTTTCGACCTAAGTTTTCTTCTAGATGGGCTGAGTTTGGGACTTCGAGTTCTACATGAAAAAGTAAGTATACCTATCTTAGTTTTCAAATAATCAAGTGGTGTATCATTTGGATGACTATAGAAAAAATTATTGTTTTGGCAAGTTAGCTAGATAACCTACCATGTTTTCTTTTAGGTAATCTCTAGTTAACTTTTCTTTTTGTAATGAGATAAATGATTGTACTTAGGCATATGGGTGTCTTGATTGCTTAATTTCACATTTGTACAATTGTTGCACAAATCCTAAATGTTAACACGTGATATGTTACAATAAAGTTTGAGTTTAATATATATAATTGAGGAATGAGAGGAAAATGAAGTGTGCAACCTTATGACATGATTTCTTATTATTCTTTGACTTTGACTATGTGGCTGATAAGAACTTCGAAGACTTGATTCCAATCTTGAAAGATTTGGATACGTAAGTAGTTTTGAACAAAAGTGCAGCCACTATATTATATATTAGTTTTTGTGATAAATGGTATGTGGAAATTGATTGTGCTCTTTTAGAGTGTTGCTCCTCGATTGGGAGTGTATTTTAATTCATGAGGCATTTAATTAATGTGTTACTCATAATTGAGAATTTTGATATATATATATGGTTTATATATTCGATATTGAGGCGAGTTGAATGACTATTGTGTTTGGAATCTTTATTAATGATTCTACTGTGTGATCGAGAAGATGTATATTTTATGATGAAAATATTATAATAAATTATAACTCTTCGGTGTTAAAAAATGTTATAAAAAGTCATGTGAAAATTTAATGTGTCACCCACATCTTTAGATCTCTCCACGCCTTTTTTATGAAAAGAAAAAAAATTAAATATTTATGACTAATGATGTCATGTGAAAAGCCACCTTAGAGAGGAACTAAAGCATTTGCTTTACAAATTGACTGCATTCCTTGAGTGTACGGGAATGTAGGTCTGGGTATTCCTTGAATGTGGCGGGAATGACCCAAGGTATTCATTGAATGTGTCGTGAATGACTTGTTAGTGTTATGATGAGTATTCCTTGAATATGGCGGGAATGATCCAAGGTATTCATTGAATGTGCCATGAATGATCTGTTAGTGTTATGATGGGTATTCCTTGAATGTGGCGGGAATGATCTAAGGTATTTATTGAATGTGCCATGAATGACTTGAGATTTTATACCCAAAGAGGCTGTGCTTATGTATATGGAAAGCCCCAAGATGGCTGTGACTCACAAGTTATGAGTTTACAAGATGAAAATATGTTTCCTAGAGATGATATCCCTGCTTGGGACATATGTCTTGTAGTGGTACTCAGTGTGAGTGAGGCACACGGGTGGGTATGTGTGATTTGGCAAATGTGTGAAGTGCAAATCGTGGAGTAGGAACTAAAGGTTGGGCAATGTCTGTTAATAAATGAGTCAACAGGATAATTAATAAGCACAATAAAATATTGATTTTATGTATTAATGAATTATTGCATATGAATATTTATGTATCATGATGTACATGCTTTCTTACAAAGAAATGTTTGTGTGGTTTGTGTGAGTTGCTACTCACGAGGAATGAATGTACTCTCTGGTTGTGATTTTTTCCCGTTTTCATAAATAGACGAATGATTTTTAAGTAAAATGTTGGTTTTATGTATGAGCGAGTTGTTGGATATAATTGGTTGTGTATTATGATATGATGCATATAATTTCTTACGAAGGAATGTACGTGAATGTGGTTAGCGTGATATGATGGATATGGTGGTGTGACATAAATGTTAATATTAACGATATATTATACCAGATTATGTATACTCATGATGGTTATAGTAAGAGTGAAATAAATGTATATTTTAAAGGATTACGTTTGCAGGAAGGTAGGACTTATTAACTTTTTATACAGAGACGTCCTACCCTTACACAGAAGCGGTTATCGGTAAGATTTAATTCAATTACTGAGTTATTAGAATGAGTTATTAGAATTGAAATCTTACTTGGGAAGAAACTACACACCGTTTTGGAAAACAGAACTATCTTGTCTTCCAAGTTGAAATGGTTGGTAATGTTTTATTTATTTATTAGAAAATTGAATGTAGTACTGTATATTTTATTTTAGTCTTACTCATATAAGCAAATTCAATTTGCTGACCCATGTTTGCTTTCTTTTGTAACGTGGGTGTATTCTTAGAAATATAGATGGTAGAACACAGTGGATGACGATGTTAGTTTGATTTGGATTCGCTTTTGGAGCCTTACTGGTTTAAGTTTTCTGAATTGGAAAGTTTTTATATGAAACATATGTAATAGAGTTGGTTAGTAATTTTTTTTGGGTTATTTAGCTTTTGGACCACATTTTAATTGGATAATTTGCAGTTGGTCACCAATTGATTGTTTATTTGCATTTAGGCCAAAATTGACGATTACCCATCCATATTTTATATATTAACATATTTACCCTTAGGACCAAACTCTAATTTACAGTTAAAGTTTGGGGCCAAACCCTAATTTTGAGATAAAACTTGGGCATTTAATAAAAGGCCTAAATTTGTTCTAATTCCGATTGTATGCTCTAATTATGATGCATGTAATTGATAATTGACCATAAATACAATAACCAACTCTAAATTGACATAAAATTAGTTGCTAATTGGGGTGTACAATTTTATGTTTTTGGTACCATTAAACAATCATTTTAGAGTGTTAATATTCTCCCCTTGTTACGTCTATAAACTCACCCTTAAAAAATTATATTATCTATTATATATACACCCCTCTATTCTTCCACCTCTTCCATTAGCATAAGTTCATCACCGCCTCCTTGAAAGTTAAAACTCTCTAATTGGATAAATTAGCCACTCAAATATTCACTCGATCTCTTTTACAAACATTTATTATATTCTAATTTATACCTAATGATAGCAATTGAATCAACAATAGATTGTTCAACCCCATGACTAACACTACTAATAAATTGTATGAGGTGTTCTACAATCGGTCATCTTTATATAGATGTAAGAATCTTGTTCAAATTTAGGCTTGAGATAGTCCAATTTGAACAATATCTTACGATTATTTTAGTATAAAAGCTAATGAAAAGCAAACACCTTCTAACCTCTAAGTATAGCAATTGAATTATGCATGACAATCCTAAATGTGTTCATAATAATATTCGTGAAGTTTCGTTTTGCTCCTACTATAAAAAAAAAATTGTGTAATGATCGAGACTATTTAATTCGTACAATTATGCAAAAATTAATAATATGCATTTTGTTTTCCTTCCACCCATTACTTTTGGGTCGTATTTGCGTGTGTATGTTTTTTTTTTTTGATAATTTTTTTAATTAACTTGGCTTAGATGCATGATGTAAGTTGGTTAAGTTGTGGTCACAAAAAAACTCTTATATATATGACCATTAAATCAAATCTTAGATTTTGTGTGTTTGACTATTACTTAGAATTTTTAGTATTTGGTCATACTATTAATAGTAATATTTGCGTTTGGTCCACAAGTAAGTCACGTGTATGCGTAGGGAATTTTAGCCATTTTTAGGAAATTATATATGGAACAAGACGGTCAACGCAGTTAACCGTTAATTTTGGCTCAAACGCAAATAAACGATCAATTGGTGACCAACTGCAAATTATCCAATTAAAAAGTAAGCTAAATAGCCCATTTTTTTTTTGTGAATGAAGAGTTATTCTTTCGGTTTTAATTTGATCTCATTTTTCTATATCGTGTTTCATAATGGGTTATTAGCTAGGGTTTCGTTTCATCTTGGGTTTTCAGAAGATGGAATAGGTTGACGATTGAGATAATTATATCTTGGATAATCCCGGCCTATTTTTATTTTTTGGAAATTTGGGGTGTGACATCATTAGTCCTTCAACTAGATTTTGGACCCGGGCGTACGCCCGGGATCTATTAAATATTTTGTGTGTTGAAAAGGCTTTACAAAATGTCTCACACAAATTTTCGAATAAGAATATATTTTTATTGAAAATAAACCGAAATACGTTAATGACCAGCGATTATGGTGCGTAAGTACTTGGAAAGTAAGAGATCAAATTGAGATAGCCTCTTTTCTTTGTGGTTTATAATATTAATCTGTAATTTTCAAATGAAATTATCTTAAACTCGATCTAGCTTGTATAATAGTTTTATTAGATTTATGGTGATTTAGCGGTAAATCATCACCGTTCGGCTTACGTACTAATGTGTACAAATCACTAAAACAGATTGATTGTTTCCATATCCTCAAAGAATACACTACTCTCACTTGAAAAGATTTATCACATAAACGTGTCCTATGAATGGGTGTCGTTATATTAAATTATTATAAAAAATATTAGCAACTATGCATAGCTATGAGATATGAAAACTATATTAATTACTTATTTAAATTTCTTGCACCACTCTCTATAAAAAGGAAGCATCAAACTTTGATAAAACTCATCGACTTCTTTTTATTGTTAGGTTTAATAATTGAAGTTTGATTGAAGTTTTGTGAGAATGTCCAATGTGACGAAGATAATATTGAAGCTACTTGAATAGCAAGGCATTCCCAATCACAATAAAAGAATTATAATAAACACTACTTGAAATGCAAAACTATATTTGTTGAGACATTTATTCCCTCTACATATAATACAAATACATTTTAGGGTTATTAGTTCAATACATTTGCATCAAGTTTCTGATTTTCCATTAATTATTCTTTGAGGTTAGTTTAATGTATTACATTGCATCCAATTTCCAATTTCTCATTAATTATTCTTTGAAGTTAGTTCAATGCAGTTTCATCAAGTTTTCGATTTTCCGTTAATTATTATTTGAGATTAGTTCAGTGCAATTGCATCCACTTTATGATTTCCCGTTAGTTATTCATTAAGGTTAATTCAGTACAGTTGCATCCAGTTTTTTATGTTTCGTTAATTAGTCTTTTAGATTAGTTCATTGTATTTGCATCCAGATTCCAATCTCCCGTTAATTACTCTTTGAGGTTAGTTCAATACATTTGCATCCAGTTTCTGATTTCTCATTAATTGTTTTTCTAGGTTAGTTCGATAGTTTACAATTTCTATACAGTTTGCATACATGCATGTAAGAGTCTGTTTTTATAAACTCACTTTCATTTTGGGTTCCTAATTACTCATAATTAATCATGTGAGAAGCCTAAAAAAGTGGACATTTATGCTTTGATGTCAGTGCGATGCAGTTACATCCGACTTTCGATTTCTAGTTAACTAATTTTTTAGGTTATTTCAATGCATTTGCATCAAATTTCTGATTTCTCGTTAGTTAATTTCTTATTTTAGTTTAATGCAGTTGCATCCAGTTTTTGGTTTTTCGTTAATTATTCTTTGAGGTTAGTTCAATGCAGTTGCATCCAATTTCCGATTTTATGTTAATTGTTCTTTGAGGTTAGTTCAATGCATTTGCATCAAGTTTCCGATTTCCCGTTAATTATTTTTTGAGGTTAGTTCAATGCAGTTACATCAAATTTATAATTTCCCATTAATTATTCATTTATGTTAGTTCAATACAGTTTCATCCATTTTTTAATGTTTCGTTAATTAGTCTTTGAGATTAGTTCATTGCATTTGGATCCAGTTTCCGATTTTCCATTAATAACTCTTTAAGGTTAGTTTAATACATCTGCATCTAGTTTTTTATTATTTATGTTTTTAGGTTAGTTCGATACAATTATATCCGATTTCTGATTTCCCGTTAACTATTCTTTGAGGTTATTCCAATGCATTTGCATTTAATTTCCGATTTCCCACCAATTATTCTATGAGGTTAGTTCAATGCAGTTGCATTCGGTTTTTGATTTTCTGTTAATTATTTTTTGAGTTAAGTTCAATGCATTTACATCTAGTTTTCGGTTTCCCATTAATTATTATTTGAGGTTTCTTTGATGTATTTGCATACCGTTTCCGATTTTCTATTAAATATTTTTCAAGGATTTGCATCCAATTTCTAATATCTCGTTAGTTACTCTCTGTCGTTAGTTTAATGCAATTTGCATAAAGTTTCTGATTTACCGTTAATTACTCTTTGAGCTCAGTTATGTATTTGAATCCAGTTTCCGATTTCCTTATAATTATCTAATATGGTGTATAATACCAACTTCTACTGATCCATCTGTAATGTCCTTGCAAACATGACATATAAAGTAAATTATGTTTAATTTACTATGTATGATCATCGAAGATTATCCAGTTCCTGATTTCCCGTTAATTATTATTTAAATTATGCATGACTTACTATGTGGAATCTTCAAAGATTAACTATGAATGGGTGTTATTATTTTAATTATTTTGAAAAATATTTGCAAATATGCAGAACTATTATATATTAATATTATATTAATCACTCATCAACCAAATTTTTTATAATGTGAAAACCTCACTCCCCATTAAAAAAAAAGAACTCACTTTTGATAAAATCCTTCAACTTCATTTGGTTGTTTAATAATAGAAATTTGATTGAAGCTTTGTGAGATTGCCTAATAAAGCAAAGTTCATATATATTGAAGCTACTTTAATAGCAAAGAGTTCTCAATCATACGGAAAGAGATAAGATAAACACCATTTTAAATGCAAAACTATACTTATCGAGACATTCCCACAACATATAACCCAACTATATTTTGAAGTTAGTTCAATGCATTTGCATCCATTTCTGATTTTCCGTTATTTATATTTTGAGGTTAGTTCAATGCAGTTGCATCCAATTTCCAATTCCCGTTATTTATTTTTTGAGATCAGTTCAATGCAGTTGCATCCAATTTCTGATTTCTCGTTAATTATTCTTTTCGGTTAGTTCAATACATTTGCATCCAATTTCTTGTTGTTAATTATTATATTATTTGAGGTCAGTTCAATGCATTTGCATCCAGTTTCTGATTTCCCTTTAATTATTTTGTGAGATTAGTTTAATGCATTTGCATCCAGTTTCGGATTTCTCGTTTATTATTTGATAAAGTTGCATTTTCATCTAGTTTCCATTAGTTCAGTGTAGTTGCATCCGGTTTTCGATTTCCTGTTAATTATTTTTTAAGATTAGTTCTACGCATTTGTATTATGTTTCCAATTTATAATTAATTTTTCTTTGAGGTTAGTTCAATGCAGTTGCATCCAGTTTCTGATTTTTCGTTAATTTAATCTTTGAGGATTAGCTCAATGCATTTGCATCCAATTTTCGATTTTCCGACAATTATTTTTTGATGTTAGTTTTATATATTTGCATCCAAGTTTTAATTTTCCGTTAATTATTCTTTAAGGTTAGTTTAATGCAGTTCTATCCATATTCCGATTTTCTATTAATTACTTTTTAAGATTAGTTTAATGCTTGCATTTGCATTAAGTTTCCGATTTCCCGTTAAATATTATTTAAGATTAGTTCGATGCATTTGCATCCAGTTTTCGGTTCCCCATTAATTGTTTTTTTATATTAGCTTCAATCAGTATTATATATATTTTAAAATATTTGTCATTATTGCTTTGCCGTTATTTTTTTTTTTTTTTTCATTTTCTATTATATATTTTATGATGTTATTTTTTGTATAATTGTTTTTAACTATGTTTTGAGGCCGTGTTAAGGATATATTCGAAATAAGTCGGTACTTTATCATTGACACTAAAATTGTATGATTTGTAATAGGGAATTAATTTCTACAAATTATCTATTTTTTAGCAATTTTATTTTATTTTATTAAATATATAAGAATTGGAACACTAAAAGTGTTTGATTCGTAATAGGAAATTACTTTCTACAAATCACCTATTTTTTAGCAATTTTTTTTATTTGATCAAATATATAAGAATTGGAAATACACTTAAACTCTCTAAATATAAGAATTAGAAATACACTCAATTACTGTCCAAAGAGGTTCAATGTACGTGGGATTATAGGCTATTAGAAAATACTATCTTTCATATTAAAGTGCCACATATGATATAGAAAATGTTAACTCTCATATTAGAGTGCCACATAGGAGAGAGAAAATCTTTCTTTAAAGATCTCTGCTTTAGTATATAGATAGTAGATAATCTATTGTTCAATGACACACACAACTAACGTTAAATCACACAAAGAGCATTACATTCTAAAAAAAAATGATTTTACTCACCTTTAAACACTTTGCCTGATCAATTTCTAAATCTTTGCTTCTTTCTCTTTGAGCACTTTCTCATGATCCGCTTTCGATCAGCTTATCATACTAAAAAAAGAAAACTAAACATAATATCCAAAACAAAATAAAACACCAATTAATAATCAAAAAGTTACCTTCAAAGTTAAGGACACAAAAGATGCTTGTTCATCAATTTTCTTATCAGCTATCTTTTTCTTATCATGACTGGCTATGTGGCCATTAAAAGCAGCGACACTTCCAAAAAAGTGTTTGACCGATCACAATCAGGACATTCATCTTTGTCTTTATGGTTGCTCCTGTGAATTCCGAGTGATCTAACAGAGTTCAGTGGAATTTTACATCGATTGCACAAATACTTGCTATTCTTCTCATTCTCTGCTGCTGGGGATTTTATTTTATTTTATTTTTTTAGAAGGTCTAAACAATAAATATCAACAAAATTATGCATTTATTTTAATTCACAAAACTAAAGTGTGTTGACTACTAAGAATTTAATATAGACTAATGAATGAAGTTAACCACTTAAGCACTTAAGCCATTAATTTATACTACTATGTCTATATTTATCTACATAATCTAGTCTACAAGTCTACAACAATTCAACAAATTGTTAACTTCCTAGAATGTTATAAGTCTATATAACTCTACTATCATGTGGAGAAAATTATAAAAGATTAACATTGAAAGTAAAAAAATATCTTGTTTTGTTTTTGTTTTTGTTTTTTTTAAGTGGAAATTTTATTGATAATGATAACGATTTTTACAGATAATTAGGACATGCGTGCAACAAGTTGAGCCGCAAGTCATTTCTGAATTTGTTTTTGTTTTTTTTTTTGTTTTTTTTTTTGTTTTTTGTTTTTTTGTTTTTTGGATTGAGGTCTGGCTCTTGTTTTTAAGAATTGAGAGTGAAAAAAAAAGAGGGAGAGCTTACGGGTTTGTTATGGGTAATTATAATTATACAAACTGACCGGTTGGACTTTAGGCCTTTGGCTATTTGTTTTAGTCTCATTAATTTATCAAACATTCAAAGACACATTTGTCTCTCTTTAATAGTTTTGGTCTCAAAATAAATGATAAATGATAATTTTGTAAATGCAAAAAGAGAAGTAAAAAAATGTTGGTTTATTAGAATGTTTTTTATTAGTCTTTTTTTCATACTATATATTTTTTTTTTTTTGATTATATTCTCACTATAGTTGTGAAAATTTTGGGGGTGTAGTGGAAGTTTGCTAAAATAATTGGGGGGCAAGTCCTTATAGTTTAAAGATTTTTCTAGGTAATTAGTTATGTGGTAGTTGAACTTTTCTAATCTCAGGGGTGCGACCGCCCCCACATGCACTCCCTATATCCATCTATGTTAGGTTCATCATAAGAAGTTTCCCCAGCTTGTTTACTCGGTTCAGAATAACCCATAATCTTTTGTTCAACTGGAGCATCATCATTTGTTCAGAAGAAGCAGCTTTCCCATGTTTATTAGTACTAGGTTCATCAGAAGTAGTTTTCCCATGTTTACTACTAGGTTCAGAATAACCCATCATCTTATTTTGTTCAACTACTGGAGCCATCATCATTTGTTAAGAAGAAGAAGCAGCAGCTCTCTCTCTCTTCATTCCATATTCTCTCTCCTCACCATATCACTATATTTTCTAATTCGAGCAATATTAGAGATTCCTAGAAAAAAAAAAGTACTAATAATTAGAAACACCTCCATACATTTGATTAATTCTCCATATTATATTCTTAATTTACTATGGCCTCCTCAACTTCTATATCTCGCCTATTTCCACTAAAAAATCAAATGAAATTTCAAAATAACAAACAAATCCCATCGAAATATGTCTTAGATTAGGTACTCATTAGTCATTACCACTAAAGCCCTACGTACAAGAGCTGAAAAACAGGAGCACAACCGGCCCCTTCTGAGCCAGTACACATTGGTTGTTGTGGTTGTTCCATGCACGCATGCATTGTTACAAATTTATTTAGTTTTGCTACTTTGTTAACTTTCTTGAGTGTAAAAAATTACAGAAGCTTGAAAGTAAGGTTAGTTCAACAACCCTTTAAGCTAAGCTTATTGTGCTGCTTTTGTTATGGTTTATACATTCTTTTACATGTTATTGGCTAGATTGTAGATAACATGTGTTATATCTGGAATTAAGAATTTACACTATAAACCAAGCAAACAGGAATCAATAGACGATCATGATAGTTGAATTCAGAACGTGGTTTTTTGGTGAGCTCGAAAAGTGCAAACTTATTTTATTAGAGTAAGAATTTATTGAACCTCCTATGGACTGGAGAATATTCTTACAATCAAAGTAGATGACCAGGGACGAGTATTAATTTGGAACACGGTAATTGTTCTTTTGAAGAGTGAAACATAGGTTAACTATGGTTTCAAGTGTAATAAAGATTAAGGCAAATTATTAGGAGCATCGTTATTCTTTTGAAAATACTGACCATTGCATATATGATGGTTGCATCTCTTTTTGAGGATTCCAAGCAACTGATGTACTTTAGAAAGAAGATATAGGTTTGCAGATGGACCTCATTGTTGTCAGTATATCTTATATACAGGTGTAGAAATTCATGGATTTTAACAATTTCTTCTACCATTCCGTAGTTTCTAGCCAGTTAGTATGTAACTCAAGATTCTGCTTACTGTCCTACTGACATACATAAATCCTTCAGTACTTTACCGTTGAGCATGTCGTTTTCTTCATCTTCAGTGTCCAAAATTTGATTCTTAGAGTCATATGAAAGTTCATAATTCCGTTCAGCCACCATCACTGAAAGTGACAACGGTAATGGTTCCCAGATTATGTGGCCATTTTATGCCCCCATATTGCAGGTCATCCACCATAAGGCGCCAGAGCTCTATAGCTACGAGGCATCAAAGGAGTGGAATGTCTGCAAAACACGCTGATAGAGCAGAGGAATTCATTCCCGGAGCTTGCTGCTGCTACTACCAACTTATCTTTGAAGAACAAGAAAAGGTTTACCTACCAAATGTTCGCAACGTTTCAATTAGAGAGGAAAAACTAGCTTATTGAGGTACTAAGTTGGTTTGCATGGATTGGGGAAATGTCGTTGTTGGAATGCTAGACTCAGGTGATTATACAAAGTTATAAACTTCGTAATTTTTAAAATGTCTTGAATTTCACCCTTACGCTAGCAAAGCTTCCGTAGGAATCTGGCTCGAGGTGAAGAGTTTTGACAACAAAGGATTCAAGTTCTCCTCCTGCAAATTGAAATGGGACTTGCCAGACTGCTGATAACTCTAGCTTCAATAGGTAAATATGTCTTTCTATAGCAATATAATCCAATATGTATATTCTAAGCCATTTTTGTTACTAGAAACTGATAAAACCCAGACTGCTTCAGTTCCTGGAGTAAATTTTGTAAGAGGTGCTAGCTATTATGGACTTGTTGCAGGTGAAGTAAAAGGTGGACTTCCAAGTGCAAGGATAGTCGTGTGCTGGTAAGGTTTCATAACTTCTTTAAGCAGGATGGATCTTTTTGCTTTTATAAAGGGTTCACTTTCTGTCTTTTTCATTTTTCATCCCTAAGTTTACTCTATATAGAACCAAAATAGACAACATTAGAATAAAAGAGCAACATTCTAATCTTTTCTGTGTGGTCACACTGGAGACCTGAGAAGAGAACGGAGGCATAGGCATCAGAGCAACCAATTTATAGGCATCATGAGGCGAAAAAGGATTTGTAATCATCATTTACAATCAAGGTCGTAAGGTAGGATTTGTCGTCATTGTTTTGTGCATTTTGTCTCTTCCTTTTTAATCTAGGAAGATAGAAAATATGACAGAGTTGACGACATGTTATTATCATGATTTTTTTCCTGAAACCGTTGCCTTCATATGATGCCTAAATTAACCACTCCATTTGCTCATAATAGAACCAAAGCATGCAGCATTGCAGAAGAACTGTCTGCACAAAGAATTTGTCTGTGGTAATACAGGAAATCTGAGATCATTTGATGTCTTAACCTAATTAGGTAACAAAGAGAAGGACAAACATTGAGTTTGAAGTGCACCAAGTAGTCAAGGCATCTCAGATATAGATATTTAGTGTTAGTTGTTGTAAGCTCCTCTGCAAATTCTTATTACAGAGATCACAATGAGAATTTTTAAACAAATAAAAATAAATTATATTTATGTCTAATATATTCATTGCATTTCCTTTTCTTATGCTTTTGATATTTTCCATTTACTTAATTTTTTGAATGATACGTGTGCTTTATGCAATCTTCTGTTTTTGAAATTATGCCCATAAGATATGCATATCTTAGTTATACAGTGTTCATATTTTTTTGGGTGTAGACAAAGCTTATACTTAAGTTCTGCTGAAGTAAGAAAGTAATTGAGATACTATAATATCATGCAGAAGTACTATCATGAAAACTCAAGTCATGGTTTTGTAGTTATTGCAGAAACAAAGATATATTGCAACTTGTGTAACAATCTGATGTTTGGAGTACAATCCAACCTATGATGCCTTTCTTTGCAAATTCAGTGGGTGTATTGCATGTTATGAGACCCAGTAGACTTAATTTTAGAAATTAAAGTCTTAAACTATAATTTAATATGTTCAAGATCATTTGACTCACATGTTTCAAAACTACAAGTCTATTTGGTTTTAGTGGACCACTTCACCACTCTTTGATTGATTGTTCCTCTTGGTATATCTGTTTCAAAATTATTAATTCTTCCTTTTAATTTTTTATGTTTTCGATTGAGTCTCAACATTTTAGAATTTTCCATGCATTCCCTCCCATAGTTCGTGATTCCGAACGAAACTTTGGAATTCTGCCCAAAATTTTGGTTTTTCAAAAAACTGGAATTCCGAATATAGAGTCGAAATATCCGAAATTCCAAAATCATCTGAAATTCCGAATGTAATAGGGGTCGAAATTTAATGAATTTCGATTTTTAGATTTTTCGGAATTCCGAGAATTCCGAAATTCCGAACTATGTTCCCTCCTGAAGGGGTAGCTTCTATTGCACTTATGGGTTTTGACAATTTTTTGAAGCATGTGGAAAGGAGACTAAGAAATAAGAGGGGCACATGGCTGTTGTTATGCGATTTCAATACAGTGCTGGGGCTGGAAGACAAAAAAGGTGGACCCGTCCTATTACTTCAGAGATTGCATCGGCACTTGCAAGTCCTGATCGACCTCTATTCTCAGGTGTCCCATGCACGTGGATTAAGAATATAACTCTTCTTGGTTCTATTTATGAGAGGTCAGAGTGAGGTAGAGCTCTGGTTAGTCCATAATGGTGTAGTCTCTACCCTGACATTACTTCTTGGCGGCTTGCTTGGCCCAAAGCCCATCACATAATTACAAAAGAAATAAATCTCAATCAAGATTTGAACTTGCAACCTCTCCCATGAGAAGAGGGGTACACAACCAATTGAGCTAGAAGCTCTTGTGTATCATGGGCACTCTCTTTGTCTCTGTATATTCTTTTGTGCCCTTGTTTTCAGTTTTTGTCTTTTTGAACAGTTCCCATTGATGTCGGGTACCCTGAGACATTTTTATATCCTAGCTCAAGTGTCATATTCATGTATTGACAGACTTGTGGTCATATCTAATATTTGACAGTCTTACCGGAAAATGGATAGATTTTTTAACCAAGAAGTGTGTATCCTGTAAACTAGAGAATATTCAACCTTGACGAAAGAAGCAGCTCAGTTTTTTATTCCGAGGATTGATTTTGTATCCAAGAGTTGTTTTCCTGTTATTCTAGTTTTCAATCTATTGACTACTTTATTTGATTTTTATATAGGTTTGGTTCCTTGGGTGCGAGCGTGGACCTTGTAAAGATAGTGGTGTCCTGAAGCTGAACCAGGAGTGAAAAGTGAAGAGTTATACTGAGACAGACTTCTTTCAAGTGATAAAAAATGTAGGAGTTACTCTTTACTTCATTGTTAATCAACTCTATAGTAGATCTACTACTTTGAGGGTCATTTTGGATGTTTTAAGTTGTTGAATTCATCTCTAGTAAAGGATCACCCATCACGTAACTATTCGGCCTCATAGCCTCCGTTGGCCTTAAAACTGATGGATCGAGTGTCCTTCGAAAACTGATGCTGCTTTTAACTTTTCAAGTTTATATGGAACGGGCCCAAATCCGGCTGAAGAAGTGAAGAGCTAGCATAGTAGAAACTGCTTGAAAGCAGTGTTCTAAAAAATGCTAGGCCGTAGTCAGGCGGTGAGAGAACGTCTAGGCTTTCTAGGCAGTAAGCAGTGTTCTAAAAAATGTTAGGCGGTGGGAGAGTGCCTAGGCCTTTTAGGCAGTGCCTAGACAGGCTAGGCGCTAGGCGGTTTTTTTTCCTAATATATATAGTAATACACACCTATACTACAAGAAATGAAAAAAATCATTTACCATAACTCAAAAAATAAACACAAACAAAAATACTTATTACAAAAATGCGTAATAGTTTAAGAATATTGACTTCATATAAAAACACACTCTTTGTTATAATAGTATATAATTTACATTAGACTTTAGTCTTTTAAATTTATTCAAATCTTAAGCCTACACATGCCTTTAATTTTCGACATTTAATCATTAAAAAAAAATGACTGGACTGCCTAGACCCGCCTAATCGGTCTGCCTAGTCGGTCTACCGATTTTTTAAATAATTTGGGCCTAGGCGAGTCGGTTGGGCACCGCCTAGACCGATATTTAGAACAGTGCTTAAAAGTACTGTACCAAGAAATCATGTTAGGAAGTTACTTAATATAATAGTTAATACTACAAATCATCACCTCACAAAAGAAACATATAAATCTCAAAAGGAAAGTTTGATTTTGCAAAGGGAAAAAAAATCAATATAAATCATCAATTTCTACCACGTATATCACATCTTTCCCATATACAGAATATCCTGTAGGCAATTTAAGATCTCCTTATTTACTTAATTTAGAAACACCTCCCTCACTTAATTTAGAATAAACCTCACTTTTATTAATAAGGTCCCTTTTTTATTAATAATTTAGAAACACCTGTCTAATGTCACTTAAATTAAATAATTACCTCATTTCCCACATTGAAATTAAAACAAGTCCTATTTTATTATTCGTCATTTAAAAGAACCTCCCTAATAACACTTAAATAACATAATTATCTCCCATTTTATTTTTAAAAAATAAATATATGAGTCTCTCCTATATAATTACAATTACTATTTACAATTAAAATCTAAAGAAACCATGCTAACTATCGATCTCCAAAGACGGGTTTCAAGACTTAAAAAAAACCGATGCCTAGCATAGTTTGCATACTTGCCTTTTATAAGGGCATGGCAACGTAAAGGTGTATGATTTGCCTCCTACAAGGTATCCTGTTTGATATCTTCTCTAGATTACCAATCCAATCCCTCTCTCAATGCAGGTTTGTATGTAAAGATTGGTGCAAATACTAGTATGATTTTATTGACGATCCTCTTTTTGTTAAATTGCACCATTCTAGAATTAATCACGAAGATCCCAATTTTCTTGTCCTTTGCCACACTCATGAACTGTATAGCAAGTTCTACTTGGCAGACCATGAAAATCCTGGAAGCTCTTTAAAGTCCCTTGATACTGGCCTTGACCTACCCCTAAAAAATATGAAATACTCGGTTCTTCCAATGGTTTGATGTGTCTGTGGGAACGCCATTGTAAAGTTTTCTATATTTGTAATCCCATTACAATGGATATCTTGGAGCTCCCAGAAGCCCCTTTTCTTCTTTTTCACGAAAAGAACGTTACTCACTGTTATAGACCCGCTGGATTTGCCTATGATGCTACTACCAACACATACAAGGTTGTTTATACTTGGGTTTTCCCCGATAAGGTGCACGGCTGGAAAGTAATGAAAACTGCAGTCCACATATATAGTCTTGGGTCTGGGAAGTGGAGAAGAATTAATGATGTTCCTGCTGCTCTTCACTATAGAACCAACTGTTCTCAGGTTCTCCTAATCGGAGCGCTACACTGGGACATACATCCTGTTGATGACCATGATACATTCGACGGGTACATTGGAGCCATAGATATTGCAACTGAAAATTTTGTAGCCATTAAAGAGCCTTTTATTACTGTAGATGATTTAGAGTTATCGAACGATGTAGCTGTGGGGATACTAGGAGGTTGTCTCATCCAGGTATATGATAAACTCGATGACCAATAATTTGTCATATGGGTTTTGAAAGAATATCGGGTTGTGGAATCTTGGACAAGACTATACAGTATTAGGAAGGAAACTCTTGGGCCATTGCGGAGCGTGTCTTTGAAAATGTTAAGAGTAGTGAAGAATGGAACTGTCTTACTTAAAAGCAGTGAATATCAAGGTTACTATGATTTAGAAAAAAAAGGAATTTAAACACATTCGAATTCATGGAATTCCATTTCTTTCAGACCAATTAGATGCCGCTGTTCATATGGGCAGCCTCATTTCACCTACAATTGCTGGATTGGTGGAGTTGCTGGTACAGATTCAGAAATTCATAGCTTGGGTTAGAACTTTATTTTTCAAGTTATATTGCGCGTTTCTTTTTGGAACTAGCATTCAAGACCCTGCTATACTGAGGTTTTTTTTTTATATATTATTGTTCAAGGATAATGAAGGCTCTAATGTCAACATGTTCTTCAAATTTGTTTAGAACATTATTTTTCAAGTTTTTGCTCCCATTGACTGTTGTTATCTTGTTGAGGATCCCGCTCTTGGAGGAAAAGAAAACACGGGTTTCTCAAGGATGATCTCTTTCACACCCAAGGATGAAGTACCTCATAAGTTCGTTCATAACTAACCTAATTATAGGCAACCCAATAACACCCAGATCGAATGTGGTATATGGAGATCACAATGCAATACTCAATTGAAAGATTTCCCTTGCTTGATTAGTCGTCCTAATAATGAGCAAGGGAACCCTACTGCATGAAGTACATCTCTATTTTGGCCAAACAGGGGTATAATATCATAATTATTAGTGCGGTAACTATATGATTTGGTGGCTTCATAGATGATTTGTTTTCAGTATACTGTTGCTTTATTGTAAGGCATTCATGATTCATGGATCGACCTACTTGGCATGGATCTAAGATGATTTATGCTAAGCTTCAAGCTCAACTGCTTTCGCTGTGGATGTTGCACATGGGGAGTGCATAAGTGAAAAGAGCTTCGAACTCAAGTAATTATTTTCACTGTCGGTGTTACACTTGGGATGCATCCTCTATCTATTGACTACGAATTGAAATTAATAATTACCAGCCCAACGAGACGAAAAAGAGTTTGTTGCACTATTGCATACACCTTGACATTAGTCATGAGTGTGTACTCTGTTCAGTCTGTTGTAAGGAGCCGGTTTGATAGTCCGATATGATCTGATCTTTACTCCTGGGACGCTTTTTGTCCAACGTAGGTGTACGCTAACTGTTAAGTAATTCTAAATTCTTCTGATTGGACTTTTTTTTAGAGTGTTGCCAATTAATGGTGCAAAAGGGTCATAGGTATAATGTTGGATCTAAAAACATTTGGAGTCCTTTAATGTTTATGGCCCCCGTACTTGAATTGGAAACTTATTTATATATCACTTTCAATGTTATCTAAAACATGGCTGGCGAAGCCATTCTATATATTTCTCATAACTTGGATGGTGGTCCACCAAAAATTCATTACATGAAGACGACAATCCACCACCACTGAAAACCAAATACGCAATTTGTAAATAATGTCTTTGCAGTCACCATCCAGTTTGTGGAATGCGTTGCTATGTTTGCTAAGCCATAATTTTAACCTTTGAATTTTTTTTTGTTGGATGTGAATAAAGAAAACAATAAAGAGACAAGGACAGAATTAACAGGTAATAACCAAAGCGCCAGACAGTCATTGTCTTTAAGAAAAAAGATTTAAGCCCTTCTAATGGTGCGAGAAAGGCGGCCGATGGTGTCTTCCTCACGAGGATTCAATGGTTAATAGCGGTCGACTTTGCACTAGAAACGGACTACTCTCTGAACGACAATATAACTCTCTGCGGTTCGGGGAAAGAAGAGAAGGAAAAGAAGGTAGGTTGCGAGTTCTCTCTTTCTCTGGAACGAGTTTTGCTTTGTGTGTTTGTTGCTGTCTCTGGGATACCTCTCTATGGACGATGCACATCAGTGTTTATATAGAGGTTAGGTCGGTCGGTTTCCAGATATGAGAAGGACTGCTCAAAGTCGGTTTCGCTAACAGATACGGAAGCAGAAACCAACTCGTAATAGGACACCCACCGAAACTTGCTGCTGAAGCAAAACAAATTTAGGCAATTGGTAAGCCACTACCCACTAGACAGTAAGCCCAAGCCCAAGCCCGAACGGACACGACTCGGTTTGGTGCAGTCGGGCGCGCGTGTGTGGCTTTGGGTGAGTCCTTCCTCCTAACACAAAAGCATTTGTACTCTAAGAGCACGCCATTATGGTAGAGGAATGTCTCTTATACTTCACTTGCTAGTGGTGGTTAACCAATGTGGGACTATCTACAATGCACTAAAGTGGAGAGAACACACTTTGTTCATCTCCTCCACTTTGCACACACACACACACTAGTATTTAGAAATACTCATTGAGATTCCAATAATCCCCACTATTTCAAAATACT
This sequence comes from Coptis chinensis, assembly GCF_015680905.1. Classification (NCBI taxonomy): domain Eukaryota; kingdom Viridiplantae; phylum Streptophyta; class Magnoliopsida; order Ranunculales; family Ranunculaceae; genus Coptis; species Coptis chinensis. The sequence goes on from NC_141456.1 coordinate 43,202,825, forward strand.
AATAGTCTCCCACTATTTTGGAATAGAATATTATAAAAGAAATGGGTTAACGAAATGCCAGAGAGAATCGAAAAAACAATGCATAAGATACTGGTGTTTTACGGGCTTGAACCAGTCATAGGATAACATGTCTTATAATACGTGAAAGTGGTGGATTAAAAAATCTTTGAACCAACATTCCCTTGTAGTAAAATAGATCACATGCACCCACACTGCTTTTTCATTATATGCCTGTTCTACAATGTTGCGCTTTTTGGCCCCTATGCTGTCTGTGTTCCATTAATGCTCTAGAGTACTTGCCCGAATACTCATAAGAACCAACCCAGTTCTACATTCACGTAGGTGGATATCTATCAAGTGTACATTGCAGTTAAACTACACTATCTCATAAAAAATAATGGACTATGAATTCCAATAAGAGTAAAATAACTCATTCTTTCTTATTGCAATTCAAGTTATACAAAATATACAAAAAATGCTATCTCATCATAGGGTGGGACGTCTCAAAGAAAGACGATAGCATACCAGAGCGACGAGGTGACTTGTTTTTCCCTTTGAACCTACTTCATGGGATCTCCAATCACATAGGTTGGGTTGTCGTCAGTGTCGCCTTCTATCTAAGGCAAAAGTCCCATCCCCCTCGACGTTTCAACCATTTGTCTCCTGTTAAGCGGTTTTTTCAGAGGATCGGCCAAATTTAACTCTGACCTCACATAATCTAGAGCCATAACTCCAGATTCTAGCAGCTGCTTTATAGACTGTAGTCTTAGACGAATATGCCTGCTTTTCCCATTATACAATTTGCTCTTTGCCTTTGCTATCGCGGCCTGACTGTCACAATGCATAGGTACAGCTAGAGGCGGTTTTGTACCAATAGGAAGATCTGCCAAGAGATTTCTAAGCGACTCAGCCTCAACACTTGTTTTATCTAAAGCAATAAGCTCGGAATCCATGGTTGAACGAGCTATCAAGGTCTGCTTAGAAGATTTCCAAGTGATTGCATGCACCTCCACCAAGGGTGAAAATATAACCACTAGTGGACTTGATATCATGATAATCAGATATCCAATTTGCATCACAATAACCCTCTATCACAGGTGGAGTTTGTCTAAAACGTATGCAGTAATCCATTGTTCCTCTCAAGTACTTGGCTAATCTCTCTAACGCACTCCAATATTTCTTGCTAGGACAATGAGTGTATTTACTCAACCTGCTAACTGCATAAGCAATGTCAGTTCTAGTGTAATTCATCAAGTACATGAGACTACCAATAATTTGGGCATATTTAGACTGAAGGACATTATGTTGATCATTTTTCTGAAGTTCACTAGTTGCCTCATAATGTGTCGACACAGGCTTATTATCATAAAAGTTAAACTTCTTCAAAAATTTCTCAACATAATGCTCTTGTGAAAACGTATAGCCATCACTGTTTCTGATAATTTTGATTCCAAGAATCACATCAACTTCTCCCAAATCCTTCATTTCAAATTGGGAGGATAAGAACATCTTGGTGTTTCTCACAACATCAAGGCTAGGACTCATGATTAACATGTCATCCACATATAGACAGATAATCACATATGTATTTACATCAAAAGATTTAAAGTAAATACATTTATCAGCATCATTTATGTGATATCCATTGGACATCATGACACTGTCAAACTTTTCATGCCATTGTTTTGGCACTTGTTTCAACCCATATAAAGACTTAACTAATTTGCATAATTTTTGCTCATTCCCTGGTACTATAGTACCTTCAGGCTACATCATATATATTTCTTCATCAAGATCACCATTCAAAAATGCAGTTTTTACATCCATTTGATAAATAAATAAATTATGAATAGCAACGAGAGCCTTTAGAACTCTTATAGAAGAAATTCTAATTACAGGAGCATAAGTATCAAAATAGTCAATGTCTTTTTTCTGGGAGAATCCCTTAACTACTAGTCTAGCCTTGTATTTCTCAATAGAACCATCTAGCTTCAGTTTCTTTTTGAAGATCCACTTGTAATGTATAGGTTTCCCCCCAGGAGGTAGATCAACTATCTCCCATGTGTGATTAGATATAATCGAATCTAGTTCTGAGTTTATAGCATCTTTCCAGAAAGGTGCATCTCGAGAACTGATTGCCTCATTATACGTCACAGGATCATCATCAAGAAGAAACGTGTAAAAATCATCACCAAAATTGGTGGATTTTATGTATTTTTTACTCTTCCAAATTTTTTGTTCAGAAATTTCAGGATCTGTTGATTGTTGTTCACTAGGAGCAACCAACCTCTCAATGCCAATTTTCAAAGGAAACAAATTCTCAAAAAATTCAGGATTTTTACTCTCTATAATAGTGTTAGCATCGACAAGGTTATTATCAGATTTTACGACTAAAAATCTATATACAGCACTATTATGAGCATAACCAATGAACATACAATCAACAGTTCTAGGTCCCAATTTTCTCTTTTTAGGTTCGTTCACTAGAACCTTTGCAAGACAACCCCACATTTTGAAGTATTTCAGATTAGGTGCATGACATTTCCATAATTCATATGGTGTCTTATTCTCTGCTTTCTTGTTGGGTATCCTATTCTGTATATGGCAAGCAGATAGGATTGCTTCCCCCCAGTCCCCCACAAATTCAGGGAAGCTCCAAAACTTACAAGCATAGCATTCATCATCTCTTTTAGTGTTCTGTTTTTCCGTTCGGCTACTCCATTAGACTCAAGAGAGTATGGTGGTGTAGTCTCATGAATAATGTCATTCTTGTTACAAAAAGTCCTGGAAGGGGTTAGACTCATAATCTCCACCCCTGTCAAACCGAAGTCTTTTAATCTTACGCTTAAAATTTGGTTTTCAACTTCAGCTTTGTACTTGAGAAACATCTCACCTGCCTCATGCTTGTTTCTAAGTAAATATACCATGGTGTACCTAGAGAAGTCATCTATGAATGTAATATAATAAAACTTCCCCCCTCTAGACATGGTACTTCTGAATTCACTCAAATCCGTATGAATAAGAGTTAGTAATCCAGTTTTATCTCTAGAAACAGTTCTGCATGATTTTTTTGTGGCTTTAGTCTCAGCACATATCTCACATTTATCATTAGAAAAATCAGAAATATCAGACAATAAACCATATGCTTTTATCCTTTTCATATACTGAACATTCACATGTCATAGTCTACCATGCCATATATTAAAAGAGTCAAGCAAATAAGCAAAGCAGATTCATTCTTATTAATAATAATGTTGTCAACTACATTCAGCATGAAAAGACCACTGTTATTACAATAAACTTTCCCAACAAAACTCTCATTCTTTGTTAGAACGAACTTGTCACTCTCAAAAGTCACCTTGACGCCAGCTTTTCCCAATAAGGACACAAAAATCAGATTCTGATGAATCTCAGGAACATGAAGAACATTACTAAGTGAAAGAGTTTTCCCTGAAGTTAACTTCAGAAGAATCTTGCATGTTCCCTCAACAGGAACAGACCTTGAGTCACCCATATAGACTTTTTCATCTTTCACTAGTATGTAGTCTGAGAAGGCTTCAACATCACCACAGACGTGGCGAGTGGCACCAGAATCTAGTACCCAATTCTTCTTCCCAGTGGCCATGAACATTTGTGACACCACAGCAGCAATAATACCATCTCCCCCAACTATATTAGCATTGGGAGGATCATCAGTGTTTTTCTTGTGTCTGCACTGAAAAGCCCAATGTCCAGGTTTACCACAAACATAATAATTTTCATTGCCAGTACCACTCCTTTTAAAAGAAGTGCCTTTGACCTTGAAATTCTTATTTTTGTTATATTTCTGCTTTTTAGAGGTTTTGTTAAATTTGCTGGGATTACCTTCAATGATATTGTCTTTAGAATGGAATTCCTTAGACAACACATCATCTCGAGTCTTGTTCTTTTCCTCTATGTGAATGTGAATGATCACATCCTCAAGAGTCATCTGCTTGCGCTTATGCTTCATACTATTTTTATAGTGTTTCCAAGACTCGGGGAGTTTCTCAATCAAACATCCAGCAACAAAGGTTTCGGGTAAATTAATACCCTTAGTTTTCAAATCATTAATCAGCACATAAAAATCATGGATTTGAGACGTTACATCTCTATTCTCTCTCATCTTGAACTTTAGAAAAGTCCCAATAACATATTTCTGAGTACCAACATCCTCTATTATATATTTTTTGTTCAAACTCTCCCATATATCATGTGCATTCTTATTTGAACAATAAATATCAAAAATTTCATTGGACAAGGTACTCAAAATAGCATGACGACATACCTTATTCTCATTGAGCCAAGCAGCTTGATTTCTTTCAAAATCATTAGAACCCTCCACGGGTGTTGTATCAATGAGATACTTTGCATAGTTGAGTACATCTAGGGTTGTGAACACCCTTTCTCTCCATCGCTTGAAGTGTGAACCGTTGAAGGATTCAATCTTTGACACATTGGGTAAGTTGCGAGCATTCAGTAGAGGTGCAACATCTCTCATAGTCGAAGTAACTTCCAAGACTCCAGAATTGGTTTCTTTGTTCGACGTGTCAACTGGTGTAGACATCTTGATTCTTTCCTTAAGATTGTTGGATGTGAATAAAGAAAACATTAAAGAGACAAGGACAGAATTAATAGGTAATAACCAAGGTGCGGATTAGGCTGTTCTTAAGGAAAGATTTCGCCCCTTCCAATGGTGCAGAAAAAGCAACAATAATGACGTCTTTCTCACAGGATTCAATGGTTAACAGCAGTCTGACTTTGCACTAGAACAGACTACCCTCTAGAACAGCAATATAACTATCTGGCGGCTACATGAAGAAGAGAAAGAAAAGAAGGTAGGTTGTGAGTTCTCTCTTTCTCTGGAATGAGTTTTGTTTTGTGTGTTTGTTGCTGTCTCTGGGATACCTCTCTATGGACGCACAACGGTGCCTATATAGAGGTTAGGTTGGTCGATTTCCAGATATGAGAAGGACCGCTCAAAGTCGGTTTCGCAAGCAGATAAGGAAGTAGAAGCCAACTCATAATAGGACACCCACCGAAACTTGCTGGTGAAGCAAAACAAGTTTAGGCAATTGGTAAGCCACTACCCACTAGACAGTAAGCCTGAGCTGGAGCCGGCCCGGGCGGGGGCGGGGGCGGGGGCACGTGTGGCTTTGGGTGAGTCCTCCCTTCTAACACAAAAGCATTTGTATCCTAAGGGCACGCCCTTATGGTAGAGGAATGTCTCTTATACTTTACTTGCTAGTGGTGGTTAACCAATGTGAGACTATCTACAATGTACTAAAGTGGAGAGAACACACTTTGTTCATCTCCTCCACTTTGCACACACACACTAGTATTTAGAAATACTCATAGAGATTCCAACATTTTTGTGGGTAGAAAAAACTTATTGTTCTTAAAATTGTGATTTGTGTGTTCATATTGGATTTTCTTTCCGTTCCACTAGTTTAACAAAAAAACAGTGCTAATTGATGAGAATTTAATAGTTTCTAAGTTTTGTTGATCCTCCACTCGTAAAATGTTCCACTTAGCATGCTCCTGTCACATTAGCGCCCTTTTGTATTCAGTTTCATTTTATCAAATTTTGTCTAAATCAGTCAATATATATGTTAAAATGATGAAAGTTAGTGGAATAGCACTAGTCACTACGATTGCATAATTCATTCAACGGATTGGTGAACAAAGAAATCATTTCTACGAAATGGTGTTTGTGTTTTAGGGGTATTAGACTGCAAGCCTGCAAGGTATGAGTCTTATTGTTGAACCAAGAAACGCATAATGCTAGCTACTGCGCAACACTCATGTCCATACATGCAACCTCACTGGAAACTTCCAATTTCCTAATCGAGATTTCGAAATCCAGCTAACGTCTAGTATAGTTTAAAATCTCAAATTCTCAATACAAAAATTATTGTTTTTAGTGAGGTCTTCCCTCGAACTTTCGTGGATGATTTCGAAGAATATTTTGGCAAAAATTGGCATGATAGGATTTTCATGGAACGATCAAGTTGATAGAGAAAAAGTAGGAGGAAATTTCTCAAATGAAAGCCTGACTAGTTTCTTGGAGACCAAGTTAATGGAGAAAAAGCAAGGCAATTGAAGTCTTGCAGGTTTGACAGGCAATGGTTACCTGAAACTGGCAAACATGCTACGGTTTTCTAAGTTCTAGTTCCTAATGTGGAAATAGGAAATGGGCTGTTTATTGCCTTATTGGTATTGGTCTCGAAAACTGTGGGACCTCAAAGTTAAGAAAAACAGGGAGATTTTTATGCTTCTTTAACTTATACGGTTACACACTTACATCAAAATTTCGCGTGCTTATTATTAGTTTCATACTTTCATTTAGCGCGAATAAGCTAGACTAAAATTATGTAATCTTATTAAATTTTATGTAACCCCGCTTGCCTATCCAAAAAAATTGAAAAGACTATTTCTTTTCTAAATGCCGTTTATCGAAAAAAAAAGACTTTCTAAATGATTTTGTGAACATGGCTATGAATTGATCAAGATCATTGATTGAATATTATGTATGATGATCATAGATCAAGAAAAGGCATCTTAAAATGAGGTGTGGTTCCCCAAAACACACCATTTTGATGTAAGATAGCTACTTATTGGGGAAGACACCAACGATGCATTCCTCACCAAAGATGGCATATGATAAACGATTCATTTTACACCAATGGTTGTGATCGTTCAAATAGACGGGCCCATCCCAAGCAATTCGTATGATCCGAGTACCTGGACCAAAATTCTGTTTCATTGGCGCAGTTACTTTAAAGAAGAAACAAAAAGAGAGTTTTGACAAGATGTTTCTTTCACCATTACATCTTTTCCTAGTCCCTCACACTGTTTGCACTCTCCTTGTGCACTCAAGAAAGTCGTGGTTTCTTAGTGTTTAAGAAACCAAAGCCATTCAACTAATAAGAGGCAAGGTATTTTTTTGATGCAAAGTCCATTTGGCCCCACATATAACAAGGTCGAAATTCTAGTTTTGGTGTCAGGAGTAGCTGATTCAATGGAAAAAAGAGTCAGTCTTTATATACTCTAGTGACAGCAGAGAAGTATTTTGTGTGTGTCTCTGTCTTTCTCTCTCCCAGTGACCCTTTGTCTAGTTTTAATGGCGTGAACGTATACAGTACTCAAACCGTATCTCTACACTCAACACTACAAAAAAACCGTATACATATAAATAAAATGTACCAATACTAAAACAAACCCATCTTCTTCATCTTTGCATGCTTCACCAACTTTCTTCAAACACCCCAGGCCTCAAAATGTCACTTTAATCCATTTGACAACTTTTCATCCTTCTTCATCATCAAAAACATCAAAAACCCTGGTAATCTTTTTCGGTATTTCACTTTTAGTCCTTTTTAAAAAAAAAGATTTGGGGTTTAAGCGTTTTGTGATTTAGTCCTTTATTATTTTTTGATATATAGAAAAAAGGTGAAAAGAAGATGAAGAATGATAAAGAGTTTGAAATGTTGTTGAATGAAATCCCTCAAACCCATTCAACATCTTTCAATCTTCATCAACAACAACAACATAATAGTTATGTGCATGGTCATGGTACCCACGGTACTAGTAGTAATGTAGATAGAAGTTATGGGATGTATGGTATGTTTGATGATGACCAGTTTAAGTATAAACCTGTTTCATCCCCTGTAAGTGGATTTAATCTACAGTCTGAAGGATCGACGTCGAGTTTATTATCTGGTTGGTTTTCTTCTGATGAAGATGGATCCCAAACACCAACTATGTTAGAAGATATTAAACCCCAAACCCCTTTTAGAAATGCCCATTATGATTCTCCTTTGGGGAGGAGTTCTGTCGAAAATTTGGTGAATGATTTGGGTAGAATGTATATTAAAGAAGGTATTGAGGAGGCTTCGATGAATAGACGACTTGGGAGTGACTTGTATGGGTTTGATAGGAATTATAATGGTAATGTGGAGAAGAATGGGGCCTTTGGGAATGGTGTTTCAGATTTGCGACGCATTCCCTTGAGTCCAACTAGTTTTAATGAGGATAGGAGCTCGGCATTGTTGGGATTGCAGCAAAACTTACAAAAGGGTAATTTTTCGACTCCTGGTAGATATACTCCACTGTTTTTTGGACAAGATCAATATGCTGATAATGTTAATACCTCACAGAAACAATTTATGGACCAAACTTTAAGTAATCTTCAGCTTCAAGCTGATGCGTCTTTGGGTGGAAATTATTATGGCAGGGGAGTTCCAGTTCCTTATACTGGCTCTTCCGTAGCTAGGCCTTCCATGGAAGAGACTATAAGTAATCTTCGGCTTCAAGCAGATGCTGTTTTGCGTGGTAATTTGTACGACAGGAAAATTCCAGTCCCCTATAATGCCTCTTCCATAACTAGGCCTTCCATGAGTGGTGCTATGTTGTATCAGCAGCAAAATCCTATGTATTCTATTGGGCAGGCAGGTGTATCTAATTTGCTAAGTTCTTCTCACATGACAGAACGAAATGTACCTTTGGGCATGGAAAGTCTAATGCAATGTAATCTTCCAATGCCTAATGGAAGACTAGGAGCAACAACAGAATTGATGCCTCAAACTCCTACCCCTGTGAGAGGTTCACAGGATTTTGAAGTTTTCGATTGTGAAGATAGCCTAATAATTCAGGGCAAAGGTCTAAATTATGTCATCAAAAAGAGACGTGGTTGTGCCAAGGAAGCTAGAAATGAGATTGGTAGAACTCACCTGAAGCAGAGGAGTTCTGAGTTGGCTTATCCCATTTGCTCTACAAGAACTTCTTTTGTGAATTCTGATAGTGGAAGTGATATGATGTATAGTCCTTTGTCTCCGCCATTGACATATGATTCTTTGTTGAATGTCCAAGATTATATATACTACCTAGCAAAGGATCAACAGGGGTGTAGGTTATTACAACAAAAATTTGATGAGGGCTCTCCACAAGATAAGCAAATGATATTTCAAGAGTTAATTGATCATGTTGTTGAACTCATGACGAACCAGTTTGGGAATTACCTTGTACAGAAGTTGTTGGAGAAGTGCAATGCTGAACAAAGAATGAAGATTTTGCTCATGGTAACAAAGACGCCCGGCGAGCTTGTCAGAATCTCTTTAAACATGCACGGGTAAAACTAGCATATCTTGTATGTTCGTTTTTGTTCCAGTAAGTCCATTTTTTCCTGCTCTAATGAGGTTATTGTATCAGTACTCGCGCGGTACAGAAGCTAATCAGTACTCTCAAGACGCAGCAGGAAAAGTTGATTGTTATCTCAGCCCTTGAACCTGGATTCCTTGATCTCATCAAGGACTTAAACGGGAATCATGTACTCCAGTATTGCTTGCAAAACCTAGAGAATGAAGAGAACAAGGTATAGCTTCTCAAACTTTATTTTTCGGTCTTACATTTGTGGACCTTACTTTTGGGTCTAAGAGAAATCTTAACTCACACTTGGGTGTTACATATGGCTATATTGATCATGCAGATCGGTAATATATTTGAGTACAGATTGCATATTGTGATTATGCTTCATATAAGAATGTTTCTAACATGTATACCAATCTCTCTTTTCCTTGTGTCCTTTTTTCTTATTAGATTGCACTCTTTCCATGCTGTCCCTTTGAAAATGTTGACATGTCTCTTCTCATTTTTGGCATATTATGTACATGGTTACAAGTTCATTTGATTTTCATGTACACAACTGCTCTTAGAGTATCTTTAAATTGGATTTGCTCAAGCTTTTAGATACCTTATCTTTAATGTTGTTTTTGTGATCACGTCCCAGATGCTTTAGTAACTTATAATCTGTACCAGGTCCTAGTAAAAGACCCGTATAAGAATGATAATCCATTCAAACATCCTCCCAAAAAGAAGGGTGGGAAATGGATCGGTTAACGATTTGGGTCTGATGAATCCTATTCTCTTTTGCTGGACACCTGGACCGAAAGGAAAAGTGAAATTCATCTAATGTTGTATGAAATGCACAAAAATGGACTTATGGTTTTCCTATTCTATATGTTATAACTCTAGCGATGAAAATGGCCTGGTTATTCACCCATAGCCTTGCTTAGAGCGTATGATTTTTGTCCACTGAGTTTAGGAAAGAAACCTCTAATGCTTGTTGGAAAATTAAATTTCTGTCTGTGAGCACAAGTAGATTTTCTTTGAGGCATCCTAACACCTTCAAGATTTTGGTTGGAAACACCAACTCATCTTATTATTTCCGAGAAGGAGCTGGAATGTGCCTTTCACTTCTAGCATGAATTAGTTTTCATCCTAAGTTTGAAATCGTTTAGTTACTTTCTTTGAAGCAAACACATGAATTCAAGAGCTTTACTATAATAAGAATTATCCCTTGAAGGAAATTTGAACTTTCAAGTATATACGTGCAATGACTGAGATGTTTCTTATTGCGTTGACACATCTAATGAGTAAATAAAAACATTCTAATTAGGCCACGAGATGGAAATGGTGTAGTGTTTAACGACATTTGGCTTTTTGTGCTGCATCATGGGGGATTCAACTCAATAGAGTATGAGAGGGGGAGATGGACATAACCACTATATGGTTGTTTTCGAGTTTCAATAGTAAACAAAGGGTATCCACTTGTCCTAGATGTACTGATCCACCAGTGATTATAACAAAGTCATAAACTTTTCATGTTTTCGTTTCTTATCATTCTCTTTATTAGGTTTGATTGCCTGTTGTAAGGTGGGTAATCAAAATTGAACTGAAGCTTGTAATTAAACTTATTTTGGGAAACAAATATTTTTAACCTTATATATTTTTTTTCACTGGTAGAACACTAGATTACCAGAACTGTTCATAAGTTGACTCCTAAACCCTTCAATCAACCCCATTCCTCCTCCCCAAGTGAAGATGAGACTTTCCTTTCATATGTTGTTAGTCTCTGTGGAATGTTTTTAATTTCATTTTTAGTTCTGCTCAGTTCTATGCTTTTTAAATATAGTTGTGCTCTGTTTTTCTTTTTTTGTTTTGACAGTTCATTTACAAGTCTGCTGCAAAGTTCTGCTTTGAAATAGCAACACATCGACATGGCTGCTGTGTGTTGCAACGTTGCATCACTTATGCTACAGGAAAAGATCGAGAAATTTTGCTTTCAAAAGTATCCTCTAACGGACTTCGCCTTGCACAGGATGCTTTTGGGTAATTATTTAAAAGAAACAGTGCAAGTCATTTTTTCTTATATGACACGTAAATGTGTCAGATATGTATCCACGTATCCGTGTTGGATACGGCACATTGACATCTTGAAGGTTATATCCAATCAATTTTCGGTACTTCGCTGTGTTGGATATCTGACCATGCACCGGTGTCAATGCCATTTGGTGTAAACTAATTCGTTTTCATCAAGAATCTCTCAGTAAACACTTTTGATAGTAACTCACCGGTTGATTCATAACCGGTCCATTTTCAGCTTTTCACGTTGCTTAGATTTATTCTCTTCAACTTTTTCGTTTGTTTTAACTTCCTAAATTGCAGTTGAAATTGTGGGTTCATAATTTGGTAGTATTTTTGAGGAATCTCTTTCAGTAAATACCTTTAAGAGTCACCTTTACCTGAAGGTTGTATAGCATTCAAGTAACTTAAGTATTATCTTATAGTTCGACTATTTTCAACTTTTGGTGCTTAAATTTCCTTTGTTCAACTTTTTTTCCTTGTGTTTATAGTTTTAGGTTCGTAATGTTGAACGTTTAGAGTGTTTCATATGTTTGTATTTCCATATAGTAATATAAATGGATGTAGATAACTTTTAGAGGGCATTATGTTATTGACATTCAGAGTTCTTCAAACTCAATATCTATTTGAAACAATTGTCATATATTTCCTCCATTGGGGAAGACACTGTTCCACTTTATTTGACAACAATTGCTAGTTTCTTATAGTTTCCCATCTATATTGCAGGAATTATGTGATTCAATTTGTATTAGAATTGAAGATACCATCTGCCAATGCAACCTTGATGTCCCAGTTTGAAAGGAATTATGTACTGCTCTCTATGCAGAAATTCAGTAGCAATGTTGTTGAAAAATGTCTTAAGGTATTTGGAGAAGATGGCCGATCAGTAATCATCCATGAGTTCCTCTCATCTTCTCAGCTTGAAAAGTTGCTTCAAGACCCGTATGCAAACTATGTCATTCAGTCTGCTCTTAGAATTACCAAGGTTTGTAGACCATTTCACCTTAAATTGTTTTCTCGAGAAACACCGCTTTTTACTAATCCATACAGTCAAATCAGGGTCCTCTCAATGCTGCATTGGTTGAAGCCATCCGCCAACACGAAGAAGTTCTGAAAACCAATCCATACTGCAAGAAGATTTTCTCATGGACGTGCTCAAAAAAGTGATGTAATTCTTGCTTTTGTATATTGGTCATGTTGTCCAATATGATTATTAGTATAGCCTATACCATGATTATTGGTCATGTTGTAGTTACAGGTCTTACTCTCCAACTGTATGTTTTCTTCACGGATTTGCCATCACAAGCTCTGTAGAGTGTAAAAATCAGCAATTTTGCTCCAGTTACTGGAATGTGGATGTTGTATGTATTATTTTGATATCTCCTTGATATAGATTTCAAATACTAGACTGGATCGGTATTGTAAGAGTTTGTATACTGTGACCATGTACATTTTGCCTCCAGATATTGAAACATGTCTCTTCCTTTTAGCTATATCGGCTTCTCCTATATTCTGTTTTCAGATGCAAATAACTTCACATGACGAGTGTTGAATGTCGCTTGTATTTGTGCAGTGATGTATGTAGTCCAGTGCATTGTCATGCATATAGTCAAAAGTTAACCTTTAAAGGCTGGTTAACTGTAACCTCCAGGATCGGATGGTCACTGCTAAAACTTACGCTACAGCTAGGGGCCTTGCTAAGTGTATGACGTTCATGCAGTAACTATTAAGACCAGATCAAGGAAAGTGCCAACATTTTAAGTTTGGGTGAACTACTGTTACCCCACTGGATGAGCCAATTAGGATTTCTTCCACTAGATGGGAAATTAGGGTCTCCCCCTAAATATTTTTTGTGTGTATTTAGGGGGGAGACCATAATTTCCCATCTAGTGGGGGAATCCTAATTGATTCATCTAGTGGGGGTAATATTGGATTATTGGTTAACCCATAACCCTTTTAAGTTTTTCACAATAATGCACTAACACAAGCTATGGATCTATGTTCTTGCTGTAGGTTTCATTTTCTTTGGCTGATTTGCTAATGTTTCTGCTGCAGTGATTTCATTTTGGTCGAAAGTGATGATACTATGTAGGGAGGTTTAGTGAACTTAATTGGACAGTGAGGTTTTTCTTTGGGAAATTTAAAACAAACTCATACATGAAGGAAAAAATATATATAAATGTCAAATACTGTTAGGCCGACGGGAAAATCCTCTATCATATCAAATATCATTTGTAAACATGATTTCCGATAATTCATGTATTAAGTTTGGTACATGTTGGTGAAGACTGAGATTCACTGGGTACCTCTTTCAGTAGACAGTGATGTAGACCAGATCGTCTACCGCCCGCAGCCATGCGCTTATCAATTAGATTTTGTCGCCAATTTGAAATCCTCTTTGATAAATATTAAACTACAGGCAACACAAACTTCCGGGGTAAGCAATCTAGTTTCATCTGCCTGGTACGAAGGGGTAACAGAGGACCATTGGATCTCACTCTCAAAATGTCAATCTAGCTATTATTTTTCTTGATAGACGAGTCTCGAAAGATGACACATTTCTGTTCTGCACCTCTGGTAGCTCTGGATTGTGTTATGTATTGCATGGACAATTGGAAACGCGATGCTATCGCTCATGTATGACATGAATAACTCAAAATATCGCAAAGTAATAAGATAACAGGATACCAATTACTACCATTTATTGAAACCAAATTTGCTACACTCCGAAGTCTTCCATCAAACCAGCAGCACACAAACAGCAATTGCACACAAGGTTTACAGATACCAGGATACGTTTTAGTACTTTTGTATGGTAGGACACATACCAAACCAACAGAAACATCAGTGATAACAGATGAAGCCTGCCTCAAGCATCACCATGACCTATTAAAGCAAGAAGCATTCCTTCATAATCCCCTGATGTATCTTTACCAATGGCTTTATCCAGAGGAACACTGTTCCTTCTGTAGTATTCTTCCATAATGGATTTCATGTCCACTTCAGCACGGGTAGTAACAACCCTAGTGAGAGCCCATTCATCAGTCCCCGTTTTGTTAATTGCCATCCTGAGAAGCTTCTCAAAGTACTTTTCAGGAGTGGTCAAACACTTTACTGTGGATCTCACTGCAGCAAGGAAATCATCTTTGGGATCAGCTTTCAGATCCTGCAAACGGACCAAGTGTTTAGAAAAATGTACAAATTAGACTCGTGGAAATTGTCTACCGCAAATAAAAAGATTACAACAGGGGTATACCTATCAAATACAAATTGAAAAAAAAAAAGGTGTGTACGGGTATACCTTGTTGATAGCATTCCCAAATTCATTGTTGTAGTGATTAAGTGTTGCATTGAGCTGTGCTTTGCTCCTTGTCGTAAGAATCCTTATAACTTCATCATGATTGTAAGCCTTCTCAGAAATATTATTATGGAGTATCTTAGCTTCCGATTTAGCCAGTATCATGTTCACCTCTGGTCCCTCGTAGCGGTATGAACTCACAAGAGGCACCAAAAGCTGATTGAATAGAAATGACAAAATAACCACTCAGTACATGTTTCACAGTCATAAAAAAAAACGAAGAGTGAGATTCAGATTACTAGATGAAGTAAATATGCCACTATTCGGCAAGGCCAGATAACACATACAATGCATTGAAGTCACACAGGGAGTAGAAGTATCCAAACCTTTTGTGTACTTCAATATCTGGTCTTTGGAGAAGTGAACATATCGCCTGCCCTTGAAAGGGATATAAGAATTGTTTCATATATCCCCATATGTCCGTTACATAAAGGAATATTAGACTCGAATCATACTCATTAGTTTGGATATATTATCTGTGATAAGATATCCTTTTGGGAAATCAGTCAAGGCTCAAGGATGTTGTTTTAAGATTTTGTCTCCTACCTTCCCCTCAGCCCTTTAAACCTCCAGCTTGCACCAAATGACTCCTAACAAGGTAGTTTAGTTGATTCTAGTCATGTATAATCAATTTTATCTTCGTGTTTCTCTAAAATCACACAAGGAATTTGTCTCACATTGTACCAAGGTATAGGACTCTGTAAAAGTTATTTTTCTAGGAAAGATGTTTTGACAAAAAGCATTGAACTACTCTCCTTTGAAACAACCAGTGAGTAGTGCGGGAGATAAAAGAACACACAAATGTGGATGAACATGTCATTGTGTAATGAATAAAATTGTGAAATTAAAGCACAAATAAAGCATAATCTCATAAATAAGCTGGCAAAATGAAAAGCTCTACCTTGCGGAAATCCCCAGTGGTGTGAGCAGCAACATCTTCTTCAAGGGATTTCTTAAAGCGAGCATGATAAGCTTGCCTCAGCAACAATAAATCATGCGAAGACCTTGTAGTAGCAATTTCCAAAAGAACCTGATTGTTTGAAGTAAACCTCTTTGTAGCTTCATTAGCCAGGAAAGCATCACGTTCAGCAGGATCCAGTGTCCATAGCAGCACTGCCCTCTTTTTGATGCACCAAAAATTTGAGTAAGTAAAAGCCATATGCATAGAAAACTTGCCTAATTGCCATGTCGAATAATCGAAAAAATGCATTTCAAACACACAGTCACAACTTCGGAATTCAGCATCAAATCATCGTTAGGTCGTACAAATTCGTTAAAAAAATCAGGAAAACCATAAATAATTAAAACATAAAATAGTATGCATTGTGTGATTGTGCACCATGTCAGGGTTACTTGGAGCATATATCAAACTCAAAATTTGCAAATATATATATGTAAAGTCTTGTTATATCTTAAGATATCCTACAAATAATTGCAATTTAGAAAATAAAATATTAAAAATATGGGATTTTTGTGAGTATTACACAACAGCACTGACCTCAAAGTCACTTGAAAGTTCATTTTTGAGTGATTTAAGGAGATCCTCCCATAAGTTCCAGCATAAGTATCCCTAATAATTTTACGCTGTGCTGCATTCCTATGTGCCAATATGGATATGATCAACTTCTCATCCGTTCCCCACCCTGCAAATCCCATCAACCATAATTCTTTAATCAGATCGGAACATAACACAAACATAAAACAAAATTATTTTACTTGTTCAACATAATTGATCATACAGAAATCTTAAAAAAAAAAAAACATAGATTCGATAAAGAAAGAGACCATCAAAAGCTTTTTTGAGTTGCTCTATGTCTTGGGTGACATGAGGGATAGAAGCAGGCACTGTGATGGTAGACATAATATATTTTTTTTCTTTTCTTTCTCTGTGTCAAGTGAGTGTGTGTTTGAGTTTGAAGAGGTATATAAGGACAGCTAACTGTCTTTTATTGTCAATCAAAATCAATCGCTCAATTATTTAACATATTAAATACCCCAGATGTCATTTTCTATTTGTCTGGTAATCTTCCAAATCAGGGGGTAGCGGGAAACATATTTACCCCACGTGGCATTATTGACATAAACGTCGTGGGACTGTAAGCGTTTGTAGATCTCGAGGAAAATTGGATAAGGTAACAGGTACATCGGTGGGTCCCTATTATTTATTGCTCCACGTCATGTTGAGACGTCATGCTTATATAGCTTGATAAAAAACAAAACAGTTTTTTAAACGACTCTGCTGGGGATCGAACCCAGAATCTCTGGTTTCGTAGACCAGCGCCTTGTCCATTGGGCCACAGAGTCGTTCATGTATGTTGGTTTTGTGAAAACTAATAAGAAATGAAAGCATTTTGATGTAAAAGTTTTGGTAGCAACTTAAAATGTAAAACTATGAGGGTCAACTTGATGCAAATGCTGTCTAACATTATATGGTCGTTACTTCGTATAAGATATGTTGTGAAGAGGAGCATTTGTGCATAATACTCTCCATCGAAAGACACTTTTAGTCCTTGTTGTTTTTAACAATATGTGACGAGCATGTATTCAACTCATAGATAATAATCACCGGTCCCTCGCCATATAAATTTTTGTTTTGTCTGCATTAATATCAGCAATTCTCAAGAACCCAACACTGGATTGGAATTTGCAATGTATATATCTTTACCTGTTTTCAAATTTTACCAAAATTTCAAACATGCGTGTGACATCACATATTTTGGTAGGGATGTCCATCTTGCCCAAAACCCGCACCGAACCCTGTCCAACCAGACAAAACCCAAACCCAAACCCAAATCAAAATACATAAGGTAGGGTATGGTCATACTTTCTAAATCCGACCCGACCCAATAATTTAGCCATAAACCCATTAAAAGGGCTAAACAACTCGAAATCGAACCCAATCCGGTTTCAATTACATACTACTAAGCTCATATAAAATAATTAATTAGATAAATATTTGAATTATGATCTCATTCATAATGATGAGTTATTTAATATATTGAATTATGGAAAAATTCAAATTCAGTTTCAATTACATACTACTAATCTCATATAAAAGAATTAGTTAGATAAATATTTTGGATTATGATCTCATTCATGTTTACACTTTACAATGATGAATTATTTAATATATTAGATTATGAAAAAAATTATGTCGGAATTTCCAATTTTTTCAGTAATTGGACGTGATCATGTATCTATAATTTCTTTCGAGTCCATCTATTTTTAAATCATATGAAAGAATTATGTCTGAGTATAAGTGATAATTAATTCCAAATTCATATGAAAGTTTTATTTTGTTTGAAGGATTTGTAGATAGTCGAAGATGGAATAAAATGTAAATATATATTTTAAATAAGATTTTTTATTGTCTTATTTCCTAATTTATACCGGTTTTATTTTACGAAATCTGAACCGAATCCAATGGATACCCGAAATATAGGGTTAGAATAGGGTTTGGTCACACTTCTCAACAAAATACCCGACTCCGAACCCGACCCGCTAAAAACCAGTCCGAGTTTGAATAACCCGATACCTGTTCAAAACCCGAAAAATCGAGTTCGAGCCGGGTCGGGTACCATTTCAACATCCCTAGATTTTGGGTCCAACAAATACATTCTAAAATGGTTTGCTTAGCGCCTTAGTTCCTCTCAAAAGAGAATAGACGAAACAGTGATGCCGACATGGGATGGAAGGTATAAAATAAGCAAAGCCAGTAAACGTGGCATCATGAGCATTCTCCACCACAGGTGACAAGTGTCAAAAAAACAAACAAGTTAGTCCAGTCAGAAGCCATAACCAATAGAAACAAAGGAACTGATCGTGATCTACTACTTATCTATCGTCCACTACCTTCTCATACTCGATTTTTTTTCTCTTCTCTCCCACATTCTCTACGCCACGTGTCACTCTCTGTACTCTTCATCTTTTAAATAAAAAACCAAAATCAATTAAAATAAAAAACCAAAAGAAAGATTGATCTAGAATGTCAAATTTAGCATCCATGGATATTAACACCAGCTTGTACCATTTTCCGATTGATGATGTAACTCTCACGGACGGGGATTTTGATTTATTTGGCAACGGACATGAGAGCAGCTATCTATCTTATCAAGGATGGCCTGATACTAGTAGCTACACTGGGGAATTTTTTAGGTAATCTATGCCCATTATTTTATGTTTATGCAATTGCCTGTCCTTACTAAATTTTACTGTTTCATCTGTGCAGATTTGGGAAAGGAAATTCCACTAATTGGTTTTCATCTTCAGAATCAGCCTTCAACAGTCTCCTTCCTCATTCTCATCAAAATATTATTCCACTCTGGATCACTCGTCCTATACTAACTGTGAAAGAAAACCACAATTTATCTCAGGAATGCAGGTTAGCAATTAGCACAACCGAAGGCATGTCTTATGGTTTGTTTACAATTATATGAGCTTAACCATGATTGTTTTGGCACACACACACACACACACACAAGTTCATTAAGTGAATGCTCCATCCAGCACTTAATATCAGTGCTCAGCGTAAGTGGAGGGGTTGGGAATAAGTTATACCTGTCATCAAAACTGAATGTGGAACTAGTGAGCTGATTTGTCTGGAAACCGATTGGGGTATCCAAGTATAAGTCCATTAGCATTTAGCAAACTCCTAACTAACCGCTTATCACTTATAACGTAAGTAGTCAGCTCAATATTTTTTAAATATTTGTATATGCATGACTTTTTTATTCGTATTGCATGAGTCTCATAGAAAGTTTCTTGACTCAATCCTGGAACGAAAGGATAAGATTATAGGAACTCAAACTTGAGAGAGAAGGGGGACCTAAACTTGAGAAATATTGGAATGTCATGGGGGAGAAGTGGAGAAAAAACTTTTTTTTGCTTTGTTGTAACTTGTAAGAGGTTCATAGTTGCAGTGTAGATGGAATAAGGACGCAATAAAAATTTCAGACTGTTTGTCCAACTTCAGCATTCTTGTATTACTTTTTATTATAACAATTTACTAAGTCATAAATGGAAATTGAATAAAAATGTTGAATTTTTCGGTATGAGAATTTAATTTGACTTTGTCATTCATTTGGTATATGAGGCCAAAGCTGGGAGACAACACATTATAAAAGAGTTGAAGGCATTAGGTTTGTGGCTTTCTTCCTGCAAATAGAAGCGATTGAGCTGACCAACAACTTTCTTACAATCAATGGATTTTGAAAATTTTAGATTGTTGACCAATCAAAGATTCAGAATTTCCTAAATTATATTGTTGAGCCATATAGTACTCTGGATTTCTAAGCTTTTATGAATTTTGTTCCATTTCATCTGGTATTTATTAGTTGTTTCTATATTTCCATGCACCATGGTGATTCTTGGATCGTTTACTGAATGCCATTTAGCCATTTAGCCATTCATGAGTGATTTTCAACTGCCGTTGGTTTTTTTTATTGTCTACATATGACTCTCATGAGATTTTGGTTTACGGTCTTTATATTGCAATTTAATCTGCTCTTAAGTTGTCTTACTGAAATGCACTTCCATGCAGCCTGATAGATTGAGACGAAAGCTGCTGAAGAACCATGAACAAACAGATGGGAAAAGAGAGGACCAGACTTCAAAATATGCAAGTGGTGGATCATTTCTCATTCCTGTTACAGCACAACAGTTTGCAAACGTAAATCTTTCCTCCTCAACGCCCCCAATCACCCAATTTCTTTCTCAACCTCTTTTGTTTTGAACCCCTTAGGACCTGATTTTCAAGTTACATTTTCAAATTTTGTTATCTGTTTAACATCTTGAAAGAATGACCACTGTTCCCTTTCGTTGAATTCTTTTTATGGTTCATAATATGTGCAGCCTACGGAAAGGTCTTCTCATTCTTCACAAAATGTTATCACTCTGACAACCGAACAAAACACAGATAAACTTCAGTGGAATTGTCAAATGCAAGATTTTTCGAGTAACAAATTTCAACAGGAGGGTTTGGTGAACCATTCTGCGTTTACTGAACAAGTTCCTCTCCATACGCAGCTGCATCAAACTCAAGATGGAGTTAAAGGTCACTGTAGAGTTGAAAAAGTAATCACAGAACATCCAAATCTTGATACAGATTCTTCAGTTATTCTTGATTGTTCTGTAATCAGCTCAGCAGGATCAACCAAACTCTCAGCGGAGGAAACCAGCTTTCGGAAGCTTCACCATGTCCTGGAACAGGTATAACCTAGTAGAGGTCAATCTTATAAATATCATCATCCATGAATGGAACTCGTATTGGACCTGTAACTATCCTGCCGGGTGATTTTGTTCACCCTCCAAAATATATCTGTAGCCCTTTATTTTATTTTTTATTTTTTTTTGAAATTTTTATGGGTTAGGCAGACCCAAACCTGCATTAATTTAAACTCGTGTGTACGTAGCCTTCAGCATCTTTCTGTACTATAACACTTAGTCTCTCATCCATAGGTCATATACTATAATAAACTCTCTCTTCACTCACATTACAGTTTCTTGCCATATGGTCAGCTGCTCTGTTTCCTTCCCTGAAGATGTGGTGGACTGATACAGAAGTAAAAGTTTGCTTGTATGATCTGATAGCACACAAAAGGTTCAGACAGAACCGTGGATTTGGCTCTACCTCATTGATGATATACACTGCTCTTGAAAAATTTCTTGAAAAAAAGAAACACATGGTTTTTCAAATTATGACAGCCAGCAGAGATAAGTACTTGTTGTCTGTAAGAGCTTGCTACTAGATAATTACAATCAGCAAGGCTGCAAGGAATATGTATCATGAAAATTGAACAGGAGTGAAATTATTAGCAAAGCTACACTTTTGACAAACACAGATTGGAAAAGACGGTTAAAAACTGTTTTCATGGAAAAGAAATTGGGAAATCCTGCAATCATAATGTGTATCTGTACTTCAGAATCAACCATGGCTTCACAGTACTTAGCTGAACTTGCTTTGTTTCAGTTGGATATGAGAACAAAGCTATGTATAAGAGATAGCTTATATCGCTTGGCTAAGAGTGTTGAACAAAGGCAAGTTATGGGACATCCAAGTGGCATCATCGGAGATGGAATAGATAAAAGTGGGATAATGGCAACTGAAGAATCAATTAGGTATGAGCGTTGAGCGTAGTCATATTCTTTCTTGACATTGTTATCTTTTTTCTCATTGATCATCGTTGGTAGCCTAAATAGTGCTCTTACTCATGTATTATATGGTTCACTGTTTTCTTCTTTGTCATTGAATCATAAGGAATAGCGTATGGATTTCCCCACTGTTCAATCTGTACTTCAACTAAATTCAAATAAAGTGAAAAGTTACTAATTAGATTTATTATTTTTCGTTTTTTATTCCTTCCTAATTTTGAACTTATGCAGGTTCATGGATATGGAAACTGATACCAACCCCATTGATCGTTCCATAGCACATTTAGCACATTTACTCTTTCACCGGCCAAATGGAAGGATGTACTTTGAGTCCCATATCACACCAGTAAGTTAAAAGACATGTCATCAGGACCCGAACTTTATAATTGAGTGAGGGTTGGCATTGATTTTGCTCAGCCTAGTTCTATGATAGTGAAGCAACAGATTTGTAGGACTCCTACTAGTCAGCTTGTGGTGACAAAGGAAATGTTTTGTCAGAAAGATGTTGCTGGGGGTGGTTGGTGTGAAGTAGCTGATCACTGAGTAGTGTTGAGAAACTCTCAGCCGCTGCCACAAATTCACAACTATGTTGAAATATTCTGGTTTGTTGTTTTGGCTTCTACTTGTACATGTGTATAATAGTATTTCTACAGACTGCAGGCACAAAAAATGAGTTCGAGGTTTGATGTGTCATCGCTCAGTATTAATTGATTAGCTTCAAAACGTAGTTTATGATTCATGTTTTTAGATTATCTTGCATTATTAGGGTAGTATTGTAGACACAACTTACAACAAAGCTCTTAAGTTTGAGAGTTAAATCAGTAATCTTCGTCTTCCCTTATATTGCTCGACCAGATTGGTTTTTGCAGGTTGAGCGTAGGTTTTCATTATGCATGAACAGCAGCATATATCTCAAAGTTTTTATTTATTTATTTAATCAAAATCTTCTCTTTTATATCTCAAAGTTGAATTAATTTCTTATACATCGTGACATCACGATAAGTGAAGGGACTATCACCTGAGTATTAGTGTATTACTCAAATCTTATCCATTAAAAACTGTCAGTTTGTCATTTGTTGGTATTAGGAAACTGGGTTACTTGGTCCGAAGAGGAGATGAGTCAGGTGGACATATACAAAGCCTGCTAAGTTTTCCAGCATAGAGATTATCGGCATAGAGATTATCGGCATGGCCTTTATAAATCTACCTTCATAATGCTCTAACCAAATAACAAACCTGACAATGGGGAGAACTTTCTTAATGTAGAACCAGTTTCCAAGTCTTGGGACATTTCAGAGTGCCATTTCAACATCTTCACGAGTTCACACACACATTTTCCACTCTGTTTCCATGCACCCTTTACCGTCTGGTACTATGGACCTCAAACTCACAATGAAACGGTGTTCAACCTTGATCCCGTGGAATGATACCGAAAGAAGGACCATGTTTCTTTCAGACTTGGAACAATATCTGAATTTCAATATCGGCACTATTTCTTTTTTCTCTGCTAGTTCCAACTTTCCACCTGAAACAGTCTTGGCGAAACTGGAAAAGGCTTATAGAAAAGCACTTGTGTACTACGATTATTTGGCCGGAAGGCTGAAGATTAACACTCAACAAGGGAGACTAGAAATTGATTGTAACTCAGCTGGTGCGGGTTTTGTGGTGATTTCAAGTGAACTGGCACTAGCTGAATTAGGAGATCTGGTCAGTTCAATTCCAGCCTTTCTGCAACTTGAAACCATGCGCCCTGAGAAGTGTCTCTTTGTTATCCAGGTATTTTGGTATAGAATGGACGATATCTCATTTCTAATCGTTATGCTTACCTGGTGCTGTCATTTCTCATCCATATTAAAATTTATATAGTAGATAAATTGTTCTAGGATGCTAAATTGAGCGAAAAGTATACTAGCAGTAAACAAACATTCTCGTTGAGCCTTCAAATATGTCTTGTTTCAGGCTGCAGTATTTTGTGTGATGTTTAAAGACTGAATATGCGTCAAACTACCCGGGATATTTCTTCATCATTGTTTTTCCAAAAATTATCCGATATCAACCTCAATCTAGTTGTTTACTGATATAACAAGGATAAGGAACAATGTGACTGATAAAGAATATTTGTTCCGTTAAAATACAATAGTTAATGAAAGAAAAATCTAAAAGTATGTCCTGATCTGATCGTATCCGGGCTTTTTCCTGATGTTTGTATATTGTTTGAAGTAATTAGAGCCAAACGTAGAATTGTCAGCATCCAAGTCAGCTTTATCTTTTGGGGACGTCCCCAGAGTGCAGCACATGGACTACAGCAACAATGAGCTTCTATGAAGAGAAACGGGAAGGCAATGAAGGGTTTAGATGCCATATGCAGGGAGAGTCTTCAACCTCCAGTTTATTGAACACCCCTTATAAAGTCCATTATAACAATTATGAGACGTTATAGATTTATGAGGTTAAGAGTTTATTTTAAACCTTCACTACAAATGCTTTTATGAGGTGATCATCCTTTGACATGCCAAAGATTTCTGTAAGCAAAATATGTCAGTGTTTAGCGTCTTGCCCCATTACTTCGTAGTCCTCCCAAGGTCAAATGTTGCAAGCTCTAGTGCAACTATCTCTAACAGTATTGTCTTGATTTTGTCTGATTTGTAACAACTATATCAAGTTTATTTGTCTGATTTGTAACAACTATCTAGTTTAAGTGTCTAACACGTAGAATGTTTCTATATCAGGTGATACTGTTCCAATGTGGTGGCTTTGCTATAACTACATGCATGAATCATGTAACATTTGATGGTTGGAGCCTTAAAATGTTCCTCCATGATCTAACCTATTTGTTCGCAAACGATAATCTGTTAATAAGTCCTTACAATGACCGTCAGCCTTTATCTATTCCATCTCCTTCACATCTTACATTCCCCCACCTGAAAGACCTAGACCTTGAGCTCGCACCAAAAGGACACGAGTCCGACCTGACGTCTTTTCAAGTTAAATCACTGGAGCTAGAGACCAAAATCTTTCGGTTTGAGCCAAACGACATTATCAACCTTAAAGAGAAGGCAGTGAAGGATGGAAGTAAGGACTATACAGGTGGTGCCGGCATCAGCAGATTCAAAGTCATTACAGCTCATACTTGGAGGTGCAAGGCTCTGGCAAGAAATGCCGGAAAAGATCCAGAGAAGAAATCAGCTATACACTACCCTGTGGACATTAGACCAAGACTAAAATGCCCTCAACTTCCACCTTCATACACAGGCAATGCTACCATCGACGTAAACTGGAAAGCCACTTGTCGAGAACTTGAAGAGAAACCATTCCCAGAGCTAGTGGAAATGGTCTCAAATGCATCATCAGAAATCACAGAAGAGTACATTAAGCGAATCATTGATTCAGGGGAGTGGCTTTCAGGCTTTCCACATGGTGACGTAATTGTATCATCCTGGATGAATTTGGGTTTTGAGGATGTGGAATATCCATGGGGTAAACCCAAGTGTGTGTGTCCTTTGGTTCTAAGCGATTGGAACGATATTATCATACTGTTCCGAGAGAATAAGTGTGATGGTAGAGCAAATATTCTAGTCACTCTACCACACGAGGAAATGGACAAGTTCCAATCCCTATTCCAAATGTTCATGGAAAAACCGTAACTATTCTCCATCTATATATATTACATATAAATGTTCTCTAGTAATCAAAGCAAACATAAACCAACATTGAAGATTTCAATTATAAAATTTAATAAACCAGCCAACACTGAATTACAAAAATTATGTCTTCTTCTTCTCAGAAAGCATCCCGAGCGTCATCTTCTTATTCTTCTTCTTCTGAATCTTCTTTTTAATCTTGATATGCCTTTGTTTGTCTCTGTGGGGAGCAGTATTAGTATTAAGTAGTTGTTGAAAGGAGGAGATGGAGTGTCTTAGATATTGTGATTGAGCATCTGAAACTGTGGGTTTTGTAGAGATGAAATCTTTTAGGATTGATGTTGCTTCGAGTAGAGTCACTACCTTCGATGATATTACCGACCCGCATATCGTCCTCATTCTATTCTATACAAAATTTTTAGGGTTTGCGCTTCCTACTACTTCTCAGTGTTGATACCGAAGAAGTTGGACCCATATATAATTTATACTTGGACGGAAAAGATTTTGGGCCCATAGAATATGGAGGCCCAATAGTCCAATATTAGCTGAAGGCTAAACGCAATATTATCATTTACTTGAGATTTGCATCGCATTTTGTTTTGGAGTTGAGCTGTTGGGAGAGAGAGAGTTGGGTGAAGGAGAAAGAGGTATTGGGGCAAAAAAAAATGAGAGAGAAATTAAAGGCAGACAGACAGAAACCAACCAATTTGATTTTTGTCCGCATACCCCCTTTCTGCCAAGATCGTTCACTCGATTATGTTAGATTAGTCTATGGATCCTACTTTTATTATGACAGTCCATTAGTCACATTGAATACTTTCATCTATATGCCGAATCTTCGACATGATAGCTTACATAAGGTGAAATGTCTTCTCACGTTGGCATCCAAGCGCATTTTTTCTCAACAAAGTTTCTAAATGCACCCCCACTAGAACAATTTCCATGATCAGTATGAAGAAAATTTGACACTTTTCAATATCAAATGATGTCATGGCACCATTTGGATCATATTAACAGGTTGTGCTTCGTGGTGTAATACAATAACAGACAAGAAAAAAGGGTTGAGTCTCTGCACCCAAACAAGAAAGATGTCATCTCCGGTTTGATTGTGCCTAACAGTAGACCACTTAACCTGATTTTGACAACTAAACTGTCTCTGTAAATCAGCATCAGGTGATATGGTTTTTTGCAGTAACTACATTGTTGGAGTCTTAAAATGTTCCTCAACTATTTAACACCTCTATTTGGAGAGGACCATCTACTAATTATTCCTTATTATGATAACAGTCAACCTGTACCAATTCCACCACATTCACACCCTACATTCCATCACCTAAAAGACAAACCTTGAACTCACACCAAAAACACAAGAATCGGACGTTAGCAGCTTTTCAACTGAAGTCTTAACCATGAAAATGAAAAAAATCGGCTTGGTCTGGCTTACATTTTGAACCTAAACAAAGAAGGCAATGCGGGACAATAGCAACAACAATACAAGTTCAGGTATCAGCAGATTTAAGGTTATCACGGCCCACAAATAGAGGTGCAAAGCCCTGGCAATAAATGCATGAAGAACCAGAGAAGAGATCAACCATACATTACCCTGCTGACATTAGACCAAAACTGCAACACCCTCAACATCATCACAGCAATGCTACCATTGATGCTACTTGGACACCCACACAACTTTTTCCTCCATAACCCACCTAAACTCTGTAATATAGTTTGTACCTATAAACTATCTATTGGATGCTCTAGTTGTCCAGTTGCAGTGTTTGGCTTACACTTAACTTGACATTTTGGAAAGAACAAGAAACTTTTTTTTTCCCGATCAGCAGCATATGAATCATCATGACAGCAACAATAATCAATAGACATTGAACAAATATAGCAGCAACAGTACAGTAAGACCTATACCAACAGAATAATAATAGATAAGAAAATCAAATCAAAGTGTTCTCCCTTTATTTCCTATAACCCAACCAAAACAACTTCCAGTGTATTCCGTTGAACAATACAAGTTACAATTGATTAACAATTTGTGGAGCAACTATCCATTTCTATGCCTCTTGAAATGAAAAAGAAAAGCAGCAAACTAATTTCACACTGTTGACTAAAATATGCACAAAGGCCGAAATACATCAGATTTTCACTTGTTAGCTTGTAGGGTTTTCAGCCTCACCTTGGACTTCCTCATATGTGCCTGTCTGCTCATTGAATGCAAACCTACAAAATAAATTAGATAATTAAAGAGCCTCCATACCATGCACCCAGAGAATATAGGTCGCAAAGTCTGGGAAGTTTTTGTGATGCTAACTGATAAGAAGACAATAAGTTTGAGAAACGCTCTTAAGGCAAAGAAACCAGATACTCTTTAAGATATAACTCGAAAACTGAGTTTTAACACAGAAATTAAGTGAGAGTGGGATATCAAGACATGAAGTTTCATTTAATTAATATGCTCGGAAATGAGAATTAACCTAACTAAGAAGCATCAATTTTCAATTAACATTTTCAACTGCCTTGGGACTGAGTTAATGACGAGCTCAAGTCTTTCTATTTGAAACTGTTCTGCGAAGTATGATAATCTGATTTCATATAAATACGTACGTAGGAAAAGGCAAGTGGGGGATCAGAATAGAATTGGTATATATCATGGTGATACCAAATTGTGATTCACGAATCCATACTAGCATATCCCGATCTATATTGCTGATGGGGATAGAAACTAGCAGTACATATCATGAACCTTGAAATGCTATAAGCACTTGCAGGTGCAGCCACACAAGTTCCAAAAGGACAAACAATATCTAAAACGATAAATAGACAGACCAAGCCACACCAAAATACATTTCATACAATAAAAATAAAAAACACGAGTTAATTACCATGTTCCTGAATTTGCAGAACAGTACAGTCCTGATGTTGGGTCATAATAGTATCCAAGAGTACTGCTATAATAGTAACTGAAAGAAGGCAAAATGTAAGGTAAGTTTAAAGGCTGGAATTAAATCAATAAATAAGGTACAGAGTTGACAAACTCGAAAATCACCACTAGAATCTAGTATACCTGTTAATTAAACAATGCACAATGAGAAGTTAAATCATGACCAATATAGAAAAGGATGACAATATTTCGCTGTGACCAATTCTTCTAGGTAGAAAGCTACAAACTATTCTAGCATTGTCCTTATCCGTCACAAGATTATATACATGAGATGCGATTTAAAACTTTGTGTAGAGAAAGTAACTCACCTACTATATTGTTTCCCTCTTTTTCCTGTGTGTGTGCTTAAGCATCCTTTAGAAAATTCTAATAAGTAACACATATCTGGAGCTCTGAACTGACGTAGATATCTGCTAATATCTATTTACATATTTGGGAGGTCTTAGGATTCCTTTAACATATAAAGGCCTTTTCAAAAGCCTTTCTCTTCTTAATCTCTCAGTGTAAGAAATTGGGCCTGTGAGGGGAAGGGGTTTAAGGGTAAAAATTAGGATGTTATCAGAGACAGAGAAGCTATCCCTTTGAGGCCTTCCATTCAGATTGGCTGATGTTTTTATCATCTGGATCCAATATGCAATTTTATATAATGAGATTGGATATCACTGCTAGGTAATTGAATTTGGGGTTAGATTCCTCAGCATCTTCCCAATGGGACAAGAATTGCAGATTCGCAACCCTTACTTCAATTGCTATGCATTGACGTATTTCAATTAAAGGTCTTGTTTTACCAATCATAAGAAAAGGTGATTAAATACTACAACACAACATCCAAGACACCCATCAAATGAACAAGTGGTTACATTTACTATCTTATTGAAACAATAACAAAAAGGTGTACTTAGCAATGACAAGTAAAACGACTAACACTATAACTCGTTTTTTTATCAAAAAAATACAAGTTTCAGGTATTTCCTTCAGCAATATGCTCCTGTTGTTACATTCTAATCAATGAGGACATAATCATGTGTAGCATGATCAACAAAACAACTTACCCTGAAGATTCATCGTATACATAATCATTTTCAGCATCTCCGCCTGCAGATTCAGCAAACACAAGATGTGAGTTACAACTATGCTTTCAACAATCCACATGAAACTCAACATAAAATAGGTCTGAGTATAAAAAAAGGGATGTTTACTTTCTAAACTTGTATGCACGACATCAGATGAAGGTTGAGTGTGAGAGTCGGGAGTAGAGCCAACAACCAAACCATTGTCATTAGCAGATGGATTTTCATCATCATCAGCAAACATATCCCAGTCATCACCTCGGCTAGTACCCTCTTTTGCTTTAGCAATCCGCTCATATCCCTCTGAAATTAGAAAAAATATTAGTTATTAAGAAAGAAAAAGACTATTCGTAAGAAGAAATCCAAACAAGGAAGCTAGCCAAAATAGATGATGCACGTGAAGACAATAATATTGTACAACAGGATCTGGACACCCTAGAGGCCTAGACCATCAGCTAAAAAGAGAAAACACGCTGACAGTAACTGATATATAATATTCCTTCACCAAATCCCAATTACATAGTGTTTGATCCTTAAAGCCCTTCTAATAAACTATTTTTAAAAATGACTGACCAAGGCAGAAGAGCTAATTATGTTCCAAAAGGTACATTTTATCCTAGAGCACTATGAAAATAACAGACAGTGGTCTGCAACCACATACTAAAATGAGGCATTCATTTTTGGTTTCCCATTCGTTTCACTTTTAATTAGTACATAATACGCAGCTCACAGTAAGGACAATGAACATTTTGACCTCTGCTACACAATTATAGTAACCAAACATATGCAAATGGAAAACTGTGAGTAACAACCAATATAGTTGATACTTTGTAATGCCCCAAAAATCCAACTTACATTCAGCCAGCCGGTCTGAATAATTAGGATAACATGGAGTACATTTTAAAAGAAATAGAATCATAACCAATGTTGTAGAATCATAACTCGTATCGTAAATCATAAGATTTTTTTAGACTTCAAATAATAAAGATAATAAAAATCCAAATTACAATTTTTTACATAACCAATAATAAAAATACTCAAAATCCTAAAACATTACTAAACTACTAATAACTAATGATTAAAATCTAGTCTAGTGATCTCCATTCTCCAAAAAGTTATGACTCAAGCTCCACTCATTCTTCAATTGGAAGTTGGAACTACTTCATTTTCACGAACATTGCCATCAATGACGGCCATGTCAACTTCTTCCATCCCACCGTTGTCATCTTCCAACATAATATCACCTACAATTTCTTCTTCCTCGTCTTCAATGACCTTGTTCTTTCCTTTAGTAGATTTTGTAAAATCTCTTGATCCTATCAATTGTTAACATGAAAAGTCAGTGATTTGGTATTACTTGGCTAACACAAATTACTTATTCTATTTCAGCATTATGCCTTTATTACTTACGGCGACGTTTTCGGCATGGTTCTCCTTCTTGTGCAACAAAGCAATCGACAATGTCCATCCATGTGGTGTCTTGAGGAAGCACGGGTTGTTCACTCTCCACAATCCACTCATTGTCATCATCTAACTCGCCCAAACAGATTGGATCGGTTCCTTGAACCCGATTTTTGACGTTCAGTTCAAGTGCAAGATTGTACTTGACAAAAAAAAGAGCATTCAATGTTTTAGCGTTCCCAATCTATTTCTTTCTTTTGACTGTTCTTACAATCATAACATTATGGTTTTGGTTTATGAGTAATAATTTGCTAATTTGCAACAAAAAGGCAAAAAACTAGGTAGCTTTGTTATTTTGAATGCCCGATTGCTAGTTCAATAAGCATACTATTCAAGTAAGTCAATAGTATGCTTATTGAGTTACTGGGCATTACTAATTAACAATTCTAGTTTGTTTGTTTTGCTGAAATTATCAAATTATACTCGTAAACCAAAACCATAATGTTATGATTGTAGATACACACAAAGAAGAGAAATAGATTGGAACAGAAACGATTGAATGCACTTGTTTTTGTCAAGTACAATCTTGCACTTGAACAACGTCAAGTTCACCAGGTTTAAGGAACCGATCCAATCTGTTTGGGCGAATTAGATGATGACAATGAGTGGATTGTGGGGAGTGAACAACCCGTGCTTCCTCAAGACACCACATGGATGGACATTGTCAATTGCTTTGTTGCACAAGGAGAGCCAAGCCGAAAACGTCGCCGTAAGTGATAAAGGCATAACGCTGAAATAGAATAAGTAATTTGTGTTAGCTAAGTAATACCAAATCACTAACTTTTCATGTTAACAATTGATAAGACCAATAGATTTTACAAAATCTACTAAAGGAAAGAACAAGGTCATTGAAGACGAGGAAGAAGAAATTATAGGTGATATTATGCTGGAAGATGACAACGGTGGGATGGAAGAAGTTGACATGGCTGTCATTGATGGCAATGTTCGTGAAAATGAAGTAGTTCCAATTGAAGAACGAGTGGAGTCATAACTTTTTGGAGAATGGAGATCACTAGACTAGATTTTAATCATTAGTTATTAGTAATTTAGTAGTTTAGTAATGTTTTAGGATTTTAATTTGGATTTTGAGTATTTTTATTATTGGTTATGTAAAATTGTAATTTGGATTTTTATTATTTGAAGTCTAAAAAAAATCTTACGATTTACGATACGGTTTAAGATTAAATCTGACTCTTAACCTCTACGGTTTAAGATACGAGTTACGATTCTACAACATTGCTTTTCGTTACCTAAACTACAAACTGTAAAACGTAGTTACTTCAATTTTTACTTTGTGCTAATTAACTCTTTTAATACAATGCTTTGTATTAATACACCACCATAGCTTAGTATACATACCTTAGAAATAGTACGGAAACACCACCGTCAAAAATATATATAGTCATTAGACAGCACTGACCCATACTAATTATTAATGAGTACACAGAGATGCCAACCTTAACATAAGGTAGTCAATATCGACGTACCTATAAACTACAAAGTGGACTACAACAGTAGAACCATGAAAGTATACGTGGCTAATAAGCGGTTCATTTTCACATATCAAACATACTACCATAACTTCACCATGTTCACTATACATAACTTATACATATGCAAGCAAACTCAATTATATGTTAATCTGTACAAGCCAAGTATGTAAATGTATCATGGCAATCTAACATGGCATATCAGCATGTGACCTTTGAAGATACATGTGTATTAATCAATAAAACAAAGTATGATTGAGGGTATACATCTAAATATGAGTCTGAAAAATCACATGCATGCACAGTGAAATACAAGATAAGATTAAATATGAATCCATTCAAACTAAAATAATCCAACTTAGAAAAGCAAGTGAAAATCAGTTGCCTTGAGTCCAAAGCAAAAATAGAAATATTAGGATGTGTGATATTCTTCTTCTCCAAAGCTAGCAGACCCCAAACCCAAGAAGTCCTTCCCGTTTTTCTTATTTAGTTTGATGGAAAGAGAATACTAAAAAGATAACCATTATTATACCCACATCAATAACTACCCCCATCTTTCTCTAGAATAAGTTACACCACTACCCAGGTTTTAAACACTATGAGGCCTAACAATTCATTGGGCATAAAACCCAAAAGGCCAAAACAGTTCAAGGCCCAAAAAAAATATTAAACTTATACTCATATATTTTACATACTTTGAGATTTTTTGGCCTCATGTGTCAACCCACACCAATTTCCTTCTCAAAAGATGAGTATATCCTTTGCTCTACGCATATGTAACTTTGATTTTAGAGAATCTTAACTTCACCTTTTAAACAACAGTTGAACCACTAATATATAAGAACTAAGGAAATAAATTCACTAAGGCTCTGTTAATTTAGATAATGACCTATAAAAACTGTGATTATTTTATGCATGTACAACAAGCACTAGCTGGATTGTAACATGTTACTCTCCAAGGTAGCCCCAAAAATTACATATTGATAATCTTATTGTCTGAAACAACCCAGAGGTTCCATATACTACATTTCTATCTCAAAATTTCAAATGCATAGACATCATTTACATTTACATTTCAATACATTTTAATTGAACCTTAGTATTGTAGCAATGTTCATATATTCCTTTGATAACTATAGGAAAAGAATCATGGGGAATGAATGGAAAGTTGGAAAAGAGAACAAACATTATACATACCTGCTTCACGTACGAAGACCTCTCGTTTTTCATGGTAGACATCTGCAAGATGGAAATTCATATAAAAAAAAGTACATAGCATAACCAAATATTCAAGAATTTACTTTTAGTTTCTCCAGCCCAAAAGGCCCATGTTACTCCACGTCTCCCGTTTAAAAAATTGTCCACGTGTTAGGCTTAAGATTACGCCACACGTGAGGGAGTGTGTTGAGATTATAATCCCATATCGGATGTCTAAAGCCTTGCAATATAATATATATATATATATCCTGGGGCCTCTCCACTTATACCAATTGGTTGTAAATTGGATGCCCATTTTCAATACAACCCAAGTTAGAGGCAAGAAATATGTACTTCAATACAAGATTGGAAATATCTATAGCACGACAGTGATTTATAATTCCTATTCACATGTCAAAAAAAATATCATTATGTATATATATCCATTTTGTTATTATCTAATAATCATCACAAATTCACAAATTCGTAGAAATGTCGATAATGGTACATTTACGATTTTTTATTTTAACAAATTATGGATAGGCCAATTTCAATTTCTGAATACTTTGATCCTTGTTCCAGACACATTAGTATATAAAGCCACATATTTCAAAAGAACAAGGGAGGTCAACAGATTTCTCTAAAATGAGCTAGGCAGTACTATACGCTACAACCTACTATCAGTTAACGAACTTAACTGTAATCGCCATTCTCCATCAGCTTCACTGAATCTTCTGTAAGCTGGTCAAACATCTGTTTTATGTCTTCAGGCATTTTCTCCTTCCTGTCAGTTGATGTCCCTTTCAACCTTCTCAAAGCTTGTAGAACCTGCAAGAACATGTAAATCACCATCCAGTATTAAAATCTAGACAAACATAGTCATTTTAGCTTATGACTGTGAAATCAAAGTAGTCCAAGAGAGACTTTGAATTGAAATATGTATACATAAAGAAGTGTGCATCAAAGAATTCAACTAGAATAGAACATGGTGGAATCTAAACATGAAAAATCATATCTCTGTAAATAAAATACTTACAAATTTATTCGAATAAAGAAGAATTTATCCTACACAATATATGAAGAGAAATATGCGACAAGATAGTCACAAATCCATTAGGACTCTAACAAATAACAATAAACACCACAAGCTTTATGCTTAAGGCTGGAATGGCTGGATGTGGATCTTATGAAGGCAGAATAGGAGAAAATACCTTGGAAATTTTATATTGCATATCGTCATGATACTAAACGAGGAAACCCTAATTCTCTCTTTTACCCTTTTGATTGGTATTCCTCCATTCTTTGCCTTCCTTACTAGAAATTCAGACTTCGCATTCCAGAGATAATGGTTTGGGGATTTTACGAGATACTATTCCTGAATTGATTTAGTTCTCAGCCTCGTAATGCATGCCATTATTTCCTCATTGCTTTCCAATTAAAAACAGAAAGCTTTGGTAGATAACTACGATTGAATAAAGCTTAATATTATGAAGACAAATGCACTTTTTCCATTTTCTCATGTTTCTTTTTAAGTGCATGTTGTAGCTCCCAATTAAATTAATTTCAAACCAGATGGTCCTCCAGTCTTAATACCCTCTTTAGTTTTTAGTAAAGGCATTAAAGCAGCTCCCACTCTCCCAGTATATATCCCACTATATAATAAGTGAATGTTGTAGCTCCCAGTTAGTACCACAGTGATAATTAACAATGGACAGAAACAAGCTCCCAGATGGTACAATTGCAAAAGTTCACAACAGACATAAACAGATAGCTAGTAAAAATCTCATAGATTCAGTGACCACATATCAGATTAGCAACCAAAACACATTACAGTTTTCTCTAAATCGTAATCAAAGCCAAAACTAGATAAGGTGCTTTACCGTTTCCTCAGGCTCAAGCAGATCAGCGATACGTCTTTTCATCTTTCCAATGTCGTCTGGTGAAAGATCAGGGGTTTCCTCCTCAGTTTTAGGTGCAACAATTTTGTTCCCAACATATCTTGAATCAACTACAACACTATCCAACCATGCGTCCTGCATTAAATACAAGAAGTCAAGAACGAATATAAATAATCGTGTTGACCGAAAGGTTATAGACAAGTAAAATGATTGCAATACCTTGATTTCGTTCTCTCTAACATATTCAACAAAGTTTCCATCATCATCAAAATAGCCCTCCTCCCTCTCTTGTTCGAGATTGAAAGGTTCTATTTGGATTCCATGATCACCGAAATCAGCATTATCCTGCCAAAAGTAATCTCCATTATATATAGATGAAACTTAGAATTACCTCTGGGTATAAAAGAAATAATTGAAGAAACCTTGTAAGTAACTTCAGCAGCAGAAACATCCTTCAAAATTCCCTTGGCACCTTGTTCAATAAACAACTCGGTAGTCATCCCACTACGCCTCCTAGCACGCTCCTTGGCAGCTTCTTGTGGGTCCGACAAATCAACAGTCGGTCCAATTGGAACAGCAACAACAGGACCCAATTCATCATCATCATCTTTCACTTTCTTTCCTTTAGGAAACCTCGCCTTTTTCTGCCTGCAATAAAAAAAATATATAATTAGGGTTTTAAAGGGAGAGGAGAAAAGAGTGAATTTAAAATTACTTGTTGCTGTTGTCGTCTTCGGATAGTGGTAAAGGACGTTTCAGATTTGAGCGTGAAGAATTTTTTTTATCTGCTTCCATTCGATCAAATTGCAATATTTTATTTTTGGCTAGAACAAATTTCCCACCAAAAAAACCAATCTCTATCTTTTTCCATGCGCTTTGGGCTTCGGCCCATTCAATTAAATGTTATGCCTCGAGATCTATGTTCATTGAGAGACTGTTTCAGTGACGCCTACCCAACTACTGTGACTACAGGAATATACAGAATCAGACACATCTCAGCTGTCCTTAGATCTATATCTATCTATTATCTATTATCTATTATCTACTATCACGTCTCTCTATATTAAAGCAGAGTCTATCTGAGGTGGCAATCACAATCCTAGGTGGCAATTTCTTATAACAGTGCTCTCCCACGTAGACTCATCTCTCCACTAAAACTCTATAGACTCCCACGTAGATTCATCTCTCCACTAAAACTCTGTAGATAGATAACATCACAATCTATTAAATATTATTAGAACAAATTCTATTAGCAATCGAATCCGTCATTTACAAATAGATAACAAATTCTATTAGCAATCGAATTGTCAGCTTCATCTTCTATATATTAACAATAATTTGTTCATCTACCCAAGTTATCTGCTGATCTATCTGCAGCTTCGAGTCCACCCGAAAGTATTTGCCTTAATCTCAATTCTTTTGTTAAACTTGAAAATAAATAATGGAACACCCACCATGTTTAATATATGCCACCGTGTTTAATAGATAAAAATAGTTGCTAACACCCCCATGTAGATCAACATGGATAGCTTGACCTGGCAAGAAACTTCACCATCACCAATAAGAGGTTCACCTTAACCTATACACACAACATTGGTCGATAAGTCATTAAGTCGGAATTACGATATATAATAAATAACCATGGTGTACAATTAAGAATCAAAGAACCAAAGTTTTGATAAAGGTCCTTTGTAGTCTTTCCAAGGAAAGTTGTTCCCAACATGATGGAATGCAACAAGACAACGAAACTAGCATAAGCACGAAAAACACGTAAAACTTAGATCTACAGGCAAACAACAAAATCACTACACATAACGTAAAACATCTAACATTTTTTAAAGTGATTCAAATGTATATACCTGGAATCTCCAAGCTTCTTATTGTAATCTGACTCCGACAACTTCAACAAAATAGCAAGATTCAAATTCTGATTAGGAGCAATAACACGCGATCCTACATATTTTTCAAGTTCAATATTCTCTTTACAATTCAAGCCACATGACACGCTTGGGCAAGACACGATGATGGAAATAATACTCTTGGTATAATCGAAGTTAAGGTTATCTGATATGTGAATCTGTTCTTCATCAAGGTAGTGCATTGTAACACCACCTATAACGAATCCCAATACTAGCAAACCAAACAACAAGAAACACACATAAAATGACCAGAAAAATCCCCAACAAAACCTCACCACCAACTTCAAAAGAAAACTTTAGTCTGAAACCATACCTCGCAATGCGTCAACATATGCAATTAGATTGGGCACATTCAACATTGTAAGAATCCAAAGAGCACTAATCATAAAAACGTCCTTGATTTGTTTCATTAGATTTCTTTTGGTACTTTCGAGAGCCATTGAAGTGAATATGAACAGTAAATAAAATGGAGAGACTCGGGAAAAAGGCAAGAGTAAAAATAACTGGGTACTGCTGCTGCAAAATATTGTCTTTTGGGAGAAAGGGAAGTGAAGAGTTTGTTGAAGTCATCCGACTTGATCACTAAAGAATACTTGAAACGCTAGGTTTTGAGGGCCAAGGCCTTGCGATTGAAATATGCATTATATGGCTTCTACTATGGTCCTCAGATTGCAAGGAATGTATTCTGTCCTCCTGAACATCCCAAGTTTGCAATATAAATAATTGTGCCTGATGGAGAGGAAGAAGAAACATGAAGCTTCTCTCCAATCGCTTCTCTTATCATTCCCTTGGCACCATCCATTGCCCCCTATATTCCACTGAATACCCATGTAGGCCTTTACATATGCAGACGAACATCTTGCTCCAACTGACTGCACATTAGTACAGTCACATT
Organism: Coptis chinensis; assembly: GCF_015680905.1. Taxonomy (NCBI): domain Eukaryota; kingdom Viridiplantae; phylum Streptophyta; class Magnoliopsida; order Ranunculales; family Ranunculaceae; genus Coptis; species Coptis chinensis. The sequence goes on from NC_141456.1 coordinate 43,241,070, forward strand.
AGTGCACAACGGGTATTCCACTTTGAAATGCTTGGGCTCTTCTAGCCTTCCTTCAAGGCTGCCTCACTGAGGTAGGCTTCGAAGTCGGTGGAGGCTCGATAACCTTACGACATAGTTGATACCAAGCCCTGAAAGGGGGGTTTACTCTTTCTCCTCTTTCATCTCAATTCTTACTTTGAGCATGAAAAATAAAGAATGGAACTGACTTACCTGTGAAAAAATAAAAAATGGAACAATATTAATCTCAATTTCATTTCTATCTTATTGAACTTTAACCGTTTATTTCCGGTTCTTCTACGTCCATCCTGTATAATAGACGTTATGGATTAGATCAAGGAAGCTAATAAGTGTTTTTATTGTAGTATGACCAATTACCGTACCCTTATTAATGGAAATAATAGTCCTAGAACTGAGTTAACTCCTAGAACTACAAGTCCTCGAACTAGAAATAAATAGATAGACCTATATCCTCAATTACACTTGAATAAAAATTCCATTCCGAACCCCAACTCACATTGATTTTTTGTTCAAACAATTAGAGAATCCAAATTTGATTGTCACGTCATAAGAAAAAATTAAAGTAACTTCTGTAGATAAAGTTCCGGAGAAGAAAAAATAAACATGCACAAATTTTACAAACGAGACAAGGTAGGAAATATAACAACCTGATTGGTTTGACACATAGCCTGAGCTTCATAACATTTGGAAAGATTGGCAGTGAAACCTACGCTAACGATTCATAACAAATCCACAAAGCTTCCTCCCCTCTCGAATGCTTCATCTGATGAGTTTTCGTTGCTTATTCCTTATATATTAGATTGTGAGGCCTTCATAAGCTGATCTCCATTATTCATAGCACAATAACATTCATAGTAGCACGAGGAGTCAGCCATCCTGCAGAGAGCATGCCATATTAGTTTGTATATATTTATTTTATTGACTAATTTATTTTACAGTGCAGAACTAAATGGATATCTCCAAAAAACTGAAGGCAAAACAAGCACGCATCGAAAGAATGTTTAAGTTGAGAGCAAAGGGAAACCATACACACATAAGAAGAATGCATAACACACCAAGACAAAACTCACCCGTCGGTCAAGCATTTGGTAATTCTTATCACATTCATTTATCTCAACAGCACAAGCACGTACAAGCACATGAACTAACATATCTTTATCTCAACAACACAAGCACATGGATACTTTTCTTCATATCCATTATTTTTTCCGTATAATAGCAACGTGCAATCATCCCCCGTGATTTCACATTCACAATCAATAATTTCCTTATGTTCAACATTCAACAACACAATCACATGAATTCTTTCCTTCATATCCATTATCTTTTCAAGATAATAGAATAGGAGCGTAATCATCACCTATGATTTCACATTCACAATACCAAGACTTTCCTTATGTTCAACATTCACCGTAAAAAAATTCATATTTATATTATATTTATATATATACGTTTATGAGAAGTTAATTACATCATTATGTGTGCAGCAAATTGGATATAACAATGTGCAGCCATCACATCCAATCTCACAATCATTATTCCAAAGCAGACTCAATATGCAAATCTTCCTCAATATCAATCAAGTACAATATTGAAAATATGATAATATATTTATGAAATAAAACTTTTAGGATTCTTACTTTTCTCATCTATATGTCCAGATATTGGCTCTTGCAATACACAAAGGTCACAAGAGGTTTCGACTGTATACACAAATGCCACAACCTTGGCAAGCGATGATCATATGGAAATTGATTATGATACAATTGGTAATACCTTATTAATGCATTTCTTAATGTATATCACAAAATCATTTGTTAACACCTTATTAATGCTACAGACGATGACAATTTAGCAGACGAGATGTTTACGGATCAATAGAACAATCAAGACAAAGTTGTCACCAATAGTAAGTTCTAATTGTATTATTGTTTTGATAAATTAATTTATATTATTAACATGTGTGCATTTTCATTTTCAGGAAAATTCTCTACGCCGTGGAATTTCAGAGGACCTTCAAGTGTCTACTCTCACTGTGGTGTTATACTTTGGTATGAGGAGAGGAACACAAAATATAAGAGACCTAAGAATCCAAAGTTCACCATCTGTTGCCAACAAGGGAAGGTAAAATTGCCATTACTAAAAGAACCTCCGAGTTTTCTAAAGCAGCTCATGGACTACAATGGGAGACCTAGATCAAGAAAATTCAGAGAAAACATACGATCATACAATACGATGTTTGCTATGACGTCTATGGGTGGAAAAATAGACAAAGATATAAACAAAAAAGGTTGTGGACCCTATGTTTTCAAATTGACTGGGCAAAAGCATCATAAGATAGGTTCTTTACTGCCAATGTCAGGCTAGAAGCCAAGATTTGCTCAGTTATATATACATGACACAGAAAACGAAGTTCAAAACCGAGTGGATTTTTTGAAAAGAAAAGAAAAGGAAGATCCGAAAAACATAGATAAAGAAATTGTTGATGGATTGATAAAAATGTTCAATGTTGAGAATAATCTAATAAAATCTTTTAGAACAACAAGAGAAAGATTCCGAGAGTCTGATTTGATCCACGTGCGCTTGAGAATCATCGGAACACGAAACAAGGATGCAAGGCAGTACAACATACCAGAGGCAACAAAAGTTGCTAGATTAATTGTTGGAGACGGACATGAAAATAATAACGGTAGAGACGTAATTGTCGAGAAAAGATCAGAAGGCTTAAAATGGATGAATGAGTTACAACCAAGCTTTATGGCTATGCAGTATCCTATTCTTTTTCCATTTGGAGAAGACGGTTTCCATTTGCAGATTTTAAAAAATAATGTACGTGGAGGTAAGCTGACAAAACGCAATACATTAAGCATTAGAGAATTCTATGCTTACAGGCTTCAACATAGAAAAAAAATGAAGGACGCATTAATCGATGAGAGGTGGACGCCTTTTGAGCCGCTTAGTTGTTGATGCGAAAACAAGCGTGGTGGAACTCCGCCCCACGCTGGATATGATAACCATAAAAAGATCATATTAGAATTGTACCAAGGTCTCCAAGATACGCTTGTTGTCGGAGACACAACACCAACTTCAGGTTGGAAAAGATTAGTTCTACCTTCTAGAGTAGACCGTAAGATAAAAAAAAAAAAAAAATAAACATGGATAACTAGAAAAATTACCTTGAATTTACAATTCTTCAATGCTTCCTTTCCAAATTTTGAGTATATTTATCATACTCAAAGTCGTAGCATTGCTTGATGAAATTATCAATAATGATCAACCAAACCCGAAATAGCAAGATCGCCAGAGTGCCAATGGCGAGTGTTTTTTAATTGTTGAATAGTAAATAAATATCGCTATGTGGAACTCACGATATTTATTTAATATCGTGTACGTGTTTCTAATTAGTTGGAATTTGGATTACACGTACATGAAATTCGCATACTAATTATTATCATTGTTGAATATTAAAGAAATATCGCTATGTGGAACTCACGATATTTCTTGGCATATTACTTTAGCAAATATAATTAACAAATGTATTGGTAAATGCCATATCCGGAATATTGCATCGGCACGATAGTAGATATTATGCCAACATGTATATGAACTTATTCACAATTTAACGTACTAATTATGTTTAATTTTTTGTGCAGCAAAATGGATGATGATAAAATATTTCCTATTTCAAGGAAAGCAATATTGAATCAGATACTAATGCATAACGAAATTTATACACCACCAGTTTACAAAACGGAAATTATAGGCGATAGGTTTGGATCTAATGTGACTGTTCCTATTTTACAAGGAATATTTAAAGAATATTGTGACGACTATGATAATTTGTCAACATTGCAAACATGTTATGGAACTCTAGAAGAAACACAAAATATATAAAATCAAGTGAAAATCAAATTGTACCAATTCGACGTTAGAGATTTCAACTTCAAAGAACTTAGCCATATACGACAACAACTTAAAAGAAGCAAGTTAGTATCCCCAAAGAGTCAAGGAGAGGATGCACCCGAGTTAGATTTACAACTTCAAAGAACTTAGCCAAACCCTACACGCGTAGAGAATGGGACCGCTTAATGGGGGGACAGGTGGAGGCTCGGATGGAAAAAAGGAGAAGGATATAAAGAGAAAGTGAGGGGAAGGGAAGGGGAGGCCATCAAGAGAGAAAGAGGGGATAGGGTCCAAAGGAGAAAGAAGAGAAGAAAGGGAAGGAATCTGTAACAAGGGTGGAGTGGATCAAAGCAAGTGTCAGGGGATTAAGGGGTCAGGTCTTGTAACATAAAAAGAGTTGTAACAGAAGCAAAGAGCGAAATCAATCATCTGCGTCAGATTTATGAAGAAGCTACAAATGAAATCATACAACTTCAAGAAGCCAATGAACAGTTTCATGAAATAAATCAAAAACTGCATGTTGATATTATGCACGTTGGGCAAGAAAATAGATAATTACGAACATCATTTGCTAATGTTGACATGACGAGTGATGAAGTTGTTAAGATAATCAACATTAGTGATGATGATGATCAGTAGAATAAATTTTAATGGAACTATTACTTATTGTAGGAGTAATAATTAGGTTATAGATTGTGCCAAGTTTTAAGCTTATCAAGCACGCAAATATATGCTTAAATTTATTACATGTTTGTGATTTATTACGCAATAATTTCTCAATTAGTTAAATTACATGATAATACACTTACTCCTATTACACAATGTTGGAAATGAAATTTCTCAATTAGTTAAATTACATGATAATACCCTTACTCCTATTACACAATGTTGGAAATGAAATTTCTCAATTAGTTAAATTACATGATAATACCCTTACTCCTATTACACAATGTTGGAAATGAAATTTCTCAATTAGTTAAATTACATGATAATACCCTTACTCCTATTACACAATGCTGGAAATGAAAATTTCATAAAAGAACCCGGGCATAACCCGGGCATATGCCCGGGTATAATACCTAGTCTATATACTAAAGCATAGACCTTTAAAGGAGGATTTTCTCTCTCCTATGTGGCACTCTAATATGAGAGTTAGCTTTTTCTCTATCCTATGTGGCACTTTAGTATGAAATATAATATTTTCTAATAGCCTATAATCCCACGTATATTGAACCTCTTTAGACAGTTTGAGTGTATTTCTAATTCTTGTATTTAGAAAGTTTGAGTGTATTTCCAATTCTTATATATTTGATCAAATAAAAAAAATTGCTAAAAAAATAGGTGATGTGTAGAAAGTAATCTCCTATTACGAATCTAACACTTTTAGTGTTCCAATTATTATATATTTGATCAAATAAAAAAAATTGCAAAAAAATAGGTGATTTATAAAAACTAATTCCCTATTACAAATCATACAATTTTAGTGTCTATGATAAAACACCGACTTATTTTCAAATATATCCTTAATATGGCTTCAAAACATAGTTAAAAACAATTATACAAAAAATAACATCACAAAATATATAATAGAAAATGAAAAAAAAAATAACGGCAAAACAATAATGACAAATATTTTAAAATATATATAATATTGATTGAAACTAATGTAAAAAAAACAATTAATGGGGAACTGAAAACTGGATGCAAATGCATCAAACTGACCTCAACGTAACTAATATTTAACGGGAAATCGGAAACTGGATGCAAATGCAAGCATTAAACTAATCTTAAAAAGTAAATAATATAAAATCAGAATATGGATAGAATCGCATTAAACTAACCTCAAAGAATAATTAACGAAAAATTAAAACTTGGATGCAAATATATCAAATTAACATAAAAAAAAAATTGTCGGAAAATCGCAAATTGGATGCAAATGCATTGAGTTAACCCTCAAAGATTAAATTAACAGAGAATCAGAAACTAGATGCAGTTGCATTGAACTAATTTCAAACAAAAAAATTAATTATAAATTGGAAACATAATGCAAATGCATGGAACTAATCTTAAAAAATAATTAACGGGAAATCGAAAACCGGATGCAACTGCACTAAACTAATCTAAAAAAATAAACTGGATGCAAAACCTCCGAGAAAAATTAACGGAAAATCGAAACCGAATGCAAACTCATTGAACTAACCTCAAACAATAATTAACGGGAAATCGGAAACTAGATGAAAATGCAACTTTATTAAATAATAAATGAGAAATCGAAAAAATGGATGTAAATGCATTAAACTAATCTTACAAAATAATTAACGGAAATCGAAACTAGATGCAAATGCATTGAACTAACCTCAAATAATATAACAATTAACAACAAAAAATTGGAAATTGATGCAAATGTATTGAACTAACCTAACTAACCTAAAAAAATAATTAACGATAAATCGAAACTAGATGCAACCGCATTGAACCGATCTCAAAAATAAATAAATGAATTGGAATTTGGATGCAAACCGCATTGAACTAACCTCAAAATATAAATAAATGAAAAATCAAACCTGAATGCAAATACATTGAACTAACCTCAAAAAACATAGTTGGGTTATATGTTGTGGGAATGTCTCGATAAGTATAGTTTTGCATTTAAAAGTGGTATTTATCTTATCTCTTTCCAGATGATTGTGAACTCCTTGCTATTCAAGTAACTTCAATATATATGAACTTACTTTATTAGGCAATCTCACAAAACTTCAATCAAACTTCTATTATTAAAAACAACAAAATGAAGTTGAAGGATTTTATCAAAGGTGAGTTTTTTTTTAATGGAGAGTGAGGTTTTCACGCTATAAGAAATTTGGTTGAGTAATTAATATAATATTAATATATAATAGTTATGCATATTTGCAAATATTTTTTTTCAGAATAATTAATATAACAACACCCGTTAAGTAGATAATCTTTGAAGATTCCAATGTAGTGAGTCATGCATAATTTAAATAATAATTAACGAGAAATCGAACCGTGATAATCTTGATGATCCCATGCACATAGTAAATTAAGCATAATTTACTTTTTATGTCATGTTTGCAAGGACACTACATATGAATTAGTAGAAGTTGGTATTATACACCACATTAGATAATTATAAGGAAATCGGAAACTGGATTCAAATACATAACTGAGCTCAAAGAGTAATTAATGAGAAATTAGAAACTTTATGCAAATTGCATTAAACTAACGACAGAGAGTAACTAACGGGAAATTAGAAATTAGATGCAAATCCTTGAAAAATATCTAATAGAAAATCAGAAACGATATGCAAATACATCAAAGAAACCTCAAATAATAATTAATGGGAAACCGGAAACTGGATGCAAATGCATTGAACTTAACTCAAAAAATAATTAACAGAAAATCAAAAATCGAATGCAACTGCATTGAACTAACCACATAGAATAATTTGTGGGAAATCGGAAACTAAATGCAAATGCATTGAAATAACCTCAAAGAATAGTTAACGGGAAATCAGAAACCGGATATAATTGTATAAAACTAACCGAAAAGTATAAATAATCAAAAACTAGATGCAGATGTATTGAACTAACCTTAAAGAGTTATTAATGGAAAATCGAAAACTGGATCCAAATGCAATAAACTAATCTCATATACTAATTAACGAAACATTAAAAAATGGATGAAACTGTACTGAACTAACCTAAATGAATAATTAACGGAAAATTATAAATTTGATGTAACTGCATTGAACTAACCTCAAAAAATAATTAACGGGAAATCGAAAACTTGATGCAAATACATTGAACTAATTTCAAAGAACAATTAACATAAAATCGAAAATTGGATGCAACTGCATTGAACTAAAAAATGGATACAACTGCATTAAAGTAAAATCAGAGATTAACTAACGGGAAATCCAAAATTGGATGCAAATGCATTGAAATAACCTAAACAAATAGTTAACTAGAAATCGAAAAGTCGGATGTAATCGATCAAGATCGACCTCAAAGCATAAATGTTCACTTTTTTAGCCTCCTCACATGAGTAATTACGAGTAATTAGGAACCCAAAACAAGAGTGAGTTTATAAAAACAGACTTTTACATATATGCAAACTATATAGAAATTGTAAACTATCGAACTAACCTCGAAAAACAATTAACGGGAAATCAGAAACTGGATGCAGATGTATTAAACAAACCTCAAAGAGCAATTAACGGGAGATTGGAACTTGGATGCAAATGCAATGAACTAATCTCAAACACTAATTAACGAAACATCGAAAATTAGATGCAACTATACTGAATTAACATTTTAATGAATAACTAACGGAAAATCATAAAGTGGATGCAATTGCACTTAACTAACCTCAAATGATAATTAATAGAAAATTGGAAACTTGATGAAACTGCATTGAACTAACCTCAAAGAATAATTAATGAGAAATTGGAAACTGGATGCAACGTAATACATTAAACTAACCTCAAAGAATAATTAATGAAAAATCCAGAAACTTGATGCAAATGCATTGAACTAATAACCCTAAAACATATTTGTATTATATATAGGGGAATAAATGTTTCGACAAATATAGTTTTGCATTTCAAGTAGTGTTTATTATAATTCTTTTATTGTGATTGGGAATGCCTTGCTATTCAAGTAGCTTCAATATTATCTTTGCCACATTGGGCATTCTCACAAAACTTCAATCAAACTTCTATTATTAAACCTAACAATAAAAAGAAGTTGATGAATTTTATCAAGGTTTGATGCTTCATTTTTATAGAGAGAGGTGCAAGAAATTTAAATGAGTAATTAATATAATTTTCATATCTCATAGCTATGCATAGTTACTAATATTTTTTAGAATAATTTAATATAACAACACCCATTCGTAGGACACGGTCATGTGATAAATCTTTTTAAGTGAGAGTAGTGTATTCTTTGAGGATATGGAAACAATCAATATATTTTAGTGATTTGTACACATTAGTATGTAAGCCGAACGGTGATGATTTACCGCTAAATCACCATAAATCTAATAAAACTATTATACAAGCTAGATTGAGTTTAAGATAATTTCATTTGAAAATTACGGATTAATATTCTAAACCACAAAGTGAAGAGACTATCTCAATTTGATCCCTTAGTTTCCAAGTACTTATGCACCATAATCGCTGCTCATTAATGTATTTTGGTTTATTTTCAATAAAAATATATTCTGATTTAAAAAATTGTTGCTAAATCACCATAAATCTAATAAAACTATTGTACAAGCTAGATCGAGTTGAAAATAATTTTATTTGAAAATTACGGCGGCAAATTTTTGAATCATAATATATTTTTATTGAAAATAAACTGAAATACGTTAATGACCAGCGATTATGGTGCATAAGTACTTGGAAACTAAGGGATCAAATTGAGATAGTCTATTCACTTTTGTGTGAGACATTTTGTAAAGCCTTTTTAGCACACAAAATATTTAATATATTCCGGGCGTATGCCCGGGTCCAAAATCTAGTCTATATACTAAAACAGAGACCTCTAATGAAGGATTTTCTCTCTCCTATGTGGCACTCTAATATGAGTTAGTTTTTTTTTCTCCTATGTGGCACTATAATATAAAAGATAATATTTTCTAATAGCCTACAATCCCACGCATAACCTGGAACCTAATTCTTATATTTAGAGAGTATGAGTGTATTTATAATTCTTATATTTAGAGAGTATGAGTGTATTTCTAATTCTTATATATTTGATCAAATAAAAAAAATTATTAAAAAATAGGTGATATATAAAACATAATTTCCTATTACGAATCAAACACTTTTAGTGTTCCAATTCTTATATATTTGATCAAATAAAAAAAAAATACTAAAAAATAAGTGATTTGTATAAACTAATTCCCTATTACAAATCATACAATTTTAGTGTTTATAATAAAATACAGACTTATTTTGAATATATCCTTAACACGGCCTCAAAACATAGTTAAAAACAATTATACAAAAAACAACCTCACAAAATATATAATAGAAAATGAAAAAATAAAAATAATGGCAAAGCAATAATGACAAATATTTTAAAAAAAATATAATACTGAATGAAACTAACGTCAAAAAACAATTAATATGGAACTGAAAACTGGATGCAAATGCATCGAACTAACCTCAAATAATATTTAACGGGAAATCAGAAACTGGATGCAAATGCAAGCATTAAACTAATCTTAAAAAGTAATTAATAGAAAATTAGAATATGGATACAATTGCATTAAACTAACCTCAAATAATAATTAATGAAAAATCTAAACTTGGATGCAAATACATCAAACTAACATAAAAAAATAATTGTCGGAAAATCGGAAACTGGATGCAAATGCATTGAGCTAACCTCAAAGAAAAATTAATTATAAATTTGAAACACGATGCAAATGCGTGGAACTAATTTTAAAAAATAATTAACGGGAGATCGAAAACCGAATGCAACTGCACTAAACTAATATCAAAAAATAAAATAGATGCAAATGTATTGAACTAACCTCAATAAATAATTAACGGAAAATCGGAAACTGGACGCAAATTCATTGAACTAACCTCAAAGAAAAATTAATTATAAATTGGAAACACGATGCAAATGCGTGGAACTAATCTTAAAAAATAATTAACGGGAAATTGAAAACCGGATGCAACTGTACTGAACTAATCTCACAAAATAAAATGGATGCAAATGCATTGAACTAACCTCAAAAAATAATTAACGGGAAATTGAAAACTGGATGCAAATTTATTGAACTAATTTCAAACAATAATTAACGGGAAATCTGAAACTAGATGCAAATGCAACTTTATCAAATAATAAACGAGAAATCGGAAACTGGATGCAAATACATTAAACTGATCTTAAAAAAATAACGGGAATTGGAAATTGGATGCAACTGCATTGAACTAACCTCAAAATATAAATAACGGAAAATCAGAAACTGGATGCAAATGCATTAAACTAATCTCAAAATATAGTTGGGTTATATGTTGTGGGTATATCTCGATAAATATAGTTTTGCATTTAAAATGATGTTTATCTTATCTCTTTCCGTATGATTGGGAACTCTTTGCTATTCAAGTAGCTTCAATATATATATATGAACTTCACATTATTAGGCAATCTCACAAAATTTCAATCAAACTTCTATTATTAAACAACAAAATGAAGTTGAATTGTTTTATCAAAGGTAAGTTCTTTTTTTCTAATGGAGAGTGAGGTTTTCATGTTATAAGAAATTTGGTTGAGTGATTAATATAATATTAATATATAATAGTTCTGCATATTTACAAATATTTTTCAGAATAATTAATATAACAACACCCGTTCGTATAGTAGATAATCTTTGAAGATTCCACATAGTGAGTCATGCATAATTTAAAAAATAATTAATAGGAAATCGGGAACTGGATAATCTTCGATGATCCCACATATAGTAAATCAAACATAATTTACTTTTTATGTCATGTTTGCGAGGACACTACAGATGGATCAGTAGACGTTGGTATTACACACCACAATGGATAATTAAAAGGAAATTAGAAATTGGATTCAAATACATAACTGAGCTTAAAGAGTAATTAACGGGAAATCGGAAACTTTATACAAATGCAATAAACTAAACTCAAAAAGTAATTAACTAGAAATTGGAAACTGGCCGGGTGCAATTGCATTAAACTAACGTCAGATAATAACTAAGAGGAAATTAGAAATTGGATACAAATCTTTGAAAAATATTTAACGAGAAATAGAAAACAGTATGCAAATACATCAAACAAACCTCAGATAATAATTAATGAGAAACCAAAAACTGGGTGCAAATGCATTGAACTAAACTCAAAAAATAATTGACATAAAATCAAAAACCGATGCAACTGCATTGAAATAACCTCATAGAATAATTGGTGGAAAATCAGAAATTAAATGCAAATGCATTGAAATAATCTCAAAGAATAATTAACGGGAAATAAGAAACCGGATATAGTTGCAACGAATTAACCTCAAAGCATAAATAATCAGAAACAAGATGCAAATGTATTGAACTAATCTTAAAGAGTTATTAATGAGAAATCGAAAACTGGATTCATATGCAGTGAACTAATCTCAAAGACTAATTAGCCAAACATTGAAAAGTGGATGAAACTACACTGAACTAACCTAAATGAATAATTGACGGGAAATTATAAATTTGATGTAACTGCATTGAACTAACCTCAAAAAATAATTAATGAAAAATCGAAAGCTTGATGCAAATGCATTGAACTAACCTCAAAGAACAATTAACATAAAATCGGAAATTGGATGCAATTACATTGAACTAACCTCAAAGAATAATTAATGGAAAACCAAAAATTGGATGCAACTGTATTAAACTAAAATCAGAGATTAATTAACGGGAAATCAGAAATTTGATGCAAATACATTGAAATAATCTCAAAAAAAATAGTTAACTGGAAATCGGAAGTCGGATGTAACTGTATCGCACTGACCTCAAAACATAAATGTCCGCTTTTTTAGCCTTCTCACATGAGTAATTACGAGTAATTAGGAACCCAAAACAAAAGTGAGTTTATAAAAATAGACTCTTACATATATGCAAATTGTATAGAAATTGTAAACTATCGAACTAACCTAGAAAAACAATTAACGGAAAATAAAAATTGAATGCAAATGTATTGAACTAACCTCAAAGAGTAATTAACGGGAGATTGAAACCTGGATGCAAATGTAATGAACTAATCTCAAATACTAATTAACGAAACATGGAAAACTGGATGTAACTGTATTGAATTAATCTTAATGAATAACTAACGGGAAATCATAAAGTTGATGCAATTGCACTGAACTAACCTCAAATAATAATGAACGGAAAATTTGAAACTTGATGCAACTGCATTGAACTAACCTCAATGAATAATTAATGAGAATTTGGAAACTGGATGCAACGTATTACATTAAACTAACCTCAAAGAATAATTAATAAAAAATCAGAAATTTGATGCAAATGCATTGAACTGATAACCCTAAAACATATTTGTATTATATGTAAGGGGAATAAATGTCTCGACAAATATAATTTTGCATTTTAAGTAGTGTTTATCATAATTTTTTTATTGTGATTGGGAATGTCTTGCTATTCAAGTAGGTTCAATATTATCTTCACCACATTGGACATTTTCACAAAACTTCAATCAAACTTCTATTGTTAAACCTAACAATAAAAGTGAGTCGATGAGTTTTATCAAGGTTTGATGATTCCTTTTTATAGAGAGTGGTGCAAGAAATTTAAATGAGTAACTAATATAATTTTCATATCTCATAGCTATGCATAGTTGCTAATATTTTTTAGAATAATTTAATATAACGACACCCGTTTGTAGGACACGTTCATGTAATAAATTTTTTCAAGTGGGAGTAGTGTATTATTTGAGGATATGGAAACAATCAATCTGTTTTAGTGATTTGTACACATTAGTACGTATGCTGAGCGGTGATGATTTACCGCTAAATCACCATAAATCTAATAAAACTATTATACAAGCTAGATCGAGTTTAAGATAATTCCATTTGAAAATTACAGATTAATATCCTAAACAACAAAGTGAAGAGGCTATCTCAATTTGATCTCTTAGTTTCCAAGTACTTATACACCATAATTTTGCTCATTAACGATTTTCGGTTTATTTTCAATAAAAATATATTCTGATTCGAAAATTTGCCTCCAAATCATCATAAATCTAAGAAAACTATTATACAAGCTAGATCGAGTTTAAGATAATTCTATTTGAAAATTATGGATTAATATCCTAAACCACAAAGTGAAGAGGCAATCTCAATTTGATCTCTTAGTTTCTAAGTACTTATGCATCATAATCGCTGTTCATTAACGTATTTCAGTTTATTATCAATAAAAATATATTCTGATTCGAAAATTTGTGTGAGACATTTTGTAAAGCTTTTTTAGCATACAAAATATTTAATAGATCCCGGGCGTATGCCATGGGTCCAAAATCTAGTCTATATCTTAATATTAAATTTCATGTCATCAACTTAATAGTTTACTTAAAACGGGAAACTCTTTTCTTTTTAGAATCTAACTTCAAACGGGAATCTCCTCTCCTTTTAAAACCAAAACTCAAATAGTATCATAAAAACTTTTTATTTCCAAATTTTTATATATATATAATAGCAGTCCCTTTTGGAGAGCTGTGAGGGTATCCACATCGGCAGGGGGATTAAGAAAAAATAGGAGAAAAAAACTGCCGAACCAAGACTCCCAATTAATTATGTTTCCTTTATATACTAAATCTACATTTGGTCCAAGAGTTTGTAGCAATTACTAAACTTCAGACTTCATAACAGCTCCCTATTGTTCTCTTTATTTCTTCATTATTGTCAGACCAGAGAAAATTCCTTATGGATCCTTCTACTTCTTCAATTAGACTTTGTGGCCATTTGTAATCAGCAAGATTGTGAACAGGTATACTAACTAATACAACTTTGTTTAGTATATTTCTCCACGAAATGATAGTAGGCTATATTATTATATTGCCAAGAAGACCACAAACACCAGCCCTGGTAATAAGGGTGGAATTCGAGCTAAACAAGCCGAGCTTTACCATGCTCAAGCTCGGCTTGCTAATTACACGAGCTTTAATTGAGCTCGAGCTCGGCTCATATAGTTAAACGAGTGAGCTCGAGCCAAAACGAGCCAAGCCCAAGCCGAAGTAGGCCCTCATATTTTACACTATAAATATGTTATTTGAACTAAGCAAGCCGAGCTTCATCAAGCTCATTTGTTACACGAGCTTTTATTTGAGCTTGAGCTCTCGGCTCATATAGTAAACGAGCGAGCTCGAGCCGAGCTTAACAAGCCAAGCCCAAGCCGAGCTCCATTGCTCAAATTCCACCTTAACCTAGCTTGCCTTCAAAGAGTTACTTTAGAGAGAGTTACCCTCTTTTAACACCCAACTCAAGTGATATTGCTCTTCTTCAACCCGTAGTTATGCCACCCATAAGTAGCTTGCCTTTTGTTTATGAGTTGACCAGCACCTTCTTGATAGTTTTGCAAGATCGAGTTTGTGAAATTAAGGATATCGTTAGAACTCAGAAAATAACAAGAGGGACTAGCAATACCTTTAGTGATTAGCATAGGCTTTATAAGGTTCTTGATTGCAAGTGACTGATCCCTCTACTAAGGACTGATCATATTGTGTCGTTGGATATCACGAAAGGATAGCATTAAGAGGGGTATTAAGATAAAATAGGAGAAAGAAACTGCCGAACTAAGAGTCCCAATTAATTATGTTTCATGTTTCCTAATCTATACACTTCGAAACAAAAAATAATAAGAGATTTTCCTGTTAATTATTGCTCATCTCTTTATAGCTTCTTTCTTAAACTTCTACTATTGAATATCCACTCGAGTTATTCAATTTACAAGTATTGTGCTAATTTCAAAAGTTTTCTTTCTACAAGTTTTCTTTCTAGGTGCATCGAACTAATCTCAAAGAATAATTAATAGAAAATCGGAGACTGGATGCAACACTACAATGAATTGAACTAACCTCAAAGAATAATTAAAGGGTAACTGGAAATATGAGATTAGATGCAAATGTATCAAACTAATCTCAAAGAGTTATTAACGTAAAATCGGAAAGTCGGATGCAAACGCATTGAACCAACGTTAAAGAATATTAATGGGAAATCAGAAACTTGATATGCACTGAACAAACTTCAAAGAATAGTTAACAGAAAATCGGAAATTGGATACAACATTGTATTGAACTAACCTAAAAGAATAATTAATGGGAAATCAAAACTTGATGCAAATGCATCGAACTAACCTCAAAGAATAATTAGTGGAAAATCGGAAACTGGATATAACTGCATTGAACTAACGTCAAAGAAAAGTTAACGAGAAATAAGAAACTGGATAAAAATGGATTGAACTAACCTCAAAGAAAAGTTAACGAGAAATCAGAAACTAGATAAAAATGTATTGAACTAACCTCAAAGAATAATTAACGGGAAATCAAAAACTAGATGCAACTGCATAAACTAACCTCAAAGAAATAATTAACAGGAAATAAAAAACTGGATGCAAATGCATCGACCTATTCTCAAAGAATAATTGACGTGAAATTGGAAACTGGATCCAAATAAATTTAACTAACCTCAAAGAATAATTAACGGAAATTAGAAGTTGGATGCAACTGCATTGAACCAAATAATAATTACCATGACATTAGAAACTGGCCGGATGTAAATCCACCTCAAAGAATTATTAACAATAAATCGGAAACTAGATGCAACACTGCAATGAACTAATTAACCTCATAAAATAATTAACAGAAAATTGAAAAGTGGATGTAACACTGCAATGAACTAACCTCAAAGAATAATTAACGGGAAACTAGAAACTGGATGCAAGTACATTGAACTAACCTCAAAGAATAATTGATAGCCAATCGGAAACTGGATGCAATTCAACAAACCTCAAAGAATAATTAATGGGAACTCGGAAACTGGATACAAATGCATCAAACTAACCTCAAAGAGTAATTAATGGGTAATCGGAAACAACATCAAACTGCATCAAACTAACCCCAAAGAAAAATTAACAGGAAATCGGAAAGTGGATACAACTGTATCAAACTAACCTCAAAGAATAATTAACTGGAAATTGAAAACTGGATGCAACATTGCATTGAACTAACCTTAAATAATAATTAACGAAAAATCAGAAACTGAATACAACTGCAATGAACTAACTTTAAAGAATAATTAACAGGAAATCAGAAACTGGATGCAAATAAATGGAACTAACCCCAAAGAATAATTAACGACAAATCGGAAACAAGATGCCAATGCATGGAACTAATCTCAAAGAATCATTAAGGTGTAATCGAAAACTAGATGCGAATGCATCAAACTAATGTCAAAGAATAATTAGATGGAAATCGAAAACTAGATGCAATTGCATTGAACTAACTTCAAAAATAATTAATGGGAAATTGGAAATTGGATGCAAATGTATTGATCTAACCTCATAGAGTTATTACCATCAATCCAAAACTAAATGCAAATCCATAAAACTAACCTCAAAGAATAATTAATGGAAATTGGAAAACGGGAAATCAGAAATTAGATGTAACTGCATTGAACTAACCTTAAAGATTAATTAACAGGAAATCAAAAACTGGATACAAATACAATAAACTAATCTCAAAAAATATTTAACAGAAAATCAGAAATTAAATGTTAATGCATTGAAGATTGAACTAACCTCAAAACACCATTGTTTTATGTGTAGTGGGAATGTCTTGACAAATATATGATTGAAAATAACTTGCTATTCAAGTATATTCAATATGAATTTCGCTTCATTGGGCATTCTCACAAAACTTTTATCAAATTTTTATAATTAAACAATAAAAAAAAGTCGAAAGGTTTTATAAAAGTGTGTTATTATTATTTTTTTTTTTTTGAGTGTGGTTTTCATGTTGCAAGAAATTTTGATGAGTGACCAATATAATATTCATATCTTATAAATAGATTTTCATAGTTCAAATATTTTTTAGAATAATTTAATACAACGGCACCGTTCATAGGACGGTTCGAAAGCTAGTTAAAATGGTATCCCTCCCCCAATTAAAAAACACGGGGTTTTAAAATATAATTAAAACAATTTGTTAAGAAATTAAAACGGATTTTTAAGACTTGATTAAAACAATTTGTTAGGAAATTAAAATAGGTTAGCGACGAAAACAGGAATCACAATTTGTTATGACTGTTAAGCAAATTTTTAAAAGAGCCAGTGCGTATGCACATGTCTACTTTCTAGTATCTTAATATTAAAGCTCCCACAAGGGGTATTTTTCGAGCTCTATTAAAATTCCACGGCATCTCCTATTAAAACGAAAAATTCTCTCATATTTGAAAAACGGAATTTCTCTTCTATTATAACGTGAATTCTTCTCCTATTAAAACAAATTTTAGCACTTTTAATTAAAGCGGGAATCATTCTCCTATTAAAACAGAATGTCTCTCCCAATTGAAAAAACGGGTTTTTAAAACTTCATTAAAACTTCATTAAAAATAATTTGTTAGAAAATTAAAACGGGTTAGCGACTAAAACGGTAGTCCCAATTTTCTAAAAAAAATATAAATATTTTCAAAAATTAAAGTCGGTGCGTATGCACGGGCCTACAAGCTAGTCTTAGTATTAAAGCTCCCACAAGGGTATTTTTCGAGCTCTATTAAAATTCCACGTCATCTCCTATTAAAACGATAATTTCTCTCCTATTTGAAAAGCCTAATTTTTTTTTTTTTTATTATAATTCTAACACTTCTAATTAAAGCAGGAATCATTCTAGCTCCTATTAAAATGATAATTCATCTCCTATTGAAAAGAGAAAATCTAACATATCTAATTAAAACGGAAATTATTCTCATACTAAAACAAGATCTCTCTCCCAATTGAAAAAAAGGGTTTTTTAAATTTAATTAAAATTGTATTTAAAACAATTTGTTATAAAATTAAAACGGGTTAATGACTAAAACGATAGTGCTAATTTTCTAAAAAAAATCTAAATATTTTCAAAAGAGCCGGTGCGTATGCACAAGCCTACAAGCTAGTATATATTATTATTATACCTCTTAGCTCTATTTTTCAAGACTTCACAAAGTCTCCAATTTGTTGGAAACTCTAATACTAATTACGAATATATATATATATATAGCCCGGCTCATTAAAGGACCTTAAATAAGTACCAAATCTAAAACACCCACAACTTCACCTACAAAATGATTTAAACCCTAATATTTTGTGCATATGATCTGCTAACTATAAAGAACATATCTACAAAAATTCAACTCGTTTGACAATTTTTAACACTGGAAAAAGATGAATGCAAAAATTAGACATTTCTAGACCTTTATATATATATTCAAAAGTGGAAAACAATTTTATCTAAGTTAGATATCTCAAACGAGTTGAATTTTTATAGAGATGTTCTTTATGGTTAGTAGATCATATGCACAAAAGATTAGGATTTAAATCATTTTGTAGGTGAAGTTGTGGGTGTTTAGGTTTGGTACTTATTTAAGGTCTTTTTAGGAGCCGGGCTGTATATATATATATATATTATAGTTATACCCTCATCAATCCATTTTTTAGGCCGATTTTTTTCTAAACTCTATTACTAATTACAAACAAATAGGATATAAATAAATAACCAATCTCATCTAGAATTTCACAGAGTCTTTCAACTTTTCCATTGCTAAAAACAATAGTTTCAGCCAAAAATGATTTTCATAAAACTCTTACGCCATAAAGAATAGTTTTCACACTAATCTCAAGTGAAATTTAACATAACAAAGTTTTTTTTCTAGAAAATGACAATGAAACTATAAAGAACAAAAGAAAAAATAAATTAAGTTGTTTGAACATTTAATTTATGCATTTGTTAACCACACATGTGAATGAGAAAAAAGATAACAAAAATTAAACTAATCATAAAATAAGTAACAGTACGGGTGTACTGATAAGTGCTCAAAAAGTGCTATTTAACCCTCGATTATGCCTCTTGTTTAGCCATCTTAGTGGACTAATAGTGTTTATAAGTTGTGTTTTAAGATTCTACAGGTGAAAAAGAGAGTTTTGTAGAATATTAGAGAAAATGGGGTAAAACAAAGCAATTCGGAGCATTAATAATCACATGGGAGGTCTGTGGACAATCATGGAGAAGGCCAAGGAATTGGAGCTATTTGGACCTATTTTAAAGTCTATTTGGAAGCCCAAGGCCAAAGGATTCGTTGTTTGGACCAAAGCCCGCAAAAGATGATAGAAGGATAGAAGCGGAGAGAGAAAATGCGGCTTATGCGTGCCCTGGGACGATGGATCGGCGCCTAGGCGCATTGATTGCGTCACGGGGCGATAGATCGAAGCATCCGTGACGCATTGATTAAGTCCGGGGCCGATGGATAATGCGCCCGGGCGCATGAATCGATTTCTTCGTAGAGCCAATCCTTCTCGGTTTTGAAGACGGTCGGACTCACGAAAAGAAACCTATTTGTATTAGGAAACAAATGACGGTTTGGAATACTTCTAGAACTCATTGTAACCCCTATAAATAGAGGACCTAAGTGCCTCATGTAATTTGCCAATTCACTTATATTATTGTCTCCTAACTTGAGGCGAGAGATTAATAATAAAAGATCGGTTTTAACTAAATTTGAGTCTTAATAAATTAGTCTTTCTAGTCTTATGTTCTTCAACTCTTTTTCTTCTTGTTCTTCCTTCTTTATGGAAGGCTAATCTTCTCCTTCAAGGGAGAAGATGAAGCCAGTGCTTAAGGTTTAATGATTCTTTTGGTTCATGGTGTTCTTCAATCAGGTTAGTTCTTTATGTTTGTAGTTATTAGTTCCATTGCCCACACCAGGGGATGGAAGTATAAAATAGGGTTTATGTTTTGCAATATTAATATCATGCTAGTGTTCTTTACTTTTCTTCTAGTAGTATAGTTCTTTAGAGTTAGGGAAGTATTCTTTGTGTTGCCTTAGAAGGGTAGCTCGGTGGTGCCTAGGGAAGTATTCTTTGTGTTTGCCTTAAGTGGTGATTCATTGAATGGCATACATTAGGAAGTACTCCTTGATGTTGCTCTTGGTAATACATTGAATGGCTGCCCGAGCTTACATAAAAGGAAAGAAGATATTAATAGCATAAACATAGGAACAACCTTAAGTAGAGTTAATTGTTAACGATGTTTTAGTTCGAGAGGGCATCGACACTCGCCGATTGCCTAATTGTAGTCTACTTGTAAGAACAACCATGAAGCGAAGAAGGTCATAGATTAAAAGTATTGGTGGATTCTAATCTCTTGAATTCTCTCTCTTATAAATTCTCAATAGTTTAGTTAATTTAGCTTAGTTTAGCATTAGAATCTACAATCTCTACAATATTAGTTTTAATCCCCCAAATCCCCTTTCCAAGCCCGTTCTTCACAAAAACATACACTTAAAAGTGGAACGATACACTACTCATCCTTTACTTAGTGAGGGATAATTAGGTTTTGATAATTTCTCTTTTGTTCAATCCATCATCATCTATCTACATCATCCATACACCATCTAAACACACAAAAAGAGGTAGTGTCAAATGGCGCCGCTGCCGGGGATATAATTAATTGTAGCCCAAAAAAGAGGCTTGGTCAAATGGCGCCGCTGCCGTTTTAAGTTGTTTATGTTTAACGTTTTCTTTCAAGATTAGAATTTTGGATCTTGAGGTAATTTTAGCCGCATCATCCATCCTTTTAAGAAAGAAAGAAGCTTGAAGGACATCTCAAGACAAGATCTACCATCCGGGTTAGTCAAATCTTCATTCTTTTTATTGTTTTAGTATAGTTGCATCATAGTTTAGTTTTATTGCTTTCTAGTATAATTGCATTTAGGATCTTTTCAACAATTGAAGTTGTAAGCCAACCACGTGAAAAATCAAACTCTAGTGTTTCTTGTCGAATCTTGACAAGCGGACTATCGTCCCGTAGGCAGTGGTACTTAAAGCAATCCAAGTGATTCACCATAACCCTAGAAGAGACGACTTTAGACAACGGGCGAGATACTAGGCAAAAAGCCCAACCCAAATTGAAGAAAGTAGTTTTACATTCTAGTATAATTTAGAATAGTTGCATAGTAGGATAGTTTTTGTTATTTTTGCATAGAATTTTCTAGTGTATGCCCCGTCGTCCATATCATCGTCCGGTAAGAACACAACAGTGGACAAGGTTTAACAACCGACTCACAAGAATACTAGACGAGATTGATACAATGGCCGCAAGCAATGATGGAGGTGTTTTGGACACCAATAATCTTGAAGCTATTCCTCCAATGCAAGCTGACAACAGGAGAAAAGTCGAAGTGATTTCTATTAACCAATCATTGGAGACCCACCAAAGCGAAGATTGTTTTTCCAAAGATTTAGCTAACCGGTTTGAACTTAGAGCATCAAGAATCTACTATGCTTCCAAAGTTCAATGGTTCGCATAATGTTGACCTTTATGTTCACATGAACAAATTTCTATCGATCCTCGAACTTTCAAGAACGAGAATATCAAGGATGAGAGTATCAAGTTAATTCTTTTTCTACTCTCCCTCAAAGGTAAAGCATCCGAATGGTTAACCGCAGACCGATCAATTCAATCAACAACTGGGAGAAGTTAAGAACAAAGTTTATGAACAAGTTCTACCCACCCCGTAAGGATCGTGCAATCGCGCAGCCAGTTTTCATCAGCAATTTCAAAGGGAAGGTGACTAAAGAATATCATCAAAGTTCTGGAGAAATTCAATAATCTGCTAGTCTCATGTCCACATCATGGTTATGATAAAGAGCACACCGCTCATTTTTCTTTTCGAGGACTTTCTACTATAAACAAGCGAGATGATACAAATAATGCATCAAGGTAAGTTTACATCATTGGATGGAGAGGAAGCTTACAACTTTCTCGAGAATTTAGTGAAGACACTCAACAATGGAGTACTAGCAACGGGACGTAGCTAGAGTGGAGGGTCTGCAAGAAATTTGGCAACCAAATTCAAGAAGACCCAAATCAAGCAATGCTATCAATTATGGCAAACTATCATCAGGACTTGAAAATCTGAACAAGAAGTTTGATCAGTTCTCCATGAATCCTCCAAAACCAAACAATTTCCAAGCTAAACCTCACCATCCAAGCCTTTGTTATACCATTTGTGAGCTATGTTCGATGAAGGCCACACCAATCGAAGAGTGTTCAGATTATCCGATACTAATGCAGAGGCATGTAGTATTAACTCTTTAGGAAGAAATAACCCGGTTCAATCGGGGGAATTATTTATTGCCAAGCCAAAATACAAATCGAGGAATTTTTCTCCGTGGATTTCAAAATCGGTCAAATCAGTTCGAATAACCAAAGAGTGATCGGTTCCAAAACCGCCGGCAACCATACGTAAATCAACAAATATACGGAACCCGGCAATACCAAGCCAACACAAAAACGAGAGTTAGTACGGATCTTATGAGTGGATATATTGCCCCTACTACCTCGGTCAAAGCAAGCGGTTATCCCACATCACGGAAGAAGTTATCACCACCATTGTCAATGAAATAAAACGGACAAATCAAAGAACCCGGAAGTTGGAGAATAACTTTGAGTGTCATTCAAGGCGGATAGGGCAAATCGCCGCTTTGACAGAGAGAGATCAAAAGGAGCATTACCAAGCCGGTAGGAGCCAAATCCGAAAGGAAGAGGTGTCCCGCAGTGGATAACCCGGAGATTACTCGGTCGAATGCCCAAGTTAATTCGTCACCACTCTCGAGGTCGGGCAAGAAAGTTGATAACAAGATTGTCTATGAACGAGGAAAAGATCTGCGCGAAGCCTAAGGTAACTTATGTCCCCACCATCCCACCCATTCTAATATTCCGGATATATCTAGTGTTGTGCAACCCACAAGAAAACTGTTGCAAAAGAAGTTGAAGGAACTACCGTGGAATTAAGTAAGAAGAAGCCATCACGAAAGTGACTCCACCTGTCACTCCACTATTTGTTACCAAAACCAACTGGTGCCCTCGAAGCGAAGAGAACCGATATTGAAGAATCCGCCAAAGACCGTTTCCTTCAAACTAGTGAATACCGAAAAGATGACCGGTCTAAGGAGATTTGCGATGTATTTGAAATTTGCAGATTAATATCCCATTTCGACCCATCAAGCAAGTTCCCTCTTATGCCAAGTTCCCGAAAGATCTAGTAAAGAAGAAGACCAACATTCGAAAGAAGCTTTTATCGCCAAAGATGTTCATCGTTACCTACGTAATCTATCGGTTGAAACCGAAGATCCCGGAAGTCAAACTGCTTACATGCGAGGTGGAGATTCTTTGGAGGAACAAGCTTTACTAGATTTGGGTGCCAGTGTGAATCTTCTACCATATTTCGCCTCGAGAAGTTGGGCTTGAAGGATCTAAAACCGACTGATGTTACTTTACAGTTGGCAGATAGATCAGTGAAGATACCTAGAGGACTAATTGAAGACGTCATAGTCAAGATCGAAGATTTCTATTATCCGGTTGATTTCATAGTACTAGACCGCAGGGAACCTACATCCGTAGGCGATACCAATCATTCTAGGCGCATTCTTGGCCCACTGCAAATGCACTCATCAACTGTCGAAACGGTAATATGACGTTATCCTTTGGTAATATGAAAGTTGAGACCAATGTTTTCCATATGTTACAGCAACCACAGGAAGTATGTGCTGTGAACGAGGTATGCATGATTGAAGCGTTAGCACAGGATTATCGACTCATTCATATCCTTGCTGACGAGTTATTGAAAGCTCTGACAGACTTACAGATTGTGAGGAACTTAGTGTTGAGTCAATCAATGCGATTTTGGATTCATCACCTGTCATGGATGACATCAAGTTCAAAGAAAAACTTGAATCGCCTATGCTTGATGGACCACCTAAAGAGCTTAAGAAGGAGCCACCTAAGCTAGAATTGAAGCCTTTACCGTCTACACTCAAGTATGTTTTCTTGGGAGATTTGGGAACCTACCCAGTAGTCATTGCATCAGATTTGACTAAGGAGCAAGAATCCGAGGGTTAGTAGCACTTTTAAAAGGAACATAAGTCGCCTATAGGTTGGACAATTGATGATATCAAGGGGATCAGCCCTATGATAGTTCAACATAGGATTCATCTGGAAGATGATTCCAAGACTTCTAAGCAACCACAGAGGAGGCTTAATCCGAAAATGAAGGAAGTAGTTAGAGAAGAGGTCGTCAAACTCCTTGGCCGGCATTATCTACCCTATTTCGATAGTCAATGGGTTAGTCCGGTTCAAGTTGTGCCAAAGAAGTCCCAACCACGGTGATCGAGAACGAGAACAATGAGTTGATTCCAACCGGGATTCGGATGGATGGAGAGTTTGCATCGACATGAAGAAAGTGAATAGCGCATCGAGGAAAGACCATTTTCCATTGCCATTTATCGATCGGATGTTAGAAAGATTAATTTGGACAAGCTTACTCTTGCTTTCTTGATGGTTACTCGGGATATTTTCAAATCCATATTCACCACGAGGACCAAGAGAAGACCACATTCACATGTCCATTCGAACATTAACCACCGTCAGATGCATTTTGGTCTATGCAATGCAATCGCCCACTTTTCAAAATGCATGATGATGAGTATTTTTTGGCGACATGGTGGAGAAATACATGGAAGTTTTTATGGACGATTTTTCAGTTTTTGGATCATCTTTTGAGGATTGCCTACACCATCTCTCCTTAGTCCTTAAACGTTGTTGCGATACCAACTTAGTTCTGAACTGGGAAAAGTGTCACTTCATGGTAAAGGAAGGGATAGTGCTAGGTCACCAAGTTTCAAAGGAAGGAATTCTAGTAGATCGAGCGAAGATTGATATTATAAAGGATCTACCCAAACCAAGAACTGTCAAAGATATCCGTGCCTTCCTAGGTCACGCGGGATTCTACCGTCAATTTATCAAAGATTTCAGCAGAATTGCAAGACCGCTGTCACATCTGTTAGGGAAAGATATTGTCTTTGATTTTGATACATCATGTGTTGAAGCTTTTATGAAGTTAAAGGAAGCACTAACTTCAGCACCAATCATTCGTGCGCCCGATTGGAGCCAGCCATTTGAAATCATGTGTGATGCATCTGATTATGCAATAGGAGCCGTTCTAGGACAAAGAGACAAGAAAGTGCCATATGCAATCTACTATGCTAGCAAGACTCTAAATGGAGCTCAGATTAATTATTCTACCACCGGAAGGAACTCTTAGCCGTCGCCTCTTCTTCTTTGACAAATTCCGACAATATCTGATAGGTTCAAAGGTGATTGTCTATACTGACCATGCTGCCTTGCGTCATTTACTTGCTAAGCAGGATGCCAAGCCAAGATTGATCCGATGGATACTACTTTTACAAGAATTTAATTTGGAGATACGTGATAAGAAAGGAACAGAGAATGTCGTTGCTGATCACCTTTCTAGATTGCTAGTGGAGAATACGGAAGACAATTTACAAATCTGTGAGACTTTTCCTGATGAACAGTTGTTCAGTATATCAGAAGTGCCATGGTACAGCCACATTGCAAATTATCTTGTGACCGACAAGGTACCATCACATTGGAGCAAGCAAGAAAAAGATTTATTCTACTCAAAGGCCAGATATTATTTTTGGGATGATCCATACTTATTCAAGAAGTGTTCAGATCAAATTATTCGAAGATGCATCCCAGAATTGGAACAGGAATCCATTCTATCATTCTGTCATGATCAGCCTTGCGGAGGACACTTTGGCCCGCAACGTACTGCAGACAAGGTATTACAAGCTGGATTCTATTGGCCTACTCTTTTTAAAGATGCAAATATTTATTGCAAAGCATGTCCGAGATGCCAATTTATGGGTAAAACCTCGAAAAGGTTCGAGTGGCCTCAACAACCGATCCTTATCTCAAAAATCTTTGATGTATGGGGTATAGATTTCATGGGACCATTTCCTCCTTCTTTTGGTTACACCTACATTCTACTTGCTGTGGACTATGTTTCAAAATGGATTGAAGCAGTTCCTACGAAGACCACCCCGATCATAAAGTCGTCGTGGACTTTTCTCTCAAGAAGAACATTCTACCAAGATTTGGAACACCGAGCCATCATTAGTGATAACGGTTCTCACTTCAGTAACCGTGTATTTGGGAATCTTATGGCAAAGTATGGAGTAATTCACAAGCTAACTTTACCATATCATCCTCGGACTAATGGTCAAGCGAAGTTTGAATAGGGAAATCAAGAGTATTCGGAGAAAACAAGAATCCATCTAGGAAAGACTGGTCTCTTAGACTCCAAGATGCACTATGGGCATACGAACGACATTCAAAACACCCATAGGGATGTCGCCTATCGCTTGGTATATGGAAAAGCGTGTCATCTACCCAATGAGTTAGAACATAAAGCCTATTGGGCAGTTGAAAGAGATGAATTTCAACCTAGATCAAGCAGGAGAAAGGAGGAAGCTTCGGATCGGTGAATTAGAGGAATTGAGAAGTGATGCTTATGATAAGTCGAGGATTTACAAGGATAAGACTAAAGCATTACATGATAGAAGAATTCAAGAGAGAATTTGAACCAGGACGGAAGGTTCTCTCCTACAACTCTCGTCCTAGAAATTTTCCTGGAAAGTTTGAGATCTAGATGGACGGGACCGTTTATAGTAAGACATGTCACACCTTTTGGAGCTATTGAAGTAGAAGACATAAAGAGAAGGACTCGTTTCAAAGTCAATGCTCATCGACTAAAGCCTTTTCTGGAGTTACCCTACATCGGAGGCGTGGGAGGCCATTTTTCTCGAAGGATCCTGGTTTATCGGACCAATTGTTGAAGCGGAAAATTGGGGTAAAGTTACCTACACACCTTAAAGATTACATTCTATGTCTTGCTGAACCTGTTACTCTGTCTAGTTTAAGTTTTTTGCATGAGGAAGCCAAGCGTCGTAAGCTTGACTCCTTAGGATCTCATTAGTATAAGTGCCACTGATAGCCGGGCCCTCAGATTTTCATAACTTTGTCCTTTACTGAGAGGAGTTGCAAGCGCCGGAGTCAAAGTCTCATAACTCTAGTAGACCGGTATATAAAATGTCTATAGGAAGTAAGCATGTTGTTGAGAGATCAGTTTTGGAATGGGAATTCTAGTCTTGAGGATCTGACTTTAAAAGACTCACATTATGTCTTGGGGATCTGACGTAAAAAGACCTAAAAATTTGTTTCTTGAACTAATTCTGATATTCGGCATCAATGGTAATATCCTACCTTTTTCTCATCCATTTCATTTACTTCTTTATACATTGAGGTCAATGCATGCATAAGTAGGGGAGGGTGTACTTGAGAAATGAATTTCAAAATTAGTTTTCAAAAACTAAAATATTTTTGTTTCTATATCGAGAGCATGAGAAAAATGAATTTTAATGATGAGTCCGGGATATAGATTCTATCTTTGTTAGTCTTGAGTTTGATAGATAGTTGATATTATTAATTTCATTACCGCTTAGACTATTTATTATGCTCGGACATAGTTCTTATTGATAGAATTTTTTATCAAGGCACCACCATAATACTTGGTCAGGTTTGTGTGTACTTTTGCTAGAAGAGAGATTTAAACCCCTAGTAAACCGAAGTAGAATTTTTAGACTTAGCCCGTGAGACTTGAGCTTTATACTCATTTTTTTGGAGAGTTCTTACTTAAAAATCCGAGTCTTAGTGACTCATCATCTTTCGAGTTCTTTATGTCGTTGTAATATAGTCTTATTATTCTTTAATTTGGTTAACCACGTGACATCAACTGGGGGATAGCCATTAGGTCTTGTAGTCTATTCAAAACAAGTATCATACCGATAAGTCAAGTAGTGAACCCATTCAGCCTTTATCCCACCTAGTAGGACCATCATGTTAAACTCTTTTGAGCCTTTACAATAAGCCATTTTCTTTCATAAAACCCTCTACCATTCACCCTTCACCCAACTCCGGACAAAAGTATAGCCAAAATCTTTATCACCATACCCATATGTTTCGAGAATACGAGGGGCACAAGGAGGAAGAAAGACAAAAAAAGGAAGATTACAAGGAAATACCAGAGAGATACAATGAATCCCATCATTCTGTTCAAAGTGAAAGAAGCTAGTGGAAAACAAGCATATCTAGTACTAATCAAGGATATACCACTGAGTTAAAAATAAAAAAAAAAAAAAAAAAAAAAAAAAAAAAAAGTTGAACATAATGGATGGAAAAGCTAAGATAAAGGAAGAATTTTCTCTGCAATACAGAATTTGAAGAAATCTTCCAAAGAAAGAAGCAAAACCCTTAGTGTTTTCAGAAACAACCTTAGAATCCTTTTTACCTTTCCTTCATAAACCAATACCCAAACCAAGTTACAACCCATGACTTATCATTACAGTATGGTACGAAGTCTAAAATAGGTGAGAGGATGCTAAAGTGAAGGACCCGACACTTCATATGTGATTGACATTCTTTCCATGAGACTAATTTTATTCAGAAGTCTATTTTTCAAGGTAGTATGTGGGATGTTCGTATACATTATTCTTTTCTCCACATACATGAGGTAAAATAGTAGACCATCTTCTGAGAGATTCTTTTCTGAGAGTATGACCGGTGAGGATTGAAAGTCGAGATTATCTACCTATGGTAAACTAGGGATTCCGTTTCTTGGATAGGAGAGTATAGGAGATTGACTAAGTACACACATAAGCCTTGATTGAGAATTTTGTCAATTTTTACTATCTCCCATCATAATCTATGAGTCTTTGCAGAAATGTAGTTAGCAATAGAGACTGTCTATTGGGGTAAGCACTAAGTAGGTAAGGAATTTCTCTCTCTGAAAAATACTATCATTCTTAAACATGCTATTGATTGATTTTGTGGGTATATCACCTGAAAACCCTCACGAGACTATAACTCGTCCTTTTTGGGAACTTAAAGGTTTAAAGCCTTGTTGCATATGGTAAATGCAATCGCGATGCCTGCGAAAATGAGTTAGGATTTTATTTTTGTTATTAGGATGTGATTTTGATCACTTATCTATTTTTTATCTTATTTGCTAAGAGACTAGCAAAAGGCTAGTTGGGAGTTGTGGTAAGTGCTCAAAAAGTGCTATTTAACCCTCGATTATGCCTCTTGTTTAGCCATCTTAGTGGACTAATAGTGTTTATAAGTTGTGTTTTAAGATTCTACAGGTGAAAAAGAGAGTTTTGTAGAATATTAGAGAAAATGGGGTAAAACGAAGCAATTCGGAGCATTAATAATCACATGGGAGGTCCGTGGACAATCATGGAGAAGGCCAAGGAATTGGAGCTATTTGGACCTATTTTAAAGTCTATTTGGAAGCCCAAGGCCAAAGGATTCGTTGCTTGGACCAAAGCCCGCAAAAGAGGATAGAAGGATAAAGCGAGAGAGAAAATCGGGCTTATGCGTCGGGACGATGGATCGAAAGCGTCGAGACAAGATTGATTGCGTCTGGGACGCATAGATCGAGCATCCAGACGCATTGATTAAGTCTGGGACGCATGGATAATGCGTCCAGGCGCATGAATCGACATTAATCGTGTAGCCAATTCCTTCCGGTTTGAAGACAAAGTCGGACTCTGAAAGAAACCTATTTGTATTAGGAAACAAATGACGGTTTGGAATGCTTCTAGAACTCATTGTAACCCCTATAAATAGAGGACCTAAGTGCCTCATGTAATTTTCCAATTCACTTATATTCTTGTCTCCAGAACTTGAGGCAGAGAGAGATTAATAATAAAAGATCGGTTTTAACTAGCTGAGTCTTAATAAATTAGTCTTTCTAGTCTTATGTTCTTCAACTCTTTTTCTTCTTGTTCTTCCTTCTTTATGGAAGGCTAATCTTCTCCTTCAAGGGAGAAGATGAAGCCAGTGCTTAAGGTTTAATGATTCTTCTGGTTCATGGTGTTCTTCAATCCAGGGTTAGTTCTTTATGTTTGTAGTTATTAGTTCCATTGCCCACACCGGGGGGATGGAAGTATAAAATAGGGTTTATGCTTTGCAATATTAATATCATGCTAGTGTTCTTTACTTTTCTTCTAGTAGTATAGTTCTTTAGAGTTAGGGAAGTATTCTTTGTGTTGCCTTAGAAGGGGTAGCTCGGGGAGTGGTCGCCTAGGGGAAGTATTCTTTGTGTTTGCCTTAAGTGGTGATTCATTGAATGGCGCCCTATTAGGAAGTACTCCTTGATGTTGCTCTTGGTAATACATTGAATGGCTGCCCGAGCTTACATAAAAGGAAAGAAGATATTAATAGCATAAACATAGGAACAACCTTAAGTAGAGTTAATTGTTAACGATGTTTAGGTCCAAAGGGCATCGGCAGACTCGATTGCCTAATTGTAGTCTACTTGTAAGAACAACCATGAAGCGTAAGGTCATAGATTAAAAGTATTGGTGGATTCTAATCTCTTGAATTCTCTCTCTTATAAATTCTCAATAGTTTAGTTAATTTAGCTTAGTTTAGCATTAGAATCTACAATCTCTACAATATTAGTTTTAATCCCTCAAACCCCTTTCCAAATTCGTTCTTCACATAACATACACTTAAAAAGTGGAACGATACCCTACTCATCCTTTACTTAGTGAGGGATAATTAGGTTTTGATACGCTTCTCTTTTGTTCAACGATCATCATCTATCTACATCATCCATACACCATCTAAACACACAAAAAGAGGTAGTGTCATGTACACCCAAAACAAATAAAATTGTATTGTATGCACTATATATACGGGCCTAACAAATAAAGTTGGATCAATTTGATGTGTTATCCACTGTGGGATTTAGACATTTAGTCATAGTTAAGGACTTCAAAAACTACAATTCCAGCAACAATAATTACGACATATTCCAATTAAATTTATGAATTATATAATTTCCAATTTTAGTGGAATAACGATATTCAATTAAAGCGGACATTAGCTTAAATAAATTATAAAACTATTGATTTAGTTAAAGTGGATGTTGGGCTTAAATAAATTATATACCAAACCAAACCAAAACAAATTAACGAGTGTTGTGGAATGTAAGGGGCATTAACGATCCTTACAAGGCAGAGGAGGTGAATAAGGTGAGGATTCATAAGAATATTTGTATTTTGGGGTTGGTAGAAACTAAAGTTTTCATTGAGAAAGTTGTATATATTCAAAAGAAGAGTTGTCCTGGGTGGATATGTATTGATAACTACAGCAAAGATCCAAGAGGGAGAGTGTGGCTCTGCTGGGATCCTTCCGTTGTATCTATCACTAAGATTAGTGAAGGTGACCAGTTTATACATTCCCATGTAACTAAATTGTCTTCGGCTTTGACATATATACTCACTACTGTTTATGCTATAAATGATGGTAGTGCTAGGCTTGAGCTATGGAGGGACTTAACTAGTTTACAAGTTAGTCATATTCCTTGGTGTGCTTTTTGTGACTTTAATAATGTTACAAATGCTCATGAAAGAGTTGGTGGCCATCTTGTTCATCCAAGGGAAACAATTCCGTTTGTTCATTGTTTACAAGTTACTGGTCTTGTGGATCTCAAGTTTGATCTGGTTTCTTTTACACCTGGTCTAACAACTCTGAAGGCAGGAACAAAATCATGTCTAAAATAGATAGGTGTGTTGTTAATGATAAATGGCTTGTAGAATTTGGTTTTTCAGAAGCTGAATTTCTACCACATGGGATCTCAGACCACAGCCCAGTTCTTATATCTTGGGCTGATTATAAAAGGAAAGCAAGTCCTTTTAGATTCTTCAATAACTGGGTGTTTCACACTGAGTTCAAGGACATTTTGGAGGATTCTTGGTTACAATATGTGGATTCTAACCCTATGTATATTCTTATGCAAAAACTTAAGTCTCTTAAGCTCAAGTTGAAAGGATGGTCAAAGAAGCATTTCTCTAGTCTACACTCTTAAGTGGAGGTTACCAGGACATGCCTTTATGATATGCAACAACTTTAGCTGTATCCTTTGGATATAACTCTTATTCTAAAAGAAAGGACTGAAATGAAGAAGTATGGTGAGTTGGCCAAAGTAGAGTTCATGGAATTAAAGCATAAAAATTATAATGACTGGTTTGTGGATGGTGATCAAGGTACAACATATTTCTTTAGTTGCATAAAAGAAAAGAAGAATAAACATGCTATATGGTCTTTGGTCTCGAATGAAGGAGTCAAATTGGATACACATCAGTTGGTGACAAATGAAGTGGTTGGCTATTTCAAAAATCTTATCGGCACTTCTTCAGCTATCACAGTGGGGCATGAGTTATTCAGTGAATTAAATATCTCTACTTCTCTATCATCTGGTGTTGTTGATTCTCTTGCAGTGGATGTTACTCCTCTCAAAGTAAAGCAAGCTCTCTTTTCCATGGATGATGACAAATCACCAGCCCAGATGGCTTTAATGCTTTTTTCTTTAAGACTTGCTGGGAAACAATAGGTGAGACATTTACTAATGTTATTCTTAATGTCTTTTCTTCTGGTCACCTTCCTAGAGGGGTAAATGCTACTACCTTGTGTCTTATTCCGAAAACTAGTAATCCAACTAGAGTGGAGGAATATAAACCTATTGCCTGTTGTACTATTATCTACAGATGCATCACTAAGATAATTACTAACAGGCTTAAAAGTGTCATTGAAGAATTAGTTGCACCCAACCAAATTGCTTTTATACATGGGCTCAATATTCAAGACAACCTTCTCTTATCTTATGAAGTGCTAAGAAGCTATGGTAGAGCTCACATCTCTCCAAGATGCTCTATTAAGGTAGATATAAGGAAGGCGTACGATACAGTGAGTTGGGAGGCTATTTTTCATATATTAAAGAGATTTAATATCCCTCAAAGGATGATTGACTTTATTTCGATTTGCATAACTACTCCACATTATTCCATCTTGTTGAATGGTTCTTTGGAAGAGTTCTTTCAATGGAAGAGGAGGCTCAGACAAGGTGATCCTCTCTCCCCTTATCTCTTTGTAATGGTTATGGAGGTTATAAGCAGACTTTTACATGATGGTATCAATTCTAAGACTATCAAACCTCATCCCAAATGCAAGAAGATTCAACTCACACACCTGTGTTTTGCTGATGATTTGTTGATATTCTCAAAGGGTGATTTTGAGTCTATTAACTCTATAAACAAGAAATTGCAGATTTTTACTACTGCAACAGGTCTCATGATCAATACAACAAAGACTACTATCATGGTAGGAGGCATGAGTGATGATGGTGCAAAAGCTATGGCAAGTACTATGCAAATTCTGTTGGTATATCCTCCAGTTACTTACTTGGGAGTTCCTTTAGTAGCATCCAAATTAGGCATTAAGAACTACCTTCCTTTAGTGGAGAAGGCTACTGAAAGAATCACCAGCTGGAAGGCGAGATTCCTCTCTCATGTAGGTCGACTTCATCTGATAATTTCAGTTCTCTCTTTGTTCCATGTGTACTGGTCTAGATCTTTCATGCTTCCTAAAGCTATACTAGATCACATTGTCAATATTTGTTCTAACTTTTTGTGGAGTGGGCATGAACTCTCCAACAAGATGCATCAAGCAAGCTGGAGCACTATATGCTTAACTCGCGATCGGGAGCAAGCTGGGCTGAATATTACGGATATACACAAGTGGAGCAAGGCTGCATATTGTGGTTTAGTATTTAAAGTGGCCACTAAGGATGATAGTCTATGGGTCAGATGGGTGTATTCCCAACATATAAAAAATAAACACTTCTGGTATATGGATATCCCTCGAGATTGTTCATAGGTTTGGAGAAATGCTTTAAAGACAAAAGTACTTGCAGGAAGGTTCATTAGACAAAGACTGACAAATGGGAAGAAAACTAAGGTCTGGCACGATCTATGGTGTAGTGACATCCCTCTATATCATAATCATCAAGCTAAGTTTGATTGGGCTATTATCATTGGGTTGGAAGCTACAGTAGATGTTATTATTACTGATGGCGAGTGGAACCACCTTGTGCATTTACTGCATGATGAAGATTTGAAACATCGGATTCTTGACACTAAGATCCATGGAAATCTAGAAGAGGACACCATCACATATTGGAAATTTTACCACAAGTTTGGCATACCAAGCTCTGAGAAGAGAGGCACCACATGTTAGATGGGCTAGTCTTGTATGGGGAAAACTGGTACATCCTCAGCACTTATTTTGTACATGGCAGCTATTCTCAAATAGCTTACAAACACAAGATAGGCTAATACAGAAGAAGGTCCTGGAGCACTCTCAATGTTGTTTCTGCAACAACAACTAACAATGAAAATTCGAAGCATTTGTTTTTTGAATGCCCTTTTTCTAAAGAGGTATTAGAGGGTATAGAAAATTTCTTGGGTATAAACACAGATACTAGGAATGCTAATCGTGAATGGTCAAGTATCTTCAAAATTTGTTTGGCTAATAAGACAAAAGCTAAGATTATAAGGGATTTTATATATGCTTCAGTCAATTTCATATGGCATGAAAGAAACAACATAAGATTTCAAAACACTTGACAATCAGCTCAAGTTCTAGTTCAAAGGATCATTGCTGATACAAGGTTTTACATTCAAGCCAATATGGAACAGGTACCGGACTCGATCGAGAACAGAGTTTTGCTTAATAGATTGAGGTTACATGCTAACTTCAAGGATATGTCCCCAATTCAGTGCATCTGGCACAAGCCAATAGATGGGAAAATGAAACTCAATACGGATGGATATGTAGGAAAGGGTCAAGTTGGTATTGGTGGTGCTATACGGAATGAGCTTGGTGAAGTTGTTATGGCTTTTGTTGGGTTTAACTTGAATACTTCAATTATATACCAAAAGTTACTGGCCATTAAAGAAGAACTGAATGCTTGTATCTTGTTGCAGTACTCAAGAGTAGATGTGGAGTCAGATTCAATGAGAACAATACAAGCTATAAAAGGTTCGGAACAACCACCTTGGTATTGCTTGAATATTCTTATAGCAATCTTGAGTCTTATTCCATTGTTTGAGGCATAGCTAGTAAATTCGTGGATGGAAAAAAGTTCTATACGGCAATTATTCGCCTAAGATTTGAAATTTCTAACAATAATAC
Organism: Coptis chinensis; assembly: GCF_015680905.1. NCBI lineage: Eukaryota > Viridiplantae > Streptophyta > Magnoliopsida > Ranunculales > Ranunculaceae > Coptis > Coptis chinensis. The sequence goes on from NC_141456.1 coordinate 43,276,756, forward strand.
TTTTAAATATTTGGTCCAATAAAACTCTAACGGTAAAAATACGATATACGTGTTTTAAATGGGTATAATACGAATGCATTCCTTTAAAATTCGGTTATATATTTTACATTTAAAACTTTGATATATAAGTACATAACATTTTTATTTTTATTTTTACAATTTTATTCATGAAAAAATAATATAAATGTCAAATTTTTTGTAACAACTAAGGCCCAGCCTGTTTTTTTGAATTCAGAAAGCCTAGTAGCCAACATTGTGCTCTTATGGAATTACAAAGTGTTACCAAAAATGGGGAATATCTAGAACCATAGCTAGAAAAAAACGGAAAATTTGAAGTCGATGCCTGTCTGATGGCCATATCAAAGATTTGACATTCAAATCCCATGTAGCGAGGAGGTGTACAATTCATGCGCTATTTCATTGTTGATTGTGTATATCAAACTAGTAGTGTGTCTTAGTTGGAACCATAACATTGTGTTGGTTACTAGGCTTTCTGAGTTCCAAAGTTTACAATTAATACTAACACATTTATTTTTGGTTACAACTAAGGCTCGTCCCGTTTTTTTTAATTAAAAAAATCTGGACATTATAATTCGGCAATTATAAGCCCGGCCCAACCAATTCGCGAATTAAACCGTATCATTAAAAAATTTGCCGACTTATTCGTTTTATTCGCCAAACCTTATAATTCGCGAATAATTCGGCGAATTACTAGCTATGGTTTGAGGTGATAGAGTTTAAGCACATATACATATAATCAAATATGGTTGCAGACCACTTAGCTTCTCTGTATAGTATTGGTATGGATACAGGTCCTTGTGTAATGTTGGTTTCTCCCCCTCTTACTGAAACTCTTTCTAAACTTGTAAGGGAAGATAGGGAAGGGAAAGTGTACTATAGATCTTTATATTAATGGAAGCAAGGGAGGCTATAATTCCAACTACTTAACTTAAAAAAAAAAAAAAAAAAAAAAAAAAAAAAAAAAAAACAAAAACAAATTACATGTGGAAAACTAAATTATACAAAAAATAATATCACAAAATATATAATATAAAATGAAAAAAAAATAACGGCAAACCAATAATGACATATTTATATTGGAAACTAACGTCAAAGAACAATTAACGGAAAACAGAAAATTAGATGCAAATGCATCGAACTAACCTCAAATAATATTTAACAGAAAATTGGAAATTGGATGCACATGCAAGTATTAAACTAATCTTAAAAATTAATTAATGGACAATTAGAATATGGATACAACTACATTAAACTAACCTCAGAGAATAATTAACGGGAAATCAAAACTTGGATGTAAATACATCGAACTAACATCAAAAAATAATTGTCGGGAAATCAGAAACTAGATGCAATGCATTGAACTAACCCTCAGAGATTAAATTAATGGGAAATCGGAAAATGGATACAACTGTATTGAACTAACATAAAAAAATTAACTATAAATTGGAAACATGATACAAATGCGTGAAACTAATCTTAAAATATAATTAACGGAAAATTGGGAACTTGATGCAACTATATTGAACTAATTTCAAAAAATAAATTGGATGCAAATACATTGAACTAACCTCAAGAAATAATTAACGGCAAATCAAAAACTGGATATGATGCAAATTCATTGAACTAACTTCAAATAATAATTAATGGAAAATAAAAAACTAGATGCAAATTAATGCAATCTCTTCGAATAATAAATGAGAAATCGGAAACTGGATGCAAATGTATTAAACTGATCTCAAAGAATGATTAACGGGGAATCGGAAACTGAATGCAAATGCATTGAACTGACTTCAAAGAACAATTAACAGGAAATTGGAAATTGGATGCAAATACATTGAACTAATTGTAAAGAATAATTAACAAGAAATCGGAAACTGAATGCAACTGCATTGAACTAACCTAAAAAAATAAATAACATAAAATCAGAAACTGGATGCAAATGCATTGAACTAACCTCAAAATATAGTTGTGTTATATGTTGTGGGAATGTCTCGATAAGTATATATAGTTTTGCATTTAAAACGGTGTTTATCTTATCTTTTTTCTTATGATTGAGAATACCTTGCTATTCGAGTAGCTTTAATATGAACTTCGTCTTATTAGACAATCTCACAAAACTTCAATCAAACTTCTATTATTAAATAACAAAATGATGTTGAAAGGTTTTATCAATGGCAAGTTATTTTTTTTTACTAGAGAGTACGTGGGGTTTTCATGTTATAAGAAATTTGGATGAGTGATCAATACAATATTTGTATATAATAATTCTGCATATATAGTTGCATATATTTTTCAGAATAATTAATATGATAGGACCCGTTCGTAGATAATCTTTGAAGATCCCACATAGTGAGTCAGGTATAATTTAAAGAATAATTAACGAGAAATCGGGAACTGAATCATCTTTGATAATCCCATATAGTAAATCAAATATAATTTATTTTTATGTCATGTTTGCAAAGACATTACAGATGGATCCGTAGAAAGTTGGTATTGCACACCACATTGGATAATTAAAAGGAAATTGAAAATTGGATTCAAATATATTGAACTGAGCTCAAAGAGTAATTAACGGAAAATCAAAAATTTATGCAAATACAATAAACTAAACTCAAAAAGTAATTATATAATTAACTAGAAATTGTAAATTGGCTACAACTGCATTAAACTAACGTCAAAGAATAACTATCGGGAAATTAGAAATTGAATGCAAATCCTTGAAAAATATTTAATGGGAAATCGGAAACGGTATGAAAAAATGTATCAAACAAACCTCAAACAATAATTAACAGGGAATCGGAAACTGGATGCAAATGCATTGAACTAACCTCAAAAAACAATTAACAGGAAACCAAAACCGAATGCAACTGCATTGAACTAACCTCATAGAATAATTGAGTGGAAATCATAAACTATATGCAAATGTATTGAAATAACCTCAAAGAATAGTTAACGGGAAATCAGAAACCGGATAAAATTGCATTGAACTAACCTCAAAACATAAATAATAATAAATCATAAACTAGATACAAATGTATTTAACTAACCTTAAAAAGTTATTAATGAGAAATCGAAAATTGGATGCAAATGCAATAAACTAATCTAAAGACTAATTAACAAAATATCAAAAAATGGATATAACTGCACTGAACTAACCTCAATAAATAATTAATGAGAAATCATAAATTTGATACAACTACATTGAACAAATAAACCTCAAAAAATAATTAACGGGAAATCGAAAACTTGCTGCAAATGCATTGAACTAACCTCAAAGAATAATTAACGGAAAATCGGAAATTGAATGCAACTGCATTGAACTAACCTCAAATAATAATTAACGGAAAATAAAAAACTGGATGCAACTGCATTAAACTAAAATCATAGATTAACTAATAGGCCAGGAAATCAGAAATTGGATACAATATCCTTGATAAATATTTAACGGAAAATTGGGAACTGGATGCAAATACATTGAAATAATCTCAAAGAATAGTTAACTAGAAATCGGAAACCGGTAACTGCATCAAACTACCCTCAAAGCATAAATAATCGGAAATTAGAAGCTAAATGCGAACTAACCTCGAGAAATAATTAACAAGAAATAAAAAACTGGTTGCAGATGTATTGAACTAACATCAAAGATGTATTGAACTAACATCAAAGAACCTGGATGCAAATGGATGCAAATGCAATGAACTAATCTCAAAGAGTAATTAACAAAATATTGAAAACTAGATGCAACTAAGCTGAATTAACCTAAATGAATAATTAACGGGAAATCAGAAACTTGATACAACTACATTGAATTAACCTCAAAGAAAAATTAATGGGAAATTGGAAACTAGATGCAACTACATTGAACTAGCATCAAAGAATAATTAACGTAAAATCGGAAACTTGATGCAAATGCATTGAACTAACCCTGAAACATAGTTGTATTATATGTAGGGAGAATATAATGTCTCGACAAGTATAGTTTTGCATTTTAAGTAGTGTTTATTATAATTATTTTATTATGATTGGGAATGTCTTGCTATTTAAGTAGTTTCAATATCATCTTCGCCATATTGGGCATTTTCACAAAATTTCAATCAAATTTCTATTATTAAATAACCTAACAACAAAAATAAGTCAATGAGTTTTATCAAGGTTTGGTGCTTTCTTTTTATATAGAGTGGCGCAAGAAAATTGAATGAGTGATTAATATAATTTCCATATCTCATAGTTGTACATAGTTGCTAATATTTTTTAGAATAATTTAATATAACGACAGCTGCTCGTAGGACGGGTTCGAAAGCTAGTTATGTTATGTATGTGCAATTGCAACTGATCTATTCTGCACTTGAAAAGTTGAAAATACCCAATTTCAGCAAAACCTGTCTTATAATTAAAGCTGAAATTTAAGAAGTGAAACACTGGAACTAGTCTTCTCACAAAAATAGAATCTAAAATAACGGCAACCACAGTTATTAATATCAATGACAATGGAAGTCCCCTTTGCCTGGGCTGAACATACTAATCCTACAAAATCACTCAAAAGTCAAAACAACCCTTTAACATGTTATTTGATTTGACACTTTCAAATGAAGTTTTGTATGAAACAAGTAGTATATAACTATATATAACTCATTCTGAGGCACAGAACATACTGTAGTCAAAACTATACCGATCAAAGAAGGGTATCATATTAGGCATGTAAATGATGATACATCGATGACTCAGTCAACAGCAAAAGAGGAAGACAATCAACAGTCGAAACAGTTATAGTTTAGCAAATGATAGAGTGACAACTGTACATAGGTTTTCTATTAAAGTAACTGATTCTGTTTTGTAGTATAAATACACGTAACAAACCAATGATTGAGAAGAATGAAAAACAAGATTCATTTGAGTGTAAGAGCATTTGTTTATGGTATCAGAGCTTCTCACCATTCGGTGTTGATCCAAAATCAATTTTGAGGATTCACCTATTTTCATAGAATCATCAAAACAATACTTAGATCTATTACTTCCAAAGATCAAGTCATCGATTTCTTCAAATTCAAGATTATCAATTGATTTTTTCAATCAAATCTAGGGTTTCAAATGGCAAGAACCAATCAAACAACACAACCATCAATGAGTATCAATCAAATTCCCACTGTGATTGATAACACTCAATCAACTGTGAATACAGTTATACCTGGTTCTGATTCAAGTGTTGTAGCTCAAAATCCAGCAATAACAACAAATTTAAGTGTTGTTGCTCCGATTCCAGCATCAAACATCAATTCTAATGATTCTACTCAAGTTCCTATGCTCAATGTTAATTCAGCTATGCAAGATCGATCTTCAAATCTCAATTTTAGTGATTCTACTCTAGTTCCTTTGTTCAATGTTAATTCAGTTATGCAAGATCGAAGTTTTTCTGGTTTTCAACCAATGATTTCAAGTTTTAATGGAGTTCAGAATCAAGTGCCAGTTTTCAGTAATGGTCAATATCAAGGTTTTAATTATAATGGAGTTCCACAACAAAGTTCCACTGGTGTTCAACATCAAGGAGTTCCTTTTCAGAATTATTATAACAATGGAGTATTTCAATCTCCATCTTATGGTATTCATGCTCCACCTGGATTCAGTATGCAGTTACCCATGGCGGTACCACCTCAGAATTCATCCTACTCGTTTCAGAACATAAGTAACATGGTACCAGTCAAGTTGACTTCAGAAAAGTATCTACAATGGAAACATCTCTTTCAACCAATCTTCAAAACTTATGATCTAGAAGGTTTAATTAAAGGTACTGACTTATGTCCTTCTCAGTTTCTTATTGATAACAATGGTCACTTGACAAATAAGATGAATCCTCAATATGTGGCATGGGTCAAGAAAGATCAAATGTGTTTAATATGGCTTAACGCTACATTGTCTCAAGAACTGCTACCTTATGTTGTTGGATTACCTACTGCTAGAGCTCTTTGGGTTACACTAGAGAATAGATTGTCTAATATCTCTAGGTCCCATGTCATTCAACTGAAAACTGAACTTCAAGACATTAAGAAAGGAAGCAGCTCTATGGCTCAGTATTTCCACAAGCTTAAGCAAATATTTGACAAGTTAGCAGCTGCTGGAACTGTACTTGATGAAGCTGATATGGTTTTTCACATGTTGCATGGATTACCTACTGAGTATGCTGCATTTAAGACATCAATTAGAGTACGGTCAAAGAATGATCCAGTGATTGTTGAAGAACTTCATAATCTGGCATTAAGTGAGGAACTGAACATGGAACAAGGACACAGACAAGTGAATTCGATCATCAAGTAAATCAAGCATTTTATCTTTGGAACTCGATCTAGCGAGGGAACTATAACAACAGAGGAAGAGGGAGTTATAATAATTACAGAGGAAACAACAGAGGAAATTATAGAGGTAGAGGATCATACAACAATTATCAAGGCAACAACAATGTTTCAAGCTCCAATTCTAATTACAACGGCAGCACTAGTTCAAACTACAACAACAATAGCAACACTCACTCAAGGCCTCAGTGTCAGATTTGTGGAAAATTTGGGCATGTTGCTATTGATTGTCACAATCGTATGAATCACTCATATGTTGGGAGAATTCCACCTGCAAAGTTAGCAATGCTAGCTAATATGAGTGAATTTACCTTTGATAGTTCCACAAGCTCTAACAACAACAACAATGGCAACTTTAACAACAATACTGGATCTTCAGGATACAATTCAAGGGATTCTCTATGGTATGCTGACACTGGAGCAACTAATCACCTCACATCAGACTTATCCAATCTCTCAGTTCACTCCGACTACAAAGGTTCTGACAAAATTCTAGTGGGCAATGGTCAAGGTTTGTCTATACAGCACACTGGTTCCACTTACTTAAAACCTTTCAATTCCAGTCATACATTTAAAATGCAAAATGTTTTACATGTGCCATCCATCACACATAATCTCTTAAGTGTACACAAGTTTGTGTCTGACAATCATTGTATACTGATTTTCTCTCCTACTGGTTGCTATGTAAAGGACATTGCCACGGGGAGGATGCTTTTCCAAGGACCAACTGAGCATGGTCTCAGATCCTCTCCATCTCACATCCAGTTCATCAAGTCATTCATCCTCGTGATACATTCCTCTTGCCCTTTCTCAATAAAAGGTTTCTCAACAACATGGCATAAGAGATTAGGTCATCCAAATTGCATGTTTTTTAAATAAACTCATTCAAAATAAGAATGTTGATGTCAAAGGGTCTTCAGTTTGTTCCTTTTTGTGAGGATCGTGCTTTTTGAAGCAAAAGCACAAAACTATCATTTTCTTTGTCTATATGTAAGTCTGAAAGTCCTTTACAATTGCTTCATATAGACCTTTGCGGTCCATCACCTGTGTATTCTCATACTGGTTTCAGATTTTATGCAAGTATTGTTGATGATTTTTCAAAATATTGTTGGATTTTTCCTTTATCACACAAGTCTGAATTTGACATGGTATTTCAATCATTCAAATCTTTGGTAGAAAATAATTTACATCAGAAAATCAAGTGTATTAGAACAGATGGTGGAGGAGAGTTCATCAGTACACATTTTGAAACGTTTTTATCCAAGTGTAGGATTAAACATCAATTCTCTTGCCCTCATACCCCTGAACAGAATGGGATTGTAGAAAGGAGACATAGACATATTCTAGACATGGCCAGAATACTCACTTCTCAGTCACATTTACCTTCCAAGTATTGGACTGAACTTTTTGCCACAACAGTCTATCTCATAAACAGATTACCTTCCACTTCATTACATTATGTGTCTCCTTGGGAAAAGTTATACAATAGTGTACCAAATTATCATACTCTCAAAGTTTTTGGGTGTAGGTGTTACCCTTGGCTTCGACCATACACATCCAACAAACTTGAACTCATATCCAAACCTTGCATTTTTATAGGATACAACCTACAACACAAGGGGTACAAGTGTCTAGATGAAGTTACAGGAAGAATATATGTATCAAGACATGTTGTCTTCAATGAGGCTGAATTTCCCTTCAAAATATCTCCTGCATACTCCACTTCTCTCCAGTCTTTCATTTCTTCTGAATTTTGTAACACAAGTATTTTTGAAGAAATTCTTCCTATCATTCTTGATTCACCTCAGATCATCTTTGAAAATTCTAACAAACAATCATCATCTTTATCAAACAAAAATTCAAGGTCACCCATTGTTTCTTCAGAGTCCAGTCATTCTATGACAACAAGATCTAAACATGGTATATTCAAACCTAAGTCACTCATTTCTACTAATCATCCTATTCCCCAAGCTGTACAAACATCTCTTGCTTCTATTTCCACTACTCCAACATGTTACACTCAAGCAGTGAAAGATCCTAATTGGAGACAAGCTATGGCCAGTGAATTCAATGCTCTAATTAAAAATGGTACTTGGCAACTTGTGCCATACTCTTGAGTTCAATATTGTAGAACACAAGTGGTCGCTTCAAGATGAAACAAAAAAGTCGATGGATCTCTAGACAAACACAAGGCTAGGCTAGTGGCAAAGGGGTATCATCAATTAAGTGGATTAGATTATCATGAGACTTTCAGTCCAGTTGTAAAGTCTGCAACAATCAAGCTCATTTTATCTCTTGCAGTAAACTTCAATTGGGAAATCAAGCAACTTGATGTGTCAAATGCATTTTTGCATGGCCATCTCAAAGAAACAGTGTATATGTCACAGCCACAGGGTTTTATTGATCCATAGAAACCTACACATGTGTGTAAATTACTCAAGTCCATCTATGGGTTAAAACAGGCACCTCGAGCCTGGTATGAAGAACTCTATCAAGCTTTAATGTGCTTTGGGTTTGTCACTTCTGAAGCTGATCACTCTCTTTTCATAAAGAAGGATGTCTCTTTTATTACTTACGTCCTAGTGTATGTCGATGACATTCTTATCACCGGGAATTCTACCACACAATGTGCAAAGATCATTCAACAACTCAGTTCCAAATCTGCTATGAAGGATCTAGGTGCTATACATTACTTTTTGGGACTTGAAGCTCACAGAAACTCTACTGGTATTTTTCTGTGTCAATCAAAGTATACGTTTGATCTTCTTACAAAAGCTAACATGATCAATGCTAAACCCTGCTCTACTCCTATGTCAACTTCATGCAAGCTGGATGCTCACACTAGAGAATTACTTGATGATCCAACAGCTTATAGGTCCATTGTAGGTGGCTTACAATATCTTACTTGGACTAGACCTGACATTTCCTTCGCAGTTAACATGGTATGTCAGTTTATGCACAAACCAAGAGCTCCTCATTTAGCTGCAGCTAAAAGGATACTGAGATATTTAAAGGGAAGTATAACTCATGGAATTTGGTTCATCAAAGGTTCTTTATCTGTCATAGCGTATTGTGATGCAGATTGGGTTGGGTGTCCTATGGATAGGAGATCAATTAGTGGATTTTGTATTTTTTTAGGTTCTAATCCTTTATCATGGTCAAAGAAAGAAACAACATATCAGTAGCGAGTCTTTCTCTTTGAGGCGCGAATCACGGGGCACTAGCACTAGCTCACACGACAAATGAACTATATTGGTTATGTGTTCTACTCAAAGATCTTCATGTTCCACGCCCAATTGTCCATTGGTATTCTCAGGACAACATCGGTGCTATCTCACTTGCCAACAATCACGTATTTCATGCGGGACTAAGCATGTTGAGATAGACTATCACTACATTAGAGAGTTAGTCACAAGCAAGCTCTTTGGATGTGCAATATCTTTGCACTAAAGATCAACTAGGCGATATATTTACCAAAGGCACTGTCGAAGAGGAGGTTTCAATTTTATTGTCCAAGCTTTCGGTTCGACCATCTCCCTTCAGCTTGAAGGGGCTATTAGGCATGTAAATGATGATACATCGATGACTCAGTCAACAACGCAGAAGAGGAAGACAATCAACAGTCAAAACAGTTATAGTTTAGCAAATGATAGAGTGACAGCTGTACATAGGTTTTCTGTTAAAGTAACTGATTCTGTTTTGTAGTATAAATACACGTAACAAACCAATGATTGAGAGGAATGAAAAACAAGATTCATTTGAGTGGAAGAGCATTTGTTTATATCATTCTCTCATACTCCCACCATCATCATCTTCTTCATCACTTAAATCAAGATCAGCAAGCAGCTCCTCTAGTGGAACTGAAGGCACATCCTCCCCATCAGTGACGGTTGGTATTCTTTATTACGATGAAGTGATATGTTAAACCTCAACTCTGGGTTCTCCTCCAGGTCTCTCAAGAACTCTTTGTTGTTTCAGGAAACTACGTATTTCTCGACTACTTCTTCGGGTATACATGTGTCAATTACCTGCCTAACGTTTACGAGATGTACTAGTCAAATTAAAACCTAGGCTTCAATTTCCCATAATTGCATCTCAAACATGCATTGTTTTTGAGTCTCCAAGTGTGACGTGGAAATGGAAATTTAAATGAGTCATTCGTAGCATATAGAGTTAGAGGTTAACGTCTGTGAAAAGCTTGCGAACAAATAAATATATGCGGAACCAGAAATAAGTATGAGTTACCGCAGTACCTTAATTATATAGTTATTTACCATATTTATACACTAGTAGATAGATGTACCAAAGTATCAGACTATATAGAATAGACATGTCTAATCATCTAATACAACTAACAATTTCCGGTAAAAACATTACGTTGCCAGTACCATAAGAGCTTTTCAGGTGTAAAATTCAGGGTATAGATAATCGATGATTATGGAAAGCAACCGACCCTTGGGTAGCGAATCTACATCATCATTCCTCGACTTCTTTTCATATCCTGGTGATGGAATTTGGAAACGTACTAATAAGATGTCATAATAGTTACACATTGTCTTACTACGAAATCCGGGAGGGGGTTATCTTGAGTAGAGTGTAATATTATCGAAAAAAAAAAAGAGAGTAGAGCGTACTAGTGTAGAGAGAGAAATATAATATTGATTTGGCAGAGGAGAGTGTGAACATCCATTTTAAAACCACTCAAGTATTCGTAAGTACACGTCTTGCTATGGAATAGAGTGGTCCATGGGCCCGATCATTTATTCAACGGACGATTCAGGAAGTTACCAATTAACGGCTAATGTGATTGTTTGGGGAAAATTAGTGTCCAATCTTGTTGGATATGAACACAACTATGGAAATTTAGACCAACCAAGGGCCATCAGCCGTGGACAACTAGGTTCAGTACTTGGAAAAAGTCTTGTGCGCGTATTTTATGGATTATAAATCATAATACAACTCACTGCATACCGAAATAATAACATTTGAAATAGGGAGCAAAAATATATTTTAACCTTGAACGACACTAAAAACCCTAAAGGTAGAGCTAATCATCAAGCTCCGTGCTCTAGGTAATTGTTAGAGTAGTCTGTTAGATTGTAAATTTGAAACACACTATTTTAGTAAGGATAATTGTTATAATAGCGTTGGACAGTAATTGCTCATCACATATCAATTGTAATTATACCACGTGCAACTTCTAATACATGTCAGATAATGGTTAATGTAATCACTTTCGTATTTCAATAAATTGGCGCTTTTAGACAAGAGACCTATATCTATTTATGCTTTCATCACTAAATTGTGTTCGAATTCAAGCTTATACACAAGACAAGTAGAATCAACCTCAAAAGGTATGTGAATATCTGATCGTCTGTTCAAACTTATAGTTATGAACAATCTGAGTCTAGAATTACTCGAATACTCAGCAAGCCAACTCAAACTCAAGATAATTTGAGTTCGCCTCGGGAGGCACACGAGCATTAACGCTCAACGACCAGCCCTACCTACGGGAGGCACTAGAAAAGGCAACATTCAATATTTCTACAGTAACTGTACGCTAAAACTGAGCAATCCTCAAATCAATACTTAGAATGGCCCATTGTGTGCACCTCTTTTAATAAAACATTGAATTTATAAAACATAGAGAACTAGTTGATAAAGGCAATAGAGATTAGCAATGATGTTGAGACAATTTACGTCAGTTAGATAACGAGAGCCATACTGTACAAATACAGGTATAGATCTCAATATAAAACATCTAATTATATAGCTGGTAAGAAAACAAGTTCGAAATGATCTGTAAGAGAATTTGCAGGCACACCATTGAAGACAGAACATCGAGCAGACAGCAATCAGCAACAAAAGTTACAACTAAATTCAACCAGCAGAATATCAAGCAGACAGCAAGCGGCAACAAAATTTTGAAAAAAAATCAACTGGGCCTCGGGAATTAAGGACAGCAACAGATGGTCAAAGATCAACTGCAACCACAGCGCAGCTACAAATGGTTCGTGTCACATCAACCCAACATATGCAACGAAAATACCCTATGGATTCACAGCTACAATCACGACCTCATGTGCTACAAAACATCAGTACATGATGCAGCATAAAACACAAAAAACTAATAGCTAGGGATTTGAATATGACAAGCCTAGAAAACAACCTAAGCAAATTAAACGTTTTTTGTAATACCGTCCAACCTTGTTGTTACAAGAAGGTCAGCATAGCATAATAGGTCCATTCTTTGGAATCAGCAAATTTTGTCTGGTTCATTTCATTAGCAGCATCCGCTAATGTTAAAGACATTTGCCCACTTCCAACCCTTTGGGTCATCACGGCTACGGTAACTCCTTTTCAGGGACCAGAAACTAACACCAACAACCACAGCATGTTCAAGGGTAGAGATCCTGATGGATACAAGACCAGAGAAAGTGAACTAAGTACCTTCAACAATCATGAGTTTAGCAAAGCAAAACATACGTAACATACTAGCTGGCAAAGACCACTAGCATTCTGTTACATGCTTTCCTGCAATCTGCCCCTGGCCGTATGCAGCATCAAACTGAACATCATCCATCTAAGTATATATAGCATATTGCAGCTACAGCATCAACCTCGCCTATCACTATCAGCTACATCTTACTCTTCCCCGATCATAACTAGAGAAGCCTAGTATATGGTTGATCAAGTCAGAACTCCAATTAACTGAAATAGACTAGCAATGAATAGTGTGCATAGTGAAAACAAAATAGGGAAATAGCAAGCATAAGCTGGATGTGGTAAGCATCCTAAGCTTCTTAGGTAAAACTCTGACAGCAACCAAATAGCATATCCCACAAAAACAAGAAAGTCTACAAACCAACCACCCGATAACATGGATGGATGCATTAAGTTCCAAAAGAAATAATTAACCTTGACACATGGTCCCCGGATACCAAAATCAGTGCATAACAATTTGATTTGCTCGTGCAGAATTCATATTATCTCCACATTCAGGTAGATATTAATCACGGTCTCAATCCTACAAATAAATTAAAGAACAATTAGTTTGTTGTTGAGCTCGGGTTGCAAGTTGCAACTATTCAGAAATAACAAAACATATACTCACATCGGCATCTGACTTATGAGGGGAAGGGCTGCGAGAAGTCACAGGTCGACGTCGTGGAGAGGCACTTCCAGAAGTTGGAGATCTTTCATCATGGTTGTGTTTCACAGGACTTGCTCCCCTGGATGGAGGTGTCCTGCGAGGGGATTGGCTTTTCCTGGGACTGAGACTGCGCCGAGCGGGAGATGCACTGCCACCAAAAAGAAATAAGTATTAAACAGTTTAAAGCAAAATAACATGTTAAAACCGTACAGGAAAAGCAAAAGACCGCACAAGTTCTTACCTGTCAACTGACCTGCTTCGACTTCTCTGCCTCTCACTATCATACCTTCCACGACCACGGCCTTTGCGGTAATCCGGACTTGCACTGCGGCTCCTGCTTCTATGGCGAGAATCCCTTTCCCTGCCGCGGTACCTTTCACGGTCGTTTCTGCCCCCGCTTCTGCTACGACTTCTCCTTCTGTGGTCTCTATCTCGATCATCTCGACGCCTTGAACTAAGTTAATCATCAGACAAAACCAAAGAGGAACACAGACTTCATCAAAGCGTAATAGAATAAATAAATAAAATATTTTCCAAACAAAGACTTTAAATATAAATCTGACAATATATCTCAACAATCATCTATATGAGCGATTTTTTTTATCACATCAGTAGCACTTGGACCACAGACATCCTAAGATGTAAGCAACCATAATAATACAAAAAGAACCAAGAAAATTTATAAGTTCTATAGCCTATTTTAGTTCCATTGTTTATGACTTTATGCAATAAGCTACCAATTGATTTCTTTTTTGTAGTTTTTTATTTTTCGCTTAGCATCTCATACTTGAGTATAATATTATACTATTGCAATCTACATTGACAGTGGCAAGGCACAAGGTGTTAGGTTTCCCAATTAATGCCCTTGGCAGTAACTAGTACAGTATTTACTAAAAATTGCCGCCATGGTAAACCTTGATTGCATTGGTACATGTAGCATATGAAATATGAACCAACACCATTCATATTGAACTAATGGTACATGCAGCATATGTACAGGCATCCATTCATATTCAACTAATGGTACATGTAGCATATGAACGAACATCCATCCATATCCCATATTTAAATACAGGAACAAAATCAAGTTTTAATGCAAGAATGACTACCTTGGTCGAGGGCTGCGACTTCTTGACCTGCCTCTTGGCTTTGGAGAGGTTTCTATCACTCTTCCTTTCTTACTATTGAAAGCAAAAACACACAAAGTAAAATTTAGAGTGCTACTTATGACATAAAAGCAAAGATTATAGATATCTATGCAGTCACAGCGACACTTGGCACCAGGGTTAAGCCTTAGGGGAATGGCGTGAGCCTAGGCGTGCCCTGGTGTGCAGACACGCCATACACAAGTACACTATTCACGGGATGACTCAACTTAATAATTTAGCTTTGGATTGGTTATCATGAATTTAAATTCAATTACGAAAATAATTAAGCACAAATCAGTAACTTACATTGGTTCGGCATTTGGACCGTACTTAGCAAATTGAACCATGATATCTCTACCATCAACATTCCTTCCTGAAACAATAACACCAAAAAAAAACAAGAAAAAAAATAAGTACAAAAAATATATTTGTACAGAAATCCTCACTAAAACAACGCAAACAAATTAAACTCCCAGAAGCCCTCACTACTTTACAAAGTGAGCAAGGCAAGTGTTTTTATCCGTTTCCCTATAAACAATAAATGAGACCTTAGTTGTTCATCACCATTGTCGTTTGTCGTTAAATAAGAAGTAATCCTGACATGTAATTTAAACCTGCTTTACACAATATGAATAAAAATATATTTGGCTAAAAAATCAGCAGTCTTCTTAATGAGAGCTAATGATAAAATATTGTTTTAATCCTAAATATTGTGTTAATTAATGGTATATTTAAGAAAAAGGAATAAAAAAAAAATCCAAACTTTAACCAACAGCAGCTATTTAATTATAATAACAGGATTACCATCAAGCCTTTCAACAGCTTTCTGAGCCTCTTCACCATACTTGTACCGAACAAACGCAAATCCACGTGAATCTCCAGTCCTAATTCTCACACAAAACAAAATTAAATTAACAACAAATTTAAAAAAAGGTAAAAAAATAGAAAATAAACAAACCTTCGGTCTCTAGGGATAAAGATGTCAACTACTTTCCCATACTTATCGAACAAAGGAAACAAATCATCAGCAGTAGTTCCTGTGCAAGTAAAAAAAAGGTAAATTTAAGAAATCGAATAAAAAAAATATAATAATTGATGGAAAAGAGAATTATTATTGTTATTACGGAAAGTGATGTTGAGAACGAGAAGAGAGTAGGTGTCTCTGATATCTGGAGGACCAGTTCTTCCGAAGTGGGACATTTTACAAGAATTAATTAATTGAGAAGAGAGAAGATTATTTTTTAGGGTTTTCAGGATTTGGGAATGTGATGAGAGACAGGGCCACGTATTATACTCAGCTATCCGATAGAAATCAGATCCTCTATGCTGTGGTATAATAAAGTCGCATACCAGTCACATGTCGGTTCCTGAATGAGTCGGCTCATGTTTATTTTGGGCTTATGTAGCCCATATGTAGCCCAGTTTAGAAATCAGATCATCTATGTAGTATAATAATAAAGTCAATACAGGCACGTGCCCATACATATTTTTTAAAGTTTTAAGTCGGCGGGATGACCTCTTCTATTCTTCTATCAACTCTTCTGAACAATTAATAAATGAACTATTTCAATATAACTTCATCTATAATATACAAATATATAAGATATTTTTTAAATCAAATCTTAATTAAATTTGTATAATAAAATTAAAATTGTTGTATGAATTCCATCTCTAAAATAAAATTCTTATGTTATAATAAATTTTTAGTATGTATATGTCTATTAATGTTTATTCTTATCGTACTGACATTTTTCTTCTCCTCTCATTCTCATAGTTATGGAAATCGCTTGAGGTAAAAAATCGGAAGTGATCTATTTAACATTTGATTATATATTTTCCCAAACCACCAATTCCTAAAAAAAAAAGCATGTAGCTGATAGATGAATTGAATAAACAAAATCTATTTACCTTCAGTTTCAGCAATGACAATCTAATGAAATATATTTATCAAAATCCTAGAGGAATTTATTGGAATATCCAATTGCAATTGGAACCACCAGTCTACTTCTTTCGTATGCATATGCACAAAGAGTATGTTGCCTAACATCCACAAAGGGACAATTTGTCTGATTCAGACTTTCCTATCCAACATACTTTCTGTAAGATCAACCATCGTGTAGCCAAGACAAGAAGTTGGAAAATGTTTAATTAACGATGATTGACACAAGTCTACTTAATAATGGACTTCTATCGGTTGCTTAAACAAAAAACCCCTATGTATTGTAAGCAAATATCGGTTGCTTAAGGCCTCCAAGGGCTTAAACAAAAAAGCAAATATAATTGTTATTTTAGTAGTGAAAAAGTTGGGAGTTATAATCTAAGAATTTGCATGAATCTAATACGGATACAAACTTAATTTGGACACCCTGCCTCAAAATGGTTGGCGAGTCTTTCAAGAGATTGTAATGCAGGAAATCAGTTTAGATGTTTACATTTCTTGTTCTTGCAAGTTGCAATTGCTTACTGTGTATCCATATCATAATTTTAACGGTGGCCCTGCTTTCCTATATCCTTTAGTTACCCGAGAATGAGTCCATGCGATGACAGACCCTCTCGTTATTACAACATTTACAAGAAAACAAATGGGATTATGGGAATGCCCTATTTTCGAGTCTCAACAACTTTGACAAATGACTATTTTCTAATTTCTATTATCCTATGAATTGGAAAGGTATCACTACAAGCGAATTTCTCAGTCAGGTGTTTCTCCATTTAGCAGCACCGTAAGGGTGACCTAACTTGAGATTTTTGTTATTGAGGTGATCAATTTCGGAACTGTTAGATGCCTCCAGTGGCAGTTTGATTTGTTTTTGTTTAGAAGCAAACTTGAGCCTTAGAAGAAGTGAATTTGTCATCACTCCTATTGAACTCAATCCCATGAGAGCTCCAGCAATTGAAGGAGTCAGCATAGTTCCAGTCACTGGTAGCAACAATCCTGCAGCAATTGGAAGTCCAACCTGTACCATCAAAAAGCAGCCATAAGCATTTCTTAGTTTAGGTTCGAGACTAAAATTCAGTAAGGTGGCTTTATATGCTTCTTACTATACAAGGTCAGACTATAAGGTGCAGACGAATAAGAATCCTTCTTATACTCTTACAGTACCAACAGTTAGCTTTGCCAACCTATTTAGCTAGAAACTCCTTTCACCAATAATGCGCTTTATAATCCATCCTATAGTAACAGTAGTATGTAACACACTCTAAGTCTGTTATGTATAAAAGAGCTTACAATGTTGTATGCAAATGCCCACCAAAGATTTTGCTTCACCGTCTTCATGGTTAGTCTGCTGAGCTCCAACGCATCGAGCAACTGCATGTAAGTATCCACGTGTCAGTTTCTGATGTGTATTATAACTAGCAAGATTCAAAATGAAACGTTTGCCCAGGAAAAACCCTTCCATTCAAACCCGAGAAGAGACTACATGTTGCAAATTAGCAGCGATGGAGAAATGCAAATGCTATAATAGGTGTTCCATAAAAACATCTAAACTTCGTGTTTCCTACTATCTGGACAGTGTGGATAAAATATCCACATAATTCAAAGAGTCAAAGACAGTCCATGTTACAAGAAGAAAAAATTGTCTGCAAGAACAAGCTGGTAGGTGTGGAATAAATGCATAAGAGTTTGGATTTCACTCTGCTGGCTATGCGTTAGCACTAAGCTTATACTATATAATTCTATTCTGTAAAGATTACTTCATGCCATCTGACAATTGAAAATTGTACTTTATACGTTGACATTATTTAGTTAGATTGCCTGTATATACGTTGACATTATCAGTATTATTTCCATAACGATTAATTCTTCCTTGAAAAATGAAAAGAACATTCTTCGGACATAAAGGCAAAAGCATATACTTGACAACTTAGACACGATTACAGACCTGTGAAAGTCTGTTACCCATGAGCACAATAGGTGACACCTCACTAGCAGCTCCAACACTTCCACCCATGGCAACTCCAATGTCTGATGCTGCCAAGGCAGCTGCGTCATTGATTCCATCGCCGACCATGGCTACAATTTTCTGATCCTTCTGAAGTTGACTAATGAACTTCTTCTTTCCATCTGGCTTGATTCCAGATAACACCTGCCATTTATACCATATTTTAGAGAACGAAAAGAAGAACCAACTCCAAGCCATTTCATAGTTACTAGGTCACTCATGGTTTTCTTTATGTTTCTTCGAACACTTTCTACAGTGCCCCACTTCTATATAAGAAGCAAGATCTTAATAAAAAAAAACATACTAGATCAAATTTGCCATTGCCGTTCAAATAACAACTACGATTTTTTTCGAAAATGATCTCATGCTCGAGTTATGTTGGTACATGCATTGTCTCGGTTATTCATTCCGAAATTGTGTAATTTTTTTCCCCCTCTAGGTTTGCTTTTCACTAAGATGAGATGCAATTACCTTCTCTCTTGGTATACCAACAACGGATGCCACATATTCAGCAGCATGTTGTTTGTCCCCGGAGAGCATGTATGTGCTTATACCTTGCTTGGACAAACACTCAATCACACTACCAGCATCTTCTCTAATCTGATCCTCAAAGTAAATAAGACCTGCTAGACGACCATCTACTCCAACATAAACTACAGATTGATTCTTAATCTCTTCCACTTCCAGGGAAGAATCCCAAGCAACTCCATGCCTGCAATATAAGAGATGCCAACCACGAGTAAGAATATGAGCTTACATAACTCACTGCAAGATAACTATGTTGTGAGATGAGTAAGTAACCAGCACAAACATACAGGTGGTTCCAATATGAAAACTTCTATTATTATTATAGGGTTAATTGGCCAAAACCCCCCATTTTATGACATACATTTGTGTTTACCCCCCAAATTTTGAATCATCACAAAAGACCCCCCACTCCGTCCCGGCCCTATCCAGAAATCATCCATATTTGCTCTATTGCCTAAAATACCCCTCGGGGGGTAAACACAAATGTATGTATCTCACCAAACTCTCAAATCGAAGCAATAAGAAAAATATTCCTCGCGTTTGATGGATTCTGTTTAAAGATTTGAAACAATAACAATTGATAGAGACCCAAGTCCTGTTCCAACATGTTCTGCAGGAAATTGGCTCAAGAAACTCGATTTTCTAAAACCATGTTATTCATCTTGGTGGTGCGGGTTCTTCGGCAAATGAGGGTGTTGGAAACACTTCACAACCAGCTTGATCTTCATATGTGCCACCACACCTTCGTAATCGACCACCTTCATCGGATCCACCAGCTCCAGCTGTCACAGGAGTAGGACCTGGTAATGATAGATCTGGTTATGGTGGGACCTGTTGGTGGTGGTTCTCGTTGGGGTGCACCGAGGCAGGATGTAGGCCGTCCTGGTTCAGCTGGTAGCCGATTCGGTGGCGGTGGTGGTGGTTGGAATAATAGAAGCGGTGGATGGGGTGGAAGAGAACGGGAGGTGAATCCCTTTGGAGACGATGATGGTGAACCTGCGGAACCAGATGTTTCTGAGAACAGTGGCATTAACTTTGATGCCTATGAAGACATACCTGTGGAGACCAGTGGGGACAATGTGCCACCTCCTGTGAATACTTTTGCGGATATCGATTTAGGAGATGCACTTAATCAGAATATAAGGAGGTGTAAGTATGTGAAGCCAACATCTGTGCAGCGTCATGCCATTCCAATTTCTCTTGCGGGACGAGACTTGATGGCTTGTGCTCAAACTGGATCTGGGAAGACAGCTGCGTTCTGTTTCCCAATCATTAGTGGAATAATGACTGGGAACACCCTCATTGCTTCGATTTGAGAGTTTGGTGGAGATACATACATTTGTGTTTACCCCCGAGGGGTATTTTAGGCAATAGAGCAAATATGGATGATTTCTGGGTGGGGCCGGGACGGACTGGGGGGTCTTTTGTGATGATTCAAAATTTGGGGGTAAACACAAATGTATGTCATAAAATGGGGGGTTTTGGCCAATTAACCCATTATTATATGATTAATAAAATAACATAAAACATGTAACAAAATGAGGTTAAGTTTCCACTGGGCTGACAACTGTTGCAAATCTTATTAGTTATATTTCGGTCAACAAGAAGCGTTTCTTAACAAACCTCTGATCCAGATTACACAACAGATAGGCCACCTGCCCAATAAATCAGAGCCACAAATGAAATGCTCCATGCATAACAGATCACACCATCAGAGGCAACAATTATTTCTCCCTGTTTTCATAATTTTACCGAGTCTACAACAACAGAGCCTAATAAGAAGTGTGCATCCTGCAGGTATTATGTACTACAAGTCCACTGTCTTTCGTATGACCAAACATCCCGATGTCGCAAAAAAATAAAATAAAGGGTTAACTAGTATTACCATCCCCCCCAAATTAGGGTTAACTAGTAAAAAAACACACGGTCAACCCAATTTGACGTTTTTTTTATGTGTATTTGGGGCAGACCCCTAATTTCCCAGGGCGGGAGGGTTGTAATACTAGTTAACCCTAAAATAAAATTTGAAACAGCAAAAATGATAACTTTAGAATTCTTTACTAAAGCACAATATATCAACAAATATATGATTCCGTGCCACATAATTAAGGACATTAATAACCAAATACCTTTGAACCCAGTCTAATGTTCCAACTGAAACCTCTTTACGGTCAATAGTTGCAACAGCACCAGATCCAGGTTCCTCCCTGAAAGTTCCATCGGTAACCTGCAATCATAATTTTTTAAGAATAGAAAGTTAACCAGCTAACACGCCAAGTATTGAAAAGACGTCTCATGTATTAACCAAGTAAATATGTATCATCTTTTACGAAAATATCAACTTTGTTTATGTTCAATAGAGAGGAATTCCGGGGCCAGTAAACAAACTTCTTTCCCTACAAAACATATCGTCAAATTAACAGTGAAACTGAACGTTCCAAAATTCTTTTGTTACATGCATGTACATGTGCATAGCATGTTACCGTAGGATCAGGAGCATGGATCTCAGTAGATTGTCATTTGAATTTGAATAATTGTTACTTAGTTAATAATAAGTTGAATGGGTAAATGGTAGTTAGGATTAGAGTTGTTGGTGTTCTCCTATTCTTTAGGGATATGGGCGTAGGGGTCAAGTACTCAAGTAATTGTAGTTGTGGTACCTATTTTAGTGGCACTAAGTGTACTTTGGTCTATTTATGTACGTTTGAATGAATGAGAAAAGCAGAGAAGAGTTATTAAGCACCTTGGTATTAAAACAGGAGATTATGGTTCTCTCGAACCATTTTATCACTTTCATTTATTTATTATTTCATTAGTTCACTATAGGTAGAGGTAAAGAACCAAGTACTAGTAAGGTTGTACCATCTTTCATTTGTTAATGTCTAATGTGGGTATAAACTTTGGATTCGACTTATTTTCCACAGAGAGATCTTTTCTACTCCTAGGAAATCATCGTCACAAAAATTAAATCAAATCTAAAATTTCAAAGTGCCGATAACACAGTCTCCTAATAACGGTGAAAACGGAGACTCCAATGCATCAACAACGTCTGACTGGGGTAGATATACATGATATTAGGGTTTGTCCTCTCTTATTTGGTACAAGAGATTACAAAATTTTCATATCTTACTTGGTTAGGTAATTGGGTTCCTCCTCTCTGAGAAGACATCTTTGGCATTATATATAGAATAAATGCCCATAGGTCAACATAAATTTTTTTGGCTATTGAAAATTGGCCTTTCTGTAGTTAGGTGCCAAATTCCTCATATCACAAGATCAATTTCAAAGATCTCTCTAGTCTCTTCTAGAAATCAACACGCTTTTGGGATCTCTCACTTGATAATTAGGATGGCATCTAATAGCCTTTTTAACTACTGGGTCATCTAAGAACAACATCTCGAAATGCTCTCTGATTGAATCAAGTGAGTTTTGGGAGCTTTCAATGTACAAGAACAAGGTCTCTGTTTTTGGAACATAATCTTGTAAAACATCCTTGAGTTGCTAAAAATGATTTTCACCTCACATTTCGATTTTCCTCTTTCCCCCAATTTACAAGCATTACATGTGGAAAAAGATGAACTCCAAGTGGTCATATATATTCATGTCAATGAATCAACAATGTTTGACCAAGATTAAATAGGTCATACTGACACGGATACGAGTGTCGGTGTCCGACAAAGTAACCTATATGGAGTAGGACATGGGCACACAGCTAATTAAAAAGGAGATTATTACTATTCTTTAGTTGCCAAATAATTCTTAGGCTCAAGACCTCACAAAGTGCCTCCTTACAAATAAATAACTATGAAAGTGGCATATATCATGGAGTTCTAACTATGGTATTAGTTTATTTTCTTAGTCTTCTAGGTTTAGAAGAAACCCCAGTTTGAAATCGTAAGCACAACGTGTCTCTGTGTCCGACACGTATTTTTTTTAAGAATATGAAGTGTCCATGCTACATAGAGATTTTATTAGCTAACGCTACTATCACAAACCAATAATGAAAAGGAAAGAGGGTGCACTAGTGGAAGGAAAATTAATTTTCTTCTGAATCGTAAAGTGGAGATTAAAATGTAACCTTCACACCCTGAAAACCCGCAGCCTGAGCAGCTTCAACGATAGCTTTTCCAACTGGATGAATTGTATTAGATTCTACTGCAGCGGCTAGTCTTAAAACTTCAACTTGGGACCATTTGCAGTCTGAATTCTGTCTGCACAAGACAATCCCACTCATTATTATTCTGAACCGACCTCAATACTTGTTCAACACTACAATTCTAAGATTAGTTCCCTCAATTGCATGTTATACAAGTTAATTATACTTATTCTGTAGATAAGAACTATAACAGAAGGGTGAAGCTTATTTGCTTTCCTTTTATAAGAACTTGGGCTACAATCACAGCTACAGTGACTAACAAGATCAGTACAGAGGATTTCAGCATCCTAGTATTATAAACAGATTCAGAAATTCAAAAAGAAGTATTCATGTGTTGAAATTAAAGTCCTACCACTGCTTCTCTTCTTTTATAAAGAATGTCACAGTTTGCGGAAATCAGCCCAAACACAAGGGATGGCTAGTAAAGGCGGGCAATGGTTCCAAATCCCCTGTACTTCTTGAAAACAAGATACAAACTTGTAGGACTCTTACATGTGTGTGCGGGGTTGCGTCCTTCGACAGCCCTGTTTAGCATTGACATTTTCTATATTATTGTTGTCATTATGTAACAAACCACAATGGATTATGGGTTATAATTTTCTTAACAAGATTGTAATTAGTATAAAGTTACTGGTTATTAGCTTATGCCTTCAGTAGTTGCATTGACTTGGTATAAGGAGGGCTCAATATGGCTAAGAATTTTCTAATCTAACTGTGTTACTTTCGTTATTGCATTTCTGCATATTAGGCAAATAGTCATATAAGTATACCAAATGTTTAAAACAATACTGAAAAATGATATGGGAAGAAATGACAAAAGCAGGACATCTCGTCAAGTAGACACATTGAAACTCAGTCAATTGTGGCTAAGCATTTAAATATTAAAAAGTCAAAGTATCTACAATCAATTTACCGGAGAAAAAACAAAAAGGACGGTAAACTACAAACACGACAAAAGTACTTTCTATTTCTTTTTCAACAAGGAAACCAAGGCTGCGTTTGTTTACACACTTAAGGATGGAAAGAAAAGGAAAAGTCTAGTGTGGTCCACCTTTTCCATAAGTCAAGACAAGAAAGGAAAATAACTTATTAAGGAAACAAACAGAATAGAAAGAAATACTACTTATAGACCAGTCACCACTCCACAGTTACATTAGCAAGCTGAGTATTGCAATTTTCACTTAACTGTATACTTGTATCTTCCTCATATTTGGACGGCACAACTTTAGTCACAACAGGTCTGCCAATTGTTAATGTCCCAGTTTTGTCAAACACAATGGTATTCACCGATGCAAACTTCTCCAAGATATTTCCACCACGCAGAAGCAGTCCTCTCCTTGCCCCGAGTGAAGTCCCAACCTTGAAGAAAAGTATATTTAATTAATTTGTATGCTATGCTAAAGACCAGTTCATATTTGAGATAAGTATGCTACAATAAAGAAAGGGGAGTTGAGATCAGAAAAGCTACCAACACAGCTGTAGGTGTGGCTAGACCAAGTGCACATGGACAAGCAACAACCTGCACATGGAAAAGCAAGAGTGAGCAACCACATTAATAAGAGAATATAGGGAAAATGTTAGTGATGCTCATACAGTTCAATGCAAAACTTGGGAATGAGCATCAACATGTACTATTACGCGAAATAATATCAAATGTCAAAAGGATCAACCTGTTGAAGACAGTACAGTTTTTAATGTTTCTATCCATATTATAGAACAGTGAAAACATTGGTAATACAAGGATCCCGGTTTGAAAAGAATGAACATAATAACGAACCATGAACATGGCACTGCTCCCATATTACAAAATCCAACTACAAGTTATCAAAAACAACACGCTGATCTCTGGTTGGCAACACCAACTTATTAGCTAACTTTGAAACTCCAGACTTCCAATCAAAAAATTGAAAATCTAAAATTAAGGAGAATACTAGAAGACATTTAATTTTTCTCTTACAATCTATCATGCAAAGCCAATCAGAAAGCCGCAGGAAGTGATCCCATACCTCAAGCTTTTTTGAGATTGTCATGGAGGTCAAGGCTTTCATGGAGATCAAGGAAACCATATACAATTGGTGAAGGAACATAGTGTCTCTTAGGGATTTAAGATTCCATGAAATTGCGTGTAATGGGGGTATTCTAACGATGCAAGAGTAATAGTCATATTTGTTAGTGTTTGGATGGTTAGTAATTGTATGAACCACCATATTGGTACCCTCACCAATGGATCTCGTTGGGTACCCAGTCCTGGTCACTAGTCCTACCAAGCTTATTTTTTGCAATCTCTTTTTGTTTGATCGGTAAAGTAGATAATTATATTAATTTACAAATTACAAGGATGAGATATCCTATTACAAAGCAAGAAACAGGGGAAGAAACAAGCACAAACAAATTACAAGAAAAACTAAACTAAATTACAGCATGCAAAGCAGAGACTCCCAACGGAACACAAATTGCTCAAAAGGTGTATCCCTCCAAATCTCCCAAACCTTCGACCAAATAAATATCAACCCTCTTATGGAGATAATGACCTCCTCTACTGATAATGCTTTGTCGACGAAGTGTCTCCTGTTCCTTTCCAACCAGAGGCCCCACATAATCACGCAAGGAAAGATGTTCCACAACTAGAAACTCTCTGAGGAGTGTACCCTTAGAACCCAAGCACCTAATAGGTTACCAACCAGGGAGCTACCTAAACCACCCAACACAAATTTTTTGTAACCTACTAATCTCCTAGACACAACTTTATTTATGCACATTCCTACATGTATGATAACTCATTTTCTTCTTTTTTTATCGGTAAAATGTGATGTGTATATAATCATAAAGTCAAACTTTGTAGGATGAGATATCCCACTCAGAAACAACAAAGGGAAATACAAGATCGATACTAGAGAAACTACAACTGTGAGAGAAAACTATAAAAAATGGATGTGATCATGCATGGCCGAGTAAGGAACCACATAAAGTCCCCAAACGATCATACATGCATGATAACTCGTTTAATTAAGCAATGGATACACTTTAGCAATTAAAGCAAAATCTCATCAACAAAGGGAACAGGATTCGTTGGGCAGAAGGAACCGACATTTTCCACTCTATAAATACCCCACTCCTTTCCAACACTCTGGATACATAGGCAGCCATTAAAGGTTCAGCCACTTCTTTTCCACAATCAACACCCCTTACAGGTTCATTAGTGTGTTTAGGTGGTTTATAATCCAAACAGTAGCTTACTCATTAGCTCCTTGCTAAGGCGTAACTACTCTTTGTACTTGTACAATATCTTTAGGCTTTAATGAAATATAAATTTCACTGATACCAAGAAAAGGAAGAAGAAATGTTACTGATATTTCAGGAAAGTATCACCCTCCAAAAATACTACTTCTCTTTGAAAGACAAATCACAGTTTGAATCACTATAGCAAATGAAAATATTGACCACTGCCAATGCAAGATTCTCCAGACACTGTTTTCATGGTAGGCCAAGTAATTACACATAGAAATAAGTCCAGATTCCCAATATCGTACACAAGTTCAATGACACGGTCCAATCTGAGCCATTCCAGATTACAAAGGACTTGGGATCACAAGTGCCAATAATGAAATTGGAATAACCTTAAGCCATGCTCCATAACACAGCATATCACTCTAATATTAATTGAAGAATGTAGAGATATTTGAGATATCAAGTGCAAATTCATGATTCTTACCAACACACTGCAGGAGAGTTGCAAAGCTAACGAGAGGGGACTCCCTTGATGAATAGCCACTGGTAAAAGTTGAGTGCCAAAAAGGTTCCAAAACATAAAAGTAGCAGCTGAGAGTGCCATTACTCCATACGTGAAATGCCCAGCAACCTATTAACAATACCAATCATATTTCATATTTCCATGGCAGAATGGGTAACTAACAGGACTCGACTTTGGAGCATTCAATTCTAAACCAATTGGCAATGAATGGAGTGGCCCAAGGAACTAAATACTGTTATGCAAGGCTTTAAATGTCCCATGTGAGAGACTATACTAAACATCTCAAAAAGGATCAACTCAAAAGCAGCTTTGTCAACAATTGTGGTCGCAAGATGATTTGTGGGTTTCATCTTAAGGACCTTTGGAGAACAAAGTTCGTGGCTCTTACTTGGAGTTCATAGTTATCTCTCGACAATTAGCAGCCAGGTAGTTTTCACTTGCTAACACTTGTGAATTAAAATGATTTCCACATTGACAACATAAATTTACAATGTTCTTCCATCATATGACTTTTGTTTGTTAAGCCCGACTCTGTTTGTGTATCTTGCCTTATAGCTGTCAGGAAAATCAAATTCTATTATTAGGATATCTTGAACAATATGATTGGCTTCACATGCTTTCATCTTAATTTTCATGCAAATTAAAGAAATATTTTGAGTAACAAACTAAAATATAGATCTCTAAATCTTAGATACTTTGTGCAGATCACAATAATGAAAAACATCAACTAATTCATACTAAGGCCTGCCAAAACTGTGCAAGTATGCAACACAACAAAAAGAAAAGGGAATTGGAACTTGCGACTGACGAAATAGTTAATAAGATTTTGTTTTAATTGAGATGTCAATCCGAAAATTCTTGCTTTTTTAACCTTGCCCATCCCCACTCGAAAATTAATATAACAAACTGAAAGAATTGGAAATTCGCTGCAACTATGAGTGAAACTACATGTACATTCCTAGACATGTGATTATTATGGTTCTCTACAACGTTGATCTAGTAAAACTATATTATTGCTAATGAAGAAAGGCTGGAGAAAAGAGTATATGGCCTTGATTAGAATTGGCCTTCTCTCACACATCTTTATATAGGAAAGTAGGATTTACGTCATAGAAACAGAAAAATTAAAATTAAATTAAATTAATAAATAAATAAACACATCTCATTTGCTACAAAAACAACCACACTCTAATTGTCACAATTAAACATATTATCCACAGTGAATATTGTAGATTTCCTTTAATACACTAAATTTATATTAATAGGGGGAGAGAAAGAGAGACCTCTAATGTGGAGAAAGAGCTTTCTCTCCCACTCAGATATATTTCAGTGTATTCCTATTGCTCATACCTAATAGGAATACATATACAAAGGTTTAGAAGGATATGTCACAGTAGATCATAGATGAGTATCAAGGAAAGGACCTTGTCAGCCAATCGTTGTACTGGAGCTTCCCTACTCTGTGCTTCATCCACCATACGGATAATATCACCCATGACAGTCTCGCCACCTGGCCTTCTTACTTCAACAGTAAGGGTGCCATTTAAATTGATGCTTCCCGCTGAAACTTCAGCCTTAAACAGAAAGAATATACAACAACTCAGTAATGCATAAAATCACCACACGGATAAACCAAGAAAGATGCTACAAATAAACTATAAGGCCAATCTCTTGGAAGTGCATATATTAAGCTTCCCAGTACATTAATCTAGTTCCTGAATTTATTGAATAATTTTTTAAAAATTATTTTTGAATGTGGAGTTGCTAAAAAAATCAGTCATAATCATGTAATTAAGTTGTCAAAAAAGAATACCCCAAGTAGCTTTGTTACTGGAAGTGGCTCCCCAGTAAAACTTGATTCATCCACTGTGCTTCTACCAGCTTTTACAATTCCATCTGCAGGCACCCGGTCCTAAACAAATTAAAGCATGAAGTCTATTAATAAGAACCCGAGATTGCCAAGAAAAGATTAATAACTAAGAACCAGCAAGCCACAGCACTTTTGTCAGCAGAAGAAAGTAAATCTCTTTTCTTTTTGTGAATGTGTGCAGGAGGAACTAAAGAAAGACCATTTACTTACTCCGGGTACAACAACAATTCTGTCTCCAACAGAGAGGCTGTCGCTTGGAACTTCAACAATTGACTCAGAGCCTTCTGGTCCACCATTCACAATAAGACGGGCTTTTGATGGTAGGATACTCAAAAGTCCTGTCATATCACTGCTAGCTTTCAACTTCGCCCTTTGTTCGAGATTCCTTCCTAACAAGACAAACGCTATTAACATAACTGGTTCCTCAAAGAATGTCTTCCAACCCTGCACACAAATGAGAAACAGCTTCATTCCCAAAACACATAGCACATGTAAAATCCAGAGTAAAACTTATACTACCATTTTTTAATTTAATTTATACTAATGAACAACTCCCAAAGGTGGGTCAGTAACTTTCTTTTCTTGTTTCACTGAAAAGGATTTGAAATGTGGTAAAAACTGTGATACTTCTGGAGAAATTTCAATATAAGTACTGTGGTTCAAGCTCTAGCTCAAGTTTCATGGTCCCAGTCCCAACAGTTACAGTTCTAGCAGAACTGGTGCTAATATGAAGAAGTTACACTAGCAGTATGCCATGATCTACTGCAACTAACTGGGACATGGCCAGATATACCTTAAATAAACATTTAGGTCTTATACAAATACAATTTTGACAGAAACAAGTATCTTTCCATTTTGAAATTCACGTGCAAACGGCCAAGTCATATTGAGTTGTATTGTGTCATAAACATTTAGAGCTTATAGTGAACAAAAAAAAAAGGACTTTTTTGAATCTATGTGGATGTTATTCTATTAGTCGTACCTAAATCTGTTTGTTGTTTCTCAATCATGAGTACAATCTGATTGTATTTCCACAACGTTCCAGTGTGTGTCGGTATACTTGTTCACTTTCTATCTATTGCTTTCATAGTTATCCATATTGTTTTGGCCACCAACTTACTCCTTGAAGTATATTTTAAAACACACTTCACTATATTCAGCGACTGTTTTCCAACCTTCTCAAAGATTGCACCGATAACTGACTAGCACAAAACGTTCTTTCAGCTTCTGTCTCATATCCTTTAAAGACACCAACCCGGCCACTTAATGAATAGAAACAAGGTACCTCAATCCTTATAAAAAGCCCAAACTGGATTTATCCTAAAACTTGTAGACTGGTAGCCGCTAGCGTGGGTCACTGTGTCACACAGCACACCCCCGCCACAAGTTATATCAGAAACACTAAGTGAAGTTAGGAGGTAGCTTGGGCTCATGTTATTGTAAAAGCATGTGGTCCAGACAGCCTAGCTTATAAGAAAGTTATCCACAATATAGACACCATGTCCAAGTCCTTTTTTTTCCGGATAATGACATCATGTTTAAGTCAAATCTGCAGTAGCCGAATATAAATTAACCAACCAATTAAAATAGAGATAATTAATTACCAGTTTTGGTATTAGCGCAGCTATAGAACTGACAGCAAACGATGATAAAGCTCCAAGACCAACTAAGGTGTTCATGTTTGGAACCCCCTTCAAAAGGCTATTCAGACCGTCAAAGATAAGTTGGCGTCCAGGACCAAGTAGCGTAAATAAAGACAATGTTAGATGAAATCCTGTTGAATGGAAAGCATGGATCCATGAAGCACCAGATCCAAAGAAATGAGAAAGATGACCAAGGAAGCATACAGCGCATAGAGCCCAAGAGACTGCAAGATCCCTACCTGTCAAAAGAATTTCCAAGGAATTGGTCTAGCAAGTATAAATGTGATGTGGAAGATAAGGCTTCAACCAATTAATAATCTGGAATGTGTAATAGAAGACTGTGATCACCAACATATAGACAATGTACAACCATATAGGGTGCCTAACACACTACTTTAAGAAGCCTAGAAATGCCTCCACGTCTCAAACTCTAAATACATATATCATAGCATCGTCAATGCTACTCTATAGTCCTACGTGTCGAGTGGGCAGCTCAAATTTTCTACACCAATTCATGTTCTATATCAAGTAGACAACTCACCACACTCCATTTTGGGGGTCAAATATAGAGTTTGATTTGTTTTATCAAGTGTCACTCCATATTAGCTGCCCAAGCCGCCCTAACTTGCCACATGTGCAAACAACCAATTTTATTACTTTTGTATCACTACACTCCATTTTAGGGGTCAAATATGGAAGAAAAATGTGGGGTGTTGGCAAGTAGAGAGTGATCACAATATTTTAACATAAGTGTCCAATGGGTCTATAAGATAAGTTTCATTATAAAAATAATAATATAAAGTGTGTGGGTTAGTGTGGATAATTTTCAAGACTTCAACTAACATCATCTTTTAACTTGATGACATCACTTTGGACTCTAAATGAAGTGTATGCATTGAAGATGCTCTCATAGATTAGAAAGTAGGAGGTTTAGAGTCATCAAATTTATAAATTCTATAAAAATATTGTTAGAGTTCTAAAAGGACATCTCCCGAATATTTTAGAAGTTTCTATTATTGTACTCTTATTTTTCATATATATATTAAAGCTCCCACAAGGGGTATTTTTCGAGCTCTATTAAAATTCCACGTCATCTCCTATTAAAACATAAATTTCTCACCTATTTGAAAAACGAAAAAAAAAATTTACAACGGAAATTCATGTCCTATTATAACAGGAATTATTCTCATATTAAAACAAATTCTAACACTTTTAATTAAAGCGGGAATCCTTCTCCTATTAAAACATAATCTCTCTCAATTGAAAAAACGGGTTTTTAAAACTTAATTAAAATTTCATTAAAAACAATTTGTTAGAAAATTAAAACGGGTTAGCGACTAAAACGGTAGTCCCAATTTTCTAAAAAAAATCTAAATGTTTTCAAAAGAGCCGGGCGGTATATATATATATATATTGAAGTGATACAAGGCCGAAAGTAATAAGGTTGTATCCTCTTTTTCTCTTTCCCCTCCATTAAGGACAATACAATTATTTTGTATGCATGCATACCTACATAAGTTAGCAGGACGAAAAATGCATACCTACATAAGTTAGCAAGACAAAAAATGTATACCTATGTAAGCACATATGCACAATACATTATGTATTAGACATGTCAGGAGATACAATTCATATGGTGCACTCTTGTATATTTTATTTTTTACTTTTTTTTTTTATTATTGTTTTTTTTTTTTTTTTGGGAAAGTTAGAAGTTAGAACTTTATTCCCTAATCCCTTAAATTCCCTTATCCCCAATGAAGGTGGGAATCGAACCCAAGACCACGGCCCCAACCTCCCAAGTTTGTGACCATTGTACAATACATAAAGATCCATGCAGCTATTAGTTGACAAATTTGAGCGAGAGATAGCAAGATGTCATACCACTTTCCTTTAAGCGGGTACGCTTTTCCTCCATTTTCTTTTCAAAAACTCTATAGTAACTGTCTCTTGTCGATTCTGCACAACAGAAAGTCTGTTACATGTCATTTTGAGGGATCAATAGTTTATCAAATGGCAGGATACTAAATAAGGCAGCAAAATAAGAATTAAAAACTAAATAAAAGATCCAAAATACTAGAGAGTAGAGACTACAATTTTTCTTTTTAGGTATCAACTGCATACTAATCAGAGATCAATGCTGTTGAGACTGTTAAATTGGTTGTAACAGTATTGAAGAAAGGTTCCAATGGAAGAAGGTAAACAATATATTGAAACTTGATATAGGGAATGGTATAAAAGAAAGGGGATTTCTATTCCCCCCTCCTCTCCCAAAGAAATAAAAAATAAAATAACTGGAAATGGAAATAAGACGTGATATGAGCTAAAATAATTTGATATCATCACATATTCACATCCACTTTACACAATGCACCTGACATTAGTGAAATACTTCAGCAAAACCATAGAACGAGCTGTTATTAGAGAAACCTGCTACAATGGCAAGAGGCTAATTGACACAGATATGACAATATGCCAACTTGTAAAGACCATCTTCAGACCATGCACAGAGCTACATTTGAGAAAAGTGATTATACCTTAAATTGTAGCATACTAGCATGCGTCAGTTGTTAGAATAGCTAACTTGCAACATATGCATGAACTAAGTTAATTGCACCACAATGATAAAAATGACAAATAGATTTGCCTCTTTTAAAACTAAGCATAAAAAAAAATACACCAGTTTTGTAACACATTGAGACTTTCGCCAAATTGTGGGATCAGAATGCACGATGGAATCCTAAAGGGTGTCTCTCCAAAAACCGGAAGAGGAAAAAGAGCCTCTAACCAAAAACGTTTAAACAAACTCACGGATCAGTATTCACTGACATTACATCCTAAGGACATTACAGGTGACTCTTTAATAGAAGCCCTATGTAGACTAAATGATCACAAACAGCAATATCTCAAGATCCTAGGCACTTCTTTTCGAGAAGAATGAATTTCAAGTAATGAAAACGCCTCCCTCCAGTCAAAATCCACCAGCTGTTGCAACCCACCTATGGATGGAGAAACAATTTCATCAGACTGGATTTTTGAACCATACTACCCCATCAAAAATAGGGAAAACTCAATGGACACGACACTGCTTGTATAAATGAAGCAAATGGAAAACCACTGGAATACTGACATACCACAGTATTAAAGTTGCTCCTAACAGCAAATCACAAGCACCCTAAGCAATGTTTCCTTCAATAGCTCCTTCACCTGCGAAATACCCACCAAGCTTCGCATGAATCATATGAAAGCTTGAATGTATTCCACTATCCCATTTAGAAATTTCAAGGTATAGCAAGCATTGGTCCGATGAGTTAACTCTAGAATGGGTGTGGTTGTTTACGGCGCAACACAGTCCCTCCCCTCCCCTATTTTTTCCGTTTTTTGTTGTAATAGTTAGTACCCTTATCACTCTCTTCTTTTGAACCTATGTATAGATTTATAACAGTTACAAGATTGCACTTGCAGTAGTCCAGCCTAATATCCAATAATGCATAGGTTCAGGCCCTATTGAAGCAAATTCTACACTAGTACTGTTGGCTGAGAAGCATATAAAATTAACACCTAAACAATGTACAATACAGCACATAACTAAGATAGAGATGTAGATACATGATCTATAAAACTTAGTCTTACTTGTCTAAAACATTCATACCTCGAGGATTGGACGTAAATCCACAATTAGTCAAATGCTTTGCAAGTGCCTCTCCTAATTGTTGCTGCCAATTCTGTATAGCCTTAGCTTCAGGTACCGGCCACACAATTGCTGTCTCGGTCGCAAGGTTGACATTTGCAGATGATACATTTGGCTGTTTAGAATTTAGAAAATTATAGCTGAGATTTAAAGTGTTTAGACTACAAAAGTATATTTCCAGGGCAAAGTAGACCCCTTTTTATGAATCCATATTAGATCATGATATCCGAGATACCACGGCGTGAAAAATACATACATAATCAAATGCATTATTACTTACTTGACTTTCTAGTATTCTCTTCACACTAGCTGCACAACCACCACAAGTCATCCCCTACAAAAAAAAATCACAATATTTTTACCACGAAAACGAAACATAATAAAAAGACGATAAACATTTTCATTTTTACTTACACCAACATCAAGAATAATAACATCAGAAGACACCCCAGAAACTTCATCACCAACAACAGTTTCAGATTTAATAACATTACCGCCACCACTACTATCTCCACCACCACCACCACCACTATCTCCACCACCGTTAAATCCATCACTACCACCACCAGAAGCAGCAGAACAAGTAAAAGAAGCAACAGAAGTTGAAACTGAAGCTAAACGATTTGAAACTGGAGTAATAAGATATAAACTACGTAACGAAATTATAGATGACGTCAGAGCTGATTCTACTAACGGTTTAGTAAAATTTGCATTGTTTTTAATACAGTTAATTCTACTTGAGTAATGGAATCTGTTTTGTATTAATGTTTTACGTAGAATATATCTGGCTAAATTGTTGTGATTGAGATTTGAGGATGTGTTTAGTGTTTTGGAGAGGTTAAAAAGTGTTGACTCCATTGAAATTGAAGCTGGTTTTAGTCAATCTGTTTTTTGTGTTTTGAGCTTAAGTATGAAAAGAGGGAGGGGGGCAGTGTGGTTGAGCTTTTAGATATAGAGATCGGATGGTTTTGGGACCACGGGAAGTGAGTGATGATAGACGTGGTGGGTTGGTGAATTTTGTGATCGGGTTTTTATATAGTTTTGAAATGATCTTGTTCCACGTTTTGCGTTGTTAGCCCTCGTGCGAATTTAATGTTCAACGTTTTCAGCATCAACTTTTAACTCTTAAGATCTTTAGATTATTGTAGGGTTGTTGTCCGATGGGTCTGTAAATACAAATTTAGTAAGGAAGAGATTCTCTTTGTACACGTGATCCCAACCAAGTGGTTATCATATTTTTATTTTTTTCACGTGTTAACTAGGTTTTTTTTTTTTTTTTTTTTTTTTTTTTTCGATAAACTCGTGTTAACTAGGTTAACACACGATAAGATGATTCCACATTTCTGCCACTTTTCTATGTGTTTTTTCTTTTTATTTTTTATTTTTTATTTTTTTTGAATAACGACTACCCTTCATTTACAATAGATATAATAGGACCATTACATTTACTGACAAATGATAGGATGAGTTCCTCCAAGTGGTTTGTAGCCCACTTAGCAAGCTGATGTGACGGAGTGTTATTATCTCTCTTAATATAAACAAAGTTGCATGAAACTAATCCTGAAACACAATCTTTAACAAAATCTCTTAGACTGGATAGGTGTCAACTTAAGTTGGACTCTGCTAGTGCATTCATAACAACTTGATTATCTCCTCTGACTTCCACTTCTCTCACTTCCATTCTCCTTATGAGTATTACTGCAACTTCAGCAGCTTTGAGCTCTGCCTCCTCCACATCTCTAGCTTTAAATCTTCTATGAGTTGTTCCTGCAATTTTCCCTTCGTGATTCCAAAAGATTGCACCTGCTGCCCCTTGTCCTGTAGACCTGTCAAATGCAACATCAAATTAAGCATACATAAGCACATACATTATTTATACCACCAAAACTAGAGTTGATGCTACTGCTGCTAGCTTTGCTTGTACTAGTACTTGGGTTACCCCCAGTTGCATAGTTTCTAGTAGAGTTTATTGAGTTATGAGTTACTCCCTGTTATGTTGTTGTTTCCTTCCTGAAAGACTCCAAGCACTTTATCCATAGACTAGTAGTCTTTTTCAGCAGTCCTTCCCTGTTAGGTTTGCCTTGCTCAAAATTCACTAAGTTCTTGAGTGCCTATATTTGGTGCAATAGGATACACACAAACACCCCCTTATCAGCCACTTCCTCAATTGGGCTGAAGCACCAGTTGATGATCTCATTCAATCAATCTTTTAGATTCCAATGATCATGAGCATCAGTCCTATAAGAGAGACATGAAGCAAATCAGACACTCCTTAACCTTGTTCATTCACATAAGAAAAAGAGGTGGATATCATCCTATACTTGCTTATAACAAAAATGACAAGAAAGGTTAGTGTTCAACTTTTTGTTTCTCAAGGTATCCCCAGTTGCCAAACCACCCTAATACATTTTCCAAATGAATAGTTGCCAATTTGCAGCAAGATCTAATTTCCAAATTTTTTTTATTGTAAGTAAACTGAAAACTAGACCTAGCACAATGATCCAACACCTGATCATCTTTCAGGCATCTACAGGTTTCCTTCACAGAAAACAACCCTTTCTTAGAAGTAAACCAAGTAAGTTTGTCTTTCATGTTCCCAGGCCTAATGATAGTATCATTTATAGCCTTAACCAACTCCATATTCCAATCAAAACCATTTGCATGTCTTAGCTCTGCTACTTTCATTAAGTGATTATTAGGTCTTGCATAGGCATAATCACTTAGGGTAGCAAACTTTTCCTGTATGGTAATCCATGGATCATGGAAAACTTGCACTGTTTTGCCATCTCCAATGCTCCAGATATAGCCTTTATCTATCAAATCCATGGATTTATTTGGCAAAGCCCTTCCATAAATAAGACGAATTTATAGGATATTGCCTTGCACCATCAGGTGGCCACCATTTCTGATAAATAGACTTGAATGATCTTGTCCAAAGAGAATTAGGCTCATGATATAGCCTCCAACCATGTTTGGCTAATAAAGCTTTATTCATATTCCCTGTTTTCCTAAATCCAAGACCCCCTATAGCCTTGGCTGAGCACAACTTGTCCCACCTGATGGTATGTAGATTGGATTTCTCATCAATCCCATTCCAGAAAAAGTCCCTGCACACTTTGTCTATCTTAACACAAGTGGTGGCAGGAATAGTGTAAGTGAGCATTGTATACAAAGGTGTAGCTTAGGCTACAACCTTTATAAAAACATCTCAACCAAAGCAGAAAGCTTTTTGCTCTCCAAATGAGTTGATCTTGGTATGAACTCTGTCAACCAAGTAGTCAAAATCATCACATTTCTTACTTGAGAGGATAATAGGCACTTCCAATTACTTCTCATTAGGGTGGAAGGGTCTAACTCATAAATCTTTTGAGAAACTTCTTATGTTTACCATGCACATTGTTATTGCAATAAACACTTGATTTATCACAATTGATCCTCTGGCCCGAAGCCTCACAATATTTATTCACAATGTTTTTGAGATTTCCAGCTTATGTGAGAGAAACTTTACAAAACAATATCAAGTCATCAGCATAAGGGAGGTGACTTATTGAAGGTGATTTACAAAACAATATCTATATGTTTTTCCCCTAGTCTCATCTCTCATCTCATATTTAAACAATATTTTATCTCTACAAGAAAAAAACATGACTTCAAAATGTATCTTTACAATTAATTTATTTTAGTCTTTTGACGAAGCTATACAACTTAAAAACAAGTGTTGTTAAATCTTTTGTATTGGAGTTATGATTGCTATATTTTAACAATATATATATTGCATTGTCTACTTTGCATTCGAGCTTAATAGCACAATCACATTTGCATAGCAGTTGTTTCCAATCTTTCATGCCATGAGTTTTATTGCATCTTCAATCGACTTTAAAGTTAATGTGTGGTATAGTGTGACTTAATGAGCATTTTACACCTCCTTAGAGTTTCAGAATTTGATGTGTAAAATAACCATAAAATATACTTTGCCTAATTATTGCAACTATGTAATTTGCAATTATCTTTGCACCATACATTTGCAATACACACTATACATTATACAAACATCTTGCAATGTAGGTTTAGGATAACGAAACGACTACACAACATCATAAGTTAAAGTTGCGTAATTGGTTGTAAATGACAAAAAACCACAACACTCCGACTATAATTAATACAAAATTTTAGCTTTATTTATGTAAAAAAAAAAAGTTGGTTGATGTAGTGATGATTTTTATTTGTTTTTTTAAATAAATGTATAGCGTTTGATATCCAAAATAAAACATCATACGTACTATTACAAATGATATCCAAATGATTATTCTTTAGGAGTCAAACACACTACAAATCGCAACACACGCCCCATTCCCAATAACAACAATAATTATTGCAACCACTTTAGTAACTTCATATGCAAAAACCAATATCTCGTATGGGATAAAACAATACACAAAATTAGGTATAATCCCACAAATTGAATTGTAATTAATTACGGTTGTAGTACATGGTTATTTTTATTTATGGTTTCTTAACAAATTAATGGGGATAGTGTTACTAATTATGGTTTCAGGACAAAAAATTATACGTTTGTTTTATTTCGTTCCAATAATAACCTTCTCCTTCTATACATAATATAAATTGAACATTTTCAGACTCAACTCAAAGTTTATGTGAGCAAACTCTTATTCTCCAAATATCTATTCCACTTCTATCGATCAATTTATTATTCTCTCGTGACAAACATCTACTTTTTTCTCCATCTAAAAAAAAAACATTCGACTATAAACTTGTAAATATTTTTAAGATCTAGTTGTTTCCATATTTGAGCTAGTTGATTTATGTGTTGTGATTAATGATTTAAGTAGTGCGAAAATATATTATTCTCTCATGACAAACACTCTACTCATTTTGCAATATACTTTTTTCACTTTTCAATTATAGGTTATCGTTGATTAAAGAATTTCAACATCGGTTCGGCAAGCAATTTAATAACAATTGAATTCCCTTTTCAAATATTTGAATATTATGTTTAATCAATCGTGTGATTTATCTCGATTTCAATATTGTTGTCGTCGATGATATTTTTAAGTTAGGACTTAAAAGTAGTAGTCCGATACACATGCACACACCATTATATATATACAACACACATGCAAATAGTATTATACATGTGTATTAAACGCATGTATACACCTCTTTGCATGTAAATTCGTTGTTAAAATTTGAATCGCCTATTCTCTGTAGTTAAATATGATTACCAAAAATTGGTGGAGGAAAACGAATAAAAAAAAGATAAAAATAGTCAAACTAAGCGGAGACATATTTTTACCAAAAATCATCAAGTGGAGGGCAAAAATGTCATTGAACAAAAACTGTCGTTGAGTTTGAGTCTAACTAAAATCAAAATTTAAACTCAATATTGGCATATGGGCCCGTTCTCTAAAGTAATACTGGTAGGCCCATTGCAATCATTCGAAGTTGGTACAGTTCGGACCCGGACCTTATATATATATTTCGTCGTGAATTATAATAAGCCCTAACTAAACCCCTGATATACTGTTTCAACTCCCACCAAATCAATTTTACCCTTGTAGTTTATATTAATTGTTTTTCGTTTCATTTAAGAAGATGGGAAGCAGGTTAGGAAGAAGGGTAATAAATTTCGCTAATCTCCCAATCAAACTTCTCATGCCCACGTCATTTGATTACATTAAAGAAATCGCCCTCAAAACTATACCTTCAGCTTCAAAGGTAATAATAATTATAATTCAATTACATTTTCATATTTCTATATAAATATTTAACTTGTAATCATTTGTTTTCTTCAGATTGAGATCAAGAGGGTGCTAGAATCTTTATACGGGTTTGAAGTTGAGGAGGTTCGAACATTGAACATGGATGGGAAGAAGAAGAAAAGAGGAGGGCTATTGCTTGCGAAACCGGATTATAAGAAAGCTTATGTTACTTTAAAGTACCCATTGTCTATCAATCCCGATCTTTATCCTATACGGGTAATTGAGGAAGAGAGGAAAAATATGAACAAGCAGTCAAAGTCTAGTGTTGTTGGAGACGAGCAAGAAGTTAAATCTCATTGGCTTGATGGAAGTGGAAATAAAACAATTAAGCCTGGGAAGCAAGGTAATATGAGGTATACTCGTGATGATCGCAAGCCTCGTGGTAGTAGTCGTGGAGATCGTGACACTGGAACGGCTAAGTTTCCTTGGACCAGCATGCGTACTCCGAAGTAGATGTGTTTGAAGTTTGATATGTTCGAGTGTTTTGGATGGGGGTTTCATAAGATGTGTTTGCAGCAGTCAGGTGACACTGTTCAGACGTATTTATGTTATTTAAGGTCATGGATAAGTTTACTCACTCTAGATCCATGTTTTGTAGAAGATGAAAAATTAGAATTTAACTTTGATATTTCATTAATGGGAAATTCAGTCTATGGATATCTGCTGTTCAGTCTGTTTAAGGGGTTTACATGTGTAATCTGTTTTCTCTTAGGACTATATCATGCATCTGTTCCCCCATGCCGTACATGTTCACATCACTCTTTGAATGTTATTTTAAACTTCTTGTTGTTATAGCTGTCTAGCATAATATGCTATGTGTATCAATCTGTTATGGGTACTAGGCCAGACATTTGCAATAATGAGGATTATACTTGTAATTTGCAGCTTGCTTTTTACGTCAGCTGCTTGTAGGTCAGGTCCTTGTTTTCGTTAGCCAATTCCTTTGGGTGTAGTGTCACTTGGAAACAGTTGTAACTTGTAATCAAATCGTACATTGCCTATCCAAGGGTAACCACTGCATCGTCTTGGGACATCATCCTTAAGGCCAAATACCTTCTTCTTCTTCTTCTTTATTATTTTTTATTATTATTGTTATTTATCTTTTCTTAAAAAAAACACTCTTCTTATTATTCTAAAAAGTTTTGGGTTCTTCTAGTAATTTGCTTTAGGG
This sequence comes from Coptis chinensis, assembly GCF_015680905.1. Lineage (NCBI taxonomy): Eukaryota > Viridiplantae > Streptophyta > Magnoliopsida > Ranunculales > Ranunculaceae > Coptis > Coptis chinensis. The sequence goes on from NC_141456.1 coordinate 43,317,953, forward strand.
ATAATCTCTAAGCACTGATGTTTGGATGTAACTATAACCTTGAGAGTGTCATGCATTCAGAGCCTGAAGACTTGGGATTTCTAACACTTATTGGTCCTTGCATTTGTTTTTTGAGATTTCAATTTCCTTAAATGTTAAGCTTCTCCAGATAAGACATTTTAGAAATAAAGTAAAGCTGGAAGGAAACCAATAGATAATATAATAAGGTTTTCAGTCTCAAACAAAATATGTGGACAATTTTGACTGTTGAACCTCTTAAGAAATTGATTGGCTTCGGTTGCGATGACTCTTGCAAGAAGCTGGGGTTTGTCCAGGGTGCACTTCTTCTCCATCTACACCATTCGTCTTTGCATAAAATAGGGTAGAGTTCTTGAGCTTCTTCCACCCTGAACTCCATCCGGATATACTTTTTTGTTTGTTGAGCTTGTCAAATTCTCGTTGCAGGTCTGAGTAGTCATGCTGTAGCTCTGCCATCTGTGTCCTGATTTTCTGTAGCTCACACATAATGGTCTTTATTTCTTTTTTGGTTGACAAACGTCCATCTTGCTCAAATACGATTTCATGCTGTTTTGGCTCGTTTTCTTTCATGGCAGCTCTCATCTTTACTTGCTCTGAGAACAAAACCTGCATATCATATTTCTCATGGTTATTACAATCCTGTGAAGCTTCCTTCTTGGATACTGCCTGAAGGAGGTCCTAGTTGAGTAGTTTATGTAACTTGTACTCTGATGTTAACTTAGATGCCGTAGGGGCAGAATTTTGTTTGTTATTAAATTATTTGTTCCAGATTAAAATAAGGAGTAATGTTGAAGATACACACAGATGCATGAGTTAGCATAGTCTTTTTTGGGACAGATGACCTGGATTACTAGCAAAATATGGTCAGAGTAAACCCCCATGGATCAAGTAGTAAATATTGACATCCATTAGTAGATTTGGGGTCTTTCACACCTAACAAGACAATGTATGTGGAGGACTCGTAAAGGGTTGTACATCTTAGGGTACATCCTTAATAAGTTAATAACTTTAGAATCCATGTCAATTACCTTGTAGTTGAATGTTACCTGCATGACAGTTCTTAAAGGCAGCCGGTCATTTTGTGCAGCGTGCATGCAGGCATCGAGTGACAGCTTGTCGCAGTCCATAGCTTTGCACAGCCTTCGCCTATCATGTTCCGTTAGAGTGGGATGAGTCTGAAAAATTAGACTGTGTAAGAATGCTATTGTGTTTCTGATTTTGGTGCAAAAGCAACTCACCAGTAGGACAGGAGGATAAGATTGAGTGGGTATCACTTCATAAATTGTTTGCCAAACTTTGAAAAAAAAAAGCACTCTTAGGTAAGCTTGAGAGCATCTCTTTAAACGAGTAAATATTATATCTGAAATGTCTTCGGTGATTGGAATAATGAAATCTTGCGATTGAGTCAATTCAATTAAAAGAAACTGGAAGAGCTAGAAAACTTACCTTTAGATAGGTATCAATGGCTCTGTATAGACCGTCATGGCAGATTCGAGAATTTTGAGGTAGTACTTCAGCGAGAGCTTGAAATTTAAAGATTGAAAGATTAGGGTCTCTTGCAACTTCTGCTAAATATCCGTCTAATAACTTCCCAACATTTAAATTTCCACACAATTGCTGCTGTTGCTGTTGTTCATGCATTAGGAAATATTCCACCATCCGCTGTACTATGTCAACATTTTGCATACTGCTGTCTTCACATGAGGGACTTCCCCGACCATACAACAGGTTAGGTATTTAACTAAATGCCGATGGATAATATCATTAAATTTTGATGGATTTGATTTATGTTATGATAACAGTGTCTAACTAGAACTTTACATAGTTGATTGTTTCTTGATGCTATTGTTTTAGTCCTTATATTATGTCTGTCTTCAATTACATTGCGATGATGATGTGCCTTGAAGTGAGTGGGGTGTTAGTCATATTGCTGATGTTATAGTGATTAGCTAGTAAGATAAGGCTGCATATACAATTTTCGTTGTAAACCTAAACCAAAAAGTCTGCATCTTGTACTCAGTGACGAACGCAATTGTTTAGCTATCAAAACAATAAACAGGTTTGTCTGTCTTTTTTCCCCTCTATTATGTTTTGTTTTGTTTTGTTTTTGTTTTGTTTTGTTTTTCACATTGAGTGACTTTTATCAGGTTAGAGTTTGTGCTTGAACAAATGACTTACGCAGCTTAATAGAATGTATTTACGAGAAAAACACGAGCAGTTTAAGTTAGTTTCTTACTAACAGTATCAAAAGAGGAAATTGGGTTACTCACCTTCCAGCTTTCCGTTCAGTTCCATTGTTATAAGTAGGTATCAAAAGGTCGTTCACAGTGGCATCCTCTAAGACCATCCCCACCCTCTTCTCAAGTTCTGATACTAATGCTGGCGTTGCCAAATACACCAAGCCCATCTTCAACATCCACAGCAAGAACTTACATGAGACAGCCTCTCTTTGGGGAGGTAGTATGCTAACCAGTACTTCTATCATCCTTTTATGATCTTTGTTCCGTCCTTGGTGCCTTCCTCCTTTCTCCGACTAAAATGCTCATGTGCAACTCATTTATTCCATACCGATTTATTTGGCTTTTTGAGCTCCGCATCCGTACTAGGCAACCATTTCTCTGCATAATGCATTATACATGCACCTATAACCTCTGGTTTTGTTCCTTTTGCTTTTATGGCTGTTATGATTGAACAAAGTGATCAATACGAAGACCTGAAACATCATCGGGTACCATCTCTCATCGTTCTCTGTTTCATTGCACATTGAATTGCCTAATAATCTTGGATGCAATTGAGTCACTGCACCTTCTGACAATCTGTAGGTTCTCAGCCCATGGAGAGAGAGATTCACATGACTTCACGACTGTTATGGAGTCTCTCCAGGAGGAGAGTACTATGAATGTGAGGAAAGCTTCTGTCTTGGCTATAAGATTGCTTTCTTCGTACTCTTCGGTCATTTGTAGGAACTCTGCTGCACATCTTAGTGTAGCTATGTTGGTCGGTGTGAGGTCCACTGGGAGGCCATAGCAAAACTTTAGAACGGTCTCAAATGTTTCTACTCCTCCCGGGAAGTTGTCTAGTTTGAAGTCGTAGCCATTATCTGAACTATGAGACCTACGATTGAGTTGACTCAGGTACTCGCTTCTTGAAATCAAAGGAAGCTGCGTCATCATCACGGAGAGGGAGGAACTGAATTATGTATCGCCCTTGAAAGTTTCATTCATTGAATATACTGTGTGGTCAAGTTTAAGTCTGGCCAAATGAGTTCAAACTTGAATATCTAAATCTAGTGTATTATCATGTGTTAAAACAGAGAAATCTAAATGCGCTCTTAGTTAACCTTGTGATTTTCTGAAGTGGGCATTGATTTTGTAGGTTCATTTTATAGGATGCCAAAACAGACAAATTTGAATTAGTAAAGCGTTTAACCTATTTTTGTTTGTAGAGGGTTAGCTTCCTAGCCTATTTTATTTTGTGGGTATAATTTCATTTTGCCCAACAAGACTGTTTCTTTTCATGTTTTTCTTATAATTTCTTAAAGTATTGTATATTTTATGCATCTCTGCTTGAAATCTTTCTGAACTTCATAATGTAAAGGCACCAATTTCCTATCAATATCACATCACTACTGCCTACAGTCGCTGCCAGCACCTGACTTCATCACTTCGGAACCAATTTCCCTGCCTCTATGTTTTACTAATAGTGTCGGTTCATCACTTTGGGATGGACAAAGTTATGAGAATACTTCTATATTTTCCAAGTGGCATTTTTCACTCTTTTGGGTGTATATGCTCTTTGTTTCTTTCTGAACACTGTAGCTTAAGAGAAGACCTTTGTTTGTCATACCTTGTGAACATAAAAGTTGACGTCTTCTACTTGAATTATTACGTCTGTAGGGGTCTGAGTCGGAAACCTGCAAAGACCAAAAACACCATAAATCTTGTCTGTGATCGTAAACAACATCCAATATATACAGTAACTAGAGTAAGGTTTCAACTTCAATTACCATGATCGTTCATATTCGTTGAACTTCTCTGTGATATTAACACGTTTGTTTGGAACTGGGATAACAGTACTCTGATCATTCACACGTTCAACACCATTATAATCACTGCCGGGCTTTTGGGGTCTGTCTACCTGAAGGGACTTCATGGTCATTCTGTGACTCGAGATCACGTCAAGTTAGAGAGACTTCATTAGATAAAGAGGAGAGAGCGAGAAAATAGAATAGGTAATATGTGGGGTCTTATCTAAATAAATGTACGAGTAGAGTGTGTGGTTGTGATGGGAATATTATTGAATTTGGTAGTTGGATTTGTTTGGTTTTGTTCCTAGTATAAGTACGCTCGTTGTCACTAGAGGAGAATGTGGTATGGAGACTAGACGGAGAAATCATTGACAAGCATAGTGTTAAAAAGTTCTGACCATGTATATATGGAGAAGAGGGACGATATGTAGATTCCTTGGCCTCCTGCAACATAGCTATCCTTTTCTAAGTAACCGTGATTGAAGAATTTACTGATTTGACAAGTCTAGTGTCTAATTATTTTCTGTCTAACGACACGTTGGTTGAAACGATGGCACAAAAGCCACAATGTGTCATTCATTTGATCCCTTCTCATCTTGAAATGTGGTACCATCTTTTAATGGTTTGATTTCTGTTACCCAAAGGAGTTCGATTTCTAGCGCCTGTCCAGCCTCGGTTTGATTTCTGTTATCCAATAGAGTTCGATTTCTAGCGCCTTAATCTGTTCTGTCCAGCCTGATCTGCTATGTCGCGAAAATCCTGTAGAAAAACTCTTATTGAGTTTCACCTAGGGCTGTCAATGGGTTTGGATAACTTGATAATCAACCCGAACCAAACCGATAAAAAACAGTTTTGGGTTTTTGTAATTTGGTTTGTCCTCCACAGATCTAATAAGATATTGACTTGGTCCCAATTTTACTCTCCACCGAACCGATAAAATTGTATTTTAGTAATATTTATAATTAATTTGTATATGTTTATCAATTGTGTGGTTGAAATTAATCGATTTCATTTATGATTTAAATGATCTTATAATTTTCTTATCGGTTTGTAGTTAGCAGTTGTATTATTGTATATGTTGTTTCTTACTTTGCTAATTTAAGTTACTTCTTACATAGTATGTTCAGTGTTCTAATTGTCAACCACAGTCCTGAAACTCATCAAGACTTTAGGGGTCTACTATCCTGCCTACATTAATATCCATTCTCTCAGGATACTCATATTGAGCCACGTCAGCAAAGTTTTTAAAATAGTCCCTACTTGAAAAATAATTACTCACCTTCTTACCAAAATAACCCTGAATTTGGCCTGCCATCTAATTTAATATAATTCAAATTTGTTTTTTTTATGTGTTTTGGAAAAAAGAAACAAATCTACGCAATTATTTGAGCTGTACGCCTGGGGTAATTTAGTAATTAAGAACCCAAAAAAGAGAAACAAAACCCAACCTTTCGTCAAACCCAAAACTCCATTACTAAAAACTCTTCCTCCCAAAACACCAGCCACCACCACTGCCAGTAACACTTTGAAACGAGCCAAAGATGGAAGTGTTTTCCCGATGGCAAATCTATCTTCTTATTAAAACTTCAAATTCAATCTCATTCAACTTCTGCGTGAAGTTGTTGACAGAGTTTTCATAGCCATGATAAAAGCGAGTTACTTTTTGGAAGAAGAAGAAAGGTATGATTTTATATCTCTGAGTTGTTTATCGTTTATGACTTAATTGTAGTTTGGCATATATTTGTAATCACATTAATTTAACTATGGAAACAACCAGTCGAAATGACTTCGGCTTGCAAGTTATTGGATTCTAAATATTTAAACCGTAACAGACCTTTATAAAGACCATATGTTATTGAATAACAACTTTGTGGTTTATTTGACTTGAAAATACGATACTACAATTGAGAGTTTAGTTGTTTGGGTATATATAAGTTCAGGCGCAGGCATTTACATAATTCAGTTGCATGTGTTATATACTTATACTAAGTATCTTTCCTGGAATCTCTACTAAAACATAATCAAAAGTTACACTATTCATATTAATCAACTATAACTGTTGAAACAAACAGGTTAGGCTCCAGATTGAGTTCATGAACTATAGAAAGAACAAGTTCGTTTTGCCATCCTGTAGCCTGACGGAAGGTATGCAAGAAGGTGTGAAAATTACTGTTGTCAATGACAACTGCACAAGCAAGGGTCTAGAACACTACACCATTCAGCTCCTGTAACACCACAAAATATTACGACACGAGTTTAGCCTGACGGACAGAGCACTCTAAGTGTGCTGTTGTATTTGGCGACAAAAATGGAGATAATACAAAGAGAAACTTTATTGACAAAGACAAACCGAGGGTCACCGATTGCAGAAGGAAACTATCATGACTTCTCTAGATAGAAGACCCATCTAATAGATATTTCTACCCTCAAGAACATTTGTGGGTGAGATTCAATTGTTGTACCAGTAAGTAAACATTTTTGTATAGTAATGTCGTTGTTTTTCATGCCTTCTCTTGCCCTTTGTGGGATTCATTAGATGTTCACAAAAATGTGTTGGTCAAGATACATTCAAATGAATACGGTGACTCTAGGTTGTATTATAAATAGATTTGTCGTTCTTCCAGTCAATCATATGACCATCATATGCTTTTACAATATGTTTCATGCTATTTTTCTGAGTTGAAGCATCTATTTCTTGTGGGAGCACTTCACTTGAACGGCTAGACTCTTTGTCAACTCTTTACATGGATCTTCATTTGCCTTATCGAATAAGCCTCGGTCTACTGGTATCTCACACTTAATCTTTCCCAAGTAATGATGTTCAATGCCAATGAAGCCAGTTAAAGAAGGATCAAATTTCTATGATGTATTAGTGTTGAGGGAGGGAAAGAGACTATTACCTGTTCCGCAATCATCTTGCTTGAGGGTGAAGTGCAGTTTCCTAATGTGAAGTGTCCACAGTTTCCAAAAGGATCACCAAAGCTCGCAAATTCGACTGCAGTGATAACTTTGTGGTTGGGGCACTTCAAGCATGCTTTTGGTTTCAATTATCCAGCACCAGATCTAGAAGTAGCCATAGTCAAAGCCATGACACATGACGACGACCCAATAGACGAGAAATATATCCGTGAAATTCTAACACTTACTTCTTATTCAAGAATGTATGTAATTGGATTGTTGGATTAAAAGCTTTGATGTTAGTTCACAGGCTTTTAAGTGAAGGAGATCTTGTGTTTCAACAAGAGATTTTGTATGCTACGAGGAAAGGTACGAGGTTACTTAATTTGTTTAATTTTAGAGATGAGGCTCATTCTAATTCTTGGGACCATTCTGCTTTTGTACGGACTTATGCACTGTATCTTGATCAGAAGTTAGAGTGTTTAGTTTATGAGAAGAAACGACAAGGTAGTGGTGGAAGGCGAGACGAGCCTTATAGATCGGGTAGTGGAAGTGGGCATGATGATACAGGTTGAAGTAAGTGCAAAAGGAAATTCCAATCTCATATACATTCCTCACTGAAAAGTGTTTAGTTTGGACCCTGAGTCATTCGGGCTACAAAGGGAAACAAAGGGTTGCATCACCTAAGATACTTGATAAAGGCTTTAATTCGTTTTTCACATGATGATTCATAAATTGTATACCCTATTGGTGAAGCATGATATAGGTCCATGTTAGCTTATTACAGACAGTTATTGAATAAGACTAATGCACACTATTAACTATGTATTAAAGAGCTAATGATAGAGGTTTCTGGACCTTTTGGAGTGGGGTTTAATGCAGGTGAGTTGTGTGTAAACTGCATATAAATCTCTAAAGGCCTTGAAATTGTGTATGATCCATAGTGAAAGCATTGAAGCGAATTAGCTGTGTGAAATAGATATCTAAGGTCCATGGTGATTTGATTACAGTCCTTAAGGTGATAGGACCCGTGGTGGGTGAGCAATGTTTAATATCTACTTAAAAGCCATTGGATAGTAGTAAAAGAAAGTAATCCAAGCAAAAAGTCTTATAGTGACCCTCTGGAAAAGAGTGATTGGGACAGAATTAGAATGTTTGTTTAGTTTCTCCAAGATTATTTAGAATCAACAAATAACATATTTGGGTCTAACTATGTCACTTCCGATATTTTGTTTCATGAGCTTATCATAGTGAGGAGTAGTTTCAAACAATTATGCAACTCTGAGGAAATCCATTTATGTGAAATGGGTTTGAGGATGGTTGAAAAGTTTGACATGCATTGGAGCCTCAAAATAAGATCAACCCGTTATTGTTAGTTCTTGGTTGTTCTCGATCCTAGGTTCAAGTTGGAATATATGAGGTTTAGTTTGATGGATTTATATGAAGCCTCAAGATCGATCGATTGTAAGGAAAGTGAAGACTACATTATAAGCGTTTGCATGAGTGGTATCTTTGGGAATAGCTCAAGTATATGGCATCCGCGAATGAGAGTGAAGAAATTGTCTCTGACGATGAGGTCAACGACTTTGCTACTGAATGGAGAAGGTATATCCAGAAGCAGCAAAGGTTGGGGAGTGTGTCAGAGGTTGAGAAGTATTTGACATATCCTCTTGAAGAAGAAAGTGGACATAAAGCTTTTGAAATCTTGGGTTGGTGGAAGAATAATGCTACCGAGTATCCATTCCTCTCTCTCCTGATGCGGCATGTACTGGCCATTCCTGTGACTTGGTTGCATCAGAGTTTGCTTTTAGCACAACAGGTCATATACTTTATCCATTTCACAGTTCTTTGCGACCTAACACGGTTGAAGCCCTCATATGCATGCAAAATTGGCTCCGGTCTAATGCAAATCCGATCGATCTTCAAGCTTCAATGAAAGAAATAGAACAATATGACACAATGGATGCAGGTACACATTTCAACAACTTTGTATTGATATCTTTTGTTTATAGCTTTAATTGGTTATTTATTTAATCAGAATTGTTCGAAGCAGCAACTTCATCGTTATTATTGCAGACTTCTTCTCAAAAAGTTGAAAGTTCTATCTAACTCTATCGTGTCTTTTCAATATAGCCTTCAAGCCCCTGCAACGTTTTTTACATCGATCAATGATAAGTGACTATCTCATCCCCAAGACGCGGTTAGCGAGAATTATTTATTGGGGTCTTGGGGACCATATACACAACCAAACGCAGGAAAAAGGCTAAAGATCTAAATCGAATTAAGGTATGTGATGAAAAAAGGCTCAAGATCTAAATCAAATTAAGATATATGTTGAAAAAAGGCAAGGTCAATATTTGTTATTTGAATTATTGTGTTCTCATTTTTTTTTTTTTTTTTTCTTGGTTAGTTATTTATGATTTTTAGTTATTTATTTTTTGTATATATTTCAAAAACATGCATGTTATTGTGAGGTTCATCTTTGTTTTGCTTCTGGTAATGACCTGACTCTGTTTTGGTGTCCTTTTTCTATTTGAATAAACGCTTATTGAGATATATTGAATTTGGGCTAGAAAGAGCATACTTCTTGATTTTTTTTTTTTTTTGTCATTTAATTGTTTTTTAAATTGATGATGAAGCATGTTTAAATTCTCTTTTTGTTTCTAATATATTTTTTCTAAAAACATTTGTTTTGTATTATCATTCTTATTTTTTGATGGAGAAATTAAGACATTGGAGGAAATTCAAGACATGAGTTGGAAGTTCAGTGGGCAATGCTATCGAGCAATGGTGCTCTCAAAGTGCTAAACATATGCATATTAAGGTGTTTATAACAATATTATAATTAAGAGACAAAATTTCTTAGGATTTAACTTCTCAAGCTCTTCCGGAACAGATCATAGACTTATTGTAGGTATTTATTTGCACTTGCCTTGAGATATCCTGGATCATTTCTCCGCGGCAACAGTGCAAACATTGGGTAGCAAGATAAGGAGATATACTCTGCATCATGAAAACCAAATGGCTAAAAAATATAGGATCACTAATTATCATGTACTTACCTTTTCTAATTTTTGGTGTTCACCTGTTTAAGATCAATAAATTTTAGTCTTGGGGCACTTTATTACAGTTTAGACTATATATACTCCTAGGTATTTCTATGCCATAAAATATCTTGCATTCATTACTTTTCACTTCTTCTAATACAATTGCTGCTACTATACAACTCTGGAAGCAAATTTAAAGAGTTGGAAAGGAAATTTTATGCAAGCTTCATATATGTTATGCCATCTCTGATTTTTTTATTTTATTTTTTATTTTTTTTTTTTTGTTAACAGTGGTATATCTAAGAAATAAAGTTTGGAAGCAGTGATTGTATGACATGCAGCTTGAGAGGTAACTATCAATATTTCATCCAATATTAAATCATTTTGTTTTTTGATTTTTATAAATTTATTTCTTAACCTCTTCCAAATGAAATTTTGATTTTCTAATAATAAGCGAACCTTGGCTATAGTACAGGTGTAGTTTTTCCACCGAATTTTCATCAATAGTTTTTTGTTGCACACCATCAGGTTTTGCTCAAGGATCGATGGGAGGGAAATGTGTATGCAAATGTGGGACTTTATTTACCCATTTTGACATTGTACATTCTATTTCCTTAAATCACAAATTGAGTAGTTATTATAAGTTTCACGCCTACCTAATTTATGTCTTCCACGATTTAAATATCGATAGTGTTCTTTGTTGAAGCTCTATTTGAGACCGCCATGGTTCTATATTTCAAAACTGTAGAAATGGTTCTTTGATGGGTATTTCTGTAGCTTAGACTCTACATAAATCATTTAAACCAAAGATTAAAATACAATGGTTTGCTAACATGTGAGAACTTTTTTACTCTTAAAATTGTTCTTTAATAACATTCATTTTTCTCCATTGTTATGTTAACAAGTTTGGGATTAATTTGAAAGGAATCGAACTTATAATCTTCAGTTAATTATATTTGTAACTTTATAATGTTACTGTTTCGGCAAAAGCTAACGCTAAAAACTGTATATATATTATACAAATGGGCTTAAGCACATCAACCAAAATTAAAAGCCTGAAAATTAACATGCCTACACATAATGGGTTTAAGAATAGCAGGCCCGACCACAGGTCGGACTGCATGGCTAGTACATTTCTAAGTTTCTAACCATACCATTGACCATTTTGCCTCTATTATGGGCGCACCCTGGAAATGAAACACTTTTATCTGAATGTAAAATTTAGAGTGCGCAGGCTGTACGTGGAGTAGATAATCTGCCCCACAAAGTCTTGAATCAAGGCTCTAAAATCTAGGGCACCGGTGCATCCAGCGATTATCTAAAACGTGGTCCGTCCTTTGGTGTGCCTTAATGTGTATCAACAACCAAAATCACAAGTTTCTAACCATGCCATTTACCATTTTGCCCCTATTATACCTTGGAAATGAAACACCTTTATCTGAAACGTGGTATGTGGTGTGCCTTCGTGTGGATCAACAACCAAAATCACAAAAGGACTTTTTGCTGTAAATGGAATGCATGCACCATTCTTTTTTCATTTCAATTCGATCTTTTTTCTTTACCAAAGTAAGAGAATCAACCAAATAAACAAAGAAAAGGTATGTTAAAGTTCCTTTCAGTTACTTAGACAAAACTAATCAAAACAACTAGTAACACATACACATAGTGGTAATCAGATGACCTGATTAGCCGAAATGAATTGGAGCTCCAAAATGGGGCGGGCAGTTGATTGTAACAATCTGTGCTACTATTCACACCACTTTTACACACACACAGAAAGTTATTCCTTGGAGGAGCATAGCCACATATACCATCACTTTTCCTGCAAGCTTCACATCTAGTAGCGATATTGCTATTATCTACTCCAACTTGGTTATATTTCAATGTTATCCCATACACCCAGCTGCTTGGATCCGTAGGTACATCACCTAACGATACAACCGACACATAGCTAGCACATTTTAACGACTTCAAGTCTAAATCCCCCATGGAATTAAGATTTGCTGGTGAGTAGACACAACAAGTATTGGTGGGTGCAAATATAGATAAACCAAGTGACACCATTGCCGGACACGTATGTATTAACCCACAAAGATGAGAGTTGACGGTGTCGTCGCATATCGGGGTGCCTTTAATAGTTAGAGAAGAAGTTGGGGGTGGACAAGATAAGAGAATGAAAGTTGATGGGCCTAGTTGAAATGGGCTTGGCCAATCAAGTCCAAAATTTGGAGAAGATTGCATGGAGTTGCATGTTGACATGCTAGGCGGGGTGATGGTTAAGGAAGATGTGGAGTAGGATATAGAAGTAATAGGATAGGAGCCAGTATGGGTAGTTAGGAGAAGCTTGTCTCCACCGCCGGCGCACGATACATACGGGTTGAACAAAGGCGACCCACACCCAGAACCTGTTCCTAATGGATAATTCACTTGTAGAGAGCCGCACTTGTTTTGGCAAGAAGCTGCTTCTTCTATTATTGCCGCTATTACAATAATCCGGTAGTGAGAAAGCAGTAAGAGGATCATGAGTTGGAGAGTGAAGAAGAGAGGAAAATGTTCCATAGCTTAGCAACTAAGTTTTTGTTTTTTGTTTAAAGAAGAATAATGAAGCGCGTTTTAATGGGTGGTACATACATACTTTTTGGTTTGAGTGGAAGATCGAGTAAGTGGGTGGCTTTTGCATATATTCGCTCTTCAATTCGACGGACCATGTAGAAATACTATACTCCTCGGACCACAGGATTAGAACTCGGAAGGGAAGACTTAGTTATTGACTTGCCGCCTTCGTCGTCGTGGCGTAACTATTTAAACTGGCCTGGTCTTATTTTGTTTTCTCCTTCCTTGTTTCGATTCAGATCTATTCGATTAAAGAGAAGAAATAATGGCGGGAGTTTCACCTCTTGCAAAATATAAGCTGGTGTTTTTAGGCGATCAATCTGTAGGGAAAACTAGCATCATCACTCGTTTCATGTATGACAAATTTGATACCACTTATCAGGTATATTTGTTTTAATGATCGATCCCGTTTTGAATATTGGATTTTTTGCATATCTAATTTAGAATTACTAGGTATAAATCTCAATTTTAGCTATTTGTTTGAATTTTTGTATAATAGAAAGTCAATAATAAGGGTAGTATTATTTGTAAAGTTAACGCAACGATCTTTAAAAAGATTGATCCAATGGGGCATGTTAATTGGATATCATAGTTATTAATTTGTAAAAAAATTTAGAGGAAGAGGTAAAATTTTCCTCCAGGTTTAAATAAATTCATGTATACACTTGCATTGGAAAAGGTATGGGGCTATAAAACTGAAGTAACCATTACCTACTCTGTTTGTAAAGCCATCATTTTCAAGTCTAGACATAGAAGTCAAATTACAAGAAACTGAAGAAACATAAACAGTTTGTACTAAATCTAAATGATAATTGGAATCTAACAATAAACGAAAAGTTCAAATGGCTTCAACTGGTGCTTTCACCCTAAAAACAAAAACGTCATTTGGACTTGTGGTTCGGTTGTAAGGAATCTCTGCATCGTGTTTGAAACATTATTATTAGCGCCAGAATCAGTCCACCTAGTGTTAGAAGGAGCTTTAGTTAAATTCGATTAGAAACATACAAAATGTAAAGGCTTACCCTCATTTCAAACTATGCTGGCACAATCTAACTGAAAGTATCTAGTCTTTCTTTTACAGAAATGGCACTTGTTGTCTTTTCTTTCTTTATTTCTTTGGTACAGCTTGATAAGTTTCATTCTGCTTAGATGATTCACGCTTAATGGCTTTTTCAGCATGCTTTCTGATTTTTTTTGTCCCCATCCTTGAACCATGAAGTGAGCTACAAGACTATTCTGCTACTTTAGCCTTGCCTTTTTTTGAACAAGCACCTTGGCCAATTCATTCTGATTCCGCTTATTCTTAATAGTGTTATTATGATTATGAAATGGTCTATACTAAGCAGGCAAGGAATTCAAGACAAATTGGATGAGAAAGTTATCATCATATATAGTCATGCTCATTTGAAGATTAAGCGTGGGTGATTATACTTTTTGGACCCCATTCTTGGAGTCTATTATTAATATATTTATATTATAAGAAATTTCAAACATGTGAATGTAGTTAAATAAACCCTTTTGGATTTAGATTTAATCCCGCCATTTTTTTTACAACCAAGATTATTTATTTAAAGGAACTTGATCTGTTTCCTTTTTCAATTTGATGAAACTGGAGAAACTTTACATCTACTTGATTTGTTGTTAATCAGTTCATAATAAGCACAATTTTCACTTGAAATTTTGTAGTCGTGTGTATTTCATGTTTGGTCCTATGTTAGAAGCTTGATTTTGCATTTTATTTCTGCTATATCATGAACAACAGGCTACAATTGGAATTGATTTTCTTTCAAAGACAATGTACCTGGAAGACCGAACAGTTCGTTTGCAGCTTTGGTAGGAAGTCTTTCTTTCCTGGTTAGTCAGTATCAGTAGATTATATTATCTTTATGCATATAAATGTTATAAAGCCCTGAAGATACACATAATGTTTGAAGCGCGGCTTAGGTTTCTAAGAAATGAATCGGAAAGAACTTTGACTTCAGACAGATAGATAATACTGAGTTGTGCAATGTGACTTATTCTACCGAATCTTTTGTTAACTTGAGTGTTTGTAGAGCATATATGAATCATGAGAATTGTCCACATATTGCCCTTATTTTAAACTGCCTGCTTGTTCTGTTAAGCTTTGTTCTAAGTCGGTGTTAAAGAAAACTTTCTTTTCAATTGGTTCTTATGGCGCATACAGGAATAACTATGCAATAAACCACAGGAATACGTTTTTGTATTGATTCCCAGCTTTAAAGGGTATACGCATTTAGAAGATACTCGCGTGGAGTTTCCCTTTTTAATTTTTATGTGTGTATAGGGAGCTCTTAAAATTGTTGAGGGAAGAGTGTGCATTTGAAGTGTTGATAACTTATGATTGGGTTTACTGCTCATCTTAAGTTTACTTATCATTAAGTCCACATGATAAATGAATATGGTCATATTTGGTAAATACCATGTGTTGCTGGCAATTAAAAGCCCATTTTTATTTTTTTTCAATACACAGGGATACAGCAGGGCAGGAGAGGTTTAGGAGTTTAATTCCAAGCTACATTAGAGATTCTTCTGTTGCCGTAATTGTTTATGATGTTGCAAGTGAGTAAAACTTAATGATTTTAAATGTTTGAAAATTCTCAAACATTTCATTTCTATTAATTCTTTCATAATATGTTCAAAGAGACAATGTTAAGGGAAAAATAATTGTGTTGAGGAGTATTTATAGGAACAGTTCAGGTTGGGTAGTTGCCATAGCAGGTCCATGGATTTATAGGGGACTGGCAAAGAGAGGAAAGTGTGACTTAACACTTTTGACTACTTGGTGATAGAAAGATGTTGGAACTTCTCGCAATAACAATCTTTATAGACCTTCATTGGTTCCAAAGTTTTCTCTCCCCCACCCTCCCCGCTATTATTGCTTTGACCCATAGTACCCGGATACTTCAACATGACCCGATGTGTTTATATCAGAGATTCAGAGGATATAATACCTGCCAACCCTAAAATACTTAATGTATACTTCTAACTTCGTGTCCTGTTGTACCCATTTTATTCCTTAACCCTTGTAGTTTTAGTTCTTTGGTATGTGAGTAGAGATGCTTAAATGCTACATTGAAAATTGGAACTTGTTATATGTAAGTGTGCTTAAAAGTTATATCACACATCCTATAACAAATAACATAATACACTTAACACGGAATGTTTAAAGTAAAGTGTAGACATACTAATTACCATATGAATTGGTTTTAGAAAATAAGGAGGTATATCCCTATTTCTCACCTCAAGCCAACATGTGGGAAACAACATACAAGAGTGCCGAGGGCATGGGTGGTGAGTGTGTAGACATCCAAAGCTGCTTAGGTGGCGTGGTTTGATACCCATTCTTGTTTCTACACGAAAAGTGTGTACATCAATTAGGTGGACGATATACTGATAACAATAGTTTTTTTCTGTTACTTATCCAAAAATAAAATGGTTGTTTCCTTATAAAATTGTTAACCGTACTATTGGAATTTGAATGTAGTGCATCCCTATGCATGGTTGGATGCTAGCACATTTATGTCTCTGTTGCGAAAGCATTTATAGTTGAAATCTATGTGTACTAGCAAATTAAGAAGATTTGAAGACTGGCCAAACTAATTGTCATGAACCCGTTACTTCTGAGATGAATGAACTACATAGTGTTTTACTGAACTTCTTCACTCCTATCCACTGCAGACAGGCAATCATTTTTAAACACTTCCAAGTGGATTGAGGAAGTACGCACAGAACGAGGTAGTGATGTCATTATAGTGCTTGTTGGGAACAAAACGGACCTTGTTGACAAGAGGTAGGTGACTAGCTGATATATCGCTATTTAGCAATGGAACAAACACACAGATGCGGGTGTTATTATCTGGACTCATGGCATGTTAAATTTCTAGGAAATGGTCTGTCCTTGACTCCTTGGTATATTGTTTTTTTGGTATTTAAGGCGATGATGATGGTAATTCATCGTATATGTGTTTGATTAGATGTTTTTACTCTAGTCTACATTGTAGTTTTGTGAGTTTCTATTAGGTTAATTCATATCAAAATGGCGAATCAAGTAGCAATTGCACAAACTTTTAATTTATGTAACTCAGATTTCCTGTTCAGAAGTTAATTGTAGTGACTGGCTCTTGAAGCCATTCTCATCAATTGGATTCCTCACTTCTTCTTTATCATTTTTGGGACATTCTTGTATGTTACGATAGGGTTTTGGAGATGACAGTAGAATCATACCATTCTTACATTATGAAAGTTTGCTTCTACAAAATTTTGAACTGAACTTTGTTGTTATGATAATCATTCAAACATAGGTTTTTCTGCCTTTCAAATTAACAGTATTTCTAAACAGTGGCTATTTATTGATCAAACAGGCAAGTGTCTATAGAGGAAGGAGATACTAAGTCTCGCGATGATGGTGTTATGTTCATAGAAACCAGTGCTAAAGCAGGTTTCAATATCAAAGTAGGCAATATAATTTAATTTTGCGTTTGTACGTTTTCATTTCAAGAAATGCATTCCTAAAATGAGCTGGTCCTCAACATGGGGACATTCAGTTCTTGCATATTTATTTCTTATCTCATTTTTGTCAGCCTTAACAACTTAACCTTGTGTTCTGACGTCATGTTAAACGCTGCAGCCATTATTTAAAAGATTGCTGCTGCTTTACCTGGGATGGAGACCCTCTCTTCTACAAAACAGGAAGATATGGTTGATGTTAACCTGAAGTCTACTGTAAATTCATCCCAGACAGAGCAACAAGGAGGAGGTTGCCGGTGCTAGACACGTGCCAAGTAGGATTGAGTGGAACAACGTGAGTGCACAAGACTTAACCAGGAATCATTTGAAGGCTAATGTAAAGGGTAGTTGATCGTAGCATGAAATTGGAATTTAGTTGTTGTTGGGCACTTGGAGGAATAGTGGATTAGAGGTTCACTATTCTTCAGGTTGTGATATGAGATTTCTCATTGTTGACAACCTCATTGTGGTCAGTTATTCTTTTCCTGTTGTATTATGGATGCTTCCTGCTTTGTTACTGATTCCTCTTATATGTCTAATTGCCATTTTTTTCAGAACTATTTGTATTTACAGTGGCTACATAACGATTGCATAGTTATATAACAGTTTTATAATTCGACTCTCATTTATTTGTGAATTGTTCTATATGAAACACGAGATTTGAATTAGTTCCTTGGTGTACGAGCTAAACTAAAAAGTTGTGCTGTTGAGTTGCTTTGATCACTATGTGCTAAAGAATCTGTAAAAGCTCGTGTTCCACCTTGAGTTGCTTTGGTCACTGTGTGCTTAAGAAGCTGCAAGAGCTATTGTTCAAGCGAATCAGCTATAAATGTTTTTACGTTTTAAACTCTATGGTTTTGCCCTTCCTACAACATTCTGCAATCCTGGGTGCCAGAGTCTATGGTGTTACTTTCTTGAAAATAACTGTTTTGAGTTCCCAATATTATCTAACATATTCGTCTCCATCCAAACACCACACAACTATACCCTCTGGAAGTTAGTGGTCTAGATGGCTAGGTTGGGCGTTTAAGCATCAGCTCTTTCATCTTAGAAGCCGCTGTCCGAACTTAAACCATTAGCAAACTTCAGCTTTTAGTGATTCTCTCAAGTAATTTACAGAATTTCTCCCCAATTTCTCTAGGGATGCTGGGGCTACCAAACAACTTTTTAAGTCTTAAAATCTTGAATTTAAAAATCAAATTCTTACTGGAGTTCACAAACCTGCCTAAAGTATGTAATTCCGCCCTGCTAGTAATCGGATCGGATTGGATTAACCTCCTTCGGAATTTTTCCAATTTTTTTTCGGAACCTAATATGCTAGCCAAATCCGATCCAATTTTTTTTCGGATTCAAAATATATTTCCATTTTGAACTTTTCGAAATTTCGAATAACTTCGAAATTTCAAATACTTTGTAAATTTTCAAAGATCTCTTTACTTTCAATTATTTTTGGAATATTATCGCCAATGTTCATTTGTAGGGAGAGAAAAACCATGTCCACAACACCAATGTACCAACAACAATACACACTTGTTTCTTGAGAAAACCTATTTTCATTCAAACAAGTGATCCAAGAAAAACGAGAAAAAGAACACCGCGACCACCAATAGCAAGCATTAGATTGTTGAGGTCCGGGTATTTGTAATGTTTAAATCTTTTTTCGGTGTGGAAATTGAAGTGTGAAGTGTCCGTAAAATAATGGATTATGGTCTTGACTCTAAGTAGCTTTTACATAATATTCTATCTATTGGAATTTGGCTTTTGGATTGGTCCTAAGTCATTGTATGACTTCAATGACATTTTTTTCATATCATTGTTGTTATGGCAGGGCGGTGTAATGACATGAAAGGTCCCAATTCAAGTGGGGAAGTAGCGGTTAGGTTATGTTTTGTTTTGTTTTGGAAGTAAAAACTAGAAAATGAATGAATGAACGTCAAATCTAATCAAGTGGATAGTGAGAGAAATATATATTTTCGGAATAAATTGGCAATAATATCGGAAATTTCGGAATTTTCGGATCGGATCGGATTTTAGAATTATATCCAAATCCGATCCAATTTTTTTTCGGAATTTTCAGAAATCGAAAAATCGGAAAATCGGCCGTGAAAACTACACCCAGATCCAGACCAATTTCGGGTAGGATTTCGAAAAAATCAGAAATTCAGCAAAAAGAGACACCCCTACTCAAAATTAAGTTTAAGATATTAGGATCTGATTTCCTTTAGGTACTTGGATGTGATGGTCAAAAATCATAGATTCTAATATTCAAATCATTATATTCAAGCGTTCCATTCCAACTACTCAATCAGTCAAGTAGAGTATTTACCAAACAAATAAATATTGGTCAAAGACGTAGCTTGAAGGCACACAAGCCTTAATTTAAAAATAATAACTAACACATCGTTCAAGGACAACCAAAGTCTAAATCTAGTTCATTGCATTCTCTGTTGCACAGTCCACGGTCCAATTGTGCCAAAATTTTGTCTGCTTTCAACAGTTTAATCTTGATTCTCTAGACTTTTGATTCTCGAGTACCACTTATCTCCTCTATATATATATGCACTTCTCATACTAACAGTAACAAGCACAGCACAAGAACTTCAAGTCCTCAACACTCCCAGTATCACACAGAAGCAACAAGTGCAACATTCACCAAAAAATAGACAAATATAATGGGAAGTGAAGTTGCTAAGGTGTTGCTCCAGTGCGTTTACGAAGGATGCATACCAGCGTATGATGGAGTGAAGGAAAGAAGACCGTATCATCGCAATTGTAAATGTGCTCTCCACAAAGCAAAAGATGGTAAATCTAATAAGTGTACTCACCAGAACAACAACATTTCTTACCCCGTAAAAACTTCATGGAAAGAATGCCGCCTGTCCTCCGGCGCTAACAACCAGCTGCAGTACCACCAGTACTGCATTTCTTCACCTCTTCACACTCCAGAGTAGTCAGCTGAAAGTTTGTCATCAAGTTGATAGAAAGTGGTGATCTGATTCAAAGCTAATTCATTTGTTACTGTTAGATAAAGATTAACACATATTCATTATTTCATTGTATTATTATTTCATTGTATAGTGATCAAGAAATAACAAATTAAGATCAGTTTCCGTTAATGACGAATTACCATAGCCATCCTTGTGCCCCACTTGATTTTGCTACAATTTTCACTCGCTCTTTCTTTTAACACTCGAATGTACTTATACAGTTATAACTCAGTGGTTTAAGTACGGAAACTTTGTTACGGGAATGAGGCCTGATTATATTATTCCACTAGCATTATTGAACATTAACATCTTTCTGGTCACTCACACCAGGATCGGAGATTTTGAAGATTGATGTCTGTGTATGTTCCGAATGAGGACTAGAACTTGAATTTCTAGCCCGTGTTCAGTTCGAGGATTTGTTAAGTGTTGGGAGTATAACTGGATGCAACGAGAGTTAGAGAGGAGGAGCTAGCTAATTCAATCAACCAAATTAGTAATTCAGTTTAGTCCAACTGCTCCTAACGTTGACAGTGAGCAATAATAGTTATGTTAACTTTGTTTATAGACAGTTTAAACATAGTGGAGATGTTTTGGGGCACCAAAGTTCCAATAGTAAAAGGCCGTTTCCATGAAATGGACTCCCAAACTCAATCGTTGACTGATCACCATTAATTTGTATCGAGATGCATGAAAATGTGTCACTTCAATGAAATTCAACGTTATTCAATAAGGGAGTCGGAAATACGGAGTCAGATTTAGAGAGTCCCTAGTAGAAGTGCTCCCAGATGATCTAAAGCAAAGCACACTGTCAAATGTAGCCTCCTCACGATTCTAGACCTCCGAGCCCAGCAGTGTAGCACTGTTTCAAGTTAACAAAAAAAAAGATCCATATCTACTTAGTGCATAGTGTGATGGTGATATAACATATAAGAAACAAAAATCACATTGCCTAAAAATAGGCTTGCTTTTTGGCATTCGGTGGAATTATTACAAAACAAACAAACACGAGAGCATTTGGTCATCTGAAGATTTAGCAACTAGACACTAAAGGGCTCGCCCGCCAGATACCAGTGATATACTCATATACCCCACAAGCGCTTGAAGGAACATAAAAAAGACCTTAACTGCAAATAATAATCAATAACCATAACATCGTACAAGCACAACCAAGTCCCGGCTTCACTACAATCTTTGTTGCACGGTCCACGGTCCACGGTCCAATTGTACCCTATAGTATATACCCATGATAATGAGGCCATGAGACCTATATTTTGTCTGCTTTCACTAACAGGATTTTATTCAACAGTTAATCTTGATTCTTTAGACTTTAATTTTTTATTACTACTTAACCACTAGTGTCGTCCCCCTCTATATATACGTGCTTCTCAGAGTAAGACTCAAGCATTGCACAACAGCACAAGTGCTTCAAGTCGATCTTCCAGAACACAGAAACTAGTGCAGCATTCACATACAGGAACACATACAATGGCATGTGAAGTTGCGAAGGTGTTACTTCAGTGTGTTTACGGCGGCTATATTCCGGCATACGATGGAGTGAAGGAAAGAAGACCGTATCATCGCAATTGTAAATGTGCTCTCCACAAAGCCAAAGATGGTAAATCTATGAAGTGTTCTCATCAAATCAAAGTAACAACATTTCATACTCCACAAAAACTGTTGGAATCTCCAAGAGTATTTCAAAATACTTGTGTGTGTGTGCAAAGTGGAGGAGATGAACTATGTGTGTTCTCTCCACTTTAGTGCATTGTGTTTAGTCCCACATTGGTGAACCACCACTAGCAAGTGAGGTATATGAGAAATTCTTCCATCATAAGGGCGTGCCCTTAGGGTACATAAGGCTTTTGTGTTAGGAGGGAGGACTCACCTAAAGCCACCCGCACCGAGTCGTGTTGGGCTTGGGCTTATTGTCTACTGGGTAGTGGCTTACCATTACTGTCAGCCGCTATTAACCATTGAATCCTATGAGGAAGACGCCACTGTTGCATGTTGCCTTTCTGCACCATTGGAAGGGGCGAAATCTTTTCTTAAGGACAGCCTAATCCGCGCCTTGGTTATGGTTACTACCTGTTATTATGTCCTTGTTTTATTTGTTTTATTTTATTTGCATACAACAATCTTAAGGAAAGATCAAGATGTCTACACTTGTTAACACCACGCCGATCAAAGAAACCAATTATAGAGTCATGGAAGTTACTTCGTCTATAAGAGACGCTGCACCTCTACTGAATGCTCGCAACTTACCTAATGTGTTAAAGATTGAATCCTTCAACGGTTCACACTTCAAGCGATGGAGAGAAAGGGTGTTCATAGCCCTAGATGTACTCAACTATGCAAAGTATCTCACTGATACAGCACCCATGGAGGGTTCTAATGATTTCGAAAAAAATCAAGCTGCTTGGCTCAATGGGAATAAGGTATGTCGTCATGCTATTTTGAGTACCTTGTCCAATGAAATTTTTGATATTTATTGTTCAAATAAGAATGCACATGATATATGGGAGGGTTTGAACAAGAAATACATAATAGAGGATCTTTGGTACTTTCGAAATATGCTATTGGGACTTTTCTAAAGTTCCATATGAGAGGATAGAGATGTAACGCCTCAAATCCATGATTATCATATCTTTGATTAATGATTTGAAAACCGAGGGTATTAATTTACCCAAAACCTTTGTTCTTTGGATGTTTGATTGAGAAACTCCCCGAGTCTTGGAAACACTATAAAAATAGTATGAAGCATAAAAGCGTAAGCAGATGACCCTTGAGGATGTGATCATTCACATTCACATGAGAGAAAAAGAACAAGACTTCGGGATGAGGTGTTGTCTAAGGAATTCCATTCTAAAGCCAATATCATTGAAGGTAATCCCAAAGAAATCTAACAAAACCTCTAAAAGCGAAGCCAACAAAAAAATAAGAATTTCAAGGTCAAAGGCACTTCTTTTAAAAAGAGTGGTACTGGCAATGGAAATTGTTATATTTGTGGTAAACCTGGACGTAGGGCTTTTCAGTGCAGACACAAGAAAGACATTGATGATCTTCCCAATGCTAATCTAGTTGAGGGAGATGATATTATTGCTGCTGTGGTGTCACAAGTGTTCATGGCCACTGGGAAGAAGAACTGGGTACTAGATTCTGGTGCCACCCGCCACGTCTATGATGATGTTGAAGCCTTCTCAGACTACATACTAGTGAAAGATGAAAAGGTCTATATGGGTGACTCTAGGTCCGTTTCTGTTGAGGGAACATGCAAGATTCTTCCGTTAACCGGGGAAAACCCTTTCACTTAGTAACGCTTCTTCATGTTCCGAGATTCGGTGAATCTCGATTTCGTCCCTTCTTTGGAAAAGTCAAGGCCAAGGTGACTTTTGAGAGTGACAAGTTCATTCTGACAAAGAATGAGGGTTTTGTTGGTAAAGGTTATTGTAATAATAGTGGTCTTTTCATGTTGAATGCATTTGACAACATTATTATTAATAAGAATGAATCGCTTACCTTACTTGCTTGACTCTTTTAATATATGGCATGGTAGACTAGGACATGTGAATGTTCAAGATATGAAAAGGATGAAAGCATGTGGTTTATTGTCCGATATTTCAGTTTTTTCTATGATAAATTTGAGATATGTCTTTGAGACTAAAACCACGAAGAAACCCCCGCAGAATCTGTTTCTAGAGATAAAAGCGGATTACTAACTCTTATTCATACGGTTTTGGGTGAATTCCGGAAGTACCATGTCTAGAGGGGGAAGTTTTATTATATTACATTCATAGATGACTTCTCTAGGTACACTATGGTATATTTACTTAGAAACAAGCATGAGGCGGTGAGATGTTTCTCAAGTACAAAGTTTGAAGTTGAAAACCAAATTAAGCAGAAGATTAAAAGACTTCGTCCGACGGGGGGGAGAATATGAGTCTAACCCCTTCCGGGACTTTTGTGACAAGAATGACATTATTCATGAGACTACTCCACCATACTCTCTTGAGTCTAATGGAGTAGCCGAACGGAAAAACGTAACACTAAAAGAGATGATGAATGCTATGCTTATAAGTTCTCGAGCTTCCACAACTTGTGGGGAAGCAATCCTATCCGCTTGCCATATACGAGAATAGGATACCCAACAAGAAAACAGGGAATAAGACACCATATGAGTTATGGAAAGGTCATGTACCTAGCCCCACATACTTCAAAATGTAGAGGGGTGTCTTGCAAAGGTTCTTGTGAATGAACCTAAAAAGAAAAATTGGAACCTAGAACCATTGATTGTATGTTCATTGGTTATGCTTATAATAGTCTTTGCATATAGATTTTTAGTAGTAAAATCTGATAATAACCTTGTCGATGCTAACACTATTATAGAGAGTAAAAATGCTGATTTCTTTAAGAATTTGTTTCCTTTGAAAATTGGCATTAAGAGGTTGGTTGCTCCTAGTGAACAACAATCAACAGATCCCCGATATTTCGAACAAGAAATTCGGAAGAGTAAAAGAGATGTAAAATCCACCAATTTTGGTGATGACTTTTACATTTCTTCTTGATGATGATCCCGTGGACGATAATGAGGCAATCAATTCTCGAGATGCACCTTTCTGGAAGGATGCTATACACTCAGAACTAGATTCGATTATAGCTAATCACACATGGGAGATAGTTGATCTACCTCTTGGGGCCAAACCTATACGTTACAAGTGGATCTTCAAAAAGAAATTGAAACTAGATGGTTCCATTGAGAAATACAAGGCTAGACTTGTAGTCAAGGGATTCTCCCAGAAAAAAGGCATTGGCTATTTTGATATTTATGCTCCTGTAACTAGGATTTCTTCTATAAGAGTTATAATGGCTCTAGCTGCTATTCATAATTTATTTATTCATCAAATGGATGTAAAAACTGCATTTTTGAATGGTGATCTTGATGAAGAAATATATATGATGCACTGAGGGTCGATAGTACCGTGGGAATGAAAACAAGGTATGCAAGTTAGTTAAGTCTTTATATGGGTTGAAACAAGCCCAAAACAATGGCATGAAAAGTTTGACAGTGTCATGATGTCTAATGGATATCAATTAAATGATGCTGATAAATGTATTTACTTTAAATCTTTTGATATGAATACATATGTGATTATCCGTCTATATGTGGATGACATGTTAATCATGAGTCCTAGCCTTGATGTTGTGAGAAACACCAAGATGTTTTATCCTCCCAATTTGAAATGAAGGATTTGGGAGAAGGCGATGTGATTCTTGGAATCAAAATCATCGAAAACAATGATGGCTATACGCTTTCACAAGAGCATTATGTTGAGAAGTTTTTGAAGAAGTTTAACTTTTATGATAGTAAGCCTGTGTCGACACATTATGAGGCAAATAGTGAACTTCAGAAAAATGCTCAACATGGTGTCCTTCAGTCTAGATATGCCCAAATTATTGGTAGTCTCATGTACTTGATGAATTGCACTAGACCTGACATTGCTTATGCAGTTAGCAAGTTAAGCAGATAAACTCATTGTCCTAGCCAGGAACATTAGAATACGTTAGAGAGACTAGCCAAGTACTTGAGAGGAACAATGAATTACGGCATACGGTTTAGACAAACTCCACCTGTGATAGAAGGTTATTGTGATGCAAACTGGATACCTGATTCTCATGATATCAAGTCTACTAGTGATTATATTTTCACCCTAGGTGGAGGTGTAGTCACTTGGAAATCTTCTAAGCAGACCTTGATAGCTCGTTCAACCATGGAGTCCGAGCTTATTGCTTTAGATAAAGCAAGTGCTGAGGCTGAGTGGCTTAGAAACCTCTTGGCGAGATCTTCCTATTGGTACAAAACCGCCTCCAAATTGTACCTATGCATTGTATTTGTCGGGCGCGATATCAAAGCAAAAGAGCAAATTGTATAATGGGAAAAGGGCATATTCGCCCCTGAGACTACAAATCTATAAAGCGATTCTTTGGAATCGGAGTTGTGGCTCTAGATTATGTGAGGTCGAGTTAAATTTGGCGATCCTCGACAAAACCGCTTAACAGAGACAAGTGGTTGAAACGCCGAGGGGATGGGACTTTTGCCTTAAATAGAGGGCTTATTACATCGACGGTAACCCCACCTATGTGATTGGAGATCCCATGAAGTAGGTTCAGAGGGAAAAATAAGTCACCTCGTCGCTCTGGTATGCTATTGTCTTTCTTTGAGACGTCCCACCCTATGACTAGATAGCATTATTGTATACTTTGTATAACTTGAATTGCAATGAGAAAGAATGAGTTATCTTACTCTTAATGGAATCCATAGTCCATTATTTTTTATGAGATAGTGTATTCTAACTGCTCTGTACACTTGATGGATATCCACCTACGTGAATGTAGAACTGGGTCGGTTCTTATGAGTATTTAGGTAAGTACTCTAGAGCATTCATGGAACATAGGCAGCGCAAGGGCCAAAAAGCGCAACACCGCAGAACAGGCATATAATGAAAGAACAATGTGGGTGCATGTGCTCTATTTTACTACAAGGGAATGTTGGTTCAAAGATTTTTTAATCCACCACTTTCACGTATTATAAAACATGTTATCCTATGACTGGTTCAATCCCGAAAAGCACCAGTATCTTATGCATTATTTTTTCGATTCTCTCTGGCATTTCGTTAACCCTTTTCTTTTGTAATATCCTATTCCAAAATAGTGGGGGACTAGTAGTATTTTGAAATAGTGGGGGATTGTTGGAATCTCCAAGAGTATTTCAAAATACTTGTGTGTGTGCAAAGTGGAGGAGATGAACTATGTGTGTTCTCTCCACTTTAGTGCATTGTGTTTAGTCCCACATTGGTGAACCACCACTAGCAAGTGAGGTATATGAGAAATTCCTCCATCATAAGGGCGTGCCCTTAGGGTACAAAGGCTTTTGTGTTAGGAGGGAGGACTTACCCAAAGCCACACATGCGCGCTCGCCCGCCCGCCCCGCACCAAACCGAGCCGAGTCGCGTTGTGTCGGGCTTGGGCTTATTGTCTAGTGGGTAGTGGCTTACCAATTGCCTAAACTTGTTTTGCTTTTGCAGCAAGTTTCGGTTGTTCTACTTCGAGTTGGTTTTGTGAAACCGACTTTGAGAGGTGTCCTTCTCCCATCTGGTAACCGGATGATACCTCTATATAAACACTATTGTATCCATAGAGGGGATCTATTACAGACGTAGAGAGAGATAGGAACTAGTAGAACTCGAATCATCAGCAAATCCATTACAAACCAGACGCATAGAGAGAGACAGAAATCGACAACCTTCTATCCACCCTATACAGAAACCAGTACTTGTCTTATTCTTCTTATTCTATTCTTACTGTCAGCCACCAGAGAGAGTTATATTGCTGTTTTAGAGGGTAGTCTGTTCTAATGCAAAGTCAGGCTGCTGTTAACCATTGAATCCTGTGAGGAAGACACCACTGTTGCCTTTTTGCACCATTGGAAGGGGCGAAATCTTTCCTTAAGGACAGCCTAATCCGCGCCTTGGTTATTACATGTTATTCTGTCCTTGTCTTCTATTGTTTTCTTTTATCTGCATACAACAAAAACTTCATGGAAAGAATGTCGCCTGTACTCTGGCTAACTTGAGGCCAGCCAGCCACCACTAGTAGTAATCGTGATTTTTTTCTTCTCCACCTCTTCACACTTCAGAGTACTCTACTCAGACTTTGTCATCAAGTTGATGGAAAGTGGTCATTTGATTCATAGCTTAAATTACTAGAGATTATTTCATTTTATCAATTCGCTGTATGATTAATTCGGTGTTGTATAGTTCCATTTGATTATTTATTGGACACAAAAGCAATTCATTTGCCACCATCTGCAGTTCTTACTCTTTAGTTTAGTAAAAGTGCTTGTACTTAAACGCAACAGAGCCACAGAGGAACTCAGTAGTGGGAAAGTTTTCCGGAATACTCTATCTATCTACAAATAGGCCAGATTATTTAACCCCTCAAGCCCACAACCACAATTCAACTAAAATCTTTGCGAAGATGGAATGATCATGTGGAACTTCCTATATGTTACAAGACTGCAAGAAATTAACCTGCGATATCAAATAGAGATCATGGATAGAATGTAATTACAGCAACTAAAATATTACTTTTTCAAGGATATCAAAATCAAGAAGTGAATCCACTTTTCTTTATTTAAAGGAGGAAATGGTGTACGTTTCCTCTGCTTAATTCTTCAACATTTTACAACTCTTTCGCTGATGAATGTTTTCAAGGAATTCGGATTCCTTAAACTTAATATAGCCCGAGTCTCCAAATGGATGGCCAAATCTCCGAGAAGTGAAAAAGAAAATCGATAATTCGATATATAGTAGGTTAGAAATGTATTAATTGTTGGAATATTTGTTATTTTATTTAGTATTAGCAAGTATCTTGTAATCTTATTAAGTGTATTATCATTTCCTAGATATGTGGATCTAGGAGATCTTCTGTATTTATGGAGCTCCTTCTTGTATATATATCTACTGGTTATATCAATAAAGACTATCAGAAATATTCACTAAACATATTTGACATGGTATCAGAGCCAACTCCGATTCTCCTTCCACTATCCCATTACTATAGGAGTCGGAGCCTTTTTTTTTAGTGTTTGGTTTCTTTTTTTTGGTCATATAATACAATTTGTTACATTATATCAGATTGTATTTATTACCCTATTCTTCTTTATCGTTCTTGTCTATTGATCTAGTTCATTGTTTGTGTTCTATATCATAATGACAGACTTACCTACCAATAGTGATTCCGTTGTTGTGCATTCCAATAACGATTCCGCTGTCATGTCTACTCTTTATATGAAAGAAATGTCCTCACTAATTATTCCAGAATGACTTGATGGTACTAATTACATCGAGTGGTTCTTGAATGCGCAGAACAAGATCAGGGGCAGAAAGCATTGGGGCTTTATCTCTGGTACTAAGACTGCTCCAACAAACATAGATTCTGAGGAATATGAAGCTTGGGAGGACAAGAACTGTCTGGTCAAGTCTTGGCTTCTTGATGTAATGACCAAGGACATCAAGTCAATTTTTCTTCGCTTGTCCACGGCTAAGGAAATGCGGGACACTTTAAAAAACAAACTTACTCGGTTAGCCAAGATGCATCAAAGGGTTATCAGCTATATTGTGAGGGATTTTTGTCCACCAAAATGGCGGTTATGTTATTCCTTATTTTGGAAAACTAAAGAAAATATGGCAGGAATTTGACGTTATTGAAGACTGCACAATGGAGTGTGCCAATGACATTAATAAATATACCACAAAGGTTAATTCTCGGGCGTGTGTATATATTTTCTTGGCGGTCTTGATTCTTATTTGGATGGGGTTAGGTGGTGCGTCCTTGCTAATAGACCACTTCCAGATAGGGGTGATAATTTGGCCCTCAGGCCCTCAACCCGGCCCTCAAAAATGCGCATCAAAACCCTCAAAAGTTGGCCCTCACAAATTTGAGGGCCGGGGCCCTCATGCTCATGCTTAAGGGGTTAAGGTCTAGGTTCGGAGCATAGGCCCGACCAAGATTTGGCCCTTCCAAGCCCCTCACTTGGCCCTCGGTTTTTTTTTTTCGATAAGATATATTTTATTTTTTACATTATATATGTAAGGTACCACAATTATCCCTATTTGAACTAAATATTTTCACTACAAATAATGTTTAATAATAGTAGTTTACCACATATCATATGAGGTATTTTTTGTAATTTGAGTAAAAGAGTTCAAATATAAAAAGAAAAGTGAATTATGATTATTTTGTGTAAACCCAAAAATAGAGGTGATAATTTATGAATTATACTATATATTTGTGTAAACCCTAAAAGAAAACCATATTTTCTTGTTATTTTACATTATATTTATGTATTATACTATAATTATCTAAATTGTATAAAAAAAATTATTAAATTAGTTTTCAATAGGGGATAAATTATAACATAATATAATATATGCACTTTTGTAATTGATTTAATGATATGTATTAAAAATGTAGATATTTTAAGAATATCATCTCTTCCACCATCTCTATATATTTTTTTTTCTAAAGATATAAGAATTAGTTTTGTATACTTATATACATATCATTAAATCAATTAAAAAAAAAAAAAAAAAAAAAAAAATTACAAAAAATAGTAAACTAGTGAAGTATAATTAGATCGGGCCCGACCGGCCCCTCATTTGGCCCCTCAAAATGAGGGGCCGAGAGGCGTTAAGGGCTTGAGTTTTCATGCTTGACCCTACTTCGACCCCCTCAATATCAAATAGGGCGAGTGACCCGACCCCTCAATCATGAGGGCTTTTTATGGTTTGAGGGCGGGCTAGCCCGTCCCGAATTTACTATCACCCCCCACTTCCAGACATACAATTTGTTTATGCCATAGTTTGTGCAGAGGCGAATCATTAGGACGCCATGCTTGGTGGGACATCAAATGAAAGGACTGCTATGGCAGCTCGGAAATCATTTGCTCGTCCGGATTCAAAGAAAGGAGTTCCTAAGTGTACCCATTGTAATGGTGATAACCATTACAATGTAGATATTTTAAGAATATCATCTCTTCCACCATCTCTATATTTTTTTTTTCTAAAGATATAAGAATTAGTTTTGTATACTTATATACATATCATTAAATCAATTACAAAAAAAAAAAAAAAAAAAAAAACAAAAAAAAAATTACAAAAAAAATAGTAAACTAGTGAAGTATAATTAGATCGGGCCCGACCCGGCCCTCATTTGGCCCTCAAAAATGAGGGCCGAGAGGCGGGTTAAGGGCTTGAGTTTTCATGCTTGACCCTACTCGACCCGGCCCTCAATATCAAATAGGGGCGGGCTGACCCGACCCTCAATCATGAGGGCTTTTATGGTTTGAGGGCCGGGCTAGCCCGGCCCGACCCTTTTATCACCCCTACTTCCAGACATACAATTTGTTTATGCCATAGTTTGTGCAGAGGCGAATCATTAGGACGCCATGCTTGGTGGGACATCAAATGAAAGGACTGCTATGGCAGCTCGGAAATCATTTGCTCGTCCGGATTCAAAGAAAGGAGTTCCTAAGTGTACCCATTGTAATGGTGATAACCATGTAGTTGATACCTGACGACTAGGACATCCCTCATTTGGTTATCTTAGGAGATTATTTCCATCTTTATTTAATGGTTGTAGTCTTTTTGATTTTGCTTGTGAAACCTGTGTAATGGCGAAAAGCCATCGTATTGTTTTTTCTTTGAGTGATAATAAAGCTGATGCTCCTTTTTCTTTAGTTCATTCAGATGTTTGGGGTCCTGCCCCACATCCTACATATAACGGGATGAAATGGTTTATTACATTTGTCGATGACTGCACTCGGATGACCTGAGTATATTTTTTGAAACATAAAAGTGATGTCTGTACAGTTTTTCCCCTTTTCCATCAGATGGTGCTCACACAGTTTGGAATCTCTGTAAAAGTTGTTTGCTCTAATAATGGGGGTGAGTATTTCAAAAAGGAATTGACTGGCTTTATGCATTTGGCTGGTATTCTACATCAAACATCTTGCTCTTATTCCCCTCAGCAAAATGGGGTTGCAGAACGAAAAAATAGACATCTTTTGGAGGTCACTCAGTCTTTATTAATTGGTGGTCATGTCCCATCTCACTTATGGGGCAAAACCTTGAACTCTGCTGTTTACTTGATAAATCGTACACCTTCTAGTGTTGTTCAATTTCGGAGACCCTTAGATGTGCTTTCTGATCACTATACGCTTCCGCCCAATGTTCATTTAGCATCCTATATCTTCGGGTGTGTGGTGTACGTTCACTTACATACACAACAACATACCAAACTTGATCCATGTGCGTTGAAGTGTGTCTTTGTTGGGTATGGCTCAACTCAGAAGGGTTATAAGTGCTATCATCCATCTTCTAAATTTTTTTTTTTGTCTCAATGGATGTCATTTTCCATGAACACGACCCTTTTTCTGAGATCATCGATTCTTCACTTCAGGGGGAGAATAGAAATGAAATGCAGAATCATGATGATATAATTGTCTTTGATTTATCGAGACCACAATCACCTAGTGATAAAAACTTAATAGAAGAAGTCTATGCAACCTCCACTGAGTGCTCAAGTGAAGGATGTGAAGATCAAGTCCATGATAGTACATTACCTCCTACAACGGATCCACTAATCCAATCTTCTCCAGAAGACCCATTAGAGGTATCACTTGACTCTATTATTGTTG
Source organism: Coptis chinensis (assembly GCF_015680905.1). Classification (NCBI taxonomy): domain Eukaryota; kingdom Viridiplantae; phylum Streptophyta; class Magnoliopsida; order Ranunculales; family Ranunculaceae; genus Coptis; species Coptis chinensis. The sequence continues at coordinate 43,350,323 of NC_141456.1, forward strand.
ATTCCAATACTCATAATGTTGGTGAGTCTAATATTCATGATGTTAATCTACATAGTCTTAATTCTGAACTAGTTCAATATCATCTTCCACCTCGATCTAACCATGGCCAACCACCAATTAAATATGAACCTCATCCTAAAGTTAAAGTGAAATATCCCATAAGCAATCATGTGTCATCTCACAAGTTGTCCAAGTCATATGCATCTTATGTATTCCAGTTATCATCTGTCTCTATTCCTAGTAAAATGCAAGAAACTTTAGAAAATTCTAGATGGACCAAAGCTATGGCAGAAGAAATAGCATCACTGAAAAAGAATGCCACTTGGGAACTTGTAATCTTACCAAAAGGAAAGAAGACAGTGGGGTGCAGATGAGTATTTACAATCAAGCTCAAAGCAGATGTGGCTATTGAGAGATACAAAGCTTCGGTTGGTTCGCGAAAGGGTATACACAATCTTATGGTGTAGATTATCAAGAAACTTTTGCACCGGTTGCTAAAGTCAATACTGTGAGAGTACTTTTATTATTAGCAGCTAATAAAGATTGGCCTCTTCTTCAGTTTGATGTAAAAAATGCTTTCTTACATGGAGATCTTACTGAAGAAGTATATATGGATCCTCCCCCAGGTATACCAGAATACTCAGATACAACAATGGTCTGTAAACTAAAGAAGGCATTGTATGGGTTAAAACAGTCCCCAAGAGCTTGGTTTGGCAGGTTCAACAAGTCTATGAAGAAGTTCGGTTACGAACAAAGCAACTTGGATCACACTTTGTTTTTAAACCACAGAAGAGGTAAAATTACTACTTTGATTATCTATGTTGATGATATGGTGGTGACAGGTGATGATCATGAGGAGATTTCTAGTTTACAACAGTATCTGGCTTCTGAATTTGAAATGAAACAGCTCGGAGACCTTAAATATTTCCTTGGGATTGAGGTAGCCCAATAAAAAAATGGTATTTTCTTATCCCAGCGAAAATATATTATTGATTTATTATCTGAGATGGGAATGCTCGGATGTAAGCCAGTTGATACTCACATTGAGCAGAACCACAAGTTGTTTCCGTGTTTGAATGCAACTCCAACCGATAAGGGGAGATATTAGAAGCTTATAGATAAAAATCGATCTATTTATTGCATACCATGCGGATATTGCATGTATCACGATTAGTGTCGTGAGTCAATTCATGCATGACCCATGTAAACCTCATATGGATGTTGTAGAAGCGATATTGAGATATTTGAAATCTACTCCGTAAAAAGGCTTATTGTTCTCGAATCATGATCACCTAAAAGTAGAAGGCTACACTTATGCAGATTGGGCAGGTTCAGCCGACAACAGAAGGTCTACCTCAGGATACTTCACTTTTGTAGGTGGAAACCTTGTGACTTGGAAAAGTAAAAAACAGCCAGTAGTATTGAGATCAAGTGCTGAAGCTGAATATAGAGGTATGACATATGGGGTATATGAGTTGCTGTGGTTGAGAAATTTGTTGGAGGACTTAGGTTTTAAACCAAAAGTGAAATGAATCTGTATTGTGACAATACGTCAGCTATAGAGATAGCTCATAATCCTATTCAACATGATCGGGTGAAGCATGTGGAGATTGATAGACATTTTATCAAAGAGAAACTTGAAGCTGGAATTATTACTTTTCCATTTGTAAAATTTGAAGACCAACTAGCTGATGTCTTTACTAAAGCAGTGGCTAGCAAGGTGTTTGTTGACTCTCTTGTCAAGTTGGGCATGTGCGATATCCACACACCAACTTGAGGGAGGGTGTTGGAATATTTGTTACTTTATTTAGTATTAGTAAGTGTATTTTCCTTTCCTAGATATGTGGATCTAGGAGATCTTCTGTATTCATGGAGCTCCTTCTTGTATATATATCTCCTGGTTATATCAATAAAGACTATCATAAATATTCACTAAACATCTTTGACATCAATAACATTACAATATAGCCACTAGCCATAGCCCAGAGCATAGGGAAAATGTAAAATGTTGTATTGTTTGAATTGTCACTATACAATTTTCCAGAAGATAATAAAATTAAGGGCTAGTTAGCTTTTGGGCTACTTTTTAATTAGATAATTTGGCAGTTGGTTACCAATTGATCGTTTATTTGCATTTAGACCAAAACTGGCGATTACCCATCCATATTTTATATATTGACACATTTACCCTTAAGACCAAACTCTAATTTACAGTTAAAGTTTGGGGCCAAACCTGAGATAAGACTTTGGCATTTAATAAAAGGCCTAAATTTGTTATAATTCCGATTGTATGCTCTAATTATGATGCATCTTTCATGTAATTGATAATTGACCCTAAATACAATAACCAACTCTAAATTGATATAAAATTAGCTGCTAATTGGGGTGTACAATTTTATATTTTTGGTACCATTAAACAATAATTTTAGAGTGTTAATATTCTCTCATTGTTACGTCTATAAATTTATCCTTAAAAAATTATATTATCTATTCTACTCCTCTATTCTTCCACTTCTCCTATTAGCATAAGTTCACCACCGCCTCTTTGAAAGTTAAAACTCTCTAATTTGATAAACTGGCCACTCAAATATTCACTCGATCTCTTTTACAAACATTTATTATATTCTACCTAATGATAACAATTGAATCAACAATAGATTGTTCAATCCCATGACTAACACTGGTAATAAATCGTACGAAGTGTTCTACAATCGGTCATTTTTATATAGATGTAAGAATCTTGTTCAAATTTAGGCTTGAGATAGTCCAATTTGAACAATATTTTACAATTATTTTAGTATAAAAGCTAATGAAAAGCAAACACTTTCTAACCTCTAAGTATAGCAATTGAATTATGACAATCCCAAATTTGTTCATAATAATATTCGTAAAGTTTCGTTTTGCTCCTACTACAAAAAAATTTGTGTAATGATCGAGACTATTTAATTCGTACAATTATACAAAAATTAATAATATACATTTTGTTTTGTTTCAACCCATCACTTTTTGGGTTAGGATTATTTAGCGTGTGTATGTTAATTATTATTATTATTTTTTTTTTGTAACTTGGCTTAGATGCATGATGTAAGTTGGTTAAGTTGTGGTCACAAAAAGATATATATAACCATTGAATCAAATCTTAGATTTTGTGTGTTTGACTATTATTTAGAATTTTTAGTATTTGGTCATACTATTAATAGTAATATTTGCGTTTGGTTCACAAGTCAGTCACATGTATGGTATGTGCATGGCATTTTAGCTATTTTTAGAAAATTATAGATAAAATAAGACGGTCAACTCAAAGTCAACACAAACCGTCAATTTTGGCCCAAACACAAATAAACGATCAATTGGTGACCAACTGTAAATTATCCAATTAAAAAGTGGCCCAAAAACTAAATAGCCCTAAAATTAATAACTCGAGATACATTATTTTCAACATAATGAGTCTAATTGACTTTTAAAAAGTGGCCCAAAAACTAAATAGCCCTAAAATTAATAACTCGAGATACATTATTTTCAACATAATGAGTCTAATTGACCATAAAAGTAGTATGTGGCTATGTGCATCCGTTTACAGCAGTCGAGCCGGATTGCAGGATCATTTACGAGAATTGAGATGTACAAGAAAAGGCATATAGACTTTACGTAGCAAAAAAAAAGCCGACACAATTTGATGACCAATGCTACAAGAGGTATGGGTCAATCACTCAATCCCAGTAAAGCTGCAAACGCAAATTAACTAGTTAATAACTCTTTAGAACTCCGTACAAGGAAAAACCTTCTTTGTAGTTTCTGCAAGTACAGTCTACAATTCCACTACTCCAGTTGGGCCCGTGGACACAACTTTGTCAGATTTCAGCATAGAGTTTTCTTCCATTAAACTTAAATTATCTGAGGTTAGAGTTTTGGAATGTTGGATCAGTACTTAATCCCTCCTCTACAAAAAGAGATCATCATAATATGTAAACAATTCAAATTCAATCATCGATATTAAAAGGGATTAAAAATATATAGTGTTTTCTCATACCTTAGGTTTTAGAACTTTTGGTTTGAGGCCCGTGAATATAGGCAGGCACCACATGGAGGTGGGAATTGGGCTTATCTAACAGGCTTGGACCGGTTGAATGTTTTTAGAACTTTTTGTGTGCCCCATGGCCAAGCTGATCTGATTTGGTGTACAACACAGTCACAAAAAATTTCGATTTTTTTTAAAAAAAAACTTAAAAAGTTTTCGAATTGCCTAGTTACCGAATTTTTAAACGAATAAACAATGAAAACAGTAAAAGTCTCTTAATTCTCAATGGTTACTGACTTTTTAGAGATTTTTTTTCGATATATAATGATGATATATAGATTTCTATACATTTATTTTAATATTTTGATATTATATATATATATATATATATATATATATATATATATATATAGGGGCTGGCTACCTTGACAGCTTAAAATGACAGCCCATCTTAACAGCTCATCACGTCCATTCGATTATACCCAATCCAATGTCCAGATCTTGCGCTAATTTCACAAAGCAAATATGAGAGGGTACAATAGTCATTTTATTTTTCTTTCACAAATTAGATTAGAAAATTGGGTAAAAACTGACGCCTCTTTCTTCTTCCTCATCCTCTTTCTCTCTCCTCACTATAGGGACACCCACCACCAAGTTTTCAGATAAACCCACCACCACGTTTTTTTCATGAAAACTCTGGCTGAAAACTTCAATGGAACCGGTTAACCCACAATCAAATCTTAAGAATCAAAAGGAAAATATAATTAAAACCCAACTCAATCAAGTTTGAAGAACTCATTTGAAAATTGATTACCTCCTGCTCAACAATAGAATCAAACAGATACAAAAACTCACCAAGATTCTCAACTCAACCATATCTTTAATTCCTTCCAATGGTTTACATAAAAAAATGTGTCATAACTATATAAGGTATTTCTTTATCAATGATTCAATGGAGGTCAAAGAATTCACTTCAACGGATAACCGGATAACCCACTTCATATTTATGAGGATAACTCCAAGTAAATTAAACCCATCTCCAAATTGAAGAATTATACACAAATCAATACCCAACTATGAAGTTTTGTGCAGAGATGACTTTTGTTAGGAGGAAGAAGAATGGGGTCGTGGTTTTTTTGTGGATCTATTTTTTTTTTGTGAATAGAAAGTCAAATGACCATTGTACCCTCTTTATTTGGGGTATGAACAATGTTCAAATGCCGATATAAAGCTTATGAGCGATCGTTGTTCATATGAACATTTATTGTTCATACCTATTTGGGGTATGAACAATCAATGTTCATACCTCACTATATAAGCTGTGTACAACACTATATAACTGAGAAAGTTTATCACCGATGAGCCCCCATTGAATTTACCTTTTCGATCAGTCAAAAACCGTGTTCAATCAGTTGAAGTCAACAAAGTCAATCAAAGTCAATCATACTGCCGTATAAAACCGTTATGGTTATATCTAATACTGTTATTTTATTTTTATTAATGTATACATAACAAGTATACAGGTGAAGTTGGAAGTTAAGCTTGCTGCAGGGTTTGATCCCAGGAAGATAACAATTGAAGAAGCAAAAAACTCCAACACTCGTTGGATTGTTTTGGATAGGTGATTTAAAACTTTATTCAAATTGAAGAAGCACAAAAGTCCAATACTCGTTGAATTGTTTTGGATAGGTGATTTAAAACTTTATTTCATATTGCAGATTTTTTTGTAATGGTTTAGACTTTAGAGTAGTGTTGCTTAAAACCTCACACCTCTCCTACTCTGTTTCCAAGTGGGACACTTGGTCAGGCTTAATATATGTATTTCAGGCTCCCTCTTGACTAATTTCTAGACCCAAAATCAGCCTGAAGTGCTGGCTCTGGCCGAGAGCTTTCAAAATGTCCCTCAAATTGCCCACAAACTGTCATGATTAATATCCCTAAAGGTTAGCCCTCAAACTTTTCAGGGGCTTGGGATTGTTTAGAGTATGAGCCTGCTACACAGTCCTCATTGAGCCCTGACATGAACAAGCAAAGCAACGGTATAAAGCACTTAATAGATTGCTTATAGTTTTTTGCGTTTTAAAATGTCGACCTGTAGAGTTATGTTTCCAATATATTTTGTGATTTTGAATGCTTATTCGCTTGGATTTTGCTGCTGACAACTTACAAGTCTGGCCTGATCCACCCATGCAGAGGAGGGTGGGGCAGGTTGCCTGGGTTTAGCCTATTTTACACTACTACTAAAGCCATCATATTGAGCAAACCTTATGTCTTTTTCCTTTTCATTTTTGCTGATTATGGGCATGTAATCCATATAGCAGTTAAAACCAAGAGTTTAAATTCTACATCTAGAGTTGACAATAAAGCTTTGATGTAGAAGTCCATGGACATAGGCTAAACATTCGTGGGTCAGAAAACAGAGCATCTCACATGGAAAGGAACTGGCTCAATTTGTTTTGATCAATGACGGAAAAATGGGCATTGAGACGTAATTATAACACTGCTAGTTTCTTTGCTTTTAGTCAAGTCCGCTTAATGTGTCTTACCTCAGAATAAAATGGTAGCAAGAATTTATGTATAAGGAGTTAGTTTATGGTACTTTGGATATTACTAAATTGTCATACTTATAAATGAAAGTGTAAAATACACTATGAGGAGCTATCGTATGGTTTGGTTTCATTTAAGCAGTCTCCTTGGATATCTGAATAGTTAGTTTCAAAACTTCTCTGATTAGTGTGTTTCATATGTCAGCCACTTAAAGAAACATAAAGCCTTTATATATGAGCACACAGCTTATATAGTGAGGTATGAACATTGATTGTTCATACCCCAAATAGTATGAAACAATGAATGTTCATATGAACAACGAATCGTTCATAGCTCATATTAGGGGTATGAACATTGTTTATACCTCAAATAAGAGAGGGTACAATGGTCATTTGACTTTCTATTCACAAAAAAAAAAATAGATCCACAAAAAAACCACGACCCCATTCTTCTTCCTCCTAACAAAAGTCATCTCTGCACAAAACTTCATAGTTGGGTATTGATTTGTGTATAATTCTTCAATTTGGAGATGAGTTTAATTTACCTTGGAGTTATCCTCATAAATATGAAGTGGGTTATCCGGTTATCTGTTGAAGTGAATTCTTTAACTTCCATTGAATCATTGATAAAGAAATACCTTATATAGTTATGACACATTTTTTATGTAAACCATTGGAAGGAATTAAAGATATGGTTGAGTTGAGAATCTTGGTGAGTTTTGTATCTGTTTGATTCTATTGTTGAAAGCGAGGTAATCAATTTTCAAATGAGTTCTTCAAACTTGATTGAGTTGGGTTTTAATTATATTTTTTTTTTTGATTCTTAAGATTTGATTGTGGGTTAACCGGTTCCATTGAGTTTCCAAGCGAGTTTTCATGAAAAAAACGTGGTGGTGGGTTTCTCTCAAAACTTGGTGGTGGGTGTCCCTATAGCGAGGAGAGAGAGAAAGAGGATGAGGAAGAAGAAAAAAAGAGCGTCGGTTTTACCCAATTTTCTAATCTAATTTGTGAAAGAAAAATAAAATGACTATTGTACCCTCTCATATTTGCTTTGTGAAATTAGCGCAAGATCCGGACATTGGATTGGGTATAATCGAATGGACGGATGAGAGTGTTAAGATGGGTTTGTCATTTTAAGTCAAGGTAGCCAGCCCCATATATATATATATATATATATATATATATATATATATATATATATATATATATATATATATATATATATATATATATATATATACCAGTTAAACTAGGTACATACTATTCTAACATACTATCTTGACATACCCAGACAACCGTTAGATCTTTCAAAATCTAACGTCTAGATATGTGTTTCTAATTAACAAATCACACAATTAAACAGGAGAGACAAAATTGACATTTCGTTTTTTTCCACAAAAGAAAAACCCTTTTCTTCTTCTTCATTCACGTATAAACGAGGATGAAGTAGGCCGAATAGCCGGTATGGTTCCAGCGAGCTTCATCTGACTGTGGAACAAAATATTATTATCTCTATTGCTGAGAAATCAAAACTTGTCGCCTTTCTAAAGGAGCCACTTTTTAGGGATAGGCTTTTGCCCTCTCATCTCGGACATGTTTATAAGAAGAGTGTACTTGTAAGGACATGGTTCCACTTGTGGTACGGTGGACATCTTGGTTAAGCATTTTGGAGCTGTTCCTAGGGACAGGGAAGAATGGGAAGGAAATTAAACTATTCCAATTTTCTAACCTGTACTCTCCCTGCTTTGACTCTTAAATTCAAAAGTTGAGGACGGATACACTGGTCGATGATTCAAAAAAGAATAATGTTTGGAAGCAGCTCTTTCCAGCCAACTTAATTAAGAAAACTGTATTGATCTGTTGTATTTATAGGATTACAAGCTAAGTTGGTGGTGTTGTTACTATCGAGAAATTGTTAGTTTGCATATGTAAGTGCAAGGTGTGTATCAGTATCAACATGGAAGAGATCTAAGAAACAATCCAACCACAAAAAAGAACCTAATCCATGGCAGTTCGAATTTACATGTTACCAGTTAGAGCTCCTTAAATTAATATACCTTCTGAATTAAAGAAAGAGTTAGTTTTTAACTTTCATATGCTCTTGAGCTGTTTGCGTTTTTACTTCCTGTCTTGGTATCCACCTGTCATTTGTATCATGCCTTTTTACTCATGACATAACCTCATATCTTGTTAGCACTTAGCATACAAAGAAGCAGATTTTAAATTTTGGTCAATGAATATTTTATACGATGCTTAATCAAAATATGATCAGTCATTAACTCATAATACCATGCTCTACCATTTTTTTTTTTCCCTAGTATAATGATAACAACGGAATTCTTTTGGGCGATGTCGAAGCAACGTGAATATCAAGTTCTGTGTTATTGTAGCTTGGTCCTCTTCTCTGGTTTCATGATGACAACCATACTATGATATTAGAGTTGTGACACTAGAACTTGCTCTCAAGCTTGATACAAGACACCTTGATTACCTTCCAAGATACCAACACTCCAACAACAGATGCTATATTTTGAGGTTATGAAGATATTTGTTCCCCTGGCTCATGCTGTAAGCACTAGTGCTGTTACGCAAGAGCTGGAGGACATATCCTTCCGATACTTGTTTCCCTATTCATACCTTTAATTATATCGATATTTGGATGAGAAGCCATCAAACAGGAAGTAAACCCTTCGTAGATATGTACAAAGAGCAATTGCTTCAACATTTAAAAATTGATCCCTTGTTAAGAGACATGGTGGGGTGGGTGAAATCTCAATCTAAGGTTGTTATAAAAGTCGTTTCAGCACCATGAAGAAACTTCTGAAGGATAATCATAATGATAATCGTTTCTTCATTTTTTTAATGGGTAACTGGTTCAAGCATAATCATCCCCAAATGCATCAAGAATGACAATAGAAAATGTAAAAAACTTTAAATAAGAAATTAACTTTTACAATTGAAAAACATCTTTTACAAAAAAAAACGGTTAAAAAATTGAAAATTCGACCCTCCTTCAATGGGATTCTCCACAAAATAGAAGCATCAATTCTAATCTTCATCTCCTCCATGTAAAACTTCTGAGGGAGGAAGGGATACGCGCTCATCTTCAATATGGATTCTTCTTACAACGATTGCCTGAAACAAAACTAGTAGAAATTGAAAAAAGCAAATCGTTTTTTGCTCATTTTATTTTTTGGTATAGTGACGACTGACGACTTGAGAATTTTTCAGCAATGAGCGCAAACGTGAATGAAGAGAAGAAAAGGTTTATGAGAAAAACGTAAATGTCATTTTTGCCCTCTTTTTTTTTAATCTTTGTTTGGTTTTTTAGATGCATATCTAGACGTTAGATTTTAGAAGATCTAACGGTTGTCTAGGTATGTCAAGATAGTATGTTAGAATAGTATGTCGACGTAGCGCCCATATATATATATATATATATATATATATATATATATATATATATATATATATATATATAACGCGTCGACATACTATTCTAACATACTATCTTGACATATCCAACCGACTCTCAGATCAAACAAAATCTAATGGCCAGATCTATTTCTAGAAAACCAAACAAATAAAAGAAAATGGGCCACAAATAATAGGGGCAAAAATATCATTTTCTTTTAGAAAAAAAGAAAACCCCTTTCTTCTTCTTCATTCACGTTGCTTTTTCACAAAAAACAATGGGTCTTCTTCTTCAAAACTTACAACGGTTCATTGACACCCTAGTTGACTTAGAAGCATATTTATCATTATCATGATCAGCCTATGGTCTCTATGAGGATCCTTTGATATTTTGTATAAGTGCAGTAGTATGTTGTGCTGCAGCATATCACTTTTTCATTTCTTAGAGTGCCCAAACATTTTGTTGATTCTTTTAGGGCGATATACGGTTAAAAATGAAACCAGATACTTGGAGCTAATGTGTGGTTGCGACCAGACTATATGTTGGTTTTTGTAAAGACAGATTTGCCTAATGGCTATTTCAATGTCAGATCTTAATATCTTAATACTGTTCTAGCTACTTGAATATCTGGTATTGGCTATCTTGCTTTTAGTTGAAAATATCAAAATACGATATGTATATCGGCATTGTTTAATCACCGTCTTGCCTACTGCCTATAGATCCAACTTATGGTTACGTTTTGTATTAAAAACAAAACATTCTATTAGAAACAAAGTTTGAAATTGCTAGGGCGACGAGTATCATTGAAGACTTGAAGTGTATTATATGATGGTAGGAACTTCAGAGCTTCTTTCTTATCACGAATTCCATCTTCTGAGCTCCAGTATCAAAGTTTTTACAAAGCAAATATTGTGATATTCAGGGTTGGACTAATTTTGTGTGTTTAAACTTAAGTTTGGAATTACAGATGGGTGCTCGGTCGGGCCACTCACCCAACCCATAATGTGGAATAACAAGACCAAAAGAATTTTCTCTCGGTTGTCATGCACGAGTCCATGACCCATTCACCTGGCTAATAAACTCTGACATCTTTTCCAGTGAATTACCTAAAAGTGGAGGGAAATGGGAAAAAGCAGTGGTTTTGAAGCAGTGGTTATGATAATTATAATATGCTTCTAAGTCAACTAGGGTGTCAATGAACCGTTGTAAGTTTTGAAGAAGAAGACCCATTGGTTTTTGTGAAAAACGCAACGTGAATGAAGAAGAAGAAAGGGTTTTTCTTTTTTTTTAAAAGAAAATGACATTTTTGCCCCCATTATTTGTGGCCCATTTTCTTTTATTTACTTGGTTTTCTAGAAGTAGATCTGGCCATTAGATTTTGTTTGATATGAGGGTCGGCTGAGTATGTCAAGATAGTATGTTAGAATAGTATGTCGACATGATGCACAATCACACACTGCATACTATTTTATGTTTTAATTATTTATGGTTTTTCTGATTTTTTCTGAATTTTTTTACGAATTTGTACGAATTAAAGATTTCATCTTTGTCGAATTCAGAATTCGTGACTATGGTATACAGTCTATAGTTATTATTCATAATAGCATTATTTCATAGTCACTTCATTGTACATACATAGTTACCAATAATTCCAAATAGATATATAAAACGGGACTAGGTGATAAGTGCTCAAAAAGTGCAATTTAACCCTCGATTATGCCTCTTGTTTAGCCACCTTAGTGGACTAATAGTGTTTGTAAGTTATGTTTTAAGATTCTACAGGTGAAAGAGAGAGTTTTGTAGAATATTAGAGAAAAAGGGCTAAAATGGAGCAATTCGGAGCATTAAAGATCACATGGGAAGCCTGTGGACAATTATGGAGAAGACCAAGGAATTGAAGCTATTAAAGATGCAACTTGGACCTATTTTAAAGCCTATTTGGAAGCCCAAGGCCAAAGGATTCGTTGCTTGGACCAAAGCCCGCAAAAGAGGATAAAAGGATAGAGCAGAAGAGACAAAATAGACTTCGTGTCTGGGACGCATTGCTCGTGTCTGAGACACATGGATCATGCGTCCAGATGCATGAAACGACACTGTAGCCAATTCTTTCTCAGTTTTAGAGATGAAGTTGGACTCTGAAAGAAGTTTATTTGTATTAGGAAACAAATGGCGGTTTGGAATGCTTCTAGAACTCATTGTAACCCCTATAAATAGAGGACCTAAGTGCCTTATGTAATTGACCAATTCACTTATATACTCTTGTCTCCAGAACTTGAGGTAGAGAGAGATTAATAATAAAAGATTCGGTTTTAATTAGCCGAGTTTTAATAAGTTAGTCTTTCTAGTCTTATGTTCTTCGACTTTTCTTCTTCTCGTTCTTCGTGTTCTTCCTTCTTTATGGAAGGCTAATCTTCTCCTTCAAGGGAGGAGATGAATCCGATCTTAAGGTTTAATGATTCTTCTAGTTCATGGTGTTCTTCAATCCCAAAGTTAGTTCTTTATGTTTTTAGTTATTAGTTCCATTGCCCACACCAGGGGATGGAAGTATAGAATAGGGTTTATGTTTTGCAATATTAATATCACGCTTAGTGTTCTTTACTTTTCTTCTAAGTAGTATAGTTCTTTAGAGTTAGGGAAGTATTCTTTGTATTGCTTTAGAAGGGGTAGCTTTCGGGGAGTAGGCTGCTTGGGGAAGTAATCTTTGTTTACCTTAAGTAGTGATTCATCAACGAATAGTCCCTATTAGGAAGTACTTTCGATGTTGCTCTCGTAATACATTGAATGGTTGCTTTGAGCTTATATAAAAGGAAAAAAGATATTAATAGCATAAATATAGGAACAACCTTAAGTAAAGTTAATTCTAACGATGTTTTCGCCTAGAGGGTATCGGTGATTCGCCGATAAAGCCCAATTGTAGTATACTTGTAAGAACAACCAAGAAGGGAAGGTCATAGATTAAAAGTATTGGTGGATTCTAATCTCTTGAATTCCCTCTTATAAATTCCCAATAGTTTAGTTAATTTAGTTTAGTTTAGCATTAGAATCTAAAATCTCTACAATTATAGTTTTAATCCCTTAAACCCCTTTTCCAAATTCGTCCTTCACATAACGCATTAATTTAAAAGTGGAACGATACCCTACTCATCCTTTTACTTATTGAGGGATAATTAGGTTTTTATTGAGGAGAATTAGGTTTTGATACGCTTTCTATTTTGTTCAACCACCTTCATCCATCTACATCATCTATTTATATTATCCATATACCATCTCATCTACACAAAAAAGAGGCAGGTCAAATCAAACGCCGCCGTTTTTAAGTTGTTTTTATGTTTAATGTTTTCTTTTCAAGAGAAGTTTGGATCTTGAGGTAATTTTAACCGCATCATCCATCCTTTTGGTAGTTAAGCTTCTCTGAGATCTCGAAGACAATATCTACCATCCAGGTTAGTCGAATCTTCATTCTTTTTAGGGTTATATTGACATACCCCCCACCAGTAGTTGTTGACTGGTCAAAGATCATGAATTGTCCTAAATACCCTTTTTCTATGGAAATTACGAAATTAGGCATTGACACTGTTTAAAGCCCACGACTCAAAGCCCAAAATCGATATTAGACACTGTTCAGATCTGGTTTCTCTGATTAGCGCCTAAACAAACCAATTACTTACTAATCGGATCTGGTTTCTCTGATTAGCGCCTAAACAAACCAATTACTTATTAATCGAAAAATTAATAAATAAATAAAATAAAAGTTTAATCACAAACTAGAGCTATACCCCTGCCTGTCTCTATAATATCACGACTGAAGAAACATGGAAACCTCTAGTATGACCACCTTCAAGACCCCCGATCCTCCACACATACCCGCCCCTCAAACAACACTTGCTTGAGACACTCTAAAGCATGAAGAAAAAAGTAAAAACCCCACACACTCTAAAAAAACATCTTATTTGTTTCTTCTTCTACTTCCAAACTTAGTTGAGAGAGAGAGAGAGAGGAGAGAAATGAGCTTTGAGCTAGTTTAGAGTGAACTGTTCACTTGCAAATGCTATCATGGCATTTGGTTTCAGAACTGATGGTTTACTTATTAGAGTGTTTCTTGTTGCTGTTATGCTTCTTCTCACTTCTTTGAGCTTCATTGCAGCTGATACTGATGACGATGACGGTGAGATTGATTTCTTTTACTTCTTCTTCTTCTTATGTTGTCCCAGTGTGTTTTTCATCAAAACAAGAGTGCAACTTTTCTTCTTCTGAAACTTTCTTTTTTCAGCTCAATTTGACCCAATCTTATGTCATTTTCACTGTTGAATTGTTAAGTCCCATGAGCCAAGTCATCCCAAACAGTTCCTTCATACCTTCAGCAGATGTCATCAAGAAAAGGTGTCAGTATAAGCACTTCTTCAGTAAACAATTGGGGAACACATATCCGTAGTAACTCAAATCAAGAGTTCACAATCAGAAACAAACCAACAAGGAAAATGAGGGTAACGAATACTTACGAACTCCCATCAGGGAAAATGTAGCTGACCCATCTAAGGAACTCCTCAATCCTATCAAGCTCTTCAATGACAGACTCGGGGGTGGAAATGTCAAAATGATTATCCGGTATCGCGGGGTAATGTTTCTGATACGGTAAATAAAAAGGAGCAATAGGAGGATCTCTCCCTTCTTCAAGTTCATCAAGAACAACATCCCAATCATCAGCATCAGCCCAAACAGGATCCCAACCAGGTTTCTTCATATCTAAAGGTGCATCAGCCCAAAGTTCTTGTAAATCTTGTTCAGTCCATTTCTCTGGGTCTTTTGGGAAATCAAATAAGTCTTCATGGAACTGAAACTCTTTCTCTTCTTTTTATCTTTTCTTTTGCATTTCTTTGCTGTTGAGTACTTCATCGAAGAGTTTAATGTTGTATTCTGGCGTGTTTGTATCTATTGTTCTAACCTCAGAGAAACCAGATTTGAACAGTGTCTAATATCGATTTTGGGCTTTGAGTCGTGGGCTTTAAACAGTGTTAATGGCTAATTTCGTAATTTCTACGTAAAAAGGGTATTTAGGACAATTAAGGATCCTTGACCAATCAACCGACGGAAACCGTTGGTTGACTCCTATTGACCGTCAAGTTGGGGAAATCCTAATTTCAATTATTATGGGGGTAATCCTAATTGCAACTACATCGTGGGGGTATGTCAATATAACCCTTCTTTTTATTTCATTATTAAGATATAGTTGATCATAGTTTAGTTTTATTCATCTTTCAAGATAATCAGATTTAAGACCTTTTCAACAATTGAAGTTGTAAGCAACACAAATAACATTAAACTCTAGTGTTTTGCCTAAATTCTTGACAAATGGACTATCGCCCTGCGTGTAGGATTCTTAAGCAATCCAAGTGATTCACCATAACCCTAAAAAAAATTTTGGATTAATGGGCTTAGATACTAACTATAAGCCCAACTCACCAAGGAAAGTAGTTTTACATTTTAAGATAATTTAATAATAGTTGCATATTATTCAAGATTGTAGGATAGTTTTTTAGGCCATTTTCGCGATAAAGATTTTCTAAAGTGTATGCCCTTGGTCGTCCATATCATCGTCCTAGGTAGAACACAACAAATGGACAAGGTTCAACAACCGACTCACAAGAATACTAGACGAGATTGAAACAATGGCCACACGCAATGATGGAGTGTTTTGGACACCAATAATCCCGGCTATCCCACCCACGCAAAAAACACAACAACAGGGAAGAAGCCGAAAGTGATTTCTATTCACCAATCATTGGAGACCCACCCAAAGAATATTGTTTTTCCGAGACGAAAGCTAACCAAATTGAACTTAGAGCATCGGTAATCTCTATGCTTCCAAAGTTCAATGGTTCGCATAATGTTTAGCCTTATGTTCACATGAACAAATTTCTATCACCCTCTAACTTTCAAGAACCGAATATTAGGGATGAGAGTATCAAGTTAATTCTTTTTCCACTCTCACCGGGCGTAAAGCATCTAAATGGTTAACCGCATTTACCATCAATTCAATCAACAACCGGGAGAAGTTGAGAACAAAGTTTATGAACAAGTTCTACCCACCCCGTTAAAAATAGATGCCATCAGCAAGCCATCAAACAATTTCAAAGGGAAGGTGGATCAAGAATTTCATCAAAGCCGAGAAATTCAATAATCTGCTAGTTTCATATCCACATCATGGTTATGATAAGAGCACACCGCTCATTTTTTCTTTCGAGGACTTTCTACTATGGACAAGCAGATGATACAGTCAATGCATCAAAGTAAGTTTACATCATTGAATGGAGAGGAAGCCTACAACTTTCTCTATAATTTAGCTGAAGAAACTCAACAATGGACTACTAGCAACGAGGACGTAGTTAGAGTAGAGGGGGTGCCGAAGAAATTTGGCAACCAAATTCAAGAAGACCCAAATCAAGCGATGATATCAATTATGGCAAGCCTATCAACAAGACTTGAAACTCTGAATAAGAAGTTTGATCAATTCTCTATGAATCCTCCAAAAGCAAACAATTTCCAAGCTAAACCTCAGCCAACCAAGCCTTGTTATGCCATTTGTGAGTTATGTTCTGATGAAGGCCACACCACTGAAGAATGTTCGTACTATCTGGATACTAATGCAAAGGCATGTAGTATCAACTCTTTGGGAAGGAATAACCACCAATCAAGGACGTAATTATTAGAAGCCACAAAATACAAATCGAGGAATTTTCCTCGAGGATTCCAAAATCACCAAATCGGTTCGAATAACCAATGTCGGGTTCAAAACCGCCAAAGAACCATACGTAAATCAATAGTCATACCGGAACCAACAATACCTAACCAATACAAAGAGAGTTAGTACCGTGATCTTATGAGTGGATATATTGCCCTTTTACTCGAAAAGCAATGCAGTTATCCCACATTTGGAAGAAGCTATCATCACCATTGTCAAATGAAATGAAAACGCACAAATCAAAGAACCCGAAGTTGGAGAGTAACTTTAGTGTCATTCAAGGCTAGATAGGGCAAATCGCTGTCACCTTGACAAGAAGATCGAAAGGAGCATTACCACCCGCCGAGCCAAATCGAAAAGGAAGAGGTGTCCCGCAAGTGGATAACTCGAGATTACTCAATCGACCAAGTTAATGTTGTTACCACTCTGAGGTCGCAAGAAAGTTGATAAGAAGATTGTCTATGAACCAGAAAAAAGATTCTCATGAGCCTAAGGTAACTTATGTCCCCACCATCCCACCCAAATCTAACACTTCAAGATATATCTAGTGTTGTGCCACCCCATCAAGAAACCGCTGCAAAAGAAGTTGAAGAAACTACTATGGAAGTAAAGTAAGAAGAAGCCATCACGAAAGTGACTCCACTTGTCACTCCACTATTTGTTACCAAGTCAACCGTCCGAAAGAAGAGAACCGATATTGAAGAATCCGCCAAAGACCGCTTTCTTCAAACTAGTGAATACCGTAAACGATGACCAAGTCAAGGAGATTTGCAATGTATTTCAGAATTTGCATATTAATATCCCATTTCGACCGCCATCAAGCAAGTTCCTCGTGATGCCAAGTTCGTGAAAGATCTAGTGAAGAAGAAGACCAACATTCCAAAAGAAGCTTTTATCGCCAAAGATGTTCATCGCACCTCTACGAATCTAGCGGTTGTGGAACCGAAAGATCCTAGAAGTCCAACTATTACATGCAGAATGGAGATTCTTTGGAGGAGCAAGTTTTATTAGATTTGGGTGCCGGTGTGAATCTTCTACCATATTTCGCCTCCACGAGAAGTTAGGCTTGAAGGATCTAAAACCCAATCGATGTTACTTTACAAATGATAGATAGATCGAAAGATACCTAGAGGAATCATTGAAGACGCCATAGTCAAAATCGAAGATTTCTATTATCCCCGTTGATTTCATAAGACTTCGACACAAAACCTACATCCGGTAGGCGATACCAATCATTCTAGGCGACCATTCTTGGCCACTGCAAATGCACTCATCAACTGTCGAAACAGTAATATGACGTTATCCTTTGGTAATATGAGAGTCGAGACCAATATTTTCCATATGTTACAGCAACCACAGGAGGTGTGTGCTGTGAACGAGGTATGCATGATTGAAGCGTTAGCACAGGATTATCTGACTCATTCATTTCCTGGCGACGAGTTCTTGAAAGCTCTGATAGACTTAGATTGTGAGAAACTTAGTGTCGAGGCAATCAATGCGATTTTGATTCATCACCCGCATGGATGACAGGAAGTTCAAAGAAAAGTTTGAATCGCCTTATGCCCTCGATGGACCATCTAAAAGCTTAAGAAGGAGCCGCCCTAAGCTAGAATTGAAACCTTTGTCGCCTACACTCAAGTATGTTTTCTTGAGATTTGGGAACCTACCCAAGAGTCATTGCATCGATTTGGTGACCGAGGAGAAGGAATCCGGGTTAGTAGCACTTTTAAAGGAACACAAGTCAGCTATAGGTTGGACAATTGATGATATCAAGGGGATCACCCTATGATAATTCAACATAGATTCATTTGGAAGAGGATTCCAAGATTTCTAAGCAACCACGAGGAGGCTTAATCCGAAGATGAAGGAAGTAGTTCGAGAAGAGGTCGTCAAAGTCCTATCTACATTATCTACCCTATTTCGATAGTCAATGGGTTAGTTCGGTTCAAGTTGTCTTGGCCAAAGTCCGGAACCACGTTGATCGAGAATGAGAACAATGAGTTGATTCCAACCGAGATTCGACCGATGAAGAGTTTGCATCGACATGTGAAGTTGAATAGCACATCAAGGAAAGACCATTTTCCATTGCCATTCATCGATCGATGTTAGAAAGATTAGCCGGACAAGCTTACTATTGCTTTCTTGATGGTTACTCAAGATATTTTCAAATCCATATTCACCCCGAGGACCAAGAGAAGACCACATTCACATGTCGTTTTGAACATTCGGCCACCGTCAGATGCCTTTTGGTCTATACAATGCACCGACCACTTTTCAAATGCATGATGATGAGTATTTTTGACGACATGGTGGAGAAATACATGGAAGTTTTTATGGATGATTTTTCAGTTTTTGGATCATTTTTCGAGGATTGCCTACACCATCTCTCCTTAGTCCTTAAACGTTGTTGTGATACCAACGTAGTTCGAACCGAAAAGTGTCAATTCATGGTAAAGGAAGGGATAGTCTTTGGGTCACCAAGTTTCAAAGGAAGAAATTCTAAGTGGATCGAAATTTAAAATTGATATTATAAAGGATCTACCCAAATCGAGAACTGTCAAAAGATATCCGCGTGCCTTCCTAGGTCACGCTGAATTCTACCGGCGATTTATCAAGGACTTCAACAGAATTGCAAGACCCATCCGTCACATCCGTTAGGGAAAGATATTGTCTTTGATTTTGATACCTCATGTGTTGAAGCCTTTATGAAGTTAAAGGAAGCACTCACTTTAACACATAATCATTCGCTCTCGACCGGCCACCATTTGAGATCATGTGTGATGCATCCGATTATGCTATAGGAGCCGTTCTAGGACAAAGAGACAAGAAAGTGTTGTACACAATCTATTATGCTAGCAAGACTCTAAATGGAGCTCGGATGAATTATTCTACCATCGAGAAGGAACTTTTTAGCCATCGCCTATTCTCTTGACAAATTCCGACAATATCCGATAGGTTCAAAGGTGATTGTCTATAATCGACCATGCTACCTTGCATCATTTACTCGCTAAGCGGGATGCCAAGCCTAGGTTGATCCGATGGATACTACTTTTACAAGAATTTGATTTGGATATCGTGTTAAGAAAGGAAGAGAATGTCGTTGTTGATCACCTTTCTAGATTGCTAGTGGAGAATGCGGAAGACAACTTACAAATCTGTGAGACTTTTTTCGATGAACAATTGTTCAAGATATCGGTACCATGGTATGGCCACATCGCAAATTATCTTGTGATCGACAAGGTACCATCGCGTTAGAGCAAGCAGGAAAAAGATTTATTCTACTCAAAGGCCGGATATTATTTTTGGGATGATCCATACTTATTCAAGAAGTGTTCGATCAAATTATTCAAGGTGCATCCCGAATGGGAACAGAATCCATTTATCATTCTATCACGATCAACCTTTGGGGAGGACACTTTTTAGCCCACAACGCATAAGACAAGGTATTACAAAGTTTGGATTCTATTGGCCTACTCTTTTTAAAGATGCAAATGTTTATTGCAAAGCATGTCCGAGATGCCAATGTTTGGGTAAGACCTCGAAAAGGTTCGAGTGGCCTCAACAACCGATCCTTATCTCAGAAATCTTTGATGTATGGGATATAGATTTTATGGGACCATTTTCGCCTTCTTTTTGGTTACACCTACATTCTACTGGCTGTGGACTATGTTTCAAAGTGGATTGAAGCAGTTCTTACAAATACCGTCGATCATAAAGTTGTCGTGGACTTTCTGAAGAAGAACATTCTACCAAGATTTGGAACACCGAGAGCCATCATCAGTGATAATAGTTCTCACTTCTGTAACCGTGTATTTGGGAATCTTATGGCAAAGTATGGAATAATTCACAAGCTAGCTTTACCATATCATCCTTAGACTAATGGTCAAGCAGAAGTTTCAAATAGGGAAATCAAGAGTATTCTGGAGAAGACAGTTAATCCTTCTAGGAAAGACTGGTCTCTTAGACTCCAAGATGTACTATGGGCATACAGAACATCATTCAAAACACCCATAGGGATGTCGCCTTATCGCTTGGTATATGGAAAGGTGTGTCATCTACCTGTTGAGTTAGAACATAAAGCCTACTGGGCAATGAAAGAGATGAAGTTCAGCCTAGATCAAGCAGGAAAAAGGAGGAAGCTTCAAATCAGTGAATTAGAGGAATTGAGAATTGATGCTTATGATAAGTCAAGAATTTACAAGGATAAGACTAAAGCATTACATGACAAAAGAATTTTGAAGAGAGAATTTGAACCTGGACAGAAGGTTCTGGTCCACAACTCTCGTATAGAAATTTTTCCTGGAAAGTTGAGATCTAGATGGACAGGACCATTTGTAGTAAGACATGTCACACATTTTGGAGCTATTGAAGTAGAAGACATAAAGAGAAGGACTCGTTTCAAAGTCAATGCTCATCAACTGAAGCCTTTTCTAGAGTTACCCTCTCGGGACGTGGAGGCCATTTTTATCAAGGATCCGGTTTATCGGACCAATTGTTGAAGCGGAAAAATTGGGGTAAGTTACCTACACACCTTAAAGATTACATTCTATGTCTTGTCAACTGTTACTCTGCCTAGTTTAAGTTTTTGCATGAGGAAGCCAAAGCGTCGTAAAAGCTTGACTCTTTAGGATCTCATTAGTATAAGTCCCACCGATAGCCGGCCCCAAATTTTCATAACTTTATCCTTTATTGAGAGGAGTTGCAAGCACCGAGTCAAAGTCTTATAACTCTAGTAGACCAGTATAAAATGTCTACAGGAAGTAAGCATGTTGTTGAGAGGTCGTTTTGAGGTGGGAATACTAGTCTTGAGGATCTGACTATAAAAGACTCAAAAGTCTTGAGAATCTAACTTTAAAAAGACTTACATTACGTCTTGGGGATCCGACATAAAAAAAAAAAAAAAAAAATTGTTTATATGGGTTTGGGCGAATCGGTTCACATTTCAGCCCAACTCATTCTCTTCCCCACACCACCTCAAAACCCTAAACTAGAATAGCTACCACCACCACCACCCATTGCTGGAAAATCAGTTGAGGAATCATCCCCAAGAATTCCAAACCCCACCACTCAATTGTGGCGTGCGGGACACATCAATTTTACCTACCCTCAGCGTCCGGATGCAACCAAACCAATTTTATTTTTTATTTTTGCATTTTGGCACCACCACTTCATCCCATTTTCATATATATCGCTCACAACACAAATAAGCTACCCACCATTGCCATTTTCCAAAGATACCATCAAATTTCACACCCCGCCAAAATCAAAATTTTGAACTTGACTGTCGTCAGGACGATAGGATTGTGACCGCGATTTAAGGCCCGTCGACGCATCACCGACCGATGAACGATAATTACAGTTTTTCCATTTTAGTTGTCATTGTTCATTTTCGTTTGTTTGATTATTATGGAAGCCTTAAA
Organism: Coptis chinensis; assembly: GCF_015680905.1. Taxonomy (NCBI): domain Eukaryota; kingdom Viridiplantae; phylum Streptophyta; class Magnoliopsida; order Ranunculales; family Ranunculaceae; genus Coptis; species Coptis chinensis. Next base: position 43,372,461 of record NC_141456.1, read on the forward strand.
AGAGATACATCCATAGTTGAAGTTTGGGGAATTTATTCGAAAGAAGAGGGTCTCTTGACACACTTTGGAAATGCCATCTCAACGCCGAGTTGGGATGTGTTTTGAATGACGAAGGCGACTTCATTATGATGAGGGTCCAGTTAGATAGTTTTTCGGTGCTATAGACCATTTCATACCGAGACGAGTGAGCTTGTGTTGAAATTTGAGACGACAAGTTTAAGTTGACGAGGGAGATGCTCCAGAGTTCACCCAGATTTCGATGTACGAGGGGACAAGACACCCTGCATCGAGGATTGAAGGATTACCATGGACGCCTTGGCCCACATGCAAAGGTTAATCAAGCAGGCTAGACGAAGACCAAGTCTCTATAGAAGAACCAAACAGCCAGCATACAAATGGCTTTGTCACAATGTAGTAGGCACGGTGAGTGAGAACATTTTATACCAGCCGGTCTACACTTTCTTTGGATGTTGATGACTAGGGGCGTTAGAATCAGTATGTGTAGATTTATTCTTAGAAGGTCGGGAATATGAAGACAAAGAAGGTGGAGCATTCTAAGATAGCCCCCCGGTCATGGCCACAAAGATCATGGAAGGCTTAGGATTTAGATTAGTTTGCTCGGATGAGACTCGAGAGCTATGATCCTAAGAGTATTTTGGCTTCGAGGACCGCAGGAGAATGGAGCTCCAAAGTACTTAGATGTGCTGGGACAGCCGACGCATTCCACAGAAAAACCACATCCCAATGAAAGTATGATTTTGGAAACATAGCACCCTATCAAGCTATAGAGGATCATAACATGAGGGGGCTACTATGATACATATGCGTAGGGGATGCAAAAGCGCTTGTTTGAACATCAAAGAACTATCAAAGCAAAGACCCCCATACACTTTCGAGATCGACGAGGTTAGTAAATACCCTGGCTGGTAGTGTTGACGAGATTAAAGAGCGGTAGTCAGGTGGAGAGTCGAATCGAGAGGCGACGAAAGCAGATAGAGGACGTCGTAACGTCGAGGTCATACACAAGTAGTTTTAAGCACTTTGTTTGCTCAGTAGGATTAGTTACTTTAATAATCCTGTATTTGTTTTGTTTCTTGAACTAATTATATTTGATTTTCTCTATTTTGTGAGCTTAACCTTTATATGACAGAGAAAGATCAAAATATTGATATTCGGCATCAATGGTAATATCCTACCTTTTTCTCATCCATTTCATTTACTTCTTTATACATTGAGGTCAATGCATGCATAAGTAGGGGGAGGGTGTACTTGAGAAATGAATTTCGAAAATTAGTTTTCAAAAACAAAAATATTTTTGTTTCTATATCAATAGCATGAGAAAAATGGATTTTAATGATGAGTCTGAAATATATATTCTATACTGCTTAGTGTTGAGTTTGAGAGATAGTTGATATTATTGATTTCATTACCGCTTAAACTATTTATTATGCTCGGACATAGTTCTTGTTGATATAATTTTTATCAAGGCACCACCATAAGTACTTGGTCAGTTTGTGTACTTTTGTTAGAAGAGATTTAAACCCCTAGTAAACTAGAAGTAGAATTTTTAGACTTAGCCCGTGAGACTTGAACTTTATACCCATTCTTTGGAGAGTTCTTACGAAAAATCCGAGTCTTAGTGACTTAACATCTTTCAGTTCTTTATGTCGTTGTAATATAGTCTCATTATTTGTTGATTTGGTTAATCAATGAAAGTGACATCAACCGGGAGATAGCCATTAGGTCTTATAGTCTATTCAAAACAAGAGTATCATACCGATAAGTCAAGTAGTGAACCTATTCAACCTTTATCCCACCTAGTAGACCATCATGTTAAACCCTTTTGAGCCTTACAATAAGCCATTTTCTTTCATAAAACTATTTACCCTTTACCCAACTCCGACAAAGAGTATAGCCAAAAACTTTATCACTCATACCTATATGTTTTCGAGAATACGAGGGCACAAAAGCCGAAGAAATAGCACACAAGGAAGATTATAAGGAAATACCAGAGAGATACAATGAAGAACATCATTCTGTGAAAGAAGCTAGAGGAAAACAAGCATATCCAGTACTAATCAAGGATATACCACTGAGTTAAAAAAGTTGAACAGAATGGATGGAAAAGCTAAAACAAAGGAAGAATTTTCTCTGCAATACAGAATTTGAAGAAATCTTCCAAAGAATGAAGGAAAACCCTTAGTGTTTTCAGAAACAACCTTAGAATCCTTTTTACGAATCCTTTTTACCCTTCCTTCATAAACCAATACCCAAGCCAAGTTACAACCCATGACTTATCACTACAGTATGGTACAAAGTCTAGAATAGGTGAGAGGATGCTAAAGTGAAGGACCCGACACTTCATATGTGATTGACATTCTTTCCATGAGACTACTTTTATTCAAAAGTCTGTTTTTCAAGGTAGTATGTGGGATGTTCGTATGCATTATTCGTTTCCCCACATACATGAGGTAAAATAGTAGACCATCTTCTGAGAGATTCTTTTCTGAGAGTATGACCGGTGAGGATTGAAAGTCAAAATTATCTACCTATGGTAAACTAGGGATTCTGTTTCTTGGATAGGAGGGTATAGGAGATTGACTAAGTACACACATAAGCCTTGATTAAGAATTTTGTCAATTTTACTATCTCCCATCATAATTTATGAGTCTTTGCAGCAATGTGGTTAGCAATGGAGACTGTCTGTTGGAGTAAGCACTAAGTGGGTAAGGAATTTCTCTCTCTGAAAAATACTATCATTCTTGAACATGCTATTGATTGATTTTGTGGGTATATTGCCTGAAAACTTTCACGAGACTATAACTCGTCCTTTTTGGGGAACTTAAAGGTTTAAAGCCTTGTTGCATATGGTAAATGCAATCGCGATGCCTGCAAAAATGAGTTAGGATTTTATTTTTGTTATTAGGATGTGATTTTGATCACTTATCTATTTTTTTTATCTTATTTGCTAAGAGACTAGCAAAAGGCTAGTTGGGAGTTGTGATAAGTGCTCAAAAAGTGCTATTTAACCCTCGATTATGCCTCTTATTTAGCCATCTTAGTGGACTAATAGTGTTTGTAAGTTATGTTTTATGATTCTACTGTCAAAGAGAGAGTTTTGTGGAATATTAGAGAAAAAGGGGGTAAAAATGAGCAATTTGGAGCATTAAGGATCACATGGGAAGCCCGTGGACAATCATGGAGAAGGCCAAAGAATCGAGCTATTACAGATGCGACTTGGACCTATTTTAAAGCCTATTTGGAAGCCCAAGGCCAAAGGATTCGTTGCTTGGACCAAAGCCCTCAAAAAGGATAGAAGGATAGAGCGAGGAAAGAGACAAAATAGGCTTACGCGTCTAGGGACGATGGATCGAAGGCCCGCATCGCATGATCACATCCGAGACGCAGTATATGTATAGGCCCGTCGGACGATAGATCGACACTGCACTCCAATTTCTTCTCAGTTTTGGAGACGGTTGGACTCTGAAAGAAGTCCATTTGTATTAGGAAACAAATGACGGTTTGGAATGCTTCTAGAGCTCATTGTAACCTCTATAAATAGAGGACCTAAGTGCCTCATGTAATTTGCCAATTCACTTATACTCTTGTCTCCAGAACTTGAGGCAGAGAGAGATTAATAATAAAAGATCGGTTTTAACTAGCTGAGTCTTAATAAATTAGTCTTTCTAGTCTTATGTTCTTCGACTCTTCTTCTTCTCGTTCTTCATGTTATTCCTTCTTTATGGAAGGCTAATCTTCTCCTTCAAGGGAGGAGATGAAGCCAGTGCTTAAGGTTTAATGATTCTTCCGGTTCATGGTGTTCTTTAATCGTGTTAGTTCTTTATGTTTTTAGTTATTAGTTCCATTGCCCACACCAGGGGATGGAAGTATAGAATAGGGTTTATGTTTTGCAATATTAATATCATGCTAGTGTTCTTTACTTTTCTTCTAGTAGTATAATTCTTTAGAGTTAGGGAAGTATTCTTTGTGTTGCCTTAGAAGGGGTAGCTCAGGGAGTGGCTGCCTAGGGGAAGTATTCTTTGTGTTTGCCTTAAGTGGTGATTCATTGAATGGCCACCCTATTAGGAAGTACTCCTTGATGTTACTTTTGGCAATACATTGAATGGCTGCCCGAGCTTACATAAAAGGAAAGAAGATATTAATAGCATAAACATAGGAACAACCTTAAGTAGAGTTAATTGTTAACGATGTTTCGTCTAAGAGGGCATCGGCACTCGCTCGATTGCCTAATTGTAGTATACTTGTAAGAACAACCATGAAACAGAAGGTCATAGATTAAAAGTATTGGTGGATTCTAATTTCTTGAATTCCCTCTCTTATAAATTCTCAATAGTTTAGTTAATTTAGTTTAGTTTAGCATTAGAATCTAAAATCTCTACAATCATAGTTTTAATCCCTTAAACCCCTTTCCAAATTCGTCCTTCACATAACATACACTTAAAAGTGAAACGATACCCTACTCATCCTTTACTTATTGAGGGATAATTAGGTTTTGATACACTTCGTTTTGTTCAACGACCATACACCATCTACATACACAAAAGAAGCTTGTCGAGGCCGATTGCCCTCTCAATGAAACCGCCCGATTTCCACGGGTTTGATTCAAACTTCCATTTCTTCAAGATTTTCAGTGTTCTAACTTGTTATATACACTGAGCACGCGTAAACAAGACGCTATTCATAAGCGAAGCAAGGAGGCATTCAGGTACTCCTTTCTTCCACACCTCGCCTCTTCTGTCAGAGGAGTTTCAATTCTAGTATAATCAGGCTTGTTTATCGTAAACGTCATCGTACATGCCTATCTAGAAATTTATAGTTAGAGTTTTGTTTGCATATTAATTGTCCTATAATATATTTGTAAAACCAATATGGCATATCAATATGTAGACCAACAATCATATGATTATTATGCAAACCCTTCACCATGTTCATGCTGTGGTAGTCCTGACCATTGGGTTTCTCATTGCCCATCATACCAAGAGTTTGGACCTACTATAGAATATAATAATAATTATGAGCCTCAATTTTCAAATTTTCATAGTAACCAATACAATCAAGAGTTTTCTAGTCATCCAAACTATACATGGAGTCAACCTAACCCAGCACAGTATGAAATCAACCAAAGTTATTTAAACGCCAATAACTATGACTATCAAACACTGTACCAACCAGAACCACACCACCAAGTTTCCCCTCCGCTAACAACATTTGATAAAATAATGGCCCAAAACAAAATAATACTTCAGAACCTAGAACAGACAAGATTGATGCTAACCTCACATACACGAGACCTTTCCACCATGGCAGAAATCACCCACCCATCAAGCTCACCACCCTTCCCGCACCAAATTTCCCAACAAATAGCCAACAATGGAAAACGTTTAGAGAACAAAATGCGTAAACCCAAACTATGCTTCAGAATCTAGCCAAAATGATTTCCATGATCCCCTCACCTAACACAGAACTTTCAACCTTGCCAGAGATCGACACACAAGATGAACCATTACCTTCCCATGACCCTCCCATTAACCATTATATTAACTCCACACATAACCTGGATAAGAAAATTCTTGAAGACGACTCTGTAGGACTTGTTTCGGATGACCATAATGCCATTGAGGAAACTTATATTGTTTTAGAGGACGAGAGTGAGGAAATAGAAATCAACAATTCCAATCTAAGGCATGATCAAGGTAATGTGCAGGAATTAAAGGAAGTAACATCTTTAGAGCAATGTGAATCTAAATTTAGTTTGGCAGATGAGGAAATAACAATGGAAAACATAGATGAAATTCTTACAGATAAAGCCACGAACCACAACTTCATGGATTCAACTAAGCTAGATGAAGACTTTAATGATTTCTTAAGAGCGTGTGAGGAACCACCAACCACCCACCACCCACCATCCACCTGAGTTACCACCTCCTAAAATCCAACCATCTATCACAACTAAACCATCAATTCACCCACCATTTCAGAGGAACCTCGAATTTGTACTTGAGCCTATTGCCTCAGAGACACTCTATAATTTTTTCAACCCTCACGGTGAAGAGTGTTTGCCTAGCACACAATTCCTGTAGTTGAGAGCCAAGCTTTGACCGAGTGTAGTGAGAAACCTACTTTGTCTTATTTTTCCTCATCTGAGCCTCATGAAAGACATCAGGATCCATACTTCATTACTTTCTCAACTAAAGTATCGCTGATTCATCTTTTGGGTCATTCTAACTTTTTAACGCAACTACAACATGCTGGTTTGCATATGTTTTTTGATGGGTTGCATAAGTTTTCTTTTATTCTTCTACATGATTGCTTCCAATTATACAACTTCATTCTGTTTGAGGGTGCATTTAGTATCATGTTTTTATGGCTAGACCCCAAACTCTTTCGACTACTAGTTTATAGTTGACCACGCATCATCTATTTTGTGCCACCCTAGTTTCTTGCTTGTTTAGGGGTGTGCACAGTCTAGGGGAATCTGACTTTAAAAAACCCATGTTTAAAACAAATTTTCTAAACTCTGTTCTATAAAATTTGTTTTGGGGTGGGGTGTTTGGTTTTTCCATTCTTAATCACTCAACTTCCTATTCTTATCCCTTCCTCATCTCGTAGCTAGATTTCTTGTTGTTTGTTGTTTTGATGTTGTTTTTATTTTTTATTATTTTTTTTAGTAGATTGGATGTTAAGTTGTTAAATTCAGTAGTTAAATTTGAATTTGGTAGTTAAATGTTGTTTGAATTTTAATTTTAATATAATGTGGCTCTTTTCAAATTGTGCGTTGTTTTATTGTTAATCTCACCTTTTCGAATTGTTTGGGGGTGGTATTATTTAGCCTAGCATAATTCGTTATATGATAATCTATTTTAAGAAGTTGTTTTGGAGTGAGGGTTGAGAATATTGCCGATATGGGCATCGCTATAAATAGATATTGTGTTAGGATGAAATCTCGATAAATTAGGCATTATCTAACCTAAATTCAACCTAAAAGATATTAGGTTTGTTTTGGAATAGAGAATATGGGTTGTTTCCGTTTTCGGTTTTGAAAATTTTATTATTTCCGCAATTGCCTTAAAACTTTTTGGTAACTTCCCGATTCATTTTAGCAATTTAAATCCTATAAAAACTGCATTCATTCTACACTCACAACCCCAACTACATCTCACATTCATCTCTCACGTTTCATTCCCACTTTACCTTATTTTTCCTTCTCAAGACCGGCTACCTAACTCCCCCCTCGAGCACCTCATACCCCCTGGAAATGCCACCATGCCACAAGATCAAGTCGAGAAATTCTACCCTGAGCGTGACCTGCGCCCTCTCTAGCCCAAACCTTAGCACCACCTGCACCCAAAACACTAGACTTCCGCCATCCCATCACGGCGCCCATCTCATTTAAAAGTGAGCTTAACCCTCCAGCCAAGTGCTTGGAATTGAAAATTCAACAGAAGCACCATTCGCCATCCTGCATACCTTTAGCACCTGTGATAAGTGCTCAAAAAGTGCACTTTAACCCTCGATTATGCCTCTTGTTTAGCCATCTTAGTGGACTAATAGTATTTGTAAGTTATGTTTTAAGATTCTACAGGTGAAAAAGAGAGCTTTGTAGAATATTAGAGAAAAAGAAATAAAATGGAGCAATTCGGAGCATTAAGGATCACATGGGAAGCCTGTGGACAATCATGGAGAAGGCCAAGGAATTGAAGCTATTAAAGATGTGACTTGGACCTATTTTAAAGCCTATTTGGAAGCCCAAGGCAAAAAGATTCATTTCTTAGACCAAAACCCGCAAAAGAGGAAAGAAAAATAGACCAAAGGTGGAAAAATAGAGTCTCGCGTTTGAGACGCGATTATCGTGCATCCAAACGCGACCCATGCATTTGGGACGCATAGATCGAGTGTACAGACGCATTGATTAAGTCTGGGACGCATGAATAGTGCGTCCAGACGCATGAATCGACACTGTAGCCAATTCCTTCTCAGTTTTAGAGATGAAGTTGGACTCTGGAAGAAGTCTATTTGTATTAGGAAACAAATGATGGTTTGGAATGCTTCTAGAGCTCATTGTAACCCCTATAAATAGAGGACCTAAGTGCCTCATGTAATAGGCCAATTCACTTATATTCTTGTCTCCTAACTTGAGGCGAGAGAGATTAATAATAAAAGATCGGGTTTTAACTAGTCGAGTCTTAATAAATTAGTCTTTCTAGTCTTATGTTCTTCGACTCTTCTTCTTCTCGCTCTTCGTGTTCTTCCTTCTATATGGAAGGCTAATCTTCTCCTTCAAGGGAGGAGATGAAGCCCGATCTTAAGGTTTAATGATTCTTCTGGTTCATGATGTTCTTCAATCAAAGTTAGTTCTTTATGTTTTAGTTATTAGTTCCATTGCCCACACTAGGGATGGAAGTATAGATTAAGGTTTTATTTATTACAATTGAATATCATGCTAGTTTAGGGTTTTATTTATTACAATTGAATATTTGCTAGTAACATACTTTTATTTATTTATTGCAATTGAATATAATGCTAGAATAGAGTTTTATTTATTGTAATTGAATATTATACTATTATTCTCTACTTTTCTTCTAATTGTGTAGTGTTTTAGAGTAAGGGAAGTATTCCTTGTGTTTGCCTTAGATGGTGATTCATTGAATAGTTGCCCAAGCTCACATAAAAGGAAAGAAGATACTAGTAACATGAACATAGGAACAACCTTAAGTAGAGTTAATTGTTTAACGATGTTTCACCCATGAAAGGCATCGGCAGACTTCGCCGATTGCCTGATTGTCTCTACTTGGAGAACAACATGAAGCAAAAGTCATTGAATCAAAAGCATTGGTGGATTTGAATCTCTTGAATCTATCTCTCTCATATTCTATCCATATTTCCAATTCTTAGCTTCAAGATAAGTTTAGTTAGTTTAGTTTAGTTTAGCATTAGAATCTAAAATCTCTACAATTATAGTTTTAATCCCTCAAACCCCTTTCCAAATCCTGTCCTTCATATAAACATACACTTGAAAGTGGAACGATACCCTACTCATTCTTTACTTATTGAGGGATAATTAGGTTTTGATACGCCTTATTTGTTCAATGACCATCATCTATCTACATCACCCATATACCATCCACACACCACAAAGGAGGCAGTGTCAACCTGCGCCGTGACTCCTGTGGGCACCAAAAATTTCCAGTTTTCCGAGGGTTGTTCCAGGATAGTTGTAGATGTTCTAGAGAGTAGTTTTGTGATGACTTCTCATATAGTAATACCGGAGCAGTCTTTCGAACACTTGTTGGGGAGCGAGTCTTATGGACATTGGTTCCGCGAGAGGATCATGCAGTTCGGATAGAGGAATCTTCTAGTAAGTGAAGACGACTCGTATTCACCTAAGCTTACTGAATTTTTCTACAATAATATTAAGTTCTATTGTAATCAGGATGGAGAACAAGAATTCTCCGTCACGGTTGATGACACACCCCTAGAATTCAATAAGTATGTGGTAGCGATAGTTTCGAATACCAATACATGATCCTATTCACACGGGGATATATGACCGATAATTCATACCTCTATGACTATACATATTTCCATGAGTATTATGGGGGAAGGGTATTTCGTATAATGGACCAAGGGCGTTACAACATAGCCATTGGTAGCCTGTCCCTAAATGTAGGCACCACCATGCTATTCATCCTCATGAATATTCTAGGGGAGTGGCAGTTTACTTCTGTAAATAGTACCGCTGGTGACGTTTTCCTTGCTTTAGCTGAGGGACGTCACCGATATGACATTCCCCGAGTATTAGTGGCTAGTCTTAAGAGAGCCCAAAGCATGTGGCATAAGTATCTTCTTATGCCTGTTTTGGTTTGCCGCATTATGCTCAGTTGTCTACCTGAATTATGTACCCAGTTCACGGATTGGAAAAGGGTTGAAGTCATGAGACCCACCAATTGGGTGGTTCGCTCATTTCGAGTAATGACTTGGTCGAGATGGCAGGTGCAACCTCATTTTGGTTGCTCCTTACACCCCATCGACATAGTAACACTAGACAAAGTTAGCACAAGTTGATGACACGGGGCGTGCTTGGCAAGTTATCATGGCATGGTAGGATCTTGAAGGAACCTCATCTCTTTGAAGAGGGAAATGAGGAGGAAAATGTTTAAACGGGAGTGCAGGTAAGTGTTAGTTTCAATTAGTGTCTGCTTATGTCCCAAGCAATCTATTTCTCATTAACCCCATAACGGGTGGAACTCTTATAGAGTTGCGTCAGTTTTCTTTTCTATATTAGTATGTTATAACCTTGTTTTGCAGATGTTCCAGAATTTCACGCGTTTCAATGGTATTTTCCTACTCTCTTTATTTAAAATACTTTGAGGACAAAGCATGCTTCTTGTTTTTTTTTTGGGCATAGAAACACATGTAATTAAGACATCTGTTATGATATAGATACGTATAATATGCACTTGTTTTCTAGCTAAAAAAATTCAAAAATTTTAAAAATATAAATAAAAAGTATGTTATACACTTTGGAATATTGGTATTGTTTTCTTTCTCTATGCTCTCAATAATCTAGAAGTCTCACGTAGCTTTTGCATTATAATAGTTTTAGAAACTTAGGCTAATATGTAGGTAATAATCCTTGCATCTATCTATAAATATGTTACATGAGTATCTATGATTGTTGGCAGTAAGTTTCTGAAACCTAGGCTAGAGTACTTATTCTACAAATCCTGTGAGAATATAGCCTAAAGCCTTATATGAGTGAAACATTTGAGCAATGACACAAGGGAAGGGAGAAGTAAAATCCGGATAGAGAAATCACACGTCCACTTGCTTGATTACTATATCATATCCTAAGCGAGAATTTAGGCCCTCTTTGGATCGATATAGCCAGAAATTCAAACCTATGAATTATTTTCTCATAGTAAGCCCCTCTTAGCCTTTCTTTAGCCTTTCATAAACCACAAATCCTTTTACCCTATTACAAAAAAAAAAAAAAAAAAAAAAAAAAAAAAAAAAAAAAAAAAAAATCAACCTACCCAATTCTTTGAATAAGTCTGAGAATAGAGATGAAGAATAGAAAAGAGAAGAACCTTTGAAATCAAGAATTTGTTAGTTGCTTCAGATAAGAAAATGAAGTTTCCATCCAAATAAAAAATAAATAAATAAATAAAAGAAAATAAAGAGTTAGAACTCCAAAAAAAAAAAAAAAAAAAAAAAAAATAGAATCAAAGGAGTCAAAAGCCAAAGAAAAAAAAGAAAAATATAGCTAAGGATGGAAACAAAGTGTAGAAGCAAAAGTAAAGAACAAGGGTTTCTCTAGTTACATAATATGAAGCCTCTATTATCTCAGACTTGTCCTTTTTAAATATCCATTTCCTTCCTTCTTAAAACCATCTCCTAATCCTTGCAACACCTAATAAAGACCTCTATCTCAATTAGGAATAGGTTAGTATGATAGTAAGTGGCAGATGTGTTTGATCGACTCCAGCTTTCTTGTGTGTCATAGAGATTATAAGGTAAAGTGTGCCCACTGCACACTGGAGTAGCGAAACTTGAGCAGAAAAATCAGAGTGGTTTTTGTCTTGACATTTATGTAGGACCTACTTCAGGACATTATTCCGAGTTTTCATAAACGGACCTACTAGTTCATCTCATAGTATTACTCATTATATAAATGTTTATTCGTAGATGATAGATTATTATGCATATATTAGCTTAGGTTTTGACTTGATTATTCTGTATTCATTGCTAGTGAGATGTATAGATAATTGAAAAATAGATAAGAAAACAATAGTTATTTCTGAGTCGTTGTAGTTGAAAAAGTACGCAACATGTAATTATTTGTGTCGTTGTTTGTGTTACGTATCTTTTGCAAATCTTACTTAGCCTATTATATATATTGATTAGTATAGTGGCTAGCAAGGTATCAATCCTACTCTAAATAACTAGTTGATAGTAATAGAAATTCCTAATCTAAATTACTCTAATGGATGCAAGTAAAAGATGTGGCTAAGTAATAAGTAATATATGGTTGATTTGATTTGAGATTTAAACTATGTATAAAATAAACTAAATTAAATATATGAATATGAATCAAGAGAGAGAATATCTTGGGAGAGATGAATCCACCAAAATCATAGAATTAGTTTAATAGATCTACCTATCATGCTTAATATAAATCACCAATAGAAACTCACCATACCTACAAACCTGATGCTCATAACCATGATGATAATATGTGGATTTCAACGTGCTTTCTATCTTTCCATTAAATACTTCTTCAATCTCCAATGATATCTTCTATCTAACCAAATTGTGCTTTAAGTGGCATTCAATATACAACTCTAGGTGCCATGGAAAATCCACATGTGGCATTAACCATACAACTAATTGAGGTGCCATAAAGAATCCAATCATCACACTAGAACACTAAAACTAGAAGAAAAGAATCTAGGGTTTGTGGTATTTGGCTCTACACAATCTTGGATTACCCTAAGACCTCCTAACCTCCACAGGAGCGTTAGATCAATGGATCGAATAAGAAGAAACTCAATGAGGGATTTAAACTAAAACATGATAGAAGAAGAACTAAACTAAAACATACGAAAAAGGCTTCATCTCCCCTCCCAAGAGAAGGGAGATTAGCTCCTCATACTATGCTATTAACACAATATGAAAAGGAATAATCTTTATAGCTATTAATGGTGAAAAGGTCTGAACTTTCTTCTCTCTTAATTCTAGATCTAAGATGCAAAAACTAAATTTCCTAGATGATTCTAAACTGAGGTTTTTGTGCCTTATATATTGGCTTACATGCTCGTCTGGATAAAGATCCGAATCCCATGTTTATTTGGTGTCAAACTCTCTGTAATCTTTCTAGAAGCAATCCTTATAAAGTTGGATTCGGTTGGGCCAAAGTTGGACGTGGCCCACTTTGTTCTCAGGAGCTATTTAAAAGTAGCCTTCGATTCGATAGCTTCGGTTTCCTAATTCTTGTGAAACTCTGACTTCTTTTCCATGTTAATCTCATCTTCCTATGAAGTCGAAATTAAGGCTTTGAGATCAGATTGAAGACTCTTCTAACTCAATTATTATCCTCTTTTAGAGTCCCATTAGGCTTGGCACTTATGGAGACAAATATGACATTTTTGCCCTAGGCCTTTAGCTGTAATTCCCAGTGACTCCTTTTTTGACTTGTTTGACTTCTTTTCCTCCATATTTCACATTTAGGTTCTTTGACCTGCAAAAACTCAAATTGCATCATATTAGAATATTTAAATATAAAATGGAGACTAACATACACATAATTGGGGTTATAAATCATTACTTTTGAGCACTTATCAGTAGTATAGATGATGTTTGTGAGTACCTTCACTGGAAAACTCTCACGAGGCTATAACTCGTCTACTAGGGAATTCCTAGTGGTTTAAGGCCTTGTTACATATGGTCAATGCAATCGCACTCAGCGAAACGAGATTAGTTAGAACTCCATTTTTGGTCACTTATGCTAATTTCACATATTTGCTTGAGGACAAGCAAAATGCTGTTTGGGGGTGGTTTGATAAGAGTCCAAAACTATAGTTTTAACCCCTTAATAATACTACTTTTAGACCAATTATGCGAGTAATAAATAAGAGTTAATGCTAATTACGTGCTTTTATGTATTTTAGGCATGAAACTCAATTATGTGCAGAAATGTGCCACTTTGGCGATATAAAGGAGCAAAAGGTTGGTTGCTAAGAAGTTCTGTGATAAAGGCCAAGATTTAAGGAGACAAAGTCTTTATAAAGCCCGGTCAAAAGCTGAAAAGTCAACACGGGCTGAAACAAGGCACAAGTCAGCAGAACTTCCGAATACCATATATTTGGACTCAGGCCTCGGATTTGGGCCTACCTTATGTCAAAATGACCGACTCGGAAAGAGCTTTCCAATAGTTTAAGCCTTGACCCAATCAGAGGAGCATAAGTGGATGAAAAGTCTACTGAAGTCATAGCTAGTTGAAACGGGCTCTGTGGACTGAAGAAATTGGGATTTGGGCTCGATTTTCCGGCCCAAAACATGGCTCCTCAGCCCATGCACGAAATTGTAGATCTGGTCTCCTGCTTTACATAAAACAAGACTTAGCTCTTAAGAAAGAGATAGTTAGATAGCTTAGAATAAAAAGTAGCCATTAAAATAGCTTGTAGATCTAGTTTTTGAATTCAATTAGTTAAATTAATTAGTTTCATTCCTTGTTTTAGATTAATTCTTAGAATCATTGTTCTTCATTGATTAGATAAATAAAATAGTTTATTTTTGTTCATTTCGATTTTGTCAGTTAAATTTGTCGATCTAATTTCAATTCTTGTTGTTATTCAATTCTTAGCTATTAATTAGATTTGAAGTATTGTTTAATCAAAATTAGTAAAGTTCAAATCTTTATATTATGTCTAATGTTAATTCAATGGGAAATGATAGCTTGATGAATCAAGGCTAAACCTCCATTATAGGAGTTGAAGAAGCCTTGATGAAACTTGATCTTTGTTAACTTAGAAATCGTCGTGAGAGTTTATTCCACTCTAGAAGGTCGTTGATTCGCCATGAGAATGGGTGGACGACCTCACATGCTAGTTATTAATTGGTAGAGATGACATGTATAATTAGGGATTAGAATTACCATTTTGATATGTGAAGCATTGCAATTTGGATCACGACGAGTCTTTGTTAGTTGATTAAGTCGAGTTAAGGTGGATTCAATTCCCTTTAATTCTTTATCTAGATTCAAACCCTTAGCATCCTGTCATTTTGTTATTCGTATCTTGTTATTTGAATTTACATCGTAGTATAAATTCCCTCGTAAATCTCTCATTGACTTTGGATAGACCATCAATTATAGAAAACTTGAATACTAAAGGACTAAGAGTGGAACTAATCTTTTATTCCAACTCTACGTCAATAGATTCGAGAGTAGAAAACAAATATCTTTGATAAGTCTAGTAACAATCCAGTTTATAGTTTTACTTGCATTTAAAGTTTCATCGCTTTATTTGTGAGTAAAACTATCTTTTTACGTTTATCATAGCCTCATAAGTTGTTGCTGCATCTGAAAGCTACGTTTATGAATTAAATGATGTATAAACGAATCTTACAATGTCTTCACATCCCCACCCGCTTGGAGGTTGTTCTTCAAGCTTTCTTAGTATAGCATGATATTTGTTGAAGAACGGTAAAATAATCGACCAACGTTGTGAGACTCCCTTCCACCTACGGTTGCGGTCAAAACCTTGAATTTGATTCATCCTAGCCGTAATTCGTTCCCAATAAACTTGTCCCGATTGATCATTACATACTATAGGATTTTCTCCAATATCAATCCACACTCTAGTAAGAGCAATATTTTCTTCATTTGTCCAACTTGGACCCCTTCCTTATTTTGGTTGTGACATTGAGAGTGTTGTGTGTGAAATGGTTGAGAATGTTGTGTGTGAAAATGAAGAAGGAGATGAGTGTAGATATATGGATGTAGAAATCCGGCCGTTTTTTGTCCGTTTTTTTCCCGTTGGAGCACGCGACATTATGAGTAGCGCACGCCAGTAGTAGTGGCACGCGACAGTGGTAATGGCGCTCAGGAGTTGTGGTCAAAGTCAAAAAAGTGGGGCAACATTTGTACTGGCGCGCGACATTACTATTGTCGCTCCGCATCCGCATCCAAATTGCCAAATTTGCGAACAAACAGGTAATGCGACCATGAATGAGGCCACCTAGAGATGGAATTTCGAGAAATTCCAAACTTTTTCTTCAAATATGAAGAAAAAGGCAAGTTATAGTACCACCTAGAGATGCTCGCTCTAAGATTATATAGTAAATGGGACAATATAACTCAAGAGATATGGAGAACAAGAATAAAAGGAAAAAAAATGGAATCACAAGTAGAGTCCCCTCATTTTCTTTTTCCTCCTCCCTCTTCAAGATAATTAAGGAAAAAAATATATATTAACCTCCATAGTGGGTTCTTGAGTTTTTTTTCCCCCCCCTTAACAACTCCTACAAGGGTAGTAATTCCTTTTTCTTGTCCTTATTACTAATATGAGCTAATTAATCCACAACATATTTAAGATGGTGGACCACACCAGCTCTTGCTTAGTCAACAACTAGCTAGCATGTGTCTTGTTGAATTGTTTAGGTAGTAGTGTATGTAAGTCAAGCAGGCAAACTTAATATAATAATAGACAAGTCTGGTTTTGTTGGCCCAAAGGGAAGCTATCCCAGTTGTCCAACTAATAGGAATTAAATAATTTAGGATGTCTTTGCAAATTTAATCTATTTTCAGCAAAAACCCCTCCCTATTATCCGAAATTTTGCGTATTTCTTCTTGGTGGTTACTATAAACGGGACACTCAACAAAATAAATAACCCATGAAAAAGGAAATAACTCTAGCACTCTACGTCTTCACCATCACGAAGATGATATATGGTTGTTATTCTTTTTCTGAATAACATACATCTCTCTTTTAAATTTCTACTATGGGGGAAAAAAATCGAGAAAGGAGCTTAGTCTCCATAACTTCTTGACATGGTATTTCATTTACTTGTATTTCTACTATGAACATATATATATATATATATATATATATATATATATATATATATATATATATATATATATATATATATATATATATGTGTGTGTGTGTGTGTGAATCCTTGAAGAGGTGATATTATGTCTAACTCCTACCTCTTTTCTGACGTTTTTCATAACTTGAAAAAGCTTTGGGGCCGGGATAAAGGCTTATATGATTAGTAACTGATGGGTTAGGTGTCGTCCTTAATTATGTGTTTGAATATGGCAAGTGAGCTAAAATAAAATAAAGTGGTTTGAATATTCTTTTAATGCATGTAAAAGATGCAGAGAAGATAGATGGTGTTCGAGAACACTATTGTTTTGATTCATGGAAGAAGAAAAATTAGATCAGCCATATCTTCATGGCACTCATTAGTGATGATTTGTTTCTTTTCATAGTGTTCCGTTTTTGGTAACCACTGAGGGAAATCTCGCAAGATTTGGGTTCAGAGGGAGGGGATTTTGTTGAATATAGATAAACTAATAGAATTCTAATTTGGAAATCCTACCTACATTAATATCCATTCTCTCAGGATGCTCATAGTGACCCACGTCAGCGAAGTTTTTAAAATAGTCCCTACTTGAAAAATAATTACTCGCCTTCTTACCAAAATACCCCTGAATTTGGGCTGCTCTCAAATTTAATATAAATCAAATTTGTCTTTTTATGTGTTTTGGAAAAAAAAAAAAAACAAATCTACGCCATTATTTGAGCTGTACCCCCGGGGTTAATTTAGTAATTAAGAACCCAAAAAAGAAAAAACAAAACCTAATCTTTCATCAAACCCAAAACTCAATTACTAAAAACTCAAGAGGGTTCCCAGTTTTGCAGAGGATTTGGTGGAATTGGAAGTATCCTCCGCTACCAACTTGATTTGCAGTGTTTTGATGAGCTATCCGATGAAGAAGCTTATGAAGACTTAATATGAAAATGGTACTCAACAGTTGATTCTGTTATTCGCTAATTTGTGTTAGTTCAAACTATGAGATTTGTAGGCAATCATATATACTATATACTTTCTACAACTTAAACTGTTACTCATCATAAAGTTCCAGTTACAGCCTATATATTCTATTCTCATATCTTCTGTGTCGTTAAGTTTCACTCAACTTCATCAAAAGTTCTTCAATCCTTTCTCACATCAAAGGAAAAAAAAATTCCAAAAAATGAATGAAGAAATTAAGAGCGACCCACTGTCAAAAAAAGGAACCAATTATTGTGGTGTAAGCGTGAGTGTTTCCTACCTATTCAAATTGTTCTCAACTGTTCCAACGTGAATTTTACTCTCACAATCAGTAACAGCCAGACATGCTAAGGGCATGTGCAATATACTCTACCAAGTTACTTCTTGGAAGAAGAAGAAAGGTATGATTTTATATCTCTGAGTTGTTTATCATTTATGACTTAGTTGTAATTTGGCATTTATTTGTAATCACAATAATTTTGATTAGCGTTTTCTAATGGTTTCGATTGGATGTTCAATTTACATCTCGAGTTGCTTAATTAATTCCTCTAACTGGAAAGAAAAAAAAAAAAATCAACAATCAAAGCATATTGGCATTTTACTTTGCAAGTTATATTGTAAATGTTTGCATTTCGATGGGATGTTGGACACAATGCTCTGAAAACAATTGTGGTTTCCGTTATAATACAACGAAGAAAAAGGCACCAATGTCCTTCTATGCAGTTCAAACAATTAACAATTTTTATTTTTATTTTTTATTTTTTATTCACAATCTTCAATTTCAGTTTTAATTTGCATGTGGTTGTATTACATGAACTGTTTGGAATCAGCAATGGCATAAAGGGATTGAGTTCTTTTGTTGGAATTCTAGAGAAGCTATAATTTTGTTTGAATATTGGATTTAAGACAAATTTATATTGATCATTATTACTTAATTTGTTGTAATGTAGGTGTTTGTTTTGATATTTTTGAAAAAATTTAGTCATGTTACAATATGTACTATTCAGTATGAGTCAGAGTTTAATCATGTACAGGTTTAGGAAAGTGACATACCAAAGCATCGAAATGGTTTAAGGATTAGTGTCTTAGTGGTCAATGATAATCTAGATAGAGTATCATACATGAAGGTAAAATGTGACTTTGAAGTTATACAACAATGTGACATTGCAGCAGGGGAAGAAGAAACACTATAACATTAAAGTTGTTGTCTATAGCTCCAGGATCGTTTTATGACCATGTTGTTTATATTGCTGCCTTCAAGGTGTTGTATACAACTACTATCATGTTATCTTTCTTTTATTGCCTTTTCACTCTATTTCATTTATATGATCCTTTTATTTGACTTTTGATTCGATGATGTAGTAGTGTGACAAAATTTTCTCTTATGTATGCTCGATGTTGCTACATGCGTTATACAGATATAAGCCTACTTGGCAAGCCATAATTCTTCAAGGTGATGTCTATTTCTCGATTTCCTTTCTTTGTACCGATGATATATATGGTGGAGTGCCTTCAAAGGCAGCTCAAAGAAGTTCCAGATTGAGTAAGTAGTAAAGGCTTGCTACATAACGAAGCTTGGACTGTATACATATAATCAGAATGGATCAAGCCTATAAAAGCTAAATTCAGGTGGCTTGATAACACGTAGTAGTGATGGTTTTGGGGGAATTATTAAGGACTATGGAGGACAAGTGTTTCTGGCTTTCACCCGAAGAACTAAAACCAAGCGAAGCAGGCCTTAGAGGTTCCTTGAAGTTGAGTTGCACTAACTTTGAGGTTAGTTGATATATATATATAGTTTCTAAATGTTGAATTGATTTGGATGCGTTGAGTTTTATTTTACCAATTTGATATTTCTTTTAGAATTTCTTAGGGTAAAATGCTTAATGAATTGGGAAGTGACTTTTATCCTTGATCGTAAGTTCGAACAACTTCACCAGATGTTTGATGATCCCATGAATCAAGTTTCTCAGTAAGCTCTCTCTCATATTTAGCTTACTATTTGAACAACCTTGCGAGCTTAACTTGAATTTAATTCCTCTCTGGAGAGTTTTTGAGAGGTCACTGCAATATATGAAGCCATTTAGCAGTTAAACGAACTCAGATGCTGTTAGGCAGGTTTGAGAGTATCCTCCAAATTAGTTTAACTACATAAAACTATTTTTGCTTGAAACTTATATTAAACACTTCTTCGGTATATAATAAAAAGTCCCATTTGTAGTATGATTCATGATTAGTTATTAATCATGATCACATAATCACATAATCACATTTTGTAATGAGAAGAGAGAAAGTGTGTTGGTATTATACATTTGTGTCTTGAGGGTCATACACTCATACTTGCCATGCCTATACCAGCATCACTCCTTGCTACAAGGGAAACCCGTTATTCAGAGTCATTCTTTTTTGCCATTGTTTGGGTTATATTGCTGGAGTGGAGCTTGCTATATCTTAAATTTATTTGACTTGAAATGAAAGGATATTATGATTAATACTTCCAAGTGTTTATGGTGTGTGTGGTATGTGTCATAGTTTGTTTCAGTATCTCTATATTGGCAATATGATCCTTAACTGCCCTATAGAATCCTGAGTAGGTACCAGTTGGCTGAATTCGAGGTAATGTTTATAATGTATTGTTTGATGAAAAGAAAAGCTTATTTGAGAATTGATTTTAGTATTAGAACCTACTATACCTAAGAACAAATATCAGTGCTTAACCAATGATTTTGATGGTGCCAAGTTGAGAAACATATCATTCTATAAGACTAAGCCCAACAAAATAATAATGGGTTAGCACGTTATCATTGAACATAAGCTACCCACTCAGTTTCAATTTAGGATCCTAAGTGTTTTGAGTATTAATCTAATAATGAAAAATGTTCTTTTTTATTTCAGGTGTCTCAGGAAGCATGTCAATCTAATTACCAGCGACTTTCGAGATGTGAGCATGGATAGGATTTGGGTTTGGACGATACAATTTCATTCTCTGACGACGATTATGAAAGTTTACGATAGGAGCGTCCTGACAGTTGCTGTAAGTAATGATTTTGAAAGGGATATAACTGAAATCTTACTTGATAAGGCAAAAATTTTAGATGAATTGTACTACTGGAGCTTGACTAAGTGGTGGGAAGGATTGATTTGTGGAGGACGAATGATACATGTACGAGGACCTCTCAATCCTGGAGCTAGATGGACACAAACATGCTCTATTAGTAAAGTGAAATAGAAAACAGTATTTACTGTGACTTCATTGAGGGACTCGGATTTGTGCTCGCATATGGTTGGACTTCATTGAACTTTGGAGGTAGTAACTTGAAGACGTGGCAATATATATTGAATTGTACATATCAGTTAGTATTTAGAATTTCTTAGAGAATGATTGTTGTGGGTATATTTGTTCAAGTTCAAGAGCTGCATATTAGCCTTGCGTAACGAATTGTTGTCTAACAGGAAAATACTTGCTCTTTATTTCATTAGATATTAAACCTCACAAGTCAAATTAACATGCCTAAAATTAACAGGCCCGACCATAGGGCGGGCAGCGTGGCTAGTAAGTCATAAATTACTTAATTCCTACTGGTTAGACAGTCGGGATAGCTTCTTTTGGGATAGCAAAACCGGACACATAATAGACATACACACATAACTTAAGGCATGGTCGGGCCATGGTAACCAAAAGTCCAAAACAATAATACAAGAAACAACTTAAGGAAATACTTGTATGCCTACACTCGTCACTCGTGTGACATATAGTGTCATAAATGAAAATTGAAGAACATATCAAACACCTTTTTACAAGTTGAACTAAGCTCTAATACTTTGTGGGTACGATCTTACCACTATAGAGATTATATCCACAAAATTTCATTTCATTCCAAAATCTCTAACTCTTTCATAACTTGATTTGAAAATGTAATTTATTTTAAAGATCACAATTTAAAATTTAACAACCCTCTTTTGGTATCTTTAGAAATTTCCAAATGAGCCCAATTTTTACAAGGATGTTCTCTATAGTATGAAGATGAGAACCAAGTCGTAAGTAAAATTGTAGAGTGAGATAAAGGCCATTATATATATTTAAATAGTAGGAAGATGAGATCTAACAACATTATTTAAATAGCAAAATTTCATTAATCAACACAAATAGCGAAAATTAACTCCATTCGTTGCTAAACTAATTTAACACGGTCAAAATCCCTAGCTTTGTTTTAATGAGATAGTCCAATACTATTTTATACAACAAAATAAATACAGTCCACATGTAATTTCCTATAGCAGCGCTGAAACAACATGTAAAATGATCAAATTACACTTAGGTTGAAATTCCGAGTCATTCTAGGTATCTAGTATAAATATCGGAAATCAACCAATCCGATATTTTACCTCATTTTCAACTGAGCTGGGCACTTAGTTTTCTTTTCCTTTGTTTATTTCTTTCTCTTTCTTGGTAACTATCAAAACCCCGTATAAACATCTAAAACCCCGTTCGATTTTGATTGAATTTATATAACAAATATTTTTCTGATGAAGTCAAAACAAAGAAAATAACATCAAATACATGCCGTGCCGGCACTACCAAGTGTTGGTGGTATTTTTTCTAAAAAAAATATAGTATGCTGTATATTTTTAATACCACAAGCAAAGTTTGCTGTATTTTTTGGTCATTATCCCAACTATATATGAGTGACTCATTCCAAATGTAGTCTTCTCTTTTTAAAAAAAACATCACAAATAAAAAGATACCTCGATGATGGCTATACCAGTATCAAGGTGGTGGATTTGTATAAATGAAAACTATGAGTACACTATACCAGTATTCATTCTTCCAATTGCACTAGTTCTACTCAATTCGAACAACTTCGTTATCAAGAAATCAAGAAACGGTAAGGTGCCATTGCCCCCAGGCCCTCAAGGCCTACCAATTGTTGGAAACTTACCATTTCTTGATCCAAATCTCCATACTTGCTTTGCCAAATTAGCTACAACTTATAGTCCAATCATGAAGGTCCAACTAGGGAGCAGGATTTGTATTGTATTGAGTTCACCCTTAGTTGCCAAGGAAGTACTGAAAGACCACGACATCATTTTCGCTAACCGTGATGTACCAGCTGTGGGTTTTGCTGGTACATATGGTGGTGTGGACATGCTTTGGTCTCCTTATGGTGACCATTGGCGAATGCTACGTAAAATCTGTGTACGCGAGTTACTAAGCAATGTGAGACTTGAGGTATTATATGGATTACGACGAAGAGAAGTTCGAGATATGGTGAATCAGATTAACTCAAATATTGTAGGATGCCCTATTGATATTGGTGAAAAAGTTCTTGATACTATGTTTCATCTCATTACAAGTATGTTATGGGGAGGTACGCTTGAGAAGGAAGATAGACAAATTTCAACAAGTTATTAAGGAACTTGTTAAGCTTGTAGGGGAACCTAATATTTCAGATCTATTTCCAGCTCTTGCCATGTTTGATATTCAGGGTATGGTACGTAAAATGAAAAAGGCCCATTTATGGTTTGATCGGACTTTTGATTCTGTCATTGATCAAAGGCTGAAAATTGAGAGAGGAGGAAAGGTCAACTTTGATATTGGGAAGAAGGAGGAACACAAGACACCATTCACCATAACCCACATCAAGGCCTTGTTCCTGGTAATTTCTTCATCTGTTTTATTCAGTACTTATTCCTTGTATTTTAAACGGCGACATGTTTAGCAGCAATCATTACTACTGACTACAACTGATTTAAAACATTAGGAAAGCTGTAGATAGAATTACATTTAGCAGCAACTTAATATGATTTCTTTTGATTCCTACCATTTAAAGAATGATTTAGCTAATTCGGTATCAAATCAATTATTGGGAGCGACATTTCAATATCGCGTTCCCAACCAATGAGGCTTTGACTCGAGCACTAACTGATTAGTTTTCTTACAGGACCTGATGGTAGGAGGGACTAAATCATCATCCACAACTATAGAATGGGTTATGGCAGAATTAATGAAACAACCCCACATAATGAAAAAAATCCAGGAGGAACTTGAAGAAGTTGTTGGGGAAAACAACATAGTAGAAGAGTCACATTTACGACAATTGGGCTACTTGAGTGCAGTAGTGAAAGAAGCCTTGCGTTTACATCCAGTAGTTCCTCTCTTAATCCCTAGAAGTCCAAGTGAATCATGTGTGGTGGGTGGTTATATGATCCCCAAAGGTTCCAAAGTCATGGTGAATGCATGGGCAATACAAAGAGATCCGGAGGTTTGGGACAACCCCTTGGAATTCAGACCGGAAAGGTTCTTGACTTCAGGTAGTGATGGTGATTACAGTGGTACAAATTTTGGTTACATTCCTTTCGGGTCGGGGAGAAGAATATGTATTGGAATTTCCATGGCAGAGAGAATGATACCTTACTTATTAGCATCATTGTTGCATTCATTCAACTGGAAATTGCCGGAAGAGACCGAGCTTGACTTATCCGAGACATTTGGATTAGATTTAAGGAAAACCATACCCCTTATGGTCATTCCAACTCCAAGGTTATTGGAACCTGAGCTGTACAATTGAACTTACGGTTTTATAGTAAACATGGTACTTGTAACAAGGATACTTCATACTTGTGCTTAAAACTTCACCATGGATATGGCCATATTATTCATCTTTATATTTCAAGGCATTTGTGTAGTTTTTTTGTTTTTAAAGTCTTGAGTAAGGCCTGCATGGCTGCACTTTAGTTGATCAGGAGTTCAGGACTACTGAGTACTGACTAATCCTATTATATTTGCAATTTCACTAGCTACTTTAGCTTTACTCTATGTTGGGCTTAGTTTCACGCCTAGAGTGAAGCAGTGGATAGCTAGATACGTATCCTTATGTCGAAACTATTGGTACAGGTTCAGAAAAGTCTGGGTATATGTGATATATCTGAGTCAAACTAGTCTCTTATGCCATTTTGTGATGTTGCACTTGCACTCCAAAGTCAAAACTGTCATCTATATGACTACATGTTGCAGACTTGCAGTCTGGGTCCTGCAAGTTTCAATTCTAGCAGATACAGTCTTCAGGGAACCAAATTTCATTTGGGAGCTAATACTAAGCCCGTTAGAGACTATGGATTGACAAGTTCATTCTTAAGTAAAGTTATAGAGGGGAAATCAGAAGTAGAAACAGAAACCTAGTAGTATGGAGTTGTTCAGGCGTGAGTTTGTAATTGTGTTAGAAGACAGAGGAGAAACTCAGCTAAAGCCCAGTACTCAACGTAAGCAGTGTGGCCCATATGACAGGGCATGGGTGTGCTTAAAAAAAGGGTACTTGTGGGGTGCAGCTATAAACATTATTGCTGGCGCCAAACATGGTTTCAGATTCCCAAATGCCTTTTTAATAGGCGAAGACATGCTCTTTTTAATATGGAACAACCTCATTTCTTGAGTTTCTAGGGTTTGACAAAACAAAACGAAAATGTGAGACAGAAAAATCACCGAAGAAGCAGTAATCAATGAAGTTTCTAGGTATGGGCTTGTCTCATTTCCTGTTCTGTACATACTTCATTAACATTATTTGCACTTACATTTTATAGAACCTTGTCCTAGAAATTTGTACAAGACCTTATTGTTGCATGAGTATATGCCACTTTTAACTGGGGTGTTTGGTGCGGCAAGTTTTAAAGTTCCGGTTGGGTCCTTATATTACTGTCATGCAGTTTGTTAGTGGAGATGAATCCATGTAGGTTTGTAGTAGAGATAGAATTTTGCTTAGAATCTGAGGTGGCACAAGGAAGACTCAGATAAACTGTCTTAGGAATAAATAGAGTATCTTGAAGTAAATGACCGAGTAATAATTTTGAACTAAGTTAAACAGCAATTAAGAAAATGATTTTAGTTATACTATATCTAATAAGTGTTTTATGTTCTCGTTGTTTTATTTTATTCTTGTATGCTTATATGGGCAGTAGTAACTTGGGTGTTTGGTGGCGCAGGTTCTGAAGTTGTGGTGTGTCCGCATTTTTCAGTATGCTAGTAGGGTAGTGATTGCGTCGGACAATTGCAGTTGGTCTTGGTTTGGTGTTCGATAAGTGAATTTTGAGTTGGTATTGCCATGGAAAGACTTTTGAAAAAGAAGAAAAGTGATGGTGCAGGAGTAGATATAATTAGTGATTTACCTGAGCCAATTTTGCATCACATCCTTTCATTTATGTACACGAAGGAAGCAATTCAAATAAGCTTAGTTGCAAAAAGATGGAGATATCTGTGGAAATCTGTTCCGCATTTGAATTTTCATTATCATTTTTCATGCAAAGAAACTGGGAAGAAAAAGGGGAAACAAGTTAGCCTTTTATCTGGGAAGAAAGTGTTTCATGAAGACGAGAACATGCATTTTGGAGATCGGGTTCTCTTTCTTCGTGATGCTTTTGATAGTGTACTACAATTACGTCTGTCTGGCTACCGTTGTGTTGATTCGGGTAGAATTGATACATGGTTGATTTACACATTAAAACGGCATGTTAAAGAGGTTTATCTTGATATATCTTTTCCTACATTACCTCGCTATTCACATCAGAGGTTGAAGTGTTTGAGTTGCATTCGGGTAGTATGTTGCGTCTCCAAACCCCAGTTTCAATGTGTTCTGCTCGTGCACTGAGAACTTTAAAATTGGTATCGACTCAACTTCCTAAAGGTGATTCCAATGGGGCCCTTGTTTTGAGATGCTCTGTTTTGGAAAACTTATTTTTAAACAACTGTGACCATCGACATCTCAATATTCTGAATATATCCTCTCCTCAGCTAAAGTAGTTGAAAGTTGAAGATCATTGGGGGACAACACAGGAAAGTTTTGGTTCTTGTAAGATCATGATATGTGCTCCAAACCTCATACTACTAAAGTTTAATGGTGCTTGCTACCAGGATTATTCTCCTGAGAACCATTCTCCTCTAGTGACTTCTTGGATTAAAGGAGATAATGCGCCAAGGTTGATTACAGTTCTTAGAAGTCTTTATAGCATGGCAAATCTTGAAATTTATTCTTCCTGGAGAAAGGTATACGTTTCTCCATCTCTTCCTCTGTCTTCTTGTTTGTCTGTCTGTCTGTTCGTGGGAATGGCAGGCATAATGCACTTGAATATTTCAATTTTAAAAAGTTTGTTCTCTCAAATTGTATGAAGAGATGGTCCCCCCGCTCCTTTTTATTTAGTTTTTTTTTTGTTTTTCTTAGAATGGTATGTTAGAGTGTGTGGACCGGAAAAAAAAAAGAAATAGTCTCACATTGAACAAGAAATGAGTTCATATAAAGTGGGAAGCTCACTAACTAGTATCGAGACCTTTTAGGATAAAACCCCACACCCATGGCTAAGATGTGGCCCAAGCCCAATGGGTGGTTAAGTGGGGGACAATATCGGTACTAGTTATCCCATGAGCGCAGAGGCCCAGGCCTGGAGGGTGTGCCCAGGTCCTAACAACTGGTATCAGAGCCGATGGTTCGGCAGGGACAAAAGGCACTGATCATGCAGAAAGGCCGCAACTCAGGTGGAGTTGGGTTGAGAAAAAGCCCCCTCCCTCAGAGGCCCAGACACACCAGAGCTCTGGCATTGGATCGTGCTCGACGATGAACGAATGTACTCCCTTGGAGTTCGATTGTTAGAGTGTGTGGACCGGAAAAAAAAAAAAATAGTCCCACATTGAACAAGAAATGAGTTCATCATGGGTTGATAAAGTGGGAAGCTCACTAACTAGTACCGAGGCCTTTTAGGATAAAACCCCATGGGTGTCCTAACATGGTAGAATAAGAACTTCATTAGTATGTGTCCTAACATGGTAGAATAAGAACTTCATTAGTATAAGGTAGTGTTATATCTGGTTAATGCAACAACTCTAAAGTACAATCTGTTTACCTTAGGTACATTAAAGCATCCCGTTTATTATGAGATCATAAATTGTATGACCGCAAACAGTTAACATCTCGATAGACAAACCCACCCAAGTCATCATCATATTACTTGGTCAAAGGTGTAGTATTTGTCTTTGAATAGCAAGAAATTGGAGCTTCCAAACAGCCTGCTTATCAGCAAAAGAATTTGTACATGACAAACAGCTTAGAAATTCAGCGATACCACACAAAAATACTGTCCGACACCTGAACAAAACCAGGAACCAGCTCCATATCTGCTTCACTTACCACATTGCGTCAACAAGTGTGCAACGGTTTCCTCCTTAGAGAACATATTGCTTCTGTTTGGCCAGAGTTAGCCCTTCTTCATGTTATTCATGGAGATCAGACTGATCAAGGTAAAAAGTTAAGGGGCATCAGATTTCTTGTTTAAGGACTGCATTGGTGAGGGAGTTTACCAGGTGATAGTAGACAGTTACATTTAAACCGACTTCCTTGCTTAAACATCAGAAATTTAGTATTATGAGTGAATTATTTTATCTTGAAATCCCTGATCAAAACCACAATCTTTTTCCATTTTACATGTCAGTGAATATGTCGGTTGGCCAACTAGGCGGGTTGGGGTAATGTCTAAGTAAATAGACCAAGAGGAGCTTAAAAACCAAGAGACCAGGAAATGAGTATCTATCTGTTGAACAATTAACCTAAAAGATGTTTGGATTATTGGAAACGTTTGGTTGGAGAACGTACTCTTACGCCTTTTCAGTTAGAATTAGGAATAATAGTAGGATCAGAAATAAGGTTTTGTTATAAAAGGGCTTAGAAGTCTCATTGTTAGTTTTGGTTGAGTTTTATTTTTTATTGATATTGAGAAACTGACTTCAAAGTTATTGTACCGATATCGCCTACATCACAGGACAGTTCAAGAAAATATGGAATTGGTAGAAAGTGAGATTCAAGTAGAATAAGTAGTAGAAGAAGAAGAAACTAGTGGTATCAGAGTAAGGAAGAGAAGAAGTGGTGAACCGTAGAAGGGAAACAGAGGATCTTATATGCCCATTTCCAACTGGACACAAGCTGCATCAAGAAGCTAGTGACCGTTGGAAAAGAAAAAAGTTGAAAAATAATAGACATTGGGAGTATGGCCTCCCAAATGAGTTGCTGGATTAGAAAAAAGAACAGAAGAGAATAGTTTGAAGAGGCAAGCAGTGAAATGAGTTATCATGATTCCAAGTGACTCTGAAACCTAGAGTTTAGTAAAAAATAAAAATAAATGCAGGGTCTAAAAGCCCCTTGGCCTGATATCTTTCATGGTGTGTTTATCGTGAATGTTGGGATACATTTGGGAAGGATGTCAGCAGTATTGTGAAGTGGTTCTTTTGTAGTGGAAATTTTCCAGAGCCTTTTAATGAAACTTTTATAACCTTATTTTTTTTAAAAATTATCCCAGATAATATAACCAAATTCACGCCTATTAGCCTTTGCAACTTCACCTAATGAAATGATTTTTAAACCCTTGCCAAAAGATCCAAATCCCACCTTCACAAATTTATTTGACCTTTTCAAGGGGGATTTGTTTAAGGGAGATTACTTGGTGACAATATAGGACTCGCGAGTCAATTCTTTCCTAATATGAAAAAGATTACAGGGAATTAGTGATACCCTCCACATTTAAAGATCTCTTTTGCGATGCCCCACATTTGAAGATCATTTGCGATATCCCCTACATTTGAAACTTCCGTAAGAAAAAAACCCAAAAAAAAAAAAAAAAAAAAAAAAAGTCGACCTTAATTAAGTAGTGGAAGTTACCTAAATACCTTTCCACTTTAACACAACAGTATGCTACATAGTATATATCATTCTTACTTTGGCAGACTAAACTTCCAATAAGAATGGTGAGAACCAAGTGATAATGGGGCTCAACAGGATGTTATATAGTATGTATCATTCAGAAAATGGTATGCTACATAGTATGTATCATCCTTACTTTGCAAGATTCATCAACTTTTCAAGTAGATTGAGTAATTGAAGCAAGCAACTCGACTGTTTTTGTGTATTGATTTTTGTGTTTTTTTTTGTCTTTAGAGAATATGGATTATAGATTCAGTTTATGTAGAGAATATTGATTATGTAGAGTTTTTGGATTCATTTTAATAGTTTTTGGATTCAGTTTTTGAAAAGTTGATGAATCTTGCAAAGTAAGGATGATACATACTATGTAGCATACAATTTTCTGGATGATACATACTATATAACATCCTGTTAAGCCTCATTATCACTTGGTTCTCACCATTTTTACTGAAAGTTTTGGTCTGCCAAAGGAAGGATGATACATACTATGTAGCATACCATTGTATCGAAGTGGAGGGGTATTTTGGTAACCTCCACTATTTAATTAGGTCAATTTTTTTTTTTTTTTTTTTTTTTCTTACGGTTTAACTCGGTCAACTAACTGTTGACTGACGAAAGTTGAAAATGGTGGGGGTATCGCAAATGATCTTCAAATGTGGGGGTATCGCAAAAAAGATATTTAAATGTGGGGGGTATCCCTAATTCCCCCAAAAGATTAAGAAGAAGGAGCGGGGTTGTTAAGTTGGACATGATGAAGGCTTATAATAGGGTTTAGTGGACTTTCTTGTATAGAATTATGAATAGACTTGGTTTTAACAGTACTTGAGTGGGAATGATAAAGGAATATCTTGAAATTGTGTCTTTCCGAGTTCTTTTAGATGGATCTCCTTTGGCTAAGTTCCTGCCTCAGAGAATTAAGGCAAGGGGACCCTCTATTTCCATATCTATTCATTTTAGTTTCAGAAGCGTTGTTAAGAATTATATGTAAAGCAGAAAAAGATAAGATTGCTAATGGTATTAAGATCAGAAGGTCTCCACCCATTTCACATTTTTTATATGCTAACGTTCTTTTAGTTTCCAGTAAAGCAACACTGGGAGAAGCTGATAATCTTAGTCTGATTTTGGATAAGTACTTTAATGCCTCCGGTAAAAAGGCAAGTCTAGAGAAATCGAGTGTTTATTTCAGTGCAAATGTTCACCATAGACACCAGAAGATGCTTATGAAGATTTGGAAATTTATGAAGTATAATGCGAGGGAACAATACTTGGTGGTTCCAGTGTTGATTAGCAAGAAAAAGTAATGTGGAACAAGGTAGAGATTTAGAAGAAAGAGATATGGAAATCTCAATTAGTAGAGAAGTGAAGAAGAAAGATAAGAAATATAGACGAATTAGAACAATAAGCAAGAAGAAGATGAAGTTTTAGAGTAGAAAGATAGATAATAACAAAGATAACTCAATTAAGAGACTTCTTGAATAATAATCATAATGGGTTGGTTAACAAAATACTAGAGAAGTCTATTTATAGATATGGTTTCTTGGACTCTAAGCAATACAAAATGGAAACTAATACTAATTCTAATTTGACACAAATTAAGAAATAACTTAACTACTAATAATAGTATTCTAGAATTATCTAGAACATAGGTATTTTATCCTACATCAAAAAGAGTGAAAGCTTTCACTACTTACTGGACAATTTACCAAGGAAAATTACAGGGTGGAAGTCTAAAGTGCTATCACAAGCAGCTAGAACAACAATTGTTAAATCAGTTGGAAAAGTAGTTCTTGTTTTTGCCATCGGAACTTATTTGCTACCTAGAAGGATCAGTGATAAAATGTATCAAATTAATAGGAAGTTTTGGTGGCATGGTGTTGAAGATTTTTAAAAAGCAATGTACCTTAAGCTGGGGCAAATCATGTAAGACTAAAGCTCATGGAGGGTTTGGGTTTACACTATTGGAAACTAATAAGTGATAATGAGTCAATATGGTCCAAGACTTTCAAAAGTAGATATTAATGTAGTGCTATTTAAAGTCATACTCAGAAAGATAAAAATCCTTGTTCATATTTTTGGTGAGGGGTGAAAAAATCAATGGAGGGGCTTAAAGGTGGTATGAGTTAGAAGGTGGGGGATGGTTCTCATGTTTCTCTACTCTTTGATCCTTGGTGTATACTCAAATATTACAACCTCTAAGATCACAAGTATTCTTTAGTTTTTTCTCCTCCTTTCTCTTCTCTCTCCCTTCGTTCTTGCGGTTCCTTGATCTCTTTCATCCTGCGGTCTCTACCTCTTCACATGTCGCTTCAGTCTCTTGCGGTTAGGGTTCCGCGGCCCCAATATACTACAACATGTCTTCCCTTTACTATTCCGCATCCAGCCCACTTGCCACCAATAACCTCTCATGTCATGAATATGACCCATACAGATGCCCTCTCTCGGTCTCATTGATGGTTCGCGAACAGCCAATAATGGGTCCGAGAACCAACTTTCCCCCTTCCCTTTTTCCTTTCGCAGTATATCACCTTTCTTTTATGTTGTCACCCCCCTTTTTATTTCTTGGCACGTGTTTCGTCTTTATTGCCACGTGGGAATGGCGCACGTGCGTATAGACTGTCTTTTCGATTTTTGAGGCCCCACGCGTCACCTTCCACCTGGTCCCTTTCTCGGTGATTACCTTTTTACCCCTGTCGTTTCGAATCCCGCACAAGGGCCTCTCTTCTCTCAAAACCCAACACTCTAGCATTTCACTTTTCATTTCATCTTCTATTCTCTTCAACTTCCCCCTTACTGTTCTTCACCTTCGTGGGATCCTTCCAGCACCAGCACCGTTCGAGTTCCTTCTTTACTCACTCCATTGCCTTTTGTTGCCTTGCAACTCAAGTTTGTCTCTTCCCTTTCTCGGTACTTTTGTTTTGTTTTCCTGCGATAATCATTTTTCGACCCTATTCCACAATCTTTCCCATTTCATAACTTGTACTCTCCACTGTTGCTTCAGTTTCCACATTTATTGAGTTTATCATGTCGGAATCGGAATCGGTGAATACCTCAGCCACCAGATCCGATGGATCGGAGTCCTCTACGCCCAGATCTAGCGATCATACCGCTGATAGATCTGAATCCCCGGTCTCTGGCTCGGTCAGTCCTGCCGCTGTACCCTCTACTTCAAGGAGGAAGGCTACTCTTCCTCCCCCACCCTCTTACTATCGTAGACCTAACTTAGATGCTATCAAAGCCACTTATGGCATCCCTGGTGACGTGGTCTTAGAGCACGTGCCTGGCATCACCCGTTTCCCTCATTTGGTAAAACCACGGCCAGGTTGTCTCGTTGCTACTGTAGGACAGATAGCGGTTGGCTTACATTTTCTCTTGACTCTGCTTGATGTCGAGGTATGCAATCATTTCAATATTCCGCCATGTCAGGGCATAGGTAACTTATGGCGTCTCATGTATGCCGCTAACCACTACAACAAAACCCATACTCCTAAAATCCAACTCCGCGATGTAATTGCTCATTATTATATAAAGAAATGCACCAAATTCGGTAGTGTAGGGTATCAGTCCTTCTGTACTCGTCTGCGGAAGAAGTTTTTGGTCCTCCGCATCACCACTTATGACAAGGTGTGGCATTACTATCCGTTGTATGTGTTCGGAAGTTTTATTTCCGCGGACCTTCCTTCGGAAGTTTCTCTAAGGCACCTCAGTTTCCTTAAAAGTGGTAAGTAAAACCTTTTGATCCGCATTGTTTATGTTTAACCTTGTTTTTAACTTGTCCTTCTTTTTGTGATCCAAGCTGGAAACCTGATTCGCGATCTCAAATTTACACCGGCATCTCCTCAGAAATTTTCCAAAAGCTCCGTGATTTGGGGAGTGCCCAGTGTGAGGTTCTCGACATAGACCCCGATAAAGGCAACCCTCTATTGCTTGATCCTTCCCTAAAAGACTTAGGTAAGTACCAAGGCCCCCTCTATCGCCTTCCGCCGCCAAAAAAAAGAAAACCAAAACCCTCCCCTCCCAAAAAAGGAAAACGCAAGACCCACAAGTCATTCAGATACACCACCAAGATCTATCACTCTCAAGTCGTTGCCCAACGTGCTGCCGCCCAATCCCACACTACTACTCCTGACCCCGCCCCCTCTTCCTATTCCTCTTTAGTGGACTGGGAAGACGATTTTGTCCACCCTACCCCTCCCACTGCCATGGTTGCCAACAAACTCAAACTTTGGGATAGTGACTCAGATGGTGATACACCCATT
The DNA here is from genome assembly GCF_015680905.1 of Coptis chinensis. Taxonomy (NCBI): domain Eukaryota; kingdom Viridiplantae; phylum Streptophyta; class Magnoliopsida; order Ranunculales; family Ranunculaceae; genus Coptis; species Coptis chinensis. The sequence continues at coordinate 43,406,032 of NC_141456.1, forward strand.
GAAATTGCAGCCAACAACCCCCCAGCCAAAAACGCAAGGACCGTGCCTCCTGTCCCATCTGGAGGTCAAGTGAACCCAACGCGGTCCCTGGCCCCACCGCATTGTCAAAACAAGGACCCTGTCTCATCTGCCCCCCTTTCCTCTGGTCCAATCGAAGCATGACATCCACAATTCAAGGCTAGAGATCGCGAGGTAACTACCCACGATTCAGCATTGGAAAATCCAGCTGTGGTCGTTTCCTTGTTCTTCAACTCCCATCTTCCATGGGATCAAGTGTATGGCGATTCTGGCTCGTTCGCCTCTCATAGAGCTTCCATTTACACCGGCTGGGAAAAGGTGTTCTCCTTTTCTATTCTCTATATTTTTACTTCTTACACCTCTTGCTAACCAGTGTTTGTATTCAGCTGAGTCTTGACATAGGCTACATGGTGAGCGGATTGACCAACACGCTAGAGTCCCTGGATGTTGTGAAGCAGGAGATTCACGGTCCTGATGGCTGGAAAGGCAAATATGCAAGGCTGGAAAAGGATCGGGACGATCTGCGCACTGTGGCAGTCAAGGCCCAAAAGGAACTTCAGCGGGCAGAGGACAAACATCGCGACTATAGCGGGAGTCGCCTCCAAGCTAGAAAGCCAAAAGGAGGCTGAGAAAGTCGCCTGTCAGGCTGTGGTGGACAATGCTTTGAAGGAAGCCGCGGACCGTTTTCGAAGCCTGGCTGCAAAGAAGATTACCCGCGAACTAAAGCAACAGCTCAAAGAGCTTAGTGCGGCCTCCCGTTTACTTCCCGTTCCGCCTCTAGTTCTTGACACAGCTGCTTCAACATTTCAATCTGTTAATCCCGATGCCACTGCCCCTGTTATGCCTCTTGTCACCCCCAACTCGGACACCTCTCCTATCGAGCTGGTCGAGGATCAGACTACCTCAGTGGATGTGGAAGAGGGTCTTTCTCAGGTGGATGGGGTTGAGGATCCCTCCTAGGTGGATGTGGCTGAGGGACCGAAGCGAATTTTGTACTTTGCTTTCTTTGTATATTCATACAGTTATGATATTTGTACGTTTTGTATTTGTGTTGACATCTTTAAGCCTAGATTTCTGGGTGTTCCCAGCAGGTTACTAAGTAAGCTCGTTTTCCTCACTCCAATGTCTTCCATCTCCAAGCATATCATAATTTGGGTCTCAATTGTCTTGTATATCAAGACTTCTTTGTATTGTCCCGTGGACATATATACCCAAGGATTTACTTGATGTACCGTGATAATCATAACTGTCAGGGGCGAAGCTTTGGGGGCAGCCCAATTTGCCCCAATGTTTGATTTAGACATATAGTCTGTGAAGGGTTTATTCCCCTTGTCTCTCTGGTCAGCTGTGAAGCTTGGTGGGGCAACTCACTTTGCCCCCAAGTTTGATTCGGATTAGTAGTCCGCGAAGGGCTCATCCCCCCGCTGTCTTTGGGCGGTTGTGAAGCCTATAGGGGCAGCTTAATTTGCCCCAAAGTTTGATTCGGACAAGCAGTCCGCGAAGGGCTCATCCCCCCCCCCCCCCCCCCCTTGTTGTTTTGGTCAACTGTGAAGCTTGGTGGGGCAACTCACTTTGCCCCCAAGTTCGATTCGGACCTGTAGTCTGCGAAGGGCTCATTCCCCCCGCTGTCTTTGGGCGGCTGTGAAGCCTATAGGGGCGGCTCAATTTACCCCAAAGTTTGATTCAGACAGGCAGTCCACGAAGAGCTCATACCCCCCACTGTTTTGGTCAGCTATAAAGCTTGGTGGGGCAACTCACTTTGCCCCCAAGTTTGATTCGTACCAGTAGTCCGCGAATGGCTCATCCCCCCCGTTGTCTCTGATTGGCTGTGGAAACTGATTGGGACAACTCAATTTGCCTCAAAAATTGATTTGGACAAGCCGTCCCGCCGAATGGCTCATCCACCCCCAATGTTTTTAGTCAGTTGTGAAGCCTGGTTGGGGCAACTCATTTTGCCCCCAAGTTCTTTTCGCTCATATCCCTTCTCATGACACAATTGAAATAAGGGCATTCTTTATTTCATCGACACAACATTTAACACAAAATATCATTCCTCTGCTCACATAGCACTTATCTAAAAGACTCTCTCAATTAGAAGACTAAACAAATTCTCTATCCATGGAATTTTTTCAACATTCTAATGTTCCATGGTTTCTCTATCTTTTCCCCGGCTGAAGTTTGCAATCGATAAGTTCCAAAAGTACCCTTCTCCCTGATGACATATGGTCCCTCCCAGTTGGGACCTAATTTTCCTTCATTTTCCTTCTTGGTGGCAGGGGTAACTCGTCCTAGCATGAAGTCACCCACCTTGAATGTACGCGACTTCACTCGGTTATCATACTATCTCTGTAGCGTCCGATGGTACTCCTCCAACCGAATGCGGGCTATTTCTCTTCTTTCTTCGATGAGATTCAAATCCGTGGCTAATATCCTCTCATTCATTCCCCCTTCCACAGCTTGAGTTATGATCGTGGACACTATAATCTCCATTGGTATGACGGCCTCTACTCCATATGTCATTGCGAACGGTGATTCATTAGTAGATGTTCGCGGTGTGGTGCGATAAGCCCATAGCACGTGATTTAGTTCGTCCGCCCACGCACCTTTCCGCTCCTCCAATTTTCTCTTTAGGTTATCCATTATGATTTTGTTTGATGCCTCTGCCTGCCCATTTCCTTCAGGATTGTAGGGGGCTGAGAACCCCTGCTTCACCCTGAACGCCTGAAGAAACTCTCGCACTTTTCCCCCTGTAAACTGAGTTCCATTATCCGCGATGACCGTATGTGGCAGCCCGAACCTACATATGATATTCTCCCACAGGAACTTCTTCACATGTTCTTCCTTGATTTGTTGTAATGCCACGCCTTCCATCCACTTGGTAAAATAATCGGTAGCGGCCAACATAAATCTCCTTTTGCCGCTCGCCATGGGCAGAGGCCCCATAATATCCAGTCCCCACATTGGCCAAGGGCTGAACACATTATGCAATGGCTCAGCTGGTGAATGTATGAACGGTGCAAATCTTTGGCATTTCTCACACCTCTTGGCATACTCTATGGCATCTCTCTTCATATGGGGCCATAAATACCCCTGTGATAGCAGCCTGTGGGTTGTTGTTCGCCCGGTGGAATGACTTCTGCAATCACCCTCATGTACCTCAGCTAAAACTTCTTGAGCATGTTAATGTGTACATTTGACTCAACTGCTCCATTTTTTGCCTCTCCTGCTTGTTTTCTATTTCTACTCCCATCAGGAAAGTCTTTATTGGTTCCATCCAACCCTAATCACTCTCAGTGATGAGCCAAACACCTTCCTCCTCTGATGTACTTGGCTTGCTCAATACCCTCACTTCAATAGATCGGCCCTCTGTCCCAGGAAGCACTGCCGCCACATAAGCCAACGCATCGGCGTGTCTATTCTCTCCGCGGCCTAAGTGGGCAAACTTGGTCTTATTGAACTGGCTTGCCTTTCACTGTAGGACCTCAAGGTATCTTGCCATCCTTGGGTAGCGAGCCACAAAACCTCCATTCACCTAACAAATTACCAAATTAGAATCAGAGTAAACAGACAATTCGCTCACCCCCAAATCTTTTGCCAAATCCAATCCTGCTATCACTGCTTCATATTCATACTCATTATTATAAGCCGCAAATCCCAGTTTCATAGATAGCTCTAGATGAGTGTTCTCAGGAGTCACTAGAACGACCCCAATTCCGTTCCCTGTATCGGTAGTAGAACCATCCGCGAAAACTCTCCACCCGTTCCGAACATCCTAAGGATCCAAAGGGTCGCTACTAAGCTCCCCTTCCGGTTCCATGACCATCTCCTCTCCCCTAGTGGGGTCCTCAGCCAGAAATTTGGCCATAAACTCCGCCATAGCTTGCGCCTTTTCTGCCGTTCTGATCTGGTACTGAATCTCATAAGAACTGAGCATTACCGCCCACTTTAGCATTCTGCCTGACTTATCGGCCTTCAACGCTTGCTTGAGGGGCAAATTTGTTACTACCACCACTGAATGTGCCTCGAAGTAAGGCTTCAACTTAAGAGCTGAAAATATCAAGGCCAAAGCATATTTTTCGATCCTACTATACCGGGTCTTTGCATCCAGTAGGGTTTTACTCTGAAAGTAAACTGGCCTTTCTATCTTGTCGACCACTCGCACAAGAACTGAGCTTACCGCGTACTCAGTAACTCCCAGATATAAATACAACTTCTCTCCTTCTCTGGTCATGATAGTAAAGGTGCCTTGCCTAAATAACTCTTCAACTCTTGGAAGGCCCCCTCACCTTCTGCAGTCCAATGGAAATCAGGTGTTTTTCTCAACAAACGATATAGAGGTTGGCATTTGTCCGATGACTTGGAAATGAATCTATTGAGAGCAGTGACTCTTCCAGCCAACCTTTGTACCTCTTTCACATTCTGAGGGGACGACATTTCTATCAGTGATCGAATTTGCTTGAGATTCGCCTCTATTCCGTGGTAAGTGACTATGTAACCCAGAAACTTTCCTGAAGTTACCCCAAACGTGCACTTCTCAGGATTGAGTTTCAGCTTATGTCTTCGCAGTATGCCAAAAGTATCGTGGAGACCTTCTAAGTGTTCCTCTTCCGACATGCTTTTTTCCACCATGTCGTCAATATATATTTCAATCTCTTTCCGAATCTTGCCTTCGAACATCTTTTCTCCTAACCGCTGAAATGTGGCCCCAGCATTTTTTAAACCAAAGGGAATTCTCGTGGTAGCAATAGGTACCACCCTCCACTACAAAGGTTGCCTTCTCCTGATCTGGACCGAACATCGCGACCTGATTGTATCCCATGGACGCATCCATGAAATAAAGTACTTTGAAACCAACAGTCCTGTCTACTAACTCGTCCATATGGTAACAATCTTTCGGACACTCTTTGTTTACGTCTGTAAAGTCGACACACATCCTAACTTTGCCGCTCTTTTTCGAAACTGCGACCACATTGGACAGCCATTATGTGAACTCTACGTCCCTTATTATCCCAACACCTTTCAACCTTATCACCTCTTCGTGAATCCCTTCAGCATACTTTGGTCTCACACTTCTCATTTTTGCCTTACCAGCTTCGCATCTGCATTCATATGTAAGTGATGGCAGGCAAACTCTGGGTCTAACCCCGTGATATCCTCGATTACCCACGTAAATATGTCCTTATTCTCTGCCAAAAACTGCACTAGCTTGCTCTTCCATTCATCTGGCAAGTCCGACCCCACCGATGTAAATCCACTCCCAAGTTCATTATCTAAATCTCATCATCTCCCACTCTTGTACTACCGTCGTGGCCACCTCCTGTAATTGCTATGTTGATCCTTGTTCACGAACCGAACCCTCCCCTTTTGTTCCTCGGACCATACTCTTCATGGTCACCTAATGGATGCTCTGTGCGGCAACTTGATCCCCTCTTATTTCATACATTTCCCCATTTGTGGGGAAGCGGATCACCTGGTAATACGTCGATGGGATTGCCTTCATCTCATGGATCCATCTTCTCCCCAGGATTGCATTATATTGGGAATTAGTATCCACCACCATAAATCTTGTGAATACGGTCGCCGGACCCGCTGTAACGGGTAACACAAACTCCCCCATGGGCTCTGTCATACTGCCATTAAATCCGAACAAATTTGTTTGAGGGGCTTTCATCTGATTTTTGTCTATGTTCATTTCCTCCATGGCCCCTTTCAATAGCAAATCCACTGAACTTCCGCAGTTTATCAAAACCTTCTTAACCAAGTAGTTACCCATTGCTATAGTGATCTTCATGCGGTGTAATGACTGACGCTAGATCTTTTGGGGTGAACATTATATTTTCCTCTCCCATCGCGGTTCCAATGACTAGTCGTGGTATACTCACCACCTCATTGACCTGCTGTAAACTTGCTATCTTCCTTATCTTGTCTCTGTGTGCATTTCTTCCCAGTGATTCTCCACTAAAAATGACATTGATAGTTCCTAGAATTCTAGTTGGAGCTGGCACTCTCTCGGCTTGATGAACCTCAGTGACAAACTCCCTAAGCATCCCCTTCTCTATTATCCTTTTCACTAGCCACTTCAAGGCATAACATCCATTAGTTGCATGGTTCCTGATTTGATGATACGCACAAAAGGGTATCCCCTCCAGCTCCCCTGGTGTACTTCGCGGACCCTCATAATACTACTGCCCCTTAATTAGTGGCAATATTTCTTCCAACGGCCTATTAAGAGGAGTTTGTGTTATTTCGCGGTATGGCTTATGCTCTCGAATGTCCCTTCTGCCTTGATCCCCAGTTCTTTCTGGTCCTCGGTTCTCCCCTCTGTATGATCCCCTTTGTCTTTCATCTGTCCTACCTTTATCCTTTCAATCATCTCTGTCTACAGCCTGCACTGCCTTCCCCGATTTCTTCTGTTCCTTCGCATTCCTCTGGATTATGTCCTCATACCTTATGTATTTTTCTACCTTCGGGTACAAGGCATGCAAAGTAGTGATCTCAATTTTGGAGACCGACTCGTGAACTCTAGTTCCCAGCCTCAAGTTGTGTCTGGAAAGCTATGACCGCTGTATGTTCCTCCAAATTTTCCACTCTCAGTGTCTCTTTCTTGAATCTACACAAAAACTCCCTTAGCGACTCCGCTGACCTCTGCTTGATGTTGAAGAGAGCCGCTATATCGACCACCTCCTTTTCTGGTGTATGAAATGGTCGACAAAAGCACTCTCCAACTCTCCAAATCTATTGATGCTCCGCGAGGTCAACCTGTAATACCAATCCGAGGCTCCCCCCTTAAGACTAGCATGGAACATCATGCAGCGGAGTCCATCATACTTACTTTCCTACCACAATAGTAGGAGTGTAAAAAAAACCGTTGACCCATCATCCGGTAGGGTACCCGGTTTTCACCCGCCACCCAAACCTGCACCGACCTGAAAACAGACCCGCCCCGCCCCGCCACTGTTTTCACGCGGGCAGGCTATGGGTGTAGGTTCTATGCTCAAACCCGACCCGTCAAGCCGCCCGACCCGCACCGTGTCAAAAGCCATTGACCCAACCTTGTTGACCCGCACAATTTTAAGACTCTAACTCTAATATTTTTGTATTTTGTTTATATTTTCTTTTAACTTTTGTAGGAATTTGGGAGATATGAACACAAACTTATGAGTTCAACATCAATTTCAAATATTCAAGTTTGAACATTGGGCAAATATCAAAAGTTCAAATTCAACTTTCGAATTTTTGAGAAGATGAATCATTCATCCTTGTATTAATTTCGAATTTTTTTTGTTTATATTTTATTGTTGTGTACTATAGATTCTTGCTCTCATCTTTATTTTATCATACTATGGAAAATAATCAATTTACAAATGGTAAATCACGATAAAGAAGTTTCAAATTTACAGATATGGTTTTGGGTTCAAGTTCAAGTTTTTTTTATTTTTGTTTATTTTTTATTGATTGATTCAATTTTTTTTCTCTATGTTGTGAATTGGAAATTTATTACTTGTAGAATTAGAAAGTTTTTTTTGGGTGAAATTGGGTTAAAATGATAATTTTCACCTGACCCGGATGACCCGCTCAAAATCCACCCCGTAAGCTGACCCAACAGGCCGAGTGATGGTACTAAGACATGCGCCCCGTCGGGGACCACTGGATTTGTATCCCCTAGACCCACCCCGACCCAACCCTTCACTATTTGACCTGCAGTTGACCCGCCCCGCCCCATATTACACCCCTACACAATGGCATCTGCTACCGGAAGTGACGCAAATGATCCGTTGGGTCTCCTTTCCCATCATACCTCTCAAACCTTGGTTGGGTGAACCTCTTAGGTACCTCCGAATTCCATATCGCATCTACCAGCGGATTCTGATTTAGATTCGCTACCACTTTCTACGCTGCACTTTGGTTCACTCTTTTTGAGACGCGGTTCACTTCCCTATCTTTCTCGATCATCGCCTGTACCACCTCTAGTGTGATGCCTGCCATTTGTTCCGTGCCCAGCGGTGGGTATTCCTCAGTCTCCCCTTCCATTTCACTACCTCGAGGATTTGCTTTTTCTGTTTCCCCTTGTGTGGTCTCCCTTTCCTCTCTTAACTCGTTATTCTCATTTCTCAACCTAACTATCTCCTCTTGAAGAAGCCTGGTGGCGTCTGCTGCCACATCTAAAACCTCTTCAATTTCGACACTCCCTGTTTCCTCTGCAACCTCTCTAACTGCTGCCTTCTTAGGTCTTCCCACTCCTCTTTTCGCTACGGTGGCCATTTTCTCTCTGGTCACCACAGACGGTGCCAAATGTATACTCAAATATTACAACCTTTAAGATCACAATTATTCTTTAGTTTTTTCTCCTCCTTTCTCTTCTCTCTCTCTCTTTTTTTTTTTTTTTTTTTCTCTCCTTGTCTTTATAACTTCTTTCTCTTTTCTAACTTCCCTCTCTTGCGGTTCCTTGATCTCTTTCATCCTGTGATCTCTACCTCTTCACGTGTTGCTTGAGTCTCTTGCGGTTAGGGTTCCGCGGCCCCGATACACTGCAACATGTCTTCCCTTTACTATTCCGCATCCGGCCCACTTGCCACCAATAACCTCTCATGTCATGAATATGACCTATACACTTGGACAACTTTTTTAACATAAGCATGTATTCCTCAAAGACCATAACTTGTTGTGAAACCTGAATAATCATAAAGTTAGTCAACTTGCCCTTCCAGATACTGTTGAGTGGAATCATAATAGATTAGGAACGGTACAAGTTGTACTCGGGAAATCAATCATGGAGATGGGGATTGTGAGGTGACTCCAATTGTCATCGCAGATATCCAACAATTTGGAACAGTACAAGTTGAGTAGAATGAGAATGAGCCCCACCTCATCAAGATGTTGCTCTTGTACACATAAATTCTAAAATTTGTAGTGTAGACTTGGATGTTGCGGTTCAAGTGGATACTGCTACAGTATAGGTGGATGCTGCTATAGGTACAAATGATTCCCAAAACTTCTTGATTAGTGAGCAGTCTTGTGCTCCAATGGAATAGCAGATGAGATATAAAGCACAACATATCTCTCCACCTGGCACAATGCAAGGTCGAGAGTACATAGGGAAACTTGAGCTGATAAGGAATGGACTACGGTTAAGTCAAAGAAAACTAGCATGAAACCCTCTCCTTGTGTGGTCAGGGGGCGCTTAGCTGGTGAAATTAGTCCTACATACCTTGCGGTGAATGTGAGACCTTTTTCTAAGACTTCGAACACGCACAGAAACACCTAAGGGATGATCACTTGGTCTTAAAGGATAAACTTTTGTTTGGCGGTAGACATTAGATGTTTTTATGTTGTTAAGTCTTTATGTATGTACCCGAGTGGGTTATCTTCATGAGTTTTTCATGATTGTAAGGCTTCGAGCCTAGTATTATTGTACTAAGGATTCTCCCTCTAATGATCATACTCTTGGGAGGTATGTAACTCTTTGAAATTTAATCAATAGGTAGGGGTCTGCCTCAACCCCATAACCATTTCAAAATAATAATAATAATAATAATATATTAGGAGAATTGTTTACTACCCTTGTAGCCGACACCACTAATCTAGGGAATTTAAACCTGATTTCATTGATAAAATCATTTAAAGGGATGATAAAAAAAAAAAAAAAAAAAAAAAAAAAAGGTAAGATGACTGTGACATATGCTTACAAAATGCTTACTTGTAAGTCTACACAACATACGGGAAGAATGACTAGGAAGAGGAGCTATCGTTGGAAGACACGTTTTATCACCTCAAATGCATTAAGGTCCAAAGTCTCAATAGTTGTGTGAATTTAGTACTTAAGCTACTTCAATTTATAATGAATCAGATTGTGGTATTAGAAAATGTTACAATCACCTTCCCAAAGATAGTTTCACGGGATGAAGAGAAAGAGCTTACAACATTCGGTGAGAAATTACACTCTCGACCCAAAGCTTCTTCAAGCGTCAAAATACTTTTCCAGTGAAGAATCTGATTGATCGTTAAGACTTCTCATTTGTTTTGTCATTGCATTGGCCATAGAAGCATAATGTTCTAAAATTTAGGATGGAAGTATACTGTGGATTCACAGTTTTGGGTGGATTTCCTCATCTGCGTTGCCCTGTCAGACATCAAGGTTTATCACATTTTGGTTTAGACAAAATTGTATGTTTGATTTATCTTTTCTTAAACTACTAGCTAGTGACTAAACTGGTTTATGATTTACCTTTTAATTTGTTTATATTTTCCGTTTTGTTTATTTTCTTTTGTTAAAAGAATTGTAAATTTGTTTGTGTTTGTGTTTGTGTTTTTTCCCCTTCCCTTTTGACCGTTGTAAACACGATGGGGTGGAATCTTCACATCATCAGACTTTATTCCATTCCTTCTGTTCTTTTCTTTATTTTATTTTTGGGACAGAATCGTGAATTTGGCCCTTGGATATCTGTGTGTGTGCCTGTCTCCCCTGATGGCATATTCTTTTATGTACAGTGCAAATCATCAAAGGTGAATGCAGGCACGGGAAAAACAGGTGGCAATATATTTAACATGATTCTTTTGAATTATCAATGTGAAGCCTAAATCCAATCCGTTCACATTGTTGTCAGCTAAGAACAAATTTTAGGCTAAGGTTTGTGAATTGAAAACACCAATGTATATATTCAAATTAACCATGCACTAATTGCGACTTCTAAAGCCAAATAGGGTATTTATATCTCTTGATTCATAATTCCCAAAAAGTAGCCACAAAAATTTCACATATTCAATCCTTCCGATAGTTCTATTCCCGGTCATTCTCTAAACACAACACTATTTCCAAACTTAATACATGGTTTTGTAGTCCAGGGTCAATGCTCATTACAATAATGCATGCATATGTACATATAAATGACATTATAAAATTCATACGAAAAAAGACCTACGAATCATACTAACTATAATGTTACTATGTTATGCCAAGGACAACACCCGATTTATGTATGGTCAATTCTACTCTAACATCTTCATATGTTTCTTTGTTTTAGACTAAATAATACTTAAAACAAAAATTATGCATACAATCGACAGTAGCAAGGGATGTTGGTTTAACTCAAATCATAGTCACTTTACTTGCATAAAATCAATAGAGAGTGACTCTCAAGGACAAAGCGAGTAAAATAATCACTCCCAAACCCAAGATTTATTCATAATCACTCTCAAGGACCGGGTAAATGAAAGGTCAAGTATACCCTTGATGCGAAATAAAAAACGGGTGGGTAGATGAAAGGTTAAGTATACCCCTAACCCAGTGTATATAGTATGAACAATCATTGTTCATATACAAAACATGCGAGCTCATTGTTCATACCTATTTGAGTATGAACATTCATTGTTCATACCTATTGTAGAGTATGAACAAAGTGTGTTCATCCCTATTGGAGCTATGAACAATCATTGTTCATAGTCCAATTGTGGTATGAACAAAGAATATTCATAGCTCATGACTATGAACATTGATTGTTCATAGTACAGTATGGACTATGAACACTAATTGTTCATAGCTACCGAACTATGAACAATCACTGTTCATAATCCAATTGTGATATGAACAATGAGTGTTCATAGCTCATGACTATGAACAATCACTGTTCATAGTCCAATTGTGATATGAACAAAAAATGTTCATAGCTCATGACTATGAACAATCACTGTTCATAGTCCAATTGTGGTATGAACAAAGAATATTCATAGCTCATGACTATGAACATTGACTGTTCATAGTACAATATAGACTATGAACACTCATTGTTCATAACTATGAGCTATGAACAATGAGTGTTCATAGCTACCGAACTATGAACAATCACTGTTCATAGTCTAATTATGATATGAATAATGGATGTTCATAGCTCATGACTATGAACAATCATTATTCATAGTCCAATTGTGATATGAACAAAGAATGTTCATAGCTCATGACTATGAACAATCATTATTCATAGTCTAATTGTGGTATGAACAAAGAATATTCATAGCTCATGACTATGAACATTGATTGTTCATAGTACAGTATGGACTATGAACACTCATTGTTCATTGCTCACAGTTATGAACAATGAGTGTTCATAGCTACCAAACTATGAACAATCACTGTTCATAGTCTAATAGAGGGATAAAAGAGGAAACAATATATCAAACAAACACTAAAGCTTAGTTTAGTGTACCTCGTCACTCATATTCAGTCATAGTGAAGGAGTGGCTCGTGTTCCTAAGCCTCATTGGAAAAGAAACATTAACAGCAATAAACTCAGTTTCTTATAGACAAGATTAACGGATTGAAGTGACAAAATTTGAAGGATGAGGACTCAACTGAGGTATATAGTGCAACAAAAATTACCAGGCATCTGAACCCCAGTACAAACAGCGCAAATTATGCCTCGTATAATGAATAATGATGAACACATCACCATCATCATGAATTCATGATTAACAAATGGAGAACCCCAAGAGATGCCAACAAGAAAAATTACAACTCTGTTCAAAACACAAAGATGACAACTACCATGATGACATTGTTATGACATCAAACACAAACAAAAGATCAATAGTTATGACATTGTCCCGTAATTGAATAATCACACTACAAACTGATTTTTCCTGCTGACTTTTGTAGGTGGATGGTTACGGAATCAGCTCCATGGAAAAGTTTTTCCTGGACTTTGGTTATTCACCTCGAGAAGGCTAAGTCCGTCTGCAAACATGTCGTCTGTTGGTTTTCTCATACGTAATTTTGGGTTGGAGAAGAAAGGGGTTTTGGGTTTTCTCATCCGTAATTTTATTTATTAACAAAAAAGGGTAAAAATGGGATTTAAAAAAAATAAAAAGGGTCCGGCCAACTTATTTTGTCCTTAAGGGTTATTAAAATTTAAAAATTGGGTTCGTGAGCTATTTAAACGTGGGAATTGGGTTTGTGAGTGATTATAAAAAAACCATGTCCTCTAGAGTTGCTTTGAAATGAAATTGGGCCTTGGGGCTAATTTCTTGTAAAATCAAATATTGCAGACTTTAACTATAAGCTTACTTGTAAGTCCGCCTAAACTATCTTCCCTAAATGCCAAAAGTGGATACACCAACCTTACATCGACTTCTAGGAATACATATTGGTTGAAGGGTAGTGCCACCAATTCTCCTCTCGTTGATGGACTTAATTGCTCGTTTGTTTTCGTAGCACGTCACTATTATCTTGCACCACAACAAATGACATATTGTCGGTCCTTTCCATAATATATCCAAGCTCTTATATATTTGCATGTTGAATCCATAATCCATACATTATACTGCCATGAACCAAATAAGCAAAAAATCTTATAAAAAAAATATATAAATAAACACATATTAAGATACTAACAAATTAAAGAGAGATAGAGAGCGACTGGGAGAACCAGATCTACTTCGTGGTGATGTGCCATATAGAAACGTTAACTTCGAAGAGCAAACATGCACGTGTGAAAGTTGCTTCACCATAGGTTGCAAGGTGCAATATTTTAAAAGTGGAGAAAGAAAATACAATGTGTGGTGACATAATCATTAAACATATGCCACAAAATGTTCTTCATGAGAGTAGATGATATTTTGTCAAACACTGTACACTATAAAGGTTTATTGCAAAAATTAACCATATATATAAATAGTAACTAATTATTTTCCCAGTCAACATAATCAACAAACTTATGTATACAGGAATATAACAGATAATAACACAATCAAGTAGGATAAAATAGTAGTAGGACTTACCAATTTGATTCAAGAATCAAGAGTGTCAACATAGAGCGAGATTAGGATCTTTTCTTGTGCTCAACATGATGTTTGCGCTGCTAAAAGCATCCTATTGACCTAAAGATTGGTTCAGCACTGTAATATGGACATAGAAAAACAACTTCTTCAATTGGACATGTCATGGACATGCAAAAGCAACTCACCAAACTCTTTGGCAAAATTTAGTTGAGCTTTTATTCTAGCCTGTCTCCAAACTAACACCTAAAAATGCAAGAAACGAAGAAAAAAATTATAAAAAAGGTAATTAACTAAAACATAAATAAGTGTAGAATCGAAACGTTGACGTTTAAAACAGGGATAAGAGCAGAAAAATCGTAATAAAAAGAGAGGGATAAAAACCAAAAATGAAGTGTGGGCTAATACAATAATACCAAGCTTACCAGAGAATGGCGAGAGTGACTAACTAAGCGAGGAGTAGGGAGCCTGGTCACCTGAGAGACCGAATGAGACGATTAAGTATTCTTTCTGCTAAATCCTTTTATGCACTTAATTACGACCCTTTGCACTAATTAGCACATTAAAAATTACATTAAAATTACTCAAAGATGTTTCAAAATGATCCTGAATGCACACCTACCCCCCATCAAACTCATATCCTTATGAAATCCTAACCACCCTTTGTCTTTTCCCTTGTGTATACCTACTTAGTAATATTTCTAAATTACAAAGGAATCTTACGAAAATCATAATTTCATATGAAGTCGCCAGATATTGGTTGCGGGGTTCTAAAGAACTTCAGACTTTGGTGTACCTTGGAACCGAAACACATTTTTAAGAGAATTATAAACCTGAAAACCAAACCCCGAATACAAAAATCTCTCAAAATCTTTTTCTAGGAACGAAAAAGAAAAATACTGGAATGTAGAGAAAAAAAGATACATGATTGGTCTTCAAGCTTCATGTTAGAGGTATCAGAGAATTTGCTAGGCAAAGTCTGACCAGGACTGTGAGAGGAAGAATGGAACGATTCCAAATAATCCAATTTCCCTTACGACCCATAATTTCCCTAGTTTTACAATTAATTAGATAAAATAACACTATATTACACGTTTTATTACCCTATATTACATAAATCCAATTTATAAGCTACTGTTGGAATAGCTATTTTGCTTAATCAAACAATATCATTCTGGTGAAGGTAATAAAATAGGATTACTTTTATAATACAACCAAAATTAAGGTTAGAGATGAAACAAAATGTGATGAAGCAACCAAAAGTTAAAAAACTAAGAAAATATAGCAAGCATGTGTCATTATTTTTGTAGGTACCTCAAACAGATGTAATGGACAACAACACAATTGGCCCCTGATGTGCAACAGCCCATAAAACTGGAAAATAAATAAAAATAATAATAAAAAAAAAAAAAACTATCATCAATTTAAATGCACTCAAATATAAAAGTAACAAAAATTCAGTTAATATATCAAATTTATATAAGTAAAAAATAATTGTAAAAAAAGGGCGTATATGTTCATGGCGATTAAAAAGAAGTCGCAATACATCAAAATAGAGTAACTGTAACAATTCTCAAATACATAGTAGACCACATTCAAGTATCTCATAAAAAAAATTGGAACTGTAGAGCTACAAGGAGTATACCTTGATTTGATGTAGAGATGGTAGGTGCAACCGGGAAAAAAGAAAAAAAAATGCAGAAACTGTCGAGACAAAAAACGACCATATATGAGTCCAAATATAATAGTTAAATTCTTAATAAAATTACCAGTTTTTTTATGAAACAATGTATTACCAATCAGTCTAGTTATCTCATGTTCTAAGTTTTACCATGTTTAACTCTGTAATACCATTAAAAATTTCCTAGTCCCCAGTGTTACTATCATCCATACATTCATAAGAAAAGAAATGGAGATAAATGAAGTAAAATGTGTTCAATACCTGGTAAGATTGTTCTAAGAAAACCATGATGTGCTTGTAGCTGAAACTTTGCTAATAAATCGTGGAAATCGACACCAGAGAGAAAGGAGGAGGTGAATAAGAAGAAAAGGTGAAACAACGACTGAAAGGAAGTAAACATTTTGCAATGCTCTGGTGATGAATAGGAGCAAGTTGGTAATACACCAATTGATGGGAAATAAACACCGCCATATGAGGAATAATGTGAGAAGAATCTCATGAGGTTTATTAAAGTTCAGTTAAGGAGTTACTAAGAAATTTATTGATGGAGATAGATAATTTGCACTACAACTAATTTTTGGAGAAGAAGCTAGATGAGAAAACGTATTGACATTACCATTGGACGCCCACGTCTTAAGCCCAACTCATTAACACATACCAATTATTATAATTTAAAACAACCGTTATTAGCTTAAATGCTTAATCGCTATTGAACTAAATGACATTTATTTATTTAACTCCACTTTTGAAGCCCAACTAATGGAAGGGAGTAACCTTTGATGCCAATTTACCTTAATTAATTTTTGCCTTAAAGATGATTAAATTTGCCTTAATCCAAATGGAAACATTTTATTGATTAATTTTTGCATTAAAGATAATTGATTTAATTTTGCACTAACCCAAATGGAAGCGTTTAAAGATGATTAAATTTGTCTTAACCCAAATGGAAATATTTTATTGATTAATTTTTGTATTAAAGATAATTGATTTAATTTTGCACTAACCCAAATGGAAATATTTAAAGATGATTAAATTTGCATTAACCCAAATGAAAACGTTTTATTGATTAATTTTTGCATTAAAAATAATTGATTTAATTTTGCACTAACCAAAATGAAAATGTTTAAAGATGATTAAATTTGCATTAACCCAAATGGAAACGTATTATTGATTACTTTTTGCATTAAAGATAATTGATTTAATTTTGCACTAACCCAAATTGAAAAGTTTAAAGATGATTAAATTTGTATTAATCCAAATGGAAACGTTTTATTGATTAATTTTTGCATTAAAGATAATTGATTTAATTTTGCACTAACCCAAATGGAAACGTTTAAAGATGATTAAATTTGCATTAACCCAAATGGAAACGTATTATTGATTAATTTTTGCATTAAAGATAATTGATTTAATTTTGCACTAACCCAAATAGAAACGTTTAAAAATGATTAAATTTGCATTAATCAAAATGGAAACGTTTTATTGATTAATTTTTGCATTGAAGATAATTGATTTAATTTTGCGCTAACCCAAATGGAAACGTTTAAAAATGATCAAATTGCATTAACCCAAATGGAAATGTTTTATTGATTAATTTTTGCATTATATATTATTGATTTAATTTTGCATTAAAGGTTGATAAGAGATCAACACAAATCCCCACGTACATCAAACTAAGATCCCAAGACGATCCCCACCACTCCTTGTCCTCCCATTTTGTTTTATTATAATAGACTAGGTATAACCCGTACCGTACGGCACGGTTTGTTATTCGGCGTTAATTATAGTGATTGCATTTGCTTAGTATGTATTAATTGAAAGCCAGAATTGACTGACTAAAACTTGGCACTCAATTTATTCAAGGAAATCACTTGAGTAATTAGTGAGAACATATACCGAAAAAATCAAATTTCATGTTTGATAGTACTTTCGCAAGCAAGAACGGAATAAGAAGCGACAAAGTGGATAAAAGGTTCGGATCTGGTAATTTGAATCACTAACATTTAACTCACTATTGATAGCAGGCTAATACAAAAACACACCCACACACATTGAGCTGGTACAAAAGTAGCACAACATAATCTTTCAAAATTCAAAATGAACAAAAAAGAAGAACAATACACGATATGTCATTTAATGCGTAAGCCTCAATTTATGTTGGCAAATCCAATGATTATGTATTCATCATCAACTGCAAGAAGATATTACCAATAAAGAAATTAACACCACTTGTTATCAAAAATGAAAGCACTAAAACTTAATAGTGTTGTACAAAGACTTGACAAAAGAACTCTCTTTACAAATGAGCTTCAAGTTAACTGATTTGGAGTTTTCATGATTAATTTCGATTATAAAAGTTAGCAGGAGTTAAAAATGAATTTATGGGTAATCAATAAACCTTCACTTACCTATCATCATCTTTGCATGAACATATATCATGAAACGCCGAGCTGCTTGATCTCTGCTGTAATCTGTATCAGGTTCTGGTTGCTCCGTGGGTACATACTCACCACTCTTCTTCAAATCCTGATTCCCCAGACAGAAGAATGTCAAATATTCCTTAGGCTTTGCTTGTATTCCCTTAGCTTCAAGAGCCTGAATAATGTCAGTGTACACCGTCTCCATTGTCCTCTTCTGCCAGTCTAAGATTCCCTGAACAATTTTAACTCCCTGGTATCCCTTCTGGCCACATTAGGACCACAACATAGACAATAAACCTTTCTCCAGCTTCAATTATTCCCATTTTTTGAGCTTTAAAATTGTGGTGTGAGCCAAGGTTGAATCTGACTACCAAATAACAGCCTCATACACCCAAATTTGTCGCGAGTTGGATTGGTGGAGGAAGCCAATACAAAATTATAGGATATACGTAGTTAGACGAAAAATTTGTGGTCATCAGCAATTCTTTTGCAAAGACAATTCATAAAGCAAGAAACATTGTTACTGAGTTGTACTCTACAAAAGAAGTTAAAAGGGTCTAAGGGCGCAACTAATTCAGGGAAAGAAAGGTCACCCACAATCCGAAAAAGAGAGAAGAAAGCGGGAATATAATCACATATGCTATTTTTCATGATATAAATAACTTGTAGAAGCTTTTTAATGTCAAAGACCATCTAACTACCTATAAAACATGATGCAGTTTAGTTATGATGGGTCAAGTATGTTAATTCTTAAACATTTGAAACATTAGTCTATGAAAACAGTAAGTTCCTTCGTGATTGCACGGTAGAACTGGAAAACATCTATGAAAAACGAAGAACTAAAAGAAACAAAACACGTGTCACTTATATCAACTCCATTCACAATATGTGTTTTGAGTGGCAATTAAACAGATAGATACCTTGAGCTCGACGTCAACATAATCTCATCCAAGCTGTGTTGCTAAACAAAGTGCATCCAGTCGTGAAATTCGTCACCTTCATAATGACCACCATACCACTTGGGCCTGGAAAAACACATCAAATATTAGCTCCGGGCACATAGTAGACTAAACTATATATGACTGAAGAGGTCATTATATGTTAAGCATTGGAAAATACTGTTATTGAGCTTCTTAATATAGTGGAGGTGGAAGCACTGCTTGAAAATTATAGAGTCCACCAAGTAGGTCCAGAGTATTAACCTTTAGTCCAATTATCATTTTGGCATCATGTACATTCTGCAAGTTTCGTCACTTATAGTACAAACACAAACAGGGCTTTATATCACGAAATTTCTCATTTTCTTTTTAACAGTGTAATGTATTTAGGAGAGTCCAACACGAAGCCTAAAATATGATTTGTTCATCCAATGTTGGTAACAAAAACACACACACATTGAGCTGGTACAAAAGTAACACAACAAAATCTATCAAAACTCAAAAAGAACAAAAAAGATTAACAGTACACAAAAAAGATTCTATGAACACAATCTATCGTAAAAATTGTGTTCATAGAATTTCTTTTGTAAAGACACAATTAAGAGTTCCTTAAGTATAAATGAATGCAACATCTGGTTGGAAAGTGAATTGAGTCATCACCACCCAGCACACAAACATTATGCATGCAAAAAAAAATCAAAGGAAAATGCATTGATGTTTATAATTAAAACATACACAAGAATAACAAAAGGCTAAATAGAAGACCTACATTGTTTTTTCTTAAGACTTAATCATTTAAAAGTCCATAAATTATAGCTAAGCAGTAGGTTGTAGGCTCTTATATATATATATATATAAAACAATAGTTTGGTGCACAAAGTTTGGGAAAATATGTTGCATCTAAAATGTATCAAACGAAATTAATAAGTGAACCTACAATGACAGGCCCTTAAATCACTCTAGAAGTTATAAGAGATAAGATGGCAACATGAAAGTCTGACCTTGTTATCGAATGTTGAACTTTCAGGTGGAGTTGTGCCTCTAGAGGTTGTTTGGGGATTATATGGTGGCACACTGTGCTGGAAACTGCTGGACCAGGAGGGTTTCTTTGTGCTAAATGAAGCAGCATTGTAAAGCGGTGGTGAAAGAGGCACCTTTTCTACAAATTTCCCATTCCGAGAACTGCTTTAAAAAATGCCTCTAGAGTAAGTGCATTGTTGTTATGTTTATGTGGAATATGCTTTAAAAAATCAGACGGTTAAAAGCGAAACCTTTAAAGGAAAGACATCTCTTGTTACCCCAATATATTAAAGTTCACTGTCGCTTTATACTGGGAAGGAAATTCCATCAAAGCTGCAAGAGCAAACTCCGTCTCTTTTCTGGATATAGGCATATTCTTTGACATAATTTCGGTAAAATTCACAAACTGAAAAAGAGAGATATAAGGTTGTGACGTGCAGTACAATCAAACAGAGTAAGGGGTGTGATTGTCGCCCGCTAGCGATTACCTGGAAATTATCAAAAGCTCGAGCAGGAATATTGTCATCAAATTCCTTCATCATATCCCAAGGTCCATCCCCAACTCCCACTAAAATAATCGACAATGGGTATTCACTGCAAAAAAAAGAAGCATCAAGGACATGAGTTCGCAAAAAATTAATAATAGTAATAATAATAACCAAGACAAACCATAAATCTACCTTGCTTTTACAATTGCTTCAACAGTCTTGTGTTCCTGTGTGCTTAGCCGAAATTTGAGGAGACGAAAATGGAGCTAATGACTATGATTATTCCGTATGGTTTGGTTGTATTCCCTTAGCCTCAAGAGCCTGAATAGTGTTAGTGTACATCATCTCCATTGTCCTCTTATTGCGAGTCTAAGATTGCCTGAACATATCCACTCTCTGGTATCCCTTATGGCCACATTGGTACCACAACATAGACAATAAACCTTTCTCCAGCTTCAATCTTTCCCATTTTTTGAGCTTTAAAACTGAGATGTGAGCCAAGGTTGAATCTGATTACCAAATAACATCCCCATACACCCGAATTTGCCGTGAGTGGGATTGGTGGAGGAAGGCAATACAAAATTATAATATAAACGAAGTTAGACGAAAAATTTGTGGTCATTAGCCATTCTTTTGCAAAGACGATTCGTAAAGCAAGAAACATTGTTACTGAGTTGTACTCTACAAAATAATTTAAAAGGGACTAAGGGCGCAACTAATTCAGGGAAAGAAAGGTCACCCACACTCAAAAAAAGAGAAGGAAGCGATAATATAATCGCATATGCTACTTTTCATGATATAAATAGCTTGTAGAAGCATTTTAATGTCAAAGGCCATCTAACTACCTATAAAACATGATGCAGTTTAGTTATAATGGGTCCAGTATGTTAATTCTTAAACATTTGAGACATTAGTCTATGAAAACAGGAAGTTCCTTCGCATTGCCTGGTAGAACTGGAAAACATTTATGAAAAACGAAGAACTAAAAGAAACAAAACACGTGTCACTTATATCAACTCCATTCACAATATGTGTTATCAGTGGCAATTAAACAGATAGATACCATGAGCTCGATGTCAACATAATCTGATCCAAGCTGTATTGCTAAACAAAGTGCATCCAGTCGTGAAGTTTCGTCACCTTCCTAATGACCACCATCCCACTTTGGCCTGGAAAAAACACATCAAATATTAGCTCCTGGCACATAGTAGACTAAAATGTATATGAATGAAGAGGTCATTATATGTTAAGCATTGGAAAAGACTGCTATTGAGCTTGTTGATATAGTGGAGGTGGAAGCACTTTTTGAAAATTATAGAGTCCACCAAGTAGGTCAACAGTATTAACCTTTAGTCCAATCATCATTTTGGCCTCATCTACATTCTGCAAGTTTCATCACTTACAGTACAAACACAAACAGGGATTATATCACGAAATTTCTCATTTTTTTTTAACAGTGTAATGTATTTAGGATAGTTCAACATGAAGCATAAAATATGATTTGTTCATCCGATGTTGGTAACAAAAACACACACACACATTGAGCTGGTACAAAAGTAACACAACAAAATCTATCAAAACTCAAAAAGGACAAAAAAGAAGAACAGTACACAGTCGAGTCCCTGGTATGTAATCCTAGAGTTTTATCTTTTTTTTTAGCTGTAAATCTGTGATGTGAGCCAATGTTGAATCTGACGACAATATAACAGCCCCATACACTCAAATTTGCCTTGAGAGGGATAGCTGGAGGAAGCCAATACAAAATTACAATTTATAAGAAGTTAGACATAAAAATTGTGCTCATAGAATTTCTTTTGTAAAGACACAATTAAGAGTTGCTCAAGTATAAATGAATGCAACATCTGGTCGGCAAGTGAATTGAGTCATCACTACCTAGTACACAAACACACAAACATTATGCACGCAAAAAAAAATTAAAGGAAAAAGAAATAGTCGTTCCTAAAAAAAGAACAGATAACACATGAACAAAGGAAAACCAAAATCAGCGAGAGCGCGAGACATACATAAAAAATAAAGTTGTTAACATTCCTTGCATGGGGAGCTAATAGGCATGGCGTAAACGGAAACTCCACCATATAGAATTTAACTGGCCACCATATGAAAACCTTGACGCCATTACGCTCGTATCTGTGGTATTTGTGATTTTGGTGGGGGACATATATAAAAGAATGCTCTTGTCAAGCCAATTGGATAGCTTGTAGCCACGTCAAGATGATGATCAGCAAAATTATTGATCCAATGCGAGAAAACAAAAATCAGTATGCCGTTTTTTTTTTTTTGTATAAAAGAGTAGGTTGTGAATGGAACAATAGTTTATCCACCATCGATCACATTCTATGGCATGGCTGAATATGATCAATTTGAATATGATAATGGCCATCATGCTAAGTATATTAGGGCTCATGAAATGTAGTTTTCTAATTTGAAATTCAACCAAATCTAATAGCAATATATATATAAACAGCAAAATCTATAAAATATATATATTGACCCAATAAGTTCCAGCTGGTTAAGATTTTTTTTTTAACTACAACAGTGAACAATAAGAACCAAGCATATCACATACATGATGATTCAAGATATGTAGAGTTGAAATGTTGGTTTGTCAGATATTGAATGTAGTAGAAGTGGCCTAAATACTTTGCAGTAAGCTCGCCATCTAACCTTAGGCAACAACAAACTTTTATAGATAAAGACTAATAGAAATCTGTTTGTTGCATGGAAATGCAGGTATAGATCTGCCTATTAAACACAATAACCACAATGGACCAAAAGGTCACATTCAAACGATTTTATGTCCAATAAGCATTTTTCGTTTTATCTCTTAAACTGAATCATGCAGTAATAGGCAACGTAAATAATCAAAGGAGGAAATCCTAAAAGCAAAGACGCATACATATTATTAAGCATCTTAAAATGGGTTGACGTATATAATTAGAGGATAACAAACACCAAATCATGAGAATTTCAAGGCTTAGCAAACTACATAAGTTAATTCTCTAATCAGCATATGTTATGAATTTTAATCCAATAAACTTGAACAAAAGTCAAATTCAGATAGCAAAAAGTGTATTAATGCAATGAACTACATATTGGACACTAATGGTAGGAAACAAATTGCAATGATTCAAAACTTGTACTCTATTGGAGTTTAAAAAGGTGGTAAGGGGATGCAATGATACTATTGGTAGGGAAAAATTTGCAATGATTCTAAACTTTAACTATATTGGAGTTTAAAAAGGTGTCGAGGGATTTTTCTTACTTTAGCTACAAATTATCGAATCGTAGTGAGTACCTTCCAAGTAATAGTTGTGATACCCGCCAAGAGAGCTGAAAATATGCATTCAGCAGAGCTGGCTAGTTCAGCTAACCTTGCAACAACTAAAAATACGGAATACTAAAAAAATCAATTTATCGTGTAAAATATGTCGAGGCCATTGGACTTAAACATGTTGCATGCTGCAGTTGGATTCGAAAGAAAAGATACAATCATTGCAGTCTATCCCCTATGGCTGCGTTACCATATTAAAGGACTTAATATGAACACTACCGTACACTTCAATCACAATGAGTACTTTATAATGTCTCAAAGGCGAAGTAATTAAGGAAGGTAATCTCTTCTGCAAGAAAAGTTGTTTTAATCTACTTGTGTTTGTTTACTTTTGGGTGAGTTTATTCTAGCTAGCGTTATCAATAATATGATATTGTTGTTTAGGAAGGGCGCTCATGATACCAAATAAAGCTAACGAAAGCGCGTTTCATAGTCCTCAAGCCGTATTAGTAATAGTACAACACGGCTTAGGTGTTCTAGATGGAGCCTGAACACAGGCATTACATTTGTGTTTTCAAAGATATCTCCATAGTCTTCTAACTTACTCACTTTATCATGAAAGTCAACATGACATAGCCTGTAAGATAGCATCATTTTGTATTCCAACACACGAAGAAAAGAAAATAAGACCATGGTCAATAGGCTTAAACCATGACATCATAGGAATAGGCCGACTCCTTCTAAACCATCCACGTAATTTGGCACTTTTGATAGCGATCATGACACAATAGTTATACTGCTTTTGCAATCCTTTTACCAAATTTGTCTAGGCAATCCTACTTTTAAATTAACTTTTTTGGGTTTTGAGAGAGACCCAAGTGGAGGTTCTACTAAGGTTCTACTTATTGAGCAGGGGTTGCTAAAAAAGTTCAATGACTATCGTAAAAGCTTTATTCTATCTTTATACATGTCAATCAAGTAATATCAGTGAATATTGAATAAATCTAGGATATGAGTTTGTGAAAAGTTGTCTCACCATTTGGAGTATCACCTCTATTCCTTTTGTAATCACCATCAAACATAACTGGGAAAATATAAGTTTTCTTTACCCATTAAACCTGAAATCCAAAATAGTATAGTATTAGCCAATGTTCGCACTTTGAAAAATCATAGACAAACTAACTAACCTAACCAATCAATTTAGAATCCAGTGGGCACAATTATAATCCGGATGTTTGGATCACTAAACACACATAAACAGAGTAAAAATAAATCACTTAAAATAGATGAGCAAGTAGTAGGCACGGGGGTTCTCAAAATGTGTGAACAAATCCTCTAATAAGCAAGCTAAAAATCCTTAACCCAAACAATAATATAATAATTGGAGTAAATCGTAATTCATAATATGTTACCCTAGCTTTCTTCGTATCTTGATGATTGTCTTCATATTTATTAAAACTTGTAATTGAAAGCATAAAAAATGATAAATTGTACTATTTGTTCTCCAAAGGGGTTAAAAATGTCAAGAACTGTGGTTGACATCCTCATCTTCGGATGGGTCATATTGACTATCATATTCCTCTTCACTTTCAAAGATGCTCGTTCTTTTCAATTGTGAGACGCTCTTTTCAAAACTTTATTTTCTTCAATCAGTGCTGATAACTTGCCCGCATAGCTTGATGTTCTTCAAGTAGTTTGTCAAATCACGAATTCTATTAAATTTGGTAGTGCACATAGTACTTTTTTTGTCCTTATAGTTGAAGTCTTCTATTTCGCAGAGCATGGGCTTCTTGTAAAAAAAGCAATTGCTTTCTTTGCAAAGATCCCGTTCGATGTTTTTTGTCATGTGAACGTATTCCTAAGAATATCTTATGCTTTTTTATTCTGGAGATTTCAACTTCTACCCATGCCTCATATAAATTTTCGTCTAGGGTGTATCCGTAGGAATTGTTGCGCATGTTGAAATGCTTGAGCATGTGGTGGAGTAAGGTTTTGAAAGAAATGGTGTAAACTGACATACCTGATTCCATGACCTACATATTAGGCAAAATTGTTAGTTGTGCTATGGAATTGAAAAATACTACCAATGGGCAACCAAGCAAGATAAACAATATGTATGTTCATAACCATAAGGAGAATGAATTAAAGTTGTTAGGTAATCATCTATAGGTGCATAGATAGGTTCAAGTAACGCAAGCATAATCGATTTCTTGTCAATGACACTAAAGCAGTATGCAGATGATAGGGATGTACCAAATCAAAGATTTGGTTTAAACCTTTGTGGGATTTAGAAACGAAATAGCAGGAAAATTGAATAGGCCAAAAAAAAACAATCAGAATGGATGGGGAAGGTATTTTAGCATAGAAATGGAGACAAAATTTTAGTATAGAAATTTTAGCATAATTTAAAGCTTGTGGATTAAGTGTTGCTTGCTTTCTGTGAATCTCTTTTTTAGTGTTGAATACAATCTAAAGACACACCACTGAGAGAGAGGGAGAGAGTAATAATTTTAAAACACACCACTGAAGCCAAAAAGCTCTGATTGTTAGGTTGTTGTTTCTTTTTTTAAATTGGAAACAGGTACATGAATTCCCAAAATATATACAATAAACCAATTTAGTTTTTCTATTACAGAAGCATAAGTTTTATTTTACAGCAACAATAATAAGGGAAGGGAAATAAAGGAAAAAGTCAAAGTTTAGTAAAGAGAGAGAAGAGTGAATAAACCATGACTCACCTCTTAAAAAAACTTGAGGTCGTCTTGAAGTTTAGGAGGTAGTAACCAAAATGGTGCCAAACACTCAGTTATCTGGTGGATGTCTACACCAAGTAGCTTTCTTCAAAGTGTTGAGGAAAAAGGTTGCAAACTCGCAGGTTTTATACTGGTAGAGTTGAGAGAACAAATCGGGAACGTTACTTAATCCATAACTTTGTAACCGACTACTTTTATGGTTATGAATTTATTGGGCAGAAAATTTGGACAAAGAGGAAGGCCTGATAAATAGAGTTATTATGTTGATTGCGATTGTTATTAAGTAACGGTTCGAAAAGGGTGTTTAAGGGAGAGGGAGAAAGGGCAACGCGTTAAGCCCACGTCGAAGCCCATTAGGAGATTTTTTTTTTTAATGGTCAATACATAAAAATGGCAATCAACATACATTAACACATGTAACGGTGAATAAATATATTTCGTTTAAACCTTTATTAAGCTCTTTGTAAGCTGTTAAATTTCAAAGGTCAATTAATCAATACTCTCCATGCATTGTGAACTATTAGGAAAACCACACAAACATTATGGTTCTGTCGAGACACTATTTCCATTGTTATTTCTAATTTTGATAGTGAGCTTTAGATGTGCTTTGTTATTGTAGTCGTACATTGTTAAGGCTGCATGGCCACCCGAGGAGCCCCTGGGAGGTGTTGCTTCGCCCGTAGCAAGAACTTTTTTGCTGGAGTCACTGGGTACTTTGCAAAGATTATCCATTCTAAAAACACAACATTATATGTCAATTAGAGGAAAGAATGCATTATTTAACTAAGTATATTCGTTGTAAATAAATAACAAACCTTTGAGTGGAAGGAGTTGATTGTGAATAACATTGTACAGACGATTACTTAGTCTTTATAAAGGAGGTGCTTGGTAATGTGATCGTTTAATGCTAAAAATACCAAGCTTATGTATATGTATAGTTTCTATATATTCATAATAAAACTATTTGCTGACCCCATTTGTATCAATTACCAAGTTTATCAATGTAAAGAAAATTAATGTATATAGTAAGTTACCTAGATTTGAAGTATTTGTTGGGTAAGTATTTTTTCTTTAGATTATTTCTTTATGGGAGTGAATTTTGTATGTCCATATTTGCCGTTGGTAATTCTACCATCCATGGGGAAAAGAAATAAAATGTATATGGTAAGTTATTATGCTCAAATATAGAATGGACTACTTGTACATGAAGCAGATCCTAATATCTCTGTTATTGGATTCTATTACCTTACTTTTTATTATATGACCAAATGAAGACATGCTATTTGGATTTTGTTACCTTATTTTTTATTATATGACCAGGCTGACCAAATCAGATTACTTCTTGAGAGGGGTAAAAAATTATGAGTGGAAACGGTATTTTTTAAACCACGCATCAGGCGCATAACATAGAAGAAGCAAAATAGTGAACTGCATAGACTTCTTTTCAAAGTGACTCACATTAATATGATGCAACCTAATTGAATGTCATGTTTTGCTGCTCGCCGTGGACATTGTATTTAGCAAATCTTAGGTTGAACTGGTATGGTAGCATAGGAGTAGAATTGGTTGCTTCTGCTGCCACCTATATTGAGCCTACCGATACTGGCCTGCACCACTTGAGAATTAGGCTCCTTGTTAGAAAGCAATGGAAAAAAGAAATGTACAAATGAGAAAAAAAGGGGAAAAAAAGTACAACATATTCTGGGTGTGGAAGTTAAAGAAATCATTCAACATGAGGAAGTTGTTCTTCAGATTTTTATAAATCATGACCTAACACTCTCTAAAAAGGCAAAATAAAAACAATTCTCCAATCGTGCCATATTTTATTTGCATTTAACATTTCCTCCCTAATAGAACTAACACCCTAATCCAAGTGCTTAGCGAATAAGACGAAAAACAGAAGGACGGCAAATAAATGCATGCCGCTTAATACCCATAATACTAAGATCATGTTCAAAAATTGATCTGACTCACCCGTCCATGAGTGATTAATGTGCCACAATACAGTCATCAATTATAAACATTTGTTTTAATAAAGTAGTAGTGCCATTATTAAGTTGCTGATAATGCCTAAGTGCTCTTATAAACCCACGTAATACATCACAACGACTAAGAATCCAAGATGTACAGTACAATCAAGAGGAGGGTATAGTTATGTATATCTAATAATAGGCAATGTAAGAAAGGCATAGACATAAGCCGGCTTACCTTTAATGATGCTACAAAAGCACTTCAGGGTATACAATGTTGGTGGTGCAATTGGATGAATCGGGTGGTAGTAGGACAATAATTCTTTTTGAAGACGTGCACCTAGATAGTGCGACATAGAGCTGGACATGACTAAATGCTGGGGTCTTTAAATTGATGCCGACATACTTGACTGACTGTCCTTGAGACTTGTTGATTGTCATTGCAAAGGCCAGTCTAACGGGAAATTGTCGTCTCGACATTTGAAACAGCATTTCAGTTGTTGATGGCGTTAGGGATATCCTCGGAATAAATACAGTATTTCCAGCCTTGTGTCCAGTTATGATCATTACAATCAAACGGGTTCCATTGCAAAGCCCATCTCTTGGGGCAATATTCCTAAGCAACATTATAGGGCATCCTGTTTTCAATTGGAGATTAAACTGTGGCAAGCTTGAGGGATCTAGGGAATTTAAAAACTCGCTAGGGTATGTGGATCCGTTGTTTTGAAGGCTTGTAATATCATCGACAACTTTCTCTACAGCTAAGTAAGAAATCTCTTACCCGGGGAACAAATTCAGGGCAGCTCGGTTAACGACGCTGACATCGTCATTTCGAGCAGCTAGGATGGTTCTTTCAGTCAAGTAAATTGGTGTTGCCATCCCACTCACATTCAAATCTAGATAAACTGACGAATTGAAATAAGATCCCCTATGTCAGCACAGTTTCGTATCCCTCTTGGCAACTCAACAGTATATAAAGGATTCGTGCCAACCTAAAAAAAATTCAGAGAAATTTGAGTCAGTAACATGCTTTTTTAATCTTTAATTTTTATGATGTTTTTGATTTGTAAAGTACCTTGATCAAGTAATCTGCGAAGCTGGCATTATTAGGCTCTGACATCTCCAATCTCATGTTATGTACCAAGTGCAAGACTTGTACGTGTGTCCATAGCTGGGATCTTCTTACTGATGCTCCGACGAATTGCTCTCTGCTGCCTTTTGGTACAATAGGCAACGTTTGCCTGAAATCTCCGCCTAGAACCATAGTAATTCCTCCGAAAGGCTTTGAATTTTCTCGAATATCCCTTAGTGTTCTTTCAACAGCTTCGACGCAGTGTCTGTGCTGCATGGGGACTTCATCCCAAATAATTAAGCTAACTTCCTTGAAAAGTTCAGCATGTATGGAGTTTTTTTAAAACCCACAGAAGGTGTTGTCCATAATATCCAATGGGAGGCAAAAAGTAGAGTGTGCGGTCCTGCCACCAGACAGCAACAACGATGCTATTCCCGACGATGCAACATTGATGACAATATGGCCTTGACTGCGGCAAGTAGCAGCAATTGTGTTGTAGACGAACATTTTTCCTGTCCCCACTGCACCATTTAGGAAGAAAGTCTTTCCCATATTGTTTTGCACTGAATCTGTTATCTCAGTGTGGGCATGAAGTTGTTCAGCATTTAGGTGTTCCACATTTGCATTTGCCTCTTGTTCAAGACCTTCGTACTACAATTCCCTTTGCTCCCAAATAAGTCTGTTCCCACCTAGTTGGTCCCAATCTTTTTTTGGTTTTGGCATGTCTGGGAAATTAGATAAAGTCTTACCTGCTTCGAAAAACAACTTGTTAATTAGGAACAAACCATAATCAGCTATTTCCTCTGTAGTCAGACTCTGGTTGTTAAACTTGGTACGTATCATGTGAGCCAGATCGTCACAAATATGCGTAGAAAATTCATTCCACAGTGTTGCAGGGCTGGTTGGGGAACATTCCAAAAGGATTGTGCTAAACAATCTGCGCAGTTGGTAGCCGGTCTTCATCACCGACGCCTCTTGTAGACATTCTCTCCACTCGTCGTCGGATTCGAGAAGGCCATGTGCAACGCATGCTGCTTTGAACGTGTCATGCTCAAAGCCGTCAACCGTATGAAGATCTTCAAATGATGTTGGTCCTCTAACAACAAATGGGCAAAGCCCGAAGGTAGAAGCTCTCCGACATTTGGATTTGCAAAGTACATTCTCCCAATAGAATAACCGTGGTCCCTTAGTTTCCAAATCTTTTTATCTCGTTTCCAGACATAATACTGTGGGAACTCCTGGTAAGTATATCTACGGGCACTCGGATCTTCGGCACAACATTTGAAGAAAGCCGTTAGAGTTGATCTCTGATTTCTTGCTCTTGCGAGAACTATAGCCCTTGACTCCTTTGCATTGTAAACAACTCGATGCATCCCTTCTAAATGAATTGCCAGCCTTTCAACGTGTGGTAACTCTTTGTGCAGAGGGAACTCGAGAAGACGCCATGCAGCTTCGGGTGGCCCGACATACCGTGCATCAATGTACTGTTTGATCTCATAATCAGTACCAACAATAACCATAGTTGCCCTATCATTCCCTTTGTAAATGTATTTAACTGCACGAACCGATGCACAAACTTCAACATTTATATGGCAGTTGAACATCTCTGATAAGTGGGGGTTGTAGGGGACGACATCTCGGTTATCAACTTTGCAGTCGCGCACCTCATACTCGTTCCCAGTATTGCGTCGTTGGTAAACTGGATATCCAACTTGATCCATTGTAGTTTCATCTGTAAAAGCACGCGGGTAATGTTTTGTACACCGACCATTCTCCATGCAGGGGGCCTTTGGGTTTTTAGGTCCACATGGCCCGTGTACCATACACCTCTTCACTGTCTCGAAAAGATTAGGTTCCGAGATAGGGTTTGGGAACTCCGCGGAAACAATCTTATTGACTTGATTGGCGTTACGGATCTTATTGGGTTGCTTGAGGAAGATGAATGCGTGCATATGTGGCAGTCCTCGTTTTTGGAACTCGATAGTGTAGACGGATGCAACTTGTTTGCCAAACACGCCGTTATTTTTTATCTCTTCCATTATTTCTTTCCTTTTCATTTCGAATACACGGGCAACCACCTCAGGTCTGTCAGACGCAGTTTGGTGTGGCTTGAGAGCTTTTATGATTTCTGGCCAATTCGGATTTGCTATTGCTATTAGGAATACATCTGGGTGTTTGTTGTATCGCGTAATGGCCATTTAGTCTTGGTAGATCTCATACATATGTCTCGGGCTACCTGTGTGAGACGATGGGAGAATGTAACGCTGGCCAACTTGATCAAGAGGCAGGCCGTCTGCTGCAATGTCCGTCAAACCGTTGTACACTTCCACACGAATGTTGTCTTGATTCAGGTGAATATAGCGGAGGCGATTCTATTCAGTTGCAGCCCAAGCATCAACTATCCATTGTTAGTAGAGGGAGCCTCCCCTGAGTATGGAAGAGTATTCAGTTGGATGGTCAAATAAACGGTATGAATAATATTGTGCTTGCGTTAGTCTGGCATCACTTGGGCAATTGATCTTGACATCCCATTGTCGCAAATCCGGTGCCCAACCAAGGTCTCCTCTAGGGAAAAGAAGTACATAATGAAGAGGTGTATAAGCAGGATGGCATTCACTTATCCTCTCTAGTCCACCTTCTTTGTAGTGAATAACGATGTCTCGTAACATATCATACTTTGTCTCATCACCGGGTAATACCACAGCGATTTCAGAAGTGGTCGGGAGATTATATCGGCGGTGATCCGTTCCTGGGGTGTATTGTATGAAGGCTAGTATATTGTTGTCCGCCGATGCACTTGAACTTAAGACCTCATTTGCATTTTTGAAAAACTTTGACCACGCGTTTGCCTGTACCAAAACACCTTGTATAATACTTAGCACCTCCCTGAGTAAATGCTTATTGCGTTGTTGTCGATAATCCAAAGCCGCGCCAGCATCATAAATGTATAACTGGGTGTATTTTGGGTCGACATGTTCATCAGGTAAAAGTGATCCAATCTTATGGTAAAGCTCTCCATGTATAGTGAACGACTTTGGTCCACGTCCTTTCAGGATTCAGTCATTTGCTTTAATGCCAAGGCTGGTGAATGCATTGCAAGCATTATATCCCCGAATGTTCTTTCGAAAATCACGTGCAAGCCAATCGTTACCTTCGAAGAGTGATTCAAGTGGAGGGGGTAGTGGATCAAGTCAGGGCAATTTTATTTTTCCTTGGAGACAGCATGATCCGAATAAATGTTTTTTTTTAGTTGAACTGGAGAGTTGCTCTGCGCTCCAATGTAAAGCGAAGCAAGACTGACATTGAACATCTACCCCAAGGTAATGACGCTCGCCCGGGATAAAAGGCATTGTTTCGGTTGGATTTTCAAGTTCGTCAATGTCATAGTATTCTTCGTCAGAATATTCGGATGCTTCTTCAGAAATTTCCTCGGGCCTAATAGCGACCTGAGCGGGAACATCCGGCTCAGTACTATTTGGAGGCAAATTGTTTGTGGGGCTAATTTCATTAGGGAAAAAACAGTTAGTATTCAATTAGTTTAGTAATTTATAATTGTTCATTATGGAAATATTTAAGTTTGGACATAGTACTTACATGTTGCTCCTCAAGGAAGATGACCCAAGATGAAAACCGGGGCTGAAGTTACGTGTTGGTAGTGGAAAGTGCTCATGCTGAGTTGCGCCAGAAGAACATCCAGCATATGACGGTCCAGCATGTTCTGAGTTGATGTACGGCTGGGGTGAAAGATTGTCAGCAATTACAATATGCTTTCCTTTATCTGCTCGTTGGGTGGTTATAGTGAAACTTGTTGCATCCATAGAATGTAGTGTTGTTTCCACTGTGAGGTCGTTAGTTAGGGAAGGAGGATATATGCGATCCCTTTGGGTGGCTGAAACTCTTAGGGCTTCCTCCCGCTGTTGACGTGCACGTTAAGCGATTGAATGCCGAGAGGGTCCTAACTGAAGGAGCGAATGTATGTTCCGTGTGGACATAGAATGCGCTACTTGATTGACAGTTGACTGGCTATTTGATTCACTGCGGACTGTAGCCTCATGAGATAACCGGTGTTGTGTTTATGAGTCTCCCATAGTTACATCAGAATCCATTGTGTAGGATAGTGCACGTTGTTGGTGTAGTGGAGCAGTGCCAAAAACAGCTATCCGTAGGGCCTTAGACAGATTCATTCAAGTTAAAAGTATGAGTATAGATTAGAAAACCAATAACGTGGGAATAAGTAAGAAAGCCAGAACATGAAAAAATTGTTTTAAAGGACATCTAACCTCAAGTTGGGCTGCTCGTTGGTTATGAATGAACTCTTGTACAGTTTCATTGTGTATGTATGATGATGCTTGGGTGTCCATGGTTTCTATAAAACAGCCTGATAAGATTGGGGTATTAGGTAAATAAGTACACAAAATACTAATGTTAGCGTATATACAATTTGATGATAAGCTCCACGAAAAGCCAAATTATGAGACAACATCTCAAACTAACAGTTTAAAGTATAGTAATAATGGGAACCAGCATTGGATTACCGAATGCTTAAAAAGACTATAATCCCTTCTGAAAATAGCAATGAACTAACCTTGATTTTATTGACCTTGCATTAAGGTATGATTCCGCTGGAACGTAATAGAGAAGGACGTAATGATTAGCATCCAACACCTGATGCAATGAAAGTAAGGGTTCAAGTAAGTTTTGGAAATGGAGGTAAAATGGAAAATTAAAAAGTGATTAAGTAGTTGAAGGGGTCATACCTGGTGAAAACATGGGCGAATCTGGATAGCAGCTGTGTAATTATACTATGGCAAAAAGCAAAGAAGTTCAATTTCAAGAGCACACTTAATTGTAATAAGTATAATGTCAGTTACAACATCATGTCACGCCTTATGTGATTTATTGGTTAGAGATTATAACGGTCAGGTAAGTTTCACTCAACGCTTTTATACATGTCACGCTTTATGAGATGTTATGAGATGCATGCAGTTTCCTTATAATTCCACTCAATGAGGTTCTACTGCACCCAGTCCTGTTTATTCTTCACCTTCATCTGATAGAATTTTGTATGTTGATGTAGTAGAATTAAACAAAAAGGTGAATACCAACTTTAGATAATGTCGTTTAGATTTAACAAAGAAAAAACACTTCCACACTTGGATATTCTGGTATGTTCTTCCCTTTAACTTGAGCAGTTTAGCCCATTTCAATGGCTTGTGCATACGTAACGTACCTACGAACTGTATATATGGAGAAAGAAAAAGGAATAGGGTGTTGGATGTAAGAATATGAAAATTTGTGCCTCTGAGAAAGATTGTACCATTAGGGAAATCAATAACGACAAAATATGTTATCATTAAAATCAGTTCCCAGCGTGATGATATTCCTATGACTTGGAGTTCTTTGGAGTTCCTATGACCAACCTCATCCCTATGACTTTCTTTAATGGAGTCCATAAATGACATATATATCAGTCTAGTTAATTATTTATCCAAGTTATTTATCAGTTTGGTTTGATTATGTCTTACTCTGTGTCTTTAATGTTTCAATATTAACATATACTTCACACCTTCTATGCCACTCCCAACTTGAGTTGCCTGCTAGCATTCCTTTTATCTATATGGTGAAACAGCTAAGTAGCAAAGATAATCATGGTCCTTAGGAGTACTTTACCTCTTTCTCATATGTATTGCTAGTTATGTAATATGGGATGATACGTTGATATTTTTCATATCATGGTCTTCACTGTGGTTTGAAATGAAATTGATATGTACTTACCTAACTGTATAGATCTTGATATCTTATGATTCAGATATTAGGACTCACTATTAACTTATTTGTTAGAGTGCATTTTGTGTCCTGGAAGACTTTTTCTATTTCTGTTTAGTTGCTTTTCATAAGTAGAACATATTATTTGCTTTCAATACTCCATAGATACCCCTTTGATTTCCTTAATCTTTTTGATGCCGATATGCGATATAATTTTCAATTAGCTCCTCCACTGTGATATGGTGTATCATTGTGAGTTCCTCCCATAACTCCAAAGCCTCAATTGCAGCATCTATTCTACTGCCTTACTCCCCTTTTTTTTAAGAAATATTAATGTTGGCGCAGATACAATGTGATGATAAGCTTCATGAAAAGCAAAATTATGAGACAACATCTCAAACTAACAGTTTAAAGTACAATATTAGTTGGAAATAGAATTGGATTACCGAATGCTTAAAAAGACTATAATCCCTTCTGACGATAGAAATGAACTAACCTTGATTTTATTGAGCTTGCATTAAGGTATGATTCCGCAAGAACGTAATAGAGAAGGAGGTAATAATAAGCATCCAACACCTGATGCAATGAAAGGAAAGGTTCAAGTTAGCTTTTGAAATGGAGGTAAAATGGAAAACTAAAAAGTGATTAAGTAGTTGAAGGGGTCGTACCTGGTGAAAGCATGGGCGAATCTAGATAGTAAATGTGTAGTTATACTATGGCAAAAATCAAAGAAGTTCAGTTTCAAGAGAACACTTAATTGTAATGAGTATAATGTCCGTTACAGCATCATGTCACGCCTTGTGTGGTTTATAGGTTAGAGATTATAATGGAAAGGTAATATGTCATGCCTTAACTTATGCTCTGCATTCATACAATTAAAAACAGTTCCCAGCTTGATGATATTCATATGACTTGGAGTTCTTTGGAGTTCCTATGACCTACCCCATCATAGGAATTGATGATTTGCAAGCAGTTTTGAATTCAATCGACTGGCCTCAGCTTAGAGAAGCATTCAGGGGGTAACGACTACTTGACTCCACCTCTTACTGGCAAATTCCCTTAAAGTCAGGGATCAGTTGTAGCTAGAACCCTACTACGGTCCTTATGAGCATCTCACTTTATATCGGACTTTAGAAATACATAAGAAAAAAAAATGCAAATGTTGTAATGCATTATTTCTAGCATGGAGCTTTTAGTCAAGTTCTGCTTTCTTTTGAGATTGATACTCCTACAAGACTGTTGCTTTTAAGATTGAACTCTCATAATTCTCTTTGCATTGAATGAACCATATATTGCAAGGTTTTCTTGATTACTATAATTTTCTTTGTGCTTTCAATCTGATTTTTTCTTTGGCTCCTTACATGACAGTGATTCCTGGCTCCGCCACTGTGAACCATGCTTTAAACTTATTGTAATGAGCAGTGGACTGCATTGAGGATTGTTCCACCCTTAAGGATGGGACGCAACCAGCAGGACAAAAAAAAAATAGAGTATTCCCTAGGAATCAATTAAATGGCAAGGAAAAAGAAAAGCAAACAAACAATTATGGTTTCACTATCACACAAACATGGCTGAGAGAGGGAGCTGAGGTCCCTAGAGAAGAGATTCTCGTTTTCATTACGAAATGATCAAAAAGTCATTGAGGAGAGACCCGGATGGAAGGGGGGGTTGTTTGATATATGGGATGATATTTGTCTGTCATATCTATCGCTTTTTTGTAGTTTATGTGTCATTGGTTGGAATATGGAAAGACTTGGTTTTGGGAATATGTACGTTCACATTGCGACTTTTCTTCAGTTTTGTTTGGCTCCTTTTACGGATCTTCAACTTGGCTGCTGTCAATATCGACAATGAGGTTGTCGGGGAGGCTCGGGATTGATAGGAGTAGTGCTATCGTCTTTGGTTTTACTCTATGGGGGCTTACGGAGGATCCGTATGAGAAAGAGATACAATTTACCTCGAATAACCTTTGTTTGTGGTAGCCCGGCCGTGGATCGATTGTGCCGCGTGGCTTTTTGTTGTTGGTGTTAAACGCTCGGGTTCTAGCCCATCGAAGCCAGGCATGATAAACTCTCCCAGTCCTAGCCGGTTTTCAAAAGGCTATGACAGTCTTGACATGCAATTACCCATAGTGATGGAAGAGTCTTCTGTGAGAGGTAACAACAGCGTTTTAACACCGCCTACTCCATCTTTGATACAAATAGAAGATGTGTAGATGGTAACCATACATGCTTGTAAGTTCTTGCACGTCTCCTTATAATGTAGTTTTGTGCTATCATACACTATCTTCTTGTCTGTAGTATTCTGTAAGAGTAATTTTCCTTCATGTGATGATATAAACTTGATTTTTCATAGACCATAAGTATACTTAGTTGTAGAGAAAATTGGAGGAATGAACAACGATCTGAGAACTCGATGTCTTATAAGGCTTCTATACTTACTGTGAGCATTAAAACTCAGGGGGATTTCCAGAGAAGTTTAAGGTTTAAGCAGCTATTAAAGCAAAGGAGGCTTTCCAGAGAAGATATCAGTTGAACTTTTAAGGGGGTATTTAAAGCTGAGGAGTTTGGGCTGGATGTGGCTGAGATGGTAGTGACTCACAATGGAAGAAATAGAGGAAATTGGTCTAATCCAAAGATTGAGGGGAAGAGCCAACTGCTTTGTGGTAACTTAGGTTTGGAGGGGGTATATAGTTGTACATGTATTTCTGTTCAATTTCTAATTTACAAGACAACGATCTGAGAACTCGATGTCTTATAAGGCTTCTATACTTTCTGTGAGCATTAAAACTCGGGGGGCTTTCCAGAGAAGTTTAAGGTTTAAGCAGCTATTAAAGCAAATGAGGCTTTCCAGAGAAGATATCAATTGAACTTTTAAGGGGGTATTTAAAGCTGAGGAGTTTGGGCTGGATGTGGCTGAGATGGTAGTGACTCACACGATGCAAAAGATAAAGGAAATTGGTCTGATCCAAAGATTGAGGGGAAGAGCCAACTGCTTTGTGTAACTTACGTTTGGCGGGGGTATATAGTTGTACATGTATTTCTGTTCAGTTTCTAATTTACTGGTCCTTCTCTTTACTTATCTATATAAGTTGGCTAAGGTAAATGCTAGGTACAAACAAAAGGAACGTTACATTACATGGATGAGATACGCAATTTCTTTACCTCTGTTTAAACTTTAAAGTCCTTCACATCCTGGATATCCATGTTTATATAAATCTTGGTGCCACTAAGAGTTGACAGCCCAAGCTTGCCTATAACACAAAATTATTCAATTCAAATTCAGACAATCATTTTAAATAACAACATAGGTAGGTAAACAAAACAAAACGAAATAAATAACGAAAATGCCAAAGCAAAATCACCTCGGTAGTAGCCTGCCTTTAGGGACGTCGCAATGATCACTACGTTGGGTTGTTTCATCGTGTCTTCAGGAATTATTGCTGTCATACCTTCCCACAAAGTAATTGGCAACTCCAGCCCACTGAAAAACAGAAAAATCATCACCAGAGGCTAACATGATACAGGGAGAGGGAACAAATAAAGCCGACGGGGTAAAAAAAATGGGATCATTACCTTTTATTCATGATAACGACTTCTTTTAAAATTTCCCAGCAGCTTTTCTAGCTTTGCCAACCTTTGTCAATACACCAATCACGTCTGTGAGAAAAGTTAGCTGGCTTGCTTTAGTGGGAATATTGTCAAATTCGATGAACTTGAACATGTGCTTTGAGATGTCATTAGCTTCTTCAGTTGCGATCTTGACCAATGCCCCCTCTTTGAAATGGATCTTGTAAGCATTCTCGATGGGGCGGTAGTCCTTCGCAAACACAACGTCAAACTTCTCCAAGGTGTAGATGATGCCCTCCTGGACGAAGTCTTCCTTGACAACGCTATCGAAATACTGAAAATCCTTTTCGAACAAAACGGCATGGATTTGATAACCCTGACCGCAAGATGAAAATTAATCAAGGTGCAATCTCCCCATTATGACATGTAACCAGCATGAATAACAAAACGGATATACTAATATATTTAACAACACATTGAATACTCTATTCGACAACAACCCAAATCCCGCACAAATCATATATGTGTCAAGCATGCCTAAACCAATGGGCGACAGCCTCCCATGTTAATTAGTGCAATCGATGACGA
Source organism: Coptis chinensis (assembly GCF_015680905.1). Classification (NCBI taxonomy): domain Eukaryota; kingdom Viridiplantae; phylum Streptophyta; class Magnoliopsida; order Ranunculales; family Ranunculaceae; genus Coptis; species Coptis chinensis. The sequence goes on from NC_141456.1 coordinate 43,445,374, forward strand.
CATAGAAAGGAATAAGATAAAGTAAAAAAAAAAAAAAAAGTCCAAAAAAAAATGGAACGAATGATTCTAATGGACACGGATAAAATTTAAAAAATCATAGCGATCCAACAGGGTAGGATTGATATGGAAAAATAAACACCAAAGGCCGGTACATAATAAGAACAATCAGTTGAAATAATAGGCATCATTCAAATAGTTATAATGAGAAGAAAAAAAAAATTTAGGAAAATGTATATACAACATGCTCATTAAAGGACATACCATTTATCATTGGAAAAAAGCATACTATGGCAATTATGGAGGATATGATATAGTGGTTTTTGGACTATTACATCATATCTTACACTATCCCACTAAGTCTATATGACAAAACTATACAGATATTTTATTTGATAAAACGTTTTGTACAATGACTCGTGTAGGTTGACAATCTTTTTTGTTTCCACCCAAATCTAACGGATAATCATTACCTTAGAATCGAGCATTACAAATTCAATGCTAATAGCGCAATTCTTCTTCGAATTAATGGGTTTCCACATCCGGGTGACTCGAACCCTAATCTTCCATCGGTCCGTTCGAGTGTGAAGTTTGTCGAGATCGGTGAATTGCTAATTCGACATTTTCTCCAAAAGCTATCATTTGGAAAATTAAATATGTTAAACCAGGAAAATGGTAAACATGTCAAAATGCCTTAAAGGCAATAGGAAAAAAGACCCGTCTCGGCTTCATAAATGATTAGCACAATGCACAATAAAAAACTCGTAACTATTTGGCAAATTGATCAAGCATAAATGAAATACATACGACGTAAACATGGTCAAGAGTCACAACGTAAATACCAAACATTAATTAAGCAGCTATGTCTTACAACATGCTCAGTACGTGTTGGATCAATTTAGTTTTTAGACCATGCTCCAGGAGTATCTCCTAATTCACTCTCGTGCAAATTGAAAGAAACACTAAAAAGACCGTAATGGCTAAGACACATAGAAAGACCAGGGCAACAGGTGCGACACCAATATTCCAATATCACTAAGTGTGCATACGTAGGGGTATACGTTTTAGATCAGGGGCAGCATGTGCAAAACACGCTTACTTAACAATTTAATATTAGATAGTAGTAACTGGTTTTTCCAACGTTCAAAACCTCAAATGGTGTATATCCTCTGAACTATACACTATACACCCTTTACAAACTGTTAATAAAGAAGCCAGCAGCTGATTTTTGCATTACTTATACTTCTTTCTCTGTCTGATGGCTGCATTTCGGTTCTTCAGTTTTATTTTGACGCCTAGTGATACAACTCAAAAATATATGAAACTACCATGAAAACCTCAACATATCGCAGCACTAAACATACCTCAAGATATGAAAACTACCATGAAAACCTCACTGTGTGTTAGCATTTACAAATGGTATTGGTTACCATTATAGCTATCGGCAGCAGCGCTTAACATATCTCACAAACACCTTAACCCAAATTGAGCCACACATAAACTCCTAAAATGTCAAAATGTTTTGCTACATATTTAATTACCTCATTTGGAATTCAGAATTTAGCATTTCAAGATTCGACTACCCGCATTAAAAAAGTTTAGGTTGCCACATTCAAACAAAAAACCACGACTCTTTTTACTAAGGTGCATAATATTTTTGGTAACGTAGTGAAGAAAACAAATAACACATGCAAAAATGTCCAATGACCAATCTCGAATCCCAAATACCCAAGATTAGAAATATATTAATACTGTGACGCTAAGATTAGAAGAGGAAAACATTTTAGAATAAAAAAAAAATGGTGAAATTTAGTGCTAGCTTCTGTTCAAGACTCGAGACAGGGCTAAACTAATCGAGCCGTGAATTCTTTAACTGAACCAACTGAATTACCCAAGACCAACTGACCAGCGGATCGAAACAGAGTAATTATGGCAAGTTTAAACATTCTAAAAAATAGGCAACCATTTTCCGCAGAAAGCAAGTAAACCCGAGTGCGAAATTGAAGTCGCCGTTAACGAAAAGATTTTTCCAACGTTCAAAACCTCAAATGATGTATCCTCCGAATCGCATTAATCGTGTACCCCTCTACAAACTGTATAATAAAGACGTCAACATCTGATTTTTTGTATTACCTTTACTTCTTTCCCTTTCTAATGGCTACATTTTGGTTCTTCAGTTTTATTTTGGAGAACTATACACTGTACACCCTCTACAAACTGTATAATAAAGACGCCAACATCTGATTTTTTGTATTACTTTTACTTCTTTCCTTTAACCAATGACCAATCTCGAATCCCAAATACCCAAGATTGGAAATATATTAATACTGTAACGCTAAGATTAGAAGAGGAAAACATTTTAGAATACAAAAAAAAAAAAAAAAAAAAAAAAAAAAATGGTGAAATTTAGTGCTAGCTACTGTTCAAGACTCGAGACAGGGCTAAACTAATCGATCCCTGAATTCTTTAACTGAACCAACTGAATTACCCAAGACCAACTGACCAGCCGATCGAAACAGAGTAATTGTGGCAAGTTTAAACATTCTAAAAAACAGGGCTAAACTAATCGAGCCGTGAATTCTTTAACTGAACCAACTGAATTACACAAGACCAGCTGACCAGCTGATCGAAACAGAGTAATTGTGGCAAGTTTAAACATTCTAAAAAATAGGCAACCATTTTCCGCAGAAAGCAAGTAAACCCGAGTGCAAAATCGAAGTCGCCGTTAATGAAACTGTACACTGTACACCCTCCACAAACTGTATAATAAAGACGCCAACATCTTATTTTTGTATTACTTTTACTTCTTTCCCTTTTTGATGGCTACATTTTGGTTCTACAGTTTTATTTTGGAGAACTATACACTGTACACCCTCTACAAACTGTATAATAAAGACGCCAACATCTGATTTTTGTATTACTTTTACTTCTTTCCATTTCTGATGGATGCATTTTGGTTCTTCAGTTTTATTTTGACGTCTTGTGTTCCCTTTCTGATGGATGCATTTTGGTTCTTCAGTTTTATTTCGACGTCTTGTGGTACAACTCAAAAATATATTAAAGTACCATGAAAACCTAAACGTATCGCAACACTAAACATACTGCAAGATATGAAAACTACCATGAAAACCTCAATGTGTGTTAGCATTTACAAATGGTATTGGTTACCATTATAGATATCGGCAGCAGTGCTTAACATATCTCACAAACACCTTAACCCAAACTGAGCCACGCATAAATGACTAAACTGTCATAATGTTTTGCTACATATTTAGTTACCTCAATTGGAATTTAGAACATATATGGGCAATCAACATAAAATGTAAGAAATGTCACATGCATCATATTATCTATGGCTACTCTGATAGCGTATACCAATTCGATAAAAAATATAGCACGCAATAGTAAATTACGTAAGGTCCTGAAATTGATAACTAATTGAAGGGATTTAGCAAATTTAATCATGTAAAGAACACCGTTGGAATCCCGGCAATAAGAGTTCGGTAAGCCGAGGCCGAAAATCTAGAGCAAGAAACAAAAGCAGAGAAACATGAATTGTTAAATGAACAATTAGAAAAGATAGATGGTGATGTAAAGAAATAGACATTAGTAATAGAAAAGCACCTCTTTGAACAATGCCGAATCTGGAGTGAGAGTTTAGCGAATTGTGAGAGAGCGAGCGATCCAGGTTTTATACTGAGAGTAGAGGAGCAACGTAAGGGAAAAATCATTCTTTGTTTTAATAGCGGTCGGTATTGGTTATTTGGGAAGGCCAAATGAGAGAGAGGAGTTATAGTATCTGTGAAATTAGTCGTTGAGGATAGGTATTTTTATGAGGATGTGAAATTAGTCGTTGTGAAATTAACTCCTGTCGTTTCTTTGAGAGCTTGAAAGGTGGGAACGCTAGACTATACCATAGTACAAAATATCAGGATATGGGTATTTATCGATATTCAATTTCTGAATATGTATCGTGGATATATCTCCCTCTTTGGGGATATTTGACATTGTTTCACATGCAAATATCGGATATTTCTTGATATATCATATATCATGATACATTGTTTATATTTATTTGAAATATAATGGTAAATATTAAATAAAATTGTTATATACACAAAATGTCGCCAAATATCCCCAAATATCGCAAATATCATCGAAATATCACCGATATTTACAGTCGTATATATCTCTAAACATATCGTGATATTTATATATCTTTCTCTGAAATCTGGATAGATATTCCCAAATATCGGGATATTTTGTACTATGGTTGCAAAGACTTTATTCCGATTTCAGTACAAGCCAATGCAAAATTGGCACACAAATGATGTTGCCAACGAACACTTTCGGTCAGTTCGATCAGTTAGGTTATTTGAACTTCCCCAAATACCCTTAGTCCTTCTTGGAGCAGTTTCCTACGTGGATTTACTTGTCCATGTGTGTTAACAACTTGATTCAATCATGACCGTTAATCAAAAGAACATGTGGCTGTCTTCATCCCATTCGATCCATTAGAACCCAATTGCTCTTTGTAGTCTCATGGAAATACAAAATTGCCCTTTCTTAAAGCCCATGCAGGTTTAAACATCAAAGTCATTGTTGTTTTATCTATGGAACCTGCTTACTACCCCATTGAGCATGATTTTTGCTATGTTATGAATTGGGAATGAAGCTTTCATGAAAATGGGTTGGTAGTGTTCGTAACTGCTAATTTCAATGGGGTATTGGGAACTTCATTCTAATTTCGATGGAGTTCATGTGAATAGGTTCTGATATAGAAGCTATAATGGAATTTTCTTATAGCAAGAAAAAGGGGTGAAATTGTTTTTGATTTTTGTGTTAATTTTTATGTTAGTTGTTAGATTTTTGTGGAAAATTTTCCATGAATGATCATATCGTTTAATTTGTTATTTGATTCTAAATCCATTAATGATTTTGGAATTGGTTTTGAGAACTCGGTGATTCTTTGCACAAGATTATCAATGCAGTGTGTCGATTCTAACTATATTGAATAAAGTTTTAATTAATATATAATATTGACGATTTACCTAAAATTGACGACGGACTTTATTTTGATGTGGGTAAGTAGCCACGCTGGACTATTGAATTGAATACTACGCATGAAACTGCTAGAAACAAATGGTAAAGGTAGTTTTGGAAATGCAATCTACTTAACTGATGGAAGGTGTCATAGCATTCTCAATATAGGTGACTTTGAGGGGAAATAACAACTTGTCACCATTAACAAAAATGAAAAAACAGTCCCAATACACGAAATCCGCGTCTTGTGAGTTGCGAAGGCAATCAAGGCATAGATATATTTTACTTAATTAGACAATGTCATTGAGCCAAGAGATAGCAAGGAAAAAAGCTGCACCAAATAGAGTGAAAACAACAATACATTATGGAACCATGTGGGAAGTCGACAATACTGATTACTTAATCCTCCTGGCTTCCAATGAATACTGTTTCCTCTCACTCCCTCTATGAATACCACGTACACTCTTGCTTGTATTATCATATCACTTGACAGCTCCTCGTTCCTTTTTTAGCTTCTCTTTTACAATGGGTTTTAAATTCATGAGAAAGTAAGAAATTTCTCTATCCCTCTTTTTCAAATTTGTACTGATTGCTTCTTGTTTGTAGGTATCTAGTGAGGAATCGTTGTTTGTAGGTATATCTGGTGAGGAATCATAATGTAGATGTCCTCTATCCCACTCCGAAATTAAAACAAATCTCTTTTTCAGATTTGTACGCTGAATTGTTTCCATAACTAAGAAATGTTGTGTTTATTTAACTATAATGAGTTTACTGCTTGATCTTTGTACTTTATTAGACATTTTACACGAAAGCTCCTGTCAAGGCTCCTACACTCCCTGTGAAGCCTCCTGCCAAGGCCCCTGTTAAGGCTCCAAGCCCAGCTCCAATCAAGGCACCTGCTCCATCCATAAAATTGTTGCCTCCAATGAGCATAACAGGTGAAATAAAATGCCTTAATTCGTCTCATTTAATTAAGATCATGTGATCCGAATTCCCAAGTCCACGCTGGACCTAAGTATTACTTCACAGCTCTTAATTGGACCATTTTAAAGAGGTGATCATGGATCAGGTTTCACTTGCTACTTTTGTATTGTGACTGAAAATTTTGTTTAAAAGCCAAAGCCAATGCCAATGATGGCTAGAAATCATCGAAAGGTGTCAATTAACTTTGTAGGATGTTGATGATATTTTTCATGGTTGGCTGCGGCGTGTCCAACACTTTGTGGAGGAAGGTGCAAACTTCATTCCAGAATTAGGCACTGCACAAGAGTTTGTGTTACATGCTATCAGCGTCTCAGCGATGCAAATGTGTTCCACCTGGTACATTTGGCAACAAGGAGATGTGTGGGAAGTGCTATACTGAAATGACTACCCATGGAAATAGGCCTAAGTGCCCTTGAAGGCTGACTGCTGAAGCTTCACCGCTCTTATGCACCCTAGTCTCAATTAGTAGCAAGGACATGTGCCATGATATGTATTATGTAATAGTTCTAAATTTCTAAGTGCCATGATATGTAAAAGTTTTAAGTTTCTAATTAACAATGAAAAGTATTAATTTCATACTTTCAGCTACTTAGGTCTGTGATTTTACAGTTTTTTTTCTTCCAGTTTTTTATGTTTTTTCCATTTGTTTGTCCAAGTGCGTGCACAACCAGATGGAGTTTGGGTTTGGGACTAAAGATGAAGCATTATGCAGAGTGTGTTTAAGACTTAAGTTAGAGGCCTTTTTATTGGTAATGTGAACTTCATGGGCGGAGGTTTCAGCCTTTTATTGATCTCGACATGATTATGAGTATATAACAACTAAATGGGGATCACCAATTTTAATTTTAATTTTAATTATTATTTAATTATTTATTTTTAATGGAAGAAAGCATTCAAGCTATATGGTCCCCGTAATCTCTTATGAGTTACTTGAAAAGTATATATTATGCATCCGTAAATATTATAGTCAAGTTATGTTTTCTGACATCAACAATCTAAGAACACGAGGGGATCTTAGTATCTTCAAGCCATTTAGGCATATAGGCATCACTACTTGCAACTTTGCAAGTTACAACTTATGAGCATGCAATGTTGATTTGGGTAGGTTTTCTTTGGGGCTGAGTTTACATATTGGAAAGATAGCAATATACCCAAAACCGATATATATCGGAAAAATCGGATCGAGTTTAGAGAAATTACATATCGGAAAGATAGCGATATATATATCGGTTTTGGTCCCTATAAAATGGAATGGTGTCTCACAGGTTTTTGATAGAGTGAAGTTCGACGCTTTGCTTAGTTTAGAGAAATGGAAAATTGGGTAAAAAAAATTAAAAAAACATTAAGTCTTGTGCAAGCATACATCATAGTATTATCTGCAATGTGTGCCAAAATAATAAGGTGGTGGGTAGCTACAAAGGGCTACAAGCCCACAGGAAATCAATGCATAATACTATGATGTATGCTTGCACAAGACTTAAGAATTGGGATGACGGAACAAAACGGGCGTGCGGATCTCTGTTTCATACTAAGAAGGAGTTGGATATGCATCGTCTTAACGACTATGCTCACAAGAACAAGAAAGAAGAGTAACAGTCTGTTTTCGTTGTAATAGAGTTGGGGGAGTGGAGGTGTTTTGTTTTATTGTTTTCCTTTTGTAACAGAAGAGTTGGGGGATCAACTCTGAATCCTAGCTTGTTTATTATGTTTATTTGATATATGGTAATAGCTACTTATTAAAATATTTGTCTCTGTTCTGTAAGTTAGCATTTTAATATGAAGAAATTTAGTATCTGCTACTTATATATGCCTTTTATGAGGATCCTGATGAAATTCCAACCATCAAACTCAACATAGAAGACTTTGCATCGAACTTACAGAATTATATGCAAAAGAACATGGAACTCCAAGATGACGTGTCAAAGGCTTTAGTAGCTTTAACTCCAGAAGCTTCTTCTATCCCTACAACGAAGCTGAAGAATGTGAGCCAACTTAGAACTGAGCATCAAGTGTAAGTAGTTTATTGGTTGCACCGTCTTCCTACATGCACGCGATTTACAATTGAGAAGTTGAGAAAATAGTAATATCAGAGTTGGTAGAGAGAAGCTTGTACTCCCAGTAATAACTTACACTATCTTTTGCTGGATGTAGCTATGAACTTCCAGGCTCGCATCCTCTTCTGAAAGGGGTCAGTTATTTCTATCCACTAGTCAATTTGAGGGTAAAACTTGCATGATCTATATGAAAAACTTTTAATTGGTTTCGGTTTCTGGTTTACAGATGGATAAAAGAGTTCCTAGTGAAGTTTGTTCTTATCTTCTTGACTATAAGGAGGCAATACCATTAGATCCAATAAAACAGTTTTCATGTTAGTCACTTGCATAATAAACCATGTGGTATGTCAAACTTACTTAAATAATAAAACAGTTCTTTGTTATTTGGCCATAAATGATTGTGGTTCATTCGTTTGCGTGATGACAAATTCATCAAAGCACAACAACCATTTCATGATATTGCTCACAATGATTTCAGACGGACAACTAATACTTTACCAACCTTTTGCGACTAATTCTGTACAAATTGTCAAGTGAAACTGCTGAATCCATTCAACCACCTGAAAGATGTTGCGGTTCACAAATATCAGGTGACCTATGCAATGAGAATACATGTTTCTCATGCAACGGTATACGAGAAGCAAACGCACAAGGATTGGTTTCATCAAAAGTGTTGTCACCTTCAATCAATAATCAGTAGAATACAACCTCATAAGTTAAAAATAAAAGATGATTAGAAACACCGGCGATCAACTACGAAACAACTTCTCAATTATAAAAGTTACATTAACATCGTAGTTTTTGATGAGATATAAAACTGAGCACTGTGTGACCTACACTTTAGATGTTTCACCTAGTGCATCTTTCTCCAACAAAGTTTTTTCTTTTTTTGCATGACTTCATCATTTCTTCAATGTTCTTTTTCTCTCCCTTACGCTTGATGTGCATGATGTTTGTTAAGTCCATTGTCAATTGGCTTAACGTAGAACATGAATGTCATGGTAGGAATCAAGAAGCATGTATATTGGTGCAAAATGAAGAGGTTCTTAATAAACAAAATAAGAAAAAAGTTTCCAACAAATGAAGACATTGAAGAACTCTGTCCATTCTTTTTAATTAAACCTAGTAAGATAGATCGTCTGGGTATGGTATATAGGCAGCAAACGTACTATTTGACTATGGCTTTACTTTATACCTCCAACCAATGCAACAATTTGAAGTTCCATTACATAAAAAAAAAAAAAAATCTCAGTATAAGAAACTACTGAAATACAACACCTTAACCTTGTTGATCAAGCTAATACATTTTGAGGGAAAGAAAAGAACTTAAATCAAAATATTTAATAACATGAGAATACATTTATACAAAACTTCTACCCCGAGCACACGCAATGGATCCATCGGCACTCGTCAGTCAATTTCATTGCTCTTGACAAAATTTTCGATGGTCTTTTGGTCTACTTGTTATATGCTTGCTAAAAACCAACCTGAAAAATTAAATGAGATCAAGAACATATGTAGTGCTCATAAATATCAGCTATAACATAATAGGATGCCTATAATAGGATGCCTAGCATAGAATTATTAATGAACACAAAATTAAGTTACTTGTGCACATAGAGTGCACATAGTTAGGGTAACATAAGCGGTGAAACAGACAACTAAAATAGCAAATGGGCATCAACGTTTTACTGATGCCGTAAACCGAAAGTTAAGGTTTGCAAATCTGCAATCTATAGGATGATACGGACATTGTTTGTCCAAATTGTAGCAGTACTACAGAAACCAATCCTTTAATAAGCTTTCACCATTCAAGAACAATAGGTCAAAGTGTCAAATTATAAAAACCTTTTTGATAAAGAACTTGATTCACCCCTCAAACTTGATTCTAGAAGTTTCTTACATGCGTTTATTTCTTCCTGACATATTAATTTTATGTGACCTAAATGGAAAATGATAGCATACACACGGCCAAGGTAAATGCATATACTTTTTAGGAAAAATGATCGCTGGAAATAGAAGGTTACTAATGTTCTTTGTTTGTGTGTTTCACCTAGTTACATATAAATAATACATTTGATCAAAAAAGAAATTTCTTGTACTTGTTCAATGCAGTACATAAATAAAAACCAAAAACAAATTTCAGTCAAAGCGCCTTTTACACAAGTGTTATGAAATAGCCATTCAAGTTCCTTTTGAGTTCATTATGAGAATGAACAACAAAGCAAATGATGTTTTCGGCACACTCTTGCATGGTACAAAGATGAACAACAAATAGTTTTTAATGGGATAAAAGTGAACCATGACGCAGAGTTCTAGTGATACATTCTCAAGACTCTTCCTAAAACTAAATTGCATTATATCTTTTTCAAGGGGTAACAGTTGAAAATATAATTAATTTAACATTGATTTAAGGAAAATATATATAGAGTTTAGGGCTAAACCCTGAACCCCTATATATCATAACAAAATGCCACACCCCAATCTAAGATCATCATGCTCCAATGCACTTACAAATACTATTAGCCCAAGAGCTAAAAAGACACAAAGTCACAACAAAAACTGAACACAATCAGGAGCTGAAAATGAAGCCCATATATATAGCAATCAGGAAGTTATGCAAGAGAACACAAACATATTCTAACAAAACATTATTCTGAAAGTAACAATGTAACATGCATAACTAACACGCCACATGCTCCTAACCATTCTAGCACTAAACACTTGTACACTCTTTTTCGATGCATTTTCACAGATGTTTATGGAGCCGTGCATACTATATGGTTAGAAACATTAAAGAAAAAAAAAAGGGAACACACGCACCACATTCCCCAGGGTCATATCCGTATATATTAAAGTCGGACCTTGATATTTTGCAATAAGAGAAAAAAGGGTGGAGTTTTGTATAATCTTTAAACCTCCTTAAACAAATTGAATGAATCTAACCTGTCAAAGCTCTAGGAAAACAGAGAAAACATGATTAGAGTAGCGCGTCTTGGTTTATATGATTTAGCTGTTTATACCCTTTCCAAGTCGAAGTCGAGTTTTGATTGCTGGACTCAGCTGTAAGTTTGTCATTGGACCTGAGTTAAGAACAAACATATTAATGATAAGAATATAAATACTTCAATTAAGCGCTTCAACAAATACTCCGGATAGTTTAATTCTAATTTCATATTCAGTCAAGAAAACAACAAATTAGAAATGAAAAACCAACCCAACCTAATTACTGTCTTCTCATCTCCCACCCCCAAAAAAGCTTTTTACCTTGGATCAAGTGTTGTCCACTATACTTTATCAGGTTCCGAAAGTGTTGTTGGGGCACAGTTAGAAAAACTAACATTTTTTTAGCATTTTCATTGCTATTACGTACGCATTGGTGGCGTTGCTTGGATATTGGAAGGTTATGGAAACTAAAAGAGGATCTACATGTTTAAAACTCTCGTTGATAGTAAGATAGCCTCTAAGCTAAGATAATGGGAAGCACATCACTAAGACATGAAAATACAAAAGAATGAAGTAGATGGGAAGTAAGATGTTATATTTTGTGATTTTTAGAAAAAAAATAACAATGATATGGCCTGGCTAATAATTTGACTAACCTTAAAGACAATATGAGGTGCATGAAACTCATGGAAATCTAGTTGTTACTGCCAGTTCTTGGTATTGTCAAAATGACGCAAAAAGAAAACTAAGTTCTAACCAAGTAAACGTGATTGTTCAATGTTACGTGTAACATTAAAAACATGTAAAAGTAGCTAATTCTCTCACTCAAATTGTTGGAACAAACTTGGCATTGCTGCCAGAAATAGCAGACTGAGCAAAACATCAATGAAGCAACACTACCTATTCATCACAACACTATACTTATGCAATGATTGCTCAATAAATCAAACACGGCAGTTACATTTAACACTCTGAAGTTGCTATTAGTTTCCATTTAACAAAATTAACATAACATGTTCCAGTAAGCATAAGAAATTTGCAAAGCCTTCAAAATTCAAGTAAAAAGAATAATTCCCCACTCAGCCCATAGGAAAGAAAAGAGAAATTAAAAATGGAAGCAATTGGCAACGTTTCGATTCACCCCAGTACCCACTAAAATTCTTGCTAATTCACAAATATATAATGCAAACAATGAGAATTGATTTCAAAACAGGAAAAGAGTTTGGGATTCAGTACCTTTTTCAAGGGATTAGTTTCTCCCCATCAGGGAAGAATAATAACTGCAGCAACAATCCCTATTAAGTCAGAAGAATCAAGGTTTTTTTTTTAAGACAAAAAAACATAATTTTAGAGCTACAAAGAGGAGAAGAAATTTTTTCCGAAAGAGATTTGATCTTACTGAGTTGTTGCGTGCTCTTAGATGCTTACAAGCAAGAACTTTATGTATTAAGACCGAAAGGTCAAAGAGAAAACAGGATAATTAAATGGTTTACACGTGCACCTCCAACACATCCAGTCGATATGCCATTTTAAGTAAGGACATTGCAGACAATCCACAGTTATTGAACTATATCATCCTTTCAAAAATAGTTCAAATGTCATGATAAACTTAGCAAACTACATGTTTCTTACACTTGCAATCCAATCGCAAGAGAACCAACAAACCAGATATAATAACAATAAGTTTCCCAGCCAAGGGAGATTAGAAGTTAAAAATTGGCTAAGCAAGTCTAGGATTAACATTAGCGAGCTGAGTTGATGACCGATGGCATAAGGGAGGTTTGAAGCAGTAAATCAATTACTAACAGAAATAGATCCAGCACCACTGATATCGTTGAAATCTATAGAAATAGATTAAGCACAACTAATAATCATAAAACCCCAAAACACAGGCTTTCATAATTTGAGATGGAAACAAATAATTTCATGGAATTAGTGTAAAAATGATATCATGTTGTACCTTTCCAAAATTGGTTCAGTAAGATCGAGGGAAGTTGAAGCCAAAAATTGGGAGAGAAAAAGAGCTCCGTAGGTTTTATATAGGGAGTTGAGAGAGTTGCATTGAATGTTAGGGAAAACCCATTGTTGCTCAAATGCTAGTCATCAAAGCCCACCGATAAGTTTCTTTTTTGGTAATTATCGGTCAAATGAAGATACTTCAATTGGAAGGGGAGACCGTTTCTTTTAATTAAATGGTTTTCCTTTTAAATTTATTGTGGGCTTGGGCCGAGGCGTTGAACAAATGAGCAGATTTAACGCACGTATTACTGTATTTTAATTGATTTAAAGCCTTTAGACTTCGTTACACATGTCCACCCCAGAACATCAAGAGACCCGTTTCTTTTCTTTTTTCTTTTAAGTGATCGGGATTTGATTTATGTAAAAACCTAATAACTCATTCAATTCATTAAATGAGCATTTTAAATGTGATTGAAAATTAGTTTTAAAGGAGTTTCAAAACGATCTAAGTCATTCATCTGCTTCCATCCAACTCAGATCTCTATGCAATCTCCACCACTCTTTGTCTACCTATTTTGTTTTATTATAATAGATAAATATATTTTTTCTATTTTTTTAGGTTTGCCTAACAAACGGAATTTGCATGTTAGTTTTACACGAATGAATTGGAATAAAATATTACTAATGGATGCATGGACGACCTAGAGATTGTGGGAGACCTAGCTAGCCCTTAAATCGAGCCCTTGTAAAAATCATAAAATCTAGTAAAATTATATGGCGCAGATTGTGCTTAGAACAAATATTAATTTTAATTCAGTATCAGCATTGAAATATGAGGGTCATTAGTGATAACGTTAGATTTTTCATATATCCAGCTAGGGGTGTAATACGGGGCGGGCTGGGTCAACTGCGGGTCAAATAGTGATGGGTCGGGGCGGAGCGGGTCTAGGAGATACAAATCCAGTGGTCCCCGACGGGGCGGGGCGGGTTGAAGTGTCATGTCTTAGTACCATCACCCGACCTGTTGGGTCAGCTTACGGGGCGGATTTTGGGCGGGTCATCCGGGTCGGTGGAAATTATCATTTTAACCCAATTTCACCCAAAAAAAACTTTCTAATTCTGCAAGTAATATATTTTCAATTCACAACATAGAAAAAAAAATGGAATCAATCAATAAAAAATAAACAAAAAAAAAAAAAAAAAAAAAAAAAACTTGAACTTGAACCCAAAACCATATCTGTAAATTTGAAAAAAAAATTCTTGTGATTTACCATTTATAAATTGATTATTTTTCATAGCATGATAAAATGAAGATGGGAGCGAGGATCCAGTACAAAACAATAAAATATAAACTAAAAGAATTCAAAATTAATACAATGATGAATGATTTATCTTCTCCAAAATTCGAAAGTTGAATTTAAACTTTTGATATTTGCCCAATGTTCAAACTTGAATATGTGAAATTGATGTTGAACTCATAAGTTTGTATTCATATCTCTCAAATTCCTACAAAAGTGAAAAGAAAATATAAACAAAATACAAAAATATTAGAGTTAGAGTCTTGAAATTGTGCGGGTCAATGGGGTTGGGTCAACGGCTTTTGACACGGTCCGGGTAGGGCGGCTTGACGGGTTGGGTTTGAGCATAGAACCTACACCCATAGCCTGACCGCGTAAAAACAGTGGCGGGGCGGGGCGAGTCTGTTTTCGGGTTGGTGCGGATTTGGGTGGCGGGTGAAGACCGGGTACCCTACTGGATGATGGGTCAACGGTTTTTTTTTACACTCCTATATCCAGCACAAGTTCAATTCCTTCCAAAGGCCTTAGAGGAGGCCCAGGATGTATGTAATATAATTCTTTTGACTAGATATTTTTCTTGTTCGTGAGCCTAGACAAAATGAAGTTTTACAATATATGCAAGATACAAGACAACCTTCCTAGCAGATTTAGGTATAGACAACAAAGGTAACATAATATCGTATCAATAATCATATTTTACTTTGTGTATTTGATGACATTTATCCTTCTAAATTTAAATTAATTTAGATTTTTTTGTCAAACCTTAATTTTTCTAATATTAATGCAATGAAATAAAAATCTTTCTAATATAATTCAAATCAATTTACTAAGCTTCTTTTTTAATTCTAAATTTCCAAGTCTCAGGCAATATTCAGATTCTTTCCAGCTTAATTCAAGCCAAATAAAAGAATTTCCACATTTAAAATTAACATAAAACCAAACTCTCGCAAATATTAGTGCAGTGTTTCGATCTCTCCCGACTTAATTTTATTTTCCCATTAAATATTTCCAACTTAATCCTAATTAAAATCAATAACTTTTCATTTTTATACAAAAATTAATAAGTTTTCAATTCTTGACACAAAATAATAATATTATTTTCCGATTTGCCTAGTTTTTTGTCAAATCTTCATTTTTATAATATTAATGCAATGAAATAAAAAGCTTTCTAATTCTAATTTTCTTCAAATCAATTTAGTAAGAACATCTCTAGGTGGTAGTATCACCTCCCAAATGTCCAAATTTGCTTCCAAAACACTGAATTTTGCGGAAATCCAACTCTAGGTGGAAACAAATTCGGTCGTATCACCTGTTTAGCCGCATCCTTGGAAGTAAATAAATTTGGGATTTCGGATGTGGATGTGGAGCGACAGTGGTAATGTCGCCCCAAATTTTTTTTTTTTTTACTTTGACCAGCACTTCGCGCCATTGCTAATGTCACGTGAGTTATTTTTTTTTAACTTTTTCAATTTGGCGCGACAAGCAATATTCATATTCTTTCCAACTTAAATCGAGCCAAATAAAAGAATTTCTACTTTTAAAATTAACATAAAAGTTTTCTCAAATATTTGTGTTGGGCAATCACTCCTAACATAACTTGGTTTTCTCATTTAAGTCTTTCCAACTTAATCCTAATTAAAACCAAATAGCTTTTCATTTTTATACACAAATTAATAAGTTTTCTATTCTTGATATAAATTAATTATATTATTTTCTTTTTATTATTTCCTAAAATTGTTATATGTATAAATTAACCTAAATTGTCTTCAAATCCTTTTCTATACCATTTAAACCAAACCAAATCAATATTTTCCTCATTCTGAAACAATCTGATTAATACTTTGCTCATATTTTTGAATTTCCAATTTTATCAATCAACATATTTCTTTTCACCATTAAATGGCTTTACCATAGTTGATATTTCAAACCCCTATTTAACCGCCTTCCACACTCTCTTCATCTCTTGCGCTTCACCAGCACACTCCTCTTTTCTCACTTTCCAACTCTCTCTTTCTCTCCTAGAAACCAACAATGACTCCAGAAAGTCTCTTTTTCTTCTTGCCCATACCCGCTTCCCTTTCCTACTCGTGTTTTCTTGTTCTGCTAGCTGTCTTTGGGTTTTGGTTAACACCAGGTGGTCTTGCATGGGCTATATCCAAAATCCAAACTTCTTCTTCTTCAACAACTATGATTCCGGGTCCATCGGGTTTTCCTTTCTTAGGTTTAGTTTTAACATTCACTAGTTCTAAAACCCACAGAGTACTTGCACACCTTGCTAAAACTTTTAAAGCTTTACCACTAGTGGCATTTTCAGTCGGTTTTACTCGTTTTATTATCTCAAGTAGTGTTGAAACTGCTAAAGAGATTTTAAACAGTTCTGCTTTTGCTGATAGACCTGTTAAAGAATCTGCTTACGAACTTTTGTTTCACAGGGCAATGGGTTTTGCTCCTTTTGGTGATTATTGGAGAAACTTGAGAAGAATCTCAGCTACTCATTTATTTTGTCCAAAAAGAATAGCTAGTTTTGGTTCTTTTAGAAATAAAATTGGTCAAAAAATGATCGGGGACATAAAACATATAATGAGTGTGAATAGGGTGTTAGAACTTTTCTCTTTAAGGTGTACCTACATAGATTATACACATTACACAATTGTTTATTGTCGAACTACGTCCGAGTGACATTGAGAAGACTCACTAAACCGTGATCTTAAAGTAACATGACCGAGTCATTTACATGTCTCAAATCACACATGTCAAGTCATGACACGTGTATAAAGTGAGTATGGGCTTAACAATATGTGCAGATACTTTTTTGGACTTAAGCGTATTTCTATTATCCTGGGACCTCAACTTATATACTATGGGTGTATTTCTATTATCATGCTATAATAGAAATACACCCATAGTATATAAGTTGAGGTCCCACCCCAAACCCTATTCTAATTCTCATAAGTTTTCCATCCACTGTGAGAGAACACAAGAAGGGTTTTGGAGTGGAAGACAACAACGTTCCGCAGCTTCAGGTATGTCCTATTATAATTTAGTTTTCTTTACTCCAATTGGTATCAGTCGCCTAGATGTTAGTCATTAAGAAAACATACGGTTTATTTTCTTATACAGTTAAAATTAAAATTGAGAAAAATCAGTTTTTTTTTCGGTTTCAACGTTATTGAACCGTCGGATTCCGGCGACCGGATTTTTCTGGGGTCGGGATTTGTGGAGTCAGTACTTCATCATCTAAGGATCATATCCAACGGTGGATGATGGGTTTTGATCGCCGGTTATGGTGGGTATCGCCGTCAAAGGTTGAATTCGAAAATTCCCGAAACTGTTTTTCCTGTCAAGTTTGGACTCTTGGATCTCCTTCGGGTTTGGATGTATGATCCTGAGATTTTCAAGTATTGATCTCTTCATACCATATTTTAAATCCGTACGGTGGCTTGTAGTTTTCGATCTCAGATTCATGTAGTTAACTGATGTTAAAAGTGGTTAAAAACTCGTTTTTATATGAATCTGGCGATTTTAAAATCTATGTATCTCGGAGATGCAGTGTCTAATGGGGCTGAAATTTGGTGTGGTGGGTTGTGTGATGGTAGAGATGATATCTGACGGTCGAAACTTGTTTTGTATCGTTCAGTTGATGGGATTAATGGAGGCAGGTTGGGGTCGGAAAAAAACTATAAAGTTTTGTTTGCACTATCTGTTTTATTAGAACGTGACGATGAGTTTTTCTTTTTTTGGTCTCAAATTAGGTCAACTCACCTGGTGCAAGTTTTAGAGTTTTAAAACCGATTCCAAAATAAAACCTTTTTTATTGGTTTTTTTTTTTTTTTCAAAAAGTGTTTTTAAAAAAAATACTAAAAATAGAAATTGTGTTTTATTAAAGAACGTATGCCCCATAGCCCAAAGTCCAACCGATTCCAACCCATAAACTAGAAATAGGGTTTTATTAAAGTCCCCATGGCCCATGTTGGGTTTGCCAGTTCTGACTTTACAAAAACAAAGTTTGACTTGTGCTGACCGGGTCCGACTCATGCTGACTGGACCTAGTTTGACCCTGTTTTGGGCCTATTTGGTTTTTTTTGGGCCCAATTAACTTATTTCAGTTGTATATACCTCGTTTTAAGTCCATTTTGGACGTATGAATAGTCATATTGACGAGTTTTTCGGGCCCAATAAAGTAGATGGACTTAAATTTCAGCTTTATTATGTTTGGATTTCTTAACTTTGCTATTGGAATTTTCTTTTCTACTATTATCATTATGTTAATTAATAGAATTGAATAATAGCATGTTCCAAACATTTGAAAAAATTAGCAATCTAAACCATGAAACTTAGATAAGTTCAACGTGATACGCTGCCTAAGTGGCCTCTTTCATGGAAAATTTATTTGGTTTTAATGGTAAAGTTTATTAGATTGTATATGGTTGCGTCTTAATCCATGCAAGTAATAATCGGCCCAAAGGAAGTTTATTATTTTGGCCGGATTAAAGACGGTATAAGGTAATTAATATACGGAAAATAATTTTAGGAATTACTTATGCGTTCAATAGTCGGCCCTAAGGAAGACTTATTGTTTAGCCAAGCCTAACTTTGTTTTACATATGTCGATTAGCCTTATGTATTTAGAGAGAACCACTTACACGTTAAATGCTTGTCCAAATACTTGAATTATAATGGTATGTTAGGTTTCTCATTAAGGCCCACTACTAAAGTTTTATAAATGTTTTCTATCTTGTCATTTGTCTACTTGATTATTAATTTTCATTTAGACTAATGAATGCATGATAATATTCAAGTTTATTATTGTCAATGCATTATAGTATATGACATATATAGTAATGTGAGATATCTTTTGTGTTATGCTTCAATGAATGCACATTCTATATTTGCCAACAGTTTAGTTCTAAGTTGTTCCAACTTTGCTAATAGCAAGAGCATCTTATAATCGTTTTTTTGGATGTATGGTTTTGGGATTATGCCATGCATGTTGATGTGCCTCCTAAGCTTACTGGTACTAGTTTTGCTGATAAAAGACTACCTAGGAAAAGTGGGCGCGCTATAATAGTCTTAGTCTTATAATAATAAAGTACTATGTTTCTGAATTCTTTGTGTAATGCCCAAGATAGAAAATGCCAAGAAATTCTTAAGCCAAGTTGCATACCGATGTTGCATCGGAAAAGATGGAGGCAAGTATGCGTTTTAGTAAACTTGTCACCTTGCGGTATACTGGAATATGAATTTTTAGAGAGCATGTTATGGAAATGTCTAATCTTGTTGCTAAATTGAGGACACTAAAGTTGGAGTTTCTGATAATCTTCATGTGCACCTCATTCTAGTTTCTCTTTTAGCACAATTTGGTCCCATTGAGATGAAGTATAATACTCAAAGGAATTTAGTGAGTTCATTGCTCAATATGTGCAATAAGAGAAATGTTGAAACAAGATAAGACTAAGAGACTAGTGCTCACTTGGCAACTTTCTGGAATGACAATTAGGGCATTGAGAAAAGAAAATAGATAATAAGGGTAAAAATATTGCAGATAATGTGACTTCTTAAGTAAATGTACGTGAAAGATAAACATGATAAGGTTATCTCTGTTGCTTTCGCAAGAAACATGCAAGTCACATTTTATAAAGAATGTCCAAAATATCATAAGTGAGTCGCAAAGAAAGGTAATGAATTTAAGTTTTGTTTGTTCTAAATTTAATCTAGCTGAAGTACCATCTAAGTCATAGTGGATAGATACAGTTGCAACTATTCACATTAGTGTTTTCATGCAAAGTTGCTCAAGGAGCCGAAAGCGCATTGATACCCAAAGGTTTCATTTTCATAGGAAATGACAATAAAGATTGTGTTGAGGACATCATGGTCTTTAGATTAAAAAGTATGGCTTTTGTTTGGATTTTAATGAGACTATTAAGTAACTTCAATTTCCTCTTAGAACAAATCCAGTTATACTTGTTCTTTTGAAAAAAAAAAAAAATTCTCTAGTCTCAATAAAAAAAAAAAAAAACAAATTTTTTATAGTCCATGCTATACGGATAATCTATGTAAGTTAGACTTGGATGCCTCTCACTTAAGGTCAAAAGAAATTTTGCATGTTATTAACTATGGTATTAAGTGTAGATTAATAAATAAGAACTCCTTTACATTATGACACGAGCATTTGGGTCATATCTCTAAGGTGAGAATTGAAAAGCATGTGTCAAAATGGAGTTCTTGGTCCCCTTGTTTTTTTTCCAAACTTTTAAAGTTTGTATTGAATGAGTAAAAGGGGAAAACAAACAAACATATGGAAGTTTGGTGCCAACAAGAGAATTTTAGGCGTCTTAGATTTGGTACGTATCTACCACTATTTGTGGTTCATTCCCTACGGTTTCATGGAATGGTCAATGGTATTGTATCACTTTTATAGACAAATTTTTCTATGGGTATCCATGCTTAATTCGTGAAAAATCAGTCATTGGATGTGTTTAAGGCTTATAAAGTTAAACCATCAAACCGACCGAAGTGGTAAATACTATAGTGGGTATGATGAATCAGGCCAACATCCAGGACTATTTGCAAGATACTTGATGGAATGTGACATCGTTCTCAAAATGGTGTATTTGAGATGAAATTAGACCTTAAAAGACATGGTTATTAGAATGACAAATCATATTTTTAACCAGAGTCTCTACAGGTGAAACCTTAAAGACTGCAATAGACAACCTTAGTCGAGTACTTAGTAAAGCAGTAACTAAAACCCCATATGATGAACTATGGACTGGAAAGAAACCTAGTATAAAGCATTTACATATTTGGGGTTGTCCAGCTAAGGCTAGGCCATACAAGCCTAATAAAAGGAAACTGGACTCAAGAACTATAGTTACTACTTTATTAGCTATTCGAAAAGGTACAGGGGTTTCATGTTTTATTTCCCCTGTTCAAATACCCTATTTATTTGTGACGGATAATGCCATATTTATTGAAAATGTTGAGAATAGTGGGAGTACACAACCTAGGAATAATGATTTGAAGAAAGAACACAATGTTCCTTTAATGGATTGATCATACCTGTCTTTGGACAGTATGCGGTTGAAAATCAACCAAGTATTCCTAAGTTGCCTCCTACTTTTACAGAAAAACCTCGACAAACTCAATTAGAAGTGTCATTAAAGAATTCACATAAAGGGGAGGAGACTAACTATTTAAGGAAATTATATAGTGTATCTCCAAGAGCATAAATTTGATATAGGAACTGAAAATAATCCCATTATTTTCGTTCAAGCCAAACAACGTGCTCACTCCTTAGATTGGATGAATGCCATGTTAAATGAGTTTAAGTATATGTAAAAGACAATGACGTTTGGGATCTTATCGAATTGCGTAAAGGAGTCAAACCAATTGGTTTGCTAATGGGATTGCAAAACTAATCATGACTCAAAAAGGCAACATCGAAAGATATAAAAGATATCTTTTCTCGAAAGACTTTACTCATAATGAAGGCATTTATTATAAAGAGAAGGCTTATTATGGCACTTGTAGCTCATTATGATTTAGAGTTACACCGGATGGATGTTAAGATGGCTTTTCTGAATGGTGACATTCGTGAGACTATCTATACGTGTAGCAACCTCAGGGTTTTGAGTCCAAAGGCACAGAACATTTGGTTTGCAAGTTGAAGAATCCATCTATGGCTTAAAGCAGACATCTCGTCAGTGGTACTTAAAGTTTGATCACATTATTGCCTCTTTTGGTTTTAAGTTAAATTAACATGGATCAATGTTTATATTATAAGATCAGTGGGAGCAAATTTATTTATTATGGTAATATGTGTTGATGATATTCTACTAGCAAGAAGTGACATACGGTGTAGTAATTTTGTTATATGCATAAAGATCACTGTGATATATCACGTGATATGTTTTGGCTTTCACAAAATGCTTACGTCAATAAAGGTGCTAAGTAGTTCTGGCATGCACAACAATTTACCAGGTAATTCACGTTTTGGTAATGGTGATAAGTTAAATTTGCTTACATATTCAAAGAACGGTTTATAAGAAGATATCCCATATGCGTTAGCAGTAGGGAGTCTCATATATGCTCAAGTTTGTACGCTCCAGTTACTGCGTACGTAGTTGGAATGCTTGGCAAATACTTAATCCAGGAATGGATATGGAAGCGGCTAAAAGTTTTATGCGGTATTTGCAAAGAACAAAAGATTTCACACTCACATGCCGAAGAACCAATCATTTGGTAACCGATTGGATCTTATCGGATTCCGGTATTATGTTGTTAGTTTCATTTAGAAACTGTTAAAGATTTATTGTGATACTAAAGCCGCTAAATTTTTTCTTTGAGAATGACAAGAGTTCATATATTAGCGTCCCGTAGGACACTGATATAAAGTTTCTTGACATGAAGGAAGGGTTCAAAATTATCATTTGACAGTTGATAGTTGAGTATATTAGTACTGATCTCCAAAATATGGATTCACTTACTAAAAGCTTACCACTTAAGGCACTTAAAAGAGCTTCTAGCTTGTACAGGAGTGGTTAATTAGTCTTTGTGATATTTCATTTCAAATGGGAGTTTGTATTACTAAGTAACTCTTGACCCGTACTCAAGAATTGATGATTATTTTGAAATAAAGTTATCTACTTATTCATTTATGGTTGCGCATATACAGTTTGATTAAGTAGAATAAAGAAAATCACTATAAATCATAAGGTTGGACCAGTTGAAAATGAACATGTTCAGGGATCACATTACATGTTATTTTCATGCTACACATCCATACTTAATCTATGTCGTTGGAGATATTAGTATTGTGACCACAGATGGGTCTAGTCATGCTAAATGTGGCAAAGGCCGCTGTGATCCTATATTTTTATTTTCAATGGACCAGATTGTTTTTTTTTTGAGATGTCACTCTTTATTTCGACAGTCTAATTTTAGAGCTCTTAAGGTCAATATTGTTTAATATCAGGTTATGATCTATGTGGTACAAGTGGGAGATTGTTAGAACTTTTCTCTTTAAGGTGTACCTACATAGATTATACACATTACACAATTGTTTATTGTCGAACTACGTCCGAGTGACATTGAGAAGACTCACTAAATCGTGATCTTAAAGTAACATGACCGAGTCATTTACATGTCTCAAATCACACGTGTATAAAGTGAGTATGGGCTTAACGATATGTGCAGATACTTTTATGGGCTTGAGCGTATTTCTATTATCATGATGGGCTATAATAGAAATACACCCATAGTATATAAGTTGAGGTCCCCACCCCAAACCCTATTCTGATTCTCATAAGTTTTCCATCCACTGTGAGAGAACACAATAAGGGTTTTGGAGTGGAAGACAACAACGTTCCGCTGCTGCTTATAGGACTTGCTTGATAACGCTATGGCTTCAGGTATGTCCTATTATAATTTAGTTTTCTTTACTGATTGACATGCGATTCTGGGTATTGGAGAAATCCTCACATAGGGAAGTTGAAGTGAAGAGAGTTTTACATTTTGGGTCTCTGAACAATGTAATGATGAGTGTTTTTGGGAAGAGTTATGATTTTAATGAGGGTTCTGGTGAGGCGTTTATGCTTGAAGAGTTAGTGAGTGAAGGGTATGAGTTACTTGGGATTTTTAACTGGAGTGATCATTTTCCTGTGCTCGGGTGGTTTGATTTTCAAGGGGTTAGGAAAAGATGTAAGAAGTTAGAATGAAGAGGGTTGATGGGAAGCTGAGTGATGAAAGTGCTGGTGACTTTGTTGATGTTTTACTTAACTTGGAAATGGAAAATAGTCTCTCTGATTCTGATATGATTGCGGTTCTCTGGGTAACAAGTTCTTCTCTCTTCATTTAACTTTAGCTCTTTCTTGTTTGTTTCTTTATTAGTTACTTAATTTTTTCTTACCATTATTTGGAAACTAATTAGTACCGGGATTTATATTAATGCCAAACGATAGGCTGCACTAGATTGTTATTTTCCTCTAAGTTTTGTTGGAACTTTAATGTTGTTGCCTGTTTAGATGCTTTTCACTTGTTGTAATTGATTTTACTTCGATATTGATATCAAATGCATATTGATTTACTTGCTTCTTGATATTAAGACCAATATGGTTACGATTTTCAGGAAATGATATTTAGGGGTACTGATACAGTTGCAATCCTCTTGGAATGGATTCTTGCAAGGATGGTCCTACATCCGGATATTCAATCCAAAGCTCAATCAGAAATCGACTCTCTTGTTGGCAACGACCGATTGGTATCAAATTCTGACTTGCCCAACCTTCCTTATCTCCTTGCAATAGTGAAAGAAACCCTCCGTGTACACCCTCCTGGCCCGCTCTTGTCTTGGGCTCGACTCGCCATCCATGATGTACACATTGGAAGGAATTTTATCCCTGCTGGAACCACTGCTATGGTGAATATGTGGGCAATCACCCATGATGAGAATGTTTGGTCTGAGCCTAATGAATTCAAACCTGAGCGATTCATCAACGAGGATGTGAGCATTATGGGTTCTGATCTGAGGTTGGCTCCTTTTGGCTCTGGAAGGAGGATCTGTCCTGGGAAAGCTTTGGGTATGGCTACTGTTCAACTCTGGTTGGCCCAGTTACTTCAGAACTTCAAATGGGTTCCTTCTGATAGTGGTGTGGACTTATCTGAATGCCTTAATTATCTCTGGAGATGAAGAAGCCTCTGGTCTGCAGGGCCATACCTAGGTTTTCCGTGGAGTAACTTCTGGTGCCTGGTGGCGCTGGCTGGTTTTGAAGAATGAATTAAGGCATGGTTTTACGCTCATTTTGGTACTAGAGGAGCGCCGTCTATTTGTATTTCCTATCTAAGTAGTTTTCTGCCTACGATATTCAGTCTTTTCAATAAAAATGTTTGGGTTGAATTTAGATAACCTCTCTCACACCCTCATTCCGCATCCATCCCCTTCGCACTTTGTTATCACTTTTCTTGCTTTTATACTTTTCTCTTTACTGGTTATTTAGATATATTTTGATCGTCACAAGCTTGCTCTAATCGCTCTGCAGAAGTTTTTATTTTGAGTATCATCGAAATGATATGCATGTTTGATCTAGGTCTTCAATATCCTTTTTACAAAATTGGTAGTGGTAGTTTTTGAATCAGAAGTAGTTCAGACCAATATGAGATTTGCATCATAATCAGTTATCATTGTCATGTCTTTATAGTCGCCTTTGGTGATTTTTTGAATGAAGACAAGTTGGTTAGTTTTTGAGTGAAATTATATGTAATAATATTGTGTAACACTTGCCAAGAAGTTGTGACATTTATTTTTGTAAGGTTCCTTTAGAGAGAAAAAAGTGAGGATTGTGGACCTGTGGTATGTATCTAAAATTTTGGACTCTCTGTAGTTCAAATCTTTGGAAGAGTTTGTTCATTAACCCTCTTTATCATGCACTTTAAAATCAATTTCCAGTAACCAGAGTACCAGGCAAGTCACGACTAATTACCAGATGTACTAACTAATGCCAGTGACTGCAACCCATTTCCATTGAAACATTTGGATGTTTGCAGTTACTTTTGATGATTTAGTTGGTATTTTCTCTTCAAATGGTGATTTTTATTCGTGATACACAATATTTGGTGAACTCAGCTCTAATCTTCAAGAAAAGA
The DNA here is from genome assembly GCF_015680905.1 of Coptis chinensis. Lineage (NCBI taxonomy): Eukaryota > Viridiplantae > Streptophyta > Magnoliopsida > Ranunculales > Ranunculaceae > Coptis > Coptis chinensis. Next base: position 43,471,295 of record NC_141456.1, read on the forward strand.
GTTTGTAAGCCTGTAACATATGGGTGCTATCTGTTCTTTGAGGACGCGAATGGTCATCTTTCACTCTCGAAGCAAACTGAACCTCGTGTAGTCGTGTATGTGTATCTCCTAGCTAGGCCCATTAAACGATGATGGCCTCTCTTTTTAGTTCGGGGATTGAGCTGGGCTGTATTTATGGGCTTGGATTTCACGTATATGCTTTCGACGGCATTTCGGACATGGCATAACCTGAATTCACCAAACTACTCTTAAAGTCTTATAGCTTTCACAAAATTAGGCCCAATCCCACAAATTGAAAAATAATTATGAATTTATGATTGTAGTACTCGTTACTTTTATTTAATGGGCCAGTGTTAGTAATTATGGTTTCAGGACAGTCTTATTTTTTTTTTTCCAATAATAATCTTCTCCTCGTAAGTCCTAACATAATAGAAATTTAATATTTTTTGACTCAACCCAATCTTCATGTGAGCAAACTCTTATTCCCCAAATCTCTATTCCACTTCTATAGATCAATTTCTTTATTCTCTCATGACAAACAACTACTTTCTTCTCCATCTAAAAAAAAACATTCAACTATAAACTTGTAAAAAAATTTGAGATCCAGTTGTTTCCATGTTTTGAGCTAGTTGATTGTGTGTTGTGATTAGGTCATTCTGAATTAAAGTCTTCATTTTGATCCGAGCTTTTGAGTGAGAAAAATTCCCACAAAAATATCAAACTAACCAATAAGATTTCAGCCTATAATTGAGTGGAAAATTTATTTATTGCTAGATATCAAAATTTTCTAATATTCTAATCTTCGGTAATTGAGTAGACCCTCACGGCCTCAGCCACTTAAGATGATAAGTTGATGGTAAGTTTGAAGGAGTAATCTTAGACAAAATGGCAAATCGTATCATTAATCCAGCAATAACACAGTGCTCTACTACTATTTAAGACCCAAGCCTCTTTGGAAGTTCAGATAAAATAAACAATTTGCACAAAAAAAGCAAATAATCAGAGTGGCGCAGCGGAAGCGTGGTGGGCCCATAACCCACAGGTCCTAGGATCGAAACCTGGCTCTAATAGATGAGAAAAGGTTTTTCACACTTTTTTTTTCATTAATTTTTTGTCAATAGTAGAAATGTTTTTGGGACGAACACTAGTAGTGCACATTAGTACATGGGAATTGAACCACATATCTGTTGCGTGTCACTTTCTACATCTATATTGTTATACCAATAAGTAACAGATCCAGACATTTTCATTCCACAATCTTTAGTTGATTAATTGGAATCATCAGATATATATGAGCTTGAACTCTAAAAATACAACTTATCTAGAGCACGGCAGTAGACATGGTAGCTAGTGGCTACTAAGATTTCATGATTCGTTTTAATTTCCATAACCAAGAGTACATGACACCAAATGCACAATATGTGGACATCAACATAAGAGGCAAAAAAGGAAGCATGTCGCCAAGAAAATAGGGTTGTAAAATAAGACCCCATAGTTCAACAACAAACAGACCCACCAGATAACACATCTTAACAACGCCTACAACCGTTGCACCACCTTCCTTTGCAGTCTCTGAAGATTTTCCACTTGTTGCGATCTTTGTGTCACCTTTATCTGTCGATCGTGATGTATTTAATGCTGCAACTTTGCTATATATTGTGAAGTAAAACCTGACCACATGAGAAGTGAGTGAAAAACAAGCAACAACACTTTTATGGGATACTCCTAGGCTTCAAATAGAAAAGGGAACAATGAGTAGCTGGATACTGCATTAAGAAGACAAAATGTAAAGATCAGTCGTCGTAGCAGACTGAAAATAAATACTACTGTTTTCTCTATCATTCACAATCCAATTAATATGAAAAAAAAAGTACCCAGTATACAACTGTCCAAGTAAGAAACACAAAACCAAACAATGAAAAGAACAAACACCTCTTCTGCTAATAGTTACTTAGTAAAGTAATACGAAGCAAAGATGGTTATTAATCTATCAGAATCAACTGAGTAGTGAGTACACGTGGATACATCTCCAGCTTTAAATATAGAGCATCCTAATCTCTAAATCAATCGAAATGGATTCAAGAGTAGGGTCGAACGACGCTGCCTATTCTCGAATAGAGTACCTTCCCACAAGTATAACTGTAACACCCCCATATCTAACACACATCCCGAGGACATGGAGATGTATCTCGAGGCATTACGTCATCCTAATTTTATAAAATTTCGACAGAGTTTCATTTGAAATATCGACATTTCAAATACCTAAACCCTGTCATAACCTGAAAATCAAAATAATATAATCCTCATAGATCAATCCTTCCAAGCTACATATCTAACTTAACTTTATACATGACAGTGATAACATATATATACAAAACTGTTTGAGTGTGAACTGTTATACATATACATTAAGTATTTACAGCAAAATAAGCTAGATCCTCTCTCATCAAGCATAGTGAAAATCACCCAAGTCACCATAACCATCATCACTAGTAGTAGTAATTGTCTCCTCCATAACAGTTTCATCTTAAAGGTATAAATATAGGAATGAGCAAACAACAATGCCCAGTAGAAATGTACCTAACCAATAAATAATCTACTTAAAGCAAAACCATTTAAAACATACAGGGTTTCCATCATAATAATCAAAATATCGTGACTATATAATAAATCACTAACTAGCAGAAATCATATAAGCATACTTCTTTAATACTCAAAATAGATTTTTCACAATCATCATACAACTATTGTGGCCACTGCATCCTATTAGAATGGTGAGGATACGACTGGTACTCAGCCCCAGTCCCAAGCAATATCTCGGTTCAGTACTTCCCATTGTGAACCATGCACCGTTATTTTCCTGATTTTACCGGCAGGGAGCTGAAGTGTCATTAGTTGTGATCTTACACACAAAATCCAAAGCTTTTAGGGCTCATGTGGGCCCTATGACCACGACCCCAATACGGGTTGTCCCCTAATTACGGTGGTCAACCGTTCGACGACTACAGACTGCTCAGGATCCTGACACACGTCCTAAACTCTCACTCCTCGCGTTAAAACTTCCTCGAGGTAATGTGTAACCTCACACAAGCTAATCACGTATGTGTGAGTTCCGGATTTCCAACTAATCAAAAACCACAACAACCTATGACTCCCAATCAGGCCCAGTCATAGTAAATAACATAAAACAAATCCAAATCAATTGAACAATCCAAGAACCTCACACATAGCTTACACACAATCGGGTATCCCATACCCGCATTTCAAAAATCCATCTCCTTTTTTCCTTACTGAAAACGAGAGACGAAAACCCCTTTTCAAGACGAGTTTTTCCCTTTTAAAAAAAAAAAAAATTAATCCCAATAACCCGAATTTCACAAAACTCCTTTTTCACGCAAAAGCTGTCAATATATTTAGTTTATATCAATTTAAAAATAAAATGTGAAACATGAGTATCACATATACATGCATGGTTCGATAATCAAACTATCTTTTATCAATTTAACAAATAAATCATGCATTGAAAATTGCAGGCTATATATTGGTATGTAAGTTCCTACCTTAGCACGCTTCGTTTCCTTAATCCTAACAAGCACATAACCTTATCCAACTCCTATAAAATCATATAAGCATAACCGTAAATCTATATTTCCTTTCAACTTAAGTCAAAAGAAATAATTAACTGTTGATTATATTAACTACTAATGTAATTACTAACGTACTACCCTTCTAGTTACCAAAAGTTTTGTTCTAGACTGCTATAGGCCACCACAAGCCGCTACAAGACACTGACAGGCAGCCCAGGCCACTGCAGGCCTCCCAGGCCATCTAATAGGCCATTTTCAGTTCTTACATATATTTTATCAGTAGCTTAAACAATTCAAATGCTTCATATACAATTTCCTCCCATCCAAACACCAATTCCATTTGATAAACTCTCAATCCAAGTCCAAATTTCAACACTCTCCAAACCATAATAATTTCATCAATGAATAGGTGCGAATTTACTCTAATACATATAAACTTAGAATCATTGCTTTTATGATTCCAAGGCATATGAAACTATGAAAGTATGAAACAAAGTATTGAGCTAGAGGATATAAAAGTTTCTTACCAAATCAATAAGAATTTCTTCCTTTAGCTTTCTTCTCAACTGATTTCATTAAGCCATTACCTCTCCAAATAGCTACTGCCGAAATATAAAACCACCCCATTCAAATATCTTCAGTAATATATCAAATCCATTGAAATGAGTTTAAACTAGCTATTTGGGAAGAAGACTAGACTCACCTTTAAACTAATTAAATGGAAGTCGACGGAACTCAATCTCGCCTTGTCGCGAGAATAAAAGAAACCCCGATAGCCATACCTAAGTCATGTTTTGAAATTTCACACTTAACTTTAGTGTTTACAAGAGATGGGTTGTAGAAAATCTTAAGGTGGATAGATAGGTAAGTGAACTAGAATGGGATAAAAGAAATTTCTCTCTCTTGGTGTTATTTAAGTGTAAAAAAATAGCTATCTTGTTACTCTTTTTAGTTTCTATTAAGTATGGAGGCTAAGCATTATTTTGCCTTTACATGTTAAGTTAGTTAAAGGCCAAGGCCACAATATCTAAACTATCCCTAAGGTCATAACTAAACTTCTACCCACTAACTAATTTGACTTAACATCGTAATTATTTTTCTGCCCATCAAGCTTAATTTAATTTCCTACATCCTATCCCACCGCATGCTATAATAATAACTCACTCATGCATGTAAGTTGTTAAATCGTGCAAGCTTCGAACGCTGAAAAGCCGCTAATTAAATGACATTTTTGTCTAATTTTTGCATGAGTTTCTTACCTAACGTGGCTTATGAGTCGGAGTTAAGTTTCATTAAGTTATGTAAGTTTGAAATATAAACCCGACCGACCAAGTACGTAAATGTCCCTAGGTTTGATATATAATTTATGAAAATACCCTTAACGAGAATTCGAGATTTTACAATAACTTAACACAATAGCAAGAGAAATGTCAATCACTACTACAAAATGACACATATACCACGGTCAATAAGAACGTTTATACCACGGTTCTTCCGAAAACCATGGGAAATACTTATATACCACGGCAGAAATTTCTTTGGTCATTGGTTTACTAGTATATGTCACAGTTACATGAAAACCATGGGATAAGTTGGGCCATATACCATGGTTAGTTTTTTTTTCAGCATGAGAGTACTCCACATCCCCACTACCTTAAACATAAACAGTGGTATATAAATTTTCTACTTTCTACCGTGGTTTATGACTTTATGCCAATTGCCAAATAGTCAAATATGCCAAAAAAAATACGAAACTCATTCAAATTGGATTCCCGCTATTCTCTCGGTCTCTCCCCACAACTTCTACAGTTCTACAACTCTTAGGATTCCCGCAACAGTGAAATTGGTGGGTTTACGATTCTCACAGCCCGTTTGGATAAAAAACTGCTAGAATTGGAATTGTCGTGGACTCCCACAACCTTATCTCGTGAGAAACGGGAATTAGATTTTGGGAGAATTATCGCAAAGTTAGTTGTGGGGGTTGTTACGTGCCTATACAACTACAACTCAACTCGTCTTCTTCACATCAACTCGTCATCGTCCTCACTATTCAATCACTCGAGGTAACCATTTTCATAAAAATAGCAACTTTTTTTTTTTGCTGATTTTAACCATGTCTTCTTCACTTGCTTCTTTTAACATCTTCTTCTTCACATTTGTTTTTGTTGAAGGTGACCAACTAACCAAGTTCAAAGGATTCTGGCAGTCTCTATTTCAGGTATTTTTTTTTATGCATATATTTGTTTTTTGCGATGAGATGTGATACCCTCTAGTTTCAAGTATTTTTTTTGCGATGATTGTATACCCTCTAGTTCAGACAAGCTATATTCACTATAGTAACGACACTAGTTTCCGCTTGGCTACTGAGAACTGAGAATGATTCTCTATAGGAGGAGTGAGCCCATCTCTTGATTACTCAAGGAAACAGAGGTATTTCCTTATAGAACAAATCCTATTCAAGTAAGGTTGTTTCTATTTTATTGTTACCTAAAATCTCAATGAGATTATGATCCTAGTTTACATTCCTCCTTAGCAAAGGTAACTGTATTCTCTAAAACGTTAAACAAAAACCTATGGTTTGATTGAGCAAGGTTTCCTATTATCAACGTGAATCTAAATCAAACCGATGAGGGACAATAGCCGGGCATAGATAGTCGGGAAAAACTAAGAACGCTCCCTCGAAGTCACATCCAAATTTTCCCCTGGAAAGTGGAATGTGATGGTCGGTAGTATATTGTCATTACCCGCGACTTTCATTGCATTCGGGCCGACGCGAGTAGCACAAATCCATTCCATACATTGGTAGGAATGGCTGCTTTAGGGGTAAAAAGTACCATGCCGAGCCATTTTCACGTAATCATAGGCCTCCTGTTCCATAAAAACTAAAGGGCTTCCATCGTCAAGGACAAGTACCACCTTTACCATCACTTCTAACTCCAAATGTCCCAAAGGGTAATCAAGGCGGCGACCTGCAACAATCGATATCGATCAAGTCAACATAGTAGAAACTTTGATATACTGGTCCTTGGATCAATTGAGTAGTAAGTAGTTGTGCATCCGGTTTAAACCGAAAGCATCCGTGCGAATCTTAAAAATGTACTACTTGCTACCGATTGTCTCTATAATGTGGTATGCAAGAAGACATCGACCCTAGACTACTGAATAGGACCTAGTTGATTTAAGTGAATCTCCAATATTTTCATATGGAACATCCGAATGAACGGCTAAAGCTCCTAGGCAACGCCGTCTTTCACTCCTCGGAAGAGAATAACGTAAAAAGTATTAGGGCTATCCGTTAGGGTGAAACAACGAGACCAAAGCCCGCGTCTGAGTCGAATAATAATACCTACAGATAGGAATATTGCTATCATTATACCCAAGCCTATCTGCTCCCATTTTCCCCGTTCAAGGGGATCACCAAATTCGTTAAAGGGGGTCCCTCGAAAGCATCGAAGCCACGTTCTCGGCTACATTCTGAACTTCCACAAAATGTAGACTTTTTAAACCTGGGGCAACATAATCCATCCATAAAAATGAATCATATGAAGAGAAAGGGGCAAAAGGTTGAGCAACACCCGCATCTATGGGAACGAACGAGAACCAAGCGGTACATCCTACACCGAGGATAATAAGAACTATGATGCGACCATAGTTACCAGAATACTCGGTGAGTACCTCCACAAGGATTTTCTTGGGATTACTTGGAACTAGCTCCTTTAGACCTTGTATAGGCATTATACAATGCGTCATTGGGGCTGTATAGTAGGATAACTCCAGCGAGCTACTCAGTAATGAAAGCTTCTCAACCATTTGTGGTAGATGTAATAACTGATAAAGGGTTTCTGGATGTCCAAGTATGAACCAGAAACCAATTCCTATTTTATTGATATTGTCTACTTTATCGCTATTGTACTGAAGCGAGTCCATGAATGAAGCTAGGAGATCCACAAATGGGACCCTCAGGCTCTCAATAAAAGAATGATGCCAGGAGTTGAGATGCGGAAAACCATCAAAAGAACCGGGGTATTTGTGGGACCCATCATGAACGGGTAGAAGTGGAGCAATGGTAGAGGGTATACCTACCTCAGATTTCTCTTTCAAGGAGAGCCTCTCCAAATCCATGTTCAAAGAAAATAATTGGTTCTCGTCAAGGTAGTATAAGAAACGAGACAAAAAATCATGTGATGATTTCATCATAAGCTTTTTATTATTATTCTTCCCTCTTGGATTACACAATCATGAGTACCATGAAAAAGCATTGGTTCGTCTCCTGATTTCATAGTAATCATTTTACCTGTTAAATCTAGTTTTTTCAACAAATTGAGTATTTGGACTTGAAATACTACCTCATCAAAGCCCATTTCGATACTGATTTGAGGGATTATTATGTAAACTTCATGCATATACCTAAGATATGGTATACCTGGATATATTAATTTATATTTTGAATCTAATTCCGTAAATAAATAATTGAGAATAACATCTGTTATATATAATGAGTAAGGGAGTGGAAATTTCAATATTGAAGTCAAATCCCGACCATATGAATCATGGATAGGTAGAGTTATAAAATCTGATAGTAGTGTCATTATATCCTCATTTTTCACTATTCTTTTTAATTTCTCTATAAGATTAGACTGATTTATGGTCATAATGGAAGGTAATAGGTTGATTTTATATATCATTAACACATTATCATAATCTCATAATAAATCAATAAACTCTTGGGATGATATTTTAAAGCTTAATGAGTTAGTATTTTGAAGTATTATTGCGTTAAGCATATGTCCTATACTTAGTTGCACAATACTGTCTTCCGGTTTTGTTTCCATTTGAACATAGAGACTTGCATTTCCTACTAATGGGATTTTAGAGATCATAGGAGACATAGTGTATGTTCTAGCTTTCAATCGTTTGATAATTGATTTCATTGTAGATAACGACACTCAGCTAAAAGATGAATCCAAATTTGGCATTTGGCTATAATAATAGTAACCCACCAGATATAACTCAAGACGATCTAGAGAACAAAATGGTATAACATCATTATTTGAAATATCTTCTTGAGAGCTTTTGATATATTCTAAAATATCTACTATTCGATATTCATTCTCCATATCTGATATAATAGAAGTATCATCACTAGAAGTATCTGAACTAGAAGAATTAGAACTATCAGAATCTGAACTAGAATCATTCTCACTAGAAGTATCATCACTATTAGAACTGAAAAACTTAATACAAAAGACAAATACCAGTTGCGAGGCGGTTTGAAGTTTGTTAATAGGTGGGAGCTTTTCAGTTTGTTACCATGAGGGATGTTTTACTCTAATGTGTGGCATACTTGTAGAGGGTATAAAGAAGCTTACATGTTAGGATTTTACTTTGTTTGATACCGGTAGCTCGGCGGTTTGAAGATCGTTAACATGAGAGCTGTTTTTTTTTTCTCTATACTATGATATAGTTAGTATTGGTATTTCATCTACAATTAGATTTTTTTTTACTCTAAAGTGTGGTATACTTTATAGGGTATAAAGAAGCTTACATGTTAGGATTGACCTTTTGTTTGATACCGGTAGCTCGGCGGTTTGAAGATCGTTAACATGAGAGCTGTTTTATATCTATAGTATGGTATACTTCATTCTATAGGGGATTTTGAGTTGATATTTGAATTCTATTTATGGAATAGTCATCAGTTAGAGTTGTTTATAATTATAGAATAGTATGTTTGAAGTTATAAATACCATGATTATATAATAGTAGTCATTTATAGAATAGTCATAAATACCATTAGTTATAACTCTCTTTTTATCTAAAGTGGTGCATATTGTATAGGGTATTGAGAATAGTAGTCATTTATAAATACCATTATTATAAAATATACTATTAGTTCTATAAAGATATATATATATACTATTATTATAAAATATACCATTATATATATATATATATATATATATATATATATATATATATATATATATATATATATATATATATATATATATATATATATATTATATATCTTTATTTCTCCTAAATTAGTTCTCCGCAATTGGGTGGTAAGGCTTGACAGAGACTTGAGTTGTCTTGTTAGTTCGTTGTGGGTAATTCAAGAGAATATATTCTGCACCTCTATGCAATGATCCTTTCTTTAAAACTGTTTTTAAAAGTTAATAATACAACAGAAATGTATTGCACTCTGTTGCTTGATCAAGAACACTACTGATATATGACGTTTGGATTTTAGCTATAAGCTAGATGCTACCTAAAACTGAATGGTCTAGAGTGATGCACAGATAGATATAGTAAGTGTTAATTTGTATGTGAAGTCACCATGGATATCCATTGCCTACTACTTCCAACAGACTTAAAAAGGATCAAGAAAATGTGGACTTCAAACAAGTAGAAAATTAAGAAAATAGACTGGGAGCTTATGCAGCTTGAACTACCTAAACTCATAGAACCTGACTCCTGACGATTTAATTGTTCCATTTGACACAATGATAAAATACGAGTTTAATAGAAGTTTTTTATCCACCTACAAGAGCGGTGGTTCAAGATGCAAGATTGGTCCTTGGTGTGGCCACTTGGAACACTTCAACCTGCAGAAGGATCATATGGAAACTACTTCCTTTTGCTAGTGTGTTTGTTGTTTGCGTTCGACCATGCCTTCAACAACAAAGCAGTTAATGCTGCGAAACTAGTGATTGGCATGAATGCTACTTTCAGCTGGTACTGGTCATCACAGTAGGTTGAAAGGCATGGATACAGGTTTGACGTTTGAGAACCTTATAAGTAGCTGAACTCTACTGTTAGACCACTTTAAGTCATAAGCTTGATTTAAGATTGCCAAAGTAGTGATTGCAGTAAGTAACTTGAGAGTTATTGTAAACATTCTTCCTTTGTCTTGCAGATTCTTGGGAAAGCTCTTGGAGTTCTTGAGAATAGTACGTGTAAGGACTTGAGTGGAAACCAGTATTCTTGCTAGATATTGTTTTCTGCATTTAGTTCTCTGAACTTTTCTTTGTACTTTCTGTAGCTCCATGTAGTTGCTTGTTTTTATTTTGTGGTTACGGTGTTTAAAATGACTTATCTTTATGGGGTTTTAGGTTTTTGTTTACTTGCAATAGGAATAAGAATGGATAGGTCCTAAATGACTATGGATAGAGTAACGAACGAATTCAAAGTAGGGGTCTTGTACTTTCTTAAATGTGTTGAAAAGAGTGTAGGCCCGAAGATGCTTCATTGGATAAAATGCCCATGCTCTGTTTGTGGGAATAATCAACACCAGACTTTGATGGAGATAAAAAATCATCTATATGAAAACAGTTTTGAAGAAACCTATACAACATGGATATTGCATGGGGAAGATTCTCCTAGTGATCAGCCGCGAAGTGGTAGTACATGTCAACCTCTTTCTCAAGATTTTGATACCCCTGATGATTTTGCAGACACAACTAGAATGGTTGAGGATGTATATGAGCATTTCACTGGGGATCCTGAAAAACTTTGTAAGTTGCTTGAAGATGCGGAGAAGCCTCTGTACAAAGGTTGCACAACATTTACAAAGTTGTCATTCCTTGTCAAAATGTTCAATTTGAAAGCAAGAAGCGGGTGGTCAGACAAAAGTTTTAGCCTTTTATTGAAGTTGTTCGGAAAAGCCCTTCCGGAAATTAATGAGTTGCCAAAATCCATGTCCAACGCTAGAGATATTTTGTCTACGTTTGGAATGTGATCTGAGAAAATACATGCATGTCCCAATGATTGTATACTTTATAGAGGTAAGGAGTACAAGTCTAGAACTACTTGTCCGACTTGTGGAGCATCAAGATACCAAGAAAACAAGGGTAAAGCGCCTGCAAAAGTATTGTGGTACTTTTCACCTATCCCAAGATTTGTAAAGATGTTTCAATCGGCTCGGACAGCAAAAGATTTGGTATGGCATGCAAATGAGAGAGAAGTAATTGATGGTCAAATGTGTCATCCTGCTGATTCTCCTGCGTGGAAAGATATCGATAAGTTGTGGCCAACTTTTGCTTCAGATCCAAGGAATCTACGACTAGCTCTTTCGACAGATGGAATCAATCCACATAGTAACCTTAGCAGTAGGCATAGTTGTTGGCCCGTTATGTTGGTCACTTACAATCTTCCTCCATGGTTGTGTATGAAGAGAAAAATTTTGATGTTGACAATGTTGATATCAGTCCACGACAGCCCGGGTAATGATATTGACATTTACCTCGGACCTTTGATTAAAGATTTACGAGACTCGTGGGGGTCCTGGTGTTGAGGTTTTTGATGCCTACAAGCAGCAATCTTTTACATTGAGGGTTGTACTAATGTGGACAATTAATGATTTTCCCGCGTTAGGAAATTTAGCTGGTTGTAGCGTCAAGGGGTATTTTGCTTGTCCAATTTGCAGTGAAGAAACAGATTCCATTAGATTGAAACATTCGAATAAAAACATATATCAAGCACATCGAAAGTGGCTTCCAAAAAACCATCGGTTTAGGAAGCAAAGAAAGGGGTTTAATGGGCAACAAGAATGTCGATCAAGTCCAGAGTTGTTAACTGGGAAGAAGATTTTGGGAAAGGTCAAGGGGATCCAAGTCAAATGGGGAAAAAAAATTTGGTGATTCCGAAGCCAAAAGCATCAAAAAGGAAGTCAAAGGCATCCAATGAAAAGTCAAATACACAAAAGAGGAAGTGGCTTGCCTCGACTAATGAAAGCGAAAGTAGAACTTGTTGGAAGAAGAAGTCCATATTTTTTGAGCTCGAATATTGGGAATTTCTGCTTGTACGGTACAATTTGGATGTTATGCATATTGAGAAGAATGATTGTGATAGTATTATTGGCACACTCCTCAGCATGAAATATAAAATGAAGGATGACCTTAAAAGTCATCTTGACCTTGTTGAGATGAATATTAGGAAGGAACTGGCACCAGAAGCAAGAGAAAATCGAACTTACCTTCCACCAGCATGCCATACATTAACTAGAGAGGAGAAAGCAAAAGTCTGCAATACTTTGCTTGAGCTGAAAGTGCCAGATGGATATTGTTCAAATTTCAGGCATCGCATGGATTTGAAATTGTACGGTCTCAAGTCTCATGACTGTCATACATTGATGCAACAGCTTCTTCCAGTGGCTATACGATCAGTGTTGCCAAAACATGTGAGATATGCCATCATTAGGCTGTGTTTCTTCTTCAGTTCTCTTTGTGCCAAAGTGGTGGATGTGTCTAAGTTGCAGGAAATCCAAGACAATTTGGCGGTTACATTGTGTTTGCTGGAAATGTACTTTCCACCATCATTTTTTGACATTATGGTGCATCTCACAATTCATCTTGTACATGAGGTCGAGCTTTGTGGTCCAGTATTCTTCCGGTGGATGTATCCATTTGAGAGGCAAGTACAAGCTAATTTCTTATATTTTTCAATAATTCAACGAAGCTTCCCCTTTTTCTCTAACTCTTATAGATATTAAATTTTAGATTCATGAAGATATTGAAGGGATACGCTCAAATCGAAATCGTCCGTATGATGCATTGCAGAAAATTATCTTGTTGAGGAAGCCGTAGAGTTTCTTCTCGAAAGTACTTATCAGTGCTGCAAACCGTGGGAGTTCCTTTAGGAAGAAACATGGATACCAACAACAAAGAAAAAAAAGATACAATATCCAACGGGAAGCCTCTTGGTGGTACGAAGGTTGTTGGAGTCGAACAATACTCTTGGGAGCAAGCGCATCAGTGTGTTTTGCAAAACACAGATGACGTACAACTTTATATTAAGTAAGTTGACATTAATTATACCTAACAATGTCGTCTACAAGAAACTATGAAAGTTTCTTGCTTAATTTGGACAATTTGATGGTTACTGTATTTTCCTAATTATGTCTTTGTAGGAAGCATATGGAGCACCTAAGACGTAGTAATTCCCTTAGGTTAGCGAAATGGCTACAAGATGAGCACCACCGCACCTTTATTTACTGGCTTCGTAAAACGGTATACTAATTGAACTTGCATCACATTTAATACCATATTATAAATGTGACTAACAAGTTCCCAAAACCTGCATAAGCAAGTTGGGGAAGAGGAAATGATTCCCGGGAACGATCTCTCAGACATCTTGAAAGTTGTAGCTCAAGGACCTCGTCGAGACGTTATAAAATGCTCTGGCTATGTTATTGGCGGGTTTCGCTTTCATACAAAGGCTCATGAAGACTAGCAAACCAGAATAGTGGTGTAAGCTTAGTGGCTTCAACAGTGCAAATTGCTAGTGCCAAGGATAAAAACCCAGTCATTTCGGAGATGTGTTATTACGGTGTTATTCAAGAAATATGGTTGCTTGACTATATGACGCTTAAGGTCCCAGTATTCAAGTGTGATTGGGTTGACAGCAGAAATGGCGTCAAAGTGGATGAATTGGGTTTCACATCTGTTGATCTTGGTAGAATAGGCCATAAATCAGACTTTTTTGTTATGGCCTCCCAAGCCAAGCAAGTATTTTATGTACCCGACCAGCTCGACCCAAGATGGTCAATAACATTGAGGGCTCCTGAAAGAGACTACCATGAGGATGAGATCAACGTTGGTTGCTCTATTGACCATACAAACAGTAAAAGTTTGCCAGAAGTTGACTCTTTGGGTTCTTATGCTCGTGCAAATTGTGAAGGGATATGGGTCGATTCGACCTAAAACATATTTTCTTTCCTTCCAAAGGAGTTGGTTTATCTTGTACTAGATATTTTATCATTTTAGTTTATCACTAAGAAAAGTTTGTTTCGTTAATTTTTTTCCTCAATAAAATTTATTTGGGTTTATTTTGATTTGTTATCTTCTGCTTAAGTAAAATTGTGTAATCATTTTAGAAGTTATAGTTGTTATCTTATTTGGCTTCATGTGCTTTTATTCATGTCTACACTCTACATGAATTTAACATGGATCCAGAACAAAACTTCAATCCTAACACGGAAGTTGACGAGACTATTGACTCAGACATGGATCCAGAAGAAAACTTCAATTCTAACACGGAAGTTGACGAGACTCCCGACTCAAACATGGAAGAAAATGTGACACAACGTACTGGAGAGAAAAGGAAAGGTAGAGGAGCAGTTGTATGCTCACGTCTTACAAAGATGAAAGAGAATGAACGTGTGGATGTTATATTCAATCAAAATGGTCAACGTATTGGTGAAGGTGGGAAAGATTTGGCTAGCTACTCAGGTTTGATGGCTGCTTCTCGAGTTTCCATTGCTACTTATGACAATTGGCATGATGTCAAAGGAGAAGCGAGAGACAGATTATGGAAATTTATTAAGGTAAAAAGTTTGAAAATAAAATTACTTAATTAGATAGTCTTAATTCTTTGCTAGTTTCAAAATCTCTTGTATGTGTTTAAGGGGAAATTCAACTTGGAAGACCCCGAAATGAAAGGTACTTTGCTAGATATCGGTGAGAAATTGAGAGAATTCAAGAGCAGGCTGACCAGGTTCTACATCACACCATTTAAAGACCAACTCGAATTGCTTAGAAAACCTCCCAAAATATACGAAAAATATATCAGCCAAGAAGATTGGGACAAGTTTGTTAAATCGAGATTGACTGATGAATTTTAGGTATACTATTTTAACACTAAATTTCTGCTTATAGTTTTTTTTTTTTTTTTCTTTCTTTCTTTCTTTCTACTTGCATGAATACCATTTGGTTGTATATGAGTGTGGAAATTAGAGTCACTACATAAGAATATATGATGCTCTGCTTCAAGCTAGGATGAGTTGTTTCATTTAAGTCATAGAAGAGAAATGATAGGCTTATCTGCTTTTGATCTAGGTGGGGTGTCGGCTTTTGAACTGGAAAGAATGCCAAGTGCTTTAAAACGTATTACTTAGAAAGTCTAACTGGGGCAGGATCATCCCCAACGAGAATAGAAGTGACTCGCTTCCGGCTGGCATGTAGTCGTAGTCTTTTAGTTTCTGTAGTCGGCATTCCCATAGAAGATCTACAATGTTCCCTGACAGCTGTAGTTGTGCCAGAAAACATAGTAACATAGAAAACTTGGAAGGGTGGACAATTAGCTATAGCACCCGCTTCTCTCTGGGCTTTTTCTTTCAGAGGGTCTTGCTCTCCTGCTCTTCCCCAACTCTTATTCATGTCACGCCCCGAGACCCCAGCACACATCCCAAGGACGATGAGTGAATCTCGAGGCCGACACTATCACAGTTCTACCGAAATTTCGGCAGAGTTTCCTTTGTTTAATCGACATTCGTAAACCCTAAAACCTGTCATAAACCTGGACATTTCATAATACCCTTCCAACAACCATATATATACAAAATCTTCACCCTATACACCACTGTGATGCCCATATACATATCCCAAAATGTTTATGATGAAATACACTCCAATACATCAAATAAATACATCAAAATGAGCGGAGCTCTATATATATACAACCAAAATGACTAGACTATCTCTATACAACCAAAAGTATGAACTTGACTCTGTCCTCGTCAAGCATAAGGAAATCCTCCCAAATCACCATAACCGTCATCACTAGGGTTAGGGAAAACCTCCTCCGCAACTGGCTCGTCTGAAATGTTAAGCAGGATGAGCAAACAACTATGCCCAGTAGAAACGCATAGCCAATAAATAGTTACTTATAGAAAACATTTAAAACATGCAGGGTTTCCATAAAAGTATTCAAATATCGTGACTATATATATACATCACTAACTAGCGTAAATCATCTCGACATGCTTCATTGATATACAAAATATAGTTTTTCACAATCATCATACAACTATTGTGGCGGCCGCATCCTATTAGAATGGTGAAGATGCGGTACGACCGTCGGCCCCGATCCACGAGGCAATCTCGGTTCAAGATACTTTCCAATGTGAACCATGCACCGTTGTTTCCCGATTTTACCGGGGGAGCTGAAATGTCGTTGTTGTGTTCATTACACAAAAATCCCCAAAGCTTTTAGGGCTCAGGTGGGCCCTGTGACCACGACCCCCATACGGGCTGTCACCTAACTTACGGTGGTCAACCGTTCGACGACTGCAGACTGCTCAGGATCCTGACACACATCCAAGAGTGGACTAAACTCTCACTCCTCGCGTCTAAACCTCATCGAGGTAGCATGTAACCCCACACAAGCTAATCACCATACAGCGTGACACGTACAAGCATGGTTATCTATAAAAGTAGAAAAGGAATTCTCGGACTACATCCAGTGATGCATCCCTTTAAAGGTGGCCCACCACCTCGAAAGGTGTACACCACAGTTGGAATCCTATAGCGAACTGCCGTCTCCGGAATTGCGACAACAGTTCCTTCTTTATAAGAATTCACAATTCCTTTTCTAAATCCCCTCGTGATAAGCATAGTAATATCTATATATATACTCGTATTACCGATTGTTTTCGAATACTCTAGATACATATTTAGTTTTTCTTTTAAAACTGTTGATCCTGTAGGTGTGAGTTCCTGGATTTCCCACCATCGAGTAAAAACAACCTATGACTCCCAAACGGGCCAGTCATAGTAAATAACAACCGATGATTCCCAAACGGCAAATCATCGTAAATAACACAACCATCCCGGGAACAATCCAGAACCTCCCACCTAGTTACAAACACCCGGGTAATCCTCACCCGCATACAAAATCCATCTCTCTGTCTCCTTACTGAGACAAGAGACGCGAACCCTTCCCAAAACCAGTTTTTCTCTTTTAACAAAGAAAACAAATCTCCGCTACCCCGATTTTACCAAAAAACTCATTTCACACGAAAGCTATCTATATATATAGTTTATATCGAGGAAATACAGTGCAAAACATGAATATCATATATACATGCATGGTTGATACGCAACTATCTATTTTCTATTTAAACAATTTAAATCATGCATGAAAATAAGCAGACCATATATTGGTATGTAGGTTCCTACCTTAGCAAGCTCCGTTCTCCTCAAGCCCACTTAACTGAATCAATCCCGCTTAACCAAATCCACTCGAATTCACTCCTATAACAGCATATACATATACGTCGATTATTAGAATTGATCGAACAACGAGGAATTCTTATCTAGTGTAAGCCGAGAAGAAATCTCGACATTAAGAATTGGGTTTCGGATAAATTTTCATCTAACTACCGTTAACAGAGCTACAGGCCATTTCTGGTACTGTTACTCGGTCTCTACGGCTATTTTGGGCCATTGCAGGCCCTCATATCGACACCAATCCTATCACATCCCAATTCCAAGTCCAAATTTCAACTACAACCAATTCTACACCTCTCAATTCACATTAATTCTATTAATAAAATTGGTGGGTGTTCCTTATCCCTCGATCATTACTCAATCAAATCTTAAACAGTTATAAATTGACATAAATCTCTCAAAATTCACATTATCAGTTATAAATTGACATGAATCTCTCGAAATTGGAGTGAATAACTCAAAAATTCTTACCAAGTCGGCAAAAATCGTTCCTTGCTTTCTCCTCCACCAAAATCGCTCCACTCTATCTCCACCAACAGCTACTGTCGACATTACAAACACCCCTATTCAATTAATTCCATCCATACACCCCTATTAAATCGAAATCAAGTTTACACTATCGATTGGAGAGGAACTAACTCACCTGTCACCGCGATTTGGCTTCGGTATGCTCGAATTTCCAGGAGATTTCGAATTCTCTCGCTTCAGTTTAGTGTTTCTAGGTTTGAGTGTGAAGAATTGAGGGTTGGATCGATGGGAATTGAGAGAATTTAGGTTTCTCTCTCCTATGGTTTTTAAAAGGTGCGAAAATTGGGGAAGAAGAAGAGAATTTGGTTTCGCGATTTTGGTTTGGCCATTTTTTTTTTTTTTTTCTGTTTTTCGCGATTTTCGTTATATTTGGGCCGATATATTTAGGCCCAAGCCCAATATATTCCAATTTAAGCTTAAGGTCCTAATTAACTTCTAACCCCCACTAATTCGACTTAGCGTCTTGATTATTTTTCGGCTCATCCCGCTAAATTTAATCTTCTATATTCTATCTCACCGCAGGCTATAACAATAACCCACTCATGCGTGTAAGCTATTAACTCGTGCCAGCTTCGCACGCAGAAAACCGCTAACCGCCATTTTTGGTCAAATTTTCGTATAAGATTTGCTCATCTAACGGGGCTTAGGAGTCGGAG
Organism: Coptis chinensis; assembly: GCF_015680905.1. Lineage (NCBI taxonomy): Eukaryota > Viridiplantae > Streptophyta > Magnoliopsida > Ranunculales > Ranunculaceae > Coptis > Coptis chinensis. The sequence continues at coordinate 43,490,072 of NC_141456.1, forward strand.
TTAAGTTTCCTTAAGTTACGTACGTTTGAAATATAAACCCGACGACCAATTTACATAAACGACCCTAGATTTAATATGAAATTTACAAAAATACCCTTAATAATAATTCAAGACTTTACAATTCCTTAGCTAGCTTCGTTTAGCTGACCTTTACCTTACAGGCTTTCTTTCTAATGAAAGGGCAGAAGAAGAAGGGGCGTGCGTGGGTCACATCAGTTTAGTTTGGTCTTAGCTTATCGTTAGGGTACTAAAATAAAAGGCTTGAAAGCCGGCTAGCTCGCACTTGAAATGTGCCAGGCTTCTATAACAAGGGCATTACGGGATTGAGAGCAAGTGGTACGATAAGACCTGCAAGAAGGCCCCGAGCTCACGTATCTATCGCGGCTAAAAATCAACTGAACGGAGCGGAGTTGAAGAGCAAGCTCCTTCTCTTGAAAACTCACTTCTTAAGGTTAGGAGATGCTCGCCCGTATACCGGGATTGGAGAAAGAGAAGATCTCGACTAGGACTGAGAGGGAATCTCTAGCGGATCTTTTCTAAGCCAGGAAGATGCCTCTGCTGAAGTATTGGGGTTTCAAACTGAGATTTTACTTTTTCTAGTAGGTTTACCAGATCGAAAGAATCTTGTAGCAAACGGGATTGATTCCACTTCCTTGCTGTTAAGTATGTCCCTCTTATCTCTTGCTGATTCCAAACTCCATGAGGAGAGCTGCTCAGCCGACTAAAGCTAAAAGCAGAGTTGGAGCTTGGCAATGCAGTTGATCTTCTTGCAGCTGAGAGAAACCTCCGACATTAAAGTGAAAGTCAAATTGACGTAAGAAAAGAAGATTCAATTCAAAGAAAACAAAACCTCCAGATTGATATAATAGAGAAAGAACAATAGAGTACCCTTAGGTAGACTGAACGGTCCTAAAGCAAAGAAAGTCTGGCTTGCTGCAAAAACGAGAGCGGAGCGGGCTTCTACTTGACTAAGGGTATATAATCACAGCTAGGGTAAATAGAGCGCCAAAGCTTTAGAATATGGTTACGACCTGATCAGTGTTTATCAATAGGCCGATCCATCCACTTGCTGGCTCCTAGTAGAGCCACCAGTTCTTATAGATATTGACAGAGGCCGTGGAGTGCGCATATCTTTGGATATGTTGGAAAAATGGCCCCTTAATTCATAAGAGAAAGAATGTTCTCAAGTTCTCGCCCTTGCTCTCGGTCGATGATTGAGATGATCTTCCTTGTAATAGGCTAAAGTGTCCTAACGACACTTGCCGATCGCCTTCCCCTTACGGGTTCTCGCTTTTATTCAAGAGAAGGCCGGCTAATGTTGATCAATCTTTATAGTAGTATTCCCAGCGAGACCCGAGGAAAACGAAGGCCATCCTCCTTTCGACATGAAGAGATCGCTTCCTGTCTTGTTATTAGTAGAAAGTCGGCTTACTACTTACTATTAGTGCCATTTCCTCTATCTCGGTATTGTTCTCGGTAGAGAATGTTCTCCTCTACATCGCAACTATGGCCGGTTTAAGCTTTCAGGTTGTTACTAAAGCATCTCGTAAGTCCTTGCTTCTTGGTCCGCTTTCGTACCTTGATCCTTTTATCAAACCTTGAACTTGAAAATAGCAAGGGCTTTCCCGATCAAGGTCTTCCTCTCTCTCCGCTTCGGACCATTAGGGAGGTGGAAAAGGGAGATTCTTTTTAGTCAAAGAGGCCTTCTCGTGGATTTCACCTTTTTTTGGGGCTATCTCGTGCCTCTCAATTCTGAAACAACAAAGTAGGGAAGGGAAGTGGAAACAAAGTGAAAGAAGAGACTTTTAGGAATAAAGCACCAAAGATACCTTCTGGGGTAGACATGGCGGTTTTAGCTTATAGGGCTAACTTCAAATGGGAACTTGTTCAAGAGCCTCATCGATAATGATAAAATAAAATAAGGTAGGTGCTGATAAGATAAAAATTGATTAAATAACCGGTTTTAGGAGGGGATTTTGGGAAATGATGAACTTCAGAGGAAATAATTGAAAAAAAATAGGAGGAATTGTAGGGGAAATAGAGACTAGAGAGGTCCTACACACATGCCATTGTCTGGAAGGCTGTGATTAGATCAGTTAATGCAAGTCAAATCTACTTAAAATTCTATTTTCATGCCATTGCTTATTTTATAAAATGTAATAAGCCAATGAGCTTAGAAAACTGATTCTCAATGATATGAATATGAAAAAAAGCTCGTGGAATTTTCAGAACGAACCAATCAAAATATTTCAATTAACATTTGTGAATTAATTATGTCAGAAGATAAGCTTCGTTGGCTACTACAAGATTCTTTATTATCATAAGTACAAGTGTAAGAGAGTCGAGGAGTTCGTATCTTAGGCGCATTGTGTTATCTATTTATCTAATAGTATTCGGTTAAGAGAGTTAGACTAATACAGTTTTTTTCTCACGAGCTTTTGTATATATATAATTGCTAGGGTTTGATGAGGAAGTGTATTTTTTTTTAGAGCCTGATATATGAGCATGCATCTTAGATAAACGCATTATATGTCCTTATATAGAAAAAATTTAATGCCATTCAATCAAATTAAATCAGAGAACGAACGTAACAACAATAGGTCTTAGTTATCTACTAGGTGAGACTAACCTATTATAAATTTGTCCATGTACAAGAAGATTAGAACTGTTGAAAAATTTAGCATAATGAAAAATTTGCACACAGAAAAGTAGAGTGTAGTGGAAGAAGACTGAAATTGCATAGTGATTAGCCTGGCCCATGTAAATTGTTATCCTATACATAGTTCATTAAAAACATAGAAGTTGTGTTAGATATGGTTGACAATAGGCTCCAAGGATTATGTGTATGGTTGGCGATAGGCTATACGTGCTTAGTGAAATATCGAGATTAACATGCATGTACTCATGGGCTATATAAGGCTACTGGTCAGTTGTATAAACGAGCGAGTGACATGACCCGGGGAGCTCATAATTGCTCCAGTGGGTTTCTTAGTCTATATTCTTGTTCAAACCAAGCCTTTAGGATTACCTTTAACTAGGCGGTGTACCCGGTTAGTGCTTGGTAGTAGATCTGAGTAATTTGAACCATCTTTTGATAGACACACACGCCATGGGTAAGGATTTACTATATTCCCTTTTCCATTCCGCGACTTGATTTCTGAGTAAGAACGACCTGAACCTTTGTTTTTGAAGGTCCATCTAGGGATGTCCTGTTGTGATTTATGTTGGGGTAGCTCAGTGCAACTCTAAAGTGTTGCTTCAGAGTGTTTTGTTAATTGGAATGTGTGGTAACCCAGTCAGCATCACTAAAACTATAGATTTCTATATTAGGAAATTTAGAATAGATTTTCAAACGTACTAGTCTGTCACAATTATTTCCATTCAACAACTTGCTAGAATGCTAGCTAACATAATGGAGTTTAACCTTTAGGTATGGTTTATAGTTATCTGAAATTGAATTCATTGGTGATCAATATCACACCTTGACATGAAATTTTGTCTCCCCAAGATGTACATGCTACGACTTATGAATTGTTTTATATCAAAGTGACACGATCCCGAGCAATCATCCTTACAAAATATTAACAGACAATTTTCCAAGGATATTTCTATTCATGAAAACTAGCTAGCTAGCTATCAGGAGAATTAATAATAATGAACTACATAAAAATGCATGTTGGAAGAACAAGAAACATGGTTTGTCATGCGTCATGAGTCGTCTCCAGGACCCTACTGTTGAATTGTAATCTGTCTTCTGATTTTCATTTCACTCTAATTCTAGTGGCTGATAGTTGAGAAATAGGTATATTACATTTTTTTGGGGTCATATTATCAGATTTTGAGTTTTATCGGTTGGCTTATAAGGTTTCAGGCATTGTCAGTAATCAACCTGTGTTAGTAAGTTGGTGTAAGCTCTGTATGACCTATTTTATGTTGGGATTCACTTTTTGCATAAAGATGTAATATTGTAATTAGAGTTTGATCCCAAGAAAATGTGTAGACTGAAGAGCATGTATGCAACTCACAACGTGAGTTTTCTGCTAGCATTTCTCAAAATATGGTATTCATAGAAAATACTTAATATTTATTATCAATTTTCTTGTGCGACTATATGTGTCCCTTTTCCTTTCTAAATACATCACTGATTCACTTGGACAATAGGATGTTGCGCTGCTCTCTTTCTTGAGGGCCTTTCTAAAGAAACACAGAGCAGGTGATAAGAGCCCAAAACTGTAGTTTTAACCCCTTAACAATCATACTTTTAGACCAATTATGTGAGTAATAATTAAGAGTTAATACTGATTACGTGTTTTTATGCATTTCAGGCTTCAAAGTCTATTATGTGCAGAAATGTGCCACTTTAGCGAGATAAAGGAGCAAAGGTCGGTTGCTAAGGAGTTCTGTGAATAAAGGCCAAGATTCAAGGAGACAAAGCCTTTGTAAAGCCCGATCAAAAGCTGAAAAGTCAACACACGCGTAAACAAAGATTACACAAGTCGTGAGAACTTCCGAAGGCCGTATCTTTGGACTCAGATCTCGGAATTGGGAGTAGCTTATGTCAAAACGACTGGCTCGAAAAGAGCTTTCCAATGGTCAAAGCCTTGGCCCAATCAGAGGAGCAGAAGTGGACGAAACATCTATCGAAGGCAACTGCAGCTGAAGAGCCCATTTTGGACTAAAGAAATTGGGTTTTGGGCCCGATTTTCCGACCCAAAACATGGCTCCAAGCCCATGCACGATTTTGGATCTGGAAGTATAAAAACAAAAGCTTGACTCTTTATTAATGGCAGTTAGGTTAGGAAGCTAATGTTAATGGAGTTTAGGGTTAGAAAAAGTTAGATCTAGATTAGTTAATTACTTAGTTTTCATTCCATTAATTAGTTTCATTCTTTGTTTTAGCTTAGTTATTTAAATCATTGAATATCATTCATTAGATAAATAAAATAGTTGTTATTCATTCAATCATATCTTGTTATTATTGTTCTATTAGATAAATAAAGTTAATTAGTTCTCCATAATCTAGTTTCATTTTCATTTATTTATTAGCTTAAATCCTTAGATTTACTTATTTGTCATTATTAGTTTAATTCCATTATTGCATGAGTAGTTTCAAATTGAGTTTAAACAAATAAAGTTCAAATCTTTATATTATGTCTTGTTTAGATTCAATTGTTGGGAATGGTAGAATAGAAAATTCACATCAAATCATTACGCTCATCATTGTTCCTTTTGGGTTTGATTAGTTGAATTCAATTTAAGTCTTGAGGGTTTAAGAGTGGAACGAATCTTTACTCATTATATTGCATGATTATGACTTGAGAGTAAGAAGAATTGATTTAAACGTAAGAACGGTAGGATTACGTATTAGTGTTGTTAACATTAATATTTAGGATTCTATTATTTTTACATTTATCAAATGGCGCCGCTGCCATCTTAATCTCGTTCTAGACAAGAATTCAATTGCTTGAATCCAAGGGGCAATCCCCATTCTCTACCCACCCACCCTTTTTAATTTTTCATTCTTATTTCTTGAATTTTCGGAACTGTTCATTGTTTCAGGCAGCATAGGGGCTGGCGGATTCACAGAGAAAAACACTGCAGTGAAGGTATTTCTAAATTTTCGAAAATTCTGAAAATTTTCATACATAATATTTAATGTATTGTTGATTTACTGGAATATTTTCAGATTTTTAAAAGTTGGTTTACCTTGTGAAAAAAATACGATCTTTACAGTGCTGCATTTCAGTTTTCACACCGTATGTTCTTGAAAAACAGACGAGTAAGGTTACTTAGGGAGTTCTAAAAATTCTATAATTTTTACAGGAGTATCTATCCTAAGTCAGTAGTTTGTAGTAAAAATTTGATGAGTTTTTGATTTGTTTTGACTTCTTAAATAGTAGAGTGTTTCCAGTGTGTTTCTGCAGTGTTGCAAACACTTAATATCTGGAACACCAGCCAATAAGGAGAGGTTGTAGAACTCCAATTGCTCTAAATTTTTTACAGGAACAATTAGGATCTGTCAGGAGTCTCCAGTAAACATTTGGCAATTTTTGGATTTGTTTTGATGGGTTAACCATTCGGTTGTTTGTATTGTGTTCGAAAACCGTTTCGCAAACTTTGAAGGGGTGTAGAGGGACTTTAACAGCTCCGATTGATCTGAAATTTTACAGGCTACTTGATAGACGTCTTAGAAAATTACTGTAAAAATTTCAGATGTTTTGGAGTAAGGTAAAAGGCCTAAAACTTGAAAACTCTGGAGCGCGACCCGCGCCCAAACCGAGCGCGACCGCGCCCAAAACACTGGACTTTCGACAAAACAGAGGGCACCCGCGCCCAAACAGAGGGCACTCGCGCCCTCAAGGGAAAATTCAGTGTGAACAGCCCAATTTTCATAGGTAAATGCAAATTTTTATGTCTTCAAGTTACTCAGTGTTTCTAACTTGTTAAATACACTGAGATCGCGTATACAAGACGCTATTCAAACGCGTAGCAAGGAGGCATTCAGGTACTCCTTCTTCCACTCCTCGCCTCTTCTGTCAGAGGAGTTTTAATTCTAGTATAATCAGGCTTGTTTTTCATAGAAATAAATACAACACGCCTATCTAGAATTTCACACACTACACTTGCATCAATGGCTAAAGAACAAGAGACTCCTCTCTCTGATTTTTATAAAGCCCTAAACGATGGCCCTAAGTCGTGCATCGTTCTTGCAGACCTAGTGGGGATTTTTTGAATCCCCTAATATATTTAACTTGTTACCGGTTTTCATGGTTTAGACCACGAGAAGCCTTACCAACACATCGTAGGATAGACCAAGTTCTACTACATTCCATCATCCTAGCGTAAGTCCGGATCAAGTTAAACTTAGGGTGTTTCCTTTCACCCTAATGGCCGACAAAGCGGCGTCTTGGTTAACTGCCCAAACGCGCCAAACTCGTGGACTCATGGGCTCAACTTGTTCAATTGTTCATGAAACAATTTTACCCACCACTAAAGACAGATGAAATGCTTCACAAGATTCATTTCTTCAACCAGAATCCTCATGAATCCTTTTCAGAGGCCTGGAATCGTTTCACTGATCTTCTCATTGAATGCCCGCATCATAATCTTGCGAAAGACACTCTTTTTCGTTCTTTCTTCAAGGGGCTTTCACATTATCATAAGGAGGTTCTAGATATCATGACTGGGGGTAGTTTTCTTAGTAAAGGAGCCTTGGAGGCTTATAAATTCTTAGAAGATCAATCTAAGAAGAACAACAATTGGGGAGGAACCGATTCCTCCCGCTCCTCTCCTTCTTCTCTTGAGGTTAAACATGATCCCGAGCTTAAAACTCTTATCGATGCCCTCACTAAAAAGGTAGATGTCATCTCTGTTCAACAACAACCCACTCCAGTCATGAACATTAACTCCACTCGTTGTAATGTCTGTTGTAGTCTTGAGCATTCCAACTTCTATTGTCCTCTTGTCTATGCACAAACACCACCACAACCATCACACTTCAACCAGTTAACTCAACATCAAGGACAAGGGAACTTAGGTAACCAGAATAGAGGTTTAGTACCCAGAACCCAGAACTATCAACATCAAGACATGAACGCTCAACAAGCTTTAATTCCAATACAACCATCTACAGACAAAGTAGTAGTGACCTTGTTGGAGAAACAAAATCAAATTATGCAACAAAACTCCAACTTGATGAAAGATCAGCATGATCAAAACTCTAATATGATGAAACAAACAATGCAAATGATGCAGTCTTTGTGCCAAAAGGTTATTGACATGTCTTCTAACCAAAATAATAACCAAACCGACGTGTTTCCAAGTCAAGCGATTACCTAATCCTAAGTTAACAAACACCGCCGAAATAAAAGTATTCAGATGTAATGATAATATAAACCAAGGGGACCTACAGGTGATCACTACCCCGCCGCTCGGGGAGAGTAGTTGATAACCAAGTGACTATGCCTAAAGATCACCCAAAAACTATAAATGATACCATACCAAATCACGGTCATAGAAATTGAAGACCCTACACTGTAGAGGTTCCAATATGGAAACCTAGTTGGAAAGTGATAAAAGATAAAGCAATGGTTAACAAATATGTTCCCCTCATATTAGGTATAGGGATAAAACACCGCATGAACAACTAGATTTTCCTGTAGAAGGTGAAGTTAAGTCTATTGAGAGTTTTGTATATCACATTAGTGCTTCCGGCGATGTCGTCCCTACACTAGTACATATCCTCTTATGGAAGAAGACAAAGATCACAATTTTGACTCTTTGAACATAAGCCAACTAGAGAAAGAATTTTCAACCCTACCTTCCTGACCATAGAAGAGATGGACTAAACCTCATAATAGACGAGATAAATGAATTCCTCAAAGATGGAGATGAATACCATAATTATATGGATGCGAACAACCTAGATGGGGAATTCGATGAGTTTCTAAGAGCCTGTGATGATCCACCTTCTCAAGCACTACCTAGAGCACCACCCTACCACCATCCACCTAAGTTAATCCCTCATAAAATCCAATCATTCTTCCCACCCTTTTCTTCTAACACTTATCCACATTCCAAGTATTTTCCAAAACCATTCATTTACTCACGATCATTCACTTGGACACCTTCTTATTCGACTAAGTTGCATCGTAGAAAGTTTTGGAGCTTGATTCTGTTTGGTGGTGCATTCCATGTTAACTATTTATGGAAAGATCCACAATTGTTTAGATTATTGATATATGGGAAACTGCATGTAAATACATATATATCACTTTAAGTCTAGAGAATCTGACTTTAAAAGACCCACGTTTTAAAACAAATTTTTACAAACTTGTTTTCAAAAATTTGTTTAGGGGGGTGTTTTTGTTTTTCCATGCTTGATCACTAAACTTCCTATTCTTATCCCCACCTCGCTCCCTTTAAGAGTAGCTAGATTTCTCCTTGTTTGTTGTTTTGATGTTGTTTTTTATTATCACCTGCCCAACATGAAATTTTGTCTCCCCAAGATGTACATGCTACGACTTATGAATTGTTTTATATCAAAGTGACACAATCCCGAGCAATCATCCTTACAAAATATTAACAGACAATTTTCCAAGGATATTTCTATTCATGAAAACTAGCTAGCTAGCTATTAGGAGAATTAATAATAATGAACTACATAAAAATGCATGTTGGAAGAACAAGAAACATGGTTTGTCATGCGTCATGAGTCATGAGTCGTCTCCAGGACCCTACTGTTGAATTGTAATCTGTCTTCTGATTTTCATTTCACTCTAATTCTAGTGGCTGATAGATGAGAAATAGGTATATTACATTTTTTTTTGGGTCATATTACTGTATTTTGAGTTTTATCAGTTGGCTTAAAAGGTTTCAGGCATTGTCAGTAATCAACCTGTGTTAGTAAGTTGGTGTAAGCTCTGTATGACCTATTTTATGTTGGGATTCACTTTTTGCATAAGGATGTAATATTGTAATTAGAGTTTGATCCCAAGAAAATGTGTAGACTGAAGAGCATGTATGCAACTCACAACGTGAGTTTTCTGCTAGCATTTCTCAAAATATGGTATTCATAGAAAATACTTAATATTTTGCTATCAATTTTACTGTGCAGCTATATGTGTCCCTTTTCCTTTCTAAATACATCACTGATTCACTTGGACAATAGGATGTTGCGCTGCTCTCTTTCTTGAGGGCCTTTCTAAAGAAACACAGAGCAGGCACACATAATAAGGTGGGTTTGGCTAGACTATTACCAGTCCATAAAACTAACATCCAAGTAGCTTAGAATGAAATTTTGTTATCATTCTCATCATATAACCCTGCTGAATACTATGTGATAAAAATGAATTTGAATAGTCTACCTATGAAATGAACGTTGAACTCAAAACGTAAGTAAACTAAAACTAGTCTTATGTGTCTTTATTCTTATCAAAGATTCTACTCTCAATCTTATGAGATATAGTGGAGTAGAGTGATTCGTTCCACTCCTAGTCCTTCCGCATGCTTGTTATCGCGTGTAATTACTCTACTTAAGGTCTAATGAGAGATTTACGAAAAGGCAACTAGACTACGATGCAACTACCCACGAGATGCACTAGTCAACTATTAGGACAACTAAGGGAATGCTACGTTGATTCTATGATAAGGAGTTAGAGGGGATTGAATTCCACCTTAACTCGACTTAATCCTATTAACGACGAATCGTCATAATCCGAATTGAATCTGCCCAACAATTGGTTCTTCCTAATCCCTAATTACACATGGCATTCCTACCAATTCATAACTAGCATGTGAGCGATTAAACCCATTCTCATGGTGAACTAATCGTTTCTAGAGTGGAAAGGAAATTACGACGATTCTACGATATTCGGAATCAAGCTTTCATCAAGGCTTCTCAACCCCCTCTAATGGAGGTTTAGCCGAGAATCATTACGCAATCATTTCTGATTACATTTAAACTAAACATGATATAAAGAATTGAAATTTACTTAATTAAACAATAATGAAATCTAATTTAATGACTAAAATGAAATAAGGACAGGAATTGAAATTAGATCTAGAAATGGAAATGACAAAAATCGAAATTGATAAAAATACTACTTTATTAATCTAATCAAAATGAAGAACAAGATTCAAATGTTTAATCTAATACAATAATTGAAATGGAACTAAACTTAATTAATCTACATGAAAAACTAGATCTAGAATTCATTAATGGAGGCTACTAATCTAATCTATTTCTAGGTCTAACTATCTACCATTAACTATCTACCATTAACTAAGAGCTAAGCTTTTGTTTTTATACTTTCAGATCCAAAAATCGTGCATGGGCTTGGAGCCATGTTTTGGGCCAGAGAATCAGGCCCAAAACCCAATTCTTTCAGTCCAAAAAGGCCTCTTCAGCTGCAGTTGGCTTCAATAGACTTTTCGTCCACTTTTGCTCCTTTGATTGGATCAAGGCTTAGACCATTGGAAAGCTCTTTCCGAGCCGGTCGTTTTGACATAAGATAGGCCCCATTCCGAGGTCTGAGTCCAAAGATACGACGCCGAAGTTCTCTTTGTGTCTTTGTTTACGCCCAGCGTCGACTTTTCAGCTTTTGACCGGGCTTTAGAAAGGGTTTGTCTTCTTGAAACTTGGCATTTAATCACAGAACTCCTTAGTAACCGACCTTTGCTCCTTTATCTCACTAAAGTGGCACATTTCTACACATAATGGACTTTGAAGCCTGAAATGCATAAAAACGTGTCGGTGTTAACTCTTAATTATTACTCACATAATTGGTCTAATAGTATGATTGTTACAGGGTTAAAACTACAGTTTTAGGCTCTTATCAAACCACCCCCAAACAGCATTTTGATTGTCCTCAAGCAAAGATGAGAAATTAGAATAAGTGACCAAAAATGGAGTTCTAACTACTCTCGTTTATTTGAGTCGCGATTGCATTGACCATATATAACAAGGCGCTAAACCACTAGGAATTCCCTAGTGGGCGAGTTATAACCTCGTGAGAGTTTTCCAGATGAAGGTACTCACAAACTTCATCTATACTACAACGACTAAGAAATAAAACTATTGTTTCCTTATTCATGCTCCAAATTATCTATACCTCTCATTAGCAATGTATATAGAGTAATCAAGTCGAAACCTAAGCTAATATATGCATAATAATCAATCATCTACAATAAACATATATACAATGAGTAATACTATGAAATGCAATAGCAGGTCCGTTTTCTCAAAACTTCGAATAGCGTCCTTAAGTAGGTTCTCACAATAATAGTCAAGATACAACACTCGACTTTTTCACTCAAGTTTATTTACTCTAGTCTTGATGGGCACACTTTACCTTACAATCTCAATGACAACAAGGAAGCCGGAGTCGATCAAACACATCTGCCACTTACTATCACACTAACCTATTCCTAATTGAGCTAGAGGTCTTTATTAGGTGTTGCGGGGATTAGGAGATGGTTTAAGAAGGAAGGAAATGGATATTCAAAGGACAAGTCCGAGATAATAGAGTCTTCATATTATGTAACTTAGAAAACCTTGTTATTTTCTTTTTGCTTCTATACTTTGTTTCCATCCTTAGCCATATTTTTTCCTTTTTCTTTACTTTGGCTTTTGACTCCTTTTATTCTTTTTTTTTTTTTTTTGAGTTTTTATTTTATTTCTATTTTTATTTTTCTTTTCTTTGGATGGAAACTTCTTTTCTTTATTTTTCCAAGCAATTAACTAACTTTTGTTTACCGCGAGGTTTTTTCTTCTTCTTCCTTCCTCATTCTATTCTCGGACTTATCTTAATTGGGTAGGTTGAATATTTTTTTTTTTTTTTGTAACAGGGGTAAAGGATTTGTGGTTTATGAAAGGCTAAAGAAAGGCTCGAGGGGCTTACTAGCGGAAAATAATTCATAGGTTTGAATTTCTGGCTATATCGATCCAAAGAGGGCCTAAATTCTCGCTTAGGATATGGTTTAGTGATCAAGCAAGTGGGCGTGTGATATCTCTATCCGAATTTACTTCTCCCTTGTGTCATTTCTCAAATGTTTAAATTATATAAGGCTTTTAGGCTATATTCTCACAGGATTTGTAGAATAAGTACTCTAGCCTAGATTTCCGAAACTTACTGCTAACAATCATAGATACTCATGTAATATATTTATAGATAGATGCAAAGATTATTACCTAAATATTAACCTAAGTTTCTAAAAATTATTCTGATGCAAAAGCTACATGAGATTTCTAGATTGTTAAGAGCATAGAGAAAGAAAACAATACCACTATTCCTAAGTGTATAGCATGAACTTATTTATTTATATTTTTGAATTTTTAAAATTTTAACTAGAAAACAAATGTATATTAACTCTATCTATATCCTAACAGACGCCTTAATTACATGTTTTTCTATGCCCCCAACAAGAAGCATGCGTTGTCCTCAAAGCATTTAAATAAAGAGGGTAGGAAAAATACCATTGAAACGCGTGAAATTCAGGGATATCTGCAAAACAAAGTTAGAACGTACTAATATAGGAAATAAAAACTGACGCAACTCTATACGAGTTCTACCCATTATGGGGTTAACAAGAATGAAATTGCTTGGGACATAAGCAGACACTAACTAGAATGAAAACTTACCTTATCTCCCGCATTACTCATCATCTTACTCATCCTCTTCTTCCATAAAGAAGTGAGGTTCCTTTGCGTCCTGCCATGCCATGATAATTTGCCAGGCTTCCCGCCATTTATCATCTATTATTGCTAACCTATTAAGAGCCACTTGGTCTGATGGGGTGTAGGGTGTAACCTGATGGGGTTGTATCCTCCACCCTTACCAAGTCATTGTATGGAAGGATGGAATAATACTATTGGTGGGTCGTACCGTGTCGACCATAATCCAATCCGTGAAACGTGTACAAAAAATAGGAAAGAAACATAGCATAATACGGGAAACTAGAACGGGCATAAGAAGGAACTTATGCCTCATGCTATGGGCTCGAGCTAAACTAGACATCAAGGTTCGGGGAAGGTCATGACACATACGTCCCGTGGCTAAAGCAAGGAAAACGCTGCAAGTGGCATCATTCACAGAAGAAAAATGTCATTCCCCTAAAATGTTTAGCATGATCCAAAACATAACAGTTCCTATGTTCATGGACAAGGCTACCAAAAGCGGCGTTATAGTCCCTTTGGTCCTCGATCACGAAAAATGCCTGCGCCCGTCATTTACTCATGCAAGAACTTCGTAAGTGTAGACATACATATTATCTACCCAATAGCACCATGGGTCTTGTATTTCAGCGGGCATAGCAAGTCCAAGAACAAATGCTAGCAAGAACCTGGTAATTTCCATTGGTTCATTATCAATGTTGATGGGGTGTTCTCCATCTGGTCTTTCAAAGAAAATGCAGTTATCGTAAAAATAAGATGCTAGTGTTGGAGAATAAAGCGCATCAGGTCTTACCATAAGCGGCTCCCAGCCAACGTATGTGATTGCCTCGCGAAATCAAGCACCATAAGTAGTGCTTTGGAACAAATCTTCGAAAGATTGTTCCGGTATCAATGTTGGAGATGTCATCTCAAACTTACGCTCTGAATAGCTGCGAATGATCCGGATACTTCCCCGCAGAAAAACGGAAATTTTTCTCGTCCACGAAGTCGGTAGCGAGCGCTCGATAGAAGCGAGAGTCGCGAAATAGTTGGAATTTCCAGTGTTTGGCGGGTCGCTTTCAGCTTGAAGCGCGAAAAGGCCTCGACAAAAATTCAGAAAAAAATATATGCAAAAAGCACGAAAAGCGCCGAGTTGCTAAAACTCGGAAAATGAGCCGAAACGTGAGAATCGTGGGAGTGAAAGGTGAGTGATGGAATTTAGGTGTAGTGTGAGTTGTGAGTGTAGAATGTATGAAGTTTATATAGGTTTTAAGTTGCTAAAACGGATCGGAAAGTTGCCAAAACTAATTACGGCAGTTTCCGGAAATCCTAAAATTTCCAAACCCGAAAACGAAAACAACTCATTATCTTGATTCTAATTCAAACCTAGTATCTTTTAGGTTGAATTTATGATAGAATCTACCTATTTAATCTAGATTTCATCCTACCCTTATACTTATTCCTGGATATGCCTAAACGGCCATATTTTCACTTTGACTCATAATAAATTCTAACACGAGGGTTATATAAAAAAATCATCTTTGGAATAGATAAAACCACCCCCAAACAATTTGGGAAGGTGGGATCAATATGAGACAACCACGCATAATAAAAATAACCGCATTATATTAAAATTTTCATTCGGAGTACATTTCACTACAAAATTCAAATTACGGAAATAAAACTTACATTAAAATAAATAACAATAATGAAACTACAAATAAACATAAAACATCAAACGATGCTATCCCTAACTACTCCGGGTAATCGGTAGCGGAGGGCACACGGTCCGGATCGCTCTGGGCTCTGATGGGCCAAGACCATTAGATCGCCCTTCGGCGACGACGCTCGTGCCTCGATGGTGTGTCCTCAGAAGGAGAGTCCCCGTGAGGTGGGAATAGTGTAAGCATCTCTTCCCGGAACTGGCGCTGAGCTTCTAGCTCGGCCCTCATCTGTTCCCACCTCTCATCCTCTCTCTGTGTACGGATCTCAAAGTTATGATGCATCGTTGCCTGTCGAGTCCGGAGGTCTTCGCAGATGGTGTTGAGCGAACGCATGCCACGATGAATCACAGCCATGCGTTTTGCGTCTGACCAACACCTCTCCAAGGCATCCGCATCAAAACAAGTCAAATCCTCCTCATCCTCCGAGGCATTCTGATTTCCCCCAGCCTCCTCGGCATTCTGATCTCCACCATCCTCTTCTTCTTCTCTATCCCCAGCCAACCTCCAAACTCGTTGGACGCACTCCTTATAGATGCGAGGGTTACGGTGTAGGGTGATGTAAGTCCTATCAGTCGCCTGAGCTGCTCTCAACTTCAACATGATCTTGGTTATCAACACGGGGAGAGGGCAAATGACTTCCCTACTCCCCTAATCATGCTAAGTAAAACTCCAAGATGCGTAACTCATACTTCAATTCTGCTCTCCCCGAGTATCCATAAGATGTGGAGGCGATTCAGGCGATGTCGCCGACCTTCTCCTTCCCCAGGACGTTCCGACCAATCCACTAAGGGAAGCCTAACGAACACAATGCGACCTCGCATTGTAGTTCCCTTCAGTAACTGTCTCGTTCATCAATGGCTCTACCCCATTATGTTGGGACTCCTACAACGTGACATCCAAATGGATTTTAGGCGGGATGCCTAGAATCTCAGCCAACAACCCAGTCGTCACTTCCTTCCTCCTCTTCGCCACCACAACAAAAATCCTCGTCCCTTCTAACTCCCTCGTATTATAGAACCGTCGGACTAAGTCCTTGTGGTAATAGGCTTCAGTCGAGTACCACAAGCTATTCCAGTCTCGACTGATCATTTCGTCACCGTAAAACGGCGCGAAGTGGTCGCCTATAAAAGCTTGCTCCGGGAAAATTCGGCGTTGTTGAGCCATTGGTGTTTGGAATGTAGTGGGGGTTTAAATGGGATATGGTGGTGGGTTGTTAATCGACCAACTGAAGCAAACAGTGGTGGTGGTGGAGTGGTGGTGCGGCAGCAACAAAATTTGGAATTTTCGGTGGTTTTTGCTTATTTAATTTGGTGGAGGTGGTGGTAGGGCGTGTTTGCAGTCGATTTGGGTTAGGTATTGATTGTGGGCGTGGGTTAATTTAGGTTTTCTTTTATTTTTATTTTTTTTAGGTTTTGTTTTAAGCTTTGGGCATTAATGGCGGATTTGGGGAAGATGATCGCGACTGTTGGTGAAGGTAAGGGCGCGGGTGCGCTGTCGGTGGGCGCGGGTTGGGCCCAAGCCCAAATTGAAATTTGTGATTTTTTTCGATTTTTTGCGAAACTTCAAATCAAAATTGCCGCTTCGTTACCGGTCCGATTTTTGCGAATGAGTTATGGAAATGATCAGGAGAGAATTTCCAATCCAATGATCTATAAAACACTCTATTCCGACCGTGGATGACATATAAGATAGTGGAAAATGCCTCAAAGTGCGTGCATAACGTACGTTATGCGAACAATTGGACTCTAAAATCATGGATTATGTCAACCCGAATCGTAATACAATTAAACGGCCTAAGCAACTATAATGGGACATAAACATTCTAGGACGGAAACACGAACACCCCACCCCCAAACAAATTTTTTTACAACGGAGCTTAGAAAATTTGTTTTTAGCGATAAGGTCTTTTAAAGTCTTTTCCAAATTACTATGTTTATTCTTTAATATATATATATATATATATATATATATATATATATTATTATTATATATATATATATATATATATATATATATTTATTTATTTATTTATTTTTAATTTTAAAAAGAAAACAATAAACAAGAAAGACATAATTCACCCCATAGAGAAACATGACTCAAAAAATCCGAGAAAACATGCAAGAGTGGAAAACGTGAATTATGTTTAAACGTGGACTTAGGATCTGGTACTTACAGCCACACACTCCATAGGGAGGGCCCGGTTATCTTAATGGTGCACTCACCAATATATGGAAATGAAAGGAAATGCACCAAACACAAAAGTTGAGTCATTTATAGTCAGATACTCGAGACTTTATCTAAACATATGTATGAACATGCAGTTTATCATATATCAACAACCGAAATAATTGTGGATCATTCCATAAATAAATATCACAGAAAACATATCCAAACACAATCAAGCACCAAGATTTCCTATGACGACCACCCTAGTGAAATGAAAGCGAAAGTCGGATAACCCTATTACGTAACCTAAGCGTGCACCTTCTTTTTCATTTTTTGATGAGTGGGTGTTCTAGTAAATAAGTGTGGTAAAGTGAATGGTTGTGGAGAATATGGTGGATATGGATAAGTTGTAGAAAGACACACATGTAAACAATGAGGATGTGGTTTTAGCACAAAACTCATTCATTGTGTGTGTAGGGACTGTCTTAAGTCTGAAAATGAAGGTGTCCAATGGGTTGTCCTTCTGAAGTATTTGTTTACTAGGTGGATTTAAAAAATTATGGAGCACAGGAGAAACAAAAGGATCGAGTGCAAACTCGAGATTCCTTTCAAAGGGTGGAAGGAGGGGAGTCGAGGTGGTTGTTATGCAAAGTAGTTCTTGATAAGGTGAATCATCACCTGCTCTAAGAAACTCATCGAATTGCTCATCTAGATTGGTCATATCCACGTTACTATGATAGTCCTCTATATCTCTGAGAAAGTCATCTATCTCCTCCTCATCCGTAATATGTGTATTGACTAGTGTAGGGATAGAAATGTTGGAGTCTGATCTTCCAAGGGAAAGAAATTTGGGCATACGATTATCAGGGAACGTGTTGTTGAAATAATCTCGAGCAAAGCTCTCGATCATGCTAACCTCTCCATCCATAGACGAATCGGGTAATGGCGTGTCTTTGTTTTTTAAAACATTGACTTCAACAAAGATGGCCAAAAGACATGGACATTGAACCATCGCGGCAATTAATGAGCGCGTTGGCGGTTGCGAAAAAAGATGCCCTAAGATGATCGGGAGAGTCGTTAATCGACTTACGTGGTCGAGGATGACAAAATCAGCCGGATAGTAAAAATCCTGAATTTTTACGAGAACATTTTCGACGACACCCTTAGGATACTTAATAGACCGATCGCCTAATTACAACGTCATTTTAGTGGTTTGCATCTCGCCTAGACCTATTTGTCTATACAAATAAAACGGGAGTAAGTTAACACTAGCCCCAAGTCTAATAACACGGTTAGATCGATAAGAATCTCCTAAGGTGCATTGCAAGAGGGCTGACCGTGGTCCTTGTACTTAACAATTCCATTATGTTCGATAGAGTTGGGAATTGTTCTCATAAAAAGGCGTCTTTTGGTATATTGGTCTTACGCCTAGTAGTACACAATTCCTTAAGAAACTTAGCATGGTGTGGTAGCTTTTAATAGCTTCGAGGAAGGGAAGGTTTATAGTTAGATTCTTGAAAACATCCCTAATCTCCTCATAATTTGTATCCCTAGTTAACACGGCTAATTTTTGTGGAAACGGCGGTTTCTGTTTATATTTAGCAATGGTATTACCTGGATGTTTAACCGTGGCTTCCTGTTTCTTAGGTTGTGTTGTAACTGGTACCTCTACAGTGGTAGGCTCTTCAGTTTCATTTCGGTATCTAGTAATATAGCGGTGTAGAGCTATGGTGGGGGGTAACTATAGGCATAGTTACTTTGTTATCAACCACTCTGCCAGAACGGAGAGTGGTGATGGCCTTTAGCTCACCTACATTTTCATGTTCCTTACTAGTATTATCGGTTACCTCAAAGGCTGTATTTGTTGTTTTAGGATTAGGTATTTCGTGACTTGGAAACACACCTTTGGGTTGGGCTTTATTTTGAGCCAACTGTTGGGTTAAATTATTAACGGATTGTAGAAGCTGTTGGTTAGATTGAGCCATGGTTTGGAAAAGTTTTTGGCTCACTTGTATGAAGGTGTCAAGACGATCCGGTTGTGTGGGTGTAGTAGTCACGGGTGGTGTGACTGGAACTATTTAACATGAATTATTTATGGGTGGATTTTGATAGTTATTATTTACCTAACGATACCTCTATTAGCATTATAATTATTATAACTACCTTGACTTTGTGTTTGACCTTGTCGAGGTTGCACTTGGTTGTTATAATTATTAAAATTCCCCGACCACAATCCTTGTCGTAGTGGGGCTTGGTTAAAGCCGCAGTCGTAGGCCTAACATATTGATTATTGTACCCTTGAGGTGTGAGGTTGGTTATTTCTCCAACCGGTTGGTTTTTTCTCCAACAAGCTAGGTTCACTATTTTAAAACAAGCATGTTCATTCCAATGGGAGTCGGGATGGGATGCTCGGGGGCTCCAACATAAACTACATGGATTTGAATTTACATTCATGACGGGGATTGGCTTTTTGTTGTACGAAATGGCCTCTACCTTTTTGTGAGGGATTCAATTAGAGTTTTAAGCTCGGGATCCGATTTAACCTCAAACATACTTGGTAGCCTTAATCGTTGAAGAAGAACTAGCGAGCGGGAGTAATCGTCACTACCCCCCAATTATTATTACGCTTTAGTCCGATCTTCCAAAAATTTATATGCCTCCTCGGGCTCCTTTACTTAAGAAACTACCCCCATTCATTATGTCTAGGACTTCTTTATGGTGGTGTAGAAGTCCTTTGAAAAGGCACGAACTAACGTGTCTTTGCTAAATTATGATGTGGACACTCTATAAGGAGATCGGTGAAACGATTCCAAGCCTCCTGAAAATGATTCATGAGGATTTTGTCGAAAAGAAATGAATCTTTGAAAGCATCTCATCCGTCTTTAGGGGTGGGTAAAAATGTTCCATAAACAACAACAAGTTTAGCCCACGAGTCCACGTAATTAGGCGTTTGGGCAGTTAACCAAGACGCCTTTATCGGCTAAGGTGAAAGGGAATACCACGAGTTTAATTTGTTCCGCACCAACCGTAGGATGGTGGAATGTTGTTAGGACTTGTTCAATCCCACGTGATGTATAAGGTTTTTCATGGTCTAATCCATGAAAACGGGTAACAAATTAAAAATATTTGGGGGATTCGAAATCACCCAATCGGTCCGCTATAACGATGCAAGATTTGGGGCTATCGCCAAGGCTTTGTAGAAGTCGGAGAGAGAGTCTCTTCTTCGTCGGGCATTGTGTTAGGTGATGTGTGTGAAATAGTAGCTAGAGGTGTAGTTGGTGGTATACTAGATAGACTTGTTTGTTGGCGTTGTTGTGTAATTACGTTACGTGTTTTGTTCGCCGGACCTTAATCTCATACAAGGCTAAAACCAAACTTAGCTAAACACATCAACACTCCAAACAATTCGATATACTAGTATAAACCTCTAACGAGAGAGATGGTGTGGAAGAAAGGAATACGATTAGGCCCTTGCTTTCGCTTATGAATAGCGTCTTGTTTACGTGTTCGGTGTATATAACAAGTTAGAACACTGAAAAAATTGAAAAAAACAACGTTCAATCAAACCGCCGAAATCCGAAAAAAATTAACAAGGCGCTGGGCGCCGCGATAGGCGCGGTCGCGCCCGGGTAATTTTCAAATTACAGTGTTTTAGGGTGGTCGCTCCACATGGGGCGGTCGCTCTTGTTCCAGTATAGAGGTGGGTCGCTTCGGTGTAATTTTCCCGAATTTTCCAACGTTGAAACGGATAACCACAGTATGAATCAAACACGGGTGGGTAGGTGAAATGGGACTTTAAGAAAAGTACTAACACTACGAAAACAATGCGAAAGTGAAACTAAGATGGCAGCGGCGCCATTTGATAAAAATGGAATTGAATAGCTTTACCTACGAAATAAAGATAAAACTCTAAAAGTAAGTAAAACTAAACGCTAGCTTATGATCCCCGACAGCGGCGCCATTTGATAAAAATGAATTTGAATAGTCTACTTACGAAATGAACGTTGAACTCAAAACGTAAGTAAACTAAAACTAGTCTTATGTGTCTTTATTCTTATCAAAGATTCTACTCTCAATCCTATGAGATATAGTGGAGTAGAGTGATTTGTTCCACTCCTAGTCCTTCCGCATGCTTGTTATCGCGTGTAATTACTCTACTTAAGGTCTAATGAGAGATTTACGAAAAGGCAACTAGACTACGATGCAACTACCCACGAGATGCACTAGTCAACTATTAGGACAACTAAGGGAATGCTACGTTGATTCTATGATAAGGAGTTAGAGGGGGATTGATTCCACCTTAACTCGACTTAATCCTATTAACGACGAATCGTCATAATCCGAATTGAACTGCTTCGCAGAACAATTGGTTCTTCCTAATCCCTAATTACACATGGCATTCCTACCAATTCATAACTAGCATGTGAACGATTAAACCCATTCTCATGGTGAACTAATCGTTTCTAGAGTGGAAAGGAAATTACGACGATTCTACGATATTCGGAATCAAGCTTTCATCAAGGCTTCTCAACCCCCTCTAATGGAGGTTTAGCCGAGAATCATTACGCAATCATTTCCGATTACATTTAAACTAAACATGATATAAAGAATTGAAATTTACTTAATTAAACAATAATAAAATCTAATTTAATGACTAAAATGAAATAAGGACAGGAATTGAAATTAGATCTAGAAATGGAAATGACAAAAATCGAAATTGATAAAAATACTACTTTATTGATCTAATCAAAATGAAGAACAAGATTCAAAGGTTTAATCTAATACAATAATTGAAATGGAACTAAACTTAATTAATCTACATGAAAAACTAGATCTAGAATTCATTAATGGAGGCTACTAATCTAATCTATTTCTAGGTCTAACTATCTACCATTAACTAAGAGATAAGCTTTTGTTTTTATACTTTCAGATCCAAAAATCGTGCATGGGCTTGGAGCCATGTTTTGGGCCAGAGAATCAGGCCCAAAACCCAATTCTTTCAGTCCAAAAAGGCCTCTTCAGCTGCAGTTGGCTTCAACAGACTTTTCGTCCACTTCTACTCCTCTTATTGGATCAAAGCTTAGACCATTGGAAAGCTCTTTCCGAGCCGGTCATTTTGATATAAGATAGGCCCCATTCCGAGGTCTGAGTCCAAAGATACGACCTTCGGAAGTTCTGCTGACTTGTGTGTTGTTTCTGCCCGCGTCGACTTTTCAGCTTTTGACCGGGCTTTAGAAAGGCTTTGTCTTCTTGAAACTTGGCATTTAATCACGGAACTCCTTAGTAACTGACCTTTGCTCCTTTATCTCGCTAAAGTGGCACATTTCTGCACATAATGGACTTTGAAGCCTGAAATGCATAAAAACACGTAATCAGTGTTAACTCTTAATTATTACTCACATAATTGGTCTAATAGTATGATTGTTACAGGGTTAAAACTACAGTTTTGGGCTCTTATCACTATGAAATCAATAGCTCTAAGCCTCTAACTGATTGATGTTTTTCTTTTTATAATGAAAGAATTAAAAGAACTTCAGGACATTAGAGTTAGCATAATTTTAGTGCGGCTAGCACATTAGAGTAGCATAAGAGTGCTAAGAGTAGCATAAGAGCAGCTTGTTTTTCAGCACATTAGAGTAGCATAAGAGTGCTAAGAGTAGCTTGTTTTTCAGCACATTAGAGTAGCATAATTTCAGCACTCTTATTCTACTGTTTTATTTTTTCCATCTAGATGATAATCACTGATATAGATGATTCGAGTCTAGTTGCGTGTGGGGATTGTATTGTCAGTTTTAGCAGGCTTCTGTCCTCACCCAAATGAGATGATAAGTGTAGAATTGTTTTGCAGGAAATTAGCAAGCTCAATTCACAGCGGCGGGCAGCAAAAAAATATAACCACCAGACGGGAAAGATGAGTTTGGCTAATCTTGGCGAAAATTTAGTACGTGCATTGTTAACATTTGTCTAGATTCCACAGACACGTATACACCATGCAAATATGTTCTGACTAAGTTGTTTGCATGGTTATTGCTTAACCATAGAAAAAAGAGTTGGGACCAGCTTTTGATCCATCTGATAGGACTAATATGGAAAAGATCGCACCAAACGAAAAAAGGAACATACAAAGACAATGATGCTAAAGAAGTAGATGAAAAAATCGTAAGATCCTATTAACTTTTTGTCAATACTTTTTGTGGTCCTTATCAATGCTTGTGTTCTAATATATTCCAATTCCTTTTTTATTTCAAAAAATATATATTAAGGATGTGCTGAAAAAGCAAGTTACATAGGGGAAGGTATCTACTCAAGGAAGCAAAGACGTCTTAACTTTAGCATTAGGCACACCCGAACATTCTGGTCGTGTGATATCTGCAGGGAAGGGGGTTATACCCACCACGTACTTCAGCCTCATGAAACGTGGCTCACGGAAACACATCGCTAACCTTGAGTCAACAATTCAAGAGGACCAAGAAAGAATACAAGAATTACAGACCCAAAATTTGTTCGAACAAAACCAGAACTCAGGACTTCAAAAAGAATTAAGGATGGTGTTAGAAAGAGTCCAAAGGTTGGAGAATGGAGGCTCCAAAAAGATCTCTTCAAACAACGTTACTAGTGTCAGTAGAGATCATATGGTACGCTCTTCTACTGAACATCAAGGGCATAAAGTAGTGAGAAAATTTCAGCAAGTAAGTATTTTTGTTTATCATGATCCACAGCTTTCTTTTTTGTTCCATGCGTAATAATTTGTTTTTTTTTGACATATAGTCCAAAGACAAGGCCAAAACAACCCAACCATCATCAAAGCTGAAACCTAATCATGTAAAGAGAGTAGATAAGAAAGGAATAGGTCAATCACCTTCTTTGGGTCCCAAATCTGGTCTAGGGAAGGTAAATTTTAATTAACTTTTTGCAATATAGAAATAATTTGATTTGGTTCCAATATGATTTGCTTGGTCAATTCACAGAACAAGAGTGTAGTTTAGCTGTGAATTCTAGAACAAATATTGTTGCTAAAGGATTGGTCTATGAGGAGTGTGGACCAAACGATAAAATTCACGGTCATCTTTTGGGATCTGGGAATTTTCGTGTGGCGGTTAAGTCACTTGTTTCTAAGGATGCTGGTCGTTGCCATCTTCCTATACAAGTGAATGATGAGATCATGTATGTGGAAGATGCAGTTGGCACACAAGTTCCATGGCCAAAAGACTTTGTTCTGCTTAAGGACGACATTGAGGTAAATTGAGAAAGCTTTTTATATGCAATTATTCATTTTTCCATGCATAATAATTTGTTTTTTTTTTACATGTAGTCCAAAGACAAGGCCAAAACAACACAACCATCATCAAAGCTGAAATCTGATCATGTAAAGAGAGTAAATAAGAAAGGAACAGGCCAATCACCTTCTTTGGGTCCCAAATCTGGTCTAGGGAAGGTAAATTTTAATTAACTTTTTGCAATATAGAAATAATTTTCTTTGGTTCCAATATGATTTGCTTGGCTGGTTACAGGAGCAAGAGTGTAGTTTAGCTGTGAATTCTAGAACAAATATTGTTGCTAAAGGATTGGTCTATGAGGAGTGTGGACCAAACGATAAAATTCACGGTCATCTTTTGGGATCTGGGAATTTTCGTGTGGTAGTTAAATCACTTGTTTCTAAGGATGTTGGTCGTTACCATCTTCATATACAAGTGAATGATGAGATCATGTATGTGGAAGATGCAGTTGGCACACAAGTTCCGTGGCCAAAAGACATTGTTCTGCTTAAGGACGACATTGAGGTAAATTAAGAGAGCCTTTTATATGCAATTATTCATTTTTCCATGCATAATAATTTGTTTTTTTTTACATGTAGTCCAAAGACAAGGCCAAAACAACACAACCATCATCAAAGCTGAAATCTGATCATGTAAAGAGAGTGAATAAGAAAGGAACAGGCCAATCACCTCCTTTGGGTCCCAAATCTGGTCTAGGGAAGGTAAATTTTAATTAACTTTTTACAATATAGAAATAATTTGCTTTGGTTCCAATAGGATTTGCTTGGCCGGTTACAGGAGCAAGAGTGTAGTTTAGCTGTGAATTCTAGAACAAATATTGTTGCTAAAGGATTGGTCTATGAGGAGTGTGGACCAAACGATAAAGTTCACGGTCATCTTTTGGGATTTGGGAATTTTCATGTGGCGGTTAAGTCACTTGTTTCTATGGATGCTGGTCGTTACTATCTTCCTATACAAGTGAATTACGAGTTCGTGCATGTGGAAGATGCAGTTGGCACACAAGTTCCATGGCCAAAAGACCGTGTTCTTTTTAAGGACGACATTGAGGTAAAAGAGCCTTTTATATGCAAATTTTTAATTTCCGATTTGCTATGATTTTAACGCCTGGTTGGTTTGAATTTTCAATAATTTAGGAAGAGACAAGTAAAAGTAGTGCTAGTCGTCATCAAGGTCCAATTGATTCTTTCAAGGGATTGCTCAATATCATGCTTCCCGGAACCCATGGTGTGGTATTTTTTCCAGTTGGAAAAGAGTTGTTTGGAGAAGATATAGAAAAATTTGTTATCGAGAAATGTGATTTGTTGGATGTGTGTAATATGGATAGCTTAGAAGTTGTTTGTTTAATTGCATACATGAGGTAAGCATATCTTGAAGGTTTTATTATTGGTGATTTTAATCAAATATTAGTTATTTAAATTTATTTATGACAGTGATTTTTTCCTTTTAGAATCCTTTATAGTGAATTTGTGAGCTGCTGCCGTGACATCGTTGGATTTGTTAATCCTTTATCCTTTACAAGAGCAGATGGAACTGCTAAAACTGAAATCATTGTAGAAACATTGCGGAATGCAAGTGGAAAGAAAATTGTTCTCATTCCTTACAATCGGAAGGTAAGAACATAAACGATCCTATCACAGTGTATTGTTTAAATTGATAAAACTATCAATTATACTGATTGTTTTCCATTCTCTTTTTTCCCCCTTCTTTTCTTTCATAGCGGCCATTGGATTTTAATTGTCATTGATCTATCACGTATGTCTTTCATTTGGTTGGATTCGAAGCATGGTGAACCAAGCTCAGATATAGCAATATATTTTAGGAGGTGAGCATAGCTATATTTTTTGACATATCTTAACTTTTTGAGGTACTACCATAGTGAAGGTACATAAAGGATTAAATTAAATGAAGTACTAAAAATGTCTCCAATTAGACTTCCCACTAGTGATTGTGAATTAAATGTTTTGCATTTATCTTATTGTGAAGTGCGGTCCTCACATTGCAAAGGGTTGATGGGAAACGAGTTCCGCTGAAGTGGGACAAGATCAAGGTAAACAAATTCTACACATTATTGTCTTTTTCTTTGAAAAGTATATGTTTACATATGTTGTGAGTCTATATGTTAGGGCCCATATCAACCAGGTGGCACAAAGTGTGGGTATTATACAATGAAGTTTATGAGGGAATTAGTAGATCGAAGCTTGTTCAACTGGATCATTTGAAAATAAGGTATTCGAAAGTTTTGACAAACACTTTATTTGGCTCAATTCAACGACTTCGCCTTATTCTTATATAGTAACTCTACATGTTGTGCTTTGACTCATCCAGATAACAAATTTAGAACTGAAAGAGACATACACGCAAGATGAACTTGACGGTGTTCGGCTCGATATTATTCAGTTCATCTAGGAAAATGGGGTGTTTCAAATTCGAGGTTTAATGAGGATGAGTTTTAGCTATGTTCGACCCTCCAATTTAATTTATGAGTCTTACCTTTTTAATTTATGAAAAGGAATTTGAAGTTTGTTTTCTTAGTGCACTCAAAAATTTAATGGAAGTTTTTTTTTTATTATTATTATCTTTTTTTGCAATGTTTGATAGTTTATTGTACATTTTGGAATTTGTTGGGAAGATGGAAATGTTGTATGTAGGCCTTTGTAAATTTTGTTATGCATTTTGGTTTTAAGTGGAAGACTGTTATTAGCATTATTTTATTTATATATATATATATATATATATATATATATATATATATATATATATATATATATATACCATGGTTTGGCATAAACCGTAGTGTTTAGTATAACTATATACCACGGTGTTATAACACATACACTAATATAAACCACGGTTTCAATAGCTTATATGCCACGGTTCTATTGACAACCGTGGTATATAATGGGCATACAAACCACGGTTCTTTGAAAAACCGTGGTATCCATTAAATATATATACCACAGTTTTGCTATTATTATATACCACACCACCTATTGTCACGGTTGTATAACAGTGGTAAATATATTTATACCACACTTAAAAACAGTGGTATAAGTGTCATTCTGTAGTAGTGAATAGTCATAAAGTCCTACCTATTGACACCAAAAAATAGTGTCTCACATCTTCCAGGCTTTGTACTGCAACAACCGCAAGGGGAACCACAAAATGAAGGGAGGCCTTCTCATGAACATGCCAACCGAAAACAAAACCATAGGTATAAGCATAGGCTACCCATCTCGTGATAAGTTCTCGACAGGGCTCTTTCCATGCCTTAATGAGAGATAGAGACAATGCAACTAGCACTGATATGAATGTTATCAATGGAGTCACCTGTCATTCAACAACATTCAGATGTGAGAGATTAGCTTGTGACACTTGCATACCTGAAAGACGTAAAAAAAAACTATATTATAGATCACATGTGAACCCTTCACCAGCCTATCAATCCCATGTGTAAATGTGAAACACATTACGGAGGGTTGTAGCCTTATATAAGATCTAAACTCGTCTTACCATTAAACACAACATATATGATTTGACCATTCAAGACAAAATGGATCAAGCTCTGGGATGATCAAAGACAGTTAGATAGATTAGCAGGATTTCATGTTATGGTTTCAGACCAAGCTCCAATGGAAGGCTCATCATCTAAATAGCATATTACAAAACTCAAGATTTGGTACAAACAAGTATTGTCGTATACCATGGAGGCCAAGTTCATCAAGTATGATTGATCATTTTTGCATAAGATCTGATGAATATAAGTAATCCATATGGGAACAGCATTACCTGAGGAAGCACAAGAAATGGTGAGGAGTCCCCAACTAGCCCCCCGGTGAATGAAGCCACTGGTGCCTTGATGTTGAGACCCAGTTTTCTGAGCATGAATGCAAGGCCTTTATCAATAATAATGTAAAATACCCAAAAATTTGGCGCCCAGTATGCATGGCAGAGTCCCCTACCAAAGGGAAACAGGCGATGTAGCACTTGTTCAATCTGCAAAAAAAAAGGTTAAAAAATCAATACATAGTGGGAAAATGTCCAAAAGAACATTACGACTAATTAGTTGTTTTCATCATAGTCTGAACAAACAATAGGTATTCATGTTAATATATAGTTCATAATGTGTAACCCATCATTGTGGACTAGGATAGGAGCATGTTTATAACAACACAACATGAGAATTACAAGAGATAGAACATATAAAACATATCAGTGTATATAATTCCCATTTCGTAGAGGCTGTTTTCCGCCATATCGGTTTAGTGTTTAAACCACCACAGGGTCACAAAGCAAATGTCAGCAGTTGTCTATATCTACGTGTTTGGCTGGTGCAACATACATATTTTTTTGTGATCAACCACCATCACAACTTATACACACTAGCATTACCACCATGTACCAAAGCAAAAATGAGTACGAGTATATCAATTATCTATTTGGTGTTATTACTGCTAAGTTGGTCATAGTAAAGCAACTATAATTCTCTCCGAGGTATAATCATTTCACTTTATCTTATGTTTTTTGAAACACTTCCTACTTACAAAGCAAACACTCTAAAGAGTAGTAACCAATAAATTGAAAAATAAAATACTCCGAGATCAATGAAACAATCTGTCCTTCTCTTCAAATACAAGTTCCAATAATAAGTTTTTTTTTTATGAATTTTTAATGTTTGGAAGATGGCACCCTGCAATGCATGTACAGTCCTACATGCAAAAGGTCCATGAAGTCACAAGGACACCTCAATAAGCAGAATCAATGGTGCTAAATTCAAAACAGTCTTTCACAAATGTGTAAGTTGTTCAACATCTATTAGAAAGACAAATGGATTAAACAAGTGAAGTATATGGGCTCTAAAACATGTAAACGGACGCAATAACTGGACTTTGACAGTAATTACCATAATCTCACTATTTAGCTTGAAAAATCATTGCCTATTCCATACATAGTGTAGCATTAGCCCATTTCGTTGAGCAAATGCAAGTAGGCAACTGATGTAGTACATCAATTCATAACAATTGATAACTAAGTTTCACACATATCCGACCAAATGAACCAAATTGCATCTTCGAAGATAATATCCACACAAATTTATGATGAACAATGATATACATCTCAATCATATTGCGAAAAAATAAACAAACTTGAGAGCATTAGTGTTGAGTAACATGTCAATAATTCCCAAAGATGATAATCAGAAGAGTGACGGTGTGAATAGCCCATAGTACAAAAATGGAGCAAAAGCAAGAACGAAAACCATCCCAACCACTCCCATCATCAAAAACCTCCCAAAACCTCTAAAAAAATCCTCCTCTACAATAATGTCTCAACAAATACACAAAGTACACTGGTGCCGCCACGGCAAACAAATGCTTCAAACACAACAACAATGCAAAAACAAAACCAACCCAACAAATCTCTTCCTTCCTCCAAAAACGAAAGTGATATCAACAAAAAACCAAGAAGAAACCCATTATACTGAAAATGCATGTGATCTACAATAAATAAAGCCAGAGACCACACAATCAAAACCAAAAGCATTCTCCTTGTCCAAACCCCAAAATTTCTACTCAATCTATAAACTCCATAGTAGAGACACAGATCGGAAACAATAACACTAAGTCTCTGAAAGTAAATGACTGAGTTTGCACTGTAGTTCAAACCCTAATGAAGATTTACAATCTTGGGATCAACAAAATAGGTGAAAATGGAGAGAAACCATTCGAAAAAAGCAAATAGTGGTCGGTAATCGAGAGTCCATGGACTTGTTTCGTCCGAGTACCATTGAGAGAGAGGAAAAGAAGAAGTGAGAGGTAGCCAATGATGATGGACTTTGAAATCAGTACTTCGGTATGAGGGAATAAGAAGAAGTTTTATACAGGTAGAAATGCCCGCAAACCAGAATAGATCCTCCATGATATGTTAAAAAGTTAGGGATAGAATTAAGGTTTGTGGTTCGATATTCTTCATGCTATCTCCTTATCCAGTCACAGCTCCATGCACGAAGCCTGCAAAGATCACATATCTATTATGAGTTACTGATATCGCTTAAAAACAGGCTTGCCAATCAAAAACAAAAAAAATATAGCTTGTACTACTAAATGGTTAGATTGCAGGATGGGTATACATAGATCACAAGTAAAATTATTCCGAATAGGAATCTAAAACGAATAAACATACCTTCTCTTCAGAGTTTCAACAGCAAAAATTAGTTTCTTTTGGTTGGGTGTTGAACTCACCTAGTTAATTTAGTCACTAAAACTCACTACTACATGGGCCGGGTACGTTGGCCTTGCTTTTGCCTATGAAAGTTACTATTCTCGACCCAAAGGCACACAATTTTCAACTCTTGAGAAATTTCTACTTGTAACGCCTCCAGAACCACGAGATGCATCCCAAGGCATTACGTCAACACTATAGGGTGCAACTTATATGTTGTATCCATTCTAACATGTTAAAAACTTATATCCATTGCCACCCCTATTTTACACTTATGGGCTATGTAAAATGAGGAGGCCCAGCACATTTGACACCCATAAAAAAAGAAAAAAATGTTGCGTCAGGTTACCCCTAGAGCCTAGAGTTGGAAAGTCACGAAATTAAGACGCAAATTTGAAAATCTGCAGGTGATGCGGCCACCTAGAGATGTTCTTATATCAGCACCATAGGATGCAACTTATATCCATTCTAAAAGCATCTCTAGGTGGAAGTCTCACTTGCAAATTTGCTTTCACAATTTGGAATTTCGCGAAAACCCATCTCTAGGTGGAGGCAAATGTGGAGGTATCACCTATCTAACCGCGTCCATAGATAGAAATTTGTGGTTTTGGATTGGAATACGGCACGACAGTGGCCATTGTGACAAAATGTCGCATGGGGTTTTTTTTTTTTTTAACTTTTTCAATTTGGTCGCGACAATGGAAATGTCGTGTGGGCTATTTTTTTTTTTTTTACTTTTTTCAACTTGGGGCGACATTGGGAGTGTCGTGCGACAGTAGTAGTGTCGCGGGTGCTAGATCCTACTCCAAATTTGCGGCTGTTATTTGTCTCCATCTAGAGTTAGTCAAAATTTGCGACTCATCTAGTTATTTAGTTATGTATTTGTGAAGAAGATGAAAAAAATAAAAAAAAATAAAAACATATAAAAGATGACATAGGGTGCTTTTGCGGATACTTGTCAAAATTTGTGGATACTTGCCTCAAATTTTAGTCTCATATGGTTATTTAGTTATGTATTTGTGAAGAAGATGAAAAAAAATTAATAAATTAATAAATAAAAACATATAAAAGATGACGTAGTGTGCTTTTGCACTACTCTAACCAAACAGGTGAAGTGAATTGTCATTGCAATTCTTTGTCGTGGCATTACGATGTAATTGCCCATTCGCTACTTTTTTTTTTTGGTAGAAACATGCCATATTTTATAACATCAAAGGTATTGTACTACATTTCAACATATGTTCAGGCAGCAGGCTCTCATCAAGGTTTTTTGATGCCCACCTAGCTAAATCATGAGCTTCAACATTTGAGCCTCTGCTAATCCAGTTAAACTTACAAAAGGTGAAAAGCTGACACAAGTCCAAAATCATACACCGAATAGAGTCTAATTTCCAGTTTAGGTAGTCTAAGTTACAGGAGTTCTGTAGACTTTGTACAACCTGCCTACAGTCTCCTTCAAAAAGGAACGAGGTTCTGCCTGTGGTCCTTGCTAGCTTTGCTGCCACTTCCATTGCCACCAACTCAGCCTCCTCAGCACTACCAGCCCCAAATCTATGAGTGCCTCCACCAGCTTGCCTTCCCCATCCCAAGCCAAAGCCCCAGCAGCAGCAGCTCTCGTTTCCCTACAGTAGGCAGCATCAAATCTGATTACTAAAGTTGTTTCTTCTACTTTAGGGAATATAGACTTGTAATCCATATCATGACAAACAACAGATGAGTTAAAAGGATGTGTGTTCACTCCCTAAGCATCAAAAAATGCTTTGTTGTATCTGCTCCTCTTTGCATATGCCCTACGCAGTAGTCCATCTCTGTTGGGTGTTTTACCCTCAAACTTAGCTTTATTCCTCATCTCCCATATCTATTGTAAGAGAATACATGCTATCAGACCCTTTTCAGCCCTACCAGGATCCTTGTCCTTTGTCCACTCTAGAAACTCTTTCATCCAATCCCTTATAGACAGATCTTCCCTCTCATCCACTCTTGCTCCCAATTTAGAGGCAAACCAAGTCACCTTTATCCAGCTACTTTGGAAAAAGAGGTGCTTTGGATCCTCTTGATCATTCCAGCATAAAGGACAAACATAATCTCCTTTGAGGTTGTGCCTGGTCAGAACATCCCCTGTGGGTAGAATGCCCATATAGAGCTTCCATAAGAACAACTGGGTACTTGCTGGAAATTTGGTTTTCCATAGAGTCTTGATGCTCCTAGTGTTAAAGGAGGATGTACCTCCTTGCCAGCCATGGTTATTCAAGAAATGGTAAGCAGACTTAACTGAGAGTCTGCCATTTCTGGTTCCCCCCCCACTTGGGTGAGTCACTTGCCAAAAGTGATGGTCTTATCACCACCTGTTGGATGAGAATAGCTATCTCAGATGGGAACAATCTGGCAATCTTGTGATTGTCCCATCCATAATCATATTCCTCAGCATCAGATCCCTTACCTTCAGGCTCTCAAGGTCTAGTCTGTCAGGCAACATCTCTACCAGTTTGATGGGGGCCTCATTGATTAGGATCCAAGGGTGCTTCATGACATTGACCTTGTCCCCTTTGCCAATGCTCCAGACCATCCCTGGTAGGATGTCCCTAGTAGTCCTATGGACTCCCTTCCAGAACCAAGAGGCCGAAGGTGGGGGTTTTGTTTTAACATCCACCCAGGCCTTCCCATAGGCAGCCAGAAAGGTTTTAGCCCATATGGAAGTATTATCTATAAGAGCTTTCCATGCCAACTTGGCCAGCATAGCCCTATTCATGTCCCCAGCTTTTCTCAACCCTAGGCCTCCCAAGGCCTTAGGTTTGCATATATTATCCCACCCTATGGTGTGGATACTTTTTCTTTCTTCTTTACCATGCCACCAGAAACTTCTACAAGCTTTATCAATCTTTTGACAAGTAGATCGAGGTAGTTTATAAGTGGCCATAGCAAAAAGAGGTGTAGCCTGTGCTACAGCTTGTATAAGGGTTGTCCTCCCAGCTTGAGAGAGGACCTTTGTCCTCCAACCTTTTATCTTATTATGAACTTTGTCCACCAGGAAGTCAAAGTCCTCTTTTTTCTTATGGGAGAGGACAATAGGAACCCTTAAATACTTATCTTTTTTCTCAAAGAGTCTCATCTTCCAAAATCTTTTTAAAAGCTTGCTATGCATCCTGTGCACATTTTTGCTACAGAAGATGCTAGACTTATCAAAATTTATTTTCTGTCCAGAGGCTTTGCAATAATCCTCAAGGATGATCTTAAGCTTTCCACTCTCAGCTAAATTAGCCTTAGTGAAAAGAATAAGATCATCAGCATACAGCAGATGAGTTATAGGAGGAGCATTTCTTCTGATTTTAATGTCATGGATATCTACACTACTCTCTGCCTTTGCTATCATCCTTGACAAGGCTTCTGACACCAGAATAAACAGATAAAGGGAGAAAGGGTCTCCCTGTCTTAGGCCTCTATCTGGATTGAACTGCTTTAGAGGAGACCCATTCAGCAAAACCCTATAGGAGACAGTTGTGATACATTGAGAGATGAAGAGTCTCCACTTATCACTGAACCCCAATTTTTTAAAGATACTATCAATAAAAGACCATTCTACTCTGTCATAAACTTTGGCCATGTCCATCTTGAGGGCCAAAAACCCTTTCTTAGTTTTCATATGATTCATAATATGAAAGATTTCACTAGCTAAGCCAATATTGTCTCCAATACTCCTTCCTTTAATGAAGGCCCCTTGGAAAAGGGAGACAATCTTATTGATATGTGCTTTGAGCCTATTAGCCAGAATCTTTGCTATAATCTTGTAGCAGAAGTTACAAAGGCTAATAGGTCTGAACTTAGCCATATGATCCGGATTAGAGATCTTGGGAATGAGAGCAATGAAAGTCCCATTGAAGCTAGGGTTCAGGTTCCCTTGAGTAAAAAAATTCTTTACACAACCAATAATCAAAGGCCCAATAATGTCTCAACACTGTTGATAGAAGCAACCCTGGAACCCATCAAGTCCAGGTGCTTTAAGAGCCCCCATCTTCTTTACCACATTCCAGATGTCCTCCTCAGTAGGACAGGCCGTGAGAATCTCATTCTCTCTGTCAGTAATGCATGGGGAAAACAGAGATAAGATATCTTCATTGGTTTTAGGTTCATCAGAGGAATAGATACCATCAAAGTAATCTTTTACTGCCTGTCCCACTTCCTGCCTTCCTTCCCTCCATCTACCCTCATTGTCTTTTATTTTGTCAATGTGGTTTTTCATCCTTCTATACACAGTGGATAGGTGGAAAAACTTGGTGTTCCTACCACCTTCTTTAATCCAGTGTTGGCTAACTAGAAGTCTGCTTCCTTTTCATACCATTCAAACAAGCTAGCTTTCAGCTGTTTAGCTTTTTCATGATTTGTAGGATTGAAGGCTTTTTGAAGGACTCTATCCAGATCCTTTTGTGTTTTCTTTATATTCTGAAAGATGTTACCAAAGACTTTTTTATTCCAATCTGACAGCTTTTTTTCAGTATTTTTAAGTCTGATTATAACCCTCCTGTCTAGCAGGTCATGAGTTACCTCATTCCATGCCTTATCAATAACAAGTTTACAAGAACATCCTTAAGCCACATATCAAAAAATCTGAAAGGCCTCTCCGTATTTTCACTGTTGGGTTGAGATGGATCATAAGAGCTAGGTGATCCGATGTGGCATTAGCCACATTCCTAACCACCATGTTAGGGAACAAATCCATCCAGTCAGTAGTGGCAAAAGCTCTATCAAGCCTTTCCAGAATGTTATCTTTCACCTTTCTATTATTATTCTAGGTAAACTTGGGGCCTTTATACCCCAAGTCAATCAAGCTCAGATCATTTATAAGAGAATTAAAATCAAGCATGCAATTGGTAAAAACAGTTCTAACCCCCCCCCCCCCCTCCACTTTTTCATCCAGGGATTTTATGGCATTAAAGTCTCCAAAAAGAATCTAAGGGCCAGGTATAGCATGGCAGTGTCTTTGAGCTCAGCCCAGAACATATGCCTCAAATGTGCATTTGGTTCTCCATAGACAAAACTAAAGTACCAATCTGAGGAACTGTAATAATTTGAAAGTTTACATGTAATCTGATGTGTCGTAGCTCCAAGGACCTCCAGCTTCACTCCTTTCCAAAACATAGCTAGACCACCTTTCTTCCCATTAGCCGGAACACAAAAGGAATTATCGTACTTGATCTCCTTACTTAACTGACTAATCCTTTTTTCTCCTATTTTTGTTTCAAACAAGCAAATAATCTCTAGTTGATGTTGCCTTATCAGATCCTTTAGATTTTGAATTGCCGTGGAGGAACCTATTCCCCAACAATTCCAGGCTTGTATCATTTCTGTCGAGGCAGCTGTTTGGGGACAGCCGCCGCAAACCCTGGGGGAGGACTACACAGACCCCCACTACTGTTTGAATCACTGCTGAGACCTCTTACTCTAGCTCTTCCACCATAGCCACTGCACACATCCTTTGATTTTTTAGGTTTCTTACTTTTCCATCTCTTTTGAAAGCTAGGATTTAGAAAATTCCCCACCGTTGAATCGTCAAAAGCCAGAGGCTGGGGTTGTGTGATACTTTCCTCTGACTCATAAAACCAAATCACGAGGGGCATTACCAGTGGAGACCTCCTCTTGATGGCTCCCATTGAACACCACCATACCTTGCTCTTCTTCATTGTAGGGGTCCACTTTATCATCTTCACTTGTTGAACACCCATCTTCTTCATCTGTAAAAGCATCTGAAGGAATGTCTTCTTCAAGGATATCCCCTCCTTCATCCACAGAGGGCTCACTAGAATCCAGCGACCCTTCAGATGGTACACTGGACTCCATCGACCCACTCGATATTGGGTATACTGGGGCATTCTCCGGTATCAGCAAGTTCCCCATACCCCTAGACCTGAGGTCATCCGCTTCCAGTTTTTCCCTCTTAGACTTCTGTACTGCTAGCCTCCAACTGGTCCTTCGCCATCCATTATCACCCATCCTTTCTGTTTCTTGGTCGTTTCCTGAACCACTAAACTCTTTCCTTTTCTTTCCCACACCAACCTCTTTTGACTCCTTTCTAATACATCTGAAAAAACCTCTTTTATGCTTTCCTCCTCGAGCCACCACAGCTCTACCCCTTTTACCTCGTGTTGGTTGCCCAATGAAGTAAAAACCTGGTTTATCAGGTCCAGGCTGGCTGAGAGCACGCTTAGTCCCATCTGAGTTCTGGTAATCAAGATGAGAGATGATTGCCTCGGTAAGGTAAGAAACACTATTTTTCGGCGAGCTATAATCATTCCCTATAGTTTTTCCATTTCCTAAGCTAGTATCCTCCAAGCCTAGGTATCCTGTTTCCACCATGACATACTCCGAATCTGGGTTTTTTGTCTTGTTTCCCGAAGCTGGATCATACCCAAGACCCATCTTGACATCTATCGAACCGTTCTTTTTACCCATGACCTCATCCACATTCATGCCCGATTCAAAACTATCTGGGCTCCATATCACCAAGGCCCCCTCACTTGGTCCTCTCATACTTGTAAAGCCCATGTGTCCCGCTCGTGCCTCTTGGGTTGGGCCTTGTAGGTCTGGCCCATGTCCTGACTTGTTTATTATTGGGCCCCCTTGCCCATAACCAACAACGGTCACTGACACATCCTTTTCAAAAAGAGCCGTTCTGTTTACTGCCAAACCTCGTACTATCTTCTCAGCTGTCACTGTGTTGTTGTCAGTGGATTGTTCCACGTGTGTTCTTCGTCTTGGTGGTGTCGCCAGGATCCCTGTCCCATTCCAATTCCGTTTCACCGGTGAGCCTCTGTTCCTTGATGGCATCTAATCATATCTCAGTTTTTGTGGCATTCCTGAGATCGTAACAGACACAGGGCATGGGCTTGCTACCCCATTGTAGAATACATTTGCTCGCAACATGAAGGAAAAGTTATTTTTTACATCCCTAGGGGATCCCCCATGTTTCCTCATGTTCATACTGTACTTTTCACACTGGTAACAATAGTGTATATCATGCCCTATGCAACCACAGAAGTAACAGAAGATATCCAATTTTTCATACTTGAAGGTGACTGGAAAGATTTCTCCCAATTCTATTCTGAGATCTATGCCTTTCATCAGCCTTTCCTTGCTATCCATCCTCACTCTGACCCTAGCTACCGATTTGTTGAACTCCGGTGAGCATTGAAAATCCATTGCCTTGACTTTTCCCAAGCTTTGCCCCACCTTGTATACATTTTCCTCATTGATCCGATTACTAGGAAGCCCGTATATTTGAACCCAGAAATCCACCATATCAAACTTCTAGTTCTCAACTGCTAGTTCCGATGCCTTCCATTTTTTCAAAGAGAGGACAAACCCTTGAACCGTCCAAGGCCCATTTTGCCTTACATGGGCAAATTCCTCAGGCTTTTCAAACTCTATCTTGAACAACCCTTTTGCTACAGATTGTATCTTGGTGTTGCCCCTTGTTTGCCAGCATCTATGGAGCTCCTCCGCAAGTTCTTGGAGGGGTATATTTTTTCCTCCAAACAGCTTCCCCAGCAGGGTGTACTGTCCCCTTTCACTAGTCTCCATATTCTTACATTCAATATCAATTACTCATTTTTCTTTGTTGCAAAAAAAGGTTTTGCATCTCATCTTGTAGTACTTCAATTTTGGATTTGGATGATTCGCCTGTCTCTATCCTTGTTGGTGGCTCCCCGGTGGGGGAATCCATGCTGAGGTGCCAATCTGGCCAAACCTTATACCTGTAAACACTAGAAGGAGAAAAGGAAACAAAAAACAGAGAAGAATAGAGAAAACAAAACAAACAATGATAAAGGGGACCAAGACTAAAAGAGAAATAGAGTGGGAGAGATGTTATTCTGAGTAGAATAAGAGTTGTGAGCAAATATGAAATTTGAAATTTAAAATTCAAGAAAGCTAGAGAGGAAGAGAGAGAGAGCTAGTTTGAGCCGTAGGAGAGCTTTTTTTTAATTAGAAAACATTTTTTTGGATAAGAGCTTTTTTGGAATTAGTATTGCCCATTCGCTACGATGGAAGTGAATTGCATCGAACAAAACAGAGCATAATAAGGTGTTAAAAACATCATCATTTATATACGACCCATTGCTTACACCTATGGGCTATTTAAAATAACGAGGCCCAGCTAAATGTCCGGTACACAATACCGAAGCTCAACTTCATCCCCCTTTTTCCAATTTCCTTTCACTAGTCCACATTTCTCCTCCCATTTTCAGTCGGAGACAAAAGAGTTTTTATTATCCGACCCAAATTAATCCAAGCGAATATAAAAAAAAAAAAAAAAAAAAAAAATGTTGCGTCAGGTGAGCCGAAACCTTGTATCCCGAGCCACCAGCAGCACAATAAGGAGTAGATCATTTGCGACTGATTTAGAAGCGAATCCACCAACGGACTCGGCTTTTATTGAGGCATGGAAGAAAATTATTCCAAATATCGATCCACCCAAAACACCTCTTTCTTTTATGAAATCTCGCCCCCCTACTCCAAACACTATCCCATCTAAACTTACTGTCAATTTCGTCCTTCCTTATCACTCTGAGCTCTCCACCAAGGAGGTATTATTATTTTTTTGATAGGTGTTTTGGTCTTTTTGTGGATCTGATTGTCTTTTTTTTTTTTTTTTAGGGTTAGGGTTAGGGTTATAATTGGAATTGATCAACTATTGAATATCTAGGAAAAGA
The DNA here is from genome assembly GCF_015680905.1 of Coptis chinensis. Lineage (NCBI taxonomy): Eukaryota > Viridiplantae > Streptophyta > Magnoliopsida > Ranunculales > Ranunculaceae > Coptis > Coptis chinensis. Next base: position 43,529,313 of record NC_141456.1, read on the forward strand.
CCAGGAAACTTTGGTATTCGTAGGAAATGGTCATTTAGTCGTTGATTCACAGAGGGTTTTTGTTTTTCCTTACTCTTGTTCGCCTGATTTTGTTATTCAAAGCCTTTTTTTGAGCTACCTGAGATACACTTAGATCATGTCTCATTAGTTATATCCCCTGGCCGAGCAAGTTCGTTGCTCTAAAGACACTAATATAGCATGTCCGTCTGTCTGTCCCGCTTATCCTCCTCAGATTACCTTGTTCGATTTGTAGTTTTTCATTCTGCAAGACAAGCCCATTGTATAAATGCAAGCCCTTATGTACCTCAAGGGCCTTTTATCTGTATTTATGCAAGGACTTCAAAAAAAAAAGAGGGGGGAGGGGGGATATTTCTTCTCTTGTTTTTATTTACTAAAGAAACTGAGGATTATACAAAATAAGTGGTTGGGACTTGGGACAACAAGTGCGAAGAATTTTTGGAGTGTTACGCCGCAGCAGTGTAATCAAGGCATAAAATGGGATGGATGTAATGATAAATCCAATTTGAAGGAAAAATGCAAATTCAGTGCTAGAATGTGGGGGAGCTTTGAGTTGCAAATCAGCAAGGACACTGGAATGTTCTTGAGTTCCACTTACATGTGTTTTTCTTTTTTAAAAAAAGTTCCCTTGGTTGAGATAATCTCTCAGTATTCCTGGGTAAGGCAATGCATTATAACTGTCCTGAAGAGTGTACTTTGTTGGGATGTCTTAGTGTTGAATAGAATATGTATAAGACTAAAAAGCAGAGGATGACCAAATCAGATTTGAAGAAACTTGAGTTATCAGAAGCTATGACTTCGGATAGCACCATCGAAAGAGATAAATGCTTTGTTCAGTGTCTGCTTAACATTTGGTAGTCTCTCTCATACTACTTATATATGTTGATCACCATATTCATTTCTTTGTTGGCTTTCTCCTCATCTCTAATGGTTGCATCTGTGTAATCTGTATTTACCAATATTCCTTTGAAAACCTCGCTGATTCCATCTGCGGGTGTGGCTTCTGGGTTTACTAAGCCACTTTAAATTGTGGAATGTGTTCCACTTTGAGCAGTTTGAATTTAGGTGGGATTCTATCATGGATCGAGTATGGGTTGTTGTCACATCGTTGAGGTTGGGATTGAGCGCTCTTGCGGTTAATTGAGCATTTTTCTTTTGTCTTCCCCTTCACCCACCCACCACCTTTGTGGGGCGCAAACTTTTGAAAAGGTTTTTTTACCTCCATGACATGAGCCACATTGAGTTGATTAGTATGCTACTGTTTGATTGCTTAATTCCTATCTGTGTTCTTTGCTTTTGTTGTACTTGCATTGTAGGATTTGTCATCCTACAGTCCTCTTTTCCTTGACTACTACTTGGTGTAAATCTACTACTTAACAAACAAAAATTGAAAAACAGAAAGTTTAATCTATGAGTCTCTAAATGGAGAGAAATTAGTTGTCTGCTTTTGATGCTCATACAAAATATTTCCACCCTCATTCTAAACCCTCCCCATTCTGCTTCAGTAAGTTTTTACTATTAATAGATTTTCAAGTATAGCATTATGGCAATCCCATTCCTAGTCCAGCGCTCACTTCTGCTCCACGCTCTACTTACTAGTATTTTAAACCATGTATTGTTAGAACATTGAAATATAAGCATTAATGTTAATGGTGATTTCAGGTAGAAATGGTCATAATACCTGCAACAACTGGACAGATGGGTGTTCTGCCTGGACATGTTGCCACCATTGCTGAGCTTAAGCCCGGGGTACTTTCAGTTCACGATGGAAATGATGTAAGCAAATACTTTGTTAGCAGTGGGTTTGCGTTTATCCATGCAAACTCTTTTGCAGATATAGTTGCTGTTGAGGCAGTGCCACTTGACCAAATTGACGCAAGCCAGGTTCAGAAAGGGCTGGCGGAATTCAACCAGAAGCTGAGCTCAGCCTCAACTGATTTAGAGAAAGCTGAAGCTCAAATTGGTGTGGATGTTCATAGTGCACTCAACTTTGCACTATCAGGCTAGTGTTAGTCATGTTACACATTCCCCGGCAGTCTTATTTTATTTTCTGTGTTTCAGTTTTTTCCTGCATACCTGAACTATAATGGTTCTTCCGACTCTTGAGCCGAAAACCGAGTCTTTTCTTCTTTCATTGATGTGAGGGCTATGTATCCTCTTTCTTTTTTTAGACTGTCATACAGATTTTGAAAATAAATACCTAAAAATGTCAGACTCAGTAGCAATTCTTTCATGTTCAGCTTGTCTTATTAAAAGTATTATTTTCTAGGAATGAGCTTGTTTCAGTGAACGCACATTTGAGTATGTCCCCATGAATACGGTTTGGTTCTGTGTCTCATTTATGAATCCAAAGGGATTGTAGCGAAGATTTGGTTAGCATGATTGTGCCTGGTACACGAGGTCATTGATTTGGATAGTTTGGTTGGGAAATGGTTGACACATCACAAGCTGGCAAAATCATTGTCTCTGACATTTTGTTGGATAACTAATTATAAGCTCCGGTGTTGCTTATATATGTTAAGCATGTATCATGTTTTGGTTAAACAACATTGACAAATGGTATTTTTATTATTTTTTGCTGGGTAAGAAAGAACATATATATTAATAGACGAAAAAAGCAAAAAATACAGGGGGACACTATCCCAGCAGATAAAGCAAATCTGAAGGAGGCAGTTCAGTTCAGGAACCACCCCGCTTATACAAATGGTAAAAGAGAGAATAGTGCAGAAGAAAATGTTGGGAAATAGGAGGTGACTCCTGGAAATCACAAGGTTGTTCAGAAAGCCTCTTTTCCAGTGGGGGGTAATATTCGTTAACCCTTGATCCTAATCATCCTAATCGTTCCACCTCTTTGTTGCAAGGGGATTGCGGCATTGCGCTATTAAATGTTCTCTGAAGCTTTTGAGAGGGGGTTTCCATATGGACGTATTTGTATCTTTATATATTTTTTTCATATAGAGGTTAAACAACATCTTCAAATTGCAGAGACAAGAGACAGTTATCATGGCAACAAATTATCATCCGCTGGGATTTATATGCCATTCATTAAACAACTTTCCAAGCTAGCAAAGTTGTGATGAGGCATCAAACTAAGGTTCATCCACGACTGAGCATCTGACACTTCATTACTAAAACTTGAGAGTCAGAACAGATTCAACTTCTTAACTAGAGCTTTTTGCGGGAGTACCTATCTTCATTCTTGACACGCTACTGCTCCTTCAAAATGTTAAAAGGCTTCCCAAATAATTAGAAATTGCCAGTTTTCTCGTCTAATAGGGCTCTCGGCTTCTGCCCAAAGGTCACGGCGTCCCCTCTGTTACACAGACGAAAAATGCATAATAAAAAAAATTATAATATAAAGAAAAAAAAAATCTAATAATAATAATAACGAGTTTAATTAAGTGGAAATTTTATTGATAATTAATAACGAATTTTACAAATGATTAGGACCAATAAGCAAGTCTTTTCTAAATAGCAAATCATATCCTCAAAATTAAATAAATTTCCTTGCCGCGAGTGTGGATCGAACATGTGACTTTCAGATTGAACAAACGATTTTTATTTTTTTATTTTATTTTTATTGTGTGAAACTGTGAGCTGATTGAAAATCGGGAAAATTATGTGAGGAACAGAAGATCTATACCATGATCGGTTAAAACACCCTATTGATTTTTATTTTTTTGGAAAAGTTGTTAAGAAACCACCGTCCGCTGGATAAGACTAGCAGCACTAGCAGCACCATGAGACGCTGATGCTGCTCTTGGAGATATAAGCCGTCGACTTTAAAAAACTGCTGCCACCGCCCATGAGGCCATTGTTATGGTTCGATACTTCGATTAATCAAAGAAAATAAATTGATCCTATCGTAAGATACGTAGTAGGCCCTTAAGTCATTAATCACGTGCTACGGCCAATTGGCCATTGGGCCGCCAAACCAACCAAATGAGTTCGCTAATTCCTCATATTTTAGAAGCAAAGAAGAAAAATTGAGGTTCACAGCTACACAGAACAGCACAATTGCATACATAACTTACATTAACCTCATTTGCTAATCTTGCAAGAATTGTGAAATGTGACACTGAAACAACAGAAGCATCTACAACAACAAACAACTCAATTATTTACTCTTACAAAAAAAATTGACCTCCAAAGTCGTGAACATAGAAGTCAGTCATTCAATCTCTGATTCCTCGCTTTCACTATCCAAATACATCCCTACAACTTCATCTTCATTGTCTGACATACTCTCTCCATCTACATTGTCCGATATATTATCTCCTTCTTCTCTTCTTTTCAGTTTTATTTCTCTCTCTCTTTCAACTTCTCGAGCCTTTGCCATCTCAAGTCTCAAACTAACCATTTCCCATGAAACGAACTTCTCCATAAAAGTCAATATATAATCCGCCTTTCGGTTCTGCAGAAAAGAAATGTATTACCTATAGGATAGAACTAACCCACATGGTCCAGCACAGAAAAAACCTCCGAAGTCAATTCTGATTGGTGTATTGTAGTAAAATAATGTGTTAAATTTAATTCTCCTCCTCTCTCCTCAAAATCACAGCTAATTCTGAAGTCTTTTTCTGGCTGGGCCAATGTGACAGGGACCTATAAGTCTCTAGTATAGTGATAAGACATGACAAAATCAGCATAGCATGCCTAGGAAGACAGACTAGCATTTAATGCCTTCTAAAAAGCAAATCTAATCTGACTTTTTGGGATCAAATAGTGGGACCAGCACCAACATGTGCTATCCGTATGTCATACTTAATTCTTTCAAATCTAACTACTTTAAAGAGAACTAGCAACGCCATGATCCTGCACACACGGTTACACTCTTATTTGGTGCTCATTGTATTGAAAATAAAATAATAATATGGGGCAGTTTTGTAATTTATAGTATAAAAGCAGTTTCATAATTTAAAATAAAATATAGAGACTGTTATGTAATTTATACAAAGTATAGGGACTGTTATATAGGTTATCGTAAAGTACAGAGACTGTTCAATAATTACCATAAAGATATTGACTGTTTTGTAATTTACGTAAAGCATAAGAGTTGTTTCGGAATTTAAAGTATAATTTCATAATTTTGTCCATGAGAGTCACTCAATCTTGATAACATAGGGGCAATGTGCTAAATCAAAAGAAAACCGTATAAATTTTACCGGTCAAATGCCAATTGTACTCTCCCATCACATATTATGACATACCTCATTTTTAACTATGATTGTAATAATTGGAACTACACATGGGTATAATGGGAAAAGACTACTATTTATCGAACCATCCTCTTTAGAGTAGTAAGGTGGTTCGGTGAACAGTGCCTATTTCCCATTATACCCCTATCGGATTTCAAATATTACAACATTGTTAAAAACAGAATTGTTCAATAATATAGGTGAGGGAGGGGTATAATTGGTATTTAACCAGTAAAATTCATACAGCTCTACCTTGATTTAACACATTGCCCCTATAATATCAATTAATTACAAAACTGCCATATACTTTATGTAAATTATATAACAGTCCCTATCTTTACTGAAATAACTAGACAGTCCCTATATTTTACAATAAACTATATAACAAAACAGTCTCTATACTTTGTGTAAATTACAGAACAGTCCCTACATTTTATTTTAAATTACAAAATTGTCCCATGTTTTTTTTTTTTTTTTTTTTTAATGAGCACCAAATAAGAATGTAATTGGTGCAGGCACATGCCCCGTGCCGGAATGCTAGCATACGTAAAACACTTAATTTTTTCAATACTGCATTTCTACGGATGGACTCACCTCGTAGTCGATGTAGTAAGCGTGCTGTTCAGACAAATCAAATTCATTAGTGAATTAGCAAGCAGAAAAACTCATGGTGGTGACAAATAAAAGGTTATTATACTGGATATAGAAAAAAAAAAAAAAGGCAGTACCTCCCAAACATCTATCGTGAGGAGTGGCTGCAAAAAAAAAATCACATGCGTACATGAGAATCCAATGGAAGATATGACTTGAGAAATCCAAATTAGACTATCTTTGCATTTGAATTCTCCCTGATTGAATAGTTGGAAGAATATCCTGATTTTATAAATCAAATCAGAAGATAAATTTGTGTTAATTTACAATCCGAAGTTGCCATGTAACAAACAAACTAAAGAAGAATGTCTCCACCAATGTTGTAATTCACATATTTTTCCAATAGAATTATTATATACATATTTCTCGCTACCAACTTTTACATCCCTTTAAATAATTTGGCATACAATAAGGAGATCATTGGAGCATTAACCAAAGGCTTTGCATTTACCAACAGGAAACATCTAAGGATTCAGGCTTTACATAATGAATATGGAGGAACAATTAGTTTACTCACAGAGTAATCCCACACCAGGGGATTCACGGAATTAGGACTCTTCACTATGACAAGCTTTTTGTCCTCTTCCGATGGACGGGGATTAATCGCATTTCCCACATCAAGTCTATTTGCCTTGTCTGCATAGTGAAAGAAATGTCTAAATATCAAATAATTCCACTTCCCAAAAGTGTCAGTCACTAACCATCACACGCCAAAAAAGGAGAAATAAAATAGCTGTGAGCCACTCACAAGCAAGCCAAGCCCAACCAGAACCAAATTGTGTCGATGCTGCTAAGGTGAACTGTTTAATGAATCCTTCATAAGAGCCAAAATCTCTTTGAATCAGTTCTAGAAGATCTCCAGATGGCTTTCCTCCTCCGCCTGGTTTCATGGACTCCCAGAAAAATTCATGATTCCATACCTGCCAATGAAGAAAGATGTATGTGTGATGATTTTTCCTAATCTAGAAACACAAATATTTTGTTGATGATCAAAGAACAATGAGAAGTATTGGATCAAGAAGAAGAAGAGATGTAGAAGATAATGAGTTGAACCACGTTTTTTAATGGCTGCCTACATATCCTGTAAAAATAGGAATCAAACCCAAAGCGTAGTTCAACTATTCTATTTATAAGAATAGATGAGGTTTCCCAATTAGTGTTTAACTAGGAGACTGTCTCTTGTTAAGTCTCATCTTGACTCTTCTAGAAGCCCATGTTTCCCAAGTCAAATAGGTCTCCTTTATTGACTTAAACAACAGAAAAACATGTTTAGGTTTGGAGTAGTAGTTAGAGCTCCGAGCCTAGTAGTTGAGTTCCGGATTTGGAGTTCATAGTTAGGAGTTGGTTATATGAACCTACTACTCCAACTAGTTCCAAAGCCCATGAACCTACTCCGAACCTAGTAGTTGAGTTCCGGATTTGGAGTTCATAGTTAGGAGTTGGTTATACGAACCTACAACTCCAACTAGTTCCAAAGCCCACGAACCTGTTCCGGACCTAGTAGTTGAGTTCCGGATTTGGAGTTCATAGTTAGGAGTTGGTTATACGAACCTACTACTCCAACTAGTTCCAAAGCCCACGAACCTCCTCTTCTTATCTCACTTCCGAACCTAGGAAGTAAGAGGATTTGGACTTGAGATATGTTCTGGTACTTTCTACCCATACTAAGACCATATCCGAGACTTAAGAAGATACTGCCACGTGTTGCATATCTATTTGCTAAAATATACACACACAGATGCCCCCCTTTTTTTATTCATGGGTTGTAAATCAAACCCTTAAGGAAAAAAGGCCCGGTAAAAATGGACGCGACGTCTTATGCCTCGACTTTCTCTGTGGAATGTATCGGCAAAATTTCGCATTACTTCTGTACATGGAATTGTAAATTTGGACCTGCCCTGACCATGCCCCGAACCTTGCATAGTAAGCCGAACTTGCTGAAAACTGGTCCTGCCATGCATTGTGATGATCCGGACGTGGTCAGATCAACCCGACCCATGTTTCACAAAGATCGGGACTTCTTGGTAGTACATTCCGAAACTAAATTCTGTGAAAGCCGGACTTGACATCACCATGCCCCGAACCTTGTATATTAGGCCGAACCTAGTATATGAGGAGCTAAGCAAAAGGAATCGAAATATGTCAAGTCCGGACATCCCAGGTATTATAAAGATCCGGACTTAGATAGATTTTAACCAAATCACCTAGACTCGGAAGTGCAACCCGGAACTGTAAGTGCAATCCGGAATTGGGCCTGGCGGAACTTGAAATGGGCCTTGCGAAATTGAGCTGTTGAAGATAACCCAAAAAGATACCCTTCGCTACCTAATTGCTTGAAACCCTGTCTTCTTCCTTCTTCCAAAATTGTTCCAACAGCTCCAACAGCTCCAACAGCACCCACAGATTCAAGATTCATATTTTCTTTCGGGTTCATGGAATTGAACACAGAATTCACATCTTCAAAACCAACAAAGCATTGATCAGTTTAACAAATTTGTTTCTCAAACATTGAACGCCATTGACAAGATTGAAGAGTTGTGAGATATCAAAAGAAGGTAAGTAAACCGTCGGTTCTTTTTATTTTCTTTGATTGAAACCCAAAATTTACTTTCAACTGTTTGCTTAGTTTAAATTCTCTTATTTTATTTTCAGCAGTCAATTCCGATTTCCATCAGTTCTGGTGTTGGTTGTTAGTTGGTATTGTTGTATCGGGTTTTCTAGCAAGGCTACACGTCTAGGTTGATCAAGTCAGTATCGCGTGTTGCAACTGCGTATACTATGTCTCATCAATCACTGCTGAGTTCCATAAGTAGTGAGGCAGTGTCGGATACAGTACCCACCACTATAGTTCCGGATGATTCAGTTGTTGAAGCAATAAGATCTTGAGGTTTCTGAGCGATTATATATGCTACACCTCCGGTTGTGCCCAAAGCTAAAATTCCCACAATAGATTGGAACGCTATTCCTTTTGGGGATATATCTGACTTAGAAAAGATCCGTAATGCATTTTCAATTCCGGAGGAAATCAACATCGTATATCCACAAACTACTAACCTTGGGACTGATGAACATCCCTTAATATATCTTGGATTATTGAAAGCTGGACTCCGTCTCCCGTTGCCTTCGTTTATGGCAGATGCCCTCGAGTATTTCCAAGTCTCAATCAACAGAGTAATGCCGTGGTTCGTTCGTAATGTCACGTATATGCACATATTGGGCCGAAAACACAATATAGCTGTGACTTGTGGGGTTATTGCCCACTTTTTTAAACTGTTGAGTTATAATAACGGAGATGCTACTCTTTCTGCTAAACCCGGAGGTGAACGTATCATATGTTACGAAGGTAAAAATAATGATGACCACTGTCGAAAATATGCTATCCGCGTGACTTGAGGCGAGTGGAGTAATGTTACCTTTGATGATAGTCGGAAGATAATCCGGTCTGGCTTTACATTATCAAAAGATAGAGTCGATGTTGAACTGCCGTCTCTAACTACTGAAGAGCTAAATGCCGTGACAGCTCTTATCGCACTCCCAATCTCTATGAAACGTCCTGCTTCCATAGTTCCAGATCCGTTGTTAATCTCTGAGTACCTTACTATGTCCCCAACGGAGTTGCGAACGTTGGAACCCGGAGTTGGGTATATGGGAGGGAATCCCGGAACTGCTATTACTTTGTACCCAAAGGAGGCCCTTGTGCCAAAGGAGGTCCTTGCTCTTATGTCCAAGCCCGATCCGAACTTGAAGAAGAGAGCTCTGAAAAAAACTAATAAACCCCCTCTCGAAGTTGTCATGTATGCAAGAGTTAGTAAGCCGAAGGTGACTGAGGCTACGAAAAAGCGTCTCACTGCAAGAGAAAGGGTAGGAGAAGTTCCAGGAACTGGGGGTTCTTCCGATGCGATCATTATATACAAAGGTGAAGACCTCAATGGGACTAAAAGTCTAGACGGTATTCCATCCTCAAGAACCAAGATTACGATGGAGACACCCAATTTGCAACTTCCTCTTCATGAGCCTGATGTGGAAACGGGCATTGACACCACGGGGGAAGAGAATAATGATATTTTTTCCTTGACCGATATTGAGAATTTGGACCTCGTGCAATCCGATCCAGTTGAAAGTATGATATCTAATGCCAATCAAGGTCCGTCCACGAAGTCAAACAAAAGGAGGGATCCAATTACTCAAGATGTGGACGTTCGGGTGGGGAAAAAGAGCAAAACAACATCTTCCAACACTGGAACAGGTCCAAAACCATTTGTTCCAGTTCCTAGAGTACTGGGATTATCAGATCATCCATTGATTACTGACCAAGATACGCTTAAGGATCCGGGGTTGCTATAGGATTGATTGAATCGATGACGCTACCCAAAGAGAAAGCTAAACATAAAAGAGTACTCCGCATACGGGGCACGGAACGAATGTGTGTCGGCATATGATGAAGGTAATTCACAATAACTCTTCATTGTGCGTTTTACGCATCCATATCGCGAAGTTCCGATACTAACTATAGTATTCTCAACACTGCGCAGCTAGCATGGATGTATCTACAACTTATGCTCAGTGCGTAAGAACCAAGATGAAATGGATAAATTCACAAAGAAAGAAAGTCGACCAAGGAACTCCTCGTTTCTAAACAAACGATTAAAAGATTGGAGTGTGATAATAATATTATAAAGAGCAAGAATGAGAGTCAAGATGAAATTGCACGTCGAGCCGTCGAAAAGAGCTTAGGAAGACCGGATATAAGAACAAGAGTCTCGCTAAGACCCTCGAATTTACTAAACTTCGAACACCGGGAGGTCCTTAAAGTAAAAACAATCGATTGAGCGAGTGCCCATTTTGATGGTCTCCGCGAGGCATGGCAATCGACCCGAAGTCGTTTGAACGGTGAGATTGCTACGTTGAAGAATCTAAAGATGCATTATGAGGACAAAGCCACGGCCTTGCAAGGAGAAATGAACCTCCGAAGGTCGAACTATCCGAAGCTTGTAAAAGGCGACATTGGCGAGACTGAGTGGGTGACCAGCTCTCGGTTGGTGAATACGGAGTTAGGAGAATCACTTAATCAAGCGAATCGGAGTTGAGCCGCTGTTGAGCTCGACTTCCCTCATCCTCTAAATCTGCGGATCGCCTCTCAGTCATAGAAGTCCCGGCTCCCCGGCGGAGTCGCGAAGGAGATAACCGAGTTTTACACCGAACTAGTTGATGTAGTAAGTACCGAAGCATACAAGAATGGCATCTCTTCCGCCTGTCGCGTGCTTGACATTCCTAAATCAGAATATGACAAGCGGTATGATGAAAAACTTGGAAAAGCTTGGGCATCCGGAACCATCTCTCCTGATGATGACGTTTTGTATCCCGATCTGGAGGTAGATGTCGACGTATTGCAGGTGAAGTTGGAGAACGATCTAGCCTTGCAAAAGTATCAACAAGGGGGAAGTGGAAGGTTCGGAAGGGAAGGTCCCAAGAGGAACATGGTGTTGAAGCATATGGAGAGGAGGAATTGGCGAGAGGTATCGAACCGTAGTGCCGCCCTTGGCAACACTCGGATCAACACCCGAAGGAGTAGCTCCTGAAGACACGTGATTCGTTCCTTGTAACTCCTTAAAATGCCATTTGAGTTGTAATCAGCTTATCTGTCAGGACTAGACCTTTGATTAGCTATACTTGAGTGTTTATTTTTTAATCAAATTATGCTAAATTCGATGAAAAAACAATCAAGTATGTGTGCCACGAGTTTTTTTTTTATTATTTTTTTTTTTTTTTTTTTTTCAAACGTAACTCATAACTCTAATGCCCCAAGTTTAAATGGGACAACAAAGAAAAATCGTGTAGGAAAGTAGGGTATACCCCTGTATCTATTCCTGTGAAGACTGTAATGTTTGCAAAACTAATGCATAAATCGACACTTATAGAAATAAGGCATTAGAACTACGCTTAGCTAGATAAAATCTAAGCTAAGTGTAAACTTTCATAAGCACATACATGGAGCAACATATGAGATCTTTCACTCATTATCCAAAGAAAGCTTTCTTAAGGTTCTAATACAAGTTTGGCCAACATGTGGGATCTTGCACCCAACATCCAAAAAGTACCCCAGTATAAGCTAAGTGTAAACTTTCATAAGCACATACATGGAGCAACATATGAGATCTTTCACTCATTATCCAAAGAAAGCTGTCTTAAAGTTCTGATACAAGTTTGGCCAACATGTGGGATCTTGCACCCAACATCCAAAAAGTATCCCAGTATAAAAATGATAAAAGAAACAACACTCTAAAAAGAGAAAAATAATTTCTATTAAAAATACTTGCGGAAATTCGCAATGTTCCATGGGTAACACTCTAAAAAAATATATATATATATATAACTACTATTGAAAATACTTGCGCAAGTTTGCAGTATTCCAAGGTTTAACAAAAACTTCACCATCCATGGATTTAAGATAGTAACTACTATTGCCAACTATCCTATCAACGATATACGGACCTTCCCAATTAGTACCTAACTTCTTAGGTGCGGGGTCCATACGGAGGACCAAATCCCCTTCCTTGAAAGATCGAGGTCGTACTCTTTTATCAAAAGACCTTTTCAGCTGGTGCTGATAAGATGTCAGTCGTAAGGTCGCAAATTCTCTTTTCATCCAACAAGTCCATTCCCCGACAAAGAATTTCCTCATTGTCGAGGGGGAAAGTACTAAATCGACTTACGGGTAGTGACCCTCATCTCGATGGGAAGGACGACGATTACCATAAGTGAGAGTGAAAGGTGATTCTCGGTCGAATAACGCGTCGAGGAGTTGTTCGGTAGCCCCAAAGTACTTTAAAGGCAACTCCTTAACCCACAATCCGCTTCTCTCCACAAGTTTTTCGTTTTAAATTATCCAAAATAACGCGGTTAGAGGCTTCCCGACCGTTACCTTGAGGATATCCGGAGAAAGAAAAAGTTGCACAATGCCCCAATCTCGGCAAAAGCGTGTGTTTTGTGCCCCGAAATTGTGTCCCATTATCGAAAAGAATGACTTTAGGTAATCCGAACACGCAAATGATATTGTTCCGGATGAACCCGTGACATCAACCTCCCCCCGATATTAAGCTAAAGGAACGCCTCTATCCACTTAATAAAATAATCATTTGCAACTAAAAGGAACTTCATGTTACCGGGAGCTATAGGTAGAGGACCAACAATGTCCATTCCCGTTGAAGCGAATGGCCCACGGAGATGCCGGAGGATGGAGTTCTTCGGCCCGAACATGGATGGAGTTAGCATGTCTTTGGCAAGCATCACACTTCCGCATAAAGCGTCCGTCTCTTTAAGCATATAAGGCCAAAAGTACCCTGCCTTGGAATTATCTTGAGTACCAAAGATCTGCCCCAACATGATTTCCACATTAAGCCCGAGTGTATCTCTTCAAGTAAAGTATGAGCCTCGGCATGAGTAACACATCGCAGGGTGAGGTCTAAGTAAGACTTCTTATACAAGTTCTCACCAACAAGTAAATAACGTCCCACTTTGGCTAACAACTTCATTATTTCGTTTTCTACCGGAAGAAGAGTGCCATCTAAAAGATAAGAACGATCTGGGATCCATCCAGTCCCCAATCGGAGCTTGCAAAATTGGAGCCACAAGACAAACTAATTCTTTTTCAATACTAAGCGTTGATCGATATTCGACGGGAATGGAACGAGCTTCAATATCCCCAAGCAAAGAAAGAAAGTAAGTAAGTGAATCGGAATCGCGGCACGTTGTCGATCTAGGCAAATTAATGAAATTTAGATCTTCAAAATGAGAAGTAAGAGATCTAACCAACTCCAAGTATTGAGCCATCACGGGGTCTCGAAGCCAGTAACCACCCCTCAATCTGTTGCCTGACTAATTGAGAGTCACTGACAATCTTGTGAGATGTCGTACTCTAAGTTTAATGTCATAGACAAGCCCGCTTAGCATAGCTTTGTACTCGGTTTATTGTTAGATGCCTTGAACCCCAAATGCACCGATTTTTCTAACTTAGTGTTATCACGGAGTCAAGAGTACCGCGACCAATACCGCTCCTTGGTCATTGGAAGATCCATCTACGAAACAACTTCCAACCCGGGATATGACTCCAAGGTCGGACGACTATGAGGAAGTGAGTTAGGTTCGTCCATAAAAGCGGGAGGTGACTTTTCCGAATCGCTACCGCTTCGCGAAATTTGAGGTATCTAGAGGAAAATCGATCAAGAACTCAGCCAAAGCTTGCCCCTTCTCGAAATTCTCGACACATAAATAATGTCAAATTCCCCTAATTGAATGGACCATTTCAAGAGGCGTCCGATACTATCCGGTCTTGCCAAGACCGACTTCAAAGGATACTTCGGTGATGACTCGATGGTGTGTGCTTGGAAGTATGGTCGTAAATTTCCGGCAAAGAAAGATTAGAGCTAGAGTTATTCTCTCAATCTTCGGATATCGTGTTTTAAGATCCGGAGGGCTCTACTAACAAAGTAGACGAGGCTTTTCGATATTCCTCTCATCATTAAATACTAATACAAAGACGATGCCATGCTCGGAAGAGGCTAAGTATAACCCTAAAACGCCTCCTTTGCTTCGGTAATGAGCAGCGGGAGGGAGGACAAATAATTTTTAAGTCCTTAAAAGCCATCTCACATTCGTCGGTCCATCAAAGCGTATATTCTTCCTTAGTAACTTGTACGTAACCCGACACTTATCCGAACTTCTACTAATGAACACATTAAGTGCGGCAAGAAGCACCCCGACCAACCGTACCTCTTTCGGAGACCTTGGAGAAGGCATATCAAGAATAGCTTTGATCCGGTCCGGTTAGCTTCAATTCCACGTTTAGTAACCCGATGTCCTAAGAATTTCCGGAGGTAACACCGAAGGTACATTTAATCGGGTTAAGTTTCATCCGATACTTCCTCGGGATCCGGAAAGACACACGGCGGTGTACAAGATGATCGGACTTCGCTTTACTTTTGATCGAGGTCGTCAACATAGACTTCGACAAAATCACCGATATGATCTTTGAACATCGTTGTGACCAAGCGTTGATGCGTTGCCCTGCATTTTTTAAACCAAAAGGTATAACCCAATAACAATATGTTCCCTGTGCCGTGATGAAAGTAGTATGCTCTTGATCAGGAGGGTACATGAGTATCTGATTGTAACCCGAAAAGCCGTCACAAAAAGAGAAGATCTCATGTCCTGCAGTGGCATCGACCAATGTGTCAATACGAGGAAGAGGAAAACAATCCTTCTTACGGTGCTTGTTCACATCCATTATAATCGACACCGCGTTAGCCCGGTTCCCATTCTTTTTCTTGACGGCTACAACGCGTTAGAGATTCAAGTAGGGTATGTGATCTTTCAGTATGTACTTAGCCTTAAGCAATTTATCCACCTCTTTGTCGATAGCCTCAGTACGTTCGGGACCCATCTTTCTCGAAGTTTACGCTTAACTGGCACGACGTTCGGATCCAAATTGAGCTTATGGCGGCGATGGAGGGATCAATTCGGGCATATCCTCATAACTCCAAGCAAATACATCTCGAATTCTTGTAAGAAATTTATCAACTCTTCTAGTCTTGGGTCCAACATGGTGCCAATTGAGACTTCGTCGAGGTTCGAACCATCTCCTATGTCGACTTCGTCAACCGGTTCTAATGTTGGGGAGTCCTCCTCTCATCCGACCCTATAGAATCTAATGGAATGACATCCAAAGGTGCCAATACTATGTCTTGGAGGGGAGACTGGCTTACGTAATTGCTATTTGGCGGTCTTGAACACGCCCCCCTTGTTATTGGAGCAATTCACGAACCATTTTTAGAAGAGTCGCGATAGCATCGCTTGGAAGCTTGTTGATCTCCTTTGATCACCACGATATTGCCTTGGTGAGGGAACTTCAAGGTTTGGTGATAAGTACTTGGAACCGCTTTCGCGATGAAACCCAACTCCTACCAAGAATAGCATTATATTCGCGTAACTCCCCTCGACAATCGCGGAAGTTGACATTTAGAGCGGCGTCGGCGCCAGCTTTTGATTTGTCGATTCAATCTCTCCTCTTGATCGGCCATGTCACCATTAAATCCATACAAAGAAGATTTCACGGGACGAAGTTCCGTTTCTAGAATCGGCATTTGTTTGAAAGCATGATAGTAAAGTATATCTGCCGAGAACCCGTGGTCGATGAGGATCCTATGCATATCACACCCAAAGAACTTCTAAGGACGTAACCAACGATCCGGAAGTGGAAAGAAAACCCGCACTTTAAGTGCGCCATCGCTGAAAACAAGCTGCGGAGTTAGATTCCTTGGTCGGTTTGGAAGTGACATTGTTAATACTTCCGCCGTGCTTCGCTGTCTTTCCGGTACCTTTGCCTCTACTCAACTCTTCAAACGGGCGTTTAGAATTGCCCCGGCCCGATCGTGTGAATCACTACCTTATCCGCTCCTCGTCTGCATTGTGTGCATTGGTACATCGGGTGTCGAATTGCGGTAGTATTCTCGAATCGAGTACCCTTTATATTCATCTAGTAACCCTGGATTACGAGATCCCGAATTCCATGTTTAAAGAGACCTACAATTCTTAGTTCCATGACCGCCCGCTTATGGAACTTACAATTATCGTTGTATTCCTAGCTCCAATAGCACCGGGTTTCATCTTTGGAGGGTTCTTTAACATGTTCTTGTTCTTGATGGCATCGAAGATGTCCTCGTAGAGATGAGTTAAAGTGGTAAAGTCCCTATCCAAATGGGGGTAGTTGCTTCACTTCCTGACGTGTCACTAACCTTTTGCCTCTTGGACTTATCTTGATAGAATTCTGTCCGACCGACTTGTGGTCCGACGCGGTTCCTCGGACTTCCTATCATCATAATGACTATCGAACTCTACCAACAGAGCGGAGGTGAGGTGACGGTTATCACTCTTTTATGAAAGAGTCCCCGCCCAATAGGTCTTCTTCTAGTTCCGCGATACTTATCAATCCGAGCCCGCAACTCGTCATGTTAAGTAGGCTTTTTTTTTCAAAGACGTGTATAGACCCGTAAGGGGATCTAATCCTTTTCTAAAGGCCACAATGGCGAAGGTCTCATCAACGTTGTCAACATGCAATTGAACCTCGTTAAATCTTTTGGTGAAATCCCCGATACGCTTCGTCCTTTTCGGTTTCATATCAAACGATTGCATCGGTGGTTTTAATGTAGGGTTGTTTGCGAACCGAATTTCGCGAATAAAATTTATGGATAGCACCTTAAACTCGTGAATGCGCCCTCGGTAGCCGTGTACCGGATGAGTGCCGAAATCCGTCAAACTTGAAGCAAAATACCGGCACAAATAATGATCTTTCGTAGAAAGACCCACCATTGCTTGACGATAACCGAAAGCACACGAGAGACCGGATCTCCTTTGCCATTAAATTTAGAGAACTTCGGTGGTTTATAATCATGGGGATGTATCCACTCATAACATGTCGTGAAAAAGGAGTTCCAATGTCACCCTCGATTCTTGACCGAACAACCGACTCATCCATCTTGGTTGGTTTCAACCTCGTAGTTCCTCCAAAGTTTTCGCGCCTTGAAACTTGGGTAGTCGGTTCATTAATTGGAGTTCTCTCGTTGTTGTACCTCGGACTGGACTCTCATAGTTCTCATCATCTTGATGATAACGTGGTTCCGGTTCGAGATCGAGTGGAGGAGTTTGCAAAACTAGATCGGGAACGGAGGGATTCCGAGGCAATGAAGGTTCCCTTGAAACGAAAGTCTTCTTCGTGCGTGGGTTGACCTCAATAGTTGTGGATTCCGGGCAAACACATTCGGACGCCCATCCTCGTACCTTGAGAACTTGAATACCAAGAGAAGTCGGTTCCGGTGCGAGCTCGAGTGTTGGGTTGGATCCATTCGGATTATAATCCGAATCGGTTGGTCGCTATGATACCCGACCAAAGAAAGTAAGGTATATAAAGGTGTAGGGGCGTAACCCTCACCAGTGGTCGAGACTTGGTGGCGGGCCGCCCCCTGGTGTTTTCATCGGTCAAGCGAACACTCTTGGAGGTGAACGACCACCCTCTGCGTCGCGGTAGTAGTCTTGTAAAAACGCAAACGAGCCTCCCGTCGACCACGTTAAGCCATCACAAAGATCCATGATGGCTTGGTTGGTTATGGCGATTAGGGAATACCCGTTGTTAGGCTCATTTTTCTTCACGACTGTCCAAAAACGACGATCTCCTCTACGTTCGATTGTCTTTGAAAGTAACATGTGAGTTATTGATCTCGTTATTCCCCTCGTTACTTTGATTCGCATTGGCTCTTGTAGTAACCATGATTTTGATTTAAAGTGAAGAAAATATATATATTTTTTAAAGAACAACAAACCCAAGAAAAATTGGTAGGTAGGAGAACTTAGAACCGAAAAAATTTCGACCAAAAATCAAATCAATTACAGATAGTTTCCTACGGCATCGCCAATTGTGTGATGATTTTTCCTAATCTAGAAACACAAATATTTTGTTGATGATCAAAGAACAATGAGAAGTATTGGATCAAGAAGAAGAAGAGATGTAGAAGATAATGAGTTGAACCACGTTTTTAATGGTCACTCATTATCCTGTAAAAATAGGAATCAAACCCAAAGCGTAGTTCAACTATTCTATTTATAAGAATAGATGAGGTTTCCCAATTAGTGTTTAACTAGAGAGACTGTCTCTTTGTTAAGTCTCATCTTGACTCTTCTAGAAGCCCATGTTTCCCAAGTCAAATAGGTCTCCTTTATTGACTTAAACAATAGAAAAACATGTTTAGGTTCGGAGTAGTAGTTAGAGCTCCGAGCCTAGTAGTTGAGTTCCGGATTTGGAGTTCATAGTTAGGAGTTGGTTATACGAACCTACTACTCCAACTAGTTCCAAAGCCCACCTAACCTCGAACCTAGTAGTTGAGTTCGGTTTGGAGTTCATAGTTAGGAGTTGGTTATACGAACCTACAACTCCAACTAGTTCCAAAGCCCACGAACCTGTTCCGGACCTAGTAGTTGAGTTCCGGATTTGGAGTTCATAGTTAGGAGTTGGTCTCCAACTAGTTCCAAAGCCCATGAACCTCCTCTTCTTATCTCACTTCCGAACCTAGGAAGTGTCTTACTTCCGAACCTAGAAAGTAAGAGGATTTGGACTTGAGATATGTTCTGGTACTTTCTACCCATACTAAGACCATATCCGAGACTTAAGAAGATACTGCCACGTGTTGCATATCTATTTGCTAAAATATGCACACACAATGTACATTACTGAATAGGCACATATTTGGAATCAGAAAATATAGCTATCTTAACTTGGCCGTCTTTGTAGGATGTCACCAACCAAATTACATATCAGTTCCAAATCTGATATGCTCAACTGTTGTCCAAATCAATGAAAGTTTCTCTACATCTTCAAATTATATAGTTACTGGAAGATAGTCCAAATCCCTATTCAGAATTTTAATTAAAGGCCACATCAAATGACACACCTTACTTTCTTTTCTTTTCTTTTTGGTTTGTACCTAACCAGCAGGAAAGTTTTGGATTTCAAACTCACATTGAAGACAATTGGAGAGAAACCTGATGGATCCCAATGTACAAAAGGTTTAGCCATCAATTACATGTGTTCAACTCTAAGAAACCTGATGGATCCCAATGTACAGAATTCTGTGTGGGACACACGGACGCGTTGTGCATGCAATTTCAAACTAGAGTTTCTTCTATACCCTGAAAGGCTAAGAAAATTATCTATTAGCATAGTTACAACTCCATAATATGCCATTTCATAGTTATTTATTTGTAACGACAAACAAGGCACTTTGAATGGTCTTTAGCCCAAAAATTGACTGTGTAACTAAAGAGTAGTAATAATTTTATTTTTAATTAGATGGGTGCCCGACTACCCGTGTCCTACTTCATATAGACCACTGCGTCGGACAATGACATGCATATCCGTGTCAATGTGACTTAGGTTCACCTTGTTAGGTCTGTTATCCAATTAGTATAAGGTTCTTGCTTGAAAATTCATTTTCTCAGTTACTTATATAATTTGTCAGTAAACAAAATATTTATCAATGACAGCTAGATACTATTACTTGCGTATGTGTAATAGTTATATCAAAGACTATGCTTTAACATTTTCCTGTTTAGATCTTTCTACAGAACAAGAATAAATAAAGATCTGATAAACAACGCTGAAGTGGATAATAAGCTTACCTGTGCAGCATTGTTAAATGCCGGAAGAGGATCACCCCTGTTGTATGTGAGCAATATAATGTCTTCTAGTGTCATGCCATCCAGCTCAGTTCCCACTACCTGCCTATTCAGGTTCTCAACATAAGCTCTATGGTGCTTTCCCCAATGGTATTCCAGTGTTTCACTGCTCATATGTGGCTCTAAAGAATTCTACAACATAATAATAATAGACAAATTAGCCACTACCAATAATAAAGGAAATGTAAAGAGAATTCCAATTACCAGTGGGTACGGAGGAGGCCTCAGTTCAAATTGTGCAGTAATAACAGAGTCACATGTCTTCTTCTGTGAACATTTTCTCTGCATCATAAAAACACAACGACAATAAAAAGAATCCATGACACAAGCAACTGAAAGAAAATGAGTCACACACCCTGGGTTTTGCCCATTGTAAGAAACGCGTTGATGAAGAAGAATCAAGAGTTCGTTGGAACGGAAAAAGTGAGCATGTTAGTGTTGTTGTTGCTTGCATTTCTCCAAATTTTGTTAATTTCCGTTTTTTCGGTTCGAGGAGATAGAAATGGTGTAGAGTTCAAAAGTTAGCGCAGCACTAAGCAACATATAACTAATAAAGAGTTGCTTCGGTGCAACTCAGGCACCCAAACTCTAACATATATGACTTGTTTAATTTTCTGCTAAATGAACTGGATTTATATTTTTTAGTATCAAGTATGAACTGAAGTGGGGGTTGATTTCGGGTGAAGATAAAAGTTGTTTTGATATTAAAAAAATCACAACATTCTAAACATTTTTTTTTTTCTGAGGACTGACAATTTGCCAATCAGACTCACTGAAATGTTCTTATCGAAACAACTTGAAGAGTATAGAAAATGCAATAGTCGCTTCAGCTTGTTCCAGTCATGAATAGTGAAACCAAAGACGCATAGGGTCCATCTTTTGGTACAGCCCCTGCGAGTTACCTTTGTCTGCTCAGGGTTCATCTGTTGTAGTTGAGTCAACTTTTCCAGGAGGCTAGCTGTGGAGCAAGCGAATTCAAAGACTAGCTCATAGGTGCACCAACAATCCTCCTAAACACAAGACAAAACCCCCTCTCTGAGGATGCTAAGAAAAGGACCTGAGATACACATTGTCATGCCAGCTACAGATCCTAACTGTCCAAATACATCAAACTTCTATTTGATCATAAAAGTCGTACAAAGTGAAAGGAGAAAGTGACAGAGAAGTGGAGAACATGACCTCCCGCAAGCTCTGGGTGAATGAATACTCTATATTGGGTGGTATTAAATATTTCAACTGAAGTAACTTTACTAACAGGTGGAGTAGATTGTTGTTAATTAGCTCTTCTAGCATCAACTTGGATCAACCTTAATTTCAGGGAAATAGCTAGGAAATGTTATGTAACCATCTTAGTTAGTAGCTCCTACCATCCTAAACAACTCAAACTGACTGCATATGAGCATCATCTCATATCATTGCTTCGTAAAACAATATTTCCTAGTAAATGAAAAATGGAGATATACCTTCCAAATACCAACCTATGGTTATGGCTTTGAAATCCAAATCAATATTAAAAATGCAAATCTTAAACAGATTACTAAAATAATTTCTACTAACTAAAGATCAGTTTTCATAAAGATAGACCAGCAACTAAACATTCAAGATCAAGCAGCAGACGCCTTATGCCACATGTAGACATTTCTAGGAGAAGGATAAACACGAACAAATAAAAACGTAACCTCGCCAACTAAAAACTACTGCATACACTACATAGTAGATATTCCAACTTGAGAGAACTGGAAATGTCTAATTACTGATAATGTTGATGTTCACCACAAGGTCTCACCAACTGATTAAGTAAAGACGTATATAATCACTTAATACACAATAAATTAGACAGGTTTTCTAATAGAGTTCAGACTACGTAAACGAATACCAATTTCCCTGTTATATATAATAGAACTAACAAAGACACAATAGTTCTTTGAAGAACTTACTCACTTGTTTGCATATTGCTTTATGAACTTGCGAACAATTCTGTTGACTGCAGAACTTTATGGGAGCATTTCTACTGGGTGTTTCTGGGAACTGATCCAGAAGGTTCAGTCATGTCTTTTCCCGCAGGTACATAAATTCTGTTGAACACATCTCTGAGTTTTCTGTTACCAACCATCTCTTCCAAAATTCTGTCATCTTGGATGCTCAATGTATCTTTTTCTTTATTTCCAGTACCTTCAGTAGATTTGAAAGAAAGAAAGGAACATGAGGAGAACATAAAGAGAAGGGTACGCATAAGCTAGTAGAGGAGATCAAGGAGCTTCTTTTTTATTGAGCATGTGCTACATCATTGTTTAAGGCTGTAAGATTTGTTGATTCCATGTGCAATTGGGATGGGATGGTGAGATGAGCGCACTTTTGTAAAGGGTATTGGGAGAGTGTGAATTTGGTCGAGTAGCTCCTTGCTACTTGGGCCGAAATGATTGTAATCTTTAATATCATTATTATATATACAAAGTGAATTTTACTGATCAAAAAACAAAGTAGAGTTTTACTGATAAAAAAATAAAATACCTTCAGCAGATGAAAAAACCAACTCTGATAAATGATCCTTTTCAACCTGTCTGTCATACTTGCTTTCCTCCATTGTTCCCGATGTTAGTAGACGGTAAGTGTACACAACTTTCTTCTGTCCAAGCCTATATGCTCGGCTAATGGCTTGCCTTTCGACTGATGGATTCCAAACAACATCAAGAAGAACGACCCGTGAAGCCCCAATGAGACTTATTCCCTCGCGACAAGTCTTAGTTGAAGCAAGTAATACTTTAGCTTTGCTACACGGATCGTTGAAAAGATTGATCAGTGATTGACGACTCTTCATATCAAGGTTACCATCCATCTTTAGAACTTCCTCGCCCTCAGTCCAATTGAAATGGTGATTTAATTGGTCTTTTATGATGCAAAACGGAGCTTTGAATTGACTGAAAACCAAAACCTTCTCCTTTAGTACTTCACATAGCCGGATGAGCTCCATAAGAAATCTTGTTTTAGCTCCTTGCGCAGGCTCCAATCTTAATTCAGCTGATGAAACCTTGTCCATGAAAGGATTCTCACTTTTAGAACATCGGCAATCTAAAAACAATGATGGGTGGACAGAAGCCAAAGAAACAGAATGTTCTAGCTCAAGTGGGTTTTGTATCTTCCCAAGTTCTTCAAGGAGCTCTCTTTGCAAAGGAGTAGGAACCAAAACAATAACACGATCTCTCAATCCCGGGAGATTCTCCTTTAGTATACTTCCTCTATGAACATGAACAAATGGATCAATCAGTGATCTTAACGGATCCAATAAACTTTGATCATCATCTTTACCAATAGAGTTGGTCAGTGAAGCCCATAGCCTTCTTGCATCTTGACTACGTAGATCAGATTTTGCCTGGCGGATATTTGGGGTTTTGGGAAAGAACTTCTCTGCAAATTTTGGCCTTACAAGACAAAGAGTATTGTAAAGCTCGTCGAAGTTATTCTGAAAAGGAGTTCCAGACAGAATTATACGTTTATCGGTTTTAACATTCCCCAAAGCCTTCCAGATAAGACTATGCTTGTTACGTGGTGTATGACCTTCATCAAAGACCAACAAACCAGGTTTCTCAAGTAGTATTCGCCTCATCTCCACTTTTTCTTTGTTTCTACCATTGACAAATCTGTCCCCGGCATGCTTCTCAAACAAATTATAGCTAATTCCTAGGACGCTCTTCTCTTTACTCCATGAGAGAAGCTTCACCAAACGGGTCCATTTATTATTCCGGTTTTTCCCCTGTATTAGTTTATGAGCCATCCTATCTTCCCTGCCTGTAAAGTCCCAAGAGTTTAGATTGTGGAATGGAATATCAATCTTCCATTTCTTGAATTCTTCTTCCCAAGTAAGTAGCATACTGGCTGGAACCATGATTACTGCTCTGCTCTCCTTGAATATTTCCATGTAGGACCGGAGGAAAGCAATGGTGAGAAAGGTCTTCCCAGTTCCAGGGGCATGGGATATCACACACCCACCGATGTGATCAGGAGGAGGGGAGTTCCTCAAATTTTCAATATTAAGTCCTCCAGCTATGTTTTTCCATAAAAATTCAAAACCTTCTTGCTGGTGATGGTACATGCTCTCTCTGATTCGTGGAAATATGTTCCACACTGTGCCTTTACCAGGATCAGAGGAAACTTGAGAATCCCCACTAGCATCATCAAAATGAAGATCTTCCCACATTGACAAATCTCTTTCATCGGCAGAGTTCTTCTTCAACAATCTTTCATAATGCTGTGTCTCCTATAAAATCCAGAACCCAGATGGATAATCACTAAGAGAATGCAACTTTATTCAACAACATCTACATTAGGCAGAGTATGTTGATATAAAAACATTAATGAAATAGAAGCCAAAAGAAGTTTAAAAATTATGTTTTAATAAAAAAAAGTATATCAGCATCACTTTGTCCATTCCTTTCATCTTCAAAACAGATAGAGATGCATACTCTGTTCACTCAATGTGAAATCATCATCAAACTAACATGGAAATCCAAAAACCATGCCCATCACCTGTCCTAATGTAGTCATGTTCTCATGTGGAGCATTTCACAATAAGCTGACATCCTTATATACACTCTTGGTACAATGATTAAGTGATCTTTTGATCGATAGTAGAAGCCATTAAGTAAGAACAAAGAGAGTGTAACAAGGACATGTCCCCGGCTGCATTAACGATTTGTAGGCCTTTAGATTGATCTAGGTCTGGTTGTTTCGGGTCTTCTTTTATCTTGTATGGGCTGGGGAGCTATCATAATCAGATTTCTGATCATAATGTGGCACTGGCTGATGTAATAGTTCTCATGTTCAATTGTAATTTTTCTCTATCAATAACAAAATTCCAATAAAAAGGTACAAACGGTTAGTCATTTAATGAAGTTCGGGATATACTTAATACACAAAATCTTGACGAGGATGAATTCCCTCTTGAATGTAAGTGTTCTAATCTCTTGTTTAGATTTGTTGCTAAGTTTGCGAACTTCCAAAAAGTCGATGTGAAGTAAGAGAAGAGGAAAAACTTACAAGAGGTGGTAATACATATTTCATCTCCAAATGCACAAAAGAGCAAAATCTGCATTTGATTCCGACTTCATCATCAATGACTAAGTCATGCTTCCCTTGCTTCCCATAACAACAAGTTGTAGATGGATCCAGTTCCACACTTGATTCATCAGCATCTTCAGTGTCAACCTGCAGAAGATCATGAAAGCTTGTAAGCTTCATGGGCAAAATCTGACTTATTCACATGTACTTGACTTATACTAGCAAAAACAATGTGATTACAAAGCTTAACAAAACCACATAACAGAGCTAATAACAAACACACTAGGATCAACATAACATTGTTTCTTTTTCTTGTACTTCTACATGAATACCAAACTTAATGCAGAAAAATCAATTAAGGAACAAACCGCACAGAATGTAAGAGCAAAACAATAATCAGCCATAAGATATGAACTAGTTCTCATCATTTTTTCACAGGCTTGGGTGTTTACCAAATGCAGAGGAAGTTCCTTGCCTTTATTTGGTTTAGTTTGGTCCTTATGCTGAACATTTATATCCTTCCAAAATGGCACTCGTAGGAAATAGAAGAACAAAGGTGGACATTTACATCCTTCATGTTAAACATTTATACTATTGTTCTCATAGGATATGATTCATGACAAAAGGTATGCAGGTGAATCGACGCTAAAGATTAAGATTCAATTTTAATAACGAAGTGTAAATTATAAAGATCAAGAAAACTTGAAATAAGTCAGAAACTTACAGCAGGAGTTTCAGAGGAGCCAACGTCACCGGATGCAACGGCAACAGCAAAATCATATTCAGACCAGAGCATTTCAAGGTATTTTTCTTCTTCTGTTTTCTCCACAAGCTTGGGCGTTTCAACTCCAAAGTTGAACTTATAATTAATTTGTTTATGCCGCCATTTGGTAAAACTGATTCTTCATTCTGATGGTTTCCATCCTTCTCCCAAATAGTATTCAAAAAGAAACCGAAGAGGGATTTGACTGGCGGAACACCTACAGACTGTACTTCTTCTTTTCCCCCTACTTCATCAGCACCATCTTCACCTTTATTATTATCTTCATCACTGTCCTCATAATCCTCTTCATCATCAGGTTCCACATAATCATCAATACCATAAACATCCTTATCATTAGCATCATTGAGTACATTCTTTTCTCTCTCAAAAAAGCCTTTTTCCAACTCAGCATTACTTCTGTCATCCCTCTCTTTCCAATCACTAACTGCAGATTTTACTTTCTCCAGACATCTCTTTTTCAGTTCTGGACCCCTTTCATGCCTCTTCCCCTGCTCTCCATCATTCCGAAACCAAGACTTTGAGCTACTCCTCAAAGTAACTTTATCACTTGACGTCCCCAAATTTCTTCTCTTTCTGGACATACCCAAATGCACTTCCTTTGTTACGCCGATTTCACCATGATCATTATCAATATCAATATCACCACCGTTATCAACAGCAACATGATCGCTATGAATACCCTCACCTATATCAGCATCGTCACAACCACCAACCTTGTCACTATCAAGTTTATCACCAACAGCATCTTCAGCACCACAATCCTCGATAATATCCATATCCTCACCAGCATCAGACAAGTCGCTTGTGGAGACAGATTTGTTAACACCATTACCGTCATCAATATCAACAATATCAACAACATCATCAGAACCACCAATATCACCAATATCAACAGCGTCAGACAAATCACTTGTGGAGACAGATTTGTTAACACCATCAATCCCGTTCATATCAACAACATCCTCATCACGATCCTCACCAATATCAACATTATCACCACTACTACCCTCCTCAATATCTACATTATCACCAGCGCAAGACAAGTCAGTATATTCAATTTCAACAACAAAAATTTTACCTCTTCTAAAGCATCTCCTTCGGAAACCAGCAGCATCATCATAATCCTTCTCTCTGTCATTTTCTCCACCTGTGAAATGAAGTTTCCTTCTTAAACTACAACCTGTATCGTGACTTGGAGAACCGACAGTTTTTGTATTTGCAAAATTGCTCAAAGGCCCTTGCTTTATACTCACATCATTACCTTTGGAGAACCAATCATTGTTCTTAAAAGCCTTTCTCTCTTTGTATGCTTCCCTAAACCCTTTCTTTCTACCCTGGACATTTTTCCTACCAATTCTACTCCAAATAGTACCTTCATCGCTATCGACCACATACCTCTCGACATCCTCTTCATCATCATCACGATCATCACTACAAGCCCGATACTCTTCATCGTTGCTGTCATCATTATCCTCCTCATCAGAATCATCACCACCAGATTCATAGTCAGAAACATTTACAGCAACATCTTTACCCAGCTGCCAGAGTTGACCATTTCTTTACCTCCATTTCTTCACTCTCATCATTACTGTCTCCACCAACAACGTAAGGAAACTCATCATCCTTAATCACGTACACATCTTCAGAAGAAGAAGAAGGAATCACTTTCCCATTCAACCTTCCAAATTTCTTCCCATTGTCGAACCCTCTCTTTCCTCTACCCCCACCACCTTTTTTCTTCTTCCAAACTTCCTCGTCATCATCCGACAACTCAATAACACCAGCACGTGATGATCCAGCAGGAGTACCACCTTGTTTCTTCTTAATTGCTTTTTACAGCTCACTATAATAGTGATCTAACCCAAGTCTTGTTCTCTCTGCTATATGCTTCGGAAACTCGACCATTGTTTGCTCTCTCTTTTTTGGGTTTTGAAAATGAAAAACTGAAAGAATAAGAGAAAATGAAGTGAAACTGATATTTTTGTGTTGTGTTGGAGGAGGGTGAAAAATAAATGGGATGAAGGGTGGTGGTTGAGTAAAAGGGATCGGAGGAGTAAATGAATGAGTGGGTCAAAAGAGACAAGTAAGAGAAAGGAGTTTCCATATATGGTAAAGTTGCAGAAGAAATGGAGAGCAAGAATGAGGAAACAAGAAAATGAAGAAAACCGTACCATATTAAGTAAAAGGCGCCAAGACCAAGTTCTTTTGCTTGACTCTCAACTATGGTAAATAAGATACATATTGATTGCAACATTTATGTCTTTATCACTTACACCCCATAGATGAGTTATTTCACCCTTGTTATCAGTTTTTTTTTGGTAAAACCACTTTATATATAGGGTAATTTCCCAATTAGTAACCCATAATGTCAATATGTTCCCAAATAGTAACCACTCTTCAATTTTGACTTTTCAACCTCACTTTTGACACTTTTGCCCTTCTCCTTATTTTCAAACAATGCCCACGTGGACATGCAACACTCTCTCTCCCCTCTTTACCTACTGCGCATAACTCTGTCATATTGTACCTGATGAGTTTGACTTTACAGTGATGGACAACCGTTGGATCTTGATCAAGAAAACACGTTAATCAAAACATGTTGTAGTATCGTGTTTTACTATAATGAAGAAACAACCCGACTAATAAACTATCGGCAACTCTCCGGTGATTTTGGTTGTCGATTACATTTACAACTTTTACCTCATATTTTGAGCCAACCCTAAAAAATAAGGACAAAAGCTCAAAGTTTCGCTTTTTCTTGGTTGTTTCTTCTTCTTCCTCGTCATTGTCCCTCTGCTTTTTGTATTTTTTAAGGTTTGACATGGAAAACATGACACATTCACATGATAAAGGTATAGTTTGTTGTTTTTTAAGCTATCTAGGGCCTTGGGTCTACGGTTTTGTTCCACGTAGTTTAGTGTTTTGTTTGTTTGATGTTTCATCTTTCAAGGAAGAGGGTTTTGAAGACAGCTATGACGTCTCCATGCATAAATGCTTGTTGATTATATAGTTGTGGTAGAATGTTGGTGGTTTCCATGTTGATTCTATATTTAATGTTGGGTTTAATATTAAGGCATTTAAGATAGATTTTGTCATAAATGTCCTAAAAGTGTTAGTTTAACTAGTTTGTGCTTAAATGTTTGAATTTACTTTTCAATTTTTATGGTTTATGGTTAGGTACTTCTTTGTAACCATCTCTTTTTGTTGTTGTTTTATACTTCTTGGTTAGGTACTTCTTTGGATGTTCTTATTCACTACAATGGGGAGATGAAAGCGGACAAGTATGGCCGGATGAAGTATGTTGGTGGCGAGGTGAAATTGAGAGTTTGTGATGGGGGTATTTCATTTGAAGGATTCATGAGTACCGTGGAAGGTGTGTTGTCGAAAGAGATCTACTTTTTCTATAAGATACTTGACGAAGAAGTCCCCGTGTCGAATTGATGAAGAAACAGTTATTTGAACATGATTATGAAACAAAGAAAGTCTCCAAAAAAAACAATGATGGTTTGGGTTATCAACGGTAGAAGTGGTAAGCAATGGGACGACCCTAATGTTAAAAAAGAAAGAAGTTGCTCTTGAAGTTGTTTAAGAAAGACGCGACTCCAAGCATTGTTTCTCCCGTGAAACACTCTTTTCACGAAACGAAAGGAGCTAGCTCGTCGAAGCATCCTATTAACCAATTTAAACTTGTCGATGAAGCAATTGGTAAGTAATGCGCCCATTTGGTTAGGTCATTATTAGTGAGGGTGGGTACATGTTTTATTTCCGATAGTTATGAATCTTTGGTTTTCCCAGAAAGTCCCCTTGACCAACCCTGGAGTGGGAGAGTGGGGACTCATCAATGGGAAGATGTGGAGATTCACGGCGTCCGAAGAACACATTCAACCTCCACGGCTTGTCATCGTTCGAAAAGGTGATGGCGGGTAAGTCTTCGATATCAATGGGATATGTTGATAGATGATAGCTTACCTGTCGCTGATAGTGGTGTGGAACTTACTGAGTGTTCATTGAAATATAGATATTTGTCCAAAGGGTGTTTCCTCTGAAGTTACACCTGAACCTTCATTACAGAAAAGAGAAACGGTCACACCGCCTTCTCTGTTTGTGGAAGGTACACTCTATAGCCTTGCAAGGTAACATATAGTTCGATTTTTGATAGTGGGGAGCTAATTCGATATATAAATACAGGGACGGTCAATGATGGTGATGAGCAAGATGGTGTACGGATCTTGATCAACCTCGATTATGATGACTTTGATTCCCAAAATCCATATGGTGATATGGAGGGGCGTCCACGAGGAATATAGAATTTCCATGAATCAAAATATTGACAATAATGAGGGTGATGATGATGAAGTTGAAATACTACATGAAGTTAATTTTGAAGAAGAACAAGTAGTACAAGTAAAGGATGGAGTCGATGATGATGAAGTTAGAGTAGTAAATGGTGGTAATCAAGATGATGATGATGAAGTTCAATTATTGGATGATGATTGTGATGTATGGTCTACTCCTAACCGTAGTCAAGAGTTTTTTTGGGGAGGCACGCCTATGACTGTTAATGATGAGGAAGGCCAAAGTGAACTTGATATGACTGTTAATGATGAGGAAGGCCAAAGTGAACCTGATATTGAAACAAATGGAATGGTTGATGCTTCTGCTATTCGGTCGCGCGAAGATCTCAATTCGAAGACTTACATCAAGGATATGATCATCTTCGCTCTCCCATAGTCCAGAAACACCAACTAAAGTGGATGTAACTCCTCCTCATGTGAACCTGAAGTTTGTTCCTCCTAAAGTAGGACAACACTATCCTACTCGGGATGATCTTATAAAAGACATGAAGTCATACGCAATAGCAAACATGTTTGATTTGCATCGTGCGAGCACTTCTCCTGAGAGGATTTATATGAAGTGTAAGTCTCCTGGTTGCACATTTCATTTGTTTGCAAAACCGACCACTGGTTCTGATATATGGGTTATTATAACCTTCAGAGAAGCACATACATGTTCACAAGATAAAGCAATTGCAACTAATAAACAAGCTGATGCAAAATGGGTTTCAGAAGTTGTGAAATCGAAACTTAGGGACAATATTGATATGGCTCGAAACAGTTGCAGTTGGAGGTTAAGGGCGCACACCAGACAAATGTGTCGTATAAAGTTGCTTGGAAAGCAAAAGAAATTGCAATGCAAAAGGTAACTGCCTTGGTTATATCAGCAACTAATGAACGCAATAGTAGCAACAACTAACTTATGTTTGTTCCGCTTTTTGCTTTGCGATAAGGGGGAAGCTTTAGTCGACCGTACCAAATGTTGCCAAATTATTGTAAAGAACTTAAAAGAGTGGATTCAGATTGTTTCACCGAAATGCAAACGCCATCGCCCCCCCTGAGCACAAGTTTGAACGTTTGTTTGTGAGCTCTCGGCGTCCACTGTCCGAAGCTTAAAAAGATGTCTTCGTCCATTGATTATGATTGATGGCACTTTCATGACGGTAGGTACAACTCAATCATACTAACTGCTATTGCGGCTGATGGCGATAGCCACGTGTTTCCAATTGCATTTGTCATAGTCCCAAAGGAAAATAATGACCACTGGGATTGGTTTCTTGAAAAGTTAAGAGACCTTGTTGTTGGGACGGAGCAAAACTTTGTTCTTCTCTCGATAGGCATCTAAGCATTCTTCAAGCCGTGCCTAAAATACTTCCCTAATGCAGTCCATTGCTTTTGTGCACAACACATTTCAAATTGTATGACTAAGCAAGAGACAAAAGGGAAGGTGAAGAGAGTTCTTTGAAACTTATGAACAGGCAGAATTTGTAAGACTTATGAGCCAAATTTATTGTGGTCGACAAAGAAAGGTTATGCAAAGATTGTAAAGATTCGAAAGAGTCGTGGTGTTGTGCTTTTGCTCCAATGAGAAGGTATGGCATTTGCTACACAAATCACATAAAGAGAGCGGAACAAGATGATACTTCGAGGAGAGCTATGCCGTGACATCTCTTGTCAATGGTATCGGGTTGAACATAATGAAACATTTTATGACTACCGGGTGATTGCGTCAAAGTGAAGACAAAACCCGACCAAATCAACCGAGGAAGTGCTCATCTCGTCGAGATATTCGAGTAGACGTTTCACAGCAACAAAAGGCAAGTGAGCACGCGTTTACTCAGTGCAATCACTAGACCGTCTTGACACCGTAGACCTTTTGGAGAGGACTTGCACACGGGTTTCTTTCAACAGGTTGGTCTTCCTTGTAGCCATGCTATGAAGGCAATCGATCACCGTAAGCTATGTGCATATGACTTTTGCTTGCATTGGTACACAAAAAGAAACGATGATGGATACATATAGAGAGAACTGGACACCATTAAGAGGAAAAGAACAATGGGTTTGGGTTTATGATGGCATCATCGTCCGTCCACCGTTGATGAGGTGATGCCCGAAGACCACAGAAAAAAGAGAAAGCTCTAAAGGAGAGGGAGTCCCAAAGCAAAGAAGAAGGTGTATGCAGCGTTGTGGTGGTCTTGGACACAATAAGGCAACTTGCACGATTGCCCGATGATGATCTTTGAGTGGATTGATTTTTCAGCCGGGATTCCACCAGATTTTGCATATGAAGAGTACATATGATCTTTCTTTTAACCAATCACCAATAGTGGCAGCTTTGGTTTGTTTGTTTGAAATTGGCACTTTCAGTTGCATATATGTTAGTGGTAAATTGGATAGTTTACTTCGGGCCTTTACCTCGGGGTTGATATTTTGGATAGTTTTGGTTGGCAATTTTGGTTTCAGTAATTAATTTGGTTTGAACGGACATCTTCTTGTACTATTAATATCGGAACTATAACAATGACATGGTCATCAACACCGATAACTATTAATATCGATCTCTAATGGATAGTTTCTTTACAAGTAGGCTAACATCATCAACATTGCCTCTATTTTCATTTTAATAGGACCATCAATGGTGATTTGCAACCGGTTTTCCTTTGTCACCTTTGCTTCACTAGCGAGGTGCTTTAGCCTTATGTGTCCCTTCACCTTCTAGATCTATCCATTTAAAACCCTTGCATGGATCGGCCCTGCGCATGAGAGAAACCTTCTTCCCGGACTATGTGGCTTTGTACTTACACCATACCTCATATTAGTATTTGAGCATAGCGGACCGTATGCGTAGTTGCCCATGGACGGTTGATCTTCCAAAGGCCCAATTTCCCCACACTCAAAACATTTGCTATAGTTGGTTGATGATGAACCAACATTTGTATTATTCTTGGTAGAATCCTCACCCCACCCATTTTGAGCGAGAAAAAAAGAAAGAGAAATGGGATGGACCAAGAAAGGCAACCCAATTTGTACTTATAAAGGAAACACACTATTTTCCCGCCTAAGTGGTGTTGGCCAAACTATTCCCCCAAAAAAACATTTCCGCCTAAACTATACACAAATGTTTGATGAAACATTATATTCCAATAACCATATTGCATTGCAGGACCTATCAGCAACTAATTCCATAAAAAATGCTTCACTAAAAACTTAACTCATCACTCCATGAAAGCATGAAGCAATGAATGACAAATTCCATCATCACAAATTCGTAGCTGATGATATTAACGGCACCACAAAATGATATTACCATACTAAAATTAGACAACTAAACACAAAATAGAAGAAGTTATTTGTTTCACTAAACACAAAATAGAAGAAGTAGCATCCACCAAGCTGTTTCATAGTGATTCCCCGCTCGCATCTGACTTCTTTAGCATCCTCCAAACTCTTCTCCAATTGCTCTTGTGCCGCTTTTTTTGAACAAATTATCTGGATTCAACCCACAATTAATTATATCCATTCCAATCCTCTTCCTCATTCGATGGGGTTGCATATCTATTTTGTTTACTTCCTCGTACACCCCTCGGAAAAGCCTAGATAGGCTAGGCAAAATAGGCCACAACTATTTGTATCTGGTTGTTGAGTAACAGGCACAAACTCATGAGCCCAAGGGGCTCCCAAATCATGAGGTGACGATGGATCAGCACACCTCATGACATAAGTAAGACAAGTCTCTATAGCAAGTTGCTCATCAGAAACTTTCTTGAGACCAAGAGAATCATAGTTGTAGATTTTTCTCTTTCCAAAATTGTAGACTTCAAGAACCCAGTGGCTACCTTCAACTTGAAGAGGAATGATAAGACCCATTGCCCTGGATGGGTGTGCTTGATCTCTAATTCTTCCTTCATAAGGGTCTAAGTACTCTTTAACAACTTCATGTGGATGATACGCACCACTATCTACTCTGTCATCAGGAGTTGCACCACTGAAGGTTTGGTCTTCCATCTTCTTCTTAAAGTTTGTATACTCTCTATTCATGAATTTCTACATCAACAAAATCATAAAGTACTTCATCAGTAAGGTGAACTATACAAAACAAATTCCATCAACCAATGAGATACAACTTACAGAAAAGTATACATCCTCAATGATAGTATATGTTTCTTCTTCTGGAATGCCATTTTCCTTACAATGTTGGATGTACCACCTGATCAACAGCTTCACATATATGGTGATCACCTGAGTCATAGAATTTTAAACATTATTATGCAGAAGTTGTTGATGGTTAATATGTTAGTTGCTGATGGTTAATATGTTAGTTGATGCTAGTTAATATGTAAGATAATATGTTAGTTGTGTACTGACCTCCCCATCTACCCACTCTCTTCCATGCAATGAATGGAAACTTTGCACTGAAATAGACTGGTTGTATCCAAACACTCTAGCATCTAAACAGTTTTGTGGACTGTACAACCTTGTGAACATCTTCCAATAGTACTGTAGTACGAGGAGGTCACCTTTGGTGGTGGTTTTCTTGATAAATGTTTTGGCCAGAGCAGACTTGATCAGTTCATCACATTCCTGTCCAATGTTTTCTTCCCATGACTGACCTTGCATCCCTTCCCTTCTCTTCTTTCTTCTTTGGTGTGTTTCTTCAGTTTTCTTTTCCATTTCACTTGCCATTTGACTCTGTATGCGCACCACATCAGGGACCACCATTTCCCCCTCCACAGCATCATCATCATCTACATCATTATCACGTTCTCCCAACATCACATTATCATTTTTAGATTTCATAACAACAATAGATTTTAGCTGACTATCTACCTCAAAGGTTTGAGCGGTTGTGGGTGACAATACAGGCAAGTCAGTTATGTCGATCTTCAAGAAAGTAAAGCGAAAATGTGACCTTCTCCATTTCGAGTTCGGGACTTCTTCCCCATCAATATCAACATCATCATTGGAGGGAACATCAACATTAGGTGTAGGCGGGGACCATCACCGGGGAGCAATGTCCAAGGGACTAATAAATGGCACATGCTCAACAACATCCATATTATAGACTTCCACTAGGGAACTTTGGCCAACCACATTCTCATCAACGGGCTTTTTCACACCCTCTTCCCCCGCACTTCATTGCTCAAAGACTCCTCAAACCACATTCTCTTGACATTTGTAGGTATTTACAACCCTCTCTTCAACCTCCTCAACTAAAAACTCGGAGCACCCTCATCATTATCATATAAGGGCCTTCATGTTCATGTTCAGTTCTTGGAAAAAAACCATGTACATGGTCTTCACTAATATCTCTCAAAACATCTGGCATCAGCTTGCTGAACAAGATCGGTTCACTACCCTCTCCCTCTCCATCTTCTTCTTCCTCACCTAAACTAATCAAATTTCTTCTTCTTTTTTGGTTTGTTAGCTTCCTTGCTCTTAGCCTCCATGTCTTTTTTTTTTCTCACGACTTGACTTCTTTTCAAAATTGTTTGCCTTTTGCTAGCCTTTTTAGCCTCTACTTTACTTAACCTTGGTGGTCGGACTCTCACTTGTCGCATACTATGTTTCTCTTCACCCTCCTCCTTACCATTTTAAACCCCGCATTCACTCCTCTTTTTCTATTTTCTTCAACCTCATGTGAAAGATCAAATGTTACTTTCTTAGAGGATGATGACTTCCTCTTAGAAGGTGGGGATGATGACTTCCTCTTAGAAGGTGGGGTAGACCGCGGCTTCTTCCACAACAGCTTTTAACCTTATTCTTAACAAACCGTGTAGTAGGTTTTTTGACAACAAAGATCGGCATTGGTGTAGACCACAGCTTCTTCCCCTTGTTTTCTTTGTTCTTGGTCCCTTCACAACCCCCGGGATGATGATGGTTCACCCAATCCACTTTTCTTCCCACCCTCGTAAAAACCCTTTGCGGTATTGTCTCCATACCTATCCTAATTTCAGACTTGATGTCATTCCGAGCCACCCTAACCTCAGATTCAAAAGTTAGTTGAAGTAAGCATTGTCGGTGTATCATAGAGTCCTATCTTATGAGTCCTATCTACCTTATGAGCACTAACATAAAGTTCCTGATATATCCAGTTTACGAACCTATCTTATCAGTTAACATAAAACTACCATAGAGTTTCTGATATATCAAGTTTAAGAACCTATCCTGTGAGTCAACACAAATGTAATATATACTTCCTGATATTTTCAGTTTAAGAACCTTTCTTATAAATGCAACAGATGTCAAATGCATTGCTGATGTATCCAGTTCGCGGAATATAATTAACAATGCAGAGTTTATAATCAACAATGCAATGCGAGTTTATAATCAACAATGTAGAGTTTATAATCAACAATGCAGAGTTTCAATCATATGCTTACAAGGCCTTTCAAGTGGGTGTGTGCCTGTCTCTGAAGCATCTCCTTTGAAACCGAAGCAGCGCTTTGTGTGGCCTGTTGGTTGAAAGCCACCTTCATTACATCTTCATTCATTTCTTCTTCTTCAATATCCAAAGTGTCAAAGGCAACAACCTTACCCTTAAGAGGCTCGAGCTTCTTCTTCCAGGTCTGGAGATGTAAGTTCTTAGGAGGCAACTGAACCCAATCTAGTATTCTTGGGAATTTACCATTCAATGCCCTACGAGCCCCAAGAGAGGGGATGTGAAGGTATGCCCAAATATCAAAACAAATAACACAACCATAAACTGCAAAGGAGTCCTTCTCAGCTAACACATTTTTGTAAATATCATCCAAACAGTATTCCAACATCTCAAAGCAAGGTGTGCCCCATGGAAACTGATCAAAAGCAGCTAGGTCCTCTGCAAGATCAACATACCTTCCATCTACAAATTCTAGAAGATCCAGAAGCACAACTTGGAGCAGCAACATACAACCTATTGAGCCTAAATATATCACTTTTATCTTCACTACCACTGGATTTTGCCACCACTAAAGCATCTAATATTTCTGTCTCACTAACAGTGCTTCCTTTAAAAAACCTAGCACGAAATTCTGATGTGTTGTTCTTCACGTCAGTGGTGTAGAATGAGTTAGCAACAGAGTTTACACTAAGACCCATAATCAATGCAACATCACTCTTCTTGAATACCAAATCTTTGTTACCAATCCGATAGCAAAGTCTACCAACTTTATGGCTAACTATGGCACAAACTAGAGTAGTTGTTGCGTGCATATTTTTTTGGATTTGCAAAAAGCTTCGAAAACAGGAATTCTCAAAATCCTCCATTTCTTCCTTACTAAATCCACCAAATAATTTCTGCATTTTATCTAATGACATTCTACATGTCAGGTTAAGCTTCCTCATTTCTCCACCAATAATTCGAACCGTAAAGATAAAATGAGGGTGGGGTTATAATATGGAGATTGAAGTGAAACTAAAAATTAGGGTTTCCAAATTTAATTGAGCTTCACTAGGACAGTTTTTCCCCCTAATTCCCAATTGATTTCTTTAAGTTTCGGTTAATGTGACACGTACGTTCCAAGGTCATTTCCCTCCACGTGTCAGACTTCATTGGGTACCCAACTTCATTTCCCGCCAAAATACTGATGTCCATGTTGATTCCTCTATCAAATGAACAAACATATTCCTACCCTAGAACTATCAGCAACTTTACTATACATTGTCTAAATAATTAATTCTAATAAGGTTAAAAAAAATTCAGTAAATTCAGTATAAAGATTAACATTCTACATGAAGCTTTTTAACATGCCGAAGCATGCTTGCCACTAGATATCATGAAATAAACATGGGTATTTGAAAAAAGAAAAAAAAGGGTTTGATTGCCTTTAAATTGGGGACACATGTCAATCCTCAAATTTCCTGCCAAAATAATGATATTCATATTCGTCTGTCCAATGAATAACTATATTGTGGCCTTAAGACTATCAGTAACTTTCTTGTACATTGATAATTATTTATGGGTACCCAAATTATTCATTCAATCCATTTAGGGTCCATTTATGGGTTAATTTCGGGGTAATTTAGTCGAGTTGCATACTTGCATGTCCTCTAATATGGCAACAAACGAATTACATTGGGTTTGACAAAGGGTCAAAATTCACTTCATTTTCTAAATTAATTTTGGTCTTGCCTATCCCTTCATTGTTTGTGTGTCATGATGACCATTTACGGTAAGGTGAAAAGAAAACTAACCACCCCACATAATTACAACGCCTCGTTTCCATAAACATTTATCTTTGAAATAGTCATCTAAAATTTGATCTCTCACATTCTAATATTCTTTCTGTTAGCAACAATCTACCAAAGCAACAACCAAAGTTAAATCTACCAAAGTTATCAACATGCCTCTTCCTGGATGTTCAAGCGGTGAAACCACTGATTACTCAAGTGACGAGTACGAGAAAATGTGGGATAGTTATTCTACTGATGACTACACTGATGAAGAAGAAGACGATGAAGAAGAAGAGATGCTTGATCCTTATTTTGTTGAAGACCCTACTGATTACATGTGGGAAGACCAACATGATGATGATAGTTCCAGTTCTGGGGATGATGGCGATGATGAAGACGAGGAAGATGAAGACGAGGAGGAAGATGAAGACGAGGAGGAAGATGAAGATTAAGGGTTGTTATGTTCTGTTGTTATGTTCTGTTCAGTTTTTATGTTGGGGTTTATGTTTTGTCTTAGTTTCTGGTGCTTTTGCAATTTTTGTTGATGATAGTGGTAGAACCATAACATGTCCTGTGAATGCTGTGTAGATTTTGCTTAGTTTTAAGGGTTTAATACATGGGTTGGTTTAATTCATGATTTTTATCTTGTTATTTTTACAAGAATCTTATCCATTATTCATGTTTTTTATCATTATTCTTGTTATTTTTACAAGAATCTTATTATTTCTACATTTTTCTTATTAAAAATAATTTTTTTTATAATAAAAATAGTATATGAACAGTGTTAATGTCAATAACCGTCCATCTTAATGTTTACTTAATCTCGAGGCTTTTAAAACCACGATGCGATCGTTAAGGACCGCTCATTTGCATCTCTTCATCTCTAAGATAATCTGTGGTTTAAATCCACACACCCATCAAATCACTTCAAATCACTTCAAATAAGGAGAGAGAGTGTTGCAGTAGAGAGAGAGTGTTGCATGTCCACGTGGGCATTGTTTGAAAATAAGGAGAAGGGCAAAAGTGTCAAAAGTGAGGTTGAAAAGTCAAAATTGAAGAGTGGTTACTACTTGGGAACAGATTGACATTATGGGTTACTAATTGGGAAATTACCCTTATATATATATAAATATGCACTAAAGTGTCAGGCACCTGAATATTACATGTTATAATTTCCTCCTGCAATAGTCCTAGTAACCAAGTGGGTGCTTCCATCTCCCAAAAACAGTCTCTGAGATGATGAGCACTGGTCGCTAACAGATGGGCGACCTTATTACACCCTCTTGTTGTCAGTTACAGCATTAGTTGGAAACCAATTTTTCTTGGTTAACAACATAGGACATAACACATGCTATGAAACTTTTTAAAATTCCAACACTGAACGTAGTTCAATTTCTGTATTTTTCAAGGGCTTTTGGTTCAAGTTGTGTTGGTATTTCAATTTTCAAGTGATTCTCTAATTGAGTTTTCACTTATAAATGTCTCATCTCTAAGCAGAAAGCTACATGTTCCAATTTTTCTTATGAAGCTTTTCAGAACAACGGACCCTTTCAGAACATGCAAGTGAACTAAAAGTGTTCAAAGTTGGAACAAAACCAAAAGTCCTCACGTAACAGACAAACTACATCAAGTATGCAATACAACCAAACATGACTTGAACTTAAGTCATTTTAAGCTCAGTGCACACAGAATATTGCATTGCGTGTGCAACGCCTTTAATGTTGCCTAATTCTCATGAATTGGATTGGATAGTAACTCAAAAGTTGGTGTGAATCTTTGTACCATGATCTCCTCAATTTAGTAGAAGTGTAAGGCACTAAGGCATACGTCTCAAAAAAAAGGGTTACGCCTCTAAAAATTTATCCACATCAGGCTGTATTTCTTAATCTTTCATTTTTGAAGTCCTTGGTAGATCCATTATTCATAGTACTCCACTTTCTTTTCTGATTTAAAACTGAGATGGCCAAAACTGACAAATGACTCGTGAAAACACACATAACAAACAGGTACCACAGAATATATATAAGGGTACCCTATATATAAAGAACAGATGCAAAAACTGTCGGGAACAAACGCAAAACTGAATGAGTTGCGGGCAAGAGAGCAGAAACAAGTTACAAAAGTTTCAAATTGTTGCAGTTTGTCAGCAATTGCAAGCAAAAATATTTGGAAGAGTTTTTTATTAGTTTCTGAAAATCTTGTAATCCCCTCATTGGTATGACTGAAAATACCATTAGGGCATCAGAATCTATTATGACACAACATAAGAATTTAATTGATGGAATAGATACACTGGATATACATAATTACATTAAGGCTGGGATTATAAGGAAGACAGTGCCACCCAACCTTACAAATAATACAATGGAAAAAAAATACACATATACCATCAATACTCATTCAAGACTGGATCACCGGGTTGTTTCTGACTATCTGGATCCAATTAATAAATGATTTCCCGCATTGTGATCAATAGAGAGCACTTTGAATGATTTAAGCTCTATAAGATGATGCCGCCTGGAATGAGAGTACCGGTTTCATTGCCTTTTGAAGTATGTTAGTCTAGTACAACATAGGTTTTATGTCATAACTTTGCATGCAATCTCCAAGGACATCCACCTTCAAATGCCTCCTCCAACACATCTTCCATCCTTTTTGCAAGCAGTATCTGTTTGGAAAAAGGATATGACTTATGAGAAAACCCATTGATGGATGCACACATGCACCCTAAGTAACATCTATATCTCCCTGTCATTTGCAAGATTTCATGGATATACGTATTAGAAAATGTCAAAAAACACTAAACAGGAAAATACCTCCAGGCTGGCAAGAACGTGTGATGGTACTTCAACTAAATCTTTTACATTCCTCTCGGGCAGGATAACTCTTTTGATACCATAACGATGAGCAGCCAATATCTGCATATTCATACAAATAGTAAACATTTTCTCCAATAAGAGTCAAAGTGCGCATAAATACCATATGCATCCAAGTCCATTTTATACAGTTCCTATCTTAAGCCGTTGAGGCCTGAGAGACAGTTTTTTGACATCATTGATACTAATTACTTCCCATATTCTTTATAAATCACTGAATTCAAAACGCTATATAAAAGAAGCTTAGTTTGCTCCTTTAACAGCATAGTCAACTAGAGGGTGGAAAAGGCGACAAACTAAATGTTCCACAGGTATAAGGCAAAATAACAAATGGACTATGACACGAAGTTTTTGAAATCGAGACTCAACGATGTATCTTGAAGTTGTAGTCCAGCACTACTGTCACAGTGCGATTTCTTTACAACATTTTCTGTTTTTCACCATCCTATGTATAGTAGCTTATTGATCCAATAAGGTGCTCTTTGTCCTAATTGAATACTCATTAAGAGAAGTACGAAGCATTTTTAATGATAATGAATGACTTTCTAAATAGTTTCTTTTCCAAGGACTATCATGACTTTCTAAATAGTTTCTAAACTCGTAGAAATCAGAACTGCGCTGCATACTCCACCTATCAAATACTATACAGGGGGTACCTCATTGGATCACCACTAGAAAGGAATTTCGCAGAATACAGAAATCGGAAAGGTCGCTCAACTTGTTCAGCATACTTTGATAGGAGAGATTTCAAACTTACACAAAACTGAAGGATTCATGAAACAACATTTTTATTGATGAACGTGAATCATTCATATCAGAATCCCAAAGAAGTATTGTGTTGCTTAGGTAAATAGAAACATGCGAACAGAACACACCTTATCCTTGATACCTCCAACAGGTAATATGAGACCCCTTAGAGTCATTTCTCCAGTCATTGCTGTGTCTGCTCTTACTTTTCTCTGACTGAATAGTGAAACCAAAGATGTTACCAAGGTCACACCTGCTGAGGGTCCATCTTTTGGTACAGCCCCTGCAGGAAAATGTATGTGAACATCACGGCCCTCCATCAGGTTTAGTTGTCCAGCAGCTGCTAATTGAAGATCTGCTGCCCTAGCTCTTACCTAACAAAATTAGAGAAACCTTTTACTTAAAATAAGTTATCTCAGGCTATACATGAAAATAAAAGTGCATACCAGTTGCTTCAAAAATTAAAGAACAAACAAAGGAAGTTTGAGTATAGTCTTACTGTAAAGCCACAAAACTTGTGGTGTATGCCTCTATATCAATTACTCAAAATATCTACTTTTGGGTCCAATTACGTGTCGTATATTCATTCTTCACCAGAATTTTGTATGTTTGTATGCAAAGAGTAGGCACAGTTGTGTCGTAGGCATACACGTCTACATGCGCATATGGACATGTTCTTGCACAGACAACACACAGCCATACCCATAAGGAGCATTTCATGCAAGTTTGAGGATATAAAAGAGTATGATATATGGTAAAACATGACATTCTGAGGTAATAAAATTTGATACAATGATGCACGACTTCATCAAAGGCTTTTGAAAGAGTAAAACCACAAAATATACATGTATACTTGGGCAGCTGGAAACTATCTTGGTAGTATTACAGACTTTCGAAAACTGGTGCTAGTCTGCTAGGTGTTGACAAATGGCATTCATGGAATTGGTCCATCATGTGCAAATAAACAATAAAACATTTCCACCTTTCATCAATCAAATTTTTGTTAAGGTTGAGCTTGGGTCTTCTTAAAGAACAGAAAGTTTTACTTTATTTTTTATTTAGATTTGAATGAGAAGTAAGAAATCAAATGTCTCTCAAGTCTCAACTCCATGAATTAAAAAGTTGAATCCTCTCATCTTTTTAATTAAAAGTTGAACTCCAGAAAAAAAGGGTGGTGAAGAGTAGTACATCGTTAAAACTCTTCGATTTCCTTCAATAAGTTAAAAGTTGGACAACCATAACTTCTAAAAGCTAGATGTTCTTATTTATACAAATGGAAATTAAAATGAGATACTACCCGCAGAGAGAGATACATCTATCACCCTCTGTAGTTGTGCACGTGTGCCAAGTTTTGCACGAGAAAGATTTAGCTGTGAAGCAGGCAAAAGCCTATCACATAGGTGTGAAGCCCTCAAGACACAAGACAAAACCCCCTTGGAAGATGCTAAGAAGGATTTAAGAAAGTGTTGTACATTTTGGGTGTTATTGGTACACAAAG
This sequence comes from Coptis chinensis, assembly GCF_015680905.1. Classification (NCBI taxonomy): domain Eukaryota; kingdom Viridiplantae; phylum Streptophyta; class Magnoliopsida; order Ranunculales; family Ranunculaceae; genus Coptis; species Coptis chinensis. The sequence goes on from NC_141456.1 coordinate 43,572,905, forward strand.
AAAGATTTAATAAACAAGAAAGCTGCAGAACTAGCAGGTACTATTTTTCACAACAAGCATATGCAAAAATAGATTGTCAATGTTGTGAGCACATGAGCCGAATCAAAACATTATCAGTGGAGCGATAAAGAATACCCAAGTTAGTGCTATTTGGGCTGATTCTTTGATAACATCGCCAAGTTGACCAGTGAGATGCAAATCACCCTTTCCGATTGTTGACGTGGCCTCAACAAACTGAACCTCTCCTCCGAAGGTAGTCCACACAAGCCCAACTGATACTCCTGGAGTTGTAACTCGTTCTGCAGTCTCTTTGTCATCATACCTGGGAGGCTGCATGCCAGTATAACAAATGAGAACGCTTAACCGAGTAAATAAAAGATAAAATCAGAAATGAGCACGGAAAGGTGGCAAGACAGACAAGGAGCAGTTAATGGGGTGTAATTTGGAGTGAGATTAGGTGCATTGGGGTATAATTAAGGCAGGAGCCTTAACAGTAACACACCAACACTTGGACAAGCTTAATTGTTGAGATTGTATTTTTCACAAATTAGCCACCTACATGTACAGCTAAACCACAACTAAATACTCATATTCCCTCCAAGAACAATGCTTCAAGCAAAAGTATAGAAAAGTATAGATTGCTGTAAACAAGAAGAAATAAATTACCCCCAATACTTTCTCAAGCATAGCCTCATCCACAACCAAAGCCGAGGTACTCCTGAAAGCATTTGATATCTCATGATTGTTTACGCCCATTGGAAGAACTTCCATTTCTACTTCAGCCCCTTCGGCAAGTCTGGTGTCCAGCAGCGGTGCATCCATAGGATGCACATCCTTGCTGACCGAAATTGTACTTTCTTGTTCAGCAACTCTAACCGCTGCTGCACGAGCCAAGGCAGCTAAGTTCCTCTCCAAGTTTCTCACACCAGCTTCTCTAGTATATCTTTGAATTAGAAGTTTCACTGTGCCCTACAACAACCAAAGCCATCACATACTGTAAGATCAAGTGATATACATTGTCTCTTAATCATAGAATATGTTTTTTTTAACCAAATTACGCCACAAGAAAAAAACATAGTACAAAGAACTGACACTCGCATGATGTGAAGGTGCAAAGTTTGAGTAATAATTCAACAAAGATGCATGTTGAGATGTTTAGTATAGTCCCATATGGGATGTTTAAAGCATTGCAGAATAGTATGGAAGTTCCCAGGCCTCTCCATTCCTAGCCAATTGGTTTGAGTTGGGTGCCCCAAAAGTTCAATGTGGTTTCATAGCAGACTATTGTATTTAGCCCAAAGGAGCCGTTTACCATGTCACCCAAGTATGTTGTCCAAGTGTTAGGATCAAGTAACACCACGCGTGAAAGAAAGCCATCAGGACCCAAGCATCCATCACTTTCCAAAAAAAATTTATGGCTTCCCAAACCTCCTGCTATCCTCTAAAGGACCTCTTTCCTCATCCAAAATACGAACCACATCAAGTTATCAACAAGAAGTCTAGCGGACTGATGAGGTTTGGTTCGGCATACAATTTCGAATTATAATCAACAACCGTAGATCATTTTCCCCGATCACCTCCTCTGCCTCTATAACCAGTCTATCAAGATAAATTTCTCTCTGACTGGCTTTGGCACAAAGATGAAAAGATTTAGTGTTATATTGTCGCTCCCTAAGCCATCTGTACAAAGGTTTGATTGAACATGTATGTGATGGGCTCCACACAAGCAAAGATTGAGAACAAAGGGACTGAGAAAGATCATTGAGTGTGATTGTGTGAATGCCTGGGATCATGAATGTCTAGTTGAACATAAGTGATTAGTTGGAAGATGCATGGAGAATTGTATCTAAGGATCCTTGGTAAGCCTTAGTTCCATACTTTCATTAATGCATGTGTAGTTCTTGAGGGTTTGATGTAAGTGTAGTAACTTTGATTGTTTGCACGTAATAACAATAAAATTCTTTTTCCCTATGGTGCTAAATCTATAAATTAATATATTTGGATACACTCACATGAATACAGCTATGTGGACTGTAAATGATTCCAGTAGGCTGCCCTACATACATACGGAGATCAAAGACGTGAAGCACTTTAAAATGTCCAAAATAAGCATGATACCTCAGGAATCTTAAAGTCGGACCATATTATCCAGAGCACATTAGTTGGATACATCAGACAGCAATAATACAAGAGCACATTGTTTTCGATACTGCAAGTACATATTAACGTTCTATATGTTTGCATACAGCCAATTGACTATTATTGAGTTGAGTTGAGTACGCTTTCCTACGTGAATATGGAAACCAAAGTCAATAATCAGTTGAAAATTTCAAAAATTTAGTAACATACCTCAGGAATCTCAAGATTATTAGAGCTCAGTCCATGTTGATCCAGAACTCTTGGAATAAGATGCTTCATGGCTATTTTTAACTTTTCTTCGGGTGTATATCCAGGTAGTTCAATGACCTCCATACGATCTAAAAGTGGTGGAGGAATAGGCTGGATCCTGTTTGCAGTCGCAACAAAAATCACCTTTGAAAGGTCGAATGGAACATTCAAATAGCTGGTGGTCTTTAGTCAAGGCATCCAGTTTATGTTGCATATGCTCAATTAGAGTAGTCTAAATGTCTAATGCATGCACACCAACAGGTTTCTCATATTACTAAAAGCATAGAATCAACCAAATTAGCCTAGTAAAAGAATGCACGCCACATTAACATCAGAACATCCACCACAATCTATAAGAAAAACTAGACCTTTCCCTTATGTAAATGTTTCTGTTAGTTTAATACCTCATCCAAATGTTAATACAACTCATTCAAATATTACACTAAAGGTTATGATCAAATTATCTAACACCACGTTAAATAAATGAATTTGATGGTATAGCCATAAAACAATCAAGTTCGCAAGAGCAACATACTTTCACATCATAGGACATAACTAAGTATAATCTCATATATACGATTTGTAACCTCATATTCATGTGAGCCCAAAGAAAAATAATCTAACACCGCATTAATGTGAGTGTAAATGTGTAATACCTCATCCAAATAATAATATTTTCCAAAAAGGTTGTGATCAAAGGATCTAACACTGCGCTAAACAAAAATGAAATTGGATGGTTTAGCCTTCCAACACAATCAAGCTTGCAAGAACAACAAATTTTCACATCATAGGACACGACTGAGCATTATATCATTTATTTAAGTTGCGACCTGAAAAACTGGGATTTAGATTTGATATTCAGTGCAAAACCACTTTTGGTTGTAATACTAGACATAAGAATGGTCATGAATTGAAGAGGATGTTACCAATAGGCTAATATATTAGTGCTGGGCGGCAATAATTGAAGTGAAGGTGTTTTGGTAGAATACTATTTAACTGAGATTGTCTAATCAAACTGAATAAGTTACAGAAAACTGAAGTGTAATATTATACTATTGCTAGAATACCCAACAACTCGGAAAAAAATCAATACATTATGGCTGAGATAAAGATGGTAGGATGGGTGGTAGGACCATAGGACTAAGGATATAATATGAATGAACACATGGATCTTTAACTAAATTGGTGAGAAACTAAAAGTGAGTTGATTGAGACGCCAAAAATATTAATACATCAAAATGGTTTAATCATGTAAGCAATGTCCAATAGGAGACATGGATGAACAGTTTAGGAAGATGGGGCCACCAATAACGATGTGTGTAAAGGTTGTGAGAATTGCTTAATGGTAACATAAATCTTCGATAATCATATTGGACAGTTTCAGTCAAGGAATAAGATCCCTGCATTGCTCCCAAAACATTGAGATTTTAATTAAGTCAATTACCAACCACCAGAACTCCATTTTATGTGGAAGTTCTTGTGTTAGATAATTGCACTAACCAAACAGAGAAAACCAAGCAAATAGCAGAAAATTTTAAGGTAATACCTATGTGTATAAGTGTACATGCATCTTTGTTTGTTGGTCATCTGTGTTTGTTTGTTTGTTTGTGTGTGTGTGTGTGTCTTTGTGAGTTCATTTTCTAAATTTCTGTCCATATACACAATTTTGAAAAACACAACCATGGGATCTGGAATAAACTGTGGAGGGGAATGGATACTGATCATTAAATGTTTTGTTCTGCTCAGGATCAAGGACTTCCAAAAGTGCTGAAGCAGGATCTCCACGCACATCAGAACCAGTCTTGTCAATCTCATCAAGCAGCATGACTGGATTGTTCACTGCTACTCGCTACAATTCAAACATGAAAATATGTTACGTTTATCCTAATGAAACCTAGTCAAAAGTCAGAATGGCACAAGAAGATCGCTATATTCCTAAAATATTTGGGATGGGGGCCGCTGCCCCCAAACCCCCAATGGACCACCCGCAGTTCTTAAATCCCCTTGGGAGATGTCCTCTTAGAACTTTAACAGACATCTTATATGCCAAACGTTTTAAGGATTACAATCAAGGTTGGGGTTTAACAATAATAGAAGTTTAAGAATACCATTTTTAAGATATTTTTACAGCTCCTCACATCTACATGGTATAAACTGAAAATCAATGTGATGTAAATAGCAGTTGCTATTTATAGTAGCTCACGGACATGCTATTTATAGTAATTCGGGTTTTACTATTTTTAGTAATTCTAGGTTTTAGTTTGTTCAATTGTTGTTAGAAGTTCCATTAGTTTTAGGAGGTTCTTCCTAGTTTCCTTATTGGCTTAGGATTTATGTTAGTTGCCAATTAGAGTTATATTCTTATTTGGATTTGGAAACCATTGGTTATTATAAATAGGGCCTTACGCCATAGAATTCATTAGTGTTGATGTGAGTACAAACTTGAGTGTTCGAGGGTTGAATTCCCGTTTCTCCCCTATTGAGATGATTCTAGGGTTGATTTATTTAAATTGAGTTATTTAATTATGTTTGTTGAATGTTATTCTTTAACTTAAAGTTTAGTCTTATGTTAATTTTAATTGGTGTTCATCTTACTTCCCGCTTCCGTGAGTAGGTTTCATCACAATGTTCGGTGCAAATTGAAGTAACTAGATATGTTTTAAGCTGCTGCATGAGAAGGGAGAAGGCGCTGCAAATGGTGATACTGATTGATAAGGCTATAAAACTTCTATATGTTAAGAAACTTTCCTAGATTCTACATTCATTTCTAATAGCAATTAGGATGCATTTTCTTCACAGGTTTGAGCACAATTGTATCGAAAAAATATATATCTTATTCCAAAACGAGTAAAGTACCAGAAAATGGCACCAACCAGTCAACCACCCTTTTAGACAATAGATCAGGGAGATGCTAATGATGACTACAACTCACATGATACAAAAAATGAAAAATCTATCCGCCCCACAAATTTCTCCCTGTTACAAATGAAATATTTGAAGTACACATTTCTAATCCCCAATACATCTATCAACGAGTCAAATGACACCTCTTTTATCTCAAGAAATATCATATCCATAAGTGACTCCTTAGTTTTGTGTTAGAAAAACCTCCGGTTCGCTTTCCATAGGACCACATTAAACTCCTTTGGTAAGTGCCATGTAGACCATTCTACCTCAAAACCCAATGGAGATGAGATGATGTCCCTTCCCAAAGCCTCATTTACATTGCAAAGAAAGGCCCATGGTTTGTCGAAAGTCAAGAAGTAATCGTTCCATATTCCACACAATCAAGAACCAAATGGTCCCCATCCTCCTCGATATCGTTGCATAGCAAGACACTGTGCATCCCCAATCCTGTCCATTTCAAATTATGTAGCGTTTGGATCCTCTCCAGGTATCCTCCCCCAAGAAAAACAGCCACTCTATATCGCATTGAATTCATCCAAATCTTTTAATGCGAAAACACCTTATCCATTTCACCTTATTTGAGCCTAACTTTTCACCGTATTTCTGTAAGAACCTCACATACGGTTTCACAGCGAATTTTCCTAGTTGCTTGTCCCAAACCACTTTACCCACTCACCTGCTTGATATATGAATATGATATTTAATATATTGCGAAGCTCTTCTACCTCCCAATCATTGAGAATTTTCCTAAAGGAATCATTCCAAACAAGGCCACTCCACTCTTTTTAGATAGTCCGCTATCATGGCTTCTTTGTTGGAATCAAACACATCCAAAACGCCAAATAGCTTATAATGCCTTGTCACTAGAACACAATGTTTTCTTTGAATTTACTCCACTATTTTAAGGGACTTACCTATAGTCGCCCACTCCTTGCATAGAAATATGTCCCATGGTTGGTTTTGTTCTTCTCCATGCCACCATAAACCAAAATGAAACTTCTAAAAACTTTTTCTAATTGATTGTGCACACCATTAGGAATAGTTTTGTAAATAAGATACAATTTGGACTTCGACTTAGAGTAGTCTTGAAACAATACAGGCCTTTCTCCTCTCAATAAGCATTTAGCTTTCCACCCCCACTTAAATCGAGACTGGATATCTTGTCCAACTTCCCTCAATTTTGCCTTGGATTTGCTTTTTGCACCCAATGAAAATCCCAAGTAAGACAACGACAGTCTCATACGTTTGCAAGTTCTACTAGATTATACCACCCCGACACCTTTGGAGTTGGCCAAATTAATTTTCATCCGAAGACCATCTCAAACCATATTAAAAGATTCTTGATAGCACGAGACTTCCCCAATGTAGCACTAAGAAAAATACATAGTGACGTAACATCCAAAAATTGCGAAGGAGATTCCCCATGAAGTGTCGTGGCCTCTGCAAACTTGAAGTCATTTTGTTAAGGACCTCGGTCACAATACTATAACAGAAAGGTAGAAGAGGATCACCTTGTCGAAGCCCCATTGGAGATTTAGTTCCCCCTTAAGTTCCCCCTTAATAAGTATTGAAAACCCTGCACGAGAAATACACTTCTTGATCCATCTTCTCCACAACCCAAATCCCACCCTCCATCACACAACTAAGGAAACTTCAAAGATAAATTACCATATGCTTTCATCGTATCCACTTTGATCATCATACCCCACCCTCTCCTCTTTAGCACCTATATGCTCATTGTGAATAAGACAATAATTGTTAATGCTACATTTAAATTGTAATTGTTAATGCTATATTACCGCTATTACATTTTAAGATCCTAAATCTGACCATTTATTCTGGACAAGATAAGACCTCAACTACACATTAGAACATTGTGGATAATGTGACCAAATCTAAAGATCATAGGGATAATGATAGATGTCGACAATGTGGAGATTCTGACCTAACAAATCTCAATATGTAAAGGCCATGAAATGAATATAGAGTGGTTTAGTAAAGAGATTCTATATTGAACTTCAAACCTTAAGTCCTTCTACAAGACGCCCTGGCATGCTTCCTATGTATGTCCTCCGATGCCCTCTAATATCAGCCTCATCCTTGACACCACCAAGAGATATCCTCACAAATTTTCTGTCAAGAGCGGCTGCAATAGATGACGCCAAAGATGTCTTTCCAACGCCTGGTGGACCCACAAAGCATAGTACTGGACCTCTGGCATCTGGTTTAAGCTGCAATCCAACTTCCACAAATAAGCACTACTAGTTTCAAAAAAATATTAAATGTAGGAAGATGTTTACAGTAGTCAACCTTGCGAACAGCCAGATATTCAATAATGCGTTGTTTAATTTTGACTAAACCATAATGATCATTGTCAAGACGCTCCTTTGCAGCTCTCAAGTCTAGCTCATGTTCTTCACTAGCGTTCTGCCAAGGAAGATCAGCAAGAAGCTCCAGGTAGACACGCGAACTACTATATCCAGGTTGCTGAGGTTGCATTTTTCTCAAACGCCTAAAGTTATTAGTTGGCAGGAAAAACTATAAGAAATTGCCTCATTATGCATTTCTAAAGTTCAGCAGATCGTATATTTTAAAAAATAAGGAATAAAAAATGGTTGACATCTTTAACGAGCAAAATTCAGCAAAATTCAAGCTATGTCAAAGAACATTTTAATCAAATTTTTATTTAATTTTTTTGATCGATAAATAGATGTTTTGTTGATATTATAATATAGAAACAATCAAAAGTTGGAAGAAGCATGCCCTTAAATTAAAAACAGCCAAAAAGAAAAAATAACAACAAATGTACAAAAGTTGTGAAACACAAAAGACTCGCGTCAAAATGTCTTCTCATGTACAAATGAAGTGCTCGAAAGGAATATTACTAGTTTCCTCGTGACAATGTATAACTTCGTGGAGGTAACGGCCCCATTTGACATTGCTTATTTTCAAAATAAAGCAGATTTCAAGAAACATCAGAATTACTGCTTTTAAAAAGTGCTTTTGTCCATTTCAGTGCATTACTTACAAAAACGCTTTTTCTAAAAAGTTCAAAATTAGATAGAAAAAAGCATCAAAATGGTGCTTTGAGTTATCTTCTTTTGAATTAGTTTTTTTTTTTTTAATCTGCTTTTTTAAATTGCTAAACAACATTGCAATAAAATATCTGCTTTTAAAACACCCTAAAGCTGCTTTTAAGCAATACCAAATGGCCCAACGTCTTGGAGGAAGAGTTAAACATAACAAAGTAAAAGAATGCAAACAACTGAATACTGACAAACTGCCCTTTTGAGTTTCCCATAAAACTATTTGTAGATAAAGCAATGGACAACTGTAATGATAAGAACATAGCGTACCGTAACTCCCTCTGTGCATGCTTCCAAACATTTGGAGGCATGCCTGCACTCTGCATCTTTCTTTCCAGGGCAGCCACATCATCCTCATCATCATCATTATCACCGAGCTCCTCTTTTATGGCCCTCATCTAGATAATGTATTTACACGAAAGCCAAAAGATAAAAAGACAATTTTGATTCCAACCAAAGAAGAAAGGGAAGAAACTGAACATATCTATTTGTTTCAAGAATAGACATAGCTTGACCAAATACAAGTTCAAATATAATTCAAAGTGAACAATCGCATTATATGCAGACACTAGATTGAAGTGAAGCAAAGAGTTATCTGGAGTAAGGAACTTTAATAAAATAACCGTGAAGCATCGTATTACATTTTCATTTCTTTTTCGTTTTTACCGTTGTATGTTTATCAGAATGAGGTAAACACTAAACATTAGAAATACCTTAACTTTGATGTTCCGTGTAAATAAAGTTTCTGTTTTCTCAATTTATGTCATTTTTTTCACATTTTTTACTCTGTCGTACTTATAGGCTCTAGTGCTGTATAGTCTGCATGCTACAATATTAACCATAGAGCAACATGATCCTACAAATACTTTTTCCCCCTCTCCAGGATACTACAAACTCATATTAACCATGCGTATGAAATGCCTGCTAATTGAAGAAAATGGAAATAGCTAATAAGTACGCAAAACGGCATACCTGCTGACGCAGAAGAAATTCCTTCTGTGACTTTGACAACTGTCCTTCGACTTTTTGTGTTATCTTCTCTGCTACACGAATTGACTGTTGCAAGGAAACGATTACGTGTATGTAAAGTGTCTCCATCCATGAATAGACAATAGACATAGAATAGTTGGATGCAAACATACAGGTGAGTTGATTCACCACTGGCTGCAAAGTTATTCCAAAAAGCTTACCTGTAAATGTCTGTCAACTAACTCAGTAGCTTTTAACAGCCTTACTTTCAAGTCAACTGAATCTAGCATAGACAGCTGCTCCTCAAAGCTTATTTCAAAGCTGGCAACAAAAATATCAGCAAGTCTGTGTACAGGAACAGTTTCCAGAAGCACCTTGGTCCTTCCCACTGTTTTTTGTTTCTGTGACCACCATAGAAATGATGAAGTTACTACTGATAAAAAGTGGTAAATGTTCTGGCGAAAGATGCAGAGAGGAAGAAATTGAAGGACAGAAACATGCAAATGGAAATTGAAGAGCATAGTTTCAAGGTAAAAAGTGAATAGAGAGTAAATCTACCAATATTATGGGACAGTATAGCCACTGTCGATGAATAAATTTCATTAGTGCCCATCATGTCCAAGAATGTTCAGCCCATATTTCAGTTTCAAAAAGATATTTGACTACTGACACGAAGTATCCGTCAAGATTTACTTCTATATGTATTTCGCAATTTTAAAATTAATTCAACCAATCTTTGGGTTAACCACAATTTCTAATCAAACCGTTTTTCATCCTTAATCAATCTCATTTCAAGTTGCAAAGAGCCAAAAGACCATTAGTTTGATCCAATTGAATGAAGATATCAATTTCTGATCTAGAAAACCTACTTTTTTCTTGAAGGGAAAGAAACAATTATAACATTTTATTGCTAATAGTCCAAAACTGTATCTGGTATTTTTCTTTTTTTGCTAAATTTTTACCTAAATTACACTGACACGGATACATCCGTATCCGAGATACACGGATACGTAGTGTCTGACATGGTGACATATCAAATATTGAAGTATATCACATATAATGACATGGCCACGTGGATACATATGCGACACGGATAATTTTTAAAATATGGAGTGTCCATGTAACATAGATTTTCACTAACTTCAAACCTAACAGAAAAGGAAGCACCAAACTACACATTTTCAAAACAAACATTTCACCTGCTCGAGAACAGATATAAGCTCCATGGCAGTAGCTTTGAATTGGCGAGATAATGCAATAAGATCTGGGTCTTGCTCTGCATGCTCCATCTCTAATTAGGATAAAATGAAAAACCATTTCAGCATTTTACAAACGGAGACTTGAAGTAAAGTTCCAGATTTATATTTTTCATCCATTACATTTTATTTATTGGTAAAGGGGCGTGTCCATTCAAAAATCAAAACAGAGGAGAGTACAAGTCATGGGGATGCAAATACAAAGCAAATTCCCATTTAGCAAGAGGCTAAGGAAGCATTGAAACCAAAAAGAAAAAAAAAAAAAAAAAAAAAAAAAAAAAAAGACTTTGCAATACTGACGAATCCCACCATATAACAAAAACAGTATGGGTATGAGAAGTAAACATTCTATTTCCAGTTGTATTGTTTTTATCAACATGAAGATATGATTAAAACGTTCTTCACAAGCTTAAGAAAATTTAAATCTTTCTAGTTGGTCCAACTCGGAAAAAATGGTATTTTGGCGCCGCATGGCTACAAAAGTTCCAGGAGACAAATTTAAGCTAAATATCTCTTCCATGGAGGGGAAAACTGAAACTGTTTGTTTCCTACTTTGTTCTCTATACCAAAAACAAATTAAAAAAATAAAAAATAATGCATTGGCTGGTAATTAAAGAACTAAGCTATACCGTTGCCCTACAAGGAGTACTACAAAAAACTATATAAAAGTAATCGCTCGCATTACCACAGATCCTTATCCACACTCTACCCTTATAACAAACAATTTCTTTGAGTGACGCCACAAAAGGCTTCTCCTCTAGTATATGTAACTCTATCATATTGTATACCAGAAGTTTTTCAATACATTTAACACGAAAGACAAGGGAAAGGGGGAAAAAAAAGCCACCAAGTGTTATTTAACGTGTCGCAAAATATACTAGAGCATTGAACTTTCTTTTAAGTAGTGAGGACATAGTGTTTACTTTTGGGACTTCACTAAAACAGAGTTTGTACTGAAAATAATTAATAAAAACTCTGACCAGTTTTTGTCATGTCAAGGCGAGCAACACGAGCAGTGTAGTAAGTCCCCCTGACACTAAGTTCTTGAACACTGAACCTGCATAATCCTTCAAGGACAACAATATATGTAACCCTCCCACTTGGTTTTTCCACTCCTCGAGAGAGATGCAACGCCCTTGCAGCAACGCCCCTGTATTATTTTAAACATCACCCCATCAATTCAAACTTCACTTGCCACTACCACATAACAAATTGTTACTTATTTGCAAAAATGCACCTCGTATGCCATTGAATTAATTCCTGCTGATTTTTCCCATCAGACGTAGAAACAGGAATTTTCGCACTCCGCTCTCCTGATTCACCGGCTACTCCTATACACCATAAAAAAAAAAAAAACCATCACATTTCAAACACGTAAACAAACAACTACAAAAAAATAAAAGTCGTAAAAATTCACCTGGAGATAACATAGGACTAACAGACGCAGTTTCTGCTGCATCTCGAACCGGTAAAACACCAATCAAACCCTTTTCTTCTCTTTGCCACAACTCTTGCTCAACCAATTTCACACTGCACCACACATACATAAATAAACAAAATTTCAATTTCAACAACATAATTAATTGAACAAAATTATTACCTGCTGGGGGAAGTGCAACGAATACGAATAATAGCTCCAGGTAACAAAACTTTGTTCCTGAATGGTAAAATCGCTAAACGACTCGGTAACTCAACCGATTCCGCCATCTCTTATTTTTCAACCGCCCCCTCAGATATATACTCAAAATTATACAAAATTTTTCTTCACCAAAATTATACAAAGTTTCGTTCCGAATTTAATTGCCCAAACCAATCATTGAGACCACGTGTTTCTATTTTTTTAAGTTAATTAACGTTTTTTTTATGTATATTTTTTAAGATTTTATTTAATTATGTACCGTTGATTTGGAGATAAGGTGAGCACGTGGAGATAGATGCGACAGAATAAGTAAGCCGAGTAGGGAGTAGGGACCCGTGTATACCATTATTACCATAGGATAGAAAAAGGGTGGTCTAAAAGATATTGGTCTTCATTTTTGTTTGGTACTTGGTATTTGGTAGGGCAAGTGGGGACTAGAACATGCTCATGAATCCATCCAAATCAATTGAATGTTCTATGGTGTGCCAAAATTCAGTGGGGAGACGAAGAAAAAACTCATTTTCTTTTTAAAACAGAAAAAAAACCCAAAATGTGGTTAATATTTTCATTTTTCTTTTCCATTTGTTTATCACAAAAAAAAATTAATTCATAGAAATTTTCAGTTAGGGGGACTAGAGCAGTAGCCTTCCATTGTCATTCTTCCCTCTTTCTTTTTTTAAATCTCACACGTTGAGAGAATATCATAATAAGATTTTCCTAATCTATTTCTAATCTATAATGTTTTCTCGCTTATCTATATATGTATACTAGTATGATGTAGGAGTGCTAGGCACTTCTGGCCCATTCTATAAAATAATCTACAAAAATTAAATTATTTATTTATCCTTTTTGTATGTAGTATTTATTTTTTTTATTTTGCTTTGGGTGTAGAGGTATATTTGTAATTGTTACATAATTATAAGAGTAAAACAATCATAAAAAAAATGACCTAAAGTCACACATTTTTTAATATTAAATTACTATTGCAACACTGGGGGTTAGGATTTTTAAAATAGTACAAAATATACAAATATCGTACCATTATGCATACATATATACATGTATCTATAATGTTTTCTTTAAAATCGTATACATACATATGTCACACCATCAGACATTGCACGTATGTCGATGTGTCTACACAGACATTTTAGACACTGAAGTATTGATGTTACATACATGCACTATATATTTGAGGTTGTTGGTTAGCACAATTGGGTTAATTTCTCAAAGATCCATGACAAAAACCTCAAGATCAATTTAATACATATATTATTTTAAGGGATTGTGACCATTTTTCATAATCTAGAAACACAAAATAATTCTTAGTGATTAAAGAATTGAAGTAGAGAAGTATTGAATTAAGAAGAGTCGTAGCAAATGATAATTAGATGATGAGTTGAACCACATTTTAAGATTTGACAACATTCGAGTTATCAAGATTTCACCTTCGGCCATTATTTCATCAACCAGAGTGCGCATTTAATCTAAAACGTTATTTAAAAGTTCATTTTTATAAATACTAATTTAATGAAATAGAACCACCATTAATAACCACCAACATTAATCAAACTTTCCCCAAACTGAAGATTTTTGTTGCCATATCTAGTACGTTAAGGAGTATTTAAAGATAAAGTGAGTGAACATATATTTTTTCTCGCTGATTAAGTGTTAACCGTTTTCTTGGGTATAAATCATCTTTGTTATACTTAATTTGGGTCACCCGCTCTTAAAGTTTTGAGAAAGAGAATTGTAACTTTGGGTTCTTAATAGGCTTAATAGGAGAGTTATTTCGGAGCTGATCAGCCACATGTTCGACGTTATTGATCGAGCAATAACTTCCAATTTGTGCACCCAATCTATCAATTCCAAAATCTTCGTTGCCCAAGTAAGTTTCGGATCCATCATGTTACCAAGCAGTTTCGAGTTCCTCAAATAAAATGGGGGTTCCAAGTGCGTAACATCCGACCTTGCCAAAGACTAAAATCCCCACCTCAAATTGGAATACCATTCTTTTTGTGATATTTCAAACTTTACAATCCCCACCATTGTCAATGTCAATTAATTCGCACTCTTAGCACATAACTTATTAACTCTATATAACTATACTACTAGCAATTAATATAAAGAAAAACATTCAGTTAATTAAACCTTACGTAAAAGAACATGAGTCAGAAGTCACCACTCAACACCACATCCAATATGACTAATATATCAAACCATGCAATATAATCTACATAGAGACCATACTACTAGAGAGCATTTCCTAATGGGGTATACTAATCATACAATACCAACTTAAAATAATCCACACTCACCCTACAAAGTTCTATCTATCGACCTATGGATTATATGAAAACTTGCCTAACTCCCAAGCAAAATCGATTTCCAAACATGTCCTTAATTATTATGCAAATAAAAAACATTAGAATGTCGTGCGCTTTTTCTTCATATTTGAAGGAAAAGTTTGGAATTTATCGGAATTATTCCATCTCTAGGTGCCCTCAAATCCGGTTGCATCACCTGCTTGTTCGTAAATTTGGCAATTTGGATGCGGATGCGGATGCAGAGCGACATTGGTAATGTCGTGCGCCGTTGCAAATGTCGCCCCAATTTTTATTTTTTTTACTTTGACCAACACCACGCGGCAGTGGTACTGTCGCGCGCCACTCCTAATGTCGCGTGGGTTGTTTTGGAATTGTACATGGGCGACACTCCAACTGTCGCACGCCAGTACTAATGTCGCGCAGAGTGGGGTCTACAATGAATTTTGCGGTCGAAATTTGCGACCACCTAGAGTTGGTCAAAATTTGCGATCAGTTTCTTCAAAACATTTATTCAAATATAAATAGTATACTACCACCACCTAAAGATGTTTTTACAATTTACCACAATGTATGAATTCTTAATAACAATTATTATTATTATTATTAGTATATTTTATTTTATTTTTATGCACGTCGGTAAGGAGTTGTATTTATACTATAAATAAAAGAAGGTTTAGATAAATATACCTTCACCATGGAACCAGTTGCCAGGTATGCGCGCACATTGTTTGCTTGCAAAGTTAAGAAAAATATACTCAAATCTACCGATCATGTACAAAATCAAGATATTTTTGTTTCATTGCAATTCCGGATGCGTAACTTCCGACCTTACCAAAGACTAAAATGTCCACCTCAGATTGGAATACCATCATTTTTGTGATATTTAAAACTTTTACAATTCACGAGGAAAATCACCATTTGATGATCTTGGAACTGATGAGCAACCACTAATATATATATTAGAAATAACGATTTTCTTTTTTACTTTTACTATCTTGAGTATCTTTCGATCCTTCATGACAGATGTTTTTGAGTGTTTTCAAGTATTTATCAATAGAGTGATGCCTTGGTTCATTCGTAACGTTATTTACTTATTTATCTTGGTCCGAAAACACAAAATATTGGTTACTACCATATCGGAGTTATAACTTACTTCTTTAAATTAGCAATTTGTAAGGATGAGTACGTATGTCACTCTCTCTTTCAAACCCGGAGTTGCTCGTGTCATACATGTTGAAGGTAAAAACAATTATGACTATGGGTAATCCTAGTTAATCCATTTTGCTTAAAAGTGTATGTACACTCATGTCCACTACCTTGGACAATTGTTTTAAGAGATATAATAATTTTGTAGTTTTCCATGAGCAAAATATTATTATGGAACCTATACATAAAATCTAAGTCAAACATAATAATATTTAAAAATCATCTTTAAACTTTGATAAAAAAAAATGTAAAAAAAACTAATAACATACTCCCCCAAAATGAAAGTCTAACCCAACATTTGTTGTGGAGATGGGGGATCTCCATACCTAGCAATATAGTCGATCATAAATATCATAATAGTCCTCTTGATATCTTTGGCAATGCCACTACCGTTATAAAAAAAACACTGATATTTTCTATAAAAGTTTTGACCGAGTTCTGACATTACATTTCAAGTTCAAGTTGATCCCATTTCCATGGTTGCTAATGCCTTCATGCCCATTATTGTTTCTAGAATATATACTAACATAAATAAAATGATTGTTGTCAATAGTTGAAAGTTGATTCTTCGACACTATGTTATAGGCTCTTTTGCATTCTATGAAATGTAGGGTTGATTTTGTGGCAATAGTAAGAACCATCTTGGTAATATGTGTAATACCCCAATTTAAATAATATATGTCAAACTGATAGTTACATAATTAGGGTATGAAAAAAGATAGAAAAATAAAATAATATTATTAATAATAAAATTAATCGATGAAAAATGTGATCCCACGTCCATGTGCATCGGCTATCCAAAACTATGAACTTTGTGTGCCACTTCACTAAGATCATAATCACACTATATTCATAGCACACAATATTGAGACATACCGGATTTTATTCCACCTAAGGGTATGTTTGGCAACAAGGATTTTAGGGTGAATTCATAATATATTTCCAAAAATTAAGAGTCAACCTATTTGGTAACATTTTCTGCATTGGAATGGAAACCACAAATCCCCACAACAAAAGAATTGTAATTTTCTATAGGGGCAGAAACTTTCCATATATTCAAGAATTTTAACTACTTGAAATTGTAAGTCTTAAAATTATATTTCCAATTCCAATTCCAAAGGAAAACTTCAAAACATACCCTGAGATTAAAAAGTCAAAAAACTATTATATCATATTTATACAATTCCATCTTTGAATAACATTGCCACATAATTAACTATGTATAATTGAGTTTGTGGATGGGAAGATGTGCGGTTGTGGACCAGGGAGGTTAACTTTTTCGGACCTATATACGGTCATATAAAGGTTAGATGATATTGAGTACTTCGTTAAAATCTAGGTAAATAGAATAACGGTTTGCTACAAAAGTTATAATCCCTCTATGGATCAAGGACTTAACAATAGTAGACATGAATTTCTTTGGCATGGTGTATTCTCTAGGTGCAAATATAGCAATCTCCACCAAGTTCAATTTGATTATCTTGGCAGAATGCTCTAGTAGTCATGCGGGATGGAGAATAGCTTATTGCCCATGCGTTGGAATATCTGGTGTCTAAAGCTCAATTTTACAACATGCAGTTAACCAACAAACTTCCCTAGGCTCATTTTGTTAGGGTTTTCTTGACGATGATCAACGCCTCCTCTTTAAGTTCTCCCCATCGATCAATGCCCTTCACTATATTTTTATGCGGTAGCGAACGTTTTTGAGTTGAGTTTGGAAAGTTGGGAAAAATGTTGTCTGTCTTTTGTCCCCCCCTTCTTCTCTCTCTCTCTCCAAATGACCTCTTCCCCCGCCACTACTCCCCCATTCACGCACACCCCTCTTCAATTGGGGGGGGGGGGCAGAGTACACCCTGGCGCACCTTCACTTTCTCAAACAAAAAAAAAAAAAACTATTCATCATATTCCCATAACTAAAACCCAAGCAAATCTAGGATAAGAGAAAAAGGAAAAAGGAAACCGAACCCACCCAAAAACATATACCCACTACTGGGCTATTAAATCGTTGAGTACTCGCCGAGTAATCGGTGAGTACTTGCTACTCGCTGCTTAGCCAACCCGACTAACAATTTAATCCCCGATCATAATCGGGCTTGAAAACTCCCCGAGTACTTGGCCGATTAGGCCAGATTAGCCAAGTAATTATGTTCACTATTTCAACTATTTCATTGTTAAACACTGAACTCGACATTTCGCCAATTCAACCAACTCTCGATTCTGTAAAGTTCTACATTTTAATTATAATTATTTTAGTTGATTGAGTGTTTTAATTGTTTATTGATTGATTGGATTCTTAATTGACTTAATTATGTTGGTATTTCAAAGTTAAATATATTTAATAAGTATATGTAAAGAAATATAGTGTTATGAAAGATCGCCTGATTAATGCCGATATATCCCCGACCGATTACACATACTCGCTACTCGCTCTTCAAACGAGTAGCGATCGAGTAAATTCAATCCAACACTCTTATTCTTACTAGTACCTTCAGCGTTGGACTGACCACCTCTAGAGACACAAGGCAATGACTATTCTGGTTGACTTTCCATGTTTTTTAATTATTTGAAATGTGTCGTCACTACAAGGCAAACGAACACATGGATAGCATCCTTGTTCATTCTCAATATTTTTTTGTTAAATACATGTTGATCCAATTCTAGAACTGGATTCCTCCAAATCAAAAAAAATCACTATCTCATATAACAACATTAAACAAATTAAGAATTCTCATCACATTTAAAAACCAAAAAATACCAAGCACATATATAATTACACTCTACGAAAGCATCCCACCTTTTTTTCCTTTTTATAATACATTTATTGCTATCATTTTATATGAATTTTGATATTTATTTTATGATTATGTTTGAAATATTAGTGAAAAAAAATGAGTTTTTTTTTTGGTATGTTTGGTTGTTTGGGTGGCTCACCCTCACTTAATTTCCTAGCTCTGCCACTGCCCCTCTTCACTTGCTCCCTCTCCCATGACTCTCCTTCGCCCATAACCCTTCTCAACCAAACCCAGCTCTCCTTTTCTCTTTCTTCTCCACCCTCCGCTTACACCCCCACTGCATCGCAGTTATTCTAGTATATATGATCATTTTATTTTTTTTTTTTCTAGGAAGAAGATGGATTCAAAGTAGGAGTGCAAATGGATAGGTTCGGATTTGGATATGAATGTATCCAAATCCGAATATGAAAATTTATACCGATATCTGAATCTGAATCTGACGGATATTAAATTTTTTATCCGAATCGGATATCAGATAATATTCGATCTGAAAATTAATATTAATTAAAAATTTATTTTATTTGAATAATTCATTTCACCACTATAAAAACTATTATATATATTTTTGTTATTTATTATTATTATTATTATTTTATTATTATAGTTTTATATTATTAGTTTATGATTTTATATAATAATAAATAAATAAATTATATATAATAACTATTACTTTTTTAAATCAGATCAGATATTTTCGGATAGCAATATCCGAAACCAATTTGGACATAAAAAATTATCCGAATCCGAAATTTTTAGATAATATCCACTTGCACTCTAATTATTGGAAAATATTGGCCGCGTGAAGAAGCTTAAACTTTTAAGAGACTCTTTCAAATGGGCCGGCGGTCCGCCCCTAATTTTTCAATCCCGACATTTCCTTGGTATTTTGCAAATCCCAAACTATTGAACCCCGTAATACCGAGTGTGAGGAGAAAAAAAGAAAGAAAGAGGATAGTACTTAAAAATAAAAGTAATAATAAGGGCACGGCGACACTAACACCGGCCCCAAGCAATACTATGGACAACCCAAATACTCCCTCCACCTCCACTCCACCTCCCATCACAACAACGAAAATAAGTCCCACGTCAGCAGCCGTCACCAAATCATCTTTTCCACCTCAGCAGCATCGTGACCAACAAACAGGCAAGAATTTGCGTGGTCTGAATAAACCAAAGTGTTCACAATGTGGAAACGTCGCTCGTTCCAGGTTATTATTTAGCCTTTTAATAATTAGAAGAAACCCTAGTTTTTAATAGAGAAAAATTTATTAAATTTGTTATTTTTATTTATTTGAATGGATTAATTGACATCTCGATGAACTAACAATTTCCTATTGCAGGTGTCCATTCCTAGCGTGCAAGAATTGCTGTTTTAAAGCTCAAAATCCATGCCCCATTCATGGTACATATTAATTTTAATTTCAATTCATCAACATCTGGAATTTCTTTGGTACTCACAACTTGAATGGAAACTAGATGAAGGTGTTTATACATTTGTGTCATTATGTAAATAGTTATCGACTTCAAATTTCTGAATTGATCTCAATCGTGTAGTGACACCACATACATCTTGAAATCATTTAAACTACACAAAGGTTATGAAATACATTTGGAATGGCTTGGCGGAGAAAACCAACTCACTCAGTTGTCAGTTATGATACTTTTTGCTCCTTTTTTTGGTTGTAATTCTACTATTTCATTCAGCATTATGTTCTAATGCAATGTAGTCGCCTTGTCCTGGTAAGACTTAGGTAATTATATGAACTGGATGGGTTGGTTGGGTAATAGAGGTGTACGGTATGACCATTTATGTGAGTCACGATTGGTGAGTGTAGTGGTTGGTTCTGACTTCTGTATGAAGTCGACAGGTGTTTGCGTCCCAATTATTAAGGATGTTCTTTTTACGGCTAATTACAGTTACAAGTTGTTTTAAGAACAAAGAGATGGAGCTGTGAATCTTTGATGAGGACCTGGAGAAAGAGATTTAGGAGTTTCTTGGAGGAAATTTATTTAATCTAAATAAAAATCTGAAACCTGTTTAGTTTTAAATGTATTTTATCACGATATCAAATTCTCTCCCTTTATTCCATCCGTGACCTTTCTCTTTGTTTCCTATCTGTATTTTCTTTTCCTGTATATGCCAATCCAAATTTCCCCCTATCCTCTTGGCTGAGTTTGAATCTACGAAAGAAAAGGTTTGTAAGGAGTGTCCACCGATTCTTCTAGGTTTCGTACCACACGTGCATCGACTATTATGGGATGGTCCAAGAGTTGGTGCATTGGTTGCATGATAATTGTGGGTTGAGTACCCCTCTGGCCCTCTAAAGTGCTTTTGATTGTTTGATGTTGAGTATTAGTTCCTTGCTTCCTGCCTCCTAGCAAGGTTTATTTACTTTAATACATAATGAACCAAGTCTATCGCAATTATGAACATATCTAAGCTTCCAAGTCTTTAGCAATTATGAACATATCTAAGCTAACAACTCCTGAAAGTAAATATACTAAAGTATAATTAATTCTATCGTCAGTGAATTAATATTTCGTTTTAGATAAGAAAGAAATTTTAGTTAACTAATCATGTCGTTTCATGTCTATAAACTTTATTCTTTCTTATGAGGTGACAGCAATTTATGTGTTTTCTGGTTTGTTAATGCAGTTTTGAAACAGAATGGAAACTTGCCTGACAAGATACCAGCTCAAACATCTCCTTCGGTTGACCAAAAATCTACTGATGCATCTCCACCAGGGTAAGCCTTATACCTGCCTCGTCAGACCAGTACATTTATTTTCATATTTGGTGGACAATTTCATCCATTGCCTAAGACTAGCGTGTATTGTTGTATGCCTGCATTCTTGCACATAGATAACTGCTTCTTGAAATAGTCATCAAAGCCTGTTTAGGGTATACGAGAATCCTTTGCCATTATTCTATAATGTTAGTGCTCCAGTACATGAGAAAGACAAATACTTTGTTTATAGTGATTTTAGTAAATAAAGTTGAGTTGTGTTTAAGGGTTTAGTTGTTGAAGGGACAAAGTGGAGATCCGATTAAATTTCGTTCTTAGACGGAAGGGGAAAAAATAGTCTATTTGGTGCAAGCCGTTGGCATTTTTGACTTTAAAATCATAGTCCATTTGTTTTGACTGATAAGTTTAATCTGTAACTCCTACCAAAATTTTTAGTTTTTTTTTTGGGGTTCGAGACTCTATAATCCTTAATTAGTAGTAAAACTTTCTGGTGTCGTGTTGTTAAGTTATGTTTTGTTTTGTTTTATTTGTTGGTTGTTGGTTGTTGTTGGGTGATGGCTACTGCTGCTGCTGTGGCTGCCAGATCAAATTATAAGACCCTTAACCTTCCAAAACATTTGGTTTTTCTTCATTCCTTGGTCTATACTTCAGTAAATAACTAAATAGGATCATCCTTTAGCAAAAATGCAAGTTACACAAAGTAGTTTTGTTGTCCAGCATCATCATCCTAATTGGAGTCTAGGAGATCAATGTAATTAGCACTCCACCGTCGGTTCTTTAATTATAGTCGATATGAAAAAAACTAAAAACAAAGAAGGGATGACATTTTATCTGCATAAAGTCTTACGCATTCCCGGATTTTTTCCACGGAAAGTTTTGACGCAATCATTATATGAAAAAAAGAAGTTATGCGCTTTCAGCAGCACATCAGTCTGCTGGATACAAGTATGAACCCTCATCTTTTGGCAGCAATATCAGTTGCCGCATAGGTTACATGGACACGCCATACATTTTTTTTAAAATAATTCGTGTGGGATATGTATCCCTGTGACACATATTGTATGTGATAGTGTACATCAATTTTGATATTTCGCTGTCAGACACTTCGTATCCGTGTCAGATACAGACACATGTCTCCGTGTAATTGTAACTTAGGTTGCTGATTATGTCTCAATTTCCATATGGTTTGTATGTTGTCAGGTGAGGCGTTAGACTTCTCAACAGGCGCCTTTGGCAACAGCCTATGATGATTTTCGCTATCATTTGCTCCTTTGGGCACCTTGGTGGCGCCTTTGACATTATAGGGCGTTGCCTCGAGGCTCGCTAGTGCCTTAGATAATTTAGAGTCAGTTCTAGGTAGAGGCTGCTAGGTCTAGGCAGACTAAGCAGATGAGGGTAAAACTGAAGAGAATAAAACCCCAATCGAGAGTCCAAAAAGAGCTACAAAACCAAAGAGCTCAGAAGAAGAAAACTATAAAGGCCCGAACTCAGACGCTCTGAATCAGTTCGTTATCGTTCTTGAAGAAAACCCAAGGACTAATTTTTTATGGTTGTGATGATTAAGAAGTTGAGCTTGCTTTGGGACTTACCTGGAGAATTGCTTGAGAAGCGTCCGGAACGGATTATCTCTCAGAGCCTAGGAAGCGCTAGAAATATTAAAGTAAGAGATCTTCATGAAGAAGATTTTTGATTTGGGTGAGGACATGGAAGAGGAGGGAGATATAGGGTATAGGTTTGAGTCCAATGGAGAGAGAGAGTGAGGACCTGTTGTACCTTTCAATAAGAGTTTTTGTTTGTGTTTGTTTTGAGCATTGAGTAATGGGAAATGTTTGTTTGGAAAATTCTTATCATTTTTAACGAGTAATGTCGTATTTGCTCATTTCTAGTAGTATTTGTGTGGCTTGTCTGCCTTTCGTCGAACGCTTTTAAGAACACTGCTTACCAGAGCATCTTAGTTATCCATACTCTTATTAATATTACTACTGTTGCAAATGGTTCATACAATCACATGCTCTCCCTACTCCCTAGTCTATATGGTTTGAGTCTTTCTTTTGTTTTTTTTTTGTGCACCAAATTCCTGCTGTACTTTAACTATGGTTATTATTATTTTTCGTTTTATTAAACGTTTCGTTACCCTTGAGACTGTTATAGTCAGTTAGTTTTCTGATTTCCTGTCGTCTTAGCTGAACATTATCCATTTCACAAGTGAAGAAGATGCTGTCAGTGACTTCTGAGTTGTTATTTGGCTTTGAGTATTTACTTCTTACATGTGGTGGGAATGGTTTCAGGACCTCAATAAGAGCTTCTTCTCTTCGACAGCTTTCTCAGTTCAATGGACCCCAAGTTTCACTCCGTGCAAGGAGACCACTGACCAGAAAGGTAAGCAGTTTGAGTTTTTATTTCATCTTGTGTTTTGGCTGATCTTTATGGCTGTTGTAATTCTAATTGATATGACAATTTAAGTTCTAGAGTTAACCTTAGTATCATGTTCAGGATGCTGCTGCTATAAATCAGTGGAGATTTTCTAAATTAAAGGAGTACAAGGAAAGAAATATAGAAGCTGAAAATGAAGCTTTTGACCGATATATGCAGAATGTTAATTTGTTGGAGGAAGCATTTCTGGTCAATTCTTCACCTGAGAGGTCCATTGCGGACGAATTATCTGTACCGGACCCTATTTCTGCTAACAAGGAAGAGGACACTAGGAGAATACTGTTGGGGCTTAAAGCACAGCTGAGATCAAACCCTAGGAGAGTAGAAACTTTTAGGAAGAGAGTACAAGACATTGTGGATCAGGGATTGAGAAAGTTGGGAAGATCGGTTAATGATGACGAAGAGACTGGGAATGCCAGTGATTTGGATGGCCTGAAGGAGGCTAAAAGGCTGAAGAGCACAACAAGTTTGCGTGCTGAACGGGTTTCAGCGATAGATGAACTGATTGATAAATTAAATAAAGCTCGAAATGAGGATGATTTACAGTCTTGTTTGCAGATGAAGTCACAGTTGTTTAACCATCACGAGAAAGCCTACCTTACTGAAGCGGAGGTAGTTGACATATCAAAGGAGGAGATTTCTGAGGGTGATCTTACACGGATGCAGGAATCAATTTTGCCTCCTAGATTATGGAGCAGAGTTGAAATCAATCAGGAATCTCTCGAAAACATTGAAAAACATTTTTCTTCCCTCGATCAGATAGAAGATCTATAAGAAACATTGGGTATCTGAGTGCAGTGGAGAGTCATTAAAGATGAGAAGGCATCTGTATTTTACTCAGAAAGATACTCTCACATGGGGCAAGCGATTCCAACTTCTCCTTTGCAGAGATGTACTTCACAAGTCTGATACAGTAATGCTGACAGAGGCCATAGGGACCTGGGTATTATTTAATGACGCTACAGGTTAAATTTTCTCAGGGAGCAATCTGAAATCTACCAAAGTCGCAACCTTCCTGATAGAATTTTGAAGACTATGTAGACCCAGAGTACTGTACCAGAAAAGCAACTGAGCAAGCCTTCATCTATTTAGTGAGAAAATGTGGATTAGATCCGCTTGTCATGTTTGGACTGACGGAACATAGTTACATGTCTAATCCAGTTTGACCCAGATGGCTTCTAGTTCTATAGATGGCGGGGCTGCAGATTCAGCAATGTTTGTAATTGCAAATTATTTGAAATTGTTTATGGAATTTCTCATCTCTAGTACCATCAATTTAATGAAGTAGAGATTTTTCTGTGCAATCTTTTCTTTCTCCAAAAGTCTACAGTCTCTCCCGGATAAAAAGAAAAGGGTTAACTAGTATTACCCCCTACTAGATGAGCCAATTAGGATTTCCCCCAACTAGATGGGGAAATTAGGGTCTCCCCCCTGAGTACATACAAAAAAAAAGTCAACTTAATTCTTATTGGCTCATCTAGGAGGGGTAATACTAAAAGATCCAAAAAAAATTAGAAATCGTTTATTTTTTGGGTATTTGGTGCGGGAGTATTGGGACTTCAGAAGAGCCTACAAATTATTTCACGAGATATTTCAGAATATCACGAACACAATTTCACACTATCTAACGATGAAATATTTCAGTATATCGATTTTTATTGAAGGCGAGATACATCTCAAGTAGGCACTCCAAAATATACAACACTCCTTACTAAAAGGTTTTACCAACTAAGCTAGAACACACTTACCTTACCATTCATATTCACCTTTACAATCCATCAAATTTTAGTTACAGGAAGAGCTTTACATAAGCCAATCCCAATTAGATACGTTGATTAATATATATATCTAATTTTTGGATACTTGTTTGATGAAATGTATTCAGAAGCAGTTGAATTGTTTGATATCCATATGTGCTGGCAATTGGCAAACATCCAAAGGAACAAAAAATACATTTCTACTTGAAAAGGGTATACAAGTCATTTTACCACCATATAAATCCAGCAAGGCAGCAGTAGTAGTATATAAAGTCAAAACGAAAAACAAACTTGGTGACAAAGTTATCATTACTAGATCAAAATCTTGGCGGGTTCTTACACTGTTCGTTCTTCTTTCTTTTTCTTACTGTAATAATACTTGTCTCTTCTGCATGGCATTTCCTTTATAATCTTTATAGCTTGTTGGTTGATGCATGCATGGTTTATATTCTACTTCACTTTCGTTTTTTTTAATATGTTATGTTAGATTCTTTTTTGTTGAACCTTCAAGAATTAATGTTAGTATAGCTCTTCTTCTGGCATTTAACACGATTCTTGAAAAGTTTCATGTTACAGTTGACTTCCTTTTGCAATTTTATTCATTTTCTTGAAAAGTTTCTTAAACAACTTAAGTTAATTTTATCAGAATTGTTATATACATTTCTAACAACGGGTATTTTGTTGAATTGATCTTTGACGTTCACACTTTTAAGCTGAATCCGAAAAACTTTGATATCCAGATTTCTTGGAGATTTTCTGCTTAGAATCTTATGAATCCCAATTTTTCTTGATGACTAGTACGTATTTGTAAGAGAATGGATCTTTTGCTGTTGTATTGGAAGTTCTTGATGATTAAAGTTGGTACGTTTGCATTATTTCTTCTGAGAATCTTGATAATTTTTTACCCCTTGTTCTAGGAAAGTTTCCCCTAATTGTAATAGATTCAAGAAATTTTTATGTCTCTGGTTGTCCTTGTTTTGTGTTGTTTGGTTGAGAATTCTGCGTTTTTTGTTGGTACTTATTTGCATTATAAGAATCATTCAGTTGAGTAGTTCACACTTTCAGCCTTTTGGCTAGTGATATATGTGACAGATGCGCATCAGTACCTGTTGGGGCTTAGCAAAGGTTTTTTAATATGAAAAATACTTCTGCAATTTATCATTCAATTTGAAAGTTACAGGAGCAATTATCTCTTTAGTACAACACCCGATCTACATATTCATGTGCTAGATTCCATTACAATTGTTTTTTTTTTTAAAACTTTTCTTTTTCTTTCAAATGTCTCTGATTGCAGATTTCTCCTTACGATTCGAAGCAGATTCTCCTGTCTGGAAGAAGTGCTGAGAGGCTCTTGAATTTCTGTGTTTTTAAGATGGATAGACCAGAAGAATCCACAACTGGAGATGCAACTAATAACGCCACGTTATCTTCTCATGGGGCTGGTGGACCTATACGTACTAGAGATGCAAGAAGGGGTCGTAATGTAGCACCTTATAGGTCAAGTCCTTATGTAACGCATATTGCTCCACAACAAAGAGAAACTGATGAAGTAGCTAGGACGACAATTAGAACCCGGATCTAGGCCGTCCAATTCTGCAGACGGTACTTTCCACATCATAGAAGGTGGTACTTTCAACGTAAACCCAAATGTCACTGCGAGTCAAGGAACTCCATTACTAAACGCTACTATTGCTGCAATTGCACTCATTCTGGCATTCCCTGGCAGTAGCATACTTTCCCTTTACCTGCATTCTACTCTTCATTTTATTTTCATTGGAAATTGTCTGTTATTACTAAATCTGAACAGATGCAGAAGCATCTCTTCACACAGATATTTACACAATGCTTTTTTGGCTTATATATATATTGCTTAAATTGCAGGTCATTCTGTCATGGCTGAGGATCACGTCGACTTGAGCAATAATGCCACTGCACAATTAGGCCATGCAGGTATAATTCATTGCTAGTGAGCATTTACACTATCCTTTCCTCCACACCCATTCTTATAAAATGCACTGCTTAGTATGAATGTGTCATAGCAGCTGAAGCAGCAGCTCTTCTTTCGCTTTCTTTATATGCACCATTAGTATCATGCCTATTGTTATCAAATTGACTCCCTCCTGTTACTGCAGATCCAGGGGCGGACGGAACTCCACATACTATAGATGCAAGAGGGGTTCGTGGAATAGAACCTACCAGTTCACATCATTATGACAGACACAACGCTCCACATCACAGAGAGGTTATTGAAGTAGGACGACACTTAGAACCCGGGTCCAGCAGTCATCTTTACGGTTCTGCAGGTGGTACTTATCACGCCTTAGAAAGTAGTAGTGGCCCGAATGTAATTCCAAATGTCGCCGTGGGTCAACGAATTGCACCACAAAACGCTACTACTGTTACAACTGTACAGCTGAGAGGTATTCTGTGATAGTAATATAGATTTTTTAAAAGGAAATTCTCTATTATTACTCTATCAGAACAACTGCAGCAGCAGCTCTTCACTCAGTGATATACATAATGCGTGGGCTTTTATATGTTGCTATCCTTGCAGGTCGTTTTGTCGTTACTGAGGAACAACGTTTATGCGACTTAAGGAATCCCTCTGCACAGGTCCCTACAGGTATATTTCATGGCTAGTGACACTATTCTTTCCCCCATGCACGTTCTGATAAAAGGCAAAGCGTAGTATGGATGTGTCAGAGCAGTAGCTCTTAGTTCACTCTAAACCAATAACCAAATTATAAAAGGCATTTGCCGATGTTAGCCAAATTGAGTCCCTCTTGTCACATCAAAGGATGTTTTCTTCGGTCAACTTGGTAAATCCGATGACACAAGGTATTGAAGGCATTCTATAACTGGAGGCACTGGCTTTTCCTGCATTCTAATTTCAGTTGTTGAAATGGAAATATGACCATTGAGTATCGAACATATAAACAGTATTCATTCATTTCCATTTGCATAGGTAGAGTAGACTAGTTTGCATATGTTTATGACATTGTAGATCCTAATGGAGTACATATATCAATGTTGCTAATACCGTCGTTCGTCTACCCACTACAGGTCAAAGGATTTCCAATCCAGTCTGCTTAAACCATGCTTCTGCAAATCCTGTTCCAGGTAATCCGTAACCAGTACCAGCAGTTTTCCTGCAATCTCATTTCAGCTTTTAAAATGGAATGTATGACCGATCTCTTTGAATATAGAGAAAAAGACCAAAAAATACATCAAACTTTGCATTTGGTTTCAAAACAGACAAACGTACTTTTTTTTTATTCAAATAAACATTATACTTTCAAAACATTTCAATTTAGTCATACCGTCAAATTAATTGGATGGTGTGCTGACATGGGTCGTTAAAAATTTCCCCAAATCTAATTTGCCCATCTGGCATTAGTTTCAACATTGAGGTGGCATCCACATAATATTTTGACTCACTAATTTTTGAAATATCAATTGAAAATCCGATATTATAGTGAAATCGAAATTTAAAACCCGGCACTTAACCAGAGAAACTCTCTTAGAATTACTTAGTCTACTATCTATATACTAAAACAGAGACCTCTAATAGAGGATTTTCTCTCTCCTATGTGGCACTCTAATATGAGAGTTAGTTTTTTTTTCTCTCTTATGTGAAATTCTAATATGAAAAATAATATTTTCTAATAGCCTACAATCTCACGTACATAGAACCTCTTTGGAGAGTTTTAGTTTATTTTTAATTCTTATATTTGGAGAGTTGGAGTGTATTTCCACTTCTTATATATTTGATCAGATAAACAAAATTGCTAACAAATAGGTGATTTATAAAAAGTTACGAATCAAACATTTTTAGTGTTCCAATTCTTATATATTTAATTATATAAAAAAATTTGCTAAAAATATGTGATTTGTAGAAACTAATTCCCTATTACAAATCATACAATTTTAATAAAGCGCCGACTTATTTCGAATATATCCTTAACACGGCCTCAAAACATACTTAAAAATAATTATACAAAAAATAACATCACAAAATATATAATAGAAAATTAAAAAAAAAATAACGGTAAAGTAATAATGACAAGTATTTAAAAAAAATATATAATAATGAATGAAACTAACGTAAAAAACAATTAATGGGGAACCGGAAACTGGATGCAAATGCATCAAACTATAACCTCAAATAATATTTAACAAAAAATCGAAAACTGGATGCAAATGCAAGTATTAAACTAATCTTAAAAAGTAATATATAGAAAATTGGAATATTGATACAACTGCATTAAACTAACCTCAAAGAATAATTAACGGAAAATCAAAACTTTGATACAAATACATCAAACTAACATAAAAAACTAATTGTCGGAAAATCGGAAACTTGATGCAAATGCATTGAACTAACCCTCAAAGATTAAATTAACGGAAAATCGGAAACTTGATGCAAATGCATTGAACTAACCTCAAAGAAAAATTAATTATAAATTAGAAACATGATGCAAATGCGTGAAACTAATATTAAAAATTAATTGTGTGAAAAATCGAAAACGGATGCAAACCGCGACCAACTAATCTCAAAAATAAACCTGGATGCAAATGCATTGAACTAACCTCAATAAATAATTAACGGGAAATCAAAAATTGGATGCAAATTCATTGAACTAACCTCAAACAATAATTAACAGGAAATCGGAAACTAGATGCAAATGCAATTTTATCAAATAATAAGCGAGAAAACAGAAACTGGATGAAATGCATTAAACTAATCTCATGAAATAATTAATGGGAAATCAGAAACTGGATGCAAATGCATTGAACTGACCTCAAATAACAA
Source organism: Coptis chinensis (assembly GCF_015680905.1). NCBI lineage: Eukaryota > Viridiplantae > Streptophyta > Magnoliopsida > Ranunculales > Ranunculaceae > Coptis > Coptis chinensis. The sequence goes on from NC_141456.1 coordinate 43,603,225, forward strand.
TTAACAGGAAATTGGAAATTGGATACAAATGTATTGAACTAATCGAAAAGAATAATTAACGATAAATCATAAACTGGATGCAACTACATTGAACTGATCTCAAAAAATAAATAACAGGAATTGAAAATTGGATGCAACTGCATTGAACTAACCTCAAAATATAAATAACGACAAATCAAAAACTATATGCAAATGCATTGAACTAATCTCAAAACATAGTTGGGTTATATTGTGGTAATATCTCGATAAGTATAATTTTGCATTTAAAATGGTGTTTATCTTATCTCTTTCCGTATGATTGGAAACTCCTTGCTATTCAAGTAGCTTCAATATATATGAACTTCACCTTATTAGACAACCTTACAAAACTTCAATCAAACTTCTATTATTAAACAACAAAATAAAGTTGAAGGGTTTTATCAAATGTGAGTTATTTTTTTTTAATGGAGAGTGAAGTTTTCATGTTATAAGAAATTTGGTTGAGTGATTAATATAATATTAATATATAATAGTTATGCATATTTGCAAATATTTTTCAGAATAATTAATATAACAACACCCGTTCATAGATAATCTTTGAATATTCCACATAGTGAGAACACACGTTCATAGATAATATTTGAATATTCCACATAGTGAGTCATGCATAATTTAAATAATAATTAATGGGAAATCGGAAACTGGATAATCTTCGATGATCCCACATAGTAAATCAAGCATAATTTACTTTTTATGTCATGTTTGCAAAGACACTACAGATGAATCAGTAGAAGTTGGTATTACACACCACATTGAATTATTAAAAGGAAATCGGAAACTGGATTCAAATACATAATAGAACTCAAAGAGTGATTAACGGGAAATCGGAAACTTTATACAAATGCAATAAACTAAACTCAAAAAGTAATTAACTAGAAATCGGAAACTGGGTGCAATTGCATTAAACTGACGTCAGATAATAGCTAACGGGAAATTAGAAATTGGATGCAAATCCCTGAAAAATAATTAACGGGAAATCGGAAATAGTATGCAAATACATCAAACAAACCTCATATAATAATTAATGGGAAACCGGAAACTGGATGCAATTCAAATGCATTGAATTAAACTCAAAAAATAATTAACAGAAAATCAAAAACCGAATGCAACTGTATTGAACTAACCTCATAGAATAATTTGTGGCAAATCGGAAACTAAATGCAAATACATTAAAATAATCTCAAAGAATAATTAATGGAAAATCAGAAACCGGATATAATTGCATCGAACTAACCTCAAAGCATAAATAAGTAGAAATTAAATGCAGATGCATTGAACTAACCTTAAAGAGTTATTAAGGGGAAATCGAAAATTGAATCCAAATGCAATGAACTAATCTCAAAGACTAATTAATGAAACATTGAAAAATGGATGAAACTGCACTGAACTAATCTAAATGAATAATTAATGGGAAATTATAAATTTGATGTAACTACATTGAACTAACCTTAAAAAATAATTAACAGAAAATCGGAAACTTGATGCAAATGCATTGAACTAACCTCAAAGAACAATTAACATAAAATCAAAAATTGGATGCAACTGCATTGAACTAACCTCAAAGAATAATTAACGGAAAACTAAAAACTGGATGCAACTGCATAAAACTAAAATCAGAGATCAATTAATGGGAAATCATAAATTGGATACAAATGCATTGAAATAGCCTAAAAAATAGTTAACTAGAAATCAGGAGTCGAATGTAACTGCATCGTGCTGACCTCAAAGCATAAATGTCTGCTTTTTTAGCCTTCTCACATGAGTAATTAGGAACCCAAAACGAAAGTGAGTTTATAAAAATAGAGTCTTACATGTATGCAAACTGTATAGAAATTGTAAACTATCGAACTAACCTAGAAAAACAATTAACGGAAATCGGCCGGATCTGCGATGCATTGAACTAACCTCTCAAAGAGTAATTAATGGGAGATTGGAACACGGATGCAAATGCAATAAACTAATCTCAAATACTAATTAACTAAACATCGAAAACCGGATACAAATCTGTCTTGAATTAACCTTAATGAATAACTAACGGGAAATCATAAAGTGGATGCAATTGCACTGAACTAACCTCAAATAATAATTAACGGGAAATCGGAAACTTGATGCAACTGCATTTAACTAACCTCAAAGAATAATTAATGAGAATTTGGAAACTAGATGCAACGTACTACATTAAACTAATCTCAAAGAATAATTAATAGAAAATCAGAAACTTGATGCAAATGCATTGAACTAATAACTCTAAAACATATTTGTATTATATGTAGGAGGAATAAATATCTCCACAAATATAGTTTTACAATTTAAGTAGTGTTTATCATAATTCTTTTATTGTGATTGGGAATGTCTTGCTATTCAAGTAGCTTCAATATTATCTTCGCCACATTAGGCATTCTTACAAAACTTCAATCAAACTTCTATTGTTAAACCTAACAATAAAAAGAAGTCGATGAGTTTTATCAAGGTTTGATGCTTCCTTTTTATAGAGCTATGCATAGTGGTGCAAGAAATTTAAATGAGTTATTAATATAATTTTCATATCTCATAGCTATGCATAGTTGCTAATATTTTTTAGAATAATTTAATATAACGGCACCCGTTCGTAAGACACGTTCATGTGACAAATCTTTTCAAGTGGGAGTAGTGTATTCTTTGAGGATATGGAAACAATCAATCTGTTTTAGTGATTTGTACACATTAGTACGTAAGCTGAGCGGTGATGATTTAATGCTAAATCACCATAAATCTAATAAAACTATTATACAAGCTAGATCGAGTTTAAGATAATTCCATTTAAAAATTACAAATTAATATCCTAAACCACAAAGTGAAGATGCTATCTCAATTAGTTTCCAAATACTTATGCACCATAATCACTGCTCATTAACGTATTTCGGTTTATTTTTAATAAAAATATATTGTGATTCAAAAATTTGCCGCTAAATCACCATAAATCTAATAAAACTATTATACAAGCTAGATCGAGTTTAAGATAATTATATTTAAAAATTACAGATTAATATCCTAAACCACAAAGTGAAGTGGCTATCTTAATTTGATCCCTTAGTTTCCAAGTACTTATGCACCATGCATTATCGCTGCTCATTAATGTATTTCGGTTTATTTTCAATAAAAATATATTCTGATTCGAAAATTTGCCGCTAAATCACCATAAATCTAAGAAAACTATTGTACATAAATCTAAGAAAACTATTATACAAGCTAGATCGAATTTAAGATAATTATATTTGAAAATTATGGATTAATATCATAAACCACAAACCAAAGAGGTTATCTCAATTTGATCCCTGGCATTAGTTTCAACATTTATGTATGGCATCCACAATAATATTAACTTCTTTCGGTTTTTTTTTGATAAAATATATTGAATTCCGAAATTTGTGTAAAACATTTTGTAAAACCTTTTTCAAGCACTATTTAATAGATCCCGAAATGCCCTTAGTCCAAATCTAGTAATCTAAATAAAACTGAGTCATTTAAAACAATGAGGAGGGAAGAGTTGGGGCTGTTCATTGAATCACTCAAAGAGGCTTCAAGAGATCATGTCGAGGTGGATCTAAGTGCAAAGGTGCTAACTCTTAGCATAGATATGTCATGCCTTATGGTGTTTGGGAAGAGGCGTATACACAATGAACATGAGCAGAAGGGTTTCCATGCTGTTGTTCACGAAGGGATGCAATTGGCTGCAGTGTTCAATATAGCTGGTTATATTCCTTATGTAGGGGCAATCTTCAAGGTTTGGCTAAACGAATGAAGGTAGTGAGTAAAGTCTTTGATGACATATTTGAGCAGATCATTGATGAGCATGTTGACGCTGGTGATAAGGGTCAGCATCGAGACTTCGTTGATGTTATGTTGTCCTTCATGGAATCCAAAGATAATGAGTTTCAGATTGAACGATCCAATATCAAAGCAATCATCTTGGTAAATAATCAGATTATTCATATTTACATATCTAAGAATAATGCTTAAAACTAATAACCTTCTTGAGAGAAATATGGTCACAGACATGCTTAGCCATTGGCTCAGCTCATTTTGTGTGACTCAGTTTCTTTAAAAAAGAGGGAAGATGAGTTTCTCTGGTTAAGTGGTGGGTTTTATTTTTATCTCGCCTTTTATTTCGAATCTCAATTTCAAACATCTTAAATTTTGATTTTACTACAATATCGGATGTTCAGTTGATATTTCTGAAATTAGTGAGTCGAAATATTATGTGGATGCCACTCAAGGTTGAAACTAATGCCAATGGGCAAATTAGATTTGGGGAAATTTTTAACGACCCACATCAGCACGCCATCCAATTAATTTGGGAATTTGAGGATATGACTAAATTGAAATGTTTTGAAAGTACAATATTTATTTGAATAAAAAAAAAATAAGTTGTTGTCTGTTTTGAAATGTATTTTTTAGTCTTTTTCTCTTGAATATATCACATAATAAGCTGAAAACTAGTATTCGTTTATTGGATGTCTACAGTCAATGAAATAAAATGAACATATAGTAGCTCGATCATTGTGCTGTCACATCTGGCCTTGTTTGCAGCAATATTGCTTCTTCTTTTTCCAGATGAAAATAGGGCATACACTTGGATTGTAATGGGGGGAGATAAAGAGCTAACCCCTCAATAAGATACAATTAATGCATGAAACCCGTGTGACAAACACACACTGTATTATTTCTTCTGTCATGTTGCTGAAACTTCTATTCCTCCTTGATTTGTTTCAAAAATGCTTTTGCAAGGTTGTCAGACCTGATGTACTAATTACGTCTGTGTCTTTCTGGAGTTCGAATGGTTTAGACACAATTTGATTTCTTTAAGGCGTTTTTTATTTTTTTTTACTTTTTGTATTAACCATGAAAAATGAACATGAACTCTTGGTTTAACTAGATTATGTGGTTATAAGATGAGCTACAGCTGAAAACAAGAGAGTTACATAATGTCAACATGTATCTAAAGCATGGATCACCATAGGGGCAATGTTACTACATCTGTAGAAAACTTACAAGTTTATGACCCCTCAGCAATACCTGAAGAATGTTTGAACTGTATTATCTTGCCTGGCCCTTGAATATTCTTTTGTGGATTTACCTTCAAAAGTCCCTTTTAGATTATTTCTCTCTTAATGCTTGATTGGCTATTTGCAGATCCTCGAGCAAGGAGTCCATTGTGATACAAAGTCTTATACTTCAAATCCGTATAGGTTATTCAACATAGGTCCCCATCTTTACATTTTTTTGGTCATTCTCTTTGACATATTTAGAGTTACTGGTTTATTGATTGAGAAACAAGTAAAATCGAGGAGGATCCATGTTGTTTAGGATGATCTGTACATAACAAGAAGAGATATGTCCAGAATCAATGACTCTGGTACTGACTCTAGTACAAAATGCTAGCGATATATCAGAGCATATAACTCTGAAGTTTGATTCACCAAACGGTATCAATTTCCTGAATAGAGTCAAGTTTTGGATTGCTACTGGGAGTGGAAATGATTGACACGTCCAATTGCCTTGGCTTGGGAAGTATGTTTTCCTATGGGAATTTTCAAAGTCATGAAGAATCAACACATAATCAGCGTGTCAGCGATTAACCAAATTAAGCCAAGTAATCATACCAGAAAATCATCATCTAAAAACCACCCAATTTAGCATCTCAGTCCACAATCAAGCAATCATAATTCCAGATCTTGTGAGAGAAAACTAAAAATCAATTCAAGAAAGTGCAATCGCAAAGAGAAAATTTGTTGATATTGAAGTTTATAACTACTAATCCGAGTAGGCAGTAATGGCAGTATTGTAGTATCCATTATCACTCTTTATTTAGTAGCTTTATTTGTTGTTTTATTGCTATTAACAAAAGAGGTCAAAATCGTAAAATGCAGTCCAAAATTAGAGACACATGTCAACTTTCAGTTTTCTTTGTTCTTTCCTATGACCGGAAGAATAGTGTGTGTGAGTCAGTGAGTGTATCTACACCCAATTTTCTTCTGTGGCGGGAAATTACGACTTACAAACCTCACTCCATGTTGTTGTTGTCGTCGTCGTCTTGTTGACTTCTTGTTGTTACTAAATTATAAATGTCGTTAAATTTCCAAATATTTGCCAAATTTTTTTACAGATCAATCTCTAGTCCTCTAGTATATCTTGTGAATCAATCAGGAAAACAAAAAACAAAAAACAAAAAATGACAATTGTCCTGAGCTCGGATTGAACAAAAAGAAATTCCTTCCATTTACACCTCATATTTACAGAATAATGCCCTCATTCTCTCTACAAAATTCTTTAACACCAATACAAAGTATATCCTCCCCTGCCCCATGACTTTTAAACTTACAAAGGCGTACACGTATATACTCAAACTACCGCTATCAACTAGAATTGACTAACTACATCTGAGACAGTCTTCGCCCAGACCAATGCCTCATCCTGTAATAAATAATTAGTTGCGACTTCACAACAGGAACAAAAAAAGGTGGCAAATGACACCACCTCTAAGCTGTCTTCCAGCCAATCCTTAGCACCCCCATGACTGTTGTGCATTGCAAAAAAAACACCTCTGGCAATTCAGAAGGTGCCTGTTTATGCAGCCAAAGCATGATCTATGGGAACAAGGCTCAAACTGTGCATCGGCCTCACAGGCATAACAGATGCAGCTTTGGTTATCCTCCTCACTCTCAACAGTAAATCTCATAGTAACCGATTCCCTTGAATCTGTACTGCTCTTAAGGAGGCTCAAGAATTGCTCAAGCTGCCTCTGACTCTTTCAAAAGAAGCATCCCCAGGTTTTAAGAACCCACCCTGCAAATCGATGAACAATGGCTCGTTAGTTCCTAAAAGATGGTCATGCAAATGTGTGATCGTGAGGCGCTTGTACTGTGCTGTACATAAACGGGTGCCAATATAATAGGTCACTGCAAACGTAGACAACTGGAGAGAGCAGATATCAACAAAAAGCTGATATATACTACACTCTTGTATCCACAAGTAATATTCTATACAAATAATGGATGAGTCCAGAGGATTCTTACAGGTCTATGTGTACAACTATTTATCAGAAATTTGTGGAAAAACATTTAGGGACATCCTCTATTTCTCTTGGCAGGAAAAATTTATGTTCTTGCTAAATTTTCCTGCAACTTCAAAATAAATAAATAAACATGAAGTTTTATTCCCAATATAAAATGTTTTGTCAAACCCAAGTGTATTAATTAAGTATTTTCAAAGTCTATGCACAAAAGTGTACCAATAAACAATCAATTTCTACCAATGCTAAATTCAACTTCCAACGAAATATTTAAACCAAACAGATGTAGACAGCTGACATAAATGAATTATCAAAGGCTGTCCAACATGCTTTGAGTAGGGTTTCATTTCGCCTAGACCAAACACATACCAAAGTGAGAGTGAGGTTTAAAGTATGCGAACTAACCCAATTGTACTCCAACAGGTACTGGATCCCACAATGAACAGTAACAGCGCATTCCATGCTGGCAAAAACCCACACAACATCATTTTGCTCCCCATATTCCAGATCGATACTAGTATCTATCAAATTCAAGATGATTCCAACAAGGGGGGATAAGATCATTGCTCAGTTAATTTTATCTAGAGATTGACCCTGTCTTCTAATTGGCCTGCAGGAAGGAGACAAGTCAAACGTAAATTAAAATGAGATTAAGTACAATAAACAAAAGGAAACTAGGAAACGAGTGTCGTGCAAGGTTGTCCAAGATTATGTAATAGAGTTGCAGATTATCTTGCAGGCCTATGCCTTAGGAATTGTAATTTCTTAGTTTCTAGTCTTCCACCTCTTGACCATAACTTGTAATGGTGGAAGAGGATGTTTCTGAAGAATCTATGTAAGACATTAATTCATATCTATAAACAAAAAAACCCTAGCTTTTTTAGTATAAAAAAAAATGCGAAAATTGCAGTTGGCTACATGCCTTAAAAACAGTTAAATTTTCGTTCTTAAATGTGTAACTTGTTGATAGCAATAAATAAGTATCAGCTCCCATGTCATGTACGAGCTTCAGCACAGCTGTTAAAGCCTCATCTATGAGGATGTAATATGAACGAATTATGAATAAGCATCATTCCCATGGTGTTGCTCGTTAAAAGGAGATGATGTAATGAAAGGAGCCCTATCATGAGGGCCAAAAGTCATTTTGGAAGGGAAGCCTAGTCTTAAACACCAAAATGCCTCCAGTAATATTTGAATGATTTACTAACACACAAAGCATGTATAATCTGAATGGGTGTAAAATTTTGAAACCAATTTCGTCCTTTTAGAAAATTGAAAATGTAACAGAGGTATGGAGTTGTGACAACTGATGCGAGTTCTTACTTTTTTTTGCAGGCAAAATGTGTATATATTAATATTAATATAAAGTTACATAGATAGGATTCCACCATAAGTAACAAAAGGAGATCTTTCTACACTCTAGGGGGATCTAAAGTATAACTGATCCGGTTTTTCCAATTTTGCAACAAAAGTAATAGGATATTCATTTCTTATGTGGTGGAGGTTTTTGTGCCCTTGTGGATGGCGGAGAGTGGTCTTGCAGCATCCATTGTGGTTTGTATTTTTTCTTGGGTGTCGTCTGCCATGGTTCATCACCATCCTCCGATATATCCTCATCATCAGCAAAGTCTGCCCAATTGACCGCTCTCGAAATAAAGTTGGTTTCGTTCAATACATTGGAGAATGAGGACTCTGCTCTTGTTGTCGATGAGGAATATGAATCTAGAACTCTATTTATCCTGGCCTGAGCTCCAACAGCCTCTTCATTTGTAGAGATGAAGTTAGGTGCTATGCTGGGTGAAGTCCTATGTGCCACTGGGGAAACGAATGTTTCACCGACTGTAGATACATTCAGGACCTGTAAACCCACCGCCTCTTTGTTAGGGGATCAGAAGTTAGTCACTATGTTCGGTGTAGAGTCATTTGAAACTAGAGAGACTGGGATCCCCTTTACTGGATAGTTTGTCGATGTTGTTTGAGTCACTTTCTGCACCGTATCCTCATCAAATAAAGCCACTGTTTCAGTCGCTGCTGGACTCACAGGCGCTGCTGGACTCACCTGCTCTGCTGGACTCACATGTACTGCTGGACTCACAGACGCTGCTGGATTCCCATGCCCTGCTGGGCTCACATGTACTGCTGGACTCACTGTTCCTGTCGCTGCTGGACTCACTTTCTGTACCCCAACTAGTGTAGCTTGAGGGTCCATCACTTTCTCCACTACTGTACTCACAGGCCTTCGAATTTCCTGAATTTCCATATCCTGACTTTCCTCAACTTCTAGCCCTTCGAATCTATTTTGAACTTGAGTTTCTTTGTGCTGATCAGTGGGTTTAGGAATCCAGATTGCTTCGCCTTGTCTACTGGTTTCACCTTGCTTTTGTTTTCGTCCTCTCTTCTTTTGAGTTTTCTCCGCCAAATTTTCCGTTGGTGGAGTGGAATCAATTGCCACCTCTTTGTCCTTGTTCATTGCTCCTTTTAACTTCCTGCATTCTGTAACCAGGTGTCCCACTATTTTGCAATGTGTGCACATCTTGGGCAGCTTTCCAACCTCCACAGTTTGCCAGAATTGCACCTTCTTAGTCTTGACATAAATTTGCTCCGGTATTACTTCCGAGAGATCAACATCCACCAGTATACGGGCATAATACCCATAATCCCTATTCAGAGTTCTCTCATCTATTCGCATCGGGGAGCCTACTCCTCTAGCAATGGTCATAAGCGCTTCAGGCTCTCAGTATTCCTGACTTAGTCCTGGGAGTCTTATCCATACCAAGGCATGGGATTGAAGTTGGCTTTCTGGACAGAAGTTAGGCGTCCATTGACTGATGCGCATAATATTTTCCTCAAAATCCCAAGCTCCTTTCGACCATACCCTGTTAAGGTCCTCTGCAGTGGAAAATTTCAGGAAGAGATATCCTTTGCCGATAGGAGTGATAAGCCATTCACCCTTTGGCCGCCAGATTTTTTCTGCTATAATTCGAACTCTCTCTATTGGGACCTTCTGCAAATCAATTCTGCCCACCAAACAGTGTTTACAATAGATCAACCCTTGTTCATACACCTTTTCAGGAATGGTGATGGCACTCCATTCACCCATCTTTTCCGGCATAGGAAGTTCATAGAATTCCACCGGCTGTTGGTTTTGTTGCTTGGTTGCCTCTGCATAAGAAAGTTGTTTTCTTTGTGCGGCCTCCTCCTTTTCTAAATCCCCGACCACCACTTGTGTCAGCTGAGTAGCGGCTGTGATATGTCGTTAACTTTGGTTTTTCGAACTCAGAGATATCCATTTGGTGTCTTCTGTTTCAGAGCTTGCGCTGTTGCTTGATGAAGATTTTTACCCGAAACAGAGTTGAACTCGAAGAAGAAATAAGATAAGGGTTTCTCGCCAAACGAATTTTGCTATATTTGGTGCGAAAAAGAGTACTGGATCACGGAGACTACTTACGTTATTTCACAACCTATCTCCCAAAAATTGGTCCCCATTACCAAGTTAGTGGCTACCATTTACCAAGTTAGTGACACTTCTTACACGAGTCTATAGCTCTAAAAAACTAGGACACTTGCAAGATTACTGGTATACAGATACATTACATATCCAACTAAGTGACTGGTTATAAAGTGATCAAGTGACAGAAAAAACAGCTCATATCTTATAACAAAATCTGAAAACAGATATCAAAAATAAGAAAGTGACTGTCCTCACTGCTCAAACAGGATTACTGATACCAATTCAATGAAATGGTGACATGTCATCTTACATAAAGACAATGAAAGTAGAACTACAGGAAATAATAGTAACACAATCAGAAAGCAAGAATTGTGTGTAGGCATATGTATCTGTGTATGCATGTCAGTTTGTATAATCTCCGCGGGTGTGGGACAACGGCTAGCGACATTACAGAGACACAAGCTCACACATCCCATCCTCCTGTGTCCAAAATGAACTTAAACGGTAATTTTTGGAGATGATGATATCTCTATCAAACATCTCATACTGCATAATATATTATGTGGATCTACACATTAATATGGGCATTTGCCTGCTCAAAGATTAACATGCGACAAGAAACTTACATGTAGAAAAACTCAGTGTCTGCAGCTGAAGTGATGTGGTTTAGAATAAAGACAATCAACTCGGTGAGTCTACGAAGGTTTGTATCAGATCCTGATGGGAAAGCTTGAGGGATCTCCCTTGTACAGAATATTAGTACTCTAGCAAGATTGCATAAGAGATAAAAAACGACACTACATTTTCTCTGCTGCAACTCCAAGCCCTGCAACACCATAACCAAAGACAGAACAAAGTCAGAATTAATAAACAAAGTAATAAGTCCAAAAATCTTTTCCACAATATTCATAGGTCTGAATAGGCGGAACTGATCAGACCTGAGAAATCTTTGATAAATGAAATTTACTTTTGGGTTTTCACCAGTGTCATTGTCTCATATGTGTGTCACCATATTGTGTTGTCTTATCATCAAGTTAATATACCAGAAGTAACAAAGCTACATGCCTAAAGTCATCTAATGAAGATGGAGGATCTTGGGGGTTAATTAAGAGCAATCGGATCATCTGCTAACTATGGCAACAATATGATGTATCTTGTTGGCGGAAGCTTCAACAATAGATGAACATCAATTATGATTAATGGACAAACACCTAAATCTAGGGTTTAAACCTTCAAACATGAAGAAAGAAATAATATTCATAAACAACCAACCAACAATGAAGGCCTAAATGCCTTTATATAAGAAAACAACTACTAAATCTAATAGGAAACCATCCTAAATCATATTCCTAATTCAATTAGGAAACCAAATAAAATAGAAACTAATAATTAATTAATTAATTTAGAAACTTCCATGCTCGTGCATCAATCTCCCCCACTTGAAAGAAACTCGTCCTCGAGTTTGTTCTCTTGAAAATCTTCAAACCCGCAAAAGTTCTTCATAATCGAATACTATTCATATATATATAATATATTTAAAGAAAGGGAAGCAGTTTAGGATGGAACAATAAAGAAGGAAATTACTAAACAGCACAAAATAAAAACACTTGTCTAATCGTCTCACCATGCACACTATCTCACGCAGTCAACCATTTCTTCTCGGTACACATTTCTAGCTTCTTTCAAACGCCTAACCTGCTCACTGCTAGATTTATCCTTTATTTGTTTATTGGTTTCCTCCAACAAAGATATTGACTGAGACTGATGAGAGACATAATATGACGCCTGCATTCAAAAAAATTGAAGTCATTCTTTTTTCTTTCAGTAGGAGACAATACAAAATGATGACAGAAAAGTATCTTTAGTATTGACATTTTTGGCCAAACATTTTAGTAGCTTTTAAGGCTAGTAGGGCACATTCAAATTAGTTTTGTAAGAATACAAGATGATTATGGATCAAGTATCGGTATTATGAACATTTTTTGGTCAAAACATCTTAGGATACATTCCAAACTTCCGTATTTACGGAAAACTAAAAACCAGTGAAACTGATATAGAACTAATTCTATGTATGCTTTTTGGTGCATAAAACCTTTGTATACTAGATATGTCAGAACAAAATTTCTTGATTAAGAGATATACTAAATGGTTAAGGAATAACAATAAAAAAAAAATGAAGACTATAGAAAAACAATTCGTGTAGAAACTAGAATGTACAACCATGAGGGCAATAACATATCTATGGTCGTTAGAACTGATTAATTAGACTTTACTCATCTCAGGCAGCACAAATCACTTAACTTGTCCCACGGAAAAAGTATTTTTACTGGACAGAAAATACCAATAATGCTGAATTTCTATATTGTACTCCACCAAGAAGTGACTAAATTTCATGTATAAGTGTATAACAGTAAATGTGGACCCCAATGAGTTCGATGTGCAGGTACAATAGTATGGGAGTTGGTAGATACATAACTACATGGATGACTTCTGAGAACTTTCTCGATGCTATATTAATGTTGCATTGGACTTTCAGTACTGTGACTCATGTTTCATTCAAGATCTGGATCCGGCTGGAACACAAATTGTGGACGCGTGGCATGCTTCTGCTTGGCCAACCCAACTTCATAAAATAAGTACCCCCGTATTATGTGCTCAAATCAAGCGGGAAGGGGGGTTGCCTAAATCTTGTTAACTAAATTACTTCACAACTAGGCATTAAACAACACAGGTTTATTGTGATCAAGTGTTCCACTAGCCTTCAACACAAATATTGGTGACCAAAAACTTACCCCTTTAATATAAAAAGTAAAAATACACTATCAACTCCAGATTAGCGGAGCACCTGTACATAGATAATATGCATCGATGTTCTACAAGGGGACCAACACAAGATATGATACAATATGTGACTGCTAAATGGTTTGAAATAGAGATAGTTTGATCTCCTCACCTGCTTCAAGTTTGGAGCAAGACCTAAATGATACAATAAGAGCATAGCATCCAAAAGTTCCTCCTCTACAAGTGTTTCTGAAGTTAAGTGGCTTGCCCTTGGAACACTCCTCAGGTGCTGCACCAGTCGATAATTAAATTCAGAATCTGCTTGGTCACTAGAACTGGGTTTATCAACTATTTCATCATTCAAGCTTCCGTTACTGCAATCAGTGGAAACATGGGCAGATCTTTCTGGAATAGAGTTTTTATGGACTCTTGATCCTTTGGCACTGTATCTAATCTGATTGCTTGAGATGCTTAGAAAATCAACATCGGAGCTTGAACAACAGCATGGCTTCTGCCGTGAAGAGTGGGTTACATGTGCTTCTTCATTATCCACACAGCCTTCCTCCCACCGAATCACTTCTCTTTCCTCATCATCCAGAGGGTGAGCTTTCAATAGATGTGTAAATGATCCTCCCAGTCTAGCAATGTCAGACCTCTGAGGATCATTTTTAGCAAACAAGCTTAAAGGGAAGCTCTGCTCTCCAACCTTATGCAGAAAACCTACATCAGCTCTAGCTCTTTTGCAAGTCTTTAATCCATCCACATATGTCACTCCTACCGAATCCTTCAGATAGGAAATGAAGGATAACCGTGTACAAAGACACAATAACTGAGTTGCTTGAAATTCCTGAATGAGCCAGATTGTGGTTTACACCTCTGTTCTTTAGTAAGAAGTTCTGTAAAAAAGTCCTAAATACTGAACCTGGTAACTGAGGAGGTGCTATGGGTGGTATGAACTGTATGACCAAGCGACAGAGTTCCCTATGCATCTCTTCAATCTGCACAGAAATGGCCAGCTAATCAGTGACATACTAATATCTTTTAGTTCAAGATTCAAACCATCCTCATTTTTCATTTTAGTGTTTTCAGTTAAAAGCAAAAACTAATTAACCAGAAAACAAGGAAGAATATGCTCATCCAAAGACAGTTCCCACAAATCAATAAATGGGACAGTTTTCTTCGTGAGAAAAGTAGATAAAAAATATGGCAGTAATCTTTCTTCTTCAATCTCTTGCAACATGGAAATACATAAGGCAAGAGATACCTAGGTGACTGGCATTATCTTTTTCTGCACGTTTTTGAAAATATAAGAAGCAACTATTTCCATGTTGCCTAGAAATGGATAAAAGTAAGGTTTCTTCTTATGTAAAAGCCTAATTCAAAAACTTCACTTTACGTGCATGAAACAGTAATGTACCACAGTTGAATACATGAATATATGATACCATAACAAATTAAAACAAAATTAAATAGAATAAAGGGTGAACTAGTATTACCCCCCCACTAGATGAGCCAATTAGGATTTCCCCCCCACTAGATGGGAAATTAGGGTCTCCCCCCTAAATACACACAAAAAAATTTCGGTCAACCCACTTTGACTTTTTTTTTGTATGTATTTAGGGGGGAGACCCTAATTTCCCATCTAGTGGGGGGGAAATCCTAATTGGCTCATCTAGTAGGGGGGTAATACTAGTTAACCCTAGAATAAAATAAAGTACAATATTCAATATGAACCCCGCCATTATACTGTTAACTTCACCCAAACCCACTTGTTCTATTCCTTGTCATCAATATAAGGTTTATCATCTAAAACATTTTTTCACATTCCTTGTCATCAATGTAAGGTTTATCATCTAAAGAATTTATTCTCGTTTGTTACTGATAATACAATCATACACCTAATGCACAAAATACTGCTTTACTAATATTGCGAGAAACCAAATCCTGTATTTACAAAAAGGAACAAGCACGTAGATACCTTAGTGACAGCCTCAGATAAAGCTGTAGTTGTCATCATCACACTACCTTCATGTGACACATCCTCACAAGAACCAGGCCACCAAACGGATGGTATCAAGTACTGCAAATCCTGTTTGTTTGGGCCTTTTCTTGAGAGAACCCTTCCAATAAGAACTCAAAATCTGATGAATTCCAACAAAGCACCATCAGTTCCTCTTGCCTCAGAATGTGGCCTGTCAACGCAAGGTAAGAATAAGATCCGGAAAATGGACAGTCCATCAGAACCAGCGGGGATGTTTTGCAGCTGCAGGAAAGAGCATTGATTGCATGCTGGAATACCCCATGAGAACCCCTATATTCTAAGGACTCTGTCTAACCTCTCATAGTCATGTGGTGCCCGCTTTCCAAAAATTTCCATTAAGAACGATACAAATGGCCCCCACCCAATATATTCACTGTGTCCAGCTTCCATGTCAATAGCAGAGAAAAGTTCCTCACATATCACATGTGAGATTGGATGAAAAAGATCATCAAGTGGCGAAAATCTTTTTAATCTTCTCAATTTCTCAACAGAAGTTGAAGCAGCTTCTCGACAAATTGAAGCTCCAACAGCCGTGATAAACATTGCAACAAGTGGCAAGGGACTTGGACGCCGGAGGAGCTTGAAGAGGAAGAAACCCTCCAATAGGATACTTAAAGGGACGAGAACCAAAGTTCAGATCATAACGCTCGCCTTGAGAAAGAGAAACTGTTGGATAATACCCAAGTCCAGGCTCCATTTTATGAACCACATCAAATGCCACCCCTAGAGAGACACCATTTCTGTAGAACGAGATCTCATCATGGTCCAAATTGATACAACATCCTATCACATGCCCAATAACCCAGGACTGACCATATGTCTCTGCATCTTTGTTCCATTTGGTGACCCTTCTCCCATCGAACGTATATGAATCTTCAGCATCTCCTACACCCTTGTGATCAGTGAAGGGACAGGAAAAGGTGGCCCACCCAAGCTGCTGTACTCCAGAAGTTTCTAAAATCACTTCATACATCCATTTTCCTTTCCAAACACAACTATTCACTCTGGCGCTACTAAACATGGAAAGGCTCTCGACAAGCAGAGGTTGCTTCAAAATCCGAATATCTCCACATATACTGGCTTCGTCAATCGCAACAGTGTGGGGTCCAAATCCATTATTAAGAATGCATATTCCATCTCTAGTGCTATACATGCAATTCAAATCCCGGAATCTCAAAACCTCATTCTTCACAATAGACCAAACAAAATCATCATCAATTCGACAAATTGATGGATCAATTGTTTTGTAAGGGAGATCAAATTATGTGCTCAAGAGTTCTCTCAACAGGCTGCTGTCCTATTTCGTTGCAGTTAGAAACAAGATGGGCTTTCTGATTCTTGGCTCTTCGATCTTCCCCAGCTAAAATCACAGCCAAACCCGACGACATCCCACCAATACGTGGCGAAAACCCACCAATCCTTAGACCCTCTTCAGCCATAAATTGGGGAGGATGGGGTTGCCTCCCCCAATTATCAAACACTTCTAAACAAACTCAAATTCCAACTCCCAACTACTTAATCAACTTAACATTCCCATCAAATTCACACTCTACAAAACTCAAATACCAATTCCAGCACTAATAATCTCTAATCCCTCAAACTACAGAAAACCCACATCAGCAAAATATATAATAACAGACATATACTCATTCACAAATCTCAATTTAGCCAACTCTGTCACCAATAATCCCCACAAGAACAAGAACCCTCTTTGAATCGATGAAATCGGGATCGATCCCTCACAATAATCTCTCGTTCATAGATCTTAGAAATAAGCTTAAACACAGCATGACAATCGCCACATATCCTAAGGTTCTTAATCACTTGAATTGAGGTCCCAGCACCAGTATTAATTAAACCAAAAGCTATGGCCAACTTCTCACTGTGATGACATAATGCAATTTCCTTTTCCTCCTCTCCAATATCATGCAAAACATAACAAGTTTCAGGCACATAACCATATTCTTAAACTCTAAAACCAATCTCATCTAATTTTCTGTAAATCTCTCTCCAACCTGGGTGGCTTTGATCACCATTAAAGAACTTGTGTATCGCACCTTCCACTTCAATGAAGCTGAACCCTGGGACCTTTTTCACATCACGACTTCTCATGGCCTCTCTAACTCTCCCAACATCGTCCCATCTCTCATGGGCAGCATATGTATTGGACAATAACACAAAGTCACCATCACTATTTGATCCCATTTCTAGTAATGCTCTAGATGCACGTTCTGCCATCTCAACATTCCCAAATGTCTTTGAAGTTCCAAGTAAGGTCTGCCAGAGAACCACATCAGGGACCATAGGCATAGATGTTATCATTTGGTAAGCCTCTTCGAGACACCATGCTCGACCCAAAAGGTCGACCACACTCCCAAAATGCTTTACGTTTGGTCTCACCCCAAAATCCACCATGGATCTAAATAGACTAGCCCTGCATGGTTACACGCACAAAGTGCGGCAAGGTACGTAATTCCATCTGGTACCACACCAACGCGTCCCATTTCATTAAAAAGTTCAAGTGCATCTACTCCATGTCCATGCATAGCAAACCCCATGATCATGGCATTCCACGAAACAAGACTCTTCGAACAATTCATCGAATTGAAAACATTCCTAGCCTTCTCCACCAAACCACACTTTGCATACATATCAATGACTGCATTACACACTTGCACATTCCCATCTAAACCATTTTCCTTGACAAAACTATAAACAGCTTCACCTTCACCTAAAGCACCTAAGTGTGAACACGCAGAAGGCGCCCCAAGTACCGTAACCTCATTCCGCTTCAACCCTTGAAACCCCATTCTCTTAAACAACTCCAAAGCATCTCTAGCTCTACTACCTTGAGCTAAACCAGAAATCAAAGCATTCCAAGTAGCAATATCTCTGACACCCATTTCATCAAACAATCTCTCGGCATTATTGAAATCTCCCATTTTGGCATAAACATCCAACAATGCATCAGCTTGAAACACAAATCTAATAACATGACAATGTATCTGTCTAGCTTGAAAAATAGCTAAAATTCTTGCACAAGCTTTTAAAACAAATGAACAAGTAAGTGCATCAGGTCTATTTTCACTAAAAAACTAGACTTGTAATACTTAATTTCGAGGAGTTTTGTACGTGAAAATGGCCAGTTGTTATGGGGTGAGATTGGAATTGTCTTATTTGTTGAAAAGATTTGAATTTTGAGAGGAGAGATTCAAATGGCAGTGCCATATTGGAGGGAACGAGGTGGACTAGTTATATTCGACTAGCAGCGGTATTGACACCCAATTTATGGGACTACCACCCCTTTGGATGTTTCTAACTTTCTAAAGGTAAAAATGATAATATATGACATATATATATCATTTACCAATGGCTCTCCCTTTGGATGTTTAAAGGTAAAATGATAATATATGACATATATATATCATTTAAAAGTAGAGAGCCATTGGACTCCATTTAAAAAGTCTGCTTAGTCCCATAAAGTGGGGTGCCAATACCACGCCCCTTTCGAGTAAAGGGTTCCTAGTTCCTATCCAAAATTTATTTTTATTGTACATAAAAATAATTATTTTAAATTTATTGGGTCAAAATATGTAAATTCCGAATTTCGTAATGTGTAATCAAGATGGTAAAATGCATTTCCACATATACCCTTTTAATCGAACTTTGTTTTCTGAATGTTTGTAATATAATGGAACCCAAGAAGGTAAAATTGGAAGGGTCACGATATTTACACCCTACTTTATGGGATTGGCACCCCTTTCACAAAAGGGTACATTGATCTTCGTTCTTTGCGTATATATATGATTTCATTCACACACTCAAACACGACTAATTCAAGTTATCTTGCTCACGTACACGTTGCAATACACTTCAAGCAAGAGAATCGTCCCAAACCTAAAAACTATAACACTTGATTTACTTCACTAGAATTAACTTTCAAAGGAATCTATGTGAGAAGGATTTTGATTAGGATTTATTTGACTACTTACTAGGTTACTTGATAAAGGAATCTATGCAAGTTACTAAAGACAAATTTTCGCTAATTAACTTACTACAAGAGAGAAATAGAGAGGGATGGGTGGAGAGTTAATCTATTCAAGCAAAATTAGCTACCTTAGCTTAGAATGCCAATTCACAGTTGTCTCTAATCCATTTTTAGTTCATAGACAAACACCGAAACGGATGAGAGTGTTGATCCCTAGCAAAAATACACCTATCTCTAAGTGCATCCTGCTAGCATAAGGAATTGAACTAGTAACCAGTAACTGATGTTTCATCTTTGAAATACCATTCCAATTCCTGGTTTTATTCTACACTAGCAGTTCAATTTTTACAGTCTAATTCTTCTTCCAGTTAGCGCTACGACTAGCCCTTGATGTCACACATTCACGACGCGACCTTATCTAGAGCTCCAGACTCAAAATTTGGATCACTGTCATTTTGTGACAGAATATAAAATATAACCTATGTTCCTAAGAAATGATTTAGGTCTCCTAAAACGGAGTCTGATCTTTACATGAGCGTCATTAACCCTCCACTAGGGAGGGCTTTAGCTCATGATCATGAGAATCAAAATCTAAACAAAATTTCAAGAAAGATGAAGGAGAAAAAGAAAAAGAAAGAAAGAAGTCCTAAATTATACTAGAAGAAAATCTTGACGAGGATGAATTCTCTCTTGAATGTAAATGTTCTAATCTCTTGTTTAGATTTGTTGCTAAGTTTGCGAACTTCCAAAAAGTCGATGTGGAGCAAGAGAAGAGAAAAAACTTACAAGAGGTGGTAATACATATTTCATCTCCAAATGCACAAAAGAGCAAAATCTGCATTTGATTTTGACTTCATCATCAATGACAAAGTCATGCTTCCCTTGCTTCCCATAACAACAAGTTGTAGATGGATCTAGTTCCACACTTGATTCATCATCATCTTTAATGTCCACCCGCAGAAGATCATAAAAGGTTGTAAGCTTCATGAGCAAAATCTGACTTATTCACATGTACTCGACTTATACTAGCAAAAACAATGTGATTACAAAGCTTAACAAAAACACATAACAGAGCTAATAACAAACACACTAGGATCAACATAACATTATTTCTTTTGCTTGTACTTCTACATGAATACCAAACTTAATGCAGAAAAATCAATCAAGGAACTAATCGCACAGGATGTAAGGATGTAAGAGCAAAACAATAATTAGCCATAAGATATGAACTAATAATTCTCATCATTTTTTCACAAGCTTGGGTTTCTCAATGCCATAGTTTACCCAATGCAGACAAAGTTCCTTGTCTTTATTTGGTTTAGCTTGTTCCTTATGCTGAACATTTATATCCTTCCAAAATGGCACTCGTAGGACATAGAAGAACAGAGGTGGACATTTACATCCTTCATGTTAAACATTTATATTATTGTTCTAATAGTATTGGATTAATGCCAAAAGGTAGGCAGGTGAATCAACGTTAAAGATTAAGATTCAATTTTAATAATGAAGTGTAAATGATAAAGATCCAGAAAACTTCAAATAAGTCAGAAACTTACAGCAGGAGTTTTAGAGGAGCCAACGTCACCGGATGCAACAACAACAACAAAATCATATTCAGACTAGAGCATTTCAAGGTGTTTTTCTTCTTTTGTTTTCTCCAACGGCTTGGGCGTTTCAACTCCAAAGTTGAACTCAAAATTAATTTGTTTCTTTCCGCCATTTGGTAAAGCTGATTCTTCATTCTAATGGTTTCCATTCTTCTCCCAAATAGTATTCAAAAAGAAACCGGAGAGAGATTTAACTGGCAGAACACCTACAGACTGTACTTCTTCCTTTCCCCCTACTTCATTAGCACCATGTTCACCTTTATTATTACCTTCATCACTGTCCTCATAATCCTCTTCATCGTCAGGTTTGACATAATCATCAATACCATCGACATCCTTATCATTAGCATCATCGAGTACATTCTTTCCTCTCTCAGAAAAGCCCTTTTCCAACTCAGCATTACTTCTTTCATCCCTCCCTTTCCAATCACTAACTACAGATTTTACTTTCTCCAGACATCTCTTTTTTAGTTCTAGACCCCTTTCATGCCTCTCCCTCTGCTCTCCATCGTTCTGAAAACAAGACTTTGAGCTACTCCTTCTCAAAGTAACTTTATCACTTGACGTCCCCAAATTTCTTCTCTTTCTGGACATACCCAAATGCACTTCCTTTGTTACGCTCATTTCACCATGATCATTACCCTTGTCAATATCAATATCATATCACCACCGTTATCAATAGCAACATGATCGCTATGAATACCCTCACCTATATCAGCATCGTCACAACCACCAACCTTGTCACTATCAAGTTTATCACCAACAACATCTTCAGCACCACAATCCTCGATAATATCCATATCCTCACCAGCATCAGACAAGTCGCTTGTGGAGACAGATTTGTTAACACCATTACCGACGCTAATATCAACAACATCATCAAAACCACCACCATCGCTAATATCAAAAGCGTTAGACAAATTACTTGTGGAGACAGATTTGTTAACACCATCAATCTCGTTCATATCAACAACATGCTCATCACGATCCTCACCAATATTGACATTATAACCACTAGTCCACTACTACCCTCCTCAATATCTACATTATCACCAGCATAAGAAAAGTCAGTATATTCAATTTTAACAACCAGCAACATCATCATAATCCTTCTCTCCGTTATTTTCTCCACATGCGAAATGAAGTTTTCTTCTTAAACTCCAACCTGTATCATGACTAGAAGAACCGACAGTTTTTGTATTTGCAAGATTGCCCAAAGGCCCTTGCTTTATTATACTCACACCATTCTGAGTTTCATCTTGTACATCATAACCGTTGTTGTTGACATCTTCCTCCTCCTTGTCACTTTCATCATCATCAGTATTTGAAACAACCTTTTTTCTGTTTGTAGATGTACCCAAAATCCCTTTCTTTCCACTTAGAACATGTTTCTGAACCATTTTAGTCTTCCTACCACCTTCATCGGTATTAGAAACAACATATTTTCTGCCGGTAGACTTTCCCAAAATCTTTTTCTTTGCACTCGTAATAGGTTTCTAAATTGTTTCAGCCTTCCTATGACCTTTATTAGTATGGGTGGCACCATCATCAGTATCACTTAACGAACTAATAATTTTTTCCTTTGCAGATTTCCCAAAATTCCTTTTCCTTCCACTTTGAGCATTTTTCTAAACAGCTTTACCCCTCTTATTACCCACATAATTATCTTGGTTAGGATAATCATCAATATCATTTGGAGTACGAAACCTTTTTCTCTTTGCAAATTTCCCCAAAACCCTTTTCTTTCCACTCTAGTCATTTTTCTGAACAACTTTACCCCTCCTACTACCCAAACCATTATCGTCGTCGGCATCATCATCAATATCACGTGGTGTACTGATAAGCACCCAAAACTGTAATATGAAACCCCATTAAGACATATAAATTTGGTTAATTATGCGTTTAATAATCATGAAATAAATATATTTTCGTACTTTTGCGCAGTAAACATAAAAATATTGGTTAAACCTGCGTTAAAAGCACGGGGAACGACGTATATATGAATTTTTCCAAATCAGCCATGTAAAGCCCAACAAATCCGCACAGAAGCATCAAACTTCCGAAGCTCCTACCTTTTGAACCAGAACTCCGAATGCGACAAGTGAGCTGCTCAGACAATCAGGGCGATGAACTCTACGCATAGCCGGGAAGTTGTAAAATTGCCAAAAGACCGGACCACCACTGGACTGCACGTGGACCCACTATACGGGCCTGTAAGATTTGATGAGTCATCAATCATGGAGTATGTCAAGACAAAAAATGCCAAATTATTGGTGCAAAGTTGATACCTTGCATGTAATTAATTAGATTAGGTGTTAATAGTGAAAAAAAGGCAAAGTGTCACTTTGTTTTAATGTGGTGGGTAAAAATGAAGTAAATGTGGTTTGGTGTTTCACGTGGGAGGAAATGAGATTTCTCTCAAATGGAGAAGAAAACAAAACAAGGGGGACAATCCATTTACTCCCTTGACTTCTTTTCCTTTACCTTGTATTATTTTCGTTCCTTAGTTTTAGATAGCTTTTAGTTTTGGTTTTGGAACAAAAGCTTATATAGTTTTAATGGAGGAAACTTTGTTTTCTTCTAGTGGATATAAAATCTAAATGCAAGTGAGTTTTTATAGTTAGTTTTCTCTTTTTGTTCTCTCCCCCTCTTTTTACATTATATATTAGTCATCTTTTAACCCAAGGACCATGAGCTAAACCTCCCCTTTGTGGGGAGTTAATAATACTCATGTGAGGGAAAATCTTTGTTATTTGGTTTAGTGAGTTGTTTAGGAAGAACAACTAGACCTACATCCTATCCCAAAATGATAGTTGGTGTAGTGTTTAGTTAGGGATCAAAGTGATAAGCTTAGAGATAAGTCATTGCTTTGGTTCTACATGCTAGTATGTATGAGCTTAGAGATGAGTCACATATGTTAGGGATCAAGTTTTCTTTTATTAGGACTTGTCTAAGAGTTCTAGGAAGATTAGATGCACTTACTAAAATCAAATAACAAAAGTTATCTTCACATGAGGAGAATTAACTCTCCACTTTTGTTTTATTAAAATTTTATCTTGTCTTAGTTGCATGTTTACATAACTTAATGTTTTAAATTTTTGTATAGTAAAGAAACCAAGTATTTAGTATTTATAAAATCATAGCTAAACTTACTCATTAGTTTTCTAAAAGAGTAAAACCAAGTTGTAAGTGGTCCTAGAATTTAGGTTGGTTCGAATCCCTACTCCAAACAATATGAACACGAAGATCGTAAGGAAAAATATCTTTGAATTCGCACTTTGGCCAAAGAAGAGATTCAAATCTCTAATACAGCAAAAAGGTGAATATCAAAATGGCGCCGCTGCCATTCTAAAGACCCAAGGACCTGGGCTTGCAAACTGGAATTGCTCCAAGGGGAAGCCCCCACGCTCATCCTTTCATATATTTCTTTTTCTTATGTTTTCTTCGTTTTTTTTGAAATTTCCCGCGTTTTTGCTACTGATCCGCATACTGGTTTTGGTTGTATTGACAGGTTCCAAATACTAGGACCTGGAAACTAGGCTACAACAACCACTAAGCTTACTGTAAAATATTTGGTCTGCTGTGCACGTTTCTTTTATTTGGTGGACTTGCGGGAAGCTTGCAGGTTCCAAATTTTCAATATTTTTGCATGCTTCACATGTATGTAGTTATTATGTCGTAGTTAATGGACTATATTTTGCGTATTAGTTTAGTAATATGCATGAATCATGTGAATACGCCTGTGAATATATATATGCGGTTAAGTGGTCATGAATTACATATTAATGTATATATACATACAAATGGTACTGTTTTGCATGGTTATCTATATATATAAGTCACATGTTTAGCATATATATTACCGAGGTTGTATGAATCAGTATATCACTTAGCCGGATGTATCCAGAGGGATATAGGTTCAACTCAGCTGTCTCTCCCCCCCCACCCACACACACACACACACACCCACCAAAACTTTGACTGTATGAGTGGTTATTTTCATGTTGGCATATATAACTTAGGAGTTATACATAGTAATTAGGGTGTGTTTTGGTATTTTGGCCATAACTTTGGTTACGGTTCTCTGAATCACGCGTGTGAGCTCAATTCGGAATCTCAATTCGGTGGAGGTCATTTTCGAGGTCAAAATCAACTGTTTTCCCCTCCAAAATCATCATTTTAGAAAATTGTGTTGTTTAATAAGTCGATTTTGTCATGAAAGAGGAGAACATTCCAATGAGGGTTAAAATCTGAGTTGGGTAAGTTGTTTCTAAATCCTAAGGGGTGAAGCTGCTCTCTATATGACACTTGCAATCTCAATGAGTATTGATGAAATCGAATTATTATGCAATACAAGAGTCGTATTTTAGTCTAGGTAAAATACGCCGCCTGTTTAGTTTACGTTTTCACATATTAGTATATATATATGCGTCGCGATAATATTTTCACATGCTACCGTATCTAAATCACGTATGAGTAATTCAAATTTGCTCAGAATCGTAGATATACATCTACGCAATATCGATTTACAAATTAGCGCATATATCATTATTATCGATATATATTTGCCTGTACGTATGGAAATAATTATCGATGATACAACCTTGCCTATTCGTATAGCTATACGTATGAGTAGAGTATCTTCACATGCTACTGCATCTAGTATTGTATGAGTATATCGTATTTGTATGCTTGTATTTTCATCCTTGCATAAATCTTAAAAAAAAAAAAAAAAAAAATTAAGAACGACCTTGCATAAATTTTAATTCCATAAATCTTAATCATATTCCAACGGTGTCTAGGAAACTTGACAGATTGAGGTTACTTAATTAGAACCGTGCTTGCACGGAAAGCCTCCCTCATATCTCTCTTGTAACCTAGCCGTTGGTTTATGCACACGTATTCCTCGCTTCACTGCTACATTAGCAGCAGCTTAGGCTTACGTTGTCCAACTCTAATACTTCAAGAGAATCATAGAACTCAAGTAATAATAAATTCCTTCTGTAAATTAGATCTAATTTTATGCTTGCATGAGATTAAGGTCTGGTTCCACTAAAGAATTTGAACATACCTATCGTCGAAAAAAATACGATAAACAATTGCGCAAGTTCTCACCTAAATTTTTTTCTTCTTCTGTTAATTACCTTCATCAAGATCCTTCGTCGCCATTACCTTCTGTCATAATGGCTGACGATCCTCCACCAACTGAGAAGCCCCTGTCGGATTTCTATACTGCATTACAGGAAGGACCTTCTTCCTGAATCAAACTTGAGGACATTGTCGGTGATTTTCGTATCCCGCCAAAAGTTTTTAGTTTGTTACCTGTGTATCATGGTTTAGATCACGAAAAACCGTACAATCATCTTCGTAGGCTTCAACAAGTGGCCACAACATTTCACCATCCAGCTGTCTCTAAGGAACAACTCTTGCTTCGGCTATTTCCATTCACTTTAGCAGAAAAACGTCAATTTGGCTTGCAGGACAACAGCCACAATCCATAGACACATGGAATAAACTTGTTCAAGCTTTCATGCTTCAATTTTACACTCAAAAGAAAACTACTGAAATGCTTCAGAAAATTCAATTCTTTCGTCAAAATCCTCATGAATCCTTTACGGAAGCATGGAGTCGCTTTACTGATATTCTTTTAGAATGTCCTCATCACCAACTAGACAAAGCCGTCCTTGTTCATTCATTCTTTAATGGACTTTCTGATCACCAAAAAGAAACTCTTGATATAATGAACGGTGGTTGTTTCATGGGCAAAGGAGCTACTGAAGCATATACTTTTCTTGAAAAACAAACGAAAAAAGGTACACACTGGGGTAACACTGAGTCGTCTAGATCATCAAAGGATACTGTAACAAAGGCTACATCTATTTTTGAGGTAAAACCCGATCCCGAATTAAAAAATTTGATAGAATCCCTAACTAAAAAAGTAGATGCCCTTGCAGTTCAAGTAAACGATCAACTCCCAAAACAGGTCATGAACGTTGACACATCCCCATGTGTTCTTTGTCTCAGTCCTGACCATCCTGATGCTTATTGTCCCTTGTTATATGCCTCCCCTTCTCAACTATCAGAAGAGGCATGTGCATTCAACATTCCTAATGCACCTTGGCGACATCATCCGAATTTTGCTTGGCGCCAGAATAACCAATAGCTGGGGGCTCCTCCAGGTTTCGCTAATCCACCTGTTCGACCAACCAACAACTTTATTCCATACCACCAAGGAAATAATCAACAATACCAACAAAGTCAGAATCAATTTCAAAATACTTCGGATGCTAACTATCAAACCAACCACGCCTTTGTTCGGTAATCCAAATCCTATCTATAATCAACAACTTCTCAGCAATAATCATGATCTAGTACCTGTTGCACAACCTGCGCCACTCGTTACGGATAGGACAAGTGAGACTTTTTTAGCTTACATGAACCAACAATCTCAAATTTTAACGCCTATCCAACAATCACTTCAACAATTGGCGCTTAAAAAGAGTCGAAAAGGTGTGTTTCTGGACAAGCGGTTTCCAAACCCTAAGCCCGAACAAACACGCCTTTGAACTCACCAATGCACTGGTACAAGTACTCTAACCAAGGTGAGGTGCACGCAATCACTACTCTTCGATCCGGAAAATCAGACAAATCAAATCATTATGCGGATGATCAACCAAAGAAATCCGGCGGTTCATATGAATCTATTTCCAATAATGAACCTACGGAGGATTCACCAAATACAACAAAGTCAACATCTCAGAATTTAGGAAACAAGCAAGTGGACCCCTTTGTCAAATTCCGCCCTAAGGCACCGTTTCCTGCACGCTTGGCAAAGAATAAACCTGATGAGAATTTTGCTGAAATTCGGGAGACTTTTCAGAATTTGACAATCAACTTACCTTTTCTCGACGCCTTAAAGCTATTGCCAAAACATGTAAAATTTCTGACAGATATGTGCACCACAAAAAGGAGAACTAATGTTCCTCAACAAGCGTTCCTCACTGAACAATTTCCATTCATCACCGAACACAATGGTATAGTCAAATACAATGACCCTGGTAGACCAACGGTTCCATGCACCTTAGGTGACAAATATACAGCTACTGCGCTACTAGACCTAGGAGTTAGTGTGAACTTACTTCCATATTACTTATTTAAACAACTAGGTCTTCATGAGCTGAAACCTACCACCATGACTCTACAGTTAGCCGATCGTTCCATTAAGTATCCAAAAGGAATTATGGAAAACGTCCTTGTAAAAGTCCAAGACTTTTTCTATCCTGTAGATTTTGTTATTTTGGATACAGAAGCTGCATGTGATTCTATTCCTATCATCTTAGGACGTCCGTTCCTAGCAACTGCTAATGCTCTTATTAACTATAGGGATGGTTCCATGACCATGTCATTCGGAAATCTTTCGGTCAAGGTAAATGTGTTCAAGATGATGAAACAAATTCCGTCAGGCGACATTGATGGTGAGGTGAACGGGGTTGATAGTATTGTGCAAGAGTATTTAACAAACACTTTTCACGAAGATGAAGTATACCAATTTCTTTCCTTTAGCGATTCTGAATTTGAGGACGATGATTATACACAAGAAGTAAACGAGTTATTAGAGTCAATACCATTATTTAACCCTACGACCATGATGTCCAGCGATTTGGATGAACATCAATCTGTTTACTCTATGGATGAAGACTTTCCTCAATAATATTTAATACCCACTCCACCCACCCCTGACTTAAAACCTTTTCCTTCGGAATTAAAATATGTACATCTTGATCCAGATAGTAGTCATCCAATTATTATATCATCTCAATTGACTGATGATCAAGAATCCAGTTTAATAGATGTCATTCAATAACACCGTTCTGTTATTGGATGGTCCCTTGATGACATTAAGGGCATTGACCCTGATGTATGCACCCATCGCATACATCTTGAAGAAAATGCTAAGACGTCGCGTGAACCGTAGCGTCGTCTAAATCCAACCATGAAAGATGTGGTACAGGAGGAAGTTTTAAGATTACTCGATGTAGGTATTATTTACCCTATATCCGATAGTATTTGGGTGAGTCCAGTACACGTTGTTCCAAAGAAATCTGGCATTACAGTTGTGTGCAATGATAAAGATGAATGCATCTCCGCTCGTATTCCAATGAAATGGCGAATATGCATTGACTATCGCAAACTTAATGTAGCAACTCGTAAGGATCACTTTCCACTGCCCTTCATCGATCACATGCTTGAACGGTTAGCCGGTCATGCGTATTACTGTTTTCTTGATGATTATTCAGGATATTTTCAGATAGTCATAGATCCTGCTGATCAAGAAAATACTACGTTCACCTGTCTTTTTGGTATATTTGCATATAAATGAATGCCTTTCGGCCTTTGCAATGCACCTGGTACTTTCCAACGCTGCATGGTTCACATTTTCAGTGATATGGTTGAACGTTTTATGGAAGTATTCATGGACGACTTCTCAATATATGAAGATTCTTTCGATAGCTGTCTATCAAATCTTGAAAGGGTCTTTACACGTTGTGAAGAGAAAAACCTTATTCTTAATTGGGAAAAATGCCATTTCATGGTTAAAAAAGGAATAGTTTTAGGACATATTGTTTCAAACGACAGAATCGAAGTCGACAAAGCTAAGATAGAAAAAATTGCTTCACTTCTTATACCAAAAATAGTTCGCAACATTTGCGCATTTTTAGGACACGCAGGTTTCTATAGGAGATTTATTCAAGATTTCTCAAAGGTTGCTCGACCTTTAACCAATCTCTTGCTTAAAGATGCCGTTTTTGACTTCAGTTTCAATTGCAAACAAGCTTTTGAGACTTCAAAATCCGCCTTTAACTACCGCTCGATAATTCAACCACCGATTGGTCTAAACTTTCTGAATTAATGTGTGGCCAGTGACTATGCTATTGGAGCTGTATCTAGGGCAACACCGAAGATAATCCAATTGTCATTTACTACGCCAGTAAAACCCTTAATAAAGCTCAACGTAACTATACAACCACTAAGAAAGAGTTTCTCGCCGTTGTATATGCCTTGGATAAGTTTCGTCCTTACCTAGTGGGTTCTTCCACAATTGTCTACACTGACCATGCGGCACTTCGTTACCTATTAGCGAAAAAAATGCAAAACAGAGGTTGATCCGCTGGATTCTCCTCTTGCAAGAATTTACTCTAGAAATTAGAGATAAAAAAGGTTGCGAAAATATGGTTGCCGACCATTTATCAAGACTTGTCAGTGATATTGATACTGATACCGAACCTATCTGTGATTCCTTTCCGGATGAACACTTATATTCCATTTTTTCGTCCCCCTGGTACGCTGACATAGTAAATTACTTAGTTACCGAGGAAGTACCTTCATCTTGGTCTCGTAATGACCGAAAAAAATTCTTATCCACTGTGAAAATTTATTTATGGGATGATCCCTACCTCTTCAAGTATTATTCCGACCAACTAATCCGTCGTTGCATTCCCGACTAGGAACACAATGATGTGTTATCCTTCTGCCATGAACAATCTTGTGGTGGTCATTTTAGTGGTAAGAAAACAGCGGCTAAGCTTCTACAATGTGGATTTTATTGGTTAACACTGTTTAGAGATGCACATGTGCATGCGCTGCCAGCAGCTAGGACGCATTACTCAACGCAATATGATGTCCTTAAATCCCATTTTAATTGTGGAAATCTTTGATGTATGGGGCATCGACTTCATGGATCCCTTTCCAAATTCTCATGGTTTCCTTTACATACTGGTAGCAGTTGACTACGTGTCAAAATGGATTGAGGCATTGACATATCGTGCTAATGATCATAAAAATGTCATTTTTTTCGTAAAAGAAAATACTTTCTCTTGATTTGGCGTTCCAAAAGCTATTATTAGTGATGGAGGAAAACATTTCTGTAATAAATTTTTTGAATCATTAGTAAAGAAATATGGAGTCACGCACAAAGTGGCAACTCTGTATCATCCTCAAACCAGTGGCCAAGTAGAAGTCTCTAATAGAGAGATCAAATCCATTTTGGAAAAAACTGTTAATCTATCTAGAAAAGACTAGTCTCTACGATTATCTGATGCCTTGTGGGCATACAAAACAGCTTTTAAGACACCTATAGGGATGTCTCCTTATCGCCTCGTTTTTGGAAAACCTTGTCACCTGCCGGTTGAACTTGAGCATCGTGCTCTATGAGCCATCAAAAGCCTCAATAATAATACTAATCGCGGCAAAAAAAAGAAAATTGCAGTTAAATGAGCTCGAGGAAATTCGGAGTGATGCCTATGATCTCTCAAAATCTTATAAAGCCAACATGAAAAGAGTGCATGACAAGCACATATTGATAAAAGATTTCAAAGTTGGTCAAAAAGTTTTGTTGTACAACTCAAGATTACACATTTTTCCAGAAAAATTAAAAACTCGATGGTCTGGTTCTTTCATTGTCTCTGCTATCACCCCTTATGGGGCTATTTCTTTGAAAAACGTAAATGATGACAACGAATTTCAAGTAAATGGCCAACGCGTTAAACATTATCATGAGTTGCGCTCTCCAGATGTCGAAGAGACTCCTCTCAAAGATCCAGTCTACACAGACTAATAAATTCACTGGTGTACTTCTTCCCATGTGATATAAACAGGGAAAGTATGCCATTAGGGTAGCCGGGCACTCTTCTATTTCTTCTCTAAAAATCCCTAGAGTGTGTGGTTGCAAGCGTCGGAACCTTAGTCCACAAAAACTCTACTTCAGAACTGAGTATAAATGTCTTCTGTTAATCGAGCAAACGTGCCTTATGGTAAACAATGGTGTAAATCTCTATTCTCTTCCTCGCGAACTTCAGCTCATCATTTGGTGTAAATCTCACCCATCTCGAATAGGTAATGGTCGTAGTACTTTTGCTTGAAAGCGACGGGCGAAAAGGATGGGGTGGTGTATGAATTGTCAAACACCTTTCTGTCCAGGTCTTGATCTACTATCCGATATGAGCCGGTATAAGGTATATTATTGTCTGACACCAGCTCAGCAGGATAAACTTTGTCGTCATCCCGTTGCTCCCACAGGTTGGGATTCGTCTTGAGGATCTGACGTTAAAAGACTCACATTCGTCTTGAGGATCTGACGTAAAAAGACTCAACATGTATATACTCGTTTTTTTTTATCTTTCCCTTAGCACTAAGCATGGTGCCTAAAGAGAGTCGTGATATGCAACATCAGACATTTCCTAGTTCGTGAGGGCAATGGATTCCACCCAGGCCAACCCCGACCGGTTTTCTATGTGACTGTATTTCGGGGCGGTTTGAGGCTATACCATATGTACTAAGGGTATTATTATTATTAGACCATTGCATATTGGTCAGGGATGGTACCGTCCTGAATCCTAGGCCCCCAAAACATAAAGGTTAAGCCACAGTCTGGCTGGATAGAGCCGATATGAAAGTTGCCTGATTTAAGCTGTTTGTGGTGTTTTGTTTTTTTTGACTGCCGGTGTTGTCGACACGTTCCTCTCGACTTGTACATTTGTATATAAAATTTTTAAATAAATAAAAACTTCTTAAAAAAAAAAAAAAAAAAAAATAGGGGGTTGCGTTCTGTTTTTACAAGATTCAACCCCCCCAAATAAAAATAAAAAGGTTTGAATATGCCTTAGCCATACTCCATTGGATGGCATTTTTAATGCCGATCATTTTCACATCTCATTCGTTCAATTTGGAGTTAAAACGAAGTGAAATTTCACGTTTGAAATTTCGGGACACTTTAGGACATAAGGGGAATTTTTGGAAATTATTTGGGCTTGGGCCGAAAATTAGAACCCGACCCAAATCACGAGTCAAAACCCAACAGACTGATCTCAACGGTCAAATACCAACGATCAGATGCCTAACGGTTAGATTTTCCATTATAAATCCAACTCTCCTATTCCACTTTCACTCATCCCCTTCTCTCACTCTTCACAAATTCTCATTTTCTTAAACATAATGAATCCAATCGAGCGATGGGAAAAGGAGCAACGCGAATGGGCTGTAATAATATTCGTGATAACCGTGTTTATCATTGTTCTACTGTCACTCATGCATAACATGCTCCAGAATATCTAGATCTATGTAACCGACATCTTTCTTTCCTTTTGTCGCTTTGTATATTACTATGGTGTGTTAAATAATTCTCCACCATTTGTACGGGTTAAGTATTAAATGGAGAAGTTCCGTAATAAATATTTGTGTGTATTAGTTGTATTTTTACCTATTAAAAAAAATAAATAAAAAATCAACAACTAAGAAAACCATAACAAAGAAATTACCATCTAAATATCACCAAAATAATTCTATCTCTACTCATGGTGTTTAGAGAAGATCGCGCACGCTACACGGTACGCATAACACTTGTCACACACGCAGCTCGATTATTCTATCCATATTCTATTACTGAGGTATGATCATAAATTCTGAAATTATAGGTAGGTCTAACTGCCATGTGAAACCTTCCCCCATACTTTCTATCATTTTAACATCTCATTAATTGTTTGTGGAAATCGACATGAAAAGAGTTACTATGGATACCAATTGTTCTTTGTTCATAAAGGTCGGTGTCATAACAACACATGAGTCACTTGTGTTTTCATATATTAATTTTGGATTTAACTAAACTTGGAATCCTGTTTGGTACAGACTCATAGATTGCCTATAAATATTTTCTTTTCAGCCATTCTCTTTCAAGCGTTCTTCACTATACTTCCCTCCATAATACTTCCAAATGGATCAACCAAGAAAAATAATGCCTGAGAAAGACTACCTGAATTTTTTTGAAGATGGCCGATTTTCTCCTTATTTTGACACTGAAATTGTATGTCGAGGATGGACGCCTCTTCTATATCATTCAGCAGCTGGTTATTCCCAAGAATTGGTTATGATGTTCTACCAATTTAGCAGAACTGAAAATGGAAAATGCTATTTCAATGCCTATGAACGATGATTGGAATTGACTAGGGAAATTATCTCTGACATACTTCAAATCCCAATGAATACCTAGGAGTTCCTTTTTCCAGAGTCATCATTTGATTCCGTCAAAACTTTACTACGAGCTACCATATCCCATGGCGAAGTCGGAAGTAGACATCACGTTGTTCTTCAACGCTCTTTGAAACAGAATCAACGAGTTGTGCTCCACTGGTTGGGACACAATGTGGTAGGTACATTGATAAGCACCCAAAAGTGTATTATGAAACCCCGTTGAGACATATAAATTTGGTTAACTATGTGTTTAATAATCATGAAATAAATATGTTTTCATACTTTTGCAGGTATTCAAAGTAAACATGGAAATATGGTTTAAACCTGCAATAAAGCACGAGGAACGACATGTATATGAATTCTTCCAAATCCGCACAGAGGCATCAAACTTCCGAAGCTCCTACCTCTTGAACTAGGACTCCAAATGCGACAAGTGAGCTGCTCAGACAATCAGGGCGATGAACTCTACGCATAGGCGGGAAGTTGTAAAATTGCCTAAAGACCGGACCGCCACTGGACTGCACATAGGACCCACTATACAGTCCCCATAAGATTGGATGAGTCATTAATCATGGAGCATGTCAAGACAAAAATGACAAATTATTGGTGCAAAGTTGACACCTTGCATGTAATTAATTAGATTAGGTGTTAATAGTGAAAAAAATGCAAGGTGTCACTTTGTTTTAATGTGGTGGATAAAAATGAAGTAAATGTGGTTTGATGTTTCAGATGGGAGGAAATGAGATGTCTCTCAAATGAAGAAGAAAACAAAACAAGGGGGGGGACACTCCATTTACTCCCTTGACTTTTTTTCCTTACCTTGTATTATTTTAGTTCCTTAGTCATTCTTATTATTTAGTTTTTAGTTTTGTAAGAAAGCTTGTAATAGTTTTAATGGAGGAAACCTTGGTTTTCTTCTAGAAAATAAATAAAAAGCAAGTGAGTTTAGTTAGTTTATCTTCTTCCTCTTTCTCTCTCTCTCTTTTGTTCTTCTAGTTTGTAATCCTTTATCCCAAGGATCATGAGCTAACTTCCCTTTTGGGGAGTTAATCCAACTCATGTGAGGGAAAATAATTGTTGTTGGTTTGGTAGGTTGTTAGGAAGAACAACTAGACCTACATCCTATCCCAAAATGATAGTTGGTGTAGTGTCTAGTTAGGAATCAAGGAATGAGCTTAGAGATAAGTCATTGCTTGATTCCAATTGCTAACATGTATGAGTTTAGAAATGAGCCATACATGTTAGGGATCAAGTTTTCTTCCATTAGGGCTTGTCTATGAGTCTAGGAAGAATCAAATGAACCTTTTCAAATCAACAACTAAATGTTATTTTCACATGAGGAGGATTAGCTCTCCACCTTTTCTTTAGTAAATTGTATTTTGTCTTAGTTGCATATTTCGAATCTTAATGTTTTTATTTAATGTTTGTGTAGGAAAGAAACATAGTATTAATATAAACTTACTCACTAGTTCCCTAAGAGTAACAACCAAGTTGTAGTTGTCCTAACCTTTAGGTTGGTTTGATCCTTACTTCAACTTTACGAACACGAAGATCGTGAGTAAGGAACTTTGAGTTCGCTTTTGCATCAAATTAGAGAGTCAAATCTCTAACGTAGTAAAAAAAAATTAATATCAAAATGGCGCTGCTGCTGTTTTAAAGGCATAAGACTTGTTCTACAGATTGGAAGTTGCATCAAGGGGGAACCCCCACTCTCTTCCTTTCTTCCCTTTCGTTTTTTTTTTTACGTTTTTTTTTTAATTTTTTCACTCGTAAACAACCTGTTCGCTCACGGATTTTTTTCTCTACTTCCAGGTACAAAAAGTTAGGACTGGGAACGTAAACTACATCCACATATAAGGTTGCTCTGAAAATTTGAGCTTACTATGGGATAATCATCCGGCGTCTTGGCGATAATGCGGACTTCGCGTCCGCTAGTATAACCCGCGTCCGCGGGTGCAATTGTTCTGTTGGTGCTAATAATTTACCTCCAGCATCCCCTGATCTACCTTGATCCATATCCATGCCTAAATCTCTGGACCTGTACCTGAAATTTCAAATATCTATTGGGATTAATCACGTCGACGATTGAAACGTTTGTTTCACTCTTTGGCGGACTAGCGGGAAGCTATAGGTTCCAACGTTTTACTGTTTTTTTTTTTTTTTGAATGCCATGTACGTAGTTATTATAAATTAGTTTATGGATTATTATTTACGTCTTAGGCTAGAAATATGCATGAATCATATTAATACGCCCGTAAATATTTATATGCGATTAAGTGGGTATGAATTGCATATTAATGTATATGTACATACCAATGGTATTGTTTTGCATGGGTATCTATATTTATATGTATAAGTGTCTATTATTGCATGTTTAGTATTTCTCTACGTATATGTACACGATATTGTCTAATAAGTCGATTTTGTCAAGAAAGATGAGAACATTCCAACGAGGGTTAAAATCTGAGTTGGGTAAGTTGTTTCTAAACCCTACGGGGTAAAGCTGCTCTCTATATGACACTCGCAATCTCAATGAGTATTGTCGAAATCGAATTATTATGCAATAAAAGAGTCGTATTTTAGTTTATGTATAATACTTTGCATGTTTAGTTTTGTCGTATTTATCTGCGTATGTATACTATATTCACATGCTAATGTATTTAGATACGTATGAGTGATTCAAATTTGTCTGTTACTGTTGATATACGTTTATGTAATATCGATTTACAAATTAGCGTACATATACGTATTACTGATGTATATTTGCCTGTACGTATGGAAGTATTTATCGATGACACAAGCTTGCCTATTCGTATAGCTATACGTATGAGTAGAGTATCTTCACATGCTACTGCACCTAGTATTGTATGAGTAGATTGTATTTGTATGTTTGTATTTTAACCCTTGCATAAAAGTTAGTTAAAAAAAAAAAAAATTAATTAAAAACAAATTAAATTAAAATTAATACCGCCTTTGCATAAATTTTAATTCCATAAATCTTAATCATATTCCAATGGTGTCTAGGAAACTTGAAAAATTGAGGTTACTTAATTAGAACCGTACTTGCACGGAAAGCCTCCCTCATATCTCTCTTGTGACCTGACTGTTGGTTTATGCACACGTATTCCTAGCTTCACTGCTACGTTAGCAGCAGTTTAGGCCTATGTTGTTAAACTCTAATGTTTAAGATAATAATAAAATTCTAGTCCTACTAAATTCCTTCTGTAAGTTAGATCTAATTTTATGCTTGCATGAGATTAAAGTCTGGTTTCACTAAATAAATTGAACATACCTATCGTCGAAAAAAATACGATAAGACATTGCGTAAGTTCTCACCTAAAAATTGTTCTTCTTCTGCTAATTACCTTCATCACGATCCTTCGTCGCCATCAACTTCTCATTATGGCCGACGATCCTCTAACCCAGCTGAGAAGCCTTCTCGGACTTCTATAATCGCATTCTGGAGAAGGACCTTCTTCCTACATCAAACTTGAGGACATTGTCGGCGATTTTCGTATCCCACCAAACGTTTTCAGTTTGTTACCTATATATCATGGTTTGGAGCACGAAAAACCTTACAATCATCTTCATAGGCTTCAACAAGTGGCAACAACATTTCACCATCCAACAGTCTCTAAGGAACAACTCTTGCTTCGACTGTTTCCATTCACTTTAGCGGAAAAAGCGTCAATTTGGCTTGCAGGACAACAGCCACAGTCCATAGACACATGGAATAAACTAGTTCAAGCTTTCATGCTTCAGTTTTACACTCAGAAAAAAACAACTGAAATGCTTCAGAAGATTCAATTCTTTCGTCAAAATCCTCATGAATTCTTTACAGAAGCATGGAGTCGTTTTACTGATCTTCTGTTAGAATGTCCTCATCACCAATTGGACAAAGCTGTCCTTGTTCGTTCATTCTTTAATGGTCTTTCTGATCATCAAAAAGAAACTCTTGATATAATGAACGACGGTTGCTTCATGGACAAAGGAGCTACTGAAGCTTATACTTTTCTTGAAAAACAAGCGAAAAAAGGTACACATTGGGGTAACACTGAGTCGTCTAGGTCATCAAAGGACAATGTTACAAAGGCCACATCTATTTTTGAGGTAAAACCCGATCCCGAAATAAAAAATTTGATAGAATCCCTAACTAAAAAAGTAGATGCCCTTGCAGTTCAAGTAAACAACAATCAACTACCAAAACCAGTCATGAACGTTGACACCGCCCCATGTGTCCTTTGTCTTAGTCCTGACCATCCTGATGCATATTGTCCCTTGTTATATGCTTCCCCTACTCAACCATCGGAGGAGGCATGTGCATTCAACATTCCCAATGCACCGTGGAGACAACATCCGAATTTTGCTTGGCGCCAAAATAACCAACAAATGGGGGCTCTTTCAGGTTTCGCTAATCCACCTGTTCGACCTACCAACAATTTTATTCCATACCGCCAATAAAATAATCAACAATACCAACAAGGTCAATTTCAAAATAATTCCAATGCTAACTATCAAACCAACCGCAGCCTTATTCCAGCTAATCCAGATCCCAACTATAATCAACAACTTCTCAGCAATAGTCGTGAACTACTACCTGTTGCACAACCTGCACAACCAGTTTCGGATAGGACAAACGAGACTTTCTTAGCTTACATGAACCAACAGTTTCAAATTTTAACGTCTATCCAACAATCACTTCAACAATTAGCGCAAGAAAAGAGTCAGAAAGGCGTGTTTCCTGGACAAACAGTTCCAAACCCTAAACTAGCAAACACAACCTTTGAACTTACTAATGCACCTGGTACAAGCACCTCCAATCAAGGTGAGGTGCATGCAATCACTACTCTACGATCTAGAAAAACGTTAGACAATCAAATACGTATGCCAGATGATCAACCAAAGGAATCCGAAGGTTCCAATGAACCTATTTCTAATAATGAACCTACGGACGATTCACCAGATCAAACAAAGTCAACATCTCAGAATTTAGGAAATAAGCAAGAAGACCCCTTTTCCAAATTCTGTCCCTAAGGCACCATTTCCTACACGCTTTGGCAAAGAATAAACCCGATGAGAATTTGCTGAAATTTGAGAGACTTTCAAAAATTTGACGATCAACTTGCCTTTTCTCGACGCCTTAAAACTATTACCAAAACATGCAAAATTTCTGAAGGATATGTGCACCACAAAAAGGAGAACTAATGTTCCTCAACAAGCGTTCCTCACCGAACAGTTTCCATCCATCACAGAACACAATGGTATAGTAAAATACAAAGACCCTGGTAGACCAACGGTTCCATGCACCTTAGGTGACAAATATACGGCTATTTACTATTTACTAGACCTCTGAGCTAGTGTGAACTTACTTCCATATTACTTATTTAAACAACTAGGTCTTCATGAGCTGAAACCTACCACCATGACTCTACAGTTAGCAGATCGTTCCATAAAGTATCCAAAAGGAATTGTGGAAAACGTCCTCGTAAAAGTCTAAGACTTCTTCTATCCTATAGACTTTGTTATTTTGGATACGAAGTTGCATGTGATTCCATTCCTATCATCTTAGGACGTCCGTTCCTAGCAATTGCTAATGATCTTATTAAC
Organism: Coptis chinensis; assembly: GCF_015680905.1. NCBI lineage: Eukaryota > Viridiplantae > Streptophyta > Magnoliopsida > Ranunculales > Ranunculaceae > Coptis > Coptis chinensis. The sequence continues at coordinate 43,642,813 of NC_141456.1, forward strand.
TGTAGGGATGGTTCAATGACCATGTCCTTCAAAAATCTATCGGTAGAGGTAAATGTGTTCAAATTGATGAAACAAATTCCAGAGCCTGACATTGATGGTGAGGTGAGGTTATTGACATTCCGCTAGAGTATTTAACAAACTCGTTTCCGAAAATGAAGTGTACCAATTTCTTTCCTTTAGCAAATCCGAAGTTTGAGGGCGATGATTATACACAAGAAGTAAATGAGTTATTAGAGTCAATACCATTATTTGACCCTACGACCGCGGATGTCCAAGAACTTGGATGAACATCAATCTGTTTACTTGCATGGATGATGACTTTCATCAAGAATCTTTAATACCCACCGCCCCACCCTGATTTAAAACCTCTTCCTTCGAATTAAAATACGCATGACTTTGATCCAAATGGTCGCCACCCGCTTATCATTTCTTCACAATTAATCGATGATCAGGAAGCTCGTTTAATTAATGTCATTCAACAACATCGTTCTGCTATTGGATGGTCCCTCACAGACATTAAAGTCATTGCACCCACCGTGGTGCAGCCATCGATACACCTTGAAGAAAATGCTAAGACGTCATTGAACCGCGCAATGGCGTCGACTAACCCTACCATGAAAGATGTGGTAATGATGAAGTTTTAAAATTACTCGATGCAGGTATTATTTACCCTATCTCTGATAGTGTTTGGGTGAGTCCAATACACGTTGTTCCCAAGAAATCTGGCATTACAGTTGTGAAAAATGATAAAGATGAATGCATTTCCGCCAGATTCCGTTGAAATGGCTTAATATGCATTGACTATCGTGAAACTTAATGCCGCCACTCGTAAGGATCACTTTCCACTCCCATTCATCGATAAGATGCTCGAACGCGTTTAGCCGGTCATGCATATTATTGTTTTCTTGGTTATTCGTGTTATTTTCAGATAGTCATAGACCTCACGATGAAGACAAGACCACGCTCACTGTCCATTTGGTACATTTGCATATAAACGAATGCCTTTTCGCCTTTGCAATGCACCTCGTACTTTCAACGCTGCATGCTTCACATTTTCAGATATGGTTGAACGCTTTATGGAAGTGTTCATGGACGACTTCTCCATCTATGGAGATTCTTTCGATAGTTGTCTATCAAATCTTGAAAAGTCTTTACACGCTGTGAAGAGAAAACCTTGTTCTTAATTGGGAAAAATGTCATTTCATGGTTACAAAAGGAATAGTTTTAGGACATATCGCTTCAAAGGACGGAATCGAAGTCGACAAAAGCTAAGATAGAAAAAAATTGCTTTACTTCCTATACCAAAATCAGTTTGAGACATTCGCATTTTTAGGACACGCAGTTTTCTATAGGAGATTTATTCAAGATTTCTCAAAGGTTGCTCGACCTTTAACCAATCTCCCCGCTTAAAGATGCCGCTTTTTGATTTCAGTTTTCAATTGCAAACAAGCTTTTGAGATTTTAAAACCGCGATTAACTATCGCTCCCATAATTCAACCACCGATTGGTCCGAACCTTTTGAATTAATGTGTAACTCGAAATTACTATGCTATTGAGCCGTATCTTACTAGGGTAACCGAGAAGATAAGCCAGGTTGTCATTTACTATGCGAGTAAAACCCTTAATGAAGCTCAACGTAACTATACCACCACCGGTGAAAGAGTTTCGCCCGTTGTATATGCTTTGGATAAGTTTCGGCCTTACCTAGTGGGTTCTCCAACTATTGTCTACACCGACCATGCGGCACTTCGCTATCTATTAGCTTAAAAAGATGCAAAACAAAGGTTGATCCGATGGATTCTCCTTTTGCAAGAGTTTACACTAGAAATTAGAGATAAAAAGGTTGCAAAAATGTGGTTGCGCACCATTTATCACGACTTTGTCGTTGATGTTGATACTAATACCGAACCTATCTCGTGATTCCTTTCCGGATGAACACTTGTACTCTATTTTTCGGCCCCTTGGTAATACTGACATAGTAAATTACTTAGTTACCGAAGAAGTCCCTTCATCTTGGTCTCGTAATGATCGGAAAAAGTTCTTCTCCACTGTGAAATTTTATTTCTAGGATGATCCTTACCTCTTCAAGTATTGTTAAGACCAACTAATCCGCCGTTGCATCCCTGATTGGGAACACAATGATGTGTTATCCTTCTGTCATGAACAATCTTGTGGTGGTCATTTTAGTGGTAAGAAAATTGCGGACAAGGTCCTACAATGTGGATTCTATTGGCCAACTCGCTTTAGAGATGCACATGAGCATTGCAAAGCATGCAATCGCTGCCAGCAGCTAGGACGCATTACTCAACGAAATATGATGCCCTTAAATCCCATTTTAATTATGGAAATCTTTGATGTATAGGGCATCGACTTCATGGGTCCGTTTCCAAATTCACATGACTTCTTATACATTCTAGTAGCAGTTGACTATGTATCAAAATGGATTGAGGCATTGGCATGTCGTGCTAACGATCATAAAATAGTCGCTTTTGTTAGAAAAAAAGAAAATATTTTCTCTCGATTTGGTGTTCCAAAAGCTATAATTAGTCATGGGGAAAACATTTCGCAATAATTTTTGAATCATTAGTAAAGAAATATGGAGTCACGCACAAAGTGGCAACTCAGATCATCCTCAAACCAAATGGTCAAGTAGAAGTCTCTAATAGAGAGATCAAATCCATTTTGGAAAAAAGCGCCAATCCATCTAGAAAAGATCGGTTCTACGATTATCCGATGCCTTGTGGGCATACGTAATGCAGCTTTTAAGACACATATATGGATGTCTCCTTATCGCCTCGCTTTTGGAAAACCTTGTCATCCGTCGGTTGAACTTGAGCACCGTGCTCTATGGGCCATCAAAAGCCTCAATTATAATACTAACGCTGCAGCGCAGCGCCAAGAAAATTTGCGCTTTAAATGAGCTTGAGGAAATTCGAGTTGATGCCTATGATCTCTCAAATCCTATAAAGCCAACATGAAAAAAGTGCATGACAAGCACATATTGAGAAAAGAATTCAAAGTGGGTCAAAAAGTTTTGTTGTACAAATCAAGATTACACATTTTTCCAGGAAAATTAAAGACTCGATGGTCTGGTCCTTTCACCGTCTCTGCTGTCACCCCTTATGGGGCTATTTCTTTGAAAAACGTAAATAATGACAACGAATTTCAAGTAAATGGCCAACGCCTTAAACATTATCATGAGTTGCGCTCTCCAGATATCGAAGAGACTCTTCTAAATGATCCAGTCTACATAGACTAATAGATTTGATGGTGTACTTCTTTCCATGTGTTTAAACAGAGAAAGTACGCCATTTGGGTAGCCAGGCCCTCTTCTATTTTCTTTTCTAAAAATCCCTAAAGTGTGTGGTTGCAAGCGCCAGAACCATAGTCCACAAAAACTCTACTTCAGAACTGAATATAAATGTCTTATGATAATCGAGCAAATGTGCCTCCCGGAAAACAATGGGTACCAAAAATTTCAACTCCTTCTTTCTCCTCCTTTTCTATTCTCTTCCTCGCGAACTCCAACTCATCATTTGGTCCAAATCTCACCCATCTCGAATAGGTAATGGTCGTAGTACTTTTGCTCGAAAGCGACGGGCGAAAAGGATGGGGTGGTGTATGAACTGGCCAAACTCCTTTCTGTCTCGAGCTTGATCTTCTATCCGAGAGATGAGCGGTATAAGGTATATTATTGTCTGACACCACCTCGCCAGATAAATTTCATCATCGTCCCATTGTTCCCACAGGTTGGGATTCGTCTTGAGGATCCGACGTTAAAAGACTCACATTCGTCTTGAGGATCCGGACGTTAAAAGACTCAACTGTATTTACCCGTTTTTCCTTTAGCACCAAGCATGGTGCCCAAAGAGAGTCGTGATATGCAACATCGACATTTCCTAGTTCGTGCGGGCAATGGATTCCACCAGGCCAACCCCGATCGGTTTTCTATGTGACTGTATCAAGGGGTAGTTTGAGGCTATACCATATGTACTAAGGGTAATATTATTACTAGACCATTGCACATTGGTCAGAGATGGTACCGTCTTGAACCCTAGGCCCCCATAACATAAAGGTTAAGCCACGGCCCTGGCAGATTTGGTTCAGCCTTTGAGCCGACATGAAAGTTGCCCGAAGTTAAGCTGTTGTGATGTGTTGTTTTATTTGGACTTCCGGTGTTGTTGACACGTTCCTTTCGTCTTGTACATTTGTATATAAAAGTGTAAATAAATAAAATAAAAATAAAATAAAAAATAATAATTATTATTATTATTATTATTATTATTATTTTTTTTTTTTTTTTTGAATGTGATTATGTCATATTCCAGTGAATGGAATTTTTAATGCCGATCGTTTTGATATATCATTGGTTCAATTTGGAGTTACAATGAATTGAAATTCCAAGTTTGAAATTTCGGAACAATTCGGGACATAAGGGGAATTTCTGGAATTCACGTGGGAGGAAATGAGATTTCTCTCAAATGGAGAAGAAAACAAAACAAGGGGACAATCCATTTACTCCCTTGACTTCTTTTCCTTTACCTTGTATTATTTTCGTTCCTTAGTTTTAGATAGCTTTTAGTTTTGGTTTTGGAACAAAAGCTTATATAGTTTTAATGGAGGAAACTTTGTTTTCTTCTAGTGGATATAAAATCTAAATGCAAGTGAGTTTTTATAGTTAGTTTTCTTTTTGTTCTCTCCCCTCTTTTACATTATATATTAGTCATCTTTTTTAACCCAAGGACCATGAGCTAAACCTCCCCTTTGTGGGGAGTTAATAATACTCATGTGAGGGAAAATCTTTGTTATTTGGTTTAGTGAGTTGTTTAGGAAGAACAACTAGACCTACATCCTATCCCAAAATGATAGTTGGTGTAGTGTTTAGTTAGGGATCAAAGTGATAAGCTTAGAGATAAGTCATTGCTTTGGTTCTACATGCTAGTATGTATGAGCTTAGAGATGAGTCACATATGTTAGGGATCAAGTTTTCTTTTATTAGGACTTGTCTAAGAGTTCTAGGAAGATTAGATGCACTTACTAAAATCAAATAACAAAAGTTATCTTCACATGAGGAGAATTAACTCTCCACTTTTGTTTTATTAAAATTTTATCTTGTCTTAGTTGCATGTTTACATAACTTAATGTTTTAAATTTTTGTATAGTAAAGAAACCAAGTATTTAGTATTTATAAAATCATAGCTAAACTTACTCATTAGTTTTCTAAAAGAGTAAAACCAAGTTGTAAGTGGTCCTAGAATTTAGGTTGGTTCGAATCCCTACTCCAAACAATATGAACACGAAGATCGTAAGGAAAAATATCTTTGAATTCGCACTTTGGCCAAAGAAGAGATTCAAATCTCTAATACAACAAAAAGGTGAATATCAAAATGCCACGCATTCTAAAGACCCAAGGACTGGGCTTGCAAACTGAATTGCTCCAAGGGGAAGCCCCCACGCCATCCTTTCATATATTTCTTTTTCTTATGTTTTCTTCGCTTTTTTTGAAATTTCCCCGTTTTTGCTAATCGATCCAAGATAATCGGTTTTGGTTGTATTGACAGTTCCAAATACTAGGACTGGAAACTAGGCTACAACAACCACTAAGCTTATCAGAAAATATTTGGTCTCACACTGACGCTTTTATTTGGTGGACTTAAGGGAAGCTTGCGGTTCCAAATTTTCAATATTTTTGCATGCTTCACATGTATGTAGTTATTATGTCGAAGTTAATGGACTATATTTTTTATGCATTAGTTTAGTAATATGCATGAATCATGTGAATACGCCTGTGAATATATATATGCGGTTAAGTGGTCATGAATTACATATTAATGTATATATACATACAAATGGTACTGTTTTGCATGGTTATCTATATATATAAGTCACATGTTTAGCATATATATTACCGAGGTCGTATGAATCAGTATATCACTTAGCCGGATGTATCCAGAGGGATATAGGTTCAACTCACTGCTCTCCCACCCACACACACACACACACACACCCACCAAAACTTTGATCAGATGAGTGGTTATTTGCATGTTGGCATATATAACTTAGGAGTTATACATAGTAATTAGGGTGTGTTTTGGTATTTTGGCCATAACTTTGGTTACGGTTCTCTGAATCACGCGTGTGAGCTCAATTCGGAATCTCAATTCGGTGGAGGTCATTTTCGAGGTCAAAATCAACTGTTTTCCCCTCCAAAATCATCATTTTAGAAAATTGTGTTGTTTAATAAGTCGATTTTGTCATGAAAGAGGAGAACATTCCAATGAGGGTTAAAATCTGAGTTGGGTAAGTTGTTTCTAAATCCTAAGGGGTGAAGCTGCTCTCTATATGACACTTGCAATCTCAATGAGTATTGATGAAATCGAATTATTATGCAATACAAGAGTCGTATTTTAGTCTAGGTAAAATACGCCGCTTAGTTTACGTTTTCACATATTAGTATATATATGCATTTATAATATTTTTCACATGCTACCGTATCTAAATAATGCATGAGTAATTCAAATTTGCTCAGAATCGTAGATATACATCTACGCAATATCGATTTACAAATTAGCGCATATATATACGATATCGATATATATTTGCCCTGCATCGTATGGAAATAATTATCGATGATACAACCTTGCCTATTCGTGATAGCTATAATTATGATGAGTAGAGTATCTTCACATGCTACTGCATCTAGTATTGTATGAGTATATCGTATTTGTATGCTTGTATTTTCATCCTTGCATAAATCTTAAAAAAAAAAAAAAAAAAAAAAAAATTAAGAACGACCTTTGCATAAATTTTAATTCCATAAATCTTAATCATATTCCAACGGTGTCTAGGAAACTTGGATGATTGAGGTTACTTTAATTAGAACCGTGCTTGCACGAAAGCCTCCCTCATATCTCTCTTGTAACCTAGCCGTTGGTTTATGCACACATATTCTCGCTTCAATCGCTACATTAGCAAAGAAATTAGCTTACGTTGTCCAACTCTAATACTTCAAGAGAATCATAGAACTCAAGTAATAATAAATTCCTTCAGAATTAGATCTAATTTTATGCTTGCATGAGATTAAGGTCCGGTTCCACTAAAGAATTTGAACATACCTATCGTCGAAAAAATAATGATAAAAACATTGCGCAAGTTCTCACCTAAATTTTTTCTTCTTCTTCGTTAATTACCTTCATCAAGATCCTTCGCCGCCATTACCTTCATCATAATGGCTGACGATCCTCCACCAACCGAGAAGCCCCCTCCGGATTTATATATCGCATTATGGAAGGACCTTCTTCCGAATCAAACTTGAGGACATTGTCGGTGATTTTCAGATCCCGCCAAAAGTTTTAGTTTGTTACCCGTGTATCATGGTTTAGATCACGAAAACCGTGACAATCATCTTCGTGAAGGCTTCAACAAGTGGCCAAACATTTCACCATCCAAATTGTCTCTAAGGAACAACTCTTGCTTCGCTATTTCCATTCACTTTAGCAGAAAACGCCAATTTGGCTTGCGGGACAACAGCCCACAATCCATAGACACATGGAATAAACTTGTTCAAGCTTTCATGCTTCAATTTTACACTCAAAAGAAAACTACTGAAATGCTTCAGAAAATTCAATTCTTTCGTCAAAATCCTCATGAATCCTTTACGGAAGCATGGAGTCGCTTTTATCGATATTCTTTTAGAATGTCCTCATCACCAACTAGACAAAGCCGCCCTTGTTCATTCATTCTTTAATGGACTTTCGATCACCAAAAGAAACTCTTGATATAATGAACGGTGGTTGTTTCACGGGCAAAGGAGCTATCAAGATATACTTTTCTTGAAAAACAAACGAAAAAAGGTACACACCGGGTAACACCGAAGTCGCCTAGATCATCAAAGGATATCAGAACAAAGGCTACATCTATTTTTGAGGTAAAACCCGATCCCTAATTAAAAAATTTGATAGAATCCCTAACTAAAAAGTAGATGCCCTTGCAGTTCAAGTAAACGATCAACTCCCAAAACAGGTCATGAACGCCGACACATCCCCATGTGTTCTTTTGTCTCATTCCGACCATCCCGATGCTTATTGTCCCTTGTTATATGCCTCCCCTTCTCAACTATCAGAAGAGGCATGTGCATTCAACATTCCTAATGCACCTTGGCGACATCATCCGAATTTTGCTTGGCGCCAGAATAACCAATAGCTGGGGGCTCCTCCAGGTTTCGCTAATCCACCTGTTCGACCAACCAACAACTTTATTCCATACCACCAAGGAAATAATCAACAATACCAACAAAGTCAGAATCAATTTCAAAATACTTCGGATGCTAACTATCAAACCAACCACAGCCTTGTTCCAGCCAATCCAAATCCTATCTATAATCAACAACTTCTCAGCAATAATCATGATCTAGTACCTGTTGCACAACCTGCGCCACTCGTTACGGATAGGACAAGTGAGACTTTTTTAGCTTACATGAACCAACAATCTCAAATTTTAACGTCTATCCAACAATCACTTCAACAATTGACGCAAGAAAAGAGTCGAAGGTGTGTTTCCCCCGACAAGCAGTTCCAAACCCTAAGCCAGCAAACACTGCCTTTGAACTCACCAATGCACCTGGTACAAGTACTCCTAACCAAGGTGAGGTGCACGCAATCACTACTCTTCGATCTGGAAAACTGTAGACAATCAAATACGTATGCCAGATGATCAACCAAAGAAATCCGACGGTTCATATGAATCTATTTCCAATAATGAACCTACGGAGGATTCACCAAATACAACAAAGTCAACATCTCAGAATTTAGGAAACAAGCAAGTGGACCCCTTTGTCAAATTCCGCCCTAAGGCACCGTTTCCTGCACGCTTGGCAAAGAATAAACCTGATGAGAATTTTGCTTGAAATTCGAGACTTTTCAAATTTGACAATCAACTTACCTTTTCTCGACGCCTTTAAAGCTATTGCCAAAACATGTAAAATTTCCGATGATATGTGCACCACAAAAGGAGAACTAATGTTCCTCAACAAGCCGCCCTCATCACAACAATTTCCATTCATCACCAACACAATGGTATAGTCAAATACAATGACCCGGTAGACCAACGGTTCCATGCACCTTAGGTGACAAATATACAGCTACTGCGCTACTAGACCTAGGAGTTAGTGTGAACTTACTTCCATATTACTTATTTAAACAACTAGGTCTTCATGAGCTGAAACCTACCACCATGACTCTACAGTTAGCCGATCGTTCCATTAAGTATCCAAAAGGAATTATGGAAAACGTCCTTGTAAAAGTCCAAGACTTTTTCTATCCTGTAGATTTTGTTATTTTGGATACAGAAGCTGCATGTGATTCTATTCCTATCATCTTAGGACGTCCGTTCCTAGCAACTGCTAATGCTCTTATTAACTATAGGGATGGTTCCATGACCATGTCATTCGGAAATCTTTCGGTCGAGGTAAATGTGTTCAAGATGATGAAACAAATTCCAGAGCCTGACATTGATGGTGAGGTGAACAGGGTTGATAGTATTGTGCAAGAGTATTTAACAAACACTTTTCCTGAAGATGAAGTATACCAATTTCTTTCCTTTAGCGATTCTGAATTTGAGGACGATGATTATACACAAGAAGTAAACGAGTTATTAGAGTCAATACCATTATTTAACCCTACGACCATGATGTCCAGCGATTTGGATGAACATCAATCTGTTTACTCTATGGATGAAGACTTTCCTCAATAATATTTAATACCCACTCCACCCACCCCTGACTTAAAACCTTTTCCTTCGGAATTAAAATATGTACATCTTGATCCAGATAGTAGTCATCCAATTATTATATCATCTCAATTGACTGATGATCAAGAATCCAGCTTTAATAGATGTCATTCAATAACACCGCTCATTATTGGATGGTCCCTTGATGACATTAAGGGCATTGACCCTGATGTATGCACCCATCGCGATACATCTTGAAGAAAATGCTAAGACGTCGCGTGAACCGTGAAGGCCGCCTAAATCCAACCATGAAAGATGTGGTACGGAGGAAGTTTTAAGATTACTCGATGTAGGTATTATTTACCCTATATCCGATAGTATTTGGGTGAGTCCAAGACACGTTGTTCCAAAGAAATCCGCATTACAGCTTGTGTGCAATGATAAAGATGAATGCATCTCCGCCAGATTCCAAATGAAATGGCGAATATGCATTGACTATCGCGAACTTAATGTAGCAACTCGTAAGGATCACTTTCCACTGCCCTTCATCGATCACATGCTTGAACGGTTAGCGGTCATGCGATATTCATTTTCTTGATGATTATTCAGGATATTTTCAGATAGTCATAGATCCTGGCCGATCAAGAAAATACTACGCTCAATTGCCTTTTGGTATATTTGCATATAAATGAATGCCTTTCGCCTTTGCAATGCACCCGTACTTTCCAACGCTTTGCATGGTTCACATTTTCGATATATGGTTGAACGCTTTATGGAAGTATTCATGGATCGACTTCTCAATATATGAAGATTCTTTCGATAGTCTATCAAATCTTGAAAGGGTCTTTACACGCCAGGAAGAGAAAAACCTTATTCTTAATTGGGAAAAATGCCATTTCATGGTTAAAAAAGGAATAGTTTTAGGACATATTGTTTCAAACGACAGAATCGAAGTCGACAAAGCTAAGATAGAAAAAATTGCTTCACTTCTTATACCAAAAATAGTTCGCAACATTTGCGCATTTTTAGGACACGCAGGTTTCTATAGGAGATTTATTCAAGATTTCTCAAAGGTTGCTCGACCTTTAACCAATCTCTTGCTTAAAGATGCCGTTTTTGACTTCAGTTTCAATTGCAAACAAGCTTTTGAGACTTCAAAATCCGCCTTAACTACCGCTCCGATAATTCAACCACCTGATTGGTCTAAACTTTCTGAATTAATGTGTGACGCGAGTGACTATGCTATTGGAGCTGTACTAGGGCAACACCGAGAAGATAATCCAATTGTCATTTACTACGCCAGTAAAACCCTTAATAAAGCTCAACGTAACTATACAACCACTAAGAAAGAGTTTCTCGCCGTTGTATATGCCTTGGATAAGTTTCGTCCTTACCTAGTGGGTTCTTCCACAATTGTCTACACTGACCATGCGGCACTTCGCTACCTATTAGCTTAAAATGCAAAATGTAGGTTGATCCACCGATTCTCCTCTTGCAAGAATTTACTCTAGAAATTAGAGATAAAAAGGTTGCGAAAATATGGTTGCCGACCATTTATCAAGACTTGTCGCTGATATTGATAATCGATACCGAACCTATCCGTGATTCCTTTCCTGGATGAACACTTATATTCCATTTTTCGTCCCCGGTGCCGACATAGTAAATTACTTAGTTACCGAGGAAGTACCTTCATCTTGGTCTCAGAATGACCGAAAAAATTCTTATCCACTGTGAAAAATTTATTTATGGGATGATCCCTACCTCTTCAAGTATTATTCCGACCAACTAATCCGTCGTTGCATTCCCGACTAGGAACACAATGATGTGTTATCCTTCTGCCATGAACAATCTTGTGGTGGTCATTTTAGTGGTAAGAAAACAGCGGCTAAGCTTCTACAATGTGGATTTTATTGGTTAACATCGCTTAGAGATGCACATGTGCATCTTTTGCCAAAGAGACTAGGACGCATTACTCAACGCAATATGATGTCCTTAAATCCCATTTTAATTGTGGAAATCTTTGATGTATGGGGCATCGACTTCATGGATCCCTTTCCAAATTCTCATGGTTTCCTTTACATACCGGTAGCAGTTGACTACGGTCAAAATGGATTGAGGCATTGACATATCGTGCTAATGATCATAAAAATGTCATTTTTTCGTGTAAAAGAAAATACTTTCTCTTGATTTGGCGCCCCAAAAGCTATTATTAGTGATGGAGGAAAACATTTCTCAGAATAAATTTTTGAATCATTAGTAAAGAAATATGGAGTCACGCACAAAGTGGCAACTCAGATCATCCTCAAACCAAAGGGCCAAGTAGAAGTCTCTAATAGAGAGATCAAATCCATTTTGGAAAAACTGTTAATCTATCTAGAAAAGACTAGTCTCTACGATTATCGATGCCTTGTGGGCATACAAAACAGCTTTTAAGACACCTATAGGGATGTCTCCTTATCGCCTTTTTGAAAACCTTGTCACCTCGCCGGTTGAACTTGAGCATCGTGCTCTATGAGCCATCAAAAGCCTCAATAATAATACTAATGCGGCAGGCGCAAAGAGAAAATTGCAGTTAAATGAGCTCGAGGAAATTCGGAGTGATGCCTATGATCTCTCAAAATCTTATAAAGCCAACATGAAAAGAGTGCATGACAAGCACATATTGATAAAAGATTTCAAAGTTGGTCAAAAAGTTTTGTTGTACAACTCAAGATTACACATTTTTCCAGAAAAATTAAAAACTCGATGGTCTGGTTCTTTCATTGTCTCTGCTATCACCCCTTATGGGGCTATTTCTTTGAAAAACGTAAATGATGACAACGAATTTCAAGTAAATGGCCAACGCTAAGTAAACATTATCATGAGTTGCGCTCTCCGGATGTCGAAGAGACTCCTCTCAAAGATCCAGTCTACACAGACTAATAAATTCACTGGTGTACTTCTTCCCATGTGATATAAACAGGGAAAGTATGCCATTAGGGTAGCCGGGCACTCTTCTATTTCTTCTCTAAAAATCCCTAGAGTGTGTGGTTGCAAGCGTCTGAACCTTAGTCCACAAAAACTCTACTTCAGAACTGAGTATAAATGTCTTCTGTTAATCGAGCAAACGTGCCTTATGGTAAACAATGGTGTAAATCTCTATTCTCTTCCTCGCGAACTTCAGCTCATCATTTGGTGTAAATCTCACCCATCTCGAATAGGTAATGGTCGTAGTACTTTTGCTTTGAAAGCGACGGGCGAAAAGGATGGGGTGGTGTATGAATTGTCAAACACCTTTCGTCCAGGTCTTGATCTACTATCCGATATGAGCCGGTATAAGGTATATTATTGTCTGACACCAGCTCAGCAGGATAAACTTTGTCGTCATCCCGTTGCTCCCACAGGTTGGGATTCGTCTTGAGGATCTGACGTTAAAAGACTCACATTCGTCTTGAGGATCTGACGTAAAAAGACTCAACATGTATATACTCGTTTTTTTTTATCTTTCCCTTAGCACTAAGCATGGTGCCTAAAGAGAGTCGTGATATGCAACATCAGACATTTCCTAGTTCGTGAGGGCAATGGATTCCACCCAGGCCAACCCCGACCGGTTTTCTATGTGACTGTATTTCGGGGCGGTTTGAGGCTATACCATATGTACTAAGGGTAATATTATTATTAGACCATTGCATATTGGTCAGGGATGGTACCGTCCTGAATCCTAGGCCCCCAAAACATAAAGGTTAAGCCACAGTCTGGCTGGATAGAGCCGATATGAAAGTTGCCTGATTTAAGCTGCTTTTGTGGTGTTTTGTTTTTTTGATCGCGGTGTTGTCGACACGCTCCTCTCGACTTGTACATTTGTATATAAAATTTTTAAATAAATAAAAACTTCTTAAAAAAAAAAAAAAAAAATAGGGGGTTATGCTCGCTTTTACAAGATTCAACCCCCAAATAAAAATAAAAGGTTTGAATATGCCTTAGCCATACTCCATTGGATGGCATTTTTAATGCCGATCATTTTCACATCTCATTCGCTCAATTTGAGTTAAAGCGAAGTGAAATTTCACGCTTGAAATTTCGGGACACTTAGGACATAAGGGGAATTTTTGAAATTATTTGGGCTTGGGCGAAAAATTAGAACCCGACCCAAATCACGAGTCAAAACCCAACAGACTGATCTCAACGGTCAGATACCAACGATCAGATGCCTAACGGTTAGATTTTCCATTATAAATCCAACTCTCCTATTCCACTTTCACTCATCCCCTTCTCTCACTCTTCACAAATTCTCATTTTCTTAAACATAATGAATCCAATCGAGCGATGGGAAAAGGAGCAACGCGAATGGGTCAGAATAATATTCGTGATAACCGTGTTTATCATTGTTCTACTGTCACTCATGCATAACATGCTCGAGAATATCTAGATCTATGTAACCGACATCTTTCTTTCCTTTTGTCGCTTTGTATATTACTATGGTGTGTTAAATAATTCTCCACCATTTGTACGGGTTAAGTATTAAATGGAGAAGTTCCGTAATAAATATTTGTGTGTATTAGTTGTATTTTTACCTATTAAAAAAAAAAAAATAAAAATCAACAACTAAGAAAACCATAACAAAGAAATTACCATCTAAATATCACCAAAATAATTCTATCTCTACTCATGGTGTTTAGAGAAGATCGCGCACGCTACACGGTACGCATAACACTTGTCACACACGCAGCTCGATTATTCTATCCATATTCTATTACTGAGGTATGATCATAAATTCTGAAATTATAGGTAGGTCTAACTGCCATGTGAAACCTTCCCCCATACTTTCTATCATTTTAACATCTCATTAATTGTTTGTGGAAATCTGACATGAAAAGAGTTACTATGGATACCAATTGTTGCTGTTCATAAAGGTCGGTGTCATAACAACACATGAGTCACTTGTGTTTTCATATATTAATTTTGGATTTAACTAAACTTGGAATCCTGTTTGGTACAGACTCATAGATTGCCTATAAATATTTTCTTTTCAGCCATTCTCTTTCAAGCGTTCTTCACTATACTTCCCTCCATAATACTTCCAAATGGATCAACCAAGAAAAATAATGCCTGAGAAAGACTACCTGAATTTTTTTGAAGATGGCCGATTTTCTCCTTATTTTGACACTGAAATTGTATGTCGAGGATGGACGCCTCTTCTATATCATTCAGCAGCTGGTTATTCCCAAGAATTGGTTATGATGTTCTACCAATTTAGCAGAACTGAAAAAATGGAAAATGCTATTTCAATGCCTATGAACGATGATTGAATTGACTAGGGAAATTATCTCGACATACTTCAAATCCCAATGAATACCTAGGAGTTCCTTTTTCCAGAGTCATCATTTGATTCCGTCAAAACTTTACTACGAGCTACCATATCCCATGGCTAAGTCGGAAGTAGACATCACGCTGTTCTTCAACGCCTTTGAAACAGAATCAACGAAGTTGTGCTCCACTCGGGTTGGGACACAATGTGGTAGGTACATTGATAAGCACCCAAAAGTGTATTATGAAACCCCGTTGAGACATATAAATTTGGTTAACTATGTGTTTAATAATCATGAAATAAATATGTTTTCATACTTTTGCAGGTATTCAAAGTAAACATGGAAATATGGTTTAAACCTGCAATAAAGCACGAGGAACGACATGTATATGAATTCTTCCAAATCCGCATTGCAGGCATCAAACTTCCGAAGCTCCTACCTCTTGAACTAGGACTCCAAATGCGACAAGTGAGCTGCTCAGACAATCAGGGCGATGAACTCTACGCATAGGCGGGAAGTTGTAAAATTGCCTAAAGACCGGACCGCCACTGGACTGCACATAGGACCCACTATACAGGCCCGCAAGATTGGATGAGTCATTAATCATGGAGCATGTCAAGACAAAAATGACAAATTATTGGTGCAAAGTTGACACCTTGCATGTAATTAATTAGATTAGGTGTTAATAGTGAAAAAATGCAAGGTGTCACTTTGTTTTAATGTGGTGGATAAAAATGAAGTAAATGTGGTTTGATGTTTCACATGGGAGGAAATGAGATGTCTCTCAAATGAAGAAGAAAACAAAACAAGGGGGGGGACACTCCATTTACTCCCTTGACTTTTTTTCCTTACCTTGTATTATTTTAGTTCCTTAGTCATTCTTATTATTTAGTTTTTAGTTTTGTAAGAAAGCTTGTAATAGTTTTAATGGAGGAAACCTTGGTTTTCTTCTAGAAAATAAATAAAAAGCAAGTGAGTTTAGTTAGTTTATCTTCTTCCTCTTTCTCTCTCTCTCTTTTGTTCTTCTAGTTTGTAATCCTTTATCCCAAGGATCATGAGCTAACTTCCCTTTTGGGGAGTTAATCCAACTCATGTGAGGGAAAATAATTGTTGTTGGTTTGGTAGGTTGTTAGGAAGAACAACTAGACCTACATCCTATCCCAAAATGATAGTTGGTGTAGTGTCTAGTTAGGAATCAAGGAATGAGCTTAGAGATAAGTCATTGCTTGATTCCAATTGCTAACATGTATGAGTTTAGAAATGAGCCATACATGTTAGGGATCAAGTTTTCTTCCATTAGGGCTTGTCTATGAGTCTAGGAAGAATCAAATGAACCTTTTCAAATCAACAACTAAATGTTATTTTCACATGAGGAGGATTAGCTCTCCACCTTTTCTTTAGTAAATTGTATTTTGTCTTAGTTGCATATTTCGAATCTTAATGTTTTTATTTAATGTTTGTGTAGGAAAGAAACATAGTATTAATATAAACTTACTCACTAGTTCCCTAAGAGTAACAACCAAGTTGTAGTTGTCCTAACCTTTAGGTTGGTTTGATCCTTACTTCAACTTTACGAACACGAAGATCGTGAGTAAGGAACTTTGAGTTCGCTTTTGCATCAAATTAGAGAGTCAAATCTCTAACGTAGTAAAAAAAAATTAATATCAAAATGGCGCTGCTGCTGTTTTAAAGGCATAAGACTTGTTCTACAGATTGGAAGTTGCATCAAGGGGAACCCCACTCTCTTCCTTTCTTCCCTTTCATTTTTTTTTTTACGTTTTTTTTTTAATTTTTTCACTCGTAAACAACCTGTTCGGCCACGGATTTTTTCTCTACTTCCGTGTACAAAAGTTAGGACTGGGAACGTAAAATACATCCACATATAAGGTTGCTCTGAAAATTTGAGCTTACTATGGGATAATCATCCGCGTCTTGGCGATGAACCGACTCAAGGTCCGCTTAGTATAACCAGCGTCCGCTGGTGCAATTGTTCTTGGTGCTAATAATTTACCTCCAAAGATCCCCTCGATCTACCTTGATCCATATCCATGCCTAAATCTCTCGGACCTGTACATGACCTGAAATTTCAAATATCTATTGGGATTAATCACGCCGACGATTGAAACGCTTGTTTCACTCTTTGGCGGACTAGCGGAAGCTATAGGTTCCAACGCTTTTTTTTTTTTTTTTGCATGAATGCCATGTAATGAAGTTATTATAAATTAGTTTATGGATTATTATTTACGCCTTAGGCTAGAAATATGCATGAATCATATTAATACTCCAGAAATATTTATATGCGATTAAGTGGGTATGAATTGCATATTAATGTATATGTACATACCAATGGTATTGTTTTGCATGGGTATCTATATTTATATGTATAAGTGTCTATTATTGCATGTTTAGTATTTCTCTACGTATATGTACACGATATTGTCTAATAAGTCGATTTTGTCAAGAAAGATGAGAACATTCCAACGAGGGTTAAAATCTGAGTTGGGTAAGTTGTTTCTAAACCCCCACGGGGGTAAAGTCGCTCTCTATATGACACTCGCAATCTCAATGAGTATTGTCGAAATCGAATTATTATGCAATAAAAGAGTCAGATTTTTAGTTTATGTATAATACTTTGCATGTTTAGTTTTGTCGATTTATCTGCATGTATACTATATTCACATGCTAATGTATTTAGATAATGTATGAGTGATTCAAATTTGTCTCATTCTCGTTGATATACGCTTATGTAATATCGATTTACAAATTAGCGTATATATAATGATATTATCGATGTATATTTGCCCCAGTGACGTATGGAAGTATTTATCGATGACACAAGCTTGCCTATTCAGATAGCTATCATGCATTTAGTAGTAGAGTATCTTCACATGCTACTGCACCTAGTATTGTATGAGTAGATTGTATTTGTATGTTTGTATTTTAACCCTTGCATAAAAGTTAGTTAAAAAAAAAAAAATTAATTAAAAACAAATTAAATTAAAATTAATACCGCCTTTGCATAAATTTTAATTCCATAAATCTTAATCATATTCCAATGGTGTCTAGGAAACTTGAAAAATTGAGGTTACTTAATTAGAACCGTACTTGCACGGAAAGCCTCCCTCATATCTCTCTTGTGACCTGACTGTTGGTTTATGCACACGTATTCCTAGCTTCACTGCTACGTTAGCAGCAGTTTAGGCCTATGTTGTTAAACTCTAATGTTTAAGATAATAATAAAATTCTAGTCCTACTAAATTCCTTCTGTAAGTTAGATCTAATTTTATGCTTGCATGAGATTAAAGTCTGGTTTCACTAAATAAATTGAACATACCTATCGTCGAAAAAAATACGATAAGACATTGCGTAAGTTCTCACCTAAAAATTGTTCTTCTTCTGCTAATTACCTTCATCACGATCCTTCGTCGCCATCAACTTCTGTCATTATGGCCGACGATCCTCTACCAGCTGAGAAGCCCTTCTCGGACTTCTATACTGCATTACAGGAAGGACCTTCTTCCTACATCAAACTTGAGGACATTGTCGGCGATTTTCGTATCCCACCAAACGTTTTCAGTTTGTTACCTATATATCATGGTTTGGAGCACGAAAAACCTTACAATCATCTTCATAGGCTTCAACAAGTGGCAACAACATTTCACCATCCAACAGTCTCTAAGGAACAACTCTTGCTTCGACTGTTTCCATTCACTTTAGCGAAAAGCGTCAATTTGGCTTGCAGGGACAACACCCACAAATCCATAGACACATGGAATAAACTAGTTCAAGCTTTCATGCTTCAGTTTTACACTCAAAAAAAAAACCTAAATGCTTCGAAGATTCAATTCTTTCGTCAAAATCCTCATGAATTCTTTTTACGTAAGCATGGAGTCGCTTTTATCGATCTTCATAGAATGTCCTCATCACCAATTGGACAAAGCCGTCCTTGTTCGCTCATTCTTTAATGGTCTTTCGATCATCAAAAAGAAACTCTTGATATAATGAACGACGGTTGCTTCATGGACAAAGGAGCTACCGGCTTATACTTTTCTTGAAAAACAAGCCAAAAAAGGTACACATTGGGGTAACACTGAGTCGCCTAGGTCATCAAAGGACAATGTTACAAAGGCCACATCTATTTTTGAGGTAAAACCCGATCCCTAAATAAAAATTTGATAGAATCCCTAACTAAAAAGTAGATGCCCTTGCAGTTCAAGTAAACAACAATCAACTACCAAAACCCAGTCATGAACGCCGACACCACCCATGTGTGTCCTTTGTCTTAGTCCTGACCATCCTGATGCATATTGTCCCTTGTTATATGCTTCCCCTACTCAACCATCGGAGGAGGCATGTGCATTCAACATTCCCAATGCACCGTGGAGACAACATCCGAATTTTGCTTGGCGCCAAAATAACCAACAAATGGGGGCTCTTTCAGGTTTCGCTAATCCACCTGTTCGACCTACCAACAATTTTATTCCATACCGCCAATAAAATAATCAACAATACCAACAAGGTCAATTTCAAAATAATTCCAATGCTAACTATCAAACCAACCGCAGCCTTATTCCAGCTAATCCAGATCCCAACTATAATCAACAACTTCTCAAAGAATAGTCGAACTACTACTACCGTTGCACAACCCGCACAACCCAGTTTCGATAGGACAAACGAGAGACTTTCTTAGCTTACATGAACCAACAGCTTCAAATTTTAACGCCTATCCAACAATCACTTCAACAATTAGCGCAAGAAAAGAGTCGAAAAGGCGTGTGTTTCGACAAACAAGCCCAAACCCTAAACTAGCAAACACAACCTTTGAACTTACTAATGCACCTGGTACAAGCACCTCCAATCAAGGTGAGGTGCATGCAATCACTACTCTACGATCTAGAAAAACGTTAGACAATCAAATACGTATGCCAGATGATCAACCAAAGGAATCCGAAGGTTCCAATGAACCTATTTCTAATAATGAACCTACGGACGATTCACCAGATCAAACAAAGTCAACATCTCAGAATTTAGGAAATAAGCAAGAAGACCCCTTTTCCAAATTCTGTCCTAAGGCACCATTTCCTACACGCTTGGCAAAGAATAAACCTGATGAGAATTTTGCTGAAATTTGAGAGACTTTCAAAAATTTGACGATCAACTTGCCTTTTCTCGACGCCTTAAAACTATTACCAAAACATGCAAAATTTCTGAAGGATATGTGCACCACAAAAAGGAGAACTAATGTTCCTCAACAAGCGTTCCTCACCGAACAGTTTCCATCCATCACAGAACACAATGGTATAGTAAAATACAAAGACCCTGGTAGACCAACGGTTCCATGCACCTTAGGTGACAAATATACGGCTACTGCGCTACTAGACCTCGGAGCTAGTGTGAACTTACTTCCATATTACTTATTTAAACAACTAGGTCTTCATGAGCTGAAACCTACCACCATGACTCTACAGTTAGCAGATCGTTCCATAAAGTATCCAAAAGGAATTGTGGAAAACGTCCTCGTAAAAGTCTAAGACTTCTTCTATCCTATAGACTTTGTTATTTTGGATACAGAAGTTGCATGTGATTCCATTCCTATCATCTTAGGACGTCCGTTCCTAGCAATTGCTAATGATCTTATTAACTGTAGGGATGGTTCAATGACCATGTCCTTCAAAAATCTATCGGTAGAGGTAAATGTGTTCAAATTGATGAAACAAATTCCAGAGCCTGACATTGATGGTGAGGTGAGCAGGGTTGACAGCATTCCGCAAGAGTATTTAACAAACTCGTTTCCAGAAAATGAAGTGTACCAATTTCTTTCCTTTAGCAAATCCGAGTTTGAGGACGATGATTATACACAAGAAGTAAATGAGTTATTAGAGTCAATACCATTATTTGACCCTACGACTGTGATGTCCAGTAACTTGGATGAACATCAATCTGTTTACTGCATGGATGATGACTTTCATCAAGAATCTTTAATACCCACTCCGCCCACCCCTGATTTAAAACCTCTTCCTTCGGAATTAAAATACGCATGGCTTTGATCCAAATGGTCGCCACCCAGTTATCATTTCTTCACAATTAACTGATGATCAGGAAGCTCGTTTAATTAATGTCATTCAACAACATCGTTCTGCTATTGGATGGTCCCTCACAGACATTAAAGTCATTGCACCTACTGTGTGCAGCCATCGTATACACCTTGAAGAAAATGCTAAGACGTCGCTGCGGAACCGCAAAAATAATGACTAACCCTACCATGAAAGATGTGGTACGAGATGAAGTTTTAAAATTACTCGATGCAGGTATTATTTACCCTATCTCTGATAGTGTTTGGGTGAGTCCAATACACGTTGTTCCCAAGAAATCTGGCATTACAGTTGTGAAAAATGATAAAGATGAATGCATTTCCGCCAGATTCCAGTGCTGAAATGGCTTAATATGCATTGACTATCGTAAACTTAATGCCGTCACTCGTAAGGATCACTTTCCACTCCCATTCATCGATAAGATGCTCGAACGTTTAGCCGGTCATGCATATTATTGTTTTCTTGATGGTTATTCAGGTTATTTTCAGATAGTCATAGACCCTGCTGATGAAGACAAGACCACGTTCACCTGTCCATTTGGTACATTTGCATATAAACGAATGCCTTTTCGGCCTTTGCAATGCACCCGGGTACTTTCCAACGCTGCATGCTTCACATTTTCAGTGATATGGTTGAACGCTTTATGGAAGTGTTCATGGACGACTTCTCCATCTATGGAGATTCTTTCGATAGTTGTCTATCAAATCTTGAAAAAGTCTTTACACGCCAGTGAAGAGAAAACCTTTGTTCTTAATTGGGAAAAATGTCATTTCATGGTTACAAAAGGAATAGTTTTAGGACATATCGCTTTCAAAGGACTAATCGAAGTCGACAAAGCTAAGATAGAAAAAATTGCTTTACTTCCTATACCAAAATCAGTTTGAGACATTCGCATTTTTAGGACACGCAGTTTCTATAGGAGATTTATTCAAGATTTCTCAAAGGTTGCTCGACCTTTAACCAATCTCCTGCTTAAAGATGCCGTTTTTGATTTCAGTTTCAATTGCAAACAAGCTTTTGAGATTTTAAAAACCGCATTAACTACTGCTCCCATAATTCAACCACCTGATTGGTCTGAACCTTTTGAATTAATGTGTAACTCGAGCGACTATGCTATTGGAGCTGTACTAGGGTAACGCCGAGAAGATAAGCCAGTTGTCATTTACTATGCGAGTAAAACCCTTAATGAAGCTCAACGTAACTATACCACCACTGAGAAAGAGTTTCTCGCCGTTGTATATGCTTTGGATAAGTTTCGTCCTTACCTAGTGGGTTCTCCAACTATTGTCTACACTGACCATGCGGCACTTCGTTATCTATTAGCGAAAAAAGATGCAAAACAAAGGTTGATCCGATGGATTCTCCTTTTGCAAGAGTTTACACTAGAAATTAGAGATAAAAAAGGTTGCAAAAATGTGGTTGCAGACCATTTATCACGACTTGTCAGTGATGTTGATACTAATACCGAACCTATCTATGATTCCTTTCCAGATGAACACTTGTACTCTATTTTTTCGTCCCCTTGGTACGCTGACATAGTAAATTACTTAGTTACCGAAGAAGTCCCTTCATCTTGGTCTCGTAATGATCGGAAAAAGTTCTTCTCCACTGTGAAATTTTATTTCTAGGATGATCCTTACCTCTTCAAGTATTGTTAAGACCAACTAATCCGCCGTTGCATCCCTGATTGGGAACACAATGATGTGTTATCCTTCTGTCATGAACAATCTTGTGGTGGTCATTTTAGTGGTAAGAAAATTGCGGACAAGGTCCTACAATGTGGATTCTATTGGCCAACTCTGTTTAGAGATGCACATGAGCATTGCAAAGCATGCAATCGCTGCCAGCAGCTAGGACGCATTACTCAACGAAATATGATGCCCTTAAATCCCATTTTAATTATGGAAATCTTTGATGTATAGGGCATCGACTTCATGGGTCCGTTTCCAAATTCACATGACTTCTTATACATTCTAGTAGCAGTTGACTATGTATCAAAATGGATTGAGGCATTGGCATGTCGTGCTAACGATCATAAAATAGTCGTTTTGTTCGTAAAAGAAAATATTTTCTCTCGATTTGGTGTTCCAAAAGCTATAATTAGTCATGGGGGAAAACATTTCTGCAATAAATTTTTTGAATCATTAGTAAAGAAATATGGAGTCACGCACAAAGTGGCAACTCTGTATCATCCTCAAACCAGTGGTCAAGTAGAAGTCTCTAATAGAGAGATCAAATCCATTTTGGAAAAAACTGTCAATCCATCTAGAAAAGACTGGTCTCTACGATTATCTGATGCCTTGTGGGCATACAGAACAGCTTTTAAGACACATATATGGATGTCTCCTTATCGCCTCGTTTTTGGAAAACCTTGTCATCTGTCGGTTGAACTTGAGCACCGTGCTCTATGGGCCATCAAAAGCCTCAATTATAATACTAACGCGGCAGCGCAAGAGAAAATTGCGCTTAAATGAGCTTGAGGAAATTCGAGTGATGCCTATGATCTCTCGAAATCCTATAAAGCCAACATGAAAAAGTGCATGACAAGCACATATTGAGAAAAGAATTCAAAGTGGGTCAAAAGTTTTGTTGTACAAATCAAGATTACACATTTTTCCAGAAAATTAAAGACTTCGATGGTCCGGTCCTTTCACCGCCTCTCGTCACCCCCTTATGGGGCTATTTCTTTGAAAAACGTAAATAATGACAACGAATTTCAAGTAAATGGCCAACGCCTTAAACATTATCATGAGTTGCGCTCTCCAGATATCGAAGAGACTCTTCTAAATGATCCAGTCTACATAGACTAATAGATTTGATGGTGTACTTCTTTCCATGTGTTTAAACAGAGAAAGTACGCCATTTGGGTAGCCAGGCCCTCTTCTATTTTCTTTTCTAAAAATCCCTAAAGTGTGTGGTTGCAAGCGCCAGAACCATAGTCCACAAAAACTCTACTTCAGAACTGAATATAAATGTCTTATGATAATCGAGCAAATGTGCCTCCCGGAAAACAATGGGTACCAAAAATTTCAACTCCTTCTTTCTCCTCCTTTTCTATTCTCTTCCTCGCGAACTCCAACTCATCATTTGGTCCAAATCTCACCCATCTCGAATAGGTAATGGTCGTAGTACTTTTGCTCGAAAGCGACGGGCGAAAAGGATGGGGTGGTGTATGAACTGTCAAACTCCTTTCTGTCTAGGTCTTGATCTTCTATCCGAGATGAGCCGGTATAAGGTATATTATTGTCTGACACCAGCTCAGCAGGATAAATTTCATCATCGTCCCATTGTTCCCACAGGTTGGGATTCGTCTTGAGGATCTGACGTTAAAAGACTCACATTCGTCTTGAGGATCTGACGTTAAAAGACTCAACATGTATATACTCGTTTTTCCTTTAGCACCAAGCATGGTGCCCAAAGAGAGTCGTGATATGCAACATCGGACATTTCCTAGTTCGTGCGGGCAATGGATTCCACCAGGCCAACCCCGATCGGTTTTCTATGTGACTGTATCAAGGGGTAGTTTGAGGCTATACCATATGTACTAAGGGTAATATTATTACTAGACCATTGCACATTGGTCAGAGATGGTACCGTCTTGAACCCTAGGCCCCCATAACATAAAGGTTAAGCCACACCGGGCAGATTTGGTTAAGCCCCAGTTTTCATGAAAGTTGCCCGAAAGTTAAGTGTTGTGATGTGTTGTTTTATTTGGACTTCCGGTGTTGTTGACACGTTCCTTTCGTCTTGTACATTTGTATATAAAAGTGTAAATAAATAAAATAAAAATAAAATAAAAAATAATAATAATAATAATAATAATAATAATATTAATAATAATTATTATTATTTTTTTTTTTTGAGTTTGAATGTGATTATGTCATATTCCAGTGAATGGAATTTTTAATGCCGATCGTTTTGATATATCATTGGTTCAATTTGGAGTTACAACGAATTGAAATTCCAAGTTTGAAATTTCGGAACAATTCGGGACATAAGGGGAATTTCTGGAATTCATTTGGGCTTGGGCAAAAAATTGGACCTAACCCAAAATCACTGACCCGCTACAAAAACCCACACGCGGGGCACCCACGCATCCAACCCTCTCATTTCTTCCCCCTTAAAATCCGGATCTTGGTCTCCCTCACACTCCCTTCGCGCACGCGACTCTACGACAGTGAATTCAACCCGCGCACGCGGGCCAAACTCTACCAAATTGAAAATCCTTCCTCCAGCACCATCTCCTCCACCAATCCTAGCTATTTCAACCCTCAAAATATCATCTACACTGCGCTATGGCAGCACGAAGGAGAATCATAGTTGAGAGGAATTTCGAAAACCTCTACAATTCCGGGATGTTTCACCCATTTTTCGATGAGGAAGTTGCTAGTAGAGGTGGGAATATCTATTGCATCAAATTCCAGCTCAGTACTCTGAAAATTTAGTGTTGAAATTTTACAACAATGGAGGTTTCCGGGGTGATGAATTTTGGATTACGGCGGATGGGTTGGAACGTGAACTCACGCAGGAGTTAATATCGAATCACAAACATTCGATAAACTCTGATAGTCCGACCCTGTTATTGTCAGAGTATCCGACTACGAGGGATTTGATGTTTGACACGCTTCTCGAGGGAGAGTACAATGATGGCTCGAACTGCGTGTACCAGCACTTGCTCAGACGAAACCAACTAGCCATCACTCAATGGCTGGCTTGCAACGTCATTGGAACTTCAAAGACGTCTGACGTGAACAAGACATTCTTGCACCTGCTGTGGATCCTCCAGGAGAAGAAGCACACTTTCTGTATGGTCCATTTTCTGGGCCATATTCTTACGACCGCGTCAAACAGGTCAGCTCCTCTTGCTGTACTTGTTACTTAGCTTATGCTTAATTTAGGGTTCCAGTCCGCTACTCCTTTCATTCCAACAAGGTCTTTCGAGAATTTTGGAATTTTCGAGACTTGTGTTCTGGACCACTGGGACCCAGTAGCTAGAGATGACATTGAGCGTGATAACGTACCTCCTCCTCCCCCTTCACCACCCGACTGTTTTAATGAGGCTACCATGCACCGAATCAACACTCCCATGGAAGCCTTGAGACACATGAACACTAGTATGCGCAGGATGTTTCTTCGTCAGGAAGAGATGATTACTTCCCAAAATGACTTCCAGCAAGAAATGCGCAATCGCCAAGGCCGTTTCCAGAGAATGATGTTGGCAAATCAGCTGCAATTCCAAGATCAATTGCTACAGTCTATAGGCCACATTCCAGACCAGTCAGCTCAGCCAGAAGTTCGTCGTGGCCGACGACGTAGAAACCCGGGTTCATCTTCTGCTAACCCGGAGGATTCCCAGTAGCTGTTTATTTTCCATATGCATTGCATTTTTAGTTTTCTTGTGATAAAAATATTATATATCGGTTGATTTCTCATAATTTTGTATCTCCGGATGGTTTGAATGAGAAATTATTTAAGTTATGCAATTATTGTAATTCCTACTATATTAGTTGTCCCTTGATGCATTGGGCCTACTCTCAAAGCCCAACGGTCAAAACCAAACGGACTGATTCCAACGGTCAGATGCCCAACGGTCAGAAATCAAGTTATAAATACAACCCTCCTTTTCCACTTTCACTCATTCCCTTCTCTCCCTCTTCACAAATTCTTTTTCACATATTCTCAATTTCTTGAACATAATGAATCAAATAGAGCGATGGGAAAAGGAGCAACGCGAATGGGCTATCACAGTATTCGTGATAACAGTGTTTATCATTATTCTCCTGTCACTCATGCATAACATGATCCAGAACATCTAGATCTATGTAACCATCTCTTTTTCTGATTTTCATTTTGTATATTAGTATGGTGTGTTAAATAATTCTCACACATTTGTACGGGTTACGTATTAAATGGAGAAGTTCTGTATTAAATATTTGTGTATATTAGTTGTCTTTTCCTCTCT
Source organism: Coptis chinensis (assembly GCF_015680905.1). NCBI lineage: Eukaryota > Viridiplantae > Streptophyta > Magnoliopsida > Ranunculales > Ranunculaceae > Coptis > Coptis chinensis. Next base: position 43,669,881 of record NC_141456.1, read on the forward strand.
AAAAAAATAAAAATAAAAAACAATAATAAAAAAATAAAAATAAATAAAAAATAAAATAAAATAAAAATAAAAATAAAAATAATCATAAAATAAATAAGTAAATAAATAAACAAACCATAATAACAATGAAAGGCCATCCAAAACTCACCAAAATAATTAATTGATACATATGGTGTTCAGAGAAGATGGCGCACGCTACAAGGTATGCATAACACTTGTCACACATGCAACTCGATTATTCTATCCATATTCTATTACTGAGTTATGATCATCATTTCTGAAATTACGTGTAAGTCTAACTACCCTGTGAAACTTTCCTCCGTATTTTCTAACATTGAGCCATCTCATTAATTGTATTTGGATATCTGACATGACAAGACTTACTGTGGATCCCCTTTGATGCTGTTCATAATCACATGGGTCATTAACTACACTTGGAATCCAGATTGGTACAGACTCATAGATTGGCTATAAATCTCTTCTTTTTCAGCCATTCTTATTCAAACAATTTTCACTATCCTTCCCTCAGTAATACTACCAATGGATCAACCAAGAAAAATAACGGCAGAGAAAGACTACCTGAAAACTTTCGAAGATGGCCGGTTTTCTCCTTATTTTGACACCGAAATCATACATCGCGGATGGACTCCTCTTCTATATCATTCAGCAGCTGGTTATTCCCGAGAATTGGTTTTGATGTTCTACCAATTTAGCGGATCTAAAAATGGAAAATTCTACTTCAATGCCTATGGACAACGTTCGGAATTGACTAAGGAAATGATCTCTGACATACTTCAAATCCCAGTGAATACCCAGGGGTCCCTTTTTCAAGAGTCATCATTTGATTCCGCCAAAACTTTACTACGAGCTACCGTATCTCATGACGAAGTCGGAAATACACATCACATTGTTCTTCAACGCTCTTTGAAATGTGGTACACAATGTGAAGTCACACCAATCAGAAGTCACAAAGCCTCAACTTCACCTACTTTGGATTTTGCAGACTCAAAGAGATGACTTTTGTCTAATCCAACACCTCTGGAACGTAATCACAAAGAAAACAAGAAGGTCAGCACCCCTACCCACTTTAGTAACGTAGATTATGATGCGTTGGGGTTATCCAGTAATTTCTCCAGAGACACCCCTTCAAAGAGTACAAATAAAAGTACTCCAAACAGATTACTCCGTTGGTTTTTGGACTCCTGATACTCTGATAGAGGAACAGAACGACCCAAGCTCAAATTCTGACCATTTATTTGATGAAAATGCCATGCTGAACATTATTAATCCCATGGAAGGCATTAAACTTCTTCATCATGGTTTGAGGGAACTACACGCTCGTCAGAATATCATCATCACAACTCTTTAGGATTTCCAAGATCGTCAAGTAATGCATGATGTTGAACAGGAGGAGATCTTGGAAAATCATTCTCAGTCCTTGCAAAATCACGCCTCCTAATGGAAAATCAAACCGTACATACTCTTTGCCCCAAGGGGACATTCAGATGCAACTCGGCCAACAAATGGAAGACCTAAACAGTCTGGTGCACGATATACGTCTCCAAGATCAACATAACAATCCATAATTTTCTACTATTACTAAGTCCATAAATAAATACTCATATATGTTATTACATTTTTCGGCGTATTATGAATTTTGTCTTACTTTTGTGTCTTCTTTTGTATGAAATGCTTAATAGGATTGTCATTATATGCGTTGTGACTAATATAATTTAACATGTGCTTACATGAGGGTCTATTCTCTTACATACTCATTTATCCATCCAGTTTGCCTTTGTCGTTACCTATTTCTTTACTTCATCCACTATGGCGTTTTCATCAATTGCATCTTCATCAAACATGGTACTTCCCAAACTCATTTCTGAGCAATCCTTTCAGTTTATGATGGATTCCAATACCTATGGCCATCTCTTCCGTGACTACATTACAAACATCGGATGGTCTTTCCTAATTCTTCAACCTGACCAAACTTATTCTCCGAGTTTGGCTGCATACTTTTATGCTAATATGGAAGACACACCAGCATTCAACCATGCGCATGGTTTCTACTTAGACGGGTTCACAATCCAAGTTGGTGACACACCTCATATCTTTTCTGAACAACAACTTGCACTAACTTTGGATCTTCCATATCACGATCTTGTTGCATCATGGCATTACATCTATTATAATTCTTACCGTGCCTTTCAGTGGCAAGCGTTTCGTGAAACTTACGGTGATGGTCTAGAGATTAAACGAGAAGGAAATGGCCATGTGGCATGGCGTGACGTCACCATTCCCTTAGCAAGCATGACCATGAACATGGGGACTGTGATATTATTTGTACTCCTGAATATTATGGGAGATTGACATTTTTCTACTGCCAATGAGGCTGCTTGCGTTGTATTCGGTGCCCTAGCTCAAGGTCATACATTGTTTAACATCATAGGTTGTGTTATCTCCAACCTGAAATGAGCTCGCACTTTTCAGGATCAGTATATACTTTTACCGGTCACCGCTTGCCGAATCATGAAGACACATTTCCCACAATTTGCAGCTACTTTTCATGACTGGGTCAAGGTAGATTCTATGTGCCCAAAGAAACGAATCATTCGTTCATTGAGGTTTCGGCAATGGAAGCGTCCCGCTCAGTACCTGAGGCATGTTTGTTGTTACCCAAAGGATGAAAATATGAAGACACATTTGAGGAAATCTGGAAACGAAGAATGGGCAGAAATTTGGCAGACTATTATCTTTTGGCGCGATGCTAAGGAAATGCATTTCCTTCAAGAGGACGGTAGAACTTCACATCCTGCTGGATGGTAAACTTGAGCTTACCATTGTACATATATCTAGCTAAACCTTATGTTTGGTGTGCTATTGTTTTTCATGTTTCGTATGCTATTGTTTTTATTTCATGTGCTATGTTTAGTGTGCTATTGAACATTTTCTTGTTTTTTCTGAATAATATATTATGTTCTCCAACCTTTCTGTTCCAGCAATCTAGCCCTAATTTTGCTCACGGTTCTCAGGTACTTTCTCTCTTTAATTATTGATACTTCGAGGACTAAGCATCATACTTTTTTGGGGGTGCTTTAACCCCAGAGAAAATATTAGGCAAATTGTAACTTCAGATATAGTTTTTATTTTCATGTTAATAATTGTACTTAGTGACAAAGTCTTGTTTCCTTTTCAATGATGAAAATTGTCTAGAAATCTCACATTAGTATCCGAATTAGAAGTTGTTTTTAAAAAACTTAAGATAATATGTATGCAATAGTTTATACATCTTTTCATGAACATTCATGTACTGAGTATCATCGATTGTACATAGCAGTAAGTTTCTGGAACCAACGGTTAGTTACTTAAACTATAAACCCTGTGAGAATCTAACCAAAAACCTTGACATGAGTGATTTGTGTGTGATGACACAGAGGAGTAGTTTTTCCGATTAGAGAAAATCACGTATCTACTTACTTGATCACCACTCGAACCCTAGGCGAGAATTTAGGCCATCTTTGGATCGACATAGCTAAAAATTCTTACATGTTACAAATTTTACCGCTAGTCACTCCACTGAACCTTTCATCAAACCTTTCACTTTCACTAAAAAAAAAAAAAAAAAAAAATTCTTACCCATCTATTAAACCAAATAAAAGAACCTACCTAAGTGATGAGTATGAGAAATAGGATGAAATGTGGAAAGAATAAAGAGAAAGACTTGTCCCAAATAAAAGTCAGTTACTTGCTTCAGGAAAGAAAAATATAATCATGTTTTTAAGCCATCTAAAAAAAAAATAATAAATATATATATATATATATATATATATATATATATATATATATATATATATATATATATATATATATATAGAAGGAAAGAAAACAAAGATTTCTCTAGTGTAAATATATGAAGACCCTATTCTCTCATACTCGTAAATTTTAATTATCCATTTCCATTTTCTTGTACACTATCACCTAATCCCCACAATACCTAATAAAGACCTCTAGCTCAATTAGGAGTAGGGTGGTGTGATAATAAGTAGTAGACGTGATTGATCGACATCGGCTCCTCTGACTGTCATTGAGATGTGAGGAAACGTGTGCCCACTGCACACTGGAGTTAACAAAACCTGAGTGGAATTTTTTTTTTTGTGAAATTGTGTTTTGACACATACCGCGGAGAACCCATTTAGGTACACTTTCCAAAGGATTCAAAACAACCCCGCTAGTACATTTCAATGAAAAGTTCACGCATGCATGATCATATGTAGATGTTTTAATTATTGAATACATATTAACTTGAGTTTAAAAAGAAATCAATCCTCGCTCCCTCGCTAAGGAGATGTATGGATATCTGAGATTAATTTAGGAAACGAAGCTACATCACCGAAGTCGTTGTAGTATAAATGAAGTTTGTGAGTATCTTCTCTGAAAAACTCTCACGAGACTATAACTCATCCACTAGGGAATTCCTAGTGGTTTAAGGCCTTGTTGCATATGGTCAATGCAACCGCACTCTGCGAAATGAGAATTAGTTAGGACTACACATTTTTTGGCCACTTATCTGTTTCAATGTCTCTTCTTTGCTTGAGGACAATCAAAGTGCTTTTTTGGGGTAGTGTGATAAGCACCCAAAAGTGTATTATGAAATCCCGTTGAGACATATAAATTTGGTTAACTATGTGTTTAATAATCATGAAATAAATATGTTTTCATACTTTTGCAGGTATTCGCAGTAAACATGGAAATATGGTTTAAACCTGCAATAAAGCACGAGGAACGACATGTATATGAATTCTTCAAAATCCACACAGAAGCATCAAACTTCCGAAGCTCCTACCTCTTGAACCAGGACTCGAATCGACAAGTGAAGTGAGCTTTCGGACAATCGTATGCGATGAACTCTACGATAGGCGGGGAAGTTGTAAAATTGCCCAAAGACCGGACCGCCATCGGACTACATATAGGACCCACTATACGGGCCCGCAAGATTGGATGAGTCATCAATCATGGAGCATGTCAAGACAAAAATGACAAATTATTGGTGCAAAGTTGACACCTTGCATGTAATTAATTAGATTAGGTGTTAATAGTGAAAAAAAGGCAAGGTGTCACTTTGTTTTAATGTGGTGGATAAAAATGAAGTAAATGTGGTTTGATGTTTCACATGGGAGGAAATGAGATGTCTCTCAAATGAAGAAGAAAACAAAACAAGGGGGGACACTCCATTTACTCCCTTGACTTTTTTTTCTTACCTTGTATTATTTTAGTTCCTTAGGGTGTGTTTGTTAACTGGCAAATGGGGATGGCTAATTGTATTTTCCCACTAGAAGTACCATTTGTCAGTGTTTGGGTGTATTTAAGGGCCCTGGCAAATACTATTTAGAATTAGCCGGCAAATCAAATTATCCCACTAGAAGTGGGAAAATAGAAAACACCTCCCCCCAAAGTTAAATTAGTCACCCGGTGAAAATAGAAACAACTCTCCCTCTCCCTCTCTCTCTCGATCTCTCCTCTCTTTCTCACTGCCCCTCTCATCAACTCATCAACTTGCTCTCTTCTCATGTATTTTCTCTTATCTCTCTTCTCTCTTTCTCTCAATCTCTCTTTCTCTCTCAAACTCTAGGTTTCTCAATCTCTCTGTCTCACATTTTTTTTTTTTTTTTTTTTTTTTTTTTTATGTTTTTCTCTCTGTGACCAAAAATTTTTAATTTTCAAATGTTTAATTAATTAATTTTAACTGTTTTCATGGTTATACAATTTGACCAGTGACCACAACGGTTAATACAAAGATGGAGAGACTGTGTAGTTAGTTCATTGGTGCTATCACCAAATCTACTTAATTTAGTCCAAGTAGGTAGCTAGGTGTATTGGTTCATGAAGTTGTTTTCAATGTTTTGATTTTTGACAACGTTAGTTAGCCAAATAAATACAGCTTTTAGACTATGAGAGCTTTTAGACAAGTAGTTACCAGTAGGTTTTGTACTCATATTTTTCCTTTCTTTTATTTGATAAACAGGTTTGTCATTGGGGTGTTCCACGAATTGGTGAAACACTTCGTTATCATTAAGTCATATCTCTCACGACCAAGAAAAATAGTTCTTTGGGGTTGAGATATATAGAACAGTATTAGTAATTCACGTTTGATGTATGTTTACCATGAGACATTGTTACATGTACATAATAATTTTTCTTGGTTGCTTTTTAATTATATAAAATGAGAGAATTGTAATATTAATCCCAAACTAACAAATTTACACATAAACCGCCAACAAGATAACACACTAAGTAATAGCTTTTAACTATTTTAAAATGGTTCTCATGAAGTGGATGTGTTAAGACATAGAAATTAGTAGGCTGAATTTGATTGCAAACATAGAAAGATGGCCTTAATCTGAATCCTTCCGCACGGCTTTGTATGTCATGTTGTCATGTAAGCAATAAGCATAGTAGCATACTTTGTTTAACATTTTGTCCTATATGCCGTTCATTGGTGCTCCCTCGATCTTTGGTGGGGATACTTCTCAAACCGAGAGGGTCCTAGAAGCACTACACCTACTGCTAAGAAGACTAGGAAGTCTCGATTCTTTGAGGATATATCCAACCCCTTCGCTTTAGGGTTTAACCGCGGTGGCGAAAATTGCCGAGGCCCTCAAACTAAAACCACGAAGAAAAAGTAGACCAAATAGATTTGTTGAGTCTCCGTGTGTGTGTGTAGTGGGCTGGTGGTGTGTGGTGTGTGTGGTGGTGGTGGTGGTGGTGTGCTTGCGATCTTTCGCTTTGCCATGCGCTATCTATCTTTCTTCGATGTTTATTGTTCTTCTTTGTGGTCTTTGAGACCTGTAGCAAGTCAAATCCTGAAAATACAATCAGAAATTACTTTTTGCTAACATGATAACATTGCTATCACAGAATGCATTTAACTTTGGAGTTCAGCCGTGGTTGCCACAAATTATACCATTGTGGAAGAACAGGAACTGTGTTTATTTCAAACAAGGAATGCAACATATTCAGTTTTGCAAACACTTATTCAAAGGCAGGTGCATCACACAAGTATCTTGAGCAAGGGGTGCAACATTAGTTCGAATGCAGTTCCTGTAACCTTGAGGAGTTGGGGATAACAGCCCAACTAAATTGTGCTCTAACAGTAGAAGAATGAGATTGGAGTCCTCTAGGCTCTAAACATAGTGTGGTGAAACTAAATGTGCGAGGGGGGCTTGAGAGGAAATATCAAGTCCTTCTGGGGTAGATTTTATATAAATGATTACATGGACAGCTGCCGCGCTGGTGCCCACTAACTTCACTTGTAGATTGTTGAGCATATAATAAATGGTATTGAGGAGGTAACAACAAGAGCATTGGTGGAAACAAATTCTTCAGCGGCTGTAGCATTTGGTTCTGAACATCTGGCTTTGTAAATTTTAGCGAGGTGGAGAAGAGTTATTATGCTCAAGCTAAGCTGGTTTTCTCCAAGGCACAATGACATTTTATATGTCTTCGGATAATAATAGTTGTTATGGTTCATTGCACTTTCACTTTATTTTATGGTTATTTGATAAGGCATTTTATGGATACTATTAAAGTTGAGTTGTATTGTCTTTAATTTTATTTTTTGTTATACTTTATTGAGTTTGAAAACAAAAAAAAAAAATTATCTCCAAAAAGTTAAAATATCATTTGCCATTGGAGAAAAACCATGTAAACAAACACTGGCAAAAATGATAAATCTTATATTTTTCCACTATAAATTTTAGCAAACAAACACTGGCAAACTGAAATTTTCCCACTAGAAATTTGCCTGGCAAATCTATAGTGGGAAAATACTGGCAAATCTTATATTTTCCCACTAGAAGTTTGCCAGTTAACAAACACACCCTTAGTCATTCTTATTATTTAGTTTTTAGTTTTGTAAGAAAGCTTGTAATAGTTTTAATGGAGGAAACCTTGGTTTTCTTCTAGAAAATAAATAAAAAGCAAGTGAGTTTAGTTAGTTTATCTTCTTCCTCTTTCTCTCTCTCTTTTGTTCTTCTAGTTTGTAATCCTTTATCCCAAGGATCATGAGCTAACTTCCCTTTTGGGGAGTTAATCCAACTCATGTGAGGGAAAATAATTGTTGTTGGTTTGGTAGGTTGTTAGGAAGAACAACTAGACCTACATCCTATCCCAAAATGATAGTTGGTGTAGTGTCTAGTTAGGAATCAAGGAATGAGCTCAGAGATAAGTCATTGCTTGATTCCAATTGCTAACATGTATGAGTTTAGAAATGAGCCATACATGTTAGGGATCAAGTTTTCTTCCATTAGGGCTTGTCTATGAGTCTAGGAAGAATCAAATGAACCTTTTCAAATCAACAACTAAATATTATTTTCACATGAGGAGGATTAGCTCTCCACCTTTTCTTTAGTAAATTGTATTTTGTCTTAGTTGCATATTTCGAATCTTAATGTTTTTCTTTAATGTTTGTGTAGGAAAGAAACCTAGTATTAATATAAACTTACTCACTAGTTCCCTAAGAGTAACAACCAAGTTGTAGTTGTCCTAACCTTTAGGTTGGTTCGATCCTTACTTCAACTTTACGAACGCGAAGATCGTGAGTAAGGAACTTTGAGTTCGCTTTTGCATCAAATTAGAGAGTCAAATCTCTAACGTAGTAAAAAAAAGCTAATATCATACATCATACCAATCAGAAGTCACAAAGTCTCAACTTCACCTACTTTGGGTTTTGCAGACTCAAAGGGATGATTTTTGTCTAATCCAACACCTCTGGAACGCGATCACCAGGAAAACAAAAAGGTTAGCACCTCTACCTACTTTAGTCATGCAGATTATGATGTTTTGGGGTTATCCAATAATTTCTCTAGAGACACCCCTTCAAAGAGTAAATATTAGTGTGCTCCAAACAGACTACTCCGTTGGTTTTTGGACTCCTGACACTCTGACAGATGAACAGAACGACCCAAGCTCAAACTCTGAACTTTTCTTTGATGAAAATGCCATGATAAACATTTTTAATCCCATGGAAGGCATTCAATTTCTTCATCACGGCATGCGGGAACTATATGCTCGTCAGAATATCATCATTACAACTCTTAAGGAATTCCAAGAACGTCAAGCAATGCATGATGTTGAACAGGAGGAAATCTTGAAAAATCATTCTCAGTCCTTGCAAAATCACGTTCTCCTAATGGAGAATCAAACTACACTCTCTCTCCGAGGGGGACATTCAGATCAGCTTCGGACAACAAATTGAAGAACTAAACACTGTGGTGCACGATATGCGTCTCCAGTAGCATCATAATAATCCATGATTTTCTTATTGAATAAAAATGGAATAATAATACTAGGTGAATAAATAAATAATCGTATATATTATTACATTTTTCGTCGTATTATTAATTTTGTTCTTATCTTTGTGTCTTCTTTTGTAAGAAATGCTTGCTAGAATTATTTATGTTGTGACTAACTAATTTTAACATGTGATTTTCAATGTCATTACAGGAGGGCTTATTTTCTTCTATACTCATTTATCCATCCAGTTGCCTTTCTCATTGCCCATTTCTTTACTTCATCCACCATGGCATCTTCATCAAACATTGCATCTTCATCAAACATGACACCTCAAAAACTCATTCCTGAGCAATCCTTTCAGTCTATGATGGATTCCAATACTTATGGCCATATCTTCTGTGACTACATCACTAACATTGGGTGGTCTTCCCTAGTTCTTCAACCTGACCAAACTTATTCTCTGAGTTTGGCCGCATACTTTTATGCTAATATGGAGGACACACCAGCTTTCAATCATGTGCATTGCTTCTACTTAGATGGGTTCACAATCCTAGTTGGTGACACATATCATATTTTTTTTGAACAACAACTTGCCCTAACTTTGGATCTTCCATATCACGAACCGGCCACATCATGGCACTACATCTATTATAATTCTTACTGTTCCTTTCAGTGGCAAGTGTTTTCGCGAAACTTATGGTGATGGTCTTGAGATTAAACGAGAAGGAGACAGCCATGTACCATGGCGCGACATCACCATTCCTTTAGCAAGCATGACCATGAACATGGGGACTGCGATGTTGTTTATACTCCTGAACATCATGGGAGATTGGCATTTTTCTACTGCCAATGAGGCTGCCTGCGTAGTATTCAGTGCACTAGCTCAAGGTCATACATTATTTAACATCTTAGGTTGTGTTATTTCCAACCTGAAACGAGCTCGCACTTTTTCGGGATCGGATATTCTTTTACCTCAGAATCGCTTGTCGAATCATGAAGACACATTTCCCACAGTTTGCAGCTACTTTTCATGATCAGGTCAAGGTAGATTCTATGTGCCCAAAGCAAACAAAATCATTCGCTCATTAAGGTTTAGGCAATGGAAACGTCCCCGCTTCGGGTACTTTTGAGGCATGTTCGTTGTTACTCGAAGGATGAAAATATGAAGAAACATTTGAACAAATCCGGAGACAAAGAATGGGTAGAAATTTGGCAGACTATTATCTTTTGGCGCGATGCTAAGGAAATACATTTCCTTATTGAGGACGCCAGACCTACACATCCTGCTGGATGGTAAATTTGAGCTTGTCATTGTACATATATCTAGCTAAAAATTATGTTCCGTGTGCTATGTTTCGTGTGCTATTATACATTTCATTATTCCTTTTGGTATAATATATTATGTTCTCCAACCTTTCTGTTCCAGTATTCTAGCCCTAATTTTGCTCACGGTTCTCAGGTAATTTCTCTCTTTATTTATTGATGCTTCGAGGACTAAACATCATTCTGTTTGGGGGTGCTTTTAAACCTGTAGCAAAAATTAGGCATATTGTAACATGTATATAGTTTTTTTTCTTGTTAATAATTGTACTTAGTGACAAAGTTTGGTTTCCTTTTCAATGATGAAAATTGTCTAGAAATCTCACATTAGTATCTGAATTAGGATTTGTTTTAAGAAACTTAAGATAATACGTATGCAATAATTTATACATCTTTTCATGAACATTAATGCACTGAGTATCATTGATTGTACATAGCAGTAAGTTTATGGAACCAACGGTTAGTTACTTAAACTATAAATCCTGTGAGAATCTAACTAAAAGCCTTGACATGAGTGATTTGTATGTGATGACACAGAGGAGTAGTTTTTCCGATTAGAGAAAATCACGCGTCTACTTACTTGATCACCACCAGAACCCTAGGCGAGAATTTAGGCCTTCTTTGGATCGATATAGCTAAAAATTCTTACCTGTTACAAATTTTACCGCTAGTCACTTTACTGAACCTTTCATCAAACCTTTCACTTTCACAAAAAATTCCTTACCCATCTATTAAACCAAATAAAAGAACTTACCTAAGTGAGGAGTATGAGAAATATGATGAAATGTGGAAAAATAAAGAGAAAGACTTGTCCCAAATAAAAGCTTTAGGAAAGAAAAATAGAGATGTTTTAAATAAAAAATCATCGTATCCGAGGCTGCAAAGTTCTTTTTAGGAGTAGGGTGGTGTGAAATAAGTCCGGAGTTAACAATACCCAAAGTGGTAAAATTTTGGCCCATGTGAGAACCTATTTAGGTATGCTAAAGTACATTTTTAATGCAAAGTTCATTGTATGTATTATCATATGTAGATGTTTTAATTATTGGATGCATATTAACTTGAGTTTCAAAGAAATCAATCCTCATTCCTTGCTAAGGAGATGTATGGATATCTGAGATTAATTTAGAAAACGAGTTTTTGTCACAAAGTCGTTGTAGTATAAATGAAGTTTGTGAGTATCTTCTCTGAAAAACTCTCACGAGGCTATAACTCGTCCACTAGGGAATTCCTAGTGGTTGAAGGCCTTGTTGCATATGGTCAATGCAACCGCACTCTGTGAAACGAGAGTTAGTTAGAACAACACATTTTGGTCACTTATCTGTTTTAATGTCTCTTCTTTGCTTGAGGACAAACAAAGTGCTGTTTGGGGGTAGTGTGATAAGCACCCAAAATTGTAATATAAAACCCCATTGAGACATATAAATTTGGTTAATTATGTGTTTAATAATCATGAAATAAATATATTTTCGTACTTTTGCAGGTATTCGCAGTAAACATGAAAATATTGGTTAAACCTGCGATAAAGCACGGGGAACGACGTATATATGAATTCTTCCAAATCAGCCATGTAAAGCTCAACAAATCCGCACAAAAGCATCAAACTTCCGAAGCTCCTACCTTTTGAACCAGGACTCCGAATGCGACAAGTGAGTTGCTCAGACAATCAGGGCGATGAACTCTACACATAGGCGGGAAGTTGTAAAATTGCTAAAAGACCGGACCGCCACTGGACTGCACGTGGATCCACTATACGGGCCTGCAAGATTTGATGAGTCATCAATCATGGAGCATGTCAAGACAAAAAATGCCAAATTATTGGTGCAAAGTTGACACCTTGAATGTAATTAATTAGATTAGGTGTTAATAGTGAAAAAAAGGCAAGGTGTCACTTTGTTTTAATGTGGTGGGTAAAAATGAAGTAAATGTGGTTTGGTGTTTCACGTGGGAGGAAATGAGATTTCTCTCAAATGGAGAAGAAAACAAAACAAGGGGGACAATCCATTTACTCCCTTGACTTCTTTTCCTTTACCTTGTATTATTTTAGTTCCTTAGTTTTAGATAGTTTTAGTTTTGGTTTTGGAACAAAAGCTTGTATAGTTTTAATGGAGGAAACTTTGTTTTCTTCTAGTGGAAATAAAATCTAAATGCAAGTGAGTTTTTATAGTTAGTTTTCTCTTTTTGTTCTCTCCCCCTCTTTTTACATTCTACATTAGTCATCTTTTAGCCCTAGGACCATGAGCTAAACCTCCCCTTTGTGGGGAGTTAATAATACTCATGTGAGGGAAAATCTTTGTTATTTGGTTTAGTGAGTTGTTTAGGAAGAACAACTAGACCTACATCCTATCCCAAAATGATAGTTGGTGTAGTGTCTAGTTAGGGATCAAAGTGATGAGCTTAGAGATAAGTCATTGCTTTGGTTCTACATGCTAGCATGTCTGAGCTTAGAGATGAGTCATATATGTTAGGGATCAAGAGTTCTAGGAAGATTAGATGCACTTACTAAAATCAAATAACAAAAGTTATCTTCACATGAGGAGAATTAACTCTCCACTTTTGTTTTATTAAAATTTTATCTTGTCTTAGTTGCATGTTTACGTAACTTAATGTTTTAAATTTTTGTGTAGTAAAGAAACCAAGTATTTAGTATTTATAAAATCATAGCTAAACTTACTCATTAGTTTCCTAAAAGAGTAAAACCAAGTTGTAAGTGGTCCTAGAATTTAGGTTGGTTCGAATCCCTACTCCAAATAATATGAACATGAAGATCGTGAGTAAGAAAAAATATCTTTGAATTCGCACTTTGGCCAAAGAAGAGATTCAAATCTCTAATATAGCAAAAAGGTGAATATCATGTACCAACCCTTTTTCTCTTTACATATTTCCCTAAAACCCATTTCTTTCCACTCTGGTCATTTTTTCGAGCAGCTTTACCCTTCCTACTACCCAAATCATTATCGTCATCGACATCATCACTAGTATCACTTGGAGTACTGACCCTGTCTCTATTTGCAAATTTCCCCAAAACCCCTTTCTTTCCACTTTGGTCATTTTTCTGAATCCTACTACCCAAATCACTATCGTTGTCGGTATCATCGTCAATATCACTTGGAGTACCGACCCTTTTTCTCTTTCCAAATTTCCCCAAAACTCCTTTCTTTCCACTCTGGTCATTTTTCTGAACAGCTTTACCCGTCCTACTACCCACATCATTATATTGGTCGACATCATCATCGGTATCACTTGGAGTACCAACCCTTTTTCTCTGCAAATTTCCCTAAAACCCATTTCTTTCCACTTTGGTCATTTTTCTAAACAACTTTACCCCTCCCACTACCCACATCATTATCTTCATCGGCATCATCATCAGTATCACTTGGAGTACCAACCCTTTTTCTCTCTGCAAATTTCCCCAAAACCCCTTTCTTTCCACTCTAGTCATCTTTCTTAATAGCTTTACCCCTCCTATTACCCAAATCATTATCATCGTCGACATCATCGACAATATCACTTGAAGAACCAACCCTTTCTCTCTTCGTATCCTTCCCCAAAAACCATTTCCTTCTACTCTGATCTTTCAAGCAATATTAGCTACCCTAGCTTAGAAGGGTAATTCAATGTTGTCTCTTGATAAACATAAAAAGATAAAGTTTACCTACGAAATGAACGATAGAAATCAAAACGTAAGTAAACTAAAACTTAATTACATGCCTAAATTTATCAAAGATTGTTCTACTCTCGATCTATTGAACCGATATAGTGGAGTAGGAAGTTCATTCTACTCCTAGTCCTTCCGCATGCTGTGTTTTCTAGTCTAATTACTCTACTCTAAGTCTAATGAGAGATTTACGAAATGATAACTAGACTACGATGCAACTACCCACAAGATGCAACTAGTCGACTATTTAAACAACTATGGGAATACTACGTCGATTCTATGATAAGGAGTTAGAGGGGGATTGATTCCACCTTAGCTCAACTTAATCCACTAACAACGAATCATCATAATCCGAATTGAATTGCTTCCCAGAACAATCTGGTTATTCCTAATACACATGGCATTTCTACCAATTCATAACTAGCATGTGAACGATTACACCCATTCTCATGGTGAACTAATCATTTCTAGAGTGGAAAGGAAATTATGACTATTCAACATTAACACGAATCAAGCCTTCATCAAGGCTTCGTAACCCCCTCTAATGGAGGTTTAGCCGAGAATCATCACGCTATCATTCCTAATCAAATTCGAACAAGACATGATATAAAGATTGAAACTTTGCTTATTTAAACTCAAATGGAAACTACTCATGCAAAAATCTATTCAATCTAATAAAGACAAATAATTGAATCTAAGAATTGAACTAAATAAGTAAATGGAAAATGAAACTAGATTACCAAGAACACTATTTTATTAATCTAATGAATAATAAAATAATGATTCAAATACTAAATTAATAATCTACTTTGTTTTAAAGTAATTAATTAAACATGAAACTAGATCTAAAACAAGATATGAAAAACTAATTAATTAACTAATTGAAATTCTAAAACTAAGTTCTAAAACTAATTAATGGAGGCTAACAAATCAAATTTTTAATCTAGGTCCAACTATCTACCATTAACAAAGATCTAAGCTTTTGTTTTTATACTTTCAGATCCAAAAATCATGCATGGGCTTGGAGCCATGTTTTGGGCCGGAAAATCGGGCCCAAAACCCAATTCTTTCAGTCCGTAAAGGGCTCTTCAGCTGGATTTGGCTTCAACAGACTTTTCATCCACTTTTGATCCTCTGATTGGGTCAAGGCTAAATCATTGGAAAGCTCTTTCCGAGCCGGTCGTTTTGACATAAGGTAGGCCCAATTCCGAGGTCTGAGTCCAAAGATACGGCCTTCGAAGTTCTCACGACTTTGTGTCTTTGTTTTACGCCAAGGCCGACTTTTCAGCTTTTGACCGGGCTTTACAAAGGCTTTGTCTTCTTGAATCTTGGCCTTTAATCACAGAACTCCTTAGCAACCGACCTTTGCTCCTTTATCTCGCTAAAGTGGCATATTTCTACACATCATGGACTTTGAAGCCTGAAATGCATAAAAAACACGTAATCAGTATTAACTCTTAATTATTACTTACATAATTGGCCTAAAAGTATGATGGTTAAGGGGTTAAAACTACAGTTTTGGGCTCTTATCAAACCACCCCCAAACAACATTTTGTTTGTCCTAAAGCAAAGATGAGAAATTAGAATAAGTGACCAAAAATGGAGTTCAATCTACTCTCGTTTCGCTGAGTGCGATTGCATTGACTATATGCAACAAGGTCTTAAACCACTAGGAATTCCCTAGTGGACGAGTTATAGCCTCGTGAGAGTTTTTCAGTGAAGGTACTCACAAACTTCATCTATACTACAACGACTAAGAAATAAAACTATTGTTTCCTTATTCATGCTCTAAATTAACTATACCTCTCACTAGCAATGCATATAGAGTAATCAAGTCGAAACCTAAGCTAATATATGCATAATAATCAATCATCTACAATAAACATATATACAATGAGTAATACTATGAAATGCCTAGCAGGTTCGTTTCTGAAACTCGGAATAGTGTCCTTAAGTAGGTTCTCACAATAATAGTCAAGATACAACACTCGATTTTTCCACTCAAGTTTTCATCTCTCCGATGCGGTGGGCACACTTTACCTTACAATCTCAATGACAACAAGGAAGCCAGAGTCGATCAAACACATCTGCCACTTACTATCACACTAACCTATTCCTAATTGAGCTAGAGGTCTTTATTAGGTGTTGC
The DNA here is from genome assembly GCF_015680905.1 of Coptis chinensis. Taxonomy (NCBI): domain Eukaryota; kingdom Viridiplantae; phylum Streptophyta; class Magnoliopsida; order Ranunculales; family Ranunculaceae; genus Coptis; species Coptis chinensis. The sequence goes on from NC_141456.1 coordinate 43,686,296, forward strand.
GGGGATTAGGAGATGGTTTAAGAAGGAAGAAAATGGATATTCAAAAAGGACAAGTCTGAGATAATAGAGTCTTCATATTATGTAACTAGAGAAAACCTTGTTATTTACTTTTGCTTCTACACTTTGTTTCCATCCTTAGCCATATATATTTTTTTCTTTTTCCTTTGGCTTTTGATTCCTTTTATTCTATATTTTTTTGGAGTTTTTATTTTATTTATATTTATATTTTTCTTTTCTTTGGATGGAAACTTCTTTTCGTTATTTTCTGAAGCAATTAACTAACTTTTGTTTACACGTGTTTTTCTTCTTCTTCTTCCTCATTTTATTCTCGGACTTATCTAAATTGGGTAGGTTGAATTTTTATTTTGTTTTTTGTTTTGTAACAGGGTAAAGGATTTGTGGTTTATGAAAGGCTAAAGAAAGGCTCGAGGGGGCTTACTTAGCGGAAAATAATTCATAGGTTTGAATTTCTGGCTATATCGATCCAAAGAGGGCCTAAATTTCTTTTAGGATATGGCATAGTGATCAAGCAAGTGGACGGTGTGATTTCTCTATCCAGATTTTACTTCTCCCTTGTGTCATTTCTCAAATGTTCCACTCATATAAGGCTTTAGGCTATATTCTTACAGGATTTGTAGAATAAGTACTCTAGCCTAGAGTTCAGAAACTTGCTGCTAACAATCATAGATAGTCATGTAATATATTTATAGATAGATGCAAAGATTATTACCTACATCTTAACCTAAGTTTCTAACAATTATTCTAATGCAAAAGCTACGTGAGACTTCTAGATTATTAAGAGCATAGAGAAAGAAAACAATACCAATATTCCTAAGTGTATAACATAACTTATTTATTTATATTTTTGAATTTTTGAAATTTTAACTAGAAAACAAGTGCATAGTATACCTATTTATATCCTAACAGATGCCTTAATTACACTTGTTTCTATGTCCTCCCCCCCAAAGAAGAAGCATGCTTTGTCCTCAAAGCATTTAAATAAAGAGGGTAGAAAAATACCATGGAAACGCGTGAAATTCTGGAACATCTGCAAAACAAGATTAAAACATACTAATATAAAAACTGACGCAACTCTATAAGAGTTCCACCCATTATGGGGTTAACAAGAATCAAATTGCTAGGGATATAAGCAGACACTAACTAGAATTAAAACTTACCTTATCTCCCGCTTTATTCATCATCCTCCTCACCCTCTTCTTCTATAAAGAAGTGAGGTTCCTTCGCGTCCTGCCATGCCATGATAATTTGCCAGGCTTCCCACCATTTATCATCTATTATTGCTAACCTATTAAACGCCACTTGGTCTGACGGGGTGTAGGGTGCAACCTGATGAGGTTGTATCCTCCACCCTTGCCAAGTCATTGTACGGAAAGATCAAATAATACTATTGGTGGGTCGCACAGTGTCGACCGTAATCCAATCCGTGAAACGTGTACAAAAAACAGGAAAGAAACATAGCATAATACGGGAAATTAGAACAGGCATAAGAAGGTACTTATGCCTCATGCTATGGGCTCGAGCTAAACTAGACATCAAGGTTCTGGGAAGGTCATGGCACATACGTCCCGTGGCTAAAGCAAGGAAGACGCTGCAAGTGGCATCATTCACAGAAGAAAAACGCCGTTCCCCTAAAATGATTAGCATGATCCAAAACATAACAGTTCCTATGTTCATGGACATGCTACCAAAAGTGACGTTATAGTCCCCTTGGTCCTCGATACGGAAAATGCCTGCCCCATACGACTCATGCAAAAACTCATAAGTGTAGACATGCATATTATCTACCCAATAACACCATGGGTATTGTATTTCAGCGGGCATAGCAAGTCCAAGAACAAATGCTAGCAAGAACCTGGTAATTTCCATTGGTTCATCATTAATGTTGATGGAGAACACTTCCGGTCTCTCAAAGAAAATGTAGTTATCGTAAAAATAAGATGCTAGTGTTGGAGAATAAAGTTCAGCAGGTTTTACCACAAGCGGTTCCCAGCCTACGTATGTGATCGCCTCGCGAAACCAAGCACCATAAGTAGTGCTTTGGATCAAATCTTCGAAAGACTGTTCCGGTATTATTGTAGGAGATGTCATCTTAACAATGCTCTGGAACAGCTGCAAATGATCCGGGAACAACCCGCAAAAAACTGGAAATTTTTGTGTTTACGGAGGTCGTATGCCAGTGCGCTCCACTTGAAGCGCGAGCGCCTCGATGATTTTAAGTTCCAGTGTTTGGGCGAGAGTCGCGCTCACCTTGGGCGCAGGTGCGCTCAGTGCAAAATTTCTGACAGAGACTAGGGCGCAGGTGCGCTCCACTGGGGCGTAGGTGCGCTCCGAGGTGTTGATTTTTGAAAATGGTGAAGAACAACCGGAAACGTGGGAGTGAAAGGTGAGTGATGGAAGTTAGGTGTAGTGTGGGTTGTGAGTGTAGAATGAATGAAGTTTTTATAGGTTTTAAGTTGCTAAAATGGATCGGAAAGTTGCCAAAAAGTTTTTACGGTAATTTCAGAAAAATACTAAAATTTTCAAACCCGAAACAGAAACAACTCATATTCTTGATTCTAAAACAACCCTAGTATCTTTTAGGTTAAATTTAGGATAAAACTACCTAACTTATCTAGATTTCATCCTACCATGATATTTATTCATAGATATGCCTAATCGGCAATATTCTCACCCTGACTCCGAAATAACTTCTAAAAACGAGGGTCATATAAAAATCATGCTGGAATAGATAATACCACCCCCAAACAATTTAGGAAGGTGGGATCAATATTAAACAAACCACGCATTAATGAAAAAATAACCGCATTATATTAAAATTTTCATTCAAAGTACATTTCACTACAAAATTCAAATTACCGAATTAAAATTGACATTAAAATAACTAACAATAATAAAACTACAAATAAAAATCATCAAGCTATACTATCCCTAAACACGTCAATACTGGTAGCGGAGGGCACACGCTCAGGAGATGGCTCTTGAGCTCCCGATGGGCCAGCACCATTCGTCTTTCGGCGACGAACGCTCGTGCCTCGATGATGTATCCTCGGAAGGAGAATCCCCGTGAGGTGGAAAGCATGCAAGCATATCGGCCCGGAACTGGTGCTGAGCTTCTAGCTCAGTCCTCATCTGTTCCCACTGCTCATCCTCTCGCTGGGTACGAATCTTGAAGTTATAGGGGATAATAGCCTGTCAAGTCCGGAGGTCTTCGCAAATAGTATTGAGTGAACGCATGCCACGATGAATCACAGCCATGCGTTCTGCATCTGACCAACACCTCTCCAAGGCATCAGCATCAAAACATGTCAAGTCCTCCTCGTCCTCCAAGTCATTCTCATTTCCAACGTCCTCCTCGTCGACTACCCTATCCTCAGGCAACCTCTAAACTTGTTGGATACACTCCTTATAAATCCGAGGATTTCGGTGTAGTATGAGGTAAATCCTATCAGACGTCGGAGTCGCTCTCAACTTCAGCATGATCTTGGTTATCAAAACAGGGAGAGGTGCAATAGACTTCCCTACTCCCCTAATCATGTTAAGCAAAAACTCCAAGATACATAACTCATACTTCTACTCCTGGAGTATCCATAGAATGTGAAGGCAGTTCAGACCGATATAGCTGACCTTCTCCTTCCCTATGACATTTCTACCAATCCACTGAGCTGCAGCTAGCTGGTTGGTTATGAGGGATGCCTGGCGAACACAATGCGAACTCCCATTGTAGTTCCCTTCGGTAACAGTCGCGTTCATCAACGGCTCGACCCCAGTATATTGGGACTCCTGTAACGTGGCATCAAGATGGATTCTAGGCGGAATGCCTAGAATCTCAGCCAACAACCCAGCAGTTACTTCCTTCCTCCTCTTTGCCACTGTAACGAAAATTCTATTCCCCTCCAACTCCCTCGTGTTGTAAAACTGTCGGACGAACTCTTCGTGGTAAAAGGCATTGGAAGTTTGAACTGATTTGGGGTTTGTAGAAGGTGTAGGAAGCAATGAGGAACAACATCACTGGAACAACAATGGTGGTGGTGCGGTGGTGGATCGGCAGTTCCAATCTTTGGATTTTTTGGTGGTTTTTGGTTTTGCAAAAGGATGGAGGTGGTGGTGGAAAGGTTTTTGAGAAGATTTGAAATTGATTTGGATGTGTGGCGTGGTGTAGTTAGGTTTCTTTTTAATTTTATTTATTTTTTAGTTAGGGTTTGAAGCTTTGTTGGTTGTTAATGGCGGTTTGGAGAAGAAAACGCACGACTGTTGGTGGACACATAGGGGCGCAGGTGCGCTGCCGGTGCGCGCGAGTTGGGCCCAAGCCCAATTTTCGATATTTCGACTTTTGTCGATTTTTAGCGCAACTTCAAACTAAATTTGCCGCTTCGTTACCGGTCCGATTTTTGCGAATGAGATATGGAAATGATCAGGAGAGAATTTCCAATCCAATGATCCATACAACACTCAATTCTGACCATGGATGACATATAAGATAGTGGAAAATGCCTCGAAGTGCGTGCATGACGTAAGTTATGCGAACGAATGAACTCTAAATTCATAGATTATGTCAACCGGAATCGGAATACAATTAAATGGCCTAAGCAACTCTAATGGGACATAAAACATTCTAGGACGGAAACACGAACACCCCACCCCAAACAATTTTTTTACAACAGAGTTTAGAAAATTTGTTTTTTAAAAGTGGGTCTTTTAAAGTCAGATTCCTAAGACTTCCTAGATTACTATGTTTATTATTTAATATTTTTTTTTTTTTTATAAGGAAAAACAATAAGCAATAAGGACATAATTCACCCCATAGAGAAACATGACTAAAAAATCCGAGAAAACATGCAAGAGTGGAAAACGTGAATTATGTTAAACGTGGACTTACGATCCGGTACTTACAGCCACACACTCCATAGGGAGGGTCCGGTTACCTTAATGGTGCACTCACCAATATCTGGAAATGAAAGGAAATGCACCAAACACAAAAAACCGAAGTCGCTTATAGTCGATACTTTCGACTTTATCTAAACATATGTATGAACATGCAGTTTATCATATATCAACAACCAAAATAGTTGTGGATCATTCCATAAATAAATATCACAAACAACATACCCAAACACAATCAAGCACCAAGATTTCCTATGACGCAACCTAGTGAAATGAAAGTGAAGTCGGATAAACCTATAACGTAACCTAGCATGCACCTTCTTTTTCATCTTTGAACGAGAGGGTGTCCTAATGAATAAGTGTGGAAAAGTGAATGGTTGTGGAAGATATGGTGGATATGGATAAGTTGTAGAAGGAAAGCATGTAAACAATGAGGATGTGGGTTTAGCACAAAACTCATTCATGGTGTAGGTAGGGACTGTCTCAAGTCTGAAAATGAAGGTGTCAAATGGTTTGTCCTTCTGAAGTATTTGTTTACTAGGTGAATTTAAAAAATTATGAAGCATAGGAGAAACAAAAGGATCGAGTGCAAACTCGAGATTCCTTTGAAAGGGTGGAAGGATGTTGTGCAAAGTAGTTCTTGATAGGGTGAATCATCACCTACTCTAAGAAACTCATCAAATTCCTCATCTAGATTGGTCATATCCACATTACTATGGTAGTCCTCTATATCTTTGAGAAAGTCATCTATCTCGTCCTCATCCATAATATGTGTATCGACTAGTGTAGGGATGAAAATGTTGGAGTCTGAACTTCCAAAGGAAAGAAATTTGGGCATATGATTATCAGGGAACGTGTTGTTGAAATAATCTTGAGCGAAGCTCTCGATCATGCTAACCTCTCCATCCATAGACGAATCGGGTAAATGTGTCTTTGTTTTAAAAACATTTACTTCAACAAAGAAGATGGCCAAAAGACATGGACATCGAACCATCATGGCAATTAATGACCGCGATTGGCAGTTACCGGAAAGGACGCCCTAAGATGATCGACAGAGTCGTTAGCGACTTCAGTATCGAGGATGACAAAATCAGGTCGGATAGTAGAAATCCCCGAACTTTTACCAAAGACATTTTCGACCACACCCTTAGGATACTTAATAGACCGATTAGCTAATTGCAACGTCATTTTAGTGGGTTGCATCTCGTCTAGACCTATTTGTCTATACAAATAAAACGGGAGTAAGTTAACACTAGCCCCCAGGTCTAATAATGCGGTCGTCGTATAGGAATCTCCTAAGGTGCATTGTACAATAGGACGACCAGGGTCCTTGTACTTAACAATTCCATTATGTTCAGATATAGTTGGGAATTGTTATGTTAAAAAGGCGTCTTTTGGTATATTGGTCTTACGCCTAGTAGTACACAACTCCTTAAGAAACTTAGCATGGTGTGGTAGCTTTTTAATAGCTTCGAGGAAGGGAAGGTTTATAGTTAGATTCTTGAAAACGTCCCTAATCTCCTCATAATTTGTATCCCTAGTTAACATGGCTAATTTTTATGGAAACGGTGGTTTCTCTCTATATTTAGCATATGTATCACCTGGATGTTTAACCTTGGCTTTCTGTTTCTTAGGTTGTGTTGTAACTGGTACCTCTACAGTGGTAGGCTCTTCAATTTCTATTTTGGTATCTAGTAAAATAGCAGGTGTAGGGGCTACTGGTGGGGTAACTATAGGCATAGTTACTTTGTTATCAACCACTCTGTAAGAACGGAGAGTGGTGATGGCATTTAGCTCACGTACATTTTCATATTCATTACTAGTATTATCGGTTACCTCAAACGCCGTGTTTGTTGTTTTAGGATTAGGTATTGTGTGACTTGGAAACACACCTTTGGGTTGGGCTTTATCTTGGGCCAACTGTTGGCTTAAATTATTAACGGATTGTAGAAGCTGTTGGTTAGATTGAGCCATGGTTTGGAAAAGTTTTTGGCTCATTTGTATGAAGGTGTCAAGACGATCCGGTTGTGTGGGTGTAGTAGTCACGGGTGGTGTGACTGGAACTATCTCACGTGAATTATTTATGGGCGGATTTTGATAGTTATTATTTACCGGAACGATACCTCTATTAGCATTATAATTATTATAACTACCTTGACCTTGTGCTTGACCTTGTCGAGGTTGCACTTGGTTGTTATAATTATTGTAATTACCCTAACCCTGTCCTTGTCGTGGTGGAGCTTGGTTATAACTGTACGTTGGCCTAACATATTGATTATTGTACCCTGGAGGTGTGACGTGTTGGTTATTTCTCCAACCGAAGTTGAGATTTTGTCTCCAAGGGGCGTTAGGTTCACTATTAATGGAACAAGCCTGTTCATAGGCTATAGGACAGTAGGAGTCGGGATGCTCAGGACTCCAACCGAAACTATATGGATTTGAATTTACATTCATGACGGGGATAGGCTTTTGTTGAACGTAAATGGCCTCTACCTTTTAGTGAGTGATTCGATTAGAGTTTTAAGCTCGGGATCGTGTTTAATTTCAAACATACCGGGCGCCTTAATCAGTATTAGAAGAACTAGCGGAGCGGTGGATATCGCCACTACCCCCAGCTTGTTATTTCGCTTAGTTTGATCCTCTAAAAATTTATAAGCCTCGAGGCTCCTTTACTTAAGAAACTACCCCCATTCATTATGTCAAGGACTTTTTATGGTGGTGTAGAAGTCCTTTGAAAAGGCACCGAACTAACGTCTCTTTCGCTAGGTTATAATATGGACACTCTATAAGGAGATCGGTGAAACGATTCCAAGCCTCTCGAAATGATTCATGAAAATTTTGTCGAAAGAAATGAATCTTGGAAAGCATCTCATCCGTCTTTAGGGGGGGTAAAATGTTCCATAAACAAATGAACAAGTTTAGCCCACGAGTCCACGTAATTAGGCGCTTTGGGCGCTAACCAAGACGCCTTTATCGGGTTAAGGTGAAAGGGAACACCCTCGTTTAATTTGTTCCGCACCAACCGTAGGATGGTGGAATGTTGTTAGGACTTGTTCAATCCTACGATGTAGCCGATAAGGTTTTTCATGGTCTAAACCATGAAAAACGGTAACAAATTAAAATATTTGGGGATTCGAAATCCCCCACCGGGTTTGCTAGAACGTTGCAAGATTTGGGGCTATCGCTCAAGGCTTTGTAGAAGTCAGAGAGAGGAGTCTCTCCTTCTTCAGGCATTATATCAGGTGGTGTGTGTGAAATAGTAGTTAGAGGTGTAGTGGGTGGTATACTAGATAGACTTGTTTGTTGACGTTGTCGTGTAATACGTTCGGTGTTTTTGTTCGACCAGACCTTAATCTTATACAAGGCTAAGACCAAACTTAGCTAAACACGTCAACACTCCAAACAATCCTGATATACTAGTATAAACCTCTAACAGGAGATACGAGGTGTGGAAGAAAGGAATACCTGATTGCGTCCTTGCTTCGCTTATGAATAGCGTCTTGTTTACGCGTGTTCAGTGTATATAACAAGTTAGAACACTGAAAAACTTGAAAAATTGAAGTTCGAATCAAACCTGTGGAAATCCGGCAAAATTCAGCCGTATGCTGGTGCGCCACTTTGGCTTTGGGGTGCGCCGCCAAAACTTCGAAGTTACATGTTTTTTGAGCGCGGGTCGCGCTCAACTTCTAGTAACTTTAGCACAGGTGGGCTCCTTTGGGGCGCAGGTGCGCTCCGTGCAATTTTTTTTTTCGAGGAAGTTTAATGCTGAAAAAGACAACCACAGTTAGAATCGAACAAGGGTGGGTGGGTTTAATGGGACTTAAAAATGACTAATTATAGTAAGAAAACAATGCTAAAGGTAACTAAGATGGCAGCGGCGCCATTTGATAAAACATAAAAAGATAAAGTTTGCTACGAAATGAACGATAAAACTCAAAACGTAAGTAAACTAAAACTTAATTACGTGCCTAAATTTATCAAAGATTGTTCTACTCTCGATCTATTGAACCGATATAGTGGAGTAGGAAGTTCGTTCCACTCCTAGTCCTTCCGCATGCTGTGTTTTCTAGTCTAATTACTCTACTCTAAGTCTAATGAGAGATTTACGAAATGATAAGTAGACTACGATGCAACTACCCACAAGATGCAACTAGTCGACTATTTAAACAACTATGGGAATACTACGTCGATTCTATGATAAGGAGTTAGAGGGGGATTGATTCCACCTTAGCTCAACTTAATCCACTAACGACGAATCGTCAGAAATCCGAATTGAATCGCTTCAAGAAAACAATCTGGTTATTCCTAATCCCTAATTACACATGGCATTTCTACCAATTCATAACTAGCATGTGAACGATTACACCCATTCTCATGGTGAACTAATTATTTCTAGAGTGGAAAGGAAATTACGACTATTCAACATTAACACGAATCAAGCTTTCATCAAGGCTTCGCAACCCCCTCTAATGGAGGTTTAGCCGAGAATCATCACGCTATCATTCCCAATCAAATTCGAACAAGACATGATATAAAGATTGAAACTTTGCTTATTTAAACTCAAATGGAAACTAGTCATGCAAAAATCTATTCAATCTAATAAAGACAAATAATTGAATCTAAGAATTGAACTAAATAAGTAAATGGAAAATGAAACTAGATTACCAAGAACACTATTTTATTAATCTAATGAATAATAAAACAATGATTCAAATACTAAATTAATAATCTATTTTGTTCTAAAGTAATTAATTAAACATGAAACTAGATCTAAAACAAGATATGAAAAACTAATTAATTAACTAATTGAAATTCTAAAACTAAGTTCTAAAACTAATTAATGGAGGCTAACTAATCAAATTTTTAATCTAGGTTTAACTATCTACCATTAACAAAGAGCTAAGCTTTTGTTTTTATACTTTCAGATCCAAAAATCGTGCATGGGCTTGGAGCCATGTTTTGGGCCGGAAAATCGGGCCTAAAACCCAATTCTTTCAATCCGTAAAGGGCTCTTCAGTTGGATTTGGCTTCAACAGACTTTTCATCCACTTCTGCTCCTCTGATTGGGTCAATACTTAGACCATTGGAAATCTCTTTTTGAGCCGGTCGTTTTGACATAAGGTAGGCCCAATTTCGAGGTCTGAGTCCAAAGATACGGCCTTCGAAGTTCTGCTGACTTTGTGTGCTGTTTCTGCCCGCGTCGACTTTTCAGCTTTTGACCGGGCTTTACAAAGGCTTTGTCTTCTTGAATCTTGGCCTTTAATCACGAAACTCCTTAGCAACCGACCTTTGCTCCTTTATCTCGCTAAAGTGGCACATTTATGCACATCATGGACTTTGAAGCCTGAAATGCATAAAAAACATGTAATCAGTATTAATTCTTAATTATTACTCACATAATTGGTCTAAAAGTATGATGGTCAAGGGGTTAAAACTACAGTTTTGGGCTCTTATCATCTCTAATCATTTTTTAGTTCATAGACAAACACCGAAATGGATGCAATCATTGATCCATAGCAAAAATACACCTATCTCTAATTGCATCCTGCTAGCATGAGGAATTGAACTTGTAACTGGTGTTTCATCTTTGAAATACCATTCCAATTTCTAGTTTTATTCTACACTAGCCGTTCAATTTTTACAGTCTAATTCCTCCAGAGGGTCGCGTGCGTGACTAGCTCCCGTGTCATCTGGGTCGCGCACGCGACCTTATCTAGAGCTCCAGACTCAAAATTTGGTCGATCACTGTCATTTTGTGACATGATGTAAAATATAACCTATGTTCCTAAGCAATGATTCAGGCCTCCTAAAACGGAGTCTGATATTCACATGAGCGTCATTAACCCTTCACCAGGGAGGGTTTTAGCTCATGATTATGAGAATAAAAATCTAAACAAAATTTCAAGAAAGAAAGAAAAAAGTCCTAAATTATACTAGAAGAAAAGATTTTATTATAACTTAGAGTTGGAAACTAATGCAAATTCTTACAAAACCTAGAACTAACAATGATGGAAATTTGCTTGAAAAAAAATTGGAAAAATGCTAAGTTCTAAAACATGAAGTAAAGTAAAACTACTGGAGTGTGTTTCTACCTAGCTCCCTCCTAAACGAAGACTCTCACTCTCTTAAGCACAAGAGAGTGCTTCATTTTTTCTTTCTCCACGTGAATCAACCGCATCATTAAACCAACCATCTCATTGAATGCTCCATTTTGATTTTTTTTGATCAAGACTTTTGCTTGCCACCTAATCTATACTTTTAATTTCCACCTAATCAAGACTTAGGTGAGCACAAAAGTCTTAATTGAGAGTTGTTCACAAAAGTCTTAAGTGACCACAAAAGTTTTAAGTGCAATAATGAATATTTGACTTGAGAGCTTGATTTGATAATGAAGTTTGAATTTAAGAGTTTGATTCACGTGGGCACACATGATGATAGCTTGACGTGTGAGCTTTGTCATGAGCAACCAAATTCTGTGGGTCCGTGATATGTCTGTAAAATAGCCATTGATCTGTCTATAAAACAGCGACCTGGTTTGTTATTTCGTTGACATTTCAATAAAATTGCAAAATGTTATTTATAAACAAAACTAATCTGATCACGTGAATTTGTGAAAGTGAAATTTGGTGAGAAAATGATGAAAATAAAAGAAAATAGACTTTGATTACGGGGATAGAAAATCTGTTTGAGCGAATCATATCTCCATTAAAAGAGTTAGTCTAGATTTTTGATCTATAATAACGACTCTTCATCTCTGAATGAACGTTATTAGCACGTGGAATCGATTCAGAACCCCATCTCTGGGTGAACTTACTCAATTCCTAATCGTTACAATTATCGAAACACCCTCCTTAATGGAGAAAATCCTCACTCGGGCAGAGTTTCTACTCTGAGATCACAGAACTAAAGTGTTATTCTAATTAACATAAAATAAAACTGAATTAAAAATATTTTAATTAAAAATTGAAAATTAAATTCTTCATTACACTGGAAAAGCAGTAAACTACTCTAAATCCTATGATTGAATGCAAACCATTCAATGAGAAAAACTAAAACTAGACAATTTTATTTATAGTTGAATGGACGGTCGTGATCGAATCTCAGAAATCTGGTCCAACGACTGAGATTTAATCACTATTCAACTTTTTGACTTTAAAGAATAGTAATCACTATCTGACACTATTCAACACTATTTGGAACTATTCATCTTTTGACTTTATAAAAAGTTAAATGATAAAAAATCTAAAATATCTAGTCGTCTTTGATAAATAGTGGCGTGCTTGGCTTTATCTATGATTTTACACCGTACGTCCATTTTGTAGAAGTAATATACCATTGCGTAGAGTTTTCCACGCTGATCATTTTGACAGGTCATATGCTTCAATCATAGTTAGGAGATGGAAGATGTCGCCGTTTAAACTTTCTTCTGATTCTCGGGCTGTTTTAGGTCAGTTTGACCAAGTCTTGTCCTGAAAATGACTCTTTTGGCTGGCTCAAGGGATTAGGTTTGTTCTTTCGACTTGTTTCATGACTCTTTCCATGGTAAGGCCCATTCATGTGGTGGGACTTGTAGCTTTTACCAGTGAGACTCGAAAGTTGACTTTTTGCAAAATCTGGTATTGGATAGAGCATGTTGCACTGATCTTCTGGGTAGGTCACCTGTTCTGGCCCATTGAGTCCATGAGCTTTATTTTGGCAAATGTGAGCTTTGAACGGCTGAGACAAAAGATTTCAAGACCAAGCTTTATTCAACCGTATTATGTTCTAAAGCGCAGGTTTTGAGTGTATTTTATCGTTGATTGTCGAAACCTGTGAAAACATGAAAATACAATTAATTTACATTTATTAAGCACATAATTGACCAAAATGTAATGTGTGATAAACACCCAAAATTGTACTATAAAACCCCGTAGAGACATGACATTTCGGTTAATTTTGTGCTTAATAATCATGAAATAATCGCATTTTCGTGTTTTTGCAGGTTTGAGCAACTAACGTACAAATAATGATAAAGCCAGCATATAAGCACGAAATAAAGAGTATACATAAGCTTTCAGATCAAGCCCATGTGAAGCCCAACAAATCCAGACTAAAGCCCAAAGACTCAAACAGTATAGAATCCAGTCAGAAACGGGATTACGTGCACAGAAGCATCAAACTGTCGAAACTCATATCTCTTAAACCAGGACTTCGATTGTGACGAGTGAGATGCCTAGACGATCAGTGCAATGAACTCTACATATAGGCGGAAAGTTGTAAAAATGCCAAAAGACCGGACCGCCACTGGACATGCACATGGACCCACTAGGCGGGCCCGTAAAATTTGATGAGTCTGATAGGGTTATATACTAAAAGCATTACTTTTGTATTAACTCTAATTCTTTATATTTTGAATGAGAATCATATGGGCAAATGTTATGCATACTATATATGTTATTAGTTATATGCATGTGTCTAATACTTTATGTTGTAGATGATATGGTGAACACACGTAAGATCATATCATCGCATCCTTATAAAGTATAAGTAATCGTTCACAATCTAGATGGATTTGGACAAACCATTCGTACGGTTGTAGTATAATCTGGTATTAGTCTATCTTGACTATATGATTACACTAGTACACTTTGTGTGTATTGAACAGGACCAAGTGAGGTTGTTTCTCCTTATACTGACTATATAAGAGAACAAATGCCTCTGTTATTATGGATGCTTGTCCTCCTAATCCGGATATAATAATGGGCACTTACATGCATTGTACATTACTTTAAATCATCAATGAGTGAGATTCATTTGTGAATCAACAAACTCGATGGATTGGGTAATGACATTGTATGTAAGGTATGCTATTGATTATAGAAGGAATCCGTGTCGCGCAAGAAGTCGGGTTGATGATGTCCCCTTGAGGAGCTCAAAAAGATTGTCATGTAAAACCCCGCAGTGGATTTATTCCGACATGACAATGAGGTTGAGTGGTACTACTCAAGGACATAAGAAATTGATTAATGTAGTTGTCGATGCTTGACTTAATCAACTAACATTCGATATCTTAAACACGGGGAGATCAACGAGCATATAATATGGAGCCCATAAACGCTGACACGTAATTTGGGATTAGGGCGGTAGTGCAACAATGGCCTTTAGTGGAATAAGCCATTTATTGACGGACTTGGGCCGTGTGTTCTGGGCGAACATGGGAAGCCCAAGCCCTTCAGGAGGCCCAACCCTAATTTCTCCTCATGGTCCATGTTGTAGCCTATAAATAGAATACTCTCTCTCTGGCTGAAATTCACTATTCATCTAAACAGAAAAAGAGGCAAGGAAAGATAGATCCAAAATTGGATCTAGTTTTGTGAGAAAGAAGGGGATTGGTAGATCGTTGTCCACACAACGTCCAATCTATTCTAAAGGAATACAATAGAAGATCAAGGGGTTGATTGTTGATTCGGATCCATAAAGCTTGGATTCTTAGAGTTATCAAAACCGGATTCTCAAAGGTATGTTTTCCAATCACAAATCGTGGACACCCATTAATTCCGCTGCGCGTGGTGTTCGCGGTTTGTAGAAATAGTCATTCTGAAATAACTGTTCTTACAGAGTCATCATGAAAGGCAAGACAAAGGTGCAAATAATTGGTGCAAATTTGACACCTTGCATGAAATTAATAAAGTTGTTGGATTTAGGTGATGATTATTTAAAAAAAGGATAGGTGTCAAATGGGGGTTAGTTTTGGATAAGAGGAAAGTAAATGAGGGGGGAGTGTTTCACGTGGGAAAAGAGAAAAATGCTCTCTTATGTAAATGGGGGCTGATTTTGGGAGGAGTTAACATTTACTTCTTTGACTTTTATTTCTTTTACATGCCTTGTCTTTACTTTTTGTTTTTTTAAGCTTTAGTTGTTTTTAGAGAAAAGCTTGTAATACTTTAATGGTGGACAACACTTCTAGTTCTAAATAAAAACTTCTATTTTCCTTAGGTAATTAGTTTGTTTTGTATTCATTTCTTCTTTCTTTCTTTTTTTACTTATCTATCTTGTAACTTTCATTTTAACCCATGATCATGAGCTAGACTCTTCCTTTGTGGAGGGTTAATGATGCTCATGTGAGGAATAACCTTTTTAATTTAATTCTAGTAGTTGTTTAGAACCATAAGCTAGCCTCTACATCCTACCCCAAAATGGTAGTTGGTGTGGAGTTTAGTTAGGAACTAAGGTGATGACTTAGAGATAAGTCATTGTTTTAGTTTCTCATGCTAGCAATATAATCTTAGAGATGAGTTATGTTGTTAGGGATCAAAATATAATCTTATTTAAAATTTGTCTAGGAATTTTAAGGAAGATTAATATGCAATAACTAGAGTCAAGCAAGAAGGGTGTTTCAAAACATGAGTGGATTTACTCCCTCCACACTTTTATAAATCAATTTTCATTTTATTGTAGTTTGCATGTTAAGTAAACTTAAAAATCTAGAAGGAACCCAAGTAGTTTAGTATAACTAACCATGTTTGTCATAAAGTAAAATAAAAACTTACTCACTATGTTTCCTAACTTAGAGCATTAGAAATTTGTATGCTGTCATAGAATTTAGATTGGTTCGAAACCCTTACTTAAACTATATGCACGAATATGTGAGTAAGGATTTGAAATCTACACCGAAACGAGTTATTCGTATCTTTAGACATTAGAAGTGTAGAGATCAATGTCTCTCTGGGGTTTAAAACACAGTTTTGGGTACTTATCAGTTCGCATAGTGGGCACACGTACTCTGACTAGTGGCGGGTCTGACAGCTGGTTTTCTGCAAAATCTGACATTGGATAGAGCTCGTTGCACTGATCGTTCTGATGGTTCACTTAGTTTGCTGAAGTTGGAGTCCAGGTTCAGAAGATATGTTTGTTGGAAGTTTGATACGTTTTGGCACGTTAACCCTATTCTGACTTGGAAATGTCTTGTTTGAGTCCCAGGCTTTGGTCAGACTTCATGGAGCTTCACATGGGCTAAATCGGAATACTTCATGTAGAGACACTATTCCATGCTTAAATACTAGCTTTATCATCATTTTTGCGTTCATTGCGAAAACCTGTAAAAACACGAAAATACAATTAATTCATGATTATTAAACAGATAATTAACAAAAATGTTGTGTCTCTACGAGGTTTTATATTACAGTTTTTGGTGCTTGTCAGTAGGATCACTACATAAAACAAATGGAGACTTTTAGCACAAATTTACACAATTCTATGCCCTCAAAATGGTAATACTTGTAAGACATTAGAGAGGGGGCGCGACCATTTACCCCAAATAAACAGGTTGGCACCCATTTGGTAAAAGAATAGTGCCATAATGGTTATTCCACCAATTTCCTTTCTTACTATAAGTTTACAACCCCGTCCAGGCATATTCCTTTTTTTGTTGTCCAACAAGAATGAAACATGTTATCTATCATTCATTATTTATGGGAGAATGTTTCTGAAGTCTGAAATATTCATGACAATTTCTTCTTAGAAGGCAAATGGATAGAATGCACCCCTCCTTTTTTGGGAGAATGTTGTCCAACAAGGATGATACTTGCTATCTATCATTCATCTATTTTTGGGAGAATGTTTTTGAACTATCCACTAGAATGATATATTATATGTACCATTCATTCTCAGAAGGCATATACATAGAATATATCATACGTCATTTATGGGATGAGAATAAATCTCCAAAATTAAGAAACCCTAACAACTCAACACATTATAACACAAATTGAATTGCAAACACTTTTCAAAAATCTTTCTTTCAGTTGAGGAACCAGTAGTTTACTAACCTTATTGTTACTGTAAAGTTTGATAGTGTGTAATAATATAAAATGAACTTTTGACCAGTAACCGCGAACTCCTACAATTGAAACCAACGGATGTTTTGCCTATGTCCCCCCTAATTGAAATTGATTCAATTAACAAGAAAATACGATCGACGGTCAATGGTTGTATTAAATGAAGTTAGGGGACGAGAAAGACTGATAATAATTTTGTTATGTTGAAATGGTTAATGTAAATGTAAACCGAAATCTAATCTAAAGTAAAATTTATGTTGTAAATTATGTTTTCGCCCTTTTAACTAAATGTCACTAAACTTACATAGCCGGTTACCAAAAAAAATACCAAAAAAAAACAAGTGGACCAGAAGCCTGTTCACCGATGCACCCTGCGCAGAGTAGAAACTCTATTTTTCTACTGCCAGACTCCAATTTGTGTTGGGCAGACCCCGAGTTGGGCCGGGGTCTGCCCATTGTGTTGGGCACAACTTGGACTCGTACACCCCCCAACCAAATATCCAAGAAACCGAAAACCGGCTACCACCTTTATCCTTCAAACCCTCTTCGTGATTTCTCTCACCAAAATCAAATTTCTCTCACCAAAATTAAACCCACGATCTCGATCAAGCTCGATCTCGATCTCGATCAAACCCACCATTAGTGAGTTTCAATTACTGATCAAACCCACCAATTAGCTGATCAAACCCACCAATTAGCTATCTTTCAATTACTATTGGTAAGCTCGATCTTTTTATTGGTATCCTTCAAACCCACCAATTAGCTATCCTTCAAACCCACCAATTAGCTCGATCTTTTTATTGGTAAGCTGATCAAACCCACCAATTAGGTATCTTTCAATTACTGCTTGATCTCGATCATTGCTCGATCTCGATCAATTGGTGGTTTTAATTACTGCTCGATCTCGATCAATTAGTGGTTTCAAATCAATTGGTGGTTTCAATTACTGCTCGATCTCGATCTCGATCACAAGCTCTTCTATCAATACCAATTTCAAAGTGAGTTTTTTGCTTTCAAAGTGAGTTTTTTCATACATTGTAGTTTGTTCATACATTGTAGTTTGTTCATACATTGTAGTTTGAGTGTTCAAGGTGTTTGTTTATACATTGTACATTGTATTTGGTTGGTTCATACAAGTCAAAAAACAATGCCGTAGTTCATACCTATTAGATATATTTTTGCAAGAACCGTTACTGGAAGACTATAGTTGGTGAGACTGTTGATGAGTCTGGAGGGTCGTCTGTTAGTTCTGATAATCCGAGCTGGATTGAATCTTGTTCTGAATCTACTAGGTTTATAGATGATGATGATGATGAGAGAGTTGAGTTGAGAAGGAAGGTTTCTACTAAGTTTTGGTCTGATTCCAGTAGCGATGAGTCAACTGTTATCATGTCTTTTAATAATCTGTACCTTGGCAGCTACTTGTTTGAAAACTGCTCTTAAGTTTCACATGTTTGGATATGTTCAATTTGTTCCAGTAATTTTTGGTTATATGCGTGCCCGTTTGTTTGTGTACAGTTATGAGATATTATAAGATATTAAGACTATGCTAAGATATTAAGATAGTAGATTATAAGATATTAAGATAGTAGACTATGCTAAGAAGAGCTATGCTTCTTGGAGGAACTTTAGTTGTAGGTTATAACTTAATATCAGTGAGGTTCTTAGAGTGTTTTACTACCTTGCTTGATTGAACCACCGATGCGGATGATTGTTGAGTACGCTTATATGTCAAGTTACGTGGACCATTTGGTTTTGAAACCGAAAAAAAAAGTAGCGATTTAGATTTTAGAGCATATTATATGTAGTTGAAAATGTAGACTATGGGGTTGCGTCTCTCACCTTCTTACTATTAGAAAACTGAGATTTGATTCTATTGTAACTTAATGGGAAGTTGCTGTACAATAACATCTGGTTTGTGGTATGGTTTGTTACACTATCTTTGACTTCCTAAACGGAGAAGAAAAGTTGAGGCTTTGTTGTTGACTTTAAATTTGATTATGTTCACTCATTTATATGATTGTTATTATTGTTTCTCATGATTTTGTCAAACACAAAACTTTATAGAGCTTGTTCTTCTAGTCCATAAGTTAGAATGTATATATGTCCAATTTTGATTTTGACTCCTGTAAGTTTTACCTTTCACAAAATATTTTTGTTTAATAGTGGCATTGTAAACTTGATATTGGCTTTCATACCTCCTTTTTCTAACCATTCCATTCGACATCTCCTATCTTCTCTTGTTCCTTGTTAACTAAGCAATTTCTTCGATAAACACTTACAAGTTTATCACTTCCTTGGCCACTATGGGTTCCTCTACTTTCTTGATCACTGCTATGGGTTCCTTCACTTCCTTGGCTACTATGGGATCCTTCACTTCCTTGGCTACCATAGCTTCCTTTACTTCCTCGGCTACCTCGACATTGTCAATTATCTTGGGTGGTAACTTATACTCGAGTTGTATCTTGACTTCAGGGTTGTCGAATGCTGAAAATGGATAAGTCCGGTAAAGACCGGCCAATCCCTTGAAATCAATCCTTCCATCGACAGGATTGTCGATAAACATTTCATTCAAACTAACCCAGATTAACATCTCCTTTATCTTGACACCAGTCAATTTCCTGATCTTATACTTATCAACATAGGCAGTGATCTCTGTACCATATATGGCATGTCTTCCAATCTTCTCAAACTTGTGTTCTATTTTATTCTTTTGCTTTAGCCATACAAAGCCAGTATCTTCCATGTAACCATATTCTAGTATGTCTCTCAATGGAAGGAGGCCAGTGGGTAGTCCCACTTCCTTGAGCAAGAACTTGCTTCTCTCTTTTCCTTCCTCATCTCCAAAGCAAAGGTCAGCCTTGGCTCTCATTTCTTCTGTGATCACAACCATTTTCTCTCTCTTTTCTCTGCTGAGTGTGTTTAGAATGAAAAGGAGATGTTGTTTGTGGGGGCACCAAGGGGGTGTTAATATAGTGGAGAAGTTGCAAGTTTGGACTACTTTCTCAAAAGAACTACCAGTCTACCACATCAAACTTTCTTTGTTAATTGTTGGTGATGAAGCAAACAAGTAAAATTAAAAGAGAAGACTATGTTTGGCCATAGAATTAGAGGAAGCTATGGATATGCATGTTTTAGACTTTAGTTAGTGAACTCCAAAGTTAATAAACACTTACAAGTTGAATGTCTTAGTATTAGAAGTTGTGCATTTGCTTGTTAGTATTAGAAGTTGTGAATTTGCTTGTTAATAAACAATTTGAATTAGTTGAATGTCTTACTTTTAACTCCTATTTATTTTGTAGTAATGCCTCGAACAAAGAATGTGAATGTGAAGAATGTAGCAAAAAGTGTTTTCACGGGTGCTAAGAAGTTGTTAGGTGGGGGGAGTAGTAGTTCGTCATGAGGAGCCCGAGAAAAAAGAGAGAAAGGGCAACAACCACCTCGCATCAGTCCATAGAGGGGATTGGAAAGCGGATGATCCCAGTAATGTAGTAAGTGGTGTAGAGTTAGGAAATCAAAAGAGAAGAAAGCAGACAGTTCTGAGTGATGTAGATGTAGATGTAGAGGTAGATTTAGATTTAGATTTAGATGAAGATGAAGATGTAGATGTAGATGTAGATGATGTAAATATGGATCGTGGGAAGAGTGTAGCTGTAGGTGATGGTGAAGAAGATGACGAAGAGGGTGTTGATGATGCAGAAGAGGAGGACGCGGAGGATGAGGAGGACGCGGAGGATGAGGAGGAGGAGGATGAGGAGGACGAGGAAGTCCCTGAAGTCCCTGTACCTATACCTCCAGTGAATATTGTGAGAAAGTCCAACAATGACTTGGAGTTCCAGAGAGGTGTTTATGGAGGTGGCCCTCGTGTGTCACATCTGTTATATGACTATGCGATGCACGTGGCTCGCGATATTTGGGAGGGGCAGGTAATATTATTATATATTGTCTATTAGTATTTAAATTTTGTATTACGAAACCTTGTGCATACATTAATACTAAGTTTTTGTTGTTTTAGGCGGAGCGAGGGGTGTTGAAGTGTCATGGGCACCTGAACAAGTTGGTACAATGGGATATCGCCGGAGAGTGTTCGACCGTTTCTAATTTTCATGTGGAGCTTCAAAGGACCGGCTTATGTGCTCGTCTTAGGTGTATATAGGCATCGATCCCGTGTTGGTCTCGTGTTTGTGGAGAGGTGGCATCTAGAGACCAACACGTTTCATATGCCGTGGGGTGAGATGACAATCACGTTGGACGATGTTTCCCAACTTTTAGGAGTTCCGATCGAGGAGGCAAAGCGCTGGATCGGGGACACCGATTTGACCACGAACAGCACAAAAAAGACTCCTCCACCAAGGTCTTGGCATACCCATGGACAAGATAGATGCGGAGATGAAATCCAATAAGTTCACTTCCAAAGTTAGGATGTATTTCTTGATGAAGCAGTTTGCTAAGAAGGTGACGGATGAAGATTTACGGGATGAAAATGGGGTTGTTGTGAAGAAGGCGTCAACCCAAAAAGAGTTGCGGTTTGCTGTGAGAGCTTATTTGTTGTTTTTCTTTGGATGTACCGCCTTCACCGACACGTCTGGAATTGCAGTTCCCGTTTGTTATCTGAGACTTCTTATGAAATTTGCCGAGATCAGAGACTACGCGTGGGGTGCAGCCTTACTGGCTTACTTGTACAGGGGTCTTGGGACTGCCACAAGTGCCAAGGTGAAGGGTGTTTCAGGCTATTTCACTCTCCTACATGTATTAGTTTTTTTGTTTTTTTTTTCTTTTCAATGTCAATTTTATCTATCTATTACAATATTAACTGGGTGTCTATATTAATCTAGGCATGGATTTATGAGTACTTCCCGGTGTTCAGGCCATTCCCAAACGATGACTATCAGTTGAGCATGTCGCGTACTCATAAGTACTCGAGCCTTTCGATCTTTTATGCTAGCACAATAGCTGCATCAAGCATACCCGCGATGATTTGATAATATGACTTGTACCGATGTAAGCATTTTTGTATATAAATAGTTTTATTTATTAATTGATATTATTAGTATGTGGTTAATGGTTAATTTCCTCGATCATATGCTATTTGATAGGTTGAATGGTATCCCTATGCTGAAGTTCGAGCTATACGGCCGGTGGATGAAATAGCATTTTTCGAGGGATTTATATGCTTTCTTGATAATATCGAGCAGTACAATGTTTCGAGGATTGTGCGTCAGTTGGGTCATATGCAGTTTGTACCTTCAGATCCCCCAAGACCAAAGACCTCGACGCGAACTACTTCCGGACGCGGGTACGATGTGAAATTTAATGTTGTGTCTTCCTATTGGAGTAAATGGCAGAATCACTTGATACAACTTGAACATTGAGGACCCATTCCGTCTTATCCATGGGAGTGTGTTAGTAGATACATGAGTTGGTACGAAAACAATAGTCATATTCGAATGATAAACCCTGATCATCTTAATCTCTACTCCCTACAGAGTCTTCCATATCATAATCTGGTGAGTTAATACTTTACAACGTTAGTTTTTTTTGTTTTGTTTTGTTTTGGTATTTTATAAATGTAAATGTATATACTAATGTAGTTTTTCGTTTTAATTTTGACAGCACCTCGTCGTTGATGAAATTTCTCGTTTGCTCAATCAAGGCCTGCAATTGGGTGGGACTGCGATTCCGGCGATGCACGGAACGAGTTCATGGAGGCATACAATTTGACCCGGTGCAAGTTCATTGGCGGACGATATCGTTAAGGAGCATTGGATTTAGCAATGTTGAATTTGGTTAGTTTAGGGTTTACTGTGTTGAGCATTGGCAGTCTTGTTGGAAGTCTTGTTGGAAATGTGTTATAGAGCGTTGGCAGTCTTGTGTTGGAAGATAACTTACTCCAGAGGAAGAGGAGTAAGGTTCTAATTTTTGAGTCTGGGGTTGGTTAAGAGATTGAATGTCTTTCTTGACACCATTTTCTGAAGTTTTAATTATGTTATTGTTATGTTTACTTATGCTTTTGTAACAAAGATGCTTATAGAGAAAAATCAAGTGATAACATTTTATTGTTGTTGAAACTCAGAGATTTTTGTGGGATATGTGGAATACTTGTTGAATCTAAGTTTTGTAACTTAGAACTGCAGTACTATTTCTAATAAGATTTTGTTCATTAAATGCTTCTTTTACTCACATTCTAAGGATTTTACTGACTTCTGTGCATCTTCCTGACGTTGTATGTGAGAAGTTCAAATCAATTATGTTATTCTATGCTTTCATTGTTTGATTATACGACAATCACTATGGAGTTACATTGCCAACCAAATAGAAGTTATTTTTTTCATATTCGACTTCGCAGGTTTTGTTAGTCCGTTTACAGAGATTACCAGATATGACATTTCTTGTGTTGAGTCCTCCGTCTTTGTTATTGTCAAATTTTTGGAATATCTTCTTCACTTTCTCCACTCTCATTTCTCTTATGCCATGTATAAAACATTGATCAATTGCCAAAACACGAAACATCTATTTTTTTGCCAAAACACGAAACAACACGCAACATCTGTTTTTTTGCCAAAAAATGACTTTGCTGTTTTTTTGAAACAGCAAAGTCATTTTTTTTTCCAAGTTTTAGTCTCAAACGACATGGCCACACCGTTCAAATGCCAAAAAAACAGAGAAATCTTTTTGCTAAGTTCAAATATCAAACGACATGGCCACACCGTTTGGGGCCTAGTCCAAACGGTGTGGCCATGTCGTTTCAGACTAATTACAAACGACATGGCCACACCGTTTGGGACCTAGTTCAAACGGTTTGGCCACACCGTTCAAGAGGCAAAAAAACAGCAAAGTCATTTTTTTTCCAAGTTTTAGTCTCAAACGACATGGCCACACCGTTCAAGTGCCAAAAAAACAGAGAATTTTTTTTGCCAAAAGTCATTTTTTCCAAAAGTCATTTTTTCCAAAATCAAACAAACATACATACATCCATACAATTAATTCGAGAAAAAAATACCATCAAATTTAAGAAAATTGTATCAAAAACCAAATTACAATTCCAATCACATGAACATTAATTACATAGACTTATTCCTAGTCAACATCTATTATTGGTATTTCGGACCCATCATTAGTGTGCTCGTCTTCCAATACTAAATTGGGAATGTTCAATGCTGTAAATTGCGCTTGTCTTGCTTGTAATGCAGTATCCCAACTATCTGCAATTAAGTGTCGAGCTCTACGCCATCTTCGCATCGGTTTTGGAACCGGACAATCATCAACAAGTTCAACATGGACAAAATGACATCCCTGTACGTAAGTGGTACCCAACACTTTCTTTACTCTCTCAGGATTTGCTTGGGTTCTCAGTGGGAAAATAAGATGGCAGTACATACTTCCTAAATGTACGAGGATGACATTAAATCTCGAAGCAAATAGATATCCAACAAAGGGCATGCTCATCCACTTACGAGGGGGTGCCCAACCGCATTCATGGGAAATTGTAGGTTTCACGTATCTAATCTCACTGTGAGTGTACAATGTACAATATAGGGGGAGGTTGTCATTAAATTCTTGTAACAACTCATTTCTCATCCACGACCACTCTTCCTGACTTCTTCCTAATGCAATGCACATTGCTCTATACCTGCAATTGCCATCACCCACAGGGTCATCCACTTTAACAATATATTTGTGCGTTCTTTTTGGAATGTCCAAACCGTAATGTCTCGGCTCCCTCAGGATGCCAATGTCTAACTTTTGAGGTGATTTTTGAGAAGAGTTATTCCGTGGTGTGGTTGTTTTAGGTGGTAAAGGTGATTTTTGAGAAGAGTTATTCCGTGGTGTGGTTGTTTTAGGTGGTAAATGTGACTTTTGAGAAGAGTTATTTCGTGGTGTGGTTTTTTTTGGTGGCAAAGGTGGTTTCGGAGAAGACTTCTCTGCAGGTGGGTTTAGAGTAGCTTGGAATTTATGAGAAGGCTTGGAATTTGGTGTACATTCCGATTGTTGCGACGAGACCCACTCTTCATGCTCACGTTGGGAATGTTCAAAACCAGATGAATCTAGCTTTGAAGAGTTCTCATCCTCAGTTGGAAGCTTTTTCTTGCAGCTACCCTTAGGCCGACCTTTGGTTTTCGCCTCCTCATGAGGTGGTTTTAGCCATGTAGTTTCTGGCACAGCAATCTCCATAAGTTTTCTAACCATAACCCTCTGCTCTTCTTCAGAAGCCATTTCATACCTTTTCATAAACATATCCATCGAAGGTCTACAATCGGGACCAACACCCACCGACATACTTGGAAAAATGCATGAGTTTTCCAAAAGGGATCGATAGCACTCAAAGATATGGAACGTTCTTGCTTTTGAAGTTCAATGATTTCGGAGCACATGACAATCCATGATCAAAAGCCAAATAACACCCACAAATGAACTCGAGTCTTTAGCGGCCGGCTTACACGGGTGTCTAGTTCTTCATAAAGCAAGTCCAAACATTTTCTTGAGACCGGGTTTTACGAAGTTCACGAAATAAAGGAATCCGGTGGTGGTGTCTTTGGGTTACAATCGGACTCTTCTCGAGCGCATACCTCTAATCTCGCATACCGGATCTCTAAAATCGGGTGGATCAAGTAAAACATACTTAGAAAATCATGTCCGTTTGTGTTTCCTAGAACACGTTTCACCTGAGCATGAGACCCTTCGACTCTATTGGTCGTTGTACTCCCAAAGTGAATGTGTTGATTTGTCTAACAACATACGAATCGATCCTTGTAAGGCAACCAAGTCTCTCACATATAACTAACAAAATTAGAGTACTTAACCCTATAGTGTTTTTCCAAAGCAGCAATTCTACGGTTGAAGATATCCTCAGTCCTCGATTTCACTACGTTGTTCCACGAACCGGCCTTTATCTACTAGTTACGTGGTGGGAAAAAATCATTGCATTTCTAAGGGACGACATAGAGATATGCCATCTACGAGATGCTTGTGGCGTCGGAAAACACAATATCAGCAGCACTCATCAAGGCCAAGTCCCTGTCAGACACGATCACAGATGGCCTTTCTTCACCCAGCAAACCGTTAAACTGACGCAAAGCACACTCATAGTCTATCGCTGTTTCGGATTAGAGCAACACTTGACAGACAGTGAAACACTTCCAGGTTGAAGTCACCCCCACAAACTGTACAAAAGGCCACCGATACTTATTGGTTTTGTAGGTCGTGTCTATGATGAAAACTTTTGGAAAAGTCCGAGCCATTTTAACACCGTCCGGATGGGCCCATAACAATCCCGTTATCTCATCCATATTCATATCCTCTCTCACCTCCTCGAAATAATGGTTTTCTGCTAACAACTCACGCAATCTCTGCTTTTGCGAGCGACCGTTCATATCCAATGTCCTCACCTTGTGCCTGGCATTGTAGACTTGATATATGCTAGATAGGTTATCAGGAAACCTATGTCTGATGGACTTCAAAACTTCTTTAGGCTTAACTCCATTTTGAGTCATCATCTCGACAAGAACTTCGAATTGTGGAACGGTCGGTCGAGTAGCAAATGCATGTCCTTCAAGGGTGTTAAGCTAATGGATGGTTGTGAACACCATTAAGAATGACAATTTTCCAACTATCGACAAATGCCGCGTTGGAAAATACATCTTAACTTAAATGGACATCCACGCTTCATGGTTCCCGTATTTCTCTTATTAACTTTCTCTGCTTTTTTGTGAAACGATACACCCGAACTCGCAATCTAAATCTAGCCTTGGTACTCGGTTCCCGTTAGCATTCTGCGACTTCCCAATTACCACAACCACATTACATTGTTTTTCCCGAGCAGTTGCCCAACCAATTACGTCACTACGTGTATGAAATACCTAAAGATATGAAAGAAAACAACAATCAATAAACTAATATAATTTCATTTAGAAAATAAAAACAAGTGAAAACAATGCCTACTATGTATTCTTCCGTAGTAAATATTTTTGTTGTATCCATTGAAAGCGGTTGAACATCATCCACGTCATTCGAGTTTCCAGAGTTCTCGGAACGCACCGAAGGATCCTAAATAAAGAACAGTTGTTAATTGATATTTGGCTTAAGTACCAAATGTCCCAAACGGTGTGGCCATGTCGTTTTAGACTAACTTCAAATGGTGTGGCCACACC
This sequence comes from Coptis chinensis, assembly GCF_015680905.1. NCBI lineage: Eukaryota > Viridiplantae > Streptophyta > Magnoliopsida > Ranunculales > Ranunculaceae > Coptis > Coptis chinensis. The sequence continues at coordinate 43,713,162 of NC_141456.1, forward strand.
GTTTAAGTCGCAAAAAAACTGACAAATCGTTTTTTCCAAATTCAAATCCCAAACGACATGACCACATCGTTTTGGACACAGTCCAGACGGTGTGACGAGACCGTTTGGTGTGAAATACAAACGACCTAGCCGCGTCGTTTAATTACTACATGCATAATTATTACATGCATAATTATTACATGTATAATCACTGTACACATCAATAATTCCTACATGCATAATTATTACATGTATAATCACTGTACACATCAATAATTCCTACATGCAAAATTATTACATGCATAATTACTACATGCATAATTATTACATGTATAATCACTGTACACATCAATAATTCCTACATGCATAATTATTACATGCATAATTACTACATTTATAATTACGTTTAATTTAGATTTACCTTATTCTTATTAAATGCATCATCATCCATTCCTCTATTTTCTTCACTTTGAACTTGTTCTACATTTTCTTCTTGAATGGGGTCACTTGGAACTTGTTCTATATTTTCTTCTTGAATGGGGTCATGATGCATTACATTTTCTTCGTCATCTTCATGTTCTAAAATGGGGTTGGGCTCTTCCATTAGTGTTTAGTGTTAGGGTTTAAGGGTTTAAGGGTTTATGGTTTTTTATGGTGGAAGAGAAGAGAATAGAAGAGAGCGCTGAAAATGTTACAACAAGTCAAATTCACTTTGGTTTGAGGTCTGCCCAACACAAAACAACTTTTGGGACGAATGACACATTTGTAATAAGTGTTTTAGTTTTTGGGGTCTGCCCAACACAATATGGGGTCGGGCAGTAACAAGTACCTTTCTATATAGTAAAGATTTAGTACTTTTATTTGCTTTTTATTGCTATTAACAAAAGAGGTCAGAATCGTAAAATGCAGTCCAAAATAAGAGACACATGCCAACTAAAGTTTTCTTTGTTCTTTCCTATGACCGGAAGAATAGTGTGTATGTGTAGCTACACCCAATTTTCTGATTAATCTTATAACAAATTTTTGTTTGTGGTGTCAAGCTTTTATACTTCACTTGACAAACTGGACAATTCTACAAATCAATTGCATGTTTACAAATAAAAATACTTTTAGAGTACAAAGCAACTAGAAAATCCCAGAAAAGAACTGTACCGAATTAAGAGAGCTAAAACTGAGTAAGGTCAACTTGCTGGTCATAGCACCAAAACTTCTGGTAGGACAAAAAATGCTTTCAGTAAAACTTTTTCACAACAAGCACTTCAACACCCCTTAACATTCTCTTCATCCATAAAATGTTGCACCCAATCCCTATCCGACCATCCGAACCAAAAGGAAATTATCAGCGGTTTAGTTACAGGAAAAGCTTTACATGCATTTTGTCTCAGCCCCAATCCCATTTCTATAGGTTGATTAAATTTGGATACTTGTTTGATGAAGTAAGTCGTGGTGGAGTACTACTATGCTCTGGCTTATGTTCGAGCTGAATTGTATCCAAATAAGCAAATATAAAATAAATATATTCTTACTTAAAAGGGTATACTAGTAATTTTACCACCATATAATTCCAGCAAGGCAGCACTGTTCTCGAGTATATAAACCAAAACAAACAACAAACTTGGTGACAAAGTTATCATTACTCGATCAAAGTCTTGGCGGGGCTTCTTAGTTCTTACAACCCGAAACGATACCAAAGCTAGGCGCGCATCATCAAACCGAAACACTTCGACACCATTCCACTGTAATTATATTTCTCTTCTCTGCATGCATTTCATTTAATCGTTCTTGCTGGTTTCTTTTTGATGCATGGTTTATTGTATTCTAGCTCAGTTTCTTGCAATTATATTCTTTTTTTCGATATGCTTCTTGAATTTCCAACAATTAATGTTAGTATAGCTCTGTTTCTTGAAAAGTTTCATGTTAGAGTTGAGTTTTTTCTTGCAATTTGATTCATTTTCTTGAAAAGTTTCTTAAAGAGCTTAAGATATTTTGATCAGAATTGTGTTCTACATACATTTCCAACAATGGGTTTTTTGTTAAATTGTTCACTCTTTTATGCTGAAGCCTGAATCCAAAAAGCTTTAATATCTTTTATGTTCACTCTTGGTGATTTTCTGCTTAGAATCCAATTTTCTTGATGAATCTGATTTTTTCTTGATGAGTAGTATTTGTAAGAGAATGGTTGTTGTTTGGTTTATAGGAAATAGGTTTTTTAATACTGTGATCCGAATGCCATGAATCTTCTGTTGTTGTATTAGGATTTTTAAGAATATTGGTAGTTCTTGATGATTAAAGTTGGTACGCTTGCATTTCTTCTTCTGAGAGTCTTGAACATTTTTTTGTTTGTTCTAGGAAAGTTTCCCTGATTGTAATAGTATCAAGAAAATTTTTATGGCTCTGGTTGTCCCCCTTTTTATTTGTTTTGTTTGGTTGAAAATCTGATTGTTCTGCGCATTTCGTTGGATATTGTTCTAGGTACTAATTTGCATTATAAGAACATTTCAGCTGAGTAGTTCACATATTCGGCCTTTTCGCTAGTCATCTATGTGACAGATGTGCATCCATACGTGTTGGGGCTTAGTAAAGTTTTTAATAAGAAAAATATTCTAGGAATTTATCCTATCTCTTTATGAAAACACCCAATCTACATATTAATATGAAAGAATTAAGATTGTTTTTTAACTTTTCATTTTCTTTCAAATGCCACTGACAGCAGAATTCACCCTACAATTTGGAGTTGAATATCCAACTGTCTGGAAAGAGGTGCAGAGAGGCTCTTGAACTTCTGTGTCCTTAAGGATGGGTAGACCAGAAGAATCCGGAACTGGAGATGCAACTAATAACAACACGTCATCTGCTCATGGGGCTGGTGGACCTATACATACTAGAGATGCAAGAGGGGGTCATAATGTAGCATCTGCCAGGTCAAGTCCTTATGGAACGCCCAATGCTCCACAACAGAGAGAGGCTAATGAAGTGGGACGGCGCTTAGAATCCGGGTCTAGCAGTCATCCTTACAGTTCTGCAAGTGGTACTTTCCCCATCTTACAAAGTTGTAGTTCCAACGTAATTTCAAATGTCACTGCGGGTCAAGAAGCTCCACCACTGAACACTACTACTGTTGCAACTGCACCAGTTCCTTCAGGTATTTCTTGGCAGTAGTGTACTTTCCTTCACCTGCATTCTCATCTTCGTTTTTTTCAAGTGGAAATTGTCTGTTATTACTATATCGGAACTGATGCAGCAGCAGCTCTTTTCTCAGTTATGTACACAGCTTTTTGGCTCATATGTGTTGCTAAACTTGCAGGTCCTTTGGTCATGACTGAGGAGTATGTCAACTTAGGCAATGACGCTGAACATTTATGCATTACAGGTATATGTCATGGCTAGTGACACTATCCTCTCCCTCACGCAATCCTTGTAAAAGGCACTGCTTGAATGTGTCATAGCAGCTGAAGCAGTAGCTCTTCTTTTGCTTTCTATCTAGGTTACATTGACACGGGCACGCGTGTCGGTGTCCGACACGGATACGGGGTGTCGGATACGGGGAGTAGTTGAAGATCGACACGGGGACACAGATAGGAATAATTAATTAATTTTTTAATAATTATAAATTTATTAAATTAGATGGTAAATCAGAAATTCGAGGTAAATTAAATACAATATGTGTCCGTGTGTGTCCGACACGGATACGGACACGGACACGTGGATACGTATTTGACACAGATTTTTTTCAAAATATAGCGTGTCCATATAACCTAGCTTTCTATATATGTGCCATTAATATTTTTCCTATGGTTATGAAATTGACTCCCTCCTTTTACTGCAGATCTAGGGGCTGATGGAACTCCACATACTATAGATGCAAGAGGGGTTCGTGGAGTAGAACCTACCAGTTCACATCATTATGAAACACACAATGCTCTACAACAAAGAGAGGTTAATGAAGTAGGGCGACACTTAGAACCCGGGTCCAGCAGTCATCCTCACGGTTCTGAAGGTGGTAATTCCCACGTCACAGAAGTTACAAGTGACCCCAACGTAATTCCAAATGTCACTACGGGTGAAGGAATTCCACCACTAAACGCTACTACTGTTACAATGCATTGTGCAGGTATTCTGTGGCAGTAAAATAGTTTTTCCAAAGGAAAATGTCAGTTATTGTATTATTACTATATCAGAACAGATGCAGCAGCAGTTCTCCACTCAGTATTGTACACAATGCTTTTTGGGCTTATATATGTTGCAATTCTTGTAGGTCGTTTTACCGTTATTGATGAACAACCTTCATTCAACTTTGGAAATGCCGCTGCACATGGCCCTACAGGTATATTTCATGGCTAGTGACACTATCCTTTTCCCCATGTCCTTTCTTATAAAAGGTATTACTCAGAATGAATGTGTCAGAGCAGCAGCTCTTCGTTCGTTCTATACATACACCATCAACATTTTGCCTATGTTAACCAAATTGAGGCCCTCCTGTCACTGCAGAGCTAAGGATGTTTTCTTCAATCAACTCCACCAATCCAATGACACAAGGTATTGAAGGAATTCTATGACTAGAGCCACTGGTGTATTTCTGGATTCTAGTTTTAAGCTGTTGAAGTGGAAATATAACAAAATATATAACAGTATTCGTTCATTCATTCATTTTTCTTAAATACAGTAGACTTGTTTGCGTATGTTCTGGACATTGTAGATCCTACTGGATTATATATACTAATGTTGCTAACATTGTAGTGCCTGTATCCGCCATTGGTCAAAGGATGCTCAATCCAGTGTACTTAAACCGTGCTTCTGCAGATCCTATTTCAGGTAATCCACAACAAGTACCAACGATTTTTCCTGCATTCTCATTCTAGTTTTTAATTGGCATATATGATGTATCTCTTTGAATATATATCACATAAGAAGCGATCTTGTGTAGCTCGATCCAAGAAATAATATAAATATATATGACTAATAAGATAAACATATAGTACTACATATGTAGCTCAATCATGTTCCTTGTTCACTGCAATATTTCTTTTTTTGCCTTCCTCAGATGATAATAGGGCATACACTTGGATTGTGGTGGGGAGATAAAGAGCTAACACCTCAATAAGATATAATTAATGCATAAAACTCATGTGCTAAACTCATAACGTATTATGTCGCCTCCTATGTGTGCTTAAAGTCAATTCATCCTTGCTTTGTTTCAAAAATGCTTTTGCACGCAAGGGACGTCAGACCTGATGTCTTTCTGGTGTTCACACGGATTAGACATAATTTGATGTCATTATTGCATTTTTTGTTAACTTCTTTTCGTATTAATTTACATGGGTAGTAGCCTGCAAATTAAGGCTGTTAGTTGCCATAGGCACAATGTTACGACATCTGTAGCAAACTTAATTACAAGTTTACGATCCTTCAGCAATACCTGCAGATTATTTGAACCGTGTTATGTTTATCTTCTCTGTGGATTTTACAAGCAAACTCCCCTTTTACATTGTTTATCTCTTAATAATTACTTATACTTGATATGGCATTTGCAGACCCGAGTGCAAGGTGCGTTGTCTGTAACAGTGTTCTGTTACAAGATTTCTCGCACGTGGGGTGTAATACAGGAGTTGGTGCTATTTGGTTTTGCTCTTCATGCAACCGGGGATGGGAAGACCGTGGCGACCATCAGTAATTGATTACGCAACCGATTGTGGAGGTTAAAAGAGTCGAATAGTAATTGATGTCCCGTATTCTTTTCCAATTTGAGGTTTACGACAGAGATTTGAATGCTGAGTTTGTGGAGGATGTAGTCAGGCAATTAGAATTCATGAGCATGTCTAAAATCTGTACTAGTAAAGGCAAGTCTATAGATGTATGATCATGCATATAAATAATTTTCTCTTCAAAATTGAATAGAAACAGCAGAGGAGAAATTGTGCCCAGAATTGATTGTTCCTAATTAATTTTCCCTTTAGCCGGAAGTCCATGTCTTCTAAGTTGTAACATATGGAGCTACAGATTTACTAAAGCTCCTATAGCAGTGGCTCTGAAACAGAATCTCAACGCATGCATTTTGCTTCATTCTAAATCAAATCAAATAATATCGGGGAAAAAAAAAAAAATCAAATCAAATGAGAAAAATGCTGAATAAAGTCGACATACATTCCTTCTTCAAGGTAACCAATAAAATCATTAACAATTGCAGTCTTTAATGTAAGTATTTGGAGAAATGCAGCTGTTCTTGTTTTATATCTCATATTATTATTCTTTTTATGCCTCGTCTATCCTTCACGGGCACAGGTTTAGGAACTTTTTTTGTTTGCTAAGTAGGATTATTGTATTATATATGAGAAGTGTACATCCCGTTTATGTTAAAATGAGGGTGGGTTTTTTGGTTTGTTATTTCCGAATTTTGTCATTTTCAGTTTTGTCCCATTTCAAAAATACTCTCAAAGACAATAATTGATTTTTTTTTTTTTTTTTTTTTTTCCGAAAAAGACAATAGTACTGTGGTATGCACAGGTGTCGGTGCATACCAAACATCACAAAAAAATGGTATGCACAAGTGTCAGTGCATACCAAGCATCACAAAGAAAATGGTATGTACAAGTGTTAGTGGATACCACCTCTTGGTATGCGAGGTATGCACAGACATTTGTGCATACCAAACATCACAAAGAAAATGGTATGCATAAGTGTAAGTGCATACCACCTCTTCATATGTGAAGTATGCATAGACGTCAGTGTATACCAAACATCACAAAGAAAATGGTATGCACAAGTGTCAGGGCATACCACCTCTGGGCATGCGAAGTATAAACAGATGTCAATGCATACCAACCCTTGGTAAGCGAGGTATGCACAGACGTCAATGCATACCAATCATCATAAAGAAAATGGTATGCACAAGTGTCAGTGCATACCACCTCTTGGTATGCGAGGTATCCACAGACGTCTGTGCATACCAAACATCATAGAGAAAATGGTATGCACAAGTGTTAGTGTATACCACCTCTTGGTATGCGAAGTATGCCCAGACGTTAGTGCATACCAAACATAGAAGCGTAAAATTGGAAAGTGTAAAAAATTAAAAAGTCAAGTCTGTCCTTATTAATAATTAAAACGTGAAGTATGATTTTTCTAGTAGTTATAAGCCAAAAAATGTCCTTATCAATGGTTTCAAAACCCAGCTGTCCTAGATTATTATTAAAATTAGAAATTGGGCGGCTTATTTCTTGTTGTTTCTATTGTAATCTCCTCCCACTTTAATAAATATGGCCTCATCTAAAAAAAATAAAAAAAATATGGCCTCTGTTAATTATGAAGACAAGCCTTTACACAAAACTAGTGTCAGTCAGCTAGATCCCCATCTTTACATTTGGTCATTCTCCTTGACATAAGAGCTACTCACTACATCATTATGGCTTAAAAACGACATTTGCCTCGGGAAAAAAACTCGGTGGCGGTGACCTTGGTGATCCACTCTCTTATTGTTATTTGAGTATTTGAAGGTTTATATGAAGACAAGCCTTACACAAAACTAGCTAGTTGGTATCGGAGCCAACTCCATCTCCTTCCCATCACCATCACCACCACCACCACCATCCCCTTCCCATCTCTTTCCACCACCACAACCTCCACCATCATCCCCCTAATGATATATATATATATATATATATATATATATATATATAGATGATCAGTTTTGGTTCTTCGGTTTCTGGGTTAGTAATTTTCTTTCATTCCACCTAATGTGTAGACGAGTTTTTCTATTTAAACTCGTTTCCCTTTTTTTAGGCTACTTTGGTGATCAAGTAGCCATTTTTTTTGTTTGTTGTTGCTGTTTCTCAGCCTTTTTTTAGTGCAACAATCTTTTTATTCGGTGTCTTGTTTTATCAAGACTTTCTACGGATTTGGGGCTCAGTCCTCCTTTTTTGCTGCTGCCATTGTTTGCACTTGGTGATTTATGATGACAACCAATATGACAATATCTAAGACATTTGCACTATCCAATTTTGATGGATTTTCTAGTTCATCTATTCATCGTATTACTAATTCATTGCTTAATAGCAATAACTTTCCAGCTTGGTCACGCTTAGTTAACTTGTTTCTTGGTGCTCGAGGGAAGGTAGGCTGGTTACAGGGGACGGTGCCAAAATCAGCTGCAGCAGAGACTGTCAAGTTAGAAGAATGGAACTAACACTGAACGATGTGAGATCTTAACATGGTTGTTTAATTCTATGGAGCCTGATGTTTATGAGTTGTTTATGTTCTATGATACTGTAGATGGCTTATGGGGTGGGTTAAATGAGATGTATGCACATTCTCGAAACCAAATCCGTAAGTATGAGATTTATGGGCATGTTACTCATGCTAGCCAAAAGACCAATTCGGTGAAAGTTTATCATGGTAATCTAAAGAAAGGATGGGACGAGTTAGCTCATTATAAGTCTCAATTTCTGGCCAGTATTAGTGGTATGACTCCAACTATTGCCAGTGAACTTAACAAAGCATCACAAGATGACCAGGTATACCAGTTTCTTTTGGGTCTTCGAGTCGAGTATAAGACCCTTCGATGTCAGATTTTGGGTACTTTTCCACTACCCTATCCGGGTGAGGCTTATGCTATGGTAGAAAGTGATGAACCTCTACTGATCACTGCCTTGTAAGGCTCTATGTTGCCAGCTTCTGGCTCTTATGTTTTCTTTTTACAATCTTTGAACTTATGGCATACTCGCTTAGGACATGTTAACTTCCAATATCTTTGTTTGTTATTTCCTGAATTAATAAAAGCTTGCAAGTCTCATAAGTTTCATTGTCACATTTATGCATTGTCTAAGCATACTCGTTTTAGTTATATTTCTAGAATGCATCATATCGTATTCCATGTGCATTTGATCTTTTTCATTCTGATGTTTGGGGACCGTCTCCGGTAACATCCCGGTCATGACATTGCTACTGTGTTGATAAGCACCCAAAAATGTAGTTTAAACCCCTTAATAATATTCTACTTAGGCCAATTATATTTATAATAAATAAGAGTTAGTATTGTTTATGTGTTTTGTGTATTTCAGGTCTTGAAGCGGTTTATGTGCTTAAAGACGCCATTTTGCATAGAAAATGAGTCAAGATGATTGCTATAATAGTTCTATGTTTAAAGCCCAAGAATCAAGAAGAAAAAACTTTTTCAAGCCCAGTCAAAGCTTCCGGAAGTCAAAGTTAATTCGCGTAGAAAAAGGGCAAAAAGTCATCAGAACTTAAAAAATGCGTATCTTTGGACTCAGACTTCAGAATTGGGCCTACTTTATGTCAAAACGACCAACTCGGAATAAGCTATCCAATGGATCCAACTTTACCCAAATCAAAGCTGTAAAAGTATACTAAAAGGGTACTGAAGTAATTTTCAGCAGAATTAGCCCTTTTAGACTTAACCTAATGGACTTTGGGATCACTTTAGAGGCCTAAAGTCTAGCCTCTAGGCCTAAGCACAAAAATATAACCCTAATTCTCTCCTATATAAATAGGATTAAGGCTAAACCTAACTTGGCTACTCCCTCATTAGTTTAGTTTTAGTTAGGTCTCTCTCTCCCTCCCCCTTTCTTTAGTTTAGTATAGTTTAGAATTAGGGTTTGTAGCCACCATTAAAACTTTCAATAAAAGCTTTAGTTATATTCAATTCTTCTTTACATTTTGTCTTTACTTTATTGTTTTAGTTTAATTAATCCGATGACACAAGGTTAAAACCTCCATTAGAGGGGGTTAATTAAGCCATGTGAGGATAATTGATTAATTAGAATAGTTGTTGTTTAGAATAGCGTTTAAAGTTTGATTCTCATGATTTCTTAGCGATAAAAATCATAAGAGTTGAACTAGAGTTTAGAGCCACCATCAAAGAGATTTGTGGGGGAGCTAAACTCTTATGCTAGTGAAGCCATGATTAGAGATGACTTGGTGTTCACTAGGGATCAACAAACAATTCGATAACTAACCTAATAGTAGTTTATTCTAGATTCATTTACAAGTACGCACAAACAAGAGTGGATCGAAAACGATTACTCTCCTCTTTATCACATATATGATATTGAGAGTATAATATATTGATTGATTAGAATGACTTTAGCATATCATGTAGAAACACTGTTTTTACATCTAATTAAATTCACTTATCAAATGGCGCCGCTTGCCATCTTGCTTCTTTACGTATTGCGTGTTTAAATTAAAACTACGCAAAACTGTTTTCACTATTCTCTACTGTTTTTACTATTTGTATTTTTCCAATTTATTTCTGCTATTGTTTGAGTGCATACCGAGTTGAGAAACCAACTCCTTGCACCCCCGTGACTTGACCCTAAAAAATTCAACCTTCACTATTTACTTGAGAGCGAGCCCGCGCCCTCATTTTGCCTGTTTACAGCGTGCTCCACGCTCTTTCTCCTAAGTGCGACCTACGCCCAATTTAGCCTATTTTCGAGCGCGCCTGCTCCCTAGTTTAAATAGAATAAATTAATTTCTTTACAATAACTACAATATTACGTCATGAGTACAATACAATACTCATATGCCCACCAACTACTCATATTTTATAATTAATTTTTCATACTAGACGGTGTCTAAAAAACTCAAAGAATTGGGGTTATTTAATTAAGGAACGTGCACGCATGAACAACCTCCCTCAATTCTTAAGAGGCCTGGTCGTTGGTTTGATAAAAATATAAAAAAAATTAATATTACTTAAATTAGTAAGCCCACCCACTACCAAAGCCGGTTCCATAGGCCTGACATCCAGGCCTAACACGAAGCCCATAGTAATAAGCATGAACCTTATTCTTAAACTCTAACACTAATCAGGTTAAACTTTTTACAGGACTTCACAATCCACCTCGTGAACCTGGACCAGTACTCGTATAATTGTTCAAGTAACAATAAGACGTGCTTTGGCGCTATTTATACTCGTAGCAAGGACGGTTCAAGTAACACCTCTTTACATCCTCGCATCTACTGTAAGAGGATTCTATTTCTAGTAATAATCAGGTTATTTTTGCATGCTCGTTAGGAATTGCCTATTAGACTTAAAACTTGCATGAGATTAAAATTTGGTACACATAAACCTGCCATATTAGTTTCTCGTAGACGCAGAAATAATCGCCTATTTAGAAATTCACATATCACCACACACACAACATCCCACCAACACTACATCTGTAGTAATGGGTGAAGAAATAGCAGAGTGACCCCTCTCTGATTTTTATAAGACTTTAAATGATAGACCTGACTCCTGCATCATTCTTGTAGATACTACGGGAGATTTTAGAATCCCCCCCAATATATTTAATATGCTACTTATTTTCCATGAGTTAGACCATGAGAAGCCTTATCAACACTTACATAGGATCGATACAAAAAGTTCTTAGCACATTTCATCATCCTAACGTAAGTCTTAAACAAATAACGCTAAGGGTGTTTCCTTTCACCTTAGCTGACAAAGCGACTGCTTGGCTAACAACACAAAAGCCGAACTTTGTCGGCACATGGGAAAAACTAGTTGAATTATTTGTGGAACAATTCTACCCACCACAGAAGACTGACAAAATGCTTCAAAATATTCATTTCTTTCACCAAAAGCCTCATGAATCTTTTTCTGAGGCTTGAAATCGTTTCACTGATCTTCTAGTAGAATGTCGTCCCCATCATAATCTTAGTAAAGACACATTAGTTTGTGCCTTTTTCAAAGGCCTATCCCAACACCATAAGGAGACTTTAGATATCATAAACGGAGGTAATTTCCTAGGTAAAGGAGCCACAGATGCATATAACTTCTTAGATAATCAATCCAAGAAAAGTAACAACTGAGGAGGTAACAATTACTCCCGCTCCACCCCTTCTTTGTCTATAGCTAAGGCAGCCAGTATGTTTGAGGTAAACCAAGATCCTAAACTTAAAACTTTAATTGAGTCCTTTACTCGAAAGGTCGATGCCCTCTCTGTGCATAAACAAGAAGCGAAATCCACTCCAGTCATGAACATCAACTTTCCTCATTGTAATTTTTGTTTTAGTCTTGAGCATTCTGACTTCTATTGTCCTCCTGTCTATGAACATCCACCACCACAGCCAGACAATGTCTGCGCTTTTAATAACAACCCTAACACACAATGAAGGCAGAACACTAATTATAATCAACTACAACAAAATACACCTCTAGGTTTTAATAATCATAATGTTAGACCTACTACTGATAGGGTTATATACTAAAAACATTACTTTTGTATTAACTCTAATTCTTTATATTTTGAATGAGAATCATATGGGCAAATGTTATGCATCTTATATATGTTATTAGTTATATGCATGTGTCTAATACTTTATGTCGTAGATGATATGGTGTGAACACACAGAAGATCATATCATCAGTACTTTATAAAGTATAAGTAATCGTTCACAACCTAGATGGATTTGGACAAACCATTGGTACGGTTGTAGTATAATTTGGTATTAGTCTATCTTGACTATAGGATTACACTAGTACACTTTGTGTGTATTGAATATGACCAAGTGAGGTTGTTTCTCCTTATACTGACTATATAAGAGAACAAACGCCTCTATTATTATGGATGCTTGTCCTCATAATCCGGATATAATAACGGGCACTTACATGCATTGTACATTACTTTAAATCATCAATGAGTGAGATTCATTTGTGAATCAACAAACCCAATGGATTGGGTAATGATATTGTATGTAAGGTGTGCTGTTGATTATAGAAAGAATCCGTGTCCCGCAAGAAGTCAGGTTGATGATGTCCCCTTGAGGAGCTCAAAAAGATTGTCATGTAAACCCTGCAGGTGGATTTATTTCGACATGACAATGAGGTTGAGTGGTACTACTCAAGGATATAAGAAGTTGATTAATGTAGTTGTCAGTAACTTGACTTAATCAATGAACATTCGATATCTTAAACACGGGGAGATCAACGAGCATATAATATGGAGCCCATAAACGCTGACATGTAATTTGGGATTAGGGTGGTAGTGCAACAATGGCCTTTAGTGGAATAAGCCATTTGTTGACGGACTTGGGCCGTGTGTTCTGGGCGAACATGGGAAGCCCAAGCCCTTCAAGAGGCCCAACCCTAATTTCTCCTCATGGTCCCTGTTGTAGCCTATAAATAGAATACTCTCTCTCTGGCCGAAATTCACTATTCATCTAAACAAAAAAAGAGGCAAGGAAGGATAGATCCAAAATTGGATCTAGCTTTGTGAGAAAGAAGGGGATTGGTAGATCATTGTCCACACAACGTCCAATCTATTCTAAAGGAATACAACAGAAGATCAAGGGGTTGATTGTTGATTCGGATTCATAAAGCTTGGATTCTCAGAGTTATCAAAACCGGATTCTCAAAGGTATGTTTTCCAATCACAAATCATGGACACCTATTAATTCCGCTGCGCGTGGTGTTCGCGGTTTGTAGAAATAGTCATTCTGAAATAACGATTCCTACAACTACAAACTTCAACCTATTTAATCAACATCAAGGACAAGGACATCTAGGTAACCAAAATAGAAGTTTAGTGCCCGTGACCCATAACTATCAACATCAAGACATGAACACTCAATAAGCCTTAGTTTCAGGATCTACTCCAGTTAAACCATCTACATATGAACTAGAAGTGACTTTGCTACAACATTAAAATCAAATTATGCAACAAAACTCCAACTTGATGAATGAACGAAATGAACAAAACTCTAGATTTATGAAAGATCAGCATGATCAAAACTCTAACATGCTATAACAAATGATGCAAATGATGCAGTATTTGTGCCAAAAGGTTATTGATCTGCCTCCTAACCAAAATAATAACCAAAAAGGCGTGTTTCCAGGTCAAGCAGTGCCTAATCCTAAGTCAACAAACACTGTGTTCGAAGTAAACAGTATTCAATGTAATGGTAATATAAACCCAGGGGAACTACATGCCGTCATTACCCTTCGTTCAGGGAGAGTAGTTGACAATAAAGTAACTATGCCTGAAGATTGCCCATAAAAGGAAGCTGAAAATGAAACCATACCAAATGTTGTCATAGAAACTGAAGACCCTACAATTGTAGAAGTACCAGTTAAACCACGACCAAAAGGGAATCCACCAAAAGATAAAATAATGGTTCATAAATATGTTCACCCTCATGCTAAAGATAAAGACAAGGTTAATAATATTGTTGACCCTTATGCTAAATATAGAGAAAAACCACTATTTCCCCAAAGACTAGTTGTGTCTAAAAAGGACGAGAATTTTGATGAGATTAGGAAAGTGTTTAAAAATCTGACTATAAACCTACCTTTTCTAGATGCTTATAAAAAGTCTACCTGAACACGCTAAGTTTCTAAAGGAGTTATGCACCACGAAGAGGAAAACCAACATACCCCAAGAAGCTTTATTAACTGAACAATATCCCTCTTTATCTGAACATAACATAATTATTAAGTACAAGGACCCTAGTAGTTCGACTGTACAATACTCCTTGGGAGATTACTTCATAACAACTATACTATTAGACCTAGGGGTAAGTGTTAACTTACTCCATTTTTATTTATATAAACAGCTAGGTCTCCATGAACTTAAACCAACCAAAATCACTTTGCAATTAGCCGATCGTTCTATTAAGTATCCCAAGGGTGTAGTTGAAAATATTATCGTTAAAGTTTAGGATTTTTACTACCCGGTTGATTTTGTTATTCTTGACATAGAAGTTGATCATGACTTTGTTCCTATCATCTTAGGGCGTCCTTTCTTAGCAACTGCCAATGCCTAAATTGATTGTCGGGATGGATCAATGACTCTTTTCTTTGGAAATCTTTTTGTGGAAGTTAACATGTTTAGACTCAAGCAAGGACAACTAGGTTTGCCTGTAGAAGGAGAAGTGAAGTCCATTGAGGGTTATGTATCTCACATTAGTGCAGCCGACCTCATCCCCACACTAGTAGATACCCCAATTAGGGAATAAGACAAAGATCATAATTTCAACTCCATGAACATAGATGAAATCGAGGAAGATTTCCTTCGACTCTTTTGCAACCTTTCTTTTCCACCTCGCGAGTCCCCTCCTATTAACATCCATTCATTCCTTGACGCCATGATAGAAGAAGAATTTTTCACCCTTTATCCTAGTGATTCTTCTGACCCACCTATTGAGGAATGTCATGCATATCTCAAGGCCTCTGATGATATAGAACTAAGAACACTAGCTGAACACTATTTACCTACCTCATATCTTCATGTCACTCATTCACCTTCCATCACCAATGTTTCCCGCCCTCCACTTTTTCAAAGGAACCTTGAGTTTGCACTTGACTTTCTTGTCTCTCCTGTGCTTCATGATTTTCTAAACCCATATGGTAAGGAAATAATACCCAAGGACAAGCCACCTGACACCTTTATTTTCAGATATGAGACAATTCAGACCTACACCATGAATAATTTTTGTGATAAACCCACGTTCTCATTCTTTCCACCCCTTCCTTCTTACACTTATCTACATTCCAAGTATTTTCCACAACCATCCATTTTCTCACAATCATTCATTTGGACACCCTTTCGTTTAAGGAAAAAGAAGAAAATGCATGCTCGATTACATTCTAGGTCCATTAGACTTCATTCTCATTCAACTAAGTTACGTCGTAGAAAATCTTAGTACTTAATACTGTTTGGGGGTACTTTCTGTGTTAACTATTTATGGAAAGATCCACAACCATTTAGGTTGTTGATATATGGTAAACTGCATGTTAATATATATTAGATAAAATCTCGAGTATCTGACTATAAAAGACTCATTGTACTCTTCGGTGTACTTTATTCTAATCTTATATTATAGGAGTGCACCATTAAGGTAACCGGACCCTCCTTTTAGAGTGTGTGGCTGTAAGTGTCGGATCCTTAGTCCACATTTCATGTGACTTATGCATTCATCTATTGCATTTTTTCTCGTTATTTGAGTAATGTTTCTCTATGGAGTGAGTTTCACTTTTATTTCTTCCTCATAATTTTGTTTTTCCAAAAATCAAACATATAATTTTTTTTTAAAAACATAAACATGTATTATTAAGTCTAGGGAATCTGACTTTAAACGACAATTGTTTTTGTAAAATACCACCTTTCTGGAGTATAGGCCAAACAAAAAATTTCAAACTTAAAAAGTGTTTTCAAATTTTGTTTGGGGGTGGCGTATTTTGGTTTTTCATTTCAAAACTTTTTGCTACCCTTTGCTTATCATGTTTACTCCAGTAGAGTTTATGTTAGTTAGTTACGTAATTTAATTATGGCATTGAATTATTTCATGAACCCCCTTCTCCCAAATTGGTCGGGAGTGGTATATTTAATTTTAGCACATTATACTTTCACGTATTAAAATTGCATGTATAAATATTGAAATATAGAACCCATGGGCCTTGTTGATTTAATTAGGATGCATAATGTAATTAGGCCATGCAGATTTCTACAGACGTTTCATAAAAGATATTTCAAAAATAGCTAAGCCTTTAACACAATTGCTTTTAAAAGATGCCATTTATGATTTTAATCATGACTGCAAACAGGCTTTTGAAATTTTGAAAGCCGCTTTAACCTCTGCACCTATCATATAACCACCAGACTGGTCAAAACCTTTTGAACTTATGTGTGATGCTAGTGATTATGCCATTGGTGCTGTGCTATGACAGAAGTTAGATAATAAATCCACAGTTATTTTTTATGCTAGTAATACCTTAAATGATGCTCAACGTAATTACACTACTACTGAAAAGGAATTTCTAGCCGTTATCTATGCTTTAGATAAGTTCCGTCCCTACTTAGTTGGTTCCACGACTATCGTCTATACAGACCATGTCGCGCTTAGGTACCTTCTCGCAAAGAAGGATGCTAAACAGAGATTGATCTTTTGGATTCTTCTTTTAACTGAATTTACCTTAGAAATTAAGGATAAAAAAGAGCTGAAAATATAGTTGCAGATCATTTATCTAGGTTAATTAATGAGGATGACAGTGATTCCGAATCGATATCTAACTCTTTTCCGGATGAGCATATTTATTCAATTTTTTCTGCACCTTGGTATGCAGACATTGTTAATTTTTTAGTGTTTGAGATTATTCCTGAGATATGGACTAGGAATGAACACAAGAGATTTTTGGCCAAAGTTAAGTTTTACTACTAGGATGAACCCTGCATTTTTAAATATTGTGCGGATCAGATAATTCGTCGTTGCATTCCCCAGTGGGAGCACAATGAAGTTTTATCCTTCTGCCATGAACAATCATGCGGGGCTCATTTTAGTGGAAAGAAAACTACCGCCAAAGTTCTTCAATGCAGTTTTTATTGGCCGACCCTGTTTCATGATGCCCATGCACACTGTAAAGCGTGTATTAGATGTCAACAACTTGGGTGTATTACTCAACATAATATGATGCCCCTAAATCCCATTCTTATAGTGGAGATTTTTGATGTTTGGGGTATTGATTTCATGGGCCCATTTCCTGTTTTGCATGGTTTCATTTATATTCTTGTAGCTGTAAACTACGTTTCTAAATGGATTGAAGCCATGACTTGTCGAAATAATGGCCATAAAACTGTAGTATTATTTATGAAGGAGTATATCTTCTCACGTTTCGGCGTACCTAAGGCCATCATCAGCGATGGAGGAAAACATTTTTGTAATAGAGTTATTGAAGCTTTAGTCAAGAAATATGGAGTTACCCATAAGGTGGCAACTCCGTATCATCCTCAAACTAGTGGTCAAGTAGATGTGTCCAATAGAGAAATTAAAAAGATTTTAGAAATGACAGTTAATCCTGATAGGAAAGACTGGTCTAGACGTCTAACAGATGCTTTATGGGCATATAGAACGACTTTTAAAACACCTATTGGTATGTCCCCTTACCGCTTAGTTTTTGGTAAACCTTGTCACTTGCCTGTTGAGTTGGAATACTGTGTCTTGTGGGTTATTAAAAGTTTAAATTTTAACATTAACGCTGCTGGTGTAAAGCGCAAATTACAATTAAATGAGCTTGAAGAAATCCGTAGCGATTCTTACGATTTAGCGAGGGATTATAAAGCTAACATGAAACGTATTCATGATAAACATATTTTGCATAAAGAGTTTGATCTTGGTCAAAATATTTTGCTATATAACTCATGTTTGCATATTTTTCTTGATAAATTAAAAACACGTTGGTCCATACCTTTTTGGGTTACTGATGTCACTCCTCAAGGGGTAATTAGCTTGGTAAATCCCAAGGACAACATTACCTTTCAAGTAAATTGCCAACGCTTAAAACATTTCCACAAATTACATTCGCCCGCTGTAGAAGAAACTCTTATACAGGACCCTGTTTATAAGGACTGACCCTTTATGTTTGGTGTACTTCCTATCCATATTCTATATTTTAGGAGTACTCCATTAAGGTAACCGGACCATCCTTTCGGAGTGTGTGGTTGTAAGTGCCGGATCCTTAGTTCACGATCATGTAATTCACGTATTCCTTTCTTGCACTTTTTCTTGTTTATTTTGAGTAGTGTTTCTTTATGGAGTGATTTACATTTTTATTTGCTTTGTTTGTTTTCTGCTTTTCAAAAATCTTTTTCATAAAAATTAGAAAATATAAAACCCATAAATATTAGATAGATTAGAAAGTCTAGGGTATTTGACTTTAAAATACCTTCTTTTTCACCACAACAAAATTTTTTCATCATATTCTAAAATTTTGTTTGGGGGTGGGTAATCACCCCACCTTGTTCTCTCAACTTCATATCTTTGTTTATGCTGCTTTAAGTCGTATAGATTCGTGTGACACAATCTAGTTTTCTAGATTTCCTTCGCCCTCATAACTTATGCCATTTACACATTTCAAGGAATTCTTCTACCATTTCATATGTCACCCACTATTAGATTTGAGTTTTTCCTAGATCATTAAATAACATTTTTCATGCTGATCATTTTTATAGCTCATTCGCAAAAATTGAACCGCTAACGAATCGGGAATTTTAGTTTTAAGTTTACGAGGCAGCATGACAGGGTGGGTACTTTATAAAAGATTTGGGCTTGGGCCAAAATTCATTTTTCCACCCAACCCACGATATTTACACCCCACTGACCATCCCATTTAAAATCCAACACCGGCCCATTCACTTCATCTTTTCAAACAAAATTCAATCTAACCTAAATCACCCCGGTACAAGATCAGCTTTCCATCGAAATCCAGAATCCAAGCGCCTCCATCTTCCAAAACATACCTTCTCCAACTTTTTACAGCAGCTTCCCCTAATCATCCCTTATTTAAACCCCTACCCATATTCAAAATCCAACCTACCAATGGCTTGACCAGCAAAAATCATGCTAGAATTCGCATTTAACGCGGATCTTTTCCAGCCATTCTATGGTACAGAGATCTGTGCTAGAGGGTGGGATAGAATGTGGTACTCTACTGAGGAGTACTACCATGAGGATTTGGTGTTGTGTTTTTATCGGAATATGAGGATACTTCCTTTAGGGAGGATGTTTGTGGATTTGGACTGCGTTCAGATGGATGTGACGCATGATTTGATTGCTACCATCACTGGGATACCCGTTAAACAGTTCACCTTGACCTTACAAAGATCCCATTTTGATGGAGTGCATCAGTTGATGCTAGAGACGCTGCTTGAGGGTCGTTACAACGATCGTTCTCACTATGCCAGGCAACAGTCGCTTAGGATTAACCAGCTGGCTGTGACGCAGTGGCTAGAAAAGAACCTCTGTAGCCCCTCGAAGCCAAGTGACATCAGCTTGTCATTCCTGCACTTTCTTTGGGTTTTGCAGAACAGGAGGTATGGTTTTTGCCTCATTGATTTTCTGCGTGAAGGGCTTATGGCTGTAGGCCTGAGCACTGCATCCTACCTGTTTTAGTTACTAAGATTATGTTATCTTGGGGTTGCGTGGCTGAGTCACCTATGACTCATATTAAGCTTCACTCAAACGCAAAGGTGTATAGTGACTGTGTTCAAAGGCATTGGACATTGCTTGAAGAGAGAGCTGATGGGATAGATTAGGATGAGGATGAAGATGAATATCCTGTTTGTTGTGCTGAGAATGCTATGGATCGTGCTACTTCTGATTTTGCTCATTTTTCACTACTCTGCGGGATGCGTACTCTTTATGATCATCAGCGAACCCTATCTATGCTCTATGAATCGATACAGAGGCGTCTGAGTTCCATTCAACGTGATCATAACAGCTTAGAGCATAACATTCGAACCATAGCCGATAACCACGTTGACATGCTTAATTCTATAGAGAATATGGAAGAGGCGCAAGCAACTTTTCAGGCCGAGGTCTTGAGACAGTTGCCCCAGTTAGGAGGTTCGCCTTCTTCTTCTAACTCTAGATGTGAGCATCGTCGTCGTCGTCGTCGTCCTTCTGATGGTTCTGGACCTTCTTCTTCCCAGGGACAACTTATTTACTTTCGATTTGTTGTGATAAATTTGATTTAGATTTATTTTTGTTTTGTAATAACTAATTAATTTCTGTACTTGTTTTAATTTCAATAACTTTAGTTTAATTAATTTTTAATTTCATTTTTAGTTAAGTAGTTAGTATTTATTTGTTTATGTGATTGCTCATCTATGCACGTATTGTTAAATTTAATACGTGATTAATCACATATTCTTATTTTACCATATAGTTTTTAAGTTGATATTTAGCATGTTTAGATAATTTAATTGATCAATGTCATGAACCCCCCCTCTCAAATTGTTTGGGGGTGGTATATATTTTAATATATGCGCACGTATGAAATTGCATGCCTTAATCACATTTATATAAGTTTTGGGCCAAAATATAAGAACCCTTGGGCCTTGTTTAATTTAATTGGGATCCACAATGTAATTAGGTACCTGATATTACGAGGAATTTCAAAGTTTCACAGAATTTCAGAAGCTAATCTAATAGAGAAACCCATTATATGCAACCCATGAGCCTTGTTTTATTCAATTGGGATCCATAATGTAATTAGGAACCTTAAATTCGTGGAATGTCAAAATTTCAAGGAATTTTGGAAGCTAATCATATATAGAAATTCCAAAAATTGAAATAGAATTCATGTGTAGGAAACTATTCTAAAAATATGTTTTTCCACATCTTTTTATTTTAGCAACAATTTGGCCTTAGATTATTTTAGCAACAATATGACAACAAAACACTATAAAAACAATCTCTAAGCATGTAGTTTCATAACTAAAAACCCTAAACACATCGCTGTATCTCAGAGCGCGCACGTGCCTCACACAAGAACAAACTTAGTGCGCACAGCGTTCGTATTAATTTGGTATCAGCATTCTTACTCGCGCACTGCGCTCTCTGAAGGGTTATTCCAAGCGCGCGCGCCCTCACTACAAGCTTCCAGGCTCGGATTTCCAGGTTCTTCTTCTAACACTTCCAGTATTTAAGTTCATTACTTGTTTGCTATGTCTTTTCCAAAAATTATACTGGAACAGTCTTTTGAGGACCTATTTCTCAATGATAAGTACGGTGCATACTTTGATGATATGATTATGGAGCAAGAATTTGAAACCCTACTGGTAAGACCTGATCCAATTTATTCTCTTGCACTTACTAAATATTTTTATGAGCATGTTGAATTCTTTACACGCTCCCATAGAGAACAAGCCCTCAGAGTCATGTTAGATAATGAACCTTTTGAATTGACTAAGTACTTAATTGCTTTTTCATTAGGAATTCCTACCATTGCCCAAACCACCCATATTGATTATATAGTTGATAATGACAACAATTATGATTGAGTAAACTTCCACGAAGCCTATGGTGTTGGTATATTTCGAGTAGAACACCAAGGCCAACATAATGTATCCTTAGGAAGCATGTCCTTTAACACGGGCCTTGCTATGCTTTTCCTTAAGCTTAATGTCCTAGGAGATTGACACTTCAAATCTTCGGATTCCCGCGCATGCAATGCCTTATTTGCTTTAGCAGAAGGGCGTTGATATTATGATATATTCAAAACCATAGTGGATGGTCTTGCAAGAGCACAGACTATAAGGCATCAATACCTTCTTATGCTAATCACAGTCACACATATAATGAAATTCTTTTTCCTAGAATTCTGTACCCGTTTCACTGATTGGGTCAAGGTTGATACAATGCGCACGACCAATGCTATAGTCTGTTTTTTATGTGCTATGGTTTGGCCTGGCTGGCGCCTACAACCTCACCTAGTAGCCTCATACACCTCATCCGACCAAATTGCACTAAATAGGTTGGTTAGGGTAGATGAAAATAGAATGAAGGCATGGAAAGTAGTCATAGATATGCAAGACATAAAGGAGCCTCATTTCACAAGTGAGGAGCATACGGAGGAAAATGCATGATTACCTCACCTATATATGGTAATATTTATAATTTCTTGTTAGAGTCCGCTTATGTCCAAAGATAATTTTATTTTCTTTTATCTCCATAATGGATGGAACTCATATAGGATTTGCGTCTGCATTTTATTCCTTTATATTTGTATCATTTTAACTTTCTTTTACAGGTGCTCCCATTTCCAAGCACATTTCTATGGTACTCTTTATCCTTTATTTTCATTCCATACTTTGGGGACAAAACATGATTTTGTTTAGGGGTGGTATAGAAATACACTATAAATATTTAAGCACATACTAGGTTGTTTATTACGTATTATTTGTCGTATAAAAATAGAAAAAACATAAAAATAGTTTATACTATGCACTTAGGATAATGGTATTATTTCCTTTTCCATGATTATATTAGTCTATAAATCTCAAGTAGTAATAGAATTAAGCGTAATTCTTAGAAACTCAGGTTAATACGTAGGTAATAGTCATTGCATCTTTTCATTAACATCTTGCATTAGCATGTATGAGTGTACTTGTCAATATTTTTCTGAGACCTAGGTTAGACTACTTAATTTTACATATCTTGTGAGATTCTAGCCTAAAAACCTCATATGAGTGAGTATCTAAGTGATGACACAAATAAGACATATAATATGAGTAGAGAAATCACACATCCACTTGCTTGATCACCATACCATATCTTAAGCGAGAATTTAGGCCCTATTTGGATCGATATAGCTAAAAATTCATACCTATAAGTAATTATCCGCTAGTCGCCCCACTGAGCCTTTCATTTAGCCTTTTTACAACCACAAATCCTTTACCCATCTTGTAAACCAATAAAAATAAAAATAAGCCTACCCATCTTTGAATGAGTCTGAGAATAGGATGAGTAAGGAAAATAAAGAGAAAGACCTGTGGAAAACCAAAATTAGTTAGCTGCTTCAGAAAAGAAAAAGAAAAGAAGTTTCCATCCAAAAAAAAGAAAAAAAAAGAAAAAGAAGAAAGAAAAATAGAAATAAAACAAAAAACTCCAAAAATAGAATAAAATGAGTCAGAAAGCCAAAATAAAAAGGCTAAGGATGGAAACTAAGTCTAGAAGCAAAGTAAGAACAAGACTTTCTCTAGTTACATGTAATTGAAGACCCTATTATCTCAGACTTGTTTATTTGAATATCCATTCTGTTTTTTCTTAAACCATCACCTCAGCTCTGTATCACCTAATAAATACCTTTAACTCAATTAGGATTAATTTGGTGTGGTAGTAAGTGGTAGATGTGATTGATCGACCTTGGTTCCTTTGGACATCATTGAGATTATGAGGAAATGTGTGCCCACTGCACACTGGAGTGAGTAAAACTTGAGTGGAAAAATCAGAGTATTTTTATCTTGACAAATTGTGAAGACCTACTTAAGGACGCTATTCCAAAAGTTTTAGAAATAGACCTACCATTGAATTTCATAATATAGTTCATAGTATGCATGTGTATCTTTAGATGATTTGATTATTATGCGTGTATTAGCTTAGGTTTCAAAAGCATTGTTCTTATTATATTGTTATTGAGATGTATAGATATCTGAGATTAATTAGGAAATTTTACTTTTATCTCTTAGTCGTTGTAGTATAAATGAAGTTTGTGAGTACCTTCTCTAGAAAGCTCTCACAAGGTTATAACTCATCCACTAGGGAATTCCTAGTGGTTTAAGGCCGCATATGGTCAATGCAATCGCACTCTGTGAAACGAGATTAGTTAGGATCACATTTTTGGCCACTTATACATTTTTATTTCTCATCTTTGCTTGAGGACAAGTAAAATGCTATTTGGGGGTGGTGTGATAAGTACCCAAAAATATATTTTAAACCCCTTAATAGTATTCTACTTAAGCCAATTATGTTTATAATAAATAAGAGTTAGTACTGTTTACGTGTTTTTATGCATTCCAGGACTTGAAGTTGATTAGGTGACTAAAGACACCACTTTTGTATGGAAAACGAGTCAAGATGATTGTCGAGGAAGTTCTACATTTAAAGCCCAAGAATTATGGAGAAAATCATTTTTCAAGCCCAATCAAAGCTGGAAAGTCAAAGTCAATCCGGGTAGAAAAAGGATATAAAAGTCAATAGAACTTCAATAGGCTGTATCTTTGGACTTGGGCCTCCAAATTGAGCCTACTTTATGTTAAAACGACCGTCTCGGAATAAGCTTTCTAATGGACATGGTATTTCCCCAATCAGATCTATAAAAAAGAACAAAAATAGTATAAAAGTAATTTCCAACAGCTGTGGCCTCTTTAGACTTAACCTAATGGACTTTGGGTTCACTTTAGAGTCCCAAAGTCCCTTTTTTTGGCCCATGCACAAAAATGTACCACTAACCCCATCCTATATAAAGAGGGTTAAGGCTAAACACTTTCACTCCTCTTCTAACTTCCCCTCCTTAGTTAATAATTAGTTTAGTTTAGTTTTAATTAGTTTTACTTTCATTAGGGTTAGCATTTGTAGCCACCATTAAAACCTTATCAAATAAAAGCCTTGTTCATTCTCAATTCGATTTCTATAATATTATTTTACTATTTTGATATTGTTCATCCAATGAATCATGGCTAAACCTCCATTAGAGGAGGTTTATGAAGTTATGTGAGGATGAGTAGCTATTAGTTCTATTGTGTTGCATAAAAGAACATCAAGTTCTTCGTTATGAGTAACTAAAGATAGAGCTAATAATAGAGAACTAGAGTATAAAGCCACCACCAAAGAGATTTGTGGTGGAGCTACACTCTCATGCTAGTGAAACCTCGATCCGAGAGGACTTGGTCTTCACTAGGGTTCAATACAAGCGATTTGATACTAACTAATAGTCAATCGAATCGCGTGGCATATTAAACCCATTGTAATATCTTTATTCATCATTTAAATTCACTGTTCTCACCCTCATATCTATTGTTTTGACTCTCACTAGTAAAACATAGTTCTAATCTAAACTTGCATCCAAGTAGTGTACGACTAGAGTTTGGCGAACACGACTACTCCTCCTTATCTCACATGATTTAGAGAGCTTTATATCTTGATAAATTACTATTTCTCCATCTCCATATCTACTGTTCACATAGTTACTAAAGTAATTTATTATCACTATGTTCTTCCTATGGTCTCTACAAAAGAAAAACTTGCTTAATATGTACCATGCACATAGTGAACACAGCTGGATACAAAAAAAAAAAGTTTCTTACATGGGAGGTTCAATGGTTCAACCTAATAAGAGCGTCCAAACTCCAAAGTGATATAATAGCAGTTTTACCAGTTCTTTGATCTAAGTCGTTTTTGTTCAGTAAATCCTCGGGAGATCAACCCATTTGATCATTATTCAATCAAATGTTACCATGGCACAAAAGGATCTTGTAAGAATAAGTACAATAACCATAATTAATTTGTTTAGTAAGAACACATATGCTTATTATTGCAAGCCACTGATTGTTCATCCGATTAAACACATCTTCAGTGGGAAAAACAAATCTTTAAATTGTCATCTAGGTATTTGACAAAGTTTGACATCAAATTCTTGTTATCTAGCAGCAAGGCTATGACAGAGCATGCTTGACAATTATTGAGAAGCTCACCTCTCGCTCATTGAAAAACAAAGAAAATATGCCAAAAAAATTATTATCACTAAGAAACTATATAATAAATTAAACAACAAAATTTAGAAAGAATTTAATCGTTGTTTCTTAAATCCTTCTTAATTAATTGATCATAAATTTCACACATTGGTTATTTACCACGACAAAAAAGAAGACATATTCCTACAATGACATCTTGGATTGAGTAACTTTCGTCGCTACCTGCAAAAATTATAATACACATGATGCCAATAGGACCTTGTTAATAGCACATTGAACCAAGTTCAGTGAAAGAACTAACCATTTCTTGTTAATATCCTTGAAATGTGCAACTGCCTTATAATGCTTACTTGGAAGACGGTAAGGGCTTCATATATTGTTCCAATTCAAGGGTTGTTACCATCAAAGGATTTGTGTATAACATATAAAAAGATAAGAATAAGCTCACTTCTTTAAATAAGTCTAAAGCATTATTTTCCATGGAATACTGGAGTGACATGCATACATAACACAATCCTACTATTATCTGTAATATGCTGTGCTAGGGAACATGTTGTACCCCAAAAACCACTAATGGCAATGTTGCACTATTAAGATTTATTAGATAACAATTTCCAGTCTTACATTCTGACATGCCTAGTTGGTTAATATTTAATATCTTTGTATAGAAAACCGATGCTACTATGAGTCTATGACAGTAAGGAGATGAATTTGTATTTTCCGCATCAAGGATGTGTATACATAAAGAGATACTTAAATTCAACCACTAACTCACTAAGTATCCACAACATAAAGCTTGATTTTGTTATTACTTACCTTAAATTCTTTATTCACAGAACAACCTGTTTCAATGTCTTCAGTATATCTCAATTATTATCCAGCGAGTAAAATTAAATTCACAGTGAATTATTGTTAAAAAACTCGAACATGGATGAAACAAATATAAGCTATTAAACATACCGAAATAAGAAAAGGTGTAGGCGTACCTTAATGAGTATGCATGTTCCGCTGCATCTCCAAGTATTTTTTTAATATACATAACACTATCCAAAGCTAATCCCCTCCTTCACCGACAACAAAAACTATTTTTGAACATCATCGTGTTCTTCCTATATAGTTGTAATTCCATCATTGCACCTGTGAACCATTAACATGGATGAAACAAAAATAAGCTATTAAACATACCGAAATAAGAAAAGGTGTAGGCGTACCTTAATGAGTATGCATGTTCCGCTGCATCTCCAAGTATTTTTTTAATATACATAACACTATCCAAAGCTAATCCCTTCCTTCACCGACAACAAAAACTATTTTTTAACATCGTTGTGTTCTTCCTATATAGTTGTAATTCCATCATTGCACCTGTGAACCGTTAACATGGATGAAACAAAAATAAGCTATTAAACATGCTGAAATAAGAAAAGGTGTAGGCGTACCTTAATGAGTATGCATGTTCCGCTGCATCTCCAAGTATTTTTTTAATATGCAGAACACTATCTAAAGCTAATCCCCTCCTTCACCGACAGCAAAAACTATTTTTTAACATTGTCATGTTCTTCCTATATAGTTGTACTTCCATCATTGCAGTTGTGAACCATTATGAAAAATTCAAGAGCAGTAGACTACTCATTCAAGTGACATTTGTTCATCGTAAAAGAAATCAACACTAAGTTAATTAGGAAGTAGAATGTACCAAATAATTGTATTGAACACAACCTTTCACCTATTATAATGCATCTATATCATTGAAATTCCTAAAGGTTGTGTACCAGATGACCAAAATGGTATAAGAGGATCTTAGTCTTATCTTAGTAGAAGAGATACAATCTAGAGCAAAGGGTAGAGAAAGGGACATTGATGAATGGTTGGAGTCATGAACCTTGCTTCCTGAAGGTTGATGGTCTGCATTTCAAAGTGTACAACCAAGCTTGTGTTGGAAAGTACCCCTTAATATCTTGAAAATGTTGGCATGATGAAAAAACCCAACCCCAGAGTTTATAGCTTAACATGACTGATTTTTTTTAAAAAAAAAAAAAAAATCTTAACATGACTAACAGGAGAAAAAAATAACTGCAGTTGCAAAAGATGTCCGACCCACTTGTTTGAACTAATTCAGTTGACGACAACTTCAGGCTGCAATTAAAGTTTAACATCTTTTCTTATGGTAATAAAGAAGCTTCCATTCAGGTAACAAAGCTGATGGGCACAATCTTATGATACTAAAACAACTCCCATTTGTGTATGAGATATTGATAATTTTCTTACATAACAATTAATGCACCACATATCAAGTATATAGTGGTGGAGCCAGGAAATTCATCCAGGTAGGGCACCACAGAATGTGACTACTGACGATAAATTCCTAATACATTTATAAGTACATCGCAATAGCTTTTTTAATATGAAAACAAGCAAAATATATAATAAATACATTATTAGCCAAAAAAAAAAAAAAAAAGGTCATAAAAAGGGAAACATAACTTGGAAGAAAAATTATCAGTTCATATAACTCCAATAACATAATAACTTTCACAATTGCCCTCAGCGAGTTGAAGGATCCCCTGAAGCTGAACGACCTATCTTTTGGATTGAATCATGAAGCATTGAATCTCCACAGTATTGTATATTAGGTATAAGCCTTGTCTTTACATTTATTAATGTACATTGTTGTCATAAAAAGAAAGTTAATATAATTCAATAAATCTCAATATCAATTGTTTAGTGTTCATGAAAAAAAAAATTCATTAGACACGTCAATTTTAGTATGCAGTTTCTTTTGTAATTGAATAATTAAATTACTCTAAGCTCTTGTGGTTGGCATATTTTTATTCATATACGTTAGCAAACAAGTTCATTTTCAAGAAAGAAGTGCAACTTTTAAACACTATATAGGAAACAAATATCTGAATATGTAATCCAAACTATATTACTGTTCAATTTTATAATACACGATTCCGCTATCATTCTAATTTCAGATACCAAATTCATTCCCACAATAAAACACTACCCAGTAACCACCAGTTGCTCCACTATTACAAAATCCGAAGCACATTATTAGACAATCTTCGACACGTAATACATTTGCAAGTCATGTACTCTATTAACTCCGCTCAGAAAAGGGGAAGAAATGTGCAAATACTGTTGCAAATTTCAAGTCATTATCAAACAATAAGAAGTTAAAAAACAATAAGAAGTTAAAATGAAGTTATTCAAATTCATTTAGGCTACGTTTGGTTCGAGGAATCAAAATTCCTGAAAAATTGTGAAGAATACAGAAGATAAAGAGCTAAGAGGAGAGGTGCAGAGAATTTTAAAAAAGAGAGTATAAGTGTTTTTTTTTAGTGAAAAGAAAAGACTTATCAAACAAATAAATTAGTAGTACTTAAAATACGAACACTCTACATTGCTTTTAAATAAGTACAAAAAATTAATTACAAAATTTTAATAGAGTTATATACACTCTCTAATTGCTTTACAAATCTCAAATATGCTGCATATGGCACTCCCCACCTAGTAAGCCAAGTGGGTTTACCAACTATAATCTTATGATTTTGCTGGCTAAGTGTGGTAGCCGTAAAGTTTGCTTCATGCCAAGTACTAAAAGAGAATTCTAGCAATCTTTAACACTTTAACCATTTAGGTGTCACTAAATACGGTAGCTCTGAAGATCAATATGCCATCACAACAGCGACAAAGATTTATTCCACCCATAGTCTCCTTCACCCTTGCATGACGCCTTCCTTAATGCACTTCAAAATCGCCAAACACTCAACCACAGAGCTTGTGTTAATATCAATATTCATGCATAGCGCTTGAAGTATGACAATCACGATCTCTACATATCACTCCAAAACATGCTACGTTTGGATTGTCATTTGATGATCCGTTTACATTGATTAGTTAGGTGGTTCCCATATAATCTCCTTGACCCTACCTGCAACCCCACTTCTTAATGTCATAGTGTCAAATACAATATTAAACAAACAACTCTTGAGAGCCAGAAAAAATTATATATTCACCTGCTTTTTGAATTCCTTTATGCTCATTCTACAAAAAAGAAAAAAGAAAAAAAAATCCTTTATGTAAAAAACTTGCCTCCAGTTCCTTGCCTTGGCGAGTACATTTGAAACAGAACACTCCATCTGTGAAAAAGTACAATGCAACCTACAAGGGAAACCATTTATTAATTAGTAAATCCTATTGAAAGTAGTTGTGAGAGTTTTTGTTTTGTAAAAGTGGAAACTTTGATGCTATTCAAATCAAGATGCAAACATAGAATAGCTTACACCTAAACTAATTTGAATTTCCTACCAACACTACTTCAACAACTTGTCTAGAATAACCCCTCACTGTTATTATTTGCACCCAAATTTAAACACTTCCCTAATTTTTTCTTTATCATTTGTTCAGTCCACTTGTTACCATGGAAAATATTTTAAATGAAATTGCTTTTAATTGATGTGCAATTGAAATCTTAGTCAATCACCCTGCACCTTGTCACGATCATGATCATTGCCAAACACATAAGGTGTTTCGATTGAAAAAGAGTGGTTGAAATTCTTGAATTGTGATTAATTTCAATTTGGACCCCAAAAAAGAACATTTAAACTCAATAGATAATGTAAAACAAAGATGGAAAAGGGGACCAAATAAAGAGATTAAAAAACATAGCAGATACACATCTTACATTAGCAAAAAGCTAATGCAGGGAAACACGATAAAGAACAATCGATCTTGAAGCTTAAACTTAAGCTGGTTTGTGATGTATTGACTTGTTTCAGACCACGATAACTTGTCGCGAGCCCCTGATTATGACTGAATGCATAGAATTTCCAAGGCACTAAATGAAATGAAAGAAAAAGGAACACGATAATCATGCATGTGCGAGGGGGAGGGGGAGGAAAATATATACCTAAGTTGTGAATGAATATATTAGGAAAATCTTTGAGAAGTAAAATTACATGGTGAAACACAAAAAAGCTAGAAACTGCTAACAAAACAGTAAAAATAACTTTAACTACACCGAATGAAATATATTGATAGGACAAAACCTTGAAACATGATCTGGACATCTTGCCAGCCACTGTAGGTTTCACTTCATATATTATCATCTCCATTAATCGAACTTGCTTTCACAGTCTGCTGAAAAAAATTAAGGCAGTGAGGATATGTACCAAGTCCCAGCTTCCAATTGTTATGTCTATCATCAACAACTTGGTCAAGCCTACAAAATCTTCAATAAGGCTCACCGAAAAATGTTTTATAATTGTTGTTCTGATTTTTCCTTCCACACTCTGCTCAATGCTCTGAAGAAAATAATAATGATCCAACAGTTAGAGTTGGCTTGGAGATACAGTTGGAGTTCGCTTGGAAAATATAAGGAAAGATGCTATGCTGCTTATGTTGTGGTTCCAATACAAATTTGTAATTCTGACAATACACAATTGCCAATATTTTGTAATATAATCTAATACAGTAGTCACTAACATTACAAATATCACTAAAAACTAATAGTATAAACGTTCCAAAACATAAGGCTATAGGGACTCCAACATGGCATCTTTTCCATGCTAACTATAAAAGCTTGGAATGAACTACTCTTTATTCCACATAGTACGTGTTAGTCCGCAGTAGGTTATGAGCTCTCTTTCTTATCAACTCATAAGCGCTAGCTGCTGTAAATTCCCATTTGGGGTCATGTTTCCATATCATACGATCTCCTATATGATTTGGAAGAAACAAATTAAATAGTATAACTACATGACATTACCATGTTGTTCCAGCTACATTTCCACAAATTAATAGAAATTCAATCCAGGAAACACTTAACAATAGTTAAACTAGTAATCAATGAGAATATAATGAATGGAGATGGGTTAAAATGAGAGTGCAATCCATTAATCGTATACATTTTTAAGGGATTACAGAAAGAGATGACCTCAAGTGTAATTATTATCCTCAAGTGTCATCGATGTTTACCTGTAATCAAATGGAACTCAAAGTCAATAACATTATTGAAAGCCAAACAAAAATCCTTACAAAATCAGTATAAATCGTAACAAAAATCCTTACCAATAGCTTTTCTTTACCGTGACCCATTAAGGTTATGAAGTTGCAATCTAAAGAAAATAGAAAAAGAAAAATCAGAAGAACAAAAACTAAAAAAATAAATAAATGAGAACAAACAAACGAAGTTGGTGATAGGGTTATATACTAAAAGCATTACTTTTGTAATAACTCTAATTCTTTATATTTTGAATGAGAATCATATGGGCAAATGTTATGCATATTATATATGTTATTAGTTATATGCATGTGTCTAATACTTTATGTTGTAGATGATATGGTGTGTGGTGACACACAGAAGATCATATCATCAGTACCTTATAAAGTATAAGTAAACGTTCACAACCTAAATGGATTTGGACAAACCATTGGTATGATTGTAGTATAATCTGGTATTAGTCTATCTTGACTATAGGATTACACTAGTACACTTTGTGTATATTGAACAGGACCAAGTGAGGTTGTTTCTCTTTATACTGACTATATAAGAGAACAAACACCTCTATTATTATGGATGCTTGTCCACTTAATCCGGATATAATATCGGGCACTTATGTGCATTGTACTTTGCTTTAAATCATCAATGAGTGAGATTCATTTGTGAATCAACAAACTCGATGGATTGGGTAATGACATTGTATGTAAGGTGTGCTGTTGATTATAGAAGGAATCCGTGACTCGCAGGAAGTCGGGTTGATGATGTCCCCTTGAGGAGCTCAAAAAGATTGTCATAGAAACCCTATATGTGGATTTATTCTGACATGACAATGAGATTGAGTGGTACTACTTGTAGCAGTGGGGTTCACGACTATTGGAGTCAAAGGTCAAGGGACCGAAGCAAGTTGAAGTAGCCAGAGTCGGGGAGTAAAGGATAGTTGGGAAGAGTGGGCCCAATGCTAAATAAGTGGAGTAAGACTCGAGAGCATGGTATCGCACCGTGGAGCACAGTGGAACAGTAAAAACCCTACACGTGGAAGAGCGAGGGACGAGAGACGGGAGGAGAAGTGGACGGCTGTGATGAGAGTGAGGGAGTATAAAAAGAATAGTGTTGGAAGAAAAAGGGGGAGGAAAAAAGAAAGAAAAGGAGAGGTGAGGACTGAGGCTCACACATTGGAGGTTGTAACTTAGGTTCATACATTTGGCGCCATCTGTGGGGAGAGATTTGAACAGTAGTAGGTATGGCAACGAAAGCAAAGAGAGGCGTACGGGATGACTGAGGAAGTTGCCGGTCATAGAGGAGGAGGCGGAGTCAGTAGGGGACGATGGGGGAGAGCGGGGAGCAGAAGAGATAGCTACATCATCGTCAGAGGAAACGAGACAGCTGAGGGAAGAAGTGGCGAGGTTGAGGGAAGAGAATGAGGAGTTGAGAAGGGAGAGGGAGACCGTATAGGAATCAGAAAGGGAGATGTCAGGGACGGTGAGAGAGGAGGAAATGAGACCCAACTTGGTGGAGAACGGGGTTCCAGGACTCACTATGGAGAAGGTGAAGGAGATGATCGCCAATGATTTGAAAGCGAGCTTGGAGCAAGCGAAATGCACAGGTGGGGCAACGAACTAAGTGGTGGCCGGATTGAACCGCAACCCATTGGCAGATGCGATTTGGAGGGCGGAGGTCCCAAAGCGGTTTAACCAGCTTAGATTTGAGAGGTATGATGGGACAGGTGACTCGGAGGACCACATCCACCATTTTTGGTAGCAGATGCCGCTGTGGCAGGAACCCAGATACGATGGACTGCGGTGCATGATGTTTCCAACAAGTTTGAAGGGGGGAGCCTCGGATTGGTATTATAGGCTACCCTCGAAGAGTATAAACAACTTCCTTGAGCTAGAGCAAGCCTTCGTGGACCACTTCATACATCAAAAAAGGCGAGTGGTGGACATAGCGGCCCTATTCAATGTGAGACAGAGGACGGTGGAGTCAGTGAGAGAATTCTTGTGCAGATTCAAGGCAGAAACCCTAAAGGTGGAGAACTTGGATGATAGGACTGCGGTGATTGCCTTTGAGAGAGGGCTGCGGCCTGGAACCAGGGTACATGAATCCGTGGCTAAGAATGAGATTGCGATACTGCAGGACTTATATCCGAGGGTGGAGAAATATATAAGGTATGAGGATACGTTGCAGAAAGAAATAAGGAGGCCAGGGAAGGCCGTGTTGGCTTTGGATCGAAACGATGACCGCGGAAGATACGAGTTATCAGACAGAGGAAGCAGTGGACACCGTGGTGAAGCTTTGTGGCTGGAAAGGGGAAGAGTCGAACCTCGAAGGGAAAATAGAGAATGGAAGCCTTCTCGAAAATGGAGCCTATACCAGTAGACCGACCGTTGAGTGAATTGTTGCTGCTGATTTAGGATTTACAGGGCTATGAGGGTCCGCGAAGCAAGCTAAACGAAATACCGGGTAAGCCGTACTGTGCCTATCATCGGGTACAGAATCATGAAACGAATGAATGCTATGCCCTCAAATGGTTGGTACAAAGGATGATAGGGAGGGGGCTACTGAAAGATTTTACCAAAGAGAAAGGGAAGGAGGAGTGATAAGTACCCAAAAGTGTATTATGAAACCCCATTGAGACATATAAATTTGGTTCATTATGTGTTTAATAATCATGAAATAAATATGTTTTCATACTTTTGCAGGTATTTGCAGTAAACATGGAAATATTGGTTAAACCTCGCAATAAAGCACGAGGAACGGCAGATATATGAATTCTCCCAAATCCATGTAGAAGCATCAAACTTCCAAAGCTCCTACCTCTTGAACCAGGACTCCGAATGCGACAAGAGAGCTGCTCATAAATCGTGGCAATGAACTCTACGATAGGTGGGAAGTTGTAAACCGCCAAAATACCGGATCGCCATCGATCGCACATGGACCCACTATCATGGGGCCACAAGATTGGATGAGTCATCAATCATGGAGCATGTCAAGACAAAGATAACAAATTATTGGTGCAAAGTTGACACCTTGCATGTAATAAATTAGATTAGGTGTTAATAGTGAAAAAAAAAGGCAAGGTGTCACTTTGTTTTAATGTGGTAGATAAAAATGAATCAATGTGGTTTGATAATTCACGTGGGAGGAAATGAGATTTCTCTCAAATGGAGAAGAAATTAGACAAATGTGGGGACACTCCATTTACTCCCTTGACTTATTTTCCTCACATGACATTATTTTAGTTCCTTAGTGAAAATGAGAAGTTAGTTTTTAGTTTTGATTAAAAAAAGCTTGTAATAGTTTTAATGGAGGAACACTTGTTCTTCTAGAAATAAAATTAGAAGTGAGTTTGGTTGTTGATATTGCTTCTCTGTCTCTCTCTCTCTCTCTCTCTCTCTCTCTCTCTCTCTCTCTCTTTCTTTCTCTTTTGTGTTTTTTTCTTAGTTCATAAATCCTTGTCCCAAGGATCATGAGCTAACTTCCCTTTTGGGGAGTTAGTCTAACTCATGTGAGGGTAAACCAATTGTTGGTTTGGTAGGTTTAGGAAGAACAACTAACTCTACATCCTACCCCAAAATGGTAGTTGGTGTAGAGTTTAGTTAGAAATCAAGCAATGAGCTTAAAGATAAGTCATTGTTTGGTTTCACTTGCTAGCATGTATGAGCTCTTTAGTGAGCCATGCATACTAGGGATCAAATCTATTTTTCCGTTAGGGACTTGTCTATGAGTCTAGGAAGAATCAAAACCTATTTCAAATCAACACTAATGATAGTTTCACATGAGGAGGATTAACTCTCCAATTTCTCTTTCAAATTTCCATTTCGCATTAAGTGCATGTTTTCATTGTTAATGTTTTTATTAATGTTTGTATAGGAAGGAAAAATCTAACATTTATATTATATCCTTACTCCTTAATTTCCCTTTATTGTAACATCTAATTTTTAGTTGTTCTAAGCTTTAGGTTAGTTCAATCCTTATTCAAACTCTACTAAAACGAAGATCGTGAGTAAGGAATCTTGATTGCTTTTACATTAATTTAGAGAGTTCAAAACTCTAAGTAGTGTTCTCCAAGCTTATATCAAATGGCCGCCGGCCGTTCTAAAGCCATAGAGCGTGTGCTAAAGATCGGAAGTTGCATCAAGGGGGAACCCCATTCTCTTCATTCCTTTCATTTTCGTTCGTTTATGTTTTTTGTTATTTTTTCGTTATTTTTGCCCTCGCGATTGACCGTAATCTAAAAAAAAATTTCGCTCCACTTCCGTACCAAAAAGTTAGGACTGGAAAGATAAATACAGCGATTATAAGACTTCGAGAAAATTTGAAAGTATTCTGAATTATTGGACAAAGCGTCTTGCGAGTGTAGAGTCGCGCGTCTTGAGTGGGACCAGCGTCCGCTGGGTGAATTTATTCAGTTTTTGCTCCTGTTCAACCACCAGCATCTCCAGATCTACCTTGATCCATTTCCAGGCCTAAATATCTGGCCTTGTACCTGAAAATATCAATAATCCTTTGGGATTAATCGCGTCGACGAATTGAAACTTTTGTTTTGAGGGCGAAAACGCGGGAAGCTAC
This sequence comes from Coptis chinensis, assembly GCF_015680905.1. Taxonomy (NCBI): domain Eukaryota; kingdom Viridiplantae; phylum Streptophyta; class Magnoliopsida; order Ranunculales; family Ranunculaceae; genus Coptis; species Coptis chinensis. Next base: position 43,749,699 of record NC_141456.1, read on the forward strand.
AGGTTCCAATTTTCAGTATTATTGTAATTTTTTTTTTATTTTTTTCTGCATGTATGCCATGTATATAGTATTAGGAAATATTTATGGATCATTATTTAAGTTTTAGCCTCGAATTATGTATGAATCAAGTTCGTATACCGGTAAATATTTATATACGATTACTTGGACATGATCTACATATTAATGTATATTTACATATTAATGGTACTGTTTTGCATGGGTATATGTCTTTCTACATATAAATGTTTCTTGTTACATGTTTGATATTTCTCTACGTATACGTACACGGTCTTGTCTAATAAGTCGATTTTGTCAAGAAAGAGGAGAACATTCCAACGAGGGTTAAAATCTGAGTTGGGTAAGTTGTTTCTAAACCCTACGGGGTAAAGCTACTCTCTATAGGACATTCGCAATCTCAATGAGTATTGTCGAAATCGATTTATTATGCAATACAAGAGTCGTATTTTAGTTTAGGTATAATACTTTGCAAGTTTAGTTTTGTCATCTATTCTGCGTATGTATACTATATTCGTATGCTAAGGTATTTAGATACGTATGAGTGATTCAAATTAAGCTTTATTCGCTTGATATATCGCGTTACGTAATATCGATTTACAAATTAGCGCATATATAATGATTATTCTTGATGTTTATTTGCCCTCAGACGCATGAAAAATAATTATCGATGACACAAGCTTGCCTATTCGTGATATAGCTATAATGTGATGAGTAGAGTACCTTCACATGCTACTGCACCTAGTATTGTATGAGTAGATCGTGATTTGCATGTTTGTATTTTAACCCTTGCATAAATCTTAAAAAAAAAAAAAAAAAAAAAAAAAAAAAAAAAAAAAAAAAAAAATAAAATAAAATAAAAAATAAAAAATAAAAAAAATAAATTAAATTAAGACCACCTTTGCATAAATTTTAATTCCATAAATCTTAAATCATATTCCAATGGTGTCTAGGAAACTTGAAAGATTGAGGTTACTTAATTAGAACCGTGCTTGCACGGAAATCCTCCCTCATATCTATCTTGGACCTGGCTGTTGGTTTATGCACACGTATTCCTAGCTTCACTGCTACGTTAGCAGCAGCTTAGGCATATGTCGTTCAACCCTAATGCTTAAGATAATAATAAAATTCGAGTCCTCATAATTCCTTCTGTAAGTAAGATCTAATTTTATGCTTGCATGAGATTAATGTCTGGTTCTACTAAAGAAATTGAACATACCTATCGTCGAAAAAAATACGATAAGCAATTGCGTAAGTTCTCACATAAAAATTGTTCTTCTTCTACTAATTACCTTCATCACAATCCTTCGTCGCCATCAACTTCTGTCATTATGGCCGACGATCCTACACCAGCAGAGAAGCCCCTCTCGGACTTCTATACTGCATTACAGGAAGGACCTTCTTCCTGCATCAAACTTGAGGACATTGTCGGTGATTTTCGTATCCCACCAAACGTTTTCAGTTTGTTACCAATATATCATGGTTTGGAGCACGAAAAACCATACAATCATCTTCGTAGACTTCAACAAGTGGCAACAACATTTCATCATCCAGCAGTCTCTAAGGAACAACTCTTGCTTCGACTGTTTCCATTCACTTTAGCGGAAAAAGCGTCAATCGGCTAGCAGGACAACAATCACAATCCATAGACACATGGAATAAACTAGTTCAAGCTTTTATGCTTCAGTTTTACACTCAGAAGAAAACAACTGAAATGCTTCAGAAAATTCAATTCTTCCGTCAAAATCCTCATGAATCCTTTACGGAAGCATGGAGTCGTTTTACTGATCTTCTGTTAGAATGTCCTCACCACCAACTAGAAAAAGCTGTCCTTGTTCGTTCATTCTTTAATGGTCTGTCTGATCATCAAAAAGAAACTCTTGATATAATGAACGGAGGTTGCTTCATGGACAAAGGAGCTACTGAAGCTTATACTTTTCTTGAAAAACAAGCCAAAAAGGTACACACCGGGTAACACCGAAGTCGCCTAGATCATCAAAGGATACCGTTACAAAAGCCACATCTATTTTGAGGTAAAACCCGATCCCGAAATAAAAATTTGATAGAATCCCTAACTAAAAAGTAGATGCCCTTGCGCTCAAGTAAACGATCAACTACCAAAACCAACCATGAACGCTTGACACCACTCCTTGTGTCCTTTGTCTTAGTCCTGATCATCCTGATGCATATTGTCCCTTGTTATATGCTTCCCCTACTCAACAAGCGGAGGAGGCATGTGCATTCAACATTCCCAATGCACCGTGGAGACAACATCCGAATTTAAGCTTGGCATCAAAATAACCAACAAATGGGGCTCCTCCCGGTTTCGCTTAATCAACCCGCTCGACCTACCAATAATTTTATTCCATACCGCCAAGGAAATAATCAACAATACCAACAAGGTCAATTTCAAAATAATTCTAATGCTAATTATCGGACCAACCGCAGCCTTTGTTCCAAATAATCCAAATCCCAACTATAATCAACAACTTCTAAGCAATAATCGAGAACTACTACCTTGTTTAACAACCTGCGCCAACCATTACGGATAGGACAAATGAGACTTTCCCCGCTTACATGAACTAATAAATTTCTCAAATTTTAACGGCTATCCAACAATCACTTCAAAGAATTGGCGCAAGAAAAGAGTCGAAAAGGCGTGTTTCCTGCAAGCGTTCCAAACCCTAAACCAAAGAAAACACGTACTTTGAACTCACCAATGCCCTCGGTACAAGCACCCCACCCAAGGTGAGGTCCATGCAATCACGACTCTACGATCTGGAAAACTGTCGCGACAATCGATCACGATGCCGATGATCAACCAAAAGAACAGGAGGGTTCCAAGGAATCTATTTCTAAGAATGAACCTACGGAAGATTCCCCAGATTCAACAGAGTCAACACCTCCGAATGTAGGAAACAAGCAAGTAGACCCTTTTGCCAAATTCCGCCCTAAGGCACCGTTTCCTGCACGCTTGGCAAAGAATAAACCTGATGACAATTTTGCTGAAATTCGAGAGACTTTTCAAAATTTAACAATAAACTTACCTTTTCTCGATGCCTTAAAATTATTACCAAAACATGCAAAATTTCTGAAAGATATGTGCACCACAAAAAGAAGAACTAACGTTCCTCAACAAGCGTTCCTCACTGAACAGTTTCTCTCCATTATCGAACACAATGGTATAGTAAAATACAAGGACCCTGGTAGACCAACGGTTCCATGCACCTTAGGTGACAAATACACGGCTACTGCTCTACTAGACCTAGGAGCTAGTGTGAACTTACTTCCATATTATTTATTTAAACAACTAGGTCTTCATGAACTTAAACCTACCACCATGACTCTACAGTTAGCAGATCGTTCCATAAAGTATCCAAAAGGAATTGTGGAAAACGTCCTTGTAAAAGTCCAAGATTTCTTCTATCCTGTAGACTTTGTTATTTTGGATACAGAAGTTGCATGTGATTCCATTCCAATCATCTTAGGACATCCGTTCCTCGCCACTGCTAATGCTCTTATTAACTGTCGAGATGGTTCCATGACCATGTCCTTCGGAAATCTTTCGGTCGAGGTGAATGTGTTCAAGTTGATGAAACAACTTCCAGAGCCTGACATTGATGGTGAGGTCAACAGGGTTGACAACATTCCGCAAGAGTATTTTACAAACTCTTTTCCTGAAGATGAAGTGTACCAATTTCTTTCCTTTAGCTTAATTTCGAGTTTGAGGACGATGATTATACACAAGAAGTAAATGAGTTATTAGAGTCGCATTACCATTATTTGACCCTACAACAGTGATGTCTAGTAACTTGATGATCATCAATCTGTTTACTACATGGATGATGACCTTCCTCAAGAATCTTTAATACCCACCTCCACCCCTGAATTAAAACCTCTTCCTTCGAATTAAAATACGCATGACTTTGATGCCATGGTCGCCACCCGCTATTATTTCTTCAAAATTGACCGACGATCGAAAGCTCGTTTAATTAATGTCATTCAACAACATCGTTCTGCTATTGGATGGTCCCTCGATGACATTAAAGGCATTGAACCTAATATGTGCACCCATGGCATACACCTAGAAGAAAATGCTAGGATGTCGCGTGAACCACATCGCCTAAACCCTACCATGAAAGATGTGGTCCGAGAGGAGGTGTTAAAATTACTAGATGCGGGTATTATTTACCCTATCTCTGATAGTGTTTGGGTGAGTCCCATTAACGAAGTTCCAAAGAAATCTGGCATTACAAATTGTGCGAAATGATAAAGATGAATGCATTTCCGCCAGATCCCAAAGAAATGGCAAATATGCATTGACTATCGCAAAACTTAATGCCGCCACCGTAGGATCACTTTCCACTTTCATTCATCGATCGATGCTCGAACGCGTTTAGGGTCATGCCTATTACGCTTTCTTTGATGGTTATTCCGGTTATTTTCGATAGTCATAGACCCTCGATCAAGAAAAGACAACGCTCACCGGTCCATTTGGTACATTTGCATATAGATCTAATGCCTTTTGGCCTTTGCAATGCACCCGGTACTTTTCAACGCTGCATGCTTCATATTTTCAGTGATATGGTTGAACGGTTTATGAAAGTATTCATGGACGACTTCTCAATTTATGGAGATTCTTTTCGATAGTCGCTCTATCAAATCTTGAAAAGGTCTTTACACGCTGTGAAGAGAAAAACCTTGTTCTTAATTGGGAAAAATGCCATTTCATGGTTACTAAAGGAATAGTTGTAGGACATATCGCTTCAAAGGACGGAATCAAGTCGACAAAGCTAAGATAGAAAAAATTGCTTCACTTCCTATACCAAAAACAGTTCGAGACATTCACAAGATTCTTAGGACACGCGAGTTTCTATAGGAGATTTATTCAAGATTTCTCAAAGGTTGCTAGACCTTTAACCAATCTCCCCGCTTAAAGATGCCATTTTTGATTTCAGCCCAGTTTGCAAACAAGCCTTTGAGGTATTAAAACCGCATTAACTACACGCTCCCCATAATTCAACCACCGATTGGTCTAAACCTTTTGAATTAATGTGTGACGCGAAAATTTACTATGCTATAGGAGCTGTACTAGGGCAACGCCGAAGATAAGCCGGTTGTCATTTACTATGCGAGTAAAACCCTTAATGAAGCTCAACGTAACTATACCACCACCGAGAAAGAGTTTCTCGGCCAGTATATATCGCTAGGTAAATTTCGCCCTTACCTAGTGGGTTCTCCAACTATTGTCTACACCGACCATCTATTAGCTTAAAAAAGATGCAAAACAAAGGTTGATCCGATGGATTCTCCTTTTGCAAGAGTTTACTCTCAAAATTAGAGATAAAAAGGTAGCGAAAATGTGGTTGCAGACCATTTATCAAGACTTGTCGCTGATGTTGATAATCGATCATCAACCTATCTGTGATTCCTTTCCGTGATGAACACTTGTACTCTATTTTTTCGTCCCTTGGTACTGACATAGTAAATTACTTAGTTACCGAAGAAGTTCCTTTATCTAGGTCTCAGAATGACCGGAAAAAGTTTTTATCCACCGTGGAAATTCTATTTCGGGATGATCCCTACCTCTTCAAGTATTGTTCGACCCAACTAATCCGCTGCATTCCCCGACCGGGAATACAACGATGGTTATCCTTCCGCCATGAACAATCTTGTGGTGGTCATTTTAGTGGTAAGAAAACTGCGCCAAGGTTCTACAATGTGGTTTTTATTGGCCAACACTATTTAGAGATGCACATGAGCATTGCAAAGCATGCAATCGCTGCCAGCAGTTAGGTCGCATTACTCAACGTAATATGATGCCCTTAAATCCCATTCTAATTGTGGAAATCTTTGATGTATGGGGCATCGACTTCATGGGTCCATTTCCAAATTCTCATGGCTTCCTATACATACTTGTAGCAGTTGACTATGTGTCAAAATGGATTGAGGCATTGGCATGTCGAGCTAACGATCATAAAACGGTCGTTTTGTTTATAAAAGAAAATATTTTCTCTCGATTTGGGGTTCCAAAAGCTATAATTAGTGACGGGGGGAAAACATTTATGCAATAAAATTTTTGAATCATTAGTAAAGAAATATGGAGTCACGCACAAAGTGGCAACTCCGTATCATCCTCAAACCAGTGGTCAAGTAGAAGTCTCTAATCGAGAAATAAAATCCATTTTGGAAAAAACTGTCAATCCATCTAGAAAAGACTGGTCTCTACGATTATCTGATGCCTTGTGGGCATACAGAACAGTTTTTAAGACACCTATAGGGATGTCTCCGTGATCGCCCTCGCTTTTGGAAAACCTTGTCATCCGCGGTTGAACTTGAGCACCGTGGCTCTATGGGCCATCAAAAGCCTCAATTATAACACTAACATGGCAGCTAAAAAGAAAATTGCAGTTAAATGAGCTTGAGGAAATTCGAGTGATGCCTGATCTCTCGAAAATCCTATAAAGCCAACATGAAAAGAGTGAATGACAAGCACATATTGCGAAAAAGAGTTCAAAGTCGGTCAAAAGTTTTGATGTACAACTCAAGATTACACATTTTTCCAGAAAATTAAAACTCGATGGTCCGGTCCTTTCATCGTCTCTTTGTCACCCCCTTATGGGGCTATCTCCGTGAAAACGAAAATGATGGTAGCGAATTCCAAGTAAATGGCCACTTTAAACATTATCATGAGTTGCGCTCTCCGGATGTTGAAGAGACTCTTCTCAATGATCCAAATTACCGCACGCATCTAATAGATTCGGCTGGTGTACTTCTTTCCATGTATTTAAACAGAAAAGTATGCCATTAGGGTAGCCGGCCCTCTTATATTTTCTTTTCTAAAATTCCCTAGAGTGTGTGGTTGCAAGCCGAACCTTAGTCCACGAAAAACTCTACTTCAGAACCGAAAGTATAAATGTCTTCCGATAATCGAAAGCAAACGCGTGCCTCCGTGAAAACAATGGGTACCAAAAATTTCAACTCCTTCTTTCTCCTCCCTTTTCTATTCTCTTCCTCGCGAACTCCAACTCATCATTTGGTCCAAATCTCACCCATCTCGAATTGGTAATGGTCGTAGTACTTTTTGTTTGTTCGAAAAGCCGACGAAATGCCGAAAAGGATGGGTGGTGTATGAACCGCCAAACTCCTTTCTGTCCTGTGTCTTGATCTTTTATCCGAGATGAGCCGGTATAAGGTATATTATTGTTTGACACCAGCTCAACAGATAAACTTCGCCGCCGTCCCGCTGCTCCCACAGTTGGGATTCGCCTTGAGGATCTGGACGTTAAAAGACTCACATTCGCCTTGAGGATCGACGTTAAAAGACTACATTCGCCTTGAGGATCCGACGTTAAAACTCACATTCGCCTTGAGGATCCGACGTTAAAAGTCTCACTTTCGGATCCGAGGATCGTTAAAAGACTCAACATGTATATACTGCTTTGTTTTATTAGCACCCAAAGATGGTGCCCAAAGAGAGTCGTGATATGCACCATCGACATTTCCTAGTTCAGACGGGCAATGGATTCCACCGTGCCAACCCCGCTCAGTTTTCTATGTGACTGCTTTCGGGCGGTTTGAGGCTATACCATATGTACTAAGGGTAATATTATTATTAGACCATTGCACAATTGGTCAAGGATGGTACCGCCCCTAAACCCTAGCCCCCAAAAACATAAAGGATAAGCCACCGGGCGTTTGGATTGGGTCCACCCAGGCCGACATATGAAAGTTGCCCGAAAGTTAAGCCGTTGTGATGTGTTGTTTTATTTGGATTTCCTGTTGTTGACACGCTCTTTCTCGACTTGTACATTTGTATATAAAGGATAAATAAATAAAACCAAAGATTGTTAAAAAAAAAAAAAAAAAAAAAAAAAAAATTGATGTTTGAATGTGATTTTTCATATTCTAGTGGATGACATTTTTAATACCGATCGCTTTGATATCTCATCCGCTAAATTCGAGTTGAAACGAATTGAATTTCCACGCTTGAAATTTCGAACATTTCGGGACATAAGAGGAATTTCTGTAATTCATTTGTACTTGGGCCAAAATTTTGACCCGACCCAAAAACCCAAGATCCGGGTACAAAGCCCACGCGCGGGGCACCCACGCGTCCACCCCCCTCACTTCTTCTTCCACAAAAAACGGATCTTGGTCCCCTCACCAAACTCCACCAACCTCAACCCCCTTCCTCCAGCACCACCTCCTCCACCTCCTCTTGCTATTTGCACCATCAAAATTTAAATTATACCGCGCTATGGCAGCACGAAGACGAATTACAGTCGAGAGAAATTTCACAAATCTCTATAATTCCGGGATGTTTCACCCATTTTTTGATGAGGAAATTGAAAGTAGAGAGTGGGAATATCTATTGCATCGAATCCCAGCTCAATATTCCGAAGAATTGGTGTTGAAATTTTATAATAATGGAGGTTTCCGGGGTGACGAATTTTGGATTACGGCGGATGGGATGGAACGTGAACTCACGCTGGAGTTGATTTCGAATACCGCGCAGATTCCGATTAACTCGATAGCCCGACCTTCATTATTGTCGAGTATCCAACCACGAGGGATTTGATGTTTGACACGCTTTCTCGAGGGGAGTACAACACCGGCTCGAATCAAGGTGTACCAAAGATTCGCCGACGTAACCAATTAGCCGCCACTAATGGTTGGCGACAACGCCATTGGAACTTCAAAGACGCCCGACGTGAACAAGACTTTCTTGCACTCTGCCGTGGATCCTACAGAGAGGAAGCACACTTTTCTGTATGGTCCATTTCGGCCATATTCTTCTACGACCACAAATAGGTCACTCCTCTTGTTGTGCTTTGTTACTCAAATTTATGCTTAACTTAGGGTTCCAAATACTACTCCATTCATTGAAACAAGGTCTTTTGAGAATTTTGGAATTTTTGAGACTTGTGTTTTAGACCATTATCGGGACCCAAAGTAGCTAGAGATGACATTGAGCATGATAACGTACCTCCTCCTCCGCCTTCACCACCGATCTGCTTTTAATGAAGATACCATGCTACCAATCAATACTCCTATGGATGCCTTGAGGAACATGAATTCTAGTATGCGCAGGGATGTTTCTTCACCAGAAGAGATGATTACTTCCCTGCATGAATTCCAAAGAAGAAATGAGAAATCGCCAAGGCCAATTCCAGAGAATGATGATGGCTAATCAGCAGAAGAATTCCAAGATCGGGCCTACAAATTTATAGGCCACATTCCCCCCTCAAACTTTGAAGTTCGTCGTGGGTCAAGACGAAAACCCTGGGTTCATCTTCGCTAACCCGAGGATTCCCAAAGAGTCGCTTATTTTCTTTGGTTTAGAAATGACTATGTCATTTATTTCCCTAATGCATTGCATTTTTATTTTTAGTGCTAAATTATTATATATCGGTTGATTTCTCATAATTTTGTATCTCCGCACGGTTTTAAATGAGAAATTATTTATGTTATGCGAATATAGTACTTTCAAAAATATGAGTTTGCTCCTTGATTCATTGGGCCTACTCTCAAAGCCCAACGGTCAGAACCCAACGGACTGATCCAAACGGTCACATGCCCAACGGTCAGAAACCAAGTTATAAATACAACTCTCCTTTCCTCTTTCACTCATTCCCTTCTCTCAATCTTCACAAATTCTTCTTCACAAATTTTCAATTTCTTGCCAATAATGAATAAACTAGAGCGATGGGAAAAGGAGCAACGCGAATGGGCTATCACATTAGTCGTGATAACAGTGTTTATCATTATTCTCTTGTCACTCATGCATAACATGATCCATAACATCTAGATCTATGTAACCGTCTCTTTTTCTGATTTTCATTTTGTATATTAGTATGGTGTGTTAAATAATTCTCACACATTTGTAATGGTTACGATTAAATGGAGAAGTTCCAGATAATTAGTTGTGTATATTAGTCGCTCTTTTCCTCTAATAAAAAATAAAATAATAATAAAAAAAAAAAAAAAAAAAAAAAAATAATAATAATAATAATAACAAAAAGAAAGGCCATCCAAAACTCAACCAAATAATTAATGGATACACATCGTTCAGAGAAAATCACAAGACGATTTGCAAGGTACACATAACACTTGTCACACATGTACTGATTATTCTATCCATATTCTATTACCGAAGTTATGATCATCATTTCTGAAATTACGGTAAGTTTAACTACCCCGCGAAACTTTCCTCCGTATTTTCTAAACATTAAACCATCTCATTAATTGTATTTGGATATCCGACATGACAAAGACTTTACCATGGATCCCCTATGATGTCCGCTTCATAATCACATGGGTCATTAAATACACTTGACTCCGATTGGTATAGCCTCATAGATTGCCTATAAATCTCTTTTTTTTTAAGCCATTCTTATTCATACAATTTTCACTATCCTTCCCTCAGCAATGGCTCAACCAAGAAAAATAACGGCAGAGAAAGACTACCTAAAAACTTTCGAAGAAGGCCGGTTTTCTCCTTATTTTGACACTGAAATCATACGTCGAGGATGGACGCCTCTTCTATATCATTCAAAGCCTAGTTATTCCCGAGAATTGGTTTTGATGTTCTACCAATTTAGCGGATATGAAGATGGAAAATTCTACTTTAATGCCTATGGACAACGATTAGGAATTGAATAAGGAAATGATCTCCGACATACTTCAAATCCCACTAAAACCCAGAGTCCCTTTGTTCAGAGTCATCATTCGATTCCGCAAAAAACTTTACTCATGAAGCTACCAGATCTCATGGCGACGCCGAACATACACATCACATGGTTCTTCAACGCTTTTGAAACAGAATCAACGTGTTGTGCTCCACCGGTTGGGACATAATATGGTAGGTACATCACACCAATCAAGTCACAAAGCCTCAACTTCACCTACTTTGATTTTGCAAACTCAAAGAGATGACTTTTGTCCGATCCAACACCTCCGAACGTAATCACCAAGAAAACAAGACGGTCGCCAGTTCTACCCACTTTGGTTACGCAGATTATGATGCGTTATCCAATCCAATATCTCCGTGAGACACCCTTCAAAGAGCATATATAAAGGTACTTCAAACAGACTACTCCGCTGGTTTTGGACCCTCGATGCTCGATAGATGAGCGTAACACCTCAAGCTCCAATTCAACCATTTATTTGATGAAAATGCCATGTCAATATTATTAATCCCATGGAAGGCATTAAACTTCTTCATCGTGGTTTGAGGGAACTACACGCCGTCGAATATCATCATCACAACCCTTCAGATTTCCAAGATTGTCAAGCAACGCGATGATGTCAAATGTGAAGAGATCTTGGAAAATCATTCTCAATTCTTGAAAAATCATGCTCTCCTAATGGAAAATCAAACCAGACTCTCTCTGCCTAAGGGGACATTCAGATGCAGCTCGCCAACAAATAGATGACCTAAACAAATTTGGTGCAAAATATGCATCTCCTAGATCAATATCAGAATCCATGATATTACTAAGTCAATAAGTATATAATCATATATGTTATTACGCTTTTTCCATCGTATTACTATGTATTTTATCTTATCCTTTTGTTTTATTTTGTATGAAATGCTTAGTAGAATTGTCATCATTTCCATTGTGACTAATATAATTTTAACATGTGCTACAGAGGGTCTATTTTCTTACATACTCATTTTTCCATCCAAATTACCGATATCGCATCTAGTTCATTTTACTTCATCCATCATGGCATCTTCATCAAACATTGCATCTTCATCATCCATGGTCCCTCCCAAACTCATTCCCCGAAAGCAATCCTTTTCAATCTATGATGGATTCCAATGCCTATGGCCATCTCTTCCATGATTACATCACAAACATCAGTGGTCTTCCCTAATTCTTCAACCTCGACCAAACTTATTCTCCAAGTTTGGTCGTGCATACTTTTATGCTAATATGGAAGACACACCAACATTCAACCATGCACATGGTTTCTACTTAGAAGGGTTCACAATCCGAAGTTGGTGACACACCCCATATCTTTTCTCAACAACAACTTGCCCTAACTTTGGACCTTCCATATCACGAACCCGCACGCATCTTGGCATTACATCTATCATAATTTTACCGCTTTTCTTTTCAAATGCAAGCATTTCGCGACTCTTATGGTGATGGTCTTGAGATCAAACGAAGGAGATGGCCATGTACCATGGCGCAACATCACCATTCCATTAGCAAGCATGACCATGAACATGGGACTGCAATGTTATTTGTACTTCCTAAACATTATGGGAGATTGGCATTTTTCTACCGCCAATGAGGTCGCTTTTTTATGGTATTCAAATGCACTAGCTCGTGGGTCATGCATTATTTAACATTTTAGGTTGGAAAGTCTCCCAAATGAAACGAGCTCGCACTTTTCGTGATAAGTATATACTTTTACCAAATACCGCTTGCAGAATCATGAAGACACATTTCCCACGCTTTGTAGCTACTTTTCATGATCAAATCAAGGTGGATTCCATGTGCCCAAAGAAACGTAATCATTCGCTTCATTAAGGTTTCATTAATGGAAGGCCCCGCCGATACCGAGGCATGTTCGATGTTACCCAAAGGACTAAAAGATGAAGACAAATTTGAGGGAATCCGAGACAAAGAATGGGCAGAAATTTGGCGTATCTATTATCTATTGGCTGATGCTAAGGAAATGCATTTCCTTAAAGAGGACGCCATCCTTCACGCCTCTCCGGATGGTAAACTTGAGTTTGCCATTGTACATATATCTAGCTAAACCTTCTATTTGGTGTGCTATTGTTTTTCATGTTTCAGATGCTATGGTTCATTATATCGTGTGCTATGTTTAGTGTGTGTATTGAACATTTTCTTTGTTCTTTTCCTAAATAATATATTATGATCTCCAACCTCTCTTGCTCCAAAAGAATCTAGCCCTAATTTTGCTTTACGGTTCTCGTGTACTTTCTCTTTTTAATTATTGATCCTTCGAGGACTAAGCATCATTCTCGCTTTGGGGGTGCTTTTAAACCTCAGAGCAAAAATTAGGCATCTTGTAGCCTATATATAGTTTTTATTTTCATATTAATAATTGTACTTAGTGACAAAGTCTTGTTTCCTTTTCAATGATGAAAATTGTCTAGAAATCTCACATTAGTATCCTAATTAGGATTTGTTTTAAGAAACTTTAGATAATACATATGCAATAGTTTATACATCTTTTCATGAATATTCATGTAATCGAGTATCATTGATTGTACATAGCAAGAAGTTTCGAACCAACGGTTAGTTACTTAAACTATAAATCCTCGTGAGAATCTAACCAAAAGCCTTGATATGAGTGATTTGTGTGTGATGACACAGAGGAGTAGTTTTTCCGATTAGAGGAAATTACGATCTACTTACTTGATCACCACCCAACCCTAGGCTAGAATTTAGGGTCTTCTTTGGATCGACATAGCTAAAAATTCTTACCTTACAAATATTACCGCTTAGTCACTCCATCAACCTTTCATCAAACCTTTCACTTTCACCACAAAAATTCCTTACCCATCTATTAAACCAAATAAAAGAACCTACCTAAGTGATGAGTATGAGAAATAGGATGAAATGTGGAAGAATAAAGAGAAAGACTTGTCCTAAATATAAGTCAGCCATTTGCTTCAAGAAAGGAAAATAGAATCATGTTCTTAAGCCATATATATATATATATATATATATATATATATATAAAAAAAAAAAAATATTAAAAAAAAAATCCTTAGTAGCCGTAGGCTTAAGAACAAGGTTGGAAAACTCGCTTAGAAGAAGGAAAGGAAACAAGGATTTCTCTAGTGTAAATATATGAAGACCCTATTCTCTCATACTCAGAATTTTGATTATCCATTTCCATTTTCTTGTACACTATCACCTAAGCCCCCACAATACCTAATAAAGACCTCTAGCCCAATTAGGAGTAGGGTGGTGTGATAATAAGTAGTAGACGGATTGATCGACATCGCTCCTCCGATCGCTATGAGATAAGGAAACGCGGTGCCCACCGCATTAATCGGAGTTAACAAAACCTCGAAAGTGGAAAAATTTTGAGTGAATATGTGTTTCAACACATACCGCGGAGAACCCATTTAGGTATGCTCTCCAAGGATCCAAACAACCCCCGCTAGTATATTTCAATGAAAAGTTCATCGCATGAATAATCATATGTAGATGTTTTAATTATTGAATACATATTAACTTGAGTTTCAAAGAAATAAATCCTCATTCCCCTGCTAAGGAGATGTATGGATATCCGAGATTAATTTAGGAAACAAGTTTCACACCGAAGTCGCCAGAGTATAAATGAAGTTTGTGAGTATCTTTTCTCGAAAACTCTCACGAGGTTATAACTCGGCCCACTAGGGAATTCCTAGTGGTTTAAGGCCTTGTTGCATATGGTCAATGCAATCGCACTCTGCTAAACGAGAATTAGTTTAGGACTACACATTTTTGGCCACTTATCTAATTTTAGTGTCTCTTCTTTGCTTGAGGACAAGCAAAGTGTTGTTTGGGGTAGTGTGATAAGCACCCAAAAGTGTATTATGAAACCCCATTGAGACATATAAATTTGGTTCATTATGTGTTTAATAATCATGAAATAAATATGTTTTCATACTTTTGCGTGTATTTGCAAGAAACATGGAAATATTGGTTAAACCTCGCAATAAAGCACGAGGAACGGGCGATATATGAATTCTTCCAAATCCACGTAGAAGCATCAAACTTCCAAAGCTCCTACCTCTCAACCAGGACTAATGCATACAAGAGAGCTGCCGCATAATCGTATGATGAACTCTCTACGATAGGCGGAAGTTGTAAACCGCCAAAATACCGGATCACACTCGATCGCATTATGGACCCACTATGGGCCACAAGATTGATGAGTCATCAATCATGGAGCATGTCAAGACAAAGATAACAAATTATTGGTGCAAAGTTGACACCTTGCATGTAATAAATTAGATTAGGTGTTAATAGTGAAAAAAAAGGCAAGGTGTCACTTTGTTTTAATGTGGTAGAAAAAATGAATCAATGTGGTTTGATAATTCACGGGGAGGAAATGAGATTTCTCTCAAATGGAGAAGAAATTAGACAAATGTGGGGACACTCCATTTACTCCCTTGACTTATTTTCCCTCACATGACATTATTTTTTAGTTCCTTAGTGAAAATGAGAAGTTAGTTTTAGTTTTGATTAAAAAAAAGCTTGTAATAGTTTTAATGGAGGAACACTTGTTCTTCTAGAAAAAATAGAAGTGAGTTTGGTTGTTGATATTGCTATTTCTCTCTCTTCTGGTCTTTTTATTAGTTCATGTCTTTTTTCTTAGTCCCTTGTCCCGATCATGAGCTAACTTCCCTTTGGGGAGTTAGTCTAACTCATGTGAGGTAAACCAATTGTTGGTTTGGTAGGTTTAGGAAGAACAACTAACTCCTACATCCTACCCCAAAATGGTAGTTGGTGTAGAGTTTAGTTAGAAATCAAGCAAATGAGCTTAGAGATAAGTCATTGTTTGGTTTCACTTTGCTAGCATGTATGAGCTCTTTAGTGAGCCATGCATGCTAGGGATCAAATCTATTTTTCCGCTAGGGACTTGTCTATGAGTCTAGGAAGAATCAAAACCTATTTCAAATCAACACTAATGATAGTTTCACATGAGGAGGATTAACTCTCCAATTTCTCTTCAAATTTCCATTTCGGTATTAAGTGCATGTTTTCATTGTTAATGTTTTTATTAATGTTTGTATAGGAAGGAAAAATCTAACATTTATATTATATCCTTACTCCTTAATTTCCCTTTATTGTAACATCTAATTTTTAGTTGTTCTAAGCTTTAGGTTAGTTCAATCCTTATTCAAACTCTACTAAACGTAAGATCGTGAGTAAGGAATCTTGATTGCTTTTACATTAATTTAGAGAGTTCAAAACTCTAAGTACTAAAGGATCACTTTCCTTACCCTTTATAGATCAAATGCTCAACGCCAGCCGGGTCATGCTTTTATTGTTTTCCGGATGGCTACCGTGCTATTTTCAGATTATTATTGATATTGATGACCAAGAAAAGACTACCTTCACATGTCCCTTCGAACGCATGCCTATAAACTAATGCCTTTTGGCCTTTGTAATGCTCCTAGAACCTTCCAAATGTATGCTTCATATATTTAGTGACATGGTAGAGCTTTATGGAAGTTTTCATGGATGATTTTTCTATCTATGGAGACTCCTTCAAAGATCGCTTTGTCTAACCTCGCCTAAGGTTTTGACAAGGTGTGAAGAAAAGAGCCTCGCTTTTAAACCGAAAAGTGTCATTTCATGGTGAAAAGGGCATAGTACTAGGGTCACATTGTATCTAGTGATGGCATCAAGCAGATAAGGCCAAACTAGATAAGATAGCTTAATTTTACCTAAAACCACGGAATATCCGCGATATTAGAGCCTTCTAGGCCATGCAGGTTTTATAGGCGATTTATTAAAGACTTCTAAAATAGCTAGGCCTTTAACTAATCTGCTTTTGAAAGATGCAATCTTTGATTTTAATTTTAACTGTAAGCAGGCTTTTGAAACTTTAAAAGTCATACTAATCTCTCGCACCAATTATACAGCCTCCGATTGGTCTAAACCTTCAACTCATGTGTGATGCTAGTGATTATGCAGCTTGGTGCAGCCTTTGGGACAAAAAAACTAGATAATAAGTCCACTGTCATTTATTATGCTAGTAAAACATTAAACGATGCTCAACGAAATTATTCAACTACAGAAAAGAATTCTTAGTCAGCCATTTATGCTTTAGATAAGTTTCGGCCCTTATTTTGTTGGTTCTAAAACTTTAGTTTACACGACCATGCAGCTCTTGGCAGTACCTTCTGCAAAGAAGGATGCTAAGTAGAGATTAATCCGATGGATCCTTCTCCCGCAAGAGTTCACATTAGAAATAAAGGACAAAAAAGAGGGTCGAAAACGAGTTGCCGAATTAATTTTATCTAGACTCACAAACGACAATCGATCGATTCTCGAGTCCATACCGACTCTTTTCCGATGAGCATCTCAGATGCCATTTTTCAAAGACCATGGTATGCCGACATTGTAAATTTTCTAGCCGCTGATGTTATGCCTTATAATTGGTCAAGGAATGAACGTGAAAAAGTTTTTGGCCGTGAAAGTTAAGTTATACACCGGGATGAGCCCTACCTTTTAAGTATTGTGCGGATCGATTATTCGTTGTTGTATTCCCCGCTGGGAATATAATGAAGTTCTATCGCTCTGCCATGACAAAGAGTGTGGTGGACATTTTAGTGGGATGAAAACAGCCGCTAAAGTTCTGCAAATGTGGATTTTATTGGCCTACCCTTTTAAGGATGCCCAAGTGCATTGCAAGACGGTATTCGCTAAGCCAACAACTTGGGCGAATTACTTAAACGTAATATGATGCCATTAAATCCAATCTTGATCGTGAGAAATTTTCGACGCTTTGGGGCATTGATTTCATGGGTCCTTTCCCGTTTCCCACGGTTTCATTTATATTCTAGTTGCCGGGACTACGGTCAAAATGGATAGAGGCCCTAGCTTGCGTCGTGAGCAATGACCATAAGACCGCTGTATTTTTTATTAAAGAATATATTTTCTCACGGTTTGGCATTCCTAAAGCCATTATTAGTGATGGTGGAATTGAACATTTTTGCAACAGAGTTGTTGCATCCCTAGTGAAAAAGTATGGAGTTACACACAAAGTAGCAACTCCTTATCATCCACAAACTAGCGGACAAGTAGAAGTTTCTAATAGGGAAATCAAAAAGATTTTAGAAACAACTCAGAAACCCCGATAGGAAAGACTGGTCAAAGTGTCTATCGGATGCCTTATGGGCGATAGAACTGCTTTCAAAACTCCTATAGGTATGTCTCCCTTTAGACTTGTATTTGGGAAACCATGTCATTTGCCCGCTGAATTAGAGCACCGCGGCTCGCGGGCTATAAAAAGCCTTAACTTCAATATTGATGAGGCAGTGTCAAACGCAAGTTGCAATTGAATGAGCTTGAAGAAACCGTGAGCGATTCGCACGATCTCGCTGGCGATTATAAAGCTAACATGAAACGGTTCATGATAAGCATATCTTGCGCAAAGAGTTTGTGGTCGGTCAAAAGGTTTTGCTTTACAACTCCCGCCTACATGTTTTCCAGAAAACTAAAACCCGCTGGTCCGCCCTTTCTAGTTATCAAGTCACCCCTTTACGGGCAATCACCTTGGTAAATCCAAATGACAACAGTACCTTTCAAGTTAATGGTCAACGGTTAAAACATTTTCACTTAACTTCGTCCCCTCGATGTAGAGGAAGTCCTTTTACAGACCCTGCCTATGAGGATCCACTTTGTCATTTGGTGTACTTACTTTCATTTCCATATACCGATAAGTACACCATTCAGTAACCGGCCCTCCCTATGGAGTGTGTGGCTGTAAGTACCGGATCCTAAGTCCACAGCTCACATAATTCACGCTTTCCACTTTTGCATGTTTTCTCGGTTTTTGAGTCATGTTCCTCTATGGAGTGAATTATGTATTTATTGTTTTTCGTGGTTTCTTATAATAAACAAATAAAATTAAAATTAAAATTTTAAAATCATAGAAATAGCAATCCAACAAGTCTTGGGAATCGACTTTAAATCCACCCACGCTTGTAAAACAAATTTTGTGTTTAAAAATTTGTTTAGGGTGGGCAGTCAATCTTTCCATCGATTGCTCGAACTTTCCATTGGTTTTGTTTAGGCCCATTAGTTCAATTGGGTTGACGAATCTAAACTTAGATTTTCTTTTGTTCGCATAACTTACGCCACACACGACTTTTCAGGCTCTCTTCCACCCTCTTATACGTCACCCATGGTTGAATTGAGTGTTTTATGGATCATTGATTGGAAATTCTCTACTGATCATTTCCATAACTCATTCTCCAAAATCGGCCAAGAACGGCGGCAAATCGAGTTTGAAATTGCGCCAAAAATCGAAAATTTCACAATTCAAATTGGGCTTGGGCCCAAACCGCACACACGCTATGCGCCGCCTCCTTCCTTCCCAAACCCACACGCATTGTTGTTTCCACTTCAACCCCAAACCGGCCGTTAGAAGTTTGGAAACCAAAATAAAAAATAAATAAAAAATAAAAATTATAGAGAGAGGGAAGAAAACCTAACTACACCTACAACAAGGAAATCAAATCCACCTTAAATCTTCTAAACAATCATCACCACCAACCCAACTTCAAAAACACCCACCAATTACAGTTTCCACCACCACCACCAACGCCGCTTTTAGTAGTTTTCTTCAAACTCGCCTCCCCACGCCTACAAACCATTAGTAGTCTAAGAAATTTCAATGGCGCTTACGACGAGAATTTTGCCGAAAACGCTAGCTTGCCGGGATAGCCAAGGCATTTTATGACGCTGGAGATGTTCAAGAGACATTGAACGGACTGTGGTACTTAACCGAGGAGTTCTATCACTATGATTTGGTAGAACAGTTTTATAAAAAGCGAGAATTGGAAGGGGATAGGATTTTCATAAAGTTAGAGGAACGCTGAGAGAAGTAACGCCGACAAATTGTTAGTCGAATCATGTTAGGAATTACGCTTTGAAAGCAACCTAGTAACGATAATTCAAGAACCCCAAGATAATCGAGTTCCCGCTTTGATGAAGGATACCGTCGCGGAGGGTGAATACAATCCGACATCCCATCATATCCGCCGTATCATTTCGGAGAACCAATCAACCGGCCGTGAGTAGCTCAAGATTGGTAGGAACGCCCTGAAAGACAAAGTCGCTTGATATCGCCCCGCAATATCCGTGATGTTCTCCGGATTTTGCAAACAAAGAAGTATAATTTCTGCATCCTTGATTTAATGTTTAATGTGATTCGAGGAGGGGGGAAGAGTTTAGCCTCTTCCCGTGATTGATCACTAAGATCATGCTCTCCTTTTAGAGCCGCCGCAAGATCTACTCCTATTAAGATCAAATTGCATTCTAATGCAAGTATCTATACGGATTGCATCCAAGAGACTTGGCCGTTGTCCAAGAAAAATGGATGAGTCGGAGGATGAAAGGGAAGATATGACATGGATGGATGAAGATGCATTAGAGAATGTAATTCTAATGTAGAACGATGCAAGTGTTGCAAACCGCCTTTTTGGCGCTTTATGGTATTTGTGGAGATATCCAAATAGACAGATAGTAGTTCAAAAGAAGCAAGGAACCTTCGTGAGGAGATTTGAAATACTCGGGGGGTTCTCGACGATATCTTGTATAACATGGAGACTATCCACCAAAGAAACAACAAACCCAAGATGATGCAGCGACTTTCATCGAGATGGAAGCCTAACGCTTTGTTCCGATATAGATGCTTCGACGCGATGCCACCCGTGGAGGACTCCCTCTTTCAGCCGAGTCCGGACAGCATGAGCTGCCGTCCGGGCGACAGATGGTTCAAGCCATTATCCATCCTAGAGCCAATCTCCATCTCAAGGTCCATCATCATCACAAAACTAGGTGTTCACCCCAACTTGAGTTCACCGTTATTTCATATTTCGCTTTATTAGAAGGATTTTAATTCAAAGAGTTAAATTTAAATAGTAATTTGTTTATTTAATGTTGTTTGGATTTATATTTTATTTTGTTTTTAATATAATTGGTTATTTTCGAAAGTAATCGCTTGTTTTATCATTTATCCCACCTTCCCGAATTTGTTTGGGGTGAAAATATTTAGACCGAGCATAAGTCGTATATGATCATATATATGTTACGCTTGTCTTGGAGGAAAGGTTGATAATTTGGCCGATATCGGCATATCTATGACTTGTGTGGTGGTAGCATGAAATCTAGGAGAGTTTAGAAGTTACTATTCTAAATCCAAAGATGAAAGATACCGTGATTTTTAGGAAATCATGAAAATGGCTTGTTTCCGCTTTCGGTTTTTTTAAATTTTCCTATTTCCGAAATTGCCTTCAAACAAATAGGGAACTTCCCGATTCGCTTTTGGAAGCTCATAATCTATTTAAACTCCCTTCTTTCTACACTAACAAACCACAATACATTCCACCATCATCCCGCACCATCCACTCCAAGTTTTACTTTCTTTTTCATCTAAACTCCGGTTTCAATATTTACGAAGCGCCTTTTTACTTTTTGAAGAATTTTGTCGAGCGCGACCGCCTTCATATATCGAAATACCTCAGCTATCGGACCTAGAGCGACCGACTTCATACCAAGCTACGATCCGCCATAACATCAGAATCGCATTTACATTAAAAGAGTGCCCCACGCTTACACGACATACGCGGCTCGGTTTCGTGGAACGCTGAAATTTCCAATTTTCAGACGGTCATTCCAGGATTTTTGTGGAACTGCTCAAAGAGTTATTGTGATGACATCTCCTATAGTCATACCTGAACAATCTTCAAGATGTGTTGGGCAACGGACCTATGGACACTAGTTTCGGCCATAATGTGATCCCGCGCAGCTTAGATGGCGCCA
The DNA here is from genome assembly GCF_015680905.1 of Coptis chinensis. Lineage (NCBI taxonomy): Eukaryota > Viridiplantae > Streptophyta > Magnoliopsida > Ranunculales > Ranunculaceae > Coptis > Coptis chinensis. The sequence continues at coordinate 43,771,256 of NC_141456.1, forward strand.
TCTATCGGTAAGTAATGACGAGTCATATTCACCACAACTTATCGCTTATTTCTATGACCACGCTTAAATTCTATTGTAATCGATGGAGATCAAGAATTCTCCGTCAGAAGTCGATGACACCGATTACATGAATTCAATAAAAATTTGGTCAGCCTTTAGTTTTAGGAATACCAATACCGATCCTCGCTCACACATGGGCATATATGACCGATAATGCATATCTTTATGATTATACATATTTCCATGATTATTATGGGGAGGGTATTTCGAGTAATGGACCAGGGCTTATATAGCATTGCCCTTGGTAGCCTTTCCTTAAACGTAGGCACCACCATGTTATTTATCCCGATGAATATTTTGGGGAATGGCGCCACTTCTCAGAAACAAGATCGCTGGTGACATTTTCCTCGCTTTAGGCGGTGGACGCCGCCACTATGACATTCCCCGAAGTTTTGGTCACTAGTCTTAAGAGAGCCCAAACCATGAGGCATAAGTATCTTCTTATGCCCGTGTTGGTAAGCCGCATCATGCGTGTTGTTTACCTGTGATTCTGCGGCACAATTCACGATTGGAAAAGGGTTGAAGTCATGAGACCCACCAATAGGGTGGTTCGCCTATTCTAATAATGACTTGGCTGGGATGGCAGCAGCCTCATTTGGTCGCCTTCGCACATCCCATCGCATATAATAACACTTAACAAAGTTAGCATTAGTAGATGATAAATGGCTGCAAGCTTGGCAAGTTATAATGGACCGGGCAGATGATCTTGGAACCCTCATATCTTTAATGAGGAGGAGGATGCTTGCCGAGATAAGGTTACTTTTAGTTTTTTTTAGTGTCCGCTATGTCCCAAGCAATTTCATTTTTGTTAACCCCATAATGGGTGGAACTCATATAGAGTTGGCGTCGGTTTATTTCCTATAGTAGTACGCTCTAACTTTGTTTTGCGATGTTCCTGAATTTCACACGCTTCAATGGTATTTTTCCTTCCCTATTTATTTACAATACTTTGAGGATCTAAGATGATTCTTGTTTTGGGGGCATAGAAACACGTAATTGAGGCATTTGTTAGATATAAATATGTATAATATGCATTTGTTTTCTAGTTAAAATTTAAAAAAAAAAAAAATCAAAAATATAAATAAATAAGTTATGCTATACACTTAGGAATATTGGTATTGTTTTCTTTCCATGCTCTTAACAATCTAGAAGTCTCAATGAGCTTTTGCATCGTAATAATTGCTAGAACTTAGGTTAATATATAGGTAATAATCTTTGCATCTATCTATAAATATATTACATGAGTATCTATGATTGTTAGTAGTAAGTTTCTCAAATCTAGGCTAAAGTACTTATTCTACAAATCCTCGTGGAGAATATAGCCTAAAAGCCTTATATGAGGGAAACATTTGAGAAATGACACAAGGAAGAAGTAAAACTGATAGATATCACACGCCCACTTGCTTGATCATCGTGCATATCCTAAGCGAATTTAGGCCCTCTTTGGATCGATATAGCCAGAAAATTCAAACCTATGAATTATTTTCCGCTTAGTCACCCTCCTCGAGCCTTTCTTTAGCCTTCCATAAACCACAATTCCTTTACCCTGCTACAAAAACAAAACAAAATAGAAAAAAAAAATCAACCTACCCAATTTAGAATAAGTCCGAGAATAGAATGAGTGAAGAAAGAAGAAGAGAAAAACCTCGTGGTAAACAAAAATTAATTAGTTGCTTCGTAAAAGAAGTTTCCATCCAATGAAAAGAAAAAAAAAAAATATATATATATATATATATATATATATATATATATATATATATATATATATAGAAATAAATAAAAACTCCAAAAATAGAATAAAAGGGAGTCAAAAGCCAAAGAAAAGAAAAAGAAAAATATGGCTAAGGATGGAAACAAAGTATAGAAGCAAAAGAAAATAACAAGGTTTTCTAAGTTACATAATATGAAGACTCTATTATCTCGACTTGTCCTTCCTCAATATCCATTTCCTTCCTTCTTAAACCATCTCCTAATCCCCGCAACACCTAATAAAGACCTCTAGCTCAATTAGGAATAGGTTAGTGTGATAGTAAGTGGCAGATGTGTTTGATCGAATTCCGCTTTCTTTTGTTGTCATTGAGATTCTAAGGTAAAGTGTGCCCACTCGCACAATCGGAGTAGCTAAACTTGAGTGGAAAAAATCAGAGTGGTTTTGTCTTGACATTTATGTGAGGACCTACTTAAGGACGCTTATTCGAAGTTTTCAGAAAACTAACCTCGCTAGGCATTTCATAGTATTACTCATAGTATATATATTTGTATCATAGATGATTGATTATTATGCATATATTAGCTTAGGTTTTTGACTTGGTTATTCTTATTCATTTGCTAGTGAGATGTATAGATAGTTGGGACATGAATGAGGAAACAATAGTTTTATTTCTTAGTCGCTGTAGTATAGTTGAAGTTTGTGAGTACCTTCATCGAAAAACTCTCACGAGGTTATAACTCATCCACTAGGGAATTCCTAGTGGTTTAAGGCCTTATCGCATAGTATCAATGCAATCGCGACTCAAATAAACGAGAGTAGATAGAACTCTATTTTTGGTCACTTATTTTAATTTCTCATCTTTGCTTGAGGACAAGCAAAATGCTGTTTGGGGGTGGTTTGATAAGAGCCCAAAACTGTAGTTTTAACCCTTTAACAGTCATACTTTTGGACCAATTATGTGAGTAATAATTAAGAGTTAACACCGACATTGTTTTTATGCATTTCAGTAGCAAAGTCCATTATGTGCGTAAATGTGCCACTTTAGTGAGATAAAGGAGAAAAGGTCGGTTACTAAGGTGTTCCGTGATTAAATGCCAAGATTCAAGAAGATAAAGCCTTCCTAAAGCCCGGTCAAAAGCTGAAAAGTCGACACGGGCTGAAACAAAGACACAAGTCAAGAGAACTTCCGAAAAGCCGTATCTTTGGACTCGCACTCGAATTGGGCCTACCTTATGTCAAAACGACCGCTCGGAAAGAGCTTTCCAATGGTCTAAGATTTGACCCAATCAGAGGAATAGAAGTGGACGAAAAGTCTATAGAAACCAACTGCAGCTGAAGAGGCCTTTTGGATCGAAAGACTGGGTTTTGGGCCCCGATTCTTCCGCCCAAAACATGGCTCCAAGCCCATGCACGATTTTTGATCTGAAAGTATAAAACCAAAGTTTAGCTCTTTGTTAATGGTAGCTAGTTAGACCTAAATTAATATAGATAATTCTAGATCTGTTTTCATTAATTAAATTAAGCTTTAGTTCCATTTTCAATTCTTGTTTTAGATTAAGTCTTTGAATCATTGTTCTTGATTGATTAGATAAATAAAATAGTTGTTTTCTCAATTTCGAATTGTGTTATTTCAATTTATAGATATGATTTTCATTCTTGTTGATTATCATTCCGTAGTTTAAATAGATTGAACCATTGTTAGTTAATTTAGTTAAGTTAGAATTTGAATATGATGTGTAGTTATAATGAAATGGGAAATGATGGTTTGATGACTCAAGGCTAAAACCTCCATTAGAGGGGTTGATGAAGCCTTGATGAAAACTTAGTGGTATAGTGTAGAAACATTGTAGAATCTATTCCAATCTAGAAGGTCGTGATTCGCCATGAGAATGGGTGGACGACCTCACATGCTAGTTAGTACTCGTAGAAATGCCATGAACACTAGGGATTAGAACTCGAATTTCTTGCCAGAAGAACGTAAGAATCGAGATACAAGAATCTATGTTAGGTTATTAAGTTGATTCGAGGTGGATTCAATTCCCCTCTAATCCTTTATCTAGATTCAAGCACAATCATATTTTCATAGCATTCAGAGTTAAAATCAAGTAATCAAATTCAAGTAAGTATCGTAGCATATCACCTTCGTAAAGCTCTCATTGACTTAAGACCGACTAATTAGATTAGAAAACATTCCATGCTAGAGCACTAGGAGTGGAATGAACTTTCTACTCCACTATATCTCGATAGATTTGAGAGTAGAAACTTTGATAAATATGAGCATCATAAGATTAGTTTTAGTTTACTTACGTTTTGATTTCATCGTTCATTTCGTGAGTAGACTAATCATTTTATCTTTTATCAAATGGCGCCGCTGCCATCTTAGTTTCACTTTCGTATTGTTTTCGTAGTGTTAGTACTGTTCTTAAAGTCTCATTTCACCCACCCACCCATGTTTGATTCATACTGCGGTTGTCCATTTCAGAGTTGAAAAATTCCGGGTAAAAATTACACCGAAGCGCGCAAGGCTTTCCTTGAGCGACCACCCCTATAGCTCGGAGCAAGAGCGAATTCACCTAAAAACACTATAATTTGAAAATTACCCTCGAGCTAAATCACCGCTTCTATCCGAAACCACTTTCTTAACAAAATTTTTCGGATTTCGACAGTTTTGATTCGAACGTTGATCTTTCATATTTTTCAGTGTTCTAACCTGCTATATACACTGAACAAGCATAAACAAGACACTATTCATAAGCGAAGCAAGGATACAATCAGGTATTCCTTTCTTCCACACCTCGCATCTCCTGTTAGAGGTCTATACTAGTATATCAGAATTGTTTAGAGTGTTAACGTGTTTAGCTAAGTTGGTTTTAGCCTTGTATGAGATTAAGGTCTGGCCGAACAAAAACACCGAACGTAATTACAAAACGACGTCAACAAACAAGTCTATCTAGTATACCACCCACTACACCTCTAGCTACTATTTCACACACATCACCTGACACAATGCCCGACGAAGAAGAGAGGCCTCTCTCTGACTTCTACAAAGCCTTGAGCGATAGCCCCAAATCTTGCATCGTTCTAGCAGACCCAGCGGGGGATTTCCGAATCCCTCCAAATATTTTTAATTTGTTACCCGTTTTTCATGGATTAGACCATGAAAAACCTTATCAGCATTACGCGTAGGATTGAACAAGTCCTAACAACATTCCACCATCCTACGGGTTGGTACGAACAAATTAAATTAAGGGTATTCCTTTCACCTTAGTCGATAAGGCGGCCTTTGATTAACTGCCAAAGCCCAATTTCGTGGACTCGTGGGCTAAACTTGTTCAAATTGTTTATGGAACATTTTTACCCACCCCTAAAGACGGATGAGATGCTTTCTAAGATTCATTTCTTTTCGACAAAATCCTCATGAAACATTTTCAGAGGCTTGGAATCGCTTTCACCGATCTCCTTATAGAGTGTCCACATCATAACTTAGTTTGACATAATGAATGGGGTAGTTTCTAAGCAAAGGAGCTTCGAGGCTTATAAATTTTAGAGGACCAAACTAAGCTTAAATAACAACCGGGGGGTTAATGACGATTACTCCCCGCCCGCTAGTTCTTCTTCTACGCTTAAGGCTACCAAGATGTTTGAGGTTAAATCAGATCCCAACTTAAAACTCTAATTGAATCCCTCACAAAAAGGTAGAGGCCATTTATGTACAACAAAAGCCAATCCCCGCCATGAATGTAAATTCAAATCCATGTAGTTTCATTTGAGCCCCGAAAGCATCCCGACTTTACTCATCCCATAGCCTATGAACAGGCTTGTTCCATTAATAGTGAACCTAACGCCTTTGAGACAAAAATCCCAACTTCGGTTGGAGAAATAACCAAAACGCCACACCTCAAGGGTACAATAACCAATATGTTAGGCCTACGCATAGCTTTTAACCAATCCCCACTACAACAAGGATGTGGTCGGGAATTTTAATAATTATAACAACCAAGTGCAACCTCGACAAGGTCAAGCACAAGGTCAAAGTAGTTATAATAATTATAATGCTAGTAGAGGTATCGCTCCGTAAATAATAACTACCCAAATCCACCCATAAATAATTCACTTGAAATAGTTCCAAATACACCACCCGTGACTACTACACCCACACAACCGGATCGCCTTGACACCATCATACAAGTGAGCCAAAACTTTTCCAAACCATGGCTCAATCTAACCAACAAAATTTCTACAATCCATTAATAATTTAGCCAAACAGTTGGCTCAAGATAAAGCCCAACCCAAAGGTGTGTTTCCAGTAACTAAAATACCTAATCCTAAAACAACAAATACAGCCTTTGAGGTAACCGATAATACTAGTAACGAGTATGGAAATGTAGGTGAGCTAAAGGCCATCACCACCCTCCGTTCTGGCAGAATGGTTGATAACAAAGTAACTATGCCTATAGTTACCCCACCAGTAGCCCCTACACCTGCTATATTACTAGATAAATCAAATAGAAACCTGAAGAGCCTACCACTGTAGAGGTACCAGCCCAACACAACCTAAGAAACAGAAGCCACGGTTAAACACCCGGGTAATACCATTGCTAAATATAGACAAACCACCGCTTCCACAAAAATTAGCCATGTTAACTAGGGATACAAATTACGAGGAGATTAGGGATGTTTTCAAGAATCTAACTATAAACCTTCCCTTCCTCGAAGCTATAAAAAAGCTACCACACCATGCTAAGTTTCTTAAGGAATTGTGTACTACTAGGCTTAAGACCAATATACCAAAAGATGCCTTTTAATGAACAATTCCCAAATCTATCCGAACATAATGGAATTGTTAAGTACAAGGACCCTAGTCGCCCCAATCGCATAATGCACCTTAGAGATTCTTATACGACGACCGTTATTAGACTTGGGGGCTAGTGTCAACTTACTCCCGCTTTTATTTGTATAGACAAATAGGTCTAGACGAGATGCAACCCACTAGAATGACGCGTTTGCAATTAGCTGATCGGGTCTATTAAGTATCCTAAGGGTGTCGCCGAAAATGTTCTCGTAAAAAATTCAGGATTTTTACTATCCGCCGATTTTGTCATCCTCGACACGGTCGTTAATCCACTGTCCCCATCATCTTAGGGCCCTTTTCTCGCAACCGCCAACGCGCCATTAATTGCCGCGGATGGTTCAATGTCCATGTCTTTTGGCCATCTTTCATTTGAAGTCAATGTGTTTAAAACAAAGACACAAGCACCCGATTCCTCTATGGGCCGGAGGTTAGCATGATCGAGAGCGTTGCTCGAGATTATTTCAACAACACGCTTCGATAATCATATCCCCAAATTTCTTTTCCTTTGGAAGTTCAGACTCCAACATTTCCATCCCTACACTAGTCGATACACATATTACGGATGAGGATGAGATAGATGACTTTCTCAAAGATGTAGAGGACTATCATAGTAACGAGGATATGACCAATCTAGATGAGCAATTCGATGAGTTTCTTCGAGCAAGTGATGAATCACCCTATCAAGAACTACTTTGCACAACATCCACCTCGATTCCCCTCCTTCCACCCTTTCAAAGGAATCTCGAGTTTGCACTCGATCCTTTTGTTTCTCCCTGCATCCATAATTTTTAAATCCACCTAGTAAACAAATACTACGAAGGACAAACCATTTGACACCTTCATTTTCAGAATTGAGACAGCCCCTACACACATAATGAATGAGTTTTGTGCTAAAACCACATCCTCATTGTTTACAGGCTGTCTTTCTACAACTTATCCATATCCACCATATTCTCCACAACCATTCACTTTTCCACACTTATTTACTAGAACACCCACTCATTCAAAAATGAAAAATAAGGTGCATGATAGGTTACATAATAGGGTTATCCGACTTCGCTTTCATTTCACTAGGTTGAGTCATAGGAAATCTTGGTGCTTGATTGTGTTTGGATATGTTTTCTGTGATATTTATTTATGGAATGATCCACAATTATTTCAGTTGTTGATATATGATAAACTGCATGTTCATACATACGTTTAGACAAGTCTCGAGTATCTGACTATAAACGACTCAACTTTTGTGTTTGGTGCATTTCCTTTCATTTCCATATATTGGTGAGTGCACCATTAAGGTAACCGGGCCCTCTCTATGGAGTGTGTGGCTATAAGTACCGGAACCTAAGTCCACGTTTAAACATAATTCATATTTTCCACTTTTGCATATTTTCTCGGATTTTTGAGTCATGTTTCTCTATGGGGTGAATTATGTCCTTCTTGTTTATTGTTTTCTTTTAAAATTAAATATATATATATATATATATATATATATATATATATATATATATTAAAGAATAAGCATAGTAACCTAGGAAGTCTCGGGAATCTGACTTTAAAAGACCCACTACTAAAAACAAATTTTCTAAGCTTCGTTGAAAAAATTTGTTTGGGGGTGGGGTGTTCGTGTTTCCGTACTAAATATTTATATCCCATTAGAGTTGCTTAGGCCATTTTATTATATTACGATTCGGGTTGACATAATCCATGAATTTAGAGTTCAATTGTTCGCATAACGTACGTCATGCACGCACTTTGAGGCATTTTCTACTATATTATATGTCATCCATGGTCGGAATAGAGTGCTTTATGGATCATTGGATTGGAAATTCTCTCCTGATCAGTTCCATATCTCATTCGCAAAAATCGGACCGGTAACGAAGCGGCAATTTTGATTTGAAGTTTCGCGAAAAAATCGAAAAAAAATCACAAATTTCGATTTTGGGCTTGGGCCCAACCCGCGCCCACCGACAGCGCGACCGCGCCCTTACCTTTAGCAGCACTCGCGATCTTCTTCTCCATCCGCCATTAACGCCAAGCTCCAAAAACCTAAAAAAAAAAATCAAAATAAAAAGAAAACTAAAATTAACCCACGCCCCAAATCAAATCCCAACCCAAATCGATTCCAAACACCACCGACCACCACCACTACCGAATTACATCACCAAAAATCCACCAATATACCAAATTTTGGTGCTGCCGCGCCACCACTCCACCACCACCACGGTTTGCTTCAACCGGTCGATTAAAATCCCACCACTACATCACATTTAAACCCCCACTACATTCCAAACTTCCAATGGCTCAACAATGCCGAATTTTGCCGGAGCAAGCTTTTACAAATGACCACTTCGCCGCTTTTTAGGTGACGAGATGATCACGAGATCGAATAGCTTGTGGTACTCGACCGAAGCCTATTACCACGAGGACTTAGTCCGGACGGTTCTATGATACGAGGGAGTTGGAAGGGATGAGGATTTTGTTGTTGTGGCGAAGAGGCGGAAGGAAGTGACGATCGGGTTGTTATTGAGATTCTAGGCATTCCGCCTAGAATCCATCTGGATGTCACCCTGCAGGAGTCCTAGCATAATGGGGTAGAACCATTGATGCACGAGACAGTTATTGGAGGGGACTACAATGCAAGATCGCATTGTGTTCGACAGGCTTCCCTTAGGACCAACCAAATTGCTACGGCTTGCAAATGGATTGGTCGGAACGTCCAGGGGAAGGGGAAGGTCAGCGATATCGGCCTGAAATGCCTCCACATCTTATGGATACTCCAGGAGCGGAAGTATGACTTCTACATCTTAGAGTTTTTACTGAGCAAGATTAAGGGAGTAGGGAGGTCTGTTGCCCCTCTCCTTGTGTTGATAACAAAGATCATGCTCAAGTTGAGAGCAGCTCAGGCGACTGATCGGACATACATCACTCTCCACCGTAACCCTCGCATATATAAGGAGTGTGTCCAATGGGTTTGGAGATTGGCTGAGGATAGAGAAGAAGAAGAAGAGGATGGAGGAGCTGAGAATGTCGAGGAGGCCGGGGACATCGATGCCTCCGAGGATGAGGAACACTTGACCTGTTTTGACGCGATGCCTTGGAGAGGTCCGACAGATGCGTAACGCATGGCTGTGATCCATCGAGGCATGCTCTCGCTTAACACTATCTGTGAAGACCTCCGGACTCGACAGGCAACGATGCATCACAACTTCGAGCTCCGTACCCAGAGAGAGGACGAGAGGTGGGAACAGATGAGCCAGTTCTGGGACGAGTTGCTGACACGATTCCCACCTCACGGGGACTCTCCTTCTGAGGACACACCATCCATGCATGAGCATCGTCGCCGAAGGACGAATGGTGCTGGCTCTTCAGGAGCTCAGGAGCAGTCTCCGGAGCATGTTCCCTCCGCCACCAGTTCCGGAGTAGCTAGGGATAGTATAGTTTGATGTTTTATGTTTTATTTGTAATTTCATTATTGTTATTTATTTTAATGCAAGTTTATTTCCGTAATTTGAATTTTGTAGTGTAATGTAATTCAATGAAAATTTTAATATAAGGGGTTATTTTCAGTATGGTTGTTTCATATTGATCCCACCTTCCCAACTTGTTTGGGGTGGTTTTATCAATTCAAGCATTATTTTTATAACCCTCGTGTTAGAATTTATTATGAGTCAAGGTGAAAATATGCCCGCTTAGGCATATCTATGATTGAGTATCATTGTAGGATGAAATCTAGATTAAATAGGTACATTCTATCATAAAATCAACCTAAAAGATACCGGTTTGAATTAGAATCAAGGATATGAGTTGTTTCCGCTGGTTTGGAAATTTTAGGATTTTCGAAAACTGCCGTAATTAGTTTTGGCAACTTCCCGATCCATTTTAGCAACTTAAAATTTTTGAATTTATTTATAGCATAACTTATTTATTTATATTTTTGAATTTTTTTTTTTTAAATTTTAACTAGAGAACAAATGCATATTAACTCTATCTATATCCTAACAGATGCCTTAATTACACGTGTTTCTATGCCCCCCCCCCCCAAACAAGAAGCATGCTTTGTCCTCAAAGCATTTAAATAAAGAGGGTAGGAAAAATACCATTGAAGCGCGTGAAATTCAGGAACATCTGTAAAACAAGGTTAGAACGTACTAATATAGGAAATAAAAACGCATTACAACTCTATACGAGTTCTACCCATTATGGGGTTAACAAGAATGAAATTGCTTGGGACTAATATAGAATGAAAACTTACCTTATCCCCCGCATTACTCGTCATCTTCCTCATTCTCTTCTTCCATAAAGAAGTGAGGTTCCTTTAAGGCCCCGCCATGCCATGATAATTTGCCGCTTCCCGCCATTTATCATCTATTATTGCTAACCTATTAAGAGCCACTTGGTCTGACGGGGTGTAAGGTGCAACCAGATGAGGTTGTATCCTCCACCCTTGCCAAGTTATTGCACGGAAAGATCGAATAATACTATTGGTGGGTCCTACAAAGTGTCGAATCGTAATCCAATCCGCGGATGCGTACAAAAAACAGGAAAGAAACATAGCATAATACGAGAAACTAGAACGGGCATAAGAAGGTACTTATGCCTCATGCTATGGGATCGAAGCTAAACTAGACATCAAGGTTCGGGAAGGTCATGACACATACGCCCCGTGGCTAAAGCAAGGAAGACGCCGCAAGTGGCATCATTCATAGAAGAAAAAAAACGCCATTCCCTAAAATGTTTAGCATGATCCAAAACATAACAGCTCCTATGTTCATGGACAGCTACCAAAGGCGACGTTATATTCCCCTTGGTCCTCAATACGAAAATGCCCGCCATACCACTCATGCAAAAACTCGTAAGTGTAGACATACATATTATCGAATCAATAGCACCATGGGTCTTGTATTTCAATGGGCATAGCCACCTAAGAACAAATGCTAGCAAGAACCCGTAATTTCCATTGGTTCATTATCGTGTTGATGGAGAACACTTGTTCTCCATCCGATCTTTCAAAGAAAATGCAGTTATCGTAAAAATAAGATGCTAGAGTCGGAGAATAAAGTGCATCCGGTCTTACCATAAGCGGCTCCCAGCCAACGAATGTGATCGCTTCGCGAAACCAAGCACCATAAGTAGTGCTTTGGAACAAATCTTCGAAAGACTGTTCCGGTATCAATGTTGGAGATGTCATCTCAAAATTACGCTTTGGAATAACTGCGAATGATCCGGATACTACGCACGAAAAACTGGAAATTTCCTGGTCCACCGAAGTCGGCGAAAAAGCGCTCGATAGGGCGATCAAGGCCTCAAGAAAAATTGAAATTTCCAGTGTTTGAGTGGGTCGCTCTTCGCTTGAAGCGAAAGCCTCGACAAAAAACTCAAAATATACAGATGCTGAAAGAAAGCGCCTCAGAGGGCGAAAAGTGCTTCGAGTTGCGTAAACCCGAAAATGAGCCAAAACGAGGGAATCGCGGAGTGAAAGGTGAGTGATGGAGTTTAGGTGTAGTGTGAGTTGTGAGAATAGATTGTATCAAGTTTATATAGGTTTAAAGTTGCTAAAATGGATCGAAGTTGCCAAAACTAATTACGGCAGTTTTCGAAATCCTAAAATTTCCAAACCCAAAACGAAACAACTCATTTCCTTGATTCTAATTCAAACCCAAAGATCTTTTAGGTTGATTTTATGATAGAATGTACCTATTTAATCTAGATTTCATCCTACAATGATACTCAATCATAGATATGCCTAAACGGCATATTTTCACCTTTGACTCTCAATAAATTCTAACACGAGGGTTATAAAATAATGCTTGAATTGATAAAACCACCCCCAAATAAGTTGGGAAGGTGGGATCAATATGAAACAACCACGATACTGAAATAACCCCTTATATTAAAATTTTCATTCGGAGTACATTACACTACAAAATTTAAATTACGGAAATAAACTTGCATTAAAATAAATAACAATAATGAAATTACAAATAAAACATAAAACATAAAACTATACTATCCCTAGCTACTCCGGAACTGGTGGCGGAGGGAACATGCTCGAGATCGCTCCCCGAAGCTCCCCAAGAGCCGACACCATTCGTTCTTCGGCGACGACGCTCGTGCCAGGATGGTGTGTCCTCAGAAGGAGAGTCCCCGTGAGGTGGGAATCGTGTCGGCAACTCGTCCCGGAATTGGCGCTGAGCTTCTAGCTCGGCGCTCATCTGTTCCCACCTTTCGCCCTCTCTCGGGTAAGGAGCTCGGTTTGGATGCATCGCTGCCTCTCGAGTCCGTGAGGTCTTCACAGATAGTGTTAAGCTTAACGATGCCTCGATGGATCACAGCCATGCATTCTCGTGATCCGTCCCAAAGACCCTCTCCAAGGCATCCGCCCAAAACAGTCAAGTCCTCCTCATCCCTGAGGCATCCCCGATGTCCCCAGCCTCCTTGGCATTCTCCAGCTCCTCCATCCTCTTCTTCTTCTTCTATCCTCAGCCAATCTCCAAACCCGTTGGACACACTCCTTATAGATGCAGGGTTACGGTGGAGAGTGATGTATATCCGATCGCCTCCGAGTCGCTTCCTCAACTTGAGCATGATCTTTGTTATCAACACGGGGAGAGGGCAACAGACCTCCCTACTCCCCTAATCTTGCTCAAGTAAAACTCTAAGATGTAGAAGTCATACTTCCGCCCCGAGTATCCATAAGATATGGAGGCAGTTCAGCCGATATCGCCGACCTTCCCTTCCCTCGATCGCTCCGACCAATCCATCGTCAGAGCCACCGGGTTGGTCCTAAGGGAAGCCTCGTCGAATACAATGCGATCTTTGCATTATAGTCCCTCCAATAACTGCCTCGCATCAATGGTTCTACCCCATTATGCCGACTCCCGGGTGACATTCAGATGGATTCTAGGCGAATGCCTAGAATCTCACCAACAACCCACCACTTCCTTCCGCCTCTTCGCCACAACAACAAAAATCCTCGTCCCTTCCAACTCCGTCAGATCATAGAACCGTCGGACTAAGTCCTCGTGGTAATAGGCTTCAGTCGAAAGTACCACAAGCTATTCCAGTCTCGACCGATCATCTCATCACCGTAAAACGGCGAAGTGGTCGGGCGGTAAAAAGCTTGTTCGCAAAATTCGGCTGTTGAGCCATTGGAAGTTTGGAATGTAGTGGGGGTTTAAATGTGATGTAGTGGTGGGATTTTAATTGACCGGTTGAAGCAAACCGTGGTGGTGGTGGAGTGGTGGCGCGGCAGCACCAAAATTTGGTATTTTGGTGGATTTTTGGTGATATAATTCGGTAGTGGTGGTGGTCGGTGGTGTTTGGAATCGATTTGGGTTGGGATTCGATTTGGGGCGTGGGTTAATTTTAGTTTTCTTTTTATTTTGATTTTGTTTTTTTTTTAGGTTTTTAGAGCTTGGCGTTAATGGCGGATGGAGAAGAAGATCGCGAGTGCTGCTAAAGGTAAGGGCGCGGTCCCGCTGTCAGTGGGCGCGGGTTGGGCCCAAGCCCAAAATCGAAATTTGTGATTTTTTTTTTTCGATTTTTCGTGAAACTTCAAATCAAAATTGCAGCCGCCTGCATCGGGTCCGATTTTTTGCGAATGAGATATGGAAATGATTAGGAGAGAATTTCCAATCCAATGATCGATAAAACACTCTATTCCGACCGTGGATGACATATAAGATAGTGGAAAATGCCTTGAAGTGCGTGCATGACGTACGTTATGCGAACAATTGAACTCTAAATTCATGGATTATGTCAACCCGAATCGTAATATAATAAAATGGCCTAAGCAACTCTAATGGGACATAAATATTTAGTACGAACATTTAACACTTCACCCCAAACAAATTTTACAACGGCTTAGAAAATTTGTTTTAGCAAAGGGTCTTTTAAAGTCGATTCCCGAGACTTCCTAGGTTACTATGCTTATTCTTTAATATATATATATATTTTAATTTTTAAAAAAAGAAAACAATAAACAAGAAGGACATAATTCACCCCATAGAAACATGACTCAAAAAATCCGAAAAATATGCAAGAGTGGAAAACGTGAATTATGTTTAAACGTGGACTTAGGTTCCGTGACTTACAGCCACACACTCCATAGAGGGGGCCCGTTACCTTAATAGTGCACTCACCAATATATGGAAATGAAAGGAAATGCACCAAACACAAAAAAAGTTGAGTCGCTTATAGTCGATACTTTCGACTTGTCTAAACGTATGTATGAACATGCAGCTTTATCATATATCAACAACCAAAATAATTGTGGATCATTCCATAAATAAATATCACAGAAAAACATATCCAAACACAATCAAGCACCAAGATTTCCTATGACTCAACCTAGTGAAATGAAAGCTAAGTCGGATAACCCTATTATGTAACCTATCATGCACCTTATTTTTCATTTTTGAATGAGTGGGTGTTCTAGTAAATAAGTGTGGAAAAGTGAATGGTTGTGGAGAATATGGTGGATATAGATAAGTTGTAGAAAGACAGCCTGTAAAACAATGAGGATGTGGTTTTAGCACAAAACTCATTCATTGTGTGTGTAGGACTGCCTCAATTCTAAACATGAAGGTGTCAAATGGTTTGTCCTTCCAAGTAGTTGTTTACTAGGTGGATTTAAAAATTATGGAGCACGGAGAAACAAAAGGGTCGAAAGTGCAAACTCGGATTCCTTTGAAAGGGTGGGAGGAGGGGAATCGAGGTGGATGTTGTGCAAAAGTAGTTCTTGATAGGGTGATTCATCACTTGCTCAAGAAACTCATCGAATTGCTCATCTAGATTGGTCATATCCTCGCTACAATGATAGTCCTCTACATCTTTGAGAAAGTCATCTATCTCATCCTCATCCGTAATATGTGTATCGACTAGTGTAGGGATGGAAATGTTGAGTCCGAACTTCCAAAGGAAAGAAATTTGGGCATATGATTATCGTGGAACGTGTTGTTGAAATAATCTCGAAAGCAACGCCTCGATCATGCTAACCTCTCCATCCATAGATCGAATCGGGTAACCGTGGTTCTTTGTTTTAAAAACATTGACTCCAACAGAAAGATGGCCAAAAGACATGGACATTGAACCATCACGCAATTAATGAGCGCATTGGCGCCGCCGTAAAAGGACGCCCTAAGATGATCGACAGAGTCGCTAATCCACTTCGCGGTCGAGGATGACAAAATCGGCCGGATAGTAAAAATCCTGAATTTTTACCGTAACATTTTCGACGACACCCTTTAGGATACTTAATAGACCGATCGCCTAATTGCAACGCCATTCTAGTGGGTTGCATCTCGCCTAGACCTATTTGTCTATACAAATAAAACGGAGTAAGTTTACACTAGCCCCCAAGTCTAATAACGCGGTCGTCAGATAGAATCTCCTAAGGTGCATTGTGCGAGGATCTAATTGTGGTCCTTGTACTTAACAATTCCATTATGTTCAGATAGAGTTGGGAATTGTTCCGTTAAAAAGGCGCCTTTTGGTATATTGGTCTTACGCCTAGTAGTACACAATTCCTTAAGAAACTTAGCATGGTGTGGTAGCTTTTTATAGCTTCGAGGAAGGGAATGTTTATAGTTAGGTTCTTAAAACATCCCTAATCTCCTCGTAATTTGTATCCCTAGTTAACATGGCTAATTTTTATGGAAACGGTGGTTTCGCCTATATTTAGCAATGGTATTACCCGGGTGTTTAACCGTGGCTTCCTCGTTTCTTAGGTTGTGTTGAACCGGTACCTTTACGCTGGTAGGCTCTTCAGTTTCTATTTCGCATCTAGTAATATAGCAGGTGTAGGGTTATCGGGTGGGGTAACTATAGGCATAGTTACTTTGTTATCAACCATTCTCGCCGAATCCAGGGTGGTGATGGCCTTTAGCTCACCTACATTTCCATACTCGTTACTAGTATTATCGGTTACCTCAAAGGCTGTATTTGTTGTTTTAGGATTAGGTATTTCGTTACCTGGAAACACACCTTTGGGTTGGGCTTTATCTTGAGCCAACTGTTTGGCTAAATTATTAACAGATTGTAGAAGTTGTTGGTTAGATTGAGCCATAGTTTGGAAAAGTTTTGGCTCACTTGTATGAAGGTGTCAAGACAATCCGTTGTGTGGGTGTAGTAGTCACGGGTGGTGGTGGATCGAACTATTTCAAGTGAATTATTTATGGGTGGATTTGGGTAGTTATTATTTTTACCGAACGATACCTCTACTAGCATTATAATTATTATAACTACTTTGACCTTGTGCTTGACCTTGTCGAGGTTGCACTTGGTTGTTATAATTATTAAAATTCCCCCACCGCCCTTGTCGAGTGGGGCTTGGTTAAAGCCGCGTATGCGTAGGCCTAACATATTGGTTATTGTACCCTTGAGGTGTGACGCTTTGGCTATTTCTCCAACCGGTTGGGATTTTGTCTCCAAGGGCGTTAGGTTCACTATTAATGGAACAAGCCTGTTCATAGGCTATAGGACCGTGGGAGTCGGATGCTCGTGGCTCCAAATGAAACTACATGGATTTGAATTTACATTCATGACGGGATTGGCTTTTGTTGTACGTAAATGGCCTCTACCTTTTTTGTGAGGGAATCAATTAGAGTTTTAAGCTCAGGATCTGATTTAACCTCAAACATACTGGTAGCCTTAACTGTTGAAGAAGAACTAGCGGAGCAGGAGTAATCGTCACTACCCCCAGTTTGTTATTTCCCTTAGTTTGGTCCTCTATAAATTTATAAGCCTCCGAAGCTCCTTTGCTTAAGAAACTACCCCCATTCATTATGTCAAGGACTTCTTTATGGTGGTGTAGAAGTCCTTTGAAAAAGGTACGAACTAACGAGTCTTTCGCTAAGTTATGATGTGGACACTCTATAAGGAGATCGGTGAAACGATTCCAAGCCTCTGAAAATGTTTCATGAGGATTTTGTCGAAAGAAATGAATCTTGGAAAGCATCTCATCCGTCTTTAGGGTGGGTAAAAATGTTCCATAAACAAAATGAACAAGTTTAGCCCACGAAGTTCACGTAATTAGGCGCTTGGGTAGTTAACCAAGACGCCGCCTTATCGGCTAAGGTGAAAGGGAATACCCTTAATTTAATTTGTTCCGCACCAACCGTAGGATGGTGGAATGTTGTTAGGACTTGTTCAATCCTACGCATGTGCTGATAAGGTTTTTCATGGTCTAATCCATGAAAAACGGGTAACAAATTAAAAATATTTGGGGGGATTCGGAAATCCCCCAGTGGGTCTGCTAGAACGATGCACGATTTGGGGCTATCGCTCAAGGCTTTCGTAGAAGTCGAGAGAGCCTCTTCTTCGGGGGCATTGTCTCGGTGATGTGTGTGTGAAATAGTAGCTAGAGGTGTAGTGGTATACTAGATAGACTTGTTTGTTGACGTTGTTGTGTAATTACGTTCGGTGTTTTTGTTCGGCCAGACCTTAATCTCATACAAGGCTAAAACCAAACTTAGCTAAACACATCAACACTCCAAACAATTCTGATATACTAGTATAAACCTCTAACAGGAGAGCGAGGTGTGGAAGAAAGGAATACCTTATTGCATCCTTGCTTCGCTAATGAATAGCGTCTTGTTTATGCGTGTTCAGTGTATATAAGAGGTTAGAACACTGAAAAATATGAAAAATCAAAGTTCGAATCAAAACTGTCGAAATCCGAAAAAATTAACAAAGGGCGCGGGGTGCGCTCGGATAGGGGGCGCTCCGGGTAATTTTCAAATTACAGTGTTTTTAGGGCGGGTCGCGCTCTTGCTCCAGCTATAGGTCATGGCTCCAAGAAAGCCTGCCACGGTTATAATTTTACCCAGAATTTTTCAACTCTGAAATGGACAACCGCAGTATGAATCAAACATGGGTGGGTGGGTGAAATGGTACTTTAAGAACAGTACTAACACTACGAAAACAATACGAAAGTGAAACTAAGATGGCAGCGGCGCCATTTGATAAAAGTAAAATAATTAGTCTACTCACGAAATGAACGATGAAATCAAAACGTAAGTAAACTAAAACTAATTTATATGATGCTTTATATTTATCAAAGATTTCTACTCTCAAGTCTATGAGATATAGTGGAGTAGAGTGATTCGTTCCACTCTTAGTCCTTCCGCATGCTATGTTCTC
Organism: Coptis chinensis; assembly: GCF_015680905.1. Taxonomy (NCBI): domain Eukaryota; kingdom Viridiplantae; phylum Streptophyta; class Magnoliopsida; order Ranunculales; family Ranunculaceae; genus Coptis; species Coptis chinensis. Next base: position 43,790,020 of record NC_141456.1, read on the forward strand.
AAGTGTAAGTACTCTAAACTTAAAGTCTAAAGAGAGATTTACGAAAAAGGCAACTAGACTACGATGCAACTACCCACGAAATGCAACTAGTAGTCGACGATGGGAATAACTAAGGGAATGCAACGTTGATTCTATGATAAGGAGTTAGAGGGGGATTGATTCCACCTTAACTCGACTTAATCCTATTAATGACGAATTGTCGTAATTCGAATTGAACTGCTTCGCAGAACAATTGGTTCTTCCTAATCCCTAATTACACATGGCATTCCTACCAATTCATAACTAGCATGTGAACGATTAAACCCATTCTCATGGTGAACTAATCGTTTCTAGAGTGGAAAGGAAATTACGACGATTCTACGATATTCGAATCAAGCTTTCATCAAGGCTTCTCAACCCCCTCTAATGGAGGTTTAGCCGAGAATCATTACGCAATCATTTCCGATTACTTTTAAACTAAACATGATATAAGAATTGAAATTTACTTAATTAAACAATAATGAAATCTAATTTAATGACTCAAATGAAATAAAGACAGGAATTGAAATTAGATCTAGGAATGGAAATGACAAAATTGAAATTGATAAAAATACTACTTTATTGATCTAATCAAAATGAAGAACAAGATTCAAAGGTTTAATCTAATACAATAATTGAAATGGAACTAAACTTAATTAATCTACATGAAAAACTAGATCTAGAATTTATTAATGGAGGCTACTAATCTAATCTAATTCTAGGTCTAACTATCTACCATTAACAAAGAGCTAAGCTTTTGTTTTTATACATTCAGATCCAAAAATCGTGCATGGGCTTGGAGCCATGTTTTGGGCCAGAGAATCAGGCCCAAAACCCAATTCTTTCAGTCCAAAAAGGCCTCTTCAGCTGCAGTTGGCTTCCACAGACTTTCCATCAACTTCTGCTCCTCTGATTGTGTCAAGGCTTAGACCATTGGAAAGATCTTTCCGAGCCGGTCGTTTTGACATAAGGTAGGCCCCATTCCGAGGTCTGAGTCCAAAGATATGTCCTTCGAAGTTCTCACGACTTTGTGTCTTTGTTTTCGCCCAGCGTCGACTTTTCAGCTTTTGACCGGGCTTTTAGAAAAGCTTTGTCTTCTCGAAACTTGGACTTTAATCATGGAACTCCTTAGTAACCGACCTTTGCTCCTTTATCTCGCTAAAGTGGCACATTTCTGCATATAATGGACTTTGAAGCCTGAAATGCATAAAAACACGTAATTAGTGTTAACTCTTAATTATTACTCACATAATTGGTCTAAAAGTATGACTGTTAAAGGGTTAAAACTACAGTTTTGGGCTCTTATCAAACCAGATAAAATGATTAGTCTACTCACGAAATGAACGATGAAAGCAACACGTAAGTAAACTAAAACTAATTTATATGATGCTTTATATTTATCAAAGATTTCTACTCTCAAGTCTATGAGATATAGTGGAGTAGAGTGATTCGTTCCACTCTTAGTCCTTCCACATGCTATGTTCTCAAGTGCAAGTACTCTCTACTTAAAGTCTAATGAGAGATTTACGAAAAAGGCAACTGGACTACGATGCAACTACCCACGAAATGCAACTAGTCGACGATGGGAATAACTAAGGGAATGCTACGTTGATTCTATGATAAGGAGTTAGAGGGGGATTGATTCCACCTTAACTCGACTTAATCCTATTAACGACGAATCGTCGTAATCCAAATTGAACTGCTTCGCAGAAAAATTGGTTCTTCCTAATCCCTAATTACACATGGCATTCCTACCAATTCATAACTAGCATGTGAACGATTAAACCCATTCTCACGGTGAACTAATCGTTTCTAGAGTGGAAAGGAAATTACGACGATTCTATGATATTCGGAATCAAGCTTTCATCAAGGCTTCTCAACCCCCTCTAATGGAGGTTTAGCCGAGAATCATTACTGCTAATCATTTCCGATTACATTTAAACTAAACATGATATAAAGAATTGAAATTTACTTAATTAAACAATAATAAAATCTAATTTAATGACTCAATTGAAATAAAGACAGGAATTAAAATTAGATCTAGGAATGGAAATGACAAAATCGAAATTGATAAAAAATACTACTTTATTGATCTAATCAAAATGAAGAACAAGATTCAAAGGTTTAATCTAATACAATAATTGAAATGGAACTAAACTTAATTAATCTACATGAAAAACTAGATCTAGAATTCATTAATGGAGGCTACTAATCTAATCTATTTCTAGGTCTAACTATCTACCATTAACAAAGAGCTAAGTTTTTGTTTTTATACATTCAGATCTAAAAATCGTGCATGGGCTTGGAGCCATGTTTTGGGCGAGAATCGGGCCCAAACCCAATCTTTCGAATCAAAAGGCCTCTTCAGCTGCAGTTGGCTTCCACAGACTTTTTGTCCACTTTTGCTCCTCTGATTGGGTCAAGGCTTAGACCATTGGAAAGATCTTTCCGAGCGGTCGTTTTGACATAAGGTAGGCCCCATTCCGAGTCCGAGTCCAAAGATATGTCCTTCGAAGTTCTCACGACTTTGTGTCTTTGTTTTGCCCCGTCGACTTTTCAACTTTTGACCGGGCTTTTAGAAAAGCTTTGTCTTCGAAACTTGGACTTTAATCATGGAACTCCTTAGTAACCGACCTTTGCTCCTTTATCTCGCTAAATTGGCACAATTCTCTGCATATAATGGACTTTGAAGCCCGAAATGTATAAAACACGTAATTAGTGTTAACTCTTAATTATTACTCACATAATTGGTCTAAAAGTATGATCATTAAAAAGGGTTAAAACTACAGTTTTGGGCTCTTATCAAACCAGATAAAATGATTAGTCTACTCACGAAATGAACGATGAAAGCAACACGTAAGTAAACTAAAACTAATTTATATGATGCTTTATATTTATCAAAGATTTCTACTCTCAAGTCTATGAGATATAGTGGAGTAGAGTGATTCGTTCCACTCTTAGTCCTTCCGCATGCTGTGTTCTCAAGTGCAAGTACTCTCTACTTAAAGTCTAATGAGAGATTTACGAAAAAGGCAACTAGACTACGATGCAACTACCCACGAAATGCAACTAGTCGACGATGGGAATAACTAAGGGAATGCTACGTTGATTCTATGATAAGGAGTTAGAGGGGGATTGATTCCACCTTAACTCGACTTAATCCTATTAACGACGAATCGTCGTAATCCAAATTGAATCGCTTCGCAGAAAAATTGGTTCTTCCTAATCCCTAATTACACATGGCATTCCTACCAATTCATAACTAGCATGTGAACGATTAAACCCATTCTCACGGTGAACTAATCGTTTCTAGAGTGGAAAAAATTCACGACGATTCTATGATATTCGAATCAAGCTTTCATCAAGGCTTCTCAACCCCTCTAATGGAGGTTTAGCCGAGAATCATTACTGCAATCATTTCCGATTACATTTAAACAAAACATGATATAAAGAATTGAAATTTACTTAATTAAACAATAATAAAATCTAATTTAATGACTCAATTGAAATAAAGACAGGAATTAAAATTAGATCTAGGAATGGAAATGACAAAATCGAAATTGATAAAAAATACTACTTTATTGATCTAATCAAAATGAAGAACAAGATTCAAAGGTTTAATCTAATACAATAATTGAAATGGAACTAAACTTAATTAATCTACATGAAAAACTAGATCTAGAATTCATTAATGGAGGCTACTAATCTAATCTATTTCTAGGTCTAACTATCTACCATTAACAAAGAGCTAAGTTTTTGTTTTTATACATTCAGATCTAAAAATCGTGCATGGGCTTGGAGCCATGTTTTGGGCCAGAGAATCAGGCCCAAAACCCAATTCTTTCAGTCCAAAAAGGCCTCTTCAGCTGCAGTTGGCTTCCACAGACTTTTTGTCCACTTTTGCTCCTCTGATTGGGTCAAGGCTTAGACCATTGGAAAGATCTTTCCGAGCCGGTCGTTTTGACATAAGGTAGGCCCCATTCCGAGGTCTGAGTCCAAAGATATGTCCTTCGGAAGTTCTGCTGACTTTGTGTGCTGTTTCGGCCCGCGTCGACTTTTCAGCTTTTGACCGGGCTTTTAGAAAAGCTTTGTCTTCTCGAAACTTGGACTTTAATCATGGAACTCCTTAGTAACCGACCTTTGCTCCTTTATCTCGCTAAAGTGGCACAATTCTGCATATAATGGACTTTGAAGCCTGAAATGTATAAAAACACGTAATTAGTGTTAACTCTTAATTATTACTCACATAATTGGTCTAAAAGTATGACTGTTAAAGGGTTAAAACTACAGTTTTGGGCTCTTATCAAACCAGATAAAATGATTAGTCTACTCACGAAATGAACGATGAAAGCAACACGTAAGTAAACTAAAACTAATTTATATGATGCTTTATATTTATCAAAGATTTCTACTCTCAAGTCTATGAGATATAGTGGAGTAGAGTGATTCGTTCCACTCTTAGTCCTTCCGCATGCTGTGTTCTCAAGTGCAAGTACTCTCTACTTAAAGTCTAATGAGAGATTTACGAAAAAGGCAACTAGACTACGATGCAACTACCCACGAAATGCAACTAGTCGACGATGGGAATAACTAAGGGAATGCTACGTTGATTCTATGATAAGGAGTTAGAGGGGGATTGATTCCACCTTAACTCGACTTAATCCTATTAACGACGAATCGTCGTAATCCAAATTGAACTGCTTCGCAGAAAAATTGGTTCTTCCTAATCCCTAATTACACATGGCATTCCTACCAATTCATAACTAGCATGTGAACGATTAAACCCATTCTCACGGTGAACTAATCGTTTCTAGAGTGGAAAGGAAATTACGACGATTCTATGATATTCGGAATCAAGCTTTCATCAAGGCTTCTCAACCCCCTCTAATGGAGGTTTAGCCGAGAATCATTACGCAATCATTTCCGATTACATTTAAACTAAACATGATATAAAGAATTGAAATTTACTTAATTAAACAATAATAAAATCTAATTTAATGACTCAATTGAAATAAAGACAGGAATTAAAATTAGATCTAGGAATGGAAATGACAAAATCGAAATTGATAAAAAATACTACTTTATTGATCTAATCAAAATGAAGAACAAGATTCAAAGGTTTAATCTAATACAATAATTGAAATGGAACTAAACTTAATTAATCTACATGAAAAACTAGATCTAGAATTCATTAATGGAGGCTACTAATCTAATCTATTTCTAGGTCAAACTATCTACCATTAACAAAGAGCTAATTTTTTGTTTTTATACATTCAGATCTAAAAATCGTGCATGGGCTTGGAGCCATGTTTTGGGCCAGAGAATCAGGCCCAAAACCCAATTCTTTCAGTCCAAAAAGGCCTCTTCAGCTGCAGTTGGCTTCCACAGATTTTTTGTCCACTTTTGCTCCTCTGATTGGGTCAAGGCTTAGACCATTGGAAAGATCTTTCCGAGCCGGTCGTTTTGACATAAGGTAGGCCCCATTCCGAGGTCTGAGTCCAAAGATATGTCCTTCGGAAGTTCTGCTGACTTTGTGTGCTGTTTCGGCCCGCGTCGACTTTTCAGCTTTTGACCGGGCTTTTAGAAAGGCTTTGTCTTCTCGAAACTTGGACTTTAATCATGGAACTCCTTAGTAACCGACCTTTGCTCCTTTATCTCGCTAAAGTGGCACATTTCTGCATATAATGGACTTTGAAGCCTGAAATGCATAAAAACACGTAATTAGTGTTAACTCTTAATTATTACTCACATAATTGGTCTAAAAAGTATGATCAAAAAGGGTTAAAACTACAGTTTTGGGCTCTTATCAAACCAGATAAAATGATTAGTCTACTCACGAAATGAACGATGAAAGCAACACGTAAGTAAACTAAAACTAATTTATATGATGCTTTATATTTATCAAAGATTTCTACTCAAGTCTATATGATTTAGTGGAGTAGAGTGATTAGTTCCACTCTTAGTCCTTCCACATGCTATGTTCTCAAGTGCAAGTACTCTCTACTTAAAGTCTAATGAGAGATTTACTGAAAAAAGGCAACTAGACTACGATGCAACTACCCACCCAAATGCAACTAGTCGGCGATGGGAATAACTAAGGGAATGCTACGTTGATTCTATGATAAGGAGTTAGAGGGATTGATTCCACCTTAACTCGACTTAATCCTATTAACGACGAATCGTCGTAATCCAAATTGAACTGCTTCGCAGAAAAATTGGTTCTTCCTAATCCCTAATTACACATGGCATTCCTACCAATTCATAACTAGCATGTGAACGATTAAACCCATTCTCACGGTGAACTAATCGTTTCTAGAGTGGAAAGGAAATTATGACGATTCTATGATATTCGGAATCAAGCTTTCATCAAGGCTTCTCAACCCCCTCTAATGGAGGTTTAGCCGAGAATCATTACGCAATCATTTCGATTACATTTAAACTAAACATGATATAAAGAATTGAAATTTACTTAATTAAACAATAATAAAATCTAATTTAATGACTCAATTGAAATAAAGACAGAATTAAAATTAGATCTAGGAATGGAAATGACAAAATCGAAATTGATAAAAAAATACTACTTTATTGATCTAATCAAAATGAAGAACAAGATTCAAAGGTTTAATCTAATACAATAATTGAAATGGAACTAAACTTAATTAATCTACATGAAAAACTAGATCTAGAATTCATTAATGGAGGCTACTAATCTAATCTATTTCTAGGTCTAACTATCTACCATTAACAAAGAGCTAAGTTTTGTTTTTATACATTCAGATCTAAAAATCGTGCATGGGCTCGGAGCCATGTTTTGGGCCGAGAATCGGGGCCAAAACCCAATTCTTTCAAATCAAAAAAGGCCTCTTCAGCTGCAGTTGGCTTCCACAGACTTTTTGTCCACTTTTGCTCCTCTGATTGGGTCAAGGCTTAGACCATTGGAAATACCTTTCCGAGCCGGTCGTTTTGACATAAGGTAGGCCCCATTCCGAGGTCTGAGTCCAAAGATATGTCCTTCGAAAAGTTCTCACTGACTTTGTGTCTTTGTTTTGCCCATTTGACCGACACTTTTGACCGGCTTTTTAGGAAGGCTTTGTCTTCTCGAAACTTGGCCTTTAATCACGGAACTCCTTAGTAACCGACCTTTGCTCCTTTATCTCGCTAAAGTGGCACATTTCTGCACATAATGGACTTTAAAGCCTGAAATGCATAAAAACACGTAATCAGTGTTAACTCTTAATTATTACTCACATAATTGGTCTAAAAGTATGACTGTTAAAGGGTTAAAACTACAGTTTTGGGCTCTTATCAAACCAGATAAAATGATTAGTCTACTCACAAAATGAACGATGAAATCAAAACGTAAGTAAACTAAAACTAATTTATATGATGCTTTATATTTATCAAATATTTCTACTCTCAAGCATATGAGATATAGTGGAGTAGAGTGATTCGTTCCACTCTTAGTCCTTCCGCATGCTATGTTCTCAAGTGTAAGTACTCTCTACTTAAAGTCTAATGAAAGATTTACGAAAAAGGCAACTAGACTACGATGCAACTACCTACTTAAATGCAACTAGTCGAAGCGATGGGAATAACTAAGGGAATGCTACGTTGATTCTATGATAAGGAGTTAGAGGGGATTGATTCCACCTTAACTTCGACTTAATCCTATTAACGGCGAATCGTCAGTAATCCGAATTGAATCTGCTTCGCAAACAATTTCTTCTTCCTAATCCCTAATTACACATGGCATTCCTACCAATTCATAACTAGCATGTGAACGATTAAACCCATTCTCACGGTGAACTAATCGTTTCTAGAGTGGAAAGGAAATTACGACGATTCTACGATATTCGGAATCAAGCTTTCATCAAGGCTTCTCAACCCCCTCTAATGGAGGTTTCCCCGAGAATCATTACGCAATCATTTCCGATTACATTTAAACTAAACATGATATAAAGAATTGAAATTTACTTAATTAAACAATAATGAAATCTAATTTAATGACTCAATTGAAATAAAGACAGGAATTGAAATTAGATCTAGGAATGGAAATGACAAAATCGAAATTGATAAAAAATACTACTTTATTGATCTAATCAAAATGAAGAACAAGATTCAAAGGTTTAATCTAATACAATAATTGAAATGGAACTAAACTTAATTAATCTACCTGAAAAACTAGATCTACAATTCATTAATGGATGCTACTAATCTAATCTATTTCTAGGTCTAACCATCTACCATTAACAAAGAGCTAAGCTTTTGTTTTTATACATTCAGATCCAAAAATCGTGCATGGGCTCAGGCCCAAAACCCAATTCTTTCAGTCCAAAAAGGCCTCTTCAGCTGCAGTTGGCTTCCACAGACTTTTCATCCACTTCTTCTCCTCTGATTGGGTCAAGGCTTAGACCATTGGAAAGATCTTTCCGAGCCGGTCGTGTTGACATAATGTAGGCCCCATTCTGAGGTCTGAGTCCAAAGATATGTCCTTCGGAAGTTCTGCTGACTTTGTGTGCTTTTCGGCCCGCGTCGACTTTTCAGCTTTTGACCGAGCTTTTAGAAAGACTTTGTCTTCTCGAAACTTGGCCTTTAATCACGGAACTCCTTAGTAACCGACCTTTGCTCCTTTATCTCGCTAAAGTGGCACATTTATGCACATAATGGACTTTGAAGCCTGAAATGCATAAAAACATGTAATTAGTGTTAACTCTAAATTATTACTCACATAATTGGTCTAAAAGTATGACTGTTAAAGGGTTAAAACTACAGTTTTGGGCTCTTATCAAACCACCCCCAAACAGCATTTTGCTTGTCCTCAAGCAAAGATGAGAAATTAACATAAATGACCAAAATGGGAGAGTTCTATCTACTTCTCGTTTAGCCGAGTCGCGATTGCATTGACCATATGCAACAAGGCGCTTCAACCACTAGGAATTCCCTAGTGGGCGAGTTATAACCTCGTGAGAGTTTTCCAAGAAAGGTACTCACAAACTTCATCTATACTACAACGACTAAGAAATAAAACTATTGTTTCCTTATTCATGCTCCAAACTATCTATACATCTCACTAGCTATGAACAAGAATAACCAAGTCAAAACCTAAGCTAATATATGCATAATAATCAATCATCTATAATAAACATATATACAATGAGTAATACTATGAAATGTCTAGCAAGTCCGTTTACGAACTTCGGAATAAGCGTCCTTAAGTAGGTTCTCACAATAATAGTCAAGATACAACACTCTGATTTTTCCACTCAAGTTTAGCTACTCTACAATCTGCTTGGTGGGCACACTTTACCTTACAATCTCAATGACAACAAGGAAGCCTGAGTCGATCAAACACATCTTCCACTTACTATCACACTAGCCTATTCCTAATTGAGCTAGAGGTCTTTATTAGGTGTTGGGGGATTAGGAGATGGTTTAAGAAGGAAGGAAATGGATATTCAAAAAGGACAAGTCCGAGATAATAGAGTCTTCATATTATGTAACTAGAGAAAATCTTGTTATTTACTTTTCTTTACACTTTGTTTCCATCCTTAGCCATATATATATATATATATATATATATATATATATATATATATATATATATATATATTTTTTTTTTTTTTTTTCTTTGGCTTTTGACTCCCTTTTTATTCTATTTTTGGAGTTTTTATTTTATTTCTATTTTTATTTTTCTTTTCCTTGGATGGAAACTTCTTTTCTTTATTTTAAAAGCAATTAACTAACTTTTGTTTACACAGGTTTTTCTCTTCTTCTTTCTTCCTCATTCTATTCTCAGACTTATTCTAAATTGGGTAGGTTGATTTATTATTATTTTTATATTTTGTCTTTGTTTTTGTAAAAGGGTAAAGGGATTGTGGTTTATGAAAGGCTAAAGAAAGGCTCAGAGGGGCGACTAGCGGGAAATAATTCATAGGTTTGAATTTTTGGCTATATCGATCCAAAAAGGGCCTAAATTCTCACTTAGGATATGGCATAGTGATCAAGCAAGTGGACGTGTGATTTCTCTATCCGGATTTTACTTCTCCCTTGTGTCATTTCTCAAATGTTTCGCTCATATAAGGCTTTAGGCTATATTCTCACAGGATTTGTAGAATAAGTACTCTAGCCTAGATTTCAGAAACTTACTGCTAACAATCATAGATACTCATGTAATATATTTATAGATAGATGCAAATATTATTACCTACATATTAACCTAAGTTTCTAACAATTATTCTAATGCAACAGCTACGTGAGACTTCTAGATTGTTAAGAGCATGGAGAAAGAAACAATACCAATATTCCTAAGTGTATAGCATAACTTATTTATTTATATTTTTGAATTTTTTTTTTTTAAATTTTAACTAGAGAACAAATGCATATTAACTCTATCTATATCCTAACAGATGCCTTAATTACACGTGTTTCTATGCCCCCCCCCCAAACAAGAAGCATGCTTTGTCCTCAAAGCATTTAAATAAAGAGGGTAGGAAAAATACCATTGAAGCGCGTGAAATTCAGGAACATCTGTAAAACAAGGTTAGAACGTACTAATATAGGAAATAAAAACTGACACAACTCTATACGAGTTCTACCCATTATGGGGTTAACAAGAATGAAATTGCTTGGGACATAAGCAGACACTAACTAGAATGAACACTTACCTTATCCCCCCGCATTACTCGTCATCTTCCTCATTCTCTTCTTCCATAAAGAAGTGAGGTTCCTTTGCGTCCTGCCATGCCATGATAATTTGCCAGGCTTCCCGCCATTTATCATCTATTATTGCTAACCTATGAAGAGCCACTTGGTCGGCCGGGGTGTAAGGTGCAACCAGGATGAAGTTGTATCCTCCACCCTTTGCCAAGTCATTGCGGAAAAGATCGAATAATACTATTGGTGGGTGGTCACGATTAATCGACCGTAATCCAATCCGTGAAGCGTGTACAAAAAATAGGAAAGAAACATAGCATAATATGAGAAACTAGAACGGGCATAAGAAGGTACTTGTGCCTCATGCTATGGGATCGAGCTAAACTAGACATCAAGGTTCGGGGAAGGTCATGACACATACGTCCCGTGGCTAAAGCAAGGAAGACGCTGCAAGTGGCATCATTCACAGAAGAAAAACGCCATTCCCCTAAAATGTTTAGCATGATCCAAAACATAACAGTTCCTATGTTCATGGACAGGCTACCAAAGGCGACGTTATATTCCCCTTGGTCCTCAACACGGAAAATGCCCGCGCCATACGACTCATGCAAAAACTCGTAAGTGTAGACATAGCAAGAACCTGGTAATTTCCATTGGTTCATTATCAATGTTGATGGAGAACACTTGTTCTCCATCTGGTCTTTCAAAGAAAATGCAGTTATCGTAAAAATAAGATGCTAGAGTCGGAGAATAAAGTGCATCCGGTCTTACCATAAGCGGCTCCCCAAAAATGTGATAAACCGGCGAAACCAAGCACCATAAGTAGTGCTTTGGAACAAATCTTTGAAAGACTGTTCCGGTATCAATGTTGGAGATGTCATCTCAAAATTACGCTTTGGAATAGCTGCGAATGATCCGGATACTACGCACAAAAACTGGAAATTTCCTTGTCCACGGAAGTCAGGGCACGAGTGCGCTCTGATAGGGCGCGGTCGCGCTCTAAAGAAATTGAAATTTCCAGTGTTTGGCCGGGTCGCTTCAGCTTAAGCGCGGCCTTCGACAAAAACTCAGAAAAAATATCTGAGGCCAAAGTCGCATCTGTAGAAGCGAAAATGCGCCGGAGTTCTGTAAACTTCGAGAAAATGAGCCGAAACGAGGGAATCGCGGGAGTGAAAGGTGAGTGATGGAGTTTAGGTGTAGTGTGAGTTGTGAGGATAGATTGTATCAAGTTTATATAGGTTTAAAGTTGCTAAAATGGATCGAAGTTGCCAAAACTAATTACGGCAGTTTCGAAATCCTAAAATTTCCAAACCCAAAAACGGAAACAACTCATTTCCTTGATTCTAATTCAAACCCGGATCTTTTAGGTTGATTTTATGATAGAATGTACCTATTTAATCTAGATTTCATCCTACAATGATACTCAATCATAGATATGCCTAAACGGCCATATTTTCACCTTGACTCCGCAATAAATTCTAACACGAGGGTTATAAAAAGAATGCTTGAATTGATAAAACCACCCCCAAACAAGTTGGGAAGGTGGGATCAATATGAAACAACCACGCATACTTGAAAATAACCCCTTATATTAAAATTTTCATTCGGAGTACATTACACTACAAAATTCAAATTACGGAAATAAACTTGCATTAAAATAAATAACAATAATGAAATTACAAATAAAACATAAAACACCAAACTATACTATCCCTAGCTACTCCGGAACTGGTGGCGGAGGGAACATGCTCCGAGGATCGCTCCCGAGCTCTGAAGAAAAGCGGCACCATTCGTCGCCCGGCGACGATGCTCATGCATGGATGGTGTGTCCTCAGAAGGAGAGTCCCCGTGAGGTGGGAATCGTGTCAGCAACTCGTCCCGGAACTGGCGCTGAGCTTCTAGCTCGGCGCTCATCTGTTCCCACCTCTCGTCCTCTCTCTGCGGGTGCGGAGCTCGAAGTTGTGATGCATCGTTGTTGCCGAGTCCGAGTCGGAGGTCTTCACAGATAGTGTTAAGCTAACGCATGCCTCGATGGATCACAGCCATGCGTTCTGCATCTGTCCAGCACCTCTCCAAGGCATCCGCGTCAAAACAGGTCAAGTCCTCCTCATCCTCGGAGGCATCCTGATATCCCCCAGCCTCCTCGGCATTCTCAGCTCCTCCATCCTCTTCTTCTTCTTCTCTATAAAAACTCTAAGATGCAGAAGTCATACTTCCGCTCCTGGAGTATCCATAAGATATGGAGGCAGTTCTGGCCGATATCGCTGACCTTCCCCTTCCCCTGGACATTCCGACCAATCCACTGGGCTGTAGCTAGCTGGTTGGTCCTAAGGGTAGCCTGTCGAACACATTGCGATCTTGCATTGTAGTCCCCTCCAATAACTGTCTCGTGCATCAATGGTTCTACCCCATTATGTTGGGACTCCTGCAGGGTGACATCCAGATGGATTCTACGCGGAATGCCTAGAATCTCAGCCAACAACCCAGTCGTCACTTCCTTCCGCCTCTTACGCCCGCAACAACAAAATCCTCGTCCCTTCCAACTCCCTCGTATCATAGAACCGTCGGACTAAGTCCTCGTGGTAATAGGCTTCAGTCGAGTACCACAAGCTATTCCATCTCTACCGATCATCTCGTCACCGTAAAACGGCGGCGAAGTGGTCGGGCGGTAAAAAGCTGCTCGGCAAAATTCGGCGTTGTTGAGCCATTGGAAGTTTGGAATGTAGTGGGGGTTTAAATGTGATGTAGTGGTGGGATTTTAATCGACCGGTTGAAGCAAACCGTGATGGTGGTGGAGTGGTGGCGCGGCATTCCCTTAATTTTATTCTTTTATCAAATGGCGCCGCTGCCGGGACCCATAAATAGTTTAGTTTACTTACGTTTTGATTTAATCGTTCATTTCGTAGGTAAGCTAATCATTTTATCTTTTATCAAATGGCTGCTGCCATCTTAGTTTCACTTTCGTATTGTTTTCGTAGTGTTAGTATTGTTCTTAAAGTCTCATTTCACCTACCTACCCTTGTTTGATTCATACTGTGGTTGTCCATTTCAGAGTTGAAAAATTCGGTAAAATTACAATGGCTGGCGGCTTTTCCTGAGCGACCATATATAGCTGGAGCAAGAGCGACCAGCCCTAAAACAACATGTAATTTGAAAATTACCGGAGCGACCAGCGCTATCCGAAAGCACCAGCGCCGCCTAACAAAATTTTTCAGATTTCAACGTTTTGATTCGAACTTTGATCTTTCATATTTTTCAGTTGTTCTAACTCGCTATATACACTGAACAAGCGTAAACAAGACGCTATTCATAAAGCGAAGCAAGGGCCTTAATCAGTATTCCTTTCTTCCACACCTCGCATCTCCTGTTAGAGTTTTATACTAGTATATCAGAATTGTTTAGAGTGTTGACGTGTTTAGCTAAGTTGGTTTTAACCTTGTATGAGATTAAGGTCTGGCCGAACAAAAACACCGAACGTAATTACAAAACAACGTCAACAAACAAGTCTATCTAGTATACCACCCACTACACCTCTAGCTACTATTTCACACACATCACCTGACACAATGCCCGACGAAGAAGAGAGGCCTCTCTCTGACTTCTACAAAGCCTTGAGCGATAGCCCCAAATCGTGCATCGTTCTAGCAGACCCACCGGGGGATTTCCGAATCCCCCCAAATATTTTTAATTTGTTACCCGTTTTTCATGGATTAGACCATGAAAAACCTTATCAGCACATGCGTAGGATTGAACAAGTCCTAACAACATTCCACCATCCTACAGTTGGTGCGGAAAAAATTAAACTAAGATCATTTCCAAGATGTTTATGGAACATCTTTACCCACCCCTAAAGACGGATGAGATGCTTTCCAAGATTCATTTCTTTCAACAAAATCCTCATGAAACATTTTGAGAGGCTTGGAATCGTTTCACCGATCTCCTTATAGAGTGTCCACATCATAACTTAGCGAAAGACACGTTAGTTCGTGCCTTTTTCAAAGGACTTCTACACCACCATAAAGAAGTCCTTGACATAATGAATGAGGGTAGTTTCTTAAGCAAAGGAGCTTGAGGCTTATAAATTTTTAGAGGACCAAACTAAAGCGAAATAACAACTGGGGGTAGTGACGATTACTCCCCGCCTCCGCTAGTTCTTCTTCAACAGATTAAAATTTACCAAGTATGTTTGAGGTTAAATCAGATCCCGAGTTTAAAACTCTAATTGAATCCCTCACAAAAAGGTAGAGGCCATTTCACGTACAACAAAAGCCAATCCCCCGGTCATGAATGTAAATTCAAATCCATGTAGTTTCATTGGAGCCCCGAGCATCCCGACTCCCACTGTCCCTATAACCTATGAACAGGCTTGTTCCATTAATAGTGAACCTAACGCCCTTTGGAGACAAAATCCCAACTTTGGTTGGAGAAATAACAAAAACGTCACACCTCAAGGGTACAATAACCAATATGTTAGGCCTACGTACAGCTTTAACCAAGCCCCACTACGACAAGGGCGAGTCGTCAGGGAATTTTAATAATTATAACAACCAAGTGCAACCTCGACAAGGTCAAGCACAAGGTCAAAGTAGTTATAATAATTATAATGCTAGTAGAGGTATCGTTCGGTAAATAATAACTACCCAAATCCACCCATAAATAATTCACTTGAAATAGTTCGATCCACCACCACGGTGACTACTACACCCACACAACCGGATCGTCTTGACACCTTCATACAAGTGAGCCAAAAACTTTTCCAAACCATGGCTTAATCTAACCAACAGCTTCTACAATCCGTTAATAAATTAGCCAAACAGTTGGCTCAAGATAAAGCCCAACCCAAAGGTGTGTTTCCAGGTAACGAAATACCTAATCCTAAAACAACAAATACAGCCTTTGAGGTAACCGATAATACTAGTAATGAGTATGGAAATGTAGGTGAGCTAAAGGCCATCACCACCCTCCGTTCTGGCAGAATGGTTGATAACAAAGTAACTATGCCTATAGTTACCCCACCAGTAGCCCCTACACCTACTATATTACTAGATATCGAAATAGAAACTGAAGATCCTACCACTGTAGAGGTACCAGTTCCAACATAACCTAAGAAACAGGAAGCCACGGTTAAACACCCAGGTAATACCATTGCTAAATATAGACAGAAACCACCGTTTCCACAAAAATTAGCCATGTTAACTAGGGATACAAATTAAGACCAATATACCAAAAGATGCCTTTTTAACAGAACAATTCCCAAATCTATCTGAACATAATGGAATTGTTAAGTACAAGGACCCTGGTCGTCCTACTGTACAATGCACCTTAGGAGATTCTTATACGACGACCGAGTTATTAGACTTGGGGGCTAGTGTCAACTTACTCCCGTTTTATTTGTATAGACAAATAGGTCTAGACGAGATGCAACCCACTAGAATGACGTTGCAATTAGCTGATCGGTCTATTAAGTATCCTAAGGGTGTCGTCGAAAATGTTCCGTAAAATTCGGGACTTTTACTATCCGGCCGATTTTGTCATCCTCGACACAGAAGTCGTTAACGACTCTGTCCCGATCATCTTAGGGCGTCCTTTTCTGGCAACTGCCAATGCGCTCATTAATTGCCGTGATGGTTCAATGTCCATGTCTTTTGGCCATCTTTCTGTTGAAGTCAATGTTTTTAAAACAAAGACACAGTTACCCGATTCGTCTATGGATGGAGAGGTTAGCATGATCGAGAGCGTTGCTCGAGATTATTTCAACAACACGTTCTCTGATAATCATATGCCAAAATTTTTTTCCTTTGGAAGTTCAGACTCCAACATTTCCATCCCTACACTAGTCGATACACATATTACGGATGAGGATGAGATAGATGACTTTCTCAAAGATGTAGAGGACTATCATAGTAATGAGGATATGACTAATCTAGATGAGCAATTCGATGAGTTTCTTCGAGCAAGTGATGAATCACCCTATCAAGAACTACTTTGCACAACATCCACCTCGATTCCCCTCCTTCCACCCTTTTAAAAGAATCTCGAGTTTGCACTCGATCCTTTTGTTTCTCCCGTGCTCCATAATTTTTTAAATCCACCTAGTAAACAAATACTACAGAAGGACAAACCACTTGACATTTTCATTTTTCAGAATTGAGGCAGTCCCTACACACAATGATGAATAAGTTTTGTGCTAAAACCACATCCTCATTGTTTACGTGTCTGTCTTTCTACAACTTATCCATATCCACCATATTCTCCACAACCATTCACTTTTCCACCCTTATTTACTAGAACACCCACTCATTCAAAAATGAAAAATAAGGTGCATGATAGGTTACATAATAGGGTTATCCGACTTCGCTTTCATTTCACTAGGTTGAGTCACAGGAAATCTTGGTGCTTGATTGTGTTTGGATATGTTTTCTGTGATATTTATTTATGGAATGATCCACAATTATTTGGGTTGTTGAGATATGATAAACTGCATGTTCATACATACGTCTAGATAAAGTCTCAAGTATCTGACTATAAACGACTCAACTTTTGTGTTTGGTGCATTTCCTTTCATTTCCATATATATTGGAGAGTGCACCATTAAGGTAACCGGGCCCTCTCTATGGAGTGTATGGCTGTAAGTACCGGAACCTAAGTCCACGTTTAAACATAATTCACGTTTTCCACTCTTGCATGTTTTCTCGGATTTTTTAGTCATGTTTCTCTATGGGGTGAATTATATCCTTCTTGTTTATTGTTTTCTTTTTAAAATTAAAATATATATATATATATATATATATATATATATATATATATATATATATATATATATATATATATATATATATATAAAAAGAATAAGTAACCCTAGGAAGTCTCGAATCGACTTTAAAAGACCCATCGCTAAAACAAATTTTCTAAGCCGTTGTAAAAATTTGTTTGGTGGTGGGGTGTTCGTGGTTCCGTACTAAATATTTATGTCCCATTAGATTTTCTTAGGCCGTTTTTATTGTATTACGATTCGGGTTGACATAATCCATGAATTTAGAGTTCAATTGTTAAGCATAACGTCGTCATGCACGCGCTTCGAGGCATTTTCCACTATCTTATATGTCATCCACGTCGAATGGAGTGTTTTATGGATCATTGGATTGGAAATTCTCTCCTGATCATTTCCATATATCATTCGCAAAAAATCGGACCCGTAACGGCGGAAATTTTGATTTGAAGTTTCGCAAAAATCGGAAAAAAATCCCAAATTTCGATTTTGGGCTTGGGCCCAAACCATTCACCCGCCCAGCGACGACCGCCCTTTACCTTTTAGCAAAGACTTCGCGATCTTCTTCTCCATCCGCCATTAACGCCCAAGCTCCAAAAACCTAAAAAACAAAATCAAAATAAAAAGAAAACTAAAATTAACCCACGCCCCAAATCAAATCCCAACCCAAATCGATTCCAAACACCACTGACCACCACCACTACCGATTTACATCAATAAAAACCACCGAAAATTCAAAATTTTGGTGCTGCCGCGCCACCACTCCACCACCACCACGTTTGCTTCAACCGGTCTATTAAAATCCAACCACCACATCACATTTAAACC
This sequence comes from Coptis chinensis, assembly GCF_015680905.1. Taxonomy (NCBI): domain Eukaryota; kingdom Viridiplantae; phylum Streptophyta; class Magnoliopsida; order Ranunculales; family Ranunculaceae; genus Coptis; species Coptis chinensis. The sequence goes on from NC_141456.1 coordinate 43,808,288, forward strand.
CCCACTACATTCCAAACTTCCAATGGCTCAACAACGCCGAATTTTGCCAGAGCAAGCTTTTACCGCCGACCACTTCACGCCGTTTTACGGTGACGAGATGATCAGTCGAGACTGGAGTAGCTTGTGGTACTCGACTGAAGCCTATTACCACGAGGACTTAGTCCGACGGTTCTACGATCTGAGGGAGTTGGAAGGGACGAGGATTTTTGTTGTTGTGGCGAGAGGCGGAAGGAAGTGACGACAGGTTGTTGGTGAGATTCTAGGCATTCCGCCTAGAATCCATCCGATGTCACCACTGCAGAGTCTCAAAGATAATGGGGTAGAACCATTGATGCACGAGACAGTTATTGGAGGGGACTACAATGCAAGATCGCATTGTGTTCGACAGGCTTCCCTTAGGACCAACCAGCTGGCTACAGCCCAGTGGATTGGTCGGAACGTCTAGGGGAAGGGGAAGGTCAGTGATATCGGCCTGAAGTGCCTCCATATCTTATTGATACTCCAAGAGCGGAAGTATGACTTCTGCATCTTAGAGTTTTTACTGAGCATGATTAGGGGAGTAGGGAGGTCTGTTGCCCCTCTTCCTGTGTTGATAACAAAGATCATGCTCAAGTTGAGAGCAGCTCAGGCGACTGATCGGACATACATCACTCTCCACCGTAACCCTCGCATCTATAAGGAGTGTGTCCAACGGGTTTGGAGATTGGATGAGGATAGAGAAGAAGAAGAAGAGGATGGAGGAGCTGAGAATGCCGAGGAGGCTGGGGGACATCAAGATGCCTCCGAGGATGAGGAGGACTTGACCTGTTTTGACGCGGATGCCTTGGAGAGGTGCTGGACAGATGCAGAACGCATGGCTGTGATCCATCAAGGCATGCGTTCGCTTAACACTATCTGTGAAGACCTCCGGACTCGACAGGCAACGATGCATCACAACTTCGAGCTCCGTACCCAGAGAGAGGACGAGAGGTGGGAACAGATGAGCACCGAGCTAGAAGCTCAGCGCCAGTTCCGGGACGAGTTGCTGACATGATTCCCACCTCACAGGGACTCTCCTTCCGAGGACACCATCTAGGCACGAGCGCCGCCGCCGGGCGAAATGGTGTTGGCTCTTCAGAGCTTCGGGGCGCGATCTCCGGAGCATGTTCCCTCCGCCACCGATTCCGAGTAGCTAGGGATAGTATAGTTTTATGTTTTATGTTTTATTTGTAATTTCATTATTGTTATTTATTTTAATGCAAGTTTATTTCCGTAATTTGAATTTTGTAGTGTAATGTACTCCGAATGAAAATTTTAATATAAGGGGTTATTTTCAGTATGCGTGGTTGTTTCATATTGATCCCACTTTCCCAAATTGTTTGGGGGTGGTTTTATCAATTCAAGCATTATTTTTATAACCCTCGTGTTAGAATTTATTGCGGAGTCAAGGTGAAAATTTGGTCGTTTAGGCATATCTATGATTGAGTATCATTGTAGGATGAAATCTAGATTAAATAGGTACATTCTATCATAAAATCAACCTAAAAGATACTGGGTTTGAATTAGAATCAAGAAAATGAGTTGTTTCCGTTTTCGGGTTTGGAATTTTAGGATTTCAAGAAGCTGCCGTAATTAGTTTTGGCAACTTCCCGATCCATTTTAGCAACTTTAAACCTATATAAACTTGATACAATCTATCCTCACAACTCACACTACACCTAAACTCCATCACTCACCTTTCACTCCCCGCGATTCCATCGTTTGGCTCATTTTCCGAAGTTTACGCAACTCCGAAAGATTCTCGCGCCCTCTACGGACTTCAGCGCTCTCAGTATATTTTTTCTGAGTTTTTGTCGAGGCCTTTCGCTTCAAGCTGAGTGACCAGCCAAACACTTAAAATTTCATTTCTTCAGAGCGACCACGCTTCTATCGAGCGCTTTCGCTACCGACTTCCGTGGACCGGAAATTTCCAGTTTTAGCTTAGTTAGTATCCGGATCATTCGCGGCTATTCCAAAGCGTAATTTTGAGATGACATCTCCAACATTGATACCGAACAGTCTTTCAAGATTTGTTCCAAAACACTACTTATGGTGCTTGGTTTTACGCAAAGCGATCACATTCGTTGGTTTGGGGAGCCGCTTATGGTAAGACCGGATGCACTTTATTCTCCGACTCTAGCATCTTATTTTTTTACGATAACTGCATTTTCTTTGAAAGACCGGATGGAGAACAAGTGTTCTCCATCAACATTGAAAATGAACCAATGGAAATTACCGTGTTCTTGCTAGCATTTGTTCTTGACTGGCTATGCCCGCTGAAATACAAGACCCATGGTGCTATTGGGTCGATAATATGTATGTCTACACTTACGAAGTTTTGCATGAGTCGTATGGCGGGCATTTTCCGTATTGAGGACCAAGGGGAATATAACGTCGCCTTTGGTAGCCCGTCCATGAACATAGGAACTGTTATGTTTTGGATCATGCTAAACATTTTAGGGGAATGGCATTTTTCTTCCTCGTGAATGATGCCACTTGCGCGTCTTCCTTGCTTTAGCCACGGGGACGTATGTGTCATGACCTTCCCGAACCTTGATGTCTAGTTTAGCTCGATCCCATAGCATGAGGCATAAGTACCTTCTTATGCCCATTCTAGTTTCTCGTATTATGCTATGTTTCTTTCCCCGCTTTTTGTACACGCTTCACGGATTGGATTACGGTCGACAACCGCATCGACCCACCAATAGTATTATTCGATCTTTTCGCGTAATGACTTGGCAAGGGTGGAGGATACAACCTCATCCGGTTGCACCCTACACCCCACGTCGGACCAAGTGGCTCTTAATAGGTTAGCAATAATAGATGATAAATGGCGGGAAGCCTGGCAAATTATCATGGCATGGCAGGACGCGAAGGAACTTCACTTCTTTATGGAAGAAGAGGATGAGGAAGATGATGAGTAATGCGGGGGGATAAGGTAAGTTTTCATTCTAGTTAGTGTCTGCTTATGTCCCAAGCAATTTCATTCTTGTTAACCCCATAATGGGTAGAACTCGTATAGAGTTGTGTCAGTTTTTATTTCCTATATTAGTACGTTCTAACCTTGTTTTATAGATGTTCCTGAATTTCACGCGCTTCAATGGTATTTTTCCTACCCTCTTTATTTAAATGTTTTGAGGACAAAGCATGCTTCTTGTTTGGGGGGGGCATAGAAACACGTGTAATTAATGCATCTGTTAGGATATAGATAGAGTTAATATGCATTTGTTCTCTAGTTAAAATTTTAAAAAAATTCAAAAATATAAATAAATAAGTTCATGCTATACACTTAGGAATAGTGGTATTGTTTTCCTTCTCTATGCTCTTAACAATCTAGAAGTCTCACGTAACTTTTGCATTAGAATAATTGTTAGAAACTTAGGTTAATATATAGGTAATAATCTTTGCATCTATCTATAAGTATATTACATAAGTAGAATATAGCCTAAATCCTTATATGAGCGAAACATTTGAGAAATGACACAAGGGAGAAGTAAAATCCGGATAGAGGTATCACACGTCCACTTGCTTGATCACTATGCCATATCCTAAGCGAAACCTATGAATTATTTTCCGTTAGTCGCCCCTCTGAGCCTTTCTTTAGCCTTCCATAAACCACAAATCCTTTACCCTGTTACAAAACAAAAACAAAATAAAAAAAAAATATAAATCAACCTACCCAATTTAGAATAAGTCTGAGAATAGAATGAGGAAGAAAGAAGAAGAGAAAAACCTATGTAAACAAAAGTTAGTTAATTGCTTCCGTAAAAATAAAGAAAAAGTTTCCATCCAAGGAAAAGAAAAATAAAAATAGAAATAAAATAAAAACTCCAAAATAGAATAAAAAAGGAGGAAAAGCCAAAAAAAAAAAAAAAAAAAAAAAAAAAAAAAAAATGGCTAAGGATGGAAACAAAGTGTAGAAGCAAAAGTAAATAACAAGGTTTTCTCTAGTTACATAATATGAAGACTCTATTATCTCGGACTTGTCCTTTTTTGAATATCCATTTCCTTCCTTCTTAAACCATCTCCTAATCCCCCAACACCTAATAAAGATCTCTAGCTCAATTAGGAATAGGCTAGTGTGATAGTAAGTGGCAGATGTGTTTGATCGACTCGAAGTTCCTTGTTGTCATTAGATTGTAAGGTAAAGTGTGCCCACCGCACACTAGAGAGTAGCTAAACTTGAGTGGAAAAAAATCGAGTGTTGTATCTTGACTATTATTGTGAGAACCTACTTAAGGACGCTATTCCGAGTTTCAGAAATGGACTTGCTAGACATTTCATAGTATTACTCATTGTATATATGTTTATTATAGATGATTGATTATTATGCATATATTAGCTTAGGTTTTTGACTTGGTTATTCTTGTTCATAGCTAGTGAGATGTATAGATAGTTTGGAGCATGAATAAGGAAACAATAGTTTTATTTCTTAGTCGTTGTAGTATAGATGAAGTTTGTGAGTACCTTCACTGGAAAACTCTCACGAGGCTATAACTCGTCCACTAGGGAATTCCTAGTGGTTTAAGGCCTTGTTGCATATGGTCAATGCAATCGCACTCAGCGAAACGAGAAGTAGATAGAACTCCATTTTTGGTCACTTATGTTAATTTCTCATCTTTGCTTGAGGACAAGCAAAATGCTGTTTGGGGGTGGTTTGATAAGAGCCCAAAACTGTAGTTTTAACCCTTTAACAGTCATACTTTTAGACCAATTATGTGAGTAATAATTAAGAGTTAACACTGATTACGTGTTTTTATGCATTTCAGGCTTCAAAGTCCATTATGTGCAGAAATATGCCACTTTAGTGAGATAAAGGAGCAAAGGTCGGTTACTAAGGAGTTCCGTGATTAAAGGCCAAGTTTCGAGAAGACAAAGCCTTTCTAAAAGCCCGGTCAAAAGCTGAAAAGTCGACGCCGGGCGAACAAAGACACAAAGTCGCTAGAACTTCCGGGCGGACATATCTCTGGATTCAGACCTCGGAATGGGGCCTACCTTATGTCAAAACGACCGGCTCGGAAAGAGATTTCCAATGGTCTAAGTTTTCACCCAATCAGAGGAGCAGAAGTGGACGGAAAGTCTGTGGAAACCAACTGCAGCTGAAGAGGCCTTTTGGATTTGAGAATTGGGTTTTGGGCCTCGATTCTTCGCCCAAAACATGGCTCCAAGCCCATGCACGATTTTGATCTGAATGTATAAAACAAAAGCTTAGCTCTTTGTTAATGGTAGATAGTTAGACCTAGAAATAGATTAGATTAGTAGCCTCCATTAATAAATTCTAGATCTAGTTTTTCATGTAGATTAATTAAGTTTAGTTCCATTTCAATTATTGTATTAGATTAAACCTTTGAATCTTGTTCTTCATTTTGATTAGATCAATAAAGTAGTATTTTTATCAATTTCGATTTTGTCATTTCCATTCCTAGATCTAATTTCAATTCCTGTCTTTATTTCATTTGAGTCATTAAATTAGATTTCATTATTATATAATTAAGTAAATTTCAATTCTTATATCATGTTTAGTTTAAAAGTAATCGGAAATGATTGCGTAATGATTCTTGGCTAAACCTCCATTAGAGGGGGTTGAGAAGCCTTGATGAAAGCTTGATTCTGAATATCGTAGAATCGTCGTAATTTCCTTTCCACTCTAGAAACGATTAGTTCACCATGAGAATGGGTTTAATCGTTCACATGCTAGTTATGAATTGGTAGGAATGCCATGTGTAATTAGGGATTAGGAAGAACCAATTATTCTGCGAAGCAGTTCAATTCGGATTACGACAATTCATCGTTAATAGGATTAAGTCGAGTTAAGGTGGAATCAATCCCCCTCTAACTCCTTATCATAGAATCAACATAGCATTCCCTTAGTTATTCCCATCGTCGACTAGTTGCATTTCGTGGGTAGTTGCATCGTAGTCTAGTTGCCTTTTTTCAGAATCTCTCATTAGACTTTAAGTTTAGAGTACTTACACTTGAGAACATAGCATGCGGAAGGACTAAGAGTGGAACGAATCACTCTACTCCACTATATCTCATAGACTTGAGAGTAGAATCTTTGATAAACATAGACCCATAAATTAGTTTTAGTTTACTTACGTTTTGATTTCATCATTCATTTCGTGAGTAGACTAATCATTTTATCTTTTATCACCAAGGCATTGGCATCAAAACATGTCGTGTCCTCCTCATTTTCCGAGTCAGTCTCTTCCCCTACCCTCTCTCTAGGCAACCTCCAAACCTTCTGAACACAGTCCGTATACGCTATGACATTCGTATGCAACTTAATCATAATACGCTTAGTTTTCGGAGTTGCTCTCAAACTCATCATGATCTTTGTTATCAAAACGGGGAGAGGTGTAATACTCTTCCAAACTCCCCTAATCATATTAATCAAGAACTCGAGAATACATAATTCATACTTCTGCTCATGGAGTATCCATAGAACGTGAAGGCAGTTCAAACTGATCTCACTGACCTTCTCTTTCCCAGTGGCATTCCTACCAATCCACTGAGCTACAGCTAGCTGGTTGGTTCGCAGAGACGACTAGAGAACACAATGCGAGCTCACATTATAGTTCCCCTCCAAAACTGTTACGTTCATCAAAGGCTTGATCCCACCAAATTGGGATTCCTGCAATGTGGCGTCGAGATGGCTTCTAGGCAGAATGCCTAAAATCTCAGCCAGCAACCTCCTAGATAATTCGCTCCTAGTCCCAGCCACCTTAACAAAAATTCTATTCCCATCCAACTCCCTCGTCCTATAAAATTGTCGAACCAAATCTTCGTGATAAAAATCATTCGTCGAATACCACAAATGCCTCCAATCCCTCCTAATCATCTCGTCACCGTAAAACGGCGAGAAGCGGTGGGCCGTAAAAACTTGTTCCGCCAAATTCTCCGTCTTTGTGCCATTGAAGTTTTGAAATGATTTGAGGGTTTAAATGCAATGTGGGGATCGAGTTAGATTCAAACTCACTCAAAGTTTGGGCGGTGGTGCGGTGGTTCGAGTTTTTTTCAAAATTGTTACTGTTTTAGCAGTTTAAATTGATGGAGATGGTGGTTGGGATGTTGTGGGGAAAGTTTGGGCTGGGTTTAAACTTTTGGCATGGTTGTATTTAGGTTTTTTTTTTTTTTAATGTTAGGGTTTGAAAGTTATTAATGGCGGAAGTGGGAAGATGAAGAAGAAGACGTGATGCGTTCTTGGGTTGTATTGTTGGCTTGGGCCCAAGCCCAATTCGATTTCCAAAAAAATTTGATTTTTCGCGCAACTTCAAACTAAAATTGCCGCTTCTTTACCGGTCCAATTTTTGCGAATGAGATATGGAAACGATCAGGAGAGAATTTCCAATCCAATGATCCTTAAAGCACTCTATTCCAACTATGGGTGATATATAAGAAGATGGAAAATATCTCATAATGCGTGCATGACGTAAGTTATGCGAACTAATGAAATCTAAATTCCTAGATAATGTCAACCCAAAACAAAATACGATTACACGACATAAGCAACAAAAATGGAAAGTTGAACAATCAAGGACGGAAAAATGAACACCCCACCCCCAAACAAATTTTAGACAACAGAGTTGAGAAAATTTATTTTAAACGTGGGTCTTTTAATGTCAGATTCCCGAGACTTCCTAGATTACTATGTTTATGGTTTTGATATATATATATATATATATATATATATATATATATATATATATATATTTTTTTATATTTTATGAATAAGATTTAATATAAGAAAAATAATAAAGCAATAAATGCATAATTCACACCATAGAGAAACATGACTCAAAAACTGAGAAAATATGCAAGAATGGAAAACTTGAATTATGTTAACCGTGGACTTAAGATCTGGTACTTACAACCACACACTCCATAGGGAGGGCCTGGTTACCTGAATGGTGCACTTATCACTATATTGAAGTGAAAGAAAGTACACCAACAACAAAGGTCAGTCCTCATAGACAGGGTCCTGTAAAAGGACTTCCTCCACATCAGGGGACATTAACTCATGGAAATGTTTTAACCTTTGGCCATTGACTTGAAAGGTATTGTTGTCCTTGGGATTTACCAAGGTGATTACCCCTTAAGGGGTGACTTCAGTAACCAGAAAAGGACCAGACCAACGGGTTTTTAATTTCCCTGGAAAAATGTGTAGAAGAGAGTTGTAAAGCAAAACCTTTTAACCTTCCACAAACTCTTTACGCAAGATTTGCTTATCATGAACATGTTTCATGTAAGCTTTATAATCCTTTGCGAGATCATAAGAATCACTATGGATTTCTTCAAGCTCATTCAATTGCAACTTGCGCTTGACACCCGCCTCATCAAAATTAAAGTTAAGTCTTTTTATGGCCCACATAACGCGGTGCTCCAATTCAATGGGCAAATGACAAGGTTTCCCAAATACAAGTCTAAAGGGAGACATACATATAGGAGTTTTGAAAGCAGTCATATGTGCCCATAAGGCATCAGATAGACGCTTCGACCAGTCTTTCCTATCAGGATTTATAGTTATTTCTAAAATCTTTTTGATTTCCGAATTAGAAACCTCTACTTGTCCGCTAGCTTGTGGATGATACGGAGTTGCTATCTTATGTGTAACTCCATACTTTTTTACTAGAGATGCAACAACTCTGTTGCAAAAATGTGTTCCACCATCACTAATGATGGCTTTAGGAATGCCAAATCGACAGAAAATATACTTCTTAACAAAAAAGACAACTGTCTTATGGTCATTGCTACGACAAGCCATGGCCTCTATCCATTTAGACACGTAGTTCACGGCAACTAGAATATATATAAAGTCATGGGAAATAGGAAAAAGACCCATGAAATCAATGCCCCATATGTAAAAAACTTCTACCAGCATGATTGGATTTAATGGCATCATATTATGCTTCGTGATTCGCCCAAGTTGTTGGCAACGAACACACGTCTTACAATGCACTTGGGCATCTTTAAAAATAGTAGGCCAATAAAACCCACCTTGAAGAATTTTAGCAGCTGTTTTTATACCACTAAAATGTCCACCACACTCTTTGTCATGGTAGAATGAGAGAACCTCATTATATTCCCACTGGGGAATACAACAACGAATAATCTGATCCGCACAATACTTAAAGAGGTAGGGCTCATCCCAGTAGTATAGCTTAACTATGGCCAAGAACTTCTTACATTCATTTCTTGACCAATCATTAGGAATAATATCAGACACTAAATAATTCATAATGTCAACATACCATGGTGCAGAAAAAATAGCATACATATGCTCATCAGGAAAAGAGTCCAGGATGGACTTAGAATCACTATCATCATCATTTGTAAGTCTAGATAAGTGGTCAGCAACAACGTTTTCGACCCCTCTTTTGTCCTTTTTATTTCTAATGTGAACTCCTGCAGAAGAAGAATCCATCGGATTAATCTCTGCTTAGCATCCTTCTTTGCGAGAAGGTACCTAAGGGCTACGTAGTCTGTGTAAACTAGAGTCTTAGAACCAACCAAATAAGGACGAAACTTATCTAAAGCATAAACGACAGCTAAAAATTCTTTTTCAGTAGTTGTATAATTCCTTTGAGCTTCGTTTAGAGTTTTATTAGCATAATAAATAATAATGGACTTATTATCTAGTTTCTGTCCCAAGACAACACCAACAGCATAATCACTAGCATCACATATAAGTTCAAAAGGTTTAGACTAATCGGGAGGCTGTATAATGGGTGCAGAGGTTCAAAAGCCTGTTTACAGATAAAATTAAAATAAAAAATGGCATCCTTTAAAAGTAAATTAGTCAAAGGCCTAGCTATTTTTGAAAAATCTTTGATAAAACGCCTGTAAAAACCTGGGTGGCTTAGAAAGGCTCAAATATCACGGACAATCGGTGGTATCGGTAGAGTTGCTATCTTATCTAGTTTGGCCTTATCTACTTTGATGCCATCACTAGATACAATGTGTCCTAGCACTATTCCTTTTTTCACCATGAAATGACATTTTTCCCAATTTAAAACCAACCTCTTCTCTTCACACTGTGTTAAATCCTTAGATAGGTTAGACAGGCAGTCATTGAAAGAGTCTCCATAGATAGAAAAATCATCCATGAAAACTTCCATAAAGCGTTCTACCATGTCACTAAATGTATGAAGCATACACCGCTAGAAAGTACCCGGAGCATTACAAAGGCCAAAAGGCATTCGTTTATAGGAGGCGTATGTTCCAAAAGGACATGTGAATGTAGTCTTTTCTTGGTCATCAATATCAGAAATAATTTGAAAATTGCCAGAGTAGCCATCCGAAAAACAGTAAAAAGCATGACCAGCTAGACGTTCTAGCATTTAATCTATAAAGGGTAAAGGAAAATGATCCTTTCGTGTCATGGCATTTAAACGTCTGTAATCAATACAGATCCTCCATTTCATAGGACCATGCATGGCAACATATTCACCCTTGGCATTACGTACCATGGTAATCCCTGATTTCTTAGGAACCACATGAATGGGACTTACCCATTCACTATCAAAAATTGGGTATATGATGCCAACGTTGAGTAATCGTAAGACTTCTTCCCCGACCACCTCTTTCATGGCAGGGTTCAAGTGACACTGAGGTTTGCGAGAAGTCTTTGCGTTATCCTCCAAATGGCTGTAATGAGTGCAAACATTAGGGTCAATAACATTAATGTCAGCTAGGGACCAACCAATCGCAGAACGATGTTCCCTAATCACCCTAATCAAACGTGCCTCTTCATCCTTAGATAATAGAGAAGATATTATTACCGGGTGACTACCATCCAGATCAAGTTGAATATACTTTAACTCAGACGGAAGAGGTTTCAGCACCGGGGTGGTGGGAATGTCGATAAATGCTTCTGGAAGGTCCTCATCTTGAGTAGAATATTTGCGTAGGCAGCAGGTCTTCAAACTCAGTAGATGGAGAAATAGAAGGGTCTACGATAGGTGTAGACTCGAAGATGGTGTTGACTTCCTCTGAGTAGGATTCATTAGTGAAATTTGAACTTCCAAAAGAAAGGAATTTATGGATATGGTTTTCTGGAAACGTTTTGTTAAAATAATCTTGAGCTAAGCTCTCGATCATGCTAACCTCCCCATCTACAGATAAATCTGGTAACTGTTTCATCATTTTAAAAACATCCACCTCAACATAAAGATGGCCAAAAGACAAGGACATCGAACCATCACAGCTAGTTTATGAGCGCGTTGGCAGTAGCCAAGAAAGGATGCCTTAAAATTATCGGAATAGAGTCGTTAGTGACTTCTGTATCGAGGATAACAAAATCAGTAGGATAGTAGAAATCATGAACCTTAACAAGCATGTTTTCAACCACCCCCGTAGGATACTTAATAGACCGATCCGCTAATTGCAACGTCATTTTAGTAGGTTGCATCTCCTGTAGACCTATTTATTTGTATAGATAATACGGGAGTAAGTTAACACTCGCCCCCAGGTCTAATAAAGCGGTGGTCGTGTGGGAATCTCCTAAGGTGCATTGTACAGTAGGATTACCAGGGTCCTTGTACTTAACGATTCCATTATGTTATGATAAAGTTGGAAACTGTTCAGTTAGGAAGGCATCTTTAGGAATATTTGTCTTACGTCTAGTAGTGCACAACTCTTTAAGAAACTTAGCGTGCTAAGGTAACTTTTTAATTGCTTCAAGAAAAGGAAGGTTTATTGTTAGATTTTTGAAAACTTCCCTAATCTCATCGTAATTTGTATCCTTGTTCAACATAGCTAATCTCTGGGGAAACAGTGGTTTCTCTCTATATTTAGCGTATGGAGTAACTGGATGTCAAACCTTGGCTTTCTGTTTCTTAGGTTGTGGTTTAACTAGTACCTCTATAGGGGTAGGATCTTCAGTTTCTACATCGGTATCTAGTATAATATCTGGTGTAGGGACCACTGGTGGGGTAACTATAGGCATAGTTACGTTGTTATCAACCACTCTGCCAGAACGGAGAGTGGTGATAGCATTTAGCTCACCTACATTTTCATTGTCCGTACTAGTATTACCGTTTACCTGGAAGGCTATGCTTGTTGTTTTAAGATTAGGTATCGCTTGACCTGGAAACACACCTTTGGGTTGTACTTTCTCTTATGCTAACTGTTGTAGGAAAGTTGGATGGCTTGTAAAATTTGTTGTTGGGTTTGCATAAAGATATCAAAACGATCCGGTTGTGGAGGAGTGTCAGCTATAGGTTGTGTGACAGGAACTATGTCACGTTGATTATTAATGGGTGGATTTTGATAGTTATTATTTATCGGAACGATACCTCTATTAGCATTATAATTATTATTGTTATAATTATTATAATTACCTTGACCTTGTGCTTGACCTTGTCGTGGTTGAGCTTGGTTGTTATAATTATTGTAATTACCCTGACCTTGTCCTTAACGTGGTAGAGCTTGGTTGTTATAATTAATGGGTGGATTGTAATTGTTTGATGCCTAACATTTTGATTATTATACCCTAGAGGTGTTACTTGTTGATTATTTCTCCAACTGAAGTTGGGATGTTATCTCCAAGGGGCGTTAGGAATAGGATAACTATTTATTGAGCAAACGTTATCATGTTGTGATGTTTGTTGTTCATAAGCAAGAGGACAATAAGAGTCAGGATGCTCAGGACTCAAACAGAAATTACATGGATTGGTGTTAACATTCATGACGGGAATAACCTTTTGTTGAACAGAAATAGCTTCTACCATTTTAGTGAGAGATTCGATTAAATTTTTAAGTTCGGGATCGGGTTTCATCTCAAACATACCGGCGGCCTTAACTGTTGTAGAAGAACTAGTGGAGCGGGAGATATCGTCACTACCCCCCCAGTTATTATTACTCTTAGTTTGATCTTCTAAAAATTTATAAGCCTCTAAGGCTCCCTTACTGAGGAAACTACCCCCATTCATTATGTCAAGCACCTCTTTGTGGTGGTATAATAGTCCCTTGAAAAAGGCACGAACTAACGTGTCTTTCGCAAGGTTATGGTGTGGACACTCTATAAGAAGATTGGTGAAACTATTCCAAGCCTCGGAAAATGTTTCATGAGGATTCTGTCGAAAGAAATGAATCTTGGAAAGTATTTCATCGGTCTTCAGTGGTGGGTAAAAATGTTCCATAAATAGTTGAACAAGTTTGGCCCACGAGTCCATAGAATTAGGCGCTTGGGCATTTAACCAAGATGTCGCCTTATCGGCTAAAGTGAAAGGAAACACCCTTAGTTTAATTTATTCAGCACCAACCGTAGGATGGTGGAATGTAGTAAGGACTTGGTCAATCCTATGCATGTGCTGATAAGGTTTTTCATGGTCTAACCCATGAAAAACGGGTAAAAATTAAATATATTTGGGGGGATTCAAAATCCCCCTGGGTCTGCTAGAATGATGCAAGATTTCGGGCTATCGTTCAATGCTTTGTAAAAGTCAGAGAAAGGAGACTCTCTTTCTTCAGCCATTATTTCAGGTGTTGTGTGTGGTATATTAGCTAGAGGTGTAGTGAGTGGTTTACTAGAAAGGCGTGTTTGTTGACGTTGCCGGTTGATTACCTTAGGCATTTTTCTTCAACCTGACCTTAATCTCATGCAAGGCTAAGAACAATCTTAACTAAACATGACAACACTCAAAACAATCCTGATATGCTAGTATAAACCTCTAACAGGAGATGCGAGGTGTGGAAGAAAGATGTACCTGAATGCCTTCTTGCTTCGCTTATGAATAGAGTCTTGTATACGCGTGCTCAGTGTGTATAACGAGTTAGAAACACTGAATAACTTGAAGTAATGGAAGTTTGAACTAAACTACGGAAATCGGGCGGTTCAGAGTAGGGGCAGTCGCTTTTAGAATCACCCTAGGTAGGGCTGGTCGCTCGGCCAGTCCAACTCGAGCTCCAGCGCCCAGTGGGGAGCTCAAAATTTGCCTTGGCAAGGCGCGGGTCGCGCTCAGGTAAAACTCAAGTTCCAGTCGATTAAGCGCGGGGGGCACTCGAGTTTTTCCTTGGCAAGGCGTGGGTCGCGCTAAGGTAAAACTCAAGTTCCAGGCGCTTAAGCGCATGGGGCGCTCGAGTTTTGCCTTAGTAGAGCGCGAGTCGCGCTCTGTGTATTCCTGCAAGAAAAAATTCAATTATAAAACAAACAACCATATTTAGAATCAAACAAGGGTGGGTGGGTTATGGGACTTTGGAAGACTAACAATACTAAAGAAAACAATACTAAAAGGAAATAAGATGGCAGGGCGCCATTTGATACTGGTAAAATGATAGTTTTACCTACGAATAAGCGATTAAAGTCAACGCAAGTAAAACTAAAACTAATACTTATTGGTACTATATGTTATCAAAGATTTCTACTCTCGATTCTATCGAAATAGAGTTAGAGTAAAGAATCGTTCCACTCCTAGTTCTTTAGAATTCACGTCTCCTAAGATTAGCAATCTATCCAAAGTTAATGAGAGTTTTACGAACTTTATACTACGATGAAAATTTAACTAACAAGATATGATTTTATACGACTACGGAATACTAAATTGATACTATGATAAGGAATTAGGGGGGATTGATTCCACCTTAACTCGACTTAATTTACTAATGAAGAATCGTCGTAATCCAAATTGAACTGCTTTTGCATAACAATTAGTTCTTCCTAATTCCTAGTTCATGATAATCTCTACCAACTAACATCTAGCATATGAAACAATCAAACTCATTCTCATGGTGAACTAATTGTTTTCTAGAATGGAATGGGAAATCACGACTATTCTACGCTTAACAAAAATCAAGCTTCATCAAGGCTTCTACAACCCCCTCTAATGGAGGTTTAGCCTAGAATTATTATACTATCATTAATATATAAATTTAAGCAAGACATGATATAAAGATTATAACTTTGCTTATTCAACTCGAATGGAAATCTAAATTTGCTAGATTTAATTGAAACTAATAATGATAAATAACTAAATATATGAATTGAAACTATAATGATTTAATGAAAACGAAACTAGATTATCAAGAACTAATTAACTATATTGATCTAATGAATAGGAATAACAATAACTCAATAACTAAATTTAAAACAAGATAAAAAACTAATTAATTAAATGGAGACTAAATCTAGATCTAAACTATTCTCTAATGGCTACTTGCTATCTAAACTCAGCATTGCTTAAGAGTTAAGTCTTGTGTGTTGAAATGGAGGAGACCAGATCCACATTTTTGTGCATGGCCTGAGGAACCGTGTTTTGGACCGGAAAATCGAGCCCAAAACCCAATTTCTTCAGTCCACAGAGCCCGTTTCAGCCAGATTTTGCTTCAATAGACTTTTTATCCACTTTTACTCCTTTGATTGGGTCAATGTTTGGACCATTGGAAAGCTCTTTCCGAACGGGTCATTTTGACATAAAGTAGTCCCAATTCCAAGTTCTGAGTCCAAAGAGACAGTCTTCAGAAGTTCTGCTGACTTTTGTGTGTTGTTTCTGCCCGCGTTGACTTTGACTTTTCAGCTTTGACCAGGCTTTAAAAAGACTGTTTCTCCTTGAATCTTGGCATTTAATCACAGAACTTCTTAGCAACCAACCCTTGCTCCTTTATCTCGCCAAAGTGACACATTTCTGCACATAATTAACTCCAATGCCTAAAATACATAAAAGCACGTAATCAGTATTAACTCTTATTTATTACTCGCATAATTGGTCTAAAAGTATTATTGTTAAGGGGTTAAAACTTCAGTTTTGGGCTCTTATCAGTAGGCTCCTGAACTGAACCTGATGTCGCAGCATCACTGGAGACAGCCCCAGAACTCTTCTATTTGCGGTTTCCTCTTCTTCAAGTAATCAAAGAGGAGTCATCCTGAATTGGGGGAGGAAGAAGTCCAGCATCCTGATCTATAGGAGGAGGGAGTGTTGTATGCCCAGAATTCACAGTGTTTATCCCAAAATTGGAAAAACTGGGGACAAGTTGCAGCAATTCTTCAGCAGACATGTCGAAATATTCAAAAAGACGGGTGGGATCAGGAAGTATCACCCAAGGCATCCTTTGTTCCTTGCGGATCTTCTTGATGAACTCCACTGTAGTAGCATCAGTAGCAGATAGTTGATTCCAGGGGGAAGAGTCATCTAAGGAATAATAGCAAAGAAATTCAGGCGAAAGACTCTTGTATTAAATTACAAAGTTCCTGAGTAAGTAAACTTACTGGTTGGAGCATGGGTGTGTTTTCTGGGAATAGAAATTCCCATTGGCTCACCATTAGCATTAGAAGGACAAACGTCCCACGCATCACCCAACACACGAAGGTGGTAATCAGCCCAGCCTTCGTCCCTCTGCTTCCCCTCAAAAAAGATGATTGGAGAGTTCTTGTCTCTGGTCATGAGATAATAGTATGATTGGTCTCAAATATGCCGAACCTCATAAAAGTAACCAAACACCCAACGGTTTAGAGCGAACCCATGTCTCTTGGTAAGAAGAGCATAATACATGAAAGTTCTTTAAAACAGGGGTGATGCCTGACCAAGAGCAATATTGAAGTGAATCAGACACTTTCTTAGTAATGGGTGAAGAAGAAGAGTGAGTCCAGCCCTAAGCTGACCAATGGTGATGAGCACCACTTCCTTATAGGCCAACTCATCAGATAACCTCCCCCACTCTGGGACGATATTCTCAGGGATGTGAAATTTCTCTTGGATCAATTCCAGGAAGAAAATATCTCTGAAGTTTATAAGTGACCAGTTGGGATTCATGATTGGAAAAAAGAGAAAGTTTCAACTTTTGGTTAAACCCTAACGGGAGATCAAAAGGTTTAGTATACAGAAAAAAGTAGTAGAATAGATAATGAGAGTTCTCTCACCAGATCTTTTTATATACAGATAAGATGGACGGTTACGATTAGCCCAAGCATCGCATCTTTTCGGGATGGAACTGCCATCATTACCTTTTTCGGGAAACGGCGTGTCTGTTTGAGCCATCTTTTCAGAGCCTTAATTAGTTGGATATGTTAGCAGTTCCAAACAGTTTTGGTAAAAGATTCTCGCGCCAAAAGCAGTGTCGCTTCAAGCACCCACGTGCTAGATGGCATGATAGGGGGCATCTGTAGGGGGATTTCCGTCATTGAACAGATGACACATGTATGAGAAATAACCTAAGACTATATATGTCCAGAATGAGACAAGGACCATCAGATCAGTTCTGTGAATAAGTGATCTCGTGCTTAGCACGAGTGTTTAGTGGACATGTGCTAGGCAAGTGGCTGACCGCCTATAAGTATGACAGTTCTCCAAGTCGTTAGGAACTGATATAGACATTTCCTGAACAAAAGGAAACTGTAGATGGTGATCTCTGATGATAAGGAAGGAATCGTGATGACATATCTTAGGAGTTACCTTTTAGATATAATCTTCCCATACACGATGGGACATTATGATCAACAAGGAAACTTACCTCTCATAAGATATGGTCTAGATTCAAACTTTCATAAGAAGAGAAATCCTAATAGGAAGGCAGAGTCCAAAGATGGAAGGGAACTCATAAGCGGTGAAGAAAGCCCTAACCCTAGGACTCTCGTAGCTCTTCCTATATTAACCATATGGATTCGCTCTTACGAACTACGCAAAATAGGGTTTGATTCTCCTTAATAACAAAGGGGATACGTAGGCAGCCATCAAATGGTTCAACCCTGAACTCACCATCATCTATCCCTTCTCTATTCAATAAAGGCTTCTAGATCACAAGGCACAGAGGAAGATCAGGGGATACTCGGAATCTCCCCTACAAATACCATTATCACTAAATGCATAGTATAAACTATTTTTATGATTTTTATACTTTTCTAATTTTTATTCGACAATTAATACGTAATATATAACCTAATATGTGCTTAAAAATTTACAACATGTTTCTATACCACCCCAAACAGAACCATGTTTTGTCCCCAAAGTATGGAATGAAAACAAAGGATAGAGAGCACCATAGAAATGTGCTTGTAAATTGGAGCACCTGAAAAAGAAGGTTAATCTATAATAATATAAACAAATAAAAACATACGCAACTCCTATATGAGTGTCATCCATTATGGAGCTAACATGAAATAATAAATAGCGCTTGGGGCATAAGTAGACTCTAACATAAATAAAATAATACCATACGTTCCCAAATCAAGCATGCACATATCGTGGCTCCTATAGGATTAGCTTCCAAAATTTCGTTAAATAGTATAATTTCACGAAATTAAGGTACCAAATTACATTATGCATACCAATTAAATCAGCAAGGCCCATGGGTTCTATATTTTGATATTTATACATGCAATTTTAATATGTGAACGTACAATGTGCTACAATAGACCACCCCCAAACAAATTAGGGAGAAGGGGGTTCATAAAATAATTCCATAGCACAATTAAATTACGTAACTAACTAACCTAGACTCTACTTGAATAAACATGATAGGCATAGGGTGGCAAAAAAGTTTTGAAATGAAAGACCAAAATACGCCACCCCCAAACAAAATTTGAAACATTTTAAGTTTGGAAAATTTTGTGGCCTATATTACACTAAGGTGGTATTTTACAAAAACTTGGGTCTTTTAAAGTCAGATGCCCTAGACTTACTAATACATCTAATAATATGCAGTTTATCATATATCAACAACCGAAATAGTTATGGATCTTTCCATAAATAATTATCACATAAAGCACCCCCGAACAGAATTAGGCACCATGATTTTCTACAACGTGGTTTAGCAGAATGAGACTGAAGTCTAATGGACCTAGAACCTAATCTAGCATGCAATTTTTTCTTTTATCTCCAATGAAATGGTCTCCAAGTAAATGATTGTGAGGAAAACAATGGTTGTGAAAAATACTTTAGATATGGATAAGTTTTAGAAGGAAGGGATGAAAAAAATGAGAAATGTCATGTGGCTTGTCCTTGGATATTACTTCTTTACCAGATGGGCTTAGAAAGTCATGAAGCATAGGAGAAACAAAAAGGTTTAGTGCAAACTCAAGGTTCCTTTGAAAAGGTAGAGGGCGGGGAATCGAGGTGGTTGTAATTGATTGGATGTTATGTAGGATTAGTTCAGGTGGATGATGGTCGGGTGGTGCTCTAGGTAGTTCTTGAGAGGGTGGATCATCACAGGCTCTTAGAAACTCATAGAATTCTTCATCTAGATTGTTCAACATCCACATAATTATGGTATTCATCTGCATCTTGGAGAAAGTCGTCTATCTCATCCATTGTGAGGGTGACTTTATCTACCATAGGTTTGGAAGGTAGGGTGGAAAATTCTTCCTCTAATTCAGTTATGTTCATGGAGTAGAAATTGTGATCTTTGTCTTCTTCCATAAGAGAGGTATCTACTAGGGTGGGGACTAAGGCGTCGGCAGTACTAATGTTAGATACAAAATTCTTAATGGACTTCACTTCTCCTTTTATAGGCAAACCTAGTTGTCCTTGCTTTAGTCAAAACATGTTAACCTCTACAGAAAGATTGCCAAAGGAAAGAGTCATTGATCCATCCCGACAATTGATTTGGGCATTGGCAGTTGGCAAGAAATGACGCCATAAGATGATGGGAATAGAATCATGAACAACTTCTGTGTCAAGAATAACGAAGTCGGCTGGGTGGTAAAAATCCTAAACTTTAACTAGAATATTTTCAATTATGCCTTTGGGATACTTAATAGAACGATCAACTAACTACAAAGTTATTTTAGTTGGTTCAAGTTCATGGAGACTTGATAAAAGTAAAAACATGTGTTTACTCTATCTTAACTAATTTGATTTATGCTAAGAATAAGAAAGCTTGTGGATTTACTCTAGATCAAAGTTTCTACTCTCGATTATCTTGCGATATGGTGGAGTAAAGAATTTGTTCCACTCCTAGCTTCTTAGACGTAACAATTTCACTGATTTAACAATTCTATAATATCAACCAGAGCAATAAGTGAATTATAGCTAATTATGATATGCTAACTTAAACTATGGCAATTTTATTATAAGGTGTGAATGAGAAGAGAGGTATTAGGGGGATTTGATTCCACCTTGATTAAAACTTAATAAGCTAGCATAGATTTGTTGTAATCCTCATATTTATGTTTTAAAATAAAGGTTGGGTCTTGTTAATCCCTAATTATTCATGGCAATCTCTACAAACTAATAATTAGCTTTGTAAGGCAATTTAAATCCATTCTCATGGTGAATTAACTACCTTTTAGAGTGGAATAGATTACTACAACTTATTCTATACTAACATATCAAGTCTTCATCAAAGCTTCATCGAACCCTTCTAATGAAGGTTTAGCTAAGATTCATTAGACTGTCATCAATAGAAGAATAATAATAAGAATAAGACATAATTAAAACAATGTAAATAACTTGGCTTTATTAATGGTGATTAGGCTAATAAAACAATAATTAAGGTTTTGACTAAAAAAGAAAACTAATTAATTATCTAATTTATTAACTAAGAAGGGATCTTTTGAGTTTGGCTTTAGTCCTCTTTATATAGGAGAGGTCTAGGTTTACAAATTCATGCATGGACTTTGGAGTTATATTTTGGACCATTAAATCAAGCCGAAAACCTAATTACGCAAGTCCAAAAAGGGTCTCTCTGCTGGAAATGACTGAAATAGCTATTTCATCCACTTTTACTCCTTTAACTTGGTCAAGGCCTAGACCATTAGAAATCTCTTTCCGAGTCGGTTGTTTTGACATATAGTAGGCTCAATTCCGAGGTCTAAGTTCAAAAATACGGTCTGCGGAAGTTCTGTTGACTTTTATGCTCTATTTCTGCCCGCATTGACTTTGACTTTTCATCTTTGACCGGGCTTTAAAAAAGCTTTTTCTCCTTGAAACTTGGGCTTTAATCATAAAACTTCTTAGCAACCAACCTTTGCTCCTTTCTTTTACAAAAGTGACATATTTCTTCATATATTTAACTCCAAGACCTGAAATACACAAAAGCACATAAACAGTACTAACTCTTATTTATTATACACATAATTGGTCTACATGTAATATTATTAAGGGGTTAAAACTACAGTTTTGGGCTCTTATCAAACCACCCCCAAACAACATTTTGCTTGTCCTCAAGCAAATATGAGAAATTAAAATAATCTTTGATCGGGCTTTAAAAAAGCTTTTTCTCCTTGAAACTTGGGCTTTAATTATAAAACTTCTTAGCAACCAACCTTTGCTCCTTTCTTTTACAAAAGTGACATATTTCTTCACATATTTAACTCCAAGACCTGAAATACACAGAAGCATGTAAACAGTACTAACTCTTATTTATTTTACACATAATTGGTCTAAATATAATATTATTAAAACTACAGTTTTGGGCTCTTATCAAACCACCCCCAAACAGCATTTTGTTTGTCCTCAAGCAAATATGAGAAATTAAAATAAGTGACCAAAAAATGGAGTTCTAACTAATCTCGTTTCGCCGAGTGCGATTACATTGACCATATACAATAAGGCCTTAAACCACTAGGAATTCCCTAGTGGATGAGTTATAGCCTCGTGAGAGTTTTCCAGAGAAGGTACTCACAAACTTCATCTATACTACTACAACTAAGAAAAAAATTATTGTTTTCTTATTTATTATCAGATATATATACATCTCACTAGCAATGAATACATAATAATCAATTCGAAATCTAAGCTAACACGTGCATAATAATCAATCATCTACGGATAAACATATATATATATATATATATATATATATAATATATATATATATAATATATATATATATATATATATATATATATATGAAATGCTTTGAAATGAATAACGCCCGTTTATGAAACTTTGGAATAACGTCCTTAAGTAGGTCCTCACATATATGTCAAGACAAAAACACTCTGATTTTTCCACTCAAGTTTCGCTCACTCCAGTGTGCAGTGGGCACACTTTACCTTACAATTTCAATGACGTATAAGGAAGCCGAAGTCGATCAAACACATCTGCCACTTACTATCACACTAACTTATTCCTAATTAAGCTAGAGGTCTTTATTAGGTGTTGCGGGGATTAGGTGATGGTTTAATAAGGAAGGAAATGAATATTCAAAAGGACAAGTTTGAGATAATAGAGTCTTCAAAATATGTAACTAGAGAAAACCTTGTTTTCCTTTGCTTCTGCACTTTATTTCCATCCTTAGACATTTTTTTTCCCTTTTTCTTTTAGCTTTTGACTCATTTGATTTTGTTTTTGGAGTTCTAACTTTTTATTTTATTTATTTATTTATTTTTCTTTAGATGGAAACTTTCTTTTCTTTTCTTATTTGAAGCAACTAACAAATTCTTGGTTTTCTTCCGATCTTTCTCTTTTCTTTTCTTTATTTCATCTCTATTCTCAGACTTATTCAAAAGTGGGTAGGCTGATTATTTTTATTTTGTTTTTATAAAAGGGTAAAGGATTGTGGTTTATGAAAAGGCAAAAGAAAGGCTCAGAGGGGCGACTAGCGGAAAATAATTTTATATAGGTTTGAATTTCTTGCTATATCAATCCAAAAATGGCCTAAGTTCTCGCGTAGGATATGATATAGTGATCAAGCAAGTGGACGTGTAATTTCTTTATTCGGAATTTACTTCTCCCTTGTGTCATTACTCAGATATTTCACTCATATAAGGCTTTAAGGCTATATGCTCACAGGATTTGTAGAATAAGTACTCTAGCCTAGATTTCAAAAACTTGCTGCCAATACAAATATAGATGATCATGCAATATATTATAGAAAGATGTAATGACTATTACCTACATATTAACCTAAATTTCTAAAAACTATTCTAATTTAAGAGCTAACGTGAAACTTCTAGATTAATATCATCATGGAGAAAGAAACAATACCAATATTCCTAAGTGCATAGTATAAATACTTTTTATTATTTTTTAATTTTTTACTAAAAAACAAGTGCTTATTATACATATATATATTCTAATAGGTGCCATAAATTACGCGTGTTTCTATGCCACCCCCAAACAAAAACATGTTTTGCTCTTAAAGTATAAAAATAAAAAGGATAGAAAATACCATGGAAACGAATGAAAATTTTATAACACCTGTAAAACAAATTCAGAACATACTAATATAGGAAAATAAAAACATACGCAACTCTATATGAGTTTCACCCGTTATGGGAATAACAAAAATTAAATAGCTTAGGACATATGCAGACACTAACAAAAAGTAAAACTTACCTCATATCTATCATTTAAATGTTAGCCTCCTTTTCTATAAAGAAGTGAGGTTCCTTTGCATCCTGCCATGCCATGACAATTTTCCAGGCCTTATGCCATGTGTCATCAACCCGTGTTAATCTGTTAAGCATTACTCGGTCTGATGGGGGTGTAAGGGGCAACCTAATTAGGTTGTAGCCTCCATCCTGGCCAAGTCATTGCACAAAAAGAACGTATAATGCAATTTGTAGGTCGCATAATATCAACCCCAACCCAATCCATATAGCGGAATGCGAAATCAGGAAAGAAACATACCATGATGTGGCAAACCAAGACAGGCATAAGAAGGTACTTATGCTTCATACTATGGGCTCGTGCTAAACTAGACACTAAGGTTTGGGGAATGTCATATAGTATATGTCCCTCAGCTAAAGCAAGGAAAACGTCACAAGCGGCGTTATTCGCAGAAGAAAACCTCCCCTAAGATATTCAGCATAATAAAGAACATGATAGTGCCTACGTTAAGGGACAGGCTACCAAGCGCTACATTAAGATTCCCTTAGTCCTCTACACAAAAAATCTCCGCCCCATAAGTCTCTTGGATATACTCATAGTTATATAAGTATATATTATCAAACATATAACCCCATGAGTTTCGGGGGGCAGGCATATGCATCCCAACAGCAAAGGCTACCAAAAACTTGCTGAAATCTATTGTTATACCCTCAATGGTGACAGAGAACACTTGTTCCCCATCCGGTCGATAAAAGAACTTACAAGGATCATATAAATAAGAAGTAAGGGCAGGAGAATAAGAGTCATTACCACTTACCAGTAGATTCTGCCATCTTGACTGCATAATCCTATCGCAGAACCAGTATCTATACGTGTTACTATCGAGCAATTCGTCAAAGGACTGCTCCAATATGATTTGAGGAGATTTCATAGCAACTAAACACACTTTTGAATTCTCGGAAGCAACCTTGGAACACCCTAGAAAAAATTAAAAACTGAAGGTCTTGTTAAGGTGAGGGCGCGGGTGCACTCAACTCTGACTCTGCGTTCTAGTAACTTGGGTGCGGGCGCGCTCTGTGTATAGGCAAATGGAAGCGTGGGCGCGCTCCTAGTGCTATTTCTGGTGTGAAGTGAAAGTGAAAGGTGTGAGTGAAAGGTGTGAGTGAGAGGTTTAGAGCATCCCATGTATTTATAGAGCTTTAGTTTCTTCAACAAAGGTCATCGAGGTTCCCTAATGGATACGAAAAGCGATGGAATAAGAAAAAGCTTCTAAAACCAAAATAGAAACAGGCTCTAAAATCAAACCTATAGCTTTTAGGCTGGAATTAAAAATAGCAATCATCCAAAATTCTAATCTTTGAGGTTGCCAAACCAAGAGTAACCAATTCTAGCTACACCCTATTAGCAACATGCACACACAAACCATATTCTTAACCCCTTGCAATATTAAATTCCAAATACAGGTGGATATGGTAAAATACAATGCTAAAAAAATAATACCACCCCCAAACAAGTCGGGAAGGTGGGATTCATGAAAAATAGAAAGCATTCTTGGACAAAATTTAAATTAACTTGAAATTTAAATAACAACCAAATACATAATCCAATATTAACTACTTAACTAAACAACTGGGAATCAAATTCTACTAAATACAGGGAAATTTCCTAAACAACAATAATCTAATCAACAACTAACCACGAGATGAGGATGGGCCAGAGCCATCCGTCCTATGTCGACGACGCTCATGCCTGCCAGAGTCAGGGGAAGAAAAACCCTCATGAGGTGGTAGGCGTCGCAGAACTTCTACTTGGAACGTGCGTTGTTGCTCCATCAAGACATCCATGACTTCCCAACGCTCCGTATTTCTCTAGGCGAGAGTCTCCATGTTATCCTGGATGTCCTAGTGACTATCACTGAGCAACTGAATATTCTGCTGCAGCTTACCTCGGTTACTGAGAACGGTACCCTGCCTAGTCTAAATAGACTCACATAGGTCATTCAGAGAACGTTGGCCTGTACAAATCGTCTCATACTGAGTAAGAAGAGCTCGCAGGCCACGATGAAGTAACGAGATGCGGGCTACATCCGTAGTAGCCCTTTCCAAAGCATTCACATCAAAACAAGTCGTGTCGTCCTCATCTGGTACCGTCTCAAAACGTCTATCTTCTGGCAATTGCCAATCCCTCTTAATACATTCTCGATAGATACGTGTATTTTCATGCAACTTCAAATTAATCTTACCAGTCTTCGGAACACATCCCCAATGCATCATAACCTTCGTAATCAATCTAGGGAAGCCTGCGGTAAATTTACCAACTGCTCTAATCTGACTTAACAAAAAGTCAAGGATGCAAAACTCATACCTCTTGTTTTGAAAGATCCAGACGATGTGCAGACAATTCAAATTGATGTCACTTACTTTTGTGGTGGCAATCACATTTCTACCAACCCACTGAGCCACAGCCAGCTGGTTTTGTCTCAGAGACGTCTGACGAACACAATGTGAGTTCGCATTGTAAACTCCTTCCAAGACAGTCTGCATCATCAACAGACCAATTCCACCAAACTGAGATTCCTGCATTGTGATTATGATGGGTTTTTGGTCAATGCCAGTAATCTCTAATAACACTGCTGTAGTCAATTCCCTTCGACTACCATTCACCTTCACAAAAACCCGACGACCATCAATCTCCCTCTTTTCATAAAAATCATACACCAAATCAGTGTGGTAAAAATCCTCCGGAGAATACCACAATCCATGCCACTTCCTAATAACCATTTCGGCACCGAAAATGGGTGAAAATTGTGTTTGAGTAAAAACTTGTTCCAGAAGAATCTTTGGTGGTTGAGGAGCCATTAGGTTTTGGATTTTGAATTTGGGGTGAATGTAAGGTGGGGAAGAGTGAATTAAAACTCTATCAAAATTTGGAGTTGGTTCGGGTGGAGGTTAGGTCGCGGGGTTTGTCGTTGTTGTTTTTTTTTTTTTTTTTTTGGTCAGTGTTCTTGGAGGCGTAGAAGAAGAAGAACTCACGAAGGGTTTTTTCTCTCTCTCTTTTCTATTTTTGGAAATCATGTGCGAGTCACGCAAGTACGTAGGGTAAACCGTTTAGGCCCAAGCCCAAAACAAATTCCTAAATGCCCATCCTGTCATATGCCTCGTAAAATTTTAAACTAAAATTCCCGATTTGTTAACGGTCCGATTTTGGTGAATGAGCTATGAAAACGATCAGTGGAGAAAATACAATCCAATGATCTATATAAAACTCAAATCTAACCATGGTTGATATATAAAAAGATGGAAAATATGTCGAAGTGCGTAAATGAAATAAGTTATATGATCACAAGAAATCTAAATTCATAGATATTGTCAACCCGAATCAACATACGACTAAATGGCATAAACAACAAGAATAGGAAGTTGAGCGATCAAGAAAGGAAAGACCAAACACCCCACCCCCAAACAAATTTTTGAAAACATAGTTTAGAAAATTTGTTTTAAAAATGTGGGTCTTTTAAAGTCACATTCCCGATACTTGCTAGATTACTGTTTATAGGGTTTTAATATATATATATATATATATATATATATATATATATATATATATATATATATATATATATATATATTTATTTATTTATTTATTTTTATGAATAAGTTTAATATAAAGGAAAACAATAAAACAATAAAGACATAAATCACTCCATAGATAAACATGGCTCAAAAACTGAGACAACATGCAAGAGTGGAAAGCGTGAATTATGTTAATGCGGACTTAGGATCCGATACTTACAGTCACACACTCCAAAGGAGGGCCTAGTTACCTTAATGGTGCACTCACAAATATATGGAAATGAAAGGAAGTACACCAAACATCAAAGGTCAGTCCTCATAGATAGGGTCCTGTAGAAGGACATCTTCCACATCTGGGGACATTAACTTGTGAAAATGTTTTAATTGTTGGCCATTAACTTGAAAGGTACTATTGTCCTTGGGATTTACCAAGGTGATTGCCCCGTAAGGGGTGACTTCAGTAACCAGAAAAAGACCAGACCAACGAATTTTTAATTTTCTTGGGAAAATATGCAAACGGGAGTTGTAAAGAAAAACCTTTTGACCAACCACAAACTCTTTACGCAAAATTTGTTTATCATGAACACGTTTCATGTTAGCTTTATAATCATTCGCGAGATCATAAGAATCACTACGAATATCTTCAAGCTCATTTAATTGTAATTTGTGCTTTACACCTGCCTCATCAATATTGAAGTTCAGGCTTTTTATAGCTCACATTTAATGGGCAAGTGACAAGGTTTTCCAAACACAAGTCTAAAGGGAGACATTCCTATAGGAGTTTTAAAAGTTGTCATATATGCCCATAAGGCATCTGTTAGACGCTTAGACCAATCTTTCCGATCAGGATTGACTGTTGTTTCTAATATTTTTTTAATTTCCCTATTAGAGACTTCTACTTGGCCACTAGTCTGTGAATGATAAGGAGTAGCCACCTTATGGGTAACTCCGTACTTCTTAACTAAAGAAGCAACAACTCTATTACAAAAATTCATTCCGCCATCAATGATGATGGCTTCAGAGATGCCAAAATGACAGAAAATGTATTCCTTAACAAAAAATACAACTGTCTTATGGTCATTGCTATGGCAAGCCATGACCTCTATCCATTTGGAAACATAGTTCACGGCAACAAGAATATAAATAAAACCATGGGAAATAGGAAAAGGACCCATGAAATCAAGGTCACATACATCAAAAATTTCTACTACCATAATGGGATTTAAAGGCATCATATTACGTTTAGTGATACGCCAAAGTTGTTGGCAGTGAACACACGTCTTGTAGTGAATTTGGACATCTTTAAAAAGGGTAGGCCAATAAAAACCACATTGAAGAACTTTAGCTACCATTTTCTACCACTAAATAGGCCACCACACTCTTTGTTATAGCAGAAGGATAAAACCTCATTATATTGCCACTGGGGAATAGAACGACGAATAATCTGATCCGCACAATACTTAAAAAGGTGGGGCTCATCCCAGTAGTATAGTTTAACTCTGGCAAAAAATCTTTTACATTCATTTCTTAACCAAACATCAGGAATAATATCATAAGCTAAATAATTCACAATGTCGGCATACCAAGGTGCATAAAAAATAGAATAAAGATGCTCATCAGGAAAACAATCAGGTATGGACTTAGAATCACTATCACTGTCATTGGTTAGTCTAGATAAGTGATCAGCAACTACATTTTCGACCCCTTATTTATCCTTGATTTCGAGGGTAAGCACTTGCAGGAGAAGAATCCATCAGATCAATCTGTTTAACATCCTTCTTAGCGAGAAGGTACCTAAGAGATGCATGGTCAGTGTAAACTAAGGTCTTAGAACCAACCAAATAGGGACGGAACTTATCTAAAGAATAAACCACAGCTAAAATTTCTTTTTCTGTAGTAGTGTAATTTCGTTGATCATCATTTAAAGTCTTAGTAGCATAATAAATAACAGTGGACTTATCATCTAGTTTCTGGCCTAACACAGCACCAACAGCATAATCGCTAGCGTCGCACATAAGCTCGAAAGGTTTAGACAAATCAGGAGGATATATAATCGGTGCAGATATTAAAGCGGCTTTTAAAGTTTCAAAAGCCTATTTACAGTCATAATTAAAATAAAATATGGCATCTTTTAAAAGTAGATTAGTTAAAGGCCTAGCTAATTTGGAAAAATCCTTGATAAAACGTCTATAAAAACCTGTATGGCCTAAAAAGGCTCTAATGTCACGGATAGTCTGTGATATAGGTAAAGATGCTATTTTATCTAATTTGGCCTTATCTACTTCTATGCTGTCGCTGGATATAATATGACCTAGTACTATTCCTTTCTTTACCATAAAATGACATTTCTCCCAATTTAAAACTAGATTCTTTTTCTCACACCTTGTCAACACCTTGGAAAAGTTAGACAAGCATTCACTGAAAGAGTCTCCATAGATAGAAAAATCATCCATGAAAACTTCCATGAAGCGCTCCACCATGTCACTAAATATATGAAGGATACACCGCTGGAAGGTACCAGGAGAATTACAAAGGCCGAAAGGCATTCGTTTATAGGTATATGTTCCGAAAGGACATGTGAAGGTAGTCTTGTCTTGGTCGTCAAGATCAATAATGATCTGAAAATAGCCATAATAGCCATCTAAAAAACAATAATAAGCATAACCAGCTAGTCGTTCGAGCATCTGATCTATAAAAGGTAAAGGAAAGTGATCCTTTCGTGTCATGGCATTTAAGCATCTATAGTCAATATAGATCCTCCATTTCATAGGAACTCATGTGGAAACATATTCACCCATAGCATTACGAACAACGGTAACCCCCAATTTCTTAGGGACTACGTGAATAGGACTTACCCATTCGCTATCGGAGATGGGATATATGATACCCACATCGAGTAACTGTAAGACTTCTTCCCTGACCACCTCTTTTATGGCAGGGTTCAAGCGATGTTGAGGTTCACGTGAAGTCTTCGCATTATCCTCCAAATGTATGCGATGCGTGCATACACTAGGGTCAATCCCTTTAATGTCGTCCAAGGACCAACTGATCGCAGAACGATGTTCCCTAATCACCCTAATCGAACGTGTCTCTTCATCAGAAGATGACTAAGAAGATATGATCACCAGATGACGACCATCCGGATCAAGATGGATATATTTCAACTCAGTAGAAAGATATTTAAGCACAGGGGTAGGAGGAATGGGTAAAAAGGATTCCGGAGGGTCCTCATTTTGAGTAGTGAACACTTGTTTAGGTAAGAGGTCTTAAAACTCAGAAGATGGAGCTACAGAGGGATCAAAGATAGGAGTAAACTCGTAAAGGGCATTGGCTTCCTCTAAGTAGGAGTCATCGTCGAAGTCGGAACTTCCGAAGGAAAAGAATTGGTGCATTTGATTATATGTAAATGTGTTGTTGAAATAATCTTGAGCTAAGCTCTCGATCATGCTAACTTCTCCATTAATATTTGTATCAGGGAAATATTTCATCATTTTCAAAACATTTACCTCAATAGAAAGATGGCCAAATGATATGGACATCAAACCATTGCGACAGTTTATGAGCGCGTTGGCAGTTGCCAAGAAAGGAGGCCCTAAAATGATAGGAACAGAGTCGTTAGCAACTTCTGTGTCGAGGATAACAAAGTCTGCTTGGTAGTAAAAATCTTGAACTTGTGTTGGTTTTGTGAATAGTAAAAACAGTGTTGTTTCTTCTAAACACGTTATACGTAACAAAGCAAGATGGCAAGTGGCGCCATTTGACAACTAAGATTTAATAAGGTAAAAACAGTAGTTAAAATAGTATTAAATCATGCTAATCAATTTATATAATACTCTCTAAACATGTGTGGAAGAGGAGAGTAATCGTTTTCGGTCCACATACTCTTGTTTGCACGTACTTGACACGGGTTTTGACTAAACAACTATTCAATAATGAGAGAGCAATTTATAATATAAAAATAGTAGATAATTATACTAAAATAGTAGATTTAATGATGAGAAAAGATTAGAGAGGAGATAATCTACCATGCGACTCGATTAGCTATTAATTTAGTTATCGATTCGCCTTTCTTGATCCCTAGCAAACAACCTACATCACTATAGTCATTATCTAACTAGCTTGAGAGATTAGCACCCCCACAAATCTCTTTGAGGGGGTTTCTAATCTCTATTCCTTTGTTATGAGTTCTATCTCTAGAAACTCACAACAAAAGACTTGAAACTCTATTGCAAAAACAATGAAGAACTAAGAACTAATCATTCTCACATGGCTTCATAAACCCCTTCTAATGGAGGTTTAACATTGTTTCATTGGAATCATACTAACTAAATAATATACTAAATAAATAATGTAAAAAACAAGAATTAAATTAATAACTAAAGCTTTTATTGAAAGGTTCTAATGGAGGCTACACTACAAACTAATTAATTAACCCTAAACTAAACTAAAGAGGAAGGGAGAGAGAGAGAGAACCCTAATTACAACTAAACTAATAAGGGAGTAGCCATATTTTGTTTAGCCTTAACCCTCTTTATATAGGAGAGGGTGAGGGTTATATTTTCATGCATGGGCCAAAAAAGGAGTCTTTGGGCCTCTAATGTGAGCCTAAAGCCCATTAGGTTAAGTCTAAAGAGGCCACAGCTGTTGGAAATTACTTCAGTACCTTTTTTGTTCACTTTTCAACTCTTATTAGATTAAGGCTAGATCCATTGGAAATCTTATTCCAAACCGGTTGTTTTGACATAAAGTAGGCCCGAGTCCAAAGATACGCCCATTTTAAATTTTATTTACTTTTTTGTTCTTTTTCTACCCGAATTTATTTTGACTGGGCTTGAAAAGGCTTTTTCTTCTTAATTCTTGGGCTTTAAACATAGAAAAACTCTTTTAGAAATCATCTTGACTCATTTTCCATGCAAAATGGCATCTTTAAGCACATAAACAGCTTCAAGACCTTAAATACACAAACACACGTAAACAATACTAACTCTTATTTATTATAAACATAATTGGCCTAAATGTAACACAAACACACCTTAAACTACACTTTTGTGTGCTTATCAAGCCATATTGCAAAATCTTCTTTCGCCACCCTCCTTAAAATATCTTCAGGTGTCGTATTGATGGCCATAAATTTTTTGGGATCCAGCTCTTCTTTTAGTGTTCTTTCATACCTCCTTCTTTATTGCGGTTGATTATCCTGACTTTTATAATTCTCCTGAGGACTTTTGTTGTCTGATCTTGAGGAGTCCCAACTCTCATGTCGATCTCGATTATCCCTATCTTTCTTTCCTGACTCCGATACTTGCAGTATAGTTTGCCCCGTGTTTGCTTGTATCCTTCTTCCACCCAAATATCTTTGTCAGTTTTGTCATACAGTTCCTACAGACTATTAACTTCCTTGCACAAGAGATATTTGAGCATATCTGATCTTGGGACCAAACCCGTTTGGAAAGCCATGATAGTCATCATTTCAGACTCGTCAAGCTTCTCCACTAATTGAGTTTCGGCCTTGAATCGGGCCAAAAAATCTTTCAATGATTCCTTTTTTCCTTGTTTCAATTGAAATAAAACCGATACCTACTTCGGTTTTACCCTTTGATGACCATAATTCGTGAGGAATTTCTCCTCAATCTCATGAAAGCAAGAAATGGTCCCTTCAAGTATCGTACAGAACCATTTCAGTGCTTTGCCTTTTAAGCTTGAAGAAAAAGATCGACATAGCACCGAATCCCAATACTCAGTTCCATGATATATCAAGAACTGGTGTCGGTAGATGAAAAGATGGTACATTGGATCTGTAGTCCCATCATATTGAGTGAATTTAGGATTTTTGAATTTTGGGGGTAATGGCACCCTCTCTATCTCCTTTTTCAGAGGGTTTCAACTTATGTCATTAGCTAATTTACGAACCGATAATGATACTTTCTCCAGCAGCTGATCCCCAAATTGTCTCTGCATCATTCTTGCACCATCTCTTTCATGATCGGCTGGGGCATTTGTTTTACTTCTTCCTCTTGTACTAACTTTTGTGTTGTTTTTGCCACTAATTGTACCTTTTCGAGATGGCTTTTCCTCTATTCCTCTAGATGGCTTTTCCTCGCTACTGGAGTGAGCCCCATCTTTCGCATATAAATCTTCCACTGCATGCCTCTCGTTCTCTTCTCTTACTGCTTTGATTTCTCCTATCAGAGCCTTGTTTTGTTTTTCCAGCTCCTTAAACTTCTTTAACAAGACTTGTAAAGAAATCTCTTCCTCATGTACCTCTTCTACTTCCTCCAATAATCTACTTACTGAACGTCTTGTTCTTCGTTCCTCATTTTTGGATGCCACTTGAGAAGTACTTTCTTCATTTGTTGCTACTGCCTTATTGTAACACGCTTTGGAGGCATTGTGAAAAAAAGATGAATACTCCACTGATCTCATAGAACTTCCTTGAACACGAACGATTACTCTTTACCACAATTGTCTAAAACGGATTCGAGCTCAAAGAAAAAGAAAAGAAAAACTTTTCTTGTCTTCGATCCACGGACGATGCCAATGTAGTGTACAAGTTGTTTCTCTAAGATTCAGTACTAATTGAATGTAGATTAACCTTTTGAAATGAATTGAAATAAGGTTTTTATTGATCTCTAATGGTGGAAATACAATCGATCATTCTCTCTCTCTCCCTGTTACACTTTTAGTCTGAGGAAGATCGAATGAATCTCTCTTTCCTCATCTTCTCTTTATATAGTCCTCCGGTTTAACTGTTTTCCAATCAGATCCCGACACGTGTTCATTCATTCTTCTTCTTCTTCTTTCCCGCATTTCTTTATAACAAATGAACTTAAAAGCAAGATACCGACAATCATGTCGATATCTCAAGTTAGTCACGAAATTACAGGCTGAAATATCGAGTTGACGATGTTTGCCCACGACAGTGGTTTATTAACAGCCTTACAGTTCCAACAAATCAAGTAGTAAATAATTAACAGCCTTAGCCTTACCTAATCAGGTTGTTTACTTACTCTTAACAAAATCTTTTTCAGAACGAATTATGTAATGAAATTGTAGGAGTTATAGCTTAAATGTACCTGCTAACGTAGATAAAAGGTCTATATATTGCACCTTGTTATGTAAGTCTTCAGCTTTGCAATTGGAAACCATATTAACTTCATCCATTGTGATTCCCTACATTCATTCCAGAATATATCCAATGAATTCCTTAGCTCACCGACCAGACGAAAAACTTTAGACAAATGCCAAGGCATAGTCATAAGCAATAACCAAAGATATCATTCATCAGAGACTCCATATGGTTGTCATAAACATAACAACTCATGCCTTTTAGAGAACCCATAGTGGTAAACGCTAAAAGATTTGATTCCAAAGACAAAGAAGTTTGCTTGAATAAATGCCAATGGAAGAAAAGTAGGTGATAATGAGGGGTATTAGTGAATTTGTTTTGGAGCCATTGAAGAAAAAGGGATTAAAATAAAAACAGTAGCAAACTGGATGAATCTAAATCATCAGCAAGATCAATAAAGTGATTTAACTATAGATGGCTAGCAGTGTTGAACGATGAATTAAAATCGAGACTAGAATCAAAATTGTGTCAAGCTTGATTGATTGAAGATATCACTATTGTTGAGTATACAGTTATGTCAATCTTGATTGATTGAATATGAAAATGACCATGCTTTTCTAATTTTATTTTCACTTTTCAAGTACTAAATTTGATAGAGGTTGGATAAAGGGTATAAAGGCTTGGAACATGCACTTACATGGGAAGATAAAATGGCGACTGGATATTGGTCATTGATGTTCCATGAACATGGCAAATACTATAGTGAAATGAAGTTTTTTTTTAATCTACGTATCATGCATTATATATTGTTTAATCTCTTTGCTGTTTTAGTACAAGATTTAGTGTACATACAATAATTTGTGATATTTAGAGTACGTACAATAGATCTTAACATAATAAATTCATTTTATTAAAGTTTCATCAATTCTACAAGAAGAATTCATTTTGGGCTCCTCACTGGTATGTTACATGTGCTGATACATTACCAAGTGATGAAATAAATATGAACTTCCTGCTATAAAGTCGGCATTATATTACAAAGTCAGGTTGTCTTGACTAATCCTGAGAAAATGCATTTAACTAATCTCTAAGAATAATTAACAAAAAATCGGAAACTGGATGCAAATGTATTGAACTAACTTCAAAGAATAATTAACGGGAAATTGAAAGCATGATGCGAAACTGGATGAGAGTGCATTGAACTGAGCTCAAATAATAATTAACGAAAAATTGAAAACTGGATGCAACTGAATCTAAATAACCAAAAATAATAATTAACGAAAAATTGGTAACTGGACGCAAATGGATATGCATCAAACTAACCTCAAAGAATGATTCACGGGAAATCGGAAACTGGATGCAACTACATTGAATTAACCTTAAAGAATAATTAGCAGAAGTTGAAAACGGAATGCAAATGCAACGAACTAACCTCAAAGAATAACATAAAATCGGAAACTAGATGAAAATGCAATGAACTAACCCCAAAGAATAATTAACAGGAAATCGGAAACTGTATGCAAATGTATCAAACTAACCTCAAAGAATAATTAACGAGAAATTGGATGCAAATAAAACTAACTAACCCCAAAGAATAATTAACGGAAATCAAAAACTGGATACAAATGCATAAACTAATTACTAACCCCAAAGAATATAATTAACGGGAAATCGGAAACTAGACTAACCACTAAGAAATATTAACAGGAAATCAAAAACTGGATGCAAATGAATTGAACTAACCTCAAAAAATAATTAACGGGAAATTGAAAACTAGATGAAACTGCATGTATTTAACCTCAAAGAATATGAGAAATCAAAAAATGGATGTAAACACATCAAACTAACCTCAAAGAACAATTATTGAGAAATCAGAAACTGGATGCAAATGCATCGAACGAACCTCAAAGAACAATTAATGGGAAATCGAAACTGGATGCAAATACATTGAACTAACCTCAAAGAATAATTAACGGGAAATTGAAAACTGGATGGAACTGCTTGGAATTAATTACCTTAAAGAATAATTAACGAGAAATCATAAATTGGATGCAAATGAATCAAACTAACCTTAAAGAATAATTCAAGGAAATTTGGATGCAAACATATTGAACTAACCTCAACGAATAATTAACGGGAAATTGGATGCAAATCCATTAAACTAAACTCGAATAATAATTAATAGAAAATCATAAACTGGATACAACTACATTGCATAAACCTCAAACAATAATTAATATAAAATCAAGAACTGGATGCAAATATATTGAACTAACCTCAATGAATAATTAATAGGAAATTGGATGCAAATGTATCAAACTAACATCAGAGAATAATTAACGGGAAATCAAAAACTTGATATAAATGCATCGAACTAAAGAGAAATTGGAAACTGGATGCAAATGCATTGAACTAACCTCAAAGAATAATTAAAGGGAAATCGAAAACTTGATGGAACTGCATTGAACTAACCTCAAAGAATAAATAGTGGGATTTCGAAAACTTGATGCAAATAAATTGAACTAACCTCAAAAAATAATTAACGGAAAATCAGAAACTAGATGGAACTGCATTGAATTAACCTCAAAGAATAATTAACGGAAAATCGGAAACTAAATGCAAATGCATCGAACTAATCTCAAAGAATAATGAACAAAAAATTGGAAAATTAGATAGAACTGCATTGAACTAATCTCAAAGAATAATTAACGGAAAACTAGAAACTGGATGCAAATGTATTGAACTAATCTTATAAATAATTAATGACAAATTGGAAATTGGATGCAACTGTATTGAACTAGCTTCAAAGAATAGTTAATTGGAAATTGGAAACTGGATGTAAATGCTTTGAACTAACCTCGAAAAATAATTAATGAGAAATCGGAAACTCAATGCAAATGCATTAAACTAATCTCAAAAAAATTAATAAGAAATAGAAAACTGGATGCAACTGCATTGAACAAACCTTAAAGAATTAAAGGAAAATCAGAACTGGATGCAAATGCATTGAACTAACCTCAAAGAATAATTAAGTAGAAATCGAAAATTGGATGCAGATATGTATTGAACAAACGTCAAAACATAGTTGTATTATGATAAGAAATTATTGAAATATGATTGATGAACAGTATATATGAAATGCGTGAACAGTAAATTTAAGATGAAAAATAGTACTTATCAAGATATGAAACTCTCTAAATCATGTGATAAAGGGAAGAGTAGTCGTGACGTACCACTCTAGTCATACATTACTTGAATGCAAGTCTAGATTAGAATAATGTCTTACTAGTGAGAGTCAAAATAGTAGATTTAAAGGTGAAAAACAATGTTTTAAATGATAGGGAAAGACATTAGAGGGGGTTTAATCTACCATGTGATTCGATTGACTATTAGTTAGTATCGAATCGCTTGTTTTAATCCCTAGTGAACACCAAGTCCTCTCGGATTGAGATTTTACTAGCATGAGAGTTTAGCTCCACCACAAATCTCTTTGGTGGTGGCTCTGAACTCTAGTTCTCCATTATGAGCTCTATCTTTAGACACTCACAACGAAGAACTTGAAGTTGTTTTATGCAAAATAATAAAAACTAATGGCTACTCATCCTCACATAGCTTCATAAACCTCCTCTAATAGAGGTTTATCCTTGTATCATTGGAATCATACTAATTTAACAATTAATATAAGACATAATTGAAAAGAAAATTGAATTGAAAAACTAAGTTTTTTATTAAAGGACATTAATGGTGGCTACAATACTAGAACTATTCTAAAACTAAATAAAATAAACATAATTTAAACTAAACTAAACTAATAATAAACTAAGAGGTTGAGAGAGAGAAGAGCATTACAATGTTTAGCCTTAACCCTCTTTATATAGGAGAGGGTTAGGATTACATTTTTGTGTATGGGTTAAAAAGGGGGACTTTGGGCCTCTAAAGTAAGCCCAAAGTTCATTAGGTTAAGTCTAAAGAGGCCACAGCTATTGAAAATTAATTCAATGCCCTTTTCAATAGTTTTTACAATTCTGATTGGGGCAAGACTAGATCTATTGGAAAGCTGGTTCCGACCAGGTCATTTTCACATAAAGTAGGTTTAATTCTGAGGTCTGAGTCCAAAGATACGCCTGTTGAAGTTCTATTGGCTTTTGTATTCTCTTTCTACCCAGATTGACTTTGACTTCCAAGTTTTGACTGGGCTTGAAAAATGCTTTTCTTCATGATTCTTGAGCTTTAAATATAAAACTTCCTCAAAAATCATCTTGACTCATTTTCTATGCAAAAGTGGTGCTTTTAGTCACCTAATCAACTTCAAGACCTGAAATGCACAAAAACACCTAAATAGTACTAACTCTCATTTATTATAAACATAATTTATCTGAGTAGAATACTATTAAGGGATTTAAATTATACTTTTGGGTGCTTATCACACCACCCCCAAACAACATTTTGCTTGTTCTCAAGTAAAGATGAGAAATAAAAATAGATAAGTTGCAAAAAATGTGGTCCTAACTAATCTCGTTTTATAGAGTGCGATTGCATTGACCATATGCAATAAGGCCTCAAACCACTAGGAATTTCCTAGTGGATGAGTTATAAGCTCGTGAGAGTTTTCCAGAAAAGATACTAACAAACTTTATTTATACTACACGACTAAGAGATAAAGGTAAAATTTCCTATTTAATCTCAGATATCTATACATACCAATAACAATATAATAAGAACAATGTGTTTGAAACCTAAGCTAATATACACGCATAATAATCACATCATATAAAGATACATATGCATGCTATGAACTATGTTATGAAATGCAATGGCAGGTCCGTTTCTGAAACTTTTGGAATAGCGTCCTTAAGTAGGTCCTCACAATTTGTTAAGACAAAAATACTCTGATTTTTCCACTCAAGTTTCACTCACTCTAGTGTGCAGTTAGGCACACACTTCCTCTCACTGACGTCCAAAGGAGCCGAGGTCGATCAATCACAACTACCACTTACTATCACACCAAATTAATCCTAATTGAGCTAGATGTCTTTATTAGGTGATATGGGGCTGAGGTGATAGTTTAAGAAGAACCAGAATGGATATTCAAATAAACAAGTCTGGGATAATAGGGTCTTCAAAATATGTAACTTAGAGAAAACCTTGTTCATACTTTTTTTTTTCTATACTTAGTTTCCATCCTTAGCCTTTTTATTTTGGCTTTTTGACTCCTGTTATTGTATTTTTTTTGGAGTTTTTATTTTATTTCTATTTTTATTTTTCTTTTCTTTTTTTTGGATGGAAACTTCTTTTCTTTTTCTTTTCTAAAACAACTAACTAATTTTGGTTTTCCATAGGTCTTTCTCTTTATTTTCCTTACTCATCCTATTTCTCAGACTCATTCAAGATGGATAGGCTTATTTTTCTTTTATTATTATTTTTTTGGTTAAAAAATTGGTAAAGGATTTGTGTTTGCGAAAAGGCTAACGAAAGGCTTAGTCGGGCAACTAGCAGATAATTATTTATAGGTATGAATTTTTAGCTATATCGATCCAAAGAGGGCCTAAATTCTTGCTTAGGATATGGTATGGTGATCAACCAAGTGGATGTGTGATTTCTCTACTCAAATTATATGTCTTCTTTGTGTCATCACTCAGATACTAACTCATATGAGGCTTTTAGGCTAGAATCTCATAGGATATGTAAAATTAAGTAGTCTAAACTAGATCTCAGAAAAATATTGCAAAGTACACTCATACATGTTCATGCAAGATGTTAATGAAAATATGCAATGACTATTACCTATATATTAACCTAAGTTTCTAAGAACTACGAATAATTCTATTGCTATTTTAGATTTCTAGACTAATATCATCATGGAAAATAAAATAATATCATTATCCTAAGTGCATAGTATAAACAATTTTTATGTTTTTTCTATTTTTATACGACAAATAATACATATTATACAACCTAATATGTGCTTAAACATTTATAGCGTGTTTCTGTACCACCCCCAAATAGAATCATGTTTTGTCCCTGATAAGAAAGAATTAAAATATTATTGATGAACAGTGGATATGAGATGCGTGAATAGTAAATTATGGTGGAAAAATAGTAGATAAATACTCTCTAAATCATATGAGATAAAAGGGGAATAGTCGTGTTCGCCAAACTCTAGTTGTACACTACTTGGATGTGAATCTAGATTGCAATTATGCTTCACTAATAAGAATCAAAACAGCAGATATGAGGTGAAAACAATGAATTTAAATGATGAATAAAGGTATTAGAAGGGGTTTAATCCACCACTCGATTCGATTGACTATTAATTAGTATCGAATCGCTTGTATTGATCCCTAATGAAGACCAAGTCCTCTCGAATCGAGGTTTCACTAGCATGAGAGTGTAGCTCCACCATAAATCTCTTTGGTGGTGGCTCTATACTCAAGTTCTCTGTTATGAGCTCTATCTCAAGTTACTCATAATGAAGAACTTGACGTTCTTCTATGCAGCACAATAAATACTAATGATTAATCATCCTCACATGGCTTTATAAACCTCCTCTAATGGAGGTTTAGCCTAATGTCGTAGGAATCATTATATTAAAGCAATAATAATGAGACATAATGGAAAAGACAATATTTGAAATTAAACTAAAACTTTTGATTGATTGGGAATTAACGGTGGCTACAAACTAAATTATTCTAACCCTAAAGAAAGTAAAACTAATTAAAACTAAACTAAACTAATTATTAACTAAGGAGGGGAAGGAGAGAAAGTGTTTAGCCTTAACCCACTTTATATAGGAAAGGGTTAGGGTTACATTTTCATGCATGGGCCAAAAAAGGGGAGTTTGGGCCTTTAAAGTGAGCCCAAAGTCCATTAGGTTAAGTCTTAAAGGGCCAATTCTACTTAAAATTACTTCAGTGCTCTTTTAGTCCTTTTTTACAACTCTAATTAGGGCAATACCAGATCCATTGGAAACCTTATTCCAAGTCGGTCGTTTTAACATAAAGTAGACCCAATTCTGAGGCCCGAGTCCAATGATACGACCTATTTAAGGTTTGTTGACTTTTCTAACCTTTTTCTACCCGAATTGACTTTGACTTCCCAGTTTTGACTAAACTTGAAAAAGGCTTTTCTCCATGATTCTTGGGCTTTAAACGTATAACTTTCTCGGCAATCATCTTGACTCGTTTTTCACGCAAAAGTGGTGATTTTAGTCACCTAATCAACTTCAAGTCCTGAAATGCACACAAGATCGTCTGATACAAAAGAAAATTCTCACCTAATCATTATGCTGCTTATGTAATCGAAGTAGAGAATTCTCTAAACATCTCTTTTTTGAATGTGAGTATTCCAAGGAATTGTTCCGCATCATCAAAAGGTTGATCGGTTTCACAACTGACGATAGGAATTCAAACCGTGAATGGTCATCGATTATCAGGTTATGTCAAAGATCGGGACCTTTGGCTGAAGTGTACAAGGTATACATTTGTGCTAGTGTTGATGCTATTTGGAAGGAGAAGAATGCGAGACGATTTCAAAACACTAAAAGACCAGTGGTAGTGGTGTTCGGAAAACTATGCAGAGATTTGAAGTGTACAAGGTATACATTTGTGCTGGTGTTGATGCTATTTGGAAGGAGAGGAATGCGAGACAATTTTAAAACACTAAAAGACCAGTGGTAGTGGTGTTCGGAAAACTATGCAGAGATTTGAAAAGCTATTTGCAGGTCACCCTTCAAGATTTGATAGATTCTCCTGACTTAAGGAGGGTTATCACAAGCATTGGCATACAGGTACAATTTAAAGAGCCAATCCAAAAGTTTTATGCATGGAAGTGTCCTAAAAAAGGGAAGGTTAAACTAAATACGGATGGATCAGTGGCTGCAAAAGGGTGTGGACATGGAGGCATCATTCGAGATGAGCATGGTAATGTGGTTTCTGCTTATATTGGGAGTGGTGGACCAGACTCAATATTACATCAAGAGCTAAAGGCAATTGAAGTGGGGATTGCTCAATGCACCAGATTGCAGCTCAAACATGTCCAAGTTGAATCTGATTCCAAGAGAGCAATACAACTTATCAACAAGCTGGAGAAGCCACCCTGGTATTGCGAGGATGTTGTCAAGGCTATACATAACCATATATATGCATTTGAAGATGTGTATTTTCATCATATATTTAGGGAGTGTAATAGGGTAGCTGACTATCTTACGGGTCTATGCCAAAAGAGTTGTACCTTTTGTATCTTTTTAAGTCCACCACTAGATTCTCACTTGAGTGTAATAGTGGAGGAAGACGCTCTGGAAAATTGTACAACAGAGTATAGGGTTTTTTTAATATAGGTGAGGGTCTGCCCAACCCTAGCTTATTCTTGGGAAAAAAAAGTCCTGAAATGTACAAAAACACGTAAACAGTACTAAATCTTATTTATTATTAACACAATTGGCCTAAATAAAGTACTATTAAGGGGTTTAAACTACACTTTTGGGTGCTTAAGATGAGAAATACAAATAGATAAGTGACCAACAATATGGTCCTAACTAAATAAAAATATCTACCACTTATTATCACACCAAATTAATCCTAATTGAGCTAGAGGTCTTTATTAGGTGATATGGGGCTGAGGTGATGGTTTAAGAAGAAACGGAATGGATATTCAAAATAAACAAGTTTGAGATAATAGGGTTTTCAATTACATGTAACTAGAGAAATCAGTGTTCTTACTTTGCTTCTATACTTAGTTAGTTTCCATCCTTAGCCTTTTTATTTTGGCTTTTTGACTCCTTTTATTCTATTTTTGGAGTTTTGTTTTATTTCTATCTTTATTTTTGTTTTATTTTATTTTTTTTTATGGGAACTTCTTTTCTTTTTCTTTTCTGAAGCAACTAACTAATTTTCGTTTTCCATAGGTCTTTCTCTTTATTCTCTTTACTCATCCTATTCTCAGACTCATTAAAAGATGGATAGGATTATTTTTATTTTTATTGGTTTAAAATATGGGTAAAAGATTTGTGGTTGCAAAAAGGCTAATTGAAAGGCTCAGAGGGGGGACTAGCGAATAATTACTTATAGGTATGCTTTTTTAGCTATATCGATCCAAAGAGGACCTAAATTCTTACTTAGGATATGGTATGGTGGTCAAGCAAGTGGATGTGTGATTTCTCTACTCATATTATGTCTCCTTTGTGTCATCACTCAATTACTCACTCATATGATATTTTTAGGCTAGAATCTCACAAGATATGTAAAATTAAGTAGTCTAACCTAGGTCTCAAAAAAATATTGTCAAGTACACTCATACATGCTCATGCAAGATGTTAATGAAAAGATACAGTGACTATTACCTACGTATTGACCTAAGTTTCTAAGAACTATGCTTAATTCTATTACTACTTGAGATTTATAGACTAATATCATCATGGAAAAGGAAATAATACCATTTTCCTAAGTGCATAGTATAAACTATTTTTATGCTTTTTCTATTTTTATACGACAAATATTAGGTAATATACAACCTAATATGTGCTTAAACATTTACAGCGTGTTTCTATACCACCCCTAAACAGAATCATGGTTTGTCCCCAAAGTATGGAATGAAAATAAAAGATAGAGAGTACCATAGAAACGTTCTTGTAAATAGGAGCACCTAAAAAAGAAAGTGAAATTATACAAATATAAAGAATTAAAATGCAAACCCAACTCCTATATGAGTTCCATCCATAATCCATAGTGGAGATAACAAGAAATAAAAAGTCGCTTGGGACATAAGCGGACTCTAACAAGAAAAATAATAAATATTACCATATATAGTTGTTTTTAATCATGAAATCTCCTCAGGCTGCTTCTCACTTGTGAAATGAGGTTCTTTTAAATCTTGCATATCTATGACTACTTTCCTAGCCTTCATCCTATTTTCATCTACCCTAGCTAACCTATTTAGTGTAATTTGTTCGGATAGGGTGCATTGGCTACTAGGTGAGGTTGAAGTTGCCAGGCCAAACCATAGCACGTAAAAAATAGACTATAGCATTGGTCGTGCACATTGTATAACCCTTAACCCAATCAGTGAAACATGTCCAGAATTCAGGGAAAAAGAATCGCATTATGCAGTAAACCATAACAGACATAAGAAGGTATTCATGCCTCATTGTATGGGCTCGTGCTAAACTAGACACTATGGTCTTGGAAATATCAAAATGCATACGTCCCTCAGCTAAAGCAAGGAAGACGTGACAAGTGGCGCTACTCACAGTTGAAAAACCTCATTCCCCTAATATATTGAGCATAATGAAAAACATAGTAGATCCTATGTTAAGGGTCGGGACAAACTTTTAAGGGCTATGTTATGTTGGCCTTGGTCTTCTAATTGAAAAATGTCGGCCCCATAAGTCTCAAGGAAGTATGCATAGTTATAATAGAAGGAATTATCTGACATGTAATCCCATGTGTCTTGGCCAGGAGGCATAGAAAGTCCTAGTGCCAATGCTAACAAATACTTGCTTAAATCCATTATTTCATTGTTTATGGTGACAGAGAACACTTGTTCTCCATCTTGCTTATTAGAAAATTTACAATTATCATAGAAATAAGCAGTAAGTTGATGTGAATAAGTATCACATGGATATACGAATAGAGGATGCC
Organism: Coptis chinensis; assembly: GCF_015680905.1. NCBI lineage: Eukaryota > Viridiplantae > Streptophyta > Magnoliopsida > Ranunculales > Ranunculaceae > Coptis > Coptis chinensis. The sequence goes on from NC_141456.1 coordinate 43,852,785, forward strand.
AACCTAATTGGTTAATCATGTCGTCGAAATAAAATTCATAAGTGTCACTATCAAGCAAGTAATAAAAAGACTGTTTCGGTATAATTTTTGGAGTAGACTTAACAACCGAGTAATGAATTTAAGTACTGGAAGTTAGAAAAGTAGAACCTGGAAATCCGAGCCTGCTGTGTGGCAGTGAAGGCGCGCGCTCGCTTGGAATGACCCTTGGGTGGGCATAGTGCGCGAATAGTAATGCTGATACCAAATTAATACAAGCGCAGTGCGCGCTAAATTTGATCTTGTGTGAGGCGCGTGCGTGCTCTGAGATGTAGCGATGTGTTTAGGGTTTTCAGTTATGAAACTACATGCGTAGAGATTATTTTTATAGTGTTTGGTTGCTAAGTCTAAGGCCAGATTGTTGCTAAAATAAAAAGATGTGAAAAAACATATTTTTAGAATAGTTTCTTACACAAGAATTCTATTTTAGATTTTGGAATTTTTATATATGATTATCCTCTGAAATTCCCTGAAATTTTGACATTCCACGAAATTTAAGGTTCCTAATTACATTATGGATCCCAATTAATTTTAACAAGGGGGATTGCATATAATAGGTTTCTCTATTAGATTAGCTTCTAAAATTTCGTGAAACTTTTAAATTCTTTGAAATATCAGGTACCTAATTACATTGTGGTCCTGATTAATTTAAACAAGGCCCAAAGGTTCTTATATTTTTGCCCAAAAATTATATAAATTTGATTTAAGACATGTAATTTTATATGTTCACATATACCACCCCCAAACAATTTGAGAGGGCGGGTGGGGTTCATGACATTGATCAATTAAATTATCTAAACATGCTGAATATCAACAGAAAAACTATATGGAAAAGAATATGTGATTAATCATGCATTAAATTTAATGATACGTGCATAGATAAATAATCACAAAAACAAATAAATACTAACTACTTAACTAAAGATAAAATTAACAATTAATTAAACTAAAGTACTGATATTACAAAACAAAAATAAATCAAATTCATCATAACAAATAAAAAATAAAGTAGCTATCCCTGGGAAGAAGATGGTCTAGAACCATCAGCAGGACGACGACGACGACGCTCACGTCTCGAGTCAGAAGAACAAGGTGAACCTTCTGGCTGGGGCAAACGTCTCAAGGCCTCAGCCTGAAAAGCTGCCTGCGCCTCTTCCATATTCTCTATTGAATTAAGCATGTCGGCGTGGTTATCAGCTATGGTACGAACGTTATGCTCGAGGCTGCGTTGATCACGTTAAATGGAACCCTGATGCTTCTGTATCATTTCACAGAGCGTAGTTAGGTTTTGTTGATGATCATAAAGCGTACGCATCCCGCTATGGAGTAGTGAAAAACATGTAAAATCAGAAGTTGCACGATCCATAACATTCTCAGCAAAACAGACAAGATATTCATCTTCATCCTCATCCTGATCTATACCATCAGCTCTCTCTTCGGGAAATGTCCAATGCCTTTGGACATAGTCACTATACGCCTTTGCATTTGAGTGAATCTTCAGATGAGTCCTGTGTGACTCAGGCACGCAACCCTAAGATAATATAATCTTAGTAACTAAAACAGGTAGGGGTGCAGTGCTCAGGCCTACAGCCATAAGCTCTTCACGCAAAAAATCAATGAGGCAAAAACCATACCTCGTGTTCTTCAAAACCCAAAGAATGTGCAAGAAAGACAAGCTAATGTCACTCGACTTCGAAGTGCTACAGACATTCTTGCCTAGCCACTGCGTCACAGCCAGCTAGTTAATCATCAGCGACTGCTGCCTAGCATAGTGAGAATGATCATTGTATCGACCCTCAAGCAATGTCTCTAGCATCAACTGATGATCTCCATCAAACTAGGATCTCTGTAAGGTCAGGGTGACATATTTCGTTGGTATCCGGCCTAGTGATGGTAGCGAGCAAATCATGAGTCACATCCAGGTGAACTCCGTCCAAATCCACAAACATCCTCCCTGAAGGAAGTATCCTTTTATTCCTATAAAACTTCAACAACAAATCCTCATGGTAGTACTCCTCAGTATAGTACCACATTCTATCCAACCCTCTAGCACGCATCTCTGTACCGTAGAATGGCTAGAATATCTCCGCGTTAAATATGAATTCCGGTAAGATTTTTACTGGTCGGGCCATTGAATGGATGAAATTTGAATACGGGTAGGGGTTTAAATAGGGGATGATTAAGGGAAGGTGCTGTAAAAAATTGGTGGAGGTCTATTTCGATAAGGGCGCGGTGCGAGCATAGATTTAGTTTCTGGTAGGCGCGGTGCACGCTGGAATCGATTTAGGCCAGGTTTAATTTTGGTTGGGAAAATGAAGTGAATGGGCTAGTGCACGAGTTTAAATGGGATGGTCTATGGGGTGTAAATATCATGGGTTGGGTGGAAAAATGAATTTTGGCCCAAGCCCAAATCTTTCCAATAATACCCATCCTGTCCTGCTACCTCGTAAACTTAAAACAGAGATTCCCGATTCGTTAGAGGTCGGATTTTTGTGAATGAGCTATAAAAACGATCAGCATAGAAAATGTGATCTAATGATCTAGGAAAAACTCAAATCTAACCATGGGTGACATATGAAATGGTGGAAGAATGCCTTGAAATGCATAAATGGCATAAGTTATGAGGGCGAAGGAAAATCTAGAAGACTAGATTGTGTCACACAAATCTATACGACTAAATGCAGCATAAACAAAGATAGAAAAATGAGAGAACAAGGTGGGGTGATTACCCACCCCCAAAAAAAAATTGGAATATGATGAAAAAAATTTGTTGTGGTAAAAAAGAAGGCCTTTTAAAGTTAGATACCCTAGATTTCTAATCTATCTAATATTTATGGGTTTTTTATTTTCTAATTTTTATGAAATTGATTTTTGAAAAAAATACAATAATAAAGGAAGTACAAATGTAAATCACTCCATAGAAAAATATTACTCAAAAGAAACGAGATAAAGTGTGAGAAAGGAATGCATGAATTACATGAATGTGGACTAAGGATCTGACAGTTACAACTACACACTCCGAAAGGAGGGTCCGGTTACCTTAATGGAGTACTCCCAAAATATAGAGTATGGATAGGAAGTACACCAACATAGAGGGTCAATCCTCATAAATAGGGTCTTGTAGAAGGGTTTCTTCTACAGCAGGAGAACATAATTCGTGGAAATATTTTAAGTGTTGGCCATTTACTTGAAGGTACTGTTGTCTTTGAGATTTACCAAAGTAATTACTTCTTGAGGAGTGACATCAGTAACCAGAAAAGGTCCAGACCAACGTGTTTTTAATTTACCAGGAAAAATATACAAACATGAGTTATATAACAAAACATTTTGACCAAGGTCAAACTCTTTATGCAAAATATGTTTATCATGAATACCTTTCATGTTAGCTTTGTAATCCTTCTCTAAATCGTAAGAATCGCTACGGATTTCTTCAAGCTCATTTAATTGTAATTTGCACTTGACACCAGCGGCATTAATATTGAAATTAAGACTTTTAATAGCCCACAGGGCACGGTATTCCAACTCAATAGGAAAGTGACAAGGTTTAACAAAAACTAAGCGGTAAAAGGACATACCAATATGTATTTTAAAAGTCATTCTATATGCCCATAAAGCATCTGTTAGGTGTCTAGACTAGTCTTTCCTATCAGGATTAACTATCGTTTCTAAAATCTTTATTATTTCTCTATTGGACACCTCTACTTGACCACTAGTTTGAGGATGATACGGAGTCGCCACAAAAATGTTTTATGATCGCTAATGATGGCCTTAGGTACGCCAAAATGTGAGAAGATATACTCCTTCATAAACAATACTACAATTTCATGATCATTATTATGACAAGCCATGGCTTCAATCAATTTAGAAATGTAGTCTACAGCTACAAGAATATAAATGAAACCATGTGAAACAGGAAAAGGGCTCATGAAATCAATACCCCAGACATAAAAAATCTCCACTATAAGAATCGGATTTAAGGGCATCATATTACGTTGAGTAATGTGGCCAAGTTGTTGATATCTAATACACGCTTTACAATGTGCATGGGCATCTGGAAGCAGGGTTGGCCAATAAAAACCGCATTGAAGAACTTTGGCGGCAGTTTTCTTTCCACTAAAATGACCCCAGCATGATTGTTCATGGCAGAAGGATAAGACTTCGTTGTGCTCCCACTAGGGAATGCAATAATGAATTATCTGATTTGCACAATACTTAAAAAGGTAGGATTCATCCCTGTAGTAAAATTTAACTTTGACCAAAAATCTCTTGCGTTCATTTTTGGTCCATATATCAGGAATGATCTCAGACACTAAAAAATTAATAATGTCTTCATATCAAGGAGCATAAAAAATTAAATAAAAATGCTCATCCGGAAAAGAGTCAGATATCGATTCGGAATTACTGTCATCCTCATTAGCTAACCTAAATAAGTAATCTGCAACTACATTTTTAGCTCCTTTTTTATCCTTAATTTTGAAGGTAAATTCAGTTCGGAGAAGAATCCAACGGATCAATCTCTGCTTAGCATCCTTCTTCGTGAGAAGGTACCTAAGCGCGGCATAGTCTGTATAGACGGTGGTTGTGGAACCAACTAAATTGGGACGGAACTTATCTAAAGCATAAACAACAGCTAGAAATTCCTTTTCAGTAGTAGTGTAATTATGTTGAGCATCGTTTAAGGTTTTACTAGTATAAAAAATAACGGTAAACTTATTATTTAACTTCTGTCATAGCACAGCAGTAACGGCATAATCACTAGCATCACATATATGTTCAAAAGGTTTAGACCAGTCTAGTGGTTATATGATAGGTGCAGAGGTTAAAGCGGCTTTCAAAGTTTCAAAAGCCTGTTTGCAGTCATGATTAAAATAACAAATGGCATCTTTTAAAAGCAATTACATTAACAGCTTAGCTATTTTTGAAATATTTTTTATGAAACTTCTATAGAAACCTGCGTGGCCTAGAAAGGCTCTAATGTCACGGACAGTCCATGGTATAGGCAGATACACTATTTTATCTATTTTAGCTTTATCTACTTCTATTCAATTTTTTAAAACAATATGACCTAAAACTATGCCTTTAGTGACCATAAACTGACATTTTTCCCAATTTAAAACTAAATTCTTTTCCTGACACCGTTTCAAAACTTTAGAAAGATTTGAAAGATAATCTTCAAAGGAATGACCATGAATGAAAAAATCATCCATAAATACTTCCATGAATTTCTCCACCATGTCACTAAAAATATGCAGCATACAATGCTAGAAAGTACCAGCCACATTACACAGGCCAAAAGGCATTCTTTTATATGCATACGTACCAAAGGGACATATGAATGTAGTATTCTCTTGGTCATCAGGGTCAATAATAATCTGGAAATAGCCAGAGTAGCCGTCTAAAAAATAATAGTAAGCATGGCCGGCTAGACGTTCAAGCATTTGGTCGACAAAAGGAAAAGGAAAGTGATCCTTATGTGTCATGGCATTAAGCTTCCTATAATCAATACAAATCCGCCACATTATAGGAATTCAGGTGGAAACTAACTCTCTATCGGCATTACGAATAACTATAACACCTGATTTCTTAGGGACTACATGAACTGGGCTCACCCATTCACTACCTGAAATGGGGTATATAATGACAACATCGAGTAATCTCAAAACTTCCACTCTAACTACCTCTTTCATGGCAGGGTTCAAATAAAGTTCTGGCTCACGGGAGGTTGTCACATTATCCTCTAAATGTATATGATGTTTTGCAAACGTTAAGGTCAATACTCTTAATGTCCTATAAAGACCAACCAATAGCATAACAATGCTCACGAATAATCCTAATAAAATTTGCCTCTTCAATAGTAGATAATTAAGAAGAGAAAATAATCGAATGAGTGCCATCCGGATCTAAATGAATATACTTTAACTCAGCAAGAATAGGGTTAAGCTCAGGGGTGGGAGGACTGGGAATGAGGGAATCAGGAGGGTGTTCCTCCTCTAAAACACAGATTTGTTTAGGAATGAGTTCTTCAAACTCAAGAGCTAGATCATGGATAGGAGTAGATTCTAAGAGGTCATGTACTTCTTGGATGCAAGAATCCTTAGTACTGCTAAACGAAAGAAATTGGTGCATCAGATTATCTGGAAAAGTTTTGTTAAAATAATCTTGGGCGAGGCTCTCTATCATGCTAATTTTGCCATCTATAGTCGTGTCTGGTGTCTATTGCATCATTTTAAAAACATTTACCTCAACAACAAAATTTCCAAAGGAAATGGATATTGAACGATCGCGGAAATTAATGAGGGCATTGGCAATTGCCAAGAAATGACGCCCTAAGATGATAGGAACAGAGTTATGAGCGACTTCTATGTCTAGAATGACAAAATTGGCTAGATAATAGAAGTCTTGTACTTTACCAAGAATATTTTTAACTACGCCCTTAGAATACTTAATTGAATGATTGACTAACTACAAAGTCATTTTAGTCGGTTTTAGATTGTGTATACCTAGTTGTTTATAAGGGTAAAATGGGAGTAAGTTAACACTCGCCCCTAGATCTAGAAGAGCAGTTGTTGTGAAAGTATATCCTAAGGTATATTGTACAGTGGGACGACCAGGGTCCTTGTACTTAACGATTCTATTGTGCTCAGATAAAAAGGGAAACTATTATGTTAAGAAGGCTTCTTTAGGTATGTTTGTTTTCCTCTTTGTGGTGCACAAATATTTAAGCAACTTAGCGTGTGTTCGAAGACGTTTTATAGCTTTGAGGAAGGGTAGGTTTATAGTTAAATTTTTAAAAACTTCTCTAATCTCATCAAAATTATCGTCATTCTTTTGCATAGCTAGTCTCTATGGAAACATTGATTTTTCTCTATATTTAGCATAAGGTTAAATAGGAGTATTGCCCTTTTCTTTTATTTTTGTTAGTTTCCCCTTAGGTTGAGGTTTAACTGGTACTTCTACCATAGTAGGATCTTCAGTTTCAACTATGGTATCTAATAAGTTTTCTTTATCTTGTTGTGGGGAATCCTCAGGCATTATTACTTTGTTGTATACCACTTTCCCTTAACAGAGAGTAGTTACGGCCTTTAGTTCTCCTTGTATTATATTTTCATTACTAGAACTTCCATTTATTTCAAAGGATGTGTTTGTTGATTTTGGATTAGGTACATGCTAACCTAGAAACACGCCTTTTTGTTGTGGTTTTTCTTCTTAGGCTAACTGTTGGATGGATTGTTAGATTGCTAGTAATATCTGTTGTTGAGTTTGCATAAATGCATCGAATTTATCAGTTTGGGAAGGTTGAGTTGCCACGGGTTGTGTAACAGGAACTATCTCACGGTTATTATTAACAAGTGGATTTTGATAGTTATTATTTACTGGGACTAAACTTCTATTATTATTATTATAGTTACCTTGCCCTTGTCCTTGTCCTTGCCTTTGTTGATATTGATTATAGTTGTTCGTGGACCTAACGTTTTGATTATTAAAACCTGGAGGTGCTGCTTGTTGGTGATTATTACGCCAATTAAAATTAGGATTTTGTTTCCAAGGTACGTTAGGTATATAATTAAAAGCACAGACATCTTCTGCCTATACGTGATTGTGGTTGTTCATAAGCAAGAGGACAATAATGATTGGAATGCTCAAGACTATAACAAAAATTACAGCAAAGAAAGTGACGGGAGTTGGTTTCTCTTCTTGTTTATTGACAGAAAGGGCATCTACCATACGAGTGAGGAATTCAATTAACGTTTGAAGTTCAGGATCTTGTTTAATCTCAAACATACTAGCTGCCTAGTTGTAGAAGAAGGAATGGAGTGGGAGTAATCATTACCTCCCCAGTTGTTACTTTTCTTGGATTGATTATCTAAGGAGTTATATGCATCTGTGGTTCCTTTACCTAGGAAATTACCTATATTCATGATATCTAAAGTTTCTTTATGATGTTGGGATAGGCCTTTAAAGAAGACACGAACTAGTGTGTCTTTGCCTAGATTATGATGTGGACATTCTACTAGAAGATCAGTGAAATGATTCCAAGCCTCAGAAAAGGATTCTTAAGGCTTTTGGCGAAAGAAATGATTATTTTCTAGAATCTCATCAGTCTTCAATGGTGGGTAAAATTGTTGCATAAATAATTCTACTAGTTTTTCCCATGTATTAATAGAGTTCGGCTTTTGTGCTGTTAGCCAAGCAGCCGCTTTGTCAGCTAGGGTGAAAGGAAACACCCTGAGCTTTATTTATTCAGGTCTTACGTTAGGATGATGAAATGTAGTAAGAACTTGTTGTATCCTACATAAGTGTTGATAAGGATTCGCATGGTCTAACCCATGGAAAACATGTAGCAGATTAAATATATTGGGGGGGATTCTAAAATCTCCCGTAGTATCTGCAATAATTATGCAGGACTTAGGTCTATCGTTTAAAACCTTATAGGAATTAGATAGAGGTCTCTCTGCTATTTTTTCACCCATTGCTAGAAATGTAGTGTTGGTGGGTGTAAGTGATGTGTGTGTGGTGGTTGGTGAATTTCTAGATAGGCGTTGATTTTTGCGTCTACGATAAACTAATATGGTAGATTTATACATACCAGATCTTAATCTCATGTAAGTTTTAAGTCTAATAGTCATGTCCAAACGAGCATGCAAAAATAGCATGATTATTACTAGAAACTTAACCCTCTGACAGTAGATTCGAGGATGTAAAGAGGTGTTACCTGGAGCGTCCTTGCTATGCATATAAATAGCGTCTTCAACAGCCTTGAAGCACGTCTATGTTACTTGAACAATTATACGAGTACTGGTCTGGGTACACGGTGTGGATTTTGAAGTCCTATAAAAAGATTAACCTTATTAGTTTTTAATTTTTTAAGAATTAGGAAAATGCTTTTTACTATGGGTTTTGTGTTGGGCCTTGATGTTAGGCCTATGAAACTGGATGTGGTAGTGGGCATTCTAATTAATATTTAATTAATTAATTTTTTTGTATTTTTTATCAAACCAACGGCCAGGTCACTTAGGAATTTGAGGGAGGTTATCCGTGCGAGCACGTTACTTAATTAGATAAAATACTTTCAGTTTTCTAGACACCGTTTAGAATGAAGAAAAATAATTTTTAAAATTTTCTAACTTTTAGCATACAAGTATTGTACTGTACTCGTGAGATAAGATTGCAAATAATATTAAAAAATTAATTTAACCTAATTAACCTAGGGCACATGCACGCTTAGTATTAGGACTATTTGGGCGCGTGTAGCGCTTAAGATATAGAAGGCGGGTCGCGCTCAGTGAAGGTAATTATGAGGCGCGCGCACGCTCGTGAGTGAAAATAGTGACTTGATTTTTTTAAGCTTAGGTCATGAGAGGGCAGTGAGTTGATTGCACAACTCCTATGCACTCCAGCAGTAGCAGAAAATTTCGAAGAAACTACGAACAGTGTTTTAGTGTGTGTTTTGTGAATAGTGAAAACAGTGTTTTGTAATCTAAACACGCATAATGTAAATGAATTAGATGGAAAGCGACACTGATACACACCAAAAAGTATAGTTTAAACCCCTTAATAGTATTCTATTTAGGCCAATTATGTTTATAACAAATAAAAGTTAGTAATGTTTAAGTGTTTTTGCGTATTCCAGGTCTTAAAGTTGTTTATTTGTTTAAAGACGCTATTTTGCATGGAAAACGAATCAAGACGATTGTTGAGGAAGTTCTATGTTTAAAGCCTAAGAATCATGAAGAAAAGCCTTTTTCAAGCTCAGTCAAAGCTGGGAAGTCAAAGTCAATTCGGGTAGAAAAAGAACATAAAACTCAATAGAACTTCAAATTGACGTATGTTTGGACTCGAGCCTCAGAATTAGTCTTACTTTATGTCAAAACGACCGACTCAGAATAAGCTTTCCAATGGACCTAGGCTTGCCCCAATCAGAGCTACAAAAGTAGATAAAAAGGGCACTAAAGGAATTTTCAGCATAATTAACCCTTTTAGACTTAACTTAATGGAGTTTGGGCGCACATTAGAGGCCTAAACTCCCCCTTTTTGGCCCATGCACGAAATGTAACCCTAACCCTCTCCTATATAAAGTGGGTTAAGGATAAACTTATTCTTCCTTCCTCCCCTTAGTCTCTAATTAGTTTAGTGTAGTTGTAGTTTAGTTTAGGGTTAAAATTAGGTTAGTATTGTGGCCTCCATTAAAACCTTATCAAATAAAGCTTTAGTTCTTCATATTCAATTCTTGTTTTATTATTTATGTCTTTAAGTCACTATTTTAGATTAATGAATCCAATAAAACTAGGCTTAACCTCCATTAGAATAGAGTTTATGAAGCTATGTGAGGATGATTGATTAAGTAAAATGGTTGTTGTTTAGAATAGAGTTTCAAGTTTGATGCTCATGGTTGTTTAGAGATAAAAACTATAAGAGTTGAACTATAGTTTAGAGCCACCATCAAAGAGATTTATGGTGGAGTTAAACTCTCATGCTAGTAGAACCTTGATACGGGAGGACTTGGTGTTCACTAGGGATCAATAGGCAATTCGATAATCAACCTAATGATCAATCGAATTGCGTGGTGGATTAACCTTCTCTAATTATCTTCCTCACCTTTAAATCTACTGTTTTCAATCTTTTATTTACTGTTTTCATATTATAAATTTCTCTCTCATTAGTGATTAGTTTAATTAAACTAAATTTGTTACAAGTACGTGCAAGCAAGAGTGGTTCGAACACGACTACTCCCATATAACAATTGTTTTAGAGAGTATTATTATTGATTGATTAGAATGATTTTAGCATGTTAGAACTACTGTGTTTTCACATCTTAAGTTAATTCTCTTTTCAAATGGCGCCGCTTGCCATCTTGTTTTGTTACGTATAGCGTGTTTAGATTAACAAAACTGTTTTCACTATTCACAAAAGCCACCACTGAAAACACTGTTCGTATTTTTTCACAATTTTTCTACTACTGTTCGAGAGCATACGAGTTGTTCAACCAACTCTCTGCCCTCCCATGACCTGACCCAAAAAATTTGAAACCCTAGTTTTAAATCACAAGCACGCGCGCGCCCTCAAATTGCCTTCACTAAACGCGACCCGTCTTCTACATCTTAAGCGCGCATCGCACCCAATATAACTAAATTCTAAACGTGCACGCACCCTAGGTTAATTATCTAAAATTAAATTTTTAATAATATTTCTAATATTATCTCACGAGTACAGTACAGTACTCGTATGCTATCAACTACAAAATTTAAAAAAATTATTTGTCTTCATTCTAAACGGTGTCTAGAAAATTGACAGAATTTGGGGTTCTCTAATTAAGGAACGTGCATGCACAGACAAACTCCCTCAAATTCCTAAGTGATCTGGCCATTGGTTTGATAAAAAATATAAAAAAATTAATTAATTAAATATTAATTAGAAAGCCCACCCACTACCAAAGCCCGTTTCATAGGCCTAACATCAAGGCCCAACACGAAGCCCATAGTAATTAGCTTAAACTTTATTCTTAAACGTTAACACTAATAAGGTTAATCTTTTTACATTACTTCATAATCCACATCGTGTACCCGGACCAGTACTCGTATAATTGTTCAAGTAGCGTAGACGTGCTTCAAGGCTGTTGAAGATGTTATTTATATGCATAGCAAGGATGCTCCAGGTAACACCTCTTTACATCCTCGAATCTATTGTAAGAGGATTCTATTTCTAGCAATAATCAGGCTTATTTTTGCATGCTCATTAGGATTTGCCTATTAGACTTAAAACTTGCATGAGATTAAGATCTGGTATGCATAAACCTGCCATATTAGTTTATCCATACAAAAATCAACGCCTATCTAGAAATTCACCAATCATCACACACACACCACCTACACCCACCCCAACTACATCTGTAGCAATGGGTGAAGAAATAGCAGAGAGACCCCTCTTTGATTTTTATTAGGCTTTAAATGATAAACCTGAGTCCTGCATAATTCTTGTAGATACTATGGGAGATTTTAGAATCCCCCCCCAATATATTTAATATGTTACCTGTGTTCCATGGATTAGACCATGAGAAGCCTTATCAACACTTACGTAGGATACAACAAGTTATTACTACATTCCATCATCCTAACGTAACACCTGAACAAATAATGCTAAGGGTGTTTCCTTTCACCCTAGCTGACAAAGCAGCAACTTGGCTAACGGCACAAAAGCTAAACTCTGTCGACAAATGGGAAAAACTAGTTGAATTATTTATGGAACAATTTTACCCACCACAAAAGACTGATGAGATGCTATCACATATTTATTTCTTTCGCCAAAAGCCTCAAGAATCCTTTTCTGAGGTTTGGAATAGTTTCATTGATCTTCTAGTAGAATGTCCCCATCATAATCTTGGTAAAGAGACACTAGTTCGTGCCTTCTTCAAAGGCCTATCCCAACACCATAAGGAGATGTTAGACATCATGAACGGAGGTAATTTCTTAAGTAAAGGAGCGACAGATGCGTATAACTTCTTTGATAATCAATCCAAGAAAAGTAACAATTGGGGAGGTAACGATTACTCCCACTCCAGTATTTCTTCTTCAACAGTTAAGGCAACTAGTATGTTTGAGGCAAAACCTGACCATGAACTTAAAACTCTTATTGAATCCCTCACTAAAAAGGTCGATGCCCTCTCTGTGTATAAACAAGAAGTGATACCCACTCCAGTCATGAACATCAACTCCCTTTCATGTAATGTTTGTTTTAATCCCAACCATACCAATTCTTTTAGTCCCTTACTCTATGGTTCACCGCCACCACAACCTGTAGATAATTTCGCTTTCACCAACCCTAACACACAATAGATGCAAAACACTAATTATAATCAACAACAACAACCTACACCCCCAGGTATTAATTATCAAAACATTAGGCCCACTACAGACTTCCACCAATTTAAGCAACATTTAGGACAAGGATATTTAGGTGACCGACCAAAATAGAAGTTTAGTGCCCGTGACCCAAAATGATCACCATCAAGACATGACCAAGCACCAAGCCTTAGTTCCAGTCACTCCACCAGTTAAACCATCTACAGAGGACGTAGTAGTAACTTTGCTGCAACATCAAAATCAAATTATGCAGCAAAACTCCAACTTGATGAAGGAACAAAATGAACAAAACTCCAGATTTATGAAAGATCAACATGATCCAAACTCTAACATGCTACAACAAACGATGCAAATGATGTAGTCTTTGTGCCAAAAGGTACTTGAGATATCTCCTAACCAAAATAATAACCAACAAGGCGTGTTTCCAGGTTAAGTTGTGTCTAATCCTAAGTCAACAAACACTACCTTCGAAGTAAACAGTATTCAATGTAATGGTAATATAAACCAAGGGGACCTACAGGCAGTCACTAGCTTTCATTCGGGGAAAGTAGTTGATAACCAAGTGACTATGCCTAAAGATCACCCGCAAACAAATAATGAAACCATACCAAATACTGTCATAGAAACTGAAGACCCTACAACTGTAGAAGTACCAGTTAAACCACAACCAAAAAGGAAAACCTTACAAGACCCCATAATAGAAATTAATGATCCTACACTTGTAGAAGTTCCAATATGGAAACCTAGCTAGAAAATGGCAAAAGATAGAAACAAGGTTAATACTTATGTTAACACATATGCTAAGTATAGAGAAAAACCACCATTTCCCTGAAGACTAGTTATGACTAAAAAGGACGAGAATTTTGATGAAATTAGGGAAGTGTTTAAAAATCTGACTATAAACCTACCTTTTCTAGATGCTATAAAAAATCTACCTGGACACGCTAAGTTTCTAAAAAAGTTGTGCACCACGAAGAGGAAAACCAACACACCCCATGAATCCTTTTTAACTAAACAATATCCCTCTTTATCTGAACATAACGGAATTGTTAAGTACAAAGACCCTGGTCCTCTAACTGTACAATGCACCTTAGGCAATAACTTCATAACAACTGCACTATTAGACCTAGAGGCGAGTGTTAACTTACTCCCTTTTTATTTATATAAATAATTAGGTCTCCATCAACTTAAGCCAACCAAAATGACTTTGCAGTTAGCCAATCATTTTATTAAGTATCTCAAAAGCGTAGTTGAAAACATTCTAGTTAAAGTTTAGGATTTTTACTACCCGGTTGATTTCGTTATTCTTGACACCGAAGTTGCTCATGATTCTATTCCCATCATCTTAGGGCGTCCTTTCTTGGCAACCGCCAATGCCCAAATAAATTGTCGGGATGGATCAATGACTCTTTCCTTTGGAAATCTATCCTTGGAAGTTAACATGTTTAGACTCAAACAGGGACAACTAGGTTTGCCTATAGAATGAGAAGTGAAATCCATTGAGAGTTTTGTATATCACATTAGTGCTTCTGACACTTTCCTTCCCATACTAGTAGATACGCCTCTTAGGGAAGAAGACAAAAATAATAATTTTGACTCCTTGAACATAGATGAAATCAAGGAAGATTTCCTTCGACTATTTTGCAACCCTTCTTTGGCACCTCGCGAGTCCCCTCCTATTAACATCTATTCATCCCTTAACGCAATGACGGAAGAAGAATTTTTCACTCTATATCCCAGTGATTCTTCTGACCCACCTATTGAGAAATGTCTTGCATATCTCAAGGCCTCTGATGATATAGAACTAAGAACACTATCTCATAACCATTCACCTTCCATCACCAATGTTCCCCACCTTCCACCTTTTCCAAGGAACCTTAAGTTTGCACTTGACCTTCTTGCTTCTTCTGTGCTTCATGATTTTCTAAACCCATCTGGTAAGGAAATAATACATAATGACAGGCCACCCGATCCCTTCATTTTCAAATATGAGACAATTCAGACCTACACCATGAATAAGTTTTGTCTCTAAACCCATATTCTCATTTTTTCCATTCCTTCCTTCTAAAACTTATCTATATCCCACATATCTTCCACAACCATCTAATTTCTCATGATCATTCACTTAGCCACCCTTTCGTTGGAGGAAAAAGAAGAGAGTACATGCTCGATTAGGTTCTAGATCAATCAGATTTCACTCTCATTCCGCTAAGCCACGCCATAGGAAATCTTGGTGGTTAATTATGTTTGATGGTGCATTCCGTGTTATCTATTTATGGAAAGATCCACAACTATTTAGGTTGTTGATATATGGTAAATTGCATGTTAATACATATATTTTAGATCAAGTCTCGAGTATCTGAATATAAAATACTCAAAGTATTCTTCGGTGTACTCCATTCCAATCTTATATTATAGGAATACACTATGAGTTCCATTTTCTTTTTTCTTTGTAATTTTGTTTCTCCAAAAATCAAACATATAAAAATAAAAAATAAAATAAAACATAAAAATATACTAGTAAGTCTAGGGAATCTGACTTTAAAATACCCAAGTTTTTGTACAATAACACCTTAATGGAGTATAGGCCAAACAAAAATTTTCAAACTTAAAAAGTGTTTTCAAATTTTGTTTGGGGGTGGCGTATTTTGGTTTTTTGTTTCAAAACTTTTTGTCACCGTTTGCCTGTCATGTTCACTCCAGTAAAGTATAAGTTAGTTAGTTACGTAATTTAATTATGCTATTAAATTATTTTATGAACCCCCTTCTCCAAAACTGTTTGGGGGTGGTATATTTAGTTTTAGCACATTGTATGTTCACGTATTAAAATTGCATGTATAAATTTCAAAATCTTGATTTAATTGGGATGCATAATGTAATTAGGTACCTTAATTTCGTGAAATTTCACTATTTTGCTGAATTTTAGAAGTTAATCCTATAGGAGCTACGATATGTGCATGCTTGATTTGTGAACGTATGATATTATTTTATTTATGTTAGAATCTGCTTGTGTCCCAAGCGCTATTTATTATTTCATGTTATCCCCATAACAGGAGGAAGTAATATAGGAGTTGCATATGTTTTCATTTATTTATATTAGTATAGATTAACCTTCTTTTTGTGTGCTCCCATTTACAAGCACGTTTCTATGGTACTCTCTACCCTTTATTTTCATTCCATACTTTGGGGACAAAGCATGATTCTGTTTGGGGTGGTATAGAAGCACGTTGTAAATGGTTAAGCACATATTATGTTGTATATTATATATTATTTGTCGTATAAAAAGTATAAAATCATAAAAATAGTTTATATTCTGCACTTAGTGATAATGGTATTGTTCCCTTCTCCATGATGATATTAGTCTAGAAATCTCACGTAGTACTCGAATTAGGATTTAATTTTTGAAACTTAGATTAATATGTAGGTAATAGTCATTGCATCTTTTCTTAAACATCTTGCATGAGCATCTATAATTATACTTGGCAGTATTTTTCTAAGACCTAGGTTAAAGTACTTAATGCATATCCTCTGAGCATATATCCTAAAAGTCTCATATGAGTGAAATATCTGTGTAATGACACAAGAGAGAAGTAAAATCCGGGTACAGAAATCACACATCAACTTGCTTGATCACCATATAATATCCTAAGCGAGAATTTAGGCCATCTTTGGATTGATATAGCTAAAAATTCATACCTATAAATAATTATCCGCTAGTCGCCCCACTGAGCCTTTCATTTAGCCTTTTCACAAACCACAAATCTTTTACCCAATAAAACAAAATAAAAAATAAAATCAGCCTACCCATCTTGAATGAGTCTGAGAAATAGGATGAGTGAAGAAAAGAGAAGAGAAAAACTTGTGTAAACAAAAATTAGTTAGTTGCTTCAAAAGAAAAATAAAAGAAATAAAGCTTCCATCCAAAGAAAAGAAATAAAATAAAAAGTTAGAACTCCAAAAATAGAATCAAATGAGTCAAAAGCCAAAACAAAAGGGCTAAAGATGGAAACTAAGTTTAGAAGCAAAGTAAGAACAAGGTTTTCTCTAGTTACAAATTTTGAATACCCTATTATCTCAGACTTGTTTATTTGAATATCCATTTTGTTTCTTCTTAAACCATCACCTCAGTCCCGTATCACCTAATAAAAATATCTAGCTCAATTAGGATTAATTTGATGTGATAGTAAGTGGTAGATATGTATGATCGACCTCAGCTTCTTTGGATTGTCATTGAGATTGTGAGGAAACGTGTGCCCACTACATACTGGAGTTAGCAAACTTGAGTGGAAAAATCAAAATGTTATGTGTCTTGACACATTTTTTGTGAGAACCTATTTAGGCACGAGTTTTAGAAACAAGCATGCCATTGCATTTCATAGAATAGTTCATTGTATAGTTGTTTATCTTAAGATGATTTGATTATTATGCATGTATTAATTTCGGAGTTAGATTGATGATCCTTGTTTAAATGCTAGTGAGATGTATAGATTCTGAGATAAAATTAGGGGACATTACTTTTATTTCTTAGTTGTTGTTGTATAAATGAAGTTTGTGAGTATCTTCGCTGGAAAATACTCACGAGGCTATAACTCGTCTACTAGGTAATTCTTAGTGGTTTAAGGCCTTATTGCATATGGTCAATGCAATCGCACTCTGCGAAACGAGATTAGTTAGGACCACATTTTTAGCCACTTATTTGTTTTTATTTCTCATCTTTACTTGAGGACAAGCAAAATGTTGTTTGGGGGTGGTGTAATAAGCACCCAAAATAGTAGTTTAAACCCCTTAATAGTATTCTATTTAGGCCAATTATGTTTATAATAAATAAAAGTTAGTAATGTTTACGTGTTTTTGTGTATTCTAGGTCTTGAAGCTATTTATGTGCTTAAAGACGGCATTTTGCATGAAAAACGAGTCAAGATGATTGCTGAGGAAGTTCTACATTTAAAGCCCACGAATCATGAAGAAAAGCCTTTTTCAAGCCCAGTCAAAGCTGGGAAGTTAAAGTCAATTCGGGTAGAAAAAGAATAAAAAAGTCAGCATAACTTTAAATAGCCATATCTTTGGACTTGGGCTTGGGCCTCCTTTATGTCAAAACGACCAGATCGGAATAAGTTTTCCAATGGACCTGGCATTACCCTAATTAGAACTATAAAAGTAGACAAAAAGGGCACTAAAGCACTTTTCAACAGAATTGGCCCTTTCAGAATTAACCTAATGGACTTTTGGCTCACTTTATAGGCCTAAAGTCTCTTTTTTTGGCCCATGCACAAAAATGTAACCCTAATCCTCTCCTATATAAAGCGGGTTAAGACTAAACACTTTCTCTCCTTCCTCTCCTTAGTTAATAAAGCTTTAGTTCTTCATATTAATTCTTGTTTTATTATTTATGTCTTTAATTCACTGTTTTAGATTAATGAATCTAATGAAACAAGGTTAAACCTCCATTAAAGGGGTTGGGGGTTGGGGGGGGTTATGAAGCCATGTGAGCATGATTGATAATGTAGAATGGTTGTTGTTTAGAATAGAGTTCCAAGTTTGATTCTCATAGTTGTTTAGAGATAAAAACCATAAGAGTTGAACTAGAGTTTAGAGTCACCATCAAAGAGATTTGTGGTGGAGCTAAACTCTCATGCTATGGAACCTTGATCCGAGAGGACTTGGTGTTCACTAGGGATCAATAGGCAATTCGATAATCAACCTAATGATCAATCGAATTGCGTGGTGGACTAACCTTCTCTAATTATCTTCCTCACCTTTAAATCTACTGTTTTCAATCTTATATTTACTGTTTTCATATTATAAATTGCTCTCTCATTTGTGATTAGTTTAATTATACTAAATTCGTTACAAGTACGTGCAAGCAAGAGTGGTTCGAACATAACTACTCCCATATAACAACTGTTTTAGAGAGTATTATGATTGATTGATTAGAATGATTTTAGCATGTTAGAACTAATGTTTTCACATCTTAGCTTAATTCTCTTAAGGCACGTGTCGTGCTTAAGATGTAGAAGGCGGGTCGTGCTCAGTGAAGGCATTTATGAGGTGCGTGCGCGCTCGTGAGTAAAAATAGTGACTTGATATTTTTAGGGTTAGGTCACGGGAGAGCAGTAAGTTGATTGCACAGCTCGTATGCACTCCAGCAATAGCAGAAAATTTTGAAGAAACTACGAACAATGTTTTAGTGTTTGTTTTGTGAATAGTGAAAAACAGTGTTTCGTAATCTAAACACGCGTAATGTAAATGAACTGGATGGCAAGCGGCGCCATTGATAAGAAAGAATTTAAATATTGTTGATGAACAGTGAATATGATATGCGTGAACTGTAAATTATGGTGGAAAAATAGTAGATAAATACTCTCTAAATCATGTGTGATAAAGGGGAGTAGTCGTGTTCGCCAAACTCTAGTTGTACACTACTTGGATGTGAATCTAGATTGCAATTATGTTTCACTAATAAGAGTCAAAACAATACATATGAGGTGAAAATAGTGAATTTAAATAATGAATAAAGGTATTATAAGGGGTTTAACCCGCCATGCGATTCTATTGATTATTAGTTAGTATCGAATCGCTCGTATTGATCCCTAATAAAGACCAAGTCCTCTCGGATCGAGGTATCACTAGCATGAGAGTGTAGCTCCACCACAAATCTCTTTGGTGGTGGCTCTATACTCTAGTTCTCCATTATGAGCTCTATCTCTAGTTACTCATAACGTTGAACTTGACGTTCTTTTATACAACACAATAAATAATAATGATTAATCATCTTCACATGGCTTCATAAACCTCCTCTAATGGAGGTTTAGCCTAGTGTCATAGGAATCATTATACTAAAACAATAATAATGAGACATAATAGAAAAGACAATAATTGAAATTAAACTAAAGTTTTTGATTGATTGGGAATTAATGGTGGCCACTAACTAAATTATTTTAACCCTAAAGAAAGTAAAACTAATTAAAACTAAACTAAACTAATTATTAACTAAGGAGAGGAAGGAGGGAAAGTGTTCAGCCTTAACCCTCTTTATATAGGAGAGGGTTAGGGCTACATTTTTGTGCATAGGCCAAAAAGGGGGACTTTGGGCCTCTAAAGTGAGCCCAAATTCCATTAGGTTAAGTCTAAAAGGGCCAATTCTATTGGAAATTACTTCAGTGCCATTTTTGTCCACTTTTACAGTACTGATTGGGGCAACACTAGATTCATTGGAAAGCGTATTCCGAGTTGGTCGTTTTGACATAAAGTAGGTCCAATTCCGAGGCCTGAGTCCAAACATATGGCATGTTGAAGTTTTGTTGATTTTTCTGTCCTTTTTCTACCCGGATTGACTTTTGACTGGGCTTGGAAAAGGTTTTTCTCCATGATTCTTGGGCTTTAAACGTGGAACTTTCTCGGCAATCATCTTGACTCGTTTTCCATGCAAAAGTGATACTTTTAGTCACCTAATCAACTTAAAGTCCTGAAATACACAAAAATACATAAACAGTACTAATTCTTATTTATTATAAACAAAATTGGCCTAAGTAGAGTACTATTAAGGGGTTTAAACTACACTTTTGGGTGCTTATTACACCACCCCCAGACAGCATTTTGTTTGTCCTCAAACAAAGATGAAAAATAAAAACATATAAGTGGGCCAAAAATATGGTCCTAACTAATATCGTTCTGCAGAGTGCGATTGCATTGACCATATGCAATAAGGCCTTAAACCACTAAGAATTTCCTAGCAGACGAGTTATAGCCTCGTGAGAGTTTTCCAGATAAGGTACTCACAAACTTCATTTATACTCCATCGACTAAGAGATAAAAATAAAATTTCCTAATTAATCTCAGATATCTATACATCTAAATAACAATATAATAAGAACAATGCTTTTGAAACCTAAGCTAATACACACATAATAATCAAATCATCTAAAGATACACATGCATGCTATTAACTATGTTATGAAATGCCCTAGCCGACCTATTTAGTGCAATTTGGTCAGACAGGGTATATGGGGCTACTAGGTGAGATTGGAAGCACCAGCCAAGCCAAACCATAGCACATAAAGAATGGACTATAGCATTGGTCGTGCGCATTGTATCAACCTTGACCAAATCGGTGAAATGTGTACAAAATTCTGAGAAAAAGAATGTCATGATAGGAGTGACTATGACTGGCATAAGAAGGTACTGACGCCTTACAGTCTGGGCTCTGGCAAGACCAGCCACTATGGTTTTGGATATATCATAATACCAACGCCCCTCTGCTAAAGCAATGAAGGCATTGCATGCGTGGGAATTCACATATTTGAAATGCCAATCTCCTAGGACATTAAGCTTAAGGAAAAGCATAGCAAGGACCATATTAAGGGCCATGCTTCCTAAGGATACATTACATTGGCCTTGGTGTTCTACTTGGAATATACCGGCACCATAGGTCTCATGGAAGTTTACCCAGTCATAATGGTTGTCATTATCATCTATATAATCAATATGGGTGTGTTAGGCAGCGACATGAATTTCTAATGCACATGCAATTAAGTACTTAGTCAGTAAACAAGGTTTGTCATCTAACTAACGTCACTATGAGTCTGTGTTCTCTATGGAAGCATGTAAAGAATTTAACATGCTCATAAAAACATTTAGTAAAGGTAGGAGAATAAGTTTGATCAGGTCATACCAGAAGAGTGTACTAATCGTGCTCCATTACCATATCATCAAAGTATGCACTGTACTTGTCATTGAGAAATAGATCCTCAAAAGACTATTCCAGTATAAGTTTTGAAGTAGACATAGTAAACAAGTAATGAACTTAAGTACTAGAAGTGTTAGAAGAAGAACCTGGAAATCCGAGCCTGGAAGCTTGCGGTGAGGGCGCTTGAGATATACCTTCGGAGGGCGCGGGCTTGAGTAAGAATGCTGATACCAAATTTATACGAGGGCGGTGCACGCTATATTTGTTCTTGTGTTAGGCGCGTGCGTGCTCTGAGATGCAGCATCGTGTTTAAGGGAATTTAGGTATGGAAGAGCAAGCTTAGATATTGTTTTTATAGTGTTTGATTGCTAAGTTTAAGACCGAATGGTTTCTAAATAAAAAGATATGCAAAAACATAATTTTCGAATAGTTTCCAACACATGAATTCTATTTCAGTTTTGGGGATTTCTATACATGATTATCTTTCAAAATTCCCTGAAATTTTGATATTCCATGAAATTTAAGGTTCCTAATTATATCATGGATCCCAATTGAATAAAACAAGGGCCATGGGTTGCATATAATGGGTTTTCTCTATTATATTAGCTTCTGAAATTCAGTGAAACTTTGAAATTCCTCGAAATATCAGGTACCTAATTACATTGTGGATCCCAATTAATTTAAACAAGGCCCAAGGGTTCATATATTTTTGGCCCAAAACTTTAAAAAATGTGATTAAGGCATGCAATTTCATACGTGCACATACATTGTGCTAAATTAAAATATACCACCCCCAAACAATTTGAGATGGGGGGTTCATGATATAGTTCAATTAAATTACCTAAACATTCTGAATTGCAACAGAAACTATATGGTAAAGAACATGTGATTAATCATGCATTAAATTTAACAATACCTTCATTGTAAAGCAATCACATAAACAAATAAATACTAACTACTTACTAAAGAAAATGCAATTAACAAATAATTAAACTAAGGTACTAAAATTAAAACAAGTACAGAAATTAAATAGTTAATACAAAAGAAAAATAAATATAAATCAAATGCATCACAACAAATAAAAAAGAAATAAGCTATCCCTGGGAAGAAGATGGTCCAGAACCATCAAAAGGACGACGACGCTCACATCTAGAGTCAGAAGAAGAAGGCGAACCTCCGAGCTGGGGCAAATGTCTCAAGACCTTGGCCTGAAAAGCTGCCTGCGCCTCTTCCATATTCCCTATAGTATTAAGCATGTCAGCGTGGTTGTTAGCTATGGTTTGAATGTTCTTCTCTAAGCTGTGGTGATGGCATTGAATGGAACCCTCGAGCTTCTGTATTGAATCACAGAGCGTAGATAGGGTTCGTTGACATAAAGCATATGCATCCCGCTATGGAGTAGTGAAAAATGTGCAAAATCAGAAGAAGCACGATCCATAGCGTTCTCAGCAAAACAAATAGGATATTCATCCTCTTCCTCATCCTGATCTATACCATCAGCTCTCTCTTCAAGCAGTGTCCAATGCCTTTGAACATAATTACTATACGTCTTTGCATTCGAGTGAAGCTTAATATGAGTCCTAGGTGACTCAGGCACACAACCCCAAGATAACATAATCTTAGTAACTAATATAGGTAGGGGTGCAGTGGTTAGGCATACAACCATAAACTCTTCACACAGAAAATCAATGAGGCAAAAACCATACCTCATGTTTTGCAAAACCCAAAGGACGTGTAGGAATGACAAGCTGATGTCACTTGGCTTTGAAGTGTTACAGAGGTTCTTGCCTAGCCACTACGTCACAACCAGCTGGTTAATCCTAAGCGACTGTTGCCTGGCACAGTGAGAACGATCATTGTAATGACCCTCAAGCAGCGTCTTTAGCATCAACTGATGCCCACCATCGAACTAGGATCTCTACAAGGTCAGGGTAACCTATTTCGCGGGTATCCCAGTGATGGATGCTAACAAATCATGCGTCATATCCATTTGAAATTCGTCCAAATCCACAAACATCCTCCCTGAAGGGAATATCCTCTTATTTCGATAAAATTTCAACACTAAATCCTCATGGTAGTACTCATCAGTAGAGTACCACATTCTATGCCACCCTCTAGCATGCATCTTAGTGCCGTAAAATGGATGAAATTGGTCCACGTTGAATAAGAATTCCGACATGATTTTTGCTGGTCTGCCCATTGGTAGGTTGAATTTTGAATATGGGTAGGGATATAAGTAGGGGATGATTAGGGGAAGGTGTTGTAAAAAGTTTGAGAAGGTCTATTTCGATAAGGGCATGGCGCGTTTAGATTTAGTTTTTGATAGGCGCGGTTCACGCTTGTCTCAATTTAGGTCAGATTTAATTTCATGTGGGAAGATGAACTGAATGGGCCGGTGCGTGAGGTTAAATGGGATGGTTGGTGGGGTGTAAATATCATGGGTTGGGTGGAAAAATTAATATTGGACCAAGCCCAAATCTTTTCTAAAATACCCATCATGTCTTGTTGTTTCGTAAAACTTAAAACGAAGATTCCCTATTCGTTAGCAGTCCGATTTTTGCGAATGACCTATGAAAATGATCATCATGAAAAATACTATCTAATGATCTAGGAAAAACTCAAATATAACCATGGGTGACATATGAAATGGTGGAAGAATGCCTCAAAATGCGTAAATAGCATAAGTTATGAGGGCAAAGAAAAATCTAGAAGACTAGATTGCATCACACGAATCTATACAACTAAAAGACAACATAAACAAAGATAGGAAATTGAGAGAACAAGGTGGGGTGATTACCCACCCCGAAACAAAATTTTGGAATAGGATGAAAAAAATTTGTTGTGGTGAAAATGTGGATCATTTAAAGTCAGATACCCTAGACTTTCTAATCTATCTAATTTTTATGGGCTTTATATTTTCTCATTTTTATGAAAAGGATTTTTGAACAGCGGAAAACAAACAATGCAAATAAAAATGTAAATCACTCCATAGAGAAACACTACTCAAAAGAAATGAAAAAAAAAAGTGCAAGAAAAGAATGCGTGGATTACATGAACGTGGACTAAGGATCTGGAACTTACAACCACACACTCCGAAAGGAGGATCCGGTTACATTAATTGAGCACTTCCAAAATATAGAATTAATATAGGAAGTACACTAAGCATAGAGGATCAGTCCTCATAAACAGGGTCTTGTATAAGGGTTTCTTCTACAGCTAGCGACCTTAATTTGTAGAAATGTTTTAAGCGTTAGCCATTTACTTGGAAGGTACTATTGTCCTTGGGATTTACCAAGGTAATTACCCCTTCAGGGGTGACATCATTAATCATAAAATGTCCGGACCAACGTGTTTTTAATTTCCCAGGAAAAATATGCAAACGTGAGTTATATAGCAAAACTTTTTGACCAAGATCAAACTCTTTACGCAAAATATGTTTGTCATGAATACGTTTCATGTTAGCTTTATAATCCTTCACTAAATCGTAAGAATCGCTACGAATTTCTTCAAGCTCATTTAATTGTAATTTATGCTTGACACCAGTGGCATTAATGTTGAAATTGAAACTTTTAATATCCCACAAGGCACGGTATTCCAACTCAATAGGCAAGTGACAAGATTTACCAAAAACTAAGTGGCTGGGTGACATACCAATAGGTGTTTTAAAAGCCGTTCTATATGCCCATAAAGCATCCATTAGGCTTCTAGACCAGTATTCTTTCCTATCAGGATTAACTGTTGTTTCTAAAATCTTTTTTATTTCTCTATTGGACACTTCTACTTCAATAACTCTATTACTAAAATATTTGCCTCCATCAATAATGATGGTCTAGGTATGCCGAAATATGAGAAGATATACTCCTTCATAAACAATACTACAGTTTTATGGTCATTATTACGACAAGCCATGGCTTCAATCCATTTAGAAACGTAGTCTACAGCTACAAGAATATAAATGAAACCATGCGAGACCGGAAACGGGCCCATGAAATCAATACCCCAAACGTCAAAAATCTCCAATATCATAATTGGATTTAAGGGCATCATATTATATTGAGTAATACGCCTAAGTTGTTTATATCTAATACATGTTTTGCAGTGTGCATGGGCATCTTGAAACAAGGTCGTCCAATAAAAACCGCATTGGAGAACTTTGGCGGCAGTTTTCTTTCAACTAAAATGACCCCCGCATGATTGCTCATGGCAGAAGGATAAGACTTTATTGTGCTCTGACTAGGGAATGCAACGTCGAATTATCTGATCCGCACAATACTTAAAAAGGTAGGGTTCATCCCAGTAGTAAAATTTAACTTTGGCCAAAAATCTCTTGCGTTCATTCCTGGTCCATATCTCAGGAATGATCTCAGACACTAAAAAATTAACTATGTCCGCATACCAAGGTGCAGAAAAAATTAAATAAAGATGCTCATCCAGAAAATAGTCAGATATCAATTCAGAATCACTGTCATCCTTATTAGTTAACCTATATAAGTTATCTGCAACTACATTTTCAGCTCCTTTTTTATCCTTAATTTCTAAGGTAAATTCAATTAGGATAAGAATCCAATGGATCAATCTCTATTTAGCATCCTTCTTTGCGAGAAGGTACCTAAGTGCGGCATAGTCTGTATAGACGATGGTCATGGAACCAACTAAGATGGGACGGAACTTATCTAAAGCATAGACATCGGCTAAAAATTCTTTTTCAGTAGTAGTGTAATTACATTAAGCACCATTAAAGGTTTTACTAGCATAAAAAATAAATGTGGATTTATTATCTAACTTCTGTCCTAGCACAGCACCACCGACATAATCACTAGGATCACACATAAGTTCAAAAGGTTTAAACTAGTCTGGTGGTTGTATGATAGGTGCAGAGGTTAAAGTGGCTTTTAAAGTTTCAAAGCCTTTTTACAGTCATTATTAAAATTAAAAAATGGCATCTTTTAAAAGCAATTTTGTTAAAGGCTTAGTTATTTTTGAAAAATCTTTTATGAAATGTCGGTAGAAACCTGCATGGCCTAGAAAAGCCCTAATATCACGGACAGTCCGTGGTATAGGCAGAGACACTATCTTATCTATTTTAGCTTTATCTACATCTATTCCATTTTTAGAAATAATATGACCTAACACTATGCCTTTAGTGACTATAAAATGACATTTTTCCCAGTTTAAAACTAAGTTCTTTTCCTGACACTGTGTCAAAACTTTAGAAAGATTTGAAAGACAATCTTCAAAGGAATGACCATGAATGGAAAAAT
This sequence comes from Coptis chinensis, assembly GCF_015680905.1. Taxonomy (NCBI): domain Eukaryota; kingdom Viridiplantae; phylum Streptophyta; class Magnoliopsida; order Ranunculales; family Ranunculaceae; genus Coptis; species Coptis chinensis. The sequence continues at coordinate 43,879,625 of NC_141456.1, forward strand.
CATCCATAAATACTTCCATGAATTTCTCCACCATGTCACTAAAAATATGTAGCGTACAATGCTGGAAAGTACCAAGTGTCTTACAAAGGCCAAAGGGCATTCTTTTATATGCATACATACCGAAGGGACATGTGAATATAGTCTTCTCTTTGTCATCAGGGTTAATAATAATTTGGAAATAGCCAGAATAGCCATCTAAAAAACAATATTAAGCATGTCCGGCTAGACGTTCAAGCATTTGGTCAACAAAGGGTAAAGGAAAGTGATCCTTGCATGACATAGCATTAAGCTTCCTATAATCAATACAAATTCGCCACATTATAGGAATTCGGGTAGAAACTAACTCTCCATCGGCATTACGAATGACTGTAACACCTGATTTCTTAGGGAATACATGAACTGGGCTCACCCATTCACTATTTGAAATGGGGTATATAATGTCAGCATCAAGTAATCTCAAAACTTCCGCTCTAACTACCTCTTTCTTGGCAGGTTTCAAACAACGTTGTGCCTCACAGGAGGTTTTCGCATTATCCTCCAAATGTATATGATGTTTGCATACACTAGGGTCAATACCTTTAATGTCGTCTAAAGACCAACCAATCACAGAACGATGTTCACGAATAACCCTAATCAAATTTGCCTCTTCAGAAGCAGATAATTGAGATGATATAATAATAGGTTGAGTGCCATCCGGATCTAAATGAATATATTTTAACTCAGTGGGAAGATGTTTAAGCTCAGGGGTGGGAGGAGTGGGAATGAGGGATTCAAGAGGGTCTTCCTCCTTTACAATGCATATTTGTTCAGGAATGAGTTCTTCAAACTCAGGAGCTAGATTGTGGATAGGAGTAGATTCTAAGAGGGCATGTACTTCTTGGATGTATGAATCCTCAGTACTGCCAAAGGAAAGAAATTGGTGTATCTGATTATCTGGAAAAGTTTTGTTAAAATAAACTTGAGCGAAACCTTCTATCATGCGAACTTTGCCATCTATAATCGTGTTTGGTGTCTGTTGCATCATCTTAAAAATATTTACCTCAACAATAAGGTTTGCAACGGAAATGGACATCGAACCTTCACGACAATTAATAAAGGCATTGTCAGTTGCCAAGAAAAGACGCCCTAAGATGATAGGAATAGAGTCATGAGCGACTTCTGTATCTAGAATGACAAAATCGGCTGGATAATAGAAGTCTTGTACTTTAACTAGAATATTTTCAACTACGCCCTTAGGATACTTAATGGAACGATCGGCTAACTACAAAGTCATTTTAGTCGGTTTTAGGTCGTGTATACCTAGTTGTTTATAAAGGTAAAACAGGAGTAAGTTAACACTCACCCCTAGATCTAGAAGAGCAACTGTGGTGAAAGTATCGCCTAAGGTACATTATACAGTGGGACGACCAGGGTCCTTGTACTTAATGATTCCATTGTGCTTAGATAAAGAGGGAAACTGTTCTATTCAGAAGGCTTCTTGAGGTATGTTTGTTTTTATCTTTGTGGTGCACAAATCTTTAAGAAACTTAGCGTGTTTTGGAAGACATTTTATAGCTTCGAGGAAAGGTAGGTTTATAGTTAAATTTTTGAAAACTTCCCTAATCTCGTCAAAATTATCGTCCTTCTTTACCATAGCTAGTCTCTGGGGAAACAGGGGGTTTTCCCTGTATTTAGTATAAGGGTCAATAGGAGTATTGCCATTTTCTTTAACTGTTGTTGGTTTCCCCTTAGGATGAAGTTTAACTAGTACTTCTACAGTGGTAGGATCTTCAATTTCAACTATGGTATCTAGTAAGATTTCATTATCTTTTTCAGTTTGTGGGGAATCCTCAGGCATAATCGCTTTGTTGTCAACCACTTTCCCTGAACGAAGAGTAGTTACGTCCTTTAATTCTCCTTGTATTAAATTTTTATTACTAGGATTACCGGTTAATTCAAAGGCTGTGTTTGTTAATTTTGGATTATGTACGAGTTGATCTGGAAACACGCCTTTTTGTTGGGTCTTTTCTTGGGATAATTGTTGGATGGATTGTTGGATAGCTATTAATATTTGTTGTTAAGTTTGCATGTATGTATCAAATCTATCGAGCTGGGAAGGTTGAGTTGCCACGGGTTGTGTAACAGGAATTATCTCACATTGATTATTAACGGGTGGATTTTGATAGTTGTTATTTATCAAGAATAAACTTCTATTATTATTATTATTATTATTATTACCTTGCCCTTGTCCTTGCCTTGGTTGATATTGATTGTAATTATTTGTGTGTGCATATTTTAGCAAATAGATATGTAACATGTGGCAGCATCTTCGTAAGGCTCGGATATGGTCTTGGTGTGGGTAGAAAGTACCATAACACACTTCAAGTCCAAATCCTCTTACTTCCTAGGTTCGGAAGTGAGACAAGAATAGGAGGTTCGTGGGCTTTGAAACTAGTTGGAGTAGTAGGTTCGTATAACCAACTCCGAACTATGAACTCCAAATCCGGAACTCAACTACTAGGTTTGGAGCAAGTTCGTGGGCTTTAGAACTAGTTGGAGTAGTAAGTTCGTATAACCAACTCCTAACTATGAACACCAAATCTGGAACTCAACTACTAGGTTCGGAACAGGTTCGTGGGCTTTGGAACTAGTTGGAGTAGTAGGTTCGTATAACCAACTCCTAACTATGAACTCCTAATCCGGAACTCAACTACTAGGCTTGGAGCTCTAACTACTACTCCGAACCTAAACATGTTTTTTCTGTTGTTTAAGTTAATAAAGGAGACATATTTGACTTGGGAAACATGGGGCTTCTAGAAGAGTCAAGATGAGACTTAACAAGAGACGATCTCCTAGTTAAACACTAATTGGGAAACCTCATCTATTATTATAAATAGGATAGTTTGAACTACGCTTATAAATAGAAGTATTTTTAATAGAAGTTATCATTCTCTTTTCAGAGTGTTGTTTCTTTTATTATTTTTATGTTGGGATACTTTTTGGATGTTGGGTGCAAGATCCCATATGTTGGCCAAACTTATATCAGAACCTTAAGAAAGCTTTTTTTGGATAATGAGTGAAAGATCTCATATGTTGTTCCTTGTGTGTGCTTAAGAAAGTTTACACTTAGCTTGGGATTTTATCTAGCTAAGCGCAGTTTTAATGCCTTATGTCTATAATTTTCAATTTATGCATTAGCTTTTCCAGCATTATGGTTTTCACAGGAATTGTTATAGGGGAATGCCCTACTTTCTTTATTGTCCCATATATACTTGGGGCATTAAAGTTATGAGTTACGTCTGAGTTAAAAGAAAAAAAGAAAACACTCGCGGCACACATACTTGATTATTTTTTCAACAAATTTAGCAAAATTTAACTCAAAAATAAACACTCAAGTATAGCTAATCAAAGGTCTATTAGTGATAGATAAGTTGATTACAACTCTAATGGCATTTTAAGGAATTACAGGGAAAGAATCAAGTTTCTTTAGGAGCTAATCCTTCTGGAGTTGATCCAAGAGTTGCCAAGGTCGGCACTGCAGTTCCTGATCCCTCCGCCAATTCCTCCTCTCCATATGTATCAACACCATGTTCCTCTTCCGAACCTTCCCCTTCTGAACCTTCCACTTCCGACCCTTGTTGATACTTTTGCAAGGCTAGATCGTTCTCCAACTTCACCTGAAGTACGTCAACATCAACCTCCAGATCGGGATACAAGACGTCATCATCAGGAGTGATGGATTCGGATGCCCAAGCTTTTCCGAGGTTTTCATCATACCGCTTATCGTATTCTGATTCAAGAATGTCAAACAGGCAATAGGCGGAAGAGATGCCATTCTTGTATGCTTCGGTACTGACTACGTCAACTAGTTCGGTGTAAAATTCGGTTATCTCCTTCGCACTCCCTTCAGGAGCTTCGAGAATCGGCACTGGGGCAGTCATAGAATTGGAGGATGATGAAAGTTGAGCTCTTAACAGCTCAAGCTCAGCATTAGCTTTGTTTAATGATTCTCCTAACTCCGTATTCACCAACCGAGAGTTGGTCAACTCCAATTTAGTCAATGTAGCCTTTTTACAAGCTTCGGATAGTTCGAACTTCAGAGGGTTCATTTCTCCTTACAAGGTTGTGGCTTTGTCCTCATAATGCATCTTTAGATTGTTCAATGTAGCAATCTCACCATTTAGACGACTTCAGTCAGCTTGACATGCCTCACAAAGGCCATCAAAATGGGCAGCTCGTTCAATCAGATTGTTCTTGACTTTAAGGATCTCCTGGTGTTCGAACTTAGTAAATTCGAGGTCTTTTTCGAGACTCTTGTTCTTATATCTGGTCTGCCTAAGCTCTTTCTCGATGGCTCTTACCTACGTAATTTCATTGGCTTGACTCTCATTCTTGCTCTTCATAATGTCATGATCACTCTCCAATCTTTTAATCGTTTGTTTAGAAATGAGGAGTTCCTTGGTCAAGTCAGCTTTCTCTTTTGTGAATTTATCCATTTCATCTTGGTTCTTATGCACCAGAGCGAAAGTTGTAGATACATCCATGCTAGCCTGCAGTGTTGAGAATACTATAGTTAGTATCCAAAACTAGCATATGAACGCAGAAAAAGACAATGAAGAGTTATTGCAAATTACCTTCATCATATGCCGACACATTCGTTCCAGGCCCATTGTTGCGCAGAGTACACTTTTATGTTTAGCTTTCTCTTTGGGTAGCGTCATCGATTCAACCAATCCCATTGTAACTCCAGGATCCTTAAGTGTATCTTGGTCAGTAATCATTCGATGATCTGATAATCCCAGTACTCTAGGAACTGGAACAAATGGCTTTGGAGCGGTTCCAGAGTTGGAAGATGTTGATTTGCTCTTTTTCCCCACCCGAACGTCCACATCTTGAGTAATTAGTGGATGATCCCTCCTTTTGTTTGACTTCGTGAACGGACCTTGGTTAGCATTAGATATCATATTTTCAACTGGATCGGATTGCACGAGATCCAACTCTCAATATCGGTCAAGAAAAAAATGTCATTATTCTCTACCCTTGTAGTGTCAATGCACGTTTCAACATCCGGCTCATGAGGAGGAAGTTGCAAATTGGGTGTCTCCATTGTAATCTTGGTTCTTGAGAATGGAATGCCTTCTAGACTTTTAGTTCCATTGAGACCTTCACCTTCGTAAATAATGAGGGCATCGGAAGAACCACCAGTTCCTGGAACTTCTACTACTCCTTCTCTTGCAGTGAGACGCTTTCTCGTAGCCTCAGTCACCTTCGGCTTACTAACCCTCGCATACCTGACAACCTCGGGAGGGGTTTTATTTGTTTTTTTTGGAGCTCTCTTCTTCAAGTTTGGGTCTGGCTTGGACATAAGGGCAAGGTTCTCTTTTGGCACAAGGGAATCCTTTAGGTACAAAGTAATAGCAGTTCCGAGATTCCCTCCCATATACCCAACTCTGGGTTCCAATGCTCGCAACTCCATTGGAGACACAATAAGGTACTCAGAGATTAAGAATGGATCTGGAACTATGGAAGCAAGATGTTTCATAGAGATTGGGAGTGCGATAAGTGCCGTCACGGCATTTAGCTCCTCAGTAGTTAGAGAAGGAAGAATTAGTGATAAACCTATATTATTAATAACATAATTGGCTAAATAGAAATACTATTAAAGGGTTTAAACCACAGTTTTAGGCGCTTATCAAACCACCCCCAAACAGCATTTTGCTTGTCCTCAAGCAAATATGTGAAATTAAAATAAGTGGCCAAAAATGTATTTTTAACTAGTCTCGTTTCGCTGAGTGCGACTGCATTGACCATATGCAATAAGGCCTTAAACCACTAGAAATTCCCTAGTGGACGAGCTATAGCCTCGTGAGAGCTTTCTAGAGAAGGTACTCACAAACTTCATTTATACTACAACGACTAAGAAATAAAAGTAATTGTTCCCTAATTTTATCTTGGAATCTATACATCTCACTAGTATTTAAACAAGGATGATCATTTTAAAAATTAAACTAATACATGCATAATAATCAAATCATCTTAAGATAAACAGCTATACAATGAACTATGATATGAAATGCAATAGTAGGTCCGTTTCTGAAACTTTTGGGTAGCGTGCCTAAGTAGGTTCTCACAAGGAATGTGTCAAAATACATAACACTCTAATTTTTCCACTCAAATTTGCTAACTCTAGTGTGCAGTGGGCACACATTTCCTCATAATCTCAATGACAATCCAAGGAAGCCAAGGTCGATCAAACACATCTACCACTTACTATCACACCAACCAATTCGTAATTGAGCTAGAGGTCTTTATTAGGTGATACGGGGTGTAGGTATTGGTTAAAGAAGGAAGGAAATGGATATTCAAAAAGACAAGTCTAAGAAAATAGGGTCTTCATATTATGTAACTAGAGAAAACCTTATTCTTTTGCTTCTACACTTTGTTTCCATCCTTAGCCTTTTTATTTTAGCTTTTTGACTCCTTTTATTCTATTTTTAGATTTTTTATTTTATTTCTATTTTATTTTCTTTTCTTTTCTTTTCTTTGGATGGAAACTTCTTTTCTTTTTCTTTTCTGAAGCAACTAACTAATTTTTGTTTACATAGGTTTTTCTCTTCTTGTTTTTTCACTCATCATATTTCTTATACTTATCCAGATAGGTAGGCTGATTTTATTTTTTTTATTTTGTTTAATTGGGTAAAGGATTTGTGGTTTGTGAAAATGCTAATGAAAGGCTCAGTGGGGCGACTAGCAGATAATAAATTTCATATAGGTGTGAATTTCTAGCTATATCGATCTAAAGTGGGCCTAAATTCTCGCTTAGGATATGGTGTGGTGATCAAGCAAGTGGATGTGTGATTTATCTACTCAGAATTTACTTCTCCCTTGTGTCATCACTCAGATATTTCACTCTTATGAGGTTTTTAGGCTAGATGCTCACAGGATATGTATTAAGTACTCTAACCTAGGTCTCAGAAAAATACTGCCAAGTACAATCAAAGATGTTCATGCAAGATGTTCATGAAAAGATGCAATGACTATTATATACCTATATATTAATCTAAGTTTCAAAAATTAAATCCTAATTCAAGTACTACATGAGATTTCTATACTAATATCATCGTGGAGAAGGGAACAATACCATTATCACTAAGTGCCTAGTATAAACAATATTTATGATTTTTAATATGTTATAAAGAAAAGTGCATAATTCACATCCTAAAAGTGCCTAATTTTTGTAAATATTTCTATCCCACCCCCAAACAATCGAACGCTTTGTCCTCAAAGTGTAAAGAGATAAGAAAAGAATTTGCCAAAGAAATATGGCAAAAATTAGCAGTACCTGTAACATAAATATTGTAAAGATGATATGATAACATGAAGCACAATTAAACTGTTACATACTAACTAAATTAGAGTAACATGACAGGCAAAGGGTGGCAAAACGTTTTGAAATGAAATACCAAAATACACCACCCCCAAACAAAATTGGAAAACTCTTTTTAAGTTTGAAAATGTTTGTTTGGCCCATACTCCAGAAAGGTGGTATTATACAAAAACTTGGGTCTTTTAAAGTCAGATTCCTTAGACTTAATGTGATATATATGTATTAACATGCAGTTTACCATATATCAATAATCTAAATAATTGTGGATCTTTCTATAAATAGTTAACACAAATGCACCGTCAAACAAAATCAAACACCAAGATTTTCTATGACGTGGCTTAGTGGAATGGGAGTGAATTCTGATGGATCTAGAACCAAACCGAGCATGCACCTTCTTCTTTTTCCTCCAACGAAAGGGAGGCCAAGTGAATGAGTGTGAGAAAATGGATTGTTTTGGAAAATATGTGGGATGTGGATAAGTTTTAGAAGGATGGAATGGAAAAAATGGTTGGATTCTATGAGGGATTAGCTTATCTGAATGGTGGTCGGGTGGTGCTCTAGGTAGTGTTTGAGAGGGTGGGTTATCACAAGCTCTTAGAAACTCATAGAATTCCTTATCTAGCTTGGTCGTATCCACATAATTATGGTATTCACCTCCAACTTTGAGGAATTCATCTATCTCCTGTATTGTGAGATTAACTCCATCTCTCATAGGATCGGAAGGTAGGGCGGAAAATTCTTTCTCTATTTCATTTATGATCAAGGAGTCAAATTTGTGATCTTTGTCTTCTTCCATAAGACGGCTATCTACTAGTGTGGGGACGAGATCGTTGGAAGCACTAATGTGATATACAAAACACTCAATGGACTTCACTTCTCCTTCTACAGGTAAACCTAGTTGTCCCTACTTTTGTCTAAACATAATAACTTCCACAGAAAGATTTCCAAAAGAAAGAGTCATTGAGCCATCCCGACAATTGATTTGGGCATTGGCAGTTGCCAAGAAAGGACGCCCTAAGATAATGGGAATAGAATCATGAGCAGCTTCCGTGTCAAGAATAACAAAGTCGGCTGGGTAGTAAAAATCTTGAACTTTAACAAGAATATTTTCAACTACACCCTTGGGATATTTAATAGAACAATCAGCTAACTGAAAAGTCATTTTGGTTGGTTGAAGGTTTGTTAGACCTAGTTGTTTATATAAATAAAAATGGAGTAAGTTAACACTCGCCCCCAGGTCTAGTAGAGCAGTTGTTATGAAGTAATCTCCCAAAGTGCATTGTACAGTAGGACGACCAGGGTATTTGTACTTAACGATTCCATTATGTTCAGATAAAGAAGGATATTGTTCAGTTAAGAAGGTTTCGTTGGGTATGTTGGTTTTTCTCTTCTTGGTATACAATTCTTTTAGAAACTTAGCGTGTCCAGATAGACTTTTTATAGCATCTAGAAAAGGTAGGTTTATAGTCAGATTTTTAAACACTTCCCTAATCTCATCAAAATTCTCATCCCTTTTAGACACAATTAGTCTATGGGGATATGGTGGTTTATCTCTATATTTAGCATAAGGGTCAAAAGTATTATTAGTCTTTGTTTTATCTTTAGCCGTTTTCCATCTAGGTGTCCATATTATAACCTCTACAGGTGTAGGATCATCACTTTCTATGGTGGTATTCAGTAAAGTTGTGCCTTTTGGTTGTGGTTGGACTGGAACTTCTACAGTTGTAGGGTCTTCAATTTCTATGACAGTATTTGGTATGGTTTCATTATCAGCTTCTATTTGCAGGCGATCTTTAGGCATAGTTACTTTGTTATTAACTACTCTCCCTGAACGAAGGCATATTACCATTACACTGAATACTGTGTATATCGAAGGCGGTGTTTGTTGACTTAGGATTAGGCACTGCTTGACCTGGAAACACGCCGCTTGGTTATTATTTAGGTTAGGAGACATGTCAATAACCTTTTGGCACAAAAACTACATCATTTACATCGTTTGTTTCATCATATTAGAGTTTTGATCATGCTGATCTTTCATCAAGTTAGAGTTTTGTTGCATAATTTGATTTTGTTTTTCCAACAAGGTCACTACTACTTTGTCTGTAGATGGTTGGACTGGAATTAAGGCTTGTTGAGCGTTCATGTCTTGATGTTGATAATTATGGGTCATGGGCACTAAACCTCTATTCTGGTCACCTAAGTATCATTGCCCTTGATGTGGAGTTAACTGGTTTAAGTTTGATGGTTGTGGTGGTGGTTGTTCATAGACAAGAGGATAATAGAAGTCGGAATACTCAAGACTAAAACAGACATTACAACGAGTAGAGTTAATGTTCATGACTGGAGTGGGTGGTCGTTGTTGAACAGAGAGGGCATCGATAAGAGTTTTAAGCTCGGGATCATGTTTAACCTCAAAAGAAGAAGGAGTGGAGCGGGAAGATTCATTACCTCTCCTATTGTTTTTCCTCTTAGATTGATCTTCTAAGAATTTATAAGCCTCCAAGGCTCCTTTACTAAGAAAACTACCCCTAGTCATGATATCTAGAACCTCCTTATGACGATGTAAAAGCCCCTTGAAGAAGACACGAACAAGCGTGTCTTTCGCAAGATTATGATGTAGGCATTCAATGAGAAGATCAGTGAAATGATTCCAGGCCTCTGAAAAGGATTCATGAGGATTCTGGCAGAAGAAATGAATCTTTTGAAGCATTTCATCTGTCTTCAGTGGTAGGTGAAAGGAAACACCCTAAGTTTGGCGTTTGGCATTTGGGCAGTTAAACCAAGACATCGCCTTGTCTGCTAGGTTGAAAGGAAACACCCTAAGTTTAACTTGATCTGAACTTACGCTAGGATGATGGAATGTAGTGAGAACTTGTTCTATCTTACGCATATGCTGGTAAGGCTTCTCGTGGTCTAAACCATGAAAAACCGGTAACAAGTTAAATATATTAGGGGGAATTCAAAAATCCCCCACTAAGTCTGCAAAAACGATGCACGACTTAGGGCCATCGTTTAGGGCTTTATAAAAATTAGAGAGAGTAGTTTCTTGTTCTTTAGCCATTGATGCAAGTGTAGTGTGTGAAATTCTAGATAGGCGTGTGGTATTTAAGCCTGATTATACTAGAATTAAACTCCTCTGACAGAAGAAACGAGGAGTGAAAGAAGGAGTACCTAAATGCCTCCTTGCTACGCGTTTGAATAGCGTCTTGTATATGCAATATCAGTGTATTCAAGAAGATAGAAACACTGAATAACTTGAACAAACAAAAGTATGAACTAACCTGTGAAATCAGGCTTATTCAGAAGAGGGAGCGGACGCGCTTGGAATTGGCCTATAAAGGGTGAGGGGCGCGCTCTTGCTTGACTCAAAGTCCAAGCACTTGAGGGGGTGCTCAATAGCCAATAGAGGGCGCGGGGCACACTCTTGCTTGACTTGAAGTCCAGGCACTTGAGGGTGTAGGAACCGTTATTCAGAACGAATATTTCTACAAACCGCGGAAACCCACGCACAGCGGAATTAATGGGGTTCACGGTTTTGGATAGAAAACATACCTTTGAGAATCGGTTTAGATGTAATCTCTGGCAATCTAAGCTTTATGAAATCCGAAATCAACCCGTTGATCTTCTATTGTATTCCTTTAGAATAGATTGGACGTTGTGTGGACAACGATCTACCAATCCCCTTCGTTCTCACAAAGCTAGATCCAATTTTGGATCTATCTTTCCTTGCCTCTTTTTCTAAACCAGGTGAATAGTGAATTTCGGCCAGAGAGAGAGTATTCTATTTATAGGCTACAACAGGGACCATGAGGAGAAATTAGGGTTAGGCCTCCTGACGGGCTTGGGCTTCCCATGTTAAGCCCGTAACACACGGCCCCCCCACCGTCAACAAATGGCTTATTCCACTAAAGGTCATTGTTGCACTACCGCCCTAAATCCCAAATTACGTGTCAGCATTTATGGGCTTCATATTATATGCTTGTGGATTTCCCCGTGTTTAAGATATCGAATGTCCGTTGATTAAGTCAAGTTACTGATAACTACATTAATCAACTTCTTATGTCCTTGAGTAGTACCACTCAACCTCATTGTCATGTTGGAATAAATCCACTTACAGGGTTTACATGACAATCTTTTTGAGCTCCTCAAGGGGACATCATCAACCCGACTTCTTGCGGGACCGGATTCCTTCTATAATCAATAAATAAGACCTTACATACAATGTCATTACCCAATCCATCAAGTTTGTTGATTCACAAATGAATCTCACTCATTGATGATTTAAAGCAATGTACAATGCATGTAAGTGCCCGTTATTATATCCGGATTAGGAGGACAAGTATCCATAATAACAAAGCTGTTTGTTCTCTTATACATTCAATATAAAGAGAAACAACCTCACTTGGTCCTGTTCAATACACACAAAGTGTACTAGTGTAATCCTATAGTCAAGATAGACTAATACCAAATTATACTACAACCGTACCAATGGTTTGTCCAAATCCATCTAGGTTGTGAACGATTACTTATACTTTATAAGGTACTGATGATATGATCTTCTATGTGTTCACACCATATCATCTACAACATAAAGTATTAGACACATACATATAACTAATAACATATATAATATGCATAACATTTGCCCATATGATTCTCATTCAAAAATAAAGAATTAGAGTTAATACAAAAGTAATGCTTTTAGTATATAACCCTATCAGAGAGCGGGGAGTGCTCAAGAATTGCCTATGGAGGGCGCGGGGCGCACTCTTGCTTGCCACAATGTCCAAGCGGTTGAGTGCGGGGTGGGCTCCAAAAAATTTGAAATTTTTACAGTAGGTTGCTAAGACGTCCAGTAAGTAGCCTTTAAAATTTCAGAACAATCGGAGCTATGAAAGTCCTTCTACTTCCCTCCAAAATTTGTGAAACAGTTTTCAGACACAATACAAACAACCGCTCAATAGCCTATAGAGGGCGCGGGGCACACTCTTGCTTGACTTGAAGTCCAGGCACTTGAGGGTGTAGGAACCGTTATTCAGAACGAATATTTCTACAAACCGCGAAAACTCACGCACAGCGGAATTAATGGGGTTCACGGTTTTGGATAGAAAACATACCTTTGAGAATCGGTTTAGATGTAATCTCTGAGAATCTATGCTTTATGAAATCCGAAATCAACCCCTTGATCTTCTATTGTATTCCTTTAGAATAGATTGGACGTTGTGTGGACAACGATCTACCAATCCCCTTCGCTCTCACAAAGCTAGATCCAATTTTGGATCTATCTTTCCTTGCCTCTTTTTCTAAACCAGGTGAATAGTGAATTTCGGCCAGAGAGAGAGTATTATATTTATAGGCTACAAATGGGACCATGAGGAGAAATTAGGGTTGGGCCTCCTGACGGGCTTGGGTTTCCCATGTTCGCCCAGAACACACGGCCCCAGTCCGTCAACAAATGGATTATTCCACTAAAGGTCATTGTTGCACTACCGCCCTAAATCCCAAATTACATGTCAGCATTTATGGGCTCCATATTATATGCTTGTGGATCTCCCCGTGTTTAAGATATCGAATGTCCGTTGATTAAGTCAAGTTACTGATAACTACATTAATCAACTTCTTATGTCCTTGAGTAGTACCACTCAACCTCATTGTCATGTCGGAATAAATCCACTTACAGGGTTTACATGACAATCTTTTTGAGCTCCTCAAGGGGACATCATCAACCCAACTTCTTGCGGGACACGGATTCTTTTTATAATCAACAGCGCACCTTACATACAATGTCATTACCCAATCTATCGAGTTTGTTGATTCACAAATGAATCTCACTCATTGATGATTTAAAGCAATGTACAATGCATGTAAGTTCCCGTTATTATATCCGGATTAGGAGGACAAGTATCCATAATAACAAAGGTGTTTGTTCTCTTATACAGTCAGTATAAAGAGAAACAACCTCACTTGGTCCTGTTCAATACACACAAAGTGTACTAGTGTAATCCTATAGTCAAGATAGACTAATATCAGATTATACTACAACCGTACCAATGGTTTGTCCAAATCCATCTAGGTTGTGAACGATTACTTATACTTTATAAGGTACTGATGATATGATCTTCTGTGTGTTCACACCATATCATCTACAACATAAAGTATTAGACACATACATATAACTAATAACATATATAATATGCATAACATTTGCCCATATGATTCTCATTCAAAAATAAAGAATTAGAGTTAATACAAAAGTAATGCTTTTAGTATATAACCCTATCAGAGAGCGGGGAGTGCTCAAGAATTGCCTATGGAGGGCACGGGGCGCGCTCTTTCATGCCACAATGTCCAAGCGGTTGAGTGCAGGGCGGGCTCCAAAAAATTTGAATTTTTACAGTAGGTTGCTAAGACGTCCAGTAAGTAGCCTTTAAAATTTCAGAATAATCGGAGCTATGAAAGTCCTTCTACTTCCCTCCAAAATTTGTGAAACAGTTTTCAGACACAATACAAACAACCGAATGGTTAACCAATCAAAACAGAGCCAAAAATTGCCAAAAGTTTACTGGAGACTTTTGACAGATTATGCGTGGACCTGTAAAAAGTTTAGAGCAATTGGAATTCTAAAAATCCTTCTTATCGTCTATTGTTCTAGAAATTAAGTGTTGCAAAACTGCAGAAACACACTGGAAACAATCTACTAGTTAGGTGGTCAAAACAAATAAAAAAACTTGTCAAATTTTTACACCAAACTCCTGACTTATGATAGATATACCTGTAAAAATTTTAGAATTCTTAGAACTGCCTAAGTAACCCTACTCGTCTGTTTTTCCATAAACTTATGGTTTGGAAGCTGAAATGCAGCACTGTAAAGATGGTATTAGTTTGCTTGGTAAAATAATTTGGAAAATTCTAAAAATATTCCAGTAATTCAATAACACCTTAAGGATTATGCCTGAAATATTTTAGAAGTTTTCGAAATTTACAAATACCTTTACTTCAGTGCTCTTCACTGTGAATCTGCAAACACAAGGGAGGGCGGGCACACTCTAAACAAGGCAAAATAGAGGCGCATGCGCCCCTGTGCTTAAAACAGTGAACAGTAATGAAAATATGAGAAAAAATAAAGAAAAATGAAAAGGGTGGGTGGGTAGAGAATGGGGGATTGCCCCTTGGATTCAAGCAATTGAATTCTTGTCCTGAAAGAGTTTAAGATAACAGCGGCGCCATTTGATAAAGAACAAATTTATGCAAACTAACTATCTATGTGTAAACACAAATAATCAATTAACTAAATAAGTGCTTAATCAATATTCCTACTCTCAATTCATTATGCAATATATAAAGAGTACGGATTCGTTCCACTCATAAACTATCAAGACATAAATATAATTCAACTAATCAAACAAAAGGGAACAATTGATGAGAGTAATATGTGATGTGAAAACAGTAAATCCGATGTCAAAACAGTAGATATAATGATGATAAAAGGGTATAGAGAAGATTCAATCCCCCACGCAATTCGATTGACCATTAGGTTGATTATCGAATTGCCTATTGATCCCTAGTGAACACCAAGTCCTCTCGGATCAAGGCTTCACTAGCATGAGAGTTTAGCTCCACTACAAATCTCTTTGGTGGTAGCTCTAAACTCTAGTTCAACTCTTATGATCTTTATCTCTAAACAATCATAAGAATCAAACTTAAAACGCTAATACAAATCCACAACCATACTAATTACCAATCATCCTCACATGGCCTCATTAACCTCCTCTAATGGAGGTTTAGCCTTGTATCATAGGAATCATATTAACTAAAGATTGAATAGAAGACATAATTTAAAGATACTTGAATTAAAAGTAAACTAAAGCTTTTATTAATAATTCTAATGGAGGCTACAAACTAAACTTATAAACTAAAACTAAAAAGGAGAGAGAGAAAGAGAGAACCCTAATTTATTCTAAACTAAAAAAGGGAGTAGTCAATCTTTGTTTTAGCCTTAACCCTTTTTATATAGGAGAGGGTTAGGTTATAATTTTGCGCATAGGCTTTTAGGCTAGGTTATGAACCCATAAATCAAGTCCATAAGCCAATCGGGTAAATCATATCCAAGACTTTTAATTCTGGTCATGTTACTATAGCATGCATATTTACCAACTTATACTACTCTGATCGAGTCAAGGCCTAGACCATTGGAAAGAGCTTTCTAAGTCGATCATTTTGATATAAAATGGGCCTAATTCCGAGGCCTAAGTCCAATGATATGGCCTTTTGAAGTTCTATTGACTTTTCTTCAGCTCTCTAATCTGGTTTGACTTTCACTTAACAGTGTTGACTTGGACTTTTTAAGGGCTTTTTAGCCATTAAACTTGGGCTTTCTTCATGGAACTTCTCTAGCAATCACTTTAGCTCCTTTTAGCGCCTAATTAGTAACGAATTGACATTTATTCAACTCCGAAACCTGAAATACTCAAAAGCACATAATTAGTGATAAACCTATATTATTAATAACATAATTGGCTAAATAGAAATAATATTAAAGGGTTTAAACTATAGTTTTGGGCTCTTATCAGTCATCACAATGCATTGCATGTTCGAAATTCACGAAGTTTAGTTCCGGAATGTAATCCCAAGTTTGGATCATCACAAGGCATGGCAGGACCGGTTTTCACCAAGTTCGCCCTAATATACAAGGTTTGGGGCATGGTCACAGTAGGTCCAAATTTACAGTTCCTTGCACTGAAGTAATGCAAAATTTTGCCGATACATTCCACAGAGAAAATCAAGGTATACGACATTGCATACATTTTTACCCGGCCTTTTTCCTTAAGGGTTGATTCACAAACCCATGAATAAAAAAGGGGGGCATCTGTGTGTGCATATTTTAGCAAATAGATTTGTAACATGTGGCAGCATCTTCGTAAGGCTCGGATATGGTCTTGGTGTGGGAAGAAAGTACCATAGACACTTCAAGTCCAAATCCTCTTACTTCCTAGGTTTGGAAGTGAGACATTTTCTAGGTTCGAAATTGAGACAAGAAGAGGAGGTCCGTGGGCTTTGAAACTAGTTGGAGTAGTAGGTTCGTATAACCAAATCCTAACTATGAACTCTAAATTCGGAACTCAACTACTAGGTTCAAAGCAGGTTCGTGGGCTTTGGAACTAGTTGGAGTAGCAGGTTTGTATAACCAACTCCTAACTATGAACTCCAAATCCGGAACTCAACTACTAAGTTCAGAACAGGTTTATGGGCTTTGGAACTAGTTGGAGTAGTAAGTTCGTATAACCAACTCCTTACTATGAACTCCAAATCCGAAACTCAACTACTAGGCTTGGAGCTCTAACTACTACTCCGAACCTAAACATGTTTTTCTGTTGTTTAAGTCAATAAAGGAGACCTATTTGACTTGGGAAACATGGGGCTTCTAGAAGAGTCAAGATGAGACATAACAAGAGACGGTATCCTAGTTAAACACTAATTGGGAAACCTCACCTATTCTTATAAATAGGATAGTTGAACTATGCTATGAGTTTGATTCTTATACACAGGATACGTAGGCAGTCATTAAAGAACGTGGTTCAACTCATCATCTTCTACATCTCTTCTTCTTCTTGATCCAATACTTCTCATTGTTCTTTGATTATCAACAAAATATTTATGTTTCTAAATTAGGAAAAATCATCACACATTATTGGTGGGCCTAACGTTTTGATTATTAAAACCTGGAGGTGCTGCTTGATGGTGATTATTACGCCAACTAAAATTAGGATTTTACCTCCAAGGTGCATTAGGTATATTAAAAGTGCAGACATCTTATAGTTGTGGTGGTGGTTGTTCATAGTCAAGAGGACAACAATGATTAGAATGCTCAAGACTAAAACAGAAATTACAGCGAAAATAGTTTATATTCATGACAGGAGTGGATTTTGCTTCTTGTTTATTTACATAAAGGGCATCTACTTTACGAGTGAGGGATTCAATTAAAGTTCTAAGTTCAAGATCAGGTTTAACCTCAAACATACTGGCTGCTTTAGCTGTAGAAGAAAAAGGAATGGAGTGGGAGTAATTGTTACCTCCCCAGTTGTTACTTTTCCTGGATTGATTATCTAGAAAGTTATAAGCATTTGTGGCTCCCTTACCAAGGAAAGTTCTTCCATTCATGATATCTAAAGTCTCCTTATGGTGTTGGGATAAGCCTTTGAATAAGGCACGAACTAGTGTGTCTTTACCAAGATTATGATGGGGACATTCTACTAGAAGATCAGTGAAATGATTCCAAGCCTCAGAAAAGGATTCTTGAGGCTTTTGGCAAAAGAAATGAATATGTGATAGCATTTCATCAGTCTTCTGTGGAGGATAAAATTGTTTTATAAATAATTCTATGAGTTTTTCCCATGTGTCGACAAAGTTCAGCTTTTGGGCTATTAGCCAAGCAGCCGCTTTGTCAGCTAGAGGGTGAAAGAAAATACCCTGAGCTTTATTTGTTCAGGTCTTACGTTAGGATGATGAAATACAGTAATAACTTGTTGAATCATATGTAACTGTTGATAAGTGTTGTTTGCTCTTTTGTATGTGTATAGGTTTTACTCTCACACACTCGAGAACATTTGTCAAGTTACCTTGCTCACGTTCACGCTGAAATATATTTCAAGCAAGGGAATCATTCCAAACCTTGGGACTAAAACACTGAATTTGAACTAACCAGAATTTATTCTCTAGGGAATTTGTGAGAAGGATTTGATTGGTGATTTAATTAAGCTAATTACTACGTTATTTGAAGTACAAGTTACTAAAGCTTATATTTCACTAGATTTACTAAATTTTAATGCAAGAAGAAATAAAGATGGAAAGAGATATTTGGAGAGTTAAACTCATGATTAGAATTTGAATATCTACTAGACTAGAAGAAGTGAAAGTAGAAGAGAAGAATCCTAATTTTGCAAGAAGACATTTTATTAGAGTGACAATGAAAGATATTACAATTAGATTACAAACTAGAAAGCTAGAAATGCAAAAACATGGAATTTGCATTTTTTTTGTTTTAAGAAAATGTGGAGTGCTCTAATGGAGTCTAAAAAATGAAAATGAAAACATGCATGAATGTGAGAATGAATGCTCTCATTTCCTCCCTCCATACATATTGAGAGCATTCTCTCCTTGCCCACGACAAACCACCTCCCTCGTTTACTTCTCATTAATTTCATCTTATCTCAACACAAATCAAGCCAAAACTAAAACTATTCTTGCACAAAAGTCTAGTCAAGACGTTTAAAGATATGCAAGGTGTCAATTTGTGCCAATAATTTGCACATTATGTCTTGACTTGCTCCATGATTGGTGACTCATCCAATCTTGTAGGGTGCTACGTCCAGTGGCGGGTTGGGATTTCGACATTTTTACAACTTTTAGCCTTTCCATAGAGCTCATCACACTGATCCTCTTAGCAGCTCACTCGCCGAAATCGGAGTCCTGGTTCAAGAGATATGGGCTTCGGAAGTTTGATGCTTCTGTGCATGTAATATCGTTCTAACTTGATTCTGTCCTATTTAAGTCTCCGGGCTTTAGTCCGGCTTTGTTGGGCTTCACATGGGCTTGGTTGGAAGACTTCAGATATATATATACACTATTCCCGTGCTTTAATACAGGTTTTATCATCATTTTTACATTAACTGCGAAAACCTGCAAAAGTACGAAAATATAATTATTTCATGATTATTAAACATATAATCAACCAATTTGTTATATCTCTACGGAGTTTAATATTACAGTTTTGGGTGCTTATCACACCACCCCCAAACAACACTTTGCTTGTCCTAAAGCAAAGAAGAGACATTAATAAACAAATGAATCACCAAAAATGTGTAGTCCTAAGCTAATTCTCGTTTAGTAGAGTGCAGTTGCATTGACCATATGCAACAAGGTCTTAAACCACTAGGAATTCCCTAGTAGATGAGTTATAGCCTCGTGAGAGTTTTCCAGAGAATATACTCACAAACTTTATCTACACTACAATGACTCAGTAACAAAAACTTATTTTCTAAATTAATCTCAGATATCTATACATCTCTTTAGCGGGGAACGAGGATTAATTTCTTTGAAACTCAAGTTAATATGAGTACAATAATTAAAACATCTACATGTGAGCATGCATACAGTGAACTTTACATTGAAATGTACAAGTAGGGTCGTTTCTGGATCCTTTGGAGAGCGTCCCTAAATAGGTTCGCACAGGTATGTGTCGAAACACAAATTCACTCTTAATCTTTCCACTCATGTTTCTCTAACTCCAGTGTGCAGTGGCACATGTTTTCTCACATCTCAATGACAAACAAAGGAGCTAAGGTCGATCAATCACATCTACTACTTATTATCACACCATCATATTCCTAATTGAGTTAGAGGCATTTATTATGTATTGTGGGGCTTAGGTGGTGGTGTAGAAATAAATGGGAATGGAAAATCAAAAATAATAAGTATGAGAGAATAAGGTCTTTAAGATATTTACACTAGAGAAATCCTTGTTTCTTTTCCTGCTTCTACATGAATTTCCATACTTTGCTCTTAAGCTTTTGGAAATCTGATTTTTTTTTTCAATAACTTAAGAAAAAATAATTCTATCTTTCTTTCTTTCTTCTTTCGTGGGGCAAGTAACTGATTTGGGACAAGTTTTTCTCTTTATTTTTCTACAATTCATCTTATTTCACATACTCACCATTTAGGTAGGTTTATTTTATTTTTGGTTAATAGATGGGTAAGGAATTTTTGGTGAAAGTGATAAGTGCTCAAAAAGTGCAATTTAACTCTCGATTATGCCTCTTGTTTAGCCCTCTTAGTGGACTAATAGTGTTTGTAAGTTATGTTTTAAGATTCTATAGGTGAGAAAGAGAGTTTTGTAGAATATTAGAGAAAAATGGGTAAAATAGAGCAATTCGGAGCATTAAGGATCACATGGGAAGCCCGTGGACAATCATGGAGAAGGCCAAGGAATTGAAGCTATTAAAGATGCGACTTGGACCTATTTTAAAGCCTATTTGGAAGCCCAAGGCCAAAGGATTCGTTGCTTGGACCAAAGCCCACAAAAGAGGATAAAAGGATAAAGCAGAAGAGACAAAATAGGCTTACGATCTGGGATGCATAGATCGAGCGTCCAGACGCATTGATCAAGTCTAGGACACATGAATAGTGCGTCCAGATGCATGTATCGACACTGTAGCCAATTCCTTCTCAGTTTTGGAGATGAAGTTGGACTCTGGAAGAAGTCTATTTGTATTAGGAAACAAATGACGGTTTGGAATGCTTCTAGAGCTCATTGTAACCTCTATAAATAGAGGACCTAAGTGCCTCATGTAAATGGCAAATTCACTTATATTCTTGTCTCCAAAACTTGAGGCAGAGAGAGATTAATAATAAAATATCGGTTTTAACTAGCTGAGTCTTAATAAATTAGTCTTTCTAGTCTTATGTTCTTTGACTCTTCTTCTTCTCGTTCTTCGTGTTCTTCCTTCTTTATGGAAGGCTAATATTCTCCTTCAAGGGAGGAGATGAAGCCAGTGCTTAAGGTTTAATGATTCTCCTGGTTCATGATGTTCTTCAATCAGGTTAGTTCTTTATATTTTTAGTTATTAGTTCCATTGCCCACACCAGGGGATGGAAGTATAGATTAAGGTTTTTATTTATTACAATTGAATATCATGCTAGTTTAGGGTTTTATTTATTGCAATTGAATATTTGCTAGTAACATGCTTTTATTTATTACAATTGAATATAATGCTAGAATAGAGTTTTATTTATTGTAATTGAATATTATACTATTATTCTCTACTTTTCTTCTAATTGTGTAGTGTTTTAAAGTAAGGGAAGTATTCCTTGTGTTTGTCTTAGATGGTGATTCATTGAATAGCTGCCCAAGCTCACATAAAAGGAAAGAAGATACTAGTAACATGAATATAGGAACAACCTTAAGTAGAGTTAATTGTTTAACGATGTTTCACCCAAAAAGGCACCGGCACTCGCTCTATTGCCCGATTGTAGTCTACTTGGAGAACAACATGAAGCAGAAGGTCATTGAATCAAAAGCATTGGTGGATTTGAATCTCTTGAATCTATCTCTCTCATATTCTCTCCATATTTCCAATTCTTAGCTTTAGTATAAGTTTAGTTAGTTTAGTTTAGTTTAGCATTAGAATTTAAAATCTCTACAATTATAGTTTTTAATCCTTCAAACCCCCTTTCCAGTCATGTCCTTCATATAAACATACACTTAAAAGTGGAACGATATCCTACTCATCCTTTACTTATTGAGGGATAATTAGGTTTTGATACATTTTTTTTTGTTCAACGACCATCATCTATCTACATCATCCATATACCATATCTCACACACAAAAAGGAGTGAGTGTCAGAAAGTGAAAGGTTTTATGAAAGGTTTAGTGGGGTGACTAGCGGTAAATTTGTAACAAGTATGAATTTTTGGCTATGTCGATCCAAAGACGGTCTAAATTCTCACCTAGGATTCGGATGGTGATCAAGTAAGAAGACGTGTGATTTTCACTATTCAGAAAAACTATTCCTCTGTGTCATTACTCACATATAACACATATCGAGGCTTTTTGGTTAGATTCTCACAAGATTGATAATTTAAGTAGACTAATGGTGAGTTCCAAAAACTTACTGCTATGTACAATCGATGGTACTCAGTGCATGAATACTCATGAAAAGATGTAAAAACTATTGCGTACGTATTATTTTAGTTTCTTAAAAACAAATCCTAATTAGAATGCTAATGCAAGATTTCTAGACAATTTTCATCATAGAAAAGGAAACAAGACTTTGTCACTAAGTACATTCACTAAAAAGAAACTAGAAACTGTATACACCCTACAATTTGGCTAATTTTTGCTACAGGTTTACAGTACCCCCAACACTTAATGATGCTTAGTCCTCGAAGTATCAAGAGAGAAAGAAAGAAATTACCTGAAAACCATGAGCAAAATTAAGGCTGGATAGCTGCAACAGAAAGTTATTCTAACATAATATATTATACAAAAAAAACAATAGCACACCAACGCAACTATATACAGTTAGATATATATACACAGTGGCCTACTCAAATTTACCAACAACTATGATGACTACACTAAGAATCATCAATGAGTGTGAGGAAACATCCAAAATGAATACTCATGTTGCGTGAAACAACAAGAAAGTCCCACCATAAGGGAATCAAGTATGTCTGCCATGCCTGATAGATAAGGTGATATAAAGAGAAGTATCCAATAAAGTCTGATGGGATGGAAGAAAAAGTATGGAAGAAGATAGGCCCCTCCTGTATTCAAATTTAAAACAACATTTTAAAATTTGATCGAAATAACTAGTTAGTAATAACAACTAGAATTATGACTATCCTAGTAGGCATACTCCTTAAACATATCTTAACAAAAAGAAGGCACAAAGACAAACAAACAATTTTTTATTATTAGAGAACACGACGAAAAACTTAATTAATAATTTATTTATTTATTATTATTATTATTATTATTATTATTATATTAGGGAGAAAATGATCATGGACCAGGATGACGATAATGATGGTTATAGGGATGCAGATCGAGCACAAGACTGTTTAGTTTATCAATTTGTTAGCTGAGCTGAAGTTGAATGTCCCCCTGGTTGGTAGAGAGCGTGGTTTGATTCTCCATTAGGAGAGCATGATTTTCCAAGAACTGAGAGTGATTTTCCAAGATTTCCTCCTGTTCAATGGCATGCATTGCTTGACGTTCTTGAAATTCCATAAGACTTTTGATGATGATTTCCTGACGTGCGTGCAGTTCCCGTATGCCTTCCATAGGATTAAAAATGTTATGCATGGCATTTTCATCAAAGAAATGTTCAGAGTATGGGGTTTGGTCTTTTGTTCCTCTGTCAAGTTCATTAGAGTATCTGGAGTCCAAAAACAAGCGGCACACTCTGTGTGAATTACAGTAAGGCCAGCTATTTGAAGAGGTATTTCTAGATAAATTGCTAGATAACCCCAATGCAACATAATTTTTGTGACTAAAGTAGGCAAAGGTGCTAACCCATTTTTATTCCTGGTGATCGAGTTCTAGAGATATTGGATTATGCAAAAGTCATCCCTTTGATTCTGCATAATTCAGAGTAGGTGGAGTTGAGGTTTTGTCACTTCAGATGTTTTTTATGTTCCCGCCACATTGTGTCCTTACCAGTAGAGCATGGTTCTTTGATTCTATTTCAAATAGCGATGAAGAACAACGTGATTTCTATTTCCGAGTTCGCCACAAAATACAGTGGCCTTTAGTAGTTATTTGACGGTATCAAATGGTGACTCTTGAATATGCAACTCCGGGTTTGTCATTGGAATTTGAAGGATGTCGGAGATGATTTCCCTAGTCAATTCAAAATGTTGTCCATGGGCATGGAAATAGAATTTACCATGGTCAAATTCGCTAAATTGGTAGAACATCAAAACCAATTCTCTAGAATAAACAGTTGCCGAATGATATAGAAGAGGCATCCATCCTCGATGTACAATTCATGTGTCAAAATATGGAGAAAACAGACCTTCATTAAAAAAATTCAAATAATTTTTCTTGGACACTATTTTTCTTGGTTGATCCATTTGAAAGTATAAGTGAGGGAAGAATAGTGAAGAATGTGTAAAATGAAGATGGCTGAAGGGAAGAGATTTATAGCCAAGATATGAACATTTACGGATCAAGATGGATGGTGCAATTAGATCCAGAATTAATATGTGGGAAAAACACAGATAAAACATGTGCTCTGGTCGAATCACATTTATGTGGTAGGACGTTCAAGTGAGAAATTCCCTAGTGGGTATTTTAACATCAGATTCTGAGACGATTAAGAGGTGTTCAGAAATATTAGATAATATGGAGGAAGGTTTCACAGGGTAGTTAGACCAACACGTAAATTCCGAATTTATGGAGCAAACCTCACTAATGGGCACTGGTTAGAGCTTACAGAGTGGCGTGCGCGACATAATGATTTGACCTTGTTTTGTTTTTGTGAATTTTTTATTTCTTTTTTTTTTTAAGTGAAAATACAAATAATGCATACAAACATAACATAGGAAATTTCTCCATTTAATACCTAAACCATACAAATATGTGAGAATTATTTAACACGCCACGCTAATGTACAAAAACATTAAAGAAAATGAAATATATATGTTACATAGATCTAGATATTTTGAAGGATGTTATGCAAAATCAAAAGTATGACAGCGATAAACACCCCTATCATGAAAACCTTGAATGCATCATCACGTTGCTGCTTTTCAAATTTTTCGATCTGATTCATCCTGCAGTAAAAGAGTAGAGTCTGGAAGAATTAATTTTTGGAGAGGTGGAGAATGGGATGAGTGAAGTAGTGGGAGGGGGCAATATTTATAGGGAGAGATATGACCGTTGGGATGGAGGCGTGCGAAATAAAGCCGTTATGCCTAGTAGAGAATCTGTCCGTTGGGTGTATTTGTGGATCAGTCCGTTGGACTCGATCATTAGGCGCAATACATAATGCTCGTCATGTTTAAGATTTCTTGAAATGCTTAAAACGCAAATTCCCGATTCATTGCAACTCCAAATTTGACAAATTAGTTACCAAAATGATTTGCATGAAAAATGTCATTTAATAGAATATCGCATGTTCTAATGTAAACTTGTTTTTGAAAAAGGTGGGAGAAGAACTATACAAAATGGAAACGGGTTGAGTCCTGTTGAAACAGAACTCAACCTCCCTTTTTTTTTTTTTTTTTTTTTTTTTTTTTTTGAACAATACACAAATGTACAGTGGAAAATTAACGTGTTAGCAACACTGGACGGCCAGAAGACTCTCCACGTAAACTCTCAGGCAACTGTCATGTCGGCACTAGAGCGAACCCAATCCAGCCAGACTGTGGCTTAACCATTATGTTTTGGGGGCCTAGGGTGTAAGACGGTACCATCCTTTACTGTACGAGGGGTGCAACGATCTAATAATATTACCTTTATTACATATGGTATAGCCTCAAACTGCCCCGAAATAAGCTCAAGTAGCAAACAGCTAGGGGTTGGTCTGGTGGAATTCATTGCCCGTGTCCTAAGTAGGCAACATCCGATGTTGAACATGAATCTTATTGGGCACAGTGTTAGTGATAATTGAAAAAAAACTGAATATATACATTTTAAGTCTTTCAACGTCAGATCCTCAAGACGATTGTGAGTCTTTTAATGTCAGATCCTCAAGATGATGGTGAGTCTTTTAACGTCAGATCCTCAAGACGATGGTGAGTCCTTTAACGTCAGATCCTCAAGACGATTATGAGTCTTTTAATGTTAGATCCTCAAGACGATTCCTAACCAGTGGGAACAACGGCACGGCGATGAAGTTTATCCTGCTCAACTGGTGTCGGACAAAAGTATACCTTATATCGGCAAATATTGGATAGTAATTGAAGACCTAGACAGAAAGGTGTTTGACAATGCATACACCACCCCATCCTTCACGCACGTCGTTTACGAGCAAAAGTACTACGACCATTACCTATTCACTATGAGTGAGACTTACACCAAATGATCAGCTGAAGTTCGCGAGGCAGAAAGTAGAAAAGGAAAGAGAAGGAGGGAGGAGAAATTTTTGGTACTCATTTTTTACCAGCAAGCACGTTTGCTCGATTATCAGAAGATATTTATACTCAGTTCTAAAATAGAGTTGTTGTGGACTCGGTTCCGGCTACCAAAATGGTGTACTTCCCCTTTTTTAAATGCATGGAAGGAGTACACCAGCGAATCTAGTAGTCTTTAATTTGTAAACTTGATCTTGGAAAAGAGTCTTTTCAACATCTAGAGAGCGTAACTCATGATAATGTTTAAGGCGTTGGCCATTTACTTGAAATTCGCTGTTATTGTTTTAATTTTTCAAAGATATTGCCCCATAAGGGGTGACAGCAGAGACAATGAAAGGACCAGACCATCGTGTTTTCAATTTTCATAGAAATATGTGTAATCTTGAGTTGTACAACAAAACTTTTTGACCAATTTTGAAATCTTTTCTCAATATGATATGCATCACTCCGAATTCCCTCGAGCTCATTTAATTGCAATTTTTGCTTCTCGTCTGTCGCATTGGTAATATAATTTAGGATTTTGATGGACCATAGAGCATGACGCTAAAGTTACCATAGAGCATGACGCTAAAGTTCAACCGACAGATGACAAGGTTTTCTAAAAATGATGCAGTAAGGAGACATCCCTATGGGTGTCTTAAATGTTGTTCTATATGCTCACAGGGCATCAGATAATCGGAGAGACCAGTCTTTCCTAGATGGATTAACTATTTTCTCTAAAATAGACTTAATTTCTCTATTAGAGACTTCCACTTGGCCACTAGTCTGAGGATGATACGGAGTTGTCACCTTGTGCGTGACTCCATATTTCTTTAATAACAACTCAAAATTTTTATTACAAAAATGTTTTCCCCCTTCACTAATGATAGCTCTGGGAATACCAAAATGAGAGAAAATATTTTCTTCTACAAACAAAACGACAGTCTTATGATCATTAGCATGACATGGCATCGCCTCAATCTATTTGGACACATAGTCAACAGCTACCAAGATGTAGAGAAAGCCATGAGAATTCGGAAAGGGACCCATGAAGTCGATGCCCCAAACATCAAAAATTTCGACAATTAGAATAGGATTTAAGGGCATCATATTGCGTTAAGTAATGCATCCTAGTTGCTGGCAATGGTTGCATGTTTTGCACTGCTCATGTGTATCTCTAAACAGTGTTGGCCAATAAAAACCACATTGTAGAACCTTGGCCGTAGTTTTCTTACCACTGAAATGACCACCACAAGATTGTTCATGGCAGAAGAATAACACATCATTATATTCCCAGTCGGGAATGCAACGGCGTATTAGTTGGTCTTAACAATACTTGAAGAGGTAGGGATCATCCCATAAATAAAATTTCACAGTGGAGAAGAACTTTTTTCGGTCATCATGAGATCAAGATGAAGGGACTTCCTCAGTAACTAGGTAATTTACTATATTAGTGTACCAAGGAGACAAAATAACTAAGTACAAGTGTTCATCAAGAAAGGAATCACATATGGTTTCTGGATCATTATCAACATCACTGACGAGTCTTGATAAATGGTCAGTGACAACATTCTTGCAACCTTTTTTATCTCTAATTTCTAGAGTAAATTTTTGCAAAAGGAGGATCCATCAGATCAACCTCTATTTTGCATCTTTTTTCGCTAGTAGGTAACGAAGTGTCACATGGTCAGTGTAGACTATTGTCAAAGAACCAACTAGGTATGGACTAAACTTATCCAAGGCATATACAACAGTGAGAAACTCCTTCTCCATGGTGGTATAGTTACATTGGGTTTCATTAAGAGTTTTACTAACGTAGTAAATGACAATGGGTTTGTTGTCTCGACGTTGACCTAGGACATCTCCAATAGCATAGTCGCTAGCGTCACACATTAGTTCAAATGGTTTAGACTAATCAGGTGGTTGAATTATAGGAACTATAGTTAGGGAGGTTTTTAAGGTCTCAAAAGCTTGTTTGCAATTGAAATTGAAGTCAAAGACGGCATCTTTCAGTAAAGAAATCTTGAATAAATCTCCTATAGAATCCTGCATGGCCTAAAAAGGAACGTATGTCTCGAACTATTTTTGGTATAAGAAGAGATGCAATTTTTTCAATCTTATCTTTATCAACTTCTATTCCATCTTTTGAAACAATATGTCCTAGAATGATTCCTTTGGTAACTATAAAATGACATTTTTCCCAATTAAGGACTAGATTTTTCTCTTCACAACGCGTAAAAACCTGGGAAAGATTTAATAGGCATCTATCGAATGAGTTTCCATATATGGAGAAATCATCCATAAAAACTTTCATAAAACATTCAACAAAATCACTAAATATGTGAAGTATATAGCGTTGGAATGTACCAGGGGCATTACAAAGGCAGAAAAGCATTCGTTTATATGCAAATGTGACAAAGGGACAAGTGAACGTTGTTTTTTCTTGATCAGCAAGATCGATTACAATTAGAAAATAGCCTGAATATCCATCAAAAAAACAATAATATGCATGACCCGCTAAACATTCAAGCATCTGGTCGATGAAGGGAAGTGGGAAGTGATCCTTATGAGTTACCGCATTAAGTTTGTGATAGTCAGTGCATATTTGCCATTTCACTAAGATGTGAGTGGAGATGTGTAGACACCCCATTTTTCCATCCCAGGCATAATTCATTCACGATTTTGCCTTGAATTAAATTTGATCATATAAGGTGATTTGCTTTCTAGAGTCTTCATTTCTATATCAAATGTCTTTCTTTTCATCTTCTTTTAGCGTCTTTAGACTCTCCTCATCATGTCCTAGCTATGGCTGAAGTTTCGTTGCTTTCTGAGTTTTGAGCTGAAAATGACCAAAATGCCCCTTGTAACCCTTTGGAGCCTAAATCTCATTTTTTCCACTCTTTCTTTGGATGAGATTATTTCATATTTGAATTCCCCTTGAAAAATCCTTTTAAATGAGTACAAGCTTGCCTAGGTTCCTTTTGGATTTCATAAACCCTAATTTTGCCCTATCCCATTTCAGCCCATTGTGCGCACTGTTGAGTGCAACAATTTTTTGGAGTAAGATTTCGACCCAAGGGTATTTTTAAGAGTTTATGGACCTTCCTAATGGATTAATTAACATTTTTTGTGAAGAAGAGCTTGCCTAATTTTGACCCGGTCAAAGGGAATTTGCAGCATTGAAAATATAGTCAAAATGGGCCTTTTGGGGGGATTTTGGACTTGTGCTTGTAGGCTGTGGATCCAGCTCGAGTTGGACCTTTTCATTAGGGTTTTTAGCCCATTTTCAAGACTCCAAAAACCAAGAGAACCTTCCTTAATTGTTTGATTTGATTTGATCCCTAAAATCAAGAATATTCTAGAGAATATGCCATTTTAGAGCCAAGTTTGGAAACCCTGGATTATGGGCTCATTAAGGACGTGTAGGGCTTGATTTTTTGCCCTAATCCATCTGAAATATCCAAAGATCAAGGGCCAAGATCGTACCCCTTATCCCACCTATTGAATCAAGGGCTAGATTTAGGAGGTGCAACCAAAAAGATATCAAGCCATTGGATTTTTCTTCATCAATACTCAGCCATTTGATCAAACTCATTACCATATTTGAATCCATGCCCTAAATCTATAAATATGGGTCTCATTCACCCACAAAAAACATCTGGAAAAACATCTAGAGCTAAGAATCTGGAGCTAGGAATTCAGAGTTAATAATCTGGACCTAGCTATTCAGAGCTAATAGCCTAGTAGTTTTCTTTTCTTGAGTATTCTTTTTTTTTTTTTTTTCTAGTTCATCATTCTAGACAAGAATTTCTTTAGTTTAATCTGGAGTTGAAGGTAAAATTTTGACTTCGAGGTTTTTCTAATGAAGTTTTTCGTGTTCTTCGTCTTTATTCTTCTTTTCCCCTCTTTCGATCTTGAGTAGAAGCTTCTTTTCACCAAAAGTTATTTTTTTCTCAAATCACCTGTTTCAATCCAAAAATCATAGTTGTCAATTCCAAATCAAGTTTATCATCATCATTTATCAACAATCAATCAAGATCATCAATCAATCAATCAATCTACAATCAAGTATGAGGCAACATTCCAAACAAGGTGACATCTTTCTTTTCTCTTTTATTTTAATTAGTATTGCATATGAGGATTATTTGTTTTTTTTTAGTTTTACTATATCATATAGTCATCTGCTTTTAAATAATTTAGTGAAGATCATCCAACTTGGTAGATTAATTTTCAAGCTTTCTTTGTTTTCCTATCTCAAAACTTTACACCTCAATAGAAGTAAGGCTGGTTTTTACCAGGCGAGTGTGGGTGCCTAACACCTTCCCACATCGTACCTTGACTCCCGAACCCAAAAATCATCTAGTTTCGAGGGCTAGTCCTTCACATAGGTTTTACTCAACTTTTTCTTAATAAAGTTAGTGGCGACTCTAAAATCAATTGCATAGACCTAGGTACACATTTTTGTGCATACGGGCATTCATCCTTATCATTTCGCACAACTATAATGCCAGACTTCTTGGGAACAACATGGACTAGACTTACCCAAACACCATCAGAGATAGGGTATATAATACCCACATCGAGTAACCTTAAAACTTTATCCCTTACCACATCCTTCATGGCGGGATTTAGACGACGTTCTGGTTCACGCAACGTCTTCGCATTTTCTTCAAGATGTATGCAATGGGTGCACACACTAGGGTCAATGCCCTTAATATCATCAAGAGACCATCTAAAAGTATAACAATGTTCTTGAATGACATTAATTAAATGAGATTCTTGATTGACAGTCAATTGGGATAATATGATAATTGGGTGACTAACATCTGAATCAAGATGTACGTGTTCTAAATCCGAAGGAAGAGGCTTTAAGTCAGGGGTGGGAGGAGTAGGTATCAAAGATTCTTGAGGAAAGTCGTCTTCCACAGAGAAAACAGCTTGATGTTCTTCCAAATCGCTAGACATCACAGTAGTAATGTCAAATAGTGGTATTGACTCTAATAACGCATTTACTTCCTAAGTGTAAGAGTCAACATCAAATTTGGAAACACCAAAAGAAAGAAATTGGTATACTTCATCGTCAGGAAATGAGGTTGTTAAATACTCTTGAACAAGGCTGTCAACCATGCTAACCTCACCATCAATGTCAGCCTCTGGAATTTGTTTCATTAACTTGAACACATTTACCTCGACTGAAAGATTTCTGAACGACATGGTCATGGAACCATCCCTATAGTTTAAGAGGGCATTAGCAGTTGCTAGGAAAGGATGCCCTAAGATGATAGGAATGGAGTCACAAGCAACTTCCGTATCTATAATGACAAAATCGGCGGGATAGTAAAAGTCTTGGACTTTTACGAGGACATTTTCCACAATGCCTTTTGGATACTTAATAGAACGATCGGCTAACTGCAGAGTCATGTTGGTAGGTTTAATCTCATGAAGACCTAGCTGTATGAATAGGTAATATGGAAGTAAGTTCACACTAGCTCCTACGTCTAGTAGTGAAGTAGCAGTATATTTGTCTCCCAATGTGCATGGAACGGTTGGTCTACCTGGGTCCTTGTATTTGACAATTCTATTGGATTTAGTGATGGAAGGGAACTGTTCGGTGAGGAACGTTTGTTGAGGAACATTTGTTCTCCTTTTTGTGGTGCACATATCTTTCACAAACTTTGCATGTTTTGGCAATTGTTTGAGGGCATCAATAAAAGGTATGTTGATTGTCAAATTCTTAAAAGTTTCTCAAATTTCATCAAAAATTTTGTCAAGTTTATTCTCTGCCAAACATGTAGGAAACGGTGCCTTGGGTCGGAATTTGGCGTACGGATCAGCTGGCTCATTTCCTAGTGTCGTGGACTTAGACTTGCTTGGATTTGTTGATTCTATCATATGGTCATCCTCAGAAACAGGTACATTGGAAGTTTCAACTACCTTTGGGTGATAATCTAGCATACGTATTTGATTGTCTATGGTTTTGCCAGATCGAAGAGTAGTGATATCATTCACCTCACCTTGGTTTGTTTTACTTGTACCAGGTGCATTGTTAAGTTCAAAAATAGTGTTTTCTGGCTTAGGGTTTGGAACTGTTTGTCCAGGAAACACACCTTTTTTACTCTTATCCTGCGCTAAAAGTTGAAGCGACTGTTGGATAGATGTCAGGATTTGAGATTGTTGGTTCATGTAAGCAAGAAAGTCTCACTCATCTTATCAGTAGAGCGTTGCACAGGTGGTGCGATAGGAACTAGTTCACGGTTATTGCTAAGAAGTTGAGGATTATAGCCGTAACTTGGGTTTGCTAGAACAAGGCTGTGGTTGTTTTGGTAGTTAAAATTGGAATTACTTGGAAACTGATTATTTCCTTGATGGTATGGAATATAGTTGGTGGATAGTCGAACAAGTGGATTGGCGAAACTTGGAGGGGCCATCTGTTGGGTATTTGGGTGCCAAGCGAAATTTAGATTTTTGTCTCCAAGGTGCATTAGGAATGTTGAATGCACAAGCCTCTTCTAATGGTTGGGAAGAGGAGGCATATCACAAGAGACAATAAACATCAGGATGGTCAGGACTTACACAAGAATACATGGGGATGTGTTAACGTTCATGGCCTATTGATAAGAGCCCAAAACTGTAATTTTAACCCTGTAACAGTCATACTTTCAGACCAATTATGTGAGTAATAATTAAGAGTTAACACTGATTATGTGTTTTTATGCATTTCAGGTTTCAAAGTCCATTATGTGCAGAAATGTGCCACTTTAGCGAGATAAAGGAGCAAAGGTCGGTTACTAAGTAGTTCCGTGATTAAAGGCCAAGATTCAAGAAGACAAAGCCTTCCTAAAGCCCGGTCAAAAGCTGAAAAGTCGACACGGGCAAAAACAGCACACAAGTCAGCAGAACTTCCGAAGGCCGTATCTTTGGACTCAGACCTCGAAATGGAGCCTACCTTATGTCAAAACTACCGGCTCGGAAAGAGCTTTCCAATGGTCCAAGACTTGACCCAATCAGAGGAGCAAAAGTGGACAAAAAGTCTGTTGAAGCCAACTGTAGCTGAAGAGACCTTTTTGGACTGAAAGAATTGGGTTTTGGGCCTGATTCTCTGGCCCAAAACATGGCTCCAAGCCCATGCACGATTTTTGGATCTGAAAGTATAAAAACCAAAGCTTAGCTCTTTGTTAATGGTAGCTAGTTAGACCTAAAACAATATAGATAATTCTAGATCTAGTTTCCAGTATTTTAATTAAGTTTTAGTTCCATTTTTTATTCTTATTTTAGATTAAGTCTTTGAATCATTGTTCTTGATTGATTAGATAAATAAAATAGTTATTTTGTCAATTTCGATTTTTGTCATCTCAATTTATAGATCTAGTTTTAATTCTTGTTGATTATCATTTCGTAGTTTAAGTAGATTGAAACATTGTTAGTTAATTTAGTTAAGTTAGAATTTTAATAAGATGTGTAGTTATAATTCAATGGGAAATGATGGTTTGATGACTCAAGGCTAAAACCTCCATTAGAGGGGTTGATGAAGCCTTGACGAAAACTTAGTGGTATAGTGTAGAAGCATTATAGAATCTATTCCAATCTAGAAGGTCGTGATTCGCCATGAGAATGGGTGGACGACCTCACATGCTAGTTAGTAGTCGGTAGAAATGCCATGAACACTAGGGATTAGAACTCGAATTCTCGCCGTAAGAACGTAAAAATCGAGATACAAGAGTCTATACTAGGTTATTAAGTTGGATTCGAGGTGGATTCAATTCCCCTCTAATCTTTTATCTAGATTCAAAAACAATCGTATTTCCATAGCATTCGTAGTTAAATTCAACGTAATCAATTTCATATTGTATCGTAGTATAACACCCTTCGTAAAGCTCTCATTAGACTTAAGACCGACTAATTAGATTAGAAAACATTCCATGCTAGAGCACTAGGAATGGAACGAATTTGTTACTCCACTCTATTTCAATAGATTCGAGAGTAGAAAACAGAATTCTTTGATAAATTAGGCACTTAAATTATCGTTTAGTTTTACTTTCGTATAGAGTTTCATCGCTTTATTTCGTAGGTAAAACTATTCATTTTACATTTTATCACCTATTTTGGGAGTTGATCGTTTACTTGAACTGCGAGGGCATCTACTTTTTTAGTCAGGGATTCTATTAAATTTTTTAATTCGGGATCGGGTTTTACCTCAAAGATAGATGTAGATTTTGTAACAGTGCCCTTAGATGATTTAGAAGAATCAATGTTACCCCAATGTGTACCTCTTATTGCTTGTTTCTCAAGAAAATCGTATGCCTCAGTAGCTCCTTTATCCATGAAGCAACCACCGTTCATTATATCAAGTGTTTCTTTTTGATGATCGGAAAGTTCATTAAAGAATGAACGAACAAGAACAGCGATGTCAAGCTAATGATGAGGACATTCTAAAAGAAGATCAGTAAATCGACTCCATGCATCCGTAAAAGATTCATGAGGATGTTGGAGAAAGAATTATATCTTCTAAAGCATTTCAATAGTTTTCTTCTGAGTGTAAAATTTTATCATGAACGATTGGACAAGTTTGTTCCATGTGTCGAGGGATTATGGCTGTTGACCTACTAGCCAAACTGAAGCTTTATCAGCTAAAGTGAAAGGAAACAACCTTAGCAAGACTTGTTCGTTGGAGACCGATGGATGGTGGAATGTGGTGACTACTTGTTGAATCCTGCAAAGGTGATTGTACGGTTTCTCATGGTCTAAACCATGATAAATAGGTAACAATCCAAAAACATTGGGTGGGATTCGAAAATCACCCGCAATATCCTCAAGTTTGATGCAGGAAAAAGGTCCTTCCTGTAAGGCATTATAGAAGTTCGAAAGGGGCTTCTCAGCTAGTGTAGTTTCGTCGGCCATAATGAATGGAGTTAATGGCGACAAAAGATTATGATGATTTTTATTAACAGATGAAGAACTTTGTTGAGGTGAGAACTTACGCAATTGCCTATCGTATTTTCTCCTACGATAAGTATGTTCAAATTCCTTACTATGACCAGACCTTAATCTCATGCAAGTACAAGGTTGAAATCTGAGGCACACCAAGAACAAATTTTTACATGTATTTTATAATTGACGTAAGCATTTGAGGTGAACAACGTAGGCCTGAGCTGCTGCTAATGTAGCAATAAAGCTAGGAATACGTGTGCATAAAACAACAGCCAGGTCACAGAAAAGATATGAGGGAGGTTTTCCATGCAAGCACGGTCCTAATTAAGGAACCTCAATCTTTCAAGTTTCCTAGACACCGTTAGAATATATTTATGATTTATGAGATTTTTTTTTATTTTTTTTAAAAGTTATTTAAAATTTATGTAGAGGAAAAAGAAAAACTAATTATGCAAACATAGTCTACTAAACTACTCATACATAACTAGACATGTGATCAGGCGAAGGTACTTTACGTATACATAACATGTCACAAATTACTTATACATATATATACTAAACATGCCACTTATATATATATTAACAGGCGTATTCACATGATTCATACATATTTCTAACCTAATACGCAAATAATAGTACATTACCTACGACATGCTAGATAAACACAAGTGAATCATGCAAAATTATACTAAAAATTAGAACCTGTAAGCGTCCCGCAATTCCGCCAAAGAAATTAAATGTCCGATGGAACTCCCGAGACGAGTTGAGCTCCTTAACGTACTTGCTTTTACTGAATCGTGATCTCTGTATTGTAATAGTGATCTCTATACGTGAATAGTATGTTCTACACACAATAAAATGAGCAACAAATGAGATACTCTAGACAGTTCAAAAAATCACCAAATTTTTAATGGAGTATCATGACATATCAAATATATTTTTGTAAAAAATTTAGAACAATTGGAATTTTGGAGATACACTTTATCATCTATTGTTCCAGAAACTTGTGTTTTTGAAAAACTGTTGTAACATTCTGAAAACAAACAACTGGTTAGGTGGTCAAAATAGATCCAAAAATCACAAAATTTGATTGGGGAACTCCTGACACATCAATGATCTTCCTGTAAAACAATTAGCTTATTTGAAGCGTGCTATGTTCCTCAGCTCGATTGGTTTCTCATAAGCTTGCATCCTGAAAACTAAAATGGTGCACAGGAAAAAGATGGTGTTAGTTGGCATGGTAAAACAACTAAGAAAAATAAGAACAAATTCTAGTAAATCACTGATATGTTACAGATTGTCTCTGTAAAATTTCAGGATTTTATGCAATTTCGAAATATATATACAAGATAGTTAACGGAAAAAAATTGAAAAAGGTAGAAGGTTTATGGAGGGGATTCCCCTTTTAGCTATTCCAGCTGTGTTGTGTCGTTCCTTGAGTCCTTAGGCTGGCAGCGGCGCCATTTGATATTTTCTCTTTTAATGCAAAGTTTTTGAAAGATATGTGCACCACAAAAAGGAGAACAAATGTTCTTCAACAAACTTTCATCACTGAACAGTTCCCTTCCATCACTGAATCCAATAAAATTATCAAATACAAGGACCCTAGTAGACCAACCGTTTCATGCACATTAGGAGACAAATATACTGCTACTACACTACTAGACCTAGGAGCTAGTGTGAAATTACTTTCATATTACCTGTTCAAACAGCTAGGTCTTCATGAGTTTAAATCTACCAACATGACTCTGTAGTTAGCCAATCGTTCCAATAAGTATCCAAAAGGCATTGTGAAAAATGTCCTCGTAAAAGTCTAAGACTTTTACTATCCTATCAATTTTGTCATTCTGGATACAAAAGTTGCCTGTGAATCCATTCCTATCATATTAGGGCGTCCTTTCCTAGCAACTGCTAATGCCTTCATAAACTGTAGGGATGGTTCCATGACCATGTCCTTCATAAATCTTTTAGTCGAGGTAAATGTGTTCAAGTTAATGATACAAATTCCAGTGGCTGACATTGATGGCGAGGTTAGCATGGTTAAAGCCTTGTGCAAGAGTATTTAACAACCTCTTTTCCTAACGATGAAGTACACCAATTTCTTTCTTTTGGTGTTTTCGAATTTGATGTTGTGTTTAGAATCTTTAGTAATGATTCTATTGTTTAAGATGATGTTTGTTTTGTACTAAAAATATTATAATAAATGAGAACTCTTAAGTGTTCTCTTTGATGAAAAGAAATGAAAAGAAATGTTTATGACTAATGATGTCATGTGAAAAGCCATTTTAGAGAGGAACTAGGGCATTCGCCTTGCGGGTGGGCTGTATTCCTTGAGTGTACGAGAATGTAGGTCTGGATTCCTTAAATATGGTAGGAATGACCAAAGGTATTCATTGAATGTGCCATGAATGACCTGTTAGTATTATGATGGGTATTCCATGAATGTGGCGGGAATGACCCAAGATATTCATTGAATGTGCCATGAATGACATGCTAGCGTTATGATGGGTATTCCTTGAATGTGGTGGGAATGACCCAAGGTATTCTTTGAATGTGCCATGAATGACCTGATATTTTGTTATGCCCAAAAGAGGCTTTGTGTATGTATATGGAAAGCCCAGAGATGGTGATAAGTGCTCAAAAAGTGTAATTTAACCCTCGATTATTCCTCTTGTTTAGCCATCTTAGTGGACTAATAGTGTTTATAAGTTGTGTTTTAAGATTAGAAAGGTGAAAAAGAGAGTTTTGTGGAATATTAGA
Source organism: Coptis chinensis (assembly GCF_015680905.1). Lineage (NCBI taxonomy): Eukaryota > Viridiplantae > Streptophyta > Magnoliopsida > Ranunculales > Ranunculaceae > Coptis > Coptis chinensis. The sequence goes on from NC_141456.1 coordinate 43,917,295, forward strand.
GAAAAAGGGGTAAAACGGAGCAATTCGGAGCATTAAGGATCACATGGGAGGCCCGTGGACAATCATGGAGAATGCCAAGGAATTAGAGCTATTAAATATGCAACTTGGACCTATTTTAAAGCCTATTTGGAAGCCCAAGGGCCAAAGGATTTGTTGCTTGGACCAAAGCCCGCAAAAGAGGATAGAAGGATAAAGTAGAAGAGACAAAATAGGCTTACTCTGGGACGCATGGATCGAGCATCCAGACACATTGATCGTGTCTGAGATGCATGAATAGTGCGTCCAGACGCATAGATCGACACTGTAGCCAATTCCTTATTAGTTTTGGAGACGAAGTTGGACTCTGAAAGAAGTCTATTTGTATTAGGAAACAAACGACGGTTTGGAATGCTTCCAGAGCTCATTGTAACCTCTATAAATAGAGGACCTAAGTGCCTCATGTAATTTGCCAATTCACTTATACTCTTGTCTCCAGAACTTGAGGCAGAGAGAGATTAATAATAAAAGATCGGTTTTAACTAGTTGAGTATTAATAAATTAGTCTTTCAAGTCTTTTGTTCTTTGACTCTTCTTCTTCTCGTTCTTCGTGTTCTTCCTTCTTTATGGAAGGCTAATCTTCTCCTTCAAGGGAGAAGATGAAGCCGGTGCTTAAGGTTTAATGATTCTTCTGGTTCATGGTGTTCTTCAATCAGGTTAGTTCTTTATGTTTTTAGTTATTAGTTCCATTGACCAGACCAGGGGATGGAAGTATAGATTAAGGTTTTTATTTATTGCAATTGAATATTTGCTAGTGACATGCTTTTATTTATTGTAATCGAATATCATGCTAGAATAGGGTTTTATTTACTGTAATTGAATATTATACTATTATTCTCTATTTTTCTTCTAGTTGTGTAGTGTTTTAGAGTAAGGGAAGTATTCCTTGTGTTTGACTTAGATGGTGATTCATTGAATAGCTGCTAAAACTCACATAAAAGGAAAGAAGATACTAGTAACATGAATATAAGAACAAACTTAAGTAGAGTTATTCGTTAACGATGTTTCGTCTAAGAGGGCATCGACACTCGCTCGATTGCTTAATTGTAGTCTACTTGTGAGAACAACCATGAAACAAAAGATCATTGAATCTATTGGTGGATTCTAATCTCTTGAATTCCCTCTCTTATAAATTCTCAATAGTTTAGTTTAGTTTAGTTTAGTTTAGCATTAGAATCTAAAATATATAATAATAGTTTTTAATCCCTCAAACCCCCTTTCCAGTCCTGTCCTTCACATAACATACACTTAAAAGTGGAACGATACCCTACTCATCCTTTACTTATTAAGGGATAATTAGGTTTTGATACGCTTCTGTTTTGTTCAACGACCATACACCAGCTACATCATCTATATACATCATCCATCTACGTCATCTACCTATATCATCCATATACCATCTCACCTACACACAAAAAGAGGCGAGGTCAAATGGCGCCGCTTCCGGGGATATAATTAATTGTAGCCCTGGAAAGCTTGTCAAATGGCGCCACTGCCATTTTAAGTTGTTTATGTTTAACGTTTTCTTTCAAGATTAGAAGTTTGGATCTTGAGGTAATTTTAGCCACATCATCCATTCTTTTGAGAAAGAGAGAAGCTTGAAGGACATCTCGAAGACAAGATCTACCATCCAGGTTAGTCGAATCTTCATTCTTTTTATTTCATTCTTAGTATACTTGCATCGTAGTTTAGTTTTATTGTTTTCTTAGTATAGTTGCATCGTAGTTTAGTTTTATTGCTTTCTAGTATAATTGCATTTAGGACTTTTTTAACAATTGAAGTTGTAAGCCAACACAGCGAAACATCAAACTCTAGTGTTTCTTGTCTGAATCTTGGCAAACAGACTATTGTCTGTGGGTACTTAAGCAATCCAAGTGATTCACCATAACCCTAGAAGAGACAGCTTTAGACAACAGGCGAGATACTAGCTGCAAAGCCCAACCCAGTTGAAGGAAAGTAGTTTTGCATATTAGTTTAATTGCATTCAGGCATAGTAGGATAGTTTTTCATCATCTTCGCATAGCAAGAATACTAGACAGGATTAATACAATGGCCACATGCAATGATGGAGGTGTTTTGGACACTAATAATCCTGAAGCTATCCCACCCATGCAAGTACAACAGAGGAAGAAGCTGAGTGATTTCTATTCGCCAATCATTGGAGACCCACCCAGTAGTATTATTTTTCCAGAGACAGAATCTAACCAGTTTGAACTTAAAGCATCAATAATCTCTATGCTTCCAAAGTTCAATGGTTCAGACAATATTCAGCCTTATGTCCACCTGAACAAATTTCTATCAGTCCTCAGAACTTTCAAGAACTAGAATATCAGGGATGAGAGTATCAAGTTAATTCTATTCCTACTCTCACTCGAAGGTAAAGCATCTGAATGGTTAACTGCACAGCCAATCAATTCAATAGACAACTGGGAGAAGTTGAGAACAAAGTTTATGAACAAGTTCTACCCACCCCAAAAGACAGATGCCATGTAGCAAGCTATCAGCAATTTCGAAGGAAAAGTGACTGAAGAATATCATCAAAGTTGGGAGCAATTCAACAATCTGCTAGTCTCATGTCCACATCATGGATATGATAAGAGCATACTGGCTCATTTTTTCTATCAAGGACTCTCGATGATGAACAAGCAGATGATACAGTCAATGCACAAAGGCAAGTGTACATCAATGGATGGAAAGGAAGCTTACAACTTTCTCGAGAATTTAGCTGAAGAAACACAACAACGGACTACTAGCAACGAGGATGTAGCTAGAATGGAGGGGGAGCCAAAGCAATTTGGTTACCAAGCACATGAACAATCAGATCAAGAACTTAAGTCTACATTGACCAGCCTGGCCACCAGCACTGAGTAAGAAATTCAACCAGTTCTCTATAAATCCCTCCAAGATCAACAAGTGTCAAGCTAAATCTCTCCCAGTCATGCAAGCTAGCCGATACTGTGAAGTTTGTTTAGACACTTCCCATGCAACTCTAGAATGTCCTAGTTACTAACAACATGCATCAGTTGGAGAGAACAAACCAAGGTGGTAATAACTTTCAAGGCAATTATTGGAGACAGAACTCTAGACCCCCAGGTTCTCAACATCAAAGTTATATTCCACAAACAAGTCAAGCTTCAAAGTTGGTTCCTCAACAACAATTATACTCTCAACAGAATTCCAATACAAGTGGAGAGTTAATGCCTGATCCTAGGAGAAATTATGCCGCACCTGCCAACCTGGAGAATGCAATTACTTTGCTATCACAGAAAAATCAGAAGTTAATGTTCTTACACAGTCTCAGCTCAATCTCCAACAATCTAAGGAAAGTCAATGTTCTAGAATGGAGTCTCTAGAAGCTAAGGTCAACTAACTCACTACTGCTTTGTCTGTAAAGACACAAGTCATTCAACCTAGCTTATTGGAACCAATATCGAAGAGTGAAGATGTATGCCACATTGGGACAACTGCTAGTACTTATCACCTCCATGATCATGTCAGCTCAGTTACTACTTGATAAGAGCCCAAAACTGTAGTTTTAACCCCTTAATAATCATACTTTTAGACCAATTATGTGAGTAATAAATAAGAGTTAATGCTGATTACGTGTTTTTATGTATTTCAAGCAGTAAAGTCAATTATATGCAGAAATATGCCACTTTGGCGAGATAAAGGAGCAAGGGTTGGTTGCTAAGAAGTTCTGTGATAAAGGCCAAGATTCAAGGAGACAAAGCCTTTGTAAAGCCCGGTCAAAAGCTAAAAAGTCAACACGGGCAGAAACAGTGCACAAATCGGCAGAACTTCCGAAAACCATATCTTTGGACTCAAACCTCGGAATTGGGCCTACCTTATGTCAAAATGACCGGCTTGGAATGAGCTTTCCAATGGTCCAAGCTTTGGCCCAATTAAAGGAGCAAAAGAGGATGAAAAATCTGTCAAAGCCAAATCCAGTTGAAGAGCCCTTTTTGGACTGAAAGAATTGGGTTTTAGGCCCGATTTTTCGGCCCAAAACATGGCTCCAAGCCCATACACGATTTTTGGATCTGAAGCATATAAAAACAAAAGCTTAGCTCTTTGTTAATGGTAGATAGTTAGACCTAGATTAGAAATTAGATTAGTTAGCCTCCATTAATTAGTTTTAGAACTTAGTTTTAGAATTTCAATTAGTTAATTAATTAGTTTTTTCATATCTTGTTTTAAATCTAGTTTCATGTTTAATTAATTACTTTAGAACAAAGTAGATTATTAATTTAAATTTATTTTGAATCATTATTCTTATTGTTCTATTAGATTTGTAAAGTTAATTTCTTATTCAAATCATTACTCTCGCCATTGTTCTTTGTGTTTGTTCAATTGAATTTGTTTAAGTCTTGAGAGTTAAGAGTGGAACGATTCCGTACTTTTATATTGCATGAATATATAAGTGAGAGTAGGAAATAAATAGTTGATACTGTAAGAATAAGATTAGAGTAATCTAATTGAGTTTTTACGGGTTATCAAAAGGCGTCGCTGCCATCTTAATCTCGTTCAAGACAAGAATTAAATTGCTTGAATCCAAGGGGAAATCCCCCATTCTCTACCCACCCACCCTTTTAATTTTTCATTCTTATTTCTTGAATTTTTGGAACTGTTCACTGTTTTAGGCATAGGGGGTGTGGATTCACAGAGGAAAACATGACGGTAAAGGTATTTCTAAATTTTTTAAAATTCTGAAAATTTTCAGACATAATATATAATATGTTTTTGATTTACTGGAATATTTTCAGATTTTTACAAGTTGGTTTACCTTGTGAAAAAATACAATTTTTACAGTGCTGCATTTCAGTTTTCAAACCGTAAGTTCTTGAAAAACAGATGAGTAAAGTTACTTACGCAGTTCCAAAAATTCTAAAGTTTTTATAGGAGTATCTATCCTAAGTCAGGATTTTTCAGTAAAAATTTGACGAGTTTTTTATTTGTTTTGACCTCCTAACTAGGGGATTGTTTTCAGTGTCTTTCTGCAGTTTTGCAAACACTTAATTTCTGGAAAACCAGCCTATAAGGAGGGTTTATAGAACTCCAATTGCTCTAAAAATTTTACAAAAACACGTAAGCTCTGTCAAGAGTCTCCAGTAAAATTTTGGTGATTTTTGTCTCTGTTTTGATTGGTTAATCATTCCGTTATTTGTATTGTGTCCGAAAACTGTTTCACAAACTTTGAAGGGAAGTAGAAGGACTTTCATAGCTCCAATAGATCTGATATTTTACAGGCTACTTGATAGATGTCTTAGCAATTTACTATAAAAATTTCAAATTTTTTGAAGAGCATGACCCGCGTCCATACAAGGCTAAACCGGAGCGCGACTGGCGCCCAAAACACTGGAATTCCAAATTCCACCTAAGCGCGACGAGCGCCCTGGGAAACCAAAAGTTGAGCCCCACCCACGCCCAAACGCCTAAAACCCACTTTTTGGCTGAGCGCGACCCGTGCCTTGCCAAGGCTAACTTTGAGCGTGACTCGCGCCCAAACTCCTGGAACTCCAGCTTGACCTAAGCGCGACCTGCGCTCTACCTAGGCCAAACCTGAGCGCACCTCGCGCCCTCTTGTGTACCAGCCCGATTTTTCATAGGTCAGTCCAAATTTCCACTTCTTCAAGTTTTTCAGTGTTCTAACTTGTTATATACACTGAACACGCGTAAACAAGACACTATTCGTAAGCAAAGCAAGGAGGCATTCAGGTACTCCTTCTTTCACTCCTCATTTCTTCTGTCAGAGGAGTTTAATTCAAGTATAATCAGGCTTGTTTTCTTAAAATGCAATACCACACGCCTATCTAGAAATTTATAGTTAGAGTTTTGGTTGCATATTAATTGCCCTATAATATATTTGAAAAACCAATATGGCATATCAATATGTAGACCAACAATCATATGATAATTATGCAAACCCTTCACCATGTTCATGTTGTGGTAGTCCTAACCATTGGGTTTCTCATTGCCCATCATATGAAGAGAAATCATATAATTATTATGAAAACCCTTCACCATGTTCATGTTGTGGTAGTCCTGACCATTGGGCTTCTCAGTGCCCATCATATCAAGAGTTTGAGCCTACTATAGGATATAATAATAATTATGAACCGCAATTTTCAAACATTCATAGTAACTCATACAATTAAGAGTTTTCTAGTCATCCAAACTATTCATGGAGTTCCACCAATAACAATCAACCAGCCATTCAACCTCAACCTAACCCATCACAAGATTTATATCAACCAGAGTCACTCAAACGCCAATAACTATTACTATCAAACACCATACCAACTAGAACCACACCACCAAATTTCCCCTCTGCTAACAACATTTGACAAAATAATGGCCCAAAACAAAATAATACTTCAAAACCTAGAACGGACAAGATTGATGCTAACCTCACATAACACAGAACTTTCAACCTTGCCCGAAATCGACACACAAATAGAACAACCCATTCCCATAACCACACCATTCGACCTAGTTAAGACCCACCCTAAATTTCATGAACTATTACCTACCCATGACCCTCCCATTAACCATTATTTTAACTCCACACCCCACCTAGATGAGAAAATTCTTGAAGATGACTCTTTAGGACTTGTTTTAGATGACTACTTAAATTTGATAGATGCCTCCGAGGAACCTCCCACTAATCCATCTGAATATGAATATAATAATGACACATTAGAAGATATTTATAAAGATGTGACGGAGGAAGAATTTGATGACTATTGTCATTCTCTTAATATGGACCCTCCTGTTGAGCATGTCCAGGCTTTTGAGTTTGCTAACCGCACTCGGTTAGATGATTCCTCGACACATTCGAATGATGCCATTAAGGATACTTATAGTGTTTTAGAAGAAGAGGGTAAGAAAATAGAGATTAACAATTCTAATCTAAGGCATGAACAAGTTAATGTGCAAGAAAAAAGAGGAAGTAATTTCTTTAGCACAATGTGAATCTCAATTTAGTTTGGCAGCTGAGGAAATAACAATGGAAGGAATAGATGACTTTCTTAAAGATAAAGCCATGAACCACAACCTTGTGGATTCAGCCAAGCCAAATGTAGAGTTCTTAAGAGCGTGTGAGGATCCAACAACTGATGAACCACCAACTAACCACCAACCACCTGAGTTACCACCTCCTAAAATCCAACCATCTACCAACACTAAACCATCCATTCACCCACCATTTCAGAGGAACCTCGAATTTGCACTTGAGCCTATTGCCTCAGAGACCTTCTATAATTTTTTCAACCCTCACAGTGATGAGTGTTTGCCTAGCACACACTCCCATGAGTACACCATTCCGGTAATTGAGAGCCAAACTTTGACCGAGTGTAGTGAGAAACCTAGTTTGTCTTATTTTTCCTCATCTGAGCTTCATGAAAGACATCACGATCCACACTTCATTCCCTTCACACCTAAAGTATTGCTAATTCATCCAACCCTCACAGTGATGAGTGTTTGCCTAGCACACAATCCCATGAGTACACCATTCCGGTAATTGAGAGCCAAACTTTGACCGAGTGTAGTGAGAAACCTAGTTTGTCTTATTTTTCCTCATCTGAGCTTCATGAAAGACATCACGATCCACACTTCATTCCCTTCACACCTAAAGTATTGCTAATTCATCTTTTGGGTCATTCCAACTATTTAAAACAACTACAACATGATGGGTTGCATATGTTCTTTGATAGGATGCATAAGTTTTCATTCCTTCGCTTACATGTTTGCTTCCAATTATACAACATCATTCTGTTTGGGGGTGTTATTAGTATCATGTTTTTATGGCTAGACCCCCAACTCTTTCGACTATTTGTTTATAATTGACCGCGCATCATCCATTTTGTGCCACCCCAGTTTCTTGTTTGTTTGGGGGTGTGCACAATCTAGGGGAATCTGACTTAAAACAACCCCACATTAAGTCTTGGGAATTCGACTTTAAAAGACCCACATTTTAAAACAAATTTTCAAAAACCTGTTTTCAAAAATTTGTTTGGGGGTGGGGTGTTTGGTTTTTCCATTCTTGATCACTAAACTTCCTATTCTTATCCCTTCCCTATCTCGTAGCTAGATTTCTTGTTGTTTGTTGTTTTGATGTTGTTTTTATTGTTTTTAGTAGTTTGGATATTAAGTTGTTAAATTCAGTAGTTAAATTTGAATTTGTTAGTTAATTGTAATTGAATTTCATTTTTTTTTAAGTTAAGTGGTTCTTTTCAAATTGTGCATTGTTTTTATCGTTAATCCCACCTTCCCGAATTGTTTGGGGGTGGTATTATTTAGCCTAGCATAATTCGTTATATGATCATCTATTGTATACTTTGTTTTGGAGTGAGGATTGAGAATATTGCCGATATAGGCATCGCTATGAATAGATATTATGGAAGGATGAAATCTAGATGAGTTAGGCAGTTTCTATCCTAAATTCAACCTAAAAGATATTAGGGTTGTTTTAGAATCAAGAATATGAGTTGTTTCCGTTTTCGGTTTTGGAAATTTTATTATTTCCGGCAATTGCCTTAAAGCTTTTTGGCAACTTTCCGATTCGTCGTAGCAATTGACAACCTATAAAAACTGCATTCATTCTACACTCACAACCCCAACTACATCTCACATTCATCTCTCACGTTTCACTCCCACTTTACCTTATTTTTCCTTCGCACTTCGGCCTATCAGGTCCCCGAGCACACCTGCGCCCCAGAGGAGTGCCACCTGCGCTTTAAGCACTATTAGAGAAATCCTACCCTGAAGCACTGCGTGCCTCTTCAGCCCAAACTTGAAGCCACTCACTTTCCAAAACTGGAATTCCAGTTTTCATCCTAAGCGCACCCTGCGCCCATACCAAGCTAAAGGTGAGCGCACCCTGCGCCCAAGTGCCTGGAACTCGAAATTCACCAGAGCGCACACGCACCCAACCTAAGATAGTCAGAATAAGACTGCAAGCCCCGCCCCTACGGGCACCAAAAATTTCCAGTTTTCTGAGGGTTGTTCCAGGATAGTTGCAACTATTCTAGAGAGTAGTTTTGTGAAGACATCCCCTCGTATCATACCTGAGCAGTCTTTTGAGGACTTGTTCCAAAGTCACACCTATGGTGCTTGGTTTCACGAGGTGATCATACAAGCAGGCTGGGAACCACTAATGCTAAGTCCTGATGAACTTTATTCTCCTACACTTACATCTTATTTTTATGATAATTGTAAGTTTTTTGATAGACCGGATGGAGAATAAGTGTTCTCCATCACCGTTGAGGATGAAACGATGGAAATTACTAGGTTCTTCTTAGCCTTTGCTCTCGGACTTGCTATGCCCGCTGAAATACAAGACTCATTAGCATATTTGGTAGATAATACGTACCTCTATAATGCTAAACATATTAGGGGAGTGGCATTTTTCTTCTGCGAATGACGCCACTTGAGACGTTTTCCTTGCTCTAGCTAAGGGACATCTGCTATATGACCTTCCCAAGACATTAATGTCTAGTTTAGCACGAGCCCAGAACATGAGGCATAAGTATCTTCTTATGCCTGTTTTAGTTTGCCGTATTATGCTATGTTTCTTCCTTGTTTTCTATGCCCGTTACACGGATCGGATTGGGGTTGACACTGTGAGACCCACCAACTCTATTATTCTATCCTTCCATGCAATGACTTGGCTGGGATGGCAGGTGCAACCTCATTTGGTTGCCCCCTACACCCCATCCGACCAAGTGGCGCTAAACAGGTTAGCGATTGTAGATGATACATGGCGTGAAGCCTGGCAAGTTATCATGGCATGGTAGGATGTGAAGGAACCTCATCTCTTTAAAGATGAGTCTGATGAGGAGGAAGAGTAAGCGGGAGTGCAGGTAAGTTTTTAGTTTTAGTTAGTGTCTGCTTATGTCCCAAGCAAGTAATTTCTTATTACCCCATAACGGGTGGAACTCCTATAGAGTTACGTCAGTTTTTATTTTCTATATTAGTATGTTATAACCTTGTTTTGCAGATGTTCCAAAATTTCACGCGTTTCCATGGTATCTTTCTACCCTTTTTAATTAAATACTTTGAGGACAAAGCATGCTTTTTGTTTGGGGGGCATAGAAACACGTGTAATTAAGGCATCTGTTAGGATATAGATATGTATAATATGCACTTGTTTTCTAATAAAATTTCAAAAAATTTTAAAAATAAAAATAAAAAGTTATGTTATACACTTAGGAATATTAGTATTGTTTTCTTTCTCTATGCTCTTAATAATCTAGAAGTCTCACGTAGATTTTGCATTAGAATAATTTTTAAAAACTTAGGTTAATATGTAGGTAATAATCTTTGCATCTATCAATAAATATATTACATGAGTATCTATGATTGTCAACAGTAAGTTTCTGAAACCTAGGCTAGAGTACTTATTCTACAAATCCTATGAAAATATAGCTTAAAGCCTTATATGAGCGAAATATTTGAGAAATGACACAAGGGAGAAGTAAAATCCGGATAGAGAAATCACACGTCCACTTGCTTGATCACTATACCATATCCTATGCGAGAATTTAGGCCCTCCTTGGATCGATATAGCCAGAAATTCAACCCTTATTAAATTATTTTCCGCTAGTCGCCCCTCTGAGCCTTTCCTAAGCCTTTCATAAACCGCAAATCCTTTAACCTGTTACAAAAACAAATAAAAATAAAAAAAAAAAAAAAAATCAGCCTACCCATTCTTCGAATAAGTCTGAGAATAGAGATGAAGAATAGAAAAGAGAAAGACCGTTGGAATCGAGAATTTGTCAGTCGCTTCAAATAAGAAAAGGAAGTTTCCACTAAAAAAAAAAGAAAATAAACAAATAAAAGAAAATAAAGAGTTAGAACTCCAAAAAAAAAATAGAATCAAAAGAGTCAAAAGCCAAAGAAAAAGAAAAATATGGCTAAGGATGGAAACAAAGTGTAGAAGCGAAAGTAAGGAACAAAGTCTTCTCTAGTTACATAATACGAAGACTCTATTATCTCAGACTTGTTCTTTCTAAATATCCATTTCCTTCCTTCTTAAACCATCTCCTAATCCCCGCAACACCTAATAAAGACCTCTAATTCAATTAGGAATAGGCTAGTGTGATAGTAAGTGGCAGATGTGTTTGATCGACTCTGGCTTCCTTGTGTGTCATTGAGATTGTAAGGTAAAGTGTGCCCACTGCACACTGGAGTAGCGAAACTTGAGCGGAAAAATGAGAGTGGTTTTTGTCTTGACATTTATGTGAAAACCTACTTAAGGATGTTATTACGAGTTTTCATAAACGGACCTGCTAGTGCATTTCTTAGTATTACTCATTGTATATATGTTTATTATAGATGATTGATTATTATGCATATATTAGCTTAGGTTTTGACTTGATTATTCTGTATTCATTGCTAGTGAAATGTATAGTTAATTTAGAGCATGAATAAGGAAACAATAGTTTTATTTCTTAGTCGTTGTAGTATAGATGAAGTTTGTGAGTACCTTCATTGGAAAACTATCACGAGGCTATAACTCGTCCACTAGGGAATTCCTAGTGGTTTAAGGCCTTGTTGCATATGGTAAATGTAATCACACTCAGCGAAACGAGAGTAGTTAGAACTCCATTTTTGGTCATTTATTCTAATTTCTCATATTTGCTTGAGGACAAGCAAAATGCTGTTTGGGGGTGGTTTGATAAGAGCCCAAAATTGTAGTTTTGGCCCCTTAATAACCATACTTTTAGACCAATTATGTGAGTAATAAATAAAAGTTAATGCTGATTACGTGTTTTTATGTATTCCAGGCAGTAAAGTCAATTATGTGCAGAAATGTGCCACTTTGGCGAGATAAAGGAGCAAGGGTTGGTTGCTAAGAAGTTCTGTGATAAAGGCCAAGATTCAAGAAGACAAAGCCTTTGTAAAGCCCGGTCAAAAGTTGAAAAGTCAACACGGGCAGAAATAGTACACAAGTCGGCAGAACTTCCGAAGACCATATCTTTGGACTCAGACCTTGGAATTGGGCCTACCTTATGTCAAAACGACCGGCTCGAAAGAGCTTTCCAATGGTCTAAGCCTTGGCCCAATCAGAGGAGTAAAAGTGGACGAAAAGTCTGTTGAACCCAAATCCAGCTGAAGAGCCCTTTTTGGACTGAAAAAATTGGGTTCTGGGCCCGATTTTCTAGCCCAAAACATGGCTCCAAGCCCATACACGATTTTTGGATCTGAAGCATATAAAAACAAAAGCTTAGCTCTTTGTTAATGGTAAATAGTTAGACCTAGATTAGAAATTAGATTAGTTAGCCTCCATTAATTAGTTTTAGAACTTAGTTTTAGAATTTCAATTAGTTAATTAATTAGTTTTTTCATATCTTGTTTTAGATCTAGTTTCATGTTTAATTAATTACTTTAGAACAAAGTAGATTATTAATTTAAATTCATTTTGAATCATTGTTCTTATTGTTCTATTAGATTTGTAAAGTTAATTTCTTATTCAAATCATTACTCTCACCATTGTTCTTTGTGTTTGTTCAATTGAATTTGTTTAAGTCTTGAGAGTTAAGAGTGGAACGATTCCGTACTTGTTATATTGCATGAATATATAAGTGAGAGTAGGAAATAAATAGTTGATACTATAAGAATAAGATTAGAGTAATCTAATTGAGTTTTTACGGGTTATCACTACTCTCAGATTAGGATTGAAGATAGACAACAAGGTTGACTTACCTTCTCATGATGACATTGCTACAGAGCAATCGGTCAAGATTTCAAATGAAGTTCGAAAGGAAGTGGGAGAAATTCTTTTAACTCCCATTTGTCAAGATGACCAAGACAAGATATGCAAGAATGCTGAAGACAGAGAAGAGCAGACACATGCTGATGTGTTTGTACCAAAGGCATCTTTTCCTATGTTTTTTGCTCGAAGAAAAAAGGACAAGCAATTTTTAGAGATGAAGGAGGCATTTGAGAAAGATAACATCAATATCTCATTTCTCAAAGCGATCAAGCAGTTGCCATCATATGCCAAATTCTTGAAGGATGCATGCAACATAAAGAGAAGTACTCAAGTTCCAAAGCAAGCGATTCTAGCTAGACAAACAACATCTATTATCCATCAGAAAGCTCCAGTCAAACTCAAAGATCTAGGAAGTCCTACAATATCATGCAAGATAGGAGAAAAATTCACGGGTAATGCTCTTTTAGACCTTGGTGCTAGTGTTAATCTCTTGCCATATCATGTGTACCAAGCATTGGGCCTGGAGAACCAAAAGCCTACACAAGTCAAATTGAAGTTAGCTAACCGCTCTACCAAGATTCCCAAAGGCATAGTTGAGGATGTTCTTGTTCAAGTAGCCGATTTCTACTATCCAGTTTATTTCATTGTAATAGACACCAAGGAGGCCTTTGATAAAATTCCAATTATTCTAGGCCGACCTTTCCTCGCTACCGCAAAAGCTTTGATAAATTGTCACAACGGTGAAATAAAGATCAACTTTAGTAAGATGTCCATGGACATAAATATCTTTCACCTGTTGCATAAGGATTGTGATGACACCGAAGGTGGAGATGTGTACTTCCTTGATAGCATTATACAAGAATCCTTCCCATTCGAAGATACAATTGAGAGTGCTCAATCTACAGAAAACTGTGATGAACCTGAGAACCCAACCACAGAGGCGTTGCTAGCCATGTTCTTGGAATCTCTGCAGAAAATTCAGCATTTAAGTGAGCATAATGGAAAATTGGCAGAGAGAGTATCATACCTTGAGAAGATGAACTCTACATTTTAGGATGAACAAATGGACTTACGCTTGAAAAAATCGGGTTACTAGAGAATCGGTTTAAAGAAGTTTTAGAAAAACAACGAAATCTAGAAACTGAAATGAGTCTTCAAGCGAGAAAGTGGACCATATTGATAAGAAGCATTGCACTGTTGAAGCCTCTTCTACACCATCATTGTCTGAACGAGAGAAGTATGTGAACCAATCTACCGCCCACTTTAAGCGTAGTCAGCCAGATATCTATTATCATCACTGTGGTGGTAAAGGGCACTTCAAATACTATTGTCCTGTTAGAAAGAAAGATTTTCGTCAATCTTCTACACAGAGGAACCACAAGGCCTATCACACAATCATCAGACCTAAAATAGTTCAAGGTAGAGAAGCAACTTCACCAGCAATCTTTTCGGCATATCAAGGAGTATTTTTGACAACCCACAAGGTGAAACCTCCTTGTCCTCCAAACATTCGTCAGATTTGGGTAAGAAAATCTGATCTCCTCACTCCAAATTGATAATACATGATATATAGTCTTAGGGATCTGACTTAAAAAGACCTAACAAAAAAAAATCTTGGTAAAAGGAAATGTTCTTATTTTTTGGATTAATTTTGATATTCGGCATCAGTAGTAACATCTTCCCTTTTTCTCATTCATTTCATTTACTTAATTTCTATACATTTAGGACAATGCATATGTTAAGTTGGGGGAAGGTGTACTTGAGAAATGAATTTCGAAAATTAGTTTTCAAAAACAAAAATATTTTTGTTTCTATATCAGTAGCATGAGAAAAATGAATTTTAATGATGAGTCTGGGATATAGATTCTATACTGCTTAGTGTTGAGTTTGATAGATAGTTGATATTATTAATTTCATTACCGCTTAGACTATTTATTATGCTCGGACATAGTTCTTGTTGATAGAATTCTTTATCAAGGCACCACCACCATAATACTTGGTCAATTTTGTGCACTTTTGCTAGAAGAGAGATTTAAACCCCTAGTAAACTGGAAGTAGAATTTTTAGACTTAGCTCATGAGACTTGAGCTTTATACCAATTATTTGGAGAGTTCTTACGAAAAATCCGAGTCTTAGTGACTCAACATCTTTCAGCTATTTATGTCGTTGTAATATAGTCTCATTATTTGTTGATTTGGTTAATCATGAAGTGACATCAACTGGGGAGATAGCCATTAGGTCTTGTAGTCTATTTGAAATAGAGTATCATACTGATAAGTCAAGTAGTGAACCCATTCAGCCTGTATCCCACCTACTAGGACCATCATGTTAAACCCTTTTGAGCCTTAAAATAAGCCTTTTTCTTTCATAAAACCATTTACCCTTTACCCAACTCCAGACAAGGAGTATAGCCAAAATATTTATCAGCCATACCCATATGTTTCTGAGAATACGAGGGGAACAAAGAGGAAGAAATAGCACAAAAGGAAGATTACAAGGAAATACTATAAAGATACAATGAAGACCATCATTCTGTTCTAAGTGAAAGAAGCTAGTGGAAAACAAGCATATCTAGTACTAATCAAGGATATACCACTGAGCTAAAAAGAAAAAAAAAAGTTGAACAGAATGGATGGAAGAGCTAAGACAAAGGAAAAATTTTCTCTGTAATATAGAATTTGAAGAAATCTTCCAAAGAATGAAGAAAAACCCTTAGTGTTTTCAGAAACAACCTTTAAATCCTTTTTACCTTTCCTTCATAAACCAATACCCAAGCTAAGTTACAATCCTTCACTTATCATTACAGTATGGTACGAAGTCTAGAATAGGTGAGAGGATGCTAAAGTGAAGGACCCGACACTTCATATGTGATTGACATTCTTTCTATGAGATTAATTTCATCCAGAAGTCCATTTTTCAAGGTAGTATGTGGGATGTTCGTATTCATTATTCTTTTCCCCACATACATGAGGTAAAATAGTAGACCATCTTCTGAGAGATTCTTTTCTGAGAGTATGACCGGTGAGGATTGACAGTTGAGATTATCTACCTATGGTAAACTAGGGATTCCATTTCTTGGATAGGAGAGTATAGGAGATTGACTAAGTACACATGTAAGCCTTGATTGAGAATTTTGTCAATTTTTACTATCTCCCATCATAATTTATGAGTCTTTGCAGCAATGTAGTTAGTAATGGAGACTGTCTATTGGAGTAAGCACTAAGTGGGTAAGGATATTTTCTCTCTGAAAAATATTATCATTCTTGAACATGCTATTGATTGATTTTGTGGGTATATCACCTGAAAACCCTCACGAGACTATAACTCATCCTTTTTGGGGAACTTAAAGGTTTAAAGCCTTGTTGCATATGGTAAATGCAATCGCGATGCCTGCGACAATGAGTTAGGATTTTATTTTTGTTATTATGATGTGATTTTGATCACTTATCTATTTTTTATCTTATTTGCTAAGAGACTAGTAAAAGGCTAGTTGGGAGTTGTGATAAGTGCTTAAAAAGTGCAATTTAACCCTCGATTATGCCTCTTGTTTAGCCATCTTAGTGGACTAATAGTGTTTATAAGTTGTGTTTTAAGATTCTACAGGTAAAAAAGAGAGTTTTGTGGAATATTAGAGAAAAAGAAATAAAACAAGGCAATTCGGAGCATTAAGGATCATATGGGAGGCCCGTGGACAATCATGGAGAATGCCTAAGGAATTAAAGCTATTAAATATGCGACTTGGACCTATTTTAAAGCCTATTTGGAAGCCCAAGGCCAAAGGATTCGTTGCTTGGACCAAAGCTCGCAAAAGAGGATAGAAGGATAGAGCAGAAGAGACAAAATAGGCTTACGCATCTGGGACACAAGGATCGAGCATCCAGACGCATTGATCGCGTCTGGGACGTATGAATAGTGTGTCCAGATGCATGGATCGACACTGTAGCCAATTCCTTCTCAATTTTGGAGACAAAGTTAGACTCTGAAAGAAGTATATTTGTATTAGGAAAGAAATGACGATTTTAAATGCTTCTAGAGCTCATTGTAACCTCTATAAATAGAGGACCTAAGTGCCTCATGTAATTTGCCAATTCACTTATACTCTTGTCTCCAAAACTTGAGGCAGAGAGAGATTAATAATAAAAGATCGGTTTTAACTAGCTGAGTCTTAATAAATTAGTCTTTCTAGTCTTATGTTTTTGACTCTTCTTCTTCTCGTTCTTCGTGTTCTTCCTTCTTTATGGAAGGCTAATCTTCTCCTTCAAGGGAGAAGATGAAGCCGGTACTTAAGGTTTAATGATTCTTCTGGTTCATGGTGTTCTTCAATCAGGTTAGTTCTTTATGTTTTTAGTTATTAGTTCCATTACCCAGACTAGGGGATGGAAGTATAGATTAAGGTTTTTATTTATTGCAATCGAATATCATGCTAGTTTAGGGTTGTATTTATTGCAATTGAATATTTGCTAGTGACATGCTTTTATTTATTACAATCGAATATCATGCTAGAATAGGGTTTTATTTATTGTAATTGAATATTATACTATTATTTTCTACTTTTCTTCTAGTTGTGTAGTGTTTTAGAGTAAGGAAAGTATTCCTTATGTTTGCCTTAAATGGTGATTCATTGAATAGCTGCCCAAACTAACATAAAAGGAAAGAAGATACTAGTAACATGAATATAGGAACAACCTTAAGTAGAGTTATTCGTTAACGATATTTCGTCCAAGAGGGCATCGACACTCGCTCGATTGCCTAATTGTAGTCTACTTGTGAGAACAACCATGAAGCAAAATGTCATTGAATCAAAAGTATTGGTGGATTCTAATCTCTTGAATTCCCTCTCATATAAATTCTCAATAGTTTAGTTTAGTTTAGTTTAGCATTAGAATCTAAAATATATAATAATAGTTTTTAATCCCTCAAACCCCCTTTTCAGTCCTGTCTTTCACATAATATACACTTAAAAGTGGAACGATGCCCTACTCATCCTTTACTTATTAAGGGATAATTAGGTTTTGATACGCTTCTATTTTGTTCAACGACCATACACCATCTACATCGTCTATCTACATCATCTATCTATATCATCCATATACCATCTCATCTACACACAAAAAGAGGCAAGGTCAGATGGTTGTGACTCACAAGTTACGAGTTTACAAAATGAAAATATGTTTCCTGGAGGCGATATCCCCGCTTGGGAAATATGTCTTGTAGTGGTACTCGGTGTGAGTGAGGCACACGGATATGTATGATTTGGCAAATGTGTGAAGTGCAAATCATAGAGTAGGAACTAAAGGTTGGGCTGTGTCTTTTAATAAATGAGTCAATGAGATAATTAATAAGTAACGTAAAAATATTGATTTTATGTATGACTGGGTTATTGCATATGAATATTTATGTATTATGATATACATGATTTCTTACAAGAAATATATACGTGGTTGGTGTGAGTTGATACTCACGAGGGATGAATGTACTCCCTAGTTGTGATATTTTCCTCGTTCTCATAAGTAGACGAGTGGTTACACTAGTAGAAAAAAGGCTTTTTGTGACTGTTTTAAAATGTTATTTGTGACTGTTATGTTCGAAACGGTCACAAATGGCAGAAAAGGGTTTTTGTGACTATTTTAAAAAGTTTTTTGTGACGTGCGTTTTCAAAATGGTCACAAATGATTTTTTTTTTTTCTAAAAAGGTGTATATGTGTGGAGAACTATTTGTGACTGTCATATTCAGAAGTGTGACAAATGGTTTTTTCTAGGTTGTGGAGTATAATTTGTGATTGTTCTTCAAAAATAGTTACATATTCTCGGACTTTATGTGACAACCCTTAAGACCCAGGTATTTTTCGCTCCCCCAACTGCAAGAGCCCAAAAAAAAAACTGCAAGAGCCCACTAAGTAAAAGTAGGTAGAAGCCCAGGGATCGGTTTCCCCATTCTTCCAACACCTCCAGAAACACTTCCAAGTACGTGCCTCTACCAAAGAAAAAACGCTCAATCTCCCACGACTCTCTCCCTCTCTTAACTTCGGCCATTAGGTTTCCAATAACTGTGTCAAAGTCCTTAATCAGTGTTCATTGGCTCTTCCTTCTCATCTCTCTCTTCGATTTAGAATTAAAAAGTTTTCGTATTTTAAGTTCTATGCGATTTTTCTTTCGGGAACAGGAAGTTGGTTGCTCCAAAGGTTTCTTTTTTTTCTCTTTCTTTCTCTTTTATTAATAATAAAACACTAATCTTTTTTCTTACCTTTGTTAGAAAATTGGGATTGATAGGGTTATATACTAAAAGCATTACTTTTGTATTAACTCTAATTCTTTATTTTTTGAATGAGAATCATATGGGCAAATATTATGCATATTATATATATTATTAGTTATATGCATGTGTTTAATACTTTATGTTGTAGATGATATGGTGTGGACACACAGAAGATCATATCATCAGTACCTTATAAAGTATAAGTAATCGTTCACAACCTAGATGGATTTAGACAAACCATTGGTACAGTTGTAGTATAATCTGGTATTAGTTTATCTTAACTATAGGATTATACTAGTACACTTTGTGTGTATTGAACAGGACCAAGTGAGGTTGTTTCTCCTTATACTGACTATATAAGAGAACAAACGCCTCTGTTATTATGGATGTTTGTCCTTCTAATCTGGATATAATAACAGGCACTTACGTGCATTGTACATTACTTTAAATCATCAATGAGTGAGATTCATTGGTGAATCAACAAACTCGATAGATTAGGTAATGACATTGTATGTAAGGTGTGCTGTTGATTATAGAAGGAATCTGTGTCCCGCAAGAAGTCGGGTTGATGATGTCCCCTTGAGGAGCTCAAAAAGATTGTCATGTAAACCCTACAGGTGGATTTATTTCGACATGACAATGAGGTTGAGTGGTACTACTCAAGGACATAAGAAGTTGATTAATGTAGTTGTCAGTAACTTGACTTAATCAACAGACATTCGATATCTTAAACACGGGGAGATCAACGAGCATATAATATGGAGCCGATAAACGCTGACACGTAATTTGGGATTAGGGCGGTAGTGCAACAATGGCCTTTAGTGGAATAAGTCATTTGTTGACAGACTTGGGCCGTGTGTTCAGGGCGAACATGGGAAGCCCAAGCCCGTCAGGAGGCCCAACCCTAATTTCTCCTCATGGTGCCTGTTGTAGCCTATAAATAGAATACTATTTCTCTCTAGCAGAAAAGTATATCTGAATTCATTTCTGATCTTGAGAGAAAGAAGGGGATTGGTAGATCATTGTCCACATAATATCCAATCTATTCTAAAGGAATACAACAGAAGATCAAGAGGTTGATTGTTGATTTCTGATTTGATAAAGCTTGGATTCTCAGAGTTATCTAAATCGGATTCAAAGGTATGTTTTCCAATCACAAATCGTGAGAACCCATTGATTCCGCTGCGCGTGGTTCTCGCAGTTTGTAGAAATAGTCATTCTGAAATAACGGTTCCTACATGGATTAATGAGAAGATATTCACTGTTGATCTCAAAAAAGGAGAGGTTGCCCAAGGTTAGTGTTCTTTTCCTTGATTAAAGTTACTTGGATAGGAAGAAATCGGATAAAGTTTTGATTTTTATATAGCAATTATAAAAGCATGTAGAGATGAATTTATAGTAAGAGGAAAATATTGTGATGTAGCCATAAAAAGTTTTGTTTCTTTATGATCTTAGCTTAAATTTTGAATTGAAACTAAATGTATTGATTGAGTCATGTATGTTTAGAGAAATAAGAAAGTGTACACTTGGTTTCGTTTTGTCCAGTAAGGGCTCATAATTTAACGAATGCAACTGAGAAGTTATTGATTTTGAACGATTTTAGCTTAGTTACACGCTTATGTAATAATGTATCTTCTATTTATGAAATCCAGGCCCGTTTGAAGGGAAGCCTGATGTTACATTTTCCTTAAAGGATGAAGATTTTGTTAAGGTTGCGACGGGGAAGATGAACCCGCAATTTGCTTTCATGAGGTCTATGACTTTTGAAATTGTATGTGGTTTGGAAGAAATTCTTTTTCTGTTTTGTGGTTTGATGAGGGGTTTGTTTATGGTTTTATGGATCTGAGGAGGAGCAATGAAGATCAACGGTAGTCTCAATCTTTGCATTTAAATTCACTCCTGATATCTTCCCAAAGCCTTCAAAGATGTGATTGAGCAATCTATTTGAATGGTATTTTCTCTTAGAATATGCAACTGTAAAAAGTATTTAGATTTTTATGCTTTTATGAAATGATCTATTTTCCATTATGTAATGTTTCTTTCGGCTCAAAAGCCAATCTTTCTAATGGATTAATGAAGGTCAGTAGTTTAATTACTATTATTATTATTGTTTACTTGAGATTTATTGTATTGAGTTTGTTATTTTGATGGATGGACAGCAATATTGTGGTTTGATTGCAGTCTCGAAGAATGGGCAGAGGAGATTTGCATTTGGAGGTAGAAGAAACTTTGTTGTTAGAGCTTCATCCGCTTCGACTGATTCGCCAATTGCGCCTCTTCGATTAGAGTCTCCCATTGGACAGTTTTTATCCCATATATTGAAAAGTCATCCCCATCTTGTTCCTGCTGCTGTTGATCAACAACTTGAACAGCTACAAACTGATCATGATGCTGAGAAAGTTACACCCAAAGAAGAGCCCTCTCCCGCTGACACTGACCTCATTTTGTACAGGTTAGTTTTACTTTTAAATTTGCAATAGTTGAATTGATAGAGTAGTTGGGGGTTTACTTAAAGTTGTTATTATTGTGAAAACTTTAGGAGAATTGCTGAGGTTAAGGCGAATGAGAAGAAGAAGGCGTTAGAAGAGATATTGTATGCATTAGTTGTGCAAAAGTTTGTGGATGCTGATGTTTCATTGATACCATCAATTGCCCCATTGTCTCATCTGTCGGGTAAAGTAGATACTTGGCTGAATGAGGAGGAGAAGCTTGAAGAGCTTCATTCTCAAGAAACTTTATGGCCAGCAAGAAGACTTCTACCTCGGATAGATGTCAAAGCCTTTCGAACTATGATGAAGACTAATCACGAGTATTTGACATGAATGTGACTTGGTCACAATTCTTTCCTAATCCATTAATTTGTATATTATTAAGTACTTATTTGTTGATTACCTAAGTCTTATGTTTATTTTTACTATTGGAATGTTTAGTGAAGTTAGCATTTATGAATGTTATTTGAATTTTAATGGATTATATTTTAGGTGTATATTTGTTATAGTTCTAATTCAATGTGAAATGTCAGTTTTCAAATATATACAGGTTTTTTTTTTTTTAAAAAAAATCATAACATTTATCACGGTTTTGCCAGAACTGTCACAAAAGATACGTTTTTTTGTGATGGTTTTTGAGTAGTTGTTACCGTTTTTAATGGCTGAGGGAGGCTAGTCTGGAACAAATATTTGTGACGGTTTTGGGAAAAAATAAATGACTCCCACTCCGTCACGGTTTTGGGAAAAAAAAAAAAAAAAAAAAAAAAGTGACGAAAGACTTTTTGTCACTGTTTTTAATAGTGATATAAAGCCTTTTTTCTTGTAGTGTTAATTAGTAAAATATTGATTTTAAGTACGATGGAGTTATTGCATGTAAATATTTATGTATTATGATGCACATGATTTCTTACACGAAATATATACGTGGGTTGTGTGAGTTTATACTCACGAGGGATGAATGTACTCTCTGGTTGTGATTTTCTCGTTCTCAAAAGTAGACGAGTGGATGCATATAATTTCTTATGAAGGAATGTATGTGAATGTGGTTAGTGTAATATGTTGGATAGGGTGGTGTGACATGAATGTTAATATTGGCGATATATTATGCCATATTATGTATATCCATGATGGTTGCAATGAGAGTGAAATAAATGTAGATTTTTAAGGATTACGTTTGGAAAATCTAACTTTGTTTTGCAGGCGGGTAGGACTTATTAACTTTTTATGCAGAGACGTTGTCCTACCCTAACACATAAGCAGTTATAGGTAAGATTTTAATTAAATTAATTTACGAGATAATGGGATTGAAATCTTATTTGGGAAGAAAATACACACCGTTTTGGAAAACGGAACTATCTTGTCTTCCAAGTTGAAATGGTTAGTAATGTTATATTTATTTATTTGGAAGATGGAATGTAGTAGTGTAAATTTTATTTTAGTCTTACTCATACCAGCAAATTCAATTTGATGACCCATGTTTGCTTTGTTTTGCAACGTGGGTGTGTTCTTTGAAACATAGATGGTAAAATGCAGTGGATGACAACGTTTGATTTGGATTCACTTTTGGAGCCTTACTGGTTTATGTTTTCTGAAGTGGAAAGTTTTGATTTGAAACAAATATAATAGAGTTGGTTAGTATTTTTTTATTTGTGAATTAAAAGTTGTTCTTTTGGTTTTAATTTGATCTTATTTTTTCTATATCGTGTTTAGTAATGGGTTATTAGGGTTTCATTTCATCTTGGGTTTTCAGAAGATGTAATAGGGTGTGGATAATTCCCTATTTTGAATTTTCTGGAAATTTGGGGTGTGACATCGCGTGAACCGCAACGTCGTCTAAATCCCGCCATGAAAGATGTGGTAAGGGAGGAAGTTTTAAAGTTACTCGATGCGGATATTATATACCCTATCTTTGATAGTGTTGGGGTAAGTCCAGTCCACGTTGTTCTCAAGAAGTCTGACATTACAGTTGTGCAAAATGATAAGGATGAATGCATCTCTACTCGCATCCCAATGAAATGACGAATATGCATTGAAGGTTTACGTGAGCTGGCAGCGGCGCCATTTGATGTTTGCTCTTTTGTATATGTATAGGTTTTACTCTCACATACTCAAGAACATTTGTCAAGTTACCTTACTCATGTTCACGTTGAAATATATTTCAAGCAAAGGAATCGTTCCAAACCTTAGAACTAGAACATTGAATTTCAACTAACCGGAATTTACTCTCTGGGGAATTTATGAAAAGAATTTGATTGGTGATTTGAATAAGCTAATTACTACTTTATTTGAAGTGCAAGTTACTAAAGCTTAGATTTCACTAGATTTACTAAATTTTAATGCAAGAAGAAATACAAATGGAAAGAGATATTTGGAGAGTTAAACTCATGATTAGAATTTGGATATCTAATAGATTAGAAGAAGTGAAAGTAGAAGAGAAGAATCTTAATTTTACAAGAAGACATTTTATTAGAGTGACAAGGAAAGATATTACAATTATATTACAAACTAGAAAGCTAGAAATGCAAAAATATGGAAGTTGCTTTTTTTTTTGTTTTAAGAAAATGTGGAGTACTCTAATGGAGTCTAAAAATGAAAAAAATAAAACATGCATGAATGTGAGAATGAATGCTCTCCTTTCCTCCCTCCATACATATTGAGAGCATTCTCTCCTTGCCCACGTGAAACCACCTCCCTCATTTACTTCTCATTAATTTCATCTTATCACAACACACATCAAGCTAAAACTAAAACTATTCTTGCACAAAAGTCTAGTCAAGGCATTTAAAGACATGCAAGGTGTCAATTTGTACCAATAATTTGCACATTTTGTCTTGACTTGCTCCATGATTGGTGACTCATCCAATCTTGTGGGCCCACAAAATGGGTCAACATGCTTCGTCCAGCGGCAGGTCGGGATTTAGGCATTTTTACAACTTCCTGCATTTTCATTGAGCTCGTCGCACTGATCGTCTGAGTAGCTCACTCGCTGAAATCGGAGTCCTGGTTCAAAAGATATGGCCTTCGGAAGTTTGATGCTTCTGTGCACGTAATCCCGTTTTGACTTGATTCTGTCCTGTTTGAGTCTCCGGACTTTAGTCCAGCTTTGTTGGGCTTCACATTAGCTTGGTAGGAAGAGTTCAGATATATACACTATTCCCATGCTTTAATATAGGTTTTATCATCATTTTTACATTAACTGCGAAAACCTGCAAAAGTATGAAAATATAATTATTTCATGATTATTAAACATATAATCAACCAATTTCTACGATAAACTAATATAGCAGGTTTATGCGTACCAGATCTTAATCTCGTCCAAGTTTTAAATCATATAGGCAAGTCCCAACGAGCATGCAAAAATAGCTTCATTATTTCTAGAAATAGAATCCTCTGATAGTAAATTCGAGGATGTATAGAGGTGTTACCTAGAGCATCCTTGCTACGTGTATAAATAGCATCTTCAATAGCCTTAAAGCACGTCTATGTTACTTGAACAATTATATGAGTACTGGTCCAGGTTCACAGTGTGAATTGTGAAGTCCTGTAAAAAGATTAACCTTATTAGTGCAAGAGTTTTAAGAATTAGGTTAAGGCTTTTTACTATGGGCTTCGTATTGGACCTTGATGTTAGGCCTATGAAACGGGCTTTGGTAGTGGTTGGGCTTGCTAACTAATATTAAATAAATTTTTTTTTTTTTTATTTTTGTATCAAACCAACGGCCAGGCCACTTAAGAATTAAGGGAGATTGTCCGTGCGTGCACGTTCCTTAATTAGATAACCCCAATTCTTTGAGTTTTCTAGACACCATTTAGAATGAAAAAAATATTTTTTTAAATTTTGTAGTTGATAGCATACGAGTATTGTACTGTACTCGTGAGAGAATATTGCAAATAATATTAAAAAATCAATTTAACCGAATTAACCTAGGGCGTGCACACACTTAGAAATAAGGTATATTGAGCGCGGTGCGCGAGTCAAAGTTGAGTGCAGGTCGCACTCAATGAAGGTAAATAAGAGGCGCGTGCCCACTCACAAGTAAATAACTAGGGTTGAAAGATTTAGGTTCAGGTCACGGGAGGGCAGAGAGTTGGTTGAACAACTCATATGCTCTCGAACAATAGCAAAAAAAATTGAAGAAATTGCGAACAATGTTTTTAGTGTTGTGTTTGTGAATAGTAAAAACAATATTTTATAATCTAAACACACGTAATGTAAACGAACTAAATGGCAAGCGGCGCCACTGATAAGAGATTATTGAAATATGATTGATGAACAGTAGATATGAGATGCGTGAACAATAAATTTAAGATGAAAAATAGTACTTATCAAGATATGAAACTCTCTAAATCATGTGATAAAAGGAAGAGTAGTCGTGTTCATACCACTCTAGTCGTACACTACTTGAATACAAGTCTAGATTAGAATAATGTTTTACTAGTGAGAGTCAAAACAGTAGATTTAAATGTGACAAACAGTGTTTTAAATGATATGGAAAGATATTATAGGGGGTTTAATCCACCACGTGATTCGATTGACTATTTGTTAGTATCGAATCGCTTGTTTTAATCCCTAGTGAACACCAAGTCCTTTCTGATCGAGGTTTCACTAGTGTGTGTACATATTTTAGCAAATAAATATGGGACAAGTGTTAACATCTTCTTAACACTCGGGTATGGTCTTAGTGTGGGTCGGAAGTACCAGAACACACTTTAAGTCTAGGTCCTGACTAACTCACCTCCTAGGTTTGGGAGTGAAATAAAAAGAGGAGGTTTAGAATTGGTTGGAGTAGTAGGCTCGAAGAACTGGAGGTTCGGAACTAGTTGGAGTAGTAGGCTCGGAGAACCAACTCCTGATTATGAACACCAAATCCATAACTACTAATTTCGAAACTCCAACTCCCAATCCAAACCTGAACATGTTTCCTTATTATTCAAGTCAATAAAGGAGACTTATTGACTTGTGAAACATGAGCTTCTAGAAGAGTCTTGATAAGACTTAATAAGAGATTGTTTCCTAGTTAAACATTAATTACTTAATTAACAAGTAATTATGGAAACCTAATCTATTCTTATAAATAGAATAGTTGAACTACGCTTTGGGTTTGATTCCTCTTCACAGGATACGTAGGCAGCAATTAAAGAACGCGGTTCAACTCATCATCTTCAAGATCTCTTCTTCTTATTGATTCAATACTTCTACTCGTTCTTTGATCATCAACAAAATACTTTTGTTTCTAGATTAGGAAAAACCATCACACAATTGGCGTCGTCTGTGGGGAACCATACATAATTGATTTGATTTCTTGGTCGAAATTTTTTCAGTTCTAGGTTCTCCTACCCACCAATTTTTCTTCGGTTTTTTGTTCTTAAAAAAATCTTCTTTTCTTCACTTTGATTCAAAATCATGGTTAATACAAGAGCCAACGCAAATCAAGGTACTGAGGGGAATAATGAGATCAATAACCCACATGTCACTGATCAAAGGCAATTTGGAGGTAGAGGAGATCGTCATTTTGGACAGGGGCGTGAAGAAGATGAGTCTAACAACGATACCCCCCAATCTGCCATAACCAACCAAGCTATCATGCATGGATGTTGTGATGACCGAGCGTGGTCGACAGGAGACTCGTTTGCATTTTTTCCAAGACTACTACCGCACTAAGGAGGGTCGTTCACCTCAAAGAGTGTTGCCTGCTAATCGAAACTCGAGGGGGCAATTCCGCCCACCAAGTCTCGACCATGGTGAGGGTTACATCCTTGTACCATATATTCCTTACTTCGTTGGGTGCCATAACGACCAACCAGATTCAGATTATAATCCAGAATTGGATCCAACCCAACACTCGAGTTCACACAGAACTGACTTCTCTTGGTATTCAAGTTCTCAAGGTACTGCGGGTGGACATCCGAATGTGTTTTCTTGAAATCCATAACTCTCAAGGTCACCCTCGGTATGAAGAAGACCTTCACTTCCAAGAGAACCTTCATTGCCTCGGCATCCCTCAGTTCCCCGATTCAGTTTTGGAAACTCTTCCACTCGATTTTGGGAACCGGAACCACATTATCATCAAGATGAGAACTACAAGCTTCCAGGTTCGAGGTACAACAAGGAGAGAACTCCAACTCATGAACCGATTACTCTTGCACAACTCAAGGTGCAAATACTAGAGGAATTGGGAGGTTCAAAACCAACCAAGATAGATGAGTCAGTTGTTCAGTCCGTAATCGAGGGAGACATTGTAACTCCTTTTTCACAGCATGTTATGAGCGGATACATCCCCCATGATTATAAACCACCAAAGTTCTCTAAATTTAATGGAAAAGGAGATCCGGTCTCTCATTTGCTCGGTTATCTTCACGCAATGGTCAGTCTTTCTAAGGAAAATCATTATTTGTGTCGGTATTTTGCTTCAAGTTTGACAAACTCGACACTCATCTGGTACACGAAGCTGCCCAGGGGCAGCATTCACGAGTTTAAGGAGCTATCCATCAATTTCATTGTGAAATTCAGTTGCAACCGGCTTTACACTAAGACCGCTGATGCACTGCTTGACATGAAGATTCGAAAAGACAAGCGTATCAGGGATTTCACCAAAAGATTCAACGAGGTTCAATTGCATGTTGACAATGTCGATGAGACCCTCCCCATAGTGGCCTTTAGGAAGGGATTAAGTCTCGCTTTTGGTCTATACACGTCCTTAAAGAAAAAGAAGCCTACGAACTTGACAGAGTTGCAAGCTAGGATTGACAAGTATGCCGAACTAGAAGAGGATCAATTGGATAGGGAATCTTCTCACAAAAGAGTGGTAACTAGTGTCACCTCCACTGCAATCGGTATGAGCTCTACTAATCATTATAATGACAAGAAGTCCGAGGGACCATAGTCGGAGCACATTCGATAAGAATTCTTATAATGATAAGTCCAAGAAACAGAAGATTGGTGACACGTTCGGAAGTAGTAAATTACCCCCACCGGATAAGGATTTTACCACTTTAACTCATCCTTATGAGGACATCTTTGAAGTTAACCGGGAACAAGATGTTGATGAAAGATCCTCCAGCGGTGAATCTCGATGCTAACATGTACTGTTTCCAAGTAATGTTACACTATTCTTGGCTTCTAAGAGACAAAATTTTCATAGATTTGGATTTGCTTCCACTATACTGGATGCATGGTCTATGCCAATCAATTTTTAATAAAAGTTATATTTCTCTTTTCAGAGAAAGGGTGAGATAAATTGGTTTACGCATTATTGAACGTTATTGAATATATTATTTCAGAGAACGGAGGACTATCTTGTTTTGTGTATTATTGTTTATGCATTATTAATTATATCGATGTCTAAGTGTCATATTGTCGTATATCCTAACATAATTATAATAAGAAATTCACATAGTTGTTAATACACGTACACACTTAGGTAAAAATATAGACTTAGCCTAAAGCCCAACGCCCTAATAGCTCTAGACTTATCCTACTAGACCTAATCCTAGTAAACAGTCAAAAGTCAAACCTGGTCTACTAGTCAAAAGGTTGACTAGTCAACAGCAGTCAACCGGCCAAGGGTCAACAGCAGTCAACCAGTCTAAACTTATTGAACCAAAACCCAAAGACTAAGGCCCAAAGGGTTTAGTCTTTCCCAGGCCCAATCTAAAATAACTTAAGCCCACAAAAATCAAATCTAAACAAAACCCTTAAGCCCAAAAACTGGTTCGACCCAAGCCCAACAAAACCCAAAACCTCACTGTTCATCTTCTTTCCCAGCTCACCTCTTCCACCGATCAGCCACCACCAGCCTCCACTAGTCCGCCACCCTCATCCTAGCGGTTTGGTTCCTTGTGAAAACCCCTACCCAATGATACCAACAAAACAAGCTTTCCAATCATATGCTAGGTCATCTCTTCCACACTTCCTCCACCACTACAGAGCTCGGCGGACCACTACTCACCTCCTAACAGTTCGGTTTCGCTCCCTAGCAAAACCCAACCCAATGATACCAACAAAACAAGATTTCCAATCATATCATAAAAGCCTATCCGACTCCATTAATAACCATTCCACGCCTCCACAGTACCCATTCAAACAACTCTCAAAATACCCCACTCACCACTTCACAGCCACCATATCCCATTCAAACATCCACACAATTTAACCAGACAGACACCAACCACAGTTCAACCAGACCCCAAAAACAAACAACGACAGTCCGATCAAAACAAAATTTTTAACACACCAACACTCAAACAGAGAATCAACAATTCTATTGATACTAAGGACCTTGACAATAGATACTAATAACTACAATGGTTAGGTAAATTAATCAAATTCGAAATCTTTTATCACTAAAGTTTTTCTTATCATTTCAATAGTATAACAATATGCAGCATGGTTTGAGAATAAACAAAACAAAACAAAATATAAAACTTGTATTCTCGACAGAAGTCTAATATAGTGCAGTATAGGTGGTAAGCCACCGGAAAATCCAATAGTTCAATGAATGGTAAAATATCTACTCACCGATACAGAACTTATTTGCTCCTCCTGTTATCAGCAAGATCTCCAGCAAGAAACTTCTCTCTTTCCTCTCTGTGAAACTCTTTTTTCTGTAAAACTCTCTATTTTCATAAACCTTTTTTTTTTCCTCTGTTTTTAAAAACCCCCGAAATAGGGAAAAGGGTTTATCCTATAGACCCACGTCTCCTATTTCCACTAACACTTATCCTATTTTATTTTATTTATTAAATCTACTATTAATACTAATTATATATACTAAAAATAATAAATAAGAAAAACAGGGTATTATAATATACACACCTTAAAAGGATCTCGTCCCGAGATTCAAAGTAGAGTATCAAAGAAAATCTCAGGATGCATCTGCCTTATCTTATCTTCAAGTTCCCAAGTCACGTCATTTTCCCTTTCGCTCCATTGCACGTTTACCAAGTTTACAATCCTCCTCCTAAGGTGTTTCACATCCCTATCTACTATCGTGATAGGCCTCACTGTAAAAGTTACCACTACTAAAAAAACAGACATGTGATGACGGCTTTTAGCCATCATGAAACAGGTTTAATGACATTTTTTCATTTAAAAAACAACCGTCATTGTAGAGCCCGTCATAAAAGTTAACCAAAAGCGTCATAATTTTGATGACGGTTCTAAAGAAACTAACATAAACGCTCGAACTTAATATGACAAAAATTCATTTATAAACGTCATAATTGGATCCTTTTGCGTGACATGTTTTACTTAACCGACATAGTTTTACTAGAAAAAACATCAAGAAATAAACCTTCTTTATGACTGTTTTTATTTAAACGTCACCATGAGAAACAAAAGCATCAATAAATTAACATTAAAACTGTCAAGAATTGGTATGTAACGTTCTTTGGAAGCCGTCATAACTTCTTCATTTTTTTTTCCTATAAATCTGAAAATTCTTGTAAATTTGAAATTCCTATAAACCCAATGCATTCATACACCTTGACAATTCAAGTCCATTACGGAAACAATAATCATACTTTTATTACAAACATAAATCATTCCAAGAACTTGTTCATATTACATGATTTATTCACAAAGAAAAAGATTAAATAACTCAAACACTTGATCCAAAATCAAGTCATAATCCAACAATAATGCAATTTATATAACTCATCCAACAAATTGCTAATCAACCGATCCATCTCAAACAAACTTAATTGAGCTACCATGTTATCTCACTTATAACCTAAAAAACAATATAAAGAAGAATGTGTTAGTTTGTTTAATAAATAAACTAAAAATATAATCATATAACTACTAAATGAAAGAGATACGAGCAACGCTACTATGACAGATAATCATGTTGGTTAAGCCCCAAATGTACACCACTGTAGGATATCTGATTTGTATACACAAATAACCCTTTACCTAATATGCAAAGGAAAGAACGTAAGAAATTACCAAGCAAAAAAAAAATAAGAAACCGAGTGATGTGAGAAGGTTACACTCAACATGAATTAGTGACTTAACATGTGAGAAGTGATGTGAAAGGTTGACTCTTTGGTTCCAGCTGAGAACAGGGCCAGGTGTAGCCCCCTGTACTCCCTTCCTTCCTACATAAAGAAATTAGTGACTTAGCAATTTAAGCTCCAAGAGATGAAAATGAGAACAAAAATAGTAAGTTGTCACATATATGATCAGTAGAGCTAATAAGTCCAACTTATAGGGAACGCATTAGATATACCATGTAGAATGTCATGTAAAGAACCCTTCGTTGCATGCTGATATATCAAAATTCGATTGTTTGCCTCCAAACAGTAGCCCAACAATTCCACAAAATGTTCATGCTTTAGTCTAGAAACTGTTGATAACTGCAGCCAACAAATTTTAAAGTCAAGACAGTGAATTAGGCTTAAAGACAGTGAATCAGGCTTAAACCTCATATACTGTCCTTCAAAGAGCTATACATATTTCATTTTATTACTCAAGTCACCTAAGCAGCAAAATCAGAATTTGGCTCTTGTGTGTTATCGAGATCTAGCTTCCTTATAGCTGCAGACTCACCAGTACTTAGGGTCGCAGAGAAAACTCGACCATAAGGCCCTTCTCCAACTAAAGCCTTTCTCCCAAAGTTAGAAGTCAACCTCTTCAGTTCATCCAAAGATATTTCTGGCGTTTCAATGGGTAAGATCTTTGGAGGAGCTGAACTCCTTGAAGCTTGGGATCCCCTAGGCTCTCCTCGATCATTACCTAGAACACGCAACAAGAGGAGTGAATCAGTGTGTATTGTGTGTATATGCATGATGCCATGCTTGCAAAAATTTGCATGACAAGCACAAACATAATGAGATATAAAGGCATTGACATATATAGCATACAGAAGAAATTGAATACCTTGTGAACTTAATACAAGTATGATGAAAGCAAAAAATAAGGCACCATGATTCAAAGAAAGAGCACCATGCATGTTACTTCCTGAACATCAAAGCGGCTATTCATGATATGGCTGCAAGATTTATGAGTGTAACCTTCTCACATCACTACTAAAAAAATAATAATAATTTACCTCTAAGTGGTGCTAAACTAGAGTTTCATTCGCTTCAAAACCCAGCTAGCATCAGCGGGACTGGAGCTTGTTTATATCAGGACCCACGCTTTAACAGCTAAGATAGCTGGCTTAGATTCCCTTCTAACTAGTCCTAGTCGAATATAATGAATAGCCCGGGATCAGAACCAAGAACTTCATTTAGATAGGCATAATCGCATGTTTAACCCCTGTGTGCTGTCTTTACCCATGAGCAGGACTAAACAGGCTTTTAATGCATCTCAAATGCCAGCTAGGTGGGGCAAGAGCTTGTTTAGAATTGGAGTTCACACGCGCTTTAGATGCCATAGCAGCAGACTTAGCGCTTAAGGAGGGGGTTTTATCCTCTTCGGCTTACCCTTTTTTCTTCTTTTTGTTTATAGCTTCATATTTGTGATTGTATAGAGTAGGTTGTCCCGTAGTTTCTTGGGTACCGGAACTATGTTGGTCAGTCACTCTGGATAGTGTGAAATCAGGAGGAAGCCGGCGTTATACTGCTTGATAAGCTCTTTCTTCCTTGATCTTCAGCATCCATTCAGGTTTCAATCTTCGTAGTTTCTGCTTGACTGGCTTAGCCCCTTCGTTCATAGATAGAGTAGAGAGAAATGGGAGAAAGCGGATTAGCCATGTTCTAACTCTTCGCCATCTGACTATCATAAGAGTCATTTCATCCCAGAGTCTCTGGCTGAAGGATATCTAGTTTAAGTGCCAGTTTCCTTTGCTGTCGATGCAGGCGAGTTGGGCCTATTCTCGTCTCGAATAAGAGTGTACCTGGAGTACTAACATATAATCTTTCTTGTAGCTGACGGGTTGATGGGTTTGAGAGGAAATGGTATTCACTTCGAAGGAAAGACAATGAGAGCTCAGTCCCGGTTCGCTCGATGACGGCGAACTACTCCATTCGGAAGTAGGGGACTGAGGTCGACGGAGATCGAGAGGAAAGCCTGTGTGACCATTGACTATGAAATTAGAGCTTTGATTATAATTACTAAGAAAAAGAATATATATTTCTTAGTAAGATAAGGCACGTGGAATGGAAGGGGTTTTGCTACTTACATAGTATGTGTAAGGAGAAAGCCCATTGAAAGATATACGAGGGAAGTGTCACCCCAAGCCCTATTTTCCAACAATGACCAGTCAATCAAAATGGAGATTCACAGATGATTCTCAGCATAGAAGAGATCTTTACAAGTTTGATCACCGATGGAACGAATGGCTAATCATCGACTCAAGCACGTATTGCCATCACATTACAACATGTCTCCTAAAAGGTCAACAAAGAGCGCCTCCCTCCACACTCAACCGAAAAACGAAACCCCTTGAGCTGAACCAGCAAAGCAAATAATTGAATGAAGCCCAATTCCCTCCTAGAGAGCCACTTTCGGGGGCCCTGACTTCCTGAAACCAAGAGACGAGATAGAAGATGCATAAATACATAAAGAAAGATAATTCTAATTATCTTATTTAGAAAAATAATACTATAGGACTACTCGCTCTCCCTTATTCAACAGTGGTATCCTTTCTTTCAGCTATTGGCTGTAGTATCTCTTCTCTATCCCTGTCTTGTGTGCTTCTTGTTCCAAGCTTTCCTTCAAATCTGCTTATAGGGTGTGCTCCTCTCTCTCGGCCCCTGCCTAAGCTGAGATTTCTCGTTCTCTTTTAGAGTGAAAGAGTTCATCTTTGAATACTTCGCCTGGTACGGTCAACCAGACAAGCTGGGGTTACTTCCTCGGAAAGATCCGCATAGAGGTTAAATAAGAGAAGGCAAACCACTTATGAGGGCGTGGGACCTTTTTAGTTGGAGTTAGTAGCGGCCAAGAAAGAAAAGGTAAATAGCTAATAACAAGACCACTTGCAAAGAAATAACAACACTGTCAGCAGAGCATCCAACCATTTTCCAAGTACAAGGATAAATCGAGTTAATACCCCCACACATCTAGAACATGTAATTGACCAATAACACTCCTAAGGCATAATATCATCCATAATGGTTCTTCATTACACAGTATGAACATCACACTGAAGATTCAAGACATATAAATTCATTACATGTTGGTGACTATTATAATATCTGGTTCGAAACTATAACCAAAACCAAAATTACCCAACTAGATTTATCACAAATAATGATTAAAAAGGAAATGATATGCAAACCTGCTGACGCAAGAAAGACGAGCGATGTCACAAGGAGATAAGACTTTGAAGAGACAACAGATGATTTCATCTGGAAGAACTTGTGAGTCTCAGGTCTGCAATCTTTTTACCGAACTTATGATTTGTCTATGCGTCTATTTTTCGATTTCCTCTCGTCTGACATAATTTAGGCTTTCGCCCTTCTTTCTTGTGAACTTGTGACTAAGCCTTTAAAAGATTAATTTCTTTCAGAAATTTAATCAAACATTCGGTATTCATTTTCATGAAGACTTTTTAGAAGTCAAAGATGCCAATTGAAATAAAAACATACAGGCTTAATTCGAACCTGATGATAGATTGAGAGAGTGATAACCGATGCTACTCCTTGGTTTCACTTAAACTTCTACTTTTCCAGATCCAGAAACACCAGTGTTCTAGTTTTTCCCTCTCCTCATCAAGCTTTGCTTCCAAAATATAATAACAATATCAGAGATTATCAAATTTACGGTTAGTAAAACTAAATTCATTAAAGGGGGAAATCATAAAAACCCACGCCAATTAGCAGGAAATGAAATGAAAAGGGTTAGAGAAATTAAGACATATATGGAGGCATACATTGATCGATCCAAAGCCTTCCACTGCTATCGTTTCAATCTATCAAAAACCCGAACAAAAATTCAGTACTGATAACCAATTAAAACCAGAATTTGAGAGAAAAGGAGGTGCCTTTTCTCCATGGCCAGATAAGAGGCAAAAAAAGATTCGTCGAGAAGGAAATGGTGACATTCCAAGAAGAAAACGAGGCGCCTTTTTTTTTCTAGTGAAAAATAAGAAGATGAAAAAGAAAACTCACTTGTTCGCATTATAAGTCGGGGGAAAATAGATCCCTTGACGCTTTTCTCTTCTTTTGGTTTATTTTTGTTTTTGGTGAGACACGCTCGAGTCTAGATTGTTGACACTTAACTCCTGAGCCTTGAGTTGTTGATGCTTCGATCAAACACACCAGCAACCCGCAAGTTTTTCACTTTTTCTTCTTGGGTATTTCTCTTGATGCCTTGATCACTTTTGACGCTAGAAACACTAATTTAAGGGTCCCTGAATAAAATGTTAACCAACAAATAGTATTGACAGTTTAGGAACTACGAGAGTTATCGGTTGTGCTAGAACCGTCAAAATAATTCTAGATGGTCTATCTTACTCTCATAAAAAATAGAACTATATCAGTTGATGGTTTTGCCAAGTACGTCATAAATTATTATGTCACCTGTCTTGGTTACGTCAAAATTTGACAAAACTGTCAAGAAATTTTTAAGTACTTTAATTTGGTCTATTATAATGGTGACTAGATTGTTTTAAGAAACCCGTCAACAAATTATCAAAATTTCTTGACGTTTGTGTTATACGCGACATAATGTTGCAACAGCCATCATAAAACCATCATATTTTCTTGACACTTATGTTATACGTGACATAATATTGCAACAACCGTCATAAAACCATCATATTTTCTTGACACTTGTGTTATACCCGACATAATGTTGCAACAGCCGTCATAAAAATTTTACCAAAATACCTATCTTAACGGGTTTCAATAAAACTGTCAAGATAGATGAAAAATATGCATCATAATATGTCTTTTTTTTAGTAGTGTACATCGTCGTTCAACTCTAGCTCTGCTAGCTGAACAACCTGGGTAGGATCCTTCACATATTTCCGTAACATCGACATGTGGAAGACATCATGAATCATTGCCAAGTTAGGCAGCAAAGCAAGATGGTACGCCAAACTACCAATGGATTCTACTATCTCATATGGTCCAACATACCGTGGACTCAACTTTCCTTTCATGCCAAACCTCATAACTCCTCTCATAGGGGAAACCTTCAAAAACACAAAATCACCTACAAAAAACTCAACCCGTTTCCTCTTCAAATTTGCATAACTTTTCTGCCTACTTTGTGTTGTCTTAATCCTTTCTCTAATGACTTTAATCTGTTTAGATGTCTCTCTCACTATCTCAGGCCCAAGTAATACTCGATCTCCCACGTCTGCCCAACAAGTAGGTGATCAACATGGACGCCCATACAAAGCCTCAAAGGGTGCCATACCGATGCTCGACTGGAAACTATTATTATATGCAAACTCCACCAAAGGCAAATGCTCCTCCCATCCTCCACCAAAATCCATTACACAAGACCGTAACATATCTTCTAATATCTGATTCACCCTCTCCGTCTGTCCATCTGTCTGAGGATGATAAGCAATACTCATCGCCAAACTAATACCTATAACACGCTGAAAGCTCTTCCAAAACTCGGAAGTGAACAAAGGATCTCAATCTGAAACAATACTCACTGGAATCCCATGTAACCTGACCACTTCCCGAATGTACAAGGAAACCAACTTATCTGTATTTCTACACACGTCAATAAAATGAAATGAGCAGACTTCGTTAAAAGATCAATAATAACCCAAATAGATTCATTACCTCTCCAAGACTTAGGCAAGCCATCAATAAAATCCATAGAAATATGCTCCCATTTCCACATCGGTATCTCTAATGGTTGCAATAATCCAGAAGGCCTCTGATGTTCTGCCTTAACCTGCTGACAAGTTAAACACTGAGAAATATATTCTCCGACATCTCTTTTCATCCCTTCCCACCAAAAGGTCCTCTTCATCTTTGTTCTGCCAGGATGAATTGTAAACCAAGAACGATGAGCTTCATATAATATCTCCTTCTTTAACTCTGCATCATCTGGTACACACAATCTCCCATGAAATCTCAATCCTCCCTTAGAATCAACTACCCAATCAGACGAACAATCATCTAAAATATCAATGATCAGATCATCTAACCTACTCAAAAGAAATGGGTCTCTGTGCTGCATGGCAATCACTCTTTTGAAAATCACTGGCCTAACCTCCAAACTACATATATACCCTTCATATGTACCTGGTGTAGTCCGGACGTCATAAGCTGATATAGTCTCTAAACTCTTCCACTCTTGGACCATAAGAGTGGTCAGAACACCAGGCAATCGACTAAGTGCATCCGCAACTACATTGCCCTTGCCTGGGTGATACTGAATCTCGAAGTCATAACTACTTATGAATTCCATCCATCTCTACTGTCTTATGTTTAACTCTTTCTGTGAATAAAGATACTTTATACTCTTATGGTCTGTGTAAAGCTCAAACTTCTCACCATATAAATAATGCCTCCTTACCTTCAAAGCAAAAACCACTGCCGCTAACTCCAAGTCATGAGTAGGATAACGTCTCTCGTGTATCTTCAACTGCCGTGAAGCATATGACACCACCTTCTGGTCTTGCATTAACACACAACCCAAACCAGTTCCACTAGCATCTGTAAACACCACTAGTTTTCCGCCTCTAGTCGGGATTACTAGAATTAGAGTTATAGTCAACCTCTATTTCAATTCTAAGAAAGCCTTCTCACAATCATCAGTCCACATAAACTTCACATCCTTCCTAGTTAACTTCGTGAGCGGAGCTACAATAAGCGAGAACTTCTCAATAAATCTCCGATAATATCCAACTAACCCCAAGAAACTCCTAATCTCTGTAATAGTAGTTGGTTGATTCCATTCATTCACTGCAGCAACCTTCTCAAGGTCTACAGCAATCCCCTCACTAGATGCCACATGTCCCAAGAAACAAATTTCTTCTTCCCAAAAATGGCACTTGCTAAACTTAGCATACAACTTTTGTTCTCTAAACGTCTGCATCACTATCTTCAAATGCATCTTATGTTCTTCTGTGTTTTGTGAATATACTAAAATGTCATCAATGAAAACAATCACAAATTTATCCAAATAGGGCCTAAAAATACGATTCATTAGGTCCATAAAGAATGCAGGTGCGTTCGTCAACCCAAAAGGTATCACAGAAAACTTATACAAACCATACCGAGTTCTAAATGCCGTCAAAGGAATACTCTTCTCTTCAACTCCCATCTGATAATAACCAGTCCTTAAATCAAACTTTGAAAATACCTTAGCCCCTTTCAACTGGTACAACAAATCATCAATCCTAGGAAGCAGATACTTATTTTTTATAGTCACCTGATTCAAATCCCTAAAGTCAATACACATCCTCAAAGTACCATCCTTCTTGAAAACAAAAATAGCAGGCGCACCCCATGGTGAGTTGCTTGGTTGTATGAACCTAGTCATACACACCTTAAAAGATTCAAACCCAAATACTCAAAAGATATGGTTAAGCAAAAAAACAAAATCACTTAAACTTAAACTCTTACCCCTTCTTGAGTAATTCCTTGACTTTTACTTTCATTTCGTCCAATAGCTTAGGCTGGCCTGTAAGCCGACTTTGAAACTGGTGCAGTCCCTGGTAACAACTTTATACGAAACTCCACCTCCCTCTTGAGTGGCAACCCTGGAATCTCTTGAAAAACATCTTCGAAGTCTCTCACTACTTCCACATCGCTGATATCCCTCGTAGGTATCTCTATAGAGCACAAGAAACTAGACATCACCGAGTCCTCCTTACTAACACAAGTGTGAATCAACCTTGGCATGCCAGGTGTATTCACTATAACTTCCCTCCTCACACAATCCAAGGTAACATGATAACGCGTCAACCAGTCCATACCAAGTATGAAATGGAAACCCTCAAACCCCAAAACTATCAAGTCTACCACAAAGACACGATCTAAGAAATACAACTTAAAACCTTTGCACTCATCATATAAGGTAACGAAACCTCCTAGCAGTGTCTCAACACTCAAAGGTTTATATAAAGGTGTAGTTTTAAAATGTTCTTTCTCAACATACTGACGAGATATAAAGGAATGTGAAGCACCTGAATCAAACAAAACTCTGAATATAAACTGAGATGAACTAAAGGTACTTTCAACATTCCCATGTCCTGGTATAGCTGCATAGGCTCTAGCACGAAGTGGTAGTCTTTGGTGCTGCTCTCTTCTGACACCACCCTGTTTGGTAGGGCAATAACGAGATAAATGACCCACCTGCTTACACTCCCAGTAAGCCCTTAAGTTTGGTATCGGAGCTTAGGTTAGCCTAGAATAAGAAGGTCTAGGTGATTCTCAGATTGTGGTAATGGGTAGTAGGAGTATTTTTGTGGTATTAAGTTTTTTTGTTGCTTTCAAATTTGTTTGTTCCCATTTTGGATTTTGGTCTTCCACATTTTCGTATAAAGTGGTGTTTCTCAATACGTGGTTTTAATTTACGTATGTCCACCTGTAAGGTTATACATTATTGTATATGTGTATTCCTTTTAAGGTGTGTATACTTAGGTATACACTTATATCTCATTTCTGATATTTGTTTAGCATAACCTTTTGGTGCAAGCTGTAAATGAAGTGTAATTAATCTTGCTGACATGTTTTAGATTATCACATAAAGTTCAGTCGTTGTGATAATCTAACTTTATACTCTTTATCACATGAAGTTGTTAACTTTATACTCTTTGAAGAATTATTGTTTGGTGTAGTGTTTGTTTGGTTAATCTACGTTCTTTCCTAGAATTTCGGGACGAGATTCCTTTAAGGTGTATATATTATAACACCCGGCTATTTCTATTTATTATTTTTTATAATATATGATTAATATTAATAATAAGAATAAATAAAATAAAATAAAAAGGATAATGATTAGAAAGAGATAGGGTAAAGAGGATAAACCCCATTTCCTATTTTTCAGGGGTTTTGAAAAAGGGAAAACACGTAGAGTAGTTGACACAAAGAGTTGTAACACAGGAAAGAGAGGTTGACACAGAGAAAAAAATGAGAGTTTTACAGAGAGAGGAAAAGGGAGGCTTCTTGCTGGAGATACAGAGAGCGTATAACCGTTTTCTACAATTTGTTAGGTTTAAGGGTGTTTACACGAAGGGGCTAGATTGTTGGACTTGGGATCAGCTTCATAAGCTTTACTGGCTCTTCGTGGCATATTTTTCATGTACAAGCGATATAGCGATACACTATCATAGATGTTACCGATCTTCTATTAATTTTGGCTCTCAAGGTGCAAGGCAAATATCTGGTAAATTGTTACAAAGGAATTTAACGTTGTTTTGTGATGTTATACCCCGTTGGCAAAATATTCACCTGATTCGATTATAGTGATTGTTTCTATCCCAGTTGATGCATTGACTTATGTTGCTTGGAAACTTTATGGGTTTCCTGCTAACCGTGTGATTGGGTCGGGTACTAATCTTGATTCTTCGAGGTTTCAATTTCTTATTGCTGATCATCTTGATGTTAATGCCCAGGATGTTCAGGTACGTTTTAATGTTATAATATTTAGTTGATTACATTTTTTGAGTGCAAGATTATGATTATTTCAATATGTTAAAAGTATATATTGGTGCTGAATGTTGCCTTCGCTTTATGTTGACTATGCTCTGTAGTCTGTATATCAATCTGCCATATGCTCAGCACAATGAAACGTATTGGTGACAATCCTTCTAGAATCAATGTCATCATGGAAGGGGAACCTATACTGAGTAGTGTAAGATGGTACCTTCTAATGGTGAGTGAACTATTGTAGCTAAGCTTAAAAAAAAGGCCTACCTTAGAAGGATGTCTCTAGAGCTCTTGCACAGTGAGGTTGATCCTACCATTGGTATGATCAAGCTAGCAATAGACCAATTGAAAAACAATTGTTTATAGTGAAAAAGTTGAAGTCTGACATAGAAATTGAGCAATCTGTAGTAATAAAATCTTATAAAATCAAAATTATATTTTTTTGTGTTGAATCCAAAACCATTAGAATCTAGACTTATAGAGGTACAACCTCATACTTTGACCCGAGTTCATACTCGTGTTTAAGATTATGAAAATTGACTTCAATATATGTTGACTGTTTGTGCACATATTCTGGACATGTTGCATTGTAGGAAGTGTATAGGACACTATACTTTGTAGATTTGTACAAAACCAAAACCTAATGAAACCTTAGAGAGTCTTTTATCCGACATAGTGAGCCTCACTTAATTTGGATGAGTGACGGAAAATATATGACCTCGACAATTTTATGCATCATAAATTCTATTCGTCAGAAAACAGTTTTCTGCATAGGGTTTGATCACAAATTGCATAAAGCTAGGGGGAGAGTTAGAGTTTTCGTAAAACATTAAAAAGTAAGTTTTATGAGTCTTCTTTCTGACTCAATTGTCCTTGTCCAATTCCAAGTCCTGTGGAGACAGCTATGATGTCTGGAAGTTTGGTTGACAGAAAATAGTGTGGCAGAATTCAGTTTCTGTTCAATGTGTTCGAGTCCAGTTTTCATATAGTTAGAGTGAAGTTAGTATTTTTGTAAAACATGAAAGAGTAATTTCTAAGAGTCTTCTTTTCAACGCAAAAATCATTGTAACATTTGGACACTTGTAGAAAGAGTTGTGGTCTCCGAAAGATAACTCGTCAGATTTCTAGTTTGTTGAAAATTAGGATTTTTACCGCTTTTGACCTAAGTTTTTATTTTGATGGGCTGAGGTTGGGACTTCGAGTTCTACATGAAAAAGTATATCTACATACCCTAGTTTCTAAATAATTAAGTTACATGTCATTTGGATGAATATAGGAAAAACTATAACACTGACTATGTGGCTGATAAGAACTACGAAGGCTTGATTCCAATCTTGAAAGATTTGGATACGTAGGCAGCTTTGAGCAAAAGTGCAGCCACTATATTATATATTAGTTATTAGTTATTGTGATAACTATATATGTACAATGTTAGTACTTAATTGTGTACGTGATTGTGGTTGTTTAAAATGTGTTCACGAGACATTTAACTAATGCGTTATTCCTGATTGAACATTTTGATATCTATGATTTATATAATTGATAATGAGGTGAGTTGATTAGTTATTGTGTTTGGAATATTTAGTAATGATTCTATTGGTTGAGACGATGTTTGTTTTGTAATGAAAATATTATAATAAATGAGAACTCTTGAGTGTTAAAATCCGGTGTAAAAGTGTCCGATAAAAATTTAATGTGTCGCCCACATCTTTAGATCTCTCCACGCCTCTTTGATAAAAAGAAATGTTTATGACTAATGATGTCATGTGAAAAGGCGCCTTAGAGAGGAACTAAGGCATTAGCCTTACGGGTGGGCTATATTCCTTGAATGTATGGGAATGTAAGTTTGTATTCCTTGAATGTGGCGGAAATGACCTAAGATATTCATTGAATGTATCATGAATAACCTGTTAGTATTATGATGGGTATTCCTTGAATGTGGCGGGAATGACCTAAGGTATTCATTGAATATGCCATGAATGACCTGTTAGTATTATGATGGGTATTCCTTGAATGTGGCAGGAATGACCTAAGATATTCATTGAATGTGCCATGAATGACCTGTTAGTATTATGATGATATGGGTATTCCTTGAATGTGGCAGGAATTACCCAAGGTATTCATTGAATCTTCCATGAATGACCTGATATTTTGTTATGCCCAAAAGAGGCTTTGTGTATATATATATGGAAAGCCCAGAGATGGTTGTGACTCACAAGTTACGAGTTTATAAGATGAAAATATATTTCCTGGAGGCGATATCCCCTCTTGGGACATATGTCTTGTAGTGGTACTAAGTGTGAGTGAGGCACACGGATATGTGTGATTTGGCAAATGTGTGAAGTGCAAATCGTGGAGTAGAAACTAAAGGTTGGGTTGTGTCTTTTAATAAATGAGTCAATGAGATAATTAATAAGCAAAGTAAAATATTGATTTTACGTGTGATGGAGTTATTGCATATGAATATTTATGTATTATGATGTACATG
Organism: Coptis chinensis; assembly: GCF_015680905.1. Taxonomy (NCBI): domain Eukaryota; kingdom Viridiplantae; phylum Streptophyta; class Magnoliopsida; order Ranunculales; family Ranunculaceae; genus Coptis; species Coptis chinensis. Next base: position 43,960,791 of record NC_141456.1, read on the forward strand.
ATTTCTTATGAGAAATGCATACGTGGTTTGTGTGAGTTGATACTCACGAGGGATGAATGTACTCCCTGGTTGTAATATTTTCCTCGTTCTCATATGTAGACGAGTGGTTTTTAAGAAAAATATTGGTTTTAAGTATGAGCGAGTTGTTAGATATGATTGGTGACATATTATGATATAATGGATATGGTGGTGTGACATGAATGTTAATATTGGCGATATATTATACTAGATTACATATACCCATGATGGTTGCAGTGAGAGAGAAATAGATGTATACTATAAATAATTATGTTTGGGAAATCTAACTTTGTTTTGCAGGAGGGTAGGACTTATTAACTTTTTATGCAAAGACGTTGTCCTACCCTAAGACGTCATGCTGGCTTAAAGGTAAGGTGTATCAAACTCATATTTAATTAGGTTATTATATGTGCATTTAATAAGTGGAATATAAGTGGCATTTATGTTGTAAGTTATTTTGGGAAAGTGAGAATAACGAGTATTGTTATATGAGTTAATCTTGGAAAATGGGAATGTATATTGAGATTGAAATCTTACTTGGGAAGAAACTACATGCCGTTTTGAGAAAACGAAACTAACTTGTCTTCCAAGTTGAAATGATTGTAATATTTTTATATGTGAATGAAGAGTTTTTCTTTTGGTTTTAATTATATCTCATTTTTTCTATATCGTGTTTAGTAATGGGTTATTAGGGTTTCGTTTCATCTTGAGTTTTCAGAAGATGGAATAGGGTGTGGATATTTCCCTATTTTATTAAAAGATATTGTTTAGTTCTGTTGGGATACTTTTTGGATGTTGGGTGAGAGATCCCATATGTTGGCCAAAGTTGTATCAGAACCTTTAGAAAGATTTCTCGGGATGATGAGTGAAAGATCTCATGTGTTGTTCCCCGTGTGATGGAGAAAGTTTAACTAAGATTGGATTCTATCCTCCTAAGAGCAGTTCTAATGTCTTATGCTTATAAGTGTTGATTTATGCATTAGATACCATATCATTTAAGGACTTTACAGGAAATAATACAAGGACACACCCTACGTTCCTACAAAGCCTTATTTCTTAACAAAACTAAAGGTATTTATAGGAATTGACACAGGGGTAAACCCTATTTTCCTACAAAACCTTGTTTTTCTAACCTTCGCAATACAAATTTGTATAAAATATAATTCAACACTTTTATCATTTTCCCTCAACGGTCGAATGTGTGACCGTCGTCGGAGAGAAAAGTGGGGCATCTGTGTATACATATTTATGCAAATAAGGAGAAAAGAACACCACTTCCTAGCTAGTCAGGAACTTCACGTTCGGAACTTGTCCAAGTTTGGAATTCCACTTCTTAGCTAGTCAGGAACTCCAAGTTCGGAACTCCACTTCCTAGCTAGTCTGGAACTCCACATTTGGAACTTGTCCAAGTTTGAAATTTCACTGCCTAGCTAGTCAGGAACTCCACGTTCGGAACTTGTCCAAGTAAAGAACACCACTTCCTAGCTAGTTTGGAACTTCACATTCGGAACTTGTCCAAGTTCGGAACTCCACTTCCTAGCTAATCAGGAACTCCATGTTCGGAACTCCACTTCCTAGCTAGTCTAGAACTCCACGTTCAAAACTTGTCCAAGTTTGGAATTTCACTTCCTAGCTAGTCAGGAACTCCATGTTCGAAACTTGTCCAAGTAAGGAACACCACTTCCTAGCTAGCCTAGAACTCCACGTTTGGAACTTGTCTAAGTTCAGAACGCCACTTCCTAGCTAGTCAAGAACTCTACGTTCGGAATTTCAACTTCCTAGCTAATAAAGAACACAGGAAGTCCAAGTTCGATAATGCTCTCTCTCGAGTAACAAACCCGAAATTGTTTTGTGGATGGAAGAATATGAAACTAAATTGTCAACTATAGTATCCGGCCTATCCGAATTGCATTGTAACTTGACATATTCAGAACTGGCTCGACAATTGAAAAAGTCAGAACGGATTGGCGAAGTCATCGAAATTGGTAGTGTGCAGTCAATTGTCAAAACTGGAACTGACCATTCAAGTTCTTAAAGAGGATGTCGTGGCTATTGTTACTCAATGCTTCAATTTCCTCTAGTACAAACTTGAAGAAGGATGATCTAATGCAAGGAGAAAAGCGTTAATTAGTAAACAAGATGTGTTGAGTGATGACCAAAGGTTTCCAAGAGAAAGAGAAATTGAATCTTTAAACAAAATAAGTTGTTGGAGCCAAGGTTCAAGTTCAATGCTTTCTCTTCAACAGAATTAATCGACAATGTGGAAACAAGTTACTTTCGAAAACAAGAAGCAAATACCTTGAAGTTTAAGTGAACGGCAGCAAGAATATTTGCAATGGATGGGCGCTCAAAAAATTTTAATATCAAGTTTACTTTTTGAGAAATTGTCAATGGGGCAAACTATAGATCTAAGGTAGTAATGGCGGATAGCAAGGGACCTATCACACCCCGAATTTCGACAAAATTAGAAAAAACAATATTTGTTCCCGACTCTTCCGTTTTCGAGGTGTGATGCACTCTCAACTTCCAAAAACCCATAATCTGTTTAATTATTTCAATCATTTGAAACCAATAATAAAAAATAAATTAATTAATTAAAGTCCTCTTCATTACAAAAATTCACAAATATGATTAAGTTACAAATCTCCTTTCAATAAATCTTTAATTATAATTACAAATGAAAATACAAAAAACATTGTCTCAACTGAAAATCTATTACACCTCAAGGGAAAACAAAATATATCATGTAATGCGACGTTAACACAAACCACAAGCAGCAACCAACCATCTTCAACACTAATCTTGTCAAGACTTATCAACTGGGTTCATTTTACGAACACACCTGATAAGCAAACATGAAAATTGGGTCAGCATTATAAACAATTATGGTATGAGTAACTCTAAAATACAAAATATACTTATATATATATACACACAATCCATAAGGCAGTTAGTTCCTCCACCGAGGTGCCTTAACTTCTAACAACTAATACAACATTCTTAAATACACTAATTAAGGCAGGTAGTTCCTCCATTGAGGCGCCTTAGCTTCTAATCCGTACTAGATCAACTGCATCTAATAATAAAATAACAAAACTAAAACTTACTCTAATGATAGTGTAAACCTAATCACATAATGGATCACACCTGCATAGATAATCAATTCAACCCACCTTCTGCAAAGCCATTGTGAATACAACATAAATTATAATAAATCATTTATTATAGATTTAACGTACACTTTGATATATCATCATAATTATTGTTTAGAGTTTCTTTAACTGTCTCTAGAATCACGTCATCTCTATGTTTTACCTAATTTCCCTAGCTACCACAATCCCTACCCAACGCCGAACATGTACATCCACATGCCTCCCCTCATATACTGGACCACTCCGTGCGTAATTACCCTAGGCGGGATATCGCATACTAGTAACCCTCACACGGAAGCCATTATGTGAGTAATGCCACTATTCGGCATAAAAACAAATAACGCGCGTCTCGTTCTAAAGTTTGCGAACGAGATAATCAAGCCACTATTCGGCTACGCCAGAAAGGCCATCACTGAAATGCAAGAAGGGTCAATCAAATCACATACGCCCTTCACATGGACCAATCACATGAGTTGTGGTAGCTAGGTTCTAGGATTTTCGTTACATAATTTATTCAGGTATCATACGTATATATCTCATAACAACTTTCATTCTTTCGTGTGCCAAATAAATTATTGCACTAAGCCACAATCCCGTGGGAAATATCTACAAATATTATACTGCCTCATAGTAGCATCTCACAGATATAATGATGGAGCGTTTACATTAATTTCTCAAATATATTGCATTTAATAGATATCCTAACATATGATATCATTTAACAAAACAACAATTTTCCCATACCACATAATGTCACAATTATTCCAAACTTACCGCATAACGTTTTTATAGTGTTTTAGGAATATCATGTCTCTTACAATTTCAATCTCGTCACGTGTCAAAAATTACACAATCTCAACGTCAAATCTTTCTTAGATAATGACAAACCAGTTTATACAGGCTTCCACAATATTCTACCATAGGATTAGTCCATAAAATTTAATATATCAAAATGTAACACAATAAGCAGTCAACAATCAAAGGGTTGACTGGTCAACAAGTCAAGCCCAACAGTTAACAGTCCTAGACCAGTGGTTAACCAGGTCCTAACCCAAACCCATCTTTAAAATAGTTCAACCCATGGTCCTAACCCAATTATCCAAAACAAAACAAAGGAAAAAGCCCAAAACCAAGGCCCAAACCAAAAGTCTAAAACCAACCTATTTATTCAACCTGATCCAATTGGGGACATAAGGATCAGACCACATAAAAATGAAAACCGGCCCAAAGAAATAAGAGAAACTGGCCCAAAGAACTTAAACTAAACTGGCCCAAAACATAAATGGGTTCGGCCCAAAGAACTAAAGAAATGAAACTGGCCCAACACTAAACCGACCCAAAGAAAACTAATTGATTTCAGCCCAACCAAACAAAAGAAAAAGTCCAAGCCCAACCGAAATAGAAACTGAAATGGTGAGATGGGAGCACTGGATACAAATCGCCGTCATCCCTTCCACCACACCAGCTCGGTTTCCAGCCACCTCTCCTCCCTTCCTCATCACCTCAATTTTGATCCTGGTGAAAAACCCTACAACTTTAACAAAAGGCAAACTAAATCCCTTAACTCTATCCACTCCCTCTAAACTAGATCTGGAAATTTTCGACCTCCATTAATCTTCTTCAAGCTTCAATTGCACCACTCTCCAGCACCAATTCAAACATCAATAACCAACCTCAAACCAACAAATTAAAAATCACCACAACAAAAGTTCAATCCAAAAAAAATAGGACAGGCGACGCCATTAATGCCTGATTCAAAGCTTCAACATCCCCATCCAATTTCAATCTCGACAACACCCATACACCATCACCTCACCATCCACCAAAACGCGACACAAATAATCTATACATCGATCTACAAATCTATTTACAGTAGTCCTGAAATCGATTGATTTCTCGCTTGTTATCAAGGGATCGAGACAAGTTTTCCAGAGACAGAGTTTTCTTCAATCCATAAACACGAATATAAACACAGTTAACACTAAATTGAATACAGTACTAAAACTAAATCAAAACACAGTATGAGCATAGACCATTTTCCAGCATCGTGAAATCGACAAATAACGAGAATTTTTATATAAAAGAAATTCAAAAAAATATCTACTCACCTTCGTATTCCTGCAGAAAAATATATAAAATAGAACGCCACCAATCCGATCCACAGCTAGATAAGAGATGCACAATCTGGGCTCCGTTCTTCTTTGTTTTAACTTGTCTAGTTCTAAGCAAAAAAATTAGTTTTCTTAAAAATCCTCCATTTTTTGATAAACCGTCCCATTCTAAAGAATTATGCCATATTTTACTTTAAGAAACTTTCCATATTTTCTCTCATAAATTACAAAATTATTCTCTCTATGTTTTCTTATTAGTAAAATCTCTACACTTTATTTTAAAACTTAAAAACTTTCCTATTAAATCATTTTCAAACCAAACAAACTATTTTCCCTCTTTTTTTTTCAAAAAGTCAAACATACATATTCACTCCACTTAACTTAAGACTTAGTCAATATTATATTATTATTATTATTATTATTTTACAAAATAATTAATTTTGGCCATTTAATAAAATGCGGGTGTTACAGGACCTATATAGTGTTTACAATTAAAAGGAGATATCCAAATAGATACAGGAAAGGAATTCAAGGAAGGACGTGTGAATTAGGTTTCAACAAGAATAAGGAATTTCCTTTATTTCTCTTCTGGATGCATGACTCAATTTCAGATGAGTAGTAGGCTTCACATCTCCTGCTCAAGTATACCCAACTCCGGATGGGTAAGTGTGGGAGCCTGATCTCTTATACCGTAACTGAAGATAGGCAACTCCGGATGAATGAGTGTGCTTTTGAGTTTTGACACTTTGACCTTTTATTTGTCAATTCTGGATGAGTGATAATGGCTTATGCCATGTGCTGATTAGCCCAAGTTCGGCTCATGGCAAGACATGTGCTGATTTGAGAAAGTTTAATTACTTGCCTTGACATGTGCTGATTTCCCAAATCCTGGTCCTAGTAAGGCATATCCGGATTCCATAGGACATAGTTCAATTCCTTGCCGCCCTTGACATCTTTTAAGCTAATATGCAAGCAAGCCTGGCTTAATATACAAGGTCTGTGTCATTGTTATGGCATGTTCTGATAATATAGTTCCTTGAGCTGAAATAATGCGAGATTTTGTGTATAAATTTCAAAAGCAAATTGAGGCATATTGTTTGCTATTTTTTATATGGTTACGCGATGCGATGAGCGCTTAAATTTATACCCTTTTTCCTTAAGGGTTATTTAAATTACAACCCATAAAGAAAAAATGGGGGCATCTGTGTGTACATATTTTAACAAATAAATATGTGACAAGTGGCAACATCTTCTTAACGCTCGAGTATGGTCTTAGTGTGGGTAGGAAGTACCAGAACACACTTTAAGTCTAGGTCCTGACTAAATCACCTCCTAGGTTCAGGAGTGAAATAAGAAGAGGAGGTTCGGAATTGGTTGGAGTAGTAGGCTCGAAGAACTAGAGGTTTAGAATTGGTTGGAGTAGTAGGCTCGGAGAACCAACTCCTAATTATGAACACCAAATCCATAACTACTAAGTTCGAAACTCCAACTCCCAATCTGAACCTAAACATGTTTTCTTATTGTTCAAGTCAATAAAGGAGACTTATTGACTTGGGAAACATGAGCTTCTAGAAGAGTATTGATAAGACCTAACAAGAGATTGTTTCCTAGTTAAACACTAATTATTTAATACACAAGTAATTATGGAAATCTAATCTATTCTTATAAATAGAATAGTTAAACTACGCTTTGGGTTTGATTCCTCTTCACAGGATACGTAGGTAGCCATTAAAGAACGTGGTTCAGCTCATCATCTTCTAGATCTCTTCTTCTTATTGATTCAATACTTCTACTTATTCTTTGATCATCAACAAAATACTTGTGTTTCTAGATTATAAAAAATCGTCACACAACTGGCATGAGAGTTTAGCTCCACCACAAATCTCTTTGGTGGTGGCTCTAAACTCTAGTTCTCTGTTATGAGCTCTATCTCTAGACACTCACAACAAAGAACTTGAAGTTCTTTTAAGCAAAACAATAAAAACTAATGGCTACTCATCCTCACATATCTTCATAAACCTTCTCTAATGGAGGTTTAGGCTTCTATCATCGGAATCATACTAATTAAACAATTAATATAAGACATAATTGAAAAAGACAATTGAATTGAAAAACTAAGATTTTTATTGAAGGTAATTAATGGTGGCTACAATGCTAGAACTATTCTAAAACTAAATAAAGTAAACCTAATTTAAACTAAACTAAACTAATAATAAACTAAGGGGTGGAGAAAGAGAAGAACATTAGAGTGTTTAGTCTTAACCCTCTTTATATAGGAGAGGGTTAGAGTTACATTTTCGTGCATGGGTCAAAAAGGGGGAGTTTGGGCCTTTAAAGTGAGCCCAAAGTCCATTAGGTTAAGTCTAAATATGCCAAAGCTATTAAAAATTACTTCCATGCCTTTTTCATCCACCTTTACAGCTTTGATTGGGGCAAGATTGGATCCATTGGAAAGCTGGTTCCGATCCGGTCGTGTTGACCTAAAGTAAGCCCAATTCTGAGGCCCGAGTCCAAAGATACAACCTGTTAAAGTTCTATTAATTTTTCTATTCTCTTTCTACCCGGATTAACTTTGACTTCCCAGCTTTGACTGGGCTTGAAACAAGCTTTTCTTCATGATTCTTGGGGTTTTAAATGTAGAACTTCCTCAGCAATCATCTTGACTCATTTTCCATGCAAAAGTGATGTTTTTAGTCACCTAATCAACTTCAAATCATGAAATGCACAAAAACACGTAAACAGTACTAACTCTCAATTATTATAAACATAATTGGCCTAAGTAGAATACTATTAAGGGGTTTAAACTACACTTTTTAATACTTATCATATTATATGTAGTGGGAATGTCTCGACAAGTATAGTTTTGCATTTAAAATGATATTTATAATATCTCTTTTCGTATGATTAGGAATGTCTTGCTATTCAAGTAGCTTTAATATGATCTTCGCCTCATTAAGCATTATGACAAAACTTCAATCGAACTTTTATTATTAACCTGGTCCCTTAAATTCATCGGGGTATTTTTCTTACGCATAATACCTGATAACATGTAAAATGATAGTTTTACCTACGAATAAGCAATTAAACTCACGCAAGTAAAACTAAAACTATTTAGGTTCTTCTAATTTATCAAAGTTTTCTACACTCTCAATGCTATTGCACTAAGTGGAGTAGAGAATTCGTTCCACTCCTAGTTCTTCAGAATTCAATGCTAACTAAGATTATCGGTTCTACCAAAGTCGTGAGAGTAATGATTATGTAACTATGCTAACAACGATGAATGACGTAATCGAAATATTCTAAATACTACAATGGTAATTCAAATACTAAGGTTCGAATCTAGATTAAGAATTATGGGAATTTGATTCCACCTTAAATTCAACTTAATAAACTAGCATAGATTGTTGTAATCTAATTCTTACATTCTTACGATAAGAATTAGTCGTTCTAATCCCTAATCAATCATGGAAATCTCTACCCAATAATGACTAGCATGTGAGGAAGTTCAACCCATTCTCATGGCAAATCAACTACCTTCTAGAGTGGAATAGAATCTTATAACTATTTCTACACTACACAATCAAGTTTTCATCAAGGCTTCCTCAAACCCCTCTAATAGAGGTTTAGCCTTGATTCATAAAACTATCATTTTTATAACAAGAACTCATAGAACAACCCATTATTGATATAAATGATTAACTAATAAATCTAACTTGAACAACAATAGTAATGATTTCAATTGAATTAAAACAAGATTTAAAACTAAATTAGCACTAAGATTATGAATACTAATTATCAATGAAGACAAACTAATTATGAATTTAAGACAACTAACTCTAAATAAGAATTGAATCAATAAACTAAATTGAAATGAAAAACTAATACTTTATTATAAGACTAAATCTGATTCTAAATAATAATCTACTTTGTTCTAAAACTAATTAATTGAATGTAAAAAAACTAGATCTAAAATTATTGGCTAAAAAATGGCTAACTAAAAACTAGATGCTTCAGAGTTAAGTCTTCTGTCTTCAAATTGAAGAGACAAGATCCACTTTTTTGTGCATGGGCTGAAGAGTCATGTTTTGGGCTGGAAAATCGAGCCAAAAACCCAATTTCTTCATTCCACATAGGCCTTTCCAGTTGGATTTTATTTCCACAGACTTTTCGTCCACTTTTGCTCCTCTGATTGGGTCAAGGCTTAGACCATTGGAAAGCTCTTTCCAATCCGGTCGTTTTGACATAAGGTAGGCCCAATTCTGAGGTTTTAGTCTAAAGATACAGCCTTTGGTAGTTATGCTGACTTTTGTGCGCTGTTTCTGCCCACATTGACTTTGACTTTTCAGCTTTGACCGGGCTTTAAAAAGGTTTTTTCTCCTTGAATATTGGCCTTTAATCACAGAACTTCTTAGCAACCAACCCTTGCTCCTTTATCTCTCAAAAGTTACACATTTCTGCACCTAATTGACTCCAATGCCTGAAATACATAAAAGCACGTAATCAACATTAACTCTTATTTATTACTCGCATAATTTGTCTAAAAGTATTATTGTTAAGGGGTTAAAACTATAGTTTTGGGCTCTTATCAAGCCACCGTCAAACAGCATTTTGCTTGTCCTCAAGCAAATATGAGACATTAGAATAAGTGACCAAAAATAGAGTTCTAACTACTCTTGTTTCGCCAAGTACGATTGCATTGACCATATGCAACAAGGCCTTAAACCACTAGGAAGTCCCTAGTGGTCGAGTTATAGCCTCGTGAGAGTTTTTCAGTGAAGGTACTCAAAAACTTCATTTATACTACAACGACTACGAAATAAAACTATTGTTTCCTTATTTATGTCTCAACTATCTATACATCTCACTTAGCAATGAATACAGAATAATCAAGTTAAAACCTAAGCTAATATATGCATAATAATCAATCATCTACAAATAAACATATATACAATGAGTAATACTATGAAATGCACTAGCAGGTCCGTTTCTGAAAACTGGGAATAGCGTCCCTAAGTAGGTCCTCACATAAATGTTAAGACAAAAACCACTCTGATTTTTCCGCTCAAGTTTTGCTACTCCAGTGCGCAATGGGCACACTTTACCTTACAATCTCAATGACACACAAGGAAGCCAGAGTCGATCAAACATATTTGCCACTTACTATCACACTAACCTATTCCTAATTGAGCTAGAGGTCTTTATTAGGTGTTGCGGGGATTAGGAGATGGTTTAAGAAGAAAGGAAATTAATATTCAAAAAGAACAAGTCTTAAATAATAGAGTCTTCATATTATGTAACTAGAGAAAACCTTTTTCTTTACTTTTGCTTCTACACTTTGTTACCATCCTTAGCCATATTTTTCTTTTTCTTTGGCTTTTGACTCCTTTGATTCTATTTTCGGAGTTCTAACTCTTTATTTTCTTTTATTTATTTATTATTATTTTTTTTATTTGAATGGAAACTTTCTTTTCTTATTTGGAGCGACTAACAGATTCTTGATTTCAAAGGTCTTTCTCTTTTCTATTTGTCATCTCTATTCTCAGACTCATTCAAAGAATGGGTAGGCTGATTTTTTATTTTTATTTTGTTTTGTAAAAGGTTAAAGGATTTGTGGTTTATGAAAGGATAAAGAAAGGCTCAGAGGGGCGACTAGCGGAAAATAATTTCATAAGGTTTGAATTTCTGGCTATATCGATCCAAAGAGGGCCTAAATTCTCGCTTAGGATATGGTATAGTGATCTAGCAATAGTGATCAAGCAAGTGGATGTGTAATTTCTCTATCCGGATTTTACTTCTCCCTTGTGTCATTTCTCAAATGTTTCACTCATATAAGGTTTTAGGCTATATTCTCATAGGATTTGTAGAATAAGTACTCTAGCCTAAATTTCAAAAACTTACTGCCAAACAATCATAGATAATCATATAATATATTTATAGATAGATGCAAAGATTATTACCTACATATTAACCTAAGTTTCTAAAATTTATTCTAATGTAAAAGCTAACGTGAGACTTCTAGATTATTAAGAGCATAGAGAAAGAAAACAATACCAATATTCCTAAGTGTATAGCATAAACCTTTTATTTATATTTTTGAATTTTTGAAATTTTTGAATTTTTACTTGAAAACAAGTGCATATTGTACATATCTATATCCTAACAGATGCCTTAATTACACGTGTTTCTATGGCACCCCCAAACAAGAAGTATGTTTTGTCCTCAAAGTATTGAAATAAAAAGGGTAGAAAAATACCATGGAAACGCGTGAAATTCGGGAACATCTGCAAAATAAGGTTCAACATACTAATATTGAAAATAAAAACTGACGCAACTCTATAGGAGTTCCACCCGTTATGGGGTGAACAAGAATCAAATTGCTTGGGACATAAGCAGACACTAACTGAAACTAAAAACTTACCTTATCTCCAGCATTTAAGCGCCATCCTCATCCTCTTCAAAGAAATGAGGTTCATTCGCGTCCTGCCATGCCATGATAATTTGCCAGGCTTCACACCATTTATCATCTACAATCGCTAACCTGTTTAGCGCCACTTGATCGGATGGGGTGTAGGGGGCAACCCAATGAGGTTGCACCCACCATCCCGGCCAAGTTATAGCACGGAAAGATTGAATAATATAATTGGTGGGTCTCACAATGTCGACCCCAACCCAATCCGTGAAACGGGCACAAAAAATAGGAAAGAAACATAGCATAATACGGCAAACTAAAACAGGCATAAAAAGGTACTTATGCCTCATACTCTGGGCTCGTGCTAAACTAGATATTAATGTCTTGGGAAGGTCATATAGCAGGCATCCCTCAGCTAGAGCAAGGAAAATGTCGCAAGTGGCATCATTCGCAGAAGAAAAATGTCACTCCCCTAATATGTTTAGCATGATAAAGAACATGATCGTGCCCACGTTAAGGGACAAGCTACCAAGGGCTACGTTATATGTCCCTTGGTCCTCTACACGGAAAATGCCAGCCCTATAATTCTCATGCAAAAGCTAATAGTTGTAGGCAGAGAAATTATCAAATATGTAGCCCCATGGGTCTTGAATCTCAGCAGGCATAGGAAGCTCAACAACAAAAGCCAACAAGAACTTAGTTATTTCCATTGTTTTGTCATCAATGTTGATAGAGAACACGTGTTCTCCATCCATCCAATAAAAGAATTTACAATGGTCATAAAAATACAAGGTAAGTGCAGGAGAGTAAAGTTCATCAGAACTTACCATTAAAGATTGCCATCCTGCTTGTATGATTACTTCGCGAAACCATGCACTATAGGTGTCACTTTGGAACAAGTCTTCAAAAGATTGTTCTGGTATGATACGAAGGGAGGTCATCACAAAACTACTCTCTAGAAAAGCTGCAAACGATCCTGGAACAACCCATAAAAATTGGGAATTTTTCGTGCCTACTGATAAACGGTAAAACGAATAGTTTTACCTATGCATAAGCAATGAAACTCAAATGCAAGTAAAACTAAAACTAGACTTTACGTGTGATGTGTTATTTATCAAAGTTATTCTACTCTTGATTATATCAAAATAGAGTTGGAGTAAAAGATTCGTTCCACTCCTAGTTCTTTAGAATTCGCGTTTCCTAAGATTATCAATCTCTCCAAAGTTAATGAGAGTTTGACGAAATTTATACTACGATGGAAATTATGCTAACAAGAATGATTTTATTCGACAACGGAATGCTAAATTGATACTATGATAAGGAATTAGGAGGGATTGATTCCACCTTAACTCAACTTAATCAAATAACAAAGAAATGTCGCAATCCAAATCGAAATGCTTTCGCATAACAAATTAGTAATTCTAATCCCTAATTATTCATGGCAATCTCTACCAAGTAATAATTAGCATGTGAAGCAATCAAACTCATTCTCATGGTGAACTAATTACTTTTTAGAATTGAATAGATTATCACGACGATTTCTAAGTTAACAAAGATCAAGCTTCATCAAGGCTTCTTCAACCCCCTCTAATAGAGGTTTAGCCTAGAATCATTATGTTATCATTAATATATAAATTTAAGCAAGACATGATATAAAGATTATAACTTTGCTTATTTCAACTCGAATTCAAATCTAAATTAATAACTAAAAAATGATTAACAACTAAAACTGAATTTAGATCTAAGTAATTTAATAAACCAAAACTGAAATCATGAATGGCTAACTACTTTTATTAATCTAATGAAGGAATAACAATGATACAATAATCTAAATTAAAACAAGGTAATAGAAACTAATTAATTGAATTCTAAAAACTAATTAATTGAATGTAAAAACTAGATCTAGAATTATTCTCTAATTGCTACTTGCTACCTAAACTAATTGATGCTTAAGAGTTAAGTCTTGTGTGTTGAAATAGAGGAGACTAGATCCATATTTTCGTGCATGGGCTGAGGAGCCATGTTTCGGGCTGGAAAATCGAGCCCAAAGCCCAATTTCTACAGTCCACAGAGCCCTTTTCAGCCAGATTTGACTTTACCAAACTTTTTGTCCACTTCTACTCCTTTGATTGGGTCAAGGCTTGAACCATTTGAAAGCTCTTTTTGGGCCGGTTGTTTTGACATAAGGTAGGCCCAATTCCGAGGTTTGAGCCCAAAGATACAGTCTTCGGAAGTTTGCTGATTTTTGTGTGTTGTTTCTGCCCGCGTTGACTTTGACTTTTCAGCTTTGACCGGGCTTTAAAAAGGTTTTTTCTCCTTTAATCTTGGCCTTTAATTACAGAACTTCTTAGCAACCAACCCTTGCTCCTTTATCTCGCCAAAGTGACACATTTCTGTACATAATTGACTCCAATGCCTGAAATACATAAAAGCACGTAATCAGCATTAACTCTTATTTATTACTCGCATAATTGGTCTAAAAGTATTATTGTTAGGGGGTTTAAACTACAGTTTTGGGCTCTTATCAAACCACACCCAAGCAGCATTTTGCTTGTCCTCAAGCAAATATGAGAAATTAGAATAAGTGACCAAAAATGGAGTTTTAACTACTCTCGTTTTGCCGAGTGCGATTGCATTAACCATATGCAACAAGGCCTTAAACTACTAGGAATTCCCTAGTGGACAAGTTATAGCCTCGTGAGAGTTTTCCAGTGAAGGTACTCACAAACTTCATCTATACTACAACAACTAAGAAATAAAACTATTGTTTCCTTATTTATGTCTTAATTATCTATACATCTCACTAGCAATGAATAAAGAATAATCAAGTCGAAACCTAAACTAATATATGCATAATAATCAATCATCTACGAATAAACATATATACAATGAGTAATACTATGAAATGCACTAGCAGGTCCATTTCTGAAAACTCGGAATAGCGTCCTTAAGTAGGTCCTCACATAAATGTCAAGATAAAAACCACTCTGATTTTTCCGCTCAATTTTCGCTACTCCAGTGTGCAGTGGGCACACTTTACCTTACAATCCCAATGACACACAAGGAAGCCAGAGTCGATCAAACACATCTGCCACTTACTATCACACTAACCTATTCCTAATTGAGCTAGAGGTCTTTATTAGGTGTTGCGGAGATTAGGAGATGGTTTAAGAAGGAAGGAAATGGATATGCCTCGAACTACTATAACAGGACAGGCGTTCCCCAGATAACAAGCCGCAATATTATCTCCCAGTATTTCCTAAAGAAAAGTACCAAGGATGTTGGTGTGGGATACCAATCTTTCTGTGTCCGTCCCCAAAAGAAAACTTTCTTACTCCGCATCACATCGTCGGATAAACAGTGGCACCATTACCCTCTGTACATTTCTGGCAACTTCCTGCCCGCGGACCTCCCTGCCGAAATGACGCTCAATCACCTCATTTTTCAGTCTAGTGGTAAGTTTCGTTGTTGTCTCCCCCCTTTCGTTTTTCATTTCGTGGACTAATACTCTCTTGTTGGTATTCCCTTGCAGGTTGGCGACCCGATTCTGAATCAAGGATATACGCCAGCTACATCTGTCCAATCTTTGATTGACTCCGCGATCTGGGTACTGCCCAAGCTGACCATTTGAACGTCCACCCCTCCAGTAGCACCCCTCTGCTCGAGGCTCCGCAGCTTCGTGACTTCTTGGGATTTTCTGCACCCTTTTACCGTCCACCCCCTCCCAAAGAACGTAGACCACGAGCCTCTCCTCCTCCTCAGAACCGTTCCCGCTCTTGCTCACACCGCCGTCAACCTACCCAAGGCTCCTACCCTTCTTCCACAGTTCCTCCACCCTGTGTCCCCCATTATCCCTTGGCTCCTGCACCTTTGCCTTCCTACAGAACCATCTCTGCCTGGGACGATCAATACACTCCTCCACACTCTCCCTCCGCGAACATGGATCTTTCTCAAATGAAGTTGTTCGATAGTGATGATGAAGTAACAGAAATCTCGCCTTCCGCAGTGGCTATTCCTGCTGATGGGCCGCCGAGCAAAGGTCAGAGGACTGTAGTGTCTGAAGACCCGACTCCCATCATCTGGGCATTAGAAGAAGAAACTCCCTCTATCCCCGCCCATCGGCCGGGCACCCCAGTATCACCCCTGCCGATTTTGCCCCAGTCTTCAAAGTACGCCACCGCCTAGTCAATATCGCTGACTCAGCCCTCGAGAATCCAGCTGTGGCCTCCTCCATCTTTTATGGCTCTCATTTACCGAAGGGCATGGCTTATGCAGAAACTGGCACCTTCGAACATCATCGCACCTCCCTGTACACCAACTAGGAGAAGGTACTTACCCTCCTTTCTACTCTTGCTCCATCTTCTTTCATTTCTGATTTGCTTGCTCCGTTCTTACTTAGGTGAGCCTGGACATATCATACATGATCCGCGGTCTATTCAGTGCTCGGTCCAAGGTAGATTCACTGGACAAAGAAGTCAGCGGTCCAGACGACTTGCGAGCTACTTGTGTCAGACTCCAACAAAAGTTAGAAGCCGCTGACCTAGCTAAAACCCGAGCCCAAGATGAACTGAGGGTCGCGGAAAATAATCATCAGGAATATATGGATTCTGTTAATGACCGTTTGAGTCAGCAGCGCACCTCTCTCCTCCAGCAACATCAACAAGATACCGCGGCACTTCTTGACCAGCATAAGACAGACATGGCGACCCTCCAAAACCACTACCGGTCCCTGGCTGACAAGAGGGTGGCTAGGAAGATCCAGGAGGAGCATGCGCGACTTCTCAAAGAGGGTCGCCTCCTCCCTGAGGTGCCGCCGATCCCTGCTGACGAGGAAATGTACACCGATGATCCATCCAAGCCTGAAGAGGCGGCTGAAGCTGGGGAGGTTGTTGAAGAGACTGTAGAGGAGGCCCGTGTTGAGGCCGCTACTCCTTCTGCTGAAGATGTTAACACTGAGGACCTCGTCGATATCACTTCAAAAATCCATTTAGCTTCCCCTTGAATCTGTATTTTTGTTGACTTGGTATTTTAACTATGTGTATTGGTTTTGGTTAAACATTGTTTTATACTTTCCTGCTGGTGTATTATGACATTGCCCTCGAGGTGTGCCTTCTATGTGAAATGCTCTCTTTTAGCATGTTAAGTTCAACTGAGACTTTTATTGTCTCTAGTCTTGTGCTTACTTTTTGATCTCCTGAACATTGGTGGATGATCCCGGCCGGGGCACTACCTTGCCCCCACCGTTTGATTCAAACGTACCGTCCGCGAAGGACTCTACCCCCCGCCCTCCCTCTGCGGCTGATGAGCCTATTGGGGCACTGCCTTTTGATGAACCTACTGGGGCACTGCCTTGCCAGATGTTTGATTCGGACATGACATCTGTGAAGGGCTCTTCCCCCCCACTCCATCTGCGGCTGATAAGCCTGATGGGGCACTGCCTTGCCCCTAAGTTTGATTCGGACATGACGTCCGCGAAGGGATCTCCCCCACTCCATCTGCGACTGATAAGCCTGATGGGGCACTGCCTTGCCCCTAAGTTTGATTCAAACATGATGTCCGTGAAGGGATGTTCCCCGCTCTCTCATGGCTGATAAGCCTACTGGGGCACTGCCTTGCCCCGAAGTTTGATTCGGACGTGACATCCACGAAGGGTTCTTCCCCCAGCTCTCTCTCCGTGGCTAACAAGCCTGCTGGGGCACTGCCTTGCCCCAAAGTTTGATTCGGATGTGACATCCGCAAAGGTTCTCCCCGCCAAGCTTCAAGCGGATGCCCGGCCGCTTTGCCTCTATATTTGACTATTCCTTGTTAATTTTTCAAAAGTGTCATTGTATTATATATGTGCAAACAGCCCAAGTCCCTTTGCCCCGAACTGGTAGTACATTCAAACATAAAACTTTTTCAATATTCTTACATTCCAAGGTCTTTCTACCAATTTCCCTTCCCCGGTCCGCAATCTGTAGGTACCAGCTCCTCCGACCTCCACCACCGTGTATGGTCCTTCCCAGTTAGGCCCCATCTTTCCTTCACTTGCCCTTTTAGTGCTTGGAGTCACTCTTCTGAGAACCAAATCCCCCACTTAAAATTGACGGGGCTTCAATCGCTTGCCATATTATCTTTGCAGACGTCGGTGGTATTCTTCTAACTTGATGCACGCGGTATCTCGTTTCTCCTCTGCCAAGTTCATGTCTCTGGCCAGTATGCCCCAGTTCAACCTGCCATCAACCACCTTTGTGCGTGTCGTCGCTACCACCATCTCCAAAAGGATCACGGCTTCTATATCATATGCCAATGAGAAAGGGGTCTCTTCCGTGGAGGTCCATGGTGTGGTACGATACGCCCACAGTACATGACTCAGCTCCTCCTCCCACGCTCCCTTCCGATCCTCTAATTTTCTCTTGAGATTGTTCATGATCGTCTTGTTAGAGGATTCGGCCTGCCCATTACCTTCTAGGTTGTACAGAGCTGAGAATCCCTGTTTCACATTGTAGGCCTGCAAGAACTCTCTCACTTTTGACCTCATGAACTGTGTCCCATTGTCCGCGATGATGGTATGCAGCAATCCAAACCTACAGATAATGTTCTCCCATAAAAACTTAATCACCTGCTCCTCCTTGACTTGCTGCAAGGCCACAGCCTCTATCCATTTAGTGAAATAATTAGTAGCGGCCAGCATTAACCTTTTCTTACCCTTTGCCATTGGTAATGGACCCACGATATCCATGGCCCACATGGCAAACGGCCACGGGCTGGACATATTATGCAACGGTTATGCTGGTACAAATATCAGTTGAGCAAACCACTGTCATTTCCCACATCTTTTGGCAAATTCCACCGCATCCTTTTTCATGTGAGGCAAGAAATAGCCTTGCGTTAAAAATCGGTGTGCCGTTGTTCTCCCCGCCGAATGGCTCCCACAGTCTCCAGCGTGCAGTTCCGCTAATACTTCTTATGCCAGGTCCGGCCCTAGGCACCTTAACAGTGGCCTATCAAAGTTCTTTTGGTACATCTCTCCTTCTACTAAAGTGTATCTTCGCGCCATTTGTTCCAGTCTCTTTCTTTCCTTCTCATCGACCACCTCCCCTCCCAACAGGAAATGCTTAATAGGGCTCATCCACCCTACTGCGCCATCCGCGGCCTAGCACACTTTGACCACCCCCTCGATGCTTGACCTCTCTAGTTTTTTTACGCTTATGGTTCTCTATTCAGACCCCGCATTGTGGCTGCGATGTATGCCAAAGCGTCTGCATGCCGGTTCTCTCCCCAGACCAAATGTATGAATCTGATTTTCTTGAACTTGGCTGCCTTGTGATGCACTACCTCTAAGTATTTGGCCATTCGAGCACACCTAGCAATGAATCCTCCATTCACCTGACATACCACTAAGTTGGAATCCGAATAAACTATCAACTCCTCCACCCTCAAATCCTCTGCCATTCTCAACCCTGCTATCACGGCCTCATACTCCGACTCATTATTGGTAGCCGCGAACCCGAGCCTCATGGACAACTCGACTCGGTCGTTATCTGGAGTGATCAGTGCTATGCCTATTCCACTGCCCGCATCTTTTGCTGACCCATCCGCGAACACTCTCCATCCATTCCTTTTATCCCAGGGATCTGATCCATATGGCTCCATATCTTGTTCAGGCTCCATGAGCATTTCTTCCCCCCAAGTGGGATCCTCTGCTGGGAACTCTGCCAGAAACTCCGCTACTGCCTGAGCCTTTTCCGTGGTTCTTGCTTGATATTGTATTTCATAAGAGCTCAGCATCACCGCCCATTTGAGCATTCTTCCGGACTTCTCCACTTTCAGCGCTTGCTTGAGGGGCAGGTTTGTCACCACCACCACTGAATGTGCCTCTGAGTATGGTTTCAACTTCAATGCTGAGAATATCAATGCCAAGGCATACTTTTCCACCTTGTTGTACCGTGTCTCTACATCCAATAGTGTTTTTCTCTGGAAATATACCAGCTTTTCAACCTTGTCTACCACCCAGACGAGAACCGAGCTTACCGCATACTCGGTCACTCCCAAGCACAAGTACAATTTCTCCCCTTGTTCGAGCTGCGATAACAAAGGCGCCCGGCCCAAATACCTCTTTAATTCTTGAAAAGCCCCCTCGCATTCCGGCGTCCACACAAAGTCCAGAGTCCTCCTCAACAGTCGATACAATGTCCTACATTTGTCAGATGATTTAGATATGAAATGGTTTATTGTCGCGACCCGTCCTGCTAACCTCTGTTCTTCTTTAACGTCCTGAGGCGACGACATCTCCACTAGTGCTTTGATTTCTCAGGATTGGCTTCTATTCCCCGGTGAGTCACTATGTAACCCAGAAATTTCCCTGTGGTCACTCCAAACGTACATTTCTCGAGATTCAGTTTCAAATTGTGCGCCTGCAATATGCTGAACATTTCCTTCAACCCTTCCAAATGTTCCTCTTCGGACATGCTTTTCTCCACCATATCATTGATGTATATCTCAATACCCTTATGTATCTTGCTCGCGAACATCTTCTCCCCCAATCGCTGGAAGGTGGCCCCAGCGTTCTTCAAACCAAATGGCATCCTTGTGTAGCAATAAGTACCTCCCCTCCACTATGAATGATATCTTCTCCTGATCCGGTCCATACATCACGACCTGGTTATATCCCATAGAGGCATCCATGAAAGAGAAAATCTTGAACCCCGCTGTCCGATCCACTAGCTCATCCACC
This sequence comes from Coptis chinensis, assembly GCF_015680905.1. Lineage (NCBI taxonomy): Eukaryota > Viridiplantae > Streptophyta > Magnoliopsida > Ranunculales > Ranunculaceae > Coptis > Coptis chinensis. The sequence goes on from NC_141456.1 coordinate 43,981,197, forward strand.
TGCGGCATTGGGTAACTGTCCTTATGGCACTCAGAGTTGACGTCCGTGAAGTCCACACACATACGCACCTTTCCATTTTTCTTAGGTACCACAATTATGTTGGACAACCAGTCGGTGAACTCCACTTCCCGAATTATGCCTGCTCCTTTTAACCTTGCAACCTCTTCGTAGATTCCCTCCGCATACTTCGGCCTAACACCGCGCATTTTCTGTCTCACCGGTTTGGCATCTTCCCTCATGTATAACCGGTGACATGCGAACTCTGGATCCAATCTCGTGACCTCCTCAATTGTCCAAGAAAAGACATCTTTATTCTCTGAAAGAAATTATATCAATTTGTTCTTCCACTTTTCTGGCAAATTAGATCCCACCGATGTGAACTTCTCCTCCTCCCCCATTCCCACATTTACTGTCTCAATCTCATCCAGCATTTTTGGTATTGCCAGCGTCTTAGCCTCCTCTTCTACGGAGGCACACTGTAATTGCTACGCCTGTCTCTTCCTCGGTTTCGAGGTCTCTCCCTCGTCCCCTCGGATCAACCTCTTCACCATTCCCTGATGGATGTTCCTCGCTGTCACCTAATCTCCGTGAACTTCATGCATCCCTATTGGGGTAGGAAATCTGATCACCTGATAATATGTGGATGGTACTGCCTTCATCTCATGGATCCATCGTCTCCCAAGGATGGCATTGTACTGTGAATTTGCGTCTATCACCTTAAACCGAGAGAACACCATCACTGGTCCAGTGGTCACAGGCAGCAGGAGCTCCCCCAATGGTTCAGTCATACTCCCATTGAACCCGTACAAGTTGGTCTGCGAAGGCCTCAATTGTCTCCTATTTATCCTCATTTCTTCCATCGTCCCCACGAACAACAGGTCCACCGCATTGCCGCAATCGACCAACACCCTTTTCACCATGTAATTTCCCATAGCCATTGTGATCACCAAGGCATCCTCATGTGGGGAGTCAACCTTCTTCAAGTCCGCGTCTGTAAACACTATGCTTCCTTTTCCGGTCGCGGGCCAAGGGGAGGACCGCGAATAACATGCCTCTTCGTTAACTTGTTGTATGCTAGCCGTCCGCCGTATCCTATCTTGGTGAACGTTGTGACTCAAAATTTCCCCACTGAATATGACATTTATGGTACCCAGTATTCTCCCTTGGTTTGGCAGCTGCTCCTTGATATAAGCTTGGAGAACACTACTTAGAGTTTTGAACTCTCTAAATTAATGTAAAAGCAATCAAGATTCCTTACTCACGATCTTCGTTTCGTAGAGTTTGAATAAGGATTCGAACTAACCTAAAGCTTAGAACAACTAAAAATTAGATGTTACAATAAAGGGAAATTAAGGAGTAAGGATATAATATAAATGTTAGATTTTTCCTTCCTATACAAACATTAATAAAAACATTAACAATGAAAACATGCACTTAATAATTTAAATGGAAATTTGAAAGAGAAATTGGAGAGTTAATCCTCCTCATGTGAAACTATCATTAGTGTTGATTTGAAATAGGTTTTGATTCTTCCTAGACTCATAGATAAGTCCCTAACGGAAAAATAGATTTGATCCCTAGTATGCATGGCTCACTAAAGAGCTCATACATGCTAGCAAGTGAAACCAAACAATGACTTATCTCTAAGCTCATTGCTTGATTTCTAACTAAACTCTACACCAACTACCATTTTGGGGTAGGATGTAGAGTTAGTTGTTCTTCCTAAACCAACCAAACCAACAATTGGTTTACCCTCACATGAGTTAGACTAACTCCCCAAAAGGGAAGTTAGCTCATGATCCTTGGGACAAGGATTTATGAACTAAGAAAAAAACACAAAAGAAAGAAAGAAGAGAGAGAGAGAGAGAGAGAGAGAGAGACAGAGACAGAGAAGCAATATCAACAACCAAACTCACTTCTAATTTTATTTCTAGAAGAACAAGTGTTCCTCCATTAAAACTATTACAAGCTTTTTTTAATCAAAACTAAAAACTAACTTCTCATTTTCACTAAGGAACTAAAATAATGTCATGTGAGGAAAATAAGTCAAGGGAGTAAATGGAGTGTCCCCACATTTGTCTAATTTCTTCTCCATTTGAGAGAAATCTCATTTCCTCCCACGTGAATTATCAAACCACATTGATTCATTTTTATCTACCACATTAAAACAAAGTGACACCTTGCCTTTTTTTCACTATTAACACCTAATCTAATTTATTACATGCAAGGTGTCAACTTTGCACCAATAATTTGTTATCTTTGTCTTGACATGCTCCATGATTGATGACTCATCCAATCTTGTGGCCCCGCATAGTGGGTCCATGTGCAGTCCAGTGGCAGTCCGGTATTTTGGCAGTTTTACAACTTCCCGCCTATGCGTAGAGTTCATCGCCCTGATTGTCTGAGCAGCTCTCTTTGTCGATTCGAGTCCCGGGTTCGAGAGGTAGGAGCTTTGGAAGTTTGATGCTTCTACATGGATTTGGGAGAATTCATATATCGCCGTTCCTCGTGACTTTTATCATGGGTTTAACCAATATTTCCATGTTTACCGCAAATACACGCAAAAGTATGAAAACATATTTATTTCATAATTATTAAACACATAATGAACCAAATTTATATGTCTCAATGGGGTTTCATAATACACTTTTGGGTGCTTATCACACTACCCCAAAATGAAAGACTTTGCTTTGTCCTCAAGCAAAGAAGAGACACTAAATTAGATAATTGGCCAAAAATGTGTAGTCCTAAACTAATTCTCGTTTAGCCGAGTGCGATTGCATTGACCATATGCAACAAGGCCTTAAACCACTAGGAATTCCCTAGTGGATTTGAGTTATAGCCTCGAGAGAGTTTTCGAAAAAGATACTCACAAACTTCATTTATACTACAACGACTCGGTGACAGAAACTTGTTTCCTAAATTAATCTCAGATATCCATACATCTCCTTAGCAGGGAATGAGGATTTATTTCTTTGAAACTCAAGTTAATATGTATTCAATAATTAAAACATCTACATATGATTATTCATGCAGTGAACTTTTCATTGAAATATACTAGCAGGGTTGTTTCTGGATCCTTGGAGAGCATACCTAAATGGGTTCTCCAGGTATGTGTTGAAACACATATTCACTCAAAAATTTTCCACTCAGGTTTTGTTAACTCCAGTGTAATGGTGGGCACCGCGTTCCTTACATCTCAATGATGGTCGAGGAGCCGATGTCGATCAATCACGCCTACTACTTATTATCACACCACCCTACTCCTAATCGAGCTAGAGGTCTTTATTAAGTATTGTGGAGCTTAGGTGATAGTGTACAAGAAAATGGAAATGGATAATCAAAATTTACGAGTATGAGATAATAGGGTCTTCATATATTTACACTAGAGAAATCCTTGTTTCCTTTCCTTCTTCTAACTGAGTTTTTCCAACCTTGTTCTTAAGCCTCTGGCTACTAAGGATTTTTTTTTTTATATATATATATATATATATATATATATATATATATATATATATATATATATATATGGCTTAAGAACATGATTCTATTTTCCTTTCTTGAAGCAAGTAACTGACTTATATTTAGGACAAGTCTTTCTCTTTATTCTTCCACATTTCATCCTATTTCTCATACTCATCACTTAGGTAGGTTCTTTTATTTGGTTTAATAGATGGGTAAGGAATTTTTGTGGTGAAAGTGAAAGGTTTGATGAAAGGTTCATTAGTGACTAGCGGTAATATTTGTAACGTAAGAATTTTTAGCTATGTCGGTCCAAAGAAGGCCTAAATTCTCGCCTAGGGTTGGTGGTGATCAAGTAAGTAGATCGCTAAATTTCCTCTAATCGGAAAAACTACTCCTCTGTGTCATCACACACAAATCACTCATATCAAGGCTTTTGGTTAGATTCTCACAGGATTTATAGTTTAAGTAACTAACCGTTGGTTCCAGAAACTTACTGCTATGTACCATCAATGATACTCAGTACATGAATATTCATGAAAAGATGTATAAACTATTGCATATGTATTATCTAAAGTTTCTTAAAAAACAATCCTAATTTGGATACTAATGTGAGATTTCTAGACAATTTTCATCATTGAAAAGGAAACAAGACTTTGTCACTAAGTACAATTATTAATATGAAAATAAAAACTATATATAGGCTACAAGATGCCTAATTTTTGCTACAGGTTTAAAGCACCCCCAAACAGAATGATGCTTAGTCCTCAAGGATCAATAATTAAAGAGAGAAAGTACCCGAACCGTGGAGCAAAATTAGGGCTAGATTGGCTGAAACAGAGAGGTTGAAGATCATAATATATTATTCAGAAAGAACAAGAAAATGTTCAATAGCACACTAAACATAGCACACGAAATAATGAACCATAGCATACGAAACATGAAAAACCATAGCACACCAACAGAAGGTTTAGCTAGATATATGTACAATGGCAAACTCAAGTTTACCATCCAAATAGACGTGAAGGTTCCGGCGTCCTCTTTAAGGAAATGCATTTCCTTAACATCGCCTACTAATAGATAATAGTCCCGCCAAATTTCTGCCCATTCTTTGTCTCCGGATTCCCTCAAATTTGTCTTCATCTTTTCGTCCTTTGGGTAACATCGAACATGCTTCAGGTATCGAGCGGGACGCTTCCATTGACGAAACCTCAATGAGCGAATGATTCTGTTTGCTGGGCACATGGAATCCACCTTGACCCAGTCATGAAAAGTAGCTGCAAACTGTGGGAAATGTGTCTTCATGATTCGGCAAGCGGTGACTGGTAAAAGTATATACTTGTCCCGGTGCGAGAGCTCGTTTTCAGGCTGGAGATAACACAACCTAAAATGTTAAATAATGCATGACCCTGAGCTAGTGCACTGAATACAACGCAAGCAGCCTCATTGGCAGTAGAAAAATGCCAATCTCCCATAATGTTTAGGAGTACAAATAACATTGCAGTCCCCATGTTCATTGTCATGCTTGCTAATGGAATGGTGATGTTGCGCCATGGCACATGGCCATCTCCTTCTCGTTTGATCTCAAGACCATCACCATAAGAGTCGCGAAATGCTTGCCACTGAAAAGAACGGTAAGAATTATGATAGATGTAATGCCAAGATGCAAAGAGGTTAAGGATATGGAAGGTCCAAAGTTAGGGAAAGTTGTTGTTTAGAAAAAGATATGGGGTGTGTCACCAACTTCGGATTGTGAACCCTTCTAAGTAGAAACCATGTGCATGGTTGAATGTTGGTGTGTCTTCCATATTAGCATAAAAAGTATGCAGCCAAACTTGGAGAATACGCTTTGGTCGGGTTGAAGAATTAGGGAAGACCACCCAATGTTTGTGATGTAATCATGGAAGTGATGGCCATAGGCATTGAATCCATCATAGACTGAAAAGGATTGCTCGTGAATGAGTTTGGGAGGGACCATGGATGATGAAGATGCTGTGTTTGATGAAGATGCCATGATGGATGAAGTAATGAACTAGGTAACGCAACCGGATGGAAAAATGAGTATGTAAGAAAATAGACCCCTCAGAGCACATGTTAAAATTATATTAGTCACAATGGAAATGATGACAATTCTACTAAGCATTTCATACAAAATAAAACAAAAGGATAAGATAAAATACATAGTAATGACGAAAAACGTAATAACATATATGATTATATACTTATTGACTTAGTAATATCATGGATTCGATATTGATCTAGGAGATGCATATTTTGCACCAAACTATTTAGGTCATCGCTTTGTTGGCCGAAATGCATCCGAATGTCCCCTTGGCTGGCGAGAGAGTACGCTTTGATTTTCCATTAGGAGAGCATGATTTTTCAGAATTGAGAATGATTTTCCAAGATCTCTTTCCTGCTTCAACATCATGCGTTGCTTGACAATCTTGGAAATCCCGAAGGGTTGTGATGATGATATTCCGACGAAGCGTGTAGTTCCCTCAAACCCCTCGATGAAGAAGTTTAATGCCTTCCATGGGATTAATAATATTCAAAGATGGCATTTTCGTCAAATAAATGGTCGAATTGGAGCTTGAGGTGTTCTCGCTTCATCTATCGAGCATCGGGGGTCCAAAACCAACGGAGTAGTCTCTGTTTGAAGTACCTTTATATATGCTCTTTGAAGGGGTGTCTCCGGAGATATTATTGGATAACCCCAACGATCATAATCTGCGAACCAAAGTGGGTAGAACCTGTCAATCGCCTTGTTTTCTTAGTGATTACGCTCCGAGGTGTTGGATCGCACAAAAGTCATCTCTCTTTGAGTTTGCAAAAAAAAATCCAAAGTAGGTGAAGTTGAGGCTTTGTGACTTCAGATTGGTGTGATGTACCTACCATATTATGTCCCAACAGTGGAGCACAACACGCTGATTCTGTTTCAAAAGAGCGTTGAAGAACCATGTGATGTGTATGTTCGACGCCGCCATGAGATACTGTGAGCTCGCAAAAAGTTTTCATTGGAATCGAATGATGACTCTCGAACAAGGGACTCCTCGGTTTTTAGTGGGATTTGAAGTATGTCTGAGATCATTTCCTTATTCAATTCCAATCGTTGTCCATAGGCATTAAAGTAGAATTTTCCATCTTCATATCCGCTAAATTGGTATAACATCAAAACCAATTCTCGAATAACTAGCCTTTGAATGATATAGAAGAGAAGGCCCATCCGCCCACGATGATTTCGTGTCAAAATAAGGAGAAACCGCCTTCTTCGAAAAGTTTTAGGTAGTCTTTCTCTGCCATTATTTTTCTTGGTTGAGCCATTACATGAGGGAAGGATAGTGAAAAATTGTATGAATAAGAATGGCTTAAAAAGAAGAGATTTATAGGCAATCTATGAGGCTATACCAATCTGGAGTCCAAGTGTATTTAATGACCCATGTGATTATGAACAAAGATCATAGGGGATCCACAGTAAGTCTTTTGTCATGTCAGATATCCAAATACAATTAATGAGATGGTTTAATGTTTAGAAAATACGGAGGAAAGTTTCACAGGGTAGTTAAACTTACACGTAATTTCAGAAATGATGATCATAACTCAGTAATATAATATGGATAGAATAATCGAGCTGCATGTGTGACAAGTGTTATGTGTACCTTGCAGCGTGCGCGATTTTCTCTGAACACGATGTGTATCCATTAATTATTTCGGTGAGTTTTGGATGGCCTTTCTTTGTTACTTCTTATTATTATTATTTTTTTTTTTTTTTTATTATTATTATTTTTTTTTTATTAGAGAGGAAAAGACGACTAATATACACAACTAATTAATACGGAACTTCTCCATTTAATAATGCCCAACCCGCATAAATGTGTGAGAATTATTTAACACACCATACTAATATACAAAATGAAAATCAGAAAAGAGATCGGTTACATAGATCTAGATGTTATGGATCATGTTATGCATGAGTGACAAGAGAATAATGATAAACACCGTTATCACGACTAATGTGATAGCCCATTCGCTGTCCTTTTCCCATCGCCTAGTTTATTCATTATTGGCAAGAAATTGAAAATTTGTGAAGAAGAATTTGTGAAGATTGAGAGAAGGGAATGAGTGAAAGAGGAAAGGAGAGTTGTATTTATAACTTGGTTTCCCGACCGTTGGGCATGTGACCGCTTTGGATCAGTCCATTTGTTCTCTCGACCCATTGGCTTTGAGAGTAGGCCCAATGAATCAAGGAGCAAACTCATATTTTGAAAGTACTATATTCGCATAAATAATTTCTCATTTAAACCGTCGAGATACAAAATTATGAGAAATCAACCGATATATAATAATTTAGCACTAAAAATAAAAATGCAATGCATTAGGGAAATAAATGACATAGTCATTTCTAAACCAAAGAAAATAAACAAATTTATCGAATCCCTCCGTTAGCGAAGATGAACCCGGTTTCTACGCCTTCGCCACAATACATAACTTCAGCCGAAATGACCAAGCGTGAATGTGGCCTATAAACTGTGAAGAAATCGATCTTGAATTGTCCGCCGATTAGCCATCATCATTCTCCTGGAATTGGCCTTGGCGATTTCTCATTTCTTCTGGAATTCATTCTGGGAAGTAATCATCTCTTCCCCGGTGAAGAAACATCCTCTGCATACTAGAATTCATGTTCCTCGGGCGCATCCATAGGAGTATTGATTCGGCGCATGGTATCTTCATTAAAAACAGTCCGGTGTGGTCAATGTCATCTCTAGCATCTCACCGGGTCCCAATGGTCTAAAACACAAGTCTCAAAAATTCCAAAATTCTCAAAAGACCTTGTTTCAATGAATGGAGTAGCGACCGAACCCTAAGTTAAGCATAAGCCGAAAGTAACAAGCACAGCAAGAGGAGCTGACCCCATTTGACGCTGGGTCGTAAGAATATGGCCCAGAAATGGACCATACGAAAAGTGTGCTTCCTCTCCAGAGGATCCACAAAGAGTGCAAGAAAGTCTTGTTCACGCCGGACGCCTTTGAAGTTCCAACGACGCGTTGTCAAACCATTGAAAGGACGGCTAATTGGTTACGCCCCGGCGAATCTTTGGTACACGATTCGAGCAGAGTGTTGTACTCCCCTCGAAGCATGTCAAACATCAAATCCCTCGTGGTTGGATACTCGACAATAACAAAGGTCGGGCTATCGAGTTAATGAATCATGCGCAGTATTCAAATCAACTCCGGCGTGAGTTCACGCTCCATCCCATCCGGGCCGTAATCCAAAATTCACAATTCCCCGAAACCTCCATTATTATAAAATTTCAACACCAATTCTTCTGAATATTGAGCTGGGATTCGATGCAATAGATATTCCTACTCTCTACTTTCAATTTCCTCATCAAAAATGGGTGAAACATCCCTAATTATAGAGATTTGTGAAATTTCTCTCGACTGTAATTCGCCTTCGCTTTGCCATAGCGGTATAATTTAAATTTTGATGGTGCAAATAGCAAGAGGAGGTGGAGGAGGTGGTGCTGGAGGAAGGGGTTGAGGTTGGTGGAGTTTGGCGGCGTCTTGTTCATTCACTGGGTATGCATGGCCTTACGAGTGGATGGTGTGAGGGACCAAGATCCGTTTTTGTGGAAGAAGAAGTTGGGTGGACGCTGGTGCCCCCTTGCTTTGGGCTTTGTACCCAGATCTTGGGTTTTGGGTCGGGTAAAAATTTTGGCCCAAGTACAAATGAATTACAGAAATTCCTCTTATGTCCCGAAATGTTCAAATTTCAAACGTGGAAATTCAATCAATTCGCTTCAACCCGAATTTAACGGATGAGATATCAAAACGATCAAGATTAAAATGTCATCCACTAGAATATGAAAATCACATTCAAACATCAATTTTTTTTTTTTTTTTTTTTTAACAATCTTTGGTTTTATTTATTTATCCTTTATATACAAATGTACAAGTCGAGAAGAACGGTCAACAACACCGAAATCCAAATAAAACAACACATCACAACAGCCTTTAACTCGGAGTAACTTTCATGTCGGCTCTGGGTGGACCCAATCCAGCCGATCATGGGTTTATCCTTTATGTTTTGGGGCCTAGTGGTTTAGGGCGGTACCATCCTCGACCAATTGTGCAATGGTCTAATAATAATATTACCCTTAGTACATATGGTATAGCCTCAAACCGCCCGAAACAAATACATAGAAAACTCGAACGGGTTGGCACTGGTGGAATCCATTGCCCGCATTTAACTAGGAAATGTCCGATGGTGCATATCACGACTCTCTTTTGGGCACCATCTTTGGTGCTAATAAAACAAAACGAGTATATACATGTTGAGTCTTTTTAACGCCGATCCTCAAGACAAAGTGAGTCTTTTTAACGCCGATCCTCAAGACGAATGTGAGTCTTTAACGCCGATCCTCAAGACGAATGCGGAGTCTTTAACGCCGATCCTCAAGACGAATCCTTTAACGCCGATCCTCAAGGAATCCCAACCGCGGGGAGCATCCGACGATGAAGTTTATCCTGTTGAGCTGGTGTCAAACAATAATATACCTTATACCGCTCATCTCGGATAAAAGATCAAGACCGACAGAAAGGAGTTTGATTAAGCCATACACCACTCCCATCCTTTTAAACGCCGCTTTAACAAAAGTACTATTTACCATTACCAATTCGAGATTGGTGAATTTGGACCAAATGATGAGTTGGAGTTCGCGAGGAAGAGAATAGAAAAGGAGGAGAAAGAAGGAGTTGAAATTTTTGGTACCCATTGTTTTCCGAGGCACGCTTTGCTCGATTATCGAGAAGACATTTATACTCACTTAATTAGGCAGAGTTTCGTGGACTAAGGTTCCGGCTTGCAACCACACACTCTAGGAATTTTAGAAAAGAAAATATAAGAGGGCCCGCCACCCCTAATGGCATACTTTTCCCCGTTTAAATACATTTAAAGAAGTACACCAAATAATCTATTAGTCTGTGACTGGATCATTGAGAAGAGTCTCTTCAACATCCGGAGAGCGCAACTCATGATAATGTTTAAAGCTGGCCATTTACTTGGAATTCGCTACCATCATTTTCGTTTTCACATGAGATAGCCCCATAAGGGGTGACAGCAGAGACGAAGAAAGGACCAGACCATCGAAGTTTTTAATTTTCCCCGAAAAATGTGTAATCTTGAGTTGTACATCAAAACTTTTTGACCGACTTTGAACTCTTTTCGCAATATGTGCTTGTCATTCACTTTTCATGTTGTTGGCTTTATAGGATTTCGAGATCATGGCATCACTCGAATTTCCTCAAGCTCATTTAACCGCAATTTTTCTTTTACCGCCATGTTAGTGTTATAATCGAGGCTTTTGATGGCCCATAGAGCACGCAGTGCTCAAGTTCAACCGGCGATGACAAGGTTTTCCAAAAAACGAGGCGATCACGGAGACATCCCTATAGGTGTCTTAAAAATCGTTCAGATGCCCACAAGGCATCGATAATCGTAGAGACCAAATCTTTTCTAGATGGATTGACAGCTTTTTCCAAAATGGATTTTATTTCTCGATTAGAGACTTCTACTTGACCATCGGGTTTGAGGATGATAATGGAGTTGCCACTTTGTGCGTGACTCCATATTTCTTTACTAATGATTCAAAAATTTTATTGCATAAATGTTTTCCCCGCCACTAATTATAGCTTTGGAACCCAAATCGAGAGAAAATATTTTCTTTATAAACAAAACGACCGCTTTTATGTATTAAAAACAAAATAAAATATAAATCCAAACAACATTAAATAAACACATTACTATTTAAATTTAACTCATCAATTAAAATCCTTCTAATAAAAACGAAATATGAAATAACAAATAACTCAACCAAGTGAACACCTAGTTTTGTGATGATGATGGACCTTGAGATGGAGATTGGCTCTAGGATGGAGAATGGCTTGAACCATCTGTCCTTCGGCGACGCATGCTGTCGGGACTCGGCTGAAATGAGTCCTCCACGGGTGGCATCGTCGAAGCATCTATATTCGAACAAGCGTTAGGCTTCCATCTCGATCGAATGCATCGCGATACTTGGGTTTGTTGTTCTTTGGTGGATAGTCTCTGTTATACAAGATATCGTCCCGAACCCCTTCGAGTATTTCAAATCTCCTCTGAAGGTTCCTTGCTTCTTTTGAACTACTATCCGTCTATTTGGGATATCTCCACAAATACCATAAACGCATAAGGCAGTTTGCAACACTTGCATCGTTCTACATTAAATTACATTCTCTAATGCATCTTCATCCATCCATGTCATATCTTCCTTTTCATCCTCCGACTCATCCATTTTTCTTGGACAACGGCCAAGTCTCTTGGATGCAATCCAGATAGATACTTGCATTAGAATGCAATTTGATCTTAATAGGAGTAGATCTTAAAACAAAAGGAGAGCATGATCTTAGTGATCAATACGGGAAGAGGCTAAACTCTTCCCCTCCTCGAATCACATTAAACATTAAATCAAGGATGCAGAAATTATACTTCTTTGTTTGCAAAATCGAGAGAACATGCGGACATTGCGGGCGATATCAATCGACTTTGTCTTTCCCGAGGGCGTTCCTACCAATCTTGGCTACTGCCCGGTTGATTGGTTCTCGACGATGATGCGGCGGACGAATGGGATGTCGGATTGTATTCACCCTCCACGACGGTATCATCCTTCATCAAAGGGGAACTCGATTATCTTTGGGGTTCTTGAATTATCGTTACTAGGTTGCTTTCAAAGCGTAATTCCTAACAGTTCATTAACAACTGCCGCTACTTCTCTCCGCGTTCCTCCTAACTTTATGAAAATCCTATCCCTTCCAATTCTCGCTTTTATAAAACTGTTCTACCAAATCATAGTGATAGAACTCCTCAGTTGAGTACCACAAATCCGTTCCAATGTCTCTTGAACATCTCCGCGTCATAAAATGGCGTCGAAACTGTCGGAAGCAAACGCGTTTTCCGGCAAAATTCTACGTCGTAGCGCCATTGAAATTTCTTAGACTACTAATGGTTTGTAGACTGTGGGGGAGGCGAGTTTGAAGAAAACTACTAAAACGGCGTTGGTGGTGGTGGTGGAAACTGTAATTGGTGGGTGTTTTTCGAAGTTGGGTTGGTGGTGATGATTGTTTAGAGAAGATTTAAGGTGGATTTGATTTCCTTGTTGTAGGTGTAGTTAGGTTTTCTTCCCTCTCTCTATAATTTTTTATTTTTTTATTTATTTTTTATTTTGGTTTCCAAACTTGTAACCGGCGGTTTGGGGTTGAAGTGGAAACACTGTGCGTGTGGGTTGGGAAGGAAGGAGACGCGCAACGTGTGTGCGGTTTGGGCCCAAGCCCAATTTGAATTGTGAAATTTTCCGATTTTTCGCGCAATTTCAAACTCAATTTGCCGCTTCGTTACTGGCCCGATTTTGGAGAATGAGTTATGGAAATGATCATTAGAGAATTTCCAATCCAATGATCCATAAAACACTCAATTCCAACCATGGGTGACGTATAAGAGGGTGGAAGAACGCCTCAAAAAAATCGTGTGTGGCGTAAAAGTTATCGCGAACAAAGAAAATCTAAGTTTAGATTACGTCAACCCAATTGAACTAATGGGCCTAAACAAAACCAATGGAAAGTTCGAGCAATCCTGATGGAAAGATTGACTGCCCACCCCTAAACAAATTTTTAAACACAAAATTTGTTTACAAGCGTGGGTCGTTTAAAGTCGATTCCCAAGACTTGTTGGATTGCTATTTCTATGATTTTAAATTTTAATTTTAATTTTATTTGTTTATTATAAGAAACGAAAAACAATAAATACATAATTCACTCCATAGAGGAACATGACTCAAAAACCGAAAAACATGCAAAAGTGGAAAACGCGTGAATTATGTGAACTGCTGTGGACTTAGGATCCGGTACTTACAGCCACACACTCCATAGGGAGGGCCGGTTACCTGAATGGTGTACTTATCACTATATGGAAATGAAAGTAAGTACACCAAATGACAAGGGTCGATCCCCTATAGGCGAAGGTCTGTAAAAGGACTTCCTCTACATCGTTGAAGTTAAGTGAAAATGTTTTAACCGTTGACCATTAACTTGAAAGGTATTGTTGTCATTTGGATTTACCAAGGTGATTGCCCCGAAAAAAGTGACTTGATAACTAGAAAAGGGCCGGACCAATGGGGTTTTAGTTTTCTGGGAAAACATGTAGGCCAGGAGTTGTAAAGCAAAACCTTTTGACCGACCACAAACTCTTTGCGCAAGATATGCTTATCATGAACCGTTTCATGTTAGCTTTATAATCCTTCGCGAGATCGTGCACGAATCGCTTCTGGATTTCTTCAAGCTCATTCAATTGCAACTTGCGTTTGACACCTGCCTCATCAATATTGAAGTTAAGGCTTTTTATAGCCCACGAGCCGCGGTGCTCTAATTCAGCGGGCAAATGACATGGTTTCCCAAATACAAGTCTAAAGGGAGACATACCTATAGGAGTTTTGAAAGCAGTTCTATCGCCCATAAGGCATCCGATAGACACTTTGACCAGTCTTTCCTATCAGGGTTTACAGTTGTTTCTAAAATCTTTTTGATTTCCCTATTAGAAACTTCTACTTGTCCGCTAGTTTGTGGATGATAAGGAGTTGCTACTTTGTGTGTAACTCCATACTTTTTCACTAGGGATGCAACAACTCATTTGCAAAAATGTGTTCCACCATCACTAATAATGGCTTTAGGAATGCCAAACCGTGACAGAAAATATATTCTTTAATAAAAATACAACGGTCTTATGGTCATTGCTCACGGCAAGCTAGGGCCTCTATCCATTTTGACCGTAGTCCACGGCAACTAGAATATAAATGAAACCGTGGGAAACCGGGAAAAGGACCCATGAAATCAATGCCCCAAACGTCGAAAATTTCTACGATCAAGATTGGATTTAATGGCATCATATTACGTTTAAGTAATTAAGCCCAAGTTGTTGGCAACGAATACCGCGTCTTGCAATGCACTTGGGCATCCTTAAAAGGGTAGGCCAATAAAATCCACATTCGCAGAACTTTAAGCTGTTTTCATCCCACTAAAATGTCCACCACACTTTTGTCATGGCGTAAGCGATAGAACTTCATTATATTCCCACCGGGGAATACAACAACGAATAATCTGATCCGCCTGATACTTAAAAAGGTAGGGCTCATCCCAGTGATAATAACTTAACTCGGCCAAAACTTTTCACGTTCATTCCTTGACCAATTATAAGGCATAACATCAGCGGCTAGAAAATTTACAATGTCAGCATACCATGGTGCTGAAAAAATGGCATCTGATGCTCATCGGGGAAAAGAGTCCGGTATGGACTCGAGAATCGATCGATTGTCGTTTGTGAGTCTAGATAAGTGGTCGGCAACTCGTTTTCGACCCTCTTTTTGTCCTTTATTTCTAATGTGAACTCTTTGCGGGAGAAGGATCCATCGGATTAATCTCGCTTAGCATCCTTCTTTGCAAGAAGGTACTTAAAGGGCTGCATGGTCCGTGTAAACTAAAGTTTTAGAACCAACAAAATAAGGGCCTAAACTTATCTAAAAGCATAAATGGCGGCTAAGAATTCTTTTTCTGTAGTTGAATAATTTAGTTGAGCATCGTTTAATGTTTTACTAGCATAATAAATGGCGATGGACTTATTATCTAGTTTTTTCCCAAAGACTGCACTAACGCATAATCACTAGCATCACACATGAGTTCGAAGGTTTAGACCAATCGGGAGGCTGTATAATTGGTCGCAGAGATTAGGGCGACTTTTAAAGTTTTCAAAAGCCTTACAGTTAAAATTAAAATCAAAGATTGCATCTTTCAAAAGCAGATTAGTTAAAGGCCTAGCTATTTTCGAAAGTCTTTAATAAATGCCTATAAAAACCTTTGCATGGCCTAGAAGGCTCTAATATCACGGACATTCCGTGGTTTTAGGTAGAGTCGCTATCTTATCTAGTTTGGCCTTATCTACTTGATGCCATCACTAGATACAATGTGACCTAGTACTATGCCCTTTTTCACCATGAAATGACACTTTTCCCAGTTTAAAGCGAGGCTCTTTTCTTCACACCTTGTCAAAACCTTAGACAAGGTTAGACAAGCGATCTTTGAAGGAGTCTCCATAGATAGAAAAATCATCCATGAAAACTTCCATAAAGCACTCTACCATGTCACTAAATATATGAAGCATACACACCGGAAGGTTCTAGGAGCATTACAAAGGCCAAAAGGCATTCGTTTATAGGCATACGTTCCAAGGGACATGTGAAGGTAGTCTTTTCTTGGTCATCAATATCAATAATAATCTGAAAATAGCCCGAGTAGCCATCCGAGAAAACAATAAAAGCATGACCAGCTAGGCGTTCGAAAGGCATTTGATCTATAAAGGGTAAAGGAAAGTGATCCTTTTAGTGTCATAGCATTTAAACGCGTCGTAATCAATACGGATCCTCCATTTCATAGGACCTTGTGACAACATAGTCACCCTTTCCGTTCTTAACCATGGTAACTCCCCGATTACTCCCGTATTACTCCCCGTATAAACTTAATAGACCCATCGCTAATTGCAACGTTATTTTTTGTAGGTTGCATTTCCTGTAGACCTATTTGTTTATACAAGTAATGCGGGAGTAAGTTAACACTAAGCCGTGTCTAATAAAAAGCGGTTCAGAACGGAAAGGGTGACTATGTTGTCACACAAGGTCCTATGAAATGGAGGATCTCAGATTGATTACAGACGCTTAAATGCTATGACACGAAAAGCGGTCACTTTCCTTTACCCTTTATAGATCAAATGCTTCAACGCCTAAGCTGGTCATGCTTTTATTGTTTTCTGATGGCTACTCGTGCTATTTTCAGATTATTATTGATATTGATGACCAAGAAAAGACTACCTTCACATGTCCCTTTGGAACGATGCCTATAAACGAATGCCTTTTGGCCTTTGTAATGCTCCTAGAACCTTCCAAATGTATGCTTCATATATTTAGTGACATGGTAGAGCTTTTATGGAAGTTTTCATAGATGATTTTTCTATCTATGGAGACTCCTTCACGCATCGTTTGTCTAACCCGCCTAAGGTTTTGACAAGGTGTGAAGAAAAGAGCCTCGCTTTTAAATTGGGAAAAGTGTCATTTCATGGTGAAAAGGGCATAGTACTAGGTCACATTGTATCTAGTGATGAAATCAAGTAGATAAGGCCAAACTAGATAAAATAGCGACTTCTACCTAAACCACGGATCGTCCGCGATATTAGAGCCTTTCTAAGCCATGCGTTTTTATAGGCGCATTTATTAAAGACTTCTCAAAATAGCTAGGCCTTTAACTAATCTCGCTTTTGAAAGATGCAATCTTTGATTTTAATTTTAACCGTAGCAGGCTTTTGAAACTTTAAAAGTCGCCTAACCTCTCGCCTAATTATACAAAATTCCCGATTGGTCTAAACCTTTCAACTCATGTGTGATGCTAGTGATTATGCAGTTTGGTGCGCCTTTGGGACAAAAACTAGATAATAAGTCCACTGTCATTTATTATGCTAGTAAAACATTAAACGATGCTCAACGAAATTATTCAACTACAGAAAAAATAATTCTTAGCCGCCATTTATGCTTTAGATAAGTTTCGATCGCCTTTATTTTGTTGGTTCTAAAACTTTAGTTTACACGACCATGCAAAGCTCTTAAGTACCTTCTTGCAAAGAAGGATGCTAAGCAGATTAATCCGATGGATCCTTCTCCCGCAAGAGTTCACATTAGAAATAAAGGACAAAAGAGGGGTCGAAAACGAAGTTGCCGACCATTTATCTAGACTCACAAACGACGATCGATCGATTCCGAGTCCATACCGACTCTTTTTCCGATGAGCATCTGTATGCCATTTTTCAAAGACCATGGTATGCCGACATTGTAAATTATCTAGCGGCTGATGTTATGCCTTATAATTGGTCAAGGAATGAACGTGAAAAGTTTTGGCCAGAGTTAAGTTATACTACCGATGAGCCCTACCTTTTAAGTATTGTGCGGATCGATTATTCGGCGTTGTATTCCCCCAAGGGAATATAATGAAGTTCTATCGCTCTGCCATGACAAAGAGTGTGGTGGACATTTTAGTGGGATGAAAACAGCCGCTAAAGTTCTGCAAATGTGGATTTTATTGGCCTACCCTTTTTAAGGATGCCCAAGTGCATTGCAAGAAGACGGTATTCGCCAAACAACTTGGGCTTAATTACTTAAATGTAATATGATGCCATTAAATCCAATCTTGATCGTGAGAAATTTTCGACGCTTTGGGGCATTGATTTCATGGGTCCTTTCCCCGGTTTCCCACGGTTTCATTTATATTCTAGTTGCCGTGGACTACGGTCAAAATGGATAGAGGCCCTAGCTTGCCGTGAGCAATGACCATAAGACCGCTTGTATTTTTATTAAAGAATATATTTTCTGGTCGGGTTTGGCATTCCTAAAGCCATCATTAGTGATGGTGGAACACATTTTGCAACAGAGTTGTTGCATCCCTAGTGAAAAAGTATGGAGTTACACAAAAGTAGCAACTCCTTATCATCCACAAACTAGCGGACAAGTAGAAGTTTCTAATAGGGAAATCAAAAAGATTTTAGTAACAACTGTGAAACCCCGATAGGAAAGATCGGTCAAAGCGCCTATCGGATGCCTTATGGGCGATAGAACTGCTTTCAAAACTCCTATAGGTATGTCTCCCCTTTAGACTTGTATTTGGGAAACCATGTCATTTGCCCATTGAATTAGAGCACCGCGGCTCGTGGGCTATAAAAAGCTTTAACTTCAATATTGATGAGGTAGGTGTCAAACGCAGTTACAATTGAATGAGCTTGAAGAAATCAGTGGCGATTCGTGCGATCTCGCTGAAGGATTATAAAGCTAACATGAAACGTGTTCATGATAAGCATATCTTGCACAAAGAGTTTGTGGTCGGTCAAAAGGTTTTGCTTTACAACTCCCGCCTACATGTTTTCCCTGTGCAAACTAAAACCCATTGGTCCGGCCCTTTTCTAGTTATCGTCACCCTTTACGGGCAATCACCTTGGTAAATCCAAATGACAACAATACCTTTCAAGTTAATGGTCAACGGTTAAAACATTTTCACGAACTTCGTCCCCGATGTAGAGGAAGTCCTTTTACACTCCCTCGCCTATGAGGATCGACCCTTGTCATTTGGTGTACTTACTTGCATTTCCATATACCGATAAGTACACCATTCAGGTAACCGGCCCTCCCTATGGAGTGTGGCTCAGTAAGTACCGGATCCTAAGTCCACAGCTTCACATAATTCACGCTTTCCACTTTTGCATGTTTTCTCGGTTTTGAGTCATGTTCCTCTATGGAGTGAATTATGTATTTATTGTTTTTCGTGTTTCTTATAATAAACAAAATAAAATTAAAATTAAAATTCTTAAAATCATAGAAATAGCAATCCAACAAGTCTTGGGAATCTGACTTTAAACGACCCACGCTAGGGTGGGCAATGATCTTTCATCGATTGCTCGAACTTTCCATTGGTTTTGTTTAGGCCCATTAGTTCAATTGGGTTGATGTAATCTAAACTTAGATTTTCTTCGCTCGCATAACTTACGCCACACACGATTTCGAGGCATTCTTCCACCCTCTTATACGTCACCCATGGTTGGAATTGAGTGTTTTATGGATCATTGGATTGGAAATTCTCTCGATCATTTCCATAACTCATTCGCCAAAATCGGGCCAATGGCGGCAAATTGAGTTTGAAATTGCGCCAAAAAATCGAAAATTTCGCGAATTCAAATTGGGCTTGGGCCCAAACCGCGACGCTAACGCTATGCGGCCTCCTTCCTTCCCAACCCACACGCATTGTTTCCACTTCAACCCCAAACCGCCGGTTACAAGTTTGGAAACCAAAATAAAAAAAAAAAAAAAAAAAATTATAGAGAGAGGGAAGAAAACCTAACTACACCTACAACAAGGAAATCAAATCCACCTTTAAATCTTCTAAACAATCATCACCACCAACCCAACTTCAAAAACACCAACCAATTACGGTTTCCACCACCACCACCACCACCACCAACGCCGCTTTTAGTAGTTTTCTTCAAACTCGCCTCCCCACGTCTACAAACCATTAGTAGTCTAAGAAATTTCAATGGCGCTTACGACGTGAGAATTTTGCCGGAAAACGCTTTGCTTCCGATAGTTTCGTCATTTTATGACGCGGAGATGTTCAAGAGACATTGAACGGACTGTGGTACTCAACCGAGGAGTTCTATCACTATGATTTGGTAGAACAGTTTTATAAAAAGCGAGAATTGAAGGGGATAGGATTTTCATAAAGTTAGGAGGAACGCGAGAGAAGTAACGCCGGCTTGTTAGCATAACTCATAGGAATTACGCTTTGAAAGCAACCTAGTAACGACAATTCAGAACCCCAAGATAATCGGGTTCGTGGCTTTGATGAAGGATACCGTCGTGGAGGGTGAATACAATCCGACATCCCATTGCGGCCCGCCAGACTATCGTGAGAACCAATCAACCGGGTCAGAGCTCAAGATTGGTAGGAACGCCCTCGAAAGACAAAGTCGATGATATTGGCCCGCAATGTCCGTGCATGTTCTCTCGGATTTTGCAAACAAAGAAGTATAATTTCTGCATCCTTGATTTAATGTTTAATGTGATTCGAGGAGTGGGGAAGAGTTTAGCCTCTTCCCGTATTGATCACTAAGATCATGCTCTCCTTTAGAGTCTGCCGCAAGATCTGCTCCTATTAAGATCAAATTCCATTCTAATGCAAGTATCTATAATGGATTGCATCCAAGAGACTTGGCCGTTGTCCAAGAAAAAAATGGATGAGTCGGAGGATGAAAGGGAAGATATGACATGGATGGATGAAGATGCATTAGAGAAGTGTAATTTAATGTAGAACGATGCAAGTGTTGCAAAACCGCCTTCATGTGCATTTATGGTATTTGTGTAGATATCCCAAATAGACAGATAGTAGTTCAAAAGAAGCAAGGAACCTTCGAGAGGAGATTTGAAATACTCGAAGGGGGTTCCGACGATATCTTGTATAACATGGAGACTATCCACCAAAGAACAACAAACCCAAGATGCGACTTGCAGATCGATGGAAGCCCAATGCTTGTTCCGAATAGATGATACTACGACGATGCCACCCGTGGAGGACTCTCGTTTCAGCCGAGTCCGGCTGGGCATGAGCGTCGTCGTCGAAGAGACAGATGGTTCAAGCCATTCTCCATCCCAGAGCCAATCTCCATCTCAAGGTCCATCATCATCACAAAACTAGGTGTTCACCCCACTGGAGTTCGGCTTATTTCATATTTCGCTTTATTAGAAGGATTTTAATTCAAGAGTTAAATTTAAATAGTAATGTGTTTATTTAATGTTGTTTGGATTTATATTTTATTTTGCCTTTAATATAATTGGTTATTTTTGAGTAACGCTTGTTTTATCATTTATCCCACCTTCCCCGACTTTGTTTGGGGGTGGAAATATTTAGACCGAGCATAAGTCGCTATATGATCATATATATGTTACGTTGTCTTGGAGGAAAGGTTGATAATTTGGCGATATCGGCATATCTATGACTTGTGTGGTGGTAGCATGAAATCTAGGAGAGTTTAGAAGTTACTATTCTAAATCCAATGATGAAAGATACCAGGATTTTTAGGAAATCATGAAAATGGCTTGTTTCCGTTTTCGATTTTGGGAATTTTCCTATTTCCGGAAATTGCCTTCAAACAAATAGGGAACTTCCCGATTCGTTTTGGAAGCTCATAACCTATTTAAACTCCCTTCTTTCTACACTAACAAACCACAATACATTCCACCATCATCCCGCACCATCCACTCCAAATTTTACTTTCTTTTTCATCTAAACTCCGGTTTCAAATACTACGGCTGCGGCTTTGTCGAGCGCTACCAAGGCCTTTTACTTTTTGAAGAATTTTGTCGAGCGACCGCCCCCTCATACCGAAACAACCCGCCTCCAGCTACTGGACCTAGAGCGCGACCCGCGCCATAACACTATAATCGCATTTACACAAGAGCCGACCGCTTCTACACGAAGCGCTACGGTTTCGGTTTCTCGCGGAACGCCAAAATTTCCAATTTTCGACGGGTCATTCCGGATTTTGTGGAACTGTTCAAAGAGTTATTGTGATGACATCTCCTATAGTCATACCGAACAGTCTTTTCAAGATGTGTTCGCACCGAGACCTATGGAACCGGGTTCGGCATAGGATCCCGCA
The DNA here is from genome assembly GCF_015680905.1 of Coptis chinensis. Lineage (NCBI taxonomy): Eukaryota > Viridiplantae > Streptophyta > Magnoliopsida > Ranunculales > Ranunculaceae > Coptis > Coptis chinensis. The sequence goes on from NC_141456.1 coordinate 44,002,983, forward strand.
GATTAGGATGGCGTCATCTACGGTAAGTGATGACGAAGTTATATTCACCACAACTTACTGCTTATTTCTATGACCACGTTAAATTCTATTGTAATCGGGATGGAGATCAAGAATTCTCCGTCAGAGTAGATGACACCGCACACATGAATTCAATAAAAATTTGGTCGCCTTTAGTTTTAGGAATACCAATACCGATCCTGCTTCACACATGGCCATATATGACTGATAATGCATATCTTTATGATTATACATATTTCCATGATTATTATGGGGGAGGGGTATTTCGAGTAATGGACCAGGGGTGATATAGCATTGCCCTTGGTAGCCTTTCCTTAAACGTAGGCACCGCCATGTTATTTATCCTGATGAATATTTTGGGGGAATGGCAGTTCACTTCAAAAACAAGATCTGCGGTGACATTTTCCTCGCTTTAGCTGAGGGACGTCGCCACTATGACATTCCCCGAGTTTTGGTCACTAGTCTTAAGAGAGCCCAAACCATGAGGCGTAAGTATCTTCTTATGCCTGTGTTGGTAAAGCCGCGATCATGCGTAGTTGTTTACCCGTGATTCGTGCACAATTCACAGATTGGAAAAGGGTTGAAGTCATGAGACCCACCAATAGGGTGGTTAAATCATTCGCGAATAATGACTTGGCTGGGATGGCGGTGCAGCCTTATTTGGTCGCCCGCATCCTATCGGATAATAACAACATAACAAGTTAGCATTAGTAGATGATAAATGGCGGCAAGCTTGGCAAGTTATAATGGACTGGCGGGATCTTGAAGGAACCTCATATCTTTAATGAGGAGGAGGATGCTTTGCGGGAGATAAGGCAAGTTTTAGTTTTTAGTGTCCGCTTATGTCCCAAGCAATTTCATTTTGTTAACCCCATAATGGGTGGAACTTCAGATAGAGTTCGCGTCGTTTATTTCCTATAGTAGTAATGCGTTCTAACTTTGTTTTGCAGATGTTCCCGAATTTCACACGCGTTTCAATGGTATTTTTCCTACCCTCTTTATTTATAATACTTTGAGGACAAAGCATGACTCTTGTTTGGGGGGGCATAGAAACACGTGTAATTGAGGCATCTGTTAGGATATAGATATGTATAATATGCATTTGTTTTCTAGTTAAAATTTTTTTTTTTTTTAAAAAATCAAAAATATAAATAAATAAGTTATGTTATACACTTAGGAATATTGGTATTGTTTTTTTCTTTCCCATGCTCTTAACAATCTAGAGAAGTCTCAATGTAGCTTTTTGCATCGAGAAGAATTGTTAGAAACTTAGGTTAATATATAGGTAATAATCTTTGCATCTATCTATAAATATATTACATGAGTATCTATGATTGTTAGCGATAAGTTTCTCAAATCTAGGCTAGAGTACTTATTCTACAAATCCTGTGAGAATATAGCCTAAAAGCCTTATATGAGCTAAACATTTGAGAAATGACACAAGGAAGATGTAAAATCCGGATAGAGATATCATACGTCCCACTTGCTTGATCACTATGCCATATCCTAAGCGAGAATTTAGGCCCTCTTTGGATCGATATAGCCAGAAATTCAAACCTATGAATTATTTTCCGCTTAGTAAGCCCTCTCGAGCCTTTCTTTAGCCTTCCATAAACCACAATTCCTTTACCCTGTTACAAAAAAAAAAAAAAATAGAAAAATAAATCAACCTACCCAATTTAGAATAAGTCTGAGAATAGAATGAGTGAAGAAAGAAGAAGAGAAAAACCTGTGTAAACAAAAATTAGTTAGTTGCTTCAGAAAAGGAGTTTCCATCCAAGGAAAAGAAAAAACAAATATATAGAAATAAATAAAAACTCCAAAAATAGAATAAAAGGGAGTCAAAAGCCAAAGAAAAGAAAAAGAAAAATATGGCTAAGGATGGAAACAAAGTATAGAAGCAAAAGAAAATAACAAGGTTTTCTCTAAGTTACATAATATGAAGACTCTATTATCTCAGACTTGTCCTTTTGAATATCCATTTCCTTCCTTCTTAAACCATCTCCTAATCCCCGCAACACCTAATAAAGACCTCTAGCTCAATTAGGAATAGGTTAGTATGATAGTAAGTGGCAGATGTGTTTGATCGATCTCGGCTTCCTTGTTGTCATTGAGTTGTAAGGTAAAGTGTGCCCACTACACACTGGAGTAGCGAAACTTGAGTGGAAAAATCAGAGTGGTTTTTCCCTTGACATTTATGTGAGGACCTACTTAAGGACGCTATTCCGAGTTTTCAGAAACGAACCTGCTAGGCATTTCATAGTATTACTCATAGTATATATATTTGTATCATAGATGATTGATTATTATGTATATATTAGCTTAGGTTTTTGACTTGGTTATTCTTATTCATTTGCTAGTGAGATGTATAGATAGTTGGGACATGAATGAGGAAACAATAGTTTTATTTCTTAGTCGTTGTAGTATAGTTGAAGTTTGTGAGTACCTTCACTAGAAAAATCTCACAAGGCTATAACTCGTCCACTAGGGAATTCCTAGTGGTTTAAGGCCTTATTGCATAGGGTCAATGCAATCGCACTCAGCGAAACGAGAGTAGATAGAACTCCATTTTTGGTCACTTATTTTAATTTCTCATCTTTGCTTGAGGACAAGCAAAATGCTGTTTGGGGGTGGTTTGATAAGAGCCCAAAACTGTAGTTTTAGCCCTTTAACAGTCATACTTTTGGACCAATTATGTGAGTAATAATTAAGAGTTAACACTGATTACGTGTTTTTATGCATTTCAGGCTTCAAAGTCCATTATGTGTAGAAATGTGCCACTTTAGTGAGATGAAGGAGAAAAGGTCGGTTACTAAGGAGTTCCGTGATTAAAGGCCAAGATTCAAGAAGATAAAGCCTTCCTAAAGCCCGGTCAAAAGCTGAAAAGTCGACACGGGTTGAAACAACACACAAGTCAGCAGAACTTCCGAAAGCCGTATCTTTGGACTCAGACCTCGGAATTGGGCCTACCTTATTTCAAAACGACCGGCTCGGAAAGAGCTTTCCAATGGTCTAAGCATTGACCCAATCAGAGGAGCAGAAGTGGATGAAAAGTCAATGGAAGCCAACTGCAGCTGAAGAGGCCTTTTTGGACTGAAAGAATTGGGTTTTGGGCCTGATTCTCTGGCCCAAAACATGGCTCCAAGCCCATGCACGATTTTTGGATCTGAAAGTATAAAAACAAAAGTTTAGCTCTTTGTTAATGGTAGCTAGTTAGACCTAAATTAATTTAGATAATTCTAGATCTATTTTCATTAATTAAATTAAGCTTTAGTTCCATTTTCAATTCTTGTTTTAGATTAAGTCTTTGAATTATTGTTCTTGATTGATTAGATAAATAAAATAGTTGTTTTCTCAATTTCGAATTGTGTTATTTCAATTTATAGATCTGATTTTCATTCTTGTTGATTATCATTTCGTAGTTTAAATAGATTGAACCATTGTTAGTTAATTTAGTTAAGTTAGAATTTGAATATGATGTGTAGTTATAATGAAATGGGAAATGATGGTTTGATGACTCAAGGCTAAAACCTCCATTAGAGGGGTTGATGAAGCCTTGATGAAAACTTAGTGGTATAGTGTAGAAACTTTGTAGAATCTATTCCAATCTAGAAGGTCGTGATTCGCCATAAGAATGGGTGGACGACCTCACATGCTAGTTAGTACTCGGTAGAAATGCCATGAACACTAGGGATTAGAACTCGAATTTCTTGCCGTAAGAACGTAAGAATCGAGATACAAGAATCTATGTTAGGCTATTAAGTTAGATTCGAGGTGGATTCAATTCCCCTCTAATCCTTTATCTAGATTCAAGCACAATCATATTTCCATAGCATTCGTAGTTAAAATCAAGTAATCAAATTCAGTAAGTACCGTAGCATATCACCTTCGTAAAGCTCTCATTGACTTAAGACCGACTAATTAGATTAGAAAACATTCCATGCTAGAGCACTAGGAGTGGAACGAACTTTCTACTCCACTATATCTCGAACCAGTGAAGGTACTCACATAATTCATTAATTCGAGTGGTGGCGCGCCATTTGATTAAAGTCTAATGAAAGATTTACGAAAAAGGCAACTAGACTACGATGCAATTACCCACGAAATGCAACTAGTCGATGATGGGAATAACTAAGGGAATGCTACATTGATTCTATGATAAGGAGTTAGAGGGGGATTGATTCCACCTTAACTCGACTTAATCCTATTAACGACGAATTGTCATAATCCGAATTGAACTGCTTCGCAGAACAATTGGTTCTTCCTAATCCCTAATTACACATGACATTCCTACCAATTCATAACTAGCATGTGAACGATTAAACTCATTCTCATGGTGAACTAATCGTTTCTAGAGTGGAAAGGAAATTACGACGATTCTACGATATTCGGAATCAAGCTTTCATCAAGGCTTCTCAACCCCCTCTAATGGAGGTTTAGCCGAGAATCATTACGCAATCATTTCCAATTACTTTTAAACTAAACATGATATAAGAATTGAAATTTACTTAATTAAACAATAATGAAATCTAATTTAATGACTCAAATGAAATAAAGACAGGAATTGAAATTAGATCTAGGAATGGAAATGACAAAACCGAAATTGATAAAAATAATACTTTATTGATCTAATCAAAATAAAGAACAAGATTCAAAGGTTTAATCTAATACAATAATTGAAATGGAACTAAACTTAATTAATCTACATGAAAAACTAGATCTAGAATTTATTAATGGAGGCTACTAATCTAATCTATTTCTAGGTCTAACTATCTACCATTAACAAAGAGCTAAGCTTTTGTTTTTATACATTCAGATCCAAAAATCGTGCATGGGCTTGGAGCCATGTTTTGGGCCAGAGAATCAGGCCCAAACCCCAATTCTTTCAGTCCAAAAAGGCCTCTTCAACTGTAGTTGGCTTCAAAAGACTTTCCGTCCACTTCTTCTCCTCTGATTGGGTTAAGGCTTAAACCATTGGAAAGCTCTTTCCGAGCCGGTCGTTTTGACATAAGGTAGGCCCCATTCCGAGGTCTGAGTCCAAAGATATGTCCTTCGAAAGTTCTGCTGACTTTGTGTGCTGTTTCGGCCCACGTCGAGTTTTCAGCTTTTGACCGGGCTTTTAGAAAGGCTTTGTCTTCTCGAAACTTGGCCTTTAATCACGGAATTCCTTAGTAACCGACCTTTGCTCCTTTATCTCACTAAAGTGGCACATTTCTGCACATAATGGACTTTGAAGCCCGAAATGCATAAAAACACGTAATCAGTGTTAACTCTTAATTATTACTCACATAATTGGTCTAAAAGTATGACTGTTAAAGGGTTAAAACTACAATTTTGGGCTCTTTTCACTTGGAGAGGTGTACGTCTAATGCAAAACGCATGTCGGTACTTCATCGTGGCATGTGTTCTCTTAATACAATTTGTGAAGACCTTCGGACTCTCCAGACTGTCATACATTATAACTATGAGACTCGTGCCCAGCGCGAGGATGAGCGTTGGGAACAGATGAAGACAGAGATGGATGCATAGCGCAAGTTCAGAGAAGATATGCTTGAACGCTTCCCACCCTATGGGGGTTCTTCTGAGGAGGAGGCGTCTGTGAGGCACAAGCGTCGTCGCCGAAGGACGGATGGCTCTAACCCATTGGGAGCTCAGGAGACATCTCCTTCTCATGTTCCATCTTCTACCAGCAGCGCATGGTTTAGGGATATTATGAGTTGATGTTGTTTGTCTTATTTGTTTTTATTAGTTTGGATGTTAAGTTTTTTAAATTCCGTAATTAAATTTGAATTCGGTAGTTAATTGTATTTGAATTTGAATTTTAATCTAATTTGGTTCTTTTTGAATTGTGCGTTGATTTTATTGTAATCCCACCTTCCCGAATTGTTTGGGGGGTGGTATTATTTATTCTAGCATGATTTTTATATGATCCTCAATGTTAGAAGTTGTTTAGGAGTGATTGTTGGGAATATTGCTGATATTGGCAGGCTATGAGTAGATATGGTGGTAGGATGAAATCTAAAAGAGTTTAGAAGTTACTATTCTAAATTTCACCTAAAAGATATTAGGTTTGTTTTGGAATAGAGAATATGGGTTGTTTTTCGTTTTCGGTTTTGGAAATATTTTGTTTTCGGCAATTGCCTTAAAACTTTTTGGAAACTTGCCGATTTGTTTTGGAAACTCAAAACCTATATAAACTTCCTTCATTTTACACTCACAACCCACACTACATCTCACTTTCATCTCTCACCTTTCACTCCCAAGTTTCCCTCTTTTCTTCTTCACTTCAAAGACTTCAAAGTTTCACGCGAGACGGAGCGCCTTCACTTGAGCCACCTACTCTTGAACCACCTGGAAATCAAAATTCACTTGAGCGCGACCCGTGCCCATCCCAGGCAAAAAATTGAGCTTGCCCTGCGCCTAAGTGCCTGGAACTCGAAATTCACCAAGGCGTATCTCGCGCCCAACCCAGGCAAAAAGTGAGCACGCCCTGCGCCTAAGTGCCTGGAACTCGAACATAGCCTGAGCGCACCCTGCACCCTACCCAAGCATAGTTTGAGCGCACCCCGCGCTCTGACCCCCGTGGGCACGAAAAATTCCGATTTTTGTGGGTTGTTCCAAGATCGTTTGCAACTGTTCCAGAGGATAGTTTTGTGATGACATCTCCTACAGTCATACCTGAACAATCTTTCAAAGACTTGTTGGGAAGCGAGACTTATAGAGGTTGGTTCTGTGATAGAATCTTGCAGTTAGGATGGCGGCATCTACTGGTAAGTGATGATGACTCGTATTCACCTCAGCTTACTGCTTATTTCTACGACTATGCTAAATTCTATTGTAACCAAGATGGAGAACAAGAATTCTCCGTCATAGTTGATGACACGCCTCTAGAATTCAATAAGTATTTGGTAGCGTTAGTTTCGGGATTACCAATACCTGATCCTATTCACATGTGAGGATATATGACCGATAATGTATATATCTATGACTATACATATTTCCATGAGTATTATGGGGGAGGGGTGTTTCGTGTAATGAACCAAGGGCAATATAGCATAGCCCTTGGTAGCCTGTCCCTGAATGTAGGCACCACCATGTTATTCATCCTGATGAATATTTTAGGGGAGTGGCAGTTTACTTCTACAAATAGTACTGCTGGTGACATTTTTCTTGCTTTAGCTGAGGGACGTCGCCGATATGACATTCCCCGAGTATTAATGGCCAGTCTTAAGAGAGCCCAAAGCATGAGGCATAAGTATTTTCTTATGCCTGTTTTGGTTTTCCGCATCATGCATGGTTGTTTACCTGTATTCTGTACCCAGCTCACGGATTGGAAAAGGGCTGAACTCATGAGACCCACCAAATGGGTGGTTCGTTCATTTTAAGTTATGACTTGGCCGGGATGGTAGGTGCAGCCTCATTTGGTTGCCCCTTGCATCCCATCCGACATAGTAACACTCAATAGGTTAGCACAAGTTGATGACACACGGCGACGGGCTTGACAAGTTATCATGGCATGGCAGGACGCGAAGGAGCCTCATCTCTTTGGAGAGGAAGATGAGGAGGATGACGTTTAAACGAGAGTTATGGTAAGTTTTTAGTTTCAGTTAGTGTCTGCTTATGTCTTAAACAATTTGATTCTTGTTAACCCCATAACGGGTGGAACTCATATAGAGTTGCGTCTATTTTTCTTTTTCTATATTACTATGTTTTAACCTTGTTTTGCAAATGTTCTAGAATTTCACGTGTTTCCATGGTATTTCTCTATCCTTTTTATTTAAATACTTTGAGGACAAAGCATGCTTCTTGTTTGGGGGCATAGAAACATGTGTAATTAAGGCATCTGTTAGGATATAGATATATATAGTATGCACTTGTTTTCTAGTAAAAATTCAAAAATTTCAAAAAAAATAAATAAAAAGTTATGTTATACACTTAGGAATATTGGTATTGTTTTCTTTCTTTATGCTCTAAATAATCTAGAAATCTCACGTAGCTTTCGCATTAGAATAATTTTTAGAAACTTAGGTTAATATGTAGGTAATAATCTTTACATTTATCTATAAATATATTACATGAGTATCTATGATTGTTTGGCAGTAAGTTTCTGAAATCTAGGCTAGAGTACTTATTCTACAAATTCTGTGAGAATATAGCCTAAAGCCTTATATGAGTGAAACGTTTGAGAAATGACACAAGGGAGAAGTAAAATCCGGATAGAGAAATCACACGTCCACTTGCTTGATCACTATACTATATCCTAAGCGAGAATTTATGCCCTCTTTGGATCGATATAGCCAGAAATTCAAACCTTATGAAATTATTTTCCGCTAGTCGCCCCTCTGAGCCTTTCTTTAGCGTTTCATAAACCGCAAATCCTTAACCTTTTACAAAACAAAATAAAAATAAAGAAAAAATCAACCTACCCATTACTACCCATTATAGAATGAGTCTGAGAATAGGATGAGTGAAGAAAAGAGAAAGGAAAAACACGTAAAACAAAAATTAGTTAGTTGCTTCATAAAAGAAAAGAAAAGAAGTTTTCATCGGAAAAAAAAAAAAATATATATATATATATATATATATATATATATATATATATATATATATATATATATATATATATATATATATATGGATGGAAACAAAGTGTAGAAGCAAAAGTAAAAAACAAGGTTTTCTCTAGTTACATAATATGAAGACTCTATTATTCTCAGACTTGTCCATTTTGAATATCCATTTCCTTCCTTCTTAAACCATCTCCTAATCCCTGCCACACATAATAAAGACCTCTAGCTCAATTAGGAATAGGTTAGTGTGATAGTAAGTGGCAGGTGTGTTTGATCGACTCCGGCTTCCTTGTGTGTTATTGAGATTGTAAGGTTAAGTGTGCCCACTGCACACTGGAGTAGCGAAACTTGAGCGGAAAAATTAGAGTGGTTTTTGTCTTGACATTTATGTGAGGACCTACTTAAGGACGTTATTCTGAGTTTTCAAAAATGGACCTGCTAGTGCATTTCATAGTATTACTCATTGTATATATGTTTATTCGTAGATGATTGATTATTATGCATATATTAGCTTAGGTTTCGACTTGATTATTCTGTATTCATTTATAGTGAGATGTATAGATAGTTGAGGCATAAATAAGGAAACAATAGTTTTATTTCTTAGTCGTTGTAGTATAGATGAAGTTTGTGAGTACCTTTACTGAAAAACTCTCACGAGGCTATAACTTGTCCACTAGGGAATTCCTAGTTGTTTAAGGCCTTGTTACATATGGTCAATGTAATCGCACTCGGCGAAACGAGAGTAGTTAGAACTCCATTTTTGGTCACTTATTCTAATTTCTCATATTTGCTTGAGGACAAGCAAAATGTTGTTTGGGGGTGGTTTGATAAGAGCCCAAAACTATAGTTTTAGCCCCTTAACAATAATACTTTTAGACCAATTATGCGAGTAATAAATAAGAGTTAATGTTGATTACGTATTTTTATGTATTTAAGACATTATAGTCAATTATGTGCAGAACTGTGTCACTTTGCCGAGATAAAGGAGCAAAGGTTGGTTGCTAAGAAGTTCTGTGATTAAAGGCAAAGATTCAAGGAGAAACAGTCTTTTTAAAGCCAGGTCAAAACTGAAAAGTCAATGTCAACGCGGGCAGAAAGAGCTCACAAAAGTCAGTAGAAATTTCAAAGGTCGTATCTTTGTACTCAAACCTTGGAATTGGGCCTACCTTATGTCAAAACGACCGGTTCGGAAAGAGCTTTCCAATGGTCCAAATCTTGACCCAAGAAAAGGAGTAGAAGTGGACGAAAAGTCTGTTAAATAAAAATCCAGCTGAAAAGGGCTCTGTGGACTGAATAAATTGATGTTTGGGCTCCATTTTCCAGCCCAAAACATGGCGCCTCAGTCCATGCACGAAAATGTGGATCTGGTCTCCTCCATTTCAACACACAAGATTTAAATCTTAAGCAATGTTGAGTTTAGGTAGCAAGTAGCCATTAGAGAATAGTTTAGATCTAGATTTAGTCTCCATTTAATTAATTAGTTTTTTATCTTGTTTTAAATTTAGTTATTGAATTATTGTTATTTCCATTCATTAGATCAATAAAGTTAATTAGTTCTTGATAATCTAGTTTCATTTTCATTAAATCATTATAGTTTCAATTCACAGATTTAGTTATTTATCATTATTAGTTTCAATTAAATCTAGCAAATTTAGATTTCCATTCGAGTAAGCAAAGTTATAATCTTTATATCATGTCTTGCTTAAATTTATATATTAATGATAGCATAATGATTCTAGTCTAAACCTCCATTAGAGGGGGTTGAAGAGGCTTTTATGAAGCTTGATTTTTGTTAAGCGTAGAATAGTCGTGATTTTCTATTCCATTCTAGAAAACAATTAGTTCACCATGAGAATGAGTTTGATTGTTTCACATGCTAGATGTTAGTTGGTAGAGATTACCATGAACAACTAGGGATTAGGAAGAACCAATTGTTATGCGAAAGCAGTTCAATTTGGATTACGACGATTCTTCATTAGTAAATTAAGTCAAGTTAAGGTGGAATCAATCCCCCCTAATTCCTTATCACATTATCAATTTAGTATTCTGTAGTCGTATAAAATCATATCTTGTTAGTTAAATTTCCATTATAGTGTAAAGTTCATAAAACTCTCATTAACTTTAGATAGATTGATAATCTTAGGAAACACGAATTCTAAAGAACTAGGAGTGGAACGAATCTTTTACTCCAACTCTATTTCAATATAATCGAGAGTAGAAATCTTTGATAACATATAGTACCAATAAGTATTAGTTTTACTTTTACTTGCGTTGAGTTTAATCGCTTATTCGTAGGTAAAACTATCATTTTACCAGTATCACCTGCTATCAGTGATGATTGTGTGATCACTGGCAGAAGGGGCCCAGAACTGCCTCCTAAATTGCTGGCGGCCAACAAATTTAAAAGGGAAGTGCGTGCATCCAACCGTTCTAGATTGAAGAGATCTAATATTGCTTCTGCTTCTGATGTTGCCCCATCTAGTAAGAAAATGAAATTTTGTCCTCTCACCATAAATGAATAAACAATTTTCAAGGTTCTTGCCAGTATTCCCCTATCTGTTAAATCTTGTAAGAATGTAGTTGTACCCCCATCAATTCCAGATCCTCCTGTAGGTTCTGAACAAACTGGTGATAATATCCCTCTAACTGTTGACCCTTCCCTCCCTAATAATCATAAGGGGAAGGGTATTGCTAAAACAACTACCGTAACTATCTCTCTCCCTCCTTTACAATTTGGTGATAGAAGGAGGGGGAGTGATGATATCCCCTTCTCGCCTCGATCTCTAGATTCCCCTAAAAGGGAGATGATCGTAGAGATGAGGTGTTGGGGACGAACTGATGAACTTCCTGTTACCAACAAGCATTCTGTATATGATGTTGACATCACACTTGGAGTTCTAGAAGCTGCGCAACTTCCTATTGACAAGGCTGAGGCTTAGAGCCTGGACCTATCCTTTCATCGATATGCTGTTCATCTTGCTAAGGTAAGACTTTTTCTCTCTGTTCAATATTCTATTTCTCTCATTGTGTCACTTACACACTCTGTATCCTTTTCTAGTTAGTGAATGACTTTTTAGCCATGAAAGAGCCTATCTGCGCGGCCTCAGTCGGTACATCCACTGATGACATGGCTATTGACGAGCTAATCTGGGCGAAAGAGGCTGCTGAGAAAAAAAGTTGAGGAGCTGCAGATCCAGGTTGAACAACTCTTGGCCAGAGAGAGGAAATCTGATACTAGTTTCAAAAACATGAGAGATATGATCTCCAACCTTCGGGGCCCTCTGTAAAAAGCCCAGAAAAGAGCTGCTGATGCTGCTACTTGGAAGGTGAAGTTCTTGGAACTGCGCTCTATTTCACCACCCCGTAAGCAAAGCATGACCAGGTCCAAGGGGAACTTCACCGTAGGAATATCGAGATGAGAACCTTTGGTCAAGGTATTGCCCATGCAAATGAGGTCATGTCAGGTTATGAGAAAGCTCTGAAAGAGAAACATCTTCGTTCTGATAAGAAGGCTGATGACCTCCTGGCTGAGACCTCCGAGTTCTATTCCAAGGTAGTGTAGGAGGTGAAGAAGAGATCAGCTGAAAATGCCATTCGTTTTGCTCTGAGAGTACTAGATGTTTCTGAAGAGTTCTTCAATGCGGCCAAACAAGTTAAGTTCGAGGAGGCTATTCAGGTTACTGGGCATGTTTCTAAGTTGGATGATCAAAGGCGGGTAACTAACCTTTTGTCCTATTTATTGATATGGACACCAGTATCTCTACTATTCAAACTGAACTTATGCATGATGCCATCTTATCTTCTGAAGAAGACACCAATGATGACATGCCTCCAGTTCAACTTCCTTTTCTGCCAGTTCTAGCTTCAGGTGAGGGTTATGTTCAGCCTTCAACTGTTCGAGCTAATCCAATCGCATAGTCTGTTCTTGAGAGTGAAACAAAAGTTCTTGGCAATGGTACAACAGCAGGCACTAATGGTGAACCAAAGTTTGATTCTACCCCTTCTTCATAAGCCTTTCAGTTGATGATTCACATAAATAATTATTTTTAAACAATTATTCTGTGGGTCTGTAATATTGAGCTATGTAGCTCACATACAATTTACTTACTGAGCTCTGCAGCTCTTCTAATTTATACATGCGTACTATTTCCTTACTGAGCTCTGTAGCTCTTCTAGTTTATGTATACATTAGAAGCATTTTATGTTATATGACATATATTACTATGCATACTCTACCCCTGATGCCCCCAAAGTTCATTTGGAATAACAATAGGTGACCCTAGTAGGCTAAACAGATTAAAATGAGGCATGACCAGAATCTGATCAGGATATGTCTTTGCGAATGAGGCATGACCAGAATCTGATCAGGATAACTATAATTAGGAGTTCGATCGCAATAGAGTTATATGTCTTTGCGAAGGTAACTTGGTGCCATGAGCACGACATTGTGTTTAATAATGATAGGTTCTATTTATTTAAAATTAAATAGGGTATCGCCAGAACAGCAGTGGGGGAGTCCTCCTCAGCGCCATCGCGATACAGTTCCAGGCCCATAATTTGCGTGCTAGGATCTGGATCCAACCCAGATCTTCCCAGCAACTCCTATATTGATGTTTTGAGAGTGCCAGGAACTAGCATACAGTTCAGGCTCTCAAGAACACTATATCCTGCTCCAAGTCAAAATGGCATACAGTTTACTGAATAGTTAGTGTGGTCCGATTCCCTAAAGGTTTAACCTATCGAAGATAATCACAGTTTGAAAGAATTGGCATACAGTTCCAGCTATGTTCATGTCATACAATATTCTTGAACAGATAGTGAGAAGATAATTCCCTAAAGGCTTAGTCTATTGTGGATCATAAATAAAGAACTAATGCAAAGAATAAATTTGATGGCAATGTAGAGAACTTTATTGATGACTTAGAGATGAGTAAACAATGCGTAAAAAAACATAGAATAATAATTTACTGATAGTACTTGCGAAGGTGTTGCGCCCCATTCCATGGTCTGACAAGAACGTCTCCTTCAACAGTGTGTAGATAATAAAAAACCAGTTCGACCAACCTTGTCAATGATGTATGGTCCTTCCCAGTTGGGCCCAAGCTTGCTGTTGGGCTCTGGGATCTCACGCAAAACCAGATCTCTAGATTTGAAAGATCGAATCCAGACTCTCTTGTCTAATGATCTCTTCAGAATCTGCCGGTTAGTAGCTAAGCGAAGTGCGGCACCTTCTCACTTTTCATCTAGGAGATCCATTTCTCTACATAACAACTCCTCATTGTCTAGAGTGTGCACAACATTTGACTTCTGAGTGGGAGCTACCAGTTTTGGAGGCATGACAACTTAAGTTTTGTAGGTCAGTGAAAATGGAGACTCACCAGTTGACCATCTGGGTGTAGTTCGGTATACCCATAGGACCTTAGGTAGTTCCTCGACCCATAAACCTTTCGCGTCGTCTAATTTACACTTCCTGTTATCCAAGATGACCTTGTTAGAGGCTTCAGCCTGGCCATTGCCTTGTGGATATCTTGGAGTTGAGAACAAATGGGTAATGTGAAGCTCCTTACAGAGTTCAGCAACCAATCCTCCAGCGAACTGTTGCCCATTATCTGAGATGATAACTATGGGTATGCCAAACTTGCAGACAATGTTGTTCCAAATGAACTTTCTGACATCTTATTCTCGAATGAAGACAAGGGGAACTGCTTCTATCCACTTGGTGAAGTACTCCGTCGCAACCAGTAAGAATCGGACATTGCCAGGAGTAGGTGGTAGAGGTCCTACGATGTCAGTTCCCCACTGTGCAAATGGCCATGGGCTAGACAATGGGTGCAATTTTGTTGCTGGAGCATGGATTAGCAGAGCATATCATTGACATTTTTCCCATTTGCGGGTAAAAACTTGTGCATCCTTCTGCATATAAGGCCAAAAGTACCCTTGCCTTAGGATCTTGAGAGCTATTGTTCTGCCCCTAGCATGGTTGCCACAAATTCCTTCATGAACTTCTTGCATAATGTGTTCAGTGAGGTGTGGGGAGAGACATCTGAGATGAGGTCTCAGAAAGGACTTCTTGTACAAATCATCTCTAACGAGGATGAATCTTTGTATCTTTGCAAGTGGACGCCTTGCTACATTCTTATCCTCAGGGAGTGTCCCGTCTTTGAGGTAGGACTTATATGGATCCATCCAACTTGGAGTAAAGGCTGGAATAACACAAACTGTTGTAACTGGGACCTGAATGCTAGATTTCTCCTGGAACTCTATAGGGATGGAACGTGACTCGTTGTTGCCCAACATCGAGGCAACATATGCCAAAGCATCTGCGTGTCAATTTTTGGATTGAGGTAGTTGATAAAATTGAATGTTCCCAAAAATCCTTGAGACCCCTCACCAGTTCCAGGTATTTGACCATTCGTTCGTCCCTGGCCTCATACACTCCATCAACTTAGAACACAACCAGCTGTAAGTCACTAAAAACTGTAAGGTGTGTTAGGCCCAGGTCAAGGGTCATTGTGAGGTTAGCAAGTGTCACCTCATACTCTACCTCATTGTTGGAAGGGTTCCAACTTAATCAGATGGATTTCTCTAGCCGCATATTGTCAGGCGTAACTAACACAACTCCAACTCCAGTGCCTCTGTCATTTGGAGATCCATCCAAAAACAACCGCCATCTGGAGCTCGACTCCCATGGGTCTGCCATCATCTGAACTGGGAGTGGTTAAGTCGTACCCCATGTAGGTCATTGGGAAATCTCCTAAGAGTCGCATATTCTCTGAGATTCTGGGGACGTAAATAATATCATATTCTGATAGTTGCACAAAACATTTAGCTAGCCTTCCAGACCTATTCAGTCTTTCTAGAACTGATCGCAATTAGTACTCTGTGATCACTCTGATAGTGTGGGACTAGAAGTACAGTCGTAATTTCTCTGCGGCAAAAACAAGTGCTAAAGCGACTCTTTCGAGTTTAGGGTACCTTGCTTCTGCTGGTAGGAGCGTCCGGCTCAAGAAATAGATAGGTTTTTCAACCTTTTTTTATCCACTCGTATCAGCACAGAACTGATGCCGTAGTCAGATGAACAAAGATAAAGACCCATGACTTCTCCCTCAATGGGCTTTGAAAGGATTGGCAGTGCCCCCAGGTATGTTTTGAGTTGATTAAATGCCTTTTGGCATTCGTCCGTCTATGCGAAGGAGGTGTTCTTTCACAATAACTGAAAGAGAGGTTTGCACTTATCTAAACTCTTGGAGATGAACCTATTCAGAGTTGTTAAGCTGCCTATAACTTTTTGAACCTCTTTCATGTTTTTAGGTGAGGGCATTTCTATGAGCGCCCGGATCTGATCTGGGTTCACCTCAATTCATCTCTTAGTAACTAGGTACCCTAAAAACTTCCCTGATGATACAGCGAAAGCACATTTCATAAGGTTAAGCTTCATGCGATACTCTCGAAGAACGTCAAATGCACGTTTCAAGTGGGAGAGATGATCTCCCCATTTCAGACTCTTGATCAAGAGATCGTCTACATACACCTCCACAATATCACCTATCAATCCTTCAAACATTTTGTTCACCAAATGCTTGTACGTGGCCCCTGCATTTTTTAGTCCGAACGACAAGACCTGGTAACAGTACATGCCATCCTCGGTTGTGAAACTTGTATGCTTGTGGTCTTCCTCATACAATGGGATCTAGTTATAGCCAGATGATCCATCTGTGAAAGACAATAGTTCATGTCCAGCCGTCGCATCCACCAACTTGTCAATTCATGGCAGAGGGTGTCTTCTAGACATGCAGTTCAGATCCATGTAATCAATATAGATTCTCCATGACCCATTCTTCTTTCCTACTGGGACAATATTATAAATCCATGTGAGGAAATTAATTTCCCTAACAAAATTAGCTGCCTTTAGTTTTTCAACTTCAGCTTTTACCACTTTGGATCTGTCAGTACCTATCCTTCTCGGTTTATGTTTGACTACTACTGCATCACTGCGCACATTGAGCTGGTGGCATGCCACGTGGGGGTTAATTCTTGGCATTTCTTCGAATGACCAAGCAAACATATCTCTGTGCTCTCGGAGGAACTGTATCAGAGTCTGGCGCTGTTCAGAACTCAACAAGGTGCTGATGAAAGTGGTTTTTGGAGAGCTACCTCCTACAATTTCAACTTCCTCTAACGGCTCCAGTGAGGGGAGATCCTCCATCTCTCATGGGACTAGGTCCGAGAGAGGTGGATCTAACTATCATTGCTATTTGGCGAGTCGACCCACCTCTATTGGTTTAAAAGGGAATGGGGACTACTTCATTGCCAGCGCGTAGCATGCTTTGGCAACCACCTGATCCCCTCTGATTGTCTTAATTATCCCTTTATGCTTGAACTTCAGACATTGGGGATAGGTGCTAGGAATAGCTCGGAGTCTATGCAGCCAGGTCCTACCCAAGATCATATGATAGGGTGTGTTATCTTTTACCATAACAAAGTTTATGATGAGAGTTATCGGACAAGTAGCTATGGGTAGTTGGATCTCCCCAACTGTCAGAGCTTTGCCCCCACTGAATCCGTATAGGTTGGAGTTGGTGGTGACCATTTTAGAATCAAGAATCTGCAGCTTCTTGAATGTGTCGTATTATAGCACATCTGCTGAGCTGCCTGGATCAACCAATATGCGATGAAAATCATAATCTCCGAAAGGAAGTGTCATAACAAGTGCATCCTCATGGGGGATCTGGATACTACAACAGTCAGCATCAGTGAAGAGGATGAGCTGATCTTTGTGGGGTACCGCATTCACCTAAGCTCTTATAGTCAGCTCGCTATTCATGACCCTCATCTGCTTGGCGATGCGCATTTGATATCACACATCATTTTCAGTGATCTGTCCACTTCGTTTACTTGCTTTTCTGCAAATCATATTTATTTGGAGTTGGCCATTGAGCGGTCCAGTACCTAGGGGATCCTGATTTGATGTGTTGATCTCTTCAGGCTGTATTGCATTCGCCTGTTCATGTGCCACAAACTGCTTTAAATACCCCCTTTCAATCAGATCATGTAGTTCATTTTTCAGGGTCCTGCAGGCTCTGGTCTCTAATACCCAGGGAGCCTGACTTTAGCAGAGCTGGCCATTTGATTTAACCCTGATTTTTTACCAAGTCCAGAACCTCATCTAGCATTTTGTTTAGAGGGGTGAAGTTTCTGTCCATTGAGGGAAGACCTTCTTCAGCTCCCTCAACACGTGGCTTCTTCTGTGGCTTTCCATCTGCACTACTGGCTACATTTTGGTATTGCTCTCTGGGCATTCGTCCCTTTTATGGGGATTCTGCCTTTTGGTGACCATAATTATGGTCTCTATTAGATATTTTAGGGGAAGAATATAATTACCATTCCCTTCTTAAGGAACCCCAAGAACTGTCCGACTAGTCTTCTTTGCTTCCTGATGTCTATTCATGACATCCTCTTCCCACCCCGCATGAGTTTCAACCTTGTCAAGGAGTTCCTCTAAATCGCGGGGTGGTTTCCTGGAAAGAGATCTGAATAAGGCGTTGTTTTCATCCAACCCTTGCTTGAAAGCTATTATAGTAGTGTGTTCGTCACAAGACTCTATTTGGATTGAAATTTCCATGAACCGTTGCATATAGGATCTCAATGCCTCTCCATCTTTTTTCTTGATGTTGAACAACGCATCAATCCGTTTTTGCTGATGCTTATTGCATGAGTACCTGTCTATGAAGGTCCTAAATAGTTCTTCTGAGGACCTGATATGATGCTCAGGTAACCTGTGGTACCACTGGAGCATAGATCCAGACAGGGAGGCTTTGAACTCCTGACACATGACATAGTCATATCTTTCTTATTGTCCTATGGGAGCACGATACCTGAATACGTGATCCATCGAATCTGACTTGCCACTAAAGACATTGAACTTTGGTTGTCTGTAACTATGGGGATATGGCTTCCTCATCACCCGTGATGCAAAAGGAGATCTACCTGCCCCTATTATGGCGGATTGAACAAAGAAATCTTGCATTTTTCTCCCCTTGCCTATCATCCGATGCATCTGACGGATCAGGTCATTCTTCTCAGTTTCCTATGCATTTTCTCTGGTAGAAAGTTTCCTGTTCTGAGTTCTTTTTCGATGTTGAGGGTCGACATCACGATCCTGGTCAGTGGACTCCGTTTTTGAGGATGTTACTGAGTCCTCATCTAAGTTGCTATATTTTGACTCAAATGGCTTGCGCCGAACTGGATCCCCACGCCATGGGTTCCTAGCACGACCACCTAGCATGTCGATGAGTGGCTCCTTCCCTATGTCAGACTAATATAAGTGCCTTAGCATCTGTAATTCTTGCTCAAGGTTGCTTCTTTGCTGCTCCAGAGCCTGCACCGCCTGACTCGCCTGAACAAACTCTGGGTTGGTGAGGACATCATTCTCATCATTTTGACGTTCCTTTTGAGCGTTATTCCTGGGACCTGCTCCGGGAACAACTGGTCGATCGGGGCTAGTCATAGGTCCTTGGGGGGATCATTCACATCTTGGTGACTGACATTATCACCCCATTCAGGCATCTCGTGCATTTCTTCTATGATGGCGACGTTGCGCGTGGTAGCACCACCCTTTGTTTTCTTTGTTTCTGCCATCACAACAATAAGAGTTTTTAGACTAAATCAGTCATTTGAAACGAATATTTACCTACTTTCGTCCCCACATACGGCACCAAAAGATGTAAGGGAGATTCCGAGTATCCCCTGATCTTCATCTGTGCCTTGTGATCTATAAGCCTTTACTGAATAGAGAAGGGATGAGATGATGGTGAATTTAGGGTTGAACCGTCTGACGGCTGCCTACGTATTTCCTTTGTTATTAAGGAGAATCAAACCCTATTTTTCATAGTTCCTAAGAGCGAATCCCTATGGTTTATATAGAAAGAATTACGAGAGTCTTAGGGTTAGGGATGTCTTCACCGCTTGTGAGTTCCCTTCTATCTTTAGACTCTGCCTTCCTATTACGATTCCTCTTCTTATGGAAGTCTGAATCTAGACCATATCTTATGAGAGGTAAGTTTCCTTATTGATCATAATGTCCCATCATGTATGGGAAGATTATATCTAAAGGGTAACTCCTAAGATATGTCATCACAATTCCTTCCTTATCATTAGAGGTCGCCATCTACAGTTTCCTTATGTTAAGGAACTGTCTATATCAGTTCCTAAAGACTTGGAGAACTATCATACTTAGAGGCGGTCAGCCACGTGCCTATCACATGTCCACTAAACACTCGCGCTAATTTAAGAACGAGATCACTTATTCACAGAACTGATCCGATGGTCCTCGTCTCATTCTGGACATCTATAATCTTAGGTTATTTCCCATACATGTGTCATCTGTTCAGTGATAGGAAATCTCCCCTACAGTATTGTTCCCTTCTCCATGATGATATTAGTTTAGAAATCTCACGTAGTACTTCAATTAGGATTTAATTTTTGAAACATAGATTAATATGTAAATAATAGTCATTGCATCTTTTCGTGAACAGCTTGCATGAGCATTTATGATTGTACATGGCAGTATTTTTCTGAGACCTAGGTTAGAATACTTAATCTATATCGATCCTGTGAGCATCTAGCCTAAAAGCCTCATAAGAGTAAAATATCTGAGTGATGACACAAGGGAGAAGTAAATTCAGAGTAGAAAAATCACACATCCACTTGTTTGATCACCATACCATATCCTAAGTGAGAATTTAGGTCTTCTTTGTATCGATATAGCTAGAAATTATGACCTAAGTATATTTTCCGCTAGTCGCCCCACTGAGCCTTTTCAATAACCACAAATCATTTACCCAATAAAACAAAACAAAAAGTAAAATCAGTCTACCTATCTAGATAAGTCTGAGAAATAGGATAAGTGAAGAAAAGAGAAGAGAAAAACTTGTATAAACAAAAATTAGTTAGTTGCTTCAAAAGAAAAGAAAAGAAAGTTTTCATCCAAAGAAAATAAAAATAAAATAATAAGTTAGAACTCCAAAAACAGAATCAAAGGAGTCAAAAGCCAAAACAAAAGGTTAAGGATAGAAACAAAGTGTAGAAGCAAAGTAAGAACAATGTTTTCTCTAGTTACATATTTTGAAGACTTTATTATCTCAAACTTGTCGTTTTGAATATCCATTTCCTTCCTTCTTTAACCAACACCTACACCCCGTATCACCTAATAAAGACATCTAGCTCAATTAGGAATAGGTTGGTGTGATAGTAAGTTGTAGATGTGTTTGATCGACCTCGGCTTCCGTGGATTATCATTAAGATTGTGAGGAAACGTATGCCCACTGCACACTGGAGTTATCAAACTTGAGTGGAAAACTCAGAGTATTATTTGTCTTAACACATTCCTTGTGAGAACATACTTAGGCACGCTATCCAAAAGTTTCAGAAACGGACCTGCCATTGCATTTCATAGCAAAGTTCATTGTATAGTTGTTTATTTGAAGATGATTTGATTATTATACATGTATTAATTTAGAAGTTAGATTGATAATCCTTGTTTAAATACTAGTGAGACGTATAGATATCTGAGATAAAAATAGGGGATAATTACTTTTATTTCTGAGTGGTTGTAGTATAAATGAAGTTTATGAGTATCTTCTCGGGAAAACTCTTATGAGGCTATAACTCGTCCACTAGGGAATTTCTAGTGGTTTAAGGACTTATTGCATATGGTCAATGCAATCGCACTCTACCAAATGAGATTAGTTAGAACCACATTTTTGGCCACTTATCTGTTTTTATTTCTCATCTTTGCTTGAGGACAAGCAAAATATTGTTTGGGGGTGGTGTGATAAGCACCCAAAATTGTAGTTTAAACTCCTTAATAGTATTACATTTAGGCCAATTATGTTTATAATAAATAAGAGTTAGTATTATTTACGTGTTTTTGTGTATTTTAGGTCTTAAAGCTGTTTATGTACTTAAAGATGTCATTTTGCATGGAAAACAAATCAAGATGATTGCTAGAAGAGTTATATGTTTAAATCAGGTCTTAAAGTCTTTTCAAGCCCAGTCAAAACTAGGAAGTTAAAGTCAATTCGGGTAGAACAAGAACAGAAAAGTCAACAAAACTTCAAATAGGCATATTTTTGGACTCGGGGCTCGAAATTGGGCCTACTTTATGTCAATACGACCGGATCAGCATAAGCTTTCCAATGGATCCAATCTTGGCCCAATAAGAGCTATACAAGTGGATAAAATGGCACTGAAGTAATTTCTAGCAGTTGTGCCCTCTTTAGACTTAACCTAATGGACTTTGGGCTCACATTAGAGGCCCAAAGTCCCCCTTTTTGGCCCATGCATAAAAATATAACCCTAACCCTCTTCTATATAAAGAGGGTTAAGGCTAAACAAAACTTGGCTACTCTATTATTAGCTTAGTTGTAATTTGGGTTCTCTCTTTCTTTATCCCGACCTCTTTTGTTTAGTTTAGGGTTAATTAATTAGTTTGTAGTGTAGCCTCCATTAGAACCTTTCAATAAAAGTTTTAGTTATTAATTCAATTCTTGTTTTTTATATTATTTCCTTAGTTTATTATTTAGATAGTATGATTCCAATGAAACAAGGTTAAACCTCTATTAGAAGGGGTTTATGAAGCCCTGTGAGAATGAATTTTTTTTTAATAATCTAGAGGTTATGGCTGACCTCAACCTGTATTAGAAGAAAAACGGGGATACATAGTTCCTATTCTATCTTCCTTTATGATACGGTGTAACTTTTCATCTAGAGGAGGAGAGAATACAACTTCACCATCATCTTGCGATCTATACAATTTTGACAGATAGTCGGCTGCCTGATTTCCTTCTCGAAAGGTATGGCTAAAAGAGCATTTAATAAAGGTGCGAGTAATACTTCTAATACAGGCTACCGTATTAGCACAATACCATGGGCTGCGTTCACTCCCTTTCAAAATGTTTATGGCTCCCAGAGAGTCCGAGTTGACTTCCAGATTTTCTATACCCATCTCTTGGGCCTGCTTAAGCCCAGCTGCAATGGCTTGGATTTCCTAGTATATGACTGAGTTCCTTGACGAGCAACCTGCATAAGCGCGAACTACATTCCCCAAGCTATCTCATATTGCCCCTCCATACCCACTTCCATTTGCTGGACCCGAACCATCGATCTTGAGCATGTAAGCACCTTGTTCGGTGACTTCCACCAAAGACCAAAGTACCTCCCCGAGGTTTAAAGTTCATATCGCAGTCCCAACCTTTCAGCAAGAGCTCGAGAGTAAGAATCTTTGACCTCTCATCCGATTTTTTTCTGAATGTACAGTTTCATTGTGGCCATAATCTTTGAGATTAACTGTTGGGGCGTCAACAAGATGTTCTTCCTCTTCCGTCACCCTGTCCTTCGCACCAAATTTCGGTGGACGGTAGCTCCAATAAAAGCTTTAAAGATATCTACACGGTGGTGCTTTGCCGACATAACCTGAAAATACTATACCATTCTCGACGAGGAGTCTTTGACCAGCTCCCTAGTCCAAGATAGTTTTTTACAAAGGCCCAGACCTGCTTTGAGTATTGACGGTCGAAGAATAAATGCTTTGAGTGCTCAAGACATACCACATAGACTGCATTCAGAGAAATGCAAGGTCTTCTTCTGTATCAAGCGATCTTGAGTGGGGAGACAATTTGAGAGCAATTGCCACAAAGTAAAAGAGTATTTTGGGATTGAGAGCTTTCCCCGCACCACCCCTCGTACCATTTTACCTTTTGTCTCTCCTTTTCGCGAATCCTGCATATCTTGATTTAACTGAGAATTCCCCCATACTACTCGCTGACCAAATTACCTCATCTTTATCTAGGTAACAATTCACTTCCGTATTCAAGATGCGGTTTTTCAAGTAGCTGTCCGAGATAGATTCCACCATAGAGGACCGCCACCTTGAGACAAAATTTAAGCTAACCTTTGCATCCTTTGGTAGCGCAAAAGAGTGTCTCGCTACTGTTGATTCCCAAAGCAGTTGACCTGAGCACCATGGGTCGTGCCAGAAGAGGGTGTTAGTCCCGTCTGCTATAACATATCGGACATGTTTCCGAGCAATGTTCCGATGCTTCAGAATCCCCCTCCATACACAAGAGCAGCTTGCTGGTATTTTCATAGTCCAAAAGAAGGACAGCTTTATATGTTGGCTCCAAGTCCAGTTTGACCACGAGAGATCCATCCTTCACAAATTAATCGAAGATCGGCGCAATAAGCCGCCTTGTTCCAAGTTCTGCCATCTATCATACCCAGTCCACCCTATTCCTTAGCATACCTTAATACCTCATGGCTGGCATGATGCATCTTCCTTGTCATATTGGTCCCCGACCATAAAAAACGGTTACAAATCTTAGAAACATTGTCCAGAACTTTCTTTGGTAAAACAAAGGTTTTGGACCAGTATACTTGAAAGGATGAGAGAACTTATTGGATAAGTTCAAGTCAACCTGCCCTTGACAAAGAAAAATTCTTCCAATTAGAGATTCGAGAAGTCGGTCGCTCTACCAAAGGTAGAGAATCTCGTATACCTAACCTTGAAGAGGTTAGCGGTAGACCAAGATATGTAAGAGGCGGAGATATAAGGGGTATACCCAAAGCATTAGCCAAGTCCAGACCTGCTACATGTGACATACACCCAACCAACAGAGATGATTTATCTGAGTTGATATTCAAACCTAGGAAGAGCGAAAACTGTACAAGAATTTCCTTTATTGCAAGAATAGATGCCATATCTCCTTTGCAAAAAATCATAGCATCGTCCGCAAAAAATAAGTAAGAGATACTCAGCTTCCGGCATTTAGGGTGCGGGTGAATGTGACCAGCAGAGAGAGCTTGCTTTAGAAGGCCAGAGAGCACCTCCATCACTAGGACAAATAGATACGGTGAAATTGGGTCACCCTGCCGAAGACCTTGTCCACCTTCGAAGAATCTTTCAGATGTTCCATTGATGATAATGGAATAAGAAGGGGTGGTGAAGCACATCAAAAGCCATTCTATGAAGATAGGAGGAAACCCAAATCTCTGCAAAATCATACCCATGGCTTCCCAATTGACTGAATCAAAGGCCTTCTTTATGTATATCTTGATTGCACAATTCCTGGTGCCGTATTTCCTGTTGTAACCTCGAATAAGCTCATGCGCAAGAATAATATTATCTTGGATGTTCCTGCCTAGGACGAAGGCTGACTGAGCCGAAGAGGTTAAGAGTGGCATAAATTCCTTCATCCTACTTGTTAGAAGCTTGGCCACACACTTGTAAATAGTGTTACAGCAGGCAATGGGCCTGAATTCATCAACCTTTGAAGGCACAAGATTTTTTGGAATCAAGCAAAGAAGGGTGGAATTTATACCTCTTGGAATGGACTTCCGATTGAACATATGCTGAATTGCAAGAGAGAAGTCTTCCCCAACTATATCCCAAGCTTTCTTAAAGAAGAAGGCATTGAACCCGTCAGGCCCAGGCGTTTTGTTATCATCCATAGAATGATTAATTCTTAGTTCTTCATTGTTTTTGCAATAGAGTTTCAAGTCCTTTGTTGTGAGTTTCTAGAGATAGAACTCATAACAAAGGGCTAGAGATTAGAAACCCCATCAACGAGATTTGTGGGGGTGCTAATCTCTCATGCTAGTTAGACAATGACTATAAAGATGTAGGTTGTTTGCTAGGGATCAAGAAAGGCGAATCGATGACTAAACTAATAGCCAATCTAGTCACATGGTGGATTATCTCCTCTCTCCTATCTTCTCATCATTAAATCTACTATTTTAGTATAATTATCTACTATTTTCATATTTTAAATTGCTCTCTTATTATTGAATAGTTATTTAGTCTAAATCCGTGTCAAGTACGTGCAAACAAGAGTGGATCGAAAACGATTACTCTCCTCTTTAACACATGTTTAGAGAGTATTATATAAATTGATTAGCATGATTTAGTATTGTTTTAAATATTGTTTTTACCTTATTAAATCTTAGTTGTCATGGCCAAAGTACACTCTCAAGAAAATAAAGGGCAGACCTTATTGCCACTTTCATAAAGTCGAGAATCATGAAACAAACAGATGTTAGCAATTGTTGAAAAAAATTGATTGATTGATGAAAGAGGGGAAGTTGCGAGAGTTCAGGGCTGATGTCAAACCTGCGGTGACTGCTACCATACATGAAAAACCCCTTGGCGTAATCAATATGATATATAACGGGGAGATACCTCAGAAGAAAATTATTCGAGACAAAATAAGAAAGATATCGATAGTAAAAGAAGTTCTCAAAGTCAATGTCAAACCTATTCATGTAAATCAGAGTCTGGTGTTGACCAGTATACTAGGAGCAATAATGTCCGTACCTGACGACTTGTCAAATGTTATGTTACCACATGATAATATCTTGTTAATCATGATACGAATATCAGGATATGACGTTTAGAAGGTCTTGGTGGATTGCAGTAGCTCGGTTAACATTCTATTCTGGAGAGCTTTTACAGGCATCGGTCTCAATGAATCACATCAAAAAGCCCCACAATTCAATCTGTATGGGTTTAACGGAAGCTCCACGAAGCCAGTGGGGTAAATCAAATTGCAAGTTCAAGCTGGACCTCCAACTGTGACGATAAAGTTTGTAGTCATCAAGCATCATTCCGATCAGAATGCAATCTTGGGAAGGAAGTGGATTCACGACATGCGTGTCGTGCCAAGTACTTTCTATCAAGTCATCCGATTCCCAACAACATATGGATTACACAAAATCAGGGGAGATCAGTCAGGATCTGAGAAGTGTAATTTCATAACTATTAAAGGTATGATGAAAGAAAAGAGACAAGACACTGGGGGCTTCTTGAAAAGTTCTAGCTGGCAGTTACACGATACTTTGCCTGCCGATGTCGATACGCTGTAGATACATGAGTAGGTAAAGTTTACACAAGAGCTAAAACAAGATGAAGAGCCCTGGATAAGAAAAATATTAGAGATAGTGGAAAAGGTTGATATTGGCACATGAAATAATGAGCGCCATACATTCATTGGTACAGAGATGCCTTTGAATATAAGGGATGAGTTTATGGTTTTTTAAAAGAAAATCAAGATGTTTTTGCTTGGTCAATAGCAGATCTCATGGGCATCGACCCAGCTATATATTTGTGCACATAAGCTAAATATATAGTAGAATGCAACTCTTGTCCATCAAAAGCATCAGAAGGTTAGTCCAATATGAGTAGAATACAAAAGATGTTAGATAATGGCATAATTAAAGAGGTGGATCACTCTGAATGTATTGCGAACATAGTCGTAGTACCTAAAAAGGATGGTAAAGTGAGAATCTGTGTAGACTTTACCGATATAAATAAGAAATGTCCCAAAGATCACTATCCAATGCCAATGATAGATGAGTTGGTAGATCAGACAGCTGGGTTCAAATTAATTAGCTTCTGTGATGGATATTCAGGATATTTCCAAATTCTAATGGCTATATTAGATTCACTCAAAACGGCGTTCGTCGTAAATGGAGGTATATATAGTTTCATTAGAATGCCATTTGAGTGGAAAAATGCAGGAGCTACTTATCAAAGGTTAGTAGAAAAAATGTTTAGAAAGATCATTAAGCGAATTGTCGAGGTGTATATTGACGATATGGTTATAAAATCCATGAGAGCTAAAGACCATGTGAAAGATCTCGATACCGTATTCCGGACATTGAGAGAATTTAACATGAAGCTTAACCCAGAGAAGTGTACTTTCAGTGTTAGTTATGGAAAGTTATTGGGATATATTGTTACCAAGTGAGGTATCGATGCTAATCCAGATCAGATACGAGCAATTCAACAGATGCCATCGCCAACTACGAGAAAGCAAATACAAAAGTTGACTAGAATAATAGCTGCTCTCAACAGATTCATTTCCCGAACGTCAGATCATTGTAAGCCACTTTTCAAGTTGCTTAAGAAAAATACTAAATTTTCTGGAATGAAGAATGTGAAGAGGCGTTTTTCGAGTTAAGGAAATATCTGCAAGAAATGCCAACACTTACAAAACCAGATGAGGGAGAAAGCTTGCTTCTCTATTTGGTTGTATCAAAATTTGCTATAAGTTCAGTGTTGGTGAAAGTTGGAAATGATGTCGAAAGACTAGTGTATTTTCAAAGCAAAACAATGCTCGAGGCAAAGACACGGTATTTGACACTGGAAAAGTATGCTTTAGTGCTTTTATTCTCGTCTCAGAGATTGAAGCCATATTTTCAATCACACTCTGTGATTGTAATGACGAATCTCCCATTAAAGCAGACTCTGGCAAAAATGGCTAACTCAGAAAAGATGTCGAAATGGTCAGTAATGATAAATGAATTTGGTGTCGAATACCGAAATAGGGTATCGGATAAAAGTCAAGTATTGGCAGACTTCCTTGCCTATTTTCCATGCAAAGATGCTAGTTGGGGCATGGAAGAAGAAGAATTCTTGACACTGCAAGAGCCTGAGGATATTATCGATGTAGATGATCCATGGGCTAGAACAAATGGTTGGAGACTATTTGTCGATGGATCATCAGGGAGTAAGGGATGTGGCATCGGGATTGTATTGGTCACACCCAAAAAATCAAAGGCTCGAAACAGCAGTGACATTGGGATTTCATGCATCTAACAACGAGGCTGAGTATGAAGCCTTAATCGTAAGACTAGAGATGGCCAAGTCTCTCAAAGTGAAAGATATATCAATTTTTAGTGACTCACAGCTAGTCATCAGCCAAATTAATGGAGGATATTCAGCAAAATGTGAAAACATGGTGGATTGCTTGAGTTTTATAAAAACCAAGCTGAGAGACTTTAATAAAATAAGGCTTCAACACCTCAATAGAAACGAAAACAGGCATGCCGATACCCTGACTTATGTTGCAGCAATGTTGGAAAACACTAAGGGTCGCACCTTGCAAATCAGCGTTCAACAGAAGCCAAGCATCGATATCAATAAATCAGAGGTTATGGAAATTGACATAGTGGGGGCGTCATGGATGGAAGCATATATATCATACTTATCTGATGGTAAATTACCTAAAGATAAAAACAAAGCAAGAAGGGTTAAATCAGGATCCCACATATATGTCCTGGTCGATAATGAGTGATAAGCACCCAAAAGTGTAGTTTAAACCCCTTAATAGTATTACATTTAAGCCAATTATATTTATAATAAATAAGAGTTAGTACTGTTTACGTGTTTTTGTGTATTTCAGGTCTTGAAGCTGTTTATGTGCTTAAAGATGTCATTTTACATGGAAAACGAGTCAAAATGATTACTAGAAGAGTTCAATGTTTAAAGCCCAAGAATCAAGAAGAAAAAGCCTTTTCAAGCCCAGTCAAAGCTGGGAAGTCAAAGTCAATTTGGGTAGAAAAGGAACAGAAAAGTTAATATAATTTCAAATGGGCATTTCTTTGGACTCATGTGTCTAAATTGAGCCTACTTTGTGTCAAAATGACTGGCTCAGAATAAGCTTTCCAATGGACTCAACCTTGACCCAATCAAAGCTATAAAAGTGAACAAAAAGGGTACTTAAGTTATTTCCAACAATTATGGCCTCTTTAGACTTAACATAATAGACTTTGGGCTCATATTAGAGGCCCAAAGTCCTCTTTTTTGGCCCATGCACGAAAATGTAACCCTAAACCTCTTCTATATAAAGAAGGTTAAGGCTAAACTTAATACTCCTCTTCCAGCACCCATTTCTTTAGTGTAGAGTAGGTTAGTTTAATTTAGGGTTAAGTAATTAGGGTTTATTCTTGTAGCATCCATTAAACCTTCTTCAAGAAAGCTTTAGTTCAATTTCAATTATTGTCTTTATTATTATGTCTTCCTCTTCTTTCTTTAGTTTAATTAATCCAATGACACAATCCTAAAACCTCCATTAGAGGGGGTATATGAAGCCACGTGAGGATGGTTAGAAATTAGTTTCATTATTGTTTTGCATAAGAACTTCAAGTTCTTCGTTGTGAGTGTCTAGAGATAGAGCTCATAACGGAAAATTAGATATTAGAAATCCCATCAAAGAGATTTGTGGGGGTGCTAATCTCTCATGCTAGTAAAATAATTATTATAGAGATGTAGGTTGTTTACTAGCTAGGGATCAAAGAAAAGTTATTCGATGACTAAACTAATAGTCAATCGAATCGCGTGGTGAGTTACCTCTCTCTATATCTTTCTCTCCACTACTAAAGAAAATCTCATTAACCACTGTTATATACAGTGATAAAAGCCCTTAAACCATTGTTTTAAAACCATGCTAACAACCACCGTGACAAATACTTCTAACAAAACTGTGGTATTAAGTATCCCCTATTTACCACACTTTTTGGAAAATCCAAGGTATTATGATATCAGAAACCATGGTTAATAGTCTTTAGGTACGCTGTATTTGATGTCAACCATGGGAAATAGTAATAATAATTACCACTGTTTGATTCAAACCGTGGTTTATATAATCCCTATAAACCACTATTCTTGCACAACCGTGGTTTATAATTTTTTTTTTAAAAAAAAATTTCCTAATTATTTAATTTCAACCTGCATATTTTTACCGTATCCATATTGATTTAAAAAACACATTGCTCAGACAATATATTCATCTTGCAACAAACAAAAGAAACAAATTTGGACCATGCGACAATCAATTGCTTAAAAGAATTTGATAATTTTCGCATCAATAAAGAAATAATAATGACCAACTTGTTCTTCCAAAATATCAAAGGAGTAATATACTTATTCCCCACCTATACATCAAAAGAGTTTTACAATGAAAAATGCAAATGGTGAGATCAATCCCCAAACCTTAACTGGAAGGGGGTCCAAACCTAGCTAAGACACTGTGGCCGGCTCAAACTTAACATTCCATTAGATGAACTTCAAAATTTCAAGTCAAACAACATCAAGTTCATCTTTGAGTGTTAATTTTGTCATCTGCATGATCAATGATCAAGAGGTAATAACTTAATAATGAAAAATACCATAAAATAATAGAATGCTAAAGAAATATAAGCACAAGGCATCTTAATAATATATAATTTGTAAACTACAATTTACCGACCCTAGATCAATTGTTGGCCCCCGAAATGACCCTTGACATTTGTTTTATTATTTCTTTGTTTCCACTATCTAAAGTTTAAATCTTAGGACAATGCAACATTTGAGTTATATATCACGTGTAAATAAAATACTTACATACATGTCGCTTAATCTATTGTTTTCTCATTTGCATTGTTGCCTAACTTGGGCATTGATGGAGGTTGGGCTGCTTTGGAATTTAATGTCCTATGAAATCCATTAAACATCAACAAAGAAAGTGAGTATACAATGCATACTGTTTGCGACATCAACATGATAACAACTAATATGAAACCATAAAAGTCAAAAAGTATAAAAAATTTAGTTCGAGCATGTTGTCTTTCAAAGAGCATAACTCCTCACAACAATTACTAATATCCGATCCTTAGGTATCTAATGAGCTACTACCCAAAACAAAATTTCCTTAAGAGCCACAACAGCTGGAATTAAGAGATCACTTTGGAATTAAAAAGATTCTACGATTTAAGAAATCACTGATGCAGCACACACTCCTAGGAGTCATATTTTATAACTAAAGAGAGCGAAAAAAATATTATCTAATCCAAATAATTTGACCTACCAATTTCATATGCATCGTCTGGCACTTTCAAATGTAATCACGATTGGTGTAAGCGTCTAACATCACATAGGCAAGCACAGAACAAAAACAAAACAAAGTGAACACTGCGCACTTACTTTTGCAAGCACCTTCACTTATCCAAAAAAAAAAAAAAAAAAAAAGTAAAAGATAAAACCTTAACCTGCTTGTGTCAAGGCTAAGGCTATTAAAAATGATCCTAACAATTTCCCACATAACACATGAAGAAAAAACAAGTGTCTAGTCCATCAAAGTAATGGTGTAGTTTTATTCCTTTTTTCCCATAATATGCAACCTATATCCATGGTCTAAATATGTTTAGAATACTAAGCTATGCACACTAAAATGTGCATGTGCATTCCTAGAATAACTAAAACTTTGTCATATTTCATGGTCATAAAAACATCATATTTACATGCCTAGATACTACTCAAAATCAAATGAATGGAAGAACAAGCATGCTCACCTCTAGGAAGTGATCAAGGAGTTATTCCTACAATCAACTTGACATTATCTTATCGAAAACCTTTATAGGTCCCGCACTATTCACACAATTTTTTTAAGAAGTTATAAATAGGACTTAACTCATAAGTCATAGCATGGCTAGAAAAAATGCGCCTAGGCTGAATACAACAAAAGGTAAAACAAAACGAATACAGGCATAAGAGAAAAACATTGAAGCTAACCATCTAATTTAATTAAAATAAAAGGTAGAAACAACGGACCTTGTGATAGCCTGCATCAAAGAACTCCCTTAAACCTCTTTCCACAATTCTACACACAATTGAAAACACCAAAGACACACTTAAATAGATCAATTACATCAATCCAGAAATATTATTCATACAACTTAATGCATGTAAATAAACTATTACAGACTAAAGAAATGATAACGTATAGGTATATATCCACTTCCTGAATAATACAATCACTCTCAACAGTAGTCTTATAGTCCTTTCACTTTTCTTACACTCATAAAGACTTAAAACTTGGAATATCTCACAGTAATATAGGTTTTTCAATAAATAAACCATCAAAACGTGTAAGAGTTGAGACTAGTTACAAACTTATCAATTATAAAATGGGTACCCTACTAAGAACACTAGAACTCTGTGTAACATGCATATTGGATATACTACTTGATAAAATAGGGGAAAGGAGTATACCTAGTGGCCATCATGGCAAGACAAACTACAAGCAATGGAATTAAATAATTTAGTGTAGCAAGTCAAATAATTAAATAATTAAATAAATAAGAAGCAATGTTAAAAGTCATACCGAAAGCCTATTTTGTCATTTAGTTATGGGCTTGCTGGATCAGAGTAACATGAGCTTGGAATGCTTGTACAGCAGCCACTGCAGATGTAGCACGTGCCATGCATACGACCTTGACTTAAAGTCCAAAGTCCAAACCTTGGCATAGAAGACCAAAAGTGTTATGTCTCATAGTTAACAAAAAAGTTATTTCAGACTAACTGTTTATCTACAAACAACAACCTTAATTAGCAAACAAAACAACGCATTAATACAACTAATAGCCAATTTTATCTCATACATGCATACAATGCAAATCACTTCCTGCAAGAACACTAGAAGGAAGATTATTCCCAATAAAACAGTTAAACAAAACTAAAATGTGGGCAAAGAAGAAACCCAATTTCTACCATCAACCAAAGTTAAGTTATAGCCATTGAGATTTCAACAAAACATAGATATCCTTATCCAATGTATATTTATACAATTAAAACCCAATTTAACCAAGAAAAAAAAAACAAATTCAGTTTTTCAATTCTGATTTGGCAGAATTGCCATTATAGCAACTTGATTAAAGATACATTGCATAGTTAAAACGATAAGCAACAGTATCATGAATGAAAAGAAAAATGGGGAATAAATGAAAATGATAAGGAATCACAAACCCACCCAAAGCTAGAACCTTGAAGCCTAAGGCTATGGCTAGGATTCTAGACAATATGTAAAATCACAGCTCTAAGTTTTCAAACTACCACATATCACCAACCATGCTTCCAATTTGAAGAAGAACTGAAAAGAGTGGTTAATTGGTCGTGTTTAAAATAAATATAAGAACAATTGCCCTAGTTCAATTAGTCGATGCCAACTTAATCGACTAGATAAATCTTACCATTTTCTCATCCTCCAGCTTTCTCTTTGTAACCGAGATTGGAACACCATTTGCAATTCTTCCTTGTAGCCACTGAATTTTTTTTTTGTTGTTTTTCCATAAGAGGGGTGGAAGTTGATATCGTACTGGTGTAGAGGTAGGGACTGATTTTTCTCAATCGCGAACCCTAGTGGCAAAAATTGGGGGAGAGAGAGAGAGAGAGAGAGAGAGAGAGAGAGAGGATTTTCTATCATACGGGTTTTCCCCCTTTGTTCATTTTCTTTATTTTTTTCATGTTTAATTTTCGACCCTTAATTTTCTGACTTTCTCCTATTGTTTGCTTTGCTCACGGTAGGTGTAATTATGCCCAAAATATAAACCACTGGTTTTAAGAAAACGTGGGGTATACGCGTATACTAAAAAATAATTAGGCTAATATTTGATAGTACCGTGGTATATGTCTTGCTATATACCACTGTTTTTGTAAAACAATGGTATTTGCTTGTTCCAAAACTAGAAAAGTGTTTTGTACTGTGGTAAATGATTATAAGCCATTGTTATTAGAGGAACAGTGGTATATACCTTTTGACCAACCATCGTAAATGGGCATTTTGTAGTAGTGCTCATTTAAATCTACTATTTCATATCTTTTATCTACTATTTTCATATTATAAATTACTCTCTCATTATTGAATCATTTGTTTAGTCTAAATTCGTGTCAAGTACGTGCAAGTAAGAGTGGATTGAAAACGACTACTCCCATATAACAACATATTTAGAGAGTATTATTATTGATTGATTACGATGATTTAGCACTGTAGAAACACTATTTTTACACTATCAAAACTTACTTATCAATAAGGTGTATCGAAAAAACCCTGGTGGACCACATTGATAGTGCATATCTTCATACGAGGCTCACTTGATTATTGCAGAATTGCATGAAGGAGAATGTGGTAACTACTCAGTTGGGAGATCACTAGCAAACAAAATAATGCAACATGGTTATTTTTGGCCGCAAACACGAAGATACTATCTTAGATATGCCAAGCGATGCATTCAGTGCCAAAAACATGGGAAAGCTATTCATGTGCCTGCAGAATAGTTGCACTGCGTATCGAATCCATGGCCATTTGCATTGTGGGGCATGGATATCGTTGGGCCTTTGGTGCCTGGTCGAGGCAAAAGAAGATTCATGCTGGCAGTAACATATTATTTTACAAAATGGGTGGAAGCCATAGCATTGCAACATGTGAAAGAAGAAGATGTCATAATTTTTCTGTTCGAAAGAGTAATATGCCGATATGGTTTACCTCATGCTATTATATCATATAATGGTCCCCAATGCGAGGGCAGAAAAGTTAGAGCCTTCTTAGAATCATATAATGTGAAACATTTCACGTCGGCACTGTATTATGCGCAAGAAAATGGTCACGCAGAAGCAACAAACAAAACGATAATGGATAACATGAAAAAGAAACTGGAAGACAAGAAAGGTCTCTAGGTGGATGAACTAAACAGCGTTCTATGGGCTTATAGAACGACACGACAAACTACCACTGGTGAATCTCCTTTCACATTAGCTTATGGCATGGAAGCAGTAACTCCATCAGAAATGGTGGTATCGACATCAAGAACCAAAGTCTTAATGAATTGTCAAAATGATGAAGTAATGACAGTAGAAGTCCTCAATCTTGAGGAAAAAAGAGAACAAGCAAGATTAAAGCTCGACACATACCATCGAAACTCAGAAAAACTTACAAGAAGAAAGTAAGAGAAAGACTTTTTCAGGGAGGTGATTTGGTCTTGAAAATGGTCACTCAAGCAATTAAAGAGAAAGGGGCAAGCAAACTAGCAGAAAGTTAGGAAAGGCCTTACATCATTCATAAAGTAGGAGTTAATGGGGCTTATTACTTGAAAACTGCAATAGGTGAAGTATTAGCAAAGCCTCAAAATGTAAGTAATTTGAAAGAATTTTATCAATAAAGAATATGCTAATTGTCATGGTGTATTTTCAAAATTATGCATTCAATAAAGAGATTGAAATTTCCAAAAGAAATATTGATATAAATATCATAAATCTTGGTATCTGTAGAATTATCTTGAGAACAGGTCAAAGAAAGCAAAATCTTGGAATGGCAAGTCATCTTGGTACCAGGTCAAAGAAAGAAAAATCATGCTCTTGGTAGCAATGTCGAGTTCAGGTAACAAAATCCTATTCTTGGCAGCAATGCCGAGTTCAGATTAAAAAATCCTGTTCTTGGCAACAATGTCGAGTTCAAGTAAAAAAATCATGTTTCTTGGCAGCAATGTCGAGTTAAGGTTAAAAAATCTTATTTTTGGTAGTAATGTCGAGTTCAGGTAAAAAAAATCTTGTTCTTGGTAGAAATGTCGAGTTCAGGTCAAAAAAATCATGTTCTTGGCAGCAATGTCGAGTTCAGTAAAAAAAATCATGTTCTTGGTACCAATGTTGAGTTCAGTTAAAAAAATCATGTTCTTGGTAGCAATGTCGGGTTCAGGTAAAAAAATCCTATTCTTCGCAGCAATGTCGAGTTCAGGTTAGAAAATCCTGTGCTTGGGAGCAATGTCGAGTTCAGGTAAAGAAATCCTATTCTTGGAAGCAATGTCAAGTTCAGGTAAAAAAATCTTGTTCTTGGCAGTAATATCGAATTCAAGTCAAAAAATCATGTTCTACAGCAGTGTGCAATATCAGGTCAACAATCATCCCGATACAAGCTCAAAGAAAATCCAGGTATCAAGAATCATTTTGATACCAGATCAGATGTGGCAAATCGATAAAGCTTGGTGTCTATATATTTTCCTCAATATCAAGCAAGAATAATCAAAGGTATGTATTTCAATTGATACTACTTTTAAGTGAAGTAATGTCGAAATTCTAAATTACTTTTTATTTCTAAATATCAATTGATACTACTTTCAAGTGGAGTAGTATCGAAATTCCAAATTTCTTTTCAAATATTTTTAAGTATCAACTAATACTACTTTTAAGGGGAGTAGTATCGAAATTCCAAATTTCTTTTCAAATATTTCTAAGTATCAATTGATACTACTTTTAATGGGAGTAGTATTGAAATTCTAAATTTCTTTTCAAATATTTCCAGGTATCAATTGATACTACTTTCAAGTGGAGTAGTATCGAAATTCCAAATTTCTTTTCAAATATTTCTAAGCATCAATTGATACTACTTTTAAGGGGAATAGTAAATAAATTCCAAATTTCTTTTCAAATATCTCCAAGTACAAATTGATACTATGTTTAAGTGGAGTAGTGTCGAAATTTCTTTTTAATATAAGTATAAGCACCAAGAGATGTTGGATACATACAAATCACTACCAAAAAATTGAATTTACTCAACAGACCCCATAAAGATTACCCGACAATTTTCATATGTAGGAAGTTCCCTGCAAAGTTTATCCGTCGGCTATTATTTTGCCATCCATCCAGTAAGTTCTTTTAGCACTTCACATGTTATGGGAATAACCGACGGTTGTGCAAGAGCTTTTATCCGTCGGATATTCTGACAATTTTTAACCCTCGTTTCTTTGTGGATGTTATGCCATCAAGACTTTCGAGTTTTGGATCTGTTTGAGGTTTCCTGGACACATGCAGGTGTTCTTCTTTTGATGTCTCAGTTCCATTTCTTATTCAACTTTTATAATGATTGTAGGATGCGATTGTCTCACTGCAGAAACGACTACAGGATGCGATTGTCTCACTGCTGAAAATGTTTGAACATTTCTGATATATTTTGATAGAGGTCTAGGTAGGTTTGATTAAGGGGGAGTTGCATTGGTTAAAAAATTTGATAACATATTATTTCCTGTCATCAAATTTAAAATTAGTATCATAGTCCCTCTACCTTTTGGAAAACCACACGCCTCTCTTGGGGAGGTGAAGAACAACATCGACGGTACGATCGCCTTCGTAAAATACCAAAAATGACTTCATCTTCTACTCAACCGTGCTTTTTGATGAAGTTTTTCAATCGTAAATAACTTTATATTAAAGGGAAGTTGACTATTGACCTTTACATCTGTTGTAGATATGTGGTGCAAATTTGTCAGAGGATGTCTTTGTTGCCTTCTTCTAGTCAATGTCATCAACTGCAGTGGTAAACTCCTTATAACCATTTATACAAACTTGTATATATTTTCTATCCCTAGTTATTATTTTATCAAGTTTGATATGTAGTATTTTACTTTTAACTAGGTTTTGAAGTTCTTGGTTGATAAGAATAGTAACAGTGGCCTTCATGGCCAAGTCACTATTGGGACACTTATTTTTCAGGTATTATTTGCATTTTGGTTTCAAAAAAGGTTTTTACTAGTTGCTCAGTAGTATATCATCATGGATATATTTCTTATTCCTCGGTGGTGTCTCAAGACTGTGCTGTTGGTGTACTCTTTGCCCTGCTCCCAGTTTTAAGTGGTAACAGTGGCCTTTTGCAGGGGATAATGTTAATGGCAAAGTGAAGAGATTAGAATAGTGGTGTGGGTTTTGTTGTTGTTCATTTTAAATTCTTAGGTTGGAGGAATGGTTGGATGGTTGGAAAAATCTCTCTACTATTTTCTAGTCTCTCTTACTTTTGTTCTTAAGTTTTAATGGTGGAAACACTAGTTCATTATCTAGACTTACTGAAATCTTAAACACACTTATGGATTTAATAGAGAAACATGTATGAAAAAGAATTAGATGATTATCTTGCTCACAAAGTTATACTCATTTGAACTTGTCAAATGAGCATAACTTGTGTTTGTGGGATTTAATCAACTTAGAGATAAGTAATGAAACTTGTATTGAAAAGATGTAATGAAAACTTGTATTGAAAAGATTAAGAACTTGGTTTAATACTAAAGCTTGAAGAACATAAAAATGGAAAACAAAGAAATAACAATTTACACTATTAAATTAAAGCATTTAATCTACTCCTAATGAACAAAGATTAGCTTTAGGGTTACTCTACTCCTAACAAATCAAATGGTTTGGACCCTAAAACATTGGATAACTAATTCTTTACATCTCTTTGGTTTATATAGGACACCAATTACATATTTGCCCTTTCTTCTAGAAACAACCTTTAAGCTTTGTGGGCTTTTGACTTAAGCCCATCTAATTGAATTCTTGATTTGGCTTTAAGTCTTTGAGTCTTCAGCTTTTGCCTTTGAGTCCTTCAGAGTTGACTTGGACTTTTCGGCACTTTTGCTCCTAAGCTGGAATCTTCCCAAGCAGCAACAATAGCAATCCTTTCCGCTAAAATGTACATTTTAGGAATATACGTCCTAAATGGCCTGTATCCTGCAAATGGTAGTAAAAGCTATAAGTTGTCTGTTCATTAAGCATAATAATGGGCATAATTGAAGTATTGTAAAGGTAATAAAATGCACATTTGGGGACTGATCACAAAGTTGTAAGCTCTTTTCCTTATTCAACTTCTTTGGAAATGTACACCGTCAATACAGTAATACAAGTTTGTTGTCTACCCTCTCAGCTGTTTATTGGGCATCTGTTTGTTGTGATGCATATTGATAACAAATTGATAACATATTATTCATCGAGATCACTCTGTGAAATCGAAACTGGGAATTTTACTTTTATCAAACCTATTCAACCTTGCTGAAATGTGTTAGCAGATGTCTTCCCAATTCCTCAGGATGTTTTTGGGTTGGAGGATCTGATTGAAGTGTTATCTTATGAGGTAACTATGTTTGCATGTATGCTTATCTCTTTTATAAAATATAAAATGCTTATCACATTTTCTTTTTGACATTCATATGAACTACAACTGATTTTGTACCCTTTTCTTTTTTCAATTCTCTATAGTCATTACATGGAACTTCTTTTAGGTTTGGGAGACAACTATCAGAAGTAGAGAAAAGCTTTCTCAATCAGTTTCTGTCGGAAGGAACAGATGCAAAGGAAGTCATGCAAGCTTTGCTTATTGCTTAAAGGGGAAAGCCTTCACTTTGGAAATCCCTTTATGATATGGCAAGTTTTGGCCCCTTTACATTTTTCTTTGTAAATGTTAGTTTTAGTAAAACCATTTCCTTGTAAGTTATTGGGAATAGCTTTAGTAATACATTAAGGGTTGTTTGTTCAGTCTTACATTTCTTGTTTGGTCTTAAATTTAAATTTTGCCCCGATATTGTTCCTATCTTAGCTTGAAGTCCTATTTCTCTTTTGATCAGTCATGTTAGGCAAGATTATAGTAGTCATGCAAGTCACAAACGATTCAATGTCTTTGAGCAAAGTACTTTCATTTTAGCATTTTGTTGTTCTAATTGTTTCTTTGTAAAACATTGGCGCTTGTAGCATTTGAGTGGGAACCTGGAAGAATGTAATTGAAGTGGAAATAATGTAATGTTGGGATTGGGATACCTGAAAGAATTATTATAACAAATACTTTTT
Organism: Coptis chinensis; assembly: GCF_015680905.1. Lineage (NCBI taxonomy): Eukaryota > Viridiplantae > Streptophyta > Magnoliopsida > Ranunculales > Ranunculaceae > Coptis > Coptis chinensis. The sequence continues at coordinate 44,042,817 of NC_141456.1, forward strand.
TTAAACAAAAAACTAATACCTGACAGATAAAAACTGTCTAGTAGTAAACTACCCCGACGGACAACAGCATTCACCAACTATTAGAATACCCAACGGTTAGTAGCAGCTGACCTATCTGATGGCCTATAACACTTATCCTATCCAACGGCTAGCAACAACAATCTATATCCGATGGTTCTTGATAGTAGTCTATATCCGACGGTTCTTGACAGCAGGGATATCCGACGGTCTAAAGCAGCAGAAATGTCCGTCGCCAAAGAACATCTACTATGACGACCTATTTTTTTTTTAAATAAGATGAGGTTTGGCAGACCCCCACCTATATTAAGTTAACTATTCCTTACATACATTTATCCACTAGCATCATCATTTACAATGCTTTGAAGCATATAATCTAATGGAGGGACAAAATGTGATTCAAAAATGCTACTATCCTGGCCTAAAGAAGCTAAGTAGTCTGCAGCTCTATTTACTTCTCTAAACACATTTGAAAACGAAATATATCTAAACTCCTACTTCTTCATATCAATTGCCTAAATGACGTCCCAGCAGTACCATGGTGGTTTTTCCCCTTTGTTGATAGTGTTGACTGCCCTTAAAGAGTCGGACTCAGCCTCCACCTCTTGATAACCTTCTGTTAGACATCATTGAAGACAAATATTGATAGCTTTGAGTTCCTGGAAAATCACTGAATTCATACCTCCATTTCCAGTGAAGGCAGCAACAACCCGACCATCTCTGTCTCGCATGAATCCACCATGGCTCAGTCCCTTGGCACTCAATGCTCCATCCGAATTGGCTTTTATTCGCTCACCTTGAGGTGTGGTCCAACAGCACTCAATAACTCGAGTTACCTTAAATTGTGGATCAATCGCGAGATGGTGAAATAAGTTTTTTCGCTGAACTACACTCCTTGATTTCAAGCTTAAGAACTTGAATGTAACGCCTTACCTCTCATTCCAGCTTGTCAGAGATGATCTTCGATATTTTGAACGTGTTTTGAAATTTGCGGGCATTTCTTTCCTTCCAGAGGTTGTCGACAGTTGCACATATGAATATCTTGTACACTTCTCCCACTGCTTTATCTCTATATAGTCTTAGAATCAATGTCCATTCCCTATTTGTTGTTCTCGTGTTTGTGGAAATTCCCAGCCTCTGCTTCACTCTTGTGATGACTTCTTTTGAGTAAGGACATTCAAAAAATAAATGTTCTGAGAATTCCCTACTGTGGTGACATAGACATCATTTTGAAGAGTTCAAAATCTTCCTTTGCACTAGTCTATCTTGTGTGGGGATACAATTCGCAAACAATTGACAGGTGGTGAAAGAGTGTCATGGCAGCACCCATTTACCCCAAACGATGTCATCTTTTTTTCTCTATTTTCCATGTTAAGGCTCCATAAGCACTATGAGAAGTAAATTGGCCACTTTGATGTGGAGTTCAAACAATCTTATCCTGGGCCATATTTCTATTGATATCTACTGTCAGGATTGCTTCCTTTAGTGCTTGTACCTGCAAACTACTTACTTCCTCATTCTAACCCCTATTTGTGATAAGTGTTTGGACCTATGTATCCATAGGGAATGACCACACTACCTTGGCTTCGGCATCTTCGATCAAAGGCGATTTTGAACACAAGATGTCATGCCAAAGACATGTATCCTCTCCATTCACAATGGTATACCTTATGAACTCTTTGGTTATTTTTCTCATACTCAAGATACTCTTCCAGGTCCAGGAACAATCTCTCGTCACCTCCATAGACCAGAAATAGTTAGCCTTAATATGTTGTTGCTAGGTCTAGTCTACCCATATTGTATCCTCTCTGGTGACCAATTTGAATATCAACCCACAATATGCGCTAACATTCCATCTATGCACATTCATTACTCCCAACCCTCCTTCCTTTGGATGGCAAATGGAATTCCAGCTTGCTTGATGATATCCTCTCTGTGAGGTTGTACCAGTCCATAAGAATTAGGCACATATTATTTCCACTTGCTCAAGCACAGTCTTGGGTAGAATAAAGATTTGAGCCCAATATGTGTGGAAAGATAGAAGAACTGAGTATATTAGCTGTAGTCTTCCGGCATGTGAGAGAAGCTTAGATTTCCAGTTGGTGATTTTAGCCATCACCTTCTCCACAAGTGCTTGACATTCCCATATACCGAGCCTTACTGAGATGAGTGGAAGTCCCAGGCATCTCACTGGAGGTTTGATAAGTTATATTCCCAGTATAGATGCCAGACCTCTCGCATTTTGATCATTTAGACTTCCAGCTAATAGAGTAGTCTTGTGCTTATTAATTTGTAGCCCAGTAGCTCTACCAAACTCATCAAGACAATCCTTAATAGTTTGTATAGACATTGCTTCTCCTTTGCAAAACATAAGGACATCATCTGCAAAAGCTAGGTGGGAGAGTTGTATCTTCTTGCACTTTGAATGGTACAGGATGGATTTGTCCGAGATCTTCTATTTGAGAACACAACTAAGAATCTCCATGACTAGTACAAAAAGATAAGGGGATAAGGGATCCCCCTGTCTCGCTCCTCTTCCTCCTGAGAAGTATCCTTCAGGTGCTCCATTTATCATCACGGAATATGTAGGAGTTGATATACACATTTCTATCCAATTACTCATAATGGACGGAAACTGGAATTTCTTGAGCATGGCCTTGATGGAACCCCAGCTGATCATATCATATGCCTTCCTGATATCCAACTTAATTGTACATCTGGGAATCCCGTTCTTCCTTTCATACCCTCTGAGTAGCTCATGAGATATGAGTATGTTGTCTTGAATAGATCTGCTAGGAATGAAAGCAAATTAGTTATTCTGCACTAGATCATTAATGACTAAAAGAATTCTATTTGAAATAACTTTAGAGATGCATTTGTATATGGTATTACATAACACTATGGACCTAAAGTCCTCAACCCTTGATGGATTGGCAACTTTTGGGATGAGACATAGAAATGTGGAATTAACACCTCTAGGAAATTTATAAAATTTAAAAGCATTAAGAATCGCAGATGTGAAATCGTGCCCAATAGTAAACCAGCAACTCTTGGAAAAAAAGGGAGTGAACCCATCTGGACAAAGAGCTTTGTTCTCTTTCATGTTAAAGAGTGCAAGCTTAATCTCCTCTGCTATGACTTCAGCACTCAGATACTCCTACATCTGTTCAGGGATGGAGGTGATAAAATGCTAATTTCACGTTTATTGGTTTTATTCTTAAGTCCGAGGTCCACAGTCTGAAGTCCGAAGACCAAAGTCCAAAGTCCGTATAGTCGTCCGTTTAGTCAAGTTACCTTACTCATGTGGGTTTGGTAGGATAGGTCGAGTAAGGGATCGTCCAAACCTTAGGGCTCGGCAAGGTTCACAATTGGAATTACAACTTTTAGTGAGTAGGATTATAGGTTTTTTAGTTGGTTTAATTAATTTAACGGAAATGTAAATAATATAAATTACTAACGGTGATTTTGATGTAAATAAACAAAGATAGAGAAACAGGGAGAGGGTTAATCATACTCATGCAAGAATCATTTTTTAACAGTTTATATTACCACATCACTACAGCTCTAATTCGTCTCAAGTTCATAGACCAATCCGAGATGACGTCGAGTATTGATCCCTAGCGAAATGCCCACATCTCGGAGCCACATCGCACTAGCATAAGAAGTTGAACTAATATTTCATCTCTGGAATATCATTTCAGCTCCTGGTTCGATTCTATATCAGCTGGACAAATTGAGAGAGTCATGTCGACACTGAGAGTCGCTACGAGACATTTTGGGTCTCTCGCGAGACTGTTCTGGAGCATCAACACTCCAAATTTGTACAGTCTCAGTCATTTTGGGACCGGATGTCTAATCAACACCTAATTCCTAAGTAGTGATTCTAGAATATTAAAGAGTCAATCTGGATTCTCACACGAGCAACAAGACCCTCCCCCTGAGGGGGGGGGATTAGCTCATGGTCATTGAAGGAATAATTAAACTTGTTGTATACATTAAATAAATAAATGCAGGACAGGAATTAAACTTGAAAATAAATGACTTTTATTAAGAAGAAATGACTTACAGTATTTAAGATGCTGAAATGAAAAGGACGTAATGTAAGTGTTGGAATGAAAACTAACTAATGCATAAGCTAAAGCATAAAATGCTGAAGGAGAATATCTAAAGACCCCCCCCCCTCATATATATAGGTTGGGTAGGTGGAGACCCTCGTGAAGGAATTTTATTTGGTTTTGTCTTTTAGTTAATTTGAGACATTCAAAACTTTGGAATACAAAGTTTTGTCTCGAACTGTTTAAGTTTTCGTCCTTTTCTTCAATATCAATTCAAACCTTTGAGTTTTGCTTTGTCTTTTTCCCCAATTCAATTCAAACATTGAATTGGTACGTGTCTTTCATATTGGGAGGTGGCACAAAATTGTGACCATCACTTGCCACCTGCCTATGCTGACTCGTCATGCCTTTTGACCCCGCAGAGTGGGTCCACTTAGTGTGTTCAGTGGCGGCACTGATTTTGACATTTTTACAACTTTCTGTCTTTGCGTAGAGTTCGTCGCTCTAGAAGTTCACTAGCCAATGTCGGCATCCAGATTTATCAGATGTGAGCTTCGAAAGTTTGCTACTTCTTTATATGTGGACCCGTTCTACACTGGTTTTGTTATTTTGGAAACTTCAGCTCTAGTTAGGCTTTGTTGGGCTTCACTGGGGTTGAGTGGGAAACTTTAAATATTCCAGTATTCCCGTACTTTGATGCATGTTTTATCATTATATTCATGTTAACTCCAAAAACCTGCAAAAGTACGAAAATATAATTATTACATGATTATTAAACACATAATCGACCAAAATGCTATGTCTTTCGGGTTTTAATATTACAGTTTTGGATGCTTATCACACCACCCCGAAACAGCACTTTGGTTGTCCTCAAGCAAAGAAGAGACATTAAAATGATAAGTGGTCAAAAATGTGTTGTCCTAAGCTAAATCTCATTTCGCATAGTGCAGTTGCATTGACTATATGTAACAAGGCCTTGAACCACTAGGAATTTCCTAGTGGACGAGTTATAGCCTCGTGAGAGTTTTCCAGAGAAGATACTCACAAACTTCATTTATACTACAACGACTCAGTAACGAAGGCCCGTTTCCTTAATTAATCTCAGGTATCTATACATCTCACTAGCGGGTGAAACAAGAATTAATTCTTTCGAAATTTAGTTAATATACATACAATAATCAAAACATCTACATATGGGCATACATGCAGTAATCTTTTACAATGAAATATACGAGAAGGGCCGTTTCTAGATCCTTTGGATAGCGTCCTTAAGTAGGTTCTCACAGGTATGTGTTAAAACACAATTTCTCTCTTATATTTCCACTCAAGTTTTGCTAACTCTAGTGTGCAGTGGGCACACGTTTCCTCATATACTCAATGACAGTAAGAGGAGCCGAGGTCGAGAATTCACATCTACTACCTATTATCACACTATCCTACTCCTAATTGAGCTAGATGTCTTTATTAGGTTTTATGGGGCTTAGGTGGTAGTGTAGAAGAAATTGGGATGGAAAATTCAAAAATGATAAGTATATATGAGAGATTAAGGTCTTCGAGATATTAATACTAGAGAAATCCTTATTTTCTTTCCTGCTTCTAACATGGGTTTCCATACTTGGCTTTTTTAAGCTTTTGTACTCCCTTTTGATTTGATTTTGGGGGAAATTCTAACTTTGATAATTCTTTTGATTTTTGGAAACATATTTCTATTTTTCTTTTTCTTTTCTTCTGAAGCAGGTAACTAATTTTGATTTGTGACAAGTTTTTCTCTTCATTTTTCCACACTTCATCCTATTTGTCATACTCATCATCTAGGTAGGCTTATTTATTTTTGGTTAATAGATGGGTAAGGAATTTTTGCTCAAATAGAAAGGGTTAATGAAAGGTTCAATGGGGCGACTAGCGATAAATTTTTTCTACAGGTGTGAATTTTTGGCTATATTGATCCAAAGAAGGCCTAAATTCTCGCCTAGGATTTGGGTAGTGATCAAATAAGTAGACGTGTGAACTTCTCTATTCAGAAAAACTACTCCTCTGTGTCATTACTCACATATCACACATTTTGAGGCTTTTTGGTTAGATTCTTACAGGATATGGAAATTAAGTTGTCTAACCGTGGGTCCCAGAAACTTATTGTTGTATACATTTAATGATATTCAGTGCATGAATGCTCATGAAAAGATATAAAAAGTATTGCATACATAGTAAATTAAGTTTCTAAGAACAAGTCCTAATTCTGATGCTAGGGTGAGATTTCTAAATATTTTTCATCATAGAAAAGGAAACGAGAATTTGTCACTAAATACGTTTATTTAGACATAAAGTAAACTATATACAACTATGCATGCTTAATTTTTGCGAAAGGTTCTCACCACCCCCAAACAGTCGAACGTTGTGTCCTCAAAGTGCTAAGAGGAAGAAAGAGTATACCTGAGAGGCTTTGAGCAAAAATATAGCTGACATCTTCCATAGAAATTTATTGTAACACACTATATATTATACATCATAAAAGTGAAAGCACACTGTTAGATTGGCACACTGTTAGGTCATTTATTTATCTCACATCAAAACGTAAAAGAAATATGTACATGCATCAACTCACATTGCCCCAACCAAGAACTGGGGGATGGTCCATCCTTGCTTCATCCCAGTAGAAATGCCATTCCTTTGCGTTACGCCAATCTATCTTAGCTTTCCAGACTTTGCTCCACTTCCTCTTCTTTGCAGTGTCCAGATGATCTATCATTTTATCATCATTAAGGAAGGAATGCACTTTCTTTAGATACCTTGTAGGGTGTTGCCTGTCTGAAATCGCAAAGAACGAATGATCTTATTGGTTGGACACATAGAGTCGACCTTAACCCAGTCCTGAAAAGTGGACGCAAACTATGGGAAGTACGTCCTCACTATCCTGCATGCTGTGACTGGCAAGGTTATATAGTGCTGCCGAAAAGACCGAGCCCTTAGGTTCGCAATTACTAGGTTTGTGATGTCGAAGGCGGTATGTTGCTGGTCTAGTGCATGGAACTTCTTACAAGCTGACTTTGATGCAGTGGAAAAATGTCAATCCCCCATGATGTTCAGAAGAATAAATAACATGGCAATTCCAACATTCATGGTCATACTGGCAAGTGGAATAGTAAAGTCTGGCCAGCTACAGCACGTTCACTCACCTGTGCACGGCCATCGCCATAACGGGTGGCAAACTTTTCCCAAGAATAGTCATTAAAGTTGTTTTCTATCATGTATTGGATGGGGATGTCTGGCTGAAAAAGAGGAAGGTCTAGAGCCATAACAATTGTTGTCTCGTAAAAAAAGTGTCGGGTGTTACCAATACGGATTGTAAATCCGTTCAAAGGAAAACCCTGTACAGCAGGTAGATATTCCATATGATCGTAAAAATAAGTTGCCAAACCTAGGGAGTATGTCTGCTCTGGGTGTAGAATAAGGGAGTTCCAACCGACTCGAGTGATATAGGCTCTGAAAAGATGTCCATATACAGGCGAATTCAGCAACGAATGGAAAGATTGTTCTGGAATCATCTTTGGAGCTTCCATTGTCAAAGATATGTGAAGAAAGATGCTACCTGTTAGACAAAGATAAAAAAATATTAGAATATGATGAGAATAATTAAGTAAAAACAAATTACCATAGGGAAATTGCACTATATTTAAAAAAAAAATAAAAAGAAAATGACAAAGAACATAAAATTGCAAAATTTAAATTGTGTCATGGGCCCAAGTAACAGCGAGGATCTTTTTGTGAAAGGAATCCATTTATAAGATCTTCGATGCCGTCAATCCTGGCAATAGCTCGTTGCATAATTTCACTCTCTGTCTGGTAAATCTCAGCGTGGTTCTCCATTATGAGAGTGTGATTTGCCGAGAACAGGTTGTGGATGTTCAAGAATTGTGCTTGTTCCTATTCCTATATTGTCCGCAGGTCATGAAATTCAAGGAGACTGGTGATGATAATGTTCTGACGATTGTATAATATCATCAGTCCTTGTTGAATTAAACGAAGGCCTTCCATAGGATTAAATACATTGCTTAATGCATTTTCAGTGAAGATGTTGTCAGTGGAACAAGCTTCTTTGGTTTCAGATCGACATGGTTCTTTGCGGCCGGATTTCGAAAACCGCTCCAACAAACCGAAAGTGAATGGCAAGAATGTTAGCCGCTTCCGAGGTGTATTAGGAGAAGTACTAGAAAAACCCCAACATATCATGATAAGTGTCACAATGGTTGGCAAAGGAGCTGCCTTTTTCCTGGCACGTGCGATAGTGTTCCAGAGAAATTTAATAATGAAAAAATCATTGCAGTTAGTCTGCAAGACCCAGAGTAGATGGAGGAGGGGTTTTGTTATTTCAGAAGTCTTAGACGTGCTAAGCACATTATGAGCCAGCCATTGGATCACAGATAATTGGTTCTTTTGCAAGGATCGCTGATAAACAACACGATTTTTCCGGTTGTATTCGCCGTGAAGGATAGCTACAAACATCAGATGCCTGATATTGTCGAATGGTGAATCCTGAAGGTGTACCCCTTGGTTTGTAATGGGAATTTGAAATACCTTGGAGATAATTTCCATAGTCAATTCACGCTCGCATCCGTTTGCATGGATAAAAAATTGCCTGTTTTGGAAATAACCGTGTTTATAGAACAAAAGGACCAAATCTCTGGAAAAAAATGTCTACTTATGATGTAACAGAGGGTACCATCCTCGACGTAAAATTTCTGTGTAAAAAAAAGATGAAAAAGACCATTTTGAAAATTTTCCATAAAATTTTGCTCGGGCACGAAAATTCGAGTGAGGGCCATTAAAGATGGAGTGGTGAAGAAAATTAAGCGGAAAAAGGGAAGTTGGTGTTTAGAGGTGTCTATCCTTGTTATAAATAGGCACCAATCCGAAGATGTAGAAAATACAGATTGAGGTGTCACAATGTAGTTAGACCACGTGTATCTTCTAAATTTTGGCGCAAAAGATGTAGTGTGGATGAGAAGAATGGGGCATGTGACTACAAGGAGTGCCCATTTTTTTTTTTTCGACGTAAACAAATAGTGTAAGTAGAAGGCAAAGGAAGATGTAAATATAATATTACAATAAGATGTAAGAACGTACAGAGGAGTGGAAACACATCATAATGATACGTGAAATAAAATACAAACCTAAATATTAGATAGAACTATATGCCACATTAACAACATTACTATAATAAAACAACCGAGCATGAAGACTTGAGTAGCATATTCAATCTGTTGCTGCTCAAACTTTTCTAGTGCATCCATGAATCTTGAAACTTGGAGCGATCAAAAAACGATTTTTAGAATAAGCAGTGGAGAGGGGATAAGATGAAATGAGTGAAATGTGAAGAATGTGTTGAACTTATTTATAGAAAAAAATTGAGCCGTTTTCTGACCGTTTTCTGATGCGATTTCATGATCGTTTTCTGACCATTTTTGGTGCGTTTTCATGACCGTTTTCTGACCGTTTAGTAAAATGTTAGTTTACGGTAAAATTTGCCTGTTAAGTGTGACATCTAAAATATATATGTATATATATTATTATTACTAATATAATTATATATGTTTCTACCTATATAAAATAATAGCTAATATACTATTTGACAAGGCAGTAATTTTGGAGAATGTAGGAATTAACAGATGTCCTAGGTTCAAAAATAAAATGCAACACGTAAATAAAATATCCAACATAAATAATATACAAGAACGGTGAAAATTAACTATCTACTGAGAATCCTCGGGGGCTGCAGGAGAATCCTCAGGGGCTGCAGAAGAAGAACCAGGAGTCCTGCGACGTCGTTCAGGACGAGCTCGTGTGGAGGCTAACTACTCCTGGATATCACCTAGAGTATCCAACACCTGAGCCTAAAACTGATGCTGGTTTGCCATGGACATTCGCTGGAACTTGTTTTGGCGAGTAGTCATTTGGTTCTGAAATGCATTCATGGAAGCTCACATTTCCTGCTGAAATTCGTCCATGCTGTCTGTCAGCGCCCCGTGCCGAGTAGTCATATCCGTCCTTAACTCGCCCAAGGCATGTTTCATCGATACCTGGCGAGTGTATATGTCTCTCATGCCAATGTTCATAGCACGTAAGGCATCCATAGGGTGACTCATCTTACTCATAGCAGTCTCATCAAAGTAGGGTGGGTGAGTTGGGCCTACGTTAGCGTGCTCAGCAGCCATTGGTGTTGTGGGCTCCCAGGGGGTCAGTATGCATTTCTTGAAGACAAGCATATTCTCATATAGTGGTATAGGGAGTAGCGGCGTGTTAGACAGAAAACCCAAATTAATCATAACTTGCGTTACAAGAACGACAAGAGGCGCTGACCTAAGAGTGGCATGCGTAATAATATCAAAAAGAAAGGTAACTATGCAGAAGTTACCCTTACGCTCCTGGAGGATCCATAGAAGGTGGAGGAAGGTCTTGTTGATGTCCGAGGGCTTCGAGGTGCCAATGACGTTCAGTCCCAGCCATTGAGTCACAACCAGTTGGTTCCGTCGCACCGAGCGCTGATACACGCATTTCCCATCTATGTTGTACTCACCTTGATTAGCGTGTTGAGCATTAGGTTGTAAGTTCGTGGGTACACAGACTGCTGCTGAGTCAGCACGTGGTCAACTAGAGGAATGCCCGTGATCCCGGAGATAAAAACGGGTGTGACTTTGTGGCGCACACCCTCGACAGTAATCCAAAAATGGTCGCCATTAAAGCTCCCATTTTCGTAAAATTTCATCAGCAAATCCTTAGAAGAAAGCCCGCCATTAGCATATAACAAGTACTCCCATCCTCTAGGGTGAATTTCATTACCAAAGAATGGAACAAACATCCCATTTTCGAATAAATTTCCAAAAAAATTCTCCACACAAATTCACCTATTTCCGGCCATTACTGCTCTTAGGGAGAGGCTGGCTATTGATTTATGATAAGGGGGAGAAATGGGACTTGTAGACGAAAGGGAATTGGAATCGGAGCTGTAGGTGTGCGCGAGACCTGGATATAACGTGGGCCTGTCTCTTGTGAGACTGAATCGAGAGGGGACAAGATCCAGATATTGGGGAAGACGAAGTGTGTGATGGTGACGCGTGTTTTCGGGTTTAAATGGACTGAGAATTCGAGATTTGGTTGGGCCAAAAAAAATTCCCAAGCCCAAATCTAGCCTAAAGTCCGATTTAAGCCTAAAAAATCTAAACGCTCACCCACGACTCGTTTGGACTCCGAATTGGATGAATGAGATATCGAAATGATCGTCACGAAAAATGCCATCCAATTATATGAGTCATTCTCAAAGGTCACAAGATTTTTTGAAAAGAAAGGAGAGTTGTTTTATTTATAAACAAATGTTTTATTTATATACAAGGGAGATTACGTGAAAAACACTGGATGTTCAGAATAGTCAACATCTAAATTCATAGACAACTGTCATGTTGGCTCTGTAGTGAACCCAATCCACAAGACTGTGGTTTTACCTTTATGTATTATGGGGTCAGGGGCAGGACGGTACCTCCTGGACCGTGCGCGCTACGGTCTAATAATATTGTCCTTATTACATACAACTATCCTCAAACCGCCCCAAAGGGAACTCAAAGTAACCAATTCTACGGGTTGGTCTGGTGGAATCCATTGCCCATTTGTGTTCCAAGTATGCAACATCCGAGGTTGAACATGAATCTCTAAGTGTACAACTTAAAGCACGGGGAATTTGTTTATAAAAGGCAACAATATATACATATCTACAAGGTGAGTCTTTTAACGTCAGATCCTCAAGATGAATCGAGTCATTTATTATCAGATTCTCAAGACGTTTGTGAGTCTTTTATCGTTAGATTCTGAAGACGATTCCCAACCCGTGGGAGAAACGGCGCGGCGGCGAAGAATATCATGCGCAGTTGGTGTCAGACAAAAGTATACCTTAAACTGGCTAATATTGGATAGGAAGTCAAGACTTGGACAAAAGGGTGTTTGGCAATGCATACACCATCCCATCTTTCGTGCACGTCGTTTACGAGCAAAAGTACTACGACCATTCCCTATTTGTGATGAGTGATACTTACACCAAATGATTAGCTGAAGTTCACAAGGCAGAGAGTAGAAAAGGGAAGAGAAGGAAGGAAGTGAAATTTAGGTACCCATCATTTACCGACAGGCACGTTTGCTAGTGTTGCAGAAGACATTTATACTCAGTTCTGAAATAGAGTTTCCGTGGACTAAGGTTCCAGCGTTTGTAACCACACACTTCAAAGAACTTTTGACATCATAAAATAGAAGATGGCCCGGCTACCAAAATGGCGTACCCTCTATAGAAACAAGATTGAGTACATCAAACAAAACATCTAGTCTATGTAGACCGGATCCTGAAGAAGAGTTTGTTAAACATTTGGGGAGCGTAATTCGTGGTAATATTTTAGGTGTTGTCCATTGACTTGAAATTCGATGTTATCTTGTGGATTAAGCAAAGTGATTGCCCCATAATCTGTCACAGCTGACACAATGAAAGGACCAGACCATCGTGTTTTCAATTTACCAGGAAAAATGTTTAATCTGGAGTTGTATAGTAAAACCTTTTTGCCAATTTTAAAATCCTTACGCAAAATATGCTTGTCGTGCACTCTTTTCATATTAGCTTTGTAAGATTTCGAGAGATCATAAGCATCACTCTGAATCTCCTCAAGCTCATTTAATTGCAGTTTTCGCTTCTCGCCTGCCTCATTAATATTGTAATTGAGGCTTTTGATAGTCCAAAGGGCACGATGCTCAAGTTCAACTGGCAGATGACAAGGTTTTCCAAAAACAATGCGGTAAGGAGACATCTCTATAGGTGTCTTAAATGCTGTTCGGTATGCCCCCAAGGCATCCGATAAGCGGAGAGACCAGTATTTTCTTGATGGATTGACAGTTTTCTCCAGAATGGACTTTATCTCTCTATTGGAGACTTCCACTTGGCCACTCGTTTGTGGGTGATATGGAGTAGCAACTTTGTGAGTAACTCCATATTTCTTTATTAAAAACATAAAATTTTTATTAAAAAAATGTGTACCCCCATCACTGATGATAGCTTTGGGGACATCAAAACGAGAGAAAATATTTTCTTTTACAAATTTCACGACAGTCTTATGGTCATTTGAGCGACATACGAGTGCCTTAATCTATTTGGACACATAGTCCACAGCGACTAGAATGTAGAGAAAACCTTGCGAATTAGGGAAGGGTCCCATAAAATCAATACCACAAACATAAAAAATTTCCACAATCAAGATAGGATTTAGGGGCATCATATTGCGCTTTGTAATTCGACCTAGGTGCTGACAACGAATGCAAGCTATGCAATGTTCGTGTGCATCGCGAAAAAGGGTAGGCCAGTAAAAACCACATTGTAGTACCTTGGCCGCAGTTTTCTTTCCACTGAAATGACCTCCGCAAGATTGTTCATGGCAAAAGGATAATACGTCGGTGTGCTCCCAGTTGGGAATGCAGAGACGAATGAGTTGGTCGAAACAATACTTAAAGAGGTAGGGGTCATCCCAGAAATAATATTTTACAGTGGTCAAGAATTTTTTACGATCGGGACATGACCAAGAGGAAGGAACTTCCTCAGTAACTAGGTAGCTAAAGATATCCGCGTACCATGGAGAGGAGAAAATGGAGTACAAATATTCGTCTGGGAAGGAATCACAGATGGCTTCAAAATCACTATCAATGTCACCAACCAGCCTTGATAAATGGTCGGCCACGACATTTTTGCTTCATTTCTTGTCTTTGATTTCCAGGGTGAATTCTTACAAGAGAAGGATCCAGCGGAACAATCGCTGTTTCGTGTCCTTTTTCAAGAGTAAGTATAAAAGTGTGGCATGGTCAGTATATACGATAGTGGATGATCCAACTAGATAAGGGCGAAACTTATCTAAAGCATAGACAACAGCTAGAAACTCTTTTTTAGTTGTTGTGTAATTACGTTGAGCGTTATTAAGAGTTTTACTAGCGTAGTAAATGATAATGGGTTTGTCATCACGTCGTTGGCCTAGTACGGCGCCAATAGCAAAGTCGCTAGCGTCACATATCAGTTTAAATGGTTGAGACCAATCAGGCGGTTGAATGATAGGAGCAGTAGTCAGGGCGGTTTTTAGAGTTTCAAAAGCTTGTTTGCAATTGTAATTGAAGTCGAATACTACATCCTTAAGAAGGAGATTGGTTAAGGGTCGAGCAACTTTAGAAAAATCCTAGATGAATCGCCTGTAAAATCCAGCGTGGCCTAAAAAGGCATGGATATCACGAACTGTACGTGGGAAAGGTAGCGAAGCAATTTTTACAATTTTAGCTTTATCAACCTCTATCCCGTCTTTCGAAACAATATGACTTAGAACAAGTCCTTTGGTAACCATGAAATGACACTTTTCCCAATTAAGTACTAGATTTTTCTCTTCGCAATGTCTTAACACTTTAGAAAGGTTAGATAGGCAGTCGTCAAAGGAATTTCCATAGATGGAAAAGTCGTCCATGAAGACTTCCATATAACGGTCCACCATATCACTGAAAATATGAAGCATGCAACGTTGGAAGGTGGCTGGGGTATTGCAAAGACCAAAAGGCATTCGTCTGTATGCAAAGGTTCCAAAGGGACATAGGAAAGTTGTCTTTTCTTGATTGGCAGGATCGATGACAATTTGGAAGTAGCCGAAATAGCCATCAAGAAAACAGTAGTAAGCATGACCGGCTAAACGTTCTAGCATCTGGTCAATGAATGGGAGAGGGAAGTGATCTTTACGTGTTCTGGCATTAAGTTTGAGATAGTCAATGCAAATTCTCCATTTTAATGGAATGCGAGTGGAGATGCATTCACTATTTTTATTTTGTACAACTTGAATGCCAGACTTTTTAGGAACAACATGGACAGGACTAACCCAGTCACTATCAGAGATAGGGTATATGATACCTGCATCAAGTAAACGTAAAACTTCCTCTCTCACCACCTCTTTCATGGCTGGTTTAAGGCGACGTTGTGGTTCTCGCGATGTCTTTGAGCCGTCATTGAGATGTATACGATGCGTGCATACCCTAGGGTCTATTCCCTTGATATCATCTAAGGACCAACCAATAGCAGAGCGATGTCCACAAATCAAACGTGCTTCTTCATCGGTAGTTAAGTGAGCAGAAATTATTATAGGGTGACTACCATCAAGATCGAGATGCAGGTATTTCAAATCTGAGGGTAGAGGTTTTAAATTCGGTGTTGGAGGATTGGGGATTAAGGATTCGTGAGCGACCGTCTCTTCAATGGAAAAGATCGAGTCCGATTCTTCTGAATCAGTTAGCAACGCAGCAGTAGGGTCAAATAGTGGTACTGACTCTAATAATATGTGGACATCCTTAATATACGAGTCATCATCAAACTCAGGATTATCAAAAGAAAGAAATTGATGTACCTCGTCTTTGGGAAAAGAGTTTATGAAATAATCGTGTGCCAGACTATCAACCAAGCTAATCTCACCCTCCATTATAGGATCGGAAAATTGTTTCATTAATTTGAATACGTTGAGTTCGACAGAAAGGTTCCCGAAAGACAACGTCATTGAACCGTCCCGACAATTTAAGAGAGCATTAGCAGTTGCAAGAATGGATATCCCAAGATGATATGAATGGAATCACAGGCTACTTCGGTATCTAAAATGACAAAATCAATGGGGTAGTAAAAATCTTAGACCTTGACTATGACGTTTTCTACTATGCCCTTTGGGTACTTGATGGAGCGATCCGTGAGTTGTAGAGTCACATTGGTAGGTTTTAATTCATAAAGACCTAACTGCTTAAATAAATTGTAGGGAAGTAGGTTAACACTGGCTCCTAGGTCTAAAAGTGCGGTAGCGGTATACTTGTCGCCCAACGTGCATGGCGCAGTTGGTCGACCTGGGTCTTTGTATTTAACCACACCATTGGAAGTAGTAACCGAGGGAAACTGCTCAGTGAGGAACGCTTGTTGAGGAAC
Source organism: Coptis chinensis (assembly GCF_015680905.1). Taxonomy (NCBI): domain Eukaryota; kingdom Viridiplantae; phylum Streptophyta; class Magnoliopsida; order Ranunculales; family Ranunculaceae; genus Coptis; species Coptis chinensis. Next base: position 44,058,894 of record NC_141456.1, read on the forward strand.
ATTCGAATGATGTTTGGTGGTGCACATGTCCTTCAAAAACTTGGCATGCTTGCGCAAATGCTTAAGCGCATCTAGGAAAGGTAGGTTTATGGTCAAATTTTTGAAGGTTTCACGGATCTCGTCGAAATGTTCATCAAGTTTGTTATTTTCCAAACAGGCAGGGAACAGAGCTTTTGGGCGGAATCGCGCATAAGGATCAGTGGCGTCCTTCCCTAGGGACGTGGGTGTAGATTTGGAAGGAACAACTTCGTCCGTTATAGGTTACGAGGTAAGAGTTGGAAGGACGTCAGCCGTGGCTTCCGTCGATTCGATGTCTGGCATATGTATTTGATTGTCGATGGTTCGGCCAAAATGAAGAGTGGTAATGGAATTTACCTCACCCTAGCTTGGATTACTAGATCCTGGTGCATTGTTGAGTTCAAAGGCAGTGTTTGTAGTCTTAGGGTTTGGAACTGCTTGGCCAGGGAACACGCCCTTCTGACTTTTATCCTGTGCTAACAGCTGAAGAGACTGTTGGATAAACGCTAAGATTTGATTCTATTGATTCATGTAAGTCAGAAAAGTTTCAGCTATTTTATCGGCAGTGGATTGTACCAGTGGAGCAGTTGGAACAAGTTCACGGTTATTATTTACGGGTTGATTTTGGTAGCCATATCCTTGATTAGCGGGAACAAGGTTGCGGTTGTTTCGGTACCTTATATTTGCATTGTTGGGAAAACTACTTTGCCCTTGCTGGAATTGCGGAGGATTTCCTTGACGGTAGAAATTGTAATTCGCGGGTGGTCGTATAGGAGCATTGTTAACACCCGGAATAGCTTGTTGTTAGGCAGGGGGTGCCCAAGCCAAATTTGGATGTTGTCGCCAAGGTCCATTAGGAATGTTAAAAGCACAAGCCTCTTCAGAAGATTGGGGAGGGCACTCGTATACCAAGGGACAGTAAGAATCGGTGTGCTCCGGACTTAAACATAGAGGACATGGGGAAGCGTTGGCAGCCATGACCTGTTTGGTTTTTTGATCATTTACTTGAATCAAAAGAGCATCAACCTTTTTGTTTAGGGACTCGATCAGAGTTTTTAATTCTGGATCGGGTTTGACCTTGAACATTGATGTAACCTTGGTAAGAGTGTCTTTAGAAGATCTGGAAGAATCAGTGTTTCCCCAATGGGTGCTTCGTGAAGCCTGTTTCTCAAGGAAAGTGTATGCTTCAGTAACACCTTTGTCCATGAAACAACCGCCGTTCATGATATCTAATGTTTCCTTTTGATGGTCAGAGAGACCATTAAAGAATGAACAGACTAATACAACGGTATCGAGTTAATGATGGGGACATTTGAGAAGCAGATCAGTAAATCTTCTCCATGTTTCCGAAAAGGATTCCTGGGGATGTTGTCGAAAGAATTGAATCTTCTAAAGCATTTATGTAGTTTTCTTCTGAGAATAGAATTTTATCATGAATGCTTGTACGAGCTTGGCTCATGTGTCAATGGATTGTGGTGCTTGTCCTGCGAGCCAAACTGAAGCTTTATCAGCTAAGGTGAAGGGAAACAACCTAAGCAAGACTTGTTCGTTGGTAACGGTCGGATGGCGGAATGTGTTGACTACTTGTTGCATTCGACAAAAATGATTGTATGGTTTTTCATGGTCTAAACCATGGTAAACAGGTAACAAACCGAAAATGTTTGGCGGAATGCGAAAATCACCTACAATCGCATCGAGTTTAATGCAGGAAGTAGGTCTTTCCTGTAAGACAGTATAGAAATCCGAAAGGGGTTTCTCAACTGTGAGATTTTCCTGAGCCATAACTAAGGGAGATAATGGCAATGGAGATGTTTGATGAGGTTGGTTTACGAAGGAGGAACTATGTCAAGGAGGTAGCATAAGCAGTTGTTTATTGTATTTCTGACGACGATATGTAAGTTTTAATTCCTTATGTTTACCAGGCCGTAGTCTCATAAAAATACAAATTTTAAATTAAGGCTCATAAGGAACGAATTATGACTGGAAGTTTTAGAATTAAGGAAGGAGGGAGGTGAAGCACGTCTTCCTGAGTTGTTGCTAACTTGAGCAGGTAAGCTAGGACAACGTGTGAATATTCCAGCAGCCAGGTCACCTGATAGAATTAAGGGAGGTTGTTCATGCTAGCACGTTCCTTAATTAGGCAACCTCAATTTTTTCAAGTTTCCTAGGCACTGATGGAATAGGATGATGATTTATGATGGTGTATTATGCGGGGTGTTATTAAGATGATTAAGATAAAATTTTAATTATTAGGATTTTTTTTTATTATTTTTTTATTATTATTTTTTATCTTTATTTTTTTTTTTTTTTTATATTATATATATATATATATATATATATATATATATATATATATATATTTTATTTTTTTTAGTTTACGTAATTAATGTATTATGGAGACGTGATTACGAAACATGCAATTAAAAACGATAGATGCCAAAATAGAAAACTAAACATACAATTAACATACGCTAGTGTTACACAAGAAGTCTACACATGCAAATCTATATTACTTTTACGTGAATATAAATATGTCCTACGCATGCAATAATCTATAGCTATCGATAAGTGCAACTATATGTGAGCTAGGGGAATGTCGAGAACGAACTCATGCAAATGAATACCGTGTACGTGAATTGATGTAACATACACATACAAAAATATTCTAAGAAGGTGGTTTGAAACTACACATACATCCAAATATATTAGAATCATATTAATCGTGTTAACGTAAAGATGTAATGACGAACCACATTTATATGCAAAGTGTTCTCATGCCAACACACAAACGTGCAGGGTAAAACAGGTTATATCAACAACCAAATAATATCCTCGACAAAGTTTGAGGAGTTTAAGAATTTGAAACCTGTTGTCCTGCGATTCCTCGTACAATGATCGAACTAACTCTCGAGTTCGTGAACTTACTGGATAAACTGGACTAGAGAGTCCAAAAGATTGCTGAAAAGGAAAGTTGCTTGTACCTGAAAATTGGAGTGTTGATACTCCAGGTTAGTCTCGCGCGCTACTAATTTAGTCTCGTCCGAGACTCTTTTGTCAGTTCAGTACTTCAAGTTCCTATAGAATACTTAAACTGTGCTAATAAAAATAAACAAGATCTGGTTCACAGATATCTCTTCGTAGAAAAAGTTGGGGCAAATAGGTACGTAATACGTTAGTGTTGCAAAAGAATTGGAAATCAAAAAGATGAGGGGGGTAGGGAAGGGGGTTTATGTTTGATGTATTCCAGTTATTACGTTAAATGTCCAAAGTCCTTCGGCATGCAGCGGCGCCATTTGATAAAATGCTGATTTCAAGTTTATTGGTTTTATTCTTAAGTCCGAGGTCCACAGTCCAAAGTCCAAAGTCCGATAGTCGCCCATTTATTTAAGTTACCTTACTCACGAGGGTTTGGTAGAATAGGTCGTGTAAGGGATCGTCCAAACCTTAGGGCTTGGCAAGGTTCACAACTGGAATTACAATTTTTAGTGAGTAGGATTTTAGGTTTTTTAGTTGGTTTAATTAATTTAACGGAAATATAAATAATGTAAATTACTAATGGTGATTTCGATGTAAATAAACAAAGACAGAGAAATAGGGAGAGGGTTAATCATACACATGCAAGAATCACTTTTTAACAGTTTATATTACAACATCACTACAGCTCTAATTCGTCTCGAGTTCATAGACAAATTCGAGACGACGTTGAGTATTGATCCCTAGCGAAATGCCCACATCTCTGAGCCGCATCACACTAGCATAAAAAGTTAAACTAATATTTCATCTCTAGAATATCATTTCAGCTCCTGGTTCGATTCTACATCAGCTGGACAAATTTGATAGCTGTTAACACCAGAGAGTCGCGAGTGAGACATTTTGGGTCTCTCGCGAGACTGTTCTGGAGCATCAGCACTCCAAATTTGTATAGTCTCAGTCATTTTGGGACCGGATGTCTAATCTACACCTAATTCCTAAGTAGTGATTCTAGAATATTAAAGAATCAATCCAGATTCTCACACGAGAAGCATAACCCTCCCCCTGAGGGGGGGGGGGATTAGCTCATGGTCATTGAATGAATAATTACACTTGCTGTATACATTAAATAAATAAATGTAGGACAGGAATTAAACTTGAAAAGAAATGACTTTTATTAAGAAGAAATGACTTACAGTATTTAAGCTGCTGAAAAGAAAAGGACGGAATGTAAGTGCTGGAATGAAAACTAACTAATGCATAAGCTAAAGCATAAAATGTTGAAGGAGAATATCTGAAGACACCCCCCCCCCCCTCTCATATATATAGGCTGGATAGGCTGGAGACCCTCGTGAAGAGATTTTATTTTGTTTTGTCTTTTAGTTAATTTGAGACATTCAAAACTTTGGAATACAAAGTTTTGTCTCGAACTGTTTAAGTTTTCGTCCTTTTCTCCAATATCAATTCAAACCTTTAAGTTTTGTTTTGTCTTTTTCCCCAATTCAATTCAAACATTGAATTGGTATGTGTCTTTCATATTGCGAGGTGGCACAAAATTGTGACCATCACTTGCCACCTGCCTATGCTGACTCGTCATGCCTTTTGTCCCGCAGAGTGGGTCCACTTAGTGTGTCTAGTGGCGGCGTTGATTTTGGCATTTTTATAACTTTCTGTCTTTGCCTAGAGTTCGTCGCTCTGGCAGTTCACTAGCCAAAGTCGGCATCCAGATTTATCAGATGTGAGCTTTGGAAGTTTGCTGCTTCTTTATATGTGGACCCGTTCTGCAATGGTTTTGTTATTTAATTTGGAAACTTCGGCTCTAGTCAGGCTTTGTTGGGCTTCACTGGGGTTAAGTGGGAAACTTCAAATATTCTAGTATTCCCATACTTCGATGCATGTTTTATCATTATATTCATGTTAACTACGGAAACCTGCAAAAGTACGAAAATATAATTATTACATGATTATTAAACACATAATCGACCAAAATGCTATGTCTCTCGGGTTTTAATATTACAATTTTGGGTGCTTATCAGGAGGCTTTAATTGGAAGTTGATCATAGAACATCTCGCCACTTATCTCTCCAGGATCAGAACCAAGTAGCTTAGTGTAGTACTCTATGATTGCTTTACTAACCTATGCTTGTCCGGTAAGATTAATCCCTTGTGAATTCTGAAGATTCCAGATTCCACACTTAGCTTTCCTTTCCTTCAGGGTTTTAAAGAAAAATGCAATACATTTATCTCCTTCCAACATCCATTTACTTTCTTGTTTGCTTTTAATTTCGGAGATCTCCATTCTGGCCAACTCACTGTATCTCTGTAGAGCATCCTTTTCCATTTGCCCCAAGAAAGGATCCATGAGGTTTTTTGTATCTGTCTTTGCGTGTCATACAGATTTTGTCTCGCCTGTTGCACTCTGCCATGTAAGTCTGAGAAGTTTCTCCTTACCCACGGTTTTATTCTTTCTTTGAAGAGTTTTAACTTCTACATTAGAACATACATAGGATTGGAAAGAATTCTAACCCTCTAGACTTCTTGAAGCATGTTCTGGAATTCATTATGTTCTATCCAAAAAAATTTAAATCTAAAGGGTATAGCTTTGCTTTCCAAGTCCGTCCAGTAAAGAAGGATTGGAGAATGATCTGAAACCCTATGCAGTAAAAATTCAGCCCTAGAATTTGGATACTTTGCATTCCATGCACTATTTACTAAGCATCTGTCTATTTTCATCATGACTCGGCCTTTACTTTCTACTTTGTTATTCCAAGTATAGAAGAACCCATTGTAACTCAAGTCTGATAGACCAGATTGTTGTAAGCAGTCTACAAAATCTTCTGCTACACGTGGATGCATAGGACTCCCCCCAACTCTCTCTTCTGCTTTGGTAATATTATTGAAATCCCAACATACACTCCAAGGAAGGATGCTAGAATCTTGTATATCCAGGATATCTTTCCATAGCTTCAACCTGAGAGTTTTAACATTTATGGCATATACTACTGTTAAAAGAAATTCTTCATTGGTTGGCTTGAATCTAACTTTACAGAGTATGAATTAGTCGGATTCTTTCATCTTGATGACATCAATCTTATAAGAATCCCAGCAAATCCATGTACGGTCAGAAGGATCCTTGCCATAATTATTTGTATGCTCCCATAAAGGACAACAGATGTTCCTAATGTAATCATACTTATTTTCCCAGACTTTAGTTTCAAGTAGACACAGCACACTGAGTTTCTTGTCCACTCACAACTTGTTTACTTCCCTTGCCTTTTCTACTTCATTCACCCCGATGGCCTATTCTGACCAATAATAATCGTCAAAAGCCTATGCCGGCCGAGCATTTTCCGACAGTCTTGCGGCAGGTTTGGTCTGTCGAGTAATACCTTTGGCGACAGCCATTGTTAGTCGAGTAAAATCGTTTCTTTTGCAATGAATGGATGAGTATAGTTTCTAGGTGTCAGATGATGTTAATAGACATAGTATAAGTATAGATGAAATATAAGAAGCAAACAGATGTATTTCATACTTCAAGAAATTTTTAAGTAATTGTTTCAAAGATAATCAAACCAATGTATCAATATTACAAACTATAACAAGTCGTAATGGGAAAATTAGCCCTTGGATGCGATGTTGTTCTGGTTGGGATCATTAGATTGTGCCTCCAGAGTAAAATTGATATCAGCAAGCATATTCACTCCTTCCAAAGAATCGGGATCAAGACGTAAGGCTTCAGGGTTGAGAGGTTGGGTAGTCGCGATATCGGCTAGATTAATTTCTTCAACTTCATCATCACTAGCTTCCTTGTCAGTTTCAAAAGCTTCTTTGTCAGTCTCAACCACCTCTTTGTCAGTTTCAATGGCAGCCTCAGAAATAGTTACATTCTCATCACCAGCATTAAGTTTATACTGGTCAATAAGATGTTGAGGAAGATAAGGCCTGAAACTTTTCATGGTGGTGACGCAATACTCCACTTGTCTATCAGGTTCAACCAACTCGGCATCGGTCTGGGCTGTAAGTTCTATTTTTTCTTGCTCATATTTGACTCACAACTGTTCATACGAGTTCTTCATCTGGTCCACCAACTTAATATTCTCCTCAGTAAAAAATTTCAAATCATCAACAATAGCTTTTTTTAACTCTTTCTGTAGAACCAAGTTTTGTAATCGTGAGAGCATGGGTTTCTTTTCTTCATCAAGGGCTTTCTGGAGAGTTTCTTTCTCTTTAATTAGTTGTTCATTTTCTTTCTTGAAGTAACTGAATCTTTCCATGTCGGCCTCAAATTGGCTCACAGCAGCGGCCCTCTCATCTGAGTTTAAAATTACAGAAATGGGTATACAGAGGTAAGTGATAAGAAATTATAAGAAATAAGAGGTAAGACATGAGCATATACCTTCTCAAATGAAGTACACATGATACTAATGCAATCACAAGATGTCAGGTGAGCCATTGCTGTTTTATCTCTATGAAGAATATTGTCCAAGAAAAGTGTTTCACCGAGTCCAAGTAGCGGGTTCTCAGCAAAAACAAAAGCAGAGACAGGAACAGGATCACCATTAGACAATAGCAATTCAGGTACAAACTTTGCAGAAGAAAAGGAAGAGGCTCAAGATATCGGAGGAGCAGACGGACGATAATGTGAAGCTGGAACAATGGCAGCTAGTGGAACAATAGCAGCTGGAACAGTGTAGTAGTGTTAGTCACCTTATTAGAAGAAGGGTGTTTTCTTTTCTTTCGGTTCATAGCAGTGTCGGTATGAACTTCTTTGGCTGGAGCAGGAGCTTGGGATGAGCTACCTCCTGTTGATTTTTTGGTAGACAAAAAACTACTAGCTACATTACTCTTTACTCGGGGGATTCGAGATGTCATATCTGTGTATAATAAGCAATGATGATCAAACACATCTTGCAAAAGTGGATAATTATAGAAGTCTAGAACTTCTTGTTTGATTTTAGGAAAAAAAATCTTAGTCATAATTAAGCCATTATTTACATAATCAAAATAACATTGAGGAAGGTTACGAGGTAGCTCAAAGAAAGAAAAAAAAATCTAAATTTTTCAATAAAACAAGGTTGTAATGAACCTTGGACAGTTTGGGAAAGTGAGGGATCTTGACCTCGAGTTTGATTTGTTTTAAGCATGCTGCCTTTTAAAGTATAGAGAGGAGGAATATAGTTGTTGGCATCATGAAGGATGACAGTTGGGATGGGATTTCCATATTTATCAGCACCAGTTCTGGCAGTTATTTCTTCATCAATGTCTTCCAGGGGCTCCACTACTCTAGTAGAATTCCCACGACTTTTTGAAGTGCAGGTCTCAGCACTGAAACAATGGCACAAGTATATGCCAATTAGATAAAATGTTCGAGATAGAATGTCAAGATAGTCGTAATAGGTAACGTACCTCCATGATTAAACACATGGTGCACCAAAGTAGGAATGACGATTGGTCTAGATGATTCCTATTGACCAGAAATGATGAGAGGATAGAAAGGCTATCTACTATCGCTACCTCGGTTCACTCTTATGATACCTTGTAGGTTACTCCATTTCTTAGGAAAAAAATAGCCACTAGGCTCCGGTGGACCAATGTTGGGTTTTTTAGCACGTTCAACAAAAATGTAATGGTTTAGAATATCAGCAAGCCTGATTTTTTAGGATCTCCGCATATTGGGATCAAGATGGGCATTGTAGTAGTTGCAAATATACATCAATCTCCAAAAATTGTCCATGCTTTGGCCTGGAGAGATACTCAAGTGGTTCAATACCTCTCGGTCGAGGTCAGTCAATGGGAGTCGTATACCAGCAGCTAGTTGCCCAACAGTAATGATGATTGACTAGGCATCACCACTTTGGTATTTGGTCCCTCTCCTAGCTCCAGCATAGTGTCGGAGGGTGACATCATCTGGTATCAGGTATGCAGCTCGCACTAATTCTAGATTTGGTCTTTTTGAAAAATAGGGGTTCAAACCTCGACTCCATATATTAGTATCTTCAGTAATTTCATGCTCCAATTCCGAGGTCACAGTCTCGAGAGGGTGGCATGGCAAGCCTTCTGCAATATAAGAAGGCTTATAGGTTTGTTCATTATGAACGCACCTTTGGGATGTCGATGCTGATGCGGACGAAGTAACTCGAACATCAGACTTGGTGTCTTCACTGGACATATTGGTATCACTAAAAACAGCAAGTTTATTATTAAAATCATATCCTCTATCGACACTACTATCACTATACTCAATACAATTATATATTATATTATTTATTACACACATGTCGAAATTTTGTGGTGGCGGTGAGGGTGTTCGAAGTGGTGGGTTTTGTTTCAAGAGCATACGATCTTGACGTCGAAGCCATGATCGTTTCAAGACGGTCCACCTAAAGTTAACACAATCTTTTGTCCTAGTCATACTGAAAAAAAAAAAAAGGCATATAATTCAAGATTCTAAATATCATAGCATTGAAAATTTCAAAATACTCGAGTTCAACCCCTAACCCTAACCCTAGCCGTTTTAATTTAAGGAAGAGAAGAAGAACATACACGATAGTTGAGTATAAACAAGTAAAGATGAAAGTGAGTTATCACTACCTGCATGCGTATTAAAGTTTTTGTTTTTACTAACCTTTTGAATATGCAGAAGAGGTTGACAGATGATAAACGTAAAAATAATAGTTTTACCTACGAAATAAAGCAATTAAACTTACAAACGCAAGTAAAACTAAAACTATTTACGTGTCTATATTTACCAAAGTTTCTACTCTCAATTCTATCGAAATAGAGTGGAGTAACAAATTCGTTCCACTCCTAGTTCTCTAGCATGGAATGATTTCATAGTTAACTAATCGGTCTTAAGTCTAATGAGAGTTTTACGAGGGGGAATTATACTACGATGCAACTACCCACAAGATACAAACTATAATTGATTCAACTACGGAAATACTACGTTGATTCTATAATAAGGAATTATGGGGGATTGATTCCACCTTAACTCAACTTAACTCACTAACGACGAATCGTCGTAATCCGAATTGAACTGTTACGCAGAACAATTGGTTCTTCCTAATCCCTAATTACACATGATATTTCTACTAATTCATAACTAGCATGTGAACTATTAAACCCATTTTCATGGTGAATTAATCGTTTCTAGAGTGGAATAGAAATTACGACGACTCTACGATAATCGGAATCAAGCTTTCATCAAGGCTTCTCAACCCCTCTAATGGAGGTTTAGCCGAGAAGCATTCCGCAATCATTTCCATATGAATCTAAACTAAACATAATATCAAGATTCAAAATTTACTAATCTAAATTAAACAATAATTAAAAATCTAATTAACAACTAAGAAATAACGGATCCAACAAGAATTAAAACTAGATCTAATAGATTGAAATAACAAAAATCGAAATGACAAGAATAATAACTATTTTATTTATCTAATGAATGATATTCAATGATTCAAGAAATTAATTTAAAACAAGAAATGAAATTCTAAAACTAAGTTCTAAAACTCATTAATGGAGGCTAACTAATCTTATTCTAATCTAGGTCTAACTATCTACCATTAACAAAGAGCTAAGCTTTTTTTTTATACTTTCAGATACAAAAATTGTGCATGGGCTTGGAGCCATGTTTTGGGCCAGAGAATCAGGCCCAAAACCCAATTTCTTTAGTCCAAAATGGGCTCTTCAACTGCAGTTGGCTTTGACAGATGTTTCGTCCACTTTTGCTCCTCTGATTGGGTCAAGGATTGGACCATTGGAAATCTTTTTCCGAGCCGGTCATTTTGACATAAGGTAGGCCCAATTCCGAGGTCTGAGTTCAAAGATATGGCATTCGGAAGTTCTGCTGACTTTGTGTGTCTTTGTTTTACGCCAAGGTTGACTTTGACTTTTCAGCTTTGACCGGGCTTTAGAAAGACTTTGTCTTCTTAAATCTTGGCCTTTAATCACAGAACTCCTTAGCAACCAACCATTGCTCCTTTATCTAGCTAAAGTGGCACATTTCTGCACATAATGGACTTTGAAGCCTGAAATGCATAAAAACACGTAATCAGTATTAACTCTTACTTATTATTCACATAATTGGTCTAAAAGTATGATTATTAAAGGGTTAAAACTACAGTTTTGGGCTCTTATCAATAGATTCAGATTTGGTGAATGGTACCAGCAAGGTAATCCAAAGCGAAGTTTTTTGAGTATTCTTTAATGGCGGTGGGGTTTATGTGTTTAGTTTGCAAATAATTTAAGAGAGGGAAAGGGACAGTGAGTTTTTTTTTATACTTGCGAATTGGGCCCGACTTTTCATTCCTAACATTAACCGCTTGAGTTTTTGAATTTTAATTTTTTTTTATTCTGTATCAAATTTTGATTTTCGCGGTTGATTCTCGAAACATTCAAATTTTCGAGTTCGAAATTTGAAAGTTTCAAGAGGGGGCAATGTCGTGGGCAAATATCATCAACCCGATATTTCAACCCATAATTTCGTGACTAACTTGAGATATCGACATGATTGTCGGTATCTTCCTTTTAAGTTCATTTGTTACAAAGAAACGTGGGAAAGAAGGAGAAAAAGAATAAGAATGAACACGTGTCGGGATCTAATTGGAAAACAGTTAAACCGGAGGACTATATAAAGAGAAGATGAGGAAAAAGAGATTCATTCGATCTTCCCCAGACTAAAAGTGTAACAAAGAGAGAGAGAATGAACAATTGTATTTCCACCATTAGAGATCAATAAAAACCTTATTTCAATTCATTTCAAAAGCTTAATCTACATTCAATTAGTATTGAATCTTAGAAAAATAGCATGTACACTACAACCACACTACCTTGTTATAACTTGTTTTCTTTTCGATTAGAAAATGATATACAGGAAGTTGGCAGTACACATTTTGTTGAACCAAAATAGTTAGGAAGCACTCCAAAACACACGTACTTGTCATGTATTCAAAAGTTTTTGTCAGTAGCTTAGTAGTTTATTGTTTGAAGAGTATGCCAATCTTATTGTTTGTTCCTTGTGAATATAATGAAATTTCCTAGCTAAAGTTTTTTTCTAGTTAAGGTTCTACATTTCTTCTTTACACATATATGCACATAGTATGAAGTTATAAGTAACAAGTAACTTGAAATGAAACAGGTAGTTCGATCGGAGGACACGCTAAAGCTGAATGATTATATTATCGCAAGATAAGCTAAAGCCTGGGGATTATGGGAAGCTGATTATAATACTAGGCAGGGATAGGACTTGCAAAGTTTATTATTGGCAACCAAGTCTATTTAAATAAATATTTTGGTTGGAATTATTGAAGAGAACTTCCTTAGATGGCTTGAACCAAGACTTTGATTGAACTTACGACGCAAAGCCTCCGCTATTTCGGCTCTTTAGTATTTCCATGTAAAAGGTTACTTATCTTTGTTATGGCTAGCTAGTATAGTAGCATTCCGATGATTCTTTTGATCTACTTAACATTATTGTATCTAAGAAAACTACTTTTATTGGCATGGTTTTAGTGTGCTGTTAATAATGAGATGCACTTCATTTGTGTCTTGAGAATTTGCTGGTATATTTTTTCAATATTTGTTCACCAATGACCAGAAATGAGTTTATATTAAAGGGTTGATATTGGCAAATTAATTATAATTTATTTTATTTTTAATTTATAAATTTTTATTTATTATTCAACGTCACCTTTAAAGTGATTTAGAATATATTTGACATCACTTTTATAGTGACTTAAAATATATTTGACATTGTTTTAAACGTGATCTGGAAACCCTATAACATCGCTTCATGTCATCACTTTAACAGTGATGTCAAAACAATATACTTTTCACGTCGCCACCATTTACATCCCTCCCAAAAGTGACGTGGTATAGTTTTCACATCACTTATTGAGTAATATAAAATGTCATTGGCCTCTATCAAATTTAGTACTTGAAAAGTGAAAATATAATTAGAAAAGCATGGTCATTTTCATATTCAAAGATGTATACTCAACAATAGTGATATATTCGATCGATCAAGCTTGACACAATTTTGTTTTTTCGAGGTATACAACATCAACTAACTATAAGACTAATAAACAATAAAAATATTTACTTTTGAACTACCGATCCTCTCATTAAGATGTTATTGATCCATGTGTTTAAACAACTTACCAACTAAAATGAAGAAAAAGAAGAACAGAATAAACAATGAAAAAAAAATATATAATCATTTATGCAGGTTTAAACCTCACAAATGAAGAATCCCACTTTGTGCGTCATTACAATGTCTCTTTGATGGTCTTTGTGAGGGAGTAATATACACATCCAGTGAATATTAGACACTTGTCCAACACAATGTAACCTTCTTCAGTTGACCTCTACAACAGATCGCATTGGAATAACTTGAACTGGATAGGCGACCTCTATAGCAGGTCGTCTGACAGTTCAAACCAGCAATGACCTCCAAAGTGCTTGCATTGTCCAGTAATGGCTAGTAACGTATAACTTAGTTATCATCATCAAGATCGAAGCTTCAGTTGCATCTTTCATTAAACATCCAAGACTTTCTATCATGGCTCATTAAATGATTCCAAGACCAAGACTTGACCTAACGCGGAAGAAGAGGAAAGATCTGCAGTTTACCTATATAAAGAGAAGAGAACTACATTTGACTTGATTCAGGTTCACCCAAGAATTTGATACGTAGGCATCTCGTGCAAAATGCGAATTTAGTCAATTCAATATTGAACCTCCATTTTCCCTTCACTCTCACCTACTCAATCTGTTTACCCAGAATTGTAAGGTAGTGACCAAAATAGATCTTTACATTGGTGCCATCTGCGAGTCGATTTCCTCGAGAAAACTACACTCACGACATAGTTATTCTCAAGCCCACGAAGCATGGCAAACCTAGAAGAGCAAATTCAAAGCCTAGCTAGTCACCCAAATTGGAAATATGAATGACAACATCACCCTCCTTCAGAAGGAAAACCAGACCCTCAAAGATCAACTCGCTACCCAAACCCAAATGGTGCAACAACTGAAGATGGCATCAATGAAGTAAATCAGTAGATTAATGAATTGTCTCAGCTAATCGACCAAAATAGTACACGTCGAGACGCTATCCAGATAGTCCAGAAGATGTTAAAGACATATTGCGCATCCCCATTCACTGCTGACATGCTCAACAAACCGGCACCACAAGACTTTATCTAGCCACGATTCATAATGTACGACGGAAGCACATGCCCAGGTAAACACATAGTTCGATATCTCCAAAGCCTAGCACTCTATAGCGCACAGGAGTACAATCATGCATCTACAATATCATCTCTTCCTAACTAGTCTGAAAGATGGACCCCTGGACTGGTTCTACACACTAGAGCCAAACTCCATCGACAATTTTGACAAGCTCATTGAGCCCGCAGTTCGCCAACTAGTACGTTCACAATCGTCGGAAAAAAGCTAACCTCGATTCTCTATTCCAACTCTCCCAAAAAGGCGATGAATCAATAGGAACCTTTTTGGGATGATTCAAAATAGAACTGCTATCCATGGAAAGTGGCCTTAAGGAATCCTTTGCTACTTTGGCCTTCACAATGCTCTCCAAAAGAACACACTACTCGCAAGGTCGCTCATGAAAGATCAACCTGATAAGCTGGAAGATTTGTACGCTTGAGTCGACAAGTACATCAAGTTAGAAGAAGCCCTGGAACGGGAAAAGGGCAAAGAGGTCGTTTCCATCATCTCAGATGTCACTACTTCAACTAAGTAACGTCCTGTTGTACAGGCACAGAGACAAATGGGAAGTCATACACCAACCGACAGTTCACTGCCCTTACCAAAACTCCAAGCTACATTCTAGAAAAAATTCGAAAAGCTTCGTACTTTAGTTGTGCCTTCAAAGTGCTCGCACCATCCAGTATCACAACAGCTAGTAATGTATGACTTAGCTATCATCATCAAGACCAAAGCTTCAGTTGTGCCTTTCATTAAACATCCAAGACTATCCATCATGACTCATTAAATGATTCCAAGACCAAGACCTGACCTAACATGGAAGAAGATGAAAGATTTGCAATTTACCTATATAAAGAGAAGAGGAACTACGTTTGACTTGAATCAGGTTAACACAAGAACTTGATACGTAGGTTGCTCGTACAGAATGCGAGCTCAGTCAATTCAATACTAAACCTCCATCTTCCCCTTACTCTCACCTACTCAATCCGTTTACACAGAATTGTAAGGTAGTGACCAAAATAGTCCTCTACAGTCATCTTTCTTTGAAACATTTATTAGGAGTCCATCTTTCTCCAGCTTGATATATTAACAAAAAAATTTCTTCGAAAAAGTAGTTACTATTTTGTCTAGAATATTTTAAACATATTTTGCTTACTATATATGCATGACCAGAGGGTCGGGTGAGTGAGTCATGGGATGAGTGATGAGTTACTACTAAGCTAATTACTTGTCACCGCTAAACCAAAAGTTTTGAATCTAAAGAATGAACATTGTAATCTTCATTTTTCCTATAAGCTGGAAAAAGAAAATCAAAGTTGGAAAAAGAAAATCAATGTCACTACTACTATTAAAGTATCATTAGATGGTTTATGCACTTCCTCTCTCAATATAGTTGGGAGGAATGAAGAGTCGATTGATCAAAGGGTTGAATATAATCACTAAGCCTGAAATCTGTTGTCTTGATTTACATAATTAAATTTTATTATCAAACTGATAAGTATGTATATCTTAACATGCACATTAAGAAGAAGGCGAAGCACACACACAAAAAACCAATTCTAGTGGAAATTGACATGGAATTATATAAACCCTAAAATTTAAAAGAATTTCCACGTGTACATACATAAGCATCGTGGTCTTGCATTATTTAAAAGTGTTAAAAAATACTAAAAGGATGATGTTTACATACATTAGCACATACATTAGCATTGTGATCTTCTATTATGTGGTTCAAAACCTGGTCCCAGCGCAATAGTTGTGATTTGATTAGCTGCGCAGGACACTCTATATGTTACTAACACTTGAAGGCCGCAAATTAAAGGAAAAGGCAAGAGTTTCTTTACAAAACATTAGATATTGTGCTTCAACTTGCAATACTAATATCTACTAAAACACAATAAAAGTCCTAGGTAAGGACAAACCATCAATAATCACTATCAATGTCTATTGCAAAATACCAATTCAAGGTTCAAAGCCAAATGTACTACTCCCCTTCCTTTTGTAATATTCTTGGCCGGTAAGATGTACTAACTAGAGGCATCACCATGACACCATCTATAACCAATAATACACCACATACTGTAATTTCGGGCAACTGCGGTCATGAACTGCACTATGCTAGACTTCAGAAGTCCAATTTAAGGGTTATATACTTATAGCCCATAAGACTATTTCTAATCATTTGAATAATTCTTTTTTCCTCGAGAAAATTCAGGCATGCCTGAAATATCGAACTTGAAATTTTCATTAGAAACTTAATATTAGGCCCAACTAAAGAACTTCATGCTATAGGCTTGGGAATGGACTTGGTTTTGAACTTCGGGTTTAGGCGACTTTTGAGGTAATCATGGCTCTGGTATTTTGGCCTTTTGGGCATTCAACAGTGTATCCCGGGTGGTCCCCTAACTAACAAGTGAACCAGTCAATTTCTAATAGCGGCCAATTGGGTTTGGAGTCTTTAGGAATCTTGACTTGGAGTACAATATAATTGTCCTAATCTGAGAAAACTATTAGCCTTCTTCAATTTAATTGAAAATTCTTTTGTCATTATTTGGCCTTCTAAGTTTTAGAATCTTAATTTCATAATTTGATGTCTTAAGAAAAGAATGAAAACATTTTGCTACTCAATAGCATTTTGTTCAATAATTCTACCACTCACTAACAAACTTTTGTGTCATGAATTTGGAGTATAATTATATTGTAATCTTGGAGATACAATGTTAATTACCATGTTCTATACAAGCATAATTTCAACGTAAAAAATCTCGATCAACTTAAAAGTTTTTTTTTGCTAAAAGATGTTAAAAGTTAAAGGATGAAAGCTTGACTCGGTAATTTTAATAGCACAATGTAGTAGCCATTTTCATAAATGTACCATAATATGTATTGGGCCAAGAGATAGGGTCCAGACCACAGTATATATTGGGCCAAGAGAGTAGGCCCAAGACCACACTATGGCCCATGAAGTAAATCTATGAAAGGGATATAAAAAGGAAGAGAAGGAAAGAGGAGAGGAGGAGGAAACACATGAAAGAGGAGGTGAAATATGGCAGCTTGATCCCGAAATGGGTATGTAGGCAACCTAATTGGTGTAGTCAATCCAAATTAAAGCGGGAGTATGAGTAGAGTTAGAGGTCGCGGTAATTGGTTGCGACAAATGGCGCCGTCTGTGGGGACTCGATTTCAAACTTCTAGCCGTCAAGTTCTAATAACAGCTCACTAATTATGCCAACATTTGTGGTTTTGCTAGAATGGAAGGCGGTCCAATATTCAGTGATAGAAACCTATCAAAACTATCTCAAACACTCACATGGGCGTGATGATTAGCACAATCCACTACCCCATCTTCCATTTCCATAGTCAAAGCAGACATTTCATACCCAACTTCACTTTTAAACCTTTTTAATAAATCCAAGCAACTTGTTTTAAACTGTGTTAGACCATTTCGTCTTTACGGTGAGCCAATTATGTTAATTTATGTGGAAACTGGTGGTGATTATTTAGATGTATGGGGTGAACCTGAGTTTATGGAGAAAAGGGAAGTGAGATATCACAAAAAAGCGGTGGCGAAAGGGTCGTTGGTGGCTTCAGCATGTGGGTTTGAGTCAATTCAAGCGGAATTGGGACTTATGTTTCAGTGTAAACAGTGGGTACATCCTTTGGTGTCGTATAAGGTTGAGGCGTATTTGAGTTTGGAGCCTGAGAAGAGGATTGTTGGGAATTTCGGGAGGTGTGGATTTGTGGTTTTAGGGTGTTGCCAAGATGGAGAAGTGGATGGAGTTGAGGAAGTAGAGACTCAATAGAGCGAGACCATTGATTCCAGGCCCTAGTCCTAGAAAAGGAGCAACTTTTGAGTATCAAAAGAAAATTGGTCTGTTCGGATGATGAAGGTCTATGGGGAAATGCACATTCTTGCATATGGTTCTTAAGCATAGTTCCTCTTTTTGAAAGGCTTCAAAGAGTATGTAAAATAAATTTTAACTCATGTTGATGATTTCCTCAAGTGAAAATCCGGGGTGAGCTGGGGCTAGAGTGCTTGCTAGACGCTAGGCAGGAGACACCAATTTTGCATGTCACTTCCAAGATGGCGGAGTTCGATGCACTGATTATCAGACTTCTAGAGTAAAAGTGGATAATTAGAAGAATAATGAGGAATCTCATTCAGGAGTATGGTACAGGACTAAGCCTCCCTTACACAATAAACATACATGGAACGCATAGCAGCCACTCCGATAGTGAAGTGGTACACTAGTTTGAGTCTGTTTTCTCTAGCCATGGAGAAGTTCTTTTTCTTTAATTTCTCCAGGTGGGGAATCGTTTGGACTATTTTCTGTAACAGCTGAGCATCAGGTTCCTTGGGAAAAGGTAAGAGCTCTGTTCTGTCACACTAGGGAAGTTGATATTGCATTAAAGGTGTCTGAGGAGATGGATGAAAGAGATTTGGTTTATGGGTCTTCTATTATTGCTTGTTTAGTGGACCACGGTTTCAATGGTGAAACCTTAGGTTTGTTTGGAGAGATGTAGCTTGTTACAAGTATAAGACCATATGAGGTAACAATGGTCAGCGTGATTACAGCGGTTTCGAACTTAGGTTCTGTTGAGTTGGATAGATGGTCGCACTTCTTTATATATAGAAATGGGTTAGATGTTACTGTTGCACTTGGTACTTCTTTGATAAATATGTACTCGAGATGTGGATCAATTGATGAAGCAGTACTAGTTTTTTATGGAATGCCAAAAAGAAATGTTATCACGGGGACAACATTGATTACGGGCCATGCTGTTCATGGGCGGAGTAGAGAATCTTTGAGATTGTTTTACAAGATGGGGAAGTCAGGGTTGCGGCCAGATTATACTACTCATACTGGAGTTTTAGTTGCATGTAGATCTGATGGTGAGTGGAGAGATGGGGGGAGAAGATAGGGAATGAGTCGGTTTGGACCCATTTTAGATCTTGGTAAAATGGGTTGGGTTGGATGTTGTTGGGTCTCTTAGCTATTTGGGCTGTGGAGTAGTGTGTGGGGAGTGTGGGTGATGGCGTAGTGTGGGAACTGGGGGTAAAGTGTGGGCAGTGCTGGAATAGTAGGGCGTGAACGGTGGTAGCAAGATAGTTGTACCACCTCGGGTTTGTGCGGGGATGTTAAAAAGGGGTTTGACAATCACGGCGAGTATTACTAGAATGGTGACGTGTATAGCAACGGGCAACACAATCCCTTCTTTTGTGTTATTGGTGATTTTAGTTTTTGTAGAGTATTCAACGTAGCAACATTGACGGCGAAGAAGTTAGAGACAGAGGAACAATGAGATCAATAGATTGGGGTTGATATCGACGGCTTGGAGCGTCTGAACACAAATGGCAAGATGATTACAAAAAAAAACGTAGAGAGGCATACACCGCAGCAGATTACAGAGAAAGAGAAAAACCGGAGGTATCACAACAAAACTACAACAAATGCGTTGGATATGCTGTTACACTTTTTGAAAGAGAGCAGAGGGGTTCGAGAAGACCTTTCGTGGATATGTCGTGGGCCTATCCGAATGAGAGCGGGGGGATGAGCCCTCCGCGGACCCTCATGTCCGAATCAAACATGGGGCAGGCTGAGCTGTTCCCGGATGTGCATTCTGAAGGAGAGTGGAGGGGTTCGAGAAAACTCTTCATGGATATGTCATGGGGCTATCCGAATGAGTGCGGGGGGATGAGCCCTCCGCGGACCCTCGAGTTCGAATCAAACATGGGGCAGGCTGAGCTGTTCTCGAAAGTGCATTCCGAAGGAGAGCGGAGGGGTTTGAGAAGACCCTTCGCGGATATGTTGTGAGGCTATCCGAATGAGTGCGGGGGGGATGAGCCCTCCGTGGACCCTCGTGTCCGAATCAAACATGGGGCAGGCTGAGCTATACCCGGATGTTCATTCCGAAGGAGAGCGGAGGGGTTCGAGAAGACCCTACGCGGATATGTCGTGGGGCTATCCGAACGAGTACGGGGGGGATGAGCCCTCTGCAGACCCTCGTGTCAGAATCAAACATGGGGCAGGCTGAGCTTTTCCTGGATGTGCATTCCGAAGGAGAGCGGAGGGGTTCGAGAATACCCTTCACGGATATGTCGTGGGGCTATCCGAATGAGTGCGGGGGGATGAGCCCTCCGTGGACCCTCGTGTCTGAATCAAACATGGGGCAGGCTGAGCTATTCCCGGATGTGCATTCCGAAGGAGGGCGGAGGGGTTTGAGAAGACCCTTCAGGGATATGTCGTGGGGCTATCCGAATGAGTGCGGGGAGGATGAGCCCTCCGCGGACCCTCGTGTCCGAATCAAACATGGGGCAGGCTGAGCTGTTCCCAGATGTGCATTCGGAAAGAGAGCAGAGGGGTTTGAGAAGACCTTTCGCGGATATGTCGTGGGGCTATCCGAATGAGTGTGGGGGGGATGAGCCATCCACGGACCCTCGCGTCCGAATCAAGCTTGAGGCAAAATGAGTTGCCTCTGAGCCAAAAAGAGCGGGTAGGATGGGACCCATCGTGGACATGACGTGGAGTATTTTACATAGCGCCAGAGAGAAGAGGTTGAGACCCTTCGCGGATATACGGTTGAGTTCTACAAATGAGAACGGAGGGGATGAGACCGTTTGCGGGGACGTTAATGAGTTTTGTGAACGATAGCCAATGGGTTGAGACATTTTGTTGGCATGGTGTGGAGTGAAAAGAGTGAGAATGAAGGGGATGAGATCATTCGCGGAAATGGTAGCGAGTTCTATGAAAGAGAGATGGTGGTTGAGGTTAGACACTCCGCGGACATAGGGGCAAGCTGAGCGGTCCGTGAATATGATTTGCACTTTCCAAATGAGAGCAGAGGGGATGAGACCCTTCGCGGATATAATGATGAGTTCTATGAAAGAGAAACGGAGGGGATGAGCCTTCCGTGGACATGAGATCCGAGTCGAACTTGGAGGCAAGCTGAGTTGCCCTCCAAAGCAGAGATAGTGGGAGGGGGTAGGGGGGGGGGGATGAGCCCTCTGCGGACATGAGATCAGAATCAAACCTGGGGGCAAGATGAGTTGCCCCTCATCAGACTCCACTTCGTGAGCGAGATAGCCCGGGGGATGAGCCCTCCATGGACATGAGATCTGAATCAAACCTGGGGGCAAGATTAGTTTCCCCTCATCAGACTCCACTTCGTGAAAGCGAGGCAGCCGGGGGGGAGCCCCTCTGCGGACATGAGATCCGAATCAAACCTGGGGGCGAGATGAGTTGCCCCTCATCAGACACCACTTCAGAGCAGAGACAACGGGGGGGATGAGCCCTCCGCGGACATGAGATCCGAATCAAACCTGGGGGCAAGCTGAGTTACCCCTCATCAGACTCCACTCCAGAGCAGAGACAGCGGGGGGATGAGCCCTCCATGGACATGAGATCCGAATCAAGCATGGGGGCAAACTGAGTTGCCCCTCATCAGACTCCACTCTAGAGCATAGACAGCGGGGGGGATGAGCCCTCTGCGGACATGAGATCCGAATTAAACACTCGGGGCAAGCCGAAGTTGCCCCTCATCGACTCCACCCGGCTTGCGAGAGACAACAGGGGGATGAGCCTCCATGGACATGATATCCGAATCAAACCTGGGGGCAAGCTAAGTTGCCCCTCATCAGACTCCACTCCAGATAAGAGACAGTGGGGGGGATGAGCCCTCCGCGGACATGAGATCTGAATCAAGCTTGGGGGTAAGCTTAGTTGCCCCTCATCAGACTCCACTCTAGAGCAAAGATAGCGGGGGGGATGAGCCCTCCGCGGACGTGAGATCCAAGTCAAACCTAGGGGCAAGTTGAGTTGCCCCTCATCATACTCCACTCCAGAGTAGAGACAGCGGGGGGATGAGTCCTTTTGCGGAGTGGCTATCGAATTTCATGAGTAAGTGCAAAGGGGATGAGACCCTTGGCGGATACAATGTTGAGTTCTACGAAAGGGTGAGACACTTCGCGGACATGGTAGTGAGTTCTAAGAAGGAGAGCATATTGCTAGGCTGAGACATTCCGTGGACATAGTAGTAAGTTCTGTGAAGGAGAGCTTATTGCCGGGACGAGACACTCCGCAGATATGATAGTGAATTTTGTAGAGGAGAGTGGATAGCTGGGTTGAGACACTTCGCTGGCATGAGGATTGAGTTTGAAGAGTGAGAGCGAAGGGGATGAGACCCTTCGTGGAAACACTAATGAGTTATATGAACGAGAACCGATAGAGTGAGACACTTCGCAGACATGACGATTGAGGTGGAAGAGGGAGTGCCAAGGGAAAGAGACCCTTCGAGGAATGGTAGCGAGTTCTGTAAGGAAAACTATAGCAGAAAGAGAAAGAGGATTTTGGGTCACGCGACCAAGGACGTTTAGCAGAGAAAACACCACGAAAGTAAGACTTCTTCAGTCCCAGACTATCGAAAAAGGGATCACGGAATAGAGTTTATTTACGGTTGATGCTTGCGAAACTATTGGAGATTTGTAGAAAGAACCATAGCAAAGAGGCTAGAAAGATAGAGAAAGCTTAACCAAGGAAAGTGGTTAGAAGAGATGTAATGCAACTACATAGAACAGAAGCCTATGGAGATATGAGATACACATAGTTTATCGGCTGAGGCTGGAGAGCTCGGGTAAGTAGTGGTGAAAGAAGAGCGAGACGAGGGGAGGACTATAATACAATTCATGGCCAGCAAAGTCACAGAGTCAAGAAAGATGAGAGTGCAAAGTGCAAGAGTACGCGGACAAAGAGAATAGGGACTGGGTACTTTATAGACATATGATCCAGTAGCAAAGTACATGGATATGAAACATCCCTAGGAGAAGAAGACTGCATACAGTCTCAGGATACGGCGGATATATAGAGTTCAGAGAGAGAGACAATGACATTCATAGACTTCTCGGGCCCGCCGTCGTCATCGCCACCCAACCCGGGAGGGGGCAAATGTAGTAGCCGTTTTCATAGATGTACCATAATATGTATTGGGCCAAGAGATAGGGTCCAGACCACAGTATGTATTGGGACAAGAGAGTGGGCCCAAGACCACACTGTGGCCCATGAAGTAAATCTAAGAGAGGGATATAAAAAGGAAGAGAAGGAAAGAGGAGAGGAGGAGGAAACACATGAAAGAGGAGGTGAACTACGGCGGCTTGATCCCGAAACGGGTACGTAGGCAACCTAATTGGTACAACCGATGCAAATTAAAGCGGGAGTATGAGTAGAGTTAGAGGTCACGGTAATTGGTTGTGACACACAACCCGATGATTTGGCCCAGCTCACTAAGCTAGCATGAGCATGTAAATGGAAAAGTAAGAAAAAAAAATCAAAATCCCATAGTAAGGGAAAGTGCAAAATAATTTAATCAAGGCACATCTAATTAAGTTTCCATGCACTTCAATCGCCACAACGACAGTTAGGCGTCTTTAGAAAATTCAAACATGTGTTGTCCGCAAAGATGAGGATCATTCCGTCTAAAATGAGCAACTACCCCTATAAATATTTAACTTTGTTAGTGATTCTAACATCAATTAATCCTCATCAAATCTTGCATCAGTGATAAATTGAAGTCTCTTTGCAACTTTGATCCTAATTGTCATGGCCAAATATCGTCAACCCGATATTCCAGCCCAAATATCGTGACTAATAAGAAATATCGATGTAATGATTGATATTTTGCAAATATAGTTTGTGTATTGTAGGTTTAAGGCGGGAAAAGAAGGAAGAAGAAGAGAATGGACACGCGACAATTAGTGATTGGTAAAGGCTATTCTCAAAGTACTATATAAAGACTGGAAGGAGAAGAAAAGATTCATTCCAAATCATTATAGAAAAATCTGTAAAACTAGAACAAGAGAGAGAGAGAGAATATTGTAACTCTGATGTTGTTATTCAATAGGAAAACTCATCTTTAGCTTGATTCAATCTTTACTTTACATCTTTAGCAGTTCATTCTTGTTAATCATAGCTAATTTCTCTTGATCACTACATTGGCGCCGTCTGGGTTCAAAGACAAAGATCGATTGTTTTGTCTTTCGTTTCTTTTTTATTTGATCGAATCCATTGATTAAAATCTTGGTAATAAAGAGTAATTGTAGGTAAGGTCAGTGAAGGATTAAAGAAAGTATTCAAGATGCCTCCAAAGCGTACTACAGCAAGTAAAGCAATGATGGTAAATAAAGGAAACACTTCTGATAAACCATTCTTTTCACGTTTTGGTTTTATACTTAAGTCCGAGGTCCACAGTCCGAAGTCCGAAGACCAAAGTCCAAAGTCCAAAGTCCAAAGTCCAAAGTCCGTATAGTCGTCCGTTTAATCAAGTTACCTTACTCACGTGGGTTTGGTAGCATAGGTCGAGTAAGGAATCGTCCAAACCTTAGGGCTCCGCAAGGTTTACAACTAGAATTACAACTTTTAGTGAGTAGGATTTTAGGTTTTTTAGTTGGTTTACAACCCTAGGGCTTCGATGCATGTTTTATCATTATATTCACGTTAACTGCGGAAACCTACAAAAGTACGAAAATATAATTATTACATGATTATTAATAACATAATTGACCAAAATGCTATGTCTCTTGGGGTTTAATATTACAGTTTTTGGTGCTTATCACACCACCCCCAAATAGCACTTTGCTTGTCCTCAAGCAAAGAAGAGACATTAAAATGATAAGTGGCCAAAAATGTGTTGTCCTAAGCTAAGTCTCATTTCGCAGAGTACGGTTGCATTGATCGTATGCAACAAGGCCTTGAACCACTAGGAATTCCCTAGTGGATGAGTTATAGCCTCGTGAGAGTTTTCCAGAGAAAATACTCACAAACTTCATTTATACTACAACGACTCAGTAACAAAGGCTCGTTTCCTTAATTAATCTTAGGTATCTATACATCTCACTAGCGGGTGAAACAAGAATTAATTCTTTTGAAATTTAAGTTAATATACATACAATAATCAAAACATCTACATATGGGCATACATGCAGTGATCTTTTACAATGAAATGTACGAGCAGGGCCGTTTCTGGATCCTTTGGATAACGTCCTTAAGTAGGTTCTCACAGGTATGTGTTGAAACATAATTTCTCTCTTATTTTTCCACTCAAGTTTTGCTAACTCCAGTGTGCAGTGGGCACATGTTTCCTCACATACTCAATGACAGTAAGAGGAGTCGAGGTCGAGAATTCACATCTACTACCTATTATCACACTATCCTACTCCTAATTGAGCTAGATGTCTTTATTAGGTTTTATGGGGCTTAGGTGGCAGTGTAGAAGAAATTGGGATGGAAAATTCAAAAATGATAAGTATATATGAGAGATTAAGGTCTTCGAGATATTAATACTAGAGAAATCCTTATTTTCTTTCCTGCTTCTAACATGGGTTTCCATACTTGGCTTTTTTAAGCTTTTGTATTCCCTTTTGATTTGATTTTGGGGGAAATTCTAACTTTGATAATTCTTTTGATTTTTGGAAACATATTTCTATTTTTCTTTTTCTTTTCTCCCAAGGTGTAACCTGATTTGATTTGTGACAAGTTTTTCTCTTCATTTTTCCGCACTTCATCCTATTTGTCATACTCATCATCTAGGTAGGCTTATTTATTTTTGGTTAATAGATGGGTAATGAATTTTTGGTCAAATAGAAAGGGTTAATGAAAGGTTCAATGGGGAGACTAGCAATAAATTTTTTGTACAGGTGTGAATTTTTGGCTATATTGATCCAAAGAAGACCTAAATTCTTGCCTAGGATTTGGGTAGTGATCAAGTAAGTAGACGTGTGAACTTCTCTATTCAAAAACACTAATCATTTGTGTCATTACTCACATATCACACATTTTGAGGATTTTTTGTTAGATTCTTACAGGATATGGAAACTAAGTTGTCTAACCATGGGTCCCAGAAACTTACTGCTATGTACATTTAATGATAGTCAGTGCATGAATGCTCATGAAAAGATGTAAAAACTATTGCATATGTATTAACTCAAGTTTCTAAGAACAAGTCCTAATTCAAATGCTAGGGTGAGATTTCTAAATATTTTTCATCACAAAAAAGGAAACGAGAATTTGTCACTAAATACGTTTATGTAGACATAAAATAAACTATATGCAACTATGAATGCTTAATTTTTGCGAAAGGTTCTCGCAACCCCCAAACAGTCGGACGCTGTGTCCTCAAAGTGTTAAGAGGAAGAAAGAATATACCTAAGAGGCTTTGAGCAAAAATATAGCTGACATCTTCCACATAAATTTATTGTAACACACTATATATATTATACATCATAAAAGTGAAAGCACACTGTTAGGTTATTTATTTTTCATATCAAAATGTAAAACAAATATGTACATCAACTCACATTGCCCCAATTACGAACTGGGGGATGGTCCATCTTAGCTTCGTCTCTGTAGAAATGTCATTCCTTTGCGTCACGCCAATCTATCATAGCCTTCCAGACTTTGCTCCACTTCCTCTTCCTTGAAGTGTCCAGATGAGCTATCATTTTATCGTCATCAAGGAAGCAACGAACTTTCTTTAGATACCTTGCAGGGCGCCGCCATACCCGAATTTGCAAAAAATGAATTATCTTGTTTGTTGGACACATAGAGTCTACCTTTACCCAGTCCTGAAACGTGGCCGCAAACTATGGGAAGTACGTCCTCATTATCCTGCATGCTGTAACTGGCAAAGTGATATAGTGCTGCAGAAAAAAGCGAGCCCTCTTAAGGTTCTTAATTACTAGGTCTGTGATGTCGAAGGCGGTATGTTGCTGAGCCAGGGAATGGAACGTCTTACAAGCTGATTTTGAGGCAGTGGAAAAATGCCAATCCCCCATGATGTTCAGAAAAATAAATAACATGGTAGTTCCAACATTCATGATCATACTGGCTAGTAGAATAGTGTTGTCTGGCCATCGGCCAACTTGTGCACGTTCAATTACCTGGGCAAGGCCATCGCCATAACGGGCGGCAAAATTTTCCCAAGAATAGTCATTAAAGTTGTTTTCTATCATGCATTGAATGGGGATGTCTAGCTGAAAAGGAGGAAGGTCCAAAGCCATAGCAACTGCTGGCTCATAAAAAGGGGGGCGGTTGTTACCAATACGGATTGCAAATCCGTTCGACACGAAACCATCAGCAGGTAGATCCTCCATATAATTGTAAACATAAGTTGCCAAACCTGGAGAGTATGTCTGCTCAAGGTGTAGTATCAAGGAGTTCCAATCAACTCGGGTGATGAAGTCTCTAAAAAGATGTTCATATGCAGGAGAATTTAGCAACGAATGGAAAGATTGTTCTGGAATAATCTTTGGAGATGCCATCGTAGAAGACGTGTGAAGAAAGATACCACATGTAGACAAAGATAAACAAAAATGAGAATACGATGGAAATGACTAATTAAAACAAATTACATTTATTTGTCATAGGAAAATTGTACTATATTTAAAAATTAAAAAGAAAATGGCAAAGAATATAAAATTGCAAAATTTAAATTGTGTCATGGACCCAAGTAATGGCGAGGGTCCTTTTGTGAGAGAAATCCATTTATAAGATTCTCAATGCCGTCAATCCGTGCAACAGCCCGTTGTAACATTTCGCTCTGTGTCTGGTAAATCTTGGCGTGGTTTTCCTTTATGAGAGTGTGATTTGCCAAGAACTGGTTGTGGCTGTGCAAGAATTGTGCTTGTTCCTATTCTTGTATTGTCCGCAGGTCGTGAAATTCAAGAAGACTAGTGATGATAATGTTCTGACGTTTGTATAATGTCATCAGTCCATGGTGAATTAACTGAAGGCCTTCCATAGGATTAAATACATTGCATAATGCATTTTCAGTGAAGATGTTGTCAGCGGAACAAGTTTCGTCGGTTTCTGCACCAACATGGTTCTTTGCAACGTCGAGATTCTAGAACCCGTTCCTACAAATTGAGTGAATGGTGAGAATGTTAGCTGTTCTGAGAGGTGTATTAGGAGCAGTAATAGAAAAACCCCAACGTATCATGATAAGTGTCACAATGGTTGGCAAAGGAGCTGCCTTTTTCCTGGCACGTGCGATCGCATTCCAGAGAAATTTAATAATGCAAAAATCATTGCAATTAGTCTACAAGACCCAAAGTAGATGGAGGAGGGGTTTTGTTATTTCGAAAGTCTTAGATGTGCCGAGCACATTATGAGCTAGCCATTGGATCACAGATAATTGGTTTCTTTGCAAGGATCGCTGATAAATAATACGGTTTTTCCGGTTGTATTCGTCGTAAAGGATAGTTGCAAACATCAGATGTCTAATATTGTAGAATGGTGAATCCTGAAGGTGTACCCCTTAGTTTGTAATGGGAATTTGAAGTACTTCGGAGATGATTTCCATAGTCAACTCACGCTCGCATCCGTTTGCACGGACAAAAAATAGCAAGACCAATTCTCTGGAATAAAATGCATGCTTATGGTGTAGTAGAGGGTACCATCCTCGACGTAAAATTTCTATGTCAAAAAATGGATGAAAAAGACCGTTTTAGAAATTTTCCATAAAATTTTGCTCGGGCACGAAAATTCGGGTGAGGGCCATTAAAGATGGATTGGTGAAGAAAATTTAGTGGAAAGGGGAAGTTGAATTTTTAGAGGTGTCTATCCTTGCTATAAATAGGCACCAATCTGAAGATGTAGAAAATACGAATCGAGGTGTCACATGGTAGTCTTCTGAAACATGGCACAAAAGTGGATGTAGTGTGGATGGGAAGAATGGGGCATGTGACTACAAGGTGTTTTTTTTTTTTTTTTTTTAACATAAATAGCGTAAGTAGAAGGACAAGGAAGATGATGTAGATATAATATCACAATAAGATGTAACAACGTACAGAGATGTGAAAACACACCATAATGACATGGGAAATAAAATACAAACTTAAATATTAGATAAAACTATATGCCACATTAGAAACATTACTATAATAAAACAACCAAGCATGAAGACTTGAGTAGCATATTCAATCTGTTGCTGCTCAAACTTTTCTAGTGCATCCATGAAGCTTGAAATTTGGAGCGATCTAAAACGATTTTTAGAATAAGAAGTGTAGAGGGGAGAAGATGAAAGGAGTGAAATGTGAAGAATGTGTTGAACTTATTTATAGAAGAAAATTGAGCCGTTTTCTGACCGTTTTTGGAAGCGATTTCTTGACCATTTTCTGACCGTTTCCCAGTGCATTTTCATGACCGTTTTCTGACCGTTTTGCTAAACGTTGGTTGACGGTAAAATTTGCCATTAAGTGTGACGTTAAAAATATATATGTATATATGTTTATATATACCTATATAAATTATTATTACTAATATTATTATAAATGTTTCTACCTATAAAATATTGGAGATAACTAATATACTATTTGACCAGGCAGAAATTTTGGAAAATGTAGGAAATAACAAACATCCTAGGTTGGAAAATAAAAATGCAAACACGTAAATAAAGTATCCGACATAAATAATATACAATACCGAGAAAATAAACTGTCTACTGAGAATCCTCGGGGGCAGCGGGAGAATCCTCAAGGGCTACAGAAGAAGAACCAGGAGTCCTACGACTGCGTGCAGGACGAGCTCCCGTGGAAGCTAACTGCTCGTGGATATCACCTAGAGTATCCATCACCTGAGCTTGAAACTGATGCTGGTTCGCCATGAGCATTCGCTGGAACTGGTTCTGCCGAGTAGTCATACGGTCCTGAAATGCATTCATGGAAGCTCGCATTTCCTGCTGAAATTCCCCCATGCTGTCTGTCAGTGACTTGTGGCGAGTGGTCATATCCGTCCTTAACTCGCCCAAGGTATGTTTCATCGATACCTGGTGAGTGTACATGTCTCTCATGCCACTATTCATAGCACGTAAGGCATCCATAGGATGGCTCATCTTACTCATAGCAGTCTCATCAAAGTAGGGTGGGTGAGATGGACCTACGTTAGCGTGCTCAGCTGCCATTGGTGTGTGGGCTCCCAGGGGGCCACTATGCATTTCTTGAAAACGAGCATATTCTCATATAGTGGCATAGGGAAAAACGGGGTGGCAGATAGGAAACCCAAATTAATCATAACTTCCGTTACAAGAACGACAAGAGGGGATGACCTAAGGGTGGCATTCATAATGATATCGGAAAGAAAGGTAACTATGCAGAAGTTACCCTTGTGCTCCTGTAGGATCCAGAGTAGGTGGAGGAATGTCTTGTTATTGTCCGAGGGCTTCGAGGTGCTAATAACATTCTGTCCCAGCCATTGACTCACAGCCAGTTGGTTCCGTCGCACCGAGCGCTGATACGCGCATTTCCCATCTATATTGTACTCGCCCTCGATTAGTGTGTCGAGCATTAGGTCGTAAGTCCGTGGGTACACGGACTGCTGCTGAGTCAGTACGTGGTCAACCAGAGGTATGCCCGTTATCCCGGAGATCAAAGTGGGTGTGACTTCGTGGCACACACCATCGATGGTAACCCAAAAATGGTCGCCATTAAAGCTACCATTGTCATAAAATTTCATCACCAAATCCTTTGAATATAACCCGCCATTGGCATACAACAAGTACTCCCATCCTCTAGAGTGAATTTCCATATCGAAGAATGGAGCAAACATCCCATTTTCAAATAGTGAACCAAAATTTTTCTTCACTGAAATCCGCCTATTTCCGGCCATTGCTGATCGTATGAAGAGGATGGATATTGATTAGGGATGAGGGGTAGAATTTGGAGTTGATGACGGAAGGGAATTGGATTCAGAGTTGTGGTGGTCGCGCACGAGACCTGGATATAACGTGGGCCTGTCTCGTTCGAGACTAAATTGAGAAGGAACAAGATCCGGATTTTGGGGAAGAAGAAAAACAAAATTGTGACACATGGGATGGGTGTCTCGGGTTTAAATGGGCTGAGAATAATGAGATTTGGTTGGGCCCAAGAAATTTCCCAAGCCCAAATCAAGCCTAAAGCCCAATTTAAGCCTAAAAAATCTAAACGCTCACCCACGACTCGTTCGGACTCCAAATTGGATTAATGAGATGTCAAAATGATCGGCACGAAAAAAATGCCATCCAATTATATGAGTCATTCTCAAAGCTCACAATAGTTTTTGAAAAGAAGGAGAGTTGTTTTATTTATAAACAGAGTTTTTATTTATAAATAAGGGAGATTAATGTGAACAACACTGGATGTCCGGAAGAGTCACCATCTAAATTCATAGGCAACTGTCATGTCAGCTCTGGAGCAAACCCAATCCAGTCAGACTGTGGCTTGACCTTTATGTATTATGGGGTTAGGGGCAAGACGGTACCATCCTGGACCGTGCGCGCTACGGTCTAATAATATTGAACTTATTACATACAGCTATCCTCAAATTGCCCCAACAGGAACTCAAAGTAACCAATTCTCGGGGTTGGTCTGGTGGAATCCATTGCCCGTACGTGTTCCAAGTATGCAACATCCGAGGTTGAAGACAAATCTCTATGTGCACAACTTAATGCAAAGGGGAAAAGGCAACAATATATACATATCTACAAGGTGAGTCATTTAACGTCAGATTCTCAAGACTAATCGAGTCTTTTAATGTCAGATTCTCAAGACGTTTACGAGTATTTTAACGTTAGATTCTCAAGACGATTCCCAACCCGTGGGAGAAGCGGCGCGGTGGCGAAGTTTATCCTGCGCAGCTAGTGTCAGACAAAAGTATACCTTAAACTGGCTAGTATCGGATAGGAAGTCAAGACCTAGACAGAAGGGTGTTTGACAATGCATACACCACCCCATCCTTTGCGCACGTCGTTTACGAGCAAAAGTACTACGACCATTCCCTATTCGTGATGGGTGAGACTTACACCAAATGATTAGCTGAAGTTCGCGAGGCAGGGAGTAGAAAAGGGAAGAGAAGGAAGGAGGTGAAATTTTAGGTTCCCATCGTTTATCGGCAGGCATGTTTGCTCGTGGTACAGAAGATATTTATACTCAGTTCTAAAATAAAGTTTTTGTGGACTAAGGTTCCGGCGCTTGCAACCACACACATCAAAGAACTTTTTAGATCATAAAATAGAAGATGGTCTGGCTACCAAAATGGCGTACCCTCTACAGAAACAAGATTGAGTACGCCAAACGAAACATCTAGTCTATGTAGACCGGATCTTGAAGAAGAGTATGTTCAATATTTGGGGAGCGTAATTCGTGGTAATGTTTGAGGCATTGTCCATTTACTTGAAATTCGTTGTTATCTTATGGATTAAGCAAAGAGATTGCCCCATAATAGGTCACAGCTGACACAATGAAAAGACTAGACCAACGTGTTTTCAATTTACCAGGAAAAATGTGTACTCTGGAGTTATATAGTAAAACATTTTGGCCAATTTTGAAATCCTTAGGCAAAATGTGCTTGTCGTGCACTCTTTTCATATTAGCTTTGTAGGATTTCGAGAGATCATAAGCATCACTCCAAATTTCCTCAAGCTCATTTAATTGCGATTTTTGCTTCTCGCCTGCCGCATTGATATTGTAATTGAGGCTTTTGATGGCCCAAAGGGCACGATGCTCAAGTTCAACTGGCAGATGACAAGATTTTCCAAAAACAATGTGGTAAAGAGACATCCCTATAGGTGTCTTAAATATTGTTCGGTATGCCCACAAGGCATCCGATGCGGAGAGACCAGTCTTTTCTTGATGGATTGACAGTTTTCTCTAGAATGAACTTTATCTCTTTGTTGGATACTTCCACTTGGCCACTCGTTTGTGGGTGATATGGAGTAGCAACTTTGTGAGTAACTCCATATTTCTTCATTAAAAACCCAAAAAATTTGTTACAAAAATGTGTACCCCCATCACTGATGATAGCTTTGGGGACACCAAAATGAGAGAAAATATTTTCTTTTACAAATTTCACGACAGTCTTATAGTCATTTGAACGACATGCGAGTGCCTCAATCCATTTGGGCACATAGTCTATAACGACTAGAATGTAGAGAAAACCTTGAGAAATAGGGAAGGGTCCCATAAAATCAATGCCCCAAACATCAAAAAATTCCACAATCAAGATAGGATTTAGGGGCATCATATTGCGTTTGGTAATTCGACCTAGGTGCTGACAATGAATGCAAGCTATGCAATGTTCATGTGCATCGCGAAAAAGAGTAGGCTAGTAAAAACCACATTGTAACACCTTGGCCGCATTTTTCTTTCCACTAAAATGACCTCCGTAAGATTGTTCATGGAAAAAGGATAATGCGTCGGTGTGCTCCAAGTCGGGAATGCAGCGATAAATGAATTGGTCGGAACAATACTTAAAGAGGTAGGGGTCATCCCAGAAATAATATTTTACAGTGGATAAGAACTTTTTACAATCAGGATGTGACCAAGAGGAAGGAACTTCCTTAGTAACTAGGTAGTTAAGGATATCCGTGTACCATGGAGAGGAGAAAATGAAGTACAAATATTCATATGTGAAGGAATCATAGATGGCTTTAGAATCACTATCAATGTCACCAACCAGCCTTGATAAATGGTCGGCCACGACATTTTAGTTTCCTTTCTTGTCTTTGATTTCCAAGGTGAATTCTTGCAAGAGAAGGATCCAGCGGAATAATCGTTATTTCGCATCCTTTTTCTCGAGTAAGTACTGTAGTGTGGCATGGTCAATATATACGATGGTGGATGATCCAACTAGGTAAGGGCGAAACTTATCCAAAGCATAGACAACAGCTAGGAACTCTTTTTCAGTGGTTGTGTAATTACGTTGAGCGTCATTAAGAGTTTTACTAGCGTAGTAAATGACAATGGGTTTTTCATCACGTCGTTGCCCTAGTATGACACCAATAGCAAAGTCATTAGCATCACACATCAGTTCGAATGGTTGAGACCAATCAGGGGGTTGAATGATAAGATCGGTACTCAGGGTGGTTTTTAGAGTTTCAAAAGCTTGTTTGCAATTGAAATTGAAGTCGAATACCGCATCCTTAAGCAGGAGATTGGTTAAGGGTCGAGCAACTTTAGAAAAATCCTGAATGAATCTCCTGTAAAATCCAGCGTGGCCTAAGAAGGCATGGATATCACGAACTGTACGTGGGAAAGGTAGCAAAGCAATTTTAACAATTTTAGCTTTATCAACCTCTATCCCGTCTTTCAAAACAATATGACCTAAAACAAGTCCTTTGGTAACCATGAAATGACACTTCTCCCAATTAAGTACCAGATTTTTCTCTTTGCAACACGTTAACACTTTAGAAAGGTTGGATAGGCAATCGTCAAAGGAATTTCCATAAATGGAAAATTTGTCCATGAAGACTTCCATATAACATTCCACCATATCACTGAAAATATGAAGCATGCAGCGTTGTAAGGTGCCTGGGGCATTGCAAAGACCAAAAGGCATTCGTCTGTATACAAAGGTTCCAAAAGGACATGTGAAAGTTGTCTTTTCTTGATCGGCGGGATCGATGACAATTTGGAAGTAGCCAGAATAGCCATCAAGAAAATAGTAGTAAGCATGACCAGCTAAACGTTCTAGCATCTGCTCAATGAATGGGAAAGGGAAGTGATCTTTACATGTTCTGGCATTAAGTTTGTGATAGTCAATGCAAATTCTCCATTTTAATGGAATGCGAGTGGAGATGCATCCACCATTTTCATTTTGTACACTTTGAATGCTGGACTTATTGGGAAAACGTGGACAGGACTAACCCAGTCACTATTAGAGATAAGGTATTTGATACCCACATCAAGTAAATGTAAAACTTTCTCCCTCACTACTTCTTTCATGGCGGGTTAAGGCGACGTTGCGGTTCTCGCGATGTCTTTGAGCCGTCATCCAGATGTATTTGATGCGTGCATACACTAGGGTCTATTCCTTTCATATCATCTAAGGACCATCTGATAGTAGAACGTTGTTCATGAATGACACGAATCAAACTTGCTTCTTCGTCGGTAGTCAAGTAAGAAGAAACTATTATAGGGTGACTACCATCGGGATCGAGATGCACGTACTTCAAATCAGAGGGTAGAAGTTTTAAATCCAGAGTTGGAGGATTGGGGATCAAGGATTCGTGAGGGGCTGTCTCTTCAATGGAAAAGAGTGAGTCCGGTTCTTCTTAATCAGATGGCAATGCAGTAGTAGGGTCAAATAGTGGTACTAACTCTAATAATGCATGGACATCCTTAATATACGAGTCATCGTCAAACTCAGGATTATCAAATGAAAGAAATTGGTGTACCTCATCTTCGGGAAAATAGTTTGTTAAATAATCATGTGTCAGACTATCAACCAAGCTAATCTCACCCTCCATTATAGGATCGGGAAATTGTTTCATTAATTTGAACACATTGACTTCGACAGAAAGGTTCCCAAAAGACAATGTCATTGAACCATCCCGACAATTTATGAGAGCATTAGCAGTTGTAGGAAATGGACATCCCAAAATGATAAGAATGGAGTCATAGGCTACTTCGGTATCTAGAATGACAAAATCAACTGGGGTCGTAAAAATCTTGAACCTTGACTATGACATTTTCTACTATGCCCTTTGGGTACTTGATGGAGCGATCCGCGAGTTGTAGAGTCATATTGGTAGGTTTAAATTCATGAAGACCTAACTGCTTAAATAAGTAGTAGGGAAGTAGGTTAACACTGACGCCTAGGTCTAAAAGTGCAATAGTGGTATACTTGTCGCCCAACGTGCATGGTATAGTTGGTGGACCTGGTTCTTTGTATTTTACCACACCATTGGTAGTAGTAATCGAGGGAAACTGCTTAGTGAGGAACGCTTGTTGAGAAACATTCGTATGTCGTTTGTTGGTGCACATGTCCTTCAAAAACTTGGCATGCTTGGGAAAATGCTTCAGCGCATCTAGAAAAGGTAGGTTTATGGTCAAATTTTTGAAGGTTTCACAGATCTCATCGAAATGTTCGTCAGGTTCATTCTTTGCCAAATGGGCAGGGAATGGAGCGTTTGGGCAGAATCGGGCATATGGATCAGTGGCATCTTTCCCTAGGGATGTGGATGTAGATTTGGAAAGAACAACTTCGTCCGTTATAAGTCGCAAGGTAGGAGTTGGAAGGACGTCAGCCGTGGCTTTCATCAATTTGACCTCTGGCATACGTATGTGATTGTCGATGGTTTGGCCAGAATGAAGAGTGGTGATGGCATTTACCTCACCCTTGCTGGGATTACTAGATCCTGG
This sequence comes from Coptis chinensis, assembly GCF_015680905.1. Classification (NCBI taxonomy): domain Eukaryota; kingdom Viridiplantae; phylum Streptophyta; class Magnoliopsida; order Ranunculales; family Ranunculaceae; genus Coptis; species Coptis chinensis. The sequence continues at coordinate 44,095,276 of NC_141456.1, forward strand.
TGTATTGTTGAGTTCAAAGGCAGTGTTTGTGGGCTTAGGGTTTGAACCGCTTGGCGAAAACACGCTTTTGACCCTTTTATCCCGTAACTAACAAATTGAAGAGACTGTTAGATAGATGCTAGGATTTGATTCTGTTAATTCATGTAAGTCAGAAAAGTTTCAGCTATTTTATCGGTAGTGGATTGTACCAGTTTAGCAGTAGGAACAAGTTCACGGTTATTGTTTACGGGTTGATTTTGGTAGCCATATCCTTGATTAGCATGAACAAGGCTGCGGTTGTTTTGGTACCCTATATTTGCGTTGTTAGGAAAATTACTTTGCCCTTGCTGGAATTGCGAAGGATTTCCTTGACGGTAGGAATTATAGTTCGCGGGTGGTTGTACAGGAAAGTTGTTGACACCCGTAGTAGCTTGTTGTTGGGCCGGGGGGGCCCAAGCCAAATTCGGATGTTGTCACCAAGGTGCATTAGGGATGTTGAAAGCACAAGCCTCTTCAGTTGGTTGGGGAGGGAACTCGTATGCCAAAGGACAATAAGAATCGGCGTGCTCAGGACTTAAGCAAAGAAGACATGGGGAAGCGTTGGCTACCATGACTGGTTTAGGTTTTTGATCATTTACTTGAACCGACAGAGCATCGACCGTTTTGTTTAGGGACTCGATCAGAGTTTTTAATTCCGGATCGGGTTTGACCTCGAACATAAACGTAACTTTAGTAGGAGTGTCTTTAGATGATATGGAAGAATCAGTGTTAGCCAAATGGGTGCTTCGTGAAGCCTGTTTTTCAAGAAAAGTGTATGCTTCAGTAGCGCCTTTGTCCATGAAACAACCGCCGTTCATGATATCTAATGTTTCCTTTTGATGGTCAGAGAGACCATTAAAGAATGAACGGACTAAGACAGCGGTGTCGAGTTGATGATGGAGACATTCGAGAAGTAGATCAGTAAATCTGCCCCATGCTTCCGAAAAGGATTCCTGGGGGTGCTGGCGAAAGAATTGAATCTTCTTAAGCATTTCTGTAGTTTTCTTCTGAGTATAGAACTTTATCATGAATGCTTGTACGAGTTTGGCCCATGTGTCAATGGATTGCGGTGCTTCGCCTGCGAGCCAAATTGAAGCTTTATTAGCTAAGGTGAAGGGAAACAACCTAAGCAAGACTTGTTCGTTGGTAACAGTCGGATGGTGGAAAGTGGTGACTACTTGTTGCATTCGACGAAGGTGATTGTACGGTTTTTCATGGTCTAGACCATGGTAAACAGGTAATAGACGGAAAATGTTTGGAGGAATGCGAAAATCACTTGCAATCTCATCGAGTTTAATGCAAGAAGCAGGTCCTTCTTGTAAGACAGTATAGAAATCCGAAAAGGGTTTCTCGACTGTGGGATTTTCCTGGACCATAATTAAGGGAGATAATGGCAACGGAGATACTTGGCGAGGTTGGTTTACGGAGGAAAAACTATGTCTAGGAGATAACTTAAGCAGTTGTTTATTGTATTTCCGACAACGATATTTAAGTTCTAATTCCTTATTAGTACCAGACCGTAGTCTTATACAAACACGAGTTTTAATTCTAGGCTCATAAAGAACAACTTATGACAGGATGATTTAGAATTAAGGAAGGAGGGAGGTGAAGCACGTCTTCCTGAGTTGTTGCTAACTTGAGCAGGTAAGCTAGGATAATGTGTGAATATTCCAGCAGCCAGGTCACCTGAGAGAATTGAGGGAGGTTGTTCGTGCTAGCACGTTCCTTAATTAAGGCAACCTCAAATTTTCAAGTTTCCTAGACACTGATGGAATAGGATGATGATTTATGATGGTGTCTTATGCGTGGTATTATTAAGATGATTATGATGAAATTTTAATTATTAGGATTTTTTTATTTTTTTATTTTTGTTTTTTTTGTTTTTTTTTTTTTTTATTTTTTTTAGTTTACGTAATTAATGTACTATGGAGACGTGATTACAGAACATGCAATTAAAAACGATAGATGCCAAAATAGAAACTAAACATACAATTAACACATGCTAGTTTTACACAGGAAGTCTACACATGCAACTCTATATTACTTATACGTGAATAGAAATATGTCCTACGCATGCAATAATCAATAGCTATCGATACGTGAAACTATATGTGAGCTAGGGGAATGTTGAGAACGAACTCATGCAAATGAATACCGTGTACGTGAATTGATGTAATTTACACATACAAAAATATTCTAAGCAGGTAGTTTGAAATTACGCATGCATCCAAATATATTCGAATCATATTAATCGTATTAACGTGAAGATGTAATGACGAACCACATTTATATGTAAAGAGTTCTAATGCTAACACACAAACATGCGAGGTAAAACAGGTTATAGCAAACAACCAAATAATATCCTCAACAAAGTTTGAGGAGTTTAAGAATTCGAAACCTGGCATCCCGCGATTCCTCGTATAACGATCGAATTAACTCCCAAGCTTATGAACTTACTGGATGGTAGATAAACAGGACTAGAGAGTCCAAAATAGTACTAAGAAAGAAAGTTGCATGTACCTGAAAACCGAAGTGTTGATACTCCAGGTTAGTCTTGCGCGCTACTAATTTAGTCTCGTCCGAGACTCTTTTATCAGTTCAGTACTTCAACTTCCTATGGAATACTTAGACTGTGCTAATAAAAATAAACAAGATATGGTTCACAGATATCTATTAGTAGAAAAAATTGGGGTAAACAGGTACGGAACACGTTAGTATCGCAAAAGAAATGGAAATAAAAAAGATGAAGGGGTAAGGGAAGGGTTTTTGTTTGATGTATTCCAGTTATTACGTTTAAATGTCCAGGACCCTTCCTCAGCAACGGCGCCATTTGATAAACCGTTCTTTTCACATTTTGGTTTTATACTTAAGTCCGAGGTCCACAGTCCGAAGTCTGAAGACCAAAGTCCAAAGTCCAAAGTCTATATAGTCGTCCATTTAGTCAAGTTACCTTACTCACGTGGGTTTGTAGGATAGATCAAGTAAGGGATCGTCCAAACCTTAGGGCTTGGTAAAGTTTACAACTGGAATTACAACTTTTAGTGAGTAGGATTTTGGGTTTTTTAGTTGGTTTAAGTAAATTAACGGTAATGCAAGTAACGTAAATTACTAACGGTGATTCGACGTAAATAAACAAAGATAGAGAAACAGGGAGAGGGTTAATCATACTCATGCAAGAATTATTTTTCAACAGTTTATATTACCACATCACTACAGCTCTAATTCGTCTCGAGTTCATAAACAAACCCGAGACGACGTCAAGTATTGATCCCTAGCGAAATGCCCGCATCTCTGAGTCGCATCTCACTAGTATAAGGAGTTGAACTAATATTTTATCTCTGGAATATCATTTCAAGTCCTGGTTCGATTCTACATCAGCTAGACAAATTGGAGAGCTGTCTGACATTAGAGAGTCGCACGCGAGACATTTTGGGTCTCTCGCGAGACTGTTCTGGAGCATCAGTACTCCAAATTTGTACAGTCTCAATCATTTTAGGACCAATGTATAATCTACACCTAATTCCTAAGTAGTAATTCTAGAACATTAAAGTGTCAATCCGGATTCTCACACGAGCAACATAACCCTGCCTCTGAGGGGGGGGGGGCTTAGCTCATGGTCATTGGAGGAATAATTAAACTTGTTGTATACAATAAATAAGTAAATGCAGGACAGGAATTAAACTTGAAAAGAAATGACTTTTATTAAGAAGAAATAACTTACAGTATTGAAGTTGCTGGAAGAGAAAATGACAGAATATAAAGTACATACTGGAATGAAGCTACAGACGATAAATTAAAGCTAACAAACTAATGAGCAAGGCTAAAGCATAAAATATTGAAGGAGAAATATTGAAGGCCTCCCTCACATATATATAGGATGGTCTCCCCTCGTGAAGCCATTTAATTTGGTTTTGTCCGTTTCTCAAATTGAGACATTCAAAACTTTGAAATACAAAGTTTTGGCTTCATATGAATTACTTTGGTTCTTTGTCTTTTTGTACCTTATGTTTTGTCATTTGCTCAATTCAATTCAAAACATTGAATTGGTACGTGTCTTCTCCTTTTGCAAGGTGGCAAAAAATTGTGACCATCACTTGCCACCTGTCTATGCTGACTCGTCATGCCTTTTGGGCCCGCAGAGTGGGTCCACGTGGTGTGTCTAGTGGCGGCGCCGATTTTGGCAATTTTACAACTTTCTACATGTGAACCCGTTCTGCACTGGTTTTGTTCCTTTGGACACTTCGGCTCTAGTCAAGCTTTGTTGGGCTTCACTGGGGCTGAGTGGTAAAACTTCAAATATTCTAGTATTCTCGTACTTCAATGCATGTTTTATCATTATATTCACGTTAATTGTGAAAACCTGCAAAAGTATGAAAATATAATTATTACATGATTATTAATAACATAATTGACCAAAATGTTATGTCTCTCGGTGTTTAATATTACAGTTTTGGGTGTTTATCAACTTCTCATACTGTGTCTAAGAATGAGGAGCGAAGAACTCGGAGATCAACAAGTAGAAAGATAGAAGAAGTAGAGGAAATACAAGAAGAAGAGGTGTCGTTAAAGGTTTTGTTGAGAAGAATGGAAGAGTTGGGAAATCAGAATAAAATTTTAATGGCAGAAAATAAGGCTGTAAGAGAAGTATATGAGAAACATGCGGAAGACGCAATGTATGAGAAAGATGGAGAGGCATCGAGTTCTGGCACTCCAATAGTAAGAAAAAGCCATATCGAAGAAGTGAGAATAAGCCACCATGAAGAAGTACAATCAAAAGCAAGATCGACACCGAAGGTGGTGCAAGAGGAAGAAATAGAGGCACCGATCACGAAGGAAATGGTGCAGGAGATGTTACAGAAGCAGTTTGGAGACCAGTTGCTGGAGAAAGTCTCAGCCTTGGTACGAAAGCTAGCAGACGATGTGAGTAGAAATCCATTGAAGAAAGAGATAGAAAGGTCCTCGTTACCCCCAAAATTTAAGAATCCAAAATTCAGTCAGTTCGAGGGGACCACTGATCCCATGGATCATCTTTTTAGCTATCGACATCAGTTCTCAATTTATCAGGGTACCGAGTACTAGGATACGGTATTATGTCGATCGTTTTCTTTGAGTTTAAAAGGAAAAGCATTGAAATGGTTTTGTACTATGCCTGAGGGATCCATTTCATGTTTTCGCGAAATTGAAGAAAGGTTCCTTACCAATTACAGTCACCAGAGGGTGAAACCAAAGCAGGTGTCGGCCTTATTTCAGTTAAAGCAAGCAAAGAAGGAGTCAATGAAGGACTTTTTGACAAGATTTAAGGCTGAAATGCAGTCGGTGGAAAGATTAGATGAATCAGAAATGACAGCTGTCATAGCTTTCAAGCAGGGGTAATGCCAGGATCTTTTATGCATAAGTGTTTGTTAAGGAAAGAGGTTAAAACATTGTAGGAATTATATGATAAGGTTGATAGAGATATCTTAGTAGAGGAGGGGTTGAGAACCGCCACTGCGCAAGCAGTATTACAAGTCACCAATGTAGGGAAAAAAGATAAGGATAGAAATGATCGCCATGAAGGTCGAGATTTCTCGAGGTCAGATAAAAAAGACCTCAGGAGCATTATACAAACCGAGATAATCAGCCATAACAGCGAAGGAAGTATGACAAAACATTGAAAGAGGAACTCGATCCTAGTAATTTCATAGCTCTCAATTCTACAGCGGAAGATATCTTGTGGAGGATAGCAAAGGAAGATTTTGTAGTTTGGCCGGAATATACTCATAGAGAAATGAAAGGAAGACCTTATTGTCAATTTCACAAGATTGAGAACCATGAGACTAATATGTGTTTCCAGTTATTAAAAGAGATAGACAGGCTCATGAAAGATGGGAAGCTGAAAGAGTTTTATGTTGATGTTAGACCCGCAGAAACAACGACCATACGGGAGAAGCCATTAGGGGTAATAAATATGATTTACAAGGGGGAAATTCCTCAAAAAAAGATTTTTCGAGATAAGATAAGGAAGATCTCGACGGTCAAAGAAGTGCTCGAGGTCAATATCGAGCCATTGCCAGTGAGTCAACAGCTAATATCGGCTAGCATTCCTAGGGCAATCATGTTCGTACTGGAGGACTTGTCTAAGGTAATGCTACCACATGATAATGCATTGCTAATCACTTTGCCTATTTCGGGCTATGATGTACAGAAGATATTAGTGAACTGTGGTAGTTCTAATATTTTATTTTGGAAAGCATTTAAAGGAATTGGTCTCGATGAGTCACATTTAAAACCACCAAAGTTCAATTTATATGGTTTTAATGGAACGTCTATGATAATCATAAAAATGATAGTTTTACTAATGAACAAAGCGATGAAACTCTAAACGAAAGTAAAACTAAAAACTGAACTTGTACTAGACTTATCAAAATTTCTACTCTCGATACTATTGAAGTAGAGTTGGAATAGAAGATTCGTTCCACTCCTAGTTCTTTAGCATTCAAGTTTCCTATGACTATCAATCCTACCAAAGTCAATGAGAGAATTACGAATTATACTATGAAATGCTATGAAATACTAAGGTTTGAATCTAAAATAAGAATTAGGGGGGAATTGAATCCACTTTGAATCCAACTTAAGAACTAGCATAGATTGTTGTAATCCAATTCTTACATTCTTACGGTAAGAATTGGTCGGTCTAATCCCTAATTATACATGGCATCTCTACCAATTCATAACTAGCATGTGAGGAAGTCCACCCATTCTCATGGTGAATCAACTCCCTTCTAGAGTGGAATAGACTCTTACAATGTTTCTACGCTACACAATCAAGTTTTCATCAAGGCTTCATCAAACCCCTCTAATGGAGGTTTAACCTTGATTCATCAAACTATCATTTTCAATTGAAATTGAATACGACATAATATAAAGATTCTAACTTTATGAATATAAAGATTCTAATCAATAATTCAAAACTAAATTAAACAACTAAGAAATGAATAACAACTAATAACTGAATTTAGATCTAACCAATTTTAAATAACAAAATCGAATTTAACAAGAACTAACTATTTTATTTATCTAATCAATAATAAACAATGATTCAAATACTTAGTCTAAAACAAGGAACGAAAACTAATTAATAAACTAATTAAAATTCTCAAAACTAGATCTAGAACTAAGGTTTAATGGCTACTCTAATGGCTACTTTCTAACCTAAGTTAATTCATACTTAAGAGCTAAGTCTTGTGTGTGTAAATAGAGGAGACCAGATCCACATTTTCATGCATGGGCTGAGAGTCCATATTTTGGGCCAGAAAATCGAGCCCAAAGCCCAATTTCTTCAGTCCATAGGGCCCTTTTCAGCTGGCTTTGACTTCAACAGGCCTTTCATCTACTTTTGCTCCTCTGATTGCGTCAAGGTTTGGACCATTGGAAAGCCCTTTCTAAGACGGTTTTTTAACATAAGGTACGCCCAATTCCAAGTCTTGAGTCCAACGATACGATCTTTGGAAGTTCTGCTAACTTTTGTGTGTTGTTTCTGCCAGTCTTGGCCTTTAATCCCAGAACTTCTTAGCAACCAACCCTTTGATCCTTTATATCGCCTGTAATGCCCGAATTTAAAATACGTATTTATTTATTTATTAATTAATTAATTTATTTATTTAAATTCGCTGGATTGGATTTGGGATATGTGGGCCTGGTTTCGGGCCCGAAGTTTGTGTTGGGCTTGGGTTTCAAACCCAAGTATATATTCATATTGTTCTGGAGAATAGGGTTTTTAGATAATAAAATAATAAAAATGGAGGCAGCTTGTTGGCTAGAGCGTTGGAGCGCGACAATTCAGACGATAAGGGATTTTTCGAGTTTTAATACAGGTGAGTACTTAGTTTTTCTACTTCACGTGTATACGGAAACAACCTTAATGTTCAATGTTTTTCACTCATTTTTACTGTTCGTTCTTCCTCATCGTTTGTCGTTATTGTTAAACTATGTTGAAAACTTTGAAATTGACATTTAACTGTCGAAGTTTGATTGGGCATATTAATGGCGTCGTCGTGAGCCCAAGATAAGGGAATTGTCTTGCCTTACTGCCTTATTGTTGTTTGAACTTTTTCTGTTGTGGTGGGTTTGTATTGGTTGATGTCGGGGTCAAATGCTTGATGATTGATTATTGACGGTGGTTATGGGGAAGTGTTGGGTAGGTGGTATTGACGTGGGTTTGAAGGATGTCAAAGCTTAAAGGAACTGTTAATGGCGGCACGCCCAGACATCCTCCAGTAAACTAATTCAAACTGTTTTTCGTTGATTTTGTTGGTTGATTGATAATGGATTAAAGTGGGGTAGTGTAAGGTGTGTGAGGGCTGTCGGATGGGGCTGTTGGAGGTTGTAGAAGCCATTAATAGCGGCCAGAAATTTCCCAGATCTAGTTTTGGTGAAGATGGGGAATTCAAGAATTGAAGTTTTTGCTTTTGTTAAAGTGGTTGGGGTTTTTCCCCTGATCATTTTCGGTTAGGTTGGGAATTTTGAGGGTGGCTGATTAGTGGTGGCTTGCGGTGGAGGAAGAGAACTGGTGAGGGAGATGACCGGCTGGGCTTGGGCTTTGGGCCAAAGCTTTTTGGTTTTGTTAGTTGGGTCGGATTCATTCCTATTGTTTTGGGCCTAAACATGAGTTAGTGGTTGGGCCAGATTCTATTATTTAGTTTTGGGTCAGTTCAGTTTAAAGTTTTTGGGCCGGTTTCAGTTCAATTTTTGGGCCAAACCCATTTGTGTTTTGGGCCAGTTTCTAATATTGTTTGGGGTCAGTCCATAGGACTTAATAGAGATCCAAATGGGTCTTTCAACTTTTAGACTTTTGGGTTCTAAGGTTTTGGGTTTGGGCTTGGTTAGTTGGGTCTGAAAATTTTTCCTTAGTCATGAGCCATGCACTTTTGCCCTTAGCCATGAACCATGGCTCTGACCCTAAACCTGTTGAACAGGGAAACGACAGTTTGACTTTGACTATGATGTGTTGGCTTTGACTTTGACTTTGACCATTGACTTTGGAATATTGACTTTTTCTAGATTTTCACATATTTAAGAATATGGACAAATGTAGTAATAAAATATTATCGAAAATTGTATAATTTTGTTTGTCATTATCTAATTAAGATTTGACGTGAGTAGTGTGTAAAGAATATAATATTGGCACGTAACAAGAGGAGAATTCTTATAAGACTTAGATATATATGTTTTTATGAGAATTAAACTACATACGGACTTGAGTTCACATAAATATATTGAACGAATAGATTTCATGATTGATTATTATTATGAGTTGCTACTTAAATGAATTGTAGTATGTATGAAGGCTTGAGATATTTCATAGGGTGTAGTGCAATATATTATTGGCATGTGAAATAATAAGTTTCGAGATTTGATATAGAGATACTTGGATATCGAGCAATGAATAGTATTGGCACGTGATAATGTGGATTGTATTATAATGAGAAACGTTGAGCTTCAGTACAATTAAGTATACTGGCATGAGATAGAATAAGAATTATTCTGAGATATAAAGGTATGACACCTGAATAAATTACGTAACGAAAATCTTAGAACCTAGGTACCACAACTCATGTGATTTGGCCCTTGTGATGGGCGTATGTGATATGATTGGCCCTCTGGCGTTTCAGTGAATCTGAATGGCCTTTCCGGCGTAAGTAATGTGATTGGCCCTTCTAGCGTTTCAATGAATCTGAATGGCCCTTCTGGCATAGCTGAATAGTGGCTTGATTATTCCGTTCGCAAAATTAGAACGAGACGCGCGATATTTTATGCCGTATAATGGTAGTACTCACCTAATGGTTTTCGTGTGAGGGTTACCTGGTGTGCGGCATCCCGCTCAGGGTAGTTACGCATGGAGTGGTTCATTATGTGAGGGGAGGCATGTGGATGTACATGTTCGGCGTTGGGAAGCGATTATGGTAGCCAGGGAAACTAGGTAAGACATAGTTACAACGTGATTTTAGGGACACGCAAAGAAAGCCTTAATTAATATAATTATGGTAATATGCTGGTTAATGATATATCTTTAGATAGATGATTGTATATGGTTTTGCAGAAGGGTGGGTCAAACTAATTATTTGTGCAGAGACGACCCACTCCGTAATTGAGCATGAAATGCGGTAAGTATAGAATATGCTTGGCTGGTTATTAGTTTAGTTAGAACCTAAGGCGCCTCGTGTAGGAACTCACTACACTATAAGGGTCATTTTGTAACACAACAAAATTTTTATTTGTAACACATATATCCGTTAGAACCTGTCTAACGGATATAATTGTTAGGTTATTTCGTATCCGTTAGTATCTTTCATTTTATTTTTCCAACTATTTTCAAAGTATTGTTTTAATCTTGGGTAACAATTAGATCTGTTAGGAAACAAATAAAAAATGGATAAAAAACATCTAACACAAATACCAAAAGGGTATATATGGAACTAACAGAAAAGATTAGAAGGAAATAAAACAAGTTCTCCCCGATGCTCATCTCTCTCAAGTCTAAAAGCCTCCATGGAAGCCTTGTCTACTTTATCAAACTCTCGCCGTCGAAGAAGTGAGCCAGGTACATTTTCTTTTTCATTCTCTTGATTTGTTTTCTCTCTCTTTCAACCCCAAACCCTAGGTAGCGAATTTCCAAGTTTTTTGTTTTAATTGTGCTCCTTGAAATGATCAAGTTAGGTTTATTTCATTGCTAACAAATTTGGGGGAATTAAGTTTTGTGTGAGAACTGCAACATTGGGATATTTTGTTGGTTTGGGGTTTGGTTGGCTCTTCAAAATCACCATTGCTTGTCCATTAGAACTCTAATATCTACCATTTCTAAGTTCATTGTTTTGTTTGTTAAACACCTTATAATTATCTAGACAGCTAACAAGGTTACTAATGCTTGACAATAATTTTGAGTCAAATATAGGTATTTTATGTTTATTTCATTATCTCACGCTCTCAATTTTTTCATTGTGGGTCTGGGAATAATGATTTGTGATATCCAGGAAGAGGACACACACCATTGGGGATGATTGCAAGCATTTCAATTGTAGAAGGTCCAAATGCTTGAAACTGTAAGTCATGCAAGATGATAATAATGAATGGATACTAGTAAGCCAATCCCTGCAATTTTCGTTGACATGTACGCATTATTGTTGGCTGTTATTGTGAGTGCTTTGTTGTTGGAAAATAAAAGGGGATGCAATTGCAAGTCCATCTGTTTTAAAAATATTATGAATGCTTTCAGGTTTAGATATTTGTTCCAACCTTGGTCTTATTACCAATTGTAATATAATTTATTCTCTTACCATTGGGCATTCTTAGATGTATACATGTCTGGTGTTGGATGCTCGGCTGGGTGTATATGTGAAGGATGCAAAAATTCTTTTTGGCATCAAAGAAGGTAAGTTCTAAACTTTCATTAAAAAATAGATACTTGTGCAATATTGAGATGCATAGCCTGTCTCACATGTATTTCATCAGCTAGGTATAAGATATTTGAAAGGTGTATAAGTGTAGCTACTGATATGTAGTTATTTTTTTAGTTGATATAAAGGTTTATTTTTAGTTATTTTTTTTCCTGATATGTAGAAGCAGTGAAAATCTTAAGTAGAAGTAGTTGATTTTTCGGTCTACTCTATGTCTCTACCAAGGAAATAAGCTGATCGGGAATTTTGGCGTAAGAGTTTCTGCAGTTTCCATAAGTTGTATCTCTTTATTTGGTGATATAACTGATCATATTGGACACTGCCCACTTTTCAACTTTATTTGCATCAGTATCTCATAATTCAGCAAGTTACAATATAATTGATTAGTTCATTTGTTTTGCATCTTTGCTTGCCTTGCTTGGTTATATTTTGCATGCCACATAAACATTTAGCTTTTGAAACTTACTTCCACAGACATTTTTTCTTTGTTGTATACCACTCACCGACTTCACCGAAATAAATAAATTTATTATGATAATCTTGATTAACTAATTATATCCAAAATTAGGTGTTCCTTTTACCGTTGTTGCTCCCCTGCGACTTTTGTGCTTGCATTTGGATAACCTATATATCAAGATGCTCACCCATTTACAAGGAAGTGTTCACTTGCCCGGTTCTCTTTGTTGGTATACTTCACCCATTATGATAATGCCTCGCCAGGTGGGAGCATGTTAAGCGCCAAGAGTCCGACTATGATATTGGGTATGAAATTCAAGAGGATGACACCCTTGACATATCTTGAAGGACACTCACTCCCATCAAGGTTGTGAAAGCAAGCTCTCCAAAGAACTATGAGCACTCACCGCCACTACTATTGCTAGTGAACTTACTGTTTTTTTGAAGGCTATGATAATGGGGATTTTCCACGCTATAATGTAATTATATCCTTGTTAATCTCATCCAATGGTTAGTTATAGTTTCTCTAGATGTAATCAATACTTGAGACCTATAACACTTTCATTTTTTTTGGAAAGTTTGAGACTAATGTGATTTTTTTTTTTATTTGTAAAAATAGGTATACTCACCTTAAAAGTGCATTTATGGTGTTATTTCTGAATGTGGTACTTGTCTTTTTGCATTTGTCGTGGCTTTGGAATCTATAATATCACTTAATGGCTAGATGAGGAAGCTTTTCTCAGATTTGCTAGCTACTACCATTGTTATGTATGTTGCACCTCTACCTTATATTACCTATCTTGGTGCACTTGGGCTCTTGGCCAATAATTCACTTGTTACTCTGTGTTCTCTTGTCATGTAACTTTAGATGGATACGGTAGGTTAAGTCATTTCAATATTTTTGTTTGTAAAGGGGGATTTGGACTGTGGGCTAAGTACTGTAGTATTGAATAGTATTGAATGTGATGGTTTTTCTTGTTATTCACTTGTAACTTGAGTTGTTGTGAAAGCTCATTGAATCGAAGTTTTTGTTTCTATATAAATTGTGATTTGGATTGGGGTTTTGTTTCAATAAAGTTTAGTTTGTTGGTTTTTCTTATTATTCAATTGTTGCTTGAGTTGTTGTGGAGTGTGATATTTGTGTGAGATGGAATAGTTAGATGTGGTAGAGCTAATATGTGCAGGGTGGAAAATATTAGACCTGGGGATTTTTTTTTTTTTTTGTGGACTAAAATTTAGTAATGGATATATCTGTTACACCAAAGTTGACTAGTAGTATGTCACACATCTATTACCAACATATATTTCTGTGACAAACCAAATCTTTAAAATGTTAGTAACCAAAGCATGCCAAATTTTTGTAACATTTGTATCCGTCACAATCAACAATTAACTATCTGTTACAAATATTTATAGTAATGGATATAATCGTTACTAAAATTAATTAAAGTAACAGATATACCCGTCAGTAATTTTTGCCTAAGTAACTGTAACACCCCAGAGCTAACGGATATAAGCGTTAGTAAAAATATTAATAACGATTATGGCCGTTAGTAAACGCCTTTTTTGGTGTAGTGAGTAAATGCCTTTTTATTATGCGTATGGTTTGTTGTGTGGTTAGTGGGAAGTTAAGGCGCCTCAGTGGAGGAACTACCTGCCTTACTTATTGTAGTTAAGAATGTTGTATTAGTTGTTGGAAGTTAAGGTGCCTCGGTGGAGGAACTAACTGCCTTATAGATTGTGTATGTATATGTATAAATATATATTGTATTTTAGAGCTACTCACACCAGCATTTTTATAATGCTGACCCGATTTGCATGTTTGCTCATCGGGTGTGTTCATTAAAATGAACATAGTTGATAAGTCTTGACAGGTTTAGTGTTGAAGAAGGTTGGTTGCTGCTTGTGGTTTGCGTTAGCGTTGCATTTCAGGATATGTTTTGTTTTCCTTTGAGGTGATATAGATTTTCAGTTGAGACAAGGTTATTTGTATTTTCATTTGTAAATTTAAATAAAGAGTTATTGAAAAGAGATTTGTAACCTAATCTTATTTGTAAATTTTTGTAATGAAGAGGACTTTTGTTTAAGTTAAAAATTTTATTGGTTTTTAATTATCCGCATATTTAAACTATTTATGGGTTTTTGGGAGTTGAGAGTGCGTCACACCTCGAAAATCGAAGAGTCGGAAACAAATATTGTTTTTTTCCCGAATTCTGTCGAAATTCGGGGTGTGACATCGCCAAAGTGGCACATTTATGCACATAATTGAGTTCCATACCTAAAATACATAAAAACACGTAATTAGCATTAACTCTTATTTATTACTCGCATAATTGGTCTAAAAGCATTATTATTAAGGGGTTAAAACTACAATTTTGGGCTTTTATCAAACCACCCCCAAACAGCATTTTGCTTGTCCTCAAGCAAATATGAGAAATTAGCATAATTGACCAAAAATGGAGTTCCAACTAATCCCATTTCGCTGAGTGCGATTGCATTGACCATATGTAACAAGGCCTTAAACCACTAGGAATTCCCTAATAGACGAGTTATAACCTCGTGAGAGTTTTCCAGTGAAGGTACTCAGAAACTTCATCTACTACAACGACTCAGAAATAAACTATTGTTTCCTTATCTATGATTCAATTATCTATACATCTCACTAGCAATTAATACAGATTAATCAAGTCAAAACCTAATTAGCTAATATATGCATAATAATCTATCATCTACGAATAAACATATATATAATGAGTAATACTATGAGATGAACTAGCACGTCCATTTCTGAAAACTCGGAATAGCCTCCTTAAGTAGGTCCTCACATAAAAGTCAAGACAAAAACCACTCTGATTTTTCCTCTCAGTTTCAGTTTCACGCTACTCCAAGCACACTTTACCTTACAATCTCAATAACACACAAGAAAACTGGAGTCGATCAAACACATCTGCCACTTACTATCACACTAACCTATTCCTAATTGAGTTAGAGGTCTTTATTAGGTGTTGTGGATGGGGATTAGGAGATGGTTTAAGAAGGAAGGAAATGGATATTCAAAGAGGACAAGTCTGAGATAATAGAGTCTTCATATTATGTAACTAGAGAAAATCTTATTTTTTACTTTTGCTTCTACGCTTTGTTTCCATCCTTAGCCATTTTTTTTTCTTTGGCTTTTGACTCCTTGATTCCATTTTTGGAGTTCTAACTCTTTATTTACTTTTATATTTTTTTTTTATATTTTTATGTTTTTTATTTGGATGTAAACTTACTTTTCTCTTCTGAAGCGACTAACGAATTCTTGATTTCAAAGGTTCTTCTCTTTTCTATTCTTCATCTCTATTCTCAGACTTATTCAAAGAATTGGGTAGGTTGATTTTTTATTTTGTTTTGTTTTGTAACAGGGTAAAGGATTTATGGTTTGTGAAAGGCTCAAGAAAGGCTCAGAAGGGCGACTAGCAGAAAATAATTCATAGAGTTGAATTTCTGGCTATATCGATCCAAAGAGAGCCTAAATTCTCGCTTAGGATATGGTATAGTAATCAAGAAAGTGGACGTGTGATTTCTCTATCCGGATTTTACTTCTCCCTTGTGTCATTTCTCAAATGTTCACTCATATAAGGCTTTAGGATATATTCTCACGGGATTTGTAAAATAAGTACTCTAGCCTAGATTTCAGAAACTTACTGCCAACAATCATAGATACTCATGTAACATATTTATAGATAGATGAAAGGATTATTACCTACATATTAGCCTAAGTTTCTAAAAAATATTCTAATGCAAAAGCTACGTGAGACTTCTAGATTATTGGGAGCGTAGAGAAAGAAAACAATACCAATATTCCTAAGTGTATAGCATACTTTTTATTTATATTTTTAATTTTTTTAACTAGAAAACAAGTGCATATTATACATATCTATATCCTAACAGATGCCTTAATTACACCTATTTCTATGCCCCCCAAACAAGAAGCATGCTTTGTCCTCAAAGTATTTAAATAAATAAGGTAGAGAAATATCATTGAAACGCGTGAAATTCTTGAACATCTGCAAAAGAAGGTTAAATATACTAATATAGAAAAGAAAAACTAACGCAACTCTATAAGAGTTCTACCCGTAATGGGGTTAATGAGAAAAAGATTGCTTGGGACATAAGCAGACACTAACTGAAATAAAAACTAACCTTAACTCCTGTAACGCTCGTATTTAAAATACGCATTTATTTATTTATTAATTTAATTATTTATTTAAAAATTGGATCGATTGATTTGGATATGTGGGCCTGATTTCTGGGCCCGAGTCTGTGTTGGGCTTGGATTTCAGACCCAAGTATATAAACACATTGTTCTAGATAATAGGGTTCTTGGAGAATAAAAAAAATAATAAAAAAATGGAGGCGGCTGGTTTGCTAGAGCTGAGCTTTCGGACTTCGGGAGGAATTTCGTCGAGCTGTTCATTATTGTGAGTAGTTACATTTTTGTTTCCATTGAAAAATAAATAGAAGTTATATATGTTTGTGTTATCGGTTTTATTTCTCATCCAGTTAAATGATTAACTCTTAAACATTAGGTGTTGAATTACTAAAACTTTAGGAGTAGGATTCGTTGGAACTGTTGAGAGTGCTCGAACTCGGAGGTCGTTAATGGCGGCTAAAAACTAAAATAATGGAAATCGCCCCGTTTTTTTGGGTTGTTCAAACTCGTTTTGTTATTGTGGGTTTGTGTTTTTGGTTGTTTGAATCGCTTTTTGTTGTCGTGGGTTTGTATTGGTGGAGAGGAGTGTGGTCGCAAGCTATCTTTGGTGCTCTCTGTAAAAGTGTTAATGGCGGCAAGAGAAAAATCGTCGAGTTTATGCTTTGTATTGTTTTGGTTGAAACTAGACATGGGGTTTTAGGTTGTGATGTTGGTGGGTTGATGGTTGGTGGTTAGCATAGAACATTGTTGGGAGCTTGAAGGCTTGACAATGGCGGTCCTGACCGATGTTGGGAGCTGAATTTTTGGAGTTAGGTAGTAAAGTTTTGGTTGTATTAAAGTGGTGGGGGTTTCCTCCAGGACCAAAACCGCCGGGTTGAAATGGCAATTGGAACTTAGCGGTGGCGGACGCGGAATGGTGCTTGTTGTTGAGAGGTGGGGACTTCGAGTTTGAGGGCAGCAAAAGATGGGGTTTTTGGGGGTACAAAACCGAGTTGGTTCGGTTTGGGGTGGAGTGCCGGGTGAGTGGTGGTGGTGGGTTGGAAGCGTGGAGAAGAGTCTTTGGTGAGGAGCCGAGAAGAAGAAGACACCGCTGTCGGGTTGGGCTTGGGCCTTGGTTGTTTTGGGTCCGATTTTAGGTTGTTTTGGTTTGGGCGGATTCTAGTTTAAGTGGTTGGGCCTTAGTTTTTAGAGTGTTTTGTTTGGGCCCTTTTCTATTTGTTTTGTATTTTGGACCCGGTTTAATTAAGTTTTGTTTGGGCCGGTTCTAAGATTAAGTTCTATGGGCGAGTTTCATTTGTTTTGTTTGGGCCTTTTCCTATTAGTTTTCTTTGGGCCGGTTTCTAATTTATGTGGGCTGGTCCTTATGTCCCCATTTGGGTCAGGTGGAATAAATAAGTTGGTTTTAAACTTTCGGGTTCTAAGGTTTGGGCTTGGCCAGTTGGGTCCAAACCATTACCTTGGTCATGAGCCCATGAGCCATGCACTTTGACCTTAGCCATGAACCATGGCTATGACCATGAACCTGTTGAACATAGAAACGACAGTTTGACTTTGACTTTGACCATGACAGTTTTACTTTGACCATGGCATGTTGACTTTGACTTTGACCATGACGTGTCGACTTTGACTTTGACCGTTGACTTTGGAATGTTGACTTTTTCCCGTTTTTCACATATTTAAGAATATGGACAAATATAATAATAAAATGTTGTCGAACATTATATAACGTTGTTTGTCATTATCTAATTATGATTTGACGTGAGTAGTGTGTAAAACATATATATATTGGGCTTTGACTGTGGACTGTGGATTGTTTAATTGTGCTGCATTATATGTTGTAAATTGTATGGACAAATCAAATGCTAAAATGTTGTGGAAGCTTGTATAAATTTGGTGGTCATTATCTAATTAAGATTTGACGTTGATATTGTGACATTCTATAATATGTTGGGATATATATATAATGCAATATGTTTGGGAGAAATAAATGTATAAACACTCCATTATTATATATGTGAGATGCTACTATGAGGTAGTATTTGATTGGTGAATATTTGCCTACGGGATTGTGGCTTAGTGCAATAATATATTGGCACGTGAAAGAAAGAAAATGGTTATGAGATATATTAGAGACATTTCTAAATATTGTGGCTTAGTGCAATAATGTATTTGACATGCACGTGATATAGTGAAACGTTTATGAGTCATAAATGTATGACACCAATAAATTACGAAACGAAAATCCTAGAACCCGACTACCACAACTCATGTGATTGGCCCCTTCCGCATTTCAGCTTAATCCGAATGGCCTTCGAAAGTGTAAGTAATGTGATTGGCCCTTCCGGGCGCTTCAGCTTAATCTGAATGGCCTTCGGACGTAAGTAATGTGATTGGCCCTCCCGGGCGCTTCAAGAAAGCTTGAATGGCCCTCCCGGCGAAATTTAATAGTGGCTTGATTATTCCGTTCGCAAAATAGAACGATGATGCGCAATATTTTATGCCGAATAGTGGCATTACTTACATAATTGCTTCTGTGTGAGGATTTACCTGGTGTGCGGCATCCCGCTCAGGGTGGTTACGCACGGAGTGGTTCATTATGTAAGGGGAGGCATGTGGATGTACATGTTCGGCGTTGGGTAGCGATTGTGGTAGCCAGGGAAACTAGGTAAGACATAGATACGACGTGATTTTAGGGACACACAAAGAAAACCTTAAATAATATAATTATAGTAATATGCTTGGTTGATTATTTGTTTAGTTGAACCTAAGGCGCCTCGATGGAGGAACTACATGCCTTATTTATTATGCGTATAGTTTGTTGTGTGGTTAGTGGGAAGTTAAGGCCCCTCAGTGGAGGAACTACCTGCCTTAATTGTTGTGTTTAAGGATGTTATATTAGTCGTTGAAAGTTAAGGCGCCTCGATGGAGGAACTAACTGCCGTATGGATTGTGTATATATATGTATAATTATATGTTGTATTTTAGGGCTACTCCCACCAGCATTGTTTATAATGCTGACCCGATTTGCATGTTTGCTTATCGGGTGTGTTCATTAAAATGAACATAGTTGATAAGTCTTGACAGGTTTAGTGATGAAGAAGATTGGTTGCTGCTTGAAGTCTGCGTTAGCATTGCATCTCAGGATGTGTTTGGTTTTCCCTTAAGGTGATATAGGTTTTTCAGTTGAGGCAATATTATTTGTATTTTCATTTGTAATTTTAATTAAAGAGTTGCTGATGGAGATTTGTAAGTAATCAGTATTTGAGAATTTTTGAAATGAATAGGACTTTTGTATAATAGAAATTTTTATTGGTTTTTAATTATCCGCATATTTAAACTGTTTATGGGTTTTTGGAAGTGGAGAGTGCGTCACACCTCGGAGATCGAAGAGTCGGGGACAAATAATGTTTTTCCCGATGCAATAAAATTCGGGTGTGATGATTTGGTATTAGAGCATTTGGTTAGCTTAGACTTAGGTGAGTCTAGGTGATTCTCGGATCGTGGTTTATGGGTAGTGTTTAAGAAGTATTATTTTCAAAACTATTTCCGCTAGTTGTTTTATTATTACAAAGAAAAGAAAAGAGATACAGAAATAAAGAGAGTCAATATTTTCGTGATTTGTTTATATGTGTAATGTGTATACTTATATTAGTTACTCTGGTGGAGTGCATATGAAATGCTTTTATTTTTCCTTATCATATGAGGAGTGAGTATATGTGTAATATGTTAATTATTAACGGATTTGATCAAAATGATGTGTGCTGCTATAGTGTGGTTTTGTTGTTGGTGATCATTTTCACATGGAGTATGGATTAAGTATGACAACCTGTTTGTGAACTTTGTATTTGAGTGTTAGGTTATTATTCAAGAAACGATAAGATATTTTAATCTATATTGAATGAGCTGCATTAACTGATGACTTTGTGACGTACTGAGTAAGGAACTAATTACCTCGGTGTTGGAGGAACTATCTCGCCTCACTCGTACACTTTAATGGATGAATAGTATTTTAAAGTATAAGAGATTAATTTGTTAAATGGGATTAGTTAGAAATAGACCGAATAATAAAGTAAAAATATAATGTATTCTTTTTTTGATGTGTATACTTATGTATACACGCAGCATTCTTTTGAGATGTGTATATCTTGGTATACACATTTTTGTATTATTGTATATAGAGGAACTATTACCGTATGCATGTGATGATTAATATTGTTTTACCAAGAAAACATGCATGTGTAGGTTGTTTTCTTAAAGTCACGTTATTAATGATTAATTAAAATAATGGTGATAATTGTTAAATTAGTTTCACATTGATTTTTGCATATTCGAGTATTCTTAAATATATACCTTGATTTTGGTTCATAAATATAACCGTGAGAATGTAACTTGTTATGGGTGATATATTAGAAGTGAGTTTATATTATCCTAAAATTTTAAAAATTCGTGTTATACGGTAGCAAGTCTTATGTTAATTGTCATTGTATATGGAGATTAGTTTATGAATCTTTTCACCGGTTAAAATAATTAGTAATAATAATAATAGCAATGAGCGTCGAGTATTTGTTCTTAATTGTTTTGTTTCAGTCTAAATGATTTTGATAGATGAATATGAAAAATTATTTTTTGATACGTGCTATATTTGATCCAGTTGCAAGCATGAATTAGGATTCAAGGGTTGTTTTAAATTTATTATTTCTGAGAGCATGACTAAAGTAAATATAAAGTTTTATTGTAGTATCAATGACATGAGTAACCTTTTGTTTTAAGTGTGTTAGGACACTAATTTTCTTTTATGCATGATAATGAAAGACTCCATAATATTTTATGCAGGGATGAACTTACCCTATATTATTGATTAGTCAAGTAGAATATTAATTTTCGTAGAGTTTGCTACGTGTTAAGAAACTACATGCTCATGAGATATGATATATTTATCTTGCGTTTAAGTGACAATAATAATTTTTTTTAATATATACAGTTAAACTATAATAGGTTTTGTAATGGCATGAGGACATATATTCTGAAATTATTTAGAAATAATTAATACAAATGTTATCTTGCTTAAGTTTAATCAACGTACATTCTTGGGTATGTTCTAAGTTAATAACCAACGTTATTTGTTCGTATAGCTTTACTTCCGAATCTCGGGACGAGATTCTTTTGAGATGTGTATAGCTGTAACGCCCGTATTTAAAATACGAATTTATTTATTTATTAATTTAATTATTTATTTAAAAATTGGATTGGATTGGATTTGGATATGTGGGCCTGATTTCTGGGCCCGAGTCTGTGTTGGGCTTGGATTTCAGACCCAAGTATATAAACACACTATACCATAACAACTTTTTTGTGACACTGGGTTTTTCTCGTTTGTGACGCCAAATTGGCATCAGTATTTTTGTGACGACATTTTGGCGTCACTAAACTGCTAAAGCCGTCACCAATAATTAGAGAATTATTTCAATTAAATGTTGTGAAATTTTACTAAATAAAGTGACGGCAAAAGAGCGTGAAGAAAGAAAATTACAATTAAGGGACCGTGTTTTCTCGGAAAAATTACGACCCAAACGCTACTCTCTCGCCCCAGTGCCCATCATCTATCTCATCTTCTTCACCACTCTCTCTCAACTTCCCACCACTACCTCTGAAAAAGATACATAAACCTAGAAATGGTGGTTGGTCGGTCACCGTGAAACGATTGAAGTATTTAGATCTAAAGCTTCGAAATTTCTTTACTGTTAAACCATTAAATGATTGAAGTATCCGAAGGCAAAGACGCTGAAGAAGGAGCTCGAAGATGTGATTGATTTAATGGAGAAAGGTACTGACGCCATGAAAGTTTGTGATTAATTTGAAATCAAGTTAGGGTATTCAAATTTCTAATTTACTTAGTTCGTTATTCTAGTGTAATCTAGTTTGAATTCATTAATGTGTGGTGTGAAAAAATTGTAAATTTACTGTCGTGATTGATTGAATTCGGTCAATTTATGTTTACTTTCGTGTTATTGGATGGAGGGTTTTTTTCATTTTGTGAGGAAAAGTTTGAACAAGTTTTGCAGTTGATTTATTTTTTTCTTATTTGCTTATAAAAATTGTTTCTTTTTTGTATGGTTGGGTATTCTGAGTGGTGTTTGTTTAGTTCTGGATGGATTTCGTTTTGGATTTTTTGGAGCATTTCAAAATAACCATTCTATGTTATTTTGGTTACATTTCCGTTGGCTATCAAGAACAAGAAAGATGGGGAGTGGTCGTTATTTAAGTTGGAAGAAGAGTTTAGACTATGTAGAAGAGGACCAAGTGATGGACATAGTAGTGCCAGCATCACTGTTATCAATTCCTCTACCTCAAACACCAAAAGAACCTATGGAGTTCTTATCAAGATCATGGAGTATCTCTGCTGAAGAAATCTCAAAAGCTCTTGCTCACAAATAGAAACCGTTTGTTGTGGACATGCCCCTCTTTCGAAATGAAGAGATGGTTGATGCACCACAATATGTAAGATCGATCTTTCCTTTGTCTAACTGTTTGTCTTATTGATCAGTGTCATTAATATCATGTATGACTTCTCCATTTTTTGTTATTTTCATTCTATTAGATAAGAGAACCACAGCATTGCCAAATCATTTACTAGCAATGTACTAGTCTGTATTGCACTGACACTTTTAATTGGTCGAATTTATTATAACTTGGTCACCACTTCAAGTTTAGTGAAGATACCAGTTTTGGTTTCAAATAGTTGAGGGCTATGTCTGCTATGTTTTAATACTCTACTACTTGGCGTTAACATTAAATGAATACACAAAATGCAATATGTATTAATTAAGAGCTGGTTATCCCAAAATCATCATGAAGTAGTTTGACAAAAGTTTATGCAATGTTTCACTTCTATCGCTTTTGTAATTTCTATACTAGTTTTCTTGTAGTTGCTAATTCGAACTGGACTTATTATTTATTTATTTTTTCTTAAAAAATATCTTGAAGAAATCTGTCTAGTGTTCTCACATAATGTGAGATAACACGGTGCAATCACTCTGCTGCAGTTATGCAAACCGGTTAATATGGTTAACACCAGGAGAGCTAGTTCTGTTGGAAAATGGGTTCATAACAAGGAGTTTAGGAACAACAACAACAACAAAGTTAAAAAGAAAGAGAGAGCACGCGTTGATAATGCTTGAGTACATCTTTGCCTTAACGCACGGCCGAGTTCTTTGCGGTGTTGGTGATATGGTCGCAATAGAGAACTCCAATAACTCAAAATGGGAGCAGTGGCATGGCATCACTACGGAGCTCTTAGCATCACATTGTCTTGAAATTGCAGAATCAGCCGGTCGCAGATCATGATCGGGTGGCTTCCGTTGTAAGGTCGGCTGTTGGTGTTAGAACCCTGGGGATCTTATGACTTTATCTTCACTGCAGCTACAAATGGTAACTCCACTTAATTGCTTAGTCTTGCTTAGTCTCTTGTGGACTTTTCTGAACAATTATGGCATGTAAAACTTCTCATTTTATTGAAGAAAAGCACGCCTTTGTGAATGCTTCACAGCTTCAAGAATGGATAATTAACTGGTGGTACAATTTTCTATTGCTAAAGCTTTACGAGGAGTTGTCATACCGAAAGCAAGATCGCCAAAAGAAGCAAGGAACAATGCAACCATTATTCCCTATGATAACTAGGAGTAATAACACTTAAAAAGTCAAGCCCATTCCAGAGCTTTGGAATAATAGCTAGGAGCCTAGTATTATTAATTTAAATACTCTTGGTAAATTTATTTTCATACAACGTCTAAATAAAGTTGGTTTTTGAGTAATTAAAGTTTTTTTTTCTTTAATATTATTTGTTGTTTTTTATTTTTATTATTTATTTACTTTGTTTGTTGTATTCCCTGGGTGATGGTTTCAACTTTACCGTTTTTTATTTGGGAATCGGTTTTTTAGAAAGTCAAGAAAAATAGCTAGATGTAAGGGACAGGAATATATTTTCTGAATGAGATGGAAAAGCATAATTTTAAACTTGAATGTTGTAGTTAGCTATTCCCTGATACAAACATTAATGCTAAAAACAAAAAAAATTGGTTACTGATAAGAGCCCAAAACTGTAGTTTTAACCCCTTAATAATCATACTGTTAGACCAATTATGTGAATAATAAGTAAGAGTTAATACTGATTAAGTGTTTTTTATGCATTTCAGGCTTCAAAGTCCATTATGTTCAGAAATGTGCCACTTTAGCGAGATAAAGGAGCAAAAGTCAGTAGAACTTCCGAATGCCATATCTTTGGACTCAGACCTCGGATTGAGGCCTACCTTATGTCAAAACGACCGGCTCGGAAAGAGCTTTGCAATGGTCCAAGCCTTGACCCAATAAGAGGAGCAGAAGTGGACGAAAAGTCTGTGGAAGCCAACTGCAGCTGAAGAGGCCTTTTTGGACTGAAAGAATTGGGTTTTGGGCCTGATTCTCTGGTCCAAACCATGGCTCCAAGCCCATGCACGATTTTTGGATCTGAATGTATAAAAACAAAATCTTAATTCTTTGTTAATGGTAGATAAAATAGTAGAGAATTAGGGTAGATAGCTTAGAATAGAAAGTAGCCATTAAAATAGCTTCTAGATCTAGATCTAATTGTTTTATTTAATTAGTTTCAAATCCTTTATTAGATTAAACCTTTGGATCTTGTTCTTCATTTGATTAGATCAATAAAGTAGTATTTCTTTTCAATTTTGATTTTTGTCAAATCCAATTCTAGATCTAATTTCAATTCATGTCCTTATTTCAATTTAGTCATTAAATTAGATTTCATTATTGTTAAATTAAGTAAATTTCAATGCTTTATATTATGTTTAGTTTTAATCTAAATGGAAATGATTATGAATGATTCAAGGCTAAACCTCCATTAGAGGGGTTGTGAAGCCTTGATGAAAGCTTGAGTCCGATTATCGTAGAGTCGCCGTATTTTCTATTCCACTCTAGAAATGATTAGTTCACCATGAGAATGGGTTTAATTGTTCACATGCTAGTTATGATTGGTAGAAATGCCATGTATAATTAGGGATTAGGAATAACCAATTGTTCTCAAGCGATTCAATTCGGATTACGACGATTAAATCGTTAGTGGATTAAGTTGAGTTAAGGTGGAATCAATCCCCTCTAACTCCTTATCATAGAATCAACGTAGCCTTCCCATAATTATTTAGATAATCGACTAGTTGCATCTTGTGGGTAGTTGCATCGTAGTATAATTCCCTTCGTAAAACTCTCATAGACTTAAAAACGACTAGTTAGATTAGAAAACATCCATGCTAGAGCACTAGGAGTGGAACGAACTTATCTACTCCACTATATCTCATAGGATTGAGAGTAGAAATCTTTGATAATTCAAGCACGTAAAAATAAAAGTTTAGTTTACTTACGTTGTGAATCCATAGTTCATTTCGAGTAGGTAGACTATAGCATTTCACTTTTATCAAATGGCGCCGCTGCCATCTTAGTTGCACTTTAGCATTGTTTTCATAATAGAATTAGTAATTTTTAAGTCCCATTTCACCCACCCACCCTTGTTTGATTCATATTGTGGTTGCCGTTTCAGTTTTGGAAAAATTCCGCGAGAAAATACGAATCGCCAAAGCTTCAAAGAGAGCGCGACCATGTTATATTCTTTGATTTGATCAATACAAACCCAGCGCTTAAAGAGAGCGACCACCGCTAAGTTACTTGGACTTTCGAATTTACATAGAGGCCAAGCCAAGATAAGCTGAAATTTCCGGATTTCCACAGTTTGCTTCGAACTTCGAGTTGTCAAGTTTTTCAGTGTTTTATTCTCTTATATACACTGAACACGCGTACACAAGACGCTATTCATAAGCGAAGCAAGGACGCAATCAGGTATTCCTTTCTTCCACACCTCGCATCTCCTGTTAGAGGTTTATACTAGTACATCAGAATTGTTTGGAGTGTTGCATGTTTAGTTAAGCTCGACTTAGCCTTGCATGAGATTAAGGTCTGGCCGAACAAAAACACCTAACGTAAATACACAACAACATCAACAAACAAGTCTATCTAGTATACCACAAACTACACCTCTAGCTACTATATCACACACACCACCTGATATAATGGGGGAAGAAAGAGAGACTCCTCTCTCGGACTTCTACAAAGCCTTGAGCGATAGCCCCAAATCTTGCATCGTTCTAGCAGACCCACCGGGGGATTTCAGAATCCCTCCAAATATTTTTAATTTGTTACCCGTGTTTCATGGTTTAGACCATGAAAAACCTTACCAGCACATGCGTAGGATTGAACAAGTCCTAACAACATTCCACCATCCTACGGTTGGTTCGGAACAAATTAAATTAAGGGTATTCCCTTTCACCTTAGCCGATAAGGCGGCGTCTTGGTTAACTGCCCAAGCGCCTAATTCTGTGGACTCGTGGGCTAAACTTGTTCAGCTGTTTATGGAACATTTTTACCCACCCCTAAAGACGGATGAGATGCTTTCCAAGATTCATTTCTTTCGACAAAATCCTCATGAATCATTTTCAGAGGCTTGGAATCGTTTCACCGATCTGCTTATAGAGTGTCCACACCATAACTTAGCAAAAGACACGTTAGTTCGTTGCTTTTTCAAAGGACTTCAACATCACCCTAAAGAAGTCCTTGACATAATGAATGGGGGTAGTTTCTTAAGTAAAGGAGCCTCGGAGGCTTATAAATTTTAGAGGATCAAACTAAAAGCGAAATAACAACCGGGGGTAGTGATGATATCCCCCGCTCCGCTAGTTCTTCTTCTACAGTTAAGGCTACCAGTATGTTTGAGGTTAAATCAGATCCTGAGCTTAAAACTCTAATTGAATCCCTCACTAAAAAGGTAGATGCCATTTCTGTACAACAAAAGCCAATCCCCGTTATGAATGTAAATTCAAATCCATGTAGTTTCTGTTGGAGTCCTGAGCATCCCGATTCCCACTGTCCTATAGCCTATGAACAGGCTTGTTCCATTAATAGTGAACCTAACGCCCCTTGGAGACAAAATCCCAACTTCGGTTGGAGAAATAACCAACAAGTCACACCTCAAGGGTACAATAATCAATATGTTAGGCCTACGCAAAGCTTTAACCAAGCCCCACCAAGACAAGGACGGGTCAGGGTAATTTTAATAATTATAACAACCAAGTGCAACCTCGACAAGGTCAAGCACAAGGTCAAGGTAATTATAATAATTATAATGCTAATAGAGGTATCGTTCCGGTAAATAATAACTATCAAAATCCACCAATAAATAATTCACGGGAAATAGTTCCAGTAACAACACCCGTGAACACTACACCTACCCAACCGGATCGCCTTGACACCTTCATACAAGTGAGCCAAAACTTTTCCAAACCATGGCTCAATCTAACCAACGGCTTTCTACAATCCATTAATAATTTAACCCAACAGTTGGCTCAAGATAAAGCCCAACCCAAAGGTGTGTTTCCAGGTAACGCAATACCTAATCCTAAAACAACAAACACAGCCTTTGAGGTCACCGATAATACTAGTAATGAATATGAAAATGTAGGTGAGATAAATGCCATCACCACTCTCGCTTACGGCAGAGTGGTTGATAACAAGGTAACTATGCCTATAGTTACCCCACCAGTAGCCCCTACACCTGCTATATTACTAGATACCGAAATAGAAACTGAAGAGCCTACCACTGTAGAGGTCCCAGTTACAACACAACCTAAGAAACAGAAAGCCATGGTTAAACATCCAAGTGATACCATTGCTAAATATCGACAGAAACCACCGTTTCCACAAAAATTAGCCATGTTAACTAGAGATACAAATTACGAGGAGATTAGGGACGTTTTCAAGAATCTAACTATAAACCTTCCCTTCCTCGAAGCTATTAAAAAGCTACCACATCATGCTAAGTTTCTTAAGGAATTGTGTACTACTAGGCGTAAGACAAATATACCGAAAGACGCCTTTTTAACAGAACAATTCCCAACCTTATCTGAACATAATGGAATTGTTAAGTACAAGGACCCCCTGGTCGATCCCTCTCAGTACAATGCACCTTAGGAGATTCCTATACGACGACCGCGTTATTAGACCTGGGGGCTAGTGTTAACTTACTCCCATTTTATTTGTATAGACAAATAGGTCTAGACAAAATGCAACCCACTAAAATGACGTTGCAATTAGCTGATCGGTCTATTAAGTATCCTAAGGGTGTAGTCGAAAATGTGTTGGTAAAAGTTCGGGATTTCTACTATCCGGCTGATTTTGTAGTCCTCGATACAGAAGTCGCTAACGACTCTGTCCCGATTATTTTAGGGCGTCCTTTCCTGGCAACTGCCAATGCGCTCATTAATTGCCGTGATGGTTCAATGTCCATGTCTTTTGGCCATCTTGCTGTTGAAGTCAATGTTTTTAAAACAAGGACACAGTTACCCGATTCGTCTATGGATGGAGAGGTTAGCATGATCGAGAGCTTTGCTCGAGATTATTTCAACAACACGTTCCCCGATAGTCATATGCCCAAAATTCTTTCCTTTGGAAAGTCGACTCTAATATTTCCATTCCTACACTAGTCGATACACATATTATTGATGAGGGCGGATAGATGACTTTCTCAAAGATGTAGAGGAATACCATAGTAATGTGGATATGACCAATCTAGATGAGGAATTTGATGAGTTTTTTTTAAGTAGGTGAAATTTCACCCTATCAAGAACTAACTTGCACAACAAACACCTCGATTCCCCTCCTTCCACCCTTTCAAAGGAATCTCGAGTTTGCACTCGATCCTTTTGTTTCTCCTGTGCTTCATAATTTTTTAAATCCTCCTAGCAAACGGATACTTCAGAAGGACAAACTACTTGACACCTTCATTTTCAGAATTGAGACAGTCCCTACACACACAATGAATGAGTTCAGTGCTAAAACCACATCCTCAGTGTGTACAGGCTGTCTTTCTACAATTTTTCCATATCCACCATATTCTCCACAACCATTCACTTTTCCACACTTATTTACTAAAACACCCACGCATTCAAAAAGTAAAAAGAAGGTGCATGATAGGTTATACAATAGGGTTATCCGACTTCGCTTTCATTTCACTAGGTTGAGTCATAGGGAATCTTGGTGTTTCATTGTGTTTGGATATGTTTTCTGTGATATTTATTTATGGAATGATCCACAACTATTTCGGTTGTTGATATATGATCAACTGCATGTTCATACATATGTTTTAGATAAAGTCTTGAGTATCTGACTATAAACGACTCAAATTTCTGTGTTGGTGCATTTCCTTTCATTCCAATATATTGGTGAGTGCACCATTAAGGTAACCGGGCCCTCCCTATGGAGTGTGTGGCTGTAAGTACCGGATCCTAAGTCCACGGTTCACATAGTTCACGCTTTCCACTCTTGCATGTTTTTCTCGGATTTTTGAGTCATGTTTCTCTATGGTGTGAATTATGTCTTTATTGCTTATTGTTTTCCTTCTAAAACTAAAATAAAAAAAATAAAAAATAAAATAAACATAGTAATCTAGGAAGTCTCGAATCGACTTTAAAAGACCCATCATAAAAACAAATTTTCTAAGCTTCGTTGTAAAAAATTTGTTTGGGGGGGGGTGTTAGATGTTCGCATACTAAAATGTTTTATGTCCCATTAGAGTTGCTTAGGCCGTTTTATTGTATTACGATTCGGATTGACATGATCTATTCATTTAGATTTCATTCGTTTAAGATAACTTACGCCATGCACGCACTTTGAGGCATTTTCCACTATCTTGTATGTCATCCGAAGTCGGAATAGAGTGTTTTATGGATCATTGGATAGGAAATTCTCTCCTGATCATTTCCATATCTCATTCGCAAAAATTGGACCGGTAACGAAGCGGGAATTTTGATTTGAAATTCGCGAAAAAATCGAAAAAATCAAAAATTTCGATTTTGGGCTTGGGCCTAACCAGCCCACCATGCCCCATGGAGGCGCCTTCAGCTCTTACCTTCTCACGACCAGTTCATCGCGTTCTTCATCTTCCACCGCCATTAACGCCAAGCTTAAAGCTTAAACCTAAAACAAAAATCAAATAAAAGAAAACTAAAACAACCCACGCCAAAAAATCAAATCCCAACCCCAATCGACTTTTAAACACCAATCAAAACCACCTCCACCAAGTTAACACAACAAAACCACCAAAAATTCAAAATTTCGTCTTTAGCGCCATACCACTCCGCCCACCACCACTTTTCTTTAGGTCGGTCAAGTTAAACCACAACTACCACACCTCTACAAACCCCAAACCGTATTCAAACTTCAAATGGCTCAACGCCAGATTATACCGAGCAGATTTTCACTGCGAGACCATTTCGCCGCCGTTTTACGGTGACGAAATGGCTAGTAGAGACTGGAATAGTCTTCGGTACTTTCGACGAAGACTTCTACCACGAAGACTTGGTCCGACGATTCTACAACACTAGGGGAGTTGGAGGGAGTAGGATTTTGTGATGGTCGAAGAAGAAGAGAGCGGAGTTGACTCTTGGGTGTTGGTCGAGATTCTAGGCATTCCGCCTAGAATCCATCCGAGGCCACCTTATAGGAGCCCCAGTTTGACGGGGTAGAGCCGTTGATGGGCGTTCGCATCATCAATGGGAGTTACAATCCAAACTCCCATTGTGTTCGCCAGGCATCCCTCAGGACCAACCAACTGGCTACAGCTCAGTGGATTGGTCGGAATGTCCTAGGCAAGGACAAGGTCAGTGACATCGGTCTGACCTGCCTCCACGTCCTATGGGTACTCCGGGGAGCGAAGTATTATTTCTGCATCCCGGAGTTTTCTTGAACATTATTAGGGGTTCGAAGGTCTTTGGCACCTCTCCCTGTGCTTATTACTAAGATCATGCTGAAGATGAAAGCAACTCCTGCATCTGAGAGGATTTACATTACCCTGCACCGTAACCCGCGTATCTATAGGGAGTGTGCCCAACAAGTATGGAGGAGGGCTGAGGATAGAGAGGAAGAAGAAGAGGAAGCCGGGGACAAAGCAGGATGATTCGGAGGAGGATGAGGAGGATGGGACTTGCTTTGATACGGATGCCTTCCGAGGTGTTGGTCGATCTTTGAAAGCATGACTATGCTTCATAGGGGCATGCATTCACTCAACACTCTCAGGCAGACCTCCGGACTCGACAGGCGACCATTCATCACAACTTTGAGATCCGCACCGGAGGGAGGATGAGAGATGGGAGCAGGCGAGGGGCTGAGATGGAAGCCCATCCCGATTTAAGTGGATATGCTAGCACGCTTCCCACCTCATCTGAGACTCGCCTCGAGGGACACAACTCACGAGGCATGGCGTCGTCGACGAAGAACGGCTGCTGCTGGACCTTCTCGAGCCCGGACCCACCACTAGAGATCGGTGCCCTCGGCCACCGGGGCGAGGTGTTTAGAGAGGATGAGGAGTGATAGTCGAAGTTATTTTTGTTTTATAAGTTGTTGTTTTATTTACTTTTGTTGTTTTTATTGTAATGTAACTTTTATTTCCGTAATTTGAATTTTGTAAGTGAAAGGACCTCCGAATCAAAATTTTAATATAAGGGGTTATTTTCAGTTAGTGTGCTTGTTTCATTTTGACCCCACCTTCCCAACTTGTTTGGGGGTGGTTTTATCATTTCAAGCTGTATTTTTATAAAAACCTAGTGTTAGAATTTCATCATGGAGTAAGGTGAAATTATGGAGTTTAGGCCTATCTATGATTGAGAATCATTGTAGGATGAAATCTAGATTAAATAGGTACATTCAATCATAAAATCCAAATAAGAGATACTGGGTTTGAATTAGAATCCAGGATATGAGTTGTTTCCGTTTTCGAGTTTAGAAAATTTAGGATTTCCGGAAACTACCGTAATTAGTTTTGGCAACTTTCCGATCCATTCTAGCAACTTTAAACCTATATAAACTGGATACAATCTATCCTCACAACTCACACTACACCTAAAATCCATCACTCACCCTTCACACACCGCGCGATTCCCACGTTTAGCTCCATTTTCACAAAATTGCAACTTCGGGCCCAGCGCTCTAGTTGAGCGCTTCAGCAGCCCTACACTTCATCGAGAAAAATTTGCTTTCGAAGGCGCCGCCAAGTCAAGCGCGACCACGCTAAGTTCTGGAATTCAAAATACAAAGAGCGCGCCCGGCCTTCTAGTTGATGGCGCCAGCGTACTCTTCGGGACCAGAAAAATTCCAGTTTTTTTTAGCGTTGTGCCGATCGTTTTGCAGCTATTCCGAAACGTAGTTTTGAGATGACATCTCCCATAATAATACCGAACAGTCTTTGAAGATTTGTTCCAAAGCACTACTTACGGTGCTTGGTTTCATGAGGTGATCACATACGTTGGCTGGGAACCTCTTATGGTAAGACCGGGTGAACTTTATTCTCCAAAGACTTGCATCTTATTTTTATAATAACTGCATTTTCTTTGAGAGACCGGATGGAGAACAAGTGTTCTCCATCACCATTGACGATGAACCAATGGAAATTACCGTGTTCTTGCTAGCATTTGTTCTTGGACTTGCTATGCCCGCCCGCGAGATACAAGACCCATGGTGCTATTGGGTTAGATAATATGCATGTCTATACTTATGAGTCTTTGCACGAGGCTTATGGGGCAGGCATTTTCCGTATTGAGGACCAAAGGGGACTATAACGCGTTGCCCTTGGTAGCCCGGTCCATGAACATAGGAACTGTTATGTTTTGGATTATGCTAAACATTTTAGGGAATGGCGTTTTTCTTCTGTGAATGACGCCACTTGCAGCGTTTTCCTTGCTTTAGCCAATGGACGCCGATTCTATGACCTTCCCAGGACTTTGATGTCTAGTTTAGCACGAGCCCATACCATGAGGCATAAGTACCTTCTTATGCCTGTTTTAATTTCACATATTATGCTATGTTTCTTTCCTGTTTTTTGTACACGTTTCACGGATTGGATTAAGGTAGACACGGTGCGACCCACCAATAGTATTATTCGATCTTTCCGTGCAATGACTTGGCATGGGTGGCGGATACAACCTCACCAGGTTGCACCCTACACCCCATCAGACCAAGTGGCACTTAATAGGTTAGCAACCATAGATGATAAATGGCGTGAAGCCTGGCAAATTATCATAGCATGGCAGGACGCGAAGGAACCTCACTTCTTTATAGAAGTAGAGGATGACGAAGATGACGAATAACAACGGAGTGGAGGTAAGTTTTAGTTACATTGTGTCCGCTTATGTCCCAAGCAATTTATTTATGTTAACCCCATAATGGGTAGAACTCTTATAGAGTTGTGTCAGTTTTACTTCCTATATTAGTGCGTTCTAACTTTGTTTTGCGGATGTTCCCCGAATTTCACGCGTTTCAATGGTATTTTTCCTACCCTCTTTATTTAAATGCTTTGAGGACAAAGCATGCTTTTGTTTTGGGGGCATAGAAACACGTGTAATTAAGACATCTGTTACGATATAGATAGACATAATATGCATTTGTTTTCTAGTTAAAATTTCAAAAATTTAAAAATATAAACAAATAAGTCATGCTATACACTTAGGAATATTGGTATTGTTTCCTTCTCCATGCTTTTAACAATCTAGAAGTCTCACATAGCTGTTGCATCGAATAATTGTTAGAAACTTAGGTTAATAATGAGGTAATAATCTTTGCATCTATCTATAAATATATTACATGAGTATCTATGATTGTTAGCGATAAGTTTCAAATCTAGGCTAGAGTACTTATTCTACAAATCCTCTGTGAGAATATAGCCTAAAGCCTTATATGAGCTAAACATTTGAGAAATGACACAAGGGAGAAGTAAAATCCGGATAGAGAAATCACACGTCCACTTGCTTGATCACTAAACCATATCCTAAGTGAGAATTTAGGCCGCTCTTTGGATCGATATAGCCGAAATTCAAACCTATGAATTATTTTCCGCTAGTAAGCCACTCGAGCCTTTCATTAGCCCTTCCATAAACCACAATTCCTTTACCCTTACAAAAAACAAAACAAAATAAAAAAAAAAAAAAAAAAGAATAAATCAACCTACCCAATTTAGAATAAGTCCGAGAATAGAATAAGTGAAGAAAGAAGAAGAGAAAAAACCATGTGTAAACAAAAAATTGTTAGTTGCTTCCAGAAAATAAAGAAAAAGAAGTTTCCATCCAAAGAAAAGAAAAATAGAAATAAAATAAAACTCTAAAAAAATAGAATAAAAGGGAGTCAAAAGCCAAAGAAAAAAAAAGAAAAATATGGCTAAGGATGGAAACAAAGTATAGAAGCAAAAGAAAATAACAAGGTTTTCTCTAAGTTACATAATACGAAGACTCTATTATCTCAGACTTGTCCTTTTGAATATCCATTTCCTTCCTTCTTAAACCACCTCCTAATCCCGTAACACCTAATAAAGACCTCTAGCTCAATTAGGAATAGGTTAGTGTGATAGTAAGTGGCAGATGTGTTTTGATCGACCCCGGCTTCCTTGTTGTCATTGAGATTGTAAGGTAAAGTGTACCCACTGTACACTGGAGTAACGAAACTTGAGTGGAAAAATCAGAGTGTTGTTTCTTGACTATTATTGTGAGAACCTACTTAAGGACGCTATTCCGAAGTTCTCGAAAACAAACTCACTAAACATTTGATAGTACTACTCATTGTATATATGTTTATTGTAGATGATTGATTATTATGCATATATTAACTTAGGGTTTTGACTGGTTATTCTTATGTAATTGCTAGAGAGATGTATAGATAGTTGAGCATGAATAAGGAAACAATAGTTTTATTTTCTTAGTCGTTGTAGTATAGATGAAGTTTGTGAGTACCTTCACTGGAAAACTCTCACGAGGCTATAACTCGTCCACTAGGGAATTCCTAGTGGTTTAAGGCCTTGTTGCATATGGTCAATGCAATCGCACTCAGCGAAACGAGATTAGGTAGAACTCCATTTTTGGTCACTTATTCTAATTTCTCATCTTTGCTTGAGGACAAGCAAAATGCTGTTTGGGGGTGGTTTGATAAGAGCCCAAAACTGTAGTTTTAACCCCTTAATAATCATACTGTTAGACCAATTATGTGAATAATAAGTAAGAGTTAATACTGATTAAGTGTTTTTATGCATTTCGTGCTTCAAAGTCCATTATGTGCAGAAATGTGCCACTTTAGCGAGATAAAGGAGCAAAAGTCAGTAGAACTTCCGAATGCCATATCTTTGGACTCAGACCTCGGATTGAGGCCTACCTTATGTCAAAACGACCGGCTCGGAAAGAGCTTTGCAATGGTCCAAGCCTTGACCCAATAAGAGGAGCAGAAGTGGACGAAAAGTCTGTGGAAGCCAACTGCAGCTGAAGAGGCCTTTTTGGACTGAAAGAATTGGGTTTTGGGCCTGATTCTCTGGTCCAAACCATGGCTCCAAGCCCATGCACGATTTTTGGATCTGAATGTATAAAAACAAAAGCTTAATTCTTTGTTAATGGTAGATAAAATAGTAGAGAATTAGGGTAGATAGCTTAGAATAGAAAGTAGCCATTAAAATAGCTTCTAGATCTAGATCTAATTGTTTTATTTAATTAGTTTCAAATCCTTTATTAGATTAAACCTTTGGATCTTGTTCTTCATTTGATTAGATCAATAAAGTAGTATTTCTTTTCAATTTTGATTTTTGTCAAATCCAATTCTAGATCTAATTTCAATTCATGTCCTTATTTCAATTTAGTCATTAAATTAGATTTCATTATTGTTAAATTAAGTAAATTTCAATGCTTTATATTATGTTTAGTTTTAATCTAAATGGAAATGATTATGAATGATTCAAGGCTAAACCTCCATTAGAGGGGTTGTGTGCCTTGATGAAAGCTTGAGTCCGATTATCGTTAGAGTCGCCGCATTATTTTCTATTCCACTCTAGAAATGATTAGTTCACCATGAGAATGGGTTTAATTGTTCACATGCTAGTTATGATTGGTAGAAATGCCATGTATAATTAGGGATTAGGAATAACCAATTGTTCTCGAAGCGATTCAATTCGATTACTTACGATTAGTCGTTAGTGGATTAAGTTGAGTTAAGGTGGAATCAATCCCCTCTAACTCCTTATCATAGAATCAACGTAGCCTTCCCATAATTATTTAGATAATCGACTAGTTGCATCTTGTGGGTAGTTGCATCCTAGTATAATTCCCTTCGTAAAACTCTCATAGACTTAAAAACGACTAGTTAGATTAGAAAACATCCATGCTAGAGCACTAGGAGTGGAACGAACTTATCTACTCCACTATATCTCATAGGATTGAGAGTAGAAATCTTTGATAATTCAAGCACGTAAAAATAAAAGTTTAGTTTACTTACGTTGTGAATCCATAGTTCATTTCGAGTAGGTAGACTATTCATTTCACTTTTATCAGTTACCTTGTGTTTGGGCCCGAGCAATGAACTGGATAAGGAATAGCAATAACTAGATTATTTTGTTTGGTTGGCTTAAAAGATTATGGGTTTCACTAATCACTAAAAATTCTAGTTTTGGAGCTATTTCATCTCGGTATGAAAAAAAAGTAACTGCTTCTGTTTTGGAATTATAAATTCTCATTGCCCATATGGAAACTCAATATACTATTGCATTGACATTGCTTCATGCATACATATTACGGATTTGCTGTTTTAACACGGTTTTGTGACATTTATTTCGTCAATCTATTATTATTTACAAAACCTCTTATTTACATTGCAAGTGTAGAAATTCAGCAAACATTGCAGAAGTTATGATAAATGTGTGGATGGGTTTGATCACCACCATTGTCGGGTAATTTAATCAATGTGGATACGCGATAAATGTATATTATCTGAATAATTGATTGATCAGAATATATAAGTGATTAACTCTCCAAATTATTTGCATGCAGTGGCTTAACAATTGTGTTGGGAGAAAAAATTATGTGACCTTTATATCACTTATGGCTACAAGTCTCATTTGGGTATGCATCAAAGCTATGTCATCTTTCTGCGTTTTAACTGAGGCCTTGCTTGACTTTTTATAATTGATGGCCCTCATGTTTTGGTTTCAAATTGTGATTGAAGCCGGTGTTGGTATTGTTGTTCTTGTGAATTGCTTCGTGCATAAGCATGATATGAATAGGCAAATAAAGGATAAACTTGGAGATGGTTTCTCTCATGCACCATTTGCAACTCTCGTGGTATATCTCCTATGTCAAACACCTTGAATTTAAGGTACCCTTCATTATAAACAAGAATAAAAACTATTTGATCGCCTATGGTATACATCGCCGCATGATGGGCCCTTCCCACGGAAAGAAAGGGGGGGGGGTGTTTGATTGTATAAAATGTAACTATTTAAGTATTTAGGATAGCTTAGCTGCTGCAATCTCTGAATAAGAGGACTAAATGGAGAAGGAAAACTACTATTTTTAACCGACTTAACCACAAACCTTGAAGCCTTGCAATAAGTATTTGAGTTTCAATTTACTATACATATTTTGCAAAACTAGATCTTCTCCTGTAGCTATTAACCACATTGACACATATATAGGCCGCACATGGGAGATCCAAGTCAATTTACCAAAAGACAACTTCTTCATCATCACGAGGCTTTGCTACTGCATTCTTATAGTCTCTCAAAAGTTCTTTCGAAGACGTAAACTAGATATTAAGATCTTGTTGGATTGTGTTTTATTTTCCAAGTTGGAATATGGGTTCAGTACAAGACTATAGATTGTTATTATCCTAGCATGTCTATTCATATCCTTTTTACTCCCTTTACATCTGTATGAACCTGGAAGTTTACAACTTAGTGTTGTGTGTTCAAATTGATACGATCATGCTCGTCCTTAAACATATAGTTTTTCAGTAGGGCTAGATCCAAACTTGATAGTTTAACCATTTAATTTACATTATGCCTTATGCAGGCTGTTTTTTCCGCGGTTTCGTTGTTGGCTTGTCTACCGTTGGGCAAACTTTTCTTTTTTCACATGATACTGATAAGAAAGGTTTGGGGCATAGAACACCTGTGAATGGAAATTTATTGATGCAATGATAAGCCTATTTGGAGTCTAACTTTGTGGTTTGTTTTTTCCCTTGCTCTTCACCCACAGGGTATAACAACCTATGAGTATGTTGTGGCAATGAGGGCCATGAGTGAGGCACACAGTGGAGCATCCGTAGATGAAATGCCAACTCTTCATATTCTCCTTCCGTGGTACAACAACCGGCTTAAGTGGAGGAAGTTCACCTTTGGTCTGCAGATACAAAGGGTGCATGGTCCCCGTATTTTGTGGATTATCAGGTATAATCCTCAAAATACACTATATATTTTCCGAAGAACCATTATGTTCAACATAGAAAATGTGACACAGAATACAAGTGTCGGCGCATTAAGACTGAGTGGATTGCTGCTGCTAGTGGTGTCGTTGCTGGGTGCCTGCGTGCTGTTGCTAGTGGTGTCGGTGTTGGGTGCCTGCGTGTTCTTTCTGCTTTGTCGTCATTTCTTTGGGTGCACGCTTGCTGCTTTGGGGTGTTGATGATGCCGCTGGTGCCTGCTGCTGTTGCTGGTGTCTACTGCTCTGCCATGGACTTGCTAGTGCCTGCTGCTGCTGGTGTCGCTGCTAGTGCCCTTGGTGTTTAGTTCTGTGAAGGGCTAAGTATCAATAGCCTTTGGTACTTAAGTCAAGATGACCTTACTGTTTCTGGCAACTGTTTCCGCAGAGTACGCGATGTGGATCTGAAACAGGCAAAGCATGTGGCATTGGTTTGTCTCGCCTTGAAGAATGGAGGTGGTCCATATTGCAACAACTTGGGCACTTTCTAATAAGACTTTCTTTCTAGGTAGCTAGTTGTAAACACAATGTAATATAGCGTAGTACTTTCGCTTGGGAAATATAAGTATTTAGTCTTGCAAGTGATTTCATAATTTTGAAAGGGATGGAAAGAATACTATATATTCTTGAATGGGATTAATGGTGTAATTTTGTATTCTATAGAATGGACGGTGTTTTAAATGAGTTCTTTTATAGGGTGCAAGACTTTAAGGTGGATGTATAGCAACCAATTATTATTTTATTTTTTTCTAAAATATATTTTGTGACGCCAAAACGATGTCACAAAATTTGTGACGCCTAACACTTTGTGATGCCATTTGGACGTCACAAATATTTATGACGCCATTTTGGCGTCACTAATTTGTGATGTCAAAATGCCGTCACTATATTTGTGACGCCAGTTTGACGTCACAAATTAGTGACGCTAAAATGGCGTCACAAATATTTGTGACGTCAAAATGGCGTCACAAAAATAATTGACGCCAAATTGTGACACCATATTTGTGACGCCAAAATGGTGTCACTAAAATTATTTGTGACGCCATTTTAGCGTCACAAAAAAGTTGTTTTGGTGTAGTGACACATTGTTCTAGATAATAGGGTTCTTGGAGAATAAAAAAAATAATAAAAAAATGGAGGCGGCTGGTTTGCTAGAGCGTGGAGCTCGACGACTTGGACTCGGAGGAATTTCGTCGAGCTGTTCATTATTGTGAGTAGTTACATTTTTGTTTCCATCGAAAAATAAATAGAAGTTATATATGTTTGTGTTATCGGTTTTGATTTCTCATCCAGTTAAATGATTAACTCTTAAACATTAGGTGTTGAATTACTAAAACTTTAGGAGTAGGATTCGTTGGAACTGTTGGAGTGCTCGAACTCCGGAGGTCGTTAATGGCGCTAAAACTAAAATAATAGAAATCGTCCCGTTTTGGGTTGTTCGAACTTCGTTTTGATATTGTGGGTTTGTGTTTTTGGTTGTTTGAATCGTTTTTTGTTGTCGTGGGTTTGTATTGGTGGAGAGGAGTGTGGCTGTACAAGCTATCTTTGGTGCTCTGTAAAAAGTGTTAATGGCGGCAAGAGAAAAATCGTCGGGTTTATGCTTTGTATTGTTTTGGTTGAAACTAGACATGGGGTTTTAAGTTGTGATGTTGGTGGGTTGATGGTTGGTGGTTAGCATAGAATCTGTTGGGAGCTTGAAGGCTTGACAATGGCGGTCGGACCGATGTTGGGAGCTGAATTTTTAGAGTTAGGTAGTAAAGTTTTGGTTGTATTAAAGTGGTGGGGGTTTCCTCCTGGACCAAAACCGCCGGGTTGAAATGGCGATTGAACTTAGCGGTGGCGGACACGAAGTCTTATTGGTTGAGGTGAGGGAACTTCGAGTTTGAGGGTAGCAAAAGATGGGGTTTTTCGGGGTACAAAACCGAGTTGGTTCGGTTTGGGGTGGAGTGCCGGTGAGTGGTGGCTGGTGGCCGGAAGCGGTGGAGAAAGAGTCTTGGTGAGGAGAGGAGGAGAAGAAGAAGACCGTTGGTGCGGTTGGGCTTGGGCCTTGGTTGTTTTGGGCCCGATTTTAGGTTGTTTTGGTTTGGGCCGAATTCTAGTTTAAGTGGTTGGGCCTTAGCTAGTTTAGAGTGTTTTGTTTGGGCCCTTTTCTATTTGTTTTGTATTTTGGACCAGTTTAATTAAGTTTTGTTTGGGCCAGTTCTAGATTAAGTTCTATGGGCCAGTTTCATTTGTTTTGTTTGGGCCTTTTCCTATTAGTTTTCTTTGGGCCGGTTTCTAATTTATGTGGGCTGGTCCTTATGTCCCCATTTGGGTCAGGTGGAATAAATAAGTTGGTTTTAAACTTTCGGGTTCTAAGGTTTGGGCTTGGCCAGTTGGGTCCGAACCATTACCTTGGTCATGAGCCCATGAGCCATGCACTTTGACCTTAGCCATGAACCATGGCTATGACCATGAACCTGTTGAACATAGAAACGACAGTTTGACTTTGACTTTGACCATGACAGTTTTACTTTGACCATGGCATGTTGACTTTGACTTTGACCATGACGTGTCGACTTTGACTTTGACCGTTGACTTTGGAATGTTGACTTTTTCCCGTTTTTCACATATTTAAGAATATGGACAAATATAATAATAAAATGTTGTCGAACATTATATAACGTTGTTTGTCATTATCTAATTATGATTTGACGTGAGTAGTGTGTAAAAAATATATATATATTGGGCTTTGACCGTGGGGACCGATTTGTTTAATTGTCTTTGCATTATATGTTGTAAATTGTATGGACAAATCAAATGCTAAAATGTTGTGGAAGCTTGTATAAATTTGGTGGTCATTATCTAATTAAGATTTGACGTTGATATTGTGACATTCTATAATATGTTGGGATATATATATAATGCAATATGTTTGGGAGAAATAAATGTATAAACACTCAATTATTATATATGTGAGATGCTACTATGAGGTAGTATATGATTGGTGAATATTTGCCTACGGGATTGTGGCTTAGTGCAATAATATATTGGCACGTGAAAGAATGAAAATGGTTATGAGATATATTCGAGACATTTCTAAATATTGTGGCTTAGGGCAATAATGTATTTGACATGCACGTGATATAGTGAAACGTTTATGAGTCATAAATGTATGACACCTGAATAAATTACGTAACGAAAATCCTAGAACCTGACTACCACAACTCATGTGATTGGCCCTTCTGGCGTTTTAGTTAATCTGAATGGCCGTCGGGCGAAGTAATGTGATTGACCCTTCTGGAGTTTCAGTTAATCTGAATGGCCTTCGGGCGTAAGTAATGTGATTGGCCCTCCTGGCGTTTCAGTAAAGCTGAATGGCCCTCCTGGCGTAGCCGAATAGTGGCTTGATTATTCCGTTCGCAAAATAGAACGATGATGCACAATATTTTATGCCGAATAGTGGCATTACTTACATAATTGCTTCCGTGTGAGGATTTACCTGGTGTGCGGCATCCCGCTCAGGGTGGTTACGCACGGAGTGGTTCATTATGTAAGGGGAGGCATGTGGATGTACATGTTCGGCGTTGGGTAGCGATTGTGGTAGCCAGGGAAACTAGGTAAGACATAGATACGACGTGATTTTAGGGACACACAAAGAAAACCTTAAATAATATAATTATAGTAATATGCTTGGTTGATTATTTGTTTAGTTGAACCTAAAAATTCGATGGAGGAACTACATGCCTTATTTATTATCGCGATAGTTTGTTGTGTGGTTAGTGGGAAGTTAAAAAAAAACGATGGAGGAACTACCTACCTTAATTGTTGTGTTTAAGGATGTTATATTAGTCGTTGAAAGTTAAGGCGCCTCGATGGAGGAACTAACTGCTGTATGGATTGTGTATATATATGTATAATTATATGTTGTATTTTAAGGCTACTCATACCAGCATTGTTTATAATGCTGACCCGATTTGCATGTTTGCTTATCGGGTGTGTTCATTAAAATTAACATAGTTGATAAGTCTTGACAGGTTTAGTGATGAAGAAGATTGGTTGCTGATATTTGCTTGGAGAACACTACTTAGAGTTTTGAACTCTCTAAATTAATGTAAAAGCAATCAAGATTCCTTACTCACGATCTTCGTTTCGTAGAGTTTGAATAAGGATTCGAACTAACCTAAAGCTTAGAACAACTAAAAATTAGATGTTACAATAAAGGGAAATTAAGGAGTAAGGATATAATATAAATGTTAGATTTTTCCTTCCTATACAAACATTAATAAAAACATTAACAATGAAAACATGCACTTAATACCGAAATGGAAATTTGAAAGAGAAATTGGAGAGTTAATCCTCCTCATGTGAAACTATCATTAGTGTTGATTTGAAATAGGTTTTGATTCTTCCTAGACTCATAGACAAGTCCCTAACGGAAAAATAGATTTGATCCCTAGCATGCATGGCTCACTAAAGAGCTCATACATGCTAGCAAGTGAAACCAAACAATGACTTATCTCTAAACTCATTGCTTGATTTCTAACTAAACTCTACACCAACTACCATTTTGGGGTAGGATGTAGAGTTAGTTGTTCTTCCTAAACCTACCAAACCAACAATTGGTTTACCCTCACATGACTAAGACCAACTCCCCAAAAGGGAAGTTAGCTCATGATCCTTGGGACAAAGACCTATGAACTAATAAAAACACCAAAGAGAAAGAGAGAGAGAGAGAAGAAATATCCACAACCAAACTCACTTCTATATTTTCTAGAAGAACAAGTGTTCCTCCATTAAAACTATTACAAGCTTTTTAATAAAAACCAAAACTAACTTCTCATTTTCACTAAGGAACTAAAATAATGTCATGGGAGGAAAAATAAGTCAAGGGAGTAATTGGAGTGTCCCCACATTTGTCTAATTTCTTCTCCATTTGAGAGAAATCTCATTTCCTCCCACGGAATTATCAAACCACATTGATTCATTTTTATCTACCACATTAAAACAAAGTGACACCTTGCCTTTTTTTTCACTATTAACACCTAATCTAATTTATTACATGCAAGGTGTCAACTTTGCACCAATAATTTGTTATCTTTGTCTTGACATGCTCCATGATTGATGACTCATCCAATCTTGTGGCCCCAAGATAGTGGGTCCATGTGCGATCCATGGCAATCCGATATTTTTGGCAGTTTTACAACTTCCCTTTATGCGTAGAGTTCATCGCCCTGATTGTCTGAGCAGCTCTCTTGTCGCATTCGGAGTCCTGGTTCGAGAGGTAGGAGCTTTGGAAGTTTGATGCTTCTACATGGATTTGGGAGAATTCATATATACGCCGTTCCTCGTGCTTTATTGCAGGTTTAACCAATATTTCCATGTTTACTGCAAATACCTGCAAAAGTATGAAAACATATTTATTTCATGATTATTAAACACATAATGAACCAAATTTATATGTCTCAATGGGGTTTCATAATACACTTTTGGGTGCTTATCACACTACCCCCAAACAACACTTTGCTTGTCCTCAAGCAAAGAAGAGACACTAAAATAGATAAGTGGCCAAAAATGTGTAGTCCTAAACTAATTCTCGTTTCGCAGAGTGCGATTGCATTGACCATATGCAATAAGCCCTTAAACCACTAGGAATTCCCTAGTGGGCCGAGTTATAACCTCGTGAGAGTTTTCCAAAAAGATACTCACAAACTTCATTTATACTACAACGACTTCGGATGTGAAACTTGTTTCCTAAATAAATCTCGGATATCCATACATCTCTTTAGCAGGAAACGAGGATTTATTTCTTTGAAACTCAAGTTAATATGTATTCAATAATTAAAACATCTACATATGATTATTCATGCAGTGAACTTTTCATTGAAATATACTAGCGAGGGTTGTTTCGATCCTTGGAGAGCATACCTAAATGGGTTCTCACGGTATGTGTTGAAACACATATTCACTCAAAATTTTTCCACTCAGGTTTTGTTAACTCCAGCAGTGTGCGGTGGGCACACACGCGTTTCCTTACATCTCAATGACAAATGAGGAGCCGATGTCGATCAATCACGCCTACTACTTATTATCACACCCACCCTACTCCTA
Source organism: Coptis chinensis (assembly GCF_015680905.1). Classification (NCBI taxonomy): domain Eukaryota; kingdom Viridiplantae; phylum Streptophyta; class Magnoliopsida; order Ranunculales; family Ranunculaceae; genus Coptis; species Coptis chinensis. The sequence continues at coordinate 44,139,831 of NC_141456.1, forward strand.
ATTGAGCTAGAGGTCTTTATTAGGTATTGTGGGGCTTAGGTGATAGTGTACAAGAAAATAGAAATGGATAATCAAAATTTACGAGTATGAGAGAATAGGGTCTTCATATATTTACACTAGAGAAATCCTTGTTTCCTTTCCTTCTTCTAACCGAAGTTTTTCCAACCTTGTTCTTAAGCCTCTCGGCTACTAAGGATTTTTTTTTTTTAATATATATATATATATATATATATATATATATATATATAAGAACATGATTCATGATTTTTTTCTTTTCTTGAAGCAAGTAACCCACTTATATTTAGGACAAGTCTTTCTCTTTATTCTTCCACATTTCATCCTATTTCTCATACTCATCACTTAGGTAGGTTCTTTTATTTGGTTTAATAGATGGGTAAGGAATTTTTTGTGGTGAAAGTGAAAGGTTTGATGAAAGGTTCATTGGAGTGACTAGCGGTAATATTTGTAACAGTAAGAATTTTTAGCTATGTCGATCCAAAGAAGGCCTAAATTCTCTTTAGGGGGTTGGTGGTGATCAAGTAAGTAGATGCGTAATTTCCTCTAATCGGAAAAACTACTCCTATGTGTCATCACACACAAATCACTCATATCAAGGCTTTTGGTTAGATTCTCACAGGATTTATAGTTTAAGTAACTAACCGTTGGTTCCAGAAACTTACTGCTATGTACAATCAATGATACTCAGTACATGAATATTCATGAAAAGATGTATAAACTATTGCATACATATTATCTAAAGTTTCTTAAAAACAAATCCTAATTCGGATACTAATGTGAGATTTCTAGACAATTTTCATCATTGAAAAGGAAACAAGACTTTGTCACTAAGTACAATTATTAATATGAAAATAAAAACTATATATAGGCTACAAGATGCCTAATTTTTGCTACAGGTTTAAAGCACCCCCAAACAGAATGATGCTTAGTCCTCGAAGGATCAATAATTAAAGAGAGAAAGTACCTGAGAACCGTAAGCAAAATTAGGGCTAGATTGCTGGAACAGAGAGGTTGGAGATCATAATATATTATTCAGAAAGAACAAGAAAATGTTCAATAGCACACTAAACATAGCACACGATATAATGAACCATAGCGTACGAAACATGAAAAACAATAGCACACCAAATAGAAGGTTTAGCTAGATATATGTACAATGGCAAACTCAAGTTTACCATCCAGCAGGACGTGAAGGTCTGGCGTCCTCTTTAAGGAAATGCATTTCCTTAGCATCACGCCAATAGATAATAGTCACGCCATTTCGCCCATTCTTTGTCTCCGATTCCCTCAAATTGGTCTTCATCTTTTTAGTCCTTTGGGTAACATCGAACATGCCTCGTGTATCGAAATGGACGCTTCCATTGACGAAACCTTAATGAATGAATGATTCTGTTTCTTTGGGCACATGGAATCCACCTTGACCCATCATGAAAAGTAAGTAGCCGCAAACTGTGGGAAATGTGTCTTCATGATTCGGCAAGTGGTGACTGGTAAAAGTATATACTTATCCTGAAAAGTGCGAGCTCATTTCAGGCTGGAGACAACACAACCTAAAATGTTAAATAAAGCATGACCCTGAGCTAGTGCACTGAATACGACGCAAGCAGCCTCATTGGCAGTAGAGAAATGCCAATCTCCCATAATGTTCAGGAGTACAAATAACATTGCAGTCCCCATGTTCATGGTCATGCTTGCTAATGGAATGGTGATGTTGCGCCATGGTACATGGCCATCTCCTTCTCGTTTGATCTCAAGACCATCACCATAAGAGTCGCGAAATGCTTGCCACTGAAAAGAACGGTAAGAATTATGATAGATGTAATGCCAAGATGCAGCAGGTTCGTGATATGGAAGGTCCAAAGTTAGGGCAAGTTGTTGTTCAGAAAAGATATGGGGTGTGTCACCAACTCGGATTGTGAACCCTTCTAAGTAGAAACCATGTGCATGGTTGAATGCTGGTGTGTCTTCCATATTAGCATAAAAGTATGCAGCCAAACTTGGAGAATACGTTTGGTCAGGTTGAAGAATTAGGGAAGACCACCCAATGTTTGTGATGTAATCATGGAAGAGATGGCCATAGGCATTGGAATCCATCATAGACTAAAAGGATTGCTCAGGAATGAGTTTGGGAGGGACCATGGATGATGAAGATGCTGTGTTTGGTGAAGATGCCATGATGGATGAAGTAATGAACTAGGTATATGCAACCGGATGGAAAAATGAGTATGTAAGAAAATAGACCTCCTCAGAGCACATGTTAAAATTATATTCGTCACAATGGAAATGATGACAATTCTACTAAGCATTTCATACAAAATAAAACAAAAGGATAAGATAAAATACATAGTATGACGGAAAAACATAATAACATATATGATTATATACTTATTGACTTAGTAATATCATGGATTCTGATATTGATCTAGGAGATGCATATTTTGCACCAGACTGTTTAGGTCATCTATTTGTTGGCCGAGCTGCATCTGAATGTCCCCTTGGCTGGTAGAGAGTACAGTTTGATTTTCCATTAGGAGAGCATGATTTTTCAAGAATTGAGAATGATTTTCCAAGATCTCTTCCCTCGCTCAACATCATGCGTTGCTTGACGATCTTGGAAATCCCGAAGGGGTTGTGATGATGATATTCGACGAAATGTAGTTCCCTCAAACCCCGATGAAGAAGTTTAATGCCTTCCATGGGATTAATAATATTCAAAGATGGCATTTTCATCAAATAAATGGTCGAATTTGAGCTTGAGGTGTTACTTCGCTCATCTATCGAGTATCGGGGTCCAAAACCAACGGAGTAGTCTGTTTGAAGTACCTTTATATATGCTCTTTGAAGGGGTGTCTCGAGATATTATTGGATAACCCCAACGCATCATAATCTGCGTAAACCAAAGTGGGTAGAATCTGCCGACCTTCTTGTTTTCTTGGTGATTACGTTCGGAGGTGTTGGATCGGACAAAGTCATCTCTTTGAGTTTGCAAAATCCAAAGTAGGTGAAGTTGAGGCTTTGTGACTTCAGATTGGTGTGATGTACCTACCACATTATGTCCCAACCCGATTGGAGCACAACACGTTGATTCTGTTTCAAAGAGCGTTGAAGAACCATGTGATGTGTATGTTCGACGTCGCCATGAGATACCGGTAGCTTCAGATAAAGTTTTTCGCGAATCAAATGATGACTCTCGAACAAGGGACTCCCCGGGTTTTAGTGGGATTTGAAGTATGTCTGAGATCATTTCCTTATTCAATTCCAATCGTTGTCCATAGGCATTAAAGTAGAATTTTCCATCTTCATATCCGCTAAATTGGTAGAACATCAAAACCAATTCTGGGAATAACTAACTAGTCACTGCTGAATGATATAGAAGAAGCGTCCATCCTCGACGATGATTTCAGTGTCAAAATAAGGAGAAAACCGGCCTTCTTCGAAAAGTTTTTAGGTAGTCTTTCTCTGCCGTTATTTTTTTCTTGGTTGAGCCATTCTTGAGGAAAGGATAGTGAAAATTGTATGAATAAGAATGGCTTAAAAAAAAGAGATTTATAGGCAATCTATGAGGCTATACCAATCTGAGTCCAAGTGTATTTAATGACCCATGTGATTATGTAACAAAGATCATAGGGGATCCACGAAGTCTTTGTCATGTCGATATCCAAATACAATTAATGAGATGGTTTAATGTTTAGAAAATACGGAGGAAAGTTTCACAGGGGTAGTTAAACTTACACGTAATTTCAGAAATGATGATCATAACTTCAAGAATAGAATATGGATAGAATAATCGAAATGCATGTGTGACAAGTGTTATGTGTACCTTGTAAGCGTCTTGCGATTTTCTCTCCGAACACTATGTGTATCCATTAATTATTTTGGTGAGTTTTGGATGGCCTTTCTTTGTTATGGTTTGTTTATTTATTTACTTATTATTATTATTATTATTATTATTATTTTTTTTTTTTATTTTTTTTTTTTTTTTTTATTTTTTTGGTTTTATTTATTTATACTTTTATATACAAATGTACAAGTCGAGAAGAACGTGTCAACAACACGGAAATCCAAATAAAACAACACATCACAAGCAAATTTTAACTCGGGCAACTTTCATGTCGGCTCAGGCGAACCCAATCCAAACGACCGTGGCTTTATCCTTTATGTTTGGGGGCCTAGGGTTTAGGGCCGGTACCATCCTTGACCAATGTGCAATGGTCTAATAATAATATTACCCTTAGTACATATGGTATAGCCTCAAACCGCCCAAAACAATCACATAGAAAAACTGAACGGGGTTGGCCTAGTGGAATCCATTGCCCGCATCTAACTAGGAAATGTCCGATGGTGCATATCACGACTCTCTTTGGGCACCATCTTTAAAACAAAACGCTAATAAAACAAAACAAAACGAGTATATACATGTTGAGTCTTTTTTAACGCCGATCCTCAAGACGAATGTGAGTCTTTTAACGCCGATCCTCAAGATCCTCAATCCCAACCCTTTAACGCAACGGACGACGACGAAGTTTATCCCGGTTGAGCTGGTGTCGACAATAATATACCTTATACCGGCTCATCTCGGATAAAAGATCAAGACCCGGACGAAAAGGAGTTTTGATTCATACACCACCCCATCCTTTTCGCCGCTTTCGAGCAAAAGTACTACGACCATTACCAATTTGAGATGGGTGAGATTTGGACCAAATGATGACTTGGAGTTCGTGAGGAAGAGAATAGAAAAGGGAGGAGAAAGAAGGAGTTGAAATTTTTGGTACCCATTGTTTTCCTGGAGGCACGTTTGCTCGATTATCAGAAGACATTTATACTCAGTTCTGAAGTAGAGTTTTCGTGGACTAAGGTTCCGGCGCTTGCAACCACACACTCTAGGGAATTTTAGAAAAGAAAATAGAAGAGGGCCCGGCTACCCTAATAGCATACTTTTCCCCGCTTAAATACATGGAAAAAAGTACACCAAATAATCTATTAGTCCGTGGTAGACCGGATCATTGAGAAGAGTCTCTTCGACATCCGGAGAGCCACTCATGATAATGTTTAAAGCGCCGCCATTTACTTGGAATTCGCTACCATCATTTTCGTTTTTCACAGAGATAGCCCCATAAGGGGTGACAGCAGAGACAGTGAAAGGACCAGACCATCGAGTTTTTAATTTTCCTGGAAAAATGTGTAATCTTGAGTTGTACATCAAAACTTTTTGACCGACTTTGAACTTTTTCACAATATGTGCTTGTCATGCACTCTTTTTCATGTTGGCTTTATAGGATTTCTCGAGAGATCATAGGCATCACTCCGAATTTCCTCAAGCTCATTTAACTGCAATTTTCTTTTTCACCTGCCATGTTAGTGTTATAATTGAGGCTTTTGATGGCCCATAGAGCACGGTGCTCAAGTTCAACCGCAGATGACAAGGTTTTCCAAAAACGAGGCGATACGGAGACATCCCTATAGGTGTCTTAAAAGTCGCTCAGATGCCCACAAGGCATCGATAATCATAGAGACCGATCTTTTTCTAGATGGATTGACAGTTTTTCCAAAATGGATTTTATTTCTCGATTAGAGACTTCTACTTGACCATCGGTTTGAGGATGATAACGGAGTTGCCACTTTGTGCGTGACTCCATATTTCTTTACTAATGATTCAAAATTTTATTGCAGAAATGTTTTCCCCGCCACTAATTATAGCTTTTGAACACCAAATCGAGAAAAATATTTTCTTTTATAAACAAAACGACCGCTTTATGATCGTTAGCTCGACATGCCAATGCCTCAATCCATTTTGACACATAGTCAACTGCTACAAGTATGTATAGGAAGCCATGAGAATTTGGAAATGGACCCATGAAGTCGATGCCCCATACATCAAAGATTTCCACAATTAGAATGGGATTTAAGGGCATCATATTACGCCGAGTAATGCGACCTAATCACGGGCAGCGATTGCAGATGCTTTGCAATGCTCATGTGCATCTCTAAACAAGTTGTTGGCCAATAAAACCACATTGTAGAACCTTGGCCGCAGTTTTCTTACCACTAAAATGACCACCACAAGATTGTTCATGGCGAAGGATAACACATCGTTGTGTTCCCTCCGGAATGCAACGGCGGATTAGTTGGTCCGAACAATACTTGAAGAGGTAGGGATCATCCCGAAAATAGAATTTCACAAAGGATAAAAACTTTTTCCGTCATTACGAGACCAAGATAAAGGAACTTCCTCGGTAACTAAGTAATTTACTATGTCAGCATACCAAAGGGACGAAAAATAGAGTACAAGTGTTCATCCGGAAAGGAATCACAGATAGGTTCGGTATCAGTATCAACATCACTGACAAGTCTTGATAAATGGTCTGCAACCACATTTTCGCTACCTTTTTTATCTCTAATTTCGAGAGTAAACTCTTGCAAAAGGAGAATCCATCGGATCAACCTTTGTTTTGCATCTTTTTTCGCTAATAGATAACGAAGTGCCGCATGGTCAGTGTAGACAATAGTTGGAGAACCCACTAGGTAAGGACGAAACTTATCTAACGCATATACAACGGCGAGAAACTCTTTCTCAGTGGTGGTATAGTTACGTTGAGCTTCATTAAGGGTTTTACTCGCATAGTAAATGACAACCGGCTTATCTTCTCGGCGTTGCCCTGATACTATACAGCTCCTATAGCATAGTCGCCACACATTACACATTAATTCAAAAGGTTTAGACCAATCAGGTGGTTGAATTATGGGAGCGTAGTTAAAGCGGTTTTTAATACCTCAAAGGCTTGTTTGCAACCTCAAACCTGAAATAAAAACGGCATCTTTAAGCGGGGAGATTGGTTAAAGGTCTAGCAACCTTTGAGAAATCTTGAATAAATCTCCTATAGAAACCTCAAGGTGTCCTAAGAATGCGCCAATGTCTCTCGAATCTGTTTTTGGTATAGGAAGTGAAGCAATTTTTTCTATCTTAGCTTTGTCGACTTCGATTCCGTCCTTTGAAACGATATGTCCTAAAACTATTCCTTTAGTAACCATGAAATGGCATTTTTCCCAATTAAGAACAAGGTTTTTCTCTTCACAACGCGTGTAAAGACTTTTTCAAGATTTGATAGACAGCTATCGAAAAGAATCTCCATAAATTGAGAAATCGCCCATGAATACTTCCATAAACCGCTTCAACCATATCACTGAAAAATATGAAGCATGCAAATTGAAAAGTACCAGTGCATTGCAAAGGCCAAAAGGCATTCGCCTATATGCAAATGTACCAAATGGACAGTGAACGTTGTCTTTTCTTGATCGCCAGGTCTATGACTATCCGAAAATAACCGAATAACCATCAAGAAAGCGTAATAGGCATGACCGCTAAACGCTCGAAAGCATCCGATCGATGAATGGAAGTGGAAAGTGATCCTTACGAGTGACGGCATTAAGTTTGCGATAGTTAATGCATATTCGCCATTTTATCGATACGAGGCGAAATGCATTCATCTTTATCATTTCGCACAACCAGAATGCCAGATTTCTTTGAACTACGTGGTACAGGACTCACCCAAACACTATCAGAGATAGGGTAAATAATACCCGCATCTAGTAATTTTAACACCTCCTCTCGGACCACATCTTTCATGGTAGGGTTTAGGCGACGTTGTGGTTCACGCGACGTCCTAGCATTTTCTTCCAGGTGTATGCGATGGGTGCACACATTAGGTTCAATGCCTTTAATGTCATCGAGGGACCATCCAATAGCAGAACGATGTTGTTGAATGACATTAATTAAACGAGCTTCCTGATCGTCAGTCAATTGTGAAGAAATAATAACTGGGTGACGACCATCAGCATCAAGCTGTACGTATTTTAATTCCGAAGGAAGAGGTTTTAAATCAGGGGTGGGCGGAGTGGGATTAAAGATTCTTGAGGAAGGTCATCATCCATGTAGTAAACAGATTGATGATCATCCAAGTTACTAGACATCACCGTTGTAGGGTCAAATAATGGTAATCGACTCTAATAACTCATTTACTTCTTGTGTATAATCATCGCCCTCAAACTCGAGTCGCTAAAGGAAAGAAATTGGTACACTTCATCTTCAGGAAAAGAGTTTGTAAAATACTCTTGCGGAATGTTGTCAACCCCGCTGACCTCACCATCAATGTCGCTCGAAGTTGTTTCATCAACTTGAACACATTCACCTCGACCGAAAGATTTCGGCGGACATGGTCATGGAACCATCTCGACGGTTAATAAGAGCATTACCATGGCGGAACGGACGTCCTAAGATGATTGGAATGGAATCACATGCAACTTCAGATCCAAAATAACAAAGTCTACAGGATAGAAGAAATCTTGGACTTTTACAAGGACGTTTTCCACAATTCCTTTTCGATACTTTATGGAACGATCTACTAACTGTAGAGTCATGGTGGTAGGTTTAAGTTCATGAAGACCTAGTTGTTTAAATAAATAATATGGAAGTAAGTTCACACTAGCTCCTAGGTCTAGTAGAAAGCAAGAGTGTGTATTTGTCACCTAAGGTGCATGGAACCGTTGGTCTACCAGGGTCCTTGTATTTTACTATACCATTGTGTTCGGTAATGGAGGGAAACTGTTCAGTGAGGAACGCTTGTTGAGGAACGTTAGTTCTTCTTTTTGTGGTGCACATATCTTTCAGAAATTTTGCATGTTTTGGTAATAATTTTAAGGCATCGAGAAAAGGTAAGTTTATTGTTAAATTTTGAAAAGTCTCTCGAATTTCAGCAAAATTGTCATCAGGTTTATTCTTTGCCAAGCGTGCAGAAAACGGTGCCTTAGGGCGGAATTTGGCAAAAGGGTCTACTTGCTTGTTTCCTACATTTGGAGGTGTTGACTCTGTTGAATCTGGGGAATCTTCCGTAGGTTCATTCTTAGAAATAGATTCCTTGGAACCCTCCTGTTCTTTTGGTTGATCATCTGGCATACATATTTGATTGTCGATAGTTTTTCCAGATCGTAGAGTCGTGATTGCATGGACCTCACCTTGGGTGGGGGTGCTTGTACCAGGGGCATTGGTCAGTTCAAAGGTCGTGTTTTGCCGGTTTTAGGGTTTGGAACCTGCCAGGCAGGAAACACGCCTTCGACTCTTTTCTTGCCCAATTCTTTGAAGTGATTGTTGGATAGACGTTAAAATTTGAGACTGTTGGTTCATGTAAGCCAGGAAAGTCTCATTTGTCCTATCCGTAATGGTTGGCGCAGGTTGTGCAACAGGTAGTAGTTCTCGATTATTGCTTAGAAGTTGTTGATTATAGTTGGGATTTGGATTAGCTGGAACAAGGCTGCGGTTGGTCTGATAATTAGCATTAGAATTATTTTGAAATTGACCTTGTTGGTATTGTTGATTATTTCCTTGGCGGTATGGAATAAAATTATTGGTAGGTCGAACAGGTTGATTAGCGAAACCAGGAGGAGCCCCCATTTGTTGGTTATTTTGGCGCCAAGCGAAATTCGGATGTTGTCTCCACGGTGCATTGGGAATGTTGAATGCACATGCCTCCTCCGCTTGTTGAGTAGGAAAGCATAAACAAGGGGCAATATGCATCGATGATCGAGGACTAAGACAAAGGACACAAGGAGCGGTGTCAACGCTCATGACCGGTTTTGGTAGTTGATCGCTTACTTGAACTGCAAGGGCATCTACTTTTTTAGTTAGGGATTCTATCAAATTTTTTATTTCAGGATCGGGTTTTACCTCAAAAATAGATGTGGCTTTTGTAACAGTATCCTTTGATGATCTAGACGACTCAGTGTTACCCCAGTGTGTACCTTTTTTCGCTTGTTTTTCAAGAAAAGTATAAGCTTCAAGTAGCTCCTTTGTCCATGAAGCAACCTCCGCTCATTATATCAAGAGTTTCTTTTTGATGATCGCATGCACCATTAAAGAATGAACGAACAAGGACAACTTTTTCTAGTTGGTGGTGAGGACATTCTCTAATGTAAGATCAAAAAGCGACTCCATGCTTCCGTGAAAAGGATTCATGAGGATTTTGACTAAGAATTGAATTTTCTCAAGCATTTCAGTTGTTTTTTCTTCGAGTGTAAAACTGAAGCATAAAAGCTTGAACTAGTTTATTCCATGTGTCTATGGATTGTGATTGTTGTCCCGCTAGCCGATTGACGCTTTTTCCGCTAAAGTGAATGGAAACAAATGAAGCAAGAGTTGTTCCTTAGAGACTCACTGGATGATGAAATGTTGTTGCTACTTGTTGAAGTCTACGAAGATGATTGTGCGGTTTTTTCGTGCTCCAAACCATGATATATTGGTAACAAACTAAAAACGCTTGGTGGGATACGAAAAATCACCGACAATGTCCTCAAGTTTGATGCAGAAGAAGGTCCTTCCCAGAATGCAAATATAAGTCCGAGAGGGGCTTCTCTCTTGGTGGGAGGATCGTCGGCCATAATGATAGAAGTTGATGGCGGCGATGGCGATTGTGATGAAGGTAATTAGCGTAAAGAAGAACAATTTTATTTGAGAAACTTACGCAATTGCTTATCGTTTTTTTTCGACGATAGGTATGTTCAATTTCTTTAGTGGAACCGAACCTTAATCTCATGCAAGCATAAAATTAGATCTAACTTACGTAGGAATTATGAGGACTCGAATTTTATTATTATCTTAAGCATTAGGATTGAACAACATATGCCTAAAGTCTGCCGCTAACGTAACGATGAAGCTAGGAATACGCGTGTGCATAAACCAACCAACAAACAGTCACAAGATAGATATGAGGGGAGGATTTCGTGCAAGCAAGCACGGTTCTAATTAAGTAACCTCAATCTTTCAAGTTTCCTAGACACCATTGGAATATGATTTAAGATTTATGGAATTAAAATTTATGCAAAGGTGGTAGTAAATTAATTTTAATTTAATTTTTTATTTTTTTTTTTATTTTTTAATTTTTTTTATTTTTTATTTTTTATCTTATTATTTTATTATTATTTTATTTATAATTTTTTATTTTTCTTCTTTTATTTATTTATTTATTTCTTTCTTTCTTTTTTTTTTAAGATTTATGCAAGGGTTAAAATACAAACATGCAAATACGATCTACTCGCACAATACTATGTGCAAGAGCATGTGAAGGTACTTTACTCATAATCATGATAGCTATACCTAATAGGCAAGCTTGTGTCATCGATAATTATTTCCATACGCATGGGCAAATAAACATCATTAATAATGATATGTATATGCGCTAATTTGTAAATCGATATTACGTAAAACGTATATCAACAAATAATAGGGGAATTTGAATCACTCATAATGTTATCTAAATACCTTAGCATACCTAATACAAAGATACATACGCTAATAGATGACAAAACTAAACATGCAAAGTATTATACCTAAACTAAAATACGACTCTTGTATTGCATAATAAATCGATTTCGCAATACTCATTGAGATTACTGAATGTCCTATAGAGAGCGGACTTTACCCGTAGGGTTTAGAAACAACTTACCCAACTCAGATTTTAACCCTCGTTGGAATGTTCTCCTCTTTCTTGACAAAATCGACTTATTAGACAAGACCGTTAATGATAATGCGTAGAAAATATCAAACATGTAACAAGAAACATTTATAATGTGAAAGACATATACCCATGCAATACAAGATACCATTAATATGTAAATATACATTCATATGCAATTCATGTCCGTAATCGTATATAAATATTTACCGTATATACTGAACTTGATTCATGCATAATTCTAGACTAAAACTTAAATAATAATCCATAAATATTTCCTAATACTATATACATGGCATACATGCAGAAAAACATAATAATAATAATAAAATAAATTACAATAATATTGAAAATTGAACCAGAGCTTCCTTTTTTAAGCCCTTGAAACAAACGCTTCAATTGCCGACGCGATTAATCCCAAAGGATTATCGATATTTTTCATGTACAAGGCCAGATATTTAGGCCTGGAAATGGATCAAGGTAGATCGAGATGCCTTTGGTGGTTGAACAGAGCAAAAAACTGAAGAAATTCACCCACGGACCACGGGTCCCACTCAAAGACGCTAACTCTACACCAGCGCAAGACGCTGTCCAATAATTCAGAATACTTTCAAATTTTCTCATAGTCTTATAATCGCCCTGTATTTATTTTCTTTCCCAGTCCTAACTTTTGGTACACTGGAAGTGGAACGAAATTTTTTAGATTACAGTCTATTTCAAGGCAAAAATACGAAAAAAAAAAAAAAACGTAAAACGAACGAAAGGAAAAGGAAGGAAGAGAATGGGGTTCCCCTTGATGCAACTTCCGATCTTTAGCACAAGTTCTATGGCTTTAGAACAAAGAAATGCGCCATTTGATATATGCTTGGAGAACACTACTTAGAGTTTTGAACTCTCTAAATTAATGTAAAAGCAATCAAGATTCCTTACTCACGATCTTCGCTTTGTAGAGTTTGAATAAGGATTCAACTAACCTAAAGCTTAGAACAACTAAAAATTAGATGTTACAATAAAGGGAAATTAAGGAGTAAGGATATAATATAAATGTTAGATTTTTCCTTCCTATACAAACATTAATAAAAACATTAACAATGAAAACATGCACTTAATAATCGAAATGGAAATTTGAAAGAGAAATTGGAGAGTTAATCCTCCTCATGTGAAACTATCATTAGTGTTGATTTGAAATAGGTTTTGATTCTTCCTAGACTCATAGACAAGTCCCTAACGGAAAAATAGATTTGATCCCTAGCATGCATGGCTCACTAAAGAGCTCATACATGCTAGCAAGTGAAACCAAACAATGACTTATCTCTAAGCTCATTGCTTGATTTCTAACTAAACTCTACACCAACTACCATTTTGGGGTAGGATGTAGAGTTAGTTCTTCCTAAACCTACCAAACCAACAATTGGTTTACCCTCACATGAGTAAGACCAACTCCCCAAAAGGGAAGTTAGCTCATGATCCTTGGGACAAAGACTTATGAACTAATAAAAACACCAAAGAGAAAGAGAGAGAGAGAGAAGAAATATCCACAACCAAACTCACTTCTATATTTTCTAGAAGAACAAGTGTTCCTCCATTAAAACTATTACAAGCTTTTTAATAAAAATCAAAACTAACTTCTCATTTTCACTAAGGAACTAAAATAATGTCATGTGAGGAAAATAAGTCAAGGGAGTAATTGGAGTGTCCCCACATTTGTCTAATTTCTTCTCCATTTGAGAGAAATCTCATTTCCTCCCACGTGAATTATCAAACCACATTGATTCATTTTTATCTACCACATTAAAACAAAGTGACACCTTGCCTTTTTTTCACTATTAACACCTAATCTAATTTATTACATGCAAGGTGTCAACTTTGCACCAATAATTTGTTATCTTTGTCTTGACATGCTCCATGATTGATGACTCATCCAATCTTGTGGCCCCAAGATAGTGGGTCCATGTGCAATCCAGTGGCATCCGGTATTTTTTTAGCTTTTACAACTTCCCGCCTATCGCGTAAAGTTCATCGCATACGATTGTCCGAAAGCAGCTCTCTTTGTCGCGTTCGAGTCCCGGGTTCGAGAGGTAGGAGCTTTGGAAGTTTGATGCTTCTACATGGATTTGGGAGAATTCATATATCGCGCCGTTCCTCGTGCTTTATTGCAGTTTAACCAATATTTCCATGTTTATCGCAAATACCGCAAAAAAGTATGAAAACATATTTATTTTATGATTATTAAACACATAATGAACCAAATTTATATGTCTCAATGGGGTTTCATAATACACTTTTGGGTGCTTATCAGTTGCTGCTTGTGGTTTGCGTTAACATTGTATCTCAGGATGTGTTTGGTTTTCCCTTAAGGTGATATAGGTGTTTCAGTTGAGGCAATATTATTTGTATTTTCATTTGTAATTTTAATTAAAAGAGTTGCTGAAAAGAGATTTGTAAATGTCGTATTTGAGAATTTTTGAAATGAATAGGACTTTTGTATAATAGAAATTTTTATTGGTTTTAATTATCCGCATATTTAAACCGTTTATGGGTTTTGGAAGTGGAGAGTGCGTCACACCTCGAAATCGAAGAGTCGGGACAAATAATGTTTTCCAATTACACCGAATTTGGGGTGTGACAACTCCCGTTTAAACACTTTCCTCCTCATCCTTAATGAAGAAATGAGGTTCTTTTGCATCCTGCCACGCCATGGTAATCTGTCAGGCTTCACGCCACTTATCGTCTACTATAGCTAACATGTCAAACGCCACTTGGTCGGATGGGGTGTAGGGCAACCAAATGAGGTTGCACTCGCCATCCCACCAAGTCATTGTCTGGAAAGATCGAATAATAGAATTGGTGGGTCTCACAAATTAATGCATTTCTACCCGATCCGTGGTAACGGGAACAAAAAACAGGGAAGAAACATAGCATAATACGGCAAACTAAAATAGGCGCATAAGAAGATACTTATGTCTCATGTTCGGGGCGCTAAACTAGATATTAATGTCTTGGGAAGGTCATATAGCAGACGCCCCTCGGCTAGAGCAAGGAAACGCCGCAAGTGGCGCCATTCGCAAAAAGAAAATGCCACTCCCCTAATATGTTTAGCATTATAAAAACATCATCGTGGCTTAACGCTCATGGACAAAGGGCTACCAAGGGCGACGTTATATTACCCTTGGTCCTCTATCCTAAAGATTCATGCCCCATAATGCTCATGCAAATCCTCATAGTTATAGAGGTACATATTATCTACCAAATAGGCCCATGAGTCTTGTATTTCAGCGGGCATAGCAAGTCCGAGAGGAAAGGCTAACAAGAACCGTAATTTCCATTGTTCATCCTCGATGGTGATGGCGAACACCGTTCTCCATCTGGTCTATCAAAGAACTTACAATTATCATAAAAATAAGATGTAAGTGCGGGAGAATAAAGTTCATCAGGACTTACCAATAGTGGCTCCCATCCTGCTAGAATGATCACTTCGCGAAGCCACGCACCATAGGTGTCACTTTGGAACAAGTCTTCGAAAGACTGTTCCGGTATGATACGAGGGAATGTCATCCCCAATAACTCGCTGGAATAGCTGCGAAGGATCCTGGAACAACCCACAAACAATTGGAGTTTTTCTTGCCTACAGGGTTCTGGGCGCGGGGTGCGCTCCCCCTATACCTGGATTGGGCGCGGGTTGCGCCTTGGTGATTTTCGAGTTCCAGGCACTTGGGCATAGGTCGCGCTCACTTTGTGCCTGGGATGGGGGCGGGTTACGTTCAAGATGAAAACTAGAATTCTAGTGTTGTGGGCAGAGGTCGCTTCCAGCCTCGGGGGAGCTTTGGTAGAAATGCAGTCGCCCTCGATGAAATTCTCGTGAAGGTGCCTAGGGCGCGTCGTCGCTCCTCCAAGTGCAGCGTTCGAGGTGCCGGCGGTGGTAAAATGGATAAAAAGATGGGAATTATGGGAGGAAAGGTGAGAGATGAAAGCAACATCAACTCATAATATTCCTAAACCACTTTGCTGGCTGGTAGTGGAAGGGACATGGAAGGTGATGTCTCCCCGAAATTTTGATGGGCCGTGAGCCATCATCCCCGGTATGGCGGCGCCAGGCCTCACAAACCGCCTCCTCGAAGAAGCACCCCGGGGGTGGAAAGTGTGCAAGCATATCGCCCTCGAACTTCTTGTTGAACTTCTATCTCTCCTCCTCCCGTTCCCACCGCGACATCCCCGTCGGGGCAATTTACTCTCAAAGTTATGATGCATGGTAGCCCACCGAAGTTCGGAGGTCTTCACAAATAGTATTGAGAACGCATGCCACGATGAATCACAACCATGCGTTCTGCATCCGACCTACACCTCTCCAAGGCATCGACATCAAAACATGTCGTGTCTTCCTCATCCTCCTCGACTACCCTCTCTTCAGGCAACCTCCAAACTCTCTAGATGCACTCCGTATAAATATGAGGATTTCGGTGCTCCTTCAGGCAAATCCTATCAGAAGTTGGAGTCGCTCTCAAGGTCATCATGATCTTGGTTATCAAAACAGGGAGAGGTACAATACTCTTCCCAACTCCCCTAATCATGTTACCCAAAAACTCCAAAATACATAACTCATACTTATACTCTTGGAGTATCCATAGAATGTGAAGGCAGTTCAGCCCGATGTCACTGACTTTCTCCTTCCCCATGACATTCCTACCAATCCACTAAGCTACAAAATTTGGTTGGTTGGTTAGACGACTAGCGAACACAACCGAAATCGCGAGCTCGCATTGTTCCTTCCGAATAACGATTAACGCCATCAAAGGCTCGACCCCAGTAAATTGGGAATCCTGTAGTGTGGCGTCGAGGTGGCGTCTAGGCGGAATGCCTAAAATCTCTACTAACAACCCAGTAGATACTTCTTTCTTCCGCCCAGGCACCTTAACAAAAATCCTATTTCCATCTAACTCCCTCGTCCTATAAAACTGTCGGACCAAATCTTCATGGTAAAAATCCTCCGGTTGAGTACCACAAACTACTCTAATCTCCTAACCATTTTCACACCGTGAAAATGGTGCGAGGTGGTCGGCAGTAAACGCTGGTTCGGTAAAATCCGGACTCTTTGAGCCATTTTAAGATTTCGACGATGTGGGGTTTAACTTGAATGGGGATGAAGTTTGAGACAACCTCACTAACCAAACAAAGGTGGTGGCGCCGACAATTCAAATTCCACAAATGTTTTTTGTTTTTCTAAAGTTTTGGTGGTGGGAATTGGTGGGGAATGAATTTAAGAAGATTTGGGGTGTTT
This sequence comes from Coptis chinensis, assembly GCF_015680905.1. NCBI lineage: Eukaryota > Viridiplantae > Streptophyta > Magnoliopsida > Ranunculales > Ranunculaceae > Coptis > Coptis chinensis. Next base: position 44,156,625 of record NC_141456.1, read on the forward strand.
TTTTATTTTTAAAGGGGGTGTAATTAGATTTGTTTTTTTTTTTTTTTTTTTTTTTTTTTTATTTTAGGTTTTAAAGCTTGGTAATGGCGAAATGAAGCTTAACTCATGATTTTTGGTTTGCGAGATAAAGGGGATGCTCAGACGTGCGCCGTCGCGTCGCGAGATTAGGCCCAAGCCCAATTCAATTTTTTGAAATTTGTCGGTTTTTTTGTGCAACTTCAAATTAAAATTGTCGCTTCGTTACCGGTCCGATTTTTTCCAATGATCTATGGAAATGATCAGGAGAGAATTTCCAATCCAATGAACCATAAAACACTCTATTCCGACCGTGGATGACATATAAGAAGTTGAAAAATGCTTCAAAGTGCGGTATGGCGTAAGTTATTAACGAATGAACTCTAATTTCCTAGATAATGTCAACCCGAATCGGAATACAATTAAATGGCATAAACAACACAACTGGGAAGTTGAACAATCCAGTACATAAATGAACACCCCACCCCCAAACAAATTTTTGGCAACGAAGTTTAGAAAATTTGTTTTAAAAGCGGGTCTTTTAAAGTCAGATTCCCGAGACTTCCTAAATTACTAATTTTATGATTTTAATAATTTTTATTTTATGAATAAGATTTAATATAAGAAAACAATAAACCAATAAATGCATAATTCATACCATAGAAGAACATGACTCAAAACCCAGAAAAACATGCAAGAGTGGAAAAAGTGAATTATGTTAAATGTGGACTTAGGATCCGTAATTTATGTACCACACACTCCATAAGGAGGGCCCGTTAATTTAATGGTGCACTTACCAATATATGGAAATGAAAGGAAGTACACCAACTAAAAAGGTCATCCTTATAGATGTGGTCCCGTTGATAAATGTAATGAATAGTTTACCCACTAAAATGAACGATGAATTCAAAACGTAGTAAACTAAAACCTGACTTTTAATCTCAATTATCAAAGCTTCTACTCGATGCGAATTGCACTAAGTGGAGTAGGAAGTTCGCTCCACTCCTAGTTCCCTAGCATGGATTGTTTTCTAAGTCTAAGAAATCAGTCTTAAGTCTAATGAGAGCTTTTACTTAAAATGTTATGCTAACAAGACGCTTAATTTAAATAACAAGATATAATAATATAATAAATAACAAGATAAAATATAAACTAAAGTTAATCTACCTAAAGCCACGGAAATACGATTGTTTGAATCTAGATAAAGAAATTAGGAGGGAATTGAATCCACCTTGAATCCAACTTAACAACCTAGCGTGAAATGTTGTATCTCAATTCTCACGCTCTTACGGGCGAATTTCGAAGTTCTAATCCCTAGTGTTCATGGCATTCCTACCGGATACTAACTAGCATGTGAGGTCGCCCACCCATTCTCATGGCTAAACACGACCTTCTAGAGTGAATAGATTCTACAACCAATTCTATACTAACCACTAAGTTTTCATCAAGGCTTCATCAACCCCTCTAATGGAGGTTTTAGCCTTGAGTCATCAAACTAACATTTCCTATTGAATCTAAACTAAACATAATGTAAGAAATTGAGATTTACTTAATTAAACAATAATGAATCTAATTTAATGGCTGGAATGAAATAAGAACAAGAATTGAAATTAGATCTAGAATGGAAATGACCAAATTTGAAATTGACAAACTAACTATTTTATTTATCTAATCAATCAAGAACAATGATTCAAAGATTTAATCTAAAACAGAATTGAAATGGAACTAAAACTTAATTAATTAATAAAACTAGATCTAGAATTCTATATATTAATTTAGGTCTAACTAGCTACCATTAACAAAGAGCTAAGCTTTTGTTTTATACATTCCTATCCAAAAAAATCGTGCATGGGCTTGGAGTCATGTTTTCGCCGCAGGATCAGCCCAAAACTCAATTCTTTTCAAATTCAAAAAGGCCTCTTCAGCTGCAGTTGGCTTCAGCAGACTTTTCTGTCCACTTCTACTCCTCCTGATTGGGTCAAGGTTTGGTCCATTGGAAAACTCTTTCCCGAAATAGTCGTTTTGACATAAGGTAGGCCCAATTCCAAGGTCTGAGTCCAAAGATATGATCTTTGGAAGTTCTCTTGTCTTTGTGCACTATTTCTCTTTCAAGTGGACTTTTGACTTTTCATCTTTTGACCAGGCTTTACAAAGGCTTTGTCTTCTTGAATCTTGGCCTTTAATCACCGAACTCCTTAGTAACCAACCATTGCTCCTTTATCTCATCAAAGTGGCACATTCCTCACATAATTGACTTTGAAGCCTGGAATACATAAAACACGAATCAAGATAACTCTTTACTTATTACTCACACATAATTGGTCTAAAAGTATGATTCGCTAAGGGTTAAAACTACAGTTTTGGGCTCTTATCAACCACCCCAAACAGCATTTTGCTTGTCCTCAAGCAAATATGAGAAATTAGCATAAAGTGACCAAAAAATGGAGTTCTATCTACTCCCTCACGAAAGCCGATTGCATTGACCATATGCAACAGTATCTTTAAACCACTAGGGAATTCCCTAGTGGACGAAGTTATAGCCTCTCGTGGAGAGTTTTCCAAAGAAGGTACTCACAAACTTCATCTATACTACAACGACTAAGAAATAAAACTATTGTTTTCTCCTTCATGTCTCAACTATCTATACATCTCACTAGCAAATACATAAGAATAACCCAAATCGTAACCCTAAGCTAATATATGCATAATAATCAATCATCTAAAATAAACATATAACAATGAGTAATACTATGAAATGTAATAGCAGGTCCGTTTCTGAAAACTTCGAATAACCCTTAAATAGGTCCTCACATAAATGTCAAGACAAAACCACTCTTGATTTTTCCACCTCAGACATTGCCCAAAGCAGGCAAGTGGGCACATTTTACCTTACAATCTCAATGACAACAAGGAAGCCAGAGTCGATCAAACACATCTGCCACTTACTATCACACACTAACCTATTCCTAATTTGAGCTAGAGGTCTTTATTAGGTATCATGGGGATTAGAGATGGTTTTTAAGAAGGAAGGAAATGGATATTCAAAAAAGACAAGTCCGAGATAATAGAGTTTCATATTATGTAACTTAGAGAAAACCTTGTTATTTCCTTTTGCTTCTATACTTTGTTTCCATCCCTTAGCCATATTTTTCTTTTTCTTTTCTTTGGCTTTGACTCCTTTTATTCTATTTTTGGAGTTTTTATTTATTTCAATTTTTTTTTTTTTCTTTGGATGGAAACTTCTTTTTCTTTAATTTAAGCAACTAACTAATTTTTGTTTACACAAGTTTTTCTCTTCTTCTTTCTTCCTCATTCTATTCTCAGACTTATTCTAAATTGGGTAGGTTGATTTATTTTTTTTTATTTTGTTTTGTTTTGTAACAGGTAAAGGAATTGTGGTTTATGAAAGGCCAAAGAAAGGCTCCAGGGCTTACCAGCGGAAAATAATTCATAGGTTTGAATTTCTCGCTATATCGATCCAAAGAGGGCCTAAATTCTCGCTTTTAGATATGGCATAGTGATCAAAGCAAGTGGACGTGATATCCCTATCCGGATTTTATTCTCCCTTGTGTCATTTCTCAAATGTTTCGGGCTTCATATAAGTTTTAGGGCTATATTCTCACGTGATTTTGTGTATCAAGTACTTCAGCCTAGATTTCTCGTAAAACTTACCGCTAACAATCATAGATACTCATGTAATATATTTATAGATAGATGCAAAGATTATTACCTACATATTAACCCAAGTTTCTAACAATTATTCCGATGCAAAAGCTATGTGAGACTTCTAGATTGTTAAGAAAGCATGAGAAAGAAAAACAATACCAATATTCCTAAAATAATCTCCAAGTTAGACAAGATATCTTCCTCGACCTTGTACAATTTGTCTATGTCGGATATCTTCACAGATATCGATAACCGCATCGCGAAAACCAGGTTCGATTATCATTCGCTTCTAAATTAGAAGTATGACTATCGAAATTATCCTCAACCAACCATGTCATATCTTCCCCTTCATTATCCGACTCAACTTCATTCTCTGCAGACAACGCCAAGTCTCTTGCATGCATTCCTTATAAATACTTGCATTAGAATGCAATTTGATCTTAATAGGAGCAGATTTAGCGACGAAATAAATGAGAGCATAATCTTAGTGATCAATATGGAAGAGGCCATGCTCTTTCCCACTCCTCTAATCACATTCAAAATTAAATCGAGGATGCAGAAATTACACTCATTCGCTTGCAAAATCCGCAGAACGTCATTAATCGGTCCGATGTCGCCGACTTTGTCTTTCCCGAAGGGCGTTCTACCAATCCACCGAGCTCTGGCCGATTGATTGGTTCTCGAGGTCGTCACGAGAGCCTTGATGAGATATCGTATTGTATTGACCCTCTATGACCGTATCTTTCATCAAAGCAGAACTCGGATAATCGGATTCTGATGAATGGTCGTATCTAGGTTGGTTACGGGCATGATTCCTAATAGCTCGATAACAACCGCCTCGTTACTTCCTCCTTGTTCTGTATCCTAATGAAAATCCTATTTCCTCCAATTCTCGTTTCTTATAAAACTGTTCTACCAAATCATAGTGATAGAACTCCTCCGCCGAATACCACAAGATGTTCCAACCCCTCCTAATCATATCGGTTATTAAGTAATATATGGTGCGAAGTGGTCCGCCTCAAACGCTGCGTGCTCCGGCAACATTCTCTTCGTCGTAAGCCATTGAAGTTTGAACCGATTTGGGGTTTGTAGATGGTGGTGGATGCAAGTTTGATGAAAACCAACTAAACACAACGGTGGTGGTTATGGTAGGTACGGTGGCAGGTTTGAAGACTTGAATTGGTGGGTGTTTTCTTGGTGGAAACGGTTGGAGATTGTGTTGGTGTTTCACAAAGCGTGGGTGGTCTTTCTATTTTGATGTATTCTATTTTTATTTTTATTTATTTATTTATTTTTTATTTTTGGTTGCTAGGGTTTAATTTAAATTAGTGAAAGGCGGTTTGAGAAGATGAAGTCGCGATTATGTTTTGGAGGATGATAGGCGCCGCCAGGTAGGTCTTGAAGTTGGGCCAAGCCCAATTCGATTTTTGACTTTTAAATGGATTTTTAAGCAAGACTTCAAACTAAATTTTCCGCTTCGTTATCGGTCCGATTTTTGCGAATGAGATATGGAAATGATCAGGAGAGAATTTCCAATCCAATGATCCATAAACTACTCTATTCCGACCGTGGGTGACATATAAGATAATGGAAAATGCCTTGAAGTGCGTGCATGACGTAAGTTATGCGAACGAATGAACACTAAATTAGATGATGTCAACCCCAATGAACTATACTAATGGACCTAAGCAACACAAATAGAAAGTTCGAGCAATCCGGATGGAAAGACTGATTTCCCACCCCCAAACAAATTTTTAAACACAAAATTTGTTTAAACATGGGTCGTTTAAAGTCAGATTCCCAAGACTTGTTGGATTGCTAGTTCTCTGGGTTTAGATATATATCTATATCTAAAAATGAAAAAAATTATTATTATTATTTTTTTATTTTATTTTTTTTTGCTAAAAACAATAAGCAAATAAAGACATAATTCACACCATAGAGAAACATGACTCAAAAATCCGAGAAAACATGCAAGAGTGGAAAACGTGAACTATGTGAACCGTGGACTTAGGATTCGGTACTTACAGCCACACACTCCATAGGGAGGGACCGGTTACCTTAATGGTGCACTTACCATTAAATGGAAGTGAAAGGAAGTACACCAATGACAAGGGTCATTCCTCATATATAGGGTCCCGTAAAAGGACTTCCTCTATATCGTGGGGACGGTTCGTGAAAATGTTTTAATCGTTGACCGTTAACTTGAAAGGTACTTGTTGTCCTTGGGATTTACCAAGGTAATTGCCCGTAGGGGGTGACTTCGATAACGAACCGTAGGGCGGACCAAACGGGTTTTAGTTTCCACAGGGGAAAATATATAGGCGGGAGTTGTAAAGCAAAACCTTTTGTCCGACCACAAACTCTTTCGCTAAGATATGCTTATCATGAACACGTTTCATGTTGGCTTTATAATCCTTCATGAGATCGTAAGAATCGCTCACGGATTTCTTCAAGCTCATTTAATTGTAACTTCATGTTTGACACCGCCTCATCAATATTGAAGTTAAGGCTTTTTGTAGCCCACGAGCACGGTGCTCTAATTCAACGGGCAAATGACATGGTTTCCCAAATACAAGTCTAAAGGGAGACATACCTATAAGAGTTTTGAAAGCAGTTCTATATGCCCATAAGGCATCCGATAGACGCTTCAGTCTTTCCTATCGGGGTTTACTTGTTGTTTCTAAAATCTTTTGATTTCCCTATTAGAAACTTCTACTTGTCCGCTAGTTTGTGGATGATAAGGAGTTGCTACTTTGTGTGTAACTCCATACTTTTTAACTAGGGATGCAACAACTCTGTTGCAAAATGTGTTCCACCATCACTAATGATGGCTTTAGGAATGCCAAACCGGCCAGAAAATATATTCTTTAATAAAAATACAACGGTCTTATGGTCATTGCTCACGGCAAGCTAGGGCCTCTATCCATTTAGACATGTAGTCCACTGCAACTAGAATATAAATATAACCGTGGGAAACAGGGGAAAGGGCCCATGAAATCAATACCCCAAACATCAAAATTTCTACTATCAAGATTGGATTTAATGGCATCATATTACGCCATTGATTAAGCCCAAGTTGTTGGCAACGAATACACGCCTTGCAATGCACTTGGGCATCCTTAAAAGGGTAGGCCAATAAAATCCACATTGAAGAACTTTAGCGGCTGTTTTATTCCACTAAAGTGGCCACCACACTCTTTGTCATGGCGAACGATAGAACTTCATTATATTCCCACCGGGAATGCAACGACGAATAACTCGATCCGCCTGAATACTTAAAAGGTAGGGCTCATCCCAAGAGTATAACTTGACTCGCCAAGAACTTCTTACGTTCATTTCTTGACCAATTATAAGGCATAACATCAGCCGCTAAATAATTTACTACGATGTCCGCATACCATGGTGATGAAAAATAGCATACGATGCTCATCGGGGAAAAGAGTCCGGTATGGACTCGAGAATCACTACTATCGCCATTTGTAAGTCTAGATAAGTGGTCGGCAACTACGCTTTCGACCCCTCTTTTGTCCTTTATTTCTAATGTGAACTCTTGCGGGAGAAGAATCCATCGGATTAATCTCGCTAGCATCCTTCTTTGCAAGAAGGTACCTAAGGGGTCGCATGGTCCGTGTAAACTAAAGTTTTAGAACCAACCAAATAAGGATGAAAACTTATCTAAAGCATAAATGACAGCTAAGAATTCTTTTCAGTAGTTGTATAATTCCGTTGAGCGCCGTTTAATGTTTTACTAGCATAATAAATAACAGTGGACTTATTATCTAGTTTACGTCCCAAGACAAAGCACTAACCGCATAGTCACTAGCATCACACATGAGTTCGAAAGGTTTAGACCAATCGAGGAGGTCTGTATAATAGGTGCAAGAGTTAGAGGCGGCTTTTAAGGTTTCAAAAGCCTGTTTACAGTTAAAATTAAAATCAAAGATTGCATCCTTCAAAAAGCAAAGTTAGTTAAAGGCCTAGCTATTTTTGAAAAATCTTTAATGAAACGCCTATAAAACCCCCTCGCATGGCCTAGAAAGGCTCTAATCTCATGGACAGTCCGTGGTTTAGGTAGGTCGCTATCTTATCTAGTTTGGCTTTATCTACTTCGATGCCATCACTAGATACAATATGACCTAGTACTATGCCCTTTTGACCATGAAATGACACTTTTCCCAATTTAAAACGAGGCTCTTTTCTTCACACCGTGTCAAGACCTTAGACGGTTAGACAAGCATTCTGTAAAAGGAGTCTCCATAGATAGAAAAATCATCCATGAACACTTCCATAAAGCTCTACCATGCCACTAAATATATGAAGCATACATCATTTGGAAGGTACGGGGGCATTACAAAGGCCAAAAGGCATTCGCTTATAGGCATATGTTCCGGGGACATGTGAAGGTTGTCTTTTCTTGGTCATCAATATCAATAATAATCTGAAAATAGCCGAGTAGCCATCCGTAAAACAATAAAAGGCATGACCAGACTAGACGCGTTCTAGCATCCGATCTATAAATGGTAAGGGAAAGTGATCCTTTAGTGTCATAGCATTTAAACGCCCAGAATCAATACAGATTCTCCATTTCATAGGACCTTGAGTGACAACATAGTCACCCTTCCCGTTACGCACCATGGTAACTCCCGATTTCTTAGGAACTACATGAATGGGACTTACCCATTCGCTATCGGAGATTGGGGTATATAATACCCGCGATCGGTAATCGCAAAGACTTCTTCTCTAACCACCTCTTTCATGGCGGGTTCAAGCGTGGCGAGGTTCGCGAAAGTCTTCGCGTTATCCTCCAAATGGATCTGATGAGTGCAAACATTAGGGTCAATTCCCTTTAATGTCGGCTAGGGGACCAACCAATCGCAGACCGATGTTCCCCTAATCACCCTTATTAAACATGTCTCTTCATCCTTAGTTAACAGAGAAGATATAATTATCGGGTGACTACCATCCGGATCAAGTTGAATATATTTTAACTCCGGGAAGAGGTTTAAGCAATCGTGTGGACGAATGTCCGTTGATGTTTCATAAATGTCCTTATCTTGCGTAATGAAGACTTGCTTAGGTAGCAAGTCTTCGTAATCGATATATGGAGCAACCGGCGGGTCTGAATTGGTGTGGACTCGGGGATGGTGTTGACTTCCTCTAAGTAGGAGTCATTTACAAAATCTGAAGTTCCAAAAAAAGGAATTTGTACATATTGTTTTCGGAAACGCGTGTTGTTAAAATAATCTTGAGCTAAACTCGATCATGCTAACCTCCCCATCTACGCCGAATCTGGTAATCTGTTTCATCATTTTAAAACATTTACCTCGGCGTAAAAGATGGCCAAAAGATAAGGACATCTTTCCATCGCGACAATTTATAAGTGCATTGGCGGTTGCCAAGAAGGGGCGCCCTAAGATGATCGGTCAGAGTCATTAAATTAACTTACGTATCGAGGATAACAAAATCAGCAGGATAGTAGAAATCCTGAACCTTAACAAGCACGCTTTCCACTACACCTTTAAGATACTTAATTGACTGTCCGCTAATTGCAACGCTTATTTTTGTAGGTTGCATTTCCGTAGAACCTATTTGTTTATACAAGTAATCACGGGGAGTAAGTTAACACTAACACCCGTGTCTAATAAAGCGGTCGTCGTGTGGGAATCTCCTAAGGTGCATTTTACAATGGGGATCGACCGTGGTCCTTGTACTTAACAATTCCATTATTTTCGGATAAAGTTGAACCGCTCAGTTTAAAAGCGTCTTTAGGTATGTTGGTCTTACACCTAGTAGTGCACAACTCTTTAAGAAACTTAAGCGTGGTTAGGTAGCTTTTAATAGCTTCGAGAAAAGGAAGGTTTATCGCTAGATTCTTGAAAAACGCGTTCCTAATTTCCTCAAAGTTTGTATCCCCGGGTTAGCATGGCCAATTTTTGAGGGAACGGTGGTTTCGCTCTATATTTATATGGCTCTACTTTCTCGTGTAACCTTAGCTCTCGGTTTCTTTGGTTGTGATTTAACCGGGTACCTCTACCGCGGGTAGGCTCCTCGGTTTCTATTCGCGGTATCTTGTTCGATATCCGGTGTAGGGAGTATCGATGGGGTAACTATAGGCGAAGTTACTTTGTTATCAACCACTCTTCCGAGCGGAGTGGTGATGGCATTTAGGTCACCTACGATTGTAGTTTCGTACTAGAATTACCGCTTACCTCAAAGGCTTTGTTTTGTTTGTTTTTGGGTTTGGTATCGCTTTGTCCGAAACACGCCTTTTGGTTGGGCTTTCGCTTGGCTAACTTGTTGTATGCCCTGATTTATGGATTGTAAAATCTGTTGGTTTGATTGAGTCATTGTCGGAAAAGTTGTTGGGTAACTTGTATAAAGGCCGATCACGATCCGGTTGTGTAGGTGTAGTAGTCCGGTGGTGCGGAACTATCTCTCGTTGATTATTTATGGGTGGGTTGTGATAGTTATTATTATTAACCTAACGATACCTCTATTGGTATTATAATTATTATAATTATTCTGACCTTGTGCTTGACCTTGTCGTGGTTTAGGCTTTGGTTGTTATAATTATTATAATTCCCTTGACCTTGTCCTTGTCCTTGTCCTTGCCTAGGTGGAGCTTGGTTATAATTGTTTGCTTTGCCTAACTTTTTGATTATTGTACCACGGAGGTGTTACTTGTTGATTATTTCTCCAACTGAAGTTGGGATGTTGTCTCCAAGGGGCGTTAGGAATAGGATAGTTATTAATAGAGTAAACATTATCTTGTTCTGGTGGTTGTTGTTCATAAGCTAGAGGACAATAATCGTCAGGGTGCTCTGGACTCAAACAGAAATTACATGGGTTGGAGTTTACATTCATGATGGGGATAGGCTTTTTGTTGAGCGTAAATAGCCTCTACTTTTTTAGTTAGAGATTCGAGTAAATTTTTAAGTTCTGGATCGGTTTTCTTCTCAAACATACCGGCGGCCTTGACTGTTGAAGAAGAACTAGCTGAGTGGGGGATATCATCACTACCCCCCCAATTATTATTCCGTTTAGTTTGGTCTTCTAAAAATTTGTAAGCCTCCGAGGCTCCTTTACTTAGGAAACTACCCCCATTCATTATGTCAAGGACTTCTTTATGGTGGTGTAGAAGACCTTTGAAAAAGGCACGAACTAACGTGTCTTTAGCTAAGTTATGATGTGGACACTCTATAAAGAGATCGGTGAAACGATTCCATGCCTCAGAAAATGATTCATGAGGATTCTGTCGGAAAAAATGAATCTTGGAAAGCATCTCATCCGTCTTTTAGGGGTGGGTAAAATGTTCCATAAACAAACAACAAGTTTAGCCCACGAGTCCACGAATTAGCGCTTTGGGCAGTTAACCAAGACGCCTTTATCGGCTAATGTGAAAGGGAATACCCTCGGTTTAATTTGTTCCGCACCTACCGTAGGATGATGGAATGTTGTAAGGACTTGTTCAATCCTACGATAAATGATAAGGTTTTTCATGGTCTAACCCATGAAAAAAACGGTAACAAATTAAATATGTTTGGGGATTCAAAAATCCCCCACCGGTCCGCTAGAACGATGCAAGATTTAGGGCTATCGCCAAGGCTTTGTAAAAGTCGGAGAGAGGAGTCTCTCTTTCTTCACCATTATGTCGGTATGGTGTGTGTGATAGTAGCTAGAGGTGTGTCATGGGTGGTGTACTAGATAGACTTGTTTGTTGTCGTGTAATTACGTTTGTTGTTTTGTTCGACCCGGACCTTAATCTCATGCAAGACTAAGTTGAGCTTAACTAAACATGCAACACTCCAAACAATTCTGATATACTAGTAGAAAACCTCTAACCGGAAATCGCGAGGTATGAAAGAAAGGAATACCTGATAAGCGTCCTTGCTTCGCTTATGAATAGCGTCTTTGTGTACGTGTTCGTTCGTATATAAGAGATTAGAACACCGAAAAAACTTGACAACTCGAAGTTCGAATCAAACCCGTGGAAATCCGAAATTTCAGCTAAAGGCACGCGCCAGCGCCCTCTGGTCGTCGCTCGGTGTAAAGTCGAAGTTCCATAACTTAGCTGGTCGCTTTGGTATGGTATGCGTGGCGCGGGCGAGTGGTAGATGAAATTCCAAAGAACTTAGCTGGTCGCTCTCCTTGAAGCTGGCCTCCCGTATTTTCTCGAATTTGTCAAAGCTGAAATGGGCAACCACAAAGATGAAACAACCAAGGGTGGGTGGGTTTAATGGGACTTAAAATGACTACTTCTACAAAGAAAATAATGCTAAAGTGCAACTAAGATGGCAGCGGCGCCATTTGATAAATGTAAAATGAATAGTTTACCTACGAAATGAACGATGAATTCAAAACGTAAGTAAACTAAAACTGCACTTTTAATCTCAATTATCAAAGCTTCTACTACTCGATCACGAATTGCACTAAGTGGAGTAGGAAGTTCGTTCCACTCCTAGTTCCCTAGCATGGATTGTTTTCTAAGTCTAAGAAATCAGTCTTAAGTCTAATGAGAGCTTTACTTAAATGTTATGCTAACAAGATCGTTAATTTAAATAACAAGATATAATAATATAATAAATAACAAGATAAAATATAAACTAAAGTTAATCTACTAAAAAGCTACGAAATACGATTGTTTGAATCTAGATAAAGAAATTAGAGGGGAATTGAATCCACCTCTAATCCAACTTAACAACCTAGCGTAGAATGTTGTATCTCAATTCTCACGCCTCTTCACGGCGAGAATTTCGAGTTCTAATCCCTAGTGTTCATGGCATTCCTACCGGGATACTAACTAGCATATGAGGTCGTCCACCCATTCTCATGGCTAAAACACGACCTTCTAGAGTGGAATAGATTCTACAACCAATTCTATACTAACCACTAAGTTTTTTTATCAAGGCTTCATCAACCCCTCTAATGGAGGTTTTAGCCTCGAGTCATCAAACTAACATTTCCCATTGAATCTAAACTAAACATAATGTAAGAAATTGAGATTTACTTAATTAAACAATAATGAATCTAATTTAATGGCTGGAATGAAATAAGAACAAGAATTGAAATTAGATCTAGAATGGAAATGACCAAATTCAAATTGACAAACTAACTATTTTATTTATCTAATCAATCAAGAACAATGATTCAAAGATTTAATCTAAAACAGGAATTGAAATGGAACTAAAACTTAATTAATTAATAAAACTAGATCTAGAATTCTATATATTAATTTAGGTCTAACTAGCTACCATTAACAAAGAGCTAAGCTTTTGTTTTTATACATTCCGATCCAAAAATCGTGCATGGGCTTGGAGTCATGTTTTGGGCCAGAGGATCAGGCCCAAAACTCAATTCTTTCAGTCCAAAAAGGCCTCTTCAGCTGCAGTTGGCTTCAGCAGACTTTTCGTCCACTTCTACTCCTCTGATTGGGTCAAGGTTTGGTCCATTGGAAAACTCTTTCCGAGCCGGTCGTTTTGACATAAGGTAGGCCCAATTCCAAGGTCTGAGTCCAAAGATATGATCTTTGGAAGTTCTGCTGTCTTTGTGCACTGTTTCTGCCTGCGTGGACTTTGACTTTTCATCTTTTGACTAGGCTTTACAAAGGCTTTGTCTTCTTGAATCTTGGCCTTTAATCACCGAACTCCTTAGTAACCAACCATTGCTCCTTTATCTCATCAAAGTGGCACATTCCTGCACATAATTGACTTTGAAGCCTGAAATACATAAAAACACGTAATCAGTATTAACTCTTACTTATTACTCACATAATTGGTCTAAAAGTATGACTGCTAAGGGGTTAAAACTACAGTTTTGGGCTCTTATCACCTGTAAAAGGACTTCCTTGACATTAGGGGACAATAGCTCGTGAAAATATTTCAACCGTTGGCCATTGACTTGAAAGGTACTGTTGTCCTTGGGATTTACCAAGGTGATTACCCCATGAGGGGTGACTTTCAAAACGAAAAGGACCGCACTAACGGGTTTTAATTTCCCTGGAAAAATATGTAGACGGGAGTTGTAAAGCAAGACTTTTTGACCAACCACAAACTCTTTGCGCAAGATTTGCTTATCATGAACACATTTCATGTTAGCTCTATAATCCTTCGCGAGATCATAAGAATCACTACGGATTTCTTCAAGCTCCTTCAATTGCAAGTTACGCTTGACACCCGCCTCATCGACATTGAAGTTAAAGCTTTTTATAGCCCACATAGCACGGTGCTCCAATTCAACGGGCAAATGACAAGGTTTCCCAAATACAAGTTTAAAGGGAGACATACCTATAGGATTTTTAAAACCCATCCTATACCCATAAGGCATCAGATAGACACTTTGGCCAGTCTTTCATATCAGGATTTACAGTTGTTTCTAATATCTTTTTGATTTCCCTATTAGAAACTTCTACTTGTCCGCTAGTTTGTGGATGATATGGAGTTGCGACTTTATGTGTAACTCCATACTTTTTCACAAGAGATGCAACAACTCTATTACAAAAATGTGTTCCACCATCACTAATGATGGCTTTGGGAATGCCAAATTGACAGAAAATAGATTCTTTAAAAAAAAACACAACTGTCTTATGGTCATTGCTACGGCAAGCCATGGCCTCTATCTATTTAGACACGTAGTCCACAGTAACTAGAATATAAATGAAATCGTGGGAAACTGAAAAGGGACTCATGAAATCAATGCCCCATACGTCAAAAATTTCTATCACCATGATTGGATTCAATGGCATCATATTACACTTTGTGATTGGCCCAAGTTGTTGGCAACGAATGCATGTCTTGCAATGCACTTGGGCATCTTTAAAGAGAGTAGGCCAATAAAACCCACATTGAAGAATTTTAGCAGCTGTTTTCATACCACTAAAATGGCCACCACACTCTTTGTCATGGCAGAATGAGAGAACCTCATTATATTCCCATTGGGAAATATAACGACGAATAATCTGATCTGCACAATACTTGAAAAGGTAGGGCTCATCCCAGTAGTATAGCTTAACTATGGCCAAGAACTTCTTACGTTCATTTCTTGACCAATCATAAGGAATAACATCAGATGCTAAATAATTCACAATGTCAGCATACCATTGGTGCAGAAAAAATAGCATACAGATGCTCATCCGGAAAAGAGTCCAATATGGAGTCAGAATTACTATCATCGTCGTTTGTAAGTCTAGATAAGTGGTCGGCAACTACGTTTTTGACCCCTCGTTTGTCCTTTATTTCTAATGTGAATTCTTGCAGGAGAAGAATCCATCGGATTAATCTCTGCTTAGCATCCTTCTTTATTTAGAAGGTACCTAAGTGCTGCATGGTCCATGTAAACTAGAGTCTTAGAACTAACCAAATAACGACGAAACTTATCTAAATCATAAATGACAACTAAGAATTCTTTTTCAGTAGTTGTATAATTCCTCTGAGCATCGTTTAGAGTTTTACTAGCATAATAAATAATAGTGGATTTATTATCTAGTTTGTCCCAAGACAGCACCAACTACATAATCACTAGCATCACACATAAGTTCGAAAGGGTTAGACCAATCGGGAGGCTGTATAATGGGTGCAGAAGTTAAGGCGGCTTTTAAAGTTTCAAAAGCCTGTTTACAGTTAAAATTAAAATCAAAGACGGGCCTCATTTAAAAGCAGATTAGTTAAGGGTCTAGCTATTTTTGAAAAATCTTTGATAAAACGCCTATAAAAACCTGCATGGCCTAGAAAGGCTCTAATATCATAGACAGTCTGTGGTATAGGTAGAGTCGCTATCTTATCTAGTTTGGCCTTATCTACTTTGATGCCATCACTAGATACGATGTGACCTAGTACTATGCCTTTTTTCACCATGAAGTGACATTTTTCTCAATTTAAAATGAGACTCTTTTCTTCACATCGTGTTAATGTCGGCCTTATCTACTTCGATGTCATCACTAGATACGATGAGTGCACACATTAGGGTCAATTTCCTTAATGTCGGCTAGGGACCAACCAATCGCAGAACGATGTTCCCTAATCACTCTGATCAACCGTGTCTCTTCCTCCGTAGATAACAGAGAAGATATAATTACTGGATGACTACCATCTGGATCAAGTTGAATATACTTTAACTCAGGAGGAAGAGGTTTAAGCAATTGGGAGGAATATCGATAAATGCTTCTGGAGGGTCCTCATCTTGAGTAATGAATACTTGCTTAGGCAGCAGGTCTTCAAACTCTATATATGGAGCAACCAAAGGGTCTATGATTTGTGTAGACTCGAAGATGGTGTTGACTTCCTCTATGCAGGAGTCATCGATAAAATCTGAACTTCCAAAAGAGAGGAATTTATGCATATGGTTTTCTGGAAACGTGTTATTAAAGTAATCTTGAGCTAAGCTCTCAATCATGCTAACCTCTCCATCTATAGATTTAATCACATTAATCTGTTTCATCATTTTAAAACATTTACCTCAACCGAAAAGATGGCCAAAAGACAAGGACATCGACCCATTCGGGCGGCGTTTATAAAGCGTTGGCGATCGCCAAGAAGGGCGCCTAAAATGATCGAACAGAGTCGTTAGTGACTTTTGTATCAAGGATAACAAAATCAGCGGGATAGTAGAAATCCTGGACCTTAACAAGAACATTTTCAACCACACCCTTAGGGTACTTAATTGATCGATCCGCTAATTGCAACGTAATTTTAGTAGGCTGCATCTCTTGTAGACCTATTTTTTTGTATAGATAATACAGTAGTAAGTTAACACTTTTCGCCCCGTGTCTTGTAAAGCGATGGTCGTGGGAATCTCCTAAGGTGCATTATGCGATGGGAGGGATCGACCAAGGTCCTTGTACTTAACGATTCCATTGTGTTCCGTTAAAGTTGGAAATTGTTCAGTTAAAAAGGTGTCTTTAGGAATATTTGTCTTATGCCTTTTAGTGCACAACTCTTTGAGAAACTTAGCATGGTGAGGTAATTTTTTAATTGTGTCCAGAAAAGGTAAGTTTATCATTAGATTTTTAAAAACTTCCCTAATCTCGTCGAAGTTTGTATCCCTGTTTAACATAGCAAATTTCTGGGGAAATGGTGGTTTCTCTCTACATTTAGCGTATGGATCAACTGGATGTCTAACCTTTGCTTTCTGTTTCTTAGGTTGTGGTTTAACTGGTACCTCTACAGGGGTAGGCTCTTCAGTTTCTATTACGGTATCTAGTACAATCTCCGGTGTAGGGACAACTGGTGGGGTAACTATAGGCATAGTTACTTTGTTATCAACCACTCTCCCATAACGGAGAATGGAGATGGCATTTAGCTCACCTACGTTTTCATTTTCCGTACTAGTATTACCATTTACCTCAAAGGCTGTGTTTATTGTTTTTGGATTAGCTATCACTTGTCCTGGAAACACACCTTTGGATTGCACTTTCTTTTGAGCTAACTGTTGTAAGGAAAGTTGGATGGCTTGTAAAATTTGTTGTTGAGATTGCATAAAGGTATCGAAAAGATCCGATTGTGGAAGAGTGTTAGTTATAGGTTGTGTGACAGGAACTATGTCACATTGATTATTAATAGGTGGGTTTTGATAGTTATTATTTACCGGAATGATACCTCTATTAGCATTATAATTATTATTGTTATAATTATTATTGTTATAAATATTATTGTTATAATTATTATAATTACCCTGACCTTGTGCTTGACCTTGTCGTGGTTGCGCTTGGTTGTTATAATTATTATAATTACCCTGACCTTGTTCTTGTCGTGGTAGAGTTTGGTTATAATTGTTTGCTTGCCTAACATTTTGATTATTAAACCCTGGAGGTGTTACTTGTTGATTATTTCTCCAACTGAAGTTGGGATGTTGTCTCCAAGGGGCGTTAGGAATAGGAAAACTATTAATCGAGCAAACATTATCTTATTGTGACTGTTGTTATTCATAGGCGAGAGGACAATAGGAGTAGGGATGCTCTGGACTCAAACAGAAATTACATGGATTGGTGTTGACATTCATGATGGGGATCAACTTTTGTTGAACAGAAATAGCCTCTACCTTTTTAGTTAGAGATTCGATTAAATTTTTAAGTTCCGGATCGGGTTTCATCTCAAACATATCGACGGCCTTTACTGTTGTAGAAGAATTAGCATTGTGGGAGATATCGTCACTACCCCCCAGTTATTATTACGCTTAGTTTGATCTTCTAAAAATTTATAAGCCTCTGAGGCTCCATTACTTAGGAAACTACCCCCATTCATTATGTCAAGCACCTCCTTGTGGTGGTGTAACAGTCCCTTGAAAAAGGCACGAACTAGCATGTCTTTTGCGAGGTTATGGTGTGGACACTCTATAAGTAGATTGGTGAAACTATTCCAACCCTCTGAAAATGATTCATGAGGATTCTGTCGAAAGAAATGAATCTTGGAAAGCATTTCATCGGTCTTCAGTGGTGGGTAAAAATGTTCTATAAATAGTTGAACAAGTTTAGCCCACGAGTCCACAAAATTTAGCGCTTGGGCAGTTAGCCAAGACGCCGCCTTATCGGCTAAAGTGAAGGGAAATACCCTCAGTTTAATTTGTTCAGCACCAACTGTAGGATGGTGGAATGTAGTAAGGACTTGGTCAATCCTACACATGTGCTGATAATGTTTTCATGGTCTAACCCATGAAAAACGGGTAACAAATTAAATATATTTGGGGATTCAAAATCCCCAATCGGTCCGCCGCAAAACGATGCAAGATTTAGGGCTATCGTTCAAGGCTTTGTAAAAGTCAGAGAGAGGAGACTCTTTTTCTTCAGCCATTACTTCAGGTGGTGTGTGTGGTATATTAGTTAAAGGTGTAGTCGATGATATACTAGAAAGGCGTGTTTGTCGACGTTGTCAGTTGATTACGTTAGGCGTTTTTCTTCAGCCTGACCTTAATCTCATGCAAGGCTAAGACAATCTTTAACGAACACAACAACACTCCAAACAATCCTGATATACTAGTATGAACCTCTAACAGGAGATCCGAGGTGTGGAAGAAAAGAGTACCTGAATGCCTCCTTGCTTCGTTTATAAATAGCGTCTTGTTTACGCGTGCTCAGTCTGTATAACATGTTAAAACACTGAAAACTATGAAGAAATGGAAATTTGAAACAAACCTATGGAAATCGGGCAGTTTCAGTAGAGGGCGCAGGTAGCGCTCAGAATAGGCCTAAGTAGGGCGCATGTAGTGCTCCGGTTAGGCTGTAGTTTCAGGCACTTGGGCGCAGGGCGCGCTCCAATTTAGCCTTGGTGGGGCGCAGGTAGCACTCAGGGAAAACCTTGAGGTCTAGGCGCTTCAGTGCGGGGGGCGCTTGTGTTTTGCCTTGGCAAGGCGGGTCGCCTTCGAAAGAGTTGAGTTCCGTGCACTTGGCGGTCGCCCAATTATGCCTGCCCAGGGCGCGGGTCGTGCTCCGTGTAATTTTCAAAGAAAATTTTTAGTGCTGAAATGGACAACCACAGTGAGAATCAAACAAGGGTGGGTAGGTTATGGGACTTTGGAAAATTAACAATTCTAAAGAAAACAATGCTAAAGGCAACTAAGATGGCAGGGGCACCATTTGACAATTGTAAAAATAATAGTTTTACTAATGAATAAAGCGATGAGACTCTAAACAAAAGTAAAACTAAAAA
Source organism: Coptis chinensis (assembly GCF_015680905.1). Classification (NCBI taxonomy): domain Eukaryota; kingdom Viridiplantae; phylum Streptophyta; class Magnoliopsida; order Ranunculales; family Ranunculaceae; genus Coptis; species Coptis chinensis. The sequence goes on from NC_141456.1 coordinate 44,175,944, forward strand.
CTGAACTTGTACTAGACTTATCAAAGATTTCTACTCTCGATACTATTGAAGTAGAGTTGGAATAGAAGATTCGTTCCACTCCTAGTTCTTTAGCATTCAAGTTTCCTACGACTATCAATCCTACCAAAGTCAATGAGAGAATTACAAATTATACGATGAAATGCTACGGAATAGTAAGGTTTGAATCTAGAATAAGAATTAGGGGGGAATTGAATCCACTTTGAATCCAACTGAAGAACTAGCATAGATTGTTGTAATCTAATTCTTATGTTCTTACGATAAGAATTGGTCGTTCTAATCCCTAATTATACATGGCATCTCTACCAATTCATAACTAGCATGTGAGGAAGTCCACCCATTCTCATGGCGAATCAACTCCCTTCTAGAGTGGAATAGACTCTTACAACGTTTCTACGCTTCACAATCAAGTTTTCATCAAGGCTTCATCAAACCCCTCTAATGGAGGTTTAGCCTTGATTCATCAAACTATCATTTCCAATTGAAATTAAATACGACATAATATAAAGATTCTAACTTTATGAATATAAAGAATCAATAATTCGAAACTAAATTAAACAACTAAGAAATGAATAACAACTAATAACTGAATTTAGATTTAAACAATTTTAAATAACAAAATCGAATTTAATAAGAACTAACTATTTTATTTATCTAATCAATGATAAACAATGATTCAAATACTTAATCTAAAACAAGGAATGAAAACAAATTAATGAACAAATTAAAATTCTCAAAACTAGATCTAGAACTAAGGTTTAATGGCTACTCTAATGGCTACTTTCTAACCTAAGCTAATTCATACTTAAGAGCTAAGTCTTGTATGTGGAAATGGAGGAGACCAGATCCACATTTTCATGCATGGGCTGAGGGTTCATGTTTTGGGCCGGACAATCAAGCCCAACGCCCAATTTCTTCAGTCCACAGGGCCTTTTTCAGCTAGCTTCGACTTCAATAGGCCTTTTGTCCACTTCTGCTCTTCTGATTGGATTGAGGTTTGGACCATTGGAAAGCTCTTTCCGAGTCGGTCCTTTTGACATAAGGTACGCCCAATTCCAAGGCTTGAGTCCAAAGATACGATCTTTGGAAGTTCTACTAACTTTTATATGCTGTTTTTGCCCGTCTTGGCCTTTAATCCCAGAACTTCTTAGCAACTAACCCTTTGCTCCTTTATATCGCCAAAGTGGTCTGAGTTCCATGCCTGAAATATATAAAAGCACGTAATTAGCATTAACTCTTATTTATTACTCGCGTAATTGGTCTAAAAACATTATTATTAAGGGGTTAAAACTACAGTTTTGGACTCTTATCAGTCTACCAAACCTGTTGGAGAGATAAAATTGCCAGTTCGAGCTGGACCTCAAATGGTGATGACAAAATTTGTGGTTATCAAGCACCAATCTGATCACAATGCCATATTGGGAAAGAAATGGATACACAAAATGCGTGTTGTGCCTAGTACATTTTTATCAAGTTCTCAGATTCCCAACTGTATATGGATTGCACGAGATTAGGGGTGATCAGTCTGAATCAAAAAAATGTAATTTCGTCACAGTAAAGGGAATGATGAAGGGGAAAAGCCAAGACACTGGGGGCGTCTTGGAAAACTCTACTTAGCGATTCATGACAAAGCTTTTACCCGATACCAAAGATACGATCTGAGGAGCAAGTAAAGTTCACTCAAGAGCTGAAGAAACATGAAGAACCGCCTTGGGAAAGAAAAACCATAGAGGCGGTGGAGAAGGTTAATATCGGTAAAGGAGAAAGTGAGCGTCATTCGTTCATTGGTACAGAAATGGTTGTAAGTATAAGAAAGGAGTTGGTAATATTTTTGAAAGAGAATCAAGATGTTTTTGTATGGTCGATGTCGGATCTCACTGGTATCGATCCAGATATATATTCACACAAATTGAATATGGAAGAAAATGCAACTCCAGTGCATCAAAAGCATAGAAAGGTGAGGTTGATGTACGAAGAAGCAGTGCAAGTGGAGATACAAAAGATGTTAGATAATGGCATAATCAAAGAAGTTGAGCATTCTGAATGGGTAGCAAACATAGTGGTTGTACCCAAGAAAGATGGTAGAGTTTGAATTTGCGTCGACTTTACCGATGTAAATAAAAAGTGTCCAAAGGATCATTATTCCATGCCTAGAATTGATGATTTAGTCGACCGAACTGCTAGTTTCGAGTTGATCAATTTTTGTGATGGTTATTCAGGATACTTTCAGATTCTAATGGCTGTGTTAGACCAGTTAAAAACGGCATTCATGGTTAATAGAGAAATATACTGCTTCATCAAAATGCCATTTGGATTGAAGAATGCGGGAGCCACTTACCAAAAGCTAGTGGAGAAAATGTTCAAGAAACTCATCAAACGTATTATCGAGGTATATATCGATGATATGGTCATCAAGTCTATGAAAGCTGGAGATCACATAAAGGACCTCGACACTGTATTCAGAATATTGAGAGAGTTTAATATGAAGTTTAATCCCGGAAAATGTACTTTCAGGGTCAGTTCTGGCAAGTTTTTGGGATACATAGTTACGAAGCGAGGTATTGATGCTAATCCTGAGCAAATACGAGCGCTTCAACAAATGCCATCACCTACAACTCGAAAGCAAATACAAAGGTTGATAGGGAGAATAGCGGCGCTCAATAGATTCATCTCTAGAACTTCTGATCGTTGTAAGCCATTTTTTAAGTTGCTTAAAAAGAATGTCAAATTCTGTTGGAATGAGGAATGTGAAGAAGTATTTTCTGAATTAAAGAAATATCTGCAAGAAATGCCAACGCTGACAAAGCCAAATGAGGGAGAAAGTTTGCTTCTTTATTTGGTTGTTTCAGATTTTGCTATAAGTTCTATCCTCGTGAAGGTAGAAAATGGATTGGAAAAGCCAGTGTGTTTTCAAAGTAAAACAATGCTTGAGGCTGAGACTCGATATTCGATGCTAGAAAAGTATGCCCTAGCACTGTTATTCTCATCTCAGAGATTAAAGCCATATTTTCAAGCATATTCGGTGATCGTGATGACGAATCTCCCATTAAAGCAAACTTTGGCAAAAACTGCTAAGTCAGGAAGAATGTCTAAATGGTCTGTACTAATAAATGAATTTGGAGTCGAGTACCGAAATCGTGTATCATAAAAGAGTCAGGTACTGGCCGATTTCCTGGCTGATTTTCCATCTGAGGATGCCAGTTGGGGCATAGAAGAAGAGGAATTCACAATGTTCCAAGAGCCTGAAGATGTTATCGATACGGATGATCCATGGGCTGGAACAAATGGTTGGAGACTATTTGTCTATGGATCCTCTTGAGGAAAGGGGTGTGGCATTGGAATGGTGTTGGTTACTCCTGAAAATCAAAGACTCAAAACTACAATAACATTGGGTTTCCATGCATCCAATAATGAGGCTGAATATGAAGCCTTAATAGCTAGTCTCGAGATGGCTAAATCTCTCAGTATAAAAGAGTTATCAATCTTTAGTGATTCGATGCTCGTGGTCATCCTGATCAATAGGGGATACTCGGCAAAATGTTAAAATATGGTCGATTATTTGGATTTTATAAAATCCAAATTGAAGAATTTCAGTAAAATAAGACTTCAGCATCTCAATCGAAATGAGAATAGGCATGCGAATGCCTTGGCATATGTGGCAGCGATGCTAGAGAACACAAAGGGTCGCACTCTGCATATCGGAGTTCAATAGAAGCCAAGCATCGACATCGATGACTCAGCAGTCATGGAAATTGATACACTGGGGGCGTCATGGATGGAAGCATATATCTCATATTTAGCTGATGGGAAAGTGGTGGAGGACAAAACTGAGGCCAGAAGAATTAAGTCTGGTGCCCAAATATATGTATTGGTTGATAATGAATTGTATCGAAAGAATCCTGGAGGTCCACATTTGAAATGCATATCGTATGAGGAAGCACAGCTAATCATTATCGAGCTTCACGAAGGTGAATGTGGAAACCACTCAGCTGGTATATCATTGGCCAATAAAATCATGAGACAGGGATATTTTGGGCTTAAAATGCGAAGGGACTGTCTTCGATATGCGAAAAAGTGTGTATAGTGCCAAGTTCATGGCAAAGCCATACATGTCCCAACTAAAGAGTTACATTGTGTCTCAAACCCATAGCCTTTTGCTCTATAGGGTATGGATATTGTCGGTCTGCTTACACCAGGGAAAGGCAAAAGAAGGTTCATATTGGTTGTCACAGACTATTTTACAAAATGGGTAGATGTCATAGCTCTGCAGCAGATCAAAGAACATGATGTCATAAATTTCCTTTTTGAGCGAGTCATATGTCAATATGGATTGTCTTATGCCATTATATCAGATAATGGCCTGTAGTTCGAGGGAGGAAAGGTGAAAGCTTTCTTGGAATATTACAAGGTAAAGCATTTCACATCTGCGCCATACTATGCTCAGGGTAACAGGCAAGCAGAGGCAACAAATAAGACCATAATGGATAATATGAAGAAAAAATTAGAAGCCAAGAAAGGTCTTTGGGTAGATGAGCTAAACAGTGTTTTATGGGCTTATAGAACGACACCTCGAACAGCCACAGGTGAATCACCTTTTACTTTGGCCTATGGTATGGAAACAGTAACTCCATCTAAGATGGTGGTGTCGACATCCAGAATAAAAATGATAGAAAATGGTCAAAATAATAAAGGAATGGCTTCAGAAGTTCTAAATCTCGAGGAGACAAGGGATCAAGCAAAGGTAAAGCTCGACACCTATCATAGGCAGCTCAGAAAAGCTTTCAACAAAAAAGTAAGAGAACGACATTTTCAAGAAGGTGATTTGGTCTTGAAAGTGGTCACTCAAGCTACTAAAGAAAAAGGGGCTGACAAACTAGCAACAAGCTGGGATGGGCCTTACATCATTCACAAGGTCGGAATCAATGGAGCTTACTACTTAAAAACGGCTGAAAGTATAATATTACCAAAGCCTCAAAATGTAAGCAATTTGAAAGCATTTTATCAATAAAGAGTGTTTCAAGTATCATGGTGTAATTTTTGGTTATCAATGTTATACATTCAATAAAGATATTGTTATTCTCGAAATAAATATTTATACATGTATAACAGATCTTTGTATCTCTAGAATTATATGATTGATAATAGGTCAAGCAAAAGCTTGGTGATCTATAAATCTTCATCACGATATTAGATCAAGTAAAATCCTGGTGATTTGTAGATCCTCATCTCGATACCAGGTCAATAAAATCATGTTCTTGGCAGAAATGCGAGTTCAGGTCAATAAAATCTAGTTCTTAGTAGAAATGTCAAGTTCGGGTAAAAAAATCCTGGTGATCTGCCGATCCTCATCTCGATACTAGGTCAATAAAATCCTGTTCTTGGCAGAAATGCGAGTTCAAGTCAATAAAATCCAGTTCTTGGCAGAAATGTCAAGTTTGGGTAAAAAAATACTGGTGATTTGTAGATCCTCATCTCAATACCAGGTCAATAAAATCCCATTCTTGGTAGAAATGCAAGTTCAGGTCAATAAAATCCAGTTCTTGGCAGAAATGTCGAGTTCGGGTCAAAATATCCAATTACTAGCAGTAATGTGATGTGAATTAGTAAGGTATGTATTTATAAGTAATATTTCAATACAATGTCGATGTCAAAATTCATTGAATATATGTTAAGTATCGATACTGCTTTTAGTTGGAGTGGTATCGAAACTCATTTTTTAAATTCAAATATATATTAAGTATCGATACTGTTTTTAGTTGGAGTGGTATCAAAACTCGTTTTTTAAATTCAAATATATGTTAAGTATCGATACTGCTTTTAGTTGGAGTGGTATCGAAACTCATTTTTAAAATTCAAATATATGTTAAGTATCGATACTGCTTTTAGTTGGAGTGTTATCGAAACTCATTTTTTAAATTCAAATATATGTTAAGTATCGATACTGCTTTTAGTTGGAGTGGTATTGAAACTCGTTTTTTAAATTCAAATGTATGTTAAGTATCGATACTGCTTTTAGTTGGAGTGGTATCGAAACTCGTTTTCCAAATTCAAATATATGTTAGGTATAGATACTGCTGTTAGTTGGAGTAGTATCGAAACTCGTTTTTAAATTCAAATATAGGTTAAGTATCGATACTGTTTTTAGTTGGAATGGTATCGAAATTTGTTTTTTAAATTCAAAATATATATTAAGTACTCATATGAAGTATCAATATTATGTTGATTAGGAGTGGTATCGAAAATGATATTGTTTCCTATTTATGGATGACAAATATCAGTTGTATTGCATACAAAATGAGTTTATAAAAAGAAAAAAATATATATTTTCCATAATTCAAAAGGAGTTTAAAGTAGTCAGAAGAGATAGCCAGATCATTGTATCAATATTACAATTACAAAATATCAAAACAAAGAAGTTAGAACTGGGTGGAGGTCTTGATAGGGTTGGCATCAAGCTTTTTCGTTTCAAGAATGCTATTAAGACCAGCTCAAACTTCTAGATCATCCAAGTAGCTAAGTGTGCTGATGAAGGAGTCATGATTGAAAACTGGGGAATACATATTGGCATCGACGGCATCAGTATCCAAATCTTAAACAGCAATGTTGGAGGGCAGCTCGCTCTCATCATCTGAAGCAAGGTTGTATTCTTTAATAAGAGTGGCAGGAAGGTGTGGTCTAAAGCTTTTCATGGTATCCACACGATATTGCATGTTCTCAGCATAAGTCATCACTTTAAGCTGGGCCTTCTCCAATTCAGCCTCCAGAGCAGTTTGCTGGGTTACCCATTCTATTTTCTCCTTGACAAAGTTGGTTTGTGTTTGGGCAAGTTGCTTCTCCATAGCTTCATAAGAGGCTTGCAGTTTCTTGTGCAGCGCCGTGTGTTCGGCGAAATATTTCTTCATCTCGACAGCATGATCTTTCTGAACTTTCACAAGAGATTGTTGAAAATCTTCTTTGTCCTTCTTCAATTGTTAGTTCTCATCCCTATAACAGCGAAAGCTAGCCATTTCACTATCAAACTATCCCACAACAACAACTTTAACCTGGGATTGAGATATAGTTAATGAATACAGAATAAGTAAATTAAGATAAGAGTAAGGGGAATGATAGATACTTACTTTTTCAATAGGAAAACACAAAAGTTGGAATCGTTCATTATGTTAATTTCAGTCAGTGCTGATCTATCTCGAGGAAGTATAGTATTCAGCACAAGAGCTTCTCCGAGGCCTTGTATCAGAGGTTCAGAAAATAGAGAAACAGTTTTTGGAACTTTGGTCTGATCTCAAAAGACATGTTTAACCTCAAAATCGCCAGTTGAAGAAAAAAAATCAAAAGCAGTAGTCTTTGTATTGGCTGGAATAGTTGAAAATTTGGAGGGCATATTAACAGGTGCAATGTTAGTAGTAGTTTTTGCAGTTTTGCTTGGTTGCGAGGCTGGTGGTGCTGAAATATAGCAAGGTTATTTTTCTTTTTTTTTTAATGAAAACCAGTGTCGACATTTTTATCTTTGGAAGAAGTGGGAGCGTGGGAAGAACTGCCATCTGTTGGTTTTTTCTTTAGCAGAAACTTGTCCAAAGATTTTGATGATTTGACTGGAACTTGGGGAATGCGAGATGCCATATCTTTGAACAATAAGCAGTGGTGATCAAACACATTGTGCAAAAGAGGATAATTATAGAAATTGGGAATCTCTTGTTTGATTTGAGGAAAAAGATCTTCAGTGATTTTAAAACCATTAAGCATATATTCAAAATAACATCGAGGAGTATTAGCAGGTAATTTAGTGGAATCAAAAGTTTTTCTTAACACTTTTTCAGAGGAACAAGGCTGTAAGGGACATGGAGTAGTTTTGCATGGCATAACAGATTGGAAAGGTAAAGAATCTTGACCTTGAAGGACGGTACTTTTTAAGAAGTATAAAGGAGCGACATAATTATTGATATCTAGAAGATCGACATTCAATTTTGGATTGCCGTATTTGTCAGTGTCAGTTCGAGCAGTGATTTCCTCATCATTGCCTTTTAAAAGATCCATTACTCTAGTGGATTCTCCAAGACTTTTCATCGAGGTTGGTTTTGGCACTGAAACAAGGTCGCAACGATAGACCAGTCAGATAGCAGATCCGAGATAGAGGATTCAAAGAAAGGTTTAAGGGATGGGATGTCATAAAATAACGTACCTCTAGTGTTAAAGACAGGATGTACCAAGGATGGAACAGCGATCGCAGCAGATGACTCCCATTGCCCAGATATAACGATAGGGTATAATGGCCATCTGAAATCACTATCTCGATTTATCCTTATAATGCCTACGTGGTTAATTCATTTTTTGGGATAAAAATAACCACTGGGGTCTTTTATACCATGTTTATTCTTCTCATTACGTTCAATAAAGGTATAGTGTTTTTGGATATCAATAAGACGAATTCTTTGGGATGGGCGGACATTGGGTGCAAGGTGAGAATTATAGAAATTACAAATGTATAGCAATCTCCATAAATTACATGTGCCTTGGCCAGGAGAAATGGTCAGGTAGCTTAGTACTTCTCGATCGAGGTTAGATAAGGGAAGGCGCAAGCCAGTAGCTAGTTACCCAACAGTAATACTGGTGGTTTTAGGATCGTCACTTTGGCATCGAGTTCCTTTTATACTTCCAGTATAATATCGAAGATGGACAGAGTCTGGTATTTGGTAGGCAACTTTAAATATTTCTAAGTTGGGTCTTTTTGGGAAACAAGGGTTCAAACCATTACTCCACATGCTATGATCGTCCATACCTTCGCGATCAGATTCGGATTCCACGATCTCAAAGGGATGGCAGGCTAAGCCATCAGCCAGATACGTGGCACGCCATTCTGGTTCGTCAATCTCAGTCCTTTGGAATGACGAAGCTGAAAAGGACGAGTTGTTTTGAGTTGCAGATTTAATACTTTCGTTCGACATGTCGGTATCACTAGAAATAGTAAAAATTTTATTAGAATTATATCATTTATCTGAGCCACTATCGCTATATCTAGTATAAGTATATAATATATTATTAATTAAACGCGTATCAAGGTCTCTTGGGGATAATGTCGGATTTCGAGGTGAAAAACTGTGTCGAAAGCATTCGTTCTTGACGTTGAAGCAAGGATTGTTTCAAGAGGGTGCGTTTAAAGTTAACACAAGTTTTCTCCTAGCCATACTGTCAAAAATTATAATTCAAGGTCTAGTTAGTATAGGGATACACAAATAGCACGTTTAAACTCAAAACCCTAACCCAAAATTTTAATAATTTAGAAAGAGAAACAGGTGCAATTCTTCAAGAAAATTAAAGACAACGATGAAGTTTATTGCTAAAAATCCCATATTAAGTATTTATGTTAACTAACCTGATAAGTTTGCAGAAAGTTTTGATGATGGAGACAGTAGAAAAATCCAAGTTGAAGCATTTCAGGTTGTTAATGGTTGTGGGGTTGGAGTGTCTCAAGCCTTTTTGTGAATAAGTGAAGAGAGAGAAAGCGATTGGAAGCTTTTATATCTAATATTTTGTGATAACTGTTCATTTTCCAAATATAACCGCTTGATATTTTGAAATTTTGAATTTTGAAAATTTTAAATTTGTGTTGGTTCTCGAAACATTCAAATTTTTCGTGGTCAAAATTTGAAAGTTTCGAGAGGGGGCGATGTCGTGGGCAAATATCGTCAACCCGAAATTCCAGCCCAAATATCGTGACTAATAAGAAATGTCGACGTAATGATCGATATTTCACAAATGTAGTTTGTGTATTGTAGGTTTAAGGCGGGAAAAGGAAGAAGAAGAAGAGAATGGACACGCGGCAGTTAGTGATTGGTGAAGGTTATTCTCAAAGTACTATATAAAGACTGGAAGGAGAAGAAAAGATTTATTCCAAATCATTATAGAAAAATCTGTAAAACTAGAACAAGAGATAAAGAGAGAGAATATTGTAACCGATGTTGTTATTCAATAAGAAAACTCATCTTTAGCTCGATTCAATCTTTACTTTACATCTTTAGCAGTTCATTCTTGTTAATCATAGTTAGTTTCTCTTGATCACTACACTAATTGGCTCTCAAAATCTCTCTTCTATGCTTGCAAGCCTTTCTCCTTCTAGTTATTATGTTTATGTTGCCATCCTTGCTTTTCTCTAAACCAAATGGGAAATCCTTTGACCTCCAGCACCTTGAAGGATGTCAAAAGGGTCAAAAAGTGAAAGGCATGAATCAAGTCAAACAATATTGTAAAGGAGCGTTTTGGTGCTTCATTTACATACACAGGGAGGGAGAACGGTTTAGATTAAGGTTGAAACCGAGTTCGTCGAGGAGCGAACTGCCTACGTATCTTATCTAGATTCTAAGGGGAGAGAAGAATCAGGTCTGGCGTAGTTCATAGGAGGGGTATTTATAGATGTTGAGAGTGGATCCTCACCCACCACTTGTAAAGTGCTTCACAAACGTGGGGTGTAGATTAGGGAGGCATGCGAGAACTATTTTTATAGGTCTGCTGTGATGATGGGGATTAGTAGTCTGAGCAAGTAGCTTGCGGCAGTGGTCATTAGCTGGTGGCAGTGATTTGTGCATGTGCATCTCTATTCATGATTGCTTCTAGAAGGTAAGCTGAGTCACGTTATAGCCTGATTCGCGTGTTGGCACGAACTGTGCTGGAATATTCTCTTAGCTTGTAGACGCGATCTGGTTCTACAGGTTGGTGTGGTATTTCCATCATGCTGAGTACGCGCCTGATATTCTTGAAGGAGGATATCACTCCCTTACACATCCCCCTCTCAGTAGGGAGTGTCGGTCGTGGAAGTGACTTGCTTAGAGAAAACAGTAGCTCGTGTGGAGCATGCTAGATGTGGAAATATCCAACGAGTTGGGGAGAACGATCTGTGTTATCCTGTGAGCTGGTGGGCGTAGATGTTTGACACGTGTTTCGCAGAGAGGATCCGAAAGCGATTCTGAGAAAACGTGCATCCTATTTTTGGGATTTGAAAAGACAGGACAGTTTGTTGGAAATCATGTGCGGCTAGGGTTAGGGTGTAATCATGATGCCTTGGAAACTGGAGGGGCGGTTGTTCAAAGATTACGTTGGCTCTTTGAAACATCATTTTGCTGCTTCACCTTGTAGAAAACACTTCACTACATCAACAACTTTCAGGTTAGTTTTCTGCCATTGTTGAACTCCTGCATCTTGCTTCGTGCTTAGTCTTTGTTCTAGAGTTGTTAGGACGTTCGGTTAGTTACTAGCGGCTAGAACTGTTAGAGCTACAGGAGAGATGTCAGACTCAAATGATATGCGATCTCATGAAGTTTGCGAAGTTTCCCTTGGTTGGGATGATAAAAAGGAAGAGAAAAATGAGTCAGTGTGTGGGGTGAGTGAGGGTGGTGATGAAGATGAGGCAGTTGAGGAGGCTGGACGTGGGGAAGATGAGGCTCAATCTGCGTCTGTGGTTGTTGAAGCTAGCACTTCAGGTCGCTGTGAGAGGTCGTCTTCTAGCGGGCTGCAGCCGAGGGCTATGGACAGACACGCTTTGAGGGAGTTCCCCTATTTAAGGGAAAAATATGGGATTGTCGTAAGCGGTCTGGAAATCCATGAGCCTGACCAATACGCACAGATCTTTAGTGATCTGTATACCCCTCAAAACTATGGGGTTATAATCTGTGAGGGGCAGCTAAGGGCGAATTTGAGAATCCCACTTTCTAAATTGGTCTGCCAATTTTTGAACCATTGTGGCAAAGTGCCTGTCCAGTTTGTGGGTAACACCTGGCGTTTGTTTAAGGTGTTCGATCTGTTGAACGCGAGTGGTGAGTACCGTATAGAGGTCGCTGATGTTATTGAGCACTACTTGATAAAGCGATCTTGGTCGTGGAACTTCAGCTTGCAAACGTGAGCTACGCTGTCGAGTGTTATAGATGGTGTGAGCAACGAGTCTTGGGATAAAAGACTGTTGTTGTTTGTTGGGAACTTCTGTGTTAGGGGGTTCAGTGTGGAGAATAGGGTATGCGACTTTACTGGTGGGTAGCAGTACTGTATCTAAGTATTCTGATCTTGCATTGAATGACCTTTGCGTTAATGTCTTTATCTTGTTATCTTTGTAGATCTTGCTTTAGAGAAGGAAGCTAATCGGCGGGAGATTGAGAGGTTCGCATGGTTGACTCGAGCTGAGAAGCGAGCGAAATTGTCAGAGGTCGCACATTTCTTTAAGGAACGAGGAGGGCCCGTAATTAGGGAGAAAAGGGTAGCACAAAAGACAAGGGCGCGAGGTAAGGTGACAGGGGGAGCATCAAGGAAGCCTGTGATGGAGAAGCGCAAGAGTGACCTGGTGACGAGGGAAGATAAGAACCGAGGTCATTCTAGGCCGAAGCGACCTGCTGGGGGTGCTGGTTCATATGGGGCTGGGTTGGGGAGGGGTGAGGAGGACGCTCCTTACGACCTGGAGGACAGTCTCTTTGAGATTCCTGAGCCTACTCGCTTGCCCAAGAGGAAGGGTAACGATGCTGAGACCCGACTAGCTAAGGTCGCACGAGTAGTGGAGGCCGTGTTTGGGGGCAGTTCTGGAACTGGTGGTGAAGGACGAACAGGGGGGAGGGCGGCTCGTAACTCAAGGGCGAGGCCAATGCCTAACTACAACGTGCTTGGTGAGTAGAATCCGGAGGTCGCTCCGTCCAAGGTCGCTGGAGATACTCCCAGGAAGATGAAAGGGAAGGCTATGATGAAAGAGAGTGGCAAAGGTCATTCCAGCAGTGGGAAAGATGAGTTGGAGCGTAACTTGATGTATGTAGATGAAGTGACTGGTAAAAAGCGCTATGTGAGGAGGTCGGATTGTAGCTACAAGTCCGCACCGGTAGCTGCTTGTTTGCTTGAGGGGATAACGCTGGATGGAGATAAAAAAGACTTGGACTCCAAGGAGCTAGAATCGAACCTCAGAGGCATGGATAACGCGCTATGCTTGGTAAGTTCTCTCTGTACTAGGCTCTTTTGCTGTATTGTGCATCCTGTTATTGCTCCATGTTAATGCGGATCGTTGCGTGAATTATCGTAGCTTATCACTGGATACCGTGGTTTGAAGACAGCCAATTCAATTCGAGAAAGAAGAGAAGAGGTCGAATCGCTAAGGGATGAGCTCTCGACTCTTCGAGCTGTGCAGCAGTTTGAAAAGAAAGAACTGAACACTTTGAAGCCACAACTCACTTCCTTGATGCTGGAGAAGACATCTGTCGTGAAGGAGTCGATCGGGCTGAAGCATGAGGTGGAGGCGTTGAAAGGCCAGCTGGTCGCAGCGAACGCCTATGCTGAATGATGTAAGACTGCCACACTGCAAGCAAAGGAGGCCTATCTTGCCATCTGTGCTGAGGTAGAGGAACTGGAGAAGAAATGTGACGACCTGCAGGAGGAACAAGAGAGAGGAGCTTCGGGGGACCACGGGGGCAGGCCACTTGAAGATGCTAGTATTGTTCCAGCAGTCGTGCTTCCCCCTGTTACTAGTGTGGTGATTGATCAACTTCAGGGTTCTGGCGAGCTGGATGTGACCGTTACCGAGGCAGTTGTGGCGTCTTCTGGTGATCCGAGCTCCTCCCAAGTGCTGAATGTCCTTCTTGCAGAAAACTTTGATGATGTTGTTTGAGAAGGTTGTTGGTGTTTTTGTTTGTAACTGGCCTTTGGCCTTAAACAATAGAGCTGGTTTCCTGGGTTGACCTGGGCAGCTCGTTTTTTTTTTCTTTGCCTGTGATTATGATGACTAGTGGCTAACTGAGTTAGATTTCCTGAGTATTCTCAGCAGCTCGGTTAGTCTACGAACTGATGCCTCACGGAGGTCGTCATCTTGCTTATTTTTGTGAATGGAAAATTTGTGTCCTTGCTTTGTTCAAGTAGGTTTGTGTATGATATGTGTGATTGCATTTTGTAAGTGTGTACATTGTTGCGACTTGTTCTAGGGAGGGTACGGTCTTGAGGACCTGTGACTTTGTTGACCTGTCGTGCTTGTTATGTGATCTAAGCATTGTAGGTCGCTCACACCTTAAGGACGCGGTCTCTACCCTGGAGCTACTTAAGCTACAGTGCGTGTGTGGCACGTGTAGGAATATGGGCGGTCGGGAGATATGAAATGATGGCTGCCAGGTGGCCCGTCGTTTGGCTTCTCGATGCCATTATGACTTGTTTTGGGAAGAGATGTTTCTTGGGCATAAATAGAACTGTTTTGAGAATCTGAAGAATATTTGCTCGTCTCTTGCCTCAAGTTGCTCTACTCTCATTGACGGTGTTGGCTTCCTTTCCTCGACTGATCATCTCAGGTACGTGTTTGTGTTGCTTGGTTCGTTGTTTGTCCTAGTAAACTTTGTTTGCGTGGTGGCTTGTTGATGCTTGACTGTGTTTGTAGATTTGAAAATGGCTAGACGTGGTGCCAAAGGTGCTGGTGGTAGTGAGGGGGCAAGGGAAACATCTCCCCTCGTGATGGAGGAGATAGCCTTCCGACCTCACCCTCTTGGGAACCACGGTAAGCGTAAAGCTAATGATTCTGACTCTAGGAAAGGCAAGCGTGCGAAGGTGGCGGGAGGTGGGCGACCTGGGGGGGTCGTGTTCAGGTCTCCGAGTCATGGAGGGGGCGACGATCGGAAGCAAGATCACCATGCTGCGTCCGGCAGCTCATCCCTGCGTCGTGGTGATGTGGGGATCGACTTCTACTACATTGGTCATACTGGGAAGAAGCGCATGGTGAAGCGTTCTGATTATAGCTTCCGCTCGGCCTCTATAGCGAGCTGCCTCCTGGAAGGGATAGTTCTCGATGGTGATAAGGCCGAGCTTGAAAGTGAAAGTTTGGAGATGACCCTGAAGACCACCGACGCGGCTTGTTGTTTGGTAAGCGTTCTACTTGTATCGTTCATTGTAGCTTGAATGAGGTCGGTTAAACATTAATGTCCTTCGTGCAGTTTTTGGCAGGGTATGATAAGTTGAAGCGTACTGTTCAATGTCCTGGTAGTGGTGATGGTGGCGTGGCCAAGCTGGCTAGGATGCATGCTGCTTGGGAGGTCGATAAGAATAAGCTGACATCCCTGAGGAACAAGCATCATGAGACGCTAAAGGAGAAGACTGTACTAGTGAACTCAATGATGGACCTGCAAAAACAGCTAGCGTCCGTGACTGAGTACGCCAAGTGATAAGAGCCCAAAACTGTAGTTTTAACCCTTTAACAGTCATACTTTTAGACCAATTATGTGAGTAATAATTAAGAGTTAACACTGATTACATGTTTTTATGCATTTCAGGCTTCAAAGTCCATTATGTGTAGAAATGTGCCACTTTAGCAAGATAAAGGAGCAAAGGTCGGTTACTAAGGAGTTCCGTGATTAAAGGCCAAGTTTCGAGAAGACAAAGCCTTTCTAAAGCCCGGTCAAAAGCTGAAAAGTCGACGCGGGCAGAAACAGCACACAAAGTCAGCAGAACTTTCGAAGGACATATCTTTGGACTCAGACCTCGGAATGGGGCCTACCTTATGTCAAAACGACCGGCTCGGAAAGAGCTTTCCAATGGTCTTAGCCTGGACCCAATCAGAGGAGCAAAAGTGGACGAAAAGTCTGTTGAAGCCAACTGCAGCTAAAGAGGCCTTTTTGGACTGAAAGAATTGGGTTTTGGGCCTGATTCTCGGGCCCAAAACATGGCTCCAAGCCCATGCACGATTTTTGGATCTGAAAGTATAAAAACAAAAGCTTAATTCTTTGTTAATGGTAGATAGTTAGACCTAGAAATAGATTAGATTAGTAGCCTCCATTAATGAATTCTAGATCTAGTTTTTCATGTAGATTAATTAAGTTTAGTTCCATTTTAATTATTGTATTAGATTAAACCTTTAAATCTTGTTCTTCATTTTGATTAGATAAATAAAATAGTTGTTTTCTCAATTTCGATTTTTGTCATTTCCATTTCTAGATCCAATTTCAATTCTTGTCCTTATTTCATTTGAGTCATTAAATTAGATTTCATTATTGTTTAATTAAGTAAATTTCAATTCTTTATATCATGGTTAGTTTAAATGTAATCGGAAATGATTGCGTAATGATTCTCGGCTAAACCTCCATTAGAGGGGGTTGAGAAGCCTTGATGAAAGCTTGATTCCGAATATCGTAGAATCGTCGTAATTTCCTTTCCACTCTAGAAACGATTAGTTCACCATGAGAATGGGTTTAATCGTTCACATGCTAGTTATTAATTGGTAGAAATGTCATGTGTAATTAGGGATTAGGAAGAACCAATTGTTCTGCGAAGCGCTTCAATTCGATTACTTACGATTTGTAGTTAATGGGATTAAGTCGAAGTTAAGGTGGAATCAATTCCCCTCTAACTCCTTATCATCAAATCAACGTAGCATTCCCTTAGTTATTCCCATCGTCGACTAGTTGCATTTAGGTGGGTAGTTGCATCGTAGTCTAGTTGCCTTTTTTCGTGAAATCTCTCATTAGACTTTAAGTTAGATTACTTACACGGAGAACACAAAGATCTTGGAAGGACTAGGAGTGGAACGAATCACTCTACTCCACTATATCTCATAGGATTGAGAGTAGAAATCTTTGATAAAATATAGGCACGTAAAATTATAGTTTTAGTTTACTTACGTTTTGAGTTTCATCGTTCATTTCGTGAGTAAGACTATTCATTTTATGTTTTATCAAATGGCGCCGCTACCATCTTAGTTTCACTTTCGTATTGTTTTCGTAGTGTTAATACTGTTCTTAAAAGTCCCATTTCACCCACCCACCCTTGTTTGATTCATACTGTGGTTGTCCATTTCAGAGTTGAAAAATTCCTTGTAAAATTACATCGAAAGCACGCCAAGGTTTCCTTGAGCCAATTCCTAACTCATCGACTCCTCGGCGACCAGCCCCCATAAACTCCCGGAATAAACTCTGAATTTTAAGATACACCGAGCGACAGCTTCTATGCGACCAGACCGCCACTTAACAAACATTTTCGGTTTCGGCGGTTTGATTCAACTTTGATCTTTCATATTTTTCAGTATTCTAACCTGCTATATACACTGAACAAGCGTAAACAAGACGCTATTCATAAGCGAAGCAAGGACGCAATCAGGTATTCCTTTCTTCCACACCTCGCTCTCCTGTTAGAGGTTTATACTAGTATATTAGAATTGTTTGGAGTGTTGATGTGTTTAGCTAAGTTTGGTTTTAGCCTTGTATGAGATTAAGGTCTGGCCGAACAAAAACACCAAACGTAATTACACAACAACGTCAACAAATAAGTCTATCTAGTATACCACCCACTACACCTCTAGCTACTATTTCACACACATCACCTGACACAATGCCCGACAAAGAAGAGAGGCCTCTCTCTGACTTCTACAAAGCCTTGAGCGATAGCCCCAAATCTTGCATCGTTCTAGCAGATCCAGCGGGGGATTTCCGAATCCCTCCAAATATTTTTAATTTGTTACCCGTTTTTCATGGATTGAACAAGTCCTAACAACATTCCACCATCCTACGGTTGGTACGGAACAAATTAAATTAAGGGTATTCCCTTTCACCTTAGCCCGATAAGGCGTCTTTGTTAACTGCCCAAAGTTTAATTCTGCAATGGACTCGTGGGCTAAACTTGTTCAAATTGTTTATGGAACATTTTACCCACCCCTAAAGACGGATGAGATGCTTTCCAAGATTCATTTCTTTCGACAAAATCCTCATGAATCATTTTCGGAGAGGCTTGGAATCGTTCACCGATCTCCGTGATAGAGTGTCCACATCATAATTTAGCGAAAGACACGTTAGTTCGTTGCCTTTTTCAAAGGACTTCTACACCACCATAAAGAAGTCCTAGACATAATGAATGGGGTAGTTTCTTAAGTAAAGGAGCCTTAGAGGCATATAAATTTTTGAAGATCGACTAAAAGCGAAATAACAACCGGGGGTAGTGACGATTACTCCCGCTCGCTAGTTCTTCTTCAACATTAAGGCTACCCGGATGTTTGAGGTTAAATCAGATCCCGAGCTTAAAACTCTAATTGAATCCCTCACAAAAAGGTAGAGGCCATTTCGTACACAACAAAAGCCAATCCCCATGAAATGTAAATTCAAATCCATGTAGTTTCTGTTGAGCCCCGAGCATCCCGACTCCCCCAATCGGCCCAATAGCCTATGTACAGTGCTTGTTCCATTAATAGTGAACCTAATGCCCCTTGAGACAAAATCCCAACTTCGGTTGGAGAAATAACCAAAACGTCCACACCCCAAGGGTACAATAATCAATATGTTAGGCCCTCGCATACGGCTTTTAACCAAGCCCCACTACGACAAGGGATTGTGGTCGGGGAATTTAAATAATTATAACAACCAAGTGCAACCTCGACAAGGTCAAGCACAAGGTCAAAGTAGTTATAATAATTATAATGCTAGTAGAGGTATCGCTCGGTAAAATAATAACTACCAAAATCCACCCATAAATAATTCACGTGAAATAGTTCCATCCACACCACCCGCGACTACTACACCCACACAACCGGATCGCCTTGACACCTTCATACAAGTGAGCCAAAACTTTTCCAAACCATGGCTCAATCTAACCAACGGCTTCTACAATCGGTTAATAATTTAACCAAACAGTTGGCTCAAGATAAAGCCCAACCCAAAGGTGTGTTGCCAGGTCACGAAATACCTAATCATAAAACAACAAATACAGCCTTTGAGGTAACCGATAATACTAGTAGTGAATATGAAAATGTAGGTGAGCTAAAGGCCATCACCACTCTCCGTTCTGGCAGAGTGGTTGATAACAAAGTAACTATGCCTATAGTTACCCCACCAGTAGCCCCTACACCTGCTATATTACTAGATACCGAAATAGAAATTGAAGAGCCTACCACTGTAGAGGTACCAGTTACAACACAACCTAAGAAACAGGAAGCCACGGTTAAACACCTAGGTAATACCATTGCTAAATATAGACAGAAACCACCGTTTCCACAAAAATTAGCCATGTTAACTAGGGATACAAATTACGAGGAGATTAGGGATGTTTTTAAGAATCTAACTATAAACCTTCCCTTCCTCGAAGCTATAAAAAGCTACCACACCATGCTAAGTTTCTTAAGGAATTGTGTACTACTAGGCGTAAGACCAATATACCAAAAGACGCTTTTTAACGTAACAATTCCCAACTCTATCCGAACATAATGGAATTATTAAGTACAAGGACCCCGGTCGCCCCATCGCATAATGCACCTTAGGAGATTCTTATACTGACTGACCGCAAGCGTTATTAGACTTGGGGGCTAGTGTCAACTTACTCCCGCTTTTATTTGTATAGACAAATAGGTCTAGACGAGATGCAACCCACTAGAATGACGCTTGCAATTAGTCGATCGGTCTATTAAGTATCCTAAGGGTGTCGCCGAAAATGTTCTCGTAAAAATTCAGGATTTTACTATCCGGCTGATTTTGTCATCCTCGATACGTAAGTCGTTAATGACTCGTCCCGATCATCTTAGGGCGACCTTTTCTCGCAACCGCCAATGCGCCATTAATTGCCACGATGGTTCAATGTCCATGTCTTTTGGCCATCTTGTTGTTGAAGTCAATGTTTTAAAACAAAGACACAGCTATTACCCGATCGCCTATGGATGGAGAGGTTAGCATGATCGAGAGCGTTACTTTCGAGATTATTTCAACAACACGCTCCCCTCGATAATCATATGCCCAAATTTCTTTCCTTTGGAAGATCGACTCCAATATTTCCATCCCTACACTAGTCGATACACATATTACGGATGAGGAGGAGATAGATGGCTTTCAAAGATATAGAGGACTATCATAGTAACGAGGATATGACCAATCTAGATGAGCAATTCGATGAGTTTCTTCGAAAGGTGATGAATCACCCTATCAAGAACTACTTTGCACAACATCCACCTCGATTCCCCTCCTTCCACCCTTTCAAAGGAATCCCGAGTTTTGCACTCGATCCCGTTGTTTCTTCTCGTGCTTTCATAATTTTTAAATTCACCTAGTAAACAAATACTACGTAAGGACAAACCATTTGACACCTTCATTTTCAGAATTGAGACAGGTCCCTACACACACAACAATGAAAGAGTTTTGTGCTAAAACCACATCCTCATTGTTTACAGGCTGTCTTTCTATAACTTATCCCTATCCACCATATTCTCCACAACCATTCACTTTTCCACACTTATTTACTAGAACACCCACTCATTCAAAAATGAAAAATAAGGTGCATGATAGGTTACATAATAGGGTTATCCGATTTCGTTTTCATTTCACTAGGTTGAGTCATGGGAAATCTTGGTGCTTGATTGTGTTTGGATATGTTTTCAGGGATATTTATTTATGGAATGATCCACAACTATTTCGGTTGTTGATATATGATAAACTGCATGTTCATACATATGTTTAGACAAGTCTCGAGTATCTAACTATAAACGACTCAACTTTTGTGTTTGGTGCATTTCCTTTCATTTCCATATATTGGTGAGTGCACCATTAAGATAACCGGGCCCTCCCTACGGAGTGTGTGGCTGTAAATACCGGATCCTAAGTTCACGTTTAAACATAATTCACGTTTTCCACTCTTGCATGTTTTCTCAGATTTTTTGAGTCATGTTTCTTTATGGGGTGAATTATGTCTTTATTGTTTATTGTTTTTACTTTTAAAATTAAAAAAAAAAAAATATATATATATATATATATATATATATATATATATATATATATATATATATTAAAGAATAAGCATAGTAACCTAGAAAGTCTAGAAATCGACTTTAAAAGACCTTATCGCTAAAAACAAATTTTCTAAGCTTCATTGTAAAAATTTGTTTGGGGTGGGGTGTTAAATGTTTCCGCACTAAATATTTATGTCCCATTAGAGTTGCTTAGGCCGTTTTATTGTATTACGATTCGGGTTGACATAATCCATGAATTTAGAGTTCAATTGTTCGCATAACGTAAGTCATGCACGCACTTCGAGGCGTTTTCCACTATCTTATATGTCATCCACGGTCGGAATAGAGTGTTTTATGGATCATTGGATTGGAAATTCTCTCCTGATCATTTCCATATCTCATTCGCAAAAATCGGACCGGTAACGAAGCGGCAATTTTGATTTGAAGTTTCGCGAAAAATCGAAAAAAAAAAAATCACAAATTTCGATTTTGGGCTTGGGCCCAACCCGCGCCCACCGACAGCGCGACCGCGCCCTTACCTTTAGCAGCACTCGCGATCTTCTTCTCCATCCGCCATTAACACCCAAGCTCCAAAAACCTAAAAAACAAAATCAAAATAAAAAGAAAACTAAAATTAACCCACGCCCCAAATCAAATCCCAACCCAAATCGATTCCAAACACCACCGACCACCACCACTACCGAATTACATCACCAAAAATCCACCAAAATACCAAATTTTGGTGCTGCCGCGCCACCACACCACCACCACCATCATTTTTTATCAGTGAGTCGTTCCTCATTACTCCTACACCTTCTACAAACACCAAATCATATCCAAACTTCCAATGGTTCAACAACGCCGAATTTTGTCAGAGCAAGCTTTTACCGCCGACCACTTCGCGCCGTTTTACGGTGACGAGATGATCAGTCCAGACTGGAATAGCTTGTGGTACTCGACTGAAGCCTATTACCACGAGGACTTAGTCCGACGGTTCTATGATACGAGGGAGTTGGAAGGGACTAGGATTTTTGTTGTGGTAGCGAAGAGGCGGAAGGAAGTGACGACTGGGTTGTTGGCTGAGATTCTAGGCATTCCGCCTAGAATCCATCTGGATGTCACCCTGCAGGAGTCCCAGCATAATGGGGTAGAGCCATTGATGCACGAGACAGTTATTGGAGGGGACTACAATGCAAGATCGCATTGTGTTCGACAAAGCTTCCTTAGGACCAACCAAAGGTGGCTACAACCCGATTGGATTGGTCTAACGCCCGTCGAGGAAGGGGGAAGGTCACCGATATCGGCCCCGAACTACCTCCATATCTTATGGATACTCCAGGAGCGGAAGTATGACTTCTGCATCTTAGAGTTTTTACTGAGCATGATTAGGGGAGTAGGGAGGTCTGTTGCCCTTCTCCCTGTGTTGATAACAAAGATCATGCTCAAGTTGAGAGCAGCTCAGGCGACTGATCGGACATACATCACTCTCCACCGTAACCCTCACATCTATAAGGAGTGTGTCCAACGGGTTTGGAGATTGGCTGAGGATAGAGAAGAAGAAGAAGAGGATGGAGGAGCCGAATGCCAGGAGGAGGCCGGGGACATCATCGATGCCCTCCGAGGATGAGGAGGACTTGACCTGTTTTGACGCGGATGCCTTGGAGAGGTTGGGCGGATGCGAACGCATGGCTGTGATCCATCGAGGCATCGTTAACACTATCTGTGAAGACCTCCGGACGACGAGCAACGATGCATCACAACTTCGAGCTCCACTCCCGGAGAGGGCGAGAGGTGTGAACAGATGAGCCGAGCTAGAAGCTCAACCGGCGCCGATTCGGGGATGATCGACACCGCGATTCCCACCTCACGGGGACTCTCCTTCGGAGGACACACCATCCAGGCATGAGCGTCGTCGCCGAAGGACGAATGGTGCTGGCTCTTCAGGAGCTCAGGAGCATTCTCCGGAGCATGTTCCCTCCGCCACCAGTTCCGGAGTAGCTAGGGATAGTATAGTTTGATGTTTTATGTTTTATTTGTAATTTCATTATTGTTATTTATTTTAATGCAAGTTTATTTCCGTAATTTGAATTTTGTAGTGTAATGTACTCCGAATGAAAATTTTAATATAAGGGGTTATTTTCAGTATGCGTGGTTGTTTCATATTGATCCCACCTTCCCAACTTGTTTGGGGGTGGTTTTATCAATTCAAGCATTATTTTTATAACCCTCGTGTTAGAATTTATTGCGGAGTCAAGGTGAAAATATGGCCGTTTAGGCATATCTATGATTGAGTATCATTGTAGGATGAAATCTAGATTAAATAGGTACATTCTATCATAAAATCAACCTAAAAGATACTGGGTTTGAATTAGAATCAAGGATATGAGTTGTTTCCGTTTTCGGGTTTGGAAATTTTAGGATTTCCGGAAACTGCCGTAATTAGTTTTGGCAACTTTCCGATCCATTTTAGCAACTTTAAACCTATATAAACTTGATACAATCTATCCTCACAACTCACACTACACCTAAACTCCATCACTCACCTTTCACTCCCGCGATTCCCTCGTTTTGGCTTATTTTCCGAGTTTCTGCAACTCCGAGAGCACTCAGCCCTGAGGGCGCTTTTCAAGCGCTCAGATATATTTTCGAGCTTTTGTCGAGCCCAAGCACCTAAGCTGAAATAGCGACCGCGACTCAAACACTAGAAATTTCAATTTCTTCAGAGGCCTTCAGCCTATCGAGCGCCTTCGCCTTTTTCGTGGACCAGAAAATTTCCAGTTTTTCGCGCGTAGTATCTGGATCATTCGCAGCTATTCCATAGCGTAATTTTGAGATGACATCTCCAACATTGATACCGGAACAGTCTTTCGAAGATTTGTTCCAAAGCACTACTTATGGTGCTTGGTTTCGCGGAGCGATCACATTCGTTGGCTGGGAGCCGCTTATGGTAAGACCGGATGCACTTTATTCTCCGACTCTAGCATCTTATTTTTACGATAACTGCATTTTCTTTGAAAAACCAGATGGTGAACAAGTGTTCTACATCAACATTGATAATGAATCAATGGAAATTACCAGGTTCTTGCTAGCATTTGTTCTTGGACTGGCTATGCCCGCTGAAATACAAGACCCATTGTGCTATTGGGTCGATAATATGTATGTCTACACTTACGAGTTTTTGCATGAGTCGTATGGAGCGGGCATTTTCCATATTGAGAACCAAGGGGAATATAACGTCGTCTTTGGTAGCCTGTCCATGAACATAGGAACTGTTATGTTTTGGATCATGCTAAACATTTTAGGGGAATGGCGTTTTTCTTCTGTGAATGATGCCACTTGCAGCGTCTTCCTTGCTTTAGCCACGGGACGTATGTGTCATGACCTTCCCCGAACCTTGATGTCTAGTTTAGCTCGATCCCATAGCATGAGGCATAAGTACCTTCTTATGCCCATTCTAGTTTCTCGTATTATGCTATGTTTCTTTCCTGTTTTTTGTACACGCTTCACGGATTGGATTACGGTCGACACTATACGACCCACCAATAGTATTATTCGATTTTTTCCGTGCAATGACTTGGCAAGGGTGGAGGATACAACCTCATCTGGTTGCACCCTACACCCCGTCAGACCAAGTGGATCTTAATAGGTTAGCAATAATAGATAATAAATGGCGGGAAGCCTGGCAAATTATCATGGCATGGCAGGACGCGAAGGAACCTCACTTCTTTATGGAAGAAGAGAATGAGGAAGATGACGAGTAATGCGGGGGATAAGGTAAGTTTCATTCTAGTTAGTGTCTGCTTATGTCCCAAGCAATTTCATTCTTGTTAACCCCATAATGGGTAGAACTCGTATAGAGTTGTGTCAGTTTTTATTTCCTATATTAGTACGTTCTAACCTTGTTTTACAGATGTTCCTGAATTTCACGCACTTCAATGGTATTTTTCCTACCCTCTTTATTTAAATGCTTTGAGGACAACTCATGCTTCTTGTTTGGGGGGGGGCATAGAAACACGTGTAATTAAGGCATCTGTTAGGATATAGATAGAGTTAATATGCATTTGTTTTCTAGTTAAAATTTTAAAAATTCAAAAATATAAATAAATAAGTTCATGCTATACACTTAGGAATA
This sequence comes from Coptis chinensis, assembly GCF_015680905.1. Taxonomy (NCBI): domain Eukaryota; kingdom Viridiplantae; phylum Streptophyta; class Magnoliopsida; order Ranunculales; family Ranunculaceae; genus Coptis; species Coptis chinensis. The sequence continues at coordinate 44,200,777 of NC_141456.1, forward strand.
GTGGTATTGTTTTCCTTCTCTATGCTCTTAACAATCTAGAAATCTCACATAGCTTTTGCATTAGAATAATTGCTAGAAACTTAGGTTAATATGTAGGTAATAATCTTTACATCTATCTATAAATATATTACATGAGTATCAATGATTGTTAGCAGTAAGTTTCTGAAATCTAGGCTAGAGTACTTATTCTACAAATCCTGTGAGAATATAGCCTAAAGCCTTATATGAGCGAAACATTTGATAAATGACACAAGGGAGAAGTAAAATTCGGATAGAGAAATCACACGTCCACTTGCTTGATCACTATGCCATATCCTAAGCGAGAATTTAGGCCCTCTTTGGATTGATATAGCCAAAAATTCAAACCTATGAATGATTTCCCGCTAGTCGCCCCTCTGAGCCTTTCTTTAGCCTTTCATAAACCACAATCCCTTTACCCTGTTACAAAAACAAAAACAAAATAAAATAAAAAAAAATAAATCAACCTACCCAATTTAGAATAAGTCTGAGAATAGAATGAGGAAGAAAGAAGAAGAGAAAAACTTGTGTAAACAAAAGTTAGTTAATTGCTTCAGAAAATAAAGAAAAGAAGTTTCCATCCAAGGAAAAGAAAAAAAAATAGAAATAAATAAAAACTCCAAAAATAGAATAAAAGGGAGTCAAAAGCCAAAGAAAAGAAAAAGAAAAATATGGCTAAGGATGGAAACAAAGTATAGAAGTAAAAGAAAATAACAAGGTTTTCTCTAAGTTACATAATATGAAAACTCTATTATCTCAGACTTGTCCTTTTTGAATATCCATTTCCTTCCTTCTTAAACCATCTCCTAATCCCCGCAACACCTAATAAAGACCTCTAGCTCAATTAGGAATAGGCTAGTGTGATAGTAAGTGGCAGATGTGTTTGATCGACTCCGGCTTCCTTGTTGTCATTGAGATTGTAAGGTAAAGTGTGCCCACTGCGCACTAGAGTAGTGAAACTTGAGTGGAAAAATCAGAGTGTTGTATCTTGACTATTATTGTGAGAACCTACTTAAGGACGCTATTCCGAGTTTCAGAAACAGACCTGCTAGACATTTCATAGTATTACTCATTGTATATATGTTTATTATAGATGATTGATTATTATGCATATATTAGCTTAGGTTTTTGACTTGGTTATTCTTGTTCATAGCTAGTGAGATGTATAGATAGTTTAGAGCATGAATAAGGAAACAATAGTTTTATTTCTTAGTCGTTGTAGTATAGATGAAGTTTGTGAGTACCTTCATCGAAAACTCTCACGAGGCTATAACTCGTCCACTAGGGAATTCCTAGTGGTTTAAGGCCTTGTTGCATATGGTCAATGCAATCGCAATCAGCGAAACGAGAGTAGTTAGGACTCCATTTTTGGTCACTTATTCAAATTTCTCATCTTTGCTTGAGGACAAACAAAATGCTGTTTGGGGGTGGTTTGATAAGAGCCCAAAACTGTAGTTTTAACCCTTTAACAGTCATACTTTTAGACCAATTATGTGAGTAATAATTAAGAGTTAACACTGATTACGTGTTTTTATGCATTTCAAGCTTCAAAGTCCATTATGTGCAGAAATGTGCCACTTTAGCGAGATAAAGGAGCAAAGGTCAGTTACTAAGGAGTTCCGTGAATAAAGGCCAAGTTTCGAGAAGACAAAGCCTTTCTAAAGCCCGGTCAAAAGCTGAAAAGTCGACGCGGGCAGAAACAGCACACAAAGTAAGCAGAACTTCCGAAGGACATATCTTTGGACTCAAACCTCGGAATGGGGCCTACCTTATGTCAAAATGACCGACTCGGAAAGAGCTTTCAAATGGTCTTATCCTTGACCCAATCAGAGGAGAAGAAGTGGACGAAAAGTCTGTTGAAGCCAACTGCAGCTGAATAGGCCTTTTTGGACTGAAAGAATTGGGTTTTGGGCCTGATTCTCGGGCCCAAAACATGGTTCCAAGCCCATGCACGATTTTTGGATCTGAAAGTATAAAAACAAAAGTTTAATTCTTTGTTAATGGTAGATAGTTAGACCTAGAAATAGATTAGATTAGTAGCCTCCATTAATGAATTCTAGATCTAGTTTTTCATGTAGATTAATTAAGTTTAGTTCCATTTCAATTATTGTATTAGATTAAACCTTTGAATCTTGTTCTTCATTTTGATTAGATAAATAAAATAGTTGTTTTCTCAATTTCGATTTTTGTCATTTCCATTTCTAGATCCAATTTCAATTTCTGTCCTTATTTCATTTGAGTCATTAAATTAGATTTCATTATTGTTTAATTAAGTAAATTTCAATTCTTTATATCATGTTTAGTTTAAATGTAATCGAAATGATTAGCGTAATGATTCTCGGCTAAACCTCCATTAGAGGGGTTAAGAAGCCTTGATGAAAGCTTGATTCGAATATCGTAGAATCGTCGTAATTTCCTTTCCACTCTAGAAATGATTAGTTCACCATGAGAATGGGTTTAATCGTTCACATGCTAGTTATTAATTGGTAGAAATGCCATGTGTAATTAGGGATTAGGAAGAACCAATTGTTCTACAAAGCAGTTCAATTCGGATTACGACGATTTGTAGTTAATGGGATTAAGTCGAGTTAAGGTGGAATCAATTCCCCTCTAACTCCTTATCATCGAATCAACGTAGCATTCCCTTAGTTATTCCCATCGTCGACTAGTTGCATTTCGTGGGTAGTTGCATCGTAGTCTAGTTGCCTTTTTCGTAAATCTCTCATTAGACTTTAAGTTAGATTACTTACACGTGAGAACACAGCATGCGGAAGGACTAGGAGTGGAACGAATCACTCTACTCCACTATATCTCATAGGATTGAGAGTAGAAATCTTTGATAAAATATAGGCACGTAAAATTATAGTTTTAGTTTACTTACGTTTTGAGTTTCATCGTTCATTTCGTGAGTAAGACTATTCATTTTATGTTTTATCACCAAGCAGTATCAAACGGTGGCTCGTAAGGCGCAAAAAGAGTATGACCAAACTTGTAAAGATCACTCTGTGTTGGCGGAGTTGTACGTGGAGCTACTGGAGAAGCATGACCAGGAAGCTAAAGATGTCGCCGCCCTTGTTGTTGCCCGTGTTGCGAGTCATCTCCCCTCTACCAGTGCTGCTCCAAGGGATAAGCATGTTGTGACGGATGCAGGACGCTGATTTTTGAACTTCTCTTTGTAAGCATTGAAAATGACTGTTTTGTTTGTTTGTGTTATAATTTTGCCTCTTTGTAAAGAGTTAACAATAGAGCTAGTTTCTCAGGCTTGCCTGAGCAGTTCGCCCTTTGGTTTCGATACTTGACGAGCTGGTATCCACAAAAGTGGCAGCTCGATGTTTTTCAACACTTGTAAGAACTACTGATCTAGATTTCCTGGGTAAACCCAGCAGATCGGTGAATCGCGAACTAGTTTTCGGGCTTTGGGCCAGCGGTACTTTTGACGAATATGTATGGAATTCATTTTTTACTTATGCTTGATTTCTTGTAGCTAGTATTCCGTTTATGATGCTTGTTGTATATTGTGGATATGGAGCTTGAGATTTAGTTTAAAAAAGCGTTATGCTTGTTAAGTATTGCTTAAAAGAGCAATCTCACTGCGCTAAACCTATAAGTATAGATTCTCGACTTAGCAAGATTCAGAGAGGCTAGGGGCATGTAAACTCCTGAGAGCGTTCTGCTCGTGAAGAGCGTATTTAGCCTCTGAAGGCGTACTGCTCACTGAGAGCGTTCTCACAGAGTTGATCCTAGAAGTATAGGTCCTCAACTTAGCGAGATTTGGAGAGGCTATGAGCCTGTAAGCTCCTGAGAGCGTTCTACTCGCAGAGAGCGTATTTAGCCTAGCCTCTGCGTCGCTTCATCGAGAGCGTTCTCACAGAGTTGATCCTAGAAGTATAGGTCCTCAACTTAGCGAGATTAGGAGAGGCTATGAGCTTGTGAGCTCCTAAGAGCGTTCTGCTCGCGGAGAGCGTATTTAGCCTCCGAAGGCGTACTGCTCACTGAGAGCATTCTCGCGGAGTTAATCCTAGAAGTATAGGACCTCAACTTAGCGAGATTAGGAGAGGCTATGAGCTTGTAAGCTCTTGAGAGCGTTCTACTCGTGGAGAGCGTATTTAGCCTCTGAAGGCATACTGCTCACTGAGAGCGTTGGATGCTGTGGGGGGGCTGGAAGTGCGCCCATACTTGTGGTGCATTTGGTGCAAGTTCAGCTTTATCGTGAATGTAATTGAACAGGGTGGTTGATAATACAAATATAATTAAACTACCTGAATTGACAAGGATTAAAAAACATGACTGTGTACAAGACTACATCTTTCTTGATAAAATCTCTTTAACAAATAAGTGTTCCAGGGGAGTGGTAGTTGTTTCCCTTCTTGCGTCTTGATCCAGTAAGCCCCGTTGCCCACAACTCGGTCTACTATGTACGGTCCTTCCCATGTTGGTGCTAGTTTGGAGTCATCCTGAGTCTTTTTCAGAACTAGATCACCAGGTTGAAAGGATCGAGGATGTACTCGTTTGTTATAGGACCTCTTTAGGGTCTGTTGATACGATGCCACTTTGATAGCTGCCAGGTCGCAGCGTTCCTCCAGAAAATCGACTCTCGAGCCAGGACGGAGTAGTTGCATCCTGATTCGACGAGTTCTGATCTAGTCGTGGTGACTGTCAGCTCGGTGGGAATAACAGCTTCGGTGCCATAGCATAGGGAGAATGGTGACTCGCTAGTGCTGGAGCGAGCTGTGGTGCGATGAGCCCACAGAATGTTCTCTAGTTAGTGTGGCCATTGGCTTTTGTTATTTTCAATCTTTTTCTTCGAGTTTTATAAGATTGCTTTGTTACTGGCCATTGCTCTGAGCGTACTGGGGAGTGGAGAATGCATGAACTATCTTCCACTTGGCTAGAAATTCTTTGACTATTTTTCCCTTGAACTGTGAACCATTGTCCATCACCAGGGTGTGCGACAAACCAAATCTAGTGATAATGTGAGTCTAGATGAAGTTTCTGACATGTGACTCTTTGACATGCGCTAACGGAATTGCTTCGACCCACTTTGTGAAATAATCGGTTGCAGCTAAGACCAAAGCGAAAACCGGTACTTTTCTGTGGGATGAATGGTCCCATGATGTCTATGCCCCACATGTGAAATGGCCAAGGGCTCGCAATGCTAATCAGTTCGCGAGCTGGTTGGATGATGTTGTGGCCAAAAGTTTGGCATTTGACGTACTTTAGGACATATGTTTTGGCGTCGATCTATATGCGGGGCCAAAAGTATCCTTGGGAGATCACTTTGTGGGCCAAAGAGCGCCCTCCAGCATGGTTGCCACACTCTCCTTCATGAATCTCTGCAAAAATTAACTGACCTTGTTCTGGGCTTATGCACCTCAAAAGAGGTTCGCTAGCGGATTTGTAGAATAACTTGTTATTAATTAAGCAATAATGGCGAGCCATATATGGGACCTATCTAGCTTTGGCACGCTCTTCTGGGAGTGTACCGTGATGAAGGTACTCTATGATGGGCTGCATCCACGTCTTCCTCATTTGAGTCTCAGAGAGTGGGCATAGGTCGCTGATTTCTAAAATAGAGTCCTTTTGGTATGCAAGTCGGTCAACTACTTCAATCAATAGTTGTCTCGGGGTACAGTTCGGTGTTTGAGTAGCCAAGTAAGCTAAACTGTCTGAGTGACGGTTCTCATCACGCAAAAAGTGGTGTATAGTGGCTCTCTTGAAAGAAGGGAGTAACTGATTAACAACTTGAAGGTATTTAGAAAGGTTACCTTCATGGGTAGTGTACTCTTTAGCAATCTGGCGAACGACCAGTTGCGAGTCACTAAAGACCTGCAAATCTTGTACACCGAAGCAGAATTCCATTCGAGCCCCAAGAATGCCTGCTCGTACTCCGCCTCGTTGTTGGAGCTCGCAAAGTCGATGCGAACGGATTTCTCCATCATTACTCCATCCGGCGATACTAAGACAACTCCTATTCCACTCCCTCCGGGGTTGCTAGAGCCATCCACAAAGAGAGACCAGACGGTCTTGTCGCTTTACTTTGAGGGTAAGATGTCTGCCTCTGGTTCCCAATGCAGGTCGTCGACAGGGAAGTCGGCAAGGAAGTCTGCCACGACCTGTCTTTTATGCGAGGTACGTGAGACGAACTCGATGTGATGTTCCCCGAGTTCTTCGGCCCATACAGCCACGCGAGTTATCTTGTTTTCCTTATGGAGGATCTTTTTCAACGGGAGGTCGGTGAGTACTTTGATTGGGTGCGCTTGGAAATAAGGTCAAAACTTTCTTGCAGAGTATAACAATGCGAGTACTGCTCTTTCGATGTAAAAGTAGTTCTTTTCGGCCGAGGTTAGCATCTTACTTGTGAAGTAGATAGGTTTCTCGGAGTTGTGATCCTCTTTGAAGAGAACCGAACTGATAGCAAAGTCTGAGATTGCGAGATAAAGCCCCAGTGTTTCGCCATCTGTTGGTTTAGCTAGGATAGGAGGTGTTGTGAGATACTCTTTGAGGGTGAGAACACTTGGTGACATTGATCATTCCATGAGAATTGCTCGCCTTTTTTGAGAAGTTGCAGGAATGGTCGGCACTTGTCTGATGCTCTGGATATGAACCGGTTGAGTGCAGCGACCATGCCCCGACAACCTTCTCAGATCGCTTCTTTGTCTCATGGTCGGGCATATCCAAGAACACCGGTTTGGTCCGGGTTAGCCCGATTCCACGTTGTGAGACTTGATAGCCCAGAAATTTCCTGGAAGACGCTCCAAACAGACATTTCTCAGGATTGAGCTTCATTCGAGTGCGGCGTAACCTGGAGAACGCTTGTTCAAGGTGAGTGAGATGGTCACCTGCTTTCTTGCTCTTGACAACCATGTCATCAATATAGACTTCCATGGTATCCCCTAACATGTCCTGGAACATGTCAGTTACCAGTCGTTAATACGTCGCTCCAGCGTTCTTGAGGCCAAACGGGAGGACGTTGTAGCAATAAATGCCCTGTTATGTAATAAAGGACATTTTCTCTTGATCTTCCTCCATAAGTGGTATTTTGTTGTACCCACTATATGCATCCATGAAGGAAAGTAACTCGTGGCCACAGGTCTGGTCCACCAATCGGTCGATTCTAGGTAAGGGAAAGCTGTTTTTGGGTGTTTCTTGGTTGACATTGGTGAAGTCAACAAAAGGTGAACCGTGCCATTCTTCTTTGGAACTGCCACTATGTTAGTGATCCAATCAGGGTAGTTGACTTTTCGGATGAAACCAACTTGCTTGAGCTTGTCGACCTCGTCATTGATTGCTTTATGAAACCATAATGATAGTCTCCTAGGTCGTTGTCGAACTGGTCGAGCATTAGGATTAACATTTAATCTATGGCATGCAACGCTAGGATCTATACCCGGCACATCAACATACGACCAAGCGAAAACATCTTTATTTAGGGATAAAAAGTTTACAAGCTGGGCTTTGAGTGTGGGGTCGAGGTTAGCCCCTACATAGATGAACTTAGGATCATCATCTATTCCTAAGTTCACTTTCTGCCTCTCTTCAGCTTGTACTGTGGCATGCGGTGTGTGAACGTCCTGTGGGGAACTGCTCTCGGTAGTTGCTTTGTCAGTCTGATGGGTGATGGGAGTTGCTGCATGAACCGGAGCGTCTTATATGGTTACGACAACAGGGTCTGGGACGACTTCTGTGGTCATAACAACAGTGGCTGGAGTACTTGCCTGAAGCTGTATCGGTTGTATGGGATCTGGTGGGGCGACCTTTAAGGTCTGACCGAGTGGAGTACTGACTGCAGAAATGTAGGAACGACCTCTGGGGTCCTGATGACTGAATCAATAACTACCTTAGCGACTTTTGGGGTCTGTACAGATGGATAGACGTTTTTGCTGGAGCCCCCAGCATTCTGAGTTGGTGCGTTGCCTCTGACCTAAGCGACCAAGTCTTTGGCCATGGTATAGCTGGTGGGCTCGTTTCTTATGCTGACAGGGGGTTCAGCTGTTTTGTTCGCTGAAATGATTTGATTACAATGATAAGCCTCGAGCTGGTTGCTGCGAAGCTCCATCATGCCCCTAGGGCCTGGAAAGCGAAGGACTTGATGCAGTGTGGACGGTACGACCTGCATTTGATAAATCCAACATCATCCTAGGATGGCGTTGTAGGGCGACTTGATATCTAAAACGCTGAAACGCGTATTGAAGCTGACTTTATCCTCTCGTGATCCCACTGAAATTGGGAGTATGATATCACCGATTGGGTCGTCTCTAGAGCCATTGAACCCATACAGAAGAGCAATAGGATCTATGAAGACTAACTTGGGGAAGTTCATCTCCTGGACCATGTGGTAGAACAAAATGTGACATGAGCTACCAGGGTCGATCAGAACACCCTTAACTGGCCAGACGCTGATCTTGACGTGGACTACAAGCGCGTCGTTGTGGGGGAGACAAACTTTGTTGAGGTCGGTTTTTGTGAAAGTGATGTCTCCGGTGTTGCGCGTTGAACTTTGGGGGGCCGGTGCTGCTTGGGAGGAGAAATGGTAAACTTCTTGAAGGGCACCCACTCGCCTTCTTTTCTCTCTAGACGAGCTGACCGAGTCGTCAGGGAAAGTGATCATATGGATAGTTCTTTCATTGTCGCGATCAGATGAGTGCAGGTGGCGCTTGTGACGAGAACAGTCTCTGGGACATCCTCTGCTGCGAGATCGAGTTTGATCGTTATGGCGATCAAGGCGGGGTGGAGTTCGGCTGCGCAACCTACGAGCCATCATGCCTGAGCAGGGTGATTTGTTCGTTCATCGTTCCTAGCTGACCAGCTAAACTCTGGATTTGAGCTTCGAAGCTTGCCATGCTTCGTGGGCTTGAGACTTTTGGTTTCTGGAGTTTAGATTTGTTAGGTGGTTTCTTAAGAAATCGAGACCACAGACGGCGCCAATGTAAATGAGCGTTTTGGTGCTTCCTTTACATACATAGGGAGGGAGAACGGTTTAGATTAAAGTTGAGACCGAGTTCGTCGAGGAGTGAACTGCCTAAGTATCTTCTCTAGATTCTGGGGGCAGAGAAGAATCAGGTCTGGCGTAGTTCATAGGAGGGGTATTTATAGATGTTGAGAGTGGATCCTCACCCACCACGTGTAAAGTGCTTCACAAACGTGGGGTGTAGATTAGGGAGGCGTGCGAGAACTGTTTTTATAGGTCTGCTATGATGATGGGGATTAGTAGTCTGAGCAAGTAGCTTGCGGCAGTGGTCAGTAGCTAGTGGCAATAATTTGTGCATGTGCATCTCTGTTCATGGTTGCTTCTAGAAGGTAAGCTGAGTCACGTTATAGCTTGATTCGCGTGGTGGCGCGAACTGTGCAGGAGCGTTCTCTTAGCTTGTAGACGTGATCTGGTTCCACAAGTCGGTGTGGTATTTTTATCATGCTGAGTATGCGCCTGATATTTCTGAAGGAATATATCACTCCCTTACAAATATCTTGAAAGATTTGGTTACCTTCATTATAATGATGATCCAGCTCATGCAAATGCAAATGACGACGTGTTTGATGACTTGTTAGAGTCTGCAGTGAAGGAGTACCAACTCAACCACCAACTAAAGCCAACTGGTAGTCTCAATTCTATGACTGTGAAACAGATGATGAAGCCTAGATGTGGTGTGCCCGATATCATCAACGCCCGATATCATCAACGATACCACAAGGATGAGTTCTGGCACTGTTTCACATTTTACCTTCTTTCCGGGAAACCCAACATGGCCAGCGGATAAAAGAAGTCTTACCTATACATTCCGTTCTGGTGTTGAAGTCATTGATTTACAAACATTAAGGCCTGTTATATCTCGAGCTTTTGCAAAATGGGCAGCTGTAACTCAGTTTACATTTGCAGAGGCTCCGGCTGGCGACAGTTCCGATATCACAATTGGGTTCTATAGAGGTATTCATGGTGATAATGCTAACTTTGATGGGCCAGGTGGTATTTTGGCACACGCTTTTGCACCAACCAGAGGTTTGTTTCACTTTGATGCAGATGAGAAATGGAGTACTAACCCAACCACTACTGAGATTGATTTAGAATCTATTGCTGTACACGAAATTGGACACCTTCTTGATCTAAACCATAGCCAGATTAGAGAGGCTATAATGTTTTCTGGCTTTGGACGAGGAGAAATGAAAAGAGAACTGCAAACGGATGACATTCAAGGCATTCGTACTTTGTATGGTCTGCCTACTTAATTAGCAATAGTACCTAGCAATCACTTATTTTAAGTACATAAGAAAAATTGATAATGCTTCAATTTTGAATAAGTTAGTAATAAACGACCATGTTTGAAATAATTGTTCTTAAAAGAGCAATATATTTATTTATCAGAATGCATATATATGTTGCTGATTGATATTATATTGTGCTGGCCGGCTGTATTTTGATGATGGAAAAACTTTTGGTTATGAGCTCATCTGTGCTTTATTTGCTACTTCTTTTCTGCTTTATTCGTTTCGAGATTGAACTCCTACCAATAGAAAATTAGACATGTAGGAGTGCATCTAGATCATGTACCTATTAATATGTGACTTCCATCGTAAATCAAGCTGAGAGGTCGAAAGGAAAATCTACAATATAAAATGAATATCACCTCCTCAAATGTTACCGTATATATCGAGGCAATTACCAAATGGGATTATAAAATGTATTGTGACAATAACGCAATGAAAACTCTATCAACCAAAGAAGTAGCCACTTACATTTGTTACAATATATATTGAGACAATGATCTTACATGTTCTAATAATTTTCTAAAATTCTAGCTGTACTATGACGAGTAATACTACACTGAAACAGGAAAAATAACACAGTCAAGACACAGTGACATAACATGTTACAATATTAATATTGTAGTGGTGAATATAAGAGTCAAAAATCTCTTTTCTCTCACTCAAAATATTTTTTCTCTTTCTATTATCATCTTTCCATTTTTATTTTGTCATTCTTATCTTTTCTTCATAGCAAACCATCCATTTCATTGATTTTTTATGGTACAACATTAATGTTGAAGTGATATTTCTCGATGCAACATTCACGTTGCAGTGGTTTTCATAGTGTAATATTGATATTGCAACGGTATTTCTCGATACAACATTAATATTGCAGTGGTGGTTTTTCATAGTACAATATTAATGTTGCAGTGCCACGTCATTGTGTCAGTCAACTGTGTCAAATTCTCTATGTCAGTGTAGAATTATTAGTACTATAACCCTATTACTATCCTTGAGTTCATTGCTCTTTGACAGATGAGTACAAATCTACACTGACTAGAACCCTAGCATCTCTGTAAATGATCCTTATGAATAAAATTGACTTAAAGAGAGAGGGATACAAAATCATATAACTCAAAGTCTCAACTCGATCCCAAATTTATATCAAGCACAAAATGATAATTTTGAAGAAACAGAGTTTGCCAAGGCAACTCCTTAGAAGAAAACAAATCTATTTTATTAAAATTATCAAGGACTAAATGTACTGCATACTGTAAGACTATAAATTACCATACTGTAAGACTATATAGCTAATGTAACAAAGCATCACAATCTGACTTGCCAATTGAGTAATTAATCCCTGGTTACTTTAATTAATCCTGCTCCTCCCGAACAACTGTCACAATGCTGGACAACAAACGCAAAGGTAAGTAGAACAAATTATTCTAGTCTTCTTTCTTTGATAACCTCTTCAATTCAGAATGTTGGACTACCTTACATTTTCTTATGAAAATTTTAAATGTGGACATCACTCCAAGCTAAACCTAAGACAATATAACAGGCCGGAATCTGCCTAGCATGACAAACATGAAACATGATGCTTAAGGCAATCAGGGTCAGGGGTAATAAAATATAACAACAATTTGGCATCACATACTTGACTGACTGGGGAACTAGTAGCTCTTAGGAAGCCAACCCGGGTGTTTCAACCCCACGCTTGGCCATACCACACACTCAGTGGCCAGTGTACGCCGTGGCTCACCTTGGATTTTGGTACAAAGTATTGTTAGTCTTGGTAAAACTGTAAATTGCCCTTCCTTAAGGGCTTAATACCCAATGTTCTTTGAATGGTCAATTTTGCCTATAAAAGGTGTAATAGAGTTAGGGGTCGTTTGTTTTTCTGAGCCTCTAAATGCTGAATTCTAAATGGCCCACTCTCTGAATACTGATTGCTAAACTTTGAAAAACATGTTTGTTTTCTGTCAGAATGGTCTAGCTCTGATTGCTGAATAAAAATAATTTGGACAATTTCACCCTTATTACATTGTTATCTATGTTGAACACAAATTTAATTGTATAAAAAAACAAAAAATTAGAAAATTTGCATTTGTTTGTAATAGAAAATGTAGAATTTATGTGGATAGAAGTCAACACACTATGATATTTACGAATTAAGTACATAATCTATTCTTTACCCAAAAAAAATATACATAATCTATTTAATTTTCAATTTTTCTAACTTTACCTCCCAAAACTTAGGCCAATTAGCTTTACACCCCCCCCCCCCCCCCCCCCCCCCCAAGATCACACCACATCCAAGTCAACTGTTATCTTTTTGGTCAATGCATGTAAAAAGACTTCATTGCTCTTTGCCCTTTTAATAGTTTTCTAGCTTTACCCCCCAGAATTTAGGCTAATTAGTTTTATCCCCCCAGTTCTTTTATCTAGAGATTTACTCCCCATAACTTAGATCAATTAGTTTTACCCCCCTAGTTCTTTCATTTAGAGGTTTATACCCCCTAGTTCTTTCATTTAGAGGTTTATACCCCCCTAGTTCTTTCATTTAGAGGTTTACAAGACCAATTGAGTTTGAGTTTGACCGTAGTGTTTTTGGTCAATACAAATGAAAAGACTCTAATGCCATTTTTTAGGTATAATTACATAAATACCCTGTGACTTTGGCAAATACAAAATTCAAATTCAAATCATCTAGGACACATGTTATGATCTTGTGAACTCTATCCGACAGTCATACACCACTCTAAGGGTGTGGATGTCATTTGATAAGGATTGGTATATAACAAAATATATAATTTATTTTTTTATTTTTTATTGTATAAAATATTATATAAAATCCTAAACTAATAATATAAAATTGTAATAACAAAATAATAATAATAAATGAAATATATATATATATATATATATATATATTTATACTAGTTTTTATAGTGGTAAAATGAATTATTCAAAGCAAATAAATTTTTAATTAATTTTAATTTTCGGATCGGATATTATCCGATATCCGAAATCAGATTCGGATACGGGTTCGGATATCGGTATAAATTTTCGGATTCGGATACAGCCATATCTGAATCCGAACCTATCCGTTTGCACTCCTAGATGGTAGTGATGGTGTATAGCCGTCGGATATAGTTCACAAGATCGTGACATGTGTCCTAGATGATTTGAATTTGAATTTTGTATTTGCCAAAGTCACAGTGTATTTATGTAAGGGTTAACTAGTATTACCCCCCCCCACTAGATGAGCCAATTAGGATTCCCACTAGATGATGAAATTAGGGTCCCTAAATACACAAAAAAAAAAAAAAAAGTGGGTTGACCAAATTTTTTGTGTGTATTTAGGAGGGAGACCCTAATTTCCCATCTAGTGGGGGGAAAATCCTAATTGGCTCATCTAGTGGGGGGGGTAATACTAGTTCACCCTTTATGTAATTATACCTTAAAAAGGGCATTAGAGTCTTTTCATTTGTATTGACCAAAAATACTACGGTCAAACTAAGTTGATTTGGATGTGTTGTGGTCTTTGGGGTAAACCTCTAAATGAAAGAACTATGGGGGTAAAGCTAATTGACCTAAGTTCAGGGGGTAACCTCTAGATGAAAGAACTGGGGGATAAAACTAATTAGCCTAATTTAAAGGTAAAAGCTAAAAACTATTAAAATGACAAAGGGCAATGAAGTCTTTTTACATGCATTGACCAAAAAAGATAACAGATTGACTTGGATGTGGTGTGATCTTGGGGGTTAAACCTCTAGATGAAAGAATTTGGGGGTAAAGCTAATTGGCCTAAGTTAAGGAAGCTAGAAAACTATTTAATTTTCAGGTTTGAACATTCAATTTTAGTATTATTATGATTCTTTATTTGAATGGTAATTATTGTCTCTAGAAGAAAACAAATGGGACTTTGGACGTACTTGGAAAAATTATCCTAGCAAATATATGGGAATTAGGAGTGTAAAAAAAAACCGTTGACCTATCACCCGGTAGGGTACTTGGTCTTCACCCGCAACCCAAACACGCACCGACCCAAAAATAGACCCGCCCCGCCTCGCCACCATTTCTACACGGTCGGGCTATGGGTGTAGGTTTTATGCTCAAATCCGACCCATTGAGCCGCTCGACCCACACCGTAGCATAAGTTGTTGACCCAACCCCGTTGACCCGCACCGTTTCAAGACTCTAACTCCAATATTTTTGTATTTTGTTTATATTTTATTTTAACTTTTGTAGAAATTTGAGAGATATGAACACAAACTTATGAATTCAGCATTAATTTCAAATGTTCAAGTTTTGGAGAAGATGAATCATTCATCCTTGTATTCATTTTAAATTCTTTTAGTTTATATTTTATTGTTTTGTACTACAGACCCTCCCATCTTCATTTTATCTTGCTATGGAAGATAATCAATTTACAAATGGAAAATCACAATAACGAAGTTTCAAATTTTCAAATATATATGGTTTTGGGTTCAAGTTATAGTTTTTTTTTTTTTTTTTTTTTTTTTTTTTTTTTTTGTCTATTTTTCATTGATTGATTCTATTAATTTTGGTATTTGTTATTGACGGACCCCATATTGTGTTGGGCAGACCCAAAAAAAAAAAATTATTACAAGTGTATCATTGGTCCCAAAAAGTTGAATTCGAAACCCCAAACTTAAACGACCCGGCTAGGTCGTTCATTGTGCAAACCCAACGATATGGTCACACCGTTTGGACTAAATCTCTAACGATATGGCCACACCGTTTGGACTAAGTCTCCAACGATATGGCCACATCGTTTGGACTAAGTCCCAAACGACTTGGCCACACCGTTTGAGACTTAGTCCAAACGATGTGCCCACACCGGTTAAGAGGCCAAAAAACAGAACTTTATATTTTTTCAAAGTTCAAATCCCAAACGGTGTGGCCACACCGTTTGGACTAAGTCCCCAACGATAAGTCTCCAACGATATAAACACATCGTTTGGGATTTGAATTTTTGAAAAAATAAAAGTTAACTTTTTTTTTTTCAAAATTCAAATCCCAAAGCGGTGGGCATCGTTTGGGACTAAGTCTCAAACGGTGGGCCAAGTCGTTTGGGATTTGAATTTTGTCCAAACGATGACTGGCCATATCGTTGGACACTTAGTCCAAACGGTGTGGCCATATCATGTGGTTTAGATTAATGAATCCACCGAGGGTCGCTTAAACGGGGTTTTCAATTCAATTTTTGGGGACCAATGACACATTTGTTTCGATAATTGTTTTTTTTTTTGAATTTTTTTTTTTTTTGGGACCAATGCCACACTTGTAATAATTGTCTTTTTTTTGGGGTCTGCCCAACACAATATGGAGTCCATCAGTAATAGGACTCTTAATTTTCTCTATATTGTGAATTGGAAAGATATTATTTGCAGAATTATGAAGTTTTTTTTTTTTTTTTTTTTTTTTTTTTTGTAAAATTGGGTTAATTGGGTTAAAATGACAATTTCCACCTGACTCGAATGATCTGCCTGAAACCCGCCCCATCAGTGACCACTGGATTTGTATCTCCTAAACCCACCCAACCCGACCCATCTCTATTTGACCCGTAATTGACCCGATCCGCCCCGTATTACACCCCTAATGGGAATCTCCATCGTCTGAACTTTAGTACTTAACCAAAAAATAAAATAAAAAATAATCTCTTTCTCTCTCCTCCCATCATCTTCTTCACCAGCCCAACCCAATCTCTCTCACTACGTCTTCCCCATGAGTGAACACATCCCTCTGTCTGATGTCACTCTCTTTATCGCTCTCTATCTCTCTCTCTTTGTTATGTTTTGCAAATGAGTAGTTCAATTTTGGGCAGATGAAGGACACGCTCGTCACATCTTTCAACAATGAAGCAGATTCAACGTTAAGGAAGGATGTGACCATGGAATGCTGAAAACAAGTTTTTCGCTGAACGCTGAAGACTGTTGAAAAAACAAACAACTCTCAACGTCGCTGAACGCTGAAAACTAATGTTTCAGCGCCTCTGAATGCTGGAAAAAAAAAACCCCCCTTAATGTCTTAAACTCCTACAGTAGAACCTCGATAAGTTAATACCCTTGGACCAGGCAAAATCCATTAATTAAGTGGGGTTTTAATTAATCGATAAATTAATAATGATGTTAATTAATCGTTAAATTAATAATTAATAATTTATCCAAATATGTATGAATTTTTAAGTTTACTTTATAAATAATTATCTATGGTGTTGTAGCATGGAGCCAATTTCACGTAAAGAAGCACTGAAGGCGCAACAACGGTGTTAAATAATTTTCTGTTGCAATATGAAAACACTACACTAGAACTTCTTAGTTCTTATTGCCGTTACGGAAGATTAGAGAGGAGTTCCAGCTAGACTTAGATTCTCTAAATGACAAGCAACATTGAACTAATATTTTAAGAAGGCATAACATTTAGCCTCATTTGTATTTTTTATTAATTTATATAATGAATGGGCTACACTAAACTCTATATATGTTTTGAAATCTATATATAGCGAAAGTTTAATTTAGTCTATTGGCCCGAGTCCGGAGTCGGGACCATCAAATTTTATGAAGTAAGCGCGATAATTAATTTATCGCATATTAAATTAACGATGTTAGTTCTACTGTAGTTTAGATCTGTAAGGGTCTAACAGTAATATTGTACTTTATTATTACTTTAGTTCCTTAGTTTTGGAAACACAATCCGCGCCGCACATATTGCCTTGTGGCTACACATACACTTCAACTAAAAAAGATGGTTTTGCTAATGTAAGCTTGTCATATTATATTTTGCATGCTCCTCTATCCATCATAAGCCACATAGTATTCCAGTTTGTCAAACGAAAAATAAAATAAAATAAAATAAAAAAATAAAAATTATATATATATATAAGTTAAATCGAAGCAAATATTATAGCCACATTGTAAATTAATCCAAACAAAATCATGGACTTAAAAGTTGAATGAAGGGTTGATGTTTTGTAGATATGATCTCCCTACAATAGAGAACATGCTCACAAAAATTTAGCTAATTCAAAGAAGTCTAACATTAAAATATGCTCATAAAACTTTTAGACTGTTAGATGAAAAATTCAAAAATAAACACAAATGAACACTAATTTTAACATGGTTAGACATATCCAAATATTATGATTTTTTGTGAAAATGATCTTCATGGTGGAGACATCATCTCCACAAAAAACTAGGCCTTAATTCATTTGTATGTTGAAAATGTGGCTATAATTTGCACATAATAAATGTGCCTCTATCCCTCCCCATATACCCATATATATATATATATATATATATATATATATATATATATATATATAAACTATGATATATATGCTAAACGAGCAGATTCCGTTTACCACACTTTTTATATCATAGTTTATACCACACCCTCCTACAAAATGAGTTAAGGACTAATACTTTGTGGATATGATCTACAAAATGAGTTAAGGACTAATAGTTTATATCATCTACACAAAATTCATTTCATTTGGAAATCTCTAACCTAGTTCAAAATCATTGTCAACTTTAATTTTTTTTTAATGGCTCAGATTATTCGATTTTGCAATCATCTTTTGACATAGTTAAACATTATCAAATGAGTTGAAATTTATAGAGGTGATCTTCATGGTTATTTGAACACATCCATAAAAAACTATGTTATAATTCACGTTGTAGGTGAAGTTGTGGGGCATGGTATAAATTATGGTATAAAAAGTATGATAAACGGAACCTGCTCAATATATATATATATATATATATATATATATATATATATATATATATATATATAGGTTCGTTCTTTACAACACTTTTTATACAACGTTTTATACAATACCCCCCACTGGACCCTTCAAGATGTTTTAAAGGCTAATATTTTGTAGATAAGATGTTCTCACCATGGATATGATCTCCACAAAAAATTAGGTCCTTTGAACATTTCTAAGTTTGCCAAAAAAAAAGGTTACAAAATCGATATTTCTGGACCGTTTATAAAAATTCATAGGTTGAGAACAATATTTCCCATGATTAGGAATTTTCAAATGAGCTGAATTTTTGTGGAGATGATCTCCATGGTGTGGAGATCATATCTACAAGGAATCAAGGCTTAATTCATATTTTTAAGGAGTATTGTATAAAACGTTGTATAAAAAGTGTTGTAAACGGAACCTACCCCATATATATATATATATATATATATATTTTAATACATATATATTTGATCTCCATGGTGTATTTTGTTTCGTATTTTGTGAGGTTAATTCCGAAATTTTGTTTTTTAATCTTGATCAGGATTGTTTAGGATCAATGGCTTTGTTTTTGGCGTTTTGGCTTTTCGAAACTCACGTCTCCCTATATGGCTAGGGAGACGTGAGTTTCGGAAACAGCCAAAAAAGCTGCCAAAAACAGCCGTTGGATCCAAACAATCCTGATCAAGATTAAAAAACGAAATTTCGGAATTAACCTCACAAAATACGAAACAAAATACAAAATTTCCAAATTTTCGTAAACTCACGAAGGATTTTGAATTGGGTTCATTTTCAAACAACAAACATCTCGATTTCAACTAAAAAGAAGGTAATTTGCTCAACATAATTATTAAATTTCAATATCTCCACAGTTGCAGCTCGATTTCAACATAATTATTTGATTTCAATATCTCCACAGTTGCAGCTCGACCACGTGGACTGCAAAAGATCTCTATTGCAAAAGAAGGAAGGACGAAGCTAATCACAATTTATTTTTCCAAAAATAAAGGTAATTTAGATTAAGTTTATAACTTTGATTAAGTTTGAGTTTTATAATTAAGTTTTTGTTGATGGGTTTAAAAGATGTGAAGATTTTGTGGAAGTTATTTGTGGTTGTACTAATCAACGTTATGGTGATGCTATAAGGAAGCATAGTGTTTATCCTAATGGTTAACTTTTCATCTCTTGTCAATGTACTCCTGGTTGTGAGGAAGGTTTGTTTACCCTTGTTTAAATCTTTTGGAGTTTTTGATGTTGGGTTTGTTAGTTTCTCTGTTAGTTTCATGCATTGCTTGTTTTTGTTGGTTTTGATTATGTATTGGAGTTTATAAGCTTTTTGCATGATGTCTGTTTCTCAGAGTTCTTAGTTTGCTCAGAGTTTTTATAGCCTGTCAGAGTTTTTAGTTTGCTCAAAGTTCTTAGCCTGTCAGAGTTTTTAGTTTGATCAAAGTTCTTAGCCTGTCAGAGTTTTTAGTTTGCTCAGAGTTTGATATCAAGGAAAAAGATAGTTTTACAAACGAATAAGTTACGAGAATCAAACGCAAGTAAAACTAAAGCTATTTTCTGCTAAGGGTTTATCAAAGTTTTCTACTCTCGATGTTATCGCAATATAGTTGGAGTAGAAGATTCTTTCCACTCCTAGTTCTTTAGAATTCAATGTTTTCTAAGGTTATCAGTCTATCCAAAGTTAATGAGAGTATGATGGAAATTATACTATGATGTGAATTATACTAACAAGATACGATAATTCAAACTACGAAATTTCTAATTTGACTATATGATAAGGAATTAGGGGGGATTGATTTCACCTTAACTCGATTTAATTAACTAGCTAAGATTCGTCGTGATCCAAATTTCAATGCTTCTGCATAACAAAATGATATTTCTAATCCCTAATTATTCATGACAATCTCTACCAAATAATAACTAGCATGTGAAGCAATCAAACCCATTCTCATGGTGAACTAATTACTTTCTAGAATTGAATAGATTATCACGACGATTTCTAAGCTAACAAAATCAAGTTTTCATTAAGGCTTCCTCAAACCCCTCTAATGGAGGTTTAACCTAAAGTCATCAAACTATCATTTCTATACGACTTTAAGCAAGACATGATATAAAGATTGTAATTTACTAATTTGAACTAATCAAGAATTCAAAACTAAATTAACAACTAAGAAATGATTGATAACTAAATTATTGAAATTAGATCTAAGTGATTTAATACTTAAAACTAGATTATGAGTAACAACTAACTTTATTGATCTAATGAAACTAAATTGAATAGAAAAACTAATACTTTATTATAAAACTAATAGTGATTCTAAATAATAATCTACTTTTGTTCTAACACTAATTAAGTAAAAGGTAAAAACTAGATCTAAAACAAGCTATTGAAACTAATTAATGGAGTCCAAAACTAGATCTAAAATTATTGGCTAATGGCTACCTAAAAACTAGAATGCTTAAGAGTGAAGTCTTCTGTCTTGAAATGGAGGAGACCATATCCACATTTTCGTGCATGGGCTGAGGAGCCATGTTTTGGGCCTGAAAATCGAGCCCAAAACCCAATCTCTGCAGTCCACAGAGCTCTTTTCAGCTGGATTTCATTTCAACAGATTTTTTGTCCACTTCTACCCCTTTGGTTGGGTCAAAACTTGAACTATTGGAAAGCTCTTTCCGAGCCGGTCGTTTTGACATAAGGTAGGCCTAATTCTGAGGTATGAGTCCAAAGATACGGTCTTCAGAAGTTTTGCTAACTTTTGTACGCTGTTTCTGCCCGCGTTGACTTTGACTTTTCAGCTTTGACCGAGCTTTAAAAAGGCTTTTTCTCCTTGAATCTTGGTCTTTAATCACAAAAATTCTTAGCAACTAACCCTTGCTCCTTTATCTTGCAAAAGTGACACATTTCTGCACATAAATGACTCCAATGCCTGAAATACATAAAAGTACGTAATCAGTATTAACTCTTATTTATTACTCACATAATTGGTCTAAAAGTATTATTGTTAAGGGGTTAAAACTACAGTTTTGGGCTCTTATCAAACCACCCCCAAACAGCATTTTGCCTGTCCTCAAGCAAATATGAGAAATTAGAATAAGTGACCAAAAATGGAGTTCTAACTAATCTCTTTTCGCCGAGTGTGATTACATTGACCATATGCAACAAGGCTTTAAACCACTAGGAATTCCCTAGTGGACGAATTATAGCCTCATGAGAGTTTTCCAGTGAAGGTACTCACAAACTTCATCTATACTACAATGACTAAGAAATAAAACAATTGTTTCCTTATTTATGTCTCAATTATCTATATATCTCTCTAGCAATGAATACAAAATAATCAAGTAGAAACCTAAACTAATATATGCATAATAATCAATCATCTACGAATAAACATATATACAATGAGTAATACTATGAAGTGCACTAGCAAGTCCGTTTATGAAAACTCGGAATAGCGTCTTTAAGTAGGTCCTCACATAAATGTCAAGACAAAAACCACTCTGATTTTTCCGCTCAAGTTTCGCTACTCCAGTGTGCAATGGGCACACTTTACCTTACAATCTCAATGACACACAAGGAAGTCGGAGGCGATCAAACACATATGTCACTTACTATCACACTAACCTATTCCTAATTGAGCTAGAGGTCTTATTAGGTGTTGCGGGGATTAGGAGATGGTTTAAGAAGGAAGGAAATGGATATTCAAAAGGACAAGTCTGAGTTAATAGGGTCTTCATATTACGTAACTAGATAAACTTTTGTTCTTTTGCTTCTACACTTTGTTTCCATCCTTAGCCTTTTTATTTTGGCTTTTTGACTCCTTTTATTCTTCTTTTTTTTATTTTGAGTTTTTATTTTGTTTCTATTTTTATTTTTCTTTTCTTTTCTTTGGATGGAAACTTCTATTCTTTTTCTTTTCAGAAACAACTAACTAATTTTTGTTTACACAGGTTTTTCTCTTCTCTTTTTTTCACTCATCCTATTCTCAGACTCATTCTAAAATGGGTAGGTTGATTTTTTTTTATTATTATTATTTATTTTGTTTTGTTTTTGTACAAGGGTAAAGGAATTGTGGTTTATGAAAGGCTAAAGAAAAGCTCAAAGGGGCGACTAGCGGAAAATAATTTCATAAGGTTTGAATTTCTGGCTATATCGACCCAAAGAGGGCCTAAATTCTTGCTTAGGATATGGTATAGTGATCAATCAAGTAAATGTGTGATTTCTCTATCCGGATTTTACTTCTCCCTTGTGTCATTCTCAAATGTTTTGCTCATATAAGGCTTTAGGCTATATTCTCACAGGATTTGTAGAATAAATACTCTAGCCTAGATTTCAGAAACTTACTGCCAAACAATCATAGATACTCATGTAATATAGTTATAGATAGATGCAGAGATTATTACATACATATTAACCTAAGTTTCTAAAACTATTCTCATACAAAAGTTAACGTGAAACTTCTAGATTATTAAGAGCATAGAGAAAGAAAACAATACCAATATTCCTAAGTGTATAGCATAAACTTTTTATTCCCTATTTTTGAATTTTTGAAATTTTTGAAATTTTAACTAGAAAACAAGTGCATATTGTACATATCTATTTCCTAACAGATGCCTTAATTACACGTGTATCTATGCCACCCCCAAACAAGAAACATGTTTTGTCCTCAAAGTATTGAAATAAAAAGGGTAGAAAAATACCATAGAAACGCGTGAAATTCTGGAACATCTGCAAAACAAGGTTAAACATACTAATATAGAAAAAGAAAAACAGTCGCAACTCTATAGGAGTTCCACCCGTTATGAGGATAACAAGAATTAAATTGCTTGGGAAATAAGCAGACACTAACTGAAAGAAAAACTTACCTCCTCTCCAGCGTTTAAGCGTCATCCTCATCCTCTTCAAAGAGATGAGGTTCCTTTGCGTCCTGCCATGCCATGATAACTTGCCAAGCCCGTCGCCGTGTGTCATCAACTCGTGATAACTTGTCGAGTGTTGCTAGGTCTGATGGGGTAGGAGGTTTCACCTGCCAACCCGGCCAAGTCATAACTCAAAATGAACAAACCACCCAATTGGTGGGTCTCATGACTTCAACCCTTTTCTAATCGGTGAACTGGGTACATAATTCAGGTAAACAACGGCGCATGATGTGGCAAGCCGAAACAGGCATAAGAAGATACTTATGCCTCAGGCTTTGGGCTCTCTTAAGACTAGCCATTAATACTTGGGGAATGTCATATCGGCGACGTCCCTCAGTTAAAGCAAGGAAAACATCACCAGCGGTACTATTGGCAGAATTAAACTGCCACTCCCTTAAAATATTCATCAGGATGAATAACATGGTGGTGCCTACATTCAGGGACAGGCTACCAAGGGCTATGTTATATCGCCCTTGGTCCATTACACGAAACACCCCTCCCCCATAATACTCATGGAAATATGTATAGTCATAGAGTTATGCATTATCGGTCATATATCCCCACGTGTGCATAGGATCAGGCAAAGGCAATCCCAAAACTAACACTACCAAAGACTTACTGAATTCCATTGTCATGTCATTAATTGCAAGGGAAAATTTTTGTTCTCCATCATGGTTACAGCAGAAAGTAATATTATTATAGAAAAATACAGTAAGCTGAGGTGAATACGAGTCGTCGTCACTTACCAGTAGATGCCGCCATCCTAACTACAAGATCCTGTCGCGAAACCGACCTCCATAAGTCTCGCTTCCCAACAAGTCTTCGAAAGACTGCTCCGGTATGACTGTAGGAGATGTCATCACAAAACTACTCTCTAGAATAGTTGCAAACGATCCTAGAACAACCCACAAAAAATTTGAATTTTTCGTGACTAAGGAAGTCAGGGCGCGGGGTGCGCTCTGACTATGATTGAGTTCCAGGCACTTAGGCGCAGGGCGCACTCACTTTTAGCCTGAGATGGGCGCGGATCGCGCTCTTCACTAAATCGAGTCACAGGTGGTTCAAGCGCAGGTGGCGCTTACTGAGGCGCAGGTCGCGCTCCGTATAGTTGGAGTGCTGAAATGAAGAATAAAAGAGGAAAAATTGGGACTGAAAGGTGAGAGATGAAAGTGAGATGTAGTGTGGATTGTGAGTGTAGAATGGAGGAAGTTTATATAGGGTTTTAGTTTCTAAAACGAATCAACAAGTTGCCAAAAAGGTTTAAAGCAAGTTGCTAGAAATAAAATATTTCCAAAACCTAAAATGGAAATAACCCATATTCATTATTCTAAAACAAACCTAATATCTTTTAGATTGAATTTAGAATAGTAACTTCCTAACTCTTTGAAATTTCATCCTACCACAAAATCTAATCATAGGCATGCCAATATCGGCAACATTCCCAACAATCACTGCAAAACTACTTCTAAAATTGTGGATCATATAAAAATCATGCTAGAAGAAATAATACCACCCCTAAACAATTCGGGAAGGTGGGATTAACACTAAAATCAACGCATAATTTGAAAAGAACTAAATTAAATTAAAACTCAAAATTCAAATACAATTAACTACCGAATTCAATTTTAACTACTGAATGCAAAACTTAACATCCGAACTAATAAAAACAATAAAAACAACATCAATCAATAAATTCCCTAAACCACGCACTACTGGTTGAAAATGGACCATGATATGAAGATGGGTCCTGAGCTCCCGATGGGCTCGAGCCATCCGTCCTTCGGCGACGACGCTCGTGCCTCACAAACTCTTCCTTAGAAGAAGAACCCCCCTGGGGTGGGAAGCGTTCAAGCATTTCTTCTCGGAACTTACGCTATGCTTCCATCTCTGCCTTCATCTCTTCCCAACGCTCATCCTCGCGTTGGGCATGACTCTCGTAGTTATGATGTATGGTAGTCTGCCGTATCTAGAGATCTTCACAAATAGTATTAAGAGAACGCATGCCATGATGAAGCACTGACATGCGTTCTGCATCAGAAGTACATCTCTCCAAGGCATCTGCATTAAAACATGTCGTGTCATCCTCATCATCCGACTCAGTCTCTTTCACTACCCTCTCTCCAAGCAACCTCCAAACCTTCTGAACACAGTCCGTATACTCTATGACATTCGTATATATGCAACTTAATCATAGTACGCTCAGTTTTTGGAGTTGCTCTCAAACTCATCATGATCTTTGTTATCAAAACAGGGAGAGGTGCAATACTCTTCCTAACTCCCCTAATCATATTAATCAAAAACTCGAGAATACAGAATTCATATTGCCGCTCCTAGAGTATCCATAGAACGTGAAGACAATTCAAACTAATGTCGCTGACTTTCTCTTTTCTAGTGACATTCCTACCAATCCACTGAGCTACAGCCAGCTGGTTGGTTCGAGACGACTGGCAAACACAATGCGAGCTTGCATTATAGTTTCACTCCAAAACCGTCTCTTTCATCAAAGGCTTGATCCCACCAAATTGGGATTCCTGCAATGTGGCTTCGAGATGGCGTCTAGGCGGAATGCCTAAAATCTCAGCCAACAACTCCCTAGATAGTTCTCTCCTCATCCCGGCCACCTTAACAAAAATTCTATTCCCATCCAACTCCCTCTTCTTATAGAATTGTTCCACCAAATCGGAGTGGTAGAAATCTTCTGTCGAATACCACAACCTATTCCAATCCCTCCTAATCATCTCGTCACTGTAAAATGGCGCGGAGCGGTCGGCTGTAAAATCTTGTTCCGGCAAAATTCTCCGCCTTTGCGCCATTGAAGTTTTGAAACGATTTAAGTGTTTAAATGTAATGTGGGGATGGAGTTTGAATCAAACTCACTTAAAGTTTGGGCGGTGATGCGCAGTGGTTCGAGTTATTTTTTGAATTTTTTTCTGTTTTGGTGGTTGAAATTGTTGGAGATGGTGGTGGGTATGTTGTGGGGATGGTTTGGGGTGGGGGAATCCTAATTGGCGTGGTAGTTTTTTTTTTTTTTTTTTTTTAGGGTTTGGAGTTGTTAATGGCGGAAGTGAAACAAACTCACGATCTGTTTTGCTGAAGAAGGAGTGTGTGCGGTATTTGGGCCCAAGCCCAATTCGATTTATGAAATTTTCTGTTTTTTTCGCGCAACTTCAAACTAAAATTGCCGATTTGTTACCGGTCCGATTTTTGCGAATGAGATATGGAAATGATCAGGAGAGAATTTCCAATCCAATGATCCATAAAATACTCTATTCTAACTGTGGGTGACATATAAGAAGATGGAAAATGCCTTGAAGTGTGTGTGTGACGTAAGTTATGCGAACGAATGAAATCTAAATTCATAGATAATGTCAACCCGAATCGAAATACGATTAAATGGCCTAAGCAACACAAATGGAAAGTTGAACAATCAAGGACGGAAAAACCAACACCCCATCCCCAAACAAATTTTTGGCAACGAAGTTAGGAAATTTGTTTTAAACGTGGGTCTTTTAAAGTCAGATTCCCGAGACTTCCTAGATTACTATTTTTATGGTTTTAATATATTTTTTAGTTTTTATGAGTAAGATTTAATATAAGAAAAATATTAAAGCAATAAATGCATAATTGACACCATAGAGGAACATTACTCAAAAACTGAGAAAACCTGTTAGAGTGGAATACGTGAATTATGTTAAACGTGGACTTAGGATCCGGTACTTATAGACACACACTCCATAGGGAGGGCCCGGTTACCTGAATGGTGCACTTATCACTATATGGAAGTGAAAGGAAGTACACCAACAACAAAGGTCAGTCCTCATAGACAGGGTCCTGTAAAAGGACTTCCTCCACATCAGGGGACATTAACTCGTGGAAATGTTTTAACCTTTGACCATTGACTTGAAAGGTACTATTGTCTTTGGGATTTACCAAGGTGATTGCCCCATAAGGGGTGACTTCAGTAACCAGAAAAGGACCAGACCAACGGGTTTTTAATTTTTTGGGGAAAATATGTAGACGGGAGTTGTAAAGTAAGACCTTTTGACCTTTCACAAACTCTTTACGCAAGATTTGCTTATCATGAACACGTTTCATGTTAGCTTTATAATCCTTTGTGAGATCATAAGAATCGCTACGGATTTCTTCAAGCTCATTCAATTGCAACTTGCGCTTGACAGCCACCTCATCAAAATTGAAGTTAAGGCATTTTATAGCCCACATAGCACGGTGCTCCAATTTAACGGGCAAATGACAAGGTTTCCCAAATACAAGTCTAAAAGGCAACATACCTATAGGAGTTTTGAAAGCAGTCTTATACGCCTATAAGGCAACAATTAGACGCTTCGACCAATCTTTCCTATCAGGATTTATAGTTATTTATAAGATTTTTTTGATTTTCCTATTAGAAACTTCTACTTGTCCGCTAGTTTGTAGATGATACGGAGTTGCTACCTTATGTGTAACTCAATTCTTTTTTACTAAGGACGCAACAACTCTGTTTCAAAAATGTGTTCCACCATCACTAATGATGGCCTTAGGTGCCAAAATGACCGAAAATATACTCATTAACAAAAAACACCACTGTCTTATGGTCATTGCTACGGCAAGCCATGGCCTCTATCCATTTAGACATGTAGTCCACGACAACTAAGATATAAATGAAATCGTGGGACACAGGAAAAGGGCCCATGAAATCAATGCCCCAAACGTCAAAAACTTCTACCACCATGATTGGATATAATGGCATCATATTACGCTTAGTGATTCGCCCAAGTTGTTGGCAACGAACACACGTCTTGCAATGCACTAGGGCATCTTTAAAGAGAGTAGGCCAATAAAACCCACCTTGAAGAATTTTAGCAGCTGTTTTCATACCACTAAAATGGCCACCACACTCTTTGTCATGGCAGAATGTGAGAACCTCATTATATTCCCACAGGGGAATACAACAGCGAATAATCTGATCTGCACAATACTTAAAAAGGTAGGGCTCATTCTAGTAGTATAGCTTAACGCTGGCTAAAAACTTCTTACATTCATTTCTTGACCAATCATCAGGAGAAATATCAGACGCTAAATAATTCACAATGTCAGCATACCATGGTGTAGAAAAAATAGCATACTCATGCTCATCAGGAAAAGAGTCCGGTATACTATCATCTTCATTTGTAAGTCTAGATAAGTGGTCGAAATACATTTTCGACCCCTCTTTTGTCCTTTATTTCTAATGTGAACTCTTACAGGAGAAGAATCCATCGGATTAATCTCTGCTTAGCATCCTTCTTTGCGAGAAGGTAACTAAGGGCTGCATGGTCCGTGTAAACTAGAGTCTTAGAACCAACCAAATAAGGACGAAACTTATCTAAAGCATAAACGACAGCTAAGAATTCTTTTTCAGTAGTTGTATAATTCCTTTGAGCATCGTTTAAAGTTTTACTAGCATAATAAATAACAATGGACTTATTATCTAGTTTCTGTCCTAAGACAGCACCAATAGCATAATCACTAGCATCACACATGAGTTCGAAAGGTTTAGACCAATCGAGAGGTTGTATAATGGGTGCAGAGGTTAAGGCGGCTTTTAAAGTTTCAAAAGCCTATTTACAGATAAAATTAAAATAAAAAATGGCATCCTTTAAAAGCAAATTAGTCAAAGGCCTAGCTATTTTTGAAAAATCTTTGATAAAATGCCTGTAAAAACCTGCGTGTCCTAGAATTGCTTTAATATCACGGACAGTCCGTCGTATGGGTAGAGTTGCTATTTTATCTAGTTTGGCCTTATCTACTTCGATGCCATCACTAGATACAATGTGCCCTTGCACTATTCCTTTTTTTCACCATGAAATGACATTTTTCCCAATTTAAAACAAGACTCTTCTCTTCACACCATGTTAAAACCTTAGATAGGTTAGACATGCAGTCAGTGAAAGAGTCTCTATAGATAGAAAAATTATCCATGAAAACTTTCATGAAGCGTTCTACCATGTCACTAAATATATGAAGCATACATTTCTGGAAGGTACCAAGAGCGTTACAAAGGCCAAAAGGCATTCGTTTATAGGCGTATGTTCCAAAAAGACATGTGAAAGTAGTTTTTTCTTGGTCATCAATATCAATAATAATTTAAAAATAGCAAGAGTAGCCATCCAAAAAATAGTAAAAAGCATGACCAGCTAGACGTTCGAGCATCTGATCTATAAAGGGCAAAAGAAAATGATCCTTTTGTGTCATGGCATTTAATCGTCTATAATCGATACAAATTCTCTATTTCGTAGGACCTTGCGTTGAAACATATTCACCCTTGGCATTACATACCATGGTAATCCCTGATTTCTTAGGGACTACATGAATGGGACTTACCCATTTGCTATCAGAGATTGGGTATATGATACCAGCATCGAGTAATCGTAAGACTTCTTCCCTGACCACCTTTTTCATGGTAGGGTTCAAACGACGCTGAGGTTCGCGAGAAGTCTTTGCGTTATCCTCCAAATGGTTATGATGAGTGCAAACATTAGGGTGGTCAATTCCCTTAATGTCGGCTAGGGACCAACCAATCGCAAAACGATGTTCCCTAATCACCCTAATCAAACGTGCCTCTTCACCTTTAGATAACAGAGAAGATATAATTACTGGATGACTACCATCCGGATCAAGTTTAATATACTTTAACTCAGAAGAAAGAGGTTTAAGCACCGGGGTGGAAGGAATGTCGATAAATGCTTCTGGAGGGTCCTCATCTTGAGTAATGAAAACTTGTTTAGGTAGCAGGTCTTCAAACTTAGTAGATGGAGTGACAGAAGGGTCTACGGTAGGTGTAGACTCGAAGATGGTGTTGACTTCCTCTAAGTAGGAGTCATCGACGAAATCTGAACTTCCAAAAGAAAGGAATTTATGCATCTAGTTTTTTCGAAACGTGTTATTAAAATAGTCTTGAGCTAAGCTCTCGATCATGCAAACCTCCCCATCTACAGACAAATCTGGTAACTGTTTCATCATTTTAAAAACATTTACCTCAAGAGAAAGATGGCAAAAAGACAAGGACATCGAACCATTGCGGCAATTTATAAGGCGTTGTCAGTTGCGAAGAAGGGCTGCCCTAAGATGATCGGAACAGAGTCATTAACG
This sequence comes from Coptis chinensis, assembly GCF_015680905.1. Lineage (NCBI taxonomy): Eukaryota > Viridiplantae > Streptophyta > Magnoliopsida > Ranunculales > Ranunculaceae > Coptis > Coptis chinensis. The sequence goes on from NC_141456.1 coordinate 44,230,865, forward strand.
ACTTCCGTATTGAGGATGACAAAATCAGCAGGATATTAGAAATCCTTAACCTTAACAAGCACGTTTTCAACCACACCCTTAGGGTACTTAATAGATCAATCCACTAATTGCAACGTCATTTTAGTAGGTTGCATCTCCTGTAAACCTATTTGTTTGTATAGATAATATAGGAGTAAATTAACACTCGTCCCCAGGTCTAGTAAAACGGTCGTCGTGTGGGAATCTCCTAAGGTGCCTTGTACAGTAGGACGACCAGGGTCCTTGTACTTAACGATTCCATTATGTTACGATAAAGTTGGAAATTGTTCAGTTAAAAAAGCGACTTTAGGAATATTTGTCTTATGCCTAGTAGTTCACAACTCTTTGAGAAACTTAGCATGGTGAGGTAACTTTTTAATTGCTTCAAGAAAAGGTAGGTTTATCGTTAGATTTTTAAAAACTTCCCTAATCTCCTCAAAATTTGTATCCTTGTTTAACATCGCTAATCTATGGGGAAACGGTAGTTTGTCTCTATATTTAGCGTATGGATCAACGGGATGTCTAAACTTGGCTTTTTGTTTCTAAAGCTATAGTTTAACTGGTACCTCTATAGGGGTAGGATCTTCAGTTTCTATTTCGGTATCTAGTTCAATATCCTGTGTAGGGACTACTGGTGGGGTAACTAAAGGCATAGTTACGGCGTTATCAGCCACTCTGCCAGAACGGAGAGTGGTGATGGCATTTTGCTCACATACGTTTGCATTTTTCGTACTAGTATTACCGTTTACCTTAAAGGCTGTGTTTGTTGTTTTAGGATTAGGTATTGCTTGACCTGGAAACACACCTTTGGGTGGTACTTTCTCTTGTGCTAACTGCTGTAAGGAAAGTTGGATAGCTTGTAAAATCTGTTGTTGGGTTTGCATAAAGGCGTCAAAATGATCCGGTTGTGGAAGAGTGTTAGCTATAGGTTGTGTCACAGGAACCATGTCACGTTGATTATTAATGGGTGGGTTGTGATTGTTATTATTTACCGGAACAATACCTTTATTAGCATTATAATTATTGTTGTTATAATTATTATAATTACCCTGACCTTGTCCTTGTCGTGGTGGAGCTTGGTTGTTATAATTACCCTGACCTTGTCCTTGACGTGGTGGAGCTTGGTTGTTATAATTAATGGGTGGATTGTAATTGTTTGCTGGCATAACATTTTGATTATTATACACTGGAGGTGTTACTTGTTGATTATTTCTCCAACTGAAGTTGGGATGTTGTCTCCAAGGGGCGTTAGGAATAGGATAACTATTAATTGAGCAAACGTTATCTTGTTGTGATGTTTGTTGTTCATAAGCGAGAGGACAATAAGAGTCGGGATGCTCTGGACTCAAATAGAAATTACATGGATTGGAGTTGACATTCATGACGGGGATAGGTTTTTGTTGAACAGAAATAGCCTCTACCTTTTAAGTGAAAGATTCGGTTAAATTTTTAAGCTCAAGATCGGGTTTCATTTCAAACATACCGGCAGCCTTAACTGTTGAAGAACTAGCGGAGCGGGAGATATCGTCACTACCCCCTAGTTATTATTACGCTTTGTTTGATCTTTTAAAAATTTATAAGCCTTTAAGGCTCCTTTACTAAGGAAACTACCCCCATTCATTATGTGAAAGACTTCTTTATGGTGGTGTAAAAGTCCTTTGAAAAAGGCACAAACTAACGTGTCTTTCGCGAGGTTATGGTGTGGACACTCTATAAGAAGATCGGTGAAACGATTCCAAGCCTCTGAAAATGATTCATGATTATTCTGTCGAAAGAAATGTATCTTGGAAAGCATTTCATCGGTCTTCAGTGGTGGGTAAAAATGTTCCATAAATAGTTGAACAAGTTTGGCCTATGAGTCCACAGAATTAGGCGCTTCGGCAGTTAACCAAGACGCCGCCTTATCGGCTAAGGTGAAAGGAAACACCTTCAGTTTAATTTGATCAGCACCAACCGTAAGATGGTGGAATATAGTAAGGACTTGGTCAATCCTACACATGTGTTGATAAGGTTTTTCATGGTCTAACCCATGAAAAATGGGTAACAAATTAAATATATATATGGGGATTCGAAAATCCCCCACTGGGTCTGATAGAACGATGCAAGATTTTGGGCTATCTTTCAAGGATTTGTAAAAGTCAGAGAGAGGAGACTATCTTTCTTCAGCCATTATTTCAGGTGGAGTATGTGGTATATTAGCTAAAGGTGTAGTGGGTGGTATACTAGAAAGGCGTATTTGTTGACGTTGCCGGTTGATTACGTTAGGCGTTTTTCTTCTGCCTGACCTTAATCTCATGCAAGGCTAAGACCAATCTTAACTAAACACGACAACACTCAAAACAATCCTGATATGCTAGTATAAACCTCTAACAGGAGCTGCGAGGAGTGGAAGAAAGAAGTACCTATCATGCCCCAAAACCCAACACACATCCCGAGGACGAGGAGTGAATCTCGAGGCCGACACCATCCCAATTCTAACGAAATTTCGACAGAGTTTCCTTTGTTTAATCGATATTTCGTATACAAAAACCTGTCATAAAACCTGTCATAACCCCTGGACATCCCATAATTCATCCTTCCAACCATATATATATCCAACAACCATATATACTACTCTTAACTTTAGATACTACAAGGATATGACGGTATATCTACAAAACAAGGAGAACCGTTGCCAAATACATCGATTATTACATCAAAATGACCTAGCTCTCTATATATACAACCAAAGAAACTAGTCTCTCTCTATACAATCAAAAGAAAAGAGCTATGCTCTCTATATACAACAAAAGAATAAACTAGACTATCTCTATACATCCCAAAATATGAACTTGACTCTGTCTCTCATCAAGCATGGGGGAATCCTCCCAAATCCCCATAACCATCATCGCTAGGGTTAGGAAAAGCCTCCTCCGCCACTGGCTTGTCTGAAATGTTAAGTAGGATGAGCAACAACTATGCCCAGTAGAAACGCACATAACCAATAAATAGTCTACTTATAGAAAACATTTAAAACATGCAGGGTTTCCATAATACGAATCAAAATATCGTGACTATATACATACATCACTAACTAGCATAAATCATTTCGACATGCTTCGTTAATATTCAAAATATAGTTTTCACAATCATCATACAACTATTGTGGTCGCTGCATCCTATTAGAATGGTGAAGGTACGACCTTTTCGTACCCGATCCGCGGGCAAATCTCGGTTCAGTACTTTCGAGTGTGAACCATGCACCGTTGTTTTCCTGATTTTACCTGCAGGGAGCTGAAATGCCGTTGTTGTGTTCGTACACACAAAATCCCCAAAGCTTTTAGGGCTCAGGTGGGCCCTGTGACCACGACCCCCATACGGGCTGTCACCTAACTTACGGTGGTCAACCGTTCGACGACTGCAGACTGCTTAGGATCCTGACACACATCCAGGAGTGGACTAAACTTTCACTCCTCGCGTCTAAACCTCATCGAGGTAGCATGTAACCTCACACAAGCTAATCACCATACAACGTGACACGTACAAACATAGTTATCTAGAAAAGTAGAAAAGGAATTCCCGGACTACATCCTGTGATACATCCCTTTAAAGGTGGCCCACCACCTCGAAAGGTGTACACCACAGTTGGAATCCTAGAGCGAACTGCCGTCTCCGGAAATACGACAACAATTCCTTCTTTATAGGAATTCACCAATTCTTTTCCAAATCCCCTCGTGATAACCATAGTAATAGTAATATATATATATATATATATACTCGTATTACCGGTTATTTCAAAATAATATAATTACATATTTAGTTTTCCTTTTAAACTGTTGATTCTGTAGGTGTGAGTTCTTGGATTTCCCACAATCAAGTAAAAACAACCTATGACTCCCAAACGGGCCAGTCATAGTAAATAACAACCGATGATTTCCAAATGGGGAATCATTGTAAATAACAACAACCATCCCTGGAACAATCCAGAACCTCCCACCTAGTTACAAACAACCGGGTAATCCTTACCCGCATACAAAATCCATCTCTCTGTCTCCTTACTGAGACAAGACACGCGAACCCTTCCCAAAACCAGTTTTGCTCTTTTAACAAAGAAAATAAATCCCAATACCCGATTTCACAAAAACCATTTTTCACACAAAAGCTATCCGTATATTTAGTTTATATCGAGGAATACAATGCAAACATGGATATCACATATTTGTGGTTGATACGCAAACTATTTTTCTCAATATAAAACAATCAAATCATGCATGACAATAAGCATGCTATATATTGGTATGTAAGTTCCTACCTTAGCAAGCTCTGTTCTCCTCAAGCCTACTTAACCGAATCGAGTCCACTTAACCGAATCCACTCGTAATTCCTCCTATAACATCATATGTATACGTCGGTCGTTAGAGTTTATCAAACTAACGAGGAAATTCTTATCTACGAAAGTCGAAGAATCTCGGCGTTAAGAATTTGGTTTTAAGTAGTTAATGAGCTAGCTGAGGCCATTGCTAATAGCACTGTACCTCCGTCAACACCAATCATATCGCTTCCAAATTACCACTACAACAAATTTCACACCCTTCCATTTACATAAATTCTCGCAATATTTATGATTGAATTCTTTATCAATCATTCATCACTCGACCTAATCCTAAACAAGTATAAATCTAATATAAACTTCTCAAACGGAGTGAATAATTAATGATTCTTACCTAGTCAGTAAGAATAGCTCCTTAGCTATCTGCTCCACCAAATTTTGCTCACTCTAGCTTCTCCAAACTGTTACTGCCGAAATCCAACAACCCCAATTCAATTAATTATATCAATACACCCCCCAATTCACTTAGTTTTCATCAATATATCCAATTCCATCGAAATTTAAATCTAATTATCTAATTGAGACGAAATCACACTCACCTTTCTCTGCGATCCGACGAAATTCCAATAATTTTTGCATCTCCACACTTGAATTCACGGTTTCTAAGTATTGGGTGCGAGAAATTTGGGTTTGGGTCGATTGAATTTGGGAGAATGAGTTTTCTCTCTCCTAGGTTTTCAATGTTGGGCGAAATTGGAGAAGAAGAATTGGGTTTGTGCGATTTTGTATTACTATTGGTTTGGTTTTTTTTTTGTTTGTGCAATACGTTTTTTTTTTCTTGTTTAGCTAATTAGGCCCAAGCCCAATATGACCAAATTAGGCTTAAGGCATAATTAGACTTCTAACCACTAACTAATTTGACTTAGCGTCGTGATTATTTTTCGGCCCATCCAGCTCAATTTAATCTCCTACATTCTATCCCACCGCATGCTATCACGATAACCCACTCATACGTGTAAGCTGTTAACTCGTGCCAGCTTCGAACGCAGAAAAGCCGCTAACCTACATTTTCGTCAAATTTTCACATATGAGTTGCTAACCTAACATGGCTTATGAGTCGGAGTTAAGTTTCATTAAGTTACGTACGTTTGAAATATAACCCGACCGACCAATTACATAAATGTCCCTAGGTTAAATATGAAATTTATGAAAATACCCTTAGTGAGAATTTGAGTCTTTACATCCTACCCTCCTTAAAAGAAAATTTCGTCCTCGAAATTAAATCATACCTTAGTTCTCGAACAATTCTGGATATTGTTGCCTCATATCGGATTCTTTCTCCCATGTTGCTTCCTCCACATTGTGATTTCTCCATAAGACCTTTTCCAATGGAATGACCTTGGACCTCAATCTCTTCTCTCTCGCATCTAGGATCTGAACTGGCCCTTCCGGATAGGTAATGTCTTCTTCCAACTCCAACGATTCCAAATCGACAACATGTAGTGGATCCGGCTCATACTTGCGTAGCATCGAAATATGGAACACGTTATGGACACGTGATAGCCTTTCCGGCAACTCCAGCCTATATGCCAACTTCGAGATCTTCTGAATAATCGAAAATGGTTCCACATATCTCGGTGCAAGTTTCCCTTTCATCCCGAACCTCTGAATGCCCTTATTCGGGGATACTTTCAAGAATACCCTGTCACCTTCATAAAATTCCAAGGGACGTCTACGCCTATCCGCATAGCTTTTCTGACGACTCTGGGCTGTGAGCAACCGATTCCGTATCACTCTAATATTCTCGGTGGTGTCACTAACCATCTCTGGCCCCAACATAATACTATCTCCGGTTTCAGTCCAGTAGAGAGGTGTTCTACAAGGTCTGCCATACAACGCTTCAAATGGTGCCATACCAATACTAGATTGGTAACTGTTATTGTAGGCAAACTCAGCCAACGCCAAATGAGTCTTCCAACTACCCCCAAAATCAAGCACGCAAGCCCGAATCATATCTTTGATGATTTAGATGACTCTTTCCGATTGCCCATCGGTTTGCGGATGAAATGCTGTACTGAATTTCAATTTGGTTCCCAATTCCCTTTAAAGACTTCTCCAAAATGAACCGGTAAATTGAGTACCTCTATCTGAAATTATCGATAATGGTGCCCCATGCAACCTCAGTATCTCTAACATGTAGATTCTACTTAACTTTTCAGCAGAGTAAGTAGTCTTCACAGGTATGAAATGGGTAGACTTGGTCAGCCTATCAACAATGACCCATATAGAATCCATTCCCTCACTGGTCCTCGGTAACCCGGATACAAAATCCATGGTTATATTCTCCCACTTCCATTCCGGAATCTCTAGAGGTTTAAGAAGACCAGGTGGTCTATGGTGTTCAGCTTTCACCTGTTGGCATGTGGCACACTTCTTAACATATTCCGCAATGTGCCGCTTCATACCCGGTCACCAAAACTGACGACGTAGATCTCTGTACATTTTGGTACCGCTAGGATGAATGGTATACTTCGATCTATGTGCTTCCCTCAAGATATCATTCCTCAGAGAGTGATCAAACGGTACCCAAATTCTTCCTCTGAATCTGATACTTTCGTCTCCGTGTTTTTCCCAATCGACATCCTCGGCATTCTCCACATATCCTCGGTACCTAGGTCCATCCTTTGATGTATTCTGGGCATTCACATTCTCCTGGACTAAGGTGTTTTCTGCTGTCACTGTCATCTGTGCTAAATAACAGCACTTCTGAGGATCTCCACTTCCATTTCCCGTGATTTCAAAACCATAAGCGGCCAGACTCCAAAGAATTGCCACTCCTTCATCATCATCTGAGCACAAACATGTTCTCGCTTTCTACTCAATGCATCGGCAACTACATTTGCTTTACCCGGATGGTATTGCAATGAGAATGTATAGTCCTCCATGTACTCAACCCATCTCCTCTGCCTCATATTCAATTCTTTCTGTGAAAACAAGTACTTGAGACTCTTGTGATCAGAGAATATTTCCAACTTCTCACCATACACATAATGCCTCCATATCTTTAGAGCATGAATAATCGCAGCTAACTCCAAGTCATGAGTAGGATAATTCTTCTCATGGGCATTCAATTGTCTTGACGCATACGCTATCACTTGGCCTTCTTGCATTAAGACACATCCTAACCCGGTGTTAGAGGCATCAGTATAAATCACATTGCTCTTCTCCGGATCTGGAATAGTCAAAACTGGCGCTGTTATCAATCGCGTCTTTAGCTCTTGGAAAGCTTTTTCGCATGCCTCCATCCATTCAAACTTCACATCCTTCTGTGTCAATCTAGTTAAGGACGACGCTATGCTAGAGAATCCTTCTACAAAACGACAATAATAACCTGCCAATCCCAAGAAGCTTCTGATTTCCGTCGCTGACGTCAGTCTCGGCCAATTATTCACTACCTCTATCTTTGAACGATCAACTTTTATTCCATTCTCCAATACAACATGCCCTAAAAACTTCATCTCATTCAACCAAAACTCACACTTGCTAAACATGGCATAAAGCTGATGATCAACTAAGGTTTGGAGAACAATCCTCAAGTGTTCCTTATGTTCAGCCCTAGTCTTGGAATAAATCAAAATGTCATCTATGAATACGATAACAAATTGATCTAAGTATTTCCACATCACTCGGTGCATGAGATCCATAAACGCAGCTGGCGCATTTGTCAAACCGAACGGTAACACCAAAAACTCAAAATGCCCTAACCGTGTTCGGAAAGCTGTCTTCTTTATATCTTCTTCTCGAATTCTCATCTGATGGTAGCCTGTTCTGAGATCTATCTTCGAGAAATACTTGGCACCCCTTAACTGATCGAATAAGTCATTGATCCTAAGCAATGGATATTTGTTCTTGATAGTCACATTATTCAGCTTCCGATAATCCACACATAGCCGAAAAGACCCATCTTTCTTCTTCACAAATAACACCGGTGCTCCCCAAGGTGACTGGCTTTCCCTTATAAACCCTAATCTTTTCAATTCATCTAATTGAGACTTGAGTTCTCTCATTTCGAGAGGAGCCATTCGATAGGGAATCATCGAAATAGGCGACGTTCCCGACATTAGGTCTATGACAAAATCTATCTCACGCCAGGGAGGTAATCCCGGCAATGCATCTGGGAACACTGCCGCAAACTCACGAACCACGGGAACAAGCTCGAAAGATTCGAACTTCGGCACTTGGAGACTAAGAGCAGCTAACAATCCGTATCTATCATACTTGAAGTCAGACTTGGCCTTCACAACTCGAGATACCGTATTTCTAATCCCCTTAAACATAACCTCAGGCTGCCCCGGTACTCTAAAAGTCACCGTTTTTGCAAAACAATCTACATGGGCATGATACTTTTCTAACAAATCCATCCCTACTATGACATCGAAATCTTTTAGGTCCATCACCGTTAGATCGACTATCATCTCCCTATCACCTATCTTCATCACACAATGGTGACAAACTTCAAAGAACATATTTTTCTTCCCCAACGGAGTGGATAAAATAAGCTTCCTCCCGGTGTTAACTACATCCAACCCCAGTATTGCTACCATATTTTTAGCAATGAAAGAATGAGTAGCACCCATATCAAACAAGACATGCACCTTATGTGTAAACAAACATATCATACCTTCAACCACTTGATCAGTACTGCTGATATCTGCCCCCATAGCATTATATACCGTGGCTTCCTCTTGGACTGGAGCAAGACCCATAACCTTTTCCTCTGGCACTAGATAATACACCTTGCCCTGTGGTCTCTGTTCCACCCCTGAACTGAACTTGGGACAAAACCGCCGGATATGCCCAGCTTCACCGCAACTATAGCAAACCACACCCTCTCGCCCTGACTGTGTACTTTGCGGTATTACAGATTGCAATCTAGCTCTCTGACCCTGAGGCCTAAAATTTTGCGCTGGTGCTCTGGTCTGAGAAGGAGTAGGTACCCTCGGTGCCATCTGTGTTCCACTCATCGGTCTCGCAACTGGTAGACTCTGTGCTGGCCTAACCACATTCAAACCACTATGTACTGCTGGTGCCCTCCACTGTTGTGCCTACTGGATGACCGGCCTATACATTTGTTGCGACCCGGAACCACTGCCTTGATAAACCTGCCTCTTTCCCATATCCTGCCTGCCCTGAAATGTCGACTGTCTTACCCTTCCAACCTCTTGCCTCTGGAGCAATAACTGATCATCAACTCTTTCAATGCCTTGAGCCTTTCTCACAGCCTCAGCATAAGAATCGATCTGAAGGACCGACATCTTGCTCTATATATACGGTTTCAGCCCTTCAATGAATTTCCTAGCCTTAGCTTTTTCTGTGGAAATCAACTCCTTCCCATATCGTGAAAGAACAGTGAATTTCTCTTCGTACTGTCCCACGGTCATGTTTCCTTGTTCCAATTTGAGGAATTCCATTCGCTTCTTAGCTCTCGCCGCCTCAGTAACATACCTCAAAAGGAAGAGTTCCTCAAATTTAGCCCAAGTCATAGGAAACGTCTCAACATCCTTAACACTAATCCACTAGTGTTTGGCTTCACCTCTAAGCATGAAGGCAGCCAAAATAACCCATTCCACATCAGTACACATCATGGAGTCTAGTATACTTGACATGTCTAACAACCAGTCTTCGGCTACTTTAACCTTAGAAGATCCCATAAATTCATGTGGACGTAACTTGATGAAATTTGCAAGAAGAAAACCTGATTAACTTTGCACTGGTGGCCTGAACTCCTCAACTCTCCCTAACGGTTGGCGATGTTACCTCTGGTGTTACGCCAGGTGGAATAACAGCGGATGTTAGAAGAGGTTGGGGCTCGTTCCGACTAGCCCTCAAACTTTCGATCTCAGCTCTCATCTCATTCTGTGCTTGAGCCATTTGATTCATCATAGCGAGGAGCCTATCCATTCGGTCCTCCCGACCACGATCCGTAGTATCATCCCCACTAGTACTTTCCGGATCCATGGTAACTATTCTGCACATATACATAGAGCCAATTCAGTGCTTGATAAATGAGAGAGAAAGTTTTCAAAATTATGCAAGAGGCGCAGGTCGCGGCGCGAGGTGCGCTAAGTTACTAGAACTTCCTCACGACATAAACGCAGGAAGCTCTCCAACATGCCTTCAACAGAGTGCAAGTCGCGCTCTCCGCTGTGACAAGACGACTAACCGTGAGACGTCTCGACATTGCTAAGCTATTATTAACGCTTAACATAACGTAACCACTACTTAGAGTTTTATCGGTTTCCGACAAAACTTTCAAAACGCGTCGCTATCGAGTCCCCCACTACAGCTCCCAGACGGATCTAATCTAATAGTGGGCGCCCGATACCACGCTCGCTCGGCTCGAGACTGATAAGAGCCCAAAACTGTAGTTTTAACCCTTTAACAGTCATACTTTTGGACCAATTATGTGAGTAATAATTAAGAGTTAACACTGATTACGTGTTTTTACGCATTTCAGGCTGCAAAGTCCATTATGTGCAGAAATGTGTCACTTTAGTGAGATAAAGGAGAAAATGTCGGTTACTAAGGAGTTCCGTGATTAAAGGCCAAGATTCAAGAAGATAAAGCCTTTCTAAAGCCCGGTCAAAAGCAGAAAAGTCGACACGGGCTGAAACAGTACACAAGTCAGCAGAACTTCCGAAAGCCGTATCTTTGGACTCAGACCTCGGAATTGGTCCTACCTTATGTCAAAACGACCGGCTCGGAAAGATCTTTCCAATGGTCTAAGCCTTGACCCGATCAGAGGAGCAGAAGTGGACGAAAAGTCTATGGAAGACAACTGCAGCTGAAGAGGCCTTTTTGGACTGAAAGAATTGGGTTTTGGGCCTGATTCTCTAGCCCAAAATATGGCTCCAAGCCCATGCACGATTTTTGGATCTGAAAGTATAAAAACAAAAGTTTAGCTCTTTGTTAATGGTAGCTAGTTAGACCAAAAATAATATAGATAATTCTAGATCTGTTTTCATTAATTAAATTAAGCTTTAGTTCCATTTTCAATTCTTGTTTTAGATTAAGTCTTTGAATCATTGTTCTTGATTGATTAGATAAATAAAATAGTTGTTTTCTCAATTTCGAATTGTGTTATTTCAATTTATAGATCTGATTTTAATTCTTGTTGATTATCATTCCGTAGTTTAAATAGATTGAACCATTGTTAGTTAATTTAGTTAAGTTAGAATTTTAGATGTGTAGTTATAATGAAATGGGAAATGATGGTTTGATGACTCAAGGCTAAAACCTCCATTAGAGGGGTTGATGAAGCCTTGATGAAAACTTAGTAGTATAATGTAGAACATTGTAGAATCTATTCCAATCTAGAAGGTCGTGATTCGCCATGAGAATGGGTGGACGACCTCACATGCTAGTTAGTACTCGGTAGAAATGCCATGAACACTAGGGATTAGAACTTGAATTTCTTGCCGTAAGAACGTAAGAATCGAGATACAAGAATCTATGTTAGGCTATTAAGTTGGATTCGAGGTGGATTCAATACCCCTCTAATCCTTTATCTAGATTCAAGCACAAACATATTTCCATAGCATTCGTAGTTAAAGTCAAGTAATCAAATTCAGTAAGTATCGTAGCATATCACCTTCGTAAAGCTCTCATTGACTTAAGACCGACTAATTAGATTAGAAAACATTCCATGCTAGAGCACTAGGAGTGGAACGAACTTCCTACTCCACTATATCTCATAGACTTGAGAGTAGAAATCTTTGATAAATATAAAGCATCATATAAATTAGTTTTAGTTTACTTACGTTTTGATTTCATCGTTCATTTTGTGAGTAGACTAATTATTTTACTTTTATTAAATGGCGCCGCTGCTCAACGAAATTATTCAACTACAGAAAAAGAATTCTTAGCCGTCATTTATGCTTTAGATAAGTTTCGTCCTTATTTGGTTGGTTCTAAAACTTTAGTTTACACGGACCATCAAACCATAAGTACCTTCTTGCAAAGAAGGATGCTAAGCAGAGATTAATCCGATGGATCCTTCTCCTGCAAGAGTTCACATTAGAAATAAAGGACAAAAGAAGGGTCGAAAACGTAGTTGCCGACCACTTATCTAGACTCACAAAAACCGGCGATCGGTGATTCGAGTCCATACCGGGACTCTTTTCCCCGATGAGAGCATCGTATGCCATTTTTCAAAGACCATGGTATCTGACATTGTAAATTATCTAGCGGCTAATGTTATGCCTTATAATTGGTCAAGGAATGAACGTAAAAAGTTTTTGGCCAGAGTTAAGTTATACTACTGGGATGAGCCCTACCTTTTTAAGTATTGTGCGGATCAGATTATTCATCGTTGTATTCCCCAGTGGGAATATAATGAAGTTCTATCGTTATGCCATGACAAAGAGTGTGGTGGACATTTTAGTGGGATGAAAACAACCGCTAAAGTTCTGCAATGTGGATTTTATTGGCCTACCCTTTTTAAGGATGCCCAAGTGCATTGCAAGACGTGTATTCGTTGCCAACAACTTGGGTGAATTACGAAATGTAATATGATGCCATTAAATCCAATCTTGATCGTAGAAATTTTTGACGTTTGGGGCATTGATTTCATGGGTCCTTTCCCGGTTTCCCACGGTTTCATTTATATTCTAGTTGCCGTGGACTACGTGTCAAAATAGATAGAGGCCCTAGCTTGCCGTAGCAATGACCATAAGACCGTTGTATTTTTTATTAAAGAATATATTTTCTGTCGGTTTGGCATTCCTAAAGCCATCATTAGTGATGGTGGAACACATTTTTGCGACAGAGTTGTTGCATCCTTAGTGAAAAAGTATGGAGTTACACACAAAGTAGCAACTCCTTATCATCCACAAACTAGCGGACAAGTAGAAGTTTCTAATAGGAAATCAAAAAGATTTTAGAAACAACCTGTAAACCCCGATAGGAAAGACCGGTCAAAGCGTCTATTGGATGCCTTATGGGCGTATAAACTGCTTTCAAAACTCCTATAGGTATGTCTCCCTTTAGACTTGTATTTGGGAAACCATGTCATTTGCCCGTTGAATTAGAGCACCGTGCTCTGTGGGCTACAAAAAGCCTTAACTTCAATATTGATGAGGCAGGTGTCAAACGCAAGTTACAATTGAATGAGCTTGAAGAAATCCGTAGTGATTCGTACTATCTCGCGAAGGATTATAAAGCTAACATGAAACGTGTTCATGATAAGCATATCTTGCGCAAAGAGTTTGTGGTCGGTCAAAATGTTTTGCTTTACAGCTCCCGTCTATATGTTTTCCCAGGCAAACTAAAAACCCGTTGGTCTGGCCCTTTTCTAGTTACTGAAGTCACCCCTTACGGGGCAATCACCTTGGTAAATCCAAATGACAACAGTACCTTTCAAGTTAATGGTCAACGGTTAAAACATTTTCACGAACTTCTGTCCCCTGATGTAGAGGAAGTCCTTTTACAGGACCCTGTCTATGAGGACTGATCCTTGTCATTTGGTGTACTTACTTTCATTTCCATATACTGATAAGTACACCATTCAGGTAACCAGGCCCTCCCTATGGAGTGTGTGGCTGTAAGTACCGGATCCTAAGTCCACAGTTCACATAATTCACGTTTTCCACTTTTGCATGTTTTCTCGGTTTTTGAGTCATGTTCCTCTATGGAGTAAATTATGTATTTATTGTTTTTCGTGTTTCTTATAATAAACAAATAAAATTAAAATTAAAATTCTTAAAATCATAGAAATATTAATCCAACAAGTCTTGGGAATCTGACTTTAAACGACCCACGTTGTAAACAAATTTTGTGTTTAAAAAATTGTTTGGGGGTGGGCAGTCGATCTTTCCATCAGGATTGCTCGAACTTTCCATTGGTTTTGTTTAGGCCCATTAGTTCAATTGGGTTGGCGTAATCTAAACTTAGATTTTCTTCGTTAAGCATAACTTACATCACACACGCGCCGAGGCGTTCTTCCACCCTCTTATACGTCACCCATGGTTGGAATTAAGTGTTTTAGGGATCATTGGATTGGAAATTCTCTACTGATCATTTCCATAACTCATTAAGCCAAAATTGGGCCGATGAAGGCGGCAAATTGAGTTTGAAATTGCGAAAAAATCGGAAAATTTCGCAATTCAAAGCGGGGCTTGGCCCCAAACCGCGCGCGCGTTAGCGTCTCCTTCCTTCCCAACCCACACGCGGTGTTTCCACTTCAACCCCAAACCGCCCGGTTACAAGTTTGGAAACCAAAATAAAAAAAAAAAAAAAAAAATTATTATAGAGAGGAAAGAAAACCTAACTACACCTACAATAAGGAAATCAAATCCACCTTAAATCTTCTCTAAACAATCATCACCACCAACCCAACTTCGAAAAACACCCACCAATTACAGGTTTCCACCACCACCACCACCACCACCAACGCCGTTTTTGTAGTTTTCTTCAAACTCGCCTCCCCACGATCTACAAACCATTAGTAGTCTAAGAAATTTCAATGGCGCTTACGACGTAGAATTTTGCCGAAAACGCGCGTTTGCTTCCCGGCGATTCATTTTATGATGCGAAGATGTTCAAGAGACATTGGAACGGACTATGGTACTCAACTGAGGAGTTCTATCACTATGATTTGGTAGAACCGTTTTATAAAAAGCGAGAATTGGAAGGGGATAGGATTTTCATAAAGTTAGGAGGAACGCGGAGAGAAGTAACGCGACAGTTGTTAGCTGAACTGTTAGGAATTACGCTTGAAAGCAACCTAGTAACGACAATTCAGGAACCCCAGTATACTGGAGTTCCTGCTTTGATGAAGGATACTATCGTGGAGGGTGAATACAATCCGACATCCCATTCGTCCGCCCGGACCACCCTGAGAACCAATCAATCAACCGGTCAGAGCTCGGATGGATTGGTAGGAACGTCCTCGGGAAAGACAAAGTCAGTGATATCGGCCTGCAATGTCTGCATGTTCTCTGGATTTTGCAAACAAAGAAGTATAATTTCTGCATCCTTGATTTAATGTTTAATGTGATTCGAGGAGTGGGGAAGAGTTTAGCGCCTCTTCCCGTATTGATCACTAAGATCATGCTCTCCTTTAGAGCTGTCGCAAGATCTGCTCCTATTAAGATCAAATTGCATTCTAATGCAAGTATCTATACGGATTGCATCCAAGAGACTTGGCGTTGTCCAAGAAAAATGGATGAGTCGGAGGATGAAAGGGAAGATATGACATGGATGGATGAAGATGCATTAGAGAAGTGTAAATCTAATGTAGAAACGCGTGCAAGTGTTGCAAACTGCTTTGCGTTTATGGTATTTGTGGAGATATCCGAAATAGATGGATAGTAGTTCAAAAGAAGAAGGGAACCTTCGGAATTTGAAATACTCAGGAGGGTTTGAAATATCTTGTATAACATGGAGATATCCACCAAGCCCAAACCCTTGTTCGAAAGATGGAAGAACGCTTTGTTCGAATAGAGATCTGACGCATGCCACCCGTGGAGGACTCTGTTTTAGCCGAGTCCGACAGGCATGAGCGTCGTCGCCGCCGGGACGACATGGTTCAAACCATTCTCCATCCCGAGCCAATCTCCATCCTGGTCCATCATCATCACAAAACTAGGTGTTCACCCCGGTTGGAGTTATTTGTTATTTCATATTTCGTTTTATTAGAAGGATTTTAATTCAGAGTTAAATTTAAATAGTAATGTGTTTATTTAATGTTGTTTGGATTTATATTTTATTTTGTCTTTAATATAATTGGTTATTTTCGAAAGCTTGCTTGTTTTATCATTTATCCCACCTTCCCTAATTTGTTTGGGGGTGGAAATATTTAGACCGAGCATAAGTCGTTATATGATCATATATATGTTACGTTGTCTTGGAGGAAAGGTTGATAATTTGGTCGATATCGGCATATCTATGACTTGTGTGGTGGTAGCATGAAATCTAGAAGAGTTTAGAAGTTACTATTCTAAATCCAAAGATGAAAGATACCGGATTTTTAGGAAATCATGAAAATGGCTTGTTTCCGTTTTTCGGTTTTGGGAATTTTCCTATTTCCGAAATTGCCTTCAAACAAATAAGGAACTTCCCCGATTCGTTTTGGAAGCTCATAACCTATTTAAACTCCCTTCTTTCTACACTAACAAACCACAATACATTCCACCATCATCCCGCACCATCCACTCCAAGTTTTACTTTCTTTTTCATCTAAACTCCGGTCTCCGGTAACTTACGAGCGCTTTTACTTTTTTGAAGAATTTTGTCGAGCGCGACCGCCCTCATACTTGGCTGACTAACCCCTCATACCAAAAGCGCGACCAGCCCATAACACTAATCGCATTTACACAAGAGCGACCGACCGGTTTTTGTGAACGCGGAAATTTCTAATTTTCGACGGTCATTCCGTGGATTTTTGTGGAACTGTTCAAAGAGTTATTGTGATGACATCTCCTATAGTCATACCTGAACAGTCTTTCAAGATGTGTTGGGCACGAGACCTATGGACACTAGTTCCGACCACGGGGATCCTGCGGTTAGGATGGCGTCATTCATCGTAAGTGATGACGAGTCATATTCACCACAACTTCTTGCTTATTTCTATGACCACGTTAAATTCTATTGTAATCGGGATGGAGATCAAGAATTCTCTGTCGTAGTCGATGACACGACACATGAATTCAATAAAAATTTGGTCTCCTTAGTTTTAGGAATACCAATACCTGATCCTGCTCACACATGGCCATATATGACCGATAATGCATATCTTTATGATTATACATATTTCCATGATTATTATGGGGAGGGTATTTCGAGTAATGGACCAGGGCGATATAACATTGCCCTTGGTAGCCTTTCCTTAAACGCGTAGGGCACCACCATGTTATTTATCCCGATGAATATTTTGGGGAATGGCGGTTCACTTCGCAAACAAGCGATCATCGGTGACATTTTCCTCGCTTTAGGCGAGGGGCGTTGATAAGACCCCAAAACTGTAGTTTTAACCCCTTAATAATCATACTGTTAGACCAATTATGTGAATAATAAGTAAGAGTTAATACTGATTACGCATTTTTATGCATTTCAGGGCTTCAAAGTCCATTATGTGCGAAATGTGCCACTTTAGCGAGATAAAGGAGCAAAAGTCGCCAGAGAACTTCGAATGCCATATCTTTGGACTCGGACCTCGAATGAGGCCTACCTTATGTCAAAACGACCGGCTCGGAAAGAGCTTTGCAATGGTCCAAGCCTTGACCCAATCAGAGGAGCAGAAGTGGACGAAAAGTCTGTGGAAGCCAACTGCAGCTGAAGAGGCCTTTTGGAATTTGAAAGAATTGGGTTTTGGGCACGATTCTCGGCCCAAAACATGGCTCCAAGCCCATGCACGATTTTGGATCTGAATGTATAAGAACAAAAGCTTAACTCAGTGTTAATGGCAGTTAGGTTAGGTAGATAGCTTAGAATAGAAAGTAGCCATTAAAATAGCTTCTAGATCTAGATTTAATTGTTTTATTTTATTAGTTTCAAATCCTTTATTAGATTAAACCTTTGGATCTTGTTCTTCATTTGATTAAATCAATAAAGTAGTGTCCTTTATCAATTTCGTTTTTGTCATTTACAATTTATTAGATCTAAATTCAATTCTTGTTACCATTCAATTCTTAGTTATTAATTAGATTCCATTATTGTTTAATTAAGTAAATTTCAATGCTTTATATTATGTTTAGTTTAAATTTAAATGGAAATGATTGCGGAATGATTCAAGGCTAAACCTCCATTAGAGGGGGTTGAGAAGCCTTGATGAAAGCTTGATTCCGTTTAACGTAGTCGTCGTAATTTCTATTCCACGCCAGAAATAATTAGTTCACCATGAGAATGGGTTTAATTGTTCACATGCTAGTTATAAATTGGTAGAAATGCCATGTGTAATTAGGGATTAGGAAGAACCGATTGTTCTGTGTAGCAGTTCAATTCGGATTACGATGACTTCGCCGCTAGTGGATTAAGTTGAGTTAAGGTGGAATCAATCCCCCTCTAACTCCTTATCATCGAATCAACGTAGCATTCCCTTAGTATTCTGATAACCGACTAGTGCATTTCGTGGGTAGTTGCATCGTAGTCTAGTCCCCTTTTCGTAAAGCTCTCATTGACTTTAAGTAGAGTATTGAGACTAGAAAACAAGCATACGGAAGGACTAAGAGTGGAACGAATCACTCTACTCCACTATATCGTACTATTGATCGAGAGTGGAAGCTTTGATAATAGATAGTAAAAGTTTAGTTGTTAGTTTACTTACGTTGTGAGTACATCACTCATTTCGTAGTAGCAGACTCTTCTTTATACAGTTATCAAATGGCGCCGCTGCCATCTTAGTTTCACTTTCGTATTGTTTTCGTAGTGTTAGTACTGTTTTTAAAGTCCCATTTCACCCACCCACCCTTGTTGAATCATACTGTGGTTGTCCATTTTATAGTTGAAAAATTTCGAAAAATTTTACCGAAGCCTTGTATCTCCTGGCCGAGCGACCATACTATGTTATCGGACACAATCGAGCGACCATTCCCCATATGGGAGCGACCAGCCCTAAAACACGTAATTTGAAAATTACTTTCGGAGCCTTGGCCCTCTATCTTGCGAAATAGCGTGTTAAATTTTTCGATTTCGACAGTTTTGATTCGAACTTTGCTCTTTCATATTTTTCAGTGTTCTAACCTACTATATACACTGAACAAGCGTAAACAAGACGCTATTCATAAGCGAAGCAAGGACCTTGTCAGGTATTCCTTTCTTCCACACCTCACATCTCCTGTTAGAGTTTTATACTAGTATATCAGAATTGTTTGGAGTGTTGCATGTTTAGTTAAGCTCGACTTAGTCTTGCATGAGATTAAGGTCTGGTAGAACAAAAACACCAAACGTAAAATACAACAACAACAACAACAAACAAGTCTATCTAGTATACCACACACTACACCTCTAGCTACTATTTCACACACACCACCTGATATAATGGGGGAAGAAAGAGAGACTCCTCTCTCGGACTTCTACAAAGCCTTGAGCGATAGCCCCAAATCTTGCATCGTTCTAGCAGACCCAGCGGGGGATTTCAGAATCCCTCCAAATATTTTTAATTTGTTACCCGTTTTTCATGGTTTAGACCATGAAAAACCTTATCAGCACATGCGTAGGATTAAACAAGTCTTAACAACATTCCACCATCCTACGGTTGGTACGGAACAAATTAAATTAAGGGTATTCCCTTTCACCTTAGCCGATAAGGCGGCGTCTTGGTTAACTGCCCAAGCGCCTAATTCTGTGGACTCGTGGGCTAAACTTGTTCAGCTGTTTATGGAACATTTTTACCCACCCCTAAAGACGGATGAGATGCTTTCCAAGATTCATTTCTTTCGACAAAATCCTCATGAATCATTTTCTGAGGCTTGGAATCGTTTCACCGATCTGCTTATAGAGTGTCCACACCATAACCTAGCAAAAGACACGTTAGTTCGTGCCTTTTTCCAAGGACTTCAACATCACCATAAAGAAGTCCTTGACATTATAAATGGGGGTAGTTTCTTAAGTAAAGGAGCCTCGGAGGCTTATAAATTTTTAGAAGACCAAACTAAGCGAAATAATAATTGGGGTAGTGATGATATCCCCCGCCAAAGCTAGTTCTTCTTCAACAACAGTTTAAGGTCACGGTATGTTTGAAATTAAACACGATTCCGAGCTTAAAACTCTAATCGAATCACTCACTAAAAAGGTAGAGGCCATTTCTGTACAACAAAAGCCTATCCCCGTCATGAATGTAAATTCAAACCCATATAGTTTCTGTTGGAGTCCCGAAAGCATCCCGACTCCCAATCGTCCTATAGCCTATGAACAGGGCTTGTTCCATTAATAGTGAACCTAACCCTTGGAGACAAAATCCCAACTTCGGTTGGAGGAATAACCAACAAGTCACACCTCAAGGGTACAATAATCAATATGTTAGGCCAACGCACGGCTTTTAACCAAGCTCCACTACGACAAGGACAGAGTCGGTAATTTTAATAATTATAACAACCAAGTGCAACCTCGACAAGGTCAAGCACAAGGTCAAGGTAATTATAATAATTATAATGCTAATAGAGGTATCGTTCCGGTAAATAATAACTATCAAAATCCACCAATAAATAATTCACGGGAAATAGTTCCAGTAACACCACCCGTGAACACTACACCCACCCAACCGGATCGTCTTGACACCTTCATACAAGTGAGCCAAAAACTTTTCCAAACCATGGCTCAATCTAACCAACAGCTTCTACAATCCTGTTAATAATTTAACCCAACAAATTGGCTCAAGATAAAGCCCAACCCAAAGGTGTGTTTCCAGGTAATGCAATACCTAATCCTAAAACAACAAACACAGCCTTTGAGGTAACCGATAATACTAGTAATGAATATGAAAATGTAGGTGAGATAAATGCCATCACCACTCTCCGTTCTGGCAGAGTGGTTGATAACAAGGTAACTATGCCTATAGTTACCCCACCAGTAGCCCCTACACCTACTATTTTACTAGATACCCAAATAGAAAACTGAAGAGCCTACCACCGTAGAGGTACCGCCATAACACAACCTAAGAAACATAAAGCCACGCTTAAACATCCAGTGATACCATTGCTAAATATAGACAAAACCACCGTTTCCACAAAAATTAGCCATGTTAACTAGGGATACAAATTACGAGGAAATTAGGGACGTTTTCAAGAATCTAACTATAAACCTTCCCTTCCTCGAAGCTATTAAAAGCTACCATATCATGCTAAGTTTCTTAAGGAATTGTGTACTACTAGGCGAAGACAACAAATATACCAAAAGACGCTTTTTAACGGAACAATTCCCAACCTTATCCTAACATAATGGAATTGTTAAGTACAAGGACCATGGTCGCCCCCTCATCAGATAATGCACCTTAGGAGATTCCTATAATGACGACCGCGCTATTAAACCCGGGGCTAGTGTTAACTTACTCCCATTTTATTTGTATAGACAAATAGGTCTAGACAAGATGCAACCCACTAAAATGACGCGTTGCAATTAGCTGATCGGTCTATTAAGTATCCTAAGGGTGTAGTCGAAAATGTGTTGGTAAATGTTCGTGATTTCTACTATCCGGCTGATTTTGTAGTCCTCGATACGTGAAATCGCTAACGACTCTGTCCGGATCATTCTAGGGCGCCCTTTCTTGGCAACTGCCAATGCGCTCATTAATTGCCGTGATGGTTCAATGTCCATGTCTTTTGGCCATCTTGCTGTTGAAGTCAATGTTTTTAAAACAAGGACACAGTTACCCGATTCGTCTATGGATGGAGAGGTTAGCATGATCAAGAGCTTTGCTCGAGATTATTTCAACAACATGTTCCCTGATAATCATATGCCAAACATTCTTTCCTTTGGAAAGTCAGACTCCAACATTTCCATTCCTACACTAGTCAATACACATATTAGTGATGAGGACGGGATAGATGACTTTCTCAAAGATGTAGAGGACTACCATAGTAATGTGGATATGACCAATCTTGATGAGGAATTTGATGAGTTTCTTCGAGTAGGTGACAATTCACCCTATCAAGAACTAACTTGCACAACTTCCACCTCGATTCCCCTTCCACCACCCTTTCAAAGGAATCTCGAGTTTTGCACTCGATCCTTTTGTTTCTCCCCGTGGCTTCATAATTTTTAAATCCTCCTAGCAAACGGATACTTCAGAAGGACAAACTACTTGACACCTTCATTCTCAGAATTGAGACAGTCCCTACACACACAATGAATGAGTTCAGTGCTAAAACCACATCCTCAGTGTGTACAGGCTGTCTTTCTACAACTTATCCATATCCACCATATTCTCCACACCCATTCACTTTTCCACACTTATTTACTAGAACACCCACTCATTCAAAAATTAAAAAGAATGTGCATGATAGGTTACACAATAGGGTAATCCGACTTCCCTTTCATATCACTAGGTTGAGTCATAGGGAAAATTGGTGTTTGATTGTGTTTGGATATGTTTTTGGGATATTTATTTATGGAATGATCCACAACTATTTCGGTTGTTGATATATGATCAACTGCATGTTCATACATATGTTTTAGATAAAGTCTTGAGTATCTGACTA
This sequence comes from Coptis chinensis, assembly GCF_015680905.1. Classification (NCBI taxonomy): domain Eukaryota; kingdom Viridiplantae; phylum Streptophyta; class Magnoliopsida; order Ranunculales; family Ranunculaceae; genus Coptis; species Coptis chinensis. The sequence continues at coordinate 44,253,386 of NC_141456.1, forward strand.
TAAACGACTCAAATTTCTGTGTTGGTGCATTTCCTTTCATTCCAATATATTGGTGAGTGCACCATTAAGGTAACCGGCCCTCCCTATGGAGTGTGTGGCTGTAAGTACCGGATCCTAAGTCCACGGTTCACATAGTTCACGCTTTCCACTCTTGCATGTTTTTCTCGGATTTTGAGTCATGTTTCTCTATGGTGTGAATTATGTTTTTATTGCTTATTGTTTTTCTTTCTAAAAATAAATAAAAATAAAAAATAAAAATAAACATAGTAATCTAGGAAGTCTCGAAATCGACTCTAAAAAGACCCATCGCTAAAAACAAATTTTCTAAGCTTCGCTTTTAAAATTTGTTTTGGGGGTGTTCGTAAATTTCCGCACTAAAATGTTTATGTGCCATTAGAGTTGCTTAGGCCGCTTTTATTGTATTACGATTTGGATTGACATAATCTATTAATTTAGATTTCATTCGCTCGCGATAACTTACGCCATGCACGCGACTTCGAGGCGTTTTCCACTATCTCGTATGTCACCCAAAGTCGAATAGAGTGTTTTATGGATCATTGGATAGGAAATTCTCTCCTGATCATTTCCATATCTCATTCGCAAAAAATCGGACATGTAACGGCGGGAATTTTGATTTGAAATTCGCGAAAAAATCGAAAAAATCAAAATTTCGATTTTGGGCTTGGGCCCAACCCGCCCATGGAGAGCGCTTCAAGCTCTTACATTCTCACCAACAGTTCATCGCTTTTTTCATCTTCCACCGCCATTAACACCAAGCTTAAAGCTTAAACCTAAAACAAAAATCAAAATAAAAAGAAAACTAAAAACAACCCACGCCAAAAAATCAAATCCCAACCCCAATCGACTTCAAACACCAATCAAAACAAAAACTCCACCAATTTAACCAAAGAAAAACCACCAAAAATCAAAAATTGGTGCCATACGCCACCACACCGCCACCACCACTGTTCTTTCAGTCGGTCAAGCTAAACCACCACCACCACATCATATTTAAACCCCCACTCCATTCCAAACACTAGATGGCTCAACCCGAATTATACCGAGCAAGTTTTCATCGCAGACCATTTCGCTACCGTTTTACGGTGATGAAATGGCTAGTAGAGATCGAATAGTCTTCGGTACTTTCGACCAAAGCCTTCTACCACGAAGACTTGGTCCGACGCGTTTCTACAACACCGGGGAGTTAGAGGGGAGTAGGATTTTGTGATGGTAAGGAAGAAGAGAAGGGAGTTGACTCATCGGATGTTGGTCGAGATTCTAGGCATTCCGCCTAGAATCCATCCGAGGCCACCTTACAGAGCCCCAGTTTGACGGGTGGAGCCATTGATGGGGCGCATCGTCATCAATGGGAGCTACAATACAAACTCCCATTGTGTTCGCCAGCATCCCTCGGGACCAACCAGTGGCTACGACCCGGTGGATTGGTCGAATGTCCTAGGGAAGGACAAGGTCACGACATCGGTCCGACCTGCCTCCACGCCCTATGGATACTCCAGAGCGTAGTACGATTTCTGTATCCCGGAGTTTTGGCCGAGCATGATTAGGGGTCGGAAGGTCTTTGGCACCTCTTCCCGTGTTAATCACCAAGATCATGCCGAAGATGAAAGCAGCCAGCCACCGGTAGAGGATTTACATTACCCCCGCACCGAACACGCTGTGATCTATAGGGAGTGTGTCCAACAAGTTTGGAGGAGGGCGGAGGATAGAGAGAAGAAGAAGAGGATGGTGGGGCTGGGAATGAAGAGGAGGAGGATGAGGATGCCTCCGAGGATGAGGAGGACGGACTTTGCTTTGATGCAGATGCCTTCCGAGGTGTTTGTCCGATGCGTAACGCATGGCTATGCTTCATAGGGGCATCGCTTCACTAAACACTATCTGCACAGACCTCCGGACTCGACAGCGACTATTCATCACAACTTCGAGATCCGCACCCGAGGGAGGATGAGAGATGGGAGCAGCGCGCAGGGCTGAGATGGAAGCCCAGCCGGTTTAGAGTGGATATGCTAAGACGCTTCCCACCTCATACTGACTCTCTGCCTCGAGGACACACCATTTGACGACATGAGCGCCCTCGACGAAGGACGACACGCTGCTGGACCTTCCGGAGCCCGGAGCCACCACTAGAGATCGGTGGTTCTCGGCCACCAATCGGGCGAGGTGTTTAGAGAGGATGAGGAGTGATAGTCGTAGTTATTTTTGTTTTATAAGTTGTTGTTTTATTTATTTTTGTTGTTTTATTGTAATGTAATTTTTATTCTCGTAATTTGAATTTTGTAAGTGAAAGGACCTCCGAATGAAAATTATAATATAAGGGGTTATTTTCAGTATGTGTGCTTGTTTCATATTGATCCCACCTTCCCAACTTGTTTGGGGTGGTTTTATCATTTCAAGCTGTATTTTTATAAAACCCTAGTGTTAGAATTTATTCATGGAGTAAGGTGAAAATATGGAGTTTAGGCCTATCTATGATTGAGAATCATTGTAGGATGAAATCTAGATTAAATAGGTACATTCAATCATAAAATCCAAATAAGAGATAATTTGGGTTTGAATCGAGAATCCGTGATATGAGTTGTTTCCGCTTTTCGAGTTTGGAAATTTTAGGATTTCCTGAAACCGCCGTAATTAGTTTTGGCAACTTTCCGATCCATTCTAGCAACTTTAAACCTATATAAACTTGATACAATCTACCCTCACAACTCACACTACACCTAAACCCCATCACTCACCCTTCACACCCGCGATTCCCAATGTTTAGCCTCCATTTTCACAAAATCGCAACTTCGGAGCTTCCACGCTTCTAGTTGAAGCGCCCAGCGCCCTACACACTTCTGTCGAGAAAAATTTGCTCGAGAGCGCCGCTTCAGCCTTCAAGTCAAAATTCGCCAAGTTACTGGAATTTAAAATACAAAGAGCCGCCAGCGCTATTTGAGCGCCAGCGACTTCTTCTCGACCAAAAATTCCAGTTTTTCGCGTTGTTGCCCGGTCGTTTTGCAACTATTCCGTAACGTAGTTTTGAGATGACATCTCCCATAATAATACCGAACAGTCTTTCAAAGATTTGTTCCAAAGCACTACTTACGGTGCTTGGTTTTGAGGTGATCACATACGTTGGTGGGAACCTCTTATGGTAAGACCGGGTGAACTTTATTCTCCAAAGACTTGCATCTTATTTTTATAATAACTGCATTTTCTTTGAGAGACCGGATGGAGAACAAGTGTTCTCCATCACCATTGATGATGAACCAATGGAAATTACCGTGTTCTTGCTAGCATTTGTTCTTGGACTTGCTATGCCCGGCCGAGATACAAGACCCATGGTGCTATTGGGTCGATAATATGCATGTCTATACTTATGAGTCTTTGCACGAGGCTTATGGGGCGGCATTTTCCTCAGATTGAGGACCAAGGGGGACTATAACGTTGCCCTTGGTAGCCTGTCCATGAACATAGGAACTGTTATGTTTTGGATTATGCTAAACATTTTAGGGGAATGGCGTTTTTCTTCTGTGAATGACGCCACTTGCAGCGTTTTCCTTGCTTTAGCCAATGGACGCCGGTTCTATGACCTTCCCAGGACTTTGATGTCTAGTTTAGCACGAGCCCATACCATGAGGCATAAGTACCTTCTTATGCCTGTTCTAATTTCACGTATTATGCTATGTTTCTTTCCCTGTTTTTGTACACGCTTCACGGATTGGATTAAGGTAGACACGGTCGCGACCACCAATAGTATTATTCTATCTTTCCGTGCAATGACTTGGCATGGGTGGCGGATACAACCTCACCAGGTTGCACCCTACACCCCATCGACCAAGTGGCACTTAATAGGTTAGCAACCATAGATGATAAATGGCGTGAAGCCCGGCAAATTATCATAGCATGGCAGATCGCTGAAGGAACCTCACTTCTTTATAGAAGTAGAGGATGACGAAGATGACGAATAACAACGGAGAGTGGAGGTAAGTTTTAGTTCTCATAGTGTCCGCTATGTCCCAAGCAATTTAATTATGTTAACCCCATAATGGGTGGAACTCTTATAGAGTTCGTCGGTTTTATTTCCTATATTAGTACGTTCTAACCTTGTTTTGCGATGTTTCTGAATTTCACGCTTCAATGGTATTTTTCCTACCCTCTTTATTTACAATGCTTTGAGGACAAAGCATGCTTTTGTTTGGGGGCATAGAAACACGCGTAATTAAGACATCCGCTAGGATATAAATATATAATATGCATTCATTTTCTAGTTAAAATTTCAAAATTTAAAAAATATAAATAAATAAGTCATGCTATACACTTAGGAATATTGGTATTGTTTCTTTCTCCATGCTCTTAACAATCTAGAAGTCTCACATAGCTTTTGCATCGGAATAATTGTTAGAAACTTAGGTTAATACGTGAGGTAATAATCTTTGCATCTATCTATAAATATATTACATGAGTATCTATGATTGTTAGCAAGTAAGTTTCAAATCTAGGCTAGAGTACTTATTCTACAAATCCTGTGAGAATATAGCCTAAAGCCTTATATGAGCTAAACATTTGAGAAATGACACAAGGGAGAAGTAAAATCCGGATAGAGAAATCACACGCCCACTTGCTTGATCACTAAACCATATCCTAAGTGAGAATTTAGGCCGCTTCTTTGGATCGATATAGCCGTAAATTCAAACCTATGAATTATTTTCCGCTAGTCGCCACTCGAGCCTTTCATTAGCCCTTCCATAAACCACAATTCCTTTACCCTTAAACAAAAACAAAACAAAATAAAAAAAAAAAATATATATATATATATATATATATATATATATATATATATATATATATATATATAAAAATCAACCTACCCAATGAAGATAAGTCCGAGAATAAAATGAGTGAAGAAAGAAAGAAGAGAAAACCTGTGTAAACAAAAAATTAGTTAGTTGCTTCAAAAAAGAAAAGAAGTTTCCATCCAAGGAAAAGAAAAAAAAAAAAAAAAAAAAAAACTCCAAAAAATAGAATAAAAGGGAGTCAAAAGCCAAAGAAAAAAAAAAAAAAAAAAAAAAAAATGGCTAAGGATGGAAACAAATTGTAGAAGCAAAAAAGTAAATAACAAGGTTTTCTCTAGTTACATAATATGAAGACTCTATTATCTCGGACTTGTCCTTTAGAATATCCATTTCCTTCCTTCTTAAACCATCTCCTAATCCCAGTAACACCTAATAAAGACCTCTAGCTCAATTAGGAATAGGTTAGTGTGATAGTAAGTGGCAGATGTGTTTGATCGACCCCGCTTCCTTTGTTGTCATTGAGATTGTAAAGGTAAAGTGTGCCCACCCACATTAATCGGAGTAGCTTAAACTTGAGTGGAAAAATCAGAGTTTGTTTCTTGACTATTATTGTGAGAACCTACTTAAGGACGCTTATTCCGAAGTTCTCGAAAACAAACCCGCTAAACATTTGATAGTACTACTCATTGTATATATGTTTATTGTAGATGATTGATTATTATGCATATATTAACTTAGGGTTTTGACTGGTTATTCTTATGTAATTGCTAGAGAGATGTATAGATAGTTGAGCATGAATAAGGAAACAATAGTTTTATTTGCTTAGTCGTTGTAGTATAGATGAAGTTTGTGAGTACCTTCATCGAAAACTCTCACGAGGCTATAACTCGTCCACTAGGGAATTCCTAGTGGTTTAAGGCCTTGTTGCATATGGTCAATGCAATCGCGACTCAAATAAACGAGAGTAGTTAGAACTCCATTTTGGTCACTTATTCTAATTTCTCATTTTTGCTTGAGGACAAGCAAAATGCTGTTTGGGGGTGGTTTGATAAGAGCCCAAAACTATAGTTTTAACCCCTTAATAATCATACTGTTAGACCAATTATGTGAATAATAAGTAAGAGTTAATACTGATTACGCGTTTTTATGCATTTCAGGCTTCAAAGTCCATTATGTGCAGAAATGTGCCACTTTAGCGAGATAAAGGAGCAAAAGTCAGCAGAACTTCCGAATGCCATATCTTTGGACTCAGACCTCAGAATGAGGCCTACCTTATGTCAAAACGACCGGCTCGGAAAGAGCTTTGCAATGGTCCAAGCCTTGACCCAATCAGAGGAGCAGAAGTGGACGAAAAGTCTGTGGAAGCCAACTGCAGCTGAAGAGGCCTTTTGATCGAAGACTTGGGTTTTGGGCCCGATTCTCTGCCCAAAACATGGCTCCAAGCCCATGCACGATTTTTGATCTGAATGTATAAGAACAAAAGCTTAACTCAGTGTTAATGGCAGTTAGGTTAGGTAGATAGCTTAGAATAGAAAGTAGCCATTAAAATAGCTTCTAGATCTAGATTTAATTGTTTTATTTTATTAGTTTCAAATCCTTTATTAGATTAAACCTTTGGATCTTGTTCTTCATTTGATTAAATCAATAAAGTAGTGTCCTTTATCAATTTCATTTTTGTCATTTACAATTTATTAGATCTAAATTCAATTCTTGTTACCATTCAATTCTTAGTTATTAATTAGATTCCATTATTGTTTAATTAAGTAAATTTCAATGCTTTATATTATGTTTAGTTTAAATTTAAATGGAAATGATTGCGGAATGATTCAAGGCTAAACCTCCATTAGAGGGGGTTGAGAAGCCTTGATGAAAGCTTGATTCCGTTTAACGTAGAGTCGTCGTAATTTCTATTCCATGCCAGAAATAATTAGTTCACCATGAGAATGGGTTTAATTGTTCACATGCTAGTTATAAATTGGTAGAAATGCCATGTGTAATTAGGGATTAGGAAGAACCGATTGTTCGGTAGCAGTTCAATTCGGATTACTTACGACTTCATCGCTAGTGGATTAAGTTGAGTTAAGGTGGAATCAATCCCCCTCTAACTCCTTATCATCGAATCAACGTAGCATTCCCTTAGTATTCTGATAACCGACTAGTGCATTTCGTGGGTAGTTGCATCGTAGTCTAGTCCCCTTTTAAGTAAAAAGCTCATTGACTTTAAGTAGAGTATTGAGACTAGAAAACAAGCATACGGAAGGACTAAGAGTGGAACGAATCACTCTACTCCACTATATCGTACTATTGATCGAGAGTGGAAGCTTTGATAATAGATAGTAAAAGTTTAGTTGTTAGTTTACTTACGTTGTGAATTCATCACTCATTTCGTAGTAGACTACTCTTTTTATGGTTATCAGACGTCGCCACTATGACATTCCCCGAGTTTTGGTCACTAGTCTTAAGAGAGCCCAAACCATGAGGTGTAAGTATCTTCTTACGCCTGTGTTGGTAAGCCGCATCATGCGTAGTTGTTTACCTGTATTCTGTGCACAATTCACAGATTGGAAAAGGGTTGAAGTCATGAGACCCACCAATAGGGTGGTTCGCTCATTGCGAATAATGACTTGGCTGGGATGGCAAGTGCAGCCTCATTTGGTCGCCCCGTACATCCCATCAGACATAATATTACTTGACAGGTTAGCATTAGTAGATGATAAATGGCGGCAAGCTTGGCAAGTTATAATGGACTGGCAGGATGCGAAGGAACCTCATATCTTTAATGAGGAGGAGGATGCTTAAGCGGGAGATAAGGTAAGTTTTAGTTTTTTAGTGTCCGCTTATGTCCCAAGCAATTTCATTTTTTGTTAACCCCATAATGGGTGGAACTTCGTTATAGAGTTCGTCGGTTTATTTCCTATAGTAGTACGCTCTAACTTTGTTTTGCGATGTTCCCGAATTTCACACGCTTCAATGGTATTTTTCCTACCCTCTTTATTTACAATACTTTGAGGACAAAGCATGATTCTTGTTTGGGGGCATAGAAACACGTGTAATTGAGGCATCCGTTAGGATATAGATATGTATAATATGCATTTGTTTTCTAGTTAAATTTTTTTTTTTTTAAAAAAAATTCAAAAATATAAATAAATAAGTTATGCTATACACTTAGGAATATTGGTATTGTTTTCTTTCTCCATGCTCTTAACAATCTAGAAGTCTCAATGAGCTTTTACATCGTAATAATTGTTAGAAACTTAGGTTAATATATAGGTAATAATCTTTGCATCTATCTATAAATATATTACATGAGTATCTATGATTGTTAGCAAGAAGTTTCAAATCTAGGCTAGAGTACTTATTCTACAAATCCTGTGAGAATATAGCCTAAAAAGCCTTATATGAGCTAAAACATTTGAGAAATGACACAAGGAAGAAGTAAAATCCGGATAGAGATATCACACGCCCACTTGCTTGATCACTATGCCATATCCTAAGCGAGAATTTAGGCCATCTTTGGATCGATATAGCCAGAAATTCAAACCTATTAATTATTTTCCTAGTAGTCCCTCTCCTCCTTTCTTTAGCCTTCCATAAACCACAATTCCTTTACCCCTCGCTACAAAAACAAAACAAAATAGAAAAAATAAATCAACCTACCCAATTTAGAATAAGTCCGAGAATAGAATGAGTGAAGAAAGAAGAAGAGAAAAACCTGTGTAAACAAAAATTAGTTAGTTGCTTTAAAAAAGAAGTTTCCATCCAAGGAAAAGGAAAAAAAAAAAAAAATATATATATATATATATATATATATATATATATATATATATATATATATAGAAATAAATAAAAACTCCAAAAATAGAATAAAAGGGAGTCAAAAGCCAAAGAAAAGAAAAAAAGAAAAATATGGCTAAGGATGGAAACAAAGTATAGAAGCAAAAAGAAAAAATAACAAGGTTTTCTAAGTTACATAATATGAAGACTCTATTCTCGACTTTGTCCTTCCTCAATATCCATTTCCTTCCTTTTTAAACCATCTCCTAATCCCATGACACCTAATAAAGACCTAGCTCAATTAGGAATAGGTTAGTGTGATAGTAAGTGGCAGATGTGTTTGATCGACCCCCGACTTCCTTGTTGTCATTGAGATTGTAAGGTAAAGTGTGCCCACCGCACAATCGGAGTAGCTAAACTTGAGTGGAAAAAATCAGAGTGGTTTTGTCTTGACATTTATGTGAGGACCTACTTAAGAACGCTTATTCGAAGTTTTCTAAACTTAACCTCGCTAGGCATTTCATATAGTATTACTCATAGTATATATATTTGTATCATAGATGATTGATTATTATGCATATATTAGCTTAGGTTTTGACTTGGTTATTCTTATTCATTTGCTAGTGAGATGTATAGATAGTTGGGACATGAATGAGGAAACAATAGTTTTATTTCTTAGTCGTTGTAGTATAGTTGAAGTTTGTGAGTACCTTCACTGGAAAACTCTCATGAGGCTATAACTCGTCCACTAGGGAATTCCTAGTGGTTTAAGGCCTTATTGCATAGGGTCAATGCAATCGCACTCAGCGAAACGAGAGTAGATAGAACTCCATTTTTGGTCACTTCTTTTAATTTCTCATCTTTGCTTGAGGACAAGCAAAATGCTGTTTGGGGGTGGTTTGATAAGAGCCTAAAACTGTAGTTTTAACCCTTTAACAGTCATGCTTTTGGACCAATTATGTGAGTAATAATTAAGAGTTAACACCGACATTTGTTTTTATGCATTTCAGCCGCAAAGTCCATTATGTGCAGAAATGTGCCACTTTAGTGAGATAAAGGAGAAAAGGTCGGTTACTAAGGAGTTTCGTGATTAAAGGCCAAGATTCAAGAAGATAAAGCATTCCTAAAGCCCGGTCAAAAGCTGAAAAGTCGACACGAGCTGAAACAGCACACAAGTCAGCAGAACTTCCGAAAGCCGTATCTTTGGACTCAGACCTCGGAATTGGGCCTACCTTATGTCAAAACGACCGGCTCGGAAAGAGCTTTCCAATTGTCTAAGCCTTGACCTAATCAGAGGAGCAGAAGTGGACGAAAAGTCTGTGGAAGCCAACTACAGCTGAAGAGGCCTTTTTGGACTGAAAGAATTGGGTTTTGGGCCTGATTCTCTGGCCCAAAACATGGCTCCAAGCCCATGCACGATTTTTGGATCTGAAAGTATAAAAACAAAAGTTTAGCTCTTTGTTAATGGTAGCTAGTTAGACCAAAAATAATATAGATAATTCTAGATCTGTTTTCATTAATTAAATTAAACTTTAGTTCCATTTTCAATTCTTGTTTTATATTAAGTCTTTGAATCATTGTTCTTGATTGATTAGATAAATAAAATAGTTGTTTTCTCAATTTCGAATTGTGTTATTTCAATTTATAGATCTGATTTTAATTCTTGTTGATTATCATTCCGTAGTTTAAATAGATTGAACCATTGTTAGTTAATTTAGTTAAGTTAGAATTTTAATATGATGTGTAGTTATAATGAAATGGGAAATGATGGTTTGATAACTCAAGGCTAAAACCTCCATTAGAGGGGTTGATGAAGCCTTGATGAAAACTTAGTGGTATAGTGTAGAACATTGTAGAATCTATTCCAATCTAGAAGGTCGAGATTCACCATGAGAATGGGTGGACGACCTCACATGCTAGTTAGTACTCAATAGAAATGCCATGAACACTAGGGATTAGAACTTGAATTTCTTGCCGTAAGAACGTAAGAATCGAGATACAAGAATCTATGTTAGGCTATTAAGTTGGATTCGAGGTGGATTCAATTCCCCTCTAATCCTTTATCTAGATTCAAGCACAATCATATTTCCATAGCATTCGTAGTTAAAGTCAAGTAATCAAATTCAGTAAGTATCGTAGCATATCACCTTCGTAAAGCTCTCATTGACTTAAGACCGACTAATTAGATTAGAAAACATTCCATGCTAGAGCACTAGGAGTGGAACGAACTTCCTACTCCACTATATCTCATAGGATTGAGAGTAGAGAAAACTTTGATAAATATGAGCATCATAAGATTAGTTTAGTTTACTTACGTTTTGAGTTCATCGTTCATTTCGTAGGTAGACTATTTCATTTTATCTTTTATCAGAAACCCAACACACATCCCGAGGACGTGGAATGAATCTCGAGGTCGACACCATCCCAATTCTAACGAAATTTCGACAGAGTTTCCTTTGTTTAATCGATATTTTGTATACAAAAACCTGTCATAAAACCTGTCATAACCCCTGGACATCCCATAATTCATCCTTCCAACCATATATATATCCAACAACCATATATACTACTCTTAACTTTAGATACTACAGGGATATGACGGTATATCTACAAAACAAGGAGAACCGTTGCCAAATACATCGATTATTACATCAAATTGATCTAGCTCTCTATATATACAACCAAAGAAACTAGTGTCTCTCTATACAATCAAAAGAAAATAGCTATGCTCTCTATATACAACAAAAGAATAAACTAGACTATCTCTATACATCCCAAAATATGAACTTGACTCTGTCTCTCGTCAAGCATGGGGGAATCCTCCCAAATCCCCATAACCATCATCGCTAGGGTTAGGAAAAGCCTCCTCCGCCACTGGCTCGTCTGAAATGTTAAGTAGGATGAGCAACAACTATGCCCAGTAGAAACACACATAACCAATAAATAGTCTACTTATAGAAAACATTTAAAACATGCAGGGTTTCCATAATACGAATCAAAATATCGTGACTATATACATACATCACTAACTAGCATAAATCATTTCGACATGCTTTGTTAATATTCAAAATATAGTTTTCACAATCATCATACAACTATTGTGGCCGCTGCATCCTATTAGAATGGTGAGAGGGCGGTACCGGTACCCGATCCGCGGGAAAATCTCGATTCAAGACTTTCCAAAAATGAACCATGCACCGTTGTTTTCCTGATTTTACCAGCAAGGAGCTGAAATGTCGTTGTTGTGTTCGTACACACAAAATCCCTAAAGCTTTTAGGGCTCAGGTGGGCCCTGTGACCACGACCCCCATACGGGCTATCACCTAACTTATGATGGTCAACCGTTCGTCGACTGCAGACTGCTCAGGATCCTAACACACATCGAGGAGTGGACTAAACTCTCACTCCTCGCGTCTAAACCTCATCGAGGTAGCATGTAACCTCACACAAGCTAATCACCATACAGCGTGACACATACAAACATGGTTATCTAGAAAAGTAGAAAAGGAATTCCCGGACTACATCCTGTGATACATCCCTTTAAAGGTCGCCCACCACCTCGAAGGTGTACACCACGGTTAGATTTCTAGAATAACCGTCTCCTCAATGCGACAACAGTTCCTTCTTTATAGGAATTCACCAATTCTTTTCCAAATCCCCTCGTGATAAGCATAGTAATATATATCTATACTCGTATTACCGGTTATTTCAAAATACTATAATTACATATTTAGTTTTCCGTTTAAATTGTTGATTCTGTAGGTGTGAGTTCCTGGATTTCCCACAATCAAGTAAAAACAACCTATAACTCCCAAACGGACCAGTCATAGTAAATAACAACCGATGATTCCCAAACGGCGAATCATCGTAAATAACAACAACCATCCCGGGAACAATCCAGAACCTCCCACCTAGTTACAAACAACCGGGTAATCCTTACCCGCATACAAAATCCATCTCTCTGTCTCCTTACTGAGACAAGACACGCGAACCCTTCCCAAAACCAGTTTTGCTCTTTTAACAAAGAAAATAAATCCCCGCTACCCCGATTTCACAAAAACCATTTTTCACACAAAAGCTATCCGTATATTTAGTTTATATCGAGGAATACAATGCAAACATGGATATCACATATACATGCATGGTTGATACGCAAACTATTTTTCTCAATGTAAAACAATCAAATCATGCATGACAATAAGCATGCTATATATTGGTATGTAAGTTCCTACCTTAGCAAGCTTTGTTCTCCTCAAGCCCACTTAACCGAATCGAGTCCACTTAACCGAATCCAATCGTAATTCCTCCTATAACATCATATGTATACGTCGGTCGTTAGAGTTTATCAAACTAACGAGGAAATTCTTATCTACAAAAGTCGAGAAGAATCTCGACGTTAAGAATTTGGTTTCGTAGTTAACAGAGCTACAGGCCATTGCTAGCACTGTACCTCACGTCAACACCAATCATATCGCTTCCAAATTACCACTACAACAAATTTCACACCCTTCCATTTACATAAATTCTCGCAATATTTATGATTGAATTCTTTATCAATCATTCATCACTCGACCTAATCCTAAACAAGTATAAATCTAATATAAACTTCTCAAATGGAGCGAATAATTAATGATTCTTACCTAGTTAGTAAGAATAGCTCCTTAGCTATCTGCTCCACCAAATTTCGCTCACTCTAGCTTCTCCAAACTGTTACTGCCGAAATCCAACAACCCCAATTCAATTAATTATATCATTACACCCCCCCAATTCACTTAGTTTTCATCAATATATCCAATTCCATCGAAATTTAAATCTAATTATCTAATTGAGACGAAATCACACTCACCTTTCTCTGCGATCAGATGAAATTCCAATAATTTTTGCATCTCCACACTTGAATTCACGGTTTCTAAGTATTGGGTGCGATAAATTTGGGTTTGGGTCGATTGAATTTGGGAGAATGAGTTTTCTCTCTCCTAGGTTTTCAATGTTGGGCGAAATTGGAGAAGAAGAATTGGGTTTGTGCTATATTGTTTTACTGTTGGTTTGGTTTTTTTTTTGTTTGTGCGATACATTTTTTTTTCTTGTTTAGCTAATTAGGCCCAAGCCCAATATGACCAAATTAGGCTTAAGGCATAATTAGACTTCTAACCACTAACTAATTTGACTTAGCGTCGTGATTATTTTTCGGCCCATCTAGCTCAATTTAATCTCCTACATTCTATCCCACCGCAGGCTATCACGATAACCTAATCATGCGTGTAAGCTGTTAACTCGTGCCAGCTTCAAATGCAGAAAAGCCACTAACCGACATTTTCGTCAAATTTTCACATATGAGTTGCTAACCTAACGTGGCTTATGAGTCGGAGTTAAGTTTCATTAAGTTACGTACATTTGAAATATAACCCGACCGACCAATTATATAAATGTCCCTAGGTTAAATATGAAATTTATGAAAATACCCTTAGTGAGAATTTGAGTCTTTACAGTACCTGAATGCCTCCATGCTTCGCTTATGAATATCGCGTCTTGTATACGCAAGTTCAGTGTGTGTAACAAGTTAAAAACACTGAATAACTTGAAGTAATGGAAGTCTGAACTAACTAGTGAAAATCGGGCTTTTCCAGAAGAGGGCACAGGTCGCGCTCAGAATTAGCCTAGGTAGGGCGCGGGTCGCGCTCAGATCCAACTCAAGTTCCAGGCGCTTCAGCACGGGGGGAGCTCGAGTTTTGCCTTTGTAGGGCGCGGATCGTGCTGAAGTCCAATTCGAGTTCTAGGCGCTTCAGTATGGGGGGCGCTCGAATTTAGCCTTGGTAGGGCGCGGGTCGCGCTCAAGTCCAATTAGAGTTCCAAGCACTTTAGCGCGGGGGGTGCTCTAATTTAGCCTTGGTAGGGCGCGAGTCGTGCTCAAGCTTGTTCTTTGAATTTTTTTTTAGTTTCTGAACCAAACAATCACTATTAGAAACAACAAGGGTGGGTGGGTTTAATGGAACTTTGAAAAGACTAACAATACTAATGAAAACAATTCTAAACGGAACTAAGATGGCAGCGGTGCCATTTGATATATGTAAAATGATAGTTTTACCTATGAATAAGTTATGAAAACTCAATGCAAGTAAAACTAAAACTTGACTTTACGTGTGATGTTATCAAAGTTTTTCTACTCTCGAATGCTATCGCAATAGAGTTGAGTAGAAAGTTTGTTCCACTCCTAGTTCTTTAGTATTCAATGTTTCTAAGATTATCGGTCCTACCAAAGTTAATGAGAGTATGATGGAAATTATACTACGATGTGAATTATACTAACAAGATACGATAAAAACTAATTGGAGTAGAAAGTTCGTTCCACAAGAAGCATGCTTCGTCCTCAAAGTATATAAATAAAAAGGGTAGAGAAATACCATGGAAACGCGTGAAATTCTAGAACATCTGCAAAACAAGGTTAAAACATACTAATATAGAAAAATAAAAACAGATGCAACTCTATATGAGTTCCACCCGTTATGGGGTTAACAAGAATTAAATTGTTTGGGACATAAGCAGACACTAACTGAAACTAAAAACTTACCTTAACTCCAGCGTTTAAGTGTCATCCTCATCCTCTTCTATAAAGAAATGAGGTTCCTTTACATCCTGCCACACCATGGTGATTTGCCAGGCTTCACGCCATTTATCATCTACAATCGCTAACTTGTTTAGCGCCACTTGGTCAGATGAGGTGTAAGGGGCAACCCAATGAGGTTGCAGCTTCCACCCCGGTCAAGTCATTGCATGGAAAGAACGAATAATACAGTTGGTGGGTCGCATAATATCGACCCCCACCCAATCCGTGAAACAGGCACAAAAAGCAGGGAAGAAACATAGCATAATACGCAAACTAAAACAGGCATAAGAAGGTACTTATGCCTCATGCTAAACTAGACATTAAGGTCTGGGGAATATCATAGAGCATACGTCCCCCAGCTAAAGCAAGGAAAATATCATAAGTTTTGTCATTCGCAGAAGAATAATGTCATTCCCCTCTAATGTTTAGCATTATCCAAATCATAACAGTGCCCACGTTCATGGACAGGCTACTAAGGGCTATGTTATAGTCCCTTTGGTCCTCTATCCTAAAGATTCCTATCCCATAATCCTCATGCAAATCCTCATAGTTATAGAGGTACATATTATCTACCAAATAGGCTCATGAGTCTTGTATTTCAGCGGGCATAGCAAGTCTGAGAGCAAAGGCTAACAAGAACCTGGTAATTTCCATCGTTTCATCCTCAATGGTGATGGAGAACACTTGTTCTCCATCCGGTCTATCAAAGAACTTACAATTATCATAAAAATAAGATATAAGTGTAGGAGAATAAAGTTCATCAGGTCTTATCATTAGCGGTTCCCAACCTGCTTGTATGATTACCTCGCGAAACCACGCACCATAGGTGTCACTTTGGAACAAGTCTTCAAAAGACTACTCCAGTATGAGTGTAGGAGAGTTCATTTCAATAAATGCACTCTAGAATTGCTGCAAACTACCCTGGAAAACCTGACAAAAAATTATAATTTTTTGTGGCTACTGGGTCGTATGCCGGTGGTGCTCAAATTTAGCCTTGGAAGGGCGCTGGTCGGGTGTAACTCGAAGTTACAAGAGCCCACGGGCGCTTCGAGTTTTGCTCGCGGAAGGGCGCTCGCGCTTCGTGCGAGGCAACTTCCATTTCTTCAAGTTATTCGATGTTTCTAACTTTTTCAATACATTGAGATGGCGTATACAAGACGCTATTTATACGCGTAGCAAAGAGGCATTCAGGTACTCCTTCTTCCACTCCTCGCCTCTTCTGTCAGAGGAGTTTCAATTTTAGTATAATCAGGCTTGTTTATCGTAAACGTCAACGTACATACATATCTAGAAATTTATAGTTAGAGTTTTGTTTGCATATTAATTGTCCTATAATATATTTGTAAAACCAATATGGCATATCAATATGTACACCAACAATCATATGATTATTGTGCAAACCATTCACCATGTTCATGTTGTGGTAGTCCTTACGATTGGGCTTTTCAGTGCCCATCATACCAAGAGTTTGGGCCTACTATAGGATATAATAATAATTATGAACCGCAATTTTCAAACATTCATAGTAATCCATACAATCAAGAGTTTTCTAGTCATCCAAACTATACAAGAGTTTTTAGTAAAGGATAGCTTCTCTTGAAATTTCTGCATAATATGCCAAAGACAGTAACGATGATGAGTATCAGGGAACACTTTTGCAATGGCTGCAGTCACCGCTCTATCCTGGTTAGTGATGATTGCAGTTGGTGCACGACCACCCATGGTTGCAAGCCAGGCCTTAAACAACCATATGAATGTATCTTCTGTCTCATCAAGTAACAGCGCACAACCAAACTGAATCGACTGCATATGATGATTGACCCCAGTAAAAGGGGCAAAAAGCATAAAGTATGCATTCGTACGATATGTGGTATCAAAAGAGACAACATCCCCGAAATACTCATACTACACTCGAGACGTCCTATCAATCCTGAAAAAGTTTACTGCAGTACCATTTTGATCTAGATCAATAGCTTAGTAAAACTGGGGATTCTCGGCACTTTTCTGTATAAAATATTTAAGCACGACAGTTGCATCACCTTCTTTAGGCATCTTTCTAGTCAAACCATGATGATGATTCCAGCAATCCTTATTTGTAAACCCAACTTCTTCCCCACTAAAAACAACTGTAACTTTACCGACAGGTAAACCATGTTCACCAAAAATCTCAATCAACTTTTTCGCTGCTTCAGGCATATTTTTGTTCGATCTCATGCAATTTCTCTTTGCTAGACTAACCAAATCGTGGCTATGGTCATTATCAGCGCAACTTACATAGTATATATCTTCGTGTTTTCTTTTTGTAAACGCATTCTAGCGGGGCAACTACACTTGACAGTGCTAGTATTTCTAGAAACACCCACTTCTCCCACTTCTCTATTGTTATGGACCCCTTCACATGAACAAACTATTAAACATCCCGTAACAAAATCCACACCGCCTTTTTTCCGTTTTGTCGACCGAACACGACTCTCAAATCCCTCTTGTTGACCATATTGTTTGTAGTAAGTCTTTGCGTCGTCAACACTACTAAAAACCATACCTACAAACGGAGCAACTAGTCTATCCGGGGATTTATTCGACGAAGACCCAACAACTACGTCCTTGTCGATACTGATTCTTACATTATCTCCCATTGACTCCATTTCTAAATTTTGGGTTCGAGTTCAAATGCTAGCTACCAAGGGAACAGGCAAACTTAATCAAAGTTATAAACTTAATCTAAATTACCGTCATTTTTAGGAAAAAAAAACTCGTGATTAGCTTCGTCCTTCCTTCTTTTGTTGAGTTTGTTTGTTGTTTGTTTAATTTTCAGTGATAAGAAAACGGTTTAATTTTTAGTGGTTTAATTTTTCGTGATATGAAAACGCCCAATTCAAAACCCTTCGTGAGTTTGTTTCCGTGAATTTACAAAAATTTCAAGTTTTCAAAATTTTGTTTCGCATTTTGTGAGGTTAATTTCGAAATTTCATTTTTTTAATTTGGATTCAGGATTGTTTGAATCCAAAGGCTATTTTTGGCAGTTTTTTTGGCTGTTTCGGAAACTCATGTCTCCCTAGCCAAACCGTATATATATAGTGCCACCCTTATATTGCCACCCTTATCTTACATCCCTCATGGTCCATCAGATCTCATCTTGAGATCATCAGATCTAATTTCATTTTAAAATCGCAAAATTTCAAAATTTCAAACTATTTCAAAAACTAAAACACGAAAAAAACGCGAAATTGGTTGGGAAAACTCATCTCGGTCTTCTTCTTCTTCTCCAAAACCCAAACCCTTCAAACAATTTCATAAATTATTCAAACAAATTGGTTTCAAAATCAAAATCAAAATCAAACCCCCAACTACATCTAGAGAAGATTGCAACAATTTGGCAAGAGATTTAGATGGGAAGTTAAAGAAATTAGGAGGAAAGTTAAGCAACGAACTCAAGGGGGTTAAACTCCTATTCATTGATGTTCTTAATCCAGCCCTTTAAGTCATTGAAAATCCCCACGCATACGGTCAGTAATGTTATTTTGTTTTTCCCCTTTTAATGTATATTTGTACAAATTGATTAACATTCTCTTGATGATCTGCAAGATTTGAAAGTGTAGTTTTAGCATGTTGTGGTACAGGAACAGTTGAGTTGAGTTACTTGTGCAATGGAAACAACCCGTTTACTAGCAAGGATGCAAGCAAGTATGTATTTTGGGATTCAATGCACCCAACAGAGAAGTTGTATCCTATTGTTGCCGATCAATCGATCAAGGCAACTTTAGCTAAGTTTCTGTAAATCCTAGGAACAAACTGCAGTGTACCCTTAAATTGCAAAGTGGCATCATGGTCATTAGAAATTCATTGTTAAATTTCTTATGTGACTCTACTCGTCTACTCTCTAGGTGTTGTTGACAAAGTGCAAGCTCGCATCGCCATCACATAGTGAATGTGTACGAGGGGATGAGGTTTTATATTTGCACTCGGCTGCATTACCACAAATCACACTGGATATATAGGAAATGATATACGAATGCAGTTGGACTTAGTATTGGAAATGACAGAGTTTTAACTAGCATTTTCAGTGAACTCTGTCAGAGTTTTGAACTCTATTAGTTTTAACTAGCATTTTCGGTGAACTCTTTCAGAGTTTTAACTAGTATTTTCGGTGAACTCTGTCAGAATTTTGACTAGCATTTTCGGTGAACTCTGTCAGAGTTTTAACTAGCATTTTCGGTGAACTCTGTCAAAATTTTTGAACTCTGTCAAAATTTTGCCTTGTTTCAATTTTGAATTTTGGCTGTTAGAATTTTGGCTTGAGTTTATACAATTTTGCATGTTAGAATTGTGGCTTGAGCTTATACAATTTTGCCTTGTTTCAGTTCTGAATTTTGGGCTGTCAGAGTTCACGAAAAAATAAAGGTGTAGTAGTGCACTTGACTATCAATTTCATCTGACATGAATCTAGGAGAAACAAACAGAAGAGGGAAAATGAATAAGTCTCAAATCACCAACAACGGGATATGAATAAGTCTCAAATCACATGTCCTAAGCAAGACTAGCGACAATCCTACATATAGCTCACATTCAAATCCACAACAAAAAAATCTGCCTATTCTACACTGCCTATCTACCACAAACAATTTACAGCAAACTGAAAATGCAAATTATTTCTTCCAAAAAACGGACTGAAAATGCAAATTATTTCAACTTTCTGTGACAAGAGGTGTTAACTATTCTTTGTTCACCTTGAAAAAAATTACAACTCTTTGCAGCTTAGGCTTCACATTTACAGAGACGAAATATAGAAAGTTGTATGAGATCTTTGAGCGCACACATTTACAGAAACTTGAAAAAAAAAACACAAGCACACACATTTCACGCCTGAGATCTTTGGTGCCCTTTTGAATTATATGATCAACTTTGTAGCTGTATAAGATCTTATTAGTCGAAACCGAGACAGTTATAGTCATAAGAAGGCCAGCTCCATCCATTATGCTCTTTAATACGATATCAAGCATCCATTTGCTTCTTCTTGCCATTGCCTCAAGGATAATATTAGAGCGAGAATCAAAAGAATACAAATGTCAGTAACAATAACAAGAACAAGCAAGTTTAGATCTAGTTCAATGATGAATCCTCCCACATGTTAAAAATACTATGATACAATCAGCATATTCAATAATAATAAAATACAATCATAGAGTTACCAATTACTTGTTGAAAGTGGAGGTGAAACCAGTATTCCAAAATAATGATGCGCACATCGTTCTGTCTTAAGCGTTAAACAAGAAACTTAAAAGGGTTTAAGCCGAGAAGAAGAAAATATACCCTTTCTCCTTCTGCAGACATGGTCAAGGACAAAACCGAGAGTATGTCGCCAAGATATTTCTACAATAAGAAAACAAATTAAATCAAATAATAAGCTAAAACACTTTCCAACAAGTAAGAAAATAAGAAACTCATCTAACTTGGTACCTTCTCCTCTGAATCTCCCATTGTCTCGTAACACGATTTCAAGGTACCATAATGTGGACGTAGAAACTTAAGCTGTTTGGGAACATACGTCATGGACCTTGTTGATGTCCTAATCTCATTCCTACATAGGGGAAAAAAATAGAGAACATATTTTCAAAATGAGATTACAGACTTTACAATATAAAATGCTGCATAATTTGCATATTATGGCTACTACACTCTGAACCCAACCGGAACACACAGTCAATATCAAAAACTTGTTAGCGGGTGCGTCAGGGGACTCAACTCACCCTACTACCACAGCTGAGCAAGATCTTATAAATGTAGTAACTTAACTTTCACACCCACTAAACATAACTTGTCAATTTTTCAAACTATTGCCTTACTAAAACAAAAACAATTTTCTAGGCAACTACCTCATGCTTTCAAGAGCAATTTTCTGGATACCAGGATTAGAATCCTGAACTCTCTCAACATAAAGTTCCAATTGTTGCTTCAATGCCAAATCCTCATCAGACTACATATTCAAAAAAAAAAAAAAAAAAAAATAGGATTTTAAATTTGAAGGTTTTACAAAATTGTCATCTTCATTATTATTCTTGTCATCTTTTTTCTTCGGGTCTTTAGCTAGTACTTTAACAGAAGAAACATCTCTCTTCTCTTCAGTTGCCCCTCCTTCATTACTTGGATCTATCGCCATCTGATTATTAGTTTATCCAAAGGAGACGATTGTAAAAACATCAGCAGTTTCTAGTAGACAGCTTAAATTTGCAAACCGATTTGTTTGAATAATTTATGAATTTGTTTGAAGGTTTTGGGTTTTGGAGAAGAAGAAGAAGACCGAGATGAGTTTTCCAAACCAATTTTGCGTATTTTCATGTTTTTTTTGTTTTTTAGTTTTTGAAATAGTTTAAAATTTTGAAATTTCGCGATTTTTAAATGAAATTGGATCTGATGATCTCAAGATGAGATCTGACGGACCAGGAGGGGTGTCAGATAAGGGTGGCAATATAAGGGTGGCTATAGCCTAACCAATATATATTGCCACCCTTATATTGCCATTCTTATCTCACCGAAAATGTTCACCGAAAATGCTAGTTAAAACTCTGATAGAGTTCACCAAAAATGCTAGTTAAAACTCCGTCATTTCCAATACTAAGTCCAACTGCATTCATAAATCATTTCTTATATATCTAGTGTGATTTGTGGTAATGCAGCCGAGTGCAAATATAAACCTCATCCCCTCGTACACATCCACTATGTGATGGCGATGCGAGCTTGCACTTTGTCAACAACACCTAGAGAGTAGACGAATAGAGTCACATAAGAAATTTAACAATGAATTTCCAATGACCCTAATGCCATTTTGCAATTTAAGGGTACACTACAGTTTGTTCCTAGGATTTACAGAAACTCAGCTAAAGTTGTCTTGATCAATTGATCGGCAACAATATGATACAGCTTCTCCGTTAGGTGCACTGAATCCCAAAATAGATACTTGCTTGCGTCCTTGCAAGTAAACGGGTTGTTTCCATTGCACAAGTAACTCAACTCAACTGTTCATGTACCACAACATGCTACAGCTACACTTTCAAATCCTGCAGATCATCAAGAGAATGTTAATCAATTTGTACAAATATACATTAGAAGGGGAAAACAAAATAAAATTACTGACCGTATGCATGGGGATTTTCAATGACTTGAAGAGCTGGATTAAGAAAACATCAGTGAATAGGAGTGTAACCCCCCTTGAGTTCGTTGCTTAACTTTCCTCCTAATTTCTTTAACTTCCCATCTAAATCTCTTGCCAAATTGTTGCAATCTTCTCTATATGTAGTTGGGGTTTGATTTTGATTTTGATTTTGAAACCGATTTGTTTGAATAATTTATGAATTTGTTTGAAGGGTTTGGGTTTTGGAGAAGAAGAAGAAGACCGAGATGAGTTTTCCAAACCAATTTCGCATTTTTTTCATGTTTTTCATTTTTTAGTTTTTGAAATAGTTTGAAATTTTGAAGTTTCGCGATTTTAAAATGAAATTAGATCTGATGATCCCAAGATGAGATCTAACGGACCAGGAAGGATGTGAGATAAGGGTGGCACTATAGCCTAACCGTATATATACGGTATACAGTTTTGCTCTCATGCGGACTGTTAAGTTACATACTTGGAGCGGACTCAAACTCAAAAAGAAACTCACACTTCTAATTTAGTATTTCATATTCTTTCATTAAATATAAATAAATTAGGTCCCATAAATATATTCACGTGACTCTCTTTCTTAATTCTCTCTCTCCATTTTATCTCCCCACACAACGCACGCTCTCTCTCTCTCTCACTCTCTCTCCAAAAGTAATTTCTCTCTCCTTATTTGACTTCAATTAATCTATTTTTTCTCATGCCCTCTCTCCTACCTATCTCTCTCTCCACTTTTTGCTGCTGTCACGTACTCTTCTCTATTTCAGACCCTCTTCTCTATTTCCGACCCCACACACGTACATAGTCTCTCACCTCAATCTCACTACCACACACTTTTTTTTCTTTTTTCTTTGGATTGTTCCAACATGGAACAAAATAATATAGCTGAAGTCATTTTTCAGCGTCCCCTTGTCGGTATGTTCAATTTTATTTTAGTTTTTTTTCTCAATTTTATTTTTATTAAATGGTTATTACGTATACTCCCTATTCAAGGTCTCGTAGTGTTATGTTCAATTTATTTACAATTTAATTTTTAAATAATTCTTATTAAATGTTAATTAATTACAATTTTATTTATGTGTAGTATCTATTGAATGAATATGGAGTTTGAACAATTGAACTTAGATGAAGAAGAGCAATCTAATATGGTTTATATGCCTGAAGTAAAAGAAGATTGCAAACCGAAAATAGGACAAGAATTTCAGTCTTTGGATTAAGCTTATGAATTTTACAATAATTATGCAAAAGTGGCTGGGTTTAGTATACGAATTAGTTCTACTAAGAAGGATAAAGAAGATAATGAAATAACTAGGAAGGAGTAATGTTACTTCAAAGAGGGGAAACCTAAAAGAAAAATGAAAAAAAAAAAAAAAAAAAAAAAAAAAAAAAAAGGCATCGGGGGATTGTTCGTGAGAGTTGCAAGGCAAAATTGTCAGTTTTGAAGAGATCGGGTTACATTAATGTTAGCCAATTTATCGAAGGTCACAACCATTCTCTTTCAACCCTTCATAAAGTACATATGTTAAGATCCCACCGCAGCGTATCTGAAACAAAAAAGTCATTGTCTCAACTTTTTTCTTCGGCCAATATACCTATAAACCAACAAATAAGTATTCTTTCAATGGAAGTGGGTGGAATAGAAAATATTGGTTGTACAGAAAAAGACCTTAGGAATTTTGTTAGGGATGCAAAGAACTTGGTAGATGGGCATGATGTAGAGATATTGATGGAATACTTTTTGTCAGAGCAAAAAAAAAATTCTTCATTTTCTTTCAGAATTAAGACAGACGTCGAAAATAGGTTGACTCATTGTTTCTGGGCTGATGCGAAGGCAATAAGAGCGTACAAACTTTATGGTGATGTAGTAGTGTTTAATACAACTTACAACACCAATAAATATGGTATGATATTTGCACCATTTGCAGGGGTAAATAAACTTCGTTAGACTATAATATTTGGCTGTGGATACCTATATGACGACACGACAGAATCATTCATTTGGCTACTCCAACAATGGATGGAAGTAATGTCAGTTGGCCCTCCCAAAATGATTATCACCAATCAAGACCCCGCTATGTCAAAAGCTATTGCTCAAGCTCTTCCAAATACATATCACTAATACTACATTTGGCATATTCTGAACAAGTTTTCTGAAAAATTTGATGCTATCATTTATAGAGATCACTATAATGTTTTTCAAAAATGCATTTGGAATACCGAGTCTGGTGAAGAGTTTGAGGCAATGTGGCAAGATACAATAGGGAAAAGAGAACTAAAAGATAACACTTGGTTAGTTGCATTGTATGGTATGTGTTCTAGGTAGGTTCTGTCATTTGTGAAACACATTTTCGTTGTAGGTATGTCAAGTAGTCAAAGAGCGGAAAGTTCACATGAATTTTTCAAGAGGTATGTCTCTAGAGAAAATTATTTAAATGAATTTGTTACGCAATTTAATCGTGCACTTGAATACTAAGGTCATAAAGAATTGCAAGCTGATCATGTTGATAGCAATGAGCATTCCGTGATGAAAACCCTAATTTCTATGGAGAAGCATATGGCAGATATATATACCTTGTCTATTTTTTTAAAATTTTAGAATGAGTTGTGGGAGAGTTTGGAGTACTTGATTGAAAGTTTAGTACATGATGAAAAATAGGTTGTCTACATGGTGAAAAAGCCAAGTGCAAGAGATTCTAAACAGCGGAAAGTTGTATATGATAAGGCTCTAAATTTTGCTACTTGTAGCTGCAAAAAATTTGAATTTGAAGGAATTCCTTGTAGACACATTTTGGCTTACCTGAAAGTTAGTCAAATTGTTTACTTGTCGGATGCTTATATATTGATCAAGTAGATGGAGGAAAGATACAAAATTGGAAGAAATAATAGCAGATGGTGGGAAAGAGGTGAAAGAAAGTAGTAACGACTTTATGTTGTTGAGGCACACAAAATTATCTCATCTTACTTCAAGGGTACTTGATGACGCTGTAGCTTGTGAAGAGGCAAGTGAAATCTATGAGCAACATTTAAAAGTGGTACATGAAATGATTAAGGAAGTGATGCCTATTAAAGGAGTTGGAATTTCTCAGAAGGAAAAAATGCCTCGATATGTGACTTTGAATGAGCCGAATCTAGCTAAAGCAAAGGGGAGTGGGAAACATAGATTGCAAGGGGGAAAAGAGAAGGCACAGGTTCAAGCACAAGTTCAAGCAAGGCATTGTAATGGATGTGGACTTACCGAGCAATCACACTACAAAAGAAACTGTCCGAAGTTGATTAGTAATGTTTCTATTGTTTATTATTTTTATTTAATACGTACTCTTTTATTTTTAATTTGTATTTAGGTTAATATTGGCTTTTGCAGTTCAACTGGCACTCAGAGTCCAGCAGATGGTGGTGGTAACTCATCAGTCTCTACACAGGTTGAACGTTCGCCTTGAGTGGATCATGATTGTGAGAGAATCAAGTGTGAAAATAGTGAACTAGTGGCATTTTTATTCGGTAAATTAAATGGAGTCTGTAGTTAGAATTAGCATTGTTTTTTTGTATGTGAATTGAGGTGTTCAATCGAGGTGTTCCTCTGTTATTTTTAAACTTATCATCTTAAGTACCTTTTGATAGGGTTATATACTAAAAGCATTACTTTTGTATTAACTCTAATTCTTTATATTTTGAATGAGAATCATATGGGCAAATGTTATGCATATTGATAAGAGTGAAGTGAATAGTTTACCTACGAAATGAACGATGAATTCACAACGTAAGTAAACTAAACTATCTTTTATTACTTGTTTATCAAAGTTTTCTTCTTCTACTCTCAATCCTATGAGATATAGTGGAGTAGAGTGATTCGTTCCACTCTTAGTCCTTCCGTATGCTTGTTTTCTAGTCTCAATACTCTACTTAAAGTCAATGAGAGCTTTACGAAGGGGCTACTAAACTATGGTGCAACTACCCACAAGATGCAACTAGTCGATTATCAGACAACTATGGGAATGCTACGTTGATTCGATGTTAAGGAGTTAGAGGGGGATTGATTCCACCTTAACTCAACTTAATCCACTAACGACGAGTCGTCGTAATCCGAATTGAACTGCTACACGAAACAATCGGTTCTTCCTAATCCCTAATTACACATGGCATTTCTACCAATTTATAACTAGCATGTGAACAATTAAACCCATTCTCATGGTGAACTAATTATTTACGGGAATAGAAATTACTTACGACTCTACGATAAACGGAATCAAGCTTTCATCAAGGCTTCTCAACCCCTCTAATGGAGTTTAGCCTTGAATCATTCCAATCATTTCCATTTAGATTAAAACTAAACATAATATAAAGCATTGAAATTTACTTAATTAAACAATAATGGAATCTAATTAATAACTAAGAATTGAATGGTAACAAGAATTGAATTTAGATCTAATAAATTGTAAATGACAAAAACGAAATTGATAAAGAACACTACTTTATTGATCTAATCAAATTTAAGAGCAAGATTCAAATGTTTAATCTAATACAATAATTTAAATGGAACTAAACTTAATTAAAACTATTAAATAAAACTAGATCTAGAAGCTATTTTAATGGCTACTTTCTATTCTAAGCTACCTCTATTTTCTAACCTAACCATCTACCCTTAACAAAGAATCAAGCTTTTGTTTTTATACATCCAGATCTAAAAATCGTGCATGGGCTTGGAGCCAGGGTTTGGGCCAGAGAATCAGGCCCAAAACCCAATTCTTTCAGTCCAAAAAGGCCTCTTCAGCTGCAGTTGGCTTCCACAGACTTTTCGTCCACTTCTGCTCCTCTGATTAGGTCAAGGCTTGGACCGTTGCAAAGATCTTTCTGAGCCGGTCCTTTTGACATAAGGTAGGCCCAATTCTGAGGTTTTAGTCCAAAGATACGGCTTTCGGAAGTTCTGCTGACTTTTGCTCCTTTATCTCGCTAAAGTGGTACATTTCTGCACATAATGGACTTTGAAGCCTGAAATGCATAAAAACGCGTGTCGTGTTAACTCTTACTTATTATTCGCATAATTGGTCTAACAAGATGATTATTAAGGGGTTAAAACTACAGTTTTGGGCTCTTATCAAACCACCCCCAAACAAAGATTTTGCTTGTCCTCAAGCAAAAAGATGAGAAATTAGAATAAGTGACCAAAAATGGAGTTCTAACTACTCTCGTTTATTTGAGATTTGCATTGACCATATACAACAAGGCCTTAAACCACTAGGAATTCCCTAGTGGACGAAGTTATAGCCTCGTGAGAGTTTTCCGTGAAGGTACTCACAAACTTCATCTATACTACAAATCGACTAAGAAAATAAAACTATTGTTTCCTTATTCATGCTCCAAATTATCTATATGTCTCACTAGCTATGAACAAGAATAACCAAGTCAAAACCTAAGCTAATATATGCATAATAATCTATCATCTACAATAAACATATACACAATGAGTAGTACTATAAAATGTTTAGCGGGTTTGTTTCTCGAACTTCGAATAGCGTCCCCAAGTAGGTTCTCACAATAATAGTCAAGAAACAACACTCTGATTTTTCCACTCAAGTTTATTTACTCCAAAGGTACAAGTGGGCACACTTTACCTTACAATCTCAATGACACACAGGAAGCCGAGTCGATCAAACACATCTGCCACTTACTACTATCACACTAACATATTCCTAATTGAGCTAGAGGTCTTTATTAGGTGTTACGGGGATTAGGAGATGGTTTAAGAAGGAAGGAAATGGATATTCTAAAGGACAAGTCCGAGATAATAGAGTCTTCATATTATGTAACTAGAGAAAAAACTTGTTATTTACTTTTGCTTCTACACTTTGTTTCCATCCTTAGCCATATTTTTTTTTTTTCTTTTTATTTGGCTTTTGACTCCCTTTTATTCTATTTTTGGAGTTTTTATTTTATTTATTTTTTTTTTTTTCTTGGATGGAAACTTATTTTCTTTATTTTCTCAAGCACTAACTAATTTTTGTTTACACAGTGTTTTTTCTCTTCTTCTTTCTCCATTCATTCTATTCTCGGACTTATTCTAAATTGGGTAGATTGATTTATTATATATATATATATATATATATATATATATATATATATATATATATATATATTTTTTTTTTTTTTCTTGTTTTTTTTTGTAATGTAAAAAGGAATTGTGGTTTATGGAAGGGCTAATGAAAGGCTCGATTAGGCTTACTAGCGGAAAAAATAATTCATAGGTTTGAATTTACGCTATATCAATCCAAAAAGGGCCTAAATTCTCGCTTAGGATATGGTTTAGTGATCAAGCAAGTGGACGTGTGATTTCTATCCGGATTTTACTTCTCCCTTGTGTCATTTCTCAATTGTTTCACTCATATAAGGCTTTAGGCTATATTCTCACAGATTTGTAGAATAAGTACTCTAGCCTAGATTTGAAAACTTATCACCAAACAATCATAGATACTCATGTAATATATTTATAGATAGATGCAAAGATTATTACCTACATATTAACCTAAGTTTCTAACAATTATTCTGATGCAAAAAGCTATGTGAGACTTCTAGATTGTTAAGAGCATAGAAAAGAAACAATACCAATATTCTTAAGTGTATAGCATAACTTATTTATTTATATTTATAAATTTTTGAAATTTTAACTAGAAAACAAATGCATATTATACATATTTATATCCTAGAAGATGTCTTAATTACACGTTTTATATGCCCCCCCTCAAGAAGAAGCATGCTTTGTCCTCAAAGCATTTAAATAAAGAGGGTAGTAAAAATACCATTGAAACGCCGCGGAAATTCGAACATCCGCAAAACAAAGTTAGAACGCATTACTAATATAGGAAATAAAACTGACTCAACTCTATAATGAAGTTCTACCCATTATGGGGTTAAAAGAATGAAATTGCTTGGGACATAAGCGGACACTCAACAAAACTAAAACTTACCTCCACTCCCACAAGTTATTCGTCATCTTCGTCATCCTCCACTTCTATAAAGAAGTGAGGCTCCCTTCAAGGTCCCGCCATGGTATGATAATTTGCCAGGCTTCACGCCATTTATCATCTATGGTTGCTAACCTATTAAGTGCCACTTGGTCTGATGGGGTGTAGGGTGCAACCTGGTGAGGTTGTATCCGCCACCCTTGCCAAGTCATTGCACGGAAAGATCGAATAATACTATTGGTGGGTCGCACCGTGTCTACCCTAATCCAATCCGTGAAACATGTACAAAAAACAGGAAAGAAACATAGCATAATACGTGAAACTAGAACAGGCATAAGAAGGTACTTATGCCTCATGGTATGGGCTCGCTAAACTAGACATCAAAGTTCGGGAAGGTCATAGAACCGGGCCCATTGGCTAAAGCAAGGAAAACGCTGCAAGTGGCGCCATTCACGAAGAAAAAACGCCATTCCCTAAAATGTTTAGCATAATCCAAAACATAACAGTTCCTATGTTCATGGACAAAGCTACCAAGGGCAACGCGTATAGTCCCCTTGGTCCTCAATCTGAAAATGCCCCCCCATAAGCCTCGTGCAAAGACTCATAAGTGTAGACATGCATATTATCGAATCAATAGCACCATGGGTCTTGTATCTCAAATGGGCATAGCAAGTCCAAGAACAAATGCTAGCAAGAACACGTAATTTCCATTGGTTCATCGTCATGTTGATGGAGAACACTTGTTCTCCATCCGGTCTCTCAAAGAAAAAATGCAGTTATTATAAAAATAAGATGCAAGTCTTTGGAGAATAAAGTTCAGCCGGTCTTACCATAAGAGGTTCCCACCAACGTATGTGATCACCTCAAAAACCAAGCACCGTAAGTAGTAGTGCTTTGGAACAAATCTTCAAAGATCGCCCGTATCAATGTTGGAGATGTCATCTCAAAATTACGCTTTGGAATAGCTGCGAAAGATCCGGATACTACTGCCAAAAACTGGAAAATTTCTGGTCCACGAAGTCAGGCATGCGCGAGCGCCATTAACTAGGGCGCGAAGTCGCTCTTTTGTAATTTGGAATTCCAAAGTAGTAGGGCGGTCGCTTGACTTGACGCACGGGGCGCTCTTAGTATTTTGGAATTCCAGTGTTTTAGCCGAAGTCGCTTCTATGGCGCATGCCGAAAGTAAAATTTTTCGTCGAAGTGTAGTAGCGAAGGCTTACTCACGTATGCCTTGGCCGAAGGAAGCTTGATTTGCAAAAATGAAGTCGAAACGGGGAATCGCGGGTGTGAAGGGTGAGTGATGGAGTTTAGGTGTAGTGTGAGTTGTGAGAATAGTTTGTATCAAGTTTATATAGGTTTAAAGTTGCTAAAAAGGATCGGAAAGTTGCCAAAACTAATTACGGCAGTTCGGAAATCCTAAAATTTCCAAACTTCGAACGAAACAACTCATAACCTCGGATTCTAATTCAAACCCAAAGATCTTTTAGGTTGATTTTATGATAGAATGTACCTATTTAATCTAGATTTCATCCTACAATGATACTTGATCATATTTCTGCCTAAACAACCATATTTTCACCTTGACTCCATGATTAATTCTAATCTGAGGGTTATACAAAAATCATGCTTGAATTGATAAAACCACCCCCAAACAAGTTGGGAAGGTGGGGTCAATATGAAACAACCATGCATAATGAAAATAGGCCCTTATATTAAAATTTCATTCGAGTACCACTATAAAATTCAAATTACGGAAATAAAAGTTACATTACAATAAAACAACAAAAATAAATAAAACAACAACCACTATCAATCCTCGGACTCTCTAAACAAAACTCGCCATCGGTGGCGGATGGCACACTCTCTAGTGGTGGCTCACGGGCTCCGAAGGTCCAGCAGGTCGTCGCGCCTTCGGCCGACGGCGGCTCATGCCTCGTAGGCTGTGTCCTCGAAGCGTAGTCCAGATGAGGTGGGAAGCGTGCAAGCATATCCACTCTAAACGGGCGGCCATCTTCCATCAGCCTTTCGCTCCCTCCCATCTCTCATCCTCTCTCTCGGGTGCGGATCTCGGTTGTGATGAATAGTCGCCTGTCGAGTCCGGAGGTCTGCAGATAGTGTTCGCTGAACGCGATGCCCCTATGAAGCATAGCCATGCGTTACGCGATCGACCAACACCTCTGGAAGGCATCTGCATCAAAGCAGGTCACGTCCTCCTCATCCTCGGAGGCATCCTCATCCTCCTCCTCTTCATTCTCAGCTCCTCCATCCTCTTCTTCTTCTTCTCTATCCTCAGCCCTCCTCCAAACTTGTTGGACACACTCCCTATAGATACGCGTGTTACGGTGCAGGGTAATGTAAATCCTATCAGACGCCGGAGCTACTTTCATCTTCAGCATGATCTTGGTGATTAACACAGGAAGAGGTGCCAAAGACCTTCCGACCCCCCTAATCATGCTCAGCAAAAACTCCAGGATACAGAAATCGTACTTCTGCTCCTGGAGTATCCATAAGAGGTGGAGGCAGGTCAGACCGATGTCACTGACCTTGTCCTTCCCTAGGACATTCCGACCAATCCACCGGCTGTAGCCCATTTGGTTGGGTCCCGAGGGATGCCCGCGAACACAATGGGAGTTTGTATTGTAGCTCCATTGATGACGATGCGCCCATCAATGGCTCTACCCGTCAAAACCGGGGCTCCCCGTAAAGTGGCCTCGGATGGATTCTAGGCGGAATGCCTAGAATCTCTCTAACGATCCCGTAGTCAACTCCCTTCTTTCTTCCTTACCATCACAAAAATCCTACTCCCCTCCAACTCCCCGGTGTTGTAGAACCGTCCGGACCAAGTCTTCGTGGTAGAAGGCTTTGGTCGAAATACCGAAGACTATTCCGTCTCTACTAGCCATTTCGTCACCGTGAAAACGGAAAGCGAAATGGTCGGCAATGAAAACTTGTTCGGTATAATTCGGCGTTGTTGAGCCATCTAGTGTTTGAAAATGGAGTGAAGGTTTAAATATGATGTGGTGGTGGTGGTTTGACTTGACCGACCGAAAGAACGACAGTGGTGGTGGTGGAGTGGTGGCGGTCACAAAGACCAAATTTGTGAATTATTGGTGGTTTTAGTTATTTAAATCGGTGGGGTTGTGGTGGTTTGGTTTTTAGAAGATTTGGGGTTAGGATTTGATTTTTGCTGGGTTTATGGTATTTTCTTTTTAATTTTTATTTTTCTAGGTTTGGAGCTTTGTTAATGGCGGTGGAAGATGAAAAAACGATGAACTGTTGCTGAAGAAGGTAAGGGCGCGAGCGCGCTGAAAGGCCACGGGTCGTGGTTGGGCGCGGGTTGGGCCCAAGCCCAAAATCGAAATTTTTGATTTTTTCGATTTTTTTCGCGAATTTCAAATCAAAATTGCCGCTTCGTTACCGGTCCGATTTTTGCGAATGAGATATGGAAATGATCAGGAGGGAATTTCCTATCCAATGATCCATAAAACACTCTATTCCGACTTCGGATGACATACGAGATAGTGGAAAACGCCTCGAAGTGCGTGCATGACGTAAGTTATGCGAACGAATGAACTCTAAATTAATAGATTATGTCAATCCGAAGCGTAATACAATAAAACGGCCTAAGCAACTCTAATGGGACATAAAACATTTATTACGAAACATGAACACCCCACCCCAAACAAATTTTTACAACGGCTTAGAAAATTTGTTTTAGTAATGGGTCTTTTAAAGTCGATTCGAGACTTCCTAGATTACTATGTTTATTTTTATTTTTTTTTTTTTATTTTATTTTTATTTTATTTTTAGAAGGAAAACGATAAGCAATAAAGACATAATTCACACCATAGAGAAACATGACTCAAAAATCCGAGAAAAACATGCAAGAGTGGAAAACGTGAACTATGTGAACCGTGGACTTAGGATCCGTACTTACAGCCACACACTCCATAGGGAGGGCCCGGTTACCTTAATGGTGCACTCACCAATATATTAAAGTGAAAGGAAATGCACCAAACACAGAAATTGAGTCGTTTATAGTCGGATACTTTCGAGACTTTATCTAAAACATATGTATGAACATGCGGTTGTTCATATATCAACAACCTAAATAGTTGTGGATCATTCCATAAATAAATATCACATAAAACATATCCAAACACAATGAAACACCAATTTTCCTATGACTCAACCTAGTGAAATGAAAGCGAAGTCGGATAACCCTATTGTGTAACCTATCATGCACCTTATTTTTCATTTTGAATGAGTGGGTGTTCTAGTAAATAAGTGTGGAAAAGTGAATGGTTGTGGAGAATATGGTGGATATGGATAAGTTGTAGAAAGACAGCTTGTACACAATGAGGATGTGGTTTTAGCACCGAACTCATTCATTGTGTGTGTAGGGACTGGGACAATCTCTGAAAAATTAAGGTGTCAAATAGTTTGTCCTTCCTCAAGTATCTGTTTGCTAGGAGGATTTAAAAATTATGAAGCACAGGGAGAAACAAAAGGATCGAGTGCAAACTCGAGGTTCCTTTGAAAGGGTGGAAGGAGGGGAATCGAGGTGGATGTTGTGCAAGTTAGTTCTTGATAGGGTGAATTTTCACCTACTCGAAAAAACTCATCGAATTCCCCATCTAGATTGGTCATATCCACATTACTATGGTAGTCCTCTACATCTTTGAAAAGTCATCTATCCCGGCCCCTCATCAATAACATGTGTATCGACTAGTGTAGGAATGAAAATGTTGGAGTCTGACTTTCCAAAGGAAAGAATTTTGGTAATATGATTATCAGGGAACGTGTTGTTGAAATAATCTCGAGCAAAGCTCTCGATCATGCTAACCTCTCCATCCATAGACGAATCGGGTAACTGTGTCCTTGTTTTAAAAACATTGACTTCAACAGCAAGATGGCCAAAAGACATGGACATTGAACCATCCGCGGCAATTAATGAGCGCATTGGCGGTTGCCGGGGAAAGGGCGCCCTAAAATGATCGGACGAGTCGTTAGCGACTTCTCAGATCGAGGACTACAAAATCAGCCCTGATAGTAGAAATCCTGAACTTTACCAAAGACATTTTCGACTACACCCTTAGGATACTTAATAGACCGATCACTAATTGCAACGTCATTTTAGTGGGTTGCATCTTGTCTAGACCTATTTGTCTATACAAATAAAATGGGAGTAAGTTAACACTAGCCCCCAGGTCTAATAACGCGGTCGTCGTATAGGAATCTCCTAAGGTGCATTTTACAGTAGGACGACCAGGGTCCTTGTACTTAACAATTCCATTATGTTCAGATAAGGTTGGGAATTGTTCTGTTAAAAAGACGTCTTTTGGTATATTTGTCTTACGCCTAGTAGTACACAATTCCTTAAGAAACTTAGCATGATGTGGTAGCTTTTTAATAGCTTCGAGGAAGGGAAGGTTTATAGTTAGATTCTTGAAAACGTCCCTAATCTCCTCGTAATTTGTATCCCTAGTTAACATGGCTAATTTTTGTGGAAACGGTGGTTTCTGTCTATATTTAGCTATGGTATCAGCTGGATGTTTAACCGTGGCTTTCTGTTTCTTAGGTTGTGTTGTAACCGGTACCTCTACGGTGGTAGGCTCTTGAGTTTCTATTTCGCATCTAGTAAAATAGTAGGTGTAGGGGGCTCTTGGTGGGGTAACTATAGGCATAGTTACCTTGTTATCAACCACTCTGCCCGAGAGTGGTGATGGCATTTATCTCACCTACATTTTCAAATTCATTACTAGTATTATCCGTTACCTCAAAGGCTGTGTTTGTTGTTTTAGAATTATGTATTGCGTGACTTGGCAACACACCTTTGGTTTGGGCTTTATCTTGAGCCAACTGTTGGGTTAAATTATTAACGGATTGTAGAAGGCATTGGTTAGATTGAGCCGTAGTTTGGAAAAGTTTTTGCTCACTTGTATGAAGGTGTCAAGGCGATCCGGTTGTGTGGGTGTAGTAGTCACGGGTGGTGTGATTGGAACTATTTGCTTATTTATAGGTGGATTCTGATAAAATTTGAATTTGAAGGAATTCCTTGTAGACACATTTTTGGCTTACGAAGTTGCAAGTTAGTCAAATTGTTTTACTTGTCGGATGCTTATATATTGATCAAGTAGATGGAGGAAAGATACAAAATTGGAAGAAATTTGTCTAGTAGATGGAAGAAGAGGTGAAAGAAAGTAGTAACGACTTTATGTTGTTGAGGCACACAAAATTATCTCATCTTACTTCATGGGGTAGGCTTTTGATGACAGAAATGGCCTCTACCTTTTTGGTGAAGAGGCAAGTGAAATCTATGAGCAACATTTGAAAGTGGTACATGAAATGATTAATCAAGTGATGCCTATTAAAGGAGTTTGAATTTCTAAAAAAAATGCCTCGATATGTGACTTTGAATGAGCGAATCTAGCTAAAGCAAAATGGAGTGGGAAACATAGATTTGAAGTCCTTTGAAAAGAAGGCCACAGGTTCAAGCACAAGTTTTGCAAGGCATTGTAATGGATGTGGACTTCTATAAGCGATCGGTGAAAGCGATCCAAGCCTACAAAATGAAACATCCGGATTTTGATTAGTAATGTTTCTATTGTTTATTATTTTTTTAAACAAATTTAACAAGTTTACTCTTTTATTTTTAATTTGTATTTAGGTTAATATTGGCTTTTAAGGTTCAATTTAATTTGTTCGAGTCAACCGATGGTGGTGGTTGTAACTTGTTCAATCTACTACATAAGGTTTTTCATGGTCTAAACCATGAAAAAGTGGATCATGAAATTTTGTGAGAGAATCAAGATTTGTATCGCTAGTGAACTAGTGGCATTTTTTATTCGGTAAATTAAATGGAGTCTGTAGTTACTAGATTAGCATTGTTTTTTGTATGTTGAATTTCACGAGGTGTTTTCTAGGTGTTCCTCTCATGCAAGACTATTTTTAAACTTATCATCTTAACAATTACGTATACTTTTATAAAACCTAGGGTTATATACTAAAAGCATTACTTTTGTATTAAAATAGCTCTTGTTTAATTCTTTATATTTTGAATGAGAATCATATGGGCAAATGTTATGCATATTGATAAGAGTGAAGTGAATAGTTTACCTTTTTCAACTCTAAAATGGACAGCCAATGAGCGATGAATTCAACAACGTAAAAGTAAACTAAACTATCTTTTATTACTTGTTTATCAAAGTTTTCTTCTTCTACTTTATCAATCCTATGAGATATAGTGGAGTAGAGTGATTAGTTCCACTCTTAGTCCTTCCGTATGCTTGTTTTCTAGTCTCAATACTCTACTTAAAGTCAATGAGAGCTTTACAAAGGGGCTACTAAACTATGGTGCAACTACCCACAAGATGCAACTAGTCGATTATCGACAACTATGGGAATGCTACGTTGATTCGATGTTAAGGAGTTAGAGGGGATTGATTCCACCTTAACTCAA
Organism: Coptis chinensis; assembly: GCF_015680905.1. Lineage (NCBI taxonomy): Eukaryota > Viridiplantae > Streptophyta > Magnoliopsida > Ranunculales > Ranunculaceae > Coptis > Coptis chinensis. The sequence goes on from NC_141456.1 coordinate 44,290,128, forward strand.
CTTAATCCACTAACGACGAAGTCGTCAGTAATCCAATTGAACTGCTACACGTAACAATCGGTTCTTCCTAATCCCTAATTACACATGGCATTTCTACCAATTTATAACTAGCATGTGAACAATTAAACCCATTCTCATGGTGAACTAATTATTTACAAGTGGAATAGAAATTACGACGACTCTACGATAAACGGAATCAAGCTTTCATCAAGGCTTCTCAACCCCCTCTAATGGAGTTTAGCCTTGAATCATTCCGCAATCATTTCCATTTAGATTAAAACTAAACATAATATAAAGCATTGAAATTTACTTAATTAAACAATAATGGAATCTAATTAATAACTAAGAATTGAATGGTAACAAGAATTGAATTTAGATCTAATAAATTGTAAATGACAAAAACGAAATTGATAAAGAACACTACTTTATTGATCTAATCAAATTTAAGAGCAAGATTCAAATGTTTAATCTAATACAATAATTTAAATGGAACTAAACTTAATTAAAACTATTAAATAAAACTAGATCTAGAAGCTATTTTAATGGCTACTTTCTATTCTAAGCTACCTCTATTTTCTAACCTAACCATCTACCCTTAACAAAGAATCAAGCTTTTGTTTTTATACATCCAGATCTAAAAATCGTGCATGGGCTTGGAGCCAGGGTTTGGGCGAGAGAATCAGGCCCAAAACCCAATTCTTTCAGTCCAAAAAGGCCTCTTCAGCTGCAGTTGGCTTCCACAGACTTTTCATCCACTTCTGCTCCTCTGATTGGGTCAAGGCTTGGACCATTGCAAAGCTCTTTCCGAGCCGGTCGTTTTGACATAAGGTAGGCCCAATTCCGAGGTCTGAGTCCAAAGATACGGCTTTCGGAAGTTCTGCTGAATTTTGCTCCTTTATCTCGCTAAAGTGGTACATTTCTGCACATAATGGACTTTGAAGCCTGAAATGCATAAAACGCCGTGTCGGTGTTAACTCTTACTTATTATTCGCATAATTGGTCTAACAGTATGATTATTAAGGGGTTAAAACTACAGTTTTGGGCTCTTATCACATATTATATATGTTATTAGTTATATGCATGTGTCTAATACTTTATGTTGTAGATGATATGGTGTGAACATACAGAAGATCATATCATCAGTACCTTATAAAGTATAAGTAATCGTTCACAACCTAGATGGATTTGGACAAACCATTGGTACGGTTGTAGTATAATCCGCATTAGTCTATCTTGACTATAGGATTACACTAGTACACTTTGTGTGTATTGAACAGGACCAAGTGAGGTTATTTCTCCTTATACTGACTATATAAGAGAACAAGTGCCTCTGTTATTATGGATGTTTGTCCTCCTAATCCTGATATAATAACGGGCACTTACATGCATTGTACATTGCTTTAAATCATCAATGAGTGAGATTCATTTGTGAATCAACAAACTCGATGGATTGGGTAATGACATTATATGTAAGGTGTGCTGTTGATTATAGAAGGAATCCGTGCCCCGCAAGAAGTCGGGTTGATGATGTCCCCTTGAGGAGCTCAAAAAGATTGTCATGTAAACCCTGCAGGTGGATTTAATTCGACATGACAATGAGGTTGAGTGGTACTACTCAAGGACATAAGAAGTTGATTAATGTAGTTGTCAGTAACTTGACTTAATCAACGGACATTCGATATCTTAAACACGGGGAAATCAACGAGCATATAATATGGAGCCCATAAACGCTGACACGTAATTTGGGATTAGGGCGGTAGTGCAACAATGGCCTTTAGTGGAATAAGACATTTGTTGACGGACTTGGGCCATGTGTCCGGGCCAAACATGGGAAGCCCAAGCCCGTCAGGAGGCCCAACCCTAATTTCTCTTCATGGTCCCTGTTGTAGCCTATAAATAGAATACTCTTTCTCTCTGGCCAAAATTGACTATTTATTGGATCTGAAAAAGAGGCAAAAAAAGTAGATCTGAATTAGTTTCTGATCTTGAGAGAAAGAAGGGGATTGGTAGATCGTTGTCCACACAACGACCAATCTATTCTAAAGGAATACAACAGAAGATCGAGGGGTTGATTGTTGATTCGGATTCACAAAGCTTGGATTCTCAGAGTTATCAAAACCGGATCTAAAAGGTATGTTCTCTATCACATATCATGGACACCCATTGATTCCGCTGTGCGTGGTGTTCGCGGTTTGTAGAAATATTTGCATTCTGAATAACGGTTCCTACACCTTTAGGTAGTTCACGATACATGTTTGCTAAATGATTTGATTCCAAGTTTCCAACCAAGTGAAGCTCACGTACTATTTGTCTTGTTCCACTATTTCTTACATCAGTTTTTGGCAGTAGAAATTGGTGTGACAACAAACCACAAGTACAGTTGTAGTCCCACATACATACTAATATACATATTCTTTTTCATCTAACCAACATGAGAAATCATCCGCACTACAAGCCAAGTATGTGAATGTCTGAGGACTATTTACTATTTTTCTTTTTATTCTTTCAAAGAAATAGCACTGTACTTCTCACAGTTATAAAACTTTGAAGATTCATCAACAAGTATTCCATTTTTCCCACAAAAATATCCAAGTAACCCAGCAACAACAAATTGTTATACATTTTCTTCTTTTTTCACACTTGAAAAAATTCTTCATTCTGTAAATCCAATTCCAGCATGGATGGCAAACATCCTAGCTAGCTTCAAACAAGCATTTTTCATATCTGCCCCTATTAAATCTCTGCATAAAAAGTGGACAGATTTGAATGTAAAATTGTTGTCATAAAGATTTTTTATGAACTAGAATACTGATTAGGTAGCCTAATGACCTGAATTCTAAGGATTTGAATGACATGAATTCTAAAGATTTGATAACAACCAATGACCACAGCAAAAAGTGGAGAGAGAGATAAGTATGAGAGAGGGCGTGAGAAAAAATAGATTAATTGAAGTCAAATAAGGAGAGAGAAATTACTTTTGGAGAGAGAGAGTGTGTGTTGTGTGGGGAGATAAAATGGAGAGAGAGAATTAAGAAAGAGAATCACGTGAATATTTGTGGGACCCAAATTAGTTATATTTAATGAAAGAATACGAAATACTAAATTAGAAGTGTGAGTTTCCTTTTTAGTTTGAGTCTGCTCCAAGTATGTAACTTAACAGTCTGCATGAGAGCAAAATTGTATATATATATATATATATATATAGTCACTACTTAAGTTAACTTAAAATAAGTATGTATGCAAAACTTCACCTACAAAATCCTACAAAATGAATTCAAAACTAATTTTTGTGGTTATGAAGCAATTACCATAATGATTATCTTCCCAAATTTTAGCTCATTTGGAAACCGCTAACATAGATAAAAATTGTTGTCATGTTTAAAAAGAAATCTAACAGTCCATAAATGTCGAGTTTTTGTAATCATTTTTTTTCAATGTTAGAGGTTTCCAAATGAGCTGAAATTTTGTGGAGATGATCTTAATATTAATTATATCATATCCACAAAAAATTAGGTTTAAGTTCATTTTGTAGGTAAAATTTTACTTACGTAGTTATTTTAAGTTAACTTAAGTAGCTATGTATATATATATATACATATATGGACAGGCTACCTCGACACCTTATTTTGACATCCACAACTTACACAATGAACTAAGGGTTGATTTTCTGGGAATATGTTCTCCATACAATAGAGATCATCTCCACAAATCAAGACATTTGAACGTGTCTAACCTTGTCAAAAGTTGTGTTTAAGTCAGATATTTATCTAGTGGTCCACAATTTTAGCACTCTTTTTAATAAAGCTAGACATATCCAATTTAGACGAGTTTTGGTGGAGATTATATCCATTGTAAGAATATCTTCTCTGCCAAAAAACAGCCCTTAGTTTAATGTGCAAGTTTATTTTTATATTTTGGATGTCAAGATAAGATGTCAAAATATGATGTCAAGGTAGCCTGCTCCATATATATATATATATATAGTCATTCTCTAAAACGTAACTACTTAAGTTAACTTAAAATAAGTACGTAGGTAAAATTTCATCTAGAAAATGAATTCAACCCCAATATTTTGTGGATATGATATACTAACTATAACTATAAATATCATCTCCATAAAATTTCAGCTCATTTGGAAACCTCCAACATTGGCAAAAAATTATTGCAAAAACTAGACATTTCTGAACTGTTAGATTTTTTTTTAAAGATGACAACAATTTTTATCTATGTTAGAGGTTTTCAAGTGAGTTGAAATTTTGTGGAGATGATCTTTATGGTGAGTGCTTCATAACCACAAAAAATTGGATTTGAATTCATTTTATAGGTGAAGTTTTATTTACGTACTTATTTTAAGTTAACTTAAGTAGCTACTTTTTAGAGAAGGATTGTATATATATATATATATATATATATATATATATATATATATATATATATATATATATATATATGCTAAATCTATGGTGCATGAGATGTATTGAAACTAATGGTGTGCGCATTTTCTAGGCACACATTTGCGAGGGTAAAATCGGAACAAACCGGGTGAACAAGTTAATGCAACAAAAATGTAACATAAAGTACTATATGTTACAATCGATAACATAGCTTGATGTAAATCATCGTTGCTGTGTCTTCTAGGGTGCGCTTGTTTGCATTAATGAATGTAAGACATGTTTACAAAGAATACGAGGTTAACTGAGAATATAATCATATTTCTACCTCTAATCATATTTATTACTATATATATTAACAATGTAATAACCAATTCCTCATTACTAATCCTCCATTACTAACAACACATTGTGTGTGAATATTTTGATTTCTCTAAGAGTTGTTGTCAACCATCAAAAACAAAAGTGAAAGAGTTGTTGTAGGTGCTAGATTCGTTCCAATAGGCTCACTAAAATTTGAATTCCCTTGGTTCTTATACTGATCCTTGGTTCGATTCAAATGATTTATGTTGTCACTTCCAACATATCTGTTACATTTTAGTGCCACGAACGACATACAAGAAAAATATGTGTTTAATGCATATATATAATATATTATGCTACTAATAGTAGTATACTATAACAGTTGTTGTTCGTTCAAATAGGCTCACCAAAACTGGTTTGATTAAAATCACTTATGTTGTCACTTCTAGCATATTTGTCACATTTTACCCCTATGAACGACATACAATATCCATATGTCTTTAATGACTCTATATTATGCATTATGTTACTAATAGTTACATACTATAAAGTTATGCAATAGATGGAAGACCCCATCCCAACCCACATGCCTAAGTCACCCCATCAACAAACCCAACCCAAAAAACCGCCGACTCTCCATCTCCAAAAATCAAAACTCTCAATTCCTATAGGAAACTTAAACACTATGTCACCAACACTCTCATTCCAAATAACCAGTGACTGCTCTCCCTCTCATTCTGTAACATTCTCTCTTCGCATCATTAATAATTGGTACACATTTCTTATTCTTTACACATTTTGGTTTTAATGTTAAATTGATTATGTGCTTATGAGGCAAAATTGAGTTATATATTAACATTTTAGGGTATTAGTTAGTTTAAACCCCATTTGGAAATCTAAATGGAACTTAATGTAAAATTTAATTTATGCATTATTTTCTTATTTTTTATTTATCACGGGTTTTTATAGTATATGGAGTTTGAATTCTAAACTACAGTTTGTTGCTTTGTAATTATTGTTTTGATAGGTTGTGCTTTTTTGTAATCGAAGTTACTTTTCTATATTGTATAACTTATGGAAGAGGTGTAGAAAGGGGGAATATGGAAATTGATTCTACTACAAAGAGGTACGAGGAAAATGTCAATGAAAGTGAAGATGCAAATATTGGTGAGGATGGCAATGAAGGTGAAGTTCGAGGTGATGGTGGCAATGATTGGGGAGACGTGAATGGTGTAGATGGTGAATACCGCCAATGTCAATATTGCGGTGGCCCAACGGACTCGTCCCTTCTGTATAACTATTTTGCGCACGTGGCTCACAATGTTTGGAATGGGAATGTAATTTCGAATATATGTACTTATTTATTTAGTAATTATTAATGAGTTACTTAACTTCGTGTGAAATTTAATTTTGTGTGTTTTATTGTTTTAGGAGCGTGGTCCACTGAAGTGTATTCAACCCAATAAGAAGTTGAATCAATATAATGGATCATAAAAATAAAAAAATAAAAATAAATAAAAAAAAAAAAAAAAAAAAAAACAAGCTAGCTTGTATGTATGACTTGGTGATTGGTGTAGACCAGCACCCTCCGGATTTCGTGCTTATATCTGCGTTCGTTAAGAGGTGGCATCAAGAGACTAATACTTTCCACATGCTATTTGGAGAGTTGACCATCACCTTGGATGATGTGTCCCAGATCTTGGGTGTGCGGAAAAGTGTTCATGGAAGTATCGATAAGGACTTGAAGAAAATGGAGGCAGAGCAACTGCTCCATGAAGTTCTTGGAATATTGTTGGTTGCGGTGAAAGAAGAGTTGAATGAATTTTAGGTCTATTAGTGTGAGGGTGAGGTCGGAGTTTATTAGGAAACAGAAGAGGGGGGGGGGGAGGGACTATTAGGAAGGGGTCGAGTGGAGAAGAAATTCAATGTGCAGTAAAGGGAATCTTTTTTATCTTTTTGGTTGTATCCTCTTCTGTGACAAGATAGGACATGCAATTCCGATTGTTTATTTGAGGTTGTTTAGGGTATGGAAGGAGATCAAAGAGTATGTTTGGGGTGCCGATATACTTGCATATCTCTATTGGCAACTGGGGATTACAACATGTGCTGACGTGAAATCGATTTCTGGCTATTTGGCTCTCCTCCAGTTAATTGTTTTATTTTTTTATTTTTTATTTTAGTTTCTTTAATTATTGATGTCTTAGTATAGTAAATATTTTTTTTTTAAAAAAATATAATTGTAGGTATGGATCTATGAGCATTTCCCTAGGTTTAATCCCCGCTCTAACCTAAGGTATAACTTTAAGTTGCCACATGTGAAGAGGCACTCAAAATCCAATGTGCAGTATGTGGACCCAGTAGTGTCTTTGCAGTGGATATGAGTGGAGTTGGATAGGATGGAGCCACTCGAGGTAGGCATTGGGCTTTTTTTATAGCTTCATTTAATCTATTTTGAGGACGAAAGTTTTATTTTCTTAATTTATTTTGAAGGTTTATTGGGATCCGTATGTCAATGTTAGAGAGTGGCACTCGATAAATGAGATAGTGTTTTATGAAGGCTGTATATGCTTCATGGATATAAATGAGCATTACAACATTAGTAGAGTAATGCGCTAGGTTGGTTATGTGTAGAGTGTACTGAAGCACCCACCAAGATTCTATCTTATACTGTTCCCTATTGATCGATATGCAACAAGTCCCCAAAATAATATATAAGGTACGTAAACCTACCAAAATAAGGTTGATTTGCAGGTGCAGGTGGTGCTGGTGAGATTACTGTTACCTTGGTACAGGACTGATGATTCACATCAAAAGCAAAAACTGCTCTCCACCGGTTTACAACATAGAAATGGCCTTCAGAATAAATAACATCGTATCTTTAAATTAAACAGTATTAGAGATCTAGTGGAGTACATATGATAAGAGCCCAAAATTGTAGTTTAAACCCTTTAATAGTATTTCTATTTAGCCAATTATGTTATTAATAATATAGATTTATCACTAATTACGTGTTTTTGAGTATTTCAGGATTCTGAGTTGAATAAATATCAATTCGTTACTAATTAGGCGCTAAAAGGAGCTAAAGTGATTGCTAGAGAAGTTCCATGAAGAAAGCCCAAGTTTAATGGAGAAAAAGCCCTTAAAAAGCCCAAGTCAACACTGTTAAGTGAAAGTCAAACCGGGTTAGAGAGCTGAAAAAAAGTCAACAGAACTTCAAAAGGCTTTATCTTTGGACTCAGGCCTCAGAATTAGGCCCATTTTATATCAAAATGACCGGCTCAGAAAGCTCTTTCTAATGATCTGGGCCTTGACTCGATCAAAGCAGTATAAGTTAGTAAAAATGTGTGCTACAGTAATACAACCAGAATTAGAAGTCTTGGATTTAACCAATTGGGTTATGGACTTGATTTATGGGTCCATAACCTACCCTAAAAGACTATGCACGAAATTGTAACCTAAACCTCTCCTATATAAAGAGGGTTAAGGCTAAAACAAAGTTGGTTACTCCCCCCATTAGTTTAATTAGTGTAATTAGGACTCTTTCTTTCCCCTATAATTTAGGTTAGAATTAGTTTATATTTATAGCCTCCATTAAACCTTTAATAAAAATATCTTCAAGTTCTTTTATTATGTTTTCCCTTTATTATTTAAGTAATTGCAGTCCAATGAATCAAAGCTAAACTCCTATTAGAGGTAGGTTAATGAAGCTTGAGAGGACTTGATTTGTTTACCATAGATGTGTTAATTAAGGTTTAAAGTTTGGATTTTTCTTGACTTAGAGATAAGAAGAGAAAAATCTAAACTAGAGGATTGTGAGTTTTGCCATGAGAATGGAAAACAAACCTTCCTCTCATGCTAATTTGATTATGACTAGAGATGGTATAATTGAATTAGGGATCATAAAAGTCTAAGATTTATATTTAACCTTTTAGTGAGAATATAAAGATTAGGGTTTCTTAACAATCTATTCTAACACTTCTAGGAATTGAAAAGTAGATTTAATTCTCTCTCTAACATTCTTTATCTTTGATTCACATCATTATATTGTTAGTTAATTTAGTATAAATTCGTAGTATCATCATAATAGTTAATTTCTTATTCAAATCATTACTCTCATCATTGTTCATTTTGTTTGATTAGTTAAATTATATTTATGTCTTGATGGTTTATGAGTGGAACGAATCCGTACTCTTTATATATTGCATAATGAATTGAGAGTAGGAATATTGATCTAAACACTTGTTTATGTTGATTGACTATTTGTATTTACGCATAGATAGTTAGTCTACATAAATTGGTGATTATCAACATGCTATGCTACCAGGTCTAAAGTAGGTCAATCTTCTATTTCCACCATAGATTGCCATGACTACATAATTAGGCGTTGATGCCGGATTTGCAGATAGGCACGCCTTGCTAATGTAGTAAAATGTTCTAATTCCATCATCTTCAGCGACATAAAAAGTTGTCATAGGGAGAAGTTGAGTTTCATTGTCGACTGAATGAAAGAAAAAGATTTAATAGTGTGACTTCATAGTTTTGTTGCACTGTATACAACCATCCGTAGTTAGAACCGTAGCAATACATGGGGAACTCGCAACTGGAAACTGCAGATTCTTTGCTCTGACAGACTACATGTATACATTTCATGTCTAGTCTTCGCGGTTAAGTTCAGTAGGAAGCATGACTCATGAGGAAAGGAAGTTGGCATGCGATGAGGACCTTAAACTTGTGAATTTCAAGATGCATAGATGTTGGAATCTCTTGTGTATTTCTAAATACTAGTATGTGTGTGCAAAGTGGAGGAGATGAACAAAGGGTGTTCTCTCTACTTTAGTGCATAGTAGATAGTCCCACATTGGTTATCCACCACATCGGGTCGGGTTCGGGCTTGGGCTTGGGCTTGGGCTTACTGTTGTGGGTAGTGGTTTGATCAATTGCCTAAACTTGTTTTTCTTTTTTCTTGAGCAGCAAGTTTCGGTGTTCTATTAGGAGTTGGTCTCTCTTCCTTATTTGTTTAGGAGACCGACCTAACCTCTATAAATAAGACTGTGAGTCCATAGAGGGAATGGATTTCAACAGAAACCAATCTCAGAGAAACAAAAACTCGCACCTTCCCTATTCTTCTTCTCTTCTTCCTGTAGCCGCCTGAGAGAGTTATATTGTTGTTCTAGAGAGTAGTTTGTTCTAGTGCAAAGTCAAGCTACTGTACACCATTGAATCCCGTGAAGAAGATGCCATGCTTCCTTTCTGCACCATTGGAAGGGGCGAAATCTTTCCTTAAGTACACTTGATGGATATCCACCTACGTGAATGTAGAACTGGATCGGTTCGTATGAGTATACGGTCAAGTACTCTAGAGTATTCATGGAACACAGGTAGCGCAAGGGCCTAAAAGCGCAACACCGCAGAACAGGCATATAATGAAAGAGCAGTGTGGGTGCAATTTGACACCTGCTTCTTTTTGTGTTTATTGAATGTAGATAGATGATGGTCGTTGAACAAAATAGAAGCATATCAAAACCTAATTATCCCTCAATGAGTAAAGGGTGAGTAGGGTATCGTTCCACTTTTAAGTGTATGTTTATATGAAGGACAGGACTGGAAAGGGGGTTTGAGGGATTAAAAACTATTATTATAGATATTGTAGATTCTAATGCTAAACTAAACTAAACTAAACTAAACTAAACTAAACTATTGAGAATTTATAAGAGAGGGAATTCAAGAGATTAGAATCCACCAATACTTTTGATCCAATGACCTTTTTCTTCATAGTTGTTCTCACAAGTAGACTACAATTAGGCAATCGAGTGAGTGCCGATGCCCTCTTAGATGAAACATCGTTAACAATTAACTCTACTTAAGGTTGTTCCTATGTTTATTGATAATCATAAAAATTGATAGTTTTACTAATAAATAAAGCGAAGAAATTCTAAATGTAAGTAAAACTAAAACTGAACTTATACTTGATTTATCAAATATTTCTACTCTCGATACTATTGAAGTAGAGTTGGAATAAAAGATTCGTTCCACTCCTAGTTCTTTAGCACTCAAGTTTCCTATGACTATCAATCCTACCAAAGTCAATGAGATAATTACAAATTATACTACGAAATGCTACGGAATACTAAGGTTTGAATCTAGAATAAGAATTAAAGGGGAATTGAATCCAACTTAAGAACTAGCATAGATTGTTGTAATCCAATTCTTACGTAAGAACGTAAGAATTGGTCATTTTAATCCCTAATTATACATGGCATCTCTACCAATTCATAACTAGCATGTGAGGAAGTCCACCCATTCTCATGGTGAATCAACTCCCTTCTAGAGTGGAATAGACTCTTACAACGATTTTACACTACACAGTCAAGTTTTCATCAAGGCTTCATCAAACCCTTCTAATAGAGGTTTAGCCTTGATTCATCAAACTATTATTTCCAATTGAATTAAAACTAGGCATCATATAAATATTTTAACTTTACTAAATTCAACTAATTAATAATTGAAATCTAAATTAACAACTAAGAATTCATTGAATAACAAGAATTGAAATTAGATCTAAACAATTATAAATAACAAAACCAAATTTAACAAGAACTAACTATTTTATTTATCTAATCAATGATAAACAATGATTCAAATACTTAATCTAAAATAAGGAATGAAACTAATTAATGGAATGGAAACTAATTAATTAACTAATTCAAAACTCAAAAACTAGATCTAAAAGCTAAGCTTTTTAATGGCTACTCTAATGGCTACCTTCTAACCTAAGCTAATTGATACTTAATAGCTAAGTCTTGTGTGTGGAAATAGAGGAGACCAGACTCACATTTTCGTGCATGGGCAGAGGGTCCATGTTTTGGGCCAGAAAATCGAACCCAAAGCCCAATTTCTTCAGTCCACTGGCCCCTTTCCAGCTGGCTTTGACTTCAATAGGCTTTTCGTCTACTTCTTCTCCTCTGATTGGGTCAAGGTTTAGACCATTGGAAATCTCTTTCCGAGCCGGTCGTTTTGACATAAGGTACGTCCAATTCTGATGCCTGAGTCTAAAGATACGATCTTTGAAAGTTCTGCTGACTTTTGTGTGCTGTTTCTGCCCGTCTTGCCCTTTAATCCCAGAACTTCTTAGCAACCAACCCTTTGCTCCTTTATATCGCCAAAGTGGCATATTTATGTACATAATTGACTTCAATGCCTAAAATACATAAAAGCACGTAATTAGTATTAGCTCTTATTTATTACTCGCATAATTGGTTTAAAAGTATTATTGTTAAGGGGTTAAAACGACAGTTTTGGGCTCTTATCAAACCACCCCTGATAAACGTAAAATGAATAGTTTTACCTACGAAATAAAACGATGAAACTCTAAACGTAAGTAAAACTAAACGCTTATTTACATGCCTATATTTATCAAAGATTTCTACTCTCAATTCTATCGAAATAGAGTGGAGTAACAAATTCGTTCCACTCCTAGTTATAACTGTGCATTGGCCTAACATATTGATTATTGTACCCTGTAGGTGTGACTTGTTGGTTATTTCTCCAACCGAAGTTGGGATTTGGTCTCCAAGGGGCGTTAGGTTCACTATTAATGGAACAAGAATGTTCATAGGCTATAGGGCGATTAAGTCGGGATGCTCGGGACTCAACCAGAAACTACATGGATTTGAATTTACATTCATGACGGAGATAGGCTTTTTGTTGTATAGAAATGGCCTCTACCTTTTTGTGAGGGATTCAATTAGAGTTTTAAGCTCGGGGATCTAATTTAACCTCAAACATACTGGTAGCCTTAATTGTTGAAGAAGAACTAGCGGAGCGGGAGTAATCGTCACTACCCCCCCCCATTATTATTATGCTTAGTCTGATCTTCCAAAAATTTATATGCCTCTGAGGCTCCTTTACTTAGGAAACTACCCCCATTCATTATGTCTAGGACTTCTTTATGGTGGTGTAGAAGTCCTTTGAAAAAGGCACGAACTAACGTGTCTTTTGCTAGGTGATGGTGTGGACACTCTATAAGGAGATCGGTGAAATGATTCCAAGCCTCTGAAAATGATTCATGAGGATTCTGTCGAAAGAAGTGAATCTTGGAAAGCATTTCATCCGTCTTTAGGGGTGGGTAAAAATGTTCCATAAACAGCTGAACAAGTTTGGCCCACGAGTCCACAGAATTAAGGCCTTGGGCGATTAACCAAGGCACGCCTTATCAGCTAAGGTGGAAGGGAATACCCTCAATTTAATTTGTTCCGCACCAACCGTAGGATGGTGGAATGTTGTAAGGACTTGTTCAATCCTACGCATGTGCTGATAAGGTTTTTGGTAACAAATTAAATATATTTGGGGGGATGCGGAAATCGCCCACTAGGTTTGCTAGAATGATGCAAGATTTAGGGCTATCGCTCAAGGCTTTATAAAAGTCAGAGAGAGGAGTCTCTCTTTCTTCATCCATAATATCAGGTGGTGTGTGTGAAATAGTAGCTAGAGGTGTAGTGGGTGGGAAACTAGATAGACTTGTTTGTTGACGTTGCCGTGTAATTACGTTAGGTGTTTTCTTCGACCCGGACCTTAATCTCATGCAAGACTAAGTCAAACTTAACTAAACATGCAACACTCCAAACAATTACGATATACTAGTAGAAACCTCTAACCGGAGATGCGAGGTGTGGAAGAAAGGAATACCTGATTCGTCCTTGCTTCTCTTATGAATAAGCGTCTTGTTTTACGCGTGTTCAGTGTATATAACAAGTTAAAACACTGAAAAACATGAAAAATAGAAATTTGAAACAAACCCGGAAAATCCGCAAATTTCAGCTTTGTAGCTGGTGCGCTTTGGCCCTTGCCGTCGGCTCCGTGTTCGATAACTTAGCGCTGGTCGCGCTTCGGTATGGGGCGGTCGCTCTATGTTCCAAGAACTTAGCGGGTCGCTCGGTATGGGGCGGTCGCTCAAAGGTTCCAGCGCTTTTTGCGGCAGTGCGCTTCGCTTTGGGTGCGGTCGCGCTCCGTGTAATTTTTCGCGGAACTTTTCAATGCTGAAACGAACAACCACAGTATGAATCAAACAAGGGTGGGTGGGTGAAATGGGACTTAAAAATGACTAATTATACTATAAAAACAATGCTAAAGTGAAACTAAGACGGCAGCGGCGCCATTTGATAAACGTAAAATGAATAGTTTTACCTACGAAATAAAGCGATGAAACTCTAAACGTAAGTAAAACTAAACGCTTATTTACGTGCCTATATTTATCAAAGATTTCTACTCTCAATTCTATCGAAATAGAGTGGAGTAAAAAATTCGTTCCACTCCTAGTTCTCTAGCATGGAATGTTTTCTAATCTAATTAGTCGTTTTTAAGTCTAATGAGAGCTTTACGAAAGGGAATTATACTACGATGTAATATGAAAAGCAATATGTTGAATGTCACTACGAAATATATGGAAATAATAATGTTCTTGAATCTAGATAAAGAATTAGAGGGGAATTGAATCCACCTCGAATCAAACTTAATCACCTAGAATAGACTGTTGTAATCCAATTCTTACGTTCTTACGGTAAGAATTGCTAGTTCTAATCCCTAATTAACATGGCATTTCTACCAATTATAACTAGCATGTGAGGTCGTCCACCCATTCTCATGGTGAAACACGACCTTCTAGAATGGAATAGACTCTACAACGCTTCTACACTATACAACTAAGTTTTCATCAAGGCTTCATCAACCCCTCTAATAGAGGTTTTAGCCTTGATTCATCAAACCATCATTTCCCATTGAAATTGAATACAACATATTACAAAGATTCTAACTTTATGAAATTTAACTAAACAATAATCGAAATCTAATTAATAACTAAGAATTGAATGATAACAAGAATTGAAATTAGATCTAATAAATTGTAAATGACAAAAATCGAAATTGACAAGAATAACTATTTTATTTATCTAATTAAATGACGAACAATCATTAAAGGAATTAAATAAAAACAAGATATGAAACTAATTAAATTAAACTAATTAAATCTAAGGAAAACTAGATCTAGAATTAATTAATGGAGGCTACTAATCTAATCTTTAATCTAGGTCTAACTATCTACCATTAACAAAGAGCTAAGCTTTGGTTTTTATATGTTCAGATCCAAAAATCGTGCATGGGCTTGGAGCCATGTTTTGGGCCAGAGAATCAGGCCCAAAACCCAATTCTTTCAGTCTAAAAAGCCCTCTTCAGCTGTAGTTGGCTTTAATAGACTTTTCGTCCACTTTTGCTCCTCTGATTGGATCAAGGCTTGGACCATTGGAAATTTCTTTCCGAGACGGTCGTTTTAACATAAGGTAGGCCCCATTCCGAGGTCTGAGTCCAAAGATATGGCCTTCGGAAGTTCTGCTGACTTGTGTGATGTTTCTGCCCGCGTCGACTTTTCAGCTTTTGATCGGGCTTTAGAAAGGCTTTGTCTTCTTGAATCTTGGCATTTAGTCACGGAACTCCTTAGTAACCGACCTTTGCTCCTTTATCTCGCTAAAGTGGTACATTTCTGCACATAATGGATTTTGAAGCCTGAAATGCATAAAAACACGTAATCAGTGTTAACTCTTAATTATTACTCACATAATTGGTCTAAAAGTATGACTGTTACAGGGTTAAAACTATAGTTTTGGGCTCTTATCAACCCCGAAACAGCATTTTGCTTGTCCTCAAGCAAATATGAGAAATTACCTTAAGTGACAAAAAATGGAGTTCTAAATAATCTCGTTTTGCCGAGTGAGATTGCATTGACCATATGCAACAAGGCCTTAAACCACTAGGAATTCCCTTGTGGACGAGTTATAGCCTCGTGAGAGTTTTCCAGTGAAGGTACTCACAAACTTCATCTATACTACAACGACTCAAAAATAAAACTATTAATCTTTATCTATGTCTCAATTATCTATACATCTCACTAGCAATAAATACAGAATAATCAAGTCGAAACCTAAGCTAATATATGCATAATAATCAATTATCTACGAATAAACATATATACAATGAGTAATACTATGAGATGAACTACCAGGTCCGTTTATGAAAAATCATAATAGCGTCCTTAAGTAGGTCCTCACATAAATGTCAAGACAAAAACCACTCTGATTTTTCCGCTCAAGTTTCGCTACTCCAATGTGCAGTGGGCACACTTTACCTTACAATCTCAATGACACACAAGGAAGTCAAAGTCGATCAACCACATCTGCCACTTACTATCACACTATCCTATTCCTAATTGAGCTAGAGGTCTTTATTAGGTGTTGTGGGGATTTGGAGATGGTTTAAGAAGGAAAGAAATGGATATTCAAAGAGGACAAGTCTGAGATAATAGAGTCTTCATATTATGTAACTAAAGAAAACATTATTCTTTACTTTTGCTTCTACACTTTGTTTCCATCCTTAGCCATATATTTTTCTTTTTCTTTTTCTTTGGCTTTTGACTCCTTGATTTTATTTTTGGAGTTCTAACTCTTTATTTCCTTTTTTTTTTTATATATATATATTTGGATGGAAACTTAATTTTCTCTTCTGAAGCGACTAACGAATTCTTGATTTCAAAGGTTCTTCTCTTTTCTATTCTTTATCTCTATTCTCAGACTTATTCAAAGAATTGGGTAGGTTGATTTTTTTTTTTTTTTTTTTTTGTAACAGGGTAAAGGATTTGTGGTTTATGAAAGGCTAAAGAAAGGCTCAGAGGGGCGACTAGCGGAAAATAATTCATAGGTTGGAATTTCTGGCTATATCGATCCAAAGAAGGCTTAAATTCTCGCTTAGGATATGGTATAGTAATCAAGCAAGTGGACGTGTGATTTCTCTATCCGGATTTTACTTCTCCCTTGTGTCATTTCTTAAATGTTCGCTCATTGAAGGCTTTAGGATA
Source organism: Coptis chinensis (assembly GCF_015680905.1). Lineage (NCBI taxonomy): Eukaryota > Viridiplantae > Streptophyta > Magnoliopsida > Ranunculales > Ranunculaceae > Coptis > Coptis chinensis. The sequence continues at coordinate 44,306,721 of NC_141456.1, forward strand.
TATTCTCACAGGATTTGTAGAATAAGTACTCTAGCCTAGATTTCAGAAACTTACTGCCAACAATCATAGATACTCATGTAACATATTTATAAATAGATGCAAGGATTATTACCTATATATTAGCCTAAGTTTCTAAAAACTATTCTAATGCAAAAGCTACGTGAGACTTCTAGATTATTGAGAGCATAGAGAAAGAAAACAATACCAATATTCCTAAGTGTATAGCATACTTTTTATTTATATTTTTAAAATTTTTGAATTTTTTTAACTAAAAAACAAATGCATATTATACATATCTATATCCTAACAGATGCCTTAATTACACGTGTTTCTATGCCCCCCCCCCCAAACAAAAAGCATACTTTGTCCTCAAAGTATTTAAATAACTAAGATAGAGAAATACCATTGAAACGCGTGAAATTCTGGAGCATCTACAAAATAAGGTTAAACATACTAATATAGAAAAGAAAAATTGACGCAACTCTATAAGCAGACACTAAGTGAAATATAAACTAACCTTAACTCCCGTTTAAACATTTTGCTCCTCATCCTTAGTGAAGAAATGAGGTTCCTTATCATTCTGCCACGCCATGATAATTTGCCAGGCTTCACGCCACTTATCGTCTACTATTGTTAACCTGTCAAGCGCCATTTGGTCGGATGGGGTGTAAGGCGCAACCTGATGAGCTTATATCCTCCACCCTTGCCAAGTCATTGCACGGAACGATCGAATAATACAATTGGTGGGTCTCACAATGTCGACCCCAACCCAATCCGTGAAACGGGCACAAAAAACAGGGAAGAAACATAGCATTATATGGCAAATTAAAACAGGCATAAGAAGGTACTCATGCCTCATGCTATGGGCTCGGGCTAAACTAGACATTAGGGTCTGAGGAATATCATAGAGTATACATCCCCCAGCTAAAGCAAGGAAAATATCACAAGTTTTGTCATTCACAGAAGAATAACGTCATTCCCCTCTAATATTTAGCATGATCCAAAACATAACAGTGCCCATGTTCATAGACAGGCTACCAAGGGCGACGTTATAATCCCTTTGGTCCTCTATCCTAAAGATTCCCGCCCCGTAATGCTCATGCAAATTATCATAGTTATACATGTACATATTATCTACCAAATAAGCCCATGAGTCTTGTAGTTCGGCCGGCATAGCAAGTCCAAGCATAAAGGCTATCAAGAACCTGGAAATTTCCATTGGTTCATCCCTGATGGTGATGGAGAACAGTTGTTCTCCATCTGGTCTATCAAAGAACTTACAATTATCATAAAAATAAGATGTAAGTGCGGGAGAATAAAGTTCACCAGGACTTACCAATAATGGCTCCCATCCTACTAGAATGATCACTTCGGGAAACCACGCACCATAGGTGTCACTTTGGAACAAGTTTTCAAAAGAATGTTCCGGTATGATACGAGGGAATGTCATCCCCAATAAACTCGCTGGAATAGCTGCGAAGGATCCTGGAACAACCCACAAAAAATTGGAATTTTTCTTGCCCACAAGGTTTTGGGCGCGGGGTTGCCTCCACCTATGCCTGGATAGGGCGCGAGTTGCGCCTTGGTGATTTCAGAGTTCCAGGCACTTGGGCATAGGTCGCGCTCACTTTGTGCCTAAGATGGGCGCTGTCGTGCTTTCGGGGATGAAAACTGAATTCCAAACTTATGGAATTCCAGGTGTTATTTCGGTCAGTCGCTCCGATGAAATTCTGTCAGAGAGTGCCTAGGGCGCAGTCGCGCTCCATCAGCAGCGCAGCGCCCGAAATGCCGATAGTGCTAAAATGGATAAGAATATGGGAATCGTGGGAGTGAAATGTGAGAGATGAAAGTGAGGTGTAGTGTGGGTTGTGAGTGTAGAATGAATGAAGTTTTTATAGGTTTTAAGTTGCTAAAACGAATCGAGAAGTTACCAAAAAGTTTTAAGGCAATTGCCGGAAACAAAAAATTTCCAAAACCAAAAACAGAAACAACCCATATTCTCTATTCCGAAACAAACCTAATATCTTTTAGGTTGAATTTAGGATAGAAACTACCTAATTCATCCAGATTTCATCCTATCATAATATCTATTCATATTAATGCCCATATCGGCAATATTCTCAACCCTCACTCCAACACAAATTCTAAACCGAAGGAGCATATCAAAAATCATGCTAGAATACATAATACCACCCCCAAACAATTCGGGAAGGTGGGATTAATGATAAAAACAATGCACAATTTAAAAAGAACCGGATTATATTAAAACGGAAATTCAAACAACATTTAACAACCAAATTCAAAATTAAATACGAAATTCATAAATTAACATCTGAACTAAAATAAAAAGCAAATACAAAACAACATCAACTCATAATATTCTTAAACCACTCGCAGCTGGTAGTGGAAGGGACATGGGAAGGTGATGCCTCCTGAGCTCCTGATGGGCCAGAGCCATCCGTCCTGCAGCAACGACGCTCGTGCCTCACAACTCCTCAGAAGAAGCACCCCCCTGGGGTGGAAAGCGTGCAAGCATATCATCTTGAAAGTTTTGTTGAGCTTCCATCTTGGCCCTCGTCTGTTCCCACCACTCATCCTCGCGCTGGGCACGAGTCTCGAAGTTATGATGCATGGTAGCCTACCGAGTGCGGAGGTCTTCACAAATAGTATTGAGAGAACGCATGCCACGATGAATCACAGCCATGCGTTCTGCATCCGACCTACACCTCTCCAAGGCATCGGCATCAAAACATGTCGTGTCCTCCTCATCCTCCGAGTCATCCTCTTTGACTACCCTCTCTTCAGGCAACCTCCAAACTCTTTGGATACACTCCGTATAAATATGAGGATTTCGATGCTCCTTCAGGTAAATCCTATCAGAAGTCGGAGTCGCTCTCAAGGTCATCATGATCTTGGTTATCAAAACAGGGAGAGGTGCAATACTCTTCCCAACTCCCCTAATCATGTTACCCAAAAACTCCAAAATACAGAACTCGTACTTCTGCTCTTGGAGTATCCATAGAATGTGAAGGCAGGTCAGACCGATGTCACTAACTTTCTCCTTCCCTATGACATTCCTACCAATCCACTGAGCTACAGCCAGCTGGTTGGTTCTGAGAGACGACTAGCGAACACAGTGCGAGCTCGCATTGTAGTTCCCTTTCGAAATAGTCACGTTCATCAAAGGTTCGACCCCAGTAAATTAAGAATCTTGTAGTGTGGCATCGAGATGGCGTCTAGGCGGAATGCCTAAAATCTCAGCTAACAACCCAGTAGATACTTCCCTCCTCCTCCTAGCCACCTTAACAAAAATCCTATTTCCATCTAACTCCCTCGTCCTATAAAACTGTCGGACCAAATCTTCATGGTAAAAATCTTCTGTCGAGTACCACAAACCACTCCAATCTCTCCTAACCATCTCGTCACCGTAAAACGGCGCGAAGTGGTCGGCAGTAAATGCGTGCTCCGGCAAACTCAAACGTCTTTGAGCCATTTTAAGATTTGGGATGAGTTGGGGCTTTAATTTGAATGTGGGGATGGTGTTTGAGACAACCTCACTAACCAAACAGCGGTGGTGGCATGATGGTGGCATGGAAGTTCAAATTCCTCAATTTTTTTTATTTTTTTTGTAATGTTTTGGTGGTAGGAATTTGTGGGGATGGTGGTGGGTGTAGTTTGGAGAAGATTTGGGGTCGATTTAATTTATTGGCGTCAGTGTAATTAGACTTCTTTTTTTTTTTATTTAGGTTAGGTTTTTGAACTTGTTAATGGCGGTGGTGGGAGAAGGAATCGCGAACTGTTGGTGTGAAGGAAAGGGACGCACATGCATGGCACGTGCGCACGAGTTTGGGCCCAAGCCTAATTTGATTTTTTGATTTTTTCGCACAACTTCAAATTAAAATTGTCGCTTCGTTACCGGTCTGATTTTTGCGAATGAGCTATGAAAATGATCAGAAGAGAATTTCCAATCCAATGATCCATAAAACACCTTATTCCGACTGTGGATGACATATAAAAATATTGAAATGCCTCAAAGTGCGTGTATGATGTAAGTTATGCGAACGAATGAGCTCTAAATTCATAGATAATGTCACTTTGAATCGAAATATGATTAAACAGCCTAAGCAACACAAATAGAAAGTTGAACAATCCATTACGAAAAAACGAACATCCCACCCCCAAACAAATTTTAGACAATAGAGTTTGAAAATTTGTTTTAACAGTGGGTCTTTTAAAGTCAGATTCCCGAGACTTCCTAAATTACTATTTTTACGATTTTAACAATTTTTATTTTTTTTATGAATAAGATTTAACATAAGAAAAACGATAGAGCAATAAATGCATAATTCACACCATAGAAGAACATGACTCAAAATCCGAGAAAACATGCAAAAGTGGAAAACGTGAATTATGTTAAACGTGGACTTAGGATCCGGTACTTACAGCCACACACTCTATAAGGAGGGCCCGGTTACTTGAATGGTGCACTTACCAATATATGGAAATGAAAGAAAGTACACCAACGAAAAAGGGCAGTCCTCATAGACAAGGTCTTGTAAAAGGACTTCCTCGACATCAGGGGACAATAGCTCGTGAAAATGTTTCAACCGTTGGCCATTGACTTGAAAGGTACTGTTGTCCTTGGGATTTACCAAGGTGATTGCCCCATGAGGGGTGACTTCAGTAACCAGAAAAGGACCAGACCAACGGGTTTTTAATTTCCCTGGAAAAATATGTAGATGGGAGTTGTAAAACAAGACTTTTTGACTTACCACAAACTCTTTGCACAAGATTTGCTTATCATGAACATGTTTCATGTTAGCTTTATAATCCTTCGTGAGATCATAAGAATCGCTACAGATTTCTTTAAGCTCATTCAATTGCAACTTGCGCTTGACACTCGCCTCATCGACATTGAAGTTAAGGCTCACTACACCATAAATGGTGTTTAGCAACAATTATAATCGTTACTTATATTTTTACTAACGCTTATATCCGTTACTTCTGGGGTGTTACAGTCATTTAGGCAAATTTAGTAACGGATATATTCGTTACGTATATTAATTTAGTAACAATTATATTCATTGGTAATTATTTTGTAACAGATAGTCAACCGTTGATTGTCCACGGAAATCTTTCATTTCTAACAGATATAAATGTTAGTGAAGCTTGGGGCCCTTTCATTACTAACATTTAGCGTAACAGATATAACCGTTACTAAAAAACATTCCAGTGCAAAAAAAAATATTTTTTTCTAGCGCCAAAAGATTTCCACCCTGTACGGAACTACAGCACATCTAATTATCCACAATCCATCTTACATACAAAAATATTACATTACATTACAACTCAAGTAACAAGTGAATAAAAGAAAACCCGACTCAATTAATATTATAGAATTAAAGCCACCAATCCAAATCCAAATTTACATAACAAACACTTGTAAAAATGAATTAACCTAATCGTATCCATCCAAAGTTACAACAACAATTGTAACACAATATAATAGAAACTGACAAACATTAACAAGCTGACATAACTACCAACTCAACCATTGAGAATATGCTGAGTACCAGTCAGAAGTAGCACCACCATCTTCACCCTTACATTGTTGGATGTGTATACTTGTTTTTACCAAAAAAATGTCGCCTTAATCTCATACTTCCCATATAAAAGAATATACCACGAAAAATTGAAGCCTAAAATTTAGTTTAATACCACAAAATGACGTAACGGGCACTAGGATGTGCACAGTTCCATTTCTCTAATAATCTCAAAGTGTATTATGCAGCAATGCCGCAATATCAAATGTACCTCTCGTATTTGCTTTGAGAACAGCTATGTCTGCATTCAAATTCCTACGTGCCAAAGAAGTGTTTATCCATCATAAAGTAATCCGTTGATTACTAACAAATAAGGATACAAGCAATTAAAATCATGCACCTAAGAAACAATCGAAATTCAGATGTCTAAACTTGTATTGTGAAAAATAAATCTCTTTGTTCGATCACTTAGTAAGCTTAACCTACATATAACCAAATCTATTTTACTTGATTCACCTTCCCTAAAAGATCACATGGATTCAGCATGCATATCATGAGTTTGCCATGGTAGAAAAAAAATTAGACAAAAAAGTTCTCTCACCAAGGCTTAAAACATAATCTAAAAAGCACTACCTCAACGTTATCACACAATTCTTATAGCACCTTAACAACACCTCGTCCTTACCACGATGATTTCCCACAACGTATAAGAAATGTAGAACAACTACCACTCAAACACCATAATCCTAATGAGTCATCCATTTTCCAAGTGAATTAAATGCAAAAACACAATATCTAAACACTACCAACAACCCATTTCCTTCATAAGAACAAATTTAGTTTGTAATAATTTCTTTCAGTAAGGCAAGTAATTTCTTTTTTCTAATGACTAAAAAAAAAAAAGAGTACACAAAAACTAACCTTTAAGGGTATTAAAAGAACTTCGCTACACACCCAAGATTTGAGCAAGAACAATACCGAAGGTGAACTTGAATTTCATTCTTCTAAATCTGATGACTCAAAACTAAATTTACCATGTCTAGATAGAATAGATTATATCAACGTAAGAAGTAAATGTACCATGTCTTTGGATTTCATTCTTCTGAATCTGATGACTCGAAACTAAAATTTTGCCTTGCCGTCATCACAGAAATAGTCATTGTTTCCCACACCCTTTAAAACATAAGGAAATCAGTCAGTGTGCCAATTCTTCATCCTCTTCAGGAATGAAATAAGAGAAAGAAAAACAAATATTAGAGGCACACACACACTAAATCATTCATAACAAGTTATTGTAGTGTAAGGAATTTTATACGGTCATAATAAATGAATACCAAAAGGAACAATACATAATGACGGAATATCAAGTACTCAAATTGCAAATAAAACTAACTAGTGAAACTCCTGAAACTGACATTGATACAAACTTGTTACTTGCTAAATGAAAATCCGACTCTGATCCTACACGACAAAGATATAACCTCGTTACTTGCTCAATTCATTGCAGAATACCAGACTAATTAGTAACATACTAACATGGTCCATAGACATAGTTCACTGACAAACTAGTGGCATACGGTCAAGTCGCTCCTAAGTTGTTTGTGTACAAAAAATGAAAGCAGACACGACTGAGCCATTACCGCACACTACTCGAGCTGCGTTCACACTAATAAAGCACTCGATGTCTAAATTACTTGAAATTCAAATCTCAGTCTTGGCAATTGCTAGCAACTTGTTATTGAGTACCTAACTTGTAAATGATTATTTTTTTAAAAAATCGGCATAGTAGATGCAAGGCTAAATACAGAATTGAAGTCAATTTTTAGTTCACAGAAAAATAGGCATTTATAAGCAAGTTGATACCTTAATCTGTAGAGCACCACATTTTCCAAAGAATCCTAGAATAACTAAAACCCCAATTAATGAAAGGGACTAGTGTTCATCACCTGCAAAGATTGCAAAAAAAAAACTCATTAAAGCAAACAATAACCATTAAAACGACATGGTGTTAAATATGGCGTCATGGAGGGTGACCTAATATAGTTGAATAGGAGTTATAGAATAGAATGGGAGCACAACTTTAGGGAGTTGCAAGAATCCGTGAGCACCTCGCAAATCTGCAATCAAATTTAAATTTAGTGAGGAGACATCCATTCATAAGTCAATTAGCATTTAGCTCACATTCAAAGATAATTCTTTAAAGTTTCCACAATACGATGCAATACACAACAAGATACTACAAGTTAGACTTCCAATGTATTCAAAATTCCTTGAGATTTTAGCTAGTCAAACTATTTGAGCAAAGTGATATATTTTCTATGTGAATGTAAAGCAACAAACATATGTTAGTTGTTGAGCAAATATGTTACACATAGTTCTCACCTTTTTCAAACGATATGTTAGTGAAAAGCTTCCTAGCAAAGAGCCCATGTACACATCTTAAACCCACACCGTAAAAGTACACAATAATCTGTTATAACAGAAGTCAAGCAAGTACCTTATGGTATCAATAGGTACTAATGATGATGATGATAAAAGAGTGTGCTACACTAGCCAGCAGAAAACAAACTTGAGTATCACTTAATTCTCGAACCTCCAAATAAGAGAACCATAAAATGAAAGCCCTTCATTAGGGAATTCCAGTACCACATCTGCTGAAACATAGAAAATTTTCAACAAAGTAGATGAATAATGAAACTACTTTAAGAGGTGAACAAAAAAAAAAAAGTACTGTTGCCAGAGCCTTCTTCTCCATATGAGAGCTCGAGAACCAAATGCTAAGAGAGAGATGAGAGATCGAAATGGCGAGACCCTTACACCGGTTCGCTCCATCCTTAGAGCTCTAAAAAAGAAACACTTTTTTACATGAAAAACCACTAAATCATGAGCAGGTTAAGGTGTTTTTTATTTTTGATTAGCCAAGCAACAAAATCATCCCAATCGTGAGCATAAATTTACATTCCAATGTTACAATTCCACACAAAACTTAAATTACCCAAATTTATTAGCAAGCAAAACAAATAAACCTAATTTGACCAGTTCATGGAACACAATTAAACAAAAAAACTCAGAAATTGACTAGCTAGTTTTTTGGGTAGGAGAGAGAAAATAGATTAAGAGAGAAAGCATATATACCTGGTGTTTTTTTCATCTTAAAATTTAATTTGGTTTGACAGAGGAGACAATACATGGGATAGTGTTTCATGGAGTCTTGTAGACTTGAGAGAGACGAGCATTTTTTTTGATAAAGAGAGAGACGAGCATGGGAGGGGCACAATTGTTTTATTTACTTCAGTTTATTCCGTTAGTTATGTATATACCTTTTTGGTCTTTATTTTAGTTTGTTTCCTAATAGACACAATTGTTACAAATGATTAAAATATTGCTTTGATAATAATTGGAAAAATAAATTGAAATATACTAACGGATACCAAAGAACCTCACACTTATGTCCGTTAGAAATGTTGTAACAGATATATTCGTTACAAATGGAAATTTTGCCCTGTTACAAAATGACCCTTATGGTGTAGTGGCTTTTTATAGCCCACATAGCACGGTGCTCCAATTCAACAGGCAAATGACAAGGTTTCCCAAATACAAGTCTAAAGGGAGACATACCTATAGGAGTTTTGAAACCCGTCCTATATGCCCATAAGGTATCAGATAGACGCTTTGACCAGTCTTTCCTATCAGGATTTACAGTTGTTTCTAATATCTTTTTGATTTCCCTATTAGAAACTTCTACTTGTTCGCTAGTTTGTGGATGATACGGAGTTGCGATTTTATGTGTAACTCCATACTTTTTCACTAGAGATGCAACAACTCTGTTGCAAAAATGTGTTTCACCATCACTAATGATGGCTTTGGGAATGCCAAATCGACAGAAAATATATTCTTTAACAAAAAACACAATTGTCTTATGGTCATTGCTACGGCAAGCCATGGCCTCTATCCATTTAGACACGTAGTCCACGGCGACTAGAATATAAATGAAATCGTGAGAAACTAGAAAGGGACCCATGAAATCAATGCCCCATACGTCAAAAATTTCTACCACCATGATTGGATTCATTGGCATCATATTACGCTTCGTGATTCGCCCAAGTTGTTGGCAACGAATGCACGTCTTGCAATGCACTTGGGCATCTTTAAAGAGAGTAGGCCAATAAAACCCACATTAAAGAATTTTAGCAGCTGTTTTCATGCCATCAAAATTGCCACCACACTCTTTGTCATGGCAGAATAAGAGAACCTCATTATATTCACATTGGGGAATCTAACGACGAATAATCTGATCCGCACAATACTTGAAAAAGTAGGGCTCATCCCAGTAGTATAGCTTAACTATGGCCAAGAACTTCTTACGTTCATTTCTTGACCAATCATAAGGAATAACATCAGACGCTAAATAATTCACAATGTCAGCATACCATTGGTGCAGAAAAAATAGCATACAGATGCTCATCCGGAAAAGAGTCCAGTATGGAGTCAGAATCACTATCATCGTCGTTTGTAAGTCTAAATAAGTGGTCGGCAACTAAATTTTCAACCCCTCGTTTGTCCTTTATTTCTAATGTGAATTCTTGCAGGAGAAGAATCCATCGGATTAATCTCTGCTTAGCATCCTTCTTTGCGAGAAGGTACCTAAGGGCTGCATGGTCTATGTAAACTAGAGTCTTAGAACCAACCAAATAAGGATCTAAACTTATCTAAAGCATAAACGACAGCTAAGAATTCTTTTTCAATAGTTGTATAATTCCTCTGAGCATCATTTAGAGTTTTACTAGCATAATAAATAACAGTGGATTTATTATCTAGTTTCTGTCCCAAGATAGCACCAACTGCATAATCACTAGCATCACACATAAGTTCAAAAGGTTTAGACCAATCGGGAGGCTGTATAATGGGTGCATAAGTTAAGGCAGCTTTTAAAGTTTCAAAAGCCTGTTTACAGTTAAAATTAAAATCAAAGATGGCCTCCTTTAAAAGTAGATTAGTTAAGGGTCTAGCTATTTTCAAAAAAATCTTTGATCAAACGCCTATAAAAACCTGCATGGCCTAGAAAGGCTCTAATATCACGGATAGTCCATAGTATAGGTAAAGTCGCTATCTTATCTAGTTTAGCCTTATCTACTTCGATGCCATCACTAGATAAGATGTGACCTAGTACTATGCCTTTTTTCACCATGAAGTGACATTTTTCCCAATTTAAAACGAGACTCTTCTCTTCACATCGTGTTAAAACTTTAGATAGGTTAGACAGGCATTCAGTGAAAGAGTCTCCATAGATAGAAAAATCATCTATGAACACTTCCATGAAATGCTCTACCATGTCACTAAATATATGAAGCATACACCGCTGGAAGGTACCAGGAGCATTACAAAGGCCATAAGGCATTCGTTTATAAGCGCATGTTCCAAAAGGACATGTGAAGGTAGTCTTTTCTTGCTCATCAATATCAATAATAATTTGGAAATAGCCAGAGTAGCCATCCAAAAAACAATTAAAAGCATGACCAGCTAGACGTTCAAGCATCTAATCTATAAATGGTAAAGGAAAATGATCCTTTCGTGTCATGGCATTTAAACGTCTGTAATCAATCCAGATCCTCCATTTCATAGGGCCATGCGTAGCAACATATTCACCCTTGGCATTACGTATTATGGTAATCCCTTATTTATTTGGAACTACATGAATGGGACTTACCCATTCGCTATCAGATATTGGGTATATGATACCCGCATCGAGTAACCGTAAGACCTCTTCCCTGACCACTTCTTTCATGGCAGGGTTTAAATGATGCTGAGGTTCGCGGGAAGTCTTTGCGTTATCCTCTAAATGGATACGATGAGTGCATTACTAATTCTATTATGAAAACAAGGCTAAACCTCCATTAGAGGGGTTGATGAAGCCTTGATGAAAACTTAGTTGTTTAGTATAGAAACGTTTTAGCATCTATTCCACTCTAGAAGGTCGTGTTTCGCCATGAGAATGGGTTGGAGTTTACATTCATGACAGAGCTAAGCTTTTGTTTTTATACATTCAGATCCAAAAATCGTGCATGGGCTTGGAGCCATGTTTTGGGCCAGAGAATCAGGCCCAAAACCCAATTACTTCGATCCAAAAGGCCTCTTCAGCTGCAGTTGGCTTCCACAGACTTTTCGTCCACTTCTGCTCCTCTGATTGGGTCAAGGCTTGGACCATTGCAAAGCTCTTCTCGAGCCGGTCGTTTTGACATAAGGTAGGCCCAATTCGAGTCTGAATCCAAAGATATGGCATTGAGGAAGTTCTGTTGACTTTTTCTCCTTTATCTAGCTAAAAGTGGCACATTTACTGCATAATGGACTTTGAAGCCTGAAATGCATAAAAACATGTCGGTCATTAACTCTTACTTATTATTCACATAATTGGTCTAACAGTATGATTATTAAGGGGTTAAAACTACAGTTTTGGGCTCTTATCAAACCACCCCAAACTGACATTTTGCTTGTCACCGAGCAAAGATGAGAAATTAGAATAAGTGACCAAAAATGGAGTTCTAACTACTCTCGTTTGGCTGAGTGCGATTGCATTGACCATATGCAACAAGGCCTTAAACCACTAGGAATTCCCTAGTTGACGAGTTATAGCCTCGTTGAGAGTTTTCCACCTTTGAGTATAGATGAAGTTTGTGAGACCTTCATCGAAAACTCTCAATGGAGGTTATAACTCGGCCCACTAAAGAATTCTAGTGGTTTAAAACTTGTTGCATATGGTCAATGCAATCGCCTCAAATAAACGAGTAGTTAGAACTCCATTTTGGTCACTTATTCTAATTTTCTTTTTGCTTGAGGACAAGCAAAATCTGAACTGATAAGAGCCCAAACCGGAGTTTTAACCCTTAATAATCATATATGCTAGACCAAATGTGAATAATAAGTAAGAGTTAATACTGACATTTGTTTTTATGCATTTCATTTTTAAAGTCCATTATGTGCGAAATGTGCCACTTTAGCGAGATAAAGGAGCAAAAGTCAGCGAGCGAATGCTTATATCTTTTGATTCAGACCTCGAATTGGGCCTACCTTATGTCAAAACGACCGCTCGAGAAGAGCTTTTGCAATGGTCCAAGCCTTGACCCAATCAGAGGAGCAGAAGTGGACGAAAAGTCTGTAGCCAACTGCAGCTGAAAGAGGCCTTTGGATCGGAAATTTTTGGGCCCGATTCTCTGACCCAAAACATGGCTCCAAGCCCATGCACGATTTTTGATCTGAATGTATAAAACAAAAGCTTAGCTCTTTGTTAATGGTAGCTAGTTAGACCTAAATTAAGATATAGAATTCTAGATCTAGTTTTATTAATTAAATTAAAGTTTTAGTTCCATTTAAATTCTTGTTTTAGATTAAATCTCTGAATCATTGTTCTTGATTGATTAAATAAATATAGTAGTATTTTTATCAAGTTTGAATTTTGCATGAGAATGGGTTGAGTTTCACATTCATGGCCAATTTAAGCTTTTGTTTTTATACATTTCAGATCAAAATCGTGCATGGGCTTGGAGCCATGTTTTGGGCCGAATCGAGCCCAAACCACCGATCAAAGGCCTCTTCAGCTGCAGTTGGCTTCCACAGACTTTTCGTCCACTTCTGCTCCTCTGATTGGGTCAAGGCTTGGACCATTTGCAAAGCTCTTCTCGAGCCGGTCGTTTTGACATAAGGTAGGCCGATTCCAGTGCGAATCGAAGATATGGCATTCGAAGTTCTCGACTTTTCTTCTCCCTTTATCTCCCGCTAAAGTGGCACATTTACGCACATAATGGACTTTGAACGAAATGCATAAAAACACATGTCGGTATTAACTCTTACTTATTATTCACATAATTGGTCTAACGATTATGATTATTAAAGGGTTAAAACTTCTGATTTTGGGCTCTTATCAAACCACCCAAGCGGCATTTTGCTTGTCGCCAGCAAAGATGAAAATTAGAATAAGTGACCAAAAATGGAGTTCTAACTACTCGTTTATTTGAGTGCCATTACGACCACATGCACCGTGGGGATATATGACGGATAACTTCGTACCTATATGAATATGCCTATTTCCATGAGTATTATGGGGAGGGGTATTTAAATATCATGGACGAACCCGATATAACATGTCATGCTGGTAGCCTATCGGCGAATGTAGGCACAACCATGTTGTTCATCATGATGAACATTCTAGAGAAAGCGGCGTTTATACGCCCAATAATACCCATTTGGCGGTGGCCCGTTTTCCTTGCTTTTTAGGCGGGGGCGTCGTAGGTATGACATTCCCGAGAGTTTTAGTTGCTTACTCACGACGAGCCCATACCTTGAGGCATAAGTACCTTCTTATGCACATCTTGGTTTCTTGCATTATGCGGCTTGCCTACCATTATTCTGTACCCGATTACCTGTTAGGGAAAGGGTCGAAATCATGAGACCCACGATAAATTAATGGTAAAAGATCATTCGAGCCATGACTTGGCGGGATGGCGGTCTGGCTCCACATTTGGTTGCCCGCACACCCATCGGACCAAATAACACTAGAGGTTAGCACTAGTTGATGATACCTGCGGCGTAAGGCGTGGCAAAGTTATTATGGCATGGCGGGGATCGCGAAAAGAACCTCATTATAGAAGGGGAGGATGGCGGTAGATCTTTGGGGTCGCGGGTAAGTTTTTAGTTAAGTTAGTGTGCGCTTATGTCGAAGCAATTTCGTTACATTACCTCGTAATGGGTGGAACTCTTATAGAGTTAGCGTCGATTTTATTTCCTATATTAGTGCGTTCTAACATTGTTTTTCGCGGATGTTTACGAATTTCAGCGTTTCAATGGTATTTTTCCTACCTCTTTATTTAAATGCTTTGAGGACAAAGCATGCTTTTTGTTTGGGGGCATAGAAACCGCGTGTAATTAAGACATCTGTTAGGATAGAAGATATGTATAATGTGCACTTGTTTTCTAGTTAAAATTTCAAAATTCAAAAATAAAAAAAAAATATGCTATACACTTAGGAATATTGGTATTGTTTTCTTTCTCATGCTCTTAACAATCTAGAAGTCTCACATACAGCTTTTGCATCGAATAATAGTTAGGAACTTAGGTTAATATGTAGGTAATAATCTTTGCATCTATCTATAAATATATATTACATGAGTATCTATGATTGTTTGGCATGAAGTTTCTGAAATCTAGGCTAGAGTACTTATTCTACAAATCTGTGAGAATATAGCCTAAAAACCTTATATGAAAACATTTGAGAAATGACACAAGGGAGAAGTAAAATCGGGATAGAGAAATCACACGTCCACTTGCTTGATCACTAAAACCATATCCTAAGCGAAATTTAGGCCCTCTTTGGATCGATATAGCCGGAAATTCAAACCTATGAATTATTGTCCGCTAGGGCCTACGAGCCTTTTCTTTAGCCTTCCATAAACCACAATTCCTTTACCACATTACAAAAACAAAACAAAATAAAAAAATAATAATAAATCGAACCTACCCAATCTAGAATAAGTCCGAGAATAGAATGAGTGAAGAAGAAGAAGAGAAAAACACATTGTAAACAAAAGTTAGTTAATTGCTTCAGAAAATAAAAGAAGTTTCCATCGAAAAGAAAAAAAAAAAAAAAAAAAAAAAAAAAAAAAAAAAAAAAAAATAGAATAAAAAGCAAAGAAAAAAAGAAAAAAGAAAAAAAAAAATATGGCTAAGGATGGAAACAAAGTGTAGAAGCAAAAGTAAATAACAAGGGTTTTCTCTAGTTACATAATATGAAGACTCTATTATCTCGGACTTGTCCTTTTTTGAATATCCATTTCCTTCCTTCTTAAAGCCATCTCTAATCCCCTCGCAACACCTAATAAAGACCTCTAGCTCGATTAGGAATAGGTTAGTGGGATAGTAAGTGGCTTGTGTTTGATCGACCCCGCTTCCTTGTTGTCATTGAGATTGTAAAGTAAAGTGTGCTTATTTGCCGCTGGGAGTAAAACTTGAGTGGAAAAATCGAGTGGTTTTGTCTTGACATTTATGTGAGGACCTACTTAAGGACGCTATTCGAGTTTTCATAAACGGACCTGCTATTACATTTCATAGTATTACTCATTGTTATATGTTTATTTTAGATGATTGATTATTATGCATATATTAGCTTAGGGTTATTTGGGTTATTCTTATGTATTTGCTAGTGAGGCGTATAGATAGTTGAGACATGAATGAAAAACAATAGTTTTATTTCTTAGTCGTTGTAGTATAGATGAAGTTTGTGAGTACCTTCAGCGGGAAAACTCTCCGCGAGGCTATAACTTCGTCCACTAGGGAATTCCTAGTGGTTTAAGGCCTGTTGCATATGGTCATGCAATCGCCTTCAGTAAACGCGAGAGTAGTTAGAACTCCATTTTTGGTCACTTATTCTAATTTCTCATCTTTGCTTGAGGACAAACAAAATCTTTGTTTGGGGTGGTTTGATAAGAGCCCAAAACTGTAGTTTTAACCCCTAATAATCATCTTGTTAGACCAATTATGTGAATAATAAGTAAGAGTTATCTTGATTACGTGTTTTATGCATTTCGGGGCTTCAAAGTCCATTATGTGCAGAAATGTGCCACTTTTAGCGAGATAAAGGAGCAAAAGTCGTGAGAACTTCGAATGCCATATCTTTGGATTCAGACCTCGAATTAATGGTCAAGCCTTGACCCAATCAGAGGAGCAGAAGTGGACGAAAAGTCTGTGGAAGCCAACTGCAGCTGAAGAGGCCTTTTGAATTTGAAGTAATGGGTTTTGGCTGATTCTCTAGCCCAAAACATGGCTCCAAGCCCATGCACGATTTTGGATCTGAATGTATAAAACAAAAGCTTAGCTCTTTGTTAATGGTAGCTAGTTAGACCTAAATTAAGATATAGAATTCTAGATCTAGTTTTATTAATTAAATTAAGTTTTAGTTCCATTTAAATTCTTGTTTTAGATTAAATCTCTGAATCATTGTTCTTGATTGATTAAATAAATATAGTAGTATTTTTATCAAGTTTGAATTTTGTCATTTCCAGTCTAGATCTAATTTCAATTCTTGTTCCTATTTCATTCCAGCCATTAAGTTAGATTCATTATTGTTCAAATTAAGTAAATCTAAATTTCTTACATTATGTTTAGTTTAGATTCAATGGGAAATGTTAGATTGATGATTCAAGGCTAAACCTCCATTAGAGGGGTTGATGAAGCCTTGATGAAAACTTAGTTGTTTAGTATAGAAACGTTTTAGCATCTATTCCACTCTAGAAGGTCGTGTTTCGCCATGAGAATGGGTTGGAGTTTACATTCATGACGGGGATAGGCTTTTGTTGAACAGAAATAGCCTCTACTTTTTTAGTTAGAGATTCGAGTAAATTTTTAAGTTCTGGATCGGTTTTATTCTCAAACATACCGGCCTTGACTGAAGAAGAACTAAGCGGGCGGGGGGATATCATCACTCCAATTATTATTCCGTTTAGTTTGGTCTTCTAAAAATTTGTAAGCCTCCGAGGCTCCTTTACTTAGGAAACTATCCCCATTCATTATGTCGAGGACTTCTTTATGGTGATGTTGAAGTCCTTTGAAAAAGGCACGAACTAGCGTGTCTTTTGCTAGGTTATATGTGTGGACACTTCTATAAGGAGATCGGTGAAACGATTCCATGCCTCGAGAAAATGATTCATGAGGGTTACGTGGAAAAATGAATCTTGGAAAGCATTTCATCCGTCTTTAGGGGGTGGGTAAAAATGTTCCATAAACAGTGAACAAGTTTAGCCCACGAGTCCACGAAATTAGGCGCTTGGTTAACAACCAAGGCAGCCCGCCTTATCGGCTAATGTGAAAGGGAATACCCTTAATTTAATCATTTCCGTACCAACCGTAGGATGGTGGAATGTTAAGGACTTGTTCAATCCTACGCGTGTGCTGATAAGGTTTTCATGGTCTAACCCATGAAAAGCGGGTAACAAATTAAATATGTTTGGGGGATTGAAAATCCCCACTTTGGGTCTACTAGAGCGATGCAAGATTTAGGGCTATCGGCTCAAAGCTTTGTAGAAGTCGAGAGAGAGGAGTCTCTCTTTCTTCGACCATTATGTCGGGTATGGTGTGTGTGATAGTAGCTAGAGGTGTAGGTGGGTGGTGTACTAGATAGACTTGTTTGTTGCCGTGTAATTCGTTTGTTATTTTTGTTCGACCGGACCTTAATCTCATGCAAGACTAAGTTGAGCTTAACTAAACATGCAACACTCCAAACAATTACGATATACTAGTAGAAAACCTCTGGCGGAAATCGCGAGGTATGGAAGAAAGGAATACGATAAGCGTCCTTTAGCCCGGCTTATGAATAGCATCTTGTGTGCGGCGTGTTCGGTGTATATAAGAGATTAGAACACTGAAAAACTTGACAACTTCGAAGTTGAATCAAACCTGTGGAAATCCTGAGAAATTTCAGCTAAAGGCCGGCGAGCTCGATTAACTTTATGCTAAGCGAAAATTCGATGAATAAGCGGCGGTCGGCTCTTTCTTTTTGAAGCGGCTTCGGTGTATTTTCTGGAATTTTTCCAAAACTGAAAGCGGCAACCCGGTATGAATCAAACAAGGGTGGGTGGGTTTAATGGGACTTAAAATAACTACTTCTACAAAGAAAACAATGCTAAAGTGCAACTAAGATGGCGGCCATTTTGATAATAGTAAAATGAGTAGTTTACCTCACGAAATGAACTATGAATTCAAAAGCGTAAGTAAACTAAAACTAAACTTTTACGAGTCTATTATCAAAGCTTCTACTCTCATAATAGAATTTAGCCTTCTACGCCGCTGCCATCTTAGTTGCACTTTAGCATTGTTTTCATAATAGAATTAGTAATTTTTAAGTCCCATTTCACACCCCCACCCTTGTTTGATTCATCTTGTGGTTGCCGTTTTGTTTTGGAAAAATTCGAAAAAATACAGGCGCCAGCAACGCGCAAAGAAGCGCGACCAGCTATGTTCTTGGAATTTGATCAATACACCGCCGCCCAAAAAAGAGGCGACCAGCTAAGTTCTTGGACTTTCGAATTTACATAGAGTTACATGAGGCGAGCGCGCGCGCTACTTACACGAAATTTCGGTTCCACGGTTTGATTCGAACCCGAGTTGTCAAGTTTTTCGGTGTTCTATTCTCTTATATATACACCTTGAACGCATTACACAAGGCGCTATTCATAAAGCGAAGCAAGGGCGCTTGTCGGTATTCCTTTCTTCCACACCTCGCGTCTGTTAGAGGTTTATACTAGTACATCGGAAATTGTTTGGAGTGTTGCATGTTTAGTTAAGCTCGACTTAGTCTTGCATGAGATTAAAGTCCGGCGAACAAAACACCTAACGTAAATACACACCAACATCAACAAACAAGTCTATCTAGTATACCACACACTACACCTCTAGCTACTATTTCACACACACCACCACCGGATATAATGGGGAAGAAAGAGAGACTCCTCTCGGACTTCTACAAAGCCTTTGAGGCGATAGCCCCAAATCTTGCATCGTTCTAGCAGACCCAACCGGGATTTCAGAATCCTCCAAATATTTTTAATTTGTTACCGTTTTCATGGTTTGAACCATGAAAAACCTTATCGGCATTATCGTAGGATTGAACAAGTCTTAACAACATTCCACCATCCTACGGTTGATGCGGAACAAATTAAATTAGTGGTATTCCCTTTCACCTTAGCCGATAAGGCGTCTTGGTTAACTGCCCAAAGCCCTAATTACATGGGACTTCGTGGGCTAAACTTGTTCATTTGTTTATGGAACATTTTACCCACCCCTAAAGACGGATGAGATGCTTTCCAAGATTCATTTCTTTCGACAAAATCCTCATGAATCATTTTCGAGGCTTGGAATCGTTTCACCAATCTGCTTATAGAGTGTCCACACCATAACCTAGCAAAAGACCGTTAGTTAGTGCCTTTTCAAAGGACTTCAACATCACCATAAAGAAGTCCTTGACATTATGAATGGGGTAGTTTCTTAAGTAAAGGAGCCTCGGAGGCTTATAAATTTTAGAAGACCAAACTAAGCGAAATAATAATTGGGGGTAGTGATGATATCCCCCGCTTCGGCTAGTTCTTCTTCAACGTTAAGGCCGCCCGGTATGTTTGAAATTAAACACGATTCGAGCTTAAAACTCTAATCGAATCACTCACTAAAAGGTAGAGGCCATTTCGTACAACAAAAGCCTATCCCGTCATGAATGTAAATTCAAACCCATGTAGTTTACATTGGAGTCACGAGCATCCGGACTCCCAGCGTCCTATATAGCTATGAGCAGGGCTTGTTCCATTAATAGTGAACCTAAGCCCTTGGAGACAAAATCCCAACTTCGTTGGAGGAATAACCAACAAGTCACACCTCGAGGGTACAATAATCAATATGTTAGGCCTCATGAAAGCTTTAACCAAGCCCCACTCGACAAGGGCGAGTCGGGGTAATTTTAATAATTATAACAACCAAGTGCAACCTCGACAAGGTCAAGCACAAGGTCAAGGTAATTATAATAATTATAATGCTAATAGAGGTATCATTCGGTAAATAATAACTATCAAAATCCACCAATAAATAATTCACGGGAAATAGTTCGGTAACACCACCCGTGAACACTACACCCCACACAACCCGGATCGCCTCGACACCTTCATACAAGTGAGCCAAAAAACTTTTCCAAACTATGGCTCAATCTAACCAACGGCTTCTACAATCCGTTAATAATTTAACCCAACGGTTGGCTCAAGATAAAGCCCAAACCAAAGGTGTGTTGCCAAGTCCGCAATACATAATCCTAAAACAACAAACACGACCTTTGAGGTAACGGATAATACTAGTAATGAATTTGAAAAAGTAGGTGAGATAAATGCTATCACCACTCTCCGATTAAGTGGTTGATAACAAGGTAACTATGCCTATAGTTACCCACCCAAGATAACCCACCTACTATTTTTTACTAGATACCGAAATAGAAACCAAGAGCCTACCAGCGTAGGGTACCGGTTACAACACAACCTAAAAAACGAAAAGCCACGCGTTAAACATCCGGTGATACCATTGCTAAATATAGACCGAAACCACCGTTTCCACAAAAATTAGCCATGTTAACTAGGGATACAAATTCTGAGGAGATTAGGGACGTTTTCAAGAATCTAACTATAAACCTTCCCTTCCTCGAAGCTATTAAAAGCTACCACATCATGCTAAGTTTCTTAAGGAATTATGTACTACTAGGCGTAAGACAAATATACCAAAAGGCGCCTTTTTTAACGAACAATTCCCAACCTTATCTGAACATAATGGAATTGTTAAGTACAAGGACCACAGGTCGTCCCTATTGTACAATGCACCTTAGGAGATTCTATCGACGACCAAAGTTATTAGACACGGGGGCTAGTGTTAACTTACTCCCATTTTATTTGTATAGACAAATAGGTCTGACACAAGCTACAACCCACTAAAATGGCGTTGCAATTAGCTGATCGGTCTATTAAGTATCCTAAGGGTGTAGTCGAAAATGTGTTTGGTAAAAGTCGCGGGATTTCTACTATCCGGCTGATTTTGTAGTCCTCAATCTGAAATTCACTAACGACTCTGTCGATTATTTTAGGGCGTCCTTTCCTGCGCAACTGCCAATCGCTCATTAATTGCCGTGATGGTTCAATGTCCATGTCTTTTGGCCATCTTTTGTTGAAGTCAATGTTTTAAAACAAGGACCACGGTTACCCGATTAGATCATGGATGGAGAGGTTAGCATGATCGAGCTTTGCTCGAGATTATTTCAACAACACGTTCCCCGATAGTCATATGCCCAAAATTCTTTCCTTTGGAAAGTCAGACTCCAATATTTCCATTCCTACACTAGTCGATACACATATTATTGATGGGGACGGGATAGATGACTTTCTCAAAGATGTAGAGGACTACCATAGTAATGTGGATATGACCAATCTAGATGAGGAATTTGATGAGTTTCTTCGAGTAGGTGAAAATTCACCCTATCAAGAACTAACTTCCACAACATCCACCTCGACTCCCCTCCTTCCACCCTTTCAAAGGAATCTCGAGTTTTGCACTTTCGATCCTGTTGTTTCTTACGTGCTTCATAATTTTTTTAAATCCTCCTAGCAAACGGATACTTGAAGGACAACCTATTTGACACCTTCATTTTCAGAATTGAGGCGGTCCACACACCTGATGAATGAGTTCGGTGCTAAAACCACATCCTCATTGTGTATGCAGTGCAATCTTTCTAAAACTTATCCATATCCACCATATCCTTCACAACCATTCACTTTTCCACACTTATTTACTAGAACACCCACTCATTCAAAAATGAAAAAGAAGGTGCATGATAGGTTACCTGATAGGGTTATCCGACTTCGTTTGGATTCCACTAGGGGTCGTGTCGTAGGAAATCTTGGTGCTTCATTGTGTTTGGATATGTTTTCTGTGATATTTATTTATGGAATGATCCACAACTATTTAGGTTGTTGATATATGATCAACTGCATGTTCATACATATGTTTTAGATAAAGTCTTGAGTATCGACTATAAACGACTCAAATTTCTGTGTTGGTGCATTTCCTTTCATTCCAATATATTGGTGAGTGCACCATTAAGGTAACCGGGCCCTCCACATGGAGTGTGTGGTTGTAAGTACGGATCCTAAGTCCACGGTTCACATAGTTCCGCGTTTTCCACTCTTGCATGTTTTCTCGGATTTTTGAGTCATGTTTCTCTATGGTGTGAATTATGTCTTTATTGCTTATTGTTTTCCTTCTAAAACTAAAATAAAAAATAAAAAATAAAATAAACATAGTAATCTAGGAAGTCTCGAATCGACTTTAAAAGACCCCATTGCTAAAAACAAATTTTCTAAAATTCTTGTAAAAATTTGTTTGGGGGTGAAGTGTTAAATTTCCGTACTAAATGTTTTATGTCCCATTAGAGTTGCTTAGGCGTGTTATTGTAGTGCGATTCGGATTGACATATACTATTCATTTAGATTTCATTAGTTAAGCATAACTTACATCATGCACGCGCCGAGGCGTTTTCCACTATCACGTATGTCATCCGAAGTCGGAATAGAGTGTTTTATGGATCATTGGATAGGAAATTCTCTCCTGATCATTTCCATATCTCATTCGCAAAAAATCGGACATGTAACGGCGGGAATTTTGATTTGAAATTCGCAAAAATCGAAAAAATCAAAAATTTCGATTTTGGGCTTGGGCCTAACCCGCGCCCACCCGCGCCCATGGAGAGCGCGCTCGCGCTCTTACATTTTCACGAACAGTTCATTGTTTTTTTTCATCTTCCACCGCCATTAACACCAAGCTTAAAGCTTAAACCTAAAACAAAAATCAAAATAAAAAGAAAACTAAAAACAACCCACGCCAAAAATCAAATCCCAACCCCAATCGACTTCAAACACCAATCAAAACAAACTCCACCAATTTAACCCAAGAAAAACCACCGAAAAAATCAAAAAATTGGTGCTGCGCCGCCACCACACCACCACCACCACTTGTTCCTTGATCGGTCAAGTTAAACCACCACTACCACACCCTCTACAAACCCCAAACCGTATTCAAACTTCAAATGGCTCAACAACGCCGAATCATACCGGAGCAAGTTTTCACTGCCGACCATTTCGCGCCGTTTTACGGTGACGAAATG
The DNA here is from genome assembly GCF_015680905.1 of Coptis chinensis. NCBI lineage: Eukaryota > Viridiplantae > Streptophyta > Magnoliopsida > Ranunculales > Ranunculaceae > Coptis > Coptis chinensis. The sequence goes on from NC_141456.1 coordinate 44,329,986, forward strand.
GCTAGTAGAGACTGGAATAGTCTCTGGTACTCGACCGAAGACTTCTACCATGAAGACTTGGTCCGACGGTTCTACAACACCAGGGAGTTGGAAGGGAGTAGGATTTTTGTGTTGGTGAAGAAGAAGAGGAGGGAGTTGACTACGGGACTGTTGGCTGAGATTCTAGGCATTCCGCCTAGAATCCATCTGGATGCCACTTTACAGGATCCTCAGTTTGACGGGGTAGAGCCGTTGATGGGCGTTACTGTCATCAATGGGAGTTACAATCCAAACTCCCATTGTGTTCGCCAGGCATCCCTCAGGACCAACCAACTGGCTACAGCTCAGTGGATTGGTCGGAATGTCCTAGGCAAGGACAAGGTCAGTGACATCGGTCTGACCTGCCTCCACGTCTATGGGTACTCGGGAGGCGAAGTATGATTTCTGCATCCCGGAGTTTTCTTGAACATTATTAGGGGTTCGAAGGTCTTTGGCACCTCTCCCGTGCTTATTACTAAGATCATCTTTGAAGATGAAAGCAACTCCTGCATCACGAGAGGATTTACATTACCCCGCACCGTAACCATCGTATCTATAGGGAGTGTGTCCAACAAGTTTGGAGGAGGGCTGAGGATAGAGAGGAAGAAGAAGAGGGCCGGGGACAGCGGGATGATTCGGAGGAGGATGAGGAGGATGGGACTTGCTTTGATACGGATGCCTTCGAGGTGTTGATGCGATCTTTGCGCATGGCTATGCTTCATAGGGGCATCGCGTTCACTCAACACTCTCTGTCGCGGACCTCCGGACTCGACAGAGCGACCATTCATCACAACTTTGAGCTCCGCACCCGTGAGGAGGAGGATGAGAGATGGGAGCAGGCGAGGGCTGAGATGGAAGCCCAACGCCAGTTTTAGAGTGGATATGCTAGCAGCTTCCGCACCTCATATAGACTCGCCTCGAGGACACCAGCTACGAGGCATGAGCGTCGTCGACGAAGGACGACTGCTGCTGGACCTTCTGGAGCCCAGGAGCCACCACTAGAGACTGTGCCCTCAGCCACCACTGGCGAGGTGTTTAGAGAGGATGAGGAGTGATAGTCGTAGTTATTTTTGTTTTATAAGTTGTTGTTTTATTTATTTTTGTTGTTTTTATTGTAATGTAATTTTTATTCTCATAATTTGAATTTTGTAAGTGAAAGGACCTCCGAATGAAAATTATAATATAAGGGGTTATTTTCAGTATGTGTGCTTGTTTCATATTGATCCCACCTTCCCAACTTGTTTGGGGGTGGTTTTATCATTCAAGTCAGATTTTTATAAAACCCTAGTGTTAGAATTTCTTATCTTGGAGTAAGGTGAAAATATGGAGTTTAGGCCTATCTATGATTGAGAATCATTGTAGGATGAAATCTAGATTAAATAGGTACATTCAATCATAAAATCCAAATAAGAATCTTGGGGTTTGAATCGGAATCCGGGATATGAGTTGTTTTCGTTTTTCGAGTTTGAAAATTTTAGGATTTCGGAAACTGCCGTAATTAGTTTGGGCAACTTTCCGATCCATTCTAGCAACTTTAAACCTATATAAACTTGATACAATCTACCCTCACAACTCACACTACACCTAAACTCCATCACTCACCCTTCACACCCGCGATTCCCACGTTTCGTCTCCATTTTCACAAAATCGCAACTTCGGGCCAGCGCTACCTAGTTGGCCAGCCTTCAGCGCCCTACACTTCGAGAAAAAATTTGCTTTCGAGCTGCCCCAGCAAGTCAAAAGCGACCCAGCTAAGTTCTTGGAATTCAAAATACAAAAAGCGCCCTCTAGTTAATTGCGCCAGCGCCCGCTGACTTCGTGGACCAGAAATTTTCCAGTTTTTTCGCGCGTAGTATCCGCATCATTCGCAGCTATTCCAAAGCGTAATTTTGATATGACATCTCCAACATTGATACCGGAACAGTCTTTCGAAGATTTGTTCCAAAGCACTACTTACGGTGCTTGGTTTCGCGAGGTGATCACATATGTTGGCTGGGAACCTCTTATGGTAAGACCGGCTGAACTTTATTCTCCAAAGACTTGCATCTTATTTCTATAATAACTGCATTTTCTTTGAGAGACGGATGGAGAACAAGTGTTCTCCATCAACATTGACGATGAACCAATGGAAATTACCGTGTTCTTGCTAGCATTTGTTCTTGGACTTGCTATGCCCGCTTTGAGATACAAGACCCATGGTGCTATTGGGTCGATAATATGCATGTCTATACTTATGAGTCTTTATCACGAGGCTTATGGGCGGGCATTTTCCGATTGAGGACCAAGGGGACTATAACGCGTTGCCCTTGGTAGCCTTGTCCATGAACATAGGAACTGTTATGTTTTGGATTATGCTAAACATTTTAGGGAATGGCGTTTTCTTACGTGAATGGCGCCACTTGCGGCGTTTTCCTTGCTTTAGCCAATGGGCCTTGATTCTATGACCTTCCCAGGACTTTGATGTCTAGTTTAGCACGAGCCCAAACCATGAGGCATAAGTACCTTCTTATGCGTGTTCTAATTTCATGTATTATGCTATGTTTCTTTCCTATTTTTTGTACACGTTTCACGGATTGGATTAAGGTAGACACGGTGCGACCCACCAATAGTATTATTCGATCTTTCCGTGCAATGACTTGGCATGGGTGGCGGATACAACCTCACCAGGTTGCACCCTACACCCCATCAGACCAAGTGGCACTTAATAGGTTAGCAACCATAGATGATAAATGGCGTGAAGCCCGGCAAATTATCATAGCATGGCGGGGCGAAGGAACCTCACTTCTTTATAGAAGTAGAGGATGGCGAAATGATGAATAATAACAACGGAGTGGAGGTGCGTTTTAGTTACGTTGAGTGTCCGCTTATGTCCCAAGCAATTTAATTATGTTAACCCCATAATGGGTGGAACTCTTATAGAGTTGCGTCGGTTTTATTTCCTATATTAGTACGTTCTAACCTTGTTTTGCGATGTTTCTAAATTTCCGCAGCGTTTCAATGGTATTTTTCCTACCCTCTTTATTTACAATGCTTTGAGGACAAAGCATGCTTTTGTTTGGGGGGCATAGAAACACGTGTAATTAAGACATCTGCTAGGATATAAATATATAATATGCATTTGTTTTCTAGTTAAAAATTTCAAAATTTTAAAAATATAAACAAATAAGTTATGCTATACACTTAGGAATATTGGTATTGTTTCTTTCTCCATGCTTTTAACAATCTAGAAGTCTCACATAGTCATTGCATCGTAATAATTGTTAGAAACTTAGGTTAATAAGTAGGTAATAATCTTTGCATCTATCTATAAATATATTACATGAGTATCTATGATTGTTAGCGATAAGTTTCTAAAATCTAGGCTAGAGTACTTATTCTACAAATCCTGTGAGAATATAGCCTAAAGTCTTATATGAAGCTGAAAACATTTGAGAAATGACACAAGGGAGAAGTAAAATCGGATAGAGAAATCACACGTCCACTTGCTTGATCACTAAACCATATCCTAAGTGAGAATTTAGGCGCTCTTTGGATCGATATAGCCAGAAAATTCAAACCTATGAATTATTTTCCGCTAGTCGCCACTCTGAGCCTTTTCTTTAAGCCTTCCATACACCACAATTCCTTTACCCTGTTACAAAAACAAAAACAAAATAAAAAAAAAAAAAAAAAAAAAAAAAAAAAAAAAAATAAAGCAACCTACCCAATTTAGAATAAGTCCGAGAATAGAATGAGTGAAGAAGAAAAAGAGAAAACCTGTGTAAACAAAAATTAGTAGTTGCTTGAGGAAAAGAAAAGAAGTTTCCATCCAAGAAAGAAAAAAAAAAAAAGAAATAAATAAAAACTCCAAAATAGAATAAAAGGGAGTCAAAAAGCCAAAGAAAAAAAAGAAAAATATGGCTAAGGATGGAAACAAAGTGTAGAAGCAAAAAGTAAATAACAAGGTTTTCTCTAGTTACATAATATGAAGACTCTATTATCTCAGACTTGTCCTTTTGAATATCCATTTCCTTCCTTCTTAAACCATCTCCTAATCCCCTCGTAACACCTAATAAAGACCTCTAGCTCAATTAGGAATAGGTTAGTGTGATAGTAAGTGGCGGATGTGTTTGATCGACCCGGCTTCCTTGTTGTCATTGAGATTGTAAAGTAAAGTGTGCTTGCTTGTACCTGGAGTAGCTTAAACTTGAGTGGAAAAATCAAAGTGTTGTTTCTTGACTATTATTGTGAGAACCTACTTAAGGGGCGCTTATTCGAAGTTCTCGAAAACAAACACTCTTAAACATTTGATAGTACTACTCATTGTATATATGTTTATTGTAGATGATTGATTATTATGCATATATTAACTTAGGGTTTTGACTGGTTATTCTTATGTAATTGCTAGAGAGATGTATAGATAGTTGAGCATGAATAAGGAAACAATAGTTTTATTTTTCTTAGTCGTTGTAGTATAGATGAAGTTTGTGAGTACCTTCAGCGGAAAAACTCTCCGCGAGGCTATAACTTCGTCCACTAGGGAATTCCTAGTGGTTTAAGGCCTTGTTGCATATGGTCAATGCAATCGCACTCAATCAAACGCGAGTAGTTAGAACTCCATTTTTGGTCACTTATTCTAATTTCTCATCTTTGCTTGAGGACAAGCAAAAATCTTTGTTTGGGGGTGGTTTGATAAGAGCCCAAAACTGTAGTTTTAACCCCTTAATAATCATCTTGTTAGACCAATTATGTGAATAATAAGTAAGAGTTAATACTGATTACGCGTTTTTATGCATTTCGGGGCTTCAAAGTCCATTATGTGCGAAATGTGCCACTTTAGCGAGATAAAGGAGCAAAAGTCGAAAAACTTCGAATGCCATATCTTTGGACTCAGACCTCGGAATGAGGCCTACCTTATGTCAAAACGACCGGCTCGGAAAGAGCTTTGCAATGGTCCAAGCCTTGACCCAATCAGAGGAGCAAAAGTGGACGAAAAGTCTGTGGAAGCCAACTGCAGCTGAAGAGGCCTTTTTGGACTGAAAGAATTGGGTTTTGGGCCTGATTCTCTGGCCCAAAACATGGCTCCAAGCCCATGCACGATTTTTGGATCTGAATGTATAAGAACAAAAGCTTAACTCAGTGTTAATGGTAGTTAGATAATAGTAGATAGCTTAGAATAGAAAGTAGCCATTAAAATAGCTTCTAGATCTAGTTTTATTTAATTGTTTTTGATTAAGTGTAGTTTCAATATCTAATTCATTTCATTAAATTAAACCTTGAATCTTGTTCTTCATTGGATTAGATCAATAAAGTAGTATTTCTATCCATTTCTATTTTTGTAATTTCCAATTCTAGATCTAATTTCAATTCATGTCCTTATTTCAATTTAGTCATTAAATTAGATTTCATTATTGTTTAATTAAGTAAATTTCAATGCTTTATATTATGTTTAGTTTTAATCTAAATGGAAATGATTGCGGAATGATTCAAGGCTAAAACGTCCATTAGAGGGGGTTGTGAAGCCTTTTATGAAAGCTTGATTCGATTATCGTTAGAATTAAAATTAATTATTTTCTATTCCACTCTAGAAATGATTAGTTCACCATGAGAATGGGTTTAATTGTTCACATGCTAGTTATGAATTAGTAGAAATGCCATGTATAATTAGGGATTAGGAATAACCAATTGTTCTCATGAAGCGATTCAATTCGGATTCTGACGATTAAATTGGTTAGTGGATTAAGTTGAGTTAAGGTGGAATCAATCCCCCTCTAACTCCTTATCATAGAATCAACGTAGCATTCCCATAATTATTTAGATAATCGACTAGTTGCATCTTGTGGGTAGTTGCATCGTAGTCTAATTCCCTTCGTAAAACTCTCATTGACTTAAAACCGACTAGTTAGATTAGAAAACATCCATGCTAGAGCACTAGGAGTGGAACGAACTTATCTACTCCACTATATCTCATAGGATTGAGAGTAGAAATCTTTGATAAATTAGGAACGTAAAAAGTATTAAGTTTAGTTTACTTACGTTGTGAAGTCATCGTTCATTTCGTAGGTAGACTATTCATTTTATCAGTTATCACACACATTAGGGTCAATTCCTTTAATGTCGGCTAGGGACCAACCAATTGCAGATCGATGTTCCCTAATCACCTTGATCAACCGTGTCTCTTCCTCCTTAGATAACAGAGAAGATATAATTACCGGATGACTACCATCCATATCAAGTTGAATATACTTTAACTCAGGAGGAAAAGGTTTAAGCACCGGGGTGGAAGGAATATCGATAAATGCTTCTGGAGGGTCCTTATCTTGAGTAATGAATACTTGCTTAGGCAGCAGGTCTTCAAACTCTGTATATGGAGCAACCGAAGGGTCTACGATTTGTGTAGACTCGAAGATGGTGTTAACTTCCTCTATATAGGAGTCATTGACTAAATCTGAACTTCCAAAAGAAAGGAATTTATGCATATGGTTTTCTGGAAACGTGTTATTAAAGTAATCTTGAGCTAAGCTCTCGATCATGCTAACCTCTCCATCTATAGACAAATCTGGTAACTGTTTTATCATTTTAAAAACATTTACCTCAACCGAAAGATGGCCAAAAGACAAGGACATCGAACCATCGCAGCAGTTTATAAGCGCGTTGCCAGTCGCCAAAAAGGGACGCCCTAAGATGATCAGAACATAGTCGTTAGCGACTTCTGTATTGAGGATAACAAAATCAGCATGATAGTTTAAATCCTGGACCTTAACAAGTACATTTTTTACCACACCCTTAGGGTACTTAATAGATCGATCCGCTAATTGCAACTTTATTTTAGTAGGTTGCATCTCTTGTAAACCTATTTGTTTGTATAGATAATACGGGAGTAAGTTAACACTCGCCCCCAGGTCTAGTAAAGTAGTCGTCATGTGGGAATCTCCTAAGGTGCATTATACAGTAGGACGATCAGGGTCCTTGTACTTAACAATTCCATTGTGTTCCGTTAAAGTTGGAAACTGTTCAGTTAAAAAAGCGTCTTTAGGAATATTTGTCTGACGCCTTTTAGTGCACAACTCTTTGAAAAACTTAGCATGGTGAGGTAATTTTTTAATTGTGTCCAGAAAAGGTAAGTTTATCGTTAGATTTTAAAACTTCCCTAATCTCGTCGAAGTTTGTATCCCTGTTTAACATAACTAATTTCTGGGAAAATGGGGGTTTCTCTCTATATTTAGCGTATGGATCAACTGGATGTCTAACCTTTGCTTTTTGTTTCTTAGGTTGTGGTTTAACTGGTACCTCTACAGGGGTAGGCTCTTCAGTTTCTATTACGGTATCTAGTACAATCTCCAGTGTAGGGACAACTGGTGGGGTAACTATAAGCATAGTTACTTTGTTATCAACCACTCTCCCAGAACGAAGAGTGGAGATGGCATTTAACTCACCTACATTTTTATTTTCCGTACTAGTATTACCATTTACCTCAAAGGCTGTGTTTGTTGTTTTAGGATTAGCTATCACCTGACCTAGAAACACACCTTTAGGTTGCACTTTCTCTTAAGCTAACTGCTGTAAGGAAAGTTGGATTACTTGTAAAATCTGTTGTTGAGATTGCATAAAGGTATCAAAATGATCTGGTTTTGGAGTAGTATTAGATACTGGATTGTGTGACAGGAACTATGTCACGTTGATTATTAATGGGTGGATTTTTGTAGTTATTATTTACCGGAACGATACCTCTATTCGTATTATAATTATTATTGTTATAATTATTATAATTACCCTGACCTTGTCCTTGTCGTGTTTGAGCTTGGTTGTTATAATTATAATTACCCTGACCTTGTCCTTGACCTTGTCGTGGTGGGCCTTGGTTATAATTGTTTGCTAGCCTAACATTTTGATTATTAAACCCTGGAGGTGTTACTTGTTGATTATTTCTCCAACTGAAATTAGGATGTTGTCTCCAAGGGGCGTTAGGAATAGGAAAACTATTAATCGAGCAAACATTATCTTGTTGTGACTGTTGTTGTTCATAGGCGAGAGGACAATAGGAGTCGGGATGCTCTGGACTCAAATAGAAATTACATGGATTGGAGTTGACATTCATGACGGGGATCGGCGTTTGTTGAACAGAAATAGCCTCTACCTTTTTAGTTAGAGATTCGATTAAATTTTTAAGTTCCGGATCGGGTTTCATCTCAAACATACTGGCGGTTTTAACTGTTGTAGAAGAACTAGCGAAACGAGAGAAATCGTCACTACCCCTCCCCCGTTATTATTACGCTTAGTTTGATCTTCTAAAAATTTATAAGCTCCCTTACTTAGGAAACTACCCCTATTCATTATGTCAACTACCTCCTTGTGGTAGTGTAACAGTCCCTTGAAAAAGGCATGAACTAGTGTGTCTTCTGAGAGGTTATGGTGTGGACACTCTATAAGTAGATCGGTGAAACGATTCCAAGCCTCTGAAAATGATTCATGAGGATTCTGTCGAAAGAAATGAATCTTGGAAAGTATTTCATCGGTCTTTAGTGGTGGGTAAAAATGTTCCATAAATAGTTGAACAAGTTTAGCCCACGAGTCCACAGAATTTGGCGCTTGGGCAGTTAACCAAGACGCCACCTTATCGGCTAAAGTGAAGGAAAATACTCTTAGTTTAATTTGTTCAGCACCAACCGTTAGATGGTGGAATGTAGTAAAGACTTGGTCAATCCTACGTATGTGCTGATAAGGCTTTTCATGGTCTAACCCATGAAAAATGGGTAACAAATTAAATATATTTGGGGGGATTCGAAATCCCCCACTGGGTCTGATAAAACGATGCAAGATTTAGGGCTATCGTTCAAGGCTTTGTAAAAGTAAGAGAGAGGAGACTCTCTTTCTTCAGCCATTACTTCAGGTGGTGTGTGTGGTATATTAGTTAAAGGTGTAGTCGATGTTATACTAGAAAGGCGTGTTTGTTGACGTTGCCGGTTGATTACGTTAGGAGTTTTTCTTTGGCCTGACCTTAATCTCATGCAAGGCTAAGCCAATCTTAACGAACACAACAACACTCCAAACAATCCTGATATGCTAGTATGAACCTCTAACAGGAGATGCGAGGTGTGGAAGAAAAGAGTACCTGAATGCCTCCTTGCATCGTTTATAAATAGCGTCTTGTTTACGCGTGCTCAGTGTGTATAACAAGTTAAAACACTGAAAACTATGAAGAAATGGAAATTTGAAACAAACCTGTGGAAATCGGGCAGTTTCAGCAGAGGGCGCAGGTAGCGCTCAGAATAGGCCTAAGTAGGGCGCAGGTAGCACTCAAGTTCAAGCTAGAGTTCCAGGCTCTTGGGCGCAGGGCGCGCTCCAATTTAGCCTTGGTGGGGCGCAGGTAGCGCTCAGGGAAAACCTTGAGGTCCAGGAGCTCGTGTTTTGCCTTGGCAAGGCGCGGGTCGCGGTCAGCCAAAGAGTGGAGTTCCAGTGCTTGAAGAAGTCGACTCCTCATTATGCCTACCGGTAGCGAGTCGCTCCGTGTAATTTTACGAGGAAAATTTCCAGTGCTGAAATGGACAACCACAGTGAGAATCAAACAAGGGTGGGTGGGTTATGGGACTTTGGAAAATTAACAATTCTAAAGAAAACAATGATAAAGGCAACTAAGATGGCAGCGGTGCCATTTGATAATCGTAAAAATGATAGTTTTACTTATGAATAAAGCGATGAAACTCTAAACGCAAGTAAAACTATAAACTGAACTTATACTAGATTTATCAAAGATTTCTACTCTCGATACTATTGAAGTAGAGTTGGAATAGAAGATTCGTTCCACTCCTAGTTCTTTAGCACTCAAGTTTACTACGACTATCAATCCTACCAAAGTCAATGAGAGAATTACAAATTATACTACGAAATGCTACGAAATACTAAGGTTTGAATCTAGAATAAGAATTAGGGGGGAATTGAATCCACCTTGAATCCAACTTAAAAACTAGCATAGATTGTTGTAATCCAATTCTTACGTTCTTACAGTAAGAATTGGTCGTTCTAATCCCTAATTATACATGGCATCTCTACCAATTCATAACTAGCATGTAAAGAAGTCCACCCATTCTCATGGCAAATCAACTCCCTTCTAGAGTGGAATAGACTCTTACAACGATTTTACACTACACAATCAAGTTTTCATCAAGGCTTCATCAAACCCCTCTAATGGAGGTTTAGCCTTGATTCATCAAACTATCATTTCCAATTGAATTAAAAGTAGACATCATATAAAGATTCTAACTTTACTAAATTCAACTAAACAATAATTGAAATCTAAATTAACAACTAAGAATTCATTAAATAACAAGAATTGAAATTAGATCTAAACAATTTTAAATAACAAAATCGAATTTAACAAGAACTAACTATTTTATTTATCTAATCAATGATAAATAATGATTCAAATACTTAATCTAAAACAAGGAATGAAACTAATTAATGGAATGGAAACTAATTAATTAACTAATTCAAAACTCAAAAACTAGATCTAAAAGCTAAGCTTTTTAATGGCTACTCTAATGGCTACCTTCTAACCTAAGCTAATTGACACTTAAGAGCTAAGTCTTGTGTGTGGAAATGGAGGAGACCAGATCCACATTTTCGTGCATGGGCTGAGGGTCCATGTTTTGGGCCGGAAAATCGAGCCCAAAGCCCAATTTTTTCAGTTCACAGGCCCTTTTTCAGCTGGCTTTGACTTCAACAGGGTTTTCATCCACTTCTACTTCTCTGATTGGGTCAAGGTATGGACCATTGGAAAGCTCTTTCCGAGTCAGTCATTTTGACATAAGGTACGTTTAATTCTGAGGCCTGAGTCCAAAGATACGATCTTTGGAAGTTCTACTGACTTTTGTGTGTTGTTTTTGCCCGTCTTAACCTTTAATCCCAGAACTTCTTAGCAACCAACCCTTTGCTCTTTTATATTGCCAAAGTGGCACATTTCTACACATAATTGACTCCAATGCCTGAAATACATAAAAGCACGTAATTAGCATTAACTCTTATTTATTACTCGTATAATTGGTCTAAAAGTATTATTGTTAAGGGGTTAAAACTACAGTTTTTGGCTCTTATCATTTATTCTATTAATATCTTCTTTCCTTTTATGTGAGTTTGGGCAACTATTCAATGAATCACCATCTAAGGCAAATACAAGGAATACTTTTCTTACTGTAAAACACTACACAACTAGAAAAAAAGTAGAGAATAATAGTATAATATTCAATTACAATAAATAAAACCCTATTCTAGCATTATATTTAATTGCAATAAATAAAAGCATGTCACTAGCAAATATTCAATTGCAATAAATAAAACTCTAAACTAGTATGATATTCAATTGCAATAAATTAAAACCTTAATCTATACTTCCATCTCCTGGTCTAGGCAATTGAACTAATAACTAAAAACATAAAGAACTAACCTGATTGAAGAACACGTACTATAAACCAAAAGAATCAACAAACCCTAAGCACCGGCTTTATCTCCTCCCTTGAAGGAGAAGATTAGCCTTTCATAAATAAGGAAGAACACGAAGAACGAGAAGAAGAAGAGTCGAAGAACATAAATCTAGAAAGACTAACTTATTAAGACTCGGCTAGTTAAAACCGAATCTTTTATTATTAATTTCTCTCTGCCTCAAGTTCTGGAGACAAGAGTATAAGTGAATTGGCAAATTACATGAGGCACTTAGGTCCTCTATTTATATGGGTTACAATGAGTTCTAGAAGCATTCCAAACCGCCATTTGTTTCCTAATACAAATAGACTTCTTTCAGAGTCCAACTTCGTCTCCAAAACTGAGAAGGAATTGGCTACAGTGTCGTTTTATGCGTCCGGACAAACGATCCATACGTCTCAGACGCGAGCAATGCGTCTGACACCGCCGATCCATCGTCCCAGCATTGAAGTCTATTTTGTCTCTTCTGCTCTATCCTTCTATCCTCTTTTGCGGGCTTTGGTCTAAGTAACGAATCATTTGGCCTTGGGCTTCCAAATAGGCTTTAAAATATGTCCAAGTCGCATCTTTAATATCTTCAATTCCTTGGCCTTCTCCATGATTGTCCACGGGTTTCCCATGTGATCCTTAATGCTTCGAATTGCTCCGTTTTACCCCTTTTTCTCTAATATTCCACAAAACTCACTTTTTCACCTGTAAAATCATAAAACATAACTTACAAACATTATTAGTCCACTAAGATGGCTAAACAAGAGGCATAATTGAGGGTTAAATTGCACTTTTTAAGCACTTATCAGTGCATGTGATCTATTTTACTACAAGAGAATGTTGGTTCAAAGATTTTTTAATCCACCACTTTCACGTATTATAAGACATGTTACCCTATGGCTGGTTCAAGCCTGTAAAGCACCAGTATCTTATGCATTGTTTTTTTCAATTCTCTCTGGCATTTAGTTAACCCATTTTTTTTGTAATATCCTATTCCAAAATAGTGGGGGATTATTAGTATTTTGAAATAGTGGGGGATTGTTGGAATCTCTTCTGTATTTCTAAATACTAGTATGTGTGTGCAAAGTGGAGGAGATGAACAAAGGGTGTTCTCTCCACTTTAATGCATAGTAGATAGTCCCACATTGGTTATCCACCACATCGGGTCGGGTTCAGGCTTGGGCTTGGGCATACTGTTGTGGGTAGTGGTTTGACCAATTGCCTAAACTTGTTTTTCTTTTTTCTTGAACAGCAAGTTTCGGTGTTCTATTAGGAGTTGGTCTCTCTTCCTTATCTGTTTAGGAGACCGACCTAACCTCTATAAATAAGACTGTGAGTCCATAGAGGGAATGGACTTCAACAGAAAGCAATCTCAGAGAAACAGAAACTCGCACCTGCCTTATTCTTCTTCTCTTCTTCCTGTAGCCGCCAGAGAGAATTATATTGCTGTTCTAGAGAGTAGTTTGTTCTAGTGCAAAGTCAAACTACTGTACACCATTGAATCATGTGAGGAAGATGTCATTGCTACCTTTCTGCACCATTGGAAGGGGCGAAATCTTTCCTTAAAGACAGCCTAATACACGCCTTGGTTGTTACCTGTTACCAAGGGCCAAAATTTCGATATCGGTTCATATATCGGTGTACCCAAAAACAGAGATATATCGGATATATCGGTTTTTTTGGTGACCAATCCAAAGTTTCTAAAATATCGGAAATATCAGAAATATCGGATATATCGGAAATATCAGATATATCGGTGGACATAATAGCAACATTTATTTATCAAGAAAACCATAAAAAAATATTGACAAATAATTAACCACAATGTCATAATCTAATGTACTCAAAGTCTCAAATTACAAAATAAGATAAATAAGTTACATCAAGTCATCAATACATAAACGAGTAACGTGGCTGGTCAACTTCCATACCCAATTCTTGAATCCTACCTGCTTCATAATACCCTACCCAAGTGTATACAGAGTTATACCCACCGTTGAGAAATTTTCGAACATGCCACTCATATTTTTGTGTTGGAAATTCTAACATGATTCCAATTCGAGGAGTGTTGGTGTAACTATACATTGGGTGCAATGCAACAAATCCAGGTGCAGTTCCAACAGATTCATAACTTGGATAGAGTTGTCCATATGTTGGTTCAGGTTGTGGTGGGCCATAAGGTTGTTGATCAACCCCCATCCAATATCCATATGAAGAACCATATGACGCACTACTCGCAGGGTGATTGATCATGCCAACAGAAGAATCGTTATCTCTTGATTGGTTGTATCCCCAACCACTACTATATACACTCTCATTGTCATGGTCATGTGTCCCTGAACTCATACTCATTGCTTCAAAATTAGAAGAAACTGAATCAATATCAACATCATTTCGTATAAAATGTGTCCTCGTTGTCTTCTTTGACCAACACTTCCACGCCCTGGCTCATACATTCTTTGGGAATTGTCATTAAGAACTCCTCTACTATTGTTTCTGGCTGTAACCTCATACACTTGTAGGTCCAATGGAGTTTCCTCATCAGTTGAGTCATGCAATTGAACGTTAAAATTACCTCCACCTCCACCACCACCACCATCACCATCACCATCACCACCACCACTATCATCATCATCAGTATCAGGTTCTTGTGTCTCGTCATCACCAGAGATGTTCTCGGACAAATTATCTTGTGTTTGGAGAGGTGTGTCAAATTCGGGGCCCAAACTGAAACTAGGTGCATCGCCACCTTCTCTTATTACTCTGTCGACCATATCTTTAACATTTGGGTTAGGCCTACCTGATTCTGTATCCAACACAGGCGCTAAAAGATTTTTATCAATAACCCAGTCAGCCAATGGATTAACTTGTTCACTATCCATAAAAACTTGGGTGAGGTCAATAATTTGATCATTATCTATATTTTGCGCACGTCTTTGCTTCAAACGCAAGTTGTAGTAGACCTTCACCAACATCATCAATTTTGGCGCGCCAATATAGTTCCTAAGTTTCGTGTGAATTAGGCCGAATGTGCTCCAATTGCGCTCACACCTAGATGATGAAGTTGTTTGAGAAAGGATTTTGATCGCCAACTCCCTTAGCTCTTCTATATCACCACCATACAACTCCCACCATTCAGCTGCATTATTTAAACCAAAAAAACACATATTAATTATCTATAGACAATGCATTTGAGTGATTGAGAGTATGAAAAAAATATTTCATTTACCAGGGTGTGAAATTGCTATTCCAGCCTGCGCTGCAGGTGTACCAAATTCCCCTAAATGATCCCGAAACGACATCATCTAATAGACCAAAGTGTTAGTGACCCAGCATAAATGTAAAATTCAAATTCTAACTTGAGAATATCAATATTCTTATTTTTACCTGATGCAATGCTTTTGCTTGTTTGCGACCATCACTAAATAACACTTTTGCTACTTTTATAACTGCTTGTTTGTGGGGATCGGAGAATCCAAGCTTCAATGTGTATTGGTACTCTGGGTTCAGATACATTGCTAGTAGAAATAAACATAACTTTTAGGAATATTTGAAATAGAAATAATTAAATTAACTCAAACTAAATCAAATAAACTCACCAGCTGTGTGTAGCACATGCAGTAATTGTTTTGTCCATCTTTTCTCGATAATATCAAGGACCCAACCACATCCAGGGATTTCAGAGATCTTCTCCCTCATTATTTCAAAGGCTTGTTGTACATATGGCATTGTTGGCTTCTTGTCACCATCCAACAACCTTAGGCATCTGTACAAAGGTTCAAGAATTTGTACAACATAGTTAACATCATTCCAGAAATGCTCTTGAGCGACTTGCTCCACAGTCATCATACCCTCTACAGAATTAGCCGATGGGGTGTCGAGATATCTTTGATCCACGAACATCTGCCTAAGTGATATCTTTTTCTTCTGGAGACTTTTGAGAGACAAGTAGTTTGTGGCGAATCTAGTTGCCGCAGATCTAACTATTTCGCCCCACATGTCTCCCCATTAATGCTAAGACCACGGATGCATTGTAAATGAACTTTGTAATTGCATGAGCTTTGTTTGATACACCCCGCCACCCGATGATGCTTGGCAATATCTTTTAACATCAAGTCTATGTAATGACAAGCACACGGTGTCCAAAATAAATTATATCCTGGTGTCTTCATCAGCAATCTTCCAGCGTTTTTGTAGGCAGAACCTTGATCAGTTACTATCTGCACCACATTTGGTGCACCTATCTCATCAACAACCTCTTTCATTAACTTAAATACGGTTTTGTTATCTTTCGGCTCAATGCTGATATTGAAAGACTTCTTGAAAATTGTTTCCCCGTCACAATAGACCATGAAGTTAACGAGGGATATCTTTCTTGTCCCAGACCAACCATCACACATGATGGTGCATCTATAAGTTGGATACTTCTCTGCCACTTCCATTTCGAATTTGTCGATATCATCATTTTCCATCTTTAAATTTTTCCCAGTACCTCTTCAGTAGTTGGTCCTTTCACTCCAGTAGGACATTTCGTGATGAAATCAATAGTTGGTTGGTAGTATGGATTGTTTGTCGTTAATGCATGTGGAGGTACTCCGGCAAAATTGAACCATGAACTGATCCGTCTACCCAATTTCTGCCTCCATGTATTCATTTTACCCATGTCTTTGACACTAGGTTGGTCGTGTCCCGGCTGTCTAATAGTGTATGGATCAATTGTTTCTTGTCTCATGGTTTTGGACTTCCGCAAACCCATGAATCCCTTTCCTTTGTTGCTTGATCCAGAGCCACTTCCTGACATAAAAGTAGTACGATGCCGAAAACTTCTTGCATGTTCTCCTTCCCTTTCTAGCTGTCTTTCTTCCCATTAGTCTACTACAGAGTTTCTTCGTGCTTGTTGCATGCCCTGAAACTCCTCTGCTTCTTCTTCTGCGTCAGAATCATTGGAATCATCGTCCAAATTAGCGCACATTGTCTCCTCAACTCGAGTTTCACGCTGCCGTCTTTTAAGTTTTTTATTTGTGCCATCCTCAGTAGTAGGGTCTCGTGATTGCAATTCTTACATGTCCGGGACTTCCTTACACCTTGCCACTTGGTTACCAACCCCGGATAAGTCTTTGTTTTAGGCGACCCGACCCCACCACTATGAAATTCTAATTGACAGTAATTGCATTTAAACTTCGCCTTGTTGTTATCCAACGGTACGCCATGAGACCAACCAATATCCAGTTTCCTAACCATTTTTCTCTTAGACAAATATGTAACTACGAAATAGTTTTTCCGAACACGTTGAAATGCTGTACGTAGACAAATATAACTAATTAATCAAAATGTAAGACATACATTTAAAAAAGTGTCTACTCTTCAAATAGTCAAATACTACAACGGTACAACCCAATCCAATTTGAACTCCATAAAAAAGGATAGACATACACCGAAAGGTAAACAATAGTGATCGAGCTATGCATATAACAACAATCGATGAAAGAAATTGTTTTGATCTGCCGTAACTTTGGGCATATACTACCACCTTAGGCAGGCACCGCCATCAAACTGATAACAAAAAGGATTGAAAATAGAAAAGGTAGAGAAAGATTCTATATTTATCACTACTGAACCCAACCCGCCCTCAGTCGGCAGATATTTATCTAAACAATCGCCTAGACCTCTTCGCTATTTCACCATCGATGTCATCTTCACTGCCAGATTAACACTTGTAACCTCAATCGAATGTCAATCAAAACTATTACAAAACACTTGTCCAAAAGATAGGAAGATAACCAAGACGAACAATATCCCAAGTTCACTGATCAAATTCATTCCGGTAAAAGCAATCAACACTAATCACTAGGTAGCTAGCTAAGCACAACAAAAAGAAAGAAGAAGCTCTAATCCAAGGCCAAAAATTTCGGACGACAAATCGATGTCACCGAAATATTTCGTTTTTTAAGCAATCTGAAATCAAAAGATTCAATATTTCGCAGCCGAATATTTAAGCCTTTTTAGCCCAATATATATCGGCAAAACTGAAATATATTTTTATTTCGACGATATAATTGATATTTTCGACTTATTCGACATATATCTTTTGACTTTGACCGATGTTTGACTGATTTTTTATTATATTTCCGATATATATCGCTATATATATCTATGGACCAAAATATCGCCGATATATCTGATATATCGCCGATATATATATCGGTATTTTGGTACACCGACATCGATATTTCCAAGATATATCCACCGAATATAGAACCTTTTTTTCCCGATATATATCAGAATTTTCGATATAAAACTTTATATCGCCGATATAATCAATATATCTGATATTTACGATATATATCGGTTGACTTTTTTACCATTTTTTTCGATATTTCTGATATTATATTTTTGATATATTTGATATTTCTGATATTTTAAATAGTTTGGACTGGTCACCAAAACAATGGATATATTCATCGATATCGATATTTTGGGCCTTGTATATATCGACGATATTTCCCGATATATTAGACCTTGGATTTGTTAGTGGCTTAGTGCGTACATCATAAGTCATATGGTGATATGGCCATATGAGATCATCATTTGGTAATTCAATTTGGCTATATGCATTGATTCACATTTGATCAAAATGATTACTGAAATCTACTTTCTTAATATAAACAACTCACCCAACATTCCCAAGTTCAGATTAAGTAACATTAAGAGCAGTACCAACATTAACAACTTGTGAATCACAATATAAAGTAATCTCATGATCAAAGTTAACATTTTTAGCAAACCTCTTTAACAAAAATGAAGAGATTGGTTTTGCAGATAAATTAGTAACTAAGCGTAAAACAAGTAACAATGTAATCCTAAAATAAGTACTGAGTCTGAGAAAAAATGCCGCCAGCTTTTTTCCCCGTGATGCTGTAACTTTGGTTTCTGCTTTGGTTTATGAATCTGTGAATCCTGTGATGAGTTGGTGTGAAGGTTGAGGAGAGGTTTTTTTTTTTGTGAAGTTGTGGGTTTGCTGACATTCACTGAATGAAGTCCTTTTTCAATGACAACATCAGATGCTAAAGCTAAAGCAAAAACCTTTTTCTTTTTCACTTTATTCCAAAGTCCAAACTCTCTAATCTTTCCAAACCTTTTTTTTTCACTTTATTTACATTGTGCCGATATCTCGCTGATATATTTCGGATATATTGGATATTTCGAAAATTTCAATATTAAAAATTGGTCAAAAAGTCAACCGATATATATCGATTATATCGGAAATATCGATTATATCGGCGATATAAACTTTCATATCGGAAATTCGATATATCTCGGAAAAAAAGGGGTTCAATATTCGGTGGATATATATGTCGGAAATATCGATATCGGTGTACCAATTTATCGAGATATATCGTGAGATATCGGATATCTCGGCGATATTTTAGGCCATCCCTGTTACTGTTGTCCTTGTCTATTGTTCTTTCTGTTCTACTCTAATTGTTGTGTTACTACAAATATTCTAACAATAGACAGATCTCCAAACTGGACAGACGGCACCGAACCTATTAATAGTCCCAGACGTGGATAAACTTCTCGACAAGGACAAGCAGAAGATCGCTTGGGAGCGCCAGCCAGTCAACCTTTTACGCTTGTTTGGATCGAGGAAGGAGCACTCAAAGTCTACAGCATCCTCCCTATGGTCTATATCAGAAGAATACAGGACCATACTACTCGCAATTTTATTGGCAGGTGAAGTACAGTCTACTACTACAGGGAATCCTAATAACTCAACAATGTCTTTGTCCAAATTACATTGGATGCAGGGAAGAACATGGTGTGCAACTGGACCCTCTAAAACATCTAAGTGTTGATACGAGGTAGGACATGGTCTGGACCTGGTAATCCTGTAAAGACAACGACATTGTCCCTTAGAATGACCTTTAAAGAATTAAGACGTTGTAAAACATGGTTATCTTTCAAATTAGAAGGATCAAAGGTAAACGCAACGCTTAAGATATCCTTCTTATTATCATCTGAACCGCAAACATTATCAAGGAGCAACTCACAGTTAATTAGAGGTAGAATAGGATGATGATTGGGGATTATTGTCCCCTCAAGATGCTCCATTGTTTGATTTGTTTCTGAGCGACTAGAGATCTCCAGAATACAACAAGGATTCCTTTTCCAATAGAGGTCATATATATACAGAAAACGTTTCAGCCATAACTCATTATGCATATGCATGCCTACTTACAAAATTTGAATGCACGTTTAGTCTACGGACTATGGGTTCGCACGTACAGCTGACTCAGCCACTAAGGTAGGAGAGTAAATTTTTACTAAAATTGGATCGTTTCCGGCCGTCACCTTGCCTTGATGCATCATAACGATTTACGAGTCAACGTGCTGCTGGATGACTTCAAACTGTGTGAGCGTCGATTTGTATTTTAACAAGCGGGATTTCAATGATTCATTAAGGAATTCAGATTCCTGGAAACTCGTGTAAAGATAGAACAATACTATCATCATCATATCTTCACCTGATTTGCCTATTCCAAGTAGTCAGAGAAACCATTTTGCTGTTTGCTTTTTTGTTCCAGAAAATTGGGTATAGGTACACACGCAAATTTCTTAAGTTTAGAGGAAATAGCAAACTTTTTTTTTGTTTTTCCTCCATAAAAATTGAAATTTGACATCTGTCTCAAATTTCATACTGACTTTTACAATTTTGACCTCTTTTATTAGTCTCAACTAAAGAAGCCAACTACCAACAAAAAAAAAGATACGAACTAAATCAGTTACCAAAAGAGTAGTGAGTTAATCAAAATAACTAAAATTCATTTGAAATCTACAAAATTCCAATTAAAAGTGAGATGAATTTCTGGAGAGACCAAAACAATATGGAAAACATCAACTTCAAAAACGGAAAAAATGTATGTTGATTATAACTAATTTCAATATAGCTTTAACAATTTAAAATGAATCTCTGATAATTTTGAATAACATGTTTAAGCTTTGTTTGATGTAATTCAAATTGTGAAAGGACAAATGATTTTTTTTATAAGACAATTGTATTATTTGATTGCAAGACATCTTGGAGCAATACACACGCATCTCTTTGTCTGATGAGTGGTCTCGATTGACACACACACCTACAGCCTGCGCACATTAGATTTTCGTATTATTTATTTGTAGAAGAAATTGGCAGTTACAAATAAAATGGTAAAAATGATAAATAAAAAGTTTTAAAAACAGTTAATACACCTAAAAAGTGACGTATTGTTAAAATTTGAATAGAATCAAAATATAATATTGGTCTTTCTCTAGACAAAAAACACATTAAAGAAACTGTCTAGAGCCCAATTTCTAGTTTTTTGTTCTACACTTTTTACATTTTCTAAAACAGTTATGTAAAACAGTCAGTACTCAGTAGAGCGTGGTAAGGCGTGATATTTCAGTGGTTAAGAACATAGCTTAGCATAAAGCACCAGTATGAGATAATCGGCTGTGCCATTTCTTGCACGTGAGGTGTAATACGAGATTTGGTGTTATTATGTCTTACAGCAGCGGATCAATAGAAGACCGTGGCAACCCTCAGCTCATGACCACCATGGAGGTTAAAAGAAGTCCAATTGTTATTGCTTCGATGTGCCGTCTATTCTTTTTCCAATGTGAGATTGAGAGGTCTACGCCTACCACATAGATTTGAATGCTGAGTTTATGGAGAGTGTAATCAGGCAATTTGAATTCGTGAGAACAAGTCCAATGGAGTGCTGCTAAACTCGGCTGCCAAAAGGGTGCCACGTAAGACATTTTAGCCGTTTAAGAAGTTAAGTCAAATTTGAGAGGTGAAAAACTCAAAAACAGTTCCAATAGAGGTGTTGAAGATGAGTGCTAAAGGGATACAGACGGTACATAATTTCTACCGTTCGACGAAATTTAACACACGGATGGTAGAAATTGTGCCGTAAGTATTTCTGTCATTCGTCTCCCATAACATAATTATGAGTAGCTGCTACACAAGACCACAAATTTGACTGAGTTTATTATACCAACCAAATTTAAGACCCTTCTAGCACCCCATTAGAATGACATTTTAGTATTTAGGGTGCTATATGGCCTTTGCCTTTAGCATCCGATATGGCACTCCCATTGAACTTGCTCTGAGCATGTCTAAAATTTGTACTGGTAAAGACAATTCAATTGATGTATGAATGTATGATCGTACAGATAATCTTCCTTTGAAATTGAAAGAAACAGCAGACGAGAAACTGTGCCAAGAAATGTTTCTTCCTAATGAATGTTCACTTTAGACTATCCATGTATTTTTAAGTCATGAGTTCATAGCAATATGGGTCTACAGGTCTACAGGCTACATCAGTGGCCCTGAGATACAATCTCAAATTCCTAATGCACGCATTTTGCTTCATTAAAACTCAGATCAATGGTAAAATATTGAACTGTAACAGCCCGTCTAGCTCAGTTGGTAGAGCGCAAGGCTCTTAACCTTGTGGTCGTGGGTTTTTGAGCCCCACGGTGGGCGATAAAAAATAACTTTTGTTTCTTAGCAAAAGAAAGGGTAAAATGCTGAAGTTCAAACCCTATTTAGAAACAGGAAGCAAGGTGCATCGTCTGTAGCGGTGTTCTATTTGGTCACCGCGCTGGTGTGAGATACGTCGCTGTGGCCATTTCTTGCACACGAGGTGTATTACAAGAATGGGCAATATTATGTCTTGCTCCTTATGCAGCCGATTATTTGAAGGCAGTGGCGACAGTATGTTAGTATGTGACCATCGTGGAGGTTAAAAAGAAGTCCAAGAGTAACTGATATTTCATCAATTCTTATTCCAATTTGAGGCCTATGACAGAGTGAATGCTGAATTTATGGCAATTGTAGTCAGGCAATTTGAATTCATGAGTATATCTAAAATCTGTACTTGTAAAGACAGTTCCTTCGATCGGTACGTGATCGTATAATTTTCTCTTCAAAGCTAAAAAAACAGCAGACTTCAAACTGTTCCTCGGCTTTGAGCATTGGTTTGTTTCATCACCAATGTCACCAATGTGGTTTCAGTGCTTCATTAGAACATTCCCAATACAAGTCACTATGAGGGGAAATTGAGAGTTTTCACCTTTGAATACCAAAAAACTCTTGCCTAATGTAAGGGTGACAAAGTTGGTGATTTGTAACTAAGTCACAACGAGGGTAGCACTTGCTAATGAGATTTTCACTGAGTTGTGAGCTTCGGACGGAATGTTTTATTCCGTCTCGTGTGTTTTTTTAATTTTTTCGGTTTTTTCATTCTGTCCCGTCTCGCATGTTTTTTCGGTTTTATTTTTAACTTAAGTCGGTATGTTTCATTCCATCCGGTGTGTTTTTTCAATTTTTACATTCAGACGGAATCAAACATCTCGTCCGAGATTCAAAGTCGCCTCTGCATTGGGCACCCTCACCTTGCTTTTCACCAAAACCGTAGCAAAGAGGGAAAATTGGACCTATGTGGAGGTGAAAAACACTGACTTGCATTGGGAATGCTCTCAAGGAATTAAGATTCCTCTATGGGTACATACATGCAAAGATGGAACAATACAAGAATCATCGCTTTAATTAAAATGCATGTTTCTCAATTCTTCACTTGATTGGCATTTTCCAAGTAGTCCCAAGGTGCTTTGCAGTCTTAGCAATGAAAGAGTTTTATGGTTTGCCTTTTTGTTCTACATGCAGTGATTTGTAACTCCGTTTTCCAAACAAGACACCTTCAGGTGAACTAACTGATAAACTAGGACGTTATTGTGAACTAACTGATAAACTGTATACAGCTCGAAACGAGGATTGCAAGTTTTTTTTGTTTGCTGAAAATAAGATAGTTGAGATTTGGAGAATGTTTCCATCACGACTAAATTACACACCTCCTAGATTGTGGTGCACCGTGACGATTTAACAAGGAAATTAAAAATGCGACTGAATTCTCTTATTGGCTGAAAAACAAAAATCACACGGAACATATTGACAAGGAAACAAGTGTTGAAATTTCTGTTTTGTCTGTTCCGAAACTCTAGAATACCAAATTATTTCGCTAAACTTCTTCTACGGAGAAGTGAGTGATGAATTTGTAATTTAACAATGCAGAAGAAATTGACGATGTAGAAATGAAAAATCACACTCCCTTAGAGTAAGATTCAAAATGAAGAACATGGCCACACAGTCACACACTGCCAACATAACTGAACAGACTGGAAGGCGCGAAACTCCAGTGTTAAACAATACAGCTGCAACAGAGATTTAACAAAAATCAATATTTCATATTTAGTTGTCGACTGGTCGTTACTCTAACGAATGGTCGTAATCTGCGCATTTTGTACACAATGAAAGGAGGAATTGTGTGAGATGGAGGGAGAACAGAGAGGTGAACAGACAGCCAGCCCCCTACTTAACCTAAGGGAGTCCCCAACTGTCGGACGGACCAAACACAATAGTGTTCTGCAGAGCAGTGTGGACTAGTGACAGCAAACAACCCTGAAAAACAAAGATAACAATATGATATGAATAAGAAAGTCACTTCACCCGTACAGAATTGACCGCAAAAACCTGAAATCCAAAAATGTTATATCAAAAACCTAAAATTCAAACAGCTAGAATTTGTCATAAAAAAAGAGTTTTATCTTCTCCAAACATCTTATCATCTTAGAACCCTAAATTACTGTATAACTCAAGTAAGCAAAAAGGACGGGATAACAATTTTTTTTTTGGATAAGTAATATTTATTCAGAAAGTGTGCGAGGGACAAAAAAGTACAACTGGTGAGTGAGTGAGATCCTCACTTGAACATGGAACAAAGAAAAGAAACTACAACTCCTTACTCAAAAAGGAGTCAAAATGGACGGGTTAACAGTTACGTTGGAATCAAAATGGAATCTAAGCTCGTGGCATTTCTTTAAGCATATATTCAAGGATTCTCCATATTGTCAAATTTAAAGAGGAGGTGTGTATTTACTATCTAGTAATAGAATATCCATATCTTAGTATCTTACAACCAAACAAGACGAAAATTTGAAAAGAAACGTGTCTTCAGTAAATGTAGAGATTCAGAAAACATATATTTCAATTGTTCTCCTAATTCCCACACGAGAGCTTCAATAATTCTACACTGCACCCCTAGAGAGGGATATGATGTCGATAACATGATCAAAGACTTCTTGAATGAGATGAACGCTTATAGAATGAAATTCACATTTCATAAACACAATAATACAAGAGAGATTGTTGTATTCTTCAATAACTCGCAGGGAATCCCGATGCCAAACACTATCAATTAATATATTTGCAGTTCTGCTTAAGTTCATCATTTCCACTCTAACATCTCTTGCCTTCTGACAAATTTTATAGAGCTGCGGCACTCCAATACCAGTGTTGGATTATTAACCATTTCATTAACTCAAACTAGTTCTAGACAAGAACACATAGGAGCAAGAAATAGGAAATATTAATAGAAGAATTACCTTCTGTTTTTTACGTTGATATCTGCATATACCTTGACAAATATTATGTACTTCTATCTGCAACCACTTGGTGGGCATCCACTGTTAACTCCGGTGTCCATCAGACAAGGGCATTCTTTCAGTATACTACTATACTTCCCTTCGGTTGATCGAGTATCACTTTTGATACAATCCGAGTGGAGAAGCTATGCTTTCCAAACAAAATTTTGAGCCTATCATAACACAAAACATTACTTCTATGACGATGACTGCTATTTTTGTTACATGGTATATATTTTTCATCAAGGGAGACTGAACCTCCAGATTAAACAGATTATCCACCATCCACCATTCTTCATGTGTACCATAAAATTGAGTATCTCTTTGTAAGCTTCCTTACAATCATGGAATGTATACATCCCATCATCACCACCTTTTGTCTCCATCCTCGCAGCAAGCAATAGCAGCATGATCATCAGTATGAGTATCTGTTAAAATCGCATGATTCTGACTGGGTTTCTATCTGAATGCTGTCTCAACCGCTTCTGGTAATGGTTCACTGTTACATCTGGTTACTAGGCATTGTTATAGAGGTTCTTGGAGTATAATCTTCTTGGGTATCCTGCTTCTTCAAGTGCAAGTGCGGAAGTCTAAACATTTCAAAATGTCCCACACATGATTTCCCAAACAGACTTTTCAGCCTTGAATCACACAAAACTTGACTACTATGATGAGGATTTTGAAGCTTGTTTACTGTTATATATTTTATCAAGAGAGCCTGAACATCAAAGTGAGACAAAAAAGAAGAATCACCATTCTTCATGTGCCCGACAAAATCTAGAAGCTCTTTAGAAGCCCACTCAGAATCCGTTCCATCATCATTAATTGGGTCAACTGTCATTTCTCTAAGGAATGGTCGCATCTTGTAAGGCAGATGCGCTGTGTCTGTGTCGTGTGGGGCAAAATGTGAAGACAGACAGCCCACGACCAAAGCTAGTGTGACAAACGACAGTAGTTAACAACGCTGAGAAAAAGGAAAACAAATTAACATAAATATGAAAGCCAATCGCCCGGTACAAAATTGATCACAAGAAATCACATCAAAAATCTGAAATGCAAACAGAAAAGAAGTATAATTCGTCAAGAAATAACGAGTTAAACTTGTCGAAACAACACTTCATTATCATAGAACCGTAAACTACTGTATAATAATATTCAAGGGATATCTATTAAATGTAAAGAAGAGGTGTGTATTTTTAGTAATAGAAAAAAAGTATACAATACAATGGTACAAATTTTGAGAATCTATACGAATTTTTTTGAACTAGTATCGTTTGGCCTGGAGATACTGGGTAGAATGGGCGTAAGTAGAGACAGAGAGTATTTAGTCTTTTTTTTCGATAAACGAGAGTATTTAGTCAAACGTGGGAAACTAGTGAGAGTTTAAGAAACCGAGTTCCACTTTTACCGTTTTACGCCTGTTTTTTGCTTCATGATTCCTAGGTTTTTAGTTTTTCAAGAAAGTACGAGTCCTTTTGTCCAGGCTTGCTTCTTTTCCTTTTCTTTTTCTTTTTATTTTTCTTTTTATTTTTTTTTTCTCTCAATTTTAGAATTAACTAGATTTTGGATCCGGACCGAAATCTATTAGATATTACATGTTAGAATTAAACCGATTTGGAAAGAACACCACACTAACTTAACATGCATTGAATTAATAAAAGAATGAGATAGAGAGAATTCTTATTCATTAAGGTCATTCTGAATGAGAGGAGGTTACATTTATATACAACTAGATAACCTCCTTTCTAAGATAAAGGATTAATAGGATAAACAGTAAGATAGATGATGATCAGGATAAACAGTAAGATAGAAGATTATCAGGATAACACATATCAATGGTGGACATCCATATAAGCCCATAGATTTCATAACACTTCCCCTTGGATGTCCACCATTCTTGTGGAAATTATGGTGGATGCATCTTTTATAGCATTCTTCTGGATGCTCTATAACTATCCAATGACAGTTCCCTCATTAAAACCTTGCTAAGGAAACCCAGTGGGAAAAACCAAAGCGAAGCAAAAAGAATACAACATTACTCGACCTTAATATGCTTCTTCTTCAGAAGCTGATGAGTGTAAAATAATTTTGGCGCAATGTGTTTTGTCCTGTCTCCTTTTATAAATCTTTCTTGAATCTGGGCTATACAAGCGCATTATCCTCATAAATAATGCTTGGAACACCTATTATAGAAGGTAATTGACAAGAACTACGAATATGCCCAATTAATAACCTTAGTCATACACATTCACGACTAGCTTCATGAAGAGCTAACATTTCAGAGTGGTTAGAAGAAGTTTCCACTAAAGTTTGTTTAGTGGAACGCCAACAAATGGCAGCATTACCACTAAGAAATATATAACCTGTTTGGGAGCGACACTTGTGAGGATCTGACAGAAATCCTGAATCTGCATATCCCACAAACTTAGAACCTTTAGAATCTTTTAAGTAAAACAAACCTAAATCCGTGGTTCCAACGGGAAAGGCTACTAATTTATGTGAAGTAAGTACAACCGAACGTTACCGGTTGTACCGGTGATGACTACTACAATTTAAACATGCACTTACACTAACAAGCCAGAGAAAGATGTTAACAGTAAAGTTAAATTCGACAGTAACGAATTTAATACCAAAATACGAATTTAAATTCAATAGTATCGATTACGATTCATAATAACAAGTTAAACACATACCATTAATTGTAAGTAAAACACATACCTTTAATCCAAAGCTAGAGACTATCGTGCTGATGACGTGTTAGAATTAAACTTATTTGGAGAGAACACCACACTAACTTAACACTAACTTAACATGCATTGAATTAATAAAAGAATGAGATAGAGAGAATTCTTATTCATTGAGGTTATTCTGAATGGGAGGAGGCTACCTTTATATACAACTAAATAGCCTCATTTCTAAGATAAAGGATTAATAGGATAAACAAAAGATAGATGATGATCGGGATAAACACCAAGATAGAGGATTATCGGGATAAACAAAGAAGATAGATGATGATCAAGATAAACACCAAGATAGAGGATTATCGGGGATAACACATATCAATGGTGGGCATCCATATAAGCCCATGGATTTCATAACATCACACAAATTTTCAAATCGTAATATATTTTTATTGAAAATAAACCGAAATACGTTAATGAGCAATGATTATGGTGCATAATTACTTGGAAACTAAGGGATCAAATTGAGATAGCCTATTCACTTTGTGGTTTAGGATATTAATCCATAATTTTCAAATTGAATTATCTTAAATTCGATCTAGCTATATATAATTGTTTTCTTAGATTTATGGTAATTTAACAAAGAAATTTTCTAATCGAAATATATTTTTATTAAAAATAAACCAAATACGTTAATGAGCAAATGATTATGGTACATAAGTACTTAGAAACTAAGAGATCAAATTGAGATAGTCTCTTCACTTTGTGGTTTAGGATATTAATCCGTAATTTTCAAATTGAATTATCTTAACAAGAAATTGGGCCTAACACCCAATTTTAGAGAAAATGAAGTCTAGAGGACACGGTTTTTAGTGAGTAACTAACAAGGACTAATTCTAGCAATTAGTAACTCACGAATCCACGATTTCAAATTTAGTAACCCTCAAGGACAAAATAAGTTGGCCCCGCCATTTTACTTTTTTTAAATGCCAGTTATACCCTTTCGTGAAAATAACCCTCAAGGACAAATGACCCGAATTTAAAATAAATATTTTCCAATTTTACCCTTTCTGTCATTTTACTATGAATAATGAGTGTTCATACCTTCTGCTGGTGTATGAACAATGATTGTTCATATCCAAATAGGTGAATGTACCTTATACAATATATTGATATATGAACATTGAATTTGAATATTCATAGTGAACATTGAATGTTCATATCAAAAGGACTATGAACATTCAATGTTCATACCCAATCAATATTCATACCCAAAGACTATGAACATTCAATGTTCATACCCAAAGAACCAAGGACTATGAACATCGAATGTTCATACCCAAAAGACTATGAACATTGAATGTTCATACTCAATCAATGTTCATACCCAAGGACTATGAACATTGAATGTTCACTATGAATATTGAATGTTCATATCCAAGGACTATGAACATCGAATGTTCATACCTAAAAGACTATGAGCATTGAATGTTCATACCCAATCAATATTCATACCAAGGATCAGGAACATTGAATGTTCATACCCAAAGGACTATGAACATTGAATGTTCATATCCAAGGACTATGAACATTAAATGTTCATACCCAATCAATATTCATACCCAAAGACTGTGAACATTGAATGTTCATACCCAAAGAACTATGAATATTGAATGTTCATACCCAATCAATGTTCATACCCAAAGACTATGAATGAACATTCAATGTTCATGTGTGAACATTCAATGTTCAAACTAAATTCACCAAGTCGTTTCGTCTGAGCCGGGCCGTTAATTATTTCGCGTCAGGGGTATACTTGACATTTCATCTACCAAATCCATTTTTTATTTCGCGTCAAGGGTATACTTTAACTTTCATCCACCCGGTCCTTGTGAGTTACGAAAAAAAAAGGTGTCCTTGAGAGTTACTTTTTCGGCATTTTTGTCCTTGAGAGTCACTCCCTGTTATCTTAAACTCGATCTAGCTTGTATAACAATTTTCTTAGATTTATGGTGATTTAGCGGTAAATCATCACTGCTCGGCTTACGTACTAATGTATACAAATGACTAAAATATCTACCAAATAGCTAAAACAGATTGATTGTTTCTATATCCTCAAAGAATACACTACTCCCACTTGAAAAGATTTATCACATGAACGTGTTCTACGATGAATTGATGAATACAACAACAAATTCTCTTACAAGAAAATGCGTTCACCTACTTAGAATACTCCCTCAAATATTTTCTCTTTTTCTAGATAATTGTTTGTATACATGCAAAATATATTTATTCAATTCCAACATGAATAACAGAGAAGATCATGTCGTTCTATGTCTTTCGTCAATGTGAATATGTCAAAGTGTTAACGTAAGATTGGGTGGGTAAAATGACTAATGACCATTAATTTTCAGATTTGAACAATCTAATAATCAAATGGATGGAAGAAGAGTGTGTCTTTCAAATAACATTTTCTTTCCAAACTTGAAGCTTCTAACACACACCTTAAACTTACAATAAAATGCTCAAATATTCCATCTTATTCCACATTTTTTCTTATTTCTTATAGTAGATTTATCTATTCTCAATGTCTCTGTAAGCACATTGCAAAACAAAGTTCGGATGAAGAAATAGTACCACAAAGTTCTTCCAATATTTGCACTAATGTTGAAAGTGTTAAGTTTGATGGTATTAATAAAGTGTCACAAAAATAAGTATAACAATAATTCACACAAACACTATTCACTCTTTTGGACCAAAGAATTATCATATATTAATTATCAGTAGAACACTCGTAAGAATTTTTAAGCTTCGATATATTTTACTCCAAAATTATTAAAATTCCTACAACCAAAAAATGTTTAGGTGGCTCTCTTTGCAACCAAAATTTGTTGCGTATCGAATAAAGGTTATTGAGCAATTGCAAGTTCAACTGTACGTAGTTCCATCACTTTGAAATGTTCAACACAATGTAAATTCAATAATAGCTTTCTTATGCAATACCAAGAGTAGCTCATATAGGACATCATATTATTATACAACTTGGCAAGATCCTACTCAATGATGATATGGATATTCTATAAGCATCCACACCCATTTATAAAGTTAAAGAGGTGAAACATACTTGGTAGGATCCTACTCCATGATATAGACATTCTATAAACATCCTGACCCATATCATTCAGCACTATCACATCTTCCTACACTCATAATGAGCACAAATTTTGAAAATTTATTTTTAGTACTATCCCATCTTCCGCTTTCGAGGGAACAAAAATGACAAAACTTAGGAAACCAAAGACAGTAGCCTCAATCAATTAATTTAGTCCTCACTCCTTAATGAAGTGATTTCACTTACCGTATCTTGTATTTGTTATAAGAGTCGGGTTCAATTTTCTATTCCGTGAGCTGAAATGAAATGTAAGAAGGTTGTATATATTCAGTTCAAAGAAAAGCTAATGTATTGTTTATAAATGAAATTAGTTAAGTACATATACTTAAGGTTTTGCTTACCATTTGGGCTCTAAAGGAAACTGTCCCAAGTGCCAAATACAATTTTGCTTTTAAGTTCATTTGTGTTTCCCGATGATATCCGAATACAAAATCTAGATTGTTATAGTCAGCTCTTGTTGTGATAGAAAAAGCTATATGGATTCACATGTAAACGTACTCTATTGCTCTATATATATTGAATAGAAAAACAACATCACATGCATAACCATGCATTACATTTACTTGTCTTCCAAATATGACTATCGGTGATCGTCCGATCCTTTTATATTGTTCTTAAACCGATATATAGAACCACAGTTCTCTGCATTAATGAGAAAGAACTTTGGAGAGTTTGCACCTTGGCATTTGATCTCGTGTTAACTTTGGCATTTTCTGAATTGAGTGTTCGAGTGTATGTATGTGAGAGGTTGTGTTTGGATGATTATTAGATATATCATTAGATTGTCTAAAGAAACAATGTCATACAAAGAAGCATATATCAAATGTGCAAATAAAAGTACCCCTTCATAATAAGCCGGTGTTCGTTTTACATGTCTAGAATTTCAATATGTATTATCATATTGTAGCAAGCATGTGTTCGAAAATTAGAATGAGATCCAAGAAAGAAAAATGAAAATGAAGAAAAAGTGTATATGTTAAAAATGTGAGTCATGATGGGTATTCTAAGAACTTACTCGAAGCATATTGGTCTACTTCATAAAAAGTTAATAACCAACAACAAATACAAATTCTAGGTATATGACATGGTTATACGAATAATATTTTGAGTGTTCTAATTTGGTATATCTCACATAATCCTTAGAGAATGTGGGGA
Source organism: Coptis chinensis (assembly GCF_015680905.1). Classification (NCBI taxonomy): domain Eukaryota; kingdom Viridiplantae; phylum Streptophyta; class Magnoliopsida; order Ranunculales; family Ranunculaceae; genus Coptis; species Coptis chinensis. Next base: position 44,361,978 of record NC_141456.1, read on the forward strand.
ACTGTCGGAAATTGATTTTACACCCTATAATAAGTTATTAACTAAAGAATATATAGTGTTTTTGAGGCCGTGTTAAGGATATATTCAAAATAAGTCAGTGCTTTATCATAGACACTAAAAGTGTATAATTTGTAATAGGGAATTAGCTTATACAAATCACCTATTTTTTAGCAATTTTTTTTTATTTGATCAAATATATAATAATTTGAACACTAAAAGTGTTTGATTTGTAATAGGAAATTACCTTCTACAAATCACCTATTTTTTAGCAATTTTTTTTTATTTGATTAAATATAGAAGAATTGGAAATACACTCAAACTCTCAAAATATAAGAATTAGAAATACACTTAAACTCTCCAAAGAGTTTGATTCGTAATAGGAAATTACCTTCTACAAATCACTTATTTTTTAGCAATTTTTTTTATTTGATCAAATATACAAGAATTGAAAATACGCTCACTCTCCAAATATAAGAATTAGAAATACACTCAAACTCTCCAAAGAGGTTCCATATACGTGGGATTGTAGGCTATTAGAAAAGACTATCTTTCATATTAGAGTGCCACATAGGAGAGAGAAAATACTCTCTCATATTAGAGTGTCATATAGGAGAGAGAAAAATCTCTTTTAGAGGTCTCTGCTTTATACTAGATTTTGGACCCGAACATGGCCCGGGATCTATTAAATATTTTGTGTACTGAAAATACTTTACAAAATGTCTCACAAAATTTTCAATTAGAATATATTTTTATTGAAAATAAATCTAAATACATTAATGAGTTGTGATTATGGTGCAGAAGTACTTGGAAACTAAGGGATCAAATTGAGATAGCCTCATCACTTTGTGGTTTGGGATATTAATCCGTAATTTTCAAATGGAATTATCTTAAACTTGATCTAGCTTATATAATTGTTTTCTTAGATTTATAGTGATTTAGCAAACAAATTTTCAAATCGGAATATATTTTTATTGAAAATAAACCAAATACGTTAATGAGCAACAATTATGGTGCATAAGTAATTGGAAACTAAGGGATAAAATTGAGATAACTTATTCACTTTGTGGTTTAGGATATTAATCCGTAATTTTCAAATGGAATTATCTTAAACTCGATCTAGCTTTTATAACAATTTTCTTAGATTTATGGTGATTTAGCGGTAAATCATCACCGCTCGGCTTACGTACTAATGTATACAAATGACTAAAAATATCTATCAAATAACTAAAACAGATTGATTGATTCCATATCCTCAAATAATACACTACTCTCACTTGAAAAGATTTATCACATGAACGTGTTCTACGATAAATTGATGAATACAAAAAAAATTCTCTTTCAAAAAAATGTGTTCACCTATTTAGAATACTCCTCCAAGTATTTCCTCTTTTTCTAGATGATTGTTTGCATACATGCAAAATATACTTATTCAATTCCAATATGAATAACAAAGAAGATCATGTCATTTTATGTCTTTCGTCAATGTGAACATGTCAAAGTGTTAACGTAAGATTGGGGTGGGTAAAATGAGTAATAACTATTAATTTTCAGATTTGAACAATCTATAATCAAATGGATGAAAGAAGAGTGTGTCTTTCAAATAACATTCCCTTTCCAAACTTGAAGCTTCTAACACACACCTTGAACTTATAGTAAAATATTCAAATATTCTACTTTTTCCTTATTTCTTATAGTAGATTTAGCTATTCTCAATGTTTCTACAAGCACATTACAAAAAAAAGTTCAAATGAAGAAATAGTACCACAAAGTTCTTTCAATATTGCACTAATGTTGAAAGGGTTAACTTTGATGGTATTAATAAAAATATTATAAAAAATAAGTATAACAATAATTCACAAACACTCTTCACTCTTTTGAACCAAAGAATTATCATCCATCAATTATTTGTAGAACACTTCGTAAGAAGTTTTATGCTTCGATATATTTTACTCCAAAATTATTAAAATTCCTACAACCAAAAAAAAAGTTTAGGTGGCTTTCTTTGCAACCAAAGTTTGTTGTGTATCGAATAAAGGTTGTTGAGCTATTGCAAGTTCAACTGTAGTTCCATCGCTTTGAAATGTTCATCATAATGCAAATTCAATAATAGCTTTTCTTATGCAATACTAAGAGTAGCTCATATAGGACATCATATTTTATGCAACTTGGCAATATCTTACTCCACGATGATATTGACATTCTATAAGCATCCACACCCATTTATGAAGTTAGAGAGGTGAAACATACTTGACAGATCCTACTCAATGATATGAACATTTTATAATCATCCCGACCCATATTTTTTTTCAGACTATCACATCTTTCTACACTCATAATGAGCACAAATTTTGAAAATTTATTTTAGCACTATACCATCTTCCTATACTGGGAAAAAAGAACAAAAAACTGTAAATCCATATATTTAAAATACGTATTTATTTATTTATTTATTAATTAATTTAATTATTTATTTAAAAATCGGCTGGATTGGATTTGAGATTTGTGGGCCTGGTTTCTGGGCCAGAGTCTGTGTTGGGCTTGGGTTTCAGACCCAAGTATATAATCACATTGTTCTAGAGAATAGAGTTCTTGGAGAATAAAAAAATAATAAAAATAGAGGCAGAGCTAGAAACTTGTTTGCTAGAGCGTGGAGCGCGACAGCTCGAACTACGAGGGATTCGTCGAGCTGTTAATTAAGGTGAGTAGATTAGTTTTCTATTTTATGAAATATGTTAATTATTCTGTTATTAATATTCGCCCTGTCATTGGTAAAACTGTCGTTATTAAAACTGATTAAAATCTGTTGAAACTCGAAAATTGGATTGGAACTGGTGGAAGCTCGAAAGAACGCAATGGAGGCGCGAACCTCCTCCTTTTTCCTGGGTATTGAAATACTGTGATACTGTGTGGGGGGTGTCGATATATTTTTTTTATTGAACTGTTGCGGCTTGGGCTGTGGAAGCTCTGTTCAAGCTTTGAACAAAGCAAATGGCGCCGACCGCAGAAATCGTCTGCAAACATAGTTTTAACGTTTTGTTGGTTGGGGTTTTTAAACTCCTTTTGTTATGAAGTGTTGGTTAAACTGTTGGTGGTGGTTGGAGGTTGTCATGGGTGCTGTCGAAGCTTTTAGAGGGCGTTAATGGCGGCCCAAATAAAATCGCCAGTCTATGATTTTGGATCTTGATGTTGTATGTTGGGTTTTTGTTTTTGATTGGGTGATTGAGTGTTTCGATGGGTGTTAAGGGGTGCTGTTAAAGCTTGGGAAAAGCTTGGAAACAAGTCATTAATGGCGCGTACTAGTTCCGATCTAGTTTTGGAGAAGATGGTGGGTTTAAGAGTTAGGGTTTTAGCTTTTAGTAAAGTGGTAGGGGTTGTCAGCGGGATCAAAACCGCTGGGCTTGGAAACGGGTGGTCGAAGTTGAGGTCGATGGTGGTCGATCCGGGGTTGCAAATTGGAGAAGATGACGGCATTTGGGCTTCAGGCACGGTCGGTTCAGTTCTTGGGCCCTAGCTTGTTTTGTTTGGGCCAGACTTATTTGGCTTTGTCTATGGGCCAGTTCATTTGTTGTTGGGCCTGATTCTATTTTGGTTTTGGTTGGGCCTTTTCCAATTGGATTGTTTTGTTTGGGCCCGATTTCATTAAGTTTTGGGACCAGTTTTAGTGTTAGTTATGGGCCGAGTTCTATTTCGGTTTTGGGCCAAAACTAATTAGTTTTCTTTGGGCCGTTTTCTAATTTTATGTGGGTTGGTCCTTATGACCCCAATTGGGTCAGGTTGAATAATAAGTTGGTGTAGACTTTCGGGGCCGGGTTTTAAGGTTTGGGCTTGCCCAAATTAAGGTCCGAACCATTTCCTTTAGTCGTGGAGCCCTTGAGCCATGCACCTTTGACCTTAGCCATGAACCATGGCTATGACCCTGAACCTGTCGAACATGGAAATGACAGTTTGACTTTGACCATTGAGTGTTGACTTTGACCGTTGACTGTGGAATGTTGACTTTTTCCAGTTTTTCTCATATTTAAGAATATGGACAAATATAATAATAAAATATTATCGAAAATTATATAACGTTGTTTGTCATTATCTAATTAAGATTTGACGTGAGTAGTGTGTAAAACATATATATATATGGGCTTTGATTGACCGCTGACCGCTTAATTGTGTTACGCTTTTATATATTAAATTGTATGGACAATCAAAGGCTAAAATGTTTAAGGGAAGATTGTATAACTTTGGTTGTCATTATCTAATTAAGATTTGACGTTGATATTGTGACATTATATAATATGTTGGGATATATATATATATTAAATGCAATAGTTTTGGAAAAATAAATGTATAAACGCTCCATTATTTTATATGTGAGATGCTACTATGAGGTAGTATAGTATGTGTGGATATTTTCCCACGGATTATGGCTTAGTGCAATAATATATTGGCACGTAAAAGAATGAAAGTGGTTATGAGATATAATTAAGATATTTCTAAATATTGTGGCTTAGTGCAATAAGGTATTTGACCTGCACGTGATATAGTGGAATGTTTATGAGTCATAAATGTATGACACCGAATAAATTACATAACGAAAATCCTAGAATCGACTACCACAACTCATGTGATTTGCCCTATGTGGGTGTAATATGATTGGCCCCTTCCGGCGTTTGATGAATCTGAATGGCCTTGGGGCGTAATATGATTTGCCCTTCGCCGTTTCCGTGAATCTGAATGGCCTTCGGGCATAAGTAATGTGATTAGCCCTTCTAAAAGCGTTTGAAAAGAAACTGAATGGCCCTTCCGGCGATATAATAGTGGTTGATTATTCCGCCTTCAAAATAGAACGAGACGCATGGCGATATTTTATGCGAATAGTGGCAGATTTATATAATGGCTTCCGTGTAAGGGTTATCTGGTGTCGTATGCATCCTACTTCGGGTAGTTATTCGTCGCATTTTAATGGTTCATTATGTAGCGGAGGCATGTGGATGTACATGTTCGGTGTTGGGTAGCGATTGGTGGTAGCCAGAAACTAAGTAAAGACATAGATAATGACTTGATTTTAGGGACATGCAAAAGAAAGTCTTAATTAATATAATTATGGTAATGTGTTGGTTAATAATATATCTTGAAATATATGATTGTAGATGGTTTTGCATAAGTGTGGGTCAAACTAATTACTTTGGCGAGACAACCCACTCAGATTTGAGCATGAAAATCTTGCATCTGAGGATATAATATGTTTGGTTGGTTATTTGTTTAGTTAGAACCTAAGGCGCCTCGATGGAGGAACTACATGCCTTATTTATTATGAGTATAGTTTGTTGTGTGGTTATTGGGAAGTTAAGGCGCATCAGTGGAGGAACTACCTGCCTTAATTATTGTACTTAAGGATGTTGTATTAGTTGTTGGAAGTTAAGGCGCCTCGGGGAAGGAACTAACTGCCTTATGGATTGTGTATATATATGTATAATAAATATATGTTGTATTTAACAAATATAACTAATTAATCAAATGTAAAGACATACATTTAAAAAGTCTACTCTCCAAATAGTCAAATACTTCTGTGGTACAACCCAATCAATTTGAACTCATAAAAAAGGATAGACATACACGAAAGGTAAACAACAGTGATCGAGTATGCATATAACAACAATCGATGAAAAGAAATTGTTTTGATCTGCTTTAGTAACTTTGGGCATATACTACCACCTTAGGCGTGCGCCATCAAACCGACAACAAAAAGGTTGAAAATAGAATTAGAGAGAAGATTCTATATTTATCCTTCATCAACCCAACCGCCCTCGGTCGGCGGACATTTATCTAAACAATGCTCAGACCTTCCCATTTATTTCACCATCGATGTCATCTTCCTTTGCCGGATTAACCTTGTAACCCTCGGTCGTCAATCAAAAACTATTACAAAAATGTCCAAAAGATAGGAAGATAACCAAGGCGAGACAATATCCCAAGTTCAGCGATCAAATTCCCAAGAAAAAACAACACTAATCACTAGGTAGCTAGCTAAGCACATGAAAAAGAAAGAAGAAGTACAATCAGAGGCCAAAATTTCATCGACAAATCGATGTCGCGTGAAATATTCTTTTTAAAAGCAAAATCAAAAGATTCAATATTTCGGTAGGAATATTTTAAGCCTTTTAGTTCGATATATATCGGCAACCGAATATTTTTATTTCGCCCGATATAATTGATATTTTCGACTTATTAGGCATATATCTTTTGACTTTGACCGATGTTTGAGCTGATTTTTATTATGTTTCCGATATATATCGCTATATATATCTATGGACAAAATATCGCCGATATATCGATATATCGCCCGATATATATATCGGTATTTTGGGTACACCGACATCTATATTTCCAACATATATCCACCGAATATAGAACCTTTTTTGATATATATCAAATTTACCGATATAAACTTTATATCGCCGATATAATCAATATATCGATATTTACGATATATATCGGTTGACTTTTACCATTTTTTTTCGATATTTCGATATTATATTTTTGATATATTTGATATTTCTGATATTTTAAATAGTTTGGACCGGGTCACGCAAAACAATGGATATATTCATCGATATTGATATTTTTGAATTTGTATATATCGACCGATATTTCCGATATATTAGACCTTGGATTTGTTAGTGGCTTAATGGAGTACATCATAAGTCATATGGTGATATGGCCATATGAGATCATCATTTGGTAATTCAATTTGGCTATATCGTTGATTCACATTTGATCAAAATGATTACTAAAATCTACTTTCTTAATATAAACAACTCACCCAACATTCCAAGTTAGTTAAGTAACATTAAAGCGATTACCAACATTAACAACTTGTGAATCACAATATAAAAAGTAATCTCATGATCAAAGTTAACATTTTTAGCAAACCTCTTTAACAAAAATGAAGAGATTGGTTTTCGTAGATAAATTAGTAACTAAGCGAAAAAACAAGTAACAGGCGAAAATAAGTGCTCGAAAGTACGAGAAAATGCTTGTGACTTTTTCCCCCGTGATCTTTAACTTTGGTTTACGCTTTGGTTTTATGAATCGTGAATCCTGTGATGAGTTGGTGTGAAGGTTGAGGAGAGGTTTTTTTGTGAAGTTGTGGGTTTGCTGACATTCACTGAATGAAGTCCTTTTCAATGACAACATCAGATGCTAAAGCTAAAGCAAAACCTTTTTCTTTTCACTTTATTCCAAAGTCAAACTCTCTAATCTTTCCAAACCTTTTTTTCACTTTATTTACATTGTGCGATATCTAGATGATATATTTCGGATATGGATATATTGGATATTTGAAAATTTCAATATTAAAATTGGTCAAAAAGTCAACCGATATATATCGATTATATCGGAAATATCGATTATATATCGTGATATAAACTTTCATATCGGAAATACGATATATCTCGGAAAAAAGGGTTCAATATTCGGTGGATATATGTCGGAAATATCGATATCGATTGTACCAATTTACGAGATATATCGTTGAGATATCGGATATCTCGGCGATATTTTAGGCCATCCCTGTTACTGTTGTCCTTGTCTATTGTTCTTTCTGTTCTACTCTAATTGTTGTGTTACTACAAATATTCTAACAATAGACAGATCTCCAAACTGGACAGACGGCACCGAACCTATTAATAGTCCCAGACGTGGATAAACTTCTCGACAAGGACAAGCAGAAGATCGCTTGGGAGCGCCAGCCAGTCAACCTTTTTACGCTTGTTTGGATCGAGGAAGGAGCACTCAAAGTCTACAGCATCCTCCCTATGGTCTATATCAGAAGAATACAGGACCATACTACTCGCAATTTTATTGCCAGGTGAAGTACAGTCTACTACTACAGGGAATCCTAATAACTCAACAATGTCTTTGTCAAATTACATTGGATGCAGGGAAGAACATGGTGTGCAACTGGACCCTCTAAAACATCTAAGTGTTGATACGAGGTAGGACATGGTCTGGACCTGGTAATCCTGTAAAGACAACGACATTGTCCCTTAGAATGACCTTTAAAGAATTAAGACGTTGTAAAACATGGTTATCTTTCAAATTAGAAGGATCAAAGGTAAACGCAACGCTTAAGATATCCTTCTTATTATCATCTGAACCGCAAACATTATCAAGGAGCAACTCACAGTTAATTAGAGGTAGAATAGGATGATGATTGGGGATTATTGTCCCCTCAAGATGCTCCATTGTTTGATTTGTTTCTGAGCGACTAGAGATCTCCAGAATACAACAAGGATTCCTTTTCCAATAGAGGTCATATATATACAGAAAACGTTTCAGCCATAACTCATTATGCATATGCATGCCTACTTACAAAATTTGAATGCACGTTTAGTCTACGGACTATGGGTTCGCACGTACAGCTGACTCAGCCACTAAGGTAGGAGAGTAAATTTTTACTAAAATTGGATCGTTTCCGGCCGTCACCTTGCCTTGATGCATCATAACGATTCTGAGTCAACGTGCTGCTGGATGACTTCAAACTGTGTGAGCGTCGATTTGTATTTTTAACAAGCGGGATTTCAATGATTCATTAAGGAATTCAGATTCCTGGAAACTCGTGTAAAGATAGAACAATACTATCATCGCTATAGAATGCATTCAATCATATCTTCACCTGATTTGCCTATTCAAGTAGTCAGAGAAACCATTTTGCTGTTTGCTTTTTGTTCGAGAAAATTGGGTATAGGGTACACACGCATAAATTTCTTAAGTTTAGAGGAAATAGCAAACTTTTTTTGTTTTTCCTCCATAAAAAATTGAAATTTGACATCATGTCTCAAATTTCATCGACTTTTACAATTTTGACATCTTTTATTAGTCTCAACTAAAGAAGCCAACTACCAACAAAAAAAAAAAATCTGAACTAAATCGGTTACCAAAAGAGTAGTGAGTTAATCAAAATAACTAAAATTCATTTGAAATCTACAAAATTCCAATTAAAAGTGAGATGAATTTCTGGAGAGACCAAAACAATATGGAAAACATCAACTTCAAAAACGGAAAAAATGTATGTTGATTATAACTAATTTCAATATAGCTTTAACAATTTAAAATGAATCTCTGATAATTTTGAATAACATGTTTAAGCTTTGTTTGATGTAATTCAAATTGTGAAAGGACAAATGATTTTTTTTATAAGACAATTGTATTATTTGATTGCAGTACATCTTGGAGCAATACACACGCACCCTTGTCTGATGAGTAGTCTCGATTGACACACACACCTACAGCCTGCGCACATTAGATTTTCGTATTATTTATTTGTAGAAGAAATTGGCAGTTACAAATAAAATGGTAAAAATGATAAATAAAAAGTTTTAAAAACAGTTAATACACCTAAAAGTGCCATTGTTAAAATTTGAATAGAATCAAAATATAATATTGGTCTTTCTCTAGACAAAAACACATTAAAAAACCTGTCTAGAGCCCAATTTCTAGTTTTTGTTCTACACTTTTTACATTTTCTAAAACAGTTATGTAAAACAGTCAGTACTCAGTAGAGCGTGGTAAGGCGTGATATTTCAGTGGTTAAGAACATAGCTTAGCATAAAGCACCAGTATGAGATAATCGGCTGTGCCATTTCTTGCACGTGAGGTGTAATACGAGATTTGGTGTTATTATGTCTTACAGCAGCGGATCAATAGAAGACCGTGGCAACCCTCAGCTCATGACCACCATGGAGGTTAAAAGAAGTCCAATTGTTATTGCTTCGATGTGCCGTCTATTCTTTTTCCAATGTGAGATTGAGAGGTCTACGCCTACCACATAGATTTGAATGCTGAGTTTATGGAGAGTGTAATCAGGCAATTTGAATTCGTGAGAACAAGTCCAATGGAGTCTTTGCTAAACTTCGGCTGCCAAAAGGGTGCCAACGTGAAGACATTTTAGCCGTTTAAGAAGTTAAGTCAAATTTGAGAGGTGAAAAACTCAAAAACAGTTCCAATAGAGGTGTTGAAGATGAGTGCTAAAGGGATCTGACGGTACATAATTTCTACCGTTATTGAGAAATTTAACACACGGATGGTAGAAATTGTGCGTAAGTATTTACGTCATTAGTCTCCCATAACATAATTATGAGTAGCTGCTACACAAGACCACAAATTTGGTGAGTTTATTATACCAACCAAATTTAAGACCCTTCTAGCACCCCATTAGAATGACATTTTAGTATTTAGGGTGCTATATGGCCTTTGCCTTTAGCATCCGATATGGCACTCCCATTGAACTTGCTCTGAGCATGTCTAAAATTTGTACTGGTAAAGACAATTCAATTGATGTATGAATGTATGATCGCACTACAACAGAAAAGACATTTAAAATCACTCCATAAGTGATGTCAAAAATATACGACGTCACTTTTGCAAGTGATGTAACTGGTGGCGACGTGAAAAGTCAGGGTTTTCCACATCACTTTTTAAACGATGTCCACAAGTGATGTTACTTCACATCACTTTTTAATTGATGTCCACAAGTGATGTTATAACTTTGCATCACTTTTTAAACGATGTCCACAAGTGATGTTACTTCACATCACTTTTTAATTGATGTCCACAAGTGATGTTATAACTTTGTATCACTTTTTAATCGATGTCCACAAGTGATGTTATAGCGTTACATCACTTTTAATTGATGTCCACAAGTGATGTCATAACGCGTTTAACATCACTTTTTAAGTGAAATCAATAAGGCCGATTAACATCACTTAGGAAGTGACATCTCATTCGATTCTAAATTACTTGTAAAAGTGATGTGAAATAACTCTATACATCACTTTAAAAGTGATGTCCCATTTATCAAAATAATTAAAAAAAATAAAATAAAATAATAAAAATAAAATAAAATAAAATTGCCAATAGTATATAAATGAGCACGCAAGGTAAAGTTGTAGCAAATTTGGTTATGAACTTGAACTCTCATAGATATAAGATAGATTTTAGACAAACACTGTATACTAGCATATAAAATTGTCGAGTAGCAAAATAACCATCCAAAACCTACAACCGACATGATGAAACAACTTACGGACCATCCAAAAATCACTACCATTGAGACTATTGTTTCAAGTTTCAACACTCAACATAAATAAAACACTACCAACCCCAAATATACTAAATGTCAAATACTAGAATGAGATAGGTGAAGACTTAATCAACTTCCTCCATCTTGCTTCCCCTCGGCATCAACATCCTCCAATGGTGGCATGTCGATTAATGGAAACCGATATCCGGCCACTATCCTCGTCGATGCTCGGACCAACTTTAGCATCTGTGAATCCTGTTGCGAAAGTATTGGGGTCATCAAGACTGAACCGAAGTGAGAAGGGCAGTTTCAAGCGGCAACAGAACCAAATCTTTAATGCGACTTGTCATTCTTATCGACATCGACCCTCTTCCTCGACTCTTCCATGATAGAATTTTCGGGGTTGATCTCCATGGTCTTCTTGCTAGACATGTAGCCAGCCATGCTTGAATCCACGAGCACGAGCCTTCATGATCCTCTCCATGTTAGGCTGTCCGACCATACTCTTTGATCGTCACCAAACAGCGGGGGGAGAATCCACAACACGGTCGAGACAATCACCTTCTCGACCTTGTCACCTAGAACATCCTTGATCACCTTGCGAGACCCCAAACTTTTCCTTTAGTTCCTCTTTCTTCTTTTTCGTCCTCACTCTCATCTAGCTTCGGACCTTCCTTTTGTGGCGAGAGACAAGCTTTTGCCTTCAAATTCCTTTAAGCCGACCCACGGCATACTCATCGATAGCATCAACCATGTACAAGACCTCGATACCGCTTCTTCGAGCTTAAGGAAAGGAGAGTTCTCCGACCTTCTTGCTTTCACCGGTGATGTAATAGATGTCATTCGGCCTTCCTTCATCCTAGTCACATAATCCTTCAAACTAGTCAACTTCATCACCACTCTTGGGTCGAGTGATACGAAAGCAATTCAAACAACCTTGGTTACGTGCAGGAGTCCTCATGGATGCCAATTTTCGGGTTCTTGGAGAAAGCCTCATAGAACTTGTTGTAAGCCTCATAGAACTCTCATAGATATAGCTAGATCTAAGAACTCAAAACTCTATTATACAGATAACTAGATCGGTGAACACAAAAGTCACTACAAGACAAACATGAGATAACATTGTTCATACCCTGCGTCAAGAAGCAATAGGCACGCCAAGGTGGTCCATCTCGATTCAAGTTCATCAATGGTTTTGTTAATCAAGGATGTGATATTTGGTATCGTGCCCTAATAACTGCCTCCAAGTGCTGCAAAACATAAAAGTACAAAATGAGTTTCCATATTCATGATACCATCAAGTGTATCATATCCTTTCTCTGAGAACCATATAATCGATAAAGGGAAACAAAACTTATTAGTATCTTACCTTGACAGAAGTTTTGCGAGATATTCGGACCCATTTTACTTGCTAAATTGTGCGTTATCGGGACTACTTGCAAAGTATTCAAGCTCCTAAAGTGGAGCAATCATGTCCACATTTCTATTGATATCGGCCGAGAAGCGATTCTGACTCCTACCTAAGGATGTTGCAGCCTATATGCTCTTCCTTCAAGAACTTTTTTGGTTTCACCAATAAAACAAACAAATACATATGTTTTTTTGAGTCAATCCAACAAAGTAGAAGCACCCCAAGCAAGGTAATAGGAGAGGAGCAAAATAAGCTAAAACAAATATGAATACGGACAAGTGTTGTATCTTTAATCAAAGATATATTAAAATCCAAGAGATAAAGAAATTATTCTTCACCAGTAACTTCAACAAATCTGAAGTGTTGGGAGAAACTTCACCAGTAACTTCAACAAATATGAAGTGCTGGGAGAAAGAATTTTAGTGAAAAATTCAAAATATGACCAAAAAGAGTTCTACTTTGTGCGGTTAATGGACGTTCACAATGAAAAGGATCTTAATACTTACATCAACAGCATTTGTTCCCTTGTCCATCAAATCTAGCTTTGTCAACACAGCAAAAGTCCTTTCACCTGAACAGACAGAGAAAGTATATTCACAATTTCAAAAATAGTACATTGACATTGTGGTAAAGATTACAGCAACTTGTATAAAACAAAGACCGCATTACATTTGCAACTTGTATAATGAGTCTCCATTCACATTTGAGAGATATATCACCGTGCCGTGGTTTTCGACATGGACACGTGAATCATATATCGACACGGACGATACATGGACGGATAATTTTTAAAGTAATGTCGAGGTAAAATAGCTCTTACCATATCAATCAAAATAAAAGAGGGCTCACTAAAACAAGCTCGAACCTTAGAAATTTCAGCAGAAAAAAGTGTTCATAAAGAGTATTCTATCACAACCTACGACCACAAAACACACACAGTAGCAACAACTCCATATTTTCTTTTTTCTTTTTTCTAAGCACATTAAGATGGTCATTACCAAGGCTTCAGCCATGGTGAACCAAGATGACATCAACGTATCACCAAAAGAAATTAGTAGAAGATTACGGGGAGAAAGCGGATTCGAGAACAACGGATCATCTCCGACAAAATCCCATGATAATTGTAAACCAACATCAATCAAAACATGTTGCCAAGGTGGCAAGGTGTGCAGACTTTAGACCACAAGAAGCTGACAAAAGACAAAAACCACGGCACCAAAACCATCGGAGAAATATAACCCTAATAGGTCGACCAGAAAATTGTGATCACCAATCGGTTGCCGGATTTGTCGGGCGGCAATGACCAGAAAACATGAATCCCCAACTGTAACCCCTAGGACACCCGATACCAAGTTAAAATCTACATAGGGTAAATAATTACATGGGACTCGCTCTGCTAATATATGAGAGTAGACATACTACAATTATTACCTACTCAATGTGGGACTAAAACTCGCACTATATCATACTACTCCTATTCCTCAACAACGACAATAGTCAAGCGCATCTTCATGCCATCGATCCAACTCAAAGATTCTCCATTCATCAACAAAACCTGTACTTGTAAGCATAAAAATATTCTCTATCGTATGGTCTTTTAAACAGATTAATTTGGAAACCGGGTAGATCAAAGTTCGGTGGTGACCTGGTGCATTCTTGGGGGGGACAGGCGACGGATGATGAGCCTTAGGGTTGGGGTGGTGGGACTGTTCGGGGAGAATCGGTTGTCTATGCTAAGAGTCTAGGTGGGGGTTTTCTTTTGAGTGTATCCGGGTTTCCGCCTTTTGTTTTAGCGGCTTGCTAATGTCATAATTGATGTAATATTCTAGGTTATATGACTTATATCAATAAATTTATCTTTTATGAAACGAAAAGAAAATAAATAATATTATAGGGCTTGGAACAGGTAGGCATTCTTAGCATAAATGTAATTACGTGCCTACCTTTTAAGATGAACCAGATCCACCATGAATACGGAGCATCGCTCAAGGTCAAGATTTCTCAAGCTCGATAGGTTTCCCAAGGCACGCATACCTTGGCAGTGATGGCATTGTTCTTTTTAAAGGACAAAGAAGTCAAATTTGACAAACCTGAAAACATAAGATCACTTGTCACACTTCATATTCAGCGAGAGAAGTTTCCACTTCCAAGTGCCAAGAGAAATCCAAAACAATAAAATTGTTATTCTGACATATTTTCAAAACAAGAAAAGTTGCAAGTGGAGCAAACTAAAGCAGACAGAAAATTTGTCAAAAATTGTTGAGAACCAACTCAAATGTTATCTGTTTAGCATGAAAATCATTCACCTATTACATGCTTACCTTGGCATTGGAAACTTCAATATAGGACCTAAAGTTGCATTTACACATCATTTACCACCATTTGTTAATCCACCATTTTATATAATCTTCTCAAAAAAAATGCAACCCACGCTTATATATAATTTGCCACTCGTTTTTATATAGATTAGTCAAAATTAAGTAGGAGGTACATTTCGGACCAAGACAACAAATGCACCATTTCCTTAAGCTAGGAGCCTAATGAAGCTCAAATGGATTGGTGGTTAATTTGCACCCCATCTATGCTAAGGCACCATCAAAGCATTGAAACCCATTTTTTTCGAACACCAACGTCACCAACGTCCCGACAAAGTTCCAAGATAGTATATAAATGAGCCTGCAAGGTAAAGTTGTAGCAAATTTGGTTATGAACTTGAACTCTCATAGATATAGCTAGATCTAAGAACTCAAAACTCTATTATACAGATAGCTAGATCAGTGAACGCAAAAGTCACTACAAGACAAACATGAGATAACATTGTTCATACCCCTGCGTCAAGAGCAATAGGCCTGCAGAGTTGTGTGGAATCAGTCTTCTTTCCAGAGTTGTGTGGAATCAGATCCTTGAAATTGATACTGCAGTTTCTATCTTTGGCAGTCAAAACAATAAAGGTATCCTTACTTTCCTTCCCAATTGAAACCTTGACCTGCATTATTGAAATCTTTGGTCATGGACAAACTATGGAGATTAAACATACTAAATGGAATCCTTATTGATAACAAAGTAGCTACTTTTTGTTTCTTAAGATGATAGCCTCACCACTAGTATAATCAAGATCAGTTCCTGAATGTTATTGGTTAATAAAATACTATTTATAGCCATCCTCAACCCAATGTTTGAAAAATCTAAAGGCTTCGAGGCAGTATGAGGCATAAGCCTCATCTTTGGAATAAATATGCTCATTTCTCTATTTAAATTTAATCACAAACAATAAATCAATCAAAATCCATGAAGTACAAAGCTAATAAAAAAAAGAAAAAAGAACATGAAAGCACAACGATGAAAAAGGTCCGCATTCGGTCGAGCGGGGGCAAGTCCGGACTTCGTCAACGATCTGATGGGCTTACGGGGCAGGGCGAGTAAACAAAATACTAGCAAAGATATCTTGCATCCCTTCAAAAGGTACCTTAGACCCAAAGAAAAACAACCCTTTATTGACATGATTAAAGTGCACGCTATTCCTCTCCAACCATAGGGCTGCATAATTACATAATCATACTCCAACTCTCCAAGTGCAAATACCCTTCAGGAGTAAACCCTTAAGTTCCATAAGGCTAGAATCCCCTTCATCAAACCGGACCCCCATAGACCCCCGACAACATAATGATGGTATTCCAGAACCGCCAAGAGAAAGAATATTTTTGAATGAGGCCGGGTATAACTTATGGACTATCATCGACAAACACAACGGATGAAAATTGAGAATTGCTTCTTGAAATCTCTCTTTAAGGTTTATGCGTGGTGAAAACACGGTCTAAGAGCACATGCCAAACGAAAAAAAAAAAAAATGCAGCAATTTCTTAAGGAACTTTCAACCTTAAATGACTAGACAAGGGACATCAGGAATAGGTAGGGGAATAAGAGCTTTCGAGGAGGAGATACAAAGATCTCAGTAGACAATTTTAAGCTTTTCAACACATCCTACCGTTTTATCTCATGCAGTCTCACAGAACAAACAAAATTCAACTTTTCTATGGGAGAACAACACTCACAATGTTCCCGGTACAGTAGAGTAGTAGAAATCCCTAAATCCCAAGCAATAACACCACTAATTTTTTTGATGAAGCCAAGCGGGTAAGTTTTAAAGTCATATAATAACCTTGGGAAAACTCGATGAACCGGTCAACGATATAAACAAGATGACTCAAATATGAATTGTCCTCGACTCCTCATTGTATTAGTCTATATCTTAAGGAAGTTCAAAATTTGAATGCATGAGACTTGCACCTTATTCAAGCTAAATACTTATTAATGATCGATATCGAGTATTGCATAGATTATAATCAAACCGCCTTTTTGTGATATGAATCTTCATCAAAAGAGTGAAAAAATGAAATTTGAAAACACGAACGAAAAAAGAAAACATCTAATGCAATCCCCAAAATCTAGACTCTTGTCTAAAAGCAAATTCATAGAGAAGTGAATCCATGGTTAATATATTGTATTTGATGAATTTATCTTAGAGCCTTCCGATGACACCAAGTCAAATCCATGAATTATATAATCCTAGTCATACTTTCCTTCGATATAGAAGATGTGTGGTTAATTCCAAGAAATGATTGTCTTAAATACATGGCATAGCCTCAAAATAGCTAGCCTTGAGTTCGTCATCTTCACCCTAGCTCATCATTTTTTTTCTTTATCGAAAGTAAAGTTTTTTTTCATAATAGTATAATATGGTTAACCAAGGAGAATTAAATTCCCCAAAATTTTTTAGGAAGGAAGATGGGTATAGTATTGCATTACCTTTCAACTGAAAATTAAATATTCCCGCTTCTCTTAAAATGAAATATAGATAATGGAGAGAGAAACTCGAGAAATACACAGATCTTCAAATGCACATACTAGCTTGCTACTAATTAATTTTTCTCCCAGAAAAGAGGATACTAGCCGTACTAACTAACTTCGACTTTTTGAGTTCCAAGTAGTGTTCTCGTGTTTACCTTTTTGTCTTCGATTCTGTTGGAGATGGGCGAGGCCGGTCTTCGGATGTACATAATCCGAGCAGAAATTTTAAGGTTGAGAAGACTTGTCCCTTTGTTCTGAATCAAAAGTGAAAGCTCCGGAGATTCATCGACCCACAAACTGTTGTTAAAGGTAAAAGGTATACAACAAAAAGGAAAAAGAAAGATAAAGCAATAACATCAACGATTGTGAGTTCTAAATTTGGTGTATTCTTGTTTAGCAATGCGATACCAACAAAGTTTTTAAAATAGAGTTATGAACAAGAACAAAAGCAATGCCGAATAAATCAAGAACAAAAAGAGGTGAAGTAAATACCGTGTTACAGCGGTGATAGATCATCCGCTTCACTCCCAAATTTTGATATATTTTAAAAGTGAAAATTTTAATTGCAATACCCTATACTCTTCCCTTTCCCCTCCTCCTTTATCCGGGCTTGGGACGGCATTGTAAAGCTAGCGACAACTTTACAAAGGCGGAGTTAAAAAGTGTTGGCTTTGCAAGAAGCAATAGAGAACAATCGGTATGGATATATGAATAATGATCGTTCTAAAATCTGCAAACGGATCAATAACAAAGCAAAGAATAATAAAGAAAACAGATACATATAGCACCAAGTAGAAGAATCTAAACCATTCACCATTCATTGAGTCCAATTCCAACTAACACAACTGCCCAAACACGCATAATTAAAAGGTCTTCAAAATTTAAGTGTTTTCAAACAACAAAAGACTAGCTCTTAAAATTGAGTGCACATCACAACTTAATTATGGAATTGGTTGGCCAAGCCACAAAACTAGAGACAGCATCTTCTATCGTCTTCAAAGCGTTATTCCCCCTAACAAGCAGTGCATTCTTTTGAATTGCAACTTCAACAGAAACCTTTGAATAACCCGGGCCTAAAGGCTTAGTATGCACTGTAGCTGCTGGATCATCAGTATACCACAATCCTTCTGCCACAACATCTTCAGGAACAAGTCTAAACAACTTGCACTTCACAACTTTGGATTTAGTACCCTGTATGAAAACAAAAAGATATACATACATGACTCTAGAAATTCACATGTTAAATGAAATAGCATTTAGCAAGGATAACATACGGAAATCAGATTTTGATTGCTTTGGGCAGATGGACTTTGATGGTCACGTTGAGCCTGATGAGTAGGTCTTTGCATAGATACAACTTTGGATTTAGCCCCACCCTTTACGAAAACATGAAAGGGAAAATAAAAAAAAGCAATGAAAATTTCAAATTTAATGAAATAGGATTTAACATGGAAAACTTACTGAATTTTGATTGCTTGGGGCAGATGGACTTTGGTGGTCACGTCGACCCTCAAGAGATCTTTCAGTAGACACATCTTTCGATTTAGTCCGTCCCTGTACGAAAACATATAAGGAAACAATAATATAAATGTAAATCTAGGAATTTGAAATTTAAAAAAAAAAAAAAAATAGAATCCAACATTGTATACATACAGAATTCAGATTGTGATTGCTTTGGGAAGATGGACTTTGAGGGTTCATTGCCACCTCTGGAGAAGGTTGAACAGACGAATGGTTTGGCTGAAAATAATTTTGATGTTAGTAAATCAAAACAAAAGTATATATGGAATCCCCAAACAAATTGGAATACCTCTTCACTATTCAATAGTTTGGCAACAAGTTTCTTGATAGAAGACATTTCTTCCAATACATCATCATATTTCTCCTGCAATTCACTCATCCTCCCATTGCATTGTTGGATACCATACAAAGTAGATGGAGTAACTCCATATCCCACTCCACGCACACGCCCATTAGGATCAGGACCTAAAACTTGTGAGAGGGCATCTCCTCTTCCACATTCTATATATCACAGCCTATTTCATTCAACTTATCCTATAACAGCAACAACAACAACAAGAATAAATAATATAACTAGAGTCGCATGGAAATCGAATAAGCATGCCTTTTATCTTAGAAAATATTTTATGAACAGTGAACGACATACTATTTTCTCTTTAGCAAACTCATTTACTGGTTCTCCATTTTTCCTCTTGTGGCCTGCAACCCATACAGTACCTCTTGTAACAGGGCTTACCAATCTTACCCTTTTACGCCTCTACAAAACAAGTATATAAAACATTTCACATATATATATTAAGTACTCTTAAGGGGAAAAATCTTCACAAGTCAAAAATAGATCATTCAATTACCAACTCATCTTCCAATCTTGCATAACCTTTATGACTACAAGTATGGGGCATCTTGTGGTGTTGAACTGCGCCTTCTTCCCATTTTCCCTTAGTTTCTACAAAAAAAATAATATATGAGTCTTGATATGCAAAATGGATTTTTATAACCCATATAATGTATGATGAATACCTTTGTATTCTTCCGTGAACAATTTGCAACAAATGCTTTCCAATCGTAGTTTTTATCGGGTTGGGCAGTAATGCAATTCTAGCTTGGTCAGTATCATATGCATCATAAATTCTTGATCTCAATTTTGTTTTGAACCCACGCCAGAGCTTCCCAATAGACTTAAAAGTCTGTTTTCTAGCACGTTCTGGTGCTACAAAATGTTGCTGTAAAAAGATGCATAAACAAATATTACTATATTTCTTTAATAATATATAACTTGCCATGTAAATAAAGAAATTTACCTTTATAACAGTCCACATTTTGTCCTTAATCTCGGTGTTACTTTATGCCAAGTAGGATAGCCAATTGAGTAGCGATCCCTTGCTACTTTGCCCAAGTAACTGCTGTATAAGTTCGAATTAGGACCTATAGGTAGACCTTTTTCATTAAAGTCAAGCACAAGTTTTTTTGAGCTTTTTGGATCCAATTGATTCAGTTTTGTCGGCCCCCTGGTATTGGTTGGCTGAAGATCATTCGAACCTTCTGATGCATTACCTTCTCCTTCGTAGTCATTTTCATAGTGGTTTTCCAACCATTCATCATCTTCCATTTCCAGGTCATGATTTCCATTTTGTTGCTCACTTGGTAGCTTTTCCATATCCCTTGGCAACCTTTCCACTTCTTGAACTTTCTTACCATAAACTTTATTTGGACTTTTGGAACCTTGTACATGACAAAATAAATTGGTTTAATATACTTACAACCACACCTTAATGACACAATCACAACCGAAGCATAATTATTTTTCTAAGTGGAAATTAACAATATACACAAACCTGAATGTGCACGTCCACTTTTCTTAGATGCTTCTACAAGTGCTCTTTTAAACTTTTGAACCTTAGCTCTTGCCGCTTTTTGGTACTAGAAAATCAAAACAAACGAGAAGAAAACAAAATTAAATTACTACAAATACAAAGGCGAATAAAAAATTGAGAGAGAATCAAAATATCTTACGGGGTTAGTTCTCTAGTCTTTTCCTTTGCCATTCTTCACATGCATTGAAAAGATTAGAAAATACGTACAGCAAAAAACAAAACAATCATATACATGGCACTTAGGTAAAATAAAGTACATAATTTGATCATGACCATAACACAACATGCCTTGCACCATTATAAAAAGCACTCACAAAACATAATAAAGTCAATAACTAAATAGACAAAAACAAAAACCACATAATAATCAGTCTAAATGGACAAAATGAAAACAAAACAGACCTAATTACACTCTATTTCTCTTTTTTTGTAGCACCCAAGTTCCCTCACAATCTTGACGCTTATAGACTTAGCCTTCTACATCACCTTCGATGTCATTAACTAGCTCCACACTTGCAAAAGGTGGTGGTGCGAGGCACATTGCTAAGGTCCTCCTCCTCCGCACTACATTCAAAATCACGGAATCCATGAGAAGGTGCTTTCAAAACCACAAACCAACTCTTTGTCATGTGATTCTCGTGGAGTAGAAAACTGGTTCACTTGGGATGCAAGGATAAAAGGGTCTTGCTTGTGTGTTAAACTTTGATGCAGATTAACTAATGTGAATCCCTCTTCTACTTTGATCCCACTTCCCACGTTTGCCCAATCACAATTAAATAATGGGTACTGAAAAACACCATAATCTAGCAAAATTATCTGTTTTATCACACCATAATATGTCACATCTTCCTCGATTTGTGCGGTGTCTTTAGCACTTGCCCTACACAAGCTACTAGCGACAATGACACTCAGAGTTTTGAGTTCCTTTTTCTCCATCCTTTATGTGGAAGCGGTAGCCATTTATCAAATAACCTTTATAGCTCCAAGCATCGCAACAAGGTCCATCCGAGAGCCAATCCAACATATCGGATACATGTTTGGTTTTTTTCTCATTTTCAATCTAAAGACAAACAAAAATTGAAAGTCAAAATCTTACATCGATTAAAACTTCTATAAATTTAGATAACAAAACTGCTTCTTCACCTCAAGCTTAAACCACTCATTGAACGTTTCAGCATGCTTTGCTCCTAAAGCACCTTCATTTCTTCCTAAAAGCGAGGTTCCTTTGCGGATGAGCATTTTTGTGTCTTCTGTTTAAAAGGTGTTCATTAATATATATATATATATATATATATATATATATATATATATATATATATATATATATATATATATATATTTTCACATTAAACATATTAACTTACTCAATGTACAATTTGAACTTCCTCGAAATTGAACAAAATGCAACGATGTCTTTGCTTCAACCATGTCTCTTGTTAATGTAATAATTGTCCCCTTCAATAGTGGCTTACCTTCAAGAATACTGGATTTTGTGGACTCATCATTATAGTCTTCATTTCTACTTGGTTGGTCATTATTAATATCAACTCGCTTCATATGCTCGGAAAAAAATGTTACACTCTCTTCAGCCAAGTTACATTCTGCCATGCACCCCTCGGGCCTTGCATGATTCCTTACACTTGCTTTCAAATCCTTCATATACCTATACTCGATGAATAATCAAATGTTTATAATGCAACACTCTACAAACTAAAAGGTGTATCTTTTAGCTAAAATATATTGTAGTAATAACAGGGAAATATAAAAAAAATAATACCTTTCAAAGGGATACATCCAACGAAATTGCACCGGTCCTCCAAGGCACACCTCCCGCACAAGATGAAGCGTCAAGTGTACCATAATGTCAAAGAAAGATGGAGGAAAATATCTTTCTAGTAAGCACATTGTCACTACAACTTCATCCTCCATTTGTTCCATTTTTTCCTTATCAATAGTCCTTTGACATAGTTCATTAAAGAATGAACAGAGTCGGAAAATTGCATTCCTAGGCCCTTTTGGTAAGAGATTCCGCAAGGCCAAAGGCAACAATTGTTGCATTAATACATGGTAATCATGAGACTTCAAGTCATATATAGCATAGTCAGACAAGGAAACACGGTATGATATATTGGAACTATACCCATCAGGCAACTTCAGCGCTTTCAACCTTTCACAAAAAATTTGCTTCTCACTCTTTAACAAGGTGCATTGTGATGCAGGAAGTAAAGTTCTACTCCCATTTTGTATAGGGTGTAAGTCAGGTCTTAATCCCATTTCTTCCAAGTCTTTCCTAGATTTAAGGTTATCCTTTGATTTTTTTTTCAGATTCAACAAAGTTCGAAAGCAAACTTTCACAAATGTTTTTCTCTATATGCATAACATCTAGATTATGAGTTAACAAAAGAAATCTCCGTGATGGCAAATCAAAAAAATCTGATTGTTTCTTCCACAATTTTGCACCTCTAGTTTTTTTTGCTTACCTTGTATGCCCTTTCCACGTTTTCTTTTTTCTTTCCTATAGGTTTTCCCCAATCATCTCTCAAATTCTTTTCCGGATCTTTCCCCAATCATTTTCTATAGATTTTACCCGAAAGTAAAAATCTCATCGACTTCAAAGGAACCGGCTTAGCCCCGTGTTCTTGCTTCCCATTAAACCAACTTTTCTTCAAACGATATGGATGATCATCCGGAAGGAACCTACGACTTCCCATGTAAGAGAATTTCTCGCTATGCTTTAGCCAATCTGCACATGTATTAACGCCACACCTAGGACATGCTAATCTGCCTTCGTTGCACATCCAAGCTAGGTTTCCAAATCTTTGGAAAATCATTAATGGTCCACATTAAAACAGACCTTAATGTGAAGGTGGATTTTCGGTATCGCCATACGTTTCACACCATCTCGTCCACAAAAGTAGCGGTCATCAATCAATGGCTTTAAATAAACATCTATGTCATTACCTCGGGCCGGCTAGGACCGGGGATTATCAATGTCAACATCAAATACTTCTTTTCGCGATGCACATCCAAGGAGGTAAGTTATATATTGCCAAAATGATCTGGCCAACAACTATACCTCGAGCTAAGAGTGCGATGAGGATTGACACCATCGCCAGACAATGCTACCGAAGATTTCGTGCTTCATCACCGAAAAGAGGGCCAACCGCTATCAATATGTTTCCATGCGGACTATCAACCGGATGACGATGTTTCCATCAAGACTCTCATTGGATGCATGCCACGCCAATTGTTTTGCCATTTCGACAGACTGAAACATCCTCTTGAACCTTGGAATAATAGGAAAGTACCTCAAAACCTTTGCTGGAACCTTCTCGTGTACTTTTTTTGTATGAGGATCAGTTTTCCATCGTGTAGTCTTGCACTTTCGACAGCTCACATCATTTTAAAATCACCGATTGTATAACATGCAATCATTTACACATGCGCCGATTTGCTTATAATCCAGTCAAACTTCCTTAAGCGCCACTTCTTTGAATTATTTGACTTTGGAATAACATTACCCTCCGGAAACATATCCTTCAAGCCTCTCTAAAACTCTCAGAAAACCTCTATTAGACAAACCATGTTTAGCTTTTATGCTATACACAGAATAACTGCTTCCAACTTCGTGATACTTGCTACAACCTTCATACAATGGCCTTCGGACTCCTCAACTGCCTTTTGAATTTGGCCTCTTTTTTGGATCACCGTAAAAACTCTTCTTTCTTATTACTCTCATTTGTCGCTTTAAGCATCTCATAAGTCTCAGTGAGGTTAAAGTCCTGTAGTTTCAACTCCTTCATCTACTACATGCACTTGCCCTTCTTCTCCATGCAAAACGAAAGGATCATAAGTCATATCAATACCCTCAATGATCAAATGGTCTTTTACAATATCGGGACTCAAATGGTTAAAGTTTTTGCAACTAATGCACGGACATCTAATGCTTGTTTTATCCATCAAAGGAGCCAAAGCGAATGCGATGAATTCATCAACAAAGATCTTAGACTTGATCACTAGCTCTGGAAAATTTCAGCATAGTCAATGATATATGTACATAGTAATAAGCACTTGTTTCAAATAAAGCAATAGAAGTGTAAACTATTTAACCTATTTAAAGTTCTCCAAGTCTTGTCCATAACGTTGCTTATATTGAACCTACTATATCGAAGAGGAGCACCTAGATGTATAAGAATCAGAACAACATTAGCAGTAGTCAATCCTAACAAATCAGGTGAGAAATTAAGTGATGCAATCGTGGGATGCAGTTCCCACAAATATGTAGATCTCAAATGTCTACACACTCTTGACTCTTGAGTGTACCAGTTAAGAGGTATATTACAGCTGAGATGTTGTTGCATAAATCTTAAGATATAGTTACAACTAAAACTGGATCTATTGACAGCTGTGATGACCTGGTCATGGTGAACAGGTCACTTAATGGTAGGAATTCTATCAAATTATACTACCATTCAACCAAAATCAATGACCAGAACTTAAGGCACAGAGCCACATTTCAGCAAAAAAGAAAGAATACAGAAAAAATGTAGTACTACAAAAACTTATGAAGTAGAAAGTGTTAAACATCCATAAGTTTGTTTGGCACGATATGAACACAAGGCAAGCCCCACCATACTTGAGGTCTTGATATTCTACTAATTTTGAAGTTTCACCTATTATAGTCAAGAATCTTCAACCAACGAGAAATTACCGGGAATTTTCAGCAATTCAAGGCTTAATTTGGTAATTTAAAATAGAAGGAGCATACAATGGCACATTCTATAACCACTAACAGTTACACCTTTGTTCTTATGTAGCGACCGCCTCCCTCATTACGTAGAAGATCTATCTTATTGGTATTACATTAATGTGAATTGAATCTTGAGAAATGCTATATTTTATAATTCTTTGACGTCGAATTTTCTTAAACTTCTAAATTCCTAGTATTTAATGATCATGTTCTTATTTATAAGTTCCACTTTCCTATAGAACTGCAGTGTCCAAAATTCTATCTCCACTCATCCTATTTCTCAGACTTATCCAGATTGGTAGGCTGATTTTATTTTTTTATTTTGTTTTATTGGGTAAAATATCTGTGGTTTGTGAAAAGGCTAATGAAAGGTTTAGTGGGGCAACTAGCGGAAAATATACTTAAGTCAGAATTTATGGATATATCGATCCAAAGAGGGCCTAAATTCTCGCTTTAGGATATGGTATAGTGATCAAGCAAGTGGATGTGTGATTTCTCTACTCGGATTTTATTTTCTCTTGTGTCATCACTTCGGATATTTCACTCTTATCTTTGGGTAGTTTAAGCCTATTAATCGCCGCTAATTGGAGCATAAAGCTTATCTTCACTCGACCGATCTGAACAAAAAAAAATAAAATAAATAGAGGCTCGAAGCGGGTGCCACAAATCGGAGATTTGTTCCGTTTTAATCTGCCGATTTCAAGAAATCGGCATAACAAAAGCGCCCGCTTAATAGTTCTCGCCAGATTTTGTATGTTTGTTTTTAAATTTAAGTCCACAAAACCCAAAACAGAAAAACCCAACTTAATCCGTTTTGAAAATGGAGGGGGATCATGCTTAACTAATCTCTCAGCTAATGATAAACTCTCACAGTTCTCATGTTAGGAAGCGGGATCATACAAAGGCTATGATATCAGTTTATTTTATGAGATAAAATTCCTGTGTCAATGATATTTATCATTGCAGTATAAATTCATTAAGTGGTATGCTGAACGATGAACGAAGGGGAAAAAAATTCAACAAATTAATCTTGTCCAAATATTTGATAATTGGAAAAATTGAACAAAATTATCTTGTTCAACAACCTCATACATTAAACGGTTTACGAGCTATTCACTTTGTTGTATTAAGATTATGTGACATATGTATTATAGATTAACTAAAGGCGATTAATTTCGATTAATCGCTATAAGCTCTTGGAGTGACTTGCTCGATTAGCTTTAAACCGCATTAAACAATCAACATTTGAATTATCGAGAAAAATAACAGTCAACATTTGAAATAGTACATAAATTTTACAGTTTTTGTTCCTCCGGGTCCGCAATACTATGGCCTAAACTTTAGCCAATCATTAGATTTTTTAGTTTTTTGCCTCATCAAAACATAGTTGCATACGTAATAACATGCCAAATGAGGTGCAATTTCGTGATGCAGTGGTTTCGTGCATTTAGTCTCCCACTTTGGTCTGTCCTAATCTTGCAGCATTTATAGGCATTCAGTCGATCACCCACATTGGTGTGTCCTAATCTTGCAGCGTTTTTAAACTTTGGTGCGCCCTAAACTCCTAATTGAGCATTTTTAGGCATTAGGTGGATCACCCATTTTTCTGCACTAATAAGAGAGACAATAGGCTTCCCCGGTTCAGCAAATTTTGCTACGTAAATGTAAAGATAGTCAGTTTTAATTAACCCCAGAGCCAAAATTAATGGCATTTGATGTTCTCAGATTATAATGAGGTGAATTAACCGAGAACAAGGCTACCAATAACACCGGGCGGTGGACGTAAAACCGTGGTCCGACAAAATCATCTTTGGCATTTCTATTAGCAAATTTGCCGTTGTTTCGATAGGAATTAGGATACCCATGATTTCAGGTTGCACTCCATTAAAAATAGCTTTTCATCCCAACTGCAATTTATACGGATTGCATTTGTCGCACCATTATAATCCCTCAAGCCAATTATAATAAGCACAAAGCAGTTTGGGCATGATGAATATATCAGCCTCACTAAAGAATTCAACCTAACCTCGAGCACTTAATTACCAACGGAAGATCACTAGTAACTACTTGAAAAGCTCTTTATGATGTCCGACATTCAAAACATTTGCCCGGACCTTAATACAGGAGCCATAGGCACGAAGTTAAATGTCTTGTCAAAATGTTGCCACATACCGTTTAGCATAAAGTCCCATTATTGGAATTTGAAGTAGCCCATCTAACCACTTAGCTAATTACCCAAAAGGGCACTGAGTCCGCCGCACCACCGCATCTTCACAGAAATAGATTACGGTGCTGAAAATAAACTGAACCAACACAAAACCGAAAGAAAGCAAACAAACTTATCTTTTGTAGTGTAAAACAAATATACCCAAGCATGTATGCCCAACCATAGAGCTGAAATTTCACATTGCACCAGACATGCTTTTGATTGTGGTGTTTGAGATGATCGTAGGCAGAAACAAGATGTCTATCAGAGGCATTTCCCAGGAGATATGTGAAGTAGGCATTAGCTCACTCACTTCAATTGCCACTTAGCCCTTTTTCCCCTACCGAACTGGGGGATTTACATGCTGTTAAATTAAGCTAAGAACATAAATAAGGGCATAAAGGTTCTAACAAAGGAGCACGGAGATCCCAAAAACGCATAGTTTCTCCTCCAAAAATGACCTCTGCAGTAGAACGTCATAGTCGTGTAATTAACACTTGGGCAGATATCATCAACCGCGCTAACCCACCATAAACCACAGTATATGCAATTAAGACTTTCACAAGGTCACATTCTCTTATTCCAAAGTCTGGCCACATAAATAAGAGTTTAAAGGTTCTAACCAAGGAGACGGAGATCCCAAAAACACATAGTTTCTCCTCCAAAAATGACCTCTGTAGTTGAACGTCATAGTCGTGTAATTAACACTTGGGGCAGATATCATCAACCGCGCTAACCCACCATAAACCAGAGTATATGTAATTAAGACCTTCACAAGGTCACATTCTCTTATTCCAAAGTGTGGCCACATCAATAAGAGCTTAAAGGTTCAAACCAAGGAAATGGAGATCCCAAAAGTGCATGGTTTCTCCTCCAAAAATGACCTCTGTAGTTGATAGTCGAGGTCGTAATTAACACTAGAGCAGATATCATCAACCGCACTAAGCCATAAACCGAGAGTATATGCAATTATCACAAGGTCACAATCGTTTATTCCAAAGTTTAGGCCAGTAGAAATGGAGTTGCTTTTCCATTCAATTCCAACTAATCCCGAATCAATGTCGAACTTGCTCTACTACCCCCATCTCATAGTATAAAATATTCAAAAACAAAGACCATGGATAGTGCTATCAACATTTTCCAAACATACAGCCACAACTTACTCAAATTACAGATGGCTTAACACCCAATGAAGATACATCTCAAGATTACAAATTATAACGTTCAAAGACCCATAAGGAAATTGTACTAAATCAGCTATTTTATCCAGAATAATTTACAAGAGACAAAATAATAGATGCATCCTATGACAACCTTAAGTTTCTAACAGTGATATGTAATACAAAAACTGTTTTTATGTAGCCTGGTCCCGTGACTTGCGGAATATTGAACTTCAAACAACAAAAAAAACTGAAGCCAAAATGTACAAGCAACCTTTTCTCCGTAACTATATAACAGAGGGGGATTTGCTCCAAAACTTGTTACTAGAGAAGAAAAGAAACTCGACTCGACATGAAAGGAATGGTGATTTCAAAGAGATCACTTTAAAGGCTTAAACTACCTTTGCATTCAGCATTAAAAATCAATAAATACTTGCCTCACTAATGTAGTAAGACATTATAATGACTTATGTCTCGTAAGTTTAGTTACATGTAGGCCTTTTGAATACACACCATGAGTTATCTTGTAACTTGTAAAACCGGATTCCATGACTACCATCTAGACATCAAGTATCACCATTGCAGTATCATCATGCCCAATTCCACACACACAAAAAAAACTACTTAATGACACAAAAATATCGGAAATCGAGTATGGAGAGAGGGAGAGAAAAAAATAGGAACCTGCTTTTTGCTTCTTCCTTCGCTCACGTGTACTGAAAAAAAAAGAAGAT
Organism: Coptis chinensis; assembly: GCF_015680905.1. NCBI lineage: Eukaryota > Viridiplantae > Streptophyta > Magnoliopsida > Ranunculales > Ranunculaceae > Coptis > Coptis chinensis. The sequence goes on from NC_141456.1 coordinate 44,391,556, forward strand.
TCTTTTTTGAAGAAATCATGAAAACAAGGTATAAATTAGTTAATTTCAAACTGGTATATGAGAAGAAAATCAAGAGGGAGGAAGAAAGGAGGAAGAAACAAACCCGCTTTAATAATTTTCAGCCGACTTTTCGATTTTTCCCATAATAGTTTGCCCTAAGTATAACTTATACCAAGTTCTAGCTTGAAACCAAAAATTTCAAGTGATCGAATTGGCGGTTTTTATTTCTAATTTTGGTTTAAGGGTAGTCGAGCAAACCAGTGGCTGTTTAATTTCTATTTAAATTAATTTTTCGATGGTTTTTCTATTCAAAAGGGAAACCAAAATATATTTCTCGGTCTCTTTATTCAAAAGGGAAACCGCGGTCTCTTTATTTTTTTTATTTCTCGGCTAGGACAATGCCCAAAATATCGCCCATATATCGGAGATATATCCGATATATCTCGTTTTTTTGGTACACCGATATAGAAATATTCGATATATCTCAACCGAATATTGAATTATTTTTTTCCCAATATATATCGCAATTTCCGATATAATGATATATATCGACCGATATATACGATATTTCGATATAAAGTATTGACTTTGACCGATATATTGTGACGGTATTTCGATATAATCGGCGATATTTTCGATATATCAACATACAAAACAAAATTTTGATCGGTCAACAAAAAATAGATATCTCGATATTTTCGATATATTCGATATATATATCGATTTTTAGGTACATCGAAATATTCACCGAATTCAATATTTTGGACCTTGGTCTAGCAAACCAATCACGCCTATTTCATTTCTATTTAACCTTTTTTTTTTCGATTGTTTTTCTAACTAATTAACTTAATAATTAATAGGTATATCATTAATAACACTTTGGAAGTCACATCACAAGTGATTTCAAAACTTGGCAAAATCACTCTTAAAGTGATGTTGAATACATAGATATTACATCACTTTATAAGTGACACGGTGAGTAACAACACTTTTAAAGTGATGTTGAATACATAGATATTACATCACTTTATAAGATAATGGGCGAGTGATAAAAAAGTGTTACTATATCACTATCATGACATCACTTATTAAAATGATGTTGTACAACTCTACTAAATCAGTCTTTTAAATAAGTGATGTTAAAAAAAGATTGTAATAATTATTACATCACATGTTGAGAAAAGTGATGTCATAGTTTTCATATGACATCACTTCACTGAAAGTGATCTAAAATTAGTGATGTCATATGTCATATTTGTTGTAGTGTCGTACAGATAATCTTCCTTTGAAATTGAAAGAAACAGCAGACGAGAAACTGTGCCAAGAAATGTTTCTTCCTAATGAATGTTCACTTTAGACTATCCATGTATTTTTAAGTCATGAGTTCATAGCAATATGGGTCTACAGGTCTACAGGCTACATCAGTGGCCCTGAGATACAATCTCAAATTCCTAATGCACGCATTTTGCTTCATTAAAACTCAGATCAATGGTAAAATATTGAACTGTAACAGCCCGTCTAGCTCAGTTGGTAGAGCGCAAGGCTCTTTAACCTTGTGGTCGTGGGTTTTTGAGCCCCACGGTGGGCGATAAAAAATAACTTTTGTTTCTTAGCAAAAGAAAGGGTAAAATGCTGAAGTTCAAACCCTATTTAGAAACAGGAAGCAAGGTGCATCGTCTGTAGCGGTGTTCTATTTGGTCACCGCGCTGGTGTGAGATACGTCGCTGTGGCCATTTCTTGCACACGAGGTGTATTACAAGAATGGGCAATATTATGTCTTGCTCCTTATGCAGCCGATTATTTGAAGGCAGTGGCGACAGTATGTTAGTATGTGACCATCGTGGAGGTTAAAAGAAGTCCAAGAGTAACTGATATTTCATCAATTCTTATTCCAATTTGAGGCCTATGACAGAGTGAATGCTGAATTTATGGCAATTGTAGTCAGGCAATTTGAATTCATGAGTATATCTAAAATCTGTACTTGTAAAGACAGTTCCTTCGATCGGTACGTGATCGTATAATTTTCTCTTCAAAGCTAAAAAAACAGCAGACTTCAAACTGTTCCTCGGCTTTGAGCATTGGTTTGTTTCATCACCAATGTCACCAATGTGGTTTCAGTGCTTCATTAGAACATTCCCAATACAAGTCACTATGAGGGGAAATTGAGAGTTTTCACCTTTGAATACCAAAAAACTCTTGCCTAATGTAAGGGTGACAAAGTTGGTGATTTGTAACTAAGTCACAACGAGGGTAGCACTTGCTAATGAGATTTTCACTGAGTTGTGAGCTTCGGACGGAATGTTTTATTCCGTCTCGTGTGTTTTTTTAATTTTTTCGGTTTTTTCATTCTGTCCCGTCTCGCATGTTTTTTCGGTTTTATTTTTAACTTAAGTCGGTATGTTTCATTCCATCCGGTGTGTTTTTTCGATTTTTACATTCAGACGGAATCAAACATCCCGTCCGAGATTCAAAGTCGCCTCTGCATTGGGCACCCTCACCTTGCTTTTCACCAAAACCGTAGCAAAGAGGGAAAATTGGACCTATGTGGAGGTGAAAAACACTGACTTGCATTGGGAATGCTCTTAAGGAATTAAGATTCCTCTATGGGTACATACATGCAAAGATGGAACAATACAAGAATCATCGCTTTAATTAAAATGCATGTTTCTCAATTCTTCACTTGATTGGCATTTTCCAAGTAGTCCCAAGGTGCTTTGCAGTCTTAGCAATGAAAGAGTTTTATGGTTTGCCTTTTTGTTCTACATGCAGTGATTTGTAACTCCGTTTTCCAAACAAGACACCTTCAGGTGAACTAACTGATAAACTAGGACGTTATTGTGAACTAACTGATAAACTGTATACAGCTCGAAACGAGGATTGCAAGTTTTTTTTGTTTGCTGAAAATAAGATAGTTGAGATTTGGAGAATGTTTCCATCACGACTAAATTACACACCTCCTAGATTGTGGTGCACCGTGACGATTTAACAAGGAAATTAAAAATGCGACTGAATTCTCTTATTGGCTGAAAAACAAAAATCACACGGAACATATTGACAAGGAAACAAGTGTTGAAATTTCTGTTTTGTCTGTTCCGAAACTCTAGAATACCAAATTATTTCGCTAAACTTCTTCTACGGAGAAGGGAGTGATGAATTTGTAATTTAACAATGCAGAAGAAATTGACGATGTAGAAATGAAAAATCACACTCCCTTAGAGTAAGATTCAAAATGAAGAACATGGCCACACAGTCACACACTGCCAACATAACTGAACAGACTGGAAGGCGCGAAACTCCAGTGTTAAACAATACAGCTGCAACAGAGATTTAACAAAAATCAATATTTCATATTTAGTTGTCGACTGGTCGTTACTCTAACGAATGGTCGTAATCTGCGCATTTTGTACACAATGAAAGGAGGAATTGTGTGAGATGGAGGGAGAACAGAGAGGTGAACAGACAGCCAGCCCCCTACTTAACCTAAGGGAGTCCCCAACTGTCGGACGGACCAAACACAATAGTGTTCTGCAGAGCAGTGTGGACTAGTGACAGCAAACAACCCTGAAAAACAAAGATAACAATATGATATGAATAAGAAAGTCACTTCACCCGTACAGAATTGACCGCAAAAACCTGAAATCCAAAAATGTAATATCAAAAACCTAAAATTCAAACAGCTAGAATTTGTCATAAAAAAAGAGTTTTATCTTCTCCAAACATCTTATCATCTTAGAACCCTAAATTACTGTATAACTCAAGTAAGCAAAAAGGACGGGATAACAATTTTTTTTTTGGATAAGTAATATTTATTCAGAAAGTGTGCGAGGGACAAAAAAGTACAACTGGTGAGTGAGTGAGATCCTCACTTGAACATGGAACAAAGAAAAGAAACTACAACTCCTTACTCAAAAAGGAGTCAAAATGGACGGGTTAACAGTTACGTTGGAATCAAAATGGAATCTAAGCTCGTGGCATTTCTTTAAGCATATATTCAAGGATTCTCCATATTGTCAAATTTAAAGAGGAGGTGTGTATTTACTATCTAGTAATAGAATATCCATATCTTAGTATCTTACAACCAAACAAGACGAAAATTTGAAAAGAAACGTGTCTTCAGTAAATGTAGAGATTCAGAAAACATATATTTCAATTGTTCTCCTAATTCCCACACGAGAGCTTCAATAATTCTACACTGCACCCCTAGAGAGGGATATGATGTCGATAACATGATCAAAGACTTCTTGAATGAGATGAACGCTTATAGAATGAAATTCACATTTCATAAACACAATAATACAAGAGAGATTGTTGTATTCTTCAATAACTCGCAGGGAATCCTGATGCCAAACACTATCAATTAATATATTTGCAGTTCTGCTTAAGTTCATCATTTCCACTCTAACATCTCTTGCCTTCTGACAAATTTTATAGAGCTGCGGCACTCCAATACCAGTGTTGGATTATTAACCATTTCATTAACTCAAACTAGTTCTAGACAAGAACACATAGGAGCAAGAAATAGGAAATATTAATAGAAGAATTACCTTCTGTTTTTTACGTTGATATCTGCATATACCTTGACAAATATTATGTACTTCTATCTGCAACCACTTGGTGGGCATCCACTGTTAACTCCGGTGTCCATCAGACAAGGGCATTCTTTCAGTATACTACTATACTTCCCTTCGGTTGATCGAGTATCACTTTTGATACAATCCGAGTGGAGAAGCTATGCTTTCCAAACAAAATTTTGAGCCTATCATAACACAAAACATTACTTCTATGACGATGACTGCTATTTTTGTTACATGGTATATATTTTTCATCAAGGGAGACTGAACCTCTCCAGATTAAACAGATTATCCACCATCCACCATTCTTCATGTGTACCATAAAATTGAGTATCTCTTTGTAAGCTTCCTTACAATCATGGAATGTATACATCCCATCATCACCACCTTTTGTCTCCATCCTCGCAGCAAGCAATAGCAGCATGATCATCAGTATGAGTATCTGTTAAAATCGCATGATTCTGACTGGGTTTCTATCTGAATGCTGTCTCAACCGCTTCTGGTAATGGTTCACTGTTACATCTGGTTACTAGGCATTGTTATAGAGATTCTTGGAGTATAATCTTCTTGGGTATCCTGCTTCTTCAAGTGCAAGTGCGGAAGTCTAAACATTTCAAAATGTCCCACACATGATTTCCCAAACAGACTTTTCAGCCTTGAATCACACAAAACTTGACTACTATGATGAGGATTTTGAAGCTTGTTTACTGTTATATATTTTATCAAGAGAGCCTGAACATCAAAGTGAGACAAAAAAGAAGAATCACCATTCTTCATGTGCCCGACAAAATCTAGAAGCTCTTTAGAAGCCCACTCAGAATCCGTTCCATCATCATTAATTGGGTCAACTGTCATTTCTCTAAGGAATGGTCGCATCTTGTAAGGCAGATGCGCTGTGTCTGTGTCGTGTGGGGCAAAATGTGAAGACAGACAGCCCACGACCAAAGCTAGTGTGACAAACGACAGTAGTTAACAACGCTGAGAAAAAGGAAAACAAATTAACATAAATATGAAAGCCAATCGCCCGGTACAAAATTGATCACAAGAAATCACATCAAAAATCTGAAATGCAAACAGAAAAGAAGTATAATTCGTCAAGAAATAACGAGTTAAACTTGTCGAAACAACACTTCATTATCATAGAACCGTAAACTACTGTATAATAATATTCAAGGGATATCTATTAAATGTAAAGAAGAGGTGTGTATTTTAGTAATAGAAAAAAAAAAGTATACAATACAATGGTACAAATTTTGAGAATCTATACGAATTTTTTTGAACTAGTATCGTTTGGCCTGGAGATACTGGGTAGAATGGGCGTAAGTAGAGACAGAGAGTATTTAGTCTTTTTTTTCGATAAACGAGAGTATTTAGTCAAACGTGGGAAACTAGTGAGAGTTTAAGAAACCGAGTTCCACTTTTACCGTTTTACGCCTGTTTTTTGCTTCATGATTCCTAGGTTTTTAGTTTTTCAAGAAAGTACGAGTCCTTTTGTCCAGGCTTGCTTCTTTTCCTTTTCTTTTTCTTTTTTTTTTCTTTTTTTTTTTTTTCTCTCAATTTTAGAATTAACTAGATTTTGATCCGGCCCGAAATCTATTAGATATTACATGTTAGAATTAAACCGATTTGGAAAGAACACCACACTAACTTAACATGCATTGAATTAATAAAAGAATGAGATAGAGAGAATTCTTATTCATTAAGGTCATTCTGAATGAGAGGAGGTTACATTTATATACAACTAGATAACCTCTTTTATAAGATAAAGGATTAATAGGATAAACAGTAAGATAGATGATGATCAGGATAAACAGTAAGATAGAAGATTATCAGGATAACACATATCAATGGTGGACATCCATATAAGCCCATAGATTTCATAACACTTCCCTTTGGATGTCCACCATTCTTGTGGAAATTATGGTGGATGCATCTTTTATAGCATTCTTCTGGATGCTCTATAACTATCCAATGACAGTTGCCTCATTAAAACCTTGCTAAGGAAACCCAGTGGGAAAAACCAAAGCGAAGCAAAAAGAATACAACATTACTCGACCTTAATATGCTTCTTCTTTCGGTTTCCATGAGTGTAAAATAATTTTGGCGCAATGTGTTTTGTCCTGTCTCCTTTTATAAATCTTTCTTGAATCTGGGCTATACAAGCTACATTATCCTCATAAATAATGCTTGGAACACCTATTATAGAAGGTAATTGACAAGAACTACTTAATATGCCCAATTAATAACCTTAGTCATACACATTCACTAATTAGCTTCATGAAGAGCTAACATTTGAGTGGTTAGAAGAAGTTGCCACTAAAGTTTGTTTAGTGGAACGCCAACAAATGGCAAAGATTACCACTAAGAAATATATAACCCGCTTGGGGGGCGACACTTGTGAGGATCCGACGAAAACTCGACCAAGATATCCCACAAACTTAGAACCTTTAGAATCTTTTAAGTAAAACAAACCTAAACCGTGGTTCCAACGGGAAAGGCTACTAATTTATGTGAAGTAAGTACAACCGAACGTTACCGGTTGTACCGGTGATGACTACTACAATTTAAACATGCACTTACACTAACAAGCCGGAGAAAGATGTTATTGAAGAAAGTTAAATTCGACAAGAATCTAATTTAATACCAAAATACGAATTTAAATTCAATAGTATCGATTACGATTCATAATAACAAGTTAAACACATACCATTAATTGTAAGTAAAACACATACCTTTAATCCAAAGCTAGAGACTATCGTGCTGATGACGTGTTAGAATTAAACTTATTTGGAGAGAACACCACACTAACTTAACACTAACTTAACATGCATTGAATTAATAAAAGAATGAGATAGAGAGAATTCTTATTCATTGAGGTTATTCTGAATGGGAGGAGGCTACCTTTATATACAACTAAATAGCCTCATTTCTAAGATAAAGGATTAATAGGATAAACAGTAAGATAGATGATGATCAGGATAAACACCAAGATAGAGGATTATCAGGATAAACAGTAAGATAGATGATGATCAAGATAAACACCAAGATAGAGGATTATCAGGATAACACATATCAATGGTGGGCATCCATATAAGCCCATGGATTTCATAACATCACACAAATTTTCAAATCAGAATATATTTTTATTGAAAATAAACTGAAATACGTTAATGAGCAATGATTATGGTGCATAATTACTTGGAAACTAAGGGATCAAATTGAGATAGCCTATTCACTTTGTGGTTTAGGATATTAATCCATAATTTTCAAATTGAATTATCTTAAATTCGATCTAGCTATATATAATTGTTTTCTTAGATTTATGGTAATTTAACAGCAAATTTTCGAATCAGAATATATTTTTATTAAAAATAAACTGAAATACGTTAATGAGCAGCGATTATGGTACATAAGTACTTAGAAACTAAGAGATCAAATTGAGATAGTCTCTTCACTTTGTGGTTTAGGATATTAATCCGTAATTTTCAAATTGAATTATCTTAACAAGAAATTGGGCCTAACACCCAATTTTAGAGAAAATGAAGTCTAGAGGACACGGTTTTTAGTGAGTAACTAACAAGGACTAATTCTAGCAATTAGTAACTCACGAATCCACGATTTCAAATTTAGTAACCCTCAAGGACAAAATAAGTTGGCCCCGCCATTTTACTTTTTTTAAATGCCAGTTATACCCTTTTCGTGAAAATAACCCTCAAGGACAAATGACCGAATTTAAAATAAATATTTTCCAATTTTACCCTTTTTCGTCATTTTTTACTATGAATAATGAGTGTTCATACCTTCTGGCTGGGTGTATGAACAATGATTGTTCATATCCAAATAGGTGAATGTACCTTATACAATATATTGATATATGAACATTGAATTTGAATATTCATAGTGAACATTGAATGTTCATATCAAAAGGACTATGAACATTCAATGTTCATACCCAATCAATATTCATACCCAAAGACTATGAACATTCAATGTTCATACCCAAAGAACCAAGGACTATGAACATCGAATGTTCATACCCAAAGGACTATGAACATTGAATGTTCATACTCAATCAATGTTCATACCCAAGGACTATGAACATTGAATGTTCACTATGAATATTGAATGTTCATATCCAAGGACTATGAACATCGAATGTTCATACCTAAAAGACTATGAGCATTGAATGTTCATACCCAATCAATATTCATACCCAAGGACTGTGAACATTGAATGTTCATACCCAAAGGACTATGAACATTGAATGTTCATATCCAAGGACTATGAACATTAAATGTTCATACCCAATCAATATTCATACCCAAAGACTGTGAACATTGAATGTTCATACCCAATCAATGTTCATACCCAAAGACTATGAATGAACATTCAATGTTCATGTGTGAACATTCAATGTTCAAACTAAATTCACCAAGTCGTTTCGTCTGAGCCGGGCCGTTAATTATTTCGCGTCAGGGGTATACTTGACATTTCATCTACCAAATCCATTTTTTATTTCGCGTCAAGGGTATATTTTAACTTTCATCCACCCGGTCCTTGTGAGTTACAAAAAAAAAAGGTGTCCTTGAGAGTTACTTTTTTCGCATTTTTGTCCTTGAGAGTCACCCCCGTTATCTTAAACTTCGATCTAGCTTGTATAACAATTTTCTTAGATTTATGGTGATTTAGCGGTAAATCATCACCGCCGGGCTTACGTACTAATGTATACAAATGACTAAAATATCTACCAAATAGCTAAAACAGATTGATTGTTTCTATATCCTCAAAGAATACACTACTCCCACTTGAAAAGATTTATCACATGAACGTGTTCTAACGATGAATTGATGAATACAACAACAAATTCTCTTACAAGAAAATCGTTCACCTACTTAGAATACTCCCTCAAATATTTTCTCTTTTTCTAGATAATTGTTTGTATACATGCAAAATATATTTATTCAATTCCAACATGAATAACAGAGAAGATCATGTCGTTCTATGTATTTCGTCAATGTGAATATGTCAAAGTGTTAACGTAAGATTGGGTGGGTAAAATGACTAATGACCATTAATTTTCAGATTTGAACAATCTAATAATCAAATGGATGGAAGAAGAGTGTGTCTTTCAAATAACATTTTCTTTCCAAACTTGAAGCTTCTAACACACACCTTAAACTTACAATAAAATGCTCAAATATTCCATCTTATTCCACATTTTTTCTTATTTCTTATAGTAGATTTATCTATTCTCAATGTCTCTGTAAGCACATTGCAAAACAAAGTTCGGATGAAGAAATAGTACCACAAAGTTCTTCCAATATTTGCACTAATGTTGAAAGTGTTAAGTTTGATGGTATTAATAAAGTGTCACAAAAATAAGTATAACAATAATTCACACAAACACTATTCACTCTTTTGGACCAAAGAATTATCATATATTAATTATCAGTAGAACACTCGTAAGAATTTTTAAGCTTCGATATATTTTACTCCAAAATTATTAAAATTCCTACAACCAAAAAATGTTTAGGTGGCTCTCTTTGCAACCAAAATTTGTTGCGTATCGAATAAAGGTTATTGAGCAATTGCAAGTTCAACTGTACGTAGTTCCATCACTTTGAAATGTTCAACACAATGTAAATTCAATAATAGCTTTCTTATGCAATACCAAGAGTAGCTCATATAGGACATCATATTATTATACAACTTGGCAAGATCCTACTCAATGATGATATGGATATTCTATAAGCATCCACACCCATTTATAAAGTTAAAGAGGTGAAACATACTTGGTAGGATCCTACTCCATGATATAGACATTCTATAAACATCCTGACCCATATCATTCAGCACTATCACATCTTCCTACACTCATAATGAGCACAAATTTTGAAAATTTATTTTTAGTACTATCCCATCTTCCTGTACTCGGGGAACAAAAATGACAAAACTTAGGAAACCAAAGACAGCCGCCTCAATCAATTAATTTAGTCCTCACTCCTTAATGAAGTGATTTCACTTACCGTATCTTGTATTTGTTATAAGAGTCAGTTCAATTTTCTATTCCAGGAGCTGAAATGAAATGTAAGAAGGTTGTATATATTCAGTTCAAAGAAAGCTAATGTATTGTTTATAAATGAAATTAGTTAAGTACATATACTTAAGGTTTTGCTTACCATTTGGGCTCTAAAGGAAACTGTCCCAAGTGCCAAATACAATTTTGCTTTTAAGTTCATTTGTGTTTCCCGATGATATCCGAATACAAAATCTAGATTGTTATAGTCAGCTCTTGTTGTGATAGAAAAAGCTATATGGATTCACATGTAAACGTACTCTATTGCTCTATATATATTGAATAGAAAAACAACATCACATGCATAACCATGCATTACATTTACTTGTCTTCCAAATATGACTATCGGTGATCGTCCGATCCTTTTATATTGTTCTTAAACCGATATATAGAACCACAGTTCTCTGCATTAATGAGAAAGAACTTTGGAGAGTTTGCACCTTGGCATTTGATCTCGTGTTAACTTTGGCATTTTCTGAATTGAGTGTTCGAGTGTATGTATGTGAGAGGTTGTGTTTGGATGATTATTAGATATATCATTAGATTGTCTAAAGAAACAATGTCATACAAAGAAGCATATATCAAATGTGCAAATAAAAGTACCCCTTCATAATAAGCCGGTGTTCGTTTTACATGTCTAGAATTTCAATATGTATTATCATATTGTAGCAAGCATGTGTTCGAAAATTAGAATGAGATCCAAGAAAGAAAAATGAAAATGAAGAAAAGTGTATATGTTAAAAATGTGAGTGCGTGATGGGTATTCGGCAACTTACTCGGGAAGCATATTGGTCTACTTCATAAAAAGTTAATAACCAACAACAAATACAAATTCTAGGTATATGACATGGTTATACGAATAATATTTTGAGTGTTCTAATTTGGTATATCTCACATAATCCTTAGAGAATGTGGGGAACTGTCGGAAATTGATTTTACACCCTATAATAAGTTATTAACTAAAGAATATATAGTGTTTTTGAGGCCGTGTTAAGGATATATTCAAAATAAGTCAGTGCTTTATCATAGACACTAAAAGTGTATAATTTGTAATAGGGAATTAGCTTATACAAATCACCTATTTTTTAGCAATTTTTTTTTTTATTTGATCAAATATATAATAATTGGAACACTAAAAGTGTTTGATTTGTAATAGGAAATTACCTTCTACAAATCACCTATTTTTTAGCAATTTTTTTTATTTGATTAAATATAGAAGAATTGGAAATACACTCAAACTCTCAAAATATAAGAATTAGAAATACACTTAAACTCTCCAAAAGTTTGATTAAGTAATAGGAAATTACCTTCTACAAATCACTTATTTTTTAGCAATTTTTTTTATTTGATCAAATATACAAGAATTGAAAATACGCTCACACTCCAAATATAAGAATTAGAAATACACTCAAACTCTCCAAAGAGGTTCCATATACGTGGGATTGTAGGCTATTAGAAAAGACTATCTTTCATATTAGAGTGCCACATAGGAGAGAGAAAATACTCTCTCATATTAGAGTGTCATATAGGAGAGAGAAAAATCTCTTTTAGAGGTCTCTGCTTTAGACTAGATTTTGGACCCGAACATGGCCCGGGATCTATTAAATATTTTGTGTACTGAAAATACTTTACAAAATGTCTCACACAAATTTTCGAATTAGAATATATTTTTATTGAAAATAAATCGAAATACATTAATGAGTTGTGATTATGGTGCAGAAGTACTTGGAAACTAAGGGATCAAATTGAGATAGCCTCATCACTTTGTGGTTTGGGATATTAATCCGTAATTTTCAAATGGAATTATCTTAAACTTGATCTAGCTTATATAATTGTTTTCTTAGATTTATAGTGATTTAGCAGCAAATTTTCAAATCAGAATATATTTTTATTGAAAATAAACCGAAATACGTTAATGAGCAACAATTATGGTGCATAAGTAATTGGAAACTAAGGGATAAAATTGAGATAACTTATTCACTTTGTGGTTTAGGATATTAATCCGTAATTTTCAAATGGAATTATCTTAAACTCGATCTAGCTTTTATAACAATTTTCTTAGATTTATGGTGATTTAGCGGTAAATCATCACCGCTCGGCTTACGTACTAATGTATACAAATGACTAAAATATCTATCAAATAACTAAAACAGATTGATTGATTCCATATCCTCAAATAATACACTACTCTCACTTGAAAAGATTTATCACATGAACGTGTTCTACGATAAATTGATGAATACAAAAAAAATTCTCTTTCAAAAAAATGTGTTCACCTATTTAGAATACTCCTCCAAGTATTTCCTCTTTTTCTAGATGATTGTTTGCATACATGCAAAATATACTTATTCAATTCCAATATGAATAACAAAGAAGATCATGTCATTTTATGTCTTTCGTCAATGTGAACATGTCAAAGTGTTAACGTAAGATTGGGGTGGGTAAAATGAGTAATAACTATTAATTTTCAGATTTGAATAATCTATAATCAAATGGATGAAAGAAGAGTGTGTCTTTCAAATAACATTCCCTTTCCAAACTTGAAGCTTCTAACACACACCTTGAACTTATAGTAAAATATTCAAATATTCTACTTTTTTCCTTATTTCTTATAGTAGATTTAGCTATTCTCAATGTTTCTACAAGCACATTACAAAAAAAAGTTCAAATGAAGAAATAGTACCACAAAGTTCTTTCAATATTGCACTAATGTTGAAAGGGTTAACTTTGATGGTATTAATAAAATATTATAAAAATAAGTATAACAATAATTCACAAACACTCTTCACTCTTTTGAACCAAAGAATTATCATCCATCAATTATTTGTAGAACACTCGTAAGAAGTTTTATGCTTCGATATATTTTACTCCAAAATTATTAAAATTCCTACAACCAAAAAAAGTTTAGGTGGCTTTCTTTGCAACCAAAGTTTGTTGTGTATCGAATAAAGGTTGTTGAGCTATTGCAAGTTCAACTGTAGTTCCATCGCTTTGAAATGTTCATCATAATGCAAATTCAATAATAGCTTTTCTTATGCAATACTAAGAGTAGCTCATATAGGACATCATATTTTATGCAACTTGGCAATATCTTACTCCACGATGATATTGACATTCTATAAGCATCCACACCCATTTATGAAGTTAGAGAGGTGAAACATACTTGACAGGATCCTACTCAATGATATGAACATTTTATAATCATCCTGACCCATATTTTTTCGTACTATCACATCTTTCTACACTCATAATGAGCACAAATTTTGAAAATTTATTTTTAGCACTATACCATCTTCCTATACTCGGGAAAAAAAAGAACAAAACTGTAACGCCCATATTTAAAATACGTATTTATTTATTTATTTATTAATTAATTTAATTATTTATTTAAAAATCGGCTGGATTGAATTTGAGATTTGTGGGCCTGGTTTCTGGGCCAGAGTCTGTGTTGGGCTTGGGTTTCAGACCCAAGTATATAATCACATTGTTCTAGAGAATAGGGTTCTTGGAGAATAAAAAAATAATAAAAATAGAGGCAGAGCTAGAAACTTGTTTGCTAGAGCGTGGAGCGCGACAGCTCGAACTACGAGGGATTCGTCGAGCTGTTAATTAAGGTGAGTAGATTAGTTTTCTATTTTATGAAATATGTTAATTATTCTGTTATTAATATTCGCCCTGTCATTGGTAAAACTGTCGTTATTAAAACTGATTAAAATCTGTTGAAACTCGAAAATTGGATTGGAACTGGTGGAAGCTCGAAAGAACGCAATGGAGGCGCGAACCTCCTCCTTTTTCCTGGGTATTGAAATACTGTGATACTGTGTGGGGGGTGTCGATATATTTTTTTTATTGAACTGTTGCGGCTTGGGCTGTGGAAGCTCTGTTCAAGCTTTGAACAAAGAATGGCGCGTCCAAGACCGCAGTAAATCGTCAAAGATAGTTTTAACGTTTTGTTGGTTGGGGTTTTTAAACTCCTTTTGTTATGAAGTGTTGGTTAAACTGTTGGTGGTGGTTGGAGGTTGTCATGGGTGCTGTCGAAGCTTTTAGAGGGCGTTAATGGCGGCCCAAATAAAATCGCCGATCCTATGATTTTGGATCTTGATGTTGTATGTTGGGTTTTTGGTTTTGATTGGGTGATTGAGTGTTTCGATGGGTGTTAAGGGGTGCTGTTAAAGCTTGGGAAAAGCTTGGAAACAAGCTGTTAATGGCGGCGGTACTAGTTCCAGATCTAGTTTTGGAGAAGATGGTGGGTTTAAGAGTTAGGGTTTTAGCTTTTAGTAAAGTGGTAGGGGTTGTCGCGGGGATCAAAACCGTGGGCTTGGAATGGGTGGTCGAGTGGAGGTCGATGGTGGTCGATCCGGTGGTTGCAGTTGGAGAAGATGACGGCTTGGGCTTGGGCTTGGGCCTGGGTCGGTTTCAGTTCTTGGGCCCTAGCTTGTTTTGTTTGGGCCAGACTTATTTGGCTTTGTCTATGGGCCAGTTCATTTGTTGTTGGGCCTGATTCTATTTTGGTTTTGGTTGGGCCTTTTCCAATTGGATTGTTTTGTTTGGGCCCGATTTCATTAAGTTTTGGGACCAGTTTTAGTGTTAGTTATGGGCCGAGTTCTATTTCGGTTTTGGGCCAAAACTACTTAGTTTTCTTTGGGCCGTTTTCTAATTTTATGTGGGTTGGTCCTTATGACCCTAATTGGGTCAGGTTGAATAATAAGTTGGTGTAGACTTTCGGGGCCGGGTTTTAAGGTTTGGGCTTGCCCAGTTGGGTCCGAACCATTTCCTTAGTCGTGAGCCCTTGAGCCATGCACCTTTGACCTTAGCCATGAACCATGGCTATGACCCTGAACCTGTCGAACATGGAAATGACAGTTTGACTTTGACCATTGAGTGTTGACTTTGACCGTTGACTGTGGAATGTTGACTTTTTCCAGTTTTTCTCATATTTAAGAATATGGACAAATATAATAATAAAATATTATCGAAAATTATATAACGTTGTTTGTCATTATCTAATTAAGATTTGACGTGAGTAGTGTGTAAAAACATATATATATATATTGGGCTTTGATTGTGGACTGTTGACTGTTTAATTGTGTTACGTTTTTATATATTAAATTGTATGGACAATCAAAGGCTAAAATGCTGGGGAAGATTGTATAACTTTGGTTGTCATTATCTAATTAAGATTTGACGTTGATATTGTGACATTATATAATATGTTGGGATATATATATATATATTAAATGCAATAGTTTTGGAAAAATAAATGTATAAACGCTCCATTATTTTATATGTGAGATGCTACTATGAGGTAGTATAGTATGTGTGGATATTTTCCCACGGGATTATGGCTTAGTGCAATAATATATTGGCACGTAAAAGAATGAAAGTGGTTATGAGATATAATTAAGATATTTCTAAATATTGTGGCTTAGTGCAATAAGGTATTTGACCTGCACGTGATATAGTGGAATGTTTATGAGTCATAAATGTATGACACCTGAATAAATTACATAACGAAAATCCTAGAATCTGACTACCACAACTCATGTGATTTGCCCTATGTGGGCGTGTGTAATATGATTGGCCCTTCTGGCGTTTCAGACAATCTGAATGGCCTTCGGGCGTAAGTAATATGATTTGCCCTTCCGGCGTTTCAGTGAATCTGAATGGCCTTCGGGCATAAGTAATGTGATTGGCCCTTCTAGCGCTTCAATAAAATTTGAATGGCTTCCGGGCGCGAAACCCGAATAGTGGGTTGATTATTCCGTTCGCAAAATAGAACGAGACGCGCGATATTTTATGCCGAATAGTGGCAGTACTTATATAATGGCTTCCGTGTAAGGGTTATCTGGTGTGCGGCATCCTACTCAGGGTAGTTACGTACGGAATGGTTCATTATGTAAGGGGAGGCATGTGGATGTACATGTTCGGTGTTGGGTAGCGATTGTGGTAGCCAGGGAAACTAAGTAAGACATAGATACGACTTGATTTTAGGGACATGCAAAGAAAGTCTTAATTAATATAATTATGGTAATGTGTTGGTTAATAATATATCTTGAAATATATGATTGTAGATGGTTTTGCATAAGTGTGGGTCAAACTAATTACTTTGGCAGAGACAACCCACTCTGTATTTGAGCATGAAATGCGGTACGGATATAATATGTTTGGTTGGTTATTTGTTTAGTTAGAACCTAAGGCGCCTCGATGGAGGAACTACATGCCTTATTTATTATGAGTATAGTTTGTTGTGTGGTTATTGGGAAGTTAAAAGCATCGATTGGAGGAACTACCGCCTTAATTATTGTACTTAAGGAGGATGTTGTATTAGTTGTTGGAAGTTAAGGCGCCTCGGGGAAGGAACTAACTGCCTTATGGATTGTGTATATATATGTATAATAAATATATGTTGTATTTTAGAGCTACTCACACCAGCATTTTTATAATGCTGACCCGATTTGCATGTTTCTTATCGGGTGTGTTTATTAAATGAACATAGTTGATAAGTATTGACAGGTTTAGTGTTGAAGAAGATTGGTTGCTGCTCGTGGATTGCGTTAGCGTCGCATTTTAAGATAGTTTTTGTTTTCCTTTGAGGTGATATAGATTTTCAGTTGAGATAAATTTATTTGCATTTTTCATTTGTAAATTTTAGTAATGAAGATGACTTTTGTTTAAGTTTAAAATTCTTATTGGTTTTTAATTATCCGCATATTTAAATTGTTTATGGGTTTTTGGAAGTGGAAAGTGCGTCACACCTCGGAGATCGAAGAGTCGGGAACAAATAATGTTTTCAAATTCGAAATTCAAGGGGTGTGATTTGATTTGGTATCAGAGCATTTGGTTAGCTTAGGCTTAGGTGAGTCTAAGTGATTCTCGGATCGTGGTTTATGGGTAGTGTTTAAGAAGTTTTATTTTTAAAACTATTTCCGCTAGTTGTTTTATTTTTACAAAGAAAATGAAAGAGATATAGAAATAAAGGGAGTCAATATTTTTCTTGATTTGTTTGTATGTGTAATGTGTATATTTATATTAGTTACTCTGGTGGAGTGCATATGAAATGTTTTTTTTATTTTTCCTTATCATATGAGGAGTGGTTATATGTGTATATGTTAATTATTGACGGATTTGATCAAAATGATGTGTGTTGCTATAGTGTGGTTTTGTTGTTGGTGATCATTTTCACGTGGAGTATGGATTAAGTATGACAACCTGTCTGTGAACTTTGTATTTGAGTGTTATGTTATTATTCAAGAAACAATGAGATATTTTAATCTATATTGAATGTGCTGCATTAACTGATGACTTTATGACGTACTAAGTAAGGAACTAATTGCCTCGGTGTTGGAGGAACTATCTCGCCTTACTCGTACACTTTAATGGATGAATAGTATTTTGAAGTATAAGAGATTAATTTGTTAGATGTGATTAATTATAAATAGGAAAAAAATGATAATAATAAAATATATGTGTATTCTTTTTGAGATGTGTATACTTGCGTATACACGTGTATTCTTTTTGAGATATGTATACTTGTGTATACACGTGTATTCTTTTTGAGATGTGTATACTTGCGTATACACGTTTTTATATTATTATATATAGAGGAACTATTACCATGCGTATGTGATGATTAATATTGGTTTACCAAGAAAGCATGCATGTGTAGGTTGTTTTCTTAAGGTCACGTTATTAATGATTAATTAAAATAATGGTGATAATTGTTTTTTTTAAACTATATTGGAATTTATGTAGAGAATGTCTTAATATAATGATGATCGTATTTCCACAACAACCGGATTTCTATTTTTGTTTTATAAGTGTGTTTCGTGCCGATAAATTATGACATGATTGATTAATATTGTTAAATTAGTTTCACATTGATTTTTGCATATTCGAGTATTCTTAAATATTTATCTTGATTTATGGTTCATAAATATTACTACCGTGAGAATATAACTTGTTATGGGTGATATGTTAGAAGTAAGTTTATCTTATCCTAAAATTTTTAAAATTCGTGTTATGTGGTAGCAAGCCTTATGTTAATTGTCATTGTATATGGAGGTTAATTTTTGAATATTTTCACTGTTTAAAATAATTAGTAATAATAATAATAGCAATGAGCGTCGAGTATTTATTCTTAATTGTTTTGTTTCAGTCTATATGATTTTGATAGATGAATATGAAAAATTATTTTTGGATACATGTTATATTTGATCCAGTTGCAAGCATGAATTAGGATTCAAGGGTTGTTTTAAATTTAATATTTCTGAGAGCATGACTAAAGTAAATATAAAGTTTTATTATAGTATCAATGACACGAGTGATTTTTTTTTTTTTTTTTTTTTTTTTTTTAAGTGTATTAGGGCATTGATTTTTCTTTGGTGCATGATAATGAAAGACTCCATAATGTTTTATGCAGGGATGAACTTACCCCCTATATTATTAATTAGTTAAGTAGAATATTAATTTTTGTAGAGTCTGCTTCGTGTCAAGAAACTACATGCTAAAAAGAAATGATGTATTTATCTTGCGTTTAAGTGACAGTAATCATTTGTTTTAATATATACAGTTAAACTATAATAGGTTTTGTAATGGCATGAGGATATATATTCGGGTATTATTTAGAAATAATTAATACAAATGTTATCTTGCTTAAGTTTAATCTACGTATATTCTTGGGTATGTTCTAAGTTAATAACCAATGTTATTTGTTTGTATAGCTTTACTTCCGAATCTCGGGACGAGATTCTTTTGAGATGTGTATAGCTGTAACGCCCGTATTTAAAATACGTATTTATTTATTTATTAATTAATTAATTTAATTATTTATTTAAAAATTGGCTGGATTGGATTTGAGATTTGTGGGCCTAGTTTCTGGGCCCGAGTCTGTCTTGGGCTTGGGTTTCAGACCCAAGTATATAATCACATTGTTCTAGAGAATAGGGTTCTTGGAGATTAAAAAAATAATAAAAATGGAGGCAGAGCTAGAAACTCGTTTGCTAGAGCGTGAAGCGTGACAGCTCGGACTACGAGGGATTCGTCGAGCTGTTAATTAAGGTGAGTAGATTAGTTTTCTATTTCACGAAATATATTAATTATTCTGTTATTAATATTCGTCCTGTCATTGGTAAAACTGTCGTTATTAAAACTGATTAAAATCTGTTGAAACTCGGAAATTGGATTGGAACTGGTGGAAGTTCGAAAGAGCGCAATGGAGGCGCGAACCTCCTCCTTTTCGGGTATTGAAATCTCGCGGATAATCTTTGGATCTTGTGTGGGGGTGTCGATATATTTTTTTATTATTATTATTTGCGGCTTGGGCTGTGTGGAAGCTCTGTTCAAGCTTTAAACAGTATAAAATAAAGCGTCAACCCCGAAAAATCGCGCGCATAGTTTTAACGTTTTGTTGGTTGGGGTTTTTAAACTCTTTTTGTTATGAAGTGTTGGTTAAACTGTTGGTGGTGGTTGGAGGTTGTCATGGGTGCTGTCGAAGCTTTTAGAGGGTGTTAATGGCGGCCCAAATAAAATCACCAGTCTATGATTTTGGATCTTGATGTTGTATGTTGGGTTTTTGTTTTTGATTGGGTGATTGAGTGTTTCGATGAGTGTTAAGGGGTGCTGTTAAAGCTTGGGAAAAGCTTGGAAACAAGCTGTTAATGGCGGCTGTACTAGTTCCAGATCTAGTTTTGGAGAAGATGGTGGGTTTAAGAGTTGGGGTTTTAGCTTTTAGTAAAGTGGTAGGGGTTGTCGCGGGGATCAAAACCGTGGGCTTGGAATGGGTGGTCGAGTGGAGGTCGACGGTGGTCGATCCGGTGGTGGCAGTTGGAGAAGATGACGGCTTGGGCTTGGGCCTGGGTCGGTTTCAGTTCTTGGGCCCTAGCTTGTTTTGTTTGGGCCAAACTTATTTGGCTTTGTCTATGGGCCAGTTCATTTGTTGTTGGGCCCGATTCTATTTTGGTTTTGGTTGGGCCTTTTCCAATTAGATTGTTTTGTTTGGGCCCGATTTCATTAAGTTTTGGGACCAGTTTTAGTGTTAGTTGTGGGCCGAGTTCTATTTCGGTTTTGGGCCAAAACTAATTAGTTTTCTTTGGGCCGGTTTCTAATTTTATGTGGGTTGGTCCTTATGACCCCAATTGGGTCAGGTTGAATAATAAGTTGGTGTAGACTTTCGGGGCCGGGTTTTAAGGTTTGGGCTTGGCCAGTTGGGTCCGAACCATTTCCTTAGTCGTGAGCCCTTGAGCCATGCACCTTTGACCTTAGCCATGAACCATGGCTATGACCTGAACTGTCGAACGTCGAACATGGAAATGACAGTTTGACTTTGACCATTGACTGTTGACTTTGACTTTGACCGTTGACTTTGACCGTTGACTGTGGAATGTTGACTTTTTCCAGTTTTTCTCATATTTAAGAATATGGACAAATATAATAATAAAATATTGTCGAAAATTATATAACGTTGTTTGTCATTATTTAATTAAGATTTGACGTGAGTAGTGTGTAAAAACATATATATATTGGGCTTTGATTGTGGACTGTTGACTGTTGACTGTTTAATTGTGTTACGTTTTTATATATTAAATTGTATGGACAATCAAAGGCTAAAATGCTGGGGAAGATTGTATAACTTTGGTTGTTATTATCTAATTATGATTTGACGTTGATATTGTGACATTATATAATATGTTGGGATATATATATTAAATGCAATAGTTTTGGAGAAATAAATGTATAAACGCTCCATTATTTTATATGTGAGATGCTACTATGAGGTAGTATAGTATGTGTGGATATTTTCCCACGGGATTATGGCTTAGTGCAATAATATATTGGCACGTGAAAGAATGAAAGTGGTTATGAGATATAATTAAGATATTTCTAAATATTGTGGCTTAGTGTAATAAGGTATTTGACCTGCACGTGATATAGTGGAATGTTTATGAGTCATAAATGTATGACACCTGAATAAATTACGTAACGAAAATCCTAGAACCTGACTACCACAACTCATGTGATTTGCCCTGTGTGGGCATGTGTAATATGATTGGCCATTCTGGCATTTCAGTGAATCTGAATGGCCTTCGGGCGTAAGTAATATGATTGGCCCTTCTGGCATTCCAGTGAATCTGAATGGCTTTCTGGCGTAAGTAATGTGATTGGCCCTTCTGGCATTTCAGTAAATCTGAATGGCCCTTCTGACGTAGCCGAATAGTGGCTTGATTATTCCGTTCGCAAAATAGAACGAGACGCGCGATATTTTATGCCGAATAGTGGCGAGATTTATATAATGGCTTCCGTGTGAGGGTTACCTGGTGTGCGGCATCCCGCTCAGGGTAGTTACGCACGGAGTGGTTCATTATGTAAGGGGAGGCATGTGGATGTACATGTTCGGCGTTGGGTAGCGATTGTGGTAGCCAGGGAAGCTAGGTAAGACATAGATACGACGTGATTTTAGGGACACGCAAAGAAAGTCTTAATTAATATAATTATGGTAATGTGTTGGTTAATAATATATCTTGAAATATATGATTGTAGATGGTTTTGCATAAGTGTGGGTCAAACTAATTACTTGGGCAAAGACGACCCACTCTGTATTTGAGCATGAAATGCGGTACGGATATAATATGTTTGGTTGGTTATTTGTTTAGTTAGAACCTAAGGCACCTCGATGGAGGAACTACATGCCTTATTTATTATGAGTATAGTTTGTTGTGTGGTTAGTGGGAAGTTAAGCCGCCTCAGTGGAGGAACTACCTGCCTTAATTATTGTACTTAAGGATGTTGTATTAGTTGTTGGAAGTTAAGGCACCTCGGGAAAGGAACTAACTGCCTTATGGATTGTGTATATATATGTATAAATATATGTTGTATTTTAGAGCTACTCACACCAGCATTTTTATAATACTGACCCGATTTGCATGTTTACTTATCGGGTGTGTTCATTAAATGAACATAGTTGATAAGTATTGACAGGTTTAGTGTTGAAGAAGATTGGTTGCTGCTCGTGGTTTGCGTTAGCGTCGCATTTCAAGATAGGTTTTGTTTTCCTTTGAGGTGATATAGATTTTCAGTTGAGATAAATTTATTTGCATTTTTCATTTGTAAATTTTTGTAATGAAGAGGACTTTTGTTTAAGTTTAAAATTCTTATTGGTTTTTAATTATCCGCACATTTAAACTGTTTATGGGTTTTTGGAAGTGGAGAGTGCGTCACACCTCGGAGATCGAAGAGTCGGGAACAAATAATGTTTTTCCGAATTCTGTCGAAATTCGGGGTGTGACAAAAACTTAGGAAACCAAAGACAGCCGCCTCGATCAGTTAATTTAATTCTCGCTCCTAAATGAAGTGATTTCACTCACCGTATCTTGTATTTGTTATAAGAGTCAGTTCCAATTTATGTTCCAGGAGCTGAAATAAAATATAAGAAGGTTTTATATATTCAGTTCAAAGAAAGTCAATGTATTGTTTATAAATGAAATTAGTTAAGTACATATACTTAAGGTTTTGCTTACCATTTGGGCTCTAAAGGAAACTGTCCCACGTGCCAAATACAATTTTGCTTTTGAGTTCATTTATGCTTCCCGATGATATCCGAATACAAAATCTAGAGTGTTATAGTCAGCTCTTATTGTGATAGAAAAAGCTATATGGATTCACATGTAAACGTACTCTATTGCTCTATATATATTAAATAGAAAAACAACATCACATACATAACCATGCATTACATTTACTTGTCTTTCAAATATGACTATCGGTAATCGTTCGATCCTTTTATATTGTTCTTAAACCGATATATAGAACCACAGTTCTCTACATTAATGAGAAAGAACTTTGGAGAGTTTGCACCTTGGCATTTGATCTCGTGTTAACTTTGGCATTTTCTGAATTGAGTGTTCCTCGTATGTATGTGAGAGGTTGTGTTTGGATGATTATTAGATATATCATTAGATTGTCTAAAGAAACAATGTCATACAAAGAAGTATATATCAAATGTGCAAATAAAAGTACCCCTTCATAATAAGCTGGTGTTCTTTTTACAGGTCTAGACTTTCAATATGTATTATCATATTGTAGCCTGCATGTGTTTGAAAATCAGAATGAGATCCAAGAAAGAAAAATGAAAATGAAGAAAAGTGCATATGTTAAAAATGTGAGAGTGCGTGATGGGTATTCGGCAACTTATTCGGGAATTATATTGGTCTACTTCTTAATAAGTTAATAACCAACAACAAATGCAAATTCCAGGTATATGAAAGGATTATGTGAATAACATTTTTAGTGTTCTAATTTAGTATATCTCACATAATCCTTAGAGAATATGGGAAACCGTCGGAAGCTGATTTTACACCCTATAATAAGTTATGAACTGAAGAATATGCAGTGTTTTTTAGGCTGCGTTAAGGATATATTCGAAATAAGTTGGTGCTTTATCATAAACACTAAAAGTGTATGATCTGTAATAGGGAATTAGCTTCTACAAATCACCTATTTTTTAGCAATTTTTTTTATTTGATTAAATATATAAGAATTGGAATACTAAAAGTGTTTGATTCGTAATAGAAAGTTATCTTATACAAATCACCTATTTTGTAGCATTTTTTTTTATCAAATATATAAGAATTGGAAGTACACTCAAACTCTTCAAAGAGGTTTCATGTACGTAGGATTGTAGGCTATTAGAAAATACTATATTTCATATTAGAGAGCCACAAAAGAGAGAGAAAATGTTAACTCTCATATTAGAGTGCCACCTAAGAGAGAGAAAATCCTCCATTGGAGGTCACTGCTTTAGTATATAGATAATAGATACTTTCAATATAAATTTCATTATCAATCTAACATAATATAGAAGTCTCAAGGAATTTGAGAGTTAAGTAATGGTCCTAATTTAAACTCTCAAAGTTAATTTATTGCTTAGATCTAATTTAATGCCTCGAGATATGTACACACATAATTTAGGACTCCAAATCTAATAAAATCGTGGGTTCCAAATGGAATAAAATAATCAAAGTTTGAATAATATACAAATTCATAATTAATGGCCCTATAATTGTGCTAAGTTGCAACTATTATTACATAAGTAGAATCTCTCATTCTATCCCGAATTTTAGGCTTCATGTAAGAGTCATTTCCTTTATACGGTAGTATTATTTTATTTCGGGTAGGATATTTTTGAATACCTTTTGTGAATATTGGTCGACTTTCTATGGTTGGTAGCCCAACAAATCTGAATCTTATTAGAGAAGAGATAGATAATTGAAACATACATTACTATTTTGTTTGGAAGCTTGGACATTTAATTGATATTTAATAACATGCTAACAATTATGTCGTGTTTTGTTGAAATTGTACACGATCATTTGAACAAAATAACTGAAATAAGTCAAAGCAATTTAAATAGGTATCGTACATCAAATTAAATTACCATGTATATGTAAGTTAACATTTAAAATGACATACCAAATTAAAGGTGATGATGAAGTCATGTGCAATTTCTAGTCAATCAATATAACATAACACGAGTGGTGCTAAGTGGTGGCTCAGATTTCATGCCTTGAGATACGGGTCATATAAAAAATTATTAGCAGTTTAATTAACAAGAAAACAAATACTTAATATACGAATCTCATGACAATCTCTAACAATTTAGGAATAAAAATTAATAATCTACAGTGTTTTTAGGCCCTATCAAATAAAATCCTAAAAAATTTGGTGTCAAGAAATGCACAAATTTGGATACGTTAGTTTTTTCTTAGATAGTACTATAGAGTTGGTAGGATCACAAATTCGATATGTTAGTTCTTTCCTAGGAAAGAACTTATTATTTACTAAATGGTACTACAAATCTATTAACGATTGATTCTGTTGTACAAGGAAGGAGATTAATGATTGATACTCTTATACAAGGAAGGAGTGGCGAGGGCATAAGGTATATGACCATCACGCCCAAGCCATTAAATTTACTTATTGAAAAAAAAATGGTAGATTCAATTTGACATGTCATTCAATTTACTACCTGATATCTGATATCTATGTAAGAATATATATAGAGGAGTTAAGTAGGGTAAACATTCAATAGCAAGCGAAAATTATAAATAGCAAGCTGCAAACTTAATTATGATGTGTCCTAATAAAAACATTAGGATAGAAAACGTTAATATGATGTGTCATAATAAAAACAATAATAGTTTACTGTATTGATATTGTAAGCCACTACAATGGAAACACTGTATTGAAGTGAACAAGAGAGTCGAGAGACTAATGAGTCCGGCTATGCAATAACCGGTTATTGGGATTGCAATTCAGTAACCGTTGCAATTTGCAAGCCGCATGTCCCACACTTAACTCCACTAATTTTACGTCTATTCATTTTCATGTTTTTCTTTTTCTTTTTTATTTGTAACCAAAAACTAAAACAAAGAAAGAAAAAAATGAAAAAGGACACTTAAAAGCAACTAAGACTGCGAACAATACCAAAACCCCGGCTTTGTTGGGCAGAATACTAAAAACATAAGTGAATGCTAAAACTTGTAGCCAAACTTGTAAAGCTCTTTCTTGGTCTACAAGTTGATAGAACATATACCTTGATAGGAACAAGATTACATGTCAAAACACAAAGTTTTCTAAGTCACCTTACATATTTGATATCAATATTCTGGACCATTGGTATCAATGTTTTGTTTCATCAAAAAAAGAAAAGAAAAAGAAGCGATGTTCTGATTTAAAATATTATAATGGTAGAACTAAATAGCAAGAAAACTTAGTGGTCTACTTATTCACATGTGCAACTGATTATTGCTATAGAAAAGATTCATAAAGTTGTTATATGCAGCATTTAGAACATTGATAATTAAATTTCAAAAGTACTATCTACCACAATCTTTCACTGTGTTTTCACAAAAAAAATGGTTCGATTGCTGGTGTAAAATCACGATCGCTCATGAATTGTCATCACGTCAATCCAAAAAAAAATAATCTTCATATCTTCTTCCTACATGTCTTTAAATTGCTCGTACGGCAAAATCTGCAACATAAATATATGGCTACTGTGTGATGATTTTTCCTAATCTAGAAACACAAGTATTTTGTTGATGATCAAAGAACAATGAGAAGTATTGAATCAAGAAGAAGAAGAGATTTAGAAGATGATGAGTTGAACCATGTTTTTTAATGGCTGCCTACGTATTATATATCTATTTGCTAAAATATGCACACACATATACCCTCCTTTTTTATTCATAGGTTGTGAATCAAACCCTTAAGGAAAAAGACTAGGTAAAAATGTACGCGACATCTTATGCCTCGATTTTCTCCGTGGAATGTATCGGTGAAATTTCGCATTACTTCAGTGCAAGGAATTGTAAATTCGTAACTGCCATGACCATGCCCTGAACCTTGTATATTAGGCCGAACTTGGTGAAACCCGGTTCTGCCATGCCTTGTGTTGATCAGGACTTCGACATTAGGAACTTGGTGAAATCCGGACATGCAATGCCTTGTGATAACCCGGACTTGGTCAGATCAATCGAGCCTTACCAACTCCACTCTGAGCCGGACTTGGGTAAGTCAACAACCCATGTTTCACAAAGATCCGGACTTGGGATTACATTCGGAACTAAACTTCATGAAAGCCGGACCTGTCATGCCTCGTGCTTACCCGGACCTGGAATACTAGCTCATGTAAGGGACCGAACATGGTCACCTGGCCCGGACTTGGGTAAATTTCACTAAGTCACCTTGACTAGGACTTGAACTCTTGAAGTGCGACCTGGAACTGAGCCTTGCGAAACTTGAACTGTTGAACATGAAACGTTTCCAGGTTCGGGCACGTTTATTATATAACCCGGAACTGTAACTCTTTTTCTTAGTCTTTCTTTAGGTCGGACATGTGACCCGGAGCTGTAACTCTTTTTTTTGTATTTGTCTTTAGGTCTGGACATGGACCCGGAACTTGGGCTCACATGGTCACATCCCATAAGCCCATAATCGGAACTATAACTCGTTTATGTTCTCTCTTTTCTTAAGACCACCATTAATGGGTTTGTTGAAGCGTTTGACCATCATATTGGATTCATAAGAAATAAAGAACAGACATCAATAAATTGTATCTCTTTCGCCGATTGAGAATAAAGAGTAAGTGTGAATCTCTTTCTTGTGTAGAAATAGCCTTTATTCAGTTTGAATCAAGTCATCTCCCATGAAGTTCTTAGAAAGAAAATTAAGTTTTGGGTTGACGATGGCCATCCCTCACTGCAAGAACTAAATGGTCAGTTCTGGTTTCACTAGTTGAATAATCACTTCCAAGTCGATCAAGTAAGCAACCAGTTTCGACTTTACCACTTGACCGCACACTCCCAATTTCGATGCCTCACCAATCAATTGTGGGTTCTTCATTTGTCAATGTGGTTCCGGGTTCAATAATCAACAAAGCAATATTGGAGTCGCTACTCAGAGAGAGCAGTACTGGGTTCTTCAAATGACAATGCAATTCCGGAAGCATCCGTTAAGAAGGCAGCTCCGGGTGCATCACTTCCTAATGCTTTATCAATAGAAGCACACCCACTTTTGTTGACCGAGACATTACTTTCGGGTCAACCACTCAACTGAGCACTTCCATATTCTTCAAGTCCGGCTTCTCCAAGAGCGGAACTGTCACTTCTGGTATCGTCTAAGACTAAGATCATTACGGACCGGAACACCATTCTCTTTGGAGATATTTCACTCTTCTTATTGAAACATGTTTCACGCGTCAATATGCCTCCTTATATGCAAGGACTCTGACATTGACGTAAACATCAAGTACTATAGTTCGGATAAGGAGAGTTCTGAACTAGAATATCTGACTTCCTGATTCTTTTGGCCAACTCCGGATTTGGACTTTAAATAGAGGAAATTGAGTTTTTTACTAGCTCGAAAGTGGAGTTCCAAACTTGAACTTTCCATAGAGGAAGTGGAGTTCCTTACTAGCTAGGAAGTGGAATTCCAAATTTAGACAAGTTCCGAACTTCGACAAGTTCCGAACGTGGAGTTCCTAACTAGCTAGGAAGTGGAGTTCCGAATTTGGACAAGTTCCGAACGTGGAGTTCCTGACTAGCTAGGAAGTGGAGTTCCGAACTTGGACAAGTTCTGAACGTGGAGTTCCTGACTAGTTAGGAAGTGAAATTCCGAACTTGGACAAGTTCCGAACATGGAGTTCCAAACTAGCTAGGAAGTAGAGTTCCAAACGTGGAGTTCCTAACTAGCTAAGAAGTAGAGTTCCGAACGTGAAGTTCCAAACTAGCTAGGAAGTTGTGTTCTTTTCTCCTTAATTGCATAAATATGTATACACAGATGCCCCACTTTTCTCTCTGACGATGGTTGCACATTCGACTATTGAGGGAAAATGACAAAAGTATCGAATTATATTTTATACAAATTCGTATTCCAAATCTTAGAAAAACAAAGTTTTGTAGGAAAATAGGGTTAGCCCCTGTGTCAATTCCTATAAATACCTTTAGTTTTGTTAAGAAATAAGACTTTGTAGGAACGTAAGGTGTGCCCCTGTATTATTTCCTATAAAGTCCTTAAATGATCTGGTATCTAATGCATAAACCGACACTTCTAAGCATAAGGCATTAGAACTGCTCTTAGAAGGATAAAATCCAAGTTAAGTTAAAATTTCTCCATCACACGGGGAACAACACATGAGATCTTTCACCCATCATCCCGAGAAAATTTTCTAAAGGTTCTGATACAAGTTTTCAAAGATGTCCTCGTAAGGATAAGGTAAAGTGGTAAAGTCCATATCCTGTGGGGGTAATTTATTACTTCCGAACGTGTCATCAGTCTTCTGTCTCTTGGACTTATCTTGATATGAATTCCTGTCGACTAACTTGTGCTCCGACTGTGGTTCCTTGGACTTCATATCATTATAATGACTAGCAGAGCTCCTACCAACAGGAGCGGAGGTGACACTGGTTATCACTATTTTATGAGAAGATTCCCTATCCAATTGGTCTTCTTCCAGTTCCGCATACTTATCGATCCAAGCCTGCAACTCTGTCATGTTCGTAAGGTTCTTTTTCTTCAAGGACATTGATAAGAGCCCAAAATTGTAGTTTTAACCCCTTAACAATAATACTTTTAGACCAATTATGCGAATAATAAATAAGAGTTAATGCTAATTACGTGTTTTTATATATTTCAAGCATTAAAGTCAATTATGTGCAGAAATGTGCCACTTTTGCGATATAAAGGAGCAAGGGTTGGTTGCTAAGAAGTTTTGTGATTTAAGGCCAAGACGGCAAAAACAGCACACAAAAGTTAGCAGAACTTCCGAAGACCGTATCTTTGGACTCAGGCTTCGGAATTGGGCATACCTTATGTCAAAATGACCGGATCGGAAAGAGCTTTCCAATGGTCCAAACCTTGACCCAATCAGAGGAGCAAAAGTGGACGAAAAACCTATTGAAGTCAAAGCTAGCTGAAAAAGGCCTTGTGGACTGAAGAAATTGGGGTTTGGGCTCGATTTTCCGGCCCAAAACATGGACCCTTTGCCCATGCACGAAAACGTGGATCTGGTCTCCTCCATTTCCATACACAAGACTTAGCTCTTAAGTATCAATTAGGTTAGGATAGGAAAGTAGCCATTAAAGCTTAGTTCTAGATCTAGTTTTTCAATTAATTAATTAGTTGTTATTCTTGTTTTAATTTCAGTATTGAATGATTGTTATTTAGTTGTTAGATCAATAAAATATTTAGTTATTGATAATCTAATTTCGTTTTCCATTAATTATTAGTTTCAATTCTTAGATTTACTTATTTGTCATTATTAGTTTAAATCAATTATTGCATGAGTAGTTTCCATTTGAGTTTAAATAAGCAAAGTTCCAATCTTTTTATGATGTCTAGTTTTAATTCATATGGAAATGATAGTTTGATGAATCAGGGCTAAACCTCCATTAGAGGGGTTTGATGAAACCTTGATGAAAACTTGATTGTGTAGTGTAGAATCATTGTAAGAGTCTATTCCACTCTAGAAGGTCGTTGATTCGCCATGAGAATGGGTGAACTTCCTCATATGCTAGTTATGAATTGGTAGAGATGCCATGTATAATTAGTGATTAGAACGACCAATTCTTACCGTAAGAACGTAAGAATTGGATTACAACAATCTATGCTAGTTCTAAAGTTGGATTCAAGGTGGATTCAAATTCCCCCTAATTCTTATTCTAGATTCAAACTTTAGTATTCCGTAGCATTTCGTAGTTGAATCATTATAATCCCAGTATCTTGTTAATATAAATTGCAACGTAGTATAATTCGTAAAACTCTCATTGACTTTGGTAGGATTGATAGTCGTAGGAAACTTGAATGCTAAAGAACTAGGAGTGGAACGAATCTTCTATTCCAACTCTAATTCAATAGTATCGAGAGTAGAAATCTTTGATAAATAGTAGACGATAAAGTTTTAGTTTTACTTTCGTTTATTCTTCATCGTTTATTCTGAGTAGAATTATATTCACTTTTATCGGGTTATCAAATGGCGCCGCTGCCATCTTAGTTCCCTTTAGTTTTGTTTTCTATAGAATTGTTAGTTTTCCAAAGTCCCGTAACCCACCCACCCTTGTTTGATTCTCACTATGGTTGTCCATTTCAGCACTAAAAATTTTCCTCGAAGAATTACACGGAGCGCGACCTACGCTATGGGCAAGCTAAATTGGAGCGCCACCCGCGCCCAAGCGCCTGGAACTTCACTTTTTTTGGCTAAAGCGACTACGCTTTTGAGCAAAGGCAAAAAACACGAAGCTGAAGCGCTGGACCTCGAAGTTTTTCCCCTGGCGCAGCGACCCGCGCCCTACCAAGGCTAAATTAAAGCGCCACCCGCACCCAAATGCCGAGAACTCCAACTTGACCTGAATGCGACCTGCGCCCTACTTAGGCCTATTCTGAGCGTGACCTGCGCCCTCTGTTGAAACTGCCCGATTTCCATAGGTTTGTTTCAAACTTCCATTTCTTTCATAGTTTTCAGTGTTCTAACTTGTTATACACACTGAGCACGCGTAAACAAGACACTATTCATAAGCGAAGCAAGGAGGCATTCATGTACTTTTTTCTTCCACACCTCGCATCTCCTGTTAGAGGTTCATACTAGCATATCAAGATTGTTTGGAGTTGTTGTGTTTCGTTAAGATTGGCTTAGCCTTGCATGAGATTAAGGTCAGACTGAAGAAAAACACCTAACGTAATCAACCGACAACGTCAATAAACACGCCTTTCTAGTATACCATTCACTACACCTCTAGCTAATATACCACACACACCACCTGAAATAATGGTTGAAGAAAGAGAGTCTCCTCTCTCTGACTTTTACAAAGCCTTGAACGATAGCCCTAAATCTTGTATCGTTCTATCAGACCCAATGGGGGATTTCTGAATCCCCACAAATATATTTAATTTGTTACCCGTTTTTCATGGGTTAGACCATGAAAAACCTTATCAGCACATGCGTAGGATCGACCAAGTCCTTACTACATTCCACCATCCTACGGTTGGTGTTGAACAAATTAAACTAAGGGTATTTCCCTTCACTTTAGCCGATAAGGCGGCGTCTTGGTTAACTACCCAAGCGCCAAATTCTGTGGACTCGTGGGCTAAACTTGTTCAACTGTTTATGGAACATTTTTACCCACCACTGAAGACCGATGAAATACTTTCCAAGATTCATTTCTTTTGACAGAATCCTCATGAATCATTTTCAGAGGCTTGGAATCGTTTCACCGATCTACTTATAGAGTGTCCACACCATAACCTCGCGAAAAACACGCTAATTCGTGCCTTTTTCAAAGGACTTCTACACCACCATAAAGAAGTCCTTGACATAATAAATGGGGGTAGTTTCCTAAGTAAGGGAGCCTCAGAGGCTTATAAATTTTTAGAAGATCAAACTAAAGCGTAATAATAACTGGGAGGGTAGTGACGATTTCTCCCGTTCCGCTAGTTCTTCTACAACAGTTAAAGCCGCCGGTATGTTTGAGATGAAACCCGATCCAGAACTTAAAAATTTAATCGAATCTCTAACTAAAAAGGTAGAGGTTATTTCTGTTCAACAAACGCCTATCCCCGTCATGAATGTCAACTCCAATCCATGTAATTTCTGTTTGAGTCCAGAGCATCCCGACTCCTATTGTCCTCTCGCCTATAAACAACAACAGTCACAACAAGATAATGTTTGCTTGATTAATAGTTTTCCTATTCCTAACACCCCTTGGAGACAACATCCGAACTTCATTTGGAGAAATAATCAACAAGTAACACCTCTGGGGTTTAATAATCAAAATATTAGACCAGCAAACAATTATAACCAAGGCCTACCACGACAAAGTCAAGGAGAAGGTCAGGGTAATTATAATAATTATAACAATAATAATTATAATACTAATAGAGGTATCGTTCCAGTAAATAATAACTATCAAAATCCACCAATTAATAATCAACGTGACATTGTTCCTGTCACACAACCTATAGCTAACAATCCTCCACAACCGGATCGTTTCGATACCTTTATGCAATCTCAACAACACATTTTACAAGCCATCCAACTTTCCTTATAGCAGTTAGCTCAAGAGAAAGTACAACCCAAAGGTGTGTTCCCAGGTCAAGCGATTGCTAATCCTAAAACAACAAACACAGCCTTTGAGGTAAATGGTAATACTAGTACGAAAAATGAAAATGTAGGTGAGCTAAATGCCATCACCACTCTCCGTTCTAGGAGAGTGGTTGATAACAAAGTAACTATGCCTATAGTTACCCCACCAGTTGTCCCTACACCGAAGATTGTACTAGATACCGTAATAGAAACTGAAGAGCCTACCCCTGTAGAGGTACCAGTTAAACCACAACCTAAGAAACAGAAAGCAAAGGTTAGACATCCAGTTGATCCATACGCTAAATATAGAGAGAAACTCCCATTTTCCCATAAATTAGCTATGTTAAATAGGGATACAAACTTCGACGAGATTAGGGAAGTTTTTAAAAATCTAACGATAAACTTATCTTTTCTGGACGCAATTAAAAAATTACCTCACCATGCTAAGTTTCTCAAAGAGTTATGCACTAAAAGGCATAAGACAAATATTCCTAAAGACACCTTTTTAACTGAACAGTTTCCAACTTTAACGGAACACAATGGAATCGTTAAGTACAAGGACCCTGGTCGTCCTACTATATAATGCACCTTAGGAGATTCCCACACGACGACCGCTTTACTAGACCTGGGGGCGAGTGTTAACTTACTCCCGTATTATCTATACAAACAAATAGGTCTACAAGAGATGCAACCTACTAAAATGACGTTGCAATTAGCGGATCGATCTATTAAGTACCCTAAGGGTGTGGTTAAAAACGTGCTTGTTAAGGTCCAGGATTTCTACTATCCTACTGATTTTTTTATCCTCGATACAGAAGTCGCTAACGACTCTGTTCCGATCATCTTAGGGCGTCCCTTTTTGGCGACTGCCAACGCGCTTATAAACTGCCGCGATGGTTCATTGTCCTTGTCTTTTGGCCATCTTTTGGTTAAAGTAAATGTTTTTAAAATGATGAAACAGTTACCAGATTCGTCTATAGATGGAGAGGTTAGCATGATCGAGAGCTTAGCTCAAGATTACTTTAATAACACATTTCTAGAAAACCATATGCATAAATTTCTTTCTTTTGGAAGTTCAAATTTTGCTGATGACTCCTACGTAGAGGAAATCAATACCATCTTCGAGTCTACACAAATCGTAGACCCTTTGGTTGCTCCATATACAGAGTTTGAAGACCTGCTGCCTAAGCAAGTATTCATTACTCAAGATGAGGACCCTCCAGAAGCATTTATCGATATTCTTTCCACCCCGGTGCTTAAACCTCTTCCTCCTGAGTTAAAGTATATTCAACTTGATCCGGATGGTAGTCATCCGGTAATTATATCTTCTCTGTTATCTAAGAAGGAAGAGACACGGTTGATCAAGGTGATTGGGGAACATCGTTCTGCGATTGGATGGTCCCTAGCCAACATTAAGGGAATTGACCCTAATGTATGCACTTATCGTATCCATTTGGAGAATAACGCAAACACTTCTCGCGAACCTCAGCGTCGCTTAAACCCTGCCATGAATGAGGTGGTCAGGGAAGAGGTCTTACGGGTACTCGATGCGGGCATCATATACCCAATCTCTGATAGCGAATGGGTAAGTCCCATTCATGTAGTTCCGAAGAAATCAGGGATTACCATGGTACGTAATGCCAAGGGTGAATATGTTGCCACGTATGGTCCTATGAAATGGAGGATCTGTATTGATTACAGACGTTTAAATGCCATGACACGAAAGGATCATTTTCCTTTACCCTTTATAGATCAGTTGCTTAAACGTCTAGCTGGTCATGTTTTTTATTGTTTTTTAGATGGCTACTCTGGCTATTTCCAAATTATTATTGATATTGATGACCAAGAAAAGACTACCTTCACATATCATTTTGGAACATATGCCTATAAATGAATGTCTTTTGGCCTTTGTAATGCTCCTAGTACCTTCCAGCGGTATATGCTTCATATATTTAGTGACATGGTAGAGCGTTTCATGGAAGTGTTCATGGATGATTTTTCTATCTATAGAGACTCTTTCACTGAATGCCTGTCTAAAGTTTTGACACGCTGTGAAGAGAAGAGTCTCGTTTTAAATTATGAAAAATGTCACTTCATGGTAAAAAAAAGGCATAGTACTAGGTCACATTGTATCTAGTGATGACATCGAAGTAGATAAGGCCAAACTAGATAAGATAGCGACTCTACCTATACCACGGACTGTCCGTGATATTAGAGCCTTTCTAGGCCATGCAGGTTTTTATAGGCGTTTTATCAAAGATTTTTCAAAAATAGCTTGGCCGTTAACTAATCTGCTTTTAAAGGATGCCATCTTTGATTTTAATTTTAACTGTAAATAGGTTTTTGAAACTTTAAAAGCCGCCTTAACTTCTGCACCCATTATACAGCCTCCCGATTGGTCTAAACCTTTCAATGCTAGTGATTATGCAGTTGGTGCTGTCTTGGGACAGAAACTAGATAATAAATCCACTGTTATTTATTATGCTAGTAAAACTCTAAACGATGCTCAAAGGAATTATATAACTACTGAAAAAGAATTCTTAACTGTCGTTTATGCTTTAGATAAGTTTCGTCCTTATTTGGTTGGTTCTAAGACTCTAGTTTACACGGACCATGCAGCCTTTAGGTACCTTCTCGCAAAGAAGGATGCTAAGTAGAGATTAATAAAATGGATTCTTTTCCTGCAAGAATTCACATTAGAAATAAAGGACAAACGAGGGGTCGAAAACGTAGTTGCCGACCACTTATCTAGACTTACAAACGATGATGATACTGATTCTGACTCCATACCGGACTCTTTTCCTGATGAGCATCTATATGCTATTTTTTCTGCACCATGGTATGCTGACATTGTAAATTATTTAGCGTCTGATGTTATTCCTTATGATTGGTCAAGAAATGAACGTAAGAAGTTCTTGGCCAGAGTTAAGTTATACTACTGGGATGAGCCCTACCTTTTCAAGTATTGTACAGATCAGATTATTCATTGTTGTATTCCCCAATGGGAATATAATTAGGTTCTCTCATTCTGCCATGACAAAGAGTGTGGTGGCCATTTTAGTGGTATGAAAACAACTGCTAAAATTCTTCAATGTGGGTTTTATTGGCCTACTCTCTTTAAAGATGCCCAAGTGCATTGCAAGACGTGCATTTGTTGCCAACAACTTGGGCGAATCATGAAGCGTAATATGATGTCATTAAATCCAATCATGGTGGTGGAAATTTTTGACGTATGGGGCATTGATTTCATGGGTCCCTTTCCAGTTTCCCACGGTTTCATTTATATTCTAGTTGCCGTGGACTACGTGTCTAAATGGATAGAGGCCATGGCTTGCCGTAACAATGACCATAAGACAGTTGTGTTTTTTGTTAAAGAATATATTTTCTGTCGATTTGGCATTCCCAAAGTCATCATTAGTGTTGGTGGAACACATTTTTGCAACGGAGTTGTTGCATCTCTCGTGAAAAAGTATGGAGTTACACATAACGTAGCAACTCCATATCATTCACAAACTAGCGGACAACTAGAAGTTTCTAATAGGGAAATCAAAAAAATATTAGAAACAACTGTAAATCCTGATAGGAAAGACTGGTCAAAGCGTCTATCTGATGCCTTATAGGCATATAGGACTGCTTTCAAAACTCCTATAGGTATGTCTCCCTTTAGACTTGTATTTGGGAAACCTTGTCATTTGCCCGTTGAGTTAGAGCACCGCACTATGTGGGCTATAAAAAGCCTTAACTTCAATTTTGATGAGGCGGGTGTTAAGCGCAAGTTGCAATTGAATGAGCTTGAAGAAATCTGTAGCGATTCTTATGATCTCGCGAAGGATTATAAAGCTAACATGAAACGTGTTCATGATAAGCAAATCTTGCGCAAAGAGTTGTGGTAGGTCAAAAGGTCTTACTTTACAACTCTCGTCTATATATTTTTCCAGGGAAATTAAAAACCTGTTGGTCTGGTCCTTTTCTGGTTACTGAAGTCACCCCTCACGGGGCAATCACCTTGGTAAATCCCAAGGACAATAGTACCTTTCTAGTCAATGGCTAACGGTTGAAACATTTCCATGAGCTTTTGTCCCCTGATGTAGAGGAAGTCCTTTTACAAGACCCTATCTATGCGAACTGACCTTTTCGTTGGTGTACTTCCTTTCATTTCCATATATTGGTAAGTGCACCATTCAGGTAACCGGGCCCTCCCTATGGAGTGTGTGGCTGTAAGTACCGGATCCTAAGTCCACGTTAAACATAATTCACGTTTTCCACTCTTGCATGTTTTCTTAGATTTTGAGTCATGTTCCTCTATGGTGTGAATTTTGCAATTATTATTTTATTGTTTTTCTTATATTAAATATTTTTCATAAAAAAAATAAATAAAAATTGTTAAAATTATAAAAATAGTAAGTTAGGAAGTCTCGGGAATCTGACTTTAAAAGACCCACTTTATAAACAAATTTTCAAACTCTGTTGTCTAAAATTTGTTTGGGGGTGGGATGTTCGTTTCCATCCTGGATTGTTCATTTTCCAGTTGTGTTGTTTAGGCCGTTTAATTGTATTCTGATTCGGGTTGACATTATCTATGAAATTAGAGTTTATTCGTTCGCATAACTTACGTCATGCACATACTTCAAGGTATTTTTCATCTTCTTATATGTCATCCACGGTCGGAATAGAGTGTTTTATGGTTCATTGGATTGGAAATTCTCTCCAGATAATTTCCATATCTCATTCGCAAAAATCGGACCGGTAACGAAGCGGCAATTTTAGTTTGAAGTTGCGCTAAAAATCTAATTTTTTTAGAATTCAAATTGGGCTTAGGCCCAAGCCCACAGTACAACCCAAGAACGTATCTCCTTACCTTCACCACCGCCATTAACATCTTTTCAACCTAGAACCAAAAAATTAAAAAAAAAAAAAAAAAAACCTAACTTAACCCACGCCCAAATTCATTCTCAAACCATATATTCTTCTCCAACTCATTCCCCCAACAATTTCCACCACCGAATAAACTGCCGCGCCACCCACGCGCCACCACCATCGTTTTTTTTGTAAGGTTGTTTCAACTTGTTCCTACACCTCCCCAAATCATTCAAAATATCAATGGCTCAAAGACGTCGGATTTTGCCAAAGCACGCGTTTACTGCCGACCACTTCGCGCCGTTTTACGGTGACGAGATGGTTAGGAGAGATTGGAGTGGCTTGTGGTACTCGACAAACGATTTTTACCATGAAGATTTGGTCCGACAGTTTTATAGGACGAGGGAGTTGGATGGAAATTGGATTTTTGTTAAGGTGGCTGGGAGGAGGAGAGAAGTATCTACTGGGTTGTTAGCTGAGATTTTAGGCATTCTGCCTAGACGCCATCTCAATGCCACATTACAGGATTCCCAATTTACTGGGGTCGAGCCTTTGATGAACGCGACTATTTCAGAAGGGAACTACAATGCGAGCTTGCATTGTGTTCGCCAGTCGTCTCTCAGAACCAACCAGCTGGCTGTAGCTAAGTGAATTGGTAGGAATGTCATAGGGAAGGAGAAAGTCAGCGACATCAGTCTGAACTGCCTTCACATTCTAATGATACTCCAGGAGCAGAAGTATGAGTTCTATATTTTGGAGTTTTTGAGTAACATGATTAGGAGAGTTGGGAAGAGTATTGCACCTCTCCCTGTTTTGATAATGAAGATCATGATGACCTTGAGAGCGACTCCGACTTCTGATAGGATTTGCCTGAAAGAGCACCGAAATCCTCATAATTATACGGAGTGTATCCAAAGAGTTTGGAGGTTGCTTGAAGAGAGGGTAGTCGAAGAGGATGACTCAGAGGATGAGGAGGACACGACATGTTTTGATGACGATGCCTTGGAGAGGTGTAGGTCGGATGCAGAATGCATGGCTGTGATTCATCGTGGCATGCATTCTCTCAATACTATTTGGGAAGAACTCCGCACTCGGCAGGCTACCATGCATCATAACTTTGATACTCGTGCCCAGCGCGAGGATGAGCAGTGGGAACAGATGAGGGCCGAGATGGAAGCTCAGTGCAAGTTTCGAGACGATATGCTTACATGCTTTCCACCCCAGGGGGGTGCTTCTTCTGAGGAGGAGATCACATGAGGCACCTGGCGTCGCCGCCCTTGAGATCGGATGGCTCGGCCCATCAGAGCTTCGGGGAGCCATCACCTTCCCATGTCTCTTCCACTACCAGCAGTGAGTGGTTTAGGAATATTATGAGTTGATATTATTTTGTATTTGCTTTTTATTTAGTTCGGATGTTAATTTATGAATTCCGTATTTAAATTTGAATTTGGTTGTTAAATGTTGTTTGAATTTCAGTTTTAATATAATATGGTTCTTTTCAAATTGTGCATTGTTTTTATCGTTAATCTCACCTTCCCGAATTGTTTGGGGGTGGTATTATTTACTCTAGCATGATTTTTGATATGATCCTCCAGTTTAGAATTTGTGTTGGAG
Source organism: Coptis chinensis (assembly GCF_015680905.1). Lineage (NCBI taxonomy): Eukaryota > Viridiplantae > Streptophyta > Magnoliopsida > Ranunculales > Ranunculaceae > Coptis > Coptis chinensis. The sequence continues at coordinate 44,431,304 of NC_141456.1, forward strand.
TGAGGGTTGAGAATATTGCCGATATGGGTATGGCTATGAATAGATATTATGGTAGGATAAAATCTCGATAAGTTAGGCAGTTTCTATCCTAAATTCAACCTAAAAGATATTAGGGTTGTTTTAGAATCAAGAATATGAGTTGTTTCCATTTTCGGTTTTGAAATTTTTTTTGTTTCCGGCAATTGCCTTAAAGCTTTTTGGCAACTTCCTGATTTGTTTTAGCAACTTAAAACCTATAAAAACTTCATTCATTCTACACTCACAACCCACACTACACCTTACTTCCATCTCTCACCTTTCACTCACACGTTTCCCATTTTTCTTCACCATTTTAGCAACTTCAATTTCTCGGGCCGCCTGATCTTACTGCATACTTTCCGAGCTGCCATCCGAATTTCATCGATTTCGACCGCCCTACTAAGCCTAGAGCTGAGCGCGACCTGCGCCTACAACATTGGAATTCTAGTTTTCATCTTGATAGCGACCAGCCCATCCATCACAGCAAAAGTAAAAGCCACCCACCAAGTGCCCAGAACTTCGAAAAATCACCAAAGCACCTCGCGCGCCCTACCTAGGCATAGGTTGAGCGCACCCCGTGGGCAAGCAAAATTCCAATTTTTTGTGGGTTGTTCCAGGATCGTTGTAGCTGTTCTAGAGAGTAATTTTGTGATGACTTCTCCTATAGTAATACCGGAGCAGTCTTTCAAACACTTGTTGGGGAGCGAGACTTATGGACATTGGTTCCACGAAAGGATCATGCAGTTCGGATGGAGGCATCTTCTGGTAAGTGAAGACGACTCGTATTCACTTAAGCTTACTGAATATTTTTACAATAATGTTAAGTTCTATTGTAACCAGGATGGAGAACAAGAATTCTCCGTCACGGTTGATGACACACCACTAGAATTCAATAAGTATGTGGTAGCATTAGTTTCGGGAATACCAATACCTGATCCTATTCACATGTGGGGATATATGACCGATAATGCATACTTCTATGACTATACATATTTCCATGAGTATTATAGGGGAGGGGTATTTCATATAATGGACCAAGGGCGTTACAACATAGCCCTTGGTAGCCTGTCCCTAAATGTAGGCACCACTATGTTATTCATCCTGATGAATATTTTAGGGGATTGGCAGTTTAGCTCTGCAAATAGTACCGCTGGTGACGTTTTCCTTGCTTTAGCTGAGGGACGTCGCCGATATGACATTCCCTAAGTATTAGTGGCTAGTCTTAAGAGAGCCCAAAGCATGCGACATAAGTATCTTCTTATGCTTGTTTTGGTTTGCTGCATCATGCTCAGTTGTCTACCTGAATTCTGTACCCAGTTCACGGATTGGAAAAGGGTTGAAGTCATGAGACCCACCAATTGGGTGGTTCACTGATTTCAAGTAATGACTTGGCTGAGATGGCAGGTGCAACCTCATTTGGTTGCTCCTTACACCCCATCAGACATAGTAACACTAGACAAATTAACACAAGTTGACGACACACGGCGGCGGGTTTGGCAAGTTATCATGGCATGGCAGGATGCGAAGGAACCTCCTCTCTTTGGAGAGGGAAATGAGGAAAATGCTTAAACGGGAATTCAGATTAGATTTTAGTTTCAGTTAGTGTTTGCTTATGTCCCAAGCAATTTGTTTCTTATTAACCCCATTACGGGTGGAACTCTTATAGAGTTGCGTCAGTTTTTCTTTTCTATATTAGTATGTTTAACCTTATTTTGGAGATGTTCCAGAATTTTACGCGTTTCAATGGTATTTCTCTAACCTATTTATTTAAATACTTTGAGGACAAATCATGCTTCTTGTTTGGGGGGGGGGGCATAGAAACACGTGTAATTAAGGCATCTGTTAGGATATAGATATGTATAATATGCACTTGTTCTCTAGTTAAAAAAATTCAAAAAATTTAAAAATATAAATAAAAAGTATGCTATACACTTAGGAATATTAGTATTGTTTTCTTTCTCTATGCTCTCAATAATCTAGAAGTCTCACGCAGCTTTTGCATTAGAATAGTTTTTAGAAACTTAGGCTAATATATAGGTAATAATCCTTGCATCTATTTATAAATATGTTACATGAGTATCTATGATTGTTTGCAGTAAGTTTCTGAAATCTAGGCTAAAGTACTTATTCTACAAATCCTGTGAGAATATAGCCTAAAGCCTTATATGAGTGAACATTTGAGAAATGACACAAGGGAGAAGTAAAATCCGGATAGAGAAATCACACGTCCACTTGTTTGATTACTATACCATATCCTAAGCGAGAATTTATTCCCTCTTTGGATCGATATAGCCATAAATTCAAACCTATAAATTATTTTCCGCTAGTCGCCCCTCTGAGCCTTTCTTTAGGCTTTCATAAACCACAAATCCTTTACCCTGTTATAAAACAAAACAAAATAAAAAAATCAACCTACCTAATTCTTTGAATAAGTCTGAGAATAGAGATGAAGAATAGAAAAGAGAAGAACCTTTGAAATCAAGAATTCCTTAGTCGCTTCAGATGAGAAAAGTAAGTTTCCATCCAAATAAAAAATAAAAATAAAAAAATAAAAGAAAATAAAGAGTTAGAACTCCAAAAATAGAATCAAGGAGTCAAAAGCCAAAGAAAAAAAAAAAAAAATATGGCTAAAGATGGAAACAAAGTGTAGAAGCAAAAGTAAAGAACAAGGGTTTCTCTAGTTGCATAATATGAAGCCTCTATTATCTCAGACTTGTCCTTTTTGAATATCCATTTCCTTCCTTCTTAAACCATCTCCTAATCCCTGCAACACCTAATAAAGACTTCTAGCTCAATTAGGAATAGGTTAGTGTGATAGTAAGTGGCAGATGTGTTTGATTAACTCCGGCTTCCTTATGTGTCATAGAGTTTGTAAAGTAAAGTGTGCCCACTGCACACTAGAGTAGCGAAACTTGAGAGAAAAAATCAGAGTTGTTTTTGTCTTGACATTTATGTGAGGACCTACTTAAGGACGCTATTCCAAGTTTTCAGAAACGGACCTGCAAGTTAATCTCATAGTATTACTCATTGTATATATGTTTATTCGTAGATGATTGATTATTATGCATATATTAGCTTAGGTTTCGACTTGATTATTCTGTATTCATTGCTAGTGAGATGTATAGATAATTGAGACATAGATAAGAAAACAATAGTTTTATTTCTGAGTCATTGTAGTATAGATGAAGTTTGTGAGTACCTTCACTGGAAAACTCTCACGAGGCTATAACTCGTCCACTAGAGAATTCCTAGTAGTTTAAGGCCTTGTTGCATATGGTCAATGCAATCGCACTCGGCGAAATGAGCTTAGTTAGACCTCTATTTTTGGTCACGTATGCTAATTTCTCATATTTACTTGAGGACAAGAAAAATGTTGTTTGGGGGTGGCTTGATAAGAGCCCAAAACTGTAGTTTTAACCCCTTAACAATAATACTTTTAGACCAATTATGCGAGTAATAAATAAAAGTTAATGCTAATTATGTGCTTTTATATATTTCAGGCATTGAAGTCAATTATGTTCAGAAATGTGCCACTTTGGCAATATAAAGGAGCAAGGGTTGGTTGCTAAGAAGTTCTGTGATTAAAGGCCAAGACGGGCGTAAAACAAAGACACAAAGTTAGCAGAACTTCCGAAGACCGTATCTTTGGACTCAGGCCTCGGAATTGGACGTACCTTATGTCAAAACAACTGGCTCGGAAAGAGATTTCCAATGATCCAAACCTTGATCCAATAAGAGGAGTAGAAGTAGATGAAAAGCCTGTTGAAGTCAAAGCTATCTGAAAAAGGCCCTGTGGACTGAAGAAATTGGGCTTTGGGCTCGATTTTTCGGCCCAAAACATGGACCCTCAGCCCATGCACGAAAATGTGGATCTGGTCTCCTCCATTTCCACACACAAGACTTAGCTCTTAAGTATCAATTAGGTTAGGATAAGAAAGTAGCCATTAAAGCTTAGTTCTAGATCTAGTTTTTCAATTAATTAATTAGTTGTTATTCTTGTTTTAATTTTAGTATTGAATGATTGTTATTTAGTTGTTAGATCAATAAAATATTTAGTTCTTGATAATATAATTTCGTTTTCCATTAATTATTAGTTTCAATTCTTAAATTTACTTATTTGTCATTATTAATTTAAATCAATTATTGCATGAGTAGTTTCCATTTGAGTTTAAATAAGCAAAGTTCCAATCTTTTTATGATGTCTACTTTTAATTCATATGGAAATGATAGTTTGATGAATCAAGGCTAAACCTCCATTAAAGGGGTTTGATGAAAACTTGATTGTGTAGTGTAGAATAGTTGTAAAAGTCTATTCCACTCTAGAAGGTTGTTGATTCGCCATGAGAATGGGTGGACTTCCTCACATGCTAGTTATGAATTGGTAGAGATGCCATGTATAATTAGGGATTAGAATGACGTAAGAATTGGATTATAACAATCTATGCTAGTTCTTAAGCTGGATTCAAAGTGTATTCAATTATCCCCTAATTCTTATTCTAGATTCAAACTTTAGTATTCGGTAGCATTTCATAGTTGAATCATTATAATCAAAGTATCTTGTTAGTATAAATTGCATCGTAGTATAATTCGTAAAACTCTCATTGACTTTGGTAGGATTGATAGTCGTAGGAAACTTGAATGCTAAAGAACTAGGAGTGGAACGAATCTTCTATTCCAACTCTAATTCAATAGTATCGAGAGTAGAAATCTTTGATATAGTATACGATAAAGTTTTAGTTTTACTTTCGTTTATTCTTCATCGTTTATTCGGAGTAGAATTATATTCACTTTTATCGGGTTATCAGACATGTATAGACCAGAAGTGGGATCTAACCCCTTTCTAAAGGCCACAATGGTGAGGGTCTCATCAACATTGTTAACATGCAATTGAACCTCATTAAATCTTTTGGTGAAATCCCTGATACACTCGTCCTTTCTGATTTTCATGTCAAACAGTGCATCAGCAGTTTTAATGTAGGGTTAGTTGCAATTGAATTTCGCAATAAATTTGATGGATAGCAACTTAAACTCGTGAATGTTGCTCCTGGGAAGCTTCATGTACCAAATGAGTGCTGAGTATGTCAAACTTGAAGCAAAATACCGACATAAATAATGATCTTTCTTAGAAAGACCCACCATTGCTTAACGATAACTGAGCACATGAGAGATCGGATCTCCTTTTCCATTAAATTTAGAGAACTTCAGTGGTTTATAATCATGGGGGATGTATCCACTCATAACATGTCGTGAAAAAGGAGTTCCAATGTCTCCCTCGATTGCTGACTGAACAACTGACTCATCCATCTTGGTCGGTTTCGAACCTTGTCACAGTTCCTTCAGTATTTGCGCCTTGAGCTGTGCAAGAGTAGTTGGTTCATGAATTAGAGTTCTCTCATTGTTGTACCTCGGACCTAGACTCTCATAGTTCTCATCTCGATGATAACGTGGTTCCGGTTCCCAAGATCTAGTGGAGGAGTTTGCAAAACTGGATCGAGGAACTGAGGGATTCTGAGGCAATGAAGGTTCCCTTGGAACTAAAAGTCTTCTTCGTACTGAGGGTGACCTTGATAGTTGTGGATTCCAGGAAAACACATTCGGACGTCCATCCCTCATACCTCGAGAACTTGAATACCAAGAGAAGTCAGTTCCGTGTGAACTCGAGTGTCGGGTTTGATCCAATTCCAGATTATAATCTGAATCTAGTTGATCGCTATGATACCCAATGAAGTAAAGGATATAAGGCGTAGGGACGTATCCCTCACCATGGTCGAGACTTGGTGGCCGAAACTGCCCCCTCAAGTTTCCATCAGTAGGCAACACTCTTGGAGGTGAACGACCCTCATTCGTGTGGTAGTAGTCTTGGAAAAAACACAGACGAGCCTCTTATCGACCACGTTCAGCGATCACAGCATCCATGATGGCTTGGTTGGTTTTGGAAGATTGGGGAGTATCATTGTTAGGCTCATCTTCTTCATGCCTCTGTCCAAAACAATGATCTCGACGATCTTCTCTACGTTCAGATTGTCTTTGAGAAGTAACATGTGGGTTATTGGTCTCGTTATTCCCCTCATTACCTTGATTCGCGTTAGCTCTTGTAGTAACCATGATTTTGAATCAAAGTGAAGAAAAGAATTATTATTATTATATTTTTAAAGAACAACAAACCCAAGAAAAATTGGTGGGTAGGAGAACCTAGAACCGAAAAAAAATTGACCAAGAAATCAAATCAATTCTGTATGGTTTTCCCACAGACGGCGCCAATTGTGTGATGATTTTTCCTAATCTAGAAACTTAAGTATTTTGTTGATGATCAAAGAACAATGAGAAGTATTGAATCAAGAAGAAGAAGAGATTTAGAAGATGATGAGTTGAACCACGTTCTTTAATGGCTGCCTACGTATTATATATCTATTTGCTAAAATATGCACACACAACTACATTAAAGTTTGTAGTATTTACAATCATCTATAATCAATTCATAATTGATGTATAACATTTACTTACATGATATGCTAAGAGAGGATCTTCAGGTCATGCTCGTATCATGCATGGTTGAAACTCAACTTCTTGCACGGTGTTTGATGAGGCTTACTAGTTTGACATAACTCTAACTGCTATTTCAACTTTGGGTCTGACAAAATTTTAAAACAAATTGTATGTAACATGGTCAATAATGGTTGACACATTACCGAGTTCGAAGCAAAACCAGATTCCTTGCTGCTACGAAATGATGGTTGAAAGTCATCATGATTTGCTGCAATATGTGTGTATCTATTTAGTATAGTGATCCCATTTATTGATCTAATAAGATTTTTTTTTTTTTTTTAAAGAACAATATGAACTATTGAAAGTTTCACGACTTACGTGCTTTTGCCATTGGTTGAAGTTACAATGGGAAGTGTCCTCCATGAACCAACTAGCTTCAGACCCTAGAGTATTTGACCCCTATATCGGGAAAAAAAATGAAATCGAAGAGAAAACAAATACCATATGTGAAAATATAAAAACATGTGCGTAATAGTAAGTGAATTACATGTTGTAGCAATTGGCTGAAGTATATATCCAGGAGATGTGTGTCCAATGAAGGACCGGAGTAGCTTGAAACCAAGGAACACTAGATCCCTAGCTATATCGAAAAATTATAGATATATTGTTTGTGAAAGATGAAATAAGAAGTAGCAAAAGATAATAATACCGCGACAAATTACATACTTGAGCAGATTGAAGTGGATTGTAAGGCACGTCATAGTTCACCACCCTTTCTAGACTTCTTGGATTGACAAATTTTTCGGCACCAACACCCTCAACTGGTACCTCATCCATTGTTCCTACAATTAGATAGTTCTTGAGCAAAGAGTACGCATATGAATCAACACTATATAGATAAAGTACAACTAAGAAATATTTTTTTCCAACCTTTTCTCCTTTTTTGCGTTGTTTGGTCATTAGTAGAGACTTTGTCGATGACTTCAGTACGCTTTCTCCCAGGCACTTTCTTACTTTGGGACACTTCAAGACAATTTTGTAGTCTAGCTCCACCTGGGCGACCTTTCTCACAACTTTGTGCCACAGTTATAAGCTCATAAATCACTCGAAGGTTATCATTATTAGAATTTGTCATATCCTATGGTACGTTCATCTTCTCAGCTGAGGTTTCTTGAGTAACTTTTGAAGCTACTTCAATTTTTTCGTATGCATCTGCCAACACTTGTTTAGCCACTAAGTAGACATCCTCACAAGTTGAGCCCTTGAGAGCACAATTAACACCTATATGACAGAATTTATTATACATCAAAGATCTATTAGCATTGCAATTGGCTTCAATTGGATATCCTTTTATATCATTTACAATCCCACCTTTCGCATCCTTTGTCCACTTCTTCAAAATGTATCTAGTTGGGGTTTCATGGATGTTCCAATGGTTAAATACTTTGATGATATGGCAGCAAATGATTCCTGCAAATTCAAACTTCTTGCAGCTACATACAACATGAAAATTTTGATGGTCAAATTTAACGATGCGTCTTCGGTGTCCCTCATGTGTAACTTTATACTCATAAACCCCTATCTCATCCACACCAATATCTTCAAGCCTGCACATAAGGTGTGTTTTATACTCATTATCAAACACCTTAAACATGGCATGTGTAAATTTCTCAGCTGCTTGTCGTAACATTAATGTTGGAACGTATAACTTTGGTGTTGCTTTAATTGACTCAAAATCACTCACTAATTCTGTATGACACCGACTTGCAAGTGCAGTTTCATAGCGATGAACAAACTCTATCAAAGTATATTTTCTTTTCACATATTTCTTCAAAATTTGTTGATGCTTTCACTACGTTGAGTAGTCATCATATATGCACAAAATGTATCTTGGCCATACACCAATGCCCATTTTCTTTTTAGCTTGAGCAAATTTCCCAACCATTCATTTTCCACCAAGTCAAAGTCTTCAAACATTTTTCCCCATCCATTTAAAAATTCCTCTTCCTTTTCACAACTATATATGCACCTCTTGAATGTTTTTGAAAAATCTAGTTGCTTATACAGATGATAAAGATGTATGTTTAGCAGCATTTTGGAAAATATGCCACACACAAAGTCTGTGTTATGTTTCTGAAACTAGAAACACAAAGGGAATAGCTTTTGCCATTGATGGACACTGATCAGTAAGGATTGTTTTTGGTTTCTTTCCACCCATAGCTTCCATCCAAGTATTAAATATCCACTCAAAAGAGCTAGCCCTCTCATCTATTAAAAGTGCACCACAAAAAAAAACAGTTTGCTTGTGATGATTTACACAGACAAATGGAGCAAATGGTCGACCATAACAATTTGTATGATATGTGGTATCAAAAACTACTACATCGCCGAAATGGTTCTAGTCAATTATGTATGTAGCATCAGCCCAAAATAAATTAGTCAACAAATTTTCATCGTTTGGCATGATAGCAAAGAAAAAGCTCGGGTTTTCTGATTTCTTCCTTGCAAAATAATTTAGAATAGCACCTGCATCACCCTTTCTAAGCTCTCATAGACACTTTGCTTGAAGATAATTTTTGTAATCAACAGACGTAATACCAACATTTGAATGTCCCCCCAGCTTGGTAAACCATATAGTCAAAGCCATCAGATGGATGAATCCCAGTTGTGCCCAAGCTTTCAATTTCTCTTTTATGTGCATCACTCATTTTTCGTTGTGATCTCAGCTTAGGTGCTTTTCTCGGAGTTGCGAGTGGATGATTGTGCTTAAAATCAATATCAGTAGTAGTCCATTCACCATTTTTTCCCCTTAATCATCATACATGCCTTACACCCGGTCTTTATTTCTTTATGTTGTCTTATATTCTTGGATCGTGGATCATCTTGTATGCAACCTTCCTTGTAACAAAGAAAAATCTGACACCGCACATAACCATCTCTTCTCTTGTAAGAATTGACTTTGTGAACACTAAAGCCAACCTTTGTGGCATACTCATTGTACTTTTCATATGCCTCATCTTTTGATTCAAATGGCATTCCCTCAAATACCATCTCGTTATAATTCCCCATATCGACTTCACTTGACGTAAAAGGTTCCTCTTCATCATTTTCTAGCATTTGGTAAGCGGTATCATCAATATCATCGTATGTACCTTGCAATGGTTCACTTTCTGAGCTGCTACTGCTAATACTCGCAGGACTTACACCTGAAGTCATCATAAAACATAGTTCACGAAACTCTCTTTTATCTATAGAAAATAATATTTTTTCTAAAGTATCAAATAAAGAAATTAGGAGAATCACTCAAAACACAACAGTAAAATTAAGCAGAGTAGAAAGAAGCAGACCTTGCAAACCCCAATTGGCAAAATTGTTGTTTGTCAGACGTTGGTTATCAATGGAAAAATCAATGTTTGTCCAACTTCCAGCTTGCTACTTGAAAGCGGAATCTTCGTTTTCAAGACTTTGTTGATCGAAGATGAAGTTATTTGAAGAGGTGAACATTGAAAAGGTAGGGAATGTAATGAGAAAGATGATTGCTTTGAGAGAACAAACAAACAAAAAATTGGTTAGGAGAGAAGACGAAGGGGTTTAGCAGTGGGTTTTGGTGTGTTTTGCTTTTATGTTCCTTTTTAGTTTTTTTTTTGTTCTTTGTTTAATTTTAATTTTTGGTTACAAATAAAAAAGGAAAAGAAAAACATGAAAAAAAAAATAGACGGAAAGTTAGTGGAGTTAAGTGTGAGACACGCAGCTTGCAAATTGCAACGGTTAATGGATCGCAATCCCAATAACCAGTTATTGCATAGCCGGACTCGAGACTAATTATCTCAAATGAATAGAGACAAGTTTTTTTCGTACAAACATCCTGAGAAGCATTCCGGTTTTAGTAGTTTAACTCCAACATAATATTATCAATTTTGAGTGCTAAAGGAATAATAATAGCATATACAGTTGGAGTACAAGTTTAACAACAAATAGTTGGCGAGGATTAATGTCCCATAAAGAAGTACCGGTTAGAGTCAATTATGCATTATGCTAATTATAGGAAGTGAAACCGCCAAAATCCAATATACCATTTGCATATCTTAGGTTTTGGAACAAGGATATTGACCTTCCATTTCATCAGTTTGGATTATGGATAAGCAATTATGATTATGAGTTACTTATGCAATATTCCAAGTGAGAGAACCAAAAGATTAAAATCAATAAGGCATTGTGACGAAGGTCACGGGCAATTTCTAGTATATATATATATATTATAACACGTAATAGGACTGGTTCTAAGTGGTGGCTAGGATTTAATCTTGGAAAAGCTAAGTGGATGGCTGAGATTGAATCTCATGTATCTAAAAATTAGTAGGAATTTGAAAAGGAATTAAACACTTAATAACATCTAAAATTGAGGAAACTACTATTTTCCCAAAATTTAGGCTATCAAAGTTGTAATGAAGAGTCCTAAGATTTACTAAAACGTATCCCTAATTAATAGGAAATTTTAATATCTCACCTAATTAATAGGAAATTTTTTACTCCAATTTCGATAGAAAATTAGTTTTGGAAACAAATCCAATCTCTACCAAAAAATGAAGGCACGAATTTCAAAAACACAAATGTATTATCTCACATAAATTTCAAATTACCGTAGAGTTATGCATCCATTCAAAGTCTTACTAATTTTACTCAAGTTAAAAAAAAATCACTTTATTCATCGAAGTTGAAATCATATTAAGAAAAATCATCAATGAAGAAAAACCATATGCCATGAAGCAAACACCATACCCCTTTTAAGAATCGTGATTTGCACCAATTCAATTTGATAGTACAATATAACATAATAGGACTGGTTCTAAGTAGTGGCTAGGATTAATCTTAGAAAAGCTAAGTGGTGCCTGAGATTGAATCTCATGTCTCAGATTACTATTCTAAAAAGTAGTAGGAATTTGAGAATGAATTAAACACTTAATAATATCTCAAACTAATCCAAAACTAAGGAAACTACTATTTTCCCAAAATTTAGGGTATCAAAGTTGGTATTGAGAGTCCCAAGATTTACTAAAACTAGCCATTTGGCCCAGCCTATGGCCGGACTTGCTACATAAATAGCTAATGACTCAAAAGCCTAAAGTCCACTTGAATAAATAATATATGTATATGTACAACGACACTAATGAGAACAAACCTATCTAACAATCAGAAGGAAACAACCCTTTCCATAGTGCGACAATAAAATGTGTCATCTTTAATCTTCCTTAGCATCTACCTCTATGACATCATACTAAGAATCATCCGTAGTGTCCTCAGATTCACTTTCACTCAATACATAATTTCCCACTCGACAGTTGGCCGTTATTAGCTTTGGCTTTAAACGGGTTTGACTTATATTCCTTATAGTTGCTGCAGGCTTAGCTATTTTAGCAGTTGTAGCAGGTTTCTTATCTCCTATTCTCTTTCTGGGTCCCAGCTACAAATTCTTTGTCTTCATCTGCTTTCTCTACCATTGTCTCTTTTGGGATGGTCTCTTCAGTTTCCATGGCTGTGGAAAGAATAACACAAAGCCAGATATAAGTTTAATATATAGCTCACAATTAGAAGTAGAACATTGAGAAAGCTAACAATGTCAAGATGACAATACCTGCCGACTAATCTAGAAAAGTATCAAGACGACAACATTCCCTAAGTTAACAACACACCAAGTCCAATGTTAAACACGTTAATATTTATAACAATCGTAGAATAAGTTGTTACTTGGCTGAGTATTAAACCCTGTTTCAGGTTGTAGAGCTAATTAACATAATTTGCTCCATTTTCAAGAATGTAAATGCTGGTCTTCATTGAAATGTACTTTGTTGGATTTCGTGTTGAGTTTAGATAGCCCATGGTGGGGATTGTTTATTTAATATTGAAAAAACCTGTTTATTATAACAAACTTAGAAAGGGATAACAATAAAACTATTAACAAAGATGTATAGACATTTAAAATGGACAATTATACTCCACGGAACATTCAAAGAGTATTGAGTAACTAACTAAAAACAAATAAACTAAAAGTTAGGCAAATACATTGTGAAAATCCTACTATTTGGTTCTAAAGACGGCTAGTAAAAAACTGATCTCTTCATCCAATTCATCTGGATGTACTTTATCCGCATGAGACAAGTGAGTGTCCATGTGAGGAAGGTGCCTTGGCCTCCAACGGTAATACCATACCCCAATCAAGAAAAGGTACAGAAAAATCGTTGGTAATATCAGTTATGGATACTACCAGTAATGAGTAATATAACTATGGTACCTTTTTGGCAGGTTCGGTGCAAGAACATATATGACCATGGGGTCAAAAGATTTATGCATAAAATTCTTTGTCAAGGTCGAGAATCACTTCTTTGCTCGAGGAATGCCTCAAGTTTGGACTGAATTTCTATTTTTCGAGAGGAAGTGAGCCATTTGAACAGTAAATGACAAAAAGAATTGTGGACGAAGCTAGAGAGCACTTGAAACTCCCGGCTCTTGCTTCACAGTTTTCTAATGCTTGTTCCATTTTCTGCAAAAGCTCCTCCGAGCAAAGCTTCATCAGAGGTGGATCAAGTCCCAACCGCGACCATGTAAAGTGTCTGACATGCAAAATATAAGAATATTAAGGTATATCCCGTACAATATGTGTCCATACACGGACATGTGAATACCTATTCGACACGGGTAATTTTAAAAATATGGCGTGTCCATGTAACATAGGTAAATACAAATATTGTCCATACAACACTAAGTTACAATGTTATTATCTCTCAATGAAGAAAGAATTCGGAAATTTCCATCAAAACATCTCATGTATGTTAGAAGAAAGAAGAAACGGTAGTAATATGATTGGAGAAAGTAGAAGTTGAGACTCACTGTAAAAAGTGGGCAGTCAAACATCAGTGTTTCATATTCTCCACCTTCCCCACATACATTGAGGAATTAACCACCTAAAGATTGTATAACTCAGAATTCCCACCCACGGGCATATAGTATAAGTCACCCATTATTAGTGTTTTCACCTAGAATTCTCTAATATAAGTTACTTTGATCCTTATTAAGTAGCTTTCTGAGATGGATACTAAAGAATCAAACAGACTCATAGTTAAGAAACACATGAGCTAAGGGGTTTAACATATATCATCACTGAGTTGGACTAAGCAACCAAAATTGTAGGTTGTAGTTAGCTTATTCACACCTGACTTGTTGAAAAATTTGAACTCTAAACAAATGTAAGAAAATAATGATTCAACAGTAATTGCTTGTGGATGCCAAAATGAATAGTAAGAGAAACTTACTATGATGATGCCGAGCATCACGCGCTTTAAGGTACGTTTGCTCCGCTGTAACAGATTTCAATGCCTCTCAGAGCTCACCAATCTTCACATTTATAGGGTTCAAATGTTCTGTAACATAAACCATACAGAAAGGTAAATAGAGGTTAATTATTTAACAAAAATAAAAAGAAAAAGAAAAGGTGATTGAGGCTAAAATTGGGTAGTAGGAGGTCCTTCGATTGAAGAGGTTTCAAGTGATATACCCAGAAGCAATTCCTTTTAAGGACATATAATGAGGTTAACCCTTTTGCTACTTTATAATTTTGATTGAATAGGTTTTTAAAACCTCAAACAATCTATGAAAGTACGAAGAGGGTTTTTTTGAAAAACTTGCTTACTTGATTGAGCTGCTCTGAGAAATTCTCGTTCTCAATGCCTGATTTCCAAGTATAACTTTAACATAAACTTCTAGATACCTTCCCTTATCAGTGGGTACCAAATCCTGAGCATCAATCACATTAGCTCGAACATACCAGAGTTTAGGGGACAGATAAATCTTCTATCTGATATTCGACACACCATCACTACTAATAGCCGCAGCATCAGAATGCCATGTTTCAGGAAATGCCTCGTTCGCTTGAGTACCCATCCAAACTTATTTTCAGCTGAAGGTTTTTCATTTTTTGAGGATTCGTAGTTTGAGGCGATGGGGGTTTTTTTTTAATCATTTTTTGTGTTTTAATGTTCCGTAGGTATATCTTCCTAGTTGAAGTCGGGGTTTTTTTTTAAGAATCAAATTTGTGTTTGTACTGCCAATTTTCCTCCTAGGACTAAAAAACCCATTTTCTTAAACTGGAGATAGAATCTATTATTTATTGAAGATGTCCAAAATGGAAAAAAGCAAGCACTACTTCTTCTCAGGTCATCTCCACATGGAATTTATGGTCCTGCTCTGAGAAATTCTCGTTCTCAATGCCTAATTTCCAAGTATAGCTTTAACATAAACTTCTAGATACCTTCCCTTATCAGTGGGTACCAAATCCTGAGCTTCAATCACATTAGCCCGAGCATACCAGAGTTTAGGGGACAGATAAACCTTCGATCTGATATTTGACACACCATCACTACTAACGGCCGCAGCATCAGAATGTCATGTTTCAGGAAATGCCTCGTTCACTTGAGTACCCATCCAAACTTATTTTCAGCTGAAGGTTTTTCGGTTTTTGAAGATTCGTAGTTTGAGGCGACGGGGGGGTTTTTTTTTTAATCATTTTTTGTGTTTTAATGTTCCATAGGTATATCACGAATCATAATTTTGATTAGGGTGTAATTGTTTTCTCATAATTTTATGGATCTCGAAAACATATAATCAGTAAGACAACATTACCCTATATATAACATTAATCAATATACAAAGTCAATTCTAAAATAATCGATAAGATAGAATGTGTGTTAGACTATAGCCAGAAATCATATCATTATCCCCGCATTATAACTACTTCAGACAACAAACCCTATAAAAATAGTGTTGCCAAATTTAAGGGATATATTCTAAAAAAATAAAACTGTGCATGGTGTCGCTCGAAATTCACCAACTAGCTACTCAAAAGAAAAACTATTGACCCTTGGTCAATGCATATTCATATTGCTTAAGAATTTGATTTGAAGAAGCTATTTGTTTAACCAGGGCGAAACCATAAGGAGTTTCGTGATGTTACTTTTTTTCCTTTCCTATATGCTAAGTTATTTGTTATTTTAAAGAATTATTAAGAAAATTTAATTTTCTTGAGTCAATAATTGCTCTTCTCCTATTGGATGGATAGCTGGGAGACCAAAAATTGTGACAGGAAAACCGGACTTGTCATTGACAGCCATCATAGGTACTTGAAATTGAAACGTAACCATACCTTAATCTAGCTATCTCGATCAGTGAAAAATCCAAAGTGGGAAAATTGTCTCGACCTTTCATCGTGAGCTGCTTAATAGCAAGAACTCTGCAATTCAGGCTGTCTCTAATGCTGCTGTGGGCCATGGCCATCTTGGACAAAACTAAAAATACTGCTCTCAGATATCATATATATCGCCTACTTGTTTGTTTGTTTGTAAACGAATCGCATGACTTGTGGCTCCGTGTTTGTTACATGTTGCTATTGCCCCCCACCTATCTATCTTGGAAAGAGTTACTATATAGGGTGTGGTACTTAATAAATTTGAATATTTGATCAAGGAAAACAGTTCACACTAAGTTGGTATTGCCCGAGATCATCCATGGTGTCCATCTCATTATGAAATCCTCGGCGACGGGATAGAGCCACATTAAAGGGTAGAAGTAGTCCTTTCAGATGTAAATACATCACAAAAATCAACCCGATCAACCTAATTTTACTTAAAGTGTATTTCTGTAGTGTATTTATTCTTACAAAAATCCGCACGTTAAGTTCATATCAGCCTCAAAATCTAGTTGGCTAGAATGATCAATTTCATTCTCAGTTAATCAAGTGACAATCAAAAGTCAATCGATAAGGACATTAGTCATTATAAGCCTATCTTGAAACCATGTTGAGCACTCCGCTTCACAATCAGTACAAAACCTCTAACACCACCGGCCTAAAACCCTCAAATTGCAAAAAATGGTTCCTCACATGTCACATCCAATCGGGATGATGCCCCAAACGAATGAAGCTATCCGGTGACATAGAATTTGTGTCCACATAAAAGTTAATAATTGTCACACACTCAGGAACAAAGGGATCCAGAAATGACGAAATAACTGAAATGGGTTTATTTTTATTTTTATTCAAAGGGTTATACAATGTGTATATACATCAACTGATGATACAACTAAATACTGATCGATTCTCATAAAACAAAATAAACGAAGTAAAAATAAAAAACCCTTGAAGGCACCAACACCTTGAGACAGAGGACAGGTTCTACTTTTATTCAGTTTGGGCTTTGGAAAATGCAGGGTCCACAATATCATATATTTGCATGTCATAATCAGCATACACAGGAGCCGGCAAGAAAGGAAATGGAGCGATGGATGCGTATGCAATTTGCGGACCTTCATGGATGAATACTGAAGACTCCTTCCTTTGCTTATCATCTTTGTTGTGCTCAGTCTCCTGCCTTATAGTTTTTGAGGACAGAAGTCTATTCAGGTTAGTCATGGTCCGGGCTTGCTCATTGTCGCATTACCAATAGCCCAAACATAAATACAGGAAGATACTGAGAAGGCTTCCATAGAACATGGAACATTTTCCCGGCACCTTTTTGTTGCGCGATCTCGATAAAATGAGAATGCCATAGCAGTCATAGAAAGAGCAAGGAATCGACTCGAGAAAAAACCATCCGAGGTGACGCCCTGGAGAAAATTTAATCATGTAATTAACCAAAATGACTTATCAATGGCAAAAACTTATTCGACTAACTTTACCGAATGTAAGATCTAACTATTAAATTAATCTATCTAGTAAGTGCTTTACTTAAAGGATATCCTTATTCGACTAACTTAACAGTAACAAACGATTAATCTATCCAGTAATTATTTTTAAGCATATGATATCTATAACTTCATGCTAATAATGTAGGGAGGGAGCTAAAGAAAGTAGCCGAGGTATCTACAACTTATTCACATTTGACAAAGTAAACAATTATAACAATTATTGCAGTAGTTGCTACATCATCCTTATTATCCATGAGGAAATTGATCAAAGGCAACAATTAATCACAATCAAAATCTAAAAATCTAAAAAAAAAATTGGTCGAAGATGGTGCTGAAGCTAAATAAAACTTAGAATCACAACTGACCCATGAATGATTAACATTTAACAGCCAATAAGTAAGAAAATAATACATTTCTTCTACTTATTGAACAGAGTTTTGATGATTCAAGCGAGTAGAACTAACTTGTAGAATTGTAAACCCGTAGAATCATGCTCATTTAACCAATTCAGCATATCTCCTTAAAACCCTATAAGGCTAATCTTTTTCTTGAATAGAGGTCTCTCAATCAAGGACTTTTTAGATTTGTGAGGTTGCAAAATATGCACCAATGGCATAAAAAGTTTAAGATTGAAAAAGAACGAAGCTATATATATGGTTCTCAATCACTCTGAGCAAAACTACATTCAAAGAGTTGAGCTTTGTCAGAAAGACGACAAAATCAGTTATTTATAACCATGACCAAGTTTGAATCAGAATATCAAAGAGCTCAACAAAGAATAGTCAATCAAGATTAGATTACAGTCGTTCGATCCCAAATAAAGACCTCAGTTACCAAGACTGAAACCAAGCAAGCCAAGTAATATTGACTCAGATGATTAATATGAATTCACTAAAAGAAGTTTATTCTAACCTTTGTAACTTGTAATTGTTCCTCAAGTTATTTGCATGTGGCCAAAGCATCCCGGTGGTTTTGTTTTTCTTTTTGAAGTTCAACATCTAAAGTCTCAACTTTTGCACGCAAACTGCTCACTTCACCACCCAACTCCTGTGCCTGTGTTTCGAGTTTATTATAAGATTCTGCCATATATTTCAGCTATGTTTCCGCCGTGCAGTTCGACTTATGAGAAGATACCGACTATCAAAACTTCTCAAATTTTTATAAAATGCCAAATACATTGCATTTGGTTGTTGAGAGAAAATCAATTAGCAAGAAATTATTAGTGCAAAAACCATAAAAGCTTACTAAAAGTCCATAACACATATGACCATTGCCATGATGTATGGATGCAGCGTAACAGATGAGATTGAAACCTATTTTAACACGAAAATAGCATTAGAGAAACCAAAACCCATAGCCAAACAGGGGGGAAAAATGAAACACAAAACACAAAAGTTTCAATAAACATTGTAATTATGTAGGTAATCAACTGATTATTGATCTAAAATGATCAACTGATTAAAAAAACAGTTCAATAGAAAATAAATGTAAGGAAAAAAGAGGAATCAAAATGACTTGTACACGTACTAACATGTTATTGGAAGTGCAGTCATGAATCAATAGCTCATAGTTCATATGTCAATAACACCTCAAAGCAACTTGGACCATCTCAAACATGCCCTCAGCATAAAACCACAATACAATACCTTCATTTTGTCTTCAAGCTTTTCGCAAAGAACCCTATTGAGTTATTGCACGTCATGCTGCATGGAAGAATCATCTGTATCCCATCCAAAAGATTTGGTTAGCTCTTCCGTCGCGAACACTATTCTCGCACATGCTTATTATGCGGCTTGGGCTCGATGGAGGGTATTATTATAACAAAAAGCTAACATTTGTCTTAGAGAAAAAAAAATGAAACTGTTAAAAAACTCGCCATAAGTTACCCTCAGAAGAGAACCCGAACTGCCAAAACGGCCGAGCAACATGGTTGTAATGGGTAGGACTTTTCGTGCTCAAGAGCATGTAATCGACAAAGGAAGTGTCTCCCATGTTAAGGAAATGTGTATGCCATTTCAAGATCCCGGCAGGGGTCATCTTGCTGTAGGAGCTCATCATTGTCTTGAGCTGGTTCTCCACGCTTTTTAAAAAGAAAGGCTACGTAGTGTAGATGCCTTCTTCGATGCGATCGTGGTGATGGAGTCGAAGATAATCGAGAACCCGCCAAACAGGTTACAAAAAGAAAAGTGAAGAGTGAAGGTTGGCTATCAAAGAGTTCAAGTTGGGTCGCTAGAAAACCGCTCCCAACATCGAAACCGACAAAAAGATCGGGCAACTATTCGATTCAATCAAGTAAAATAATCGGGCATAGTATGAAACACAAAAACGCAGGGCAAAATTGACAGATCTGTCATCTCGCCACCACGGTGGTTGATATCATACATAGCAATGATTAGCACACGCCTAAGTTCAAAAGATATATTTTTTCTATCTTCAATACTTGATGAAGTAAAGCACCATGAAAAAAATCCATTAATTAAGTAATCGAACCC
Source organism: Coptis chinensis (assembly GCF_015680905.1). Classification (NCBI taxonomy): domain Eukaryota; kingdom Viridiplantae; phylum Streptophyta; class Magnoliopsida; order Ranunculales; family Ranunculaceae; genus Coptis; species Coptis chinensis. Next base: position 44,451,031 of record NC_141456.1, read on the forward strand.
TTTTGGTAACATCGAACCAGTTTTTGCAGCCAGCCAGCACCAATACTTACCCGCCATGTGTTATTGAAAATGAACCAATCCATTTTGCTTAGCTTTTTAATGATTCTTCGCTCGATTGGCTTCCCGTGGTAGCAAGTGAGGGACCACTTCACGATACAAAAATAGTTTGGATATCCAATACAACCCTGAGGGTATTTGATTGATGGAGCAGAATTCATCGTTTGAATCTGAAGAAGAAAACAATTGATGAGATAGAATTGACGAAGAGTCTTTGGAGAAGATAAAAAGAACGAAACTTCTTCTGTTTTCTCTGTTGTTGTTGAGGTTAGGCTGGTGTTGTTGAGGAAAACAAACGATTCAAATCAGATTGATCTTGGAAGAAGAGAAGAATAAGAGAAAGGATTTGAAGAGATGAATTTTTTTTTGGAGAATGCTTTCATCACTCTATCATTCTTTTTGACCTCGTTTAATTTTGGAAGAAGAGATGAATAAGAGAGAGGATTTGAAGAGACGAATTTTTTTTTTGGAGAGTTGGGAGTGTTTCGTAGAATTGAAAAAAAAAAGTATGGAAAGAGGTTTTTATCTATTTTGGGTGACGAACAATTGAAATTGCCAAAAAAGGGCGTAGAATTCCTTTTTTTATATAAAATCTAATGTGTCAGTCTCAGAGAAAAAAAGGGGGCTGACGTGGGTCACTGGGAGCATTCTCAACTACTCAGTATTAATGGTCTTTGATGTATCCCTAATTAATAGGAAATTTTAATATCTCACCTAATTAATAGGAAAGTTTAGACTCCAATTTCGATAGAAATTAGTTTTGGAAACAAATCCAATCTCTAACAAAAAAAATTAAGGGACGAATTTCAAAAAATCAAATCTATTATCTCACATAAATTTCAAAGTAACATAGAGTTGTGCATACATTCAAGAGTCCGATTTTGATGTCCCAAAGAAAGCCTTCCCAGCTGTCCAACCAATAGGAATTAAGTATTTTAGGAGGTCTTAGCAAATTAAATCTACTAGTGTTTCTATATTTAGCAAAAGCCCCTCCCTATTTATCCCAATCTTATGAGATTTCCTCTTGGTGGTTACCAAAAAAGGAAACTCAACTAAGGAAACAACATATCGGTATTGGGTTGATCTTATTATTCTTCTTCTCGAAAAGAATAAGAAACTAAAGAAAAAAAAAGTTTTCTAGTTGAATCTATCTTGTGTATGAGGGATACAACCAGATGTACCACCTGAATTTGCATTTGTCCGATCACTTCATATTGACAAGTCCATAAATAATATGAACTAGTAACTTTTTATTATTTGTATACTGGTAATTTTACTGAAAGGCATATACAAATGATGTTTGTGTCAACAAGGTTTTAAGAAAAAATGAAGGAGCACGGCTTGGATCTTGTCTGGCAATGAATGACGTTGAACAACCGAGAGTTTCAGTAATGTAGAATCACCTAGTTTGTCAATATGCACCTCCCCTGTCCTCAATGCAATTCAACTAATTCTATAATGTGCAATTCAACTAATTCTATAATGTGCAGTGCTAGTTCTTATATGTGAGAATATAAAAAGATAAGAATACAATTATTATTTTAAGTTTATCTTTAAAAGTCGGTGAAATACTGTTTTGATTAAAGGGAAGAAGAAAAATAACCCAATACTCGCATGATAATCCTTCACTATGTGTTGTTTCCTTAGTTGAGTGTCATTTTTTTTTTTTGGTAACTACCAAGAGGAAATCTCACAAGATTTGGGATAAATGGGTGAGGGGCTTCACCTGAATATAGGAAAACTAGTAGATATTTAATTTGCTGAGACCTCCTAAAATGCTTAATTCTTATTGGTTGGACAGCTAGGATAGTTTCTTTTGGGACAGCAAAACCGGACTGTTGAAATCACACTAGCCATTTGGCCCGGTCTATGGCCGGACTTGCTACGTAGATAGCTAATGACTCAAAAGCCTAAAGTTTACTTAAATAAATAATATATGTATATTGATAGCTAATGATTCATTGCTTATAGTATATATATATATATACTTTGTTTGAAGGGTTTATGTTTTTCTAATTTTTTTTTGAAGGTGTAGAGAGTTGAAAACCTTCGAGTTTCTTCCAATTTTTTTGGTTGAATAGAGGTAATCAATTCATCAATCTCTGCTCCTTCCAATTTCTCGCCTTTGTTCATAATAATTTATTTGTGTTTTGATGACAAAGAAAAATTGAGAGGGTTTAAAAAACAAAATGGAATTGATTGGGTGGGATTTTGACGAAGAGTCTTTTGCTATTTTTTTTTTTTTTTTTTTTGGGTTGGTAGGTTTAAGGAAGGGTTTTGCTGAGAATGGAAGCAAATGAACTCGGGAGGTTTTGCTCAGAGAGATTTCGCTTGATTGATTTTTTTTTTTTTTTTAAATTTGGGTTATTATTACTGTCGAACAATTGAAAGAGGCGAACAATTGAAAGAGGCATGGCATTTCTTTTTTTCTTCCAAACTTTTGTTAAACCTGACATATCCACATTAGAGTCAAACAGGGTGGTGACGTGGCTTCTTAGGAGCATTCTCAACTACTCAGTATTAATGGTCATATAAAACGTTCTTCTCCAATACCCACATGCGTACACATACATAAACTGATAGAGTTGCTTGAACAAACGAAAAAAAGTCAGACCACCCACGACTCTATTACCACTTACTTTAAAAGCGGAAATACCTACACCAAATTAGAGCCTATTACTTGAATTATAAGTGCTTGTTTAACCATGTTCGACTTTGTAAAACAATAGTAATAGACTAACAATTGGCACATCCTTTGTTTTTACTTGTAAACCTCACAAAATAGATTAAATCTTAAATCGATTGCATCATTGCTAATCAAGATAAAGAGTTGGAGATGGATGGATCAGTGTCAAGTCTATGGTGTCTATGCACAGTTCAGCAAGTTGAAGAGCTAAAAGCATTGTTGAAAGTGATCCCTTTGTGGTCCACAGGAATCATGCTTTCAGTAACCATAAGCCAACAATCATTTCAAATACTTTAGGCTAACATCACAGTTCCAAATTCCGGCTGGCACATTTGGCATTTTCTCCATTGGCACTCTAATAATCTGGGTTGCAATTTACAACCGTCTTATCATCCCTTAGCTAGCAAAGATCATTGGAAAACCGTATGGACTTGGTCTAAAGCAGCGTACAACATTGGTCTTTTCCTCTAACACTGTCAACTACATGGATCAACTGAGTCTCTATCCCATTTTTCAAGAACATTTCTAGGATCTATCAGAGATTCTTTTATGTTCACCAAAGCTTGCACTGCAAACAATTAAAACCATATATCAGCTAAACTGAATGCAATGTATAAAAAGAACACAAATAGGTGGATTCAAACTTACCTTCAAAGTTCACCCCTTTCGGAGAAAGCAAAGCACTTGAAGAAATCCAAAACCAGCACAAAATTATAAAACAAAGATAAACTTCACTCCTCATTGCAACTTCCATAGGATTACAGCTTCGATCACAAAACACCCAAGTGCCAAAACCAGCTTCTAATGATATGAGAAGCTAAGCTAGTATAATTAGTTTGAAGGAGTTAACAAACCATTTCCTGTAATGGGGCTGTTTCTTTTTAGCTAAAACATGCAACAAAACCCGATAAACAGAAGTTGCTCATGCTTCCCATGACAGAATTCTACTCATGCCTATTGTCAGAACCAAGAAAAAGAAACAAAAGCTTTGGTAGCTAAAGTGAGAAGAAATAACATGCCTTCCACTGGTTCATCAACCTTTAAAAGCAAAGAATATATAAAAGATAAGAAACTTATATAAAGCAAAACTGAACAAATGTAGATAAATTCAAAAGAGAATGTAAAAGAAAATTCTTTAGTACTCTGTTAGGTGTACTTTAGTCATGCTTTTGATTTGAAAAGTGTGTGTGAGGGAAAATACTCTATTAGGTGTAAAGCTCCAAAAAATTTAAAACGCGAAAAATAAAGTGGGATGTTATCTTGCTACGTTATTAGCGACTTTCATACATATTAAGAACTCATATCAATATTATGTTTTGGGTCAAGTCAGTGTGTCAGTATAAGTGAGTCACCATCGGCCTAGAGATGAGTGTTATAGCTGTGAGTGTGTATGTTTTGTTGGTTTGTTCCTCAAAACTTAAAACATAAAGTAGAGATTCACGAACTTTTCATTCACCAAAATTTAGTTATAGCAACTCGACACTATAAGGTGTATGCTAAAAATATAGCCCAAGTGGTGCCTAATAGGCACCCCAAGTGTTGCTCTACTTGTTTTCTTCCGAAAAATTCTAGTTTGAGGAGTTCAGCATGGTCCAGAATAAGTTATTCCTATGGGTTAACAAAAGAACTTGAAAATATAGCAAGGTCAAACCCAGATGTTCCTTACAACAACTAATAATAACGTACATTTGAAAGCTTTCATGACTTGGTCATAGACGTGGACAATATAATGTAAAATCAATACATGCACCTGCTAATACCTAGTGGTTTCATTTTTATGCTAAGACGAAAGATAAAACTACAACCCACTTTCAACCAAATGAGGTCAACATAGTAACGAAGGAGAGCAGCGTATTGCGACGTAAAACCATTAGTCCCCTACTTACTTAAAGACTCATCACAAATACTCACATAACTAATTTTTCTATTGGCCTAAGCATCCTTGGTCAAGTGTAAAAAAACTGTGAGGGGTCAAAATATACCTAGTTTGGTCATGAAACTGAAGCACCATCAGAGAGCAAGATTCAGAGATTTGATATTTCTAGTTAGGAGGAGATCTCTCCCGGTGTCTGCTCGCGTAGTCTACACCAAATGTAGGAAAGTTCCATCGCCTCCTACCTACTATAAATCTAGATTATATCTCATACATTACAAAGCCAAGTAGAAAATAGAATCATAATGTGCCTTATTAATAACTATACTTTACCTGATTTGCTATTGTTGGATAATACAACGAGCAATGTTTATGCAATCACCAGGGCGAACGATATGAGTGAGAGCCAAAGATAACAGTCCCCATTGCCAAGAATTGCAAAATCACTTGAAAAACATTGGTTTCATATCTATCAGTTCCGATTTTTATGAAATTTGTTATCTTCACTTTCAAGTAAGTTTTACATTTAATAGTATATTAAAAAAAAAATCATATAACTAAAGTAAGTAGATGGTTACCCCAAGGGCTACAGACTCATCAGAAGAGTTGAGCTGCTGGCAATTGTAATCTATGTCATCCCTGCCTTCTTCTCCATATGTTTTCTTTAACAGTGGTTCACCTTTCGCTTCAGGAGATTTGAAGCTTAGTTTCCTCTTCCTTTACAAAAGAAAGCTTCTCTTTGAATTCTACAAAAGTGACTGCTTAGTGACTGATGTTGTTGAATACTCAACAGGCAAACTACCAACATCTGATTTGTGATGGCTGTAGTAAATCAAATCCTCAGAGCCTCCATTAATTCTCATATCAGAGTAATATGATCCACCAACAAAATTTGCATGGGCCAAAGTGCCATAACTAAATGACTTCCGAAAATTAGACTCATCCTTGCTGTCCTCCAACTCCCCTTCCTCGCTATCATCAAGGGAATATGTGTCAAACGGATACGTGAGGTCTGCATCATCACTCCTAGTAGAGCACCTACCCTTACTGTCCTCTTCCTCACGTGCCTTCTTTACTCTTCAAGTAGATACATAATTTTTGAGAATGTTCACTTTTCTCAGACACGCTTTTAAGAGCCAAAAGTTTATCTTTCTCGATGAGAGCGCTTTCCGACTGGGAGATAATGGAATTAGTGATCGCTTCTCTGCTCGCTCCTCGAAATTTTCTTGTGTGGTTCTTACTTCCAATAACCTGAAAAATAACTGCCAAAAAATAAAGCACAATATCATAACAGAAAACTCGAGAAACGCAGTCATGAAAAAAAAAACAATAAATATATTAGGAGGAGTCACATACGCATATAGAAGGATGAGGTTCAGCATCACCACTAGCAAGTTAGAGGCACGCTAACTTCAAATTCATCTTTCCCAGCTTTTGATGCATATTCTGCAAGATTTAACAGTGCTATTCCAAAAATTGGTGTCTTAATTTTTGTCCCTGGCTCAAGACCTGAATAATAATGAAAAATGAATAGAGAAGCTGAATAACTTTAAAAGAAGAAAACACCATAATGATACAAGAACCAAATTGATAGTAACCTGAGATATGCGATAATAAATTGGAGATTAGCTTGGTAATTAGTAGTAACACTTCCATCCACAGCCGCTAATATAAGTCGATAATTAAAACCCGCAACAACTTGGCTTTCCCCGCGAACCACTTGCACGAATCGCAACTCAGTTTTCTCCTCTTTGTTATGCTCGGTTACAGCAAACTTTCCAATGTCTTGAACTTCCGGGTCTTTTATGTCTTTGATAGGAGTCCAACCACCAACCCTTCCCATACGACTAACACCGAAGGAACCGGTGGAGACTTGAAAGAAAATCAAGGAAAGAAGAAGGATGGGAAGGAGGAGGGATTTAGTTGTCATTTTTGTGTTATTTGGTGAATCGATAAGTTTGGTTAGTGTGGGACTGGGGGGGGGGGGGGTTTGGAGTTATTTATCGCAAAGAAGTTGGAGCTCGTCTTCCATTAGATGCTGGCCCGCTTTAACCTTTGTTGAGAATGGAAGCGAACTCGGGAGGTTTTGCTCAGAGAGATTTCGCTTGATTGATTTTTTTACTGGAGATTTAGATTTAAATCTCAACTCTGAAATAATCAGAAGAGTTAGAAACTGGGGTTTTGTTTTTTTTTTTTATCTTTTTGTTTGTTTGGTTACGAACAATTGAAATTGGGAAAAATAATTGGGAAAAGAGGGCGTAGAATTTCTTTTTTTCTGCCGAATTATTGCAAAATCTGATGTGTCAGTCCTAGAGAAAAAAAGGGGGCTGACGTGGGTGCCTGGGAGCATTCTCAACTACTTAGACACTCAAGTACATGGGTATGATTCTTGATCCATTACTCAAACAAATGGTGCTTACTGGGAGAAAATTATTGACGTGATGTATGAATAAACCAATGAAGGTTCTCTGAAAATTTAAGCAGACATGCATGAACTACTAAGACCTGATCTAAACCATGACTACGAATCCATAGCAAAATCCTAGATAATGTTATTCTTGGACCTGCATTATGTTAAATTATTGCTCTTCTCGTTGAAATAATAATGGATTGTGTAAAACAACTCTATAATATAAGAGAACTCTGTAACTTAAATAGAGTCCAAGTACAGGTGGTCAATGGTATTACGGATCGTTATGGTGAGCACCGAAAGCAAAGATCTTGCAAAAGAATTTTCATACATCATTTATAAAAATGAAAGAGATTAAAAAGAAAAAGAAAAAAGCAGTTAAAATTTTAACGACTATGCGAATAAATGAAACCCAAAATTAAAAGAACATACAAAAAAATATCTAAAACTTTATCAAATAGTAATAGCTCACTCTCTCGCATTTGCGTTTCAAGGTTAAGAGTTTCAAAAGAGCTGAGAGGGCTCATAAAACACCAATTCCAAGAGAAATGACAGAAAAATAAAATAAAATAAAATAATGATGCTACCCAATCAGTTTTGATATCAATCATAATTGAATAGGTTATAATAAGCGACATAGTATATTTCTAGATTAAAGTTATAACTCACCTTGTTAGATGGGTCTTCGGTGGTCTGGGTTATAATCGGAAATTGCAGATGCTATATATCGTAGATATAAAATCTCTTTGACCTTGTCATCAGTCTTATATCAAGCCTTTGGTGTTGTTCTAAATCAGTTCATAAACACAACTATAAGGCCGCATTTGGCATTGCTAAAATCATGACCTGTTTTTGTCTTCAATGTCATAAATTTAACAAAGCTATGCAATCTCCACTACGTAATTGACTGTGACATGTAAAATGCAATCCAAAAAAGTGATTATAAGAAGGATGAGATTTGCCACATCTTCTTATCACTCATTAGACACCAAATTACACATCTTGAGATTAGATCGAAAAAGGCATGATCATAGGGATCTAATCAAGGGAAAAACAAATTCAAACTTACAAATCAATTATGGCTTCCTTTTCCTCCCATTCTTCCTGATTATTATCATTATGCAAACAAAAAAACGATTTGAAAGACATGCCTAGTTGAAAGGGGAAGAAGTTTGGTAGTGAAATCAAAATTTTAGTTGCACTTTGCAATCGTCTTGAGAGATTTGAGAGATGTTGGCAGAATGACAACCATCATTTTTTTGGGAGAGAGAGAGTTTGGGGAGGATAGGCTTTCTTTTTTCTTTCTTGAGTTTTGTGGTTTTCTGTTTGTTCGTTTTTTATGCGTACAAAAGAGCGTGTATTTCATTTTTTCCAGCCGAATTATGGTAAAAGCTGAGGTGTCCACCCTAGAGAAAAAAGAGGTGCTGATGTGTTTCACTGGGAGCATTCTCAACTACTCAATATTAATGGTCTTTGATTAAGAAAAATCATCAATGAAAAAAAATCATATGCCATATATGCCATGAAGCAAACACCATATCCCTTTTAAGAATTGCCATTTGCGCCTTAGTTCAATTTGATAAATCACAAGATATTTTTGAAATCGAATATATTTGATACAGGTAAATTAGGAACAAATAAAATATATGTTAGAAAATCATAGTTAATCATTTAGTGATAAATTTCTAACGTATTCATTTTGTAAATTGAAAAATAAAAGTGAACCATATTCATTTTGTAAATGGAGTAATGCGTATTTACTTGCTAACGACAAAGTGATGAAGTCACGGGCAATTTTTAGTTTTCTACGAAAAAGAAACACTAAAAATTCAACTATTCCCCTTGGCCAATGAAAAAGATTCCGATTGTCATGTTATTCATGGTGCGCCTGTGCCACAACTCAGAGTCACAATGTCACATTGTCAAACAAAGACTACCATTCCTAGGGCAAATGGCCCGGTGTGGGTCTGCTAAGTTGTCGAATCTAGTTAGGCTCGGATTTGGTTTTCTATTTTCATAAGTATACCCGACCTGAATACTGGGGCATTCATTTAGATTTGGGTACGTAGAGTGAGTGCAATCTATAATTAGCAGGGACATGAGCAAGACTGGAAAAGTCAGTGTCAAAGCAGTAGTGAACTCAATGAATGTTAGTGTGAAAGACTGAAAGCTGTAGAAAAATGAACTCTTTTCAACTTCCGCTTAACATGCTCCCCATATTCTCGAGGTACTGTACTGCTCTTTCTCTTTCTCTCTTTTGCTTCAATGCTTTTAAGGTTGAGTCCAATGGTTTTGAGGGCTCAAAACCTCAAATAACACTGTTTTGAGGATGGAGGGCGGCTTGGTGGGGACAAAAATATGTCCAGTACAACTGGCGTAGTATGAATTATGAAAAACGAAAGAATAAAAAATAAAAAATAAAAAATAAAATACCACGCCACTTAAAACAGATAGGCGTAGTTTGGAAACCCCCACAACTGTAGAAAAACTAAACTGCCCCCGCATATTCTTCTTCTCCAGCCCACATTTCCTCAATTTTCATCATAAGGTATGCTTTAATTGTTCTATTTCCAATTTTTAATCCTTGCTCTTTAATTGATATTGTTTGTTGTGGATGAATGTTAAATTACAACGTTTTTTTTATGGGAATGTTAAATTAGAACTTGATTGATGAACTAGGGTTAGAAATTTTTTAGAACTTGATTAATTTTGGTGTTTCAATTGTTAGAAATTGATAAATTTGAAATGTTTAAATTCGAAATTTGCCTCATAATATGTGTTAGAATTTTTTTTTATATATTTTTAATTTGTTAGATATTCTTAGAATTTTGGAATTGTAATTAGAAATTTTGAAAGTGTTTAATTTATGATTTTGATTAATTATAAATAATTAGATTTTCAAATTTGATTATTTTTCATAATTGACTCACGAAACACCTTAGCTTAGAAAGTGAAAATTTTGAAAAATCATATCGTGGAACTTTATTTAATAAAGTTAAGTTAGGTTAGGTTAGGTTAGTTTAATTTAATTTTAGTTAATATATAATTTTCTATAAATTGTCTGATTCGAGTTACTCTCCAATAAAATATCCGGATTTGGGTTCGTTATTTGGAGTTCAAAGAGTAAAAAAAAAAAAACAAACAATGCCACCAATATCTTCTTTTTCAGAGTATACAAACCTTGTTAGTACATCGTTTAATCCCACGTTGTTTAAACGTGTCGTTCTAAATGAAAAGACACATGTATCTTATACTCTTCAAAATGGTTGGACAAAAGCAAAAATTTGTCTCAAAGGGACTTGGAATTTTGTGTTCAAAATGATAAAATTAATAGGCACCGTCAAATTGAAATAATTTATTATTGGCATTGGGTTCGACGTTTTTGCACAAATTGATGATGAGCAGTTTGACTATGTTTTAAGAAAGCTAATATAGAGAGATGGTGGGATTCTACTTATACGTTTCACTTATCGTGTGAGAAACGATGAATCATGTCACTTGATTTCTCTATATGTTGACTGGTTTGCTTGGAGTAGAAAATTAGTGGGTGCTTTTTTATTAGAATTTTGTATCTCCCGGCCTACTCTTGAATGAAAATGACATTCTTGGTGGCATCAAGTTGGTTCATTTGGAGAATTATACAACCTATACATATTCCTAGGGATGTCCATCTTATCCGAAATCCGCCCAAAACCCGAACAAAATACCCTGTTCGAACCCGACAAAATCTGAACCCAAACCCAAACTGAAATACATAGGGTAGGGTTTGGTCACTCTAAACCCGGACCGACCCGAGTTCGACCCGATAATTTAGCCCTAAACCCGTTAAAAGGGCTAAAAAACCCGAAACCGAATCCGGACAGAAATCGAACCCCAAATCCGGTTTCAATTGTATACTATTAATCTCATATAAAAGAATGAGTTAGATAAATATTTGGATTATGATCTCATTCATGTTTACAATGATGAGTTATTTAATATATTGGATTATGAAAAATTTTATGTCGGGATTTTCAAATTTTTCAGTAATTGCACGTAATCATGTGTCTATAGTTCATTCCGAGTCTATATATTTTTAAATCATATCAAATAATTATGTCCGAGTATAGGTGATAATTACTTCCAAGTTCATTAGAAGTTTTATTTTGTTTGAATGATTGGTGGATAACTGAAGATGGAATAAAATGTAGATATATATTTCAAATAAAATTTCTTATTTCAAATAAAATTTCTTCATTTATATCGGGCTTTATCCTATCCGAAATCCGAACTCGAGCCCGATAGGTACCTGAAATATAGGGTTAGGGTAGGGTTTGGTCATACTTTTCAACAAAATACCCGACTCCGAACCAGACCCGTTGAAAACTGGTCCAGGTTCGGATAACTTGATACCCGTTCAAAACCTGAAAAGTCGGGTTCAGGCCAAGTCAGGTACCCGTTTGGACATTCTTGATATTCCGATGAATGAAGGAAAATGACATATTTTTACGAGCTTTTATGGTGTATGCTACTGGTCATGTTTTGTGTCCAAGCTAGCAATATATCACGGTGCTTTATTTGGGGTATCTGGCTAGTCCATGACTGGGGAGGAGTTGCGTATGCTTACCTAATCCAATCTTTGGATGTCATATGTCAGACATTGCTCCTCTGCTCCTGGAAAACTATGTCAGCGATATGGCAAGTGATTAGGGTTTAGTTAATTACTTAGTTATTTTAATTTGTGAGTTATATAAAATTAACTTTTGGTTGTTTTCAATATTGGTATTAGTATTATTGTCGGAATGGCATGCACGTCCGCAGAGCAGCTGAGCCTAACCAATTTCTTGCTCTAAATAACTGTGGTCCAGATACTGATATCATCGTCTATTTTATCAAGACTGACTAGATACCCCAGATACCCCAATCACATCATGTTATTGCTTTTTGGACACAAAACATGACCAATAACATACAACATGAAAGCCCAAAAAAATGTCAATTTCTTCATTTTCATCGGAATATGCATAGGACGTATATTTCTCCAAATGAGCCAACTTGATGCTACCCCAAGTGATGTCATTTTCATTCAAGAGTGGGAGAGACCATTCAGCCACCTCAAATGACACAAAATTCTTATCATAAACCACCCGATTCCTTACTCTAACACGCAAACCAGTCAACATACATAAATCAAATGGTTTGATTCTTAGCTCCCTATATGGTCAGTTAAACGTATGAGTAGAATTCTACCTTCTCTCTATATTGACTTCATTAAAGCATGGTTGAACTGCTCATCATCAATTTGTGCAAAAATATCTAACCCAATGTCATTAACCGATTGTTTAAATTCGACGTTGTCTACTAATTTTATCTTTAATACAAACACAAGAGTTCAAGTCTATTTGAGATGACTTTTTGGTTATGTCCCACCATTTAGAAGAGTATAATTTACATGCGTCTCTTCATTTAGAACAACATGTTCAAACGACGTTGGATCAAACGATATACCACTAGCGCAACAAGGTTTGTATCCTCTTAATAAACCTAAAGATAATATATTAGTAGTACGACCCCCTATTTTTATTTTATTTTTACTCTTTGAACCCCAAAGAACGCACCCAAATCAGACATTTTACTGAAGTGTAACTCAAATTAGACAATGTACAAAAAATTATAATTTAACTAAAATTAAACTAAAGGAACCTAACCTTATTAAACAAAGTTCCACGATTTTTCAATTTCTAAACTAATATGTTTCGTGAGTCATATATGAAAAATAATTAAATTCTAATCAATTCGAAAATTAAACTATTTATAACTAATCAAAATCATAAATTAAACAATTTCTAATTACAATTTGAAAATTCTGAAAATGTCTAACAAATTGAAAAGGTAAAAATTTCTAACATATGTTATGAGGAACATTTGAAATACCAAAATTATTTAAATACGAAAAATTTTATAAATCAATTCAAAATTAACTTTCTTCCCCAACAAACAGTAGCAAGGTTTAAAATTATGGAATTTAAATAATTAAAGCATATTGTGTCCAATCTTAACATCACCCTGTGAGTTAACCAAGATATTCCCGGCCTTGACATCACGATTGAGTATCTCTATCCGAAGAGGCCTTTTAGAGCATCTTTAGGAGAGAAACAAAAAAACCACCAAATTTTTTAACCAAACTAAACACCAATCTTAAAAAACACCAACCATCTTTAGGAGAAACATCAAATTTTCGATATCAAATGACGCGGTTTTGGATAAATCGTGTCATATAGCCCACACGGTTTTTCCAAAACCGCGCCACTGAAGCCCATCAGACCTATGTTATCAATATCGGATTAATCGGCCGATTAATCGCATATCGCTCGTAAACCGATTAGTTTTTACCGATTTTTTTTACTTTTTCTCACCGAACCGATTTAATCACTGAATTGACCGATTAATCGGCCGAGATAACCGATTTCTTGTTAAACTGAGAAAAACAATTATTGAAAATATCGGTTTCCCATCCAAAAAAATACGTAAAATTAACGAATTAGATTCTTAAACCGTATTAATAATAATATAACCCAATCAATAAACAAAACTAAGAGTTTACTTATTTTACCTTCCTTAACGAAAGTTAAATATACAAATTATTGTATTATCTCTCTAATAAATATTATCGCTTCTCAATCCTCTTATTCTTTTAAATATTTAACGTAATTTTTGTGTTTGACATATTTGTAGTACTCTAAAATTGAGCTAGTTAGATGTGATTATGAGAATTTAATATTTTTTGTTGTATCTCGAATCACTTTTTAGAAATATTTGGTATGATTATACTAATATATATTTTGAAAACATCAAATATATACATCTGATATAACCGATTAATCACATATCGCTCCTTGACCGATTAGTTTCGAAAACCGATTTTAACTGCTTAGCATCTGACAGGCCCAAGTCTACGCGGTTTTCTAAAAACCTCACCGCGTGCTATTTCTATATAAAGATTACCAAAACCGCGCGGTTCAATCACTTTTTACTTTTCTCTCAATTATAAACCTTCTCCTTAATAAAAAAAAATAAAAAAACAAAAACCTCCCTAAACTCTTGAAAAACCTCCCTAAACTCTTGAAAAACCTTTCGACGATGATGACGATGAGTATTGACAGTACACAAACGATATTGACGATGATGTAGAGATAGAAAAACCCGAGAAAGTACAAGATGGTGGGAGAGAAGAAGCCGAGGATGTCGCGCCGACTGATAGACATCCGTATGTACTTAAGTATCAAATGAACGACTTCGATTGGCAATTTAATCCCGATGAAACATTTGATATACAAGTTGTGTCTTCTACACGTGATACAAAGACGTGTCGAGTGCAGTGGTTAATTCTCAGGTAATTAATTAGTTTTGATTAAATATTTTGAATATTATGTATTAATTAGTTAAGTTGGATCAATTAATTATTTATCTTATATGCATTATTTTTGTTTTCATAATATCAGCAAGTTATTGACTATCGAGTTATATCGACTTTACTTGTTGTTAGAGAGTAGTGGAAGGTTATTAAGAGTTTGGATGAGTTTGTACATATTAGAGATAGTATTCTGTGTACACTTTTGAGTCTTTTGGTTGATGTAGATTATGAGAAGGCCGATTGGGTGGTCATAGTTTTAGTAGAAAAATGGTATAATACAACTCATATATTTCATTTTCTTTGTGCGGAGTTAGGATTCACACCACTAGACTTCACCATGATTTCTAGGTTGAGTATCGGTATAGGCCAACCGTTATCTTTTAATACAAATTATGAGAATATTGGTAGTATGTTTATGAGTTTTCCTCGTTTGGATGCGGATGTTTATGATTCTTCTGGTATTAAGTTATCTCATATTAAGACTGCATATATGGAACTCCTCTTGGATCCTGATACACGAGCGGAGTTAGCTTTGACTGTTCTACCTGGTAATGAGGGTGGTGATGTGTATGTTAGAGCTTTTTTGATGTTTTTTATTGGGCATGTTTTGTTTCCAAATGATCATTCTACGGTATGACTTGGATATTATGTTTATGTTTTTTATTTGCATAATATGCGAGATTATGACCTTGGTAGCTCAGTATATGCAACATTGATATCGGCGTTAGATAAATCTTCACAGACATTCGGAAGTAGAAGTCCTCAGATTGCAGAATTCACAAGACTTTTAGAGATTTGGTTTTATGCGTACTTCCGTTGTCTTTGTCCTAACATAGACATGATTGATGATACTCGCCCTAGATTTGCTAGTTGGTCAGGGCCTCACTTGACTTGTAACAGGGGGCATATTAGAAATAATGTCTGTATGGCTCGTGCTTAGATTGATATTAGATCATTGTCATCTATTGAGTGGAGACCTTGGCGTTTGTCTACTGTCTTTGACGATCCAGTTATGCAGCATGTTTGTGTTTTGTCACGTCAGAGAGTTGTTTTTGTCGCACGTGACTGTAAGGTTTGGTACTGTGGCGACAGATGTTGGAGACAGATGACTAGACGTTATGAAGTTCCATGTGTTCCCATACCAGATGTTAGTGATGCTAAGTCGTGGAGTAGACCTCAAATTCATGAAGTTTATGTCAGTTGTGGTCCTTGGCCAAATGGGTTTTCTTTTGTTGTTGAGCAGACTGCTGATAAGTATTATAGATGGTGGAACTGTGTCTCCATGGGTCTGTTGTTGTCCCTTGTTGGTCGGGTTAGCAACTTCGAGTTTGTGGGCCTATAAGGGATGAGACATGAGTTACGTATTCCTCATCCCGCCTACCATTGTTCTGACCCACAACCTCTGAATGCATATCATCCGGCTCACGGTAATGCGCGGTAATCCTTAAATGTTTGTCGTGTGTTGACCTGATGAGGATACTACTTACATTTCCATTCCTGAGGTCCTTGATGCTCGTTTCTATAAGTTAGAGCTGCAGATTGATAAGTATACCACGGTGAGTTTAGTTGTTTTATTTATCTTTTTCATTATATATATAATATGTACTCATACTGTATTTTCTTGGATTTTCAGGCTGAGATTCGGGAAAGATATGAGAACAAGGTCTTTATGTTTGATGGGATGAAGACTATCGTGTATCATTATAGCCAAGTAATAGAGGAGACATATTTTCAAACATATCAGCAATCCCAACGTACGTATGACAAGACTCGAAAAGCGTATGAGGATATTCAGCAGGTGTACACGCAACAACATTAGGGATATGAGGAACTTCAGGTTGAGGTAGTTAACATTTGTGCAGACAGAGAAGATCTTGGTTCTCAAGTTAGGAAGTTAGAGGAGCAGTTTCGGAACATCCAAATAGAGAGAGGAGAGGCATCGAATGGTAAGAGGCGTGAGAAGAGAACTAAATAAATTTTATGTAATATGATAGATTTTGGATCATTTTGGATATTGGATAATAATAATAAATTTTGGATCATTTTTATCGTTTTGGATACATAATCATAATCATAGGTTTTCGATCATTTTTATCATTTTGGATACATAATCATAATCATTTTTAGATACAATTGCACAATTTCTAATTTCTTCAATTGCACAATTCTTAATTTCTTGTTTTGCACAGTTTCTAATTTTTAGAAAAAACACACGCGGTGTTGGCAAAACCACACCAATAGAAGCCCAAGGACAGACGGTGTTGACAAAACCGCGCTATAGAAGCCCACTTAGCAGTCCAAGCCCATGCGGTGTTAGAAAAGTCGTGTGGTTTTTCCAAAACTGCGTGAGAGATTTGATACAGCACCAAAGCTGGAACCAAATTTTGGCCGGTTTGGTGTTTGGTTTGGTGTTTTTTTTTTGTGTTTTCATCAATATGTGACTCCTAAAAATGAAAAAACGCCAAATTGTTAGAAATTTAGTGTTTGATGCTAGAAAAGTATCTCTATTAAAAATACTTAGTCAACTGAACTTTAAGTGTCAAAATGATACACGTGGTCTTCATGAAGGATTGGGCTTGCATGGGCTTTGAAAATTAAATGAATATATGCAAAACAATTTTTTGGGCCCATTAATTCATGGACTATAAGATAAATCGTCAAATTATTTCGATACAAAGTGTACTCAATACATTGTTTCACTACATAGACTTTTTAAGGAAAAAACATGGATTCACAGTCCAACACAAATATGTCCAACTTAAATTCAAGAAATGAACGGACAAGACAAATTAACGTGAAAAACATGTATTTGGTAACTTTTTAATACATGCATATGATATAATAATAATGTTTTTATTACTGATTAAACTTTTTTGTAGACAACGACAATTGTACCAATTTAAATGAAAAGTATACTCAAAAGAACATACATAAAAAGAATATGTAAAGATGTAATCACAAGTTTTTTATTATAAAAAAGGGTAGAAAATCTCTATAACAATCTCACTTACCAACCAAATAAAAATATATATACAGTCAGCAGTAAAAACTAAAATAAAATATTTTAATTATTAGTTTGTTGTTTATATCAAATATTTCAGTTATTAGTTTATTTGTTTAAACAGAGTTTGGGCCTAAAGCCCACAGTTCCAGTTTAATTATGGATAAAAGACACCTGATTTTTTATTTATGTGTAAAGCCCATCCGGTTGACTTTTGAGTTAGATTACCACTTTGCCCTTTAAGACAAAACAAATAACGCCAAATATGAAACCCGGCTTAACTTTATCATGTGAATTTTGTCTTGAAATTTTGTGAAATTTCAATTGGTAATTTTGTCCTTAAAATTTCCGATTGATTTCTCTCCGAAATTTCCCTCAAACACTTCAACATGGATGTTGCCTTTTCGTCTATTAATATTACAACAACCATTTTGCCAACTCCCCTTTGCAACATGAATGTTATATTGTCAACTATCTTTGCAATATGAATGTTGCACTATCTATTATTTTCGCAACATGAATGTTAATAATAATTAACTTTTAGCGTGGATGTTCATTTCTATTACTACTTCAACAACTATTGCAACATGAATCATCAACTCTATAGCAACATGGATATTTTCTATTACTACTGCAACAACCATTATCAACTCCCACTATGATATAGATGTTGCACTATTAACTCTTCTATAACACCATGGATGTTGCACTGACTATTACTACTGCAAGAATCACCAATGGCAACTCCTTTGCAACATAAATGTTGCATTGGTAAGAATATCTGAAACAACATGAATGTTGCCTTTGTCAACTCTAATGCAAAATGGATGTTGCATTTGTCTATTATTCTTTGCAATAACCACTATGAACTCCCACTGCAATATGGATGTTGCCCTGGCAACTCTACTACAACATGAATGTTACAATGTCAACTCAACTGCAACATAGATGTTGCATTGTCTATTACTATTGCAACAACCACTGTGAACTCCCATTGCAACATGAATGTTGCACTGTCAACGTACTCTCACTGCAACACTAGACTCAAGTCATAAGGTCGCATTCCTACATTACACTTGATGTCGAGGTCTTTTTGTCACATAAACAATGCAATGTTCTTCAAGTTTAGAAATTAACCGAAGTATTATATCAATGACTAAAAAATACACAAAAACAACATAGATTCTATTGACTACATTTATTTGTGACTACAAATTTCGATCATAACACAACTATTTCGTACATATACTACCATCAAGGCGAATATGGATTGAACCATCACCCTCACACTTAATAGCTCTTCCATTTCGAAGCATACGAGTCATTTTATTATTGATCCATATGGATTCGAACCATCACCCTCACACTTAAAGCTCTTCCGGTTTGAGCATACAAGTCATTTTATTATACTCACACTAATGGACATACTTAGTAGAAAGTTTGATGCAAAGATATGGATTAAAACGGTGTGAGAATCAATTCGGTATTAAGGGCTCCAAACATGAGACATTCTACAAATGACAAAAAAAGTATTAAGGGCTCCAAACATGAGCGGAATCAACATTATTATGGATCCTTCTTAAAACTACGGTTTGTCAAAAAAAAATTTCAAGAATCACAAATACAAACAATGTCCGGCATAATACCCCTTTGAAACTTGATGTAGCCTCGGAAGGAGGCGGGCGGGTGTTATTCATGTCATTGCACAAAGCGGCATTAGACAAGGTAAAGATATCTTCATAACATCATATGATTTCTCTTTAAAAGCGGCTTTTGTTTGTAAGAGAACCATTGTATCTTCTATTAATCCAAGATAGCAACAAGCTTCACCCAATACCAAATACGCATTGCATAGGGATAGTGAGATACCATTTATTCCAATAATCCTCCAAATCAATCCACACAAATCACAATTGCTAAAGAAATTGAGATGAATAATTTACCCCATTGACATTCTTTATCATATTGTTTACAAAGTCCAACCATAACTTTTTTTCATAGAAAAAAAAGCATTTGATCAATTCATCGGATGAATCCAAAAAGAATTTTCAAAAAGCTTATTTCTCGAAATCTCTTGTTAACTAATTTCTAAAGAAAGTCAATTCTTCATCATACACCATTTTATAGCTAAGAACAAAAGCATATTAACTTCCTTAATTGAAAAAGTGTTCTAGAATTGAGTTCCAATGCTACTTCATAATAAATGCAATAACAATAAGATTAAATCTGTAACCATCTCTAATTGATCTTGTGTTGCAATAAGAGCTCTTGCATCTTTGACATTTCTATCTAGATCTTATTCACATCATAACAAACAAACAAAAAATTTTGTTTCTTAAGTATTTGAAGCTTAACAAAGCCAAAGCGTTAATTGTACCTTAACAAAACTAAGCTTAAAACTTAAAATGAAGAACACCAATTCTCAAAATTAAATCAAAAGCCTAACATCATAAAAATCTAAATTTTTCTTGCTAAAGCCACTAGTGATTCCTTTCTTCAAGCCAAACATGGATAACAAATTTATGTTACCCAAACTTTTCAATTGATGAAATCACATAAAATCTCAAACTCAATAAAAGAGAGATTTTTCAAGACAAACTACAATAAGAACTAAAACAGAGAAGAAAAGGGTAAAATTAGAAGATATAAAGGATGATCTAATTGGGTCAATGACCTTATTCCATAATTTTAACTAAAACTTTTAATTCAAACTTATGGGCTTTTAATAATTCAAAAAGTTTGGGTTTTTAAGCTAATAAAACTCAAATCAGGGTTTTTAGTTTATTTGTTTAAATAAGTGAAATCTATTACTAAAAACCCAATAAACATTAAATTTATTAAAAAAAATGAGTAAAATATAATTTCAAAAAAAGTTAAATATCTCTATTAACTTAAAAATCGCAGTCTGACCTACAATTATAGCACAATGAAAAAATATTTCTTTGTATTTATGTGTGACTCTTGGTCACATTTTTCATGACTGTTTTGGCCGCATCAAATAATTTAATCTCCAATAATAATAAACTATATAAAAATGGCAATACAATTTGATATAGGGACAAATATGTAATTGAGTCAGGTGAGTGGTCAAATCAAATCTAGCTTTAATAAACAAGTTTTAACAGTTTTGTCCCTAGCCTTTTTGTATATTGACGATTTTACCTCACTTTATGACTGTTTTATCCTGTTTTTTTACTATATTGACAATTTTATCTCTATTTTTACTTTAAAGAAAACGCACAACGGGCATATGCCCAGATCCAAATACTAGTATGGAATAAAATAGAAGAGCCCAAAATTGTCATTTGTCTTGCTTGTGTAGGGTATTAGTTTTGATCACAAACTAGATTATCGACTGTAAGCTGGTGATCTTACTCTATTAAAGAGTTTACTTCGATTCTGAATAGAACTTGTTAGTGCCAGTCACTTTTTCTGGGGTCTCACATTAGTTTCCAGTCAAGAAATATCATTGTGTTATGTACTAAATTGACTTATGTGCCTCTTCATGTTAACTAAAAAAGAAGTAGAAGAATGGTGATTATTTCAAATGATACTTAATATTACTTCATCCCCTTGAGCAATATGCATGGAATACAGAAAACATACCAAAGATCTTAATATACAGTCCTTTCAATTTATAAGACTCAGCACCACCTATACCAGGATATGGGACACCGGAAGAGTCGCTTACCTACTCATTGATCTCGGACTTCTCTCCACATAATTTTTTCCTGCGTACTAATCTCTGAAAGGGGCCTTCATCGTCTCAACAGTGTAAGGCCGGGCGTTCTTCAAGTAAGGAAGGACTGCACAAACATCGTTGATCTTCTTAACAGAGTAACTCCCAGCGTCCTTCAAGTAAGGGAGGGTTGCACTAGCAGCATCCTCTGTGAAGCTCACAATTTTCAACACTAGAGTTGATTCCTTTAGCTGTATGATCGTCTCAACAGTGTAACTCCCGGCATTCTTCAAGGAAGGATTGCACTAACATCCTTGATCTTCTTTACAGAGTGAAGCTCACAATTTTCAACACTTGAGTTGCTTCCTTTAGCTCACTCACAAGATCTCTAGCTAGGACAAGTGCTTCGTTCATTTTCTGTGACAGACGTTGACAACTTTTCATTTTACTTTCTCAGCCACAGTTGTTTTCTCCTGTGAGAATGATCCATTTAAAATTAGGGATGCCTCAGTAGCATTTGTACCCATTCTCTGTGAGAGAACAAACATTGCCTACTCACGAAGTACCACAAGCACTGACCGAAGAAGGTGCAACCTGAGGCTGGGTGATGACAAAACAGTTCCACTTGATAGAAATTGGTCGTAGGTGCTCAATACAGGTTCAGCTGCACCTTTACAAACCGCTAGAAGAGCCCTGGCTACATCTTCGTCTCCAACAAGCTCAACTCCCGAAGCCAATCGCTCCTGGAAACATGTCATTGATTAGAAAGAAGCACAACCATAATAAGGAAAAGATACCCTCATAGTGACTTCAGGTAGTAGGTTGAAGGTACAGCAGGTACCTATTGTCATCATTAAGAGCATATTACAAATAAAAATTAGAATGTGGAATCAGGTAAACATATTTGGATCACAAAATACCAGTGCGACCTTCTCAAGTTGGAGACACAATGTATCTAAAGGCAGTCCAGCTCCATCTCCAGGATAAACATGGGAACCAACCCTCTTGAGAACGGTACAAGCCTCAGCAATACCACCCGATGAAAGAGCTTGATCAATAAGTCTAGCCCAGGTCTCTGACAATACTGCTATCAGCGTCCCCAGAATAACTTGCAAAGTAAAGTATTTCCAAGCATACCTGAAACCAAAAATCAAAGTTTAGGAGTTCTAATGTGAAAACAAATTTCATGGAAAAGTATGTCTTCTGTCAATCTAAAGGCACAATATGAATAATATAAAAAAAACCTAGAGATCAAGATTCAAGATGGAGATACAAGACCAATAAGATCAAGAAAAAAGCTTCATAAACAACTAGTATTGTACTCGGAACGCACATGAACCATCGCCTCGATGATTATGCACCCCACCCCAGTCTCCACATGCGGTAGGTCACAGGTTTGAAGCTCACTAGGGTCGGTTTGAAAGTTCTCAACCCTGTAATTATTTAAACCACACAGGGCTCAAGATGAGGCATAGCTTCTCTACAGTCATTGATCAATTACCCTGCTGAGCTGGTGATGTGACTACCGGTCGCACAGATGATAACGTAGCCACTTAGGTGGACCATCTCTTAGTAAAGGTGGCTCTAATGCGATGGTACTATTTAGGTGGTGACAGCATGTCATGTTTCCTTGTATAACACCTAGTTGCTTGTATTGTAAGCAGCAGTCTCCATATAATAAGAGGTTTGAGAAAAATAGTACAATACTCCTATCAGCAACACAACCAACAAATTGTTAGGACATCTAGTACATAATAGATATTTCTTTATTAAAATTTATTAGTTTATTACGAAAAATAGTATAAACAGTGGTGACTGTAAGAATAATGTCAAAGAGACTAAATTGTGCAAAATACATAACAATCCTTTCTGCTTTAAGTACATTGTTAGGACATTCTGCTAGTATATAACCAAAAAAGATAAAGATTGGTAGTGGACATGGCGAACAACATGTAAACATGAAATAAATTGTTGGTGTAAATTTTTGCACTATACGGCTGGATTTATGACATACGGTCGAACTTCTGCAGCACGACACTAAAAATGATAAAAAAAAAAACTCATTTTGTCAGGTAAGAAGATGTCAGCATTTCAGATGCTTATCAAATAAACTAGCTCTGTTACCTCCCAAAGCTCAAATGGAAGGGCATAGTCGTTGTATAGAATGGTGAGACTCTTTAAGTTCAATGATAGCTCTTTTGCCTTTTCTTGTGCAGCGTTTGTAAGATTAGCATCAACTGTAGGTGGTCTTTGAGGATCATTTGGATTAGAGTCAGACATATCGGATGAGCCTTCCAATCTTGAGGCCATTGCCTCCAGTTCCTCTTTGATCTTTATCTGAAACTGAAGCACAGCAAGTTTCCCTTCAAGCATTTCCAACAACCCCACTGTCGAATGCCCCACGGGCTGAACCTAATAAACCATCACCACTGCTTGCATTCTTTGCCTGCAGAACTGCATTACTCAGGTATTGCCACCTGGTTTCAGAAACACAAAATAAATATTAGGTTAAAACATTGTTCATTGATTATTCTTTCAATGGGTACTAAAAATAAAATAAAATAAATGAATATAAATAAATAAATACTACAACAATAGCTGCAACCATATATAAACATCATTATCAAATTAACTATCTCTGAAATAAACCTTTGTTCGAGTGTAGGGACATCCCCTGAATCAGTGGAGCGCCTCTCAGCCAGCCTTAACAATATATGAGCAGCGAGGAGATGCTGCCTTTTCAAGACATAGTAACGTGCCAAAAGTTCAAAGTATTTGGACTCACTAGTAGTGATAGAATGACCTGCTAAAGAAGGAGCCAATGTGACTGCAGAAACAGCCCGCACCTACAAACCATAACAAGAGGTCATGTTTTGAATAGAAAATATTGTAGCAAGTCTACATTCATCTTCAAACACTTAAATTCATAGTACAAAATTGTGGCAATTCCGCAATTCATATGACCATGCAATAAAGTCTAGGACAAAAGAAGGGATTCGTCCAAAACTTCAATGTTTTCTAACCAATAAAATCCAGAAAAAAGAGAAAAGAAAAAGAATTTAACCTCTTGTATCGGCTGACGGCCAGCATTTTGCAGGAAGGGAACCAAATCAGGTCCCCCATACTCCAATAGTTCATTTTCAAGGCCCAGATCAATCATGGTTCTGTCCAAGTGCTTGTGAAACAGTCTGTCAGGTGACTGGACACCAAGCTGAACAATCTGGCATATGTATTTGTCCCGGGAGACCTTATCAAGAACTGACTTATTTATTGTAGTAGGTCTAGTAGGAGATCCAAATTCCCTCTGTCCACTTACTCCTTTGAGAGAGCATAAAGCACTGCTTATTATCCCATAGCATTGCCTGCGTTGAGAGAGTACATTTTCACGAATGCCTTCATCAAGTTGCTCATTGGAAGCATCACCTGAAGGATCAAGAGCCTGTGCCTTTTGCAGTGGCAACTGGACAACGGCTTCATAGAACCTGCAAAATTGGGAAAATATCCAGGTTTTGAACACTCAGCATAGGACAAACACAGGATTAGCTAGAACTGTTCGATATGAATATAATATACTCACCTTAACTCTTCAAACCGTTTGCAGATGGTTCTCAGATCTGCTGACTCTGGAACTTTAGTTAAGAAATTGAATGCCTCTCTCGCCAGATTGTCCTTCTCCTGAGCATCAGCAGTGACTGCAGCTCTCTCAAGAAATTCAACTGCTAGGTAAAATTTGTAGTCAGCTTCCTTGTAATCGCTTGGGCAACCCTCTCGTAACCACCCACTGATATCATCAACTGTCCCCCTACCATCAGGACCAGTATAATACTGAAAAGAAAACATTTAACCAAGTCAGTAATTACTTCATAAATGTCAAAAGAGAATTGGAGATGTGGAGACAATTTAGCTATCAATATTTATCAATATCACCAATCATATAAAAAAGTTCCAATCTCTACAATACTGCTCACATATCGTTTATAATTTATTTATTTTTTCACTAATTGAAACAAAATCTGTACAAAAGTAGAAGACTAATCATAAGGACATCGACTAGATACAGCCAAAGTAGGGTTCAGTTCATCACTTCGAGAGTGCGAATTAATGTACCTGCAAAGAAATTGGAAAAGATGAGTGTCATCAGGCTTCTACAATTTGTGGTGAATCTAAATCTGATTTACCTCCATAAGAGTAGATATAAGCCTAGTGGCAAGCTGGTCACCCTCTTCAGAACACACTAGCTGATGGAAAGTCAGCTGAATTAGTGATTGTTGCAGACTAGCATCAAAGCCTTGAGTCAATCGAGCAACATGATGCTGTGAGAGAAGCTGGAGTAAAAAGAGTGCTTCACCCGATCTAAGAAGCAATTGTCTGATGCATTCCATTGCTTGTACCTGGAAAAAGCCAATGTTGTAGAGAAAAAATGAACAAACACTTTAGCAGGACCAACGCAACCAAAGAATTGGTATCACTAACCTCCACGGTAGCCAATTCAGCTGGACTGTATGGAAGTCGTTGCCTTTTATTGGATGCTGCTCCTTCACTTGACTCAGCATTTCGAGAGTAACCACCAAACAGGTTTCTTATCATGCTCTGGTCACCAACTCTTCTGTCATAACCAGATCCATACAATATCGAACCAGTATAGTCTCCTAGACCAGCGACATAACCTTATAATCCTCTTCTCTGGTTTCTTCTATAACGTAAGAACTGCTCCAAGGAACGAATCTTGCTTTCAAGAATTTCCATTGTCCCAATAGAAAGTCTGCAGACAATCACTCCATTTTCTAATCCAGCATCAGAAGATCCAGAGCCCCCTTTAAGAATGAAAACTGGAAGTTCCCACACAGGGAAAAGTAACCTCGATGAGCACACACAAAGACCTTCATGGGCACCAGAAAACACAGGCTCGGCCTCCTGAACAACCTGCCCCATGCTGAAGCCTCCAGGGGGTGTCCTGGGGTTAGTTAATGAGCTACTACCTTCAAGTTGTGGCATCCCAACTAACCTGGGATCCTCAAATGCTTCAGCAGCCTTTTCAGCGGTGCCATTGCTTATTGGGTTCTCAGTGTGGACTATCTTTGATGCCAGCATCAAACACATTGAAGCAGCTTCACCAGCTCCAAAGCGATTGAAAAAATCCTCCAATATTGACCGAGGTGTGATGGACTCTAGCAATCTCAATAGAATATCTACTGGCCTGTTGAAAACTACTTCCATCATACCCACGGTACTGAAAACAACTATTTTTCGTCTGGGTAAAATATGCTGAATTGCCAGGTCACCTCTGGCCCAAAGTTTTCCAGACGCTATTTCACAAGATTCCCCAATGTCTTCAAACCCCCATGACTCCAAATCTGAATACAATGATTGCACAGTAGCTGCTATTTCTGGCATGGGTGCCATCTGATAAAACAGCAACAAAGTGTAGCCACTTTGACTCAACTGTAGATAAGGGTGTGATGCAAACTATAGATGGCTTTGAAGCACGAGTAGCAGTTCGTGACCCAGCAGACTGTCTACCTCCAAGTTGAGAATCCCTCTGATTGACAAGATTTTTTTCTTCTGCAACTTTCTTAAGTGGTCCATTACCATTTGCTCCAAGATCAAAGACCTGAAGTTTCATATCTTCCGTACGTGCATAAAGTATATATCTTTCGTTATCCACAATCATCTCAACAATTGGATCAACAGATGCAAACTTAAAAACATTGGGTACAACCCACCTGAATACCAGCAGAAAAGTGTTCATGCTCAGGTATGGACATAGATAGACACAGGTAAAGTGAAACTAATAGATAAGTACTGATACCTTGAAACAAGACTTCCGAGACCTGCAGTAAGGCATACTTTCCGACAACGTCTCTGCCAACCAGAGCCAGTTTTATACTGCATCTCGTACGCATGTCCATCACGGCCAGCAAGGAAAATATGACCCTTGTTTGTACTTGAGATGCATGTCATTGTGACTCCATCAGATGGTATTGTATACTCTGGCAAGGGCTGTAGAGAAACCTCAGCATATGGATCAGTTCCATCTCTTCTTCCAGTGCAGCACACTCCAACCAAAATCAACTACAAGAAGCAATATAGCTCCATAGTAATCAAAAACAGAATTACAAGAAATAGGAAATATATGCACAAATTACATAATAAACAGGGCTGACAAGTTATCTAGAGTTTATGAATTTAAGGGAGCAAGCAAACCAATAAGTACCCTGAATGAGGACATAAAACTTAAAAATATAGTTAAGAAAAAATAGCGAGCTAATTTCCAAAACTCAATGCCACTATATTAAAACCACAATTCAGCAGCATCAATGAATCAGCATTTGTTTGGAACATATATATATACATAACTTTACAAACCACCACCTCCTATGGAATGGCTAATCTAACAATGTTTGTCAAACCAAAGTCCAGAACAAATGAAAGTAGTGTTCAAAAGAATAAGAAAGAAATCCAAGAACTACCAAAAGATGCATTACATAGTACCACAGCGATTATGGATACTGGTTAAAAACCAAACTCTTAAAATCTAAAACACTGAGTTAAATTGTAAAGCTTCTGCTGTGGATCCCAACCAAATGACATAGTAACCATCCTAGGATTTAATAATGCGCAAATATCAAAAAGAAGTTCTACCTCGGTGGGAGTTGCTAGGACTAAAAGATATTGGATAGCTTCAACAAAAATCCCTGCTTTAGATTTGGCAAGGCCAACAGCACATATAGCTTGTTCTTCGCCGCTGTACTCAGGACACTGACCATCCCTACCCAAATAGAGTACATCATAAAATTGAGCAACAAGTATCAGGATGCAATCACTCAAACAATCTGCAAATTTCAACATGATTACAATAAAAATGTACATGGTACGTCAAACACAGCATAGATCAGTCCTTCAAAAGTCAAGTTTGTGCTTCCTGTGACTATTAAGTACCATAGACCACATCCATCACATCAAACTCCTCAGTAGTATAGCTTCCATGTCACCCAGGAAGGGATCGATATACAAAACGAAAAACAAAAGATAACAATATTCAACGCTGCTTCTATAACCTTCAACTCCGTAGCATTTATTATAATAAATTATATGGCTAGCAAGACACTTTATGAGGAAATGGTTTATTCTTATTGGACTCCCTCAACAGTTGATGTGCGGAGAAAAGACCAAAGTTTCAGGTATCTCCGTATTACAAGTCCGATATCGTGCATCTGCATCAAGTTCTTAACTTCTTATCAATACACATGCATAGCTATACGCGAATTCTCACAATTTTGTAATTACAACAAGATTGCTATAAGGAATGTCAGAGACCTTTCCAGGATTCCTATCTCATGATTAACAAGGCTATGACCTATAGAAATGTAAACCTGGTAGAGCAACAGTGCTGCCAAAATCATTTAAGTACTAGTGCTGGCTGACCCGGTGTCCAGCTTCCAACTTTATGAATGAGAAAGCACGTCTGAAAAATGAAAGTATGACCCATTCACTGTACTCAAAATCTCACCACTTATCAAAACGCCAAAGAAACAATGAATTGTCTACTGTTGCCCACGCTCTACGGATATCTGGAAATATTCCACACAAAGCTGTTCCCTCACCACCAGCTGCATTGTATCTTTCAACAAGTACTGGAGGCAACTCCCATGCACTGTAACTTCAACCGCAGGTGGCCACTACAATAGAAAAACTCGTCAAATGTCCACCAGATGTATATTTGAAGAAAAGCCCCTAATTGACAGTCACAGTGAGGTCAAAGCTACAACTACTAACTAATAAAATTAAACTAAAAGCACAGTAATGAAATCATGAATATTACAGACTCAACACAAATGAGAGCGCATTTGAAAATTTATAGAAAAAATAACACATAAATAAATGTCGACCTGTGCAAAGAACATTAAAAGGGAAACAAGGATTGAATATCACAATGGAAACAAGTAGCAGTCCCCATGTTACATTTATACAACGGCAAGCCAGAAACAAACAGTAGCATTAGACACATTCCTGAAATTACATACATGTCAACATCAGAGTCTTGAAGCATTTCTGAAATTGGCATTTTCCACATATTACACAACTAAAAAGAAATTCTAAACAACTCTGCACAACCTAAAATTATGCTAAACAAATTTCAAGTAAATTCCATAGAGGTATTTTCAAGTGTGGAAAGGTAACATGAAATTGAACACATAATCGAACAATCAAACTCATGCAAAAGATTGACACCTTACAACGGAAAGATGAAATTTTACAAAATCACCTCTTTGATGTGTAACATATATGAGTGACTAGAATACCTAGAGAAGCTTCTAAAGCCTCTTGTAGGTCAAACTTATGCCAATGTCATGTTGACTTCATAATCATTATAGTTACTTTTTTCATACTCTAGATATCCTTACTGTGACCATTTTCACTTAACACCAACCCAAAAGCAACTGAGGAAAGAGTATACACTTGTCATCATTCATAACGTTTTTTTGTAAGTATAGTTACAGTAATTAAGGTGTCATTAGTAATTAGTACATAAGGGCATCCAAGCATCAACATAAAAGTAAGACACCCCTTAGCCCAGTAATCATTTTCGAACTCAGTACCTACATTACAGTTGCAATGCCACTTAAAAGTGTTTGTTTATATGTCCAGTATTGCCTATGGGCACATATTAGCATCAAAATTTCATTAAAATTAATCTTATGAATACACTGAAACAACAATTGCATTACAAATTACTTAAAAACATCGAAACTTTAATACAAAAGCTGAAAATACCTCTTTGGGGGGTGATGAATAAGGATGACTAGAATATCTAGAAGCTTCTAGAGCATCTTCTAAGTCTAATTGTGCTACTGCATCTCTTCCTATTCTATCACTCACTAAG
The DNA here is from genome assembly GCF_015680905.1 of Coptis chinensis. Taxonomy (NCBI): domain Eukaryota; kingdom Viridiplantae; phylum Streptophyta; class Magnoliopsida; order Ranunculales; family Ranunculaceae; genus Coptis; species Coptis chinensis. Next base: position 44,481,014 of record NC_141456.1, read on the forward strand.
AGTCCCGCATTTGACACGTCACGAAGAACCACCTCACTCTCCCACAACATCTTTTTTTAATCAATGTACCTTAGCAAAAAAAAAAAATCCCCCACCTTAAATCAATAGCCTTTCTTATAAGGGAAATAAAACGTGGCGTAATTTTAAAACATGTAACCCTAGAAAATTGGACGAGGATTTTAGAAGGGTTTATTGGGACACAGATTGGTGCGGGCATAAATTTTGTTCAAAATTAAAAATAAAGTAACATCGAGACAGTAGCAATAGATTGTTTTTATTTATTTATCAATGTGTCGTAATATATCGATTCAGATATAAAATCAAATTAAGCAAAAAGTACATGGTAAACATTTTGCTTGTACTTACAAAGTTACTAGGCTACCTTTTTCCAGTGACTAACTGTCAGAACTTGACTTGAGAAGACACTGATGGTCCATACGAATATCTCCATTGCCCACAAGCAGTACATTTATCCAGCTTTACACAGTTCTCAAGGGCATAGTACAAAATATCCCGATATATCGCGATATTTTGGGATATCTATCCAGATTTCAAAAAAAGATATATAAATATCACGATATGTTAAGAGATATATACGACTGCAAATATCAGTGATATTTTGACGATATTTGCAATATTTGTGATATTTGGAATATTTTGCGATATTTGGAAATATTTAACGATATTTTGTGTATATAACAATTTTATTTAATATTTACCATTATATTTTAAATAAATATAAATAATGTATCATGATATATCAAAAAATATCTACGATATTCACGATATTTGTCGATATTTTAGATATATCCACGATATTTGCATGTGAAACAATGTCAAATATCCCCAAAGAGAAGGATATATCCACGATACATATCCAGAAATTGAGTATCGATAAATACCCATATCCTAATATTTTGTAGTATGCTCAAGGGTACAATGTTTACAAGACCAAATCTTAAACTTAGTCACTACATCTTTGGGCCTTTGGATACCGCAAGCTTCACATATCGGAGCTAATGGCGGATTAAACAAAGTGCAAATCTCACACTCCCAAAATGATTTCTCCTCTATACCATCTGCAGTTGTCTAATGATCAGAAATGGAGCTAGAAGTAGAGGCTGGCACACTATTTTCCACAATACCAGATTTTCGTTCTACATTGGAAGTATTTCTTCCAGCAAAATTACCAGCAAGACGACTCCTTTTAGAAGGCACCTCGTCCAAGGCACGAGTAGATGAACCACTAGAACACGTTGAGCTTTCACCAGATAACCAGCTAGGTGAAAATGCTTGAGACACATCAGAGCAACTTTCGTCTTCAATAACAATCGGTGAAGCTTGAGATCCACACCATAACTCATCCTGCATTCTCCTTTTCATGACCATTGCGGTACCTTGAATTGGGTTCGGTTCGCGGTTATCATACTTCTATCACCACCAAGACGCTTTAGGACCGCATAAAGAACAAAGAACTAACACGCTCTCTATTCTCCGCACGCAGCCCAATGCAGTTTTTCTAAGAGATGACAAAGGAACTTGATGAGATACTCCACCCAATCGCTTTTCCAAAGACAATCAAACCCTCTCTCCGTACCACTTACCCCTTTAGATATCAACTCCTCACATTCCTTTCTAAGCTCATCCCATAACTTATAAAACTATGCATTATGAGGACCGTGCTTGTTATGACAAAGTTCATGTAACATTGTGTCGAGAACTTGATTATAAGGAATAAAATTTAAATCCCCATTCGCCCTTCTCAATCTTAACTTAACTTCTACACCACCTCCAACATTCAATCCAAGAAGCGCTGGATTGCTTGGACACATTTCCGATAAACGTTTCACCCTCCAATTATACTTTTTCATTATAGGTTGAACTTGTTTCGCTATTTTCTCAAGCATTTTCCTCGCTTCGTCTTCTCCTGGTTTTTTGAATGCCTTTATTTCCCATACCTTGTTCAAATCGCCGTGATTCATTGGTCTCTAGGCAATAAAACGAGGAAATATTCTCAAACATTAAGAGCATTTGCAATGCAGGTGATAGAGAGGGGGTAGTGATAATTATCACCTACTTGGGTCCAAAACTGCTGTGCAATGCAGGGTGATAATGAAGGTGATAATTTTCCCAGTTCAAAACGAGGTGAAACCAACCACCGAAGTTTATCATCGACTTGTTAACCCGGACGGGATGTTGGATTCCGCCCGGATTACAAAACTCACCAGACGGAATCCAACATCCCATCCGGAGTCCTAACGGCTACCAACGGTCAAAAAGTCGAACGGTCAAAAACGGTCAAAATAAAAAACTTTGGTATATATACAACATTTGTTTCATTTCAACTCACACTTCCAACAATCATATATCATATTTCTTCTTCTTTAAAATCAGTTCTTAAAAACCAAATATCAAATGGCATCAACTCAAGCATCTCAAGCAAGTGGTAGCACTCAAGCAAAAGCTTAGAGCTCACTTTAGCATGTCCGATGATCAAGCTCTATGTCTTGCTTGGATAAAAATTAGTGAAGACTCTATTGTTGGTGCTTTCCAAAATGCAAAAGGATTTTGGAATCGTGGTAACAAACGAAGTTCAATCAAGCGTGGGTCGGATAGGTCTCCCGATTCAATTAGCGGAAGGTGGAAATATATTTCAAAAATGATGAACAAATTTGTTGCAATTGTGAATGCGGTGGAGGCTCGACATGCAAGTGGTACAACAATACAAAGCCGGTAATTACAACGTTGTCAATTTGGAATTTATTGATTATCTTAGTCTTAGTCTAATTATTTCCGCCTTCGCCTAATTATCTTAGTGTATTTATTATTTCCATTTTAGTCTTAGTCTAATTATTATCTTAGTCTAATTATTATTGCAGTTTAATTATCTTAGTCCTAGTGATTATTTTAGTCTAATTACCACCATTTTTTTTTTAGTTGTCCGAGGCAAGGATGACGTACCAACTACAAAAAAAAAATCGGCTTTTTCACTTGATCATTGTTACGTTATACTCAAGGATAATCCAAAGTGGAGTAACGTTTTTTGAGGCAAGGTCAAGCCGCCCACAAAGGGAAAAGGTCGCAAAAATGATGGTGAAGATTCAACTTCTAATTCACCAAGTGTTGGTGGAGTTGAATTGGAGGGTTCTCAAGAAATAGAAGCGCCCAAAAGAAATGGAGCGCCCTCTTGGATCGAAGAAAGCCAAGTCCAAAAGGAACCAAGAAAAATCATTTGGTATGTTGGAGGGTTACTTTACACGTTTAGAGGATACATTTGCACAGGATGCAAATGAAACACAAAAATGCTTAGAACTTAGGGAAAGGGAACTTGCATATGGTCAAAGAACTGTGATGGCAAGAGAAGAAAAAAATCGGATTCAAGCAGAAAAAATCAGGTTCAATTGAAAAAAATCGGCTTCAAAAGATGCAATATGAAGCTAAGATTTTAGCGATCGATACAAGTGTCCTCCATCCGATGCACCGCTTTTATAATCGAAAGCAACAACAAGCTGAAATACGTCTTTGAATGGGGAAGGGCTAGAGGTGGTTCTAGCTCGATCTAACTAAGCTTATGTATTTTAATTATCTAGTATTTTATTTTAATTAAAGCACTATGTATTTTAATTAATGCACTATGTATTTTAATTTCATTGTCTTTTTAATTAATGCACTATGTATTTTAATTTCATTGTATTTTTAATTAATGAACTATGTATTTTTATCTAACTGCTTTTTTTAATTAATGCACTATGTATGTTCTCATCCAATATAATTATTTTCATAGAAATACAATTACCAATCAAATTAAAATACATTGTAATATAGTTCATTAAAATACAACTCGATTAAATACGTTGGAACTACATAGGAAATACATTAGGAAATACATTAGGAAATACATAGGAAATACGTTGGAACTTAATAGTTCACGTTAGGAAATACATAGGAAATACGTTGGAACTTAATAGTTCACGCTAGGGAAATTAGGAAATACATTTTCATTTCCATTTTAATTTTAAGCCTCCTTCTCCCTCATCCGGATCCCACCAATTTGGATCATAAATTGGTACCGGATCCGGCATTGTTTCTTCAATGCCGGTCCAATTAAAAACATGTTCAACTAAGTCCTTTTGAAGATTAGTATGTGTAACTTCATTTTCGATCTTATTTCTTGCTTCAATCATCGATAGACAAAATGAAAACCATCATCTTCCGAAAAGAGCAGGTATTGTTTCTTTCCTCCGACCTTTCCAATTCCAAACTCCACTTTCACGTTCATTCTCAACAATCATATTATGCATTATAATGCATGCCTTCATTATATCTCCAAGAACAACAACACTATGACAACGCCGCAGAAGCCTTAACAATATGCCATCGTGGCTCGCCAAAACTCCAAACGCCCTTTCAACATCCTTTTTGCGGCTTCTTGACGTTGAGTAAAGATCTTTTTCATGCTTATTTCTTGGATAACTAATGGCTTGAACAAATGTGCCCCATTTTGGGTAAATACCATCAGCAAAGATAATATCCCATATCATAGTCATTACCATTCACATTAAATGCAATGTTAGGAGCCTCACCTTGCTCTAATGATTCAAAAAACATGAGAACGATGAAGCGCGTTAATGTCATTATCGCTAACTGGTAGGCGAAGAAGCAATGCCGGATCCAACAATGTTTGTCCGCGAAACGGCTTCAAGTATCAAAGTTGGTTCCTTCTTGTACCCTACATGTGTTCCAAAGCCCATCCACTTGGGCAATTCTTCCACAATGCATCTATCGATTGATCCAAGCATTCCTGGAAAACCCCTTGCTGCATTTTCAGCTAATATCCTAGCAATTGCCGCTTTCACTTGGTCGTCTCAAGTACTCTTCCTCAAACCGCGTGATAATTGCCTTGCACCAACGCTTCATAGATACATTTGCTGTGGAATCTCCAATTTGTAAATACTCATCCGTTGAATCGGAAGAACAACCGGTTGCTAATTGTGCAACCGCAGCTAGTCCCTTTTGTAACCCGTAAATTGCTTGCCAATCCAATCCATCCACCTTGTCTTTAAAGTAATCGTCGAATGATGCAACAAGATGCAACATATACATAAAAAGCTCTCTTGTCATCCCTGTACCTTCGCCTAAACTTATGAGGAGGCCACCTACAAGGTGTTGTGAAGTAATCCCTCATTATCTTTTGTTTTGAAATCACCACCATCTCTAAACGTACTCTCCCTCGCCTGCGCATGCGGATCCACCGCGTTTGTCCAGATCCACATCTTCAATTTCAATGGTCGCTTGAGTCATTAATGCCCCAAAGATGGATAATAACCGCAACCTCCTCCTCCTCCTTCTCCTCATCATATCATTATGCTCATCTCTTACTCTTTCCATGTAGTCATCTTCAAAGAAAGTACCGTAAGACTAACCCCGGTGAAACCGTAAGACTAACTATTACTACTAGATCCTCCCCATAACCTTTGGTTATATGTAATTCTTTCTTCTCTAGACATTTTTCCTATTTTTAGCTTGGTTGTGGGGAAGAAGATGGCTATGTTGTTTGTTTGATATAAAAGATAGAAGAGTAAAACTAAATATGAAAGGTAAGGTCACATATGATAAGGTCACATGTGATACTTTGATTTTGGTCCACTTACCAATTGACAACACATTTTATTAGATTTTTGTTCACTCTCCAAGTGACAACACATTGTATCCAAATGTCTATCCATGTACCCTCAATAATTCCAAATGGGCCACCATCCCCATCCATAATTGCATTGTTTGGAATAGTAAAATGTGCATGAGGATTTTTAAAACCAGACGGGATGTTACATTCCGCCTCGGTCTAAAACCGACGGGATGTTACATTCCGCCTCGGTATCCCCATACATATTTAACTCCGAGAACCAAACCACCGCAAAATGAGTGATATTCCAAACTAAAAATTTGTTTGTTTCAACAATGACAGAAATGAGTGAAACAAATGTGAAACGAGAAATAAACTAATGTTCCATTTTTGGAAACATACTTAACTTATAAGTTTTAATTTTTTTGGCCATAACCTCATTTGTTTTATTGACATATTCATATAAAAACCTGCTAATATACTTTGAAAATAATAAAGAAGACAAACAACAATCATGAACAACACCCAAGTCTAACACGTAAAACTCGGTAAAAAACTAACTTATAATTTCTTAAAAAATGGACATAACCTCCTTTGTTTAATGACATATTCATATCCAAAACTCATCAAAGAAAAACCCGCTAATCAAAAATTCATTACAAACAACAATCCCAAACGCCATAAGACAAGTAATGGCGCACACGGTTATTACAAACTACAAAAAATATTCCATCGAGACCTCCTCCCCCTACGAGAAGGCCGGCCGAAGAGAGCTCCCCCCTACGCCGTTGTGCCTCCGGGTTGAGCTTGAGCTTGAGGTACTCCACTTCCAAAGATTCTCCAACTCTTGCACACGCCTCGGTCGCAAAGTTCGACACGTTCTTCTTGTAAGTACTCAAAATCGCGACGAGGACTCCATGAAGGACTCACGATGGCATAAGTGAGAGAGTCTGTAGTTAAGGAGCTTCTCGACCTTACTTCATCCCCGCTTAACAAAACAAATGCAAGTTAGGGGTTATAGTGAATACTAATAATAACAAATCATAAATAAATTCAAATCATACTAACCTCGCTAATTTCGAATCAGATCGACAAATCTGCTACCATCGCGGCATCTATCGGGTGGAATAGGTATTCTCATATCTTGCCCCCGAAGTAATCATGCTCCAATGCCAAAGGTCATCATCATCAAATATCCGTGGAGTTCTTTTATGCATCTGAATATCATGAAACACCCTCGGGTCGTGGATCGTGGGCAACTCCACTCCTCCCGGAAATGAATGTCGGGCCTCAATGCGTGAAGTAAACCCCTTCAAAATTGGTCCCCCGGTATAACGCACCTAGCAAAGAGACCTCGACCAACCCTCTTCCAATATAAGTCATAGTCGCCGTAAAACCGAAAGCCGTCGCCCCGCCACTCATTTGGGTTTGCTCTATAGTGTGAAAGAACAGCGGGAAGAATATCGAGGTCGTCATATCCATAGGTGGTGGGTAAGGTATAACAATCTCCGTGATACTTGCCGCCAACATCCGTCCCCAAGGTACCATGCGTTGATCGACCCTATAAGTATCATTCGGCTGAGAAAGAAACCTTGCTCTATGACACATATATGATAGTCTACTTGCACTCACCGTTCTCCGAACATCCGGAATATCCGCGATAAGTGGGTCCGAAAGATGAAGGACTCGCCCGTGGTTGCCACTCAATTCGACTAGCTCCTAAAAGCTCAATCACCGACGAGTGTTATGAATATTATGTGATAGGTCCCCATACCCCCTCGCTTCACGATGAAGCCCCCATGCTTGAATATGGAATCAGGTCATGAGTCTCATCCTCTTCCAACCTCTTCAACACGGGATGCATCACACCTAAAAATGCTCGCATTCACCAATACCGTCATCAATAGATAAAATACAATATCAATATATATATAAACATGTCAACATTAATAATTAGATAAATAAATGAAATGAAACAATAACTTAATAAATAAGACTTACCGGTATAATCCAAACAAAGCGCAACAAATTGCCTTTAGCGGCTTTTCGCCTCAATCATAGCGAGGTCTAGCCCGGCGGTAAAGGTATGCTAAGATGGATTGACCCGGCCATAATCCCACATCCTCTCTTCGCCCGGAGAAATGGGCCATCCACCGGACACGTAAATAACTATCAAGATATCCAAATAATACCGCACCAACAAAGTAGAAGAGGAAGGCACGCATACTCGTGGATCGACTCCTCACCAATATGATAGTCTTTCGGCTTCTCCTTGAGTCTATTCAAATATCTCGCCATAAACCAACTCATATTTATAGCTCCTCCCTTTAAACCGCTTCACCGATAATCTCAAAAACTCGTCTTGCTCATCATCTTCAACCAAATCAAAACCTTCAAAGAAACTCATCGCCGTAGTAAAACCTCTAAAGTTTCATCAAAAGGAATGGCATCTCCATAACCAATTGGGATACCCGTGGAGCATTGGAAATCAAGAGGGGTAATCCCAAGCTCACCCCATGGGAAATGAAATGTGTGGGTAGTTGGCCACCACCGCCAACTATCCCAAACAACAACGCCTCTGATCATTTTGTCCCAAATTAGAATTAAAAACTCCCAAATGGTGTGGCGGATATAATATCGGGTAACCGCGGACAAAATTAGGATCCGCTTTTGATTTCATACAACGCCACCACGACATTAACATTTGAAAGTGCACAACGACTTTCCATAAGTGTACTTCCTACATTCAACAAACACTAATAACGATAAAATTCAAACTAAAATAAACTAATATAAACTAATACAAATTCAAACTAAAATAATACGACAAATTCAAACTAAAATAAACTAATATAAACTAATACAAATTCAAACTAAAATAATAATAACAAATTCAAACTAAAATAAACTAATATAAACTAATACAAATTCAAACTAAAAAATAAATAAATTCAAACTAAAATAAACTAATATAAACTAATACAAATTAACAAATTCAAACTAAAATAAACTAATATAAACTAATACAAATTCAAACTAAAATAATAATGACAAATTCAAACTAAAAATAAACTAATATAAACTAATACAAATTCAAACTAAAAAATAATAATAACAAATTCAAACTAAAATAAACTAATATAAACTAATACAAATTCAAACTAAAATAATAATTAACAAATTCAAACTAAAATAAACTAATATAAACTAATACAAATTCAAACTAAAATAATAATGACAATAAATTCAAACAACAACAAACTTGATATAAACTAACATAAAAATAATAATAATTAACTTAAAAAATCAAAAACTTACTTGAGATTCCGCCACTCGATTTTTGCTAATATGGTCGGACCGATGTTGACGCTTAATGGTAGGTGGTCCTCGATTTCATTAACGCTGTGGAAAATTAAACCCAAGTTCAATTTCGTCCTCCTCGCCCACATTACGCGTTCTCGACGACGATCCTTTTTGCCCCTTTTTTTTGGAAATTTTGACATTTCCAAACCATCGGGAATGCTCTTGATGTGGTGAGGTTGGTGGGGATGGGTTGGGGATGGAGAAGTCATTATGAATGGAAATTTGTGTTCAAAGGTTGTGAATGGAGGCTACAAAATCGAATTTTGGCTGGAAATGAAGTGAAAATGGAGCCCTGTTCGCCTCGTTGTTGGTATTAAGCCATCGACGGGATGTTACATTCCGCCTCAAGTTATAAAATATCGACGGGATGTTACATTCCGCCTCGTGATAAAAAAACTCAGACGGAATCTAACATCCCGTCCGAGATGTTTTTATCACCTTTGCATTGCACAGCTTCACCTTGTTTATCACCGGGTTGGTGATAGAGGGGGTGAAAAGTGAGGAGGTGGCGGTGATAGAGGGGGTGAAAGTTATGACTTGCATTGCAAATGCTCTAATAACTAAATAGTAGATTCTAACAAATTTAGTAAATTCAAATAATTAGAGGTTTAAAAATTGTCTTAATTTTTGCAAAAAGTATATAAAAACAAAGTAAACCTTATTTATAATTGATTACAAAATAATAAGAAGCATAATATGTTGGGGAGGGAGAAATAGACCTGAGATTTTGCTGATCGAAGTGCCCTTGTTTATTTTTCTACTTTTCAATTTTTATTGAAAGAAAAGGGAAGCCGGCAAAACTTACAATTTGATACAAAACGTCAATTTTGAAGTTTTGAACGTAACAATATTCGGGTGGATCCGATCTTACATTGGGTGCATGGGTCTGAAAACAGCCCCAACATGTAACCGAACTAGTTAATTAATGCCCGTGCCGAATAATTCATAAAAGTTATTGTGTATTTTTATTGTAAACACCTGCAAAATAGTTGTTGTAATTTTGACATGGATAGCTCTTATCAAATGTCTTCTTCTAACGGGAAAAATTTGTTGTGTAGATAAGCTCTTATCAAATGTTTATTATCTGGAAAAAACAAACAAAACAAACAAAGGCTGTTATCACATATCTGCCTCTAATGACAGAGTTTGTTGTGCATATAATGGGGCAATGTCTATATAATTCTAAAAAACTAATCATATTTAAAACCTCTGAGAAACTGAATTTTGCTTATGGCAATAATATTTCTGTTTCTGTTTTGAATACATAGAAAAACACCAAAACTTAAACAGAGAAATATAAGGTGGAGGATTAGCATGATCTTTTTTCTTTGACTAATTGTATACAAAAGCAGAGATCTAAATATTAGATTACACAGACTTTTTGTCATAAAAGTGGTTTTGAAACCCCTAGTCACTTCTTACCTGAAAATAACACAGCAATGATGCATGTTTAAGTACCCTAAACAAACGATGGAAATGGAACAGGTGAGAGGTGTGCAAATCCAATATTAACTTTCAAATTAAATGCCTCGAGTATGTGTTTACATGAAAATAATTGTCCATCTACCATTTTTATTTCATTCCATAAAAAAGCACCAAAATATATTTCCATAAACAAAGAAATTAAAACCATGAGCCATATAGTCATTTTTCTTTATGAGAAATCTTTTGGAGTAAACCCACCAAGTATAGTAGTTATCGATGTCATTTCATATGGAGGCTACCAAATAAATAAGGCGAAACATCAATTATAACCTAGGTGCTTGTTTCATGTACTGGTGGTGACATTAAGTTTTTTTATGGTGTCGCCGACGTATTGGCTGGTGTCCACATAGTTAGGTTCTCACTATTCCATTGTACTTTCTAGGCTTCTAACTAGCGTAAACACATTACAATCAAATATGTTTCCTGTGAAGGTCTCACCTAAATCTAATGCCGTAATAATGAGCCATATAGTCATTTTCTCTTATGAGACATCTTTTGAAGTAAACCCACCAAGTATACTGTAGTCTTTAAAACCGTTGGTCGCAAAGGTTGTACACTAAATTAATTAGGCAAAGGCGGATTTTTTTTTCTTTACTGTAACACTCGCCAAGTATATTGTAGCCCGCCTAACAATCATTGATCGCAAACTACAATAATTAGGCAAAGGAAGAAACTTTTTTCTTGGCTTTTACACTTACTTGCCTATGGATAGACTTCAACTTTGTAACAACATCCAAGAGCTATGTGAAATACAATTATCTTCTTTAGTTTCATTATTTTTTGCATCTTAATCAATAACTCTTGGTGATTTTCCAAGTAATTCTTTGATTCTATATTCATTTATGTCTAAACGGTAAAATCCAGCTAAATATTGTATAGTATTGAATTTGTGCAGAAGGCCCCAACACCTACAATGAATATCATTAATGGTTGCTAGTTGCTGGTACTTGAGAAGTGTAGATACTCTTCACTATTCCAACAGTTGGTCTCTGTGATGGTAAAATACAGTAACATGTTACAATTCAATTACTTGACAGCTTTTCACAGACTACAGATACATTCAAATCTTACCAAAGCAAAAAATAAAAATAAAAAATCACAGAATACAAATTGTGCTGAGCACAAATTACACTTGATCTCACTCACTAACTCACAGTTTTACTATTAAGATTGTGCTAGCAGTATCTGTATATATAGATTACACTTTTTCTCACATTGTCAATCGTAGTTTTACTCTATAAATCAATTTCGAAGAGGAAGCAGATTATCAGGTAGCAATGGCAGTACCAACCCCAACACCAACACTACTTCCAATGCCGATTCCAATACCTCAATCGCGAAAACTTGATGGCAATGTGAGGGGTGTAACAGTTCAGTGAGTATATTTGATAATAGTATACCAAAGTACCGAAGTCAGAACCAGCCACAACTAAAATCAAAACAAACGATTCCTAAATATATGCAATAAATGCATCATTTTAGACTATTAGATGAAAACAATATATGCTAAGTAGCAGTCAAAGGTCTAACATATATCAATTTATTAATTGTGTCTATATTCCTAGCAGCATAGCTATCGAGGATTGGGAACAAATGCAACAAAATATAAGTTACTTGGTCACGCGGTTTGATCTACAAATCATGTAAAGTTTGACGGCAGTGCAAGAATTTTTAAGCAATACACTATGCCCCAAAGAACAACCTATAATATGCCTCATTTCCATGAATAATTAAAATGAAAAAAATAGAAAAAAAAAAAAAAAAAAATTGCCATGCAATACAACATGTCTGAACCTTAGCAAGAAGCAACAATAACAAAAACCCAACAATGACAATATATGATTATTACTATGCAAAAACCCTATTAAAGACCATATATGATTATTACTATGCAAAAATGGAATAAACATCCTTATTAACCTACACAACTTTCATCTAATCGTTGCGTGTGTAATGCGCTTAGCTAAGATAGCATTCACTAAAAGAGCAATGAAATGCTTATAAATAGTCTTGCCAAGTATACATAGATTGGTGTCTTGGCATCAATCATGCTAATTTGATGAACATAAAATCATTGCACATTTGCAATTTGGTCAAGAGTGGTTTGGCCACACCACTATAAGTGTACGTTTTTCCTAGGCATTACAACCTTTTTATGTATTTGCACCTCCATTTTAAAACACAACCTGAAAATAAAATAAAAAACCTGAATAAGGTATACCTTTGTAGCACCTCCTTATTGCTTATAAAACCTGCAATACAAATTCCATTCGCCGGTGAAAGAATTATAAAGTACCATACAAATGGGAAAGAATAGTAATAGAAATAACAAACACAACAAGTGCAAAACTTAAAACAAAAAACAAAAATAACGAAGACACACAAACACAAACACAAACACAAACACAAACAAACAACGGTTCCTCGGTTGGGATCAGAGGACAAAGAACTAAAATTAAGTACATAGAGCTTATATTACTTTTAGAATTAGTGTGGAATGATTGTTGGGTTCACTTGGGATTGGCTAAAGAAGTTACACAATCGGATGTAATTAAATGAAGGAAACAAAAACAGATGAAAAACCAACAATGTAAAACTATTACAGTTTTAAAACAGAGATGAAGAAACAAAGTGCAAGGTTAAGAGAAACAAAGTGCACGGTTAAGTGAAAGGCATTGGAGCGTTAATAGCGTGAAAATGATATTACCTTGGCGCAGTTGACCCAAATGAAAGAGATGTGACTTCAAAGTTCTACAGTTGGCAATGAAATCATATTCACCTAAGTGGCTTAAAATAAGGGTACAATCCGTTAAGCGCGCATATAAATTTTAAAGGGATTATAGAAAGGTATAATACCTCAAGTGAAATTGATGTCTACCTCAACGACATAACGGAAAACCAAACAAAAATATTTACCAAATTGGTATAAATCTTAACACACACAATTATGCAATAAGAAATTAAGTTTATTATAGAGTCTATGGAACAACATGGATTTACAAATTTCTTTTTTAGGAGGGGAATATATCAAAAGCTAAAAGAGAACAAAGTGATCGACATGGGTAGTTGGAGAATATTTTAATTCAACAGGAATGTATATGCAATATTATTATAATTACTAAAAAATTTATGGGAAGATTTAGATGAAATTCAATAAGAAAATACCACCAAGCAAAGCCCCAAAAAATCCACCAATTATTAAGCTTTGTAGCCCATTTGGTATGGACTACGAACTCAGAAATGGCGTTTGATCGACTGATCGAAATGGTTGTTAAGAAATGACAAAATAATCAACATGTTGGGTTGTTACATTTCAATGGTACAAATGTTGGAAGCATATCAACATCCTTATGGGTGTTGCTTGTGCCAAGAACCTATTAAAGAACAATATGCAATAATTATTCTAGATAGCCTTTTTAATAATTTGTAAATGGACCCTTTTTTTTTATTGTGAAAAGGCATTCAATGAGTTGTATTATAAGTACATTCGAGAGGCTAAAAAACGTACTATGCCTTTCATCACCAAAGACCAAGGGGAGGTCCCAAAACAACTACGCGAAATGTCATTAACAAAGGTCATGGATTGCAAACAATAGAGCAGAGACATGTCAAGCTACATAAAATTATTGTATACCTTCAGGCAAACCGATAGTAATATTCAGAGTTTAGAGTTTGTATAGAGCTAAAGTTTACCTTGTCAAATACTGTGATCGGACTTTCTGAAGATAAAAGTAACAAATAGGATGGCCGCAAATAATTGTGGGACGCAACAGCCAGCTAGAAAACCAAGATTAGTAGCAATAATTTTAAGCTACCGATACTGAAAGAATATAGCTACATCTATGATAGGGGAACATACTAACCATGTGCTAATCACTACAGAATCGGTCTGATGCTGAGCCTTCCAAAGAACCTGAAGTTACAAAAAATGCATCTGAAGTAAAGATATTCAAGGGGACTAAGAATAAAACTTGTAAATAGGAAGAGAAAAACCTTGGTCGGAACAGTAAGACACGCCTTCATCTTCATATACAACCACTTCAACATTGTTCTGCGACAAAGTAAACACATAGAACTTTAATAAACCCCCCTAAACTATAGAATACTCTTGAAGAAACATAACCTAGTTACCTGGAATGGCAGGTATGAGTTTCATTCTCCGTGATCTTCAAACATATAGAACTCGTCTTAGCTTTGCTCCCCTTGATCGGAAACTATAATACCAAAACAACTCAAATCATATAAAGTAACAAATAACACGTGGCAATATCGAGGGTTGGGAAAAGAGATTAGCAAATTCATGAAAGAGGAGTGGATAATGTTTTGTTCATCAGAAGAAGAGTTCTTCACAACACATATTGATAGAGGAAAGAGAGAAGGCTTACCTGAGTCAAGCTTCCAATAAGAACTGATCAGGAGAGATACTTTCTGAAAAACCCTATTTTTTGTACATTATTATTTTACAATATTTAGTATTTTTGGATTAGATATTTAATGCATGGTCAATATGCTAGAAAAATTTGGTTTAACTTTTATTATAAAAAGAGAAATGAGGGAAAACAAGAGAATATTTTTGAAATTTGTATTAAAGGAATTTAGTGTTTTGAATTTTAAGTTTTTGTAGAGATTTTTAATATTTGGAAAGTTTTCAAAAGAGATATTAATATAAGGTATATAATAAATAGAGTACTTTTAATAGAGAATAATATTCTATATTTATGAATAGAGATATTTGGTGAAAAGAAAATTTTCTTTATTAAGGTGAGATAATATGGTAAGAACTCTATTGTTATGGAAAGTTAATTTTTATTCAAAGGAAATAAGTAATGGAAAGTTTTTAATTGTTACAGAAACTAATGTGTAAATAATTTAAAATTATAGAATTTGTCTTAGTTTAATTTTTTGTATCTAAAGAATATGGTTTCACTTAGAATAAAACAAAAAGAAAAAAAATATATAAAAGAGAAAAAGAAATCAAAAGAAGATTAAAAGGAATAATGAATAAGAAAAAAGAGATAATAATGAAAAAGTGAAGTATTTCTATTACTTGGTGATATGAATTTTACGTGGCGTGGATTCTTTTATATAATTGTTCTTTCGATGGTAACAACAAAAAGGTTAGTAGACCTCACTAATTAGTCATTTCAATTATTTGGTTGTTGATTCTTATCTATATTACATTCAATTAATTAGAAAACAAAGAAATATATGTTGCGTATCTTGAAATATTAAATATTAGTGTATAATTAATAGTCTTGAAATTGTTGTTTTAATTATAAGGGTTCACATTTTATTTGCATGAATCAAATTTAATATTGCAAAGTACTTATTAAGGTTGAATAACGTAAAATAAATAAAAGGAAATGATTAAAATTGTATTAGTGATTAGACCTCGCATATAAATAACTATTCTAATTATTTTGGTTGTTGTTTTTCTATGGTACTCAATTAATTAAAATAAAATATGAATATAGTGGATTGATATTTATGAAATGAATTAGTACTTGAAAATGCTAAATATTAGTGTATGTATAGAGTTATGAAATAATATATATCAATATTGTTTTACATTTATTTGCAAAAATTTAATTACTGCATAGTACTTATTAACGTTGTATAATAAAAAAGAGATACAAAAAAAAAAAAAAAAAAAAAAAAAAATGCATGCCTAGTGATTAGCCGTTATTTTTAAGTTGTATATATTAGGAGTTATAACAGACAATTTTTGTTGGTTGTTTCGTTTGAATGGTGACATGAATAAATTAAAGATTTTCGGATGATTACAATATATGTATTAAATGTTGGTTTTGTATGGGTATAATTATTTATAGATTTTATTAGCATGTGATATACGTAACAAATTAGAAATGTTGTAATTGGGAAATTTATTTTATGTTAAGACGTGTTTGATGGCTAAATGGTGTTTGGATAGATTAATTAGAAATCTTTGTAAGGTAAATCAAAGTATACGTATGATTCCAGTGTGACATGACATTCCTGAAATGCTATAAAAATATTATGCAGTATGTTTGGAGCAATGGTGACATTATATGGTATGTTATAGTTGTTGTTATGTTAAATGATATGATATGTTATGATATCTATTAAATGCGATATTTTTTTAGAAATAAATGTAAATGCTCAATTATTATATTTGTGAGATGCTATATGGGGTATTATAGTCTTTGTGAATATTTCCAAAGGGATTGTGGTTTAGTACAATAATTTTATTTGGCATGTTAAAGAGTCAAATGGTTATGAGATGGATGGTGATATTTTCAAACGTTGTGTTTTAGTGCAATATATTTTATTGGCACATGATAGAGTGTGGAATGATTACGAGATATAATTGTAAGATATTTGAATAAATTACGTAACGAAAATCCTAGAACCTAGCAACCACAACTCATGTGATTAGCCCTTGTGTAGGGCGTACGTAATATGATTGACCCTTGTATAGGGCGTATAAGATGCTGATTGACCCATGTGTAAGGCAACCGTAGCCGAATAGTGGTTTGATTATCTCGTTCTCAAAATTTAGAACGAGACGCGCGATATTTTATGCCAAATAGTGGCAATACTTACCTAATGGCATTCGTGTGAGGGTTACTTGGTATGCGATATCCCGGTTAGGGTAATTACCCACGGAGTGATTCATTACGTGTGGGGAGGCATGTGGATGTACATGTTCGGTGTTGGGAAGCGATTGTGGTAGCTAGGAAAACTAAGTAAAATATAGAGACGTCATGATTCTAGAGACACTTGAAGAAACTCTAAACAATAATTGTGATGATATATTAAAGTGTACGTTAAATCAATAGCTCATTCGCCAAAATCGGATTGTAATCGAATCGAAAATTTTAGTTTTAAGTTATACGAGGCATAGGACAAGATGGGTCTTACGGATTTGTTTTGGGCTTGGGCCCGAAAATTAAAAAAAAAAAACCCTACAGAGTCACGTGCCACGCACGTGACTCCTTATTTAAAAAAAAAAACCCCACATGTTTTTTTTTTCTTCTCTTCCTCGTCTCTATTACATAACACCGCCTAACCTTAGAAAAACATAGAGCGCGCACGCCCTCGCATTCGGACCATCTTGAGCGCTGCGCCCTTACCTCCACACAGCTACCCCCCAAATTTCAACCGAGTTATTTTTTTCTTCTTCCACACCTTACCCATCACCAAAATTTCTGATTCCAGATCTCAATGGCTCCTAAACCCAAAAATTCTTCCCGAACAAGTTTTTTTCCAGTGCACAGTTTGTGCCTTTCTTCGATACCGAGATGCGTATTTGGAAGTGGGAAAGGTTGTGGTATTCTACTGAGGATTTTTATCACACTGATTTGGTGTTTGCATTTTACAAGAAAAGGGAGATTAGTGGTCGTATGATTTTTCTGGATGTGAATGGTAGTCGTAAGGAGTTGACTATAACAGTGTTGACTGAGGTTACTGGCATTGAGGAAAGAGACATTGTAATCACCATGCAGGAATCTCACCTCGGGGGTATAGGTCCGCTGATGACAGAGACAGTGTTGGAAGGATGTTACAATACTGGGTCGCACTGTGTTCGTCAGACGTCTCTGAGAAGAAACCAACTGGCAGTGGCTCAGTGGGTTGGCATGAATGTTATTGCCACCACGAAAGCCAGTGACATCAATTTGAGTTGTCTACATATTCTCTGGACCCTTTAGAATAGAAGGTATGGGTTTTGCATCCTCGAATTTTTATTGAATGTGATTATAGCAGTTGGTCAACTTACCGCAGCTTTCCCTGCATTGATCACGAAGATTATGTTGTTTTGGGGATGTGTTCCGGAGTCTAGTAAGGTTAAGTTGAAGTTGCATGAGAATGCACGTATTTATTTGGAGTGTATTCAGAAGGAGTGGAATTTGCCTGAAGTTTTGGCTGCTGAGATGGAATTGAAAGAAGAGGAGGAAGATGCAGCCTGTTTTGATGTAGGAGCTTTAGAAAGGGCTACTACAGAGATAACCCGGATCTCATTACTTCATCGTGGCCTGCGAACTCTCTATAACCAGTATGAGACGATTCGTAAAGGCCAACGTTCTCTTAGTGATCTCTGTGAGGCTATCCAGACTAGGCAATGTACCATTCTTTATAGCCAAGAGAAGCTTTAGTCGAATATTGAGTTACTCAGTGATAGTCACGAGGATCTCTAGGCTAACATAGAGACTCTCGCTCGTACTCATACTGAGCGTTGGGAAGCCATGGATGTTGTATTAGAACAACAACGCATGTTTCAAGACAAAATTTCTACGACGCTTGCCATCTCATGATGGTTCTTCCTCTGCTGACTCTAGAAGGCATGAGCATCGTTGACGTAGGACTGATGGCTCTGGCCCTTCCTCATCTCGTGGCTAGTTCCTTTGTATTATTTTTAAGAATATTTCCCTATTTTAGTAGATTTATTATTCCCAGTTGTTAGTTTAAGTAGTTAATATTGGATTATATAAGTGGTTGTTATTTGAATTTTAAGTTGGTTTAATTTTTGTCCACACATGCTATCTATTTTTCATGAATCCCACCATTCCGACTTGTTTGGGGGTGACATTATTTGCATAGCATTGTATTTTACCATATCCACTTGCTTTTGGAATTGATATTGAAATGCTTAAGGAATATAGTTTATATGAGCATCCTGCTAATATAATGTAGCTAGAATTAGCTATTGTTGTTTGGTGCAACCTCATGGGTTAGAAGCATGGATATTGCTATTTTGATTTCATGTGTAAAATCATATAGATTTGGTGCTGAGTCTGCTCTCGGCTGTTTCTATTTTGGTTTTAGAAGCTTTTTTCT
The DNA here is from genome assembly GCF_015680905.1 of Coptis chinensis. Lineage (NCBI taxonomy): Eukaryota > Viridiplantae > Streptophyta > Magnoliopsida > Ranunculales > Ranunculaceae > Coptis > Coptis chinensis. The sequence goes on from NC_141456.1 coordinate 44,500,302, forward strand.
TGTTCCATCTCTTTCCTTATCAATTTGGGAACCTTGGGAACCTTTGTTTAAGAAACCAGTGCTCTATAAATACATGGCACGACATGTACTTCATTCTGCACCTCTCAAATTCATATCACAGATCTTGGTCAGAGCGCGTACGCCCTTATATTGCATTAACACAGAGTGCACCCGCGCTCTAATTCCAGTATCGCAGAATTTTCTTTTGTTAGAAGAGAGCGCCCCCGCCCTTGGACATAGACCATTCTGAGTGTGCCTGCGCCCTTACTTCAACATACTTCTAGTTCTTTTTTTTTTCTGGGGTTTTCTGCAGTCACTTCCAGGAGTTCATTAGTGTGTTTGTTTGCTATGAAATTTCCTCAAATCATACCCGAGCAGTCATTTGAAGAATTGCTCGAGAGTGACACCTATGGGTTTGGGTTCCACAACATGATTGTGCAGTCAGAATGGCAACCTCTAATGATAAGTACTAATGAATCTTATTCTCTTGCACTTACTACTTATTTCTATGATAATTGTATTGTTCGCTTTTCTTAATTAGCCCTTCACCCCTCCTCAGAATGTTATGCTCTCAAGTTACAGATTAGGTGGGTAGGTTGAGTGACTGTGTTTTGGAAAGGGTGTTTTTTAATATGAGAATTACAATTCTAAAAGTCTTTGATAGTTGAGGTAATTGCCCAATAGAAGCCTTTCGGAGATTCCATGGAGTAGTAAAGTTATGTCAGGGGTTCTTCTTAATCTTGAGGCTGCCTTTTGGTGTTCTCTGTGTATATTGCTTCAAGGTTTCTTGCATTACCTTGAGGCAACATATGAATGGATGAGAGGGGCGTTCCGAGAGTAACATATATATTGAACCATTAAAATTCTGCTTATTACCATCCATTTTTATTATCTGTGTCCAATATTTTACTCTAAGAAGCTGGCTTCTTCAGATTAATCCTTGTCTGTTTGACCAAAACAATACTTGTATGTGCCTTTTTATTTCTTCATCTATATTTCATGACTATATATTACATTTTTGTCCAATATTTACAGTTCTCTAGAAGCAGTAAATAGAATATACGAGATCAAAGGGCGCAAACAAACAAGCGCTTTAGCTATCTGTGTTGGGGATGTTTTGGACATAGAGCATTTTGCTGTCACAGACTACTTGCCTCATGGATTGTGTGGTGGTAGGGTAAAAGCCTTAGGAGATCAGCGGGCTGATACGCCCAAGTCAGCATATGGAACATAGCCACGGTTCACAGGATCAAAGCAAGGATAGTGGGTCACGACACGGAAACCCTATGCTTGGAAAGATAAGGATCGCGAGATTAGGGGACAGATGGAGGGAGGGCGGGATATAAAGGAAAAGGAGAGAGAGAAAAAGGGAGAGGAGGGATTCATTAGAAAAGGGGAGAAAGACCTAGAGAGGGAGGGAAGCGGCCAAGATAAAGAGAGAGTGAATAGTATTGGGAAGGGGAATAGTGGTGAAAAAGAGTGAATAATGATTGTATTAGAGCTAGGGGTGAAACATTTGGCACCGTCTGTGGGGACGATATCATAGAAATGGCACTGAAGAAGGCAGTGGGTAGACCCAAGAAAGTAAGGGTTCAGGAACCGATGCCGGAAGCAGTAATTGAGGAAGGGGAAGAACGAGAAGAGGGCCGAGCAGCAGAAGAAATGCAACTGATGCAAGAAGAGATCGAGAGGCTGAGGGAGGAAAATGAGGAGTTAAGAAGAGGAAGAGAGAGGGTGGAGGAAGAAATCGGGGAAGAGCCAAGTGAGGGGTCGGAGAGCGAGAAAGCGGGGGACGAGGAGGAGCATGGACCGACTCTAGTGGAAAACCCAGTGGCGGGGTTAACAGTGGAGCAAGTCCAGGAAATGATAAACAATGACTGAGAGGTGAATCTTCAGGAGACGAAAACTCAGGTAGGCGCGGCTAGCCAGGTGGTGGCTGGATTGAATCGCAACCCGTTGGCGGATGCGATATGGACTTCAGAGGTATCGAAGTGGTTTAACCAACCAAGGTTCGAAAGATACGATGGAACAGGGGACCCAGCAGATCACATTCACCATTTTAGACAACAGATGCCACTCTGGCAAGAGTCGCGGTATGATGGGTTGCGGTGCATGATGTTCCCGGCTAGCTTAAAGGGAAGAGTTTCGAACTGGTATTACAGGTTGCCGTCGAAGAGTATAACTAATTTTCAGGAGTTGTAGCAGGCATTCATAGATCATTTTATACATCAGAAGAGGCGGGTTATGGACATCGCGATCTTATTTAATGTAATACAAAGGTCTGCGGAATTGGTCAGGGAGTATCTGTGCTGCTTCAAGGCCGAGACCTTGAAGGTAGAGAATTTGGACGAAAGGACGGCGGTGATAGCATTTGAAAGGGGTCTGCGGCCTGGAACGGGGGTCCATCAGTCCGTGGTAAAGAATGAGATTGCAACCTTGCATGAGTTATATCCGCGGGTAGAGAAATATATCAGATATAAGGACACCATGCAAAAAGATTCTAAAAGGGGAGCAAAGGCAGTGTCATCGGTAAAGAAAGGGGGGGATCGCAGAAAGCCAGAGGCAGCGGACAAAAATAGCGAGCGGTATCGCGGCCAGTCATCGCGTCTGGAAAGGAGTAGAGAGGTAGCGTGGAAAGAACAGAGAGAAAGGAAGCCATACCACGAGCTAGAACACATGCCTTTAAATAGGCCATTGAGTTAGATATTGTCATTGATAAAAAACATGCAAGGGTATGAGGGACCTCGGACCGTCCCCGCCGAAATGCCAAACAAGCCGTACTGTGCGTACCACCAGGTACGCAACCATGAGACTAATGATTGCTACGCATTGAAATGGTTGGTCCAGAGGTTGGTAGAAAAGGGAATGATGAGAGAATTTATAGCGGAGGCCCTGAATGTGGAGCCGGTGCCAGCTCCAGTGAGAATATTGGGAACCATTAATGTTATCTTTAGTGGAGAAGTGCTGAGTCACAACGCCCACAGAGACAAGGTGAGGAGGACAACAAGTATTCAGCAGGTCAATGAGTCGACTAGAGGACCGCGATACAGTGCAGAGGCAATGGGCAGGGGAGACAAGATTACATTTTCTAGTGCAGATCTCCGAGCCGTCGATACCCCACATGAGGACGCGTTGGTCATTACTGTGGCAATGGGCAATTACATGGTCAAAAGGGTGTTGATTGATTGCGGCAGTGCGGTGGACTTATTGTTTAGGGGAGCATTGTAGGAAATGAGGATTGACCCGGGGAAACTAAGGCCGCCGCGGTCCAGTTTGTATGGATTTAATGGAAGCGTCACGGAGCCTATGGGAGAACTTTTACTACCCATGACGACAGGACTGGTGACTATGTTTTCAAGATTCATGGTGGTTGATTCCAACTCTCAATATAATGCGAGCCTAGGGAGGCGGTGGATTCATGAGATGAAAGCGGTGCCTTCGACATATTACCAAGTTATTCAATTCCCCACCCTGACTGCAATGTACGAGGTCCGCGGTGATCAGGTGGCATCGAAGAACAGCCATCAGGATACCGTTAAAAGGATGGTTCACGGGCCGGGAGGCGAACCATTCCACCCCAGGAAAAGGCAAGCATATCAATTACAGTGTGGGGTAGCGGAGGGGGATGATGAGGCCGCGGCGGGACCGAAGACTTTGGATGAGGTTAAGATAGTGAATTTGGGAGAGGGCGAAGAGGAGAAGTTTACATCAGTAGGGTCTAATTTGACGGAGGAGTGGAAAAATAAGTTGGTACAGTGCTTGGCAGAGAACAGGGATGTGTTTGCATGGGGGATAGAGGATATCACCGGGCTGGACCCTGATTTCGCATGTCACCGGTTACATATGAGATAGGACGCAAAACCAGTGAGACAGAAGATGAGGGGTGTGAGACCTAAATATGCGGAAGGAATCCGAGAGGAGGTTGCCATGTTGAAAGGAGCGGGGATCATAAGGGAGGTGGAGTTCACGGAATGGTTGTCCAATATAGTCACGGTCCCAAAGAAAAATGGCAAGGTGCGAATGTGTGTTGACTTTACGGACGTAAACTTGGAGTGCCCCAAGGACAGTTATCCTATGCCGCGAGCAGATGAGTTGGTGGATAGAATGGCCGGGTACAAAATGTTCTCATTTATGGATGCATCCATGGGGTACAACCAGGTTGCGATGTACGAACCTGATCAGGAAAAAACGTCATTCATAGTGGAAGGGGGTACATACTGCTATACGAGAATGCCGTTCGGGTTAAAAAACGCAGGAGCCACCTTCCAGCGGCTAGGGGAGAAAATGTTCGAGAGTAAGATTCGAAAGGAAATTGAGATATACATAGACGATATGGTGGAGAAGAGCATGTCAGAGTCAGAGCATTTGGAGGGGTTGAGGGAAACATTCGGGATACTACGAGCACACAATCTGAAACTCAATCAGAGAAGTGCACATTCGGAGTCACTATAGGGAAATTCCTGGGGTATATTGTGACACAGCGAGGAATAAAGGCAAATACCGAACATATAAGGTCATTGGTGGAGATGCCATCGCCTCAGACGGTGAAGGAGGTGCAGCGGTTGGCAGGACGAGTCGCGGCCCTGAACCGATCCATTTCAAAATCATCCGACAAGTGCAGGCCGCTGTACAGATTGCTGAGGAACACCATAGATTTTGCATGGACAGCAGAGTGTGAAAGAGCGTTTCAAGGGCTAAAAAGGTATCTTGGGGAAGTACCTCTGTTATCGCAGCCCGAAGTAGGAGAGAAATTGTATTTGTACCTGGGGGTCACGAAGTATGCTATCAGCTCGGTCCTCGTTCGTGTTGTGGATAAAATGGAAAAGCCGGTGTCTTTCCAGAGTATGACTTTGCTAGACGCGGAGACTAGATACAACCGAGTGGAGAAGTATGCTCTTGCCTTGGTATTTTTGGCCCTTAAGTTGAAGCCTTATTTTGAAGCTCATGCAGTGGTCGTGGTGACGAATTTGCCTCTCAACCAAGCTCTGAGAGCGGAGAAATCAAGAAGAATGCTAAAATGGGCCGTGATGCTAAGTTCATATGAAATCCAATATCAGATCAAAACGACGGAGAAAGCCCAGGCAGTGGTGGAGTTTTTGGTTGAGTTCCCTGCGGAAGATCCTATGTGGGGGGAAGAGATGGTCTTGGAGCCCGAGCGAGAAGAGGAACCGGATCGTTTGAATCCATGGGATGAAAGGAATGGATGGAGGGTCTTCGCGGATGGATCAGCAACAGATACAGGCAGCGAAATAGGTGTGGTGCTGGTCACACCGGATAACAATAGACTAGAACAAACAATGAGATTGGGATTCACGGCTTCAAATAATGAGACAGAATATGAAGCAGTGATTGCGGGCACGAGGATGTTTGAGAGTTTGGGCGTGAGGGAGCTTACCGTTTACTCTGACTCGAATTTAGTGGTATGTCAAGCGAACGGCGGGTTCATGGCAAGGTGCCCTAGAATGGCGAAATATTTGGGAATATTACGAAATTTGGCGGCGAAGTTCACACAGATCCGATTTGTACACTTAAACCGCGGGGAGAACCGCCATGCAGATGCTCTGGCCTATGTGGCCGCAGCCATGCCAGGATCCGAAGAAAGGATTATCGAAGTGAGGAAACTGGAAAGACCGAGTATCGAGGAGCCTCCGGAGGTACTGAACACCGCGGAGGAGGATGAAGGCCGGGTGGATGGAACCTTTCAAATAATTCTTGTCTGGAGTTGAGGTGAGTGACCCGCGAGAGAAACGAAGACTGGAACAGGCGTCCCAGAGGTATACACTGTTGGGAGGGGAATTATATATAAAGAATTTCAATGGGTCTTTACTGAAATGTCTGGGTCCGAGGCTGGCGCAAGAGGTGCTCGGGGAGTTACATGGGGGCGATTGTGGGAGTCATTCAGCGGGCAGGACAACAGCACACCGGCTGTTAACGCAGGGATATTTTTGGCCTCACATGAAGAGAGACGCTGTGGAGTTTGCCAAAAAATGTGAGAAATGTCAGAGATTTTCTCCACTGATATTTGCCCCAGCTGAGCCGCTGCACAACATGTCTAGTCCATGGTCATTCGCTATGTGGGCCCTCAATATAGTAAGGACCGCTGCCCATGGCCAGAGGAAAGAGGAGATTCATGTTGGCCGCGACCGACTACTTTACAAAGTGGATTGAGGCTGTGCCGGTGCAACAGGTGAAAGAGGTGCAAGTGATCAAATTCTTGTGGGAAAACAAAATGTTTCGGTTCGGGCTGCCCTATGCTATTATCGCGGACAATGGAACCAGTTCATGGGCTCTAAAGTGAAGAGGTTTTTGCAAGCGTATCATATAAAACAGGGATTCTCTGCCCCTTACAACCCCGAGGGTAATAGACAGGCTGAGTCCATCCAACAAAACTATACTTAACAATCTCAAGAGGAAATTGGAGGATAAAAAAGGGGCATGGGCCGACGAATTAAACCATGTGTTGTGGGCCTATCGAACTACTCCACGTACAACCACCAGGGAGACTCCCTTTTCTTTGGCATACGGCGTAGAGGCTGTGATACCGTCAGAAATGGTGGCGACTACCACTCGAACTCAAGCTGTCGAGAATGGGTCTAACTGGGGCATCTTGTCCAGGGACATGAATCTGGCTGAAAAAAGAAGGGACACCGTGCACATTAGACTTGAAAAGTATCATCGCCGCCTCCAAAGGCAGTACAACAAGAGGGTGAAGGTGAGGAGGTTCAAGATAGGAGATCTGGTACTCCGCAGAGTGACCCTCAGCACAAAGAAGGTGAGCAAAGGGAAGTTGGGCCCAAATTGGGAGGGACCCTATACGGTGGTCGATGTTGGAGGGACAGGAACATACAAGTTACAAACCTTGGAAGGGAAGATGGTAGAGAGACCTTGGAATGTAAGATTATTGAAAAAATTTCATGAATGAATGTAATGGGAAAGACCATCATCCGCATGAGCTATTTGTACATATATAAAACCATAACACTTTTGGGATGGACATTGTTGCATGAACTTCGCTTGCCCTTCAAAGTGAAGGCGGTGGAGGGGATGAGCCCTCCGCGGACGAGAGGTTCGAGTTAAACAGGGGCCAAATGAGTTGCCCTTGATGGGTATGAGGTCCCAATCGAACCGGGGCAAAATGAGTGACCCCGGACGACGGACATGAGATCCTAGGCATGTGTCAGCGAGGGAGTTTCCGCCGGCTGCGGACAAGGGGTCCGGCCTGAGTAGAAGAAGAGGGGCCCCAGCATAGGCAGGGGCAATCAAACCGTTGAGCCAAAGGAGGAGGGGCAAATCGAGTTGCCTCCAGTAGGGAAAGTAAATGTGGGAGCATGAGTTTCACTACGACAAGTGCATTACCGTGTAATGAGTCCATGAAGGGATAAAATATAGACAACGACATATGATGTAAAGCAGTTAACACAACCATCACAAGCAAAAGGAGGCCATGAGACCTCATCAACCATCATAAGGGGAATAAAAGGGAATAAAGTGTAGCATAACAAATGTAGCCAAAAAACAATGGCAATGGGAGCAAATACAAGATACACAGAAATTGTTCTCAAGAAAAGGGACATCTAAACTTTTTCTTGAATCATTGCATCTGCGGCCGCATCAATGGCCTAAGATACCAATTCCACTACCTCGGGAACGGTGATCGCGGTGGAAGAGGGAGGATCCACGGGTGCAACTGCGACCTCGGACCCAGAGACAGATACAGGGGCTTCGGGAAGGAGGCGGCCTTCTTTGATAAGCCTGTCATACTCCTCTTTGATTTTCTTAGCCACCCTCTTGTCTGCCTTAGCCCTGAAGTGATTCTGGAGATCATCCATGTCAGATTCATGTTGTTTGAGGAGGACTGTTGTATCTTCCTGATGTTTCTGGGAAAGAGATGAGATGGCGGCATTGTGCTGCAATAGGAGGGTTTCACGCTGTTGACTCAGACGATCATTAACCTTGTCCATATAGGCCAGATGGGAGGCCTCAACAAATTTGAGTTCATCCTGGGCCCTGAGTTTGTCCATCTCCGCGGCCTAACTAAGTTGTCCAAGTCGGGCAACTTCTGTCTCCAGCTATTCAACTTTGGACCTAGTGCCAAAGAGGCCGCAGATCATGTATGAGATATCCAGACTCATCTGAAAGAGAAAACAAGGGTCAGGCAACCTAGAAAAGAGGAGGAAAGCTATCTAGTGCAAGGAGGGGAGAGTACCTTTTCCCAGCCAGTATAAAATGAGGTTCGGTGATGATCAAATGAGCTCCTTTCTGCGTAAGCAAGATCTTTGGGAAGGTGCGACCCATAGAACAGGGAGGAGGCCACTGCGGGGTTCTCTAGGGCCGAATCATTGGTATTAATGACGCGATTCCGGACCTTAAAAGTGGGGTAGAAAGCAGGAACAGGATCAGCAGCCCCTTTGCTAGATCTGAGAGCCGGCTCCTTACCATGCTGCTGTTCTAGATGGGCGGGTGTAGCAAGCATTGTAGTAGGTAGATTGGCGGGGCGCTCATTAGATGCAGAAGGCCGCGGACGCTTGGAAGCCGGGCCAGGAGATGAGCGGGTAACAGTGGAAGGGGCAACTTTGGTGACAACATCTTCATCCGAGTTGCTGTCAAACAGCTTTCGTTTGTTAGCACCCATATCGAAAGGAGGGGAAGCCGCAGATGGGGAGTGAGGAGACAAGTATTGATCTTCCCAAGTGGTCAGGGAGTGGTAAGAGGGATGAACCGTGGAATGAGAGGGGGAATTGGAGGAACGAGTTGGGGGCTGGCGTGTAGCGATTGTAGGGTGTTGGGATTTCTGGGGATGGCGCCTTTTTGGGACAGGGGGTGAATTTCGAGGTTTTCGTTCTTTGGGTGGAGGGGGGCGAAAAAAGGGGGCGGTATATCCTCCGATGACCTTTAGTTGGGGATTGAACAGTAGCGGAGTGGCAGTGTTAGGATCGATTCCAAGGACGGCTGATTGTGAGGGTCCAAGATCGCGGAGTTTTTGGAAAATGGTGGAGGAAATGTGGTTGTAGGGTCGCGACTTCGAATATGGCCACCAACCTGCAAAAAAAAGTCGCAAGATCAGAGGAGGAACCAAGGTACATACACATCGAAGGATAAATAAAAGGGAGACTCACCACTGGGAAGGAAAGCCAGATGATTAAGGTTCAGTTCAGGAGGAAGATCTGCAGATAGGAAGTTTCCTGAGATATACAACGGATAATGGTGCCACATCTTGTCCGAAGAGGTGACACGAAGGACAAAATATTGTTTTCTAGGGCGGACATAGAAGGAATGATAGCCCACGCTGACATCCTTTGTGCTCTTTTTAATGTAAAAGTGAGCGACCATGTCACGAACCGTTATCTTGGGAATCCCAGATCTGTTGTAGTGGTTCGCGACATACATGACCCTCCAGAAATTGCCAATGCCTTGGCAAGGGGGTATGTTAAAATGGTTACACACCTCGACGTCCAGACGGGTGAGGGGTAAGCGAAGACCAGCAATGATTTGCCCTACCGTGGCCACGAGACACCCTGATTTGTAAGGGACCAAATGAGGATAGTAGGTTAGGTTAGGCACGTGTTCTAAAGTGACATCAGCAGGAATACCGTAGGCCGCCTTAACCACCTCTAGGTTAGGTCTATGGCTACGTGGGGGAGGCGGCGGAAGGGCAAAGGGGTTGGCCGGAGGTGGAGGGGGCCTCGGTCGGGTCAAGGGGAGGGGGAGAGGCAACACTGCGAGAGGGGGAGTTTGAAAAGTCATCGGATCTGGAGTCCGACATGTTGGGGAAGACTTCAAGGAAGAAGACACATGGTCACTGCAGGTGGGAGAGGGAGGAAAGAGAAATCATAGTTTAGGGGGGAAATACACAGTACCAAAAGAAAAGGGAAATAGAGAGAGAAGAAGGCCAACCTGAAGAAGGAAGGAGAGTGGCTGACACAGAAGTTGGAGCACAAAAAAAACACGGGAGACGACCACACGCTTGAGCTGAGCAACCGAAAGACAAGATGAAAGAGTGGAGGAGAGTAAATTTGGAAAAGAGTAAAGTGAGAGAGAAGAAGGAATCGAGCGGGTTTTTATAAAGGGGAGGGGTAAAAACCTAATTTGAGAGGAGCTGAAATCGAGGAGACCCCGAAGGGACCAGCCAGGGGATGATGCGTGGAAACACAAGAATCGAAGAGGCGCAGACCGTAGGCACATGCAAAGTGTGTGAATCCAGCGAGGCAAGGAAGGAGGAAAACCCCGGCCGACAGATAGAATAAGCCGGACTCTCGACTCCCCGATCATATGAGGATCGCGGACTCGAGAGGGGGCATCTGTGGTGCTAGGGTAAAAGCCCAAGGAGATCAACGAGCTGATACGCCCAAGTCAGTATATGGAACATAGTCGCGGTTCACAGGATCAAAGCAAGGATAGTGGGTCGCGGTACGGAAACCCTATGCGTGGAAAGATAAGGACCGCGAGATTAGGGGACAGATGGAAGGTTAGGATGGAGGGAGGGCGGGATATAAAGGAAAAGGAGAGAGAGAAAAAGGGAGAGGAGGGATTCATTAGAAAAGGGGAGAAAGACCTAGAAAGGGAGGGAGGTGGCCAAGATAGAGAGAGAGTGAATAGTGCTGGGAAGGGGAATATTGGTGAAAAAGAGTGAATAGTGATTGTATTAGAGCTAGGGGTGAAACAGATTGCTTGATAACTTGCTTCCGGAACCTATTATTGTTATGCTGAGTCGAGGTGTGCTCCCTATTTATGTGCTTGTTTATTATTTATGCCGAGTCCACTTGCCTATGCAAATTCATCATTTTGACCACACATGAAAACCCAGTAAATCGTCACCTCTGGTCGGTGTTCACGATTGTATATCCGCCTCATGTATTCTCAGTTGCTACTCCATTAAGAATGTCCTACACTCCTACACGCCACACTAGTACTTTGCTCGTTGTGTGTAGTGACTTTGAGTCATTTCCTTGTTAACAGGGAATATTGGTGAAAAACTTGAGAAATGAATAGATTGACAACATAGGAGTTCATGTTAGATTCTAACTTTATCCGAGCCATTGCTTGTGGTTCGAGGAGTGCATTTGCCCACGGTTGCTAATTTGATGCATCCTAGATTTCAAAACCTTTGGGAGCAATGTACATATGTGTATGATGGTGGTTTTGCTACCTTTTGGGACGTCTTTGGATCAAATTTGTGGACCTAGTGCTAGGAAAATACAAGATTCCGAGGCACGGAAGGTAAAAACCAAGTAGATTTATTTAGAAAATTGTCTCATGGCCGAGTTCAGTTTTGAGTTTCTTATTTGGATATACATAACACCATGAAAAAGCAGTACTTAATGATGTCTATATTGGATTGGTCGAGGTGCAGTTGAGTACTCTTTTGAGTTCTTTGATTATCTAGAAACCATATTAACCTGGCATTGTGCTTAACTATCTTTTCGAGCTCTAAAGTTTAAGTCGATTTGAATGCTTTCTCCCTCTTTTGTTTTGAATTCTGCTTTTATCCACTGCAACCTGAAAAAGAGTATTGGAATCATTTTGGTTTTGCTGCTAGCTGAATAAGAAGCTGGATGTTGTTTGGTTCAACCTAATTTAATCATTTGCCTATTATTAATTCAATTAGAGTAGAAGGGATGTGTTCACTGTTACCTGCTGGAAGAATATGCAAGATCTTTGCTATTTCCTTTTAATGGATAATATAAGCTATAATCATAATGAATCTTGTGCTTCTATTGCAGTGCCTTGGAGGAGACTCGATCTGTCCTTCAGAGATACTCTTTGCAAAAAGAGTAGGAAATTATTTTGAAGAAGACTGGACTGGTAGATGTTTGATTCTTCAGGCCTTCAGGTTGATTATGTCCATGGGTAATATGAAGTTATGAACTTAGCATAATGACATTTACTTGGATGAAAGATGCCCCTGCTGTGTCTCTGATTGGCGGCCTTAGATGCTAATTTATCTTTTTTCTGATAGAAAGTAGCTAATTTATCAAGGAATATTTGAGGGAGTTCTGCTAATCCTTGAATCCTTATTGTATTTTTGAGTCCATTTCTAATTAATTTATAATTTCATTCGACAAATGGTATATATTCAAGTTATACAAGGTTTTATACTGATCACAACATATTGAAGGACTCGTTTAATAGTGTTCCCTGTTAAGTTCTGCACTTGGTTGAAGTTTTGTAAATATATACCAGTTTTGTTTTTTTAATAACCATCTTCTGTTGATTGATTCACCGTCTACTGAAATGCTCTGTACCTCGATCGAAAATAAATTGCAAATTCTATTGGGACATTTTGTGTAATTTGTTTGCAATTCAACTATGATGCTACTATGTTTAGTGCATATTTTTCAGTCGGCATGGAAACAGAGACTGGTAACTTTTAAAAAAAATTTATAATCGGTTATGTTGCAGAAGACTATGTTACTTCTCAGATCCACGCTGATAATACTTACAAAACTATCCCCCTCCCCCTCTGTCAGGATTCAAGAATGTTATCAATCTACAACGTTCTTGAAAGGACGATGACTCAAACTTGTCGTTCAAAGATTTGGTCTAAAACCTAACAGGTCTAAATGTATCAATATTTCATATCAAAAGCAAGTTCGGACATCAAAAGTTAAAAGGGAGCTAGTAAGGCAACTACTCTATACAGAAAATAAAATCAGCTGCTCTCTCTGGATCACAACACTAGTATGAACACGGGAATACTGACTGTGGGGGCCTGTGGGAGTGTGGGCTAACTCTATGGGCTTTATTCTATTTCGAACACCAAATTAACAAAAAGCCCATTATATTTATTTGAACCAATGATCATAATGTGGTTGTAGGATCCGGGTGTGGAAAATCAGTGGTAGGATGAGCCTGGAGCAAGATATGCTGCGAAGGTGCGGGGTATAGGATCGGTTCACGAACTCATAGGTATGTTGCGGGAACCCTACACGTGGGGAAAAGAAGACCGAGAGATGGAGGGACAGGTGTACGACTAGGAGGAAATAAGAGTTGTATAAAGAGGAAAGAAACGGAGAGAGAAAAGGGGGATTTTCATAATTAGGAGAGGACTAGACCTAGAGAAAGGGAGAAAAAAGAGAGTGTAGAGTAAAGGGTGATACAACATTTGGCGCCGTCTGTGGGGACAGATCAAAGCAACTTAAAGATGGCAACAGTAGTGAAGAGAGGGGTAGGCAAACCAAAAACGGTGGTAGTACAGGAGCCAAAGGTAGAGGTGGTAAGCGATGAAAGGGGAGATTGAGCAGAGGAGACAGCCGTGGGTTCAGCGTCAGAGGAGACACGACTTATGCAAGAAGAGATCATGAGGTTAAGAGAGGAGAATGATGCACTTAGAAGAGAAAGAGAAATGGAGGAGGAGGAAACGAGATAGGAAGTAAGCGAGGAGTTTGATAATGAAGAAGTCGTGCCAGACCTCGTTGAAAACCCGGTGACCGGCCTTACGATGGAGCAAGTTCAGGAGATGATAAACAATGATCGTGAGGCGAACCTGTAGCAGGCAAAAGTCCAAGTAGGAGCGGCGGTTGGTCTGAACTGTAACCCGTTAACGGACACCATATGGGCTTCACAGGTTCTGAAGCATTTCAATCAGGCCCGCTTCAAAAGATATGAAGTCAAGGGAGACCCTGCGGATCACAGTCACCATTTTCAACATCAGATGCCTATTTGGAAAGAGGCTCGATACGATGGGTTGTGGTGCATTATGTTCCTAGCTAGCCTCAGGGGGGGGGGGCCCCAGCATCGGACTGGTACTATCGGTTGTCGTCAAGGAGCATAAATAGTTTTTATGAGTTAGAATAGGCGTTCATAGACCATTTCATACATCAGAAGAGGCAGGTGGTTGACATCGCGGCTTTCTTCAACATCAGGCAAAGATCCGCGGAATCAGGTAGGGATTATCTGTGCCGATTCAAAACTGAGACTTTGAAGGTGGAGAACATGGATGAAAGGACTACGGTAATAGTATTTGAAAGAGGTTTGCGACTAGGAATGGGAGTGCATCAGTCTGTGGCTAAGAATGAGATCGCGACCCTACATGAGTTGTATCCCCGGGTGGAAAAATACATAAGGTATGAGGACACAATGCAAAAGGATTCCAAAAAGTGAGGGAAGGCAGTATTATATTTAGAAATAGGTGGGAATCATTGGAAAATGGAGACGTCGGATAGAGGGAATAGTGGGTATCGCAGACACTCGTTGCGGCCCGAAAGAAGTAGGGAGGGAGAATAGGGAGAGAAAGTTATACCGCGAACTAGAACAGACGCCACTGAGTGAGATCTTGCCTTTGATAAAAAAAATTCAGGGTTATGAAGGACCGTGAAACACACCGATAGAGATGTCGAACAAGCCATATTGTGTATTGATAGGGTTATATACTAAAAACATTACTTTTGTATTAACTCTAATTCTTTATTTTTGAATGAGAATCATATGGGCAAATGTTATGCATATTATATATGTTATTAGTTATATGCATGTGCTTAATACTTTATGTTGTAGATGATATAGTGTGAACACACAGAAGATCATATCATCAGTACCTTATAAAGTATAAGTAATAGTTCACAACCTAGATGGATTTGGACAAACCATTAGTACGGTTGTAGTATAATCTGGTATTAGTCTATCTTGACTATAAGATTACAATAGTACACTTTGTGTGTATTGAACAGGACCAAGTGAGGTTGTTTTTCCTTATACTGACTATATAAGAGAACAAACGCCTCTGTTATTATGGATGCTTGTCCTCCTAATCTGGATATAATAACGGGCACTTACATGCATTGTACATTACTTTAAATCATCAATAAGTGAGATTCATTGGTGAATCAACAAACTCGATGGATTAGGTAATGACATTGTATGTAAGGTGTGCTGTTGATTATAGAAGGAATCCGTGTCTCGCAAGAAGTCGGGTTGATGATGTCCCCTTGAGGAGCTCAAAAAAGATTGTCATGTAAACCCCGCGGGTGGATTTATTCCGACATGACAATGAGGGTTGAGTGGTACTACTCAAGGACATAAAAAGTTGATTAATGTAGTTGTCGAAGAACTTGACTTAATCAACGGACATTCGATATCTTAAACACGGGGAGATCAACGAGCATATAATATGGAGCCCATAAACGCTGACACGTAATTTGGGATTAGGGGGGGGGGGGGTAGTGCAACAATGGCCTTTAATGGAATAAGCTATTTGTTGACGGACTTGGGCCGTGTGTTCGGGGCGAACATGGGAAGCCCAAGCCCGTCAGGATGCCCAACCCTAATTTCTCCTCATGTTCCCTGTTGTAGCCTATAAATAGAATACTCTTTCTCTTTGGCTGAAATTCACTATTCACTGATTCTGAAAAAGAGGCAAGAAAAGTAGATCTAAATTCCTTTATAATCTTGAGAGAAAGAAGGGGATTAGTAGATCGTTGTCCACACAACGTCCAATCTATTCTAAAGGAATACAACAGAAGATCAAGAGGTTGATTGTTGATTTTGGATTTGATAAAGCTTGGATTCTCAGAGTTATCTAAATCGGATTCAAAGGTATGTTTTCCAATCACAAATCGTGAGAACCCATTAATTCCGCTACGCGTGGTTCTCGCGGTTTGTAGAAATATTGCATTCTAAATAACGGTTCCTACATGTATATCACCAGGTACGAAATCATGAGACTAATGAATGCTATGCATTAAAATGGTTGATTCAGAGGCTGGTAGAGAAGGGAATGATGAGAGAGTTTATAACAGGTGCCATAATGAGGAGCATGTACCGGCTCAGGGTAGGATATTGGGAACAATTAATGTGATTTTCAGTAGGGAGGTTATGAGTCATAACGCCCATAGAGAAAAGATAAAGAGAACTGCGAGTATTCAGTAGGTCAATGAAGTATCATAAGCTCCGCGACCTGTCATGGTTTGTGGATGGAGGGGATCGGATTATATTCACAAGCATGGATCTCAAAGCTGTTGATTCCCCCCATGAAGACGCGTTGGTCATTACGGTAGCGATGGGCAATTACATGGTCAAGAGGGTGTTAATTGATTGCGGTAGTGTTGTGAACTTATTATTCAGAGGGGCCTTGGAGGAAATGAGGATTGATCCAAGGCAGCTAAGACCGCAGCGAATCAACTTGTATGGATTAAATGGGAGTATGACAGAGCCCATGGGAGAACTCTTGCTACTTGTGACAATGGGTCCGGTGACGGTATTCACCCAGTTCATGGTGGTGGATTCTAACTCACAATATAATGCAATTCTGGGGAGGCGTTGGATCCACGAGATGAAGGCGGTACCATCAACATACTATCAGGTGATTTGATTCCCCACCACGACAGAGATGTATGAAGTCCGCGGCGATCAAGTGGCGGCTAAGAATAGCCATTAGGGGATGGTGAAGGGGATGGTCCACGGAACAGAAGGAGAGGCATCAAACCCCAGGAAGAGGCCAACATAGCAATTACAGTGTGCCGCCACTGAGGAGGAAGCAGAAGCGTTGATGGGGCCGAAGACCCTCGATGAGGTCAAAATAGTGAACTTGGGGATGGGAGAGAAAGAGAAATTTACATCAGTAGGGTCCAATTTACCGGATGAGTGGGAGAGTAAGCTGGTACAGTTTTTGTCAGAAAATATTGATGTCTTTGCATGAGTAATTAAGGATATCACAGGGTTAGATCCAGGCTTCACATGTCACCGCTTGCACATGAATGAAGATGCAAAGCCTATGAGACAAAAGATGAGAAGCATTAGGCCAAAGTATGCTGAGGTGATTCAGGAGGAGGTTGTAAGGTTAAAAGGGGCGGGAATAATAAGAGAGGTGGAGTTCATAGACTGGTTGTCCAACGTCGTCATGGTACCAAAGAAAAATAATAAGGTCCGTATGTGTGTCGACTTTACAGACGTCAACTTAGAGTGTCCTAAAGACAATTACCCCATGCCGTGAGTTGATGAGTTAGTGGATAGAATGGCGGGATTCAAAATGTTTTCAGTCATGGATGCATCTATGGGGTATAATCAGGTTGCGATGTACGGACTGGATCAGGAGAAGACATCCATCGTGGTGGAAGGCGGTACATATTGGTATACGAGGATGTTGTTTGGTTTGAAGAATGTCGGGGCCACCTTCCAGCGGTTGGGAGAAAAGATGTTTGAGAGGAAGATCCGAAAAGGAATTGAAATATACATAGATGACATGGTGGAAAAGAGCATGTTAGAGGAAGAGCACTTAGAGGGTCTAAGGGAGACATTTAGCATTCCGCGGACACATAATTTGAAGCTCAATCTAGAGAAGTGCACATTCGGAGTGACCATAGGGAAGTTTCTGGGTTACATTGTTACTCATCGAGGAATAGAGGCAAACCCCGAACAAATAAGATCCTTGGTGGAAATTCCATCTCCTCAGAACGTCAAAGAAGTATAGCGACTAGCTGGAAGGTCGCGACATTAAACAGATTCATCTCGAAGTCGTCAGACAAGTATAGACCGCCGTATCGATTGTTGAGGAGTACACTGGATTTCTTATGGACGTTAGAATGTGAGAATGCATTTCAGGTGTTGAAGAGTTACTTGGGCAAGGCTCCTTTGTTGTCACGGCCGGAATAGGGGGAGAAATTGTATCTATATCTGGGGGTCACGGAGAGAACCGACATGCAGACGCATTGGCTTATGTGGTGGTAGCAATACTATGATCCATGGAAAGAACGATAAAAGTAGGGAGGTGGAAGAGGTATTCCAAACTGCGGAAGTGGAAGGGGGATGGATGGACCCTATCAAGCACTTTTTGTCCGGGAGAGAGGTGACTGATAAGAAAGAGAGGAGAAGGTTGTGACAGACTTCCCAGAGATACACATTGCTAGGTGGAGAGTTATACTGAAAGAATTTTGATGGGCCGTTACTGAAATGTCTTGGGCCGAGGTTGGCACAAAAGGTACTAGCAGAACTGCATGGGGGAGATTGTGGGAGCCATTTAGCGGGAAGAACCATAGCACACCGGCTTTTGACTCAGGGTTATTTTTGGCGCCATATGAAAAGAGACGTGGTGGAGTTTTCTAAGAAGTGTGAAAAATGTCAGAGGTTCTCTCAATTGATATTCGCACCTGCTGAGCCGCTGCACAACATGTTTAGTCTGTGGCCGTTCGCTATGTGGGCCATGGATATAGTAGGACCGCTACCCATGGCCAGCGGCAAGAGGAGATTCATGTTAGCGGCCACAGATTACTTCACCAAGTGGATAGAGGCTGTGGCATTGCAGCAGGTGAAGGAGGAGTAGGTGATTAAATTCTTATGGGAAGATATCATATGTAGATTTGGACTGCCGCATTCTATCATAGTGGACAATGGAACACAGTTCATGGGGTCAAAGGTGAAAGATTTCTTGCAAGCATACAATGTGAAACAAGGATTCTTTGCCCCATACAATCCAGAGGGCAACAGACAGGCTGAATCATCTAACAAGACCATAATGAACAACCTTAAGAGAAAGCTGGAGGATAGGAAGGGGGCGTGGGACGATGAGTTGTATCATGTCCTCTAGGCTTACCGAACTACACCGCGAACTTCCACCAGAGACTCCTTTCTCACTAGCTTATGGCATAGAGGTGGTGATTCCGTCGGAGATGGTGGCATCCACAACTCGGACTAAGGTTGTTGAGGAGGGTTTGAACTAGGGCATACTATCAAGGGATTTGAATTTGGCAGAGGAGAGAAGGGACTCCGCGTGTATCAGGCTGGAGGAGTATCACAAACGCTTGCAAAGGTAGTATAATAAGAGAGTAAAGCTATGACAATTCCAAATGGGAGATTTCGTGCTCCACAGAGTGACTCCAAGTACCAAGAGAGAGAATGATGAAAAGTTGGGCCCAAATTGGGAGGGGCCCTATACAGTGGTGGATATAGGAGGGGCTGACACCTACAAGTTGCAAACGGTGGGAGGGAAATTAATAGAGAGGCCATGGAATGTGAGAATGTTGAAAAAGTTTTACACTTGAATGTAATACGTACAGGTTTAGTGCAAGAGACTTGAGCTGTTTGCAAATATATAATACAACGACACTTTTGAGAAATATAAAGGCTTACAATTGAACACTTTTGAGAGATGAATTCGTGGACATGAGGTCTGAATCAAACTGATTAAAGGTTTCCCTCCCGATGGGATTCAATTGAAGACAGCCGGGGGTGGGGGATGAACCCTTCGTGGACATGAGGTCTGAATCAAACTGGGGGACAAGATGAGTTGCCCCTCCCCCCCGATGGGATTCACGACCAAACTAGAGAGGGGGGGGGGACGAGCCCTCCACAAAAGGAAGTTCCGAATTGTGCTTTGGGGCAAATTGAGCTGCCCTCAAATAGAGTTGGGACATATAGAGATGTCCCCGGAGCTTAAGGACAAAGTGGAGTCTATACAAGGAGAGTGAGAAAGAGATAGGGAAATGCATCAAAATGCTAAGGCAAAGAGCCACATAGATCCAATTGTCTAGAAAGTTGTCTAAGTTACAAATGCAAATAACGGGTATCAAGGGCCTATGCAAGTTAAGGAAATACCACAACATATATTAAAGCTGTAGAGTTAGATTTGCCAACCACCATAGAGACAATCTGGGAATAAATGCGAATAAGTTAAAGGATCAAGTGAATAACATCTCTCAATATAGAGTATCAAGAAATAGAGTATCAAACATAAATCACACATAGCTAAACAAAAAAAAATTACAATGCAACACTCAGACATTTTCGTTAATCACTTCATCCGCAGCTTCCACGATAGCGGCGTTTGCAGCTGCTTCATTGGCCACAACAATGCGTTCAGCGACATCTCTAGGAACTGAGACATCAATGGAAGATACAGGAGTTGTGGGGATCATAGCAACTGTGGACTCTTCAGCAGGGGTAGGCATCTTCGGAAGTAGATGACCTTTTTGGGTAAGGTGGGCGTATTCTTCCTTGATCTTTTTAGCCACCTGTTTGTTAGCCAAGGCCTTAAAGCGCTCCTGGAGTTTGTCTATATCAGCCTAGCCCTGATGTTGCTAAGAGAGAGATCTTTCACTGCTTCATTGTGCTGCTGGAGTAGGGCTTCGCGCTGATTGCTCAGGCGGTCGTTGACCCCATCCATATACTGTTGATGGGCAGCCTTAGCACTTTTGAGCTTATCCTGCGCTTTGAGCTTTGCCAATTCTGCGGCCTCTAATTCCTGTTGGAGACGAGAGCATATCTCCTTCAGCTTTTCAAGGTGGGTGACGTCCTTCTTCCATTACTCCACCTTGGATCTAGCTCCAAACAGTTCGCGGATCATATAGGAGATATCCAGGCTCACCTAAAATTAAGGAGAAGGTTAAGGCAACAAAGAGTAGACACAAATAAAGATAAAATCAAGAATGAGGATTACCTTCTCCCAGCTGGTATAGAAGGAAGTCCTGTGTTGATCAAATGAGCCCCCTTCCGCATAAGCTATATCTTTGGGAAGGTGTGACCCGTAGAACAGAGCAGAGGCCACAACATGGTTCTCCATGGCAGAGTCGCCAATGTTGATAGTGTGGCTGTAGACCTTAAAGGTGTGGCAGAAGGCGGCGAGTGTGTTGGCGGACTCTTTACCAGATTTACTCACTAGCTCCTTGCCAGGCCGATGGGCTGGGCGTGCGGGAGGAGCAAGGGAGGTGGGGATAGGAGCGAGTGATATGGAAATTGGCTCTTTGAATACAGAAGTCCACAAACGTTTGTGGGGCAGCCCAGGCGGAGAAGCAACGGTGGAAGAGAGTGGAACTTCAATCACCTCATCCTCATCAGAGTCACTGTCAAATAGTTTCCTCTTCGAGATATCCATATCAGAGTTGGGAGAATCCGCAGAAGGGGAGTGAGGGGATAAATATTGATCCTCCCAAGTGACGAGGGATTTGTAAGAATGGATGGTGGCTGGGGTTGATGGGGAGTTGAGAGAGGGTTGTGTGGATCCACAGTTAACATGTTTTGTGGAACGGCGTGTCTTGGTCTGAGGCCTTCTCTCAGGTAGAAGAGAGGCATGAGGTTTTCTCTCTTTAGGGGGAGGGGGACGGTAAAAGGGGGCGCTATATCTGCCAATGGTTTGAAGTTGTGGATTAGACAGCAGCGGAGTGCCAGTAGAGGGGTCGATACCTAGGACCACGGGTTGAGAAGATCCTAGTTTGCGGAGTTTCTGAAAAAGTGTAGAAGTTACGCCGGTGTAGACGCGCGACTCCGAGTTTGTTCTCCAACCTGTACAAGGAAATTGCAATATTACACTTCATAACACAAACTGCGCATACAAAGGGAAAGATGAAAAGGGGACTCACCATTGGGCAGGAAGGCAAGATGGTTCAGAGTCAATTCGGGTGGGAGATCCGCGGATAGAAAGTTCCCAGAAACATACAGTGGATAATGGTGCCATGTCTTGTCTGAGGTTGTGATACGAAGGACAAACGATTGTTTTTCAGGACGGACGCAAAAGGAGTGGTAACCTGATAAATGATAATAATTGAATAGTCTACCTACGAAATGAACGATGAAATCAAAACGTAAGTAAACTAAACTATTTTATGTGTCTATTTTTTATCAAAGATTCTACTATTAATTCAATCGAAATAAAGTGGAGTAACAAATTCGTTCCACTCCTAGTGCTCTAGCATGCTGTGTTTTCTAATCTAATTAGTCGGTCTTAAGTCTAATGAGAGTTTTACGAGGGGGAATTATACTACGATGCAATATGAAATTGATTATTTTAATTTAAACTACGAATGCTATGGAAATATGATTGTTTTTGAATCTAGATAAAGGATTAGAGGGGAATTGAATCCACCTCGAATCCAACTTAATAACCTAGCATAGATTGTTGTATCTCGATTCTTACGTTCTTACGGCAAGAATTTCGAGTTCTAATCCCTAGTGTTCGTGGCATTTCTACCAAATACTAACTAGCATGTGAGGTCGTCCACCCATTCTCATGGCGAAACACGACCTTCTAGAGTGGAATAGAATCTACAAACAATTCTACACTAACAACTAAGTTTTCATCAAGGCTTCATCAACCCCTCTAATGGAGGTTTTAGCCTTGATTCATCAAACCATCATTTCCCATTGAAATTGAATACAACATATTACAAAGATTCTAACTTTATGAAATTTAACTAAATAATAATCGAAATCTAATTAATTAACTAAGAATGAAATAAGAACAAGAATTTAAACTAGATCTATAAATGCAAATGACAAAAATCAAAATTGAATAATAATAACTATTTTATTTATCTCATTAAATGATGAACAATCATTCAAGGAGTTAAATAAAAACAAGATATGAAACTAATTAAATTAAACTAATTAAATCTAAGGAAAACTGGATCTAGAATTAATTAATGGAGGCTACTAATCTAATTTCTAATTTAGGTCTAACTATCTACCATTAACAAAGAGTGAAGCTTTGGTTTTTATACATTCAGATCCAAAAATCGTGCATGGGCTTGGAGCCATGTTTTGGGCCAGAGAATCAGGCCCAAAACCCAATTCTTTCAGTCCAAAAAGGCCTCTTCAGCTACAGTTGTCTTCAACAGACTTTTCGTCCACTTTTGCTCCTTTGATTGGGTCAAGGCTTGGACCATTGGAAAGCTCTTTCCGAGCCGGTCGTTTTGACATAAGGTAGGCCCCATTCCGAGATCCGAGTCCAAAGATACGGTCTTGGAAGTTCTCACGACTTTGTGTCTTGCATTTTACGCCCGCGTTGACTTTGACTTTTCAGCTTTGACCGGGCTTTAGAAAGGCTTTGTCTTCTTGAATCTTGGCCTTTAATCATGGAACTCCTTAGTAACCGACCTTTGCTCCTTTATCTCGCTAAAGTGGCACATTTCTGCACATAATGGACTTTGAAGCCTGAAATGCATAAAAACACGTAATCAGTATTAACTCTTACTTATTATTCACATAATTGGTCTAAAAGTATGATTGTTAAGGGGTTAAAACTACAGTTTTGGGCTCTTATCAAACCATTTGATAATTGATAAAATGATATGAATAGCTTACCTACGAAATGAACGATGAAATCAAAACGTAAGTAAACTAAACTATTTATGTTTCTATGTTATCAAGGTTTCCTACTCTCAATTCTATCGAAATAGAGTGGAGTAAGAAGTTCGTTCCACTCCTAGTGCTCTAGCATGTAATTGTTTTCTAATCTAATTAATCGGTCTTAAGTCTAATGAGAGTTTTACGAGGGGGAATTATACTACGATGCAATATGAAAAGCAATATGTTGAATGTCACTACGAAATATATGGAAATACTAATGTTCTTGAATCTAGATAAAGAATTAGAGGGGAATTGAATCCACCTCGAATCCAACTTAATCACCTAGAATAGACTGTTGTAATCCAATTCTTACGTTCTTACGGTAAGAATTGGTCGTTCTAATCCCTAATTAACATGACATTTCTACCAATTATAACTAGCATGTGAGGTCGTCCACCCATTCTCATGGCGAAACATGACCTTCTAGAATGGAATAGACTCTACAACGCTTCTACACTATACAACTAAGTTTTCATCAAGGCTTCATCAACCCCTCTAATGGAGGTTTTAGCCTTGATTCATCAAACCATCATTTCCCATTGAAATTGAATACAACATATTACAAAGATTCTAACTTTATGAAATTTAACTAAACAATAATCGAAATCTAATTAATAACTAAGAATTGAATGATAACAAGAATTGAAATTAGATCTAATAAATTGTAAATGACAAAAATCGAAATTGACAAGAATAACTATTTTATTTATCTAATCAATAAAGAACAATGATTTAAAGTTTTAATCTAAAACAGGGAATGAAATTCTAAAACTGAGATCTAAAACTAATTAATGGAGGCTACTAATCTAATTTCTAATCTAGGTCTAACTATCTACCATTAACAAAGAGCTAAGCTTTTGTTTTTATACATTCAGATCCAAAAATTGTGCATGGGCTTGGAGCCATGTTTTGGGCCAGAGAATCAGGCCCAAAACCCAATTCTTTCAGTCCAAAAAGGCCTCTTCAGCTATAGTTGGCTTAAACAGACTTTTCGTCCACTTTTGCTCCTCTGATTGGGTCAAGCCTTGGACCATTGGAAAGCTCTTTCCGAGCCGGTCGTGTTGAAATAAGGTAGGCCCCATTCCGAGGCCTGAGTCCAAAGATATGGCCTTCGGAAGTTCTGCTGACTTGTGTGCTGTTTCTGCCCGCGTCGACTTTTCAGCTTTTGACCGGGCTTTAGAAAGGCTTTATCTTCTTGAATCTTGGCCTTTAATCATGGAACTCCTTAGTAACCGACCTTTGCTCCTTTATCTCGCTAAAGTGGCACATTTCTGCACATAATGGACTTTGAAGCCTGAAATGCATAAAAACACGTAATCAGTGTTAACTCTTAATTATTACTCACATAATTGGTCTAATAGTATGATGGTTAAGGGGTTAAAACTACAGTTTTGGGCTCTTATCAAACCACCCCGAAACAGCATTTTGCTTGTCCTCAAGCAAAGATGAGAAATTAGAATAAGTGACCAAAAATGGAGTTCTATCTACTCGTTTATTTGAGTGCGATTGCATTGACCATATGCAACAAGGCCTTAAACCACTAGGAATTCCCTAGTGGACAAGTTATAGTCTCATGAGAGTTTTCCAGTGAAGGTACTCACAAACTTCATCTATACTACAACGACTAAGAAATAAAACTATTGTTTCCTTATTCATGCTCTAAAAATTAACTATACCTCTTACTAGCAATGCATATAGAGTAATCAAGTCGAAACCTAAGCTAATATATGCATAATAATTAATCATCTACGAATAAACATATATACAATGAGTAATGCTATGAAATGCAGTAACAGGTCCGTTTCTGAAACTTTGGAATAGCGTCCTTAAGTAGGTTCTCACATAAAAGTCAAGACAAAAATCACTCTGATTTTTCCACTCAAGTTTTGCTACTCTAGTGTGCAGTGGGCATACTTTACCTTACAATCTCAATGACACACAAGGAAGCCGAAGTTGATCAAACACATCTGCCACTTACTATCCCACTAACCTATTCCTAATTGAGCTAGAAGTCTTTTTATTAGGTGTCATGGGATTAGGAGATGGTTTAAGAAGGAAGGAAATGGATATTCAAAAGGGACAAGTCTGAGATAATAGAGTCTTCATATTATGTAACTAAAGAAAACCTTGTTATTTACTTTTGCTTCTACACTTTGTTTCCATCGTTAGCCATATTTTTTTTTCCTTTTTCTTTGGCTTTTGACTCATTTTATTCTATTTTTTTGGAGTTTTTATTTTATTTCTATTTTTATTTTTCTTTTCTTTGGATGGAAACTTCTTTTCTTTATTTTTTTGAAGCAATTAACTAACTTTTGTTTACACAGGTTTTTCTCTTCTTCTTTCTTCCTTATTCTATTCTCAGACTTATCTAAATTGGGTAGGTTGATTTTTTTTTTTTTTATTTTGTTACGTTTTGTAACAAGGTAAAAGGATTTGTGGTTTATGAAAGGGCTAATGAAAGGCTCGATTAGGCTGACTAGCGGAAAATATACTTAGGTCGAATTTCTAGCTATATCGATCCAAAAAGGCCTAAATTCTCTCTTAGGACATGGTATAGTGGTCAAGCAAGTGGACGTGTGATTTCTCTATTCGGAATATACTTCTCCCTTGTGTCATTTCTCAAATGTTTCACTCATATAAGGCTTTAGGCTATATTCTCACAGGATTTGTAGAATAAGTACTCTAGCCTAGATTTTAAACTTATTGCCAAACAATCATAGATACTCATGTAATATATTTATAGATAGATGCAACGATTATTACCTACATATTAACCTAAGTTTCTAAAAACTATTCTAATGCAAAAGCTACGTGAGACTTCTAGATTATTAAGAGCATAGAGAAAGAAACAATACCAATATTCCTAAGTGTATAGCATAAACTTTTTATTATTTTTATTATTTTTATTTATTTATTTATTTTTTTAAGACAAATAATACGTAATATACAACCTAATATGTGCTTAACATTTACATCGTGTTTCTATACCACCCCCAAACAATTTGGGAGAAGGGGGTTCATGAAACAATTCAATAGCACAATTAAATTATGTAACTAACTAATTTTTATAATTTTTAATATTTTATAAATAAAAGTGCATAATTTACATCCTAAAAGTGTCTAATTTTTGCAAATGTTTCTATCCCACCCCCAAACAATCGAACGCTTTGTTCTCAAAGTGTAAAGAGATAAGGAAAGAATTTACCATAAAAAGCGTGGCAAAATTGGCGCACTGCAATGAAATATTGTAAAGATGATATGATAATATGAAGCACAATTAAAAGCGTTGCGTACTAACTAACACAAACTCTCTTGGAGTAAACATGACAGGCTTAGGGTGGCAACAAGATTTGAAATGAATACCAAAATCACCACCCCCAAACAAAATTGGAAAACTCTTTTTAAGTTTGAAATTTTTGTTTGGCCTATACTCGAGAAGGTTGGTATTGTACTAAAAACTTGGGTCTTTTAATGTCGATTCGAGACTTGCTAGATTACTATTTTTATAGCTTTAAACTTTTTACTTTTTATGAATTAGGTTTAATATAAAGGAAAACAATAAGCGATAAAGACATAATTCACACCATAGAGAAACATGACTCAAAAATCAAGAAAACATGCAAGAGTGGAAAACGTGAATTATGTGAACCGTGGACTTAGGATCCGTACTTACAACCACACACTCCATAGGGGGGCCCGGTTACCTGAATGGTGCATTCACCAATATATGGAAATGAAAGGAAATGCACCAAACACAAAAATTGAGTCGATTTATAGTCGATACTCGAGACTTTATCTAAATATATGTATGAATATGCAGGTTTATCATATATCAACAACCGAAATAGTTGTGGATCATTCCATAAATAAATATCACAGAAAACATATCCAAACACAATCAAGCACCAAGATTTCCTACAACGCGCGACCTAGTGGAATGAAAGTTTAAGTCGGATAGACCTATAACATAACCGAGCATGCACCTTATGTTTCATCTTTGAACGAGAGGGTGTCCTAGTGAATAAGTGTGGAAAAGTGAATGGTTGTGGAAAATATGGTAGATTGGGATAAGTTTTAGAGGGAAAGCATGGAAAAAATGAGGATGTGCGTTTAGCACAAAACTCATTCATGGTGTAGTTAGGGACTGTCTCAAGTCTGAAAATGAAGGTGTCAAGTGGTTTATCCTTGGGAAGTATTTGTTTACTAGGTGGATTTAAAAAATCATGAAGCACAGGAGAAACTAAAGGATCGAGTGCAAACTCGAGGTTCCTTTGAAAAGGTGGAGGGTGGGAAATATTGGTGATGGAAGGTGAATGATTCTCAGCTAGAGCTCTCAAGTCCATATCATTAGAAATCTTGATATATGTAAGACATTCCTCAATAGGTGGGTCAAAAGGATCACTGGGATAGAGATTGAAAAATTCATCTTCCGTCATAGCATCAAGGGATGAATGGTTGTTGGCAAGGGGGGACTCGCGAAGTGGTAAAGAAGCGGTGCAAAAGAGTTGCAGGAATTCTTCTTCGATTTCGCCTACTACGGGAGTCATTGTTAAAGTCGGAATTTCGAAGGAAAGGAATTTGTTAACTGTTTCTCGGAAACATGTTTTGAAGTAATCTTGAGCTAAGCTCTCGATCATGCTAACCTCGCCATTTGTAGAGGAATCGGATATCGCGGTCCTCGCTTTTTGAAAACATTTACCTCAACGAAAGATGGCCAAAAAGACAAGGACATCGAACCATTGGGCAGGTTTATAAGCCGTTGGCAGTAGCCAAGAAGGGACGCCCTAAAATGATAGGTACAGAGTCATTAGTGACTTCTGTGTCGAGGATAACGAAGTCGGCTGGGTAGTAAAAATTTTGGACTTTAACCAGCACGTTTTCAACCACACCCTTAGGGTACTTAATAGACCGATCAGCTAATTGCAATGTCATTTTAGTAGGTTGCATCTCCTCTAGACTTATTTGTTTATACAAATAAAACGGGAGTAAGTTAACACTAGCCCCCAGGTTTAGTAGTGCGGTCATTGTGTGAGAATCTCCTAAGGTGCATTGTACAGTAGGACGACCAGGGTCCTTGTACTTAACAATTCCATTATTTTCGGATAAAGTTGGGAACTGTTCAGTTAGAAAGGCGTCTTTAGGTATGTTGGTCTTAAGCCTAGTAGTGCACAACTCCTTAAGAAACTTAGCGTGGTTAGGTAGCTTTTTTATAGCTTCGAGAAAAGGAAGGTTTATCGTTAGATTTTTGAAAACGTTCCTAATGTCCTCAAAGTTAGTATCCCTGGTTAGCATGGCTAATTTCTCGAGGGAACGGTGGTTTCATCTATATTTAGCGTATGGCTCGACTTGATGTGTAACCTTGGCTTCTCGTTTCTTAGGTTGTGGTTTAACCGGTACCTCTACAACGGTGGTAGGTTCTTCGGTTTCTATTTCGGTATCTAGTTCGACATCGGTGTAGGGAGTATTGATGGGGTAACTATAGGCATAGTTACTTTTTGTTATCAACCACTCTTCCGTAACGGAGAGTGGTGATGGCATTTAGCTTCACCTACGGTTGTCGCTTTCGCATACTAGTATTACCGTTTACCTCAAAGGCGTGGTTTGCTTTGTTCTAGGGTTGGGTATCGCTTGGCCGGAAACACGCCTTTTGGTTGGCTTTCTCTTGGGCTAACTGTTAGTTTAAATTATTAACGGATTGTAGAATGTGTTGGTTAGATTGAGCCATGGTTTGGAAAAGTTGTTGGCTCACTTGTATGAAGGTGTCAAGACGATCGGTTGTGTGGGTGTAGTAGTCATGGGTGGTGTGGATCGAACTATCTCGTTGATTATTTATGGGCGGATTGTGATAGTTATTATTTACGGAACGATACCTCTATTAGCATTATAATTATTATAACTACATTGACCTTGTGCTTGACTTTGTCGAGGTTGCGCTTTGGTTGTTATAATTATTATAATTACCCCGATCCTCGTCCTTGTTGTGGTGGAGCTTGGTTATAACTGCGTTGGCCTAACATATTGATTATTGTACCCTGTAGGTGTGACTTGTTGGTTA
Source organism: Coptis chinensis (assembly GCF_015680905.1). Lineage (NCBI taxonomy): Eukaryota > Viridiplantae > Streptophyta > Magnoliopsida > Ranunculales > Ranunculaceae > Coptis > Coptis chinensis. The sequence goes on from NC_141456.1 coordinate 44,529,406, forward strand.
TTTCTCCAACCGAAGTTGGGATTTTGTCTCCAAGGGGCGTTAGGTTCACTATTAATGGAACAAGAATGTTCATAGGCTATAGGACAGTGGGAGTCGGGATGCTCAGGACTCCAACAGAAACTACATGGATTTGAATTTACATTCATGACGGGGATAGGCTTTTGTTGTATAGAAATAGCCTCTACCTTTTTAGTTAGAGATTCGATTAAATTTTTAAGTTCTGGATCGGGTTTCATCTCAAACATACCGGCGGCCTTAACTGTTGAAGAAGAACTAGCAGAGCGGGGGATATCATCACTCCCCCCCAATTGTTATTGCGTTTAGTTTGTTCTTCTAAAAATTTGTAAGCCTCCGAGGCTCCTTTACTTAGGAAACTACCCCCATTCATTATGTCAAGGACTTCTTTATGGTGATATTAAAGTTTTTGAAAAAGGCATGCACTAATGTGTCTTTTGCTAGATTATGGTGTGGACACTCTATAAGCAGATCGGTGAAACGATTCCAAGCCTCTGAAAATGATTCATGAGGATTATGTCGAAAGAAGTGAATCTTGGAAAGCATTTCATCCGTCTTTAGGGGTGGGTAAAAATGTTCCATAAACAGCTGAACAAGTTTGGCCCATGAGTCCACAGAATTAGGAGCTTGGGCAGTTAACCAAAGACGCCTTTATCGCTAAGGTGAAAGGGAATACCCTCAATTTAATTTGTTCCGCTTTCAACCGTAGGATGGTGGGAATGTTGTAAGGACTTGTTCAATCCTACGCATGTGCTGATAAGGTTTTTCATGAAAAACGGGTAACAAATTAAATATATTTGTGGGGATGCGGAAATCCCCCACTAGGTCTGCTAGAACGATGCAAGATTTAGGGCTATCATTTCAAGGCTTTATAAAAGTCGAGAGAGAGGAGTCTCTCTTTCTTGACCATAATATCGTGGTGTGTGTGAAATAGTAGCTAGAGGTGTAGTGGGTGGGAAACTAGATAGACTTGTTTGTTGAAGTTGCCGTGTAATTACGTTAGTTGTTTTTCTTCGACCAGACCTTAATCTCATGCAAGACTAAGTCGAACTTAACTAAACATGCAACACTCCAAACAATTCGATATACTAGTAGAAACCTCTAACCGGAGATCGCGAGGTGTGGAAGAAAGGAATGACGATTGCGCCCTTGCTTCGCTTTATGAATAGCGTCTTGTTTACGCGTGTTTAGTGTATATAACAAGTTAAAACACTGAAAAACTTGAAAAATCGGGTTCAAAACAAACCGTAGAAACGGAAAATTTGGCTTAGTGGCGCTGGTTCGCATAGATAGCGCGGTCGCTCCATGTCCGATAAGTGGCTGGGTGGTCGCTTTGGTATGAGGGGTGGTCGCGACTCGAGGTCCAAGAATCGAGGGCTGGTCGCTACTGGGTATGAGGGCTGGTCGCTTCCGGGTCCAGAGTATAGCGCAGCAGCGCTCCTTATAAGCGTGGTCTTCGATTAATATATTTCGCGGAACTTTTCAACGCTGAAATGGACAACCACAGGATGAATCAAACAAGGGTGGGTGGGTTTAATGGGACTTAAAAATGACTAATTATACTATGAAAACAATTCTAAAGTACACTAAGATGGAAAGATGGGTTCCTACAGTGCTTCTCGGCTAGACAAGAAATGGTGTGACTCTTAGTTAGTGGGTATGGGCTTTGTTATTTGGTTATGGGCTGGTCTCTTTAGTTGCTAAGAATTGGCTTGGCACACATGGTCCAGTCTTAGGCTATTGGACCTAGACTAAACTTTAGGCCCAAATTCCATTTCCTTTTATTTCCTATTGTCTTTACTCACATGCTTTAACCAGGCCCAACCAGACTAGGGGAACTCATGACAGTGACATCCCGAATCTCGACAGTTTCCACACTTTTAATCATGTTAAGTCCAATTCCTGTAAAACCACCAAAAATACACTAACTAGATCAAACGAATAAATTAAACGAACTAACTAATATAAAATTGAGCGTGAATAATGTAATATTTATGCGCTTATCAAATACCCCCAAACTTACATTTTGCTAGTCCTCAAGCAAAACTAAATCTAAACTAATAACAAAAATTAAAAATCCTAACTCATTTTCGTAGGAATCACGATTACACTTAGCATGTGCAACAAGCCTTTTAAACCCCTAGGTTTACCCTAGTGGACGAGTTTAGTCTCGTGAGAGTTTTCAGAGAAGATACTCACAAACTTCATCTATACTATAATGACTAAGAAATAACAAGTAATGTTCCCTTTAATTTATCTCTCAGATATTCATACTTCTCACTAGCAAGGAATAAAGAATACTCGCTTTTAAAACCTAAGTTAACATATGCATAATAATCAAATCATCTACAAATAAACATACATGCAATGAACAAAACTATGAAATGCAAGTAAGGTGTTCGATTCTGAAACTTGAATAAGCGTCCCTAAGTAGGTCCTCACAAATATGTCAAGACAAAAATACTCTGATTTTTCCGCTCAGGTTTAAGCTTTCACTCTAGTGTCGCGGTGAGCACACTTTTCCTCTCAATCTCAATGACATCCAAAGGAGCCGAGGTTGATCAAACACATCTGCCACTTACTATCACACCAACATATTCCTAATTGAGCTAAATGTCTTTATTAGGTGTTATGTATGGCTTAGGTGATAGTTTAAAAATAACTGGAATGGATAAACAAAATAGACAAGTCTGAGAAAATATGGTCTTCAAATTCCGTAACTAGAGAAAGTCTTGTTCTTACTTTGCTTCTACACTTTGTTTCCATCCTTAGCCCTTTTGTTTCGGCTTTTTGACTCCTTTGATTCTATTTTTGGAGTTCTAACTTTTTTTTTTATTTTATTTCTATTCATTTTTCTTTTCTTTGGATGGAAACTTTCTTTTCTTTATTTTTCTTTTGAAGCAACTAACAAATTCTTGATTTTCCACAGGTCTTTCTCATTTCTTTTCTTCATTTCATCCTATTTCTCAAACTTATCAAATGGGTAGACTATTTTTATTTATTTGTTTATTTTTTTTATATAGGGTAAGGAATTTGTGGTTTATGAAAAAGCTAATGAAAGGCTCAGTGGGGCGACTAGCGGAAAAAATATTCTTTAGGTTTGAATTTCTGGCTATATCGATCCAAAGATTGCCTAAATTCTCTTTTAGGATATGGTATGATGATCAAGCAAGTGGACGTGTGTTTTCTCTACTCGGAATTAACCTCTCCCTTGTGTCATCACTCAGATATCAACTCATATGAGGCTTTTAGGCTAGATTCTCACCGGATATGTAAAATTAAGCACTCTAACCTAGGTCTTAGAAAAGTACTGCCAAGTACAAATATAACGCTCATGCAAGACATTTATGAAAAGATGCAGAGACTATTACCTATATCTTAACTTAAGTTTCTTAATAACCACTCTTAATTCTAATGCTAGCTGAGATTTCTAGACTATAATCATCATAGAAAAAGAAACAATACCACTTCCCCTAAGTGCATAGTATACATAAGTTTTATTTTTCGCTAAACAAAACATTTTGTTCCCACCCCCGAAACCCAATTCTTTCAGTCCAAAAAGGCCCAAAACCCAATTCTTTCAGTCCAAAAAGGCCTCTTCAGATGCAGTTGGATTCAACAGACTTTTCGTCCACTTCTGCTCCTCTTATTGGTTCAAGGCTTGGACCATCGGAAAGCTCTTTCCGAGCCGGTCGTTTTGACATAAGGTAGGCCCCATTCTGAGGTCTGAGTCCAAAGATACGGTCTTCGGAAGTTCTGCTGACTTTGTGTGCTGTTTCTGCCCGCGTTGACTTTGACTTTTCAGCTTTGAGCGGGCTTTAGAAAGGCTTTGTCTTCTTGAATCTTGGCCTTTAATCATGGAACTCCTTAGTAACCGACTTTTGCTCATTTATCTCGCTAAAGTGGCACATTTCTGCACATAATGGACTTTTAAGCCTGAAATGCATAAAAACACGTAATCAGTATTAACTTTTACTTATTATTCACATAATTGGTCTAAAAGTATGATTGTTAAGGGGTTAAAACTACAGTTTTGGGCTCTTATCATAACCCATGCTGACATCTTTGGTGCTCTTATTTATATAATAATGAGCAACTAATGTCGCGGCATGATATTTTGGGTACCCCGAACTTATTATAGTGGTTCGCGGCATACATGATCTTCCAAAAGTTGCTAATGCCTTGGCAAGGAGGTATATTGAAATGGTTGCATACCTCGACATCCAGGGTTGATAAGGGGAAGCGGAGTCCAGAGATGATTTGACTAACCGTGGCTATTAGACACCCCGGTCGGTAGGGAACTAAGTGAGGGAAATAGGTTAGGTCTAGCACATGTTCTAGTATGACATCAGCAGGGATGCCGTAGGGGGACTTGACCACCTCTAAATTAGGTTTACGACTTCGTTGCGGTGGTGGCGGAAGAGCAAAGGGTTGCCCTGAGGTGGAGGGTGCCGCAGATGGATCAATGGGTGGGGGAGACGCCACCATGTTAGAAGGGGAAGAAGAAAAGTCGCCGGAATGGGAGTCCGACATTAGAATGGGTGGCAGAAGAAGAGAACACACAATTTGAAAATGGCAGAGAGAAAAAGATACATATCAAAGATAGCGCAAGAAAGAGAAAGAGAGAGAAAGGGACCAACTTGAAAGAGGGAAAAACCAGTCTGGATCTCAGGCACCGGAATGCTTGCAATAGAAAGAGTAATAGGGAGCAACAACGCCACCAATCGGAGGGATGAAAACAAGAGCGTGAGGGAGGAGGAAGAAGAAATGCGAGAGGAAGAATAAGGGACTAAATGAAAAGGAAGGAAGATTGAGCAGGATTTTATAAGGTGGAAAGGCCAAACAATAATTAAAAGGTGCTGAAATTGAGGGGGCACTAAAAAGAACCGGCAAAAAGGCGACACATGGATGCACATAAAACAAAGAGACACTGACCTCATGAATGTGTTAAACATGTGAAGCCAGTTGTACATGCTAGGGGATAGGCCGTGACTTATAGAAAGAGTAAAAGCCGGGACTCTCGACCCCTCGATCTCAACCATGATCGCGGACTCGAGAGGGGGCATCTGTGGTGGTAGGATCCGGGGTGTGGAAGATCAGTGGTAGGATGAGCTTGGAGCAAGAGATGCTATGAATGTGTGGGGTATAGGATCGGTTCGCGAACTCGTAGGTATGTTGTGGGAACTTTACAAGTGGGGAAAAGAAGACCGAGAGATGGAGGGACAGGTGCACGACTAGGATGAAAGAAAAGTGTGGTATAAAGAGGAAGGAGACGGAGATAGAAAAGGGGGATTTTCATAATTAGGAGAGGACTAGACCTAGCGAAAAGGAAAAGAAATAGAGTGTAGAGTAAATAGTGATACAACACATACGCCATCTGTAACCTACAAAAACAAGTGTCACACAACTCAGTGTTATTCTCCAACAGTCTCAACTCCTATAAATACCTGACTCAACTCAGTTGTCACACCCCAAATTTCCAGACAATATTTAAAACAATGATATTCAATCATCTGGAACCCGGGGTGAAACAAAACTCAATACCCTGTTATCAAACACGATATAAAAAAAAACCTGAAATCAAAAGAAAACTAAAATGAACAACTCTTCATCACATTATTAAACTACAAAGAAACTAACCAACTCTATTACATCTGTCTCAAAACAAAACCGTACACTTCAGAAAAACTTAAACCAGAAGACTCCAAGAGTAACTCCAAATCACGTGTCCTCATCCACTGCACTCCACCATCTATGTTTCCAAGAACACACTCACGTTGCAAAACAAAGCAAACATGGGTCAGCAAATTGAATTTGCTAGTATGAGTAAAACTAAATATAAAATAGGAATACGTTCATATCTTTCGAATAAAGAAATATACTATTCAATCATTTCAACTTGGAAGACAAGTTAGTTATGTATTCTCAAAACAAAGCATGCAGTTTCTTCCCAAGTAAAATTTCAACCCCCAATATACATTTCCAAGAAATCTCAGATAACAGTATTCATCATGCTCACTTTCCAAAATAACTCAAAATATAATTTCCACTTACATTCAACTTATTACATACACATATGATAACTTAGTTAAATATGGGTTTGATACACTTTACCTTTAAGCCAACACGTCGTCTTAGGGTAGGATAACGTCTCTGCATAAAAAGTTAATAAGTCCTACCCTCATGCAAAACAAAGTTAGATTTCCCAAACGTAATCATTTATAATATACATCTATTTCACTCTCATTGCAACCATCATGTGTATATATAATCTAGCATAATATATCGCCAATACTAACTAACATTCATATCACACCACCATATCCATCATATCACGCTAACCATATTCACATTCTTTCGTAAGAAATTATATGCATCATATCATAATATATCACCAATCATATCCAACAACTCGCTCATACTTAAAGCTAATATTTTTCTTAAAAACCACTCGTCTACTGATGAGAACGAGGAACTATATCACAACTAGGGAGTACATTCATCCTTCGTGAGTATTAACTCACACAAACCACATAAACATTTCTCATAAGAAATCATATACATCATATGCAATAGCTCCATCGCACGTAAAATAAATATTTTACTTTGCTTATTAATTATCTTGTTGACTCATTTATTAAAAGACACAACCCAGCCTTTAGTTCCTACTCCACGATTTGCACTACACACATTTGTCAAATCATACATATTCGTGTGCCTCACTCACACCGAGTACCACTACAAGACATATGTCCCAAGCAGGGATATCACCTCCAGGAAATATATTTTCATCTTGTAAACTCATAACTTGTGAGTCACAGCCATCTTTGGGCTTTTCATACACATACACAAAGCCTCTTTTGGGCATAACAAAATATTAGGTCATTCATGGCACATTCAATGAATACCTTGGGTCATTCCCGCCACATTCAAGGAATACCTATCATAACACTAACAGGTCATTCATGGCATATTCAATGAATACCTTGGGTCATTCCTGCCACATTCAAGGAATACCCATACCTACATTCCCGTACACTCAAGGAATACAACCCACCCGCAAGGCGAATGCCTTAGTTCCTCTTTAAGGCGGCTTTTCATATGACATCATTAGTCATAAAAATTTCTTTTCATCAAAGAGGGGTGGAGAGATTTAAAGATGTGGGCGACACATTAAATTTTCACTGGACACTTTTACACCGAATTTTAACACTCAAGAGTTCTCATTTATTATAATATTTTCATTACAAAACAAACATCGTCTCAAACAATAATTCATTACTAAAGATTCCAAACATAATAACTAATCAACTCACATCATTATCAATTATATAAATCATAGATATCAAAAAGTTCAATGAGGAATAACGCATTAGTTAAATGTCTCGTGAATACATTTTAAACAACCACAATCACGTACACAATTAAGTACTAACATTGTTCACATATAGTTATCACAATAACTAATAACTAATAACTAATATATAATATAATGTAGTGTAGTGGCTGCACTTTTGCTCAAAGCTGTCTACGTATCCAAATCTTTCAAGATTGGAATCAAGCATTCGTAGTTCTTATAAGCCATATAGTCAAAGTCAAAGAACAATAAGAATTCATGTTTTAAGGTTGCACACTTTATTTCCCTTTCATTCCTCAATTATATATATATATATATATATTAAGCACAAACTTTAATTTAACATGTCACATGCAGTGATATAACATAAATCTATATTAACATTTAGTATATATGCAACAATTGTACTTGGAATATAATACAAATGTGAAATTTAAGCAATCAAGATTCAAGACACTTGTATGTCTAAGTAAAATCATTTATCTCATTACAATAAGAAAAGTTAACTAGAGCCCCCCTAAAAGGAAAACATGGTAGGTTATCTAGGTAACTTTCCAAAACAATAATGTTTCTTATAGCTATCCAAATGATACACCACTTGATTATTTGAAGACTAGGATAGGTACACTTATTTTTTCATGTAGAACTCGAAGTCCCAATGTCATTCTATCTCATAGTAAAAATAGTTCAAACTTGGTAAAAATCCTAATTTTCAGCAAACTAGATTTCTGATGGACTATCTTCTTAATGACACATCGCTTTCCACAGGTGTCCAAATGCATCGAGGCTTTTTGTGTTGAAAAGCTAACACACAGAATTTACTTTTTGCGAGTCAAACTTCCAGACATCATATCTACCACCACAGACCTTGGAATGCAACAAGGCCAATTGGGTTGGAAATAAGACTAAAAACTCACTTTTTCATGTTTTGGCAAGAGTTTGAATCTGACCCTAACTAGGTGAAAACCACTTCCAAACCAGGCACAGATTCGGCCCAAAAACAAACTCTAACCCAGAGCCCATCTAAATTAATAGAATCTGGTCCACTTAAAATAAAAAGGACCCAGCCCACAAAAATAATAGAAACCAGCCCAACAACTCAAGGCCCAAAACCATAAACTAGGGGTGGGCAATGGGCCGGGTCGGGCTAGCCCGGCCCTAAACATTTAAAGCCCTTCAGATATTAGGGCGGCCCGGCCCTAAAGTCAGCATAGGGCCGGGTCGGGCCGGGTCACAAGTCTAAATCTCAAGCCCTGACCCTGACCCTAGCCCTCTTTAAGGGCTTTAGGGTCGGGCTTTAGGGCCGGGCCTATATATTTTCTTTTTTTTTACTACATCAGTTTTAAAACTCATTTATATTACAAAAATGTACAATAATCTACAAACTCAAAGTCCAACCAATCTAGTAATAATCCTGTATAAGTCCAAAAATTTAAAATGCACATCCACAATAATCTAATGAACTGAAGTACATCGAGAGTTCGGAATTTGTTCTTCCTTGTACTCAAACCTCACTAAAATTACATTTAACATTGAAATACATAGACAAATAATTATATTATCATTTTAAAGGAAGAAGTAATAGATATAAAGAAGAAACATAATAGTTTTGGTTAAGGGTCATGGAAGTTGTTAAACTATTTGTAATATCATAAATTATTTCTATAATAGATTCAAACAAATATAATATTACCTTTCTTCTAATTTAAAAGTGATTCAAGCTTTGTATATGGAAATGAAAATATTGGCTTTTGAACAAGTGATGGAGAAAGGTTTGAGATTACAAATGTCATTTTTCTGACAAAGGGTGTTTTGGTTTCTATGTTACAAATGGTCGCTCAGATTTTGCTTTAATGGTGTGGAAGGAAACCTTTAGTTTTAGACTTGGCTTGGATGTGAATAAAAATATAATTTATAAGAAATAAGTGAGAAAAGAAATTGAGAATAATAAGTTATGGACTTTGACTTGATGATCAAAGGAATAAAGTCTTATTTTTATTAGGCTAGTGCTCATTGTTCTTCATGGCTGCTAAGTTGACAAGTTTTTGTTATATAAAACAAGTTATTGGAAGTACCCTTGGGTGTAAGTGATAAATTACAAAGGACAATGTTATTTTAATTGAAAATATTTAACAAAGAGTTGGACAATTATGGTATGTGTATTTATAGTGAAAGTATGAAACATGGCCGGTTAGGGCTTGGTTAGGGTCGGGCCTATGTTTTAGAATCTTAGCCCTAGCCCTGCCCTAGAAGGCATTAGGGCCGGGCCGGCCCGGCCCTAAACTCTGTGAGGGCTTTAGTTGTGAGGGCTTTATAGGGCTTAGGGTCGGGTCGGTCAGGGCCGGGTTAGGGTCGTTAGGGCCAAATTCCCACCCCTACCATAAACTACTTAAGCCGACAAGTTTATAAAACAACTCAAGCCCATCATTTAAATTAATTTCGGCCCAAGCCCAAACAAAATAAATAGGAACAACATCGCTACCTTCTTCTTCTTCCTCACAGCTCGCCACCTCCACCGAAATAACCACCACCACTCTCACTCACCACCACCGAAACAGTTCAGTTTTGAACCGCTACAAAAACCCAACATCTTGATATCACCAAAACTCGATTCCCCTCAGTTCCTAAAAACCGATCCCGACTCTATTACTGTCCTGCCCAAAGCTTCCACCGTACCCAAACCAACCACCCACATCTACCCTTCACTTGACAATAACAACCAAGAAATTTAAACAGCCAAACACTCGATTAAAACACAACAACCCATATATTCAATCTACAGTTCAAACAACACAATCCAATACAATCAATCAAATAATAATCAACCCATTCAAACATTTAAACCACCAAATCAACAACTCTAATAATAACAGTTTATATCAACAGTGTATAACTAATTAAAAAAACGATTAGTAGTCAAATATGTTTATCAATATAGCTTGGTTAATATAGATTGGTTTCAACAGTATGCAGAATAGTTCGAGAATAAGCAGAACAAAACGAAAAACATATATTTTCGATAGAAGTTTAAATAGGCTATAAGCCAAGTAAAAATCCAATAGTTCAGTGAATGATAATAAAATATCTACTCACCGGTTATACACTCTATCAGTATCTCCAGATAAGCCTCCCTTTTCCTCTCTCAGTAAAACTTTTTTTTTCTTCTGTGTAAAAAAAAAAAATCTCCTTGTAAACTCCTTTACGTGTTTCCCCTTTTTTTTTGAAAACCCCCGAAAACAGGGATGAAGGTTTATCTCTTTACCTTTCCTATCTCCACTAATCTTTATTCTTTTTTATTTTATTTGATCTATTCTTATTCTTATTATTATTATTATTATTTATTATACTAGGAAAATATTAATAAAAAAAATGGGGTGTTATATCAGTGAAATCCCACTAACCTTCTCACTTCTCATTTCCAAAACTCCACTAAAAAAAATGAGTTCTGTCACAGTAACTTCTAACCAATCAAATTTTTACTTTCTTCATTTATACTTTAATCTTGTTTATTACTTTATCTTTATTGAATTTTGTAGTTAACGTCACTGGAAACTGTTCAAACAAGTAGTAGTAAGAATAATAATTCAACGTTAATATGTGCACCAATAATGGGAGATTTAGTTTCACAAAAGTTAATTGATATGGGGAAAGCAAAAAAGAGTGGAGTTGATGTTGTTGAGAAAAGATTGGATCATCTTGAAATTCTTGTTAAACAATGTCCTTTGTCCACACTCTTCACTTACAAGTAAATATACATAACTTATACTTTTGGAGCTAATGTTGGCGTTAATGAACCTGCCCTGTTATATGAACTTTAAAAAAAAAAAAACTCCACCACGAAAAACAATGAATTAGAAGCTAATTTTTGGTAGAGAGGTTCTCCCCACAATATAGATTATCCTTAGAAAAAATCAGTACATTTGAAGATGTCTAGTCGTATCAAAATTTGATTACAATGTTATAAAATTATCCAACGGTCCAAAATTTTCAAATTTCAAAATAACTTTTGACAAGGTTAAACATTTTTATTTGGGCTGATTTTTTGTAGGGAGATTAATCTTCACCAAAAATCTGCCCTCCATTCATCTTATAAATCTACTTTTGATGGTGGAGTTCATTTGGAGTTTATATAAGGTGGAGTTCATATAACGGTCTCGTTTTAGTTTTGATAAATAGAGTTTTGTTTGATGTAATGAATAAAATAATGCACGACACCCTATACCTCCGTTGAGTTGGACTAAAGTTCAGTTTAAATGACTTAAAGTTGTTTGAGATTAGGTATTACCTAGATATATAGGCCTAGAGGGGATTATCTTATTCAATGCATCATTTGTCATTCTTTATTTTGCGTGCTTTACTCCATAGATATGGAGAAGAGGGGAGGTGTATGAGTGTTTGAGTGTACTTAGGGGTTGGTATATGCCTATCTTTGAGTTTTTGTAATGTTTGTGAGCCCAAATTATGATCCAAATGGCTTTTATTGGGAGCATTATATTTATTATGAGATGAATTTTGACCTGACTTTCAATACATTGGTTTTTTCATATGAATTTGGCAAAGCTTATAAAGCTTTATAGTCAAGCAACATTTGGTGATTTGGATAGCTTTTATAAAATTTTCATATACAAACATTATCTGTAAGTATTTTTCTAAGAGATAAAAAATGGCTAAATTTGGGTGCACCCTGCGCACTGTAGAAGAGTCCCTATCTATATCTTAAACTCTAGTATTACTAGCTATTTGGCCCGGTCTATGGCTGGACTTGCAATTTTTTTAAAGTTGATTTTGGGCTTGCTATATTTTTTTAGTTTATTATTATTATTATTATTATTATTTTATGATGAAATAGAAATAGATATTATATTAAACATTAAAAAAACATAAATATATATTGTTAAAAGAGATTATTAAAAACCAATTGTGCGTGGCTGAGAAGTGGAATGAGTAAATGAGTTGTAGGTGGAATTCATGTATGCGCAATCACAACCTAAGGACAAATAGTATAAAAACATTGATCAATTTTTTTATGTATCTCTCAAAGAGTAATCCCCATTATCTTCTAATGACAACAAAATTCAAATGAAAAAAATTTCGGGTTTACATGATAAAATACACGCTTCATTCCTTCATAAACTAAAATACGTGTCAAGTGCATAATTACATTGACTGAGGTTACTCCAAATAGTACACTATTAAACTAAAAAAACATAATTTAAGGAATGCACCCAACTAACGCCAAAATATCAAAAAACAACAAAGAATAAAATTCTTTCCTCGCTACATATGAAGACATGGACTCACCCTTGCACTTGCATCAGATGACATTTCGTGAGAGTGATAGCTTCTTGGATGTCCCATTGTAAAGCTCCTCTAAGCTAACCTTCAGTGGATGCGTCACATCCTCACCCATTCTCTGCCTTCGTCCTCTACTGCTACTAACACCACCTACTTCTTTACCCATTGTGTTTTGAACCCCTTTTGATACTTTTTCTCATTGCTTTTGTCTCCTTGATGCTTTGTGTGGTTATTGTAATCCAACTCCTTTGTTAGTTAATAGTGTATGCTCTAGTCCCCACCTTTTGTCGTGAGGCAAGCTTCATGTTTATTGAATGTATTTCCTTGCATGTGTCCAATTGCTATTATTCTCTCAGAGTCTCAATAAGTTTTCAATAACCAAATGTAAGCAAAACCTTCCTTAATCCTTCATTGCCTCCTTCCCGTTGAAATTGTGGAGACCAATTTGAGCCTAAGAAGCTCAAAGCCGAAATACATAGGACTATAGGAGACACAATGCACAAAAAGACTTTGATATAGGAACTTGCTTGTTCCCAGATAAAATTAGTAAATGTAAGTTACATTGACCATTTTATTGGAACTCAGGAGGGGCTGGTTTCAAAATGTACAAATATAAATGATTAAAATGAATGGCATCTGCTTCTCTTTCTGAAATATATTGAGCTGTCATGTCCGGTTTCAAAAACTATCTGTGTGCTCTTGTTTATATGCATGTACATAAACTTACTAATAACACTTTTTTCCTTCTAATTCTTATCAATACTCTCCAATTGGGGTACATAATTCATTGAGCATTATCTCTTTAAAATTTAGAAATAATTCTACACCTTAGGACTACAAATTCTACATAAATCTTTTTGGATGGGCAGTGAGTGTGGGATCCACTTAAATTAGTCGGTTCTGATTGCTTTATTTTAAATTATTCGTAGAGTTGATTACATTGAAATTTTCTTCAAGAGCTTCCGTTTGCTGAATTGCTGCAAGATCTTGGATCCTCATTATCCATGTGATGAAAGGAGGACATGAATTTGGTGAGTTTGGTCTATTTATCTTGCATTTTGAACGCTTGTTTTTGTTGGATTTTGTCAGATACAATGCTTTAGTAGTTTTCTTTACCTTATCAAGGCTTGCTACAGATTGGCTATTTCAGCTGTAATTGTAAGGATCTTTTTGGTCCCCTCCACCAATCCACCTTCTCAACACCTTCTTAAGTTTTCTAATTTCTTTTTTGATGTTATAACTTGTAGGGTGTCTTCATAAATATAGCTTTCATTGAACCATTTGGACTCACATTGAGAGCAAATCCAATGGGGGCTATATGGGCTTCTAAAGGTAAATATAGCACCCCAACCACAAAAATGTCATTCCAATGGGGCTGCTAAAAGGGTCTTAAATTTGGAAGGAGTAAAAAACCCAGCCAAAGTTAAGACCTTCACTAGCAATACACGGACAGCAGAAACTATGTCGTCCGTATCATTTAACACTTCAAAACAGAAAACGCGATTAGATTGGTTTTTTGATTTTGGGGTGCCAAATTTGGCTAGGCAAGCTAAAAGGCCTATGAGGCACCTTTTAGCTGCCCAATTTAGTAGCTTTCCATTGGACTTGCTCTGATAGAGGTGCTTATAGTTTATTCTTTATTGCTTGTAACTTTTTACAGTTCTATAGCTATATGCATGTGTTAAACATCATAACATAAGCTTTTCTATTTGCTGAGCAGGCTGCGCTCACGGCCTGCCTATGGTTGCTACAAAAACTGGAGGTCTTGTCGATATAAATCGTGTGCATCACAAACTTCACTTTTGAGTTGAACTCGTTATAAATTTTTATGTTGTGTTATGAGGTTGATTTTTTTCGTAGTTCTAATGCCAAAGTTTGACAGGTTCTTGACAATGGTCTCCTTGTTGACCCTCACGACCAGCAGGCTATTGTTGATGCTCTTTTGAAGCTTGTTGCTAATAAACAACTATGGGCTAGATGTCGAAAAAATGGGTTGAAGAATATCCACTTTTTCTCATGGCCTGAGCATTGCAAAACCTACCTATCCCGTATAGCCAGTTGCAGACCAAGGCAACCACAATGGAAAAGAAGTGATGAAGGGTTTGAAAATTCAGATTCATAATCACCAGGTGATTCATTGAGATACATACAAGACATATCTTTGAACTTAAGACTTTCAATGGATGGAGATAAAAATGAAGGGAGTGGCAATCTTGATAATACCTTAGATTCCAAAGATACTGTAGGCGGAAGGAGCAAATTAGAGAACGCTGTTTTTTCATGGTCAAAAGGTGTTCTTAGAGATACTCGTAAGGCTAGTCCCAGTGAGAAAATAGATCAGAATATTGGTTCTAATAAGTTCCCATTGCTTATTAACCCATGTAAATCACTACAGAAAAGAAGAGAGAGGTTGAGTTTAATCTACTTAGCTTAAAGCCCTAAAAAGTTTAATCTAATTTGGAACCTGCCTATTTTATAAGAAGAAAAGAGGTGTGAGACCATAGTTTAGAACGACACATTGATTTTAAGTACTATTCAAATACAAAAACAATAACAAAATTTAGGCCACCACTACATTGTCACGAAGGGAAATAATTTGGAGCTTTGAAATCTTGACAGATTGTGCATTTTCTTTTTTTGGGAAATTGTATTTCTATGTCGACTATCTCTATTTTTCCATACATGCTCAAAAATGTGAAAAACCAAGGTCCTTTATAATGAAAACAAAAATGAGGAAAATTTTACCCTGGTGTGGCAGAACCATTTGACAGAATGGGTGAAGGTGGGTGTCGTCCTGGTAATGGTATCTGCAACGACTTGAGAGCAAACATTTAAAGATCGCTGACCAAGCCATTCATCCTTTTAATGTTTGTCACCTAACACATCTCAAAAAATTGCACCCAAATTCAGAAAAAAAAAACTATTTGTTCTCAGCATTTTAAAATTAAACACCAACTAAGGGTAATGCATATTATGGAGAAAAATATAGCATACATACGATTTGTCTTATAAAGATTTTGCAAACACTACAATATTTGTATCCCTTCATCCCGGTTTTCTTATTGTATTTAAAATAGCTCTGGTTAAACAGGAAGCAAAAGTATTAAGACCTAGCAAAGACAAATCCATATTAAATTAAATTTTATTGAAGATAAATATGGCTTAGTTGCTTTCATAGCTTCCTTCCAGCCACTTTATAGTTTAACATGTAGCTCATATCAATCACCAACTCAATCATTTGAACCATTTAACCACCACCTACAAAATACATAAAACATGTAAAATTGATGTAATAAATTATGTTGCTTAGACTTTAGTGAAAATGTAACTAACATATCACCATATTAATACGACATTGATCTTATAAGCTCTACGCTTTATCAAGAAAATTCATGTAGGGTAAGGTCAGAGCATTTAGCAAGGGAACACTAAAAGTACGTATCCATTCGGCCTAGAAAAGAAATTCTTGTAGTGTAAGGTCAGAACCATCATAAACCTGCCCCCAAGGGGCTATGGATATATAAGAAAATGAAGATAAGTAACATACCATCTTATTGGCGATCCAATAACTGAGCAAGCCAATCCTGCGCCTATAGTAAGCCATAATGTGGTATATATTTTGGGTCTCCATTGAGATGAAACTGGTTAAAACAGTTATACTATGAGCTGAAAACTTCGCTAATCAGTATGAATTCAAGAGGGCTACCTTGAAGTCCAAGAGATTGTTTTTAACATCAACGTCAAAATGGAGAATCTTCACATTTGGGTAAACTGTCATAACAAAATTGTAATTCCTATCTGCATTCTCAAGACATAGGAATGCAATGAGTCAGTGATCCCACAAAAAATAACTTAGTTTATAAGTTCTTGTCAATGCATGTGTGGTGTTGTGATATATGAGGTGTGGAACCTTGTCAATGGTGATTTAGCATATCTACATTCCTCTAAAGTTAGTGTCTTAAATACATTAGCTAAAGTATATTAATATAACCATCCAAGTTTGCATATAATTGAACATAAATCAATCAAAGAAAAATCAATAAACATACAAAAAAAATGGCTTACCGTGCACGCGTAGAGAGAAATATATAGATATTCAATTCCATAATTCAGTAAAGTCTGGCTCATATAAAACCTATGCATTGTTTGGGACCTCATCCAATTTCTATTGTGATAAAATCATAAAAGCAATGTTCTACAATTGGCTAAGGACAAAGTGTAGTAAGTAAGAACATGCATTGCCCATTCCGCTTATCATTTCTCCTTCTTGTCTGTGAACATGATGATAAGTAGACTTGCTTTATATGTGAGGGCGGCTGTCAGGTAAATGTCAGGGTAATGACTAATAATCCAACTTAGAAAACACACCCACTTCCCTTATTCTAAGCTTCATGTGCTTATGAACCTCCAAAGTGTCTTTGTTGTTTTCACATGAAATGGTCCATCAACATATTTGTTTTCGAAACAGGGGCATTTTCCACATATAAGTGGCCTGATATGATAATACCCAATTCCATGAGCAATACTACTAATGCAATGCACCCAGATATATAACATAGTGATATTTATGATGTGTACCGGAAATTATTTAGACGGACTTTAGTAATCAACCCAATGCTAGATCTAGATAACTTCGTAATAACTATTTATATATTGCTCATGATAAGTTTTTTAGTTCGACTTCTAACCTGAGATCATTGCAAACCAGTAGAACATCACCCATTCACCTGAGATTACGATCAATACCCTGAAACATAAAAAAATATAGTTAATGAAAACTAACAATGTTGTTCACTGAATATCTTGTTAAGTCCAGGTCATAATGCATCTTGCTAATTCAAGGACATAAAGAAGAAATTCAGAGTAGGAAAACTTGTTAGTATCATACCTGAGCAAAAAAATAGTGACTTTCCGCCATGCTACTGTCATTGAAATTACATAAACATTATTAAGTAGGAGGAGGTAACAATAATGCTATTAATAGGGAATAAATTTATATTTTCATTTGAAGCAGGCTTTTCGCGTTGTACACTAAAAAAAAGTAACATGTTATAAGACTTGGTCGATGCCCGCAACCATTTGCAATCTCCCTAAAATGTAGTTATGATAAACATGACGTTGTGTCTCACCTGCATTTCAATGGGAAAAATTTGAGAAACAAAAACTGCAGTATAGAGCTTTGATGGATATGCAGGCAGACTCCACAAATTTATTTATAGTCACGTATACAAATCAACAATACATTTTAAACTAAAAATATATGAGAGAACTCAATGCTTTCAAATTTTACCATCAATGCATTTATAAAGCTTGGATGTGATGGTAGTACTGAGGACATTCTTCCTCGCTAAGGCAATATAATTTATATAGCTCCCTTAGGAGATATCATAAGTTGTTTTTATGTTAATCTCAGCAGCTGCTATCACACAAATTTCTATACCTCTAAACTCCAACAGTATAACAAATATAGGATTTGCACTACCATGATAGATTAACTCAGTCTCGCCATTGTTGTTCCTAATATTCCCTTGGTACCCATTTCCATTTGCATTTACTAAGCTTCCAAATTTCTTCAGGTGGTCTAGCCAACTTCAGTAATAATACAAATATATGAAAAAAAAAACAAAAACCAATAGATAATAATTTTAACCTGAAAATCCCAAATAAAATTAGGAAAAGCACTTACAACTATTTAGGTTTGTAAAATTTCTTTTGTGTCTACAATATAGATTATACCTATATAATACGTAACACCTAGGTCCAAATAAATCATTTGTGCTTTCATGAGATGAATCGATTAACACAAGCTACAAACTTCTGCTTGTACTCGATCAAGAGGAAATTCACCTACACAGATCAATCAAGATATTAGTTGTTGTTGTTTTTTTTTTTTGTTTTTTTTTAAGTGGAAATTTTATTGATATTGATAAGAAATTTTACAAATAATTAGGACAAGCGTGCAACAAGCTGCGCCGCAAGTCCTTTCTGAATAGCAAATCCTATTTTTCTAAAAACAAACTCGTTAGAACCAGCTGTCATAACGTTATTGTCCATAACTTTTTGAAGTCTCTTGAGAAGCTCAATAGATTGTTGTTCCAAGAAACCGAAAGGGTCGAAACTAAACAGAATGAAACAATGTTGGTTGGCCATGCAAGCTTCCTCATGCTTCTCCATCTTCCCTGTCGCTACTCTCTTAGCTGCTTCTCCCACCTCAAAGACTCCATTCCCAAGCCCTACCAACGGAGAGGCTCCAGTTACATCAACACATGCATGTCTCCCCTCAGACCGGCCAACTGTAGATCAATAGATTCGCAGGCATAAGTGTAGATCTTCCCTCATTCGGATCAGTGAGAAAATTCACGGGAGCCTCTTTCTTCACTTGTACCCCAGCCTTCCAAAATGCATCACATAAAATATCTCTGACATGATCATGTCGGTATTTGAAACCTGGAAAATGTCTACAATGTGCTGCATGGTCCCCGAAAGCATCTAGTATACTTTTTTTGCAAACAGGGCATAGACCACCATTAGAGTACAAAAGAATCATGAGACGGTACCGGAGAATAGAACGATACTCCACCGGCGACATACGCTGTCCAAGTCCCTCCATCGGAATAACAAGTAGAAAACCCTTTGCATGTTTTGACTGCAAGCATCTAATGACTGCTTTCTGATGAGCAGATAACACAAACTCCCTCTCAAGACCAACAACAATCTTACCATAGAACGCTTCCGCCAAAACTTTTTATGGTTTTGAGGGGACGGTAGCATTCACAGCCATATAACTGAGGTCAAAATCAAGTAGAAAAAGACTCAATGCACTGCTAGCAACATTAAGAATCTCATCCAAAGGCACTGGCCCATAACTCCTAAGAATGTGGTTATGAAGTTCAGAAGTCTGACAACGGGAGGCCACAAAAGCAAAAGTAGAGACATCAGTGGCACAATAAATACCTAACCCACCAAGACGTAATGGGAGTGTCGATAAACGCCACTACAAATCACCTAAGTTAGGACCATCAGAAACCACAACACCCTGGAGAACACTGCGGAGATGCCGATCAAAAATCTTAGCTGCCTCTCTAAAAAGGGATGGTGGACAAGTACAAATCGCAAAGACCAACTTAGAGAGCCCAGCACAAGCCCGTACGAGAGCTAACTCACACTGTGGATCTTCCAATATAGCTAAACTATCCATCAAAGTCGCAACCTTTTCAACACGCTTGCGAGCAAGGCCCATGACAAAGGATGAATCAGTGCTGACCGCACCTCCGAGCAACATGCCCCCTGATGAGGACGGGACAAATCTGAAGGAAAGAGACCAAGAGTGGTGATAAAACATATAATGATAGTTTACCTACGAAATGAACGATAAAACTCAAAACGTAAGTAAACTAAAACTTATCACGAGTCTATATTTATCAAGTTTTCTACTCTCAATTCTATCGAAATAGAGTGGAGTAACAAATTCGTTCCACTCCTAGTTCTCTAGCATGGAATGATTTCATAGTTAACTAATCGGTCTTAAGTCTAATGAGAGGTTTACGAGGGGAATTCTATACTACGAGGTGAATGAAATTAACAAGTTACGAATAACGAAATGATACTGAATACTGAATGTGAATCTAGATAAAGAATTAGAGGGGAATTGATTTCACCTCGAATCCAACATAATCACCTAGCATAAACTGTTGTAATCCAATTCTTACGTTCTTACTGTAAGAATTGCTCGTTCTAATCCCTAATTAACATGGCAATTCTACCAATTATAACTAGCATGTGAGGTCGTTTACCCATTCTCATGGCGAAACACGACCTTCTAGAATGGAATGGACTCTACAACGATTCTACACTTATACAACTAAGCTTTTATCATGGCTTCATCAACCCCTCTAATGGAGGTTTAGCCTTGATTCATCAAACCATCATTTCCCATATTATTATAACTAAACATCATATCAAAATTCTAACTTGACTAATTTAACTAACAATACTTCAATCTAATTTAACAACTCAGAAATGATAATCAACAAGAATTAAAACTAGATCTATAATTTGAAATGACAAAATCGAAATTGACAAATAGCTATTTTATTTATCAAACTAATTAAGAACAATGATTCTAAGAGTTTAATCTAAAACAAGAATTGAATTGAAGCTAAACTAAATTAAAAACAATTAAATCTAGATCTATAATTCTCTATAGTTTTAGGTCTAACTAGCTACCATTAACAAAGAGCTAAGCTTTTGTTTTTATATGTTTTCAGATCCAAAAATCGTGCATGGGCTTGGAGCCATGTTTTGGGCCAGAGAATCAGGCCCAAAACCCAATTCTTTCAGTCCAAAAAGGCTTATTCAGCTGCAGTTGGCTTCAACAGACTTTTCGTCCACTTTTGCTCCTTTGATTGAGTCAATTCTTAGACCATTGGAAATCTCTTTCCGAGCCGGTCGTTTTGACATAAGGTAGGCCCAATTCCGAGGTCAGAGTCCAAAGATACGGCCTTCGGAAGTTCTCACGACTTTGAGTCTTTGTTTTACGCCGTTGACTTTTCAGCTTTTGACCGGGCTTTAGAAAGGCTTTGTCTTCTTGAATCTTGGCCTTTAATCACAGAACTCCTTAGCAACCGACCTTTGCTCCGTTATCTCGCTAAATTGGCACATTTCTGCACATAATGGACTTTGAAGCCTGAAATGCATAAAAACACGTAATCAGTATTAACTCTTAATTATTACTTACATAATTGGTCTAAAAGTATGACTGTTACAGGGTTAGAACTACAGTTTTAGGCTCTTATCAAGTGGAGCGATGTGGATCCAGTGATGGCCAAAATATCTCAGTTTTAGCCACATTAAGAACCAGCCCATAAGAAAGCCCTTCTTCCTGAATCATACCCAAAGCTGTCACCACCTGTTCTGTATCTCTGATTAGAGTCCCATCATTTAGATACCAAGCCTGTAGTAACAACTGACAACTGGACTAGATCTGCAGAATCAGAGGATGCAACACCAGTGCAAATAGAAGGGGACCCAAAAGGTCGCTTTGCTGGACCCTAGTAGCAGACCATATGTAGCTATCCCCCACATATAACCTCGCAGGTTTATAAAACAAGTACTCAACCCAAGGGGCAATAGTTGGGTAACAGATACGAACCTCTCTCAACATGGTAGTCCGATAAACCATGTTAAAAGCATTCTAAAAATCTACAAGCAACATCGAAAGAGAGGTACTGTCACTGCTAGCATACATTATGCAGTTGACAGCGTGCAAAATCAATTCTGCTCCACCAGAAACACCAACCCACCCCATACTAAAAATCATGTAAGTATCCTACCACATCTTGGGAAACTCCTTTCATTGCAATCTTAGAGACCAGACAACGCCAAACCATCCTTACAGCTATAGGACGAATACCATTATCTGGCTTGAGAAGTAGAGTAAGCGGAGCACTCGCAATGAATTTTGCTAACGGCTGTGGACATCGTCCCTGTAACCAAAGATTCACCACAGGGGTCAATGCATCTAGTAAGTTAGATGATATAGCTGCTGCAGCACCACTCATGGCATCCAACAAATGCTGAGCTCGAAAACCTTCACGACCACAAGAAGTGCCTTTCGGAAATGACCTAATACATGACAATACAGCGTCTCTCTCTACCACTAAAGGGGGCTCAGCAAAAGGAATAGTCGGTCTCATAGGTGGTTGTCGCATCGGGTGCTTCTCCTCTAATGCACATATAGTCTCTACAGTATTAGAGGCAACTCCTAATGATGATAACACTTTAACCACTGTAGCAAAATGTCCATCATCAACTTTCTGTAAGCATTGATGCACATTCTGAGTGGAGGCAGATTTCCTGGTTGGCTGGATTGAAAGAGGCTCTATTACAAACTCTAAGAGACGAAACATCCCACCAGGCTCATTCCATGTCGTCAAAGCATGGAGAATCTATTTCTGCTGAAGGTTTTTTCTAGTACCAGAATGACGTTCTTGACAATTCTGTGGTTGAAAAACTTGCAGAGTACAAGGCGGCAGAAGAAGGAGACGAACCCAGGGCATAACTGAACTAGGATCAGCCGTAATATCCCAGAGAGCAGATTTCAGTACACCAGAAAAAGCCAAACGACAAGCACGTGGTATACTTTTCACAGTACGAAAAGGTATACGGAATGCACTATCAAGTAACGTCTCATCAAGATGCGAAACACTACCAACTTGATTAGGGGTATCACCGTCACCCCTGTGTGTCGTGAGTGTAAGATCCGTAGTGTTGGGCTTAGAGGGCAGCTGTGGTATGCCCACAATAACACATGCGGGTTCTCCACTCTCCATCAAAGCAGGTGGTTCTATGGTATCATCTGGATGATGACACGGTATCCCAAGTGCATGGATGCAGAGACAAATGCCACCAACCCATTTGTCAAATGACCTTAAGGAGTTTTCTAGTGACAAATACAATTCACGATCATCCTTAATTTCATCTCGTACCCTATCGATACTCAACTGGCAATCCAAATGTTGTTTCTCGAAATGTGTGAAAATGTAGGGGACAGTAAACCCATTACCGTTTACTCCATTGGTGCATCCATGACGATCTCGGAAAGGACAATGGACACATTTCTTAGGGGGTGGGGCACAGACCCCTGAAGAAGTCACTGAGAGGGCGAGACTTTTCTTCCCTCTCATAGCCAAATCCCGTAGCCAGGTCAACAAACCCTAAACCAAACAAATCCCAAACTATACATATCCCATACCCCAAAACCTGTCGAACAACAACACACAAAACCTAATACAGACAAATCCATAGACAAATCCCAAAACATTATACGACACTGTTCCAGCAAACAAAAATTCTGAAAAACAAAAACCAGTGAGTGCACTGTTGCACTATTGCTGATGGTAGAGAGTGAGTGATGGTGGTGCTGTGCTGTTAAGGTGGGAGGAGGAATCAGATGGATTGGAGACTATTGTGGGGGTTCGGTTGTGGCGGAAGTGCTGATGGTGGGAATGTGAACAAATTTGTTGGTGGTGGATGGGGGATGGTGAGGGCGGTACTGGGGAGGTGCAGTGGCAGGTGATGGGGGTGGTGTGGGGATGGGCGCGTGCTGGGTTTCTTGTTGGGGAAGAAGGGAGTTGTTTTTTTTTATTTGGTGGTCGATGACAGATGGTGGTGGTGGCGGGATATTATATAATGGAGGTGGTAGTTAGTGTTGGTGATGGCAGATGGAAGAGGCGCATCAGGAGTTGTGCAGCAAGGGCGTGGAAGAAGGTGGTGGTGGTGGTGGTGGTGCAACAAGGTCGGGTTTTTAATGGATGGTCATGGCAGTGGATGGTGAAGGGGGCTGGTGGCAGGTGATGGGGGTAGGGCTGGGCGCTTGTTGCACTAGAAGTGCAGCGTTGGTTTCTCGCTGGGGAAGAAGAGAGTGTTTTTTGTTTTTTTTTCGTGAAGGTATAAACCCTAAGATATCTGTTTTCTTTCTTGGCGTTTTGTTTTTTTATCTTTTTTTTAGGCTACGAACAATTGAAATTGTAAAAAGATGGCGTGTATTTCATTTTTTTTTTGCGAATCATTATAAAAGATGAGGTGGCCACCTTAGAGAAAAAAAGGGGTTGATGTGGCTTCTTAGGAGCATTCTCAACTCCTCATTATTAATGGTCCCTTCCTAATCATCGACATAATGAAACAACTGAAATATTATTCACTGTGAAATTGTCATGCATATAATAAAGTGAAAGAAGAACTTGATTATTAAAGTTTAGTTTTATCTGATCAGAACAAATTTAGTAGATAACCATGGCTGTATTATTAGCACATATGATTGTTTTAAGATAAAAATAGTAAGGGTAGAGTGTCAATGTCCAAGATACCACCTTAAGATTAATTAAAAGCTCATAATTTTACATATGATTACTGCTACATACTCTTGTGGAATAGATTATTAGAGAAGTATACTATCCTAGTAAAATATTGATGTTGAGACAAAAAATGATTTATGAGACAATACTACAACCCTACATGGGCCAATACTAACATGAACACGAAGGATGAAGGGAACCACATATCAATCTACTTATCGTCCTTCCTTTGAAATAAATAGAGCATAAAAGGGTATTGAAACAAAAACTCATCGGAAGTCAATGAGCACACATTCAGAGGCAACTGTCTATGTCTAGGCACATTTCTTCAACCCTCGGCTTAACTCATTAGCTCAAAAGTAGAATATATTGGTTTGTTGAGTGATTCACCTCATTCTTTTGCAGCTGCACACACTTTTCTAAGGTACTACCACCTTGTATTTCTTAATAGTGCAATATGCTAGACATGTTGATAATAATACAGTAGTTGAGTAAGAATCTACACGTTTCATCCAAAACACACATAATCAGCTAAAAGAACAAATTAAATGCTTATTTATCAAACCGAATGAAATTGTGGTAAGTATGACAATTCAACAATTAATAGCCATCCGGTCAAAGAATAGGTTAGCAATCTTTACAAAAAAAAACAATGACTAATGATCCATATAAGCACTTTGTGTATTATATTCTTCTTTAAATAAATAAATCAAACATCTCGGCATATTATTGTGGGGAGAGTTACCAGTTGAGGAACCGTTTCAAGCAAATGCAAGTACACAAAACACTTATCAAATTGCTAATAACCTTTAATATAAATGTTCAATAATTAGCAATAAACTATTAGCACCTTTCCCTCTTGGTTGTTGGATATAGACTCAAATCCACATTGTTTTCTTTACGGTTTGTTCTTGGATGAATACAGACCATGTCAATCCATCTAGCTGTTTGAGAAGCTCAAGCATGGTGCGCTGCACTTCACTGTGACCATTGTCACTCCCAGATTCCATTCCAGCAAATCCAATGCTATCAATTTCAGCCATAAATATGATTGAAGGGGCATGTTCTCTGTTGGAATATTAAAAGAATGGGGAAAATATTTATGCATATAACCCATGGAAGATATATTATGAACACTATAAGGAATTGAAAAAGAGGGTGAATCATGTTCCAACTTTCAATCACATAAACACTAAAGCTTGGTGATTAACTCATTATAGATCGAAGCACCCATATATCAAGAGTGATTATTATTCGAACAAAACAACCAATATTGCAAGAGGACTGGATGTCGACCGCCAATTTCACGTTTACCCACAATTTACATGCTATTATCAAATTACAAAATATACTGCAAATTTCAAACACATTGCGACTTTATTAAGATGGATAACTTGCAATACCTTGATTCATTCCAGTTAGCCATCCTGTTACGAAGATGAGCAATAACAACCTTCCTGGTAGCTTCAGTTGCAATAGGAAACACTTTAGATAAAGAATTGTGATTCTGAGTAGCCATAGAAAACCCCGTTTAGGTGATTGTCAACCAAATGCCAAGTTGCCAACTAACACAAATAAGACAAAAATGACATAATAAAGTTTGGCCAGTATACAATGGGTAAGAGAATATAACACAAAGGTAAAAAATCTACGACCTACAATAGTAATTAATCATTACTCAAAATATTTGTTCTATACATACACTTGCGAATGACTATAACTTGAAACTCAGTGGTAGGTATATACAATAGATTAATTTATGTACATATAAAATAGAAAGATACATATGAAACTTCAGGGAACTGTGTCATAGATATAAATAACATCGAAAAAATCATAATACGTATCACACAGAGTGAGGTTGCAACTGAGCAAAAAAAAAATTATGGTGAGGCTTAAATTATGCACCTTGAAGTAAGCCCCATGGCAAAGAAAGTTTAAGATTAAAAAAGGACGAAGCTATACATATATTTATTAATTGCCATGAGAAAAACTACATTTAAAGAGTCGAGTTCTAAGAAATTGGTGAGTTCCAAGAAAAACTTGAAGCGAAACAAATAATGAATCTAGAGATGCAAAAATTCAAGGTTTTTTTTTATCAAGGTGCAATAAAATCAATTTGAGGAGCCAAATGAAAGTCTAAACTAAAATTGTAGCAAATAGGTGCTAACTAAAATAATTAGCATGAAATAAGGACTGTTATTTAACGTTAAAAAAAATGAAAATGGATAGATCTAGTGAGCAACCCACATATTGGAAATTTTCTCCTATTCAGTTCCTTTTCAACTTAAGTTTAAAGTTTAAGTTCAACTCAGGGTAACAGTAACACATAAAGAGGAAAGATGGGTTAAATGGGAAAAGTCGGAGGTGGAGGCAGTGGTTCTTAACACAGATGGGTCGGTGCAAGAGGGGATGGCAGGCTATGGAGGCGTCTTGAGGGATAACGATGGGGAAGTGAAAATGGCGTACAGTGGAAATTCAAAGAAGTTATCGGTGATTTACCAGGAACTTCTAGCTGTCCTAAAGGGGTTGGAAGGTGCGGTAGAGCTGAGGATTAGACGCATTCAAGTGCAATCAGACTCTATGCAGGGGGTCCATATATTAACAAAGAAAGGGAAGCCACCCGTGGTAATCAGAGGAACCCGGTAGCCAGATTCAAATTTTTGTGAGTTCAAGTTTGACCAACTATCCTTTGTCCATGTCTTCCGGGAAGGTAACCAAGTAGCTAACTACTTATCGAAACTAAATCAAGACGAGTGTAATGGTTTTTTGCTCTTCCTTCCCCCGATGGATAAAAAAATGCATGTACTGATCACGAGGGATAAGGAAGGTATTATGTACTTGAGAACCTGAAGTTAATAAAGTTTGGGGGCTGAACCCCTAGATATTTCAAAAAAAAAAGTTTAAGTCATTTCACTCGAATTATTTTGTTATTGCTCCAAAGAAAAGAAACAAATCCGAGAATGTAAAAGTTTGTAGAGTGGCAGTCTAAAAACATCGGATGTTTAAAATCAAATTTCTACAAAAAAAGGAAATAAAACAGATGTCCCAGTGAAAATAACTTCTTTCCGTGTAAATAGACTGTAATAATCAAAGAATGAACATTAACACACTCCATAGACTGTGAATAGCCAAATAATTTGAGGGAGTAGTTGTCATATGTCAAGCAATTAAACCTGCCAATCAACAGTAATAACAACATCACGCCCAGAATGGCTATTCAAAAATCCACCATTAGAATACACGGAAACCGTGGTGTGCAAACAATTTGAGAAAAGCCCAAAATCTAAAAGATTGTTTTTAAAATGTTGCAAACCTATGTTACATGGGCACTCCATATTTAAAAAAATAATCTGTGTTGAATGTGAATCCACGTATCTGCATCCGACACATATTCTATGTGATATACCTCAAATTTTTATATTTCACTGTGTCAGACACTTCATATCAATGTCAAATACATACACACGTATTTGTGTCAATGTAACTTAGTTGCAAACAATCTTATAACACATAGAAACCTTAACGCCGAAAATTGAATGAGATGATAGTAAAAAAAGGAAGAATCAAAACTACCTAGTCTTGACGCATTTTGTTACTTATTTATTTAGTAAGATTAGGCCTAGGCCAACTCCCACCCGTCCAATCATGGTGAGTAGTATAAAAATTGTATATCATAGAGGTAAAAAAAATGAGAAATGGAAATACAAAATCAAAGTAATTGTTCGGATGAGAAGGGTACCTATTTTAGTACAAAAAAGTTTGCACGTGAACCCTCATTGTATAAACTCAAACTTGTTCTTGCTTGACGTTAGTTTACATATGCTACAATTCAAAATTAAAAGTTTGTTAAGTGATTTAAAAAAAAGGTAACAGACTAACACATAAGACCTATAATTAAAACCACACGATTTACAAATAGCAACCATATCAATCAAGTGACAAAGTCTCCCAAAAACAATTATATTTGGTGGTAAAAATCAACTACAATAAAAAAAAAAAAACTCCTCTTCAAAAAACAGGATTCTCCTCATTTCCTCTCCACGTCTCTCTCAGTGACATTTCCTCAAACACTTTCCAAACAAATCACCAACTCAACAACAATAAAGAATTTTTAACGCCATTTTTGTAAAAATAAGATCTTTAATTTATGTATGATGTGATTTTGGGCTCAATGGTGGTGGGGAAATCAAGTAATGTTGAGCCTAGTGGGTTTAAGTATGTGTCTATATTACATACACAACAGAAACATATGTGTTTAAGGTTTCAGAGGAAGCAATTGTTTTCACTTTCATTTATTTGTGGGTTAATGTTATTTGCATTGGGTTTGATTTCACTTTTTACTGGACATATTGCTTGTCATCTTGAGTGTTACTCCTTTCAGTTCATGAAAGGAACTTTGTCTACAAAATTGGTAAGAGAAATAGTATTTAAGAAAATTAATAACCTGTGTTTTCTCTTTCATGTTTGAAGACCATAGCAGGTTCATCGAATGGTGTATTGTTTGAGGGACTCATACAGCTTGAAACTCGACAGTGGATTGTTTCATTCATTCCACTAAGAATTTTCTCATGTTCTCCAAAATACTTTCTTCCAAATTTAAACAAAATTAATAAAAGCATAAAGAGAGATATTGCTAAGGATTAAAAAGAACAAGATGGGGGCCATACCTTAAATCTGATGGGATTATTTTGGATTTTTTTTTAGTACTAGGTTTCTCTTGTTTTGTTAGAGAAGGGATTTGTTTTTATTTGTTTTCTTTTTTCATAAAATTGAAGAGGAAGAGAGAGGTTGGGAGGGCACACAAAGGTTTATCTTTTGGGCTTTCTTTTTTTTTGGTTTATTTTTCCTTTACAAACATACAAACAATTGAAAAGGGCTTGGATTTGCCTTTTTTATCTACGGAAGCTGACGTGTCCGCCTCAGAGAAAAAAAAAAGGGATGACGTGGCTTCCTGGGAGCATTTTCAACTACTCAATATTAATGGTCTTTGATAACTATATACCTTCTTGGCTCTATTTTTTAAGCCTTTTGAGAGTGTCAAAATTTAGAAATTTGCAAAAAAAAAAAAAAACACGAAGGGTTTGGCGTTGATTCTCTTAAATCTCATAACAAAGGGCGTCAAATCCTAAAAATTAACTTTGAAGACTATAGACAACAAATGGGAGACTGCGCTATCTTTTGTCCTTACAAAGGCAAGTATTCTATTCACTCTCTTAGTATCAGGTTCATTTATTGATTTACTGTAATTATTCATTGAGTTGTGGCGGCAGCACCAAGAATCCTTCAAAATTATGTTTTTGGTATTTTTGAATAATTTAATCAAATATTATTTATGTGATGAGGCAGTCTTGTCATAAATTTTGTTTATAGGATCGCTCAAACTGATAAATTGCTCTATCTTTGTAGAAACTACTTGCATATATTATATTGTACGATGATAGTAGTACAAGTGCAAATCTATGAAGTAGTTTTAAAGTAATTGTTTTACTTTTGTATTCATGTTTAGGCCAATGTACAATGCACAACTATTATTAGCTATAACCTCTCTAGAAATCTTATATGGAAGATGGCATTGATGTTGTTACAAGAAACTCAGTTTCTAATGTAGCAGTTATAATTAACTAGTTGCCTATTGCCTTTTATGAGAAGGATGCCCTAGCCTACAATAACTCTCCCCATGGTTACTTTTGTTTTTCCCATCAAAATGTCACACTCCAAATTTTTAGAAAATTAAAATAGGGAATTATCCTCACCCTATTCCATCTTTTGAAAACCCAGGATGAAATGAAACCCTAATAACCCATTACTAAAGACGATAAAAAAAAAACTGAAATCAAATGAAAACAAAATGAACAACTCTTCATTCACAAATAAAAATATTATAAGAATTTCAACTTGGAAGACAAGTTAGTTCTGTTTTCTCATAACAACATGTAGTTTCTTCCCAAGTAAGATTTCAATCCCAATATACATTTTCAAGAAACTCATATAACAGTACTCATCATTCCCATTTTCTAAATTAACTCACAATATAAATACCACTTACCTTCCACTTATTAAATGCACATATGATAACTTATTTAAATATGAGTTTAATACACTTTACCTTTATATGCCAGCATGTCGTCTTAGGGTAGGATATTTAAGTCCCTACATACAAGATTAATGGATCTTACCCTCCTGCAAAGACAGAGTTAGACATCACAATACAAAAATTTATCTCAACCAGTCAAATTTTCATTCATAATCAAAACCTCATTTAAGACATTTAAGTCTAATTGATACCACATGGTTCGTCCCGCATATTAGGAAATACCACTTATCATTACATTAATAGGTCATTCATGGCACATTCAATGAATACCTTGGGTCATTCCCATCACATTCAAGGAATACCCATCATAACACTAACAGGTCATTCATGGCACATTCAATGAATACCTTGGGTCATTCCTGCCACATTCAAGGAATACCCCTCATAACACCAACAAGTCATTCATGGCACATTCAATGAATACCTTGGGTCATTCTCGCCACATTCAAGGAATACCCATCATAACGCCAACAGGTATTTCATGGCATATTCAATGAATACCTTGGATCATTCCCGTCACATTCAAGGAATACCCATCATAACACCAACATGTCATTCATGGCACATTCAATGAATACCTTGGGTCATTCCCACCACATTCAAGGAATACCCATCATAACACCAACAGGTCATTCATGGAACATTCAATGAATACCTTGTTAAACAACCACTATCACGTACCTAATTTAATACTAACATTACACATATAGTTATCACTAAAACTAATATATAATATATAATATAGTGGCTGCACCTTTACATAAGGCTGCCTACGTATCCAATCTTTCAAGATTAGAATCAAGCCTTACGTAGCTCTTAACCAATTTATCAATATCCTTGTATGTGCCTTTAAAGAAAACAACAATTTATACTATATATAATCACATACAATAAGTTTTAAATACTCCCACAATCATATACCTAAAGTTTCATCCCCAGAGATACACTATGAACCTTTAAGTCCAAAAAACTAAAAAATTGATATTTCTCTACTTTTGATTATCCAAAAACGATCTTATGAACCATGTCGGTTCCAAATAAAACCACAGTCTAAAAGTAGGCTACAAACACTATATAAAACACCCAAGAAAATTTTAAGAGACTCCTAGTTCATTACTAGATATATTTCTCAAAATAGGTTCATGCACATAAAAGGATACCACGGTAGGTTTTCTAGCCAACTTGTCAATATTATAGTTTTTCCTACATTCATCCAAAAGACACCCAACTTAATTATTTAGAAACTAGGGTATGTCGACTTAGTTTTTCATGTAGAACTTGAAGTCCCAACCTCAGCCCATCTAAAAGAAAACTTAGGTCGAAAACGGTAAAAATCCTAATTTTCAATAAACTAGAATTCCGATGCATTATTTTCCGGATACCACAATTCTTTCCACAAGTGTCCAAATGGTACAAGGCATTATGCGTTGAAAATAAGATTCTCAGAACTTACTCTTTCATGTTTTACAAAAATACTTACTCTCAATCTAACTATATGAAAACTGGACTCGAACACAGTGCGTAGAAACTGAATTCTGCCGCATTGTTTTCTGTCAACCAAACTTCCAGACCTCATAGTTGTCTCCACAGGACTCGGAATGGGACGAGGCCAATTGAGTTAGAACGAAGACTCATAAAACTTACTGTTTCATGTTTTACAAAAAATCTAAATCTCCCCCTAGCTTTATGCAATATGTGATCAAACCTTATGCAGAAAACTGTTTTTTGACGAATAGAATTTCTGACGCATAGAATTGTCGAGCTCATATCTTTTCTGTCACTCATTCAAATTAAGTGAGGCTCACTGTGTTGGATTAAAGACTAATGGGCACGCCATTATTCATGGTAAGTGTATGGGGATTTTCCATCATTGAATAGATGACACGTGTATGAGAAATAACCTAAGACTATAGATGTCCAGAATGAGACGATGACCATCAGATCAGTTCTGTGAATAAGTGATCTCGTGCCCAGCATGAGTATTTAGTGGACATGTGCCAAGTATATGACTGACCGCCTTCAAGCATAACAATTACCCCAGTCGTTAGGAATTGATATAGACAGTTCCTGAACAGAAGGAAACTGAAGATGGCGATCTTTGATGATAAGAAAGGAATCGTGATGACATATCTTAGGAGTTACCTTTTAGATATAATCTTCCCATACATGATAGGACATTATGATAAACAAGAAAACTTACATCTCATAAGATATGGTCTAGATTCAGACTTCCATAAGAAGAGGAATCCTAATAGAAAGGCAGAGTCCAAAGATGGAAGGGAACTCGCAAGCGGTGAAGATAGCCCTAACCCTAGGACTCTCGTAGCCCTTCCTATATAAACCATAGGGATTCGCTCTTAGGAACTACACAAAATAGGGTTTGATTCTCCAATATAACAAAGGAAATATGTAGGCAGCCGTTAGACGGTTCAACCCAGAACTCACCATCATCTCATCCCTTCTTTATTTAGCAAAGGATTCCAGATCACAAGGCACAGAGGAAGATCAGGGGATACTTGGAATTTCTACGACATCTTTTGGCGCCGTCTGTGGGGACGGAAGCAGGTAAATATTCTTTTCAAACGATGGATTTATTCTAAAAACTTTTACTGTTGTGATGGCAGGAGCAAAGAAAACAAAGGGTGACGTTAGCACGCACAGCGTGGCCATTAGAGAAGAAGTGCACGAGATGCCTGAAGGGGGTGAAAATGTCGGTCGCCAAGATGCAAATGATCCCCCCCAAGGACCTATGACCAGCACCGATGAACCAGTTGTTCCCGTAGCAGGTCCCAAGAATAACGCTCAGGAGGAACGTCAAAATGGCGAGAATGCTATCCTCACCAACCTAGAGTCTGTTCAGGCGAGTTAGGCGGTGTAGGCTCTGGAACAGCAAAGGAGCAACCTTGAGCGAGAATTACAGTTGCTAAGGCACTTATATCAGTCTGACACAAGGAAGGAGCCACTCATCGATCTCGATGATGACGACCCTCTTGAAGCTGGTCGTACTAGGAACCTAAGGCGTGGGGACCTAGTTCGGCACGAGCTATCTGAGTCAGAATACAACAACTCAGATGAGGACTCAGGAATAGCCTTAGAGCCGGAGTCTACTGACTAGGATCGTGATGTTGACCCTCGACACCGAAATAGAACTCAGAACAGGAAACTTTCTACCAAAGAAAGTGCATGGGAAAATGAGAAGAATTACCTGATCTGTCAGATGAATCGGATGATAGGCAAGGGGAGAAAAATGCAAGACTCCCTTGTTCAATCCGCTATAATGGGAGCAAGCAGATCTCCTTTTGCATCACGGGTGATGAGGAAGCCATACCCCCGTGGGTACAGATAATCGAAGTTCAGTGTCTTTAGTGGCAAGTCAGACCCGGTCGATCACGTATTCAGGTATCGTGCCACTATGGGACAATATGAGAGATATGACCATGTCATATGTCAGTAGTTTAAAACTTCCCTATCTGGATCAACACTCCAGTGGTATCACAGATTACCTGAGCATCAGATCAGGTCCTCAGAAGAACTATTTAGGACTTTCATAGACAGATACTCATGCAACAAGCATCATCCAAAATGGATCGATGCACTGTTCAACATCAAGAAAAAGGAGGGAGAGACATTGAGATCCTACATGCAACGGTTCATGGAAAATTTCAATCCAAATAGAGTCTTGTGACAAATAGATTGCTATAATAGCTTCCAAACAAGGATTGGATGAAAACAACGCCTTATTCGGATCTCTCTCCAGGAAACCACCCCGCGATTTAGAGGAACTCCTTGACAGGGTTGAAACTCATACGGGGTGGGAAGAAGATGTCCTGAACAGACGCTAGGAAGCGAAGAAGATTAATCGGACAGTTCCTGGGCTTCCCCAGGAAAGGAATGGAAATTCTTCCCCTTAAAAATCAAAGAGAGACCGTAATTGTAATTGCCAAAGTGCCGAATCTCCATCAAAGGGACGAATGCCCAGAGGATAATATCAAAATGTAGCCAGTAGTGTAGATGGAAAATCACAGAAGAAGCCACGTGTGGAAGGAACTGAAGAAACTCTTCCCTCGATGGACAAAAACTTTGCCCCTCTGAAAAAAATGGCAGATAAGGTTCTGGACTCGATAAAAAATTAGAGCTACCTCAAATGGCCATCTCCGCTAAAGCCAGGCTCCCTGGGTACCAAAGACCAAAGGACCTACTGCAAGTTCCATAAGAGTAAGGGTCACAACACCAGAGCCTGCAGAACCTTGAAAAATGAACTACAGGATCTGATTGAAAGGGGGTATCTGAAGCAATTTGTGGCACCGAACTTAATGCAAATCTGTCGACTGAAGATTAGCACGTCAGTTAAGGATCCCAGTGTGCATGGGACCGCCAATGGTGACTCGGATAAATATGATTTCTGGAAAAGCAAGTAAACGGAATGGACAGATCACTAAAAAGGGTCTGCGATATCAAATGCGCATCGCCAAGTAGATAAGGATCATGAACAACGACTTGACTACAGGAGCTTAGGTTAATATGGTACCCCACAAAGATCCGCTCATCCTCTTCACTGAGGCTGACTGTTGCAGCATCGAGACCCCCCCATGAGGATGCTCTTGTTTTGACACTTCCTTTTGGAGATTATAATTTGCATCGCATATTGGTTGATCCTGGCAGCTCAGCAGATGTGCTATACTACGCCGCATTCAAAAAGTTGCAAATTCCTGACTATGAAATGGTCGCAACCAACTCCAAACTATATAGATTCAGTAGGGACAAAGCTCTGACAGTTAGAGAGATCCAACTACCCGTAGTTACTGGTCTAGTAACTCTTATCATAAACTTTGTCGTAGTAAAAGCTAACACACCCTATCATATGATCTTGGGTAGGACCTAGCTGCACAGACTCTGAGCTATTCCTTAGCACCTATCACCAATGTTTGAAGTTCCTACATAATGGGATAATTGAGACGATCAGAGGGGATTAGGTGGTTGCCAAAGCATGCTACGTGCTAGCGACAAAGCAGTCCCAACTCCTTTTTGAACCAATGGAGGTGGGGCGGCCCGCCAAATAGCAATTACAGTTGGATCCACCTCTCCCAGACCTGGTCCTAAGAGAGAAGGAGGATCCCCCTTCACTGGAGTTGTTAGAGGAAGTGGAAATTGTAGGTGGTAGCTCGCCAAAGATAACTTTCATCGGCACCTTGTTGAGTTCTGAAGAGCACCAAGCTCTGATATAGTTCCTCCGAGAGCACAGAGATGTGTTTGCTTGGTCATTCAAAGAAATGCCAGGAATTGATCCCCACGTGGCATGCCACCAGCTCAATGTCCACAATGATGTAGTAGTAGTCAAGCAAAAACCAAAAAGGATAGGTGCTGATAGATCCAAGGCAGTAAAAGCAGAAGTTGAAAAACTAAAGGCATATAATTTTGTCAGGGAAATTAATTTCCCCACCTGGATTTCTAATATTATCCTAGTAAGAAAGAAGAATGGGTCATGGAGAATCTGTATTGACTTCACGGATCTAAACCGTGCATGTTCGAAAGACAGCTACCCTCTGCCACGAATTGACAAGTTGCTGGATGCGACGACTGGACATGAACTGTTATCCTTCACAGATAGGTCGTTAGGATACAACCAGATCCCTTTACATGAAGATGACCTCAAGCATGCCAGTTTCACAACCGAGGATGGCATGTACTGCTATCAAGTTATGCCATTCGGATTGAAAAATGCAGGAGCCACATACCAGCTTTTGGTAAACAAGATGTTCAAAGGATTAATAGGCGACATTATGGAGGTGTATGTAGACGATCTCCTGATAAAGAGTCTGAAACGGGGAGATCATCTCTCCCATTTGAAACGTGCATTTGCTGTTTTTCAAGAATATCGCATGAAACTTAACCCTGCAAAATGTGCTTTTGTTGTATCATCAAGAAAGTTTTTAGGGTACCTAGTTACTAAGAGAGGGATTGAGGCAAACCCAAATCAGATCCGAGAGCTCATAGAGATGCCCTCACCTAAAAACATGAAAGAGGTTCAAAAAGTTACATGCAGGTTAGCAACTCTTAACAGGTTCATCTCCAAGAGTTCAGATAAGTGCAAACCCCTCTTCAAGTTACTGTGAAAGAACACCTCCTTTGCATGGATGGAAGAGTACCAAAAGGCGTTCAATCAACTCAAAACATACCTGGGGGCACTGCCAATCCTTTCGAAACCTGTTTAGGGAGAAGTCATGCGTCTTTAACTTTGTTCATCTGACTATGGCATCAGTTTTGTACTGATACGCGTGGATGAAAAGAAGGTTTAAAAACTTGTCTATTTCTTGAGCCGGACACTCCTACCAGCAGAAACAAGGTACCCTAAACTCGAAAGAGTCACTTTAGCACTTGTTTTTATCGTAGAGAAATTACAACCGTACTTCCAGTCCTACACCATCAGAATGATGACAGAGTACCAATTGCGATCAGTTCTGGAACGACCGAACAGGTCAGGAAGGCTAGCTAAATGGTCCATGCAACTGTCAGAATATGATATTATTTACGCTCCCAGAATCTCAGAGAAGGGTCAAGCACTAGCAGAATTCTTGGGAGATTTCCCAATGACCTACACGGGGTACGATTCAACCACCCCCAGTTCTGATGATGGCATCCTGCCTGAATCTCCAAACTCCCGTCCAGACCGATGGGAGTCGAGCTTCGGCTGGCGGCTGTTTGTGGATGGATCTTCAAATGATAGAGGTGCAAGAGTTGGAGCTGTGTTAGTTACTCCTGACAATATATGGCTAGAGAAGTCTATCCAATTAGGTTGGAATGCCTCTAACAATGAGGCAAAGTATGAGGCGACACTTGCTGGGCCTAACACACCTCACAGTTTTAGTGACTCACAGGTACTTGTGTTCCAAGTTGATGGAGGGTATGAGACCAGGGACGAACGAATGGCCAAATACCTAGAACTAGTAAGGGGTATTCAAGGAAAGTTTAAAAAAATTCAGTTCTATTAGCTGCCTCGATCCAAAAATAAACATGCAGATGCTTTGACATATGTTACCTCGATGTTGGGCAACAGTGAGTCATGTTCTATCCCTATATATTTCCAGGAGAAATCTAGCATTCAGATCCCAGTTACAACAATTTGTGTTATTCCAGCCATTACTCCAAGTTGGATGGATCCATATAAGTAATACCTCAAAGAGGGAACACTCCTTGAGGATAAGAATGTAGCAAGGCGTCTACTTGCAAAGATACAAAGATTCACCCTCGTTGGAGACGATCTGTACAAAAAGTTCTTTCTGGGACCTCATCTCAGATGTTTCTCCTAACACCTCACTAAACAGGTTATGCGAGAAGTTCATGAAGGAATTTGTGGCAACCATGTTGGGGGCAGAACATTAGCTCTCAAGATCCTAAGGCAAGGATACTTTTGGCCTTATATACAAAAGGATGCATAGGTTTTTGCCTGCAAATGTGAAAAATGTCAACGATATGCTCCGCTAATCCATGCTCCAGCAATAGAACTGCACCCATTGGCCAGTCCATGGCCATTTGCACAGTGGGGAATTGATATCGTAGGACCTCTGCCACCTGCTCCTGGCAATGTCCGATTCCTACTAGTTGCGACGGATTACTTCACCAAGTGGATAGAAGTAGTTCCCCTTGTCTTCATTTGAGAACATGATGTCAGAAAGTTCATTTGGAACAACATTGTCTGCAGGTTCGGCATACCCAAAGTTATCATCTCAGATAATGGGCAATAGTTCGCTGGAGGATTGGTCGCTGAATTCTGTGAGGAGTTTCACATTACCCACCTGTTCTCAACTCCAAGGTACCCACAAGGCAATGGCCAGGCTGAAGCCTCTAACAGGGTCATCTTGGATAACATGAAGCGTAAATTAGACGATGTGAAAGATTTATGGGTTGAGGAACTACCTAAGGTCCTATGGGCATACCGAACTACGCCCAGATGGTCAACTGGTGAATCACCATTTTCACTAACCTACAGAAATGAGGCTATCATACCTCCAGAACTAGTAGCTCCCACTCAAAATTCAGATGTTGTACACACTCTGGACAATGAGGAATTGTTATGTAGAGAAATGGATCTCCTAGAAGAAAGACGAGAAGGTGCCGCACTTCGCTTAGCTACTAACCAGCAGATTCTGAAGAGATCATACGACAAGAGAGTCTGGATTTGATCTTTCAAATCTAGAGATCTAGTCTTGTACGAGATCCCAAATCCCAACGGCAAGCTTAGGCCCAACTGGGAAAGACCTTACATCATTGACAAGGTTGGTTGAACTGGTTTTTATTATCTCCGCACTGTTAAAGGGGACGTTCTTGTCAAACCATGGAATGTGCAACACCTTCGCAAGTACTATTAGTAAATTGTTATTCTATGCTTTTCTATGCATTATTCACTCCTCTCCAATTCATCAATAAAGTGCTCCACATTTCCATCGAATTTATTCTTTGCATTAATTTTTTATTTATGATCCACAATGGACTAAGCCATTAGGAAATTATCTTCTCACTATCTATTCAAGAATATTGTATGCCAATTTGCTTTAGAACCAGTGATACTGAGTATGGGAAAGTTGAACTCTATGCCAGATCCTTTCCCATTCCCACTCAACTAGAACTGTATGCCAGTTCTTTCAAACTGTGATTATCCTCGATGGGTTAAGCCTTTAGGGAATCCGACCACACTAACTGTTCAGTAAACTGTATGCCAGTTTGACTTGGAGCAAGAGATAATGTTCTTGAGAGCTTGAACTGTATGCTAGTTCCTAGCACTCTCGAAACATCAATATAGGAATTGTTGGGAAGATCTGGGTTGTATCCAGATCCTAGCACGCAAATCATGGGCCTAGAACAGTATCGGCATAATGGCGCTGAGGAAGACTCCCCTCCTGCTGTTCTGGCGATAATCTATTTATTTTTTAAATAAATAGGACCTATCATTATTAAACATAGTGTCGTGCTCATGGCACCAAGTTACTTTCGCAAAGACATATGACTCTATTGCAATCGAACTCCTACTTACAATTAACACATAGCTCCCATGATATCTTGATCAGATTCTGGTCATGCCTCATTTTAATCTGTTTAGCCTACTAGGGTCACCTATTGTTGTTCCAAATGAACTTTGGGGGCATTAGTGGTAGAGTATGCATAATAGCACATGTCATATAATATAAAGTGCTTCTAATGTATACATAAACTAGAAGAGCTACAGAGCTCAGTAAGTAAATAGTATGCATGCATAAAATAGAAGAGTTGCAGAGCTCAGTAAATAAATTGTATGTGAGCTGCATAGCTCAATATTATAGATCTATAGAATAATTGTTTAAAAATAATTGTTTATGTGAATCATCAACTGAAAAGCTTATAAAGCAGGAGTAGAATCAAACTTCGGTTCACTATCAGTGCTTGCTGTTGCACCATTGTCAAGAACTCGTGTTTCACTTTCAAGAACAGACTATGTGGTTGGATTAGCTGGAACGGTTAAAGGCTAAACAAAACACTCACCTGAAACTAGATCTGGCAGAAAAGGAAGTTGAACGGGAGGCATGTCATCATCGGTGTCTTCTTCAGAGGATGAAGAGGCATCAGGCATAAGTTCTTCCTAGATAGCTGAGATGCTAGTGTCTAGATCTAGAAACAAGATTAAAGGGTTGGTCACTCACCTGAGCATCCAATTGAAAGACATATCCAGTAGCCTCAATAACCTCCTTAAACTTAACTTGTCTGGCAGCATCGAAGGACTTTTGAGAAACATCAAATACTCTCAGAGCAAAGCAAATGACATTTTCAGCTGACCTCTTCTTCACCTCCTTCACCACTTGAGAATAGAACTCAGAGGTCTCAGCCAAGAGGTCATCAACCTTCTTATCAGAGCGAATACATTTCTCTTTTAGAGCCTTCTCATAACCTGACATGACCTCATTTTCATGGGTAATGGCTTGCCCAAGGGTCTTCATCTCGGTGTTCCTACGGTTAAGTTCCCCTTGGACTTGGTCATGTTTTGCTTGTAGGGTAGTGAAGTGGGCACGTAGTTCTAAGAATTTCACTTTCCAAGTGGCTGCATCAGCGGCCCTTTTTTGGGCTTTCTCTAGAGTGCTCCGAA
Organism: Coptis chinensis; assembly: GCF_015680905.1. Taxonomy (NCBI): domain Eukaryota; kingdom Viridiplantae; phylum Streptophyta; class Magnoliopsida; order Ranunculales; family Ranunculaceae; genus Coptis; species Coptis chinensis. Next base: position 44,570,136 of record NC_141456.1, read on the forward strand.
GGTTGGTGATAGTGTCTCTCATATTCTTGAAGCCAGTATTAGATTTCTTCTCTTTCACCAAGAGCTGGTCAACCTGGATCTGTAGCTCTGCAGTTCTCTTCTCAGCAGCCTCTTTCTCCTAGATCAGCTCACCGATAGCCATGGCATCAGTGGATGAATCAGCGGAGGCCGCAAAGATGGGTTCGTTCATAGCCAGAAAGTTATTCACTAATTGGAGAAGAATATAGGATGTGTAAGAAACTGAACACTGAACAGAGAAGAAAGTCTTACCATGGCAAGGTGAACAACAAATCGGAAAAAGGACAGGTCCAAGGTCCCAGCTATGTTGGCTTTAGCTTTGTCAACAGGAAGTCGCGCAACTTCCAAGACTCCAAGCGCGATATCAACATCTTTAGTAGAGTGCTTGTTGGTAACAGGTAGTTCATCAGTTCGTCCCCAATGCCTTATCTCCACAATCATCTCCCTCTTAGGGGAATCTAGAGATCTTGGCGAAAAAGGAATGTCATCACTCGCCCCCTTCCTATCACTGGGTCAAGGAGGAGGGAGAGCGACAGTTACAGCAGTAGTTTCAGCAATACCCTTCCCCTTGCGATTATCAGGGAGGGGAGGGTCAACAGTCAGAAGGACATTATCACCAGTTTGTTCAGAACCTGTAGAACGAATTGGAACTGATGGGGGTACAACTACATTCTTATAAGGCTTAACAGGTGGGGGAATACTAACAGGAACCTTAAAAAGTGTGTCTTCACTAACAAAGAGAAGGTGAAACTTCATTTTCTTACCAGAGGGGGCAGCATTAGAAGCAGTATTAGATCTCTTCAATCTAGAACGGTTGGATGCACGCACTCCCTTTTTAAAATTGTTGGTTGCCAGCAGTTCATGAGGCAGTTCAGGGCCCGTCCCGCCAGTGATCACACAATCATCACTAACAACAGCTCCTGATCTGAACTCGACGTCGCAGCATCACTGGAAACGGCCTCCGAACTCTTCTCCTAGCGGTTTCCTCTTCTTCTAGTAATCAAAGAGGATTCATCCTGAACTGGAGGAGGAAGAAGTCCGGCATCCTGATCAATAAGAGGAGGAAATGTTGTGCGCCCAGAATTCACAGTATTTATCCCAAAGAGGGAATAGCCAGGAACAAGTTGTAGCAATTCTTCAGTAGACATGTTGAAATATTCAAAAAGACAGGTGGGATCATGAACTATCGCCCAAGGCATCCTCTGTTCCTTAGGGATCTTCTTGATAATGTTCACCATAGCAGCATCAGTTGCAGTTCGTTGATTCCAGGGGGAAGAGTCATCTAAGGAATAATAGCAAAAGATATTTAAGCGAAAGACTCTTATATCAAATTATAAAGTACCTGAGTAGGAAGACTTACTGGTTGGAGCATGGGTGTGTTTTCTGGGAACAGGAATTCTCATTGGCTTACCATCAGCATTAGAGGCAAACGTCCCACACATCACCCAACACACGAAGGTGGCGATCAGGCCAGCCTTCGTCACTCTGCTTCCCCTAAAAAAAGACGATCGAAGAATTCTTGTCTCTGGTCATGAGGTAATACTACGACTGGTCTCAAATACGCCGGACCTCATAAAAGTAACTTAACACCCAACGGTTTAGAGCAAACCCATGTCTCTTGGCAAGAAGGGCAGAGTACATAACAGTTCTGTAAAACAGGGGTGTTGCCTGACCAAGAGCAAGATTGAAGTGAATCAGACACTCTCTTAGCAATAGGTGGAGGGGAAGAGTGAGTCGGCCCTAAGTTGACCAATGGTGATGAGTGCCACCTCCTTGTAGGCTAACTCATCAGATAACCTCCCCCACTCCAGGCCGATATCTCTAGGGATGTGAAATTTCTTGCGGATCAGTTCTAGGGAGGAAAGATCTCCGAAGTTTACAAGTGATCAGTTGGGATTCATGATCGAGAAAGAGGAAAAGTTTCAAGCTTTGGTTAAACCCTAACGAGAGATCAAAAGGTTCAGTATGCAAAAAAAGGTAGCATAAGAGATAATGAAAGTTCTCTCACCAGATCCTTTATATATAGATAAGATGGACGGTTAGGATGAGCCTAAGCAGTGCGTCTTTTCGGGGTGGAATTGCCATCATTACCTTTTTCGGGTTACGGCGTGTCTTTTCAAGCCATCTTTTTAGAGCTTTAATTAGTTGGGCACGTCAGTAGTTCCAACAAATAGTTTTGGAAAAGGATTCTCGTGCCAAAAACAGCGTCGCTTCAAGCGCCCACGTGCTAGGTAGCATGAGCGGGGGCATCTGTAGGGGGATTTCTTGTCACTGAATAGATGACATGTGTATGGGAAATAACCTAAGACTATAGATGTCCAAAATGAGACGAGGACCATCAGATCAGTTCTGTGAATAAATGATCTCGTGCCCAGCACAAGTATTTAGTGGACATATGCCAAGCACATGACTGACCGCCTTCAAGCATAACAGTTACCCCAGTCGTTAGGAACTGATATAGACAGTTCCTGAATAAAAGGAAACTGAAGATAGCGATCTTTGATGATAAGGAAGGAATCGTGATGACATATCTTAGGAGTTACCTTTTAGATATAATCTTCCCATCACGATAGGACATTATGATTAACAAGAAAACTTACCTCTCATAAGATATGGTATAGATTCAGACTTCCATAAGAAGAGGAATCCTAATAGGAAGGCAAAGTCCAAAGATAGAAGGGAACTCTCAAGCGGTGAAGATAGCCCTAACCCTAGGACTCTCGTAGCCCTTCCTCTATAAACCATAGGGATTCGCTTTTAGGAACTATGCAAAATAGGGTTTGATTCTCCAATATAACAAAGAAGATACGTAGGCAGCTGTCAGACGGTTCAACCCTGAACTCACCATCATCTCATCCCTTCTCTATTCAGCAAAAGATTCCAGATCACAAGGCACAGAGGAAGATCAGGGGATACTTGGAATTTCCCCGACAGTAAGGATTGGTTCCACTGATTTATTATACACTTATCCTTATTATACCAGACTACCAGTATAATTGGATAAGAAGCCTTATAAGATATAACCTTCCATGCATAGTCCATTTAGAATAGGTAAAACCTAAATTTTGTCGCGATATAACCTCACTATATAGGGTACATTACCAAAACATAAACCAATATATACATAAGGGTAGGTTCTGTTTACAACAATTTTATACAACGTTTTATAAAGTAGGACAAAGCATTGTTAGGAATATTCAACTAAGGTCCTTTTTTTTTTTGGATAATCATTCGACTAAGGTCTTGAAGTATGGTGTTAAAGGGTGAATATCAGGTAGAAAATACCAAATGTTAGAAACTAGAACCGATTTCACCCAGCAGTTGTGACAAAGTCTAATGTTAGATCTTAGATGGTCTTGTATGAACCCTATATATCTTAGCTAAACAATCTCTGGGTTTTCTCCCTTCCTCACTATTTTCTCCCTTTACTTCCTCCAGCGGCCACCCTTTTTCTCTCCTCATCCTCTTCTTTTTATATCTCCCCCCTCAAATCAGGACCGTCTATCTGTCTTGTTATCCCATGGCTCTCCCTTTGACCGTACGCATGCCACGTTTGCGGTCTACGGTTCCGCGGTCTTGATTCCCTACTCCTCCATTTTCTTCGTTTTGCTGCATCCTATCCCCTATACCGATGACTTAGTCCAATCTTCCCACATTGTGCCACTACAAATTCCCTTTCTCGACTCCGCGGTCCTGTTAATGGATCCGGGGTCGAGAACTCTCATTGTTATTCTCTTTCCACCGCCCACATTCTTTTTCTTGGTTTGCCTGTGAGGTGGACTGCACTCATCACGCGAGTTTTCAGCTGCCTCTCGTACCTTGCACTTCCACGTGTCTCATGCTGGCTGGATTGTCCGCCTGACTCCTCGAGTTCCACAAACCCTTGTAATTACCATTTTAACCCTCCCCTATTTTAAGCTCCTCTCCTTCTCTATCTTTCCAATTTTTCCCCCCTCTCCCTTTGCTTTCCACTGCTATACCATTTCCCCCTTTCCGATCAGCCTCCAGTTTATGTGCGCTTCCTCGGTCTCCTAGCAGCTCTTTCATCTTTCTGGACCTCTACTCAGGCATAACCACTCTCTCTTTGCTTCAGTCGGTACGTTTTCTAGGCTTTTTTTTTTCGAGCTAAATAGTTGGGTCTGTTCATATCTCGCGTCTGTTCTTCTGCTTTTCCGATGTCGGGCTCTGACTCCATCACCTCTTCAACTTCTCAATCCTATAGAGTAGCATCTCTGCCTCCTATTGTCCCTACTGCTGCCCCATCCACCTCCGGGCGGCATGTCCTTTGTTGCCTCCACCCTCACGGTGCCGCCGCTCTAATTTGGACGCAATTAGGGCAGCTTATGGTATTCCAGCCAACATAACTTTAGAACATGTGCCATCTACCATACACTACCCCTACCTGGTTCCCCGCCATCTGGGGTACCTTATAATCACTGTGGGTCAAATTATCGCCGGTCTATGGCTGCCCCTCACTCTCCTGGACGTCGAGGTGTGCAATCATTTCAACATTCCCCCCTGTCAAGGCATAGGGAATTTTTGGAGGATCATGTATGCCGCGAACTTATACAATAAAATCGCCAAACCTAAAATCATGAGCCGCGACATCATCTCTCTCTATTTCATTAAGAAAAGTACCAAAGATGTCGATGTGGGGTACCATTCTTTTTGTGTACGCCCTCAGAAGCCATCACTCTTGCTCCGTATCACATCCTCAGACAAAGTGTGGCATCATTATCCTTTATACGCATCGGGGCAACTTCTGTCCACGAACATTCCTTCATATTTAAATCTTAACCATCTCGCCTTCATTATCCGTGGTGAGTATCTTTGTTCTTCCCTTCTCTCTAGTCGTACTATTTCCGTTATGCTCTAACTCCCTGTTCTTCTCTGTTTTGCAGGTTGGCGGCCGGACTCCAAATCCCAACTCTACTCTGGCATCTCTTGTCCTATTTTCCAAAGACTCCTAGAACTCGGCCATGCTCAAGCCGACCGCCTGGGCATCCACCCAACTACCGCCACCCCACTGCTGCAAATCCCTAATCTACACACTTTCTGCGGCTTCTCAGCTCCCTTTTACGTCCTCCCCCTCCCAAGGAGCGGAAACCCAGAGCCTCTCCACCTACAAGAAAAAAATCTCACGTCTCTTCATCCTACCACCGTCATCCTAGACCCTCCTCTCACTCCCTTAGATCTCGTGATCCTCCCCCCTCCTTCACTCCGGAAGACATCCCTTCATACCGCTCCATCTCTAACTGGGACGACCAGTACACCTCTCCCCACTCCCCACCCGACGACATGGATGTTTGCAAACAAAAACTGTTTGATAGCGACTCCGATGATGAAGATTTGATGGAGGTTCCCTCCACAGAAGTGAGGGCTCTTGTCAAAATGCCCCCATCCAAGAGGCAACGGACCTCAGCCTCTGAAGAATCTATCCATATTGCTTTGCGGACCTCTGCATCTGAAGAACCTGCCCATCACCTCACCACTTCAACCCGCAGTCTCTTCCCCCTACACACGCCGGCCTGGCAATGAACCAATTCCACCTGCAGCTTCGATCTCTGAATCGACCCCTGTAGAGGACTTCTGCCCCATCTTCAATGTGCACAACCGCAGGGTGTCAACAATTGACTCCACTTTGGATAACGCGGCTGTCCCTATTTTACAACGTTCATCTTCCCAAGGACATAGCCTATACAGATGGGTGGTCTTTTGATCAGCACTGTACTTCTCTGTATACTAACTGGGAGAGGGTATACTCTTTCTTTTTTTTTTTTTTTTTTTTTTTTTTACATCTTTCTTTCTGATCCTAGGTGAGCTTGGACATTTCCTTCATGATCCGCGACCTTTTCAGTTCCAAAACCAAGTTAGCCGCCCTGGAGAAAGAACTCAACGACCCTTCTGGCATAAAAGCTACTTATGCTGGGCTCCAATCAGATCTAGCCGCTACTAATTTGGCTAAGCTCAAGGCCCAGGACGAGCTCTAGTCCACGAAGTCATCACACCAAAAATACATAGATACGGTCAACGACCGCCTGAGTCGTCAGCGGGAAATGCTCCTCGAACAACACCAGCTCAATCTGGCTACCCTGACTTAACAACACCAAGTAGTCGTTGACACCCTCAACCAAGAACATAAGGATGCTGCCGCCACCCTCCTACAACAACAACAAGCAGACATGGCTGCCCTTCGCAAACGCTTCCAGCTTCTAGCCGACAAAAGGGTAACCAAGAAGATCCAAGAAGAGCTTGCACGACTCACACAGGAAGGGCGGCTTCTTCCTGAAAGGCCTACCACCCCAGTGATAGCCTCCCCTGAGAACGCAAGAGAAGAAGTGGTGGCCACCGAGACCCTCCCCAACTCCCCGGTGCTAAAAGAAACTTCCACCCCTGCAGCGGCTATTGAAGAGACCACTGCTGCAACCCTGGAGAATGTCACTGCAGAGAACACCACTACACCCGCCGAAGAAGTCACTGATGTAATGTCCGCTAATGACTCCCCCTCTGAGATGCACTAGAGATCCTCTTTTTTGTAATAAGTCACTTTTACCCCATCTTGACCAGCTACTTGCAGTACTACTTGTTTTGTTAATATTTTGATATTATTCTCTTTAATGTGATGTTTGATTTTGTCCAATATGTTTGTTGTCTCTTTATCTCTTGATTCTGCTACTCGTTTAAACTGTGTTGTATCTCTATCTTTAGGTTTTTCCCCATTCCACCTTTCTTCTGTGGTCTGGTCTCTTTGTCTTAATCAAAGTTTGCCCTTGCCCTATCGTCTTCTCTTTGTTTGGCTATTCAGTCAGATGTAAGCCAATCCCCATGCCCCATGTGCAAATTACATCTCTTGTCCACGGGCTCCCTTATCTCTAGAGGCCCATTGGGGGCCTCATTTTCCTCCATGTTCAACTTGTGCATTGCATTAGCGATAGGCTCATTCCTTCCGCTATCCCTCACGAAGGTTGGGTCCCCTACCCCACGTATGCTTTGTATATCTCGGGACGCTAGTTGGGGCAACTCATCTTGCCTTAAGCTCATTTCTGGCCCTAAATCAGCGAAGGGCTCATCCCTTCCGCTGTCTCTCTCCATGCTTGGATTCCATGTCCCATGTGTAATTTGCATCTCTCATCCGCGAAGGGCTCGTCCCACTTTGTGGGCTCTGTAGTCTCATGAAACTAGTCGAGGCAACTCTTCTTGCCCCAGGATCCACTCTAGCCTTGATCAGCGAAGGGCTCATCCCCTCCGATGTCTCCTTCCACGCTTGGATTCCATGCCCCATGTGTGATCTGCATCTCTCATCCACGAAGGGCTCATCCCACTCTGCGGGCTCTGTAGCTTCAGCAAGTTAATTGGGGCAACTCCTCTTGCCCCAGGCTCCACTCTAGCCTTGTATCAGCGAAGGGCTCATCCCTTTCCCTGTCTCTCTCCACGCCTGGATTCCATGCCCCATGTGTGATTTGCATCTCTCATCCGCGAAGGGCTCCTCCTACTCCGTGGGCTTTATAGCTTCAGCAAGTTAATTGGGGCAACTCATCTTGCCCCAGGCTCAACTCTAGCCTTGTATCACCGAAGGGCTCATCCCCTCTGATGTCTCTCTCCATGCTTGGACTCCATGCCCCATGTGTAATTTGCGCCTCTCATCCGTGAAGGGCTCCTCCCACTCTGCGGGCTCTATAGCTTCAGAAAGTTAGTCGGGGCAACTCGTCTTGCCCTAAGCCCAATTCCGACCTTGTGTCAGCGAATGGCTCATCTCCTTCGCTATCTTGTTTGCATTCTATGCCCCACGTTTAGTTTGGATTCCTGCCCTTACAAATGATAGTCTCTTCTCAAAAGTGCTGTCGTATTATATATTTACATACAGCTACAGACTCTTGCCTTAGATTTTCATTACATTCAAGTACGAATTTTTTTTAACATTCTCATGTTCCACGACTTCTCTATCAATTTGCCCTCCTGTGTCCGCAATTTGTAGGTACCAACCCCTCCGATATCCACCACAGTATAAGGTCCCTCCCAATTTGGATCCAGCTTTCCATCTTTCTCCTCCATAGTACTAGGTGTCACTCGCGGAGCACAAGGTCACCTATTTGGAATTACCTCGGCTTGACCCTATTGTTGTAATGTCTTTGCAATCTTCGGTGGTACTCTTCCAACTTTATACAGGCAATGTCTCTTCTCTCCGCTGCCAGATTAAGATCCACTGCTAATATTCTCCAGTTTGAGTCCTCCTCCACGGCCTTTGTTCGTGTTGTAGCTGCCACCATCTCAAAAGGGATCACGACCTCCACCCCGTAAGCCAATGAGAATGGGGTCTCTTGAGTGGACGACCGTGATGTAGTCTGATAGGCCCATAGTACATGATTCAACTCGTCTGCCCACGCCCCTTTCTTATCTTCCAATTTCCTCTTAAGGTTGTTCATGATAGTTTTGTTGGATGACTCCGCCTGTCTGTTGGCCTCGGGATTATAAGGGGCTGAGAACCCCTGTTTCACCTTATAGGCTTGCAAGAACCCGGTCACCTTCGTTCCTGTGAACTGAGTCTCATTGCCTGCTATGATGGTATATAGCAGCCCAAACCTGCAAATAATATTCTCCCATAAGAACTTGATGATTTGCGTCTCCTTCACCTGCTACAAGGGTACGACCTCAATCCATTTCGTAAAATAATCAGTGGCTGCGAGCATGAACCTCCGTTTGCCACTGGCTATGGGCAGCGGTCCCACTATATCCCTTGCCCACATAGCGAACGACCATGGGCTCGAGACATTGTGTAATGGTTCTACGGGGGTGAAGATCAGCTGGGCAAATCTTTGACATTTGTCACATCTCTTAGCAAATTCCACTGCATCCATTTTCATATGGGGCCAAAAATACCCCTGTGTCAGTAATTGATGTGTTGTAGTTATTCCCGCTGAATGGCTCCTGCAGTCTCCCTCGTATAATTCTGCCAACACCTCATATGATAGCCGCGGACCTAAGCATTTTAACAGTGGTCCATTAAAGTTTTTTCGGTACAAATCTCCTTCCAACAGAACGTATCTTTGAGAAGTTTGTTCCCATCTTCTTCTTTCCTTCTTATATGTCACTTCCTTTCCTGCCAAAAAGCCCTTAATTGGCTCCATCCAGCTCCCACTTTCTTCTGCAACCTAACAAATCTCTATCACATCCTCGGTGCTCGGTTTCTCCAACCTTCTCACTCGTATTGTTCTTTCTTCTTACCCGGGAGTTGCGACGGCTACATATGCCAGGGCATCAGCATGTCTGTTCTCTCCGCGACCCAAGTGAATGAACCTGAGCTTTGTGAATTTTGTAGATCGTTTGTGTAGCACATCCAAATATCTTGCCATCCTGGGGCACCGGGCGGCGAACCTTCCATTCGCTTGACACACCACTAAATTTGAATCGAAATATACTGTTAGCTCCTTCACTCCCAAATCTTCATCCATTATCAATCCCGCTATCACCGCTTCATATTCTGCTTCATTGCTGGATGCCGCGAATCCTAGTTTCATGGTTTGCTCTATTCTGCCATTATCGGGTGTAACCAATACGACTCCTATGCCGCTGCATGCATCTATAGCCGATCCATCTGCAAATACTCTCCATCCATTCCTCTTATCCCACGGGTCTAGGAGGTCTGGCCCTCCCTCCCTTTATGGTTCCATGACCATTTCTTCTCCCCAAGTGGGTCCTCTACGAGAAACTCTGCCAGAAATTCAGCCATCGTCTGCGCCTTTTCAGAGGTTCTTATCTGATATTGTATCTCGTAGGAACTCAGCATCACTGTCCATTTCAACATTCTACCAGATTTTTCTGCCTTCAATGCTTGCCTCAGAGGCAAATTCGTTACCACTACTACCACATGTGCTTCAAAGTAAGGTTTCAACTTCAAGGTTGAGAAAACTAACGCCAATGCATACCTCTCAATTCTACTGTACCGCGTTTCTGCGTCTAGCAATGTCTTGCTTTGAAAATACACTGGCTTCTCCATCTTGTCTACAACTCAGACTAAAACTGAGCTAACTGCATATTCCGTGGCCCCCAAATACAAATACAACTTCTCCCCCGTCTCGGGCCGTGACAACAAAGGTGCTTTGCCCAAATATTTTTTCAATTCCTGAAATGCTTCCTCACACTCCGCGGTCCAAACAAAATCTGGTGTGCTTCTTAACAACCTATATAGCGGTCTGCATTTATCGGATGACTTGGAAATAAATCTATTTAAAGTAGTGATCCTTCCTGCTAACCACTGCACTTCCTTCACATTCTGCGGAGATAGCATCTCCACCAAGGACCTTATTTGCTCGGGGTTCGCCTCAATTCCCCTATGAGTAACTATATAACCAAAAACTTTCCCGTAGTAACTCCTAATGTACACTTTTTAGGGTTCAGCTTCAAGTTGTATCTCCGCAATATCCTGAAGGTCTCTCTCAAACCCTTTATATGTTCCTCTTTCGACATACTTTTTTCCACCATGTCATCTATATAGATCTCAATCCCCTTCCGAATCTTGCTTTCGAACATTTTCTCACCCGACCGCTAGAAGGTAGCCCCCGAATTTTTCGAACCAAACGGCATCCTGGTATAGCAGTATGTACCGCCTTCCACCACAAACGTTGTCTTCCTGATCTGGCCCATACATTGCGACCTGGTTGTACCCCATCGATGCATCCATGAAGGAAAATATCTTGAATCCTATCATCCTATCCACCAACTCATCTACTCACGGCATGGGATAACTATCCTTCAGGAATTCGAGATTTACATCAGCAAAATCCACGCACATATGCACCTTTCCATTCTTTTTCGGTACCGCGACTATGTTAGACAACCAGTCTGTGAACTCAACTTCTCGGATTATCCCCGCCCTTTTCAACCTAGCGACTTCTTCACGGATCCCCTCGGCATATTTAGGCCTAATGTCGTGCATCCTTTGCCTCACGGGTTTAGCGTCTTCTTTCATATGCAAGTGGTGACAAGCGAATTCAGGGTCCAACGCAGTAACATCCTCTATTGTCCAAGCGAAGACATCTTTATTTTCAGACAAGAATTGTATCAACTTACCCCTCCACTCTTCTGGAAAACTGGATCTTATCGACGTGAACTTCTCCTCTTCCCCCTCCCAATATTCACCACCTCAATCTCATCGAGTGTCTTTGGTCCCACCGATGTCTCAGCCTCCCCCTCAGCCGTGGTGCACTATAATTGCTATGCATGCCTCCTCCCAGGATTGGAAGTCTCTCCCTCTGGTCCGCGGATCAACCGCTTCACTGTTCCCCGATGACTGTTCTTGGCAGTGACCTGATCACTGTAAACCTCGTACATGCCGGTAGGCGTGGGAAATCGTATTACCTGATAATACGTGGATGGGACCGCCTTCCTAAAATTGCATTATATTGTGAAGCAGAATCTACCACCATGAATCGGGCAAAAACTGTCACTGGTCCTGTTATCACGGGCAATAAGAGTTCCCCCATGGGCTCTGTCATACTCCCATTGAATCCATACAAATTAGTTCGTGAAGGACGCAACTGCTTAAGATCGACTCCCATTTCCTCCAAAGCGCCTCTGAATAACAAATCCACTGCACTTCCACGATCAATCAACACCCTTTTCACCATGTAATTTCCCATTGCGACTGTAATGACCAGCGCATCTTCATGTGGTGAGTCCACTACCCAGAGGTCTGCGCTACTAAATACAATTCTGTCCTTTTCTGCTACCGCTGCCTCCCTTTGTCGTGGTCTATCCATTCTTTCATTGATTTGCTCGATACTCGCGGTTCGCCTTATCTTGTCTCTATGAGCGTCATGACTTAGAACCTCACCGCTGTAAATCACATTGATAGTTCCCAGTATTCTTCCCTGAGGTGGCATGCGCTCCTCATTCTGGGTGACTCTCACAAACTCTCTCATCCTCCCTTTCTCCACCATCCTCTGAACCAACCATTATAGTGTGTAACAATCATTCATTTCATGATTCCGTATCTGATGATACGCGCATAAGGGTTTCTATGGTATCTCTATTGGCGTGCTTCGCGGTCCTTCATACCCCAGAAGATTCTTGATTAGGGGCAAGATCTCACTCAGTGGCTTATTTAGCGGAGTCTGTTCCATCTCGCGGTATGGTTTCCTCTCCCTGTACTCGCTTCGGACGCCTTCCCGGCTTCCTTCTGCCCGTGCTCTGTATCCACAGTAACCCCCACTTTCTTTTTCTAACGTCTCTGCCCTCCGGTGTTCCCGTTCCTTCTCCAAAGACAACACTGCCTTCCCTGATCTCTTGGAATCCTTCTGCATGATATCTTCATATCTTATATACTTTTCCACTCGTGGATACAGCTCATGTAATCGCTATCTCATTCTTTGCCACAGACTGATGCACTCTGTCCCCAGACGCAAGCCTCTCTCAAATGCTATCACCGCTGTCCTCTCATCCAGATTTTCAACTTTCAGTGTCTCTGCCTTGAACTGGCACAGAAACTCCCTAACTGATTCCGCGGACCTTTGTCGCGCGTTGAATAAAGTCGTGATATCTAACACCTGCTTCTTCTGATGTATGAAGTGATCTATGAACACTTGCTCCAACTCCTAGAAGTTTTTTATGCTCCCAGCTGGTAATCGGTAGTACCAATCCGATACCCCTCCTTTAAGGCTAGCCGGGAACATCATACACCGTAGACCATCATACCGAGACTCCTACCAAAGTAGTATCTGTTGTTGAAAAATAATGGATGTGATCCACTAGATCTCCTTTGCCGTCGTACCTCTCGAACCTCGGCTGAGTGAACCGCTTTGGGACCACTGAAGCCCATATGTCATCTACTAATGGGTTGCGATTCAACCCAGCCACCACCTGACTGGTCGCTCCTCTGTGCTCCTTCGCCTCAAGTGTGCGGCTAGTCGGGTGCGACTATCATCTACAAAGGACATACTTTGCCATACACACCAGAATACAACATAAAGAGACCAAATGGGACCTAAACTTCCCTTTAAAAACTGTCTACATTCCCAGGGCCTTTGTAGTTTATGATTAATATGGGAGGCCTGTAGTAGGCCAATGACTTGATCAATTTGCTTGCCATGCTGGACAGTGCCTTCTGGGGGAGAAATAAATAGCAGCTTTGGATGATTCAACTGAGTGTATCTACTTGCAAGCTGAATTTAATCAAACACCACTGGGTACAAAATAAAAAAAACAACAACTCTAGTATTTGAGTTGTATTTCGCAAAGTTCCCAGATGATCCATTATTGGGGATCAGATTTCAATTTTTACAGTTTATAAATTGGAAACACGTCTCTTTGTTTTAAACCTAGAACTCTCCCTCCCCTCACTTTTTTTTCACTTTCTCTCAAGTATTTTTTTTTTAAAAAAAAAAAACCCCCAATACAAGGAAAGAGGTTTGGTGGTTATAACCCCCTATCCCTCTCTCTACCCACGTTTTTCTCTTTCACTATTTATCTTCCTTTAAAAAAAAAAAAAAAAAATTAAGGCCCACTTAAGTCCATGTCCAAATAATACTAATAAAAAAATAAAATACATGCTATAAATATTTATTTAATTAATTAAAAAAAAATAGGATTGTTATACAAAATCACTTCCAATGCTTAGAGATATGCCAAACACCCAAAAACAACCAATCAGATACTCAAAATGTCTCCAATGACAAGCTGTTAGAAACACATACTCCCACAAGACCATGTATATATATAATTCACCATTGTGAACTCTTTAACAGATTGCAGTGTTCAGAATATCGAAAAAAAACATATTGCAGTATTCCTAAAGTGCAACTGCCAGTCAGGGTGTCCTGAATTGATGGTTTGTTTCATATAGGTTTGCGATTAAATCTAGTAACATATATTGGTTTACATGAGGAAAACTCAAAAGAAGAAGATACATACTGAAATACACTCTAGGAAAAAGATTTAATAAAAAGAAAAACAATTTATACTCCAGCTTCACAAGACCTCTAATTATGACCAAACACCCAACGCAATGACTTCCAGATAGTTAGCCGGTTAGGTTACATATATCATGTCAAAATTGTGTCTCCGAAGTCCAAAGAGAATGCATCACACAAGATCATAAAAACTTTAAGTACAATGTTAATAAATGTTTTCCCTGCCATAACAATTTTCAATTCTAATTGAAAGCAATGCAGAAGACTTTTCCAGTTACAAGGATAAAAGTTAAGACAAGTCGGTTCATCTATCAAATCCAAACAAGCAACTTATTTCTTTTCATCTACTAAATCCTAACAAGCAACTTTATATGCGGTGTAGCTTCTTGAACCAGTTACACATTGTTGAAAGTAGTATCCTATTAAGAGTCAGAAAGTTGTCTTGTAAAGGACCTACTATATTAGAAGTAAGAGCGCGCCCGTGATCGAGTTCCAGTAAGCAAACTCGCACCGTCTGTTTCTAAAACTGTAAAGATCTTTGTTATTTGTTTCTATTTTCTTGTTCACGTGTATAGTAAGGATTTATATCAATCTTAGGAACTTGTAATCTCTATATAAACCATTGTATGAGACCTAGAAATAAATCAAGTAAATATTCTCTCAAATCAATCTCTTTCTCTAATTTATCATGGTATCAGCCTAATTTTGATCCAAACCCTAACCCTAGCTGCTCTAAGCTTCCACCTCCTCTCAATTCTCAATGACCGATGCCTCAAACACCAATAATGACTCTCCTCCAGGTTCCGATGATCCTTTATTTGTACACCACTTAGATAGTCCCACGGATATTCTCGTCTCTCATCTGTTATCTGGTGACAATTATCCGACTTGGTTACGGTCTATCTCTAAAGCCCTTCGAGCAAAGAATACATTTGGTTTTGTCGATGGCTCTGTCACACCTCCCACTACTCCCAAAGAAAAATTCAAGTGGTCGCGATGTGATGACCTTGTTGCTTCATGGATTCTCAATTCTGTTACTCCAGATATCCGTGGAAGCATCCTCTATGCTGACTCTGCATTCGAAATTTGGAAAGTTCTAGGTGACCCTTTTTCACAAACTAATGCACCCAAGGTCTTTCAACTGAAGGATTCTGTCACTCTTCTCAAACAAGACAATCGTCCGGTATCTGTTTACTTCATTTTTCTTAAATCTTTATGGGATGAATTAAATTCTTTATCTACTATGCCTGCTTGTACTTGTGGTCATGCATCTATTTTTGCCAAAGAGATTGAAAACGGTCGTTCTATGAAATTCATGCAAGGCCTAGATGCTTGTTTTCAATCCATTTGCAGTCAAATTCTCTTAATGGATCATTTTCCTCGTATGTCCAAGATTTATTCTTAATCCGATAGGAAGAGAAGCAACAAAAGATTCATGCACTCTCTCTTCCTTCTGCTCCAAACGCTACTGCCCTGAGTACCTACTTTCAAAAGACCAATTGGGCTTCTTCTTTGAAATCGGGCCCATTTAAACCTCCGCAACACAACACTTGTTCGCAACAACCTAGAGCGTATGCGCCCTCAAATACAAGGCAACCAGAGTGCGCACGTGTTCGTCCATTCTGTAATCACTGTAACCGAATTGGACATCATATTGGTACATGTTATAAACTGCATGGCTATCCCTCCAAGCCTGCTCAAGCCAATTCAGTTGCTACGGACTCCAATTCTCCTATTTTCTCCACAGAACAATACAACCAACTTCTTATTTTGCTTGATTCAGGTAGCACCACTTCACAAGAAAACTGGACAGGTATTTCTCTTTTGTGTTTTTCTAAATCCATATAGATCATCGACTTTGGTGCTACCAATCATGTTTGTTCATCGTTAAAACTGTTTTCTCATTATCATACTTGTTTAACATATTCTACTCTTAAACTTCCGAATGGAACCGACCATTTAATCACTCACGTTGGTAGTGTTATCCTCTCTCCTTTATTACGTCTTTACAATGTTATGTTTGTTCCCACCTTTCATTTTAACTTACTTTCCATTAGTGAACTAGTCAAGTCTCACCCTATCTCTGTCATGTTCACTAATGATTCTTGTCTTTTTCAGGACCAGTTATCGAAGAAGAAGATTGGATTGGGACGGCTTAATGGGGGAATCTACCATCTTCAACTAGCTTCCATTTGCTTTTCCCATAACTCCACCACCAATAATTTATGGCATTCTCGCTTAGGACATCTCTCTTCCACTCCTTTGCAGATTTTAGCTAAGCAATTTCCTTTTATTTCTAGTTCTAATAATGCTACTTGCAATGTATGCCCGCAAGCTAAGAAAATATGTTTATCTTTTTTTTTTATAGTTCAATAAAAACTATTAGACCTTTCCAAATGATTCATTGTGATATTTGGGGTCCTTTTCATTTACCATCCTATTCCAATGCTCATTTTTTCTTAACTATTATTGATGACTTTAGTCGTGCTATATGGATTTATCTTATGACTGTCAAATATGAAACTACCATGTATTTACAATCTTTTTTTTTCCATGATTCATACTAAATTCCATTCTATAATAGATTCACTCGTATTTGGCCATGGCAACATTGATGACCATTTTCATAAAATCCAAGTCTTTCAATCCGACAATGGATCCGAATTTATATCCCATAACATGCAACAATTTTTTTTCTAAACATGGGGTTATCCACCAATGTAGTTGCGTTGCTACTTCCTAACAAAATGTTGTGGTTGAAAGAAAACATCGTCACTTACTCAACGTTGCATGAGCATTACAATTTCAAGATCATCTCCCATTATCTTTCTTGGGTGAATGCATTCTCACCGCAGGCTATCTCATTAACAAAATTCCTAGCCCCTTGTTAAATGGAAAATCACCTCATGAGCTTTTGTTTACAACACCTCCCTCTATTGCCCATCTTCGTGTTTTTGGTTGTTTATGTTTTGCTCATAACAGTTCCATTAAAAATAAGTTTGATCACCGAGGTAAATCTGGCATCTTCATTGGTTATCCTTATGCTTAGAAAGGATATCGCATTTATGATCTATCTTCCAAAAAAATTCATACATCCCGTGACATGATTTTCCATGAGCATGTATTCCCCTATCAACATTTATCTTCCCCACCATCACATCTGCCTGTTTATCCCTTACCCAACCCAGACAATGAAACTTTCGACATTCAATCCTCTCCTGTAGCTCTAGTAGTAAGAGCGTGCACA
The DNA here is from genome assembly GCF_015680905.1 of Coptis chinensis. Taxonomy (NCBI): domain Eukaryota; kingdom Viridiplantae; phylum Streptophyta; class Magnoliopsida; order Ranunculales; family Ranunculaceae; genus Coptis; species Coptis chinensis. Next base: position 44,587,305 of record NC_141456.1, read on the forward strand.
CCCTCTGATCGAACACAAATTGAGCGCACCCGCGCCCTCCCTCCTGTAACTTCAGTAGTCAGAGCGTGCGCGCCCTCTAATCCAGCACAAAATGAGCGCGCACGAGCCCACCTTCATGATAATTTTCCATCTGTTACTCCGTCACCTGCAATTTTGGAACTCCCTCAGCCACCACAACTCAACCCTCCTACCTCACCTCAATCTACTAGAGTGTGAAACCCCCCACCACTTCTCATCAAAGATTATCACTGCCCTACTCTCACCAAGGCACCTACAGTCCCTTGTTCGGCCAACCTCATCCAATCAGACTCTAAGGTAACACAGTCTTCCACTCCATATCCTTTGACTTTCTATGTTTCTGACACTAATTTTTCTACTTGTCATATAGTTTTTTTGTCTAAAGTGTCATCTTCAGTTGTTCCTATCTACATCTTTTTCTCAAGCTGTCAAAATTCCAGAATAGAGAACTACTATGGATGCTGAAATTGCAGCTTTGGAACAGAATAACATATGGACTATTGTTCCATTATCCTCTCATCATAAGACTATTGGTTGTAAATGGGTTTTCAAGATTAAATATCATTCAGATGGTTCTATTGAATGTTACAAAGCTCGTCTTGTTGCCAAGGGTTACAATCAGATTCAAAGCCAAGACTATTATGACACTTTTTCACCTGTTGCTAAATTAGTCACTGTTCGATTACTTCTTTCCATTGCTGCTATCAGACATTGGTTCCTTCATCAGCTGGATGTCCACAATGCCTTTCTCCAAGGTGATTTGGATGAAACTGTCTATATGACCTTACCTCCTGGCTTCGCCAAATAGGGGGAGCACAGGATCTGTTGCCTCAATAAGTCCTTATATGGACTAAAGCAAGCTTCTCGGCAATGGTTTGCCAAACTATCTACCACTCTTATCACTGATGGCTTCACTTAATCTAAGTCTAATTATTCTCTATTCACTAATATTCGTGGTTTTAATTCTACATTTTTCCTTGTTTATGTGGATGACATTCTGATCACAGGTAACAATCCATCTCTCATTCAAAATTTGAAGCAATTTTTAGAGGCAAAGTTCTATATCAAGGACTTGGAACGTCTTAAATATTTCTTGGGTATTGAGGTGGCTCAATCCAAAGAAGGATTATTTTTTACACAATGCAAATGTCTTTTGGACATTCTGTCTGATTGTGCATGGTACCACTGGCGGTCGTATTTCTGAGTTCCTTATAGAACAAAACATTAACCTCCATACCGATGATGGCACGTTACTTCAGGATCCTACTGTCTATCGTCGCTTGATTGTGCGTCTCTTATATCTCACAATTACACGTCCATATATCAGTTATTCTGTTAATTATCTCAGCCGTTTCATGCAGTCCCCACGTACTCCACATCTAGATGTTGCTCATCGTATACTCCGCCACCTTAAAGGTTCGATCAACAAAGGGATTCTCTTATCTGCTAAAAGTTCTTTACACATCTCTGGCTTCTGTGACTCTGATTGGGTTGGCTGCCCTATCACTCGTCGTTCTACTAGTGGTTATTGCACTTTTCTTGGTTATAGCCATATATCCTGGAAAACAAAGAAACAAAGCACTGTATCCCGTTTTTCTGCTAAAGCTGAATATCGTCCCATGGCTACCATTGCGTGTGAACTTCAATGGTTGAAGTATCTTATGCATGACTTAGGCATCTCTCACCCTTTTCCGATGAACATGTTCTACGACAATCAGGTCGCCCTCCATCTCTCTCAAAAATCCAGTTTTTCATGAACGAACGAAGCACATCTAATTGAACTGTCATTTCTTACGCGACAAGATACAGGCCAAGTTATTATCTCCTACATTCGTTCCATCCTCATATCCAGGTGGTTGACGCCTTCACTAAACCTCTCGGCAAGGACACCTTTCTGAGATTAATTCGCAAGTTAGGAGTTCTTGACATTCACTCTCCAACTTGAGGGGGAGTATTAGAAGTAGCGTGCACGCGCTCTGACATCGTATAACTCGAACGCACCCGCGCCCGAGTTCCAGGAAGGAGACTCGCACCGTCTACTTCTAAAACTATACAAATCTTTGTTATTTGTTTTTATTTTCATGTTCACGTGTATAGTAAGGATTGATATCAATCTTAGGAACTTGTAATCTCTATATAAACCATTGTATGAGACTTAGAAATAAATCAAGTAAATATTCTCTCAAATCAATCTCTCTCTCTAATTTATCATACTATGGTTACTAATACACTGCATGCCGCGACGATTTTGTTGCAGGAGCTCGATATCCATTTGGCGTTGTTCTTTTTCGTTTTTATCATTATTATGAGAAGGACAAAAACTGGGCTACTTCCGATTTTTTTTTTATTTATTATTTTTTTTAATCACTAATATAAGATTACGGGTACATTGAAGTAGCATTAATGATATATAAGTGTCTTGGACTTCTGGTCTAACTATTTAGTATATGTTTACTGTGGACAGAATTGTACGTGCTCCAAGACGTAGACATTTTTCATCATTTTATCCAAAGATAGTCATTATCATTTTAATCGTGTAACTTTTATTCTTAGGTCTGAAGAAAGCGCAAGGGAGGCCACAGAAGATTTATTGCAACAGCAGGGCATTGTGCTAGTAGTGCATCTGTGCATGGAACATATTTAAACTTTGAAAGGTCATCAATCCTGCATCTTCTGTTCCATAAGCTAGAATCTGTTAAGAGAGAAAGAGATATGCATATGAAGTTTGGTGAAAAGCATTAGGATTGTTGTTAGTTATGCTAGGAGATTCATATAGTGATTAGTTGGTTAGGTTGAAGAGATGAAGTAGAGAAGAAGAAGAAAGGATGGAGGCACAAGAAGAAGGTAGGGTTTAGAGTTTTTTTACCCTAACCTACAATTTATATATTTATACTGGGTAATTGGTTTCACTAGAATAGAAACTACTAAATAAGATACGGTCTCACACTTATAGAATGTGTGAGACTCTACATACTTCAACACCCCCCTTCAAGCTAGAGCATAGATATCACTCATGCCCAAGTTGTTACCAATATAATTCAAAACTGGACGAATCACTAGTTTGGTGAAGATATCAGCTAACTAATCTTAAGACGCCACATAAGGAGTATTTATCTCCTTTGTTTCAACCTTATGTCTGACATAATGACAATCTACCTCTATGTGTTTAGTTTGCTCATGAAATACTGGATTAGAATCGATATGAATAGTTGCCTGATTGTCACAATGAAGAGGGATCGGTAGATGTACCTCGAAACCTAACTCATGTAGCAGATTACGAATACATATTAACTCGCCAGTCCCCTGAGCCATAGCTCTATACTCAGCTCCTACACTAGACTTTGACACAACTGTTTACTTTTTACTCTTCCATGTCACCAAATTTCCACAAAGGAAGGTACAATACCCAGTGGTGGATCGTCTATCTGAAACTGATCCTGCATAATCAGCATCTGAATATCCAACAACATCAAAATTTCCATTAGAATGATATATCAATCCACGACCAGGAGAACCTTTCAAATACCGCACAATACGAATAACTACCTGGTAGTGAGGAATCCGTGGTGCATGCATATACTGAGATACTACACTAACTGCAAACTAGATATCTGGGCGAGTGATAGTAGCATAGATCATCTTTCCCACCAATTTACGGTATCCCTCAATATTGGCATACAACTCTCCAATATCTGACTGGAGTTTGTCGTTCGAATCCATATGAGTCTCTACTGGGCGAGCTCCTAAATTACCTGTCTCACTGAGCAAGTCTAATACATACTTTCTCTGTGAGAGATGAATTTTACCAGGGAACCTTGTAACTTCAATGCCTAAGAAATACTTCAGTTCTCTTAGATCTTTGGTCTGGAACTATCTTGAGAGATTAACTTTAAGTTGAGCAATACCCTACTTGTCCGACCCTGTGACAATGATATCATCAACATACACAACTAAGACAATAATTCTTTGTTGGATCTTTCGGTAAAAAACGGAATGATCATATTCACACCTAGTCATTCCATTAGCCATCAAAACCTGGGTAAACTTTGCAAACCAAGCTCTAGGAGGCTACTTGATCCCATAAAGAGACGTCTTTAATCGAGAAACTTTCCCTCCTTAAGCAACAAAACTAGGAGGTTGTACCATATAGATTTCCTCCACGAGATCTCCATGTAAAAAGACATTCTTCACATCCAACTGAAACAGAGGCCAGTGATGATGAACAATAATAGAAATAACAATACGCACAGAGACTAACTTTGCAATAGGAGAAAACGTCTCGGAGTAATCAATACCATAAGTCTGGGTAAAACCTTTTGCAACCAAGCGAGCCTTTAAATGAGAAATAGTACCATCCGGATTATGCTTAATAGTAAAAACCCACTTACAAGCAACCGCTTTCTTCCCATAAAGAAGATCTGTAAGGACCCAAGTGTCATTAGAATACAAGGAACTCAACTCCTCGTCCATTACTTGCTTCCAGCCAGGATGAGATAGAGCTTCCCTATAGTCAAAAGGGACAGAGACAGACAACAAGGACTTAACAAAAGACTTGACAGATGGTGGTAAATGATCAGTGGAAACATACTGAGAAATAGAATACTAGGCATACTTACTAGGAAGACGCATACTGGCAAGTGGACGTTTAAGTTTCCGTAGGGCAATAAGAACATCGAGGTTAGATGGAATGGCAGTAGGATCCACAGACACAATAGGAAGAGGTGAGGGCAGCAGAGCAATTAAACTTTTGGCCTCAAACTCGCGAACATCAGCTGTAGGCAAGGGGCACACACACGCTCCATCTATTGGCTCTCTAACATTTGTAGGGCGCGCAAGCGTTCCGGTAAAGGCATCTCTAGGGTGCGCGCGCGCGCTCCAGCTTCTGGTTCTCCAATATCGGTAGTGATAACCTGATCATTAGCTCCCCTATGAACACCAATAGTCGCAGGAAGATCAACAACACCAGATGGCAGAACATAATCCTCAAATGGTTCAAAGGACACCTTCCCTAATGAAGAGTAAAATGGGACATCTTCAAAATAAGTAACATCAGCACAGACAAAGGATTTATGCATATAAGGACTATAACACTAGCTTGTACCCTTTCTGTGTACGTGAATACCCAAGGAAAACACACTTAATAGCACGAGAGTCCAATTTATCACGACTCGGTTGAAGATTATGAACAAAGCAGACACAACCAAAAATACGAAGGGAAGATGGAAAGAAGGTTGACCAGGAAAAAGAATAGAGTGTGGTGTTCTTCCACCTAACATTGAAGAGGGCATACGATTAATCAAGTATGTGGCAGTAAGGACTGCCTCTGCCTAATAAAACTTTGGGAGATTTGTTTGAAACATTAAGCATCGGGCAACTTCAAGAATGGGTCTGTTCTTTCTCTCAGCCCCTATTTTGTTGAGGTGTATCCACACATGAGGTTTGATGTGTAATGACATGGTCATCTAAAAAACACTTAAATATTGCAGATGTATAGTCTTTGGCATTATCAGTTCGAAAAACATGCATGTGTGCAGAATACTGATTAGTAATCTCAGCATAGAATTTTTGAAAGACAGAGAATACTTGAGAATGATTTTCCATAATATATACCCAACAAACACGAGAGAAATCATTGATAAAAGTAATAAAGTACTTGGCTCCAAAAAGGCCAGTGGTTCTACAAGGACCCCAGACATCTGAATGAACTAACTGAAAAGGCGCACTAGAACACTTATTTAACCTATTTTTGTAAGTAGCAAGACGATGTTTAGCTAACCCACAAACCTCACAACTTAAAGACTGGATACTAGAAGAAATACTGGGAACTAAACTTCATAAAATAGCCAGAGGAAGATGGCCAAGACGTCTATGCCACTGAACAGGAGAGATTGAGACTGTGAGAGCCTGCTTCTGGTGAGAGTGTCCATAACCATCTTGAAAGTAATAGATGTTGTCATGCTCATACCACCCACCAACTAGTGTCTTTGTCTATAGATCCTGAAACACAACATGAGTGGAAGAAAATATGACATTACAGTGAAGAGATTGGGTGAGACGATGAACAGATAATAGATTAAAGGAGAAATTTTGAATAAGCAAGACAGAGAAAAGTGACACATAACGAGTTAACTGAATAGTACACCGACCAATAATACTAGCCTTAGCCCCATTTTCTAATATGACAGTTGATGGTGTATGAGTATACTCAAGATTAGAAAACAACTGGGGATTACCTGTCATATGATCAAAAACTCTTGAGTCAATGACCCAAGAGTTCTTAACACTTGTATGAAGACATGTTTTACCTGAGTCGGCTAGGGTTGTAGTAGGTTGGTTGGATGGACTCGATGAACTGACTAGAATAGCTTGTATCCGCTTCATTAGGACTGCAAGGTCTTGTTAAAAGTCGGTCACTTTCTGATCAACTACTGTGGCATTGTTGGCTTTTTACAAAGGTGGGCGACCTATTATATCCCAACAAAAATCAGAACTATGATTTGTGTGCCCACAATGCTCACAAGGATCAAAACCACCCATACCACGACCGTGACCACTCTTTTGGTTGCGACCACCTCCACGACTGGCTCTACCCCCTCTACCTCCGTTATCACGACCAGATGAGGGATTGTTATAATTATTGTTGCTTGGAGGGATCAATAAAGCTGCACTGCCATTGTGCTTTGGAGGAGGTGTAATGGTACGAGAAAGACGAGAATATGCTTCAGACAAAGTAAGGAGCTTAGATTTGGCTTGAACTTGGGCTTTCACATTAGCAAACTCAGGACGTAGCCTAGATAGGAATTTCAAGACTCAAAATTCCTCTCGTTCTTTCTTCAACTGATTTATGTCTGTAGTAAGTGGGTGATAAATATTCAGTTCTTCCCACTTGCTACAAAGAGAATTATAATACTCAGAGATAGACATATCGCTTTGAGTTAGATCAAAGATATTCTCATACAACTGAAAGATACGAGAAGTATTCTAAGATTGAGAGTATGATTCTTGTAGATACTCCCAAATCTCCTTAGAGGTTTTGAAAAACCACACAGTATTACACACATCCTTCTCCATAGTATTCCACAGAAAATTCTTAACTAAGGCGTCATCTTTCATCCAGGTTGTCTTTCCTTTATCATCTGGGGGATTTGTTAGATGACTTTCCTTACCTTTTCAAGTAAGATAAACAGTAACTGCTTCTGCCCATTGAAGGTAATTGGCAACACTCTCCAATTTGACAGAGGTCATACCAACAGAGAAAACATACATATTACCGAATTCATCGGATTTTGGAACAACATCAGTCATTATAAAGAGAAGAAAACTCACTGTATGGAAAGGAAGATAAACTGCAAAATACAATACTTCGAGAGCGTGCGCGCCTGTCACAAGAAACTACGAAATAAAGTACTTCGAGCGCGTGCACGCCTCGAAGACTCCTTAAACTGAGCGCATGTGTGCCTGCACGTAGAAACTGAAAGATACAGAGAGATGGCGATACCACGCCTTCCCCCTTTGAAAACCTAACATACTCCTCTTTATCAGTACCGAGAGATTGCAGAAGCGAAACAATACTAAGACAACAACTAATACTAAAACTGGAACCTTGAAACTGCGGATCTCTCTCCTAGCATTCTCTAAACAAAGTCGGCTCCGATACCATGATAATTATGCTAGGAGATTTATATAGTGGTTAGTTGGTTAGGTTGAAGAGATGAAGTAGAGAAGAAGAAGAAAGGATGGAGGCATAAGAAGAAGGTAGGGTTTAGAGTTTTTTTGCTCTAACCTACAATTCATATATTTATACTGGGTAATTGGCTTCACCAGAATAGAAACTACTAAATAAGATACGGTCTCACACTTATAGAATGTGTGAGACTCTACATACTTCAACAATTGTGTTACATGGTTACTGTAGCATTGTATTAGCAATGGTTTTTCTTAATCTTCATTTTCTTCCCTCATTTTCCACATTTTTAGACTGTATGTTTTGATTTAAGTTTGATTTTATTTTGACCATTTCATATATATTGATGTAAGAATTAAAACTGAGAATAGTGAGAAAATGAGGTGTTCTTCATACCTCTCAAAGGAGGTGAGTTTATAGAGCACTTTTCATTGCTAGTGCTAACCCAATCTTTTTTGAAGTATGTACCAGTTACTTCATACCAATTTTTTATAATTAGAAGAGCGTGTGTTGTTGCTTAATATTGATATTTTTTTATGCAATATGGCAATTATTATTGCGGGCATTGTACCTAGGTACACATTCCCTTATTCAACATCATATCCACAAAAGAAGTCATTCTATTATGAAGCATTCTTTTGGGATAATTGAGGTAAAGAATGCTTCCACGTCATTTTTTTTTCATAAGGCCTTGTTAGTGATTTTATTCAACATTCTTTCCTTCCTAGATGATACAAATTACTCTGTAGGAGCGCCATCAGAAAATTAAGGCCAACACTTCAAAATTTCAGTGTGCATGGGAAGTGTAGATACTCATTTAAAAAAGTCAGTATGCATAGGAATAGGAAGTATAGGGGAATTACGAGAAATATGGAAACTCTGTTTTTAGAAGTATTGTCAAGAAACCCATTAACACTACGTTTTCCCACATTTTTCTCTTTCATACCATTCACATTATTTCAGCTTTAACTGAGTTTATAGTTTTCTCTAACTAAATAGTCCAATTTTGTTATAGATTTTGATTAATTTTTAATTTAATGGGTGTTGATTAAAGCAAAGCCAAATCAGGATCAAGTCAATCTTTGAAGCCTCTTTCTATTTTTATTTCGATTCGATCTCTCTCTCTTGCGAATTCGAATCTGCTAATATAAGTTTTCTTTAATGATTTTGTCTGTTTGACCTCCAATGATTTTAGAGTTCACAATTGTAAGTTTCTGTTGATTTATGATTCCAATAGTATTAGATGATAGAATTCAAACATCAGAGAGACGGTTGTACTTATAAATTACTGTATTAACATCCTTGAGATTTGTATATGATTGGACTTGATTTTAATGAGGAAATTTACTGATTAGACTTGATTTTAATGCAGTAAATCCACCTAAAATATCTAGTCGTAGCATTGGGTGGGCATGTCTTCGAGTGCAGAAGGTGTGTTAGGTGGTCAAAGATACTGGCAATGTCACGTGGATGCCTAGAACCATTTTTTATGTTGAGAACTTTAGGCATGCCAAGTGAAGATCTATAACTATTGTTACACCTTTATGATCCACTATTTTTCGCTTGTTACAGATCTACACAGATAGTGGTGAGACTTCAGGTACCATTAATGGAAGATATAACACCCCGTCTTTTATTTGCATTTCCTATAATAATATTAATAGTAATAATAATAATAATAATGTAAATAGAAAACAGAAATAGGATATCCAGTAGTTTTGGAAAAAAAGCCCGTAAGTAAGTAGATAGGTTTAAAACCCTGGTTTTTCGGAGAGGTTTGAAAAAACTAGAAAATAAGGGTTTCTCACATAGAGTTTTGAGGAAAAAAAAAAAAAAGGTGAGAGTTTTACTGAGAGAAAAAAAAGGGTTTTGAACGAGGAAGATTATCGTTTCGCGTGACAGTAGACGACGGGGTTTCGATTTCGGGGAGCTGTTCGGTTATAACAGTGAGTAGATACTTTATGTTTTTATAAATTTCTCGTTATCTGTTAGAAAAAAAGGCTGTGTTCATACTGTGTTTTGATACTGTGTTTTGTTACGGTTTTCGTTTTCTGCCGTTATTCTAGCTTTCTCTCCTCTTGTTTAGCTATGGAATTTGGTTATATGTTAGCATAGGGAATTGGTTAATAACTGGACTCTAAATTGAATCGGCCGAAACTCTCGGAACATAGCATCAATGGCGTCGCCATCAGCTGAACAAAACCGTTCTTTGTTTTTTTTTCTGAAGTGTGGTTTTTATTGATTTGTGGTAATGATAATTGTTAACTGTGAATGTTATTGTTTGGTGTTTGGGTTGATTGGGTGAGATGGGGAAGCCTTGGAAACAGCCATAATGGCGTTCGAACCATATCACAAGCAGTTTCCGTTTTTTTTTGTTGTGTGAATGTTTTGTTGGTTGGAATTGAACATGGAGGATGTGGGGTAAGGTGTTGAGGGTTGTGTGTTGAGTGGAGATGGCTCAGTGGTGCCGAGCTATACCTGTGGAAGCTCGGAGAGAGCTTTAATGGCGTCGGTCGATTTTTGCAGTATAACAGAATCAAGTATTGTTGATATGGGTAGATAGGGTTTTTCTCCCTGAACCAAACCGCGGGGTTTCTTTTTGCCATGGATGGCCGGTGGTGGCTGTGTGGTGGTCGGTGGTGGTTGTTTGAAATTGGAGAGGAAGGAGATGAACAGTAGCCAAAAACGATTTTGGGCTTGGGCCAAAATCGTGGGCTATTATCTTTTTGTTTTGGATTTTAAAATTTTGACTTTTAGATTAGACTATGGGCCTTAGGATTTGGGCTTTTGGGTTTTTGGAGTTTAGGCCGGGTTGACCAGAGTTTGTTGACTTTGACCAGAGTTGGTTGACTTTGACCAGGGTTGACTTTGACCAGTTGACCCGAAAATTTGACTTTTTCCTAAAATTATGATTCGGTCTAATAGGATAAGTCTAGGACTATTAACGTGTTTGATTTTTTTGGTAAGACCTTTATAAATATACTTGTGTACGTGTATTTACTGCTTTGTGATTTTTTCGTCTTTTGAGATACACAACGTTATGACATTTATACATCCATGAAATTAATAACGCGTAAACCAAAAATAATTGAATCAAGATTTTCCTACGTTCTCTGAAATAATCTATGCAATAAAATACAATAATGCGTAAACAAAACTTACCGCACCCTTTTAGAACTCTCCACGCCTCAAGTTTTAGAATTGAGTTTATGACTGATGAAGTCATATGTAGGTGGGCATTTATTGAATGTGCCATAAATGGCCCGTTAGTGTTATATAAGGGTATTCATTGAATGTGCCATGAATGACCAAATTGTAGTTGACTGCCCTAAAGAGGAACTAAGGTATTTCGCCTTGCGGGTGAGTTGTATTCCTTGAATGTACGGGAATGTAGGATTGGGTATTCCTTGAATGTGGCAGGAATGACCCAGGGCATTCATTGAATGTGCCATGAATGGCCCGTTAGTGATATGATAGGTATTCCTTGAATGTGGCGGGAATGACCTAAGGTATTCATTGAATGTGCCATGAATGACCTGAGTTTTTGTGCCCAAAGAGGCTGTGAAATATGTGAATGAAAGCCCAGAGATGGCTATGATATTGTGGTATTCGGTGGGAGAGAGGCACACAGGAATGTGTGATTTGGCAAATGTGTGGAGTGCAAATCGTGGAGTAGGTACTAAAGGGTGGGTGTATAAGAAAAGTAATTGATTAAGTGATAAGAGAAATTTATTTGATGATGCAAGTGTGTTTGGGCTTACTTTTGAATACATATAGGATATGTACATATGTTATATACAAGTTCTAACTTTCTTTTGCAGGAGGGTAGGACTTAATAATATTTTGTGCAGGGACGCGGTCCTACCCTTATACAGCGGCGGATATCGGTAAGTGAAATTCAATTACTTAGATATTAAAAAGGGAGTTATTAGAATGAGTTTAATAAAATGGAGGTAAATAAAATGGAAGTTTTGCTTGGGAAGAAACTATGCCATTTGAGATGACGGAACTACTTGTCTTCCAAGCTGAGAATGATTAGGTTATGATAGATTTAAAGTGTTAGTTGGATAAGTAAAGTTTGAAATGTTTATATGTGGTTAGTCTACTCATACCAGCAAATTCCATTTTGCTGACCCATGTTTGCTTTATTTTGGCAACGTGGGTGTGTTCTTGGGAACATAGGTGGAAGGCAGTGTGGAACATGGCGTGTGATTGGGATTCGTGCCTGGAGCGGTCCGTTAGTTTTCTTTTAGGTTTGATTTCTTTGTTGGAAGAATGTAATAACGTAGTTTACCTTTTTCATGGCATGAGGACATGGTAGTGATGAACTTTAATTGGAGAGTTTGTTTGATGTTTTATTTGGAAGGATGTTATCTTAATAAAGAGATTTCGGATAATTATTGGGATTATTTTATTTTAAGTTGTTTTTTTATGACATGGCTATTAGGGTTTGTATGTGTAGTAATTCTCCGTCATAGTCTAGGTTTTTAAACAAGTGAACCTAGTGATGTTTGAGATAGTTATATTTCAAATATTCACTTTGTTATTGTTTAGAAATTCGGGCTGTGACAGAAGACCTAATGACGTCCATGGCTATCAAGGTACTTGGTACTTGCACTCAATTCAATTGCTTCAACAAGAAACAGTAGTAAGTGGTATATTGAATTTGGTATAAACTTGAGTTTTGAACTCGAGCTTGAAAATGTCAATTGGTTTAAAGCAACGTGGAATTGTTATCATGTGCTTTAAAGCAGTTGTGGGGTTTTTTTTATTATGTAGTTTTCTATGGTCTATAGAGCAAGAAACCATGACTTGGTGGCTAGTGGTCATTTTCTTATTTATTCTAGATTTTTTAAACACTTTTTCAATTAAAGGAAACCCTTATTATTTATCTTGCATGTTATGCTTATATATGTATATCGAACTGGATCTTTAGCTCAATGGAAGAGCACTTGAGTGTAAAAGTACATCTAAGAGATGTGGTTCAAATCCACTAAGGTCCATCTTTTCAACTCTATCAATTGTAATGTTTTAAGAATTGCTTACAAAATGGATAGAAAACAACATAAGCCGAGCAAGGAAAAATTGTTGGTAATAAAGACGAAAGAATTCTACCAGATGCCACTATCATTTTATGAACTCATGGATATTTATTCTCATAGAAGTGAGGTCATTAATTTCCTAGTACAACTCAAAGAGTTATAGTTGTATGAGTATATTTTGCATAAGAATGAAGCCTTTTCCAGCAATCAAAATATCTAAAAGAACCTGAACCATATATCACTAATATCACCACAGTTCCATTTAATAATTTGTAACTATCTTAAGGTATACAGATCTATCAAAGCATATAAGAATGCTAGTTTTTACAAGTATTGAATGAGGTGAATTTGAGATTATGTTTGTTGTGGGATTTGAAGTTCCAATATAATCAAATTAAAATGTGAGGACTGAGATTCTGATAGGATAATAGGATCCATACATATATAAGTTCACAATATTTACATTTCTTTATGTAGGACACAAAATCCATTAAGAAAAAGGAAAAGAATGATGGGGAGGAACTTGAAATTTGACAATCAAAATAATAATAGAAACCAATGTGATAAGAAGGAATACAAGGACTAAGACAAGCTACACGGGAAAAAGAAGAAAATATAACTATCCTGTATTTCTGTGAATTATTGTCTAATTTCTGTGACATATAATTACACAGAAAAAATTTATTGCCTATTTGAGTATATATATATAGGGGCGGAGGGTTAGTTCAAGCTAGCCACCGATGAGCACTAGCATACTTTTCATTTTAATCATGCCACTTGAAAATCCATGGTTAACACCATTGTCACCAAGTACAGTATGGGTTTAAAACGGTGTACTTGAAAAAAAAAACTTAGTTCGTGTTTTAAACGGAACGTCTTGGGAAAAAAAAAAAAAAAAAAAAAAAAAAAACATAAAAAAGCGTGGGGCATAAAAAACGAGTTTAAAACGTATAATACGAATAATACATAAAAGAAACGGTAAAAACAGATGATAAAGAATACGATAGATAAAGTGTTTGATTTTTTATAAAAGTGGAAAAAATAATAGGCACAAAAAATAAAAATAAAAATAATACAAATGAAAGAAAATTCAAATACATGAAAGTATCAAATTATCAATTACTCATCCAAATACTAGAAGTTTTAGATTCAGTATCAAAACACGGCCCTAAATAAGATACTACTAATTACCAACCATAATAGCATAATCAAGTACTACAAATAAGTGAATAACTTAAAAATTTCTAAGTATTAATAGTCTAAAGCAAAATAGAACTGTTTCAATAAATCAATCTAACGCCCACTCTTCAAAAAGGTAAACTCCAAAACACTTTTTTCTTCTCTCGTTTTCTTTTAGATAATAATAATAATAATAATAAATAAATAAATAAATAAGTTTTAATAAAGTTTTAAACAAGAGATTTTCAAAATCTCGGGTTTTGAACGTTTTTTAAGTTTAAAATGTTTAAAATGCGATATTTTTGAAAAACACGTGTTTTAAACTGATACAAGACGTTTAACCAATTCAACGGGTTTTAAACGCATTTTTTTAAAAAAGACGCCGAATCTGGTGACAATGTTAACATTGAATTAATGAATAATACCTGCTTGATCCATTTACTGAGAACATTATTAAAAAAGGTGAATGTATACAGGTGGACTGGGTTGGAGAATTTTGACGGCTTCAACATTAGCTGAGAACATCAACACTTTGTGTGTAACATTAACTGATCGGCTTGATCAACAATTCCAATATCATACCAATTACATAATGTGAACAAATCATCTTGAAAAAGGTTTAAATTATTTGACAATAGATATTGTGCACTTGGGATTTATATTTTTCCATATTAAAAGGGTCATGCTTTTACCTCTTTAGCTTCGTTGCTATGTGAAGCTTGACAGAGGTTTTTGATTCCCACGCAATCTCTGAAAGTTAGATATGTCAAACTTAATTTCATGAGTCACAATGCCGAACAATTGGGTGTGCATGAACAAGGACTTTGTTATGATGCTAAAAGCAATGCATTTTGTTATGATACTGAAAGCAATGCATTTGACGTCATCAATGGAAATTGTCATTGCTAGAAACTGGAGGAGAATGTGATTAGTTTATTAGAGCAATATGAACAAAGTATATGATTTTTTTTTTGATAATACCATCTCCATTCCATTAAATTTCAAAATAGTATGGGTTATAACTCAAAAAAGTTGGTTGAGGCTCAGTTCCATTAAATCTAAGTGCCCATTTGGCAGTAGCATGAGCCTCCCCATTACTGTTTATGCTAATCCCGCTAGGACTAACAAGGAAAGTAAGTTCATTACAAATATTTCTAATACTTCCTACTATAGGCAAATTGATCCATTCAGGAGTCTCCATATCATTCTGCAGTGCTTTAACTACTACTTGATTGTCTCCCGAAAGTACTACAGTTCCTGGTGTTATTTGTTGAATTAGCTTGCAAGCCAGTTCAGCTGCTAAGAATTCTGCCTGCTGAGAAGTCCTTGCTTTAAACCTAGTGAAACCTGCTCTTAGTGTACTTCCATTATAGTCCTTACTTATTGCTCCTGCTGCTCCCAAACATTTGTTACTGTCAAAGGCAGCATCATAGAGGACATGAATCCTGTAGTCAGTTACATTGACTGTAGATATAAGAACATGTAGAATACTCCCATTCTCTGTCTTGAAAGCTTATAAATGCGAATTCCAGGTGGAGTAAGCATTTATCAAAATTTCAGTCATAGATAGAGGAGCATGCTCAAATCTGATTCTATTCATGTGTTTCCAGATCGCATAGAACATAATTAAACAATATAGACCTTTTTGCTTCGGATCAATGTAATCATCAGCTAGCCAGTCTAAGAAAAGTTCGATCCATTGCTTACTGTCAGTGAAATTGTAAGCTTCTATTCTAACAGCAGCAGTTGATGCATACCAGACTTTCTTTATCCAATCACAACTAAAAAAAAAGATGGTAATCAGACTCAATGGTTTTGTAACAAAAACAACATGATTTGTCGCCTTTAAAGACTTTGGCAGGGATTTTTTCACATGATGGGAGATAGTGGAAGTAAAGTTTCCACATAAATAGTTGAATACTAGCTTCAACTTTCATATTCTAGATGCTTTTGACAATATTAAGGTTGAAGGTGGAAGATTGGGCTGAATATGATTCACTGCAAATGTTATGATAAGTTGTCTTGACTGTAAAGTTTCCATTTCTAGTTCCTAACCAAATGAGGTTGTCTTCTAACACATTAGGACTAATGTGAGTGAGACTGATGGTATTTTTTATGTGAATTGGAAGCATATCTCCAATTCTATTCAAGTACCAGGTGCTAGACTCTGGATATATGAGGTGGTTTACAATAAGTGAGTGTAGGTTACGATCAAGAGGTTTGAAATCTTCAAAAGTAAGAGGTTTGCCATTGGCTATAATCTAAGGATCATTAAACAGAGACACATTATTCCCATTACCAACCATCCAAACTGAGTTGCCAGAAGCAAGCTGCAAATGTCTGCACAAGCCCCTCCAGAAGTAAGAGCACTCATTTGGCATCTTTTTTTATATCTTTAAGTTTCCACCACTTAGAGTATACAGACTTGAAGAAAGATGCCCATAAAGACTCTTGATTCTTAAGAAGTTTCCAACTAAGCTTGGCAAGAGCTAAATTCATAAACCTTGTTTTTCTGAAACCCACTCCACTACAAGCTTTTGGAGAGCATAGTTTATCCTAGTTGGCTGTGTGTATTGCTTTATGATAAGAGCCCAAAACTGTAGTTTTAACCCCTTAATAATCATACTGTTAGACCAATTATGTGAATAATAAGTAAGAGTTAATACTGATTACGTGTTTTTATACATTTCAGGCTTCAAAGTCCATTATGTGCAGAAATGTGCCACTTTAGCGAGATAAAGGAGAAAAAGTCGTGAGAACTTCCGAGTGCCATATCTTTGGACTCATACCTCGAATTGGGCCTACCTTACGTCAAAATGACCAGCTCGGAAAGAGCTTTGCAATGGTCCAAGCCTTGACCCAATTCAGAGGAGCAGAAGTGGACGAAACATCTGTCGAAGCCAACTGCAGCTGAAGAGCCCATTTTGGACTAAAGAAATGGGGTTTTGGGCCCGATTTTCCGCCCAAAACATGGCTCCAAGCCCATGCACGATTTTGGATCTAGAAGTATAAAACAAAAGCTTGAATCTTTGTTAATGGCAGTTAGGTTAGGAAGCTAATGTTAATGGAGTTTAGGGTTAGAAAAAGATAGATCTAGATTAGTTTTAGATCTAGATCTAGTTTTGAATCTCCATTTTTATTAGTTTTCATTTCCCTTGTTTTAATTTAAAGTATTAAAATATTGTTATTGCTTCATTAGATAAATAAAGTAGTTTATTATTGATCAAATTCGATTTTGTCATCTATATCTATTGCTTAGATCTAATTTCATTTCTTGGTTGTTAGTCATTTCGTAGTTATTGATGTTAGATTTTAATTATTGTTTGTTAAATTTCATAAAGTTAGAATCTTTAGATTTAGTTGTCTTAAATTTATAATTAATTTTAGTTTAAACACCAAACACATCACTCTCACTGTTCCTTGTGTTTGAATAATTGAATTCTATTTAAGTCTTGAGGGTTTAAGAGTGGAACGAATTCCTTACTCATTATATTGCATGAATATATTTTGAAAGTAAGAAGAATTGATTTAAACGTAAGAACGGTAGGATTACGTATTAGTGTTTGTTAACATTGATATTAGGATTCTATTGTTTTTTCGGGTTATCAAATGGCGCCGCTGCCATCTTAATCTCGTTCAAGACAAGAATTCAATTGCTTGAATCCAAGGGGCAATCCCCATTCTCTACCCACCCGCCCTTTTAATTTTTTCATTTTTGTTTCTTGATTTTTGGAACTGTTCTTTGTAGGGCATAGGGGCTCTTGGATTCATTGAGAAAAACACTGCGGTGAAGGTATTTCTAAATTTTCGAAAATTCTGAAAATATTCATACATAATATTTAATGTGTTTTGATTTACTAGAATATTTTCAGATTTTTCAAAGTTGGTTTACCTTGTGAAAAAAAAATACGATCTTTATAGTGCTGCATTTCAGTTTTCACACCGTATGTTCTTGAAAAACAGACGAATAAGGTTACTTAGGGAGTTCTAAAAATTCAATAATTTTTACAGGGTTATCTATCCTAATCCAGAAGTTTGTAGTAAAAATTTTGAGTTTTTGTTTTGTTTTGACCACCTAAATAGTAGAGTGTTTCCAGTGTGTTTCTGCAGTGTTGCAAACACTTAATATCTGAAACACCAGCCAATAAGGAGAGGTTGTAGAACTCCAATTGCTCTAAATTTTTTACAGGAACAACTAGGATCTGTTAGGAGTCTCCATTAAAAATTTGGAAATTTTTGGATTTGTTTTGATGGGTTAACCATTCGGTTGTTTGTATTGTGTCCGAAAACCGTTACACAAACTTTGAAGGGCTGTAGAGGGACTTTCACAGCTCCGATTGATCTGAAATTTTACAGGCTACTTGATAGACGTCTTAGCAAATTACTGTAAAAATTTCAGATTTTTTGGAGTACGATAAAAGGCCTAAAACTTGAAAACCCTGGAGCGCGCCCGCCCCATGTTGAGCGCGACCCGCCCTTATTCATCTGTAATTTCAACTTACCTTGAGCGCGCCGCGCCCAACCCGCGCCCTACCCGCGCCCAACAAGGAAAATTCATCCGAACAGCCCAATTTTCATAGGTAAATGCATATTTTTATTCCTTAAAGTTATTAAGTGTTTCTAACTTGTTAAATACACTTAAATCGGCGTATACAAGACGCTTATTCAAACGCGTAGCAAGGAGGCATTCGGTACTCCTTCTTCCGCTCCTCGCCTCTTACGCCGGGAGGAGTTTTAATTCTAGTATAATCAGGCTTGTTTTTCATAGAAATAAATACAACACGCCTATCTAGAATTTCACACACTACACTTGCATCAATGGCTAAAGAACAAGAGACTCCCTCTCTCTAATTTTTTATAAAGCCCTAAACGATGGCCCTAAGTAGGTGCATCGTTCTTGCAAACCTAGTGGGGGATTTTGAATCCCCTAATATATTTAACTTGTTACCCGGTTTTCATGGTTTTAGACCACGAGAAGCCTTACCAGCATATCGTGGGATAGACCAAGTTCTCACTACATTCCATCATCCTAGCGTAAGTCGGATCAAGTTAAACTTAGGGTGTTTCCTTTCACCCCTAGCCGACAAAGGCGGCGTCTTGGTTAACTGCCCAAAGCGCCAAACTCTGTGGACTCATGGGCTCAACTTGTTCAATTGTTCATGGAACAATTTTACCCACCACTAAAGACGGATGAAATGCTTCAAAAGATTCATTTCTTCGCCCGAATCCTCATGAATCCTTTTCAGAGGCCTGGAATCGTTTCACTGATCTTCTCATTGAATGCCCACATCATAATCTTGCGAAAGACACGCTTGTTTCGTGCCTTCTTCAAGGGGCTTTTACATCGTCATAAGGAGGTTCTGATATCATGGCTGGGGGTAGTTTTCTTAGTAAAGGAGCCTTAGAGGCTTATACATTCTTAGAAGATCAATCTAAGAGGAACAACAATTGGGGAGGTAACGATTCCTCCCGCTCCTCTCCTTCTTCTCTTGAGGTTAAACATGATCCCGAGCTTAAAACTCTTATCGATGCCCTCACTAAAAAGGTAGATGCCATCTCTGTTCAACAACAACCCACTCCAGTCATGAACATTAACTCTCTACTTCGTTGTAATGTGCATTTGTAGTCTTGAGCATTCCGACTTCTATTGTCCTCTTGTCTATACACAAACACCACCACAACCATCACACTTCAACCAGTTAACTCAACACCAAGGACAAGGGAACTTAGGTGACCAGAATAGAGGTTTAGTACCCATAACCCATAACTATCAACATCAAGACATGAGCGCTCAACAAGCTTTAATTCAATACAACCATCTACGGACAAAGTAGTAGTGACCTTGTTGGAGAAACAAAATCAAATTATGCAACAAAACTCAACTTAATGAAAGATCGGCAGATGATCAAAACTCTAATATGATGAAACAAACAATGCAAATGATGCAGTCTTTGTGCCAAAAGGTTATTGACATGTCTTCTAACCAAAATAATAACCAAACCGGCGTGTTTCCAAGTCAAGCGATTGCCTAATCCTAAGTCAACAAACACCGCTTTGAAATAAACAAGATTTACGGTAATGGTAATATAAACCAAGGGGACCTACTGGTGATTACTACCGCCGTTGGGTGAGTAGTTGATAACCAAGTGACTATGCCTAAAGATTACCCACAAACTAAAAATGATACCATACCACATACTATAATAGAAACTGAAGACCCTACAATTTGTAGAAGTACCGGTTAAACCACAACCAAAAGGGAAAACATTACAAGATCCAATAATAGAAAGTGAAGACCCTACACCTGTAGAGGTTCCAATATGGACACCTAGTTGGAAAACGGATAGAGATAAAGCAAAGCCTAATAATACTTTTATCCCTACGTTAAAAATAGCGATAAAGCACCATATCCCCAAAGACAAGTTGTGTTTAAAATGGCGAGAATTTTGATGAGATTAGGGAAGTGTTTAAAAATTTGACTATAAACCTACATTTTCTAGAAGCTATAAAAAGTCTACCTGGACACGCTAAGTTTCTAAAAGAGTTGTGCACCAAGAAGAGGAAAACCAACATACCCCATGAAGCATTCTTAACTGAACAATATCCTCTTTTATCCGAACATAGCGGAATTGTTAAGTACAAGGACCCGGTCGTAGATCCCTCTTGTACAATGCACCTTAGGTGATACCTTCATAACAATTTGCTTTATTAGACACGGGGCGAGTGTTAACTTACTCCCTTTTTATTTATATAAACAACTGGGTCTAACAAAACTTCAACCAACCAAAATGACTTTTGCGGTTAGCCCGATCGTTCTATTAAGTATCCCAAGGGTGTAGTTGAAAATATTCGTTAAAGTTTAGGATTTTTACTATCCGGCCAGACTTTGTTATTCTTGACCACGAAGTTGCTAATGATTCCATTCCCATCATCTTAGGGCGTCCTTTCTTGGCAACCGCCAATGCCCAAATCAATTGTCGGGATGGCTCAATGACTCTTTCTTTTGGAAATCTTTCGTAGAAGTTAACATGTTTAGACAAAAACAAGGACAACTAGGTTTGCCTGTAGTAGAAGGGAAGTGAAGTCCATTGAGAGTGTTGTACCTTACATTAGTGCGGTGACACTTTAGTCCCCACACTAGTAGATACCCCTCTTATGGAAGAAGACAAGGATCACAATTTCTACTCCCTAGGCGTAGATAACATCAAGGAGGATTTCCTTCGACTCTTTTTGCAACCCTTCTTTTGCCGCCTTGCGAAGTTCTCTCCTATTGACATCCATCCATCTCTTGGCGCCATGGACGGAAGAAGAATTTTTTGCCCTCTATCCCAGTGATTCTTCTTACCTACCTATTGAGGAATGTCTTGCATATCTTAAGGCCTCTGATGATATAGACTTAAGAACACTAGTTGAACACCATTCACCCACCTCACATCCTCATGTCACTCATTCACCTTCCATCACGAATGTTCCTCGCCCTCTACCTTTTCAAAGAACCATTGAGTTTGTACTTGACCTTGGCGTTTCTCCTATGCTTCATAACTATCTAAAACCAACCTGGTGAAGAAGTAACACCCAAGGATAAGCCCACGACACTTTTTCATTCTTCCCACCCTTTTCTTCTAACACTTATCCACATTCCAAGTATTTTCCAAAACCATTCATTTACTCACGATCATTCACTTGGACACCTTCTTATTCAACTAAGTTGCATCGTAGAAAGTTTTGGAGCTTGATTACGTTTTGGTGGTGCATTCCATGTTAACTATTTATGGAAAGATCCACAATTGTTTAGATTATTGATATATGGGAAACTGCATGTAAATACATATATATCACTTTAAGTCTAGGGAATCTGACTTTAAAAGACCCACGTTTTAAAACAAATTTTTACAAACCTGTTTTCAAAAATTTGTTTGGGGGTGGGGTGTTTGGTTTTTCCATTCTTGATCACTCAAATTCCTATTCTTACCCCCACCTCACTCCCTTGAAGAGTAGCTAGATTTCTTCTTGTTTGTTGTTTTGATGTTGTTTTTTATTATTTTTAGTAGATAGGATATTACGTTGTTAAATTCCGTAGTTAACTTTGAATTTGGTAGTTAAATGTTGTTTGAATTTCAATTTTAATATAATGTGGTTCTTTTCAAATTGTGCATGGATTTTAGTGTTAATCCCACCTTCCGAATTGTTTGGGGGTGGTATTATTTATTATATCATGATTTGTAGAAGATCCTCCATTTTAGAGTTTGTTTTGGAGTGAAGGTTGAGAATATTGTCGTAATTGGCATACCTATGATTAGATGTGGTGGTAGGATGAAATCTAAGAGAGTTTAGAAGTTACTAGTCTAAATCCAGTATGAAAGATATTAGGGTTGTTATAGAATCAAGAATATGAGTTGTTTCCGTTTTGGGTTCGGAAATTTTATTGTTTCGGAAATTGCCTAAAGTTTTTTTTTTTTGGCAACCTACCGATTCGTTTTAACAATTCAAAACCTATATAAACTTCATTCTTTCTACACTAACAAACCACAATACATTCCACCATCATCCCGCACCATCCACTCCAAGTTTTACTTTCTTTTTTCATCTAAACTCGGTTCAGCCCATCGAGCTGGCGCTGCGCTGCTTCACACATTTTGGAAAATTTAGTTAGAAGCTGGCGCCAGCAAAGCCGAATTTAGCGACCGCCCTCATCTACTGGACCTAGAAGCGGCGCAGCCAAGTTAAAGTTGAGCGACCAGCGCTCAAACACTGGAATTCTAAAATTTCGGAGCGCACCAGCGCAAGCAGAGCGACCGACCAGCCAAACACTGGAATTCTAAAATTTCAGAGCGCGACTTTCTATACTATCTGGCCAGCGCCGCGACTGACTTCCGTGGACCAGAAAAATTCCAGTTTTTCACGGGTAGTTTCGGATCATTCACGCTATTCCAGGCGTAATTTTGAGATGACATCTCCTACATTGATACCGGAACAATCTTTGAAGATTTGTTTCAAAGCACTACTTATGGTGCTTGGTTTGTGAGGTGATCACACACGTGAAATTTTGGGACTGCTTATGGTTCTTGCAAGCATTTGTTCTTGGACTTGCCATGCCCGGCTGAAATACAAAACCCATGATGCTATTGGGTAGATAATATTCATGTCTACACTTATGACTTTTGCATGAGGCTTATGGGTCCGACAATTTCGTGTAGAGGACAAAGGGACATATAATGTAGCACTTGGTAACTTGTCCCTTAATGTGATACGGTAAAGTTCTTTATCATGCTAAACATATTAGGGGAGTGACATTTTTCTTCGCGAATAATGCCACTTGCGATGTTTTCCTTGCTTTTAGCCGAGGGAACTGCTATATGACCTTCCTAAGACCTTAATGTCTAGTTTAGCACGAGCCCATAGCATGAGGCATAAGTATCTTCTTATGCCTATATTAGTTTGCCGTATTATACTATGTTTCTTCCCTGTTTTTTTGTGCCCCTTTCATTTGGGTTGGGGTCGACATTGTGAGACCCACCAATTCTATTATTCGATCTTTCCGTGCAATGACTTGGCAAGGGTGGAGGATACAACCTCATCAGGTTGCACCTTACACCCCATCCGACCAAGTGGCGCTTAATAGGTTAGCAATCATAGATGATAAATGGCGTGAAGCATGGCAAATTATCATGGCATGGCAGGGACGGAAGGAACCTCACTTCTTTATAGAAGAGGAGGATGATGAGTAAATTTGGAGTGGAGGTAAGTTTTTAGTTTCAGTTAGTGTCTGCTTATGTCCCAAGCAATTTAATTCTGTTAACCCCATAATGGGTGGAACTCTTATAGAGTTGCGTTTTTTTTTTTATTTCCTATATTAGTATGTTCTAACCTTGTTTTTGCGGATGTTCGAATTTCACGCATTTCCATGGTATTTTTCTACCCTCTTTATTTAAATGCTTTGAGGACAAAGCATGCTTCTTGTTTGGGGGGGGCATAGAAATACGTGTAATTAAGGCATCTGTTAGGATATAGATATGTATAATGTGCACTTGTTTTCTAGTTAAAATTTCAAAAATTCAAAAATATAAATAAAAAGTATGCTATACACTTAGGAATATTGGTATTGTTTTCTTTCTCCATGCTCTTAACAATCTAGAAGTCTCCGTAGGCTTTTGCATCGAATAATTGTTAGAAACTTAGGTTAATATGTAGGTAATAATCTTTGCATCTATCTATAAATTTATTACATGAGTATCTATGATTGTTAGCAGTAAGTTTCTGAAATCTAGGCTAGAGTACTTATTCTACAAATCCTGTGAGAATATAGCCTAAAAGCCTTATATGAAGCGAAACATTTGAGAAATGACACAAAAGGGAGAAGTAAAATCCGGATAGAGAAATCACTGCGTCCACTTGCTTGATCACTAAACCATATCCTAAAAGCGAGAATTTAGGCCCTCTTTGGATCGATATAGCCAGAAATTCAAACCTATGAATTATTTTCCGCTTAGTAAGCCCCTCGAGGCCTTTCTTTAGCCTTCCATAAACCACAATTCCTTTACCCCTGTTACAAAAACAAAACAAAATAAAAAATCAACCTACCCAATTTAGAATAAGTCCGAGAATAGAATGAGGAAGAAAGAAGAAGAGAAAAACACGTGTAAACAAAAATTAGTTAGTTGCTTGAGGAAAATAAAGAAAAGAAGTTTCCATCCAAAAGAAAAGAAAAAGAAAAAAAAAAAAAAAAAAAAAAAAAAAAAAAAAAAAAAAATAGAAATAAATAAAACTCCAAAAAATAGAATAAAAGGGAGTCAAAGGCCAAAGAAAAGAAAAAATATGGCTAAGGATGGAAACAAAGTGTAGAAGCAAAAGTAAATAACAAGGTTTTCTCTAGTTACATAATATGAAGACTCTATTATCTCAGACTTGTCCTCTAGAATATCCATTTCCTTCCTTCTTAAACCATCTCCTAATCCCCATGACACCTAATAAAGACCTCTAGCTCGATTAGGAATAGGTTAGTGTGATAGTAAGTGGCGGATGTGTTTGATCGACCCGGCTTCCTTGTTGTCATTGAGATTAAGGTAAAGTGTGCCCACTCGCATTAATGGAGTAGCTGAAAACTTGAGCGGAAAAATCAGAGTGATTTTTGTCTTGACTTTTATGTGAGGACCTACTTAAGGACGCTTATTCGAAGTTTTTGAAACGGACTGCTAAGCATTTCATAGCATTACTCATTGTATATATGTTTATTAAGTAGATGATTGATTATTATGCATATATTAGCTTAGGTTTCGACATGATTATTCTGTATTAAATTGCTAGTGAGATGTATAGATAGTTGAGACATGAATGAGGAAACAATAGTTTTATTTCTTAGTCGTTGTAGTATAGATGAAGTTTGTGAGTACCTTCAACTGGAAAACTCTCACGAGGCTATAACTTCGTCCACTAGGGAATTCCTAGTGGTTTAAAGGCCTTGTTGCATATGGTCAATGCAATCGCACTCAGTAAACGAGTAGTTAGAACTCCATTTTTTGGTCACTTATTCTAATTTCTCATCTTTGCTTGAGGACAAGCAAAATCTTTGTTTGGGTGTGGTTTGATAAGAGCCCAAAACTGTAGTTTTAACCCATTAATAATCATCTTGTTAGACCAATTATGTGAATAATAAGTAAGAGTTAATATCGATTACGTGTTTTTATACATTTCGGGCTTCAAAGTCCATTATGTGCGAGAAATGTGCCACTTTAGCGAGATAAAGGAGCAAAAGTCAGTAAGAACTTCGAGTGCCATATCTTTGGACTCGGACCTCGGAATTGGGCCCTTACGTCAAAACGACCGGCTCGGAAAGAGCTTTGCAATGGTCCAAGCCTTGACCCAATCAGAGGAGCAGAAGTGGACGAAACATCTGTCGAAGCCAACTGCAGCTGAAGAGCCCATTTTGGACTAAAGAAATTGGGTTTTGGGCCCGATTTTCCGGCCCAAAACATGGCTCCAAGCCCATGCACGATTTTTGGATCTAGAAGTATAAAAACAAAAGCTTGAATCTTTGTTAATGGCAGTTAGGTTAGGAAGCTAATGTTAATGGAGTTTAGGGTTAGAAAAAGATAGATCTAGATTAGTTTTTAGATCTAGATCTAGTTTTGAATCTCCATTTTTATTAGTTTTCATTTCCCTTGTTTTAATTTAAAGTATTAAAATATTGTTATTGCTTCATTAGATAAATAAAGTAGTTTATTATTGATCAAATTCGATTTTGTCATCTATCTATTGCTTAGATCTAATTTCATTTCTTGGTTGTTAGTCATTTCGTAGTTATTGATGTTAGATTTTAATTATTGTTTGTTAAATTTCATAAAGTTAGAATCTTTAGATTTAGTTGTCTTAAATTTATAATTAGTTTTAGTTTAAACACCAAACACATCACTCTCACTGTTCCTTGTGTTTGAATAATTGAATTCTATTTAAGTCTTGAGGGTTTAAGAGTGGAACGAATTCCTTACTCATTATATTGCATGAATATGTTTTGAGAGTAAGAAGAATTGATTTAAATGTAAGAACGGTAGGATTACGTATTAGTGTTTGTTAACATTGATATTAGGATTCTATTGTTTTTTCGGGTTATCACTTTATAATCCTTCACTCCATTCCACCATAACTTTTTTTTAAATGAGATCAGTAACTCTTTGATGATGGCGGGGTTCGAGCCCAAACCTCTAGTATCATCACTCAAATGTTTTACCGACTTTGCTTTATGATCCTTCACTCCATTCCACCAAAACTCTCTAGCCAACTGATCAATTTTGTCATAGATTTTCATTAGAAGATGGTAAGTGGTCATAGTGTAAACTGGAATGGATTGGGCTACAGTTTTCACTAGCACTCCTCTTCTAGCTAACTAACTTTAAAAAATATGATTGAGTGAGTGACTTTAATAGTGTTGATTTAATGATTGAGTAACTTTAATATAATGATTACTAACTAACATTAATTAGTACTAGCTAACTTTAATATAATGATTGAGTACCTTTAAATAATTCTTGAACAATAAATAGTGAGTTACTAACAAAGCATATGATTGAGTGTGCTAAAGATGAAAGCTTATCACATTTGGCCTGAAGGAAATTTTTTGGTGATACAGTATCGACATGGATATGGATTAGTCTACGGAGAAGACATTTTGCACAGTAGCTGACCAGGAAAAAAAAATGAATGATTTCATTTAGGTAACCCTGCGTGCATTGATTGTGTTTCAATTGTTGTTAAAATAATTAACGAGAAATTAGATACTGGATGCAACACCACACATTAAACTAACTTTAAAGAATAATTAACAGGAAATCGAAAACTGGATGCAAATGGATTGAACTAATCTCAAAAAATAATTAACAAGAAATTAGAAACTGGATGAGGAATAATTAACGGGAAATCAGAAAGTTGATGCAAATGCATCAAACTAACCTCAAACAATAATTAACGTGAAATCGGACACTAGATGCAAATGTATCAAACTAACCTCAAACAATAATTAAAGAAAATAAAAAATTGGATGTAAATGCATCGAATTAACCTTAAAGAATAACTGACGGGAAATCATTAACTGGATGCAAATGCATCGAACTAACCTCAAATAAAAAATAAAGGGAAATCGGAAACTTGATCTAACTATATTAAACTAACCCCAAAAAATAATTAAGAAGAAATTGAAAACTAGATGCAAATGCCATGAACTAACCTCAAAAAAATAATTAACAGGAAATCACAAAAGTGGTTGTAACTGTATCTAACTAACCTCAAAGAATTATTAACGGGAAATTGGATGGAAATGCAAGGAACTAACTTGAAAGAATAATTAACGTGAATCAGAAACTAGATTCAAATGCATTGAAATAACATCAAAGAATCATTAAAGTGAAACCAGAAACTAGATACAACTGCATTGAACTAACTTAAAAAAATAATTAATGGGAAATCGGAAACTAGATACAGATACAATGAACTAATCTCAAAGAATAACTAACGGAAGATCGGAAAGTGGATGCAAATGCATTGAACTAACCTCAAAGAATAATTAACATGAAATCGAAAACTTGATGCAAATGCAAGAACTAACCCCAGAGGATAGCTAACGGAAAATAAAAAATTGGATACAAATATATTGAACTAACCTCAAAAAAATAATTAAAATAAAATCAGAAATAAGATGCAAATGTATTGAACTAACCTCTCAAAGGATAATTAATGGAAAATCAGAAATTGGATGTAATTGCACGGAACTAACCTTAAAGATTAATTAAAAGGAAAAAAAAAAAAAAAAAAACTAGATGCAAACACATAGAATTAAGCCCAAAGAATAATTAAAATAAAATCATAAATTAGATACAAATGCATTGAACTAACCTCAAAGAATAATTAACTAAAAATTGGAAACTGGATGCAAAAACTAACCTCAAATAATAATTAATGAGAAATCGGAAACTTGATACAAATTCATTGAACTAACATCAAATAATAACTAAAAGGAAATTAGAAACTGGATGCAAATGCAATAAACCAACCTCAAAGAATAATTAACGGAAAATCAGAAATTGGATGCAAATGCATTGAACTAGAAGAATAATTAACGAAAAATCAAAAAAATTGATGCAAATGCATTGAACTAACCTCAAAAAAATAATTAATAACAAATCGGAAATTTGATGCAAATGCATTGAACTAACCTCAAATAATAATTAATAGAAAATCGAAACTGATGCAACTGCAATGACTAACTTCAAAGAAAAAATAATGGGAAATCGGAAACTGGATGCAACTACATAAACTAATCTCAAAAAATAATAAAAAGGAAATCAGAAACTGGATGCAATTGCACGAAATTAACTTTAAAGAATAATTAACATTAAATCAGAAATTAGATGCAAATGTATCGAACTAAGCTCAAAGAATAATTAAAGAAAAATCTGACACTATATACAAATGTATTGAACTATCCTCAAAGAATAATTAACGAAAAATTAAAAAAAAAAATGTATGTAAATGCATCGAACTAACCTAAAAAATAATTAACAAAAAATCGAAAACTGGATACAATTACATCTACATTGAACTAACCTGAAAGAATAATTAACTCAAAATCGGAAACTGGGTACATCTGCAATGAACTGACCTCAAAGAATGATCATCACATCGGAAAATTGAAAACTGGATGCAAATGCATTAAACTAATCTCAAATAATAATTAATGAGAAATCGGAAACTATATGTAAATGCATTGAACTAACCTCAAAACATAGTTATATTGTTTATAGTGGGAATATCTCGACAAGTATAATTTTGTATTTAAAATGGTGTTTATCACATATTTTTTCGTATGATTATGAATGTTTTACTATTCAAATAGCTTCAATATGATCTTTGCCTCAATGGGCATTCTCACAATTAAAACTTCAATCATGCAAACTTCTATTTTTAAACAACAAAAAAGAGGTTGAAGGGCTTTTTCAAGAGTGGGTCTTTTCTTTTTATGGAGAGGGGTTTTTAGGATACAAGAAGTTTGGATAAATGATAGTGGCAAATATTTTTTCAGAATATAATTTAATAGTAGGACGTTCGAAAGCTAGTCTTATATAATATACACTAGTTTACAACTTAAAAAAAAAAAGAAGAAGAAGAAGAAGCAAAGCACGTATACTTGTTACTCCAATTAATACACAATTATGATAGTTCAAGACTTCAAGGTGAGAGGAAGTCGGGGAGGAAGGATGGGAGTTTAACTTGACCTGAAAAGTATCAAGAAACATGCTATATATAGCTAGCTATACACATGAACTTCACAGCATTATTTGTCACTAAATTACGAATCCTCTAGCTCAGCAAACTTTTTCAATCCACTGAACCCTTCAGTATTATTTCTATTTAGAATTAGAAATAGTCTTTGGGAATGGATGGAGTACGTGTCTAATTATAGGACAATGATCTCTATGTATACTTTGAAGTAATGGTACCACTTAAAATGTACCATCCTAAAGTATTGCCTTTTTAATTAATTTGTTCTCTCATTCTCTCTTTTTTTTATCTTTTTTTTTTCGGTCTCCTCGATCATTATATTAAGGAAGAGGTTGTAGTAGTGCTGGAGATCTGGTTAGTGGTTACTTTTGCATTGTGTGACTGCCAATGGTGATTTCAAATATGACTAGGCAGAGAAACAGATCGAAAAGAAAAACACCCCTGCTCAAGGAACATGGTTTGTTCATATTTCAAAAATAAAGATGATAAAAAGAGGGGCACATTATCAGTGCATGTGAAGAGAGGTGTAGAAGAAGATCGAAACTCAAGTCATTTGGTTTGTGCTTTCGGATAGAAACTTGTGAGGTGAAAAAAGAATGAGCTTTGGGATGAAGACATCCGAGCAAAATCTTATTTGAGGCAACTAAACTGGTTAGTGAGCTTCTTCTCATTGTTTATCTTTTACGGTTGAGTGCGGTTAGTGTTTGAGCCCGGTTTGATGGCGGTGCACTGCCTAAGGTGGTAGTTTATCCCAATGTTACGGCTGTCGAGTGATTCCGCGAGTTATTCCGACCATCTTGATAGAACATATCCTCCTCTATGTATTACTCTACACCTTTCTGATGAACTTTAGGTTACGAAGCCTCCCTCTCTGTGATATTTTGGTTCCAATTCAAATTGCTAGTCAAATTCAGGGGACCGAAAGTCTGTCGGTTGGGGATTCAAGTATTGAAGTTTGAAATAGTTTGTCGTGTTCTCTCGTGGGCGATTAAAGTGGTGCTTACGTGGGAGTTTTTTTGGTAAAGAAACGGCGTTTACGGATAAAATTACATATCACTTCAAAGTGCAGTTTGGATCATCCTCTTTTTAAATTTGGTCTTGGTCCTTGCTGTTTGGAGACACCTTGGGTTTGGATTACGGAATTTGCATTTCGAGGATTCTAGAGTAGAGTGGTGGTCTTTGTTTTCTTTCTCTAATATTTTTCGATGTTGGTGGTAATATTGTGGTGAGGTCCGTGTGGTTGCTTTAATAGACTGTTTGGTGGGGTTCTTAATTTCTTCTGTTGGATGGTTCAGTTGGATAGTTCAGTATTTGGAATAGGACAGGAGCATACTGAGTTTTTAGTTATATTTCCTCTATCTCCATGATTACAGCATGGAACTGCCGAGGTATGGGTTCCCACTCGGCAATTCAATCTCTAACAGACTTGATTCGAGTAAGTCAACCGGATGTGATTTGTTTGGCGGAAACTATGGTCCAAGAAAAAAAAATGGAGATGGTTCGCAAAAGGATTAAGTTCGGGGGTCAATGTATTGTTCCAGCGGTGGGTAAGAAGGGCGGATTGGCTATCTTTTGGAAGGATGGTGTGCAGTTAGACATTTTAGGTGCTACTTCTAATCATATAACAGTCAAAATCACTGCTTATCCTTCGCATTGTGATTGGTTTTTCTCATTCGTTTATGGTGAACCTGTTTCCTCTAGGAGAAAGAGAGTATGGGATGAATTGAGAGATATGGCCACCCTCATTCCAGGACCTTGGCTTTTGTTCGGTGATTTTAATGCCATATCGTCACCGACTGAGAAGATTGGGGGAAATGGTCATCTAAGTCGTAGCATGATTGAATTCAATGATATGATTAGCGACTTGGGGCTCATTGATTTGGGATATAGAGGCTCTAATTACACCTGGTCTAACCATCGTTTGTTTGGGGATCATATCCTTGAACGTTTAGACCGAGCACTGGTAAATGCGGACTGGTTTGAATTATTTCCCCATGCCTCAGTACAGAATATCCCTATTACCTCTTCTGATCATTTATACCTCTCTATTAATCTAACTGGCACCACAACAAACTCAAAGAAACCTTTTCGTTTTTTTGATATGTGGACCATGGACCCTACTTGCAAGGCCACAATAGACTTAGCTTGGAAAGAGAAATCAGTTGGTTCTCCTGCTTTAAATGTCCATTATAAGATGAAGAACACAAGTACCAAGTTGCAGAAATGGAATGTGGAAGTGTTTGGGATTATCAGATAGATAAAAAGGTTGAGGAAGGAGTTGGAGCTTGTTTGCTCTGGTAATATGAATGATGCAGCGAACTATTACAAAGCGGAAGAACTGACGCAGCAACTCCAAAAGTTACTAGAAAAAGAAGAAAGTTTTTGGCAACAAAAGGCGAGGATTCAATTGGATTAAAGAAGGAGGAAAAACACGATTTTTCATCTTTCCACTTTTTATATAGAAGGAAGAATAAGATAGAAAAGGCTGAAAAGATGATGCGAGGGATTTGGCATCTTCTAAAAGCGGTGGGTGCAAATGTTAATGACTATTTTGAACTATTTTTCGATAAACCTCTTCCAAATGTAGACCTTCTTAACCTTTTCAAACCTTGTATCACTCCCCATGAAAATCTTAATCTCTTTGAAGCCCTACCGATCGAGAGATTTGGAACAACAATGAAAAGTATGGGAACTCTTAAGGCCCCTGGTCGGGATGGATTTCAAGGGGTTTTTTTTCAAAAGTATTGGGATATTATTAGGGAAGATATCAACAATGCAGTCAAATATTTCTTCACCTTTGCAACCTTAACCCCTTGCATTAATGAGTCTTTCATTACCTTGATACCTAAAATTCCTAACCCAGACCATATATCGAAATTCAGACCTATCAGTTTATGTAACTTCACCTATAAGATTTGTTCAAAAATCCTTGCTACTCGACTCAAATCTCACCTACATAAATTTATCTCCCCGCTTCAAGGTGCCTTTGTGAAAGGCAGATCTATAGGTGATAATATAGGGTTAGCTAGTGAAGTCCTGCATAACATGAAGAGGATGAAGAAACAGAAACAGGGTTGGATGGCTGTAAAACTCGATATGGCAAAAGCTTTTGACAGGGTAGAGTGGTGCTTTGTGGATCAGATTATGGGCAAGTTAGGCTTCTCAGCAAAATGGAGGAGATTAATCCAGCAATGTATTAGCACAGTATCATATAATGTGTTATTAAATGGTACCCCGCTTGATAAGGTTTATCCTGAGAGGGGTATTCGGCAGGGAGACCCTCTTTCTCCATACCTTTACATTCTAGTTGCTGAAGCTTTCTCCAGACTACTAGCTCAAGCTGAAGATGAAAAGATTCTAACGGGCATAAAAATAAGGAGGAATGCACCAGGGATAAGCCATCTTTTCTATGCTGACGACTCTATAATATTCTGTAAAGCTAATCTAGCAGAATCTGCAAAGATGAAGGAAATAGTGAAGACTTATTGTTGTGCCTCTGGCCAAAAGGTAAATTTTGAAAAATCTAGAGCCTATTTTAGTGGAAATGTTCATCCAAGACACAAGAAAATGCTCATGAAAAGATGGAAGGTCAGAGGTTTTGATGAAAAGGAAATGTATCTTGGCGTACCTGTTCTTTTGGGTCCGAAGAAGAGTGTTGATTTTGAATATCTGGTTGAAAGAGTTCAAAGAAAAATTACAGGGTGGAAGGCTAAAGTCTTGTCCCAAGCAGGCAGGACTACACTTGTTAAATCAGTAGCTCAAGCAATTCCAATTTATGCCATGAGTACTTACAAGTTGCCTTGTAAAATCACCGACAAGGTGGACCAAATCTGCAGGAATTTTTGGTGGAATGGGACCGACACGTCCAACTCATATCACACTCTGAGTTGGGAACGGTTATGCAAAAGCAAAGATACCGGTGGCCTTGGGTTCGCAGCCAGCAGTGAAGAGATATGAACAAGGCACTCATCGGCAAAGCATTGTTGGCGACTAATTAAAGATGAGCTTCGAAATGGTCGCAATTGTTAAAAAAAGTATTTACCCCAATTGGTGGAATATGGCCGGAGATGAAGGTGTTGCCTAAGGGTACTTCTTATTTTTTCAGAGGTATAGTCGAGAACCATGAAAGATTTCAAGGAGGGTTATCGTGGAGAATGGAAATGGATCAAAGGTGTCTATATATCATGATCCCTGGCTTACACATCTTTCTAAACCCATCTTGCTTAAAGATTACCTCGAACCTAACCCATCTATAGCCGGTCTTACGGTAAGTCATCTTATCAACCCTCTGTCCCATTCATGGAACCAAAATCGATTGGGAGAATTGTTTCCTGATCCAATCAAGAACTCCATAAACCTTATTATCATCAGACCAAGCCTTATCACTGACCAAATCATATGGCCGGCATCCAAAAATGGCAAGTTATCAGTCAAAACTGCTTATAGGTTTCTTACTAAGCAAGATGAGTTGGTGACTAATTCTTCCTTCAATCCTAAGGTGCTCAAGAAGCTGTGGAAACTTAAAGTTGCTGCTAATACTCAGTTATTTCTCTGGAAATTGTATATGGGGGGGTTGCCATCTGGGGATATTCTGGATAAACACAAGTTCAAGGGAGATGTTTCATGTATACTCTGCAACAAGGCTATCGAAACAGCTGAGCACTTATTTTTCAAATGTGAGTGGACTAAACGAGTATGGTATGTCTCTGAATCCATGATACATGTTGATCTTCATAGCGATTGGATGTTAGAGAGTGGCTTTGGTCCGAGAGCACGGAAGAATATTTAAGAAGAAGAGGTATTTATAGCCTCCTATTGTTGTACCAGATCTGGGAGAGTCGCAACAAGGCAAAGATGGAACATCATGAACCAAAGGTGAATAGAATGCTACACAATACAATTCTCAGAAGTACAAAATGTGAAGTAGCTTATGCAAGACTTAATTCCGATATCAATAATAGCCAGTTACTTGGCTCACTGAATGAAGAAACTAGAATTCGGATTCCGCCTTCGCCCCCTTGGTATAAGCTGAATTTTGATGGTGCTTTCGACAAGAATACGGGTCGCGGAGCTGCTGGGGCCATTTGTCGTTCTGGAGATGGGAGCATCCAAGGGACTGCATACAAGCGTTTTCTTCTTTGAGGGCCGAGCAAGCGAGTACATAGGAGCGAGATAGAGCTGCGATGGCAAAAATGGGTCTACAACACGTCATTTTCGAGGGCGCAAGTGTTATGCTAGTACTAGCTGATAATTCTGCAGCAGATGTAGGTTGGAAAGTTTCTTCCATTGTATATCATATTAAAACTCTAGTTGCGAGGGATTAGTGAATTTAAGTTTTGTTGGATATTTAACGGGAATAGGTTGGCACATGAGATTGCTTCTGGGCTATAAAAGGAGCCTCATGGACTCAACTTCCCCATAGTATTTCCAACTCTGTAACTGATATTACTATGTTCTAATATATAGATATGGTGGTGGTTATCGAAAAAAAAAAAAAAAAAAAAAAAAAAAAAAAAAAGTGAAGAGAGGTTGGAATGTTAATTATTTTACGTAAGGATATAACTTGCGCGCGAATCAATTAACAATTAGAGTTGCATGAAAAATGCATATATATACCTTCTCATATCTTTCTTTGGATAGGTTATGGAGGAAATTACTTACATGTAATGGAGAGCATGATAGTGGTATCAAGAGATCCTATGACAAAGGAAACTTGGACGCAAAGGAAAGGAGATCTGGCATTGGTTATAGGGAAGGGCAGAGTGGTGTACTGTGTTGTATGTAACTATGTATGACTTTTGGTTGGTACGGTACGGTCTTCTCAATAATATTGGTTGGGATGAATCATGGATGTGAAATGCATTGACTCTACAGTAGCTGTCTAACCAGGCTGAAGGCTCCAAGACTCTGACTCTTAAATCTTGCCCATGTATGATAGTGCAACAGTTAATAGAGTGTGATATACTCATACGTACATTATCAAAAAAAAAATCATATAAACAATAGTGTGATATATTCTGTGCCCTCTTTTCTCTTCAGAATCGTGAAAGTGGAAAGTGCACCTTCAATCTATAAGCAAACAACCAATATCCCTAACTTGATACTAACAAAAATCTCAACAATTACTGGTTGGTGTTATCCCTCACATGAGGAAGAAGGAAAAACAGGTAATGTTCGTGTGAAGAAGTCAAAGCGCGCTCAGATTGGTCGTACCCAAGGCGCGCCCGCGCTCTTGCCGTGAAAAAGAAGATAATTTTTTTCAGCCTCTCACGAAACATGTCTACTGGAGTTTGGGAAACTGAAAATATAAAAGGGCGCGTGCGCACTCAGATTGGCCTTGCCAAGAGTGCGCCCGCGCTCATGCCTAAACATGCCAGGTTCTGATACTTCTCCAGTAAACACGAGATTTTGCAGACGGGCTGAAATTTTAGATTACTATAAAAACAAAAGTTAGGTTTTAGAAAATCAAGTTTTGAATAGAAACCCAATTTTGAGAGCAACCAAAATTGAGAAGAAACTCTTGCAAAGAGAAAAAACTTGTAAGAAGAGATGAATGATCTAGTAAGTTTGGAGAGACTTGAGAGGAGTGATTGTAATCTTCCTTCCCACACTTATAAAATGATTAGCTATTATGGAAGTAAGCATTATTGGTTGAACCACGTTACATCTTGTGTTATGATATGTTTTACTTATTTTATATTTCTATTGCCTGTTTGTGATAGTTATATCTATAGTTTAGGTTTGTGGTTGTTGGTTATAATGAAAAATTAGATTTTTTATTGGAGTAGTATATTATCCAAGTGCAAGCTATCTTAGTGGGGATCGATTGGTATCGTTTTCCCCAACAAGTGGTATCAGAGCCATGGTTAGATTAATCACAAAGTAAGTTATCCAAATCTTGCTCGGAAGGTATTTGATAAAATTTCTGAGAGGAGATTTGAGTTGAAATAGCCTGTTAAGATGGATCATTCTATAAACACTCGCATGACTAGTCTGAACAGAGGTAACCACACTATTTGGAAAGCCAAGAAGGAATAATTACTCTATTGCAATAGAATTACTCTATTGCAAGGATTTAAAAAATACAAAGGAGGCTCTGTCCATTTTTTATTTTTTTATTTTTATTTTTTCTTTTTTTTTTACACTTTAAATTAATCAAAAGATAGTTTATAATATGTAACTTTGAACACATAACATTTGAAATACAAAACTTAAAAGTTACATACAACACAACATACAACATTGAAACATGAAGACTGGAACTTGGAAATAATAAGACAACAAACAACTTTATTTATTGGTTTGAACTTGGAAATAATAAGACAACAAACAACATTATTTATTGGTTTGAACTTGAAAATAATAAGACAACAAACAACTTTATTTATTTGTTTGAACTTGGAAATAATAAGACACCAAACAACTTTATTTATTGGTTTGCACTCCATTCCCACAAGTGATTAATTAAGTGTTGTTCTAATTCTCTATGCTCAGCTCGATTGTGCATGTGAGCTAAACGTTGTAGGACTCTTATAAATTCAACATTACTAGTGTCTCGTTCAACAACAATATGTGGGATAATAGCCTCTTCATAATTATGATTCCTAGTAGGTGGTAAATCTCCAAACTCTTCTGCATGCACATATGTATGTCTTTCTTCTTCCACAATCATGTTATGCATAATTATGCATGCTGACATAACATCATGCAACACATTTTTCTCCCATAGACGAGTTGGACCCCTAACAATGGCAAATCTTTTTTGAAGAACTCCAAATGCTTGTTCAACATCTTTCCTATAACACTCTTGCATCCGTGTAAAAAATTGTTATCTTTCACCTCTAGGTTTTTTTATCGCTTTCACTAATGTAGACCATTTAGGATATATACCATCCGTCAGATAGTAACCAATGGTGTAATTTCTACCCATGAGAGTGTAGTTTGCAGGAGGGGTAAGACCAAACATGAGATTATTGAAAAGAGTAGAGCACCACAAACATTAGCGTCATTATTAGTACCTGGTAGGCTGAAGTAAGCGTGTCATATCCACATGTCGTAAGAAGCAACTGCCTCGAGTACGATGGTTGCAGCTCCATGTCTTCCAGTGTACTGTCCTGCCTACTCTGTTGGACATGCTTCCCAAGTCTAGTGCATACAATCGAGACTACCAAGCATTCCTGGAAATCCCCTTAGCTCAGCAACGTTAAGCAACCTTGCAATGTCCTCCTCGTTTAGTTCTCTCAAATATTCGGGACCAAATGCCTCCACTATATGTGGGTAGAACAATTTTACATATGGGAGTATGGTTGATTTAGCAATGCGGAAATACTGATCCAGAAAATCAGCTGGGGTTCCGTAAGCTACCGTTTGCAACACACACAACATTTTTCCCCGAGACGACAATCCGACTTTACCAGCTGCATCATATTTCTTCTTCAAAATGTCATTATGTTGCTTTAGGCGAATCCTAATCCTCAAGAATAGCTGACTACTCATTCGGTTGCGACTGTTAAAAATGTCTTCATTATATGTGGGATTTGGACCAAAGTAATCAGTCGTGAGCATTGCCCATGGCTCTATTATGGTTACGATACTTGCATCCTGCAATAGACCCTAGACGGGGCCTTTCAGGTTGAATGGCATTATTATAGATAACAACCACTGCAGCAAGATTTGCTTGGATGCCATTAGCTGCGGTATCCAAAAAATCTTGATCTTGTTGGTAGAATTGAAGAAAATGATTTCTTCGATTAATAGCATCATTGTCTTCATTATCAGAAGAGCTAGAAGAATGATGATGAGAAGGACCAGCTCCAGAGGCCATTTTTCTTAAGGTTATACAAGAAAGAGAAAATAATGAGTGAAGTAAGAAGGTACATTGGAATGGTATATGCTTATTATTGTTTATATATACAAATGAAATCTAAAATTAAGGTCCAAATTTTTTTAGAATAAGATTTTGGAGATTGGAGATTGGAGTGAGTGCCACATTTATTTCCTGACTTGGAGCGAGTGCCACATTTATTTCCTTAAAGCGAGTGCCACATTTATTTCCTGACTTGGAGCGAGTGCCACATTTATGATTTTTTAGTTATAAATACGTAACCATTCTCATCATACAATTCACACATTTCTCATTCTATTTTGAACCAACAAAAAACAAAATCTCATTCTCTCAGTTTTATTCTCATTTGTTACTAATTTTGTTTTATAGCAATGTCTTCTAAGAAATCGTTATTTAACCTAATGGAAGACACAATTTTGATTGAAGCATTGTTACAGTTCTCTATTGATCCAATTACTGGGATCAACCAGTCCTATAACATGTTATGGGATAATATTGTGAATCACTATGAGACAGAGAGATTAAAGTTCTGTTATATTCATCGAACCAAGAAAAGCTTGGAAGGTCGTTGGGGAATTATCAACAAAGTTATAACTTTGTTTCGTGGTTGTGTCCATCAAGCTAAATCTTTTAACATTTCTGGATCAAACGATGCACATGTTGTAAGTATTGATTGTAAATTCACTAGTATTGTTAAATTTAATTTGTATTTCATTTAGTGTTACAGTTTGTATAATTTTTCTTAACAAATGGCATAAGCAAAACAGATGTATGTCGAAAGGTCAACGGGTCACAAAAATTTCACCATGGATCATGCATGGGAACTATTGAAAGACAACCAGAAATAATGGGCTTCACATGAAGTCTCACCAACACCTGGCATCTCCATTAACAATATGAATTTCACATCACCCGCGTCAGTAAACATTGGTGTCGAGACTGGGGCAACACCTGATTCTGGTATGCCAGGAAATTCGTCGTCGATAAAGGTACGTGGGCGAGACAAAGCAAAACAAGTGAAAAGAGCTGAATCACAAAATGCACCCAGTCTGAAGAATATTGAAGAATATTCTCGACGAGCGATGGAGGCTATTGAAGACTCGCGTGACCGCGGGAAAAAAGCCTATGAAGTTTACAAATCCAGTGAATTTTTTTTTCACGTGGTAAAAATAAAGAGAAGGAGCCAACCCTCACAAGATTGGAGTGGGAGTAAAAAATCATGACCACAAATACTTCAGATATGACACCAGAGGGGAAAATGTATTATAAGGGGATGAAATGTCAAATTAACCTGGACATGCAAGCACGTATGTCTGGTGTATCAAGGAACCTAGACTTCACCGAATGCGACGAAGATTCCGATTGAAATTGAATATCATTTGGAAGTGTTGTGTTTATTTCATGCCATTTTAATTTGTGTGAGTTGTAATAATGGAATGATTTTTTTTATGTTATGCAATTTGTTTTCCGTAATAAAATAGAAGTAGTGGGGGTAGTGTAGTAATTTGTTGTTCTCATAATGACCATGTGATTTGGTGGGGACACTTTGCAAACCACTCCACTTCAAATGGAGCGGTATGAAATTGCATTTTGCATTCCACGCCACTTCAAGTGGCGTCGTTTGGGTTTTTACAAACCACGCCTTTTCAACTCACGTGGAATGCACTCTCTATTCCTCAATATTACTCTCTATATATGGAAAGTTATATAGAGATAAGGGGCAAAAACCACCGCCACTCCCTCCTCTTTTGAAGGAATGGGGAGCCATTGCACCCAGCCTTACGAAGAGCGCACCCGTGCTCATGCCAAAACATGTCGGGATTCTGATTTTTCTAGTAAACACGAAATTTCGCAGACGAGCTGAAATTTCAGATTACTATAAAAACAAAAGTTAGGTTTTGGAAAACCAAGTCTTGAATAGAAACCCAATTTTGAGAGCAACCAAAATTGAGAGGAAACCCTTGCAAAGAGAAAAAGCTTGTAAAGAGAGAGAAGTGATCTAATAAATTTGGAGAGACTTGAGAGAAGTGATTGTAATATTCATTCCCACACTTATAAATAGATTAGCTCTTGTGGAAGTAGGGCATCATTAGCCGAACCACGTTACATCTTGTGTTGTGGTATATTTTACTTGTTTTATATTTCTATTACCTGTTTGTGATAGTTATATCCATAGTTTAAGTTTGTAGTTGTTGGTTGTAGTGAAAGATTAGATTTTTTATTAGAATAGTAGATTGTCTATCTTAGTGGGGATCGATTGGTATCGTTTTCCTCAACAATACTAACTTGTTAATTAATTGATTTGTTATTGAGAACAAACTGTACTGTGCTGCAAGAAACCATGGGAGTTGGTATAATCCATTTTGGAATAAAGCTAAAACCCTTGAATTAAAGTATTTTAGCAATAAGTATGTTTTAAGTATTTCTAGCCTTCACCAAAATATTAGTATATTTCTAAATCTTCCCAAAGTTTATGTAACATTTATGGAGAAATTGTAGTTATTTAGACACCCAAACCAATCATAAATCGATCACTGACTGCCCAAAATCATATATCAGCAATTATTCATGGTATTTTGGATAACATGTATTCGAACTTGGTGTATTATCATCAAAGTACGGTATAGGTGAGTTTGGAATGGAAATGCTGCTTAAAAAATTGTTCTCTTTTAGCCATGTTTGTAGGAAAAAAGCAAGGTGTGAGGGAGTGATATCCTCATTCAGGAATATCAACACGTGTCTAGCATACCAGGGCCATGACCCATATTAAATTTCACAAATTTATGTTAAAATTTCCGTTCTTTGTCATTTTATTTTTAGTTTTTAGTATATTGCAATTTTTCTATGGTAATAAATGTCATTGGTTTTTACTTAGTCATTTTCATCGTATTTTAATTTTTGGTTTATCTTTGTCTACAAGTGGTACTTTCATCACACGTCGTTCACAATGGCATCTCCAAAGATTATTCCGGAATAATCTTTCTATGCTTTGTTGAATTCTCCGGCATATGGACATCATTTCAGAGACTTCATCACCCAAGTTGGTTGGAACTCCCTCATTCTGTACCCTGAGTAGACATACTCTCCAAGTTTGGCAACTTATTTTTATGATCATAAGGAGGATCCACCTCCTGCACATGGTTTCATTTTGAACAGATTTGCAATCCGTATTGGTAACACCCAACATCTCTTTTACGAGCCAGCAGTTGCTATGGCTATGGACCTTCCTTATATTCAGCCAAACACCCCATTCAATACATCATACAAAACCACTTTAATGACTATTCTTGAGAAGATTTCGCTGGCCTCTATGGTGATGGCCTCGCCCAAGTCATTGAACGTGAAAAACCTAGTCGATGGCTAGACAACACAATTCCATTAGCCAGTTGACCATGAATGT
This sequence comes from Coptis chinensis, assembly GCF_015680905.1. Taxonomy (NCBI): domain Eukaryota; kingdom Viridiplantae; phylum Streptophyta; class Magnoliopsida; order Ranunculales; family Ranunculaceae; genus Coptis; species Coptis chinensis. The sequence goes on from NC_141456.1 coordinate 44,629,241, forward strand.
CGGGACTGCCATGTTGTTTATCTTTCTGAACATCATGGGGGATTGGCATTTTTCCACGGCCTCTGAATCAGCTTGCAAGACTTTCCATGCTCTGGTCCAGCAACATACCGCCTTCGACATCACAGACCTAGTAATTGAGAACCTTAAAATGGCTCGTCTTTTTCGGCAGCACTATATCACTTTGCCAGTTATAGCATGCCGGATAATGAGGACGGTCTTCCCACAGTTTGCTGCCACTTTTCATGACTGGGTACGGGTAGATTCTATGTGTCCGACGAGCAGGATAATTCCTTCTTTGCGATTTCGGGTATGGCATCGGCGCCCTTCAAGGTATCTGAGGAACGTTCGTTGCTTCCCTAATTACGAAGATATGATAGCTCCTCTAGACACTTCTAGAAAGAGGAAGTAGAGCAAAGTCTGCCAGACTATGATAAACTGGCGTGACGCAAAGGAATGGCATTTCTATAAAGATGAAGCCAGAATGGACATACCCCTAATTCGTGATTAGGGCAATGTAAGTTGATGTACATATTTGTTGTTTTACTTTTTGATGTGAAAAATAAATAACCTAACAGTGTCCTTTCCCTTTGGTGTTGTATACTATATGTGGTATTAACATAATTTTCTGTTGAAGATATCAGCATTATTTTTGCTCAAGCCTTTTAGGTATATTCTTTCTTCCTCTTGACACTTTGAGGACACAGCGTCCATCTATTAGGGGGTGGTTAGAAACTTTCACAAAAAAATTAAGCATTCATAGTTGTATATAGTTTTATTTTATGACTAAATAAGTGTATTTAGTGACAAACTCTCGTTTCCTTTTCTGTGATGAAAAATATTTAGAAATCTCACCCTAGCATTAGAATTAGGACTTGTTCTTAGAAACTTAAGTTAATACATATGCAATAGTTTTTACATCTTTTCATGAACATTCATGCACTGACTATTATTAAATGTACATAGCAGTAAGTTTCTGGGACCCACGGTTAGACAACTTAATTTTCATATCCTGTGAGAATCTAACTAAATAGCCTCAAAATATGTGATATTTGAGTAATGACTCATAGGAGTAGTTTTTCCGAATAGAGACATTCACACGTCTACTTACTTGATCACTACCCGAATCCTAGGCGAGAATTTAGGCATTCTTTGGATTGATATAGCCAAAAATTCACACCTGTAAAAAATTTTACCGCTAGTTGCCCCACTGAACCTTTCATTAACCCTTTCTATTTCACCAAAAATTCATTACCCATCTATTAACCACAAATAAATAAGCCCGCCTAGATGATGAGTATAAGAAATAGGATGAAGTGCGGAAAAATGAAGAGAAAAACTTGTCACAAATCAAAATTAGTTACCTGCTTCAGAAGAAAAGAAAAAGGAAATTAGAAATATGTTTCAAAAAATCAAAAGAAATATCAAAGTTAGAATTTTCCCCAAAATCAAATCAAAAGGGAATACAAAAGCTTAAATCTAAGTCTGGAAACTCATGTTAGAAGCAGGAAAGAAAATAATGATTTCTCTAATGTAAATATCTCGAAGACCTTATTCTCTCATATGTATCATTTTTTATTTTTCCATTCCATTTTCTTCTACATTATCACCTAAGCCTCATAACACCTAAGAAAGACATCTAGCTCAATTAGGAGTAGGATGGTGTGATAATAAGTAGTAGATGTGAATTCTTGACCTCGACTCCTCATACTATGATTGAGTATGTGAGGAAATGTGTGCCCACTGGACACTGTAGTTAGAAAAACTTGAGTGGAAAAATGAGAGAGAAATTGTGTTTCAACACATACCTGTGAGAACCTACTTAAGGATGTTATCCAAAGGATCTAAAAACGGCCCTGCTCTTACATTTCATTGTAAAGATCACTACACGCATGCTCATATGTAGATGTTTTGATTATTGTATGTATATTAACTTGAATTTCGAAAGAATTAGTCCTTGTTTCCCCCGCTAGTGAGATGTATAGATATCTGAGATTAATTCAGGGAAAAAGCCTTTGTTACTGAGTCGTTGTAGTATAAATGAAGTTTGTGAGTATCTTCTCTAGAAAACTATCACGATGCTATAACTCGTCCACTAGGGAATTCCTAGTGGTTCCTTGTCTGTTGCATCGGTCAATGCAACCGCGACTCTGCGAAATGAGACTTAGTTTAGGAAAACACTTTTTTGGCCACTTATCATTTTAATGTCTCTTCTTTGCTTGAGGACAAGCAAAGTGCTGTTTGGGGGTGGTGTGATACGCACCCAAAACTGTAATATTAAACTCCGAGGGACATAGCATTTTGGTCAATTATGTGTTTAATAATCATGAAATAATTATATTTTCGTACTTTTGCAGGTTTCCGCAGTTAACGTGAATATGATAATAAAACATGCATCAAAGTACGGGAATACTGTGCATACTCGAAGTCTTCCCACTCAACCCCAGTGAAGCCAACTTAGCCTGACTAGAGCCGAAGATTCCAAAGGGACAAAACCAGTGCAGAACGGGTCCACGTGTAAAGAAGCAGCAAACTTTCGAAGCTCACCTCTTTCAAACCTGGACGCCGAGTTCGGAAAGTGAACTGCTAGAACGACTAGGGCGACGAGCTCTATGCAAAGATAGAAAATTGTAAAAATGCCAAAATTCGGGCCGCCACTGGATACAGCGTGGACCCACTCTGCGAGGCCACAAGGCATGACGAGTCAGCATAGGCAGGTGGCAAGTGATGGTCACTTGTGTGTGACACCTTGCACATAAGAAAAAACAAAGAAATAAATACAAACTAGAAAAAGACAAGCTTTGTTAAAAGGTTTTGGATTTTTCTAGAAACATAAAATGACAAAAGGAAATTAAATGGGGAAGGTTTCACGTGAAGGGGCCATATCTATATATTTGAGATATGAGAAGGGGACCTTAGTTTTGGTTTTTAGTTTTAGTTTTAGACTTTAGTGTTTAGCTTTATTTTCTTTTCTTAGTTTCATTTCCAGTACGTAGCTTTCTCCTTCCATTAGCTTAGCTTTTCATTCCAGCATCAAGTACTGTAAGTACTCTCTTTTATAAAACTCATTTCTTTTCAAGTTAAATTCCTGTTCTTTATTTACTTGTTTAGTGTATACAATAAGATCAATCCATCCATCATGGTCATGAGCTAAAATCCTCACAAGGGGAGGGTTAATGATGCTCATGTGAGGATCCGGATTGACACTTTAATATTCCAGAATCACTACTTAAGAATTAGGTGTAGATTATGCATCCAGTCCCAAAATGATTGAAACTGTCCAAGTTTGGAGTGCTGATGCTCCAGAATAGTCTCGCGAGAGAACCAAAATGTCTCGCGCGAGACTCTATGGTGTCAGATAGCTCTCTGATTTGTCCAGCTGATGTAGAATCGAACCAGGAGCTGAAATGATATTCCAGAGATGGAATATTAGTTCAACTCCTTATGCTAGTGAGATGAGCTCAGAGATGCGTGCATCTCACTAGGGATTGATACTCGGATTTGTCTATGAACTCGAGACGGATTAGAGCTGTAGTGATGTGGTATTATAACTGTTGAAACTGATTCTTGCATGAGTACGGTTAACCCTTTTCATGTTTCTCTATCCCTGTTTATTTACGTAGAAATCAATCGTTATTATTTTACGTTACTTGCATTGCCGTTAATTTCTCTAAACCTACGAAATAACTTAAAATTCCACTCACTAAAAGTTGTAAATCCAGTTGTGAACCTTGCTGAGCCCTAAGGTATGGACGATCTCTTACTCGACCTATCCTACCAACCCACGTGAGTAAACTAAACGGACGTTTACGGACTTTGGACTTCGGACTTCGGATTTAAAAGAATCAAAACTTTAAATTACCGTTAATCAACCTTCAAGTTGTTTATCAGTTACTTCCTTCTTTTAAGAAAGCCACCATACACCACTTCTTGCGTGACGAGAACCGTCATGCTGACAGTTTAGCCTATCTGGCTACTTAAAAACCGAATTGCGCCCCTAGACAGTTACTCATCGAACTAATTGACTGACCTGCTTACCAAACTAAACACACCTTGGAAATCAGCAACATGTGCCCACTCTCTGACAGTCAGATGAGACAAACATGGATGCAGCCCATCATAGAGTACATCTAACATGGTACAATCCCAGAAGAACGTACCGAAGCTAGACAAGTTCAATATCAGGCACGTCATTACTGCCTAATCAACAACAAACTATTTAGAAAGTCTGCTGGCGGACCTCACTTGAGGTGCATAAACCCAGAACAAGGTCAGTTGATTTTTGCGGAAATCCATGAGGGCGAATGCAGGAACCATGCAGGAGGTCACTCCTTGGCTCACAAAGCGATCTCCCATGGGTACTTCTAGCCACAAATGCAGGTCGATGGCAAAAAGTATGTACTTAAGTGCATCAAATGCCAGACTTTTGGCCACAATATCATTCAACCAGCTCGCAAGTTAATCATCATTGCCAGCCCTTGGCCATTTCACATGTGGGGCTTAGATATGATGGGACCATTCATCCCACAAAAAAACACTGGCTTTTGGTTCGTCTTGGCCGCAACTGATTACTTTACTAAGTGGGTCGAAGCGATCCCCTTAGCTCATGTCAAAGAGTCCCACGTTAGAAACTTCATCTGGACACACATCATCACCAGGTTTGGCTTGCCACACACACTGGTGATAGACAACGGTTCCCAGTTCAAGGGAAAAATAGTCAAGGAGTTTCTGACCAAGTGGAAGAACGTTCATGCATTTTCCACTCTCCAGTACGCCCAGCGCAACGGCCAAGCAGAAGCTAGCAACAAAGCAATTCTGGAAAATTTGAAGAAGAAGATTGAAAAAAACAAAAGCCAATGGCCAAATCAGTTAGAGAACATTTTGTGGGCTCACCAAACTACGACTCATTCTAGCACAAGCGTGTCACCATTTTCATTATGCTATGGCACAGAAGCCATTATTCCTACCGAACTGACAGTCACCATGACTCGGTCAGAACTCGTCGAATCTGGACAAAATGACTCCGTTCTATCTCGAGAGGTCGACTTACTGGAAGAACGCCGCGACCTAGCAACCATCAGAGTGGCATATTACCATCAAACTCTAAAAAAGTCATACAATAAGCGAGTCAATCCTTGATCCTTTCAGCCTGGTGACCTAGTTCTGAAAAAGACTCAAGATGACTCCAAACTGGCACCAACATGGGAAGGTCCTTACATAGTGGAACGAGTCATTGGCAATGGCACGTACTGGATCAAGACCCAAGAGGGGAAACCATTACCACGCCCCTAGAACACTTATTTGTTAAAGAAATTTTATCAATAAAAGTATAATGTTTTGCAATCTATGTTTCTATTTGCTGCAAAGTTTGGTATAATTAACTGATGCGTATTATGGCAACCCACTCCGTTCAAGTTCATTAACAAAGATGGAACTCGCACTGAAAGAGTCACCAGCACACGCGAACCACAAACACTCTCAGGAGTCAACATGCACTCTACGAGCAACACGCTTTCTTAAGCTAACACGCTCTTAGCGAGCACCACGCTTTCTTAAGCCAACACACTCTTTACGAGAAATACGCTTTCTTAAGCTAACACGCTCTCAGCGAGCACCACACTTTCTTAAGCTAACACACTCTCCACGAGCAACACACTCTCAGCGAGCACCACGCTTTCTTAAGCCAACACGCTCTCTACGAACAATATGCTTTCTTAAGCTAACACGCTCTCAACGAGCAACATGCTTTCTTAAGCTACCACGCTCACTCTGTAGGAACCGTTATGGTTGCATCAAATGATCTACGAACTGCGAAAACCCACGCGCAGCAGAATAAGGGGTGTCCACAGTTTTGGGTAGAAATTATACCTTTAGATTGGCTTCTTATCTCTGAGAATCCAAGCTCTACGAATCCGAATCAACCTCTTGATCTTCTATTGTATTCCTATCCTTAAAATGAACGTTGTGTGGTTAACGATCTACCAACCCTTTCTTTCTCTCTTTTTTAATCAATGAATAGTGAAATTCTATTTATAGGCTACAACAGGGACCATGAGGAGAAATTAGGGTTGGGCCTCCTGACGGGCTTGGGCTTCCCATGTTCGCCCAGAACACACGACCCAAGTCCGTCAACAAATGGCTTATTCCACTAAAGGCCATTGTTGCACTACCGCCCTAATCCCAAATTACGTGTTACATTTATGGGCTCCATATTATATGCTTGTTGATCTCTTCGTGTTTAAGATATCGAATGCCCGTTGATTAAGTCAAGTTACTGACAACTACATTAATCAACTTCTTATGTCCTTGAGTAGTACCACTCAACCTCATTGTCATGTTGGATTAAATCCACCTGCAGGGTTTACATGACAATCCTTATGAGCTCCTCAAGGGGACATCATCAACCCGACTTCTTGCGGGTCATGAATTCCTTCTATAATCAACAGCACACCTTACATACAATGTTATTACCCAATCCATCGAGTTTGTTGATTCACAAATGAATCTCACTCATTGATGATTTAAAACAATGTACAATGCACGTAAGTGCCCGTTATTATATCCGGATTAAAAGGACAAGCAATGTACTAGTGTAATCCTGTAGTCAAGATAGACTAATACCAGATTATACTACAACCGTACCAATGGTTTGTCCAAATCCATTTAGGTTGTGAATGTTTACTTATACTTTATAAAGTACTGATGATATGATCTTCTGTGTGTCACCACACACCATATCATCTACAACAAAAAGTATTAGACACATGCATATAACTAATAACATATATAATATGCATAACATTTGCCCATATGATTCTCATTCAAAATATAAAGAATTAGAGTTAATACAAAAGTAATGCTTTTAGTATATAACCCTATCACACTTAAGCTACCAGGCTCCATGGCCTATACAATTCTTACTAGTTAACGACCTACAATTCTAGGATTAGCTAAGTAAGAGCGCTCTCTATGAGCAAAATGCTCTCTACGAGCAAAACGCTTCCTTAAGCTAATTTTCAGGCTCCTTAGCCCCTACATACCTTATTTATTATGGACAAAACAATAAGTACAAGCAATTAAGCATAACCAAATGACATGCATTCTAAAAAACATCTATAATTTGAACTGCCTAAACAAACTCAGGAAACCAGTTCACAAATCCACCGATCTGCTGGGACTACCCAGAAATCCAAATCGGTCTGCATACACCTTTTGGAAATATTGAACTACCACTTACGTGGAAACCAGTTCATTCTGTAGCAATGTAACCATAAACAAAGCTTAACTCGCCTGCATAAAACAGGAAGCGGTTCTATAGTTTTAATCTCTTGCAAAGAAGGGAACAAGCAAAACATTCAAAGTATTTCACAACTTACATTCAAAAGACAAGTCCAGCAACCATAGTCAAGAACCAAGAACAATGTGTTTATCATCAGCAAGCACAGCGGGAAATGTGAACTTACGATCGGTGATTATCCAAGAGTTAAAAGGAATTGAGGCTGGTCTTCGGGCAGCTCTCATTGTTAACTGTAATATGATTCTGGTTGAATCTGATTCTCTAAGAGCAGTCCAAGTAATTAACAAACAGGAGCTGAGCCCTTGGTACTGTCTCGATACAGTGGAAGGCATCTGGAAGCTAATGAACCAATGTGGGTCGGTTAGTGTGTCCCATGTGTATAGGGAAAAGAATAGAGCGGCAGACCTGATGGCTAAGACTAGTACCTTTCGGGATAGAATTATAAATCCCGAGTTACTTTTGTAAGCATTCCTCCTCTTACGTATGAGCTTAATGTTATAGTAGAGGAAGATGCTATGGTAAGTTGTACCGCAGAGTTTGATTAATACAGGTTGGGGTCCGCCAAACCCCTCATAAACGCTTTCAAAAAAAGCCGAGCAAAGACTAGTCGAGGGAGCGTACCTCGCATCTCTTGGTACGACACGCATACTCGTACCCAAAGCCCCACGACCACACGCCTCTTTCAGCTGCAAGTACTTCTCTTCCAGCATTGTATATTCGCCGCATGCCTGGTCATATGCACCTTGCGTGTAACTCCCTGGCAATGCTTAGCATACTCCGTCACAACAACCAACTTTTCTTGCAAGTCCATCATTGAACTAACCAACACCGACCTCTCATCAACAACGTCCTGGTGCTTTTTCGTCATAGCATTCAATTTCTTCTTGTCAGCCTCCCATGCAGCTCACATATGCCCCAGCTCGACCTTTGCACTAGCACCATTGTCAGCACGTTGAACAGTATCTTTCAACTTATCATACCCATCAAGGAACTACAAATAAAATACCAAGGTTAGAGTCGCCCATCAAACAATAGGAAACCATACCAGGTGAAGAGCTTACCAAACAACAAGCCATGTCCATAGTCCCTAATAGCGCTTTTTCTCCATCCTCCCAACATAGAAGAACTCGCTCCCCACGTCACCAACACGCTGTGCAGAGGTGTCACCAGCAGCATTTTGGCTTTGACCCAGGTCGCCACGTTCCTCGGCTGTCAGGTCGTCCCCATCCCTCCGACTAGGGGACCTGAACACAATGCCTCTAGTAGAGCGACCTACACCTTTAGATCGCTTGTTAATCTTTGGGTCAGAAGCAACCGCCTTCCTTTTGCCACGATCACAATGACGACAGGGTTCAAACTCTATCTCATCCATTACAAGGGGGGATGCTTCCCTTGCCCCTCTATCATCAGCCATACCTCCACGTCGCCTGGCCATCAGTTATGCTAAAAGACACCCAACGATTAGCAGCGCAAGGCAACAAGACAAGAAGAACAAAACAATGAAAGACACCTACCTAAGAGGATCAACAAATTTGCACAAGAACCTTGGAGCAGCAGCGTCAAGAAATGGTAGAGCAAATACCTTTAAACTGCTTGCAACAGTTATTTTATGTTCAAGTAACGTACCTTCCCAAGGCACATCATAATTATATCGAGATGCCAAACGTCATACCACCTGGCAGCCATTATTTTATATCTCCAACCGTTCATTTTCTAACGCGTGCCAAGCACGTGGTAGGGGCCCCCTCTCAGCAGCACGCTCCTAAATGGAGAATGCTTCCTCCGACCTCTCAGTTTATACAAACTTAGTACCTCTCACTATTCGCGACCTACAACGCTAGGGACGAATAAGGAACAAGACGTTGACTCAAGCTCACAAGCTACAAAGCCTCACCCATTTTTACTAAGGGTCGCATACATAGCCAGACAATTACAACAATATCAAGAATCGCACATTCAAACCATCAAGGAGCTTAAACAAAACGAAAAAAGCAAAAATAGACATTTCATAAAGGCAAAAGGACGAACTGCTCTACCAACCTTAGGTCCCAGTTCATCTACTAACCGAGTAGCTGAGTCTACTCAGGAAATCCAACTCGGTCAGCCACTATTCATCACCCCACGAGCTCCCCAGAACAATCCGGGAAGCAAGTTCGTTCAGTATTTAACAACCCAAAAGAAAAGCGAACTACCCAGGCTACCCCAGGAAACCAGCTCTAATGTATCACAACTTACACCATCACAACAAGCAAAAATCACTCACAACTCACAAATTCAAGAAAGAACAGACAAATTTTCAATCAACAGAGGATCCAGTTCAACCTCTGCAGCGTTCCCATCACCCACAGCAATAGAGAGACCAGCAACTTCCACATCCACAAGCACGTCAGCAGTGACTTCTTCAGTTTGGGACTCAGTGACCTCCATACCTGGTGCAGATAAGATAGGAGCATCACATGCATCTCCTAGTACAAGTACCACTGATGTACTGGGATCCCTCCGTTCGTGCCCCTCTTTAAAAGCTTTATACTCTGCCTCTAGCTAGAGGAAATCCGCATCTAGGGTTTCGTATGCTTCAGTAGCCTGCCGAGCGATGTCTATACAGTGATGTGCATAGCCAATCACTCTGGCAATCTTTGCCTTCGCAGCATCAAGTCCTTCACTCGCAGCACGAAGCTTCAGCTTTGTTTCGTTCAACTCAGTGCTCATCACCATCTTCGCCAAACAAGCGTTCTGGTGCTCTTTCTTTAATTCCTCGAGCTCCTCGCGATCAACGGCATACGCGTCCTGGAAATTTCTCAACTCTTCCTTCAGCTTGGTGACGGACTCCTTCTCTGACTCACCGATCTGAGCAATCTCCTTAAGCTTCTGATATCCACTCACAAGCTACACACATAAAAGTACAACAACAGTCGATATTTGTGACGTAGATACAGAAGTAATGAACAAGATCTAAAGAGTGTCACTTACTAGGCAGTGAGCCACATCTATTCGCCTAAGATTGTCAACAAGGTCTTTGGAGTCCAGTTCCTTACGGCTGCCATCTAGCGACACGTAATCAATTAGACAAGACACAATCTTACTTGACTTGAAGCTAACATCGGTTCGCTTCACAGTTTGCTGCACCCCCTGGTCGTCCAAGTACACCACTTGGCACTCCAAATCATCATCAGTCATAACAAACTTCCCACTCATCTTACTCAGGACCTTCAATTTTGCCGGCGAGCTGGGCTCTTAGGGCACTGGTGGTGGACTCTGACCCCAAAGGTGTCCAGATCCAGGAGACTCAGGTCGGGCGTAGGCCTCGACTTGGTGCTACGAGTGGTTTTACCCCCAACTCGCTCACAACTAGCAGCACCACCAGCACCAGAGCTGCCCCCAACAACAAGCTCCACAACCCTAGGCTCAACCTCAGCAGCTTTTCTCTTCAATGAGCTGCTCCACTCGCGAGGCTTGAAGACCATCTCATCCAACTCAAGGGGAGAGCTACTAGACCCCCCTCCCCCTTTAAATCGCTTAACCGACCCACCAGCCCCCGAGGCTCCAGCACCTCCGGCAGGTCGCTTAGGACCAGAGCGGTTGCGATTCCTGTCCTCCCTTGTCACCAAATCGCTCTTGTTCTTCTCCATCGCTACTCCACTAGAAGATTCACGAACAGTTTGGCCCTAAGCCCTTTCTTTCTAATTCCTCCTATTCTCCCTAACCACGCGACCTCCTCGCTCCGCAAAGAAGTGCGCGACCTTAGGAAGTTTCTCTCGTTTCTGAGCCCGAGTTAACTTCGCAAACTTCTCTATCACCTCCCGATTAGTTCGCTTCTTTATAATGAGCTCGCAAAAAAAAATAAAACGTAATGTGGGGTTAACATATCAACAACTCAAACATCGAAACAACATAATAATTCACTCCTACCCACCCGAAAAACTACAAACCCTAGTTTGCAAACTACATCCTCGGGCACAGAAGTTCCCCACTAACAGCAACGACCTCCTCTCCCAAGCCTCATTGCTCACACCATCCAACACACTAGATTTTCCTGTCACCATTTGCAAGCTAAAGTTAAAAGCACGAGATCGCTATACTGAGTAATGCTCAATAATGTCAGTGACCCCTATGCGGTATTCACCACTTGCATTCAGCAAATCAAACACCCTAAGCAGCTGCCAGGTATTACCCACAAATTGGCAAGGCGCTTTCCAACAAAAGTTCAAAAAGTCACAAGTCAGCTTCGAGAATGGTATCCTCATACCAGCCCTCAGCTGCCCCTCGCAGACTATTATCCCGTAGTTCGGTGGTATGTACCTCTCACTGAACACTTTTACGTTCTTGTCCAGTTCGTGTATCTCCAAGTCGCCCCCCTGGATACCATACACTTCCCTTAGATCAGCGAAAGCTTTTGTTGCACATTTATCTACAGCCCTAGGGGGCAACCCACTAGAAGACAACCCATCATCACGACCTGAAGTACTAGCTACTGCAGCAACAAATACAGATCGTACTTCCTCCTCCACATCTTCACTCTCAAACTCTACTGGTTCCTCCATCTCATCCTCCGTTTCCCCACAACTCAACGATACTTCTCGAATCTCTCCAGATCGAGTATCGTCTGAATCAGACATTCCCTTTTTTTCATAGTGATTACAGATCCTAAACAAGACAAGCTAAAGATGACTTATCAAGTGAACGAAACAAACAAGAACACAAGAAAAATGAGCAGCAACAATGGCGGAAGCACTAACCTGAAGAATTCTAGTCTCTGCGGTTCTGGAAACGAAACAAAAAATGAATTTTTGAATCTCCAAAAGTTGTTTTATACAACCACCCCTCCAGTTCCCAATGCATCATGATTACAACTTAAGCCCTAGCCCGCACACGTCTACCAAAGACCTATCTTTTCAAAATTCTGGAAAAAGCGGTGACACGTTTCCTCACCAACTGCTCAGATTCTCTCACGTGCCAGTCACGTGCCAACTATCACCCCACATCAATTCGTCATACAACACGAACTGACTTCCATAGCACGGTGGGTATTTCCTTTCACACCAGTTCGCTTCTTCACTCATGCTCAACACGTGTCACCGTTTTCTCTCAGCAAGTTGCTTCAACGAACAGCACGCCCTACTGAGAGGGGGCTGTGTGAGGGAGTGATATCCTCATTCAGGAATATCAAGCACGTGTCCAACATAGCGGAAATACCACACCGACCTCTGACCTCCTTCCCCGAACTGCCTACAGAGCGACCTACATCATCACCTCAAACCCACGAGCTACGAGATCGCTCAAGAACGGATCGACTCGCACATCCTCACACAGAGTGTTCTGTCTCATGGTACAACCTATCTTTTAGAAACAATCATTGCTAAAGTTGTACTTACACATTCTATCACCGCAAATTACGAACCACCGTAACCACTCCCCATCATTATAGAATTCCTACCAACACTATTCCAATACTCCTTCTCAATCTGAACCATACATTTGTATTTGTCAATACACGTGTTGGATAGATCTCCATGTTCACCAGTTATAAATATCCCCTACATGAACTATGTCAGACCTGATTCTTCTCTCCCCGAATCGAGAGATAGATACGTAGGCAGTTCGCTCAACAATGAACTCGGTCTTTCCCATTTCCAAACCCATTCTCTTCCCCCAATCACATTTGTAAAGGATAACTAAAACGCTCTTTTACACAAGGTAATTTTTTTTTTGTAGAAGTAATATGGTAATGTATTCTGAATGTGGATCAACGACTTTTATCAGAAAGAAGAAAATGCGGACCAAAAATTGTGCAATTGATCACCCATTCACTAATGTCATAATCATCAAAAAGAAAAAGAAAACAAAAAAGAGCGAGTGTCAAAACTCGAAAGCGCATCTCACCAAATTCTTGAATCGATCATAAGTAAAGAAAAAAACATATATTTGATTATGATTTTAAATCGTAATTTCATTGCTAATGTATTAATGAAGGTGAGCGAAGTGCTCACTAAGGTACGTGTGTCTCCCCATCATCCAGTTCAGCACCACCCACCAGGCTATAGGGGAAGTCTTTTTGATCTTTCGCCAATAAAGTTTTGAAATTTGAACCTATAAAAAGGGCAGTCATGCGTTATTAGGTAACAGTCCATGAAGTCATAAACTCATCAACAGGCCAAAAGGAAGGTTAGCAATATATCATTGATTACCAAAGGGAAGGTTAGCTAATTCACATTATTTTCAAGAAAAGGTAAGCTAACTTAATGTTGGACGGAATACAGAAGAGAAGGAAGGCTACTATACAAACTTTGTTTCCATACTCGTTAAGTCGTGATTATGGATGGATTGATGCATCTTTTGGTCTGAAACCGCATGTAGTGGCCAAGTGGGATAGAGTCAAAACACCTGGTCCTGGTGTACAGAATGGAACTAAGCTAGAAATTTGTATTTGTGTAATTCTGAAAGGAGTGCTTGAACTTTCGAGGGGTCAATGAATACATATTGAAAAAAAAAATGGAGTCAATGAAATGCAGGTATACTTCATTGATTTTATGATTTTGCTTAAAGAAATGCCAAAGCAAAGTGGTTGTGTCTTGTGTCAACATAACCTGGTCACCTGGAAGGCTGGAAATCTGACCTATTTCAAGAGTGGAAGTGGGATCAACGAAATTTGTGGTGACATTCAAATGGTTCGATCAATTTCGAAGAAATTACAGTGGCCCAAAAATGGAGTAGGCCTATCAAAATGAGCCTCAGATGTGAGGTTACTTATGGACACTTTATGTGGACTCTAATACGAAGGGAGGTCCACAGTTATATCCTTTGTACCCATTACTAATTTCGATCCATACAACTAGAAAGTTTTCAACTAGATAGAGAATTCAAGATTTTGGTCGGTCACTTATAAAATCCCACAAATGAGTTAAAACTTTGAAATTTTCAAATGGCAGCAAAATTTTAAAGGTATTTGATTCCATTCGATAGGGATTTTGGCGGTGAATATGAAACTATCTACATGTTCCAAAGTAGTCGTCTCCTTCAATTGATTTCCGAAAAATTGAGAAGTCTGATTTTCAATTTGCAACGTAATATATGGTTGTGACTTCTGAGCACTGACCACATTGATGAGGTTTCTCGTGAGTTTCTTAATCAACCTGTCTTGTTCAATGACAAATTGACAACCCCCATGCATGGGTCAGCCCAAATAACACCCCCAGTGGCACAAGCTACATGGTTATGGCCCATACATATGTCCAGCCAGCACCAAATGTGTGACCACATTGAATAAGAAATGTTAATAAGACAAGTAAGGTGTTGCTACTTGCTAGAAGTCAAGTTTCGCACTTCTATTGATTTCTTTTGGAATTTTCAGATACAATTGCTTAATAGGTTACCCAATACCCATTATCTTGTGATAGTAACTTAAGGCCAATAACATGCGTTCACATCAACCTTCGGTTGATAATTCCCTTGCCCACCCTTGTTGCTCCATATCTTCGCTACACCTACAACTTTTATGGATAGTTCATTGACAACCAGAACATTGCAAATCGGTGAATTTGCTCATCTGTAGAAACTTGAGCAATTTGGTAAAAAAAATGCTTCGGAAAATGGCGTGTTTAACATCCGGCAAAAATGCTTTGTATCTCATTAGAGTTTGTCCAACTCATTTGGAATTTCCAGCTACTGAATGGATTAACATATTCAGGCTATATGGAAAATTCAAGGTATCCAACCAACAGTTTTCGAAAGCCAAAATTTTGGTCAAGATTGAAGAACTTATTATCTTTTCCCAAATTTGACTTCGCTAGGGCTAGGGGGGCAGGGATTAAACCAGGACTCCGTGAAAAAGACTACCGTAATGGCATTATGTTATGATTTTATCCACTCAACTCAGCTTTCTGTATCCTCAATTCCTCATTAAGGAACTAATGTGGTGACTTTTAGTAACTCAATTCCATATGGTATTATTATTATTTTTCGATGAATATTCCATATGGCATTATAAACCACAGTGCCAACGGAATTACATCTTTTTGATTGTGAATAATCTAGAGTCCCTATAAACCATTTAGGTTGGTGGATGTGTTCATAGGTTGTGCTTTCTTGCTTTAAATTATTCTCTTATTTCAAACACGACTTTGCGTTTCTTTGTTAGATGTGTCTCTGTGCCAATGATGCCATTCTCCATTCAAAGGAGGCTTTTCCATAATGCAATGTATAATTTTCTTGTTTTTGACATTCTTTTCGAAGGCATTTAAATTTTAATCAACCAGATTATGTTGAAAACAGGTTCTCAATATCTTGATGACTTGTTCAGAATCCTTTTCTTTATGTTTTTATTGAATCTATTCTTATGAGACTAGACCAGCTTAACCACTAAATGTTGGTTGCAAAACGCACATCGATCAATAGTAATCACAATTTGAAGACGAAATCAATAGGCATTAACTATCATATCCCAAATGTTAATTTCGAACAATCTATTATAATGTTAATCTTCATGCTTCTATTTGTGTCTCATAAGAAGAGTGATTTTGGACACACCCATAAAAACACTTTCATATTTCAATTTTAAAATAAATAAATAAAATTGTTTAGACACATTTAGGTTTCTAAATTATCTTTTTTTTATTAGGTGCACCCAAATCAAAACAAATCATTTATTTGAATATTCATTGTGGGTGAATAGCAACCTAATAAAGACAGCTTCCTTGGTATCGCATATAGCTATCCAGTTTTGTTTAGCCACATGACATATTATTTTTAAAGTTCCCCATGTATTAGAATATTGACATATTAAAAAAACTTCTTCTTGTGAGAAAGATTGAAACTTGACTTGAATTGAATATTGAAAATTGAAAAAAAAAAATTGATTTTTTGATAGATATTGATTTTTAGATATTCCTCTCCTAACATACCACTAAACTTTGATTTGATTTGAACCTGACACTCTGATACCACGTTAAATTTCATGTTAGTGGTGGTGCTAAGAGAGTTGTGACATTGATAATTGAGAGAAACCAAAAAGAAGAACAATGGAGAATAATAGAGTTTGATTGATTGATAGAGAGAGATTGATTAGGGTTAGAGTTTAGAGTATTTTGGTTATTGTTCTCTATCCAGAGTTACATATTTATACTAACCTAAAATATGATAATAGAAACTACTAGATATGGATGTCCACACTTATAGAAACGTGGGACTTTCCATATATGACATATTCTAATATTCCCCCTCAAGCTGGAATGTCGCATACTTGCAAATAACAGCTTGAATGGCATAAAGAAAAGATAAGAGTACAGCTCCCCCTTTCGCATAGAACTGCTTTTAGTTGAAGAATTCAAACAACTGATGAGACGAGACGTTCTGGAAAGTAAAAATGTTGGTGTAGACAATGGCCTAACCTGAAAACTGAATTTGAATAGTGCAGTGATGATGTGACTGCAACCTGAGAGATTAATACTGAGTACCTTGCATCATTGTGGCATAAAAGGAATTAAAAGTTGAAAAGTTGAACCATCAACGACAGCAGCATATGAGAAGCTCCTCAATAAGAAGGCTAAAACAGAAATCCGGTGAAACACCATAGAACTCAGAACCATGACATGAAAGAGAGTCAAACCCTTATAAAGGAAAGAACTTATCAACCAACCAATAATCATGAATTCTACCAAATCATATTAGTTGAGACGAGGAGAAACTTCTGAAGAATACAAAAAACTAGACCTGATATGTTTTAGGCTGGCGGTTCTTCGAGCAAGAGTAAATCGAGCGTCGCTTCATATGCAACAAAATTGAGCAACTAGTGCGAGATCTGTGAGAGGAGGAGGGCGGGCTTTGATGAAGGCAATCTTAAGCGCGGGTGTGCCTATAGCGAGTGCGTGATACAGAGAGAAGGGCGCGGGCACACCTTGATAAAGGCAATCTTGAGCGCGTGCGTGCCCTATATACTGATTTCGAAACAAAGAGATTACGAAGTCAGAGAGATTGCAAAATTTGAATACTAACTTCGAACCATGGAAAATAATGAGACGAGAGATTCCGGAACCTTGACAAGTGCCTTGAACATGACGATGAACAGTACCCGTGAACAGTGCCGGTGAACAATAAATCCATCCAGAGAAAGATTGAAACTTGAATTGTGATAGAAAAACTTCTTCTTGTGAGAAAGATTGAAACTTGACTTGAATTGAATATTGAAAATTGAAAAAAAATTGATTTTTTGATAGATATTGATTTTGAGATATTTCTCTACTAACATACCACTAAACTTTGATTTGATTTGAACTTGACGCTCTGATACCATGTTAAATTACATGTTAATGGTGATGCTAGGAGAGTTATGATATTGATATATTGAGAGAAACCAAGAAGAAGTTTTCTATCACAATTCAAGTTTCAATCTTTCTCTGGATGGATTTACTGTTCACCGACACTATTCACCGGAACTGTTCACGGGTACTGTTCATAGTCATGTTCAAGGCACTTTTCAAGGTTCCGCAATCTCTCGTCTGATTATTCTCTATGGTTTGAAGTCAATATTCAAGTTCCGCAATCTCTCTGACTCCGTAATCTCTCTGTTTCAAAATCAGTATATAGGGCACACCTGCGCCCAAGATGAGCCTCATATCTCCATATTCTTTTTCTTCCACATACGTCTCCATATTCTCCTTGCCTTATATACTACTCAATGTCGTCATATCTCCATATTCTCCCCCTCAAGTTGGAATATACAAAACGGAGTTGGAACATACAAAGGCTTGTCTATTCCGACTTGAACTGAGCACCGAGCACCACTGCAGCATAAAAGGAATAAAAAAAAATGATAACCCCAAACATGATGAGGATAACAAAAAAAAAAACGCGAACTGGATAACCCCAAACATAATGAGGATAACAAAAAAACGCGAACATAATAACCCCAAACATGATGAGGATAACAAACAAACGCGGACAGAATAATCCCAAACATGATGAGGATAACCAAAAAAAAAATGCAGACTGGATCGAATCTGGCCCAATTTGATCGGCTAGGTGTTCTTCGAGTGAGTTAAATCAGTAACACGAACAAGATAACCCACATAGGAAATAGCTCAACATGGCCCAATTTGACCTTCTTCTCTACCCATTTACTCACAATACCAGATCACAACACCCAACAAACCTATAATCAAACTCCATATAGAAACGAGCTGATAATATGTAACTGTCGGCAAGGACGAACCTCAATATTTATCAAGTTTTTTCACCGGTGGAGAACCTCTGAAACAGTACTGGAAATAGAGAGAATAATTCTTCATGAGATAGAGGTCGTGTGCCCCTATAATACTTCAAACAAACAACTTGATCATGTTCTAGTAACTGAGACAAAAGACAGTATCAATACCAACTGCGCGGAAGCTAGAAACCCAAACATCCATAATGGCATACAAACGATACTACCCCTCCAATCCTGGATGAGAGTGTAAACTACCTTCCAAAGGCTTGATACTTCAAAAAATCTCGGAACCTGATGTGTGGAGGCTAGAGTGCGCGCGTGCCTTCGTCAAGGCATATTGGAGCACGCGCGCGCCCTCTACTCTTCCAACTTCCGAAGACTCTCGTGCGGCGCTTTGGGCCTGGTTATACTTATACTTGGAGCGTCTCTTCTTCTCTGAATAAAAAATGATGAACAGTACTGAAAACAACCTTTGGCATGCGCGCCTAGTAGAAGGCTTAGACTAAGCGCATGCGTGCCTCGTCTAATACTAACTTCAAAGACTCCGGGATACAGAGAGGTTGTGCCCCTCTTATCAATACTAAGACAAAGAGATTGCGGAAGCGAAACAATACTAAAAAACCAATACTGAGAAACTTTGGATCTCTCTTCTAGCATTCTTCAAACAAACTTTAAATACTAGCAGAATCTTAAAAACTTACATCGAACCATAGAGAATAATAAGACAAGAGATTCCGAAACTCATAATACTTAAACATAACGATGAACAGTGCGATGAATAGTACTTGTGAACAGTGCAATGAATAGTACCGCCAGTGAACAGTGAAATATTAAAACTTCAATTGAGATATTAGACCTTCTTCTTGTGAGAAAGCTTGAAACTTAACTTGAATACTAAAAAACTGAAAAAGAATTGATTTTTTTTCTTCTTCTTGTTTACTAATTTTAGAAGATACCTCTCCTAGCATACCACTAAACTTATATTTGAATCTAATACTCTGATACCATGTAGAATTCCATATTAGCGGTGATGCTAGGAGAGTTGTGACATTGTTCTAATAAGAAAAAAACCAAGAATAAGAAGAATTTAGAAGAAAGTAGGCTAGAATAATAGGGTTAGAGTCATTGTATTGAGATTGTTCTCTACCCAGAGTTACATACTTATACTAAACTAAAACATGATAATAGAAACTACTAGATATGAATGTCCACACTTATAGAAACGTGAGACTTTCCATATTGGACATATTCTAATACTCCCCCTCAAGCTATAATGCTACAAACTTACAAATTGCAGCTTGAATGGCAGAAAGAAAAGATAAGAATACAGCTCCCCTTTTCGCATAGAGTGGTCTTTAGTTAAAAAGAACTCAAACAACTGTTGAGACATTCTGGAAATGAAACTGTCGGTTTAGGCAATGGCAAACAATAACACTGATTTGATGTGAGGTTCTTGGCTGCTACTACCAATATCATTGTTGAAGTCTTACACAACATAAATTGCAAATAATAATACTGATTTGATGTGAACTTCTTGGCTGCTATTATTAATATCACTGTTGAAGTCTTGCATAACATAAATTGCAAACAATAACACTGATTTAATGTGAGCTTCTTGGCTGCTACTATCAATATCATTGTTAAAGTCTTTCAAAATACTGTTATGGGTACTCCTGAATACTGAAACATGAGTGTAGTTTAGGGTTGACTGCTACCTGGAAATATGAGTGCTAAATAGTGGGAATGTCATATTGTTGAGATGCAAAGAAGTGAGTTCGCCAAGACATGATAGAATATGGAGACATGAGTACTCTTCCACATACGTCTTCATATTCTCCTTGCCTGCTTATATACTACTCAATGTCCTCATATCTCCATGCAATTTAACATGGTATCGGAGCGTCAGGTTCCAATCAAAGTTTAGTGGTATGCTAAGAGAGGAGTATCTCAAAATTAATATCTATCAAAAAATCAATTTTTTTTTCAATTTTCAATATTCAATTCAAGTCAAGTTTCAATCCTTCTCACAAAAAGAAGTTTTTCTATCTCGATTCAAGTTTCAATCTTTCTCTGGATGGATTTAATGTTCATCGTCACTGTTCACCGGTACTATTCATCGTCATGTTCAAGGCACTTTTCAAGGTTCTGCAATCTCTCGTCTTATTATTCTCCATAGTTCAAAGTCAATATTCAAGTTCCGCAATCTCTCTGACTCTGTAATCTCTTTGTTTCGAAATCAATATATAGGGCGCGCCCGCGCTCAAGATGAGCCTTCGTCAAGGCATGCCCGCGCCCTCCTCTCTGTATCTCGCACTAGCTGTTCAGTTTTGTTGCATATGGCGCACACGCTCAATTTAGTCTTGCTCAAGGCACGCCCTATATTGATATAGGAGAGTTGTGACATTGATAAATTGAGAGAAACCAAGAAGAAGAACAATGGAGAATAATATAGATTGATTGATTGAGAGAGAGAGAGAGATTAATTAGGGTTAGAGTGTTATTGGTTTGTTCTCTACCCAAAATTACATATTTATACTAACCTAAAACATGAGAATATAAACTACTAGATATGGATGTCCACACTTATAGAAACGAGAGACTTTTCATATATAACATATTCTAATATTGACATATTCTAATACCATGTTTGAAGAGAAATCAGTAGGATTAAGACATTGGTATTTCTTCTTTAACTAATGCCCAAGCTGAAAGGATGATTTTTAGTCAGTCGGCACACTGCAACAGGGGCATGTGGAGATTGGAGACTTGGGATTCGTTTCAGAATATAATTAGGTTGCTATTCATTCGGAACAGGAATGGAGTTATTTAAGGGGAGGGCTAACTACAGTTGATCGTGATTATGGAATAATTAACAACATTCACCATGACATCAGGACTCACATGATACATCATCTCTTACCTCAAATTCCACATGGTGATGGTGTTTGCATTTAACGAATAAATTATGGTGGTTGGAGATGGTGGTTGAGGGGCAGTAGTGGTGGTCTTGGGGAATCAAGGTGGTGCGGCAAGCTTTTCAAACCAAAACAATCTCTGATTGAAACGCCGGCACGCAAACAGCCCCTCCTCTTTTTCTCCTTCGATCTGTTTTATCTCTCCTCCTCTCTCTCTCCATGGCTCCTCTAAACGACGGTGTAATGATGAGAAAGACGGTGTTGCAAAATGGTGGGTGGCTGGTGATGGTGTGTGGTGGCTGCTGCTGATGCAGCATGAGTAGTGGTGACAACAAGATTTTTTATTTTTTATTATTTATTTATTTATTTTGTTATTATTGAAAAATTTCAAATTAATTTGGGAGATATTATTAGATTGAACTATACACAAATGAAATATGGGAGTGTCCAAAATCACCCCATAAGACAGGACTATTCTAGCCAAAGCAGCACAAGACTTATATATATCTTGGTAATTAGCCAAAGTTTTTAGACTTGAACTCCCCTGCCCATCATACGGAATTTAGACGCCACACTCTTCAATTTTTAAAATTAAAGTTAGATATGACTTCAACTGGAATAATTCTAATAGCGGGAGACAGTCTGAACCCGAGGGGCAGGTTTTTGGTGATATGGATCCATCCATTATGGAGATCCTTCCGAAAATTTTGAAAATGTCACCCTTATCAAAAGAGTTGCAAAATTGTAGAGCTCAAAACTGGAATACAACTTTTGGCAAATAAAGTTAGAAATGTCCCAACGGGCTGATTTTGCGTTTAGGATTATCGCCATTATTCGCCAACTTTTGGAGTGCCGGCATAGGCTTAGGTCTGTCTAAACAATTTAGGGGCATGTCTAATTTCCATAAAGGAGACCCGCAGAGGGGAGGCATGTCTAATTCTTGATTACTTCACACGTCACACTTCACATAATAACAGTTCACATACGCATATCAGGTGTCCACAATATCTTATCTTATAAAAGTGAAAAAGCTCCCCTTCTCCATTCCTCAACCCCATGTGTTGTTATCGAGAAAAGAATCAATTTCCTCTGCAACTTTTTTCACATTTTGAGCAATCATAGACATGCATATATGCCATTTTAATCCCCATTCGATGTCTGATACATAATGCTAATAAAGTTTGCAAGGGATCTTGTTTTTCTCCTTTCTTTTTTTGTCAGGCACCACAGAGTGCCACCAATGAATATGTTGAGTTGGTCAGCTCGGAAACAATTTAATGTGGTTTTCATCAACGTGACCATGAAAATGACTGAAAAATGGCATATTTGGTTTGCTCATGGAACCCGGCCCTCAACCTTGAAGATATAGATGCAGTATAAGTATCAATATATGGAGATAGTACAAATGAAACCTAATAATTTTCAAGTGCAGTACCTTCGATGGTCCCTACTAAGATTGGGAATAGATCTTTAGGCTGACAATTAGTCCCTTTAGTTTGAACAATTTTGAAAGATAATCCGATTAGAACAAACTAGATTGCTTAATAAAGTAGTGATGATTAACAAATTCACAAGGTGGATCATTATGTGCCGTGAAAAGCAATTTGAAGTTTTGAACCTTACACTGCAAATTCTTTGAAAGGATTTTCAATGAAGAATCCAAATAAGAACTCCAACCAAGCTGTCCATAGTATTACATCCCACCTAAAGTGTCATTAGGGTCAACCCTGAGACCACTTTCTTATTATAATAAAAGGATGGAACTAAACCATAGCACATACATGATACACCTAAGGTATGCTGTTTATGCACTAACATTCCTTGAATAGACAGTGTAAATGAACTAATGAAGTATCTTTAAACAGGAGAATTCACCATGGGATTCTTTATGAAATCAGGGTAACTGCCGTTTCCTTAATTAGCTTATCCCAACGCACTATCTCAGCGTGAACACTTAGACAGTGAGTGTTTTTTCTTGCACTGTCTTGCACCTTTTCCAGTGAGGTTACCCTTTCGAGTCTTGACGTACCCAATACCAATGATAGATGCCAATTAAATGCTTCAATCTGTACTACAACACATGGACAGTAATACCAAATGCCAGGACCACCAACAAACTAATAAGCACACTAGGATGTTGTGTTGGCTAGATGTTTAACAGTACTGATACCTAAGTCTGGCCTGCAGTAGCAATTCTAAGAGTTTTAGAGGTGAGTGTCCTAGACTAAGATTCGATATGGATTGCTAATTAGTAATTACTAGTGTATTATAATGGAATTGTTTAAATTTCGGTGTGGTCGCACCCCGACACCTGCTGATGCCCTGATGGTGCCATCTTTGTGCGTAGTCTTGCTGTACAACACCTCTGCTTAGGGTTATGGCTACTGTTAAATATTCTATGTTAAAGTGAGAACTGAGAAACACTTGGATTAAAACTTCATTAAGATTGAAGTGTGATCTTAAAGAGATTAAAAAACAGAGTTGTCGTGGCAAAATATCGTCAACCGATATTCCAACCCAAATATTGTAAATACTTTGAGATATCGACATAAGTTCGAGATATCGATATTTTGCACATAAGTTTATATTTTGCACGAATAAGCAGGAAAAAAAAAGAGAAGAGTGGGAATGGACACGCGTCAGGACAGGATTGGGCACCACTATAACTGGAGGACTATATAAAGTGATGATCAGGAGAAAGAAAGGGGATTAGAATTCATTACAAAAATATTTGTAAAACCAGAGCGAAAAAGAGAGAGAGAGAGAGAGCATTCTTGTAACCGCCATTGTTACTCAATACAAAAGCTTAGTTTTACATCATTTCAATCTTTAATACTCATTCAAACGTTAGTGCAATCTTAGAGCATCTCTAGGTGGTGGTAGTATACTCTTCATATTTGAAGAATGCGAATGAAGAAATTGGTCGCAAATTTCGACCAACTCTAGCTTCTAGGTAGTCACAAATTTCATTCGCAAATTTGGAATAGGGCTACTTTGCGCGACATTACCAATGTCGCCCCCAAGTTGAAAAAAAAACTCACGCGACATTCCCACTATCGCACCAAATTGAAAATGTAAAAAAAAATAACTCGCGCGACATTAGTAGTGGCACGCGACTACTTGCGCGTGGTGCTGGTCAAAGTCAAAAAAAAAAAAATTGGGGCGACATTTGCAATGGCGCGCGACATTACTAATGTCGCTCAGCATCCGCATCCAAATTGCCAAATTTGCGAACAAGAATGCGAACAAGCAGGTGATGCGACCACGAATGCTACCACCTAGAGATGGAATTTCAGCAAATTCTGACGCATTCCTTCAAATTTGAAGGATGCGACTGAATTTACTACCACCTAAAGATGCTCTTAGTGATCTTAGAGAGTTTTCCTAGAAAACTACATTGGCGCCGTCTGTGATTCAAAGACAAGAAAAGATCTTTCTTTGAAGATCGAATCCAAGGGTAGAAGTTTTGAGATACAAAATAGTTGGGTGTTCAAGAAGATTCCGTTAGATCAGTGAAGTTGTGTAAGGAGATATTCATTTTCTTGTCAAGATGCCTCCAAAGCGTACTACAGTAAGTAAAACGATGATGGTTAATGAGGGGAGTACTTTTCAAGCAGTATCCAAGAATGAGGAACGAAGAACAAGGCGTTCAATTAGTAAATTGATGGAAGAAATAGATGAGATACATGAAGAAGAGGTATCTTTAAAAGCTTTGTTGAGAAGGTTGGAAGATTTGGAAAAGCAGAATAAAGTTTTAATGGCTGAAAATAAAGCTGTGAGAGAAGAGAATGTGAAGCGTGCAGAAGATGCTATGTACGAGAAATATGGCGAGGAGTCGAGTTCAGGGACTCCAGTGGTAAAAAAGAGTCATCTCGAGGAAGTGAGAAAAAGCCACCCTGAAGAGGTGCAATCGGTAGCGAAATTGACACCAAAGACAGTGCAAGAGGAAGAGGTAAAAGCACCAATCACGAAGGAAATGGTGCAGGAGATGATGCATAGGTAGTTTGGGGATCCGCTCTTGGCGTAAACTGGCACGATGTAAGTAGAAACCCATTGGAAAAGGAAGTAGAGAGGGTGCCATTACCTCCAAAGTTCACTCAATATAATGGGACTACTGATCCCATGGACCATCGCTTTGGCTATCAACACCAGTTCTCGATCTATCACGGCACGGAGTATTGGGATTTCGTACTATGTCAATCATTTTCTTCAAGCCTTAAAGGCAAAGCACTGAAATGGTACTGTACAATTCATAAGGGAACCATTTCGTGTTTTTGTGAAATCAAAGAAAGATTCCTCACCAACTACGATCACCAAAGGGTGAAGTCGAAATAAATGTCGGTCTTATTCCAGTTGAAACAAGGAAAGAAGGAGTCATTGAAGGATTTCTTGGCAAGGTTCAAGGTCGAAACTCAATCGGTCGAGAGGCTTGGCGAGTCTAAAATGACAGCCATCATGGCTTTCCAAACAGGTATGATACCTGGATCATTTATGCACAAATATCACTTGCGAAAGGAAGTTAAAAGTCTACAAGAGTTGTATGACAAGGCTGATAGAGATATTAGAGTGGAAGAGGGGGTAAAGGTAGCCACTGTGCAAACGGTATTGCAAATGTCAGAGACATGAAAGAGGAATAAAGATAATGGAGATTGACACGAGAATCGAGACTCCTCGAGGTCAGATAACAAAAGACTTCAGGAGCATTATACGAATTGGGAAAATCAACCACATCAAAGAAGGAAATATGACAGGACACTGAAAGAAGAGCTAGATCCCAGTAATTTTATCGCCATCAATACCATATCAGAAGATATATTAAGAAGAATCGCAAAAGAAGATTTTGTGGTATGGCCAAAATACACTCTTAGGGAAATGAAGGGCAAGCCTTATTGTGAATTCCACAAGATTGAGAACCATGAGACAACCAGGTATTTGTAGTTATTAAAAGAGATTGATAGGCTGATGAAGGATCGGAAATTGAGAGAGTTCAGGGATGACATCAGACCCGTAGAAACGGCAACCATCCACGAGAAGCCACTTGGAGTAATAAATATGATATATAAAGGGGAGATTCCACTAAAGAAAATCCTTTGAGATAAAATAAGGAAGATTTCAACAGTAAAAGAAGTGATCGAGGTCAATATCGAGCCTGTTCCAGTAAGTCAGAGTCTGGTATCGGCTAGTATCCCAGGAGCAATTATGTTCGTACCAGATGACCTGTCTAAGGTGATGTTGCCTCATGATAATGTGTTATTAGTCACTTTGTGTATTTTTGGATATGATGTACAAAAGATACTCATGGATTATTGGAGTTCTATAAATATTTTATTTTGGAAAGCATTCACAGGCATAGGTCTCGATGAGACTTATCTAAAGCCACCACAATTCAGTTTATTTGGGTTTAATGGAAGCTCTACCAAACCCGTGGGAAAAATAAAATTGCCAGTTAGAGCAGGACCTCAGACAGTGATGACGAAGTTCGTGGTCATAAAGCATCACTTACATCACAATGCAATACTTTGTAGAAAGTGGATACACGATATGCGTGCTGTTCTAAGTACATTCTATCAGGTAATCAGATTTTCCACAGTATATGGGTTGCACGAAATTAGGGGGGGATCAATCAGAGTCAGAAAAATGTAATTTTGTCACTGTAAAGGGGATGATGAAGGGAAAAAGCCAAGACACTGGGGGCGTCTTGGAAAGCTCTAACTAGCAGTTACAACAAGCTTTACCTACCGACACCGATATGTAGATACATGAGCAGGTAAAGTTCACACAAGAGCTAAAGAAAAATGAAGAACCCCCCTGGGAAAGAAAAACAATAGAGACTGTGGAAAAAATTAATATTGGTATAGGAGAAAGTGACTGTCATACTTTCATTGGTACAGAAATGTCTGCCACTATAAGAAATGAGTTAATGGTCTTTTTGAAAGAAAATCAGGATGTTTTTGCATGGTCAATGTCGGACCTCACCGGTATCAACCCAACTATCTGTTCACACAAGCTGAATATAGAAGAAAATGCAACTCCGGTCTATTAAAAGCATCGAAAGGTTAGACCAATGTACGAAGAAGCAATGCAAGCAGAGATACAAAAGATGTTAAATAATGGCATAATTAGATAAGTGGAGCATTCTCAATGGGTGGCGAACATAGTAGTAGTGCCCAAGAAGGATGGTAGAATTTGAATTTGGGTCGACTTTACCGATGTAAATAAGAAGTGTCCTAAATATCATTATCTGATGCCAAGGATAGATGAGTTGGTGGATTGAACGGCTGGTTTTGAATTAATCAGTTTCTGCAATGGATATTCGGGATATTTTCAGATTCTAATGGCTATAATAGACCAACTAAAAATGGCATTAGTCGTTAATGGAGGTATATATTGTTTCATCAGAATACCATTTGGATTGAAAAATGCTAGAGCCACTTATCAAAGGCTAGTAGAGAAAGTGTTTAAGAAGCTCATCAAACGAATTGTCGAGGTCTATATCGACGATATGGTCATAAAGTCCATGAAAGCTGACGATCATGTGAAGGACCTCGACACTGTATTCCGAATTTTGCGAGAGTTTAACATGGAGCTTAACCTAGAAAAATGTACTTTCGGGGTTAATTTTGGCAAATTTTTGGAGTACATTGTTACCAAGCGAGGCATCAATGCTAATCCTGATCAGATATGAGCACTTCAGCAAATGTCATCACCAACAACTAGAAAGCAGATACAAAGGTTGACTGGTAAAATAGCTGCGCTCAACATATTCACATCCAGAACTTCTGATCGATGTAAGCCGCTTTTCAAGTTGCTTAAAAAGAATACTAAATTCTGTTGGAATGAAGTATGTGAAGAAGCATTTTCTTAATTAAAGAAATATTTACAATAAATGACGACGCTTACAAAGCCAGATGAGGGAGAAAGTTTGCTTCTCTATTTGGCTGTATCAAAATTTGCTATAAGTTCGGTATTGGTAAAAGTTGAAAAGGGTGTTGAAACACCAGTGTATTTTCAAAGCAAAACAATGCTCGAGGCAGAGACACAATACTCGACACTGGAGAAATATGCTTTGGCGCTTTTATTCTCATCTCAGAGGCTGAAGCCGTATTTTCAAGCATACTCTATGATCGTTATGACGAATCTCCCATTAAAGCAGACTCTGGCAAAAACTTCCAAATCAGGAAGAATGTCGAAATGGTCAATACTAATAAACGAATTTGGTGTTGAATACCGAAACCGAGTATTGGAGGAAAAAGTCAGGTACTGGCCGACTTCTTGGCTGATTTTCCATGTGAGGATGCTAGTTGGGGCATGGAAGAGGAGGAGTTCTCAACACTGCAAAAGCCTGAGGATATTATCGATACAGATGATTCATGGGCTAGAACAAATGGTTGGAAACTGTTTGTCGATGGATCATCCGGGAGTAAAGGATGTGGCATCGGGGTTGTATTGGTTACACCCAAAAATCAAAGGCTCGAAACAGCAGTAATATTAGGATTCCATGCATCGAACAACGAGGCTGAGTATGAAGCATTAATCGCTAGACTCGAGATGGCCAAATCTCTCAAAGTGAAATAATTATCAATTTTTAGTGACTCAATGCTCGTTGTTAGCCAGATTAATGGAGGATATTCAGCAAAAATGTGATAATATTGTGGATTACTTGAGTTTTATAAATACTAAGTTGAGGGACTTTAGTAAAATAAATCTTCAGCACCTCAATAGAAATGAAAATAGGCATGCAGACACCCTAGCTTCTGTGGCAGCGATGCTAGAAAACACGAAGGGTCGCACTTTGCACATCGACGTCTAGGAAAGGCCAAGCATCGATGTCGAAGAACCAGAGGTTATGGAAATTGACACACTGGGGGTGTCATGGATGGAAGCATATATATCATACTTACTTGAGGGTAATGTACCTGAGGACAAAAAATGAAGCCAGAAGAATCAAGTCTAGAGTGCAAGATATGTATTGATTGATAATGAGCTATATCGAAAGAATCCAAGAGGTCCACATTTGAAGTGTATATCACATGAGGATGCATATTTAATCATTGCAGAACTCCATGAAGGAGAATGTGAAAACCATTCAGCTGGAAGATCATTGACAAATAAAATCACGAGGCAAGGATATTTTTGGCCCCATATGCGAAGAGATTGTCTTCATTATGCTAAAAAGTGCATGCAATGCCAAATACATGGAAAGGCTATACATGTTCCAGCTGAGGAGTTACACTGTGTATCGAACCCATGGCCTTTTGTGCTATGGGGCATGGACATTGTCGGTCCTCTAGCACCTGGAAGAGGTAAAAGATGATGCATGCTCGCGGTCATAGACTATTTCACCAAGTAGGTAGAGGCCATAGCCTTACAGCACATAAAGGAACAAGATGTGATAAATTTTCTTTTCGAAAGAGTAATATGTCGATATAGGTTGCCATATGCCATTATATCAGATAATGGGCCACAGTTCGAGGGAGAAAAAGTAAAAGCATTCTTGGAATCATACAAGGTAAAGCACTTCACATCTGTGCCATATTATGCTCAGGGTAACGGGCAAGCAAAA
This sequence comes from Coptis chinensis, assembly GCF_015680905.1. NCBI lineage: Eukaryota > Viridiplantae > Streptophyta > Magnoliopsida > Ranunculales > Ranunculaceae > Coptis > Coptis chinensis. Next base: position 44,659,210 of record NC_141456.1, read on the forward strand.
ACAACAAATAAAACCATTATAGATAATATCAAGAAAAAGCTGGAAGAAAAGAAAGGTCTCTGGGTGGATGAATTAAACAGGGTTCTATGGGCTTATAGAACGACACCTCGAACTACCACGAGTGAATCTCCTTTTACATTAGCTTATGGAATGGAAGCAGTCACCCTATCAGAAATGGTGGTATCGACATTCAGAACCAAAGTCTTAACGAGTGGCCAAAATAATAAAGTAATGGTAACAGAAGTCCTCAAGCAAGATTAAGGCTCAACACATACCATCGGCAGCTCATAAAAGCTTTCAACAAGAAAGTGAGAGAAAGACATTTTCAAGAAGGTGACTTGGTCTTAAAAATGGTTACTCAAGCAACTAAAGAGAAAGGGGCTGACAAACTAGCAGCAAGTTGGGATGGGCCTTACATCATTCACAAAGTGGGAATCAATGGAGCTTACTACTTAAAAATGGTTGAAGGTGTAATATTACCAAAGCCTCAAACTGTAAGCAATTTGAAAGCATTTTATTAATAAAGAATATTCTAAGTATCATGATATATTTTTTCTCGAAGTTATGCATTCAATAAAGAGATTGTTATTTCCAAAAGCAATATCTATACAAATATCGCAGATCCTCTTATCTATAGAATTATATATATTGATACCAGGTCACAATAAGGGATATTTTCTTTCTTATTTTTCGGTTCCAAATATATTAGGGGAATAATATCGAATTTCAAATTTGTTCTTTTTAGATAATTGTAAATGCCATTTGATAGAGTTGTACTGAAAACTTGGTGTTGAAGCAAAAGTAGGACAATAATACTTTATTAAAAAGGGACAACATAAGCAACACATGGCTATTACACATCGAATGTAAAACTAAATAACATAAAGAAAAACATTAATCTTCATCTTCATCGTCATCCTCGTCTTCATCTTCATCCTCATCATCACCATCATCCTCGTCATCACCATCAGTGAAGACCTATCATTACCTTTTTCATAACAATACGGGTCTCAAAGCCATTTATCTTCATATTCTTTTTCATCTTTTTTTTTTCTCCTTTTTTTTCTTCTTCTTCTTCTTCTTCTTACTCTTCTTCATCATCTGAATACTCGGTGGTAGGACAGTCTGACCAATGAGGCCAGTCTGGGAGAACCATGAAAACCGTAATAATAGTAAGGAAGATTGAGATGAGAGACATTTTTTTTTTAGGATTGGGTATTTTCAGTAAGAGGATTACAAAAGATGGTTTAGAATCAGGCAGATGAAGGTCGTTTTATAGTAGTAAAAAATTATAAAAATGAGGAAAGTTAATCGTGATTAGTAAGAAAACGAGGAAAATTAATGGTGATTAGCAAGAAAATGAGGAAATTTAATGGTAATTAGCAAGAAAACGATGGAATTTAATGATGATTACTAAAAAAAATGAGGAAAATTAATGAAAAGATAATTCTTGGTTATCTGTGCGCGGGACAGTTTTAGGTTTAAATGATAATTCAATAAAGTTTAAATGCATGTTGGGTTTTGAACTAGTTGGTTGAATTTATTTATTATTGTTAGATATGAATGTTTACATTAAGTAAATGTTACAAGGTTCATTACCAAAGTTGTATTCAAGCAAGGTGGCGAGTTCGAATCCTGGTATCGGTACCAGGTCAAAGAAAAAATCCTGATGATCTGTAGATCCTCATCTCGATGCCAAGTAAAAAATTAAGGTTCGAATACAAGGGTATCTATAGAGATATGTCAATCAATATTGCTTTTAATTGGAGTGGTATCGAAAGTCGAATTTTCTTGTCAAATTATTACTAAGTATCAATTGATACTGCTTTTAATTAGAGTGGTATCGAAAATCAAATTTTCTTGTCAAAATATTACTAAGTATCAATTGATACTATTTTTAATTGGTGTGGTATCGAAAGTCGAATTTTCTTGGCAAAATATTACTAAGTATCAGTTGATACTGTTTTTAATTGGAGTGGTATCGAAAATTGAATTTTCTTGTCAAAATATTACTATGTATCAATTGATACTGTTTTTAATTGGAGTGGTATCGAAAATCGAATTTTCTTGTCAAAATATTACTAAGTATCAATTGATACTACTTTTAATTGGAGTGGTATCGAAAATCACATTTTCTTTGCAAAATATTACTAAGTATCAATTGATACTGCTTTTAATTGGAGTGGTATCAAAAGTCGAATTTTCTTTGCAAAATATTAGTAAGTATCAATTGATACTGCTTTTAATTTGAGTGGCATTGAAAATCGAATTTTCTTGTCAAAATATTACTGAGTATCAATTGATACTGCTTTTAATTAGAGTGGTATCGAAAGTCGAATTTTCTTGTCAAAATATTACTAAGTATCAATTGATACTGTTTTTATTGGAGTGATATCGAAAGTCGAATTTTCTTTGCAAATTATTACTAAGTATCAATTGATACTGTTTTTAATTGGAGTAGTATTGAAAATCGAATTTTCTTGTCAAAATATTACTAAGTATCAATTGATACTATTTTTCAGTAGAGTGGTATTGAAAATTTAAATTTTCTTTTTAGATATGCTTCTAAATGTTAAAGGCTACTAACAGATATATTGTAAATATAAACAAACCAAAAAGGAGCAAAATAGATCTATTTCATATGTCAAAGGAAGTTTAAGAAAATAAGGCAAAATAGACAACTCATTGTATCAATATTACAAATTAGAGCAAATTTCAGCTCGAGGTGGAGTCTTTGGGTTGATTGAGAATGTTGCCTTTGGCCTCGAGATCTAAGTCGACACCAGCAAGCATATCAATTCCCTCTAAGGCAGAGGAATCAAGACGAAATGCCTCAAGATCGAGAGGTGGGATAGCCACAGTCTCGCTGGGATTACTTTTTTCCACGTCATCTTCATTGCTGGTTTTCTCAGTCTCGATAGCCTCAACTACAGGGGTAGCAGATACAACAACATCTTTCTCAACATCGAGGGCAGCAGTTTCGGACGGCATATCGCTCTCATCATCAGACTCAAGGTTATACTGAGTAATAATAGTCGTAGGAAGATATTGTTTGAAGCTCTTCATAGTGGAAACACAATATTTCATATTGTCATCAGCGTCAATCAACTCGAGATTGGCTTTTCTTATTTCGGCCACCAGTTCAGCTTTTTCAGCCAACAATGCAACTTTTTCTTTCTCAAAATGTGTTCTTTCCTCGTTGAGTTTCGCTTCCATATCGGCATAAGAGCTACTCAATTTCTCAATCAATAAGATATTCTAGTCAATAAAGGTCTTCAAGTTGGCTTTCGCAGTTTGACAAGAGGTATCGGAAGCATGGAGTTTGGTGGCGGTGAGAGTATGGTTTTTCTTTTCTTCTGCAAGAGATTTTTTAAGTTGTTCTTTGTCTTTTTTCAATTTTTCGATATCGTCCCTAAGAAGGCGAAAGGAAGCCATATCGTGCTCGAACTGGCTGACCGCAGCAACTTTAGCTTGAAATCAAGAATACATCAGATGAATACATTATAAATAATAGGCAAATCGATATAAGAGTATAGCCAAAGATATATACTTACTTTTTCGAGGGAAGAACACAAAATGTGAAATCGTTCAGTAGTTCAGCCATCACTGATCGATCTCGAGGAAGAATTGTGTTCATAACAAGAGCTTCTCCGAGTCCAGGTGTCGGGGGATCAGAAAATAGAGAAGCAGATTTCAAAACTCTTTTATGGTTACGAAGGATAAAATCAGCCACAAAAACTTCAGACGAAGAAGAGGAACCAGGAACAGTGGATGGAGCAGTATGTTGAATTGTGGCTGGAATAGCTAAAGATTTCGAGGGCATAGAGATAGCTGCAATAGTGGTGGTAGTTTTTGCAGTCTTAGGTACCATCGTGGTTGGTGGCGCTTCAGTGGTACAAGATTATTTTCTTTTCTTTTGGTGAAAGGCAGTATCGACATGTTTTTCTTTGGAAGGAATCGGAGCCTGGGAGGAACTACCACCTGTTGTTTTTTTTTGTTTTCAGAAACTTGTTCATGGATTTGTTTTGATCACAAGGAATGTGAGATGCCATATCTGTGTACAATAAGCAGTGGTGATCAAACACATCTTGCGAAAAGTGGATAATTATAGAAGTCTAGAATTTCTTGTTTGATTTTGGGAAAAAGATCTTCAGTCATATTAAAATCATTAATCATATAATCAAAATAACATCAAGGAGTTTTATCAAGCAATTCAGAAGAATCAAAAAAAATTTTAAATCCTTTTTCATAAGAACAAGGCCGTAATGAACATGGAGCAGCTTTGGAAGGTATAATAGGTTGGGGAGGTGAAGGATCTTGACCTCTGAGCACATTACTCTTTAAGGTATATAAAGGAGCAACATAATTGTCGACATCTTGTAGATCGACATACGAGGTTGGATTTCCATATTGATCAGCACCAGTTCTAGTAGATACTTATTCATCAGTGCCTCTCAAAAGATCCATTACTCTAGAAGACTCTCCACGACTTCTCGAAGTCGCAGGTTTTAGTACTGAAATAAGGGCACAAGGATAGGCCAATCAGATAAATGGTCCGAGATGGAGTGTCGAAATTTTGTTTCAAGAAATGGGATCATAGATAACGTACCTCTAAGATTAAAAACACGGTGTACCAAGGAGGGGAGAGCGATAGAAGCAGATGACTCCCATTGACCAGACATAATGAGAGGATAGAGTGGCCATCTAAAGTCACTATCTTGATTCACTCTTATGATATCCTGTCGGTTACTTCGTTTCTTGGGATAAAAATAACCGGTAGGCTCATTTAAACCGTTCTTGTTTTTTTCAGTACGGTCGACAAAGGTACAGTGGGTTTGAATGTCGATGAGCTAGATTTTTTGGGATCTCCGCATATCAGGTTCGAGATGCACATTATAATAGTTACAAATGTACATCAATCTCCAAAAATTGCCCGTGCCTTGGCCAAAAGAGATGGTCAAATGGTTCAGTACTTCTCGATCGAGGTTAGTCAAAGGGAATCGCAAACCAGCAGCTAGTTGCCCAGCAGTGATGATGGTTGATTGGGCATCACCACTTTGGCACTTGGTACCTTTCCTACATCTAGCGTAGTGTTGAAGAGTGATAGTATCGGGTATTTGATATGCAGCTCTAACTATTGTAAGTTGGGTATTTTGGGAAAATAAGGATTCAAACCACCACTCCATATGCTGTTATCCTCAATAATTTCACGTTCTGATTCTGAGGTCACAGTCTCAAAAGGATGGCATGCTAAGCCATCAACAAGGTACGTTGGGCGCCAAGCTGGTTCATCAGTTTCAGTCATTTGTGATGTCGAGGCTGAGGAAGAAGAGCTGATTCTAGTTGCAGACTCGATAACTTCATTCGACATGTCGGTATCACTATAACCAATAAATTTTTTATTATAATTATATTCTCTATCGATACTACTATCACTATACTCAGTATAATTATATAGTATATTATTTTTTATGCACGTATCGAGTTTTCGTGGTGACAATGACGGGTTTCAAGGTGAGGATGTTTGTCTCAAAAGCATACGTTCTTGACGTCGAAGCCAGGATCGTTTCGAGATTGTTCGCCTAAAATTAACACAAGTTTTTCTTCTAGCCATACTGAAACAGATCAAAAATTATAATTCAAAAATCTAGTTAGTATAGGGGTTGTACAAATAAAATGTTTAAGTTTAAACCCTAACCCTAACTCTCTTAATTTAAGAAGAGGAACAGATGCGATATTAAAGATAAATAGATAAAAAGAAAAGTGTTTATGACAGCAAAAAGCATGTTAAAATTTTATTTTAACTAACCTGACAAGTTTGCAGGAAAATCTGGTGAAGAAGACAACGAATAATTTCAAGATGAAGCTTTTCAGGTGTTGTTAATGGTGGTGAGGTTTTAATGTTTCAAGCTTTTGTGCGAATAAGTGAAGAGAGAGAAAGTAAAAGCGAGTTTTTATATTCGGTATTTTGATACAGTTTTTCGGTTCCAACAGTAACCGCTTGATAATTTGAATTTTGAATTTGAGTTTTCAGTTTGAACTTTTTTGTTTTTACCCAGTTGTTTCTCGAAACATTCAAATTTTCGAGATCGAAATTTGAAAGTTTCGAGAGAGAGCGATGTCGTGGGCAAATATCGTCAACCTGATATTCCAGCCCAAATATTGTAAATAGTTCGAGATATCGATATCTTGCGAATAAGTTTATATTTTACATGAATAAATGGGAAATGAAGGAGAAGAGTGGGAATGGACACGCGTCAGGACAGGATTGGGCACCACTATAACTAGAGGACTATATAAAGTGATAATCAGGAGAAAGAAAGGGGATTGAAATTCATTACAAAAATACTTGTAAAACTATAGCGAAATAGAGAGAAAGAGAGCATCCTTGTAACCGCCATTGTTATTCCATACAAAAACTTAGTTTTACATCATCTCAATTTTTAATACTCGTTCAAACGTTAGTGAAATCTTAGTGATCTTAGAGAGTTTTCCCATGACACTACAAGAGTAATGTCATGGAATCAAATGGACGAAGGATTGAAGGATGAAGTGAGTTGGTTTGATATAACCATGGCTTGGGGATTGAGAGAAGCTCCTTGAGTACTACTCCAACATGCAATTACTAAGCAGACTCTAGTGCTGTTGGCATTGTCCATGAGCAGCTATACCAGTTAGAGAACACGTTACTCTCTATTCAATAATTTAATAGAGAGTGTGACAGAGAAATAAAGCCGAAGCTAATTTTACCTAATCCAAAAGACGACAAGTATACACATGATCTTGATCATAACATTATTACTTACTGATCGAAGTAACCAACATAAACATTATCAATCCATTTTCTCATTTCACTTGATGGCATGATGAATTGAAAGTGTGAATTTCTATTAATAGTGGCCGCGCTTAATTAAAATATGCACTAAAATGTACTAATACTTCTATTTTATATGTGGCATAGAAGTCACGTACGGGGGACACATGCAATGTCACATGCACAGTTGTAGGACATTGTGCTGAGGCCTTAATAAACTACTTCAAATGAAGCATTAGAATTAATAATTGGCTTTCCTTGTTTCTTCATCATGCAGAGTACTCTGTGATAGAATTGGTGGGGGTGAGTTGGGTGTGTCCATTGTTTGATAGTGAACTGTGACATTATCAATTGCAATTAAAACTTGGCAGGCAGAGAGAGAATTGAGGTTCATCTGCTCAAGGACCATGTTTTGTTCACTCTTCAAACATAAATATGATAAAAGAGAGTTGCATATGATGAGAGGTAGGAATACTTTACAAACACAATAAAAGTTCAATTTTGAGATCCCATCTAACAATAAGAGATGATGATCAAGGCAGCGCTCTACTTTGTCTTCTTCTCTTTTAATATTCTTTTCACTTGCATGCATGGGTAGGTGAAAGGAGGTAGATTAAACTTTAAAGTGAGGTCATATAATAGAAGATATTATGATATTTTTCATTAAGTAATTGAGGTGAGATACGTAGAATTACGTAGAATCGTAGATGGAGAACGATAGCATCAAGATTCAAGAGAGCTAGATATCAAGATGCCCGCAAAGGGAAGAAAATGTGACATTCTTAGTGTGGTGTATAACTGTATACTGCACCAAGTGAGACGTGCGTTACTTTTGTAGTGTTGCAATCTGTACCTGTTTGCTTGTGTCTGACTGTTTCTGTCAACCTCACCTTCCCATCACACTATAGGCATTAGTCCCGTCCTGGAGTCCGTCCTTTGAATCATTTATATCCTCTCCATCTACACTAAAGTTCTGTTCATCACCAAACCACAAAGTTTTGAATCATGGGTACCCTTGAATCATTTACATACTTGCTGTATAATTGTTATACACAAAGTATATAGATTTTGTGCATTATATTTCTCCTAGGTAGTCAACATATCGCTGCGCAATAAAACTTAACAAAGAATGTATGATCGTTAAATATAATATGCATTTCAAGCACTGACCACTGAACTACTTTTTCATTTGTTTGAAATAATCAGAGCATCAGAGTGAAATACTTTACGTGACAATAAAGTAATTTGGGGAAATAATCTCCGGCCTCAATAAAGATCCTTCTTTCATTGGACATTGGGACCAGCCAGCAAGTTTTAGTGGGAATCAACATTCTATTGATGGCTTTCTCACTGGTAGTATAGATATATATCGATGACTTTGACGCTTATTGTATCCATGCATACTAGACTACAAGGGTTTTTTGTATTTTGTTCCTTCACATGGTGCATTGGTGCTAAAGTAACATAATAATTCGAAGACCATTGCCTCTTTTCTCATTCTGTAATAGGCCTGTGAGATCAAATCAAATTGAGGCATATTCCAATTCAGGTATCATTTTCTATAACTCAACATGCCTAATTAAGTAGAAATTCATTTGCACCTGTTTGCTTGTGCCTGTCTTTAATCATATCAAACATTATCAATGCGGACGTACGACTTGTTGAATCCATATCCGATCACACTAACTACCAGGTCGTGTAAAATATCCTAGAGAAAATAAATCTAACATCCCAATATTCTAATCAGTACAGTATTCAAACTTTCGCATAAAAAATTAGGCTAGTTAATTAAGTAAAACAAAGAATTAGTATCCCAATCTGAATTCAGATGAACACGCTATCCATTAAGCAAATAGTACATATTCTATCAGAAATTCAGAAGGCTACCTTGGCTGTGTTTCTTCAGTTAATCAAATGGCCCTTGAACGTGGGTGGCTGGTTGATATATAGCTGGAAGAAAATTATTTGGGGGTATCTTTTCAAGGAAAGAAACAGAGAAACCAACAAAATCACAAAAGTTAAATGGCATGAAGAACGAATTTAGTTTTGCTGTCCTAAAATTGTGTCGTCCATGGCACAACTACCAGTTCTATTACTTAAAGGCCCACTGACATTTAATACGTGTGAGACAATATTAAGGGTGTTCTACTGTTCTTAAGTCTTAACAATTTAGGGAAAAAGAAAAATATTGTTGGTAACACGTTACAAGGGGTTCTTACTTCCTACTCATAGTTAAGGGTGGAATTCGAGCTAATCGAGCCGAGCTTTAGTGTGCTCAGGTTCGGCTCGGAAATAAAAAGAGAGGCTCAAGCTCGGCTCGGAAATAGTGGCGAGCTTTAAAATAGGCTTGAGCTCGGCTCAAATGATATATAGAAAGCTCGGCTCGAGCTCAATAAGCTTGTTTAACCAAACGAGCTCGGTTTTCTCAAGCTCGTTTGTTATACGAGCTTGTCAGGCTTGAAATCTGAATATATGCAATACAAAATTAAATAACCCACATTCATAAATTATAAGTGATTGTCTGAAGCTTGCAACCACTTACTGACTTACATTCATAAATCATAACTGAACTGACTGCCATACCAAAAAATCATAACTGAACTGACTTACATTGCATACCAAAAAATCAAAAACATCTTTAGATGTCTTAAAGATCATAAGTACAAGATTTGGTCTGTGGAATTGTGATTTTAAGGGGGGAAAAAAGAACAAAAAGTGGGCACCACTTTGATCCCAGTTCAATCTACTTGGTAACTTGGACAACCTTTCCCACCATTACACATTTGAAGCTTTAGTCTGCACAAAAAAGAATGAAGCCCATTCTGCACAAAAAGGGATCAAGCCCAGGCTAATCTACACAAAAAAGAATCAAGGCCAATCTGCACAAAAACGAATCAAGGCGGGCACTGTGCGCACAAAAAGAATCAATGTCACCGCACAAAAAGGAATCAAGATCATGTTCAATAATTTGTTTAGCTACAATTAATATACAAAATATTAACTATAGAAAACATTATAATTACTAGATAACCAGTAAAATAAAGCATTATAACTATAGAAAGCATTTATTTTACAAAACAAAATGCAAATGGTGATTAGGATTAGAAGAAACACCTTTACAATAGTGGAGGCGTGGAGCAAATTAAGCTATGTGGCGACCACGCAAAGCAAGCAAAGACTATGAGTGTATTTAATGCACTAAAGTTTTAGTAATATTGAACTTACATATAAAAAAATATATATACTTACATTCACAGATTTGCCAATCCCAAATTCGGTTCCAAGAACCAATCTCCGGTACAAACCAATGCTTCTATTGTTTCCAAGACTCAATGAACCGATGATCATCAATGACTCTACCAAAGAAGACTAAAGGCACTCTCGAAGCCACCAAGTCAGGGATCGAAAGAATGTCCCGAGCCATTTTTGAAAAGATCCGAAACTTCAAAGTGTTCGCTTTCCACCGATTTAGAACATCAAAAGTACCATCACAGCCAATATAGATGCCTTCTTCCAAATACACTTCTATCTCGGACTTAGCATTTGATTGAACACAATTTGTTTCCGTGGCCCACATTTCAAATTCACACCTCGACTTCGGCTATCTCACTTGAGTGCTACTTCTACCTCCACTCTCTTGGTTAATATTACCCCCCCGCTTCTTTGGATACATAATCCTCAAAAGCTCAATCATTGAATCACGAACAACTTTAAGTTTATCTTCAGCAGTTTGGGTAGGATAAAGTTTGCTAAAAGCATACTCGATATATTTCAATTTGTTTCGGGGGTCTAGGGCAGCACCTATTGCCATCAAAAGGTTGCATTCTTCCCAATATTTATCAAATTTGTCTTTCATGGCTTTTACCATACGAGCCATCCATTCTCTAGTATCCATAGACATTTGCAACAAGATCTGTTTTATCTTCCAAATTTCAGGAAAAAACAGATTAGAAGTTGGATAGAATTGACCAGAAAATGCTTTTGTTGCATCATTAAAGATCTTCAAAAACTTGCATACCTCCGAAGCTCTTGCCCATTCATCCTCAGATGGTAACCACTCATATTGAGAGTCTCTAACCTTATACCTTGGAAAGACTTCTTTAAAGAGAGAAGTGAGACCTCAACATGTCATATGTTGAGTTCCACCTAGTGGATACATCGAGAACCAAAGATTGGGTGGTTGTCAACTTCAATTGTTTCACAATCTCATTAAACTTGTGAAGTCGTGAAGGGTCAATGTGACATACTTCACACTTTCACGAACATTCTCCACAAAGACGTTTGATCTCTTTCAAGCCATCTTGCACCATAAGATTCAGAATATGTGCACAACACCTAACATGGAATATTTTACCACCAAAATAAAGGTTCTCTCCAAAACTAGTCAAGAGGCTAGTGCTTGACTTCATCGTTTTGCGAAGCATTATCAAGTGTAATGGAAGACACTTTTTCCTCGATCCCCCACACACTAAGACATTGAAAAATGCAATCAGCAATGTTAACTCCAGTGTGAGGAGGTGGCAAGCAACAAAAGCTCAAGACACGCTTTTGGAGCTTCTACTCTGAGTCTACAAAGTGACCGATGAGGTACATATAACCAACAGTTTGGTTAGAGGTCCACAAATCAGATGTTAAACCAATCTTCCTAACATTTCCTAATGTTGACCTCAACTTTGACTTCTCACATTCATAGACTTTCAAACAGTAATCCCTAATAGGTTTGCGATTAATTGGATCAAAACAGGGATTGAGAACTTTACAAAACAGCACAAACAATTCATGTTCTACCATCTTAAAAGGATACTCATGCGCAATGATGGCCTTTCCTAAAATATCTATTGCTTTTTGTTGATCAAATTTATATGCAGTCAAACCATCATGACTATCAAATGACAAAAGAGATTGTTTAGGACCTTTACCTTGACCAGAAATCGCGAGCAATATGAGGTATACAAATAGGTATGTGCCTTCTAAGATGACTTGTTGGCCCCCATCAAGATAAGAAAGCCTCAACTTGCAATGTTTACATTCAACCCTTTTCTTCTTCGACAATTACTTCTATAAATTCCTTCCAAACAACGGATGTCTTGGCCCCGACCCTCTTCTTTGGATTCTCGATTGTTCTTGTTGTTCGTGTGAAATTTCTTCTTTGTGTTGCTCCACTTTGATGTTCAGTAGTAGAAGTGCTTGGCGTTTGCAAAGGCGCATTTGAAACAAGTTCGGGTTGCAAATCGGACATATCTAGTCAAAAGTTTCAAACCAATCAGTTTTAAGAAGAAAGTAAAAAAGTGTACATGTACCTATAAGCACCTTTATAACAAGTGTACATGCAGTTCCTAAAAGTAGAAAAAGAAATTGGAACAAGGTTATAATAAATAATGAAATGACTCACTTGTAAAATAGTGCCTTGAGTATTTTTCTTCAACGGCAACGAAACAGGAACAGGAGATTTTAAAGTGATGTAGGTTGTCAAATTAATACTAGCTTCTCCAAGAATACTAGATATGGCTGATCCCTGTAACACAACAACAAGTTAATAAACTTGAAACTCGACAAAAAATAAATAAATGCAGCATACCATACCATGGAAACAATGAAAATGATGTTAAAAATGGACAAGCATACTGCTCCAGATTATTCCAGAAACAATGACATTTAAAATTCAACCGTACATGAACAATGACATGGTGTTGACTGTTGAATTAAGAGAGGAAGGAGAAAAGTAATTATAAATTACTCAAGGGATCGAAATGAAAAAAGAAAATTCAACTCCTACTTTTGAGGAAAATCCTTGTGGACATGAGGAACAATATAGTCCACCCTCACAATCCTCATTTGACGAGCATTAATCAAGGAGCTATAATAGAAATAAAAATCAACAAACCCAAGAAAATGAAATCAACAAACTCAAATATGATCAATAGAAACCAAAATAAGAACCAGTCGGATAAACATGAATAACAAAAATAGCTCACCTTGCATTGCCCATTAGAACAAGCATTAGCAACATTGAAAGAAGCAAACACTATGATAAAAAGCACGCTTTTGAAAAGACCCATTGTGGAGAAGTCTAAGTTGGTAGGATATAGATGGAAAAGAAACGTATATGTGGTACAATTGGAGAAATGACAAAGTTTCTTAATGTGGTTTATTCCTTTGTATTGGACATTTGGCTGAGAAAGCAAAGACAATAAATTTTTAACCGAACTTTAATGGAAAGCAAACAATGTATGGAATACTTTTGAAATGAAAAAAACTATGAAGTTGGCCATCTAACAAAGACAGAAATAGAGCACAGGTATGATACATAAGATATAAATTAAATAGAAAGTAAAGGTGTTACATGAGGAAGATGTGTTGAGTACATAAACAAGAATTTCGAAGCTCAGGAATATTTTACAATGGTTGAAAAATTAATTTAATTGAAAAACATTGCTCCAAAGTCCAAACTTTACAATACTTTATGAAAAGAAAAGGATATAAAGACGTGTTTCAGACTTTCAGTTACTTACTTGTTCTGTTTCTTGTAATGGTTTGAAATCTGTTGCTGTGATTTCTCCCTTGTTTTATGAGTTGTCAAAAGTGGGGCTGTTTCAGTTGTTAGGGAAGAAAGCTGTGATGGAGATTGAGTGTTTGGTTGAAGGGGTTGTTAGTTATGTTAGTATTTGTGGGTGTGAGGATTTTGGTGGAAATGATAATGCTGAGAATGTAGAGGATTTGGTTCGTGTTTGGACTAGTGATAAGGCCAAGGGGATTGTTGATGTTGGTGAGAGTTTGAAGGTGTTTTTTCCACTTGTTAGTGAGGGAATTATAGATGGGTTGAAAGGTGAGGTCGGGGTTGGTTACCTTGCTGGTGTTGTTATTGTTCAAGCTTTTTCGTTGAGGTTGTGTTTGAAACGTTGACAAGAAAGAGGGATAACTGGATAACCTAATCCATTCTTTTCTTGCGGCGGCGTGAATGTCTGAATGAAACCCTGAAAATGAAAGATGGGTTGCTAAACTATATAGCTTGGGTCATGGGTATGGGTATTGGACTATTGGTTGATCCACTCATCCACTGATCCGTAATCTACTATTCTATATTTCTATTATAGTGTATTTAGACGAGCCGCTCATGAGCTACTCAATTTCGATTTCGGGCTCGACTCGTTTATAGACGAGCCTTAATCTGAGCTCGAGCTTGGTTCATATAACTAAACGAGCGAGCTCGAGCGAGCCATAAACGAGCTGAGCCCGAGCCGAGCCCGAGCCGCTCGACTCAAATTCCACCCTTACTTATAGTTCATGATTTCGGCTAGAATTCCGGCAAATATTTCGATTTTTGAGAAATTCGGAACTCCAGTTCAAAAGTTGAAAAATATAAAATTTTGGAATGCACTCAGAATATAGCAAAATAATAGATAGATTTCCAATTTTTTAATTTGTTGGAATTCCGACAATTCCGAAATCTTGAACTATGTTCCTACAAGAGTGGCTTGAAAGTTTGGTGCCTCAATGGTGTACATGATGAGGAACAAGGTGTAGATTTAGAATAAATGATATGAAAATCTTGTTGGGTGTCCCTCACCATGTGAGAAGAAGAGCAAAATTCAAATTTTTGTTATTGAACCGAGATAAATTGAAATTTCATGTGTTGAAAAACAGGAACTTTCAAGGAGTGACCCACTCTTTCTCGAGTGTTAGTCACCTAATTAAAATTACAGCAACTATATAAAAGAAGTTAGGGTTTTGACCCAAAAAAAAAGTATTTGAGATAAACCAATTTTGAGAGCAACCAAAATTGTGAGAAAACCCTTGCAAAGAGATAAAACTTGTAATGAGAAATTAGTGAAGAGAGATCTAATAAGTTTGAAGAGATCGACTTGAGAAGAGTGATTATAATCTTCATTCCCACACTTACAAAATGATTTGCTCTTGTGAAAGTAGACTTCATTAGTTGAACCACATTATATCTTGTGTCTCATTGTGGTAAGTTTTACTTTATATTGTTATTGCTTGTTTGTAATAGTTAATTCCATAGCTTAGGTTTGTGGGGTTTTTTTTTTTTTTTTTTTTTTTTTTTTTTTGAAACGAGTTAATAGGGTTTGGCAGACCCTTAACCTGTATTAAGATCTTACATAAATTGTTCCCTTTAGATCATTCGAAACTAGTTCAGAGAGTTTATTGTCTAAAGGAGGACCATTACAAACATATTTCTCATCAACAGACATAGATAGATTAGCTAGGTAATCTGCACTACTGTTAACTTCTCTATAAACATGAGAGAAGATGACATCCCACATTTTTGAAATTTGATATCTGATCCAGCAACTAGATTACAACAGTACCATGGAGCATCTTCTGAACCTTTGAGTATTTGTATTGCTCTAAGGGAGTCAGAGCAAACTTTGATCTTATGGAAGTCATGTTGTTGGCAGAGGATAAGTCCCACTTCTATAGCCTTAAGCTCTTGGAATATTATTGAACGTTAGGTACCTCCTCCTGTGTAAGTGAGTAAAACATTCCCATGTTGATCAATGACGATACCACCATATCCCACACTATCAACTTCATAAAACCATCGGTATTCAGTTTCATATAACCTGAAGGAGGAAACTTCCATCTGCAGTAAATTGGTTCTTTAGTTTTGAATGAAACTTGAATGTCTAGTCTAGTCAGTAGACATCTGATGGCAACAGTGTCTTGAATAGAGTCGATCCTAATCCCCAAATAGATGTTCATTTCCTTAAGGATAGAATTAGCAACATGTCTCCATGAATTTATATTGTTCCTGAATCTTCTTCCATTTCGTTCCTTCCAAAGATGCCCTATAATGGCACATACATAAACCTTATAAATCTCAGCTTGAGTGTTGTGTTATCTGCAAAGGTTGATTATATCACACCATTCCATATTGGAAGTTTTGATAGATCTTCCTAGACCAATAACATTCTTCACTAGTGACCAAACATTTAGAGAATTGACTATCAAAGAAGAGGTGCTTCGAGTTCTCCTTACTAAATCACAGAAGCAACATGAAGAAGTATTGAGGACCTTTTTATGAATAAGTCTATCTTGAGTCGGTAGACTTCCAAAAAAGAGCTGCCACCCATTGAAAGAGTATTTTGGGTGAACTAACTTTCCCTAAACCATTGTACACCAATTGGGCTTACTCCGTTTTCTTCTTAAATCTTGGTATGCTGCTTTAAAAGAGAATGCCCCAGAAGTTGAGTTCAACCAGATGACTCTATCTTCAGTTAAGAAGCTATTAATCTCGGTTGCCAAGATAGAGTTTGTAAGGCATGCATCAGACAAGTTGTGAACAAAGTGATTCCACATTCCATTTGTGATGAGAATACTAACCTTAGCATTAAGAGGAAAATGTCAGTTATCTTTTGCTGCTAGTATGTTAATTAATGAGTTCGCCATGCACCATGGGTCGTGCCATAAAAGAGTATGTTCACCTGTTGTAATGATGTATCTTAGAAGCTTCATAGCATTTTTTATGTTGTTAAGTATTGACCTCCAAATCTAAGAGCAATCCCTAGGCACAGACATGGACCAAAAGAAGTTTTCTTTTATATGTTCTGCCCAAGTCCATGTGATCCAAATCCCTGAATCTTTGCATGCAATCTTATAAATGAGACCACAATAAGCTGCTCTATTCCAAATGATGGGATCCTGAATCCCCAAACCTCCCTCCATGACTCCATCTTAAGGTATTGAATATTCTCCCTACTAGATTGATACATCTTTTTCCCCATTTGTGATCCACTCTATAAAAATTTTGCACAAATCTTTGCAATCTTGACCAAGACACCTTGTGGAAGAATAAAGGTTTTGGCCCAGTAAATGTGGAAAGAAGCTAGGGCATAAATGATTAGTTGGAGTCACCCAACATGACTTAGAGTTATGTTCTTCCAATTCTCCACCTTCATAGTTGTTTTCTCAATTAGAGGCAAGCAATCCTTGATGCTAATTCTTGTCGAAACCAGGGGGACGCCAAAATACTTTACAGGAGGAGAGACAAGTTGCATGCCCAAAATATGAGCAAGGTGTGTACCATCTTGATGAGAGAGACCACCAGTGAGAATAGTGGACTTATGTAAGTTCATATGTAAACCTGTTGCTCTAGTAAAATCTTCAAGAATAAGCTTCAGAGCCCATATAGAATCCTCGTGACCTTTAATGAATATAAGTACATCATCAGCAAAGCAGAGATGAGTGACTTTAGTTCTCTTACATGATGGATGAGGCTTAAATACCCTTCTTTGCAATCTAGTTTGCAAGAGAGAGTTTAGAGTTTCCATTACTAGCACAAAAAGGTAAGGAGACATAGGATCACCCTGTCTCAACCCTTTCTTTCCTTGAAAGAACCCAGTGGCTTTCCATTAAAGATAAGAGAATAGAAAGGTGTAGTGTAGCATACTTTAATCCATGTTATAAGCTTTTCCGGAAAATTCATTTTGTGGAGCATGAATAAGATAGCATCCCAATGGATAGAATCAAAAGCCTTCTGCAGGTCCACCTTAAGAGTGCATCTGGGAGTACCATGTTTCCTTGAATAACTTCTGAGCATCTCATAAGCTAAAAGCAGATTGTCTTGAATGCTCCTACTTGGTATGAAAGCGGATTGACTAGGAGCCACTAAGTCATGTATAACATGCTTAAGTCTGTTAGTGATGACTTTAGTAAAACATTTATAAATGACATTAGTACAAGAAATAGGCATATAATCCCCTACTTTCGATGAAGGTAGAATTAATGTATTTGGGAATAATAGAATGAGAGAACATGTACTTGATTGCCTTGATGAAGTCTTCTCCCACAAGATTCCAGCATTTTTTGGAAAAAGAATGCATTATATCCATCTGGTCCAGGTGCACTATTATCCTCAATATCAAAGAGAGCTTCAATGATTTCAGATTCTGAGACCTCTAATTCAAGGGCTACATGTTGATGTTGTTGTAAAATGCCATTTACTACCAAGTCTTGAAAGAAAGGAGCATTTACATCAGAATCATCTTGGTGACCCAAAAGCTCTGTGTAGAAGTTAAGGAACTCATCTGCAACCTGCTTAAAATCATTGAATCTTATCCCTTGAGAATTCTCCACAGACCAAATACAGTTTTTTCCCTTCCTTTCTTTTATTGCATTAAAGAAGTAGGCATTACATCGATCTCCAAACACCATCCAATCACAATCAATTTTTTGTTGCATATCTACCTGCTCCATCTTTGACAATTCAACATAAACTCTATGAGCCTCTCTCTCTTTCTCAACAAGAACAGTGTTAGGAGAGTCAAGTTGTATCTATTGCTGAAGATCAAACATGTCCTTTCTTGCTTCAAATATTCTTTCATGAAATCTAGAGAACTTGCTTTTAGACCATATCTTTAAAACTTTCTTCAATTCTGAGAGCTTAGAATAGAGAATGAAAACTGGAGTACTATAATATTGTTTATCCCACACAGTTTTAAGGACATCCTGAAAGTTAGTATGCATGAACCATATATTACAAAATCTAAAAGGGAAATGGACCTTCTTAGAATTGTACCATTGTACTAGCATAATAGAGTGATCAGAAATGCCAAGTGGAGCAAAGATAGCTTCAGAATTGAATTTGGAGATCCATGTAGCATTTACTAGCACCCTGTCAATCTTGGACATCTTTCTATTTAGACCTATAACATTGTTTGACCAAGTGTAAAAGAGCCCAGAGAACTTCAGATCAAATAAACCTGTGCTGACTATACAGTTCATGAAGTCTACAATCTCATTTGGATGAATGGGTTCACAACCAAATCGTTCATTTGAGTATATCACATTATTGAAATCACCCATGAGACACCATGGCAAGGATATAACAGGCTGCATGCTTCTCAAAATGTTCCAAAGAATCTTTCTATGTTGAAGCTCATTACTAGCATAGATAACTGAGAGTTCATTCATTGTTAAGGAGGACAATACCTTAACTAAAACATGAATATGTTGTTTACTCTCTGCTATTTTGTTCACCTTAAGGTAACTGGGACCCCAACAAATCCACACCCTTCCATGAGGATCACTATCATAATTATCAAAAGAATACCATCCTGGGCAGCATAAGTTTCTAATGAAATCAAAATGATCCTTTTTTACCTTAGTTTCAATCAATCCGGAAAAACTTAAGTGTTGTTCTAGTCTAATTTTATTAACTTCTTTGGCTTTCTGTAATGAGTTAATCCCTCTAACATTCCACATAGCGATATTATTCATCATTGGGAAAATTATGATGTGGATTTCTTACCTCCCCCCTTGGGCCTTCCTCTAGTATTCTAGGGATGTCCAAACGGGTACCCGACCCGGCCTGAACCTGACTTTTTGGGTTTTGAACGGGTATCGGGTTACCTAAACCCGAACCGATTTTTAGCAGGTCGGGTATTTTGTTAAGAAGTGTGACCAAACCCTACCCTAACCCTATATTTCGGGTACCCATCGGGTTCGGGTTAGGATTTCAGATAGGATAAAACCCAGTATAAATGAAGAAAGAAGACAATACGAAACTTTATTTGAAATATATATTTACATTTTATTCCTTCTTCAGCTATCCACCAATCTTTCAAACAAAATAAAACTTCTAATGAACTTGGAAGTAATTATCACCTATACTCGGACATAATTATTTGATATGATTTAAAAAAAGATGGACTCGGAATGAACTATAGACACATGATCATGTGCAATTACTGAAAAAATTGGAAATTCTGATATAATTTTTTCATAATCCAATATATTAAATAACTCATCATTGTAAATATGAATGAGATCATAATCCAAATATTTATCTAACTCATTCTTTTATATGAGATTAGTAGTATGCAATTGAAACTGGATTTGGGGTTCGATTTCTGTCCGGGTTCAATTTCAGATTTTTTAGCCCTTTTAGGGCTAAATTATTAGGTCGGGCTCGAGTCGGTCCGGGTTTAGAGACTTTGACCAAACCATACCCTATATATTTCGATTTGGGTTCGGGTTCGGGCAGGGTTCAGTGTGGGTATTTTGTTTAGGTTTTGGGCGGGTTTCGAGTTTCGGGCGAGATTGACATCCCTAAGTATTCTTCTTTTTTCTTGTTTGCCGACTTTCTAGTGGAGTAGAGGAAATAGGAAGCTCGGACAATTTCTTAGTCTTTACGATTATCCCAAGTTGAGGAGGAGAGTTCAACATTCCAGCAACAACATGCTTTTCATCAGAAGGATCATTGTGATATGAAAAATATTCATTTTCAATCTCTTTTTCACTTGCTGTGTTGCTATCTTCATGATATTGGCTCCTTTTCTCTACATAATGTCTTTCCCTCACTACCTTCAATAAAATCTTCATCACCATCTGTAGTATAGGCAACCATTTCATTGTTGTCAAATTCTATTCTAACTTCTTCAAAAGGTTCTTCGAAAGTTTTAAGTTTGGTGATTAGCAGAAAAAGGGACTACATCCATATTGTTCAGTTCCTCGGCGTGCTCTGCATCATCAGTATGATCTACCACTACTAAAAAATTGACATTTCCCGACGGATCCAAAATAGATATGCCTACGGATCCAGTCCATAATTCTATTGCTGATGTACAATATCCGTCGGCAAAAAAGCCCAGGCCCGTCACAGCCAACTTTTCATCTATTCCAACCCGGTGACGGTTTTCTTAGGGATCTAATCCACAGCAAATTGAACCCTAAAATCCCAAATTTCTTCTCGGTGGCTCTATTGTTCTTTAGACAATAAAAAAATTCAAGAAACCGTCGGCTTACATTTAGAAGCTGAAAATCTCCCCAAAAATTTCTTCTCGATTGGCTCTATTGTTTCAAGAAAAGAAAGTTTTGCCTTAATTTTTTAAGGCGGCGATTCCGCGATTCATTTGTGAGTTTGAAGGCGGTACTTTTCAATCTCAAACTTGATTATTCAATTATTTAAAATGAATAAACTTTAAATAGTTTGGTTTTGCAACTTGATTTTCTCGTCTAGGTTCGAGTGATTATTCAATCTCAAACACAAACTTTCCTTTCTCTCTCTGCAATTGTGGTAACCTTCTCACTTCTTAATTTGGTTTAGTATAATAAAATCGATTATTTG
The DNA here is from genome assembly GCF_015680905.1 of Coptis chinensis. Lineage (NCBI taxonomy): Eukaryota > Viridiplantae > Streptophyta > Magnoliopsida > Ranunculales > Ranunculaceae > Coptis > Coptis chinensis. The sequence goes on from NC_141456.1 coordinate 44,680,110, forward strand.
TTTTTCCTTGGCATGTTTTAATTCTGACTTCTCGTTATCTTTGCAACTTTATTTTGATCATCTCTCGGCTCCTTGTAGAAAGCGGCTGCAACATGGATCTGATTTTATTATAGCCAATACTTAAACACCTGAAATTATGTCTTATTTGCAAGAGTTGTAGTAAGTAATAATAATGCATACTAGTTCCTTCCAATGACCTCCGTTGAAGAATACCTCATCATCTTGAAGAAGCGAGCTAGCGAACATTATAGGACGATGCAGTGCAGTTGCATCCGACACAACAAATGTCTGTTGAAGCGAGGCCAATGCATCCTTCAGGTCTTGTGAGACTCTAGGACCACTAGATTCAAATCCATAACTTGATTCTTCGGATGTCCTTATGCATCCCTGTTCTGTTCTGTTCTGTTCCTCTCTCTTCCGAATTCTTACTTTTATCACCCGATGACTTTACACGCACGGACTTAGTATTACCCTCTTCAGTATAATTTGGGTGCTTGATTTTAGTGGTTTATTTCCATTGATTTTATTACCGTTTTATACCGAATTTAATTGCTAGGACACTAGACGTCTTCCTCTTTAATGAGTTTTATCTCTAAGTAAATCTCTCCCCTCATTAAGCTCTCTTAAAAAACTAAAAGCCCAAAAAAAAAGCTCCCTCTCTTGCCGATTATTATCTATCCACTGCCGATTATTATTCATTACTTAAAACCACTACTATGAAACTAGATAAACTTGAAAACTCAGAAGAAGAAAATGGGAATAAAAAGAAATTGAGCTGTTTTGATGTGTTTGCTTGTTTGGGTGTGTTGAGATACTGGAGTGCTACTTCTAATATTATAAGTGATTGTGATGAAGTTTTCAATTATTGGGAACCTCTTCATTATGTGTTGTATAAATCTGGGTTCCAAACTTGGGAGTATAGGTATATTTTTTTTATATTTATTTGCATTTAATGTAGAAATTGGGTGATGGAGTTTATATTTGAATTCATGAATTTTTTAGCCAAGGGTATTTGTATGTGTAATGTTCTGTGTATTGCTTTTGTCGATATTATAAATGAGCAATCTTTATATACTTGTCTGAGTGTGGTATGGTTTGATATATGTGTAGTGCAACTAGAATGATATTTAATGGAGTGATCAATGTCTGTGAATGAGAAAGTATGCTAGTCTCGTGATTTTCGCCTATATAAACTAGTTCATCTGATTTCTTTGTGCCTAATTATTTGATTTGGTTGATGCTTCTTACATACTAGCTTTTCTTTGTTATATATAGTGGTATGGATGCTTTCGCTTCATCGATAGATAAGAGTTGGATTTCCTTAAAATATCCGGATAAGCGTTTTTATATTTGGTTTAGAGAAATTTGTGGAGTTCACGAAGATACACCATCGTAATAAAAAGGTCATACCCTGTCCATGTGGCAAATGCCTAAACCAAGGCCCGGCCAAAACCCATGATGACGTCAAAGTAGATTGTTTTAGGCATGGCTTTGACAAAACATATAATGTGTGGTTCGTGCATGGTGAAGTAGCACAAAATCAGTATGTTGAACAAGGATTAGGTTTTCGTGATATTGCATATAATGAAACGGACATGGCTAATGCCCTTAACACTGTGGTGGGGGAACTTGGTGGTGATAATTTGGATATGCTAATGGGAGAACATAATGAACAAAATGACTTATTTGAAAATGACTTATTTGAAGATGTTAAGTTTAGTTCTAATTTGCGTAAGGCGATGAGTGAATTGTATGCTGGAAATAAGGACTTCACCGTTCTTAGATTTGTAGTGAAATTATTTAATTTGAAGATCACACATGGGTGGACTGACCAAAGTTTTACTGCATTGCTTCAACTATTTCAGTTGGTGCTTCCAAGTGGGAATAACACACCAAAAAATATGTATCATGCGGATAAGATAATCAAAGATTTAGGATTGAAGTATGATAAAATTGATGCGTGCAGAAATGATTGTATGTTATACTGGGGAGACTACAAATCTAAGGTTTCTTGTCATATTTGTGGGGTCTCGAGGTTTAAAACTTTAAGCATTGAGGAAAGAAAGAAAGGGGTCAGGTCTGGTGCTGCGAAGATTTTAAGATATTTTCCACTAGCAGATAGGTTAAAGAGATTATATAAAGTGGATTGGGTAGCAAAGGCTATGCGTTGGCATTCAACTGGAAAGTCCCCTCCAGGTACTTTGGGGCATCCAGTTGACTCTGGGGTGTGGAAGCTAATTAATACACAATACCCAGATTTTGCTGCCGAGCCTCGAAATGTCCGTTTGGGGCTAGCAACTGATGGCTTCAATCCTTTTGGGTCATTAAGCTCATTGCATAGTTCGTGGCCTGTGATGTGTGTGACTTACAACCTTCCACCTTGGTTGTGCATGAAACCCCAATTCACTATGCTCACAACACTCATCGAAGGTCCAAAACAGCCAGGTAAAGATATTCATGTGTTTTTGCAACCATTGGTCAAAGAGTTGAATGACTTGTGGCATGAAGGGGTAATGGTAAAAGATGCATCAAAAGGAGACGTATTTAAAATGCGGGCTGTTTTGATGTGGACAATACATGACCTTCCAGCTTATGGAAATATCTCCGGTTGTAAGACTAAAGGAAAACTTGGTTGTCCAGCTTGTGGTCCAAAGACTGCTTCTTTTTGGCTTCGCAATGGAGGTAAGCATGTGTACATGAGAAGCAGACGTTGGTTGCCTTTGTTAGATGAAGCCGAAATGATACAAGAGAAAGTACCTATGATAAAACTCAAGAGCTAGAGGAGCCACCAAAGAAGCTAACTGGGATCGAGGTTGATACTATGACAATGAACTTAAAAGCAAAAGTTGGGAAAAGGCAAACGAAAAACACAATGTTACCGAAAAGCGATGATAACCGAGAAAATGAAGGTGAATCGTGTTTTACCAATAGGTCGAGGATTCTTTGGGTTGGATTATTAGAAGTACATTCCAGTCCCTCATAACTTTGATGTCATGCATATCGAGAAGAATTTTTGTGAAATCTTGATTGCAATGATGCTTAATTCGAAAAGAGAAGACCAAGGATAATGACAAGGCACGCAAAGACTTGAAGCTTTTGAAAATTAAAAGGAGGTATTGGTTATCCCGGTGAATGGTAAAACTGTTTCAAGCCGGGAATTTTTGGCTTAACAAAGTGGAGAAGAAATGCTTTTTCTTGATACATTCTTAATCTGAGTGTGCCCGTTGGTTTTAGTAGTAATTGGTCTAATATTGTCAAGGCTGATTCAGTAGATTTAAAGGGATTGAAGTCACATGACTATCACATCTTGATGCAGCACTTGCTCCCGGTAGCGATTCAACATGCCTATAGAGATGGCAGCAGAAAGGAAGCTCGATCCATCATCAAAAGCATTTGTACTTTTTTTGGTGCTTTATGTGCTAGAACAATAGATGTCGAAACAATGAAAGAAATATGATTAAGACATTGTGTGCACTCGAGAGACATTGCCCTCCATCACTTTTTGTTATCATGATACATTTGCCCATTCACCTTGCTCAGGAGGCTCGTGAATGTGGTCCTGTTTGGGCGAGATGGATGTATACATTCGAAAGGTATTAGTTTTGTAATTGTTGTCTTGAAAATTCTGTTTCCTATTAATGTGATTCCTATAATGTATTCCTTGTCGTTTAAAGGATGATGAAGACTTATAAGGGATCCGTCTCAAACAAAGCACGTCCCGAGGGCTGTATTGCGTAGCGCTACTTGAAAGAAGAGACCCTTATTCATTGTGCAGGCTATAAAGGAGGGGGTGGTATTCTAGAGAAACTTGATAGGATGGCTGAAAATGAAGCTCCACTTGTACCTGATTTGTTTGATAAGATTTATGATCATACTATCAAGGAGGTTGGGCCAATTGGTGTGGGTCATGGCTATGGGTTAGAAGGTGTTGAGTATGAACAGGCACGGAATTGGGTATTAAAAAGCCATGCTAAATATGATTATTGGCAGGAGTAAGTATACCTTGACATTATTGTTTGGAATTGCATACTAGTTTAATCAAATGCAATTTCTTCTAACATGTTAAATAATGTATAGGAAGTACACCAAATTTCTTGAGGACCGGAGAAGAACCGGGAGGAAAAGGGCAGGCCATTTAAGGATACCTTTGTGTGATAATTTCACATCATGGTTGAAAACACAGGTTGAGTACATAGAGTCAAATGATGTCCAGTTCAAAGATGTTGTGAGAGGACCTACAGGTTTGGCAACAACATACACAAAGTATTGTGTAAATGGTTTTCTCTTTGTCACCAAGGATCATGAACTAGCACGAAGGAACCAAAACAGCGGTGTTAGCACAAGATGCATGACTACTTTTCGGTCTAGTGCTAAGGACAAATATCCAGTTGAAGACTATGTCGAATACTATAGTGTTCTTCGGAAAATTGTCCAGCTACAGTATCGAGAGGGATACAAGCCTGTTTTGTTCAAGTGTGATTGGGTAAAATGCTCCCAAACTGGTGTGAAAATAGATGTAGAAGCAAACCTCAAATTGGTGAACTTGTCTAACCTAATGAGTTCAGACCACATGGCTGATGAACCGTTTATTTTCGCGGAGCGTGCTGCACAGGTTTTTTATTCGAGGGATCCAATGGATCCTGATTGGCATGTAGTCATAGAGGTTCCAAAAAAGTTGTATTCTGATCATGATGAAGTGTGTCTGCTATCAAATGATAGAACGATAAATATTAATATTGATATAGGAGGGCCTTCCAATGTGGAAGCCGTGGAGGATGATCTAGTACCTAATGACCCAGAAGATGTGTTTGTGGTTGTTGAGAATAGGAGAAATAAAAAGAGACAAAGATCTAATAGACCTTAGACCATTTCTTTGTTGGTTATTGCATTATATAAAATTAAACTATTTGGTTATGTCCTTATGTCATTGGTTATGTCCTTATGTCATTAAACTATTATAATTGATTGTGAAGTGTCATCATGGGAGCAGAAAATCAGCACAAGTATAGGATTAATAACTTCTTTTTCCCTATGTTATGTTATTATAATCTTATAATTTGACTGTATGCTCTCTTTGAAATGTTTGTTTTTCTTTATTTTCTTTTGCTTTTTGCTTCATGAAATTCCACATTTTATTTAGTGAACATGGACACTCACTACTCACTTTGGTGGTTCAAACTCACTGGATGATGATCATTTCCAATGAAGACATGGGTAATTAATTTCAGTTTAACATTTAAGATTTCTTTTAATAATTATGTATGGTACAAGCTTAAAATGTTGTTTTTGTTTGTACAGTGATGATGCCACAAACATTCCGAAGTTCATCCGTAGCTGCATCTTCTAAAAAAAGGCCCTTCAATTGGCATCGAAGAAATTGAGGGTCAACCACGTCCAAACTTGTAATGCGAGACTAACCGAAAAGGCCAACCAGTCACACCCATAGACGTTGTTAGTGAATTTGGTACAAGATTGGGATACATTGCTCGTCGAGACTTTCCAGTATGCTATGAGGATTGGCGACATATTGGTAAGGATCTCAAAGACAAAGTTGTTAAGACTTTGGGACGCCAATTTGTGTTTGAATATGAGAAGACGATAGACACTGACTACACAAGGCAGAAACTGAATGAAGCATGGAAGAACTACAAGCACACGTTGTATGAAACTTTTGTCGAAGATGAAGATCCTTCCTTAGTGAAAGAAGTTGCGCCGCGTAACATTCCCTTGGAGGATTGGCACAAATTTGTTGATTATTGCAATACAGATAAGTTTAAGGTATGTGTCAATGTTTTAATAGGTAGTGCTTCATGTTAGTTTGATTTGACATTGCTTTAAATATGTAGGCCATGAGTGCAAGGAACAAACTGAATCGCGAGCAACAGATCATGCCTTCATCTCTTGGCAGAACTTCAGTTGCTATAGCTCGGAATGAGCTAGCTTTGGAGAAAGGTATTCCTGAATCGGAGATTACAAGGGCAGACTCCTATATGCTTATTCATAAACCAAAGGAAACTGTTCCACAAAGCCAGGAAGTATTGGTTAGTGTTTTAGTATGTATTTAGCTTATATATACATCTTTAGTTTAAAATGAATGACTTTCATCTTATTTTTGTAATTTTAACAGAATTCGATTAAGAATCACATCTCTGAGCATCCAGAGTCGCAATATGATTTGTCTGGAGACGCAATTGCTACGGTATAGTTGTTTCAATATCATGATAGGTATTTATTTTAGTTTTGGTACTTGTTATGAATTGCTCAATGAAAACAGGTGGTTGGGCCAGATAAAAGAGGTCGTTTCCGAGGTCTAGGTACAGGGGTTTGTAAAACTGTACTGCGAAAGGGAGACTCTTTGATGAAAAAGAATGATGGCTTGATGGAGGCAAATACTCTCCTTGAGAGGAGGATCGAAACTATAGAGGCGAATATGGATGCTAAAATGTCGAGGCACATGGAAGAGGTTAGAGGCCTGTTTATGAGCCTTCCGACGGACATAATCCCTAGCTGACATCAACTGTGATTCATATTGTTTCGCATACAACGACAGATACCATCACACACCAATCCGTCGCCAAAGGTGGCCTATATCGACAGATTCCATCACACACCCATCCGTCGCCAAAGGTGACCTATACCGACAGATAAAATCCCACACATAACCGTCGGCATAGATATTCTATACCGACGGATAAAATCTCACACATAAACGTCGGCATAGATATTCTATACCGACGGATAAAATCCCACACATAACCGTCGCTATGCCGACGGTCATTTCCGACGGTTTTTGTCCATAACTAAAGCAATGGCGACAGAGCAAATTAGGACGGCCTAGGGACGGTTTTAATCCGTCGGCGTAGCTTTACCAGGACGGTTTTTGTCCGTCGGTATATGTCAATTATTTTGTAGTGTACTAAGACACCAAATCAGTTAGCTTCTTGTACTTCTTCGTGTATTATAATCTGAGAAAGATCATGTATGCTGTTATGTTCTTTAGATAAATTCAGATCCTCCGAACCTACTGAAAGTGTTGGGTTCTGTACACCTTGAGCATCTCAAATGTTGCCTTCAGATTGTTCAGTGTCATCATATATAATAAGCGGAGTGTCTTCATGTTGTCCTTCATGCTCATGAATAGGTTGGCCCTGGTCATCTCTGTGACAACTCGTTTGCCTTTGAACAATATTCTTCTTTGGAGTCCATCTCTGCTGGGGTTTGCATTGCTGAACCTTTTGTACTCTACCTTGCTTTACTACCTGAGTAGTTGTAGCTTTCTCTGTCACAGGCTTGTCCTTGTTCTTATTCAATGGGCAATTTTCGTCAGAATGCCCAAATACGTTGCAAGCTCCACACTGATCTGGGATCCAATCACAGTCCAACCCAATGTCTTCCCTATTCCCTTCACCAAGATTAACTGGAATAAATGAAGGAAAACCAAAATTGATATCCACCACTATGCAAACCCTTGCATAGTTGATTCTTGTTCTCTTAGGCGTCGCATCGTCCATGCAAATAGGCTCACCAAGAAGGCTACAGACAAAATCAATCCCATTTTTAGTCCACAACTGTTTAGGTAAGTCAATCTTGATCCATAAAAGAAGGGCCTTTATTTTACTTCTATATCTTTCAACGGCTGGTGACCATGCTCTGCCTACAAATATTCTGCCTGCAAGGAAGAGAGGACCATGATCTATGACTGTTTTCCTATCTTCATCATTGAAGAATTTAAAGTAGAACAAGTCTTTGTCTGCTATCATGTCGAATCCCCCCTTTAACTTCCATTGTTTAGTCACTGTTGCCTTCACAAACGGATAAAATAGACGTTTTTCAATGAAAAAACCCACAACATGATCCTTCCAAAGTTCAACACCCTCCTCCAAAATACTCACTGGTACATCTGCTATACCATTAGTAAAGTTAGGAATTACCTTTTGGAGGTTTGGTTGGAGCCTTGAGTTTTTGCTAGAGGTAAACAAAGAGCTCCATGACCTCACTCCTAAAGAGTAAGGGCTTGAAGGTTGGACTTCCACTTGATCTGTTGTAGCCATATGAGAACTATGATTTTCAGGTAGATCTAAGATCCCACCATCTTCCATGCTGCTACTGATGTGGAGTCAACGACAGTCACCCGCCGGAGAACATCAGTCAACAGTTGCCAAAAGTGGTAAGTTTCCCTCCTAAAGGATGTTTCGAACAAAAAAAAGTAATAAAAGGTGGAATGACAGAACTACCCTCAGGAGTCACAATCGCCTCAGTATAAAAGGTGGTTGTTGGTTGTAGTGAAAGCTTAGATATTTCAATAGGAGTTTAGAGTGTTCATATTCAGCTATCTTAGTGGGGATCGATTGGTATCATTTTCCCCAATAAATCATTGATAGAAGAATAGAACGAAAGAGGTTCAAGAATAAAACAAATAAAGAAATAAGATTGAAGAAAAATATGAAAATGAAGATGAAGATGGACAGAAGGATAATAATGTTTATAAAAGATAATTTGATAATTGATTTGATTGAATAATTGGATTCCTTAAACAATTAACATTGACCTCCTTATATAGATAATCCAAACTTGATAACCAAGAAACCTAGACTTCTAAATCTAATTGAACTCAATAAAAGAAACTACTAAATCAACTTAATAATACTACAAATAAAAATACCTAAAAGTGGATCTTCTCATCCTACATCATTTTCCTCTTCTTTCAAACAACTCGACCTCGAGTTGATAATAAGAACAAACTAATCTTATTTGCTTAATAACATACTCTACGATATTTCCAATGTTTCTTTCGACTTCTTGGATGATATTTAGTTGGTCTTCTGCTTGAAGTAAACTCATGTCTAAAAGAAGCTTCAAACACTAACCATTTGCTCACAAATAAATTTCTTTTTACAAGACTTAATATGATTTTTCTTACGCTTCTTTTGAAATAATTGAAATAACTCATTAGAAAATCTATATAAGTTCATAAACTGAACCTGTGTATATTTAACAAGATCCTACAACTTTTCATAACATGTAACCATTGGTGAAGAAATCAATGCAAAAAGATCCTCATAAGCTGGGAATATTGAACACAACATGTCTTCCTATTCTTTAAAGAATTCTGCATGTTTCACCTTTTTTAACCAACAATTTTTTTTTGAAATTCTGGATCTTCTTTCCCAATATGTAGTATAATTTGTAATTTGTAACTGAGAACTAATATCTAGAATAACTTCTTTTGGTAGCCTAAAAACAAGTCTATCATCTGCATTGAGGTTTTCATCTTCATTACTTACCATACTTCATGCTCATATTCATCATTAACATCATGTTCCTCCTCTGAATAAGAAGCATTCACATAAACTTCATCCTGAATAGATTTTTGTATTTATGCTTCAATCGATTTCAATTGGGATGGACTTTCAAAATTTTGGATAGTTTTGTGAAGTGATGGTTTAATGGGTGGTATGATGGGTTTACGTGTAGGTGTAGGTAATAAAGGTATATATGGACTTTGGGGTTGATAATATTCCTTTATTGCTATGTGTAGGAAGTAATGGAGGTAGTGTTTGGGGAGGTTGAGGGGTGTTGGTGGAGGGTTTGGAGTTTCATATGATTGTTGATTGTAAGATGGTTGTGGCTCAGGAAAATATGGTAAATACAAAAGACGTAGTATTTTTGTCATGCAACTAAAACTAACAATTGGATGCTCACCGCTTTGTCGCCGTCTCTGTTGCAATTCATTCTAAATCGCATATGATTCTCCACGAATAAGAAGAGTTGTAAACAAAATCTTATTTTCATCCTTAATACTCTGTAATTGAATCAATTATTTGACGCATTCGAGCCAAAAGTCGATGTTAATTAAGTTGGCCATAAAAAAAACAATATCAATGCCATCACAACTTCCATATTTATTTGCACTTACATCTAGTTGTCATTGATGTCAATCACGGATTTCATCACTCTAAAAAGAGGTGAATGGAGATGTTGTCGGTACCATAAGACTTCTCAATTAAAGGCCATCTTCTACTAATGTGTTGCTCCATATCAAACTGAATTCCCGTCTAAAATTGGCACTCTGTAGAAAAATGCTTGTATATTTTTACTTAGAAATCCAAACTCTTATCCATATTTTTTTTGTTAGAAAGTAGACTCCGAGATCTTTCCAATAACATATAGTACACCACGAGACTCTAAGTATACTGTTCTGTAGGAATTTTTAAAGATGACAAAAGTCTAAACTTTTTTGTGGTGGTTGTTGAAATAAAATTGGTGGTGATGATGTGGTTTGCGGAAATGCTAGAGTTTTGTGATGCGGAAACAGTTTATGGTGGTGGTGGATCGCCTAAAAAGTGGGGCGCTTGATACCAATTGATGGGGAACAAGGGAGGTGATTCGAAGAAAGGATATGGAAATCTTTGATAGAAGAATAGAACAAAACAGATTAAAGAATTAGACAAATATCGAATTAAGATTGAAGAAGAAGAAGAATATTTTGGAGAAAGAAAATATTAGGTTTGGAATAATTTTGATAATTGATTTGATTAAATAATTGGATTCCTAAAACAACTAAACAACTAACATTGACCTCCTTATATAGATAAACCAAACTTGATAACCAAGAAATCTAAACTTCTGAATCTAATTAAACTCAATAAAGAAAACTACTAAATCAATTTATTAATGCTACTAATAAAAATACATAAAATCATTTTGTATTCTGCATTCTGCCAGGGGGGGGGGGGGGAGTAATTTTAACTTTGATGTGAAAATCACACTTTTGATCCCTAAAGACAGGGGCAGATCTAGGAGTTGGTTGACCGGGATGTCCCCCACCTTAACTTTGCTAATTTTTTTTTATAGTGATAATTGTTCATAATTTATACCCCAAAAAAGTTGAAAATAAAAAAATAGTGTAAATTAGTGCTATTAGTAGCCCCCTGGTGAAGAATCCTGCATCCGCCCTTGCCTAAAGAGTGCATGCATCTCAATTAGTAGAGTACACCATAATTAACCTGAGCTTTTAAATTGTTCAAATAAATAAATTAACCGGAGCTTTTTTCTACTACTAAATACCCTTGATAAAATATTCAAATAAATTATTCAATGGCTTTAAAAAGGACCATTTTGTCATTTTAATTTTTACTACCGTTTATATCCTTAACTTAACATAGGAAAAAGAGGGTGTTTGTGTAAATTCAAGTCAAAAACCAAATGCACCAATATATGAATTATACGTCTATATTAATTATTCATAAATTAGACTTTAATTACCAATAAATACACTCTGCTCCTTTCCCCTTCCGTCTCCCCTTTTTTGGTAAACAATAAAAAGAATACAAAAAGTTTTGCAACAAAAGTTAAGTTTCTCACTCCAATCTCATTGGCTTCTATTCAGATTTGGGTGCTCTCTTGGTTCCAATTACACAACAAGAAAAGAAGAAAAAAATACACAAACCAATTTCAGTTGAGTAAGAAGAAACATCACGCACTCTATCAAAGAAACTTTTTTTATGGGTATATCCAATTTATCCACTCTCTTTCTCTTTGCGGAACTGTAGCAAGATATTCGATTCTAATCGTCTTTTTTGGTCGGTATGTTCTGCTATTGGGTTTTTTTTTCAGCACCCTAATTTTATTTTGTGTTAAAAAATATTGGTTCCCATATCATATCAAATTATGTTGCTCCAGAGGTACTATTGGTTCCCATATCATATCAAATTTCTCTATTGTAGTTCTCTTTATTTTCTTTAGTTGTAAATAATATAACCTGGGAATATTTTGTCTATTCAATTGGGTAGGTCCTCAATGATAGAGGCTATGATGGGGCAACAGCAGGCTTGTGGTCATGTGGTGTTATCCTATTTGTATTACTTGCAGGTTGCTTGCCTTTCGAGGATTCTAATCTTATGAAACTGTACAAAAGTGAGCACTTTATGGACTTTAGAAGATCATATATATTCATGTTTTATTTCCATTTCTGTTTAATAGTTGCTTCTTCTTGCCTGCAGATTTCGATGGCTGAGTTTACTTGCCCTTCTTGGCTCTCTTTTAACGCAATGAAACTGTTAAGTAGAATTTTGGATCCAAGCCCTATAACTGTAAGTACTTATACCTACTTAGCTCTTAAAGCAATAGAAATTGGTATGGATCACATGCCTTGAGATATGTACGCATATCACATTAAATAAAAACTCCATCGGGAAAAAAAATATACATGTGTGAGTACCATTACAAGATTTTGTCAACATGTTTATATGCGTGTTTAAGCAACACCTGGACCATCAAGGATTTCTTATTTGAATGTTTACTACAGAGAATTTCATGAGAACAAGAGGTTATAAGGATGAGCAAACTATTTACCTTTTGACGATAGTTCAGTAAGAATGCTAATGCCTTCAGTCATATAGGAAATTTCAGTAGACTTAACCGTCCCCTCATAATCATTTGGATAATGATGGTTTTAAAAGGATTCTTATTATGATGCTTGGGACACTAAAAATTTGGCCTCTGGGAGGTTGATGCCTATAATCAGCTTCTTGCTTTGCAGAAATAATTCACAAAGATGCAAAAATGATTGAAAGGGTACATTGTATATTTATATCTTAAACAAATCTCAGTATGTTATTAGCTAATTTAATATTTTAACATACTGAGTTGCGTGTTAGATCTTACATAAGAGAGTTATATATGTTTCTTGAGTCACCAACCTATTTTGTGGCATAAGGATACCGTTTTTCACTCCATTCTTTGGTATTTGTTTTATTATAAATTTTGTTTTAGTATGTTACTGTAGTATAGGTGCGAAGTGCAATGTCTTGGAGTGAATAACTCCTACTACCAGAAAACTTTACCATCTTACATAGGATAGGATTTGTCGAAGGGACTTTTCCGGTATTGAGATATGCTTATCTTCCATTTGTTTTTACTTAATAGGTGTATACTTATTTTGAACCACCAGATATGTGTAAAAATTCAAGGCCGGAGCAAGGGCGTGGACCAAATCTTGCTCAAATTGGAGAAGCTTTTGGGGTTTGTATAAGTTCTCTTCAAGATTTGATAGTTAATATATAGAACTAAAAGTCCTAGATAATTTTTGCAAGCAAAAAATTTGTATATTTCGAAGTACATCCTGGCTGTCTAAAATGTATTTGGAGTGCCTTCGTTAATAGATTTAAATGATTTCATCATTGTTATGCCTAGCTTCTAATAAGTTGTTTTAGTTGGCTTGAAATTATTGCTACCTTCGGTCGGTTTAACGGGAATTCATAATTGTACTATTCTGGTAGTTAACTTGCCCACAATAAGGCTTTTTGGTTCTTATATTATGCTATGTTTCAAATGTTCAGTTGTTATTATATTTTTCTTTTTTTTTTGTTGTTGTTGTGTATATAGTACTGAATTCCCAGTCACCACTAAAATTTTTGTTAGAAAATAAGGGTTGTGTTAATGGGTGCAAGAAATTAATGAGTTTCTTCCTGAATATATAGTTAAGTTAGAAATCTTAGTCTTGCTTAAACTTTTTACAGACAAGCATCCTAGAAAACTTAGGCAACCCACTTTGTGAGTTACCTTAAGTAAGGGACACACTTTTTGTCTTGAAATTCAAAATACTACGTAAGTGTCATTGTTTGTACTCAGTTGAAATGTATGCAACTCATTGAGTTGTCGGATAACACTGTACTCCTCTAATTAGTTAACTTATTGACAGTGCGTAAAACCTTAAAGTTTTATTTTAATATCAATCATCTCTTGGTGGGGGAGTCGCGGAGGTGCTCGTGTTGTTTTTTTTATCAAACTAATTAAGCTTTAGTATATATGTGGCGCACTATGGCTGTTTAGATAATACATGGTCTTTTATATGGTGTTAAATATAAACCTTATGCTAACGATTTGTCTTTCATTGTTTAGCTATTTGGTGACAGTGTTGTACTCGGATTTTCTTGCTGGTGGGTTGAGATAAATTATGAGACTATGGAGATTGATTGGGTTCATATGAACTTTAAAGGTATTGTCTACTATTTGTTGTGGGTTAGCACCACTTTACTATTGCTTCAATAAATTTTTGTGGCGGCTATCCCATGGAATAGGAACCTACAATGGCAAACAGTGTAATACCATGTTTTTATTTGTAAGGATTTATTCCCTGAGTAAGTACAAAAATAAAACTTAAATGTACTCAAGGATTAAACTCTTAGGATTGCCATGGTTATTGCTTTGTGTCACTTCTTTCTAAGCTATGCGTAACCAATGTCGGCTTTTGGTGTTGTCTTATATAGAAAAGACTTGACTTTTGGTAAATAGTTCTAGAGTTCTTCACAACTGTTAATCGGATCAAAAGGATAAATTTGGAATTGCATCTGTGTTGTTACTCCAAATCTGAAATTACCCCAAAGAACTTCTCATTTAATGTAGAACTTCGTAGTAAAGCGATGTATTGAATTGTTTCTCAACATGAGCCAGACAACCACTACAATGACTATTGGGCTGATAATTCTTCTTGATTGAGAAGACATTAGTGTCTTGGTGATACTTATCATAGGATTACTTCGATTTTGATTTAACCCCTTATTTTTTTCCTTCCACATAACTTCAGTGTTTTTTCAACTCTATCTCCCACCACTCACCACCGGTGAATCATCTATAAATCCCCCTTTGAATATTGTATTCGGCTCTTGAAATCTCAATTTTGATTATATGCTTACAATATTGGTATTTGTGTTTGTTTTTATTATACAATCATCTTCTTATTTTTTCCCCATTTGTGTGTTTGTTCAACGTAGCGATTTGCTTTCAAAACCCCTTTCATGGCAATAAGTTATGTCTCAGGCATTGATTTAGCTGGCTTACATGCTAGTGTTTTTTATTTGGACTTGGTGAAGGAGACATTTCAATTTCTAATTTAGTATGCTTTATCCATTGATATTTTTTTCAGTCAGTAGGTATTTTGTAGGTGAAGAATTCTCATTTGTTATTGGACTCAAAGATTTTTAGAAAATTGCTGATTTTGATTTTGAATTTGATTTTATTTATTTATTCAAAATTGTTGAGCTACCATTGTTTGAACACTCTGGCCTTTTTTCCCCGAAATATTTGTGTGATTTTTTAAATAAAAAATGGAAGAAATGGAGACTCCAACTTCTATGGGATAGACCAAATTATAATGGTGGTTGTTTTATACGAACAACCACTTGAACTTCTCCCTGAAATTGCATCTTTTGCTACACTTTCCATTTACAATGAAGCAAATGCAACAAGAATATTGCAACAAGTAATTTTCGCTACTGTATCCCCCAATGACAATCTAAGTGCTATTGCTTAACATAATTGATAGTTATTTATCTATAATAACTATGCAAAATGCACTACACTGCACTTTCTTCTAATCAATTTTAAGATAGTATATGCTTCCTTTTGGTACTAGTTAAGGCAATTAGCTATCAGTCATACCTTATTTGGAGAGCTTCTAAACCTCGAGAAGATGGTTTCAAATCCTACCTTTATCCAATCTGTCTGCAGGTCCTTTATAGATTGTCAGTTGTAGTTTAAGGATCTCAAGTCTCTCCTTCTCCTTCCAGATTGCTTATTTTATAGAAGCTATAGTTAGTATAATTTGTTTTCCTTTCCTTATGTTTATGTATGGACAAAGTAATTATGAATTTATGTTTCTTATTAAAATGTAAATGAAGCAGTTATTCTTCAACTCCTATGTTTCTTCTTTGTTACCTACAGTCTTCATCAAATCTCAAATTTATAATGGACAATTAATTGCTTTTCTTTTCACTTTATTCTATTCTATTTTATGATTTTCAAAGCATTACTATCAGTGTGTTCCGCCATTGGAATATATGTACATAATGATATCTTATCACCTGTTGTCTATCGATGAATATCGACCTATTTATTTGTTTATTATCAAACTTTTAATATCTTTCTTAGGAATTCTACTCATTTAAAAGCTTCACTTATTAAGCTTGAAGCTAATCCAAGCAAACAATACGATCTATCATTCTATCCACACCAAATTGCTTTGCATGTGGATGACAAAAACGTTTATTGAATAAATGAAGTTAGGCCTTCCTTTGTTAGAAGAACCTGAATCTGAGCGTGTTGAATTGCCTTGAGTTTTTTTTTAGTACCTCCAGGACAGCGCGCGATATAGTATCTAGCTGTTTTCAGGTTTGTCAGTCTAATATTTTTGGTCGTAAAGTTTATTTCTTGGTTTGTATTTGTTAGCCAGTCTTCTCTTTTGAAATCATTGTGACAACCCTCTACAACCTCAGTTCAAGTTTACACTGTCAATAGAATTTCTAAGGATGGCAAATGACATGGTCTGGACTCGACAGATACTATGAAACGACAAGGTACAAAAATGAGCTAAACATTACCTCATAAGCCATAACTGAATTAGCAACTAACATACCATGGCCAATTGGCCACCTTGTGAGTTGCATACGTGGCATAATCATTTACTTTGAGTTGTTTTATGTGAATTTTAAGCTGTTATTATAAATTCTCATCTCAAACGACCAATTCATGCAAACTCCCCCATTCTAAATAAGTTGCTTGTTTTGAATACAGATTGGAACTTTTGGTACGTAGCTTAGTGAATAGGAAAATATTTAGGGAGTGGGTGATGTGTGTACCCTACGTCATATTTTCGGTCCAAAGTATACTCGGACTATGAACCGGGTGTAAGACCAGCGGCGGACCAGTTTGGGGGCAAACACTTTGGATAATCCGGTCCTCTAATCCGTTAGAGTTCACAACGGGTTTAGGGCCCATCCGGGTGGCCCAAGTTCATGGACCCAATCCGTCCGGATCATTCTGATCCAGTCACCCGATAAGATCCTAATGCAATCCGATAAGATCTTGCACAAGGATAGAATGGAATCTTAGAGAATGATCCTATTTTAGATAGAGTCATGATAGGATTCATGAAAGAATGCAATCTCCAAGAATCACTTTCTTGGCCGCCAAGGCAGGAGATTGCTATATATACGGAGGCTTCTGCATCCTCCAGAACTACGTTTTTAAGAGACTTGATCCCGGATTCCTCACTGGGTAGATGCGAGGGCAACCGAGCGCGTTGGTGCGATCTCTCTTCCTCAAAAATCCCAATCCCCATCTCTTTCGAGCCTGCGGAAGCACCATCACATCGAGAGTGTCGGGTTAACGTTTTTCCCCGACATTCTTTGGCGCCGTCTGTGGGGAGCGAACCCACGACCACGTGGAATTCCGTTGGAGTTTGATATCATCGGCCTTATTTTTCATACGTCCTTGTTACCATGGCTGAACAAATTGCGATGAGTAATACAGAAGCTGCCAGTCGGCATGTAGCAACTCTGCAAAACATGGAGACTATTCCGTGCACCACGCGAGGAGGTGGGGCGGTCGAGCCGTCATAGATCTTTCTCTCGAGCGGAGGAAACGATCGTATGCGAAGTAGTTCCACACACTCTGGAGCCATTAGGGACTCGGGAATCTAATCCCGTGTCCCTCCGCAATCTTTGTCGCGAAGCACGAGCCGCGAGAATCCACGTCGAGGGATGGTCTGCTTGAACCCACCCGTGATGCTACCCGCGACATCCATAAAGGGGCCGGGAGGCCGACGTGCTAACCAGCGCCTCCATCCGAACTTGCAATACCAATCGGATCCAGCTCTAATCTCTCTTTTGACAAGAGTAGTTGCGGGAAAACGAAAATTTGAGAAATCAACTAGGCAAACGGCCTAGAGACCCCTGAGCACCAATCGGTCAAGTCCCTTTGTGCGCGACGTAGGCAAAGGCAACGGGCCAAACCGGGACAGCGCGAAGATCCTAATAATGGCCAAAACCTTATTCACAATAATGGTCAAGCTAGAGATCCAAGCCAAAGCCGGACTGTCCACCCTATCGTAATGCGTCCCACACTCATTTCATGATCAAACAATGTCTGGGATCGTTTGGGCACAAATCCTCAGACACACCAGTCACAACAATCTGGAACGCCAGCAAATGCATTAAGTTCCAGTTCGGAAACACTAGCATCCGTGGATGTGTCCGGATCAAGATATGAATCCCAACACACAAATCGGAATGAGAGTCCGCTACCTGCTAACAGAGTGGCAGGCAGAAGGCGCCAATCGAACATCGGCAACGACCGAATCCCCTTCGAATCTTAGCCCGCGATGAACGGATCTGGAGAGAAGAGAATCAAGATGAGGACAACTGTGAGAATATGAATGAACAAAGGGTTAAGGAATTGATTAACCAAGCCGTGACCAGGCAAACCATCAGAGACGATCCACTCTTGGAAAGGGCTGTGCGAGGTCCGAAATTTTCACCCTTTGTAAATGACATTCGGGACTGTGCTCATCATGAGGCATTCAAACAGCCCCCTCTTCCAACTTACGATGACGTGGATGGCTGTCCGAACGAGCACGTCATGAGCTACCAAGCGGCTATGACCTTATGGGAATTTCATGAGTCGTTAATGTGTCGTATTTTTCCAGCGACGTTGAAAGGATACGCACTATCCTGGTTCAACAAGTTGCCTCCACGTTCAATTGATTCATTTACCAAGCTCAGCGATATGTTCGTTGAACGTTTTCAGTACAACATGAAGACGAAGAAGAGTCCGAGCACACTGTTCAATCTCGCTATGGAGAAAGGCGAAACAATTAAGAGTTTGGTACGATGGTTCAGGAAGCTTCACGCCGAAGTTCAGGATGTGAGTGATGCTTTCGCAATATAAGCCTTCTATCAAGCGTTGCATTTCGACAGAGATGGACTTTACAACTCTCTCACTCAAAAGCCGCCTACCACCCTTTCTGATTTATTCGCCCGAGTGGAAGGGTACGTTCGAGTGGAAGATGATCAAAAGTCTCGACAGAGAAAGGATGGCGCAGATCCAGCTTCCAAGGACTCCACAAAGGATAAGATTGCCAGTCAAGATAACAAGAGGAGTACTCATAATAATACAAAGGCCCCAAATATAGAGGAAAAGGTATTCACCCCTTTAACTCTTGGCCTTGCAGACCTGTACGAAAAAATCATAACTAAAAAAATGTTACTGCCAGCTCGACCGCTACCAGAAGATCCTACAGGTAGGTGGGATAAAAATCGAAAATGCAAATATCACGATTATATTGGGCATGAAACAGATCACTGCAGAGCTTTGAAGAAAGAAGTTCAACGCCTCATTGACGAGGGACACAGCTTACTGAGTTTGTTCAAAACAAACCTCGGTCAGCCTATCTCAACTTGGCTGAACACAACATTATCGATATATGCCACACGCGTGTCGATAGCATCTCATGTCGTCAGCACAAGATAGAAACACGCTTGAAACTTCGTCATATACAAGATCATTACCAGGTTAACAGTTTCAATTTTGACCAAGGTATCAATACGGAAACCTATGAAGGTCACGAGTTGAAGTTCACTGAGAATGACGAAAAAGGGGTGTATTACCCTCACAATGACGCTGTTGTCATTACTGCATGGATAGGAATCTTTAGGGTGCAGAAGATTCTTATCGACACAGGAAGCTCAGCTAGCGTGTTATTCACCAAGGCTTACTCCAGAATGAAACTATCAGAGGACCTAATCATAGAAGACCGTAACCCAATCATTGGATTCAACGGCGAACCAGCCCATGCTATTGGAAATGTTCATCTCCCTGTCACGGTTGGGCATCAATCTGTCGGGATAAATTTCCTTCTGATAGATTGTGGTTCTTGTTACAATGCAATTTTCGGTAGGGATTGGATCCATGCAAATCAGGCTGTTGTATCCACCTTCCACCAGGCGTTGAAATTCCCCACGCCAACAGGAGTATGTAAGATCCGCAGTGACCAGATGATGTCACATCAGTGTCATGATTTGGCACTAGAAGATACGAGGAAATCCAAAGTTCGGGGCAACACGATTCTCCAAGTTGATCATGCCAAATAGCAATTACAGAAACGTTGGGCTTATCAGGTACGAGAAGCCCGATGCTCTGAAAAGGGTCCCTCGATCGATCAGTTGGAGGAAGTTCAGATATGGGCGAGAACCACGAAACTACTTTCATTGCTGCCGGCTTACCCCCAACCGAAAAAAGAGCTCTAATTCACCTGTTATGGGATTATCAAGAAATATTTGCCTGGGATATCAACCAAATGCCCGGAGTCGACACAAATGTCGCTTGCCACAGGCTCGATATTGACCTGAGATTCAAACCGGTTCGACAAAGACCAAGGCTGATAGCTCCCAAGCGAAAACTAAAGGTCAATGATGAAATTGGTAAACTGCTTGGAGCAGGGTTCATTAAGCCCGTTGAATACCCGACTTGGGTATCCAATATCGTCGCGGTTCCAAAAAAAAATGGGAAGCTCAGGGTTTGCATTGACTTCACCAACCTAAACAAAGCTTGCCCAGTGCATCCATACCCATTACCTCGCATCTCAAATCTAGTCGATGCGACCTCGGGTTTTGAGTGTCTGTCGTTCATGGACACTTCCTCTGGTTATAACCAGATACCTCTGCTTGAGGAGGACCAGGAGCACACGGCGTTCGTAACGGACCATGGCCTATATTGCTTTAGAGTCATACCATTTGGTCTGAAAAATGCAGGCGCCACCTATCAGAGGATGATGAATACAATGTTTGCCGATCTGATTGGGCGTATCATGGAAGTTTACATCGATGACATGGTGGTCAAATCCAAAGAAACACCCAACCACCTTCAGCATTTACAAGAGGTATTCGATAGGCTCGTAAGATATAAATTGAAGTTGAACCCTTTGAAGTGTTCTTTTGGGTTAGCATCTGGAAAGTTCTTAGGAATTCTGATGACTCGACGAGGTATTGAGGCAAACCCTAAACAGATTCGGGCCATTCTCGAAATCCCCCCACCCTCGAATAAAAAAGAAATTCAGCGGCTCGCCGGTCGTTTGGCAGCCCTGAATAGATTTATATCAAAGTATTCAAATCGATGCAGGCCATTTTTTCAAACGTTGAAAGGTGCCTCAGTTTGGAACGAGGACTGTGATAGGGCTTTTAAAGAAATTAAAGCATACTTGGTATCACCCCGATCTGGTTAGTCCATAAACCGCCAAGACATTAGAATTTATTTGGCGACTTCGAGGATCGCGATGAAAGTAGCGGTATTGTTTGTGGAAAACCGGAGGGCGCCAATCTACTTCATTAGCAAAATGTTGACTGGATCAGAGAGTAGGTATTCTAAAATTGAGAAAATCGCGCTTGCCCTTGTGCATGCAGCACGCAGACTTAAGCCTTATTTTCAGGGACGTGTGGTGAAAGTGTATACAGAATATCCCCTTCGCAAGGCACTCGGACGAGCCGAAGAGTCCGCCTTCTTTGATTGGTCTAGCTACCTAAGTGCTTACCACATCTTATATGAGTCTCGCACTGCAGAAAAAGGTCATGCATTAGCTTCTTTGATGGCAGATTTCCCGGTAGAAGATATCATGGTTTCACCCGAGTTATTCGAGGAGGAACAATCGCTGCCGATTTTCGAACCACCAACCGACTCCGTTGAAGAGAATTTCGAGGGCGAGGCGGTCAGGTTTGTATATCTGAGATGGTTCAAGTAATAGGAAGGGGTCAGGGATCGGTTGTGTGATAGTCGACCCAAATGGTAGCCGAATCGAGAGGTCCGTCCGACTTTGCTTTCCTGCTTCCAACAATGAAGCCGAATATGAAGCAGCAATATTTGGAATGAGAGTGGCACTCGAAATGGGGGCAAAGGAAATCAATATGGTAACGGATTCTAAGCTAGTTCCTTGTCAGTTGGAGGGTCATATCAAGCTCGAGATGAGCGAATGGCGGCTTATTTAGATGTGATACGCGATCTCGCTGCAAAATTTGAGCGCATCTCAATTTTGCAAAGACCAAGGAATGATGTTTCGACGCTTGATGCATTGGCCTACCTTTCAGCAGCAGTTGATTCAATTGAACCTCGCAATATCAGGGTAGAGGTCCAGTTACTGCCTAGCATTGACCTCCCATTGCCCGATATGGCTGACGTCTACGCTGCCGAATGCACGACATTCACCACATGATTTATCACGATCACTATCGCGCAACAAAAGCGGGACAAGCACCAAGAGCATCCCACTCAGGATTCTCCTCACAGCCATGAGGAGGATGCTGACATCTCCCCCACGGTGGATATTGACTCTGCAGTGGCGGAAAACGAGGTTGTACAGAAGGAAGACTCTACAACTGATTCCGAAACGGATCTTGCTGACAATGGTCCCGAAATACCAGATGATCAGTTTTCCAACATTGAGTTAATGGAACTTCTACTTCCCGATTGGCGTCAGAATATGGTTGAATTCTTACGAACTGGAGAACTCCCCTTAGACAGGGCTTTATCTGACAAAGTCAAACGGGATGCATGGCAGTTTGTGTTGTTACCTACCTCGGAGGGGGGGTCCTGCCTTTACAGAAAACCCATGGGTTCAGGCCCACTCCTCCGGTGCCTTACTCCTGAACAAGGACAACATATTTTAAAAGAAATTCATGAAGGCATTTGTGGTAATCATTCTGGTAGTCGGAGCCTCGCTCACAAAGCTCTCACCCAAGGATATTGGTGGCCATATATGCAAAAAGATGCCAAACGGTTTGTCTAAATATGTGTACCATGCCAGAAACATGCTCGGATCATTAAGCTTCCTGCGAATGAGCTTCATCCCATACTTAGCCCTTGGCCATTTGCTAAGTGGGGACTCGACATTGTGGGTCCTTTACCTACTACCCCAGGTAATGTGAGGTTTCTCTTAGTCACAACTGATTACTTCACTAAGTGGGTTGAAGCTGTCTCCTTGAGTCAGATTTAGTCTTCAGACGTCAAACGGTTCATTTGGCGCGATATTGTGTGCCGATTCGGTGTCCCAGCTGAAATGGTATCGGACAACGGCCGCCAGTTTGATTCTGCTGAGATCCACATCTTCTGCAAATCCCTGAAGATACGGCATAACTTCTCTGCACCCTATTATCCCTAGGGAAATGGACAGGCGGAAGCAACGAACCGGGTTATTCGGACCGCGTTGAAGAAAAGGCTTGAATCGACTAAAAAAACTGGGTTAAGCAGTTACTGGGGGTGCTTTGGGCTTATAGGACAACCCCGTCGTTCAGCGGGGAATGTCACCCTTTTCATTGGCATATGGAATGGAGCAAAGATTACTAACTGAAATAATCGCCCAACGGGCGCTCACAAGCCATCTCCACAGAGGTCAATGTCGACATCTTGGCTCGCGACAGAGCCATGGTGGAGGACCTTAGAGATGAGCCCCTGCGAGAATCTCATGACTTACCAGGATTCTATGAAGCGCGGTTATGACAAGAAGTTACAGACGAAAGCATTTAAACCAGGCGATTGGGTCTTACATTACAAGGCAAAGGAGCAGCGAATAACCCAACAACGGAAACTTCGGTGAGAACTGGGAGGGGCCTTTTATCATTGAAAGGCTCGCGATCCAAAGGTTCTTATTTTCTCAAGAACTTGGCTGGCGATGTCCTAACCAAACCATGGAACAGCGTACCATTTGGCGCTTTATTTCACAAGTAATTTACTTATCATTAGTTCCACCAATAAATTTCACATACATTGTACTTTCCTTCCATTTTTCATCAATAAAATTCTTTTCCATTTATGTTGTGTTTTAATTTCAAATTGGTCATTTAGTTTTAAATTTACCCGGGTGGCGAAGGCAATCCCGCGACCGGTTTAAACTTGCGTGGGTGCGTGTGTGCCTACGCCTGGCATCATGGTTCGACAATAAAAATCCAAGAACGATAATGTCTCGCTTTTGGTCTGGGTGCGATTATTTAGAGTACATCAAGCGTATACCCTTGGTGGCGGAGTCTAAGCTACACTCTGATTTAAACCCAACTACTGAGGCACTTCTAGGTTGCATGTTGGTCTCCTCAAGGATCGTCTATGGGAGAATCTTTGCAGTGTAACTACGCTTGTTCGTCAAGTGACTTAGTGGCATTGTTATCGTCGCGGCAACGGTAGACCACCGTATAATATTTTATAAAGATATTACACATATTTTTTCCGTGTTACATCCACTTTCGCAGGTTCTATGAAGAGAATCTTAAGGATTAGTGTCGAATCGGTTGGAGATGTTGTCCCAATTCCAAAGATTCCACTTCTATTTCTCCTGATTTGGCTTTCATACTTTCATCTGCTACTGACTTTGTTCTTCACACGACACGGATGCAGCGTGCAGTTCATTAGTTACTATGTTATTTTGGTGTTATTCCGCGTCACAAACTCCATGTTATTTCTAATGATGAGCTATATACCGGGCCGTGTAACACAAGCGGGGGCATCTTAGTTGATGACCTTTACGAAGTCAGCCATGTCGGCTAGATTTGCCACATAGAGCATATATAGTTTAAGGTTTGACTATCAAATAATTGATCAGCCACAAGCTCAGTCGTTCAAGACATCCGAAATTCATTATTCGAATAGCCTCCCATGTATTCAACAAAGCCCCATCCAAAGGGCCCATTCCAAAAAAAAAAAAGTACTGTTCACAGTACTTGCACAGTGCACTTCAACTCTTGACCCTCTCCCACCGGCGACCGGCACCGGCCGGTTCAAGCATTTTTCCAACCAGTTCAGGTGGTTTCCATCCGGTTTCGACATTGTTTCAGCCGGTTCACTCTTTTTCCAGCCGGTTCAGGCGTTTTCCAACTTGTCCAGGCAATTTTCCTGCTAGGTCCAGCACTTCCCAGCCGATTCAGTCGGTATACATGCCAGTTCCAACAGTTGCCAGAGGCCGGTTCAGGCCTACTTAGATCTGGGTCTGATGAATTTCCAACATTTTCAGGCCGGGTCATCATTTTTTCTTCCTGGGTCAGCAGTGTGCTTGCCGGATCAACCGGTTTTCTAACCAATTTTAGTCTTTTTTCAACCAGGTTAGCCTCTTCCATGGTCATATCATTTAATTGGCCACTCGTTTTACCCACTCAAGTGTTTCAGCTTTTCAAACTTTCTGGCCTGTCTCCATTACATGTTCCTTCTTACTTCATTTTGGATTTTTCGGTACTTTAATTATTCAACACATCATCATCATCTTCGTTTTGATCATTTGTTGAAGAGGGGGCAATGTGTGTACCCTACGTCATATTTTCGGTCCAAAGTATACTCGGACTATGAACCGGGTGTAAGACCAGCAGCGGACCAGTTTGGGGGCAAACACTTTGGATAATTCGGTCCTCTAATCCGTTAGAGTTCACAACGGGTTTAGGGCCCATCCGGGTGGCCCAAGTTCGTGGACCCAATCATGCGGATCATTACGATCCAAATCACTCGATAAGATCCTAATGCAATCCGATAAGATCTTGCACAAGGATAGAATGGAATCTTAGAGAATGATCCTATTTTAGATAGAGTCATGATAGGATTCATGAAAGAATGCAATCTCCGAGAATCACTTTCTTGGCCGCCAAGGCAGGAGATTGCTATATATATGGAGGCTTCTGCATCCTCCAGAACTACGTTTTTAAGAGACTTGATCCCGGATTCCTCGGGTGCGTAGGGCAAAGAGCGTTAGTTGCGATCTCTCTTCCTCAAAAATCCCAATCCCCCATCTCTTTCGAGCCTTCGGAAGCACCATCACATCGGGAGTGTCGGGTTAACGTTTTGCCCCGACAGGTGAGTCCTGCCATGCTTAAGGCACATCAATGGCAAGTAAGTCATTTTTTCAGATTAATGTCTATGATGTTTCATTGAATCTTTAAAAGAATTAAACATATGAAAACAATGATATGATATGATTAAATTTTAGACTGGAGCACTCAAAACAAGTTACCTAGAAATGTCTGACATCTTTGATGTCAATAGCACCATATATATGGATCAAATGTGGTGGAAAGATTACATTAAGAAGTTACCTGACTTCAAGTTCTCAAGCAACAAATATATGAATCAAATGTGGTGGAAAGATTTGATGTTCAATTTGCCTATAGGTAAACAATTGAACTTTATATTTATCTGTATTGTGGCTAACTTACATAACTCATTAATTATGTGTACAAGCTTTAGTATTTCAGTAAACTTATTACTTTTACACTGAAAAGCAATTTGATGTAGAATCCATGTAGCCATGTAGGAATACTCTTTGCATGAAAAGATAGTATGATTTACGGTAAGATTTTATGCAATTATATCTTTCCCACCCCCTCCCCAAATATCAATAGACGTTCATGGAAACGTTATGTTTCAAATATGATTTTAATGCACATATTTTATGAAATGCTTCTCTTATTACTCTTTAATTAAGGTTTACAAAAGTGTGTTTTATGAGATAAATATTTCACCACATTCATGCTTAACTATTAAACAAAGCAACAATGTCGTTTGCCACAAAAGGATTTAACACTAATATACTTCATTGTAGGACAAAGCCTGTCTTCTGAAGCACTATTGTTTCTGTTGGTATAATCCACAATAAAGTGTAATTTCAAAATTTCTTTACTTCCGTACTATGCTTTACTATTCCACTTATGTTTGAAACTCTAAGCATAAATCCTGTAGAGATCCTTTTTACAAAAACCAAAGGAAGCTACTTTCTATAGTCATTAGACCTATATTGTATTGTTGTTGCCAAATTTATGAGGCACGCCAAGATCTTCTTAATCTAATGGGAATTGAATTACTCCAGCAAATTGTGGTTATTGAGGTGTCAGGTGTCTTCAATGAAACGTTAATTTTTCCTTTTCATCTCTTTTGTCTGCTTTAGGCTAGATAACATGAACCTTCTGCATCCAACTTCTCTATGTTCATCAAATTGGCAACTAACTCAACTTAATTATCAATGGTGCAGATTTTGATGGAGACTCCATACCATATACCTTACCATATCGACACTCCATATATGAATTATGAGTCATTAATTGTCTATTTAAATTAGAATTCCAGTTAATATTCAAATTGTTGATATTATTTATGTTATTTGCATTCCTTATTACACATGTACGAAGCCGAAATAAGTCTTGCTTTGACTCCTAATGCTCCTTTTCTAATATCATTTGTTCAGCATTTCCTGGAGCCTTTGAACATTGCTGGTCAAGACAACTTGCATTCGTCATCTACTGAAATCGAGCAACTATGGGCTGTAGAAAGCTGTATATATATTCTAAATAGGAAACAATATATTTAGAATATATTTAGATATGAAACAATATATGTATTTAGAATAGTGTGTCTTGGTAGACAAGAAACTAACTTGTATATAAACCCATGTTATGGGATGAATCAAAAACACCAAATAGAATTGAAGTCTTCTATTCTACATGGTATCGGAGCATGTTCGATCATTTGAACTTTTTTATTGAATCTTGAATCCGCTGCATACTATAACCATTGAAATCAAACCATCCTTGAATCGTTGGATCTCAAACCCAAATATCAAACTTTTTTCCCAAACCTAAATCTCATACCAGTTTTTTTTTTCGCAACAAATTTCTGCAATGGCTACCGAAAATCCAATTGTGCCAGAAAATCAATCATCCTCACAAGTCATTCATCACCACTACACCCCACAAGACAACTCGGCATTTCCAAAAACTATTTCATTAGATGAGTCCAACTATACCATATGAGCTCCTCTCATGCGGATGCGTATTGAAGCCAGGGGAAAGATTGGTTATTTGACTGGCGCAAAAGTTGAACCGCATATGACTTCTCCAGAATATAAAGTTTGGGCAACATATAATGAAAAGGTAAAAAGTTGGCTTATTAATTCCATGGAGACTTCTCTTATGAACTGATATATTCGTCTTCCTACTGCAAAGGACATTTGGGAGGCTGTACATGTGGAGAAGACCTTCTATGATGACTCTGATGAAACTCGAATCTTTGAATTGAATACGAAGTGTTTTGAAGTAAACCAGAATGGGAAACCTATTCCTACCTATTATAACGAATTAGTGGCCATGTTTCAGGAGATTAATCAAAGGGTGACTTCCCATAATAATAATGTTGCAGCTATAGTCCATGAAACATCCACAATGTCTAGATTGCGTGTTCATATGTTTTTACGTGGACTAGATTTGGAGTATGATCAGGTGCGTGGAGAGATCCTTCGCAAGGAACCTAAATTTTCCTTGGAGCATAGCTATGCTTACATTCGCAAGGTCCAATCTGAGAAACAGGCTATGGGGCCTTCTATATCAATTGAATCCTCTGTCTTGGCTGTTCATAGCAAGACAAATATTCCTCCCGATTTTTCTGGTCCTTCACGCCACCCTAAAGGTAAATCAAATCCTTATGCAGATAAAACGTGCAATGTTTGTGGCGAATTGGGTCATAGCAAAGAGAGATATTATGAAGTGATCGGCTATCCTGATTGGTGGGACTTTGTAAGGAGGCCATGAAAGAATATAAGCAAGGCCGCCATTGCTAATGCTGTGAATGGATATCCAGACAATGCCTCGGCTAATGTAGCACAGTCAGGTATGAATGGTAAGGTTATTTCGAATAATACATGGATAATTGATTCAGGTGCATTTGACCATATGACAAATGACCCTACCCTTGTGAAAAGTCTTAGAGCTTCACTTCAAAGCGCTATTTCTACTGCTGATGGTACTCCAACTCCGGTTAGCAGAGAAGGTTCTATTGTGTTATCTAATACCCTTACTTTTGAATCTGTCTTAGTTGTTCTATCTATTGCCTATAACCTATTGTCTGTTTGTCAAATTATTCTAGCACTTGTATGTATTGTGACGTTCTATCCATCTTTATGTGTTTTTTAGGACATTCTGACTCGACGGGTCCTTGGTTATGGTGTTAGAAGGGGGAAACTGTACTATTTGGATTTGATAGAAATTGGAGAGAAATAGAAGAATTTTCTGGGGCAAGCTAATCAGGTCAATAGAGTCGAGAATGCAAAAGAAGTTGTGTGGTTATGGCATCGTTGTTTAGGTCATCTATCTTTTTGTTATCTTAAGAAGTTGTAACCTCATTTATTTTTAGTTGTTAGTGATTCTGAGTTTTATTGTGACATTTGTGAACTGGCCAATAGCCACCGTATTTCATATTCACCAAGTATTAATAGATGTCATGTTCCTTTTATGAAAATTCACTTTGATGTTTGTGGTCCTGCAAAAGTTTCTTCATTTTCTGGAACTTGATATTATGTAACTTTTATTGATGATTGCACTCGCATGACTTGGGTGTCATTACTGAAAAACAAAAGTGATGTATATATGATGTTTACTGATTTTTACAAAATGGTGGCGACTCAATATCAACAATCTATCAGGGTCTTTCAGTCAGATAATGGTGGAGAATTTGTGAATGGCCTCATGTCTGAATTTTGCCGGTCAATTGGAATTCGTCATCAAACCTCCAATTCTGGTACCCCCCAACAAAATGGTTTAGCAGAACGGAAGAACAAGTAGTTGTTGGAAGTTGTCCGTGCTTCCTTGTTTGGCATGAATGTACCTCGATCCTATTGGGGTGAAGCAGTGAAATCAGCAGCATATGTTATCAACCGTACTCCCTCATGGGTAATTGAGTTACAGAATCCTTATCAGAAACTCCATACACTTTTGTCCATCCCATCTATGCCTAACTTGGAGCCTTGGGTGTTTGGATGTACAACTTATGTCCATATCCCAAAACCAGAACAAAGTAAACTTGATCCTCGTGCGAAGAAGTGTATTTTTGTGGGTTATGCAGAGTTTCATAAAGGGTATAGGTGTTATGATCCAATTACTGGCAAAATACATATATCTCTTGATGTCTCATTCTATGAATCAGACCCGTATTACTCAGGGGGAGTTTCCCAGTCTTCCCTCCAAGGGGAGAGTGGCGGTGAAGGGAATCCTTGGTCTATTGACAACTTTGATGTCTTTGAAGAATTGGAACACTTGGAGGAACGATTTGATCTTCCTGCAGCAGAAATTGATCCTATAGCAGTAGAGAATAATCATGAGCAAACAATCAACCATTTGGTTCCCAGTGATCAGACAGAAGCACATGATCAGGATGTATCTGAAATTGTAGCACACAACATTTTTCCTTCTACATCAACAACTGAAGATCTCGGTCAGAATGATCCTCCTCAGCTACCTCCTATAACCTTTAATGAATTTGTTGGGTTAGAAAGTCTTGAACCTAGAAAATCACAATGAGCGAGTAAGGGAGTTCCTAAGAAACAATATGAACCAGACATTAAAGCCAATGCTAAATATCATATAACTAACTTTATGTCTAATCATAGGCTTTCTGAATCACATGCACTTGTTATTAATCAATTATCTACTGTATCTATTCCTAGTAACGTGCAAGATGCTTTGAAAGATAAAAAATGGAAGAAAGTAATGAATGAAGAATTAGAAGCCCTTCAAAAGAATGTAACATGGGAGGTAGTTGATATGCCTGTTGGAATGAAGATTGTTGGATGTCGTTGGGTGTTTACCGTGAAGCTTAATACAGATGGAACTATTGATAGATATAAGGCAAGATTGGTTGTCAAGGGATACACAAAACGTTATGTGGCGAAGATCAATACGGTCAGAATTTTAATTTCTCTTACAGCAAATAAAGATTGGCCCTTGCACCAGCTTGATGTGAAGAATGCATTCCTGAATGGGAATTTGGAGGAAAAATATACATGGATATGCCTCCAGGTGTGAAGAACCATCCCAAAGATGTTGGGAAGGTGTGTAAACTAAAGAAGTTTTTGTATGGTCTGAAACAGTCTCCAAAAGTTTGGTTTGGAAGATTTACAAAATCCATGAGAGCTTTTGGGTACAAACAGAGCAATTCTGACCATACCTTGTTTATCAAACACAAGGATGGTAAGATTACAGCTCTAATTGTGTATGTTGATGACATGATCATTACAGGGGATGATCCGAAGGAAATAAATAAATTACAGAAGTATCTGTCAAAGGAATTTGAAATGAAGGATCTAGGACAACTGAAGTATTTTCTGGGTATTGAAGTTGCAAGGTCTAAAAAGGGGATTTCACTCTCACAGAGGAAGTATGTCCTTGATTTGCTTGCTGAAATAGGGATGTTGGATTGCAAACCGATGGAGACACCCATTGAGATGAATCATGGACTTGCCATTCATCCTGACCAAGTTCCTACTGATAAAAGAAGATATCAGCGCCTTGTAGGAAGGTTAATTTATCTCTCTTATAATAGACCTGATATTGCTTATGTTGTGAGTGTGGTTAGTCAGTTTATGCATTGTCCGAGTGAAGAACATATGGATGCAGTCTTTCGTATTTTGAAGTATTTGAAAAAGGCACCTGACAAAGGTTTATTGTTTGGAAAGAATGATGTATTGGACATTGTTGGACACACGGATGCAGATTGGGCTGGTGATAAAATTGATAGACGTTTTACATCAGGATATTTTACTTTTGTCGGTGGAAATCTTATAATTTGGCGTAGTAAGAAGCAGAAAGTTGTGGCCAGATCGAGTGCAGAAGCTAAATTTCAAGGTATGGCACATGGAGTATGTGAATTGTTGTGGATCCGTAATGTCTTGAAGGAATTGGGCTTCAAGCTTCAAAAGCTTATGGATTTACATTGTGATAATCAAGCCGCCATTCAGATTGCACATAATCCATTTCAGCATAATCGAACAAAGCATGTGGAGGTTGATCATCATTTTATTAAAGAAAATCTTGACAGGAAGGTTATTCACTTTCCTTTCGTTACCTCAGAGGAGCAATTAGCTGATGTTCTTACCAAAGGTGTATCTGAAAAAGTGTTCGACAGCTTAGTTGACAAGTTGGGCATGATTGACATCTATGCATCAACTTGAGGGGGAGTGTAGAAAGTTGTATATATATTCTAAATAGGAAACAATATATTTATGATATATTAAGATATGAAACAATATATTTAGAATATTATATATTTAGAATAGTGTGTCTTGGTAGATAAGAAACTAACTTGTATATAAACCCATGTTATGAGATGAATCAAAAACACTGAATAAAATTGAAGTATTTTATTCTACATGGGCATGGACTTCATTACATGTGAGTAATCGACTAATGCTTCTAAAGGTTAAACACATAGAGTGGGTGTTAACCACAGTGATCTACAATATATAATATATGGAGCAATCGATGACAGTGAAGGAAGTTCTTGGGCGTTGAAGTCGTGTTGTTTACACTCTTCTGTGTGCAACTCGGAAAATTAGCTCTCTTTAAGAAATTAACCTCCTGCTCAAGCTCCTTACCAGATCTTCATCTTTGGAATTTGAGGCAGTCAACCAATGATTTTTTAACACAATTTTATAATGCACATACCTCAAATGTGTCACAAAGACTTTTAAGGAACATATATATTCATCTTTTTTTTCTTCCCATTTTTTTTCATGTACTTAGATTGTTATGTGATTGCAGTATTGGAAATTATTTGTAAACAGAAAATGATATTTAAGCAATGATATGTATTATATGAATGTAATGTACTGGCCTATTGTGTCTACTAGCACGGTAGCACCATTGCTACTGAACCCTTTTCCCAAATAAAAAAAATTGCACCAGTATTTGTTACACGTGCAATGTAAGTGCAGTTTTGTTAGATTTTTTGAATATCATGTATGAATTAATAACAAATGAATTAGTAACAATCTGACATAGCTCTCCTCTTGATAACTATGTTTACATTCTCTTCAATAAATTTTGTGCGTCGTTCATGTGCAGAGCACATACATTTTGCTAGTAATTATAATTATGTTGCAATGTTGTCTATATATTGGTGATAATTAACAAGCGAATCAATTCAATA
Source organism: Coptis chinensis (assembly GCF_015680905.1). Taxonomy (NCBI): domain Eukaryota; kingdom Viridiplantae; phylum Streptophyta; class Magnoliopsida; order Ranunculales; family Ranunculaceae; genus Coptis; species Coptis chinensis. The sequence continues at coordinate 44,712,873 of NC_141456.1, forward strand.
AAAAAAAAACGGTGTGGGTGGGTTACGAAGACATGGGATTAGATTGATTTTTCGATTGTTTCTGTCAATTCCACGACCTTCTCGATCATCAAACATAACCTGTTCCACTCGTAGATGTTGCCCATATGACACCCTTGTTTTGTCATTTTCATTTATGAAATGTTGTGTGTAATAGGCCACCCATTGGTGGCCCTTTTATGTAAACAAGTTCCATTGATTTATTCACGTATCAAGATATTTTTTTGGTAACTTAGTATAAAGAATTGTTATATGAATCCTACAACCATATATATGACCGCATAAAATTCTGCGTATATATTACACACATTTCAATTGTTGTGAACAACTTAACACTACAGAAATTGACATTTTTTTTTTGTTCTGTTTATTCCAATCAATTGATACTTTCATACTTTGCAGTTTTGTTTTCTGAGGATGTTCACTGCTTGTTAAGTGAATAAATACAGATTTTACTGTGAAGCAACCTACCAGCTTCCCGCGTCAACCATTGATGGAACCCTCTCTATATTTTTACACCGCAAGTCACCAAATGGGCACAACTACCGAAGGCATTAAATTCCATCTTTCCACACAAAACCATTTACTGTTTTTTATAAAGACGAATTTACCCTTGCAAAGTCAAAACTGCATCCATCTCCACTCACCAGTTCCTTTGCTCACAGAAAATTAGTGGCTGACACCGCCACCAGTCCACCACCCGTCCACTGCCGCAACCACCAGTAGTCAGTACCATGTTATATATAAGCATTCTTTCTCGTTAATTTCTCCTACTGTAATTTTTTTTTTTTTTTTTTTTTGATAATTTAGTTTGGTTATAAACAAAAAAATATATTCCTACTTTATTTCATGGTTCATGCCCTTGTTAGATCAAATCTAAATATCTATATTTATCTTTGAATTTTCGTATAAATGATTGATATTTGGCTATTTTATTTTAAATTTCACTAGTTATTTTGGTTTTGAACTAAATAGCTTCAAAAAAATTATGTGATTTCTTTTCTCTAAATGTTTATGTTGTCTTCTTCTTTAGTATATTAAGATAGAAACTTTTGCTGTGGATACAAAAGATTAAATTCTCCTAATTCAATCATAATATATTGCTTGCAATCCAAAAGATTCAAAGATGGTGGTGATGGTTTCAAGTATATCTTAGGCATCCACCACTAATATACCGTCTTAGTTATTAATATTAAAATCATCTACAAACTCTTAAAGTTGAAGTGAGAAAGAAGAGAGACGTGAAATTGGAAGGAGCACTATTTTTCGTATTTGAGAAATGGAGAAAAGAGTTGAGAAATGTCAAAGGCGTGAGGAAGATGAACTGATGACGAAAAATAAAGAAGGGTATTTGAGAGAATGACAATAAATGTTCTCTTTTTCCTAATCCTTAAATAGGGGCTAAGTTATAAGAGGGTCTTATAGTGGTTTGTTTTTCATTTATAAACACTTGTAAAAATAGAAAAAACAAATACACGACATTTTATAGATGGTTATTTGACAAATATAATCCTGTTTTACATCACATTTAACTTGAATAAATTAATTTGAAACAAACGTATAGTTTGGTTTTCGATTTTAAATCAATTTTGATAATTAAAATATCGATTTTAGAAAACTATCTTAATTGGCGGTGGTAGTGGTAGTGGTCTTAATAGTACGATGGTAGTGGTAGTGGTCTTAATAGCATGGTAGTGGTGATAGTGGAGGTGATGATATTGGTCTTAATAGTACGGTGGTAATGGTGGTAGTGAAAATAGTGGATGTCTTAATAACACGGTGGTAGTGGAAGTGGTGGTGGTCTTAATAGCACGGTGGTGGTGGTGGTGATAGTATTAATAGTACGGTGGTAGTGGTGGTGGAGGTGATGATGGTGGTGGTAGTAGTGGTGGTGATGATGGTGGTGGTAGTGGCGGCAGTGGTGGTAGTGTTTTTAATAGTTTGGTGGTGCTGGTGGTGGTGGTGGCTAAGACAATGAAGTTATTTGGAAAAGAAGATAATGAAAAGAGAAAAAAAGAGAAATGAGGCTAGAGATATATGGAGAGGGGTGCTTGAGTTATTTTTCAATTTATAAGACTTATAGAATTGAAATAGATCCGGTACTTAAAAAATGGGTGCCTCACATTTATAGTAGAATGCCTCTTATAAGAAACAAAAAACAAACAAAAAAAATGTCCAAAATCACTGGGCACCTAATAAGAGGTTATAAGAGGCAAAAACAAATGGCCCCTAAAAATTAAGTGCCACATGTTAAACATAAAATGGGTTCTATCAATGGTTGAAGCGGGTAGATTTCTTCAAAGTAAACCCCGAGGTGTGAGTTTGTGACCACAATGAAATAAAGCGAAAAATACAAATTCCCCACTCTTTGGTGAGAGCAGAAAATCAAGTTTTTCATTTCTCAAAGACACTACCCCATGAAGATCCCTGCAACTTCTTGTGACAGGCATTATGTATAAGATCGAGTACATGGTTTTCTTGGTGCACTCTTCATCATCTACTGACAAGATCTCAAATAATTTTCTGCCTTACCCATGCTCCACTTTTCCGGGTTTCCCTTGGTTAAAAGAAATAGCAAGTTCGTGCTCTCAAGACATTTCAAACCATTGCATCGAAAAAATGAAAAGACATTTCAAACTAAGATATAATAGTTGAAAACTTGAAATGGCACACCACAACAATTCAACTAACTGCAGAACGATATATTCCAAAATATAATAGATTAATAATCGAACAATGCAGACCAGTCTGCAGGCTGCAGCTATGAAGCCAAGCGATCGAATCTACCACCAAGCTGTAACCAAGAACTATAAACTGCTTTGCCGCCAGCACATACCAGACCAATGACCATGACTCCTTCGACTCTACCAATTAGAATAACTCGCAGCAAGGAGGGGACACGGTCCCATGATATTGAAAACAACCTCTAGGCGTATGAAGCAATTTTGAAGCATGCTTTAATGATAATAATTGTTAAATTTTATTGGCTAAATTTTCATACTTTGACCTCCACGTGCAGATAAACTAATAAACAACTAAGGTAGATCGTAGTGAATTGGTACTTGGTAGGTTCGGTTTATGATGCTCACGATATTGTTCTTAGCTCTAACAAATAAATTTGTATATCTATATTTTGGTGGATCGACGGTATCTAGCTTGTGTTACGAATTTGATGTTATTGGGCAATCAGCGCAGAACATTACCTAGAAGGAAGGTACGTGTGCAGTCAATCCCATATTCCCATCAATAATGTTTTCCGTGCGTGTAGTCTCAAGAATTTGAATTACAATGCAATTGTTTGAATAAGAAATTAACAAGAACATAACCAGTTTGAATGCTAATGCCTTTTCATACAGCGGAACATCACCTTCCAAATTTTTATTGAATGTGGTTTTAAGCAGGTCTCAATTATTAAAAATTCAAATTTCATCTTTAACACAGAGTCTTTTTTTTTGGGTAAACATTTTTAACACAGAGTCAGAATATTAAGATGAGATCGCTATTGATTTTCATTTTAACAATATTGTTCCTGAAAAATGATATAGGTGCTTTCAGTTCCGCCTTATTAGGCACGAATGACACATTAAACAATATATATTGTAGAACCTGTACGAGCTCATGATATAGGTAATTAACCTTGATCATATCAGAAACCATAAACAAGTTATTGATAAGTCTTGTTTTACCTAGGTCAATTCACATTATGTTCATGAAAGAGATCCTCATGATCAAAAGGGTTGGAGAGGAGATGGTAAGTTAATTAAGAAAAAGAAAGCTAAAAAAGTTGAAACTTTGTTTCCCTTCTTGTGATTATGGATGGTTAAGGTTGCTTTTTAAGTGTGAGAGGAAACCACTTGTAGTGGGTAGACTGTAGAAAGGAATGGTGGAGGTAAGGAATGTGGATGGTGCCCTCTTGTCCAAACACCTTAAAAACTTGGGAATCAATAAAAAAAAATCCAACATTTTTTTTTTCTTTTAATTGAATGGAGTGTTTGGAGGGGACGAGGGGTCAATTGAAATGCAGGTAGACTAGATGGATTTGGATTAAAGAAATGCTAAAGTGGTTGAATCAATATAACAAGGAAATGAGCCTTGTTATAAGAGTGACACCTTGAAAATGATGATTGCCATTATTGTTGTTAAACTAAACCAATGGCTTAAGAACAAAATATTTCGAAGTCGAATAAAAAATGTGTACGGTCCTTATTCCAAAATGCGCGCAACATACAGGAGTGCACTCAGCCCAAAATTGACCCCTGTATCACTCTATGATGCCTATTAAGAACGATTTCAGATCCAACAGTTCATGCATTAAGATTTAAGTTGAAGGAGTATAGCAGGTCTGAAATTTTTGCACGAGAGGCCACCAATAATAGGAAAAGTTTACTGGTGGCCACCAATAACACGAAGATCATTAGGTGTGAATCAAGTAAACCAAATACCATTAGTATTAGGACTCTTCAATGGAGTTATTCTCATGTTTCTTAATATATGTGATCCAATCGATCCAACAGAAACATCAATTTCTAGCAAAAAATTTGTTAAACTAATTTTTTATGGTTTGTTGAGCTGCACCCCTGCAAATCAAATAATTTAGTCTAATATAGAAATAGATTGTATTCCTAAAATATGAGTTAATGTGATCGAAATCGACAGACGAACCGTGCCTAGTAACATTGTTTATTTTTGTTTTCCCCACTTGGGGAAATTCACCAGATTAATGACTTTGTTCCATATTCCAACCTCTAAGCCCTGTGAAAAAGTTTCTTAGGGAACCAAATAGGCAAAGACAAATTGATTGGTCTTTAACTGTTAGAGAATAAACTATTTATTTACTAAGTAGTGCCTGAATAAAATCAAAGTTGAGAGAGACCAAATAGATGGGGGAGGAGGGAATAAGAGGATGAACTTGAGTTGTGGAGATGATCTTTAGTTGAGGGGGTTGAGGTTTGTATGTGAAGTCTTTGTTTTCATGCCACTTTGCTTCGAGATTATTAGAAGAGGCCGCCCTTGTGGGTCCTAAATTCGTAATATGCCAAGAAAATTGTTTGATACCATCCCAAATGAGCTTTCTCACTCTCTCACTTTCTTTTTTTATTTGCTTTTCTCTTTTTCTTTGTTTTTTTTAAATCTTTTTCTTTGTTTCTCTTTTCTTTGTCGATCACCTTATGAAATCAGATCCTTTTTGGTTTTAGGGAAGAATACCAACACCAACTTAATAACTTCGCTCAAATGACTTGGAAATGAATGTGATAACATCCCCCTCTGGCCTCTACTCTTGCTGTAAACATGGAAGAAAACACTATCCACATTATCACATAAATAGTTAATTTTCAGGTTTCTTCAAAAATTTGAATATTGATTTTGTTTTGTTCAATGAAAACAATTGTGCCTAATTCAAACACCCTCAAAACTACATTTTCTATCTATCAAATCTACTTTTAAAGTTAAACAACTTTAGTCGGTCAAGAATTCGCTAGAAACCACTAAGTTACAAACGAAGGCGTAGAATTTAGACCTCGCATCATCGATCTTCACATTCATTAGGAATTAAAATAAGCACGAGTAAACATCAATGGTACATAAGCGTACATTTGGAGCAAAACATTTGATTCAATTCGACCTAGTTAGATTGGAGTGAAAAGCATCTGTCAATTGATTCTTTTTCTTGCACTTGCTATTTGTTTAGTGTTTATCATGGTATACAGTAAAATGAGGAGCACATTTTTACATACAGAATACAAGTCCTAAAAATAGTTATTGTAATAAAAGAAAATAAGACATATTCTGATAAAATTTAGTTAAATAAAAGATGCAGTTAAATCTATAGAACTACTCCTACCATATTTCCTAAATTGAGACATGAAAAATTAGACATTTGACATGGTATCCTGACTTTATTGAGGTATGGTACATTTCGAGAGAAGAAAAAGAAACCACTTAACTAACAACCAAGCGATTAGGTCGCTGGCTATCTGATTTCCATTATTTTCTTCAATTTATTTATTTTCTAAGATAAGTAACGAAACAACAAGAAAGAGAGCTGTTGAAAACCTGAAACTTCAATGCCAAGTAAAACATAACCATATAACAAGGAAAGCTAAATATAAACGAATTAATTTCATGGTGTGGGAAAGGATGGGATTCTATGATCTTAAATTGTTCATTAGGTAAAAATGGAAAACGTTTAATTTTTTAATTAATTTATTTTTATCTGCATTGGAAAGGATAGAATGTGTGAGGTCCATGCACCAAATATTTCAACCAAATCAATTCAATTCAATTCAGGCCAGCTGAATCATAGATTCAGCAGAAGTGGGCCTGCAAACTCATTTAGTTGAGTATTTTTACAACATGAATTCGAAGTGCTGAAAGATTATTTTGTTGTTGAAGCAATGAAGCATACAGACTAAGTTAATATTTGATTTCATACAATGATGGATTAAGATTTAAGAGAACTAAATACATTATTCCTCAACCATCGTGGTTGGTGTAGTTCTGTGCATGAATAAAAAGGTGAATAACTGCATTTTATTAATCGCAAAATCGTTGCTAATTATATCAGACCATCAATAATGAACTAACTCAAAATTTGGAATGTACCATACGGATATGTACCATACTCAAGCAAAACGCCATTAAAACGATCGTAATGCTCAACAATCTTCAGTATTTTTCGCTTTAAATGGACAACTTTTTAGACAAAAATCTTAGTCATGTATTTAAGGCTGTTGCGCTCTACAAACGAAATATAAGTACCAAATAATAACAAAGTCAATTAAATGAAAAAATTCAATTGTTCATACTTCATACCCAATCTCAACCAATTAATTTGATGGGAAATCAAACTTATATTCTAACCAAATCAGTAATCATATACTTTGATTACTTTCTATAACGTCCATTTGCCAAGTAAGGACCTAACAGTACCACCAATAAAAGTTATAATAACAAATCCTCTCCATAATAATTAAATTAGTTAAGCACATTAATAAAAAATTGATATAGTGGATTAAGCATGATAATAACCAACAAACAAACAAACAGACACACAACACAAGGCAAGGCACCTCTCTTGTTGTTATAGCTAGTACTATTTTCAAAAAATATAAAGAGAACAAAAGGAAAAAAAGAGAGAGAGAAGAAGAAGCAAAGGAGGTGGAGAAGAATAAGGTGGTGTATTTGCTTTGTTAAGGTCTCTTTCCCTCTCTCTCTCTTGGACTGATTCCTTATTGCTCTCATTCGCTCATCTCTCTCTCTTTCATTATGTGTTGTTGGTGAAAACAAAGAAAACGCGCTGCAGAGTTAATTTTCTTTGAATACTACGCCTTGGTTTGTGGCATTTCTTCATTTCTAGCTCTATTCATGCTCTTCTTGTGTACACGTTAATTATCTTGCGCTCACTACGCTCTTCCATCCACTTTATATCTCTCCCCTCAATCTCTTCAATCTTTCCCTGTCCTTATTTCTGTCTCTGTTCTACAATGGCTGTTCAGGCTCAATACCCATCCAATGTTTTGCTTCTAAATAGGTATGCAACTCATATCTTTCATCATTTCCTCTGTTTTCTTCCTACTCAATCTTTAATGGTTTATTGAATATGTTGCAGAAATGGACAAGAAATGAAGAACAACACTCTTGGAAATGATTACTCTTTACAAACACAAACAGGTGGATTAGTTCTTGATCAATCTCATATCTTCTTCAACAACAACAATGGAGGTAAGAGTCTTTAAACAAAACGGGTCGGGCCTAGTTATGCATTTTCTTCATGTTTTTTCGATCAATGAAGACTGAAAAAACGATATGGGTCTTGTGATTATTGTTCAAACTAGGCCTTAATCCAAGAAAAAGAGGAAGAGAAACTGGTTCCAGTTTCGGTGTCGGTGGCAATGGTGGTTCTACTGCTTCAACTACAACTACAACAAATCTTCCTATCAATCTCTTCTCTCTTCAACCTCAACATCCACAACCAACCTTAATCAATCTCTCTCAACTCCATAACCAACAACAACACAATATGGTCTCAACCGGCCTACGTTTAGCATTTGGAGAACAACAGCAACAACAACAACAACAACAACAACAACAGAATCAGACACATCTTCATTCTTCTATCTTATCACAAGATGTCCATACTCAAATCAAACAACAAAGAGATGAAATAGATCACTTTCTTCAACTCCAGGTACTACTTATTCAATTACCTTAATCTAAAATGGACTTGTCTTATTTTTACAAAATATTGATTCCAACACGATCATTTTTTTGTTTTTTACCAGGGAGAACATTTGAGGCGTACGTTAGCAGAGAGAAGGCAGACACACTACCGTGCACTATTAAGTGTAGCAGAAGAAACAGCAATAAAAAGATTAAGAGAGAAAGAAGATGAAGTGGAAAAAGCAATACGAAGAAATAATGAGTTAGAACAGAGAGTTGCACAGATGAGAATTGAGGCACAAGCTTGGGCAAACAAAGCAAGAAATCAAGAAACAGTGGCAGCTTCTTTCCAAGCTCAGTTACAACAAGTTATGCAGGCCCAGGCCCAAGCCCAAGCCCAGTTTGATAATAATAATAACACGAGAGAAGAAGGTGTTGGGTGTAGTGGTGCTGGCGGTAATGGTGGTGAAGCTGATGATGCTGAGTCAGCTCATGTTGATCCGGAACGAGTTTTGAGTTCTGGACCGAGTTGTAAAGCATGTAGGAAACGAGTTGCCAGTGTTGTTTTGCTGCCTTGTCGACATCTTTGTTTGTGTACCAAGTGTAATGCTGATGTTGACACGTGTCCAATCTGTCTATCGATCAGAAGTGCTAGTGTTGAAGTTTATCTCTCTTGAAGGTGGTCAGAGAAAAGGGGATGAACCAAGCATATTATTAGACCGATTCTACGTAGTATAAAGGAAGATACAAAACAAAATGGAGTAATGGACCTCTTTTTTTGTTCCATCTTTTTTTTTCCCGTTAAAAACTCTAGATCACAATTTTTTTTTTCCTTTTTCTTTAATGGACAAATGTAAAGAGGTGATGCTATCTTGCAGTCTTATTTTCATTTTTTATATTTTATTATTTGAGAAGAATGAATATATGGTCATATGGATTCTTTTTATAAATTTTTGGTGGTTGATAATTTTGTTGTTATGGGTTTGGTGGGTAGTGAAAGAAACGATGAGTGGAATGCGCATGGAGGTGTGTGATACGCAATGACTTGACTTTAAAAAGGTGTTGACAGTTTGTATGGTAGTGTTGTTTTACGTGCGTTCAAGTTCCCGCCAAAACAGGTTGGGCGACTTGTAAGGATCTAGAGAAGTAGAGAACATTGTAAATGGTGTTGGTTTGTGTCAACTTCCATGTTCCATCACTTTTATTTTCTTTTTCCTAAAAAGTTACTTGTATCTTTTTACTCGCTTTTTCTTAAAGGTCAAAAAACATATAAAAACAGAGATCATTATTATCTCACCGTTGATCCAAATCTAAAATGTGTGTGCCTCGATACCTGTGTGTGCTATGAGATTGTGTGTATGTGCGCCGAGATACGAGATGTGTGTGTGGTATAGAGATCAATCTCTTTACCCGGTTATAGAGGAACCGGCGGACTCTATTCAACCAATCAGTAACTTGAAAAATGGCATTCATGATTTCATACCACTATACCAGTACCACTCTGCAAATGTAAACAATAATTTAAGCCATACCACTATCTTGGATAAATCTGATTTAAATTAGTAGAAAATTGAAATAATTGCCATTCGAGGTCCATGGCTGTGTTTTTAACACTGTAATTTGTACTGTTTTCCTGCTTGCATTTTAACAAAAGCAAAGGTTAACCAAAATGCTTAATAGGGCTAACCAAATAGATATGAAAAACGTTGCAGTTCTGAGATGGCAGGAAATGTTTTAAAATTAGTTAAACATACTCTTTTTGTAGGATTTGATTGAATTGCGGCAGTGGTTTTCATCCATGAACATGTTTGCTTCGCTCCTGTTGCCATTGTAAATAAAAAAAAAAAACAAATTGTCGAATTTAGTCCTCAACTAGTGAGGGTAGTATGTAGTAGCTGGAACAGCCATCACCTATATAAGTTGCGGATGTTATTGATGACACTAATTATAATATAGAGGTTCTAGAGTACACCCTTTTTATGGTGCGCTGGTACAATTAGGACTGTCAATGGATCGGTTTGGTTCGGATTCTGAAAAATCCGAATCCAAACCCATAAGAAATTTTGGAATCCAAAACCAAACCAAACTGATAAAAAATATTGGAAACCCAAAACCGAACCGAACCGATAAAAAATATTGCAAACCAAATCCGAACCGAAAACTATAAAATCAATTAAATCTTAAATTAAATCAATTAATTTGAACCACACAATTGATAAACATATACAAAATTAATCATAAATATTACTAAAATATCATCTTATTGGTTTGAGTTCATATTGGTTCGGTGGAGGACAAACCCGAAACTAAACTAATATCTTATCGGTTCGATTCGGTTTCGAATCGGTAGAAAATAAATCAAATTACCAAAACCCAAACCATTTTTTATCGGTTTGATTTAGATCGGTTATCGGGTTATCGAAACTCATTGACAGCCTTAGGTACAATAGACCTTTGATTAGAGAATCTGTCATGCAATATACTCTCATCCCCTGCCTGATGGAGGGCCCAGATTGCACAGCGCAGGTACAATCTGCACATTCTAGAATTTGGTATTATAATATCGTGAAACAAATGCTCGTTGGAGCGGATTGTTTTGCAACTCTTGCATCACAACTTGCAAAGTCAAGTTTTTGGTCAGAATGTTCATTATGAATAATTTTTATCACCTGACAGTCTTTCTAGTCCTTAAAATTTTCTCTGTAATAATTTAGCTAAAGACTTATGGTAATAATTTAGGTAAATACTTATTTTCTCTGAAAATCAATAAAATATAGGGTGAACTAGTGTTACCCCCACTAGATGAGCCAATTAGGATTTCTCCCCGCTAAATGAGAAATTAGAGTCTTTCCAAATACACACAAAAAAAATTTGGTCAATTTGACTTTTTTTTGTGTGTATTTAGGGAGAGATCCTAATTTCCCATATAGTAGGGGAGAAATCCTAATTGGCTTATCTAGTGGAGGGTAATATTGGTTAATCCTAAAATATATTTATGGTTAAGGAAAACAAAAAAGTAATACTAGAGACTTTGAGTGTTGGACTAGTCAAGTGATTGAGAGAGGCTGGCTTGCATTCAATTGGGCTATCGAACTAGTCTTGTTCACGATTTTCTAGTTTGTACCATGTCATAGGCTCTACACTCTGGACCCAGTCCATAATTCCACATACAATCTCTCTCAGTTGTTTCACGCCAATTACTTCGAACTTTCCAGACATCTTACAGTGCTACACTAATTATAAGCTAAGTTGCACAGAGGCACAGCCGCAGTATGACATTGTGACAGTGCTCCTTAAGTTCATAGTGACAGATGATCATTTCAAAGCATGAAGTAAAATCAAGCTATTTCTTATTCTACTGCCCCTAGTAACCAGAAAATCAACTGTGAAGAGTCGGTTAATCGAAAAAGCACAGAGCCACAAACAATATTTCACTGCTTTGAAAACACTATACATAAGCAACAGTATAAGTTATTCTTTGACAGGTAGGGAAACACAAATCTTATACGTAAAGACCGACTGAGCAAAAAAACATTTGATCACAACTAATTTACCTTTCGTTTTTCAAAATTTGGATGGTTCCTTCAAGATTGAGCGGGTGCTTATATTAGTCCAAACTCCAAACAGTTTGTATGTGAGTGTTCTATGGCCAATCAAAGTAATTTGATGGGGATCTTATTCGTTGTATCACTTTCTTTGGGCTTGACTAGTAATTTGATGGGGATCTTATTCGTTGTATCACTTTCTTTGGGCTTGAGTCTGGACCATTTATTTGCCAGGGTCAGGGGCCGGCCACGCTTCTATTCTATGCATTTGTCCCAAAAGTCCAAAACGCTCGGGGCTGTCAAGATTTCGTGAACCCTTCTTGTGCTCAAGGCTCAAGCCGGTTTCATATCCAAAAAACGAAGTTCAACCATTTTTTTTGGTGAAAGAAATTAAACTTGAAACCTCTCCAACTTGCTGTGCTTCAACGACCAAATTTGTTGTTTGAAATCTTGTTCTTTCTTAGACGTTCATATATGCGTTAGGTGGTGGTTTTGTAATCAATCCCTTATTCCCTTCTACCACTTTTTCTTTTGATGGGCCATGTATATAGGCCCACTGTTTACGTATCTATCCCGACACAAAAACTAACGATCATGCTCCCTTTGACAATTTTGATCTTTATTCCTACAAAATATGTACCAGATCGATGGTTTTTTCATCCTTCCACTCAGTTCCACCTAAGGATTCACTTCTGTCTTCTTTTATTATTGGGTAGGGGTTGGCTGGGGTTCCAGTGGCCAAAATTGAACAATCAATAATTTAATTTTGGGACAAAGTGACAAACTATAAATTTGTCATTTGCAAATTATTCAAATAATCAAATTGTATTTGGGAATGTATTTACTGTTTCATCTTTAGTCTTTTTTTTATTTTTTCTGTTTTGGCAAGGCAACTAAATTTACCATTGAACACCAACTGAAGAAAACTTCTTCTTGGGAAAAGACAAGTTGGAAGAGGTCTCAATGTCCCATAAAGCTCAAGGTTTTAATACCCACACTTCTTGTAGCACCTGTTGTTAGAATCATAATGTGGAAGCGAGTGTTCAATAACAAGATCAACCACAAATATGTGATCTATAATCAAGACAAGTGTTCTAATAATACCTAATCACAACCCAATATCTCTATCAACTAGCAAAACATAAACAAGTAAAGAGATGAAGTAAATAACACACACACAACACAAAGATTTAAGGTGGTTCGGCAATATGCATATATCCACACGGCGAGATCAGTGGTTCCACTAGATGAACAAGAATATTACAAGATGATTTGTTTTGATTGTGCACAACAATCAACTCTCAATCACTCACAAAGAATGAATCACTCACAAAGAATGCTCTCTCAAATCTCTCTCTTTTATTCTCACTCATTAGCTTAGTTTTGGGTCAAAACCCTAACTTCTTTTATATAGTAATCTAAAATTTCAGTGTAAGACAAAATTCTGAATCATCTCGGTAAAACTGAAACTTTACCTGTGCAAGGGCATGCGCCCTTTCACCAATGCATATTATAGGGCGTGTGCCCCTTGTGAAGGATCAACTTACAGTACTGATGTTCACCCTTCCTAGAGAAACTCTGTTGATTAGGACAAGGGGCGCGTGTGCCCTTATACCTTTACTAAGTCAGTACCCGTTTTCCAACATTTTCTGCTTTGGTGAGGTTTTAACATATAAAATTGAGCTGAACACAAGCATACTATTCACCAAGAATCACTAGTCTTCTAACCACATATCGAACTCGCCGTCAACTGCCCCGAAGGACCTTGCCCACAAAGAGCCATACCCACAAATAGTCTTGCCCACGAAGAGCCATTAACAAAGAGTCATGCCCACAAAGAGTGATAATGCCCACAAAGAGCTATGTTCACATAGAGTCATGCTCACAAAGAGCAATAATGCCCACAAAAGGCCATGCCTACGAAAGACATCAATAAACAATGCATGAAGTGGAGTACCTCCAACCAATATTGGAACTCAACTCCATAGAGAGCCTTCTACAACCCAAAGCCCTCTTGCGCTTAGGCAAAAAATAAATTTCTAAGTACAAAACTTGTCATGAGCATCCACCGTTTCCTGCATATCCACTGACCAATCTTTGCAATGACTATCTCTAACAACTTCTTTGAAGTCGTTTGGCTCATCACTCTCGATATTCAGTGCGTATGCAATCGAGTCTGGTCAACCATAATATTTCACTGGTTATCATGCCCATACTTCGTAACTTGTTTCACACTTCTCTTTGGCTTTGATCTAGCCAAAACTTGCTGCTCAGGTTGTTGTAGTTCTATTTCTTGTTAAATAGTTCTTTCAATAAGAATCTCGTTCTCTAAATCATCCTCTGATGCTTCCATCTCAACCACTTGAGATTCTATAAAATCACCACTATCTCCAGGCTTCTTTGCCCTGGTAAAATGTAGCACCAAAGTCTCATCAAAGGTAACCTCATTGCTAACCAGGAACTTGTGGTTCTCAAGATACCACAATCCGTATTCCTTTCCTCCCTTTGCATAGCCTAAGAATATAACTTTCTTAGCTTTAGAATCAAGTTTACTATCATTCATGTGGTAGTAAGCACTAGATCCAAACACGCGCAAAGTATCATTGCATAATCAACTGGCTCCCCTGTCCACACCTTATAAGGTGTCTTGCAGTCTATCATAAAAATTGGTGATCTATTGCACAAGTAACACGCCATGGCCACTACATTTGCCCAGAACTCTTTATCAAGATTGGCATTGGAAAACAAACACCAAACTTTCTCTAACTTTCTCAAGCAATGTACGATTCATTCTTTCTGCTAACCTATTTTGCTGCGGCGTGCCCCTCACTGTCCAGTGTCTAGCAATACCCTGTTGCTGTGCACAAAACTCATTGAAAGGACCATAGGTATACTCAGTACCATTATCATACCTTAAAGTCTTCACATTTCTTTTTGTGTGATTCTCAACCATTGCTTTCCACTTTTTTAATGTCTTAAAAATTTCATCATTGGATTTCAAGATATATACCCACACATGGCGTGTATAATTATCGATGAAAGAAACATAATACTAGTTACCTCCCTTAGAAGAAGCCACTTTAGAGGGTCCCTATGTACACATCCGAATGCACATAATCCAGGATGCCTCTCGTCTTGTACCAAACTTTTTTTCACTCTGCATTGCTTGCCATATACACAATGCTCACAAAATTCCATACTTGGTTTCTTCAAGTCTTTCAGTAGCCCTCGCTTGCATAACTCAGACAATTCCCTTTTGACTCATATGCCCAAGGCACATATGCCACAATTTTGTGCACTCAGAATTATCACCACATGTACCCACTGCTACATCGCCTGTCACTGTACTACCCAACAAAGTATACAAATTTTCATATCTTTGACCCTTCACAATGACTAAAGAGCCACTAAAGATCTTTAGAACTCCACCATTTCCCACAAAGTTGTGGCATTTGGAATCCAAGGTACCAAGAGAAATGAGGTTCTTCTTTAATTCGGGAACATGCCTCATATCGGTTAAAGTCATCACCACACCATCATGCATCTTGACCCATATAGTTCCAATCTCTACTGTCTTACAAACAACGTCATTACCTATCAAAACAAAACCTCCACTCAAGTTCTCATAGATAGCAAACCACTTCCTATTTAGGCACATGTGGTAGGAACACCCGGAATCAATAATCCACCTATCGGTCATGTGGTCGTATTGTGTAGACACCGAAAGACTTATATCATCCCCATCGAAGCCGGAAGCAAGACTTGCTTCATTAACATCCTCATTCTCCAACTTACCACTCATCTTGTTACTCTTTTTCGGGCTAGGGAAATTATTTAGATAATGCCCATTTTCCTTGCAATTGTAGCACTGTACATGTTTTAAAGGCTTCTTAGAACTACACTTCCACTTGCTTGTGGAAGTCTTCTCATTCGACCTCACTTTTTCCATCAATTCTTGTGCTTTTTTTATCAAACTTCTCTTCTTCAAACTTCACCCCAGACATCTTAGGAACCATTTCTACAAGTCACACAAATTAACTCACAAGAAAATTTTACTTGAGAATTTTATCAAACACTTTGTCTTCACAAATTTGAGCACCTTAGGATTTAACCCAAAACTCAAACTCAACGTTCCCTAGGTCTCAACCCGAATCTCTAATACCAATTGTTGTGAGAATCACAATGTGAAAACGAGTGTTCAACAACAACATCAACCACAAAGGTATGACCTTTAATCAAGACAAGTGTTCTAACAATACCAAAGCACAACCAATATCTCTATCAACTAGCAAAACATAAACAAGTAAAGAGATGAAGTAAAGAACACACACACAACACAATGATTTAAGGTGGTTCGGCAATATGCTTACATCCACACGGTGAGATCAATGGTTCCACTAGATGAACAAGAAGATTACAAGAGGATTTGCTTTGATTGTACACAACAATCAACTCTCGATCACTCATAAAGAATGAATCACTCACAAATAATGCTATCTCAAATCTCTATCTTTTCTTCTCACTCATTAGCTTAGTTTTGGGTCAAAACCTTAACTTCTTTTATATAGTAATCCAAAATTTCGGTGTAAGACAAAATTCCAAATCATCTCGGTAAAACCGAAACTTTACCTGTGCAAAGGCATGGGGGCGTGCGCCCTTTCACCAAGGCATATTATAGGGCGTGCACCCTTTGTGAAGGATTAACTTCCAGTATTGATGTCCGCCCTTCCAAGAGAAACTCTGCTGATCAAGACTAGGGGTGTGCACCCCTTCACCAAAGCATATTATGGGGCGCCCCCCCTATACCTTTACTCAGTCAGTACCTGTTTTCCAACACGCCACTAGAGTTTTCACTCTTGCAATCTTGCTGCTCAGCTAATTTTGCCATGGAGGCTTGGGTCTCATATATGTACCCATATGTAATTCGACTTTACGGTTCTTATTGCCCCTCTTTCGTCCGCTCCAAAGTATTATTTAGATCAGGCCCTTGTTGTTCCTCTCCGCTCCAATGCAATCTGAAAAGTAATTTTTAGAGACAAATGTACTTTGAATTCACATAATCTTTCATGATATGATAAATATCCCCCACCTGAAATGAAGTTTCTCGGTTTCCTTCGGCATAAGGCATGCTAGTTTAAAGCAAATTAATCTCTTACAACCCTATCCATTTAATATTGGGTTTTTTAGACTTTGGTACCACTTTTTAGTACGATATTAGGAAATAGTACCACTTTTTAAAAAAATTAGGAAATAGTACCACTTATGTCAGTTGACCGAGTTGACTGAAGTCAAACTGTTTCAATCTGTTTGTATTTTCATAATGTCTATAATACCCTCAATGTGGTCATCACGTGAGTAGTTAAAATATTGTTTGAAAAAGTGGAAAACACGTGTCAAAATCACAATTCAATCCAACGGTTCAAAGAATAGAGTCGTTGGGGGGTTTTATGACCTATATAAGATCGAGTTCTCCTGTAAGTCATTTTCTTCTTCCCTTCTCTTGCAAGTCATTTTCTTCCCTTTCTGCAAATCATCTTTGAGGGTACCCAAACTTTTATTTTACCAAATAAACAAAGCCATGGGTGGAGCTCCTGTAAGAAGTTTTGTTGCACTTGAGGTATTTGCTAAACTAACTAAACTGTAATGGCAGAATAGTGGTATTAAAGCCTAATTTTCAGTAATACATTGGTAGTAAGTCCTAATTCATTATGACGGTTTCTAATTCATTTTTTTCACAGATATGTCAGCTGTGTGAGCAAGAAGGCCACATAGCTCTAGCTTGTGCCTACCTTTATAAGAGATGCAACAACAGTCCCCCTTATTCTCCCAATAGGTGTAGAGGCATTATGAAATTAAACAAAGGTTCTGATGATTCTGGCAAAATAGTTCAAATGTGGCTTTCATGTGACTGGGTAGGGTGCTTCCATAAGGAGATGCTTTACAGTGCTCCCAACCAGCCAATGGTGCCTATTGAGAAGAAGACTACTCTTGTAATAGATTGTTAAGTGTGTGGTAATCAGTTGTGTGTTGTTGATTATCCTAAGTGATGGTGTGTGTTTATGTAATGGTTTTTTTCTAATAATATAAAAGTGAAGTTCCTATAACAAGATATATCTGCAACAAATCCAAATGAGATAATTAAAACAACTCAACAGTACCACTGCAACACTGCAACACTAACCATCTTAAAACACAGACCACTACAACACAAGGTTTCAAACATAATACTTCAAAGACACATAAACAAACCTAATCATAGAAGTAGCAAACCTGAACCTAGACACATAAACAAACCTTAACCTAGATAACAAAGTAGCAAAACACATAAACAAACCTAATCATTGAACGAAAAGATAGAAACAAGGGACCCCATAAACAACCTAAACATAGAAGTCCCTACAATTTAAGCTGAAGGAGCCCTTAAACCTCGCACCACGACTCTAACTGCAGCTTTCTTGTTCTTCTCCAGCAAAGCAGCCTTGCTCTTCTTATTCTTCTCCAAAGCAGTCTTGCTCTTCTCCAAAGCAGTTTTGCTCTTCTCTAAAGCCTTACTCCCTTCCATAACACTTAAATATTTGTAGACCTCATCTTGTGTGCAGCCTGGATGTTCATCTATGAAGTCCTTGCAGATCTTTCTTTCTTGAGCCCCAAAGTTGTTATACCCACTTTTATATAAATGAGGATAAGGTGTAGGTGGCTCTACTGCAACTTCTTTTCTCTTCCCCATGGGTGTTTTCTTTCTCCTAGCCATTTCAGTCTTCAGTGTTGATAATATGTACTTGAGTCTTGTGTGTGGAGGACTGAGTGTTTAGGGTTGTGGTTTATAGGCTAAATCATTTAATGAGTTGGTTGAAAAAGGTTTAAGGGTACCCAAGGTTTAACTAGGGTAACTTAAATGCTAGGTCTTCCCTTCTGATGCGTCTAGGTGGACTTAAAGACTACAACTACCAAGACATAAGGGGATATAGTGCTAGAATCCAAGGTGTACTTTTCAAACAAATAGGGACTTCAAAGTACAAGGACTGGATATTCAAACAAGTGCATATGTAAACAAAATAATAGCAAAATAAATATATAAAAATCAACATAAAGAAATAAGGGACACATAACACAAGTACTAGATTCCATTAAAATAGATATGGTACCCAAATAGATATATGCACTAACTAAAATACCAACCATTTGTTTCTGACATCATATCCCATTTGTTTGTGACATCATAAGCATAACCATGATCCAAAACAAACAAAACATGCAAAAAACACCAAAATATGCAAGCAATAAGTAACCAACTACTGTGTCTGGCTAAGTGGCTCTTGTGCTAATGCTGATGTACTTGCATTTCTTGGAGGAGTTAAAGGTGTTTCTCCTCCTCCTCTAACTCCTATCTCTCCCATGGTCCTTGCTCCTCCTCTCTCTCTTTGCACTGGGGCTGCTGCTTGCTCTTGAACTAGTTGTTGTTGTTTTTGTGCTGCTCTTCCTCCTTTGGCCTTACCTCTTGATCCTCTTCTTCCTCTTTGCACTGGGGCTGCTGCTTGCTCTTGAACTTGTTCTTGTTGCTATTGTGCTGCTCTTCCTCTGGGACTTGGAGCTTGTTGTTGCATTGGGGCTTCTTGTTGTTGCATTGGTACTTGATGTCCAGATGTTGCTTCATCTTGCACTGAGACAGTTCACAAAACATATACATCCACAAAACATTCAATTAAACTTACCTTTCCTTTTCTTAGAGTTCTTTCCATATTGACCCCCATTCTGTCTTAGTGCACATGTGATTGCATTGTGACCAAGTTCTCCACATTTTTTGCATTTCCTTTTTGTTTTGGTTGGTTAATCTTCCCCCCTGATTCTCTGTGTTCTTGGCCTTCCTGCCTTTCTAGTTACTTCAGGAGGCAGTACCAACTCTTCAAGATCCTCCTGTTAAGAGAAATACCAACAACAATATTAAGTTATCAAGTGTACTTATAATAAAAGGTAAATAGTACATAAATTAGGGAATTAGGTTGACTTACTATTTCTGGTCATTCCTCAATGTTATCAAGTGGGTCAAGGTAATTTGAATAAGTTTGTCTAAAAGCCTCAACACTTAAGTATGAACTACAATATCTGCCAACATAGTAAATAGTAAATAGGAAATTATCTAATTAAAAGAGAAAAACAAGTGTCTTACCTAGCCCACTTATCCCCTCTCCTTTGTCTGATGACAACAATTCCATGTACACAAGGTACTCCAGACAGTTGCCACTCAATACATGAGCATTCAAGCTTCACTAAGTCAACTAAGTACCATGACCCTTTCTTGGTATTCACTACTAAATATTCAGTATCACTTACAACCCTTACCTTATACCAATTGTACCTCATCTCTATTTTCTTTATCATGAACAACACATTTGGAACAAAATCACCCTCAAGTTAAGTAACTCCATAGAAAGCTCTCTTATGGTATACATCAAATTCAATAAATCTAGGTTGTATTGGTCAATAAAACGCACACAGGGTTTATCTCTTATGTGGAGTATCCATGAATTGAAAGACTCACTAAAATTGTTTGTCAATTGATCACACTTTGCTGTCCAATCAAAGTGTGCCCTAGCCCAACAACTCTTTGGCTCCCTGTCTAACCAATCCAAGCGTTGCTATTAGTTTTGTTAATGACACCCAATATCCTTGTAAATTCTTGTACCTTGTATGCCTTTGCTGCTCTCCAAACCAGATTCTCCCACAACTCACCACAGAAAGTTTTTTTTAAAGTTCTGGTACATGTGTCTGAAGCAGTATCTGCAACAACATATGCACCAATCAGGCAAACTTCACATCATATGTCAATATTATATAAAACATGTATTAAGAAAATAATACATCTGTAAAGAGCATGTACCTGTGATTTGAGTATGGAAAGTACTCAGCTACACTAGCTAATAATCCATTTTATTTGTCACTCATGAATGCCAGCTTGTTCTTATGCATGTCAAAATGTGACTTCATTTGACATAAAAATTGCCTCCATGTATCCTTGTTCTCTACTTTGCATATGTAGATACCAAGAAGGAAAATTCCATTCATGGCATCAAGTCCTATAACTATCAAACAACACCCTCCATACTTGCCTTTGAGAAAACAACTATCAAGACCAACTATTAGCCTACACCCATTCCTCCATCCATCCATTGATGCCTTGAATGCAACCAGAACACCAATGAAATTATAACTGTCTCGGTTCACAAAGTGTTTGACAATGCTACCTGGGTTTCTTCTCATAATCTGCCTACACATTTCTGGGACTAGTTTGTAACCATCCTCATAATTTCAAGCATTTGTATTCTAGCATTCCAAGCAGTCTAGTAAGATATGCTAATTCTAAACTGTGGAAACATCTCCTTCATTACATCCTTTAGCCTGTAATCAGGATGGTCTCTCATTTTTTCTAAAAGTGCTTTAGCAACCCATGGTGCTCTAGCTTGTGTGTTCTAGTTCTTCTCATCTGCTTGACATGTATATTCATCATTATAACTCCTGATGATGAATGTGTGATTATCTTTTTTAGTAACACTAGCTATTATAGCCCAATCACAGTCATGAACTTTACACTTTAACTCAAGTCTAAGTCTGTCACTTCTCACTTGCTTGGTACTAAACTTATGCTTGATTGTCATTGTTTTGAAGAAGTCCCTACAAACCTCAATAATAGGCCAGGACATCCTAGGCTTCAACTCATATATCCCAAACTCTTCCACCACTGGGTTTGCAACCTTTGCCATCTCTTTTACCTCATAAATGTTTCTATTTAGCTTGACAATATTGCCCAACTCAATACTTTGTATTTCTTCTTCCAAATTTTTAACTTCTTCATCCAGCACAATTTGATCAATGTCTTTATCTAACTCATTATCTGAGCAATCACTATCTGTAGGAATGTAATCATAATCTACATCATCACTTTCATAACTATTATAGCCTGCATCCTTCTTATTACCAAACACAGGTCCAAACCTATCACCATACTCATACTGATCATCTTCAGTGTCACTTCCCCCATCACCACCAACATCCAGGTTCTTTAGTATATCATTTCCCCCATCACCAACATTTAAATCCTCTACCATATGATTTTCTTCTACATGAGCCTCCAATTCTTCAATATAGACATGAATATTCTGAGTACAGAAGTCATGATCTATGGGATCTAACTTAGACTCTATCACATTAATATATATCATCACAACATCTTCTTCACTATTGCCTTCATGAACAACATCTTCTAAGATATTGACTTCATCATGAGCAACTTCTTCACTCTTGTCATCATCAGAAATCTCCAAGACCATTGGCTTTCCATTAGGTCCTAACACTGGTTTAGTAATTAGTATGTTAAGCCTTGCAGACTTTCTTACAGGTGTCATTTGTTTAGGTTTTATTTTCTGAGTGGGAGTTGATTTAGGGTTTTGAGAGGGAACTGAAGTACTAGGAATTGATATAGGGTTTCTGGATTTTTTTTTGGTTGTTGGAGGTTGAGACACATATAAATGGTATTTTTTGTCTTCCTCAGGTTGAAGCTCATCCCATACATGTGTCATATGTGTATAATTTGTTATCCTACTCATAAACCCATCAATTATACAATCAATCTGGTATATAACTCCTTCACCAACCAATTCTTCCACATCCTTCTTCAAATATACCAAACAAAACTCATCCCCATCCATTTCGATTTCCATTTTCTCACCACCATTGTAATCATTGCCCCTAATTTCACCAACTTTGAGTTTTTCCCAACCACCATCATAATGAATGACAAATTCTTTCAAACCTAACAACAATTTAAGATCACCCATAGTTCACTGCAAAACAAATATACACATACAATCACAAACAGAATTCCCAAATTCCAAATGCTGGTAATTATCAATTGGGTTATAGTCATACTTTTTAATGTAAATTTAGTTTTTAGTACAATTTTATGATGTATGCAACAAGGGTGCAACAACATGCATGCAACAAACAAGGGAAGTTGTGGAAGCATTGATTAACAAACAAAGGGAAGTAATGTGTCCCATTACTTTATACATGTGTTGGAGTTTAAGTGAATCAAATGAAATCTAACATACGTGATTCAAATAAAAACGCGATTTTTCATCTTACATTATGCAATTTAATATAAAAACATGATTTTTATTACCAAAACAACTAAAAAGCTATGCATTAAAACTAACCTAACATTTAACAACGACAAATAACGGATATCCAATGATCAAGACCCACGATCAGTTCAAATATCACCACGATCAGTTTTGTTCAACGGTTCATGAAGCACATGATAACCATCCTCAAAATTGACAACGAAATTTGAAGATAATGATGGGAGACTAAGTGTTAGAGAGTGAGAGAATGAGAAGTAACGATTAATCAATATAAAAGTTTTAATGGAAGATAGAATGAGTGAGAGAGAGACGAATAAGATGGTTACCGATAGAGTGGTACCAAAGTCTAACTAACCCATTTTATGTCCACTGTGGGAGTTTCCCTCCTTAATTCATCGGGATCAACGAAAAAACAAAATAATGGCCAAGATTACAATACATCGCGCAACCACTAAGATTGTAACACGTGGTGTCTGGGACAACTTCAAAAGTGGTACCAAAACCTAATTACATAAAACACGTGAGAGGCACGGTAGGGGTAATGTCGCCATATTGAAAATACTGCCAATTTGACTGTGGTCAACTCGGTCAACTGACGGTCAAGAAAAAAAAGTAGTACTATTTCCTAATTTTTTTGAAAAGTAGTACTATTTCTTAATATCGTACTAAAAAGTGGTATCAAAATCTAAAAAACCCTTTAATATTTGTATGTTATGACAGAAGAAAAAAATTAACTAAACAAATTTTTGCATTCTCCAGTTGTTCAATATACAAAAGGTAAGAGTACGTACGTCAACATTCTTTAAAAAAATAAAATTAAATGGAGGCAGGTCTTGCTAGATGAATTTGATCTTGTCATATATACCATATATATAATGTAAAGCACTATAGTTTGCTCCATCTGTTGTTCTGTAATCCTGTCACATTCAAAATTTCAAATGCAACTTTTAAGAGTATGCTGTCTAACTTGTGTCAATGAACATAGAGGCATGGCGCAGTAGGTCTCTATATATGTCATGAAAGAGTAGTTGGGCATGATTATTCAGCATTATTGTGGATTACATGTGCGTTGTACATATTTCCATAGGTACGATTATAGGACTGTAGGCCATTCGACAACCCTATGTAGTGATTTATTTACCGGACTGGCCGGACCATAACAGTGGTCGTAAACTTGGTATATAGCACTCAAAATTCAGATATGTGAATATGTCACACATAAGTGAATATATAGAGCATAGAATCAGATGTTGATATAAAGTTGAGTTGATAGTGACATCACTCTTGAGTATGATCGAGTTACCACGAAAAGAAACCATGGCTTTGATTCTAGTTGATGGTCCAAGTGTCCAAAACAGCAGTACTGTTCAGTATAAGAAAGAAAATCATGTTATTCGCAATCAACAATCAATTAGGGACAACAAACAAGAAAGGAAAACATAGCCGTGCAGCAGCAGCCAAATATATGAAAATGAGAGATATACAAATTATTGGGTCACAGTATTCTTTATTGAAAATGAGGAAAACACGGTTGTTCTTTATTTTCTAAGGAAACCTATTCTACGATTTGGAGCGTTCTCCAGTTCTGCAAGTTTCCACTCTCCGCACAACAGAAATAGATAGCGAGGAAACAAATTCATTGGACATGTTATCACCTATGTTGAAATTGGCAGAGTCCATAAACGCTGACCGAGCTTTATTAAGGAGCGCGGTATTGGCACCCCGATAAATGGGACTAGTACCCCTTTGACAAAAAGTAAAATAATAATAGTTATTCCTTATATGTCCTTTTATACTCCACATGCCCATAGTTCTACGGCAGGCAGTTGTCGTGAGATCTCATATTCCACGGCAGGCAACTGCCGCGAGATCGCACAATCCACGGCATCAGGTTGCCGCGAGATCGCATATCCCACGGCAGGCAGTTGTCGCGACATATTTTTTTGTGTTTTTTATTTTTTTTCATTTCAAATTTTGCGTATTGAAAACACACGATATATGAATACCTCATTTTCTTCTTTAAAGTTTCTTTATACATTTCAAGAACAACACCAAAACCATGACAAAAAAAATATACAATCGAGCTATAATTTTGCTATCTCGTGGCAAATATTTTCATATGCTATAAGAAAATTTTGTGATCAAATTAATGAAGAAGAGTTTTGATAATTAACACAAGCAAAGACTCTATTTTAGTAAACAAAATAATCACGCGGCAACTAACTTTTTTTTATGGTGGCTATTAAAAAAAAAATTTAAAAAAAAAAACCCACGGCAGCCACCTTTCGTGGGATATGGAATCTCGCGGCAATCCGATGCCGTGGATTGTGCGATCCCGCGATAGGTGCTTGCCGTTAGTATTTTTTGTGTATTTAATGGAAGGGTGCTAGTACCGTTGAATTGGTCAAAGGGGTGCTAGTCCCATTTATAGGGGTGCCAATACCGCGGCCCTTATTAAGCAGTTCAATCATTTTTTTACCGGGTAATATCACCGTCTAGAATTTATAAAAAGAAAAAAAACATAGCTTAATTATTATGACCCCAATTGGCTTTGCTTAATTTCCAGAGAGATATTTTGATTGCTTAGTTGCGTACTCGCCTTTGATTATTCCCTTGTTTCCAACGCACTTGATGTCTATGCAACAAGTGATTAAAAGAAGTAGCAAATTTCATGCATCTGTCTTAACAGTCTTAACATGGCCTGTTAAGATTTACAGTGTGACTTTCAAGGACAAAGCGAGTAAAATAATCACTCCCAAACCCAAGTTTTTTTCATAATCACTCTCGAGGACCGAATAGATGAAAAGTCAAGTATACTCTTGACGCGAAATAAAAAACGGGTTGGGATAGATGAAATGTCAAATATATTCCTAACCCAGTGTATATAGTATAAACAATCATTGTTTATATACAAAACATGCGAGCTCATTGTTCATACCTATTTGAGTATGAATACTCATTGCTCATACCTATTGTAGAGTATGAACAAAGCGTGTTCATCCCTATTGGAGCTATGAACAATCATTGTTCATAGTCCAATTGTGGTATGAACAAAGAATATTCATAGCTCATGACTATGAACATTGATTGTTCATAATACGTACAATATGGACTATGAACAATGAGTGTTCGTAGCTACCGAAGGTTCATAGCTATGAGCTATGAACAATCACTGTTCATAGTCCAATTGTGATATGAACAAAGAATGTTCATAGCTCATGACTATGAACAATCATTGTTCATAGTCCAATTGTGATATGAACAAAGAATATTCATAACTCATGACTATGAACATTGGTTGTTTATAGTACAATATGGACTATGAACATTCATTGTTTATAGCTCATAGTTATGAACAATGAGTGTTCATAGCTACCGAACTATGAACAATCACTGTTCATAGTCCAATAGAGGGATAAAAGAGAAAACAATAGATCAAAGATACACTAAAGCTTAGTTTAGTGTACCTCATCACTCATGTTCAGTCATAGTGAAGGAGTGGCTCGTGTTCTTAAGCCTCATTGGAAAAGAAACATTAACAGCAATAAACTCAGTTTCTTATAGACAAGATTAACGGATTGAAGTGATAAAATCCGGAGGATAAGGACTCAACTGAGGTATTTAGTGCAACAAAAATTACCAGGCATCTAAACCCCAGTACAAACAGTGCAAATTATGCATCGTATAATGAATAATGATGAACACATCACCATCATCATGAATTCATGATTAACAAATGGAAAACCCCAATAGATGCCAACAAGAAAAATTACAACTCTGTTCAAAACACAAAGATGACAACTACCATGATGACATTGTTATGACATCAAACACAAACAGAAGCTCAATAGTTATGAATTTGTCCCGCAATTGAATAATCACACTACAAACTGATTTTTCCTATTGACTTTTGTAGGTGGATGGTTACGGAATCAGTTCCATGGCAAAGCTTTTCCTGGACTTTGGTTATTCACCTCGAGAAGGTTAAGTCCGTCTGCAAATATGTCGTCTATTGGTTTTCTCATCGGTAATTTTGGGTTGGAAAAGAAAAGGGTTTTAGGTTTTCTCATCCGTAATTTTGTTTATTAACAAGAAAAGGTAAAAGTGGGATTTTAAAAAAATAAAAAGGGTCCGACAAACTTATTTTGTCTTTAAGGGTTATTAAAATTTAAAAATTGGGTTTGTGGCTATTTAAACGTGGGAATTGGGTTTGTGAGTGATTATAAAAAAATCATGTCCTCTAGAATTATTTTGAAACGAAATTGGACCTTGGGGAAAATTTCTTCTAAGACTTATGGACCTGTCATAAAATATCAATAAATGAGGCTCAGCCCCTTGGTTCTAACTCGGTTGAGTATAAACTCCCTCCCATCAACCCATATCACATAACCTCCCTATTATTTAGGTCTCGTTACATAACCTCTCTATTTTCCAAAAAAGAGATAAAATTTGGCTTGTTTTTATTTCCCATTTTATCTTATTTCCTTTTTACCCTTTTGGGATTGAAAATTTCCCGACTATGTGTAAATGTATTTTTACATAGTCACATATATATGTAAAACTATATTTGCATAGTCATTGGAGCTATAAAAACTTAAATTTACATAGTAACTTTTGGGATTGAAAGTTTCCCGACACCTGACAGAATATATGTAAATGTATTTTTACATAGTCATATATATGTAAAACTATATTTATATAATCATTGGAGCTATGAAAACTTAAATTTACATAGTAACTTTTGACATTGAAAATTTTCCGACGACACTTGACAGAATATAAATTTAAATTTTTCTATAAAAAAAAATTTCATATGAAAATTTCAATTTAAATAGGTTAAGAAGACTGTGTAATTTTATATTGTCATATGTAAATACAAATTTACATAGGATGACGTCAGCCCGGTCTGTCCTTAAACCGAAATTATAAGTAAAGATTGATGACGTCACCCCGATTTTCTTTAAATTCGAAATAGAAATTTAGAGTTCACAGGGGTATTTTGGTCTGTTTTGGCTTTGATGTTATGTTTTAAATAATAGGGAGGTTTTATGCATTTGTTCGCTTTCGAGGTTTTTTGTGCAACCATTTAAGTACAGGGAGATTATAACCTGTTGTCTGCATAAAATATTGCAATTTGAACGGGCTGCTTCACAGTTAACTACTTAACTGTCCCGGGAACAATGGCTATTAAGATGGAGATATGAATTGGTTGGGTACTTGGGCTTAAGTTAAAAAGTTTATATACATGAATCACGGGCTTTTTTTGTCATTTTGGATTTTCGACACAGTGAGCGGCAGAAGCCATTAGGCAATTGCAGTAGTGGTGAAACCGTGAAACCCGAGGTATGTTTTGGGCATCAACATAATTTATGCGCCTCTCTCCCTCTTGTAGTCTCATCAATCACAGTGCATTTTCTTGTCTATGTTCATCGGGAACAAATGGTCTTACTTACATAACCTTGTTGTTCAATCAAACTGAGATTTAGCAATCTATTTCATGGGCTAAAAGTAAACTGTTCAAGTCCAAGTACACGCCCATCGATATCGAAATACTGATTCCTAAATTGTTTGAAACAGTTCCTAAAACATGTGAAAAGTTGCAACGTTCCACAGTTCCACCCACATTCTTTCTCAAACAACATATAAAAGTTGAATCCCCAACTCCATTTCTTCCATATTTCTTTCTTCTCCCTTCCATAGAATTTTGAAAAGTTTCATCAATATGAGGTCAAATCAAAGTCTACAAGCCTCATTGTCTATGCCTATTGTTCGTACATGTAAGGGACATCCTATCAGTCACGTGATGTGCATGCACTACGGCTCCCTCAACATAACGTGACCCTCTAGACATACGAACGCCCATCACACTCGCTATATCAGAACACTCGCATACTCAACAGATCAGTGACTCGTCACTCGACTTCATCTCGTGACATCATCACCTCCTACTATCATCATTACTAGCTTATCATTAATCCCCTTTCCCGCCGTAATACATGCATCATTACAGCCATCCACCATCATTATGGAGAACACCATAATTACTTCCTATGATAACTCAGATAGGCCTAAACACCTACAACTGCTATCTATGTGCCTATCCATCTCGACTGCACATCTGTACTTATCAGTACATGTGTTGCACGTGATGCTCACTCTCAATGACTATAAAAGCCAACCCTCAAAGCTATGTGTGGCTTGATTCCAGTCTCACTAACACAATGCTGGATACATAAGTATCTTCTTACTCATGAAGAGCAGCCATTAACACCTAACAAAACCATTCTCTCTTTATTATCCCAACTTAAGAGCAAATAACTAAATCTTAATCCCTGGTGTAAATTTAGACATTTACATTTGGCGCCGTATGTGTTTGATTCTTTGAGAATCCGACAACTCACACAACTTTACCCCCAACAATCAACTCCTCTGCTCCACTTTTCCGATGGACATTGAACCACCTCCCCTACCACAACTGAACTTGTCGATCAGTTATGATCCCTATAAGAACAATACGACGCCTTTAAGACCGCTCACCCCGATCCACCTGCCAATGGTTCTGAAGCAGACAATCAGGCCATTTGAACATCCACAACAATAAGTTATTTTATCATGAACCAAATTCCGAGAATAGTCCATCGACATATGGGCACATACCATCTTTTTCAAGATTGTTCTCAAATTTGAATCCAAATCCCACCCATGAAAGAAATTGTTATAAACATAAATACTACTCAATCAACACCCTTAGACATAGCCAATTGGGTAGTTTGAGTTGGTATCACGATTTCGACCTTTAGAGCATTCCCAATGCAAGCAGCTTTGATCAGCAGCTTGTTACCTCCACATAGGCGCCACAGAGGACTATTTCCCCTCATAGCTACCTTGCTGGTAAAAAGCTATCAGGGTTGCCCAATGCAAATGTGACTTTAAACTTTGGACAGAATGTTTCATTCCGTCTAACTGTAAAAAATGAAAAAATATCGAAAAAATGGCAACCGAAAAAGGTCGAAAAAACTGAAAAAAAGTCAAAAAAATATGTGGGTACGGAAAAAAAACAATTTTTTTTTAAAAAATACACAAGACGGAATAAAAAGTTCCGTCCGATGCTCACAACTCAATAACAATCTTAGTAGCAAGTACTACCCTCATTGTCACTTAGTGAAAAACTATCCTCATTGTCACCCTTGCATTGGGCCATTGCTTTTTGCTCAACAAGGATATGACAAGTTGCTATTTTCTCTCAAAACTGCTTGCATTGGGAATGCTCTTAGAATCAAGCCTGAGTCTTGAAAATATTCAAATTTTGGACACTGAAAAACATTACACCGCTAGTGAGATGAATCAGTATCGTGATTTTAATACTATAGAATCAAGCCTTAGTCTTGACAATGATCAGAATTTAGAGACATGAAAACGTGATACCACTAAATGACCGTTAAAACTAGACTCAGGACCGGTGTGAAATCTCTAGTGTCATATTCTTTAAGTCGCTATATTATGGAGACTAGTTATGAGAAAAAATCAACATGCAGAAATAAGATTATTAGAGCGAATAGAAGAGGAAATATGATGAATAGAATAATGCTAAGGCGACGTAGTCTACTTGTGAGGCCACACAGTTCTTATTCGTTCTTTGTGATGGATAAATCATCATCTTTTGAAGAGACAAGTAAGCGACTGGCTAAGATTTGGGCTAAACTTCCTTCATCAAGTGAGAAGAAAGTAAGTACAAATGTATAATAAGGTAACATTTCTCTCACTTTCTCTAGCATAGTAGCATTCTAATTAGGACTTAGGAGTTCGTGATATGAATGATTGTTTTTTTTGACTGACGTTAGGGGGCAAAATTACTCACACTTCTCCTTTTTTTCTTTCACAACCATGAGCGTGTTGGAGTTATCCCTCACATGAGGAGAGAAAATGAAGTTTTGTTTGCGTGAAGAAGTCGGAGCGCACGCGCGCTCATATTGGTCTTGCCCAAGGCGCGCACGTGCCCATGCCGTGAACAACTTCCAGTACTTTTAGGGCATGTGCGCTTGACATTGGCCTTGCCGAGAGCGCACCCGCGCCCATACCTATATTTGCATTCTAATTCGCAATAGTAACTGCGAATTTGGAAGGGCAGTATATAAACAGAAATAAGGTTTTGGAAAACCTAAGCAATACAATTGAAACCCAATTTTGAGAGCTATCAAAATTGAGAGATAACCTTTACAGAGAGACAAGCCTATAAAGAGAGAGGAGTGATCTAGTAAAGTGAGAGACTGAAAAGGAGTGATTGTAATCGTCCTTCCCACTTTATAAAAGGATTAGCTCTTATGAAAGTAGGCACCATTGGCCGAATCACGGTATATCTTTGTGTTGTGGTATGCATTTTACTTCTTTACATTATTATCTGTTGTTAATAGTTGTTTAGAGAGTTGGGCATGTTAGGTAGTTTGTAGTTGATATTTAGAATTGTCTGGAGATTGTTGTTGGTTCAAATACAAGTTATCTGTGTAGTGGGGAATCGATTGGTATCGGTATTGATAAGAGCCCAAAACTGTAGTTTTAACCCCTTAATAATCATACTTTTAGACTAAATATGTGAGTAATAATTAAGAGTAAATACTGATTACGTGTTTTTATGCGTTTCAGGCTTCAAAGTCAATTATGTGCACAAATGTGCCACTTTGATGATATAAAGGAGCAATGGTTGGTTGCTAAGGAGTTCTGTGATTAAAGGCCAAGATTCAAGAAGACAAAGCCTTTGTAAAGCCCGGTCAAAAGGTGAAAAGTCAAAGTCCACGCAGGCAGAAATAGTGCACAAAGTCAGCAGAACTTCTGAAGACCGTATATTTGGACTCAGACTTCGGATTTGGGCCTACCTTATGTCAAAACGACCGGCTCGGAAAGAGCTTTCCAATGGTCCAAAATTTGGCCCAATCAGAGGAGCATAAGTGGACGAAACGTCTGTTGAAGTCGAATCCAACTAAAAAGGGGTTTGTGGACTGAAGGAATTGGGTTTTGGGCCTGATTCTCTAGCCCAAAACATGGCTCCAAGCCCATGCACGATTTTGGATCTAATTTCCTCCATATCAACAAAGAAGACTTAATTCTTAAGATACCTAGTAGCTTAGGATAGAAAGGAGCCATTAGAATAGCTTCTAGATCTAGTTTTTAATTGTCTTTTTAATTAAGTTTAGTTCATTTCATTTCTTGTTTTAGATTAAACCTTTAAAAGTATTATTATTTATTAATTAGATAAATAAATTAGTATTATTATTAGTCCCTTCGATTTTGTCAATAGCAGTTATAGATCTAGTTAAAATTCTTGTTGTTGATATCATTTCTTAATTATTAATTATTAAACCTCCATTAGAGGGGGTTGAGAAGCCTTGATGAAAGCTTGACTCCGATTATCGTAGAGTCATCGTAATTTCTATTCCACTCTAGAAACGATTAATTCACCATGAGAATGAGTTTAATCGTTCACATGCTAGTTATGAATTGGTAGAAGTGCCATGTGTAATTAGGGATTAGGAAGAACCAATTGTTTTGCATAGCAGTTCAATTTGGATTACGATGATTCATCGTTAGTAAGTTAAGTTGAGTTAAGGTAGAATCAATCCCCCCTAATTCCTTATCATAGAATCAACGCAGCATTCCGTAGTTAATTAGTTGTATCTTGTGGGTAGTTGCATCGTAGTTTATAATTCGTAAATCTCTCATTAGACTTTAAGTTAATATTATTTATACTTAGAGAACATTAGTATGTGAAAGAACTAGGAGTGGAACGAACTTCCTACTCCACTATATCTGTTTAATAGATAGAGAGTAGAACAATCTTTGATAAATTAGACACATATCATTTTTAGTTTTACTTACGTTTTTAGTTTTATCGTTCATTTCGTAGGTAAACTACCATTTTTACAGTTATCAAATGGCACCGCTGCCATCTTAGTTTTACTTTCGCATTGTTTTCGTAGTATAACTACTTTTCTTAAAGTCCCATTTCACCCACCCACCCTTGTTCGATTCTAACTGTGGTTGTCTTTTTCAGCATTAAACTTCCTCGCAAAAATTGCACGGAGCGCACCTGCACCCCAAAGGAGCGCGACCTGTTCTAAAGTTACTGGAAGTTGAGCGCAACCCGCGCCCAAACAGAGCGCGACCCGCGCTCAAAACACTGTAACTCGAAGTTTACACCGACTTTGCGCTCGCTTCAAAGTGACCCTAGCCCTCGGTGATTTTTGCCGGATTTCCACAGGTTTGTTTCGAACTTCGATTTTTCAAGTTTTTCAGTGTTCTAACTTGTTATATACACTGAACACGCGTAAACAAGACGCTATTCATAAGAGAAGCAAGGACGCAATCAGGTATTCCTTTCTTCCACACCTCGCATCTTCTGTTAGAGGTTTATACTAGAATAGCATGATTGTTTGGAGGTTGTCGTGTTTAGTTAAGTTTGGTCTTAACCTTGTATGAGATTAAGGTCTGGTCGAACAAAAACACCTAACGTAATTACACGGCAACGTCAACAAGCACGCCTATCTAGTATACCACTCATTGCACCTCTAGCAACTATTCCACATACTCTACCTGACACAATACCCGACGAAGGATATACTCCTCTCTCGGACTTTTATAAAGCCTTGAGCGATTGCCCCAAATCTTGCATCGTTCTTGCAGACCCAGTGGGGGATTTCCGAATCCCCCCAAATATTTTTAATTTGTTACCCGTTTTCCATGGTTTAGACCATGAAAAACCTTATCAGCACATGCGTAGGATTGAACAAGTTCTTACAACATTCCACCATCCTACGGTGAGTGTTGAACAAATTAAACTCAGGGTTTTTCCCTTCACTTTAGCCGATAAGGCGGCGTCTTGGTTAACTACCCAAGCGCCTAATTCTGTGGACTCGTGGGCTAAACTTGTTCAGCTATTTATGGAACATTTTTACCCACCCTTAAAGACGGATGAGATGCTTTCCAAGATTCATTTCTTTCGACAAAATCCTTATGAATCATTTTCAGAGGCTTGGAATCATTTCACCGATCTCCTTATAGAGTGTCCACATCATAACCTAGCGAAAGACACGTTAGTTCGTGCCTTTTTCAAAGGACTTCTAAACCACCATAAAGAAGTCCTTGACATAATGAATGGGGGTAGTTTCCTAAGTAAAGGAGCCCCGGAGGCTTATAAATTTTTAGAGGATCAAACTAAAGCGAAAAATAACAAAGCTGGGGGTAGTGACGATATCCACCACCCCGCTAGTTCTTCTAATACAGTTAAGGCCGCCAGTATGTTTGAGATAAAACACGATCCTGAGCTTAAAACTCTAATCGAATCACTCACTAAAAAGGTAGAGGCCATTTCTGTACAATAAAAGCCTATCCCCATCATGAATGTAAATTCCAATTCATGTAGTTTACGTTGGAGTCCCGATAATCCCCGACTCTCATCGTCCCTATAGCCTATGAACATGCTTGTTCCATTAATAGTGAACCTAACGCCCCTTGGAGACAAAATCCCAACTTCGGTTGGAGAAATATCCAACAAGTCACACCTCCAGGGTACAATAATCAATATGTTACGCCAACGCACATTTATAACCAAGCTCCACCACGACAAGGACTGGGTCAGGGTAATTATAATAATTATAACAACCAAGCGCAACCTCGACAAGGTCAAGTACAAGGTCAAGGTAGTTATAATAATTATAATGCTAATAGAGGTATCGTTTCGGTAAATAATAACTATCACAATCTGCCTATAAATAATCAACGTGAGATAGTTCTAGTCACACCACCCGTGACCACTACACCTACCCAACCGGATCGTCTTGACACCTTCATACAGGTGAGCCAACAACTCTTCCAAACCATGGCTCAATCTAACCAACAGCTTCTACAATCCGTTAATAATTTAAGCCAACAGTTGGCATAAGATAAAGCCCAACCCAAAGGTGTGTTTCCAGGTCACGCGATACTTAATCTTAAAACAACAAACACGTCCTTTGAGGTAACCGGTAATACTAGTAATGAAAATGAAAATGTAGGTGAGCTAAATGCCATCACCACTGGATTCGCGAGTGAGTGGTTGATAACAAAATAACTATGCCTATAGTTACCCCCACCAAGAGCCCCCCTACACCTACTACTTTACTAGATAACGAAATAGAAACTGAAGAGCCTACCAATCGTAGAGGTACCCGGTTACAACATAACCCTCGAAACGTAGAAAGCCAAGGTTAAATATCTAGGTGATACATATGCTAAATATAGAGAGAAACCACCGTTTCCATAAAAATTAGCCATGTTAACTAGGGATACAAATTATGAGGAGATTAGGGGCGTTTTCAAGAATCTAACTATAAACCTTCCCTTCCTCGAAGCTATTAAAAGCTACCACACCATGCTAAGTTTTTAAGGAGTTGTGTACTACTAGGCGTAAGACCAATATACCAAAAGACCCTTTTTAACGTAACAATTCCCAACTCTATCGAACATAACGGAATTGTTAAGTACAAGGACCCAAGTCGGTCCCCTATCAGACAATGCACCTTAGGAGATTCCTATCACGACGACCACGTTATTAGACCTAGGGGCTAGTGTTAACTTACTCCCGTTTTATTTGTATAGACAAATAGGTCTAGAGGAGATGCAACCCACTAAAATGACGTTGCAATTAGCTGGTCGGTCTATTAAGTATCCTAAGGGTGTGGTTGAAAACGACACAGTAAAGGTTCGGAGATTTCTACTATCGGCTGATTTTCGTCATCCTCTCGTCTGAAAGTCGCTAACGACTCTGTCCCAATCATCTTAGGGCGTTCATTTCCTGGCAACTACCAATGCGCTCATAAATTGCCGCGATGGTTCGATGTCCATGTCTTTTGGCCATATTTTTGTTGAAGTAAATGTGTTTAAACCAAAGACACAGTTACCCGATTCGTCTATAGATGGAGAGGTTAACATGATCGAGAGATTCGCTCGAGATTATTTCAACAACACGTTCCCTGATAATCAGATGCCCAAATTTCTTTCCTTTGAAAGTTCAGACTTCAACATTTTCATCCCTACACTAGTCGATACACATATTATGGATGAGGACGAGATAGATGACTTTCTCAAAGATATAGATGAATACCATAGTAATGTGGATATGACCAGGCTAGATGAGGAATTTGATGAGTTTCTTAGAGCAGGTGATGAGTCACCCTATCAAGAACTACTTTGCACAACATCCGCCTCGACTCCCCTCCTTCCACCTTTTCAAAGGAATCTCGAGTTTGCACTCGATCCTTTTGTTTCTCCTGTGCTTCATAATTTTTTAAATCCTCCTAGAAAACAAATACTTCAGAAGGACAAACCATTTGACACCTTCATTTTCAGAATTGAGATAGTCCCTACCTACACCATGAATGAGTTTTGTGCTAAACCCACATCCTCATTTTTTCCATGCTTTCCTTCTACAACTTATCCATATCCACCATATCTTCCACAACCATTCATTTTTCCACACTTATTCACTAGGACACCCTCTCGTTCAAAGATAAAAAAGAAGGTGCATGTTAGGTTACGTTATATGTCTATCCGACTTCGCTTTCATTTCACTAGGTTGCGTCATAGGAAATCTTGGTGCTTGATTGTGTTTGGGTACGTTTTTTGTGATATTTATTTATGGAATGATCTACAACTATTTCGGTTGTTGATATATGATAAACTGAATGTTCATACATATGTTTAGATAAAGTCTCGAGTATCTGACTATAAACGACTCAATTTTTGTGTTTGTTGCATTTCCTTTCATTTCCAGATATTGGTGAGTGCACCATTAAGGTAACCGGGCCCTCCCTATGGAGTGTGTGGCTGTAAGTACCGGATACTAAGTCCACGTTTAACATAATTCACGTTTTAAACTCATGCATGTTTTCTCGGTTTTTGAGTCATGTTTCTCTATGGGGTGAATTATGTCTTTATTGCTTATTGTTTTTCTTTATATTAATATGTATTTATAAAAATAAAATATATATATATATATATATATATATATATATATATATATTATATAATAAACATAGTAATCTAGGCAGTCTCGGGAATATGACTTTAAAAGACCCACTTTTAAAAAAAAAAAAAAAACAAATTTTCTAAACTCTGTTGTAAAAAATTTGTTTGGGGGTGTGTTCGTGTTTCCGTCCTAGAATGTTTTATGTCCTATTAGAGTTTCTTAGGCCATTTAATTGTATTCCGATTCGGGTTGACATAATCTATGAATTTAGAGTTCATTCGTTCGCATAACTTACATCATGCACGCACTTTGAGGCTTTTTCCACTATCTTATATGTCATCCACGGTCGGAATAGAGTGTTTTATGGATCATTGGATTGGAAAT
Organism: Coptis chinensis; assembly: GCF_015680905.1. Lineage (NCBI taxonomy): Eukaryota > Viridiplantae > Streptophyta > Magnoliopsida > Ranunculales > Ranunculaceae > Coptis > Coptis chinensis. The sequence goes on from NC_141456.1 coordinate 44,750,114, forward strand.
TCTCTCATGATCATTTCCATATCTCATTCGCAAAAATCGGACCAGTAACGAAGCGGCAATGTTAGTTTGAATTCGCGCTAAAAATCGACAAAAATTTGAAAAATTCGAATTGGGCTTGGGCCCAACTCGCGCGCACCGGCAGCGCACCTGCGCCCCTATGTTTCCACCAACAGTCATGAGTTTTCATCTTCACCGCCGCCATTAATAAGCAAACAAGGTTCAAACCCTAAACCAAAAATTAAAATTAAAAAGAAAACTACCTACACCCACGCCAAACATCCAAACCCACTCCAAATCTTCTCAAAACCGTCCCACCACCACCTCCATCAATTTACAAAACCAAAAACCACCGAAAAATCCAAATCTTGGAGCTGCCACGCCACCACACCACCACCACCATCATTTTTTTAGTGAGGTTGTCCCTCATTGCTTCCCCCTACCTTATTCAAACCCCCTAACCTTATCACAACTTCCAATGGCTCAACAACGCCGGATTTTGCCAGAGCAAGCATTTACTGGCGACCACTTCGCGCCGTTTTACGGTGACGAAATGGTTAGTAGAGATTGGAATAGCTTGTGGTACTCGACCGACGCCTTTTACCACGAAGAGTTAGTCCGACGGTTTTACAACACGAGGGAGTTGGAGGGGAATATAATTTTTGTTACGGTGGCAAAGAGGAGGAAGGAAGTAACTACTGGGTATTCTAGGCATTCCGCCTAGAATCCATCTTGATGCCACGTTACAGGAGTCCCAATATACTGGGGTAGAGCCTTTGATGCACGCGATTGTTACCGAAGGGAACTACAATGTGAGCTCGCATTGTGTTCGCCAGGCATCCCTCAGAACCAACCAGCTGGCTACAGCTCAATGGATTGGTAGGAATGTCATAAGGAAGGAGAAGGTCAGCGACATCGGTCTGAATTGCCTTCACATTCTATGGATACTCCAGGAGCAGAAGTATGAGTTATGTATCTTGGAGTTTTTGCTTAATATGATTAGGGGAGTGGGGAAGTCTATTGCACCTCTCCCTATTTTGATAACCAAGATCATGCTGAAGTTGAGAGCGACTCCAACGTCTGATAGGATTTGCCTTATCCTACACCGAAATCCTCGGATTTATAAGGAGTGTATCCAACAAGTTTGGAGGTTGCCTGAGGATAGGGTAGTCGACGAGGAAGACGTCGGAAATGAGAATGACTCGGAGGATGAGGAGGACTTGACATGTTTTGATGCTGATGCATTGGAGAGGTGTTGGTCAGATGCAGAACGCATGGCTGTGATTCATCGTGGCATGCGTTCACTCAATACTATCTGTGAAGACCTCCAAACTTGATATGCTACTATGCACCATAACCCGAGATTCGTGCCAGAGAGGATGATGGCGGTGGGAACGGATAAAAAGCTGGAATCTTAGCGCCCGATTCGAGCCGATATGCTTGCACGCTTTCCACCTCCGCGGGGATCTCTCTTCGAGGATACATCATCGAGGCACGCCGGCGTCGTCGCCGAAAAGGCGAATGGTCTTTGGTCCATCGGAGCTCGGGGAGCCATCTCTGGCGTTTGCCCTCCGCTACCGAAGACCGGCGTGTTTAGGGATAGTATAGCTTGATGATTTTTATTTGTAGTTTTATTATTGTTAGTTATTTTAATGTAAGTTTTAATTCGGTAATTTGAATTTTGTAGTGAAATGTACTTTGAATGAAAATTTTAATATAATGCGGTTATTTTCATTGTGCGTGGTTGTTTAATATTGATCCCACCTTCCCAAATTGTTTGGGGGTGGTATTATCTATTCCAGTATGATTTTTATATGACCCTCATTTTTAGAAGTTATTTCGGAGTTAGGGTGAGAATATTGCCGATCTGGGCATATCTATGAATAAATATTGGTTAGGATGAAATCTCGATAAGTTAGGTAGTTTTATCATAAATTCAACCTAAAAGATACTACTAGGGTTGTTTTAGAATCAAGAATATGAGTTGTTTCCGTTTCGGGTTTGAAAATTTTAGTATTTCCGAAAATTGCCGTAAATGCATTTTGGCAACTTCCCGATTCGTTTTAGCAACTTAAAACCTATAAAAATTTCATTCATTCTACACTCACAACCCACACTACACCTAACTTCCATCTCTCACCTTTCACTCCCACGTTTCCGTTGTTCTTCACCATTTTCACAAATCGGCACCTCGGGCGCACCTACGCTCGGTGGGATCGCGCTCTAAACCATTGTCGAAATTTTACCGAGGGCACTGCGCCCAAAACACTTGTAAATCCAAAAGCACCAGGCGCACTGCGCCCAAAATTTGGCGCCAATACGACCTCCGTAGACCATAAATTTCGGTTTTTGCGGGTTGTTCGGATCGAGTTGCAGCTGTTCGAGGGTCATTTTGAGATGACATCTCCTACAATAATACCGAACAGTCTTTGAAGATTTGTTCCAAAGCACTACTTATGGTGCTTGGTTTGTGAGGTGATCACATCGTAAAGGGAACCGCTTATGGTAAAAACGATGAACTTTATTCTCCAACACTTGCATCTTATTTTTATGATAATTGTATTTTCTTTGAGAGACCGGATGGAGAACAAGTGTTCTCCATCAACATTAATGATGAACCAATGGAAATTACCAGGTTCTTGCTAGCATTTGTTCTTGGACTTGCTATGCCCGCTGAAATACAAGACCCATGGTGCTATTGGGTAGATAATATGCATGTCTACACTTATGAGTTTTTACATGAGTCGTATGGGGCAGACATTTTCCGTATCGAGGACCAAGGGGAATATAACGTCGCCTTAGGTAGCCTGTCCATGAACATAGGAACTGTTATGTTTTGGATCATGTTAAACATTTTAGGGGAATGATGTTTTTCTTTTGTAAATGATGCCACTTGCAGCGTCTTCCTTGCTTTAGCCACGGGACGTATGTGCCATGACCTTCCCAGAACCTTGATGTCTAGTTTAGCTCGAGCCCATAGCATGAGGCATAAGTACCTTCTTATGTCTGTTATAATTTCCCGTATTATGCTATGTTTCTTTCCTATTTTTTGTACACGTTTCACGGATTGGATTACGGTCGACACTGTATGACCCACCAATAGTATTATTCGATATTTCCGTGCAATGACTTGGCAAGGGTGGAGGATACAACTTCATCATCGAGGTTGCACCCTACACCTGTCGGACCAAAGTGGCTTTAATAGGTTAGCAATAATAGATGATAAATGGCGGGGAAGCCCGGCAAATTAACATGGCATGGCGGGATGCGAAGGAACCTCACTTCTTTATAGAAGAAGAGGATGAGGAGGATGAAGAATAAAAGCGGGGAGATAAGGTCGGTTTTAATTCCGGTTAGTTAATGCGCTTATGTCCAAAGCAATTTTATTATGTTAACCCCATAATGGGTGGAACTCTTATAAAGTTGCGTCAGTTTTTTTTATTTCCTATATTAGTATGTTCTAACCTTGTTTTGCAGATGTTCCAGAATTTCACGCGTTTCCATGGTATTTTTCCTACCCTATTTATTTAAATGCTTTGAGGACAAAGCATGCTTCTTTGTTTGGGGGGGCATAGAAACACGTGTAATTAAGGCATCTGTTAGGATATAGATATGTATAATATGCATTTGTTTTCAAGTTAAAAATTTCAAAAATATAAATAAATAAGTTTATGCTATACACTTAGGAATATTGGTATTGTTTTCTTTCTTTATGCTCTTAACAATCTAGAAGTCTCACGTAGCTTTTGCATCAGAATAATTATTAGAAACTTAGGTTAATATGTAGGTAATAATCTTTGCATCTATCTATAAATATATTACATGAGTATCTATGATTGTTAGCAGTAAGTTTCTGAAATCTAGGCTAGAGTACTTATTCTACAAATCCTGTGAGAATATAGCCTAAAGCCTTATATGAGTGAAACATTTGAGAAATGACACAAGGGAGAAGTAAAATCCGGATAGAGAAATCACACGTCCACTTGCTTGATCACTATATCATATCCTAAGCGAGAATTTAGGCCCTCTTTAGATCGATATATCTAGAAATTCAACCCTTATGAAATTATTTTCCGCTAGTCGCCCCTCTAAGCCTTTCCTTAACCTTCCATAAACCGCAAATCCTTTACCCTGTTACAAAAACAAAACAAAATAAAAAAAAAAAAAAAATTCAACTTACCCAATCTAGAATAAGTCTGAGAATAGAATGAGTGAAGAAAGAAGAAGAGAAAAACCTGTGTAAACAAAAATTAGTTAAGAAAAGAAGTTTCCATCCAAGGAAAAGAAAAAGAAAAATAGAAATAAATAAAAACTCCAAAAATAGAATAAAAAGATGTCAAAAGCCAAAGAAAAGAAAAAGAAAAATATGGTTAAGGATGGAAACAAAGTATAGCAGCAAAAGAAAATAACAAGGTTTTCTCTAAGTTACATAATATGAAGACTCTATTATCTCAGACTTGTCCTTTTGAATATCCATTTCATTCCTTCTTAAACCATCTCCTAATCCCCGCAACACCTAATAAAGACCTCTAGCTCAATTAGGAATAGGTTAGTGTGATAGTAAGTGGCAGATGTGTTTGATCGACTCCGGCTTCCTTGTTTGTCATTGAGATTGCAAGGTAAAGTGTGCCCACTGCACACTGGAGTAGCGAAACTTGAGAGGGAAAATCAGAGTGTTTGTATCTTGACTTATATGTGAGAACCTACTTAAGGTCGCTATTACGAGTTTTTAGAAATGGACCTGTTAATGCAATTCATAGTATTACTCATTGTATATATGTTTATTCGTAGATGATCGATTATTATGCATATATTAACTTAGGTTTCGACTTGATTATTTTATATTAATTGCTAGTGAGATGTATAGTTAATTTAGAGCATGAATAAGGAAACAATAGTTTTATTTCTTAGTCGTTGTAGTACAGATGAAGTTTGTGAGTACCTGATAAGAGCCCAAAGCTGTAGTTTTAACCCTGTAACAGTCATACTTTTAGACCAATTATGTGAGTAATAATTAAGAGTTAACACTGATTACGTGTTTTTATGCATTTCAGGTTTCAAAGTCCATTATGTGCAGAAATGTGCCACTTTAGTGAGATAAAAGAGCAAATGTCGGTTACTAAGGAGTTCCGTGATTAAAGGCCTAGATTCAAGAAGACAAAGCCTTCCTAAAGCCCGGTCAAAAGCTGAAAAGTCAACACGGGCAAGAACAGTACACAAGTCAGCAGAACTTCCGATGGCCATATCTTTGGACTCAGATCTCGGAATGGGGCCTACCTTATGTTAAAACAACCGGCTCGAAAAGAGCTTTCCAATGGTCTAAGCCTTGACCCAATCAGAGGAGCAAAAGTGGATGAAAAGTCTGTTGAAGCCAACTGCAGCTGAATAGGCCTTTTTGGACTGAAAATATTGGGTTTTGGGCCTGATTCTCTGGCCCAAAACATGGCTCCAAGCCCATGCACGATTTTTAGATCTGGACATATAAAAACCAAAGCTTAGCTCTTTGTTAATGGTAGCTAGTTAGACCTAAAACAATATAGATAATTCTAGATCTAGTTTAATTAATTAAATTAAGTTTTAGTTCCATTTTCAATTCTTGTTTTAGATTAAGTCTTTGAATCATTGTTCTTGATTGATTAGATAAATAAAATAGTTATTTTATCAATTTCGAATTGTGTTATTTCAATCTATTAGATCTAGTTTTAATTATTGTTGGTTACCATTTCTTAGTTGTTAATTAGAATTTAATTATCGTTTAGTTTAGATTAGTAAATTTGAATCTTGATAATATGTTTAGTTTAGATTCATATGGGAATGATTGCGGAATGATTCAAGGCTAAAACCTCCATTAGAGGGGTTGATGAAGCCTTGATGAAAACTTAGTGGTATAGTGTAGAAGCATTGTAGAATCTATTCCAATCTAGAAGGTCGTGATTCGCCATGAGAATGGATAGACGACCTCACATGCTAGTTAGTACTCGGTAGAAATGCCATGAACACTAGGGATTAGAACTCGAATTTCTTGCCGTAAGAACGTAAGAATCGAGATTCAAGAATCTATGCTAGGCTATTAAGTTGGATTCGAGGTGGATTTAATTCCCCTCTAATCCTTTATCTAGATTCAAAACAATCATATTTCCATAGCATTCGTAGTTAGATTCAACATAATCAATTTCATATAGGTATCGTAGTATAACACACCTTCGTAAAGCTTTCATTAGACTTAAAATCGACTAATTAGATTAGAAAACAATTCCATGCTAGAGCACTAGGAGTGGAACGAACTTCCTACTCCACTATATCTCATAGGATTGAGAGTAGAGAAATCTTTGATAAGCATATAGGATCATAAATAGTTTTAGTTTACTTACATTTTGAGTTTCATCGTTCATTTCGTAGGTAAGCTATTCAATTTTTCCATTATCAAATGGCGCCGCTGCCATCTTAGTTGCACTTTAGCATTGTTTTCATAATAGAATTAGTCATTTTAAGTCCCATTAAACCCACCCACCCTTGTTTGATTCATCTTTGTGGTTATCCGTTTCAGCCGTCGAAAAAATTCGCGACAAAATTACATTGGCGACCCGGCTTATAAAAGCGCACTGCTGCGCCTATAGTCTGGAACACGACCCGCCCTCATACCGAGAGCGACCCGCCCTGATTTTACTGGACCACGAGAGCGACCAGCCCTCACACCGAAGTAGCGACACGCCGCTAAGTCATCGAACAAGGAGCTGATCACGCTTTATCGCGGCGCGCTGCGCATTCTAAGCCAAAAAATCCCGGATTTCAATAGGTTTGTTTCAAACTTTGATTTTTAAGTTTTTCAGTGTTCTAACTTGTTATTTACACTGAACACGCGTAAACAAGACGCTATTCATAAGCGAAGCAAGGACGCTATCAGGTATTCCTTTCTTCCATACCTCACATCTCTAGTTAGAGGTTCATACTAATATATCAAGATTGTTTGGATTGTTGTCGTGTTTAGACTTAGACTTGCATGAGATTAAGGTCTGGTCGGAGAAAAACACCGAACCTAATTAACCGTCAACGTCAACAAACAAATCTATCAAGTATACCAATCACTACACCTCTAACTAATATTCCACCAACCACACCTGACATAATGGCTGAAGAAAGAGAGACTCCTCTCTCCGACTTTTACAAAGCCTTGAGTGATAGCCCTAAATCTTGCATCGTTCTAAGGACCCGATTGGGGGATTTTCAAATTCCCCAAACATATTTAATTTGTTACCCGTTTTCCATGGTTTAGACCATGAAAAACCTTATCAACACATCGTAGGATTGAACAAGTCCATACAACATTCCATCATCCTACGGTTGGTGCGGAACAAATTAAATTGAGGATATTTCCCTTCACCTTAGCCCGATAAGGCGTCTTTGGTTAAGCGCCCAAAGCCTAACTCGTGGACTCGTGGGCTAAACTTGTTCAATTTGTTTATGGAACATTTTTACCCACCCCTAAAAGACGGATGAGATGCTTTCCAAGATTCATTTTTTCCGACAAAATCCTCATGAATCGTTTTCGAGGCTTGGAATCGTTTCACCCGACCGCTTATTGAGTGTCCACACCATAACCTAGCAAAGACACGTTAGTTCGGGCCTTTTTCAAAGGACTTCAACATCACCATAAAGAAGTCCTTGACATAATGAATGGGGGTAGTTTCCTAAGTAAAAGAGCCTGAGGCTTACAAATTTTAGAAGATCAAACTAAGCGTAATAACAATTTGGGGGTAGTGATGATATCCCCCTCTGTTAGTTCTTCTTCAACTATTAAGGGCTGCGGTATGTTTGAGATGAAACCCGATCTAGAACTTAAAAATTTAATCGAATCTCAAACTAAAAAGGTTGAGGCTATTTACGTGCAACAAAAGCCTATCCCGTAATGAATGTTAACTCCAACCCATGTAATGTCGTTTTGAGTCCCGAGCACCACGACTCTATTGTCCTCTCGCCAATGAACAACAACAATTAGAGCAAGATAATGTTTATTCCATTAATAACTATCCTATTCCTAATGCCCCATGGAGACAACATCGACTTTAGTTGGCGAAACAATCAACAAGTTTCACCTCCAGGGTCTAATAACCAAAATGTTAGGCAAGCAAACAACTATAATCAAGCTCCACCTAGGCAAGGCTAGGGACTAAGTAAGGGAAATTATAATAATTATAACAACCAAGCGCAACCACAACAAGGTTTAGCACAAGGTCGGGGTAATTATAATAGTTATAATACCAATAGAGGTATCGTTCCGGTTAACAATAGTAACTATCACAACCCACCCATAAATAATCAACGTGAGATAGTTCGGTCACCACACTGTGACTACTACACAATCACACCGGATCGTTATAGGCCTTTTTATACGAGGTTACCCAACAACTTTTCCAATCAATGACTCAATCAAACCAACAGATCTTACAATCCATAAATCGGGGCATACAACAGTTAGCCCAAGAGAAAGCCCAACCAAAAGGCGTGTTTCGGGACAAGCCATACCCAACCCTAAAACAACAAACATAGCCTTTGAGGTAAGCGGTAATATTAGTACGGAAACGACAATAGTAGGTGACTGAATGCCATCACCACTCTCCGCCTCACGGAAGAGTGGTTGATAACAAAGTAACTATGCCTATAGTTATCCCATGATACTCCTACACCGGATATTGAACTAGATACCGAAATAGAAACCGAAGAGCCTACCAGCGTAGAGGTACCCGGTTAAACCACAACCTAAGAAACAGAAAGGCAAGGTAACACATCAAGTCGAGCCATACGCTAAATATAGAGCAAAACCACCATCCCTCAGAAGTTAGCCATGCTAACCAGGGATACAAACTTTGAGGAGATTAGGAACATTTTCAAGAATCTAACGATAAACCTTCCTTTTCTCGAAGCTATTAAAAAGCTCCCTAACCACGCTAAGTTTCTTAAAGAGTTGTGCACTACTAGGCGTAAGACCAACATACCTAAAGACGCCTTTTTAACTGAACAATTCCCAACTTTATCCAAAAATAATGGAATCGTTAAGTACAAGGACCCTGGTCGTCCTACTGTAAAATGCACCTTAGGAGATTCCCACACGATGACCGCTTTATTAGACACGGGGCGAAGTGTTAACTTACTCCCCGTATTACTTGTATAAACAAATAGGTCTACAGGAAATGCAACCTACAAAAATAACGTTGCAATTAGCGGATAGGTCAATTAAGTATCCTAAGGGTGTAGTGGGAAACGTGCTTGTTAAGGTTCAGGATTTCTACTATCCCGCTGATTTTGTTATCCTCGATCGAGAAAGTAAGCCAACGACTCTGTACCCGATCATCTTAGGGTGCCCTTCTTAGCAATTGCCAACGATTATTTATAAATTGCGGCGATGGTAAGATGTCCTTATCTTTTGGCCATCTTACGGTTGAGGTAAATATTTTTAAAATGATGAAACAATTACCGATTAGATCTATAGATGGGGAGGTTAGCATGATCGAGAGCTTAGCTCAAGATTATTTTAAAAACATATTTCACGAAAACAATATGTACAAATTCCTTTCTTTTGGAACTTCAGATTTTGTAAATGACTCCTACTTAGAGGAAGTCAACACCATCCTTGAGTCCACACCAATTGTAAACGCCCGGTTGCTCCACATATTGAGTATGAAGACTTGCTACCTAAGCAAGTATTCATTATGCAAAAATGAGGACCCGACGAAACATCTATTGATTTTCCTTCCACCCCGGTCTTAAACCCCTTCCACCGAGTTAAAATATATTCAACTTGATCCGGATGGTAGTCATCCGGTAATTATATCTTCTGTTATCTAAGAATGAAGAGACGTTTATGTTGTCTGCGATTGGTTGGTCACACAAGGTCCTATGAAATGGAGGATAAGCCCATTCATGTAGTTCTAAGAAATCGGGGAGTTACCATGGAAATTGAAGGGTGAACCCCGCTGGAACCCCGCCATGAAAGAGGTGGTTAAATGCTATGACACGATAAAGGGTAAGATCACTTTCCTAAGAAATCGGGGAGTTACCTTTTATAGATCAAATGCTTTCGAACGGTTAAATGCTATGCGAAAGGATCACTTTCCCTTTTTATTGATCAAATTTCTAGCTGGATGCTTTTATTGTTTTCGGATGGCTATATTTTCAGATTATTATTGATATTGATGATCAAGAAAAGACTACCTTCACATGTCCCTTTGGAACGTATGCCTATAAGCGAATGCCTTTTTGGCCTTTGTAATGCTCGAACCTTGGAACCTTCCGGTATTTGTGTGCTTCATATATTTAGTGACATGGTAGAGCTTTATGGAAGTTTTCATGGACGATTTTTTCTATCTATGGAGACTCCTTCACAGACTGTTTGTCTAACCTGTCTAAGGTTTTGGCACGGTGTGAAGAAAAGAGCCTCGTTTTAAACTGGGAAAAGTGTCATTTTATGTTGAAAAATGGTATAGTACTAGGTCACATTGTATCTAGTGATGGCATCAAAGTAGATAAGGCCAAACTAGATAAGATAGCGACTCTACCTAAACCACGGACTGTCCGTGATATTAGAGCCTTTCTAGGCCATGCAGGTTTTTATAGGCGATTTATTAAAGACTTCTCGAAAATAGCTAGCCTTTTAACTAATCTTTTTTTTTTTTTTTTTGAAATAACTAGGGGTTTTTTGGTCTCCCCAATCTTTATATATGGGACTATGAAACTCGCAGATACATTTTCCCTACCTTATCCGCCAAGATCAAATCATTAAGTTTGAGATCCAGCGGTGGTATAAAGTACACACACTCATTACAAAAGTTCCTACTTAGCTTAGATAGATAATTTGCGACTCGGTTACCCTCGCGAAAAACATGCTTAAAAGTGACCATCTCGAACTTCAAAATCTCAGCTTGTATATGAGCGGCTATGTTCGGCGGTGCCATGGCACCTCTTCCTCCCTACGCCAAAATCCATGATCGCTCTCAAAGAGAATCCATTTGCACTTGAATTATGCTAATCCTCATATGTGCCGCGACCTTCTAGCCTTTTTCGAACTCCCAATAACTCTTGGTACAAAGCCCGACATTTCGTTGAGCTGCTATTATACGCCATTAGAGCATCTCCATTCCAATCCCTTACCGCTCCACCATAGCTGGCCCTTTCCTTTTGTACCGATCCATATGAATTCAGCACTACTAACCCATCAGGTGGTTTACTCCATTTTACCCATACCTCATCTCTTTGCTTTAGAGTAACTCCTATTCCCAGTTTCGCTAGCAGCACTTTTGCAGCCTTCTCCTCTTTTACCTGCTCCAGTGTTTTACCCATATAGATTTTCATGCTGCTCAAGACTTTCTGGCTCACAACATCAGCTGATCGATATCTGTCTTTCTTCAGCCTCCAGTTTCGCTCATTCCAAATGGTTTGGACTGCCGCACATGTAAAGGCTCTTATCACTTCAGAAGCTAAGGTATTTGCTCTGCAAAGCCTCATCAAGTAATACCATTCAATATGTGATGCTCGCACCATCTCTGGCAGTCCCATGGCTATCTTGAAATTCTACCAGACCAGCTTCGAGAACGGACAATCAAAGAAGAGGTGTGCTGAACTTTCTTTGTGACACCCACACAAGCAGCACTTTGATTGTGCTATCACCCTCTTGGCCATCAACCTATTCTGAGTTGGGAGAGTACCCGGAAACAGCTGCCAAGTGGTAAAGGAGTGCTTCGGTACTGAATATTTCCCCCACACAATCTTAAACCATTTTACCTTACTTCTCACTTTTTTCAGTACAGAGTAGGCTGAGGATGTAGAGAAATTTCCTGTACTTCTCACTAATCTACTTTTGAAAGATGCAATCTTTGATTTTAATTTTAACTATAAGCAGGCTTTTGAAACTTTGAAAGCCGCCCTAACCTCTGCACCAATTATACAGCCTCCCGATTGGTCTAAACCTTTCGAACTCATGTGTGATGCTAGTGACTATGCAGTTGGTGCAGTCTTGGGACAAAAACTAGATAATAAGTCCACTGTTATTTATTATGCTAGTAAAACATTAAACGATGCTCAACGGAATTATTCAACTACCGAAAAAGAATTCTTAGCCATAATTTATGCTTTAGATAAGTTTCGTCCTTATTTGGTTGGTTCTAAAACCTTAGTTTACACAGACCATGCAGCCCTTAAGTACCTTCTTGCGAAGAAGGATGCTAAGCAGAGATTAATCCGATGGATCCTTCTCCTGCAAGAGTTCACATTAGAAATAAAGGACAAAAGAGGGGTCGAAAACGTAGTTGCCGACCACTTATCTAGACTCACAAACGACGATCGATCGATGATCGAGTCCATATCGGACTCTTTTTCCTGATGAGCATCTGTATGCCATTTTTTCAGCACCATGGTATGCTCACATTGTAAATTATTTAGCGGCTGATGTTATGCCTTATAATTGGTCAAGAAATGAATGTAAGAAGTTCTTGGCTAGAGTTAAGTTATACTACTGGGATGAGCCCTATCTTTTTAAGTATTGTGCGGATCAGATTATTCGTCGTTGTATTCCCCAGTGGGAATACAATGAAGTTCTATCGTTCTGCCATGACAGAGAGTGTGGTGGCCATTTTAGTGGGATGAAAACAGCCGCTAAAGTTCTTCAATGTGGATTTTATTGGCCTACCCTTTTTAAGGATGCCCAAGTGCATTGCAAGACGTGTATTCGTTGCCAACAACTTGGGCGAATCACGAAGCGTAATATGATGCCATTAAATCTAATCTTGATAGTAGAAATTTTTGACGTTTGGGGCATTGATTTCATGGGTCCTTTCCCGGTTTCCCACGATTTCATTTATATTCTAGTTGTCGTGGACTACGTGTCTAAATGGATAGAGGCCCTAGCTTGCCGTAGCAATGACCATAAGACCGTTGTATTTTTTATTAAAGAATATATTTTCTCGGTCGGGTTTGGCATTCGAAAAGCCATCATTAGTGATGGTGGAACACATTTTTGCAACAGAGTTGTTGCATCCCTAGTGAAAAAGTATGGAGTTACACACAAAGTAGCAACTCCTTATCATCCACAAACTAGCGGACAAGTAGAAGTTTCTAATAGGAAAATCAAAAAGATTTTAGAAACAACTGTAAACCCTGATAGGAAAGACTGGTCAAAGCGTCTATCGGATGCCTTATGGGCGTATAGAACTGCTTTCAAAACTCCTATAGGTATGTCTCCCTTTAGACTTGTATTTGGGAAACCATGTCATTTGCCCGTTGAATTAGAGCACCGTGCTCTGTGGGCTATAAAAAGCCTTAATTTCAATATTGATGAGGCAGGTGTCGAACGCAAGTTGCAATTGAATGAGCTTGAAGAAATCCGTGGCGATTAAATGCGATCTCGCGAAGGATTATAAAGCTAACATGAAACGTGTTCATGATAAGCATATCTTGCGCAAAGAGTTTGTGGTCGGTCAAAAGGTCTTGCTTTACAACTCCCGTCTACATATTTTCCCAGGAAAACTAAAAACCCGTTGCTCTGGCCCCTTTCTGGTTACTGAAGTCACCCCTTACGGGGCAATCACCTTGGTAAATCCAAATGACAACAGTACCTTTCAAGTTAATGGTCAACGGTTAAAACATTTTCACGAACTTCTGTCCCCTGATGTAGAGGAAGTCCTTTTACAGGACCCTGTCTATGAGGACTGACCTTGTCATTTGGTGTACTTCCTTTCACTCCCATATAGTGGTAAGTGCACCATTCAGGTAACCGGGCCCTCCCTATGGAGTGTGTGGCTGTAAGTACCAGATCCTAAGTCCATGGTTAACATAATTCACGTTTTCCACTTTTGCATGTTTTCTCGGTTTTTGAGTCATGTTCCTCTATGGGGTGAATTATGTATTTATTGTTTTTCGTGTTTCTTATAATAAACTAATAAAAAATAAAATAAAAATAAAAATTCTAAAATCATAGAAATAGCAATCCAACAAGTCTTGGGAATCTGACTTTAAACGACCCACGCTTTAAACAAATTTTGTGTTTAAAAATTTGTTTGGGGGTGGGCAGTCGATCTTTCCATCGGGATTGCTCGAACTTTCCATTGGTGTTGCTTAGGCCCATTACTTGTAGTTCAATTGGGTTGATGTAATCTAAACCTAGAATTCCTTCGTTCGCATAACTTACATCACACACGCACTTCGAGGCGTTCTTCCACCCTCTTATACGTCACCCATGGTTGGAATTGAGTGTTCTATGGATCATTGGATTGGAAATTCTCTATTGATCATTTCCATAACTCATTCGCCAAAATCGGGCCAGTAACGAAGCGGCAAATTGAATTTGAAATTGCGCGAAAAATCGGAAAATTTTGGAATTCAAATTGGGCTTGGGCCCAAACCGCACGCACGACTGTGCATCTCCTTCCTTCCCAAACCGCACGCACAGTGTTTCCCTTTCAATCCCGCCGGTTACAAGTTAAATCAAACTTTGAAAAAAAAAATAAAAAAAAAAGAGAGAAGGAAACCTAACTACACCCACACCAAGATAATCAAAGCCAACTTAAATCTTCTCTAAACCATTACCACCACCACCCTAACTCGAAAAACAGCCACCAGTTCAAGTAACCACCGCCACCACCGTGTTTTTAGTAGTTTTCTTCACACTCGCCTCCCCACAGTCTACAAAACCATTACTTGTCTAAAAACTTCAATGGCGCTTACGACGTAGAATTTTTTGCGAGCACGCGTTTGCTTAAAGCCGGTTTAGCGCCATTTTACGGCGGAGATGATTAAGAGGCATTGGAACGGATGTGGTACTTTCGACCGAGGAGTTCTATCACTATGATTTGGTAGAATAGTTTTATAAAAGCGAGAATTGGAAGGGATAGGATTTTCATAAAGTTAGGAGGAGCGAGGAGGGAAGTAACGAGGCGGTTGTTGGCGAAGTGTTAGGAATTACGCTTTTGAAAGCAACTGGTAATGACAATTCGGGAATCGATTATCTTTGGAGTTCCTACTTTGATAAAGGATACTGTCCTGGAGGGTGAATACAATCCGACATCTCATTGCGTCTGCCAGTCCACCCTGAGAACCAATCAATTGGCTGTAGCTCAGTGGATTGGTAGGAACGTCCTCGGGAAAGACAAAGTCAGTGATATCGGCCTGCAATGTCTGCACATTCTCTGGATTTTGCAAACAAATAAGTATAATTTCTGCATCCTTGATTTAATGTTTAATGTGATTCGAGGAGTAGGGAAGAGCTTGGCGCCTCTTCCCGTATTGATCACTAAGATCATGCTCTCCTTTAGAGCTATTGCAAGATCTGCTCCTATTAAGATCAAATTGCATTCTAATGCAAGTATCTATACGGATTGCATCTAAGAGACTTGGCGTTATGCGAAGAAAAAAATGGTTGAGTCGAGGAGGATGAAAGGAAGATATGATATGACATGTATGCGGATGAAGATGCATTAGATAATTGTAATTCTAATTTAGAACGATGCAAGTGTTGCAAAACTGCCTTGCGGTGCGTTTATGGTATTTGTGGAAATATCCGAGATAGGCAGATTGTAGTTCAAAAGAAGCAAGGGAACCTTCGGAGGAGATTTGAAATGCTCGAAGGGGTTCTGGACGATATCTTGTCTAACATGGAGACTATCCACCGGCATCAACAAACCCGATTATGCGATTTTCGATGATGAGATGGAAGCCCAGCTTGTTTGAATAGAGATGCTACGACGATGCCACCCGTGGAGGACTCTGTTTCAGCCGAGTCCGACAGGCATGAGCGTCGTCGCCAAAGGACAGATGGTTCAAGCCAATCTCCATCCCAGGGCCCATCATCATCACAGAACTAGGTGTACACCATCAGTTGTGTTCGCTGTTATTTCATAATTTTGTTTTATTAGTTGGATTTTAATTCAGTAGTTAAATTTAAATAGTAATGTGTTTATTTAATGTTGTTTGGAATTAAATTTTATTTTTAATATAATTGGTTATTTTCGAGTACTGCTTGTTTTATCATTAATCCCACCTTCCCGACTTGTTTGGGGGTGGAAATATTTATACCGAGCATAAGTCGTTATATGATCATCTGCTGTAAAGTTGTATTGGAGGAAAGGTTGATAATTTCGCCGATATCGGCATATCTATGATTTGTGTGGTGGTGGCATGAAATCTAGGAGAGTTTAGAAGTTACTATTCTAAATCAAGTATGAAAGATACCAGGATTTATAGAAAATCATGGAAATGGTTTGTTTCCGTTTTCGGGTTTGGAATTTTTCTATTTCCAAAAATTGCCTTCAAACAATTTGGGAACTTCCCGATTCGTTTTGGTAGCTCAGAACCTATTTAAACTCCTTTCTTTCTACACTAACAAACCACACTACACCCCACCATCATCCCGCACCTTCCACTCTAAGTTTTTCTTTCTTTTTGCTCTAAACCCCGGTTTCAGCACTTACGAGCGCGCCTGCGCCCTCTACATTTTCACGAAATTTTGTCGGGCGCGACGTAATTGCCCTCCTTGAGTAGCGACTTCGGCGCCAAAACACTGTAAAAGCATTAACACACGAAGCGAGACCGCATACGCTTATACTTCGTTAACGGAAATTCCAATTTTCGAGGGTTGGTCCAGGATTTTTGGAACTGTTCAAAGAGTAGTTAAGATGACATCTCCTATAGTCATACCTGAACAGTCTTTCGAAGATGTGTTGGGCATCGAGACCTATGGACATTGGTTCCGACACAGGATCCTGCAGTTAGGATGGCGTCATCTACTGGTAAGTGATGACGATTCATATTTACCACGACTTCATCGCTTATTTAACGACCATGTTAAATTATATTGTAATCAGGATGGAGAACAAGAATTCTCCGTCGTAGTCGAAGACACGGCACATCAATTCGATAAAAATGTGGTCGCTTTAGTTTCAGGATTACCAATACCTGATCCTGTTCACACATGTGCATATATGACCGATAATGCATATCTTTATGATTATACATATTTCCATGAGTATTATGGGGGAGGGGTATTTCGAGTAATGGACCAGGGGCGATATAGCATTGCCCTTGGTAGCCTTTCCCTAAACGTAGGCACCACCATGTTATTCATCCTGATAAATATTTTGGGCGAATGGCGGTTCATTTTCGCAAAGCGATCGCTTTGGTGACATTTTCCTCACTTTAGGCGAGGGGCGTCGCCGATATGACATTCCCGAAAGTATTAGTCGCTAGTCTTAAGAGAGCCCAAACCATGAGGCGTAAAGTATCTTCTTATGCGGTGTTAGTAAGCCGCATCATGCGTAGTTGTTTTACCGTATACGTGCATAATTCACAGATTGGAAAAGGGTTGAAGTCATGAGACCCACCAATCGGGTGGTTCGCTCGTTCGCGAATAATGACTTGGCGGGATGGCAGGTGCAGCCTCATTTGGTTGCCCGTACATCCCATCGGATTATGATAACACTTAACGAGGTTAGCATTAGTAGATGATAGCTGGCGGCAAGCTTGGCAAATTACAATGGTGGCGGGGATGCGAAGGAACCTCGCCTCACTAACGAGGAAGAGGATGCTTAAAGCGGGAGATAAGGTAAGTTTTTAGTTTTGTTAGTTAATGCGCTTATGTCCCAAGCAATTTAATTCGGTTAACCCCATAATGGGTGGAACTCTTATAGAGTTGCGTCAGTTTTTATTTCCTATATTAGTACGTTCTAACTTTGTTTTGCAGATGTTCCTAAATTTCACACGTTTCAATGGTATTTTTCCTACCCTCTTTATTTGCAATACTTTGAGGACAAAGCATGATTCTTGTTTGGGGGGGGATAGAAACACGTGTAATTAAGGCATCTGTTAGGATATAGATATGTATAATATGCATTTGTTTTCTAGTTAAAGTTTCAAAATTTTTCAAAATTATAAATAAATAAGTTTATGCTATACACTTAGGAATATTGGTATTGTTTTCTTTCTCTATGCTCTTAACAATCTAGAAGTCTCACGTAGCTTTTGCATTAGAATAATTGTTAGAAACTTAGGTTAATATGTAGGTAATAATTTTTGCATCTATCTATAAATATATTACATGAGTATCTATGATTGTTAGCGGTATGAAGTTTTGAAATCTAGGCTAGAGTACTTATTCTACAAATCCTGTGAGAATATAGCCTAAAGCCTTATATGAGCGAAACATTTGAGAAATGACACAAGGGAGAAGTAAAATCCGGATAGAGAAATCACACGTCCACTTGCTTGATCACTATGCCATATCCTAAGCGAGAATGTAGGCCCTCTTTGGATCGATATAGCCAAAAATTCAAACCTATGAATTATTTTCCGCTAGTCGCCCCTCTGAGCCTTTCTTTAGCCTTTCATAACCCACAAATCCTTACCCTGTTACAAAACAAAACAAAATAAAAAAAAAATTCAACTTACCCAATATAGAATAAGTCTGAGAATAGAATGAGTGAAGAAATAAGAAGAGAAAAACTTGTGTAAATAGAAATTAGTAGTTGCTTCAGAAAAAGAAAAGAAGTTTCCATCCAAGGAAAAGAAAAAAAAAATAGAAATAAATAAAAACTCCAAAAAATAGAATAAAAGGGAGTCAAAAGCCAAAGAAAAGAAAAAGAAAAATATGGCTAAGGATGGAAACAAAGTATAGAAGCAAAAGAAAATAACAAGGTTTTCTCTAAGTTACATAATATGAAGACTCTATTATCTCAGACTTGTCCTTTTGAATATCCATTTCCTTCCTTCTTAAACCATTTCCTAATCCCATGAACACCTAATAAAGACCTTTAGCTCAATTAGGATTAGGTTAGTGTGATAGTAAAGTGGGCGGATGTGTTTGATCGACTCCGGCTTCCTTGTTTGTCATCAGATTGTAAGGTAAAGTGTGCCCATTTGCATTAATCGGAGTAAATGAAAACTTGAGCGGAAAAATCAGAGTGGTTTTTGTCTTGACATTTATGTGAGGACCTACTTAAGGACGCTTATTCGAAGTTTTAAACTAACACGCTAGGCATTTCATAGTATTACTCGTAGTATTTATATTTGTATCATAGATGATTGATTATTATGCATGTATTAGCTTAGGGTTTTGACTTAGTTATTCTCATTTAGTTGCTAGTGAGATGTATAGATAGTTGGGACATGAATGAGGAAACAATAGTTTTATTTCTTAGTCGTTGTAGTATAGTTGAAGTTTGTGAGTACCTTCACTGGAAAACTCTCATGAGGCTATAACTCGTCTACTAGGGAATTCCTAGTGGTTTAAGGCCTTGTTGCATATGGTTAATGCAATCGCACTCAAATAAACGCGAGTAGATAGAACTCCATTTTGGTCACTTATTCTAATTTCTCATCTTTGCTTGAGGACAAGCAAAATGCTATTTGGGGTGGTTTGATAAGAGCCCAAAACTGTAGTTTTAACCCGTATGATCATACTTTTTTAGACCAATTATGTGAGTAATAATTAAGAGTTAACACTGATTACGTGTTTTTATGCATTTCAGGTTTCAAAGTCCATTATGTGCAGAAATGTGCCACTTTAGCGAGATAAAAGAGCAAAGGTCGGTTACTAAGGAGTTCCGTGATTAAAGGCCTAGATTCAAGAAGACAAAGCCTTCCTAAAGCCCGGTCAAAAGCTGAAAAGTCAACACGGGCAGGAACAGCACACAAGTCAGCAGAACTTCCGATGGTCGTATCTTTGGACTCAGACCTCGGAATGGGGCCTACCTTATGTCAAAACAACCGGCTCGGAAAGAGATTTCCAATGGTCTAAGCCTTGACTCAATTAGAGGAGTAGAAGTGGACGAAAAGTCTGTTGAAGCCAACTGCAGCTGAAGAGGCCTTTTTGGACTGAAAATATTGGGTTTTGGGCCTGATTCTCTGGCCCAAAACATGGCTCCAAGCCCATGCACGATTTTTGGATCTGGACATATAAAAACCAAAGCTTAACTCTTTGTTAATGGTAGCTAGTTAGACCTAAAACAATATAGATAATTCTAGATCTAGTTTAATTAATTAAATTAAGTTTTAGTTCCATTTTCAATTCTTGTTTTAGATTAAGTCTTTGAATCATTGTTCTTGATTGATTAGATAAATAAAATAGTTATTTTATCAATTTCGAATTGTGTTATTTCAATCTATTAGATCTAGTTTTAATTATTGTTGGTTACCATTTCTTAGTTGTTAATTAGAATTTAATTATCGTTTAGTTTAGATTAGTAAATTTCGAATCTTGATAATATGTTTAGTTTAGATTCATATGGGAATGATTGTGGAATGATTCAAAGCTAAAACCTCCATTAGAGGGGTTGATAAAGCCTTGATGAAAACTTAGTGGTATAGTGTAGAAGCATTATAGAATCTATTCCAATCTAGAAGGTCGTGATTCGCCATGAGAATGGGTAGACGACCTCACATGCTAGTTAGTACTCGGTAGAAATGCCATGAACACTAGGGATTAGAACTCGAATTTCTTGCCATAAGAACGTAAGAATCGAGATTCAAGAATCTATGCTAGGCTATTAAGTTGGATTCGAGGTGGATTCAATTCCCCTCTAATCCTTTATCTAGATTCAAAACAATCATATTTCCATAGGATTCGTAGTTAGATTCAACATAATCAATTTCATATAGGTATCGTAGTATAACACACCTTCGTAAAGCTCTCATTAGACTTAAAAACGACTAATTATATTAGAAAACAATTCCATGCTAGAGCACTAGGAGTGGAACGAACTTCCTACTCCACTATATCTCATAGGATTAAGAGTAGAGAAATCTTTGATAAGCATATAGGATCATAAATAGTTTTAGTTTACTTACGTTTTGAGTTTCATCGTTCATTTCGTAGGTAAGCTATTCAATTTTTCCATTATCAGTACCTTCACTGGAAAACTCTCACGAGGCTACAACTCGTCCACTAGGGAATTCCTAGGGGTTTAAGGCCTTGTTGCATATGGTCAATGCAATCGCACTCAGCGAAACGAGATTAGTTAGAACTCCATTTTTGGTCACTTATTCTAATTTCTCATATTTGCTTGAGGAGAAGCAAAATGCTGTTTGGGGGTGGTTTGATAAGAGCCCATAATTGTAGTTTTAACCCCTTAATAATCATACTTTTAGACCAATTATGTGAGTAATAATTAAGAGTTAATACTGATTACGTGTTTTTATGCGTTTCAGGCTTCAAAGTCAATTATGTGCAGAAATGTGCCACTTTGATGATATAAATGAGCAATGGTTGGTTGCTAAGGAGTTCTGTGATTAAAGGCCAAGATTCAAGAAGACAAAGTGATAAATGTAAAATGAATAGTTTACCTACGAAATGAACTACGAATCCAAAACGTAAGTAAACTAAACTTATTACTAGATACTTTTACGTGTCAATTATCAAAGCTTCTACTCTCTATGCGAATTGCACTAAATGGAGTACGAAGTTCGTTCCACTCCTAGTTCCCTAGCATGGATTGTTCTCTAAGTCTAACTAGTCGCTCTTAAGTCAATGAGAGCTTTACGAAATATTAAACTACGATACTTAATTAAGATGATTACTAGAAATTAACTACAAATGCTATGGAAATACTATTGTTGACTCTAGATAAAGAGATTAGAGGGGAATTGAATCCACCTCGAATCCAACTTAACAACCTAGCGTAGAATGTTGTATCTCAATTCTCACGTTCTTACGGTGAGAATTTGGAGTTCTAATCCCTAGTGTTCATGGCATTACTACCGGATACTAACTAGCATGTGAGGTCGTCCACCCATTCTCATGGCGAAACACGACCTTCTAGAGTGGAATAGATGCTACAACGTTTCTATACTAAACAACTAAGTTTTCATCAAGGCTTCATCACCCCCTCTAATGGAGGTTTAGCCTTGAATCATCAATCTAACATTTTCCATTGTTTCTAAACTAAACATAATGTAAGAATTTTAGATTTACTTAATTTGAACAATAATGAATCTAACTTAATGACTGGAATGAAATAAGAACAAGAATCTAAATTAGATCTAGAATGGAAATGACAAAACCGAAATTGAATAATAACTATTTTTATTTATCTAATCAATCAAGAACAATGATTCAAGAATTTAATCTAAAACAAGAATTTAAATGGAACTAAAACTTAATTTAATTAATAAAACTAGATCTATAATTCTATATCTTAATTTAGGTCTAACTAGCTACCATTAACAAAGAGCTAAGCTCTTGTTTTATACATCCAGATCCAAAATTCGTGCATGGGCTTGGAGCCATGGGTTGGGCGAGAGAATCGGCCCAAAACCCAATTCTTCAAATCCAAAAGGCCTCTTCAGCTGCAGTTAGCTTCCACAGACTTTTCGTCCACTTCTGCTCCTCTGATTGGGTCAAGGCTTGGACCATTGCAAGCTCTCTTCCGAGCGGTCGTTTTGACATAAGGTAGGCCTCAATCCGAGGTCTGAGTCCAAAGATATGGCATTGCGGAAGTTCTGGCGACTTTTGCTCCTTTTATCTCGCTAAAGTGGCACATTTCGCGCATAATGGACTTTGAAGCCCTGAAATGCATAAAAACACGTAATCAGTATTAACTCTTACTTATTATTCACATAATTGGTCTAACAAGTATGATTATTAAGGGGTTAAAACTACAGTTTTGGGCTCTTATCAAACCACCCCAAAGTAAACATTTTGCTTGTCCTCAAGCAAATATGAGAAATTAGAATAAGTGACCAAAAATGGAGTTCTACCTAATCTCGTTTACTGAGTGCGATTGCATTGACCATATGCAACAAGGCCTTAAACCACTAGGAATTCCCTAGTGGACGAGTTATAGCCTCGTGAGAGTTTTCCGGTGAAGGTACTCACAAACTTCATCTATACTACAACGACTAAGAAATAAACTATTGTTTTTCTCCTTCATGTCTCAACTATCTATACATCTCACTAGCAATTACATAAGAATAACAGGTAAAAACCTAAGTTAATATATGCATAATAATCAATCATCTACAATAAACATATAACAATGAGTAATACTATGAAATGTTTAGCGGGTTTGTTTCGAGAACTTCGGAATAAGCGTCCTTAAGTAGGTCCTCACATAAATGTCAAGACAAAAACCACTCGATTTTTCCACTCAAGTTTATACTCGATTGTGCGGTGGGCACACTTTACCTTACAATCTCAATGACAACAAGGGGGCAGGGTCGATCAAACACATCGCCACTTACTATCACACTAACCTATTCCTAATTGAGCTAGAGGTCTTTATTAGGTGTTGCGGGGATTAGGAGATGGTTTAAGAAGGAAGGAAATGGATATTCTAGAGAACAAGTCTGAGATAATAGAGTCTTCATATTATGTAACTAGAGAAAACCTTGTTATTTACTTTTTATTTCTACACTTTGTTTCCATCCTTAGCCATATTTTTCTTTTCTTTGGCCTTTGACTCCCTTTTATTCTATTTTTTTGGAGTTTTTATTTATTTCTATATACTTTTTTTTTTTTCTTTTTTTTTTTTTTTTTTTTTTTTTTTTTTTTTTTTTTTTTCTTTTTTTGTTCTTTTCTCTTTGGATGGAAACTTCTTTTCTTTATTTTCTGAAGCAACTAACTAATTTTTGTTTACCACGAGGTTTTTCTCTTCTTCTTTTTCTTCCTCATTCTACTCGGACTGATTCTAAATTGGGTAGGTTGATTTTTTTATTTTGTTTTGTTTTTAACGGGGTAAAGGAATTGTGGTTTATGGAAGGCTAAAGAAGAGGCTCGAGTGGCGACTAGCGGAAAATAATTCATAGGTTTGAATTTCTGGCTATATCGATCAAAAGAGCGCCTAAATTCTCACTTAGGATATGGTTTAGTGATCAAGCAAGTGGGCGTGTGATTTCTCTATCGGATTTTACTTCTCCCTTGTGTCATTTCTCAAATGTTTTAGCTCATATAAGGCTTTAGCTATATTCTCCACGAGGATTTGTAGAATAAGTACTCTAGCCTAGATTTGAGAAACTTTCTGCTAACAATCATAGATACTCATGTAATATATTTATAGATAGATGCAAAGATTATTACCTACGTATTAATTAACCCACGTTTCTAACAATTATTACGATGCAACAGCTATATGTG
Organism: Coptis chinensis; assembly: GCF_015680905.1. NCBI lineage: Eukaryota > Viridiplantae > Streptophyta > Magnoliopsida > Ranunculales > Ranunculaceae > Coptis > Coptis chinensis. Next base: position 44,774,217 of record NC_141456.1, read on the forward strand.
AGACTTCTAGATTGTTAAAAGCATGGAGAAAGAAAACAATACCAATATTCCTAAGTGTCTAGCATACTTTTTATTTATATTTTTGAATTTTTGAAATTTTAACTAGGAAACAAGTGCACATTATACATATCTATATCCTAACGGATGCCTTAATTACCGTATATTTCTATGCCCCCAAACAAGAAGCATGCTTTGTCCTCAAAGTATTTAAATAAAGAGGGTAGAAAAATACCATGGAAATCGTGAAATTCTGGAACATCTGCAAAAACAAGGTTAGAACATACTAATATAGGAAATAAAAAAATTGAACGTAACTCTATAAGAGTTCCACCCATTATGGGGTTAACGAGAATTAAATTGCTTGGGACATAGCGGACACTATGAAACTAAAACTTACCTCCACTCCCGGACATGCATATTATCTACCCAATAGCATCATGGGTCTTGTATTTCAGCGGGCATGGCAAGTCCAAGAACAATTGCTAGCAAGACCATAAGCGGTTCTAGCCTACGTGTGTGATCACCATGAAACCAAGCACCATAAGTAGTGCTTTGGAACAAATCTTTGAAAGACTGTTGCGGTATTATTATAGGAGATGTCATCTCAACATTACGCTCTGGAATAGCTATGAATGATCTGGAAACTACCCGTAGAAAACTGGAATTTTTTACGGTCCACGGAAGTCGAGCTCTCATATAGAGGCTTGAGTCGGCTCTGAAATTTTAAATTCAGTGTTTTAAGCGGTCGCTTCTCAACTTGGCTTGGTATCTCTAGGTCCGATAGATGGTGGTCGTCGCTCGGCTTGAAGCGCTCTGAGCAAAATTCAGAACAAAATATCTGAAGCCTTGAGTGCGCTCTGTAGAAGCCTTGAAAGTCTTTCGGAGTTCTGAAAATTGAAAATTGAGGCGAAGCGTGGGAGTGAAAGGTGAGTGATGGAAGTTAGGTGTAGTGTAGGTTGTGAGTGTAGAATGAATGAAGTTTATATAAAATCATCTTTGGAATAGATAACACCACCCCCAAACAGTTTGGGAAGGTGGGATCAACATTAACTAATCGCGCATAATGAAAATAACGACATTATATTCATATTGTCATTCAAACAACATTTCACTACAAAAGTCAAAATTAACTACGAATTTTAACAGCGTAATATCCTATCTACTAAAAATAATAAAAGACAACATCAAAACAACATACAAGGAGAAATCTAGCTACTCTTCAAAGGGGGCGAGGTGGGGGTAAGAATAGGAATTTAAGTGATCAAGAATGGAAAAACCAAACACCCCCCCCCTAAACAAATTTTTGAAAGCGGGTTTGTAAAATTTGTTTTAAAAACAGGGGTCTTTTAAAGTCAGATTCGAGACTTGCTAGATTACTATTTTTATATATCTTTAAACTTTTTTACTTTTTATGAATTAGGTTTAATATAAAGGAAAACAATAAGCGATAAAGACATAATTCACACCATAGAGAAACATGACTCAAAAACCGAGAAAACATGCAAGAGTGGAAAAGCGTGAATTATGTGAAGCGTGGACTTAGGATCCGGTACTTACAGCCACACACTCCATAGGGAGGGCCGGTTACTTGAATGGTGCACTCAATAATATATTGAAATGAAAGGAAGTGCACCAAACACAAAAATTGAGTCGTTTATAGTCGGATACTCGAGACTTTATCTAAATATATGTATGAATATGCGGTTTATCATATATCAACAACGAAATAGTTGTGGATCGTTCCATAAATAAATATCACAGAAAACATATCCAAACACAATCAAGCACCAAGATTTCCTCTGACCGAGCCTAGTGGAATGAAAAGCGAAGTCGAATAGACCTATAACATAACCGAGCATGCACCTTATGTTTCATCTTTGAGCGAGAGGGTGTCCTAGTGAATAAGTGTGGAGCAGTGAATGGTTGTGGAAGATATGGTGGATTGGGATAAGTTTTAGAGGAGAGCATGGAAAAAATGAGGATGTGGGTTTAGCACAAAACTTCATTCATGGTGTAGTTAGGGACTGTCTCAAGTCTGAAAATGAAAGTGTCAAGTGGTTTATCCTTGGGAAGTATTTGTTTACTAGGTGGATTTAAAAATCATGAAGCACGGGAGAAACTAAAGGATCGAGTGCAAACTTCGAGGTTCCTTTGAAAAGGTGGAGGGTGGGGAATATTGGTGATGGAAGGTGAATGATTCTCAGCTAAGCTCTCAAGTCCATATCATCGAGAAATCTTGATATATGCAAGACATTCCTCAATAGGTGGGTCAAAAGGATCACTGGGATAAAGATTGAAAAATTCATCTTCCGTCATAGCATCAAAGGGATGAATGGTTGTTGGCAAAAGGGGACTCGTGAAGTGGTAAAGAAGTGGTGCAAAAAGAGTTGCAGGAATTCTTCTTCGATTTAGATCTACTACCGGGGAGTCATTGTTAAAGTCGAATTTCGAAGGAAAGGAATTTGTTAAAATCTGTTTCTCGGAAACATGTTTTGAAGTAATCTTGAGCTAAGCTCTCGATCATGCTAACCTCTCCATGTGTAGATGAATCGGGATTTGTGTCCTAGTTTTAAAAACATTTACCTCAACGAGAAAGATGGCCAAAGGACAAGGACATCGAACCATGTGGCAGTTTTATGGCGCGTTGGCGTGTAGCCAAGAAGGGGCGCCCTAAAATGATAGGTACAGAGTCGTTAGTGACTTACGTGTCTAGGACAACGAAGTTAAATTTGGGTAGTAAAATTTTGGACTTTAACTAGCACGTTTTCAACCACCCCTTAGGATACTTAATAGACCGATCGACTAATTGCAATGTCATTTTAGTAGGTTGCATCTCTTCTAGGCCTATTTGTTTATACAAATAAAAGCGGGAGTAAGTTAACACTAGCCCCGGGTCTAGTAAGCGGATCGTCGTGTGAGAATCTCTAAGGTGCATTGTCTGATAGGGCGACCGGGGTCCTTGTACTTAACAATTCCATTATTTTCGGATAAGCGTTGGGAATTGTTACATTTAAAAGCGTCTTTTGGTATATTGGTCTTCGCCTAGTAGTACACAACTCCTTAAGAAACTTAGCATGGTGTGGTAGCTTTTTAATAGCTTCGAGAAAGGGAAGGTTTATAGTTAGATTTTTGAAAGCGTTCCTAATCTCCTCATAATTTGTATCCCTAGTTAACATGGCTAATTTTTGGGGAAATGGTGTTTTCTCTCTATAATTAGCATATGGATCAACGGGATGTTTAACCTTGGCTTTTATTTCTTAGGTTGTGGTTTTAGCGGGTACCTCTACGGTTGTAGGCTCTTGAGTTTCTATTTAGGTATCTAGTTCGATATCCGTTGTAGGGAATCTTGATGGGGTAACTATAGGCATAGTTACTTTGTTATCAACCACTCTTCGAGCGGAGAGTGGTGATGGCATTTAGCTTCGCCCTCGTTTGTAGTTTCCGTACTAGTATTACCGTTTACCTCAAAGTTTGTGTTCTTTGTTCTAGGGTTGGGTATCGCTTGGCACGGAAACCGCCTTTTGGTTGGGCTTTCTCTTGGGCTAACTGTTGGTTTAAATTATTAACAGTTGTAGAATGTGTTGGTTAGATTGAGCCATGGTTTGGAAAAGTTGTTGGCTCACTTGTATGAAGGTGTCAAGGCGATCCGGTTGTGTGGGTGTAATAGTCGCGGGTGGTGTATTTGGAACTATGTCGCGTTGATTATTTATAGGCGGATTGTGATAGTTATTATTTACGGAGCGATACCTTTATTAGTATTATAATTATTATAACTATATTGACCTTGTGCTTGACCTTGTCGAGGTTGTGCTTAGTTGTTATAATTATTATAATTACCCGACCAATCCTTGTCTGGAGGAGCTTGGTTATAAGCGTGTGTTGGCCTAACATATTGATTATTGTACCACGGAGGTGTGACTTGTTGGTTATTTCTCCAACCGAAGTTGGGATTTTGTCTCAAAGGCGTTAGGTTCACTATTAATAGAACAAGAATGTTCATAGGCTATAGGGCCGATGGGAGTCGGGATGCTTTCGGGACTCAACGAAACTACATGGATTTGAATTTACATTCATGGCGGGGGATAGGCTTTTGTTGTACAGAAATGGCCTCAACCTTTTTAGTTAGAGATTGATTAAATTTTTAAGTTCTAGATCGGGTTTAACCTCAAACATCTTGGTAGCCTTAAGCGTGGAAGAAGAACTAGCGGGAGCGGAGTAATCGTCACTACCCCGGTTGTTATTTAAGCTTAGTTTGATCCTCTAAAAATTTGTAAGCCTCATTTGGCTCCTTTACTTAGGAAACTACCCCATTCATTATGTCAAGGACTTCTTTATGGTGGTGTAGAAGTCCTTTGAAAAAGCCGAACTAACGTGTCTTTAGCTAAGTTATGGTGTGGACACTCTATAAGCGATCGGTGAAAGCGATTCCAAGCCTCGAGAAAATGATTCATGAGGATTTTGTGGAAAAAAATGAATCTTGGAAAGCATCTCATCCGTCTTTAGGGGTGGGTAAAAATGTTCCATAAATATTTGAACAAGTTTGGCCCACGAGTCCACGAGAATTAGCTTTGGGCAGTTAACCAAGACGCCGCTTTATCGGCTAAGGTGAAGGAAATACCCTCGGTTTAATCATTTCGTACCAGCGGTAGGATGATGGAATGTTGTAAGGACTTGTTCAATCCCTACGCATGTGTTGGTAAGGTTTTCATGGTCTAGACCATGGAAAGCGGGTAACAATTAAATATGTTTGGGGAATTGAAAATCCCCGTTAGTACGCTAGAGCGATGCAAGATTTAGGGCTATCGCTCAAAGCTTTATAAAAGTCGAGAGAGAGGGTCTCTCTTTTTCTTCACCATAATATCCGGGTGTAGTGTGTGAAATTCTAGATAGGCGTGTTGTATTTATTTCTCGAAAAACAAGCTGATTATACTAAATTAAAACTCCTCGACGTAAGAAGATGCGAGGAGTGGAAGAAGGAGTACTGAATGCCTCCTTGCTTTACGGCGTTTGAATAGCGTCTTGTTTCTGGCGTGTTCGGTGTAAATAAGAGATTAGAACACCGAAAAACTTGACAACTTCGAAGTTGAATCAAACACGGGAAATCCGGAAATTTCAGCTAAAGCTGGCGCTCTATCTTGAAGGTAGGCTCAAGGCAAAGTCGAGCTCGATAAGATGGCGAATTGGGCTCTCTTTGAAGCTTTGGCGGCCTTCAGTGTATAAGCGAGAAGTCGGTATAAGATAGCGGGGGCGCTCTCTTTGAAGCTGGCCTTCGGTCGTTTTTCTCGGAATTTTCCAAAAGCGATAAGCGTCCTTGCTTCGCTTTTATGAATAGCGTCTTATTATGCAGCGTGTTCAGTGTAATAAAGATTAGAACACTGAAAAACTTGACAATTCGAAGTTTAAATCAAACCGTGGAAATCACGGAATTTGAGGAGGGCGCTGGCGCTTCTATCTTAAATGGGCGCTGCTTCAAAGGCAAAGTCGAGCTCGATAAGATAAGCGGGTCGGCGCTCTCTTTTTGGTGGCCTTCGATGTATAGCGAGAAGTCGATAAGATAGCGGTCGCTCTCTTTGAAGCGTTTGGCCTTCGGTGTATAGCGAAGTCGATAAGATAGCGAATTCGCGCTCTCTTTGAGCTGGAGAAGCTTCAGTCGTTTTTCTCGCGAATTTTTCCAAAACTGAAGCGGCAACCACGGTATGAATCAAACAAGGGTGGGTGGGTGAAATGGGACTTAAAAATAACTAATTATATTATGAAAACAATGCTAAAGTGCAACTAAGATGGCAGCGGCGCCATTTGATAAATGTAAAATGAATAGTTTACCTACGAAATGAACTACGTATCCAAAACGTAAGTAAACTAAACTTATTACTAGATACTTTTACGTGTCAATTATCAAAGCTTCTACTCTCTATGCGAATTGCACTAAATGGAGTACGAAGTTCGTTCCACTCCTAGTTCCCTAGCATGGATTGTTCTCTAAGTCTAACTAGTCGCTCTTAAGTCAATGAGAGCTTTACGAAATATTAAACTACGATACTTAATTAAGATGATTACTAGAAATTAACTACAAATGCTATGGAAATACTATTGTTGACTCTAGATAAAGAGATTAGAGGGGAATTGAATCCACCTCGAATCCAACTTAACAACCTAGCGTAGAATGTTGTATCTCGATTTCTCACGTTCTTCGGCGAGAATTTGGAGTTCTAATCCTAGTGTTCATGGCATTACTACTGGGATACTAACTAGCATGTGAGGTCGTCCACCCATTCTCATGGCCGAAACCGACCTTCTAGAGTGGAATAGATGCTACAACGTTTCTATACTAAACAACTAAGTTTTCATCAAGGCTTCATCCCCCCCTAATGGAGGTTTAGCCTTGAATCATCAATCTAACATTTTCCATTGTTTCTAAACTAAACATAATGTAAAATTTTAGATTTACTTAATTTGAACAATAATGAATCTAACTTAAATTTGGAATGAAATAAGAACAAGAATCTAAATTAGATCTAGAATGGAAATGACAAAACCGAAATTGAATAATAACTATTTTTATTTATCTAATCAATCAAGAACAATGATTCAAGAATTTAATCTAAAACAAGAATTTAAATGGAACTAAAACTTAATTTAATTAATAAAACTAGATCTATAATTCTATATCTTAATTTAGGTCTAACTAGCTACCATTAACAAAGAGCTAAGCTCTTGTTTTATACATCAGATCAAAATTCGTGCATGGGCTTGGAGCCATGGGTTGGGCCAGAGAATCGGGGCCCAAAACCAATTCTTTCGATCAAAAAGCCTCTTCAGCTGCAGTTAGCTTCCACAGACTTTTCGTCCACTTCTGCTCCTCTGATTGGGTCAAGGCTTGGACCATTGCAAAGCTCTTTCGAGCCGGTCGTTTTGACATAAGGTAGGCCTCAATCGAGGTCTGAGTCAAAAGATATGGCATTCGGAAGTTCTGCTGACTTTTGCTCCTTTATCTCGCTAAAGTGGCACATTTTAGCATAATGGACTTTGAAGCACGAAATGCATAAAAACACGTAATCAGTATTAACTCTTACTTATTATTCACATAATTGGTCTAACAGTATGATTATTAAGGGGTTAAAACTACAGTTTTGGGCTCTTATCACAAAGCCTCTGTAAAGCCGGTCCAAAAGGTGAAAAGTCAAAGTCAGCCGGGCGTGACTTGAGTGCACAAAGTCAGCAGAACTTCTGAAGACCGTATATTTGGACTCAGACCTCGGATTTGGGCCTACCTTATGTCAAAAGGATCGGCTCAGAAAAAGCTTTCCAATGGTCCAAGCCTTGGCCCAATCAGAGGAGCAAAAGTGGACGAAACGTCTGTTGAAGTTGAATCAAAAAAAGGGTCTGTGGACTGAAGGAATTGGGTTTTGGGCCTGATTCTCTGGCCCAAAACATGGCTCCAAGCCCATGCACGATTTTGGATCTGATTTCCTCCATATCAACAAAGAAGACTTAACTATTAAAATATCTAGTAGCTTAGTATAGAAAGGAGCCATTAGAATAGCTTCTAGATCTAGTTTTTAATTGTTTTTTAATTAAGTTTAGTTTATTTCATTTCTTGTTTTAGATTAAACCTTTAAAAGTATTGTTATTCATTGATTAGATAAATAAATTAGTATTATTATTAGTCCCTTCGATTTTGTCAATAGCAGTTATAGATCTAGTTAAAATTCTTCTTGTTGATATCATTTCTTAATTATTAATTAGATTTCAATTATTGTTTGTTAAATTAGTAAAGTTAGAATCTTGATATTATGTTTAGTTTAGATTTATATGGAAATGATTGCAGAATGATTCTCGGCTAAACCTCCATTAGAGAGGGTTGAGAAGCCTTGAAAGCTTGACTCCGATTATCGTAGAGTCGTCGTAATTTCTATTCCACTCTAGAAACGATTAATTCACCATGAGAATGAGTTTAATCGTTCACATGCTAGTTATGAATTGGTAGAAGTGCCATGTGTAATTAGGGATTAGGAAGAACCAATTGTTCTAAACGTGGCAGTTCAATTCGATTCTGACGATTAAGTTGTTAGTAAGTTAAGTTGAGTTAAGGTGGAATCAATCCCCTAATTCCTTATCATAGAATCAACGCTTGACATTAAAGTAGTTAATTAGTAATTATCTTGTGGGTAGTTGCATCGTAGTTTATAATTCGTAAATTTCTCATTAGACTTTAAGTTAAGATTATTTATACTTAGAGAACATTAGTATGTGAAAGAACTAGGAGTGGAACGAACTTCCTACTCCACTATATCTGTTCAATAGATAGAGAGTAGAACAATCTTTGATAAATTATGCACATATCATTTTTAGTTTTACTTACGTTTTGAGTTTTATCGTTCATTTCGTAAGTAAACTACCATTTTTACGGTTATCAGGTATTAAACTCCAACAAGTGGTATCAGAGCCTTGGTTAGATTAAACCTAGAGTTATCCAAATTTTGCTCAGAAGGTGTTTGACGAAATTCCTGAGAGAAGATTTGAGTTTAAATAACTTGTAGTGATGGACCATTCTGTAAACACTCGCATGATAAGTTTGAATAGAGCTAACTACACCATTTAAAAAGCCAAGATGGAAGACTTGCTCTATTGCAAGGACTTGGCATAACCCATTGAAAATGGAGGGGAAAAATCGGAAGAGATTCCTTTGGCTGAGTGGAGCGAGCTTGACAGAAAAGCAATAGGGTAAATTAGATAGTGGATTGATGACAATGTCTTTCACCATGTATCCTAAGAGACTACTGCTTTTGGCTTATGGAAGAAACTCGAAGACATCTATGAGAGGAAGTCGGCCGAAAACAAAGTGCTGCTCATTAAAAAGTTTGCCAACACGAAGTACAAAGAAGGTTCTTCAATGTCTGAGCATCTTAATGAACTGCAGAATACCATCAATCAGCTGTATTTGATGAAGATTAATATGGGTGACAAAGTTGAGGCTTTGTTCCTATTAACCTTTCTACCCGAAAGTTGGGAGATGTTAGTAATTTCTCTTAACAGAGCCGCAAAGGATGGAGTTATTTCCATGGAGATGGCTACCGGGGCATTGTTGAATGAGGAGACAAGAAGGGCCCCTAGAAGCAGCTCCTCTCACTTAGAGATACTTGTCACAGAGAAGAGGGGGGAGAGGTAAGAGCAGAAAACCATCTCATTTTAGAGGTGATAACAGAAGCAAATCTAGGGGTGAAGCTAGAACTCCTAAGGCAGAGAGGCAATATTACTATTATGCCACCAAGGATCACTTCAGGTATGAGTGCAGAACATTGAAGAGGGATGAGAAGAATAACTGTGTACATAAAGACATGGTACAGAGGAACGGAAACACAGGCAGAGATATTACTGCACTAGTCGACGATCTAGTGGGAATTGTGTCAGAATGTGGTGTGTGCTATCTTAGTACCTTATGCCAGGATACAGAGTGGGTGATAGATACATGAGCATCCTATCACGTCACACCGCACAGGGGATTCTTCACTAACTACAACTGTAGTGAATTTGGTGAAGTAAAGATGGGTAACACTGGAGTCTCAAAGATTGTAAGCATTGGTGATGTTCATGTAGAAACCAATGTCTGCTAGAAATGAATGCGGAAGAAAAAGAAGCTTCCTCCGAACTATGGAACAAGAGACTATGTCATATGGGCAAAAAAGGCATGGAAGTTCTTGCCAAGCAAAAAGCCTTGCCAGAGATCAAAAGTACACATTTAAATAGATGTACTCACTATTTGGTAGGAAAGCAACATAGGGTGTCTTTCTGAAGATTCCCGTCTCACAGAAAGGACAATGTCCTAGAACTAGTGCACACATATTTATGTGGTCCTATAAAAGTAAAGTCCCACAGGGGAGCTTTATACTTCGTGACCTTCATTGATGATGCGTCAAGAAAGGTATGGGCATATAGTCTGAAGACCAAGGATGAAGTACTTAAAGTGTTTGAGAATTTTCATAGCATGGTGGAAAGAGAGACAGGGGAGCCTTTGAAGTGTATTCGCTCAGATAATGGAGGTGAGTACATAGGGCCATTTGAAGAGTATTGCAAGAGTCATGAGATTCGTCATGAGCAGACCATTCCTAAGACACTGCAAATAGAATGGAATAGTAGAGAGAATGAACCGTACCATTGTAGAGAGGATGAGATGCATGCTGTCTCACTCTAAGCTACCTAGAAGCTACTGGGTAGAAGCAATGCGTACAACCGTGCATGTGATCAACCTATCGCCGTCAAAGCGTCTGAATAGTGATTATCCAGAGAGAGTATGGTCAGGCAGAGATGTTGATTATGGATACTTGAGGGTATTTGGGTGCAGGGTATTTGTGCATATTCTGAAGGATGAGAGTCCAAGCTTGATAACAAAGCCGAGTAGTGTATTTTTTTGGGTTATGGGGATGAGAAGTTTGACTACAAACTCTATGATCCGATTAACAAGAAGGTAATCCGAAGTCGAGATATTGTGTTCTTGGAACACCAAACCATAGCAGATTTCGAGGAGGGTGAGATGTTACAGACTTTCACTAATGATCTTGTTGATTCAGAACCAGAAGTTCCTACTGTAGAACGTGTAGAAGGCATTGAGAATGTAGAGAACCATGAGTTTGAAGCTTATGATAAGAATCATATTGCCCATGATGGGATAAAACCTATTGGTATAGAAGATGCAGATGAAGTGCATGAACCACCACCTGAGCAAGCATAAGTGCATCCTCATAAGGCACAAACAGATAGGGCAAGGAGGTTTGATAGAAAGAGACAGGCTTCAACTAGGTATCCATCACATACGTATATTTTACTATCTGATGGTGGAGAACCTATGTACTATCAAGAGGCTCTTGAAGGTACAGACAAAGAGAAGTGGTTGAAGGCCATGCATGATGAGATGGATTCTTTACATAAGAATCACAATTATGAGTTAGTTGAGAAACCGAAAGGAAGAAAAATTCTCAAGAATAAGTGGATCTGCAAAGTCAAGCATGAGGAGAACAATCCACACCTAAGGCACAAAGCTCGCCTTGTAGTGAAGGGATTCGGTCAAAGGAAAGGGATTGACTTTGATGAAATTTTCTCTCCTGTAGTGAATATGACTTCTATCCGGGTGGTATTGGGTATGACCGCAAGTATGAACCTAGAGGTTGAGCAGCTAGATGTTAAGACAACTTTTCTTCATGGAGACCTTGAAGAAGATATCAACATGGACCAACCAAAGGGGTTTGAGGTCAAAGGCAAGGAGCACCTAGTATGCAAGCTGATAAAGAGCTAGTATGGGTTGAAGCAGGCACCGAGACAGTAGTACATAAAGTTTGATTCCTTTATAGCGAAGCAAGGATACAAGAAGTCTGCTTCTGATCATTGTGTGTTTGTTCAGAAATTTCCAGATGGGGATTTCATAGTGCTCTTGTTGTATATGGATGATATGTTGATAGTTAGCCCAGACATTAACAAGATATCCAAGCTGAAGAAAGACTTAAGTAAGTCTTTTGAGATGAAGGATTTGGGTAAAGCAAAGAGATACCTGGGATACAGATCACTCATGACAGAAAGAGTGGGAAGTTGTGGCTTTCTCAAGAAAGCTACATTGAGAAGGTGTTGAAGAGATTCAACATAGATCAAGTGAAACCAGTTAGTTGTCCGTTTGGTGGCCAGTTTTGCATGACCAAAGAGATGTGTCCAAAGGGTGAGCATGAGTAGAGACAGATGGAAAAAATTCCTTATGCATCCGCAGTTGGCAGCTTGATGTATGCAATGGTGTGTGCAAGATCGGATATTGCTTTTGTCATTGGTGTTGTAAGCTGATTTCTATCAAATCTGGGTAAGGAGCATTGGGAAGGTGTTAAGTGGATATTGAGATATCTCAAGGGCACTTCCAAATCATGTTTGTGTTTTGGTGGAAGTAAGCCCTTACTTGAAGGCTACACTGATGCAGACATGGCAGGTGATGTTGACTCGATGAAGTCCACCTCCGGTTATCTGGTTACTTTTGCAAGGGGAGCACTTTCTTAGCAATCTAAGTTGCAAAAGTGTTTTGCCCTCTCCACTATAGAAGCCAAGTATATTGCAGCCACTGAGTGTTGCAAAGAGATGCTATGGATGAAGAGGTTCTTCGACAAACTAAGGCTAAAGCAGAACAGTTTGTAGTTCTATGTGACAGTCAGAGCGCCATCCATTTGAGCAAGAATCAGAGTTTTCATTCTAGATCCAAGCACATACATGTGCATTATCATTGGATTAGAGAAGTACTCAAAGATAAGTATTTGTGCATTGAGAAGATCCATACTGACAAGAACGGGTCGGATATGATGACCAAGGTCTTACAGAAAGGTAAGCTTGATGTTTGTTGTGCTACCGCTGGAATGGTAACACACTCCTCCCGTTGATTTGGAAATTGCATGGAGGTATCCCCCCTCACTATTCGGGAGAGGGAGATTGTTAGAGTTATCCTTCACATGAGGAGAGAAATTAAAGTTCTATTTGCGTGAAGAAGTTGGAGCACGCGGGTGCTCATAATGGTCTTGCCCAAGGCGCGCACGTGCCCATGACGTGAACAACTTCCAGTACTTTTAGGGTACGCACGCTCGACATTGGCCTTGCTGAGAGCGCGTCCGCTCCCATGCCTATAGTTGCATTCTAATTCGCTACAGTAATCATGAATTTGGAAGGGCATTATATAAACAGAAATAAGGTTTTGGAAAACCTAAGCAACATAATTGAAACCCAATTTTGAGAGCTATCAAAATTGAGAGATAACCTTTACAGAGAGACAAGCCTATAAAGAGAGAGGAGTGATCTAGTAAGGTGAGAGACTGAAAATGAGTGATTTTAATCATCCTTCCCACTTTATAAAAGGATTGGCTCTTGTAGAAGTAGGCACCATTGGACGAACCACGGTATATCTTTGTGTTGTGGTATGCATTTTACTTCTTTACATTATTATCTGTTGTTAATAGTTCTTTAGAGAGTTGGGCACGTTCGCTAGGTTGTAGTTGATATTTAATTGTCTGAAGATTGTTGTTGGTTCAAATACAAGTTATCTGTGTAGTGGGGAATCGATTGGTATCGCTTTCTTCTTCTCTGATCTATCGCGCCTCTTGATAAGAGCCCAAAACTGTAGTTTTAACCCCTTAACAATAATACTTTTAGACCAATTATGCGAGTCATAAATAAGAGTTAATGCTAATTACGTGCTTTTATGTATTTCAGGCATTGAAGTCAATTATGTGCAGAAATGTGCCACTTTGGCGATATAAAGGAGCAAGGGTTGGTTGCTAAGAAGTTCTGTGATTAAAGGCCAAGATTCAAGGAGAAAAAGCCTTTGTAAAGCCCGGTCAAAAACAGAAAATTCAAAGTCAATGCGGGCAGAAACAACGCACAAAAGTCAACAGAACTTTCGTAGACCGTATCTTTGAACTCAGGCCTCGGAATTGGGCGTACCTTATGTCAAAATGACCGGCTCAAAAAGAGATTTCCAATGGTCCAAACCTTGACCTAATCAGAGAAGCCAAAATAGACGAAAAGTCTGTTGAAGTCAAAGCCAGCTGAGAAGGGCTCTGTGGACTGAAGAAATTGGGCTTTGGGCTCGATTTTCCGGCCCAAAACATGGCTCCTCAGCCCATGCACAAAAATGTGGATCTGGTCTCCTCCATTTCCACACACAAGACTTAGCTCTTAAGGATAAATTAGCTTAGGATAGAAGGTAGCCATTAGAGAATAATCTAGATCTAGTTTTGAGAATTTTTATTAGTTCATTAATTTGTTTTTTCATACCTTGTTTTAGATTAGTTATTTGAATCATTGTTTATCATTCATTAGATAAATAAAATAGTTAGTTCTTGATAATTTTGATTTTTCTATTTAAAATTGCTTAGATCTAATTTCAATTCTTGTTTGTTATTCATTTCTTAGTTGTTTACTTTCGAATTGAATTCTTGAGTAGATTGATATAGTAAAGTTATAATCTTTATATTATGTTTTATTCAATTTCATATGGAAATGATAGTTTGATGAATCAAGGCTAAACCTCCATTAGAGGGGTTTGATGAAGCCTTGATGAAAACTTGATTGTATAGTGTAGAATCGTTGTAAGAGTTTATTCCACTCAAGAAGGTCGTTGATTCTCCATGAGAATGGGTTGGACTTCCTCACATGCTAGTCATTATTTGGTAGAGATTGCCATGATTGATTAGGAATTAGAACGACCAATTCTTACCGTAAGAATGTAAAAATTAGATTACAATAATCTATGCTAGTTTATTAATTTGGATTCAAGGTGGACTAAATCCCCCCTAATTCTTTATCTAGATTCAAACCTTAGTATTTCGTAGCATTCTGTAGTTTGAATTAGCGTATCTTGTTCTTAGAATTCACATCGTAGTATAATCCCTTCGTAAAACTCTCATTGACTTTGGTAGGATTAATAGTCCTAGAAAACATTGAATGCTAAAGAACTAGGAGTGGAATGAATCTTCTATTCCAACTCTATTTCAATAGTATCAAGAGTAGAAATCTTTGATAAGAATTTTCTTCGTAAAAGAAATAGTTTTACTTGCGTTTAGAAATTTATCATTTTATTCGTAAGTAGAATTATATTCAATTTTATCGTTTTATCAAATGGCGCTGCTGCCATCTTAGTTCCCTTTAGTATTGTTTTCTTTAGAATTGTTAGTTTTCCAAAGTCCCATAACCCACCCACCCTTGTTTGATTCTCACTGTGGTTGTCGGGCCAAAGCATTGAAAATTTTCCTCATGAGAATTACGCGGCGCGACCCAGCACCACTGGGCAAGCTAAATTGGAGCACCACCCCCGCCCAAGCGCCTGGAACTCCACTTTTTTGGTGGAAGCGACCAGCGCCTTGCCAAAAGGCAAAACACTGGCGCCCGTGCTAAAGCGCTGGACCTTGAGTTTTTCCCCTGGCGACCAGCTACCAAGGCTACCAAAGTTCGAGCGACCAGACCCAACGCCTGGAACTCGGCTTGACTGGCGACGACTGCGCCCTACCTAGGCCTATTCGAAGCGACCGCCCTTTCTTTGAAACTGCGCCGATTTCCCGAGTTTGTTTCAAACTTCCATTTCTTTCAAGGTTTTCAGTGTTCTAACTTGTTATACACACTGAGCACGCGTAAACAAGATGCTATTCATAAGCGAAGCAAGGAGGCATTCAGGTACTCTTTTCTTCCACACCTCACATCTCTTGTTAGAGGTTCATACTAGCATATCAGGATTGTTTGGAGTGTTGTTGTGTTTCGTTAAGATTGGCTTAGCCTTGCATGAGATTAAGGTCAGGCCAAAGAAAAACGCCTAATGTAATCAACCGGCAACGTCAACAAACACGCCTTTCTAGTATACCACTCACTACACCTCTAGCTAATATACCACACACACCACCTGAAATAATGGCTAAAGAAAGAGAGTCTCCTCTCTCTGACTTTTACAAAGCCTTGAACGATAGCCTTAAATCTTGCATCGTTCTATTTGACCCAGTGGGAGATTTCCGAATCCCCCCAAATATATTTAATTTGTTACCCGTTTTTCATGGGTTAGACCATGAAAAGCCTTATTAGCACATGCGTAGGATTGACCAAGTCCTTACTACATTCCACCATCCTACGGTTGGTGCTGAACAAATTAAACTAAGGGTATTTCCTTTCACTTTAGCCGATAAGGCGGCGTCTTGGTTAACTGCCCAAATGCCAAATTCTGTGAACTCGTGGGCTAAACTTGTTCAACGATTTATGGAACACTTTTACCCACCACTGAAGACCGATAAAATGCTTTCTAAGATTCATTTCTTTCGACAGAATCCTCATGAATCATTTTCAGAGGATTGGAATCGTTTCACCGATCTACTTATAGAGTGTCCACAACATAACCTCGCGAAAGACACGCTAGTTCATGCCTTTTTCAAAGGACTTCTACACCACTATAAAGAAGTCCTCGACATAATGAATGGGGGTAGTTTCCTAAGTAAGGGAGCCTCAGAGGCTTATAAGTTTTTAGAAGATCAAACTAAGCGTAACAATAACAGGGGGGGCGGGGTAGTGACGATTTCTCCCGTTCTGCTAGTTCTTCTACAATAGTTAAATCCACCGGTATGTTTGAGATGAAACCCGATCCGAAACTTAAAAATTTAATCGAATCTCTAACTAAAAAGGTAGAGGCTATTTTTGTTCAACAAACGCCTATCCCCATCATGAATGTCAACTCCAATCCATGTAATTTCTGTTTGAGTCTAGAGCATCCCGACTCCTATTGTCCTCTCGCTTATGAACAACAATAATCACAATAAGATAATGTTTGCTCAATTAATAGTTATCCTATTCCTAACGCCCTTTGGAGACAACATCCCAACTTCAGTTGGAGAAATAATCAACAAGTAACACCTCCAGGGTTTAATAATCAAAATGTTAGGCCAGCAAACAATTATAACCAAGCTCCACCACGACAAGGACAAGGTCAGGGTAATTATAATAATTATAACAACCAAGCGCAACCATGACAAGGTCAAGCACAAGGTCAGGGTAATTATAATAATTATAACAATAATAATTATAATGCTAATAGAGGTATCGTTCCGGTAAATAACTATCAAAATCCACCCATTAATAATCAACGTGACATAGTTCCTGTCACACAACCTAAGCTAACACTCCTCCACAACCGGATCATTTCGATACCTTTATGCAATCTCAACAACAGATTTTACAAGACATCTAACTTTCCTTACAGCAGTTAGCTCAAGAGAAAGTACAACCTAAAGATGTGTTTCCAGGTCAAGCGATAGCTAATCCTAAAACAACAAACACAGCCTTTGAGGTGAATGGTAATACTAGTACAGAAAATGCAAACGTAGGTGAGCTAAATGCCATCACCACTCTCCGTTCTGGGAGAGTGGTTGATAACAAAGTAGTAGTTACACCACCAGTTGTCCCTACATCGGAGATTGAACTAGATACCGTAATAGAAACTGAATAGCCTACCCCTGTAGAGGTACCAGTTAAACCACAACCTAAGAAATAGAAAGCAATGGTTAGACATCCAGTTGATCCATACACTAAATATAGAGAGAAACCACCGTTTCCCTAGAAATCAGCTATGTTAAACAAGGATACAAACTTTGACGAGATTAGGGAAGTTTTTAAAAATCTAATGATAAACTTACCTTTTCTGGAAGCAATTAAAAAATTACCTCACCATGCTAAGTTTCTCAAAGAGTTGTGCACTAAAAGGCGTAAGACAAATATTCTTAAAGATGCCTTTTTAACAGAACAATTTCTAACTTTAACGGAACACAATGGAATCGTTAAGTACAAGGACCCTGGTCGTCCTACTGTACAATACACCTTGGGAGATTCCCACACGACGACCGCTTTATTAGACCTGGGGGTGAGTGTTAACTTACTCTCGTATTATCTATACAAATAAATAGGTCTACAAGAGATGCAACCTACTAAAATGACGTTGCAATTAGCGGATCGATCTATTAAGTACCCTAAGGGTGTGGTTGAAAACCTGCCTGTTAAGGTCCAGGATTTCTACTATCCTGGTGATTTTGTTATCCTCGATACAGAAGTCGCTAACGACTCTGTTCCAATCATTTTAGGGCGTCCTTTCTTGGCAACTGCCAACGCGCTTATAAACTGTCGCGATTGTTCGATATCCTTGTATTTTGGCCATCTTTCGGTTGAGGTAAATGTTTTTAAAATGATGAAATAGTTACCAGATTCGTCTATAGATGGAGAGGTTAGCATGATCGAGAGCTTAGTTCAAGATTACTTTAATAACACGTTTCCAGAAAACCATATGCATAAATTCCTTTCTTTTGGAAGTTCAGATTTTGTCGATGACTCCTACTTAGAGGAAGTCAACACCATCTTCGAGTCTACACAAACCGTAGACCTTTCGGTTGCTCCATATACCGAGTTTGAAGACCTGCTGCCTAAGCAAGTATTCATTACTCAAGATGAGGACCCTCCAGAAGCATTTATCAATATTCCTTCCACCTCGGTGCTTAAACCTCTTCCTCCTGAGTTAAAGTATATTCAACTTGATCCGGATGGTAGTCATCCGGTAATTATATCTTCTCTGTTATCTAAGGAGGAAGAGACACAGTTGATTAGAGTGATTAGGGAACATCGCTCTGTGATTGGTTGGTCCCTAGCCGACATTAAGGGAATTGACCCTAATGTATGCACTCATTGTATCCATTTGGAGGATAACGCAAAGACTTCTTGCGAACCTCAGCGTCGCTTGAACCCTGCCATGAAAGAGGTGGTCAGGGAAGAGGTCTTATGGTTACTCGATGCGGATATCATATACCCAGTCTCTGATAGTGAATGGGTCAGTCCCAATCATGTAGTTCCTAAGAAATCAGGCATTACCATAGTATGTAATGCCAAGGGTGAATATGTTGCCACGTATGGTCCTATGAAATGGAGGATCTGTATTGATTACAGACGTTTAAATGCCATGACATGAAAGGATCATTTTCCTTTACCCTTTATAGATCAGATGCTTGAACGCCTAGCTGGTCATGCTTTTTATTGTTTTTTGGATGGCTACTCTGGCTATTTCCAAATTATTATTGATATTGATGACCAAGAAGAGACTACCTTCACATGTCCTTTTGGGACATACGCCTATAAACAAATGCCTTTTGGCCTTTGTAATGCTCTTGGTACCTTCCAGCGGTGTGTGCTTCATATATTTAGTGACATGGTAGAGCATTTCATGGAAGTATTCATGGATGATTTTTTTTATCTATGGAGACTCTTTCATGGACTGCCTGTCTAACCTATCTAAGGTTTTGACACGGTGTGAAGAGAAAAGTCTGGTTTTAAATTGGGAAAAATGTCATTTCATGGTGAAAAAAAGGCATAGTACTAGGTCACATAGTATCTAGTGATGGCATCGAAGTAGATAAGGCCAAACTAAATAAGATAGTGACTCTGCCTATACCACCGACTGTCCATGATATTAGAGCCTTTCTAGGCCATGCGGGTTTTTATAGGCACTTTATCAAAGATTTTTCAAAAATAGCTAGGCCGTTAACTAATCTGCTTTTAAAGGATGCCATCTTTGATTTTAATTTTAACTGTCAACAGGCTTTTGAAATTTTAAAAGCCGCCTTAACTTTTTCACCCATTATACAACCTCCCTATTGGTCTAAACCTTTCGAACCCATGTGTGATGCTAGTGATTACGCAGTTGGTGCTGTCTTGGGACAGAAACTAGATAATATATCCACTATTATTTATTATGCTAGTAAAACTTTAAACGATGCTTAAAGGAATTATACAACTACTGAAAAAGAATTCTTAACTGTCGTTTATTCTTTAGATAAGTTTCATCCTTATTTGGTTGGTTCTAAGACTCTAGTTTACACGGACCATGCAGCCCTTAGGTGCCTTCTCGCAAAGAAGGATGCTAAACAAAGATTAATCCGATGGATTCTTTTCCTACAAGAGTTTACATTAGACATAAAAGACAAAAGAGGGGTCGAAAACGAAGTTGCCGACCACTTATCTAGACTTACAAACGACGATGATAGTGATTCTGAGTCCATACCGGACTCTTTTCCTGATGAGCATCTGTATGCTATTTTTTCTGTACCATGGTATGCTGACATTGTGAATTATTTAGCATCTGATGTTATTCCTTATGATTGGTTAAGAAATGAACGTAAAAAGTTTTTGGCCAGAGTTAAGCTATACTACTGGGATGAGCCCTACTTTTTCAAGTATTGTGCGGATCAGATTATTCGTCGTTGTATTCCCCAATGGGAATATAATGAGGTTCTCTCATTCTGCCATGACAAAGTGTGTGGTAGCCATTTTAGTGGTATGGAAACAGCTACTAAAATTCTTCAATGTGGGTTTCATTGGCCTACTCTCTTTAAAGATGCCCAAGTGCATTGCAAGACGTGCATTCGTTGCCAACAACTTGGGCGAATCACGAAGCGTAATATGATGCCATTAAATCCAATCATGGTGGTAGAAATTTTTGACATATGGGGCATTGATTTCATGGGTCCCTTTCCAGTTTCCCACGGTTTCATTTATATTCTAGTTGCGGACTAAATGGATAGAAGACATGGCTTGCCGTAACAATGACCATAAGATAGTTGTGCCTTTTGTTAAAGAGTATATTTTCTGTCGATTTGGCATTCCCAAAGCCATCATTAGTGATGGTGGAACACATTTTTGCAACAGAGTTGTTGCATCTCTCGTGAAAAAGTATGGAGTTACACATAAGGTAGCAACTCCATATCATCCATAAACTAGTAGACAAGTAGAAGTTTCTAATAGGGAAATCAAAAAGATATTAGAAACAACTGTAAATCCTGATAGGAAAGACTGGTCAAAGAGTCTATCTGATGCCTTATGGGCATATGGGACTGCTTTCAAAACTCCTATAGGTATGTCTCCCTTTAGACTTGTATTTGGTAAACCTTGTCATTTGCCCGTTGAATTGGAGCACCGCGCTATGTGGGCTATAAAAAGCCTTAACTTCAATTTTGATGAGGCGGGTGTCAAGCGCAAGTTGCAATTGAATGAGGTTGAAGAAATCCGTAGCGATTCTTATGATCTCGTAAAGGATTATAAAGCTAACATGAAACGTGTTCATGATAAGCAAATCTTGCGCAAAGAGTTTGTGGTAGGTCAAAAGGTCTTACGTTACAACTCCCGTCTATATATTTTTATAGGAAAATTAAAAACCCAGTGGTCTGGTCCTTTTCTGGTTACTGAAGTCACCCCTCACGGGGCAATCACCTTGGTAAATCCCAAGGACAACAATACCTTTCAAGTCAATGGCCAACGGTTGAAACATTTCCACAAGCTTTTGTCCCCTGATGTAGAGGAAGTCCTTTTACAGGACCCTATCTATGCGGACTGACCTTTTCGTTGGTGTACTTCCTTTCATTTCCATATATTGGTAAGTGCACCATTCAGGTAACCGAGCCTTCCCTATGGAGTGTGTGGCTGTAAGTACTGGATCCTAAGTCCACGTTAAACATAATTCATGTTTTCCACTCTTGCATGTTTTCTCAGATTTTAAGTCATGTTTCTCTATGGTGTGAATTATGCTTTTATTGCTTTCTTATTTTTCTTCTATTAAATCTTATTCATAAAAAATAAATAAAAATTGTTAAAATCATAAACATAGTAATTTAGGAAGTCTCGGAAATCTGACTTTAAAAGACCCACTTTTAAAACAAATTTTCTAAACTTTGTGTCTAAAATTTGTTTGGGGGTGGGGTGTTCATTTCCGTCCTGGATTGTTCAATTTTCCAGTTGTGTTGTTTAGGCCCTGTAATTATATTTCGATTCGGGTTGACATTATATATGAAATTAGAGTTCATTCGTTCACATAAATTACGTCATGCACGTACTTCGAGGTATTTTCCATCTTCTTATATGTCATCCATGGTCGGAATAGAGTGCTTTATGGATCATTGGATTGGAAATTCTCTCCTGATCATTTACATATCTCATTCGTAAAAATCGAACCGGTAACGAAGCGGTAATTTTAGTTTGAACTTGCGCTAAAAATTAAATTTTTTTGGGATTTGAATTGGGCTTGGGTCCAAGCCCCAGTACAACCTAAGAACGCTATCGCGTTCTTCTTCTTCACCTTCACGACTGCCATTAACATGTTTTCAACCCTAGAACCAAAATAAAAAAAGAAAAAAAAAACTTAACTTAACCCACGCCCAAGTTCATTCCCAAAACATATTTTCTTCTCCAAATCATTCTCCCACCAATTTCCACCACCAAAAACATTAGAAAAATTTGAAAAATCAAAAAAATTTGAACTGCCGCGCTACCCATGCTCCACCACCATCATGTTTTTTTGTAAGGCTATTTCACCTTGTTTCCTACACCTTCTACAAACCCTCAAATCCTTTCAACACTTAAAATGGCTCAAAGACGTAGGATTTAGCCGGAGCACGCGTTTACTGCCGACCACTTCACGCCGTTTTACGGTGAAGAGATGGATATGAGAGATTGGAGTGGTTTGTGGTACTCGACAGACAATTTTTACCATGAAGATTTGGTCTGACAGTTTTATAGGACGAGGGAGTTGGATGGGAATAGAATTTTTGTTAAGGTGGCTGGGAGGAGGAGAGAAGTATCTACTTGGTTGTTAGTTGAGATTTTAGGCATTCCGCCTGGATGCCATCTCGATGCCACATTACAGGATTCCCAATTTACTGGGGTTGAGCCTTTGATGAACGCGAACTGTTTTGGAAGGGAACTACAATGCGAGCTTGCATTGTGTTCGCCATTCGTCTCTCAGAACCAACCAGCTGGCTGTAGCTCAGTGGATTGGTAGGAATGTCATAGGGAAGGAGAAAGTCAGTGACATCAGTCTGAACTGCCTTCACGTTCTATGGATACTCCAGGAGCAGAAGTATGAATTCTGTATTTTGGAGTTTTTGAGTAACATGATTAGGGGAGTTAGGAAGAGTATTGCACCTCTCTCTGTTTTGATAACGAAGATCATGATGACCTTGAGAGCGACTCCGACGTCTGATAGGATTTGCCTAAAAGAGCACTGAAATCCTCATATTTATACGGAGTGTATCCAAAAACTTTGGAGGTTGCCTGAAGAGAGGGTAGTTGAAGAGGATGACTCGGAGGATGAGGAGGACACGACATGTTTTGATGCCGATGCCTTGGAGAGGTGTAGGTCGGATGCAGAACGCATGACTGTGATTCATCGTGGCATGCGTTCTCTCAATACTATTTGCAAAGACCTCCGGACTCAACAAGCTGCCATGTATCATAACTTCAAGACTCGTGCCCAACGCAAGGATGAGCGTTGGGAACAGATGAGGGCCGAGATGGAAGCTCAGCGCAAGTTCCGAGACAATATGCTTGCACGCTTTCCACCCCAGGCGGGTTCTTCTTTTGAGGAGCAGTCTGTGAGGCATGAGCGTCGTTGCCGCAGGACGGATGGCTCTGGCCCATCAGGAGCTCCGGAGCCATCACCTTCCCATGTGCCTTCCACTACCAGCAGCGAGTGGTTTAGGAATATTATGAGTTGATGTTGTTTTGTATTTGTTTTTTATTAAGTTCGGATGTTAATTTATGAATTCAGTAGTTAAATTTGAATTTGGTTGTTAAATGTTGTTTGAATTTCAATTTTAATATAATATGGTTCTTTTCAAATTGTGCATTATTTTTATCGTTAATCCCACCTTTCCGAATTGTTTGGGGGTGGTATTATTTACTCTAGCATGATTTGTGATATGATCCTCCAGTTTAGAATTTGTTTTGGAGTGAGGGTTGAGAATATTGCCGATATGGGCATGGCTATGAATAGATATTGTCGTAGGATGAAATCTCAATGAGTTAGGCAGTTTCTATCCTAAATTCAATCTAAAAGATATTAGGGTTGTTTTAGAATCAAGAATATGAGTTGTTTCCGTTTTCGGTTTTGGAAATTTTTTGTTTCCGGCAATTGCCTTAAAGCTTTTTGGCAACTTCTCGATTTGTTTTAGCAACTTAAAACCTATAAAAACTTCATTCATTCTACACTCACAACCCACACTACACCTCACTTTCATCTCTCACCTTCCACTCCCACGTTTCCCATTTTTCTTCTCCATTTTAGCAACTTAGCATTTCGGAGCCCAAGCTGGATGGCTTACCGCTACCCTAGGCAAACCTTTGTCACCAGAATTTTATCAGAGCGCGACCTGCGCACCTTACCAAGCCCAGAGTTGAGCGTGACCTGCGCCCAAAACACTGGAATTCCAGTTTTCATCCTGAGCTCGTCCCAGGCAAAAAGTGAGCGCGCCCTGCGCCCAAGTGCCTGGAACTCCGAAATCACCAAGGCGCACCCCGCGCCCTACCCAGGCATAGGTTGACCGCACCCCGCTCCCTGAACCCCGTGGGCAAGAAAAATTCCAATTTTTTATGGGTTGTTCCAGGATCATTGCAGCTGTTCTAGAGAGTAGTTTTGTGATGACTTCTCCTATAGTAATACCGGAGTAGTCTTTCGAACACTTGTTGGGGAGCAAGACTTATGGACATTGGTTCTGCGAAAAGATCATGCAGTTCGGATGGAGGCATCTTCTGGTAAGTGAAGACGACTCGTATTCACCTAAGCTTACTGAATTTTTTTTACAATAATGTTAAGTTCTATTGTAACCAGGATGGCGAACAACAATTCTCTGTCACGGTTGATGACACACCACTAGAATTCAATAAGTATGTGGTAGCGTTAGTTTCGGGAATACCAATACCTGATCCTATTCACACATGGGGATATATGACCGATAATGCATACCTCTATGACTATACATATTTCCATGAGTATTATGGGGGAGGGTATTTCATATAATGGACCAAGGGTGTTACAACATAGCCCTTGGTAGCCTGTCCCTAAATGTAGGCACCACTATGTTATTCATCCTGATGAATATTTTAGGGGATTGGCAGTTTACCTCTGCAAATAGTACCGCTGGTGACAGTTTTCCTTGCTTTAGCTGAGGGACGTCGCCGTTATGACATTCCCCGAGTATTAGTGGTTAATCTTAAGAGAGCCCAAAGCATGCGACATAAGTATCTTCTTATGCCTGTTTTGGTTGGCCACATCATGCTCAATTGTCTACCTGAATTCTGTACCAAGTTCACGGATTGGAAAATGGTTGAAGTCATGAGACCCACCAATTGGGTGGCTCACTCATTTCGAGTAATGACTTGGCCGGAATGGCAGGTGCAACCTCGTTTGGTTGCCCCTTACACCCCATCAGACATAGTAACACTAGACAGGTTAGCACAAGTCGATGACATACGACGGCGGGATTGGCAAGTTATCATGGCATGGCAGGATGCAAAGGAACCTCCTTTCTTTGGAGAGGGAAATGAGGATGAGTATTAAACGGGAGATAAGATTAGTTTTTATTTCAGTTAGTGTCTGCTTATGTCCCAAACAATTTAATTCTCATTAACCCCATAACGGGTGGAACTCTTATGGAGTTGTGTTAGTTTTTATTTTCTATATTAGTATGTTTAACCTTGTTTTGCAGATGTTCCAGAATTTCATGCGTTTCCATGGTATTTCTCTACCTTATTTATTTAAATACTTTGAGGACAAAGTATGCTTCTTGTTTGGGGGATAGAAACACGTGTAATTAAGGCATATGTTAGGATATAGATATGTACAATTATGCACTTGTTTTCTAGTTAAAAAAATCAAATTATATTTAAAATATTAATAAAAAGTTTATGTTGTACACTTAGGAATATTGGTATTGTTTTTCTTTTCTAGGCCCTTGATAATCTAGAAATCTCACGTAGCTTTTACATTAGAATAGTTTTTAGAAACTTAGGCTAATATGTAGGTAATAATCCTTGCATCTATCTATAAATATGTTACATGAGTATCTATGGTTGTTGGCAGTAAGTTTCTGAAATCTATGCTAGAGTACTTATTCTACAAATCTTGTGAGAATATAGCCTAAAGCCTTATATGAGTGAACATTTGGGAAATGACACAAGGGAGAAGTAAAATCTGGATAGAAAAATCACACGTCCACTTCCTTGATCACTATACCATATCCTAAGCGAGAATTTAGGCCCTCTTTAGATCGATATAGCCAGAAAGTCAAACCTATGAATTATTTTCCGCTAGTTACCCCTCTGAGCCTTTCTTTAGTCTTTCATAAACCGCAAATCCTTTACCCTGTTACAAAACAAAACAAAATAAAAAAAATCAACCTTCCCAATTCTTTAAATAAGTCTCGAGAATAGAGATGAATAATAGAAAAGAGAAGAACCTTTGAAATCAAGAATTCGTTAGTCGCTTCAGATGAGAAAAGTAAGTTTCCATCAAAATAAAAAAAAAGAAAAAGAAGATAAAGAGTTAGAACTCCAAAAATAGAATCAAGGAGTCAAAAGCCAAAGAAAAAAAAAAATATGGCTAAGGATGGAAACAAAGTGTAGAAGCAAAAGTAAGGAACAAGGGTTTCTCTAGTTTCATAATATGAAGCCTCTATTATCTCAGACTTATCCTTTTTGAATATCCATTTCCTTCCTTCTTAAACCATCTCCTAATCCCCGCAACACCTAATAAAGACCTCTAGCTCAATTAGGAATAAGTTAGTGTGATAATAAGTGGCAGATGTGTTTGATCGACTCCGGCTTCCTTGTGTGTCATTGAGATTGTAAGGTAAAGTGTGCCCACTGCAAACTGGAGTGGCGAAACTTGAGCGGAAAAATCAGAGTGGTTTTTATCTTGACATTTATGTGAGGACCTACTTAAGGACGCTATTCCGAGTTTTCAGAAACGGACCTGCTAGCACATCTCATAGTATTACTCATTGTATATATGTTTATTCATAGATGATTGATTATTATGCATATATTTGCTTAGGTTTTGACTTGATTATTCTGTATTCATTGCTAGTGAGATGTATAGATAATTGAGACATAGATAAGGAAACAATAGTTTTATTTCTGAGTCGTTGTAGTATAGATGAAGTTTGTGAGTACCTTCATTGGAAAACTCTCATGATAAGAGCCCAAAACTGTAGTTTTAACCCCTTAACAATCGTACTTTTAGACCAATTATGTGAATAATAAGTAAGAGTTAATATTGATTACGTGTTTTTATGCATTTCAGGCTTCAAAGTCCATTATGTGCAGAAATGTGTCACTTTAGCGAGATAAAGGAGCAAAGGTTGGTTGCTAAGGAGTTCTGTGATTAAAGGCCAATTTTCAAGAAGACAAAGCCTTTGCAAAGCCCGGTCAAAAGCTGAAAAGTCAAAGTCCACGCGGGCAGAAACAGTGCACAAAGTCAGCAGAACTTCCGAAGACCATATCTTTGGATTCAGACCTCAGAATTGGGCCTACCTTATGTTAAAACGACCGGCTCAAAAAGAGCTTTCCAATGATCCAAGCCTTGGCCCAATCAGAAGAGCAAAAGTGGACGAAACATCTGTGGAAGCCAACTGCAGCTGAAGAGCCCATTTTGGACTAAAGAAATTGGGTTTTGGGCCCGATTTTCCGGCCCAAAACATGGCTCCAAGCCCATGCACGATTTTTGGATCTGAAAGTATAAAAACAAAAGCTTGACTCTGTGTTAATAGGGGTGAGGTTAGGAAGCTAATGTTAATGGAGTTTAGGGTTAGAAAAAGATAGATCTAGATTAGATTTTAGATCTAGATCTAGTTTTTTTACATTCATTCAATTAGTTAGTTTAGAATCATATTTAGTTTTTAGAATAAAGTAGTAGTTCTTCATTTCAATTTATATTATTATTTAAATTCTTATTTAGATTTAGTTGTCTTAAATTCATAATTAGTTATTCACAATCTTAGTTCTAAATTAGTTTTAATTTCAGTTTAATTTAATTATGTCTTGTTCTTATTATTGTTCTTGTGTTGGGAATGGTAGTATAGAAATTTCACATCAAATCATTACTCTCACCATTGTTCCTTTTGGGTTTGATTAGTTTAATTCGATTTAAGTCTAGAGAGTTAAGAGTGGACGAATCCTTACTCATTATATTGCATGATTATATTTTGAGAGTAAGAAGAATTGATTTAAACGTAAGAACGGTAGAATTACGTATTAGTGTTGTTAACATTAATATTTAGGATTCTACTATTATTTTTACGGGTTATCATCTTACGAGGCTATAACTCATCCACTAGGGAATTCCTAATGGTTTAAGGCCTTGTTGCATATAGTCAATGCAATCACACTCGGCTAAACGAGATTAGTTAGAACTCCATTTTTGGTCACTTATGCTAATTTCTCATATTTGTTTGAGGACAAGCAAAATGCTGTTTGGGGGTGGTTTGATAAGAGCCAAAAACTGTAGTTTTAACCCCTTAACAATAATACATTTAGACCAATTATGCGAGTAATAAATAAGAGTTAATGCTAATTACGTGCTTTTATGTCACTTTGGCAATATAAAGGAGCAAGGGTTGGTTGCTAAGAAGTTCTGTGATTAAAGGCCAAGATTCAAGGAGAAAAAGCCTTTGTAAAGCCTGGTCAAAAGCTGAAAAGTCAAAGTCAACGCGGTTAGAAACAACACACAAAAGTCAACAGAACTTTCGAAGATCGTATCTTTGGACTCAGGCGTCGGAATTGGGCGTACCTTATGTCAAAACGACCGGCTTGGAAAGAGATTTCCAATGGTCTAAACCTTGACCTAATAATAGGAGCCAAAGTAGAAGAAAAGTCTATTGAAGTCAAAGCCAGTTGAAAAGAGCTCTGTGGACTGAAGAAATTGGGCTTTGGGCTCAATTTTCGGGCCCAAAACATGGCTCCTCAGCCCATGCACGGAAATGTGGATTTGGTCTCCTCCATTTCCACACACAAGACTTAGCTCTTAAGGATAAATTAGCTCAGGATAGAAGGTAGCCATTAGAGAATAATCTAGATCTAGTTTTGAGAATATTTATTAGTTAATTAATTAGTTTTTTCATACCTTGTTTTAGATTAGTTATTTGAATCATTGTTTATCATTCATTAGATAAATAAAATAGTTAGTTCTTGATAATTTTGATTTTGCTATTTAAAATTGCTTTGATCTAATTTCAATTATTGTTTGTTATTCATTTTTTAGTTGTTTACTTTCGAATTGAATTCTTGAGTAGATTGATATAGTAAAGTTATAATCTTTATATTATGTTTTATTCAATTTCATATGAAAATGATAGTTTGATGAATCAAGGCTAAACCTCCATTAGATGGGTTTGATGAATCCTTGATGAAAACTTGATTGTATAGTGTAGAATCGTTGTAAGAGTCTATTCCACTCAAGAAGGTCGTTGATTCTTCATGAGAATGGGTTGGACTTCCTCACATGCTAGTCATTATTTGGTAGAGATTGCCATGATTGATTAGGGATTAGAACAACCAATTCTTACCGTAAGAACGTAAGAATTAGATTACAACAATCTATGCTAGTTTATTAAGTTGGATTCAAGGTGGATTCAATCCCCCCTAATTCTTTATCTAGATTCAAACCTTAGTATTTCGTAGCATTCTATACTTTGAATTAGCGTATCTTGTTCTTAGAATTCACATCGTAGTATAATCCCTTCGTAAAACTCTCATTGACTTTGGTAGGATTAATAGTCATAGAAAACATTGAATGCTAAAGAACTAGGAGTGGAACGAATCTTCTATTCCAACTCTATTTCAATAGTACTGAGAGTAGAAATCTTTGATAAGAATTGTCTTCGTAAAAGAAATAGTTTTACTTGCGTTTAGAAATTTATCATTTTATTCGTAAGTAGAATTATATTCAATTTTATCGTTTTATCACCTCTTTCCTATTTCTTCCTTCTATTTTCTCCACCTTACTCAGAATCTCTACAAACTACTGATAGATAATTTTTTCAATGTTTGTTCTTTTTCTTCCTAGACTTCAACATCTACATTGCCATTAACACTCCCTTATTTGCCACCGTGAATCTCTTCTTCTTCTCACTGGACCTAGCATTGGGCTGCGCCTCAATCAATTCTTGTTTTGTTTTGTTTTTTTTCGTTTGGTAAGAACTCATGGATTTGATTCACCTCTTAAGACAGTTTGTTATATCCAAGATTATTTCATCTTTACACCCTAATGGAATTTTCAATATTTGTAGAAACGTATTCATATATACACCTTCCCTTTAATTTCTATTAATTTTTGGGATGTGTTTTATGTACAATTATCTTTGGACATGACTTCTAAGGATAACATAAGAGCATCATCCTAAAATAAATTGTGACACATCACAAATTTTGAGGTTTCTATTTCGGACGGGAATACTTGTCCCGTTCCAATTTAAATTTTCTTTAAACAACAAAAGTTGTCCCGTCCTAGTCGAAACAATTTTTTTTTAAAACACGCGCATTCAAGCTTCCAGTAACCATTTCGCATACGAACGTGCAAGATAAACTCAAACCCCCTCACTTCAATTACCTAATCAAATATCATTTTTCTACCAAATTTCATTCCATTTTTTGCAATGGATCACCATCGTCGAGCTGGACATAAGAGGTGTCTTTCGTGTTGGTCGGGGAGTTCAAATCCTCGAGAAAACGAGAGTGAACTTATACCAAAAAATGATTTCCAATTTCCATCAAGAATGAATATTGTTGATAATCCATCATTGGCTAACGATCGGAATAACCATGTCTCATGTTTATATAGTACTGAAGGAGTAAATATGAGTTTATGAACATTGTTTGATTAATTTTTTTTAAAATTGTGTTTAGAATATATCGTATATTAACTGTTTGTTTAAATGCCTCAACGTGTAGGAAATGAATAGCACCAAATGGAGATGTGCAATGCCAAGCGTTAAAGACTTTTTGAGACACCTAGAGGAAAGATAAGACAATATGACGCACGTTAGAGAACAATTATTGCAAACACCTTTTGGTCATCTGATATCGTGTTTGAACATTCGGAGTGATCGTTCAATCATATTTGCATTGGTAGAGCGATGGTGGCACACCACACACACTTTTCACCTTCCATGTGTTGAGCTTGGTATCATACCACTTACCTTTTCAATGTTGACGGGTTTAATTGTGGGCAAGAAGAAACCACTTTTGTTTGATTCAAGTATTGAAGAGGATATGAGAAGGTTGAGGACTCTACTGCCTTCGTTGTTTGATTTTGATGGTGAGCTTGTACTAGGGAATATTGGTGGTAGATACATTTTGAACCCGATCTTCAGAGAAATATACATGTTCCGATTAGATGATGATTATTGTCTGGAACATCAAATTGACGCCCTATACTTGGAGATAAACTCAGAGGTGGAAGATTATTTTGTTAGGGCTTTTATGTTATATTTTTTTGGGCCAAGTACGTTTCACGACTAGAAAATCTGAGGTTCGGGCTAGTTGGTTGGCGTCTTTGGTAGACCTTGATAACTTGGATGATTTTGACTAGGGTGGTGCTTTCATGGCACATCTATATACTGGGCTTGATTTGTTTGTCCAGACAAATGAAATGGGAAAGCAATGCAACGGGATTATGTGGATACTACAGGTAGGAGGATTTAAGTTTTAAGTTATAAGATTTTATTTTGTTAGTTAAATATTATATAATTTAAGTTAAAATACAGTTTCATTTGATTATTTCAGTACTGGTGGTATGAGTATTTCGCTTGTTTAAACCATATATTGAGAAGTGATTGGGATAAGGACTTATGGCCTCGCCCACAGGGATGGGCTACTAAGGGTCACGCTAAAGTGAAAGAAGAGGTCCATAATGATCTCCAAGCTGCTAGGAGCCAATTAGAAACTAGAAGTGTGAGATCTATTGTTTGGAGTCCGTGGTAAGGTTCTCGATATGAGCATACACATATCTTTCGGCAGAGTTCGATCATGTTGTTAACAAGGTTCATACTAAAAGCCCCTGATATGTGTGCTTGGTTCCTCAGAGATAGGGTGACCATGCAAACCATTGGATTTAGATAGGATCCTGCTCCCCCGCCCATAGACATGCGTGCTATGATTGTGCCCACTTCTTTGATTGAGCGGTATCGCATTGCGAATGCATGGCCGAGTTTTACTGATTATGTTGATGTGAACTCAACTCTCGAATATGAAACTTATTGGAGGAAAGTTTCTAGGGGAAGTATATCTATGGGTCCACTTTATAGAGGTGCAAACATGGATGTGACAACTAGTTAGAGTTCAGACGAGACGTCAAATTCCCAGAACCTACAAGTTCTAGCAGAACATCCGGAGTATATCATGGTTATCATGCACCCATACCTAGTGATCCATATGATGCATGGTCATACCGCGTTGTTAGTTCCCAAGGAATGGAGACCACCATCTTTTTTGAGCGTCCGGATGACAACATCTTGCCTAGGCTTGTACCTAGCTTCCAACAGCTTAATGAGGTATATTTATATTTCATTATGTTAATTTCAACGCACTATATAGATTTAACTTAGATAAAATATTGAAACAATGCAGGTAACATTGCGTGGTTGCTTAGCAATCTTACTCAATCAGGGCCTTCAAGTTGGTTCAATTGACCAAACTCAATAGTATTATAGGTATTTAGACCATGAATGAGCTGAAAGAGCACACGATGAGCAACAACGTCATGGACGTGATCAGATGATAGTAGATTTAACAAACCAAGTGGAAGCCTTGGTAATTTTATTAATTATATGTTTTACATTTTCAAATATTTATTTTAGAACTCAAATTTTAGATTTTAATTAAATTACATACATTGCGTATTGCATTGATGTTTCAGATAGTAGCTATTGAGATTATGCAGCAAGGCAATGCTCCTAAGAGAGGGAGAGGGCGAGGATGGAGAGGGAATTGCCATAGCAGTCAGGGCAGTGAAATCTGAGAAACATTCAAGAGTTTAACCATAAACCTGTCATTTCTCGATGCCACCAAACATTTATCAAAACATGCCAAGTTTCTTAAGGATATGTGCACCAACAAAAGAAAAACTAACATTCCAAAAGATGTCTTCCTTACATAACAATTTCCATCCCTCACAGAGACCAACGAAATCGTCAAATATAAAGATCTTGATCGTCCTACCATCCCATGCACTATAGGAGACAAGTACACTGCCACTGCCTTGCTCGATCTTAAAGCAAGTGTTAACCTCCTTCCATACTACCTATTTAAACAACTCGGTTTCCATGAGCTTACACCTACCATCATGACATTGCAATTAGCCGACCGATCCATCAAATACCCAAAAAGAGTGGTCGAAAATGTGCTTGCCAAGGTTAAGGATTTTTATTACCCTATTGATTTTGCCATCCTTGACACTGAAGTAGCTCATGATTCCATACCTATCATTCTGGGGCACCCATTCTTGGCAACTGCCAACACCCTCATAAATTGTCGTAACAGATCTATGACCATGTCTTTCGGAAATCTCTCAGTAGAAGTCAATATTTTCAAGATGATGCAACAACAGATGGAAGAAGAGTTAGATGAAGATGTTAGTATGATAGACAATGCAGTGTAGGAGTACTGTGACAGAACTTTTCTAGAAAATGAGGTCCATCAATTCTTATCCTTAAAAGATTCAGAGTTCGATATGGATCGTTATAAAGAAGATACCACTACCACTTTAGAATCAGTTCCTTTATACACTTCAAATGATGAGTTACCTAAACATGAAGAAATGTCACCAGCCCAAGTGTTTACTATGGAAGAGCAGAATCTTGTTGAGACCTTGTTACCCACATCACTTACTCCTGCCCTTAAACCTCTCTCTCCTGACCTAAAATACATATATCTTGATGCTGATAGTACTCATCCCATCATCATTTCATCCCAGTTATCAGAGGAGGAAGAAGAGTGCTTAGTTAGAGTGATTCAAGAACATCGTTCTGCCATTGGTTGGTCTCTTGATGATATAAAAGGAATTGATCCAAAGATTTGCACCCATCGAATTCACCTGAAAGAAAATGCCAAGACCTTTAGAGAGCCACATCATCGGTTAAATCCAGCTATGAAAGAGGTAGTAAGGGAGGAGATCTTAAGATTACTGGATGCTGGAATCATTTATCCCATATCTGACAGCAAATGGGTTAGACCTATTCATGTGGTGCCAAAGAAATCTGGGATTACAATGGTCCGTAATGAGGAAGAGGAGTTAATTCTAGAATGAGTTCCCATCATGTGGAGGATTTATATTGATTATCGGAAGCTGAATGCCGTCACAAGGAAAGATCATTTCCCCCTGTCGTTTGTAGATTAGATGCTTGAACATTTAGCAGGATATGCTTATTACTGTTTCTTGGATGGGTATTCATGTACTTTCAGATTTTAATTGATGAAGCAGATCAGGAAAAGACTACCTTCACTTGCCCTTTTGGAACTTATGCTTATACGCGTATGCCTTTCGGTCTCTGCAATGCACCTGCCACATTTCAACGCTGCATGTTATACATTTTCAGTGATATGGTGGAGAGATTCATGGACGTTTTTATGGATGATTTTTACCTCTATGGAGATTCTTTCGACGATTGCCTATCCAACCTTTCCATAGTATTGGCACGTTGTCAGGAAAAGAATCTAGTCCTTAATTAGGAAAAGTGTCACTTCATGGTAAAAAAGGGAATAATGTTAGGTCACATTGTGTCTAAAAATGGTATAGAAGTAGATAAAGCTAAAATAGACAAAATTTCTACTCTACCTATTCCACAGAATATCTATGACATATGAGCCTTTCTAGGCCATGCTGGATTTTATCGAAGATTCATCCAAGATTTCTCAAAAATTGCTAAGCCTTTAACTAATCTTCGTATAAAAGATGCACCCTTTGAGTTTAACTCGGACTGCATGCAGGCTTTTGAAAAGTTGAAAGCCACCTTAATAACTGCACCTATAATTCAACCTCCTGATTGGTCAAAACCGTTTGAGCTCATGTGTGACGCCAGCAATTACGCTGTTGGCACCATTCTAGGTCAAAAACATGATAAGGGACCTACGGTTGTTTACTATGCAAGTAAAACACTAAATGAGGCTCAACGAAATTATATGACCACTGAAAAAGAATTCTTAGCCATTGTCTACGCTTTAAACAAATTTG
Source organism: Coptis chinensis (assembly GCF_015680905.1). NCBI lineage: Eukaryota > Viridiplantae > Streptophyta > Magnoliopsida > Ranunculales > Ranunculaceae > Coptis > Coptis chinensis. The sequence goes on from NC_141456.1 coordinate 44,808,796, forward strand.
GTCCTTATTTGATAGGTTCAAAAACCTTAATCTACACAAATCATGCAACACCTAGGTACCTTCTCGCGAAGAAGGATGCTAAGCAGAGGTTGATCCGATGGATTCTCCTCCTGCAAGAATTCACTTTAGAGATAAAAGATAAAAAAGGAGTTGAAAATGTAGTGGCAGACCACCAATCTAGGTTAACTAATGATAGTGATAGTGATAGTGATAGTGATTTCGAACCCATTTTAGATTCTTTTCCTGATGAGCACCTTTACGTGATCCTTTTTGCACGTTGGTATGCTGATATTGTGAACTATCTGGTGACTGAAGAGACTCTGCCATTATGGAATAGAAATCAGAGGAAGAAGTTCCTGGCTCAAGTAAAATACTATTATTGGGATGACCCATTTCTTTTCAAATATTGCCCAGATCAGATCATCCGACGTTGTATTCCAGAATGAGAATAGTCTGCGGTCCTTTCCTTTTGCCATGAGCAGTCCTGTGGTGGACATTTTAGTGCAAATAAAACCACTACGAAAGTCTTACAATGTGGATTCTACTGGTCAACACTCGTTCGCGATGCATTTCTTTATTGCAAAGCATGTGCTCGTTACCAATATCTTGGTCATATTTCTGCACGTAATATGATGCCCTTAAATCCCATTCTCATAGTGGAGATTTTCGACGTCTGGGGCATTGATTCCATGAGACCTTTCCCAACTTTTAATGGTTTCATCTACATCCTAGTAGCCATAGACTATGTCTCCAAATGGATTGAGGCTATACCATATCGTAACAATGATAACAAAACAATCATTGGTTTCATAAAAGAAAACATTTTTTCAAAATTTGGTGTTCCAAAAGACATCATCAGTGATGGTGGATCACATTTTTGCAAACGAGTTTTTGAACATATCATGAAAAAATATGGAGTAACCCACAAGGTTGCAACTCTATACCATCCTCAAACAAGTGGCCAAGTAGAAGTTTCCAATCGAGAGATGAAGTGTATCTTGGAGAAAATAGTTAATCCAAATAGGAAAGATTTGTCTCTCCATCTGAACGATGCACTATGGGCATACAGAACCTCTTTTAAAACACCTATATGGATGTCCCCCTACATGCTTGTCTTTGGAAAACCTTGTCATTTGCTTGTTGAACTAGAGCATTGTGCCCTGTGGACAATAAAAACCCTTAATTATAATTTCGATGCGGTAGGTGGAAAGTGTAAACTACAAATAAAACAGCTCGAAGAGATTCGAAATGATGCTTATGACCTTCCAAAAGATTACAAAACCAACATGAAAAGGATTCATGACAAACATATTTTACGAAAACATTTCGAAGTTGGTCAAAAAGTTTTGCTTTATAACTCTTGATTGCATCTTTTCCAAGGAAAACTGAATACTAGATGGACTGGTCCTTTTAAAATAACCGAAGTCACCCCTTATGGGGCTATTACCTTAAAGAACCACAAAGATAACATCACAATGCAAGTAAATGGTCAACGCCTCAAACATTTTAATGAGTTACGATCTACGAATGTCGAAGAAATCCTTCTCCAAGATCCTATCTATGAGGAATAAATCCTGTTTTCCAATGTATTCCTTCCCCATTCCATTCCATCTTTTGCTTTAAAGGGAATACATCAATAAGGTAACTGGATCCTCCATTTGGAGTGTGTGGTTGTAAGTGCTGGAGCCTTAGTCCACGTATATCTTGTATATTCTTTGTAAAATACTTTTTACTCGTCGTTTGAGTAAGTGTGAACCTGTGGAGCGAGTATACAATTTTTCTTTTCTTTATTTTATATTTCTTTTTCAAAATAGTTGTTTTCTTTGTTCTGTTAATGTTAGATTCTTGATACATTAATAGTTGTGTGTTTTTTTCAAAAACAAAATGGGCAATGGATTTTACACAGACCAACCCCTAGAATAAAGTAATCTAGGGGCGGCTTGAGATCATTTTTGCTTACTAAGGGTTGCCTATATCCCTAAGCTATTCACCTTGGTAAGGACATTCCATGTCTTGTGTTGTAAATCCCCCAACTCACGTAGCTGATGCTCTGTCTGTCTAGATTGGGTTCGCCACAGAGCCGACATGAAAGTTGTTAGAGATTTTCTGTTATGGTTTGTTTTTCATCACAACTTTTTGAGTACGAGTTTCTTAAAACATCTCTCCATAGTTTTCAAAACTAGAAGATATAAAAATGAAAGTTATACACCCCGGAGTAACCAAAATGATACCGGATTCATGTATAATTTTATCTTCTTGTCAAAACCTCTATATGGTTAGAGATATATTTTGCTTGACAAAACCAACAGGAAAAAAAAATGAGACGTCTCCAAAGGAGAATTAAACAAATAGAGTAACCCAAAATGATACTATTATCTACTTAATTCTATCTTTTTCCTCTACCTTTCTATTTGTCTCAAGAATCTGACGTTAAAGACTCAAACTTGTGCAAATTTTCAAAATTTTCCTTTCTTAAAAATCTTTCCCCTTCTCAACCTCTCTCTTTCTAAATTTTTTTTAAAAACTTTCAAAAATATCTTCTATAACGAACAAAAATCCTCCACTTAGCAAGACTAGATGGATAAGTCTCAATGATTGTGTGCAAACACTTCCTAGAGAACTGCAGCTGAAGATATGGACACATATACCGAAAATCATTCATGGTTTAGGTAAGAGTTTATACGCACGTAAGAGACAAGCTATGAGAGAAGGCTGGTGCTTGAAATATCAAATACTAACTTGCCCCGATCTTCAACCTCATAATAATTATGTTTATAAAGTTTACACGTGTTATCCTCCAGTGCTTTATGCTCAGTCTAAGAGAGTAATCCAGCCATCTGGTTGGGATTGACTCAAGTTTTGAAAAACTTCAAGTCTTGGGAATCTGACTTAAATGACCAACCTTTTGAAAATTTCAGTCAAACTTATTCAAAACCCAAAAAGTTAATTAAAATTTTTCTTCTGTTGTTTGTACATATTTCTTTACAGTTCCTTTTTGTTTCTTTCCCTTATCTGTTTTTTATCTATCGTTGGATGTCAATGTACCCTATACCATTATGTTGTATTTTTTATGCTGATCGTTTTGGTACCTCACGGGTCAAGATCGGAAGATTAACGAAGCGCGGATCGGCTCTTGAAGTTGGCAAGGCACTGAGGACAAGATCAGAATTTCCTGATTTCATTTGGGCTTGGGCCAAAATTTCATTTTCACTTAAAAGGCACGTGCCTCGTAAATGCCATCAAATCTATTTTAGCCCATGCAACCTCTTTACATTCATCTTCTTCCTCACAAAAACCCCAAACCTTAGCCACCCAAGCCAGCTCGCGACCGCTCGTTCACCCATGCACACCACCACCTAATTTTTTCACAGCCTGCTCTATTTTCAACCCCCATTCCAACTAGAAATCCTAATTTTATCAAAACTACTCTAAATGGCTCGAGTTCTTAAAATCGTGCCGGAGCAAAATTTTCAAAACCTCTTCAATTCCGATCTATTTGAAGTGCACTTCAAGACTAAGATTAAAAGAAGAGGGGAGGATGATTGTTGGAAGGTGTGGCTGATTCTCCCTCTCTCACTCTTTCGTTTTATAACTGTATGCTTAGAGGGGAGGATGATCGCATCACGATTGTCAAGGATGGTCGCTCGCTATAGCTTACTAAGGAGGTGGTGAGTGGAGTTATGGGGATTCCTCTGAAGGCTTATGTTCAGACGAAATAGTCCCCAAATAACAGTACCATCGATGTGATGATGGTAGAGACACTTCTCGAGGGGGTGAAAAACCCCAAGTCTCACTGCGCGTTTCAGAGTTTGCTGTAAAGGAATCAATTGGCAGTATCTCAGTGGACAGCCTACAACCTGCTAGGCTCAGCCAAGCCTTATGACATTGGAAAGGCGATGCTCCACATTCTATGGATTCTTTAAGAGTCGAAGAACAACTTCTGCATCATCACCTTTGTTTGGGAGCAACTCTGTAAACCCAAGAAGTCAACCGCCCCTCTACCAGCACTGGGGGTTCGAGGCCACAGACTCCCTAGTGAAGGTCAAGGACACTACCACAGGTCCTATCTATGCCCACTGTGTCCAAAATTTTGGCTTCCACCTGCCGCCGAGCAAGCACGCCCTACTGAGAAAGTGGATTACTTCGCTGAAGATACCACTCGCTAGTTCACTCAGCCCATGGACATAATTCACTTCCTTCATGGAGGCCAGAGGATTCTGTATTCGTACCTCCACCAGCTCAGGCAAACTCAGGGAGTCATCATGGCGGAACAACAGACCCTCAGAGAGGAGCAGTGGTCCTTCCAACAGGAGCAGTGACATTTTCAGCACAGTGTCACTAAAATGCAGTTGCCCTTCATCCCTAGGTCTTTCAACATTTGCTTCATTACAGGATACTTCACTAGCATTGTGTTTTTTTGGGTAACCATCTCCTCAACATGGACATCAATGTTGTCACACTATTTCCAGACCACCCAAACTGTTTTTTCAGATTATGAAGTTCAACAACTGTTGAAAGTGTCGTCTCGGGTCCCTCACAAGAAAGGTACAATTTTTCTATCGCTTTTCTTTTGTAGTCAAGATACCTCTTACCTAAGTCTGGTTCAGGAACAAATTAATGGTGGTTCAATATCTCCTATATCAATACCATGGCCCATTTAAGCATCAACAAAGTTCTCTATTCCATGTCCTTCTTCCTCGATGTTTTTTTTCTTCCATGTTTCCCACCACCGGATGCTCTATCGAAGTCTGTGAGCGTCTTTCACCATGTAAAACCCATACACGGTATGAGAGATCTATACCATTTAGGTTCAAATGATCTTCGACCACATCATATTCTAGTCGGAACCTATTCCTACAGTTTTTACATGGGCAAGGAGAAGCAGACCCGCCCAACTTTGTTTTGGCAAATGAAACAAAATCCCTAGCCTTATCTTCATAAAGTGTGGACCTCTTGTTTTTTTTCGTCCATCCAAGCTTTATGAATTTCCTCACTCATTCTACAATAAAACAAAGCACTTTCTAGCATGTTTATAGTTAAGAAATTTAAGACAAAATAAGCAAATAAGTTCCAATCATCCAACTATCAAACAGACACAAGTGTTTTCATATGAAGAACACTACTAAGATAACCTTGATGTTCCCAAACAATCCCAAACTCAACAACTCAAGTTACAATCATCTAGATTGGTCCACGAAATGGCGCATTAAGTCATACTGTCAATGACCTGATCATACGATACCTATAATTTATGTCATATCATTGAAGAATAATCGGTCAAAAAAAATAAATAATAAAAAGATCAAGAAATATGTTCCTAACATTCTCTCTCCTATGCAAAGAAAGCACATTGATACAACATATATAACCCAAAAGTGAAAGGCCACATAAAAATTAAAGATTCGACTAAAAAATTCTTTTGGCTAAGTAACATTCTTTTTGTTTCAAGCAAGCACATCCCATACTAACAGTAATAACAACAATTATATATCAATCCAAAATATATAAATATAAAATAAAAAGAACACAATCAATAATATATCTTACGTAAAGATGTACTGTAAATTAAAACATGTCACCATTGTGTATTAGTTGGTTATAAAAAATTGGGCAAGCTAAGATATTTGTGTTGGTGTTGAATTCCTTCTCATTCTAAGGATAACATAATGGCATGTTAAAAGAGAAGGGCAAAAAGGTTCAACCAGATAGCCTACATGCTTATACACAATAAAAAAAACCTCCAATGTAGACAAAGACATTCATGTGATGCTAACGCCGCATTATGTGTCTACATAGGGTTCTACCAAATCAGATTATTATTATCACCAACAATCCATATATCAAAGAAGAAGACGAAAAAACAAAACAAAACTAGATAGCAAAAAAATCAGGCTATAAGTCTCATATATAGAACATAACATTGACTAAAAAGTCAGTGACCTTAAGTAGTTGGGAAGAGGATACATTTCAAACACTTTTTATACATATTCTTGTTCACAAGTCATTGGTACAGAATGGAAAGTTCTAGTCGATGATCAAAGTATCAGCTTGTGTCATAGAGAATCAGAATTGACCTTTCATTGTGAATATGGTATCACTGTATCAACCTTTTCATGGTCATTGAGGCTTATTAGGCATTGTCCTTTAAGAATTAAGAGCATACATTTTTCAAACCAATTCAGCTACTCCTAATTATATGAATACACAAGATTTAAGATGTAAAGGATCCAATTATATGCAAACGTACAGGTAATTAACCCTTAAACACTCATATGTACTGTCAACTACCATACTATGTACACTCATATTTTTTTTCATGTAATACTTAACAGTTAAAACTTTAAACATTAAGTGAGACTAATTGGTATAACTTCAAATGAACAAACCAAAGGGGTATTGCAAATTGTAAAACAATACAAAATATCAAAACAAGTCAGATATTGCATTTAAGTTTCAAAAATAACACAATGAACATTAATAGTGTTAGATAGAACATTGATCTAACACTACGTAAATCAAGTCACAACACATGAGATGCGTTTTTTATCTCATAATCGAAAGTTGGAGAAACCCTTAAGAAAGAACGAATTAGTTACCTTTTACCTATTTTAAAACAATGCGAAAGTGAAACTTAGACGGCAGCGGCGCTATTTGATAAACAATAAAAAGTGAGTTTACCTACGAAATGAACGATAAAACTCAAAACGTAACTAAACTAAAACTATACTTTACGTGTCTATATTGCTTATCAAAGATTCTACTCTCTATCTATTGAACAGATATATTGGAGTAGGAAGTTCGTTCCACTCCTAGTCCTTCCGCATGCTGTGTTCTCTACGTATAAGTAAACTTAACTCTAAAGTCTAATGAGAGATTTACGAAATGGCAACTAGACTACGATGCAAGTACCCACGAGATACAACTAGTCGACTATTAGAACAACTATGGGAATGCTACGTCGATTCTATGATAAGGAGTTAGAGGGGGGATTGATTCCACCTTAACTCGACTTAATCTTACTAACGACGAATCGTCGTAATCCAAATTAAACTGCTTCGCAGAAAAATCTGGTTACTCCTAATCCCTAATTACACATGGCATTTCTACCAATTCAAAACTAGCATGTGAACGATTACACCCACTCTCATGGTGAACTAATCGTTTCTAGAGTGGAAGGGAAATTATGACGACTCTACGATATTCGGAATCAAGCTTTTATCAAGGCTTCTCAACCCCCTCTAATGGAGGTTTAGCCGAGAATCATGACGCAATCATTTCCGACTAAATTATAACTAAACATAATATAAAGAATTGAATTTTACTAATCTAAATTAAACAATAATTAAATTCTAATTAATAACTAAGAATTGAGTAACAAGTAATAAATGAAATTAGATCTAACAATTGTAAATGACAAGAATCGAAATTGACAAATAGCTATTTTATTTATCAAACTAATTAAGAACAATGATTCTAAGAGTTTAATCTAAAACAAGAATGGAATATAAACTAAACTTAATTTAATTAAATAAAAACTAGATCTAGAATTATCTATTGTTTTAGGTCTAACTAGCTACCATTAACAAAGAGTCAAGCTCTTGTTTTTATACTTTCAGATCCAAAAATCGTGCATGGGCTTGGAGCCATGTTTTGGGCCAGAGAATCAGGCCCAAAACCCAATTCTTTCAGTCCAAAAAGGCCTATTCAGTTGCAGTTGGCTTCAATAGACTTTTCGTCCACTTTTGCTCCTCTGATTGGGTCAAAACTTAGACCATTGGAAAGCTCTTTCCGATCCGGTCGTTTTTGAGTGAAGGTAGGCCCCATTCAGGTCCGAGTCCAAAGATACGGCGCCCGGAAGTTCTGTTGATTTGTGTCTTTGTTTTACGCCCGCGTCGACTTTTCAGCTTTTGACCGGGCTTTAGGAAGTCTTTGTCTTCTTGAATCTTGGCCTTTCATCACGGAACTCCTTAGTAATCGACCTTTGCTCCTTTATCTCGCTAAAGTGGCACATTTCTGCACATAATGGACTTTGAAGCCTGAAATGCATAAAAACACGTAATCAGTGTTAACTCTTAATTATTACTCACATAATTGGTCTAAAAGTATGACTGTTATAGGGTTAAAACTACAGTTTTGGTCTCTTATCAAACCACCCCCAAACAGCATATTGCTTGTCCTCAAGCAAAGATGAGAAATTAGAATAAGTGACCAAAAATGGAGTTCTATCTACTCTCGTTTCGCTGAGTGCGATTGCATTTACCATATGCAACAAGGCCTTAAACCACTAGGAATTCCCTAGTGGACGAGTTATAGCCTCGTGAGAGTTTTCCAGTGAAGGTACTCACAAACTTCATCTATACTACAACGACTAAGAAATAAAACTATTGTTTCCTTATTCATGCTCTAAATTAACTATACCTCTCACTAGAAATGCATATAGAGTAATCAAGTCGAAACCTAAGCTAATATATGCATAATAATCAATCATCTACAATAAACATATATACAATGAGTAATACTATGAAATGCCTAGCAGGTTCGTTTCTGAAAATCGGAATAGCGTCCTTAAGTAGGTTCTCACGATAATAGTCAAGATACAACACTCTGATTTTTCCACTAAAGTTTCGTTACTCCAGTGTGCAGTGGACACACTTTACCTTACAATCTCAATGACAACAAGGAAGCCTGAGTCGATCAAACACATCTACCACTTACTATCACACTAACCTATTCCTAATTGAGCTAGAGGTATTTATTAGGCGTTGCGGGGATTAGGAGATGGTTTAAGAAGGAAGGAAATGGATATTCAAAAAGGACAAGTCTGAGATAATAGAGTCTTCATACTATGTAACTAGAGAAAACCTTGTTATTTACTTTTGCTTCTACACTTTGTTTCCATCCTTAGCCATATTTTTTTCTTTTTCTTTGGCTTTTGACTCCTTTTATTCTATTTTTTTTGGAGTTTTTATTTTATTTCTATTTCTATTTTTCTTTTCTTTGGATGGAAATTTCTTTTCTTTATTTTCTGAAGCAATTAACTAACTTTTGTTTTTTGGGTTTTCTCTTTTTCTTTCTTCCTCATTCTATTCTCAGACTTATTCTAGATTGGGTAGGTTGAATTTTTTTATTTTGTTTTGTTTTTGTAACAGGGTAAAGGAATTGTGGTTTATGGAAGGCTAAAGAAGGGCTCAGAGGGGCGACTAGCAGAATATAATTCATAGGTATGAATTTCTGGCTATATCGATCCAAAGAGGGCCTAAATTATCGCTTAGGATATGGTTTAGTGATCAAGGAAGTGGACGTGTGATATCTCTATCCGTATTTTACTTCTCCCTTGTATCATTTCTCAAATGTTTCGCTCATATAAGGCTTTAGGCTATATTCTCACAGGATTTGTAGAATAAGTACTCTAGCCTAGATTTCAGAAACTCACTGCTAACAATCATAGATACTCATGTAATATATTTATAGATAGATGCAAAGATTATTACCTACATATTAACCTAAGTTTCTAAAAATTATTCTAATGCAAAAGCTACGTGAGACTTCTAGATTATTAAGAGCATAGAGAAAGAAAACAATACTGATAAAAGATAAAATTTGATAGTCTACCTACGAAATGAACGATGAAACTCAAAACGTAAGTAAACTAAAACTAATTATGATCCTGTATGCTTATCAAAGATTTCTACTCTCAATCCTATGAGATATAGTGGAGTAGGAAGTTCGTTCCACTCCTAGTGCTCCAGCATGAAATTGTTTTCTAATCTAATTAATCGGTCTTTAAGTCAATGAGAGCTTTACGAAGGTGTGTTATACTACGATACCTATATGAAATTGATTATGTTGAATCTAACTACGAATGCTATGGAAATATGATTGTTATGAATCTAGATAAAGGATTAGAGGGGAATTGAATCCACCTCGAATCCAACTTAATAACCTAGCATAGATTCTTGTATCTCGATTCTTATGTTCTTACGTCAAGAAATTCGAGTTCTAATCCCTAGTGTTCATGGCATTTCTACCGAGTACTAACTAGCATGTGAGGTCGTCCACCCATTCTCACGGCGAATCACGACCTTCTAGATTGGAATAGACTCTACAATGCTTCTACACTATACCACTAAGTTTTCATCAAGGCTTCATCAACCCCTCTAATGGAGGTTTTAGCCTTGAATCATTCCAAGAATCATTCCCATATGAATCTAAACTAAACATATTATCAAGATTCAAATTTACTAATCTAATTAAACCATGATTAAATTCTAATTAACAACTAAGAAATGGTAACCAACAATAATTAAAACTAGATCTAATAGATTGAAATAACACAATTGAAATTGATAAAATAACTATTTTATTTATCTAATCAATCAAGAACAATGATTCAAAGACTTAATCTAAAACAAGAATTGAAAATGGAACTAAACTTAATTTTATTAATTAAACTAGATCTAGAATTATCTATACTGTTTTAGGTCTAACTAGCTACCATTAACAAAGAGCTAAGCTTTTGTTTTTATATGTCCAGATCCAAAAATCGTGCATGGGCTTGGAGCCATGTTTTGGGCCAGAGAATCAGGCCCAAAACCCAATTCTTTCAGTCCAACAAGGCCTCTTCAGCTGCAGTTGGATTCAACAGACTTTTCGTCCACTTCTGCTCCTCTGATTGGGTCAAAGCTTAGACCATTGCAAAGCTCTTTCCGAGCCGGTCGTTTTAACATAAGGTAGGCCCCATTCCGAGGTCTGAGTCTAAAGATCTGACCTTCGGAAGTTCTCTGACGACTTGTGTGTTGTTTCTTTACGTGTCGACTTTTCAGCTTTTGAACGGGCTTTAGGAAGGCTTTGTCTTCTTGAATCTTGGTCTTTAATCACGGAACTCCTTAGTAACCGACCTTTGCTCCTTTATCTCGCTAAAGTGGCACATTTCTCGCACATAATGGACTTTGAAACCACGAAATGCATAAAAACACACGAATCGGTGTTAACTCTTAATTATTACTCACATAATTGGTCTAAAAAGTATGATTACAGGGTTAAAACTACAGTTTTGGGCTCTTATCAAACCACCCCCAAACAGCATTTTGCTTGTCCTCAAGAAAAGATGAGAAATTAGAATAAGTGACCAAAAATGGAGTTTTATCTACTCGCGTTTATTGAGTCGCGATTGCATTGATTATATGCAACAAGACCTTAAACCACTAGGAATTCCCTAGTGGACGAGTTATAGCCTCGTGAGAGTTTTCCAGTGAAGGTACTCACAAACTTCAACTATACTACAACGACTAAGAAATAAAACTGTTGTTTTCCTCATTCATGTCCCAACTATCTATGCATCTCACTAGCAAATGAATAAGAATAACCAAGTCAAAAACCTAAGCTAATATATGCATAATAATCAATCATCTATGATACGAATATAAGTACTATGAGTAATACCATGAAATGCCTAGCAGGTTTGTTTCTGAAAACTCGGAATAGTGTCCTTAAGTAGGTCCTCACATAAATGTCAAGACGAAAACCACTCTGATTTTTCCGCTCAAGTTTCACTACTCCAGTGTGCAGTAGGCACACTTTACCTTACAATCTCAATGACAACAAGGAAGCCGAAGTCGATCAAACACATCTGCTACTTACTATCACACTAACCTATTCCTAATTGAGCTAGGGGTCTTTATTAGGTGTCGCGGGGATTAGGAGATGGTTTAAGAAGGAAGGAAATGGATATTCAAAAGGACAATCTGAGATAATAGAGTCTTCATATTATGTAACTAGAGAAAACCTTGTTATTTACTTTTGCTTCTATACTTTGTTTCCATCCTTAGCCATATATATATATATATATATATTTTTTCTTTTCTTTGGCTTTTGACTCCCTTTTTATTCTATTTTTGGAGTTTTTATTTTATTTTCATTTTTATTTTTCTTTTCTTTGGATGGAAACTTCTTTTTCATTATTTTCTGAAGCAATTAACTAACTTTTGTATACACAGGTTTTTCTCTTCTTCTTTCTTCCTCATTCTATTTTCAGACTTATCTAAATTGGGTAGGTTGAATTTTTTATTTTGTTTTGTTTGTAACAGGGTAAAGGATTTGTGGTTTATGAAAGGCTAAAGAAAGGCTCAGAGGGGCGACTAGCAGAAATAATTCATATGTTTGAATATCTGGCTATATCGATCCAAAGAAGGCCTAAATTCTCGCTTAGGATATGGCATAGTGATCAAGCAAGTGGACGTGTGATTTCTCTATCCGGATTTTACTTCTCCCTTGTGTCATTTCTCAAATGTTTCGCTCATATAAGGCTTTAGGCTATATTCTCACAGGATTTGTAGAATAAGTACTCTAGCCTAGATTTCAGAAACTTACTGCTAACAATCATAGATACTCATGTAATATATTTATAGATAGATGCAAAGATTATTACCTACATATTAACCTAAGTTTCTAACAATTATTCTGATGCAAAAACTACATGAGACTTCTAGGTTGTTAAGAGCATAGAGAAAGAAAACAATACCAATATTCCTAAGTGTATAGCATAAACTTATTTATTTATATTTTTTTTGAAATTTTTTGAAACTTTAACTAGAACACAAATGCATATTATACATATCTATATCCTAACAGATGCCTTAATTACACGTGTTTCTATGCCAACAAGAAGCATGCTTTGTCCTCAAAGCATTTAAATAAAGAGGGTAGAAAAATACCATGGAAACGCGTGAAATTCTGGAACATCTGCATAACAAGGTTAGAACATACTAATATAGGAAATAAAAACTGATGCAACTCTATAAGAGTTCCACCCATTATGGGGTTAACAGAATTAAATTGCTTGGGACATAAGCAGACACTAACAAAACTAAAAACTTACCTTATCTCCCGCTTAAGCATCCTCTTCCTCGTTAGTGAGACGAGATTCCTTCGCATCCTGCCAGTCCATTGTAATTTGCCAAGCTTGCCGCCAGTTATCATCTACTAATGCTAACTGTTAAGTGTTATCATGTCGATGGGATGTCTGGGGGCAACCAAATGAGGCTGCACCTGCCATCCCGCCAAGTCATTATTCGCGAACGAAGCGAACCACCCGATTGGTGGGTCTCATGACTTCAACCCTTTCCAATCTGTGAATTGTATACGAATCTGAGGGTAAACAACTACGCATGATGCGGCTTACTAACACAGGCATAAGAAGATACTTGCGCCTCATGGTTTGGGCTCTCTTAAGACTAGCGACTAATACTCGGGGAATGTCATATCGACGACGTCCTTTAGCTAGAGCGAGGAAAATGTCACCAGCAGTACTGTTTGCAGAAATGAACTGCCATTCCCCCAAAATATTCATCAGGATGAATAACATGGTGGTGCCTACGTTTAGGGAAAGGCTACCAAGGGCAATGCTATATCACCCCTGGTCCATTACTCGAAATACCCCTCCCCCAGAATACTCATGGAAATATGTATAATCATAAAGATATGCATTATCGGTCATATATGCCCATGTGTGAACAGGATCAGGTATTGGTAATCCTGAAACTAGAGCGACCACATTTTTATCGAATTGATGTGCCGTGTCTTCGACTACGACGGAGAATTCTTGTTCTCCATCCTGATTACAATAGAATTTAACATGGTCGTAGAAATAAGTAGTAAGTGTGGTGAATATGAATCGTCATCACTTTACCCGGTGAGATGACGCCATCCTAACTTGCAAGATCATGGCCGGAACCAATGTCCATAGGTCTCGGTGCCCAACACATCTTGAAAGACTATTCGGTATGACAATAGGAGATGTCATCTTAACTACTCTTTGAACAGTTCCAAAAATCACGGGTGACCCTCCGAAAATTGGAATTTTCCGCGCGTTAAGGAAGGCGGTAGGTATGCGCCTCACATAGGGCGGTCGGCGCTCGTGTGTTAATGCTTTTACAGTGTTTTGGGTGGTCGTCGGCATCAAGGAGGGCGTGGTCGGCGCTCGACTAAATTTTTCGAAAATGTAAAGGTGGCAGGCGCGCTCTGAAGTGCTGAAACCGGAGTTTAGAGCAAAAAGAAAGAAAAACTTGGAGTGGAAGGTGCGGGATGATGGTGGGATGTAGTGTGGTTTGTTAGTGTAGAAAGAAAGGAGTTTAAATAGGTTCTGAGCTACCAAAACGAATCGGGAAGTTCCCAAATTGTTTGAAGGCAATTTCGGAAATAGAAAAATTCCAAACCCGAAAACAGAAACAAACCATTTCCATGATTTTCTATAAATCCTGGTATCTTTCATACTTGATTTAGAATAGTAACTTCTAAACTCTCCTAGATTTCATGCTACCACCACAAAAATCATAGATATGCCGATATCGGCCAAATTATCAACCTTTCCTCCAATACAACTTTACAGTAGATGATCATATAACGACTTATATGCTCGGTATAAATATTTCCACCCCCCAAACAAGTTCGGAAGGTGGGATTTATGATAAAACAAGCAGTACTCGAAAATAACCAATTATATTAAAAATAAAATTTAAATCCAAACAACCTTAAATAAACACATTACTATTTAAATTTAACTACTGAATTAAAATTCAACTAATAAAACAATCATGAAATAACAAATAACACAATGATGGTGAACACCTAGTTACGTGATGATGATGGGCCCAGGATGGAGATTGGCTTAAACCATCGTCGTCTTTGGCGACGACGCTCATGCCCTGTCGGACTCGGCTGAAATAGAGTCCTCCACGGGTGGCATCGTCGTAGCATCTCTATTCGAACAAGTCTTTGGGCTTCCATCTCAAAGCATCGAAAGTCGCATCTTGGGTTTGTTGATCTTTGGTGGATAGTCTACATGTTAGACAAGATATCGCCCGAGAACCCTTCGAGCATTTCAAATCTCGTCCCGAAGGTTCCCTTGCTTCTTTTGAACTACCATCTGTCTATCTCGGATATCTCCACAAATACCATAAACGCACTGCAAGGCAGTTTGCAACACTTGCATACGTTCTAAATTAGAATTACACTTATCTAATGCATCTTCATCCATACATGTCATATCTTCCCTTTCATCCTCTGACTCAACCATTTTTTCTTCAGACAATGGCCAAGTCTCTTGGATGCAATCCGTATAGATACTTGCATTAGAATGCAATTTGATCTTAATAGGAGCAGATCTTGCGACAGCTCTAAAGGAGAGCATGATCTTAGTGATCAATACGGGCAGAGGCGCCAAGCTCTTCCCCACTCATCGAATCACATTAAACATTAAATCGAGGATGCAGAAATTATACTTATTTGTTTGCAAAATCCAGAGAACGTGCAGACATTGCAGGCCGATATCACCGACTTTGTCTTTCGAGGGGCGTTCCTACCAATCCACCGGAAGCTCTGACCGGTTGATTGGTTCTCGTGGTGGTCCGGGCGGACTTAATGAGATGTCGGATTGTATTCACCCTCCACGACAAGTATCCTTCATCAAAGCGGGAACTCCAATTATCTTGGGATTCCTGAATTGTCGATTACGAGGTTGCTTTCAAGTGTAATTCCTAACAGTTCGACCCAACAACCGCCGTTACTTCCTTCCTCGTTCCTCGCTAACTTTATGAAAATCCTATCCCCTTCCAATTTCGCTTTTTTATAAAACTGTTCTACCAAATCATAGTGATAGAACTCCTCGGTCGAAAGTACCACAGTCCGTTCAATGCCTCTTAATCATCTCCGCGTCATAAAATGGCTAAGCTATCATAAGCAAACGCGTGTTCCGGCAAAATTCTACGTCGTAGCGCCATTGAAGTTTTGTTAGACAACTAATGGTTTTGTAGACTGTGGGGGAGGCGAGTTTGAAGAAAGCAACTAAAAACAACGTTGGTGGCGGTGATGGCGGTGGTGGAGACTTTAATTGGTGGCTATTTTTTGGAGTTGGGTTGGTGGTGGTGATGGTTTAGAGAAGATTTTAGGTGGATTTGATTTTCTTGGTGTAGGTGTAGTTAGGTTTTCTTCTCTATCTCTATTTTTATTTTGGTGTTCAAGGTTTGCTTTAAAATTGGTAACCGGCGGGATTCAAAAGGGAAACACTGTGCGTGTGGTTTGGGAAGGAAGGAGATGCACAGTCGTGCATGCGGTTTGGGCCCAAGCCCAATGTGAATTCCGAAATTTTCCGATTTTTCCCGCAACTTCAAATTCAATTTGCCGCTTCGTTACTGGCCCGATTTTGGCGAATGAGTTATGGAAATGATCAGTAGAGAATTTCCAATCCAATGATCCATAAAATATTCAATTTCAACCATGGGTGACGTATAAGAGGGTGAAAGAACGCCTCGAAGTGCGTGTGTGACGTAAGTTATGCGAACGAAGGAAATCTAAGTTTAGATTACGTCAACCCAATTGAACTACAAGTAATGGGCCTAAGCAACAAAAATGGAAAGTTCGAACAATCTAGATGGAAAGATCGACTGCCCACCCCCAAACAAATTTTTAACACAAAATTTGTTTAAAACGTGGGTCGTTTAAAGTCAGATTCCCAAGACTTGTTGGATAGCTATTTCTATGATTTTAGAATTTTTATTTTATTTTTATTATTATTATTATTTATTATTTTATTTTTATTAGTTTATTATAAGAAACACGAAAAACAATTAATACATAATTCACCCCATAGAGGAAGATGACTAAAAAACCGAGAAAACATGCAAAAGTGGAAAACGTGAATTATGTGAAACGTGGACTTAGGATCCGGTACTTACAGCCACACACTCCATAGGGAGGGCCCGGTTACCTGAATGGTGCACTTATCAGTATATGGAATTGAAAGTAAGTACACCAAATGACAAGGGTCATCCTCATAGGCGTGGTCCCGTAAAAGGACTTCCTACTACATCGGGGGACGAAGTTCGTGAAAATGTTTTAACCGTTGACCATTAACTTGAAACGCATGTTGTCATTTGGATTTACCAAGGTGATTGCCCCGTAGGGGTGACTTGATAACGAGAAGGGGCGGACCAACGGGTTTTAGTTTTCCGGGAAAATATGTAGGCGGGAGTTGTAAAGCAAGACCTTTTGACCGACCACAAACTATTTTGCGCTAAGATATGTTTATCATGAACACGTTTCATGTTAGCTTTATAATCCTTTCGAGATCGCATGCGAATCGCTATGGATTTCTTCAAGCTCATTCAATTGCAACTTGCGTTTGACACCTGCCCTCATCAAAATTGAAGTTAAGGCTTTTATAGCCCACGAGAGCACGGTGCTCTAATTCAACGGGCAAATGACATGGTTTCCCAAATACAAGTCTAAAGGGAGACATACCTATAGGAGTTTTGAAAGCAGTTCTATCGCCCATAAGGCATCGATAGACGCTTTGACCCGATCTTTCCTATCGGGGTTTCTGAGTTGTTTCTAAAATCTTTTTGATTTCCCTATTAGAAACTTCTACTTGTCCGCTAGTTTGTGGATGATAAGGAGTTGCTACTTTGTGTGTAACTCCATACTTTTTCACTAGGGATGCAACAACTCATTTGCAGAAATGTGTTCCACCATCACTAATGATGGCTTTAGGAATGCCAAACCGATAGAAAATATATTCTTTAATAAAAATACAACGGTCTTATGGTCATTGCTACGCAAGCTAGGGCCTCTATCCATTTAGACACGTAGTCCACGACAACTAGAATATAAATGAAACCGTGGGAAACCGGGAAAGGACCCATGAAATCAATGCCCCAAACGTCAAAAATTTCTACTATCAAGATTAGATTTAATGGCATCATATTACGCCATTGATTAAGCCCAAGTTGTTGGCAACGAATACACGTCTTGCAATGCACTTGGGCATCCTTAAAAAGGGTAGGCCAATAAAATCCACATTGAAGAACTTTAGCGGCTGTTTTCATCCCACTAAAATGGCCACCACACTCTGTCATGGCAGAACTATAGAACTTCATTGTATTCCCAGCGGGAATACAACGAATTTTAATAATCTGATCCGCACAATACTTAAAAAGATAGGGCTCATCCCAGTAGTATAACTTAACTCTAGCCAAGAACTTCTTACGTTCATTTCTTGACCAATTATAAGGCATAACATCAGCCGCTAAATAATTTACAATGTCAGCATACCATGGTGCTGAAAAAATGGCATACAGATGCTCATCAGGAAAAGAGTCCGGTATGGACTCAGAATCAGTCTGATCGTCGTTTGTGAGTCTAGATAGGTGGTCGGCAACTACGTTTTCGACCCCTCTTTTGTCCTTTATTTCTAATGTGAACTCTTGTAGGAGAAGAATCCATCGGATTAATCTCTACTTAGCATCCTTCTTCGCAAGAAGGTACTTAAGGGCTGCATGGTCTGTGTAAACTAAGGTTTTAGAACCAACCAAATAAGGACGAAACTTATCTAAAGCATAAATGACGGCTAAGAATTCTTTTTCGGTAGTTGAATAATTCCGTTGAGCATCGTTTAATGTTTTACTAGCATAATAAATAACAGTGGACTTATTATCTAGTTTTTGTTCAAAGACTGCACCAACTGCATAGTCACTAGCATCACACATGAGTTCGAAAGGTTTAGACCAATCGGGAGGCTGTATAATTGGTGCAGAGGTTAGTTGCTTTTAAAGTTTCAAAAGCCTGCTTACAGTTAAAATTAAAATCAAAGATTGCATCTTTCAAAAGCAGATTAGTTAAAGGCCTAGCTATTTTCGAGAAGTCTTTAATAAATCGCCTATAAAAACTTGCATGGCCTAGAAAGGCTCTAATATCACGGACAGTCCGTGGTTTAGGTAGAGTCGCTATCTTATCTAGTTTGGCCTTATCTACTTCGATGCCATCACTAGATACAATGTGACCTAGTACTATGCCCTTTTGCACCATGAAATGACACTTTTCCTAGTTTAAAACGAGGCTCTCTTTTCTTCACACCGTGTCAAAACCTTAGGCGGGTTAGACAAACAAATCGTGAAGGAGTCTCCATAGATAGAAAAATCATCCATGAAAACTTCCATAAAGCTCTACCATGTCACTAAATATATGAAGCATACACATTTGGAAGGTTCGGGAGCATTACAAAGGCCAAAAGGCATTCGTTTATAGGCATACGTTCCAAAGGGACATATGAAGGTAGTCTTTTCTTGGTCATCGATATCAATAATAATCTGAAAATAGCTTGAGTAGCCATCCAGAAAACAATAAAAAGCATGACCAGCTAGGCGTTCGAGCATTTGATCTATAAACGGTAAAGGAAAGTGATCCTTTCGTGTCATAACATTTAAACGTCTGTAATCAATACAGATCGTCCATTTCATAGGGCCTTGTGTGACAACATAGTCACCCTTCCCATTTCGTACCATGGTAACTCCCGATTTCTTAGGAACTACATGAATGGGGCTTACCTATTCGCTATCAGAGATGGGGTATATGATACCCGCATCGAGTAATCGTAAGACTTCTTCCCTAACCACCTCTTTCATGGCTGGGTTCAAGCGACGCTGAGGTTCGCGAGAAGTCTTCGCGTTATCCTCCAAATGGATACGATGAGTGCAAATATTATGGTCAATTCCCTTAATGTCGGCTAGGGACCAACCAATCGCAGACCGATGTTCCTTAATCACCCGGATTAAACTTGTCTCTTCATTCTTAGATAACAGAGAAGATATAATTACCGGATGACTACCATCCGGATCGAGTTGAATATATTTTAACTCTGGGGGAAGGGGTTTAAGCACTGGGGTGGAAGGAAAATCAATAGATGTTTCGTCGGGGTCCTCATTTTGCATAATGAATACTTGCTTAGGTAGCAAGTCTTCATACTCAATATGTGGAGCAACCGAAGTGTCTACAATTGGGGTGGACTCAAGGATGGTGTTGACTTCCTCTAAGTAGGAGTCATTTACAAAATCTGAAGTTCCAAAAGAAAGGAATTTGTACATATTGTTTTCAGGAAACGTGTTGTTAAAATAATCTTGAGCTAAGCTCTCGATCATGCTAACCTCCCCATCTATAGACGAATCTGGTAATTGTTTCATCATTTTAAAAACATTTACCTCAACTGTAAGATGGCCAAAAGATAAAGACATCTTACCATCGCGGCAATTTATAAGTGCGTTGGCAGTTGCTAAGAAGGGGCTCCCTAAGATGATCGGTACAGAGTCGTTGGCGACTTCTGTATCGAGGATAACAAAATCAGCAGGATAGTAAAAATCCTGAACCTTAACAAGCACGTTTTCCACTACACCCTTAGGATACTTAATTGACCTGTCCGCTAATTGCAACGTTATTTTTGTAGGTTGCATTTCCTGTAGACCTATTTGTTTATACAAGTAATATGGGAGTAAGTTAACACTCGCCCCCAGGTCTAATAAAGCGGTCGTCGTGTAGGAATCTCCTAAGGTGCATTTTACAGTAGGACGACCAGGGTCCTTGTACTTAACGATTCCATTATTTTCGGATAAAGTTGGGAACTGTTTAGTTAAAAAGGCGTCTTTAGGTATGTTGGTCTTACGCCTAGTAGTACACAACTCTTTAAGAAACTTAGCGTGGTTAGGGAGCTTTTTAATAGCTTCGAGGAAAGGAAGGTTTATCGTTAGATTCTTGAAAACGTTCCTAATCTCCTCAAAGTTTGTATCCCTAGTTAGCATGGCTAACTTCTGAGGGAATGGTGGTTTTGCTCTATATTTAGCGTATGGCTCGACTTGATGTGTTACCTTGGCTTTCTGTTTCTTAGGTTGTGGTTTAACTGGTACCTCTACAGTGGTAAGCTCTTCAGTTTCTATTTCGGTATCTAGTTCGATATCTTGTGTAGGGAGTACTGATGGGATAACTATAGGCATAGTTACTTTGTTATCAACCACTCTTCCAGAGCGGAGAGTGGTGATGGCATTCAGGTCACCTACTATTGTCGTTTCCATACTAGTATTACCGTTTACCTCAAAGGCTGTGTTTGTTGTTTTAGGGTTGGGTATGACTTGTCCCGAAAACGCCTTTTTGGGCTTTCTCTTGGGCTAACTGTTGTATGCCCTGATTTATGGATTGTAAGATCTGTTGGTTTGATTGATTCATTGATTGGAAAAGTTGTTGGGTAACCTGTATAAAGGCGTCTATACGATCCGGGTGTGATTGTGTAGTAGTCACAGGTGGTGTGATTGGAACTATCTCAAGTTGATTATTTATGGGTGGGTTGTGATAGTTACTATTGTTAACCAGAACGATACCTCTATTGGTATTATAACTATTATAATTACCCTGACCTTGTGCTAAACCTTGTCGTGGTCGCGCTTGGTTGTTATAATTATTATAATTTCCCTGACTTAGTCCTTGGCCTTGCCTAGGTGGAGCTTGATTATAGTTGTTTGCTTGCCTAACATTTTGGTTATTAGACCCTGGAGGTGAAACTTGTTGATTGTTTCGCCAACTAAAGTTGGGATGTTGTCTCCATGGGGCATTAGGAATAGGATAGTTATTAATGGAGTAAACATTATCTTGCTCTAATTGTTGTTGTTCATAGGCGAGAGGACAATAGGAGTCAGGGTGCTCAGGACTCAAACAGACATTACATGGGTTGGAGTTGACATTCATGACGGGGATAGGCTTTTGTTGAATAGAAATAGCCTCTACCTTTTTAGTTAGAGATTCGATTAAATTTTTAAGTTCTGGATCGGGTTTCATCTCAAACATACCGTGGCCTTAACTGTTGAAGAAGAACTAGCGAGCGGGGATATCATCACTCCCCAATTGTTATTGCATTTAGTTTGTTATTCTAAAAATTTGTAAGCCTCGAGCTCCTTTACTTAGTAAACTACCCCATTCATTATGTCAAGGACTTCTATGGTGATGTTGAAGTCTTTTGAAAAAGGCACGAACTAACGTGTCTTTTGCTAGATTATGGTGTGGACACTCTATAAGCGGTCGGTGAAATGATTCCAAGCCTCGTAAAGAAAATGATTCATGAGGGTTCGCTTCGGGAAGAAATGAATCTTGGAAAGCATCTCATCCGTCTTTAGGGGTGGGTAAAAATGTTCCATAAATAGTGAACAAGTTTAGCCCACGAGTCCATGAGAGTTAGGCGCTGGGCGAGTTAACCAAGACGCCGCCTTTATCGGCTAAGGTGAAGGGAAATACCCTCGGTTTAATTTGTTCGCACCAACCATAGGATGATGGAATGTTGTAAGGACTTGTTCAATCCTACGCATGTCTTGGTAAGGTTTTTCATGGCCTAAACGATGGAAAACGGGTAACAAATTAAATATGTTTGGGGAATTCGAAAATCCCCAATCGGTACGCTAGAACGATGCAAGATTTAGGGCTATCACTCAAAGCTTTGTAGAAGTCGGAGAGAGAGTCTCTCTTTCTTACGCCATTATGTCGAGGTATGGTTGGTGGGATAGTAGTTAGAGGTGTAGTGATTGGTGGTATACTCAATAGATTTGTTTGTTGGCGTTGACGGTTAATTACGTTCGGTGTTTTCTCGACCGGACCTTAATCTCATGCAAGTCTAAGTCTAAACACGACAACAATCCAAACAATCTTGATATATTAGTATGAACCTCTAACCGGAGATGCGAGGTATGGAAGAAAGGAATACCGATAAGCGTCCTTGCTTCGGCTTATGAATAAGCGTCTTGTTTACGCGTGTTCAGTGTAAATAACAAGTTAGAACATCGAAAAACTTAAAAATCGAATTTTGAAACAAACCTGTTGAAATCCGGGATTTTTGGCTTAGGGTGAATGCTTTCGGATAGAAGCGTGATCGGCGCTCCTTGTTCGATGACTTAAGCTGGTCGCTTCGTGGTCCAATAAAATAGAGTAGGGTCGTCTCGTGTTCACTATAGGCGAGTAAGCTCCTTTACAGCGCCGTCGCTTCGGTGTAAATTTGTCGCGGTATTTTTCAACGCTGAAACGGATAACCACAGTATGAATCAAACAAGGGTGGGTGGGTTTAATGGGACTTAAAAATGACTAATTCTACTATGAAAACATTGCTAAAGTGCAACTAAGATGGTAGCGGCGCCATTTGATAAAAGATAAAATTTGATAGTCTACCTACGAAATGAACGATGAAACTCAAAATGTAAGTAAACTAAAACTAATTATGATCCTGTATGCTTATCAAAGATTTCTACTCTCAATCCTATGAGATATAGTGGAGTAGGAAGTTCGTTCCACTCCTAGTGCTCTAGCATGGAATTGTTTTCTAATCTAATTAATCGGTCTTTAAGTCAATGAGAGCTTTACGAAGGTGTGTTATACTACGATACCTATATGAAATTGATTATGTTGAATCTAACTATGAATGCTATGGAAATATGATTGTTTTGAATCTAGATAAATGATTAGAGGGGAATTGAATCCACCTCGAATCCAACTTAATAGCCTAGCATAGATTCTTGTATCTCGATTCTTACGTTCTTACGGCAAGAAATTCGAGTTCTAATCCCCTAGTGTTCATGGCATTTCTCGAGTACTAACTAGCATGTGAGGTCGTCCACCCATTCTCATGGCCAATCACGACCTTCTAGATTGGAATAGACTCTACAATGCTTCTACACTATACCACTAAGTTTTCATCAAGGCTTCATCAACCCCTCTAATGGAGGTTTTAGCCTTGAATCATTCCGCAATCATTCCCATATGAATCTAAACTAAACATATTATCAAGATTCGAAATTTACTAATCTAATTAAACAATGATTAAATTCTAATTAACAACTAAGAAATGGTAACCAACAATAATTAAAACTAGATCTAATAGATTGAAATAACACAATTCGAAATTGATAAAATAACTATTTTATTTATCTAGTCAATCAAGAACAATGATTCAAAGACTTAATCTAAAACAAGAATTGAAAATGCAACTAAACTTAATTTTATTAATTAAACTAGATCTAGAATTATCTATATTGTTTTAGGTCTAACTAGCTACCATTAACAAAGAGCTAAGCTTTTGTTTTTATATGTCCAGATCCAAAAATCGTGCATGGGCTTGTAGCCATGTTTTGGGCCAGAGAATCAGGCCCAAAACCCAATTCTTTCAGTCCAAAAAGGCCTCTTCAGCTGCAGTTAGCTTCAACAGACTTTTCGTCCACTTCTGCTCCTCTAATTGGGTCAAGGCTTAGACCATTGGAAAGCTCTTTCCGAACCGGTCGTTTTGACATAAGGTAGGCCCCATTCCGAGGTCTGAGTCCAAAGATACGGCCTTTGGAAGTTCTGCTGACTTGTGTGCTGTTTCTGCCCGTGTCGACTTTTCAACTTTTGACCGGGCTTTAGGAAGGCTTTGTCTTCTTGAATCTTGGCCTTTAATCACGGAACTCCTTAGTAACTGACCTTTGCTCCTTTATCTCGCTAAAGTGGTACATTTCTGCACATAATGGACTTTGAAACCTGAAATGCATAAAAACACGTAATCAGTGTTAACTCTTAATTATTACTCACATAATTGGTCTAAAAGTATGACTGTTACAGGGTTAAAACTACAGTTTTGGGCTCTTATCAAATACCAATATTCCTAATTGTATAGCATAACTTATTTATTTATATTTTTGAATTTTTTTTAAAATTTTAACTAGAAAACAAATGCATATTATACCTATCTATATCCTAACAGATGCCTTAATTACACGTGTTTCTATGCCCCCCCAAACAAGAAGCATGCTTTGTCCTCAAAGCATTTTAAATAAAGAGGGTTGGAAAAATACCATTGAATCGCGTGAAATTCAGGAACATCTGCAAAACAAGGTTAGAACATACTAATATAGGAAATAAAATCCGCGAACTCTATAACGAAGTTCTACCCATTATGGGGTTAAAAGAATGAAATTGCTTGGGACATAAGCGGACACTAACTAGAATTAAAACTTACCTTATCTCCCCGCTTTACTCATCATCTTCCTCATCCTCTTCTTCTATAAAGAAGTGAGGTTCCTTCAGCGATCTGCCATGCCATGATAATTTGCCGGGCTTCCGCTATTTATCGTCTATTATTGCTAACCTATTAAGAGCCACTTAGTGCGATGGGGTGTAGGGTGCAACCGATGAGGTTGTATCCTCCACCCTTGCCAAGTCATTGCACGGAAAGATCGAATAATACTATTGGTAGGTTAAATGCGATTCGCAGCCGTAATCCAATCCGTGAAGCGTGTACAAAAATAGGAAAGAAACATAGCATAATACAGGAAATTAGAACGGGCATAAGAAGGTACTTATGCCTCATGCTATGGTATAAAGCTAAACTAGACATCAAGGTTCGGGAAGGTCATGACACATACGCCCCGTGGCTAAAGCAAGGAAGACGCGCAAGTGGCATCATTCACGTAAGAAAAACGCCATTCCCCTAAAATGTTTAGCATGATCCAAAACATAACAGTTCCTATGTTCATGGACAGGCTACCAAAGGCGACGTTATATTCCCCTTGGTCCTCGATATGGAAAATGCCCGTGCCATACGACTCATGCAAAAACTCGTAAGTGTAGGCATACATATTATCTACCCAATAGCACCATGGGTCTTGTATTTCAGCGGGCATAGCAAGTCCAAGAACAAATGCTAGCAAGAACCTGGTAATTTCCATTGGTTCATTATCAATGTTGATGGAGAACACTTGTTCTCCATCTGGTCTCTCAAAGAAAATGCAGTTATCGTAAAAATAAGATGCTAGTGTTGGAGAATACAGTGCATCAGTTCTTACCATGAGCGGTTCCCAGCCAATGTATGTGATCGCCTCGTGAAACCATGCACCATAAGTAGTGCTTTGGAACAAATCTTCGAAAGACTGTTCCGGTATCAATGTAGGAGATGTCATCTCAAAATTACGCTCTGGAATAGCTGCGAATGATCCGGAAACAACCCGTAGAAAACTGGAATTTTTCTGGTCCACGGAAGTCGGCGAGTCGCTCTCTTAGAAGCTTGAAAGTGCACTCTGAAGATATTGGGATTCCAGTTTTTTAGTGCGAGTCGCTCTCCTGCTGCGCTGAGTGCACTCCTAGGAACAGCTTGGCGCGCTCGAGGTCTTCAAGATCGAAAAATGACACGAAATGTGGGAATAGCGGGAGTGAAAGGTGAGTGATGGAGGTTAGGTGTAGTGTGAGTTGTGAGTGTAGAATGAATGAAGTTTATATAGGTTTTACGTTGCTAAAACGGATCGGAAGTTGCCAAAAGTTTTACGGCGGTTTAGGAAATACTAAAATTTCCAAACCGAAACGGAAACAACTCATTTTCTTGATTCTAAAACAAACCTAGTATCTTTTAGGTTGAATTTAGGATAGAATCTACCTATTTAATCGAGATTTCATCCTACCATGATACTTATTTATAGATATGCCTAAACGGCCATATTTTCACCCGACCGCAATAACTTCTAAAACGAAGGTCATATAAAAATCATTTGGAATAGATAACACCACCCCAAAAAATTTGGGAAGGTGGGATCAATAATTAAACAACCACGCAAAATTAAAATAATGACATTATATTAAAATTGGCATTAAATGCCTGTTTACTACAAAATCCAAATTACGGAAATAAAACTTACATTAAAATAACTAACAATATTAAAAACTACAAATAAAAAACATCAAACTATACTATCCCTAACCACCCGGTCGGTAGCGGAGGGCACATGCTCAGGAGATGGCTCCTGAGCTCCCGATGGGCCAGCACCATTCGTCTTTCGGCGACGACGCTCATGCCTCGATGGTGTGTCCTCAGAAGGAGAATCCCCGTGAGGTGGGAATCGTGCAAGCATGTCGGCCTGGAACTGGCGCTGAGCTTCGAGCTCGGCCCTCATCTGTTCCCACCTCTCATCCTCTCTCTGGGTACGAATCTCGAAGTTATGGTGGATGGTTGCCTGTCGAGTCCGGAGGTCTTCGTAGATAGTGTTGAGCGAACGCATGCCACGATGAATCACAACCATGCGTTCTGCATCTGACCAACACCTCTCCAAGGCATCCGCATCAAAACAAGTCAAGTCCTCCTCATCCTCCGAGGCACTCTCATTTCCCCCATCCTCCTCGGCCTCTACCCTATCCTCCGACAACCTCCAAACTTGTTGGACACAATCCTTATAGATGCGAGGATTTCGGTGTAGGGTGATGTAAGACCTATCAGACGCCAGAGCTGCTCTCAACTTCAGCATGATCTTGGTTATCAACACAGGGAGAGGTGCAATAGACTTCCCTACTCCCCTAATCATGCTAAGCAAAAACTCCAAGATACTGAGAACTTCGTACTTACGCTCCCCGGAGTATCCATAAAATGTGGAGGCAGATTCGGACCGATGTCACCGACCTTCTCCTTCCCGGGATGTTCCGGATTAATCCGAATCCAGAGCCATTTGGTTGGTCCCGAGGGATGCTCTGGCGAACACAATGCGAAGTTCAGCATTGTAGTTCCCTTCGTAATCTATCCGCGTGCATCAACGGCTCTACCCCATTATATTGGGACTCCTGTAATGTGACATCCAGATGGATTCTAGGCGGAATGCCTAGAATCTCAGACAACAACCTAGTAGTTACTTCCTTCTCTTCGCCACCATAACAAAAATTCTACGCCCCTCCACCTCCCTCGTGTTGTAAAACCGTCAGACTAAGTCTTCGTTGTAAAAGGCTTCGGTCGAGTACCACAAGCTATTCCAGTCTCTACTGATCATTTCGTCACCGTAAAATGGCGCGAAGTGGTCGCCAGTAAATGCTTGCTCTGGCAAAATTCGATGTTGTTGAGCCATTATAGTGTTTGGAATGTAGTGTGGGTTTAAATGGGATGTGGGGTTGGAATTTAAGTCAACCAAATGAAACAACCAGTGGTGGTGGCACGACAGCTTGAATTTTTGTAATTTTCGGTGGTTTTTGGTGATGTAAGTTGGTAGATTTGGTGGTGGTTTGGTTTTAGAGAAGATTTGAAGTGGATTTTTGATGGTTGGCGTGGGTTAGTTTAGGTTTCTTTTTAATTTTTTTGTTTTTAGGTTTTGGAGCTTTGGTGGGCGTTAATGGCGGTTTGGAAGGATGAACGCGACTGTTGGGGCAAAGGTAAGGGTGCGGGTGCGCGCGGGTTGGGCTTAAGCCCAATTCGAAATTTTTGAATTTTTCGATTTTTCGCGAAACTTCAAACTAAAATTGCCGCTTCGTTACCAGTCCGATTTTTGCGAATGAGATATGGAAATGATCAGGAGAGAATTTCCAATCCAATGATCTATAAAACACTCTATTCTGATCGTGGATGACATATAAGATAGTGGAAAATGCCTCGAAGTGCGTGCCTGACGTACGTTACGCGAACGACTGAACTCTAAATTCATAGATTATGTCAACCCGAATTGAAATACAATTAATGGCCTAAGCAACTCTAATGGGACATAAAACATTCTAGGACGGAAACACGAACACCCCACCCCCAAACAAATTTTTTTTTACAACAAAGTTTAGAAAATTTGTTTTTTTTAAGTGGGTCTTTTAAAATCAGATTCCCGAGACTTCCTAGATTACTATGTTTATTCTTTAATTATATATATATATATATATATATATATATATATATATATATATATATATATATATATATATATTTACTTTTTTATTTTTATAAATACTGATTAATATATTTAAAAACAATAAGCAATAAGGACATAATTCACCCCAGTAGTGAAACATGACTCAAAAATCGAGAAAACATGCATGAGTTTAAAACGTGAATTATGTTAACCGTGGACTTAGGATCCGGTACTTACAGCCACACACTCCATAGGGAGGGCCCGGTTATCTTAATGGTGCACTCACTAATATTTGGAAATGAAAGGAATTGCACCAAACATAAAAATTGAGTCATTTATAGTCAGATACTCGAGACTTTATCTAAACATATGTATGAACATGCAGTTTATCATATATCAACAACCGAAATAGTTGTGGATCATTCCATAAATAAATATCACAGAAAACATATTCGAACACAATCAAGCACCAAGATTTCCTATGACGCAACCTAGTGAACTGAAAGCGAAGTCGGATAGACCTATAACGTAACCTAGCATGCACCTTATTTTTCATCTTTGAACGAGAGGGTGTCCTAGTGAATAAGTGTGGAAAAGTGAATGGTTGTGGAAAATATGGTGGATATGGATAAGTTGTAGAAGGAAAGCATGTAAACAATGAGGATGTGGGTTTAGCACAAAACTCATTCATGGTGTAGGTAGAGATTGTCTCAAGTCTGAAAATGAAGGTGTCAAATGGTTTGTCCTTCTGAAGTATTTGTTTACTAGGTGGATTTAAAAATTTATGAAGCACAGGAGAAACAAAAGGATCGAGTGCAAACTCGAGATTCCTTTGAAAGGGTGGAAGGAGGGGAGTCGAGGTGGATGTTGTGCAAAGTAGTTTTTGATAGGGTGAATCATCACCTGCTCTAAGAAACTCATTGAATTCCTCATCTAGGTTGGTCAGATCCACATTACTATGGTAGTCCTCTATATCTTTGAGAAAGTCATCTATCTCGTCCTCATCCATAATATGTGTATCGACTAGTGTAGGGATGAAAATATTGGAGTCTGAACTTCTAAAGGAAAGAAATTTGGGCATATGATTATCAGGGAACGTGTTGTTAAAATAGTCTCGAGCGAAACTCTCGATCATGCTAACCTCTCCATCCATAGACGAATCGGGTACATGTGTCTGTTTTTTAAAAACATTTACTTCAACAGCAAGATGGCCAAAAGACATGGACATTGAACCATCGCGGCAATTAATGAGCGCATTGGCGGTTTGCCGGGAAAGGGGCGCCCTAAGATGATCGAGACATGAGTCATTAGAGACTTACGTATCGAGGATTACAAAATCAGCCGGATAGTAGAAATCCGAACTTTTACCAAAGACATTTTCGACCACACCCTTAGGATACTTAATAGACCGATCGACTAATTGCAACGCGTCATTTTAGTGGGTTGCATCTCGTCTAGACCTATTTGTTTATACAAATAAAATGGGAGTAAGTTAACACTAGCCCCTAGGTCTAATAACGCCGGGTCGTCAGATAGGAATCTCTAATGTGCATTTACAATGGGATGACCCGTGGTCCTTGTACTTAACAATTCCATTATGTTCAGATAGAGTTGGGAATTGTTCTGTTAAAAAGGCGTCTTTTGGTATATTTGTCTTACGCCTAGTAGTACACAACTCCTTAAGAAACTTAGCATGGTGTGGTAGCTTTTTAATAGCTTCGAGGAAGGGAAGGTTTATAGTTAGATTCTTGAAAATGTCCCTAATCTCCTCATAATTTGTATCCCTAGTTAACATGACTAATTTTTGTGGAAACGGTGGTTTCTGTCTATATTTAGCAATGGTTTCACCTGGATGTTTAACCGTGGCTTTTCGTTTCTTAGGTTGTGTTGTATGGCGGGTACCTCTACGGTGGTAGGCTCTTGGTTTCTATTTGGTACCTAGTAAAATAGCAGGTGTAGGGGCTCTTGGTGGGGTAACTATAGGCATAGTTACTTTGTTATCAACCACTCTGCCGTGAATTAACGGAGAGTGGTGATGGCATTTAGCTCACCTACATTTTCATATTCATTACTAGTATTATCGATTACCTCAAAGGCTGTGTTTGTTGTTTTAGGATTAGGTATTGCGTGACCTGGCAACACACCTTTGGGTTGGGCTTTATCTTGGGCCAACTGTTCGGTTAAATTATTAATGAATTGAAGAAGCTGTTGGTTAGATTGAGCCATGGTTTGGAAAAGTTTTTGGCTCACATGTATGAAGGTGTCAAGACGATCCGGTTGTGTGGGTGTAGTAGTCACGGGTGGTGTGACTGGAACTATTTCACGTGAATTATTTATGGGTGGATTTTGATAATTATTATTTACCGGAACGATACCTCTATTATAATTATTATTATTATAACTACCTTGACCTTGTCGAGGTTGCACTTGGTTGTTATAATTATTAAAATTACCCTGACCTTGTCCTTGTCGTGGTGGAGCTTGGTTAAAACTGTGCGTTGGCCTAACATATTGATTATTGTACCCTGGAGGTGTGACGTGTTGGTTATTTCTCCAACCGAAGTTGGGATTTTGTCTCCAAGGGGCATTAGGTTCACTATTAATGGAACAAGCCTGTTCATAGGCTATAGGACAGTGGGAGTCGGGATGCTGAGGGCTCCAACAGAAACTACATGGATTTGAATTTACATTCAAGATGGAGATAGGCTTTTGTTGAACAGAAATGGCCTCTACCTTTTTAGTGAGTGATTCGATTAGAGTTTTAAGCTCAGGATCGTGTTTAATTTCAAACATACCGGGCGCCTTAATTGTATTAGAAGAACTAGCGAGCGGTGGATAGTTTGACCCCTCTAAAAGTTTTATAAAATTTATAAGCCTCAGGCTCCTTTGCTTAAGAAACTACCCCATTCATTATGTCAAGGACTTCTTTATGGTGGTGTAGAAGTCCTTTGAAAAGGCACGAACTAACGTGTCTTTCGCTAAGTTATGATGTGGACACTCTATAAGGAGATCGGTGAAACGATTCCAAGCCTCGAAAATAATTCATGAGGATTTTGTCGAAAAGAAATGAATCTTGGAAAGCATCTCATCCGTTTTTTAGGGGTGGGTAAAATGTTCCATAAACAATTTGAACAAGTTTAGCCCACGAGTCCATTTAATTAGGCTTTGGGCGTTAACCAAGACGCCGCCTTATCGGCTAAGGTGAAAGGGAATACCCTTAGTTTAATTTTTCCGCACCAACTGTAGGATGGTGGAATGTTGTTAGGACTTGTTCAATCCTACACATGTGCTGATAAGGTTTTTCATGGCCATGAAAAACGGGTAACAAATTAAAAATATTTGGGGGGATTCAGAATCCCCCCCAATCGGTCCTAGAGAACGATGCAAGATTTTGGGCTATCGCTCAAGGCTTTGTAGAAGTCAGAGAGAGGAGTCTCTTCGTCTTCAGACATTATATCAGGTTGTGTGTGTGAAATAGTAGCTAGAGGTGTAGTGGGTGGTATACTAGATAGACTTGTTTGTTGATGTTGTTGTGTAATTACGTTCGGTGTTTTTGTTCGACCAGACCTTAATCTCATACAAGGCTAAGACCAAACTTAGCTAAACACATCAACACTCCAAACAAATCTGATATACTAGTATAAACCTCTAACAGGAGATGCGAGGTGTGGAAGAAAGGAATACCTGATTGCGTCCTTGCTTCGCTTATGAAAAGCATCTTGTTTACGCGTGTTCAGTGTATATAACAAGTTAGAACACTGAAAGACTTGAAAAATCAAAGTTCGAATCAAAACTGTAGAAATCCGGAAAAATTTAGCTTAGAGCGGAGATCATTTCGCTTAAAGCGTGCGGCTCCGTGTAACTTCAAGTTACAGTGATTTAGGGTGGGTCGCGCTCCACATGTGGGAGGGTCGCTCTCAAGGTTCAGCTTTTGGTAGCAGAATTAAGCTTGCCTAGGGCTGAAGTGCTTCGGTGTAATTTTTCGCGGAACTTTTCAACGCTAAAACGGACAGCCACAGTATGAATCAAACAAGGGTGGGTGGGTGAAATGGGACTTTAAGAAAAGTACTTATACTACGAAAACAATGCGAAGTGAAACTTAGACGGCAGCGGCGCCATTTGATAAATAATAAAAAGTGAGTTTACCTACGAAATGAATGATAAAACTCAAAACGTAACTAAACTAAAACTATACTTTACGTGTCTATATTGCTTATCAAAGATTCTACTCTCTATCTATTGAACAGATATAGTGGAGTAGGAAGTTCGTTCCACTCCTAGTCCTTCCGCATGCTGTGTTCTCTACGTATAAGTAAACTTAACTCTAAAGTTTAATGAGAGATTTACGAAATGGCAACTAGACTACGGTGCAACTACCCACGAGATGCAACTAGTCAACTATTAGAACAACTATGGGAATGCTACGTCGATTCTATGATAAGGAGTTAGAGGGGGGGATTGATTCCACCTTAACTCGACTTAATCCTACTAACGACGAATCGTCGTAATCCAAACTGAACTGCTTTGCAGAACAATCTGGTTACTCCTAATCCCTAATTACACATGACATTTCTACCAATTCATAACTAGAATGTGAACGATTACACCCACTCTCATGGTGAACTAATCGTTTCTAGAGTGGAAGGGAAATTACGACGACTCTATGATATTCGGAATCAAGCTTTCATCAAGGCTTCTCAACCCCCTCTAATGGAGGTTTAGCCGAGAATCATGACGCAATCATTTCCGACTAAATTATAACTAAACATAATATAAAGAATTGAATTTTACTAATCTAAATTAAACAATAATTAAATTCTAATTAATAACTAAGAATTGAATAACAAGTAATAAATGAAATTAGATCTAACAATTGTAAATGACAAGAATCGAAATTGACAAATAGCTATTTTATTTATCAAACTAATTAAGAACAATGATTCTAAGAGTTTAATCTAAAACAAGAATGGAATATAAACTAAACTTAATTTAATTAAATAAAAACTAGATCTAGAATTATCTATTGTTTTAGGTCTAACTAGCTACCATTAACAAAGAGTCAAGCTCTTGTTTTTATACTTTCAGATCCAAAAATCGTGCATGGGCTTGGAGCCATGTTTTGGGCAAGAGAATCAGGCCCAAAACCCAATTCTTTCAGTCCAAAAAGGCCTCTTCAGCTGCAGTTGGCTTCAACAGAGTTTTTGTCCACTTCTGCTCCTCTGATTGGATCAAGGCTTAGACCTTTGGAAAGCTCTTTCCGAGCCGGTCGTTTTGACATAAAGTAGGCCCCATTCCGAGGTCTGAGTCCAAAGATAAGGCCTTTGGAAGTTCTGCTGACTTTGTGTGTTGTTTCTGCCCGCGTCGACTTTTCAGCTTTTGACCGGGCTTTAGAAAGGCTTTGTCTTCTTGAATCTTGGCCTTTAATCACGGAACTCCTTAGTAACCGACCTTTGCTCCTTTATCTCGCTAAAGTGGCACATTTCTGTACATAATGGACTTTGAAGCCTGAAATGCATAAAAACACGTAATCAGTGTTAACTCTTAATTATTACTCACATAATTGGTCTAAAAGTATGACTGTTATAGGGTTAAAACTACAGTTTTGGGCTCTTATCAGATCACTTGTTGTGATTTGTTTTCAAACAGTTTTTGTACGAGTTATCTTTATAACATCTCTAAATAGTTTTTCAAAAACTTGAGAATATAAAAAATGAAAATCTGACATCCGAGAGTAACCAAAATAATACTAGATAAACATATGATTTTATTCTCCTGTAGAAACCCTCTATATGGTTAGAGATACATTTAGATTGAGAAAACAATTACTCTAAAATACACACACACACACACACATTTTTATTTTTAATTTTGGTAAGCCTGTTTTTAAACGAGATCAGTAACTTATTAGTACGGCGGGGTTTTGAACCCCAAACCTCTGGTATCATCACCCAAAGGTTTTAGCAACTTTGCTAGTTGGCACCTTCTACACACACACACATTTCATATGTGTCTGTATAGATAGTTGTTTACATACTTTACATTTCATACTTTTTAGTGTAATAATAATCATGTATGCATGTCAGAAGATAATACAACTACTTCATACCAAACTTTTGAATCTTATGCATTATATATGATTTCAAAAATAAATACAAAAACCCAAAAATTTCATAGTAGAATAATTACGTAACTTACTAGTTAAATAACCTATGTATTTCTCGTTCTATATTCAACAACCCACATTCCAAACTTGTTTGGGGGTGGTATATTTGCAATACGAAGAACAGAGTACATGTGTATTGCCGTTTTTGCTCATGTTTATATGATAATCTCTTTCTTTATCTTTTTATACTTTGAGGACAAAACATATTTCTATTTGGGGGTGGTATAATAATATTTTGCAAAAACTAGGCATTTTTTATATTAGATATATTAGTATATTTCTTTCTTTCTTAAATTTTTTTCAAATTTTTTTTCAAAAAGACCAAAAATATTTTTCTGTTTAGTACTAAAAGTCTTGTTTCCTTTTTCTATGATGAATAAATAGTCTAGAAGTCTCATTATAGCAATAGAGTAAGGATTCGTTATTCGAACTAAGACTAATATACGTACAATAGTTTCTACATCTTTTCATGAATGACATCCATTTGATTGTATATAGCTGTGAGTTTTCGAGACCAAGATTAGAACAATTAAGTTTCATATCTTGTGAGAATCTAGCCAAAAGCCTCATCTGAATGATTACTGAGTGATGACACAAAGGATATCCGGATAGAAAGACTACACGTCCACTTGCTTGATCACCACGCCATATCCTAGGAGAGACATTAGGCCATTTTTGGATCAACATAGCTAAATAAATGCTAAAATCCCAAAAAGATATTTTTTTCCTCTAGTTACCCCTTTTTTCAAGCCTTCAAAATATTCTAAAACTATTTTTATTCTTCGCCATCAATCCCTCACCTGTTACAACACACAATAAAAAGCTTACCCATCTGATGAGTTGAGAATTGGATGAGTATCAGAAAAAGAGAAGAAAAGACCTTGTATAAAAATAGAACGGTTAGTTCCTTCGAAAAGAAAGAAAAGAAAAGAAAGTCCTATCAAAAACCAAAACTTTAAAAAAATCAAATGAGTAAAAAATCGAATCTCCCAAAAGTTCACAATCAAAATGAGTTGATATCAAAATTAAAAAAACAAAAGCAAAAAGAAACAAAAGCAAAAAGAAAAAAGCAAGAAAGATTTCCCAAAATTGGCAATCATATAGAGTCACAAAGCCAAAGGGCTAAAGAATGAATCAGAATTCTGAAGCAAAGAACAAAACGAGATTCTTCTCCAGTTACAAGTATCACAAAGACCCAATTTTTCAACTTATCAGATTTTGTTTTCCCCTTCCATTTTTCTTTCTAAACCATCACCCTAGCCAAGTAATTCCTAATAAAAGACTTCTAGCTTGATTAGGAATATGTTAGTGTGATAGTAAGTGGCAATTGTGATCAATCGACCCCGAGTTCCTTTAGATGTCATTCATGTATGTGAGGAATATAAATGGCCACTGCATTTGAGAGAATGAAACTTTAGTGAATCTATCAGAGAGTTTGTGTTTTAACATATCCTTATGAGAACTCACCTTAAGGACGCTCTCCAAAAATTTCGAAAACGACTTTGCTTTTGCATTTCATTGCTCATGTTTGCGCATTTATCTTAAGATGATTTAATTACTGTGCATATATTATCCTAAGTTCAAAGGTGCTTGTCCTTGTTCCCCATTAATGAGATGTATAGACTTTTGAGAACAAATAAGGAAACAAGATCCTTTGTACTAGATAGAAGAAGTTTGTGAGTACCTTCTCTGGAAAACTCTCATAAGGCTTAGGCTCGTCCACTAGGGAATTCCTAGTGGTTTAAGGCCTTGTTGCATATAGTCAATGCAATCACATTCCACAAAACAAGATTAGTATAATAAATCACACATTTGTGATCTTATTTTTTATCTCTCTCATCTTTACTTGAGGACAAGCAAAATATTATTTGGGGGTTGTTGATTAGACCCCAAATGTGCATTTTATTACCTTTATAATGTTTCAAATATGTCCTTCTTATGCTTAATAAACAGACAACTCATAAATTTTATTGCCATTTGCAGGTTACATGCGTTTTTAGACCACTTATCAAAAAAGATGCATTTTAGCGCCGAAAAGAGCTCTATTAACGCTTGTTATGAAGACTTTAGTTTACAAGAGAAAATGCTAAAAAGTCAAAGTCAAAGTTAAAATCATCGGTCAGCAGCCAAGGACCCAAACCCAGAAGATTGAAGATTATGGTATTGTCTCAAAAGTAGCCTTGCATAACTGACACGTGCTCCTTTTGTGTGTGTAAGATGGTATATGGAATGTGTAGATGGATGATTGTCATTGAACAAAATAGAAATGTATCAAAACCTAATTATCCCTCAATAATCAGTAAAGGATGAGTAGGATATCGTTCCACTTTTAAGTGTATGTTATATGAAGGATAGCAATGGAAAGGGGGTTTGAAGGATTAAAAACTATGATTGTAGAGATTTTAGATTCTAATGCTAAACTAAACTACACTAAACTATTGAGAATTTATAAGATAGGGAATTCAAGAGATTAGAAACCACCGATACCTTTAATCTGCGACCTTCTGCTTCATGGTTGTTCTCACAAGTAGACTACAATTAGACAATCGAGTGAGTGCCGATGCCCTCTTGGAAGAAGCATCGTTAATGAATAACTCTACTAAAGGTTGTTCCTATGTTTATATTACTAATATCTTCTTTCCTTTTATGTAAGCTCAGGCGGCCATTCATTGTATTACCGAGAGCAACATCAAGGAGTACTTCCTAATAGGGTGGCCATTCAATGAATCATCACTTAAGGCAAACACAAAGAATACTTCCCCTAGGCAGCCACTCCCTGAGCTACCCCTTCTAGGGCAACACAAAGAATACTTCTCTAACTATAAAGGACTACACTACTAGAAGAAAAGTAAAGAACACTAGCATGGTATTAATATTGCAAAATATAAACCCTATTCTATACTTTCATCATCTGGTGTGGGTAATGGAACTAGTAACTAAAAATATAAAGAACTAACTTGATTGGAGAACACCATGAACCAGAAGAATCACCGATCCCTAAGCACCGGCTTCATCTTCTCCCTTGAAGGAGAAGATTACCCTTTCATAAAGAAGGAAGAACACAAAAAACAACAAGAAGAAGAGGCGAAGAACATAAGACTAGAAAGACTGATTTATTAAGACTCGACTAGTTAAAACCAAATATTTTATTATTAATCTCACTCTGCCTCAAGTTCTGGAGACAAGAATGTAAGTGAATTGGAAAGTTTCATGTGGCACTTAGGTCCTCTATTTATAGGGGTTACAATGAGTTCTAGAAACATCACAAATCGTGGCTTGTTTCCTAGTACAAATTGACTTCTTTCAGAGTCCAACTTCATTTCCAAAACAGTAAAAGCGGTGGGCTACAGTGTCGGTTCACGCGTCGGGATGCATGGACCTTGCGTCCCAGATGTAAGAGTCGCATCTGGACGTACGAACCTTGCATCCCAGATGCAAGAGTCGTGTTTGGATGCACAGACCTTGCGTCCCAGACGCAAGAGTCTATTTTTCCTCTTTTGCTCTATCCTTCTTTCCTCTTTGTAGGTTTTGGTCCAAGCAACGAATCCTTTTGCCTTGGGTTTCCAAATAGGCTTTAAAACAAGTCCAAGTTGCATCTTTCATAGCGTCAATTCCTTGGCCTTCTCTATGATTGTCCACGGGCTTCCCATGTGATATTTAGTGCTTCGAATTGATCCGTTTTACCTTTTTTTCTCTAATATTATACAAAACTCTCTTTTTCACCAGTAGAATCATAAAACATGACTTACAAGTACTGTTACTCCACTAAGATGGCTAAATAATAGGTATAATCGAGGGTTAAAATGCACTTTTTGAGCACTTATCATAACCCCCAACTAGCCTTTTGCTAGTCTCTTAGCAAATAAGATAAAAAGAGATAAGTGATCAAAATCACATCCTAATAACAAAAATAAAATCCTAACTCACTTTCGCAGGCATCGCGATTACATTTACCATATGCAACAAGGTTTTAAACCTTTAAGTTCCCCAAAAAGGACGAGTTATAGTCTCGTGAGGGTTTTCAGGTGATATACCCACAAAATCAATCAATAACATGTTCAAGAATGATAGTATTTTTTGGAGAGAGAAATTCCTTACCCACTTAGTGCTTACTCCAACAGACGGTCTCCATTGCTAACTACATTGTTGCAAAGACTCATAGATTATGATGGGAGATGGTAAAAATTGACAAAATTCTTAATCAAGGCTTATGTGTGTACTCAGTCAATCTCCTATACTCTCCTATCCAAGAAACGAAATCTTTAGTTTACCTTTAGATAGATACTCTCGACTTTCAATCCTCACCGGTCATACTCTCAACAAAGAATCTCTTAGAAGGTGGTCTACTATTTTACCTCATGTATGTGGGGAAAAGAATAATGAATACAAACATCCTACATACTACCTTGAAAAATGGGCTTCTGAATGAAAGTAGTCTCATGGAAAGAATGTTAATCACATATAAAGTGTCGGGTCCTTCACTTTAGCATCTTTTCACCTATTCTAGACTTCATACCATACTGTAGTGATAAGTCATGGATTGTAACTTGGGTTGGGTATTGGTTTATGAAGGAAAGGTAAAAAGAATTCAAAGGTTGTTTATGAAAATACTAAGAGTTTTGCTTCTTTCTTTGAAAGATTTCTTCAAATTCTATATTGCAGAGAAAATTCTTCCTTTGTCTTAGCTTTTCCATCCATTTTGTTCAATTTTTTTTTTTTTTTAGCTCAGTGTTATATCCTTGATTAGTATTGGATATGCTTGTTTTCCACTAGCTTCTTTTACTTAGAACAGAATGATGGTCTTCATTGTATCTCTCTGATATTTCCTTGTAATCTTCCTTTTGTGCTCTTTCTTCCTCCTTATGCCCCTCGTATTCTCAAAAACATATGGGTATGGCTGATAAAGATTTTGGGTTGTACTCCTTGTCTGGAGTTGGGTAAAGGATAAAGGGTTTTGAAAGAAAATGACTTATTATAAGGCTTAAAAGGGTTTAACATGATGGTCCTACTAGGTAGGATAAAATCTGAATGGGTTCACTACTTGACTTATCAGTATGATACTCCATTTCGAATAGACTAGAAGACCTAATGGTTATCTCCTTAGTTGATGTCACTTCATGATTAACCAAATCAACGAATAATGAGACTATATTACAATGACATAAAGAATTGAAAGGTGTTGAATCACTAAGACTTGTATTTTTCATAAGAACTCTCTAAAGAATGGGTATAAAGCTCAAGTCTCGCGGGCTAAGTCTAAAAAATCTACTTCCAGTTTACTAGAGGTTAAATCTCACTTCTAGCAAAAGTACACAAAACTAACCAAGTATTATGGTGGTGCCTTGATAAAGAATTCTATCAACAAGAACTATGTGCAAGCATAATAAATAGTCTTAGCGGTAATGAAATCAATAATATCAACTATCTATCAAACTCAACACTAAGCAGTATAGAATCTATATCCCAGACTCATCATTAAAATTCATTTTTCTCATGCTACTGATATAGAAACAAAAACATTTTTGTTTTTGAAAACTAATTTTTGAAATTCATTTCTCAAGTACACCCTACTTATGCATGCATTGAACTCAATGCATAAAGAATTAAATGAAATGGATGAGAAAAGTGTAGGATATTACCATTGATGCCGAATATCAATATTTTGATCTTTCTCTGTCATATAAAGGTTAAACTCACAAAATAGAGAAAATCAAATACAATTAGTTCAAATCAAAATTAATCCTCATAATCAGCATTAGTCCTCATCATAATCATATATATATATATATATATATATATATATATATATATATATATATAGGTATTTTTACGTCAAATCCCCAAGATGTAATGTGAGTATTTTAAAGTCAGATTCTCAAGACTTTTGAGTCCTTTATAGTAAGATCCTCAAGACTAGTATTCCCACCCACTAGGTTTCACTTTGTAGGGATTCTTCCAATCTCTCTCGGCAGGTGATTGATAAAAGTATACCTTGTACCAACAATTTTCTCTTAATGGCTGTAACCCAGGACAAGTTTCAGAATGGCTGTAACTCAGGACAAGTTTTAGAATGACAATTCTTACACCAACCTAGCTTACGCACTCTCCTTTTACAGGCAAATGAACTTTTACCAAACCCTACACGAGCGATAGAAATAATCTTCCCTTGAAGGTCAACGGGGAGTAAATCCCACAAACTAATAGGTGGTGAATACTTGGGTTTCCATCTCAAAATTGATCTCTTGACAACATGCTTACTTCCTGTAGACATTTTATACTCGGTCTACTAGAGTGATGAGACTTTGACTCCGGTGCTTGCAACTCCTCTCAGTAAAGGATAAAGTTATGAAAATCTGAGGGCCCGGCTATCAGTGGCACTTATACTAAAGAGATCCTAAGCAGTCAAGCTTATGATGCTTGGATTCCTCATGCAAAAAACTTAAACTAGATAGAGTAACAGGTTCAGCAAGACATAGAATGTAATATTTAAGGTGTGTAGGTAACTTACCCCAACTTTCCGCTTTAACAGTGGTCTGATAAACCAGATCCTTGAGAAAAACGGCCTCCACGTCTCCAGTTGGTAACTCCATAAAAGGCTTCAGTCGATGAGCATTGACTTTGAAACGAGTCCTTCTCTTTATGTCTTCTACTTCAATAGCTCCAAAAGGTGTGA
This sequence comes from Coptis chinensis, assembly GCF_015680905.1. Taxonomy (NCBI): domain Eukaryota; kingdom Viridiplantae; phylum Streptophyta; class Magnoliopsida; order Ranunculales; family Ranunculaceae; genus Coptis; species Coptis chinensis. The sequence goes on from NC_141456.1 coordinate 44,850,095, forward strand.
CATGTCTTACTACAAACGGTCCCATCCATCTAGATCTCAACTTTCCAGGGAAAATTTCTAGACGAGAGTTGTAGACCAGAACCTTCTGTCCAGGTTCAAATTCTCTCTTTAGTATTCTTCTGCCATGTAATGCTTTAGTCTTATCCTTGTAAATTTTTGAGTTATCATAAGCATAACTTCTCAATTCCTCTAATTCACTGATCCGAAGCTTCCTCCTTTCTCCTGCTTGATCTAGGCTGAAATTCATCTTTTTCACTACCCAATAGGCTTTATGTTATAACTTAACAGGTAGATGACACGCCTTTCCATATACCAAGCCATAGGGTGACATCCCTATGGGTGTTTTGAATGCTGTTATGTATACCCATAGTGCATCTTGGAGTATAAGAGACAAGTCTTTCCTAGAAGGATTAACTGTCTTCTCCAGAATACTCTTGATTTCCCTATTCGAAACTTCTGCTTGACCATTAGTCTGAGGATGATATGGTAAAGCTAGCTTGTGAATTACTCCATACTTTGCCATAAGATTCCCAAATATACGGTTATAGAAGTGAGAACCGTTATCACTGATGATGGCTCTCGGTGCTCCAAATCTTGGTAGAATGTTCTTCTTCAGAAAGTCCACGATTACTTTATGATCGGCAGTTTTTGTAGGAACTGCTTCAATCCACTTTGAAACGTAGTCCATAGCCAGTAGAATGTAGGTGTAACCAAAAGAAGGTAGAAATGGTCCCATGAAATCTATACCCCATACATCAAAGATTTCTGAGATAAGGATCGGTTGTTGAGGCCATTCAAAGCTTTTCGAGGTCTTACCCAAAAATTGGCATTTCGGACATGCTTTGTAATAAACATTTGCATCTTTAGAAAAAGTAGGCCAATAGAATCCAGCTTGTAATACCTTGTCGACAGTACGCTGCGTGCCAAAAAGTCCTCCGCAAGGCTGATCGTGATAGAATGATAGAATGGATTCCTATTCCGATTTTGGGATGCATCTTCGAATTTGATCTGAACACTTCTTGAATAAGTATGGATCATCCCAAAAATAATATCTGGCCTTTGAGTGGAATAAATCTTTTTCTTGCTTACTCCAATGCGATGGTACCTTGTCGGTCACATGATAATTTGCGATGTGGCCGTACCATGGTACTTTTGATATACTAAACAACTGTTCATCAGGAAAAGTCTAACAGATTTGTAAATTGTCTTCCGTATTCTCCACTAGAAATCTAGAAAGGCGATCAACAATGACATTCTCTGTTCCTTTCTTATCACATATCTCCAAATCAAATTCTTGTAAAAGTAGTATCCATCGGATCAACCTAGGCTTGGCATCCTGCTTAGCGAGTAAATGACGCAAGGCAGCATGGTCAGTATAGACTATTACCTTTGAACTTATCAGATATTGACGAAATTTGTCAAGAGCATAGACGAAGGCTAAGAGTTCCTTCTCAGTGGTAGAATAATTAATCTGAGCTCCATTTAGAGTCTTTCTAGCATAATAGATTGCGTATGACATTTTCTTGTCTCTTTGTCCTAGAACGACTCTTATAGCATAATCAGATGCATCACACATGATCTCAAACGACTGGCTCCAATCGGGCCCACGACTGATTAGTGCTGAAGTGAGTGCTTCCTTCAACTTCATAAAAGCTTTGATACATGAGTCATCAAAATCAAAGACAATATCTTTTCCTAACAGATGTGACAGCGGTCTTACAATTATGCTGAAATCCTTGATAAATTGACAGTAGAATCTTGCATGACCTAGGAAGGCACGGATATCTTTGATAGTTCTTAGCTAGGGTAGATCCTTTATAATATCAATCTTTGCTCGATCTACTAGAATTCCTTCCTTTGAAACTTGGTCACCCAACACTATCCCTTCCTTTACCATGAAGTGACACTTTTCCCAGTTTAGAACTAGGTTGGTATCGTAACAACGTTTAAAGACTAAGAAGAGATGGTGTAGACAATCCTCAAAAGATGATCCAAAAACTGAAAAATTGTCTATAAAAACTTCCATGTATTTTTCCACCATGTCGTCAAAAATACTCATCATGCATCGCTGAAAAGTGGCCGTTGCAATGCATATACCAAAAGGCTTCGATGGTAGGCGAATGTTCTGAATGGACAGGTGAATGTGGTCTTCTCTTGGTCCTCAGGGTGAATATGGATTGATAAAGCATAAAATGAGTAGTTTACCTACGAAATGAGCGATGAATTCAAAACGTAAGTAAACTAAAACTTATCTTATGAGCCTATGTTTATCAAAGATTCTACTCTCAATCCTATGAGATATAGTGGAGTAGAGTGATTCATTCCACTCCTAGTCCTTCCGCATGCTGTGTTCTCACGTGTAAGTATTCTTCTTAAAGTCTAATGAGAGATTTACGAAAAAGGCAACTAGACTACGATGCAACTTAGTAGACTATAAGGATAACTAAGGGAATGCTACGTTGATTCGATGATAAGGAGTTAGAGGGGGATTGATTCCACCTTAACTCAACTTAATCCACTAGCGACGAGTCGTCGTAATCCGAATTGAACTGCTACGCAGAACAATCGGTTCTTCCTAATCCCTAATTACACATGGCATTTCTACCAATTAATAATTAGCATGTGAACGATTAAACCCATTCTCATGGTGAACTAAACGTTTCTAGAGTGGAAAGGAAATTACGACAATCTCCGATAATTGGAATCAAGCTTTCATCAAGGTTTCTCAACCCCCCCTCTAATGGAGGTTTAGCCTTGAATCATTCCGCAATCATTTCCATTTAGATTAAAACTAAACATAATATAAAGCATTGAAATTTACTTAATTAAACAATAATGGAATCTAATTAATAACTAAGAATTGAATGATAACAAGAATTGAAATTAGATCTAATAAATTGTAAATGACAAAAACGAAATTGAATAATAATAACTAATTTTTTTATTTATCTAATCAATCAAGAATAATGATTCAAAGACTTAATCTAAAACAAGAACTGAAAATGGAACTAAAACTTAAATTAATTAATGAAAACAGATCTAGATTTATCTATATTATTTTAGGTCTAACTAGCTACCATCATCCATCTACCATTAACAACCCCTTAACAAAGAGCTAAGCTTTTGTTTTTATACTTTCAGATCCAAAAATCGTGCATGGGCTTGGAGCCATGTTTTGGGCCAGAGAATCAGGCCCAAAACCCAATTCTTTCAGTCCAAAAAGGCCTCTTCAGCTAGATTCGGCTTCAACAGACTTTTCGTCCACTTCTGCTCCTCTGATTGGGTCAAGGCTTGGACCATTGCAAAGCTCTTTCCGAGCCGGTCGTTTTGACATAGGGTAGGCCCAATTCCAAGGTCTGAGTCCAAAGATATGGCATTCGGAAGTTCTGCTGACTTTTGCTCCTTTATCTCGCTAAAGTGGCACATTTCTGCACATAATGGACTTTGAAGCCTGAAATGCATAAAAACACGTAATCAGTATTAACTCTTACTTATTATTCACATAATTGGTCTAACAGTATGATTATTAAGGGGTTAAAACTACAGTTTTGGGCTCTTATCATGGATCTAAAAATATCCTGAGTAACCATCAAGAAAGCAGTAGTAAGCTTGTCCAACTAATCTTTCTAACATCTGATCGATAAAAGGCAATGGAAAATGATCTTTCCTCGATGCGCTATTCAACTTCCTGTAATCGATGCAAACTCTCCATCCAATCTGAATCCTGGTTGGAATGAACTCATTGTTCTCGTTCTCGATGACTGTGGTTCCGGACTTCTTCGACACAACTTGAACTGGACTAACCCATTGACTATCAGAAAAAAGGTAGATAATACCGACGTCAAGGAGTTTGATGACCTCTTCTCGAACTACTTCCTTCATCTTCGGATTAAGCCTCCTCTAGGGTTGCTTAGAAGTCTTGGAATCCTCTTCCAAATAAATTCTATGTTGAACTATCATAGGGTTGATCCCCATGATATCATCAATTGTCCAACCTATAGCTGTCTTATATTCCTTTAAAAGTGCTACTAACCTGGATTCCTGCTCCTCAATCAAATCTGATGCAATGACTACTGGGTAGGTTCCCAAATCTCCAAAGAAAACATACTTGAGTGTAGATGGCAGAAGCTTCAATTGTAGCATAGGCGGCTCCTTCTTAAGCTTTTTAGATGGTCCATCAGGCATAGGCGATTCAAACTTTTCTTTGAACTTGCTGTCATCCATGACAGGTGATAAATCCAAGATCGCATTGATTGCCCCGACACTAAGTTCCTCACAATCTGAGTCTGTCAGAGCTTTCAATAACTCGTCAGTAGGATATGAATGAGTTAGATAATCCTATGCTAATGCTTCAATCATGTATACCTCATTCACAGCACACACCTTCTGTGGTTGCTGTAACATGTGGAAAACATTGGTCTTGACTATCATATTACCAAAGGATAACGTCATATTACCGTTTTGACAGTTGATGAGTGCATTTGCAGGTTATGTAGGTTACTTTATAGTGGCCAAGAATGGTCTGCCTAGAATGATTATCTACCTACCAGATGTAGGTTATGTGTCGAGTACTATGAAATCAACCGGATAATAGAAATCTTCGATCTTGACTATGACGTCTTCAATGATTCCTCTAGGTATCTTCATTGATCTATCTGCCAACTATAAAGTAACATTAGTCGGTTTTAGATCCCTCAAGCCCAACTTCTCGTAGATGAAATATGGTAAAAGATTTATACTGTCACCTAAATCTAATAAAGCTTGCTCCTCTAAAGAATCTCCAATTCTGCATGTAACAGTTGGACTTCGAGGATCTTTCAGTTTCACAACAGCTAGATTCTGTAGGTACAATGAACATCTTTGAGCGATAAAAGCTTATTTCAGAATGTTGGTCATCTTCTTCACTATATCTTTCATGAACTTGGCATACGAGGGAAATTGCTTGATGGTAGTCAGAAATGGGATATTAATATGCATATTCTAAAATACATCACAAATCTCCTTTGTACTGGTCATCTTTTATGGTATTCACTAGTTTCGAAGGAAACGATGCTGGCGGATTCTTCAATATCGGTTCTCTTCTTTTGGCTTTGGTTGGCTTGGCAACAGATAGTGGAGTGATAGGTGGAGTCACTTGAGATGGCTTTTTCTTACTTACTTCCATAGTAGTTCCTTCAACTTCTTTTGTAATAGTTTTTTTAGCAGGTGGCACAACACTAGATATATATGGTGTGTTAGAACTGGGTGGGATGGTGGGCACATAAGTTACCTCAGGCTCTGCAGAATCTTTTCCTGGTTCATAGAAAATATTATTATCAACCTTCTTGCCTGACCTCAGAGTTATGACAACATTAACTTGGTCATTTGACTGAGTAATCTCCAGGTTATCCACCTGCAAGACACCTCTTCCTTTCAGATTTGGCTCCGGCTGGCTTGGTAATGCTCCTTTCGATCTTTCTGTCAAGGCGACATCGATTTGCCCTATCTGGCCTTGAATGACACTAAAGTTATTCTCCATCTTCTGGGTTCTTTGATTTGTCTATTTCAGGTCATTGACAATGGTGGTGATAACTTCTTCTAGATGTGGGATAACTGCTTTGCTCGACTGAGGCGTAGGGGTAATGTATCCATTCAGAAGATCTGGTACTAACTCTCTATTTGTGTTGGCTTGGTATTGATGGTTCTTGTATGATTGTTGATTTCTGTATGGTTACTGGTAGTCTTGGAACTAAAACTGGTTATTCAGTTATTCTGGAATTGATTAGACTGATTCTGGAATTCTGGAGGAAAATTCTTCTGATTTGTATTTTTTTGGTTTCCAATAATGTTGTGTCTGATTGAACTGGTTATTTCTTCCTAAAGAGTTGATACTATATGCCTCTGCATTAGTATACAGATAGTACGAACACTTTTAGTGGTGTGACCTTCATCAGAACATAGCTCACAGATGACATAACAAGGCTTGGATGGCTGAAGTTTAGCTTGGAAATTGTTTGCATTCGGAGGATTCATAGTGAACTGATCAAACTTCTTGTTCAGCATTTCAAGTCCTGTAGATAGGCTTGCCATAATTGATATCATCGCTTGATCTGGGTCTTCACGAACTTGGTTCCCAAATTGATTCGGCACCCCCTCCACTTTAGCTACGTCCTTGTTGCTAGTACTCCATTATTGAGTGTCTTTAGCCAAATTCTCATGAAAGTTGTAGGCTTTCTCCCCATCCAATGATGTAAACTTACTTTGATGCATTGACTGTATCATCTGTTTGTTCATTGTAGAAAGTCTTCGAATGAAAAAATGAGCCAGTGTGCTCTTAGCATAACCATGATGTGGACATGAGACTAGCATATTATTAAATTTCTCCCAGCTTTGATGATATTCATCAGTCACCTTTCCTTTGAAATTGTTGATAGCTTGCTGCATGGTATATGTCTTCTGGGGTAGGTAGAACTTGTTCATTAACTTTGTTATCAACTTCTCCCAGTTGTTGATTGAATTGATCGGCTGTGTAGATAACCATTCAGATGTTTTACCTCCGAGTGAGAGTAAAAAAAGAATTAACATGATACTCTCATCCCTGATATTCTGGTTCTTGAATGTTCTGAGGACTGATAGAAATTTGTTCATGTGAACATAAGGTTGAACATTGTTTGAACCGTTGAACTTTGGAAAAATATAGATTACTGATGCTCTAAGCTCAAACTAGTTAGCTTCTGTCTCTAGAAAAACAATACCACTGGGTGGGTCTCCAATGATTAGCGAATAGAAATTACTCAGCTTCTTCCTTTGTTGTGCTTGCATGGGTGGGATAGCTTCATGATTATTCGGGTCCACAACACCTCCATCATTGCGTGCGGCCATTGCATCAATCTCGTCTAGTATTCTTGTGAGTCAGTTGTTAAACCATGTCCACTATGTGTTCTTACCGGACGATGATATGGACGACGAGGCATACACTAGAAAATACTATGCAAAATGACTAAAAACTATCCTACTATACTTGACTGCAATTAAACTAATATGCAACTATTCTAAATTATACTAAATTGCAATTATACTAATTTTTTTGGATTTAAAAAAAAAAACTATTTTCCTTTAACTGGATTAGGCTTTGCAGCTAGTATCTTGCTCGTTGTCTAAAGCTGTCTCTTCTAGGGTTATGGTGAATCACTTAGATTGCTTAAATACCATAGCCCACAGACAATAGTCCGTTTGTTAAGATTTAGACAAAAAACACTAGAGTTTGATGTTTCATTGTGTTGGCTTGCAAATTCAATTGTTGAAAATGTCATAAATGCAATTATACTAGAAAGCACTAATACTAAACTACGATGCAACTAAACTAAGAATGAAATAAAAAGAATGAAGATTTCACTAACCTAGATGGTAGATCTTGTCCTCGAGATGTCCTTCAAGCTTCTCTCTTTCTCAAAATGATGGATGATGATGGAATGTGTAGATGGATGATAGTCGTTGAACGAAATAGAAGCGTATCAAAACCTAATTATCCCTTAATGAGTAAAAGATGAGTAGGATATCGTTCCACTTTTAAGTGTATAATATATGAAGGACATGACTCAAAATGGGATTTGAGGGATAAAAACTACGATTGTAGATATTTTAGATTCTAATGCTAAACTAAACTAAACTAAACTATTGAGAATTTATAAGAGAAGGAATTCAAGAGATTAGAAACCACCGATACCTTTAATCTGCGACCTTCTGCTTCATGGTTGTTCTCACAAGTAGACTACAATTAGGCAATCGAGTGAGTGTCGATGCCCTCTTGGAAGAAACATCGTTAACGAATAACTCTACTCAAGGTTGTTCCTATATTTATATTACTAGTATCTTCTTTCCTTTTATGTAAGCTCGGGCAGCAATTCATTGTATTACCGAGAGCAACATCAAGGAGTACTTCCTAATAGGGTGGCCATTCAATGAATCACCACTTAAGGCAAACACAAAGAATACTTCCCCTAGGCAGCCACTCCCTGAGCTACACTTTCTAGGGCAACAGAAAGAATACTTCCGTAACTCTAAAGAACTACACTACTTGAAGAAAAGTAAAGAACACTAGCATGATATTAATATTGCAAAATATAAACCCTATTCTATACTTCTATCCCTTCGTGTGGGCAATGAAACTAATAACTAAAAACAGAAAGAACTTACCTGATTGGAGAACACCATGAACCAAAAGAATCACCGAACTCTAAGCACCGACTTCATCTTCTCCCTTAAAGGAGAAGATTTGCCTTCCAAAGAGAAGGAAGAACACGAAGAACGAGAAGAAAAAGAGTCGAAGAACATAAGACTAGAAAGACTAATTTATTAAGACTCGACTAGTTAAAACCAAATCTTTTATTATTAATTTCTCTACCTCAAGTTATGGAGACAAGAATGTAAGTGAATTGGCAAGCTGCATGAGGCACTTAGGTCCTTTATTTATAGGGGTTACAATGAGTTCTAGAAACATCCCAAATCGTGGCTTGTTTCCTAGTACAAATCGACTTCTTTTAGAGTCCAACTTCGTTCCCAAAATAGGAAAAGCGGTTGGCTACAGTGTCGGTTCATGTGTCCGGATGCACGGGCCTTGCGTCCTAGAGACAAGAGTCGTATCTGGACGCACGGACCTTGCATCCCAGACGCAAGAGTCTGTTTTTCCTCTTTTGCTAGTTTTGGTCCAAGCAGCGAATCCTTTTTCCTTGGGTTTCCAAATAGGCTTTAAAACAAGTCCAAGTCGCATCTTTCATAGCTTCAATTCTTTGGCCTTCTCCATGATTGTGCACGGGCTTCCCATGTGATCCTTAATGCTCTGAATTGCTCCATTTTACCCCTTTTTCTCTAATATTCTACAAAACTCTCTTTTTCACCTATAGAATCAGAAAACATGACTTACAAATACTGTTAGTCCACTAAGATGGCTAAGCAAGAAGTATAATCGAGGGTTAAAATGCACTTTTTGAGCACTTATCACAAGTTTGAGTCTGTCAGAGCTTTCAATAACTAGTCAATAGGATATGAATGAGTAAGATAATCCTGTGCTAATGCTTTAATCATGCATACCTTATTCACAGCACACACCTCCTGTGGTTGCTGTAACATGTGGAAAACATTGGTCTCTACTCTCATATTACTAAAGGATAACGTCATATTACCATTTCAACAGTTGATGAGTGCATTTGCAGTGGCTAAGAATGGTTTGCCTAGAATGATTTGTATCTGCCTACCAGATATAGGTTCTGTGTCGAGTACTATGAAATCAACCAGATAATAGAAATTTTCGATCTTGACTATTATGTCTTCAATGATTCCTCTAGGTATCTTCACTGATCTATTTGCCAACTGTAAAGTAACAGTAGTCGGTTTTAGATCCTTCAAGCACAACTTCTCGTAGACGAAATATGGTAGAAAATTCATATTGGCACCCAAATAAAATAAAGCTTGCTCCTCCAAAGAATCTCCAATTTTTAATGTAACAGTTGGACTTCCAGGATCCTTCAGTTTCACAACTGCTAGATTCTGTAGGTACGATGAACATCTTTGAGCGATAAAAGCTTCTTTCAGAATGTTGGTCTTCTTCTTCACTAGATCTTTCACGAACTTGGCATATAAGGGAACTTACTTGATGGCGGTCAGAAATGGGATATTAATATGTAAATTCTGAAATACATCACAAATCTCCTTGTATTGGTCATCTTTTCTGGTATTCACTAGTTTCGAAGGAAGCGTTGCTGGCGGATTCTTCAATAACGGTTCTCTTCTTTCGGCTTCGGTTGGCTTGGTAACAGATAGTGGAGTGACAGGTGGAGTCCCTTGAGATGGCTTCTTTTTACTTACTTCCACAGTAGTTCCTTCAACTTCTTTTGCAACAGTTTCTTCAGCAGGTGGCACAACACTAGATATATCTGGAATGTTAGAATTGGGTGGGATGGTGTGAACATAAGTTACCACAGGCTCTACAGAATCTTTTCCTGGTTCATAAACAATCTTTTTATCAACCTTCTTACCTGACCTCAGAGTGGTGACAACATTAACTTGGTCATTCGACTGAGTAATCTCTAGGTTATCCACCTGCAAGATACCTCTTCATTTGTGGTTTCCAATAATTCTGTCTCTGATTGAACTGGTTATTTCTTCCTAAAGAGTTGATACTACATGCCTCTGCATTAGTATCCAGATAGTACGAACACTCTTTAGTAGTGTGACCTTCATTAGAACATAGCTCACATATGACATAACAAGGCTTGGATGGTTGAGGTTTAGCTTGGAAATTGTTTCCTTTCGGAGGATTCATTGAGAACTGATCAAACTTCTTATTCAGCGTTTCAAGTCCTGTTGACATGCTTGCCATAATTGATATCATCGCTTGATCTGGGTCTTCATGAACTTGGTTACCAAATTTCACTACAAGAGATCAGACTTTTAGCAACGTTTCAAAGCGTAGCAACAGCTAGCCAAACCGTAGCAAAAGCTCTTTTGCCTCGCTTTTAGTTGCATTGCTAAGGCGTTACAGATAGTGGCGAAACAAAAGACAATAGGCAATTCTCAAAGCGTTGCTAATACTTTTACTTTTTACCACAAGCAATAGCATTGTTGGAAGTTGTAAAAGCGTAGCAAAAACTATTTTCAAATTCTCTTTCTGAAAATATATAATTTTTTATAAAAAAGCATTTGCCACGGCATAAGGGTAGCAAAAGTGGACATTGCCAACACTTTACATTCGTTGCAGATGCATCTGCAATGCTTGTAGGCATAACAGGAAATTGACTTACTTTCAAGCTTTGTTCAGTTTTGGCACTGCATTTGACCATAGCAAAAAGTGGTATGTGATTCAAATATTCGATGCAGTAACAAGCTTTGGCAATGCCTTGAATCGTGGCAAAAAGGGGGAGTCTGCTAGCTATTCATTTTATTGTTTGCCACACTTTTTAGTGTAGCAAAAACTTGAACAAAGTGACCTATTTCTTGTTTTCAAATTTGGTAACAATAATATCAAATAATATCAAAGAAGAAATTAAACCATCAAACATATCAAATCAAACAAAACATTTTCATAAGTTCAACAAAAGGATTCAAATTTTAGTTTTAAAGTACATCATACGATAGAATTCGATCCTACCAGGTTTTTGTTTAGTTTGTGGATCGTGCTGAAAGACATTCACAAGATAAAAACATTTGAGGATTAGCAAAAGAGAATCCTTATGCAATGATAAAGCATTTACGTATTTTGATAACTCGATTCACCTAACATATATCCAAGTATACAATTTGCATCTAAAAAGAGCATCAACAAGTTATAGAAAACAGGAAAAAAAAATAATGAAGCTATGTATGGCACACATAAATAAACTAGACAAGTTCTCCCTTATACGGTGTTAAATACTATTTGTGTGTATAGTATAGTATAGTATTCACCCCAAACAAAAATTTGGAATCTCACCTGACTATTCCATATATCCTTAAATAGTACTCCAGGATGTGTAGTTAAAAGCTAAAACAATAGAAAATATCACCATTTCATAATACCTTGCCTTGCCTCTTCTTTTTACTCAAGATGACGTTGAAGTTGTTCACATGCGCAGAAAAAAAAATTGAAATATAAGTTAATAAAATGGTGATCTCATTTTACAGTTTGTAATATGAACAATTATGATACTAGTTCACAAAACCCTTTAAAAGCATTTACTAGTACAAAGAATATTGGCTACCTGCTAGCACCAACAAGCAAGGTACCCACAATATAATAAATGACCACCTACTAGCATCAACCAGCTAGGTGATAGGGTTATATACTAAAAGCATTACTTTTGTATTAACTCTAATTCTTTATATTTTGAATGAGAATCATATGGGCAAATGTTATGCATATTATATATGTTATTAGTTATATGCACGTGTCTAATACTTTATGTTGTAGATGATATGGTGTGAACACACAGAAGATCATATCATCAGTACCTTATAAAGTATAAGTAATCGTTCACAACCTAAATGAATTTGGACAAACCATTAGTACGGTTGTAGTATAATCTGGTATTAGTTTATCTTGAATATAGGATTACACTAGTACACTTTATGTGTATTGAACAGGACCAAGTGAGGTTGTTTCTCCTTATACTGACTATATAAGAGAACAAACGCCTCTGTTATTATGGATGCTTGTCCTCATAATCCGGATATAATAACGGGCACTTACATGCATTGTATATTACTTTAAATCATCAATGAGTGAGATTCATTTATGAATTAACAAACTCGATGGATTAGGTAATGACATTGTATGTAAGGTGTGCCGTTAATTATAGAAGGAATCCATATCCCACAAGAAGTCGGGTTGATGATGTCCCCTTGAAGAGCTCAAAAAGATTGTCATGTAAACCTTGCAGGTGGATTTATTCCGACATGACAATGAGGTTGAGTGGTACTACTCACAGACAAAAGAAGTTGATTAATGTAGTTGTCAATAACTTGACTTAATCAATGGACATTAGATATCTTAAACACGGGGAGATCAATGAGCATATAATATGGAGCCCATAAACATTGACACGTAATTTGGGATTAGGGTGGTAGTGCAACAATGGCCTTTAGTAGAATAAGCCATTTGTTGACGGACTTGGGCCGTGTGTTCTGGGCGAATATGGGAAGCCCAAGCCCGTTAGGAGGCCTAACCCTAATTTCTCCTCATGGTCCCTGTTGTAGCCTATAAATAGAATAATCTCTCTCTGGCCGAAATTCACTATTCATCTTAACAGAAAAAGAGTCAAGGAAAGATAGATCTAAAATTGGATCTAGCTTTGTGAGAAAAGAAGGGGATTGGTAGATCGTTGTCCACACAATGTCCAATCTATTCTAAAGGAATACAATAGAAGATCAAGGGGTTGATTGTTGATTTGGATTCATAAAGCTTGGATTCTCAAAGTTATCAAAACCGGATCTAAAAGGTAAGTTCTCTATCCAAATCGTGAGAACCCATTGATTCCGCTGCGTGTGGTTCTCGCGGTTTGTAGAAATATTGATTCTGAAAATAATGGTTCCTACACTTGGCATTAACGATACATCATCAATAACGGGCACCTGCTAATGACAACCAACTAGGTCCCAACGGTGAGTAACCACCTGCTAGCACTAACCACCCAGGCAAAACATTAATGATATACCTCATCGCTAACGGGCACCTGCTAGCGTCAACCAGCCAAGTCCCCACTGTGAGTGATTGCCTGCTAGCGTTGACCTGCCAGGCTAAACACTACAAATATATGAATTATTCATTAGCACAAACCAGCCACTTAACTATTGACTAGCACCAACCAGCCACATAGTTACTATTAACTCTATTTATACGTCAATTCCTCGGTGCGAGGTGAAAATGAGTTGCGTTAGAATAAATATTAATTATTACCATTTACTTCTCTAGCTAGTTCAGCAAAAATATAAATCTCAATCCTCCTCAAAGACATTTCTAAAATGCAAGTAGCTATGATAGATCACATTTTTAATTATTGGAAGTAACAGCTAAGCAAGTACCAAAAGTTTCAGCATGTATTATGTGAATTTAACTAGAATATAATGCATGCAAGTATGCCTACACACCTAATCATATATCAAAAGCAGATGGAAGGATAGAGTTTAAAAACCATTTACCTGAGTTGAAGGTACTAATTTTTTAACTTCCAACTCAACTAGATAATTTTATAAGTGGGTATGGTAATTAAAAAAGAAACCAAGAAATTAGAGCCAGCAACAATGTTGCTCCACACTCTTGCGTGAGCTTCCAAACAAGAAGGTCATGGAATCCAATTGCTGCTCTTGTCAACTCAAATGCATGAGGAGATTATATATTTTCAGTTGAGCAAAAGGTAGACCGGACCTCCACAAATCGAACTTAAATCTATAGCCCAGACAAAAGCTTTACTTGTAATTGTTAAGAAACTAAGAAATTAATTGATAAAACTAAACAAGAGAGGGTGTATTAAGGAAAGATAATCTAATTATAATCTAATTACTAAGATAATCTAAGTCAGTGTTCAATTCTAAAACAAATAGACAATGGAAGTAATCTAAGTTGATATTGATACATGAAAAAAAAAAAGGAAGCATGGTAGTAAATACTATAGAATACCAAGTAAGTAAATGTTATAGTTATCTAAGTCAATATTTGTACACGATAAACAATGGGAGTAATCTAATTCAATATTAGGAATACCAAGCAGAACAATTCAAAAATACCACACAAAAATTATCCAATCATATAGTGAACTTTATTTGCATCCCAAAAATATTAGAATAAGTAAGAAAGAGAAATAAGAAATGTTATCGATTTACCATTTACATAAAGGGGGGGGGGAGGGGGAATGGGTTATGAATGAGCAATCTTTATTTACAGCTCCTCATGGCTATCACAATAACAAACATAAAGTGTATATATGAAAATAGGATAAAAAAACACTAGGTTGTAAACAGGGACCCAAACTTTAACACAACTACCCAACCTGATTTTTTCTTCACCTCACTAACAAAAAATAATAAATCCCAACCAAATAAACAAGCAAAACGAATAAAAAGTGTAGAAAATAAATAAATAAATTTGGCCTACCTTGATCTTATGCTCGAGAGACGCACTTAGATAATCAGCACCTTAAAAACAAAATATAGAACCACAATAAATAACTTAAGCTAAAGAGGTCTTATAACATTTGATGGATATAGGTATAAATCTTATGAAAAATAAACAAACTGCCTCGTTTAAAGAACAATATGAGTGATATCCATCGTTTAAAAATCACATTTTCTGCAATACTAGCAATTAAGTCACTTAACATATACCATCAAATTGCATTACTAATCAAGACAACCAGCACCATCACAGTAGCACTCAAATTATGAACATATAAAATTTGATATTCATCATTCAATTAATTCCAAATAAATTTCAAGTTTCCATCTTTGATCTAAAAGGCCGGTCAGCATCCCAATCCCAATTATAGAAAGATGAAAACCAGGCCATATTAACTAATCGCAAAAATCTATTGATTGCAGAACTTCATCATTATTACCAGTTCAAAACAAAATATACCCAGACGAAAGAAAACTATTCATTCTAACTAAACAATACCATTACATGTCAAACAGCCCAATTGTTCATTCTACCTTAATAGTTTAACAATCCCATACAAACAACAACTTGCAAAGATCTATCATGAGAAATTCATCGAAGATATAATGAACCACCTTGAAAGCTTTTGAAAATTACCTGGGTTGAAAGCTTCAATCTTCAAGCATTAGTCACATGAATTATCTGAGTTGCAACACCGATAAATGAACCACCTTGAAAAGTTGAACATATAAAAAGAAGAAAAACATAAAACCCAAAAAATATAAAAGAGTGAAGAGTTGGAATTCTGGAAAAAAACAGATGAGGAGAAATTTAGGGTTTCATTACCTGGTAGTGGTGCCGTGGTGGAGACCTAAATGTGGGGGCGGAGATGAGTGGCGGTGGGTAGAGAACGAAGAAGAGTTTTCTTTTTTTTTTTGAAAAAAATGAATATAAACGAACTATACCCTTAATTAAACATTGGGGATTAAACTCTTTTTTTTTAGCAAGTTTGGCTATCAATGTTTACCACGTTTTGCAACGTTTGGTTCTGTTACACTTCCTTCCATTTATTTCACACGTGCCACACTTTTCTTATTTTTCTCTAATTATGTGGCCTTAGTTTCCAAATGTGGCTATGTTAACTTGACATGTGGTACGCCAACACGAAACAAAACCCGTAATAACATGAAACAAAGCCGAAACACAACCCGACTACTTCTGTATAAGCGCGAAAAAAAACCCCCAATTTCTGTCTGAGCACAAAACAAAACCCTAGTTTGAGAGATTTCCAAATAAAACTCAAATTGTGCACGTTGGGGGACGAATTTGAAGAGAAAGGACAATTAATATTCAATTGGACTGTGATTTCGTTAGAGAATCAAGTATGTTACTTCTATCGAGTAATTTTTATTTGTGGTTTGTGCAATTTTCTAGGGTTTCAATAAAATAATAGTTGATTTTGTGTTATTTATCATAAAGCTTCTCGATTCCCACTCTAGAACAATAGAAAATTAGCTTCTTTGTTCTCAGTGCTCATTTGAATAATAATGTTGAGTATATTACAATAGTCAATCAATTAGTTGTGTAGGTTATCAGTAAAATAATATTAAAGTGTACGTTTTGGTTTGTTGTTTGTTAATGTGGGGTATATTAGAATAGTTAATCAATTATATTTGTAGGTTTTCAGTCAAATAATATTAAAATTTTCTTTTGTCTTGTTTGTTTTTGTTCAGTGGATCATATATTGGAAGGTTTATTTCCAGTGGAACCATATTTTTGCATAGAACTTTACCATGGGGGGAAGTTTGTGTCTGAGCCAATACCTTATTATAAGGGATATAAACTAGAATACCTTTACAGAGTGGATTATGATAAGTTCTGTTTCTTTGAGCTACTGGATATGGTGAAGTATGTAGGCATTACTAACATGATTAAGATAAACTATGCCCATCTTGGAAAGACTTTCGCATCTTCTAATAGATGAGTCATTGATGACAGTAGTACAAATGAAATGATGAAAATTGCAAGGGTGATGATAGGGTTATATATTAAAAGCATTATTTTTGTATTAACTCTAATTCTTTATATTTTCAATGAGAATCATATGGGCAAATGTTATGCATATTATATATGTTATTAGTTATATGCATGTGTCTAATACTTTATGTTGTAGATGATATGGTGTGTGGTGACACACAGAAGATCATATCATCAGTACCTTATAAAGTATAAGTAAACGTTCATAACCTAGATGGATTTAGACAAACCATTGGTAAGGTTGTAGTATAATCTGGTATTAGTCTATCTTGACTATAGGATTACACTAGTACACTTTGTTTGTATTGAACAGGACCAAGTGAGATTATTTCTCTGAATACTGACTATATAAAAGAGCAAACACCTCTGTTATTATGGATGCTTGTCCTCTTAATTCGGATATAATAACGGGCACTTACGTGCATTGTACATTGCTTTAAATCATCAATGAGTGAGATTCATTTGTGAATCAACAAACTCGATGGATTAGGTAATGACATTGTATGTAAGGTGTGCTGTTGATTATAGAAGGAATCCATGACCTGCAGGAAGTCGGGTTGATGATGTCCCATTGAGGATCTCATAAGGATTGTCATGTAAACCTTGCAGGTGGATTTATTCCTACATGACAATGAGGTTGAGTGGTACTACTCAAGGACATAAGAAGTTGATTGATGTAGTTGCTAGTAACTTGACTTAATCAACAGGCATTCGATATCTTAAACACGGGGATATCAACAAGCATATAATATGGAGCCCATAAGCGTAACACGTAATTGGGATTAGGGCGGTAATGCAACAATGGCCTTTAGTGGAATAAGCCATTTATTGACGGACTTAGGCCGTGTGTTCTGGGCGAACATGGGAAGCCCAAACCCGTCAGGAGGCCCAACCCTAATTTCTCCTCATGGTCCTTGTTGTAGCCTATAAAACAAACCCTTCTCTCCTGGCCGAATTCACTATTCATTGGTTGAAAAATAGAGGCAAGAAAAGTAGATCTAAATTCGTTTCTAGCTTTGTGAGTGAGATAGGCCAAGAGAGAAAGAAAGGGGTTGGTAGATCGTTGCCCACACAACGTCCAATCTATTGATAGGAATATAACAAAAGATCAAGAGGTTGTTGATTCTGGATTCTCAGAGTTATCACAGCTGATCTACAGGTATGATTTTCTATCCAAAATTGTGAGAACCCATTAATTCCGCTGCGCATGGTTTTCATGGTTTGTAGAAATTTACATTATGAAATAACGGTTCCTACATGTGACTGGTAAGGTTGAACTGTATATTAAACATGGTGAAGATGGTGGACATGGTGGACATGGTGAACTTGGTGAAGTCTTTATTGAACCTGAAGAAGCACCTGAACCTGAAGACTTTAGCTCTGAAGATGAGATACACTATGTAGATGATGAGAGTGATGAGGACGTGAGTGAAGCTGCAAGTTTGGATCATCTAAGTGATATAGATGAAAAGCTTGTTGAAGTGAGGCAGAAAAAACTACTAGAAGTGAAGAATAAGAAGAAGAAACAAGTGGTAGAGGTGGTAATGATGGTGGTGAGAAAGGTGCTGAACCAACTGATGGAGATGTAGAATGTGAGCCAATTGTTGGAGATAGAAGTGAAGGTGGTAGTGGACCAAGTTGTGTTAGTGTGGGTGATACAACAATTGAAGACATTGAATGTCCAAATAGTTCTGACTATGACAGCCCTGAAGAAGATGATGAAGGTGAACTCAGCCTTAGACAGAAGTCTAAGTTTCCCATATTTAATCCAAACATTGATTACAAACTTGTTGAGTTTCAATTAGGGATGAGGTTTGGGACTAATGAAGAACTGAAAAAGGCTTTTAAAGACTATGCTGTTGCAAAAGGTTGCTTTGTTTGGACGATTGTGAATAAAAAGAGTAAAATACTTGCTGAATGTGCTGAGGGTTGTAAGTGGAGGCTGTGGGCAAGTAAAATGCAATTAGAAGATAGCTTCCAGATAAAGAGTTATAACACTGTGCACACTTGTTCTAGGGATTTGACTATCCAACTTGTTGATGCCAAGTGGTTGGGCATGACTTTGTATGACAGGATTTTGCTGAACCCAAGTTGGAAAGTGAAAGATATGGTACAAGAAGTCAAGCAAACATTCGCATTCAATGTGTCAAAATTCAAGTGTTATAGAGCTAAGCAACATGCTTTTGGACAAATTGATGAGGTTATAAAAAAGGTGTATGCTAAGCTTTGGGACTATGGTGCTGAAATATCAAAGTAGAATCCTGGTTCAATTATTAAAATTTCAGTGAAGATACAATGTCAACAGAACACTAACCCAGAGAACCCTATGCTTTTGTATCCAGCAGTGTTTGAGAGATTGTATATTTGTTTTGATGTTCTCAGGAAAGGTTTTATTGAAGGTTGCAGGTCTGTTATAGGATTAGATGGTTGCTTTCTTAAGGGTTATTGTAAAGAAGAACTATTAACAGCTGTTGGTGGGGATGGTAATAACCAGATGTATCCAATTGCTTGGGCTGTTGTGGAAGGAGAGAACACTTAGAGCTGGGGATGGTTTCTTGACTTGTTGATAGATGATCTACATTTAGCTGAAGGTCTTGGTTTGACTTTGATAACAGACCAACAAAAGGGGTTAGACAGAGTTATAAAAGAGAGATTGCCTTTTGCAGAACATAGATGTTGTGCAGGCATATCTATGCAAATTTTAGGAAGACTTCTCAGGTAACTTGACATTCTTCCTTTATATTAAGTTTTTATTGTTTTGTCAGTTTAAGAAATTATTAGAAATTCAAATTAATATGAGTTATGTTTTATTGTAGGTGCTCATTTCAAAGTTTTGTTTTGGCAAGCAAGTAAAGCTGCAACTCATGCAGAGTTTCAGAAGGTGATGTCTGAAATTGCAGCATATGATCCGGATGCAAAATAGTATTTGCTAAAGAAGCAAAATCCTCATTAGTGGAGTAGATCTTATTTCTCATTTGTTTCTACTTGTGAAAATGTTGAAAACAATATGTGTGAGTGTTATAATGCACTACACCATAACAGGCTATTTGCAACGGCAAAAAAGCGTTGCTAATAATTTTTGCAACGCTTTTTAAGCGTTGCAAATATGGCGTCGGTAAAGTGTTGGAAATATTTGCAATGCTTAAAAAGCGTTGCAAATAAAAATTTCCAACGCTTAAAAAGCGTTGCAAACATAAATTCAAAGCGTTGCAAACAGAAATTTCAAACGCTTAAAAAGCGTTGCAAACAGAAATTCAAAGCGTTGCAAACAGAAATTTCCAACGCTTAAAAAACGTTGCAAACAGAAATTCAAAGTGTTGCAAACAGAAATTTCACAAACGCTTTTTAAGCGTTGGTAATTTGTTAAAATTTTTACCAACGGTTTTTAACCGTTGCAAAGTTGTTAGTTAATTTAAAAAAAAATAATTTAAAATTCGTTTGTAACGGTTATAAAGCGTTGCAAATTTGTTAGTTAATTTAAAAAAAATAATTTAAAATTCGTTTGTAACGGTTATGAACCGTTGCTGATGGGTTGCTAATAAAAAAAAAATCTCATTTTTGTAGCGAGACCAGCTAAACCAATTTGGTGGTATGACACATTAATATCAGTTCCCTAGGAGTAATAAAGTTTTGTGATCAAACTGCTATCACAACACCTATTTCCACTTACAATTCAAATCAAATTCATCACAACATCATCACTACAACAGTATACACAAAGCTATATACCCTGAACCACCAAATAACCCCAAATAATAAGATCTCATACGGACATACCACTTGACAACAAAATGCAGAAAAACGAAACACATTCAAAAATAAACAAAATCCAAACTCTTTGTGCTTGAACATATTCATCAAATCCATCCAAAGTGCAATCATGATCAAATTCACTTTTGAAACACAACATTATTATCATCCCACTCTTCCTCAATCAAAGGCACCATAATGCTCCCCATTCTTGCCCCGGTCACTTTTCCTAAACACCCTACCGCAAAGACAAATGCATCCTTCCCCACTTTGCAAATTTCAAGTAACTAGATGGTTATAATCTTACATTACACAAAATATGACGGGCTAAAGAAAATATTAAGCCAAAGCGTAAACTATCTAATGAAGCCAAATTTGCGGTGGGAAAAAAAGATGAATCAAAATTTGAGAAACAAATATAAGGAAAGACAAACATAATAGGTATAGAATGAGAGATCTGACTCAGCGACTAATCCAATAAATTATTTGCTGAAAAGGAATACACTTAAATAAACATATGGAATTCACGTCGAGTTTGATATATAATTGGTGATGGTTTTCGTGTTCATTCAAGTGACTGAATACAACATAAGGAATGCATAACTGAACATACGTAATCCAACATTGCTCTACATGATAATCAACAATATCAAGCAAACATATGTTTTGCCATAGTGCAACAAAAGTAGGCAAAAAAGATTGCTAGGAAAGATGGACAAACTCACCTGGCCAAGATCCGCCATTGTGATAACTCCATGGCGTGTTCTTGGGATCACTACCTATCACAATTTTCCACCACTCTTCCTCCAGAGCTGGATAGGAAATCTTCATGGACATTTCGCCAACTAAATCATCCCAGCGTTCCACAAACAGCTGCATGATGGACTCTAGTTTTTTTGTTTCTTCACTTGCGCCCTTTTGTAATTAACTCATAACTATTTATTTTTATTTTGGTCGAGTTGAGGGTACGCCAGGGTTGGTCGAGTTGAGGGTACGCCAGGGTGTACCTTGGGCCCCCCTAGCTCCGCCACTGAATGTACCAAAAAAATAAGACAAATAAAAAGTTTCACGGAGATAACAAATGAGCACGGAAAGATCTCATGCTGACAGTGAGTGGCACCATGAAGAAATATTATCTAAATGCGCAGACTAAGAAACTACAAAATTCAAGAATTCCAACTGCTACCAGGACTGAGCCCTTCCTACTACTTAATCGGTAACATGTCCAGACTCCAGAGCAGTCCATTGTCAGTAATGTGAGCCTTCTACACAGTTTATTTGAAAATAAGAGGTTCTTCATAATGGAAAGGATGTTGATTTACCACCGATATTTTCAGTTTTACAAAGGATTAAAATTAAAATAAGAATAAGAGTGACAAATTTTAAGCCATAAAAGAAACAAACAAATTAAAAGGACTGACAAACTTAAAAGCCATAAAATTCAAGACATCCAAGGCAATTTGTCATTAGGTTGAGTCAGCACAGAGTTTAAGCATTATAGAGCTTCTCATTTTTATTATTATTCTTTATCAGTTAAAAAAAATATGATATGAATGGCACATAAATATGGATAAGCAAGTATACTATATCTCAAGTTCAGGATAGACTTACAAGATGGATTGAGGGCTCATCAAGTAGAATGATGTGGGGTTTTTAGAATGCTATCTCTGCAAATGCAACTCTACTTTTCTGACCACCTGGAGTATAAATCAAAGCAAGAACTCAGTACATATAATATAGGTTCAACAGAACATTCGAGCAGTTGTTTATCATGAATGTATCAGCTAATCAGAAAACAGGATAAACTCAATTCAACCTAGCAGATTCTAACTTCAAAATTCGAACTTCAGAGCAATAAAACCAGAAATACACCTTTCCAAATGTTAAGTTGAACCCATGATTTCATTTATGGTAGTGATATTGACACCTACCTTATTTCTAACAAGACTTTACTAATAATCCCCACCAATACAAAACCAAAACCTAGCACCCACTTTATTAGTAGACCCACTAAACATTTAAGGGAACATCCATACTCAGTTCTCTTTATTTTCTTCCTGGTCACTTATATTAGACACCCTAGACTTCTTATTCTTTAATTTTTCAAATTGATAGGATGCTTTCATATCCCCCATTGAATTTATTGGAAAAAGTATGTTCTAGCTCTCACCGGAGTTATCTACCAAAATTACAAAATCCACAAAGAGGGCCCTGAATTGTACTACTCAGTGCTATTAGTAATGCACTAATGCATGATACATAACTTTATGATTGATCTATTCAACAAGGTTGTTGAGAAAACAAGACTATGGTTTTCTAACCGACGTTGCTCCTAGAACAAGATTCTCATGGTATCATTATCAAGGTTTTATATTTTCATTATCTTGAGAAAGATTGCGAGATAGCTTTTGTTAAATAGCAGTATACAATCCAAAAGCCCCAAACCCCACAGGTTACCCAATTAAGCTCTATGTAGGCTATCTCACCTCTATGGCATCGAAACCTCATGTGTCCAGTCCAGTCCAACCAAAGAGAATTTAACTTAAATTGCAAAACTTTTTCTGTTATCGGTAACAAAAAATAAATTAAAGGCATTTGTATCTTTAAATAGAGCCTGGCGCCTGCATTAATCGAGAAAATTTCAAATTATCCTAGAAATCTAAAATTAATGGTATTCATGCCGAAAGGCGTCAAAAAAACAATAGCCAGGACAGAGGAAACAAACGCGTACCATCGCAAAACGGAAAAGTGTTACAGAACTAGGTTGAAGTTCCCCAGAAATCAGTTTGATAATGGTTGACTTGCCAATGCCATTAGGACCAACCATTGTAAAGTGTAAGCCAAATTCATTACTATAACTTAGACAAAAGGGAAAGAAAATAAGTTGGATATCAGTTAAACGAAAAAAGGTAACAACTCCAAATGCCAGATTTTATTTCACAATGATAACGAAGAAAATGGAGTACAAGATAATTGGGGTAATATCCTTATTTGCTATGCGGCTGTCAAGGTCTATACCAAAGTTCAAATTCGTCAACAATTATGGACCCCCAGGATAACCAAAAGATGCATCACTGCAATCACGAGTATGACACTAAAGCATTATAATGACAATATATAAGAGCAAACCATCGCAAGCATTACTACTAGAGTACTAGAAAAGACTTTCCTAATAGGAGTAGGAATACGGTATTCTCAGAACTAGATAATGGCATACAACACAGCATACAAGACTATCGAGTAGACAAGAAACTATAACACACATAAATAACAATCATGAATAGATGATATAGATCCATCTTCGCAACTTAAGCATTTCTCTTAATCATATTTTTTTTCTATCAATTTTAAGCAGTTTACGTATATTTTGATATCTGAGCAAGTCCATTTTAAAAAGAAAAAGTAACATATTTGTAGATGTCTTATCATCTTCCTACAGAGAACCCATTTGAAAATCAGAAGACAGTGCTAAATACTCCTGGTTTAACTTCTGTTATAAAGATAGTTCAAACTTCAAACTCATAGAAGCCCACCAACTGACTATTTGGCATTTTGGGTTGCTTGCAGTTTCAGTGAGCTGCCACGTCACCAAAAAACTATAGATACGACAGTTTCACAGAGGATCAGTGCTACAGAGAGAGAGAGGATTGTACAGGTTGATTTATGGCCGCAGGCTTCAAATCTAGTTTCAATCTTAAAAAGTAAAAGTGATATTAAACTACCAGAAAGTCTTGCTTCATTTTGGTTTTCTATTTTCTCTGACCACAGGATAACTTATGCCAAAAAAATAAAATAAAATAAAAAATAACACCGATAGATCAAATCATCGTAAGTTTTTACAACCACTAAGGTTCTGGTTTATTTTTTCCTCCTTTGAGTGTGTGTGTGCAGGCATCTATGTCTCAGTTACCAATTTATTTGCCAGAATCCAGATTGCACATCCCAGATTGAAGAGAACTTTGAGAGAATATCAAGATGGTGAGAGACTGTGGGAGCTGCTATTACCATCAACAATGATCAGCCTAAGTTTTTACAACCACTAAGGTTCTGGTCTGGTTATTTCCTTCTTCTCCGTGTGTGAGTGTGAGTGTGGCTCAGTTACCAATTCATTTGCCAGACTCTAGATTGTGCATCCCAGTTTGAAGAGAAGTTTGAGAGAATATGAAGACAGTGAGAGACTGGGATCTGCTAATACCAACGATAAGGGAGTGGAATTAAAATCTATACAGACACAGTATAAAACGGAAGATTCAAATGGAAATCTTGAAGGACAAGCTGGGTCCCAAAGAGCTGTGTGATTCCACAACTAGGAATTCTAATCATACACTCGTACTGTGCTTAGCCGGACATATTTAGCTGGGAGGATTTCTTACAATCTCACAAGTGACCTCTATAAATGGTTGAACTGATATGACACAATATTCAGCAAACTGAAAGTGCAACTGTGGATAATACCTTAACTGACTTGCAAACCAAAAATCAAGAACAAAGCTCATATAAGCTCATATACAACCCTCTGTGCACACATAAATTACCTCAGAGATCCACTGGGAACAATTACTAGAAAGATACCAAGAATAATAAAATACTCATCACAGAACTGTTTGGTATGAGCATCATGCCACATTCTAGATGGAGTTGCACGCAACATAAATTATTGCCAATTAAATGTGTCGCATGCTCTCTGTTGGATTTTATCGATATCTCATGCATGATTCCTATGATATATACAATTACGTTATACCACATGCATAAAATAAGCTTGTGAAAAGGAAAGATCGTACCTTGGTCACGACTTTCAATTTGAAGTTCCAAGCTTTGATCTGAGGGAGAAGATGTTTCTTGACACACTCAAGATCTTCTTCTTCTTAACTTTGAGTCGAGTCAAGTTCCAACCACCTAAGCGGGGAAGCAACCTTTTTTTTCACGAACCAAGAACCAAGAACCGACAATGGCTAGGGAGGATACCACCTATGGAATCTCCACAAATTACCGGCTTCTACTTTAGAAAATGTTGGAGGTGCCATTAAAAAAGAGAGAGAGGTTTTCTTGTTGTTGGATGATTAATATGTGAGAGGTGGGGTCTATTTATTTATAGAGGTTCCCACCTCCTCAATATTGGATAGGATAGAGTCCTATACTCATCTAATATCGGATAGGATAGAGTTATATACTCATCTAATATCGATAGGATAGAGTCTATACTCATCTAATATCGGATAGGATAGAGTTATATACTCATCTAATATCGATAGGATAGTCCTATACTCATCTAATATCGATGGGATAGAGTCTTATACTCATCTAATATCGGATAGGATAGATAGAGTCATATACTCATCTAATATCGATGGGATAGAATCTATACTCATCTAATATCGGATAGGATAGAGTCCTATACTCGATGGTTTATCCTTATCTTGGTGAAGTCTATCCAACCTTTATTTCCAACATCTCCCACTTTCGCCACAACAACGGCGAAGAAGGTTTCTAAGAGAAGCATTTAAGTAGAATGCTTAGTCATTTTGTGTGTCTCACCACGGCAAATGGTTCGTGTGACCTAGCACACGTATCATGATATCTCGTGAAGTAGCAAGTCGTGAAATGATGAAAAGCCGCGACCGCGTTGATCTACCATGAAAGTGATCTTAAAGAAGATGAATCCGAAAACCTAATATCAGGAGTGTGTGTATACCCCAAGATCTGTTTGTTTCATCACTTTGACAAATAGCACTCATCCCTATGAGTCCACACCATAAAGTCAAAAGCGTATCACATGATTCACAATTATCATCAATTGTCGGCGGGTAGAATCCGGTGATTGTGTGATAAACGCCAGTTCTTTTACCGCTTTGCATGAAGTCATTGTCGTCGAGTTCTACCAACTTCCCGGTATGCATCCGGTCGGACCTTTTAGTAAGAGCTTGTGGGGAGCAAACCAAAGTTACGAGTAGTCCTCTTATTTTCTTGACAAGGTCAAAAGTTCAAGGAGGGTACCATTCGATATGTTTTAAACAAAAATATATCAATAGAGCTCACATAGCAAAATTTTAGGGATATTTCTTTTCTTGCTCTCGGTGGTCAACTATACACATGTTTGTGTGAAAACATGTCATGGCAAGAGTATCTAATTTGTTTACTCAACAATAGATATCTGTATGTCCACTCATACCATGCAAGTGTTGTCATCCCTAATGACAATTCAAAGGATACTATGCTCCCACTTGGCAACAACCGTTTGTAGGTTTAGACGAGAATCTTCCCCTATGAAGCTGTTTCTTCTTATCAATTATAAGAAGGGGCATGACTCTAACACTAGGTCCACCCTTCCTATAAGGTTTAGTGACTTGTCAAGCTAAACTCCCCATTGTTTAAAATGGAAGTATTTGTTCATGTGAGTGAACCCGGTCAACCCTCTTGACATACATATGAGATGATAAAGCGATTATAATGAGAATGCAATCGATCTAGAAAGAATGCACTTTTATTCATTAAACCATCAAAGTGTTCTTAACATAATCACATCCTCTTTAACCCAAGCATTTTTACATGTGCAAGGAAGAGTTCCTTTGGAATAGGTTTGGTCGAGTGGATCCATAACCATCGATCGGTGGATATATGTTGTAGAACCACTTTCTTTTCAAATATCATTTGTCGATGCGTAGTGGTATTTTAACTCTATATGCTTGGTTCTTCCATGGTACTTTGGATCTTTAGCATATGCAAGAGCAGCCATCTTTGTCGATCGGATGTGAACTGGTTCGTGACTCTTGAGAACAACGACAAGTGTTTGATGAATCGTCGAGCCCCGGCCTCTGTGTGGCGGAGAGCAACATGATATATTTCGGCTTCCATAGTTGAAAGTGCTATGGAAGTTTGCTTCTTCTTTGCTCGGGGATATAGCACCTCCATTCATTATGTAGGTATATCACGAAGTTGACTTCCTCATCAAGGTCTCCACCCGGTCGGCATCGAATTACCCAATCGACTTAAGATCTTTCCCTTGGTAGACAAGTGAGTAGTCCACGGTGCCTTTTAGATACCTCATTATCTTCTTGATGACCTTCGATTAATGCGACCCGAGATTTGTTTGGAACCTTGATACTAACCCAACTGCATAGCGGATGTCCGGCCTTGTACCACAACATTGCATACATAAGGCTTCCATTTGCGGCTTGAGTATGGTACATTTTTCATAGCCCGAGTTTGGTAGGATTCTTGGGAGACATTTTAGAACTCAAAGACTCTCCTAGACTTCTTGGGAGATCCACTTGCTTACAATCGGTCATGTTGAATCTTTCCAAAACCTTCTTGATATATGTCTCCGAGACAAAGATAACAAAGCGTTTGGGCCGATCACGAGTTATTTTAACTCCTAAGACATAACTTGCTTCACCCATGTCCTTCATTTGAAGTTTAATGACAACCACTCCTTAGTGGAATTTATCAATGCCTTATTGTTACCCGCTAACAAAATGTCATCCACATATAGAGATAGAATCACAAAACCATTTTTAGATGTCTTGACATATCTGCAATGGTCCTCATTTACCATTTGAATTTGTCTTGAAGCATTGCTTCATGGAATCTCAGATTCCTTTGTCTAGAGGCCTGTTTTAAACCATATATGGATGCATTAGGTTTACACACTTTGTGTTCGACCCTTGATTGAAAAACCGATTGGGTTGATCCATATAGATTTCCTCTTGTAATTCTCCATTGAGAAAAGCAGGTTTTGACATCCATCCGGTAAAGCTCTAAATCTAAATGGGCAACCATTGACAAGAGGAGACGTATGGAGGCAAATCTCACTACTGGTGAGAAGGTGTCCTCATAGTCTATTCCTTCTTTTTGGGTGTAACCTTTTGCAACAAGCCTAGCTTTGAATTTGTCTATGTTCCCTTCTGCATTTTTCTTGATCTTGAGAACCCACTTGTTCCCCGATAGATCTCTGTTTGGAGGTAGATCAACTAAGTCCCATACTTTGTTTTTCTTCATCGACTCCAATTCTTCCTTCATAGCTTCCATCCACTTACTTGTATTGGACCCAGAAATAGCCTCCTTGAACGTTTTAGGTTCATCAGATATTTCTGTAAGTGCATTGGTCATATTTATCTCCCCTTCAATCTCAAACCGACGTTTGGGGATATGGCCTCTAACACTCTTACGAGGTTGGGATTGATCAATCATTTGACCAATGCCATTGTTACTAGAATCAGGGTTGATGAAAGTTTCATCTTCGCCTTGTTCATCACAGTAGTTATAAGGTTATCAACCTTAAAGTTGTATATCCTTATCAACCTCACCCCTCATTGGGTATTGATCCTCTAAGAATCGGCGTTACGTGCTTCTATTTACGTGACATGCCCTTGAGTATCCTCCCTAGGAAGACATACCCCTTAGAAGTCTCAGCGTATCTTATAAAGATACACTTCTTTCCGGGAGCACTCAACTTTCCAAATTCTCGATTTTGAGAAGTGACAAAGGCCCAGACACCCCCATGGTCTAAGGTAGTTCAAAAGCGGGTTGTCTACCGGTCCATAGTTCATAGGGTGTTTTGTCAACAGTTTTTGAAGGAACTAGGTTAAGTATGTGCTGGCGGCCGTTAACAATGCATCACCCCAAAATGAGATAGGCAAGTTAGCTGAGCCATCATAGATCTAACCATGTCGGCCGAGGGTTCTATTCCTTCTCTCGAGACACCATTCTGGCGAGGGGTATAAGGAATAGTTAGTCATCTAGCTATACCCCTTATTTTCACAGAGTTCCTTAAACTCATCGAAAGATATTCACGTCCGCGGTCGGGTTCTTAAGGCCTTTTTATTGTCCTATCAAGTTGATTCTCAACTAAGTTCTTGTACTTTTTAAAATAGTCCAAGGCGTCGATTTGTGAGACATCAAGTACACGGTCCCATAGCGTGTATAGTCATCTGTGAAGGTAATGAAATACAAAGCCCCATGCCCTGTCTGTTACATTCATTGGTCCACGGATGTCCGAGTGAATAAGTTGTAAAGGATAAGTTGCCCTTTGGGCTTTCCCAAAAGGTTTCTTGGTGGCTTTTCCGGAAGACAACTTCCTGAGGTTTCCATTTTTTAACAGAGGTTAAGTTACCTAATAACCCTCCCCTTGCTAAGCGGATTACATCCTATTGTGTCCAATATGTCCTAGTCTAGCATGCCACAATTGGCAACCAACCATTTTAGACATAAAACTTCAGTTTGTGCTAAGTGTAATGTCATAAAAGAATTCATTAAATAAGCATGACCTATCAAACTGTTATTTAAAGATATCTCAAAGCGAGTTCGGGAAAAATTAAACACATAGGATTCTTGAAGTAATTTCAAAACCGATAAAAGATTTCTCCTAATTGAGGGTACAAAGAGTACTTCTTCAATAAGGATGGATCTCCCACTCGCAAAATCCAACCTACAAGTGCACATTGCCCAAAACATCAGCAACACTTTGGTTTCCCATGTGGACTCTCCGAAGTTCCTTGTGGAAGTTTCAGGAAATCTTCAAATAGGGACCTATCGGCTTATGTGGTGCCGTCATTGCTGAATCTACAATCCAATATTGTGATGAATCGACAAAGATGACAAGCCGATTCTTATCACATTTGAAGATTCTTAAAGTAAAACTCACCTTTCGAGGAGAAGGACATGCCCTAGCATAGTGTCCCATCGATGATGACAACGGAAGCATTCAACACTAGTCATGTCTATCGACTTCCTAGGTTTCTTTTTTCGTGGGTTTAGGCTTGGCCTTTTTCCTTGCCTTTCCCTTTTCCACTTTTCTTGTTCCAAGGAGCCTTCCCTCTTTTGGAGTTGACAACATTTGCTTCGGTTTGAACAACGGGCTTTTCATTGAGAAGCCTTTGTTCCTCAAGCTCACATTTCCTTTGCACTGTGCAAAGTTTGTGATCTTGTTGTCATCGTCAAGATAAGATGAAATTGTTCCCAAGTTTTAGGTAAAGACCTAATGACAGCTTGAATTTCTTTGTTCATTTGAGGGGACAATCTGCTTGGGCTAACTTCAAAGAACCATGTTTCTCATCCCGTGCAATGTTGTGTCATAGAGGTATGGGGCAGCTTGATAAATTTGTCAAAGCTCATTTGTAGCCTCCTCTGTGCATGCGAGTCGTACCCCAAGGTCCGCTTTTCGCTTCCCATAGCTCTTTTGCCGATCCAAGGCCATCATACCGCATCATGAAGTCATTCCTCATGGTGCCAAGTATGGCAATTCGGGCAACATTATCTTTGCTTGTATACTCATTGTACTTTTTAAGTACAAAGATGAAGATAAGCGGCTTGTGTTAATCCTTCCGGTGGTAGGTTACGCTCTTGTCTCGGTTATTACATCAATGACCTTCCTATCGCGAATTAGCCTAACTTTCCTAGACCAAAGTTAAGTAATTCTTATCATTTAACAAGTCCTTTTCGGGTAGCATCGTAAACGGGGATTTTCCATCGGGTGCCATTCTATCAAGTTTGAATTCCAAAAATAAGATACTACTGAATAAGAATCATCTTTTAAATTTAAATCTAAGTAATCCACATTTTCACATATGAGATGATCATGATAATCTACTAGCATGATTCTAGCCATTAAATAAAATCAATGCATTTGACTATCAATAACATAGAATATGCAAAAATCTACTACTTAAATTTCCATTTCATAAAATTGTTTCTACAAAAAGAGTTTCCTATCTTTCAAAAACAATGTAGAACTAAACAGAGCTAGTCAACCATGAACATAGAAGCTTCACGGGTGCCTGGGGAGTCATCCTCATCCTCACATCCACTATCGACCATTCGAAAATTACTAGCCACTTCCTCTGTTTCCCGTGAGGTGGGAAAATAAACCACGATGACACATCATATGGATTTGGTTCCTTAGCATCGCCCCATAATCGATGTAGGAGAGATTTAAGTGGTCGAGCCTCATTCCTATCTTGAATAGGATTTGGGGCTCTTTGGTGTATATTCGGTGATGGTGGCTCTGTCTCTATCTTATCAGATTTCAAGACAGTAGGCTTCAAAGTTCTCCTATATTGCTTTGCAGTCATGCGTTTCTTGGAAGCCCGTCTCCCAAGATCTGGTTCAGTTTTCCTACAAGTTTCGGGTCTATGTGACTTAGGCATTGTGCCTTAGTTTTCATATGACCGTTGATAGAAAACAAACAATTTTATATTCATGCAATAGTAAAAATTCAGATTCAAATAATTACTCCATGGTAAAAATAAACATCCTAATGTCAATTTTTAATTGTGGAAAAATACATGTGAAAAAAAATCCTAAAATTTATAGAGAAATAATCTCAGAAATAAATTTCCATGTAAAAATTTCTAAGAAAAAAATTTCTTAGAAAAAAATTTTCCACTAATTATTTCCCATAAATAATTTATTTTACAAAAAAAATTAAGCAATATCTAATTAATTTTAAACAACCTAATTATTTAAAAATTAATTAAAATATTTTGAAAAAAAATGCATTTTTTTCAAAAATTGTAGATCACAAGATCAAAACCGCAAAACAAAAGCATGCAAACCATGGAAAAAACTCGCTCGATGCCAATGTGGATTTTATCGATATCTCATGCATGATTCCTATGATATATACAATTACGTTATACCACATGCATAAAATAGTAAATGAAAACGGAAGATCGCACCTTGGTCGCGACTTTTCAATTTGAAGTTCCAAGCTTTGATCTACAGGAGAAGATGTTCTTGACACACTCAAGATCTTCTTCTTCTTAACTTTGCTTGAGTCAAGTTCCAACCACGAACGGGAAGAAACCTTTTTTTTTCACGAACCAAGAACCAAGAACTGACAATGGCTAGGGAGGATACCACCTATGGAATCTCCACAAATTACTGGCTTCTACTTTAGAAAATGTTGGAGGCTGCCATTAAAGGAGAGAGAGGTTTTCTTGTTGTTCAGATGATTAATATGTGAGAGGTGGGGGGGTCTATTTATAGAGGTTCCCACCTCCTCAATATTGGATAGGATAGAGTCCTATACTCATCTAATATCAGATAGGATAGAGTTATATACTCATCTAATATCTGATAGGATAGAGTCCTATACTCATCTAATATCAGATAGGATAGAGTTATATACTCATCTAATATCTGATAGGATAGAGTCCTATACTCATCTAATATCTGATAGGATAGAGTCCTATACTCATCTAATATCAGATAGGATAGAGTCATATACTCATCTAATATCTGATAGGATAGAATCCTATACTCATCTAATATCTGATAGGATAGAGTCCTATACTCATCTAATATCAGATAGGATAGAGTCCTATACTCAGTGGTTTATCCTTATCTTGGTGGGTGTCTATCCAACCTTTATTTCCAACACTCTCTAATTAATTCATGTTTTTTTTCAGTTATTTTTACTCTCAGTACAGCCCTCAATTGTGTGCACAAAAGCCTTATCGCTGTGGTTCAAGTGTGATACTTGCTTGGGTCTTATATAGAGTGAAATATCAATTATAATATTCATTTAAGTGAGCAGACCACATTGTAATTCAAATAAAGCAATGTAATGCCAACACCGACTGATCAAATCCTTTCTTCTTGGCGCGATTCTAGAAAAGTGAGCGGAAACTGTTAAGAGAGCGATCATCGAGGAGATAAGCCTAGCAAGTCAAAGGCATATACTGATTTTCTGCTAGTATTCTAAATAACATACTAGAATAAATGCCAACAAATCAAACCTAATCTACATATTCGAGCACCACGAGAGAAATTATCATATCAAAACCGAGGAAGGCCACAACTAGTAGCAAACCACCATGTTCAATTTTACACCAACCACCGGATCAAAGAAGAGGAATTAGATACCAAGTAAAAGCTGCAACTTGAGACAAAATATGGGCTGTGGACACTAACTAAAACAACCACTAGCTAAACATCCATTTCTAAGACACTAACTAAACTAACTAAAACAACCACTAGCACACCATTTATGCCCCCTGCCCCTTATAGATGATCACGCCATACTTAGGGGTTTGCTATTATCTGCATTGTTTCTTGCTTTTACCAACAAGAGTCGCTCAATATCTAAGCAGCTTTTGCACAATCAGCGATGACCTTACGGTCGAAAATATTGTGGTGAGAGGACACTATGCAAACCACATTCCACATTCTCAATGTACTAGACAAATTTCAAAAGTGAACAAACAGAACATTCCCAAATGATTATTGATAAACAGGCCAACCGGTATATATATGAATGATGGTAATGGGTAACAACTCAAGTTCATACAAAGCGAGCTCTGAGGACGACCATCAATTCTGATAAAGGTCACAAAATCAAACATATAACAGCCATGTTACAAGTATGAACAACAACACACTTCACACACATGATTTTACGGATAATATTACATAAACAGAACATACATATTATTAAAAGCAGATCCATGGCAGTAAATCAAGTTTTGCAAGTGGGTAAAAGCGATTGTTCATTTTGAGCTACAAGAGAACCATCTTTTACATTTGAAAACATGGAAAAGTAACAATAGTACATGAGAAACAAACAAGCAAATCAAAGAGAACCGAACACGGTACATTTTTCTTTTACTAAATCCCCTTTAAAACTGGTCCATCGCTTCACGTTCCACGCGATGCCATTTGTCATTCTTTTCTTCCTTCTCTTTGCTTCTTTCTCCACTAATCTGAAGAACCCTCCTTCTTCAACTTCCACTTTCACTTCTTCCTTTTTCAGTCTGGAAGATCAGCTTTGAACACATGACCTTCTCGGTGTTTCCTTCCGGTCAATACGAAAGTGTTCGCGAATTGGGTTGTTTCATTTGAGAACTCGTGAGCGGAATGGAGAAAGTGGGAAGTCTTGGAATGGATCCCATATGTCTAGAGAGATTGGGTCGAAGATGTTGCTTAAAATCGCCACCAAAGATGCTTGGAATGATCGACATTTTCAGATTTGGATTGGGTATATGTATGGAGTGAAGAGAATGTGATGGAAATGTATGCAGATATTAAGTGCCCGAAAAGAAACTCTTTGTAACCTTTTTGTGAATCTTAAAGTGCATTACTATTTTTAAGATATCAACAAGACATAATATGGTGATAGAGTTTTATTTTCTGTTGTGTCTTCTTACTTAGTTCTGAGAGATAGGAAACAAGCATGAAGACAAATTTGCTAATGCAAAACCATAAATAACTTTTTTTTCCTTGTAATTAATTTGCATCGGAGACATCTCGGAAAATTTGCTTTGTTCAGAGCCCTCCTTACATTATATATCCTCTACCTTATGACTATGGCCTTTATTTACAACAAGATTTCCCTCCAAACCGTCGGTGTTGTATGATTAAACTTAAGAGTTGTTCTAGAGTAACGTGTTACACTCGAGTGTAACACGCATAAATACAAACTTCTGACCCGTGGATTTCAAAACTGGAAAGCAGGGTACAATATGTTTCCTTTTGAAAAAAAAAATAAAAATAACAAAAGCAAAGGCAAAGACAAAGAAAAAAAAGGGAGGAAGAGAAAATAGCTAGCAGAGATGAACTTCAAAGAACGACTTCATAGTTCACACAAGATTTGATGAGGGAAAAATCCTCTAACTTTTAGACAATTAAAATTATAAGAACCCTCTTCAAATTTGAATAAACCCTTCCTCGAATGATTAAATTCCTTTTTACATTTGCAAATCAAAGTAGAAAAGAAAAACCCAACCAAAAAAACAACTCATCATCACAAACTAGTGCTTTGTTTATAAACACAAGAAGACTAGTCTTTGGAACTCGAAGAGATGATTTCATGAGAGTTTCTATTAATAGTAAAAAAAAATGTAAACTAGTACACAGAAAATGAAACGGTGGTTAAATCAAGAAAGGAATGAAAAAAACTAGAAAGAAAATGAAAGATTATTACCTTGTTTTTTTCTTCTTCTTCTTCTTCTTCTTCTTTCTTTGATTGAATCTGAATCTGAAAATTAGGTTTTGAGGAGTGCGAAAATAATGGGGCGGTGAGAGAGAGAGAGAGGAGAGAAAAAAAAAAGTTATGTTTTATATTTCGATTTTTTTTTGAAATTTTTAAGTTTGTAACACTTCTCCAACGCTTTTTAAGCATTAGCAATTAATTCCGGAAATTCACTCAAATAAAGCAACACTTTACAACATTGCCAACGCTTATTTAGCGTTGGCAATTTACTAACGGTAAATAAGCGTTGCAAATTAAAAAGGTGCGTGTTGCAAATATCCTATTATGGTGTAGTGTATGGTGTGATTATTGAGGCTAGGTCAAAGGATATTATTGTAATGTTGGAGGATATAAGGGTGTGTACAATGGTTAGGATGCAAAAGAAGAGAGAAATAATAGAAGGTTGGCATGACAACCTTACTCCCACTGCAAGGGTGAAATTGGAGGAAAACAAAATGCACTCTAGGTATTGGGTACCTCAGTATTGTGGTCAACATGCATTTGAAGTGAGTCATGGAGATGACAAGTATGTGGTGGACTTAGCAACTAGAAGTTGTGCATGCAGGATGTGGGAGTTGGTTGGCATACCTTGTCGTCATGCAGTAGCTGCAATTTATGCAATGAATGAGATGGTACACAAATGGTACAAAGTTGAAGTTTACCAAAAGGCATACAATCATTTCATGAAACCCTTGAATGGTGAGAAGTTATGGCCTGTTACAAATAGAGAGATTATCTTGCCTCCTCTTTCAAGGAGAATGCTAGGTAGGCCTAAGAAAGCAAGAAGGAAGGAGTATCATGAAGTACTAAGTAGTAGTGGTAGCACTAAGTTAAGTAGAAGGGGGACATTGATTAGGTGTTCAAAGTGCAAGGAACCTGGCCATAATAGGACAACATGTCAGAAGGATGTCAGTGCTGAAGGTGAAAGTTCCAAGCTAACGAAGAAAGCAAGAAAAGAAAAAGAGCCAACAACTACTCCAACTGAAGATCCAAGTTCAAAGCCAAAAACTAAGAGTAAGGGAAGAACTAAAACAAAAGGGAAGGGGTAGGAAACAAGTACTGCCAAGGGAAAAGATAAGGAAGTAACCACGGACAAGAAATTAACCACTGCCAAGGGAAAAGATAAGGAAGCAACCATTGCCAAGAAAGCAACCACTGCCAAGGGAAAAGATAAGGAAGCAACCACTGCTAAGGGAAAAGATAAGGAAGCAACCACTGCCAAGGGGACAAATAAACCACCAAGCACTAGTAAAGGGAGGGGCAAGGCAACATCAAGTACTAGTATGGGTAAGGGAGATGCAACACCAAGCACTGCTCAAAAGGACAAGGGGAAGGCAACAACATCTAGTGGGACAGAGGAAGCATCACAGAATGAGTTTAATACAGTAATGTATTATTCTGAATACACTGGACCTCAAATGCTTAAGGTAATATATAGTTAGAAATTTCTTTATAGTTATGTTTGATGTTACCATTCTCTGTAGTGTAGAGCTTAGTTTCTAGAGTTTATTGTTTTATGCTTATGTCATGCAGATTCCAGGACAAGAAGGGCCACCTATTAAAATTTCTAAAGGACCATCATCAGGGACCAGATCAGGAGCTCAATTTTCAACTGCTCCAATGGGAAGAGTTTCAAAGAAAACAACTGATACAACATCAACTCAAGTATCTCACAACTACAAATGCGGTACCTGCAAAAAGCCCTAACAAGAAAAAACCTACAACACTGGATCTCAAAAGAACTAGAAAAAGAACTATGGATACAAGAGCAACTACTCCAGGTTTGAAGACAAGATCTGCTGCAAGCCCAATGAAGCAGCAGTGGAAAATTTGATGTTATAGCTTGGTTCTGGGATATCTTATGTTGATGTTTCATGTTTAATCATGTATCTTTATTTTGGTTATTTTGGAATTTGTTCTAGATGTTTCTTTTGGGTTTTGGATACATGGAAAACATTAAAATAGTTTGTTGATGCATGTTGATCTTATTTGGAGGATATAAAATGTTTGTTTTACTGCTTGTTCAGGGTTTGGTGGGTTTCTTTTCTATTTTATTTTATTTTATTTCTTGTTTGAAATTTTCTTCTAGTTTTGTTTCAGATAACCCCATACATAGGGTCAGTTCAATTCCAAATTCTCGTAATTACCCAAAGAAGTACTCCCTCTGTAGCGTATACATTGCCTAGCCTATACCATTCAATTTCAACTAAATCTTTCCCTTCCCAATACTAAACTAGTGGACTTCTTCAATGCTATCCTATCTATAAAACCAAGATAAACCAACCATTGATGAACATCTCAAAGAAAAAAAAATAATGGATACTGACAAGAAGAAGGAGAATAATGGTCAGGGGAAGAACAAGGAGAATACTAGTAAGGGTAAGGGGCGCATTGCATCATGGGTTAGAACTGGTTCAAGAACAGAGAGAGTTGCAAACTCAAAACCCAAAACTGAGGGTAGCAGCAACAACATGATGAAGACCAATGTAGTTTACAAGGGGGAAAAAAGTGTGCCAACAACTGGAAGGAACTAAGGTGATTGGTGAAGGTCCTCATGTTCTGTTCCATCAGAATCAACCTCCTATAGTTCATGTTCATGTGGGCAATGTGATAGTGATAATTGTTATAGCTTGGACAGTGGGAGTGCAGATGACTGTGGGCAATCATATTCATCAGAATCTACCGCTTCTCGTAATGATATTTAAAGATGAATGCGTGTATTTGGAATTTGCTATGTAATGCTATGAAGAAAAATAATTATTTAGAAATCTCAAGCAGAAAGCCAGCAGAAATCCATGTCACTGCGTTCATTCTCATTAGAAATCTTTCTAGAAATCTCATTACAAATTGTTCTTACAAATTCAAAGAAAACACCACCAAAATACAATCACTACACAAACAAAGATAGCTACTACCTTCTTCAACCTCCATTTGAAATTCTTCTTCTCCAAGTTGGCCCACAGAAGTGCATTCATCTTCTCCAAATCCATAATTCTCAATTTTAATTGTCTATTCTCAGCGATCAAAACATCTTCATGATTTGTTTGTTCTTCATCATCCCAGACGAAGAACCCACATGCTCTAGTCTTGGTCTTCCTATTATACTGTCCACAACCAAAAAACTTCTTTCCTAGATTTTGGGAATTTGGACCAGCCACTCGTATTGGAGAAGGAGCACCACAGTGGCAAGATTTGCGCAAATTGATTGAGTTCTTCGAAGATGACATTGTCAAAGTAGTGTGCATCTAATTTGGGGGTGGTAGAGCAAGAATTAAGTGGGAGTTAGGGTTCTTATTTATACTTTATTGAAATTTCTAAAATTTCTAATTTTTTTTATTTTTGAAATTTCTAATTTCTTTGATTTTTTAAATTTCTCAATTTATTTGAAATTTCTTAGTCTATATACCGTTTGAAAAAGATTGAAAAAATCATCAAAATAAATAAATATACTATTTGAAATCGCACGTGATTCGTGCATGTGTGGTTGCCTAATAAATCTTGTATCAGAAGTATTGTATCATACCCCTTTGCCACATAAGAAAAAGCCACATTGGAAACTAAGGCCACGTAATTAGAGAAAAATAAGAAAAGTGTGACACGTGTGAAATAAATGGACGGAAGTGTAACAGAACCGAACGTTGCAAAATGTGGTAGACATTGATACCCAAACTAGCTCAAAACAAAGTTTAAACCTCAATGTTTGATTACGGGTATGGTTCGTTACCCATCTATGCATATTTTTCATTTTTTTTCGGTAATAAATGAAGAAAAGTTAGAGCTATGGAAAAAAAATACAAAATAGTGAAACGTGTTTCTTTTTTTCGTTTCTTTAATGTTTTATGAAATTTTGGGAGTGAAATTTTGGGCGCCATCGTCAAAAAATTTCAGCGCTAAAAAACCCTAAGTCTAAAATCTGGAGTCCAATAAAAACTAGTATCTACTACGGTTTAAAGGGTGGGCAAGTGGTTTTCTGCAATTTGTGCGGGTAACATCGGCAACACATAACTAATGTCGTGGGATGTCCAAACGGGTACTCGACCTGGCTCGAACTTGACTTTTCGGGTTTTGAATGGGTATCGGGTTACCCAAACCCAGACCGGTTTTCAGCGGGTCGGGTTTGGAGTAGGGTATTTTGTTGAGAAGTGTGACCAAACCCTATCCTAACCCTATATTACGGGTTCCCATCGGGTTCGAGTTCGGTGTTCGGATAGGATAAAGCCCGGTATAAATGAAGAAAGAAGACAATAAGAAATTTTATTTGAAATATATATCTACATTTTATTCCTTCTTCGGCTATCCACCAATCCTTCAAACAAAATAAAACTTCTAATGAACTTGGAAGTAATTATCACCTATACTCGGACATAATTATTTGATATGATTTAAAAATAGATGGACTCGGAATGAATTATAGACACATGATCACGTGCAATTACTAAAAAAATTGGAAATCACGATATAATTTTTTTCATAATCCAATATATTAAATAACTCATCATTGTAAACATGAATGATATCATAATCCAAATATTTATCTAACTCATTCTTTTATATGAGATTAGTAGTATGCAATTGAAACTGGATTTGGGGTTCGATTTCGGTCCAGGTTCGATTTTGGGGTTTTTAGCCTTTTAACGAGTTTAGGGCTAAATTATCGGGTCGGGCACAGGTCGGTCCGGGTTTAGAGAGTGTGACCAAACCCTACCCTATGTATTTCGGTTTGGGTTTAGGTTCGGGTTTTGTCGGGTTTGGTTCGGGTATTTTGTTCAGGTTTTGGGTTTCGGGCAAGATAAACATCCCTAGGTAGAGGTAGTCCCTTCAAAAAAATTCTTCCAAGTTCCAACTACTTGGAGTATTAACAACGCTTGAAAGTGTGGAAAAAACAATAAACTACTTGCTACACTTAAAAGTGTTGCAAATTCTGCATCAATGAAATTTATAAAAATAAAAAAATATTTTATGAAATGCAAAATATCTTTTGCCACCCCACAGCCCGCTGCTAATAGTACCAAAACATTTGATTCTACAAAATCAGATTAGCTACGCTACTAAGTGTAGCAAATGATGCTATTTGCTACAGTTGTAAAGCGTAGCAAAAAGTTTTATAGCAAAAAGGCCCATCTCTTGTACTGTTTCTTCGGCACTCCCTCTACTTTAGCTATGTCCTTGTTGCTAGTACTCCATAGTTGAGTGTCTTCAGCTAAATTCTCGAGAAAGTTGTAGGCTTCCTCCCCGTCCAATGATGTAAACTTATCTTGATGCATTGATTGTATCATCTGTTTGTTCATAATAGAAAGTCCTCGAAAGAAAAAAATGAGCCAGTGTGCTCTTATCATAACCATGATGTGGACATGAGACTAGCAAATTATTAAATTTCTCCCAGCTTTGATGATATTCATCAGTCACCTTCCTTTTGAAATTGTTGATGGCTTGCTGCATGACATCTGTCTTCTGGGGTGGGTAGAACTTGTTCATAAACTTTGTTCTCAACTTCTCCCAGTTGTTGATTGAATTGATCGGCTATGCAGTTAACCATTCGGATGCTTTACCTTCGAGTGAGAGTGGAAAATGAATTAACTTGATACTCTCATCCCTGATATTTTGGTTCTTGAAAGCTCTGAGGACTAATAGAAATTTGTTCATGTGATCCTAAGGCTGAACATTGTTTGAACCGTTGAACTTTGGAAGCATATATATTACTGATGCTCTAAGCTCAAACTGGTTAGCTTATGTCTCTGGAAAAACAATACCGCTGGGTGGGTCTCCAATGATTGGCAAATAGAAATCACTCAACTTCTTCCTTTGTTGTGCTTGCATGGGTGGGATAGCTTCAGGATTATTCGGGTCCACAACACCTCCATTATTGCGTGTGGCCATTGTATCAATCTCGTCTAGTATTCTTGTGAGTCGGTTGTTAAACCATGTCCACTGTTATGTTCTTACCGAACGATGATATGGACGACGGGGCATACACTAGAAAATGCTATGCGAAAATGACGAAAAACTATCCTACTATGCTTGACTGCAATTAAACTAATATGCAACTATTCTAAATTATACTAATTTTTTTGGATTTAAAAAAAATAAAATAAAACTACTTTCCTTTAACTGGATTGGGCTTTGCAGCTAGTATCTCGCTCGTTGTCTAAAACTGTCTCTTCTAGGGTTATGGTGAATCACTTTGATTGCTTAAATACCACGGCCCACAGACGATAGTTCGTTTGTTAAGATTCAGACAAGAAACACTAGAGTTTGATGTTTCACTGTGTTGGCTTGCAACTTCAATTGTTGAAAAGGTCTTAAATGTAATTATACTAGAAAGCAATAATACTAAACTACGATGCTTTTTTTTGCTAAAAGGTAATTGATTAAAAGAATAAATTGAAAAGATACAAAGAAAAGAATAAGAAGAGAAAAGTTGTCTAGTATGAGTAACATCATATGTGTACCCACTATTACAACCCAAAAATCGAAGAGAGTTTAAAAATAGGTAGTGAAATGGTTCTGCAGGTTTCTCATGAAAGGAGGCCTTGTGTCCCACCATTTACTTTCCCCCCTTTGTAGTGCCGCTCCATGTCTCAAACAACTGTCCACTCCTAAGTTAGTTTCTCGCCATGTTGCAGTTACATTTATCCATGTGGCTTTCTCTTTCAGCTGCCTCCATTTAGTTCTAACTTTCTAATGTACTGTGTCCTCTTGAAAGGCTTTAACCACTGAGGAAGAATCTAATTCAACCCTTATATATTTCCAGTCCAAGTCCAAAGCTCTCTGAATTCCTTCAATAACAGCAACAGTTTTTGCCATATAGTTAGTAGCAATACCTAAACCCCCTGCTGCTGCCCCCAAGAATTCTCCTTTGTAGTCCCTTAGTACTATTCCCCGGCTAGCCATACCTGGATTTCCCCTTGAGCTTCTGTCTGCGTTCACTTTTAGGATCCCAGGGGTTGGGGGAAGCCAGTAGCATTGGATAATTTGAGGAGCTCTTCTGGCTCTATGTGGAAGATTGAAGGTGTGCAGATCTTCCATGTCCGTCATGCAATTATTCATAGTACCTAATGAACAGTGGTAGGCTCTGATGATGGCTCTCCTGGCGAGGAAGCAGATATTCGAAAAACTGGATTTCTTCTATTCATATATCACCTTGTTCCGATTTTTCCACAAACTGACCATGCAAGTCAGCGAGCAAGCTTTCCATATATCCAAGATCAATGCGCTATGATGCTTGCTTTGTTGCATAATATCGTTGAAGGTTTCGATACATGGTCGAATACTGAAAATTTGTCGCGCATGATTCCAAACTCTTTTTGCCAGAGGACAGTGGTACAAAATGTGATCAAGAGTTTCTTCATCCTGCTTACATATACAGCATCGCGAAGCAAGCTGCGTCTTCCTCTTTTGTAACTGATCATCTGTTCTCGATGCCTTTCTTACTAACTTCCATGCAATGCCTTGCGTTTTAGGGAGTATCTTGGCGCTCCAGATGAACCTGCAACCCTTATGCTTCACCGCTTTTTTCTTGATGTCCTCGTGTGCTGCTGCTACCGAAAATAAACCCTTGCCATCAGAAAGCCATACTCTTTCATCTTCCTTAGAATCATCAGGTTGTTGGAAAGAGAGGGGAGTAATACCGATTGCCTGAAGCACTTGTGAGAAGTTACCTGAGAAATGCCAATACCGACCCTGAATGAACTCCTGTAATCTTCCTTGGAATTTCTTGATAGCTTCACTTTCTGCTGGGAAGAAGTCGCAAATGGGTTTTTGCTATAACCAGTTTTCTCGCCAGATATTAATTGAAGCCCCATTACCTACTATCCATCCATGGAGTTCGGTCATTTCCTTAAGATCCCATCTGATGCCCCCCCAAACTGTCGATGTCTTGTAATTTGTCTAGGTGCCAGATCGATTTGTGTATTTTCTTCTCATAAACTTCGACCAGTCATTCTCCTCTATAAGAAGTCCCCACGGTTGTTTCATGAGCATGGAGAGGTTGATATCTTTTAGTCTCCGAATGCCTAGTCCACC
The DNA here is from genome assembly GCF_015680905.1 of Coptis chinensis. Classification (NCBI taxonomy): domain Eukaryota; kingdom Viridiplantae; phylum Streptophyta; class Magnoliopsida; order Ranunculales; family Ranunculaceae; genus Coptis; species Coptis chinensis. The sequence continues at coordinate 44,893,474 of NC_141456.1, forward strand.
TTCCTCTAACGGTTTGCATGTTTTTTCCCAAGACACTGTAAAAGATTTCCTCTCTGTCGGATCACCACTCCATATGAAATTCCTGATGATTCTCTCACATTCTTTGATCACTGATTGTGGCCATCTGTAGATCGCCATATTGTGGACTGGAATATTATTTAGAACATGTCTCGCTAAAACAACCCTTCCTTGAAAAGATAGCATTTTCCCCGCCCATCATGTCGCTCTTTTCCTAATCTTGTCCACTAGCGGTGCCAGTGCTGCCTTTGTTACTCTACCCATGATTAATGGTACTCTAAGATATTTTTCCGGTAAGCTCCCTTCTAAACTATGATGCAACTAAACTAAGAATGAAATAAAAAGATTGAAGATTTGACTAACTTGGATGGTAGATCTTGTCTTCGAGATGTCCTTCAAGCTTCGTTCTTTCTCAAAAGGATGGATGATGCGGCTAAAATTAACTTAAGATCCAAAGTTCTAATCTTGAATGAAAACGTTAAACATAAACAACTTAAAACGGTAGCGGCGCCATTTGACACTCGCTCCTTTTGTGTGTGTAAGATGGTATATGGAATGTGTAGATGGATGATGGTTGTTGAATAAAACAGAAGCATATCAAAACCTAATTATACCTTAATGAGTACAGGATGAGTAGGATATCGTTCTACTTTTAAGTGTATGTTATATGAAGGACAGGACTGGAAAGGGGATTTCAGGGATTAAAAACTTTGATTGTAGAGATTTTAGATTATAATGCTAAACTACACTAAACTAAACTATTGAGAATTTATAAGAGATGGAATTCAAGAGATTAGAATCCACCGATACCTTTAATCTGCGACTTTCTGCTTCATGGTTGTTCTCACAAGTAGACTACAACTAGGCAATCGAGCGAGTGTCGATGCCCTCTTGGACGAAACATCGTTAACGAATAACTTTACTCAAGGTTGTTCCTATATTTATGTTACTAGTATCTTATTTCTTTTATGTAAGCTTGGGCATCCATTCAATGTACTACCGAGAGCAACATCAAGGAGTACTTCCTAATAGGGCGGCCATTCAATGAATCACCACTTAAGGCAAACACAAAGAATACTTTCCCTAGGCAGCCACTCCCTGAGCTACCCCTTCTAGGGCAACACAAAGAATACTTCCCTGACTCTAAAGAACTACACTACTAGAAGAAAAGTAAAGAACACTAGCATGATATTAATATTGCAAAATATAAACCCGATTCTATACTTCTATCCCCTTGTGTGGGCAATAATGGAACTAATAACTAAAAACATAAATAACTAACCTGATTGGAGAACACCATGAACCAGAAGAATCAATGAACCCTAAGCACCGACTTCATCTTCTCCCTTAAAGGAGAAGATTAGCCTTCCATAAAGAAGAAAGAACACGAAGAACGAGAAGAAGAAAAGTCGAAAAACATAAGTCTAGAAAGACTAATTTATTAAGACTCGAGTAGTTAAAACTAAATCTTTTATTATTAATCTCTCTCTGCGTCAAGTTTTGGAGACAAGAATGTAAGTGAATTGGCAAGTGAGTGAATGTGAGAGGGAGATGATAGCGAATGATGTTGGCAAAATTTTCCTGCCTTAGTGGGAAAAATATCTGGTGGCAAAAGAGAGTTTTGGGCGGGGGAGGAGGTAGAGGTGTTTTTTATTTTTCCACTTCTAGTGGCCTTGTAAAATTTGATTTGTTGGCTAATTCCAAATATTATTTGCCAGTGCCCTTAAATACATTCAAACACTGGCGAATGGTGCTTATAGTGGGAAAATCTCATTTGCCACCCCCATTTGCCAGTTAACAAACACATCCTTAGATATTGGCATTATTAATCCACCAATTGCTTAAACACCAATTGTTTTACAACCCAATGCAAAAGCTAGAACCCTTAAAGATTGATTTAACTTACCAAATGATTTACAACGTAACCTAATAAGAAAAGTGAAACCTTTTTTTTATCAAGATCATTCAGACCAATTTGTTTACAACCTAATGAGAATGAAGTTATCCCTTAATTCTAAATCTCTATCTCTATGTCACTTAGAATTAGGCATATGAAATTCCTATTCCTACATACTATTTCTATCTTTATATTGATCGAAGTAGAAATTCACTAACATCATTTTCTTTACTTTCTATCTCTATATGAGCAAATAAGAAAAGAACATCTTAAATCAAAGCAAATAGATCTAGTTAGACTACTCACATTGGCTTTATTCTTACCCCCCTGTATTAGGAGGGATTTAGCCTAAGATCCTAAGATCATTGAACTAAACAAGGAATTGAAATAAAAATGAATCAAATAAACAATAATGAAACGAGATTGAATAGAAGAATGAAATTAAACTATGGAACTAGGTGCAAAAATACAATGAAAATTCACTCCCCTATTTATAGAGAACGTAGGGGAGGAAGTACAATGCCTAGATAATGGCCATATTCATTCTTTAGGAGCTAAGGAAACAGTGGAGAGATATTGTGTAACTCTTTAGTCCTTATATTTGATCTTTATCTTGTTTTGTGTTCTAGAATGTTCCAAAGGAGAAATACAATGCCTCAAATCAAGACAATATACATTCATTAGGAAGCAAGCAAGCTAGAGGAGGAATAGAATGTAACTCTTCATCTTTATTTTTTATCTCTATCATTGATCTTTATCTTCTCTAGATTTTTATCCTTAATCTTTATCTTTATTTGAACTCTATCATTTATCTTTATCTTATCTCTAGAGAGTCCTAAAGGAGGTAGAAACTCTAATTAGGTTAGATACCCTAAAAAGGATGTGCCTCCCGCTTTTGCAGATTCTGGAACTGTAAGAAATTTTGACCAAACATTCTCTATCAAATACTATTTTGTAATACATCATAGCTTAGAGCTCGTCGTGTTGATCGTTTTGATAGGTCACACGCCTCAAACAGACTTATAATTCAAAGGATAAGCAATACGAAAGTTTTGCCTATTTTTTTCACATATAAGGACCAATTTGACTTTGGTGTAATCCGCATTTGACTTGGCTATTAAGACTTGACTTTGACCTTCTTGGGCTTCTCTTGGACTCTTTTGCTCCTAGACTTGGCCTACGCTATATTCCTTGCTAAAATGCTGATTTTTGCTGTAATTTCACTAAATGAAGGTTAAAACCTACAAAAATAAAGAAATAGTATTTATTCATGATATTTAGTAACATTATTGGCCTAAATAATATATTATTAAGGTCTTTAGTATATATATATATATATATACTTGGCCTATTTATAGAGAACGTAGGGGAGGAAGTACAATGCCTAGATAATGGCCATATTCATTCTTTAGGAGCTAAGGAAACAGTGGAGAGATATTGTGTAACTCTTTAGTCCTTATATTTGATCTTTATCTTGTTTTGTGTTCTAGAATGTTCCAAAGGAGAAATACAATGCCTCAAATCAAGACAATATACATTCATTAGGAAGCAAGCAAGCTAGAGGAGGAATAGAATGTAACTCTTCATCTTTATTTTTATCTCTATCATTGATCTTTATCTTCTCTAGATTTTTATCCTTAATCTTTATCTTTATTTGAACTCTATCATTTATCTTTATCTTATCTCTAGAGAGTCCTAAAGGAGGTAGAAACTCTAATTAGGTTAGATACCCTAAAAAAGGATGTGCCTCCCGCTTTTTGCAGATTCTCGAACTGTAAGAAATTTTGACCAAACATTCTCTATCAAATACTATTTTGTAATACATCATATAGAGCTCGTCGTGTTGATCGTTTTGATAGGTCACCAAACAGGACTTTATAATTCAAAGGAAATGAAAGTTTTGCCTATTTTTTTTCACATATAAGGACCAATTTGACTTTGGTGTAATCCGCATTTGACTTGGCTATTAAGACTTGACTTTGACCTTCTTGGGCTTCTCTTGGACTCTTTTGCTCCTAGACTTGGCCTACGCTATATTCCTTGCTAAAATGCTGATTTTTGCTGTAATTTCACTAAATGAAGGTTAAAACCTACAAAAATAAAGAAATAGTATTTATTCATGATATTTAGTAACATTATTGGCCTAAATAATATATTATTAAGGTCTTTAGTATATATATATATATATATACTTGGCCAAAAAATTATATATATGCAGCTTGGCTTCTAAAAGGACCTTAAATAAGTACCAAACTAAGTACCAAATCTAAAACAACTCAATACTTCACCTACGAAATGATTTAAAATCTAATTTTTTGTCGATATGATCTACTAACCACAAATAATATCTTTACAAAAATTCAAATTGTTTAACAATTTTTAACATTCGCAAAAGATGATTGCAAAAACTAGACATTTATGGACTGTTAGATATTTTTTCAAAAGTAGACAACAATTTTTATTTAAGTTAGAGGATATCAAACGAGTTGAATTTTTGTAGAGATGTTCTTTATGATTAGTAGATCATATGCACAAAATATTAGGTTTTAAATCATTCTGTAAGTGAAGTTGTGGGTTGTTTTAGATTTGGAATTTATTTAAGGTCCTTTTAGGAGCCGGGCTATATATATATACTAGAATTTAACCTTTGGCGATGCCACTCGACTGTTATTAACTTTTTTTTTTTCCGCTAAAAGGTAATTGATTAAAAGAATAAAATGTTACAAGGAAAAATAATAAGAAGTGTTAAGAACTGTATAGTATGGGTATCATCAGTTGTGTACCCACCTATTACATCCTACATTTAGATTATGAAACGAAAGTAAGTAGTATAGTGGCTCTCCAGATTTCTCACAAAAGGAGGTTTGTTGTCCAACCATTTACCTTCTCCATTTTGCAATGCTGCACCATGTCTCGCACAGCTATCTGCACCTGAGTTTGTCTCCCTCCATGTAGCTATAACATTGATCCATGCTGCTTTCTCCCTAAGTTGCTTCCATTTTGTTCTAACCCTCTAATGCACTGTGTCTTCCTGAAAGGCTTTGACTACCGATACAGAGTCGGATTCCACCCAAATTTATCTCCAGTCCCGATCCAGTGCCCTCTGAATCCCTTCTATAATAGCATAAGTTTCTGCTATATAGTTGGTAGCTACCCCAAGGCCTCCTGTTGCTGCCCCCAAAATGATACCCATGTCATCCCTGAGAATCACTCCCCAACCTGCCCTACCTGGGTTCCCGTCGTGAACTTCCATCCACATTCATTTTTATGATGCCAGGAGGAGGTAGAAGACAGTAACATTCCATAATTTTGGGTGCTCTTCTCAGTTTGTGTTGGAGATTAAAGATGTGAAGAATTTTCATATCGGTCACTGTGTTGTTCACGGTACCTGTCGATTTCTGGTATGCTCTGATGATGGCTCTTCTAGTCATAAAGCAAATGTTAGAAAAACTGGAGATTTTCTGATCATAGAGCACCTGATTTCTATTCTTCCATAAGCTTACCAAACTTCTCAGCGAGCAAGCTTTCCACATATCCAGAATCAAAGAGCTATGGTGTTTGGTCTGTTGCATGATGTCATTGAAGGAATCAATGTGGGAAGTAATGCTGAAGATATTTCTAGCATGATCCCAAACTTGCTTGGCCAATTCACAGTGATAGAGAATGTGCTCAAGGTTTTCTGTCTCCTGCTTACATATACAACATTAAGAGGCCAGCTGAGTCTTCCATTTTTGTAACATGTCATCTGTTCTGGAAACCCCCCGAATCAGTTTCCATGCTATACCTTGTGTCTTTGGAAGAACTTTTGAGCTCCAGATGAACTGGCATCCTTTTTGCTTCGGTGCTTCTGTCCGAATATCCTCATCTTGCTTGGCCGATCAGAACTTCCCCTTAACGCGTCGAGAGCGGACTCTCTCATCTCCCTTTGAATTGTCAGGTTGCTGCAGATGAGAGGGATTAATATCGATGAGTTGCAGAACTTGAGTCATGTTGCTGGAGAAGTTCCAAAGGTTGCCTTGAATGAATTCATTGAGTCGGCCTTGGAGCTTCCTGATATCTTTACATTCTTCCTGGAAAAATTCACAAATCGGGTTTTGATGGATCCAATTCTCCCTCCAAACATTAATTGATGCTCCATTTCCTACCACCCAGCCATGTAGGTGATTCATTTCTTTGAGAGCCCATCCAATACCCTTCCAGACTGTCAAGGTCTTATAGTCAGTCCATGCATCCGACCTGTTTGTGTATTTGCCTCGCATGAAGGCAGACCAATCACTCTCCTTAGTGAGCAAGCCCCAGGCTTGTTTCATTAGCATTGAGAGGTTGATATCCTTGAGTCTCCTGATGCCCAGTCCTCCCTCTTCCAGAGGTTTTCATGTTTTTTCCCATGACACCGTAAAAGATTTCTATTTCGTAGGATTACCACTCCAGATGAAATTTCAAATTATGCTCTCACATTCTTTTATCACTGATTTTGGCCATTTGTAGATTGCCATGTTGTGAACTGGTATGCTATTAAGAACATGTCTTGCTAATTCTACTCTTCCTTGAAAGGAGAGCATTTTGCCAGCCCAACCTGCAGCTTTGATCCTGATATTGTCCACTAGAGGTGCTAACGCCGCTTTTGTCACTCTGCCCATGATCAATGGAACCCCAAGATACTTTTCAAGTAACATGCCTTCTTTTATACCCATAACCTCCTGAATCAAAAAATTTCTCTTGTTATTCATTGGGTTTAGAAAGATCTTACACTTCTCCTTTTTTATGAGTTGACTAGAGGTATCCCGATATCTATTAAGAAGTTTGACAAGCTGCCTGATGCCCCTTATGTTAGCATTGCAGAAAAGGAAAATGTCATCCGCAAACAATAAGTGAGAAGGACTGGAATATTTGAAATTCACCACCATGTGCTGAATTTTCTTATCAAGAACCAATCTGCTGATGCTTCTACTTAGACAGTCTTCCGCCAGAGCAAAGAGCATCGGGGAGAGAGGATCCCCTTGTTTTAATCCTTTTCCTATTGAAAAAGATCCCTGAGGACCTCCATTGATCATGATTGACATTGTATTACACTGAAAGATTGCTTGCAACCATCTGATCCATCTTTCATTGAATCCCACATGCTGCAGCACTGCCCAAAGAAAGTTCCAATCTATAGTATCAAAAGCTTGAGAGATGTCCAGTTTGATTCCAATATTTCCACCATGTCGGGGTGTTTGCAATTCATTCACTAACTTCGAGGCTAGACCAATGGCTTGTTGGGAGTTTCTGTTGGGAATGAAACCATATTGTTCCTTACTGATAATTCTTTTTGCAATTGGACACAACCTTTTGGCTAGAATCTTGGTGATAACCTTGAAAATGAAGTTAGAGAGGCATATTGGACAAAACTTGCCCAGCTGATTAGCATTTTTCTCTTTCTGGATAAGAACAATGAAGTGGGAGTTAAAACCGAGGGGCAATCTAGATTTAATAAAGAAGTAGTTGATGGATCGTACTAGATCATATCCGAAAATATCCCAACAGTGACAAAAGAAAAATCTAGAGAATCCATTTGGTCTCGGAGAGCTATCTGGATTCAGGTGAAAAACTGCCGCTTTCACTTCCTCTGTAGACGGAATAGTGGTGAGAAAGTCATTATCCTTCGATTGCAGATCCTGAGGCATGTGTTAAATGAGTTCCCAATCCATGATGTGATCTACCTTCCTGAATTTGTCAATATAGTGTCTGACAGTATGATTTCCAATGTCTTCTTGAGTATCAAGAGTGATTCCTTCATCCGTCTTCATTTCTGTGATCAAAGACTTGCTTCTATTTCTATTAGCCATTGCATGAAAGAATTTAGTACCCCTATCATTGTCTGAATCCCATTTTGCTCTTGATTTCTGTTTCCAGAACAGTTGCTCTTACTATAACAGTAATTCCACTTGGTTTTCTTGGTCCACCATTTGAGTAGCGAAATCCTCTGTAACATTTTGACACTTCCTCTTTTTGTGTGTTTAGATGGTGTATGGATGATGTAGATAGATGATGATCGTTGAACAAAAGAGAAGCGTATCAAAACCTAATTATCCCTCACTAAGTAAAGGATGAGTAGGGTATCGTTCCACTTTTAAGTGTATGTTGTGAAGAAGAACAGGATTTGGAAAGGGGTTTGAGGGATTAAAAACTAATGTTGTAGAGATTGTAGATTCTAATGATAAACTAAGCTAAACTAACTAAACTATTGAGAATTTATAAGAGAGAGAATTCAAGAGATTAGAATCCACCAATACTTTTAATCTATGACCTTCTGCTTCATGGTTGTTCTTACAAGTAGACTACAATTAGGCAATCGAGCGAGTGTCGATGCCCTTTTGGATGAAACATTGTTAACAATTAACTCTACTTAAGGTTGTTCTTATGTTTATGCTATTAATATCTTCTTTCCTTTTATGTAAGCTCGGGCAGCCATTCAATGTATTACCAAGAGCAACATCAAGGAGTACTTTCTAATAGGGTAGCCATTCAATGAATCACCACTTAAAGCAAACACAAATAATACTTCCCCTAGGCAGCCACTCCCTGAGGTACTCCTTCTAAGGCAACACAAAGAATACTTCCCTAACTCTAAAGAATTACACTACTAGAAGAAAAGTAAAGAACACTAGCATGATATTAATATTGCAAAACATAAACCCTATTCTATACTTCCATCCCCCCGGGTGTGGGCAATGGAACTAATAACTACAAACATAAAGAACTAACCTGATTGAAGAACACCATGAACCAGAAGAATCATTAAACCTTAAGTACTGGCTTCATCTCCTCCCTTGAAGGAGAAGATTAGCCTTCCATATAGAAGGAAGAACACGAAGAACGAGAAGAAGAAGAGTTGAAGAACATAAGACTAGAAAGACTAATTTATTAAGACTCAGCTAGTTAAAACCGATCTTTTATTATTAATCTCTCGGCCCGCCTCAAGTTTCGGGAGACAAGAATATAAGTGAATTGGCAAATTACACATAGGCACTTAGGGTCCTCTATTTATAGGGGTTACAATGAGTTCTAGAAGCATTCCAAACCGTCATTTGTTTCCTAATACAAAATAGGTTTCAGAGTCCGACTTCGTCTTCAAAACCGAGAAGGAATTAGCTACGATTAAGTCGATTCATGCGTGCGGACGATTATCCATGCGTCCCAGACTTAATCAATGTGTCTGGATGATCGATCTATCGTCCCCGTGACTTAATCAATGCGTCTGGGCCTTTCGATCCATCGTCCCCACGCATAAGCCGATTTCTCTCTCTCGCTTCTATCCTTCTATCCTCTTTTGCGGGCTTTGGTCCAAGCAACGAATCCTTTGGCCTTGGGCTTCCAAATAGACTTTAAAATAGGTCCAAGTCGCATATTTAATAGCTCCAATTCCTTGGCCTTCTCCATGATTGTCCACGGACCTCCCATGTGATCATTAATGCTCCTTTACCCCATTTTCTCTAATATTCTACAAAACTCTCTTTTTCACCTGTAGAATCTTAAAACACAACTTATAAACACTATTAGTCCACTAAGATGGCTAAACAAGAGGCATAATCGAGGGTTAAATAGCACTTTTTGAGCACTTATCACAACTCCCAACTAGCCTTTTGCTAGTCTCTTAGCAAATAAGATAAAAAATAGATAAGTGATCAAAATCACATCCTAATAACAAAAATAAAATCCTAACTCATTTTTCAGAGGCATCGCGATTGCATTTACCATATGCAACAAGGCTTTTAAACCTTTAAGTTCCCCAAAAGGACGAAGTTATAGTCTCGTGAGGGTTTTCGGTGATATACCCACAAAATCAATCAATAGCATGTTTAAGAATGATAGTATTTTTCAGAGAGAGAAATTCCTTACCCACTTAGTGCTTACCCCAATAGACAGTCTCCATTGCTAACTACATTTCTGCAAAGACTCATAGATTATGATGGGAGATAGTAAAAATTGACAAAATTCTCAATCAAGGCTTATGTGTGTACTTAGTCAATCTCCTATACTCTCCTATCCAAGAAATGGAATCCCTAGTTTACCATAGGTAGATAATCTCGACTTTCAATCCTCACTAGTCATACTCTCAGAAAAGAATCTCTCAGAAGATGGTCTACTATTTTACCTCATGTATGTAGGGAAAAGAATAATGCATACGAACATCTCACATACTACCTTGAAAAACAGACTTCTGAATAAAAGTAGTCTCATGGAAAGAATGTCAATCACATATGAAGTGTCGGGTCCTTCACTTTAGCATCCTCTCACCTATTCTAGACTTCGTACCATACTGTAGTGATAAGTCATGGGTTGTAACTTGGTTTGGGTATTGGTTTATAAAGAAAAGGTAAAAAGGATTCTAAGGCTGTTTCTGAAAAACACTAAGGGTTTTGCTTCTTTCTTTGGAAGATTTCTTTAAATTCTGTATTGCAGAGAAAATTCTTCCTTTGTCTTAGCTTTTCCATCCATTCTGTTTTTTTTTTTTTTTTTTACTCAGTGGTATATCCTTGATTAGTACTAGATATGCTTGTTTTCCACTAGCTTCTTTCACTTAGAACAGAATGATGGTCTTTATTGTATCTCTCTGGTATTTCCTTGTAATCTTCCTTTTGTGCTCTTTCTTCCTATTTGTGTCCCTCGTATTCTCAGAAACATATGGGTATGGCTGATAAAGATTTTGGCTATACTCCTTGTTTGGATTTGGGTAAAGGGTAGGGGGTTTTATGAAAGAAAATGGCTTATTGTAAGGCGCAAAAGGGTTTAACATGATGGTCCTACTAGGTGGGATAAAGGCTGAATGGGTTTACTACTTGACTTATCAGTACGATACTCTGTTTCGAATATACTACAAGACCTAATGGCTATCTCCCCAGTTGATGTCACTTCGTGATTAACCAAATCAACGAATAATGAGACTATATTACAACGACATAAAGAACTGAAAGATGTTGAGTCACTAAGACTCGGATTTTTCGTAAGAACTCTCCAAAGAATGGGTATAAAGCTCAAGTCTCACGGGCTAAGTCTAAAAAATCTACTTCTAGTTTACTAGGGGTTTAAATCTCTCTTCTAGCAAAAGTACACAAAACTGACCAAGTATTATGGTGATGCCTTGATAAAGAATTCTATCAATAAGAACTATGTCCGAGCATAATAAATAGTCTAAGCGGTAATGAAATCAATAATATCAACTATCTATCAAACTCAACACTAAGCAGTATAGAATATATATCCCAGACTCATCATTAAAATTCATTTTTCTCATGCTACTGATATAGAAACAAAAATATTTTTGTTTTTGAAAACTAATTTTCGAAATTCATTTCTCAAGTACACCCTCCCCCTACTTATGCATGCATTGACCTCAATGTATAAAGAAGTAAATGAAATGGATGAGAAAAAGGTAGGATATTACCATTGATGCCGAATATCAGAATTAGTTCAAGAAACAAATTTTTAGGTCTTTTTACGTCAGATCCCCAAGAGGTAATGTGAGTCTTTTAAAGTCATATCCTCAAGACATAATGTGAGTCTTTTAAAGTCAGATCCTCAAGACTTTTGAGTCCTTTATAGTCAGATCCTCAAGACTAGTACTCCCACCCACTCGGTTCCACTTTGTAGGAATTCTTCTGATCTCTCTCAGCATGTGATTGACAAAAGTATACCTTGTACCAACAATTTTCTCTTAATGGCTGTAACCCAGGACAAGTTTCAGAATGACAATTCTTACAGCAACCTAGCTTACACACTCTCCTCTTATGTGCAAATGGACTTTTACCGAACCCTAAACGAGCCATACAAATAATCTTCCTTTGAAGGTCAACAGGGAGTAAATCCCATAAACTAACAGGTGGGGAATACTTAGGTTTCCATCTCAAAACTGATCTTTCGACAACATGCTTACTTCCTATAGACATTTTCGCTTGATCTACTAGAATTCCTTCCAGTAGTATCCCTTCCTTTACCATGAAGTGACACTTTTCCCGATTCGAACTAAGTTGGTATCGCGAACAACGTTTAAGGACTAAGGAGAGATGATGCATAATCCTCAAAAGGACATGTGAATGTCTTCTCTTGGTCCTCGGGTGAATATGGATCTGAAAGTATCCCGAAAGTAACCATCAAGAAAGCGGTAGGAAGCTTGTCCGACTAATCTTTCAAATATCCGATCGATGAAAGGCAATGGAAAATGATCTTTCCTCGATCGCTTATTCAACTTCCTCATGTCGATGCAAACTCTCCATCGGTCCCAAATCTGGTTGGAATCAACTCATTGTTCTCGTTCTCGATCACTGTGGTTCTGGACTTCTTTGGCACATCTTGAACTGGACTAACCCATTGACTATTAGAAATAGGGTAGATAATGCTGGCATCAAGGAGTTTGACGTCCTCTTCTCGAACTATTTCCTTCATCTTCGGATTAAGCCTCCTCTGTGGTTGCTTAGAAGTATTGGAATCCTCTTCCAAATGAATCATATGTTGAACTATCATAGGGCTGATCCCCTTGATATCATCAATTGTCCAACCTATAGCTGACTTGTGTTCCTTTAAAAGTGCTACTAACCTAGATTCCTGCTCCTCAGTCAAATCTGATGCAATGACTACTGGGTAGGTTCCCAAATCTCCCAAGATAACATACTTGAGTGTAGACGGCAAAGGCTTCAATTCTAGCTTAGGCGGCTCCTTCTTAAACTCTATATATGGTCCATTAGGCATTGCCTCAACACTAAGTTCCTCACAATCTGAGTCTGTCCGAGCTTTCAACACTTCATCAGCAAGATATGAATGAATCTTATAATCCTGTGCTAACGCTTCAATCATACAAACCTCGTTCACAGCACACACCTCATGTGGTTGTTGTAACGTATGGAAAATATTGGGTTCGACTCTCATATTACCAAAGGATAACGCGTCATATTACCGTTTTTCGACAGGTTGATGAGTGCATTTGCGGTGGCCAAGAATGGTCCGCCTAGAATGATTGGTATCGCCTACCGGATGTAGGTTACGTGGTCTAGTACTATGAAATCAACCGGATAATAGAAATCTTCGATCTTGACTATGACGCGTCTTCAATTAGTCCTCTAGGTATCTTTCCGATCTATCGCCAACCGTAAAGTAACATCGATTCGATTTTAGATCCTTCAAGCCCAACTTCTCATAGACGAAATATGGTAGAAGATTCACACTGGCACCCAAATCTAGTAAAGCTTGTTCCTCCAAAGAATCTCCAATTCTGCATGTCACAGTTGGACTTCGGGATCTTTCGGCCACAACCGATAGATTCGTAGAGGGTGCGATGAACATCTTTGAGCGATAAAAGCTTCTTTCGGAATGTTGGTCTTCTTCTTTACTAGATCTTTCAGGAACTTGGCATACGAGGGAACTTGCTTGATGGCGGTCAGAAATGGGATATTAATCTGTAAATTCTGAAATACATCGCAAATCTCCTTGATCGGTCATCTTTTCGGTATTCACTAGTTTTGAAGGAAACGGTCTTTGGCAGATTCTTCAAAATCGTTTCTCTTCTTTCCCGGTTGGCTTGGTAACAATTAGTGGGTGGATGGTGGAGTCACTCGTGATGGCTTCTTCTTACTTACTTCCATAGTAGTTCCTTCAACTTCTTTTGCAACAGTTTCTTCAGCAGGTTGCACAACACTAGATATATCTGGAATGTTAGAACTGGGTGGGATGGTGGGGACATAAGTTACCTTAGGCTCCACAGAATCTTTTCCTGGTTCATAGACAATCTTGTTATCAACTTTCTTGCCTGACCTCAGAGTGGTGACAGAATTAACTTGGGCATTCGACTGAGTAATCTCCAGGTTATCCACCTGCAAGACACCTCTTCCTTTCGGATTTGGCTCCGGCTGGCTTGGTAATGCTCCTTTTGATCTTTCTGTCAAGGCGGCAGCGATTTGCCCTATCTGGCCTTGAATGACACTAAAGTTATTCTCCAACTTCTGGGTTTTTGATTTGTCCGTTTTTCACTCATTGACAATGGTGGTGATAGCTTCTTCCAGATGTGGGATAACTGCTTTGCTCGACTGAGGCGTAGGGGCAATATATCCACTCATAAGATCTGGTACTAACTCTCTGTTTGTGTTGGCTTGGTGTTCCGGGTTCCGTATATTTGTTGATTTACGTATGGTTCTTTGGCGGTTTTGGAACCGACATCGGGTTATTCCGAACCGATTTGATGATTTTTGAATCACGGAGGAAAATTCCTCTGATTTGTATTCGTGGTTTCCAATAATTTTGTCCCTGATTGAACTGGTTATTTCTTCCTAAAGAGTTGATACTACATGCCTCTGCATTAGTATCCAGATAGTACGAACACTCTTCAGTGGTGTGGCCTTCATCGGAACATAGCTCACAAATGGTATAACAAGGCTTGGATGGCTGAGGTTTAGCTTGGAAATTGTTTGGTTTTGGAGGATTCATGGAGAACTGATCAAACTTCTTGTTCAGATTTTCAAGTCCTGTTGATAGGCTTGCCATAATTGATAGCATTGCTTGATTTGGGTCTTCTTGAATTTGGTTGCCAAATTTCTTCAGCACCCCCTCCACTCTAGCTACGTCCTCGTTGCTAGTACTCCATTGTTGAGTGTCTTGACTAAATTCTCGAGAAAGTTGTAAGCTTCCTCTCCATCCAATGATGTAAACTTACCTTGATGCATTCGTATCATCCGCTTGTTCATAGTAGAAAGTCCTCGAAAAGAAAAATGAGCGGTGTGCTCTTATCATAACCATGATGTGGACATGAGACTAGCAGATTATTGAATTTCTCCGGCTTTGATGATATTCTTGAGTCCACCTTCCCTTTGAAATTGGCGATGGCTTGGCTGCATTGCATCTGTCTTACGGGGTGGGTAGAACTTGTTCATAAACTTTGTTCTTAACTTCTCCCAGTTGTTGATTGAATTGATCGGTAAATGCGGCAGGTTAACCATTAGGATGCTTTACCTTCGGTGAGAGTGGAAAAAGGATTAACTTGATACTCTTATCCCTGATATTCTGGTTCTTGAAAGTTCTGAGGACTGATAGAAATTTGTTCATGTGAACATAAGGCTGAACATTGTCTGAACCATTGAACTTTGGAAGCATAGAGGTTACTGATGCTCTAAGTTCAAATTGATTAGCTTCTATCTCTGGAAAAACAATACTGCTGGGTGGGTCTCCAATAATTGGCGAATAGAAGTCGCTCAGCTTCTTCCTCTGTTGTGCTTGCATGGGTGGGATAGCTTCAGGATTATTGGTGTCCAAAACACCTCCATCATTGCTTGCGGCCATTGTATTAATCTCGTCTAGTATTCTTGTGAGTCGGTTGTTAAACCTTGTCCACTGTTGTGTTCTTACTGGACGATGATATGGACGACGGGGCATACACTAGAAAATTCTACGCGAAAATAACAAAAAAAAACTATCCTACTATGCTTGAAGGTAATTAAACTAATATGCAACTATTCTAAATTATACTAGAATGTAAAACTACTTTCCTTCAATTTGGGTTGGGCTTTTGCAGCTAGTATATCTAAGCCCGTTGTCTAAAGTCTGTCTCTTCTAGGGTTATGGTGAATCACTTGGATTGCTTAAGTACCACCGCGCCTACGGACGATAGTCCGTTTGTCAAGATTCGGACAAGAAACACTAGAGTCGATATTTCATTTGTGTTGGCTTACAACTTCAATTGTTGAAAAGATCCTAAATGCGATTATACTAGAAAGCAATAAAACTAAACTATGATGCAACTATACTAAGAAAGTAATAAAAAGAATGAAGATTCGACTAACCTGGATGGTAGATCTTGTCTTCGAGATGTCCTTCAAGCTTCTTTCTTTCTTAAAAGGATAAATGATGCGGCTAAAATTACCTCAATATCCAAAATTCTAATCTTGAAAGAAAACGTTAAACATAAACAACTTAAAAGGTGGCTTCATTTGACCAACCTCTTTTTAGGGCTACAATTAATTATATCCCCGGCAGCGGCGCCATTTGACCAACCTCTTTTTGTGTGTTTAGATGGTGTATGGATGATGTAGATAGATGATGATCGTTGAACAAAAGAGAAGCGTATCAAAACCTAATTATCCCTCACTAAGTAAAGGATGAGTAGGGTATCGTTCCACTTTTAAGTGTATGTTATGTGAAGAAACGAATTTGGAAAGGGGTTTGAGGGATTAAAACTAATGTTGTAAAGATTGTAGATTCTAATGCTAAACTAAGCTAAACTAACTAAACTATTGAGAATTTATAAGAGAGAGAATTCAAGAGATTAGAATCCACCAATACTTTTAATCTATGACCTTCTGCTTCATGGTAGTTCTTACAAGTAGACTACAATTAGGCAATCGAGCGAGTGTCGATGCCCTTTTGGATGAAACATTGTTAACAATTAACTCTACTTAAGGTTGTTCTTATGTTTATGCTATTAATATCTTCTTTCCTTTTATGTAAGCTCGGGCAGCCATTCAATGTATTACCAAGAGCAACATCAAGGAGTACTTCCTAATAGGGCAGCCATTCAATGAATCACCACTTAAGGCAAACACAAAGAATACTTCCCTAGGCAGCCACTCCCGAAAGCTACCCCTTTTAAGGCAACACAAAGAATACTTCCCTAACTCTAAAGAATTACACTACTAGAAGAAAAGTAAAGAACACTAGCATGATATTAATATTGCAAAACATAAACCCTATTCTATACTTCCATCCCCTGGTGTAGGCAATGGAACTAATAACTACAAACATAAAGAACTAACCTGATTGAAGAACACCATGAACCAGAAGAATCATTAAACCTTAAGCACTGGCTTCATCTCCTCCCTTGAAGGAGAAGATTAGCCTTCCATATAGAAGGAAGAACACGAAGAACGAGAATAAGAAGAGTTGAAGAACATAAGACTAGAAAGACTAATTTATTAAGACTCAGCTAGTTAAAGCCGATCTTTTATTATTAATCTCTCTCTGCCTCATGTTCTAGAGACAAGAATATAAGTGAATTGGCAAATTACATGAGGCACTTAGGTCCTCTATTTATAGGGGTTACAATGAGTTCTAGAAGCATTCCAAACCGTCATTTGTTTCCTAATACAAATAGGTTTCTTTCAGAGTCCGACTTCGTCTTCAAAACTGAGAAAGAATTGGCTACAGTGTCGATTCATGCGTCTGGACGCATTATCCATGCGTCCCAGACTTAATCAATGCGTCTGGATGCTCGATCTATGCGTCCCAGACGCAATCAATGCGTCTGGAAGCTCGATCCATCGTCCCGGGCGATAAGCCGATTTTTCTCTTACGCTTCTATCCTTCTATCCTCTTTTGCGGGCTTTGGTCCAAGCAACGAATCCTTTGGCCTTGGGCTTCCAAATAGACTTTAAAATAGGTCCAAGTCGCATATTTAATAGCTCCAATTCCTTGGCCTTCTCCATGATTGTCCACGGACCTCCCATGTGATCATTAATGCTCCGAATTGCTTCGTTTTACCCCATTTTCTCTAATATTCTACAAAACTCTCTTTTTCACCTGTAGAATCTTAAAACACAACTTATAAACACTATTAGTCCACTAAGATGGCTAAACAAGAGGCATAATCGAGGGTTAAATAACACTTTTTGAGCACTTATCACATTTCCTTTCTCAAATTGGTCCTGCATTTGCTCCAATTTTTTAGATTCTGCCTCCACTTTGACTTTGATATTGCCAAAAGTGTCCTTATTCCACTTCTTTAGGACACCCTTCAACCTCTTTAGCTTTTGAGTAAGAATAAAGATGGAATTCCCCAAAATTGGCTGCTGCCAACTGTCAAAAACTATGCCTCTAAAGGTGGGATGGGTACACCACATATTGAAGAATTTAAAGGGCTTGTTCTTGGGGTGAGGAATGTTGATATTTCCACCCAGAAGAGGAGAGTGATCAGAACAAATTCGGCTAAACACCTAATACTTCCAACCAGGGAATAAGGAACCCTAGTTTGCATTACAAAGAATTCTGTCTAACTTGCCCAGAATTTTAAAACTCCCTACTTGTTTGTTCCACCAAGTGAGCTGATATCCATGGCTAGGAGCTTCCATCAATTGATTATTATTAATGAAGTCCCTGAATTCATTCATGGAAGTTGCCGTAGGATGATTTCCACCTTTCTTTTCAGTAGTACTCAGGTAGGCGTTGAAGTCCCCTAGAATCAACCACGCCAAATTGAGTGGATTAGTATTAGACAATTCTAGCCAGAGTTACCTTATGTGCACCAAAAGATAATAAGCATGAACTATGGTAATGAGAGATCTATCAATCATCACAGTAATGTGCTGATTTGAAAATTAAATTAGAGTAAGAGTGGGGATCTAAGCTTTCTAGATAAGCGAGAGATTGGGAACTCGATTCAGATCTGAACTAGGATTAGAGTAGAATGCATTGTTCATTCTTAGTGAGTGTAGAACATTAATGGGAAAATCCTGGGGAAAAATTTTAGGTTCTGCGATTCCCACAATATTTGGATCCCACTTATTGATAAGCTTGGATAGACAGTTCTGCAATTTGTCATTTGCAATATCTCTAATGTTCCAAAAGATGCACCTCATTGTGAAGGATGGAAATTTATTGATGGAAATGGTGATATCCACCTTATTCTTCCCTATTACCAGTCCTAGATTGGGATCTGGACCTAGTGATGGGGAAATATGTTTTCTGTTGTTCCACTGTGACCTGTGAGTGCCTTTGGTAGAAAGAACTTGATCACACTCTTCCTTTTCTGTAGCATCAGCCTAGCTCGAGGATTGAGGAGAGATTACATCAGGTAGTTTATCCTCTAACTCTCGAACCAGTTTCTTCTTTTCCAGAAAATGTAAAACTTTTTCTGCTTCCGAGTCTGCGATGATTATTCCGACTGGGGAGGAATTAATCCGAGAGACAGAGTTATCCCCATTTCTATTGGGTAGTATAGAATCCTCTCTGGATGTTTTTGTAGAGTCCATTGCTTTAGGATGATCGCCTACCACTTCTGCTGAAGTCTTACGCCTAACCGAACTTTACGTTTCACGGGCTCTCGGGACTATGAGTTGCTCTGATTGTTACGTGCTCTCGGCCGGGACTTTTGCAACATTTGCCTCGTTTCTCGGCGGGGCTTGTTGCTACAGCCATGGTCTGAACTCTGACAAGACTATGTGCACCTTTTGACTATTCTCTGATAGAGCTTGCTGCTATAGCCATGATCTGAACTCTGACAGGACTATGTTCAACATTTTCCTATTCTCTAACAAAGCTTGCTTCTACAGCCATGGTCTAAACTCTGACAGGACATAATGGTGAAATTGCTTGGTCTCTGACAGGGCTTGCAGATGAAATATTAGTCTAAACTCTGACAAGGTTTGATATCTCATCAAGCGCCTGGTTACTGATAGGAATGCATAGGGAATTCTGGATTCCTAAGTCCACATAGAGGTCCACTTCAAGACTTTGTTGAGTCTCTCCCAGCCCAATGGAACTAAGAGGAAATACCTCCTGATCATCACCTTGTTATTCATGGTCCTCAATAGAATGTATCTCGTCCACTTCCAGCCCTTCAAACATATTCTGGACCTGTACTCTTTTTGTTTTTTCTGTGTTTTTTTCCCTCCGTAAACTCACCCCTTGTTTGCTTGTTTCTCCTGAATTCATTTTTCTTCCATGCCTTCTGAAAGGTTTGTCACCCAAAGGATCCAAGGAGGGAGTGACACCCACTACCACCTCCTTATCTTTATTACCCTAGCCTTTTCCTTATTATTCTGCATATCACTTTGTAGCTTCCTACAATCTGTGACTAAGTGCCCTACAATCTTGCAATGTGTACACATCTTTGGAAGTTTTCCCACCTCCACTGTTTGCCAAAAAGTGTTGTGCTTTGTCTTGACAAAAATTTGGTCCGGGATTAGTTCAGAGAGATCAACATCTACCAAGTTATTAGCATACTAACCATACTCTCTGTTAAGAGTCTTTTCATCGATTTGCATTGGGTACCCCACTCCACGAGCTATGGACATCAGTGATTCTGGTTCCCAATATTCATGTCCTAGTCCAGGTAGTCTGATCCAAACCAGACCATGAGATTGTCGTTGGCTCTCCAGATTGAAATTCGGCGTCCATTAACTGATTCTCATAGGAATTTTATCAAAGTCCCATGATCCTTTGGCCGAACTCTGTTCAAATCTTCTGCATTTGAAAATCATAGAAAGAGAAAACCTTTCCCAATAGGGGTAATGAGCCATTCTCCTGATGGCTTCCCGATTTGTGATGCAATTGACCGTACTCTCTCCATTGAAACTTTTTGCAAATCAATTCATCTAACTAAATAGTGCTTGCAAAAGAGCAAACCTTTCTCATAGGCTTTTTCTAGAATTGTGATTGCCAGATACTCACCCATTTTTTCTGGAATGGGTAATTCCTGGAATTCAACCGGTTGCCGCATTTGTTGTTTCGCTACATCCGCATAGGAAAGTGTCGGAGCACTTTTCTGTGGTTCTTCAGCAGGTTTCTCATTAATAATGACTTGCGTATCTTGTGGCTAGGTTTCTTTAGTTGTTAAACTTGGATTATCCAACTCATATAGATCCATCTAGAAAACCTTTTCAGAACACACACTGTATCGTGTTGTTGGATTTTACTTGAAAAAGTTTGGAGCTTGAGTATGAGAAAGTGACGAAACCAACCTTATATTCCCACCTTCCAAAACTCTCACTGTAGAGCAGCGGAGGATTTTACCCAAGTGGAAAGAAGAGATACCCCAAAGTCAGAACTCTCACTGTGGACAGTGGAGGATTTTACCCGAAATGGGATGAAGGATGAAGATGAGAGGATAAGATTAGTGTTCTAAACTAGTTTTTGTCTAAAAGCGGCAAAAAAGGAGCACTGTATCATTTTAATAACTTAAGTTATTTCACTCTCAATCGCCAAGCATTTGGTCCCCATTTTCCTAGTACTACCCTTTGGCCGAATGCACGCTTTATCATTTATCTCTTATTAACTTATTAACTTATTATGGGTGAATTTATTGAATTAAACACATGTTTTAACACACCAATTTTTTTTTTATAGTTTCCCCTATTTTTTGACATCTAAAATGAACATGTATACGTTATATTGATATTATAGACTTGAAGACTTGATATGAATTCTAAATAACTTCACACGACAATGTGCCAGTTTAGTTATTTATAAGTACGTGTCCGATACATATGATACAATAAAGAAAAATAAAATGTTTGAGTACTTCTATGTTCATTTGCCGTATTACATACTTTATGTTTTTTGCAGGTTGATCATGTAAAGAAAAAGCTTGGTCATCAAGAGATTGTTCAAAGAGCATTCAACTATGAAAAATGAATTAAAGAACACCAAATATCAGTCCAATGGTATACGGTAGTTGATAAGTTTCCAAATGTGCATTTTATTACTCGTATATTGCAGCATTACAGTCCCTTTTACGCTTAACGAAAAGACAACTCATAGCTTTTACTGCATTTTTTAGGTTAAGGAGTATTTCAGACAACTTATCATAAAAACTGCGTCTTAGCACCAAAAGAAGCCTTAATCACGCTTATTATGAAGACCAACAGCTGCTGTGGAAAAGTGCTAAAAAAGTCAAAGTCAACCGGTCAAAGTCAACGGTCAAAGTCAACAGTCAAAGTCCTCAAATCAGAAGACCAATGATGGAGGCCCTTATCTCAAATTATGATGACTTATCCCTAAATCTACCTTGGTCAAGAAGGCACCAAAAAGCAAAAGCAAAAGTGAAAGGGTGAGGTGTCCAGTTTGTAATGGAGAAGGGTAAATCTGTAAATGGCAAAAGTAGGGGTATATAAACAAAAAGCAAGGGAAAGAGAACTCATCCATTGTCTTAGGATCCAAACCATTTGGTTTGTTTAATTTCTTGTCTTGTTTTTCAATTTATATTTATATTTTTATTGTTATTTTATTTCCTTTCAATCAATTTGTTATTTCCTTTTTCTTTGTTTCAATCAACTTGTTATTTACTTTTCTTTGTTTCAATCTTCAATCTTGTTTGCTTGCTTTCATTTCAATGTTTTAATCAATCTTCCTTTATGTTTTCAATGTCATTTCAATACCACAATCAAAGCTTTCAAGTTTCCTTAGCTTATATTAAAACCATTCTAAACCTACAAGAGTCTACCTTTTTTCTTCATATCTCCCTAACTCAAACTCTAAACAATTTAGGATGAACCTCAACTTCTAAAACAAAACTCTTTTGAAGTATACTCACTACAATCTAAAGCTTCAAATGGCGCCGCTGATAAACACCCAAAATTGTAATACTAAACCCCGTAGAGACATAGTGTTTTGGTTAATTATGTGTTTAATAATCATGAAATAATTATATTTTCGTACTTTTGCAGGTTTTCGTAGTGAACGTGAATATGATGATAAAACATGCATCGAAGTGCGGGAATACTGGAATACTTGAAGTCTTCCCACTCAGCCCCAGTGAAGCCCAACAAAGCCTGACTAGCACCGAAGATTCCAAAGGGATAAAACCAGTACAGAACGGGTCCACATGAAAAGGAGCAGCAAACTTCCGAAGTTCACATCTTTCAAATCTGGACGCCGACTACGGCTAGTGAACTGCCAAAGCAACCAGGGCGACGAACTCTATGCAAAGACAGAAAGTTGTAAAAATGCCAAAATCGGCGCCGCCACTAGACACACCACGTGGACCCACTCTGCGGGCCCAAAAGGCATGACGAGTCAGCATAGGCAGGTGGTAAGTGATGGTCACAAATTTGTGCCACCTTGCAAAAGGAAAAGACGTATCAATTCAAAGTTTGAATTGATTTGGGCAAAAGAACAAAACATTAATTGCAAGTTTTGTTTCGTAAACAAAACTTTGGAAGGAATACAAACAAGAAAAAAACAAAATAAAGAAAAGGACAAAATGAAATTAAATGGGAAGGATTCACGAGAAGGGGCTGAAGGCTATATATATGTGAGGGGGTCTTCAGTCTTCAGTCTTCGGTTTTTTAGTTTTAGTTTTAGCCTATAGTTTTAGTTTTAGTTTTTTAGTAGTTTTATTTCCTACTTTCAATCCCAGTACGTTGTCTTGCTTTCCTTCCCAGTAGCTTCATACCAGCTTTAGTATTTTAAGTTTTTCTTTCTTAATAAAAGTCATTTCTATTCAAGTTTAATTCTTGTTCTGCATTTACTTATTTATTTTATACAGCAAGTTCAATTATTCATCCAATGACCATGAGCTAAACTCCCCGGGGGAGGATTATGATGCCCGTGTGAGGATCTGGATTAATGCTTTAATGTTCCAGAATCACTACTTAGGAATTAGGTGTAGATTATACATCCGGACCCAAAATGATTGAGACTATCCAAGTTTGGAGTGCTGATGCTCCAGAACAGTTTTGCGAGAGATCCAAAATGTCTCGCGCGCGACTTTATGGTGTCAGACAACTCTCCGATTTGTTCAACTGATATAGAATCGAACCAGGAGCTGAAATGATATTCCAAAGATGAAATATTAGTTCAACTCCTTATGCTAGTGAGATGAGCTCAGAGATGCGTGCATTTTGCTAAGGATCGATACTCGATGCCGACTCGGGTTTGTCTATGAACTCAAGACGGATTAAAGTTGTAGTGATGTGGTAATATAACTGTTGAAACTGATTCTTGCATGAGTATGTTAACCCTTCCTGATAAGAGCCCAAAACTGTAGTTTTAACCCCTTAACAATAATACTTTTAGACCAATTATGCGAGTAATAAATAAGAGTTAATATTGATTACGTGCTTTTATGTATTTCAAGCATTGGAGTCAATTATGTGCATAAATGTGTCACTTTTGTGAGACAAAGGAGCAAGGGTTGGTTGCTAAGAAGTTCTGTGATTAAAGGCCAAGATTCAAAGATAAAAGGCCTTTTTAAAGCCCGGTTAAAGGTGAAAAGTCAAAGTCAACGCGGGCAAAAACAACGCACAAAAGTCAGCAGAACTTCCGAATGCCATATCATTGGACTCAGACCTCGGAGTTGGGCCTACCTTATCTCAAAACGACCGGCTTGGAAAGAGCTTTCTAATGGTCCAATCCTTGACCCAATAAGAGGAGCATAAGTAGACGAAAAGTCTATTAAAGTTAAATCTAGCTGAAAATGCCTTTGTGGACTGAAGAAATTGGGCTTTGGGCTCGATTTTCCGGCCCAAAACATGGCTCCTCAGCCCATGCACAAAAAAGTGGATCTTGTCTCCTCCATTTCAAGACACAAGACTTAACTCTTAAGCATCTAGTTTTTTAGTTAGCCATTAGCCAATAATTTTAGATCTAAAAGTTTTACATTCAATTAATTAGTTAGAACAAGTAGATTATTATTTAGAATTAGATTTTGTTTTATAATAAGTAGTAGTTCTTCATTTCAATTTAGATTATTGATTCAATTCTTGTTTAGATTTAGTTTGTGTCCATTGATAATTAGTATTCATAATCTTAGTGCTAATTTAGTTTTAAATCTTGTTTTAATTCATTTGGAATCATCATTATTATTGTTCAAATTAGATTTATAAGTTAATCATTTATCCAATAATGGGTTGTTCTATGTGCTCTTGTTTGAGAAGTGATAGTGTAATGATTCTAGGCTAAAACTTCCATTAGAGGGGTTGAAGAAGCTTTGATGAAAACTTGATTTCGATTAGCGTAGAATAGACGTAATAATCCATTCCATTCTAGAAAACAATTAGTTCACCATGAGAATGGGTTTGATTGTTTCACATGCTAGTTGTTAGTTGGTAGAGATTACCATGAACAACTAGGGATTAGGAAGACCCAATTGTTATGCGAAAGCATTTCAATTCGGATTACGACGATTCTTCGTGAGTAAATTAAGTCTAGTTAAGGTGAAATCAATCCCCCCTAATTCCTTATCCTATTATCAATTTAATATTAGTTTGTTGAACTATCGTATCTTGTTAGTATAATTTCCATCGTAGTATAATTTTCGTGTTACTCTCCTTAAATAACGTCTTAATTTTACTTACATTTGAGTTTAATTGCTTATTCGTAGGTAAAACTATCATTTTACTTTTATCAAATGGCGCCACTGCCATCTTAGTTCCCTTTAGAATTGTTTTCGTTAGTATTGTTAGTCTTTCCAAAGTCCCATTAAACCTACCCACCCTTGTTTGATTCTAAGCGTGGTCGTTTTTTTCGAACCGATTTGTTTTTCGCGAGGAATACACCGAAGGCCCCGCCCTTTAGTAGGCAAAAAAGTGGAGTGCACCCACGAAGTGAAGTGCACGGACATCGGTCCAAGGCACGAGCACACCCCACGCCCATCCTAGACAAAATCAAGGCGCACCACGCGCTGAAGTGCCTAGACATCAGTTAAGGTACGAGTGCACCCTACGCCCTCTCAAGGCTTAACCAGAGCGCACCACAAGCCCAATGTGCCTAGACCTCTAGTCACGCATGAGCGCACCCCGCGCTCATCCTAGGCTACTTCAGAGCGCACCCCACGCCCTTTTCCGAACCGCCCAATTTCCATAGGTTAGTTCAAATTTCCATTACTTCAAGTTATTCAGTGTTTCTAACTTATTACACATTGAGCTCGCGTAAACAAGATGCTATTTATAAGCGAAGCAAGGAGGCATTCAGGTACTTCTTTCTTCCACTCCTCGCATCTCCTGTTCGAGGTTTATACTAGTATATCAGGATTGTTTTGAGTGTTGTCGTGTTTAGTTAAGATTGGTCTTAGCCTTGCATGATATTAAGGTCAGGTAGAAGAAAAATGCCTAACGTAATCAGCCGGCAACGTCAACAAACACGCCTTTCTAGTATACCACTCACTACACCTTTAGCTAGTATACCACATACTACACCTGATATTATGGCTGAAGAAAGAGAGTTTCCTCTCTCTGACTTTTACAAAGCCTTGAACGATAGCCCAAAATCTTGCATCGTTATTGCAGCCCTAGTGGGGGATTTCCGAATCCCCCCAAATATATTTAATTTGTTACCCGTTTTTCATGGGTTAGACCATGAAAAACCTTATCAGCACATGCGTAGGATTTAACAAGTCTTTACCACATTCTACCATCCTACGGTTAGTGCTGAACAAATTAAACTGAGGGTGTTTCCTTTCACTTTAGCCAATAAGGTGGCGTCTTGGTTAACTGCCTAAGTGCCTAATTCTGTGGACTCATGGGCTAAACTTATTCAACTATTTATGGAACATTTTTACCCACCACTGAAAACAGATGAAATGCTTTCCAAGATTCATTTCTTTCAACAGAATTGTCATGAATCATTTTCAGAGGCTTGGAATCGTTTCACCGATATTCTTATAGAGTGTCCACACCATAACCTCGCGAAAGACACGTTAGTTCATGCCTTTTTCAAAGGACTTTTACACCACCATAAAGAAGTCCTTGACATAATGAATGGGGGTAGTTTCCTCAGTAAAGGAGCCTCAGAGGCTTATAAATTTTTAGAAGATCAAACAAAGCGTAATAATAACTAGGGGGGTAGTGATGATATCTCCCACTTCGCTAGTTCTTCTTCAACAGTTAATGTTACAAGTATGTTTGAGGTTAAATCTAATCCTGAGCTTAAAACTTTAATTGAATCCCTCACTAAAAAGGTAGAAGCTATTTCTGTTCAACAAAAGGCTACCCCTGTCATGAATGTCAACTCTATTCCATGTAATTTCTATTTGAGTCCTGAGGATCCCGACTCCTATTGTCCTCTCGTCTATGAACAACCATCCGCTCAGCCAGATAATATTTGTTCTATTAATAGTGAAACCTAACGCACCTTGGAGACAAAATCCCAACTACGGTTGGCGAAATAATCATCAAGTTACACCTCCAAGGTTTAATAACCAAAATGTTAGGCCAGTGCCCAATTACAACCAAGCTCCCCATAGACAAGGACAAGGAAAAGGTAATTATAATGCTAATAGAGGTATCATTCTGGTAAATAATAACTATCACAACCCGCTTATTAATAATCAACATGACATCGTTCCTGTCACACAACCTGTAACAACCACTACTCCACAACCGGATCGTTTTGACGCCTTTATGCAAACCCAACAACAGATTTTACAAGCCATCCAACTTTTCTTACAGCAGTTAACATAAGAGAAAGTACAACCAAAAGGTGTGTTTCCAGCTCAAGCGATAACTAATCCTAAAATAACAAACCCAGCCTTTGAGGTAAATGGTAATACTAGTAACAAAAATGGAAACGTAGGTGAGTTAAATGCCATCACCACTCTCCGTTCTGGCAGAGTGGTTGATAACGCCGTAACTATGCCTATAATTATCCCACCAGTAGTCCCTACACCTGATATTTTACTAGATACCGAAGTAGTAACTAAAGAACCTACCTCTGTAGAAGTACAAGTTAAACCACAACCTAAGAAACAAAAGGCCAAGGTTAAACATCCTGTTGATCCATATGCTAAATATAGAGAGAAACCACCATTTCCCCAGAGATTAGCTATGTTAAACAAGGATACAAATTTTGATGAGATTAAAGAGGTTTTTAAAAATCTAATGATAAACCTACCTTTTCTTAAAGCAATTAAAAAGTTGCCTCACCATGCTAAGTTTCTCAAAGAGTTGTGCACTACTAGGCGTAAGACAAATATTCCTAAAGACGCCTTTTTAACTGAACATTTTCCAACTTTATCTGAAAATAATGAAATTGTTAAGTACAAGGACCCTGGTCGTCCTACTGTACAATGCACCTTAGGAGATTCCCACACGACGACCGCGCTATTAGACTTGGGGGCAAGTGTTAACTTACTCCTTTATTATCTCTATAAACAAATAGGTCTACAAGAGATGCAACCTACTAAAATGACATTACAATTAGCTGATCGGTCTATTAAGTATCCTGAGGGTGTTGTTGAAAACGTGCTTGTTAAGGTTCATGATTTCTACTATCCGGCCGACTTCGTGATCCTCGACACAGAAGTTGCTAACGACTCTGTTCCTATCATTTTAGGGCGTCCTTTCTTGGCTACTGCCAACGCGCTTATAAATTACCGCGATGGTTCGATGTCCTTGTCCTTTGGTAATCTTTCTGTTGAGGTAAATGTTTTTAAAATGACAAAACAATTCCCAAATACGACTGTCGATGGAGAGGTTAGCATGATCGAGCGCTTAGCTAAAGATTATTTCGATAACACGTTTCCTAATAATCAGATACCCAAATTTTCTTACTTCGGAAGTTCCGACTCCGCCGCTTGCGTCCCTACACTAGTTGATACCCATCTCATGGATGAGGAAAAAAATCATAATTTTGACTCCTTTGATGAGATGGATGACTTTCTCAAAGATGCAGGGGTATACCATAATCATGAGGACGTAACTGAACTAGATAAAGAATTTGACGAGTTTCTTAGAGCCTGTGACGATCCACCATCTCAAGAACTACCCAGCGCACCACCCATCGTGATTCCCCGCCCTGCATCTTTTCAAAGAGCCCTTGAGTTTGAACTTGACCGTCTTGTTTCTCCTGTGCTTCATGATTTTCTAAATTCTCCTAGTACGAAATTACTACCTACAGAGCCACTAGATACTTTCATTTTCAGCTGTGTGATTATACCAACCCACTCCACCAATGAATGTTGTGATAAACCCACTCTCTCATTTCTTCCATTTCTTACTTCTATAATTCATCCATATCCACCATATCTTCCATAACCATCCATTTTCTCACAATCATTCCCTTGCCCACCCTTTCGTTGGAAAATCAAGAAGACTTTGCATCCTAGGCTAGATTCTAGATTCATCAGTATTCTCTCTCATTCTGTTATGCCACGTCTTGGGAAATCATGGTACTTGATCGCGTTTGGATGTGTTTTCTGTAATCGGGCCCTCCCTATGGAGTGTGTGGCTGTAAGTACCGGATCCTAAGTCCACGTTTAACATAATTAACGTTTTCCACTCTTGCATGTTTTCTCGGTTTTTGAGTCATGTTCCTCTATGGTGTGAATTATGTCTTTATGGCTTTTCATTTTTCTTATATTAAATCTTATACATAAAAAGAAAAAAATATTAAAACCATAAATAGTAATCTAGGAAGTCTTGAGAATCTGACTTTAAAAGACCCACGTTTAAAACAAATTTTCTAAACTCTATTGTCTAAAATTTGTTTGGGGGTGGGGTGTTGGTTTTTCCGTTCGTGATTGCTAAACTTTCCAATTGTGTTGTTTATGCCATTTAATCATATTTTGATTCGGGTTGACATTATCTATGAATTTAGATTTCATTCGTTTGCATAACTTACGTCACGCACGCACTTCGAGGCATTTTTCATCTTCTTATATGTGACCTACGGGTCGAATAGAGTGTTTTATGGATCATTGGATTGGAAATTCTCTCCTGATCGTTTCCATATCTCATTCGCAAAAATTGGATCGGTAACGAATCGACAATTTTAGTTTGAAGTTGCGCAAAAAAATCGGAAAATTTCGAAAATCGAATTGGGCTTGGGCCCAAATCTCGCACGCACGCGCCATGCACGTGCGTCTCCTTCCTCCAAACCAAACAGATCGCAAGTTTTTGTTCTAACTTCCGCCATTAATGACCAAACCCTAAGAAAAAAATAAAAATGAAAACAAAGAAAAACCACCACCGATTCTCCCACTCAATTCAAACAAACCCACTCCCAATTCAATCCCCTTACACCAATTCACCTCCTCCACGCCCATTAAACCGCCCAAACATAAACTTAAAACAAATTTGCCTCCAAAATTCGGACTAACCAACTAATCAAACCAAATTCGATTCCCTTTTTCAAATACCTCTCCTCCAACTTTCTCTAACCCTCTTGCGAAATTAAAAACCGAAAAATGGCCCAAAAACACAAAATCCTTCCAGAACAAGTTTTCAAGTCGGACCATTTTGCACCGTTTTATGATGTCGAGATGAAACATAGGGATTAGCAATGGTTGTGGTATACGGAGGATGATTTTTACCATGAGGATTTGGTTTTAAATTTTTATAAGAAGCGGGAAATCGAGGGGAGGAAGATTTTTGTGAAGTTGCATGGGGCGAGGAAAGAAGTGCGTGCTTCGGAGATGACTCATATTCTAGGCATTATGCCAAAAAGCCAGCTAGTAGCCACCGTGCATGAATCACATTATGGCGGGGTAGAGCCATTGATGAATGATGCCGTGTTGGAAGGGAAGTACAATACGTCCTCGCATTGCATCCAACAGCGGTCGTTGAGGACCAACCAGCCAATCACATTCTTACCAACCCACTGAGCTACAACCAGCTGGCTGTAGCTCAGTGGGTTGGTAAGAATGTGATTGGGAAAAAGAAGTTTAGCGACATCGGTCTGAACTGTCTGCACGTACTCTGGGTATTACATAAACAGAGGTATGATTTTTGTATTGTCGACTTCATTTTAAATATGATTAGAGGAGTTAGAGTAAGTACCGCACCATTTCCTTCTTTAATTATGAAGATAATGTTATCTTTGAGTGAAAAACCAAGAGCTGAGTGGACTATGTTGAAGTTGCATTCAAATGTAATTGCTTATAACGATTGTATTCAGAAGGTTTGGAGGTTGCCTGGAGAGAGGGTAGTAGAAGAGACTGAGTCGGATGATGAGGAGGACACGACATGTTTTGATGTCGATGCCTTGGAGAGGTGTACTTCTGATGCAGAATGCATGTCAATGCTTCATCGTGGCATGCGTTCTCTTAATACAATTTGTGAATATCTCCAAACTTGGCAGACTACCATGCATCATAACTATGAGACTCGTGCCCAGCGCGAGGATGAGCTTTGGGAAGAGATGAAGGTAGAGATTGAAGCACAGCACAAGTTCCGAGAAGCAATGCTTGAACGCTTCCTATCCCACGGGGGTTCTTTTTCTAAGGAGGCGTCTGTGAGGCACGAGCGTCGTCGCTGAAGGACGGATTGCTAGGGCCCATCGGGAGCTCAGGACCCATCTTCATCTCATGTTCCATCTTCAAACAGTAGCGGGTGGTTTATGGAATTTATTGATTGATGTTGTTTTTATTTTTTTTATTAGTTCGGATGTTAAGTTGTTTAATTCAGTAGTTAAATTTGAATTCAGTAGTTAATTGTATTTGAATTTGAATTTGAATTTAATTTGGTTCTTTTCAAATTATGCATTGATTTTAGTGTTAATCCCACCTTCCCGAATTGTTTGGGGGTGGTATTATTTCTTCTAACATGGTTTTTATATGATCCACAATTTTAGAAGTAGTTTTGCGGGAATGTTGCCGATATTGG
This sequence comes from Coptis chinensis, assembly GCF_015680905.1. NCBI lineage: Eukaryota > Viridiplantae > Streptophyta > Magnoliopsida > Ranunculales > Ranunculaceae > Coptis > Coptis chinensis. The sequence goes on from NC_141456.1 coordinate 44,924,662, forward strand.
AATGCCTATGATTAGATATTGTGGTAGGATGAAATTTCAATGAGTTAGGAAGTTACTATTCTAAATTCAATCTAAAAGATATTATGTTTGTTTTAGAATTCTGAATATGGGTTGTTTCTGTTTTAAGTTTTGGAAACTTTTTGTTTCCGACAATTGCCTTCAATTTTTTTGGCAATTTGTTAATTCGTTTTAGAAACTCAAAACCCTATATATACTTCCTCCATTCTACACTCAAAACCCACATATCTCACTTTCATCTCTTACCTTTCACTTCCAATTTTTTCTATTTTATTCTTCACTTCAGCACTCAGACTACTCGAAGCACGACCTGCACTTCAGTAAGCGCACCCTGCACTTGAACCGCCTGTTACTCAATTTGGACCTGAGCGCACCCCATGCCCTCACAAGACCAAATCCGAGCGCGACCCACGCTCAAACCACTGGAACTTGCCTAAGGCATAAGCACACCTTGTGCCTATTCTAGCCAAAAAGTGAGCGGGCCCTATGCCTAAGTGCCTGGAACTCAATCATAGCCAGAGTGCACCCCGTGCTCATACAAGGCAAAGTTTGAGCACCCGCCGCGCTCTGACATCAGTAGGCACGAAAAATTCCGATTTTTTGTGGGTTGTTCCAGGATCGTTTGCAGTTGTTCTAGAGAGTAGTCTAGTGATGACATCCCCTCGTATCATACCGGAACAGTCTTTTGAAGACTTGTTCCAAAGTGACACCTATGGTGCGTGGTTTCGCAAAGTAATCATACAAGCAGGATGATAATCTTTAATGGTAAGTTCTGATGAACTTTACTCTCCTGCACTTACCTCGTATTTTTATGACCATTGTAAATTCTTTTATCCGATGGATAGAGAACACGTGTTCTCCTTCCCCATCAACATTGATGATGAAACAATGGAAATAACCAAGTTCTTGTTGGCTTTTGTTGTTGAGCTTCCTATGCCTGCTGAGATTCAAGACCCATAGGGCTACATAGTTGATAATTTCTCTACCTACAACTATGAGCTTTTGCATGGGAATTATGGGGCTGGCATTTTTCGTGTAGAGGACCAAGGGACATATAACGTAGCCCTTGGTAGCTTGTCCCTTAATGTGGGCACGGTCATGTTCTTTATCATGCTAAACATATTAGGGGAGTGGCATTTATCTTCTGCGAATGACGCCACTTGCGACGTTTTCCTTGCTCTAGCTGAGGGACGCCTGGTATATGACCTTCCCAAGACATTAATGTCTAGTTTAGCACGAGCCCAGAGTATGAGACATACGTACCTTCTTATGCCTGTTTTAGTTTGCCGTATTATGCTATGTTTCTTCCCTATTTTTTGTGCTCATTTCACGGATTGGGTTTGGGTTGACATTGTGAGACCCACCAATTGTATTATTCGATCTTTCCATGCTATGACTTGGTCGGGATGGCAGGTGCAACCTTATTGGGTTGCCCCTTACACCCAATCTGACCAAGTGGCGCTAAACAGGTTAGCGATTGTAGATGGTAAATGGTGTGAAGCATGGCAAATCATCATGGCATGGCAGGATGCAAAGGAACCTCATTTCTTTGAAGAGGATGAGGACGACTCTTAAACGCTGGAGTTAAGGTAAGTTTTTATTTCAATTAGTGTCTGCTTATGTCCTAAGCAATTTAATTCTTGTTAACCCCATAACGGGTGGAACTCCTATAGAGTTGCGTCTGTTTTTCTTTTTCTATATTAGTATGTTTTAATCTTGTTTTGTAGATGTTCCTGAATTTCACGCGTTTCCATGGTATTTTTCTACCCTTTTTATTTCAATACTTTGAGGACAAAACATGCTTCTTGTTTGGGGGTGGCATAGAAACACGTGTAATTAAGGCATCTGTTAGGATATAGATATGTACAATATGCACTTGTTTTCTAGTAAAAATTCAAAAATTTTAAAAATTCAAAAATATAAATAAAAAGTTTATGCTATACACTTAGAAATATTGGTATTGTTTTCTTTCTCTATACTCTTAATAATCTAGAAGTCTCACGTAGTTTTTGCATTAGAATAATTTTTAGAAACTTAGGTTAATATGTAGATAATAATCTTTGCATCTTTCTATAAATATATTGCATGAGTATCTATGATTGTTTGGCAGTAAGTTTCTGAAATCTAGGCTAGAGTACTTATTCTACAAATCCTGTGAGAATATAGCCTAAAGCCTTATATGAGTGAAACATTTGAGAAATGACACAAGGGAGAAGTAAAATCCGGATAGAGAAATCACACGTCCACTTGCTTGATCACTATATCATATCCTAAGCGAGAATTTAGGCCCTCTTTGGATCGATATAGCCATAAATTCAAACCTATGAATTATTTTTCGCTAGTCGCCCGTCTGAGCCTTTCTTTAGCCTTTCATAAACCACAATTCCTTTACCCTTTTATAAAAACAAAACAAAATAAATAAATAAAAAATCAACCTACCCAATTTAGAATGAGTTTGAGAATAGGATGAATGAAGAAAAGAGAAGAGAAAAACCTGTGTAAACAAAAATTAGTTAGTTGCTTCAGAAAAGAAAAGAAGTTTCCATCCAAAGAAAAGAAAAGGAAAATAAAAATAGAAACAAAATAAAAACTCCAAAAGAATAAAAGAGTCAAAAAGCCAAAATAAAAAGGCTATGGATGGAAACAAAGTGTGGAAGCAAAAGAATAAGGGTTTCTCTAGTTACATAATATGAAGACTCTATTATCTTAGACTTGTCCTTTTTGAATATCCATTTCCTTCCTTCTTAAACCATCTCCTAATCCCCGCAACACTTAATAAAGACCTCTAGCTCAATTAAGAATATGTTAGTGTGATAGTAAGTCGCAGATGTGTTTGATATAACTCTAGTGCATTTCATAGTATTACTCATTGTATATATGTTTATTTGTAGATGATTGATTATTATGCATATATTAGCTTAGGTTTCGACTTGATTATTGTGTATTCATTGCTAGTGAGATATATAGATAATTGGGAGTATAAATAAGGAAACAATAGTTTTATTTCTTAGTCGTTGTAGTATAGATGAAGTGATATGGTAATATACTAAAAGCATTACTTTTGTATTAACTCTAATTCTTTATATTTTGAATGAGAATCATATGGGCAAATGTTATGTATATTATATATGTTATTAGTTACATGCATGTGTCTAATACTTTATGTTGTAGATGATATGGTGTGGACACACAGAAAATCATATCATCAGTACCTTATAAAGTATAAGTAATCGTTCACAACCTAGATGTATTTGGACAAACCATTGGTACGGTTTTAGTATAATGTGATATTAGTCTATCTTGACTATAGGATTACACTAGTACACTTTGTGTGTATTGAACATGACCAAGTGAGGTTGTTTCTCCTTATACTGACTATATAAGAGAACAAACGCCTCTGTTATTATGGATGCTTATCCTCCTAATCCGGATATAATAACAGGCACTTACATGCATTGTACATTGCTTTAAATCATCAATGAGTGAGATTCATTTGTGAATCAACAAACTCGATGGATTGGGTAATGACATTGCATGTAAGGTGTGCTGTTGATTATAGAAGGAATGTCCCCAAGAAGTCGGGTTGATGATGTCCCCTCGAGGAACTCAAAAGATTGCCATGTAAACCCCCGGGTGGATTTATTCCGACATGACAATGAGGTTGAGTGGTACTACTCAAGGACATAAGAAGTTGATTAATGTAGTTGTCAGTAACTTGACTTAATCAATGGACATTCGATATCTTAAACACGGGGAGATCAATGAGCATATAATTTGGAGCCCATAAATGCTGACATGTAATTTAGGATTAGGGCGGTAGTGTAACAATGGCCTTCAGTGGAATAAGCCATTTGTTGACAGACTTGGGCCGTGTGTTCGGGGCGAACATGGGAAACCCAAGCCCGTTAGGAAGCCCAACCCTAATTTCTCCTCATGGTCCCTGTTATAGCCTATAAATGGAATACTCTCTCTCTGGCCGAAATTCACTATTCATCTGAACAGAAAAAGAGGCAAGGAAAGTTAGATCCAAAGTTGGATCTAGCTTTGTGAGAAAGAAGGGGATTGGTAGATCGTTGTCCACACAATGTCCAATATATTCTAAAGGAATACAACAGAAGATCAAGGGGTTGATTGTTGATTCGGATTCATAAAGCTTGGATTCTCAGAGTTATCAAAACTAGATCTAAAAGGTATGTTCTCTATCCAAATCGTGGACACCCATTAATTCCGCTGCGCGTGGTATTCGCGGTTTGTAGAAATAGTCGTTTTGAAATAACGGTTCCTACATGAAGTTTGTTAGTACCTTCACTGGAAAACTCTCACGAAGCTATAACTCGTCCACTAGGGAATTCCTAGTGGTTTAAGGCATTGTTGCATACGGTCAATGCAATCACACTCGACGAAATGAGATTAGTTAGAACTCCATTTTTGGTCACTTATTCTAATTTCACATATTTGGTTGAGGGCAAGCAAAATGATGTTTGGGGGTGATTTGATAAGAGCCCAAAATTTTAGTTTTAACTCCTTAACAATAATACTTTTAGACCAACTATGTGAGTAATAAATAAGACTTAATGCTGATTACGTGATTTTATGTATTTCAGGCATTGGAGTCAATTATGTGCATAAATGTGTCACTTTTGCGAGATAAAGGAGGAAGGGTTGGTTGCTAAGAAGTTTTGTGATTAAAGGCCAATATTCAAGGAGAAAAAGCCTTTTTAAAGCTCGGTCAAAGCTGAAAAGTCAAAGTCAACGCGGACAGAAACAGCGCACAAAAGTCAGCAGAACTTCCGAATGCCATAATTTTGGACTCAGACCTCGGAATTGGGCCTACCATATGTCAAAACGACCGGCTTGGAAAGAGCTTTCCAATATTCCAAGCGTTGATCTAATCAGAGGAGCAGATGTGGATGAAAATTCTATTGAAGTCAAATCCAGCTAAAAAGGCCTCTGTGGACTGAAGAAATTGGGCTTTGGGCTCGATTTTCCGACCCAAAACATGGCTCCTCAGCCCATGCACGAAAAAGTGGATCTTTTCTCCTCCATTTCAAGACATAAGACTTAACTCTTAAGCATCTAGTTTTTTAGTTAGCCATTAGCCAATAATTTTAGATCTAGTAGTTTTACATTCAATTAATTAGTTAGAACAAGTAGATTTTTATTTAGAATCAGATTTTAGTTTTATAATAAGTAGTAGTTCTTTATTTCAATTTAGATTATTGATTCAATTCTTGTTTAGACTTAGTTTGTCTCCATTGATAATTAGTATTCATAATCTTAGTGCTAATTTAGTTTTAAATCTTGTTTTAATTCATTTGGAATCATCATTATTATTGTTCAAAGTAGATTTATAAGTTAATTATTTATCCAATAATGGGTTGTTCTATGTGTTCTTGTTTGAGAAGTGATAGTGTAATGATTCTAGGCTAAAACCTCCATTAGAGTGGGTTGAAGAAGCATTGATGACAACTTGATTGTGTAGTGTAGAAATAGTTGTAAGATTCTATTCCACTCTAGAAGGTAGTTGATTTGCCATGAGAATGGGTTGAGCTTCCTCACATGCTAGTCATTAGTTGGTAGAGATTGCCATGAATGATTAGGGATTAGAACGATCAATTCTTATCGTAAGAACATAAGAATTGGATTACAACAATCTATGCTAGTTTATTAAGTTTAATTCAAGGTGGAATCAAATTCCCCTAATTTTTAATCTAGATTCGAACCTTAGTTATTGAATTGTCATCGTAGTATTTAGAACATTTCGATTATGTCATTTCAATCGTTGTTAGCATAGTTACATAATCATTACTCTCATGACTTTGGTAGAACCGATAATCTTAGTTAGCATTGAATTCTAAAGAATTAGGAGTGGAACGAATTCTCTACTCTACTTAGTGCAATAGCATCGAGAGTGTAGAAAACTTTGATAACAATAGGCGTAAAATAGTTTTAGTTTTACTTATATTTGAGTTTAGTCGCTTATTCGTAGGTAAAACTATCATTTTACTTTTATCACTTCCCCTGTTTCTCTATCTCTGTTTGTTTACTTCGAAATCAATCGATATTAATTTACGTTACTTGCATTACAGTTAATTTACTTAAACCAACTAAATAACCTAAAATCCTACTCACCAAAAGTTGTAAATCCAGTTGTAAACCTTGCCGAGCCCTAAGGTATGGATGATCCCTTACTCGACCTATCCTACCAAACCCACGTGAGTAAGGTAACTTGACTAAACGGACGACTAACGGACTTTGGACTTTGGACTTTGGTCTTCAATCTTCAGACTGTGGACCTCGGAGTTAAGTAAAACCAAAACCATAAATTACCGTTTATCAAATGGCGCCGCTGCATGCCGAAGGACTCTGGACATTTAACGTAATAACTGAAATACATCACGTAAAAACCCCCTCCCCTGCCCCCTCATCTTTTTTATTTTCATTTCTTTTGCAATACTAACGTATTACGTAACTGTTTGCCCCAACTTTTCTTTTTCTACTAATAGATATATGTGAAACAGATTTTGTTTATCATTATTAGCACAGTCTAGGTATTCCGTAGGAAGTTGAAGTACTGACTTGATATTACAGTCTCGGACGAGACTATAATAGTAGAGCGCGAGACTAACCTGGAGTATCAACACTCCGATTTTCAAGTACAAGCCACTTTCCTTCTTAGTACTATTTTGGACTCTCTAGACCTGTTATACACCATCCAGTAAGTTCACGAGCTCAGGAGTTAGTTCGATCGTTATACAGGGAGTTGTGGGACGCCAGGTTTCGAATTCTTAAACTCCTCAAACTTTGTCGAGGATATTATTTGGTTGATTGCTATAACCTATTTTACATCGCATATTTGTGTGTTGCCATGAGAACTCTTTGCATGTATAGAATTTTTTCTAAGTAAATGTGGTTCGTCATTACATATTCATGTTCATACAATTAAAATGATTCGAATATATTTGGATCTGCGTAATTTCAAACCAACTGCTTAGATTATTTTTGTATGTGTATGTTACATCAATTCACGTATGTGGTATTCATTTGCATGAGTTCATTCTCGATATTCCTCTAGCTCACATATAATTGCACGTATCGGTAGCTCTAGATTATTGCATGTGTAGGACGTATTTCTATTCACGTATAAGTAATATAGATTTGCATGTGTAGACTTCCTGTGTAAAACTAGCATGTGTTAATTGTATGTTTAGTCTTCTATTTTCGCATCTCTCGTCTTTAATTGCATATTTCGTAATCACATCTCCATAATACATTAATTACGTACACTAAAATAAAAAAATTAAAATTAAAAAAATTAAAAAAATTAAAAAATTAAAAAATCTTAATAATAAAAATTTCATCATAATCATCTTAATAATACCCCGCATAATACACCATCATAAATCATCCTCCTATTCCATCAGTGTCTAGCAAACTTGCAAGAATGAGGTTACCTAATTAAGGAACGTGCTAGCACGGACAACCTCCCTCAATTCTCTCAGGTGACCTGGCTGCTGGAATATTCACACGTTATTCTAGCTTACCTGCTCAAGTTAGCAATAACTCAGGAGGACGTGTTTCACCTCCCTCCTGTAGGAACCGTTATGGTTTCATGTCAACGACTACAAACCGTGCAAAACCCATGCACAGCAGAATAAGGGTGATCATGATTTTGTTTAGAATCATACCTTTGATCAGCTGTGATATCTCTGAGAATATGAATTCTATGAATCAACAACCTCTTGATCTTCTGTTGTATTCCTATCCTTGGAATGGACGTTATGTGGGCAACGATCTACCAACCTTTTCTTTCTCTCTTGAGCAATCACTGAATATTTTAGCCAAGAGAAAAAGGTTTCTTTATATAGGCTACAACAGGGACCATGAGGAGAAATTAGGGTTAGGTCTCCTGACGGGCTTGGGATTTCCATGTTCGCCCAGAACACACGGCCCAAGTCTATCAACAAATAGCTTATTCCATTAAAGGTTACTGTTGCACTACCGCCCTAATCCCAAATTACGTGTATTACGGTTATGGGCTCCATATTATATGCTCGTTGATATCCACGTGTTAAGATATCGAATGCTCGTTGATTAAGTCAAGTTACTGACAACTATATTAATCAACTTCTTATGTCCTTGAGTAGTACCACTCAACCTCATTTTCATGTCAGATTAAATCCACTTGTAGGGTTTACATGACAATCCTTATGAGCTCCTCAAGGGGACATCATCAACCCGACTTATTGCGGGTCACAGATTCCTTCTATAATCAATAACACACCTTACATACAATGTCATTACCTAATCCATCGAGTTTGTTGATTCACAAATGGATCTCACTCATTGATGATTTAAAGCAATGTACAATGCATGTAAGTGCATGTTATTATATCCAGATTAAGAGGACAAACATCCATAATAACAGAGGTGTTTGTTCTCTTATATAGTCAGTATAAAGAGAAACAACCTCACTTGGTCCTATTCAATACACACAAAGTGTACTAGTGTAATCCTGTAGTCAAGATAGACTAATACTAGATTATACTACAACCATACTAATGGTTTGTCAAAATCTATCTAGGTTGTGAACATTTACTTATACTTTATAAGGTACTGATGATATGATCTTCTGTGTGTCACCACACACCATATCATCTACAACATAAAGTATTAGACGCATGCATATAACTAATAACATATATAATATGCATAACATTTGCCCATATGATTCTCATTCAAAATATAAAGAATTAGAGTTAATACAAAAATAATGCTTTCAGTATATAACCCTATCACCTCCTTCCTTAATTCTCAATTCCCCTATCATAATTCGTTCCTTATGAGCCTTGAATTAACATTTGTGTTTGTATGAGACTACGGTCTGGTAAACATAAGGAATTATAACTTATCGTCGTCAGAAATACAATAAATAACTACTTCAATTATCTCCTAGATATAATTCTTCCTCCGTAAACCAACCTCGTCAAGTATCTCCGTTGCCATTATCTCCCTTAGTTATGGCCCAGGCAAATCCCACAGTCGAGAAACCCCTTTTGGAGTTCTATACTGCCTTATAGGAAGGACCTGCTTCCTGCATTAAACTCGATGAGATTGCAGGTGATTTTCACATTCCAACAAACATTTTCGGTTTGTTACCTGTTTACAATGGTCGAGACCATGAAAAATAGTACAATCATCTTCGTCAGATGCAACAAGTAGTCACCACTTTTCGCCATCCGACCGTTACCAACGAACAAGTCTTGCTTAGGTTGTTTCCCTTCACCTTAGATGATAAAGCTTTAGTTTGGCTTGCGGGCGAAGCACCACAATCCCTTGACACATGGGCCAAGCTCGAACAAGCATTCATGATAAAGTTCTATACTCAGAAGAAAACTACAGAGATGCTTCAAAAGATTCAATTCTTTTGCCAGCATCCCCAGGAATCTTTTACAGAAGCATGGAGCAGATTTATGGATCTGCTTCTCGAATGTCCCCATCATCAACTTGACACAGCTGTCTTAGTTCGGTCATTTTTTAATGGTCTCTCTGACCATCAAAAGGATACATTAGACATCATGAATGGCAGTTGTTTCATGGACAAAGGCGTTACTGAAGCATACACTTTTCTCAAGAAACAAGCTTCACAACACACCCATTGGGGTAACACTGATTCTTCCAGATCTTCTAAAGACACTCCTACCAAAGTTACGTCTATGTTCGAGGACAAACTCGATCCGAAATTAAAAACTTTAATCGAGTAACTAACCAAAAAGGTTGATGCTCTTTCGGTTCAAGTAAATGATCATAAACCCAAACAAGTCATGGCTGCCAATGCTTCTCCTGTCTTCTTTGCTTAAGTCCTGAGCACGCCAATTGATAAGTGCTCAAAAGTAATGATTTATAACCCCAATTATGTGTATGTTAGTCTCCATTTTATATTTAAATATTCTAATATGATGCAATTTGAGATTTTGCAAGTCAAATAACCTAAATGTGAAATATGGAGGAAAAAAGTCAAACAAGTCAAAAAGGAGTCACTGGGAATTCAACTAAAGGCTTAGGGAAAAAATGTCATATTTGTCTCCATAAGTGTCAAGCTTAATGGGACTCTAAAAGAGGATAATAATTGAGTTAGAAGAGTCTTCAATCTGATCTCAAAGCCTTAATTTCGACTTCATAGGAAGATGAGATCAACATGGAAAAGAAGTCAGAGTTTCACAAGAATTGGGAAATTGAGAGCTGTCAGAAGTTGCAGCTTAGGAAATAGCCTACAGGGCAAAGTGGGGCACGTCTAACTTTGGTCCAACCAAATTTAACTTTTCCAGGATTGCTTCTAGAAAGATTTTAGAAAGTTTGACACCAAATAAACATAGGATTAGGATCTCTATCTAGACGAGCATGTAAGCCAATATATAAGGCACAAAAACCTCAGTTTATACTATCTAGGAAATTTAGTGTTTTTATCTTAGATCTAAAATTAAGAGAAAAGAAAGTTCAGACCTTTTCACCATTAATAGCTATAAAGATTATTCAGTTTCATATTGTGTGCATAACATAGTATGAGGAGCTAATTTCCCTTCTCTTGGGAAGGGAGATGAAGCCTTTTTCTTATGTTTTAGTTTAGTTCTTCTTATATCATGTTTTAGTTTAAATCCCTCATTGAGTTTCTTCTTATTCATCCATTGATCTAATGCTCCTGTGGAGGTTAGGAGGTCTTAGGGTAATTCATGATTGTGTAGAGCCGAATACCACAAACCCTAGATTCTTTTCTTCTAGTTTTTAGTGTTATAGTGTGATGATTGGATTCTTTATGGCACCTCAATTAGTTGTATGGTCAATGCCACATGTGGATTTTCCATTGCACCTAGAGTTGTATATTGAATGCCACTTAAAACATAATTTGGTTAGATAGAAGATATCATTGGAGATTGAAGAAGTATTTGATGGAAAGATAGAAAGTACGTTGGAAGCCACATATTATCATCATGGTTATGAGCATAAGGTTTGTAGGTATGGTGAGTTTCTATTGGTGATTTATATTAAGCACGATAGGAAGATTTATTAGACTAATTCTATGATTTTGGTGGATTCATCTCTCCCAAGATATTCTCTCTCTTCATTCATATTGATATATTTAATTTAGTTTATACTTAGTTTACATCTCAAATCAAATCAACTATATATTTGTCATTACTTAGCCACATCTTTTACTTGCATCCATTAGAGTAATTTAGATTAGGAATTTCTATCATCATCACTTAATTATTTAGAGTAGGATTGATACCTTGCTAGCCACTATACTAATCAATATTTATTAAGCTAAGTAAGATTTGCAAAAGATACGTAACACAAACAACGACACAAATAATAACGTGTTGCGTGCTTTTTCAATGGCGCCGTTGCCCGCTCTAAATTGATTAGGTGATAGAATATTTAATTTAGATTACTTTAATTTAGGAATTCATATAGTATAAATTGCATATTTAGCATAATTAGATTAATTTAGCATAATTCAATTAGATTTGCATAGTAAAAAGTATTTTCATAAAGTTTAGCGTTTGTTTAACATAAAAGAACAGTATAGAAAACATATTTATAAATTTCAAAAAATTCTGAAATTTTACAGAGTTGATCTGTACAGTATCGGTAATTTATTGAATATTTTTTGAATTTTTAGTACTTGTCTTACCTGGGTAACTAACATCGTCCTTGCAGTACCCCATTTTCAGTTTTCAGGACGCAAGCATCTGTAAAAACAGTCGAGCAGAGTTATTTGAACATTATCAAAAATTCTAAACTTTTTACAGGAGTAACCTCGATTCGTCAGGAGATTCCAGTCAAAATTTGAGTATTGTTTGACCTGTTTTGACCACTTAACTAGTTACTTGTTTTCAGTGTGTTCTGCAGTTTTTCAGGACCAAGGTCTCTGGAAGAACAGTCGAGAAGAAGGATCTGTAAAGCTCCAAATAATCCAAAATTTTTATAGGATCACCCCTAACACGTCAGCAGACTCCAGTAAAAATTTCGTGATTTTTAGTTCTCTTTTACTTATTTATTCAATTGATTGTTTACAGTGTGTGCAAAACACTTCTTCACTGGACTCTGCAGGATTAAACAGTTAAGAAGAGGACTTAGCAAGCTCCGATTGCTCTGAAATTTTACAGACTACTCCCTTGACGTATCAGGTAGCGTCTATAAAAATTTCAAAATTTTTGGACTTGTTTTGCTTGCTTTAACAGTAAGTGTTTCTCTTCCACCGTGAATCCCCTGTTAGCGGTTTCATAATTAGCATTAATAGTTAACATCATATAGTTTGATAATATAATTTAGTTAATTAAGTGCATATTAGATTATTTTATATAGATTTATTATCTAGTGCATGATATAGCTTTATTATCTAGTGCATGAAAACTTGGTTTCATGATTCACCTCGTAAACGTTTAATCAGAAGAGCTAATTCTTGTAACAATCTTCCAATTCTGGTTTTGGAGGAGACCACACCATCGAACTCAGGATCTGATTCTGAATCTGAAACACACACACCACTAGTAGACTTAGAAGATACACCAGAGAGAGTACCATTAGACGCCATGGCTGATTAAAGAACTCTTAGCACCTTGTTTCAACCTATCGCGGTTCAACCACCGAACTGCATAATGATGCCCGACAATAACAATAACTATGAGATTAAGCCCACCATTCTTAATATGTTGCCAAGATATTATGGCAAAACAAATGAAGAACAGTATAATCATCTAAATAAGTTCTTGAGCATATTAAGTACTTTTAAAGAACCTCATCTTTCCCCTGAAGAGACTAGATTAAGGTTGTTCCCATTGACTCTTGAGGATGTCGCACTAGGTTGGTATAGATCCCTACCCTCTAATTCTATAACTACTTGGGAGCAGCTATCACAAAAGTTTATGAAACAATATTACCCTTTACGTAAAACTGAAGCCATGCAATTGGCTATTTCAACCTTCAAAGGAAAACCTAATGAAGAGTTTCATACAACATGGGATAGATTTAATGATTTACTTGTCCGTTGTCCACATCATGGTTTTGACATACTTAATATCGTACATTACTTTTATAAAGGTCTTTCACCAATGAACCCGTGGAGTTAATTGAATCAATGAATGGAGGAAGATTTACTAGTCTTACTCCTGATGAAGCCTACACTTTTTTGCAAAACTTTTCTGAGAGTTCTAAGGATTGGGCCAATAGTAGTGACCATGAGGACATGGAACGGGTAGATGGGGGGATGAGTTTTAATAAACCAGGTATGTATGAGGTTAGAAATGATAGTGATTAAGAATTAAAAGCTACACTAGTTAGTTTAACCATAGGAATCAAAAACTTAAACAAGAAATTTGATTCATTCACTTTAAACCATCCAAGGAATAATCAACCTCAACAAGCAATGAGTGTCAATCAATTTTGTGAAAATTGCCTTACTACAGATCATGACACCTCAGTTTGCTCTATATATGTTGCTCAAGGTATTGATGATGTTTGTGCTTTTAATACATTCAAAAGACAGGGTTATCAAAATAATTTTAATAACAACAACAATTATAACCCAGATCTTAGAAATAACTCAAACAATTCATGGAGACAAAATATGTCTCCACAGCAAAACCAATATGGTTTTCAAGGTAATCAAGGGAACAATAGGCAACAATACATGAATAATAGAGGCGCAGTAGCACCTTCTCCACAGTATTACCCACAACAACAACAACAACAACAACAATAACAACAACAAACAAATATGAATAGAGAATTAGCTATTGATCCTATGGCTAATTACCAAACCCAACTCAACACCACAGATGAAAGCATGAAAGCTTTAGCCACCAAAACCGAGAATGAATTCAAAAGAATTGACCAAAAAATTGATATTATGGCTCAACAAATAACTCAACAGATGAGCCAACAATTCAATCAAATGCTAGCTAGTCAAGTAGACAGACCCAAGGGAACTCTACCAAGTCAACCTAAACAAAACCCTAAAGGTAAAAATGTTTATCAAGTTAAAACCACCCCTTCATCTGCACCCACAGAGGCAGTTAACTTAATATCTACCCTTAGGTTAGGAAAGAAAGTAGATAACAAAGTTAACATACCTGATTCTAATAAAGTTGTTATAACAAAAGATAAGGAAAAGGCAGTTGAAACTAAAAAAACCAAAGAGCAGGTAATCGAAAAAATTCCACCCGCACCATTCCCCTCTAGGTTAAAAGATAACAAAAAGGAAGCACAATATAATGAGATCATGAATATTTTTAAAAATCTACATATCAATATTCCTTTTCTAAGTGTAATTAAACAAATACCTTCATATGCAAAATTTATAAAAGACCTAGTAAAGAAGAAAAACAAATATTCCTAAGGACGCTTTTATTGCACAAAGTTGTTCATCCTTTCTACAGAACAAAGCCGTAGTAAAACATAAGGACCCCGGTAGTCCTACAGTTACGTGTAGAATAGGAGAGGACCCCGGTTGATCAAACATTATTGGATTTAGGTGCTAGTGTGAATTTGTTACCTTACTCAGTCTATAAACAACTAGGGTTAAAGGACTTGAAACCAACAAATGTTAGACTATAGTTAGCAGATAGGTCTATTAAGATTCCACGAGGGGTAATAGAGGATGTGATTATCAAGGTCTCTGATTTTTATTACCCCGTTGATTTTATAGTTCTTGACACTTTACCTACAAATGGAAACCAAATTCCTATCATTTTGAGTAGACCATTCTTACCAACAGTATAAGCTCTAATAAATTGTAGGAATGGGAACATGTCTATCACTTTCGGGAATATGAGAGTAGATGTAAACATATTTACACTATTTAGAAACCCTGACGATGATATGGAAAAGATAGATGATCTATGTGTAGTACACACAATAGCTAATAAAAGTTTTAGAAACACTCACCAGAAAGATCCATTTTTATCATGTGTATCACAATTAGGCATGAATTATAACAAGGATAATATTATACACCATATTAATACATTGCTAGACACTGGTCAACCTCATACAAAAATAGAAGACATTCGAGCATCTTTATGTCAAGCTACTTTTAATCGTAGATTTATCAAAGATTTAATTAAGATGGCTCGCTCTCTACTAAAATGTATAGGTCACACATGGAAAAGAAGGAAGATAAAAAAAAGCAAAAATCAAATTACAAACAAGTTTTAAGTATAGGGAATCTGACTATAAAAGACCCACAAATTTATAAAATTAATTACTTAAGCTAGTTAGGGGGGTAACCTTAAGTTTCCCCCCTCTGTGTCGGCTGGCGAAATTAAACGTAACGCTTATGGGAGGCAACCCAAGTAGTTTAAATAAATAGTTTAATCAGTAGCTCATGACAAGGAAATCGAACTGAGAAAATAAATGCGTACCTGAACCTGTGTTGAAGGTATAAAGTAAAAAACTCAATGAATTCTTGGGCTTTTTATATTTCCATTCCAACTATGAGTAGCTTTCTCCAAATGCAATTCAAACAATGATAGAGGACTAGGGAAGTTCCAATATAACCAGGAAAACTAACCCAATTCATACAAAGCAAAAGAGGGAGAGTGCTATAGATTTTGGAATTCGAGTTAAGATAGGAGTTGAAATCTACCCAGCGTCAGGAAGCTGTAGCTTCACGATTATGACTAGTAGAGAGGTGGAGCACTTCTGAAAGTTTTCCTATAAAACTATATTTTGTAGCGTCTCCTGCATTCACTACATCAACACTTTCCACATCTCTGTATTCTTTATCCCATCAACACAAAAGGTTCGGGGAGGAGCTTTAAACATCAAGAGTATGGAGAATTAATTAGTTTTTAGTCGTTATGGTATAGTATTAGAAAAAGGGTAGAAGTAGTAGTAATAAGTTATTTCCTGCTGTCATGGGCTTAGTTGTTTTTTTTCTTATATTATCAATAGTTTATAAATATGATTTTTTTTTTTATGAATAAGAATTCAATTTATATGAGCCTAGAAGTGTTATGTGATGCATCTATATCACTGCGTGAACTAGTGAGGTGAAATTCCTCTCTGTTTCGGTCAAGTGAGGTAGAATACTTTTGTGTTTTGGAACCAAATCCTACTCTAAGTATCGATCCAGTTAAATGGGCTTGAATACTATAAAAAAGCCAAATCAAACAAAAAAAAAAAGAGACCGATCTTCTTCTTCTTCCAGCCGCACCCACCACTCCTTCTTCTTCCAGCCGCATTCACAGCTCCCTTATCGTTATCACAATGAGTTTTCCTCATAACATAGCATCCACCACTCCCTCATCATTATCACCACTTCACCCCACCCATTAATAGGCGCTGCAAACTCCAGTCATCGTTATTAACACTTGCTAACTAGCAAGATTGACCACCGGTCAGTTCCCAATTGTTTCTAATTCTATATTCTGGAATTCCACAATTCCAAACAGTATTTTGGACATCTTGCTTTCCCGATTAACCGCTTAAATTTTTTCTAGATACACTGCTCAGCTTCGGTTACGGGTTGTCAAAATTCTCGATTTGAATTTGGGTTTCTATTTTTTAATGTTGTATGGAGGGAGACTGTAGGAAATAAAGGGCAATAATGTGATGAAGTATGGGTATTTGTTTAGGCTTGAGAGGATTTTGAGAGAAAGAAGTTCCTGAACATTAAGGACTTGTTCGCTCTTTTGTGATCCAGTTTTGAACTTTAATGACTGATTCACGGTCCTTCACTGATTCGGTGTGCTATATTGGTTCTTTTCTTAAGTTTGGCCAATATATAATACGCCAGCTCAAGGACAAGTTGACAAACAGTTGGACATGACGGCCGAACAAAAAATTCAGGCAGAACTATGTTATGGAGAATTGTTTGATAACAATGCCATGAACGGATTTTTTAAACAAGAATGCGAAAATCGGGGTTGGGACTGTCTCTTGTATTCTAAGGGTGACAAATGTCCTGAAGATATATTGTTTGATGTTTTTATGATTGTTGAATCGATTATGAGAAGGCGAGTGGCCTCAAAAAATGGAGTTGTATTGGGATAATGAATCCGACCTTATTATCATAACTGATTTTATGGTAGAAAAATTTGGACTCAGCTCACAGTTCTGCATTTTCTTAATAACTATTTTTGATCACTCATGTACTTGATTGTCTATTATGGTTTTATCTCTTTTATTTTTAGGCAGAGACAAATCTTGTATTCCGTGCAACAATGAAACTATTGTTTTAAGTTATTATTATTATTATTCATTGTTTAATTTTTTTTTTTTTTTCAGTAGTGTCATTTGTACATGTGACTCATGTATTCCACTCTAGCACTTTCTCTCTGCCTTTTTGAAGACGTGTCACTCTATGGTATGAGCACATGACAAATATTTAGTCGTTGTAGTAATTTTAATCCTCATAAATCATTACTCTTATTTGTTTTGTTAAGGATATAAATTCTACAGATTTTAGCTAATGTAATTTTGCACGCATTTAAGGTAATATCCCTCCTTCTCTGATTATTTCAATTATGGTAAACTTTCAATTATTTTATTTAGTCATTGAGGACAATGCCTAATTTAGTTAAGGGGGTGAGAATCAAAATTTTGCAATATTTTAATTACAATATTTGGAAAGTTTATATGTGAATTATGGTGATTCTAGGTGAAAAGTATATTTTTATTGTTTAAACTGGCTAATGAAATTGGAAATTATAAGTCATAATCAGGATTAGTAAGACTTTTAGACTAAGTTTCTATTACTAGAAATAGATCTCACTGATAAAAGTCTTAGTCTAGAGGAAGTTCATATAATACACCACTAGAGGAATTTCAAATGAAAGAGCAACTTAAACTTTTACCAAACTAGAGGATTAGTACAGAGACTTGACCTGTGAGACTTGAGCCTTTCAATTTTAAATTTCTTGGAGAGTCTTTACATAAATCTGAGTCCAAGTTGACTCAACCATTTTTCTGTGCTTAAATTCATTGTGTAGTCTCATTTATTCTTGATTTGGTCAATCAAGAGGTGGCATCAACTGGGGAGATAGCCATTAAGTCTTGTAGTCTATTCAAAGCGGAATATCATACTGATAAGTCAAGTAGTGAACCAATCAGCCTTTATCCCACCTAGTAGGATTATCATGTTAACCACTTTTGAGCCTTATATATTAAACCTTTTATTCTTAAACCAATCATCTTAAACCCAACTCCAGATAAGGAGTATATCCCATATTATTAGCCTTATCCATATTTCTGAGGATTTCTAAAGAACTAAAGAGAAAGCTAGAATGAAGAAGATTTTGAAGGAAATTTTACCAAAGTCAAATGAAGAAAATCATTCCTTTTGCTCAAAGAAAATAAAAAGAAAAAAAAAAAAAAAAAAGAAGAAAAAAGAAATTATATAAATAATTGAGCAGAAGTAGTGATAGAGTTCAAGTGTTGCAGTCTACAAGTGAAGAAAATTTCCAAGAAGGTCAAAAGCAAAAAGTCTTTAGTATATTCTCAGAAATTTTTGAATCCTTTTTACCCTTTTCTTGTTAACCTGTCCTAAGCCCCGTTTTAATATCCAGACTTATCACTAAAGTATGATATGAAGTGTAGAATAGGTGAAAGGATGCTAAAGTGAAGGACCCGACACTTCAAATGTGATTGACATTCTTTCCATGAGACTTTATTTATATATTTGAAAATTTCCATCTTTCTAACTAAATATGTGGGATGCTCTACTTTTTACTCATTTCCCTGTATATGGAGGTAAAATATAAAACTTATCTGAGAGAGATTTTCTTGTGAGTGTATGAAATAGTGAGATTTGAAGTCAAAATAATAATCCAAAGGGGAGGTAGAAATTCTGTTGCTTGGAAAAGAGAAAGGAATCAAAATGGTTAAAATGAATAAGCTCTAGTTAGGATGATTAGTCAGTCTTTTCTATCTTTATGAATAGAACATTAGCCTAATGTTTTATGATCATGGGTGTGATAAGTAATAACCTTTTGATTTAGATACTTTAACTGAAAAAGTTGCTTTATCTAGATTTCAGCATAGTTCATTTGTAAAATTGATTTTGTGGGTATATCAACTGAAAACCCTCAATAGGCTATAACTCGTCATTTAAGGGCAACTTAAAGGTTTAAGGCCTTGTTGCATGTGGTAAATGCAACCGTGATGCCTGTGAAAGTGAGTTAGTTTATTATTTAATTAGTATTGTTAGCTTTGAACACTTCTCTAGTATAACACATATTTGCTAAGAGACTAGCAAAATGTTAGTTGGGGGTTGTGATAAGTGCTCAAAAGTAATGATTTATAACCCCAATTATGTGTATGTTAGTCTCCATTTTATATTTAAATATTCTAATATGATGCAATTTGAGTTTTTGCAGGTCAAAGAACCTAAATGTGAAATATGGAGGAAAAAGAAGTCAAACAGGTCAAAAAGGAGTCACTGGGAATTACAACTAAAGCCTTAGGGCTAAACGTCATATTTGTCTCCATAAGTGCCAAGCCTAATGGGACTCTAAAAGAGGATAATAATTGAGTTAGAAGAGTTTTCAATCTGATCTCAAAGCCTTAATTTTGACTTCATAGGAAGATGAGATCAACATGGAAAAGAAGTCAGAGTTTTACAAGAATTAGGAAACTGAGAGCTGTCAGAAGCTGCAGCTTGGGAAATAGCCTACAGGGAAAAGTGGGCCATGTATAACTTTGGTCCAACCGAATTTAACTTTTCTAGGATTGCTTCTAGAAAGATTTCAGAAAGTTTGACACCAAATAAACATTGGATTCGGATCTCTATCCAGACGAGCATGTAAGCCAATATATAAGGCACAAAAACCTCAGTTTATACTATCTAGGAAATTTAGTGTTTGTATCTTAGATCTAGAATTAAGAGAGAAGAAAGTTCAGACCTTTTCACCATTAATAGTTATAAAAATTATTCCTTTTCATATTGTGTGCATAACTTAGTATGAGGAGCTAATCTCCTTTCTCTTGGGAAGGGAGATAAAGCCTTTTTCTTATGTTTTAGTTTAGTTCTTCTTCTATCATGTTTTAGTTTAAATCCCTCATTGAGTTTTCTTCTTATTCATCCATTGATCTAATGCTCCTGTGGAGGTTAGGAGGTCTAGGGGTAATTCATGATTGTGTAAATCCAAATACCACAAACCCTAGATTCTTTTCTTCTAGTTTTTAGTGTTATAGTGTGATGATTGGATTTTTTATGGCACCTCAATTAGTTGTATGGTTAATTCCACATGTGGATTTTCCATGGCACCTAGAGTTGTATATTGAATGCCACTTAAATCACAATTTGGTTAGATAGAAGATATCATTGGAGATTGAAGAAGTATTTGATGGAAAGATAGAAAGTACGTTGAAAGCCACATATTATCATCATGGTTATGAACATAAGGTTTGTAGGTATGGTGAGTTTCTATTGGTGATTTATATTAAGCATGATAGAAAGATTTATTAGACTAATTCTATGATTTTGGTGGATTCATCTCTCCCAAGACATTGTCTCTCTTGATTTATATTCATATATTTAATTTAGTTTAGTTTATGCTTAGTTTACATCTCAAATCAAATCAACTATATATTCGTCATTACTTGGCCACATCTTTTACTTGCATCCATTAGAGTAATTTAGATTAGGAATTTCTATCATCATCACTTAATTATTTAGAGTAGGATTGATACCTTGCTAGCCACTATACTAATCAATATTTAATAGGCTAAGTAAGATTTGCAAAAGATACGTAACACAAACAACGACACAAATAATAACGTGTTGCGTGCTTTTTCACCGATTCTTATTGTCCTTTGGCGTACGAGTGCCCTCCCCAACCATCTGAAGAGGCTTGTGCTTTCAACATCCCTAATGCACCTTAGCGACAACATCCGAATTTGGCTTGGGGTCCCCCTGCCCAACAACAAGCTCCTTTGGGTGTCAACAACGTTCCTGTACGACCACCCGCGAACTACAATTCCTACCATCAAGGGTATCGTCCCCAATTCTAGCAAGGGCAAAGTCATTTTCCCAACAACACAAATATAGGGTACCAAAACAACCACAGCCTTGTTCCCGCTAATCAAGGATATGGCTACCAAAATCAACCCGTAAACAATAACCGTGAACTTGTTCCTGCTGCTCTACTGGTACAATCCACTGCCGATAAAATAGCTAAAATTTTTCTGACTTACATGAATGAACTGAATCAAATCCTAGTATCTATCCAACAGTCTCTTTAGCTATTAGCACAAGATAAAAGTCAAAAGGGCATGTTTCCTGGCCAACCAGTTCCAAACCCAAAGCTCACAAACACTGCCTTTGAACTCAACAATGCACTTGGATCTAGTATTCCCAGCTAGGGTGAGGTAAATGCCATTACCACTCTTCGTTCTGGCCGAACCATCAACAATCACATACGTATGCCAGATGTCGAATTGGCGGAAGCCACAGCTGACTTCCTTCCAACTCCTACCTCGCAACCTATAGCGGACGAAGTTGTTCCTTCCAAATCCACATCCACGTCCCTAGGGAAAGACATCATTGATCCATATGTGTGATTCCACCCAAAAGCTCCGTTCCTTACCCGTTTGGCAAAGAACAAACCTGACGAACATTTCGATGAGATCTGTGAAACCTTCAAAAATTTAACCATAAACCTACCTTTTCTAGATGCGCTTAAGCATTTGCCCAAGCATGCCAAGTTTTTGAAGGACATGTGCACCAACAAACGATGTATGAATGTTCCTCAACAAGCATTCCTCATTGAGCAGTTTCCCTCGATTACTACTACCAATAGTGTGGTTAAATACAAAGACCCAGGTCGACTAACTGTACCATACACGTTAGGCGACAAGTATACCGCTACCACACTTTTAGACCTAGGCACCAATGTTAAATTACTTCCCTACTACTTATTTAAGTAGTTATGTCTTCATGAATTAAAACCTACTAATATGACCTTGCAACTCGCAGATCGCTCCATCAAGTACCCAAAGGGCATTGTAGAAAACGTCATAGTCAAGGTTCAAGATTTTTACTACCTAGTTGATTTTGTCATTCTAGATACCGAAGTATCCTGTGACTCCATTCCTATCATTTTGGGACATCCATTTCTTGCAACTGCTAATGCTCTCATCAATTGTCGGGATGGTTCATTGACATTGTCTTTCGGGAACCTTTCTGTCAAAGTCAACGTGTTTAAGTTAATGAAACAATTTCCCGATCCTATAATAGAGGGTGAGATTAGCCTGGTTGATAGCTGGCATAGGAATATTTCACAAACTCTTTTCCCCCAGACGAGGTACACCAATTTCTTTCTTTTGATAATCCTGAGTTTGACGATGACTCGTACATTAAGGATGTTCATGCATTATTAGAGTAAGTACCACTATTTGACCCTACTGTTGCATTACCAACTGATTCAGAAGAATTGGAATCGCTCTTTTCCATTGAAGAGGCAACCCCTCATAAATCCTTGATCCCCACTCCTCTAACTCTGGATTTAAAACCTCTACCCTCTGATTTGAAGTTTGTGCATCTTGATCCCGATGGTAGTCACCCTATAATAATTTCTTCTCACTTGACTACGAATGAAGAAGCATGTTTGATTCATGTCATTCGTGCTCACCGCTCCGCTATCAGTTGGTCCTTAAATGATATCAAAGGAATAGACTGTAGTGTATGCACGCATCGCATACATCTGGATTACGGCATAAAGACATCGAGAGAACCACAACGTCGCCTTAATCCCGCCATGAAAGAGGTAGTAAGGGAGGAAGTTATATGTTTAATTGATGCGGGTATCATATACCCTATCTCTGATAGTGACTGGGTTAGTCCTGTCCACGTTGTTCCCAAAAAGTCCGGCATTCAAGTTGTACAAAATGAAAATGGTGAATGCATCTCCATTCGCATTCCATTAAAATGGAGAATTTGCATTAACTATTGCAAACTTAATGCCAGAACACGTAAAAATCACTTCCCTCTTCCATTTATTGACCAGATGCTAGACTGTTTAGCTGGTCATGCTTACTACTATTTTCTTGATGGCTATTTCGGCTACTTCCAAATTGTCATCGATCCTGCCGATCAAGAAAAGACAACTTTCAAATGTCCCTTTGGAACCTTTGCATACAAACAAATGCCTTTTGGTTTTGCAATGCCCTAGACACTTTCCATTGCTGCATGCTTCACATTTTCAGTGATATGGTGGAATGTTATATGGAAGTCTTCATGGATGACTTTTTCATTTACGGAAATTCCTTTGATGACTGCCTATCCAACCTTTCTAAAGTGTTAACGCGTTGCGAAGAGAAAAATCTGGTACTTAATTAGGAGAAGTGTCATTTCATGGTGACCAAAGGAATTGTTCTAGGTCACATCATTTTGAAAGACGGGATAGAGGTTGATAAATACAAAATTGTTAAAATTGCTTCGCTACCTTTCCCCCGAACAGTTCGTGATATCTGTGCCTTTTTAGACCACGCTGGGTTTTACAGGCAATTCATTCAGGATTTTTCTAAAGTTGCTCGACCCTTAACCAATCTCCTGCTTAAGGATGTGGTATTCGACTTCAATTTCAATTGCGAGCAAGCTTTTGAAACTCTAAAAATCACACTAACTACCGCTCCTTTCATTCAACCCCCTGATTGGTCTCAACCATTCAAACTGATGTGTGACGCTAGTGACTTTGCTATTGGCGCCGTACTAGGCCAATGACGTGATGACAAACCCATTGTCATTTACTATGCTAGTAAAACTCTTAATGACGCTCAACATAATTACACAACAACTGAGAAAGAGTTCCTAGCTGTTGTCTATGCTTTGGATAAGTTTTGCCCTTACCTAGTTGGATCATCCACCATCGTATATACTGACCATGCCGCACTTCAGTACCTACTCGCAAAAAAAGACACGAAACAAAGATTGTTCCGCTGGATCCTTCTCTTGCAAGAATTCACCCTAGAAATCAAAGACAAGAAAGGAACCGAAAATGTCGTGGCCAACCATTTATCAAGGCTGGTTGGTGACATTGACAGTGATTCTGAAGCCATATGTGATTCCTTCCCAGACGAATATTTGTACTCCATTTTCTCCTCTCTATGGTACACGGATATCTTTAACTACCTAGTTACTGAGGAAATTAATTCCTGTTGGTCACGTCCTGATCGTAAAAAATTCTTATCCATTGTAAAATATTATTTCTGCAATGACCCTACCTCTTTAAGTATTGTTCCGACCAACTCATTCGTCGCTGCATTCCCGACTGAGAACACACCGACGTGTTATCTTTTTGCCATAAACAATCTTGCGGTGGTCATTTCAGTGGGAAGAAAACTACAGCCAAGGTTTAACAATGTGGTTTTTACTGGCCTACCTTTTTTCGCAACGCACATGAACATTGCAAAGCTTGCATTCGTTGTCAGCACCTAGGTCGAATTACCCAATGCAATATGATGCCCCTAAATCCTATCTTAATTGTGGAAATTTTTTATGTTTGTGGCATTGATTTTATGGGACCTTTCGCTATTTCTCAAGGTTTTCTCTACATTCTAGTCGTTGTGGACTATGTGTCCAAATGGATTGAGGCACTCGCATGTCACTCAAATGACCATAAGACTATCGTGAAATTTGTAAAAGAAAACATTTTCTCTAGGTTTAGTGTCCCAAAATCTATCATCAGTGATGGGGGTACACATTTTTGTAATAAATTTTTTGGGTTTTTAATGAAGAAATATGAAGTGACTCACAAAGTTGCTACTCCATATCATCCACAGACGAGTGGCCAAGTGGAAGTCTCTAACAGGGAGATAAAGTCCATTATGGAGAAAACTGTCAATCCATCAAGAAAAGACTGGTCTCTCTGCTTATCGGATGCCTTGTGGGCATACTGAACAACCTTTAAGACACTTATTGGGATGTCTCCTTACGGCATCATTTTTGGAAAATCTTGTCATCTGCCAGTTGAACTTGAGCATCGTGCCCTATGGCCCATCAAAAGCCTCAATTACAAAATCAATACGGTAGGCGAGAAGTGAACACTGCAATTAAATGAGCTAGAGGAGATTCAGAGTGATGTTTATGATCTCTCAAAATCCTACAAAGCTAATATGGAAAGGGTGCACGACAAGCATATTTTGCATAAAGATTTCGAAATTGGCCAAAAAGTTTTACTGTACAACTCTAGATTATACATTTTTCCCGGTAAATTGAAAACACGATGGTCTGGTCCTTTCTTTGTGTCAGCTGTGACACATTATGGGGCAATCTTTTTGCTTAGTCCACAAGATAACAACAAATTTCAAGTAAATGGACAACGCCTCAAACATTACTATGAGTTATGCTTCCCAACTGTTGAACAAACTCTTCTTCAAGATCCGGTCTACTTAAACTAGATGTTTCCTTGGCGTACTCAATCTTGTTTATGTAGAGGGTATGCCATTTTGGTAGCCGGGCCATCTTCTATTTTATGATCTCAAAGTTCTTTGAAGTGTGTGGTTGTAAGCACCAGAACCGTAGTCCACAAAAACTCTATTTCAGAACTGAGTATAAATGTTTTCTGCAATATGAGCAAAGGTTCCTACTGGTAAACGATGGGTACCAAAAATTTCACCTCCTTCCTTCTCTTCCCTTTTCTACTCTCTGCCTCACGAACTTCAGCTAATCATTTGGTGTAAGTCTCACCTATCACGCATAGGTAATGGTCGTAGTACTTTTGCTCGTAAACGATGCACGCGAAGGATGGGGTGGTGTATGCATTGTCAAAAACCTTTCTATCCAGGTCTTGACTTCCTGTCCGATACTAGCCGGTATAATGTATACTTTTGTCTGACACCAGCTGCTCAAGAAAAACTTCGTCACCGTGCCGTTTCTCCCACGGGTTGGGAATCGTTCTGAGAATCTTACGTTAAAAAACTCGCAAACGTCTTGAGAATCTGACATTAAAAGACTCGATGCGTTTTAAGGATCTGACATTAAAAGACTCACCTTGTAGATATGTATATATTGTTGCCTTTTAAAAAAAATTCCCGCTGCATTAAGTTGTGCTTATAGAGAATCGTGTTCAACCTCGGATGTTGCAAACTTGGAACACGTACGGGCAATGGATTCCACCAGACTAATCCTTAGAATTGGTTACTTTGAGTTCCCTTTGGGGCGGTTTGAGGATAGCAGTGATAAGGTTATATACTAAAAGCATTACTTTTGTATTAACTCTAATTCTTTATATTTTGAATGAGAATCATATGGGCAAATGTTATGCATATTATATATGTTATTAGTTATATGCATGCGTCTAATACTTTATGTTGTAGATGATATGGTGTGTGGTGACACACAGAAAATCATATTATTAGTACCTTATAAAGTATAAGTAAACGTTAACAACCTAGATGGATTTGGACAAACCATTAATACGGTTGTAGTATAATCTGATATTAGTCTATCTTGACTACATGATTACACTAGTATACTTTATGTGTATTGAATAGGACCAAGTGAGGTTGTTTCTCTTTATATTGACTATATAAGAGAACAAACACCTCTGTTATTATGGACGCTTGTCCTCTTAATCCGGATATAATAACAGGCACTTACGTGCATTATACATTGCTTTAAATCATCAATTAGTGAGATTCATTTGTGAATCAACAAACTCGATGGATTGGGTAATGACATTGTATATAAGGTGTATTGTTGATTATAAAAGGAATTCATGACCCGCAGGAAGTCGGGTTGATGATGTCCCCTTGAGGAGCTCATAAGGATTGTCATGTAAACCCTGCAGGTGGATTTAATCCGACATGACAATGAGGTTGAATGGTACTACTTGAGGACATAAGAAGTTGATTAATGTAGCTGTCAGTAACCTGACTTAATCAACGAGCATTCGATATCTTAACACGGGGAGATCAACAAGGATATAATATGGAGCCCATAAACGTAATACATGTAATTTCGGATTAGGGTGGTAGTGCAATAATGGCCTTTAGTGGAATAAGCCATTTGTTGATGGACTTGGGTCGTGTGTTTTGGGCGAACATGGGAAGCCCAAGCCCGTCAAGAGGCCCAACCCTAATTTCTCCTCATGGTCCCTGTTGTAGGCTATAAAAAGAAACTTCTTCTTGGCCATTTTTTACACTAAGAGAAACTCAGGTTTTGCTTAAGAAAGACAAGTTCCAAATTCGGTTATGATCTTGTGAGTTAGAGAGGCCAAGAGAGAAAGAAGGGGCTGGTAGATCGTTTCCCACACAACGTCCATTATAAGATAGGAATACAACAGAAAATTAAGAGGTTGCTGATTCGTAGAGCTTGGATTCTCAAAGTTATCACAGCTGATCAAAGGTATATTCCTAACCAAATCGTGAGAACCTTTATTCCGCTGCGCATGGTTTTCACGGTTTGTAAACTGCGACCATAACGGTTCCTACAAGCCGTATGTAATACGGGCAATATTATTATACCATAGCGCGCATGGTCCGAGATGGAACCGTCCTGCCCCTAACCCCATAATACATAAATGTAAAGCCACAGTCTAGCTGGATTGGGTTCACTCCAGAGCCGACATGACAGTTGCATATGAATTTAGATGGTGACTCTTCACGACGTCCAGTGTTGTTCAGATTAATCTCCCTTGTATAGAAATAAAAAACTTTGTTTATAAATAAAACACCCCTCCTTCTTTTCAAAAACTCTTGTGACCTTTGAGAATGACTCATATAATTGGATGCAATTTTTCGTGCTGATCATTTCGATAGCTCATTTATCCAATTCGGAGTCTGAACGAGTCGTGGGTGAGGGTTTATATTTTTTTTAGGCTTAAATTGGGCTTTAGGCTTGATTTGGGCTTGGGAAAATTTTTGGGCCCAACCAAATCTCGTATTCTCAACCCATTTAAACCCAAGACCCCCAACCACACGCATCACAATTCCAACCTTCCCCAAAATCCGGATCTTGTTCCCTCACGATTTAGTCTTGCACGAGACAGGCCCACGTTAAACCTAAGTCTCGCACGAGACACCACCCCCAACTCAGAATCGATTTCCCTTCCGTCAGCAACTCCTAATTCTCCCCCTCATCTCAAATCAATATCCATCCTCTTCATACGATTAGCAATGGCCGGAAACAGGCGAATTTCGGTGGAGAAAAATTTTGGAGCTCTATTTGAGAATGGGATGTTTGCTCCATTCCTCGATACGGAAATACACTCTAGAGGATGGGAGTATTTGTTATATGCCAATGGTGGGTTATATTCAACAGATTTGGTGTTGAAAGTTTACGACAATGGGAGCTTTAATGGTGACCATTTTTGGGTCACCATCGATAGTGTGCGCCGCGAAGTCACACCCGGTTTGATCTCGAATGTAACAGGCATACCTGTGGTCGACCACGTGCTGACTCAGTAGAAGTCTGTGTATCCACAGACTTATGACTTAATGCTTGACACGCTAATCGAGGGTGAGTACAATATGGATGGGAAATGCGCGTATCATCGCTCAGTGCGACGGAACCAGCTGGCCGTGACTCAATGGCTGGGACAGAACGTTATTAGCACCTTGAAGCCATTGGACATCAACAAGACATTCCTCCACCTACTCTAGATCCTCCAGGAGCGCAAGGGTAACTTATGCATAGTCACCTTTCTTTTTTATATCATTACGCATGCCACCCTCAGGTCAGCCCCTCTTGCCGTTCTTGTAACGCAAGTTATGATTAATTTGGGTTTCCTGTCTGCCACCCCGTTACTCCCTATGCTACCATATGAGAATATGCTTGTTTTCAAGAAATACATACTATCCCCATGGGAACCCATAACACCGATGGCAGCTGAACACGCTAACGTAGGTCCATCTCACCCACCCTTCTTTGATGAGACTGCTATAAGTAAGATGAGCCATCCTATGGATGCCTTACGTGCTATGAACAGTGGCATGAGAGACATGTACATTCTCCAGGTATCGATGAAACATACCATGGGCGAGTTAAGGACGGATATGACCACTCACCACAAGTCGCTGACAGATAGCATGGGCAAATTTCAGCAAGAAATGTGAACTTCCATGAATACATTTTAGGATCACATGACTACTCGCTAGAACCAGTTCCAGCGAATGCTCATGGAAAACCGGCACCAGTTTCAAGCTTAGGTGATGGATACTCTAGGCGATATCCAGGAGCAGTTAGCTTCCATGGGAGCTCGTACTGCACGCCGTTGCAGGACTCCTGGTTCTTCTTCTGCAACCCCTGAGGATTCTCAGTAGATAGTTTATTTTCCTGGTCTTGTATATTATTTATGTCGGATATTTTATTTACGTGTTTGCATTTTAATTTTCCAACCTAGGATGTTTGTTATTTCCAACATTTTCCAAAATTTATGTCTTGTCAAATAGTATATTAGTTATCTCCAATATTATATTATATAGGTAGAAACATATATAATAATATTAGTAATAATAATATATATAGATATATATAAAAATATATACATATATATTTTTGACGTCACACTTAACGACAAATTTTACCGTCAACTAACGTTTTGCAAAACGGTCATGTAAACGCACCAAAAAGGGTCAGAAAACGGTCAGAAAACGACTCAATTTTCTTTCTATAACTAAGTTCAACACATCCTTCACATTCACTCCTTTCATTTTCTTCCCTTTACACTTCTTCTCTAATTCTAATATCATTTTTAGTTCTTACCAAATTTCAAGTTTCATGGATGCACTAGAAAAGTTTATGCAGTAGCAGATTGAATATGCTACTCAAGTCTTCATGCTCGGTTGTTTTATTATAGTAATGTTGTTAATGTGGCATATAGTCCTATCTAGTATTTAAGTTTGTATTTTATTTTCCGTGTCATTATGGTGTGTTTTCACATCTCAGTACGTTGTTACATCTTATTGTGATATTATATCTACATCTTCCTTGTCCTCTACTTACGCTATTTACATAAAAAAAAAAAAAAAAAAACTCCTTGTAGTCACATACCCTATTCTTCCCATCCACACTACATCCACTTTTGTGCCATTTTTCAGAAGATACACGTGGTCTAACTACTCTGTGACACCTCGATTCGTATTTTCTGCATCTTCGGATTGGTGCCTATTTATAACAAGGATAGACACCTCTAAAATCCAACTTCCCTTTTCCACTAAATTTTCTTCACCACTCCATCTTTAATGGCCCTCACTCGAATTTTTCGTGGCCGAGCAAAATTTTATGGAAATTTTCCAAAATGACCTTTTTCATCCTTCTTTTTGAGACAAAAATTTTACGTCGAGGATGGTTCCCTCTATTACATCATAAGCAAGCATTTTATTCCAAATAATTGGTCCTGCTATTCTATAAACACGATTATTTCCAAAACGGGCAATTCTTTGTTCGTGCAAATAGATGCGAGCGTGAATTGACTATGGAAATCATCTCCGAGGTACTTCAAATTCCCATTACGAACCAGGGGGTACACCTTTAGGATTCACCATTCAACAATATCAGGTATTTGATGTTTGCAACTATCCTTCACGGCTAATACAACTAGAAAAATCGTATTATTTATCAGCGATCCTTGCAAAGAAACCAATTATTTGTGATCCAATGGCTAGCTCATAATGTGCTCGGCACATCTAAGACTTCCGAAATAACAAAACCCCTCCTCCATCTACTATGGGTCTTGCAGACTAACTGCAATGATTTTTGCATTATTAAATTTCTCTGGAACACGATTGCACGTGCCAGGAAAAAGGCAGCTTCTTTGCCAACCATTGTGACACTTATCATGATGTGTTGGGGTTTTCCTATTACTGCTCCTAATACACCTCTTAGAACAGCTAATATTCTCACCATTCACTCAGTTTGTATGAACGGTTTCTGAACTCCCAACTTTGCAAATAACCATGCCGGTGCAGAAACCTGCTAAGCTTGTTCCGCTGACAACATCTTCACTGAAAATGCAATACGCAACGTATTTAATCCTATGGAAAGCCTTCGTTTAATTCACCAACGACAATTCTTGCACAACCACAACCAGTTCTTGGCAAATCACACTCTCATAATGGAGAACCACGCCGAGATTTACCAGACACAGAGCGAAATGTTGCAACGGGCTGTTGCACGGATTGACGGCATCGAGAATCTTATAAATTGATTTCTCTCACAAAAAGATCATCACTGTTACTTGGGCCCATAACACATATTAGATTTTGCAATTTTATGTTTTTTGTCATTTTCTTTTTAGTTGTTAATATAGTGCAATTTTCCTATAGCTATAAATGTCATTTGTTTTTACTTAGTCATTCCCATTGTATTCTAATTTTTGGTTTATCATTGTCTACAGGTGGTATCTTCCTTCACACGTCTTCTACAATGGCATCTCCAAAGATTATTCCAGAACAATCTTTCAATGCTTTCCTAAATTCTCCTGCATATGGACATCTTTTTAGAGACTTTATAACCCAAGTTGGTTGGAACTTCTTCATTCTACACCCTGAGCAGACATACTCTCCAGGTTTAACAACTTATTTTTACGATCATATGGAGGATCTACCTGCTGTACATAGTTCCGTGTTGAACGGATTTGCAATCTATATTGGTAACACCCGACACCTTTTTTATGAGCCAGCAGTTGCTATGGATTTGAACCTTCCTCCTATCCAACCAGACATCCCCATTTAATACATGATACAAAACAACTTTAATGACTATTCTTGGGAAGACTTCGCCGCCTGTTATGGCGATGGCCTCGCCCAAGTCATTGAATATGCAGAAGCTAGCCGATGGCTAGACAACACTATTCCACTAGCCAGTATGACCATGAATGTTGGGACTGCCATGTTGTTTATTCTTCTAAACATCATGGGGGATTGGCATTTTTCCACTTCCTCAAAATCTGCTTGAAAGACGTTCCATGCCCTGGTCCAACAACATACCGCCTTTGACATCATAGACCTAGTAATTGAGAACCTTAAAAGGGCTCGGTCTTTTCAGCAGCACTATATTACTTTGCCAGTTACAGCATGCAGGATAATGAGGATATACTTCCCACAGTTTGCGGCCACTTTTCATGACTAGGTAAAGGTAGACTCTATGTGTCCAACAAACAAGATAATGCGTTCTTTGCGATTTCGAGTATGGCGGCGCCCTGCAAGGTATCTAAAGAAAGTTCATTGTTTCCCTGATGACGATAACATGATAGCTCATCTAGACACTTCAAGAAAGAGGAACTGGAGCGAAGTCTGGAAGACTATGATAGATTGGCGTGACACAAAGGAATAACATTTCTACAAAGACGAAGCAAGAATGGACCTACCCCCAATTCGTAATTGGGGCAATGTAAGTTAATGTACATATTTGTTTTACATTTTGATATGAAAAATAAATAACCTAACAGTGTGCTTTCACTTTTATGATGTATAATATATATAGTGTGTTACAATAAATTTATGTGGAAGATGTCAGCTATATTTTTGCTCAAAGCCTCTCAGGGATATTCTTTCTTCCTCTTAACACTTTGAGGACACAATGTCCGATTGTTTGGGGGTGGCGAGAACCTTTCGGAAAAATTATGCATTCATAGTTGTATATAGTTTATTTTATGTCTAAATAAACATATTTAGTGACAAATTCTCATTTCCTTTTCTGTGATGAAAAATATTTAGAAATCTCACCCTAGCATTTGAATTAGGACTTGTTCTTAGAAACTTGAGTTAATACATATGCAATAGTTTTTACATCTTTTCATGAGCATTCATGCATTGACTATCATTAAATGTACATAGCAGTAAGTTTCTGGGACCCATGGTTAGACAACTTAGTTTCCATATCCTGTAAGAATCTAACCAAAAAGCCTCAAAATGTGTGATATGTGAGTAATGACACAGAGGAGTAGTGTTTCCGAATAGAGAAGTTCACACGTCTAGTTACTTGATCACTACCCAAATCCTAGGCGAGAATTTAGGCATTCTTTGGATCGATATAGCCAAAAATTCACACCTGTAAAAAAAATTTATCGCTAGTCGCCCCATTGAACCTTTCATTAACACTTTCTATTTGACCAAAAATTCATTACCCATCTATTAACCACAAATAAATAAGCCTACCTAGATGATGAGTATGAGAAATAGGATGAAGTGCAAAAAAATGAAGAGAAAAACTTGTCACAAATCAAAATCAATTACTTGCTTCAGAAGAAAAGAAAAAGAAAAATAGAAATATGTTTCCAAAAATCAAAAGAATTATCAAAGTTAGAATTTCCCCTAAAATCAAATCAAAAGGGAATACAAAAGTTTAAAAAAGCAAAGTATGGAAACCCATGTTAGAAGCAGGAAAGAAAATAAGGATTTCTCTAGTATAAATATCTCAAAGACCTTATTCTCTCATATATACTTATCATTTTTGAATTTTCCATCCTAATTTCTTCTACTCTACCACCTAAGCCCCATAAAACCTAATAAAGACCTCTAGCTCAATTAGGAGTAGGATAGTTGATAATAGGTAGTAGATGTGAATTCTCAACCTCGACTCCTCTGACTGTCATTGAGTATGTGAGGAAACATGTGCCCACTGCACACTGGAGTTAGCAAAACGTGAGTGGAAAAATAATAGAGAAATTGTGTTTCAACACATACCTATGAGAACCTACTTAAGGATGCTATCCAAAGGATCCAGAAACGGCCCTTCTCGTACATTTCATTGTAAAAGATCACTACATTTATGCCCATATGTAGATGTTTTGATTATTGTATGTATATTAACTTAAATTTTGAAAGAATTAATTCTTGTTTTACCCGCTAGTGAGATGTATAAATACCTGAGATTAATTAAGGAAACATGCTTTTGTTACTGAGTCGTTGTAGTATAAATGAAGTTTGTGAGTATCTTCTCTGGAAAACTCTCACGAGGCTATAACTCATCCAAAACTGTAATACTAAACCTCGTAGAGACATAGTGTTTTGGTTAATTATGTGTTTAATAATCATGAAATAATTATATTTTTGTACTTTTGCAGGTTTTCGTAGTTAACGTGAATATAATGATAAAACATGCATCGAAGTACGGGAATACTGGAATACTTGAAATCTTCCCACTCAGCCCCAGTGAAGCCCAACAAAGCCTAACTAGAGCCGAAGATTCCAAAGAGACAAAACCAATACAGAACGGGTCCACATGAAAAGGAGCAGCAAACTTCCGAAACTCACATCTTTCAAACCTGGACGCCGACTTCGGTTAGTGAACTGCTAAAGCAACCAGGGCGACGAACTCTATGCAAAGACAGAAAGTTGTAAAAAAGCCAAAATCGGCGCCGCCACTGGACACACCACATGGACTCACTCTGCGGGCCCAAAATGCATGACGAGTCAGCATAGGAAGGTGACAAGTGATGGTAACAAATTTGTGCCACCTTGCAAAAGGAAAAGACGTATCAGTTCAAAGTTTGAATTGATTTGGGCAAAAGAACAAAACATTAATTGCAAGTTTTATTTCATAAACAAAACTTTGGAAGGAATACAAACAAGAAAAAAACAAAATAAAGAAAAGGACAAAATGAAATTAAATGGGAAGGATTCACAAGAAGGGGCAGAAGGCTATATATATGTGAGGGGGTCTTCAGTCTTCAGTCTTCAATTTTTCAGTTTTAGTTTTAGCCTATAGTTTTAGTTTTAGTTTTTTAGTAGTTTCATTTCCTGCTTTCAATTCCAATGCGTTGTCTTGCTTTCCTTTCAAGTAGCTTCATACCAGCTTCAGTACTTTAAGTTCTTCTTTCTTAATAAAAGTAATTTCTATTCAAGTTTAATTCTTGTTCTGCATTTACTTATTTATTTTATACAGCAAGTTAAATTATTCATCCAATGACCATGAGTTAAACCCCCCGGGGAAGGGTTCTGATGCCTGTGTGAGGATCCGGATTGACGCTTTAATGTTCCAGAATCACTACTTAGGAATTAGGTGCAGATTATACATCCGGTCCCAAAATGATTGAGACTGTCCAAGTTTGGAGTGCTGATGCTCCTGAACAATCTCGCGCGTGACTCTATGGTGTCAGACAGCTCTCTGATTTGTCCAACTGATATAGAATCAAACCATGAGCTGAAATGATATTCCAAAGATGATATATTAGTTTAACTCCTTATGCTAGTGAGATGAGCTCAGAGATGCGTGCATTTCGCTAGGGATCGATACTCGACGCCAACTCGGGTTTGTTTATGAACTCGAGACGGATTAAAGCTGTAGTGATATGGTAATATAACTGTTCAAACTGATTCTTGCATGAGTACGATTAACCTTTCCCCTGTTTCTCTATCTTTGTTTATTTATGTCAAAATCAATCGCTATTAATTTACGTTACTCGCATTATAGTTAATTTACTTAAACCAACTACATAACCTAAAATCCTACTCACCAAAAGTTGTAAATCCAGTTGTAAACCTTGCCGAGCCCTAAGGTATGGACGATCCCTTACTCGACCTATCTTACCAAACCCACGTGAGTAAGGTAACTTGACTAAACGGACGACTAACGGACTTTGGGCTTTGGTCTTTGGACTTTGGACTGTGGACCTCGGACTTAAGTAAAACCAAAACCATAAATAACCATTTATCAGCCGCCGTCATGGATTCAAGAAGTGAGAGTGATTGGTTGAGAATCTAAGAATGGAGCATCATTCTCATCTCTCTAT
Organism: Coptis chinensis; assembly: GCF_015680905.1. Classification (NCBI taxonomy): domain Eukaryota; kingdom Viridiplantae; phylum Streptophyta; class Magnoliopsida; order Ranunculales; family Ranunculaceae; genus Coptis; species Coptis chinensis. The sequence continues at coordinate 44,960,358 of NC_141456.1, forward strand.
TTATATTTTTATAATTTTTTGTCATTTTTAATTTATTGTTTCTCTGTACTGAAATACTTTTTTACAAATCAGGTTGTGGGACAACAAAGCTAGAGAGGAGCTAATCAAATAGGTGAAAGACGACAGTCGTCCATCAGAGCCGACAGGCGACCGTGCGGGCATGGAGAAGGTGACCGCCAGGCACCTCCTCTTAAGTGTGTCCAATTTTTTTATAGTCCAGTCCATTTGCGATACATAGTTGTACTCTAATAAGAGCCCAAAGCTGTAGTTTTAATCGCTTAATAATATTACATTTAGATCAATTATGTTTATAATAAATAAGAGTTAGTACTATTTACGTACTTTTGTGTATTTTAGGTCTTGGAGTCAACTATGTGAAGAAATATGTCACTTTTGCAGGAGAAAGGAGAAAATGTTGGTTGCTAAGAAGTTCTATGGTTAAAGCCCAAGTTTCAAGGAGAAAAAACATTTTTAAAGCCTAGTCAAAACTGAAAAGTCAAAGTCAACGCGGGCAGAAATAGAGCATAAAAGTCAACAGAATTTCCGCAAGCCATATCTTTTGACTCAGACCTCGGAATTGAGCCTATTATATGTCAAAGCGACCGTCTCGGAAAACGATTTCTAATGGTTTAGACCGTAATCCAATCAAAGGAGAAAAAGTAGATGAAAAAGTTGTTGTAGTAATTTCCAACAGAGAAACCCTTTTTGGACTTAAGTAATTAGGTTTTGGGCTTGATTTAGTGGCCCAAAATATAGCTTCAAAGCATATGCATGAAATTGTAAACCTAGCCCTCTCCTATATAAAAAGTTCTAAGGAAAAACTCTAAAGAATACTACCTCTTCTCTTTAGTTTAACCTAGATTATGTTTTATTAGCCTAGCCACTATTAATACAATTCAAGTTATTTTTAATACAAGTATTCCTTTAATTATGTCTTCTTCTTCTCATTATTTATTCGATGATAGTTTAATGAACCATAGCTAAACCTCCATTAGAGGGGTTTGATTGAAGCTTTGATGAAGACTTGATATGTAAGAGCTTCTAGTCTTGGGTTTTCTATTTAGCAATAATTAAATAAAATAAACCTAGACTAGAGGGTAGTTCATTCACCATGAGAATGGGTTTCAACTTCCTCTCATACTAATTATTAGTTGGCTAGAGATACCATGAATAATTAGGGATAAAAATACCTAACCTTTATGTTGAACCTTGTGTGAAAACATAAAGATTAGGATTGCAACAAACGCTATACTAGCATGTTAGGAATTAATCAAGGTGGATTTCAAATCTCCCTAATTCTTTCTTCATATTCACATCTTAATATTTAATTGTCCTAGTTTAATTTAGAGTATATTCAATATTAGTTTTCACCATATTATTTATATTTAGAATCATTACGTTCATGCTGTTTGATTGTTAATCATTAGTGGAATTAGTATTATCTAAAACAATTAGGAGTGGAACGAATTCTTACTTTAGTTTATTACATGATAATTGAGAGTAGAACTTTGATATAAAAGAATTCACATTATAGTTTACTTCTTCCTAGTATAATTAGCTAAGATAAGTAAAAGCGTAATTTATAATTTCTTAAATGGCGTCGCTGCCATCTTAGTTGTCTTTAGAATTAAATTCTCTTAGTTTTTTTTCAATTCTACAAATAGCCCAATTCACCCACCCACCCTATTGTTTGAAAGTGTTTGTGTTTCTGACTGTGTTTTCTATTTCTTGAAAACAAGATTTTGCTCCTGGAAGTCTACTGGAAATTTTTCAAAGTTGTACTCGGAGCGCGCACGCGCCCTTCCTTCTAGTAAGTTTTTCTTGTGTTTTCTTTCCAATTTTAAGGCCTAACCCATTAAGAAGCCGTGTGAAATCCTGAGTCTAAAAAAATTAACAAAGCGCGCACTCGCCCTTGTTACGTTATAATTGAGCGTGCCTGCGCCCCTATGAAGAACGCCCGATTTACACAGGTTAGTTACAGGCCATCTTTTCGTTGGAAATAAAGATTTATTCAGTGTTTCAAGCTTCTACAGGACACTGAGGTTCGTATTAAAGACGATATTCATAAGCGTAGCAAGGAGGCATTCAAGTTTTCCTTCTTTCACTTCTCGTCTCTCTGTCAGAGGAGTTTAAATTCTAGTATATAAGGTTGTTTTTTTACTACTGTTATTGTTTCTTTCATATTGGACTTAGCCTTGCATGAGATTAAGGTCTGGTAAGAGAAAACCATCTAACGTTATCTATCGTAAACGTCAATGCACACGCCTATATAGAATATCACATACTACATTTGCATCAATGGCTGAAGAAGCAGAGATTTTAAATTTCAAAGCCTTAAACGATGGCCCTAAGTCATGCATCGTTCTTGCAGACCCAGTAGAGGATTTTCAAATTCCTAGAATATTTTTAATTTGTTACTCGTTTTTCATGGTTTAGACCATGAAAAGCCTTATCAGCATATGCGTAGGATAGAACAAGTTCTCAGGACATTCCATCATCCTAACATAGGTTTTGAAAAAATGAAACTGAGGGTGTTTCCTTTCACCCTAGACGATAAGGTGACGTCTTGGTTAACTGCCCAAACGCCTAATTCCGTGAACTCATGGGCCAAACTTGTTCAATTGTTCATGGAACAGTTTTACCCACCACTGAAGACAGATGAAATGATTCAAAAGATTCATTTCTTCTTCCAGAACACTCATGAATTCTTTTAGATGCCAGGAACAGGTACACTGATCTTCTTATAGAGTGTCTACATCATAACCTTGTGAAGACACGCTTGTTCGTGCCTTTTTCAAAGGGCTTTCACATCATCATAAGAAGGTTCTTGATATAATGAATGGGGGTAGTTTCCTTAGTAAAGGAGCCTCAGAGGCTAATAGGTTTTTAGAAGATCAATCCAAGCGTAATAATAACTGGGTGGGGGTAACGATATCCCCGTTCCACTACTTCTTCTTCCACAGCCAAGGCTGCTAATATGTTTAAGGTTAAACCTGATCCCAAGCTTAGAACTCTAATCGAATCTCTCACAAAAAGGTAGAAGCCATTTCTGTTCATAGTAAGCCTACTCCAATCATGAACATCAACTCTCTTCCATGTAATTTCTGTTTTAGTTTTGAGCATACCGACTCCTATTGTCCTCTCGTCAATGAACAACTACCTGCATAGCCGAACAATGTTTGCTTCTTAAATAGCTTTCCTAATGCACCTTGGAGACAAAACCCAAACTTCAGTTGGCTTAATAATCAACCAGTTACACCTCTGGGGTTTAATAATCAAAATGTAAGGCCAGTAAACAACTATAATCTAGCTCCACCAAGATAGGTACAAGGACAAGGTAATTATAATAATAATAATAATAATAATAATAATAATAATAGAGGTATCATCATGATTAATAACAACTATCATAACCCACCCATTAAAAATCAACGTGAGATAGTTCCTGTCACACCACCTGTGTCCACTACACCTTCACAACCGGATCGTTTCAATGCCTACATCCAAGCTCAACAGTAGATTCTATAATCCATTCAACAATCCATACAACAGTTAACCCAAGATAAAGCCCAAACAAAAGGTGTGTTTCCAGGTCAAGCTCTACCTAATCCTAAAATGCCAAACACAGCCTTCGAAGTAACCGGCAATACTAGTAATGAAATTTAAACGTCGGTGAGTTAAATGCCATCACCACTCTCCGTTCTAGCAGAGTGCTTGATAACGTCGTCACTATGCCCATTGAAACACCACCAGTGGTCATTGCAAATGAAAATTTACTAGATACCGAAATAGAAACTGAAGATCCTACTCCTGTAGAGGTACCAGTTAAATCACAGCCCAAAAAAAAAGCGGTCAAGGCTAAAAATCCAATTGACCCATATGCTAAATATAGAGAGAAACCACCATTTCCCCCAGAGACTAGCCATGTTAAAAAAGGATACAAATTTTGATGAGATTAGGGAAGTTTTTAAAAATCTAATGATAAACCTACATTTTGTTGAAGCTATTAAAAAATTACCACAACATGCTAAGTTTCTAAAAGAGTTGTTCACTACTAGGCAGAAAACAAACATTCCAAAAGATACCTTTTTAACTTAATAGTTTCCCACTTTATCTAAACATAATGGAATCATTAAGTACAAGAACTCTGGTCGTCATACTGTACAATGCACCTTAAGGGATGCTCATACGACAACTGCTCTATTAGACCTGGGGGCGAGCGTTAACTTACTCCCTTATTATTTATATAAACAAATAGGTCTCCAAGAGATGCAACCAACTAAAATGACATTGCAATTAGCTGACCGTTCTATTAAGTATCCTAAGGGTGTTGTTGAAAATGTACTTGTTAAAGTTCCAGATTTTTACTACCCAGCTGATTTCATTATCCTTGACATAGAAGTTGCTAATGACTCTATTTCTATCATCTTAGGGCATCCCTTCTTGGCAACCACAAATGTGCTCATTAACTGCCGCGATGGTTCGATGTCCATGTCCTTTGGACACCATTCTATTGAGGTGAATATTTTCAAAATGATGAAACAGTTACCAAATACGACTATTGATGGAGAAGTTAGCATGTTCGAGAGTTTATCTCAAGATTATTTCAACAACACGTTTCCTGAGAATCAGATGCTCCAACTCCTTTCATTCGGAAGTTTTGACATTGAAGATGACTCCCTGGATGTAAATGAAATAGAGGAAGATTTTCTTCGACTCTTTTGCAATTCTTTTTGCCACCTCGTGAGTACCCCTTATCAACATCCATTCATTCATTGACACCATGACAAAAGAAGAATCTTTCACCTACTATCCCAGTGATTCTTCTAACCTACCTATTGAGGAATGTCTTGCTGATGATCTAGAACTGAGAGCACTAGCTGAGCACCAATTACCCACCTCACATCATCCTGTCACTCATTCACCTTACATCAATGTTCCCCATTCTCCACCTTTTCAAAGGAACCTTAAGTTTGTACTTGACCCTCTTGTTTCTCCTGTGCTTCATGATTTTCTAAGCCCTCCTAGTAAGAAAATACAAACTAAGGACAAGCCACTCAACCCTTTCATTTTCAGATGTGTGATTATACCAACCCATGCCACCAATGAGTTTTATGTTAAACCTACATTCTCATTTTTTCCATTCCTTCCTTTTAAAACTTATCCATATCCCACATATCTTCCACAACCATCCATTTTTTCACAATCATTCACTTGGCCACCCTTTCGTTGGAGAAAAAATAAGAAATTGCATGCTAGGTTAGGTTCTAGGTCCATCAGTATTCACTCTCATTCTGCTATGCCACGTCATATAAAATCTTGGTGCCTAATTCTGTTTGGGTTTAGAGTCCATGTTAATTATTTATGGACAGACCCGTAACTTTTTAGATTGTTGATATATGGTAAACTGCATGTTAATACATGTTTTAGATAAAGTATCGAGTATCTGACTATAAAAGACTTATTTTATTCTTTAGTGTACTCCATTCCAATCTTATATTATGGGAGTGCACCATTAAGGTTACCAGATCCTAAGTCCAAACCCAACGTAATTCACGTTTTCAGTCTTACATGTTTTCTCGTTTTTGAGTCGTGTTTCTCTATGGAGTGAATTACGTCCTTATTGCTTTATTGTTTTCTATTATATTAAACCTTATTCATAAAAAGTAAAAAAAAATATTTAAAACCCAATAAACATTAGTCTAGTAAATCTCAGGAATCTAACTTTAAAAGACCCACATTTTCAAATAAATTTTCTAAACCCTGTTTTCAAAAGTTTGTTTGGGGGTGGGGTATTTGGTCTTTCCATTCTTGATCATTCAACTTCCTATTCTTATCCCTTCCTCCTCTCGTGGCTAGTTCCTTGTTGTTGTTATTTAAGAACAATTTCGTTGTTTCAGTAGAATTAGTATTCCCAGTTGTTAGTTTAAGTAGTTAATATTGGATTATGTAAGTTGATTGTTATTTGAATTTCAAGTTCGTTTAAATTTTTTCTACGCATGCGATCTATTTTTGTCTACGCCCTTCCGACATGTTTGGGGGTGGCATTATTTGTTTAGCACTGTATTTTACCATATCCACATATTTTTTGAATTAATATTGCAATGCTTAAGGAATATAGTTTATATGAAAATCCTGCTAATAGAGTGTAGCTAGATTTGGCTACTGTTGGTCGGTGCAACCTCAAGGGTTAGAAGCATCAAGATTGCTATTTTGGTTACATGCTTAAAACCATATAGGTTTGGTGCTGGAGTCTGCTCTCGACTGTTTCTATTTTGGTTTTAGAAGTTGTTTTCTTATTCCATCTCTTTCCTTATCAATTTGGGAACCTTAGTTTAAGAAACTAGTGCTCTATAAATATATGGCACGCCATGTACTTCACTTTGCACCTCTCAAATTCATATCACAAGTCTTGCTCAAAGTGCACACGCCCTTATATTGCATTAACATAGAGCGTGCCTGCGTTGTAATTCCAGTATCGCAGAATTCTCTTTTGTCAGAAGAGAGCGTGCCCGCCCTCTAACATAGGCCATTCTGAGCGCGAGCGCCATTACTTCAGCATACATCCTGTACTTTTCTTCTTCTTTTTTTAGTTTTTTTACATTAAATTCTAGGAGTTCAGTAGTGTGTTTTTTTTCTATGAAATCTCCTCAAATTATACCGGAGTAGTCCTTTGACGAATTGCTCGAGAGTGACACCTATGGGTTCTGGTTCCGCAACATGAATATGCAGTCAGGATGGCAACCTCTAATGGTAAGTGCTGATGAATCTTATTCTCCTACACTTACTTATTATTTCTATGATAATTGTAAGTTCTTTTATCGACCAGATGAGGAACAAGTGATCTCTGTCACCATTGATGATTAAATAATGGATTTAAGCAAGTTTTTGTTAGCCTATGCTATTGGACTTTCTATGCCTGCTGCCCAAGACTCATGGGGCTATATGGTTGATAATGTGTACATCTACAACTATGAGAATTTCCATAAGACCTATGGGGCGGGGATTTTTCGTGTAGAGGACCAAGGGCAATATAACGTAGCCCTTGGTACCATGTCCCTTAACTTAGGCACTATTATGTTCTTTATTATGCTAAATATTTTAGGGGAATGATGTTTTTCATCTGTGAATAACGTCACTTAATTGTGATGTCTTCCTTGCTCTAGCTGAGGGACGTATGCGGTATGACCTTCCCCAGACCTTAGTGTCTAGTTTAGCACGAGCCCATAGTGTGAAGCATAAATACCTTCTTATGTCTGTCTTGGTTTTCCGTCATAATGCTATGTTTCTTTATTGAGTTGTGTACCTGTTTCATGGACATTATGCGACCCACCAATTGCATTATATGCTCTTTTCGTGCTATGATTTGGCCGGGGTGGCAGCTGCAACCTAATTGGGTTGCCCCTTACACCCCATCCAAACAAGTGGCGATTAACAGGTTAGAAAAGGTAGATGATAAATGGCGTGAGGCCTAACAGATTATCATGGCTTGGCAAGATGCAAATGAACCTCACTTCTTTATAGGAGGGGAGGACAACGCTTAGTGCTGGATATAAGGTAAGTTTTACTTTCTATTAGTGTCTGCTTATGTCCTAAGAAATTTAATTCTTGTTATTCCCATAACAAGTGGAACTCATATAGGAGTTGTGTTTGTTTTTCTTTACCTATATTAGTATGTTTTGAATTTGTTTTGCAAGTGCTCTAAATTTTTGCCCGTTTCCAGGGTATTTTCTATCCTTCTTATTTCTATACTTTGTGGACAAAACATGTTTTTGTTTGGGGGTGGCATAGAAATACGCAGAATTTAAGGCACCTATTAGGATATATATATATGTATAATATGCACTTTGCTTTCTAGTAAAAAAATTAAAAAATAATAAAAATATAAATAAAAAGTATTTATACTATACACTTAGGAATATTGGTATTGTTTCTTTTTCTATGATGATAATAGTCTAGAAATTTCACTTTAGCTCTTAAATTAGAATAAATTTTTAGAAACTTAGGTTAATATGTAGGTAATAGTCACTACATCTTTCCATAAATATATTGCACGATCATCTATGTTTGTATTGGCAGTAAGTTTCTGAAATATAGGCTAGAATTCTTATTCTATAAATCCTGTGAGAATATAGCCTAAAAGCCTTATATGAGTGAAATATCTGAGTAATGACACAAGGGAGAAGTAAATTCCGAATAGAAAAATCACACGTCCACTTGCTTGATCACTATACCATATTCTAAGAGAGAATTTAGGCCCTTTTTGGATCGATATAGCCAAAAATTCAAACATATATGAAATTATTTTCCGCTAATCGCCCCTCTGAGCTTTTCTTTAGCCTTTTCATAAACCACAAATCCTTTACCCTTTTATAAAAACAAAAATAAAAATAAAATCAGCCTACCCATTTTTGAATGAGTTTGAGTAGTAGGATGAAATGGAGAAAAGAAAAGAGGTGGAAAACCAAGAATTTGTTAGTTGCTCCAAATAAGAAAAGAAAGTTTTCAACCAAAGAAAAGAAAAATAATAATAATAAATAAATAAAATAAAAAGTTAGAACTCTAAAAATAGAATCAAATGAGCCAAAAGCCAAAAAAATAGAAAAAATGGCTAATGATGGAAACAAAGTGTGAAAGCAAAGTAAGAACAAGGTTTTCTTAATTTACATAATATGAAGACTCTATTTTCTCAGACTTGTCCTTTTAAATATCCATTTCCTTCTTTTTTAAACCATCACCTAATCCCCACAATACCTAATAAAGACATCTAGCTCAATTAGGAATAGGTTGGTGTGATAGTAAATGGCAGATGTGTTTCATTGACTTCGGCTCTCTTGTACGTCATTGAGATTGTGAGGAAAAGTGTGCCCACTGCACACTGGAGTGAGCAAAACTTGAGTGGAAAAATCAGAGTATTTTTGTCTTGACATATTTGTGATGACTTAAGGACAATATTCCAAAGTTTCAGAAACGGATCTGTTATTGCATTTCATATCATAGTTCATTATATATATGTTTATCCATAGATGATTGATCAATATGCACATATTAGCTTAGGTTTCAAATTGATTATTCTTTATTCATTGCTAGTGAGGTGTATAGATATCTGAGAATAAATAAGGAAACATTAATTTTATTTCTTAGTCGTTGTAGTATAAATAAAGTTTGTGAGCATCTTCTCTATAAAGCTCTCACAAAGCTATAACTCATTCACTAGGGAAATCCTAGTGGTTTAAGGCTTTATTATATATGGTCAATGCAATCGCACTTGGCAAAACAAGATTAGTTAGAACTCTATTTTTGGTCACTTATTTTAATTTATCATCTTTGCTTGAGGACAAGCAAAATGTTGTTTGGGGGTGGTTTGATAAGAGCTCAAAACTGTAGTTTTAACCCCTTAATAATATTACATTTAGACCAATTATGTTTATAATAAACAAAAGTTAGTACTGTTTACGTACTTTTGTGTATTACAGGTATTAGAGTCAACCATGTGAAGAAATATATTACTTTTGCAAGAGAAAGGAGTAAAGGTTTGTTGCTAAGAAGTTCTATGGTTAAAGCCCAAGTTTCAAGGAGAAAAAACTTTTTTAAAGCCCAGTCAAAGTTGAAAAGCCAAAGTCAACGCAGGCAGAAATAGAGCATAAAAGTCAACAAAACTTATGCAGGCTGTATCTTTGGACTCAGACTTTGGAATTGGGCTTATTATATGTCAAAATGACCAACTCGGAAAGTGCTCTCTAATGGTTTAGGCGTTAATCAAATCAGAGGAGTAAATGTGGACAAAAAGGTTGTTGCAATAATTTCCAGCAGAGAAACCCTTTTGGACTTAAGTAATTAGGTTTTGGGCTTGATTTAGTGGCCCAAAACATAGTTCCAAAGTCCATTCTCGAAATTGTAAACCTAGCCCTCTCCTATATAAAGAGGACTAAGGCAAAACTCCAAAGGATACTAACTCTTCTATTTAGTTTAACCTAGTTTATGTTTTATTAGCCTAGTCACCATTAATACATTTCAAGTTCTTTTTAATACAAGTATTCCTTTAATTATGGTTTCTTCTTCTCATTATTTATTCGATGATAGTCTAATAAACCATAGTTAAACCTCAATTAGAGGGGTTTGATTGAAGTATTGATGAAGACTTGATGTGTTAGTATAGAATAGTTGTATTAAAGAGCTTCAAATCTAGGGTTTTCTATTTAGCAATAAATAAAATAAACCTATACTAGAGGGTAGTTCATTCATTATAAGAATGGGTTTCAACTTCCTCTCATGCTAATTATTAGTTGGCTAGAGATACCATGAATAATTAGGAATAAAAAGACCTAACCTTTATGTTGAACCTTGTGTGAAAACATAAAGATTAGGATTGCAACAAACGCTATACTAGCATGTTAGGAATTAATCAAGGTGAATTTCAAATGTCCCTAATTCTTTTTTAATATTCACATCTTAATGTTTAATTGCCCTAGTTTAATTTAGAATATATTCAATATTAGTTTTCACCATATTAGTTATATTTAGAATCATTACTCTCATGATGTTTGATTGTTAATCATTAGTGGAATTAGTATTATCTAAAGCAATTAGGAGTGGAATGAGTTCTTAATTTAGTTTATTACATGATAATTGAGAGTAGAATTTTGATATAAAAGAATGCAAATTATAGTTTACTTCTTCCTAGTATAATTAGCTAAGATAAGTAAAAGCGTAATTTATAATTTATCATACTCCGAGCCCAAATTTTGTAATAAAGTAAGAGAAAATAGTGGAACTTGTTTGTAATAGTTAGTGATAAAAAGAAAAACGAAAAAAAAAGAAATAAAAAAGAAATAAAAAAATTAGATTTTGATTAATTTCTTATGATGAACATGAGTTAAACTTGGTTTAAGTTTAATACTTACCAAGATATTAGAGTTTTAATTGCCTTGGGAAGTTCAAGTGTGTGAGACAAGTTGTTGATCATTGCTCACACACTTTGAATCAACTTGGTAATCAACACTCTAAGTCCATTTGACTCTAGTTAATCTATGTGATTAATCTAAAACTAGTTAATTAGATTAGTATAATTTTAGTTTATTTTTAAGTTTGAGCCCTCGAAGGCAAAGTTGTATAAATTGTCAAAAACCTAACTTGTGGGCTTTTTAAGTGGGCATTTATTTGTAACTTAAAACAGCGTAAAACTCGGAAGGTTGGGCTTGATTCTCAAATCAAACGCCAACCGACGTTGCCTTCTCCTCAACCAGCGTGTAAGCACGACTTGACATGTAAAATCTAAACCTCCTCGAAGCCAAAGTAAGTGGATACTTGTGTGTTCGAGCATACTTACGTGATTGTTTGAAATTTACTTTCCGCACTACAATTTATATTCGCGTATAAGGCTGAACCCGAGCCATAACAACCATTGGGAAGTCATTACCCAATGTAGGTAAATTGGACGTTGCTTGATTCTTGAAGCCCTAGACCAAAAAAATTAATTAAAATCAATCAACTAGAGCCCAAAGTAGTCACACTCCTCCAAAAAAGGACAAAAATATAGCCACGAAGATTTAGAGTAATCAGTTACCAGATTCTGGTAGACCAACTACCTTCCTCACTCCCCTCCTCCATATTCATTGATAAGAGCCCAAAACTGTAGATTTAACCCCTTAACAATAATACTTTTATACAAATTATGCGGGTAATAAATAAGAGTTAATGCTGATTACGTGTGTTTATGTATTTCAGACATTGGAGTCAATTATATGTAGAAATGTGTCACTTTTGTGAGATAAAGGAGACAGGGTTGGTTACTAAGAAGTTATGTGATTAAAGGCTAATATTCAAGGAAAAAAAGCCTTTTTAAAGCCCGGACAAAGCTAAAAAGTCAAAGTCAACGCGGGCAGAAAAACACACAAAAGTCAGCAGAACTTTTAAAGGCCGTATCTTTGAACTCAGACCTCGGAATTGGGCCTACCTTATGTCAAAACGACTAGCTCGAAAAGAGCTTTCCAATGGTCAAACCTTGACCCAATCAGAGGAGTAGAAGTGGATGGAAAGTTTGCTAAAGTCAAATCCAGCTGAAAAGGGCTCTGTAGACTGAAGATATTGTGTTTTGGGCTAGATTTTCCGGCCCAAAACATGGCTCCTCAGCCCATGCACGAAAATGTGGATCTGGTCTCCTCCATTTGAAGACACAAGACTTAACTCTTAAGCAAACTAGTTTTTAGGTAGCCATTAGCCAATAGTTTTAGATCTAGTTTTCTTTACATTCAATTAATTAGTTAGAACAAAGTAGATTATTATTTTTCTAGAATCATTATTATTATTTATTCATTAGTTCAATAAAAGTAGTTAGTTATTCATAATTTCAATTTTGGTTTATTAAATTACTTAGATCTAAATTCAGTTTAGTTGTTAATCATTTCTTAGTTGTTAAGTTAGATTTGAATTCTTGATTAGATCAATATAGTCAAGTTATAATCTTTATTTCATGTCTTGCTTAAATTCATATAAAAATGATAGTTTTATGAATCAAGGCTAAACCTCCATTAGAAGGGTTTGAGGAAGCCTTGATGAAAACTTGATTGAGTAGTGTAGAAATGGTTGTAAGATTCTATTCCACTCTAGAAGGTAGTTGATTCGCCATGAGAATGGGTTGAACTTCCTCACATGCTAGTTATTATTTGGTAGAGATTGTCATGAATGATTAGGGATTAGAACTACCAATTCTTATCATAAGAACGTAAGAATTGGATTATAACAATCTATGCTAGTTTATTAAGTTGGATTCAAGGTGGAATTAAATTCTCCTAATTCTTTATCTAGATTCAAACCTTAGTATTTTTGTAGTTTGAATTATCGTAGTTAATATTTTAGAATTCGAATTGCCATCGTAGTATAATTTTCGTGTTACTCTCATTGACTTTAGTAGGACCGATAATCTTAGTAAATGCTAATTCTAAAGAACTAGGAGTGGAACGAATTCTCTACTCCACTTAGTGCAATAACATCGAAAGTGTAGAAAACTTTGATAAGTAGAGCTGAAAATAGCTTAGTTTTACTTGCGTTTGAGTCTCGTAACTTATTCGTAGGTAAAACTATCATTTTACTTTTATCAAATGGCGCTACTGCCGAGGAGCTTTTAGGTAGTCATTAGCCAATAGTTGACTCTATATCTTAGGTAGCCAATAGTTTTACTGAAAAACTATTAGGATATAGAATCAAATGCACTTATTTTAGTTTTACATTTAAGTCTCGTAACTTATTCGTAGGTAAAACTATCATTTTACTTTTATCAAATGGCGCCGCTGCCATCTTAGTTCCCTTTAGAATTGTTTTCGTTAGTATTGTTAGTCTTCCCAAAGTCCCATTAAACCTACCCACCCTTGTTTGATTCTAACTGTAGCTGTTTGCTTCAGAACTAATTTTTTTTTCGCAGGAATACACTGAGTGCACCCCGCGCCCTTGTAGGCTAAAAGTTGAGCGCACCCAGCGCTGAAGTGCCTGGACATCAGTCAAGGCAAGAGCGCACCCTGCGCCCATCCTAGGCCAAATCAAGGCGTACCCCGCGCTGAAGTGCCTGGACATCAGCTAAGGCACGAGCGCACCCTGCGCCCTCCCAAGGTTTAACCAGAGCTCACCCCGCGCCCAAAGTGCTTAGACCTCGAGTCAGACATGTAGGAACCGTTATTCAGAATGCAAATATTTCTACAAACCGCGAGAACCACACGCAGTGGAATTAATGGGGTTCTCACGATTTTGTGATTGGAAAACATACCTTTGAATCCTATTTAGATAACTCTGAGAATCGAAGCTTTATCAAATCCGAAATCAACCCCTTGATCTTATGTTGTATTCCTTTAGAACAGATTGGACATTGTGTGGACAACGATCTACCAACCCCCTTCTTTCTCTCAAGATGAGAAACGAATTCAGATCTACTTTTCTTGCCTCTTTTCGACCAGAGAGAAAGAGTATTCTATTTATAGGTTACAACAGGGACCATGAGGAGAAATTAGGGTTGGGCCTCCTGACAGGCTTGGGCTTCCCATGTTCGCCTAGAACACACGGCCCAAGTCCGTCAACAAATGGCTTATTCCACTAAAGGCCATTGTTACACTACCGCCCTAATCCCAAATTACATGTCAGCATTTATGGGCTCCATATTATATGCTCGTTGATCTCCCCGTGTTTAAGATATCGAATGTCCGTTGATTAAGTCAAGTTACTGACAACTACATTAATCAACTTCTTATGTCCTTGAGTAGTACCACTCAACCTCATTGTCATGTCGGAATAAATCCACCTGCAGGGTTTACATGACAATCTTTTTCCTCAAGGGGACATCATCAACCCGACTTCTTGCGGGACACGGATTCCTTCTATAATCAACAGCACACCTTACATACAATGTCATTACCTAATCCATCGAGTTTGTTGATACACAAATGAATCTCACTCATTGATGATTTAAAGCAATGTACAATACATGTAAGTGCCTGTTATTATATCCGGATTGGGAGGACAAGCATCCATAATAACAGAGGTGTTTGTTCTTTTATATAGTCAGTATAAGGAGAAACAACCTCACTTGGTCCTGTTCAATACACACAAAGTGTACTAGTGCAATCCTATAGTCAAGATAGACTAATACAAGATTATACTACAACCGTACTAATGGTTTGTCCAAATCCATCTAGGTTGTGAACGATTACTTATACTTTATAAGGTACTGATGATATGATCTTCTGTGTGTTCACACCATATCATCTACAACAAAAAGTATTAGACACATGCATATAACTAATAATATATATAATATGCATAACATTTGCCCATATGATTCTCATTCAAAATGAAAAGAATTAGAGTTAATACAAAATTAATGCTTTTAGTATATAACCTTATCAAGACACGAACGCACCCTGCGCCCTCTTCTGAACCGCCGGATTTCCACAGGTTAGTTCAAATTTCCAATACTGAAAGTTATTCAGTGTTTCTAACTTGTTAAACACATTGAGCTCGAGTATACAAGACATTATTCATAAGCAAAGCAAGGAGGCATTCAGGTATTTCTTTCTTCCACTCCTTGCATCTCCTGTTAGAGGTTTATACTAGCATATCAGGATTGTTTTGACTATTGTCGTGATTAGTTAAGATTGGTCTTAGCCTTGCATGAGATTATGGTTAGGTTAAAGAAAAATGCCTAACGTAATCAACCGGCAACGTCAACAAACACGCCTTTCTAGTATACCACTCACTATACCTCTAGCTAGCATACCACACACCACACCTGATATAATGGCTGAAGAAAGAGAGTCTCCTCTCTCTGACTTTTACAAAGCCTTGAACGATAGCCCAAAATCTTGCATCTATCAGACCCGGTGGGAGATTTCCGAATCCCCCCAAATATATTTAATTTGTTACCCGCTTTTCATGGGTTAGACCATGAAAAACCTTATCATCACATGCGTAGGATTGACCAAGTCCCTACTACATTCCACCATCCTACAGTTGGTGCTGAACAAATTAAACTGAAGGTGTTTCCATTCACCAAGCCGATAAGGCGGCGTCTTGGTTAACTGCCCAAGCGCCTAATTCTGTGGACTCATGGGCCAAACTTATTCAACTATTTCTAGAACATTTTTACCCACCACTGAGGACAGATGAAATGCTTTCCAAGATTCATTTCTTTCGACAGAATCCTCATGAATCATTTTTAGAGGCTTGGAATCATTTCACCTATCTTCTTATAGAGTGTCCACACCATAACCTCACGAAAGACATGTTAGTTCGTGCCTTTTTCAAGGGACTGTTACACCACCACAAAGAGGTGCTTGACATAATTAATGGGGGTAGTTTCCTTAGTAAAGGAGCCTCAGAGGCTTATAAATTTCTAGAAGATCAAACAAAACATAATAATAACGGGGGGTAGTGACGATATCTCCCGTTCCGCTAGTTCTTCTACAACAGTAAAACTGCCAGTATGTTTGAGATTAAACTCGATCCTGAACTAAAAATTTAATCGAATCTCTAACTAAAAAGGTAGAAGGTATTTCTGTTTAACAAAAACCTATCCCCGTCATGAATGTCAACTCCAATCCATGTAATTTCTGTTTGAGTCCTGAGCATCCCGACTCCTATTGTCCTTTTGCTTATGAACAACAAACATCACAACAAGATAATGTTTGCTCAATTAATAGTTATCCTATTCCTAATGCCCCTTGGAGATAACATCCCAACTTCAGTTAGAGAAATAATCAACAAGTAACGCCTCTATGGTTTAATAATCAAAATGTTAGACCAAGAAACAATTATAACCAAGCCCCACCACGATAAGGTCAAGGACAAGGTCAGGGTAATTATAATAATTATAACAACCAAGCTCCATCACATCAAGGACAAGGTCAGGGTAATTATAATAATTATAATAATAATAATTATAATGCTAATAGAGGTATCATTCCGGTAAATAATAACTATCAAAATCCACCCATTAATAATCAACATGACATGGTTCCTGTCACACAACCTATAGCTAACACTCCTCCACAACCGGATCGTTTCGACGCCTTTATGCAAACCAAACAACATATTTTACAAGCCATCCAACTTTCTTTACAGCAGTTAGCACAAGAGAAAGTACAACCTAAGGGTGTGTTTCCAGGACAAGCGATACCTAATCCTAAAACAACAAACACAGCCTTTGAGGTAAACGGTAATACTAGTAAGGAAAATGAAAACGTAGGTGAGCTAAATGCCATCACCACTCTCCATTCTAGTAGAGTAGTTGATAACAACATAACTATGCCTATAGTTACCCCACCAGTAGTCCCTACACCGGATATTGAACTAGATACCGAAATAGAAACTGGGATGTAAAACCACAGCTTAAGAAACAGAAAGCCAAGGTTAGACATCTTATTGATCCATACGCTAAATATAGAGAGAAACCACCATTTCCCCAGAGATTAGCTATGTTAGACAAGTATACAAATTTTGAGGAGATTAGGGAAAATTTTAAAAATCTAACGATAAACCTACCTTTTCTCGAAGGGATTAAAAAATTACCTCACCACGCTAAGTTTGTTAAACAGTTGTGCACTACTAGGCGTAAGACAAATATTCCTAAAGACGCCTTTTTAACTGAACAGTTTCCAACTTTAACTGAATACAATGGAATTGTTAAGTACAAGGACCCTGGTCGTCCTACTGTACAATGCACCTTAGGGGATACTCACACTACCACTGCTTTATTAGACCTGGGGGCGAGTCTTAACTTACTCCCTTATTATTTATATAAACAAATAGGTCTACAGGAGATGCAACCTATAAAAATGACGTTAAGTTTGAAAACGTCATTTAAGGTGAAACCTACAAAAATGACATTAAGATGCAACATACAAAAATCAAGTATCCTAAGGGTGTAGTTGAAAACGTGCTTGTTAAGGTTCAACATTTCTACTATCCTGTTGATTTTGTTATCCTCAATACAGAAGTCACTAACGACTCTGTTCTGATCATTTTAGGGCGCCCTTTCTTGGCAACTGCCAACGTGCTTATAAACTGCCGCGATGGTTCGATGTCCTTGTCCTTAGGCCATCTTTCTGTTGAGGTCAATGTTTTTAAAATGATGAAACAACTTTCTGATATGAATATCAATGGAGAAGTTAGCACGATAGAGAGCTTAGCTCAAGAGTATTTTAACAACACGTTTCCTGATAATCATATGCACAAATTCTTTTCCTATGGAAGTTCTAATTTCAACAAGAACTCCCTAGACGTAGATGAAATTGAGAAAGATTTCCTTCAACTCTTTTGTAACTCTTCTTTGCCATCTCGCGAGTCCCCACTTATCAACACCCATTCATCCCTCGACGCCATGACAGAAGAAGAATTTTTCACACTCTATCCCAGTGATTCTTCTAACCCACCTATTGAGGAATGTCTTGCATATTTAAAAGATTTTGATGATCTAGAACTGAGAGCATTAGGTGAGCGCCATTTACCTACCTCATATCATCCTGTTATTCATTCACCTTCCATTAATGTTCCCCGCCCTCCACCTTTTCGAAGGAACCTTGAGTTTGCACTTGACCCTCTTGCTTCTTCTGTGCTTAATAATTTTCTAAATCCTCCTAATACGGAAATAACTCCCAAGGAAAAAGCACTTGACACCTTCATTTTCAGAATTGAGATAGTTCATACCTACACCATGAATGAGTTTTGTGCTAAACCTACAATCTCATTTCTTCCATTCCTTACTTCTAAAACTTATCCATACCCAACATATCTTCCACAAACATCCAGTTTCTCACGATCATTCACTTGGACACCCTCTCGTTCAAAGATGAAAAAGAAGGTGCATGCTCGGTAACGTTCTAGATCTATTAGACTTCGCTTTCATTTCACTAAGCTGCGTCATAGAAAATCTTGGTGTTTGATTCGGTTTGGGGGTGCATTCCATGTTATTTATTTATGGAAAGACCACAACTCTTTAGGTTGTTGATATATGGAAAACTGTAGGGTATATATATATCCAGTTATTTGTGAAAGTCTCGAGTATCTGACTATAAACGGCTCATTTTATTGTTTGGTGTACTTCCTTACACTTCCATATATTGGTAAGTGCACCATTCAGGTAACCGGGCCCTCCCTATGGAGTGTGTGGTTGTAAGTACCGGATCCAAAGTCCACGTTTAACATAATTCACGTTTTCTACTCTTGCATGTTTGCTCAGTTTTTGAGTCATGTTCTCTATGGTGTGAATTATGTCTTTATTGCTTTTCGTTTTTCTTATATTAAATTTTATTCATAAAAAGTAAAAAATATCAAAATGATAAAAATATTAATCTAGGAAGTCTCGGGAATCTGACTTTAAAAGACCCACGTTTTAAAACAAATTTTCAAACTTCGTTGCCAAAAATTTGTTTGGGGGTGGGGTGTTGGGTTTCCTGTCCTTAATTGTTCAACTTTCCATTTATGTTGCTTATGCCGATTAAGTGCTTCATCGTGGCATGCATTCTCTTAATACTATTTGTGAAGATTTTCGGACTCGCCAGACTACCATACATCATAACTATACGACTTGTGTCCAGCGCGAGGATGAGCACTGTGAAGAGATAAGGCCGAGATGGAAGCA
The DNA here is from genome assembly GCF_015680905.1 of Coptis chinensis. Taxonomy (NCBI): domain Eukaryota; kingdom Viridiplantae; phylum Streptophyta; class Magnoliopsida; order Ranunculales; family Ranunculaceae; genus Coptis; species Coptis chinensis. The sequence continues at coordinate 44,979,481 of NC_141456.1, forward strand.
CATCACAAGTTTCGAGAAGATATGCTTGAACGCTTCCCACACCACGGGGGTTTTTCTTCTGAGGAGGCATCTATGAGGCATGAGCGTCGTCGGCGAATGACGGATGGCTCAGGCCCATCGGGAGCTCAGGCACAATCTTCATCTCATGGTCCATCTTCAACCAATAGTGCGTGGTTTAGGGAATTTATTGATTGATGTTGTTTTTATTATTTTTATTAGTTCGGATGTTAAGTTTTGCATTCAGTAGTTAAATTTGAATTCGGTACTTAATTGTATTTGAATTTTGAGTTTTAATTTAATTTGTTTCTTTTCAAATTATGCGTAGATTTTAGTTTTAATCCCACATTCCCGAATTGTTTGGGGGTGGTATTATTTCTTCTAGAATGATTTTTATATGATTCACAATTTTAGGAGTAATTTTGCGATGATTGTTGGGAATGTTGCCGATATTGGTATGGTTATGATTAGATATTGTGGTAGGATGAAATTTCGATGAGTTAGGAAGTTGCTATTATAAATTCAACCTAAAAGATATTAGGTTTGTTTTGGAATAAGGAATATGGGTTGTTTCCATTTTAGGTTTTTGAAAATAGTTTGATTTCGACAATTGCCTTAAAGCTTTTCGGCAACTTGTTAATTCGTTTTAGAAACTCAAACCCTATATAAACTTCCTTCATTCTACACTCACAACCCACACTACATCTCACTTTTACCTCTCACCTTTCACTCCCAAGTTTCCCTATTTTATTCTTCACTTCAGCACTCCAGCTATACGGAGCGCGCCCTGCGCTTGAACCGCCTGTTCCTCAATTTAGACTTGAGCGCACCCCACGCCCTTACAAGACCAAATCCGAGCGCGACCCGCGCCTAAGTGCCTGGAACTTGATCATAGCCAGAGCGCACCTTGCACCCTCCCAAGGCTAAAGCTTGAGCGCCCCCCGCGCTCTGACATCCGTAGGCACGAAAAATTCCAATTTTTCGTGGGTTCTTCCAAGATCGTTGCAGCTATTCTCGAGAGTAGTTTTGTGATGACATCTCCTACAGTCATACCTGAGCAGTCTTTCGAAGACCTGTTGGGAAGCGAGACTTATGGAGGTTGGTTCTGCGAGAGGATCTTGCAGTTAGGATGGCGGCATCTACTGGTAAGTGACGACGACTTGTATTCACCTCAGCTTATTGCATTTTTCTACAATAATATTACTTTCTATTGTAACCATGATGGAGAACAAAAATTTTCCCTTGCAATTAATGACACGACAATGGAATTCAGTAGTCTTTGGTAGCGTTAGTTTTGGGATTGCCCTTGCCTGATCCTATGCACACGTGGGGATATATGACTGATAATGCATACCTCTATGACTATACATATTTCCATGAGTATTATGCGGGAGGTGTGTTTCGTGTAATGGACCAAGGGCGATATAACATAGCCCTTGGTAGCCTGTCCCTGAGTGTAGGCACCACCATGTTATTCACCCTGATGAATATTTTAGGGGAGTGGCAATTTAATTCTACCAATAGTACCGCTGGTGACGTTTTCCTTGCTTTAGCTGAGGGACGTCACCGATACGACATTCTCTCGAGTATTAGTGGCTAGTCTTAAGAAAGCCCAAAGCATGAGGCATAAGTATCTTCTTATGCCTGTTTTGGTTTGCCGCATCATGCGCAGTTGTTTACCTGAATTATGTACCCACTACACATATTGGAAAAAGGTTGAAGTCATGAGACCCACCAATTGGGTGGTTCGTTCATTTCGAGTTATGACTTGGCCGGGATGGCAGGTGCAACCTCATTTGGTTGCTCTTTACACCCCATCAGACCTAGCAACACTCGACAGGTTAGCACGAGTTGATGACACACGACGGCGGGCTTGGCAAGTTATCATGGCATGGCAGGACGCGAAGGAACCTCATCTCTTTGAAGAGGAAGATGAGGAGGATGATGATTAAACATGAGTTAAGGTAAGTTTTTATTTCAGTTAGAGTCTGCTTATGTCCCAAGCAATTTACTTCTTATAACCCCATAACGGGTGGAACTCCTATAGAGTTGCGTCTATTTTTCTTTTTCTATACTAGTATGTTTTAACCTTGTTTTGTAGATATTCCTGAATTTCAGGCATTTCCATGGTATTTTTCTACCCTTTTTATTTCAATACTTTGAGGACAAAGCATGCTTCTTATTTGGGGGTGGCATAGAAACACGTGCAATTAAGACATCTGTTAGGATATAAATAGGTACAATATGCACTTATTTTCTAGTTAAAATTTCAAAAATTTCAAAATTTCAAAAATATAAATAAAAAGGTTATGTTATACACTTAGGAATATTTGTATTGTTTTCTTTCTCTATGCTCTCAATAATCTAGAAGTCTCACGTAGCGTTTGCATTAGAATATTTTTTAGAAACTTAGGTTAATATGTAGATAATAATCTTTGCATCTTTCTATAAATATATTGCATGAGTATCTATGATTGTTTGGTAGTAAATTTCTAAAATCTAGGCTAAAGTACTTATTCTACAAATCCTGTGAGAATATAGCCTAAAGCCTTATATGAGCGAAACATTTGAGAATGACACAAGAGAGAAGTAAAATCTGGATAGAGAAATCACACATCCACTTGCTTGATCACTATACCATATCCTAAGTGAGAATGTAGGCCCTCTTAGGATCGATATAGCCAGAAATTCAAACCTATGAATTATTTTCTACTAGTTGCCCCTTTAAGCCTTTCTTAAGTCTTTCTTAAACCGCAAATCCTTTATCATGTTACAAAAAAAAAAAAAAAAAAAAAAAATCAACCTACCCATTATAGAATGAGTCTGAAAATTAGTTAGTTGCTTCAGAAAAGAAAATGAAAAGAAGTTTCCATCCAAAGAAAAGAAAAGAAAAATAAAAATAAAAATAAAAACAAAATAAAATAAAAACTCCAAAAATAGAATAAAAGGAGTTAAAAAGCCAAAATAAAAAGGCTAAGGATGGAAACAAAGTGTAGAAGCAAAAGAACAAGGGTTTCCCTAGTTACATAATATGAAGACCCTATTATCTCAGACTTGTCCTTTTTGAATATACATTTCCTTTCTTCTTAAACCATCTCATAATCCCCACAACACCTAATAAAGACCTCTAGCTCAATTAGGAATAGGTTAGTGTGATAGTAAGTGGCAGATGTGTTTGATCGAACCCGACTTTCTTGTGTGTCATTGAGATTGTAAGGTAAAGTTTGCCCAATCGAAAGCAATCGGAGTAGCTTAAACTTGAGTGAGGAAAAATCAGAGTGGTTTTTGTCTTGACATTTATGTCAGGACCTACTTAAGGACGATATTCCGAGTTTTTAGAAACGGACTTGCTAGTGCATTTCATAGTATTACTCATTGTATATATGTTTATTCGTAGATGATTGATTATTATGCATATATTAACTTAGGGTTTCACTTGATTATTCTGTATTCATTCCTAGTGAGATGTATAGATAATTGAGATATAGTTTTATTTCTTAGTCGTTGTAGCATAGATGAAGTTTGTGAGTACCTTCACTGGAAAACTCTCACGAGGCTATAACTCATCCACTAGGGAATTCCTAGTGGTTTAAGGCCTTGTTGCATATGGTCAATGCAATCGCAGTCGGCAAAACGAGATTAGTTAGAACTCCATTTTTGGTCACTTATGCTAACTTCTCATATTTGCTTGAGGACAAGCAAAATGCTATTTGGGGTGGTTTGATAAGAGACCAAAACTGTAGTTTTAACCCCTTAACAATAATAATTTTAGACCAATTATGTGAGTAATAAATAAGAGTTAATGCTGATTACGTGTTTTTATGTATTTCAAGAAATAGAGTCAATTATGTACAGAAATGTATCACTTTTGCAAGATAAAGGAGCAAGGGTTGGTTGCGAAGAAGTTCTGTGATTAAAGGCCAAGATTCAAGGAGAAAAAACCTTTTTAAAGCCCGGTCAAAGCTAAAAAGTTAAAGTCAACGCGGGCATAAACAACGCACAAAAGTCAACAGAACTTCCGAAGGCCGTATCTTTGGACTCAGACCTCGGAATTGGGCTTACTTTATGACAAAACGACCGGCTCGGAAAGAGCTTTCTAAAGGTCGAAGCCTTGACCCAATCAGAGGAGCAAAAGTGAACGGAAAGTCTGTTGAAGTCAAATCCAACTGAAAAGGGCTCTGTGGACTGAAGAGATTGGGTTTTGGGCTCGATTTTTCCGGCCCAAAACATGGCTCCTCAGCCCTCGGCCCATGCACGAAAATGTGGATCTAGCCTCCTCCATTTGAAGACACAAAACTTAACTTTTAAACATGCTAGTTGTTAGGTAGCCATTAGCCAATAGTTTTAGATCTAGTTTTCTTTACATTCAATTAATTAGTTAGAACAAAGTAGATTATTATTTCTAGAATCAGTATTGTTATTTATTCATTAGTTCAATAAAAGTAGTTAGTTATTTATAATTTCAGTTTTAGTTTATTAAATTACTTAGATCTAAATTCAGTTTAGTTGTTAATCATTTCTTAGTTGTGAAGTTAGATTTGAATTCTTGATTAGATCAATATAGTCAAGTTATAATCTTTATATCATGTCTTGCTTAAATTCATATAGAAATGATAGTTTAATGAATCAAGTCTAAACCTTCATTAGAGGGGTTTGAGGAATCCTTGATGAAAACTTTATTGAGTAGTGTAGAAATGGTTGTAAGATTCTATTCCACTCTAGGACGTAGTTGATTCGCCATGAGAATGAGTTGAACTTCCTCACATGCTAGTTATTATTTAGTAGAGATTTCCATGAATGATTAGGAATTAGAATGACCAATTCTTATCGTAAGAACGTAAGAATTGGATTATAACAATCTATGCTAGTTTATTAAGTTGGATTCAAGGTGGAATCAAATTTCCCTAATTCTTTATCTAGATTCAAACATTAGTATTTCCGTAGTTTGAATTATCGTAGTTAATATTTTAGTATCCGAATTGCCATCGTAGTATAATTTTCATGTTGCTTGATAAGAGCCCAAAACTGTAGTTTTAGCCCCTTAACCATCATACTTTTAGACCATTATGTGAGTAATAATTAAGAGTTAATACTGATTACGTGTTTTTATGCATTTCAGGCTTCAAAGTCTATTATGTGCAGAAATATGCCACTTTAGTGAGATAAAGGAGCAAAGGTCGGTTGCTAAGGAGTTATGTGATTAAATGCCAAGATTGAAGAAGACAAAGCCTTTCTAAAGCCCGGTCAAAAGCTGAAAAGTCGACGCGGGTAGACACAGCACACAAAGTCAGCAGAACTTCCAAAGGCCGTATCTTTGGACTCAAACCTCGGAATTGGGCCTACCTTATGTCAAAACGACCGGCTCGGAAAGAGCTTTTCAATGGTCTAAGCCTTGACCCAATCAGAGGAGCAGAAGTGGACAAAAAGTCTATTGAAGCTAACTACAGCTGTAGAGGCCTTTTTGGACTGAAAGAATGGTTTTGGGCCTGATTCTCTGGCCCAAAACATGGCTCCAAGCCCATGCACGATTTTTGGATCTGAAAGTATAAAAACAAGAGCTTGACTCTTTGTTAATGGTAGATAGTTAGACCTAGATTAGTTAGCCTCCATTAATTAGTTTTAGAACTTAGTTTTAGAATTTCAATTAGTTAATTAATTAGTTTTTCATATCTTGTTTTAAATCTAGTTTCATGTTTAATTAATTACTTTAGAACAAAGTAGATTAGTAATTTAGTATTTGAATCATTGTTTTATTATTCATTAGATTAATAAAATAGTGTTCTTGATAATCTAGTTTCATTTTTATTTATTTATTAGCTTAATTAAATCCTTAGATTTACTTAATTGTCATTATTAGTTTAATTCAATTATTGCATGAGTAGTTTTGAATTGAGTTTAAACAAGTAAAGTTCAAATCTTTATATCATGTCTTGTTCGAATTCCATTGGGAATGATAGCGTGATGATTCTCGGCTAAACCTCCATTTGAGGGGGTTGAGAAGTCTTGATGGAAGCTTGATTCCGATTGTCGTAGAGTCGTCGTAATTTCCTTTCCACTCTAGAAATGATTAGTTCACCATGAGAATGGGTGTAATCGTTCACATGCTAGTTATGAATTGGTAGAAATGCCATGTGTAATTAGGGATTAGGAGTAACCAGATTATTCTGTGAAGCAGTTCAATTCGGATTACGACGATTCTTTGTTAGTAGGCTTAAGTCGAGTTAAGGTGGAATCAATCCCCCTCTAACTCCTTATCATAGAATCGACGTAGCATTCCCATAGTTGTTCAAATAGTCGACTAGTTGCATCTTGTGGGTAGTTGCATCGTAGTCTAGTTATCATTTCGTAAATCTCTCATTAGACTTTAAGAAGATTATTTATACGTAGAAAACACAGCATGCGGAAGGACTAGGAGTGGAACGAATCATCTACTCCACTATATCTCATAGGATTGAGAGTAGAAATCTTTGATAAATCATAGGCACGTAATTAAGTTTTAGTTTACTTACGTTTTGAGTTTTATCGTTCATTTCGTAGGTAAACTTCTATCTTTTTATGTTTTATCATTGCTCTTATTAACTTTAGTAGGACCAATAATCTTAGTAAATATTAATTCTAAAGAACTAGGAGTGGAAAGAATTTTCTACTCCACATAGTGCAATATCATTGAAAGTGTAGAAAACTTTGATAAGTAGAGCTGAAAATAGCTTAGTTTTACTTGCGTTTGAGTCTCGTAACTTATTCGTAGGTAAAACTATCATTTTACTTTTATCATTCATCGTGAGTGAGATTCTTGGTATCACACCAGTTGGTGAAGTGACTGCCTACTCTTCTGAGACGTGTAGTAGAGCCATCCTAGTCTCACTCCCAACTGTTCCTCTGAATAAGGCATAGTAAAATATAAACCAAAAGCAAACTTTTCAAAACTCCATACTTGCAAAAACAAATTTCCTTTGCTTGGACATACATTACACCATTTGTGCATGTTAAGATAGTTTTTGGGTCTTGATAAGAGCCCAAAAATGTACTTTTAACCCTATAATAATATTATATTTAGACCAATTATGTTTATATTAAATAAGAGTTAGTACTGTTTATGTACTTTTGTGTATTTCAGGTTTTGAAGTCAAATATGTAAAGAAATATGTCACTTTTGTAAGAGAAAAGAACAAAGATTGGTTGCTAAGAAGTTCTATGGTTAATGCCCAAGTTTCAAGGAGATAAAGCTTTTTTAAAGCCCAGTCAAAGCAGAAAAATCAAAGTCAACGCGGGCAGAAACTGAGTACAAAAGTCAACAGAACTTCCGCAGGCTGTATATTTGGACTCAGATCTTAGAATTAGGCATATTATATGTCAAAATGACCGACTCGGAAAGAGATTTCTAATGGTACAGTCCTTAATCTAATTAGAGGAGTAAAAGTGGATGAAAAGGCTATTACAGTAATTTCTAGCAGAGAATCCCTTTTTGGACTTAAGTAATTAGGTTTTGGGCTTGATTTAGTAGACCAAAACATATCTCCAAAGCCCATGCACGAAATTGTAAACCTAGCCCTCTCCTATATGAAGAAGACTAAGGAAAAACTATAACTCTAACCCTCATTAGTTTAATTTTAATTAACTCTCTCTCTCTCTCTCTCTCCCCCATTATTTATTTAATTTAGTCTAAACCTAAGTTTATGTTTTATGAACCTATCCACCATTAAAATACTTTCAAGATTATTATTCAATTGTTTATCTTCCTATTATGTCTTATTTCTATTATTTATTCCATGATAGTCCCATGATTCATAGCTAAACCTCTATTAGAGGGGTTTGATTGAAGGTTTGATGAAAACTTGATGTGTTAGTATAGAATCATTGTTTTTAAAAGTTTCAATTCTAGAGGGTAGTTCATTCACCATGAGAATGGGTTTAAACTTCCTCTCATGCTAATTATTAGTTGGTTAGAGATGCCATGAATAATTAGGGATAAAAAGACCTAACATTTATGTTGAACCTTGTGTGAAAACATAAATATTAGGGTTGCAATAAAAATCTATACTAGCATCTTAGGAATTAATCAAGGTGGATATCAAATCTCCCTAATTCCTTCTTTATATTCACATCTTAGTATTAAATTGCCATAGTTTAATTTAGAATATCTTTAATATTTGTTCTCACCATATTAGTTCTATTAGAATTATTGCTCTCATCATATTGTTGAATTGTTTAAATTAGTGAAATTGTTACGCTCTAAGCAACTAAAAGTGGAACGAATTCTTACTCAAGTTATTGCATGATAATCGAGAGTAGAACTTTGATCAAAAGATTGAAATTATTGTTTACTTCCTTCCTAGCATAAATAACTATTCTATAGGATAAAAAACTGTTATTTTACTATTATCAAATGGCGTCGTTGCCATCTTAGTTATTTTTAGATTTAAATTTTATTAGCTTTTCTAATTCTACAATTAGCCTAATTCACCCACCCACACTTTTGTTTGTGTTCTAATTGTGTTTGTTGTTTTTGAAAAAACCAGGATTTTGCTCCTAGAAGTCTACTGGAAATTTTCTTTGTTTGTTGCTTGTGTTCTAACCCGCGCCCTTCTTTCTAGTAAGCTAATTTAGAGTTTTATTTCTAAATTGGAAGCCCAGCCCATTAAGAAACTGCGGGAAAGCCTGTTTCTTAAAAAAATCACAGAGTCTTGCGCCCACGCCCTGTTTACACTGTTTTTGAGCCACCCCTCTGAACAATGCTCGATTTAAAATAGGTTAGCCACAGGTCCTCTTTTCATTGGAATTTATTGTTTATTCAGTATTCCAAGCACACACAAGAAAAGTAAGTTCATATTAAAGACGTTATTTATAAGCAACGCAAGGAGGCATTAATGTTCTCCTTCTTTCACTCATTTCTTCAGTCAAAGGAGTTCTACTTCTAGTATATCAGGTTGTTGTTTGACTGCTGTTAGTGTTTCTTTCATATTGAACTTAGCCTTGCATGAGATTAAGGTCTGGTAAGAGAAAACCATCTAACGTTATCTATCGTAAACATCAATGCATACACCTATCTAGAATATCACACACTACACCTGCATCAATGACTGAAGAAGTAGAGACTCCTCTCTCTAATTTTTACAAAGCCCTAAACGATGGCCCTAAGTCTTGCATCATTCTTGTAGACCCAGTGGGGGATTTTCGAATTCCCCAGAATATTTTTAATTTGTTACCCATTTTTCATGGTTTAGACAACGAAAAGCCTTATCAGCATATGCGTACGATAGAACAAGTTCTCACTACATTCCATCATTCTAGCGTAGGTTTTGAACAAATTAAACAAAGGGTGTTTCCTTCCACCAAAGCCGATAAGGCGGCGTCTTGATTAACTGCCCAAACGCCTAATTCTATGGACTCATGGGCCAAACTTGTCAATTGTTTATAGAACAGTTTTACCCACCGCTGAAGACAGATGAGATGATTCAAAAGATTCATTTCTTCCGTCATAACCCTCATGAATCCTTTTCAGAGGCCTAGAACCGGTACACTGATTTTTTTATAGAGTGTCCGCATCATAACCTTGCAAAAGGCACACTTTTTCGTGCCTTTTTCAAGGGGCTTTCACATCATTATAAAGAGGTTCTTGATATAATGAATGGGGGGAGTTTTCTTAATAAAGGAGCCTCAAAGGCTTATAGGTTCTTAGAAGATCAATCTAAGCGTAATAATAACTGGGGGGTAACGATATCCCCCGCTCCGCTTCTTCTTCTTCCACAGCCAAGGTTGCCAGTATGTTTGAGGTCAAACCTTATCCCGAGCTTAGAACTCTAATCGAATCCCTCACAAAAAAGGTAGAAGCCATTTCTATTCAACATAAGCCTACTCCTGTCATGAACATCAAATCTCTTCCATGTAATTTCTGTTTTAGTCTTTAGCATACCGACTCCTATTGTCCTCTCGTCTATGAACAACCACCCGCACAGCCAGATAATGTTTGCTCCGTAAATAACCTTTCTATTCCTAACGCACCTTGGAGACAAAACCCCAACTTCAGTTGGCGTAATAATCAACCAGTTACATCTCTATGGTTTAATAATCAAAATTTTAGGCCAGCAAACAACTATAATCCAGCACGACCAAGACAAGGACAAGGACCAGGTAATTATAATAATAATAATAGAGGTATCGTCCTGTTTACTAACAACTATCACAACCTACCCGTTAATAATCAACATGAGATAGTTCCTGTCACACCACCTGTGGCCACTACACCTTCATAACCGGATCGTTTCGATGCCTACATGCAAGCTCAACAACAAATTCTACAATCTATACAACAATTAACCTAAGAGAAAGCTCAACCAAAAGGTGCGTTTGCGGGTCAAGTTATACCTAATCCTAAAATGCCAAACACAGCCTTTGAAATAACCGGTAATACTAGTAACGCAAATTTAACCGTAGGTGAGTTAAATGACATCACCACTCTCCGTTCTGGCAGAGTGGTTGATAACACCGTAACTATGCACATTGATACACCACCAGTGGTCATTGCAAATGAAAATTTACTAGGTACCGAAATAGAAACTGAAGATCCTACCCCTGTAAAGGTACCAGTTAAACCACAACCCAAGAAAAAAACGGCCAAGGTTTAAAATCCTATTGACCCATATGCTAAATATAGAGAGAAACCACTGTTTCCCCCGAGACTAACCATGTTAAAAAAGGATTCAAATTTTGATGAGATTAGGGAAGTTTTTAAAAATCTAATGATAAACCTACATTTTCTTGAAGCTATTAAAAAATTACCACAACATGCTCAGTTTCTAAAAGAGTTGTGCACTACTAGGCGAAAAACAAACATTCTAAAAGACGCCTTTTTAACTTAACAGTTTCCCACCCTTTCTGAACATAATGGAATCGTTAAGTATAAAGACCCTGGTCATCCTACTGTACAACGGACCTTAATGGATACCCACACGGTAACTTTTTTATTAGACCTAGGGGCGAGTGTTAACTTACTCCCTTATTATCTATATAAACAAATAGGTCTACAAGTGATGCAACCAACTAAAATGACGTTGCAATTAGCTGACCGTTCTATTAAGTATCCTAAGGGTGTTGTTGAAAATGTCTTTTTTAAAGTTCAAGATTTTTACTACCCAACCGACTTCGTTATTCTCGACACAGAAGTCGCTAATGACTCTGTTCCTATCAGCTTAGGATGAGCTTTCTTGGCAACCGCCAATGCACTCATAAACTGCCACTATGGTTCGATGTCCATGTCCTTTGGACACCTTTCTGTTGAGGTGAATGTTTTCAAAATGGTGAAACAGTTACCAGATATGACTATCGATGGAGAAGTTAGCATGAACGAGAGCTTAGCTCAAGATTATTTCAATAACATGTTTCCTGAGAATCAGATGCACCAATTCCTTTCCTTCAGAAATTCCGACTTCGACGATGACTCCCTGGTCGTAAATGAAATTGAAGAAGATTTCCTTAGACTCTTTTGCAACTCTTCTTTGCTACCTCGCGAGCCCCCCTATCAACATCTATTCACCCACCTCACATCCTAGTGTCACTCATTCACCTTCCATCACCAATATTGCCCACCTTCCACCTTTTCAAAGGAACCTTGAGTTTGCACAAGACCCTCTTGCTTCTCCTGTGCTTCATGATTATTTAAACCCTCTTGATACGGAAATAATAACCAAGGACAAGGCACCCAACCCACGCCACTAATGAGTTTTGTGTTAAACCCATATTCTCATTTTTTCTATTCCTTCCTTCTAAAACTTTTCCATATCCCACATATCTTCCACAACCATCCATTTTTTCACGATCATTCACTTGGCTACCCTTTCGTTGGAGAAAAAAGAAGAAATTGCATGCTAGGTTAGGTTCTAGATCTATTAGTATTCACTCTTATTTTGCTATGCCACGTCATAGGAAATCTTGGTGCCTAATTCTGTTTGGGTTTGCAATCCGTGTTAATTATTTATGGACAAGCCCGCAACTTTTTAGATTGTTGATATATAGTAAACTGCATGTTAATAGATGTTTTAGATAAAGTCTCGAGTATCTGACTATAAAAGACTCATTTTATTCTTCGGTATACTCCATTCCAATCTTATATTATGGGAGTGCACCATTAAGGTAAACGGATCATAAGTCCACGTTTAATGTAATTCACGCTTTCAACTCTTGCATGTTTTCTTGTTTTTGAGTCGTGTTTCTATATGGAGTGATTTACGTCCTTATTGCTTTATTGTTTTCTTTTATATAAAACCTTATTCCTAAAAAGTAAAAAAATTTAAAACCTTATAAAAATTTGTCTAGTAAGTCTCAGGAATCTGACTTTAAAAGGCCCATGTTTTAAAAAAAATCTAAACCCTGTTTTCAAAAATTTGTTTGGGGGTGGGGTGTTTGGTCTTTCCATTCTTGATCACTCAACTTCCTATTTTTATCCCTTTCTCATCTCGTGGCTAGTTCCTTTGTAATATTTTTAAGAATATTTCCCTATTTTAGTAAAAAATTTATTCCCAGTTGTTTAGTTAAGTAGTTAATATTGGATTATATATTTGGTTGTTATTTGAATTTCAAGTTAGTTTAATTTTTGTCCAAGCATGCTATCTATTTTTCATGAATCCTACTTTTCCGACTTGTTTGGGGGTGGCATTTTTTGTTTAGCATTGTATTTACCCTATCCACATGTTTTTGGAAGTTAATATATCAAGGTTGTAAGAATATAGTTTATATATGAGCATGCTGTTAATGTGGTGTAGCTAGAATTATCTACTGTTGTTCGGTTCAACCACAAGGGTTAAAGGCATTGAGATTGCTATTTTGATAGGATGTTTAAAACCATTTAAAATGGCTGCTGAGGTTTCTCTCGGCTATTTCTATTTTGGTTTTTAGCAACCCTTTTCTTATTCCATCTCTTTCCTTATCAATTAGGGAACCTTGAGGACCTTTGTTTAAGAAACTAGTGCTCTATAAATACATGACACACCATATACTTCACACCGTACCTCTCAATTTCATACCACAGGCCTTGTTCAGAGTGTGCACGCCCTTATTTTACATTGACACAGAGCGCGCCCGCGCCCAACTTTCAGTATCGCAGATTTTGCTTTTGTCAGAAGATAGCGCGCCTGATAAGAGCCCAAAACTGTAGTTTTAACCCCTTAACAATAATATTTTTAGACCAATTATGCGAGTAATAAATAAGAGTTATAGCTAATTACGTGCTTTTATGTATTTCAGATATTGAAGTCAATTATGTACAGAAATGTGCCGCTTTGGCAATATAAAGAAGCAAGGGTTGGTTGCTAAGAAGTTCTGTGATTAAAGGCCAAGATGGGTAGAAACAGCACACAAAAGTCAGCAGAACTTATGAAGACTGTATCTTTGGACTCAAGCCTCAGAATTAGGCGTACCTTATTTCAAAATGATTGGCTCGGAAAGAGATTTCCAATGGTCCATCCAATCAGAGGATTAAAAGTAGATGAAAAGCCTATTGAAGTCAAAGCCAGCTGAAAAGGGCCCTGTGGACTGAAGAAATTGGGCTTCGGGCTCGATTTTCCGGCCCAAAACATGGACCCTCAGCTCATGCACGAAAATGTGGATCTGGTCTCCTCCATTTCCACACACAAGACTTAGCTCCGAAGTATCAATTAGGTTAGGATAGAAAGGAGTCATTAAAGCTTAGTGGTAGATCCAGTTTTTCAATTAATTAATTAGTTGTTATTCTTGTTTTAATTTCAGTATTGAATGATTGTTATTTAGTTGTTAGATCAATAAAATATTTAATTCTTGATAATCTAATTTTGTTTTCCATTAATTATTAGCTTCAATTTTTAGATTTACTTATTTGTCATTATTCGTTTAAATCAATTATTGCATGAGTAGTTTCCATTTGAGTTTAAATAAGGAAAGTTCCAATCTTTTTATGATGTCTAGTTTTAATTCATATGGAAATTATAGTTTGATGAATCAAGGCTAAACCTCCATTAGAGAGGTTTGATGAAACCTTGATGAAAACTTGATTGTGTAGTGAAGAATCGTATAAGAGTCTATTCCACTCTAGAAGGTCGTTGATTTGCCATGAGAATGGGTTGGACTTCCTCACATGTTAGCTATGAATTGGTGGAGATGCCATGTATAATTAGGGATTAGAACAACCAATTCTTACCGTAAGAACGTGAGAATTGGATTACAACAATCTATGCCTAGTTTATTAAGTTGGATTCAAGGTGGATTCAATTCCCCCCTAATTCTTATTCTAGATTCAAACTTTAGTATTCCGTAGCATTTCGTAGTTGAATCATTATAATCCCATTATCTTGTTAGTATAAATTGCATCGTAGAATAATTCGTAAAACTCTCATTGACTTTGGTAGGATTGATAGTCGTAGAAAACTTGAATGTTAAAGAACTAGGAGTGGAACGAATCTTCTATTCCTACTCTACTTCAATAGTATCGAGAGTAGAAATCTTTGATAAATAGTATACGATAAAGTTTTAGTTTTACTTGCATTTGAATTTCATCATTTATTCATAAGTAGAGTTATATTCAATTTTATCTGGTTATCAAATGGCGCCGCTGCCATCTTAGTTCCCTTTGGTATTGTTTCTTTAGAATTGTTAGTTTTCCAAAGTCCCATAACCCACCCACCCTTATTTGATTCTCACTGTGGTTGTCCGTTTCAGCACTGAAAATTTTCCTCGAAGAATTACACGCGCGACCAGCATACAGGCAAGCTAAATTGGAGCCACCCGTGCCAAGAACCGGAACTCCACTTTTAGATTAGATGACCCCGCCAAAACAAAACATGAGTGTCCCCCTGCTGCTGAAAGGCAAAACATGAGTGTCCTACCAAGGCTAAAGTGCCTAGACCTTGAACTTTTTCCCCTCGAAAGCGCAACTTGACGTGTGCCCTACCTAGGCTCATCCAAAGCGCGACCTGCGCCCTCTGCTAAAACTACCCTGTTTCCACAGGTTTGTTTCAAATTTCAATTTCTTCATAGTTTTCAGTGTTTTAACTTGTTATACACACTAACACACATAAACAAGACGTTATTCATAAGCGAAGCAAGGAGGCATTCAGGTACTCTTTTCTTCCACACCTCGTATCTCCTGTTAGAGGTTCATACTAGCATATCAGGATTGTTTAGAGTGTTGTTGTGTTTCGTAAAGATTGGCTTAGCCTTGCATGAGATTAAGGTCAGGCCAAAGAAAAACGCCTAACGTAATCAACCGGCAACGTCAACAAACACACCTTTCTAGTATACCATTCACTACACCTCTAGCTAATATACCACACACACCACCTGAAGTAATGGCTGAAGAAAGAGAGTCTCCTTACTCTGACTTTTACAAAGCCTTGAACGATAGCCCTAATTAAATCTTGCATCGTTCTATCAGACCCAGTGGGGGATTTCCGAATCCCCCCAAATATATTTAATTTGTTACCTGTTTTTCATGGGTTAGACCATGAAAAGCTTTATCAACACATGTGTAGGATTGACCAAGTCCTGACTACATTCCACCATCCTACATTTGGTGCTGAACAAATTAAACTTAGGGTATTTCCCTTCACTTTAGCCGATAAGGCGGCGTCTTGGTTAACTGCCCAAGCGCCAAATTTTATGGACTCATGGGCTAAACTTGTTCAACTATTTATGGAACATTTTTACCCACCACTGAAGACCGATGAAATGCTTTCCAAGATTCATTTCTTTCGATAGAATCTTCATGAATCATTTTCAGAGGCTTGGAATCGTTTCACCGATATACTTATAGAGTGTCCACACCATAACCTCGTGAAAGACAAGATAGTTCATGCCTTTTTCAAGGGACTGTTACACCACCACAAGGAGGTGCTTGACATAATGAATTGGGGATAGTTTCCTAAGTAAAGGAGCCTCAGAGGCTTATAAATTTTTAGAAGATCAAACTAAGCATAATAATAACTGGGGGGGTAGTGACGATTTCTCTTGTTCCGCTAGTTCTTCTACAACAGTTAAAGCCGCCGGTAAGTTTGAGATGAAACCAGATCCGGAACTTAAAAATTTAATCGAATTTCTAACTAAAAAGGTAGAGGCTATTTCTGTTTAACAAACGCCTATCCCCGTCATGAATGTCAACACCAATCCATGTAATTTCTGTTTGAGTCTAGAGCATCCCGACTCTTATTGTCCTCTCGCTTATGAACAACAACAATCACAACAAGATAATGTTTGCTCGATTAATAGTTTTCCTATTCCTAACGCCCCTTGGAGACAACATCCCAACTTTAGTTGGAGAAATAATCAACAAGTAACACCTCCAGGGTTTAATAATCAAAATGTTAGGCCAGCAAACAATTATAACCAAGGCCCACCACGACAAGGTCAAGGACCAGGTCAGGGTAATTATAATTATAGCAACCAAGCTCAACCACGACAAGGACAAGGTCAGGGTAATTATAATAATTATAACAATAATAATTATAATACTAATAGAGGTATCGTTCCGGTAAATAATAACTTTCAAAATCCACCAATTAATAATCAACGTGACATAGTTCCTATCACACAACCTATAGCTAACACTCATCCACAACCGGATCGTTTTGATACCTTTATGCAATCTCAACAACAGATTTTACAAGCCATCCAACTTTCCTTACAACAGTTAGCTCAAGAGAAAGTACAACCCAAAGGTGTGTTTCCAAGTCAAGCGATAGTTAATCCTAAAACAACAAACACAACCTTTAAGGTGAATGGTAATACTAGTACAGAAAATGAAAACGTAAGTGAGCTAAATGCCATCACCACTCTCCATTCTGGGAGAATGGTTGATAACAAAGTAACTATGCCTATAGTTACCCCACCAGTTGTCCCTACACTAGAGATTGAACTAGATACTGTAATAGAAACTGAAGAGCCTACCCCCTGTAGAGGTACCAGTTAAACCACAACCTAAGAAACAGAAAGCAAAGGTTAGACATCTAGTTGATCCATACGCTAAATATAGAGAGAAACCACCGTTTCCCCTTAAATTAGCTATGTTAAACATAGATACAAACTTCGACGAGATTAGGGAAGTTTTTAAAAATCTAACGATAAACTTACCTTTTCTGGACGCAATTAAAAAATTACCTCACCATGCTAAGTTTCTCAAAGAGTTGTGCACTAAAAGGCATAAGACAAATATTCCTAAAGACGCCTTTTTAACTAAACAGTTTCCAACTTTAACGGAACCCAATGGAATCGTTAAGTATAAGGACCCTGGTCGTCCTACTGTACAATGCACCTTAGGAGATTCTCACACGATGACCAATTTACTAGACCTGGGGGCGAGTGTTAGCTTACTCTCGTATTATCTATACAAACAAATAGGTTTACAAGAGATGCAACCTACTAAAATGACGTTTTAATTAGCAGATCGATCTATTAAGTACCCTAAGGGTGTGGTTGAAAACGTGCCTGTTAAGGTCCAGGATTTCTACTATCCTGCTGATTTTGTTATCCTCGATACAGAAGTCGCTAACGACTCTGTTCCAATCATCTTAGGGCATCCCTTCTTGGCGCCAATACGTTTCTAAACTGCCGCGATGGTTTGATGTCCTTGTCTTTTGGCCATCTTTCAGTTGAGATAAATGTTTTTAAAATGACGAAACAATTACCAGATTCGTCTATAGATGGAGAGGTTAGTATGATCGAGAGCTTAGCTCAATATTACTTTAATAACACATTTCTAGAAAACCATATGCATAAATTCCTTTCTTTTGGAATTTCAGATTTTGTCGATGACTCCTACGTAAAGGAAGTCAACACCATCTTCAAGTTTACACAAATCGTAGACCCTTCGGTTGCTCCATATACAGAGTTTGAAGACCTGCTGCCTAAGCAAGTATTCATTACTCAAGATGAGGACCCTCCAGAAGCATTTATCTATATTCCTTCCACCCCAGTGCTTAAACCTCTTCCTCCTAAGTTAAAGTATATTTAACTTGATCCGGATGGTATTCATTCGGTAATTATATCTTCTCTGTTATCTAAAGAGGAAGAGACACGGTTGATCAGGGTGATTAGGGGACATCGTTCTGCGATTGGTTGGTCCCTAGCCGACATTAAGAGAATTGACCCTAATGTATGCACTCATCGTATCTATTTGGAGGATAACGCAAAGATTTCTCACAAACCTCAGCGTCGCTTGAACCCTGCCATGAAAGAGGTGGTCAGGGAAGAGGTCTTACGGTTACTCGATGCGGGTATCATATACCCAATCTCTGGTAGCGAATGGGTAAGTCTTATTCATGTAGTTCCAAAGAAATCAGGGATTACCATGGTACGTAATGCCAAGGGTGAATATGTTGCCACGTATGGTCCTATGAAATGGAGGATCTGTATTGATTACAGACGTTTAAATGCAATGACATGAAATGATCATTTTCATTTACCTTTTATAGATCAGATGCTTGAACGCCTAGCTGGTCATGCTTTTTATTATTTTTTGGATGGCTACTCTGGCTATTTCCAAATTATTATTGATATTGATGACCAAGAAAAGACTACCTTCACATGTCCTTTTGGGACATACGCCTATAAATGAATGCCTTTTGGCCTTTGTAATGCTACTGGGACCTTCCAGCGGTGTATGCTTTATATATTTAGTGACATGGTAGAGTGTTTCATGAAAGTATTAATGGATGATTTTTCTATCTATGGAGACTCTGTCAAGGACTGCCTATCTAACCTATCTAAAGTTTTGACACGGTGTGAAGAGAAAAGTCAGGTTTAAAATTAGGAAAAATGTCATTTCATGGTGAAAAAAGGCATAGTACTAGGTCACATAGTATCTAGTGATGGCATCGAAGTAGATAAGGCCAAACTAGATAAGATAGCGACTCTACCTATACCACAGACTGTCCATGATATTAGATCCTTTCTAGGCCATGCAGGTTTTTATAGGCGCTTTATCAAAGATTTTTCAAAAATAGCTAGGCCGTTAACTAATATTCTTTTAAAGGATGCCATCTTTGATTTTAATTTTAACTGTAAACAGGCTTTTGAAACTTTAAAAGCGCCTTTATCTTCTGCACCCATTATACAGCCTCCCGATTGGTCTAAACCTTTCGAACTCATGTGTGATGCTAGTGATTATGCAGTTGGTGTTGTCTTGGGACAGAAACTAGATAGTAAATCCACTGTTATTTATTATGCTAGTAAAACTCTAAATGATGCTCAAAGGAATTATACAACTACTAAAAAAGAATTCTTAGCTGTCATTTATGCTTTAGATAAGTTTCGTCCTTATTTGGTTGGTTCTAAGACTCTAGTTTATACGGACCATGCAGCCCCTAGGTACCTTCTCGCAAAGAAGGATGCTAAGCAGAGATTAATCCGATGGATTTTTCTCCTGCCAGAATTCACATTAGAAATAAAGGACAAATGAGGGGTCCAAAACGTAGTTGCCGACCACTTATCTAGACTTATAAACGACGATGATAGTGATTCTGAGTCCATACCAGACTCTTTTCCTTATGAGCATCTGTATGCTATTTTTTCTGCACCATGGTTTGCTGACATTGTGAATTATTTAGCGTCTGATGTTATTCCTTATGATTATTCAAGAAATGAACGTAAGAAGTTCTTGGCCAGAGTTAAGCTATACTACTGGGATGAGCCCTACCTTTTCAAGTATTGTGCGGATCAGATTATTCGTCGTTGTATTCCCCAATGGGAATATAATGAGGTTCTCTCATTCTGCCATGACAAAGAGTGTGGTGGCCATTTTAGTGGTATGAAAATAGCTGCTAAAATTCTTTAATGTGGGTTTTATTGGCCTACTCTCTTTAAAGATGCCCAAGTGTATTGCAAGACGTGCATTCGTTGCCAACAACTTGGGCGAATCACGAAGCGTAATATGATACCATTAAATCCAATCATTGTGGTAGAAATGTTTGACGTATGGGGCATTGACTTCATGGGTCCCTTTCCAGTTTCCCACGGTTTTATTTATATTCTAGTTGTCGTGGACTACGTGTCTAAATGGATAGATGCCATGTCTTGTCGTAACAATGACCATAAGACAGTTGTATTTTTTGTTAAAGAGTATATTTTCTGTCGATTTGGCATTCCCAAAGTCATCATCAGTGATGGTAGAACACATTTTTGCAACAGAGTTGTTGCATCTCTCGTGAAAAAGTATGGAGTTACACATAAAGTAGCAACTCCATATCATCCACAAACTAGCAGAGAAGTAGAAGTTTATAATAGGGAAATCAAAAAGATATTAGAAACAACTGTAAATCCTGATAGGAAAGACTGGTCAAAGCGTCAATCTGATGCCTTATGGGTATATAGGACTGCTTTCAAAACTCATATAGGTATGTGTCCCTTTAGACTTGTATTTGGGAAACCTTGCCATTTGCCCGTTAAATTGGAGCACCACGCTATGTGGGTTACAAAGAGCCTTAACTTCAATTTTGATGAGGCGGGTGTCAAGCACAAGTTGCAATTGAATGAGCTTGAAGAAATCCGTAGCGATTCTTATGATCTCACAAAGGATTATAAAACTAACAAGAAACATGTTCATGATAAGCAAATCTTGCGCAAAGAGTTTGTGGTAGGTCAAAAGGTCTTACTTTACAACTCCTATCTACATATTTTTTCAGGGAAATTAAAAACCCGTTGGTCTGGTCCTTTTCTGGTTACTGAAGTCACCCCTCACGGGGCAATCCCTTGGTAAATCCCAAGGACAACAATACATTTTAAGTCAATGGCCAACGGTTGAAACATTTCTAGGAGCTTTTGTCCCCTGATGTAGAGGAAGTCCTTTTACAAAACCCTATCTATGCGGACTGACCTTTTTGTTGGTGTACTTCCTTTCATTTCCATATATTGGTAAGTGCACCATTTAGGTAACCAGGCTCTCCCTATGGAGTGTGTGGCTGTAAGTACCGGATCCTAAGTCCACGTTAAACATAATTCACGTTTTCCACTCTTGCATGTTTTCTCGGATTTTGAGTCATGTTCCTCTATGTTGTGAATTATGCAATTATTATTTTCTTGTTTTTCTTATATTAAATATTTTTCATAGAAAAAAAAAATTTGTTAAAATCACAAACAAAGTAATTTAGGAAGTCTCGGGAATCTAACTTTAAAAGACCCACTTTTAAAACAAAATTTTTAAACTCTGTATCTAAAATTTGTTTGGGTTTGGGGTGTTCATTTCCATCCTAGATTATTCAACTTTCCAGTTGTGTTGTTTAGGCCGTTTAATTGTATTCCGATTCGGGTTGACATTATCTATGAAATTAGAGTTCATTCGTTCGCATAACTTACGTCATGCATGCACTTTGAGGTGTTTTTCATTTTCTTATATGTCATCCATGGTCAGAATAGAGTATTTTATGGTTCATTGGATTGGAAATTCTCTCCTGATCATTTCCATATCTTATTTGCAAAAATCGGATCGGTGACGAAGCGGCAATTTTAGTTTGAAGTTGCGCTAAAAATCAAATTTTTGTGGAATTCGAATTGGGCTTGGGCCCAAGCCCACAGTACAACCCAAGAATGCATCGCGCTCTTCTTCTTCACCTTCACCACCGCCATTAACATGTTTTCAACCCTAGAACCAAAAGTAAAAAAAAAAAGAAAATCCTAACTTAACCCACGCCCAAATTCATTCCCAACCCATATATTCTTCTCCAACTCATTCCCCCAACAATTTCCACCACCAAAAATCACAAAAATTTGAACTGCCGCGCCACCCATGCGCCACCACCATCGATTTTTTTTGTAAGGTTGTTTCAACTTGTTCCTGCACCTCCTACAAACCCTCAAATCCTTTCAACACTTAAAAATGGCTCAAAGACGTAGGATTTTGCCGGAGCACGCGTTTACTGCCGACCACTTCGCATCGTTTTATGGTGACGAGATGGTTAGGAGAGATTAGAGTGGCTTGTGGTACTCAGCAGATGATTTTTACCATGAAGATTTGGTCCGACAGTTTTATATGACAAGGAAGTTGGATGGGAATAGAATTTTTGTTAAGGTGGCTGGGAGGAGGAGAGAAGTATCTACTGGGTTGTTGGTTGAGATTTTACGCATTCCGCCTAGACGCCATCTCGATGCCACATTATAGGATTTCCAATTTACTGTGGTCAGGCTTTTGATGAACGCGACTGTTTCGGAAGGGAACTACAATGCGAGCTCGCATTGTGTTCACCAGTTGTCTCTTAGAACCAACCAGCTGGATGTAGCTCAGTGGATTGGTAGGAATGTCATAGGGAAGGAGAAAGTCAGCGACATTGGTCTGAACTGCCTTCACGTTCTATGGATACTCCAGGAGTAGAAGTATGAGTTTTGTATTTTGGAGTTTTTGAGTACCATGATTAGGGGAGTTGGGAAGAGTATTGCACCTCTCCATGTTTTGATAACGAAGATCATGATGACCTTGAGAGCGACTCTGACATCTGATAGGATTTGCCTAAAAGAGCACCAAAATCCTCATATTTATACGGAGTGTATCCAAAGAGTTTGAAGGTTGCCTGAAGAGAGGGTAGTCGAAGATGATGACTCGGAGGATGAGGAGGACACGACATGTTTTGATGCCGATACCTTGGAGAGGTGTAGGTCGGATGCAGAACGCATGGCTGTGATTCATCGTGGCATGCGTTCTCCCAATACTATTTGCGAAGACCTTCGAACTTGGCAGGCTACCATGCATCATAACTTCGAGACTCGTGCCCAGCACGAGGATGAGCGTTGGAAACAGACGAAGGCCGAGATGGAAGCTCAGCGCAAGTTCCAAGATGATATGCTTGCACGCTTTCCACCCCAGGGGGGTGCTTCCTATGAGGAGCAGTCTGTGAGGCACGAGCATCATCGCCACAGGACGGATGGCTCTGGCCCATCAGGAGCTCAGGAGCCATCACCTTCCCATGTCCCTTCTACTACCAGCAGCGAGTGGTTTAAGAATATTATGAGTTGATGTTGTTTTGTATTTGCTTTTTATTTAGTTCGGATGTTAATTTATGAATTCCGTAGTTAAATTTGAAATTTGTTGTTAAATGTTGTTTGAATTTCAGTTTTAATATAATATGGTTTTTTTCAAATTGTGCATTGTTTTTATCGTTAATCCCACCTTCCCGAATTGTTTGGGGGTGGTATTATTTACTCTAGCATGATTTTTGATATGATCCTCTAGTTTAGAATTTGTGTTGGAGTGAGGGTTGAGAATATTGCCAATATGGGCATGGCTATAAATAGATATTGTGGTAGGATGAAATCTCGATA
This sequence comes from Coptis chinensis, assembly GCF_015680905.1. Taxonomy (NCBI): domain Eukaryota; kingdom Viridiplantae; phylum Streptophyta; class Magnoliopsida; order Ranunculales; family Ranunculaceae; genus Coptis; species Coptis chinensis. Next base: position 45,002,743 of record NC_141456.1, read on the forward strand.
AGTTAGGCAGTTTCTATCCTAAATTCAACATAAAAGATATTAGGGTTGTTTTAAAATCAAGAATATGAGTTGTTTCCGTTTTCAGTTTTGAAATTTTTTTTGTTTCGACAATTGCCTTAAAGCTTTTTGGCAACTTCCCGATACATTTTAGCAACTTAAAACCTATAAAAACTTCATTCATTCTACACTCACAACCCACACTACACCTCACTTCCATCTCTCACCTTTCACTCCCACGTTTCCCATTTTTCTTCACCATTTTGGCAACTCAGCCGCTCCGAGCACTCCCGCGCCCCAGGGGAGCGCTACCTGCGCCCTAGGCACTGCCATCCAGAATTTCATCAGAGCACGACCCGCGCCCTACCAAGCCTAGAGCTGAGTGCGACCTAAGCCCACAAAACTGGAATTCCAGTTTTCATCCGAGCGCGACCCGCACCCATCACAGGCAAAAAGTGAGCACCACCCGCGCCCAAGTGCCTAGAACTCTAAAATCACCAAGGCGCACCCCGCGCCCTACCCAGGCATAGGTTGAGCGCACCTTGCGCCCAGAACCCCATGGTCAAGAAAAATTCCAATTTTTTGTGGGTTGTTCCAGGATCGTTGCATCTGTTCTAGAGAGTAGTTTTGTGATGACTTCTCCTATAGTAATACCGGAGCAGTCTTTCAAACACTTGTTGGAGAGCGAGACTTATGGACATTGGTTCTGCGAAAGGCATGTAGTTCGGATGGAGGCATCTTCTTGTAAGTGAAGACGACTTATATTCACCTAAGCTTACTGAATTTTTTTACAATAATGTTAAGTTCTATTGTAACCAGGATGGAGAACAAGAATTCTCCGTCATGGTTGATGACACACCACTAGAATTCACACGTGGGGATATATGACCGATAATGCATACCTCTATGACTATACATATTTCCATGAGTATTATGGGGGAGGGGTATTTCGTATAATGGACCAAGGGCATTACAACATAGCCCTTGGTTGCCTGTCCCTAAATGTAGGCACCACTATGTTATTCATACTGATGAATATTTTAGGGGATTGGCAGTTTACCTCTGCAAATAGTACTGCTGGTGACGTTTTCCTTGTTTTAGATGAGGGACGTCGCCGATATGACATTCCCTGAGTATTAGTGGCTAGTCTTAAGAGAGCCCAAAGCATGCGACATAAGTATCTTCTTATGCCTTTTTTGGTTTGCCGCATCATGCTCAGTTGTCTACCTAAATTCTGTACCCAGTTCACGGATTGGAAAAGGGTTGAAGTCATGAGACCCACCAATTGGGTGGTTCGCCCATTTGGAGTAATGACTTGGCCAGGATGGCAGGTGCAACCTCATTTGGTTGCTCCTTACACCATATCAGACATAGTAACACTAGACAGGTTAGCACAAGTTGACGAGACACGGCGGCGGGCTTGGCAAGTTATCATGGCATGGCAGGATGCGAAGGAACCTCCTCTCTTTGGAGAGGGAAATGAGGATGATGACTAAATGGGAGTTAAGGTTAGTATTTATTTCAGTTAGTGTCTGTTTATGTCCCAAACACTTTATTTCTCATTAACCCCATTACGGGTGGAACTCTTATAGAGTTGTGTCAGTTTTATTTTCTATATTAGTATGTTTAAACCTTGTTTTGCAGATGTTCTAGAATTTCACGAGTTTCCATGGTATTTCTCTACCCTATTTATTTAAATACTTTGAGGACAAAGCATGCTTCTTGTTTGCGGCTGGGGGGGGGGGGGGATAGAAACATGTGTAATTAAGGCATCTATTAGGATATAGATATGTATAATATGCACTTGTTTTCTAGTTAAAAATTCAAAAAAAAAATAATAAAATATATATATATATTAACAAAAAGTTTATGCTATACACTTTGGAATATTGGTATTGTTTCCTTCTCTAGGCCCTTGATAATCTACAAATCTCACGTAGTTTTTGCATTAGAATAGTTTTTAGAAACTTAGGCTAATATGTAGGTAATAATCTATGCATCTATCTATAAATATGTTATATGAGTATCTATGATTGTTGGTAGTAAGTTTCTGAAATCTAGGCTAGAGTAATTATTCTACAAATCTTGTGAGAATATAGCCTAAAGCCTTATAAGAGTGAACATTTGAGAAATAACACAAGGGAGAAGTGAAATCCGGATAAAGAAATCACACGTCCACTTGCTTGATTACTATACCATATCCTAAGAGAGAATTTAGGCCCTCTTTGGATCGATATAGCCAGAAATTCAAACCTATGAATTATTTTCCGCTAGTCGCCCCTTTGAGCCTTTCTTTAGCCTTTCATAAACTACAAATCCTTTACCCTATTACAAAACAAAAAAAAAAAAAAAAAAAAAAAAAAAAAAAAAAAAAAAAAGTCAACCTACCCAATTCTTTGAATAAGTCTGAGAATAGAAATGAAGAATAGAAAAGAGAAGGACCTTTGAAATCAAGAATTCGTTAGTCACTTCAGATGAGAAAAGTAAGTTTCCATCCAAATAAAAAAATAAAAATAAAAGAAAATAAAGAGTTAGAACTCTAAAAATAGATCAAGGATTCAAAAGTAAAAGAAAAGAAAAAAAATATGGCTAAGGATGGAAACAAAGTGTAGAAGTAAAAGAAAAAAACAAGGGTTTCTCTAGTTGCATAATATGAAACCTCTAGTATCTCAGACTTCTCCTTTTTGAATATCCATTTCCTTCCTTCTTAAACCATCTCCTAATAATCCCCGCAACACCTAATAAAGACCTCTAGCTTAATTAGGAATAGGTTAGTGTGATAGTAAGTGGCAAATGTGTTTGATCGACTCCGGCTTCCTTATGTGTCATTGAGTTTGTAAGGTAAAGTGTGCCCACTGCACACTGGAGTAGCGAAACTTGATCGGAAAAATCAGAGTGGTTTTTGTCTTGACATTTATGTGAGGACCTACTTAAAGACACTATTCCGAGTTTTCAGAAACAGACCTGCTAGTACATCTCATAGTATTACTCATTGTATATATGTTTATTCGTAGATGATTGATTATTATGCATATATTAGCTTAGGTTTCGACTTGATTATTCTGTATTCATTGCTAGTGAGATGTATAGCTAATTGAGACATAGATAAGGAAATAATAGTTTTATTTCTGAGTCGTTGTAGTATAGATGAAGTTTGTGAGTACCTTCACTGGAAAACTCTCACGATGCTATAACTCGTCCACTAGGGAATTTCTAGTGGTTTAAGGCCTTGTTGGATATGGTCAATGCAATCGCACTCGGCAAAACTAGATTAGTTAGAACTACATTTTTGGTCACTTATGCTAATTTGTCATATTTGCTTGAGGACAAGCAAAATGGTGGTTTGATAAGAGCCCAAAACTGTAGTTTTAACCCCTTAACAATAATACTTTTAGACCAATTATGCGAGTAATAAATAAGAGTTAATGCTAATTACGTGCTTTTATGTATTTCAGGCATTAAAGTCAATTATGTGCAGAAATGTTCCACTTTGGCGATATAAAAGAGCAAGGGTTGGTTGCTAAGAAGTTCTGTGATTAAAGGCCAAAACGGGCAGAAATAGCACAAAAAAGTCAGTAGAACTTCCGAAGACCGTATCTTTGGACTCAGGCCTTGGAATTGGGCGTACCTTATGTCAAAACGACCGGCTCGGATAGAGCTTTCCAATGGTCCAAACTTTAACACAATCAGAGGAGGAAAAGTTGATGAAAAGCCTATTGAAATCAAAGCTAGATGAAAAGGGCCCTGTGGACTGAAGAAATTGGGCTTTGGGCTCGATATTCCGGCCCAAAACATGGACCCTCAACCCATGCACAAAAATGTGGATTTGGTCTCCTCTATTTCCACACACAAGACTTAGCTCTGAAATATCAATTAGGTTAGGATAGAAAGGAGCCATTAAAGCTTAGTGGTAGATCTAGTTTTTCAATTAATTAATTAGTTGTTATTCTTGTTTTAATTTTAGTATTGAATGATTGTTATTTAGTTGTTAGATCAATAAAATATTTAGTTCTTGATAATCTAATTTTGTTTTCCATTAATTATTAGCTTCATTTCTTAGATTTACTTATTTGTCATTATTCGTTTAAATCAATTATTGCATGAGTAGTTTCCATTTGAGTTTAAATAAGCAAAGTTCCAATCTTTTTATGATGTCTAGTTTTAATTCATATGGAAATGATAGTTTGGTGAATCAAGGCTAAACCTCCATTAGAGGGGTTTGATAAAACCTTGATGAAAACTTGATTGTGTAGTGTACAATCGTGTAAGAGTCTATTCCACTGTAGATGGTCATTGATTCGCCATGAGAATGGGTTGGACTTCCTCACATGCAAGTTATGAATTGGTAGAGATGCCATGTATAATTAGGGATTAGAATGACCAATTCTTACCACAAGAACGTGATAATTGGATTACAACAATCTATGCTAGTTTATTAAGTTGGATTCAAGGTGGATTCAATTCCCCCTAATTCTTATTCTAGATTCAAACTTTATTATTCTGTAGTATTTCATAGTTGAATCATTATAATCCCATTATCTTGTTAGTATAAATTGTATTGTAGAATAATTCGTAAAACTCTCATTGACTTTGGTAGGATTGATAGTCGTAGAAAACTTGAATGCTAAAGAACTAGGAGTGGAACGAATCTTCTATTCCAACTCTACTTCAATAGTATCGAGAGTAGAAATCTTTGATAAATAGTATACGATAAAGTTTTAGTTTTACTTGCGTTTGAATTTCATCGTTTATTCGTAAGTAGAGTTATATTCAATTTTATCTGGTTATCAGTGCCCGCCCTCTGACATAAGCCATTATGAGTGCGCCAGCGCCCTTGCCTCAACATACCTCCAGTTCTTTTTTCTGGGATTTCCACAGTCACTTCTAGGAGTTCAGTAATGTGTTTATTTGCTATGAAATCTCCTCAAATCATACCAGAGCAGTCCTTTGAAAAATTGCTCGAGAGTGACACCTATGGGTACTGGTTTTGCAACTTGGTTGTGTAGTCCGGATGACAGCCTCTAATGGTAAGTGCTGATGAATCTTACTCTCCTAAACTTATTTCTTATTTCTATGATAATTGTATAATATGTATTAGGATTTATATATGTATAATATGCACTTTCCTTTCTAGTAAAAAAATATAAATAATAAGTATTTATACTATGCACTTAGGAATATTGGTATTGTTTCTTTTTCTTTGATGATAATAGTCTAGAAGTTTCATGTTAGCTCTTAAATTAGAATAGTTTTTAGAAACATAGGTTAATATGAGGTTAATAGTCATTGCATCTTTCCATAAATATATTGCATGAGCATCTATGTTTGTATTGACAGTAAGTTTCTGAAATCTGGCCTAGAATACTTATTCTACAAATCCTATGAGAATATAGCCTAAAAGCCTTATATGAGTGAAATATCTGAGCAATGAAATAAGGGAGAAGTAACTTCTGAATAGAAAAATCACACGTCTACTTGCATGTTCACTATACCATAACCTAAGCGAGAATTTAGGCCCTTTTTGGATCGATATAGCCAGAAATTAAAACCTATATGAAATTATTTTCCGTTAGTCGCCCCTCTGAGCCTTCTTTAACCTTTTCATAAACCACAAATCCTTTACCCTTTTACAAAAACAAAATAAAAATAAAATCAGCCTACCCATTTTTGAATGAGTCTGAGAATAAAGATGAAATGAAGAAAAGAGAAAAACCTGTGGAAAACCAAGAATTTCTTAGTTGCTTCAAATAAGAAAGGAAAAGAAAGTTTCCATCCAAAGAAAAGAATAAATAAATAAATAAAATAAAATAAAATGTTAGAACTCCAAAAACATAATCAAAGGAGTCAAAAGCCAAAAGAAAAAGAAAAAATGGCTAAGGATGGAAACAAAGTGTCAAAGCAAAGTAATAACAAGGTTTTCTCTAGTTACATATTTTGAAGATCCTATTATCTTAGACTTGTCCTTTTCAATATCCATTTCCTTCATTCTTAAAACCATCACCTAATCCCTGCAACACCTAATAAAGACCTCTAGCTCAATTAGGAATAGGTTAGTGTGATAGTTAGTCGCAGATGTGTTTGATCGACTTTGGCTTTCTTGTACATCATTAAGTTTGTGAGGAAAAGTGTGCCCATTACACACTAGAGTGAGCAAAACTTGAGTGGAAAAATCAGAGTGTTTTTATCTTGACATATTTGTGAGGACCTACTTAAGGACGTTATTCCAAAGTTTTAGAAACGGACCTATTATTGTATTTCATAGCGTAGTTAATTATATATATGTTTATCCATAGATGATTAATTATTATGCACGTATTAGCTTAGATTTCTAATTGATTATTTTGTATTCATTGCCAGTGAGATGTATAGATATCTGATATTAAATACGGAAACATTAATTTTATTTCTTAGTCATTGTAGTATAAGTGAAGTTTGTGAGTATCTTCTCTGTAAAACTTTCACGAGACTATAACTCGCCCATTAGGGAATTTCTAGTGGTTTAAGGCCTTATTGCATATGGTCAATGCAATCGTACTCGGCGAAACATGATTAGTTATAATTCCATTTTTGGTCACTTATTTTAATTTCTCATATTTGTTTGAGGACAAGCAAAATGCTGTTTGGGGGTGGTTTGATAAGAGCCCAAAATTTTAGTTTTAACCCCTTAATAATATTACATTTAGACCAATTATGTTTATAATAAATAAGAGTTAATACTGTTTATTTACTTTTGTGTATTTCAGTTCTTGGAGTCAAATATATGAAAAAATATGGTCACTTTTGCAAGAGAAAGGAGCAAAGGTTGGTTGCTAAGAAGTTTTATGGTTAAAGCCCAAATTTCAAGGAGAAAAAGTCTCTTTAAAGCCAAGTCAAAGCTGAAAAGTCAAAGTCAATGCTGGTAGAAATAGAGCATAAAAGTCAACAGAATTTTTGCTGGCCGTATATTTGGACTCAGACCTCATAATTTGGCCCATTGTATGTCAAAACGACTGTCTCGGAAAGAGCTTTCTAAAGGTCAATGCTGTAATCTAATAAGAGGAATAAATGTGGACAAAAAGGTTGTTGCAGAAATTTCCAGCAGAGAATCCCTTTTTAAACTTACGTAATTAGGTTTTGGGTTTGATTTAGTGGGCCAAAACATAGCTCCAAAGCCCATGCATGAAATTGTAAACCTAGCCCTCTCCTATATCAAAAGGACTAAGGCAAAATAACTTTAACCCTCATTAGTCTAATTTTAATTAGCTCTCTCTCTCTCTCTCTCTCCCATTAGTTATTTAATTTAGTCTAAACCTAAGTTTATGTTTTGTGAACCTAGCCACTATTAAAATACCTTCAAGATTATTATTCAATTGTTTCTCTTCCTATTATGTCTTCTTTCTATTATTTATTCCATGATAGTTCCATGATTCATAGAGAAACCTCTATTAGAGGGGTTTAATTGAAGGTTTGATGAAGACTTAATGTGTTAGTATAAAATTATTGTTTTTAAGAGTTTTAATTCTAGAGAATAGTTCATTCACCATGATATTAGGTTTAAAATTTTTCTCATGCTAATTATTAGTTGGTTAAAGATGCCATGAATAATTAGGGATAAAAAGACCTATCATTTATGTTGAACCTTGTGTGAAAACATAAAGAGTAGGGTTGTAATAAAAATCTATACTAACATGTTAGGGATTAATTAAGGTGGATATCAAATCTCCCTAATTCCTTCTTTATATTCATTAACTCTCCCCTCGGGAGGACTTTAGCTCATGGTCCTAGGATAGATTAATTGGTCTTGCTGTATGCAATGAATAAGTAAAAAGAAATGAATGAAAAGCAATAATTTAACTTGAAGAAAAATAGATTTTATTTAAGTAAATACTTACGGTACCAAATACAAAAGCTTGAAAGGAAAAAAAGCTACTGTATGAAAATGTAACAACAAAATGAAAATATGCAAGAATGAAGTCCCCCCCTCTTTCTCCAACATCAAACTATATACCCCCACTTTGAATCTCACGAGAAGCCTTCCATTTATAAGTTTTGTCCTTTCCTATTTCTAAAAATTCAAACTTTGTATTAACAAAGTTTATATTTTCTTGTTTTGTCTTTTCTTCTTTCCAAACATCAAATCATGTATTAATTTCTTGTTTTGTCTTTTCTTTATTTGCAAGGTGGCACACAAGTGTCTTGCCACTTGTCTATGCATGATGACTCAACATTTCTTGTGGGCCCACAGAGTGGGTCCACGTGTTGTGTCCAGTGGCGGCTCAGATTTTGATGTTTTTACAACTTCCTATCTTTGCGTAGAGCTCGTCGCCCTAGTTGTTTTGGCAGTTCACTTGCCAAAATCGGCGTCCAGGTTTGAAAGATGTGAGCTTCGGAAGTTTGCTGCTTCTTTACACGTGAACCCGTTCTGCACTGGTTTTGTCCCTTTGGAATCTTCGACTCTAGTCAGGCTCTGTTGGGCTTCACTGGGGCTGAGTGGGAAGACTTTGAGTATGCACAGTATTACTGTACTTTAATGCATATTTTATCATCATACTCACGTTAACTGCGAAAACTTACAAAAGTACGAAAATATAATTATTTCATGATTGTTAAACACATAAATAACTAAAATGCTATGTCTCTCGGGGTTTAGTATTACAGTTTTGGATGCTTATCACACCACCCCCAAACAGCACTTTGCTTGTCCTTAAGCAAAGAAGAGACATTAAAACGATAAGTAGGCAAAAATGTGTTGTTGATAATGGTTAAAATTGATACTTAATTATCTATAGAAGAACACAAATAACTAATGATCAACTACCTTATCAATATTATTACTACCCTCAATTCATTATGCAATATAGAGACAGGATTCGTTCCACTCTTAATCGTTAAGAGCTTAGAATTCTACTAGAAATCAAGGTAAGAACAATGCGAGTAGTGTTGTGATTTATTTAAACTAAAACTAATTATAAATTAATTAAACTAACAATGAAATAAACTAATTATAAATTAAACTAATTTAAACTAAGCAATTAAAAGGTGAATTTAATGAATAGGAAGAACATAGAGGAAGGATTAATCCATCTATGTGAAGTTATGATTATTTTAACTAGTTTCTCATGTTTTACTCTTAACCTTTATTAATATACATAAGGTAAAGCAACAAAAGTCATAATTTTTATTGATCCCTAACCAATCCTAGCAATCTCTGTACTAAGATATGATTAGCATAAGAGAAATTCTACTCCATAAATCTCTGTGTAGTTTCTTTTCTCTAGTTCAACTTCTATAATCTCTACCCTTAGACAACTATAAAACTTGAACTTGAAGCAAATAAGATAATAAAAAAACTATAGAAAAACAATCATAACCCCCACATAGACTTCATAAAACTCCTCTAATGGAGTTTTAGCCTAGTTTCATTGGGTTTATTAAAAATAAACAATAATAAGAAAACATAATTAAATTAAACTAAACTTATATTAATGAAACTAATGGTGTAATGGAGTTAGAGGAAAGAACATTAAACCCTAATTACTCTAAACTAATGGGGGAGGAATCAAATATCAGGGTTTAGGGTTTTTATTCTCTTATCTCATGATACAAAATTGTGCGTGGGTTTTTAGGCTAGGTTATGGACCCATAAATCAAGTCTATAACCCAATTGGTTGAATCCAAGACTTCTAATTCTGGTCGTGTTACTGTAGTGTGTATTTTCACTGACATATACTACTCTGATCGCATCAAGGCCTAGACCATTGGAAAGGGCTTTCTGAGCCGGTCATTTTGATAAAAATGGGCCCAAATCCGAGGCCTGAATCCAAAGACATGGCCTTTTGAAGTTCATTTTGTTGACTTTTTTTCAGCTCTCTAATTCGATTTGACTTTCACTTGACACTTTTGACTTGGGCTTTTTAACAACTTTTTCTCCATGAAACCTGTGCTTTCTTCATGGAACTTCCCTAGCAATCACTTTTATCACTTTAGCTCCTTTTAGCACCTAATTAGTAACGAACTGATATTTATTTAATTCCGAAGCCTGAAATACTCAAAAGCACATAATTAGTGATAAACCTATATTATTAATAACATAATTGGCTAAATAGAAATACTATTAAAGGGTTTAAACTACAGTTTTGGGCTCTTATCAAACCACCCCCAAACAGCATTTTGCTTGTCCTCAAGAAAATATGTGAAATTAAAATAAGTGGCCAAAATTGTATTTTTAACTAGTCTCGTTTCGCTGAGTGTGATTGCACTGATCATATGCAATAAGGCCTTAAACCATTAGGAATTCCTGAATGGATGAGTTATAGGCTCGTGAGAGTTTTCTAGAGAAGGTACTCACAAACATCATTTATACTACAACAACTAAGAAATAAAAGTAACTGCTCCCTAATTTTATCTCAGAATTTATACATCTCACTAGTATTTAAACAAGGATGATCATTCTAAAACTTCATGCATAATAATCAAATTATCTTAAGATAAACAACTATACAATGAACTATGATATGAAATGCAATGGCAGGTCCGTTTATGAAACTTTTGGGTAGCGTACCTAAGTAGTTCTCACAAGGAATGTGTCAAAACACATAACACTCTGATTTTTTCACTGAAATTTGCTAACTCCAGTGTGGAGTGGGCACACATTTCCTCACAATCTCAATGACAATCTAAGGAAGTCGAGGTCGATCAAACACATCTACCACTTACTATCACACCAACCTATTCCTAATTGAGCGAGAGGTCTTTATTAGGTGATACGGGGCATAGGTATTGGTTAAAGAATGAAGGAAATGGATATTCAAAAAGACAAATCTTAGAAAATAGGGTCTTCATATTATGTAACTAGAGAAAACCTCGTTCTTAATTTGCTTCTACACTTTGTTTCCATCCTTAGCCTTTTTATTTTGGCTTTCTGACTCATTTTATTCTATTTTTGGAGTTTTTATTTTATTTCTATTTTCATTTTTATTTTTCTTTTCTTTTCTTTAGATGGAAACTTCTTTTCTTTTTTTCTTTTCTGAAGTAACTAACTAATTTTTGGTTTTCCACGGTCTTTCTCTTTATTTTCTTTACTCATCCTATTTCTCTAACTTATCTAGATAGGTAGGCTAATTTTATTTTTTTTATTGGTTTTAAAAATGGGTTAAGTGGAGCAAGTCAGAGGAAGATATACCCATTCTAAACACAGATGGGTCGGTGTAGGCTGGTCGAGCTAGTCATGGTGAAGTTTTGAGAGATCGCAATGGGGATGTTCTGCTGGCCTTTAGTGGAAGCTCAAAAAGATTATCAATGCTGTACCAAGAGCTATTGGGAGTGCTAAAAGGACTAGAAAGGGTGGAAGCACTATAAGAAAGCTGACTTTTATCCATGGACCAAAACCGTGGGTAAAGGGCTTTAGCCACGGCTATCGTCTATTGCAAGTCCATGAGGTTTTGATCTGTCGGGAAAAGGTTAGCTACAACGAATGACCGTGGGCAAATGCAACGGTCCACGCAACAGCTCAAGTTGTAGGAACTTGCCACTGCGAATGACCGTGGCAAACGCCGTCGCAAGTGCCATAGATAATGAGCGTGGGAATAGCCGTAGCAACTGCCATAGCTCTCGACCGTGGCAAGTGCCATAGATAATGACCGTTGCATAATCCGTTGCAATTATTTTTGTGAGGAACAAAAGTTGTGGCATAATCCGTGGTAAAAGTACCTCTGCCACACACATCTTTTTGCGTTATCTACGGACATTGGCCGTGGCTAAAACGTTTTAGAATTAAAAAAAAAAAAAAAAAAAATAAAAATAAATATATATATATATATATATATATATATATATATATATATATATATATATATATATATATATATACCCACCTTTGCCTTTTAATCCAACTAATAATCCATCTATATTAATAACAATATTACAAAGAAGCCACATTCCCAATCAAAATTCCTTTGCCGAAAAATAGATAAAGAGATGAATATTCATACATGTAAAAAAAAAAGTATGTAGCATTTATTACTAAAAACTCAATATAATATGAATTTCGAAATATTTTTCAATATATTTCATCACCCTATACAAGTAATAATGCCTTAGTTCACCTCGAGCATGTTTCTCCGTTACGTTTTATCATTCCCTTGCACTTGAATACTTTCGAAAATGATTTGAAGTCCTAGCTTCATAGAACACTAGCCTTAATAACCGTTTCATGAGCATCCACCTACATACAAATGCCTACATACAAATGAATCACAAGGAAATAATATTAAAGTCAAAATCCCATAAGTCTAAAAGTAGGAACCTAGCTAAATGGAAAAAAGTCGTAGCACATAGCAAGAGCATTTCTATGTGCTACAATTAAAACTTAAATTAGCATCTTACTTTGTTTTTACTTGCTCTAAAAAATACCATCTAAAGGAAATTAAATTAATCAATGGACAGTGGTTTCCACTAACTTGGGCTTGACATCTACTCTGCATAACTCATTGAACTTGGGCTGCTCTACATTACCTAATTGTATCCAATCAAGTCGCATTCATCATGTGTAAGTGCGTAACATATATTTCTAATTTCTATAAGCTATCTACAGAAACTCCAGAGAAAAAATGCCACATGTTCTACTAATGTACGTAAAAAGATGAGATGATGGAGATTCTTACCGAGAGAGTGGTTGGACCAGCATGAGAGGTGAGTTGCTACTTCTAAGGCCCTCCTAAACTTCAATATTGGAGGAATTTTGGTACTTGTCGTCCACCTGCAGAAAGTTATATTTGTGTAAATAAAAATCACTAATTGTACTATCCAAATTATGCAGAGACCATCTTATTGTATGTCATGATCATATTGGTTACGATTGAATGGTTACACTATATGATCGATCTGTTGAAATTGACATAATTCCCATACATTCCTGGAGGACGCAGGCACTCTATATCAGAATTAGCGTCTGCTTTCGGGCAAGGACTACATTTCCTAAGAAGTGGCAACCCAAAGGAAATAACCGAGGTAATCAGGGAAATAAGACATATCTCAATTACCTGACAGTAAAGAGATTAACCAAATAAGACAAAACACATATACACAACCATAAATATAAGGAAGTTCGCCATAAGGCCGATTAGAAAATTTCTAAAAGTATAAGTTCGTTACTAACCTTAACTCTATTTCCTCTTTTATGTAAATACTAGGCTGCTTAAACAGAGTGACACAGTAGTAGCATATACTGACCTCTTGATCTCCATTAGTATTTGTCTCCTTGTGAGTACCGTTGCTTGGTCCACCAGGTAAGGCCTTGTATTCTACTTCTTCGTTACCTTATTAAACAGGAAGGGATGGTAACTATCAAGTTGAAGTACAACAAATGAAGTGATAGTATGAAATCTTGATGCTATCTGATACTTCAAAGAAAGCATACCGATGTACCATTTGACTCTAATCGTTTAGCAGCTTCCTAAAATCAAGGAAGAAACGACTAATTCAAGGATAGGAAAGAATTGGTTTAAAATGGATTAGAACTCCACAACAGATGAATGAAGGTTCGAATTACCTTCTTTAAAATAGTTTCTTTTTTCCATGTCTCTACACCCTTAAAGAATGCCTTAGTTGATGTGCCTGCAGAATCACTAAATAACTAAAGGATGCTTTCCAACTCCAGAAAATGGCAAGGAGAGAAGCAAATCAAGAAATTTCTTACCTATGAAAAGGTAGAAATTATAAGCAATACTTGACGCACTCAACTTTGATCCCTTTTAATATTGAAACAAATCAATTAATCAGTTTTGCATCCAAATTGGAAGATTAAACATGTACAATAGTAATAAAGTATGTCTGAGAGGGCTAGGGAAAAAAGAGCTAGCCCTCAGTGCAAGAGGTCCCTGTCGGTGTTGTTTTTTTTAGGTGGGGGGTAGGGAGCTTTCCCCCATGTGGAAATGTATGTCCTAGAGAAGCAGATTTGAATACAAAGGTAGAATTGGTCAAAGATGTAAATCATCCTCCTCGGAGACATTCATGAGTTCTTCAACAACAGATTTTTATCTTTATCAGATGGCTATTGAATGAGCTATCGACTTCTAGATTCAACAACAAACAAAAATGATATGTCAAACTCTAGCTAATATGCGAAGCAGTATTGAAGTGTACCTTGTGTCAATAATCAAGGGAACATGGGTGCCTTTCTAGGAGAAATTCCATGTTCTTGTGAAGGAAATCTCTAGCTGATTTTCATTTTGCAGAATAACCTTATAGTTAATCCCCTTTACTCTGCATGACCAAAATAATGTCAATCACTTATCTTGCAAATTTGCCTCATTCTACAGAAGACACACAAAATCTAAAAGCGTAGAAAGCAAGTTAGAATTGTAAATGAAACCATAATTACTGTTTGAAAGGAAGTTTATAAGTGCCAACCCTATCTCTCCATTTTCCCTCCAATATATAGCTGAGTTTGGACGAGATTCAGCTACATGATTGAAAAGACAGAAATGGAGGAATGTATAACAAGGATAAACAGTAAAGATTAGACAAACTACCTACTTAAAGGCATTGCTAAGTTGCTGCTCAAGATTGTGCAACTTCTTTTTCTTCTCTAAAAACTCCTTGTCCTCCTTAACCAATGTTCTGGGACATTAGTACTGTTTATCTCAATTTCAGTTTCAATGTTCAATACTTCATCAGCAGTCACTTGAGTTTCTGGTTTAGATACAAACATGGAATTTCCACTCGCAGGAACAATATCTTCACTTTTGGTTGCTTTGACAAAATCTGATGTAAAGACTAGAGAATCCACCAAAAGTATGCCTTTAGTCTTCTACATACAGAAACATGGGCCATAATTGGCATCTCATAAGTTTGATATACACCTCATCTCTGTCAAACAGTGATATGTGTGTACTGTACCCATGTCTTTGTTATAAAGAAAAATATCCAATTTCTTAAGTGGATGAGGAACTGATCCAGGCTTGGCTAAAGTTTGACAAGCAAGCCAAGTTGTAGAGGTCCAAAATCAAATATGACTAGGAACTGCATAAGGTAGAATGGAAGCAATTAACCATATGAGTAGCTTAATTTAAAGTAATATTGTACAACTTCATCTCCCAACTACTTACAGTTCTAGCTAATGATAAACCAATTTCGGGTTGCAGGTGAGAAACTGATTATACCTGCGGATGCAAATTCTTGGATGGATGGGAATTTCTTTATTCGGTAGTTTGCAAGTTCCGTTGCATGCCTACATATTTCCAGGGCACGACGTGCATCTCTTGAAATAGCTGCCACCTGAAGTGCCATTGCGAGATATTGAAATGGATGGACAATTTATTACAACTTTGCAACTCATTATGGTCATGTATACATTTACAACGAATCATAAATTGAGAAAGTTGATTTTACGGTAAATAACAAAGCCAACAAAATGAATGGACTCACCTTTCTCGAAGCAAACTCTACAGTTTGTTTTGCAACTGCGTCAATGCCTTTAAGATGACTTGATATGATTTCTTGAAGCTGTTGATAGATGGAAAGGCCAAAAGACAGCCTTTGTATCCCCATTCGACTCGAAATACGAGGAAGCAACTTCTCTGGAAGGTCCATGGTATTTGCAATCCCTGCAAAAATAAAGTATCCGCAGTTGATTTAAAAGAAACTAGAGTGGCTTAGTGGCCGCATAACAAGGGATCAAAGCAAGTACAATGAGAATAAATGGTACCTATTACAACTAACTTGGAATTTGGCTTTGTAGGCCAAACAAGAATGTTGTATAAGACCTGCAGTCACAGAGATGGTTAAGAATTGGAAGTCCTATGATGGTGACAACAAAAAAGAATACCGAAATGCAGAGTAAAAGTTACCGATTGGTTCCTGGTCACAAGGAGATCAAGTTCATCAATGAGTAAAACACAAGGCTGGTTATCCTCTTTGCCAACTCTAGTATCATCTGAAAACCTCTCATTTAGTAACTGGAAAGCCTTTTTCCAACCAACTCTATGTCCACTTAGTGATTCATATGTAACCTGTGAAACCAAGCCATTACTAAAAATGAAGACAACAATACAAAAAACAGCAAAAGTCATATTACACTCGTAATTCCATTACCTTGTAAATATTCTTAGGAGATGGCAATCTTAGACCATTAATTTCAACGAACCAATATGGTTTAATACTTCCTGCATCAACTTCAGATCTTAGATTCCTCATCATTGAAAGGACAGTCATGGTCTGCAATAGAAAGCAGATAGAATGCAAATTATCACACCTTCAGATTATGGTCACGGATTGCACAACTATGGTTTTCACTCCATGAGGGAAACCGAAAAGAAAGTAAATACTCGTGATCACAAGCTTGATAGACTAAAACAATAATTAATCTCCCAGCCACTTAAAGAATAAAACACAGAGAAAATGGTCTTGAACCTACCTTGCAGTTCGGGAACACCATGGATATAAAGGCGATTGCCTAGGCATTGATCATCACAGATGCGCCTTTGACAAATGCGGTTATATCATCCATTTCTCTGGCATATACAAACAAACTCGTTATGAAATCTAAAAGCACAAAATAGCAACCTACATTATCTAACACCAGCTACATACTTATTTCTGCAAGGCAGATGTTTAGGTAGAGTAGCCAACAACAATGTTGCTTGTGCTTTTTCCAGTATAGATTACTTGCGAAATCTCACATGCTCTGATATCTTTTTTGTCCCTATTTTTTGAAGTCCATAGATTTGCCCTTTCCGTGAGTTCTGCATGCAAAGACAACGTGATAAGCATTAACATTTTGGTACCCATCAAATTAAGGACACAAGAATACAATAAAAGAGATAAGTGAATGCACTGCAGCCAATTGATGAGTAGGCAGTCGCCCAATAAATGATCCCTTCAGGTCTTCTTTCTCTAAGTCCAAGTCTTTGTTCGTATCAGAGCCTGAATCCTTATAGGAATTCCATTCTTCATCATTGTCAGATCATCTATCATCCTAGCACACAATAAGATACAAGTACAATTAAGTTTCACAATGTAATTCCTAGAGAAAAATTTCCTATACATTTTATCTTTTTGTATAGTTCTAGAATTTGATTAGAAAAATGCATGCACTAGACAAAATATGCAAGAAAAATGAAAAAAATTAAAAAAATTAAAACAAGAATCCTCAATATAAAAGTATACACCAGTTATATACCAGATTTGCATAATTAACTTTCCACTTAATCTGACAAAATGCTACTTTCTGGTTTCTGGGACATACCTCATCTCCATTATCAATCTCAGCGAGACGCTTGAAACTGTGCCAATGGACATCATATTCATACTCACAGAGAAAGACATCATCTCCCTCATTTGTGGCTTTAAGAAATTCTTTGGGGCTCATAACAAAACAATGCCTTTGGACAGATTCCATCTGCAAGTAGTGCACAACAACAGAGTTGAAATTTTCATCCTCATGAAAGAGTTAAATTGGTATGGAATAAGGAAGTTCAGTGAGGGGTGGGGAAGGGTAATAGATAGTCACTTCTAAAAAATATGGTGATTGCATCCGAGAAGACAGTGGAACCTTCCCACAAAGTTACTACTTTAAGGTAAATTTCAAAGGAAAAACATACAGAAGAGATGCGCCACTCACAAGTGATGCCTGTTTTGTAAATGTATCTGAAAGATTAAACTAAAATTTAACGGCATTTGCAGAAGAAATGAATGGGCTGGAATCTTTGTAACTTCTCTCCAAAGGTTTCTCGCCTATAATTCTACCACAGCTTTCTGCAGTCATCTTCTACATACTTGGTACTAATTCCTTCTGCAGACTTGGTACTGATTCCATATCCACATGTTGCTTATTTTGATTGTGATGTTTTTACCGCTCCTCCCATAGCCTCCTTGCATAATAACCATGACGTAAGCGAACAAAAGAGGTTGAATGAGAAAAAATTATTGTCAATGATGTAAGCAGGCACTAATGTACTATCAATGTAGATGTACTTACAGTGACTGGTCTGTAGAAAATTCCCATCTCCACATCACGGACTGGTTGGAATTTCTAGTTGGAATTTTCTGGATTCCAATAAGAACCTCTAGAAAACTCAAACCTCTCAGGCTACAAAAAATTCTCACCTTCAAGAAACTATCAAGAGATTCAGTGTTCGTTGGAAGAAAAAAAATGGATAATTATCAAAGTAACACGGCTATACGCAATAACTTACCAAACACTTGAATTACAGACACTATCTTATTCAACTTGGGAACTAAATCTGCATATTCTTGTGCTTCAAGGGATAGGTGAGGTTGCTTTCACTTTATAACCTACAAAAACCAATCAGTTCTGCCTTTTCCCTCCTCCTTTATCTGGGCTTGGGACCAGCAACACAAATATCTAGTTTTCGTTGGCGGAGCTAAAAAGCGAATCCTGCCACCTGAAAAAGTAAACAAACAACCACACAATTGCAAGTACCACATATATAGCACAACCAAAAAATCTATAAAACAAGTTCATCTAACATATAACACAACCAAAATAACACATCGGAAGTATCCATTACAAAACAACGTATCCAGAAAGTAAAGTAACATGTCCAAAATCTTGACTTGACTAATACAAAATAAAATACTTCCAAGTCTAAGATGAAAATGACACTATGTGTCTACTAAAAGAGGGGAAATGGCCTTTAACAACGAGGGGGGAGAAACTACAGAAATTCCTTAAGCCAAATAACATGTCCTTGCCCAACTTGACCAAGGGTACGAAGGTGATTATAGGGCTCAGGCAATTCGCAAGAACCTACAGTAATCACCTCAATCTAAACCAAGAATTTTCCATCCTCCAAAGTTCTATCTCCAATCTTAAATGATGGATCAACTTGTTTCACCCTCCCAGATGCAACCTTTCTCAAGGGCCAAAAGGCTCTCACATTGACTTCAGCATTCATGTAATCCGGTCCCTTAAAAAATAGATAAAAAATAAAATAAAATAACATTAGTTAAAAGTTCAAATACACAAACCATTAAATTTTACTATTACTATGAGAATAAAGTAAAGTCATATGTATTCGTACTTGAGAGAATATATCATGTGATCCAGAAGAAGAGGGCCCAACAGGGGAATTACATTTGGGTGGCATCTGGCAGACAAGATTCTACACCGTTTCATTAATTTGATTTACTTTTCCATCAAATGAGTCCTTCAGCTCATCAATTTTCTTTTCAAACTGATTTTTTAACTCCACAGTGACCTTAATTTGTTTCTGATATCTCTTCCTATAAGGAGCCAAATGCTTAAATGAGGACTTAGAGATACCAGAACCCATGACCCGCATACACCCCTTGAGTCTTTACCAACAACCTGTGTACTTGGAGATTTTAATTCGAGGAATAAAAGAAAATGGTTTTTTAGACTTTGGTCCTACGCATAGTTGGTTTATTAGACTTTGGTCCAAAAAAGCTTGAATATTAGAATTTAGTCCTAGTTCTGTTTGTTCACCGTTAGTCAACTCAATCGTATGTAGGCAGATTGACCACGTTGACTAACGGTAAACAAACATAACTAGGACTAAAGTCTAATATTCATGTTTTTCTGGACCAAAGTCTAATAAACCAACTATGCGTAGGACCAAAGTCTAAAAAGCCCAAAAAAAATTGAGGAAAGTATAAATTCATACCGCTGTCACAACATCATTGTCGCATGCTTCAAAGTCAAAGTTGGAGGTTGTGTTAGAGTTCAAAGGGGAACGTTGAGAAATCTTATCCTATTCAATGGAAAACATAAAAAAAATCTAAAATCATATAGATAACACAGATGTATCACTGACTAAGCATACACTTTTAAATAGTATATATATATATAAGTGATGCATTGACTAAGAATCCAAGAAAAAAACATATAAAATAAAGACTTACTGCCAAACTCTTATAGGAACCGTTATTCAGAATGCAAATATTTTTACAAACCGTGAACACCACGCGCAATGGAATTAATAGGTGTCCACGATTTGTGATTGGAAAACATACCTTTTAGATCTGGTTTTGATAACTCTGAGAATCCAAGCTTTGTGAATCCGAATCAACAATCAACCCCTTGATCTTCTGTTGTATTCCTTTAGAATAGATTGGTCGTTGTGTGGACAATGATCTACCAATCCCCTTCTTTCTCTCAAGATCATAAATGAATTCAGATCTACTTTTCTTACCTCTTTTTTAGAATAATGAATAGTGAATTTTGGCCAGAGAGAAAGAGTATTCTATTTATAGGCTACAACAGGGACCATGAGGAGAAATTAGGGTTGGGCTTCCTGATGGGCTTGGGCTTCCCATGTTCGCCCCGAACACACTGTCCAAGTCCATCAACAAATGGCTTATTCCACTAAAGGCCATTGTTGCACTACCGCCCTAATCCCAAATTACATGTCAGCGTTTATGGGCTCCATATTTTATGCTCGTTGATCTCCCCGTGTTTAAGATATCGAATGTCCGTTGATTAAGTTAAGTTACTGACAACTACATTAATCAACTTCTTATGTCCTTGAGTAGTACTACTCAACCTCATTGTCATGTCGGAATAAATCCACCTGCAGGGTTTACATGACAATCTTTTTGAGCTCCTCAAATGGGACATCATCAACCCGACTTCTTGCAGGACACAGATTCCTTTTATAATCAACAGCACACCTTACATACAATGTCATTACCCAATCCATCGAGTTTGTTGATTCACCAATGAATCTCACTCATTGATGATTTAAAGTAATGTTCAATACACGTAAGTGCCCGTTATTATATCCGGATTAGGAGGACAAGCATCCATAATAACACAGGCGTTTGTTCTCTTATATAGTCAGTATAAGGAGAAACAACCTCACTTGGTCCTGTTCAATACACACAAAGTGTACTAGTGTAATCCTATAGTCAAGATAGACTAATACCAGATTATACTACAACCGTACTAATGGTTTGTCCAAATCCATCTAGGTTGTGAACGATTACTTATCCTTTATAAGGTACTGATGATATGATATTCTATGTGTTCACACCATATCATCTACAACATAAAGTATTAGACACATGAATATAACTAGTAACATATATAATATGTATAACATTTGCCCATATGATTCTCATTCAAAATATAAAGAATTAGAGTTAATTCAAAACTAATACTTTTAGTATATAACCCTATCAACTATGTCGTTAGGGTGTACCAGTTTTTTTAAGTGTGTGCATTTCTACGTACATATCACCCTAATCAACTTCTTCCACCGACACACCTTGTTCCTTTTCAATTTTACGGCGATAAACTTGTGCTGGTGTCCTCTCCCCACAGTTTGGTTCAATTTGCATTGCACGGTTCTGAATATTTCTCACACTTAATGCCTACATAACATACACAAATTAAATTACAGTTTGCTTTGCATCTTATAAGCTAGTAAGGACAGGGCATATCGTATAGTATATTGTTAGAATGTCTAAGACAGTACCTTAAATTCATCTGAATGACAATGATTCACAAAATCTTTCCAATCCACTAGAGGGATTCCATCTAGTGCCTTCATTTCCACAATTTCTGGATCCTTACCATCAACATATTTCTTTTTAAGTTCACCCTTGTGGCTCCTCCATGCAGCCATGACTTTATCCCGAACATACTTACAATCTACCCCCTTGTCTTCATCACCATTAAGAAATACAAAAGTGTTGTTCAAGCTTTTAATGATTCTGTTATAGTGAGTTCCTTTACTAAGTTTCATCATAGTTGGCCAATCCTTATAGAAACATGTGATCTCACGGTCCACAAGGCGAGCAGCTTCACTAGATAGCCTGCTGACACCTTCTTCAGGAAAATCAGGCTGGTTATAGATATTAAGCCAAAGTTCAATTCTCTGCCCCTCTTCCAAATGATCAGATATAGGTAAAGTAGGACCTCTAATGTTATCTGAGCGCGGTCGTGAAGTAACAAACCCACCTGATAATGCAAAAACTGATGATGTTATACAAGGATGAAATGGAAATAATTAACTTAATCAGATAATCATGAATTATTAACTAATTACTAGTGTTAGCGTTGGGGGAGTCCTCTAGTGGGTGAGCTGAATCTGGGGATGTGCTACTAGCCATAGTACAAAGCAACAACTAAACTCTGCAAATTAAACAAGCACTTGCATATACAGTTAAGTTAATGATCAATACAATAAGGATCAATGCACAAATAACAAAAAATAAATTTAGAAATTAGTCAAAATGTGAAACACTAATTTAAAAACGTGAACCACTAATTTAAATATGAATTCAGAAAAAGCAGCAAAACAGGTTTAAATATGTAATTGTCGGAACAAAAGACTTCATATAATAAAATAACATCTCATTTCTTTCTAGGTCTTTTTCTTCGGTTGATAAACCTCAACATCAGCAACCATATTCTCTTCATTAAAGATCAACTCATCCTCCATACGTTCTGGAATGATAGGCCTCGCGAACGATTCATCCACAACTATATTTTCTGACACTACTCTTGTTGAGTCCAGATTAGAGTAAAACTTTCTTGGAACCTCAATAACCACATGCCAATCAAGGTTGACTGGGTCTTTAGACTAAAATACCTGGGATACATGCTCAGTAAGAATGAATGGCTCACCATTCATTTGAGATGAACCAAGCATATTGGATAGATTGACTAACAACAGTTTTGACTCGTTATCCACCTTTGCACCTTTTGGGAGCTTAACCCAATCGCACTTGAATAACACTAGTTTGTAATCAGTATTTCGGTACTCCAATTGAACAATTTTCCTAAGAACACTGTAGTATTCAGTAGATGATTCTATAGGATTTTTATTCTTAGCACTCGAGCGAAAGGTAGTTGGGCACTTGGTACAAACTCTACTGTTTTGGTTTCTTCTAGTCAACTCATAATCTTTGGTGACAAATAAAAAACCATTGATTGCATACTTCTCATATGTTATGGCAAAACGTGCTCGTCATCTTTCGGGTTTTGAACATCAAGTTGTCTCCTTAACCATGGCATGAACTCGTCTTTTTCAGGTTCTTTGAACTGGCCAGACTTTCTTCCTGTGTTTCTCTTGCAGACCTCGAGGAAGTTATTGTACTCTCTATTCAATATCATTAATAAAAGCACAATAAATAATATAAAAATGTCTATTTGGTAATTGAAAAATACATACACGTAAACTATAATAGACTTACTTCTCTCACATTTCATAGTTTGGATGACTTTTCAATATCCACTTACGTGCTTGCTCCCACTCAACACCCTCTGAAAGGTAACGTTTACTTGAACCAAGAGGACCTACTTCATCAACTTCATCGAGCAAACCAGGAGGCATTGTTACCTCAAAACCCTCGGTGCACTCTTCTAGCTTTTAAAGGAGGCCACCCCCTCCTTCGTATCCTCCACAGTATATCATTGTCTTCTCCTTCAAGTATCGCTCAGCAATGCAACCTTCTGGGCGTGCTTTATTCGTAACATAATCCTTGTACTACTTCATTAACCTTTAAATAACAAAACTTAAATTGAAAGTACGAGAAATAAAACCAAATAATCATATGAAAAGTTTTTGATCTAAGTATACCTTTCAAAGAATACTGGTCCTAACACGCGGTCCTCATAGACTAAATGAATGGGAAGATGCATCATTATGACAAAAAGTGACGGAGGACACATCTTCTCAAGCTCACATAAGGTTCTGGCCATACCCATCTCAAGTATAACCAAAGAATCAACATCAATTCTCCTCGAGCATAAAGCACGGAAAAAAGTACAAAAACTCAATATAACAGCCCGGGCCTCCTTCCGATCTTTATATGCGTGTTAGATCAATACAGGAAGCAAATGTTGCATTAGAATGTGATAGTCATAAGACTTCATCCCTTTGAGTTCCATGGACCCCTCCTTGACAATAATCCTCCAATTGCTACTAAAACCAATAGGTACGCGCATGTTTCTTAAGGTGGTAAAAAACAAATATTTCTCGGCAGGTGTAAGATAGAACACTCCACGCTTTTTACAATTATTGTCTGTCACCCAATACTTCTTTATCCCCAAAAGTTTCAAGTCTTTGCGTGCATTGAGATCATCTTTGGTTTTTTTCGTGTCTAACATCAAAGCAATAAGAATTTCACATACATTCTTCTCAGTGTGCATCACATCAATGTTATGATGAACGGGGAGTTCTTCCCAATATGGAAGAAGTTTAGAAAATATTGACTGCTTAAAAAAACTAGAATCACTGTCCACATCTTCCTCATCCTCGCAGTCACCACCTCCCTGTTTCCTTTTCTTTAACTTTCCCCATTTCACTTGGAGATTCTGAGTTAACTCTTTAACCTTCTCCCTAGACAAACGCAGGGGTTATGACCTGAGCTTTTCTTCCTTGTTGAAAGTAGATTCTCTCACATCAAGTCTATTTGGATCTAATTGAGGCAAAAATCTTCTATGACCAAGGTAAACATTTTTTCTCCCATGAACAAGTCTCATAGTAGATGTATTTATACCACAATGGGGACAAGCATATCTCCCCTTAGTCCTACATCCAGAGATGTTCCCAAAAGCTGGGAAGTCGTGAATTATTCATAAGAGAACTGCACGCATATTGAAGACATCACCCCTATTAGCATCTTTGACTAGCACTCCTTTATCCCACAAGGATTGCAATTCATGGACCAACGGCTGTAAATAAATATTTATATCATTACCAGGTTGTCATCGTCCCTCGAATGAGTAATGCTAGCATAGTGAATTACGGTTTCATACATAGCCAAGGAGGGAGGTTATATGTGACACACATCACTGGCCAAGAACTATACGATGTGCTTTGCATTCCAAAGGGGTTGAACCCATCAGTGGCGAGGCCCAATCGAACATTACGTGGCTCAGAAGAAAAGCTTGGGTATGTCCTATCAATGTGTTTCCAAGATGATGAGTCAACTGGGTGACCCAACTCACCATCCCCCAATCTATTTGTGGAATGCTAACACATAGCTTTGGCTACCCAACCGACACCGTACATTCTCTTCAACCTATCCCCAATTAGAAAGTACCGTAACTACTTCGCAGGTAGTTTTACACAGTTTTTTCTCTCCTCAATTGTTGCAATTTTATATCTCGACACCTTACAAGTAGGACATTCTTACAACAATTCATTTTTCTTCCCCTAATATAAAATACAATCATTTTGGCATGCATCGATCTTCTCATAAGTTAACCCCAACTCCTTAACTAATTTTTCAGATCGATACGTGTCTTTCAGAACTTTATTATCCGCCTGTAACGCTGCCTTAAGTAACTGAAGCAACTCGGTAACACTTATGTTAGACCACCCACGTGTAACTTTGATTCTAAACAGCTTTATGACAAACCTTAAGACAGTGAAATTCTTGCAACCAGGGTACAAAGCACTCATGGCCTCTTCAAAGTTCTTATCTGACAATGTCGATTCAGCATCATCAATGCCCGGTGCCTCTCCATTATCAACTTCAAAACCTCCAAGAAATGAATCCAACTATCCACCACCAAATTCTTCAACCACAGTAGTAAATGCATTATTTATACTAGCCTCGTGCACGTGTAAAAACACGTTGTGTTGTATTTTCTCAACAGGGAAGGTCCTACAAATTGACCAAAAATACTAATTTAAGAGTGAATTTATCCTTATAGCCCTGTTTGTCTAACTTTCCGCAAACATAATGGCCCACCAGTTTTGAAAATCTGCTTTAAAAACAAATTTTAAAAATGAAATTACTGTAATACCCTTCCAAAAAACAAAAAATATTTTAGAAAAAGTGAAATTACAATTTTGCCCCTGGGACGTACACCAAAGTCACTGTTACTCGACCCCCACAGTTTTCTATAAAGTAAAGATTCATCTAATGCAGATTAGAGTTCCCATGGGACTCCACATTCGAATCATGTCTTTCTTCACCATGAAATATCCAATTTTAATATGTTAGGTCGAATCGGTTTTTATAGATGTGATACCTCACGAGTTCATAGGTCTTTGCTTTCCCTCCATTTTTACACACATGACAAGGACATGGCATTAAGAGTTTGTTATGGTAGTTTTTTTTACCACAAAGTCCATAAAATATTTTACCCCATTTATAAAACGGGTGTCATGGTAGTCTAAATTGACCCAACTACTTCTATCATTTGGAAAAAAAACCCTCCATGACGTATCTACAAATAAACAAGAATCACACAAGTTCAAAAATAATTGATCAAATGACAAATTATATACAAGATAAATAGCACGATCCATTCTGAAAAGAATTGTTCTGTGAAAAAACATCCATGAAACAAACAATTAAGGCCAACACTCAAAAGCAGTAACATTATCAAAACTTAACAAATTTCGTTCAACCTTATTTTCATAAAAAACTAAGAGTACCATCTTCAATTATCAGCAAACCATCAATCATACAAGTTAAAATAAGGAAACAAAACAAGCACTAAAATCAAATCTTAAACCGAACTAAACCAGTGAGAATAACAACAACATCCACATATATCTTTAGAGATAAACGGTACTTACATATGAATAACAAGAGATGCAGTACTTTGGATTTCGAAGAAAAGCCAATGCGGTCTGTATACAATCAAAATAGAACATTGCATAAGCATTAAAATCTCATAGGATGTATGATAGCACATATACAGTCATGGGATTCTCAGAGATGTACCAAAAGTTGGAAGAAATTAAAATAATTATTAGAAAAATAGTTTTTTCTTTTTAATGTTGAAACAACATTAAAAGGAACTAATTTTCATCTAAAAAAACAACCTTTAAAAATAAAAAAAACAAACCTTTAAACATTAATAAACATTACCTTTGATGAGTGAAGAATATAGTACGAGAGAGATGGTGAGAGAGGGCAATGGTGACAAACTGTGAGAGACAGAGGTGGTGGTCGACGGATTTTGAGATAAGAAGATGAGAGAATTGGGGAGAGAGGCGGTAGTGGAAGAGATGAGAAGAGAGAGAGGCGGTACTCAATTTATTTTCTAAGTTATCTCGTTTTCGTTAGAAGAAAATTTTGGTGCTCAGCACCCAAAATTTTCCACCACTTTTGGACCTATCTCGTCGAAGTATTGTCGTGGGTTAAAATCCACAACTATTACACACCATCAAGATTTGATCCGACGGTCCAAACCGTGGGAATATCAACGACTATGACCGTCGACAAAGGTAGTAAAATACTATGATATAATGCGTGGCTAGTATTAGTTTGCCAACAGTAGTTAGCCGTGGGGAAATCTTCAACAGCTTTGGGTCGTCGCTAACGTTTCGGGTAGTCCGTGGCTAAAACCCCATTTTCTTGTAGTGAAGCCATGAATATAAAGTGTCTGCAAGTGCAATCAAACTCAATGAGGGTAATTCAAATAATAAGTACAAAAGAGGAGCCACCTTGGTACTGCAGAAATTTGGTTGCTCATATTCGAGAAGTGGTAAGAAAGTTTAAGGAAGTAATTTTCCAACATGCTTTTAGGGAAGGAAAGCAAGTGGCAAACTACCTAGCTAAAGCAAGTAGAGAGAGAAGTAATGATATTTTGTACTATATTCCACCTATGGACCAAAAACTATATGAACTGGTCAAGGGGGATAAAGAAGGAAAATTGTATCTGAGAATGTGCCATTAATAAAAGGTTGGGGCATCCTTAACCCCTAGCTATTTTTTTTTTAAAAAAAAGTACTCTAACCTAGGTTTCAGAAAAATACTGCCAAGTACAATCAAAGATGCTCATGTAAGCACTACACCAAAATAGGATATTAGTAACGCTCAAGTTTTTTGCTTAGTAACGGTTTTAAAGTGTAACTAGGTTCCTAACATTTTATAAGCGTTAAAATTATATATAAAGTGTTACATTAATTTTGCCCGATTTGAGAATTAATTTGTTACGTTTTTAAATTGTTTGCTTCGACTAGAAAGCGTAAAGAAATCATGAAGGTTAAACGTAATATTAAAATAATAGCTAAATTAGAATTTAAGATTACTAAATAAGAATTTTCAATGAGAGGGAAAGACCAAAATGATCGCGCTCTTCTCTCTTATTTAAGATTACTAAAAAAACATCTTTATATCGTCTGCTCTTTTCATCGCCTCTCTCTTATATCATCTCATCTCTCATATTTTTCATCGTTCCACAACTTTTGGGAATCAGCACCAGTCGCCGCTGCTGCCGGGCTATTAGGTAATGTCCTTCCTTCGCCTTCTTCTTCTATGGTTTTCTATTTTTCATCATCTCATATCTCTTTTTTGATTTGTCACACTACTACGAGGTGATATCACAACTGAAATTAACTTGGGTGTTAGTTGCTCCAGTTATAACCAAAGGTGCGATTTTTATTACTTGTGTTATTCCTTAAAAAATTCGATTTTTGTTGTTTGATTTTGCTCTTCTATATGTAATTAGTAATTAATGCTGAGTATTAAAATTACTTATTTTAGTTATGTTTTGATTTATATTTTTCCTGGTTTGTGGATTGTTCCTCACTTTCCCTTTTTTTTTGGGTTAGATAGCATGGATAGGGTTTTCTAGAGTTCATGCTGGAATGGGCTGAAATATTTTAAACAAAGAATAACCTATGTCTTGTTTCTGGTAACTGGGGGTTTTAATAGATGAAATCTGAACTAGCACACAAAGTATCTCTTTTTGAAATTTAGACTCATATTTGAAGCAGGTTCAAAATTTTCAAACTCGTATTGAAGTGATTTGACAGTCTGCATCCTATTGGCCAAGCCTTTGGAATAAAATCTACAATGAACCACATGATTTTGTATATATGTGCAAATAGATAGCATACATTTATATTTTTTTAAGACTGAATGTCAGGAAATTATCTTGAGTAGATTGCGTGTGTTGGGGGAATGAGAAGTCTTTATACAACTTTTTGTGTACTTGGATTATTTAGCTTTAACCTGTTCGCAACGTTTTGAAAATTTGCATATCTGGAATTGTAGGTGCTTGTACTTTCTGTTATAACTTTATTTAATGTTATGCTTGACTGTGGTGAATGGATTGTGCTGAACTATTGATAAGAATTATGTTTGTGTGTGTGGGACGGGGGGGGGGGGGGCGAGATCAATCCTGTTCCATTTTTATTTTGTCTTGCATTTTGTGCTTATATGTTATAATGTCTCCAAAGTAAAGTGTTTGAAATCAGTTCACACCTAATCCTTCCAGTGCCAAAATAGTTCATATCTGATTGTGTTTACCAATTGAAGTACATCTAATCATGCTTAGCTATTTAATGGTTAAAATGTAGGCACCGTTTAGCTTGTTTACCGAGATAGTTTAATATTTATACAATTTTATGCATCAAATTTTCATAAACAGATAGTGCTAAAAGTCGGGCTTAGGAAATGAAATAAAATAACTTTTCTACCACCTCCCCCCTTGTCGAATATTCATGTGGGCAATATCCTTGTAAAACGCATTGACCCTATCACTTGTTCCATGTGTTTACTTGTTGTGTTACTTGCAGAATGTCTCAACCGATTCCAAAAGAATGGATGAATGAAATTGATAGACTTGGGAGTGTGTATAGGTAGGGGGTTCCCGATTTTATTCTATTTGTTAGTGGCAAAGACGAAAGGTCGGCCACGTGTCCTTGCCCATGTAACAAATGTTGAAATAGGAAAAGGTTTGCGTATGATATAATTAGAAAACATTTGATTCATAACGGTATAGAATCAACATATGGTGTATAGGTTTTACATGGTGAGAACCCATATAAGGATCGAATGGTAAACTGAGTTGAAGAAGAAAATACTGAGGAAGGACTAGGGATAGGGAATTTTGTTGATGTTGCTTATGGCATGCATGAAGAATTATTGGGTGATTGAGTGGAGGCGATGGAAGTCAAGCCAAAGATGTTGAACCACCTATTGTTCTAAAACCTGATTTGGGTAAGAGGTACAATGAATATAAGAAAAAAGCAGAAGAAAAATTATACCCCTCATGTGAGGCTCCTCTCACAACCCTTTCAGCAGCTGTGGACCTCCATAACTTGAAGAAGTAGTATAATTGGTCGGGAAATAGTGTGACCGCACTTTTGTCTATGTTGAAAACGTGATTGCCAGATGGAAACACTTTGCCTTCTAAGTATATCATGCAATGAAGGCAATGTTGAAAGATGTGGTAATGAAAGCTGAGTGAATAGATGCATGTGAAAATAATTGTATGCTATATTATAAGACTGAAGCTGATTTGACGGTGTGTCCTCAATGTGAAACGCCTAGGTACAAAGTAAAGAAGGGGAAATCGGGGAAGAAAGAAACAAAAGAGGCAAGAAAAGTATTGAGACATTTCCCTTTGATTCCTAAACTTAAAAGGTGTACACTATATCTTGGATAGAACGTGAAATGACATGGCACAGTAGAGCAACACCTTCTTGGAATTATATGAGGCATCCAATCGACTCACTTCAGTGGAAGACACGTAAAGATGATTGGCCAGATTTTGCTAAAGAATGGCGTAATGTTTGGATTGGAATTGCAATTAATGGATTCAATCCACGTGGCGTTCAATCCACTGGTTATAGTTGTTGGCCTGTTTTTGTGGTACTTTATAATATGCCACTGTCTTTGTACATGAAATCTGAGTTCAATATGATGTCGTTGTTAGTACCTGGGCCGAAGGCACCGAGTCAAAACATCGATGTATTCCTTAGACCACTAGTTAATGAGTTACAACAGTTATAGAAAGAAGGGGTGGTGACTTATGACATGTATAAACATGAGCATTTTACTTTGAGGGTTATGTTGATGTGCGACATTCATGATTTACCAGTGTATGGCAATTTATTAGGCTGTGTAACACATGGTTACAAAGCCTGTCCTATTTGTGGTGATGAAACTCTGTATATGCATCTTCGAAATGCAAGGAAGATCATCTATACAAATTATCAGATGTTTCTTAAATCTGATCACCTATTTAGGCAAGGCAAGTACTTAGGACTTAAGACAAAAGAGTTAAACTCTCCTCCGCCAAGGTTAAAGGGAGAATTAATTGAGAAAATGTTAAGTCGTGTCCATTATGTACCTGGGAAAGTATTAAAAGGTA
Organism: Coptis chinensis; assembly: GCF_015680905.1. NCBI lineage: Eukaryota > Viridiplantae > Streptophyta > Magnoliopsida > Ranunculales > Ranunculaceae > Coptis > Coptis chinensis. The sequence goes on from NC_141456.1 coordinate 45,033,776, forward strand.
CCAAATGGAGTATAGATGATGTGGATGTGGTTGCTATTGGAGATGACGAAGATAATGAAGATTATGAAGTTACTGAAGCATGGTATAAGAGGTCTATTCCCTTTGAACTGGAATATTGGTCGAAGCATAAAATTCAACATGTTATTGACGTGATGCATGATGAGAAGAACATGGCAGAACACATAATAAATGCGATTCTTGACAAGAAAGATAAAACAAAAGATACAGTTTAGGCACGAGAGGATTTGAAGAAAATGGGGATTCATAATGGTCAATAGATGCAAACAGACCCAATCACAGGGAGATATGTTAAACCAAATGCCCCATTTGTCTTGAATAAAGATAAGAAGCTTGAGTTCTGCAGAATTTTGAAGAACTTGAAGCTTCCTATAGGTTTTTCATCGAACTTAAAAAACATTGTCACTTTAAGTCCTCCTGGTTTGCTTACAATGAAATCACATGACTATCACGTGATTATGTGTTACTTTCTTCCAGTTTTGCTTCAACACGCTTTTCGAAAACACCGCGATTTATGTAGAGCTATTCATTAGATTAGCTTATCTTTTAATCTTCTATGCTCGAAAGTCTTAATCCGAAAGGAAATCCAAGTTGCTAAATACATGGTTGCAGAGGCATTGTGTGTATTGGAAAAGTATTTTCCAACCACTTTCTTTGATATCAGCATCCAGCTCTTCGGTGCATTTGGCTGATGAAGGGCTGATTTGTGGACCTGTGTATCCTAGGTGGATGTTTCCATTTGAACGGTATGTAAAATGCCTTTACTTTTATTTCTTATTTAGTGGCAATTATTATTGATGAAACTACAAAGTACAATTTTTCTTTTGCTTATTTTAATAGGGCAATGAAGTAGTCTAAAAATATTCTGAGCAATAAACGTTATGTTGAAGGCTCCATTGTGGAGTCCTATATTGTTTCTGAGTCTGTGAGGTATGCTATGGAGTACATGCCAAATTCTCGGGATGGAAATCACAAACCTACTCGTGAGGCATTTCTAGATGAAGATGGAGAGTATAGTAATGAGGGGCCTATACTTGAGTGTAAAACTGTGATCTTAGGCAAGGAACAATGGATACAAATCCGTAGATGGGTTCTTTTTCGACTTCACATTGAAAAGCTTGATGAACATTACAGGTTTTATTTTTTTGATAGATTTGACTCAAACATTTACTAGTCTAAAAAGTCATAATAAATAGTCGTGTCAAACTGCATAAACAAATTGTACTGAATATCGTGCCTTATGCTAAACCGCGACGTGCGTAAAAAAAAGGGTAGCAAAGACAGAAGTAGAGATACAGACTAAGTTTATTGTGTGGTTATATGACAAGGTATTGTTTTATATATAATTTAGTTTAGTAGGATATTACAATTAGTATTTTAATTTTATCTTCCTAATTGTCATTTTTTTTACTTCACGGTTGTTGCCTGCAAAAGACACAGATTGTGACTTATGGCGATTTGTCCAAGGACCATTGTTCAAAGCTAAAACATATAAAAAGTACCATGTTAATGGTTTTGTGTTCTCTACTAGGTCGCATGACGAAACAGTTGCCACACAGGACAGTGGTGTTTGCATGAAAGCAATCACTACGTTTACGTCAAATAGGAAAGGCAAAAATCCCATTAATGCATCGACTAAGTGGTATGGGGTTATCGAACAGAAAATAGAGTTGGACTATACAACCTTCCAGCATGTTGTCTTTTACTGCAATTGGGTGAGGGTGGAGGACAAGACCAATGGTTGTAAACTTTGTCCAGATTCTAATTTGGTGATGGTTAATCTCAATAGGCTAAAGAGTGTTGATAAGTACTTTGATGAGCTGGTGATTCTTGCTTCTAAGGCTAGTCAAGTGTTTTACTCGAAGGATTTGAGAAATCCTAACTAGTGGGTAATCATAAATTCGCCTAGGCAATTGACAAGTTGAGTTGATGAACTAGATGCACCAACTGACTTCCAATCTATTCTTAAGGACCAACCTGATGTGCAGCCATTGATGGAAAGTCTAACCTGATTGTAATAGTTGCACTATCATACTGTGAGATTTTTAGTGCATTCGAATTTCTCATTTTCTACTTTTAGATATATAAACTCTTTCTATTTTGAAGTTTGTTTGTGCAGTTGGGTGAAAGGTGTGTTTGAGTTGTTTTTTATCTTTTTTTTAATCAAGAATAGTCTCTATAAATGTATACTTTTGAACTTTGTCATTTTTTTGTGGTTTCCTATTTTTACCTATTTGTTCTAACATTTTTTGGTCGTATAGTAGGCTATTAATAATGGCACCAGGTCAATCTCAATCTATTACTTCCTAGCCATCGAGTTCAGTCCCACTTCCATCTCATAATTCAACTTCAGACTCTCACACATCTCAGCTTTTAGGAAACTCACCAACAATTACCAAGTTACCTATAGAGTTCGATGAGGATGGTGTCGCTGTGGGTCCTAACCATGCCAAATGGAATATCCAGGTTGGTATTTTTGTTCGATCTCATATTCCAATTCATTACAAGGATTGGAGGAAAATAGATGGAAGCTTCAAGGATAATGTCTGGAATAAATTAATGGTAAGGTTTACATGCATGTACTTTAATGTTGATGATAGCATCCATTATTCTTGAATATTAGTATGTTTTTCAAATCCTATATCTACATGTTGTCCAACCCTATGTATGGAAATTTACTTAATATGAAATGAACAAAAGTCACTTTGTTCATGTAGGAAGAATTTGAGCCCAATGTTCCCCAAGCAACGACACACCGAGAAGTTGAAAAGGACTTTCCCCAAAAGTTTAGATCAACAAAGTATACCCTGCGGAAAGAAATTTTGCGTAAGTGCGGGAGCGTGGAAGAAACTATTGCAGCATGCCCAGATGGTAAGGACCCAAATCATTGGGTTGCATTTGTTAGAAATGAGAGTACCGCTGAAGTGAGAGCTAGAAATGCAAAGAATGCAGAGAATGCCAAAAAGAACATATATCGACATACTAATGGGCGGGACACATATGCCCATAAACTGGATAAAATGGTAGGTGTCTATTCTTGCACTAACAATTTCTTATCAAGTTATGCTAACAACTACTAAAGATTTTTTTTTGTAGGATAAAGAAGATCCTAGCAGAAAACATGGACGGGTAGATAGTTAGGAAAAAGGACATGAGCATCGTGATGGAACTATATTAGCGAGCGCTCGGACCCATTATGTAAGTTCTAATAACATTGAAGCTTGAACTTACCTGTGTGTTGGTATTATACATAGACTATGTTGCATATTGTATTACTCATATCGGTGGTTAATATTGTAGGAACAAGTGGAGGCTTCTCATAAAAGAAGAAAAGAAGCAAGCGCAGGTGGTGAGGGCAGTGTAATGGAAGTAGACTTCGATAATGATGAGTTGTCTGAAGTCTTTGGGCCCGACAAAGGGAGTAGAACTCGTGGAATTAGCTCCAACAAGTCTAGGAAGCAATTGCAACATACAGGTATTACGAAGGCATTATTGCAGCAAGCAAGCTCTTCATCCAATTATGAGTTGAAGGGGGAAATGAGTGAGATGAAGTCTTCCTTAGCTAATGTCATGGGCATGTTAAAGGTGAGTTTGCAGTTTGCACTTGTGCTTTATTGCATACAATATCATTATGTATAACCAATTGTTACTATAAATTATGTCAGGATGTACTTAAGGCTGTCAAAAGCAATGGAACACCAACTGCTCAACCACCATGCGACCCAACAACACCAGAAACTGAAGTCGGTTCTAGTTCTGTTCGTCACTCGACTCAACAAAACTTCATGAATATGTTTGCAAATTTGAATCCTCCTTCTGGGACGCTTGGTTCTTCACCAAATGTATCTTTATTAGATAGGGATGGTGTAGTGGTTGCTAAGGGGTATGTCATGGCAGAGACAGCTGGAGATTGCAATGGCAGAAAAGTTCCTGTAAGTGAAAAAAAGGTCTACATAGAGGAAGTCTTGGTTGGTGATGCTCTTGTTTACGATGGGCCCCAAGATGGAGTTAGATTTTTGGATGGCTTTAGTGCAGGAGATCCTTTAATTTGGCTTGAGTCAAGGATGCAGTTTTCTTAATAAGTTGTTTAGGATATGCAAACTTTTTGAACTTGGGATTTTTCAATATGGTTTGGTTACTTTATGTTTTGAATGTCGTTTGTTTCTTATTTAATATGGATGTCATAGTGACTTGACAAACTTATGGTCTTTTTTTGGTATGGATGAGTATTAACTTTAATATGTTCGTACTATATCTATTTATTAAATTTGATTGTAGTATATGTGTGCTTGTTTGCTTAGCAGGTTGAAGAAAGTACTAACCCATTTTTAACTCCGCCTGTGCAAATCAATATAATTGGTTTGCATTGCTGGTCCCAAGCCCGGATAAAGGAAGAGGGAGGATGGTGGAGCCTTGGACTATTTTTCCATTGAATGTTGGGATTCTCAAACTAAAGGTGGAGTCAATAGAGCTGATGGAGATAAGGAGGTTCTGCCTGTTGAGTTTTTGTTATTTTCCCTACCTTCTATACTTTTTAGAAGCTTAAGCAGTAGCGTAATAGCCTTAATGTGGGGTGCTTGTAACATGCAGGTCACAGTCTGTAGTCACTTAGCTTTTTTGGCGGTACTTTCAAATAAAGGTAAATATTGTTCTTATTGCTTTTGCATGGTTGTCCAAGCCCGAATATAGGAGGGAGGATGGTGGTGCCTTGGACTCATCTCTTCCAATCTATAGATTTTAATTTATTTGATATTCTGGATCATGAAATTGGTATTTCTAGTCTATGTTACTTAAATGTGTTTCGTCATCATAAGATGGCCTGAAGCCTATTCAAGTTGCAGCTCAAAGAAGCAACCACTCAGCTGTTGAAGTTCTTTTACAAGTGACATCTCCTATTCAAGTTATTTCCAACTGGAGTATTGATGGAATCATTGAGCATATACAATCTGATGGCCACAAAGATCAGGTTTTTGATCTGCTCATTATTCGTGCAAAACTCAAATTTTCTTTATAGTTCATTCACTTCATTATAGGGTCATATATTTGTTAGTTTTATTATTAATTTTGTTGAATTGATTGTGCAGGAAATACCAAATGTGAAAGAAGCTGATGTGCAAGAGATTGTTAGAGTGCAAAAGCAAGAAATGCCTGAGGTACTACTACTATATTTCTTTCACTGCATTTTATTTTTCTTGTTTAAACTGTTAGTACTACCTTGAAGTTATATATTTAACTCGCACAAATGTTTCCTTGCTGATATGCTCCGGCGATATTATACAAGGCTTCCTTGCTGCTGCTTTTGGCAAGTACTTACGCCGGAAACTTCTAGTACAAGATCGAACTGAAATTTACAAACTACCAGCTCCTAATCCAACGTCTAATTGATAATCACCTTTCAAACCAAAGAGAGTTGTGAACAGATTCATCTACCATCTCTCGCCTGGTGGTTTTTATGATTCATTTCAATGACAAAGCATCCTCCCAGTCAAACCAAAGGAGCATTCATGGTAATAATATAGGTTTCCCATTTTTACTCATCTCTGTTGTTGGTGCCTAGCCGCACAACACAGGATTTCAATTTTGGCATTAATAGTTGATGATTTATTTTGTTCTGTCTAGTCATTTTTTTTATCTGTGATTTACTACCTAGTTGAACTATTGGTTGCAGAAAATACGTATGAACATGGAAATGGCACCAAAGTTATCCCGAGAGAATAGTTTTTACATGGCTGAATTGGCTATGCGGTATTATGATATGGTTGGGTTTATTGATCATTTCTTTTTTTTGGGTTCGCTGGGAATTTTGTTAAGTTGTTAATTAGTGAGCTTGTTTTGTTGGTTGATCAGCTGTGGGAGAATAATGTCACTGGACAAAAGGGTGGTTTGTATAGCAAAGGTGACATCAGGGTTGTCACGCGATGACTATTATGATTGTATAGCAGAGGTGACATCAGGGATTTAATGTTGATTTCGTTATTATCCTCTTGCCAAAATTGTAATAAATTCCTGGAATGGCGGGAATTCTAAGGCTAAAATTTCTTGACATTGGGTGAGTTTTGGTAAGTTGGGGCACCAACTTATGGATGCTTGGAGTTTTTGTGCGAGCACATTCAGGTCGATCTCACGCTAATAATTTAACAATCATAAATCATGGTCCTTTAGTTTTAGATTTTACTTGGTGAAAAGAGTGAAGAAGCCTGGTTTTCACTTGGTTGGTCATTCACCTATTAGCCATGTGTACACTACTTTCTTGTTGAGGAGTGAAGACTTGTCTGGTTACCCTGCTTATTCATCTCTTTATATTATGCCTTAACTTTTTTGTCTTTGGTTTCAGGTATGGGATCACCAAAAGATCATAGTAATACTTGATCATTATATATTCACAAGTGATGAGCGTGCGAACCGTAACGTGGACATCTTGTCGGACTTTTGTGGAGACTAAGATATCAAGGATCTTGGTGATTTCTAGGTATGTGTTATCTCTTGTTTTGGTTGTGAACTTGCCATTGATCTTTCCAGCTAAGTGAATTTAATATTCTGCTAGTATTTATCAAGTATTTGTTTAATTGTATTGCAAGCTAACCCAGATTATAAAGGTATGTCATCATTGTAGGCCTGGGGAGGTGCCTCTCTCTCTCTATCTCTCCCAATAGGCTTCTTTTATTTTTGTGGTCCCTTTTATGACTTTATTTAATTTGCTTGCAGGTCCTGCTTGGTACTGATTCACACACATGCAATCTTTGGTGCATTTGGCGATTCGCCCGATGGAATTGGAAACACTGATGCCAGTTTTGTTATGGGTGCTGGAAAACTCCCTAAGGTATGTTCGTGATTTCTTTGTAGCTTATTGATATTCCAATCCCATCCAGTCAAGCTATGTATGAAAGCATCAAAATCGTTTAAACCTAAGTAAGATGGACATTTCAAATTCTTGAACCCCCAAAAAATCTTCCCCTCCGCTCATGCCCCTTTAATCGCAATGTAGTATACTAGTGTATTTGAATTATGATGCCGCAAAACAATCTACTCAAAACTAACACTGCTACTATTTTCTTTCTTATTTTTTCATGTCTTAAGGGGATTGTAAGAAGGATATTCATTTGTGGGAGCTTTTGTCTAGTGGAACATGGAAAGTAGAATCTACTCCTTTTGTTGGGCATGCCGAAAGTGTTGAGGATCTCTAGGTACACTCTAACTTGATTAACAAAACTTATTCGTTTTTTTGTGTGGCTGTTTTAATGCCATAAGTCCTCAATTTGAAATCTATTCCGTTCTAAAAGTTGTCTAAATCCCTTCAAGCAGTAGAGCCCTACTGAAGCTGATATTTTTGTGTCATGTTTTGTGGATGGTATGTTGCCATATGGGATACCCATTTGGGGAAAACACCTGCAGTTTCTATTAAGGCACATAAATCAGATGTGAATGTTATCTCATGGATCCAGTAATTTTAATATATTTTGTTTCCAGCATTCTCTCATGTATCTTTCTTTTTACCTTTAGATTGACCTTGTACTTGCATAATCATGAATAGGCTAGCATGACAGTGTCATTTCTTTTGGTGTAATTATTTTGTGGGTTTTGCCTGAGCAAGCATGGTTTGATCTTTGTCTTTGATCAAGTGAATGTGCTGGTTCTGACTTTTTGTGTTGTGTCTACCCTATGAAATTAACTCAGTTAAAGATAAAAGTAAAGTTGAATGTAGTTATTTTGTATAATTGTATATATGTTACTTTAGTTATTTTGTTAGGGAACTAGCTTTAGTATTCCGTGTTGGAACGTCAATGGAGAGCAGCAATAGGAGACCTATTAGTTAATGAAAGGTAAGATCCTTGTGTGGTTTTCTTTTGTTTCATATGTGACAATTGTATGAGGATGTTGGAATATTCATGAGTTTTGTTTTGGAAGATAGGTTCTTACATGTGAGTAGTGTGAAGGTATGGTGTATATATATTCGAAGTGTGGTATCTCTGGTTGGAACTAATAGAGGTGTATAACACTAATATAAGTGGAAGTGATGTATATGTTGTATTCATTTTAATTTTGGTATATAAATAACACTAATATAAGTGGAAGTGATGTATATGTTGTTTTCATTTTAAATTTGGTATATAATTTATAATGTCCTTTTGATTCGAGGATTAGTTATTTGACTTAACTGGCATTGGTCGAGATGGTTAAGTAGCTGGTTCTACGAATCAATATATATTTGAGTAGTTGGGTTTACAACCGAGGTTTAAGGTTTTAATATATGTTATGAAAGTATATTATTTGATTTTAAGGTTATGACAGGATTTATGTCTATGAAATGTTGAAAATACAAAGGAGATTCTACCGAAATTTTTATTTCTTTTGTCAAGGTGTCTGATAATGTTATAGGGTTTTGGGGGCGTTACATAACCTTTGAATACTATGCTTCTATTGCTACTAGTCTACTACCATACTATCTTTTCTGAATTCTATAGTTTGAGTATAAGGAGCTACTACTTAAGAATAAGATATAAGTATATATCTATACATATTTGTTTTCTATTGCCTGACTCCTTTTTATTTATTTTTATTGGTGTATATGATGAAAAGGACTTTTCTGATGATAACATACCAAAGTCATCCCCTGATGCTTGCAACTATTGAAGGTGGGAGTTCTGTACACATGATGTGAGATCTTGAGTTTAAGGACAAGTCCCATTGATTTGGAAAACAATGTATATTTCATTCGTGGGAAGTCCTATTTATGAAAAGACGTTTTGTTAATGTTATTTTAATAAAAGATTATGTGATTGGATGTACTTGTGAGATTTCTTGTTTATGTTATGGACGATTGTAGAATACCCAATAAGTGGGGACATCTTTATGCAGGTTAGTAGTCTCCCAAAAAGGGTGGTTTTGGGGGAAATTATTTTTTTTACATATGAAATAGTTTTGTAACGGTGGAAAACTGTAACTAAGCTTTGTAACGAAGCAACAAAACCGTTACCAAAACGTTACAAATTCTATAAATCAATTACATAAAAAAAACGTTACTAACTTTCTAAAATTGTTATTGTTGTTGGAAAAAAGTAACACAAAAAAACATTACTAATTCTATAAAACCGTTACTGTTGTTAGAAAAGAGTAACGGTCAAAAAACGTTACTAATTCTATAAAAGCGTTACTATTGTTAGAAAAGAGTAACATAATTAAGCAAATAAAACCATTAGCAAATATTTTCAGTTATAGAATAAAACCGTTACAATAAATAATTATGTAACGGTTTTAAACCGTTACGAATATTAATAATGAATTAGAAACGTCAAAACTATGACGCAATAAAACCATTACAAATATTTTTAGTAACGGTTTCTGACCGTTAAGAATGTCCTGTTTTGGTATAGTCTTAAGATGTTCGTGAAAAGATGCAATGACTATTACCTACGTATTAATCTAAGTTTCAAAAATTAAATCCTAATTCAAGTACTACGTGAGATTTCTAGACTAATATCATCATGGAGAAGGGAACAATACCATTATCACTAAGTGCATAACATAAACTATATTTTTGATATATATATATATATATATATATATATATATATATATATATATATATATATATATATATATATATATATATGTGCTTAAACATTTACAACGTGTTTCTATACCACCCCCAAACAGAATCATGCTTTGTCCCCAAAGTATGGAATAAAAATAAAGGATAGAGAGTACCATAGAAACGTGCTTGTAAATGGGAGCAGCTGAAAAAGAAGGTTAATCTATACTAATATAAAGAAATAAAAACATACACAACTCCTATATGAGTTCTACCCGTTATGGGGATACCATGAAATAATAAATAGCGCATGGGACATAAGCGGACTCTAACGTAAATAAAATAATATCATACGTTCACAAATCAAGCATGCGCCTATCATGGCTCCTATCGGATTAGCTTTCGAAATTTTGTGAAATAGTGAATTTCACGTTATTAAGGTACCTAATTACATTATGCATCCCAATTAAACCAAGATTTTGATACAATGTGCTAAAATTAAATGTCCCACAATTTGGGAGAAGGGGGTTTATGAATTAATTCAATTGCACAATTAAATTATGTAACTAACTAATTTTTATGATTTTTAACATTTTATAAAGAAAAGTGCGTAATTTACATCCAAAAAGTGCCTAATTTTTGCAAATGTTTTTATCCCACCCCAACCAATCGAACGCTTTGTCCTCAAAGTATAAAGAGATAAGGAAAGAATTTACCATAGAAACATGACAAAAATTGACAGTACCTATAACAGAAATATTATAAAGAAGATATGATAACATGAAACACAATTAAACTGTTACGTACTAACTAACATGGACTGTACCAGAGTAAACATGACAGGCAAAGGGTGTCAAAAAGATTTGAAATGAAATACCTAAATACACCACCTCCAAACAAAATTGGAAAACTCTTTTGAAGTTTGAAAATTTTTGTTTGACATATACTCCAGAAATGTGGTATTGTACAAAAACTTAGGTCTTTTAAAGTCAGATCCTCTAGACTTAATAATATATGTTTATGTTTTTATTTTATTTAGTTTTTATATATTTGATTTTTAGAAAAACAAAATTATGAAAAAGAAATAAAAATGAAACTCACTCCATAGAGAAACACTACTCAAACAACAAGAAAAAGTGCAAGAGATGAATGCGTGAGTCACATGAAACGTGGACTAAGAATCCGACACTTACAACCACTCACTCCAAAAGGAGGGCCCGGTTACCTTAATGGTGCACTCCCATAACATAAGATTGGAATGGAGTACACCGAAGAATAAAATGAGTTGTTTATAGTCAGATACTCGAGACTTTATCTAAAATATATATGCGTACAGTTTACCATATATTAACAACCTAAAGAGTTGTGGGTTTTCCATAAATAATTAACATGGAATGAACCCCCAAATAGAATCAAGAACCAAGACTTTCTACGACGCAACTTAGTGAAATGAAAACGAAGCCTGATAGACCTACAACGTAACCGATCATGCACCTGCTTCTTCTTCTTTGAACGAAAGGGTGTCCAAGTGAATGATTGTGAGAAAATGGATGGTTGTGGAAGATACGTGGGATATGGATAAGTTTTAGAAGGAAGGAATGGAAAAAATGAGAATGTGGGTTTAGCACAAAACTTATTCATGGTGTAGGTATGAACAGTCTCAAATCTAAAAATGAAGGTATCAGGTGGCTTGTCCTTGGGTATTATTTCCATATCAAGAGGGTTTAAAAAATCATGAAGCACAGGAGAAACAAGAAGGTTAAGTGCAAACTCAGTGGTTCTTTGAAAAGGTGGAGGGCGAGGAACATTCGTGATGGAAGGTGAATGAGTGACATAAGGATGTGTGGTGGGTGAATGGTTCTCAACTAGTGTTCTTAGTTCTAGATCATCAGAAACCTTGAGATATGCTAGACATTCCTCAATAGGTAGGTCAGAAGAATTACTGGGATAGAGGGTAAAAAATTCTTCTTCCGTCACGGCGTCAGGGGATGAATGGATGTCAATAGGAGGGGACTCGCAAGGTGGTAAAGAAGGGTTGCAAAAGAGTAGAAGGAAATCTTCCTCGATGTTATCTACATCTAGGGAGTAGAAATTGTGATCTTTTTCTTCTTCCATAAGAGGGGTATCTACTAGTGTGGGGACAAAAACGTCAGCCGCATTAATGTGAGATACAAAACTCTCAATGGACTTCAGTTCTCCTTCTACATGCAAACCTAGTTGTCCCTGCTTGAGTCTAAATATGTTAACCTCCACAGAAAGATTTCCAAAAGAAAGAGTCATTGAGCTATCCCGACAATTCATTTGGGCATTGGTGGTTGCCAAGAAAGGACGCCCTAAGATGATGGGAATATAATCATGAGCAACTTCTGTGTCAAGAATAACGAAGTCAGCTGGGTAGTAAAAATCTTGAACTTTAACGAGAATATTTTCAACTACACCTTTGGGATACTTAATAGAATGATCGGTTAACTGCAAAGTTGCAAAGTCATTTTGGCTGGTTGGAGTTTTGTTAAACCTAGTTGTTTATATAAATAAAAAGGGAGTAAGTTAACACTCGCCCCCAGGTCTAATAGAGCAATTGTTATGAAGTAATCTCCCAAGGTGCATTATACAGTAGGACGACTAGGGTCCTTGTACTTAATAATTCCGTTATGTTCAGATAAAGAGGGATATTGTTTAGTTAAAAAGGCTTTGTTGGGTATGTTGGTTTTCCTCTTCTTGGTGCACAACTCTTTTAGAAACTTAGTGTGTCTAGGTAGACTTTTTATAGCATCTAGAAAAGGTAGGTTTATAGTCAAATTTTTAAACACTTCCCTAATCTCATCAAAATTCTCGTCGTTTTTAGACACAATTAGTCTCTGGGGATACGGTGGTTTATCTCTATATTTAGCATAAGGGTCAAAAGTATTATTATTAGTCTTTGCTTTATCTTTAGCCATTTTCCATCTAGGTGTCCATATTGGAACCTCTACAGGTGTAGGATCATCAATTTCTATGGTGGTATTTTGTAAGGGTTGTTTCCCTTTTGGTTGTGGTGGGACTGGAACTTCTACAGTTGTAGGGTCTTTAGTTTCTATGGCAGTATTTTCAGCTTCTGTTTGCGGGCAATCTTCAGGCATAGTTACTTTGTTATCAACTACTCTAACTGAACGAAGGGTAGTGACTGCCTGTAGGTCCCCTGGGGGTTATATTACCATTACATTGAATACTATTTATTTCAAAGGCAGTGTTTGTTGACTTAGGATTAGACACTACTTGACATGGAAATACACCTGTTTGGTTATTATTTTGGTTAGGATACATGTCAATAACCTTTTGGCACAAAGACTGCATCATTTGCATCGTTTGTTGCATCATTTTAGAGTTTTGATCATGTTGATCTTTCATCAAGTTGGAGTTTTGTTTCATAATTTGATTTTGTTTTTCCAACAAGGTCACTACTACTTCGTCTGTAAATGGTTGAATTGGAATTAAGGCTTGTTGAGCGTTCATGTCTTGATGTTGATAGGTCTGGGCCATGGGCACTAAGCCTCTGTTCTGGTCACCAAAGTTTTCTTGTCCTTGAGGTTGAGTTAACTGGTTGAAGTTTGATGGTTGTGGTGGTGGTTGTGCATAGAGAAGAGGACAATAGAAGTCAGAATGTTCAAGACTAAAACAGACATTACAATGAGTAGAGTTAATGTTCATGACTGGAGTGGGTTGTTGTGGAACAAAAAGGAGTTTTTAGTGAGGGAATCGATAAGAGTTTTAAGCTCGGGATCAAGTTTAACCTTAAAAGAAGAAGGAGTGGAGCGGGAAGAGTCGTTACCTCCCCAATTGTTGTTCCTCTTAGATTGATATTCTAAGAATTTATAAGCCTCCAAGGCTCCTTTACTAAGAAAACTACCCCCAGTCATGATATCCAGAACCTCTTTATGATGATGTAAAAGCCCCTTGAAGAAGGCACGAACAAGCGTGTCTTTCCCAAGATTATGATGCGGGTATTCAATGAGAAGATCAGTGAAATGATTTCAGGCCTCTGAAAAGGATTCATGAGGATTTGGTTGGAAGAAATGAATCTTTTGAAGCAATTCATATGTCTTCAGTGGTGGGTAAAACTGTTCCATGAACAATTGAACAAGATAAGCCCATGAGTCCATAGAGTTTGGCATTTGGGCAGTTAACCAAGACGCCGCCTTGTTGGCTAGGGTGAATGAAAACACCCTAAGTTTAACTTGATCTAGACTTACGCTAGAATGATGGAATGTAGTGAGAACTTGTTCTATCCTACACATGTGTTGGTAAGGCTTCTCGTGGTCTAAACCATGGAAAATCGGTAACAAGTTAAATATATTTGAGGGAATTCGAAAATCCTCCACTAGGTCTGCAAGAACGATGCACGACTTAGGGCCATCGTTTAGTGCTTTACAAAAATCAGAGGGAGGAGTCTCTGGTTCTTTAGCCATTGATGCAGGTGTAGTGTGTGATATTCTAGATAGGTGTGTGTGTTGACGTTTACGATAGTTAACGTTAGATGGTTTTCTCTTACCAGACCTTAATCTCATGCAAGGTTAAGTCCAATATGAAAGACATACTAACAGCAGTCAAACAACAACCTGATATACTAGAATTAAAACTCCTCTGACCGAAGAGACGAGGAGTACTTGAATGCCTCCTTGCTACGCGTGTGAATAACGTCTTTAATACGAACCTACTTGTTCTATGGATGCTTGGAATACTGAATAAACAATAAATTCCAACGAAAACAAGGACCGGTTGCTAACCTAGTTAAAATCGAGCTTTCTTCAAAAAGGCGCGGCGCGCTTAGAAATAGAGTAAACAAGGGTGCGGGCGCGCTCCGAGTACTGTGGCGATTTTTTTTTGTTTTTTTTTCCAGTAACAAGGGGCCGTGCGCACTCAGAAATAGAGTTAAAAGGGGGGCGCGGCATGCTCCAAGTACTGTGTCAAAAGTCGACTTCCAGGAGCAAAAATCTTGTTTTTTCAAGAAACAACACACACGGTCAGATTCCTACCAAAGGGTGGGTGAGTAGAGAATGAGGGATTTCCCCTTGGATTCATGTATGTGAAGCTATGATTATTCTAACTAGTTTCTCATGTATTAATCTTAACCTTTATTAATCTACACAAGGTAAAACAACAAAAGTCACAAAATTTTATTGATCCCTAACCAATCCTAGCAATCTCTGTACTAAGATATGATTAGCATAAGAGAAATTTTCCTCCACAAATCTCTTTGTTGAGTTTCCTTTCTCTATAGTTCAACTTCTATAATCTCTGTCTCTAGACAACTATAGAACTTGAACTTGAAGCGCATAAGACTAAGAAAACTAAATAAGAACAATCATAACCCTCGCATAGACTTCATAAAACTCTTATAATGGAGTTTTAGCCTAGTTTCATTGGGTTTATTAACAATAAACAATAATAATAAGATATAATTAAATTAAACTAAACTTATATTAATAAAACTAATGGTGTAATGGAGTTGGAGGCAAGAACATTAAACCCTAATTACTTTAAACTAATAGGGGAGGAAGCAGATATCAGGGTTTAGGGTTTTTATTCTCTTATCTCATGATACAAAATCGTGCATAGGTTTTTAAGCTAGGTTATGGACCCATAAATCAAGTCCATAACCCCAATTTGGTTGAATCCAAGAATTCCAATTCTGGGCGTGTTACTGTATTGCGTGTTTTCTCTAACTTATACTGCCCTTATCGAGTCAAGACCTAGACCATTGGAAAAGGCTTTTTGAGCCGGCCATTTTTATATAAAATGGACATATATCCGAGGCCTGAGTCCAAAGATATGACCTTTAGAAGTTCTGTTGACTTTTCTTAAGCTCTCTAATCCGGTTTGACTTTCACTTAACAGTTTTGACTTGGGCTTTTTAAAGGTTTTTTCTCTATGAAACTTTGGTTTTCTTCATGGAACGTCCCTAGCAATCACTTAAGCTCTTTTTAGCGCCTAATTAGTAACGAATTGACATTTATTTAACTCCAAAGCCTGAAATATACTCAAAAGCACGTAATTAATGATAAACCTATATTATTAATAACATAATTGGCTAAATAGAAATATTATTAAAGGTCGGGTTTAAACTACAATTTTGGACACTTATCAGTTTTCCTAAACTAAGTCTCATTTTGTAGAGTGTGGTTGCATTGACCATATACAACAAGGCATTAAACCAATATGAATTCTCTAGTGGACGAGTTATAGCCTCGTGAAAGTTTTCTAGAGGAGATACTTATAAACTCCATCTATACTATAATGACTCAGCAACAAAGGCTTGTTCTCTTAATTAATCTCAGAAATCTATACATCTCACTAGCGGGGGAAAGAAAGATTAATTCTTTGGAAATTCAAGTTAATATACATACAATAATTAAAACATCTACATATGAATATGCATGCAGTGATCTTTACAATGAAATGTATGAGCAGGGCCGTTTCTGGATCCTTTGGATAACGTCTTTAAGTAGGTTCTCACAGGTATGCGTTGAAACACAAATTTGCTCATATTTTTCCACTCAAGTTTTGCTAACTCCAGTGTGTAGTGGGTACACGTTTCCTCACATACTCAATGACAGTCAGAGGAGCTGAGGTCGAGAATTCACATCTACTACTTATTATCACATCATCTTACTCCTAATTGAGTTAGAGGTCTTTAATAGGTGTTATGGGGCTTAGGTGGTAGTGTAGAACAAAACATAATGGAAAATTCAAAAATGATAAGTTTGAGAAAATAAGGTCTTCGAGATATTTACACTATAGAAATCCTTATTTTCTTTCCTACTTCTAACATGAGTTTCCATATTTGGTTTTTTTAAGCTTTTGTATTCCCTTTTGATTTGATTTTGGGGCAAATTCTAAATTTGATTTTTCATTTGATTTTTGGAAACATATTTCTATTTTTCTTTTTCTTTTATTCTGAAATAGGTAACTGATTTTGATTTGTGACAAGTTTTTCTTTTCATTTTTCCACACTTCATCTTATTTCTCATACCCATCATCTAGGTGGGCTTATTTATTTGTGATTAATAGAT
This sequence comes from Coptis chinensis, assembly GCF_015680905.1. Classification (NCBI taxonomy): domain Eukaryota; kingdom Viridiplantae; phylum Streptophyta; class Magnoliopsida; order Ranunculales; family Ranunculaceae; genus Coptis; species Coptis chinensis. The sequence goes on from NC_141456.1 coordinate 45,050,372, forward strand.
GGGTAAGGATTTTTTTTTTTGGTGAAAATGAAAGGGTTATTAAAAGGTTCAGTGGGGCGACTAGCAGTAAATTTTTTTACAAGTATGAATTTTTGGCTATATCGATCCAAGGAAGGCCTAAATTCTTGCCTAGGATTCGGGTAGTGATCAAGTAAGTAGACGTGTGAACTTCTCTATTCGGAAAAAACTACTCCTCTGTGTCATTACTCATATATCACACATTTGAGGCATTTTGGTTAGATTCTCACAGGATATGGAAATTAAGTTGTCTAACCGTGGGTCCCGAAACTTACTGCTATGTACATTTAATGACAGTTAGTGCATGAATGCTCATGAAAAGATGTAAAAACTATTGCATACGTATTAACTTAAGTTTCTAAGAACAAATCCTAATTATAATGCTAGGGTGAGATTTCTAGATATTTTTCATCACCGAAAAGGAAGCGAGACTTTGTCACTAAATACACTTATTTAGACAGAAAATAAAACTATATACAACCTATAAATGCTTAATTTTTGCAAAAGGTTCTAACCACCCCTAAACAGTAGGACGCTGTGTCCTCAAAATGTCAAGAGGAAAAAAGAATATACTTGAGAGGCTTTAGCAAAAATAAAGCTGATATCTTCAACAAAAAATTATGCTAACACCACATATAGTATACAACACAAAATGGAAAGGACACTGTTAGGTTATTTATTTTTCACATCAAAAAGTAAAACAACAAATATGTACATCAACTTACATTGCCCTAATTACGAATTAGGGGTATGTCCATTCTAGCTTCATCTCTATCGAAGTTCCATTCTTTGGCGTCACGCCAGTTTATCATGGTCTGCCAAACTTCACTCCACTTTCTCTTTTTAGAAGTGTCCAAATGAGTTATGATGTGTTTGTCTTTAGGGAAGCAATGAACGTACCTCAGTTACCTTGAAGAGCGCCGACGCCAGACCCAAAATCTCAAAGAACGAGTTATCCTATTCACTGAACACATAGAATCTACTCGTACCCAGTCATGAAAAGTGGCCGAAAACTATGAGAAGAATGCCCTCATGATCCGGCATGTGGTAACTGGCAAGGTGATATAATGGTGGTGAACAAGATGAACCCTTTTCACGTTCTCAATTACAAGTTTCGTGATGTCGAAGAAGGTATGTTGCTAAGCGAGAGCATGGAAAGTCTTGCAAGCTGATTCGGAGGAAGTGGAAAAATGCCAATCCCCCATGATGTTCAGAAGGATAACTAACATGGTAGTTTCGACATTCATTGTCATACTTGCTAGGGGAATTGTTTTGTCCGGCCATCGTTCAGATTCCTCACGTTCAATGACTTGGGTGAGGCCATCACCATAGAGGCTGGCAAAATCTTCCCAAAAGTAGTGATTAAAGGAGTTTTGTATGATGTATTGAATGGTGGGGGTTGGCTGGTGATAGGGAAGGTCCAAAGTCATAGCAACTGTTGGCTCGTAAAAGAGATGTCTGGTGTTACCCATACGGATTGTGAATCTGTTCAAAAAGAAACCACGGGCATTATTAAATGTTGTTGTATCCTCCATATTATCATAAAAATAAGCCACTAAACCTGGAGAGTATGTTTGCTCAGGGTGCAGAATGAAGAAAGTCAAACCGACTTGGGTGATAAGGTCTTTGAAATGAAGTCCATACACAGAAGAATCGAACAAAGCTTGGAAGGATTGTTTAGGGATGATCTTTGGTGGTGCCATTATTGGAGATGCAGAAGACATGTGATGAAAGATACCACCTGTAGACAAAGATAAACCAAATATTAGAATACGATGGAAATGACTAAGTAAAAAACAAATGGCATTGATTACAACAGGTAAATTGCACTACATTTAATTAGGATTTACTAAAAACTAAAAAAAAAACAGAAAATGACAAAGAATGGAAATTTTAACGGAAATTTGCGAAATTTAATTTGGGTCATGGCCCGGGCAATGGCGAGGATCCTTCGGTGGGAGAAATCCATTTATAAAATTCTTAATGAAATCAACTTGTGCAATAGGGTGTTTTATGTCTGGTAAATCTCAAATTGATTCTCCATTATGAGATTGTGATTTGCCAAGAACGGGTTGTGGCTGTTCAAGAATTGTGCTTGTTCCTCATCTTGTATTGTCTGAAGGTCGTGAAATTCAAGAAGACTAGTGATAATGATGTTCTGATGTGTGTATAATGTCATTAGTCCTTGGTGAATTAAACGAAGGCCTTCCATAGGATTAAATACGTTGTGTATTGTATTTTCAACGAAGATGTTGACAGAGGAACAAGTTTCTCTGGTTTCTGCACCGGCATGGTTCTTTGCAACGTCGGGAGTCCAAAAACTGTTCATATAGACAAAGTGAATGGTGAGAATGTTAGTTGTTCTAAGGTAAGTAGTAGGAGCAGCAACGCACCATGATAAGTGTCACAATGGTTGGCGAAGGAGCTGACTTTTTCCTGGCACGTGCAATCGCGTTCCAGAGAAATTGAATTGTGTAAAAATCATTGTTTTTAGTCTGCAGTACCCAGAGTAGATGGAGGAGGGATTTTCTTATTTTGGAAGTTTTAGATGTGTTGAGCACATTATGGGCTAGCCATTGGATCACAGATAATTGGTTCCTTTGTAAGGATCACCGATAAACAATGCGGTTTTTCTGGTTGTATTCGCTGTAAAGGATAGTTGCAAACATTAGATGCCTTATATTGTCGAATGGTGAATCCTGAAGGTGTACCCCAGGGTTCATTATGGAAATTTGAAAGACCTCGGAGATGATTTCCAGAGTCAACTCGCGCTCGCATCCGTTTGCACGGACAAAGAATTGCCCGTTTTGGAAATAATTGTGTTTATAGAAATGCAGAACCAATTCTCTGGAATAAAGTGCCTCCTTATGATGTAATAGAGGGAACCATCCTCGAAGTAAAATTTCAGTATCAAAATATGGTTGAAATAGACTAATCTGAAAATTTTCCATAAAGTTTTGCTCAGGCACGAAAATTCGAGTAAGTGCCATTAAAGATGGAAGGAATGGAGTAGTGAAGATAATTTAGTGAAAAAGGGAAGACAGGATTTGAGAGGTGTCTAGCCTTGCTATAAATAGGCACCAATCCGAAAGTTAAGAAAATACAGATCGAGGTGTCACAGGGTAGTTAGACCACGTGTATCTTCTAAAATAATTCTATCGAGGTGCTTGCCCAAAAGATAATTTAAAGTCAAATCCTTGAGACTATGAATCAAACGTGGGAAGAGATAGAATATACAAGTGAAGGTTTCACAGGGTAGTTTGACCAACTTGTATATTCATAAATCAATTCAACAAGGCGCAAAAGTGGATGTAGTGTGGAGGGGAAAGAATAGTGCATGTGACTACAAGGAGTGGCGCACTCTTCCTAATTTATTTATTTTTTATTTTTTTTATATATTTTTTTTTTCAAGCATAAGTAGCGTAAGTAGAAGAACAAGGAATACGTAAATGTAATCTCACAATAAGTTGTAACAATGTACAGGGATGTGAAAACACACCATAATGACAACGGGAAAACAAAATACATATCTAGATATTAGATAGGACTATATGCCACATCAACAACATTACGATAATAAAACTAAAGAGCATGAAGTCATGAGTAGCATATTCAATTTGTTGTTGCTCAAACTTTTCTAGAGCATCCATGAAGTTGAAGATTTGTAAGAACTTAAAAAATGTAATTGGAATTAAAAAAAAAAGTATAGAGGGAAGAAGATGAAAGGAGTTAATGTGAAGGAGGTGGCAAACTTTTTATTTATAGAAAGGAAATGGAGCCATTTTCTGACCGTTGCAGATCGTTAGTTGACGAAAAGCTTGTCGTTATGTGTGACGTCAACTGTTTTAATTAATTAATTAATTTTTATTTATTTATTTTTTTTTTTATTTTTTTTAGAATAGATACTGGAGATATATAAGACCTAATATAATACTTGACCAAGCAGAATATTGTGGAAAATGTAGGAAATATATGACATGCGTAGATAGAAAATTAAAATGGAAATACGTAAATAAAATATCCGAAATAAATAAAATACAAGGCCAGGAAAATAAAATGTCTACTGGGAATCCTCAGGGGTTGTTGAAGAAAAACCAGGAGTCCTGCGACGACGTACAGGATGAGCTCCCAAGGAGGCTAACTGCTCTTGGATATCGCCTAGAGTATGCATCACCTGGGCTTGAAACTGGTGCTAGTTGGCCATGAGCATTCGCTGAAACTGGTTATGGCGAGTACTTAGCTGATCCTAAAATGCATTCATGGAAGTGCGCATTTCTTGCTGAAATTATCCCATGGTGTCAGTTAGTGACTCATGATGAGTGCTCATATCTTCCCTAAATTTGCCCATGTAACGTTCCATCTATACTTAGCGCGTATACATGTCTCACATGCCACTGTTCATAGTGTGTAGGGCATCTATAAGATGGCTTATCTGGCTTATAGCAGCCTCATCAAAGAAAGTTGGAGGGGATGGTGGAAGTGGAGTCACTTTATCGTGTTCCATTGTCATGCTTGTTGTGGGTTCCTATAGGGACTGTATGCACTTCTTGAAAATATGCATGTTCTCATGTTGCAGCATAGGAACTAAAGGTGTAGCCAACATGAAACCCAAATTTATCATAACTTGCATGACAAGAACGGCAAGAGGGGCTAACCTGAGTGTGGCATGACTAATGATGTCGAAAAGAAAGGTCACCATGCAGAAGTTTCCCATTCGCTCTTGGAGGACCTAGAGTAGGTGGAGAAATGTCTTGTTAATGTCTGATGGCTTAGAGGTGCCAATGACATTCTGACCCAGCCATTGAGTCACGACAAGTTGGTTATGACACACAGAATGTTGATACGCGCATTTTCCATCTAGATTATAATCACCCTTGATTAGCGTGTTGAGTATGAGGTCATAAGTCCATAGATACACGGACTGCTACTAGGTCAGTACCTGGTCGACCAAAGGTATGCCAGTGATTCCGGAGATTATGGCAGGTCTGACTTGGTGGGGCACGTCGTCAATGGTGACCCAAAAATGGTCGTTATTAAAGTCGCCATTGTTGTAAAACTTCAACAACAAATCCATCGAATACAGACCTCTATTAGCATACAATAGATACTCCCATCCTCTAGATTGAATTTTAGTATCAAAAAATGGGGCAAACATCCCACTTTCAAAGAGGGATACAAAATTCTGTTCGACTAAAATTCGTTTGTTTCCGGCCATTTGGTGATCGGAGGAAGAGGACGGGTATTGTTTTGAGATGAGGGGAAGAATTTGAAGTTGGTGGCGAAATAAAACTTGAAATGGAGTTGTGGTGGTCGCGTGCGAGACTCAATTTTAACCTATGGTTGTCTCGTGCGAGACTGGAATGGGAGGGGACGAGATCCGGTTTTTGTGGGAGAAGAAAAAGGGAACGGTGATGCGTGGTGAGGTGTCTCGGGTTATAAATGGGCCGAGAATCACAAGATTTGGTCAGGCCCAATTGTTTTCCAAGCCTAAATCAAACCTAAAGAAATATAATCGCACACACATGACTCATTCGGACTACAAATTGGATAAATAAGCTACAGAAATAATCGGCATGAAAAATTCAATCCAATTATATGTGGCATGCTTAAAGGCCAAAAGAGTTTTTGAAAAAAATGAGGGATGTTTTATTTATAAACAATTTTTTTTTTAATACAAGGGAGATTAATGTGAACAACACTGGATGACTAGAAGACTCTCCATCTAAACTCTTAGGCAACTGTCATGTCGGCTCTGCCAATCCAACCATCCTTCACCTTTATGTATTATAACTTTATGTCTAGGGTGCAGGACAGTACCATCCTTGACCGTGCGCGCTACGATCTAATAATATTACCCTTATTACATATGGCTAGCCTCAAACCACCCAAAAGGGAACTCAATGTAACCAATATCTAGGGGTTGGCCTGGTGGAATCCATTGCCCATGTCCCAAGTAGGCAACATTCGAGGTCAAACACGAATCTCTTTGTGTACAATATTAATGCAAGGGGAAATTTAAAAGGCCTCAACATATACATATATACAGGGTGAGTCTTTTAACGTCAGATCCTCAAGATGAATCCCAACCTGTGGGAGGAACGACATGGCAAAGTTGATCTCGAGCTGCTAGTGTTAAACAAGTGTAAACGTTATAATAAACACCTTCACCAAGCAGATGAACACCAGGGTAGTTAGGGGTTTGACAATGCATACACCACCCCATTCTGCGTGCATGTCGTCGACGAGCAAAAGTACTGCGACCTTGTCCAATTTGAGAGGGGTGAAACTTTGTCTAAATGATGATTTGAACGTGGGTAGGAAGAGAGTAGAAGAGAGTGGAGAAAGAAGGAGGAGAAATTTTTGGAACCCACCATTTACCAATAGGAACGTTTGCTCGCATTTCAGAAGAAATTTATACTCAGTTATGAAATATAGTTTTTGTGGACTACGGCTCTGGCGCATGCAACCACACACTTCAAAGTACTTTTGAGATCATAAAATAGAAGATGGCCCGGCTACCAAAATGACGTACCCTTTACATAAAAACAAGATTGAGTACGTCAAATGAAACATCTAGTCTATGTAGACCGGATCCTGAAGAAGAGTCTGAGCAACAGTTGGGGAGTGTAACTTGTGGTAATGTTTGAGACGTTGGTCATTTACTTGAAATTTGTTGTTATCTTGTCGATTAAGCAAAGAGATTGCCCCATAATGGGTCACAGCTGATATAATGAAAAGACCATACCATCGAGTTTTCAATTTACCAGGAAAAATGTGTAATCTAGAGTTGTAAAGTAAAACTTTTTAGACAATTTTGAAATCTTTACGCAAAATGTGCTTTGTAAGATTTCAAGAGATCATATGCATCACTACGAATCTCCTTCTCGCCTGTCGCGTTGATATTGTAATTGAGGCTTTTGATGGCCCATAGGGCACGATGCTCAAGTTCAACCATCAAATGACAAGGTTTTTCAAAAACGATGCAGTAAGGAGACATCCCTATAGGTGTCTTAAAGGGCATTTGGTATGCCCACAAGGCATCTGATAAGCGGAGAGACCAATCTTTCCTTGATGGATTGACATTTTTCTCCAGAATGAACTTTATCTCTCTGTTGGAGACTTCCACTTAGCCACTTGTCTGTGGGTGATACGGAGTAGCAACTTTGTGAGTAACTCCATATTTGTTCATCAAAAACCCAAAAAATTGATTACAAAAATGTGTACCCCCATCACTGATGATAGTTTCGGGGACACCAAAACGAGAGAAAATGTTTTCTTTTACAAATTCACAACAGTCTTATGGTCATTTGAGTGACATGTGAGTGCCTCAATCCATTTGGACACATTGTCCACAACGACTAGAATGTAGAGAAAACCTTGAGAAATAAGGAAGCATCCCATAAAATCAATGCCCTAAACATCAAAAATTTCCACAATTAAAATGGGATTTAGGGGCATCATATTGTGTTGGGTAATGCAACCCAGGTGTTGACAATGAATGCAAGCTTTGCAATGTTCGTGTGCATCTCAAAAAATGGTAGGCCAATAAAAATCACATTGTAAAACCTTGGCCGCAATTGTCTTCCCACTGAAATGACCACTGTAAGATTGTTCATGGCAAAAAGATAACACGTCGGTGTGTTCCCAGTCGGGATTGCAGTGATGAATGAGTTGGTCGGAACAATACTTAAAGAGGTAGGGATCATCCCAAAAATAATATTTTACAGTGGATAAGAACTTTTTACGATCAGGGTGTGACCAAGAGGAAGGAACTTCCTCAATAACTAGGTAGTTAACGATATCTGCGTACCATGGAGAGGAGAAAATGGAGTACAAATGCTCATCTCGAAAGGAATCATAGATGGCGTCAGAATCAGTATCAATGCCACTAACCAACGACCTTGATAAATGGTCGGCCACCACATTTTCGGTTCCTTTCTTATCTTTGATTTCCAAGGTGAATTCTTGCAAGGGAAGGATCCAGCGGAACAATCTCTATTTTGCATCCTTTTTCGCAAGTAGGTACCGAAGTGCGGCAAGGTCAGTATATACGATGGTTGAAGATCCGACCAGGTAAGGGCAAAACTTATCCAAAGCATAGACAACAAACTCTTTCTTAATTGTCATGTGATTAGGTTGAGCGTCATTAAGAGTTTGACTAGCGTAGTAAATGACAACAGGTTTGTCATCACGTCGTTGGCCTAGTACGACACAAATAGCAAAGTCGGTAGCATCACACATCAGTACGAATTGTTGAGACCAATCAGGGGGTTGAATGATAGGAGCGGTTGTCAGGGAAATTATTAGAGTTTCAAAAGCTTGTTTGCAATTGAAATTGAAGTCGAAGATCACATCCTTAAGCAGAAGATTGGTAAAGGGTCGAGCAACTTTAGAAAAATCCTGAATGAATCGCCTATAAAACCCAACATGGCCTAAAAAAGCACGGATATCGCGAACTGTTCAAGGAATAAGTATAGAAGCAATTTTAACAATTTTATCTTTATCAACCTCTATCCGGTCTTTCAAAACAACATGACCTAGAATAATTCCTTTGGTAACCATGAAATGACACTTCTCCCAATTAACTACCAGATTTTTCTCTTCACAACTTGTTAACACTTTAGAAAGGTTGGATAGGCAGTCGTCAAAGGAGTTTCCATAAATGGAAAAGTCGTCCATGAAGACTTCCATATAATGTTCCACTATATCATTAAAAATGTGAAACATGCTAGCGTTGGAAAGTACCAGGGGCATTGTAAATACCAAAAGCATTCGTTTTTATGCAAAGGTTCCAAAAGGACATGTGAAAGTTGTTTTTTCTTTATCAACTGGATCGATGACAATTTGGAAGTAGCCGGAATAGCCATCAAGAAAACGATAGTAAGCATGACTTATAAGAGCCCAAAAATGTAGTTTTAACCCCTTAATAATATTATATTTAGACCAATTATGTATATAATAAATGAGAGTTAGTATTGTTTACGTGCTTTTGTGTATTTCAGGTCTTGGAGTTAAATATGTAAAGAAATATGTCACTTTTGTAAGAGAAAGGAGCAAAGGTTGGTTGCTAAGAAGTTCTATAGTTAAAGCCCAAGTTTCAAGGAGAAAAAGCCATTTTAAAGCCTAGTCAAATATGAAAAGTCAAAGTTAACGCGGGTAGAAAAAGAGTAGAAAAGTCAACAGAACTTCCACAGGCCGTATATTTGGACTCAGACCTCATAATTGGGCCTATAATATGTCAAAACGACCTGCTCGGAAAGAGCTTTCTAATGGTCCAATCTTTGACCCAATCAGAGTAGTAAAAGTGGAGAAAAAGAGTGTTGAAGTAATTTCACATAGAGAAACCCTTCTTAGATATATGTAATTAGGTTTTGGGCTTGATTTCATGGCCCAAAACATGGATCCAAAGCCCATGCACGAAATTATAACCTAACCCTCTCATATATAAAGAGGGTTAAGGCTAAAACAAAAGTTAGCTACTCCCATCTTTAGTTTAGTTTTAAATTAGGGTTCTCTCTCTCTCTCCCTTTTTAGTTTAGTTTAGTTTTAGTTAATTATTTTAGTTTGTAACCTCCATTAGTTTAATAAAAGTCAAGTTATTGTTCTTCATTATGTCTTCTTCTTATTCTTCTATTAATGATAGTCTAATGACTTCTAGATAAACCTCCATTAGAGGGGTTTGATGAAGACTTGATATGTTAGTTAGAATTATTGCTTATTTAAAGTTTCACTCTAGTAGGTTAGTTGGTTTGCCATGAAAATGGGTTCAACTTCCTCACAAGTTAATTATTAGCTGGCCGAGATTGCCATGAATAATTAGGGATCAAATATTTAATCTTAATTGGTTAGGATTGTAATAATCTACACTAGCATATTATGAATAAATCAAAGTGGAATCAAATCCACCTAATTTCTTCTCCATATTTTATTCAAGTCATATTTAATTGCTTAGTTAAATTAGTATAAGTTAAATTCATATATTTAGTTTCATAGTATAAATTCACCTCTATAAATATTACTCTCACCATTGTTCCTTGTGTTTGATTAATTGGATTCTATTATGTCTTGGTAGTTTAGGAGTGGAACGATTCCGTATGATTAATTAGATTCTATTATATCTTGGTAGTTTAGGAGTGGAACGATTTCTTACTCTATATATTGCATGAATATACACGTGAGAGTAGGAAATAGATAATTTATACCGTAAGAATAAAGTTAAAGTAATCTAGTTGAGTTTTTACGAGTTATCAAATGGCACCGTTGTCGGGGATCGAACCCGGGTCACCCGCTTGACAGGCGGGAATACTCACCACTATACTACAACGACATTATCCCGTAGTTTTTATGGGTTATCCATCTTAAACTCATTCAGGACAAGAATTCAATTGGTTGAATCCAAAAGGCAATCCCCCATTCTCAACCCACCCACCCTTTTAATTTTTCTTTCTTATTTCTTGCATTTTCGGTACTGTTCACTATTTTAGGCACAGGGGCGCATGCCTTCCATTTTACCTTGCTCAGAGCGCCCCCGCCCTCCCTTGTGTCTGCAGATTCACAGTGAAGAACATTGCCGAAAAGGTATTTGTAAATTTTGAAATATTCTAAAAAATTTACAGACACAATCCTTAAGGTGTTATTGATTTACTGAAATATTTTCAGAGTTTTCCAAGTTATTGTACCTAGCGAACTAATAGCATCTTTACAGTGCTGCATTTCAGCTTTCAAACCGTAAGTTTTCGAAAAAACTGATGAGTAAGGTTATATAGGTAGTTCCTAAAATTCTAAGATTTTTACAGGAGTATCTATCATTACTCAGGAGTTTACAATAAAATGTTGAAGATTTTTTGATTTGTTTTGACTATCTAACTAGTTGATTGTTTTCAGTGTGTTTCTGCAGTTTTGCAACACTTAATTTATGGAACAACAGCCGATAAGGTGGGTTTGTAGAACTCCAATTACTGTAATATTTTTACAGGAATCCGCATGATCTGTCAGAAATCTTCAGTAAAATTTTGGCAATTTTTTGCTTTGGGTTGATTGGTTAACCATTCAGTTGTTTGTGTTGTGTTCGAAAACTGTTTCACACACTTTGAAGGGCAGTAGAAGGACTTTCATAACTCTGATTGATCTGAAATTTTACAAATGATGTATTAGACATCCTAGCAAACAACTGTAAAAATTTCAAATTTTTTGGAGTGTGCACCTGTGCCTTATTAAGCCTATCATTTGAGTGCGCCCGCCCTCAAATTACTGGACATCGTGTCAAGCAAGAGCGCGCCCGCGACCTTATTAGCCTGATTCCAAGTGCACCCACGCCCATCTGAAGCAAAACCCGATTTTCCTAGGTGAGTCACCAGCTCTCGCTTTGTTCATATTTTTATATATATTCAGTGTTTCCATCTTCTTAAATACACTGGGATTGCGTATACAAGACGCTATTCATACGCATAGCAAAGAGGCATTCGGGTACTCTTTCTTTCACTCCTCGTCTCTTCTATCGGAGGAGTTTTAATTCTAGTATATCAGGTTGTTGTTTGACTATTGTTCATATTTCTTTCATATTGGACTTAGCCTTGCATGAGATTAAGGTCTGGTAAGAAATAAACCATCTAGTGTTATATATCGTAAACATCAATGCAAAGCGTATCTAGAAATTTATAGTTAGAGTTTTGTTTGCATATTAATTGTCTTAGAATATATATATATATATATATATTTTAAAACCATTATGGCATATCAATATGTAGACAAACAATCATGTGATTCTTATGCACACCCTTCACCATGTTCATGCTGTGGTAGTCCTTACCATTGGGCTTCTCATTGCCCATCATATTAGGAGCAATCATGTGATTATTATGAAAACCCTTCACCATGTTCATGCTATGGTAGTCCTTACCATTGGGGTTCTCATTGCCCATCATATCAAGAGTTTGAGCCTACTATAGGATATAATAATAATTATGAGCCTTAATTTTCAAATTTTTATAGTGACCCATACAATCAAGAGTTTTCTAGTCATCCAAACTATACAGGGAGTTAACCAGTGTCGTCTACTTCTAGTTCCGTAATGAGTGTGTACAACGAACCAAACACTTTTCCGTGTATAATTTGTTAAGATCTAGACCACACCGCCCATTCATGTCCCATATTTATTCAGCCTCAACCTAACCCATCACAGTACGATATCACCCAGAGTCACTCAAATGCCAATAACTATGACTATCAAACACCATACTAGCCAGACCCTTCCACCATGCCAGAAATCACCCACCCATCTAGTTCGCCACCCTTCCCAGAACAAATTTCCCAACAACTGACTAACACACAACAAACATTTATGAACCAAATAGCCAACCATCAAAAAACATTTCTTCATAATCTAGCCCAATTGATTTCCATGATCCCCTCACCTAACACAAAACTTTCAACCTTACCAGAGGTCGACCCACAAGTAGAACAACCTATTCCCATAACCACACCATTCGACCTAGTTAAGACCTATCCTGAATTTTATGAATCATTACTTTCACATGACACTCCCATTAACCATTATGTTGACTCCACACTCCACCTGGATGAGGAAATTCTTGAAGACGACTCTTTAGGACTTGTTTTGGATGACCACTCCAAATTGAGAGATGCCTCCAAGGAACCTCCCATTGATCCATCTGAAGATGAATATAATGATGACACATTAGAAGATATTTATAAAGATATGATGGAGGAAGAATTTGATAACTATTGGCATTCTCTTAATATGGACCTTCCCATTGAGCATGTCTAGGCCTTTGTGTTTGCTAACCACACTCAGCTAGATGATTCCTCGACACATTCATATGATGTCATTGAGGATACTTATAGTGTTTTAGAGGAAGAAGGTGAGGAAATAGAGATTAACAATTCTAATCTAAGGCATGAACAAATTAATGTGCAAGAAAACAAGGAAGTAACATCTTTAGAGCAATGTGAATCTCAATTTAGTTTGGCAGCTGAGGAAATAATAATAGAAAAAATAGATGAATTTATTAAAGATAAAGCCACGAACCACAACCTTGTGGATTCAGCCAAGAAAGATGTAGAGTTCTTAAGAGCATGTGAGGATCCACCAACTGATGAATCACTAACCGACCACCATCCACCTGAGTTACCACCTCCTAAAATTTAACCATCTACCACAACTAAGCCATCCATTCACCCACCATTTCAGAGGAACCTCGAATTTACACTTGAGCCAATTGCCTCATAGACCTTCTATAATTTTTTCAACCCTCATGGTGAAGAGTTTTTGCCTAGTACACAATCCCATGAGTACACCATTCATGTAGTTGAGAGCCAAGCTTTGATCGAGTGTTGTGAGAAACCTAGTTTGTCTTATTTTTCCTCATCTGAGCCTCATAAAAGACATCAGGATCCATACTTCATTCCTTTCTCACCTAAAATTCACTAATTCATCTTTTGGGTCATTTTAACTCTTTAAAACAGCTACAACATGATGGTTTGCATATATTTTTTGATGGGTTGCATAAGTTTTCTTTCATTCTTCTACATGATTGCTTCTAATTATATAACTTCATTCTGTTTGGGGGTGCATTTAGTATCATGTTTTTATGGCTAGACCCCCAACTCTTTCTACTATTAGTTTATAGTTGACCACGCATCATCCATTTTTTGCACTCCAGTTTCTTGCTTGTTTGGGGGTGTGCACAGTCTAAGGAATCTGACTTAAAAGGACCCCATATTAAGTCTAGGGGAATCTGACTTCAAATGACCCCACATTAAGTCCATGGGAATCTGACTTTAAAATACCCACTTGTTTAAACAAATTTTCTAACCACGTTTTCAAAAATTTGTTTGGGGGCAGGGTGTTTGGTCTTTCCATTTTTGATCACTTAACTTCCTATTCTTATTCCATTCTCATAATGTGGCTAGTTTATTTTGAATTATTGTTGTGTTAAGACTTGTTTTCTTGTTTTTCATAGATTTTGATTCCGAATTGTTTAGTTAAGTAGTTAATATTTGAATTCTATAATTGTTTTTTTTTTTTTTTTTTTTTTTTAAATTTGAAGTTGTTTTAGTTTCCGGCATATGCTATGTTTTATATTGTGAATCCCAGGAGGGATAGAGGCACATTCTTATGCGCACATTATAGCCACATTTTCGACATACAAATGAGTTAAGGTCTGGTTTTTTGTAGAGATGATCTCCCCACCATGAAGATCATTCTCACAAAAAATTATAATATTTGGATATGTCTAATCATGTCAAAATTAGTGTTCATTTTTAAACTTTTTATCTAATGGTCCAAAACTTTTGTGAGCATGTTCTAAGGTTAGACTTCTTTGAATGAGCTAAATTTTTATGAGCATGTTCTCCATAGTAGGTAGATCCTATCTACAAAAATTCAGCACTTCATTCAACTTTTAAATCCACAATTTTACTTGAATTCGTTTACAATGTGGTTAGAATGTGGCTACAATGAATGTGCCTCTATCCCTCCCCACCCTTCCAACTTGTTTGAGGGTGGAATTATTTATTTAGAAATGCCTCTAATCATATCCACGTATTTTTGTCGAATTATTATTGTCTACTTGATAATGATTGAATTATGTGAGAATGTTGCTAAATTGGTGTCGTTAGAATTAGCAAGTGTTGTTTGGTGCAACCTCAAGGAGTCATAATTAGATGATTGCTATTTTAATTCCAGCCAAAAATCTATTGGTTTGGTTTTGGAGCATGTCTCTTGTCTATCTCTATTTTGGTTTTAGAAATGTCTTTTTCCATCATGTTGCCTTAACTAGTTGGAAAGCTTGTGAAACTTAGAAACTAGTTCTCTTTAAATCCTTGGTGCACTTTCAACTTCACATCATACCTCTCACTTTGCCTTCGAATTTTCACTTCATAGCACTCATCATACACACAGCGCGCATGCCCTCTACTTTGCCTAAAGTCAGAGTGTGCCCACCCTAAAATCACTGGACATCAAACCAGGCAAGAGCACGCCCGCGCCCTCCCACAGGCAATCTTGAGTGCACCCGCGCCCTTCACTCCACAGCCACTTCCAGTTCTGATTTTTTGTAGGTTCTTCCGAGGTTGTTTCCAACAGTTCTAGAGTGTGTTGTGTGATATGAAGTCTCCTTAGATCATACTGGAGATGTCATTCGAAGATTTATTCGCGAGTGACACGTATGGATCTTGGTTCCGTGACGTGATTATACAGGCAGGATGGCAGCCTCTAATGATGATAAATGGTGTGAGGCCTGGCAAATTATCATGACATGGCAGGATGCCAAGGAACCTCAATTCTTTATTGAGGAGGAGGAAAACGTGTAAATGTTGGATATGGGATAATAATTTTTACTTTTTGTTCGTGTCTGCTTATGTCCCAAGCAATTTACTTCTTGTTGCCCCCATAACGGGTGGATCTCATATAGAGTTGCGTCTGTTTTCCTTTACCTATATTAGTATGTTATAAATTTGTTTTGCAAGTGCTCTAAATTTTTCACGCATTTCCATGATATTTTCTACCCTTCTTATTTTAATACTTTGAGGACAAAGCATGTTCTTGTTTGGGGGTGGCATAGAAACATGCATAATTTAAGGCACCTATTAAGATAATATATGTATAATATGCACTTATTTTATAGTAAAAAAATTCAAAATCTCAAAAATATAAATAAAAAAGTTTATGCTATACACTTAGGAATATTGACATTGTTTATTTCTCTATGATGATAATAGTCTAGATATTTCACATTAGCTCTTATATTAGAATAGTTTTTAGAAATTTAGGTTAATATGTAGGTAATAATCATTGCATCTTTCTATAAATATATTGCATGAGTATCTATGATTGTTTGGCAGTAAGTTTCTGAAATCTAGGCTAGAGTACTTATTCTACAAATTATGTGAGAATATAGCCTAAAGCCTTATATGAGTGAAATATTTGATAAATGACACAAGGGAGAAGTAAATTCCGAATAAAGAAATCACACACCCACTTGCTTGATCACTATAGCATATCCTAAGCGAGAATTCAGGTCCTCTTTGGATCGATATAGCCAGAAATTAAAACCTATATGAAATTATTTCCACTAGTATGAAATGAAGAATAGAAAAGAGAAAGACCTATGAAACCAAGAATTTGTTAGTTGCTTTAAATAAGAAAAGGAAATTTCCATCCAAAGAAAAGAAAATAAAATAAAAAGTTAGAACTCCAAAAATAGAATCGAAGGAGTCAAAAGATAAAAAAAAAAAAAATGGCTAAGGATGGAAACAAAGTGTAGAAGCAAAGTAAGAACAAGGTTTTCTCTAGTTACATAATATGAAGACTCTATTATCTCAGACTTGTTCTTTTTGAATATCTATTTCCTTCCTTCTTAAACCATCTCCTAATCCCCACAATACCTAATAAAGACCTCTAGCTCAATTAGGAATAGGTTAGCGTGGTAGTAAATGGCAGATATGTTTGATTGACTTCGGCTTCCTTGTGTGTCATTGAGATTGTAAGGTAAATTGTGCCCACTACACACTAGAGTGAGTGAAAATTTAGTGGAAAAATCAGAGTGTTTTTGCTTTACATATATGTGAGGACCTACTTAAAGACGCTATTCCAAAGTTTTAGAAACAGACCTGTTCTTGTATTTCATAGCATAGTTCATTATATATATGTTTATCTGTAGATGATTGATTATTATGCACATATTAGCTTAGATTTCGACTTGATAATATTGTATTCATTGCTAGTGAGATGTATAAATATCTGAGAATAAAGTAGGAAACAATATTTTTATTTCTTAGTCGTTATAGTATAGATGAAGTTTGTGAGTACCTTTGCTAGAAAACTCTCACGAGGCTATAACTCGTCCACTAGAGAATTCCTAGTGGTTTAAGGCCTTATTGCATATGGTCAATGCAATCGCACTCAAAGAAACGAAATTAGTTAGAACTCCATTTTTTGTCACTTATTTTAATTTCTCATATTTACTTGAGGACAAGCAAAATGCTGTTTGGGGGTGGTTTGATAAGAGCCCAAAACTGTAGTTTTAACCCCTTAATAATATTACATTTAGACCAATTATGTGTATAATAAATAAAAGTTAGTACTGTTTACGTGCTTTTGTATATTACAGGTTTTGGAGTCTAATATGTGAAGAAATATGTCACTTTTGCAAGAGAAATGAGCAAAGGTTGGTTGCTAAGAAGTTATATAGTTAAAGCCCGAGTTTCAAGGAGAAAAGCCTTTTTAAAGCCTAGTCAAAGCTGAAAAGTCAAAGTCAATGCGGGTAGAAAAAGAGCAGAAGAGTCAACAGAACTTCCGCAGGCTGTATCTTTTTACTCAGACCTCATAATTGGGCCTATTATATGTCAAAATGATCGGCTCGGAAAGAGCTTTCTAATGGTCTAATCCTGAACACAATCAAAGTAGTAAAAGTGGATGAAACAGGTGTTGAGGTAATTTCACACAGAGAAACCCTTTTTAGACATATATAATTAGGTTTTGGGCTTGATTTCATGGCCCAAAACATGGCTCCAAAGCCCATGCATGAAGTTGTAACCTAACCATCTCCTATATAAAGAGGGTTAAGGCTCAAACAAAATTTGGCTACTCCCATTTTTTGTTTAGTTTTAAATTAGGGTTCCCTATCTCTCCCTTTTTAGTTTAGTTTAGTTTTAGTTAATTAGTTTAGTTTGTAGCCTTCATTAGATTAATAAAAGTCAAGTTATTGTTCTTCATTATGTCTTCTTCTTATTCTTCTATTAATGATAGTCTAATAACTTCTAGCTAAACCTCCATTAGAGGGGTTTGATGAAGCTTGATGAAGACTTGGTATGTTAGTTAGAATTATTGCTTCGTTAAGAGTTTCACTCTAGTAGGTTAGTTGATTCGCCATGAGAATGGGTTGAACTTCGTCACATGCTAATTATTAGTTGGCAGAGATTGTCATGAATAATTAGGGATAAAATACTTAATCTTAATTGGTTAGGATTGCAATAATCTATACTAGCATATCATGAATAAATCAAAGTGGAATCAAACCCCCCTAATTTCTTCTCTATATTTTATTCAAGTCATATTTAATTGCTTAGTTAAATTAGTGTAAGTTAAATTCATATATTTAGTTTCATAGTATAAATTCACCTTTATAAATATTACTCTCACTATTGTTCCTTGTGTTTGATTAATTAGATTCTATTATGTCTTGGTTATTTAGGAGTGAAACGATTCCGTATTCTATATATTGCATGAATATACATGTGAGAGTAGGAAATAAATAATTGATACCGTAAGAATAAAGTTAGAGTAATCTAGTTAAGTTTTTACAGGTTATCAATGACTGGCTAAACATTCTAGCATATTGTCAACGAATGGAAGAGGGATGTGATCTTTATGTGTTACGGCATTAAGTTTGCGATAGTCAATGCAAATTCTCCATTTCACTGGGACGCGATTGGAGATGCATTCATTATTTTCATTCCACACAATTATAATGTCGGACTTCTTAGGAACAACGTGGACATGACTAACCCAAATACTATCAGAGATTGGGTATATGATACCTGCATCTAGTAAACGTAAAACTTCCTCCCTCACTACCTCCTTCATGGCGGGGTTAAGCCGACGTTGTAGCACTCGCGATGTCTTTGTGCCGTCATCTAGATGTTTGTGATGCGTGCATACACTAGGGTGTATTCCTTTGATATCATCCAAGGACCAACCGATAGCGGAGCGGTGTTCACGAATGAGATGAAGCAAACATGCTTCTTCGTCGATAGTCAAATGGGAAGAAATTTTTATAGGGTGACTACCATCGGGATCGAGATGCACGTACTTTATATCAAAGGGTAGAGGTTTTAAATCCGGAGTTGGAGGATTTGGGATCAAGGATTCGTGAGGGGCCGTCTCTTCAATGGAAAAGTGTGAGTCAGGTTCTTCTGAATCAATTGGTAACGTAGCACCAGGGTCAAATAATGTTATTGACTCTAATAATGCATGGACATCCTTGATGTATGAGTCATTGTCAAACTCAGGATTATCAAAAGAAAGAAATTGGTGTACCTTGTCTCGAGGAAAAGAGTTTGTAAAATTTTCCTATGCCAGACTATCAACCATGCTAATCTCACCCTCAATTTTAGGATCGGGAAGTTGTTTCATTAAGTTGAACATATTGACTTCTACAGAAAGGTTCCCGAAAGACATTGTCATTGAACCATCCCGACAATTGATAAGAGCATTAGCAGTTGCAAGAAATGGACGTCCTAAAATGATAGGAATGGAGTCACAGGCAACTTCGGTATCTAAAATGACAAAATCAACTGAGTAGTAAAAATCTTGGACCTTGACTAGGTCGTTTTCTACTATGCCCTTTGGGTACTTGATGGAGCGATCCGCGAGTTATAGGGTCATGCTGGTAGGTTTTAATTCATGAAAACCTAACTGCTTGAATAAGTAGTAGGGAAGTAAGTTAACACTTGCGCTTAGGTCTAAAAGGGCGGTAATGGTATACTTGTCGCCCAGCGTGCATGGCACAGTTGGTCGACCTGGGTCCTTGTATTTAACCACACCATTGGTAGCAGTAATGAAGGGAAACTACTTAGTGAGGAACGTTTGTTGAGGAACATTCGCTTGTCGTTTGGTGGTGCATATGTCCTTCAAAACCTTGGCATGCTTGGGTAAATGCATAAGTGCATCGAGAAAAGGTAGGTTTATGGTCTTAACGAAATGCTCGTCAGGTTTGTTCTTTACCAAACAGGCAGGGAACGGAGCTTTTGGGTGGAATCGCGCATATGGATCAGTGGCGTCTTTCCCCAAGGACGTGGTTGCAAATTTGGAAGGAACAACTTCGTTCGATATAGGATGCTAGGTAGGAGTTGGAAGGACGTCAGCCGCGGCTTCCGTCGGTTGAATGTCTGGCATACATATGTGATTGTCGATGGTTGCAAGAACGAAAGGTGGCGATGGCATTCATCTCACCCTGGCTGGGATTACTAGATTCTGGTGCATTGGTGAGCTCAAAGGCAGTGTTTGTGGGCTTAGGGTTAGAAACTGCTTGGCCAGGAAACACGCCCTTTTGACTTTTATCCTGTGCTAACAGCTGAAGAGAGTATTGGATAGATGCTAGGATTTGAGACTGTTGATTCCTGTAAGTCAGTAAAGTTTCAATTGTTTTATTGGCAGTGGATTGTACCAGTGGAGTAGTAGGAACAAGTTCATGGTTATTGTTTACGGGTTGATTTTGGTAGCCATAACCTAGATTAGTGGGAACAAGGATGCGGTTGTTTTGGTACCCTATATTGGCGATGTGAGGAAACTGACTTTGCCCTTATGGGAATTACGGAGGATTCCCTTGACGATAGGAATTGTAGTTCGTGGATGGCCGTATAGGAGGGTTGTTGAAACCCGGAGGAGCTAGCTGTTAGGCAGGGGTACGCCAAGCCAAATTCGGATGTTGCTGCCAAGGTGCACTAGGGATGTTGAAAGCACAAGCTTTTTCAGATGCTTTGGGAGGGCACTTGTATGCCAAAAGACAATAAGAATCGGAGTGCTTAGGACTTAAGCAAAGAAGACATGGGGAAGAGTTGGCGGCCATGACTTGTTTGGGTTTTTTATCATTCACTTGAACTGAAAGAGCATCGACCTTTTTATTTAGGGACTCGATTAGAGTTTTTAATTCTGGATCGGGTTTGACCTCGAACATAGACGTAACTTTGGTAGGAGTGTCTTTAGAAGATATGGAAGAATCAGTGTTACCCCAATGGGTGTTTCGTGAAGCCTATTTCTCGAGAAAAGTGTATGCTTCAATAGCGCCTTTGCCCATGAAACAACCGCCGTTCATGATATCTAGTGTTTCCTTTTTATGGTTAGAGAGACCATTAAAAAATGACCGGACTAAGACAGCGGTGTCGAGTTTATGATGGGGACATTCAAGAAACATATCAGTAAACTTGCTCCATGCTTCCGTAAAGGATTCCTAGGGATGCTGGCGAAAGAATTGAATCTTCTGAAGCATCTCTGTAGTTTTCTTCTGAGTATAGAACTTTATCATGAATGCTTGCATGAGCTTGGCCTATTTGTCAAGAAATTACGGCACTTTACCCGCGAGCCAAACGGAAGCTTTATCAACTAAGGTGAAGGGAAACAACCTAAGCAAGACTTGTTCGTTGGTAACGGTCGAATGGTGGAAAGTGGTAGCCACTTGCTGGATCCGACTAAGGTGATTGTACAGTTTTTCATAGTCTAGACCATGGTAAAAAGGTAACAAACTAAAAACGTTTGGCAGAATACGAAAATCAACTGTAATCTCATCTAGTTTAATACAGGAAGCAGGTCCTTCCTGTAAGGCAGTATAGAAGTCCAAAAGGGGTTTCTCTACAGTAGGATTTTCCTTGGACATAACTATATGAGGTAATGGTCACTGAGAAACCTGACGAGGTTGGATTATAGAGGAAGAACTATGTCTAGAGGATAACTTTTGCAATTGTTTATTGTATTTGCAACGACGATATGTATGTTCGAATAAATTTATTAGTACCGGACCGTAGTCTCATGCAAACACAAATTTAAATTCAAGGCTTATAAGGAACGAATTATGACATGAGGATTAGTTATTACGGAAGGAGGGAGGTGAACCATGTTTTCCTGAGCTATTGCTAACTTGAGCAAGTAAGCTAGGATAACGTGTGAATATTCCGACAGCCAGGTCACCTGAGAGAATTGAGGGAGGTTTTCCATGCTAGCACGTTCCTTAATTAGGTAACCTCATTCTTTCAAGTTTGCTAGACACTGATGGAATATGAGGATGAGTGATGATGGTATATTTTGTGATTATTATACAATTATGATGAAACTTTATTATTAGGATTTTTTTCTTATTAGTTTACGTAATGAATGTATTATGGAGAAGGGGGAAAAAACACAGGTAATATATTCACGCACCCTAAACATGTGATTAGATTACAAAACATGCAAATAAAGACAAGAAATGCCAAAATAGATGACTAATCATGCAATAAGCACATGCTAGTTATACACAGGAAGGCTACACATACAACTTCATATTACTCATATGTGAATAGAAACATGTCCTACGCATACAATAATATATAGCTACCGACACGTGCAACTAGATGCAAGCTAGAGGAATGTCGAGAACAAACTCCTGCAAAGTAATACTGCGTACGTGAATGGATGTAATATACACATACAAAAATATTCTAAGCAAGTGGTTTGAAATCACGCAGACATCCAAATATATTCGAATCATATTAATCGTGCTAATGTCAAATGTCGAACCACACATACTTAGGAAAATTTCTATCCATGCAAAGAATTCTCATGCCAACATACAATTATTTGATGTAAAACAGGTTATGGCAATCAGCCAAATAATTTCCTCGACAAAGTTTGAGGAGTTTAAGAATGTGAAACCTGGCGTCCCGTAACTTCACCTATTAGAATTAAACGACCGAATTAACTCCTGAGCTCGTGAACGTACTGGAAGTTAGTTGAACAGGTCCAACGAGTCCAAAATAGCACTGAGAAGGGAATTGACTTGGGCCTAAAAACTGGAGTGCTGATACTCCAGGTCAGTCTCGCGCACTACCCTGGAAAGTCTCGTCCGAGACTAGTTGATTAGTGCAGTACTTCAACTTCCTACGGAATTCTTAGAATGTGCTAATGATGATAATCCCGATCTGTTTCACAGATACCTGTAAGAAAAAAAATAAAAGTTGGTACAAGCAGGTAAAAGAAACGTTAGTATCGCAAAATAAATGAAAATCGAAAAGATGAGGGGGTAGGAGAGGGGGTTGTCCAATGATGTATTCCAGTTGTTATGTTAATTGTTCGGAGTCCTTAGGTGTGCAACGACGCCATTTGATAATCAGTCCTTTAGGGCTTGTCCTTTTGAGTCTGAAGTCCAAAGTCCAAAGTCTATAAATGTCTGATTAGTCAAGTTACCTTAGTCACGTGGGTTGGTAGCATAGGTCGAGTAAAGGATCGTCCATACCTTAGAACTAGGCAAGGTTCACAACTGGATTTACAACCTTAAGGGATTAGTGTGTAGGATTTTAGTTTGTTTCTTAATTAAAACTTGGAATGCAATTAACGTAAAATTACAATGATTGATTTCTAAATAAAGAGAGAGATACAGGAAAAGGGTTAATCATAATCATGCAAGGTCAGTTTCAAAACTTAGAGTACCATATCACTACAGTTGTAATCCGTCTCAAGTTCGTAGACAAACCCAAAATGATGTCGAGTATTGATCCCTAGTAAGATGCACTCATCTCTGAGATCATCTCACTAGCATGAGAAGTTGACTTAACATTCCATCTCTGAAATATCACTTCAGCTCCTGGTTTGAATTCACATCAGCTGGATAGACCAGAGGGCTGATGGCCACCATAGGATCTCACACGAGACTGGACCTAGTGTTAACTGGGTCTCACGCGAGAGTGG
The DNA here is from genome assembly GCF_015680905.1 of Coptis chinensis. Taxonomy (NCBI): domain Eukaryota; kingdom Viridiplantae; phylum Streptophyta; class Magnoliopsida; order Ranunculales; family Ranunculaceae; genus Coptis; species Coptis chinensis. The sequence continues at coordinate 45,073,851 of NC_141456.1, forward strand.
TTTGGAGCATTAGCACTCCAACTTTGGTCAGACTCAGTCATTTTGGGGCTGGATGTATAATCTGAACCTATTTCCTAAGTAGTGATTCTGGAACACTAAATTGTAGCCTGATCCTCACATGAGCATCATTAACCCTCCCCTTGGGAGGATTTTAGCTCATGGTCCTTGGATAGATTGATTGTTTTTGGTGTATGTAATGAATAAGTAAAAAGAAATGAATGAAGAACAAGAATTTAACTTGAAGAAAAATAGATTTTATTGAAGTGAATACTTATTGTACCAAATACAAAAGCTTGGAAGGAAAAAAAGCTACTGTATGAAAATGTAACAACGAAAAGGAAATATGCAAGATTGAAGGCCCCCCCCCCCTCTTTCTCCAACATCAAACTATATACCCCCTCTTTGAATCTCACAGCCTTCCATTTATAAGTTTTGTCCTTTCCTATTTCTAAAAATCCAAACTTTGTATTAACAAAGTTTATCTTTTCTTGTTTTATCTTTTCTTCTTTCCAAACATCAAATCATGTATTAATTTCTTGTTTTGTCTTTTCTTTATTAGCAAGGTGGCACACAAATGTCTTGCCACTTGTCTATGCATGATAACTCATCATTTCTTGTGGGCCTGCAGAGTGGGTCCACATGATGTGTCCAGTGGCAGCTCGGATTTTGGCATTTTTACAACTTTTTGTCTTTACGTAGAGTTCATCACCCTAGTTGTTATGGTAGTTTACTTGCTAAAATCGGCGTCCAGGTTTGAAAGATGTGAGCTTCGGAAGTTTGCTGCTTCTTTACACGTTGACCCATTCTGCATTGGTTTTGTCCCTTTAGAGTCTTCGGCTCTAGTCAGGCTCTGTTGGGCTTCACTGGGGCAGAGTGGGAAGACTTCGAGTATGCATAGTATTCCCATACTTTAATGCATGTTTTATCATCATATTCACGTTAACTACGAAAACCTACAAAAGTACAAAAATATAATTATTTCAAGATTATTAAACACATAATTAACCAAAATGCTATGTCTCTTGGGGTTTCGTATTACAGTTTTGGGTGCTTATCAATGGCTGACGAAGTAGTACAAGCTGAAGAGTCTCTCTCCAACTTCTACACACCGTTGCAAGATGGGCCTCCATCTTGTACACAACTGATCGTGTATGAGCGATTTTAGGATTCCACCAAACGTGTTCAATCTTCTACTCATCTTCCACGGATTAGAACACGAGTTTGTAGGAACCGCATCCCCCCAAGATAAGGCAATCTCTCCAACACTAAGTTTTCTGGTTTCCTGGAACCTCTGCAATGAAATGCAGACATGGTTAGTGGCTTCCGTATCTACACAGCATGTACTGGTAGATAACACCATTAAACATGTTAAACGACTAGTGCATGAGACATACCTCCATTATTCTCTTGGTTGAGAAGAGGACAATCTGGCTTCCTCTGTCCTGACTGCTTGCACTTGTAGCAGTTGCCCTTAAGCTTTTTCACAGCTCCTTTAGGTCCCATGCCCTTCTTTTCCATGTTCCTATGCTTTTGAACATTATTCTTCTTCTTACCGCCATTAGGCGTAGAAGTAGAAACCTTCTCAGTAGCATAAACCTGAACATAACTATGCTTAAATAGACTCTCAGCTGACTGAAGTTCTGTCATAAGTTCCGCCAAAGAATACAACCTTTTGTTCATGTTGTAGTTAAGGCGCAACAATTCAAATCTCTCAGGCAGCGTCATGAGAATGATATCGACCTGCGTTTCTACATCGATATCAGCTCCAAGGATCTCCAACTTATTTAGATAAGCCATCATCCTGAGTATAAGATCCCTTACAGGACTCCAATCAGTCATAGTTGTGGTCATCAAGTTTTTCATGGCAGTTTGCCTAGCAGCCTTATTCTGGTGTCCAAAGAGTTCCTTGAGATTAAGCGTCATATCATAAGCCGTGGTCATGGCTTGATGCTAATGTTGCAGCATACTTGACATAGATGCCAGAATGTAACACCGCGACATCTCATCTGCCTTGTTCCACTCTTATATGCTACTTTCTCCTCTTCTCCAGCAATATCGTCAGGCTTAGGTGGGCATTCCTCATTGAGTACAAATTTGTACTCTTCAGCAGTCAACACGATATCCAAGTTGCGTTTCCAGTCTATCTAATTAGGGCCAAGAAGTTTGTTTTCCTTAAGAATAGTTGCTAGTGGGTTGAAAGTAACCATTTTGAAAACCTGAGAATCATATAAAATAACTATTATGTAGGGCAAAAACTTCTTGAGTTAATAACAAAAATTAATTAATTAATCAGCCCGTCAAAGAACCTTTCACACCGAGAAGTAGTAAGCCACGATAGTGTGGACGTTTACAATTCTACATTCGTCGAAATACTTTTGGAGTTAACTTAAAAATTAATTAATTAACTCGTCAACACCCTACACACCGAGAAGTAGCAAGCCACAATAGTGTGGACGTTTACCATATCTACATTCGTGTAGAGAGGTTTTTCCTATTAGTTCTACTTCTCGTCAACTTAACATCACACCACTTGTTAGAGTGGACACATGCCATCTAGACAAGTAAAACTAATTTGCTGACCTTTCTTCAGTTCTACAAATAATAGCAGTGACTCCGATGGGGAGGATACCATCACTTGCATCTAAGTGTATACCATTACTCAACACTAAGTCCATTATTTGTAATGAATCCCTTCAGATGGAAAAGTGAATCCATTCATTTAATAATTTTATATAGTTGTCCTCTAGAAGTTTGTTATGGTAATCCGTAATTAGACTCATCCGATATGGAGGAAGGCATTAAAACCGACGCGCAAGTATAATTACATTACCAACAAACCAGTAATAGAGACTGTGGGATTTATATGAAACAAATTCCCGCTCCCACTTAGTTATTTAGAACTGAGGATCTTTCTGTTTACTGGTCAGGTCTATGTTCATGTTATTTATTATTTATGTGGGCTTCGTTTTTAGCAAACATCCACAAATAAAAAAAATGCATATAGAATAAGCAAATATGAACAATAAAATGGAAAATAAATTCCCAACTGTTATGGCCCATATTCATTGCTCCATCATATTCGCCAAACTCTTTTAGTTGCCTTCGCAAAGTCCGGTGGGGTTCCTCACTGGAAACCTCAGGAAATTTTTTTTTTTTTTTTTTTTGTTTTAGAAACCGTGACCTGTTTCCTTCACTGGAAACCTCACAAAATCACTGCATAGACCCTCGAACAAAAAAAAAAAAAATCCTCTTTCTAGCATTAAGGCTTAATCAGCGGTCTTTTTTTGCTGTACAAAGTGGCATGGGGCTTCATCTTCCAGTAGCATCAAGCGACCGACGTGCTCCATTTTTGCATGTACAAGGCACATGGTGCACTCAAGCTTATATTAACTTCCAGGCGAATCAGCGCGACCCGCGCTCCAGCAATAAAATTCGGATCCGGAATTCTACCAATCCAATTCTTGATCTTTTGATATTTTGATCTTTACACATGATTACATCATGGATAAAAAACAACAACACGATACATACCATGGTTTAAATTACATCCACCAATAAACAAAAACCGTAAAATCATACCTATAGATCAGCTGTGATAACTCTGAGAATCCAGAATCAGCAACCTCTTGATCTTCTGTTGTATTCCTATCAATAAAGTGGACGTTGTGTGGGCAACGATCTACCAACCCCCTTCTTTCTCTATTGGCCTAACTCACTCACAAAGCTAGAAACGAATTCATATCTACTTTTCTTGCCTCTCTTTTTCAACCAATGAATAGTGAATTTAGCCAGGAGAGAAGGGTTTGTCTTTATAGGCTATAACAGGGACCATGAGGAGAAATTAGGGTTGGGCCTCCTGACAGGCTTGGGCTTCCCATGTTCGCCTAGAACACATGGCCGCAGTCCGTCAACAAATGGCTTATTCCACTAAAGGTCATTGTTACACTACCGCCCTAATCCCAATTACGTGTTACGCTTATGGGCTCCATATTATATGCTTGTTGATCTCCCCGTGTTTAAGATATCGAATGCCCGTTGATTAAGTCAAGTTACTGACAACTACATCAATCAACTTCTTATGTCATTGAGTAGTACCACTCAACCTCATTGTCATGTCAGAATAAATCCACCTGCAGGGTTTACATGATAATCCTTATGAGCTCCTTAAGGGGACATCATCAACCCGACTTCCTGCGGGTCACGGATTCCTTCTATAATCAACAACACACCTTACATAAAATGTCATTACCCAATCCATCGAGTTTGTTGATTTACAAATGAATCTCACTCATTGATGGTTTAAAGCAATGTGCAATGCACATAAGTGCCCGTTATTATATCCAGATTAAGAGGACAAGCATCCATAATAACAGAGGTGTTTGTTATCTTATATACTCAGTATTCAGATAAATAACCTCACTTTGTCTTGTTCAATACACACAAAGTGTACTAGTGTAATCTTATAGTCAAGATAGACTAATACCAGATTATACTACAACCTTACCAATGGTTTGTCCAAATCCATCTAGGTTGTGAACGTTTACTTATACCCTATAAGGTACTAATGATATGATCTTCTGTGTGTCACCACACACCATATCATCTACAACATAAAGTATTAGACACATGCATATAACTAATAACATATATAATATGCATAACATTTGCCTATATGATTCTCATTCAAAATATAAAGAATTAGAGTTAATACAAAAGTAATGCTTTTAGTATATAACCCTATCAGAGTTACCATACGAGCATCTACGCCGGATTCATGAAGTATGTAATATTTTTCATCATCCAGGCATCACCGACGATCAAGTTAAGCAACAAATGTTTCCTTTCACTCTAGCTGGCAAGAGTCACACTTGGCTTCTCTCACAGAAGGCCAACTCTTTCGATATATGGGGAAATGTTGTGTTCTCCTTCATGAAGAAGTACTTTCCGTCGAAGAAAACATAACAGATAAGAAGTAAGATACAGTTCTTCAGACAGAGTTTGAGTGAGACATTTTTCAAAGCATGGGATAGATTCTTTGACCTACTCCATTCATGTCCTCATCATAAACTAGGAAAATTCACTCTTGTCCAATGTTTTTGCAAAGGTCTTCTCCAATAACACAAAGTAACCCTCGACATCATGAGTAATGGAAATTTTTTTGGTAGAGGTGCAACTAAAGCCTTAACCTTTCTTGAATACCAAGCTAAAAAGAGTACCCATTAGGATGACATAAACAGTTCCAGAACAGCGCAACCCACTACAACTAAGGCTAGTAGTGCTGAAATCATATCCAGAAATCAAAACCCTAATAGAAACCCTCACAACCAGACAAAAATACTAAACCTTCATCTTGTCATAAATGTAAATACCTTACCATGCAATTTCTGTCAAAGCTTAAATCATATAGATGTCACATGTCCCTTGATCACAAACCTATCATCACTTCAGCCAGAAGAAGTATGTGTTTTTAATGTACCAAATGCACCGTGGAGATAACATCCAAACTTTGTATGGACCAACATCCACAAAACCAAACACAACCAAGTTTCAACAAACCAACATATACCTTCAGACAAGGACAAGGACAAGGTACCTATAACAATTAGAACAGAGCATTGATTCCATCCCAGTTTAACCAAAACTATCAAAACCCACCTGTCAACAACAAAAAAGACCATAGTTCCCATTACACCATCAACAAGTGTCCAAACAGATAAGCCCACCGAAATAATGATATCTGTCATGAAACAGTAAACCAGATCCTAGCATCCATACAACAATTTCAGAACTTGTTAGCCCAAGATAAAACCCAGAAAGGTGTGTTCCTAGGTCAAGTTATTCCTAATCATAAGCCAACAAACACAGCCTTTGAAGCAACAAGTGACGTGAATGAAGCTGGAGTGCTAAAAACTCTTTCTTAATCATCCCATCTACGATGATTGAATCCTCTTTTCCGATGTATTCCCTTCCATTCCATATTTTTCTTTAAGGGGATACATCAATAAGGTAACCAGGCCTCTCCACTTGGAGGGTGTGGTTGTATGTGCTGGAGCACTTTAGTCCACAGTATATCTTGCGCATTCCACGTTTGCACTTTTACTCATCGTTTGAGTAGTGTACCCCTATGGAGCAAGTATACAAAATTTTATTTTCTTTATTTTACACTTCTTTTTAGAATAATTTTTCTATTCCTTACATTTATAATTCATGTCTTTATTTTCATTTCCCTGTTTTCTATTTTTACATTTTCTATTTTTATATAAGCATTTTTCTTTCAATCTTCACCTTTGACGCTAAATAGTCTTTCCTCTACAAAGAAGAGATGTGAAATAAAGCAGAGGGCGATGGGGATTGAGTGAAGGTGTCTTTCGGTTGTCTCTCATGGTTGTTTAGCATGTCTCGTCTTCCATAAGCATGCCATACCGTGGGATGGTTAGCAGCTGGAGCCTTTGATTTCAAAAAATTTTCCTTCTATGGGTGATTTCTAATTGTTTTGAGCTTCGTCTTTCTCTCTGGTTAGAATGACTTTAAGTAGGGCTAACTACAGAGTAGGAGAGGAGAGACTAGTTTTTCTAGAAATAGAGCTAGTCCTCTTCACTAGATTTTTCTACTTGCAAAACAAGAGGTGGAAGATCAAGGGAGGCCAAACCATGGGATAGTTCGCAATTAGAATCATTTAATTTCAAGAACCTTCTATTGGGATGATCACTTTTGTCATAGTGTTTTTTCTTAGTAGTTTTATAGTTGTATTTTTCAGTCATAGTAATTTAGGAACATAAAAACCCAAAAGAGAAAAACAAATGTTTTTTCTTTCTTTAATAAAAATATTTGTTTTTTTTTCTGATGTTAATGATAGATTCTCGATACATCAATAATTAAGTGATTTTTCAAAACGGACAATGGATTTTACACAGACCCACCCCTAGAACAACATAATCTAGGGGTGGTTTGAGATCAGCTTTGCTTACTAAGGGTCACCTATATCACTGAGCTATTCGCCCAGGTTAGGACATTCCATGTCTTGCACAGTAAATCCCCCAACTCGTGTGGCTGAAGCTCTGTTTGTCTAGATTGGGTTAACCACAGAGTTGACATGAAAGTTTCCTAAGATTATCTATTTTGTTTCCAAGTAGTACCATCTAGAAACACAACTTTTGAGTATGAGTTTCTTAAAAACATGTCAAATATAAAAATGAAAGTTATACACCCGGAGTAACCAAAATGATATCGGAATAACGTATAATTTTATCTTCTTGGCAAAACCTCTATATGGATAGAGATATATTTTGAATGAGAAAACCAACTTAAAAAAAAAAAGGACGAGGCATCTCCAAACGAGAATTAAACAAATAGAGTAACCCAAAGTGATACTATTCTCTGTTTAATTCTATCTTTTGCCTCTACCGCTCTATTTTGTCTCGAGAATCTGACGTTAGAAGACTCAAAAATTTCCAAAAATTTCCTTTCTTACAAATCTTTCGCCTCTCGTTTAAATCTTTTCCCCTTCTTTAAATCTCAATGATCGTGTGTAAGCACTTCTTAGAGAACTACAGCTTAAGATATTGACACATATACCGAAAATCATCCCTGGTTAGTTTAGGTAAGAGTTCATACGCACGTAAGAGATGAGCTAAGAGAGAAGGTTGGTGCTTGAATTGTCAAACACTAACTTGCCCGGTCTTCAACTTCATAATAATTTTATTTACAAAGTCTACATGTGTTATCCCCCAGTGCATTACACTTGGTCTAAGAGAGTAATTCAACCGTCTGGTTGGGATTGACTCAAGTTTTCAAAAACTTCCAAGTCTTGGGGATCTGACTTAAAACGACCAACCTTTTTTTAAAATTCTAGTCAAACTTATTAATGTTAGCCCTTTTGATAGTTTAATGTTTTTGGTACACGAATCCTTAAAAGGTAGTAATATTCAATTTCACCTTACTCACACGTATTGCGTGTATAATTAGAGTAAGGAGTTCGTCCAAACCCTTGGACTAGGCCAATTATCACAACTGAAATTTTACCCTTAAAGAACCATGTGAGAAAGTTTTTAGAATGATATATTTCAACTTTCTAAGACGACTTACTAAACAAGTTATTAGAAATTACAAATTTGTTTGTTAAATAAAAGAGAGAAAGATGCGAGAGAATTAATCTTACTCATGCAATGATTAGTTTAATAACTTTTTTTGGAAAACAAAATCACTACGTCTTTAATCCGTTTCGGGTTCACAGAAAAACCCAAAAACAGACTTAAGTCTCTATCCCTAGCACAATACACCTATCTCTAAACATATCATGCTAACATGTGGAATTGAAATGATATTTCATCTCTAAAATATCATTCCAACTCCTAGTTCTATTTTACAACAGTTGTTCCAAAATCAAAACCTGATTTTTTAAGGAGTCGCGCACGCGACCTTATCTAGAGCTCCAGACTCCAAAATTGGTCAATCTCTGTCATTTTGGGACAGGATGAGAAATATAACCTAAGTCTATAGGTAGTGATTCTAGAATCCAAAAGCATAGCCTAATCCTCATATGAGCATCATTAACCCTCCCCTTGGGAGGGTTTTAGCTCATGATCATGGGATTAAAATGATCATGCAAGTTATGTTATGCTAATGTAATAATGGGAGAAGAAGAAAAGAATAAGAATTGATTTTACCTAAAGGAAATGAGCTGAATTTTATTAGAAGAAAACAACAAGTGACTCCATTAACGTTATTCAAGATAACTCAAGCTTTTCTTCTAAAAATGAAAACACATACATGAATGGAGAGTGAATGCTCCCAAATCTAAAAGCAATACATATGAGAGCATTCTCTCATTTCCCACGTGAAATCACCTCCCTCCAACTACTCACATTAATTTCCATCTTATCCCCAAATTATACAAAGACAAAATTAAACAGTATTTGGCATAAAAAGTCTAGTCAAGATAATTAATACATGCAAGGTGTCAATTTGTGCCAATAATTTGCACATTTTGTCTTGACTTGCTCCTTGATTGATGACTCATCCAATCTTGTGGGTCTGTAGAGTGGGTCCACGTGCTGCATCTAGTGGCTGGCTGGGCTTTTGGCATTTTTACAACTTCCTGCCTTTGCTTAGAGTTGATTGTATTGATCGTCTGAGTAGCTAACTTGCCAAAATCAGAGTCCTGGTTCAAGAGATATGAGCTTCGGAAATTAGATGCTTCTGTGTACGTAATCTCGTTTCTAACTTGATTTTGTCCTGTTTGAGTCTTTGGGCTTCAGTCCGGATTTGTTGGGTTTCACATAGGCTTAATTGGAATTCTCTGGTGGATGAGTTATAGTCTCGGGAGAGTTTTCCAGAGAAGATACTCACAAACTTCATCTATACTACAACGACTCAGTAACAAAAGCTTGTTTCCTAAATTAATCTCAGATATCTATACATCTCCTTAGCGGGGAACGAGGATTAATTCCTTTGAAACTCAAGTTAATATGCATACAATAATTAAAACATCTACATATAAACATACATACAGTAAACCTTACATTGAATTGTACAAGTAGGGCCGTTTTGGATCCTTTGGAGAGCGTCCCTAAATAGGTTCTCACAGGTATGTGTCGAAACACAAATTCACTCATAATTTTCCACTCAAGTTTCGCTAACTCCAGTGTGCAGTGGGCACACGTTTCCTCACATACTCAATGACAGTCAAAGGATCCGAGGTTGATGAATCACATTTACTACTTATTATCACACCATCATACTCCTAATTGAGCTAGAGGTTTTTATTAGGTCTCGTGGGGCTTAGGTGGTGATGTTGAAGAAAATGGGAATAGAAAGTCAAAAATGGCAAGTATGAGAGAATAAGGTCTTCAAGATATTTACACTAGAGAAATCCTTGTTTTCTTTTCCTGCTTCTACTTGAGTTTTCCTACTTTGCTCTTAAGCCTTTGGACTCCTTTTTATCTGTTTTTTTTTTTCTATTTTTCTTTCCTAAAGTAAGTAATTGACTTTTATTTGGGACAAGTCTTTCACTTTATTTTTCTACATTTCATCCTATTTCTCATAGTCATTATTTAGGTAGGTTATATTATTTGGGGTTAATAGATAGGTAAGGAATTTTTGGTGAAAGTGAAAGGTTTTATGAAAGGTTCAGTGGAGTGACTAGTGGTAAAATTTGTAACAGGTATGAATTTTTAGCTATGTCAATCCAAAGACGGCCTAAATTCTCGCCTAGGGTTCAAATGGTGATCAAGTAAGTAGATGCATGATTTTCTCTATTTGGAAAAACTACTCCTCTGTGTCATTACTCACATATCACACATATCGAGGCTTTTTTGTTAGATTCTCACAGGATTGATAATTTAAGTAGACTAACGGTGGATTCCATAAACTTACTACTCTGTATAATAGATGATACTCAGTGCATGAATACTCATGAAAAGATGTAAAAACTATTGCGTACGTATTATCTTAAGTTTCTTAAAAACAAATCTTAATTCAAATGCTAATGTGACATTTCTAGACGATTTTCATCATCAAAAAGGAAACAAAACTTTGTCACTAAATACATTCACTAACAAGAAACTAGAAACTATATACAGCCTACAAGTTGCCTAATTTTTGCTACAGGTTTAAAGCACCCCCAAACTGAATAATGCTTAGTCATCAAAGTATCAATAGATAAAGAAAGAAATTACCTAAGAACCATGAGCAAAATTTGGGCTGGATTGTTGTAACAGAAAGTTATTATAATATAATATATTATACATAAATAACAAAGAACAACAATAACATAGGAAATACCAATATAGACAATTAGATATACATACACATTAGCCATCATCAAATTTACCATCTAGTAGGTCCTGATCTTCTCACGTCATCCCATGTGAAATGCATTTTCTTAGCATCACGCCAATAGAGAATGGCCTGCCAAATGGTGCTCCATTGTTGTTCACTCGACTCATTCAAATATGCTAACATATGATCGCCGTCCGGGTAGCAACGAACTTTCTTCAAGTCCCATGAAGAACGTGCATGCCATTGCCAAAACCTTAATGAACGAATTATTCTGTTCGCCGGGCACATAGAATCTACTTTAACCCAGTCGTGAAAAGTAGTCGAGGACTGTGGGAAATGTGTCCTCATAATTCGGCAAGCGGTTACAGGTAAAAGTAGATACTGATGCCGAACAGTGCAAGCTCTTTTCAGATTGGAGATAACACAATTTAAGATATCAAAGAATGAATGACCTTGAGCAAACACATTGAATACTACACAGGTAGCATCATTGGTAGTAGAAAAATGACAATCTCCAATGATGTTCAGAAGGATAAAAAACATCGCATTCCCCACGTTCATGGTCATGCTTGCTAAGGGAATGGTGATGTCTGGCCATCTGCCAAGTGCAGATCCTTCGTCTTTAATGGCAAGACCATCACCGTATGTTGCAAGAAAAGCCGACCATGAAAAGGAACGGGTAGAGTTATGGCTGATGTATAGCCATGTTGTTGCCGGCTCGTGATAGGGAAGATCCAAAGTTAGGGCAAGCGTTGGCTCAAAAAAGATATGTTATGTGCCACCAACTTGGATTGTGAACCTGTTTAAGAAGAAGTCGTGTGCATGGTTGAATACCAGTGTGTCTCCCATATTGGCATAAAAGTATGCGGCCAAACTTGGAGAATAAGTTTGGTCAGGTCGAAAAACAAGGGAAGACCACCCGATGTTAGTGATGCAATCACAAAAATGAAGGACATAAGCATTAGAATCCATCATATCCTAGAAGGATTGCTCAGAAATGATTTTAAGTGCATCCATGCTTGATGAAGAAAATTTAGTAGGAGCAGAGAGAGAGATAAGGCAGAGAGTCTTGGCAGACTATCAATCAGTGTGAGGAAACATCCAAAATGAAGTAGCCACGTTGCGTAAAGCAACGTTAGGGTCCTACCGGAAGGAAATCAAGTATTTCTCCCACGCCTGATGGATAAGGATATATATGAAGAAAAGTGTCCAATAAAGTCTGACTGGATGGATGAAAAAGTATGGAAAAAGATAGACCTCTCCGGTAATCAAATTGAAAATAACAGGTTAAAATTTGATTATTGGCTATTAATAACAACTTGAATTATGACAATCCTAATAGGAATACTCGTTAAACATTGCTTACAAAAGAAGACACAGAGATAACAACAAATTTTTTATTATTAGAGCACACAATGAAAAACTTAATTAATAACTTATTACTATTATTATTATTTATTTATTATTATTATTTATTATTTATTTATTTTTATTTTTTTGGAAGAAGATCATGGACCAGGATGACGATGATGATGGTTATGGGGACGCAGAGCATGCACAAGAATGTTTAGTTCATCAATTTGTTGGCTGAGCTGAAAGCTAAATATCCCCCTAGTTGGCAGAGAGCGTAGTTTGATTCTCTATTAGGAGAGAGTGATTTTCCAAGGACTGAGAGTGATTTTCCAAGATTTCTTCCTGTTCAATGTTGTGCATTGCTTAATGTTCTTGGAATTCCATAAGACTTTTGATGATGATTTCCTGGCGAGCGTGCAGTTCCTACATGCCTTGGTGAAGAAAATGAATGTCTTCCATAAGATTAAAAATGTTATGCATGACATTTTCATCAAAGAAATGTTCAAAGTATGAGCTTTGGTCTTCTTGTTCATCTATCAGAGTATATGGAGACCAAAAACCAGTGGCGCACTCTGTGTGAATTACAGTAAGGCCAGTAGTTGAAGAGGTATTTCTGGATAAACAGCTGGATAACCCCAAAGCAACATAATTTTCATGACTAAAGTAGGCAGATGTGCTAACCATTTTTTAGGCCTGGTGATCGAGTTCCAAAGATATTGGATTATACAAAAGTCATCCCTGTGATTCTGCATAATCCAAAGTAGGTGGAGTTGAGGTTTTGTCACTTTAGATGTTTGTGATGTACCTTCCACATTGTGTCCTAACCAATGGGGCACAGCTCGTTGATTCTGTTTCAAAGAGCGTTGAAGAACAACGTGATGTCTGTTTCCGATTTTGCCATGAGATACTGTGGCCTGTAGTATTTGTTTGACAGTATCAAATGGTGACTCTGGAATATGGAACTCCGGGTTATTCATTGGAATTTGAAGTATGTCGAAGATAATTTTCCTAGTCAATTCAAATCGTTGTCCATGGGCATGGAAATATAATTTACCATGTTCAGGTCCGCTAAATTGGTAGAACATCAAAACTAATTCTCTGGAATAAGCAGCTTCTGAATGATATAGAAGAGGCATCCATCCTCGACGTACAATTTCTGTGTCAAAATATGGAGAAAACAGGCCTTCATCAAAAAATTCAAATAATTTTTCTCGGGCACTATCTTTCTTGGTTGATCCATTTGAAGGTATAAGTGAGGGAAGGTATAAGTGATGGAAGGATAGTGAAGAATGCATGAAATGAAGATGGCTGAAAAGAAGAGATTTATAGCAAATATATGAGCCTTTACGAATCAGGATGGCAAGTGTAGTTAGATCCAGAATTAATATGTGGAAAACACAAGTGAAACATGTGTTGTTGTTACATAATTACAACTATGGGTATCCATAGTAGGTCTTTTCATGTCAGATTACTAGAACAATTAATGAGGTGTTCAAAATGTTAGAAAATACGGAGGAAGGTTTCACATGGCAGTTAGACCAACACATATTTTCTATCTTGAGTTGTTACTGTTACTGAGGTATGCAAAGAGATAGAACGTACGAAGGTGAATTAGCCACATTATAGTTAGACCTACAGGTAAATTCTAAATTGATGTAGCAAACCTCAATAATGACAGATGGATAGAATGATAGAGCTGCGTGTGCGACATGTATTAGGCCTACCATGTAGCGTGCGTGACTTGCTATGAACACAATAAGTCAAAATTGATTTATTTTTGTGAGTTACTGATTTTGTTTATTTGTTATGGTTTTTATGATTTTTTTATGTTTATGATAAGGTTAAAATACAACTAATACACACAAATATTAAATAGGGGACTTCTCCATTTAATACGTAAACCGTACAAATATTTGAGAATTATTTAACACACCACACTAATATACAAAGAGACAAAGGAAAAGAGAGATGTAGGTTACATAGATCTAGATATTATGGAGGAAGTTATGCATGATTAACAATATCACAACGATAAATACTATTATCAGGAAGACCTGGAATGCAACATCACGTTGCTGCTTTTCGAATTTCTCGATCGGATCCATTATGTTGAAGAAGAGGAGAGTTTGTAAAGATTAAGTTGTAGAGAGTGAGAGAATGGGACGAGTGAAGTTTGATGAGGAGTGACGGATTTTATACGCAAAAATCTGACCATTTGTGGATTAGCGTGCCTAATCTATCCATTGGGCCTAGTGGGGTATCTGACCGTTGAGCCTACTTTGGATAAGTCAGATGGACTTACTATTTGAATCAGTCTGTTGGACTTAAATAATAGGCCCAATGCATAAAGGAACAAACTAATATATTTATAGTAGGAAGACAATAATCCAGAAGACAATAATCTTATAAAATAAATAATTTCTCATTATGTCCCGAACTGGTCCGAAAACTTCAAACGTGAAATCTCGATTCGTTTCAACTCCAAATGGAACGAATGAGCTGCCAAAATGATCGGCATTAAAAATGCCATCCAATGGGATATGGAAAGTGCACATTCAAAACTCCTCTATAAAAGACACGAGTATATACATGTTGAGTCTTTTAACGTCAGATCCTCAAGACGAATGTGAGTCTTTTAACGTCAGATCCTCATGACGAATGTGAGTCTTTTAACGTCAGATCCTCAAGATGATTATGATTCTTTTAACGTCAGATCATCAAGATGATTGTGAGTCTTTTAATGTCAGATCCTCAAGATGATTCCCAACATGTCGGAGCAATGGGGCGACGACGATGTTTATCCTGCTCAGCTGGTGTCAGACAAAAGTATACCTTATACCGGCAAATATCGGATAGTAATTTAAGACCTAGACATAAAGGTGTTTGACAATGCATTTACCACCCCATCCTTTGCACACGCCACTTACGAGCAAAAGTACTACGACCATTACCTATTCGAGATGAGTGAGACTTACACCAAATGATGAGCTGAAGTTCATGAGGAAAATAATAGAGAAGGGAAGAGAAGGAAGGAGGGGAAATTTTTGGCACCCATTGTTTATCAAAAGGCACGTTTGCTCGATTATCAGAAGACATTTATACTCAATTCTGAAATAGAGTTTTTGTGGACTACGGTTCCGGTGCTTTCAACCACTCACTCTAAGAGATTTGAGATAAGAAAAGAAAAGATGGTCTGGCTACCCTAATGGTGTATTTCCCCTTTTTTAAACACATGGAAGGAAGTACACCAACGAATCTAGTAGTTTCTATAGACTGGATCTTGGAGAAAAGTCTTTTCGACATCTGGAGAACGCAACTCATGATAATGTTTAAGGCGTTGGTCATTTACTTGAAATTCGCTGTTATCATTTAAATTTTTCAAAGAGATAGCCTCATAAGGGGTGACAGCAGAAACAATGAAAGGACCAGACCATTGTGTTTTTAATTTTTCTGGAAAAATGTGTAATCTTAAGTTGTACAACAAAACTTTTTGACCAATTTTAAAATCTTTTCTCAATATGTGCTTTTCATGCACTCTTTTCATGTTGTCTTTATAGGACTTCGAGAGGTTATAGGCATCACTCCGAATTTCCTCAAGCTCATTTAAGTGTAATTTTCATTTCTTGCCTACAACATTGGTATTATAATTTAGGCTTTTGATGGCCTATAGAGCACAATGCTCAAGTTCAACCGGCAGATGACAAGGTTTTCCAAAAACTAGGCGGTAAGAAGACATGTCTATAGGTGTCTTAAAGGTCATTCTATATGCCCACAAGGCATCAGATAAACGGAGAGACTAGTCCTTCCTAGATGGATTAACTGTTTTTTCTAAAATAAACTTAATCTATTTTAGACTTCTGCTTGTCCACTGGTCTAGGGATTATATGGAGTTGCCACCTTGTGAGTGACTCTATATTTCTTTACTAACAACTCAAAAAATTTATTACAAAAATATTTTCACCCATCACTAATGATAGCTTTGGGAACACCAAAACGAGAGAAAATATTTTCTTTTACAAACAAAACTACAGTCTTATGATAATTCGCACGACATGTCATTACCTCAATCCATTTTGACACGTAGTTAACAGCTGCCAGTATGTAGAGAAAGCCATGAGAATTTGGAAATGGACCCATGAAGTCGATGCCCCACACATCAAAAATTTCCACAATTAAAATTAGATTTAAGGGCATCATATTGTGCTGAGTAATGCGTCCTAGCTGCTGGCAGTGGGTGCATGCTTCGCAATGCTCATGTGCATCTATAAACAGTATTGGCCAATAAAACCCACATTGTAGAACCTTGGCCGTAGTTCTTTTACCACTGAAATGACCACCACAAGATTGTTCATGGAAAAAGGATAACATGTCATTGTGTTCCCAGTCGGGAATGCAACGACGGATCAGTTGGTCTGAACAATACTTGAAGAGGTAGGGGTCATCCCAGAAATAAAATTTCACATTGGATAAGAACTTTTTCCTGCCAGTACGAGACCAAGATGAAGGGACTTCCTCGGTAACTAGGTAATTTACTATATCAGCGTACCAAGGAGACGAAAATATAGAATACAAGTGTTCATCGGGAAAGGAATCACAGATGGGTTTGGTATCATTATCGATATCACTGACGAGTCATGATAAATGGTCTTCAACCACATTCTCGCAACCTTTTCTATCTCTAATTTCTAGAGTAAACTCTTGCAAGAGGAGGATACATCGGATCAACCTCTGTTTTGCATCTTTTTTTGCTAATATGTAACAAAGCGCCACATGGTCAGTGTTGACTATTGTGGAAGAAACAACTAGGTAAGGACAAAACTTATCTAATGCATATACAACAGTGAGAAACTCTTTCTCAGTGGTGGTATAGTTACGTTGAGCTTCATTAAGAGTTTTACTAGCATAGTAAGTGACAATTGGCTTGTCATCTCAGTGTTGCCCTAGGATAGCTCCAATAGTGTAGTTGCTCGCGTCACACATTAATTCAAAAGGTTTAGACCAATTAGGTGGTTGAATTATAGGAGTTGTAGTGTGGGCTGATTTTAAGGTCTCAAAAGCTTGTTTGCAATTGAAATTGAAGTCAAAGATGACATCTTTAAGCAGGAGATTTGTTAAAGGTCGAGCAACCTTAGAGAAATCTTGAATAAATCTCATATAGAACCCTGCGTGTCCTAAAAACGCACGTATGTGTCAAACTATTTTTGGTATAGGAAGGGAAACAATTTTTTCAATCTTAGTTTTATTGACTTTGATTCTGTCCTTTGAAACAATATGTCCTTGGACTATTCCTTTTGTAACCATAAAATTAAATGGCATTTTTCTAAATTAAGAACGAGATTTTTTTCTTCACAATGTGCAAAAACCTTTCCAAGATTTGATAGACATCTATCGAAAGAATTACCATATATTGAGAAATTGTCCATAAAGACTTCCATAAAACGTTCAACCATATCACTGAAAATGTGAGCATATAGTGTTGGAATGTACCAGGGGCATTGCAAAGGCTGAAATGCATTCGTTTATACGCAAATGTACCAAACGGACAGGTGAATGTTGTTTTTTCTTTATCAGCAAGATCTATGACTATTTAAAAATATCCTGAATAACCATAAAGAAAAGAGTAATATGCATCACCTGCTAAATGTTCAAGCATCTGGTTGATGAAGGGAAGTGGGAAGTGATCCTTACGAGTGACCACATTAAGTTTGTGATAGTCAATGCATATTCTCCATTTCACTAGGATATGAGTGGAGATGCATTCATCTTTATCATTTCGTACAACTGTAATGCCGAACTTCTTGGGAACAACGTGTACTAGACTTACCCAAACACTATCAGAGATGGGGTAAATAATACTTGCATCTAGTAACCTTAAAACTTCCTCCCTTACCACATCCTTCATGGCGGGTTTAGACGACGTTGCAGTTCATGCGACATCTTTACATTTTCTTCAAGATGTGTGTGATGGGTGCACCCACTAGGGTCAATGCCCTTAATGTCATCGAGAGACCATCTAATAGCATAACAGTGTTTTTGAATGACATTAATTAAATGGGATTCTTGATCGTTAGTCAATTGTGATGATATGATAATTGGGTGACTACCATCTGGATCAAGATGTACATATTTTAAATCCAAAGGAATAGGCTTTAAGTCAGGGGTCGGAGGAGTGGGTATCAAAGATTCTTGAGGAAAGTCGTCTTCCATAGAGAAAACAGATTGATGTTCATCCAAATCGCTCGACAACACAGTAGTAGGGTAAAATAGTGGTATTGACTCTAATAACGTGTTTACTTCCTGTGTATAAGCATCGACATCAAATTCAGAAACACCAAAGGAAAGAAATTGGTGTACTTCATCATTAGGAAAAAAGTTTGTTAAATACTCTTGCACAAGACTGTCAACCAGGTTAACCTCACCATCATTGTCAGCCTCAGAAATTTGTTTCATCAACTTAAACACATTAACCTCTACCGAAAGATTTCTGAAGGACATGGTCATGGAACCATCCGTACAGTTTATGAGAGCATTAACAGTTGCTAGGAACGGACTCCCTAAGATGATAGGAATAGAGTCACAAGCAACTTCTGTATACAAAATGACAAAATCGACGGGATAGTAAAAGTCTTGGACTTTTACGAGGGCATTTTCTATAATGCCTTTTGGATACTTAATGAAACGATTGACTAACTGCAGAGTCATGGTGGTAGGTTTAAGCTCATGAAGACCTAGTTGTTTGAATAAGTAATATGGAAGTAAGTTCACACTAGCTCCTAGGTCTAGTAGCACAGTAGCCGTATATTTGTCACCTAATGTGCATGGAACTGTTGGTTTACCAGGGTCCTTGTATTTGACTATACCATTGTATTCGGTGATGGACGAAAACTATTCGGTGAGGAATGCTTGTTGAGGAACATTGGTTCTCCTTTTTGTGGTGCACATATCTTTCAGAAACTTTGCATGTTTTGGCAATTGTTTGAGGGCATCGAGAAAAGGTAAGTTGATTGTCAAATTCTTAAAAGTTTCTCATATTTCATCAAAAAATTTGTCAGGTTTATTCTTTGCCAAACGGGCAAGAAAAGGTGCCTTAGGGCGGAATGTGGCCTAGGGATCCACTTGCTCGTTTCCCAATTTTTGAGTTGGTGACTTTGTTGGACTTGGTGCTTCCATCGTAGGTTCATTATCAGAAATAGATTCATTAGAACCTCCAGTTACCTTTGGTTGATCATCTAGCATATGTATTTGATTGTTTACGGTTTTGCCTGATCGAAGAGTAGTGATTGCATTCACCTCACCTTGGTTTAGTGCATTTGTACCAGGTGCATTGGTGAGTTCAAAGGTAGTATTTGCTGGCTTAGAGTTTGGAATTTCTTGTCCAGGAAACACGCCTTTCTGACTATTTTCTTGCGCTAATTGTTGAAGTGATTGTTGGATAGATGTCAGTATTTGAGATTGTTAGTTCATGTAAGCTAAGAAAGTCTCGCTTGTCCTATCAGTAGTGAGTGGCACAGGTTGTGCAACAGGGACTAGTTCACGATTATTGCCTGGAACTAGGATTGCTTGGAACAAGGCTGCAGTTATTTTGATAGTTAGAATTGGAATTACTTAGAAGCTGATTTTTACTTTGTTGATATTATTGATTATTTTCTTGACGATATGGAATATCGTTAGGGGATGGTCGAACAGGTGGATTGGCAAAACCTGGAGGAGCCATCTGTTGGGTGTTTGGGTGCCAAGCAAAATTTGGATGTTGTCTCCAAGGTGCATTAGGAAAGTTGAATGCATATGCCTCTTTTGATGGTTGGAAGGGGGAGGCATATAACAAGGAACAATAAGCATTAGGATGGTCAGGACTGAGATAAAGAATACATGGGGAGGTGTTAACGTTCATGACCTGTTTTGGGAGTTGATCGTTTACTTGAACTGTGAGGGCATCTACTTTTTTAGTCAGGGATTCTATCAGATTTTTTAATTCAGGATCGGGTTTTACCTCAAAAATAGATGTAGCTTTTGTAATAGTGTCCTTAGATGATCTCGAAGAATCAGTGTTACCCCCAATGTGTACCTCTTGTTGCTTGTTTTTTAAGAAAATTATATGCCTCAGTAGCTCCTTTGTCCATGAAGCAACCGCCGTTCATTATATCAAGTGTTTCTTTTTGATGATCGGAAAGTCCATTAAAGAATGAACAAACAATGACAACGGTGTCGAGCTGATGATGAGGACATTCTAAAAGAAGATCAGTAAATTGACTCCATGCTTCCGTAAATGATTCATGAGGATTTTGACGAAAGAATTGGATTTTCTAAAGTATTTCAATAGTTTTCTTCTGAGTGTAAAATTGTAACATGAAAACTTGCACAAGTTTATTCCATGTTCCTATGGATTGTGGTTGTTGTCCTGCTAGCCAAATTGAAGCTTTATCAGCTAAAGTGAAAGGAAACAACCTAAGCAAGACTTGTTCGGTAGAGACGGAAGGATTGTGAAATGTTGTGGCTACTTGCTGAATCCTACGAAGGTGATTGTACGGTTTCTCATGGTCTAGACCATGATAAACTGGTAACAATCCAAAAATGTTAGGCGGGATTTGAAAATCACAGGCAATATCCTCAAGTTTAATATAGGAAGAAGGTCCTTCCTGTAAGGCAGTGTAGAAGTCCAAAAGGGGCTTCTCAGCTGGTGGAGTTTTGTCAGCCATAACGAATGAAGTTAATGGCGACAAGGGATCTTGATGATTTTTATTAACAAACGAAGAACTATGTTGAGGTGAGAACTTAAGCAATTGCCTATCATATTTTCTCCTACGATAAGTATGTTCAAATTCTTTATTATTACCATACCTTAATCTCATACAAGCATAAAATTAGATCTGATGCACAAAAGGAACTTATTATTACATGAATTTTATTATTTTATGAAGCATTATAAGTGAACAATGTAAGCCTAAGATGCTGCTAACGTAGTAGTGAAGCTAGGAATACGTGTTCATAAACCAACAGCCAGGTCATAGGAAATATATGATGGAGGTTTTTCGTGCAAGCACGGTTCTAATTAAGTAATCTCAATCTTTCAAGTTTGATAGACACTTTGTTGGAATATATATATATATATATATATATATATATATATATATATATATATATATATATATATATATATATATATATATATATATATATATTTATTTATTTATTTATTTAAAATTTATGCATATGATAAAGTCGCAAAATGTTAATATTATTATTATTATTATTAAAATTTATGCACGGTCCTAATTAATTAATTTTTTTTAGTTAATTAAAATTACTAAATCGGAATATACAATCTAATCATACAAAGATAATATACTCAGATGTAGCTAGAGACTGTATCATGTGAAGATATTCTACTTAGACATATATAAATACAAATAGGCAAAGATGTATCATCTATAAATATTTCTATACGAACAGGCAAATACACATCAGTAATACGTATATGGAGGCAAATAGGCAAATATATATTACGTATACGTATATCTATGCTAATAGGCAAATTGAAACTACTCATACGTATCTATATATTACTCATACGTATATACTGATAGGAAAATACATAACATATACGTAAAAACTAAATAGGCAATGTATTATATATAGACTAATATACTACTCGTGTTTTGCATAATAAATTGATTTCATCAATACTCAGTGAGATTGCGAATGTCATATAGAGAGCAGTTTCACCCTGAAGGGTTTAGAAACAGCTTATCCAACTCAGATTTTAACCCTCATTGGAATGTTCTCCTCTCTCATGACAAAATCAACTTATTAAACAAGATAGTTTTCTAAAATGATGAATTTGGAAGGGAAAATAGCGGATTTTGATTTAGACAACTGTAGCCCAAGTTATGGCCACCGTAGCCAAAGATCGTGATTACTATGTGTACAACTTAAAATGTATATATGCCAACATGCAAATATAGTCCATTGATAGATATGAATATATTAACAGGCAAAGATATACCACTTATATGTATAGAGACGGTATTAGGCAATATTAAACCACTCATAAGGTAATATATATGCTAAACAAACCACTTATATATCTATAAGGTGATAATGTTTTGCATGGTTAAAACATTATCACCGGCATGTATATATATACATTAAGATGCAATTTATAATCACTCAAACGTATATATATATATATATATATTAACAGGCGTATTCACATAACTCATACATATTTCTAACCTAAGACGCAAATAATAGTCCATTACCTACAACATAATAGATAAACACACTACGTGAAAACAACATTTTTTTTACTCCCAGGCTAGGCAAGAATGGACGGTTAGTACCTGTTAATAAATTATTTGACGGGTTTTGTGGGAATTCACAGTAAGTAACCATCAAGAAATTGGGGAAAAAAATTGGACAGTCCAAATAAGTCAAATTAGTTTCCCCAAATTTCCAACCATCGAGCGCGTAAACCCTTCCCCCTAATTTTTTCCGTACATCCAACTGCTCTCTTCTTCTATATTCCAACAAGAACAAGAACAACTCTCTTAAACTAGTACAAAAAGCTTTGTCTTAATACTCTAAGTCTATGGAGTATGAGTATGGAACCATGAATATTTGAACTCAAACCTAATTCATCACGACAAATTTTCTCACTTTCTCCTCTTTTTCACTGAAATCCCTATCGCTTTGTCTCCACCAACAGCTTGAACGACTTCTTCTTCTCTAGAACAGCAAGCCCCTTTCTCTACAATATATTCAACCAACTATAGTAGCTAGAAACGTTGGTAAAAACCTTTCTTTGTCTAAAACACCTTCCTTTCTCATGTTTTTTTTTGTTAATGCCCCTTTATAAGTTTGTGGATTTTTGCAGATGTGTTGGAGCGAGCTTTGCAATATTTTCAGTTGATTTCGATCCCTTAAAGGTTCAATATTTTTTACTGTTTTAAATAAAGTTTTTGCATTGAGAAACAATATGCATATTGTTTATAAATTAGTATTTTTTAAAGTTGTGTTTTTTCATTGTTCTATTATCATCTTTGTCTTAACTAGTATATTGTATAAAGCTATAATTATTTTCATTGTAATACATCGTATAAAGCTCTATTTTAACTATTATCATCTTTGTGTAAATTATTGTTATAGAAAGTTGTGATAATTTGATGTTCACTTATACTGCTGTCTTTTAGTTGATTGTACTTCTTCTTGGTTGTTGTGTTGGTTTTTATGTAAGGGTGTTGTACATTAATTTTGTAACTCTGTATTGTTCTCTACCTTATTTGGTTAATAGTTTATTTGTTTGATAAAGATGTCTACGACGGCACTGCCAATTAGTAAGACATGGATGAAGTTGCCAACATTGTCAACTGAATTTATCGAAGGTGCTCGATCATTCATTAAATGTACACAAGATAGTTTGGGGAAAGAAATTGATTGGTACTGTTGTTCATGTGTGCAATGTCGTAACCTAGAGAAAAGATCAGCTGAAAATATTTTTTTCCATCTGATTACAAAGGGTATGGTAACCTCTTATACATTGTGGGTACAACATGGAGAGTCTTTTTCTAGAAATGATGTAAATCTTGGTGTTGGTGCTAGTACCTCGACTATTGTCAACGATGAAATTATATTCCCAAGGATGGTGGACATGGTGAATGATACATTTGGACATAGTCGTCCAAATGATTTAGAGGCATGCCTGGATGAAGTTGATGATAATGATGATGCTCGTGATATTAATAGTTTAGAAAATGATATTCAAAGTAATTTACCTACGGATAATCGATACAAAAAATTAATGGAAGATGCATTACTGCCATTGTATCCTTTGTGTCATGGCGAGGATATGAAGTTGTCAGCTACAATTGAGTTGTTCGGTATGAAGGTTAAACATAGGTGGTCCAACAATAGTTTCACAAATCTGTTGGAATTTTTGAAGAGGTTTCTACCATATAACAATACGTTGCCCGTGAAAACATCAGATGCTAAAAAATTGATAAAGTCATTGCGTATGAAGTGCGAGGTTATCCATGCTTGCCCAAATGATTGTATTTTGTATTGGAAAGGCAATGTGGATAGAAATACGTGTCCCGCTTGCAGTGTAAGCAGATGGAAACCAGTTAAAAAGTCCAAGCCAAAGGCTAAACCTATTCCACAGAAGAAGCTTAGGTATTTTCCTATAACTGAAAGGTTGCAGAAAATGTATAGCGTGCCATGGCTTGCAGAAAATATGACTTGGCATGCAAACTTAGTTGAAAACTCAAGTGATATGCGTCATCCAGTAGATTCTTCTTGCTGGAAATCAGTTAACTATCGGTGGCCCGATTTTTCAAGTGAGAAACAAAATGTTCGATTAGGACTAGCTACTAATGGATTTAATCCTTTTGGTAACAAAAATAGTGTTCATAGTACTTGGCTTGTGATGATAGTACCTCATAACCTTCCTCCATCTTTGTGCATGCACAAAGAGTTTGTCATGTTGACACTACTCATTCTGGGTCCAAGTAGTCTAGGAGATGATATTGATGTTTACTTGCAGCCATTTATTGAAGAACTTAGGAACTTGTGGTTAAAGGGGGCTGATACATATGATTCATACAGTAAAAAGATGTTTAACATGAAAGTAATTTTATTGTGGACTATTAACGATTTTCCCACATTGGGCCATCTTTCGGGGTACAAGACTGCTAGAAGGTATGCTTGCCCTGTTTGTAGTGAAGGGATAGATTCGAGATGGTTAAAACATGGGAAAATTTTTGCATACATGTGTAGAAAGTTTCTAAAAGACAAAAATCATCCTTTTAGAACTCATAAATCCCAATTTAATAGAAAGGAAGAACATGACTAGCATCCTCGTTTGAGTGGTTCAGTAGTGAAGCTGAAAATGAGTCAAATTCTGACTATATATGGTAAGGTGAATGGTAAGAAGAGGAAGAGGTCTGCAAGAGAGATGAAATTGACTGCTTGGTCAAAGGATTCTATCTTATTTAAATTACCATATTGGGAGGTACTCACTTATTTTTTTCTTTTTTTCTATATAATATTACTATAATTTTGCATTCCATCTTGCTTATGATAACATCATAACATAAATGTTGCTTGCCACAGTTCCTTCCTATTCGTCACAATGTAGATGTGATGCACGTGGAGAAAAATGTAGCAGAAAACCTCCTTGCCTCGATCATGGACGCTCCCAAATCTAAGGATGGGATGGAAGCCTGTAAAGACCTAAAGGCTAAAAAAAAAAAAAAAAAAAAAAAAAAAAAAAAAAATGTTGCAAGTAGAAAAGGATGGGAAGTTATCATATCCTAAGGCACCTTTTTGTCTTTCCCGTTCAGAGAGAGAAATTATATGCAAAACTTTGCACCAATTGAAAGTTCCAATTGGATATAGTGGAAATTGGAAACACAATGTGAGCTTGAGTGATTTTCAATTGAAGAGCCTAAAGTCACATGATTATCACATTCTTTTACAACACCTATTGCCAGTGTTGTTGATGCACGCTTTCAAGAAGCATAAGCCATTGCGTGAAGCTATTCGACAGTTTTCATTGTTCTTCAATGCCTTGTGTTCAAAGGTTATTTGTCGTGTGGAGCTTGAAAATATGGAAAACATGTTGTGGAATCATTATGTGTATTTGAAAAGTACTTTCCGCCTTCCTTTTTCGTATCCATGACACACCTTGTTTTACATTTGGTGGAGGAGGCTAAAGCTTGTGGACCAGTTAGATATCGTTGGATATACTTGTTTGATAGGTTAGTGAAATTTCTTATACAATGATTTCTTTATTTTGTTATGCTAGATATTGATTAAAGGTGACACAGGATGATGAAAACATACAAATGGTGCTTTGGGAATCAGAAATTTCCAGAAGGGTGCATTACAGAGCAGTACCTCAATGAAGAAGCAATGAGGTACTGTATGGAATATATCCCATCGAGTAAAAGAGAAATTCACAACAAAAAACAAAGGGATGCTTTACATGATAAAAGTGAGTGTGGTTACCTATTGATAAAAATGGAAAACACTACACACTTCCAAGTTTGCAATACCAGCAAGCACGCAAATGGGTTTTGTGAAAGTTGATTGAAAATGCTGATTGGGAAAGGTATTATTTGATATTCTCTGTTTTCAATTTTTAGTTAATATATGCATGTGTATGCTTTTAATAATAATAGTTGATTTGGTTAATATCACAGCAAGTACGAGACCTACATCCAAAGCTTCAAATCCAAGGGAAAAAATCGTAGAGATGCATCAACAAAAAAGGAGATGGACTAGATTCCTTGGCTAAGAAAGCAACTTGAGAAAGAAGAGATGTACAGGTTTAAGAGGCTTGCTGATGGTCCATCTTTTTCTACCAAGTCATATAATTCCTTTTCAATAAATGGCTACGTGTTTTCTACATACGATTCAGAAGTAAATATGACAACTTGAAATAGTGGAGTCTCAATGAAGGCATTTACCAACTTTAGGGCAAGTGCAAAGGACAAAAACTTAGACACTTATTATGGAGTCATCAAGTAGATACTTAAGTTAGATTACCATGACTTTAAGGAAATAGTTTTCTTTTGTGATTAGGTACGTATTGAAGATAAAAAAAATGGTTATTATGTTGATCCAGATACGAACTTGGTTTTTGTAAGTCTAGATAGGTGGAAAAAAAAATCAAATGAAGATGACGAAACATTCATTCTTGCTTCTGAAGCTGCTCAAGTTTTCTACTGTAAGGATCTTAGTAGAGATAGTTGGCATGTCGTCTTGCATGCTCCTAAGAGATCGAACCATGATGTGGATACTTAAAGTAATGGAAAACTTAGATGGTTCACCCGCTTTAATGGGTGACATTATGGAAGCCGATGGAGTTTCGTAGAGAGTGAAACCAAAGTTAGATTAGGGTGCATGTTATGTACTTGTTTTTTTGTGTTTGTTTGCTGGTTTTGGTATTTCTACTTGTGCATTTCTTTTGTTCTATTTTCTGCTATCAGGAGGTGAAAAGTGCCTAGATCATGTTTTAGATATTGGATGATACTTAATTTTGTACAAGTCTAACTTTTTGGAATATATTTAATCTTGAATGGTATGATCTTTTGTCTAAAATCAATTTTCTTTTGTTATCGTAGGTTAGACTTTTACTAACATACCTGGAATTTTGTGATTTCATTATTTAGTTTGGATTCAATCATGCCACAAAGCAGATCTTATCATGAAAGTGACTGAGAAAACGACTCACAGCCCGAAGAAAATGAGTCACAACATGAAGAAAGTGAGCCCGAACCTACAGGTGACAATATGATCATTATTTGTTTCATAATTGATGTCGTTTCATAATTGTATCATTTGGGAATTGTATTTCTTGTAATCTCATGAATTTATCTAAATGTTTAGGTACAAAAATGCAAGTTCAATTCAATAGTAAGGGGCAACCTGTTGGTCCTGGTTTTACATAATTTGTCTTTTTTATTGGTAGAATGGCTAGAATGCATTGTCTACCTACTTATACTGATTGGCCCATTGTGCCAGAAACAATCAAGAAACACTTGTTGAAAACCATCACAGTAAGTATGACATACTCTGTTGTTCGAATTTCTCTGGAATGTTTTTAGATGTTTGCTATCTTTGGATGGAGTCGTGTACCATCTTCAGCAAGTACACTGATGCTATTAAGGCTATCAAGGCAATGGTATGAT
Source organism: Coptis chinensis (assembly GCF_015680905.1). Classification (NCBI taxonomy): domain Eukaryota; kingdom Viridiplantae; phylum Streptophyta; class Magnoliopsida; order Ranunculales; family Ranunculaceae; genus Coptis; species Coptis chinensis. The sequence goes on from NC_141456.1 coordinate 45,101,672, forward strand.
GCCCCCAGGCTAATGCTATGTGAGGTCTGTGTTCCATGAGACCAGGAAAGCCGCTGATCTAAAAAAGCCTTGGTTTTAGGATAGCAAGAGCTGCTCAGGGTGACATGTTTGCATTGTCATTGTCCTTGAACAGCCCATCAACATTCAATACAATCCTGACTCATTCAGTTCTCACTTTTTCATAGAAAGTTTAATTTTATTTTCACTTTTCATTCTGGTATCATATTTAAGGATAAATATGATCTGTCACTTGATCGTGAAGCTGATATTTTGCTAAAAGCCAACATATCTTGGAAGGGTTGGAAATATAGACTTCGCATAGTATATGATAAATTTGAAACTAATGTTGTGTGTATAGAAACCTTAGACATACCAAAGCGTACAAAGAAAGAAGATTAGGAAAAATTTATTGAAATTTGCTCGACGGATGAGGAGAAAATAAAGCGAAAAAAAAAAGGCAAGTTGTCTAGGGAACATATGAAGTTGCCACACACATCTGGTAGACACAGATGTGCTAGGATTGAAGAGCAACTAGTATTTTCTATTTTTCGCTAATATCTTCTAGATTCACTGCAATACTATTTTACACTTATTGGGTTTGTGTATTCATTTTAGATTAAGGAAAGTCCTAATGGTATAGTCACAAGAACGCAACTATTTGTGGCTACACATACAAGTAAGGATGGGTCATGCCCTTTTCCAGCTATGAAGCCTTCTCTAGTAAGATTTACATTTTAGTTTTCTTTAAACTTTACTTTACGATGAAGCAATCATTTGAATTCTAGATTGGTGTGTATGACATTCATTTTTGCTTTTAGGCGACTTGTGAGCCTGGACCTCTACTTGGGAAACAAAGATTTAGATAATGATGTTGTGGCAAAGTTGTGCTTGATCTATTGTTAATTTTTTTTTATTTGCATTGCCTAATGAATAACCACTTGATACATATTGTTGAAAAGTACCTTAAATGTCATAATATTGGTCTTAGAACATGAGAAGAGTGTGGTCAACTGCATTCTATTCTCGAAGCATGCTCCTTCTAGCCATACCAGTTGCATTTTCTCTATAAGCCCCCTTTGCAAGCTTAGTATGATAGATGAGGTCCTCCACCTATTTTAGTAAAACATCAGGTCATAGGAGACATGAAAATTAATAACTACTATCTTGATTAGTATAGAGTTTACGCATTTACTATAGAATCAGACGAGATCTTGACGCCCTTGACATCCTCTACTTTATCAGTAGATGCTCGTCGAACAAAAATGAGGTACAAACCAACAGTAATATCACTTAAGCTCCAATCTTGAATCCCAACTTTACTTCGTTGAATGCTTGCAATAATCTCAGAAATAGATCGAGTACTTGTTGGTATTTTGCTTCCATCGCCATTCCCTTGGAAATGTACATAAAGTCAGTCTTTATGCCGTTGTGCAATCTATACAAACTATTTAAAATAGTGATCAAGCCTATAAATTTCTACACAGCGAATTAGAGTAACTAACCTGCTGGTAAAGCCCACTTATACAACTGCAAAGCAGGTTCAAGGGGTTTAGTGAGCCAAGCAAGTTCTAAATTCCATTTGTTATCGGTCAAATTGTCTTCATCAGAAGTGTATTTACTGATGATACCTTTTTCATTATTTTTATAAACATGAGAAGAGTGTGGTCAATTGCCCAGTGCAAAGATTCTAATTAAAGTAAGAGTCTAAGACAAAGAAGGAATTATATTTTACGTACAGGTCTCTTGTGTAGACTTGGCATTATATTTTAAATCAAGGGACCTACCATTTAGAGGAAGATCTTAAGTCACTGTACTACATGGCAAAAAACAAGAGGAGTTACTGTTTTTCTCCGTTGCCTTCCCTTCCTAGTACTAGTATTATTGAATTATTGTGTTAATTTTCTCTTTGATTAGGTTTATGGTCGTGATGGAAAGGGTCGAGTTAGAGGACTAGGAACTGGTTTCACAAAGACTATTATACATGTCGCTGCTCCTTATAAGAAAATTGCAGAAGAAGAAAAGAGAAAACGTGAAATTACAGATGAAAATGTCCGACCAGTGATGCAACGTCTTGATGAAGAGTCGACCGCACGTAAGATCCTTCAGGAAAAAATGGAGGTTTATGTGCATGATCATTCAGAGCTCAGAAGTACTTCTTAGGTACTTAAATAAAGTTGGAAGACTGAACAAAATCTTGATCTATATGTTGGTTCTTAAGTTATTCAGTTTAAGTGTGCGTATCTTCCCTTTGAAATATGATTGTTTGTTGGTAAGAATCTTGATCTATTGTTAGGAACTCATCACACCACACTAAGTCATAGAACCAACAAAAAAGTAATAGCCCAAACTCACATATTTTCTCCTGGTTTGAAACACCTTTTTTTAGCAAAGCACGTCCTCTAGGACTTTACAAACTTCTAGTAACAAAGAAGTTACGTACTGTATAAGAAGTAAATGGTGGTAAGAGCATTATCAGGAATACCCATTTCTTCCAATCCAGTTCCAGTCATGATTATAATCTTATCTGGTAAGCTACTTAAAGTTTAATTATGCTATTTCCATTAATCTACTCAACATTGAAGGATGTGATTGTGGGGAGTTTTCTCAGTTTTGAGTACGTTGTGTTGTGCATGTCTAGAGTTTTTTTGTTGATGGGATTTAGTTTTACTCAACATTTAGATAGTTGGATCCGGGCACAAACTGTGCAAAATTTGTGACCAAGATGCATGACAGGGAGCAAAATCTATACCTGTAACACTGAAATAGCATAGCGCTGACTTACTTTATGTACTGGTTACTGCTAGTGCTAGTGTTGACTTACTGTACTAGTGTATTGCTAGTGGACTTACAGAGTGAGTTGTACTGGTAGCTATTGTTGTTTTTTGTAACAACTAGTGTTGTACTGTTAACTCTACTTACAGAACTGTACTGGGTACTTACTTGACTTGGAAAAAACAAGCGCCTGATCAGATCAATCAAGAGATAGGGTTCAGCCAAACAACTTTTTCCTAAGCAAGGACTACGCTGGCGAGTGACGATTGGCCAAGGTGAACCCTCGTGGTGGAGTACTATCTGACAGAATTGACGGATCACTACCTTGGATTAATTTATTACTTTTCCCCTTTTCTTGAAATTAAGTGATAGTATATTTTAGTATCTGAGATAGAAGTGTATAACAAGTTTGGGGAAATCAACTCCTTTCGGTTGCACTGCGGGAAGCATATGTTCACTGTCTGTTGCTATATGGGATTTGGTGAGATTTGTCATGTTACTCCATCTTTACTCTCTCATTAGTGACAGTGATAAGTTGGAAGGGAGCAAAGAGTTCCATTTGAATTACTTTTAGTTGACTTGTGAAGTTTAAAAGAGTCAGGACGAGGGATTCCAGATACCTCCACCTGCTATGTGAATTATGCTATGTCACGTCATACTCTATGTCGTAGGCTTGGTGTTTGCTTCATAGGCTGCAATGATTGTCTTGCAATGATGTCTAGCGTTACTGGCCACATGTTAGATGACCTTCAATATAATCACAAATGTTGATAGTTTGTTATATGCATTTGTACTTAGATTATACTTTTCATGTTCTAGGCAAGACAATCGCCACATGTTTCACCATTCACGCATTGTCTTTTGAAGAACTTCAAAAAAAGAACTGTTGCACTTGGAAGTGTGTCTAGTGATGTTATATTTACTGATTCATATTTCATAACAATAGATGACATCTTTGATTGTACAGCTGAGTTGTATGTTGGGGAAAGAACACTTGCTGATATTTCAATTGGAGATACAATCACATGGCCCAAGAATTTTGTTGAGTCAATTTGATGTATGTTGGTTCGCTTTCTTTATCCACCTTAGTTCATTTTGTATATGCTATTAACATGAAGATGGGTATATATGGAGTAATGGAAAATACTCATGTATGTAATGAAATGTGAAATATTTTGAGAAAACTATGAAAAAACTACAAAAAAAAACTCTTGTACTGATACTTGAATTGCATTCTAGTAATATTTTGAGAAATGGAAGTGTATGTTTTGTAGAAATATTGAGTAAGGTAGTGTATGTTTTGATTGCAGTGTTATTTGATTACGTGATTATTGTATCTGGATGAATGTATTTGGGTTGCCAATATTTGTTTTTTGCAGGTGCAACTAATATATATAGGCCGCTTTATTTTTGCAACATATTCCTTCTGGAAAAAATAAAAATAAAAATAGGTGTGCCTAGAAAATTGATGACTTAAAACTGTCAAGAACAAATTGACAATTCTAAAATCAACGGACTTCCACGTCAAGAAACAACAAAAAAACCACAATTTCAAAATAAATTTGGGCATAATTGACAAGTGAAAAGAACAACTTTGATGAACCTCACCTGTCAATAATATTAAAAATAAATGACGGTTTGGAAATAATGTCAACATTAATTTGGCTATTTGATTGGCATTAACCGTCAAAAAAAAATACTACAGGGAAAAACTTGATAGGTGTAATGACGGTTGATATTCGTCAAGAAAAACATTTTTTGACGGGTTCTACTCGTAAAAAAAGTTTTGTTTTGACGTAGTGACATGTGAATCATGTAGAATTATATTAAAATTATAACCAGTAAGGGTTCTACAAGTCCGCCAAAGAAAAGAAATCGTCAGTTCAACTCCGTGAACGTCCTAAACTCCTGAAGTTACTGGACTAATTCAAAACCGAAAGCCTGGACTCAACCCAATACTGGAGTGACAAAGAACAGGTTGTTCTTTTACTGAAATCCACACTTATAAAACTCTGAAATATCATTCCAACTCCTAGTTCTATTTTACAATAGTTGTTCCAATATCAAAACCTGACTTTTCTAGGAGTCGCGCGTGCGACCTTATCTAGAGCTCCAGACTCCGGAATTGGTCAATCTCTATCATTTTGGGACATGATGAGAAATAGAACCTAATTCTCTAAGTAGTAATTCTGGAATCCAAAATCATAGCCTAATCCTCACATGAGCATCATTAACCCTCCCTTTGAGAGGGTTTTAGCTCATGATCATGGGATTAAAATGATCATGCAAGTTATGTTATGTTAATGTAAGAGTGGGAGAACAAGAAAAGAAGAAGAGCTGATTTTTATTAGAAGAAAACAACAAGTGACTCCATTAACACTATTCAAGATAACTAACTTAAGCTTTTTTTTCTAAAAATGATAACACATGCATGAATGAGATAGTAAATGCTCCCAAATCCAAAAGCAATACATATGAGAGCATTCTCTCATTTCCCACGTGAAATCACCTCCCTCCAACTACTCACATCTTTTATACCAAGTCTTCAGATATAGGTAAGGCGATTCTTCATCTTTTATGGATTCTTCAACAGCTTCTGCATCATTTCCTTTATCTTCGAGCAACTCTGTAAACTGAAGAAGACAATTGCCCCTCTACAAGTGCTGGTCACCAAGACCATGTAGCACTGGGGGTTCCAAGCCATAAATCCCCTAGTGGAGGTCAAGGATGCTACCACAAGTCCTATCTATGCCCACTGCATCTAGAAGTCATGGCTTCCACCTAAAGCCAGAGCCGCTGAGCATGTACGCCCAACTGAGAAGGTTGATTACTTCGCTGAAGATGCCACTCGACAGTTCACTCAGCCCATGGACGGAATTCACTTTCTCCATGGAGGCCAGAGGATTCTGCACTCATATCTCCACCAGCTCAAGGAAACTTAGGGTAACATCATAACAGAATAGCGGAATATTAGAGCGGAACAACATGCCCTTAGAGAGGATAAGTGGACCTTCCAGCAGGAGCAGCGATGTTTTCAGCACAGTGTCACTAGAACACTGCAGAGCATCAGAGACGTGCTCCCGCGTAGTGATAGACATGCCAGGCCTTGACGTCAGCAAGGAGAAGGATCTTCTAGACGTCAAGATAAATCACGCACGGATTCTAACTAGGATTCCTAGTGTTCGTATAGTTGGATCTATTTATTGTTATGTTTCTTTTTCACGTGTATGGCGTAGTACAAGTTTAACTTTATGTTTAATATTATCTGCTTGTTTTATTTTAGTTTGTTTTTCTTGTAAAATTTGGTTTATAAGTAGAAGGTAAAACAGATATATCATGCCAAAATTTTCTATTTTCTTCATGTATTTTATGTTTTCAAAAATACAAAAACCCAAAAAGATTTTATAGTCGAACAAATATCCCTAGTATAATAAACTATGTATTTCTCGTTCTATATCAAACAACCCACGCCCCAAACTTATTTGGGGGTGACGTATTTTCATCATTAAGAACATAATACATGTGTATTGCCATTTTTGCTCATGTTTCTATGGTAATCTCTTTCCTTATCTCTTCATACCTTGCGGACAATCATAGTTATATCATAGATTTGGTATAGTAACATTTTGCAAAAACTAGACATTTTCTATATAGTATATATAATAGTAAGTTTCTTCCTTTCCAAAAAAAATTTCGAAAAAAACCAAAAATATTTTTCCATTTTGTATTAAAAAGTCTTGTTTCCTTTTTCAATGATGAATAAAAAGTTTAAAAGTCTCATTATAGCAATAGAGTAAGGACTTGTTCTTCGTACTTAGACTAATACGTACAATAGTTTCTGCATCTTTTCATGAATGGAATGCATCATCATTTGTTTGTATATAGCAGTGAGTTTCTGAAGCCAAGGTTAGAACAATTAAGTTCCATATCCTGTGAGAATCTAGCCAAAAGCCTCATCTAAATGATTATTAAGTGATGACACAAAGGATGTCCGGATAGAAAGACCACACGTCCACTTGCTTGATTACCACGCCATATCCTATGAGGGAATTTAGGCCCTTTTTGGATCGATATAGCCAAATAAACGTTAAAAACCCAAAAATATAGTTTTCCTCTAGTTACCCCTCTTAAGCCTTCACCCTTTCTAAAAGCCTTTTTATTCTTCACCAAAAATTCATAACCCATCACAACACACAATAAAAAAGCTTACCCAGCTTTTGAGTTGAGAACTGGATGGATATCAGAAAAAGAGAAGAGAAGACCTTGTACAAAAATAGAACAGTTATTTGCTTCAAAAGAGAAAAAGAAAAGAAAAGAAGAAACGAAAGACCCATCAAAAACCAAAACTCCAAAAATTCAAAGGAGTCAAAAATAGAATCTCCCAAAAGTTCAAAATCAAAAGGAGACGATATCAAAAACAAAAAAAAAAACAAAAGCAAAGTTAGAACTCCCAAAACTCAAAATCATACGTAGTCACAAAGCCAAAGGCTAAAAGAATGTATCACAATTCGGAAGCAAAAGAACAAAACGAGGTTCTTCTCTGGTTATAAGTATCTTGAAGACCCAGTTTCTCTTCTTATTAGATTTTGTTTTTCCCTTCCTTTTTCTTTCTAAACTAGCACCCTAGCCCCGTAACTCCTAATAAAAGACCTCTAGCTCGATTAGGAATAGGATGGTGTGATAGTAAGTGGCAAGTGTGATCAATCAACCCCAGTTTCTTTAGATGTCATTTGAGTATGCGAGGAATATAAGTGTCAGCTATACTTGAGAACAAACCTTGAGTGAATCTATCAGAGAGTTGTGATTGCAACACACCTCTGTGAGAACCCACCTTAAGGAAGCTCTCCAAAAGCCTTGGAAACGACTCTACTTTTTTATTTCATTACTTATGTTTTGTACAATTATCTTTAGATGCTTAAATTACTATATATATGTTATTCTAAGTTCAAAGGAGCTTGTCCTTATTCACCACTAATGAGATGTATGAACTTCTAAGAATAAATAAGGAAACAAGACCTTTTGTACTAAATAGAAGAAGTTTGTGAGTACCTTCACTGGAAAACTCTCATGAGGCTTAACACTCATCCACTAGGAAATTCCTAGTGGTTTAAGGCCTTGTTGCATACGGTCAATGCAATCACACTCTGCGAAATGAGATTAGTATAACGTATAATAAATCACTCATTTGTGATCTTAGTTTTTTTTTTCTCATCCTTGCTTGAGGACAAGCAAGATGCTATTTGGGGGTGGTGATCATAAATCACTCTTAACGAAAAGACAACTAGTAGCTTTTACTGCCTTTTTCAGGTTAAGGAGTATTTCAGTCCACTTATCATAAAAGCTGCATCTTAGCACCAAAAAAGCATTAATCACACTTATTATGAAGACCAGTAGCTTCTGTGGAAAAGTGCTAGAAAAGTCAAAATTAACCGGTCAAAGTCAACCAGTAAAAGTCAACAGTCAAAATCCTCTAATCATAAGTCCACTGATGGAGGCCCTTATCTCAATTTATGACGACTTATCCCTAAATCTACTTTGGTCAAGAAGGAACCAAAAAGCAAAAGCAAAAATGAAAGGGTGAGGTGTCTAGTATGTAATAGATAAGGGCAAATCTATAAATAGCAAAAGTAGGGGTATATAAAAAAACAAGGGAGAGTGAACTCATCCATTGTCTTACGATCCAAACCATTTAGTTTGTTAAATTTTTTGTCTTGTTTTTCAATTTATGTTTTTATTTTTCTTGTTATTTTATTTCTTTTCAATCAATTTGTTATTTCGTTTTTCTTTGTTTTAATCAACTTATTGTTATTTACTTTTCTTTGTTTCAATCTTCAATCTTGTTTGCTTGCTTTCATTTCAATGTTTTAATCAATCTTCCTTTATGTTTTCAATGTCATTTCAATACAGCAATCAAAGCTTTCAAGTTTCCTAAGCTTAGAACCATTCTAAACCTACAAGAGTCTACCTTTCTTCATCATATCTCCCTCACTCAAACTCTAAACAATTTAGGATGAACCTCAACTTCTAAAACAAAACTCTTTTGAAATATACTCACTACAATCTAAAGCTTCAGTAGACACCCTTAATAGGAGTACTTTAAACTTACTGTTAAGATATGTATATTGATGGAAAGCACGTCTAAGACGACCATATTGGCACACTTAGAACCTATAACATCTAAAAAAATAGAAAAAAATCTTGAACCAAACAACACTATGCATGTCAACCCTAACTTGATAAGCAACAACAATGCCCTATCAATTAGATATCTCCCTGAGTTAAACGTGATAAAATTGGTTCAATTTAACACACTTTAGTAAAGAACCAAACTGTTTAGTGGCATGTATGAATGAACCACGACGCTAATAGTAGAAGAAAATTTATGTAAAAACATCAGAGAGGAGTCAAGCACTCAAAACCCTCCAAATCAGCTAGCTTGATATAGTTACGTACCATGATTCATTGGATGCCATTTATATACTATTTAGTTAATTGAGCATTTATATATAATACATGCCTTGGGCATGCAACGTAAGAAGAACAACTCGAGATGAATGATGTCTTTAGTTTCTTACTACATTCATAACAACATGCATTTCTAAATCTATTGTGCGTTTTTTAGTTACTTTGACAAATAACGACCGGCCATATGTCCCAAATTGAATTTCACTGATCCAAGTCAATGATTGTCAAACTCAGCGAGAAGCTAGTACAATTTCATCTTAAAAAAAGAGAGAGAGAGAACAACAACAACACCTATGATAGAAATTAAAACATAACTTCTTTGGCTAGTTTCCATTTGGATTTGGATTAGGCTGATTATATATTTATATGAATTAGATTGGAAATGTGTTATTTATTTCATTATTTTTTATGATTAAGTACAAATATATATTGGTTATCCAATGGGATTGGAATGTTTCAATGAAATTAGCAATATATATGAGTGTTACTTGAAATTTAATGGATCATATTTAGATATGTAGTTTATTCAAGTGTGTAGTTTATTGTAGGTCCCCAATTTTGGGGGTTTTTATATATATTAACGTTTTTTTTTTCTTTTTCTAATAAAAAAAAACAATATATACATATCACTGTTTTACCCAAACCGTTATGACTAATGGTACGTTTTATGACAGTTAAAAAGGATGAATGCATAACAGTTTATTTAAAACTGTCACAAATGATATGATTTGCTGTGACGGTTTTTGTTTAGTTGTTACCAATTTTTTATGGTTTTGTCACAAGTGATATGATTTGTTAAGTTGTGACGGTTTTTTAGCAGTTAACTTGTTACTATTTTTTATGGTAGATAGAGGCTAGTCTGGAACAAATATTTGTGATGGTTTTGGGGAAAAAATAAATGACTCTCACTCCGTCACAGTTTTGGGGAAAAAAAACAATGACAATAGACTTTTTGTGACTGTTTTTAACAGTGATATAAAGCATTTTTTTTTCTTGTAGTGGGGTTTGAAAAAATAATAATAATCAAATTATTATACTTGTGTTGTTTGAAAGATTAATTGAAATTTTTTCAACAGTTTAGTTTTTTCAAACTATGTTACGTTAGTTGAAGTGGCGTCTCATATCTTGAAATCACTTCTCATATCTGCCAAGTGATATATCGATAGGGATGAAGGTATGGAGGGACCTTTGGAAGGCTGATTTTGCACATTTTTAAGGGATGAGGGACCATTGGTCCTAGCCCAAGAAGAATATATATGATTGTACGCACAAAAATGTGTACCTACGTCTAAGTAGTTAATTTTAGAGTCGCCACTAACTTTCTTAAAGAAAAATTGAGTAAAACCTATTTGAAGGACTAGCCCTCGAATGAGATGATATTGGGTTCGGGAGTCAAGGTACGATGTGGGAAGGTGTTAGGCACCCACACTCACCTTGTAAAAACAAGCATTACTTCTATTGAGGTGTAATGTTTTGAGATAGGCAAATGAAGAAAGCTTGAAATTTTAGTACCATGTTGGATGATCTTCGCTAAATTATTTAAAACCTAATAACTATATGCTATGATAACACTAATAAATAATCCTAATATGCAATGCTAAATGAAGAAAAAAGAAAGATGTCACCTTGTTTGGAATGTTCCCTCATACTTGATTATAGAATGATTGATTGATTATTGATGAATGATGATGAACTTGATCTTGAATTGACAATTTTGATGATCAAAACAGGTGATTTGGGAGAAGAAACATTTTTTGATGAAATAGAGCTTCTACTCAGGATTGAACTAGGAAAAAAGATGGCTAAAATGAAAAACTAGAAAGAAAGATGAAAAACACTAAAGAAAATAAGACTACTAGGCTATTAGCTCTGAATAACTAGCTGAAGATTATTAACTCTGAATAACTAACTAAAGATGTTTTTTGTAGGTAAATGAGACATCTATTTATAGTGTTTGGGTGTGGATTCCAATATGGCAATGAGTTTGATCCAATGGTTGAGTATTGATTAAGAAAAATCCAATGGCTTGATATCTTTCTAGATGTACCTCCTAATTCTGGGCCTTGATTCAAAAGGTGGAAAGAGAGGTGTGATCTTGTCCCTTAATTTCAAGGTTTTGTAGATGGATTAGGGAAAAAAACCAAACCCTAGACGTCCTCAATATTCGCACAATCTTGAGTTTCCAAACATAGCTCCAAAATGACATATTCTCTACAATATTCTTGATTTTAGGGTTCAAATAAAATCAAACAAAAAACGAAGGTTCTCTAGGGTTGTGGAGGCTTGAGAATATTCTAAAAACCCTAATGAAAAGGTCCAACACGATCTGGATCCACAGCCCATGAGAACATGTCCAAATCTAACCAAAAAAGGTCCATTTTGACCATTTTCTTAACACTGCAAATTCCCTTTGACTGGGTCAAAATTAGGTAAACTCTTCTTCACAAAAATTGTTCATTAGTCCATTAGGAAGGCTCATGAACTCTTAAAAATACCCTTGGGTCGAAATCTTACTCCAAAAATATATTGCATTGAATAGCGCGCACAACGGGCTAAACCGGGATAGGGCAAGATTAGGGTTTCTAAAATCCAAGAAAAGCCTAGGCAAGCTTTTAATCATTTCAAAGGATTTTTCAAGGGGAATTAAAATATGAAATAATCTCATCCAAAAAAAGAGTGGAAAATTTGAAATTTGAGCTCCAAAAGGGTTACATGGGCATTTTGGTCATTTTCAACTCAAAATTCAGAAAGCAACGGAACTTCAACCATAGCTAGAACATGACGAGGAGAGTTTAAATATGCTAATAGAAGATGAAAAAAAAAGGTTTGATGTAGAAATGAGGACTCTAGAATGCAAATCACTTTATATGATCAATTTTAATTCAAAGCAAAATCGCTAATGAAATATGTCTGGGGTGCAAAAATGGGGTGTCTAAAGCTGCCCCTCTTTGGTGGGAGGTTGCTTGCAATGGAGAGGAAAAGCCTTGGAAGCCCCATTTTTGCCAAGCTCCAACCAAAAGATCTCATGCAATTTTTTAAAAATTCATTTGAAACATTGTTTTGAAAGAGAGCATTTCCCTAGATATTTGAAATCCTCAATTTTTTGAAAAGTTGTTTGTGATGGCTTAAAAATGATTGAATGTTGGTCGATGCATCGAATGGGCTTATACCATGCAACATGATGACTAGATTATCTGTGGAAGCATCAGATGGACTTACACCACAAGACAAAATATCAATGCTAGGGAAGCATCAGACGGACTTACACCGCGTAACATGATATTGGTTGATTTAAAAATTATTATTTTTTGAAAATGATGATCTGAACAACTTTTTTGAAATCAAGGGACAAATTTTTTGAAATCTGATATTTCCAAGTTTTATTTTGGAAAACTGGTGAAATCAAATGGATTGATCAATTGATTTATGATTTTGACTTAAATTAAAGATTCTCATATAATGGTGATAACCAAACACTGACGAAAGACTCACCGGGATAGCAAGAAGATCCACTGGGGATAGGAGATTCTAAAGATGAAGGAAGAAGACACAGAAGAACACTGCTGGGGAAGATAAGTGATATGATGGAGATGAAAGATGGATGTTAGGGATGGTGATATTCAAGTTCAATCAATCAATCAAGGGTTAGTTTGACTTACCCCCTCCCCCCCCCCCCTCATTTGTAAGATCCAACGGTCATATTTCTTTATCTGAAAAAAAAAATCAATTACGTTCAAGTATATACTTTGATTGGAAAAGACTGTCACTATGAGTTCAAGTTGATCCATCCATGAGGCTGTCAGTAAAACTAATATTGTTCTCGCGAACAATTTTTATGTTGCACAATTTGGTTGCTGAAATGATATAAATGATCAAATGGTTGCCACTAGTGTGGTAGAAAATAAAAAGTTGATGAATATTTTCTCAGACTAGAGGGTAAGAACCCCATGATACTAGTATATTCACCATTTTTTTTTTGTTGAAAGTTTTTGATTTTTTTGATTTTTTATTTTTTTGGTCAAACTTGGTCAACTGTCAAAACTGGTCAAAATCGGGTCCAACAGGTCAAAAACCGGGTTAGCTAATGAAAACCAGGTCACACTGGACAACCGGATCAACCTGGACCAAACTGGTTAAACCAGGCCAAACCGTGCAAGAACCAGGTAAGATGCACCGAATCATCTTTCAAAATAGATCTTTTATTTAATAGAAAGGAATCTTTGACAATTCAAATGCTTTTGTCCTTTCTTTTCTTTTTTTTTTATTGTAAAGCCTATTTTTAAATGAGATCAGTAACTTTTTGATGCTAGCGGGGTTCGCGCCCCAGACCTCTGGTATCATCACCCAAAGGTTTTACCGACTTTGCTAGTCGGCACATACAAAAATGTGTAGGCAAGCCTATTTTTAAAGAGATCAGTAACTCAATGGTGTGTAGCGGGGTTCAAACCCCAAACCTCTAGTATCATCACCTAAAAGTTTTACCAACTAAGCTAGAAAGCACTTACAAAATTAAACAAAGCTTCCTATTTGCGTACAAGCTTTCCCAAGCAATCATCAGGCGGTCTAAAATCACATACTCTATATAAACACAGTCAAGGAGAAAGAAGCATACCTTAGCTGACGTCTAGCAAGAGAGAATATGGCAACCATGAAACGTCATGCAATCATACGGTAAGCTAGTACAGTTTTTTCTTCTTTTTTCTTTTTTTTAGTAAGATCAAACACGTCATCTGTACTAATTAAAACTTACCTGCAAAACCTTGTTAGTTCGATATATACAAGGAGAGAGAAGGAAATCATACCTGTTGACCGTCCAAACAAAGGACAGTAACAAAGTGACTATGGTGTCGCCATGCTTATGCCTGCCAATCGTAAGCTTAAACTCTATTTGATTCAAACCTCACTTAATTACCATATTTGCCAATGGTAGCAACTATTCTTTCACTGTACTTTTGGAATTTTGTAGTCATGGATAGCACTTGAGCTTTAAGAAAAACAGTTTCTTGGCAAAGAATAGGCACGGGCATTATTTCTCTCCATGACAGGTTAGTACAATATACATGATGTACATAAAACTATAATGCAACTACATTATTAGTGGAATATGCATGAGTGAGTAGATACTGGAGATTATGATATATACATGTCCGAACCAAATTATGTGAATGCTATGTTAGTACAAAAAGTACATGGTTTAGTTAGGATATATTGGCTTCAGAATTTTCTACATTATTTTATTGTCATCCTAGATATTTCATCATAAGCCATCCAAATTAAACCAATTTTTTTGAAAACAAATCATTTTTTTTTAAATTCATTTTGAAAACAATAAAAAACAAAAACATTTTTTTTTTGTTCCACAGAATAACAAAACCCACAAATGATTGAATAACAAGTGAGCGTGGGGGAATTAGTTACCGACAAAAAGATGAGCATGAGGACGACCATAGGATAGAAGTACGATCAAACTTGGCACCTATGAATTAGATGATATTCTTTTCCCTTTGATTGTTTGACCTTCACAAAGCACTGAACGACACCCAAAAACTTTCTTCCAAAACAGACAAAGCATAATGCATAGGACCAATCTCCTAGACACAACTTCCTCATACATCGCAATCACTAGTAGTGAATCCTCCAATGCTTTCTTTTTTTCCTTTTTTTCCTTTTTCAATTTTTTTTTCCTTGAGTACTTCTCAACTAGGAGACATAGTGGACTTAGAGATCAAGAGCGGACTTTCATGGGACTGTAACGTAGGCTTAGGTGATGGGCTCAGAAAGAAGGGTTAGGATCAAAAAAATTCTTTTTGGAGTAGAACTTGTCATATAAAAAGGGGATGAACAATGCTGAGATGATATAGATCCCAAATCTTTAAATGAAACTTCCCCTTGCTTTGATTTTTTATTTTAGATCGGTGTCGATTACTTAGTGCAACTATAAGAATTTTTACTTCTGACGAGGTTATGACCATTTTGCCCCTTGCACTAAGATTTTTTTTTTTTTTTTTTTTTTGTGAACACCTTCGGATAATATGGGGATTGATAATTTGGCAATCAAAGATGGATGGAATAATACCCCTGGACTATGACAAGCTCTATGAAAATAGGTATGGGTAATCTATGGGTAGGCTAAGGATTTATTAGGCTTCCTAAAGGATATGGGCTTGTATTGTGGGAAACAAAAGAATAGGCTAACGTTCAAATGGGCTTCAATCAGGAACATATGATATTAGGTAGGTTGACTTGGCTAAAAACAAAATGAGCAAATATGGCATGTTCCATCGTCTCTCTAAGATTTCAATTATACTCTTTGTCTCAAAATAAACAGAGTTGGGTAAAAAGTAGTACCTCTTTAATTGGTCAGCATTAGTAGGATTTTCTTTATAGAATCTTTATAGTGAATGGACATTCACTGTTGGGTTTGAACTTTCTGGTTCATTGATTCCACTCTAGTCTGGATACACTTGCTCAGCTTTACTTACAACAATCTGTCTCCATTGGCAATCTAAGTGAGTAAGTTCCACTAGAAAATCAATGTCCTCCACTTTCATATCTCGGCTCTTAAAAATGTTGATCTTAGATGAACTCCTCTTAGCATTCTGCTCTTTGATGTAGTTAGAATTGAGTCAGCTGACTACTTTGATAGATAGCTCTCATGTCTTCGATCGATGCAAATGGATGTTAATGATATAATATGGAGTTTGCCCTCTCCATGGTAGGGTAGCTGATTGGATGATTGGCTAAGTAGTCATTGATTGATGGATTGCAGAATTTGCCCCTTCTACGGTAGGGTAGTTGATCAAATGATGTTGTGGAGCTTTGCCCTCTCCACAAGGGTAAATGCATAATGCTAAATGGTAATGTTAATGCTGGTGATCTTAGACATTTGAAAAATCTTCTCAAACATAACCGCTAAACTTGCTTCCTCATTAATATCTTTTTCTCAGTGTGTGATTCCTTCATCTTCGACCAATGGAAATCATATGCCATCTTATGAAAATTTGGTTGTCATAGCTCTCAACACTTCATACTTCACTAGATTCACTCAGTAACTCGTTCAGGCTTCTACGCTCAGAGGGGATCAAGGTTATACCAATTTGTACATAGTGTGGTTCATCTATGGTACCAAGCTTGATTTTCCTTGTCTCCATTCCTTCTTCATCGTCAGAGGGAGGGGATCATAATAACCTGCATAACTCATTCAATCATCTTGCACTAAGGCAAGCGCGTAAATCATATTTTGTGGGATTTTGGAAACGTCTTTCTTTCTTCTTCTTTTTGGTATTTTTTAATTTTTTTTTTAATTTTGTTTGGGTTTTTGAAATATCTAGATTTTTTTGGATTTTGGAAATATTTGAATTTTTTTTTTGGATTTTTGAAATATATGATTTTTTTTTTAATTATTTTTTCATCAAATAAAAGAACAAAACAAACTACTTGAGAGTAGAAAACTTATCTATGTCAAGTAGTGGACCGAGATCAAATATATGGGAATTGATCCGAAACCCCTCAACCAATGTTGTAGCTCCATGTATGAGTGATGAATTTTCTGAATGATGTGGTTTCTCCATAAGCAACATAACAAATGTCTTGACGCTTTGTAATTTGTATGCCATACCCCCTACGAAGGCAGCTTTCCATCCCGGGTCTAGTGCATGAATTCCATCAAAGACACATGAGTTCCTAGACGTGTCCCTAGCTTGAAAGTGATGGTGATGATCGAATGGCCATTTCATATGATTATGGTTGGTAGTGTTTCCCAGCCTCTCTATTGTCAACTCGCTCTGGGTTTGATAAGAACTGGATCTTGAAGAGACAAACATAGAGTAGTCCCGTTTACCAAATACCAATAAGGTCATTAGAAGAATAACATGCCAGAATATTGCAATGGCAAATGACTTCGATTTTCTTAAGCTCAGCATCTGATCTTCCAAGTGTGAGGAAGATGTCAAGTCTTTGAGACTAGGAGTAAGACTTTCAAAATGCCTAACATTGGAATTCGGCTTAGCCATTATGAGCCAATTTTAGAGAAAAGTAGTGCGAAAGCATCACTATAGTCCTCTTGATCTCCCAAAAGTGAAACACATTGATTCTTTGACTTATCAAGTGTGGGGAGACTTGATAGATGGATGATATCATGGTGGTAGTCCTCTTGATTGTGTACTAGTAAAGTGACCTTGATAGTAGAAATGCAATCTTCTTCTCCATCAAAAATAGGAGGACAAAACATGTCAAAGAGCTCGATACCATAATCTTCTGCATCATCTATTAGGGAGATGTTTTGAGAATCTTTGTCACCCGGTTCGAACACAGACTAATTGGTATACTTCTCAAGTACCAGTTCTTGGACCTCTTGGTATTCTAACAAACTTGGCTCACAATCCTTCAATTATCGTAAAGAAGATGGTGAAGTATATACCTTATATTTGGGCTTATCAAACTCCTTATCTGGATTATGCAACAAAGGTAGAGCAAGTGATGGTGTCTTCTTAATTGGTGATTCAGCAAACAGAGGTGCCACTCTTTCATCCAACAATATAGCCTTGGCCTTGGGCCTTGCTTGTGTCTCTGCCTTGTAATCTTTAACTGCATCTTGAAAATGGAATGACATGAAAAGCGAAATGGCACTAACCTTGGATGCTTGCTCGAGTAGGGTAATGAATGAGGCCAGACTTTTCTTGACAGGCTCTAATGTGTGAACTTCTCCATTATAGTATGGTAATGGATTCATCGCAACATTTGAAGTACCAAGATGTGATGCATCAATTCTCCCTGATCCGATCAAATCTTGTATCGCATGCTTGAGAGCTCCACACTTCTTTATAGGATTTCCAAGATACTGATGGAAATCACAATGTTTAGAAGCATCATACCAATATGGTAGTGGATTTGAAGAAGGCATTGGCTGCTTTAAAGCATACCTTGTTGGACTAAAGCCTTGAGAACAACTTGTAATGGGTAGTCCAATTCTATAAACTGCCTTTGTTGCCTGGGAAAACCCTTATCCTGCTATCTTGGATGAAAAATGATTTGATTAGAAGAATGCCAAGTTGTCACCTCTGACTGGATCTATGTATGGGGTTGAGACTGGACTTGTGTGGCTATGACGTGTTCATCCTTCTCCTTGTTAACAGTGACTGAAGGTGGCTTCTTCTTCTAAGCATCACTTGAACCTGAAGAAATAATCGAAGTCATAGCCCCACAAGCTAAAACATCTTCATCTGAGTCCCTGCCAAAACTAGAGCTTGAAATGAAGGATGATAGCTAAGGTTCAAACGGTTTGCATATTCGGGGTTCAAACTTTTTACCACCATTCAAATTTGTTCTGTCTCTGATGGCCTGTCTAGAATCTGAGCTGTCTTGGTCCTCCACCTAGTTACATACTAGGTGAATCTCTTAGTTGGACCTTGCTTGAGGGCATCCAATTGTCTCCGACCCATCTGGATGTCTGTATTATATGAAAAATGGGTCACAAAAGATGTTGCAAATTCAGCCCAAGTCCTTATTTTTTGAGCGTCTGTGTTTATCCACCAGGTCAGTGTCTCACCCTTTAAACTCCTCTGGAATAGTTGGACCAATAGTTCTGGCTCGATCCCCATAGGCTGCAAGTAGTTAGCGTACATCTTCACATGGGTTTTAGGACACCCAATTCCATCATATCTCTCCATCTTAGGGAATTCGAAACCATGTGGAACTCTAATTTGTGGATATGGACAAAGACTATCCAAATCAAACTCGTCTACTTTGATCTTAATTAAGGCCTCCTCAAGCTTCTTCAATCTGTCTGCCACTGGGCCTTAGTGTTGATCTTGGCTTATAGGAATTTGATTTTGGGTGTTCATGTAGGTGTTAGGTTGTGGTGTATGTGTGATGTATGGGGGAGGGAACATGAATGATGTGGAGCTCATGGGTTGGGATAGATTTGGGGTGAACACGGGTGTGGATGTATATTGGTTTGGGTTGTAGTATGAATGGTGAACGATGGGTTGAGCCATGTAGGTCGAGTCGATATGAGAGATTGGTTGGTTTGGAATCTGAGCTGGTATAGGATGTTGTAGTTGGGTGGATTGGTGTGTGAAATTCCTAGTAGGCAGCTGAGCTTATGGAGTAGGTAAGTTAAGATCATACCTTGGTGGTGGCAGAGAAATGGATTGCCCTTGAGATTGTTGTCCTTGCCCCTGGTTCATATACTTGGGCAACATTTCTTGGAGCATTCTCTCCATTGCTTGTCTCATTAGTTCCTCTGATCCGGCTGGAAATGATATTGGATTTTGACTACTTCCATGAGGAGATTGTCCATTGCTAGACAGTGATTGTTCATCTTGAGAGATCATAGGGGAACTAACTGATTATCTAGAAATAATTGTTTTACTCCTACTTAGCTAATTAAACTAGGAAGAAGTAAACTATATTATTTTAGGTTTAGATCAAAGTTTCTACTCTCGTTTATCATGCAATATGTGGAGTAAAGATTTCGTTCCACTCCTAGTTGTTTAGACGTAACAGTTTCAATAGTTTTAATCAATTCTACATATATCAATGAGAGCAATGGATTGTAATTTTACTAATATGATAAAAATAACTAATTACGAAGATTTAATGGTCTAATTTATACTAAAGCAATTTACTACAAAGATTTTAAATTGGAAGAAGGGATTAGGGGGATTTGATATTCACCTAGATAAATTCCTAATATGCTAGTGTATAGATTATTGCAACCCTAACCAATAAAGATTAAGTACTTGATCCCTAACTATTCACGACATCTTTAACCAAATAATAATTAGCATGAGAGGACGTTTAACCCATTCTCATGGTGAATAAACTAACCTCTAGAATGAAACTCTTGAATAAGGAATAATTCTAACTAACACATCAAGTCCTCATCAAAGCTTTGACAAACCCCTCTAATGGAGGTTTACCTAAGATTCATTAGATTATCATTAATCGAAAAAGAATAAAACATAATGAAGACAATAACAATAACTTGGTTTTATTAATGGAGGCTAGGTTTTAGAAACAATAATTAGATTATACTAAAGAGAGAGAGAGAGAGAGAGAGAGAGAGAGAGAGAGAGAGAAAGCTAATTTAATTAAGAGAGTTCTACTTAATGGGAAGGAGTCTAAGTCTATTTTTAGTTTCCCCCTAGTCCTCTTTATATAGAAGAGGTTAGGTTTACAATTTTCGCGCATGGGCATCGGAGCCATGTTTTGGGCCAATAAATCAAGCCCAAAATCTAATTACTTAAGTCCAAAAAGGGTTTCTCTGCTGGAAATTACTACAATAACCTTTTTTCCACTTTTACTCCTCTAATTTGGATCAAAGCCTAGACCATTAGAAATATCTTTCCGAGCCGGTCGTTTTGATATATAGTAGGCCCAATTCCGAGTTATGAGTCCAAAGATACTTCCTGCGGAAGTTCTGTTGACTTTTCTGCTCTATTTCTGCCCGAGTTGACTTTGACTTTTCAGCTTTGACTGGGATTTAAAAAGGTTTTTTCTCCTTGAAACTTGTGATTTAACCATAGAACTTCTTAGCAACCAACTTTTGCTCCTTTCTCTTGCAAAAGTGACCTATTTCTTCACATATTTAACTCCAATGCCTGAAATACACAAACGTACGTAAACAGTACTAACTCTTATTTATTATAAGTATAATTGGTCTAAATGTAATATTATTAAGGGATTAAAACTACAATTTTGGGCTCTTATCAAACCACCCCCGAACAACATTTTGTTTGTCCTCAAGAAAATATGAGAAATTAAAATAAGTGACCTAAAATGGAGTTCTAACTAATCTCGTTTCGTCGAGTGCGATTGCATTGACCTTATGCAATAAGGCCTTAAACCACTAGGAATTTCCTAGTGGACGAGTTATAGCCTCAAGAGAGTTTTCCAGAGAAGGTAATCACAAAGAGTTTATGACTATTTAGTACTACGAACTTTCGTTTTTTTTCCTAAATGATACCCGAACTTTGTTTCTCGCCTATTCGTACCACGAAGTTTCAATTTGTTTCAATTTAGTACATCAGCTAATTTTCTATCCAATTCCGTCCAATTTCACTAATGGCGTTAGCACTATTCACGTTAGTACTAATCACACAGCACTATTCACGTTAACAGTGTTTCACTATTCACGTGAACAGTATTTTCACTATTCACATTAACAATTTTTTTTAAAGAATCTTTAATCAATCTTAAAAATTAATTCTTTAATGAAAAATAATTAAAAACACTATTCACGTTAACAGTGTTCTTACTATTCATGTGAACAGTTTTTTTTTTTTTTTTTTTGTAATAATCTTTAATCACAAAAAAAAAACAATTGTTCACGTGAATAGTATTTTTTTATTATTTTTCATTAAAGAATTAATTTTTAAGATTGATTAAAGATTCTTTAAAAAAAAATTGTTCACCTGAATAGTGTTTTTTTTTTTTTTTTTTTTTTTTTTTTAAAAAATACTATTAGTGAAATTGGACGGAATTGGATGGAAAATTAACTGAGATACTAAATTGAAACTTCATGGTACAAATTGGGGAGAAACAAAGTTCGAGTACCATTTAGGAAAAAATGTGAAAGTTCGTGGTACTAAATAGTCATTATTTCTACTCACAAACATCATCTATACTATAATAACTAAGAAATAAAATTAATGTTTCCTTATTTATTCTCAGATATCTATACATCTCACTAGCAATGAGAACAAAATAATAAATTCGAAACCTAAGCTAATACATGCATAATAATCAATCATCTACGGATAAACATATATATAATTAACTATGCTATGAAATGCAATAACAGGTCCGTTTCTGAAACTTTGGAATAGCATCCTTAAGTAGGTCCTCACAAATATGTCAAGACAAAAACACTCTTATTTTTCCACTCAAGTTTCACTCACTCCAGTGCATAGTAGGCACATTTTACCTTACAATCTCAATGACGTACAAGGAAGCCGAAGTCGATCAAACACATCTGCCACTTACTATCACACTAACATATTCCTAATTGAGCTAGAGGTCTTTATTAGATGTTGCGGGGATTAGGTGATGGTTTTAAGAAGGAAGGAAATGGATATTGAAAAGGGCAAGTCTGAGATAATAAAGTCTTCAAAAAATGTAACTAGAGAAAACCTTGTTTTACTTTGCTTCTACACTTTGTTTTCATCCTTAGCCATTTTTTTTCTTTTCCTTTTGCCTTTTGACTCCTTTGATTCTGTTTTTAGAGTTCTAAATTTTAACTTTATTTATTTATTTCTTTTCTTTTCTTTGGATGGAAACTTTCTTTTCTTTTCTTATTTGAAGCAACTAACAAATTCTTGGTTTTGCACAGGTCTTTCTCTTTTCTTTTCTTCATTTCATCTCTATTCTCAGACTCATTCAAAAATGGGTAGGCTGATTTTATTTTTATTTTACTTTTTTATAAAAGGGTAAAGGATTTGTGGTTTATGAAAAGGCTAAAGAAAGGCTCAGGGGGGGCGACTAGTGGAAAATAATTTTATATAGGTATGAATTTCTTGCTATATCGATCCAAAAAGGGCCTAAATTCTCGCTTAGGATATGGTATAGTGATCAAGCAAGTGGACATGTGATTTCTCTATTAAGAATTTACTTCTCCCTTGTGTCATTACTCAAATATTTCACTCATAAGGCTTTTAGGCTATATTCTCACAGGATTTGTAGAATAAGTACTCTAGCCTAGATTTCATAAACTTACTATCAATACAAACATAGATGCTCATGCAATATATTTATGGAAAGATGCAATGACTATTACCTACATATTAACCTAGGTTTCTAAAAACTATTCTAATTTAAGAGCTAATGTGAAACTTCTAGAATATAATCATCATAAAAAAGAAACAATACCAATATTCCTAAGTGCATAGTATAAATACTTTTTATTTATATTTTTATTATTTTTTAACTAGAAAACAAGTGCATATTATATATATATATATATATATATATATATATATATATATATATATATATATCCTAATAGGTGCCTTAAATTACACGTGTTTCTATGCCACCCCTAAACAAAAACATGTTTTGTCCTCAAAGTATAGAAATAAGAAGGATAGAAAATACCTTGGAAACGGGTGAAAATTTTAGAACACCTGCAAAACAAATTCAGAACATACTAATATAAGTTCTACCCGTTATGGGAATAACAAGAATTAAATTGCTTGGAACATAAGCATACACTAACAGAAAGTAAAACATACCTCATATCCAGCGTTTAAGCATTGTCCTCCTCTTCTATTAAGAAGTGAGGTTCCTTTGCATCCTACTAAGTCATGATAATTTGCCAGGCCTTATGCCATGTATCATTAATTCTTGCTAACCTATTAAGTGTTACTCGGTCTGATGGGGTGTAAGGGGCAACCCAATGAGGTTGTAGCCTCCATCCCGGCCAAGTCATAGCACGAAAAGATCGTATAATGCAATTGGTGGGTCACATAATATCAACCCTAACCCAATCCGTGTAGCAGAATACGAAATTAAGAAAGAAACATACCATGATGCGGCAAACCAAGACAGGCATAAAAAGGTACTTATGTTTCATACTATGGGCTTGTGCTAAACTGGATACTAAGGTCTGCAGAATGTTATATAGCATATGTCCCTCAGTTAAAGTTAGGAAGATGTCACCAGCGGCGTTATTTACAGAAGAAAATAGCCATTCCCCTAAGATATTTAGCATGATAAAAAAACATGATAGTGCCTACGTTAGGGGACAAACTACCAAGGGCTACATTAAAATGCCCTTAGTCCTCTACACAAAAAATCCCCGCCCCCATAAGTCTTTTAGAAATACTCATAGTTATAGAGGTATATATTATCAGACATATAGCCCCATGAGTTTCGGGGAGCAAGCATATGCATCCCAACAGCAAAGGCTACCAAAAACTTGTTGAAATCCATTGTTATATCACCAATGGTGACAGAGAACACTTGTTCCCCATCCGGTCGATAAAAGAACTTACAATGATCATAGAAATAAGCAGTAAGTTTAGGAGAATAAGAGTCATTGGCACTTACCAGTAGATTCTGCCATCCTGACTGCACAATCCTGTCGTGGAACTAGTATCCATAAGTGCCACTCTCGAGCAATTCATCAAAGGACTGCTCTGGCATGATTATAGGAATTTTCATATCAACAATTACAGCACTGGACTCCTTGAACTGAGTGCAGAAAACCCAAAAAAAAAAGAACTGGTGGTATGTTGAGATGAGGGGGCGTGTGCGCTTGGAATAGCCTTTGTCAGAGGGCGGGCACGCTCTCACTGACAGAAGAATTTTTTTGCAATACTGGACACAGGGGGCAGGCGTGCTCTGTATTAGTGCAAATAGGGGGCGTGCGCCCTTTGAATAGGGAGCAACTTGTGCAAAAATTCTTGTGTGATGGAAAATAGTGGTGCAGTGTGAAGTGTAGAGCAACCCACGTATTTATATCACACAAGTTTCTTAATCTAAGTTCCGCAAGTTGCCCAAATTGTGAAGGCAAGATGATAGAAAAAGAAATTTTCTCTAAAACCAAAAATAGAAATAGACGAGATGCAACCTTGGAAATCAAACCGATAGCTTTTCGGCTGGAATTAAAAATAGCAATAATCCAATTTCAAAACCTTAAGATTGCACAAACCAAGAGTATATAATTCTAGCTATTTCCTATTAGCATGGTGCGCATATAACCGATAGTTCATCAAGCAGGCAATAGTATTTCGAAAAAAATCCATGAATATGATTAAAAACATTGCTAAATAAATAACGCCACCCCCAAACAAGTTGGAAGGGTGGGATTCACGATAAACAACATAGCAAATGCCGAAAATTAAACCAACTTTAAATTTAAATAATAAACAAACACAGAATTCAATATTAACTACTTAACTACAACTGGGAATAAAAATAAACTAAAATTGGGAAATATCTTTAAAATAATACAAATGAACTAGCCAAGCGCTGAGGAAGGTCCAGAACCATCATGAGATGGTAGGCGTCGTAGAACTTCTTCTTGAAATGTGCACTATTGCTCCATTAAAACATCCATGGCTTCCCAACGCTCCTTATTAGTCAGTAGTAGCCAATTCCAAAGCTCCTGCATCAAAACAGGTAGCATCGTCCTCCTCCTCCAACTCCATTTCAGCAGCCAACACCTCAGGCATATTCCAATCTTTCTAAATACACTCTCTATAAATATGTGCATTCTCATGCACCTTCAACTTAACCTTACCTGAACCCGGCACACATCCCCACAACAACATTATCTTCGTTATCAAAAAAGGGAAAGCGGCGGTAGTACCACCAACTCCGATAATCTCATTAATCATAAACTCAAGCAAACAAAACCCATACCTTCTGTTCTGCAGGGTCCATAGAATGTGCAGACAATTCGAACTGATGTCACTGGCTTTCGTGGTGGTAGTGATGTTCCTGCCAACCCACTGCGCCACAACTAGTTGGTTCCTCCTCAAAGACGACTGACGAACACAAAGTGAACCCGCATTATAACGTCCTTCCAAGACTGTCTCTGTCATCAACAATCCTATACCCCCGAATTTAGATTGTTGCATTATGATTACAACATTTTTTCCCTCAATGCCGGTTATCTCAGCCAACCTCCCTCTAGTTAATTCCTTCTTACCATCATCCAAATCCACAAAAATCATATTACCTTCAACCTTCTTGTTCTTGTAAAAAGACAAGACCAAATCCAGATAGTAAAAATCCTTAGTCGAATACCACAACCCATCCCACTTCCTAATGCGCATTTCTGTATCGAAAAATGGTGCAAACTGAGCACTGATAAAAATTTGTTGGGGAAGGATTTTAGGGGTTTGAGGATTCATGACAATTTGGAATTGAAATTTTTGGTGATGGTGATGGTGTGTTATGAATGAAAATGAATCGATTCAAATTTGGGGGCAGCTGGGTAGAGGTAAGGGCGCGGGCGCGCTTTGATTGGTCTTTGTTAGAGGGCGTGTGCGCTCAAGGTTTTTCAAGGTCAGTAAGTGTTCAGTAATGGAGGCGAAAAAAGAAAAAGAAACGCTTGGGTTTTCTTTTGTTTTAAATAGGGGGTCACGTGCGTGGCACGTGACCTGGTAGGGTTTATTGTTTTAGCTTTCGAGCCCAAGCACAAAACAAAATAGATAATACCCATCCTGTCCCATGCCTTGTATATCTTAAAACTGAAATCCCCAATTCGTTAACGGTCTGATTTTTACGAATGAGCTATGAAAATTATCAGCATAGAAAATGCAATCCAATGATCTATATCACACTCAAATCTAACTGTTGTTGACATATAAGAAGATGGAAAACGCCTCGAAGCATGTGAATAATATAAGTTATGTGATCAAAAGAAATCTAAATTTATAGATAGTGTCAACCCGAAACAAATTATGACTAAACAACATAAACAACAAGAATAGGAAGTTGAGCGATCAAGAAAGGGAAAGACCAACACCCCACCCCCAAACCAATTTTTTAAAACAAAGTTTAGAAAATTTGTTTTAAACGTGGGTCTTTTAAAGTCAGATTCCCGAGACTTACTACACTAATATTTATAAAGTTTTTTTTTTTTTTTTTTTTATGAATAAGATTTTATAGAACAAAAAAAATAATAAGCAATAAAGACGTAAATCACTCCATAGAGACACACAACTCAAACGAGAAAACATCCAAGAGTGCAAAGCGTGAATTACGTTAACTGTGGACTTAGGATCTGGTACTTACAGCCACACACTCCCAAGGGAGGGCTCAGTTATCTTAATGGTGCACTTACCAATATATGGAAATGAAAGGAAGTACACCAAACCTCAAAGGTCAGTCTTCATAGACAGTCCTATAAAAGGACATTCTCCACATCTAGGGACATTAACTCGTGAAAATGTTTTAATCGTTGGCCATTAACTTGAAAGGTATTGTTATTCTTATGATTTACCAAGGTGATTGCCCCATGAGGGGTGATTTCAGTAACTAGAAAATGACCAGACCAACGAGTTTTTAATTTCCCCGGAAAAATGTGCAAACGTGAGTCGTAAAGCAAAACCTTTTAACCAACTACAAACTCTTTACGCAAAATTTGTCTATCATGAACACGTTTCATGTTAGCTTTATAATCCTTCACGAGATCATAAAAATCCCTATGGAGTTCTTCAAGCTCATGTAATTGTAATTTGTTCTTGACTCCCACCTTATCAATATTGAAGTTAAGGTTTTTTATAGCCCACATAGCACGGTGCTCCAATTCAACGGGCAAGTGACAAGGTTTTCCAAACACAAGTCTAAAGGGAGACATTCCTAAAGGGGTTTTAAAAGTCGTCCTATATGCCCATAAGGCATCTGTAAGACGCATAAACCAATCTTTCCTATCAGGATTTACAGCCGTTTCTAATATTTTTTTAATTTTCCTATTAGGGACTTCTACTTGGCCACTAGTTTGTGGATGATAAGGAGTTGCCACCTTATGAGTAACTCCGTATTTCTTAACTAAGGACGCAACAACTCTATTGGAAAAATGAGTTCCACCATCACTGATGATAGCTTTAGGGATGCCAAAATAGGAGAAAATGTATTCCTTAACGAAAAACACAACTGTCTCGTGGTCATTGCTACGACAAGCCATGGCCTCTATCCATTTGGAAACGTAGTCTACAGCAACAATAATATAAATAAAACCATGAGAAACAGAAAAAAGACCCATGAAATCAATGCCCCATACATCAAAAATTTCTACTGCCATAATGGGATTTAAAGGCATCATATTATGTTTAGTGATAAGCCCAAGTTGTTGGCAATGAACACACGTCTTGTAGTGTACTTGGGCATCTTTAAAAAAAGTAGGCCAATAAAAACCACATTGACAAACTTTTGTTGCCGTTTTCATACCACTAAATTGACCACCACACTCTTTCTCATGGTAGAAGGATAAAACTTCATTATATTCCCACTTGGGAATACAATGATGAATAAGCTGATATGCACAATACTTAAAAAGGTAGGGCTCATCCCAGTAGTATGACTTAACTCTGGCCAAAAATTTCTTACGTTCTATTTTTGACCAAACATCAGGAATAATATTAGAAGCTAAAAAATTCACAATGTCGGCATACCAAGGTGCAGAAAAAATAGAATAAAGATGTTCATCAGGAAAAGAATCAGGTATGGACTCAGTGTCACTATCACTGTCATTTGTTAGTCTAGATAAGTGGTCGGCAACTACATTTTCAACCCCTCGTTTATCCTTAATTTCTATGGTAAACTCTTGTAGGAGAAGGATCCATCGGATCAATCTCTATTTAGCATCCTTCTTGGCGAGAAGGTACCTAAGAGCTACATGGTCCGTATACACTATGGTTTTTTAACCAACCAAATAAGAACGGAACTTATCTAATGCATAAAATGTAGCTAAAAATACTTTTTCCATAGTAGTATAATTTCTTTGAGCATCATTTAATATCTTACTAGCGTAATAAATAACGGTGGACTTATCATCTAGTTTCTGGCCTAACACAGCACCAACAGCATAATTGATAGCATCACACATAAGTTCGAAAGGTTTAGACCAATCGGGAGGTTGTATAATCGGTGCAGATATTAAAGCGGCTTTTAATATTTCAAAAGCCTGTTTGTAGTCATAATTGAAATCAAATATTGCATCTTTTAAAAATAGATTAGTTAAAGGCCTAGCTAATTTAGAAAAATCCTTAATAAAATGCCTATAGAAACCTGCATGGCCTAAAAAGGCTCTAATGTCACGGATAGTCTGTGGTATAGGTAGAGACGCTATTTTATCTAATTTGGCCTTATCTACTTCTATGCCATCACTAGATACAATATAACCTAGAACTATTCCTTTCTTTACCATAAAATGACATTTTTCCCAATTTAAAACCAGATTTTTGTCCTCACACCGTGTTAACACCTTAGAAAGGTTAGACAGGTAGTCACTAAAAAAGTTTCCATAAATAGAAAAATCATCCATGAAAACTTCCATAAAGCGCTCCACCATGTCACTAAAGATATGAAGCATATACCGCTGGAAGGTACCAGGAGCATTACAGAGGCCAAGAGGCATCCGTTTATAAGCATATGTTCCAAAAGGATATGTGAAGGTAGTCTTGTCTTGGTCGTTAGAATCAACAATGATCTAAAAATAGCCATTGTAGCCATCTAAAAAACAATAATAAGCATGATCGGCTAGACGTTCGAGCATATGATCTATAAAAGGTAAATGAAAGTGATCATTTCGTGTCATGGCGTTTAAGTATCTGTAGTCAAAATAGATCCTCCACTTTATAGGAACTCGCATGAAAACATATTCACCAGCAGCGTTACAAACAACAGTAACCCCCGATTTCTTAGGAACTACGTGAATTGGACTTACCCATTCACTATCGGGGATGGGATATATGATACCTGCATTGAGTAACCATAAGACTTTTTCCCTGACCACCTCTTTTATGGCAGGGTTCAAGCGACGCTGAGGTTCGCGTGAAGTTTTTGCATTATCCTCCAAATGTATACGATGTGTACATACACTAGGGTCAATCCCTTTAATGTCGTCTAGGGACCAACCGATCGCGGAACGATTTTACCTAATCACCCTAATCAATCGTGCCTCTTCATCAATAGACAACGGAGAAGATATGATCACCGGATGACTACCATTCGGATCAAGCTGGATATATTTTAAGTCAGGAGGAAGAGGTTTAAGCACAGGGTGGGAGGAATGGGTAGAAAGGCTTCCGGAGGGTCCTCGTCTTGAGTAGTAAAGACTTGTTTAGGTAAGAGGTCTTCAAACATGGAAAATGGACTTACAGAAGGATCTAAGATAGAAGTAGACTCGAAAAGGGCGTTGACTTTCTCTAAGTAGGAGTCATCGTCGAAGTTGGAACTTCCGAAGGAAAAAAATTTATGCATCTGATTCTCTGGAAACGTGTTGTTGAAATAATCTTAAGATAAGCTCTCCATTTTACTAACTTCTCCATCGATAGTTGTATCGGGTAACTGTTACATCATTTTGAAAATATTTACCTCAACAGAAAGGTGGCCGAAGGACATGGACATCGAACCATCGCGACAGTTTATCGTTAGATTTTTAAAAACTTCCCTAATCTCATCATAATTTGTATTCTTGTTTAACATGGCTAGTCTTTAAGGAAACGGTGGTTTCTCTCTATATTTAGCATATGGATCAATAGGATTTTTAACCTTAGCCGTTTTCTTCTTAGGTTGTGGTTTAACTGGTACCACTACAAGGGTGAGATCTTCAGTTTCTATTTCAGTATCTAGTAAATTTTAATTTTCACTGACCACTGGTGGTGTATCTACGGGCATAGTTATGGTGTTATTGACCACTCTGCCAGAACGAAGAGTGGTGATGGCATTTAACTCACCTACGTTTAAATTTTCTTTACTAGTATTACCAGTTACTTCAAAGGCTGTGTTTGGCATTTTAGGATTAGGTATAGCTTGACCTAGAAACACACCTTTAGGTTGGTCTTTTTCGTTGTATGGATTGTAAAATCTGTTGTTGAGTTTGCATGAAGGCATCGAAACGATCCGGTTATGAAAGTGTAGATGCCACAGGTGGTGTGACAGGAACTATCTCTCATTGATTATTAATTGGTGGGTTGTGATAGTTATTATTAACCGTAATGATACCTCTATTAGTATTATAATTATTATAATTATTTTGTCCTTGTCCTTGTCGTGGTGGAGCTTGGTTGTAATTGTTTGCTGACCTAACATTTTGATTATTAAACCCTAGAGGTATAACTTGTTGATTATTTTGTCAATTGAAGTTGGGGTGTTGTCTCCAAGGTGTGTTAGGTTGGCTATTGATAGAGCAAACATTATCTTGTTGTGTAATTTGTTGTTCATAGATGAGAGGACAATATGAGTCAGGATGCTCCGGACTTAAACAAAAATTACACGAAATAGAGTTTACGTTCATGACAGGAGTAGGCTTATGTTGAGCTGAAATGGCTTCTACCTATTTTGTGAGGGATTCGATTAGAGTTCTAAGCTCGGGATCATATTTAACCTCAAACATACTAGCAGCCTTAGCTGTGGAAGAAAAATTAGCAGAGCGGGGGATATCTTTACACCCCCCCCCTCCCCAGTTATTATTACGCTTAGATTAATCTTCTAAAAACCTATAAGCATCTGAGGCTCCTTTACTAAGGAAACTACCCCCATTCATTATATCAAGAACCTCATTATGATGTTGTAAAAGTCCCTTGAAAAAGGCACAAACAAGCATGTCTTTCGCAAGGTTATGATGTGGACACTCGTTAAGAAGATCAGTGTACCAGTTCCAGGCCTCAGTAAATGATTCATGATGGTTCTAGCGGAAGAAATGAATCTTTTGAATCATTTCATCTATCTTTAGAGGTGGGTAAAACTGTTATATGAATAATTGAACAAGTTTGGCCAATGAGTCCACAGAATTAGGCGTTTGGGCAGTTAACCAAGACGCCGTCTTATCGGCTAGAGTAAAAGGAAACACCCTCAGTTTAATTTGCTCAGAACCTATGTTAGGATGATGGAATGTGGTGAGAACTTGTTCTATCCTACGCATATGCTGATAAGGCTTTTCGTGGTCTAAACAATGAAAAACTGGTAACAAATTAAATATATTTGGGGGAATTCAAAAATCCCCCACTGGGTTTGTAAGAACAATGCATGACTTAGGCCCATCGGTTAGGGCCTTGTAAAAATCAGAGAGAGGAGTCTCTGCTTCTTCACCCATTGATGCATATGTAGTGTGTGGTATTCTAGATAGGCGTGTGCGTTAACGTTTATGATAGCTAACAGAAGATGGTTTACTCTTACCAGACCTTAATCTCTTGCAAGGCTATGACCAATATGAAACAAACCACTAACAGCAGTCAAACAACCCTAATATGTTAGAATTAAAACTCCTCTGACAGAAGAGACGAGGAGTGAAAGAAAGAGTACATGAATGCCTCCTTGCTTCGCGTATGAATATCGTCTTGTATACGCAATCTCAGTGTATTTAAGAAGTTGGAAACACTGAATATAAAATAATTTGAACAAAAGGGAGAGTGCAACTAACTAACCCGAATGGGGCTTTCTTTCGGAGGGGTATGCATGCTCAAATATAAGGTAAACCGTGGCACGGCGCTCTTGGAAGAAAAGTCGCAGACGTAGCTTTAGTATTAGCTTAAAGAGGCATGTGGCCTTTCGAGTGCACAAATTTGGAGAATTCCAGTAGACTTCCAGGAGCAATTTTTCTGTGTCTGGAAGATAGGCGCGGGTGCACTCAGACTATAATTAGGGCGTAGGTGCGCTCCTGAGTACAATTCCAAAAATTTCCAGTAGACTTCCAGGAACAATTTTTTATTTTTCTGAAAAACACAAACACAATTAGAACCAAACAATGGGTGGGTAGGTGAATTGGGATACGTAAAATTGAAAAACGAAGGGAAACTAATCTAAACAATACTAAGATGGCAGCAGTGCCATTTGATTATATAGAAATAAATGTTTTACTCCTACTTAGCTAATTAAACTAAGAAGAAGTAAACTATATTATTCCAGGTTTAGATCAAAGGCTTTCTACTCTCGTTTATCATGCAATATGTGGAGTAAATATTTCGTTCCACTCCTAATTGTTTAGACGTAACAGTTTCAATAGTTTTAATCAATTCTACGTATATCAATGAAAGCAATAGATTGTAATTTTACTAATATGATAAAAATAACTAATTACGAAGATTTAATGATCTAGTTTATACTAAGGCAATTTACTACGAAGATTTTAAATGGGAAGAAGGGATTAGGGGGATTTGATATTCATCTAGATAAATTCCTAATATGTTAGTGTAGATTATTGCAACCTTAACCAATAAAGATTAAATATTTGTTCTCTAACTATTCATGGCATCTCAAACCAAATAATAATTAGCATGAGAGGAAGTTTAACACATTCTCATGGTGAATAAACTAACCTCTAGATTGAAACTCTTGAATAAGCAATAATTCTAACTAACACATCAAGTCTTCATCAAATCCATCTAATGGAGGTTTAGCTAAGATTTATTAGACTATCATTAATAGAAGAAGAATAAGACATAATAAAGACCATAACAATAACTTGGTGTTATTAATGGAGGCTAGGTTTTAGAAACAATAATTAGGTTATACTAAAGAGGGAGAAAGAAAGCTAATTTAATTAAGAGAGTTCTACTTAATGGGAAAGAGTCTAAGTCTATTTTTAGTTTCCCCCTAGTCCTCTTTATATACGAGAGGTTAGGTTTACAATTTTGTGCATGGGATTTGGAGCCATGTTTTGAGCCAATAAATCAAGCCCAAAACCTAATTACTTAAGTCCAAAAAAGGTTTCTCTATTGGAAAGTATTGCAATAGCATTTTTGTCCACTTTTACTCCTCTGATTGGATCAAGGTCTAGATCATTAGAAAGCACTTTCCGAGCTGGTCGTTTTGAAATATAGTAGGCCCAATTCCGCAGTCTAAGTCCAAAGATACGGCCTGCGGAAGTTCTGTTGACTTTTCTTCTCTATTTCTGCCCCCATTGACTTTGACGTTTCAGCTTTGACTGGGCTTTAAAAAGGTTTTTTCGCCTTGAAACTTGGGCTTTAACCATAGAACTTCTTAGCAACCAACCTTTGCTCCTTTCTCTTGCAAAAGTTACCTATTTCTTCACATATTTAACTCCAATACCTGAAATACACAACGTACGTAAACAGTACTAACTCTTATTTATTATAAGCATAATTGGTCTAAATGTAATATTATTAAAGGGTTAAAACTATAGTTTTGGGCTCTTATCACTAACCATTAGCAAAGATGTTAGCGACAAAGATCCTTGAGAAGTACTAGCTGGTAGATGTCCATTTCAATGAGCGAGTTAATGGTTGCACGAGATAACCTCAACCCTGGCCTTCTGTTCCAAATGGCTTCTGGATAAGCCTTTTTCTTTCCTATCTTAATAACTAAAACACCTCAAAAGAAAATGTAAGCCTGAATCTCTAGGGATATCCCCCGCAGAGTCGCTAAAAAACATGTACGAACAAAAATGTATACCTAGGTCTAAGTAGTTGATTTTAGCGTCACCACTAACTTTATTAAGGAAAAATTTAGTAAAACCTATGTTAAGGACTAGCCCTCGAACGAGATGATTATTGGGTTAAGGAGTCAAGGTACAATGTGGGAAGGTGTTAGGCACCCACACTCGCCTGGTAAAAACTAGCCTTACTTTTATTAAGGTGTAATGTTTTGAGATAGGTGAATGAAGAAATCTTAAAATTTTATTACCATGTTGGATTATCTTCGCTAAATTATTTAAAAGCTAATAACTATATGCTATGATTACACTAATAAATAATCCTAATATGCAATGCTAAATGAAAAAAAAAAAATGTCACATTGCTTGATATGTTGCCACATACTTGATTGCAGATTGATTGATTGATTGTTGATGAATGATGATGATGAACTAGATCTTGAATTGACAATTTTGATGATTGAAACAGGTGATTTCGGAGAAGAAACAATTTTTGATGAAATGGAGCTTCTACTCAAAATTGAACTAGGAGAAAAGATGGCTAAAATGAAAAACTAGAAAGAAAGATGAAGAACACTAAAGAAAATAAGACTACTAGGCTATTAGCTCTAAATAACTAGCTGAAGATTATTAGCTCTGAATAACTAACTGAAGATGTTTTTTTGTGGGTGAATGAGACCCCTATTTATAGTGTTTGGGCGTGGATTCCAATATGGTAATGAGTTTGATCCAATGGATGAGTATTGATTAAGAAAAATCTAATGGCTTGATATCTTTCTAGATGCACCTCCTAATTCTGGCCCTTGATTCAAGAGGTGGAAAGAGAGGTGGGATCTTGGCCCTTGATTTCTAGGTTTTGTAGATGGATTAGGGGAAAAAAACAAACCCTAGAAGTCCTCAATATTCGCACAATCTTGATTTTCCAAACATGGTTCCAAAATGGCATATTCTCTAGAATATTCTTGATTTTATGGATCAAATCAAATCAAACAAATAAGGAAGATTATCTAGGGTTTTGGATGCTTTAGAATAGTCTAGGAACCCTAATGAAAAAGTCTAACATGAGATGGATCCACAGCCCATGAGCACATGTCCAAATCTAACCAAAAAAGGCACATTTTTACCATTTTCTGAACACTGCAAATTCCATTTGATCGGGTCAAAATTAGGCAAACTATTCTTAACAAAAAATTGTTCATTAATCCATTAGGAAGGCCCATGAACTCTTAAAAATACCCTTGAGTCAAAATCTTACTCCAAAAATGTATTGCACTGAACAACGCGCACAATGAGCTGAACCGTGATAAGGCAAGATTAGGGTTTCTGAAATCCAAAAAGAGCCTAGGAAAGCTTATACTCATTTCAAAGGATTTTTCAAGGGGAATTAAAATATGAAATAATCTCATCCAAATAAAGAGTGAAAAATTCAAAATCTGTATAGGGGAATTTTAGTCATTTTCAGCTCAAAATTCATAAAGCAACGAAACTTCAACCATAGCTAGAACATGATGAGGAGAGTCTAAAGACACTAATAGAAAATTTTTTAAAAAAAAAATTTGATGTAGAAATGAAGACTCTGGAATGCAAATCACCTTATATGATCAAATTTAATTCAAGGCAAATGTGCGAGTCACTAAACGTGGCGAGTGCTCATATCTTTGAAGTCGAGTGGAGTCGTTGTGTATAGACTACGTGCGCTTCATATGCTTGCTTGATAGGATGTCCCTTGCAATGATCGATTAATAATCCTACTTCTATTCATGAAAAAGACTCTCACTAATATATATTTCCACTTCAAAAGTATCTTCAAATGACAATCAAAGAGTTTGTATAGTACGTTTCTGGTATACAAGCAAAACTCGAGATGAACCCCACCTAAAAGAACAACCCTATTATGGTTCTCTTTCAACTTTTGACCCGGCATGGCCTGAGCAATAAAACTAGTAGGTTGGTAATGCATATATTACTATTTTAAGTCATTACATATAGAAAGTACGACAATAAATTAAAGAGTAGATTTTCTTGGAACATTTTCAGCTCCTCCTTTTTCACAAAAAGAAATACAAAACAATAATTAAAATGCAATATGTTTCAGTTCAAAGTGATGGCCTGGTATACAAAGTATATATAATAAAGAAAAAGTATATATATTGTATTGTGGTGTCAAAAACGAGCATAAAAAGACGTTTTATTCTGGTATATATACTAAAGTACTAGTTTTTTGTCCCGTGCATACGCACTGGGTTTTTTAAAACAAAGGTAAAATTTATTGGTCACTCAATAGTTTATTGACATAATCACAACACAATGGAACTATAAATATATTTGACTTAATTGTTTGTCAAAACAATGTAACTAATAAATGAATTATTAAACAAAAAAAAACAAATAAAACTATGCTAATCTTCAAGAATCATCGCTAATATCGATGAATAATTCTTTTTCGTCGTTGATGCATATTGGATTTGCCGCACCACCCTTTGTCATTGTTAATTTAGCTTCTAAATCATTGTTTTCTTCAATAATACTGCATATTACTTTCTGGAGATCTTTATTTATCCCAATATAGTGTTGGAGAAGATCATAATTGGTGTCATATATCTGTAAGTTCTTGCAGACTTCTTGTAAGTGTTTTATTGCATTTTTTGCTGCTGATTGCTCTGAATCAATTCTTGTGGCTTTTCTATCTCCGAGAATCCTTTGTGTATATGTTTTGTAAGTAGTGATCTCAATTTCTACCCATGCTTCAAATTGATTGTTTTCATTCAGCTTGCCTCCATATACCGCTTGAGGCGTATTGATTTTCTTGAGTGTCCTTTTGAGTACACTTTTGAATGAAACCGGTACAATTGTCATTATCTGCATATAAAACAATATTATATAGTATATAAAAAAGATAAAAGAAATATTGAGTGTTTATATACTTGGGTCATAATGTCCATGCGTAAGGCTTTTATCACTGGCTTGACAGTTAGTTGATAAACCAATAAGCCATAATGGATCCATGGTAACTAAGACCGAAGGCTAGTAATACATCCCCATATATATGGCTTAAATTGTTACCCATTGTGCAAACTTCCCAAGGGAATCCACTTGGCAGTAGCTATATAATAGACATATTTAAGTAACTGACCTAACATGTACGTGTATTAATTGCTCCTCCTTAGTCTATGTCTATGAAAACCTCACATCAATTCTTTGGCTAACACTATTTTTTTTAAAGGATATAAAGTCTTTTAATATTTTCATTAAATTTTATTTTTTTTAATCAAAATTACAACTCTTCTCATCTCAATAATAATTTCAAAGTCACATTCAATTATTATATAATCCAATAGTTGATATAATATAAATTGACATACCTGTAATTTGAAATCTAAATATGAAAAGAACCTTGGTTGTTGGAGAGAACAAATATGTATTAGATTTTAAGGGATATCTCTTTTATAGAGTTTGATTTTTTTATATTAGAAATTCGATTTGATTTTTTATTTTGATATCCTTTTTGATTAGAAGTTGACTATTTTAGAAATTCTAATTTGAGTTGAAAAATACATTGCTTTAACTATTTTACTATGCTGGTCCACAAATTAATGGGCCCATGTATTTGTCATTAGGTTAAAAAGCAAGCCCAATCATTCATGAAGAGTACACCACGTGTGAAGTAACAAATATCATTTTGACACTTGTTATGTTCAGTTGCCTAAAGGAAATGATGTCTTTCTGTTTTCATCTGCTGAGCGAATTGAATGCAAGAGATACAGAAGGCTATTTATCTCTTGCATCGTGAATATACTCCATTATAACCTTCAAGAAAACCTTTTCTCCTTGGTTGTGACATTCCCTCTCTAATCTATTTAACAAAGCTAGTAACTAAATGAAGAAAACCCACAAATCAAAATTTGTAACAGGTGAACCTATATCCGAATTATATCAAAATTTGATAGTAACAGACTTCATAAAGATAGCATACCTCATCATCGTCATCATCCCCATCTTTGTTTTTCTTGGGGCTAGTGGTACCCCCCTCCTTGCTGATTGGTAACTTCATTGCTCCAAATGGAGTGTCCACATCAATGTCTAATTTTCCAATTTCAAATGAAGAAGTGCTACAGTTTCTTCGAAGGAGAATTTCTTGAAGCTTATCTTTTCAACATCAACATCAGGCTTGTATGGAATTGGAATCTCTCCTGTTTTCTCCAGTGGTAGGGTGAGCCTCCCAAAAATAGGCACATCTACAATGAGCTCAACCTTGATCTTGTAGGGAAAACCAATTCAAATAAGGCTCGTGCATGATCTAATTCTTTAGCAGCTACTATGTATAGTGGATCTTCGACAACAAGAAGTGGGATATGAATTTGGAGGATAGCCAAGCAGTGAACCAAGTTATACTTAAAGAAGCCCAACTCTGTCAAGCTATGTCTGACCACCAGCAACTGTGGAGAACTAAAAGCAAAGACAAATGGGTGGGAGAAGGCGAAAGAAATTCGGCCTACTTTCACGCCCTGTATAAATCTCGACAGAGTAAAGCTATGATTCACGAGCTGCAAAACGAGGAAGGGGTGCTAATGTCTACACAAACTCAAATTCAAGAATATGCGGTGAAATCGTATACACAAAAATTCTTGAAAAATCCGGTGATTCAGGATGATGCTCTACTGGAACCCATCCAGCCTTCTCTTTCGGCTATGGATGCAATGCTCTTGTCCCAAACCCCCACTTACGAAGAAATTCAACAAGTGGTGTTTATGATGAACCCGGACAGCTCTCCAGGGCTAGATGGATTCTCAGGGAGCTTCTATCATGCTTGTTGGTCTATTATTAGGATCGATGTGTGTTTTGCTATACAGTCCTTTTTTGTTGATCCAAGAATCCCACAAGGTTTCAACTCTAATTTCTTGTCACTCATCCCGAAGGAGAGAAACGCGGTCAAACTGATCCATTTCAGGCCAATATGTTTGAGTAACTTCAACATGAAGATTATTTCTAAGATCCTCCAAGTTAGACTAAATAAGTTTATTGGGGGGATCATATCTCCACAGCAAGCAGGTTTTATTCCAGGGAGAAGTGTGCACTCCAATATAGGGCTTGCATCAGAAATGGTGAATGAGCTGGATATAAACAGATTTGGAGGGAATGTGGTGATGAAGATTGATATCTCTCAAGCCTTCGATACTCTAAGTTGGGAATTCTTATTTCAAGTTCTTGTCAGATTTGGTTTTCCAATTAGATTCATCAACTGGATTCACTGTATTCTAAAGTCAGCTAAAATGTCGGTCCTTATCAATGGTGGGCCTTGCGGCTTCTTTTCAGTGGAAAGGGGTCTAAGGCAAGGAGATCCCTTATCACCGCTCCTCTTTGCATTAGCTAAAGAGGTTCTGAGTAGAAATATCCTAGAATTGAGAAACAAGAGACTGGTAGGATCGATGGTGATTAACAGGGGGCAGATGGGGCCTTCACACCTACTCTTTGCGGACGACATAATCATCTTTGCGAATGGTAAGATCCGAGGGCTGAGACATATTTCAGATTTGCTTTTTAGATACCAACAAACAGCGGGGCAGTTTCTCAACAAGGCTAAATGCAAGCTCATCTTGGGTGGCATCACACTTGCGCGGAGAAGGGCCATATCTGAGGAGTTTGGTATAGCAGAAGGGGCTCTTCCAGAGAAATATTTGGGTGTACCATTGTCAAAAGGAAGAGTCACTAGAGCAGGGGTTCACATACTGCTTGACAAAATCAGATCGAAAATGGCCAATTGGAGGGGAAGGCTACTGTCCTTTCAAGGGAGAAGCATCATGATCAAGGCAGTGCTTTCTAGTATACCTATACATAACATGGCTTTGTACAAATGGCCAGCGAGTATCATTAAAGAAGCGGAGCGGGCTATGAGAAACTTCTTGTGGTCAGGGGATTCGAGTAAAAAGATGGCAATCACAGTGAAATGGGAACAGGTTTGTAAACCAGTTGAGGAAGGAGGCTTGGGGATAAAAAAGCTTAAAGAAATTAACCTTGCCATGTTGATGAAACTTGCCTGGAACTTTAAATGTGGTTCGGATGATTTTGTAAAGTTCATGCGACTCAAGTACCTAACGACGGATGGAGCCCAAATTGGTTACCACAAGTACTCTTCCATTTGGCCTGGTATCAGGAGAGCCCTGAATGATATCGATTCAAGAAGCCAATGGGTAGTGGGGTCAGGCAGTAGGATTGATTTTTGGAGGGACAGATGGGCAGGCACACGCTCGATCCAGGAAGCACTCCAACTTACCGACAGAGGAACTTCGAGGGTGCTCCTCAGAGTAAAAGCTATCATTGGTAACGGTCACATATATTGCCCACCGCTATCCCCGAGTGATACAAAAAGCTGGTCTAAACATTAACGACATGAAGAGGGCTAAGGAGGATACACTAATATGGCTACCTGAGTTAAAGGGTGATTTCTCTACAGCCTCGGCTTTTGAAGCTATTAGAAATAAGGGAGTAAGGGTTCATTGGCATGGAGCTGTTTGGAATCACTTTACTCATCCCAAGCTAGCGGCTAACGCTTGGAAACTTTATAGTGGAAGAGCAGCGACAGATTTAGCAGCTAAGAAAAAGGGCATCCAGCTAGCGTCAAAATGTAAGCTATGTGGACAGCAAGAAGAGGACCTGAACCATCTCTTGTGGCAGTGTGATTTTGCCGATAAGACTTGGAATTGGTGGGGCGGAAAGTTCAAATTCAGAGGGGCTTTAGAAATAGCGAGAGATGCAATGAGTCGGTCCCAACAAGTGAGTCCCCTTTCGAAACAGTTGTGGGCCGGTGGTGGCAGTTAGTGGTGGCATGGCTGCTATTTGGAAAGTCAGAAATAGGGCGACTTTGAAGGAAGAACTCCCACACTTCAAGATTGTTTCAATCAGATTCGAAAAGAGATTCATATTGCTACTCTCTCGACAGCTCACACCCATAACTCTTTACAAGAACCTGGAGATTACTCGAACTTGGGGATTGAGCATGAGACCCACAAAGAGCCCGAGGGTCCAAAAGAGGGGCATTTAACCGCCGCCGGCTTATGGTCAGATCAAAATTAATACCGATGGTCTTTGCTAAAGGTAATCCAGTCGAGGCGGGTATGGGTCAGCCTTTAGGGATCGGGATGGGAATTTTTACGCTAATCGTGGAAAGTGGAAAGGGGCGGCTACAAGTTTTGGGCAGAGAGCATTGGTATCTTGGAAAGTGTGGAAATCGCTATTGAGAAAGGATGGCTGAATGTGTGGGTGGAATCGGATCGCGCCATCACTGGGGTTTCGCTTACACTTCCAATTCAATGCCGTGGCAGATGAAGTACAGATGGCAGAATTGCATGAAGAGACTACATTTCTTTTACCTCTCTCACATATGGAGGGAAGGGAATTCCGTGGCGGATGCCATAGCCAAAAAAGCCTCAAACCTAGAGAAAGATCAGTTAATTGTTTGTAATGAGAAACCCCCATGGATTCATAAATGGGAGGTGCCTTACCAAACCTTTACGCGATTTGCTTGAACCAAGTAGATTAGGGGGAGTGATGTCCTGTTAATGTACTTGTATAATCCTTTTCTTTAATAGAATTCTTAACTTACTTAGCAAAAAAAAAGTGGATCTTCGACAACAATAGTGACAATTATCAAGCTTTTACAGTTTGTACACTCTATCCTAAATTTCATTTTGTACACTTTGGATGACACATTACTGAATTGGTTATGAACATTCCTCCATCTTCATTGTTTTTTGGATTAATTTTTGCAATTAGCCAAATAGTAATTCTTTTGTATTAAAAACCTTTATTTTTATGCAGGCCATTCAAATGTTTATGGTTGACAAATGTGAAAGTTAGTTGCAGTCCTAATCATATGAATTTTTATCTAAATGTAAGTGTATTAATCCTCTCTTTTCCACACCACTCTGTCTGGCCGTATTCCCTGCTTTGTATTCCGTATTCCCCGCGCTATTTTTTGTATGGCTATGTATTCTCTGATTTGACTTTCTTTGATAATCTCTTGATTTGTGTATGTTTGCTGTGTCTTTTAGCTAATCTTTAATTTGTACTTACATTGAAACGAAGTAAGTCATTACACAATTGAAACTACTATAAAGGAATGGAGTTATTAAAATTCGAAAAACACAGAGACCGACGATATTGTCAAAGACCACTACGTGCAATGCTAGTTGCTTAACCAAACTCAAACCTGTATTAGGCATCACCTTCCTAGAGTTATAGATAGATGGTTTCCTATTCGTCATCACTAATGTCGATTATTTCGATATCTGCAATAACTGTCATGAGTTCTCTGTTTTCTTATCCAACTTGCATGATGTCGTTGTGTAGATCTTGATTCATTTTAAAGAATTCTCGATTAGCTTCTCTAAGGTCATTGATTTCTTTTGCAACTTCCTCGTTCATCTGTTGGAGTTTTTTTATTTTTGTCTTGGCTTCTTCAAGTTCGATACGTGTGTAGCTGAGTTCTCCGAAGTTGTAATCTCTCACTTCAAATTGGTACACATTATGGAAAAATGTGATAGCCTTTTGTGCTGCTTCGTTCTCTTATTCAATTTGTGTTTCTTGTAGAGTACCACAGAAGAAGACCAGAGTGTCTCTTTCTTCATATTTATTCTCATATTCTTCTGCTTCCTCTTTAATAATTTCTTTTAGTTTTGGCACGTCCATGGTAACAGTAGAAACAAATATGTTGCCTTTTAATGTGATGTTGTAGATTGCTGGTCTGTAGATTCCATTTCTTATTAGCACCACTTCCAATATTGTTTTTCTTGATATCGGTATCACCCTTTCGGATTCTATTTTTTGCTGTATATGAAATTGATTTGGATTAGTATATAATTAATCTAAAAGCATATGACCTGCAAAATGAATAATAATTGGAAAACTAAATATTTTTTGTTTTACTTCTTTTAATTGTTAGAAGCATGCATTAAGTTACAAACGTTGTGTTGTAGATTTGTCACGTTGGCGCATGTTTAGAACTAAATAGAATATCCTAATTTCTACTAAAATCTCATATCATTATTCTTAAATTTTAGCATGGAAATAAATTTGTGTGTTGAATAGAATTAGATTGTATGGAATAATCCCGTAGTATACATGTGTGATGTATTTATTTACATATATAGATACTACAATTGAAAATAAATCATATTAGAATAATCACAATTAGATATCTAGTCAAGGTACAGTAGCCTTGAAATCCTGACTCCATGTAGTTGTATTTAGGTATCCTGACTCCATAGTTAAATCTAGATATGTAGTGTGTTTTCTATTAACTTGCAAAAAGTTATCAACATTGTGTGTGTTATGAATAATGCAAATAGTAATCAAATATATGTACCTTTGTTTCTTGCAGATGAGATGAAGAGATGAAAATCGAGTACCTGTGTTTGAAGAAGATGAAAGCAATTGTTTTCTTGCCTAAACTCTACTGTATGTTATTCTCTCGTTACTTAGGTTGTATTTATAGTTATTCATATGCTAATTCCAATCTGACTTGGATTCCTTTCTAAATATTGTTGTTTCTAAATAACTTGTACTTGGTTTATTAGTAATTTTCTGAGTAGATCTCTATTTATATAGGCTGGAATTTGATGATATTAGAAGTTCTGATGTGTCTTGAATTTGGAAATAGTTATTTTAGAAATATGTTTGTATTGGAATTCCTTTTTTATTTTAAAAAGTTATTGTTTTTTCAATATGAGTTTGTTTAGTAGTCAAAAATATTAGATACGAATGTGGACTTTATCCAAGAAGTTTTTGGTGCACATGCGTGAATTGCTTTGTTTTAGAAAGAAACAAAGACTTTTTAGTGTTACCATAAATGTCAAAAATATTAGATACGGATGTACTGTGGACTTTCCTTTCTTGTATCCAAAAAGCTAGCTTTTGGTGCACATGTGTGAAGTGCTTGGTTTTAAAAAGAAACTAAGACTTTTAAATGTTGTCATAAATTTTAGTACAATTCATTCAGGAGAAGCCCCTCTTCAATGGCTTATGGAAGAAGATGTCAAACTAAAACTTTTTCATACATGTGAATTGTTTTCTATTGTACATCTATAAACTCATCACCAAATTTGAATGAAAAGGATTTCATCATTTGTATTTTAGTGTCCTCACAGCCTCATAATATAATTATACTATCTATGTGCATATTAATTGCTATATGGCATAACATCAATTAAT
Source organism: Coptis chinensis (assembly GCF_015680905.1). NCBI lineage: Eukaryota > Viridiplantae > Streptophyta > Magnoliopsida > Ranunculales > Ranunculaceae > Coptis > Coptis chinensis. Next base: position 45,146,181 of record NC_141456.1, read on the forward strand.
TAGTGGTGTGAGGGAATGAAAAGTTGCTATCAATATATTATAAGATTCATTGAAATATGTGTTAGAAAAATGGATTTGCTTTGCACAAATGCATTGACATATGAATGAGTAATTTGTCTCCCAAGTTACCCCACTTGAGATGAAATGGGTTTCTCTTGAAACACTACGTACAGTGAGAAACACCTTTTCAAAAGAATACACTAGTTCGAAATAGTGCATTATGCTGAAAAGGTGCGACCTTTCAAAATGTGCACTGGTTCGAAATAGTGCATCATGCCAAAAAGGTGTGACCTTTCGAAATAGTGCTTTATGCAGAAATGGTGTGTCTTTTCGAAATAGTGGCTTTTCAAAGAGTTGCTTACTTTTTCCCAAGAGTCACTGTGTTGTTTAGGAAAGGCTCCACTCACCTATAAATAGTGGATGAATTTGGAGAGAAAGACACAGATCACACAGAGTTCTGATCTTTCTTTCTCCCTCTGTTCTTAGTCAAATACTATGTTGTGTTCGCTGATTCTATAGAATTGAAGTGCTAGATTTCTATAGAAGGAAATTCATTCTATCTTAGGAGACAGTTTCCCATCAACCTTCAAGCACCGTGAGGGGGAAAATATGTCTTAAGGACATAGTGTATCTACACTAGGCTCGAATTTAACTAAGAAGTACAAGACACGTACAAGACAAAAGGTTTGTATAGTTTGGTAATTGGTAAAGAGTAAGTACAATGAAGTTGTATATTCCTAACAATATTTATATTGAAACTACCATAAAAGTTGTAATGCGAGTGAGTATCAATATCGCAAGTAAATCTACCAATTAAAGAACATAGACATCAATTAAAATATCCACTAACAATAAAAGCAAATTCTTGTATTTCTAAATTCTACTATTTGTTTTCTCATTCCCTCTTCATAATGGCCTTTAAATATTCAATCTCTTCCTTCAGGCTTTGAATTTATTCTTGTTGAAATTGTATGCACTGATTGGTAAGCATGTCATTATGTTCAGCAATTTGAAGTTTTTCACGATTTTCTTCTAGTTCTTCATAGTTGTAGTCTACCACTTCGAACAATTTGGCACAATGCAGAAAATCAATAGTTTTTTTAGCGACTGAATTTTCTGATTCTTCTTTTGTAGTTGTCGATGTTCCCTCGAATTGGTGTGTTCTCCACCCTTCAACGTTAATTGATATTGTACATCTATACTGATTTTCTCCCAATTTTCTGTTGTGAATTTCTAGGTCATCGACCTTGAGTTTTTCGGTGTAGTACATCAACATCTCTTTGTATTATACATGGATTCGTTTTGGATATCGTATTGGCTGCATCAAGTAAAATTGTTTTATCGTATTGGCTGCATCAAGTTAGATTTGGGGATAGTTTGAACACATCCCTTTTATTAACTGTAATCATATTTACTATAAATGTGAGTCAAATATAAAAGTAGATATAGCTAATTATGTCCATTTAATAAATAATACCTTCAAACTTTTTGACAGACATCGAGGATAAGATGATGATGGCATCTTCTTTTCCAAACATGCTGCTTAATATATGTTTTGAGAGATCATCCCATAAAGCTTCCTTTAGTTCTATTCCTCTGTTGAATAAGTATAATTATTTTAAGTAATGAGATATTTTCTAGTACAAAAAGGAAATAATGTATGTATAAATATTTACCTCTTGTTTACGATTGTAATTTCAATGTACTTTCTGGAACCTTGTGGGTTGATTCCTTTCAGAAATCCAATAACATCTATTTTGTTGGATTTGTCAGTTTAAAATAATGTATGTAAAGATATATAAGAAACCTTCTAAATTCTAATTTAGCCTTCATACCTATAGCATAAGTCACATTTCCATGTCTGCTTGGAATATGTTCTAGATCAGTGAATGTGAATTTGTTTTTTGATAACAAACCATCATCATCATCAATTGTTGCAGTTACAACTGTGTCGTCTTTGAATTTGATTATGAGATCGTTGTCTATTTGACGATATGTTTCGTATGTGCTTGCAACAGTAAACTTTTCAAATACAAATATATCCCCTTCTTTTAGTTTATCTTTAAATTGGTCTATGTTGTATGCGGGTATGGAAGCTTTCATTTGATTTTCCTGCAATTGAAAATACTTTATTAATAAAAGAAATAGTAATATAGTTGTAAGCTTATTGATATTATTTTACCTTTTCGTCAATCAGTAACATTTCCACGCCATATATGGTTTTTGGATTCCTCTCGTTTCTAGCTATCCACATCCTCGTAATTCTTGCTTTTACCTTGCTGCGAAATTTTGTGTCTTTTACTTCATCGAATGTTTTGTATCCTTTTACCGCCATCCTGATACGATTATAAAAAAACCACAAACTGCACTGTTAGAATAGAATACGGTGATTCTATTAGATCTAACTTCATCATATTTATTAAACATGTAAGCATGCAAGTTTTATCGAGTAACTTAATTTTGTGATATGTAGGTTTGTCTTAGCTTTTGCAATGGGAGGTGGTTTAGTTTTAGATCTTTTCCTACCAGAAACTATCCTCGGAAGAATCAGGTGAAGTCTATGTTTGTTTGAATGCCAATTCATTAAGTAATTATTTTTGTGCTAATTTCTTTTAATTGGGTGAAAACTACAAATAAGCTTTTAATATGAGTGAGTGTACTTTGGCATAGTAAGTGGTCATCATATATGTATAATTTAAGTAGGTTATGGCTGTCAATCAATTAGTTTGGTCCTCAATTACACACAAACATATTGTGACTTGTTTTCTATATATTAGCAAAATTCTCCTAATGTTATTTTTTCCTTAACTCTTTTCTTCTCAAAAAGTTCTTATCACAATTAGATATCTAGTGAAGGTACGGTAGCCTTGAAATCCTGACTCCATATAGTTGTATCTAGGTATCTAGACTCCATAGTTAAATCTAGATATGTAGTGTGTTTTCTATTAACTTGAAAAAAGTTATCAACATTATGTGTGTTATGAATAATGTAGATAGTAATCAAATACCTTTGTTTTTTGCAGATGAGATGAAAAGATGAAAATTGAGTACCTGTGTTTGAAGAAGATGAAAGCAATTGTTTTCTTGCCTAAACTCTACTATATGTTATTCTCTCGTTACTTAGGTTGTATTTATAGTTATTCATATACTAATTCCAATCTGACTTGGATTCCTTTCTAAATATTGTTTTGTATTTATAGTTATTCCTATACTAATTCCAATCTGATTTGGATTCCTTTCTAAATATTGTTTTATTAGTAAGTTTCCTAATTGGTTTCCACTTTTATTAAAATCTCGTGATGTAGTAACCTTTTGTTTTCTTAAAATCTGGAGAAGTAGATGTTTTGTTTCCTATAATAGTAATATTCAATTATATTGAAACCTAGATTTAATCACCTACTATATATCCTATGTCTGAGTATTTATAGTCATTTTAGAACATATACCTGGATTATATGAACGTTGGGCACAATGAAATGTGTATGATGAATATACGTGCATATGCACCTTATTTTTGTGTCACTTAGAACCTTTTTTCTTGGATTACCAAATTAAAATACTCTTACAATTTGTAGAGTGTTAGGACTTATATTTTTCCTAGATTGGCAAGATTGAATATATACAAAAGAAAAGTATATAAAATTAAAAAAAAAATCATTGAGTTCATATATGAAATAAAAAAAAAGGTACACCAAATAAGCATTATCTAACTAAATTCGTGGTAAATCATTTAGTATTTCTCTATACACAATGTTTTGTATATATCCTTTAGGCTCGTTTTCTGCTCTAATTATTAAGAACTTTAGCCCTTGTCGCGATGTTGTGCGTGATGCAGAAACGTACAGTTGCCCATGAGTGAACACTGGCATTGGCAAGTAAACCCCGACTTTTGTTTATCATCATCACATAGCAAACTTTAACAAGGAATTGTTTTCTCCTAAATTCGAATGGCAACTTGGTGCCACCAATATTATTCGTGGGTTTTATTAACTTATCGATTATGTTGGTCCCTGTTATAATTTTAGCTTCTATGACCTTTTTTCCAAACTGCGTCACAATCAGCCTTGTTCCATTACACAAACCTGCACTTTGGTTTATGTTCCGCATAAGTAGAATCGGAACATTTTTCTTTAGCTCAAGGTCGTGGCTTAGTAATTCCGAGAATTGCAAGGTATTCAAGAACTCAACAGGGTACAGAACTTCTTGGCTTTCTGATTTACCTACTATTAGGCTTAGTAAGTCTTCACTCAAGTAGTGATGAACTTCTCCAGGGAGGATTGAAGATATTATGTAAGAATTTATGATAAAAGATAAAATATAGTTTTACCTAAGAATAAGTAACGAGACTCAAACGCAAGTAAAACTAAAACTAATACTTATTGCTAATTTATCAAAAAAACTCTACTCTCGATTCTATCGAAATAGAGTTAGAGTAAAAGATTCGTTCCACTTCTAGTTCTTTAGAATTCGTGTTTCCTAAGATTATCAATCTATCCAAAGTTAATGAGAGTTTTAAGAACTTTATAATACGATGGAAATTTAACTAACAAGATATGATTTTATCCGACTACGGAATACTAAATTGATACTATGATAAGGAATTAGGGGGGATTGATTCCACCTTAACTCGACTTAATTTACTAACGAAGAATCGTCATAATCCAAATTGAACTGCTTTCGCATAACAATTAGTTCTCTCTAATCCCTAGTTGTTCATTGTAATCTCTACCAACTAACATCTAGCATGTGAAACAATCAAACCCATTCTCATGGTGAACTAATTGTTTTCTAGAATGGAATGGGAAATCACGACTATTCTACGCTTAACATAAATCAAGCTTCATCAAGACTTCTTCAACCCCCTCTAATGGAGGTTTAGCCTAGAATCATTATGCTATCATTAATATATAAATTTAAGCAAGACATGATATAAAGATTATAACTTTGCTTATTTAACTCGAATGGAAATCTAAATTTGCTAGATTTAATTGAAACTAATAATGATAAATAACTAAATCTATGAATTGAAACTATAATGATTTAATAAAAATGAAACTAGATTATCAAGAACTAATTAACTTTATTGATCTAATGAATAGCAATAACAATAATTCAATAACTGAATTTAAAACAAGATAAAAAAAACTAATTAATTAAAATGAGACTAAATCTAGATCTAAACTATTCTCTAATGGCTACTTACTACCTAAACTCAGCATTGCTTAAAAGTTAAGTCTTATGTGTTGAAATGGAGGAGACCAGATCCACATTTTCGTGCATGGGATGAGGAGCCATGTTTTGGGCCAGAAAATCGACCCCAAAACCCAATTTCTTCAGTCCACAGAGCCCTTTTCAGTTGGATTTTACTTTAATAGACTGTTCATCAACTTTTGCTCCTCTGATTGGATCAAGCTTTAGACCATTGGAAATATCTTTCCGAACCGGTCGTTTTGACATAAGGTAGGCCCAATTCTGAGGTCTGAGTCCAAAGATACGGACGCCCGGAAGTTCATTGACTTTTGACTTTTGTCTTGTTTTTCGCCCGCGTTGACTTTGACTTTTCAGCTTTGACTGGGCTTTAAAAAGGATGTTTCTCCTTGAATCTTGGCCTTTAATCACAGGACTTCTTAACAACCAACTCTTGCTCCTTTATCTCGCCAAAGTGACACATTTCTGCACATAATTGACTCCAATGCCTGAAATACATAAAAGCACGTAATCAACATTAACTCTTATTTATTACTCGCATAATTGGTCTAAAAGTATTATTGTTAAGGGGTTAAAACTAAAGTTTTGGGCTCTTATCAAACCACCCCCAAACAGCATTTTGCTTGTCCTCAAGCAAATATGAGAAATTAGAATAAGTTACCTAAAATGGAGTTCTAACTACTCTCGTTTCGCCGAGTGCGATTGCATTGACCATATGTAACAAGGCCTTAAACCACTAACAATTTCCTAGTGGACGAGTTATAGCCTCATGAGAGTTTTCCAGTGAAGGTACTCACAAACTTCATCTATACTACAATAACTAAGAAATAAAACTATTATTTCCTTAATTATGCCTCAACTATCTATACATCTCACTAGTAATGAATACAGAATAATCAACTCAAAACCTAAGCTAATATATGCATAATAATCAATCATCTATGAATAAACATATATACAATGAGTAATACTATGAAATGCACTAGTAGGTCCGTTTCTAAAAACTCAGAATAGCGTTCTTAAGTAGGTCCTCACATAAATGTCAAGACAAAAACTACTCTGATTTTTCTGCTCAAGTTTCGCTACTCCAGTGTGCAGTGGGCACACTTTACCTTAATCTCAATGACACACAAGGAAGCCGGGGTCGATCAAACACATCTGCCACTTAATATCACACTAACATATTCCTAATTGAGCTAGAGGTCTTTATTAGGTGTTGCGGGGATTTGGAGATGGTTTAAGAAGGAAGGAAATGGATATTCAAAAAGGAAAAGTCTGAGATAATAGAGTCTTCATATTATGTAACTAGAGAAAACCTTGTTCTTTACTTTTGCTTCTACACTTTGTTTCCATCCTTAGCCATATTTTTCTTTTTCTTTGGCTTTTGACTCCTTTGATTCTATTTTTGGAGTTCTAACTCTTTATTTTCTTTTATTTGTTTATTTCTATTTTTTTTTATTTGGATGGAAACTTTCTTTTCTTATTTGAAGCGACTAACAATTCTTGATTTCAAAGGTCTTTCTCTTTTCTATTCTTCATCTCTATTCTCATACTCATTCAAAGAATGGGTAGGCTCATTTTTATATTTTGTTTTGTTTTTGTAACAGGGTAAAGGATTTGCAGTTTATGAAAGGCTAAAGAAAGGCTCAGAGGGGCGACTAGCGGAAAATAATTCATAGGTTTGAATTTCTAGCTATATCGATCCAAAGAGGGCCTAAATTCTTGCTTAGAATATGGTATAGTGATCAAGCAAGTGGACGTGTGATTTATCTATCCGGATTTTACTTCTCCTTTGTGTCATCTCTCAAACATTTCACTCATATAAGGCTTTAGGCTATATTCTCACAGGATTTGTAGAATAAGTACTCTAGCGTAGATTTCATAAACTTACTGCCAAACAATCATAGATACTCATGCAATATATTTATAGAAAGATACAAAGATTATTACCTACATATTAATCTAAGTTTCTAAAAACTATTCTAATGCAACGCTACGTGAGACTTCTAGATTATCAAGGGCATAGAAAAAGAAAACAATACCAATATTCCTAAGTGTATATCATAAACTTTTTATTTATATTTTTGAAAGTTTTGAATTTTTACTAGAAAACAAGTGCATATTATACATATCTATATCCTAACAGATGCCTTAATTACACGTGTTTCTGGAACATGGAAGAAGCATGCTTTGTCCTCAAAGTATTTAAATAAAAAGGGTAGATAAATACCATGGAAACGCGTGAAATTCTGGAACATCTACAAAAAAAAGTTAAGACATACTAATATAGAAAATAAAAACTGACGTAACTCTATAGGAGTTCCACCCGTTATGGGGTTAATAAGAATTAAATTTCTTGGGACATAACCAAACACTAACTGAAACTAAAAACTTGCCTCCTCTCCCGCTTAATTGTCATCCTCCTCATCTTCAATAAAGAAATGAGGTTCCTTCGCATCCTACCACGCCATGGTGATTTGCCAGGCTTCACGCCATTTATCATCTTCTATAGCTAACCTATCAAGCGCCACTTGGTCGGATGGGGTGTAAGGAGCAACCTAATGAGGTTGGCCTCTACCCTGGCCAAGTAATTACACGAAAAGATCAAATAATATAATTGGTGGGTCTCACAATGTCGACCCCAACCCAATCCGTGAAGCGGGCACAAAAAATAGGGAAGAAACATAGCATAATACGGCAAATTAAAACAGGCATAAGAAGGTACTTATGCCTCTTGCTATGGGCTTGGGCTAAACTAGACATTGGGTCTGGGGAATATCATAGAGTGTAAGTCCCCCAACTAAAGTAAGGAAAATATCACAAGTTTCTTCATTTACAGAAGAATAACGCCATTCCCCTCTAATGTTTAGCATGATCCAAAACATAACAGTGCCCACGTTCATAGACAGGCTACCAAGGGCGACGTTATAATCCCCTTGGTCCTCTATCCTAATGATTCCTGCCCCGTAATGCTCATGCAAATCCTCATAGTTATACATGTACATATTATCTACCAAATAGGCCCATGAATCTTGTATTTCAGCGGGCATAGCAAGTCCAAGAACAAAAGCTAGCAAGAACCTGGAAATTTCCATCGGTTCATCCCCAATGGTGATGGAAAACACTTGTTCTCCATCTAGTCTATCAAAGAACTTATAATTATCATAAAAATAAGATGTAAGTGCGGGAGAATAAAGTTCATCAGCTCTTACCATTAACGGTTCCCAGCCTACGTGTATGATCACCTTGCGAAACCAGGCACCATAAGCGTCACTTTGGAACAAGTCTTCAAAAGACTGTTCCGATATGATACGAGGGGTTGTCATCACAAAACTACTTTCTAGCACAGTTGTAACGGTCCTTGAATAACCCACGAAAAATCGGAATTTTCCGTGTCTATGGAGGTCAGGGCACGGGGTGCGCTCAACCTAAGCCTTGTATGGGCGCGGGTCGCGCTCAGGAGCAATCGGACTTATATTATTTTGGGCACGGGTCGCGCTCAGGAGCAATCAGACTTATAGTGTTTTGGGCGCGGGTCACACTCAGGAGCAAATGGACTGACAGTGTTTTAGACGCTAATGGCAACGAGAACCGAAGGCGTGCGTTCGAAGTTCTTGAGTGCTAAAGTGAAGCAGCAAAAGAAGGAAAACTTGGGAGTGAAAGGTGAGAGATGAAAGTGAGAGATGTGAGTTTTGTGTGGGGAATGAATGAAGTTTATATAGGTTTTGAGTTTCCAAAACGAATTGGGAAGTTGCCAAACAGTTTTAAGGCAATTGCCAGAAACAAAAAATTTCCAAAACCGAAAACGGAAACAACCCATATTCTTGATTCTAAAACAAACCTAATATCTTTTAGATTGAATTTAGAATAGTAACTTCTAACTCTTTTAGATTTCATCCTACCACAACATCTAATCATAGGTATGCCAATATCGGCAATATTCTCAACAATCACTCCAAAACAACTTCTAAAATTGAGGATCATATAAAAATCATGCTATAATAAATAATACAACCCCCAAATAATTCGGGAAGGTGGGATTAACAATAAAATCAACGCACAATTTGAAAAGAACCAAATTATATTAAAATTCAAATTCAAATACAATTAACTACCGAATTCAAATTTTAACTTCCGAATTCAAAAATTAACATCCAAACTAATAAAAACAAATAAAAAACAACATCAACTCATAATATCCCTAAACCACGGCTGCTAGTAGTGGATGGCACATGAGAAGGAGATGACCCCTAAGCTCCTGATGGGCCAGAGCCATCCGTCCTTCGGCGACGACGCTCGTGCCTCACAGACGCCTCCTCAGTAGAAGAACCCCCGTGTAGTGGGTAGTGTTCAAGCATATCTGCTCGGAACTTTCACTGAGCTTCCATCTCTGCCTTCATCTCTTCCCAATGCTCATCCTCGCATTGGGCACGAGTCTCGAAGTTATGATGTATGGTAGCTTGCCGAGTCTGGAGATCTTCACAAATAGTATTGAGAGAACGTATGCCACGAAGCACCGACATGCATTCTGTATCAGACGTACACCTCTCCAAGGCATCGACATCAAAACATGCCGTGTCCTCCTCATCCTCCGACTCATCTTCCTCAACTACCCTCTCTTTAGGTAACCTCCACGTCTTCTGGATACACTCCCTATAAATAGTAGGATTTTGGTGCCTTTTCAGCCAAATCCGATCAGACTTCGGAGTCACTTTCAACCTCATCATGATCTTTGTTATCAGAACAGGGAGAGGTGCAATACTCTTCCCGACTCCTTTAATCATAGTAATCAAAAACTCGAGGATAATAAAATCATACTCTCTCATCTGGAGTATCCAAAGCACGTGGAGACAATTTAGGCTGATGTCACTGACTTTCTCTTTTCCAATGACATTCATCCCAATCCACTGAGCTACAGCCAGTTGGTTGGTTCGCAGAGACGACTGGCGAACACAATCCGAGCTCGCATTGTAGTTACCCTCCAAAACCGTCTTGTTCATCAAGGTCTCGATCCCACTAACTTGGGATTCCTTCACTGTGGCCACAAGAGTGCGATCTTCCTCCATTCCGAAGATACGCGCTAACAAATTTCTATCCACTTCTCACCTTACTTTATTCACCTTAACAAAAAATTTATTCCCAACTAACTCCCTCGTCCTATAAAATTGTTGGACCAAATCTTTGTGATGAAAATCGTTCATCGTATACCACAAATGCTTCCAATCTCTACAAATCATCTCCTCACTGTAAAACAGCTCAAAGTGGTCGGCACGAAAAGCTTGTTCCGGCAAAATTCTTCGTCTTTGAGCCATTGGAGTTTTGATAGGATTTGTGGATTTAAATAAGGTAGGGAGACGAGTTTTGAAACAAACTCACTAAAAATAATGGGAGGAGGCGCGGTGGTGGCGGTGGCAGTTCGAAATTTGTGAATTTTTGTATGTTTTCGATGGTGGGAAAGGTTTGGAATGGTGTGGGAGCGGTTTGGAGGAGTTTTTGGATTTGGTTTAACTTTGGGTGTGGGTTGGGTTTGGTTTTTTTTTTTTTTTTTTTTTAGGTTAAGGTTTATAAGCTTTGTTAATGGCGGAGGTGAAGGGGAAAACTCGCGATCTATTTTGGGTTAAAGAAAGAGGACGCACGTGCATTCGAGAGTTTGGGCCCAAGCCCAATTCGATTTTTGAAATCTGCCAATTTTTCGCGCAACTTCAAACTAAAATTGTCGCTTCGTTATCGGTCCGATTTTTGCGAATGAGCTATGAAAATGATCAGGAGAGAATTTCCAATCCAATGATCCATAAAACACTCTATTCTAACTGTGGGTGACATATAAGAAGATGGAAAATGCCTCAAAGTGCGTGCATGATGTAAGTTATACGAACGAATGAAATCTAAATTCATAGATAATGTCAACCCGAAGCGAAATACAATTAAACGGCCTAAGCAACACAAATGGAAAGTTGAACAATCAAGGACGGAAAAATGAACACCCCACCCCCAAACAAATTATAGACAACAGAGTTTAAAAATTTTGTTTGGAATGTGGGTCTTTTAAAGTCAGATTCTCAAGACTTCCTAAATTACTATTTTTATGATTTTAGAATTTATTTTTATTTTTTACGAAAAAGATTTAATAGAGAAAAACAATAAAGTAATAAATGCATAATTCACACCATAGACGAACATGACTCAAAAACTGAGAAAACATGCAAGAGTGGAATACGTGAATTATGTTAACCGTGGACTTAGGATCCTGTACTTACAGCCACACACTCCATAGGGAGGGCCCGATTACCTGAATAGTGCACTAACCAATATATGAAAGTGTAAGAAAATACACCAAACAACAAAATGAGTCTTTTATAGTCAGATACTCGAAACTTTAACAAATAACTGGATATATAAATATATACTCTGCAATTTTCCATATATCAACAACCTAAAGAGTTGTGGGTCTTTCCATAAATAAATAACATGAAATGCACCTTCAAACAGAATCAAGCACCAAGACTTTCTACTATCATATAAGTTCGTTTTCCCTCTTTTACTCTTCTTTGCAGGCTTTAATCCAAGTAACGGGTCTTTTTGCTTTGGGCTTCCAAATAAGCTTTAAAACAGGTCCAAGTCCTATCTTTTCATAGCTTCAAAACCATGGCTTCTCCATAATTATCCATAAGCTCTCATGTAATCTTTAATGCTCGAAATTGCTCATTTTTGCCTCTTTAGCTCTAATATTTTGCAAAACTCTCTTTTTCACTTGTAAAGTCATAAAACATAACTTAAAAGCATGATTAGTCTACTAAGAGGGCCAAACAAAAGGTATAATTAAGGATTCAAATACATTTTTTGAACACTTATCAGGCGATCAACCTATAATTTGAATTTTGGGTCTTCCTTGGCAATTAACAATCACAGTTGGAGAAATTTTGTTACGCTGGTCCGCCTCTTTTTGGGTCCATCCTAAGTAAAGTTGGTGGTGGTGTCAATGTAATGACCCTGATCTAATTAAGTAGTTCGATTATCCGAGGTACTAATTTGAGGAAACAAGCTCCTTCTTAGAGAATCCAAATTGTAAATTAATTTCATAAATGAAAGAACTATATGGCCCAAGAAAAGAACATAAGTGAATGTCTATGATATCTGAACATATATAGAATTGATTAATGCTACTATAAAGTTTCAACCACGTGATTAAAGATCACATAAAGCTAATTCTTTGGTTTCTTTTGGCAAAGGGACAAGGGTAAATGAGTAATGAGAAAATGACTCCCATTATTTAAAAAGTACGATAGTTAGAATAAAGAAAGACAATGTTAAAGTTGTTTTGATACAAGTGATTCCCTTGCATAAAAAGAACACATGGTTCCATTACCAACTTAAACATGTTGTGTTGAAATAATATGATAAGAGTGCTAGGGACATATACAAAATTTAACATAAACAAACCGATCATGATCGTTAGCTTAGTGCAATTGATAAACAATAAATATAACAAAACTAATTTTTTTTTTGTAGACCTATTCAATACATGAAACATTTCCACAAAAGAGATCAGATTGTTATATTCTAAAATTACTAATTACGCCAAATATAATATCCAATTAACTTCGACAAAAGAACGATTCACAATACTTCAATTTGTTAACAACATTTGATGAATGCATATAGAAATTTTAGATTTTGGTATAAATTTTTTGTACCTGGCCAAAAAAAAGTTAGCGAATCAAAAATTGTTGAAAGTGTCTACAATCATATAACACCCTACCACTCACCACATGTCAATGGTGTCCCCACTTACGTCACCCGCAGGCACAGGTCCAAAGCCTGCTCATACATGAGTGTGGGGTTTTAACTCAAAAAGCCTTAACAGTAAGTAGGAAGCAATCCAATATATCCAAGATTCAAGATGGCTTCCTATCAGATGTGAGACTAACCACGGGGGATTAAACTCATTGAGGGTATAATCCCACCACCTTAGGAGAGAGTCGTCTGATCCTGATACCACTTGTAACGCTCCACCGCTCACCACTTGCTGATATTGTCCCCAGGTGTCACCAAAAGGACCTGGTCCAAAGCCTACCCATCCATGTGCGTGGAGTTTTCACTTTTAACTCAAAACCCATTGACTTTAGTAAGTGGGAAACAATCAAATATATCCCAGATCCAAAACAGCTTCCTACCAGACATGAGACTAAATCCACCAAGAGTATCACAATCCCACCACCTTAGGAAACAATTGTCCTCGGTTCCCATACCACTTGCAATGCCTCACCACTCACCACATGTCAATATTGTCCCCACCTACAACACCTAAAGGCCCGGTCCAAAGCCTGCACATATATGAGTGTTAGGTTTTAACTCAAAAGGCTTTGACATTAGTAAGTGGGAAGCAATCTAATATATTCGGATCCAAAACTGACTTCATATCAGATGTGAGTCTAAACCATATGGGGGTATTAACTCAAAAGGTCTCAACATTAGTAAGTGAGAAACAATCTAATATATCCAGGATATAAGACAAATGTGAGAATAAATCATGTGGTGGTCCCATATGGTTTATCCTAAGATCTGTTGGTAATCTTTTGCCTACAATTAATGTGCTCCCCCAGTTTGGTTTGGGCTATGAGTAATGCCCAACCTAAGCTTAGAACATAATTGTATCTTTAAGAAATTGGTCCCAAGGCCCATTTTGGATTCAAACAACTCTAGAGAACAGAGTTTTTTTATAATGACTCACAAAACCATTTTTATCAATGAAATAACTCACGAATTTAGGATTTTTTGGAATGAACATATCAGGGGAATGCTCTAATAGGGACCTCTAATGGGCGATATTAGGGTTGAGGGGTAATTCAGTCATTTGCCAATAAAAATAGAAAAGCATGCCAATTTCAAAATACTTTAGGGATTTTGCAACCACACGTACTCTTTAACACACCAGCTAAGGAGTGCAATGAGGGAGACGAGATTAAGAGCAACACCCCAACAAGTGAGGATGCAAAAATCAAATTTGCTAAGTCGATACTTGTTAAGAAGTACGAAGAAGGTTTGCTGGAGAGATTTAGGAAAAGGCTAGATCTAATAAAAGCTAGATCTGATGGGAGCTGGACGAACCAAAGTAGATCTGATGAGAAATTCATTGTGGGCAGTTTTGTGGGCAGAAGATTGGGGTTTAGTTATGTCAAAGATATAGTTCAAAGAACATGGAAGGTGAAGAAGTTCATCATGAGAACCTATGGCGACAGCATGTTCACTTTTGAGTTTGAAAGAGATGAAGATAGAAGCACGGCTTTGGACATCGGTTCATTCCATATTGCGAGTCATTTGTTTGTAGTCAGACCTTGGAAACCTTTTGTTGAAGCTAAAGCAAATGAACTGAAGACCATTCCTATATGGGTAGTTATGAAGAAATTTCTAATGGAACTATGGAATAAGGAAGGGTTTAGTAAAGTAGCAAGTTTTATTGGAACGCTAATGTTCGTTATTAAGCCTACTGAATCAATGGCAAGAACCTCTTACGCAAGAGTGTGTGTTGAAATAGACACGGATTGTACCTACCCTGAAGGACTACCAGTCATTGTGGATCAGAAAAGAAGTTTTACTATACCATTTGAGTACAACTTGAAGCCGGTAATGTGCACTTGATGCAAGGTGTTTGGACATAGTGTTTTGCAATGCCCAAAGACAGAACATGAGAAGAAAGTAAAGCATACAGTATGGCTACAAAAGGAAAAGGCGACTCAATGTGAGGACACAAACAAAGAATGCATTAGTGGGGATGAACAGGGAAAGAAACTAGATGAGGATACTCGGGTTGACCAAGTTCAACAAATTCACAACTTGGAGCAAACTGAAGACAAACAGGGAGGCCAGCAGTGTAAGAACTCTGAAGAAGTGAAAGAAGCTCACAATGTCTATGCTAATAAAGAAGGTGAGTGCAAAACTCCTAACTGAAGACACTCAATGAGAGCCAGAGAAGATCACCACATGATTCAGCAAAGGATGGGAAAAGTAAGTACAATTCAGCGAACCCAAAGTACTAGTCCAAAGGAAATTATTGGAAAGGACTCGAGTCCTAATACAAGAAGGAACAAAGGAAGAGGGTTAAGTGGCAGTGATATCTCAGGTACACTAGGTGATCCAGGCAACACTGAAGGTAGTCACGTTAAATACCATCGACCTCAGCAATGATAGATCCTATAGAATGCACAGTGGTGGAGGAAATAAGTTTTAGGAGTATTGGGCCAAAAACAAGCCCATCAAATGAGACAACTTATATCAAGGGAAAGAGCAAGCAACAAAGGCATCCAAGAAAGAGGATGGCAACAAGATTGGTCATGATAATACTAGCCTCCTTAGACACCCCCACCTGCTTAAATGATCAAGATTGATTGCTGGAGAGTGAGGGAACTCAATAAAGCTTTTAAGCAAGAGATGGAACAAGGACCAGAAAAGCATAGACACCTGGAATGCGGGAGTAAAATTTGATGAGTCTGAAGGTATTAGGGAAGTAGCAAGAAGAAGCATGTCTGTTGTGGAGGGACAACTACAGGAGCGGGAAATTGTGGAATGACTTATATTCCAGAATATTTCGCAATATTTCAAAAGGTGGCAGCTCATTATGGTACTAAGGCATGACAAGCAAACTGAACCCATGGCCATGGTCTATTCACAAGTGGAACTCAGAACTTGTGGCAAAGCATATGCAAGAGAATATGGAATCAAACTTGTACTTTGGGAAACAAATAAACTAGCTGATAATTTAGATATATATATATATATATATATATATATATACACACAGCTAGTTACATAGAGTTACTTTCCAGTGAGAGTGAGAATGTAACAACTATGATTTATTTTTATTATTAATAAAAGGGGTATGGGACCTCTATAAAAACCTCGCTTATTGATAAAAAAAAATTTAAATAACTCACGAACCCAATTTCTTGATTTTAATAACCCTCAAGGACAAAATAAGTTGGCCCGATTTATTTTATATTTCTTAAATACCACTTTAACCCTTCCATGTTAATAAATAAAATTATGAGTGAGAAAACCTAAAACCCCTTTCTTCTCCAACTGACCAGACTTTTTGATTCATGACGCACCTCATCAAACTACAAATCGAATTCCTTCCTTGTTTTAATCAAACGAAATTACGAGAGAGAAAACCCAAAACTAAAGTCGAGAAATAGATGAAGTTGTGCGAAGCTTCTGTTATTTTAAAGAAGTTGAACAAAGATGGCAACCATTATCCAAAAAATCAAAGACATTGAAGATGAAGTACCACACCATTATCATTTTATCTCTTTTTTCTTCTTTTTTTTAATTAAACCCTGGTGGATCTTTAGGTCAAATGGTCGAGCACTTTGGAGATATCCAAAGGTGATGGTGGTTGGATTCCACCAAGATCCTCTAAAATTTTAACGTTAATCAAACAATGATTGTTTACTTTTTACTGTTGAACCCGTATTGTTCATACCTACTTTAAGTATGAACACGTATTGTTCATATTTGTTTTTGGTATAAACATTTATTGTTCATATCTGCTTTAGGTTTATGTTTTTTTGTTGGTATGAACACGTATTGTTCATACCTAAAGTAGGATGAATAATCAATGTTCATATCTGTTTTGGGTATGAACATTTATTGTTCATATATGTTTTGTGCATGAACAATCAATGTTCATATCTGTTTTAGGTATGAACATTTATTGTTTATATATGTTTTGGGTATAAACAATCAATGTTCATATCTATTTTGGGTATGAACATTTAGTATTCATATATGTTTTGGGTATGAACAATCAATGTTTGTATCTGTTTTGGGTTCATGTTTTTTTTTGGGTATGAACAAGGATTGTTCATACCTAAAGATGGAATGAACAATCAATGTCCATATCTGTTTTGGGTATGAATATTTATTGTTCATATCTGTTGTATTCATAGTCCAATAGGTATGAACACTCATTGTTCATAGATAATGTTCATAATTATGGGTATAAACAATGATTGTTCATATCTGTTTTGGGAATGAACAGTTATATATTGTTCATATCTGTTTTGGGTTCATGTTTTCATAGCCACAATCAATGTTCATAGTTGATGTTCAACATGGGTAGGTATGAACAATCTGTAGGAACCGTTATTTCATAATGTAAATTTCTACAAACCGTGAAAACCATGCGCAGCGGAATTAATGGTGTTCACAATTTTGATTGGAAAACATACCTGTAGATCAGCTGTGATAACTCTGAGAATCTAGAATCAGCAACCTCTTGATCTTCTGTTGTATTCCTATGCACAGAGTGGACGTTGTGTGGGCAACGATCTTCCAACCTCTTCTTTCTCACTTGGCCTCTCTCTCTCTCACAACCTTAGAACCGAATTGGATCTATTTTTGCTTGAGTGATGTCTGAGAAAAAACGGCCAGAGAAAGAGGTTTCTTTTTATAGGCTACAACAGGGACCATGAGGAGAAATTAGGGTTGGGCCTCCTGACGGGCTTGGGCTTCTCATGTTCACCCAGAACACACAGCCAAAGTCTGTCAACAAATGGCTTATTCCAGTAAAGGCCATTGTTGCACTACCGCCCTAATCCCAAATTAAGTGTCAGCATTTATGGGCTCCATATTATATGCTCATTGATCTCCCCGTGTTTAAGATATCGAATGCCCGTTGATTAAGTCAAGTTACTGACAACTATATTAATCAACTTCTTATGTCCTTGAGTAGTACCACTCAACCTCATTGTCATGTCGGATCAAATCCACCTGCAGGGTTTACATGACAATCTTTATGAGCTCCTCAAGGGGACATCATCAGCCCGACTTCTTGCGGGACACGGATTCCTTCTATAATCAATAGCACACCTTACATACAATGTCATTACCCAATCCATCGAGTTTGTTGATTCACAAGTGAATCTCACTCATTGATAATTTAAAGCAATGTACAATGCATGTAAGTGCCCATCATTATATCCGGATTAAGAGGACATGCATCCATAATAACAGAGGTGTTTGTTCTCTTATATAGTCAGTATAAAGAGAAACATCCTCACTTGGTCCTGTTCAATACACACAAAGTGTACTAGTGTAATCCTATAGTCAAGATAGACTAATACTAGATTATACTACAACCATATCAATGGTTTGTCCAAATCCATCTAGGTTGTGAACGTTTCACTACAGCAGAATAGCACTTTTGTGACGGCTAGGAGGCGTCAGAAATATTTATTGTGACGCCTACAAGGCGTTGGAATTTAGGCATCTGTGTTGGTGTCAGAAATATTTGTGACGCCATTATGCCATCACAATTCACATATTTACTGACGCCTGTACGCCGTCACTAAATGTGTATTACTAACGCCTGTATGCCGTCACTAAATGTGCATTACTAACGCCTCTACGCCGTCACTATTGAACTTTTGAATCGCCTCAAACACTGGCACTATAACTTGGTGCCAAAACAAATTAACGCCTCAGTACCGTCAGTAATCATAAATTTGTCTTTTTTTTTTTAAATGCTTACTGACACCTGTCAGGCGTCACAAATTATTATTTATTTTAAAAAAAAATTTGTTTTTGGTTTCCATTCTTATATTTATTTTTTTTTTTCCCCTGAAATCGCCTGCATAAATACAACCACATAAACCCCAAACATATAATATAATTAAGACTTGACAAGCAATTATACACAAGGAAAATCTTAGTAATAACCATCACCAAAATTTGACTAAGTATATATATCACTAAATGAATAACATGTAAATTAAAAGATATAAATGTATGGATATAGCAGAATCTACCAACATACTATTTCAATATAATCCCTATACAACAACTCAATATCACATCCTAAGAAGCAAGAGCATGGGGTCCTTGACGATTCTCTTGGCGGTCTCGCTCTAAAACATACACACCCTGGACCAAGCTGGAAGCTACAAATCTTCGGTGATGTGTATTTTTCCTTCATAAAAAGAAAAAAATTCATTACAACTAGACCATAGTCAATACAAGCTAAGGAACCACTAAAAGAAGTTATTGATTAGTCAATATACACAATTTTCACTAACCGTGTAGTCGCAACATAATATGCTCTTCCACATGCATGATTTCACAAAAAAAAATGAAGTTTACTAGCATTTAGACAGTTTAGAGTAGAACCTTTTCAGCACTCCTAAACCTCGGCTTCCAACCACAAGAGAATCAAGCTTCAAGTCATCAACTGCATCACAAGAGAATCAAGTTTACTTCTTGTCTAATAAGAGACTATGCACCCTAACCTTCACCTACAGAGAAATTAAACTCAGCTACAACTTCTTTTGAAAAAATATTAATCGTTGTGTCGAAGAAGATGCACCTTTCAATGTTTGTTTACTACAACATTATCTAGCTTGTAAAGAACAATTATGCTAATTTAAAATTTCTAAAATTATCATTGATCCACGAGAGAGGAAAAAAAAACACCCAACTCTTATCAATAGTACAACATATAAATTATTAGATTATATGTAAAATGTATCCATGAATAACATAAATGATGTGATCTAGTTACCAAGACAACAAGATCATAAGTAATTAAAAAAGTAATAGTTCAATTTCGAACTACTCACCTTTCAAAGAAAGAATTCTAGAATTAAACAAAATGGGCTATAGTATGCAAAAGACAGAATTTTGACCTTCACTTTCTTGAATACATCTCTAAATCCTAACTCTCTAAGCACTTGCTCGCAAATTCTGCAGAGAAGCTACAAAAATCCAGAAAATACAACTTTAGCAACTGAGCCTTATACTCCTAAAAGCTACCAAGTTTTACTCACAACACAATCAGGAGGCCCGCCATGGCTTTCAGGATCTTTCTTTATGTCCTCCAGTAACTCTGTATACCTAATAATACACAGAATTATCAGAAAAAAATCCAACATATATATTAAGCAACACTTTATAGTAGTACCTTTGAGCAAACTTTTGAGCCTTAGCAGGAGCATCAACAACACTAGTGTCACTTTCTGCCCTTTGTCTGCCAAGAAAATAATTAGGATTCATCAAAGCGGAATCAACAGTAATAGGCCTTCTCAACGACTAATTAGGCATACTCATATCAATAATAACAACACTATTTTGCGGTGATGTTTCTCGTACACATATATACTTATCTAATTCCATCGTTACATGTGTAATCCCAATACTAGGCAACTACAAATCACATAAAAACATAATTAGCTCAACATTCAATAATTCATATTCAACAAATCTAAAGACTAACTAAACTTTAATCAATCAAATCGATATTGAAACTAAATAGATCACATCAAAATGCCTGGTTAGCAAATCTCTTCCGAAGTTGCTGCGCTAAAAGAACGACATCAATCTGCAAGAATTGGACTTATTTTAGCCCTAACAGTCCCATATAAAACAGCAAAGGTAAGAGATTTCATTGAACTAAATAACAGCTAAATATATACACCTGTTCACTTATGTTGACATTTTTACTAACAAACGCCAGTTCTAGTGTTAGCAAGGCCATGTTGAAATCATATCTTGGAACAAATCTACAGAGGATAGAACATAATTATTACAAAGGTAATAAAAGACAATGTGGTGGAAGATGTCAGTTAGGTTGTAGAATCTTAACTCCTACTAGGTAAACCTAGCCATTTGGATCATACTATTTTTTTATTTGGATCAGAATTATCTTTTACTGATTAACGATTAAAGAAAAAACATCCCCCATTCCCCAATATACTACAATAAAAACGTAAAGAAATTACCCACAGAACACAACAAAGTAGTTCATGGTTTCAAAATTCCATTATCTGCTTAAAAGAAAGAAAGAAAAAAAAATAATAGAAAAAAATAGAAAAAATGAAAAAGATGCCCCCATTGCAATTACATCACCTTTCATGTGCCAGAAGCAAGATTAGAGAAAATAATTAAAAAAAAAACGAAACAAAACGAAACACACTTAAAATATATCAAGGTAAGTCACTTGCTAGTGGTACCTCCATTGTAGCCAGTTGAATATGAAACAAAGACCCTTTCCAAGTATATGTATGAGAGCTCTCTTGGTCTGTGGTTTATCACAGAAATACCAACAACTCCTAATTCGATAATAAACTCACGAAGGTGCAAGTATCATTCTCAAGATCTTGGTTAGCATACATGAAGTGTTGCAATTATAATTGGTAAACTTCCTTCGAGAGAAACGATTGTGATGTTACATCTTGAGTGAACCTAGCAATTATTAAGTCCCCAATTTCTACAACGTGAAACTTTACTTCTAGTGCACTTTCCTCACGAAGAAGATTTCTCCATCCTTGTTAAGTTAAATTGGTGAACAACAGTAATGCTTCCACTTTGAACTTTTGTATCAATCATTTTTTGACTATAAGGATCCTCCCACGAGAAATTTGTGGTAGAAAGAGGCTCTAACAGGATCCAGGCATCATCACCTAATCCAGATTGTCTAATGTTATTCTTTTGTTAACTGTTCTATTCTCAAATCTGTCAAACCAAACTCCAAATGGTCAGCTGTCATATAGATAAAATTATTCAAAAAAAGTGAAACATACAAACATTCCTTGATTTGTATGTAAATATGCACCCAAACCAGGAAAAAAACAGTCAATTATGAGCACATGATGAAGATATTTTGAAACCATGTAAGAACCTATTGGTTGAAAGGGCACTTTCATAACTTAATTGGCACCATCCAATTTGAGTTGATCAGGCATACAATCGGTTATGTCCATTTTCTTGATAGTTTCTTGTGGTGGGCGGATTCTTCATAAACACGTTAGAACCACGGACTACGTGTTTTGTATAGTAAGATTTATTGATGCCATAGAAATGCATACAATAATATAGGCCAAAGCCATAGACCCTTACCCCCACTAGTAAGAAGCTAAAGAAGGCTATGCATAGAAATTGTATAGGGGACGGTATAGGCGGTGGAATTTAATACGGTCTGCAGACCTTACCTTACGCTAAACAATATTAGTACTTATATAATAAGGACATACCCTAAGGACCATCTTCGGACCCTAAACGAAATACAACTAGAAATCTTGATCCCTCCTCATAGCCTCGGATCTCGTCTTGGGGAATCTCCTAGCTCCATTCTGCTTCCTCAAAACCACGAAAAGGTATCCTCTTTCATAATTTCAAAAGGAATACACCATTCTGTATCACCCAATCGGACCTACACACATCGATCACACATTCAAAAATATTTCTGTGTAATTAGTTGCTTATATAGAAACTCTGAAGAAGCCTAGAAGTTAAGTTTCACATCAGTTCACAATTGTAAGTGTAATTGGATAGGATCAAACATATATGTTTATCCTATTGTTAACTTAATGTTGTATTTTGGGATTTCAGGTTTAGTGTTGTGTTCCTCAATGGTTTTGTGTACCATGTAATTGCATTAGGACACAAGTTTCGTGTTGCTGTAAGCTATATTCGTTAACGCTAGAGATCTGTTGATGGCGTAGTAGTTAGTACAACCAAACTATAAGGGGATGGCTACCATTCTCTAATTTTAGAAATTTATGTCAAGTATGGAATAAATTATAAGCATATAAGGAACAAAAGGAGTAAGACAATAGGTTCATTGTTGCTCTCACAACGTACTTTCGAGACATGAGAAATCAGGAACGTAAATCACAGTTTCTTTCTCAGACAAGTAGCAAGTAATAAAAAACTTCCGCTAAGCAACACGCACGCACATAATTGAACCACATTACCACAATGACGTGAAGATGAGAATGCTTACCATTTTATTAAGATCCTTGGGGCTTGGTAAAAACATTGCTTGGAAAAGCATGCTGTAGAGAAACTAGACGGTCACCCAATATTACTTTGCCACCATACTTCATTGCTTCTTCAAATGCCACACGAAACTCAGAACGAGGAAAAACCTCGAGCTTATTAGCAACCTAAAATCCAGGTCCACAATTAATCAAACAAACATTTCTAAGATCCAAATCATTTGCACTTGAACTGATGAGGAAGAAATGTAAAACCCATGTATTCTAGAAACGCTATAAATTCATTAAATATAGGACATGCCTTGGCAAGAAATCAGTTGTATAGAACTCCAAATAAGTTCATGTTCCTCTTCTTCCAAATAGCTTCCTACCCCTAAATCGAGCAACAGTAGCACCACCAACACCAACACCTAAATCGAGCAGCAGACCTATAGAAATTCTATTATACTCAATGGCTCACTTTAAACATTGATGAATTAGAAAAAAAAAGTTTTTGGCTAATTACCTTGCTGCCCAATGCAAAACCCTCAAACTTCTCCACCTCTACCTTGTCCAAGAACCTGAAATGATATAATAAATCAATCAATCCATGGTAATAATACACAGTAGTCACCTTTCTCTCTCCTCCTTTATCCGGGCTTGAGACCGGCAATGCAAATTCTTTATGAGTTGCATTGGCGGAGTTAAAAAAGGGTTAGTAAACTCAACTCTAAACCTACAAAAGTAACCACAATACATATGAACAATCAATGGTAAAGAGCATACATACATATATAAACAAAAAGAGTCCATTCACTACTAAACATATCCATGAACAAAAGGTCCAAACAAGACGCAAACTAACAATAGATAAATTGTATGTCCCTCGTACTTGAGTTCCAAATTAAAATAGAACAAAAGCAAACGAAATTAATCTTCATATTGCAGCCTGCCTCCAGCCCAAATCAAGAAGCCTCCATCATACACAGGAGCATCACCAACCAAGACATTGGTAATATAGACAACCTTTTCATCTCCCATAATATCTCTAAAATGACATTTTTGGCTGTCAGTCTTAGCATACCCATTAGCCACGTGTTCACATTTCCTCCCCAATATCTTCACATTCAGGTAAGAAGTCAATCTAGAAGGAGGGTTCAAAGATCCATTTTGATTAATCAAATTTGGAGCTTGCTGAGTACGAAGGACAGGGACAGGGACAGAAGTAGAATCAACTTCATTTGTAGGTGTAGATGGTTGGCCATTTGCCGATCCATTAAGCCTCACATGTTCAAGAATACCCTATACACAGTGAACAACAACAATTACATAAATAAAAAGAAGTTACAATTATGGCAAAACAAGAAATAGCGCACGGCACGTCATAACTTACCGCCATCATATTCTCCATTCTCGTTTGGCCAGCCAAGAGGTTTCCCACTGTAGACTTAACCTCAGCTAATTCATCCTCGAGCTTCGATTTACTTGAGCTCTCCTGTTCAACTAGCTCCTCTATAATAGCAAACTTATGCAGTTGTTTGTTAGACATGTAAGAGCTCAATCCACGAGTACGACTCCCTTTATCCTTCCCAAAAACTTAAGCCAATGGATCACATGTGATGTCGTAAACCGCTTCACCCCCATGTTCACTTGCTAACTGACCATCCGTTCTTCAACACTTGTAACTCGATCCTGAAATTTTTGGGGCATATACTTGAGTATGGATTGCAAGACTTAATTAAGATAAAATATTTTACAAACTCACATAGTATTCTTGGGCACACTCTAAAACAGTCCCATCTCAATGTTTATGACCATATTTTCAACTATCCGTACGTCTATGCTTCTTCTCTAGATTAGCTTCATCCTACACAAACAAGTATACGTAGAAAGTTATTAAGTAGTAGCAAATGAAAGGAAGATATGCAGTAGTGATAATGATACGTACAAGTTCCTCCAATATTCTTCCATAAGGTTTTCTGCCACAAGTATGGCCAATTAAGTTCATACTTCTATTCTCAGCATTCTTAGCGCACATATCATTTACTTCTTGTCTGTTCTCATGGATTGCGAATGCTTCCCAATGAATTGGATCAAACCCCGTTGGACATGATGAAATAGCTTCTTGCTCAGATTCACAATTCTTCAATATTTTCCCTCGCAAAGCATATTTCCAATATTGATAGTTAGAAGCAAACCATTTCTCTATATTCTTCCGTTCCCCATTGTTGGGTTCACATTGAGTTGGAACTCCTCCTACAAATCACATATATACATTTATATGTATGCTATGACTAGTATGGTTATGCAAACAAAAATAATAATAAAATAAAATAAATAGTTACCATTAACTTTAACCAAACTTCAGCTTTGAAAGAATCATCTACTTTATCCCAACTTGCATAAGAAATTGGGACAACAACTCGTATCCAATAGCCGACTCTACTGCTCCATTTGGTACTATAAACTCCTGTGACACTACTGTCGGGGTGCACTATGATTGGTAGCTTACCATTACTAGATCGCAAAGTATTGTCTCCCACTGATTCAGATGGTTGGGACACATTAGGTTGATGTGAAACTGAAGGAGACAACTGGGGCATTGTACGGTGTTGTGAACCTGAAGGAGATTATTAGGGCAAAGTACGGTGTTGTGGGTGTTGTGAACCTGAAGGAGACGATCGGGCCGCGCAACGACGTTGTGAACTTGAAGCCATTATATTAAAAACAACCTAATAATTGAAGAAAATGAAATAAGTTCATCAAAAACTAATATAGCACAAACTTGTCACATGATAAGAGATATTGGCACAACATATAATTAATCAACCAAAATGAAAAAAAAAATAATAAAAAAAAAATAGAGGTCGTGACGTGTACATTACCAACAACAAAAAATAAAGTGCATATTACAACTACTATCATTTGCAAACTTTCTGCATCAGGGGTAGCAAATTAGGTTGGTCATCAAAAATAGATTGGACTTCAGTTGGCGCTTCTAGATCATCTACATTACTACTCAATCGAGGAGGATGTATGACCACCCACCAATCAGGATTTTTCAAATCATTTGAATAGAACACTTGACTAGCCTCGGAAGCAAGAATGACTGGCTCATCAAGTTGATGATGGACACTCTTGAGCCTATTAAAGTTGACCATCACCAAATTAGAATCGGGACAAAGTTTACAACCATTAGTTTTGTCCTCAAGCCTCACCCAATCGCAATAAAAGACCAAGTCATGGAAAGTTGTGTAGTCCAACTCCAAAATTTGCTTGATAACCCCATACCACATGGTTTCTGAGTCGACCAGATTTTTGTCTTTCCTACTTGCCATAAATGACGTAATAGCCTTCATACAAACACCACTGTTTTGTGTGACAACAGTATCATCATGAGACTTGGTAGAAAAGACAAATCCATTAATGTGATACTTCTTATATGATTTATCCTTGTGCATTGGCCCTTTAACAAACTACCACAAGTCGCCTTGCGTGTCTTTAGCCTTCAACAACTATACAACAAAGAAAAAGAAAATTAACAAAATACCAACAAAACTAAAAAGCTCACCCTAGCTACTAGAAATGTAAAGTAAAAGAATACCTTATTGTATAACCAGACAATGAATTCTGTCCGAATCTCTACTTCTGACTTTGCTATTCCTCTTCCTCTACCACGGGTAGTGGGCTGCAAGTTACGATACTCACTGCAATTCATTCATGGAAGTCCATATATACGTGATTATTCATAAATTACCAAAACTAGTCAAATTCAAAGCCAGAATAAACAACCCACTTGTAGAATTCATCAAGTATTTCAACTTGTAATCAAAAAAGAAGCCATCTCCGTATTTGTATCCATTATGCCGTTTCTAACATCATAACTTTGAAGTCGAGCAAAGGCCCTTCATCAATGATCTCGCCATTTTCGTCAAGGTAGTGCTTACGAGTCAATTTTTTATTTCCTCCACGTGGCATGTACTCCATGGCATATCAGACGGATTCAGAAACTATATAGGAACTTACAATTGACCCTTCAACATATCGTTTATTGCTGTGTATGTTTTTACACTCTTTCATCACCGTGTTAGTATTGAAAAATGCAATAAGTATAAGTGTTGTTAATGCTTATCTTTATAAAAGAAATTGAACTAAAATATATGACATTGTTAACTTACTGCTCAAAAGGATACATCCACCTAGGCCACACAGGTCCACAAATCAACGCTTCATCAGTTAGATGCACCATAAGATGGATACTAATATCAAAAAAAGATGGTGGAAGATGATTCTCCAGGACACACAACACTTCTACAATCATGATTTTGGCACCTTCCATATCCTTACGACATAAAACCTTCGAACACAAGATTATAAAGAATAAGCTGATATGTTGAAAGGCTCTTCGCGAGTCGCAGTTTTTTGGAAAAGCATGTTGAAGCAAAACAGGCATCACATATTGCATTATAACATGATGGTCATGAGATTTTATCATGAGCAAAGAAGGTGGGTTGGAACCAACAATGTTGCTTAGGTTAGACGAAAAGCCCAAAGGAAGTTTCAAGTCTTTCAAAATTTGGAAAAAATGTTTTTTCTCATCTGCATCTAAGACATAGGAGGCCTTTGGTTTTTTCTGCCTACGGTATTTAAGTCCTCTTGCATCCACAAACCATCGCGGATGCCCTTCATCTTCAAATCCTCTCTAGCAGCCCATGTATCCTTTGTTTTTCAAGTCTAGGATCGGATACAATATATGCTCAGAAACATTTTTCTCATCGTGCATCACATCAACACAATGTCGAACTTTATGACTTGGCCAATATAATAGCTTAAACAAAATGGACCTCCTATAAAAAGCCTTTGTAACTTCAACACTATCATCGTCGTCGTCATCATCATCATCATCATCACTATCATTATCATCATCTCTATCAACAACATTTACACTCCCATCAAATCTTGACCGTTTGGAACCATTTTGGATCTTACCGGTACATATTTAACGCGGTTCAACAATTTATCAACATCCTGTTCCTTTAAGGCGTGATGGAGGAAGGTTAGGCTCTTGCTCCCCATTGAAGTGCTTACTATACCTAAAGATAGAAAGTGTTAGAACTGCTTATTATACCTAACTTAATTATTTTAAAAAAACAATATTTGAAGTGTTTACTATACCTAAATGGGTGAACGGATCAAGAAACAAGCAAGTAGTTTGTGTACACAATCTTCTTCTTGCAAGGTAAACTCAGAAGTCTTTGTCACCACAAATAGGACATGCTTTATAACCATGTGTCACACAACTAGATAAGTTTCCTAGAGCCAGAAAATCGTGTATCCCCCACATCAACATAGCTTTCAAAGTAAAGTGTTCCCTCTTTTGTGCATGTCGAACGCAAGGACTCCTTTTCTTCAGAGTTGATCCAACTCATCAAATAGTGGTTCAAGGAAAACATCAATGTTTGTAGTCAGCGCCTTCGATCCAGGTATTAACAAAGACATCATCTGAAAGTCGGATTTCATGCACAATGAAGGTGGGAGATTGTATGGCACTAATATGACAGGCCAACAACTGTAGCCAGTTGATTGAATGCCATGAGGATTGAAGCCATCAGTTGCAACTGCAAGCCAAACATTATGCCCCTCATTAGCGAATTCTGGCCATCTTTCTTTAAATTGTGTCCATTGGACTGAATCAACAAGATATCACATATAATCCCATGAAGGTGTTGCTCGAGCATGCCATGTCATTTCCCGTGCTAATGATGGTATCGTATACAATCGTTGGAGTCGTGGACCTAAAGGAAAATGTCTCAATACTTTTTTAGGAACTTTGGATTCCTTCCCTATTTTACCCTCCACTTTATATCTAGGTGATTCGCAATGAGGACATATTGTCAAATGTTTCTTTGTCCCATAATACAAGATGCAATTATTCTCACATGCATCGATGCGCTTTGCTTTCATCCCTAGGTCTGTCAACATTTTCTTCATTACTGGCCACTTTGCAGGTAAAGTATTTTCTTTTGGCAACCAAGTTCTTAGCATAGACAAGAGTGTGCTCACACTATTTCCGGACTAACCATGTTGTTTCTTCAAGTCATGAAGCTATACAACTGCAGATAGAGTTGTCACAGGACCCTCACATGAAGGGTATAATTTTTCTTCGGCTTTACTTTTGTATTCAGCATACATTTTACCCAAATCTGGTTCGGGAACAAAAGGTTGTTCAAAATCAGAAATTTGACCAGTAGCCCCTCCATACACATCACCCCTTACACCTTCATGTACACCATAACAAGCATCAACAAGATTCTCTAACCCAAGCCCTCTATCTTCAATGTTTTCATCTTCAACTATGTCTACCACAAGATACTTTGATTATTTTTCACCATGTAAGGACCATATAGTATACGTTAGATCAAAACCCATTTTGAATTATATGCCTTCAGACTTCGTCAAACACTAATCTTTTCCTATTCCAACATGTTACACAAGGACAAGGACATGTTGTTAACCCTTCATACTTTTTTTGTGCCAAATCAATAAAACTAGCTACCCCTTCCCTATAGACGGTGCTCACTCAATTTGGTTCATGAATCCACTCTTTCTGAATCGACCGTGACATTCTACCATTATGTAGATACGAAGATAAGAAAGATAACTCTTGAGTTAGTTAGTTAATTTGAAGCAATCATAGATGACTTAACACTATTACTACTAAGCTCAATTACTTGTCAGTCTTGAAAGATTTTCAATAAAGAGACTTGACACTTTTTTGATCGAGCTATTATTCTACCAACAGAAATCAGGGAGACAATGACTTCAAAGTTCAAAGCCATTCAAAAGCACATTCACAATCAAACTACGTCAAACGTCAAAGCATTCACAAAGTAAAATAATATTATACTGTCATTAAGAAAATTTAAGACTTGCTTTCGTAAAACATTTAGATCAGAACTTAGAACAACCTAAGTTGGGAAGCCTGAATGTTTGAATTCAAGCTACCATGATTGAAAATGGATACAAAAATGTTGGAACACTAAAGCTTGGGATTCATTTATACTTCAACATTTTTAGAACAA
Source organism: Coptis chinensis (assembly GCF_015680905.1). NCBI lineage: Eukaryota > Viridiplantae > Streptophyta > Magnoliopsida > Ranunculales > Ranunculaceae > Coptis > Coptis chinensis. Next base: position 45,176,218 of record NC_141456.1, read on the forward strand.
ACACATATTTTAGTGTTTCAAACAGTGGGTGCTCAAGATTATAGGACCAAAGACACCACCCAGTCCCACTATGCATCCTGAAAAAAAAAACAATTAACAAAAGCCAAACAAAGCCCCAATGTCCTAAATAGATATAAATATTAAACAATTCAGGCACAAATTATGAATTATGAATGGCTAGCTTCAAACAATCAAGAAAAAAAAAACATAACTTTATAACTTCAAATCCTTAAAGCTAGGATTTTTTAAAAATGAGAACTTTACAATTTCAAATATTTCAAGCTAGGATTTTTACACAAAAACATTGCCTAACTTGATATAGAGATGCTGTCAAACATAAAAATTTGTAAAAACAAAAAAAAAAACAAACAAACAAACATTAAGAACATACCCTCCAAAAGCAAAAAGTTAATTGTCTAAGAGAGAGACTTCCAGATATAGACTTTAATAACCTTCTCCAGTAATCCTTTTGCCAATTTATCTATTTCAAAATATAAACCCAACTATATTACAAATAACTAAAACCATTAAAAGCAAAAATCCCAAAAAAAAACTAAACCCTAAAATTATAAAAAGCCAACAAATAATCAAATGTGTAAAGCTTTGTAATACTAAGTTCGAGACCTTACCTAGCTAGCGAGTGAAGTGAGTCTAATTTTGCGCTAGGGTTTTGAGATTGAGATAGAGAGAAAAGACAATACTGTTGAGAAGAAGAGAGATGAGGTCGAGAAAGAGAGATGAACTTGACGCCCGCATCTCATGTCACATGCCTAACACGTGTTTTAATTGTGACGGTTTATAAAATCGTCACTATTTTTCTATGCATTTTTTAAATAAACTAAAATTTGTTTCTGAATTATAGTGACGCTTAAAACCAAACCGATGCCTACATCTTTGTCCGCGATTTTGATTGGAAAACATACATGTAGATCATTTGTGATAACTCGAGAATCGAATCGACAACCTCTTAATCTTCATTTGTATTCCTATGCCGCGAGTGGGCGTTAGACGAGGCGCGATCTTCCAACCTCTTCTTTTCACTTGGCCTCTCTCTCTCTCACAACCTTAGAACCGAATTGGATCTATTTTTGCTTAAGTGATGTCTGAGAAAAAACGGCCAAAGAAAGAGGTTTTTTTTTATAGGCTACAATAGGGACCATGAGGAGAAATTAGGGTTGGGCCTCCTGACGGGCTTGGGCTTCTCATGTTCGCCCAAAACACACAGCCCAAGTCCGTCAACAAATGGCTTATTCCACTAAAGGTCATTGTTGCACTACCACCCTAATCCCAAATTACGTGTCAGTGTTTATGGGCTCCATATTATATGCTCATTGATTTCCCCATGTTTAAGATATCGAATGTCCGTTGATTAAGTCAAGTTACTGACAACTACATTAATCAACTTCTTATGTCCTTGAGTAGTACCACTCAACCTCATTGTCATGTTGGATCAAATCCACTGCGCGGGGTTTACATGACAATCCTTATGAGCTCCTCAAGGGGACATCATCAGCCCGACTTCTTGCGGGACACAGATTCCTTCTATAATTAACAGCACACCTTACATACAATGTCATTACCCAATCCATCGAGTTTGTTGATTCACAAATGAATCTCACTCATTGATGATTTAAAGCAATGTACAATGCACGTAAGTGCCCGTTATTTTATCCTGATTAAGAGGACAACCATCTATAATAATAATAGAGGCGTTTGTTCTCTTATATAGTCAGTATAAAGAGAAACAGCCTCACTTGGTTCTGTTCAATACACACAAAGTGTACTAGTGTAATCCTATAGTCAAGATAGACTAATACCAGATTATACTACAACCGTACCAATGGTTTGTCCAAATCCATCTAGATTGTGAACATTTACTTATACTTTATAAGGTACTGATGATATGATCTTATGTGTATCACCACACACTATATCATCTACAACATAAAGTATTAGACACATGCATATAACTAATAACATATATAATATGCATAACATTTGCCCATATGATTCTCATTCAAAATATAAAGAATTAGAGTTATTACAAAAGTAATGCTTTTAATATATAACCCTATCACAATCAATGTTCACAACTGGATCAATGTTCATACATGGATAGGTATGGACAATGTTTGTTCATAGCTCAAATAGGTATGAACACTCATTGCTCATAGCTAATGTTCATAATTGGGAGTATGAACAATCAATGTTCATAGCTAATGTTCATATATGAATAGGTATGAACAATCATTGGTCATACCTATTGTGGGTATGAACAATCAATGTTTATAACCGGGTTGTTTCGGTTGGGTCGGGCCGTTTATTTTTTTTCTTCAGAGGTATACTTGACCTTTCATCCACCCGAGCAGTTGTTATTTCGCGTCAAGGGTAAACTTAAACTTTCATCCACCCGGTCCTTGTGTGTGATTAAAAAAATGTGTCCTCGAGTTCCAGCCGGGCCGATTTGTCCTCTAGAGTCGCTCCCTGTTGTATCTTATTCAATGGATAGATGTAATTTATCTATTTTATGCAAATCTCCATAAGATTGGAAATTATCTTGCTTTAGAAGTAGAATGACATTACGATTCTACTTTGTGAGGAAACATTTCAAAGTTTGGTGGCAGTCTCATTGAACACTTTCCTAAAAGAAAATTTTGTTCATACCTATCTTGAGAATACCATACCAACTTTTTTTGCCTCGACGCCCTGAAATGGGCCAAAAAAGCACACGGAGGTCAAGTCTGTTTTATGGATGCTCTAACATTTAACTAGTGCTAATTTAGCTTTTATAGTTATACCTTAAAAATTAATCTTGAAAAGAACAACAACTAAAGTGTACAATTTCTTGAAATGACTATCTAAAAAAACTAGTATATATTTCTTTTCTTTTTTAGGATACGGACGATTCGAAAGGTACCCCTTAAAATACAAACTAATATAGGTGTCTCTAACCTAACCTAACCTAACCTAGACAAATTCAGAAGAAAAATAATAGCTAGGCAACTAGCAGTAGTATCATGGTGAATCAATATAATAATACAGAGCGGGTTTTGGAGAAAAGTGTTAGTGCACAGTGTGGATCGGCTCGTTAAATTAATTGAACATCTCAATTAATAGCCCAACTTACTACATGGGCATTAATTTTGTGAATAAATGATACTCTTTAAAACGTTATTTGTTTTTTCGATGATACTTTAAAACATTATTTAGTTGGCCCCCCTATTTAGTTTTCCTTTTTCTCCGTAAAACTGTCCAAATTGGCGTTAAACACTTTTGAGGAATTAACCCTCCAATTTCTACCCACCTTCACTTTCCCATGATTCTCAGTCTTTATTATCTCCATTCATCACCTTCCATTAAATTTTTGGTTTGTGTTAAAACTTAAAAGGAAAAATTAATGAGCTCTAACATGCATGCATTGCTCTTTTGATTCTTATAAGAAAGAAGATCTCAAGTTCCTTTTTTTCCCTTCTCTCCCCCTTATTTAATTTTGTCCTTTTCTTCTCATATATCCTGTTTTATTTTATACTATTCCAAATTTTGTCTATTTTTGTTTCTAATTCTATCTTGATCTCGCTGTTTCAGTTTCTGGAATTCATTGCATTTTTGGCAAAATGGCTTACATACTACGAAAGGTAGAGCATAAGTCATTGAAAAGGTAAACATGGGTGTGGACTCTGTGACTCTTTCTCCTGATTATAGACCTTTTTTAGTTGAATATTTTGTTTTGATTGGTTAGAATGAAACATCTATAGACTTTGGTGAAAGAAACCAATTTGTGCTTTTAACTTCCATTGAAGAGTTGAACAACCTTTTTTGGTATTTGATTGGAATTGGGGGTTTATATGATCTAGAAGTGACTATCTATTATCACAAATTAAATCATCAAACTTAAGAGTAAATCTTCCATGTGTACTATACTTATTTCATGTCCTAATATAGCCCTTTTGATTTGGTTCATTAATTGACTAAATGCAAGATAAGCTCATGAGCAGAGTACTATAAGGTGAGAGCGAGCCACTTTCAATATCTAGGTGACTTCCATCTTATGCACACCGGCATGTATATCAAGTTCTAATTTAGTGTTTTGCATCTCTATGCACAGTCAACAATGTGCATGGCAGCATTAATGTAGTATTTTATAAGTTTTTTTTTTTTTTTTTGAAATAGCTAGGGGTTACGGATGCCCCAACCTTTTATATACTCAAGAACGCAAATACAATTTTCCTTCCTTATCCCCTTTGATCAGTACATTGAGTTTTTGATCCATGGGGCGAATAAAGAACAAAATATCATTACACAAGGACCTATTAACTTTTGATAAATAATCAGCCACCTGATTTCCTTCTCTAAATATATGCTTAAAGATTACTTCATCAAAATTCGCTCTCGCAGCCCATATTTGTGCCACCAAGTTTCTACAGTACCACGGTGGTTCCTCCGTCTTGTTCATAATGTGGATCACTCTCATAGAATCCGACTAGACTTCAACTCTCTGTACGTTTAGTTCCCTCGCACCTTCAAGCCCTTTCTGGACCCCCCAGCTCTGGTATAAACCGGCAGTCTTGTTGAACTTCCACTATATGCAAGTCGCACCTCTCCATTACTATCTCTCAAGGCTCCTCCATAACCTGCTCTCCCACCCTGCAGAGACCCATCAAAGTTAAGAGTAGGGATATCCTTTTCTGATTTCTGTCATCGCACCCACTTCTCCTCCTTTTGTTTGAACTTAGCTCCAATACCCAAATTCAGCAAGAGCTCTCAAGAGATCTTGCATCTTCTTTCACCGTCTCCGGTTTCTTCCCAAGTAGATTTTCATTCTATTTAGCATTTCGAGGCCGACATCATCGAGAAGTTCTATACCGTTGCTTCTTCAATCTCCGGTTCCTCTCATTCCATATTGCTCGAACTGCCGCGCATATCAAGCCCTTATAACGGGTTGTAGTTGTATTTGTTCAGAGGCATGAGCTGGTACCACTCGGCGATGTGGTGAGCAAACCAGTTCGATAATCCCATTGCTTTTTTCATACCTTGCCACACTAGTTTGAATACCAGCAATCAAAGAATAAGTGGGCGAGCTCTCCTCGTGGCCATCACATAAGCAAAGATCGAGAACGTTGAATCACCTTCTTTACCTTCACCGTTTTGTGTAGGAAGGCCCCGAGAATAATTGCCACATTGTAAAGGAATGTTTAGGAACTGAAAGCTTGCCCCATACTATCTTGTACCACTTGACTTTGGTTAGCACATCTTTGAAGCATTTGCATAAGCCGAGGAGATTGAGAAATTACCGAACTTATGAGTCCAAATGACGATCCGAACTTATGAAGGAATTTATCTCGGTTCCCATGATCCACTTCTTCACTTTGCTTCGGTGTAACTCTGTAATAGTCCTCGACCAACAGCCATCGAGATTACATCGGCTACTCGCTTCTAGATTGACTAAGTTTAATTACTAAGAATATGAGGTTTTGATTAGGAATATTTCTAAATGAGGATCTAACTTCGATGTATCTAGAAGGTCACCTTGTTTACATAGCATTCTATATAATTAGTTACACCATGCTTGAGATATTTCACACACCACCTTTTGTTATTGTGCAATTGAAGTACAATGGTTTTCATATTTCTAGCATGCATATAGTTTTTGTCATCAGATACATGGTTTTCAAATTTTCGTTATTTTTGGGTCAATTTGAGATACCCCCCCTGTTTGAGAATTTTTTTAGATACCCCGTTTTGAAAATCGAGAGATATACCCCCAACTAACGTCTCCGTCCGCTGAATTAGTTTCTATGACCAAAACACCCAATGTCCATTTGAGGAGTTTGCCAACATGGATTAATTGTCCACGTAATCATTTAAGCGGCACCATTGATCTAACCAACGGATGTGATGATTTAACCGTATATAGAGTTTTACAGGGGGTATCTCAAATAGTTTAACATATTACGGGGGATTCTAACATAAAAATATATTATATCTTCGCGAAGATGGTAGTTATAGATATGTAACTTAAGTTGTCATATGCAGAAATGGTACTATTCGGCTCTATGTTTTACGAATAGAAGGTTTGAGTAGTCTGCAGATATATATTGTAAAAGTGGCATAACATATAAGTATGACAGTTATAGTGTCATATCTACTGTAAAAGCTTTATATACTACAATGTATAAGCTGCATCTATTAATCAGATATAAGGTGTGCACGACACTATATAACAAATAAATTTTATATACGACAATGTATAAGCTTATATACGACAATTAATTAATTGTGCATGACATTGTAAGGTCAGGTATGAACATTCACTCTTCATAGTTCAATGGTATGAACACTTAATGTTCATAGTCCAACAAGAGTATGAACATTCATTGTTCATAGTCTTATTGGACCAGTAGGACTATGAAAACTGAATATTCATGGGTCAATTTGAGATACCCCCCTGTTTGAGAGTATGAACATTCAGTGTTTATAGTCCACTAGGAGTATGAACACTTAATGTTCATAGTCCACTATGTAGTATGGAGGACAATAGAGTAGCATTGAAGATAAGATAAGAGAGTGAAGATAAAATAAGGAACTATTTTGAGCCTAGTATCATCAACATCAGAATCCTTCACAAACATTATACAATCATTGTCATTCTTTATACTTAGTCTATCCCCATTTAAACAATATATTGGGTCACCACCATTCTCAAGTTCATAATGAAATGGGTTGGGACAAGCGTAAGAATCAATGCATTCAATCGAACCAAGCACAAATTTTTGCATCAACATTAAAAAATGCAATAATCATACCCATTAATATAATCTTTAGCGCACCAATAGTCACTATAGTCAATGAATTTTTCCCCATGGTGCACCCTCATTTGTATCTTGGGCAATGGAGTTTCACTGAAATAAGACAAATTTAGATCAGCATATGACACTAGAGTTTCACACACATTCAACAAGTATAAAATATATTTCAACCAATTATAAAATTTTGGCAGAGAACAACAAATTCTAAGAACATTCAACAAGCATGAAAAATGTCATAACTTTATCAAAATCGAAATCAAAATGAAAGAGAGATGAACTTACTCTAAGCCTCCAATGGTTAGCAATGAAATTTCTAGTGGAGGAGTTGTTGATTTCGCGATTTCTTCATCGGGTTAGATCAACAATGGAATTGATGGCGCCGTCGCTATTTTCTTTTAGGGTTTGGGTGCTTGATCCTCCTCAGATTCGTGGAGGCATGTTTAAAATGATGGTTTATAACATTGATAGTTAGGGTTTATTTGTCGCTAGTTTTGTCAAGGTGAAAAAGAAAGTGAAACTAACTTATTGCGCCAATTTTTTTATTTTGCTAGACTTTTCGGTATTTTGCTGGACTTATCAGTATTTTCAGAAATAATTAACTTTTCATGGACGGTCCAGATTTGATCTTAAACTATTCACGTGGATGGTGGAGATTAGCTGATCACGTGGACAATTAATCCACGTTGGCAAACTCCTCAAATAGACATAGGGGTGTTTTGGTCAAGAGAAACTAATTCGATGGGAGAGGCGTTAGTTGGGGGTATCTCTCGATTTTCAAAATAGGGGGTATCTCAAAAAACTTCTCAAAAGGGGGTATCTCAAATTGACCCTTACGTTTTTTAAAGTTTGAATTCAATTTACATGTTTCATTTCTAATGAACTAAAAATTAAATCGAGCTCTTTAGATGTAAGTTTTCATTATAGAAATAAAGTATATATCCATGCTTTTATGGGGATTTGGCCTAGAGACAATTTATGGTTTTACTAGAAGCAATAAAAATTTTATCTTCTATTTTGTATACTTTTCAAAGAAAAAACGAAGCGACGGCAAAGGAAAGATGTTGCCAAGCAAATCTGGTGTTAAATGTAGTTAGGGTGATATCATACCCTACTTTATTGATATTATTCTACTATACTCTTATTCTTTTAATGCAGCTCACGATCCATGTTCAAGGTAATGAGACTTGCCTAGCCTACCGTATGTGAAGCATACACTGTTTTCAGGAGTGATATTTTGTTAAGCCATTTCATTAATTTTTGTGTACTTAATTGTTGGTGTAGAAAATTTCCTTCATTTCATGTTGAGTTTGAGTTTTCGTTTCATATCACCCCTCTCAATAATGATAGGTCCGCATAACGGTAACTCGCATGTGCAATGAAAACAAGAGACCTTCCGACCATGCATTTGTTTGTGAAGTATTTCATAAATTTTATTATTGATTAAAGGTTTCATGGGGTATGGCCATAGTTAAATAAAGTGGATCTATAGGTGATTTGTTCGTTCTTCCTCTAGCCATATGACCAATTTGCATATGACATCGTTTAACAATTACTTTTTATGTAATAATACTTGCTAATCTCTACTTTAGTAATCTTTAAACTCTTTAGTAATTATAAAGAATTCAAACAACTTTTGCACTAATTATCGTTTCATTCTAATTTATTTTGTCATCCCTACTGAATTTCATCGTGATAAACAAACACAATTGGTTCACATTAGTCTTTTGATTTACTTATTTATCGAGGTTCGGATGATGAGGCGTTAGAATGTTGAGATGTAGAAGAGGAAGGAGCAAATTGCAGATATGTTTTCGAGGGAAGCGAGATAAAGTATCATAGTTTGTGCCCTACTTTGAACATTGAATGAATTACATATAGGTTGCACTATATATAGCAATTAGATTTTTTTTTTTTTTTTTGTGCATGAGCAAATTGAACTGTATTGTTTAGCACATTGACTGTTTCCCAATTTAATTGGTCTATTATGCTATTCTGATTTTAATGATAGTGAATGTTGGCATAAATGACATCTGCTCTGCATTACCCTTCCCCAACACACACACCACAATTGACCATCGAATCTCCTCTTCACTAAACAAATTATCAAACCCTACTACCTTAGGACTTTTAACAAGAAAGCTAGACAAATATCTCTAGATGCATCTGAACTTCCATTGAAATGCTTGGATTCCTATATTTTAGTTATAATCCGGGTGAAATCAATAGTTTCATACTTAAAATTAAACTTAGTCATTTGGATCTTCACATACGTCCTATTGGCCTTTATGTGTAAGTAGTAACATTTTACATAATATTGTTAAACCTTGAAATTGTTCAAGGTAGAAAACATCATTAACCAATTGGTGTTGCCATTCCATCTAAAAAAAGGTACAAAACTTTTTTCAGAGCATAAGAAGAAATTTAAGGTGAGTAGCCTAGAAGCCTATAGTCAGGGAACAAATATGACAAACTGTGATGTGTCGATAATAGTACAAACCCAGGTTGCACGGAAGGAGGTGGGAAAAGAATATTCTGTGAATATAAGCATTTTTTTGTTGTACATACTTTTGGTCTTAGAGATATTATTGATCTGAGCAATGGAGTGAGTTCTTGATTGATGATTGGTGAAGCAAATGGACATCCAAAATTAGTAAGTGGTTGCACCCTCAAGACTTAATATTCTTTTTGCTAAATATATATTCTAAATTTATTTAGTCAAGTTTAATCAAAATTTATTTTTCTTAGCTATGCAATTTATTTTTATTTTCTCTTTACTTTTTTCCTTTATAATTCTTTCCTCTCTTTTTTAATAGAACATGAGATTAAAATAAATTAGCAATTTAGCCGAAAGTGTTTGTTAGAGTGCCTCAAATAAATGACTATCATTAATAGTAGGAATACTAAAATACAAACTAGAATTGTCACACCAAAACCTAATACAAACACCCCCAAGCATATTTAAATCTTCTATTTCTATTAGTCTTTGTACTTAATACCACTCGATATTTTCTTGCTTTTTATTGTTTGAATGCATGCAGAACAAAAGCAGAGGAAACTTTCAGGGGTATCGCATGAATATATCATGATGTACCTATGCGAACTGCAAACTAAGGTTAGTTAATTGTTTGATTTACTATATTTTATCAACATCTCTAGGTATGACCCGTGCGTTCGACACGAAAGTTCTCTACAAAATGTTTTAATCTTCATATTGATCAAGTTTTTTTTTTTTTTTTTTTTTTTTTTTTTGAAATAATATTTAATTTTATATCCAAAAGAAATCATACAAAGTTAGAAGGGTCAAATGTGCCACAAATTGCGCCGCAAGCCCTTTTAAATGGCAAAACCAATTCTCCTAAATATATACCCATCGAACTAGCCAGTCATCATGTTGTTGTCTATTACTCGTTGTAATCTTCGAGAAGTTCTACTTACTCGAATGGTAGAAAACCAAAAGTGTCAAAGGCAAATGCAATAAACCGGTGTTGATTTGCCATGCCGCGCTTCATGTTTCTCCATCGTCATTGTCGCGCATTATTAGCCTATTGCCCTACCTCAAACACTCCATTGCCAAAGCCTACCATGGGAGAGACACTGTAACATCAACACATACATGCTTACCCTCTAACCAGTTATAGAATAGATCAAGACATTTGTTGGTCGGGTTTACATCTACCATCAGGAGTGCGTTAGAAAATTCAAGGGGGCCTCTTCTTCTTTTTTGTGGCCTTCCAATTTGCTACATTGCAATTATGTGACATTGCAATTTTTTATCATTTTTATATGCTCCTTGAAACGGTGGTTGAATTAGAGTACTACTTTGATAGTGGTTAAAGAAATATTTTGTAATTCAAAATATTATTGATAACATATTCATTCTTGATTATTATGCATATACAAAGACACATGCCTTTGAGCGGTTGGGTATGATAGCGAAAAATGAGAATCATCGGTGTGTTGATGTCATCATGAATGGCTTTATGTAGGTTTCATGCAAGTCTCTCGCGGAAAGTTTAAGCTTGATTAGTTGTTGGTGGGATGGCTAAATTTGGGGATTATATTCTCTTTGATTGTTGATGCCTCTTTTCCATTGCTTGCTTTGACTATTTTTGTCTTTCTTACTCTAATTTATCCAATTGTTTGGTTGTTGCAACCTCAAACTTGAAAGCAAAGTGTATCGCGACTTTTAATATGGAATGTTATTGAAACTATTAGGTCTTCAAATTCTTTTTCGACTTAGCTATGGTGAATTTGTTCAAATTAAGTGTGGGATTGTTGCCTTGAAATGTCTTGCCAAGGAAATGTGCTTTACTGTGTTTTACTCTACGAAGTTTGGGTTATGAAAAACGTCATTGTGGCAATGTGCTCTATACAATGGTAAGCATTACCAAACATTAGTTTATCACGATGGTTATTTATGTACACTATGTAACAAGTTCCTTTAATCAAGTACATTTATAAAAAAAAAAAATTGATAATTTCTCTTCTCAAAAGTGACACCATACCATTTATTAATTCACATTCTTTTTTAGTGGTTCTTGATGTGATTTTATTTATTTTTTTTTCCATTATTTTGCTTTACGGGTTCCACTGTGTTCCCCAAAAAATATTTAACAAAATAATTGATATGTCAATTAACTAAAATATAATCCTCAATTCTATTCTAATTGCATACTAAAGAACACCTAAAATTTACCGTGCCTTCAAGATTTATTGAATACATAAATAATTAAGGAATCAATAGTAATTTTAAAATGAAAAATTAAAGATGGACACGGTATGTATTATGAGGGGATTTTTTTGGGAATGGAACCTCTACTCTATTGAGCATGTATGTCTTGATACCACATCATGTTTAAAAAATGCAACTTCTATGGTGGAAAAAATGGTTGGCCACGGTGTGATGATCCAATGTTCGCGTGAAAATAAGGATTGGAGGTTTTAGACTTGAAACTTTAGTGTATTCAAGTGGTGATCTATTAATTGGAATTTTTTAAAAACAATATATATTTGAAGTTTTGAACCATGGTTTGGTTTTTGTGTTAGTTAAATCAAAATAAATTGGCACTTTGAATTATTTATGAAACAATTTCACTTTTACCGATTCGATATCATTCAGAATTTAAGTCAAATATATGTCTATTTCAATGGGAAAATATATTTAATATAAAAGTAAATTGTTTTATTGTTTTGTTGTACCCCTTTTCTCCCTCTAGTTTTTCTCTCTTGTTTCTATCTTAGCTCCCCTCTCTTCCCTCTTCTCTCTTTTTTCTTTTTCTCTCTCTTGTTCTCTTTATACCCCGAGAACATGCGATTAGAAGCGTGACACTTATGAGAATTTACTTTTGCGGAGTTCTTAACAAAGTGCGAACATTCATGTCCTAATTTATAATATTCCTCTATTAGAATTCTCATAATATTCTATTTCATTTTATGTCATCAGGTTGGAAACGATCTTGAAGCGGTTATTGAGCTACCCTCAACGATCCATCATTGCACACATCTTGAGGGACCTGATTTCTGCTACTTATCCTAATTTGGATGATACTTCTACTTGTCACCCCCGACTATTTAAATGAAGCGGACAATTCTTTATGAGGAATGATGATGTCAATGTCATTAATCGCGTGACTTCGTATGTTCAGGAGAAACTAGGACTTTTCGAGAACAGCGACAAGTTAGATGAGGCAGATGCAAATAATCCTAGAAATATTAATCGGTATCCAAATGAGTACCTAAACTTACTTGATCCCCAGATTACGCCACCATTTCGACTCAATCTAAAGAGGGTTGTCAATAATGTTCTTTGCACAATATTGCCCCGGAGAGATGGGTTATGCAGCGGGACTCCTTGATGGTGTTGCAATGTCAACCACACGTTATCACGGGCGAGAATTCTTCACGGTGAAAAGTCGGGTAACCCGTGTATTTATTCAAGGATCTCTTTGTCACCATCCTCTTGATTTTTTCCTTTCAATATGACAAGAAGACAATTTCCTATCCGTTTGGCTTATTCTATGACTATAAATAAATCCACAAGGACAATCCGTGGAAGTTTGTGGGAATCGATCTTGGTGAAGTTTTCAGCCATGGCGATTATATGTGGCATTTTCAGTGCACTTCGCGACCAGCATAAGTATTCTTCTACCTCAAACGCTGAAAAGCTTACTACAAATGTCATGTATACCCTGAAGTCTTGCTTTAAGCATTTGTCAAGTCGGTGCATCGTAGTTTCTTTTCCTTATTATTAGTTTTATTTTATTTTCATGGTTGTTTACATTTTACTTATTCAACAAATTAGATCTATTTGCACTCACTTTATTATTAATTCTTTTTCCTTCTTATGTATTAAAGCAATCCAACCAACCAAATGTGGATAAGGGCAAGCTTGATACGCGAATCAATAAAGCGTATTTATATTCCCCACAAGATAGGCTGATTCTTGAGCCACCTCATAACTTCTAGGTGTTACTTTAGTTACCTCATGGGTTACTATATGTACAACATTGTTTTTTCTTGCATTGCAATTCGTCTATTATTTATTTATTTTTATCTTTCATAATTGTTCGGTATCTAACGGATAACATTCCTCCGTCTCTTCTAATGTCGTTTGGTATTTCGGTAAGAATTTAATTGAACTTTAAGCTATTAATATTGATACGTTTTATTCTACGTTGTCTTTCTTTAAACTTTGTATACCCTTAATTCTTAATATTATTGTTTGTCAAGTTCAAAATGCTCGGCCTGAATCAAACTGATTACATCTTGGAACTTGGTGCTCTGTAATTACCATAATGCGGTGATGGAAATGAGGGAAGAGCAAGCACTCTAGGAGGATCGAAGGTACTGCATTCCGCGAGATCATTGTATATAGTGGAATGACAAAAGCCAAGTCTTAGAAGCTCATGATAAAGAGCTTAGGTTGGTGCAGCGGGGATCAAATTATGGAGCGAACCAAAGACAAAAGAATGTTTTGGAAGCTTATGTCTATGACATGCGTAATAAGGTATACCATTGTAGTAAACAATGTCAATGCGGAAGCTTGATTTAGAAAATGGGACAAAGTGGCCATATAATTGAATTGAAGAACTTAACATAAATAATATTATTTAACACTGCATTCACAGCTTACATGTGAGTTTATTTTCCGTTAGATGTCATAACAAAATGACATCTAGCGTGGACCTTCCCCTGAACCCTAAACCCGTCAATAAAGGCGTATTTATATTCCCCACAAGATAGGCTGATTCTTTAGCCACCTCATGGCTTATAGGTGTTACTTTAGTCACCTCATGGCTTACTATCGTTACAACATTGTTTGTTGCATTGCAATTCGTCTATTATTTATTTATTTTATCTTTTCGTAATTGTTGACTACCCACGGATAACATTCCTCCCTCTCTTCTTACGTAGATGCGGTGCTTTCGAGGGTAAGAATTGAATTAAACTTTAAGCTATTAATATTGTCTAAGCGTTTTTATTCTACCGTTGTCTTGCTTTATACTTTGTATACCACGAAGTCTTGCTTTTTGGTTCATTATGTAATTAAGTACTTTCTTTTCCTAATTATTATTATTTTTAAATATTGTGTACATCATAAATCACTATTTATTTATTTTTGGGTTTTGTAGTTTTTCCAAACAACACATTTATTTGCAACTACTAATAATGGTAAGAGTGAAAATATTGTTTAGGCTGAAAATGAATTTCCTTTTCTTAAATTTTAAGCTAATTCACATTTGGTATTTTAAAGAATTAATAAAAAATCAATATAGGAGCTATTGGCTATTTGTCAATTTGCTTTCGATGTCATATTCATATTCTTTGGATGGGCGGGTTGAGGAGTGTGTTAATCTCCTTAGTGCTTTTAAATTGATAGACTATCTTTTCATGATGACTTTTATACTTTACATGTGGCATAATGGTATTGCACTTAGTGTTATTTGTTTTGTTCTTTGAAGCCATTGCAAAATTCTCTCTATTCTCTTTTTTTTATTTTTTATCCACTGGTTCATAATGACCGTACGGAAGGGGTGACAAATATGCTTCTTTTGGATTCTTGCGATAAATGATCTAAAAGTGGGCTTAATAGTGCCAAGGCATGGAGTTTGATCAATCGAAAAGACACATACATTTTGCCCATGGAATATGTCTTTGCCATGACCGGTCTAGGGTGAAAACTAACACTTTTCTGCTTTAGATCGTGAGATGACATCTTTCGTCCATCACTCCCCGATTCACCGTCTTCATCCATGTTAGAGGTGCGTCATTGTTTTGTGGATGGATACATGCTTAGCTTCTTGGTTTGTTTCCTTGAACCATCATATACTTGCCTCTTATTTACAACACGAAATTTTCACAGCCTGATGATTGTTCCATTACTTGGTCCAAAATCATTTCAAGTCTCCATCAAAAAAAATAATCAAGACTACCCACAACTCAAGATAAGTGATTAATGTCCACCGGCTAGAGGTTCGTGCTTGGATGGCTTGGTTGGGTTGTTGAAGAGGTTACTAATTGCATTCTTCACTCTCGATTTAGGAATAGTGTGTTCTCGGTTCCAAGTTTCAACTACTTGTCAATAATGTTTGAGAGGCGGAAATTTCATGTGAATGCTACAATCTCTTTATAGCCACATTTTGAATTTCTCATGATGATGATGATCGATGTCCCTTTGGTTTTGGTTCTTTGGATGTTAGAAGTCACTTTGTATGGTGCAATTTACCTTGTGCGGGGAAATTTTCGATGGATTCTTCTTTGTCGTGATGAAAAGCTTCCTTAGTATTCATATTCACACATTCCTTAGTTTCCTTTGAAGAGGCACTAGAATCTTTTATTATTATTATTTTTTATGGTGAAAAAGGCCTAGAATGAAGTTGGTTTTGGTTTGAACTGTGAGACTTGGCGGAGGTTCTATTTTCATCCATACCCACAATAGGTATGAACATTGATTGTTCATACCTACCCATCTTGAAACGTAGCTATGAACATTGATTGTGGCTATAAAAACATGAACCCAAAACGGATATGAACAATAACTATTCATACCCCAAATTATGAACATTACCTATGAACAAAATCAGATATGAACAATAAATGTTCACACCCAAAAACAGATATGAACATTGATTGTTCATACCTTCTTTAGGTATGAACAATCCGTGTTCATACCAAAAAAAAAAACATGAACCTAAAACAAATATGAACATTGATTGTTCATACCCAAAACATATATATGAACAATAAATGTTCATACCAAAACAGACATGAACATTGATTGTTCATACCTAAAAACATTTATGAACAATAAATGTTCATACAAAAACATATATAAATATTGATTGTTCATTTTTGAGGTAATACTAGGCAGCGCCGATGATCTCGTGAGCGTAGGCACGGGCATATCTAGAACTTGTACCCTATTGATTGAAATTTCCGCCAAACCCAAAATCGGTGAATTCTAAAACCACGTCAAGGAGTTGAGATCTAATAACGACGATCGAAATGAGGAGGCGACTTTAGCTAAAAAACAAAAATATACTGAATACGAATATGGGTTGGGTTCGAGGGACGTATACAAAAGACTCGTAATTTTAGGAACATTGTAAATATTGCTTGTTCCATTTACAATCTATAAAGCCATTCATTAGTTATCCTTAATTATCTACGATTGTTTAGAGAATTTGAAATAAAGGGAAGGATAGAAAATCAATTATATTAATTTCACACTGATTGAATGTATCTAGGAGAGGGAGAAGGTTTTGTCAGGTTTTCGTTGCTGACCAACTTCTTGTGGTCCCAACTCCTCCATCTGTTTCCTCTTCTCCTTGAACAACCATCTTCTGCTCCCGTTAAAATGCTGATTTGAACTACATTTTTCAAGAATCAAGATGGAGAGTATCCTAGCTTGCATTGCATATTGCATACGTTTTAAGGTTGTCAAACGTCAATTGGATTGCGAAAATTACTAAATTTGTAAGCCAAAATGGCTCATGGGTCCTATTAAAATACCACACAATCACTCAATTTCAGCTAGAAGTTGGGAGAAGAATTATCCAGTAAATTTTACTACGATAGTAAGATCACAGCCACCATGTTCTATACTACTATCTACACTAGGCTAACTAAACACCAGTGAGGCAGTGAGTGTGCATGGAGGTCCACAATCAACACAAACTTTTATGTCTACTGAAATGGTGTCCAGTTCGGTCTCAATTTACATAGGGTAACGTCATTCTGGTGCCAAGCATTACTCTTATTATTATTATTATTATTATTTCACCACATTTGAAGCTCTCTCATCCGTGTAAGAAAATACTTGTCACTTTGAATTAGATCTAGGTTAATCCAACTTTAATTAAATTAAGACAGGTTGCCAGAGGTAGACAACAACATGCATAGTGGTACATATCCACTACCTTATATATATCTCAAGTTCACCGACTCTTATTCCGAACAAATTGTACAAGTCTAACTTTTCAAAAATATTTGTAAGCACATATCAGTTTCGATTGAGTAGTCAAGCTAAACCTTATATCAAGTACTTGCAATTAGTTAAGAACTTATTAAAACTTTGTGAGCTGAGTTAAGCTAAGGTGATCTTAATGCCTTAATGGGGATTGAGGAGGTGGTGATTGACTTGAGAGCCAATGCCAACTTTAGAGATAGTGATAGAGTGCAAATTTTCATACTCGATACTTTGCTTGTCAAAGTTAACGATATTGCTAAATAATTTAACAAAGTCTTTGAAATTGATCCGAAGATCAAGATCAAGAATTGCTTTGGGGCGTGAGTGTGTGTGAGCAAAATAGATATGAACAATAAATGTTAGGTACCCAAAGCAGAGATATGAACATTGATTGTTCATACTTTCTTTTATGTATGAACAATCCGTGTTCATACCCAAAAATACATTAACCCAAAACAAATATGAACATTGATTGTTCATACCCAAAACATATATATGAACAATAAATGTTCATAAAAAAAGACATGAACATTGATTGTTCATATCCAAAACATATATGAACAATAAATGTTCATACCCAAAACATATATAAACATTGATTGTTCATTTTTCGGGATAAGCGCCTTTGAGCGTCGAGGAATCTCGTGGGCCGTAGGCGGGCATACCCTTTTGTATACAAGTCTATTTAACTTTTTAACCATCCCACGATCACGTTTCACTTGAACATGGCGTGCACTTCATTTCAGTCTTTCTAATTCCATTGTCTTTTCTCCTTGAGTTTTTGTAATATTTAAGTCGTTTTAAAAGCACAATCCAAAGCCGTCTTTTCCTACACACTTTACCGCTAATAAGCCCATAAGAAATATTTGTCGTTGGAAAGCATGGAGTGTGTGACCATTTCTTCATATATTTTATCACAAATATAGCTTCTCAATCAACTATATAGTTATTCTTCATGTTGCTTATTAAAAGCGGATATGAACAATAGCTGTTCATACTCAAATTATGAACATTAGCTATGAACTATATTTGTTGCGGACGGACGCTGACGCGGACGCAGAGAACAGCCGGTGACTTCGGTTATATCTCAAAAAAGTATGACATGGACGGCAAAGGATCGCGGAAATTAATTAATATTTATAATTTTATTTTTATATAAATTAAACATTAAAAACTTAATTAAATGTATCAACATTCATAAATTCAAAACTATTAAAGATAAGTAGCCACAAAATTAAGTTTAATATTTCATAATCAAACTTTAAAACATGTTATAAGTCTTAACAAAACAAAAAATGAAAAAATTGAGTTTTTAATATTATTTTGATTTATTTTTTATTTTTTTTATCCCAAAATCGGCGTCGACCATGTTGACGGCGTCATGGAATGTCTTGACCCGGCGTCGACCATGTTGACCCGTCGACCATGTTGACCGCATCGACTGTGTCTTGACCGCATCGACCATGTTGACGTCCCGGGCATCCATCTCTGCTGCGTCGACCATGTTGACCACGTCCGACGCGCATCCATCTTTGCGTCCGTGTCAACAATGATTGTTCATAGTTCATACCCAAAACATATATGAACAATAAATAAACCCAAAATAGATATGAACATTGATTGTTCATAATAAAAATAGATATGAACAATAAATGTTCATTTAAAAAAATATATGAACAATAAAGTGATTAAAATATATATGAACAATAAATGTTCATACGAAAAAAAACATGAACCAAAACAAATATGAACATTGATTGTTCATATCCAAAATATATATGAACAATAAATGTTCATACCCAAAACAGACATGAACATTGATTGTTACGTGCCCAAAATATATATGAACAATAAATGTTCATACCCTAAAACATATATGAACATGATTGTTCATTTTTAGAAAGCGCCCTTGAAGCGCGTCGAGGTCTTGTGGGCCGTAGGCACGGGCATACCCTAGTATATATATATTGCATGCACATATACCCTAGCTTTGAACTAAACCACATCAGCCATTGAGGTGGGATTGAGTGAGTGTGTTCGCAGGAGCTTCAGCAAAGTAATGGTGTCATCTGAGAGCTATTCAAATTCTGAAAAGTGTTGAATCTGCACCATGACATTGCTTAAATGTGATTGCTGCCATCAGGAGATATTCTATGAAGTCTTTCTAATATATTCTTCACCCATGTGTACAGAGAGGTTAATAGAGCTGTTGATCATTTAGCCAAGCTCTCCCTCTTGTCTGATGATTACATTTGTTTCATTCTTTTCCTTTGTAATCTAAGTACTATTGTAGAGAAAGATGTAACTTCAAACAGGTAGGGTCTGCCCAACTCCAGTATCATTAAAAAAAAAAAAAAAAAACACATCAGCCATGTTTTTAGGATTTTTGTGAAATTACAAGCAAAAGACCTACGCCAGAGCCTTCAGCTCTAAGTTATTGTCTCTCATGCCGGCAATTTTCTTTATAAAGAAGAACTTAAACAATATCTTAAACAACTAAGCTTTCAGAATGTGAACCCACAATTAAAATGGATTACGGTAAAGTTCTGTGCTCAACAAGATTTGGCACATTATATTGACAAATGACAAGTTATATGTAAAGGTCACATACATTATTGCATGCTTGTTTGCATAAGATTGGAATTTTCAAACGTGCATTTTTTTTAATCTAATACAGTAAGGAAAAAATAAAATAAAATAGGACATATAGGAACATGAGCTCTTATTACTTGTTTCGGATCTTCAAACCTGAATTAATTGGATAAGCTACTAATTCAAAATGATATAAGCAATCTCAACCTATTAGAGATGTTAATTGGCTTTAAACTTTAGCGTCTGTCTGTAATCTGTACAGTGTACACTACTGATGTAAGAAGAATGCTTTAGTAAGCAATTCATGCAAATTATGTTCCGAGTGCTCAGCTCAACCTCAATAACCGATGAGCTTGGCAGAGAGCAACAAATTGTGCATTGTACAAAATTATTTTTCCGTACTGATAATTTTAGGGAAGTGCTGATTTTCTAAAAGCTGTAAAATAATCTTCTACAGTTATTTCTCATCAATTAGATTATTTTTATTGTTAGTGCTGAAGACAGACAGTGAGAGTTGAGTTGAGTCAAGAGTACAGGAAAAGAGTAAGGGTCATAAAAGTATTATAACGTGTGATTGATCAAGCCATACAAACCGGTCATTTTCTTTTAGAGAGTTTACCTTCTGTCCTAGTGAGATTTGAGAAAGCCTATTTCACCCCTATATCAAAATGGAGGAAGGGTTTACCTATGTGCAATAAGCAGGAGCGGATCTGCCGTCTGCCTTACTAGTTTTAACTTTTAACTAGGCAACGCTAGTCGTGATATGCTAAAACAAATAACTACATTACGGTCAGGAAGCCAAGATTCTTCAAACAAATGTGCTAAATAGTTTTCTTTGTTTTTTTAAAGTCAAGCTTGGGCGCTTAGCTTTTCAAAACTGTGAACCTACAACTAAAACACAAAAAGGATGTGGAAGATTTCACAGAAACGTGTTTGGAGGCACCGTACCGACCGTAAAGTAATGATGATCTCGACGTTTGCAGAAAATTGCTAATTGAAAATTGGTCAAAGATACCATCTAATAATCGAATAATGATGTAGATTAGGTGACGATAAAAAAAATTAATTGATCTTAATTTTGAATATTGTAAATGTCTATTTTTATCCCTAAGATTAACATGACATTACACCAAGTGTTTATGACTTAACTCTAACTTACATAAAGAAAGGGGATGGTTTTGGAGAATGGAAATAGCTGCTCTTCATGAGTAAAAAGATGCTTACGTATCCAGCACCTTGGAATGGGACTGGGATCAAGTATGTTGGAATCAAGTATGCTGGAATCAAGCCAATGTAGTTATGAGGGTGACTTTTATAAAGGTTGTGAGCAAGTGGTTGGTAGGACACATGTGGTGGTATGGACAGGTGTGCTGCTAGGATGAGTGACAAGTCCTCGTGGGCTACACATGTGCAATAGCTCAATGTATTATGATGTTTGAGTTGGTATAGAAAGAGTGTGGTTAAGGATGTAATAATGGCGAGAGTGTGGCTAAATATGGTAATAATTTGAGTCTTTGCGGTGGATGGATAAATGTCGATGCTAATGATAAAACAATGATGAGAGTAGCGAGATGATGATGTCACGGAGACAAAATCGGTGTTGATGTCCGAGGGAAAATCGAGCTTGTGTCTTTGGAATTGAGTCGAGTGGTGGAGTTGTTGTATGTGGATTAGCGTGCACATCATGTGCTTGAGAGATAAGATGTCCCTTACATAGCCCTCTCATTAAGGCGTTATTGGAAAGGACATGCCGATAAGAAATGATTTGAGTCGGTTTTTTAAACTAACATACTTAGATGTTCTTTTGCCCGTGGCCCGAATTTGGTGTCGCTCCTAGACTTGTCATATAACGATGATCCGAGATGAACTAACTGATGATGGATGGCATGGAGTGTCGAACCCGTATGATAGTTTGTGGGGAGTATTAAATTAAATTGATGGCGGTTTACGTGGAGGTGTCAAATCCATATGATAGTTTAGGGAAGTATCAAACTTCATTATGATAGTTTGGCATTGGGGGATATCAAACCCGCATGACGATAGTTTAGGAGAGAGTATCATACCGAATGACGGTTTACCATGGGGATGTCGAACTCCGTATAGTTTGGCGTGGAGATATCGAACCCGTATGATAGTTTAATCATACTCATATGACAATTTACGTGGGGATGTCAATGCATTATGATAGTTTAGGGGAGTATCAAACTTCGAATGACGATGATTTCTTGTGGGGATGTCGAACCCGTATGATAGTCTAGGGGAGTATCAAACCCGTATGCATTGTGGACCAATTTGTGGTGTTTTAGTATTTGCATTGGGTGGACTAAATAGCGGTGGCTTGTGTAATATTGCGCTAAGAGCTTATGAATTGCCTTAATAAAATAGAAGTTGGAGAGGGCTTATGAGCTACCTTTATAAGTTTTACAATTGCTATGATATAATGTGAATTGGAGAGGGCTTACTGAGCGCCACCGATAGTACATGTACACTACAACGTAACAGCACTTTTGTGGCGGGTGGGAGGCGTCGAATTAATTTTGTGGCCGCAAAGGCGTTGGAATTTAGGCGTCGTGTTGGTGTCGAATTATTTGTGGCGTAAAGGTGCGTCCACAATTGCTAATTGGCATGCGCCGTCACTAAATATACATTACTAACGCCGCATGCGCCCGTCACTAAATATGAATTACTAGCGCATGCGCCGGCCACTAAACGTGCATTACTAGCGCCTCTACGCGTCACTATTGAAATTTCAAATCTCCCCAAAATCGGTGCTATAACTTTGCGCCAAAACAAATTAACGCCAAGATGCTGGTCAAGAATTATAAATTTGCCTTTTTTAAAATGCTTATCGGCTTTGTCGGCGTCACAAATTATTATATATTTGAAAAAAATAATATTTGTTTTGGTTTCCATCCTAATATTTACCTTATCCCGTTCCCTCCAATTTAAGCGTACAAAGAGAGGAATCTCATCATCTAAAACCTGAGACCAATATTGTTAACCACAATTAAGCCACAATTGTGCCACAATTAGTTTGGGCGACCACTACAAATTTCCCACAACAGCTTTACTTAATCGGTGGTCATCTACCCTCCGGGCCACCAAAGAGTCCATAACTTAATCAGCCTTCCATATCACAATGCATTTCGGTAACCCCAAACAACCCTTCTCTTAAAAGCTCCACTTGATGCAAATTGTTAACGGAATAGCAATGCTTAAGCTTTTATTGTTCGGATCGATGAAAAGTCAAACCACAGCAAGTTTAATCACTCTCCATCCCCTTGTTGTTCCATGAAGATCCATACGCATTTTCAGCTTCTCTCGAGGAGGATCAATAGGAAAGCGGATCCAAACATCCTCTTGTGGATTGTATTTCTCCTTACATTGCTTTTGGGTTTGGCTATTGGCTGCAGCCTGAAAATGCCATAGAAGTCAAGAGAGAGGTAAAGGAAAGGTAAAATAAGGCGAAGACTTCAATCAAATTGATAAACAAATATAAAAAAGGGCCAACTCTAATAACGGATGAAGACATGGACATACTTGTAATGAGATTTGTAACTCAAAGATTCACATTTGGATCTAGCTGCGGCGTTGGAGTTTCGAATCCCTCCTCCCATATTGTGGATTCGGCCTTTAACGAAGCTGCTCTTTGCCCTGCATAAATATCGTCAATTCAATATTTGGTAGAAAATAATTGCATGATAGAAAGAAAATAGTACCACTTTGTGCCTTTTGTGGAAGAGGTTTGCATTCCTCAGATTAGTGTTTCGGATCTTCCTTTTCATTTTCATATTCAAAGCAGGGTAAGAAGAGCTTCTAGCTACCATCTAAAACCATCTATAGAGGACTCTAGGAGATGCTACAAAAGCCTCACAGTTTACATAAATGGCCTCAAATACAAGAAAAACATTTTGAAAAATGGTTTGCCACCTAAAACAAAAGAGCATGAGGGAGTCTCTTTCGACACATTAAACCGATAGGGTGAATAGCATTTTCGAACAAAAAGAATGACATAAGCTGAAATAAATTAATTATTACATACCTTCTAGCTTCCTCATCCGGGAGTTTAGTATCAAACTCCTTGCTCGGTGGATACTTGGGCAAAGTTGATGGATCCACGAGGGGAATGCATTATGGCTTTGTTGTAAAGAACCCGACCAAACAAATGATCTTGAAGTTAGGAAAAGAAATAGCGGGAAGTATATATATTAAAACATTACTTCTCAAACCAGATGCTCCACATAGGACATAACTAAGAAGTGAAATTTATTGACCAAGCCTTCGCAAAAATCAATTTCTTTGGTTTTGTTAGAACTAGGTGGATTTTATATTAAAAATTACAGTAAGCGTGTAAAATTTGAAACGGTTGGGAGGGAACTAGTTCATTTCTTACGAGAAGCACAAATACACAAAGGACTTCGAATATATTTGTGCGAGCGAATTTGATTATATACACGGCAGGGTACATATCACATGGTGACCTTGAGAACTTCAGGGCAAAAAGCGGGCATTCTTTCGGACACTTTTCAAGGAAGAAATCATGGCATCGGATAACTTTGCCACAAAAATATCATTACTAGATGCGGACATTGGTTTGGAACAACAAGTATACAATCCTAAGCTATTATTAGGTGACACAAGTTTTACAAGGTTGAGGGGGAGGAGTTATGACGGCATTTGATAGGAACAAAATCAAACCTCATCTATGCTCTTTTGCGGTTTACAATGCATCACATGCCAATTCGGTTCAAGAACACGAAAACAAGAGAAAGTTAAAAGTAAATGTGCAAAAACATTGAAAACTCACTTTGATCACCCAATTTCTCTATATAAAACAAACACTTTTTTCATGACCGAGCCATGAAGTATGGCTTCACCATAATAGCAAAAAGCGCGGCGGATAAAAACCAATCGTCATCGCTTTACCAAATCCAATGAACAGCGTGGCGGTACTTTTCGACCAACTATAGGTTCTCTGGTGTAATCACTCAAAAACAGCATACGAAGAGAGAAATAAATCTCACCTCAAAGGTCAAATAGTGGAAGACTATTAATAAATTTAAGTATCTTTGCAACAAATGATTGATGACGGGTAATACCAATTCCCGTGTTTTAAGGGCCACGAACTCACGGAAAATTATAACTATATTAAATACAAACAGATATTAGATCTTCACCGACCGAAATTTGAATGATTATGCGAGCCATACGATGATTTTTTCCATGCCCCACATAGTTGGCGGTTCACATGTTCACAATGGAACAAGAAGTGAAAAATCAAGCGATATTTTGTGAGGGCCTTTCTTGAGATAGTGAGGGGCGGGGAGCCATTGAACCTGCATCACCATCCAAGAACCATATACACAAAAAAAAAAAATAAGTTAAAATTAAGATCATAAAAGCTGGAAATTCCAAGTATACATCCGGACTTTAAGAAAGGGTTATGAGACACTATGGTTTACCAAAGGGATAACAGGTTTCCGCGATGAAAAAAAGACAAGAGGCGAAAGATTAATTAAAAACATTGTAAATCAAAGAAAAGCGTTTCCGGGCCAATAACGCGGCTTATTGGCTCTTCTAAACCATTACTATCAACGAGGTCTATTGACATCAAGATCTTTGAGGGTGCTCAACCTTTTTAGCGGTGAGGATATTTCCCCGCAAAATTAGGCGGAAATCAATGAAACCGGATGCCATACCAAACATGCAAAAATGTTATAGGGTAGTCTTTTACCACACAAACGTGAGGTCCTTGTGACAAGGATCTAGCTACTGCGGCCATTGTGGGTCCATAAAAGCAAGTTCGAAGAGACTAATTTACCATTTAAAAGAAAAAATTAGAACCAAGTTGTCCATTCGATATACCTGGCTGTATTAACAAAATTGCCTATGAAAACATAATTAACAAAAGCGAAGTAAGCCGAACTTGTAACTTCTCGCCGTAGAAATCTCATCAAGCCTTTTAACAAGCTCTTTTCTCGAACTATATCCATAAAATGAACGAGGAAAAATCACCGTGAAATAGATGAAAATAACTTGATCAAAGGTAGGGAATGGAAATAATAACAACTGAAAAGATATGATAACATACTAAGCTTCCTCATCCGGAGTTTAGTATCAAACTCCTTGCTCGGTGGATACTTGGGCAAAGTTGATGGATCCGCAAGGGGGTATGGCTTTGTTGTAACGAGGCCCGACCAAACAAGAGGATCTTGAAGTTAGGACCAAACAAGAGGATCTTAAATATATAATGGAGTTGATGCGCTAACATCTGTAAATGCATCATCTGCATAAACTTAGCCGTTCACACCTTTTCTTCAATGTAAATTTGTAATGTGTGTGGAGCCAGATTGAGCATACATTGGAACATAAATACATAATAATAATAATAACAAAAAATTCGACCATAGACAAACCAAGTGAACAAGAAGATTTGTCGAAAGACACCGCTTTAGCTCATTCATAGTCATTGACCTCGGGATCGACTTGAGCATTTGTAGAGCTTCTTTGCTTAGAAAATTCAAATGCAAAATAGCATAAAGTAAATGTAAAAGCAGGTTGTAGTGCGGTAACTTTCTAGTATATAGATAAGCGAGATTACGTTCTAAAAAAGTAAATTGGTAAAATATAATGGAGTGAATATAATCAGCACAAAAGCAAATAGGTTCCCTGCAATCAACGAAACTTGTATCAAACATCTCCTTCTCTAGCTTAATTAATCTAGTCCAACGAAACTGAGCAAAATTCCTATACATTCTTCCAACAATGCCATTAATCCGGTATAGTCATATAAGCAGGTTCTACATCTCCATAAAAGTGTAATGCCTCCTGTTCTTCTTTTCTAACTAACCACAAAAAGTCAAATAAAACCACACATAATTCAAGTTCAAGTCTATAAATTCTCTTCATTTAAAGCCAACTCAACTAACCTTAACCTTCCACTTCTCATTTAGCAAATTCAAAATGTACCCTCTTCTCCATCAACAATACTAACACTCATAATGCTAAAATCAACTCTTAAAAACATGATACTCCTCAAAATTCTTCATTGTTATTCCAAAACAGAAAAAAAAAAAAAAACTAAAACCAATATAGAATGCTAGTCCAAAACAAGACATGGGCACTCTTATTTCAACTCAGGATAACAAAAACAACCAAAAATGAAATAAACCATAATAACTTTGCAAAAAAAAAATGAGAAATAGAAGTTCTTGGCGATTCCGGCTACATCATTGTAAAATGAGTATGTGGAAAGAAACCGGAAAGAAGAAAACATCAAAAGATTTGATTATACAAATGAAAACAAAAGTTCTTTGGAAAGGTCTCTCCTTAACTTGCACTTCCGGCTTAAAAATTACAAACTTTTTTTCTTATTTTTAATGTTTTACGTCTCTCATAAAGCTACTCTTATAAACCATATAGAATATTTACTATTGATTTTCATCCATGTACAACACCAATTAGATCTACTCTCATAAAGCTACTCTCATAAAGATAGCGGACATATATATTCTTCGAGATCAAAAGCTAGTTCTTGAAATAATACAACGGAAAATATTTCCTTCACGAGACGGACTCTAGTGAGCATCAATGAGATTGAGTTTCTTCAACCATGCATGTTAAAGCTGTCATGCCGGTAACTGCGGTGTCCTTATTGTGTTCTATAGAAGCGACTTTTAATATCCTGCTTTGTCTACCTTGGCAACAAACAAATAAAAATCTCTTAATCCTTTTTGGAGTTGAAATAAATAAATAATGGAATCATCGCTCCAGATTTCTCACCTAAAATTTGGAGCGCTAGTGGTACTTCAACCTCTGCGCTAGGCGATTCCGACCGCCCTAACTTTCTGTCTAAGTCCATCACGTACAAAGGAGTAATAAGCATTAATAACTTAAATAACAATGAGAAGTGTTTAACAAGATGGAATGAAACCCACCAAAACTGTGGAGCTTCAGCTTGAACTTGGGCTTTATGTATGTCGTGTCTAGGGACTTCGAAACTAAGAAAACCAAAATGAGTCAATCCATAAAACCCATTTAGCAATAAGAAGGAATATTGTGAATTTTACCTCTCTTTGAGCATGGGATCATGAATTTTAGGGCAAGGTCGACACACGGATGAAATTAATTAAACACAATTATAATTCAAGAAAAGTAATAAAAATGAGTGTAGCCGACCTAGATCCAGTTACGGTGTTGTGAACAATCAATCAATCCATGGTAGTAATACGGTGAGTCACCTTTCTCTCTCTCCTTTATCGGGCTTGAGGCCGGCAATGCAAATTTTTTAGAGTTGCATTGGGCGAGGAGTTAAAAAGGTTAGTAAACTTCTCTAAACCGCAAAAGTAACCACAATACATATGAACAATCAATGGTAAAGAGCATACACACATATATAAACAAAAAGAGTCCATTCACTACTAAACATATCCATGAACAAAGGTCCATACAAAGGCGCCAAACTAACAATAGATAAAATATGCGTCCCATTGCTTGAGTTCCAAATTAAAAGCAGAACAAAAACAAGCGAAATTAATCTTCATATTGCGGCCGCCTCGCCCAAATCAAGAAGACTCCGGCGGCTATATCTCGTAGATACAAAATATCATCTGGGGACCATCATACGCGGGAGCATCACCAACCAAGACATTGGTAATATAGACAACCTTTTCATCTCCCATAATATCTCTAAAATGACATTTTGGTCGTCGGTCTTAACATACCCATTAGCCACGTGTTCACCTTTCCTCCCCAAATATCTTCACATTCGGGTAAGAAGTCAATCTAGAAGGAGGGTTCAAAGATCCATTTTGATTAATCAAATTTGGAACTTCTTGCGAGTCTGAAGGGGACGAGGGGACAAAGTAGAATCAACTTCATTTGTAGGTGTAGATGGTTGGCCATTTGCCGATCCATTAAGTTTCACATGTTCAAGAATACCCTATATACATTGAACAACAACAATTACATAAATAAAAAGAAGTTACAATTATGGGAAAACAAGAAATAGCTGCGACGCACGTCATAACTTATCGCCATCATATTCTCCATTTCGTTTGGCTAGCCAAAGGGTTTCAGTTGTAGACTTAACCTCAGCTAATTCATCCTCGAGGCTTCGATTTTGAGACCTCTCTGTTCAACTAGCTCCTCTATAATAGCAAACTTTTGCAGTTGTTTGTTAGACATGTAAGAGCTCAATCCACGAGTACGACTCCCTTTATCCTTCCCAAAAACTTAAGCCAATGGATCACATGTGATGTCGTAAACCGCTTCACCCCCATGTTCACTTGCTTCTTCAGCCATCTGTTCTTCAACACTTGTAACTCGATCCTGAAATTTTTGGGGCATATACTTGAGTATGGATTGCAAGACTTAATTAAGATAAAATATTTTACAAACTCACATAGTATTCTTGGGCACACTCTAAAACAGTCCCATCTCAATGTTTATGACCATATTTTCAACTATCCGTCGTGCCTATGCTTCTTCTCTAGATTAGCTTCAATCTACACAAACAAGTATACATAGAAAGTTATTAAATAGTAACAAGCAAATGAAAGGAAGATATCAGTAGTGATAATGATACATACAAGTTCCTCCAATATTCTTCCATAAGGTTTCCTGCCACAAGTATGGCCAATTAAGTTCATACTTCTATTTTCAGCATTCTTAGCACATATCCTTTACTTCTTATGCGTTCTCATGGATTGCAAATGCTTCCCAATGAATTGGATCAAACCCGTTGGACATGATGAAATAGCTTCTTGCAGATTCACAATTCTTCAATATTTTACCTCGCAAAAGCATATTTCCAATATTGATAGTTAGAAGCAAACCATTTCTCTATATTTTTCGAGCCCCCATTGTTGGGTTCACATTGAGTTGGAACTCCTCCTACAAATCACATATATACATTTATATGTATGCTATGACTAGTATGGTTATGGAAACAAAAAAATAATAATAAAATAAAATAAATAGTTACCATTAACTTTAACCAAACTTCATCTTTGAAAGAATCATCTACTTTATCCCAACTTGCATAAGAAATTGGGACAACAACTCGTATCCAATAGCCGACTCTCTTGCTCCATTTGGTACTATAAACTCTCGTGTGACCCTACCGTCGGGGTGCACTATGATTGGTAGCTTACCATTACTAGATTGCAAAGTATTGTCTCCCACTGATTTAGATGGTTGGGACACATTAGGTTGATGTGTGAAGGAGACAAGCTGGGGCATTATGCGGTGTTGTGAACTTTGAAGGAGATTATTAGGGGGCATACGGTGCGGTGTTGTGAACTGAAGGAGACCCGGGGCTGGCATAGCGGCGTTGTGAACTTGAAGCCATTATATTAAAAACAACCTAATAATTGAAGAAAATAAAAATAAGTTCATCAAAACTAATATAACACAAACTTGTTACATGATAAGAGATATTGGCACAACATATAATTAATCAACCAAAATGAAAAAAAATAATAAAAAAAAAATAGAGGTCGTGGAAGTGTACATTACCAACAACAAAAATAAAGTGCATATTACAACTACTATCATTTTGCAAACTTTACGCATCGGGGGTAGCAAATTAGGTTGGTCATCAAAAATAGATTGGACTTCGGTTGCGCTTCTAGATCATCTACATTACTACTCAATCGAGGGAGGAGGATGTATGACCACCCACCAATCAAGATTTTTCAAATCATTTGAATAGAACACTTGACTAGCCTTGGAAGCAAGAATGGTGGTTCATCAAGTTGATGATGGACACTCTTGAGCCTATTAAAGTTGACCATCACCAAATTAGAATCGGGACAAAGTTTACAACCATTAGTTTTGTCCTCAAGCCTCACCCAATCGCAATAAAGACCACTTCATGGAAAGTTGTGTAGTCCAACTCCAAAATTTGCTTGATAACCCCATACCACATGGTTTCTGAGTCGACCAGATTTTTGTCTTTCCTACTTGCCATAAATGACGTAATAGCCTTCATACAAACACCACTGTTTTGTGTGACAACAGTATCATCATGAGACTTGGTAGAAAAGACAAATCCATTAATGTGATACTTCTTATATGATTTATCCTTGTGCATTGGCCCTTTAACAAACTACCACAAGTCGCCTTGCGTGTCTTTAGCCTTCAACAACTATACAACAAAGAAAAAGAAAATTAACAAAATACCAACAAAACTAAAAAGCTCACCCTAGCTACTAGAAATGTAAAGTAAAAGAATACCTTATTGTATAACCAGACAATGAATTCTGTCGAATCTCTACTTCTGACTTTGCTATTCCTCTTCCTCTACCACGGGTAGTGGGCTGCAAGTTACGATACTCACTGCAATTCATTCATGGAAGTCCATATATACGTGATTATTCATAAATTACCAAAACTAGTCAAATTCAAAGCCAGAATAAACAACCCACTTGTAGAATTCATCAAGTATTTCAACTTGAAAAAAAAGAAGCCATCTCGTATTTGTATCCATTATGCGTTTCTAACATCATAACTTTGAAGTCGAGCAAAGGCCCTTCATCAATGATCTCACCATTTTTTAATCAAGGTAGTGCTTACGAGTCAATTTTTATTTCCTCCACGTGGCATGTACTCCATGGCATATCGGACGGATTCGAAACTATATAGGAACTTACAATTGACCCTTCAACATATCGTTTATTACTAGGTATGTTTTACACTCTTTCATCACCGTGTTAGTATTGAAAAAATGCAATAAGTATAAGTGTTGTTAATGCTTATCTTTATAAAAGAAATTGAACTAAAATATATGACATTGTTAACTTATCGCTCAAAGGATACATCCACCTAGGCCACACAGGTCCACAAATCAACGCTTCATCAGTTTAGATGCACCATAAGATGGATACTAATATCAAAAAGATGGTGGAAGATGATTCTCCGGGACACACAACACTTCTACAATCATGATTTTGGCACCTTCCATATCCTTACGACATAAAAAGCCGAACACAAGATTATAAAGAATAAGCCGATATGTTGAAAGGCTCTTCATGAGTCGCGGTTTTTGGAAAAGCATGTTGAAGCAAGCGGGCATCACATATTGCATTATAACATGATGGTCATGAGATTTTATCATGAGCAAAGAAGGTGGGTTGGAACCAACAATGTTGCTTTCAGGTTAGACGAAAAGCCCAAAGGAAGTTTCAAGTCTTTCAAAATTTGGAAAAAATGTTTTTTCTCATCTGCATCTAAGACATAGGAGGCCTTTGGTTTTTTCTGCCTACCGGTATTTAAGTCCTCTTGCATCCACAAACTACTGCGGATGCCCTTCATCTTCAAATCCTCTCTAGCAGCCACTGTATCCTTTGTTTTTTCAAGTCTAGGATCAGATACAATATATGCTCAGAAACATTTTTCTCATCGTGCATCACATCAACACAATGTCGAACTTTATGACTTGGCCAATATAATAGCTTAAACAAAATGGACCTCCTATAAAAAGCCTTTGTAACTTCAACACTATCATCGTCGTCGTCATCATCATCATCATCACTATCATTATCATCATCTCTATCAACAACATTTACACTCCCATCAAATCTTGACCGTTTGGAACCATTTTGGATCTTACCAGGTACATATTTAACGCGGTTCAACAATTTATCAACATCTGTTCCTTTAAGACGTGATGGAGGAAGGTTAGGCTCTTGCTCCCCATTGAAGTGCTTACTATACCTAAAGATAGAAAGTGTTAGAACTGCTTATTATACCTAACTTAATTATTTTAAAAAAAAACAATATTTGAAGTGTTTACTATACCTAAATGGGTGAACCGGATCAAGAAACAAGCAGTAGTTTGTGTACACAATCTTCTTACTGCAAGGTAAACGCTCCGAGGGAGTGCTGTCACCACAAATAGGACATGCTTTATAACCATGTGTCACACAACTAGATAAGTTTCCTAGAGCCAGAAAATCGTGTATCCCCCACATCAACATAGCTTTCAAAGTAAAGTGTTCCCTCTTTTGTGCATGTCGAACGCAAGGACTCCTTTTCTTCAGAGTTGATCCAACTCATCAAATAGTGGTTCAAGGAAAACATCAATGTTTGTAGTCAGCGCCTTCGATCCAGGTATTAACAAAGACATCATCTGAAAGTCGGATTTCATGCACAATGAAGGTGGGAGATTGTATGGCACTAATATGACAGGCCAACAACTGTAGCCAGTTGATTGAATGCCATGAGGATTGAAGCCATCGGTTGAAGCGCAGTTTCAAACATTATGCCCCTCATTAGCTTAATTCGGCCATCTTTCTTTAAATTGTGTCCATTGGACTGAATCAACAAGATATCACATATAATCCCATGAAGGTGTTGCTCGAGCATGCCATGTCATTTCCCGTGCTAATGATGGTATCGTATACAATCGTTGGAGTCGTGGACCTAAAGGAAAATGTCTCAATACTTTTTTAGGAACTTTGGATTCCTTCCCTATTTTACCCTCCACTTTATATCTAGGTGATTCGCAATGAGGACATATTGTCAAATGTTTCTTTGTCCCATAATACAAGATGCAATTATTCTCACATGCATCGATGCGCTTTGCTTTCATCCCTAGGTCTGTCAACATTTTCTTCATTACCGGCCACTTTGCAGGTAAAGTATTTTCTTTTGGCAACCAAGTTCTTAGCATAGACAAGAGTGTGCTCACACTATTTCCGGACTAACCATGTTGTTTCTTCAAGTCATGAAGCTATACAACTGCAGATAGAGTTGTCACAGGACCCTCACATGAAGGGTATAATTTTTCTTCGGCTTTACTTTTGTATTCAGCATACATTTTACCCAAATCTGGTTCGGGAACAAAAGGTTGTTCAAAATCAGAAATTTGACCAGTAGCCCCTCCATACACATCACCCCTTACACCTTCATGTACACCATAACAAGCATCAACAAGATTCTCTAACCCAAGCCCTCTATCTTCAATGTTTTCATCTTCAACTATGTCTACCACAAGATACTTTGATTATTTTTCACCATGTAAGGACCATATAGTATACGTTAGATCAAAACCCATTTTGAATTATATGCCTTCAGACTTCGTCAAACACTAATCTTTTTTTTCCTATTCCAACATGTTACACAAGGACAAGGACATGTTGTTAACCCTTCATACTTTTTTGTGCCAAATCAATAAAACTAGCTACCCCTTCCACATAGGCGGTGCTCACTAATTTGGTTCATGAATCCACTCTTTTCTGAATCGACCGTGACATTCTACCATTATGTAGATAATAAAGATAAGAAAGATAACTCTTGAGTTAGTTAGTTAATTTGAAGCAATCATAGATGACTTAACACTATTACTACTAAGCTCGATTACTTTGTCGGTCTTGAAAGATTTTCAATAAAGAGACTTGACACTTTTTGATCGAGCTATTATTCTACCAACAGAAATCAGGGAGACAATGACTTCAAAGTTCAAAGCCATTCAAAAGCACATTCACAATCAAACTACGTCAAACGTCAAAGCATTCACAAAGTAAAATAATATTATACTGTCATTAAGAAAATTTAAGACTTGCTTTCGTAAAACATTTAGATCAGAACTTAGAACAACCTAAGTTGGGAAGCCTGAATGTTTGAATTCAAGCTACCATGATTGAAAATGGATACAAAAATGTTGGAACACTAAAGCTTGGGATTCATTTATACTTCAACATTTTTAGAACAAACACATATTTTAGTGTTTCAAACAGTGGGTGCTCAAGATTATAGGACCAGCACCACCAGTCCACCACTATGCATCACACAGAAAAAAAAACAATTAACAAAAGCCAAACAAAGCCCCAATGTCCTAAATAGATATAAATATTAAACAATTCAGGCACAAATTATGAATTATGAATGGCTAGCTTCAAACAATCAAGAAAAAAAAAACATAACTTTATAACTTCAAATCCTTAAAGCTAGGATTTTTACGCAAAAACAGAACTTTACAATTTCAAATATTTCAAGCTAGGATTTTACACAAAAACATTGCCTAACTTGATATAGAGATGCTGTCAAACATAAAAATTTGTAAAAACAAAAAAAAAAACAAACAAACAAACATTAAGAACATACCCTCCAAAAGCAAAAAGTTAATTGTCTAAGAGAGAGACTTCCAGATATAGACTTTAATAACCTTCTCCAGTAATCCTTTTGCCAATTTATCTATTTCAAAATATAAACCCAACTATATTACAAATAACTAAAACCATTAAAAGCAAAAATCCCAAAAAAAAACTAAACCCTAAAATTATAAAAAGCCAACAAATAATCAAATGTGTAAAGCTTTGTAATACTAAGTTCGAGACCTTACCTAGCTAGCGAGTGAAGTGAGTCTAATTTTGCGCTAGGGTTTTGAGATTGAGATAGAGAGAAAAGACAATAATGTTGAGAAGAAGAGAGATGAGGTCGAGAAAGAGAGATGAACTTGACGCCCGCATCTCATGTCACATGCCTAACACGTGTTTTAATTGTGACGGTTTATAAAATCGTCACTATTTTTCTATGCATTTTTTAAATAAACTAAAATTTGTTTCTGAATTATAGTGACGCTAAAACCACAAACTGATGCCTACATGCTGTCACGATTTTGATTGGAAAACATACATGTAGATCAGCTGTGATAACTCTGAGAATCCAGAATCAGCAACCTCTTAATCTTCTGTTGTATTCCTATGCACAGAGTGGACGTTGTACGGGCAACGATCTTCCAACCTCTTCTTTTTCACTTGGCCTCTCTCTCTCTCACAACCTTAGAACCGAATTGGATCTATTTTTGCTTAAGTGATGTCTGAGAAAAAACGGCCAAAGAAAGAGGTTTTTTTTTATAGGCTACAATAGGGACCATGAGGAGAAATTAGGGTTGGGCCTCCTGACGGGCTTGGGCTTCTCATGTTAAGCCCAAAACATTGTGACCCAAGTCCAACAACAAATGGCTTATTCCACTAAAGGTCATTGTTGCACTACCACCCTAATCCCAAATTACGTGTCAGTGTTTATGGGCTCCATATTATATGCTCATTGATTTCCCCATGTTTAAGATATCGAATGTCCGTTGATTAAGTTAAGTTACTGACAACTACATTAATCAACTTCTTATGTCCTTGAGTAGTACCACTCAACCTCATTGTCATGTTGGATCAAATCCACCTGCAGGGTTTACATGACAATCCTTATGAGCTCCTCAAGGGGACATCATCAGCCCGACTTCTTGCGGGACACAGATTCCTTCTATAATTAACAGCACACCTTACATACAATGTCATTACCCAATCCATCGAGTTTGTTGATTCACAAATGAATCTCACTCATTGATGATTTAAAGCAATGTACAATGCACGTAAGTGCCCGTTATTTTATCCTGATTAAGAGGACAACCATCTATAATAATAATAGAGGCGTTTGTTCTCTTATATAGTCAGTATAAAGAGAAACAGCCTCACTTGGTTCTGTTCAATACACACAAAGTGTACTAGTGTAATCCTATAGTCAAGATAGACTAATACCAGATTATACTACAACCGTACCAATGGTTTGTCCAAATCCATCTAGATTGTGAACATTTACTTATACTTTATAAGGTACTGATGATATGATCTTATGTGTATCACCACACACTATATCATCTACAACATAAAGTATTAGACACATGCATATAACTAATAACATATATAATATGCATAACATTTGCCCATATGATTCTCATTCAAAATATAAAGAATTAGAGTTATTACAAAAGTAATGCTTTTAATATATAACCCTATCACAATCAATGTTCACAAAATTTGGATCAATGTTCATACATGGATAGGTATGGACAATGTTTGTTCATAGCTCAAATAGGTATGAACACTCATTGCTCATAG
This sequence comes from Coptis chinensis, assembly GCF_015680905.1. Classification (NCBI taxonomy): domain Eukaryota; kingdom Viridiplantae; phylum Streptophyta; class Magnoliopsida; order Ranunculales; family Ranunculaceae; genus Coptis; species Coptis chinensis. The sequence continues at coordinate 45,212,982 of NC_141456.1, forward strand.
CTAATGTTCATAATTGGGAGTATGAACAATCAATGTTCATAGCTAATGTTCATATATGAATAGGTATGAACAATCATTGGTCATACCTATTGTGGGTATGAACAATCAATGTTTATAACCGGGTTGTTTCGGTTGGGTCGGGCCGTTTATTTTTTTTCTTCAGAGGTATACTTGACCTTTCATCCACCCGAGCAGTTGTTATTTCGCGTCAAGGGTAAACTTAAACTTTCATCCACCCGGTCCTTGTGTGTGATTAAAAAAAAAATGTGTCCTCCAGAGTTCCTTTTTCGGCCGATTTGTCCTCTAGAGTCGCTCCCTGTTGTATCTTATTCAATGGATAGATGTAATTTATCTATTTTATGCAAATCTCCATAAGATTGGAAATTATCTTGCTTTAGAAGTAGAATGACATTACGATTCTACTTTGTGAGGAAACATTTCAAAGTTTGGTGGCAGTCTCATTGAACACTTTCCTAAAAGAAAATTTTGTTCATACCTATCTTGAGAATACCATACCAACTTTTTTTGCCTCGACGCCCTGAAATGGGCCAAAAAAGCACACGGAGGTCAAGTCTGTTTTATGGATGCTCTAACATTTAACTAGTGCTAATTTAGCTTTTATAGTTATACCTTAAAAATTAATCTTGAAAAGAACAACAACTAAAGTGTACAATTTCTTGAAATGACTATCTAAAAAACTAGTATATATTTCTTTTTTTTTTTTAGGATACGGACGATTCGAAAGGTACCCCTTAAAATACAAACTAATATAGGTGTCTCTAACCTAACCTAACCTAACCTAGACAAATTCAGAAGAAAAATAATAGCTAGGCAACTAGCAGTAGTATCATGGTGAATCAATATAATAATACAGAGCGGGTTTTGGAGAAAAGTGTTAGTGCACAGTGTGGATCGGCTCGTTAAATTAATTGAACATCTCAATTAATAGCCCAACTTACTACATGGGCATTAATTTTGTGAATAAATGATACTCTTTAAAACGTTATTTGTTTTTTCGATGATACTTTAAAACATTATTTAGTTGGCCCCCCTATTTAGTTTTCCTTTTTCTCCGTAAAACTGTCCAAATTGGCGTTAAACACTTTTGAGGAATTAACCCTCCAATTTCTACCCACCTTCACTTTCCCATGATTCTCAGTCTTTATTATCTCCATTCATCACCTTCCATTAAATTTTTGGTTTGTGTTAAAACTTAAAAAGGAAAAATTAATGAGCTCTAACATGCATGCATTGCTCTTTTGATTCTTATAAGAAAGAAGATCTCAAGTTCCTTTTTTTCCCTTCTCTCCCCCTTATTTAATTTTGTCCTTTTCTTCTCATATATCCTGTTTTATTTTATACTATTCCAAATTTTGTCTATTTTTGTTTCTAATTCTATCTTGATCTCTCTGTTTCAGTTTCTGGAATTCATTGCATTTTTGGCAAAATGGCTTACATACTACGAAAGGTAGAGCATAAGTCATTGAAAAGGTAAACATGGGTGTGGACTCTGTGACTCTTTCTCCTGATTATAGACCTTTTTTAGTTGAATATTTTGTTTTGATTGGTTAGAATGAAACATCTATAGACTTTGGTGAAAGAAACCAATTTGTGCTTTTAACTTCCATTGAAGAGTTGAACAACCTTTTTTGGTATTTGATTGGAATTGGGGGTTTATATGATCTAGAAGTGACTATCTATTATCACAAATTAAATCATCAAACTTAAGAGTAAATCTTCCATGTGTACTATACTTATTTCATGTCCTAATATAGCCCTTTTGATTTGGTTCATTAATTGACTAAATGCAAGATAAGCTCATGAGCAGAGTACTATAAGGTGAGAGCGAGCCACTTTCAATATCTAGGTGACTTCCATCTTATGCACACCGGCATGTATATCAAGTTCTAATTTAGTGTTTTGCATCTCTATGCACAGTCAACAATGTGCATGGCAGCATTAATGTAGTATTTTATAAGTTTTTTTTTTTTTTTTGAAATAGCTAGGGGTTACGGATGCCCCAACCTTTTATATACTCAAGAACGCAAATACAATTTTCCTTCCTTATCCCCTTTGATCAGTACATTGAGTTTTTGATCCATGGGGCGAATAAAGAACAAAATATCATTACACAAGGACCTATTAACTTTTGATAAATAATCAGCCACCTGATTTCCTTCTCTAAATATATGCTTAAAGATTACTTCATCAAAAATTCGCCTCAGAGCCATATATTTGTGCCACCAAGTTTCTACAAGATTAACGGTGGTTCCTCCGCCTTGTTCATAATGTGGATCACTCTCATAGAATCCGACTAGACTTCAACTCTCTCTCAGACGTTTAGTTCCTCGCGACCTTCAAGCCCTTTTCGGACCCCTCAAAGCAGCTCACGGTATAAAACTGATGATCTTGTTGAACTTCCACTATATGCAAGTCGCACCTCTCCATTACTATCTCTCAAGGCTCCTCCATAACCTGCTCTCCCACCCCTGCGAGACCCATCAAAGTTAAGAGTAGGGATATCCTTTTCTGATTTCTATCATCGCACCCACTTCTCCTCCTTTTGTTTGAACTTAGCTCCAATACCCAAATTCAGCAGCTAGCCGGATCTCAAGATCTTGATCTTCTTTCACCGTCTCCGGTTTCTTCCCCAAGTAGATTTTCATTCTATTTAGCATTTGAACCGACATCATCAGAAGTTCTATACCGTTGCTTCTTCAATCTCCAGTTCCTCTCATTCCATATTGCCCGAATCACGCATATATCATAGCCCTTATAACCGGTTGTAGTTGTATTTGTTCTACAGAGGCGCATGAGCTGGTACCACTCAGCGTGTGAGCTGCAAACCAGTTCTGATAATCCCATTGCTTTTTTCATACCTTGCCACACTAGTTTCGAATACCAGCAGTCAAAGAATAAGTGGGCCGAGCTCTCCTCGTGGCCATCACATAAGCAGCATCGAGAACGTTGAATCACCTTCTTTACCTTCAGTCTGTTTTGTGTAGGAAGGGCCCCTGAGAATAATTGCCACATTGTAAAGGAATGTTTAGGAACTGAAAGCTTGCCCCATACTATCTTGTACCACTTGACTTTGGTTCGCACATCTTTGAGCGCTGCATAAGCTGAGGAGATTGAGAAATTACCAGAACTTGTCGGAGTCCAAATGACCTGATCTGAACTTATGAAGGAATTTATCTCGGTTCCCATGATCCACTTCTTCACTTTGCTTTCAGGTAACTCTGTAATAGTCCTCGACCAACAGCCATCCGAGATTACATCAGCTACTCTCGCTTCTAGATTGACTAAGTTTAATTACTAAGAATATGAGGTTTTGATTAGGAATATTTCTAAATGAGGATCTAACTCGATGTATCTAGAAGGTCACCTTGTTTACATAGCATTCTATATAATTAGTTACACCATGCTTGAGATATTTCACACACCACCTTTTGTTATTGTGCAATTGAAGTACAATGGTTTTCATATTTCTAGCATGCATATAGTTTTTGTCATCCGTCTATGGTTTTCAAATTTTCGTTATTTTTTGGGTCAATTTGAGATACCCCACCCCCCTGTTTGAGAATTTTTTTTTTAGATACCCCCCGTTTTGAAAATCGAGAGAGATACCCCCCCCCCCCCCAACTAACGTCTCCCGTCAGTGAATTAGTTTCTACTGACCAAAACACCCCTGTGTCCATTTGAGGAGTTTGCCAACATGGATTAATTGTCCACGTAATCATTTAAGCAGCACCATTGATCTAACCAACGGATGTGATGATTTAACCGTTATAGAGTTTTACAGGGGGGGGGGGGTATCTCAAATAGTTTAACATATTACAGGGGGGATTCTAACATAAAAATATATTATATACTGCAGTATGGTAGTTATAGATATGTAACTTAAGTTGTCATATGCAGAAATGGTACTATTCGGCTCTATGTTTCTGAATAGAAGGTTTGAGTAGTCTGCAGATATATATTGTAAAAAGTGGCATAACATATAAGTATGACAGTTATAGTGTCATATCTACTCGTAAAGCTTATATACTACAATGTATAAGCTGCGCACGACACTGTATAAGGTGTGCACGACACTATATAACAAATAAATTTTATATACGACAATGTATAAGCTTATATACGACAATTAATTAATTGTGCATGACATTGTAAGGTCAGGTATGAACATTCACTCTTCATAGTTCAATGGTATGAACACTTAATGTTCATAGTCCAACAAGAGTATGAACATTCATTGTTCATAGTCTTATTGGACCAGTAGGACTATGAACACTGAATATTCATGGGTCAATTTGAGATACCCCCCTGTTTGAGAGTATGAACATTCAGTGTTTATAGTCCACTAGGAGTATGAACACTTAATGTTCATAGTCCACTATGTAGTATGGAGGACAATAGAGTAGCATTGAAGATAAGATAAGAGAGTGAAGATAAAATAAGGAACTATTTTGAGCCTAGTATCATCAACATCAGAATCCTTCACAAACATTATACAATCATTGTCATTCTTTATACTTAGTCTATCCCCATTTAAACAATATATTGGGTCACCACCATTCTCAAGTTCATAATGAAATGGGTTCGGGACAAGCGTAAGAATCAATGCATTCAATCGAACCAAGCACAAATTTTTTGCATCAACATTAAAAATGCAATAATCATACCCATTAATATAATCTTTAGCAGACCAATAGTCACTATAGTCAATGAATTTTTCCCCATGGTGCACCCTCATTTGTATCTTGGGCAATGGAGTTTCACTGAAATAAGACAAATTTAGATCAGCATATGACACTAGAGTTTCACACACATTCAACAAGTATAAAATATATTTCAACCAATTATAAAATTTTGGCAGAGAACAACAAATTCTAAGAACATTCAACAAGCATGAAAAATGTCATAACTTTATCAAAATCGAAATCAAAATGAAAGAGAGATGAACTTACTCTAAGCCTCCAATGGTTAGCAATGAAATTTCTAGTGGAGGAGTTGTTGATTTTGCGATTTCTTCATCGGGTTCGTCAACAATGGGAATTGATGGCGCCGTTACATTTCTTTTTCGGGTTTGGGTGCTTGATCCTCCTCGTATTCGTGGAGGCATGTTTAAAATGATGGTTTATAACATTGATAGTTAGGGTTTATTTGTCGCTAGTTTTGTCAAGGTGAAAAAGAAAGTGAAACTAACTTATTGCGCCAATTTTTTTATTTTGCTAGACTTTTCGGTATTTTGCTGGACTTATCAGTATTTTCAGAAATAATTAACTTTTCATGGACGGTCCAGATTTGATCTTAAACTATTCCGTGGATGGTGGAGATTAGCTGATTCGTGGACAATTAATCCACGTTGGCAAACTCCTCAAATAGACATAGGGTGTTTTTTCAAGAGAAACTAATTCACCGATGGGAGGCGTTAGTTGGGGGTATCTCTCGATTTTCAAAATAGGGGGGGTATCTCAAAAAAAACTTCTCAAACAGGGGGGTATCTCAAATTGACCCTTACGTTTTTTTAAAGTTTGAATTCCAATTTACATGTTTCATTTCTAATGAACTAAAAATTAAATCGAGCTCTTTAGATGTAAGTTTTCATTATAGAAATAAAGTATATATCCATGCGCTTTTATGGGGATTTGGCCTAGAGACAATTTATGGTTTTACTAGAAGCAATAAAAATTTTATCTTCTATTTTGTATACTTTTCAGCAAAAAACGAGCGAACGGCAAAGGAAAGATGTTGCCAAGCAAATCTGGTGTTAAATGTAGTTCAGGTGATATCATACCCTACTTTATTGATATTATTCTACTATACTCTTATTCTTTTAATGCAGCTCACGTATCCATGTTCAAGGTAATGAGACTTGCCTAGCCTACCGTATGTGAAGCATACCTGTTTCAGGTGATATTTTGTTCGCCATTTCATTAATTTTTTGTGTACTTAATTGTTGGTGTAGAAAATTTCCTTCATTTCATGTTGAGTTTGAGTTTTCGTTTCATATCACCCCTCTCAATAATGATAGGTCCGCATAACGGTAACTCGCATGTGCAATGAAAACAAGAGACCTTCCGACCATGCATTTGTTTGTGAAGTATTTCATAAATTTTATTATTGATTAAAGGTTTCATGGGGTATGGCCATAGTTAAATATAGTGGATCTATAGGTGATTTGTTCGTTCTTCCTCTCGCCATATGACCAATTTGCATATGACATCGTTTAACAATTACTTTTTATGTAATAATACTTGCTAATCTCTACTTTAGTAATCTTTAAACTCTTTAGTAATTATAAAGAATTCAAACAACTTTTGCACTAATTATCGTTTCATTCTAATTTATTTTGTCCGCCCTACTGAATTTCATCGTGATAAACAAACACAATTGGTTCACATTAGTCTTTTGATTTACTTATTTATCGAGGTTCACAGATGAGACGTAGAATGTTGAGATGTAGAAGAGGGAAGGAGCAAATTGCAGTATGTTGCTGAGGAAGCGAGATAAAGTATCATAGTTTGTGCCCTACTTTGAACATTGAATGAATTACATATAGGTTGCACTATATATAGCAATTAGATTTTTATCTTTTTTTTTTTTGTGCATGAGCAGTGAACTGTATTGTTTAGCACATTGACTGTTTCCCAATTTAATTGGTCTATTATGCTATTCTGATTTTAATGATAGTGAATGTTGGCATAAATGACATCTGCTCTGTGCATTACCCTTCCCCCCAACACACACACCACAATTGACCATCGAATCTCCTCTTCACTAAACAGTATCAAACCCTACTACCTTAGGACTTTTAACAAGAAAGCTAGACAAATATCTCTAGATGCATCTGAACTTCCAGTGAAATGCTTGGATTCCTATATATTTTAGTTATAATCCAGGTGAAATCAATAGTTTCATACTTAAAATTAAACTTAGCTGTTTGGATCTTCACATACGTCCTATTGGCCTTTATGTGTAAGTAGTAACATTTTAAATAATATTGTTAAACCTTGAAATTGTTCAAGGTAGAAAACATCATTAACCAATTGGTGTTGCCATTCCATCTAAAAAAGGTACAAAACTTTTTCAGAGCATAAGAAGAAATTTAAGGTGAGTAGCCTAGAAGCCTATAGTCACGGGAACAAATATGACAAACTGTGATGTGTCTGATAATAGTACAAACCCAGGTTGCCTGAAGGAGGTGGGAAAGAATATTCTGTGAATATGTTACTGTTTTTGTTGTACATACTTTTGGTCTTAGAGATATTATTGATACAGAGCAATGGAGTGAGTTCTTCGCATGATTGGTGAAGCAAATGACTGTCAAAATTAGTAAGTGGTTGCACCCCTCGCACTTAATATTCTTTTTGCTAAATATATATTCTAAATTTATTTAGTCAAGTTTAATCAAAATTTATTTTTCTTAGCTATGCAATTTATTTTTATTTTCTCTTTACTTTTTCCTTTATAATTCTTCCTCTCTTTTTTTAATAGAACATGAGATTAAAATAAATTAGCAATTTAGCGTCGAGTGTTTGTTAGAGTGCCTCAAATAAATGACTATCATTAATAGTAGGAATACTAAAATACAAACTAGAATTGTCACACCAAAACCTAATACAAACACCCCCAAGCATATTTAAATCTTCTATTTCTGTTAGTCTTTGTACTTAATACCACTCGATATTTTCTTGCTTTTTATTGTTTGAATGCATGCAGAACAAAAGCAGAGGAAACTTTCAGGGGTATCGCATGAATATATCATGATGTACCTATGCGAACTGCAAACTAAGGTTAGTTAATTGTTTGATTTACTATATTTTATCAACATCTCTAGGTATGACCCGATGCGTTAAAACCACGAAAGTTCTCGGTATAAAATGTTTTAATCTTCATATTGATCAAGTTTTTTTTTTTTTTTTTGAAATAATATTTAATTTTATATCCAAAAGAAATCATACAAAGTTAGAAGGGGTCAAATGTGCCACAAATTGCGCCGCAAGCCCCTTTTAAATGGCAAAACCAATTCTCCTAAATATATACCCATCGGAACTAGCCGTCATCATGTTGTTGTCTATTACTCGTTGTAATCTTCTGAGAAGTTCTACTTACTCGAATGGTAGAAAACCAAAAGTGTCAAAGGCAAATGCAATAAACCGGTGTTGATTTGCCATGCACGCCGCTTCATGTTTCTCCATCGTCATTGTCGCCGCATTATTAGCCTATTGCCCTACCTCAAACACTCCATTGCCAAAGCCTACCATGGGAGAGACACCTGTAACATCAACACATACATGCTTACCCTCTAACCAGTTATAGAATAGATCAAGACATTTGTTGGTCGAAGCGACATCTACCATCAGCTGGGTCTGTTAGAAAATTGGCAGGGCCTCTTCTTCTTTTTTTGTGGCCTTCCAATTTGCTACACATTGCAATTATGTGACATTGCAATTTTTTTATCATTTTTATATGCTCCTTGAAACGGTGGTTGAATTAGAGTACTACTTTGATAGTGGTTAAAGAAATATTTTGTAATTCAAAATATTATTGATAACATATTCATTCTTGATTATTATGCATATACAAAGACACATGCCTTTGAACGGTTGGGTATGATAGCGAAAAATGAGAATCACTGGTGTGTTGATGTCATCATGAATGGCTTTATGTAGGTTTCATGCAAGTCTCTGTGAAAGCTTAAGCTTGATTAGTTGTTGGTCGGATGGCTAAATTTAGGGATTATATTCTCTTTGATTGTTGATGCCTCTTTTCCATTGCTTGCTTTGACTATTTTTGTCTTTCTTACTCTAATTTATCCAATTGTTTGGTTGTTGCAACCTCAAACTTGAAAGCAGTGTATGCGACTTTAATATGGAATGTTATTGAAACTATTAGGTCTTCAAATTCTTTTCTGACTTAGCTATGGTGAATTTGTTCAAATTAAGTGTGGGATTGTTGCCTTGAAATGTCTTGCCAAGGAAATGTGCTTACAGGTTTTACTCTACGAAGTTTGGGTTATGAACACGTCATTGTGGCAATGTGCTCTATACAATGACAGTACCAAACATTAGTTTATGCAGTGGTTATTTATGTACACTATGTAACAAGTTCCTTTAATCAAGTACATTTATAAAAAAAAAAAAATTGCGCCAGTAATTTCTCTTCTCAAACAGTGACACCATACCATTTATTAATTCACATTCTTTTTAGTGGTTCTTGATGTGATTTTATTTATTTTTTTCCATTATTTTGCTACAGTTCCCTATGTTCCCTCCAAAAATATTTAACAAAATAATTGATATGTCAATTAACTAAAATATAATCCTCAATTCTATTCTAATTGCATACTAAAGAACACCTAAAATTTACCGTGCCTTCAAGATTTATTGAATACATAAATAATTAAGGAATGCAGTAGTAATTTTAAATGAAAATTAAAGATGGACACCAGGTATGTATTAACAGGGATTTTTTTGGGGATGGAACCTCTACTCCTATTGATACTGTATGTCTTGATACCACATCATGTTTAAAAATGCAACTTCTATGGTGGAAAAAATGGTTGGCCCTGTGTGTGATGATCCAATGTTCTGTGAAAATAAGGATTGGAGGTTTTTAGACTTGAAACTTTAGTGTATTCAAGTGGTGATCTATTAATTGGAATTTTTTTAAAAACAATATATATTTGAAGTTTTGAACCATGGTTTGGTTTTTGTGTTAGTTAAATCAAAATAAATTGGCACTTTGAATTATTTATGAAACAATTTCACTTTTACCGATTCCGATATCATTCAGAATTTAAGTCAAATATATGTCTATTTCAATGGGAAAATATATTTAATATAAAAGTAAATTGTTTTATTGTTTGTGTTGTACCCTCTTTTCTCCCTCTAGTTTTTCTCTCTTGTTTCTATCTTAGCTCCCCTCTCTTCCTCTTCTCTCTTTTTTTCTTTTCTCTCTCTTTCACTGTTCTCTTTATACCCCCTTCTGTTCCCTCCTGTTCGTCCATCTGTCCATCAATCTCTCGGTCTCTCTATCACCACGTGTAGGGTTTCCGTAAGTACCAACGGGTCTAATAATCTATCCTGTGCCACGCGGGTATTGTGCTTAGCTGACTCCAGGCTCATCCAACCTTTGACTCATGGCTTTCATCTCTCGACCCCATGCCTCACGTGCTTCCCTCTCTCCCCTATACTTCCATAGCCGCGTGACTTCATTCACGATGCTCCTTGTTTCACTTACTATCTTGCTACCACACCCATCTATCGTTGATCTTCTAGTTTGTAATTTGGGTCGCTACATATGCCCCCTCTCGTGTCCACGAACCTACCGGTGTTTGCGGAGTCAAGAACCCATGCATGCTCGCCTTTTTACTTGGCTTATGCTTCACGATTTACCATTCATCCTACACGTGTCCCACGCGTGCATGGTCGGAACCTCCTTGTTTCCCGTTCCTCCACGTGTCATGTTTTTCCTGGTTCAATTGTTGGCCCCTTGGTTTCCGTCCCTTTGCTTTTACCCTTTTGCCCTCTTACTCTTCAAATCCCACTCGATTCCCCTCCCTCTCTCATTCACCTTTCACTCTCCTCTTCCTTTTGCTTCAGACGCCATTTTCAACCTCTCCCACTTCTCACTCGATATTTTTATTTTCTCCTTCCTACCATCCCATTTTGCTTCGTGGTGCTTTACTTCCCCTTTCTTTCTCTTCTCAGCGCTCACCCCGCCACTCGTTCCCACCATTGGATCAATGTATCAGGTTGGTTGTCTTTCTCATTTCCTCTTACATTTTCTTTCGTTTAGTAGTCTTCCCAGATGTCAGACTCCCAATCAGAGGACCCGACTTCTTCACGATCTGATACGGTGGCGTCCCCTCCTCCGGTGGACTCCACCATGACCCCCTCCACTACTAGGCGGCCCTTTAAGCTTCCGCCGCCTCCCCCACGATCCCGTCAACCTAACTTAAAAGCGGATAGGGTTGGCTATGGAATACCAGATGACGTCCATATCAAGCACGTGCCTGACGTGACTCATTTTCCTCATTTAATTCCTAACAGGCCGGGGTGTCTAGTGGCCACGGTCGGTCAAATTGTATCAGGCTTGAGGTTTCCCCTTTCCTTGTTAGATGTCGAAGTGTGCAATCATTTCAATATTCCCCCCTGCCAAGGGATAAGCAATTTCTGGCGTATTATGTATGCCGCGAACAACTACAACCGGAACCGTGACCCCAAGATAGTCCTTCGCGACATAATTTCCCACTACTACATACGAAAGAGTACCAAGGACGTCAGTATGGGATACCACTCCTTCTGTGTTCGTCCCGGCAAACGGTCTTTTATTTTTCGAATCACCACCTCGGACAAGACCTGGCATCATTACCCATTATATGTCTCTAGTAATTTCCTATCCGCAGATATACCTCCCAAAGTGACTCTTAACCATCTCACATTTCTTCCCCATGGTGAGTTTTGTGACTTATTTCTCCTTTTCATGTTTTTATATGCTGTTGACTGACATTTTATTCTCTCTTTGCTCAGGTTGGAGGACTGACTCTAAGTCTAGCTTCTACGTCGGGGCCACTTACACAGTCTTGAACAAATTCGCAATCTGGGTCCCTCCCAAGCTGATATTCTCGGCATAGATCCCTCTCTTGGGGCTCCCTTACTGACCGACTCCATTTTACACACCTTAGGCAAATACTCTGCTCCCTTCTATCGCCCCCCACCCCCCAAAGAAAGAAATCCCCGGCCTTCACCTCCTTCGCCAACAAGACCCCGGCCTTCTAAAAGAAAGTCCCACATCTGTGGATTTACCCGTAAAACCACCAAGTCCCAAGCCCAGGCCAAAGCCTTTTCTGAGATAGTTCAAAAATCTACCGCTGACCTTCCTTCTCAGTCCTGCAGATATACCCCCTCCTCCCTTCGCTCTATTTCTGACTGGGAAGACCAATACATTTCTACAGACACCCCTTCCGCAGATTCAACACCTCCCCCCATGGACATCACCAAAATACGGCTATATGACAGTGAGTCTAACGATGAGGTAATAAAGGTTGCCGCCACCCAATCGGGCTCTACTCCGTTGGACACCCTTGTTGCTGCGGAGCCTTCATCTGGCAAGCCTCCTCTCAAGTGCAGCCGTCTTTCCACCTCCACAGAACCCATAACGGCTGTTCCTCCTAACTCCCAGACCCAGCGTCCCAGCAAAGAGGTCGCTCCTCCCTCCCAAAGGGCTGTCACTCCTGAGGTTTTCTGCCCCACCTTCAAGGTGCGCGGTCATCATGTCAATGTTGCGGATTCCACTATAGAGAACCCAGCTATAGCATCTGCCATGTTCTATGGTTCTCATCTCCCCCATGATCTAGCTTATGCAGATAGTGGCACCTTTGAGCAACACTCCACTTCCTTCTACACCGTCTGGGAAAAGTTAGCCAACTCTTTTATAGTGCATCAACCCCTTATATCTTGATTATTCTAACCTCCTTTCTATTTCTAGGCGAGCTTGGACATGTCATATATGATCTGCGGCCTCTTCTCCTCTCTGAATACCATGGAGTCGTTAGAGAAGGAGGTGGGTGGACCTAACGAGTTGAGGGCAACCCGCACCCGTTCCAAACATATCTAGAAGCGACTATAGCTAAACTCAGCTACCGAAGATTTAACGAAAAATGCTAAAACTGCCCACCAAAAATTCATAGATGGAGTAAATGAACGCTTGAGCAAGCAGCATGAAACCCTTCTCCTCCAACACGCTGAAAGCACCAATGCCCTCCTTCTGCAACACACCCAAGATATAGAGTAGCTTCGAATAAGCTTCAAGGCACAAGCAGAAAAGCAACTGGCCAACAAGCTCTATGAAGAGCATACCCGTCTAGTCAAAGAAGAACGCCTCCACCCAAAAAAGCCCCCGTCTCCCCTACCAGAAACTCATGATGCCGCGAACCCTGCTACTGATAATCCTTCCACCCTGCTGTCCGCTGCCCCTGTTGATGATAACACTCCTCTAGAACATGTCGTGACATCCACTGAACTGACACTCCCTGCCGACGTCTCGCCACAGGACTGAGATCAACCCCATTGTTGGCTATCCTTTTACATTGAAGATAGTATTTGGCTTCGCCCATCTCCGTTTTGTAACTAACTTTGACACATGTAGTACCCAGATGTTATTTTCATTATGTTTAATTTTGCTACATTAGTTTTATTCCTTCTTTTGGGTTTCTCTCCCCTTGCTGTAGCAGTGAATATGTCGTGGTAGCACCTAGTAACATGCAACACCGGGGCTCTGCTAGCCCTTGATCTTGTGAATTGCCTTACCAGAATGATTTTCGACACCTTTATGCACTTCCCCACCCCCTTCTAGATGTTTAATTTTGGAGAAACCCCGACACGGGGTGCCAACTTGACATACGCATCTTCAATGCGCCAGTATGGCAAGGTCTCCTGCTCTTCTCCCCTTCTTGGTACTTCTGCTTGACCTCACTCTCTGTGGCCTCTTTGTGTATCTCACCTCCCTTTTACTAGTTCGGCAACTTACTGGAGCAACACTATTTGCCCCTATGTGTGACTTGTAACTCTCGTCCACGAAGAGCTCATCCCACTCCGCGGGCAGTATTAGGCCATGCAGTCCGTCAGGGCAACTCATATTGCCCCGAGTTTGATTCAGACCTCTTGTACGCGAAGGGCTCATCCCCTCCGCTATCCCTTTTTATGCTTAATTTGCATCTCACGGGGGCATCTCTCTTTGCCCCATGTGGGACTTGTAATTCTCATCCACGAAGGGCTCATCCCCTCAGCGGGTTCTCTTATGCCATGTAGCCATCCGGGGTAACTCATCTTGCCCCCGAACTTGATTGGGACCTCTTGTCCGCGAAGGGTTCATCCCCCACATTGTTCCTCTCGATGCTTAGTTCACTGCTTGCTGGGGCAACTCTCTATGCCCCCCTATGTGTGATTTGCCAGTCTCGTCCGCGAAGAGCTCATCCCACTCCGCGGGATCGATTAGGCCCCGAAACTTGTTAGGGCAACTCATCTTGCCCCAAGTTGGATTCAGACCTCGGATCCGCGAAGGGCTCGCCCCTCCCTGCTGTTCCAAGTTGAATTTGGAGACATTTCACTACAGGTGATACTCTTTTTGTTTTCTCAAAAGTGTCATTGTATTATATATTTACAAATAGCTCCAGTCTCTTTCTCTGGATCTCCATTACAATTAAGTGTAAAATTTCTTTAACATTCTCACATTCCACGGTTTCTCTACTAGTTTTCCTTCTGCCGTTTGTAACTTGTAAGTGCTTGCTCCTCCTATGTCTACCACCGTGTAGGGTCCCTCCCAATTGGGCCCCAGCTTTTCGTCGTTCTGTCTCTTAGTACTAGGAGTCACTCGGTGGAGCACTGAATCTCCTATTTTGAATTGTTGTGGCTTGACTCTCCTGTTGTATTGTCTTTTGGAGGCGTCGGTGATACTCTTCCAACCTAATATGAGCAGTGTCCCTTCTTTTCTCTGCCAAGTTCAAGTCTCTCGCCAGTATGCCCCAGTTCAACCTTTCCTCCATAGCCTTCGTCCGGGTAGTAGATGCCACCATCTTCGACGGGATTACGGCCTCGACATCGTAGGCCAAAGAGAATGGGGTCTCTTTAGTGGTTGTTCGTGGTGTGGTTCTGTAGGCCAAAGGACATGATTCAGTTTGTCGGCCCATGCCCCCTTCTTGTCCTCCAACTTCCTCTTGAGATTGTTCATTATAGTTTTGTTAGATGACTCCACCTGTCTATTGCCTTCAAGGTTGTATGGTGCTGAAAATCCTTGTTTCACCTTGTATGCTTGCAAGAACTCCTGCACCTTGGCTCCCATGAATTGATTTCCATTATCAGCAATGATGGCATACGACAATCCAAATCTACATATAATGTTCTCCCACAAAAACTTAATCACATGTGCCTCCTTCACCTACTGTAAGGGTACATCCTCTATCCATTTCATAAAATAATCGATGGCTGCCACCATGAATCTCCTCTTGCCACCGGCCATGGGCAGCGGCCCTACTATATCCATTGCCCACATTGCAAAGCGACCACGGACTAGACCGTTATGCGGTGGCTCGATCGATCGGCTTGAAGTTCAATTGACCGAATCTCTGACACTTGCCACATCTCTTAGCAAATTCCACCACGTCCTTCTTCATATGGGGCCAAAAGTAATCCTGTGTTAGCAGTCGGTGGGTCGTGGTTCTCCCCTCCGAATGGCTCCTGCAATCTCCCCCATGTAACTCTGCTAGTACTTCTTGCGCCAACCTTGGTCTGAGGCATCTCAGCAATGGTTAACTGAAGTTATTTCGATACAACTCTTCCTCTATCAGAATGTACCTCTGAGAACCGGGTGTGGGACTAGCGGCAGACTAGTCCAGTGGCTGTCCAAATTAACACTTTTGGATCATCCAGTCTTCTAGTCCATCAAAGTTTACAACAAGTCCGGGGCCCATCCGGTGGCCCAAGTTCATGGATCTAATCCGTTCGGATAATTACGATCCAATAACCCGATCTGCGAGCGCGAAATCTGGTGCAATCAATAAAGATCTTGCACAAGGATAGAATTAAATCTCAGGGAATGATCCTCTATTTTAGATAGGATCATACTAGGATTCATAAAGGAAGGCAATCTCCGAGGATCACTTTCTTGGCCGCCAAGGCAGAAGATTGCTATATATCCGGGGCTTCTGCAGCCTCCAGAACAACATTTTAAAAGACTTGATCCCGGATTCTTCTCTGGGTACGTAGGCAACTAGAATGTTGGTGCAGTCTCTCTCCTTCAAAATTCCTAATCCCATCTCTTTCGAGCTTCCAGAAGCACCATTACATCGGGAGTGTCAGGTTGACGTTTTGCCCCGACATTCTTTAGCACCGTCTGTGGGGATCAAACCCACGACCACGTGGTCTTCCATCGGAGCTTGATATCCTCGGCCTTAATTTTTTGAACGTCCTTGTTACCATGGCTGAACAAACTGTGATGAATGATGCAGAAGTTGCCAATCATCACTCACAGTCAAACAGTGCCTAGGATCGTTTGGGCACAAATCCTCGAACACCCCAGTCACAACAATCTAGAACGCCAGCAAGCGTGGAAGCGTACAAATCAAGATATGAGTCCCAGTGCACAACACGGAATGAGAGTCCACTACGCTAGCAAGTGGTAGGGAGAAGGAGAAGGAGGGTAGAATCGATCGTTAAACGATCAAATCCCAATCGAATCTTAGCCTGCGATGAATGGATCTAGAGAGAAGAGAATCAAGATGAAGATAGCTATGAGAGTATGAATGAGAAAGGGTTAAGGAATTAATTAACCAAGTCGTGACTGTGCAAACCATCGAGATGATCCCTCTTGGAAATGAATGCGGGTCCGAATTTTCACCCTTTGTAAATGACATTAGAGATCTGTGTTCATCCCGAGGCATTCAAACAACCCCCTATTCCAAAGAAAAATGGGAAGCTCAGGGTTTGCATTGACTTCCATAACCTAAACAAAGCTTGCCCGGTGCATCCATACACACCGCTAGTTGATGCAACCTTGGGATTCGAAAATCATCGTTCATGGGGCGCTTCCTTTGGTTATAACCGGATACCTCCACATGATGAAAGTCGACATCTAGGCTCGTGACGAAGCCGTGGTGGATGAGCTTAGCGATGAAGCCTTGCAAAATATGTCACTTACATTAGTTCCATCAATAAAGTTCACATACATTAGACTTTCCTTCCATTTTTCATCCATAAATTTCATTTTCATTTACGCTGCGTTACTTTGTGGGGAACAACCGAGAAGTTCTTGTTCTCTACCAGGTCAATTTGGTTCAAACTTCCAGTATGGCAGATTGGATGTTCAGAATCATACTAAAGAAAATCCAGTATAAAGTTCAATTACAATCACGAGAGTGTGATGCACGACAATGCTTACGAAATTAAAAAAAAAAATAGCATCATCAGAAGTTTTATAAGATTGATGGGGAAAGTTCCTGTTGTCATCTACTGAAACATTGGCATACAGAGAAGATCTAATGCTCAACCAACACATTATGGAGTTGGTTCAAAATGTCAAACTTCTATAATATTGTGTCATGGGAAAGCTACAACCAGATAAGTATCTTACCTCCAGACATTCAGATAAGTATTCCACTTTTATTTTCTCACAATTTACTACAATATAAATCTTAGACTATATTATTACGCCACCACTTTCACATACCCATTACATAATAAGTCTTATTCGATCATTGACATTCATGCCACTCACTTATTTTTCTTCTTCATGCCACCATGCGGTTCGAAATGTTTAGTCCATAAGTTTTCTAAGCATTGACAGCCTACTACTTGGGGCATATTTTTTATGAAATATACTTCATATTTTGCTGATGTGATTCTTTGAGGTCTCTACTACGCCCGGTGATAATTTCCTCCAACGTGCAACAATTTCTATTCTTACACTTACTAAACCCGGTGGCGAAGGTCATCCCGCGCCGATTCGACTTGCATGCGGGTGCAGGGGGCCTACACCTGGTATCATCGTCGACAACGAAACCCAAGAATGATAATGTATCATTTTTGGTGCGGGTGTGATTGCTTAGGTTACATCAAGCGTCTACCCTTGGTGGCTAATCTAAGCTACACTTTCAGATTAATCAAACTAATAAGGCACGGTTTGTCCTTTGGTCTCCACAAGGATCATCTACTGGAGAATCTTTACAATGTAACTGCGCTTGTTCGTCAAGTGACTTAGTTGCATTGATATAGTCGCGGCAACAGTAGACCACCGTCTAATCTTTTATAAGGATGGTTACACATTCAACATATCCAACTTATTGACTAAGTTTTTATCTCTGCCGAGTTAAAACAAGCTACTTCATACAAACATATATGAACACCAAATCTAAACTATGATAGGAACAGTTCAAGCACTATTACAATATCGGGATAACTCCTCCTTCAGTGCATCAAGTTCCGCATCTCGCGCGGCAATATCTCTAGCTAAGTGAGCATTCACCTCCTGATGGCTCTCATAACGTCGTGTGGCTAACACCCATATCTGTAGTCCATATAAATATTAGCATGTTAATTCGCTTCTTTACTAATAAAATTACAGGTTCAAGTGTTATTAGTTACCTTGTCTAAATCTCGTTGTAACGCGTCAATCGCTTCCATAATATCTTCCGATGGCGGCACAGGCGATGGCTATCGGGGAGCATGATCAGGATTGGGACATTGCCTATAGGCAGATCAGCGGCCACGAGATCCAGATGATGCGGAATTAAGTACTTCCGTTCCAGTATCAGATAAATTAGGGGTTCACTGATATATTTAAAATAGTTAGCTTACCTATGAAATAAAGCGATGAAACTCAAACCGTAAGTAAACTAAAACTAGCTTATGATGCTTATATGCTTATCAAAGATTTCTACTCTCAATCCTATGAGATATAGTGGAGTAGAGTGATTCGTTCCACTCCTAGTCCTTCCGCATGCAGTGTTATCACGTGTAATTACTCTACTTAAGGTCTAATGAGAGATTTATTTAAAAGGCAACTAGACTACGATCCAACTACCCACAAGATGCAACTAGTCGGTTATCAAAATAACTAAGGGAATGCTACGTTTATTCGATGAATAGGAGTTAGCGGGGATTGATTCCACCTTAACTCAACTTAATCCTATTAACGAATTTAATCGTCAGTAATCCAATTGAAGCGCCCGCGAGAACAATTGGTTCTTCCAAATCCCTAATTACACATGGCATTCCTACCAATTCATAACTAGCATGTGAGCGATTAAACCCATTCTCATGGTGAACTAATCGTTTCTAGAGTGGAAAGGAAATTACGGCGATTCTAATGATAGTCGAATCAAGCTTTCATCAAGGCTTCTCAACCCCCTCTAATGGAGGTTTAGCCGATAATCATTACGCAATCATTTCCGATTAAAGTTAAACTAAACATGATATAAAGAATTGAAATTTACTAATCTAAATTAAATAATAATTAAAATCTAATTAATAACTAAGAATTGAATAACAAGTAGTAAATGAATCAGATCTAACACAAATGTAAATGACAAGAATCGAAATTTAACAACTAGCTATTTTATTAATCAAACTAATTAAGAGTAATGATTCTAATAGTTTAATCTAAAACAAGAATTGGATTTGAAATTAAACTTAATTAAAACAATTAAATCTAGATCTAGAAGTTATTCTAATGGCTACTTTCTATTCTAAGCTATCTACCATTAACTATCTACCATTAACAAATAGCTAAGCTTTTGTTTATATACTTTCAGATCCAAAAATCATGCATGGGCTTAGAGCCATGTTTTGGGCCAGAGAATCGGGCCCAAAACCCAATTCTTTCAGTCCAAAAAGGCCTCTTCAGCTACAGTTGGCTTCAACAGACTTTTCATCCACTTTTGCTCCTCTAATTGGATCACGGCTTAGACTATTGGAAAGCTCTTTCCGAGCCGGTCGTTTTTACATAAGGTAGGCCCCATTCCGAGGTTTGAGTCCAAAGAGATGGCCTTCGGAAGTTCTGCTGACTTTGTGTGCTATTTCTGCCCGTGTCGACTTTTCAACTTTTGACCGGGCTTTAGAAAGGCTTTGTCTTCTTGAATCTTGGCCTTTAATCACGGAACTCCTTAGTAACCGACATTTGCTCCTTTATCTCGTTAAAGTGGCACATTTCTGCACATAATGGACTTTAAAGCCTGAAATGCATAAAAACACGTAATCAGTGTTAACTCTTAATTATTACTCACATAATTGGTCTAAAAGTATGTCTGTTACAGGGTTAAAACTACAGTTTTGGGCTCTTATCAAACCACCCCCAAACAGCATTTTGCTTGTCCTCAAGCAAAGATGAGAAATTAGAATAAGTGACCAAAAATGGAGTTCTACCTACTCGTTTTTCTGAGAAATGCGATTGCATTGACCATATGCAACAAGGCCTTAAACCACTAGGAATTCCCTAGTGGACGAATTATAGGCTTGTGAAGAGTTTTCAGTGAAGGTACTCACAAACTTCATCTATACTACAACGACTAAGAAATAAAACTATTGTTTCCTTATTCATGCTCCAA
Organism: Coptis chinensis; assembly: GCF_015680905.1. Taxonomy (NCBI): domain Eukaryota; kingdom Viridiplantae; phylum Streptophyta; class Magnoliopsida; order Ranunculales; family Ranunculaceae; genus Coptis; species Coptis chinensis. Next base: position 45,233,089 of record NC_141456.1, read on the forward strand.
ATTATCTATACCTCTCATTAGCAATGTATATAGAGTAATCAAGTCAAAACCTAAGCTAATATATGCATAATAATCAATCATCTACAATAAACATATATACAATGAGTAATACTATGAAATGCAATAGCAGGTCCGTTTCTGAAACTCGGAATAGCGTCCTTAAGTAGGTTCTCACAATAATAGTTAAGATACAACACTCGATTTTTTCCACTCAAGTTTAAGCTACTCTAGTCTTGTGGTGGGCATACTTTACCTTACAATCTCAATGACAACAAGGAAGCCGGTCGATCAAACACATCTGCCACTTACTATCACACTAACCTATTCCTAATTGAGCTAGAGGTCTTTATTAGGTGTTGCGGGGATTAGGAGATGGTTTAAGAAGGAAGGAAATGGATATTCAACAGGACAAGTCTGAGATAATAGAGTCTTCATATTATGTAACTTAGAGAAAACCTTGTTATTTTCTTTTGCTTCCATACTTTGTTTCCATCCTTTGCCATATTTTTCTTTTTCTTTTTCTTTTTTTTTTTCTTTGGCTTTTGACTCCTTTTTTTTTTTTTTTTTTTTTTGGAGTCTTTATTTATTTCTATTTTTATTTTCCTTTTCTTTGGATGGAAACTTCTTTTCTTTATTTCCTGAAGCAACTAACTAATTTTTGTTTACCAATGGTTTTTCTTCTTCTTTCTTCCCATTCATTTATTTTCAGACTTATCTAAATTGGGTAGGTTGAATTTTTTATTTTGTTTTGTTTTGTAATAGGGTAAAGGATTTGTAGTTTATGAAAGGCTAAAGAAAGGCTCGAGGGGCGACTAAGCGGAAAATAATTCATAGGTTTGAATTTCTCGGCTATATCGATCCAAAGAGGGCCTAAATTCTCGCTTAGGATATGGTTTAGTGATCAAGAAAGTGGACGGTGATATCTCTATCCGGATTTTACTTCTCCTTGTGTCATTTCTCAAATGTTTAGCTCATATAAGGCTTTAGGCTATATTCTCCAGGATTTGTAGAATAAGTACTCTAGCCTAGATTTGAAACTTATCGCTAACAATCATCGATACTCATGTAATATATTTATAAATAGATGCAAAGATATTACCTACATATTAACCTATGTTTCTAAAAATTATTCTGATGTAAAAGCTACGTGAGATTTCTAGATTGTTAAGAGCATAGAGAAGGAAAACAATACCACTATTCCTAAGTGTATAGCATGAACTTATTTATTTATATTTTTTGGGATTTAAAATTTTAACTAGAAAACAAATGCATATTAACTCTATCTATATCCTATCAGATGCCTTAATTACACGTGTTTCTATGCCCCCAAAAACAAGAACGTCGTTGTCCTCAAAGGATTTAAATAAAAGGGTGGGAAAAATACCATTGAAGCGGCGTGAAATTTAAGGATATCTCGCAAAACAAAGTTAGAACGATACTAATATAGGAAAAAAAACTGACACAACTCTATAATGAAGTTCTACCCATTATGGGGTTAACAAGAATGAAATTGCTTGGGACATGCGGACACTAACTAGAATGAAAACTTACCTTATCTCCCGCATTACTCATCCTCTTCTTCCATAAAGAAGTGAGGTTCCTTTTAGATCCTGCCATGCCATGATAATTTGTCGGGGCTTCCGCCATTTATCATCTATTATTGCTAACCTATTAAGAGCCACTTGGTCTGATGGGGTGTAGGGCAAACTGATGAGGTTGTATCCTCCACCCTTGCCAAGTCATTGCACGGAAGGATCGAATAATACTATTGGTGGGGTTAAATGCGGGTAATGGGCCGTAATCCATCCGTGAAATGTGTACAAAAACGGGAAAGAAACATAGCATAATACGGAAACTAGAGCGGGCATAAGAAGGAACTTATGCCTCATGCTATGGGATTGAGCTAAACTAGACATCAAGGTTCGGGAAGGTCATGACACATACGTCCCGTGGCTAAAGCAAAGGAAAACGCTGCAAGTGGCATCATTCATAGAAGAAAAGCGTCATTCCCCTAAAATGTTTAGCATGATCCAAAACATAACGGTTCCTATGTTCATGGATGAAGGCTACCAAAAGCGGCGTTATAGTCCCCTTGGTCCTCGATCACGAGGAAAATGTCTGCGCGCCCACGACTCATGCAAGAACTTCGTAAGTGTAGACATACATATTATCTACCCAATAGCACCATGGGTCTTGTATTTCGGCCGGGCATAGCAAGTCAAGAACAAATGCTAGCAAGAACACGGTAATTTCCATTGGTTCATTATCAATGTTGATGGAGAACACTTGTTCTCCATCCGTCTTTCAAAGAAAATGCAGTTATCGTAAAAATAAAATGCTAGTGTTGGAGAATAAAGTGCATCCGGTCTTACCATAAAAGCGGCTCCGATAGCGTATGTGATCGCCTCATGAAACCAAGCACCATAAGTAGTGCTTTGGAACAAATCTTTGAAAGACTGTTCGGTATCAATGTTGGAGATGTCATCTCAAACTTACGCTCTGGAATAGCTGCGCGAATGATCCGGATACTTCCCGAGAAAACTGGAAATTTTTCTGTCGAGTGGAAGTCGGGGCTCGAGGCTTCGATAGAGAGCGAGTCGCATCTGAATAGTTGGAATTTCGAGTGTTTGGCTGGTCGGCTCAGCTTAAGCATGAAGTCGCTCGACAAAAATTCAGAAAAAATATGCAGAGCCTTGAGGCGCCTCTGTAGGGCCCGAAGTCTCTTTCGGAGTTCTTTGAAAACTTCGGGAAAATGAGCGAAGCGTGGGAATCGTGGCGTTGAAAGGTGAGTGATGGAGTTTAGGTGTAGTGTAAGTTGTGAGTGTAGAATGTATGAAGTTTATATAGGTTTTAAGTTGCTAAAGCGGATCGGGAAGTTGCCAAAACTAATTACGGCGGGTTCAGAAAATCCTAAAATTTCCAAACCGAAAATGGAAACAACTCATTATCTTGATTCTAATTCAAACCTAGTATCTTTTAGGTTGAATTTATGATAGAATCTACCTATTTAATCTAGATTTCATCCTACCCTTATACTTATTCACGGATATGCCTAAACGGCCATATTTTCACCTTGACTCATAATAAATTTCTAACGAGGGTTATATAAAAATCATCTTTGGAATAGATAAAACCACCCCCAAACAATTTGGGAAGGTGGGATCAATATGAGACAACCACGCATAATAAAATAACCGCATTATATTAAAATTTTTCATTCGATTACATTTCACTACAAAATTCAAATTACGGAAATAAAACTTACATTAAAATAAATAACAATAATGAAACTACAAATAAACATAAAACATCAAACGATGCTATCCCTAACTACTCCGGTCTTGGTAGGAGCCGGGCGCACGTCAGGAGATCTCCTCACGGGCTCTGATGGGCGGCACCATTAGATCGCCCGGCGACGGCGCTCGTGCCTCGATGGTGTGTCCTCGGAAGGAGAGTCCCGAGGAGGTGGGAATCGTGTAAGGATCTCTTCGGGCCGAGCTTCTAGCTCGCCCTCATCTGTTCCCACCTCTCATCCTCTCTCGTGTATGGATCGAAGTTATGATGCATCGTTGCTGTCGTCGAGGAGGAGGTCCCGAGATGATGGTGTTGCTTAACGCATGCCGCGATGAATCACAGCCATGCGTTCGCGTCGACAACACCTCTCCAAGGCATCCGCATCAAAACAAGTCAAATCCTCCTCATCCTCCGAGGCATTACGATTTCCCCGGCCTCCCCGGCATTCCCATCTCCACCATCCTCTTCTTCTTCTTCTCTATCCTCAGCCAACCTCCACACTCGTTGGACACACTCCTTATAGATGCGAGGGTTTTGATTGTAGGGTGATGTAAGTCATATCGATCGCTGAGTACGCTCTTAACTTCAGCATGATCTTGGTTATCAACCACGGGGAGAGGTGCAAATGAGACTTCCCTACTCCCTAATCATGCAGTAAAAACTCCAAGATCACGAGAACACATACTTCCGCTCTGGAGTATCCATAAGATGTGGAGGTAGTTCGGCCGATGTTCTTGACCTTCTCCTTCCCGGGGCGTTCCGACCAATCCATCGAGCTGCGGCTAGTTGGTTGGTCCTAAGGAAGCTGTTGTCGAACACAATGCGACCTCGCATTGTAGTCCCCTCTAATAACTGTCTCGTTCATCAATGGCTCTACCCCATTATGTTGGGACTCCTGCAGCGTGACATCGGATGGATTCTAGGTGGAATGCCTAGAATCTCGACCAACAAACCGATCGTCACTTCCTTCCTCCTCTTAGCCACCACAACAAAAATCCTAGTCCCTTCCAACTCCCTCGTATTGTAAAACCGTTGGACTAAGTCCTCGTGGTAATAGGCTTGGTCGAGTACCACAAGCTATTCGATCTCGGTCGATCATTTTAAATCACCGTAAAGCGGTAGCGAAGTGGTCGCCGATAAAAGCTTGCTCAAAATTCGGGCGTTGTTGAGCCATTGGTGTTTGCAATGTAGTGGGGGCTTAAATGGGATGTGGTGGTGGGATTTTTAATCGACCAGACTGAAGCAAAGCAGTGGTGGTGGTGGAGTGGTGGTGGCGGCAAACTGAAATTCGAATTTTTGTGGTTTTGGTGATGTAAATCGGTGGAGGTTGTGGAGGCGATCGCGGTTGAGTCGATTTGGGTTGGGTATTGATTTGGGCGTGGGTAAATTTAGTTTTCTTTTTAATTTGATTTTGTTTTAGGTTTTGGAGCTTTTTGAAGTTAATGGGCGGTTTGTGGAAGATGAAATCTTGTTGGGCTAAGGTAAGGAACGCGAATTTATTTGCGGTTAGGCCTTGGGTTGGAGCCCCAAGCCCAAATCAAAATTTTGATTTTTTTATTTTTGAAACTTCAAATCAAAATTGCCAGCCGTTATCGGTCCGATTTTTAATGAATGAGAATTGGAAATGATCAGGAGAGAATTTCCAATCAATGATCCATAAAACACTCTATCCGACCGTGGATGACATATAAGATAGTGTAAAATGCATCGAAGTGCGTGCATGACATACGTTATGCGAACAATTGGACTCTAAAATCATGGATTATGTCAACCCGAATCATAATACAATTAAAGCGGCCTAAGCAAATGTAATGGGACATAAATGTTTTAGGACGGAAACACGAACACCCCACCCCCAAACAAATTTTTTACAACGGAGCTTAGAAAATTTGTTTTTAGCGATAGGTCTTTTTAAAGTCGATTCGAGACTTCCTAGATTACTATGTTTATTCTTTTATATATATATATATATATATATATATATATATATATATATATATATATATATATATAAAAGAAAAACAAGAAACAAGAAAGACATAATTCACCTCATAGAGAAACATGACTCAAAAAATCCAGAAAACATGCAAGAGTGGAAGCGTACGAATTATGTCAAGCGTGGACTTAGGATCCGGTACTTACAGCCACAGTCCATAGGGAGGGCCCGGTTACCTTAATGGTGCACTCACCAATATATGGAAATAAATGGAAATGCACCAAAAACAAAAGTTGAGTCGTTTATAGTCAGATACTCGAGACTTTATCTAAACATATGTATGAACATGCAGTTTATCATATATCAACAACCGAAATAGTTGTGGATCATTCCATAAATAAATATCACAGAAAATATATCCAAACACAATTAAGCACCAAGATTTCCTATGACTCAACCTAGTGAAATGAAAGCGAAGTCGGATTATTACTTAACCTAGCATGCACCTTCTTTTTCATTTTTGAACGAGTGGGTGTTCTAGTAAATAAGTGTGGAAAAGTGAATGGTTGTGGAGAATATGGTGGATATGGATAAGTTGTAGAAGGACAGCATGTAAACAATGAGGATGTGGTTTTAGCACAAAACTCATTCATAGTGTAGGTAGGCACTGTCTCAAGTCTGAAAATGAAGGTGTCAAACGCTTTTGTCTTCTGAAGTATTTGTTTTCTAGGTGAATTTAAAAAATTATGAAGCACAGAAGAAACAACCGGATCGAGTGCAAACTCGAGATTCCTTTGAAAGGGTGGAAGGAGGGGAGATGAGGTGGATGTTGTGGAAAGTAGTTCTTGATAGGGTGAATTATCATCTGCTCTAAGAAACTCATCGAATTGCTCATCTAGATTGGTCATATCCTCATTACTATGATAGTCCTCTACATCTTTGAGAAAGCCATCTATCTCATCCTCATCCGTAATATGTGTATCGACTAGTGTAGGGTTGGAAATGTTGGAGTCTGAACTTCCAAAGGAAAGAAATTTGGGCATATGATTATCCGGGAATGTGTTGTTGAAATAATCTCGAGCAAAGCTCTCGATCATGCTAACCTCTCCATCCATAGATGAATCGGGTAACTATGTCTTTGTTTTAAAAACATTGACTTCAACAGCAAGATGGCCAAAAGACATGGACATTGAACCATCTGCAATTAATGGCGCATTGGCGGTTGCGCCGGAAAGGGGCGCCCTAAGATGATGGGACGAGTGGTTAACGACTTACGGTCGAGGATGACAAAATCAGCCGGATAGTAAAAATCCTGAATTTTTACGGAACATTTTCGGCGACACCCTTAGGATACTTAATAGACCGATTAGCTAATTGCAGCGTCATTTTAGTGAGTTGCATCTCGTCTAGACCTATTTGTCTATACAAATAAAAGCGGGGAGTAAGTTAACGCTAGCCCCCAAGTCTAATAACTTAGCGGTCGTATAAGAATCTCCTAAGGTGCATTATCTGATGGGGGACTGACCGAGGGTCCTTGTACTTAACAATTCCATTATGTTCGGATAGAGTTGGGAATTGTTCTATTAAAAGCGTCTTTTGGTATATTGGTCTTACGCCTAGTAGTACCAATTCCTTAAGAAACTTAGCATGGTGTGGTAGCTTTTTATAGCTCGAGGAAGGAAGGTTTATAGTTAGATTCTTGAAAACTACCCTAATCTCCTCATAATTTGTATCCCTAGTTAACACGGCTAATTTTTGTGGAAACGGCGGTTTCTGTTTATATTTAGCAATGTTATCACCTAGATGGTAAGGTGCAACTAAGTAAACTAAAACTAGCTTATGATGCTTATATGCTTATCAAAGATTTCTCTACTCTCAATCCTATGAGATATAGTGGAGTAGGAAGTTCGTTCCACTCCTAGTGCTCTAGCATGGAATTGTTTTCTAATCTAATTAGTCGTTTTTAAGTCTAATGAGAGCTTTACGAAGGGTGTTATACTACGATACAATATGAAATTGATTATTTGAATTTAACTCACGAATCTTATGGAAATACGATTGATTGTTTTTAATCTAGATAAAAGGATTAGAGGGGAATTGAATCCACCTCGAATCCAACTTAATAACCTGGTATAGATTCTTGTATCTCGATTCTCACGTTCTTACGGCAAGAATTCGAGTTCTAATCCCTAGTGTTCATGGCATTTCTACCGAATACTAACAAGCATGTGAGGTCGTCCACCCATTCTCATGGCGAATCACGACCTTCTAGATTGGAATAGATTCTACAATGCTTCTACACTATACCACTAAGTTCATCAAGGCTTCATCAACCCCTCTAATGGAGGTTTTAGCCTTGAATCATTCCGCAATCATTCCCATATAAATCTAAACTAAACATATTATCAAAGATTCGAAATTTACTAACTAAACTAAATGATAATTAAATTATAATTAACAACTAAGAAATGGTAACCAACAATAATTAAAACTAGATCTAATAGATTGAAATAACACAATTCGAAATTGATAAAATAACTATTTTATTTATCTAATCAATCAAGAACAATGATTCAAAGACTTAATCTAAAACAAGAATTGAAAATGGAACTAAAACTTAATTTAATTAATTAAACTAGATCTAGAATTATCTATATTGATTTAGGTCTAACTAGCTACCATTAACAAAGAGCTAAGCTTTGGTTTTTATATGTCCAGATCCAAAAATCGTGCATGGGCTTGGAGCCATGTTTTGGGCAGAGAATCGAGGCCCAAAACCCAGTCTTCGATCAAAAAGGCCTCTTCAGCTGCAGTTGGCTTCAACAGACTTTTCGTCCACTTCTGCTCCTTTGATTGGATCAAGGCTTAGACCATTGGAAAGCTCTTTCTGAGCCGGTCGTTTTGACATAAGGTAGGCCCAATTCCGAGGTCTGAGTCCAAAGATACGGCTTTCGGAAATTCTGCTGACTTGTGTGCTGTTTCAACCCGCGTCGACTTTTCAGTTTTTGACCGGGCTTTAGAAAGGCTTTGTCTTCTTGAATCTTGGCCTTTAATCACGGAACTCCTTAGTAACCGACCTTAGCTCCTTTATCTCGCTAAAGTGGCACATTTCTGCACATAATGGACTTTGAAACCTGAAATGCATAAAAACACATAATCAGTGTTAACTCTTAATTATTACTCACATAATTAGTCTAAAAGTATGACTGTTATAGGGTTAAAACTACAGTTTTGGGCTCTTATCAAACCACCCCCAAACAGCATTTTGCTTGTCCTCAAGCAAAGATGAGAAATTAGAATAAGTGACCAAAAATGGAGTTCTATCTACTCTCGTTTATTTGAGTCGCGATTGCATTGACCATATGCTGACAAGGCTTTAAACCACTAGGAATTCCCTAGTGGACGAGTTATAACCCGTGAGAGTTTTCCAGTGAAGGTACTCACAAACTTCAACTATACTACAACGACTAAGAAATAAAACTATTGTTTCCTCATTCATGTCCCAACTATTTATACATCTCACTAGCAACTGAATAAGAATAACCAAGTTAAAACCTAAGCTAATACATGCATAATAATCAATCATCTATGATACAAATATAAATACTATGAGTAAATAATTCATAGGTTTTAATTTCTGGCTATATCGATCCAAATAGGGCCTAAATTCTCGCTTAGGATATGGCATAGTAATCAAGCAAGTGGACGTGTGATTTCTCTATCCGGATTTTACTTCTCCCTTGTGTCATTTCTCAAATGTTTCGCTCATATAAGGCTTTAGGCTATATTCTCACAGGATTTGTAGAATAAGTACTCTAGCCTAGATTTCATAAACTTACTGCTAACAATCATAGATGCTCATGTAATATATTTATAGATAGATGCAAAGATTATTACCTACATATTAACCTAAGTTTCTAACAATTATTCTTATGCAAAAGCTCATTGAGACTTCTAGATTGTTAAGAGCATAGAAGAAAACAATACAAATATTCCTAAGTGTATAGCATAAACTTATTTATTTATATTTTTGAAATTTTTTGAAACTTTAACTAAAAAACAAATGCATATTATACATATCTATATCCTAACAGATGCCTTAATTACACGTGTTTCTATACCCCCAAACAAGAATCATGCTTTGTCCTCAAAGTATTGTAAATAAAGAGGGTAGGAAAAATACCATTGAAATGTGTGAAATTCAGGAACATCTGCAAAACAAAGTTAGAACGTACTAATATAGAAAATAAAACCGACGAACTCTATAAGAGTTTCACCCATTATGGGGTTAACGAATTAAATTGCTTGGGACATAAGCGGACACTAACAAAACTAAAAACTTACCTTAACTCCGGCTTTTTACATCCTCGTCCCTCGTTAGTGAGGCGAGGTTCCTTCGCATCTTGCCCGGTCCATTGTAATTTGCCAAGCCGCGGTTATCATCTACTAATGCTAACCTGTTAAGTGTTATCATGTCCGATGGGATGTGCACGGGGGCAACCAAATGAGGCTGCACCTGCCATCCCGGCCAAGTCATTATTCGCGGCGAAGCGAACCACCCGATTGGTGGGTCTCATGACTTCAACCCTTTTCCAATCTGTGAATTGTGTACGAGAACGGGTAAACAACTACGATGCATGATCGCGACTTACTAACACGGCATATGAAGATACTTTTACGCCTCATGGTTTGGGCTCTCTTAAGACTAGCGACTAATACTTCGGGGGAATGTCATATTGGCGGCGTCCCTCGCTAAAGCGAGGAAAATGTCACCGCCGATGATTGTTTGCAGAAATGAACTCCCATTCCCCAAAATATTCATCAGGATGAATAACATGGTGGTGCCTACGTTTAGGGAAAGGCTACCAAGGGCAATGTTATATCGCCCCTGGTCCATTACTCGAAATACCCCTTCCCCATAATACTCATGGAAATATGTATAATCATAAAGATATGCATTATCGACCACATTTTTATCGAATTGATGTGCGTGTCTTCGATTACGATGGAGAATTCTTGTTCTCCATCGATTACAATAAATTTAACATGGTCGTAGAAATAAGCGAGAAGTCGTGGTGAATATGAATCGTCATCACTTACGGTAGATGGCCATCCATCCTAACTGCGGGATCCTCTGCCGGAACCAATGTCCATAGGTCTCGGTGCCCAACACACATCTTGAAAGACTGTTCAGGTATGACTATAGGAGATGTCATCTTAACTACTCTTTTGAACGGTTCAAAAATCCTGGGTGACCCTCTGAAAATTGGAATTTCCAGCGTTAGCGAAGGCGGTATGAGGAGTGCTCACATAGGGTGATCGCGGCTCGTGTGTTAATGCTTTTACAATGTTTTGGGCGTGGGGTGGGGCTCGACAAAAATTCGTGAAAATGTAAAGAGGCGCAGGCTTCGTGAAATCTTGAAACCGGGGTTTAGAGCAAAAAGAAATAAAAACTTGGAGTGGAAGGTCGCGGGATGATGGTGGGGTGTAGTGTGGTTTGTTAGTGTAGAAAGAAAGGAGTTTAAATCGTTTCGAGCTACCAAAACAAATCGGAAGTTCCCAAATTGTTTGAAGGCAATTTCGAGAAATAGAAAAATTCAAAACCAGCGGAAACAAACCATTTCCATGATTTTCTATAAATCCTGGTATCTTTCATACTTGATTTAGAATAGTAACTTCTAAACTCTCCTAGATTTCATGCTACCACCACACAAATCATAGATATGCCGATATCGGCCAAATTATCAACCTTTCCTCCAATACAACTTTTACGCCAGATGATCATATAGCGACTTATGCTCGGTATAAATATTTCCACCCCAAACAAATTGGGAAGGTGGGATTAATGATAAAACAAAGCGATTACTTTCGAAAATAACCAATTATATTAAAAATAAAATTTAAATCCAAACAACATTAAATAAACACATTACTATTTAAATTTAACTCTTGAATTAAAATCCAACTAACAAAACAAAATTACGAAATAACGGCGAACACAACCGATGGTGAACACCTAGTTCGTGATGATGATGGGCCACAGGATAGAGATTGGCTTGAACCATCTCGTCGCTTTGGCGACGGCGCTCATGCATGCCTGGGACTTCGGCTGAAACAGAGTCCTCCACAGGTGGCATGCATCGTAGCATCTCTCTAACGAAAAACATTTGGGCTTCCATCTCGATCTGCGAAGTCGCATCTTGGGTTTATTGATCTTTGGTGGATAGTCTCCATGTTAGACAAGATATCGTCGGAACCCGCCCGAGCATTTCAAATCTCCTTTGAAGGTTCCTTGCTTCTTTTGAACTACACTCTGTCTATATCGGATATTTTCACAAATACCATAAACGCACCATGAAGGCGGTTTTGCAACACTTGCATGCGTTCTAAATTAGATTTACAATTATCTAATACATCTTCATCCGGACATGTCATATCTTCCCTTTCATCCTCGACTCAACCATTTTTCTTGAGACAATGGCCAAGTCTCTTGGATGCAATCCATATAGATACTTGCATTAGAATGCAATTTGATCTTAATAGGAGCAGATCTTGCGGCGACTCTAAAGGAGAGCATGATCTTAGTGATCAATACGGGGAAGAGGCGCCAAGCTCTTCCCCACTCCTCGAATCACATTAAACATTAAATCAAGGATGCAGAAATTATACTTATTTGTTTGCAAAATCCAAAGAACGTGCAGACATTGCAGGCCGATATCGACTTTGTCTTTTCAGGGGCGTTCCTACCAATCCACCGAGCTCTGGCCGGTTGATTGGTTTCGAAGTGAATTTGGCGATCTTAATGAGATGTCGGATTGTATTCACCCTCCGGGGCGGTATCCTTCATCAAAGCGGGAACTCGGTATCTTGGGATTCCTGAATTGTCGTTACAAGGTTGCTTTCAAGCGTAATTCCTAACAGTTCGGCCAACAACTGTCTCGTTACTTCCCTCCTCGTTCCTCCTAACTTTATGAAAATCCTATCCCCTTCCAATTCGCTTTTTTATAAAACTGTTCTACCAAATCATAGTGATAAAACTCCTCGAGTCGAAAGTACCACGATCCGTTCAATGCCTCTTAATCATCTCGGCGTCAGTAAAATGGGGTAAAGGAAGCAAACGCGTGCTCGGCAAAATTCTACGTCGTAGCGCCATTGAAGTTTCTTAGACAAGTAATGGTTTTGTAGACTGTGGGGGAGGCGAGTGTGAAGAAAAACTACTAAAAACACGATGGTGGCGGTGGTTACTTCAACTGGTGGCTGTGTTTTCGGAGTTGGGGTGGTGGGATTAATGGTTTAGAGAAGATTTAAGTTGGCTTTGATTATCTTGGTGTGGGTGTAGTTAGGTTTCCTTCTTTCTCTCTATTTTTTTTTTTTTTTTATTTTGGTTTCCAAAGTTTTGATTTAACTTGTAACCGGCGGGATTGAAAGGGAAACACTGTGCGTGAGGTTTGGGAAGGAAGGAGGCCGCGATCGTGCGTCGCGGTTGGGGCCCAAAGCCCGATTTGAATTCGAAATTTTTCGATTTTTGGCGCAATTTCAAATTCAATTTGCGCTTTATTCTTGGCCCGATTTTGGCGAATGAGTTATGGAAATGATCAGTAGAGAATTTCCAATCCAATGATCCATAAAACACTCAATTCCAACCATGGGTGACGTATAAGAGGGTGGAAGAACGCCTCGAAGTGCGTGTATGATGTAAGTTATGCGAACGAAGGAATTCTAGGTTTAGATTACGTCAACCCAATTGAAGTACAAGTAATGGGCCTAAGCAACACCAATGGAAAGTTCGAGCAATCCCGATGGAAAGATCGACTTCCCACCCCCAAACAAATTTTTAAACACAAAATTTGTTTAAAACGTGGGTCGTTTAAAGTCAGATTCCCAAGACTTGTTGGATTGCTATTTCTATGATTTTAGAATTTTTATTTTATTTTTATTTTATTTTTTTTTATTAGTTTATTATAAGAAACATGAAAAATAATAAATACATAATTCACCCCATAGAGGAACATGACTCAAAAACCGAGAAAACATGCAAAAGTGGAAAACGTGAATTATGTTAACCGTGGACTTAGGATCCGGTACTTACAGCCACACACTCCATAGGGAGGGCCCGATTACCTGAATGGTGCACTTACCACTATATGGGAGTGAAAGGAAGTACACCAAATGACAAGGTCAGTCCTCATAGGCGTGGTCTGTAAAAGGACTTCCTCTACATCGAGGGGACGAAGTTAAGTGAAAATGTTTTAACCGTTGACCATTAACATGAAAGGTACTGTTGTCATTTGGATTTACCAAGGTGATTGCCCGTAAGGGGTGACTTGATAACGAGAAAGGGGCGGACCAAGCGGGTTTTAGTTTTCCTGAGAAAATATGTAGACGGGAGTTGTAAAGCAAGACCTTTTGACCGACAACAAACTCTTTGCGCAAGATATGCTTATCATGAACACGTTTTATGTTAGCTTTATAATCCTTCGCGAGATCGTACGAATCGCTACGGATTTCTTCAAGCTTATTCAATTCCAACTTGCATTTGACACCTGCCTCATCAATATTGAAGTTAAGGCTTTTTATAGCCCACAGAGCACGGTGCTCTAATTCAACGGGCAAATGACATGGTTTCTCAAATACAAGTCTAAAGGGAGACATACCTATAGGAGTTTTGAAAGCAGTTCTATACGCCCATAAGGCATCCGATAGACGCTTTGACCAGTCTTTCCTATCAGGGTTTACAGTTGTTTCTAAAATCTTTTTTGATTTCCCTATTAGAAACTTCTACTTATCCGCTAGTTTGTGAATGATAAGGAGTTGCTACTTTGTGTGTAACTCCATACATTTTCACTAGGGATGCAACAACTCTGTTGCAAAAATGTGTTCCACCATCACTAATGATGGCTTTCGGAATGCCAAACCGACAGAAAATATATTCTTTAATATAAAATACAACGCTCTTATGGTCATTGCTACGGCAAGCTAGGGCTTCTATCCATTTAGACACGTAGTCCACGGCAACTAGAATATAAATGAAACCGTGGGAAACCGGGAAAGGACCCATGAAATCAATGCCCCAAACGTCAAAAATTTCTACTATCAAGATTGGATTTAATGGCATCATATTACGCTTCGTGATTTGCCCAAGTTGTTGGCAACGAATACACGTCTTGCAATGCAGTTGGGCATCTTTAAAAAGGGTAGGCCAATAAAATCCACATTGAAGAACTTTAGAGGCTGTTTTCATCCCACTAAAATGGCCACCACACTCTCTGTCATGGCAGAACGATAGAACTTCATTGTATTCCCACTGGGGAATACAACGATTTAATAATCGATCCGCACAATACTTAAAAAGATAGGGCTCATCCCAGTAGTATAACTTAACTCTGGCCAAGAACTTCTTAGGTTCATTTCTTGACCAATTATAAGGCATAACATCAGCCGCTAAATAATTTACAATGTCAGCATACCATGGTGCTGAAAAAATGGCATACAGATGCTCATCAGGAAAAAGTTCGGTATGGACTCGAGAATCGGTCGATCGTCGTTTGTGAGTCTAGATAGGTGGTCGGCAACTACGTTTCGACCCTCTTTTTGTCCTTTATTTCTAATGTGAACTCTTGCGAGGAGAAGGATCCATCGGATTAATCTACGCTTAGCATCCTTCTTCGCAAGAAGGTACTTAAAAATTTTGCATGGTGCGTGGTAAACTAAGGTTTTAGAACCAACCAAATAAGGACGAAACTTATCTAAATCATAAATGGCGGCTAAGAATTCTTTTTTCGGTAGTTGAATAATTCCGTTGAGTATCATTTAATGTTTTACTAGCATAATAAATACTTGATGGGCTTATTATCTAGTTTTTGTCCCAAGATCGCACCAACCTGCATAGTCACTAGCATCACACATGAGTTGAAAGGTTTAGACCAATCGGAGGATGTATAATTGGTGCGAGAGGTTAGAGGTGCTTTTAAAGTTTCAAAAGCCTGCTTACAGTTAAAATTAAAATCAAAGATTGCATCTTTCAAAAGCAGATTAGTTAAAGGCCTAGCTATTTTCGAGAAATCTTTAATAAATCGCCTATAAAACTGCATGGCCTAGAAAGGCTCTAATATCGCGGACGGTCTGTGGTTTTAGGTAGAGTCGCTATCTTATCTAGTTTGGCCTTATCTACCCGATGCCATCACTAGATACAATGTGACCTAGTACTATGCCCTTTTCACCATGAAATGACACTTTTCCCGGTTTAAAGCGAGGCTCTTTTCTTCACACGCGTGTCAAAACCTTAGGCAAAGGTTAGACAAAGCGATGCGTGAAGGAGTCTCCATAGATAGAAAAATCATCCATGAAAACTTCCATAAAAGCTCTACCATGTCACTAAATATATGAAGCATACATTTGGAAGGTTCTAGGAGCATTACAAAGGCCAAAAGGCATTCGTTTATAGGCATACGTTCCAAAGGGACATGTGAAGGTAGTCTTTTCTTGGTCATCAATATCAATAATAATCTGAAAATAGCACGAGTAGCCATCGAGGAAAACAATAAAAGCATGACCCGACTAGGGCGTTCGAGCATTTGATCTATAAAAGGTAAGGAAAGTGATCCTTTAGGTGTCATAGCATTTAACCGTAATCAATCTGAGATCCTCCATTTCATAGGACCTTGTGTGACAACATAGTCACCCTTCCGTTCGATACCATGGTAACTCCCGATTTCTTAGGAACTACATGAATGGGGTTGACCCATTCGCTATCGAGATTGTGTATATGATACCGCGATCGAGTAATCGTAAGACTTCTTCCCTAACCACCTCTTTCATGGCGGGTTCAAGCGGCTGAGGTTCGCGAAGTCTTGGCGTTATCCTCAAATGGATACGATGAGTGCAAACATTAGGGTCAATTCCCTTAATGTCGGTAGCTAGGGACCAACCAATCGCAGAACCGATGTTCCTTAATCACCCGGATTAAACTTGTCTCTTCATTCTTAGATAGCTTGAGAGAAGATATAATTACGGATGACTACCATCGGATCAAGTTGAATATATTTTAACTCACGGTGGAAGGGGTTTAAGCTTTGGGGTGGAAGGAAAATCAATAGATGTTTTCGTCGGGGTCCTCATTTTGCATAATGAATACTTGCTTAGGTAGCAAGTCTTCATACTCAATATGTGGAGCAACCGAAGTATCTACAATTGGTGTGGACTCAAGGATGGTGTTGACTTCCTTTAAGTAGGAGTCATTTACAAAATCTGAAGTTCAAAAGAAAGGAATTTGTACATATTGTTTTCGAGGAAGCGTGTTGTTAAAATAATCTTGAGCTAAGCTCTCGATCATGCTAACCTCCCCATCTATAGATGAATCGGTAATTGTTTCATCATTTTAAAAACATTTACCTCAACCGTAAGATGGCCAAAAGATAAGGACATCTTACCATAGCGGCAATTTATAAGTCGTTGGCGGTTGCTAAGAAGGAAGCCCTAAGATGATCGGTCTGAGTCGTTGGCGACTTCTATATCGAGGATAACAAAAATCGCGGGATAGTAGAAATCCACGAACCTTAACAAAAGCACGTTTTCCACTACACCCTTAGGATACTTAATTGACAATGCGCTAATTGCAGCGTTATTTTTGTAGGTTGCATTTCTGTAGACCTATTTGTTTATACAAGTAATACGGGAGTAAGTTAACACTCGCCCCCAAGTCTAATAAAGCGGTCGTCGTGTGGGAATCTCCTAAGGTGCATTTTACAGTAGGACGACCAGGGTCCTTGTACTTAACGATTCCATTATTTTCGGATAAAGTTAGGAATTGTTCAGTTAAAAAGGCGTCTTTAGGTATGTTGGTCTTACGCCTAGTAGTACACAACTTTTTAAGAAACTTAGCGTGGTTAGGGAGCTTTTTAATAGCTTCAAGAAAAGGAAGGTTTATCGTTAGATTCTTGAAAACGTTCCTAATCTCCTCAAAGTTTGTATCCCTGGTTAGCATGGCTAACTTCTGAGGGAATGGTGGTTTTGCTCTATATTTAGCGTATGGCTCGACTTGATGTGTTACCTTGGCTTTCTGTTTCTTAGGTTGTGGTTTAACTGGTACCTCTACAGTGGTAGGCTCTTCAGTTTCTATTTCGGTATCTAGTTCGATATCCGGTGTATGGAGTACTGATGGGATAACTATAGGCATAGTTACTTTGTTATCAACCACTCTTCCAGAGCGGAGAGTGGTGATGGCATTCAGGTCACCTACTATTGTCGTTTCCGTACTAGTATTACCGTTTACCTCAAAGGTTGTGTTTGTTGTTTTAGGGTTGGGTATGGCTTGTCATGGAAACACGCTTTTTGGTTGGGCTTTCTCTTGGGCTAACTGTTGTATGCCCTGATTTATGGATTGTAAGATCTGTTAGTTTGATTGAGTCATTGATTGGAAAAGTTGTTGGGTAACTGTATAAAAAGCGTCGATACGATCCGGTTGTGTAGGTGTAGTAGTCACGGTGGTGCATTTGGAACTATCTCCGTTAATTATTAATGGGTGGGTTGTGATAGTTACTATTGTTAACCGGAACGATACCTCTATTGGTATTATAACTATTATAATTATTCTGACTTGTGCTACACCTTGTCGTGGTTGCGCTTGGTTGTTATAATTATTATAATTTCCTTGACCTTGTCCCTGTCCTTGCCTAGGTGGAGCTTGATTATAGTTGTTTGCTTGCCTAACATTTTGGTTATTAAACCCTGGAGGTGTAACTTGTTGATTGTTTCACCAACTAAAGTTGGGATGTTGTCTCCATGGGGCATTAGGAATAGGATAGTTATTAATAGAGCAAACATTATCTTGCTCTAATTGTTGTTGTTCATAGGCGAGAGGACAATAGGAGTCAGGGTGCTCAGGACTCAAACAGAAATTACATGGGTTGGAGTTTACATTCATGACGGGGATAGGCTTTTGTTGAATAGAAATAGCCTCTACCTTTTTAGTTAGAGATTCGATTAAATTTTTAAGTTCTGGATCGGGTTTCATCTCAAACATACCGGTGGCCTTAACTGTTGAAGAAGAACTAACAGAGCGGGGGATATCATCACTACCCCCCAATTGTTATTACGTTTAGTTTGATCTTCTAAAAATTTGTAAGCCTCCGAGGCTCCTTTACTTAGGAAACTACCCCCATTCATTATGTCAAGGACTTCTTTATGGTGATGTTGAAGTCCTTTGAAAAAAGGCACGCGAACTAACGTGTCTTTTGCTAGGTTATGGTGTGGACACTCAATAAGCGGATCGGTGAAATGATTCCAAGCCTCAAAAAGCGATTCATGAGGATTTTGTCGGGAAAAATGAATCTTGGAAAGCATCTCATCCATCTTTAGGGGTGGGTAAAATGTTCCATAAACAATTTGAACAAGTTTAGCCCCACGAGTCCACGAGTTAGGCTTTGGGCAGTTAACCAAGACGCTGCCTTATCGGCTAAGGTGAAGGGAAATACCCTCAATTTAATTTGTTCCGTACCAACCGTAGGATGATGGAATGTTGTAAGGACTTGTTCAATCCTACGCATGTGTTGATAAAGTTTTTCATGGTCTAAACCATGGAAAACGGGTAACAAATTAAATATGTTTGGGGGAATTTGAAAATCCCCCACTGGGTCTGCTAGAACGATGCAAGATTTAGGGCTATCGCTCAAGGCTTTGTAAAAAGTCGGGAGAGAGGAGTCTCTCTTTCTTGACCATTATGTCGGTGTGGTTGGTGGAATATTAGTTAGAGGTGTAGTGATTGGTATACTCGATAGATTTGTTTGTTGACGTTGACGGTTAATTACGTTCGGTGTTTTTCTCCGACCAGACCTTAATCTCATGCAAGTCTAAGTCTAAACACGACAACAATCCAAACAATCTTGATATATTAGTATGAACCTCTAACTGGAGATGCGAGGTATGGAAGAAAGGAATACCTGATAGCGTCCTTGCTTCGCTTATGAATAGCGTCTTGTTTACGCGTGTTTAGTGTAAATAACAAGTTAGAACACTGAAAAACTTAAAAATCGAAGTTTGAAACAAACCTATTGAAATCCGGGATTTTTGCTTAGAAAGCTTCGATAGAAGCGTGATCGCTCCTTGTCGATGACTTAGTGTATTTCGGTGTGTGTGAGGCGGTCGCTCGTGTTCTAAGACTATAGAGGCGCAGTGCATCCTTATAAGCGTGGTCGCTTTAGTGTAATTTTGTCGCGGAAATTTTTTCGATATTTGAAGCGAATAACCACAGTATGAATCAAACAAGGGTGGGTGGGTTTAATGGGACTTAAAAATGACTAATTCTATTATGAAAACAATGCTAAAGTGCAACTAAGATGGCAGCGGTGTTGTATTTCATAGTATTACTCATTGTATATATGTTTATTGTAGATGATTGATTATTATGCATATATTAGCTTAATCAGAGTGTTGTATCTTGACTATTATTGTGAGAACCTACTTAAGGACGTTATTCCGAGTTTCAGAAACGGACCTGCTATTGCATTTCATAGTATTACTCATTGTATATATGTTTATTGTAGATGATTGATTAGTATGCATATATTAGCTTAGGTTTCAACTTGATTACTCTATATGCATTGCTAATGAGAGGTATAGATAATTTGGAGCATGAATAAGGAAAAAATAGTGTTATTTCTTAGTCGATTTGTAGTATAGATGAAGTTTGTGAGTACCTTTTGGAAAACTCTCACGAGGCTATAACTTCGTCCACTAGGGAATTCCTAGTGGTTTAAGGCCTTATTGCATATGGTCAATGCAAATCGCTTTCGAGTGAAAGCGAGAGTAGTTAGAACTCCATTTTTGGTCACTTATTCTAATTTCTCATCTTTGCTTGAGAGGACAACCAAAATCTTTGTTTGGGGGTGGTTTGATAAGAGCCCAAAACTATAGTTTTAACCCATGTAACAGACATACTTTTAGACCGATTATGTGAGTAATAATTAAGAGTTAACATCGATTATGTGTTTTATGCATTTCGGGGCTTCAAAGTCCATTATGTAATGAGAAATGTGCCACTTTAGCGAGATAAAGGAGCAAAAGTCGGTTACTAAGGAGTTAAAGTGATTAAAGGCCAAGATTCAAGAAGACAAAGCCTTTCTAAAGCCCGGTCAAAGCTGAAAAGTCGTCGAAGAAACGGCTACACAAAGTCGTAGAGAACTTCCGAAGGCTATATCTTTGGACTCGGACCACCGGAATGGGGCCTACCTTATGTCAAAACAACCCATTTCGAAAAGAGCTTTCCAATGGTCTAAGCTGTGATCCAATCAGAGGAGTAGAAGTGGACGAAAAGTCTGTTGAATCCAACTGCAGCTGAAGAGGCCTTTACGAATTTGAAAGAATTGGGTTTTGGGCCTACAGTTGAACCCAATTCTTTCAGTCCAGAAAGGCCTCTTCAGCTGCAGTTGGCTTCAATAGACTTTTCGTCCACTTCTGCTCCTCTGATTGGATCACGGCTTAGACCATTGGAAAGCTCTTTCCGAGCCGGTTGTTTTGACATAAGGTAGGCCCCATTCCGAGGTCTGAGTCTAAAGATATGGCCTTCGGAAGTTTTGTCGACTTTAATCATGGCCGACTTTTCAGCTTTGACCGGCTTTAGAAAGGCTTTGTCTTCTTGAATCTTGGCCTTTAATCATGGAACTCCTTAGTAACCGACCTTTGCTCCTTTATCTCGCTAAAAGTGGCACATTTCTCGCGCATAATGGACTTTGAAGCCCGAAATGCATAAAACACGAATCGTTAACTCTTAATTATTACTTACATAATTGGTCTAAAAGTATGTCTGTTACAGGGTTAAAACTACAGTTTTGGGCTCTTATCATTCACTCTCTATGTGATGCCGAACGACCATCAGATCCACACGACCTATCTGCCTCAAAGGTCGGTATCATACTACTGATAGACACTATATCTAAGGGTACTCTCGAAGGCCTACCACTCCTAACACGAAACCCAGAATCATTGGAACTAGTTACAGCTGACCCAAAAGCCAGAATAGTATGGGGTGGTGTTTCTCCCAATTGCACACCCTTCCCTCGATCATTTATGGGGGCATCTGGTTCCTCCTCGTCCTCTGAACTACTGACAATAAGATTTCTCCTTCGCGATAGACCAGGCATTGTTCCTAGCAAGCAGAATTATAGTCAGTTTTTATTTCCGAGTCGCAAAGGAAGTTGTTCCACAAAAATGCAATGCTCGCACACATATGAGTTACCTATGGTAAAGTTATTTCCATGCGGAGTTCCAGCATTATTCTCCGAGTTCAAATGGACACTAGATGCAACTCGGGAACTCACACTTTCGGTGTGCTCCCATAAGTAAACCAGTGGCACATATAACACGTGTCGGGTAGCCAGTCTCCGGCGAGGCCTTCCATGCATCTCTGGCATTGCCTCC
Source organism: Coptis chinensis (assembly GCF_015680905.1). Taxonomy (NCBI): domain Eukaryota; kingdom Viridiplantae; phylum Streptophyta; class Magnoliopsida; order Ranunculales; family Ranunculaceae; genus Coptis; species Coptis chinensis. Next base: position 45,254,732 of record NC_141456.1, read on the forward strand.
CTTGCCACATTTGGTACTCGAGCACCACGAGGAGGGTCACTGCTAAAGGTTGCGCTTCCTGGCGCTCTCGGCACCCCACCAACAACATGACCAGTACCTACCGGCATTGGCATTACATCACATATCCACCAAACCACCTCATCTGGATATGACAAGTCATACGCCATTGGCAGTAGGCTACATAGTACGTTCAGATTACTCCACATTTCCTCAGTCAATTCCCCTTCGGGAGCACGAATATCATCTACACCTGATCCGGAATGATAAATTCGGTTAGTTGTCAAACATGAATGATTAATTCGAACACATTTAGAGGGCAATTTACCTTTAAATGTACACGGGATAAATTCTTCGTATTCCGGCCGCCTCCAGTTACTGAGTATGTAACACGGGATGTCCCATCCTTTATGGCTACGAAGAAATCCAGTAAACTCGAACCCCCCCCTGCGATGTCACCCGAAGGCAAATACGGCCTCTGGAAGGGACAGGTTCCAGAACTAAGAGGTAGTAGATGGACTCCCAGTTCAGATGCAAGTTGTACGCTTGGTGAATCGCTTCTAGTCGGGAGATGATCATGTAAAATGTTACGTACATTTGACTCGGCGAAGGCGCCCACATGGATAGCAAGTAGACCAATAGCTCGTTTAATGGAAACCGTATACCGAAGAGAAGTTGATAGTAGCTCACAATAACTTCACCCGGTCTCATTGCATCCGTTAACGATGTTCCCCTCATCTGCGGTTTTTGAATCCCAATGTAATCCGGTATGTTGAATCTCGTTCGGACGTCTTCAGCTGTTAATTTCGTCACTGTACGATCCATTATCAAGTTATCTCCTGGCACCCATCGTTGAATTGGTGGCGCATGAGTCGTCCTGCATTCACACGGCCAGTTAAGTACACAAGCTATAATGAATATGGAAATGCTATGAATGTTAAGTACAGATAATTGGAACTTCTGACTTATCCTTCATTATCTTTAGTTTGGATGGAGAAGTCTACCAAGCTATTAGACCGAAGTTGTACTCTGGAAGTGACCTAGAGAAGTGAACCAAGTGACAGGCGCACTCTTGAAGTCGCACTCGTTTTATTAGTTTGGTCGAGATGTAGGCTACTGTGGTTGAGACATAACAGGAGTCCTGACCTTAAAGTATGGGCTATGAGGTCTTGACCCAACCCCTTAGTCTCCTTAGTGTGGTCGGATTTCATTTCAAGCCAAGCCCACTTTCCCCAAGATCAATTACAAAAAGCCCAAAGTTCACAGGCCCAAAAACCAATTTCCAAAAGCCTAACATCTACAAGCCCAAAGTTATGATGATACTATACCACCGACACCGGCGTTTTCCAGCTGGTTCTGGCATTTTTACAACCGGTTTAGGATGGCTCAGCCGGTTCGGGAGTATTTACAGCTGGTTCACACATTTTATAGCTTGTCCAGGCATTTTTCTTGCTGATTCTGGCTTTTCCCTGCCGGTTCAGTGGTATACAAGCTGGTTCCGACGGTATACAGGCCGGTTTAGGCCTCTTTTATATGGATCTGCCGAATTTTATCTATTTTCATACCGGGTCAGATTGTTTCCTTGCCAGGTCACTAGCTTTCAGGCCGGGTCAGTATGTTTCCTATCGGGTCAGCAGTTTTTTGCTTGGGTCAGTTCTATTTCAACTCATTTTGTTCATTTTTAGGCCAAGTTAGCATCTCCCATAACCATATCACTAATTTGGTCACTCAATGTACTCACTAAAGTATTCAAGCTATGGGTTTTATATGATTCTTTAAAGCTCATAAGCTAGACATGCAAAGGTTTACCTATTTAACATCTAGTGACAACTACACAAATGAATTAAGTGAAAAATTGAAGCACACTTACATGGTAAGGCTTGGTTCTTCACTTCTCTCCTTATTCTTCTTTATATTCTTATCTCTTTCTTTTACTCCCTATCCACTTCTCTATTTTTAGATTAACTCTCATTGTAACATTTTTTAACTATTTACCTAAGACAGTCATTTCTGTTTATACCCTTCACTTTAGCCACTTTTGTTTCTTTCGACTATCTCACACTTTTTTGTCCATCTCTATTACATACTTATTATTATTTCATGTTACACCTTACACATTCCTTGTAATGTCATTTTGGTTTTTTCCATCATTTTTCTTCTTCAACATACCACCTTCATCTTCGTTTGCTCCTCTGTTGAAGAGGGGGCAATGTGTGTACCATACATTATATTTCCAGTCCAAAGTGTACTCCGACCATGAACCGGGTGTGGGACCAGGGGCAGACCAGTCCAGTGGTTGTCCAAATTAACACTTTTGGATCATCCAGTCTTCTAATCCATCAAAGTTTACAACAAGTCCAGGGCCCATCCGGGTGGCCCAAGTTCATGGATCCAATCTGTACGGATTATTCTGATCTAGTAACCCGATCCACGAAAGCGAGAAATCCTGGTGCAATATGATAAAGATCTTGCACAAGGATAGAATGAAATCTCGGGGAATGATCCTCTATTTTAGATAGGATCATACTAGGATTCATAAAGGAAGGCAATCTCCGAGGATCACTTTCTTGGCTGCCAAGGCAGAAGATTGCTATATATCCGAAGGCTTCTGCAGCCTCCAGAACTACGTTTTAAGAGACTTGATCCCGGATTCTTCTCTGGGTACGTAGGCAACCAGAACGTTGGTGTAGTCTCTCTCCTTTAAAATTCCTAATCCCATCTCTTTCGAGCTTCCAAAAGCACCATTACATCGGGAGTGTCGGGTTGACATTTTGCCCCGACAACAAGTATAATTTTTCCCCCTGTTCCGGTCGCGACAGTAAAGGTGCCTTACCCAATTAACTCTTCAGCTCCTGAAATGCCTTTTCGCATTCCGCGGTCCATACGAAATCGGGCGTACCCCTTAGCAACCGGTATAGTGGCTTACATTTGTCTAATAATTTTGAAATGAATTTGTTTAATATTGCGACCCTTCCCGCTAGGCGCTGTACTTCTTTAACATTCTACGGCGAGGGCATCTCTACCAAGGCTCTAATCTGCTCCGGGTTAGCCTCTATTCCCCGGTGAGTAACAATTTAACCTAAAAACTTCCCAGTGGTCACTCCAAACGTGCATTTATCTAGATTGAGCTTCAAGTTATGCATCTGCAGTATTCTGAATGTCTCCCTCAGCCCCTCTAAATGCTCCTCTTCTAACATACACTTTTCCACCATATCATCTATGTATATTTCTATTCTCTTTCGAATCTTACTCTCAAACATTTTCTCTCCAAATCATTGGAAGGTGGCCCTGGCATTTTTCAAACCAAATGGCATCCTCGTATAGCAATATGTACCCCCTTCTACCACAAAAGTCGTCTTTCTTGATCCGGTCCATACATCGCGACTTGATTATATCCCATTGATACATCCATGAATGAAAATATTTTGAACCCCGTTATTCTATCCACCAATTCATCTACTCGTGGTATTGGGTAACTGTCTTTCGAACACTCTGAGTTGACATCTGTGAAGTCAACGCACATATGAACCTTGCCATTCTTCTTCGGTACCGCGACAACATTAGACAACCAATCTGTGAACTCTACCTCTCGTATTATTCCAGCTCCTTTCAACCTTGTGACCTCTTCTCGAATTCCCTCGCCATACTTCGACCTAACGCTTTGCATCTTCTGTCTCACTAGCTTAGCGTCTTCTCTCATGTGCAAACGATGGCATGCGAAAGCCGGGTCTAATCCAGTGACATCCTCAATTACCCAAGCAAAAACATCCTTGTTTTCGGATAAGAACTGTACCAGCTTATTCTTCCACTCCTCTGACAAACTGTCCCCTACTGCCGTGAACTTCTCTTCCTCCCCTATCCCCAAATTCACTATTTCAATCTCATCTAGAGTCTTCGGTCCCACCGATGGCTCAGCCTCCTCTCCTATAAAGGCACACTATAATTGATATGCATGTCTCTTCTTGGGGTTTGAGGTCTCTCCCTCTGCTCCTCGGACCCATCTCTTCACTTTTCCTTGATGACTATTCTTTGTCGTTACCTGATCACCGCAGACCTCATACATCCCAGTTGGGGTGGGAAACTGGATCACCTGATAGTAAGTGGACGGTACTGCCTTCATCTCGTGCATCCACCGCCTCCCTAGAATGGCATTGTATTGGGAATCAGCGTCCACCACCTTGAACTGAGAGAACACTGTCACCAATCCCATTGTCACGGGGAGCAAGAGCTCTCCCAAAGGCTCCGTCATGCTTCCGTTGAACCCGTACAGATTTGTCTGCGAGGGTCTTAGCTGCTTCATATCTATCTTCATCTCCTCCATTGCCCCTCTAAATAGCAAATCCACAACGCTGCCACAGTCCACCAACACCTTTTTCACCATGTAATTACCCATCGCCACCATGATTAGTAATGCATCCTCGTGCGGGGAGTCGACAACCTTAAGGTCTGCGTCAGTAAATACTATGCTCCCTTTTCCATTCGCGGACCATGGAGATGGTCGCGACTGTCCTGGTGCCTCGTTGACTTACTGGATACTCGTTGTTCGTCTTATCTTGTCTCGGTGAGCATTGTGACTCAAAACCTCTCCACTGAAAATCACATTGATCGTTCCCAGTATCCTCCCCTGATTTGGTACCTGCTCCTCTTTCCCTTTCTCTGTTACAAACTCCTTTAGCAATCCCTTCCCTATCATCCTATGTACTAACCACTTCAATGCATAGTAGTCATTCATCTCATGGTTCTGTATTTGATGGTAGGCACAATAAGGTCTGCCCGGTATTTCTGTTGGCTTATTTCGCGGCCCTTCGTAACCCTACAAATTCTAAATTAACGACAATATCTCTTCCAACGGCCTATTCATCGCTGCCTGTTCCATCTCCCAGCAAGGTTTCCTCTATCTATTCTCCCTTCGGGTCTCTTCTCTACCCCGTTCTGGCCGCGATGAATTCCCGCGATATCTACCGCTTCCCATGTCCGACGCCTCATACCCCCAGTGGTCCTCGCTTCTTTCCAATGACAATACTGCCTTCCCTGGTCTCTTCATTTCTTTCTACATAGTGTCCTCGTACCTTATATATTTCTCCACCCTCAAGTATAAGTCATACAACGTCGCGATCTCGTTCTTGGCCACAGACTCATGTACCCTGGTTCCCGGACATAACCCTCGCTCAAACGCTATCACTGTGGTTCTTTTATCCAAATTCTCCACCTTCAATGTCTCTGCCTTGAATCTGCACAAGAAATCCCTCACTAACTCTGCGGATCTCTACCTTAGATTGAATAACGCCGCGATATCTACTACCCGCTTCTTCTGATGAATGAAGTGATCTATGAAAGCTTGCTCTAACTCCTGAAAGTTGTTTATACTCTTAGTCGGTAGCTGATAATACCAGTCAGAATCTGCCCCTTTCAAGCTTGCTGGAAATATCATGCATTGCAGCCCATCATACCGCGGTTCTTGCCACAGTGGCATCTGCTACCGAAAGTGATGTATGTGGTCCGCCGGGTCTCCCTTCCCTTCATACCTTTCAAACCTGGGTTGGTTGAACCTCTTTGGAACCTCAGACTTCCAAACTGCATCAGCCAACGGGTTGCGATTTAGTCCCGCCACCACCTAGCTCGCCGCTCTACCTACGCCTTTGGCTTGCTCTAGGTTCGCCTTCAGATCGCTGGCAATCATTTCTCGAACTTGCTCCTTTGTGAGCCCTATCACCATATTATCTACCAGATTTGGCCTCCCCTTTCTCTTTTTTCTCCGACTCCGACGCCTCTCTCTCAGATTCCTCTATAGTCTCCTTCTCCCGTCGAAGCCCTTCATTTTCTTCCCTCAACCTTGCTATCTCCTCATGCAGCAGCCTCATTTCCTCTGAATCTGACATTATTGTCTCTTTACCGCCTCACTTCCTTCCATCACTCCTCACTGACTCCACCTCCTCTTCAGTGACCACCGCCTTTCTTGGTCTCCCTACTCCTCTCTTCACCGTTGTCGCCATTCCTCTACTGGCTTTGATCTCTCCCTACAGACAACGCTAAATGTTGTACCCTCTTTTCTCCCTCTAGTTTTTCTCTCTTGTTTCTATCTTAGCTCCCCTCTCTTCCTCTTCTCTCTCTTTTTTTCTTTTCTCTCTCTTTCACTGTTCTCTTTATACCCCCTTCTGTTCCCTCCTAGTCGTCCATCTATCCATCAATCTCTTGGTCTCTCTATCGCCACGAGTAGGGGTTTTCGTAAGTACCGGCCGGTCTAATAATCTATCCTGTGTCGCGCGGGTATTGTGCTTATCTGACTCCAGGCTCATCCAACCTTTGACTCACGGCTTTCATCTGTCGACCCCATGCCTCACGTGTTTCCCTCTCTCCCCTATACTTCCATAGCCGTGACCCTGTTACGATGCTCCCTATTTCACTTACTATCTTGCTACCACGCCCATCTGTCGTTGATCTTCCAGCTGTCATAATTTGGGTCGCTACAGTTTGATTGGTAAATTCGTCACGACTTCAATCCAATCAACTCTTTAAAGTCAAGATTAATTGTCAAAGTAAGACCATGTTTATGAAATTCAAATTGATCATTTTGAATGACCTTCTTAATTGGCATATTGTTTTATCAAAATGAAAATAAATTATTGAACTGAATAACAACACATGCTTAGGCTTCCAAAGAAAATAAATGGGCCCTCTTCAATCTTCGATCTTTAATTCATGAAATTATAAATTTAGGCCTAAACACATAAATTGACCAAGAATTTCGATTTTAGGCTTGGATGAACAATAATTACACATCAACATCTATCATTAATAATTTCACTATAAGGACATTTTCGAGCTGACGTCACCAAATTATTTTTTATTAATACCAATTATGATCTTCTCTGATATACATGCAAACACCATTATGCATGTATTATATGCACTGGATGTGTATAACACACATGCAAACATCATTATGCATGTGTATAACACACGTGCAAACACTACTATGCAAACTACACATGCACATACCATTATGGAGCCTATTTTTGCTGCAATTTTGGTATGCCTAGTTTGCTTCTGGCCCTATGAGAAGGCGCTACGTGCATAACTAAAATAGACCCCGTCAACTTTCCCCAAAACAAAAATCCAACCAAATACAATTACCAAACTGATCCCCAAAAACCATCTAATTATCAAACATACCACAAAATGATTTTAGATGAACTGTAGCTTTGTCTTCCCTAAAACCACTCCCACCCCAATTCATTTCTTTAGGTGATTCTTCATCTGCATCCCCTCAACGTATACAATTGGGTTTTAAGAAATTGAACTTTTTTTTATCAAATGTTATATTCAAAACTCAAACTTTTTCGATTAAAATTCTAGAAATTGAAGAGTGGGCTGTTTTTTCTTGCCGGCGAACAAAGCCGATGGAAAAGAAAAAAGAAAAACAGAAGAAGAGGTGGTGGTGGTGGGAGAGGTGGATAGCAAGGGCAAAATGAGGAGTTTATTATTGCAGAACAGTACCAGTTTTCTGACTTAGTTTTGGGTTGTTAGGCGTACACGTGTTATGTTTTGGTTGGGCTGGAAGCAAACTAAGCATTCCAAACATTGCAGCAAAAATGAATCCCACCATTATGCATGTGTCATGTGTGTAACAAACATGCAAACACTACTATCACACATGCACAAATCAATACGCATGTGTCCAATAAACATGCAAACACCACTATGCATGTGTACAACATGAAATAAATTAAATTTCTCATGTTATTCCTAATATAATATGTGAGTGTGCTGAGGTGGTCAAAAACAAAATTGAAAAGTCACGTGAAAGTTTTCCCCACTTGCCACAACATTTTGATTTTGATTTAACTGATAAAAACTTAAATGAGGGTAATAATTTCGTCTTCCAGCAGTGGTTAACCCGGTTTGTCCTTAAGCCATAATTATCTACTGACCCAAACTAGAAGCTAAATTAATCTCCAATTTTGTCCTATGGGCATGCATGTTCATTGAATCCTCCCAATGTGTATAACTTTTTAATCTTTTTTGTTCCATTTTGTTGATTTTTACTATGATCTTTTCCATTTTATTTTGTTTAAGTCGTGCATTGGCGCATTGTATGGACTAATTAGAAGCACTAAGACAAAACTCACCTAGTTAAGAGTAGTTTAATTAGTAGAACAAGCGGTGAATCATTTCAATGCCTTAATTGAGTGATTTCCAATTCCAGACTTAATGTTAGATCTAATCGACCATTTATTAAGCACACCCACCCTTCCACCAAAGAAAACAAAAAACATAGTAAGCCTAGTCATATAGGCTCTATTTGGCAGTGTGAATAGAGAGTCCATATTTAGAAATTGGTGACGTGGCAGTCATGTTTACCTTGTATAGGTGTTTGGTCTGTCTAAAACGTGAATACTCTAGTAAGCCCCTTGAATTGAGGGAACACAAAAGCGTGGATAAGCAAATCCAAAAGAAAAACCCAGATTCGCTAAAACGTGTTTTCTATCCATGAGAGAGAAACAAAAATAATAAGAAAAACACTTAAAGAACTCTCTCTCTCTCTCTCTCATGGGAATTCTAGTAATGGAACCATAAACCTTATGTATTTTCTCTCTCTCCGCCTTACTTATTTTCTCTCATTAAAACCTTTTTTTTTTTTTTTTTTTTTTTTTTTTGTCCAAAAAGTAGTGTTTAAATCTTCACATTATTCATCAAATTGGGATTTTCTTTTTTTTGGGGATGTTTTTTGTATAAATCAATTGGGTGCTTATGTATTCAATATTTAATTAGAGTTTCTTTTAATTTGTTTATGAGTTTTTATTTGTTTTTAAGTTTTTATTTGCAAATTTTGTTTATGAGTTTTTTTTTTTTTTTTTAGTTTTTATTTTGTGTGATATCAAAAATGAGTATATAGGTGTGAATGTCAACCAAACAGTAACTAAGTAAAACATGTGATAGGATAAAGGGCAAACACACAAGTAGTTCATCTCATGACTTGTATTACCTAATCATAGTTAAGTAATACAATATCTCTTGTAGCCAAACAGAGCCATACAGTAATGCAAACACACATACATTTCAGTATCCTACGTAGACGTATAGTATCCTACGTAGACGTATAGTGAGACTGTATGTATATGAGAGCTTTTAGCCTTTTATAGTTTTATCACATGCCCTAAACGGGGTACCTAGCAACTTATCTACTTCAAATCCCCTTACAATTATTTTTTAGGTAAAGAATCACCTTACACTTTGAATGCGTTAATATTAATCTCGTGGTAAATCTTATATAAGCACGCTTCCAGAAAGATCCTTCACATGAAAAATCATCTTAAAGTGTTTTTTTTTTGGTAGGTAAGCGAGGTTTTTGTCCTTGCTAGCAATTCTCTGAATTATTCGCAAATAATTCGCGAATCGAATTTACGAAGGACAAAACATATAATATTTCTGAATGTTTGAAAGATTCGCAATAATTCGTGATTTTTTGCCTTGAAATGAATAATATGAATTTTTGTCGATCCAAAAAAAAATGAATGAAAATTCGGTTGTGTTTTTGTTATTTTTTATGTACTTTATGTCCTTACTCTTACTTTAAGTCCATCACTCTTACATTTTTAGTGATAAATTAATCCAAAAACTTTGCTTTTATACTTTTTGGACAATATTTAAATTGTCATGTCATGATGTGTGTATTTTGAATTTTGAACGGTAATTTCAATCCAAAAACAAATAAATGAAGGTACATATATGGATCATTCAATTGGTTTCAATGTTTTTGTAGCTAAATTGTTTAGATATGTTTGTTATGTTGTAAAGAATGACAACTATTATTAATATTTACTAACATAATATCACAAATTTTTTACTTCCGAATTTTTGCAACCAAACGTTTAAAACACATATTAATAAAACACCGCATAATTGTTGTATTGCTAATTTTTGACCGTATCGTTTTTTGAATCACCGAATAATTCTCGAATTATTCTCGTACCGAATTTTTGCCGTATTCCAAATTGCTAACAAGGGTTTTTGTAGAGATCCCTACCCCTTTTTTATTAAATTAAAAACACACATTGTTACATTCTCACGTACTATTTTCCTGATGCATCATATCCTCAGTTCATTTGAGAATTAGGCATTATTTCGATCCAGTTTACATTTAGGATATGTGAAGCTAACACATCCGCTAATCTATTAGCTTCTCTGAATATATAACTTATAGAGAAAAACTCATTTGTGTCTTCATATCTTCAATACTCCGCATCGTCTTGTTTGCTACAAGGCCCAAAATATCGCAGATATATCCTATATATTGCCGATATATATTGTTTTTTGGTATACCGATATCGATATATCCGATATATATTTACCGAATATTGAATCTTTTTTTTCTGATATATATCGGAAATTTCGATATAAAACTTTATATTACCGATATAACCAATATATGTGATATTTATGATATATATATATCGTTTGACTTTTTAACCATTTTTTAATATAAATTTTTGATATTTTACGATATTTTTTTACCAATATTTCTGATATTTTAGATAGTTTGGACTGACTACAAAAAAATGAATATATCCGATATATATCAGTTTTTAGGTACATCGAAATATTCAACCAATTTGATATTTTAGGCGTTGGTATGCTACCCATAGCCCCATAGGTGCTGACCTCCGCTCTCTAGAAAAGATACTCATGTTAAAGACGCCTAAAGTGAACCTAAACATAGTACAAAATATCGCGATATATCGAGATATATCGCGATATATATCGAAAAATCAGAAATGGGCATCGAAATATCGCGATATGTAATTGGATAAATACAAATACAAATATCGACGATATTTATGGATATATCGTGATATTTCGAAACAGTGGGTATATCGTGGGTATGCCTGCTCTTGCTGATTTTAATAAGTTTGAAGCTGATATTCGTGGTGAATTTGGTATTGGTTCTGCTGCTCAATTTGGTTATGCTGATTTAAGGTTTGTGGAGGTGTGTTTTTTTTTTGTTTTTTTCAAAAATGTTTCGCTATAGACTTATAGTTGTAGTGGATGTTATATTGTTCTGTTTCTTGGTTTTGTAGGAAGGCTGTTCATGTGAATGAGAACTTTCGGTAACTGTTCTAAACTTCCAATTGTTATTGAAATTTCATTATTTTTAATTTGTTTGTTATTTGTTGTTAGATGCCTGTTTGTCTGTGGTATTAAGCATATAATTAAGATGTGTTTGTAGCTTCACTTCTCTGTTTGGCCTAAAGGTTGATAATGTTAATACTCAATAGGCCACATTTTTCGTCTTCATCATGAGATTACCCAAGTCTGAATTTTTCAGTGACAGATCGATGCAAAACCACTAGAAGTTAGAGAATTTATAGGAGATGATTATTTTGTTATGATTGTTATCGATACTCCTTGATTAAATTTAGTTCCAGATTGAGATATGAGTCCTAGTCTAATTGGAATGCTACCATCGAATGTCTTGTTGCGAAAATGGCTGGGCAAATTGTTCCCATTCTACGTGCTTGATTTTAATAAAAAGGAACCTGTTAAAGTCTAAGCTGGATAGCAGTTCTTGATGCTAATTTGTCATATTACAATTTTCCAATACAGGCGGGCGAACTTCACATCTGCTGATATGAGATAATCTGATTTCAGTGGCTCAACATTCAATGGAGAATATATGGAGAAGGCTGTTGCTTTTAAGGCAAATTTTATAGGTATAGCTTCTTGCAGTTTAAACTCTGAATTCCAATTTGTATCATCTAATTAATCCTTTAGAACCTTACACCACTTCAAGAGCTCTCTCTTTTTCAAAATTCTTGTGTGATAGATAAGATTTCCCACTCTTCATATGCTTATGACTTCATCTCATATTGACTGAAAGAAATCTATCATATGCATCATTTTCAAATAAATTGTCACTTGGTTGAACTGTGGAGAACATGCACAGAGACCAGTCTTGTTTTGATTACTTGCTGCCGGAGGATCTTGATTTCCATTACCTGTTAAGATGGTAAACTAAATAATCACTTCAACAAATCAATCTCCTTGGCTTTCTTTGAATTATTTTATCATTGTGGCATTTGTTAGTTGTCTCTTGTTTATTGTGAGATCCTTAATGTTTTCACGTCTGTCGTAATCTCACAGGTGCAGAACTTATGGATAGAATGGTAATGCTTGTAATCTTTGGTAGTATGAATCATAGTACAAAATAACAACCTCTATTGAAGGATGTACGGCTTCAATCAAAGGGCTGCAATATGTTGTAGATTGCCCGATCAAGATGATGGATGCGGTTTATGGCAGTTGATGGGGAGGATATTAGTGGGAGCATGGTTTTGGCAAGTGATATGATGTAATTGAACAACAGTTCTGATGAAGTGGATTGGAGTTGTGTTGGTCGCCTCTCCGAAGACGTTAGAGTGTTGGATAGACTCTATATGGTGAGGCATCTATGGACATCGTGGTCGTTGAGCCTTCATGCTCTCATCATGGATTCAATCACAACAGAAGATATAATAGATGCGCTATATGATTGAACGCTCAATGCAAGTACAACAAGTATTGTAATATGTAGAAAAAAAATTCAAGATTCATTGTTAAAGAATGAAAAGTCAATGTAATATGTAGGAATTCTGAGGTGTATTTTTGAGTATTAGAGAGTAATTTATATTAAAAAAAATAACCGTGAGGGAATAATATATTTATATATATTATGCACGTGTCCAACATTTAATCGGAAAACTTATGGAAGATCGTTATAACATAAACACCTTGCCTAGAACGAGGTGATAACCTCCGGGACTCATGATAGATCGTTACAACATAACACCTTGTCTAGAACGAGGTGACAACCCGCACATGCAAACGCTAACGGGCAATAACTTTCCAACGTAGGCGTGTTAGTTAAAGTCGTAAATTAGCATCGATCGGCTTATAAAAATATTAATCGTCTAAAAGCTCATTTATTCTCATCAAGACGGGGACTTGAGTGACCAAAGTGGGAAAGGGGTACTTTACCTATAAAACGAGAGGAGAAGAACAACGTCGACTTAATTCAAGTTCATCACAAAATCTTGATATGCGGTTTTCGTCCCAAATCAAACCTCATCAAAACTTCGACCCATCACAATCTTCTCCATTATTCACATGATCAAATTCAACCTTTATAATGACCACATTCAAAGAAAATATAGATATTTATCGATATTTGTGGATATTTATCGATATTTGTCGATATATCGTGATATATCCACGATATTTGCAGTTAGAAATACCCACACATAGTCTGTGGATATTTGTCGATATTTATCGATATATCTCGATATATCTACGATATTTACAGATGCCCAGATGTAATATATCCCCACACAGGGGGATATATCCACGATACATATCCATAAATCAGAGGTCGATATTTTGCCATATCCCGATATTTTGTACTATGAACCTAAATAAAAGCAACGAATGTTTGGAATAATTAAAGATCGTATTAAACTATTAAACTAACGACTCTATTATTGAATTCTTATAACCATATTTTACATAATATTTTCATTTCAATTTTATACTGCAAAAGGACAAGCAAAAGTAAAACAAATTTACACGTGCCAATTGTGTCCGAAGCAAGGGAACACATGTGTAGCATGTTTACATTGCACGTGTCAATAATGTGTTCGATCGTGAGTCTACCTCAATGTTTGCACCATAACTTATTCATTTGTGTTAACTTTTCCCGTCATATACATAATACATGAACCTAGATATACATAGCACGTGGAATGTACTGACAAGTTGATCAAATGCTTCCCGATTACAATCTTCAAAATGCGATGTACGAATCTTTGTGTTACTACGAGGACACACGTGCACTCGGTTTTCAGTATTTACGTTTGGAGGAATCATGTCTCTTTTTTTTTATAAAGAATTGCGAACATCTGATTGATATGTCTCCACTCTTAAAACTTTCAGAAACTGACATCAGAATCAGAACAAGAGAATCTATTACAAAATAGATCTATTATTGACAGACCCAGATTTGATTGTGTTGGACAGACCCGACTCAATTTGGGGTTTGGAATTATGTTGGGCACAATATAGAGTCCAATACACCTCCCACTAGGGGTGGGCAATGGGCCGGGTTGGGCTAGCCCGGCCCTAAACATTTAAAGTTCTTCAGATATTATGGTGTCTAAAAGTCGATATAGATAAAATGGGCGGTCCGTCACAAGTCTAAATTTTAGTTTTACGACTAGCCCTCTTTAAGGCTTTTGTGGTCGCCTATATATTTTTTTTTTTTTACACATCGGTTTTAAAACTCATTTATATTACAAAAATGTATAATAATCTACAAACTCAAAGTTCAACCAATCTAAGTAATAATCTTGTATAAGTCCAAAAATTTAAAATGCACATCCACAATCTAATGAATCAAGACATCGTAGAGAGTTTGAATTTGTTCTTCCTCAGACTCAAACCTCACTAAAATTACATTTAACATTGAAATACAACAAATAATTATATTATCATTTTAAAGGAAGAAGTAATAGATATAAAGAAGAAACATAATAGTTTTGGTTAAGGGTCATGGAAGTTGTTAAACTATTTGTAATATCATAAATTATTTCTATAATAGATTCAAACAAATATAATATTACCTTTCTTCTAATTTAAAAGTGATTCAAGCTTTGTATATGGAAATGAAAATATTGGCTTTTGAACAAGTGATGGAGAAAGGTTTAAGATTATAAATGTCATTTTAAATGACAAAGGGTGTTTTTGGTTTCTATGTTACAAATGTCCGCTTCGTATTTTGTTTTAATGGTGTGGAAGGAAACCTTTAGTTTTTAGACTTGGCTTGGATGTGAATAAAAATATAATTTATAAGAAATAAGTGAGAAAAGAAATTGAGAATAATAAGTTATGGACTTTGACTTGATGATCGAAGGAATAAAGTCTTTATTTTTATTAGGCTAGTGCTTTCATTGTTCTTCATGGTTCTAAGTTCTGAGTTTTTGTTATATAAAACAAGTTATTGGAAGTACCCTGGGGTGTAAGTGATAAATTCAAGGACAATGTTATTTTAATTGAAAATATTTAACAAAGAGTTGGACAATTATGGTATGTGTATTTATAGTGAAAGTATGAAAAGAGGGGCGGTTAGGGCTTGGTTAGGGTCGAGCCTATGTTTTAAAATCTTAGCCCTAGCCCCCTAGAAAGCATTAGGCGGGGCGGCCGGCCCTAAACTCTGTGAGGGCTTTATAGGGCTTAGGGTCGGGTCGGTCAGGGCCGGGTTAGGGTCGTTAGGGCCAAATTCCCACCCCTACCTCCCACCAACAATAGTCCGAACCAAAGGAAATCGGAGAACCATTTAGCACCAGTTACTTCGTCTACTTCAGCCACCTTCGTCTCCAACCGACTGATTTCTCTCCCTCTCTCTCTCAACCACCATTTAAATCGCTTAGAACCTATAAATTTCTATAGTGTTTCATAACGAAGCCATGAAAGTGAAATTGCTATTCAGAACAAAGCCATGGAAATTGGCTGAAAGAAAATTGAACCACGTGATTTGAAGAAAACAAGTAATGAAATTATCATTGCAAAATTCTCACTATTTGTAAATGGCCGAAATAATTGAAAAATAGAAATGGGCATACATCTATCATCCATAGTGTTTAACCTGGTTGTACCCAATGGACAAGGGTGCCCAACACAAAACATGTTTTTTAGGGCATTGACAAACTTGTAATAATTCTTTTGTGTGTTTTTAGTCTGTGCAACACAAAATGGAAGGTGCCCATAACGAGTACCTACAAAATTAACAAAAGTATTGGGAAAATGACACGAATTTTAAACAAATTACCTGAACTCCCAAAATCACATTGTAAGGGACCTCCTACTCTAAGTCATCACAACTACTCCACCAACTCATAATGACTCCAAACACACGAACACTTGTCAAGCTCAATGACTCACACACTCGTCATGTTGTATACTCGTCAAGCTCAATGACTCGTACACTAGATTGGATCAATGATTCGTTACTCGACTCCGTCTCGTGACATCATCACATACTATTCTTATCATTAGCATTAGGCATTTACTCGCCGTAATACCCAAATCACATACATTTATCATTATTACAGTGTTTTATCATCATTACGCCCTATGCCAGCTCAAACAACCTAACGCCTAGAGCTACTACACACGTGTTCATCTCAACTGCACATTTGTCCATGCCAGACCATTACACGTGTCCTGCCAGATGTACACCCTCAATACCTATAAAAATTGTTTCGGCAATAACCTGCTTCAACACAACAAGAACAAATGATAAAAAACGCATTAAGAAACAGAGAAAATTTGATGTTGGGAGAGATGAAACTGAACCAAGATATAGCTGCCTACGTACCCAATATCTATTATCTAGAGATCAAATTTTAATGTAGTTCACATTATGAGAAAAAAATTGTTTTTATATGAATGAAGAGGTTGAGTCATAAGAAGAATGTATTTGTTTGTGTCACAAGAATTGTTATCTCTTTGAACTTTTATCCTTATCTTTTTACAATAATGAATCTGGACATATTTATAAATAGACCAGTTATTTGGTGTATATAGGATTTAAGCCCTTGGGCTTAATTGATTTGGGCTGAATTCGTGGGCTTAATGAACCATAAAGTAGCGTCTATGCAAAAACCACACTTAGAAGTTAGAACTACATTGGTTTGATTCTAGTACTCATGATTCTACTTTTACACACAGTGCTGGATACGTAGACATCTTCTTACTCACAAAGAACATTCATTTTCATCACCCAAAACAATCTCATTCATTTATCTAAACTAGAGCTAAGTCTTAAATCATTGGTGTAATATCATACTAATCCCGTATAATAAAATTAGACATTTACACACATTCAACTTGACTGCATTTTTTGGGAGAACGATCTTCATAATGAGGGAGATCATTCTTACAAAAAATGTTAACTCTTTTTCAAGTGAAATGGTTAGCACCTTTTATCCTTTTTTTTAAGCGTTTGGCATTTGGTCGTAAAAAAAAAGTAGTACATGATAATGCCAAATGGGGGCTAAATTAAATTCAGTAACCTTTTAAACATATAAATAAAATTCTTAATTAGTAACAGTGCGAGGTTTTGTCAATAGTTTGTCTCTTTCATTCACAACAAAAATAAAGCCTCCCTATCGTCAAATTTGTTGGGAGCACGCACCCACAGGATCACAAGAGCTCGTTGAAGCTAATTAAGTTACCTCTATAAAGTATGCTAACAAGTAGAGTCTAATTTTTTTTGGACCGAGCATATTTTTCCAAATCCTTCAACAATACACGGTAGACAACGTAATGAATTCTGTTACTGTCGATGCTCACTGCCTTATTTTCGCAAAGATGGGTTTTCAATGGTGACAATATGTGCTAGGAGAAAATGACAAATTGGAAAAAACATGCTGAAGATATTCTTGAACAGATCACACATGGTCAGACTAGACAAATTAAAATGACCGCTACTTATTAATCGATCGGTCGTAACTTTGAGGTAACCACAGTCCACATATAGTCACTTAACCTCTCTCTTTTTTTTTTTTTTACTTAACTTGAAGCACTCTTTTCAATTTGAATGGATTTGAATCATGCCTAGTGGTGGAGTCATGAATTTATTTTAGGGCGAGCCGATTAGCACTACAAGCTTTCAGTGCAAACCCAATCAGCACATATACTCGTTTTTTCTTGTTTTTTTTCTTAAGTTTAATATTTTAGTCTATCGTTTTATTTTTTACTAAATACATACTGTTATACAAACAAACAATTTTTTTTAGTGTATGTTTTCAATTTTTAGAAAATCAAAATTAATATTATAACTTATGTAACAAAAAATTTAAATTTGGAAGTGTTAGATCAAAACTCACATCTATAGAATTTCTTAGGAGTAAATATCACGCTCCGATATTTTATAAAATCCAAATTGACAACAAACAGATTTTACTCTATTTCCAGTCATTAAAATCCTACAAATCTAAAAGCATGAGGTGAGATCGTACCTAATTCTCCTATAAGTGATATTTGCTAAACTTAGCCTATAACTTCTAGTCTCATGATATTTCAATACAATATATATATACTTTTAAGCTACGTCCATGATATATCTTTAAGTAGAGTAATTAGTAATTATATTTTTTCATTTTATTTTTCTTTTTATTGGCAAAAAATTAGTTGAGACTATATCACTAAAAGAAAGAGAATCTGAGAGGTTTCAGTTTTGGCCTTGCGATTTTTTGTGTTTTTTTTACCTCTTGCCCCAGTTAATGGGTTGGACAGTTAATAGGCTCGAGTGTTATTAGTCAAGAAGAAATAAGCCACATATGATCTAAAATTACGTGGGCTGGTGTAAGGTCTATGAATTTTTAACTAGTGTATGGGTGTAAAACTAGATTTAAAGAAAGATGACCTCACCATCATATTTTTCTTTAATGAGACAATGAGCAGGTTCAGAAGTATATAAATTTTTTCAAGGAAATTTGAGGATCGCCAGGACATACCCTGGCTGGCTCTGCCACTGATTATGCCCCCAATTCCATAAGCTCAATAAAACTTGGCTCCATCACTCGTTTTTTTGGAAAAAATGGACGAAATTAGATTTAGAACTTGCAATTTGAGAGAGAAAAAACTAATAAAAATACTAAAATAAAATGGAGCCCTAAAATTCAGAGTTGGTTTTTTTAACAACGTAGTGACTTAAATTACGAAGATAGCCTGATTTAGCTACATTCAAATGATCAAATCAATATAGACAACTCTTATGAAAGAAACAAATTTAGTTGGTGAGTGTCGTTTAGCTAGAATTATTAGCAAGGGGTACCCACAAAATCGACAGAGCGGATAAATACAAAAACCCATTTGAACCTGTGGGCTGAGCCAAAGTTTGGGCAAAACCCATGAGCATGAAATCGTTTACAACGTAATTACTAAAGTTATCATCGTGATGGCAACCACAATTCTACAAGTGGTACGCAAAACTGATGTAAAGTCCAAAGATTCTAAAACTTAAACCTCACTAGTTTGTGTTGAGGAAAACGACCCCCACTTATTACTCCCAACTTTAGGGATGAAAGCGAAACCCACGAAGTCATTCAATAGTGGGTGCTATCATGTAATTTAGCCGATTTATTGAACAATTTTGATCAGTGCAACCATAGTCCCATTCGGAATCACATCTCGTTTAAGACCTCAACATAAATGATCTACACACCAAAAAATGTTCGAAGGCATTAATTTGAATGCGTGGAACTTTGTTTCGGGTAAAATAAAAAAGCACTATCCACTTATTCCATCATACTACGAAACAGAAGTACGTTTGTGTTCACTACCTATAGAACCAAGGATGTGCGTTGCATCCTCAAAGATTTGAAAAAACACTAACTAATGTACTGTTAATTAGCTAGAAGAATTCCCAAAATAAATTACTGCACCCTTAAATTTTCAATTATAATTTGAACATACACAATTGCAACCATAGTACAAAATATCGCGATGATATTTATTAAAATTTTAACAAATGATACATAAATATCATGATATGTTTAGAGATATATAAGACTACAAATATCAGTGATATTTACGATATTTGGAGATATGACGATATTTTATTTAGATAATAATTTTATTTAATATTTCTCAATATATCTTAAATAAATATCAATTATATATTAAAAAATATAAATTATATTTTTCAATATTTTGAATATATCTACATTATTTACATATGAAATAATATAAAATATTAATAAAAAAAATTATATATCCACAATACATATCATAAAATTAAATATCGATAAATATTTATATTCGGCTATTTTTTATTATGGTGGCAAACCTCCCCAACCCACTTAGTGTTCGGGTTCTATCGCTATCCCTTCGTGGACTTGTGGGGTATAATTCGTAAACTTTATTAAAAAAACACTTAATTTAAAAACACTTAATTCCTTGAGAACCCATCTTATCAAGTTTTTGTAAAGAACTTTTTATTGGTTGAATTCATGATTCTTTTTTTTTCACTTTGGAAGAAAATTGTTGTGTGATTGCTGAGATCACAATATCTCATACTCACAAATCACAAGTCACTACCATGGCACCGTCTCATTATAACCCAAACAAAAATATATAAAAAAAAAAACAAAATATCTCACACCCATCAAGTCTTTCTGCCCAATAATTAAGACCCATCAATCACAACTGCTCCTTGTTTCCAAGATCGTCGAACGAAATGGTAGTGTGGTATCAAATACTAATGCCTTTGTCCGTACGTGCCACATACCCTAAAATCGCTAGTGCGGTGGTGCAAAGAGATGAACACACGTACCCTCCAATCCAATCTTTATTATTTGGCAAGTTGTCCTGATTTCAAGGGGTGGTAAATTTTGAGGTGGAGCCTTAAGAGGAAACAAAAACCTCGGAAGCAGAGCCATACCCAACAAGCGGCGTGACTCGTTGGGGACCACTTGGAAATAATGATATTTGTTTCTAGTGGGTCCTGCTTTTAACTACTAGTTGGACTGAAAAAGAGCAGAAGAAAGCGACAAAGGAGTCCGTAAAAAGTAAAGGACAATGATGACATCATTTAAAGAAGTTAAAAAAATGACCGGAGATCTCGGGTTTTTAACAAATGTCCCGTTGCAGTTAGGTGACTGGTAGTTCCGGTGTTTTCTTGCCGTTGATGTGGGGTACGTTGCATGTGTTGGTTGGAGACCAATTCGGACTTTTCATTTTACCATTTCACCCTCAATGTATCCACATGTTGACACCTTAGAGCGATGCATAATCATTAGTGTCATTCCAGCAATTTACGTGCCACTTCAGGTCATTCTCACTAATAAGTTTACTTTTGTTTAGCCAATGAAAAAAATTGCATAGTTTCTCCAAATAACAGCAGCGGTTTATAGTCCAAAATTTCTTCAAGATTTGTGTGAAATTCCATTTCTAATAATTTTGTAAAGTTATAAAGCAAAAAACCATACTCATTGTCTCATTCCCCACATACCAACTCTTCTTTATAAACCTCCACTCTTCTCACCTCTTCCCCACCCCCTCCTCTTTCTCTCTCTCCTGTTTCGTTCATTAGCTTTCTTTGAAAAAAAAAATGAGAAGGCCTTGTTTTGAGGAAGATGATGTTGGTTTGGCATGTATTACAAGTAAAGAAGCTAGAAGTCCAAACAGTAATAATACTCCTTTTTTTTCAAGAGCAAGAAAGAGTAGTAGTTATAGATCTCTATCTTCATTATCATCTTCTTCATGTTCATCGTCTTCATCACCTAGATCGACAAGATTTTACGATACCAAGTGTAGAGAACAACAGCTTCCTCATTTTCTAGAAGCTTGTTTTCTTTGCAAGAAGCCCCTTGGAGAGAACAGAGACATTTTCATGTACAGGTCAGTTTGACAAATTTTACTTCTAGTAAGACGTAATTATCCTTGGTTCTGAATTAATAGACATCCTTTTTGGTTCATTTCATGTGTAAATGGTTTTTGTTTGTATGATATTTTAGTCGTTTTTTAATTTAATAAACTCAAATCTTTTTGGAGTGACGGAATTTAGACTTGTACTTGAAATACGCTAGTGCAAGGCTGTTTTCGTTATTCGAGTGTCAAAATGAAGAGAAAACAATTTATATATGGAAAAATGAAATTAGTGAATTTAATTTATTAAGTTTTTGGTTCAAATCTGATGGCTATTTTGTTAATTATTGCAGAGGGGATACTCCATTTTGTAGTGAAGAGTGCAGAGATGAGCAAATTGAAATAGATGAAGAGAAGGAGAGAAACTTGAAATTTGCATCTTCCATGAAGACAATTAGAAAAGATAAACAAACGAAATCACCCACCAACAAATCTCAGAATTACCATGTCAGGACAAGCACAGTTGCAGCTGCTTAATTTCCTTTAAACTGAGTAACATAAAAATAAGTTTGACACCAAAAAAATCGAAAAAAAAAAAATCACGTGGCAGGGGCTGTACACACCCCTGGGCAAGGTGGTGAAGAAGATGAGCCCTTTTTTCAGTCTTTGTTTGAGAATTTTGATGTAATGAAAATTAAATATTTTTGACTTTGTTCATAGAGATGACTATGTTGTAATCTGCCTTTTTGTTTGGGTCAAATGGTCAATGAAATGAAATCAAGGAAATTTTCTTTTTTTTATTCTTTAATGGGTTGTTTTCTTCTTTGAATCTGAGATCTGATACGATTCTTAGTAGGTTTAAGAATTTAATAAGGTTAGTCTGAGAAAAGATGGTGGTGGTTTTGTGGGAGTGGGGCGTGGGGCGAAATAGACTTGCTAATAAAAGTATAATAATTTGATGATGAATTTGTCCGGTTCCTCTATAGCCGGGTACAGTTTCTGTAACCGTATTACTGTATTACTGTACTGTGCCGAAATACACAACACACAGATATTGAGGTCGAGATCTGTATTTCAAGATTAATGTGTGTATTTTGAGACCATTCAACGGTACAATAACACGGTTATAGAAATTCATCTCTGGTTATAGAGGAACTGGACTGTGTGTGTATGGGTAATTTGGAGTTCGGACACAGTGATTATTTGTACCTGGACTCTAGCTTACATTTTACATTTAGTATCTGCTATGAAGTAAAAGGGCCTAGTGAGGTGGTTTGGACTTTGGATGGATATTGATTTGTTATTCCACCTTTGGGAAACAAAAAACCTTGGGCCCGAGAATTGCTACAATTTGTAGCAATTTTTTTTTTCGATAATAAACAATTTGTATCATTAGTAATTACATATATACATGGACAATGGTTTGTGTTTGTGTTATATACTGATACGATGATTAATTTGTGAATACTCTGTTATGGTGCATCACTATAGATAGCATCAATAGTGATGGATCCTAGCGTGAATGGTGAATAGTATGGCATGAGAGGAAGTTGCCCAGTGCTTTGGTGGGATATATATTATGACTTGATGTTATGCAACTCCGGTCTGGGGCTCAAGAATTGCAAGAATCATTACATGGACTGATGGAAATTGGCCTGGGCCGATACAAGTATTTGTGTGTTCGTTCATTTGACGACTCAACTTTATACATGACGACTCAACTTTATACATGCAAGAGTTGCTTGACTTGTTTCATTGCAAAAAAATTTGCGGCTTGATTCTGATCCTCTTGGTGCGTTGCCTTTTTTTTTTTGATAGTTGAAACTTTATTGCTTTGGTACAATGATGAAGAGGGGCAACCGATGGCCATTCTGAAGGAGGTACGCATAGTCGCATACACATGGTGCAAAGTACACTAGTCACGAGAACGTACTTACGGACATGGCTAAGAGAAAAGTACATCACTTGAAGAACCATAGAAGCTTCACATAGCCATAGCTGCAACGCACCCAAGTTGGGATTTGTTGAAGTTAGAACATGAAGAGGGACTTCCAATTTGTGACTATCGAAACCGGTACCCTCTCCAAAATTAACTTACACACCCAAAGTAAGAAGACTAATAGCAGATAAATTTTTTTTTGTGATTGAGACGAGGGCTGTCAATGGATCGGTTTGGGTCACATTCTGGAAAATCCGAACCTGAACCGATAAGAAAATTGGAAACCCAAAATCGAACTGAACCGATAAGATATATTGCGAATCGAAACTGAAATCGATCTGAACCAATATATTGCAAACTGAAACCGAACCGACCAGAACCGAAAACAATAAAAATCAATTAAATCCCAAATTAAATTGATTAATTTCAGCCACACAATTGATAAACATATACAAAACTAATCATAAATATTATTAAAATGCTATCTTATCGGTTCGGGTTCATATCAGTTCGGTGGAGAGCAAACCCAAAACCAAACCAATATCTTATCGGTTCGGTTTGGTTTTGAGTCGGTAGAAGACAAACCAAATTACTAAAATTCAAACCGTTTTTTATCGGTTTGGTTCAGATCGGTTATCGGGTTATCGAAACCCATTAACAGCCCTAATTGAGACTAATCATTTACGAGACTAAGCCTTTATGAGACTGTCTACGTACCCAAGTTGGTTTGGGATTAAGTCACTTCATAGTTCTTTAAGTAGGAGAAAATAAAGATTTCTTGATAAAGACAACTTGATTTTTCCCTCTCTCTATTGCCGTGAAGAAGAGTGGATTAGGCAGAAAGGTAGTTATTGAAAGAGAGTGTCGAGACATATTTAATTAGTTAGATTTTGTATGTACCACCATATTAGTACCTTACTAATGGATTCTATTGGGGTCTTAGTCATGATCATAAGTCTATGTGATCAAGTCCACTCATGGACACACTGACGGCTTACAGGTTCAGTGGGTCATCCAGACGGCTCACATATTCAGTTGGCCAGTCCTAGCCAGTAAGAGTCATTGTTCTCTAAGAACTCTCAATTTCCACATACATCTATAAATACCAATTCTCATTTGCAAAAGAACTACAGACATAAAGACTTGATTCCAGTAAACACTCTGGATACGTAGGTAGCTATTGACATGGTTCAATCTCTTCTCCACACGCACAATCAACACCCCTTACAGCTTCATTAGTGTGTTTAGGTGATTTATTGCCCAAACAGCCTTGCCAGTGGTGGAGGCCTATACATCTCTATTATTGATAGTTGGTCTACCATTTCTCACGGTGTGGATTCTGTACGAACTACAATGTTGAAATCAAGGCAAGTGAAACATCTTTAGAACAACAAAATACTTGACCAAAAAAAATAAATGGTTTACTCACTTGATTTAGTTCAAAATCCAAAGGCGTCAGTAACTCCTTTCAAATCTTGATTTTTCGTCAATTTTTTTTAGTTTTTTATGGTAAAAAATCTTACGCCGGATGGAATGCCCTTAGCAGTTCTGGCCCTTATATATCTATAGTTGGGATTCGTCGTTTCTTCGTGGTCGTAACAATCACTTCAAGTAGTGGAAACAACAAAAGATGTGCTCCAAGTCCTTGGGTTGTTGAACAGAATCCAACCACACTGGAATGGATGGTACAAAGTCATCCAGCTTTTCATACTTTTGGAGAACTTCCAGGTATCAAGGAGACGAAAAGCTATGTGAAGTAAAAGAAGAAAAGGTTGCCGACTCCTACTAAGAACCTAATAGAACTTTTGAAAATGTGGGTTCTAAAACCACTTGTGTAGGTCGAGGTTGATAATTGGGGGGCCACGCCTTAGCCTCACTGTGAGAACTGACACTTTCTAACTCCGCTCCATGAAGAGCTCCACACCAACGCGACTACTCATTCTTAGCTAGAAGGTAGCCCACGAGAAGCCTTTTGCACCAAGCTAAGGAATGCGAAACTCGGCTTGGATCAATGATGGGCTCTTGGTCACAAAAGGGAATCTATTTTTTTTTCTTCCTTAACCGTTATTTTTTTGGTATGTCGCTCCGCGAGCAGAGCGAGAGAAAAAAGTGGGTTGTGGTGATGTCAGAATTTGTACCTATTTGTATCTATTTAGTGATCAGTCCGCTAGTTTCTTTGATCCCACTTGGTGTTCCTTTTCCATTTGCTTCCTATAGTTCGACCTATCCAGAAAAATTGTCGGCCCACGAATGTGGTTCCGATCCTTCCGGTGATGCCAAAGGTCGTTTCGATATACGATTTTATCTGGTTTTTATTTTATTTATTATCCCTGATCCGGAAGTAACCTTTTCCTTTCCTTGGGCAGTACCTCCCAACAAGATTGATCTGTTTGGATCTTGGTCCATGATGGCCTTTTTATAGATTTTGACGATTGGATCTTGATAAGAGCCCAAAACTGTAGTTTTAACCCCTTAACAATCATACTTTTAGACCAATTATGTGAATAATAAGTAAGAGTTAATACTCATTACGTGTTTTTATGCATTTCAGGCTTCAAAGTCCATTATGTGCAGAAATGTACCACTTTAGCGAGATAAAGGAGCAAAGGTCGGTTGCTAAGGAGTTACGTGATTAAAGGCCAATTTCAAGAAGACAAAGCCTCTGTAAAAGCCCGGTCAAAAGATGAAAAGTCAAAGTCCACGCGGGCGTAAAATAAAATGCACAAAGTCAACAGAACTTCCGAAGACCATATCTTTGGATTCAGATCTCGGAATTGGGCCTACCTTACGTCAAAACGACCGGCTCGGAAAGAGCTTTCCAATGGTCTAAGCCTTGGCCCAATCAGAGGAGCAAAAGTTGACAAGAAATCTGTCGAAGTCAACTGCAGCTGAAGAGGCCTTTTTGGACTGAAAGTATTGGGTTTTGGGCCTGATTCTCTAGCCCAAAACGTGGCTCCAAGCCCATGCACGATTTTTGGATCTGAACATATAAAAACAAAAGCTTAGCTCTTTGTTAATAGTAGATAGTTAGGTTAGAAAATAAGTTAGGTTAGGAAGCTAATGTTAATGGAGTTTAGGGTTAAAAAAAGATAGATCTAGATCTAGTTTTGAGTTTTATCCCATTAATTAATTAGTTTTCATACCTTGTTTTAATATAGATTATTGAATCATTGTTACTTTTCCTTAGATTAATAAAGTTAGTTGTTTTTTATAATCTAGCTTCATTTTCCATTAAACATCTATTGCAATTCATTGATTTAGTATTTGTCACTATTAGTTTAAATCAATTCTTACATGAGTAGTTTCCTTTTAAATTCGAACAAGCAAAGTTCAACCCTTTATACCATGTCTTGTTTGATTTGCTTGGGAAATGATAGTATAATGATATTAGAAAATTCACATCACACATTACTCTCACATTGTTCTTTGTGTCGAGTAGTTGAATTCTAATTAAGTCTTGAGGGTTTAAGAGTGGAACGAATCTTGACTCTCTGATATTACTTTATTATTGAGAGTAGGAATATTGATATAAACATGTATTTACGTAAATTGATTATTTGTGTTTACGCATAGATAGTTAGAATACGTAAAATTACTTTTATCAAATGGCGCAGCTGCCGTCTTAATCTCACTCAAGACAAGAATTCAATTTCTTGAATCCAAGGGGCAATCCTCCATTCTCTACCCACCCACCCTTTTAATTTTTCATTCTTATTTTTTGAATTTTTGGAACCGTTTCTTTCGCTAGGGCATAGGGACTCTGGATTCACAGAGAGAAAAACACTGCGGTGAAGGTATTTCTAAATTTTCGAAAATTCTGAAAATTTTCATACATAATATTTAATGTGTTGTTGATTTACTGGAATATTTTCAGATTTTTAAAAGTTGGTTTACCTTGTGAAAAAAATACGATCTTTACAGTGCTGCATTTCAGTTTTCACACTGTATGTTCTTGAAAAACAGACGAGTAAGGTTACTTAGGGAGTTCTAAAAATTCTATAATTTTTACAGGAGTATTTATCCTAAGTCAAAAGTTTGTAGTAAAAATTTGACGAGTTTTTGATTTGTTTTGACCTCCTAAATAGTAGAGTGTTTCCAGTGTGTTTCTGCAGTGTTGCAAACACTTAATATCTGGAACACCAGCCAATAAGGAGAGGTTGTAGAACTCCAATTGCTCTAAATTTTTTACAGGAACAAGTAGGATCTGTCAGGAGTCTTCAGTAAAATTTTTACAATTTTTGGCTTTGTTTTGATTGGGTTAACCATTCGGTTGTTTGTATTGTGTCCGAAAACTATTTCGCAAACTTTGCAGGGCAGTAGAGGGACTTTCATAGCTCCGATTGATCTGAAATTTTACAGGCTACTTAATAGATGTCTTAGCAAATTACTGTAAAAATTTAAATTTTTTGGAGTAGGATAAAAGGCCTAAAACTCGAAAACCCTGGAGCACGACCCACGCCCAAACCGAGCGCGACCGCGCCCAAAACACTGGACATTCGACAAAACAGAGGGCACCCTCGCCCAAACAGAGGGCACCCGCGCCCTCGAAGGAAAATTCAGCGTGAACAGCCCAATTTTCATAGGTAAATGCAAATTTTTATTTCTTCAAGTTACTCAGTGTTTCTAACTTGTTAAATACACCGAGATCGGCAGATACAAGACGCTTATTAATTCAAACGCGTAGCAAGGAGGCATTCAGTACTCCTTCTTCCACTCCTCGCCTCTTCGCCGAGGAGGAGTTTTAATTCTAGTATAATCAGGCTTGTTTTTGTAGAAATAAATACAACACGCCTATCTAGAATTTCACACACTACACTTGCATCAATGGCTAAAAAGAACAAGAGACTCTCTCTCGATTTTTATAAAGCCCTAAACGATGGTCCTAAGTGGGTGCATCGTTCTTGCAGACCTAGTGGGGATTTCGAATCCCCAAATATTTTTAATTTGTTACCCGCTTTTCATGGTTTTGAAAAACTTATGGATTGAACAAGTCATAACAATATTCCATCATCCTACGGTTGGTGCGGAACAAATTAAACTAAGGGTGTTTCCTTTCACCCTAGCCGACAAAGGGCGTCTTGGTTAAGCTGCCCAAACGCCAAAACTCGTGGACTCATGGGCTCAACTTGTTCAATTGTTCATGGAACAATTTTACCCACCACTAAAGACGGATGAAATGCTTCACAAGATTCATTTCTTCAGCCGAGAATCCTCATGAATCCTTTTTGAGGCACGGAATCGTTTCATCGATCTTCTCATTGAATGCCCGCGATCATAATCTTGCGAAAAGACACGCTTGTTCGTGCTTTCTTCAAGGGGCTTTCACATTATCATAAGGAGGTTCTAGATATCATGACTGGGGGTAGTTTTCTTAGTAAAGGAGCCTTGGAGGCTTATAAATTCTTAGAAGATCAATCTAAGAAGAATAACAATTGGGGAGGAAACGATTCCTCCCGCTCCTCTCCTTCTTCTCTTGAGGTTAAACATGATCCCGAACTTAAAACTCTTATCGATGCCCTCACTAAAAAGGTAGATGCCATCTTTGTTCAACAACAACCCACTCCAGTCATGAACGTTAACTCTACTCGTTGTAATGTGCATTTGTAGTCTTGAGCATTCCGACTTCTATTGTCCTCTTGTCTATGCACAAACACCACCACAACCATCACACTTCAACCAATTAACTCAACATCAAGGACAAGGGAACTTAGGTGACCATAATAGAGGTTTAGTACCCATAACCCAGAACTATCAACATCAAGACATGAACACTCAACAAGCTTTAATTCCAATACAACCATCTACAAACAAAGTAGTAGTGACCTTGTTGGAGAAACAAAATCAAATTATGCAACAAAACTCCAACTTGATGAAAGATCAGCATGATCAAAACTCTAATATGATGAAACAAACGATGCAAATGATGCAGTCTTTGTGCCAAAAGGTTATTGACATGTCTTCTAACCAAAATAATAACCAAACCGGCGTGTTTTCAAGTCAAGCAGTGCCTAATCCTAAGTTAACAAACACCACCTACGAAATAAAAAGTATTCAGTGTAATGGTAATATAAACCAAGGGGACCTACAGGCTGTCACTACCCTTCGTTCGGGGAGAGTAGTTGATAACCAAGTGACTATGCCTAAAGATCACCAAGAAACTATAAATGATACCATACCAAATACTATCATAGAAATTGAAGACCCTACACTGTAGAGGTTCCAATATGGAAACCTAGTTGGAAAGTGATAAAAGATAAAGCAACGGTTAACAAATATGTTCCCCATCATATTAGGTATAGGGATAAAACACCGCATGAACAACTAGATTTTCTGTAGAAGGTGAAGTTAAGTCTATTGAGAGTTTTGTATATCACATTAGTGCTTCCGGACGATGTCGCCCCTACACTAGTACATATCCCTCTTATGGAAGAAGACAAAGATCACAATTTTGACTCTTTGAACATAACCGAACTAGAGAAAGAATTTTTAACCCCCGCCTTTCGACCATAGAAGAGATGGACTAAACCTCACAATAGGCGAGATAGATGAATTCCTCAAAGATGGAGATAAACACCATAATTATATGGATGCGAACAACCTAGATGAGGAATTCGACGAGTTTCTAAGAGCCTGTGATGATCCACCTTCTCAAGCACTACCTAGAGCACCACCCTACCACCATCCACCTGAGTTAATCCCTCATAAAATCCAATCATTCTTCCCACCCTTTTCTTCTAACACTTATCCACATTCCAAGTATTTTCCAAAACCATTCATTTACTCACGATCATTCACTTGGACACCTTCTTATTCAACTAAGTCAAGGCCGTAGAAAGTTTTGGAGCTTGATTCTGTTTGGTGGTGCATTCCATGTTAAATATTTATGGAAAGATCCACAATTGTTTAGATTATTGATATATGGGAAATTGCATGTAAATACATATATATCACTTTAAGTCTAGGGAATCGACTTTAAAAGACCTGACGTTTTAAAACAAATTTTTACAAACCTGTTTTCAAAAATTTGTTTGGGGGGTGTGTTTGGTTTTTCCATGCTTGATCACTAAACTTCCTATTCTCATCCCCCACCTCGCCCCTTTAGGAGTAGCTAGATTTCTCCTTGTTTGTTGTTTTGATGTTGTTTTTTTTTATTATTTTTAGTAGATAGGATGTTACGTTGTTAAATTCCGTAGTTAACTTTGAATTTGGTAGTTAAATGTTGTTTGAATTTCAATTTTAATATAATGTTGTTCTTTTCAAATTGTGCATGGATTTTATTGTTAATCCCACCTTCCGAATTGTTTGGGGGTGGTATTATTTATTCTATCATGATTTGTAGAAGATCCTCCATTTTAGAGTTTGTTTTGGAGTGACGGTTGAGAATATTGTCGTAATTGGCATACCTATGATTAGATGTGGTGGTAGGATGAAATCTAAGAGAGTTTAGAAGTTACTAGTCTAAATCCAGTATAAAAGATATTAGGGTTGTTATAGAATCAAGAATATGAGTTGTTTCCATTTTCGGTTCGGAAATTTTATTGTTTCCGGAAATTGCCTTAAAGCTTTTTGGCAACCCATCGATTCGTTTTAACAATTCAAAACCTATAAAACTTCATTCATTCTACACTCGACAACCCACACTACACCTAACTTCCATCTCTCACCTTTCACTCCCCGTTTCCCGTTGTTCTTCACCATTTTCACAAATCAAGCACCTCGGCGCACGCGGCGCTTGAGGAGCGACTCGCTTTACACATTTGTCGAATTTTTGTACAGAGCGAGCTTTGCTTCAAGGTGAGCGACTTCGCGCCAAACATCAGAACTCCAAAACCTCGTGAGCGCGACCAGCACCCAAGGTGAAGCGGCTCGCTCGCCAAACACCGGAATTCCAAAATCATCGAGCGACTTTCGCTTCAAGTGGAGCGCGACTCGCTACCGACTTCCGTGGACCGAAAAATTCCAGTTTTCTGCGGGTTGTTGCCGGGTCATTCGCAGCTATTCCAGAGCGTAATTTTGAGATGACATCTCCTACAATAATACCGGAACAGTCTTTCGATGATTTGTTTCAAAGCACTACTTATGGTGCTTGGTTTCGCGAGGTGATCACACACGTAGGCTGGAAACCGCTTATGGTTCTTGCTAGCATTTGTTCTTGGACTTGCCATGCCCGCTGAAATACAAGACCCATGATGCTATTGGGTAGATAATATGCATGTCTACACTTATGACTTTTTACATGAGGCTTATGGGGCAGGCATTTTCTGTATCGAGGACGAAGGCAAATATAACGTCGCCCTTGGTAGCCTGTCCATGAACATAGGAACTGTTATGTTTTGGATCATGCTAAACATTTTAGGGGAATGGCGTTTTTTCTTCTGTGAATGATGCCACTTGCAGCGTCTTCCTTGCTTTAGCCACGGGACGTATGTGCCATGACCTTCCCAGAACCTTGATGTCTAGTTTAGCATGAGCCCATAGCATGAGGCATAAGTATCTTCTTATGCCTGTTTTAGTTTGCCGTATTATGCTATGTTTCTTCCCTATTTTTTGTGCCCGTTTCACGGATTGGGTTGGGGTCGAAATTGTGAGACCCACCAATTATATTATCCGATCTTTCCGTGCAATGACTTGGCAAGAGTGGAGGATACAACCTCATCAGGTTGCACCTTACACCCCATCCGACCAAGTGGTGCTTAACAGGTTAGCATCCGTAGATGATAAATGGCGGCAAGCTTGGCAAATTATAATGGCATGGCAGGATGCGAAGGAACCTCACTTCTTTATAGAAGAGGAGGATGACGAGTAAACGCTGGAGTGGAGGTAAGTTTTTAGTTTTAGTTAGTGTCTGCTTATGTCCCAAGCAATTTAATTATGTTACCCCATAATGGGTGGAACTCTTATAGAGTTGCGTCAGTTTTTTTTATTTCCTATATTAGTATGTTCTAACCTTGTTTTGTAGATGTTCCAGAATTTCACGTGTTTCCATGGTATTTTTCTACCCTCTTTATTTAAATGCTTTGAGGACAAAATATGCTTCTTGTTTGGGGGCATAGAAACACGTGTAATTAAGGCATCTGTTAGGATATAGATATGTATAATATGCATTTGTTTTCAAGTTAAAAATTTCAAAAATATAAATAAATAAGTTTATGCTATACACTTAGGAATATTGGTATTGTTTTCTTTCTATGCTCTTAACAATCTAGAAGTCTCACGTAGCTTTTGCATCGTAATAATTGTTAGAAACTTAGGTTAATATGTAGGTAATAATCTTTGCATCTATCTATAAATATATTACATGAGTATCTATGATTGTTAGCGATGAAGTTTCTCAAATCTAGGCTAGAGTACTTATTCTACAAATCCTGTGAGAATATAGCCTAAAGCCTTATATGAAATAAACATTTGAGAAATGACACAAGGGAGAAGTAAAATCCGGATAGAGAAATCACACGTCCACTTGCTTGATCACTATGCCATATCCTAAGCGAGAATTTAGGCCATCTTTGGATCGATATAGCCAGAAATTCAAACCTATGAATTATTTTTCGCTAGTCGCCCCTCTGAGCCTTTCTTTAGCTTTCCATAAACCACAATTCCTTTACCCTGTTACAAAAACAAAACAAAATAAAAAATTCAACTTACCCAATCTAGAATAAGTCTGAGAATAGAATGAGTGAAGAAAGAAGAAGAGAAAAACCTGTGTAAACAAAAATTAGTTAGTTGCTTCAGAAAAAGAAAAGAAGTTTCCATCCAAGGAAAAGAAAAAAAAAATATAGAAATAAATAAAAACTCCAAAAATAGAATAAAAGAGAGTCAAAAGCCAAAGAAAAGAAAAAGAAAAATATGGCTAAGGATGGAAACAAAGTATAGAAGCAAAAGAAAATAACAAGGTTTTCTAAGTTACATAATATGAAGACTCTATTATCTCGGACTTGTCCTTTTGAATATCCATTCTTTTCATTCTTAAACCATCTCCTAATCCCCGCGAACACCTAATAAAGACCTCTAGCTCAATTAGGAATAGGTTAGTGTGATAGTAAGTGGCAGATGTGTTTGATCGACTCCGGTTTCCTTGTTTGTCATTGAGATTGTAAGGTAAAGTGTGCCCACCGCATTAATCGGAGTAAATAAACTTGAGCGAAAAAATAGAGTGGTTTTGTCTTGACATTTATGTGAGGACCTACTTAAGGACGCTTATTCGAAGTTTTCAGAAACGAACCTTCTAGGCATTTCATAGTATTACTCATAGTATATATATTTGTATCATAGATGATTGATTATTATGCATATATTAGTTTAGGTTTTGACTTGGTTATTCTTATTCAATTGCTTTCGTGAGAGATGTATAGATAGTTGAGACATGAATGAGGAAACAATAGTTTTATTTCTTAGTCGTTGTAGGATAGATGAAGTTTGTGAGTACCTTCATCTGGAAAATTCTCACAAGGTTATAACTCGGCCCACTAGGGAATTCCTAGTGGTTTAAGGCCTTGTTGCATATGGTCAATGCAATCGCGACTCTCAGTGAAACAAGAGTAGTTAGAACTCCATTTTTGGTCACTTATTCTAATTTCTCATATTTGCTTGAGGACAAGCAAAATGCTGTTTGGGGGTGGTTTGATAAGAGCCCAAAACTGTAGTTTTAACCCCTTAACAATCGTACTTTTAGACCAATTATGTGAATAATAAGTAAGAGTTAATACTGATTACGTGTTTTTATGCATTTCAGGCTTCAAAGTCCATTATGTGTAGAAATGTACCACTTTAGCGAGATAAAAGAGCAAAGGTCGGTTGCTAAGGAGTTCTGTGATTAAAGGCCAATTTCCAAGAAGACAAAGCCTCTGTAAAGCCCGGTCAAAAGATGAAAAGTCAAAGTCCACGCGGGCAGAAACAGTGCACAAAGTCAACATAACTTCCGAAGACCATATCTTTGGACTCAGATCTCGGAATTGGGCCTACCTTACGTCAAAACGACCGGCTCGGAAAGAGCTTTCCAATGGTCTAAGCCTTGGCCCAATCAGAGGAGCAGAAGTTGACAAAAAGTCAGTCGAAATCAACTGCAGCTGAAGAGGCCTTTTTGGACTGAAAGTATTGGGTTTTGGGCCTGATTCTCTGGCCCAAAACGTGGCTCCAAGCCCATGCACGATTTTTGGATCTGAACATATAAAAACAAAAGCTTAGCTCTTTGTTAATAGTAGATAGTTAGGTTAGAAAATAAGTTAGGTTAGGAAGCTAATGCTAATGGAGTTTAGGGTTAGAAAAAGATAGATCTAGATCTAGTTTTGAGTTTTATCCCATTAATTAATTAGTTTTCATACCTTGTTTTAATATAGATTATTGAATCATTGTTACTTTTCCTTAGATTAATAAAGTTAGTTGTTTTTTATAATCTAGCTTCATTTTCCATTAAACATCTATTGCAATTCATTGATTTAGTATTTGTCACTATTAGTTTAAATCAATTCATACATGAGTAGTTTCCTTTTAAATTCGAACAAGCAAAGTTCAACCCTTTATACCATGTCTTGTTTGATTTGTTTGGGGAAATGATAGTATAATGATATTAGAAAATTCACATCATACATTACTCTCACATTGTTGTTTTTTGTGTCGAAAGTAGTTGAATTCTAATTAAGTCTTGAGGGTTTAAGAGTGGAGCGAATCGACTCTCTGATATTACTTCATTATTGAGAGTAGGAATATTGATATAAACACGTATTTACGTAAATTGATTATTTGTGTTTACGCATAGATAGTTAGAATACGTAAAACCACTTTTATCAGATCTCTCTATGAATGGAAGAGGGGTGCTTCGGATCGGGAGTAACCACTAGTGATAGGGCAAAAAAAGGGGGGAAAGACAAAGGAAAGAGCAGAGCGATGCCTACATTAAATCAATTGATTCGTCATGGTAGAGAAGAAAAATGGTGCACAGATTGTACTCGAGCTTCAGATCAATGTCCCCAGAAGCAAGGAGTACACCCGCGTGTTCCAACAAGAACACCAAAAAAACCTAATTCAGCTCTACGTAAGATAGCCAAAGTACGGTTGAGCAATCGACATGATATATTTGGCTCACATTTCGGGCGAAGGTCATAATTCGCAGGAACATCCTATGGTGTTAATAAGAGGAGGTAGAGTGAAAGATTCGCCAGGTGTGAAATCTCATTGTATTCGAGGAGTCAAGGATTTGCTGGGAACGACTTCCAGATCGAAGAAGAGGAAGATCTAAATATGGTGAGGAAAAACCCAAATCGATATGAATGGAAGATGCCCTTGGAACTTGTTTTCTCGGTCAGCCGAGGGAACAACCACAACGTTACGCCCCAAAATAGAACTATATGGAGCCCTTCCGAATTACCTATAATATACTACATGAGCCAAGAAAGAGTGTAGTAGATAGACTCCATTCGCCCGTGGAGGTGAGTGGAGGAAGAATAAAAAAATCTTTTCTACTTCCACTTTAAGTCTAATTCCGTTCCGTCCGTTCGGGTGGGAAGTAGCCAGAATGAAAGAGTATAAACCATTTCCCACACTTGACTGATTTGTCACTCTAGGGAC
The DNA here is from genome assembly GCF_015680905.1 of Coptis chinensis. Taxonomy (NCBI): domain Eukaryota; kingdom Viridiplantae; phylum Streptophyta; class Magnoliopsida; order Ranunculales; family Ranunculaceae; genus Coptis; species Coptis chinensis. The sequence goes on from NC_141456.1 coordinate 45,290,634, forward strand.
TGAATAAGGTAGTTAGTTAGGACAGACCCACCCCTTGGAAGGGGTTGGCTATTGATGGGCTTTTGATGACTACCTGAATTGTTTTTCTGGCTACCCGTACCCGAGCCTAGCCGTATCTTGCTGCCGTAGTTTGCCCCTTATCAGGAAGTTCCTATTGTCTTCAGCTAACGGAAGCAAAAGAGAGGTTTATGGCAATGATGCGTAGAGTCTTTGTCTTCAAGCCGAAATGCTAAAGCTGGCTACCCGACAACAGCTGCCTGAGTGAGCAACTAGTCTTGTCTTTTGTCTGAAAGCCTAAGGCGAATGTTGAAGGCGATTGGATCCAGCCTTCCGACGTTTGCCCAACCTCATTTACGATATGCGCATGCCTAGTGCTACCTGTTGTTCCTGATTCTGGATGTTTGCTTTCAAAGAAACGGATGGCTGATTCTATATTGCTCTTGTCTCGATCGAGCATAAGAAACCAACCATTCGGCTCATAAGCCTATTCGAGTACTGCTCTTGCGGATAGTGGACAGTGCTAACTGGTTACGGGTTGTAGGAACCGTTATGGTTTCACCGAATGATTTACTACAAACCGCGAAACACCCACGCGCAGCGGAATAAGGGGTGTCATGGTTTGGTTAGAAATTTACCTTTTAAATCAACTTCTTGATATCTCTGAGAATCCAATAGCTATGAAATCAACAACCTTTTGATCTTCTATTGTATTCCTATGCACAGAGTGAACGTTATGTGGGCAACGATCTTCCAACCGCTTCTTTCTCTCTTGGCCTCTCTCTCTCTCTCACAACCTTAGAACCGAATTTTTGGATATATTTTTTCTTGAGTAAAACCTTGAGAGCTAAGTGTAAAAAAATGGCTAGAGAAAGAGGTTTCTTTTTATAGGCTACAACAGGGACCATGAGGAGAAATTAGGGTTGGGCCTCCTGACGGGCTTGGGCTTCCCATGTTTGCCCAGAACACACAGCCCAAGTCCGTCAACAAATGGCTTATTCCACTAAAGGCCATTGTTGCACTACCGCCTTAATCCCAAATTACGTGTCAGCGTTTATGGGCTCCATATTATATGCTCGTTGATCTCTCCGTGTTTAAGATATCGAATGCCCGTTGATTAAGTCAAGTTACTGACAACTACATTAATCAACTTCTTATGTCCTTGAGTAGTACCACTCAACCTCATTGTCATGTCGGATCAAATCCACCTACAGGGTTTACATGACAATCCTTATGAGCTCCTCAAGGGGACATCATCAGCCCGACTTCTTGCGGGACACGAATTCTTTCTATAATCAACAACAAACCTTACATACAATGTCATTACCCAATCCATCGAGTTTGTTGATTCACAAATGAATCTCACTCATTGATGATTTAAAGCAATGTAATGCACGAAAGTGCCCGTTATTATATCCGGATTAAGAGGACAAGCATCCATAATAACAAAGGCGTTTGTTCTCTTATATAGTCAGATAAAGAGAAACAACTTCACTTGGTCCTGTTCAATACACACAAAGTGTACTAGTGTAATTCTATAGTCAAGATAGACTAATACCAGATTATATTACAACCATACCAATGGTTTGTCCAAATCCATCTAGGTTGTGAACGATTACTTATACTTTATAAAGTACTGATGATATGATCTTCTGTGTTTCACCACACACCATATCATCTACAACATAAAGTATTAGACACATGCATATAACTAATAACATATATAATATTTATAACATTTGCCCATATGATTCTCATTCAAAATATAAAGAATTAGAGTTATTACAAAAGTAATGCTTTTAGTATATAACCCTATCACGGGCGACCTTCCCTTTGCTCGGGAGTGCCTTCCTCCCCTTCGTTCCACTCATCCAAATTAGAGACATTGACTATAAGTACTACTAATAGCCTAACCGAAAGCCCCCTAACCCCCAAAGAGGGAACAAACAGGATATTTTAAACACTCATTATATGGAAGAAAAATGGGGGAAGAAAAGATGATAAATGTTCATAGATTTTTCTTTTTCTTGATTGTTCAATGGATAAGGATGGGCTTAAGGAAACCCTCGGTTCCCTAAAAGTTTTTCTTTTGAGGTCAAAATCAAATTTCTGGCCCTTAAACCCAAATTGGGCCGAAGATGTGGGTTTGTGCCATGGGCTACGTGGGATGGTGAGAACTCACACCTTAATCCCACTGTTATAAAAATCGGTCTAGGCGGCCGCCTAGGCGTTAGGCAGTGCCCAACCGACTCGCCTAAGTCCAAGTCGTTTAAAAAATTGGTGGAACGATTAGGCGGGTCTAGGCGGTCCAGTCAAGTTTTTTTTTTTGAATGATTAAATGTTGAAAATTAAAGGCCCGTGTAGACTTAAGATTTGAATGAGTTAAAAGACTAAAGTCTAATGTAAATTATATACTACTATAACAAAGAGTATGTTTTTATATGAAGTCGATATTCTTCAACTATTACGTATTTTTGTAATAAGTATATTTGTTTGTGTTTATTTTTTTAGTTATGGTAAATAATTTTCTTCATTTCTTGTAGTATAGTTGTATATTACTATATATATTAGGAAAAAAAACCGCCTAGTGCTTAGCCCGTTGATAAGTGCTCAAAAAGTGCAATTTAACCCTCGATTATGACTCTTGTTTAGCCATCTTAGTGGACTAATAGTGTTTATAAGTTGTGTTTTAAGATTCTACAGGTGAAAAAGAGAGTTTTGTAGAATATTAGAGAAAAAGGGATAAAACGGAGCAATTCGGAGCATTAAGGATCACATGAGAGGCCCGTGGACAATCATGGAGAAGGCCAAGGAATTGGAGCTATTAAAGATGCGATTTGGACCTATTTTAAAACCTATTTGAAAGCCCAAGGCCAAAGGATTCGTTGCTTGGACTAAAGCCCACAAAAGAGGATAGAAGGATAGAGCAGAAGAGACAAAATAGGCTTACGCGTCTGGGATGCATGGATCGAGCGTCTAGATGCATTAATCGCGTCTGAGATGCATGAATAGTGCATCCAGACGCATGGATCGACACTGTAGCCAATATCTTCTCAGTTTTGGAGACAAAGTTGGATTATGAAAGAAGTCTATTTGTATTAGGAAACAAATAATGGTTTGGAATGCTTCTAGAGCTCATTGTAACCTCTATAAATAGAGGACCTAAGTGCCTCAGAGAGAGATTAATAATAAAAGATCGGTTTTGACTAGATGAGTCTTAATAAATTAGTCTTTCTAGTCTTATGTTCTCGACTCTTCTTCTTCTCATTCTTCCTTCTATATGGAAGGCTAATCTTCTCCTTCAAGGGAGAAGATGAAGCCGGTGCTTAAAGTTTAATAATTCTTTTGGTTCATGGTGTTCTTCAATCAGGTTAGTTCTTTATGTTTTTAGTTATTAGTTCCATGCTTTGCCCAGAACAGGGGATGGAAGTATAGATTAAGATTTTTATTTATTTCAATCGAATATCATGCTAGTTTAGGGTTTATTTATTGCAATTGAATATTTGCTAGTGACATGTTTTTATTTTTTGCAATCGAATATCATGCTAGAATAGGGTTCTATTTATTGTAATTGAATATTATACTATTATTCTCTATTTTTCTTCTAGTTGTGTAGTGTTTTAGAGTAAGGAAAATATTCCTTGTGTTTGCCTTAGATGGTGATTCATTGAATAGCTGTCCAAGCTCACATAAAAGGAAAGAAGATACTAGTAACATGAACATAGGAACAACCTTAAGTAGAGTTATTCGTTAACGATGTTTCGTCCAAGAGGGCATCGACACTCGCTCGATTGCCTAATTATAGTCTACTTGTGAAAACAACCATGAAACAAAAGGTCATTAAATCAAAAGTATTGGTGGATTCTAATCTCTTGAATTCCCTCTCTTATAAATTCTTAATAGTTTAGTTTAGTTTAGTGTAGTTTAGTTTATCATTATAATCTACAATATCTATAATAATAGTTTTTAATCCCTCAAACCCCCTTTCCAGTCCTATCCTTCATATAAACATACACTTAAAAGTGGAACGATACCCTACTCATCCTTTACTTATTAAGGGATAATTAGGTTTTGATATGCTTCTATTTTGTTCAACGACCATCTACATCATCCATATACCATCTCATCTACATACACAAAAAGAAGCTTGTCACCCGTCTAGGCACTGCCTAGAAGGCCTAGGCGCTAGCCCACCGCCTAGCATTTTTTAGAACACTGCTTAATCCTTTGGGTCTCGAAATGATATGACAAAACTCTATTTTGCTAAATAGACATCCAGAATTTTGAAAAACATATGATACATACCGATAATAAGAAATTTACTCAATAAAAAATTAACTTAGTTGTAAAACCTAAATAAAAAGAATGAAATATTTTATAATGCTTGGTAATGAAAATATGGGCTAATAGTAGCAAATAGTCTCGTTGATGGTTCTTATTCTTTTTCCCCAAGTTATAATCTTTCCATTCCAATAAAGCAGTTAAAAATGACGGAATATTTTTGATAAATTCATAATTTTACAACTTAGTCTCACTTTTCAATATTGATTTCATGCCCACAAGACACGAGAAGATTGGACAACCGGCAACCCATGTGTAATAGATGTATAATTATAATAGCCATGTAATGAGTAAAATACGTCAACTACATGTCAAAACTAGGGTTGGAACCATTCCAAATGACATTAGGTAGATATATGCCATTTTCGAAGTCCAAAACTTTTCACATGCTCCCAATTCCTTTCTTATCTTGTAGAGGGTTTTGAGACAACCCAAATCAAGCTAAAGAACACCTCAATCAGAGCATCGAGTTGGGAGTTATTCCTCGTCAAAGTTTCAACCTGGTTCAATGTACCTTTTTGATTGTATTGGAAAAATTAAGTAGTTTTGACATATATGTAGGGGAACTGCAAGCATCCTCTACAACCAAGACTGTGCCTTCGCTCGCCATAATTGTACTGTTGATTACTCGAATAAAAGTTATTTGATGCCTTCTTATAATTGTTTACTTACTGCTTCATCTCACTACGTACAATTGTGATTTGATTATTGCTTACTCAAAAGATTGATAGCTCGCACTGCTTACCCAAATAACAGGCTTGTTTGGGATAAGTTACGCCCAAGTGCCGCACGCATAAAGGACCCGTTGCTCCTGAGATCAACGAAACTGATCTTGATCTAAACACCATGTGACCAAACAAAGAACGCCTCCTGGCATTAGGAAGACAAATGGCTGCAATTGCCAAACTTCTAGATGGAATTAGCAGATTGGAAGAACAAGTCTACGACATGATGGACGATCATGAAGAAGTAAGAGGGACGGTTACCTACCTCCAACAACAAGTGGAAGATCTCACCTCTAAGTTGAACCTTGTAATTATGAAAGTTGTTAGTTCACATGACCACGCGTCATTCTCATTCTTGGGCGACCGCCCCAAGATCAAAATTCCAGAACCTCGAGCATACAAAGGTGCTCGCAATGCAAAAGAACTGGAGAACTTCAGTTTTGACATCGAGCAATACTTATGGGTAGTAAATCCTGGAACTGAAGTGGACAAAGTCATGATGGTCGCAATGTACGTACTTGTCTGACGGCGCCAAACTATGGTGGCGTACTAAATATGCTAAGATCGAACAGGGACATACTGTGATATCTTCATAGGAAGACCTCAAGCGAGAACAGAAAAAGCAATTTCTCCTAGAGAATGTGGGCATGATCGCCCGAAGAAAGCTACACAACTTGACGTAGACTGGATCAATCCATGAGTATGTCAAACAATTCTATGCATGCATGCTTGACATCTAGGGCATGAGCGACGAAGACAAGTTGTTTTATTTCACTGAGGGACTAAAACACTGGTGGCTCAGATGGAACTCCAGAGATAGCAAGTTAAGGACCTGACATCTACTACTATTGTCATAGAACGACGAACAAATTATGATCATGTAAGGATAGACCAATCCAATAAGTATGTTCCACCTAATAGCAGGGAGTCAACATACCCTAACAAAGCCAAAAGTAGGGGATAAAGTTCCAATGAAAGTACCAACACCAATCAGAATGCAAGCTATGGTAATAACTCCAACTGCAGGAGGGTCAATGACAAGTTCCAACCTCACCGAGAAAATGGGAAAACAGCTACAACACCTCCCCATTGCCTACTATGTAGCGAGAGTCATCCCACGTTCAAATGTCCTCAAAGGGCAGCACTAAATGCCTTATATGCTGCCTCCCAGCAGCCTACCACCCAATTTGAGAAGGATGCAGAAGAAGATGTTTACATGGGAACAATACACTTACTAAATGCTATCGAGGGCTAAGCCACCCAACATCATGCTGATGGGCCACAAGGACAAGGTGCATCCTCGAACAAGGGACTTATGTGTGTTGATGTGATTATCCAAGGGACTCCTAGTAAAGCTATGACTGATACTGGTGCTCCACATAGTTTTATTGCCAAACCAGAGGCAAGACACATTGGTCTCAAGTTATAAGTCAAAGATGCACGCGGGCCAGATGAAAACTATCAATGCTAAAGCTACGCCCGTCCAAGGCATATCTAAGTCTATACCAATTCAGATCGGTCTATGGGAAGGTACCATTGACCTTCTCGCTATCACCATTGACGACTTCAAAGTAATCCTTGGATTGGATTCCTGCGCGCATGAACATAGTGGTACCTATGCCCTTCATGAACTCTATGGGCATGTTTGGGGACCAGCCGTGCTTCCTACCAGTTACTACGAAGAAACCAAAATGTATAGTAACAACAAGATGCTATTTGCTATGGAGCTCAAACGAGGACTTCAAAAGAAATGCCCCACATATCTAGTCACCATCTGCGCTATGGATGAGGACACGTTCGACGAAGAATCACCCCAGATGGCCGAAATCCTCACAGAATTTCAAGATGTAATGCCTATGGAACTGCCAAAGGTACTATTGCCGAGAAAATATATTAATCATCAAATTGAACTAGAACCAGGGGTAAAACCTCCTACGAAAGCACCATACCGCATGAGTCCCCTTGAACTTGTAAAACTAAGGAAGCAAATCGAGGAACTCTTAGAGGCAAGATTTATCCGACCATCAACATCCCCATATGGTGCTCTAGTACTATTCCAGAAGAAACATGATAACTCTTTGCGGTTATGTGTGGATTATAGAGCACTCAACAAGGTGACGGTCAAGAACAAGTACCCTATACCGTTGATAACGGATCTTCTCGACCAACTTCAACCTGCTTAGTACTTCACAAAGTTAGATCTCAGATTGGGGTATCACTAAGCCAACACTACACCATTTGGGTGATTTTGTAACATTTGAAAATTTTCATTAGTAACACTTATATAGCCCTTAGTAAATTTTTAACATTTGTCTTCTGTTAGAAACATTGGTAACTGTCACTTAATTTCTTTGTAAATATTAGAATTTCTTGGTAACGTTTGTTTAGATATTAGGTGACGGTTAGCTATATGCTACCAAATGTAAAATGAAAATTGAAAAATTGAAACCCAGCGAAATTATAAGCGCGACTATTTTCACTATCACGCTCATCTCACACACAAACCCTTATTAACATAACAAAGAAGAAAAACGCAAAGAGGGAAAAGGAATTGTTGTTGTGCCTGCTCATCGATTAAGTTGTCATCTACCCATCTTCTTCTATTATTTTTTCTTCCTCCCGTTTCTCCTTCCTTCCTCATTTCGTAACAATATTTGATTTTTGTTTTTACTATTTAGGGGATGCGATTCAACTCCTCAAAAGTTTTAGGGCATACTTAACACTCAAAATCCCCTAATCATTTCTTTATTACAAACCTAGTAAACATATTATTTACTGATTTGATTAATTTATTAGTTGAAATTTAATAAAGTATCAATTTTTATTGATTTTTTTATTACTTGATGTTAGAATTGGAGGTAAGTTGGAACTGTATCTGGTTTAGCTTTAGTGATGGTGTTGACGTGGATATTATAGAGACGTCCAAGTAATGGTGGTGGTGGTAATAATAACAATAATAATCAAAGAAGAAGACACCAACAAGTACCGAAACGATAAGTTGGTGGTATAGCTGGAAGTAGTAATGTAGGTAGTGGTTCTACTGGTGTTGTTTTTGTTCCTACTGAAAATTATGATTTGAAAGCGCAGAATGTTATTGGCGAGTTTTTTCCGCCCGTTACGATAGTTTTGAATGGTTTATTATTATAACTGGATTTATTTGATGATTATTTTGTTTGCTACTTTTTTTGTAGCCGACGTTGGGGTAAGTATGTGTGAAGGAAGAAAGGTAATTTGATTTTTGTTTCGATCTAGTTTCTTTTGGATATTGCATTAAAGAGTTAGGTTATTTTTTTGCCTTGATGAATGTAGAAAACAAATTAAAGAGAAATGGGTTTGTTTAGTAAGTCTAGACTATTTTTCATTTTTGACTTCTTGATTTAAATGGATTATGTAGATTAATCATTGCTTAAAGGAAATATGTGAGTATCATATAACTGTTTAATAGTGTTTGATATAGGTGAAGTTGTAGTTGTGGGAGTTTTCAAAAGATATTGAATGAGGTTCAACATAAATTGTTTAAATATTGGATGAAATGGAGTCTTGAAAGAGAAAAGGCAGGCTTCTTATCTTTAGGACTTGTTTTGCTAACTTTAGTTGTATGGAAGAACATTAGAAAAGACTAGTTGATTGAAAGATTGATTAAAAGCACAAACATTGAAAGAAATGATTTGACTGAAATGAAGAACAAACTTGAAAGAAATAACTTGATTGAATGAAGAACAAAAACTTGAAGAAATAACTATATTGAAAATGAAGAACAAACAGTAAATAACTTGAATGTAAAATAACTTAAAAATAAAAATCCTACATGACACTAGAAGAAGTCTAGGTGTATTCTCTCATCATACTTTTGAGTTCTTATACCCCTACTTTTACAAAAGATTGATTTGCCCTCTCCCATTACATTTGAGACACCTCACCAAGTTTGCTTTATGCTTTTCCTTTCTGCCTTTTTGCTTTTGTTTTTTGATTTCTTCTTGATCAAGCTAGGTTTTAGAGAAAGCCTTTTTTGTGTCAAGAGCATCTATCTCTGGTCTTCTGAGTTATGGACTCGACTTTCAGCTTTCTGGGTTGGAGTCCTTAACCTTTGACCTTTAACTTTGACTTTGACTTTTTTAGTACTTTTTCATAGCAGCTTCGAGTCTTCATAATAAGCGTAAATAAGGCTCCTTTTGGTGCTAAGATGCAACTTTTATGATAAGTGGTCTGAATTGCTCTGTAACCTAAAAAAGACAATAAAAGCTTTGAGTTGTTTTTTCATTATGTGTAAGAAGGGCTGTAATGTAGTAATGTAAGGGTAATAAAACGCACATTTGGGAGCTGATCACCACCCCCAAATAACATTTTGCTTGTCCTCAAGCAAAGATGAGAGAAAAAACTAAGATCACGAATGAGTGCTTTATTATTAATTATACTAATCACGTTTCACGGAGTGTGATTGCATTGACCATATGCAACAAGGCCTTAAACCACTATGAATTCTCTAGTGGACGAGCTTTAAGCCTCGTTAGAGTTTTCTAGTGAAGGTACTCACAAACTTCTTCAATCTAGTACAAAGGGTCTTGTTTATGATAAGCACCCAAAAGTGTAGTTTAAACCCCTTAATAGTATTACATTTAGGCCAATTATGTTTATAATAAATAAGAGTTAGTACTGTTTACGTATTTTTGTGTATTTCAGGTCTTGAAACTGATTATGTGCTTAAAGATGCCATTTTTCATGGAAAATGAGTCAAGATGATTGCTGAGAGAGTTATATGTTTAAAGCCCAAGAATCAAGAAGAAAAAGCCTTTTCAAGCCCAGTCAAAGCTGGGAGGTCAAAGTCAATTCGGGTAGAAAAAGGATAAAAAGCCATCAGAACTTCAAAAGGGCGTATTTTTGGATCCGGGCCTCAGAATTAGGCCTACTTTATGTTAAAACGACCGACTTGGAATAAGCGTTTCAGTGGACCTAGATTTGTCCTAATCAGAGTTGTAAAAGTGGACTAAAAGGGTACTGAAATAATTTTTAGCAGCTGTGGCATCTTTAGACTTAACCTAATGGACTTTGGGCTCACATTAGAGGCCCAAAGTCTCTCTTTTTGGCCCATGCACGAAAATGTAACCCTAACCCTCTTCTATATAAAGAGTGTTAAGGCTAAACAAAATTAGGCTACTCCTTCTTTAGTTTAGTTGTAATTAGGGCTCTCTCTCTAGTTTAGTTTAGGTTTAGTTAATTAGTTTAGTATTGTAGTCTCCATTAGAAACCTTCAATAAAAGCTTAGTTATTTGATTCTCTTTTACTTTAATGTCTTCGTTTTATTATTTTAGTATAGAAAATCCAATGATGTTAGGCTAATCCCCCCCATTAGAGGGAGTGATTATGAAGCCTAATGAGGAATAAATTGCTTAGTAGAATTATTTAATTGTGTATGTATTTCAATGAGTTTAGTTTATTGTATGACTTACAAAATAAACATATAGTAAATTAAACTAGGGATTGTTATGATTAAGTCGAGAGATTTGGTTGTAATAATCATACATGCTAGTAATAATGACTATAAAGATGTAGGTTGTTGCTAGAGATGATAAAGTTTGAAGCTTTAGGTGGGATTATTGTGTGAAAATCTAAAGACGATCTCTTTTTAATGAATAATTCAATTCTTGCATGAAGCTAATTATTAGGTGGATTTATTACTTCCTCTATATCTTTCTCTCATATTTAAATCACTGCTTTAACATCTTAGTTTACTATTTTCATATTTCATATTACTCTCTCATTAGTGAATAGTTTAGTTAGTCTAGATAGGCATTCAAGTATGTGCAAGCAAGAGTGGATTGAAAATGATTACTCCCATATATAAACAGATGTTAAGAGAGTAGAATATTGAATGATTAGCATGATTTAGTATTGTAGAAACATTGTTTTTATATCTATTAAAATGTATTATCAATTTCTTTATTTATTCTCAGAAGTCTATACATCTCATTAGCGGGGAATAAGGACAAGCTCCTTTGAACTTAGAATAACATATGTACATTAATTTAATTATCTAAAGATAAATGTGCAAAACATGAGCAATGAAATGCAAAAGTGAATGTTTGTAGATAATGGTGGTTTGGGTGTTGTTGTTCATCTTAAATCTATGCAAAAAATGATGGTTTTGATGATAGAAACTTTCACTCTCTAAGCTTTTCTAATCAAACTATGGGTTGCTTTTTGGTGTTATCAAAGTAAAAACTTATTGTTTAATGGGAAACTTGAAAACTAAACTTTTAAGATTGTTAATATGAAAACAAGTATGGAAAGAAGTTTGTAGTCAGCAAGTAACACTCATTTGAACTTGTCAAATGAGTGAACTTGTGTTGGGGTTGTGAATGCAAGATTAGAAAGATGTAATGAAATAAGAGTAGTGGAAACAAGATTGAAAACTTTGTATTGAAGACAAATAAAAACTTGATTCATTAACTAAAGCTTGAAGAACATGAAAATGGAAAATATGGTAAATAACAATTAAACTATTAATTAAAATATATTAAACTACTCCTAATGAGCAAAATTAATTCTAGGGTAAGTTCTCCCTCTTTTTACTTTGGCTTATATACTACACCTTTTACATTTTACAACTTTTGCCCTCATCCTTTAGAAATAAGACACCTCATTAGGGTTGCTTTATGCTTTAGGTATCTTCTTGAACAAGCTTGCTAAGGATGCCCACTTTTGAGTTGAGGACATAATCTTTGGTCTTTTGGGTTAAGGACATGATCTTCCATCTTTTTGTTTTGAGTCCCTAACTATTGACCGTTGACTTTGACCTTGATTTTTCAGCACTTTTTCTCCTAAGCTGGAATCTTCCCAAGCAGCGTTGATAACACTCATTTTTGCACTAAAATGCATGTATTAGGAGTATAAGTTCTAAATGGCTTGTATCCTATAAAAGGTAGCAAAAGTTATGAGTTGTCTGTTCATCAAACATAAGAAGGGCATATTTGAAGAATTGTAAAGGTAGTTAAACACACATTTGGGGATTGATTAAAAAGTAGAGTCGTTTCCAAAACTTTTGGAGAGTGATAAACGTAAAATGTATAGTCTACCTACGTGATGAACTACGAATCCATAAACGCAAGTAAACTAAACTTTTTACTTGATGCTCTCTTGTTTATCAAAGATTTATTCTACTCTCAACCAATTGAGGTATAGTGGAGTAGATAGAGTTCGTTCCACTCCTAGTACTCTAGCATGCTTGTTCTCTAATCTAACTAGTCGTTTTTAAGTCTATGAGAGATTTACGAAGGGAAATTAGACTACGATGCAACTACCCACAAGATGCAACTAGTCGCTTATCAGTCAACTAAGGGAATGCTACGTTGATTCTATGATAAGGAGTTAGAGGGGGATTGATTCCACCTTAACTCAACTTAATCCACTAACTAATTTAATCGTCGTAATCGAAATGAATCTGCTTAAGCAGAACAATTGGTTATTCCTAATCCCTAATCATACATGGCATTTCTACCAATTTATAACTAGCATGTGAACAATTAAACCCATTCTCATGGTGAACTAATCATTTCTAGAGTGGAATGGAAATTACGACGACTCTACGATAATCGGAATCAAGCTTTCATCAAGGCTTCACAACCCCCTCTAATGGAGGTTTAGCCTTGAATCATTCCGCAATCATTTCCATTTATATTAAAACTAAACATAATATAAAGCATTGAAATTTATTTAATTAAACAATAATGAAATCTAATTTAATGACTAAATTGAACTAAGGACATAAATTGAAATTAGATCTAGAATTGGAATTGACAAAATCGGAATTGATAACAAATACTACTTATTTGATTTACTCCAATGAAGAACAATAATTTGAGAGTTTAATCTAGAACAAGAATGAAAATGAAATTAAACTTAATTAAACTAATGAAAACTAGATCTAGAATTAAGGTTTAATGGAGGCTAACTAATCTAATTTATTTTCTAACCTAACTATCTACTATATGCTACCATTAACAAAGACTTAAGCTTTTGTTCTTATACATTCAGATCCAAAATTCGTGCATGGGCTTGGAGCCATGGGTTGGGCCAGAGAATCAGGCCCAAAACCCAATTCTTTCAGTCCAAAAAGGCCTCTTCAGCTGCAGTTGACTTCCACAGACTTTTCGTCCACTTCTGCTCCTCTGATTGGGTCAAGGCTTGGACCATTGCAAAGCTCTTTCCGAGCCGGTCGTTTTGACATAAGGTATGCCCAATTCAGGTCTGAGTCCAAAGATACGGCTTTTCGGAAGTTCTCACGACTTTTGCTCCTTTATCTCGCTAAAGTGGTACATTTACGCACATAATGGACTTTGTAACCTGAAATGCATAAAAACGCGTAATCGTGTTAACTCTTACTTATTATTCACATAATTGGTCTAACAAAGATGATTATTAAGGGGTTAAAACTACAGTTTTGGGCTCTTATCAAACCAAAAAAAGATTTTTGTTTGTCCTCAAGCAAAAGATGAGAAATTAGAATAAGTGACCAAAATGGAGTTCTACCTAATCTCGTTTATTTGAGTGCGATTGCATTGACCATATGCAACAAGGCCTTAAACCACTAGGAATTCCCTAGTGGACGAGTTATAGCCTCGTGAGAGTTTTCGATGAAGGTACTCACAAACTTCATCTATACTACAAAACGACTAAGAAAATAAAACTATTGTTTCCTTATTCATGCTCAACTATCTATACATCTCTAGCAATTACATAAGAATAACCAGTCAAAACCCTAAGTTAATATATGCATAATAATCAATCATCTACAATAAACATATATACAATGAGTAGTAGTACTATCAAATGTTTAGCAGGGTTTGTTTCGAGAACTTCGGAATAGCGTCCTTAAGTAGGTTCTCACAATAATAGTCAAGAAACAACACTCTGATTTTTGCACTCAAGTTTCGCTACTCCAGTGTACAGTGGGCACACTTTACCTTACAATCTCAATGACAACAAGGAAGCCGGGGTCAATCAAACACATCTGCCACTTACTATCACACTAACCTATTCCTAATTGAGCTAGAGGTCTTTATTAGGTGTTACAGGGATTAGGAGATGGTTTAAGAAGGAAGGAAATGGATATTCAAAAGGACAAGTCTGAGATAATAGAGTCTTCGTATTATGTAACTTAGAGAAAACCTTGTTATTTTCTTTTGCTTCTATACTTTGTTTCCATCCTTAGCCATATTTTTCTTTTTCTTTTCTTTGGCTTTTGACTCCTTTTTATTCTTTTTTTTTTTTTGGAGTTTTTATTTTATTTCTATTTTTCTTTTTCTTTGGATGGAAACTTCTTTTCTTTATTTTGAAAAGCAAGTAACAATTTTTGTTTACAAGGTTTTTCTCTTCTTCTTTCTTCACTCATTCTATTCTGGACTTATTCTAAATTGGGTAGGTTGATTTATTCTCTTTTTTTTTTTTTTTTTTTATTTTTTTTGTTTTTGTAACAGTGGTAAAGGAATTGTGGTGTATGGAAGGGCTAATGAAAGGCTCGTGAGTGGCGACTAAGCGGAAAATAATTCATAGGTTTGAATTTCGGCTATATCGATCCAAAGAGCGGCCTAAATTCTCACTTAGGATATGGTTTAGTGATCAAGCAAGTGGGCGTGTGATTTCTCTATCCGATTTTACTTTCTCCCTTGTGTCATTTCTCAAATGTTTCACTCATATAAGGCTTTTAGGCTATATTCTCACAGGATTTGTAGAATAAGTACTCTAGCCTAGATTTCAGAAACTTCATTTGCTAACAATCATAGATACTCATGTAATATATTTATAGATAGATGCAAAGATTATTACCTACGATTAACCTAAGTTTCTAACAATTATTCGATGCAACAGCTATGTGAGACTTCTAGATTGTTAAGAGCATGGAGAAAGAACAATACCAATATTCCTAAGTGTATAGCATAACTTATTTATTTATATTTTTAAATTTTTGAAATTTTTAACTAGAAACAAATGCATATTATATATTTATATCCTAGCAGATGTCTTAATTACACGTGTTTCTATGCCCCCCAAACAAAAGCATGCTTTGTCCTCAAAGCATTGTAAATAAAGAGGGTAGGAAAAATACCATTGAAGCGCGTGAAATTCGAGGAAACATCCGCAAAACAATGTTAGAACGTACTAATATAGGAAATAAAAACTGACGCAACTCTATAAGAGTTCCACCCATTATGGGGTTAACTTAATTAAATTGCTTGGGACATAAGCAGACACTAACAGAAAATAAAACTTACCTCCACTCGGTTGTTATTAGTCATCTTCGCCATCCTCTACTTCTATAAAGAAGTGAGGTTCCTTCGGCGATCCGCCATGCTATGATAATTTGCCGGGCTTCACGCCATTTATCATCTATGGTTGCTAACCTATTAAGTGCCACTTTGGTCCGATGGGGTGTAGGGTGCAACCTGGTGAGGTTGTATCCGCCACCCATGCCAAGTCATTGCACGGAAAGATCGGATAATACTATTGGTGGGTCGCGACCGTGTCTACCTTTTAATCCAATCCGTGAAACGTGTACAAAAAACAGGAAAGAAACATAGCATAATACGTGAAATTAGAACAGGCATAAGAAGGTACTTATGCCTCATAGTATAGGCTCGTGCTAAACTAGACATCAAAGTCCTGGGAAGGTCATAGAACCGGCGTCCATTGGCTAAAGCAAGGAAAACGCTGCAAGTGGCGTCATTCACAGAAGAAAAACGCCATTCCCCTAAAATGTTTAGCATTATCCAAAACATAACAGTTCCTATGTTCATGGACAGGCTACCAAGGGCAACGTTATAGTCCCCTTGGTCCTCAATACGGAAAATGCACCCCCCCATAAGCCTGCGTGCAAAGACTCATAGGTGTAGACATGCATATTATCGACCCAATAGCACCATGGGTCTTGTATCTCGGCCGGGCATAGCAAGTCCAAGAACAAAGGCTAGCAAGAACACGGTAATCTCCATTGGTTCATCGTCAATGTTGATGGAGAACACTTGTTCTCCATCCGGTCTCTCAAAGAAAATGCAGTTATTATAAAAATAAGATGCAAGTCTTTGGAGAATAAAGTTCAGCCCGGTCTTACCATAAGAGGTTCCTACCAACATATGTGATCACCTCACAAAACCAAGCACCGTAAGTAGTGCTTTGGAACAAATCTTGAAAGACTGTTCCGGTATCAATATTGGAGATGTCATTTCAAAATTACGCTTTGGAATAGCTGCGAATGATTCGGATACTTAAAAAAACCGGAAAATTTCTGGTCCAGAAGTCGGCGCTGGCGCCATTAACTTAGAAGCGGCGCGCTTTTGTATTTTGATTTCCAGTAACTTAGCTGGTCGCGCTTCGAATTCGCGCTGGCGGCCTTCGACCAAATTTTTCTGACAGAATTTTTTTTAGCGGCGCTTCAACTAAGGGAATCTTTCGAAGTTGCGAATGCGAAAATGAAGTCGAAAAAACGGGAATCGCGGGTTTGAAGGGTGAGTGATGGAGTTTAGGTGTAATGTGAGTTGTGAGGATAGATTGTATCAAGTTTAAATAGGCTTAAAGTTGCTAGAATGGATCGGAAAGTTGCCAAAACTAATTTCGGCAGTTTCCGGAAATCCTAAAATTTCCAAACTCGAAAACGGAAACAACTCATCTCCTGGATTCTAATTCAAACCCAGTATCTCTTATTTGGATTTTATGACTGAATGTACCTATTTAATCTAGATTTCATCCTAAATGATTCTCAATCACGATATGCCTAAACTTCCATATTTTCACCTTACTCCATGATAGAAATTCTAACACTAGGGTTTTTATAAAAAAAATACAGCTTGAAATAATCAAACCACCCCCAAACAAGTTTGGAAGGTGTGGTCAATATGAAATAAGCACACAATATGAAAATAAACCCTTGTATTATAATTTCATTCGGAGTATTACTACAAAATTCAAATTACTGAAATAAAAGTTACATTACAATAAAGACAACAAAAGTAAATAAAACAACAACTACTAAAACATAAATAACAGGACTATCACTCCTCATCCTCTCTAAACACCTCGCCACTGGTGGCGGAGGGTACAGTCTCTGGTGGTGGCTCCTGAACTCCGAAGGTCCAAAGAAATAGTCGTCCCTCCGTCGACGACGCTCATGCCTAGTTGTGTCCTAAGAGTCCGTATGAGGTGGGAAGCGTGCTAGCATCTCTACTTTCTAAACTGGCCGGGCTTCCATCTCAGCCCTCGCCGCCCCCCATCTCTCATCCTCCTCCTCGGGTGCGGATCTCGAAGTTGTGGTGAATGGTCGCCTGTCGAGTCCCGGAGGTCTGCAGAGAGAGTGTTGAGTGAACGATGCCCCTATGTAGCATAGTCATCGCCAAAGATCAGATCAACACCTCCGAAGGCATCCGTATCAAAGCAGGTGCCATCCTCCTCATCCTCCTCCGACTCATCCCTCATGTCCCCCCTCCTCCTCCTCTTCCTCCCGCCCCTATCCTCCGGCAATTTCCATACTTGTTGGACACACTCCCCTATAGATACGCTGGTTCCGTGCGGGGGTAATGTAAATCCTCTCAGAAGCCGGAGTTGCCTTCATCTTCAACATGATCTTAGTGATAAGCACAGGAAGAGGTGCCAACGACCGTCCGATCCTCCTGATTATGTTGAGCAAAAACTCCAGGATACAGAAATCGTACTTTCCGGCCCCTCGAGTATCCATAGGACGTGGAGGCAGGTCGGACCGATGTCACCGACCTTGTCCTTGCCAAGGACATTCCGACCAATCCATCGGGTCAGAGCGGTTTGGTTGGTCCTCGAGCCTTGGCGCACAATGGGAGTTTGGATTGTAGCTCCCATTGATGACGCGAACGCCCATCAACGGCTCAACCCCATCAAACCGGGGATCCCAGATTACGGCATCAGATTGATTCTAGGCGAATGCCTAGAATCTCACCCAACGACCCGTGAGTCAACTCCTCCCTTCTTCTTCACCAAAACAAAAATCCTACTCTCCTCCAACTCCGGGTGTTGTAGAACCGTCGACCAAGTCTTCATGATAGAAGTCCTCGGTCGAAAGTACCGAGACTATTCCAGTCTCTACTAGCCATTTCACACCGTGAAAACGGCGGTAGCGAAATGGTCGGGCGTGAAAATCTGCTCCGATAATAATACGGCGTTGAGCCATCTAGTTTTGAAATGTCGATTGGGGTTTATATAGGATGTGGTGGTGGTGGTTTAGCTTGACCGACTTTAAGAACAATGGTGGTGGTGGCGGCAGCACCAAAATTTTTTTTTTTTAAATTTCGGTGGTTTTGATAATAGAAATCGGTGGTGGTAGTGATGGTTGGTGTTTTGAAGTCGATTTGAGGTTTGGATTTGATTTTTGGCGTGGGTTGTTTGTATTTTTTTTTTATTTTGATTTTCTTTTTAGGTTTGGAGCTTGGTAATGGCGTTAATGGAAGATGAAACGATGAACTGGTCGTGAGAATGTAAAAGCCGAGCCGCCGCCTCCATGGGCGCTGGTGGGCTGAAGTTTTCTTCCCAAGCCCAAAATCAAAATTTCGATTTTTTCGATTTTTTTTTCAAATTTCAAATCAAAATTCCGCTTCGTTACGGGTCCGATATTTGCGAATGAGATATGGAAATGATCAGGAGAGAATTTCCTATCCAATGATCCATAAAACACTCTATTCCGACTTCGGATGACATATGAGATAGTGGAAAACGCCTCGAAGCGCGTGCATGACGTAAGTTATCTTAACGAATGAACTCTAAATTAATAGATCATGTCAATCCGAATCGTAATACAATAAAACGGCCTAAGCAACTCTAGTGGGACATAAAACATTTAGTACGGAACATTTAACACCTTACCCCCAAACAAATTTTTTACAACGAAGCTTAGAAAATTTGTTTTTAGCAGTGGGTCTTTTAAAGTCAGATTCCCGAGACTTCATAGATTACTATGTTTATTTTATTTTATTTTATTTTATTTTTTTTTTTTTTTAGTTTTAGAAGGAAAAACAATAAGCAATAAAGACATAATTCACACCATAGAGAAACATGACTCAAAAATCCGAGAAAAACATGCAAGAGTGGAAAACGTGAATTATGTGAACCGTGGACTTAGGATCCGGTACTTACAGCCACACACTCCATAGGGAGGGTCCGGTTACCTTAATGGTGCACTCACCAATATATTGGAATGAAAGGGAATGCACCAACACAGAAATTTGAGTCGTTTATAGTCAGATACTCAAGACTTTATCTAAAACATATGTATGAACATGCAGTTGATCATATATCAACAACCGAAATAGTTGTGGATCATTCCATAAATAAATATCGAGGAAAACATATCCAAACACAATGAAACACCAAGATTTCCTACGACTCAGCCTAGTGGAATCCAAACGAAGTTGGGTAACCCTATTGTGTAACCTATCATGCACCTTATTTTTCATTTTTGAATGAGTGGGTGTACTAGTAAATAAGTGTGGAAAAGTGAATGGTTGTGAAGGATATGGTGGATATGGATAAGTTTTAGAAAGGCAGTACTACACACAATGAGGTTGTGGTTTTAGCATCGAACTCATTCATTGTGTGTGTAGTGGATCGCCTCAATTTTGAAAATGAAGGTGTCACAAAGTTTGTCCTTTCAAGATATCCGTTTGTTAGGAGGATTCAAAAAATTATAGAGCACGTAAGAAACAAATGTGATCGAAAGTGCAAACTCGGGGTTCCTTTGAAAGGGTGGAAGGAGGGGAATCGAGGTGGGTGTTGTGCTAGTTAGTTCTTGATAGGGTGAATTGTCACCTACTCGAAGAAACTCATCAAATTCCTCATCTAGATTGGTCATATCCACATTACTATGGTAGTCCCTACGCCTTTGAGAAAATCATCTATCCCATCCTCGCCAATAACATGTGTATCGACTAGTGTAGGAAAGAAAATATTGAGTCCTTTCCAAAGGAAAGAATTTTGGGCATATGACTATCGGGGAACGTGTTGTTGAAATAATCTCGAGCAAAGCTCTCGATCATGCTAACCTCTCCATCCATAGACGAATCGGGTAATCGCGTGTCCTTGTTTTAAAACATTGACTTCAACAAAGAAGATGGCCAAAAGACATGGACATTGAACCATCATCGCAATTAATGAGCGCATTGGCAGTTGCCAAGAAAGGGCATCCCTAAAATGATCGGAGAGTCGTTAGCGACTTCTGATCGAGGACTACAAAATCACCCGGATAGTAGAAATCCTGAACTTTTACCAACACATTTTCGACTACACCCTTAGGATACTTAATAGACCGATCGACCTAATTGCAACGTCATTTTAGTGGGTTGCATTTTGTCTAGACCTATTTGTCTATACAAATAAAATGGGAGTAAGTTAACACTAGCCCCCAGGTCTAATAAAGCGGTCGTCGTATAGGAATCTCCTAAGGTGCATTGTACAGTAGGACGACCAGGGTCCTTGTACTTAACAATTCCATTATGTTCAGATAAGGTTGGGAATTGTTCTGTTAAAAAGGCGTCTTTTGGTATATTGGTCTTACGCCTAGTAGTACACAATTCCTTAAGAAACTTAGCATGATGTGGTAGCTTTTTAATAGCTTCGAGGAAGGGAAGGTTTATAGTTAGATTCTTAAAAACATCCCTAATCTCCTCATAATTTGTATCCTTAGTTAACATGGCTAATTTTTGTGGAAACGGTGGTTTCTGTCTATATTTAGCAATTGTATCACCTGGATGTTTTACCGTAGCTTTCTGTTTCTTTGGTTGTGTTGTAACTGGTACCTCTACAGTGGTAGGCTCTTGGGTTTCTATTTCAAGATCTAGTAATATAGCGGTGTAGGGGGTTATCGGTGGGGTAACTATAGGCATAGTTACTTTGTTATCAACCACTCTGCCGAACGGAGAGTGGTAATGGCATTTATCTCACCTACATTTTCAAATTCATTACTAGTATTATCCGTTACCTCAAAAAGGTCGTGTTTGTTGTTTTAGGATTAGGTATTGCGTTACACGAAACACACCTTTGGTTTGGGCTTTATCTTGAGCCAACCGTTGGGTTAAATTAGTTACGGATTGTAGAAGTTTTGTTGGTTGGATTGAGCCATGGTTTGGAAAAGTTTTGGCTCACTTGTATAAAGGTGTCAAGACGATCCGGTTGTGTGGGTGTAGTGGTCACGGGTGGTGTTATCGAACTATTTCCCGTGAATTATTTATTGGTGGATTTTGATAGTTATTATTTACCGAACGATACCTCTATTAGCATTATAATTATTATAATTACCTTGACCTTGTGCTTGACCTTGTCGAGGTTGCACTTGGTTGTTATAATTATTAAAAAACCCCCCGACCTCGCCCTTGTCGTAGTGGAGCTTGGTTAAAGCTCTGCGGCCTAACATATTGATGATTGTACCCTCGAGGTGTGACGCGTTTTGGTTATTTCTCCAACCGGTTGTTATTTTGTCTCAAAGGGCGTTAGGTTCACTATTAATGGAACAAGCCCTGTTCATAGGCTATAGGACGATGGGATTCGGGATGCTCGGGGCTCCAACAGAAACTACATGGATTTGAATTTACATTCATAACGGGATTGGCTTTTGTTGTACGTAAATGGCATCTACCTTTTTGTGAGGGATTCAATTAGAGTTTTAAGCTCGGGATCTGGATTTAACCTCAAACATCTTGGTAGCCTTAATCGTGGAAGAAGAACTAAGCGGAGCGGGAGTAATCGCCACTACCCCCCATTATTATTACGCTTTAGTTTGGTCATCTAAAATTTATAAGCCTCAGAGGCTCCTTTGTTTAAGAAACTACCCCCATTCATTATGTCAAGGACTTCTTTATGGTGATGTTGAAGTCCTTTGAAAAGGCAACCTAACTAACGTGTCTTTCGCTAAGTTATGATGTGGACACTCTATAAGCAGATCGGTGAAACGATTCCAAGCCTCAAAATGTTTCATGAGGATTTTGTCGAAAAGAAATGAATCTTAGAAAGCATCTCATCCGTCTTTAGGGGTGGGTAAAATGTTCCATAAGTTGAACAAGTTTAGCCCACGAAGTCCACGTAATTAGGCTTTGGGCAGTTAACCAAGACGCCTTTATCGCTAAGGTGAAGGGAATACCCTTAATTTAATTTGTTCAACCAACCGTAGGATGGTGGAATGTTGTTAGGACTTGTTCAATCCTACGCGATCTTAGGTAAGGTTTTTCATGGTCTAAACCATGAAAAACGGGTAACAAATTAAAATATTTGGAGGGATTCTCAAATCCCCACCGGGTTTGCTAGAACGATGCAAGATTTGGGGCTATCGCTCAAGGCTTTGTAGAAGTCCGAGAGAGGAGTCTCTCTTTCTTCCCCATTATATCGGTGGTGTGTGTGGAATAGTAGCTAGAGGTGTAGTGTGTGGTATACTAGATAGACTTGATTGTTGATGTTGTTGTGTATTTCGTTCGGGTGTTTTGTACGACTGACCTTAATCTCATGCAAGACTAAGTCGAGCTTAACTACACATGCAACACTCCAAACAATTCCGATATACTAGTATAAACCTCTAACGAGGAGATTCGAGGTGTGGAAGAAAGGAATACCGACAAGGCCCTTGCTTCGCTTTTATGAATAGCGTCTTGGTGCGTGTTCAGTGTTTATAAGAGAATAGAACACTGAAAACTTGACAACTCGAAGTTCAAATCAAACTGTGGAAATCCCGAAATTCAGAGAAGGGCGCTGGCGCTATCTTATCTTGTATGCCGGGCGCGCCAAGGCAAAGTCGAGCTCCATGAAGATAGCTGGTGGCTCTCTTTGAAGCGTGGCCTTCAGTGTATAAACGAAGTCCAAGAAGATAGCTGGTCGCGCTCTTTTAAGAAGATATGGCGCTTCAGTCGTTTTCGCGCGGAATTTTTCAAAACTGAAACGCAAACCACGGTATGAATCAAACAAGGGTGGGTGGGTGAAATGGGACTTAAAAATTACTAATTCTATTATGAAAACAATGATAAAGTGCAACTAAGATGGGGGCGGCCATTTGATAAACGAAAAATGTATAGTCTTACCTAATTGATGAACTACTTAATCCATAAACGCAAGTAAACTAAACTTTTTACTTGATCTCTTGTTTATCAAAGATTTATTCTACTCTCAACCAATTGAGGTATAGTGGAGTAGATAGAGTTCGTTCCACTCCTAGTACTCTAGCATGCTTGTTCTCTAATCTAACTAGTCGTTTTTAAGTCTATGAGAGATTTCTGAAGGGAAATTAGACTACACGATGCAACTACCCACAAGATGCAACTAGTCGCTTATCACCAACTAAGGGAATGCTACGTTGATTCTATGATAAGGAGTTAGAGGGGATTGATTCCACCTTTAACTCAACTTAATCCACTAACGATTAATCGTCAGAATCCGAATTGAATCGCTTGCAAGAACAATTGGTTATTCCTAATCCCTAATCATACATGGCATTTCTACCAATTTATAACTAGCATGTGAACAATTAAACCCATTCTCATGGTGAACTAATCATTTCTAGAGTGGAATGGAAATTACGACGACTCTACGATAATTGGAATCAAGCTTTCATCAAGGCTTCACAACCCCTCTAATGGAGGTTTAGCCTTGAATCATTCATAATCATTTCCATTTATATTAAAACTAAACATAATATAAAGCATTGAAATTTATTTAATTAAACAATAATGAAATCTAATTTAATGACTAAATTGAACTAAGGACATAAATTGAAATTAGATCTAGAATTGGAATTGACAAAATCGGAATTGATAACAAATACTACTTATTTGATTTACTCCAATGAAGAACAATAATTTGAGAGTTTAATCTAGAACAAGAATGAAAATGAAATTAAACTTAATTAAACTAATGAAAACTAGATCTAGAATTAAGGTTTAATGGAGGCTAACTAATCTAATTTATTTTCTAACCTAACTATCTACTATATGCTACCATTAACAAAGACTTAAGCTTTTGTTCTTATACATTCAGATCCAAAATTCGTGCATGGGCTTGGAGCCATGGGTTGGGGGAAGAATCAGGCCCAAAACCCAATTCTTCGTCAAAAGGCCTCTTCAGCTGCAGTTGACTTCCACAGACTTTTCGTCCACTTCTGCTCCTCTGATTGGGTCAAGGCTTGGACCATTGCAAAGCTCTTTCCGAGCCGGTCGTTTTGACATAAGGTATGCCCAATTCCGAGGTCTGAGTCCAAAGATACGGCTTTCGGAAGTTCTGCTGACTTTTGCTCCTTTATCTCGCTAAAGTGGTACATTTCTGCACATAATGGACTTTGTAACCTGAAATGCATAAAAACGCGTAATCAGTGTTAACTCTTACTTATTATTCACATAATTGGTCTAACAGTATGATTATTAAGGGGTTAAAACTACAGTTTTGGGCTCTTATCAGAGAGCGTCCTTAAGGTGGGTTCTCATAAGGATGTGTTTGACACTCGCTCTTTTGTGTGTGTGAGATGTGGTATATGGATGATGTAGATAGATGATGGTCGTTGAACAAAAAGAAGCGTATCAAAACCTAATTATCCCTCAATAAGTAAAGGATGAGTAGGGTATTGTTCCACTTTTAAATGTATGTTTATATGAATGACAGGACTGGAAAGGGGGTTTGAGGGATTAAAAACTATAATTGTAGAGATTTTAGATTCTAATGCTAAACTAAACTAAACTAACTAAACTTATACTAAAGCTAAGAATTGGAAATAGGGAGAGAATATGAGAGAGATAGATTCAAGAGATTCAAATCCACCAATGCTTTTGATTCAATGACTTTTTGCTTCATGTTGTTCTCCAAGTAGACTACATCGGGCAATCGAGCGAGTGCCGATGCCTTTTTGGGTGAAACATTGTTAAATAATTAACTCTACTTAAGGTTGTTCCTATGTTCATGTTACTAGTATCTTCTTTCCTTTTATGTGAGCTTGAGCAGCTATTCAATGAATCACCATCTAAGGCAAACACAAGGAATACTTCCCTTACTCTAAAACAGTACACAACTAGAAGAAAAGTAGAGAATAATAGTATAATATTCAATTACAATAAATAAAACCCTATTCTAGCATTATATTAAATTACAATAAATAAAAGCATGTCACTATCAAATATTCAATTGCAATAAATAAAACCCTAAGCTAGCATGATATTCAATTGTAATAAATAAAAACCTTAATCTATACTTCCATCCCCTGGTGTGGGCAATAGAACTAATAACTAAAAACATAAAGAACTAACCTGATTGAAGAACACCATAAACCAGAAGAATCATTAAACCTTAAGCACCGACTTCATCTCCTCCTTTGAAGGAGAAGATTAGCCTTCCATATAGAAGGAAGAACACGAAGAAGGAGAAGAAGAAGAGTCGAAGAACATAAGACTAGAAAGACTAATTTATTAAGACTCAGCTAGTTAAAACCGATATTTTATTATTAATCTCTCTCTGCCTCAAGTTCTGGAGACAAGAATATAAGTGAATTGGACCCTTACATGAGGCACTTAGGTCCTCTATTTATAGGGGTTACAATGAGCTCTAGAAGCATTCTAAACCGTAATTTGTTTTCTAATACAAATAGACTTCTTCCAGAGTCCAACTTCATCTCCAAAACTGAGAAGGAATTGGCTACAGTGTCGATTCATGCGTCTGGACGCACTATTCATGCATCTTAGACTTAATCAATGCATCTGGACGCTCGATCAATGCGTCCCAGACTTGATCAATACGTCTAGATGCTCGATCTATGCGTCCCAGACGCGTAAGCCTATTTTGTCTCTTCTGCTCTATCCTTTTTATCCTCTTTTGCAGGCTTTGGTCCAAGCAACAAATCCTTTGGCCTTGGGCTTCCAAATAGGCTTTAAAATAGGTCCAAGTCGCATCTTTAATAGCTTCAATTCCTTGGCCTTTTCTATGATTGTCCACGGGCTTCCCATGTGATCCTTAATGC
Source organism: Coptis chinensis (assembly GCF_015680905.1). NCBI lineage: Eukaryota > Viridiplantae > Streptophyta > Magnoliopsida > Ranunculales > Ranunculaceae > Coptis > Coptis chinensis. The sequence goes on from NC_141456.1 coordinate 45,316,680, forward strand.
TCCGTATTGCTCTGTTTTACCCCTTTTTCTCTAATATTCTACAAAACTCTCTTTTTCACCTCTAGAATCTTAAAACATAACTTACAAATACTATTAGTCCACTAAGATGGCTAAACAAGAGGCATAATCGAGGGTTAAATTGCACTTTTTGAGCACTTATCATAACTCCCAACTAGCCTTTTGCTAGTCTCTTAGCAAATAAGATAAAAAAATAGATAAGTGATCAAAATTACATCCTAAAAAATAAAATCCTAACTCACTTTCGCGAGGCAAAATGGATTGCATTTACCATATGCAACAAAGCTTTAAACCTTTAAGTTCCCATAAAGGACGAAGTTATAGTCTCGTGTGAGGTTTTTGAGGGTGATATACCCACAAAATCAATCAATAGCATGTTCAAGAATGATAGTATTTTTCAGAGAGAGAAATTCCTTACCCACTTAGTGCTTACTCCAACAGACGGTATCCATTGCTAACTACATTGCCGCAAAGACTCATAGATTATGATGGGAGATAGTAAAAATTGACAAAATTCTCAATCAAGGCTTATGTTTGTACTTAGTCAATCTCCTATACTCTCCTATCCAAGAAATGGAATCCCTAGTTTACCTTTAGACAGAAAATCTCAACTTTCAATCCTCACCGGTCATACTCTCAACAAAGAATCTCTCAGAAGATGGTCTACTATTTTACCTCATGTATGTGGGGAAAAGAATAATGCATACGAACATCCCACATACTACCTTGAAAAAGCGGACTGAATGAATGAAAGTAGTCTCATGGAAAGAATGTCAATCACATATGAAGTGTCGGGTCCTTCACTTTAGCATCCTCTCACCTATTCTAGACTTCGTACCATATTGTAGTGATAAGTCATGGATTGTAACTTGGCTTGGGTATTGGTTTATGAAGGAAAGGTAAAAAGGATTCTAAGGCTGTTTCTGAAAACACTAAGGGTTTTGCTTCTTTCTTTGGAAGATTTCTTCAAATTATGTATTGCAGAGAAAATTCTTCCTTTGTCTTAGCTTTTCCATCCATTCTGTTCAACTTTTTTTTCTTTTTTTAGCTCAGTGGTATATCCTTGATTAATACTGGATATACTTGTTTTCCACTAGCTTCTTTCACTTAGAACAGAATGATGGTCTTTATTGTATCTCTCTGGTATTTCCTTGTAATCTTCCTTTTGTGCTTTTTCTTCCTCTTTGTGTCCCTCGTATTCTCAGAAACATATGGGTATGGCTGATAAAGGCTTTTGGCTATACTCCTTGTCTGGAGTTGGGTAAAGGGTAAAGGGTTTTATGAAAGAAAATGGCTTATTGTAAGGCTTAAAAGGGTTTAACATGATGGTCCTATTAGGTGGGATAAAGAAATTTGAATGGGTTCACTACTTAACTTATCAAGATGATACTCGCTTGAATAGACTACAAGACCTAATGGCTATCTCCCCAGTTGATGTCACTTCGTGATTAACCAAATCAACAAATAATGAGACTATATTACAACGACATAAAGAACTGAAAGATGTTGAGTCACTAAGACTCGGATTTTTTGTAAGAACTCTCCAAAGAATGGTTATAAAGCTCAAGTCTCACGGGCTAAGTCTAAAAATTCTACTTCCAGTTTACTAGGGGTTTAAATCTCTCTTCTAACAAAAGTACACAAAACTGACCAAGTATTATGGTGGTGGTGCCTTGATAAAGAATTCTATCAACAAGAACTATGTCCGAGCAAAATAAATAGTCTAAGCAGTAATGAAATCAATAATATCAACTATCTATCAAACTCAACACTAAGCAGTATAGAATCTATATCCCAGACTCATCATTAAAATTTATTTTTCTCATGTTACTGATATAGAAACAAAAATATTTTTGTTTTTGAAAACTAATTTTCGAAATTCATTTCTCAAGTACTTCTCAAGTACACCCTCCCCCAACTTAACATATGCATTGTCCTCAATGTATAGAAATTAAGTAAATGAAATGAATGAGAAAAAGGGAAGATGTTACCATTGATGCCGAATATCAAAATTAATCCCAAAAATAAGAACATTTCCTTTTACCAATTTTATTTATTTATTTATTTATTATTATTATTATTTTTTAGTTAGGTCTTTTTAAGTCAGATCCCTAAGACTATATATCATGCATTATCAATTTGGAGTGAGGAGATCAGATTTTCTTACCCAAATCGATTTTAATGTTTGGAGGGGCGAGGAGGTCTCACCTTGTGGGTTGTCAAAAATACTCCTTGATATGCCGAAAAGATTGCTGGTGAAGTTGCTTCTTTACCTTGAACTATTTTAGGTCTGATGATTGTGTGATAGGCCTTGTGGTTCCTCTGTGTAGAAGATTAACGAAAATCTTTCTTTCTAACAGGACAATAATATCTTATGTGCCCTTTACCACCACAATAATGATAATGGATGTCTTGTTGACTGCGCTCAAGGTGGGCGGTAGACTGGTTCACATACTTCTCTCTTTCAGACAATGATGGTGTAGAAGAGACTTCAATAGTGCAATGCTTCTTATCAATATGGTCCACTTTCTGCTTCAGAAGACTCATTTCAGTTTCTAGATTCTGTTGTTTTTCCAAAACTTCTTTAAGCTGATTCTCTAGTAATTGATTTTTCTGGGTAGAAGTCTGTTGTTCATCCTGAAATGTAGAGTTCATTTTCTCAAGGTATGATACTCTCTCTGCCAATTTTCCATTCTGCTCACTTAAATCCTAAATTTTCTGTAGAGATTCCAAGAACATGGCTAGCAACGCCTCTGTGGTGGGGTTCTCGTGTTCATCACAGTTTTCTGTAGATTGAGCACTCTCAATTGTATCTTCGAATGGGAAGGATTCTTGTATCATGCTATCAAGGAAGTACACCTCTCCACCTTCGGTGTCATCACAATCCTTATGCGATAGGTGAAAGATATTTATGTCCATGAACATCTTACCAAAGTTGATCTTTATTTCACCATTGTGACAATTTATCGAAGCTTTTGCGGTAGCGAGGAAAGGTCGGCCTAGAATAATTGGTATTTTATCAAAGGCTTCTTGGGTGTCTATCACAATGAAATACACTGGATAGTAGAAATCGGCTACTTGAACAAGAACATCCTCAACTATGCCTCTGGGAATCTTGGTAGAACGGTCAGCTAACTTCAATTTGACTTTTGTAGGCTTTAGGTTCTCCAGGCCCAACGCTTGGTACACATGATATGGCAAGAGATTAACACTAGCACCAAGGTCTAAAAGAGCATTACCCGTGAATTTTTCTCTTATCTTGCATGATATTGTAGGACTTCCTAGATCTTTGAGCTTGACTGGAGCTTGTTGATGGATAATAGATGTTGTTTGTCCAGCTAGAAACGCTCGCTTTGGAACATGAGTACTTCTCTTTATGTTGCATGCATCCTTCAAGAATTTGTCATATGATGGGAACTACTTGATTTCTTTGAGAAAGGGGATATTGATGTTATCTTTCTCAAATGCCTCTTTCATCTCTAAAAATTGCTTGTCCTTTTTGCTTTGAGCAAAAAACATAGGAAAAGGTGCCTTTGGTACTAACACATCAGCATGTGTTTGCTCTTCTTTCTCTTTGGCATTCTTGCATATCTTGTCTTGGTCATCTTGAGAAATGGGAGTGGAAAGGATTTCCCCCACTTCCTTTTGAACTTCATTTGAAATCTTGACCGATTGCTCTGTAGCAATGTCATCATGAGAAGGTAAGTCAACCTTGTTGTTGTCTATCTTCAATCGATCCGAGAATAGTAATCGAGTTGACATGATCATGGAGTTGATCGAGTACTAGAAGTTGTCCTAATGTGGCATACATCTTCACTCTTCAATATTGGTTCCAATAAGCTAGGTTGAGTGGCTTGTGTCTTCTGAGACAAAGCGGTGGTGAGTTGGTCGACCTTAGCCTCTAGAGACTCCATTCTAGAACATTGACTTGCCTCGAGATTCTTTGGAGATTGAGTGAGACTGTTGCAAGAAGCTCTAGAACACTTTCAAACTTCTGATTTTTCTGTGATAGCAAAGTAATTGCATTCTCTCCGGGTTGGCGGTCGCGGCATAATTTCTCCTAGGATCAGACACTAACTCTCCACTTGTATTGGAATTTTGCTGAGAGTATAACTGTTGTTGAGGAACCAACTGTGAAGCTTGACTTGTCTATGGAATATAACTTTGATTTTGTGAACCTGGGGGTCCATCGTTCTGTCTCCAATAATTGCTTTGAAAGTTATTACCACCTTGGTTGGGCCTCTGAAATGAGTTAATATTGTACTCTCCAACTGATGCATGTTGATAGTAAACAGGACATTCTAGAGTTGCATGAGAAGTATCCGAACAGACTTCACAGCATTGGCTAGCTTGCATGACTAGGAGAGATTTAGCTTGAGACTTGTAGAACTTGGAGGGATTCATAGAGAACTGATTAAATTTCTTACTCAGAGTTCAATGTTGGTGGCCAGGCTGGCCAATGTAGACTTCAGTTCTTGATCTGATTGTTCATGTGCTTGGTAACCAAATTGCTTTGGCTCCCCATGCTAGCGACATCCACGTTGCTAGTAGTCCATTGTTGTGTTTCTTCAGCTAAATTCTCGAGAAAGTTGTAAGCTTCCTCTCCATCCATTGATGTAAATTTGCCTTTGTGCATTGACTGTATCATCTGCTTGTTCATCATCGAGAGTCCTCGATAGAAAAAATGAGCCAGTGTGCTCTTGTCATATCCATGATGTGGACATGGGACTAGTAGATTATTGAATTTCTCCCAGCTTTGATGATATTCTTTAGTCACCTTTCCTTTGAAATTGCTGATAGCTTGCTGCATGGCATCTGTCTTCTGGGGTGGGTAGAACTTGTTCATAAACTTTGTTCTCAACTTCTCCCAGTTGTCTATTGAATTGATCGGCTGTGCAGTTAACCATTTGGAGGCTTTACCTTTGAGTGAGAGCGGAAAAAGAATCAACTTGATACTCCCATCTTTGATATTTTGGTTCTTGAAAGTTCTGAGGACTGATAGAAATGTGTTCATGTGAACATATGGCTAAACATTGTCTGACCCATTAAACTTTGGAAGCATAGAGATTACTGATGCTTTAAGTTCAAACTGGTTAGATTCTGTCTCTTGAAAAGCAATACTGCTTGGTGGGTCTCCAATGATTGGTGAATAGAAATCACTCAGCTTCTTCCTCTAATGTGCTTGCATGGGTGGGATAGATTCAGGATTATTGGTGTCCACAACACCTCCATCCTTTCGTGCGGCCATTGTATCAATCCTGTCTAGTATTCTTGCTATGCGAAGATGATGAAAACTATCCTACTATGCTTGAATGCAATTAAACTAATATGCAACTATTCTAAATTATACTAATATGCAAAACTACTTTCCTTCAACTGGGTTGGGCTTTGCAGCTAGTATCTCGCCCGTTGTCTAAAGCTCTCTCTTCTAGGGTTATGGTGAATCACTTGGATTGCTTAAGTACCACGGCCCACAGACGATAGTCCGTTTGTCAAGATTCAGACAAGAAACACTAGAGTTTGATATTTCGCTGTGTTGGCTTACAACTTCAATTGTTGAAAAGGTCCTAAATGCAATTATACTAGAAAGCAATAAAACTAAACTATGATGCAACTATACTAAGAAAGCAATAAAACTAAACTACGATGCAACTATACTAAGAATGAAATAAAAAGAATGAAGATTCAACTAACCTAGATGGTAGATCTTGTCTTCGAGATGTCCTTCAAGCTTCTCTTTTTCTCAAAAGGATGGATGATGCGGCTAATTATACCTCAATATCCAAAGTTCTAATCTTGAAAGAAAATGTTAAACATAAACAACTTAAAACGGCAGCGGCGCCATTTGACACTCACTCCTTTGTGTGTGTGAGATGTGGTATATGGATGATGTAGATAGATGATGGTCGTTGAACAAAAAGAAGAAGCGTATCAAAACCTAATTATCCCTCAATAAGTAAAGGATGAGTAGGGCATCGTTCCACTTTTAAGTGTATGTTTATATGAAGGACAAGACTGGAAAGGGGGGGTTTGAGGGATTAAAAACTATAATTGTAGAGATTTTAGATTCTAATGCTAAACTAAACTAAACTAACTAAACTTATACTAAAGCTAAGAATTGGAAATAGGGAGAGAATATGAGAGAGATAGATTCAAGAGATTCAAATCCACCAATGCTTTTGATTCAATGACTTTTTGCTTCATGTTGTTCTCCAAATAGACTACAATTGGGCAATCGAGCGAGTGCCGATGCCTTTTTGGGTGAAACATCGTTAAACAATTAACTCTATTTAAGGTTGTTCCTATGTTCATATTACTGATATCTTCTTTCCTTTTATGTGAGCTTGGGCAGCTATTCAATGAATCACCATCTAAGGCAAACACAAGGAATACTTCCCTTACTCTAAAACAGTACACAACTAGAAGAAAAATAGAGAATAATAGTATAATATTCAATTACAATAAATAAAACCCTATTCTAGCATTATATTCAATTGCAATAAATAAAAGCATGTCACTATCAAATATTCAATTGCAATAAATATAACCCTAAGTGATAAGCGCATAAATGTTATATATTTATGCTCAATTTTATATTAGTTAGTCCGTTTATTTTATTTGTTTGATTTAGTTAGTGTGTTTTTAGTGATTTTGCAGGATTGGAGTTAACTTGATTAAAAGTGTTGAAACTGTCGAGATTCGAAGATATTAGTGTGTGTACGTTGATCTAGTTCAGTGGAGGTATCCGGTGTTGGTCAAGATATTATTTGCATGCATTGGATTTGGCCTTGTTGTCTGCTAATGAGAATTTGGGCCCGGTACCTTACTACCTCACCGTCAGTAATAGAGAAACAAAGCTATGGATATGAATATTTGGTGAATGCACATGAAGACGAAATTTAAGTGAGCACGCGACCTGTATTCTCTAGCTTTGACCTTTGGTTGGACTTTAAGTATTTGGCCTCAAGTATTTGAATTGAGCGAAAATGTGGTCATGAGCTTAAAGTCACATGGCTAAATTAAAAGAAAGTAAGGAGCTGTGAGTGGGAATATGGAGCGAAATTAGTTATGGCTCATGAGCTTACATGACCAGCAAAGGGGTGGACCAAGAAAGACCGGACCATGTGCACTCAACTCAAACTAAAGGCCAACTATCTATCCTACCTACTGGACCACCAGATTGGAACATTAGTTCCTTCTCCATTTCACTTCTCACGAATAGAACCACAAAACCCCCTTAAATTCTGGCGAATTGATCGAAATCGAACCAAACAACTAAATAACCCACAAACCCACACACTACATTACCATAAACTCTACTCATTCTCGCGAATAGTAAGGAAAACCCAAAACAGCATCTCCTTTAATTCGGACTTGGATCGAAACCGAAACTCTTGCGATCGACTTCGAATTCCATTCGAAATCAAACACTGCTAAAACCGAAACCTCTATATATACAAGTAAAAAACAAAGAGAGGGGGGGACTCGAACCACGGAACATTTAACATAATACGGAGGGGAGCCAAGAAGCGAGAATTGGAGACGACGGAAATCGAGAACAAGACGAAGGAAAGCCAAGGAGATTTCACTGTCGACATGAGTTCTCCTAACCTTTACTTTATTTTTAGTTTGATTATTATGTGTAGCTAAACTATTAGCTAGGGCTAAGATGAAGCCCTAGACTTGTATAGTTTTTTTTTTTTTTTTTTTTTATGTTTAATTAATTTTCTTGTTTCGGAACTTAAAGATTAAACTTGATTGATTTCTTTAGATAGTAATAGGATTACTTTCATTAATTATATCTTGCATGTTTTCATGTCTCGACTAATTAATAGTTAGATTATTCTCTTATTAATATCAATGCACTACGTTTATCATTTAAATAAATCTATGAAGAGTTGTAGTATAAAAAGACAACTCTTGCTAGGGATTTATATTTTCGTTTGCTGAAATCTAATCAATCTAATAAATATAAGAGCTTCATGATCAGATCTTCGAGAAAGCTAGGGTTACCTTTCCCTCGTGCTACTCGTAATTAAAAGAGAAGAACTATAAACTGATTTGACTAGGATAACCTACAACGGTCTAGGGTGGATTCGAATGTCTTAGTGTTTTCTTCGTTAATAGTTAATCCATTTAATTTATTGCTTTCATAGTAATTAGTTAATTTTAGTTAATAGTAATTCAAACTTCCATAAAAGAATATTGTTTGAATTAGTTAAGTATAATTTTAATACTCGTTTGTCTGAAGTAGCAATCCATGTGGGATTGACCAGTTTGCCGCAACTATTTTCAACGATAGCTGTGTGCTTGCGGTTTAACTAGGGTTAGATAAGTCTATTTAATTTAGACCGACTAAATTCCTATCAAGTTTTTGGCGCCGCTGCCGGGGATTGCAGTGGTACAATCGAGTTTTAGGGTCTTACTTAACGTAATTCATAGTTTAGGTTTAGTTGTAGTTTAGTTTTATTCCGTAGTCTAAGTGTTTGCTTTTGATTTTTACAGTTTTATATATATATATATATATATATATATATATATATATATATATATATATATATATATATATATATATATATATATTAGATCATACAAGTTCGAAGCTTAATAAAGAAGAATCAAAGAAGCTTGCTTGTTATCACCCGGCGTCGCAAGTGGCCCTTGAAGGTTCACGCCGGAGGTACGCTTTTAACTTTGTGGGGTTGAACTTTTGTATTTGTCTGTTTTCATATTTTTTCTTGCATTTAGGATTGGTTAAGTCACCTTTGACCAGCCTTAGACATATTGCATTAGGATAGGTTTTAGTCCGCTCACTAGGAAAACTCGTTTGACACGTGGATCGAGTGACGGTGCTTTTAGCACAAGAACTGGGAATCGTGTTATCCGGGTTTAGGAGCATTTTTTTTTTTATTAAAAATTCAATTCAGTTTGAGACTTGTTGCTTATTTTCTGTGATTGTGCATCATCCCACATCTTTCATTTTACGTCTGTTGTCTTTCATTGTAGAGTTAGGTTTTCATCATCTAGAGTCAGAGGTTGTGTATGGTAGAAACCCGTTATGAAAATCCTGATATAACACCTTTTGATCCGGAAATTGAAAGAACATTTCATAAGGGACCTACTAATCCAAACCAAGGCGAGTTAGAAAAACATTTGTTAGAAATGGCAGCAGAACCCGAAGTTAAAACCCTTAAAGACTACTATTATCCAGTCCTTAATTCTAATCCTTCTTGCATTGATTTGCCTGCATGTGATGCTAATTTTGAGTTAAGGGCGGCCATCATAAACTTGCTTCCCCAGTTCCATGGTCTTGATTCTGAAGACCCTTATCTTCACATTAAGGAGTTCTTAGATATATGTGGTACTTTTAACTTCCCTAGAGTCCAACCAGAGATTATCAAACTCCTCCTCCTTTCCTTTTCTTTGAAGGATAAGGCAAAGTTGTGGTTGAATTCCTTAGAGTCTAAGTCTATCACTACTTGGGATTAGTTGAACATTAAGTTTCTCATTAAATTCTTTCCCATGCACAAGACTACTAGCCTTCGGCGACATATCATGCATTTTACTCAAAAAGAGGGTGAAGAGTTTTATATATGTTGGGAAAGATTTAAAGATCTTCTTTTGAGGTGTCCTCACCATAATTTTGTGAAATGGCAATTAGTGCAGTTTTTCTTTAAGGGGTTGTCGATTTCACACCGTTAGTTTGTTGAGTCCCGAAGTGGGGCATATATCCTCTCTTTGCAAGAGGATGCAGCTTGGAAACTTCTTGAGACAATCTCTGAAAGTTCTCAGCAATGGGAATCTCCAGGAAGGGTCTATGATAAAAGTGTACAAGTAGCTGCTGAACCAAAAAGGGGTGGTGTTTATGAGGTGAGAGGCGATTTTGAGATGAGTGCCAAACTAGCCAATCTTGCTAGGGAGGTGGAATCCTTGAAGTTAAAAGGGGAGAGTTCTCATGTCAAGTCAGTTAGTCAAGTATGTCGCCTATGTGAGAGAGTCCCACGACCCCAAACGTGTCCTTCTATCTCTGCGTTCAATGAGTGTATAGCTGAACAAGCTAATGCACTCAACCATATAATAAGAAACCGTTTGGTGACCCTTACTCTAACACATATAACCCTGGGTGGAGGAATCATCCCAATTTTTCATGGAAAAATGGACCGCGATCAAACCCGATCGGGGTGTCACCTCGTGAATCCTCCTTCCCAATCATATGCTCAAGTTCCTTCCAACCCAGTTTCAGCAATACCAAGAACCACCTCCACCATCTAAGAAACCATCTCTTGAGGACACTCTTAGTCTTTTCATGCAGAGTTCCTTCAATTTCATCAAGACACCCAACAATTTCAAAAGGATACCCAACAGAGTTTGCATTCAAACGCGCCAATCTATTCATGGGTTAGAAATTCAAATGGGTCAAATTGCTAATACTTTGAATGAGAGGGAAAATGGTAGGTTTCCTAGTCAACCAGTGGCTAATCCAAAGGGACAGTATGAAATAGGCTCTAACTTGAGCCAAGAGCACCACCAGGAGCAAGCCAAGTCTATTACCGTTCTTAGAAGTGGTAAACATATTGATAATAGGGTTGAGATGCCTAGGGATGATGAGGTTAGATCTGATCCTATAGAGTGTGAGGGCGAGAAGAGTGTTGTAAGTGGGTCTAATAGTCGTGATACTTCTAAGAAGTGCTTAGAGCCTCCTACGTCTTCCAAGTCTAGTCCTGTACCATCTTATATACCAAAAGCCCCTTTTCCTGAGAGGTTAGTTCATGCTAAGAAAGGAAATACTTTTAATGAGATAATGGAGATGTTTAAGCAAGTTCATATTAATATTCCGTTACTTGATGCTATAAAACAAGTTCCTTCTTATCCCAAGTTTCTTAAGGATATGTGTACGCAAAAATGTAAGTTGAATGTGCATAAGAAAACTTTCCTCACTGAGCAAGTGAGTTTGATTATTCAAAACCGCACTCCACCTAAGTTTAGAGATCCAGGATGCCCTACTATTTCCTGTGTTATAGGTGATCATATGATTGAGAAGGCATTACTTGATTTGGGGGCTAGTGTTAATTTGTTACCTTATTCAGGTTTATTTACAGCTTGGTCTTGGTAAATTGAAACCTACGCCGATTACACTTCAACTGGCAAATAGGTCTGTCAGGGTTCCACGTGGTATTGTTGAAGATGTTTTGATTCAGGTTGATAAATTTTATTTCCTAGTTAATTTTATTGTTCTAGAAACACAACCTGTTCAAGATCTTAAACACCATATTCCTGTCATCTTAGGTCGTCCATTTTTGGTCACATCCAATGCTATCATTAAATGTCGTAATGGAGTGTTGAAGCTTTCTTTTGGTAATATGACTACAGAACTTAATGTGTTTAATGTGACTCAACAACCTCCTGAACCTGATGATCTTTGGGATGTTAATCTTATTGAAAGTGTGGTTCACAAGACTTTCTTGGAAAGTTATTCTGATGACCCTCTTGAGTCTTGTTTAACTCACTTTGGTGGTGATTTTGATGTGGATAATTCTATTTGTGAAGTAAATGCTTTGCTTGATGCCACCCCAATCTTAGATACTAATAAGTGGAAAACCAAGGTAGAACCTCTTTCTCCTTCTGAGTCTAAACCAGTTCCTTCCATAGAGAGTCCTCCTAAGCTTGAGTTGAAACCATTACCTGATACTCTTAAGTATGTCTTTTTGGGACCTGATGAGACTTTGCCTGTTATTATTGCTTCTAATCTTGATAGTGAACAAGAGAGTAAATTGCTTAGGGTTCTTAGAAACCATCAAACAACTTTAGGGTGGACTATTGCTAATATTAATGGGATAAGCCCCACTGATTGTATGCATCATATTCATCTAGAGGAGAATGCTAAACCAACCCGTGAGTTCCAGAGACGGCTTAATCCTAACATGAAAGAGGTAGTGAGAGCCGAGGTTCTCAAGTTGTTAGATGCGGGTATCATTTACCCCATCTCCGATAGTTAATGGGTGAGTCCGGTTTAGGTTGTCCCTAAGAAGTCTGATATTACGGTAGTTAAGAATGCGAATGGCGAGTTAGTTCCTACCCGTATGACTACTGGGTGGCATTTTTGTATTGACTATCGTAAGTTGAATCTAGCCACTAGGAAAGATCACTTTCCTCTTCCTTTTATTGACCAGATGCTTGAACGTTTAGCCGGTCATAAGTATTATTGTTTTCTCGATGGTTATTCCGGTTATTACCAAATATGTATTACACCTGAGGATCAATAAAAGACTACATTTACTTGTCCTTTTGGAACTTTTGCCTACCGTCGTATGCCATTTGGGTTATGTAATGCACCCGGTACCTTCCAGAGATGCATGCTTAGCATTTTTTCTGACATGGTAGAGAGGTTTCTTGAGGTGTTTATGGATGACTTCTCTGTATTTGGCGATTCTTTTGATGAGGGTTTGCACCATTTGGAATTAGTGTTAATTAGGTGCAAGGAGAAGAATCTTGTGTTGAATTGGGAGAAGTGTCATTTTATGGTTCAACAGGGTATTGTTCTTGGTCATATTGTTTCTACTAAAGGAATTGAGGTCGATAAGGCTAAGATTGATGTCATTTCTAGTCTTCCACCACCTAAGACTGTGAAAGATATTAGGTCTTTTTTAGGTCATGCTAGATTTTATAGGCGATTCATTAAGGACTTTAGCAAGATTTCTCGCCCCTTATGCAATTTACTTGGTAAGGACGTTGATTTTGTCTTTGATGATGATTGTTTGAAAGCTTTTGAGAAGCTTAAGCATTTATTAACTACCGCTCCTATCATACAACCACTTGATTGGAGTGTGCCTTTTGAGTTAATGTGTGATGCATCGGACTATGCTATTGTGGCTATTTTAGGTCAACGGTTTGATAAGTTGCCCCATGTAATTTATTATGCGAGTCGAACTCTTAATGATGCCCAAATGAATTACACTACAACCGAGAAGGAGTTGTTAGCTGTTGTGTTTGCTTTAGACAAGTTTAGGTTTTATCTCATAGGGTCTAAGGTTGTCGTGTTTACTGATCATTCGGCTTTGAAGTATCTTCTTTCTAAAAAGGATGCTAAAGTGCGTCTTATTCGTTGGCGAGTCATTCCCCAATACAGATAAATCGGACGTTGCTTGATTTTTTGTCATTTTAATTTGTTTTTTTAGTATAGGGCTTCAAGAATCAAGCAACGTTCGATTTATCTGTATTGGGGAATGACTTCCCAATGGTTGTTATGTGGCTCGGGTTCAGCCTTATGTGTGAGTTGAAATTGCCTTCAAGGGCCCAAAACATAAAAGTAAACTAACATTAAAACTAATCTAATGTATTAACTAGAGCTAAACGTAATTAGAGTATTGATTACCATGTTGATTCAAAGTGCACGAGCGTATGATTCACGACTCGCCTCGCATACTTGAACTTCCTAAGACAATGAAAACTCAAACTCTTGGTAAGTTGCACAACTTCAACCAAGTGTTCCACTCACATCAATCTAAATAACAAATCAAAAACTCATTTTTTTCAATTTTTTGCCGTTTTTTTTTTCTTTTCTTTTAATCTCTATCTATTACAACAAAGTCTACTGATTTATACTACTCTATTATAAAATTGGAGTTTCACAGTACAACTACACACTGAAAATGAATGAACTATGAAAAAATGAGACATCACTATGCTGAGGTGGCTGGGCGGTCGCGCACTCGGTCGGTTCTGACCAAGTCAGTTCGTCTTCCAGTAGCAGCTTCATCTTTTCTCTAGCGTGTGGATCTCAAACCTGGATTTGCAAAACAATAGATTAGTAATAAAAAATAACGAAATATATTAACAAAAATTAGAAAAACAAGAAATGAAAGGGTGAAAGTGATGCTTCTCTCCTTAGATGCTCAACCAAACATCCTTATTCCTTCAATCCATGATGGCGACGCCATTTAAAGTTGTAGTTCTGGGAGTCTTCAAAAGATATTGAATGAAGTTCACCATAAATTGTTTAGAACTTGGATGAAAGGGAGTCTTGAAGGAGAAAAGGTAGGTTTCTTAGCTTTCGGACTTATTTTGCTAACTCTAGTTGTATGGAAGAACATTAGAAAAGACTAGTTGATTGAAAGCACAAACATTGAAAGAAATGACTTGATTGAAATGAAGAACAAACTTGAAAGAAATAACTTGATTGAATGAAGAACAAAAACTTGAAGAAATAACTAGATTGAAAATGAAGAACAAAAAGTAAATAACTTGAATGTAAAATTACTTAAAAATAAAAATCCTACATAACACTAGAATAAGTTTAGGTGTATTCTCTCATCCTACTTTTGAGTTCTTATACCCCTACTTTTATAAAAGATTGATTTGCCCTCTCCCATTACATTTGAGACACCTCACCAAGTTTGCTTTGTGTTTTTCCTTTTTGCTTTTTGCTTTTACTTTTTGATTTCTTCTTGATCAAGTTAGGTTTCAGAGAAAGCCTTCTTTTGTGTCAAGGACATCTATCTCTGGTCTTCTGAGTTAAGGACTTGACTTTCAGCTCTCTGGGTTGGAGTCCTTGACCTTTAACCTTTGACTTTGACTTTGACTTTTTTAGTACTTTTTCATAGCAGCTTCGAGTCTTCATAATAAGCTTTTGGTGCTAAGATGCAGCTTTTATGATAAGTGGTATGAATTGCTCTGTAACTTGGAAAAGACAATAAAAGCTATGACTTGTATTTTCATTATGCATAAGAAGGGGCTGTAATGCAGTAATGTAAGGGTAATAAAACGCACATTTTTTAGCTGATCAATAGGTCAGAAACATGGGTTACAAAAATGTGCATTGTTCTCATATAAGAACAAAATAGAAGCTTCCACTGTGATATTGTGAGATATAAGGCGTTTACAAGTTTATTTGTCTTAGGTGTTTGGCTTAAATTGTGAGATATGTATTCTCTTAAATGCAGTGGATTTCTAGTTTGGCTCAAATTCATTTCTAGTATCAGTTTCAGAACAGACAATGAGCCTTTCAAGGTTAGGTGTTTAAGACTTTAAGTGTGGATTTGTGGAGAAATAATTAGGCAGGACAATCCATCATGGAGGTAATACCATAAGTAAACTGGTCGGGATTCAAAGCTACTGTAGCTGATGTCATTGAAGCCATTTCTTGGAGCCTTCCAAGCTCAGTAACCAATGTGTTCAATAAGCTTGGGATTGATCTCTTAAGACTACCACCTCCTAGTACGTGGGGAGGAGGATTTAAGAATATGGAAACTTGAAACAGTCAAAAAGAAGAAAAATAAAAAAACATGGCACAAGAAAGTCTGGGTCACACATATTCATCCTCGTGCTGCTAGCCTATCTTGGAAGCTCTTTCGAAAGTCTGTTCCAACAGATGACCGCATCATGAAAACTGGTATTAAACTCGTTTCTCGATGTCATTTCTGCCATCAAGAAGCAGAGTCGGCCCAACATATGCTATGTGACTGCACTAAAACCAAAGAGTTATGGGCTTGGGTTGCTAGCCTGTTTGACCTTCAACTCACCGAACTTAACTTCATGATTCTCATAGGACTCTCTAAAGGTCGAAGCTCCATTATATAAGATCTCTGGAATGCAGATGTAATTCACCTTATGGTGTAAATCTGGAAAACTCGCAACAAAATTCACTTTGAAGACCTTCCAATTAACTTTTTCCATATGAAGAAGTCTATAGTGCAGGGAATTAGAGTGTCAAGCTTGCTTTCTAAGGCAGAATGTACAATGGTGTCCTGGACCTCAGAATTCTTAACAAACTTCAAGTGAAGAGCAAAGGTACCCCACTACAAGGTATCAAAAAAGTACATTGGTATCCACCTTTAGGCCCGATCATCAAATTTAACACTGATGGGTCAGTCCTCGGCGTCCCAACTAGAGGGGGTGCTAGTGTAGTTTTTAGAAATAAGGACTTAGCAATCATGGGGGGTTCTTGCAGTTGGGCTAGGTGAAGTTACATCATTTTAGGCTGAGTGCACAACCATTGTCTACGCAGCGGAGAAAGCTAAAGACATGAACTGGAATAGAATATGGATATAGGCGGACTCACAGGCTACTGTCACGACATTCTTAGGGAATGATATACCATCATTACTTAGAGCTTGTTGGAAGCATGCAACCAAGGACTTGCAAGAACTAAAAATATCACACATCTAGAGGGAGGGCAATTTTGGAGCTGACTCAGCAACCAGGAAGGGTTCTTCAATGTCTTTAGGATGTATTTCTTGGAGTTTGAGTAGACCCGATTTTGTAACTTGCATAGAAAGCCCTTTTAGGACTTATTATAGGTTTAAGTAATTTCGGTTGTAAAGCGATGTACTTCATCCTCATTTCTTTCTAATAAAATTCCTTATTTTCGTGAAAAAAAACAAATGTTCCTTTCCCTCTCTATATATTGCTCTTTTGCCCCTTTTTAATTTGGTTAACTTATATGCGGGTTTACAATTATATGATAGGTTGCAATGGAAAGATTTACAAAAAAAATTGTAAACATGATTAAGGCAGAAGAGCCGTTTGAATCTCAAGTGGGTCCAATTATTCTTGCTCAGGTACATGATTTGTATTAGTAAGTAACTAAATTCATTTAATTACTTGTTAAAGGTTTATACTTTACCAAATTTGTTGATTATGAAATATAATGAGCTAGCTAACTGAGAAGCAGACTTATACTTGCTCAATTTGGATTCACAGATAGAAAATGCGAATGGGCTTATAGAGTATGAGCCTAGTCCTCTTGCTTGAGCATATACAGACTTTGTGGCAGAAATCGATGTGGGTCTTGGCACTGGAGTCCCTTGGATTACGTGTGATAAGTTCTCAAAAAATGCAATTTAACCATCGATTATGCCTCTTGTTTAGCCATCTTAGTGGACTAATAATGTTTGTAAGTTATGTTTTATGATTCTACAGGTGAAAAAGAGAGTTTGGTGGAATATAAGAGAAAAAGGGGTAAAACGGAGCAATTCGGAGCATTAAGGATCACATGGGAAGCCCGTGGACAATCATAGAAAAGGGCAAGGAATTGAAGCTATTAAAGATGTGACTTGGACCTATTTTAAAGCCTATTTGGAAGCCCAAGGCCAAAGGATTCGTTGCTTGGACCAAAGCCTGCAAAAGATGATAGAAGGATAGAGCAAAAGAGGAACGACACTGTAGCCATTTTCTTCTCAGTTTTGGAGACGAAGTTGGACTCTGAAAGAAGTTGATTTGTACTAGGAAACAAATGGCGGTTTGGAATGCTTCTAGAACTCATTGTAACCCCTATAAATAGAGGACCTAAGTGCCTCATGTAATTGGCCAATTCACTTATATTCTTATCTCCAGAACTTGAGGCAAAGAGAGATTAATAATAAAAGATTCGGTTTTAACTAGTCGAGTCTTAATAAATTAGTCTTTTTAGTCTTATGTTCTTTGACTCTTCTTCTTCTCGTTCTTCATGTTCTTCCTTCTTTATGGAAGGCTAATCTTCTCTTTCAAGGGAGGAGATGAAGCCGATGCTTAAGGTTTAATGATTCTTCTAGTTCATGGTGTTCTTCAATCAGGTTAGTTATTTATGTTTTTAGTTATTAGTTCCATTGCCCAAACCAGGGGATGAAAGTATAGAATGGGGTTTATATTTTGCAATATTAATATCATGTTAGTTGACACTCGCTCCTAGGGCTACAATTAATTATATTAATTATATTTTTTTTTTTTTTTTTTTTTTTTTTTTTTTTTTTGTTTGTTTATTGAATATAGATAGATGATGTAGATGGACAAAATAGAAGCATATCAAAACCTAATTATCCCTCAATAAGTAAAGGATGAGTAGGGTATCGTTCTACTTTTAAGTGTATGTTTATATGAAAGACAAGACTGGAAAGGGGTTTGAGGGATTAAAAACTATTATTATAGATATTGTAGATTCTAATGCTAAACTAAACTAAACTATTGAGAATTAATAAGAGAGAGGGAATTCAAGAGATTAGAATCCACCGATACTTTTGATCTGTGACCTTCTGTTTCATGGTTGTTCTCACAAGTAGACTACAATTAGGCAATCGAGCGAGTGCTGATGCCCTCTTGGATGAAACATCATTAACGAATTACTCTACTTAAGGTTGTTCCTATGTTTATGCTACTAGTATCTTCTTTCCTTTTCGTGAGCTTGGGTAGCTATTCAATGAATCACCATCTAAGGCAAACACAAGGAAAACTTCCCTTACTCTAAAACACTGCACAACTAGAAGAAAAGTAGAGAATAATAGTATAATATTCAATTACAATAAATAAAACTCTATTCTAGCATTATATTCAATTGCAATAAATAAAAGCATGTCACTAGCAAATATTCAATTGCAATAAATAAAACCCTAAACTAGCATAATATTCGAGTGCAATAAATAAAAACCTTAATCTATAGTTCCATTCTCTGGTCTAGGCAATGGAACTAATAACTAAAAACATAAAGAACTAACCTGACTGAAGAACACCATGAACCAGAAGAATCATTAAACCTTAAGCACCAGCTTCATCTCCTCCCTTGAAGGAGAAGATTAGCCTTCCATAAAGAAGGAAGAACACGAAGAACGAGAAGAAGAAGAGTCGAAGAACATAAGACTAGAAAGACTAACTTATTAAGGCTCGGCTAGTTAAAACCGAATCTTTTATTATTAATCTCTCTCTACCTCAAGTTCTGGAGACAAGAGTATAAGTGGATTGGCAAATTACATGAGGCACTTAGGTCCTCTATTTATAGGGGTTCCAATGAGTTCTAGAAGCAGTCCAAACCGCCATTTGTTTCCTAATACAAATAGACTTCTTTCAGAGTCCAACTTCATCTCCAAAACTGAAAAGGAATTGGCTACAATGTCGTTTTATACGTCTGGACACACGATTCATGCGTCTCAGACGCGAAAGTCTATTTTGTCTCTTCTGCTCTATCCTTCTATCCTCTTTTGCTGGCTTTTGTCCAAGCAACGAATCCTTTGGCATTGGGCTTCCAAATAGGCTTTAAAATAGGTCCAAGTCGCATCTTTAATAGCTTTAATTCCTTGGCCTTCTCCATGATTGTCCACGAGCTTCCCATGTGATCCTTAAGGCTCGAATTGCTCCGTTTTACCACTTTTTCTCTAATATTCCACAAAACTCTCCTTTTCACCTGTAGAATCATAAAACATAACTTACAAACACTATTAGTCCACTAAGATGGCTAAACAAGAGGCATAATCGAGGGTTAAATTGCACTTTTTGAGCATTTATCACTACTGTTCTTTACTTTTCTTCTAGTAGTATAGGTCTTTAGAGTTAGGGAAGTATTCTTTGTGTTGCCTTAGAAGGGGTAGCTCAGGGAGTGGCTGCCTAGGGGAAGTATTCATTGTGTTTGTCTTAAGTGGTGATTCATTGAATGACCGCCCTATTAGGAAGTACTCCTTGATGTTCTCTCGGTAATACATTGAATGGCTGCCCGAGCTTATATAAAAGGAAAGAAGATATTAATAGCATAAACATAGGAACAACCTTAAGTAGAGCTAATTGTTAATGATGTTTTGTCCAAGAGGGCATCGGCATTCACTCTATTGCCTAATTATAGTCTACTTGTAAGAACAACCATGAAGCAGAAGGTCATATATCAAAAGTATTGGTGGATTCTAATATCTTGAATTCTCTCTCTTATAAATTCTCAATAGTTTAGTTAATTCAGTTTAGTTTAGCATTAGAATCTAAAATCTCTACAATCATAATTTTTAATCCCTCAAACCCCCTTTCCAGTCCTGTCTTTCACATAACATACACTTAAAAATGGAACGATACCCTACTCATCCTTTACTTATTGAGGGATAATTAGGTTTTGATACGCTTCTATTTTGTTCAATGACCATCATCCATCTACATCATCCATATACCATATCATAAACACAAAAGGAGCGCGTGTCAAATGGCACTCCTGCCGATTTAAGTTGTTTATGTTTAACATTTTCTTTCAAGATTAGAAGTTTGGATCTTGAGGTAATTTTAGCCGCATCATCCATCCTTTTGAGAAAGAGAGAAGCTTGAAGGACATCTCGAAGACAAGATCTACCATCCAGGTTATTCGAATCTTCATTCTTTTTATTTCATTCTTAGTATAGTTGCATCGTAGTTTAGTTTTATTGCTTTCTTGTATAATTGCATTTAGGATCTTTTCAACAATTGTAGTTGTAAGCCAACACAACGAAACATCAAACTCTAGTGTTTCTTGTCTGAATCTTGACAAACGGACTATTGTCTGTGGGCCGTGGTACTTAAGCAATCCAAGTGATTCACCATAACCCTAGAAGAGACAGCTTTAGACAATAGGCAAGATACTAGCTGTAAAGCCCAACCCTATTGAAGAAAAGTAGTTTTACATTTTAGTATAATTTAGAATAGTTGCATATTATTTAAGCATTATATGATAGTTTTTCGTTATTTTCGTATAACATTTTCTAGTGTATGCCCCATCGTCCATATCATCATCCGGTAAGAACACAACAGTGGACGAGGTTCAACAACTGACTCACAAAAATACTAGACGAGATTGAAACAATGGCCGCATGCAATGATGGAGGTGTTTTGGAACCAATAATCCTGAAGCTATCCCACCCATGCAAGCACAACAGAGGAAGAAGTTGAATGATTTCTATTCGCCAATCATTGGAGACCCACCCAGTAGTATTATTTTTCAAGAGACAGAAGCTAACCAGTTTGAACTTAGAGCATCAGTAATCTTTATACTTCCCAAGTTCAATAGTTCAGACAATGTTCAGCTTTATGTTCACATGAACAAATTTCTATAAGTTTTCAGAACTTTCAAGAACCAGAATATCAGGGATGAGAGTATCAAGTTAATTCTTTTTCCACTCTCACTCGAAGGTAAAGCATCCGAATGGTTAACTGCGACGGCCGATCAATTCAATCAACATTTGGGAGAAGTTGAGAACAAAGTTTATGAACAAGTTCTACCCACCCCCGAGGCGGATGCCATGCATCAAGCCATCGAAACAATTTCAAAGGGAAGGTGGTCAAAAAATATCATCAAAGTTTGGGAGAAATTCAATAATCTGCTAGTCTCATGTCCACATCATGGTTATGATAAGAGCACATTTGGCTCATTTTTCCTTTCGAGGACTTTCTACTATGAACAAGCGGATGATACCAATCAATGCATCAAGGTAAGTTTTATCATTGGATGGAGAGGAAGCCTACAACTTTCGAGAATTTAGCTGAAGACACTCAACAATGGAGTACTAGCAATGAGGACGTAGCTAGAGTGGAGGGGGTGCCAAAGCAATTTGGCAACCAAATTCAAGAAGACCCAAATCAAGCGGTGATATCAATTATGACAAGCCTATCAACAAGACTTGAAACTTTGAACAAGAAGTTTGATCAGTTCTCCATGAATCCTCCAAAAGCAAACAATTTCCAAGCTAAACCTCAGCCATCCAAGCCTTGTTATGCCATTTGTGAGCTATGTTCTGATGAAGGCCACACCACTAAAGAGTGTTCGTACTATCTGGATACTAATGCAGAGGCATGTAGTATCAACTCTTTGTCGAGAAATAACTAGTTTAATCAGGGACATAATTATTGGAAGCCACAAAATATAAATCAGAGGAATTTTCCTCCGGATTCCAAAATCAGTTAAATCAGTTCTAGAATAACCAGTATCAGTTCCAAGACAGCCAACAACCATACAAAAATCAAGAGTCATACCAGAACCAGCAATACTAAGCCAACACAAATAGAGAGTTAGTACCAGATCTTATGAGTGGATAATTTGCCCCTACGCCTCAGTCGAGCAAAACATTTATCCCACATCTGGAAGAAGCTATCACCACCATTGTCAATGAGCTGAAATAGACAAATCAAAGAACCCAGAAGCTGGAGAATAACTTTAGTGTCATTCAAGGCCAAATAGGGCAAATTGCTGCCGCCTTGATGGAAAGATCGAAAGGAGCATTACCAAGCTAGCCGGAGCCAAATCCGAAAGGAAGAGGTGTCTTGCAGGTGGATAACTTGGAGATTACTCAGTCGAATCACCAAGTTAACGCTATCACCACTCTGAGGTCAGGCAAGAATGTTGAGAACAAGATTGTCTATGAACCAGGAAAAGATTCTATGGAGCCTAAGGTAGCTTATGTCCCCACCATCCCACCCAGTTCTAACATTCCAGATATATCTAGTGTTGTGCCACCTGCTGATGAAACTATTGCAAAAGAAGTTGAAGGAACTACTGTGGAAGTAAGTAAGAAGAAGCCATCATGAGTGACTCCACCTATCACTCCACTATATGTTACCAAGCCAATCGAAGCCGAAAGAAGAGAACCGATATTGAAGAATCCACCAGCACCGTTTCCTTCGAAACTAGGGAATACCAGAAATGATGACCAGTACAAGGGGATTTGTGATGCATTTCAAAATTTGCATATTAGTATCCCATTTCTGACCACCATCAAGCAAGTTCCCTCGTATGCCAAGTTCGTGAAATATCTAGTAAAGAAGAAGACCAACATTCCGAAAGAAGGTTTTATCGCTTAAAGATGTTCATCGTACCTACAGAATCTAGCGGTTGTGAAACTGAAAGATCCTGGAAGTCCAACTGTTACATGTAGAATTGGAGATTCTTTGGAGGAGCAAGCTTTATTAGATTTGGGTGCCAGTGTGAATCTTCTACCATATTTCTTCTACGAGAAGTTAGGCTTGAAGGATCTTAAACCGACTGATGTTACTTTACAGTTTGAGATAGATCAGTAAAGATACCTAAAGGAATCATTGAAGACGTCATAGTCAAGATCAAAGATTTCTATTATCCGGTTGATTTCATAGTACTCGACACAGAACCTACATCTGGTAGGCAGATACCAATAATTCTAGGCAGGCCATTCTTGGCCACTGCAAATGCACTCATCAACTATCGAAACGGTAATATGATGTTATCCTTTGGTAATATGAGAGTCGAGACCAATGTTTTCCATATGTTATAGCAACCATAGGAGGTGTGTGCTGTGAACGAGGTATGCATGATTGAAGCATTAGCACAGGATTATCTAACTCATTCATATCATGCTGATGAGTTGTTGAAAGCTCTGACAGACTCAGATTGTGAGGAACTTAATGTCGAGGCAATCAATGTGATTTTGGATTCATCACCTGTCATGGATGACATCAAGTTCAAAAAAAAAAATTTAAATCGCCTATGCCTGATGGACCATCTAAAGAGCTTAAAAAGGAGCCGCCTAAGCTAGAATTGAAACCTTTGCCGTCTACACTCAAGTATGTTTTCTTGGGAGATTTAGGAACCTACCCAGTAGTCATTGCATCAGATTTGACTAAGGAGCAGGAATTCAGGTTAGTAGCACTTTTAAAGGAACACAAGTCAGCTATAGGTTGGACAATTGATGATATCAAGGGGATCATCCCTATGATAGTTCAACATTGGATTCATTTGGAAGAGGATTCCAAGACTTCTAAGCAACCACAGAGGATGCTTAATCCAAAGATGAAGGAACTAGTTACAGAAGAGGTCGTCAAACTCTTTGACGCTGGTATTATCTACCCTATTTCTAATAGTCCGGGTTAGTCCAGTTCAAGTTGTACCGAAGAAGTTCGGAACCACAGTGATCAAGAACGAGAATAATTAGTTGATTCTAACCAGGATTTAGACTGGATGGAGAGTTTACATCGATTACAGGAAGCTGAATAGCGCATCGAGGAAAGATCATTTTCCATTACCTTTCATCGATCAGATATTAGAAAGATCAGCTGGACAAGCTTACTACTACTTTCTTGATGGTTACTCAGGATATTTTCAGATCCATAATCACCTTGAGGACCAAGAGAAGACCACATTCACATGTCTGTTTGAGGATTGTCTGCACCATCTCTCCTTAGTCCTTAAACGTTGTTATGATACCAACTTAGTTCTGAACTGGGAAAAGTGTCACTTCATGGTAAAGGAAGGGATAGTGCTGGGTCACCAAGTTTCAAAGGAAGGAATTCTAGTAGATCGATTGGAAATGTCTACAGGAAGTAAGCATGCTGCCGAAAGATCAGTTTTGAGATGGAAACCTAAGTGTTTACCACCTGTTAGTTTGTGGGATTTACTCCCCGTTGACCTTCAAAGGAAGATTATTTCTATGGCTCGTGTAGGGTTCGGTAAAAGTTCATTTGCGCGTAAGAGGAGATTGTGTAAGCTAGGTTGGTGTAAGAATTGCCATTCTGAAACTTGTCCTGGGTTACAACCATTAAGAGAAAATTGTGGGTACAAGGTATACTTTTGTCAATCATCTGCTAAGAGAGATCAGAAGAATTCCTACAAAGTGAAACCTAGTGGGTGGGAATACTAGTCTTGAGGATCTGACTATAACGGACTCAAAAGTCTTGAGAATGTGACTTTAAAAGATTCACATTACGTCTTAGGGAACTGACGTAAAAAGACCTAAACATTTGATTTGAACTAATTACTGATATTCGGCATCAATGGTAATATCTTACCTTTTTCTCATCCGTTTCATTTACTTCTTTATACATTGAGATCAATGCATGCATAAGTAAGGGGAGGGTGTACTTGAGAAATGAATTTTGAAAATTAGTTTTCAAAAACTAAAATATTTTTGTTTCTATATCAGCAACATGAGAAAAATAAATTTTAATGATGAGTCTGGGATATATATTCTATACTGCTTAGTGTTGAGTTTGATAGATAGTTGATATTATTGATTTCATTACCGCTTAGACTATTTATTATGCTCGGACATAGTTCTTGTTGATAGAATTCTTTATCAAGGCACCACCATAGTACTTGGTCAGTTTTGTGTACTTTTGTTAGAAGAGAGATTTAAACCCCCCAAACCCCTAGTAAACTGGAAGTAGAATTTTAAGACTTAGCGCATGAGACTTGAGCTTTATACCCATTCTTTGGAGAGTTCTTACGAAAAATCCGAGTTTTAGTGACTCAACATCTTTCAATTTTTTTATGTCGTTGTAATATAGCCTCATTATTTGTTGATTTGGTTAAATCACGAGGTGACATCAACTGGGGAGATAGCCATTAGGTCTTGTAGTCTATTCGAAACAGAGTATCATACTGATAAGTCAAGTAGTGAACCAATTCAGCCTTTATCCCACCTAGTAGGACCATCATGTTAAACCCTTTTGAGCCTTATAATAAGCCATTTTCTTTCATAAAACCCTTTATCCTTTACCCAACTCTAGACAAGGAGTATAGCCGAAACCTTTATCAGCCATACCCATATGTTTCTGAGAATACGGGGGAACAAGGAGGAAGAAAGAGCACAAAAGGAAGATTACAAGGAATTATCAGAGAGATACAATGAAGACCATCATTCTGTTCTAAGTGCATATCCAGTACTAATCAAGGATATAAAAAAAAAGTTGAACAGAATGGATGGAAAAGCTAAGACAAAGGAAGAATTTTCTCTGTAATACAGAATTTGAAGAAATCTTCTGGGAAAGAAGCAAAACCCCTAGTGTTTTTAGAAACAACCTTTGAATCCTTTTTACCTTTCCATCATAAACCAATACCCAAGTCAAGTCACAACCTATAACTTATCACTACAATATGGTACGAAGTCTAGAATAGGTGAGAGGATGCTAAAGTGAAGGACCCGATACTTTATATGTGATTGACATTCTTTCCATGAGACTACTGTCATCTAGAAGTCTGTTTTTCAAGGTAGTATGTGGGATGTTCGTATTTATTATTCTTTTCCCCACATACATGAGGTAAAATAGTATACCATCTTTTGAGAGATTCTTTTCTAAGAGTATGACCGGTGAGAATTAAAAGTCGAGATTATTTGTCTAAAGGTAAACTAGGGATTCCATTTCTTGGATAGGAGATTGACTAAGTACACATATAAGCCTTGGTTGAGAATTTTAACAATTTTTACTATCTCCCATCATAATCTATGAGTCTTTGTAGCAATGTAGTTAGCAATGGAGATCGTCTGTTGGAGTAAGCACTAAGTGGGTAAGGAATTTCTCTCTCTAAAAAATACTATCATTCTTGAATATGCTATTGATTGATTTTGTGGGTATATCACCTAAAAACCTTCACGAGACTATAACTCGTCTTTTTTGGGGTACTTAAAGGTTTAAAGCCTTGTTGCATATGGTAAATGCAATCGCGATGCCTGCGAAAGTGAGTTACGATTTTATTTTTGTTATTAGAATGTGATTTTGATCACTTATCATTTTTTTTTTATCTTATTTGCTAAGAGACTAGCAAAAGGCTAGTTGGGAGTTGTGATAAATGCTTAAAAAGTGCAATTTAACACTCGATTATGCCTCTTGTTTAGCCATCTTAGTGGACTAATAGTGTTTGTAAGTTATGTTTTATGATTCTACAAGTGAAAAAGAGAGTTTTGTGGAATATTAGAGAAAAATGGGTAAAATGGAGCAATTCGGTGCATTAAGGATCACATGGGAAGCCCGTGGACAATCATAGAGAAGGCCAAGGAATTGAAGTTATTAAATATGCAACTTAGACCTATTTTAAAGCCTATGTTGAAGCCCAAGGCCAAAGGATTCGTTGCTTAGACCAAAGCCCACAAAAGAGGATAGAAGGATAGAGGAAAATAGACTTCCTCGTTTGGGACGCATGGATCATATGTCCAGATGCATTTATCGCGTCTGAGACACAAGGATCGTGTGTCCAGACGCATGAAATGACACTGTAGCCACTTTCTTCTCAGTTTTGGAGGCGAAGTTGGACTCTGAAAGAAGTTGATTTGTACTAGGAAACAAATGGCGGTTTTGAATGTTTCTAGAACTCATTGTAACCCCTATAAATAGAGGACCTAAGTGCCTCATGTAATTGGCCAATTCACTTATATTCTTACCTCTAGAACTTGAGGTAGAGAGAGATTAATAATAAAATATTTGGTTTTAACTAGTCAAGTCTTAATAAATTAGTCTTTCTAGTCTTATGTTCTTCGACTCTTCTTCTTCTCGTTCTTTGTGTTCTTCCTTCTTTATGGAAGGTTAATCTTCTCCTTTAAGAGAGAAGATGAAGCTGATGCTTAAGGTTTAATGATTCTTATGGTTCATGGTGTTCTTCAATCAGGTTAGTTCTTTATGTTTTTAGTTATTAGTTCTATTTCCCACACCAGGGGATGGAAGTATAGAATAGGGTTTATGTTTTACAATATTAATATCATGCTAGTGTTCTTTACTTTTCTTCTAGTAGTATAGTTCTTTAGAGTTAGGGAAGTATTCTTTGTGTTGCCTTAGAAGGGGTAACTCAGGGAGTGGCTGCCTAGGGGAAGTATTCTTTGTGTTTGCCTTAAGTGGTGATTCATTGAATGGCTGCCCTATTAGGAAGTACTCCTTGATGTTGCTCTCGGTAATACATTGAATGACTGTCCGAGCTTACATGATAGGAAAGAAGATATTAATGGCATAAACATAGGAACAACTTTAAGTAGAGTTAATTATTCATGATGTTTCATTTAAGAGGGCATCTGCATTCGCTCGATTGCCTAATTGTAGTCTACTTGTAAGAACAACCATGAAGCGAAAGGTCATATATCAAAAGTATTGGTGGATTCTAATATCTTGAATTCCCCCTCTTATAAATTCTCAATAGTTTAGTTAATTTAGTTTAGTTTAGCATTAAAATCTAAAATCTCTACAATCATAGTTTTTAATCCCTCAAACCCCTTTCCAGTCCTGTCTTTCACATAGCATATACTTAAAAGTGGAACAATACCCTACTCATCCTTTACTTATTGAGGGATAATTAGGTTTTGATACACTTCTATTTTGTTCAACGACCATCATCCATCTACATTATCCATATACCATCTCATAAATATAAAAAAAACGCGTGTCAATGTGTAAGCAAGACAATGCTCCTGACCTGATAGTAAGTTGCACCTGAACTGTCTTAGGTTGCCAATTGCTTCTCTTTTATCATGCATGTTTCTGTTTCCTATAAGTCTATAATCCTCATGGTGCCTTCATATTATCTATCCCTTAAATGTTAGCGAGCTTTCACAGTTCCTCTAAGGAAATTCTACTGTTTCCTTTGGTCAAGTGGTGTACACTTAACGCCAGGTTTTTCAGCCTCAGTTGCACATGGCTTAGTTTATCTTCTTTGGCTCCTACCTATTATTGTTTGTCTGGTTTGTAATTTTTGTAGCCTTTGAATCTTGTCCTGATAATAATGATGTCCATGTCTCCTTGCCCAATACTCCTTTATTTCCTCTTCGTTCCTTTATGTTATGGTTACTCGATAGCATTGGTTGGCAGTGACACTTGTTGAGCATCAGGGGTTTGATTCCTAATATTTTGATGTTCCTCTATGAATTTGTACTAAGTTTATGTTTTTGTCATATTTGTGGATAACTAGTTGTTGCATGGACATGCCATTATAAATAATCTGTGTCGGATATGTACCCACGTGTCCGTGTCGTTCATGATACGGAAAAATATTATATGTGATAAACCTCAATTTTTTTAATATATTTTGTTATGTCAGACACTTCGTATCCAACTTAGAACACTTTGACAACTAATCTACAAATTGATTCATTCTTTGAATGTGTGCATTAATGAAGTGAAACCAAATAATGCTTTATCGTTATTTGTATGCGTCAACTGATAGATTGCACCACTAAGTAGAAGACAATCCGTAACACTAACATCGAATAGAACTAAAAAGAAATTTACACTCTCCTACAAAGTATCGATATGTCAGTATCTTGTGAGTTGTGAAATGTTGGTACTTTCCATGAAGTATTTCATATGGGAGAACTATAGAAAGATTAATTATTTTCCGAACTTATCACCTTTTTCTGAAACATCATTTTAATTTTTAATAGATATTATTGTAAGACTTCAACATAGAGAAAAGAAATCACATTGTTAGCGCTTATGGTGTTTTCTTCGTCCAAAATATATCAATGATCAAACACTTTTTTCCTTCATGGCAGTTGCTGAAGTAGTTTTTGTGGTTAGTATTCCAAAGTTTGTTGAGTGAGGTTCACCATAAATTGTTTAGAGCTTGAATGAATGGAAGTTTAGAAGGAAGGAAGGTAAGTTTCTTAGATTTGAGGACATGTTTTGTTAACTCTAGTTGTATTGAAGAACATTAGAAAAACTTGTTGATTTGAATGATTTAAAATACTAACTTGAAAGAAATAGCTTGATTGAAAGGAAGAACACAACTTGAAGGAAATAACTTAATTAAAAGGAAGAACAAACTTGAAAGAAATAACTTGATTGAATTGAAGAACAAAAAGTAAACAACTTGAATGTAAATGACTTGAAAAAGAAAATCCTACACTACTCCTACATGACACTAGAATAAGTCTAGGTGCATTCTCTCATCCTATTTTTGAGTTCTTATGCCCCTACTTTTACAAAAGAACGATTTGCCCTCTCCCTCTACAATCAAGACATCTCACCAAGGTTGCTTTATGCTTTTCCTTTTTCCTTTTTCTTTTTGCTTTTTAATTTCTTATTGATAAAGCTAGGTTTAGAGAAAACCTTCTTTTGTGTCAAGGACATCTATCTCTGGTCTTCTGAATTAAGGACTTATCTTTCCGCTCTCTGGTTTTGAGTCCTTGATCTTTGACCTTTGACCTTTGACCTTTGACCTTTAACTTTGCCTTTGATTTTTTTAGCACTTTTTCATATTAGCTTCGAGTCTTCATAATAAGCGTAAATAAGGCTCCTTTTGGGGCTAAGACACAACTTTTATGATAAGTGGTATGAATTACTCTGTAACCTAAAAAAGGCAATAAAAACTATGAGTTGTTTTTTCATTATGCATAAGAAGGGCTGTAATGCAGTAATGTAAAGGTAATAAAATGCACATTTGGGAGCTGATCAGTAGCATAACATGATAAAGGCTTATTTAGCATGGAGTATGTTTAGCAAAGTTTTTGTTCAGTTATCTTGCTCTACCTAGGTGTGGATCACTCTTATTTTTTTCGTGTAAGTTTTTTCATTAGCAACTTGGCAAATTTAAGTGTCAATTGATTTTTGTATTGTGTAAGTGTGTGATGATTTTTCCTAATCTAGAAATATAAGTATTTTGTTGATGATCAAAGAACAATGAGAAGTATGAATCAAGAAGAAAAAGAATAAATCTAGAAGATGATGAGTTAAGCCACGTTCTTTAATGACTGCCTACGTATCTTGTGAAGAGGAATCCAACTTAAAGCGTAGTTCCACTATTCTATTTATAAGAATTGATTAAGTTTCCCATAACTACTTGTGAGATAAGTAATTAGTGTTTAACTAGGAAACAATCTCTTGTTAAGTCTTATCCAGACTCTTCTAGAAGCTCATGTTTCCAAAGTCAATAAGTCTCCTTTATTGACTTGAACTACAATTCAGATTGGGAGTTGGAGTTCGGAATGATAAGCACCCACAACTGTAATATAAAACCCCGTAGAGACATAATATTTTTGTTAATTATGTGTTTAATAATTATGAAATAATCATATTTTCGTGCTTTTGCAGGTTTGAACAATCAACGTGAAAGTGAGGATAAAAGCCAGTATTTAAGCACGGAATAGGGTGTCTACATGAAGTTTTCCAATTTAGCCCACATGAAGCCTAACCAAAGCCCAAGGTAGCAAAAATGACAATTTCAAGTTAAAACAGGATGAACGTGCCGAAAAGCATCAAACTCCAGAAGCCCATATCTTTTGAACCTGGACTTCAATGGTGGAAAGTGAACCATCAGAATGATCAGTGCGATGAGCTCTACATATTGGCAGGACTTTGTAAAAGCCAACTATTGGACTCGCCATTGGTCAAAATATGAGAGACCCACTATGTGGATCCACAGAATCTGGTGATCAAGCTCACATCAAGCTTCAGCACAAGTCATGCTGCATTAAAATGAATCAAAGACTTTTGTGCATAACTTTGGCACAAAGTCATCAAAAGGGATTAGGTGGCACAAGATTAATTAGGTGCATAAAAGTCCTAATTGGTGGCATGATTAGGTGGCATAATTTTGGAAACAAAAGTCCTAATTGGTTGCTTGATTAGGTGGCATAATTTTGGAAACAAAATCTTGCTTGATTAGGTAGCAGAAAATCTTTATTAGAAAACAAAAAAAGATTTCTCATTTAAGGATGCAGTTGAATGGTAGAAATTCACGTGGATGTAAACAAAATGAGAGCAATTTCTTG
Organism: Coptis chinensis; assembly: GCF_015680905.1. NCBI lineage: Eukaryota > Viridiplantae > Streptophyta > Magnoliopsida > Ranunculales > Ranunculaceae > Coptis > Coptis chinensis. The sequence continues at coordinate 45,347,879 of NC_141456.1, forward strand.
CATTAAAAGAGAGGCTTCATTAGCAAGAAACAACTTTTGCTCCATTAGTTAGTTTAGTTCTGGAGTAAAAAATTAATTTCCATGTTTTGAGTTTTTGGTTTTTGTAAGTTAAGCTTGTAATATGTTTTCAACTCTATATAGTTAATTAAAATCATTTCTAAGTATAAGTAGAATCTTATTTTCTCTTAATATATCTCCCATTTTTATCTCTTGATTAGTTGATATAGGAACATGAGCTAAAACTCTCCACCTATCTTTTTCTCTATTTCTCTTGTTAAGTTTAGTAACTTGCATATCAAGTAGCATAGTAAAATAGGTAAAAAATCAAAAGTAAAAATCCTACTCACATAATTCCCGTAACGAGAAATTTCCATTTGGTTGTTAACTAGAGCTTTAACCTTTTGGTTTGGAACGAAACTCTTGCTCGAAATAAATTGCAATGTGCACGTGACCGAGGTGTTTGAACAAGTGTACTCGAGTGTGTGTGAGAACCGTTTTTTACATGTGCAAAAGTACATCTATCAATTGGTGCCGCTGCCATCCTAAAGGCTCGAGAAACCGCATACCAAGTGGAATAGCTCAATGAGGAACTCCCCCATTCCTACCATTTCATCTAAATAATCATATTTAGTGACAAAGTCTTGTTTCCTTTTCTGTGATTAAAAATGTCTAGAAATCTCATATTAGCATTTGAATTAGGATTCATTCATAAAAAACTCAAGATAATACGTACGCAATAGTTTTTACATCTTTTCATGAGCATTCATGCACTGAGTATCATTGACTGTACATAGCAGTAAGTTTCTGGAACCCACGGTTAGACTACTTAAAATACCAATCCTTTGAGAATCTAACCAAAAAGCTTCAATATGTGTGATATATGAGTGATGACACAGAGGGGTAGTTTTTCCAAATAGAGAAAAATAACGCGTCTACTTACTTGATCACTATCCGAATCCTAGGCGAAAATTTAGGCCTTCTTTAGATCGACATAGCCAAAAATTTATACCTATTACAAATTTTACCGTTAGTCACGCTACTGAACTTTTCATAAAACCTTTCAATTTCACCAAAAATTGCTTACCAATCTATTAAACCCCAAATAAAATAACCCCACCTAAATGATGAGTATGAGAAATAGGATGGAAAGTGGAAAAATAAAGAGAATGACTTGTCCCAAATAAAAATCAGTTACTTACTTTAGAAAGAAAAAGAAAAGAAAAATAGAATTATGTTTCTCAGAAGTCAAAAGAAAACAAAAATGAAAGTTAGAACTCCCCAAAATCAAATCAAGTAACTCCTAATAAAAGACCTCTAGCTCAATTAGGAATAGGATAATGTGATAATAAGTGGCAAGCGTGATTAATCAATCCCAGTTTTTTGGACATCATTTGATTATGTGAGGAATATAAGTGCCCGTTGCACTTGAGAGAACAAAACTTGAGTGAATCTATCAGAGAGTTGTGATTGCAACACACCCCTGTGAGAATCCACCTTAAGGACGCTCTCCAAAAGTCTCGGAAACGACTCTGCTTTTGCATTTCATTGTTCATGTTTTGCACATTTATCTTTAGATGATTAAATTACTGTACATATATTATTCTAAGTTCAAAGGAGCTTGCCTTTATTCCTCGCTAATGAGATGTATGAACTTCTGAGAATAAATAAAGAAACAAGACCCTTTATACTAAATAAAATAAGTTTGTTAGTATCTTCACTGGAAAATTCTCATGAGGCTTAAAGCTCATCCACTAAGGAATTCCTAATGGTTTAATGCCTTGTTGCATATGGTCAATGCAATCGCATTCCGCGAAACGAGATTAGTATAACTTATAATAAATCACTCATTTGTGAACTTAGTTTTTCTTTCATATTTTCTTGAGGACAAGCAAGATACTATTTGGGGGTGGTGATCAGCTCCCAAATGTGTGTTTTATTACCCTTACATTACTACATTACAACCCTTCTTACGCTTAATGAAAAAATAACTCATATATTTTATTGCATTTTTCATGTTACAGAGAAATTCATACCACTTATCATAAAAGCTGCGTCTTAGCACCAAAAGAAGCCTTAATCACGCTTATTATGAAGACTAGAAATAGCTATGAAAAAGTACTAAAAAAGTCAAAGGTCAAAGATCAAGGACTCAGAACCAAAGAGCTGAAAGTCAAAGTCCTCTACTCAGATGACTAGAGATAGATATCCTCAAATCAAAAGATGGCTTTCTCTAAAACCTATATTGATCAAGAAGAAATGAATAAGCAAAAGGAAAAAGGAAAAGCATAAAGTAAAGGGTGAGGTGTCTCAAATATAATAGAGAAGGGCAAATCAGTCATTTGCATAAAGTAGGTGTATCAACCCCTTTTTGGAGTACTGAGGTGGCATGTTGATAAGAGCCCAAAACTGTAGTTTTAACCCCTTTTAACAATATTGCTTTAGACCAATTATGTGATTAATAAGTAAGAGTTAGTACTATTATCATGCTTTTGTGTATTTCAGGCATTGGAGTCGAATATGTGCAGAAATACGTCCCTTTTGCGAGATAAAGGAGCAAGGGTTGGTTGCTAAGAAGTTCTATGATAAAAGGCCAAGATTCAAGGAGAAAAAGCCTTTTTAAAGCCCGGTCAAAGTTGAAAAGTCAAAGTCAACATGGGCAGAAACAGCGCATAAAAGTCAGTAGAACTTCTGAAGGCCATATCTTTGGACTCAGATCTCGGAATTGGACCTATCTTATGTCAAAACGACTGGCTCGGAAAGAGCTTTCCACTAGTCCAAGCCTTGACCCAATTAGAGGAGCAAAAGTGGGCGAAAAGTCTATAGAAGTCAAATCCATTTGAAAAAGCCTCTGTTAACTGAAGAAATTGGGTTTTGGGCTCGATTTTCTAGCCCAAAACATGGCTCCTCAGCCCATGCACGAAAAAGTGGATCTGGTCTCCTCCATTTGTTTGGAGAAGACTAAACTCTAAAGATTACCTAGATCTAGATTATAAAATTAGGTTAAACTCCATTAATTAGATCCAAGAACTTAGTTTAGATCTAGTTTTTACATTCAATTAATTAGTTTGTTTTAATTTGATAAGTAGTTATTCATAATCTTAGTTCTAAATTAGTTTTAATTTTAGTTTTAATTCATTTTGAATCATTATTGTTATTGTTCAAATAGATTAATAGAGTTTAATACTTATTCAATAATGACTTGTTCTAGTTGTTTAATCAAGTTTAGTTTAATTTACATTATGTTTTCCTTTCATTATTTTAGTTTAATTAATCCAATGAAACTAGGCTAAAAAATCCATTAGAGGAGGTTAAAGAAGCCATGTGAGGATGATTGCTTGTTAGAATAGTTGTTATTTAGAATATAATTTCAAGTTTATTATTATGAGTGCTTAGAGATAAACTTTATAATGATGAACTAGAGTTTAGAGCCACCATCAAAGAGATTTGTGGTGGAGCTGAACTCTCATGCTAGTGGAACCTTGATTCGAGAGAGCCTTAATTGAGTTTTTAAGGGTTATCAAATGGCGCCCCTGCTATCTTAATCTCGTTCAAGACAAGGATTCAATTTCTTTAATCCAAGGGGCAATCCCCCATTCTCTACCCACCCACCCTTTTCATTTTTCATTTTTTTTTTTTCATATTTTCATTACTGTTCAATGTTTTAAGCACAGGGGCGCACGCCATCCTTTTTGCCTTGTTCAGAGCGCGCTCGCCCTCCCTTGAACCTACGAAATCACAGTGAAGAATACTGCAGTAAAGGTATTATTAAATGTCAAAAAATTCTGAAATTTTGCAGCCATAATCCTTAAGGTGTTATTGATTTACTGGAATAGTTTCAGAATTTCCCTAGTTGTTTTACCTAGTTAACTAATACGATCTTTACAATGCTGCAATTCAGTTTTCAAACCATAAGTTCTTGAAAAACAGACGAGTAGGGTTACTTAGGAAGTTCCAAAATTTTTAAAATTTTTACAGGAGTATCTATCATAAGTCAGGAGTTTGTATTAAAAATATTACGAGTTTTTTATTTGTTTTGACTACCTAATTAGTGGATTGTTTTCAGTGTGTTTCTGCCCTTTTGCAAACACTTAATTTCTGGAACACTAGCCAATAAGGAGGGTTTGTAGAACTCCAATTGCTCTAAATGTTTTACAGAAACACTTAGGATCTGTCAGGAGTCTCCAGTAAAATGTTGACGATTTTTGGCTCTGTTTTAATTGGTTAACCATTCGGTTTTTTGTATTATGTTCGAAAACTGTTTCACAAACTTTGAAGGGCAGTAGAAGGACTTTCATAGCTCTGATTGATCTGAAATTTTACATTATACTTGATAAACATCTTAGCAAACTACTGTAAGAATTTCAAATTTTTTGGAGCACGTTAACCTTACTGGATATTGCCAAAGGCAAGAGTGCGACCTGTGCCTCTGTTAGGCAAATTATGAGCGCCCCCCGCGCTCAACTCACTGGAAATCGCCTCAGGCACGAGCGTGACCTGCGCCCTTCATAGGCAAATTCTAAGCGCCCTATGTGCTCAACTCATTGAAAATTGCCTCAGGCATGAGCGCGACCTGCGCCCTTCACAGGCAAATTCTGAGTGCACCCCACGCCCTCTTCTGGAGCATCTCGATTTTCAAAGGTCAGTTCAAACTTTCATTTCTTCAAGTTATTCAGTGTTTCTAACATCATATAAACACTGAGATTGCGTATACAAGACAATATTCAAACGCGTAGCAAGGAGGAATTCAGGTACTCCTTCTTCCACTCCTCGCCTCTTCTGCCAGAGAAGTTTTAATTCTAGTATAATCAGGCTTGTTTTTAGTAGACATAAATACCACACGCCTATCTAGAATTTCACACACTACACCTGCATCAATGTCTAAAGAACAAGAGACTCCTCTATCTGATTTTTATAAAGCCCTAAATGATGGCTTTAAGTCGTGCATCGTTCTTACAGACCTAGTGGGGGATTTTTGAATTCCCCCTAATATATTTAACTTGTTATCGGTTTTTCATGATTTAGACCATGAGAAGCCTTACCAGCATATGCGTAGGATAGAACAAGTTCTCACTACATTCCATCATCTTAGCGTAAGTCCGGATCAAGTTAAACTTAGGGTGTTTCCTTTCACCCTAGCCGACAAGGTGGCATCTTCGTTAACTGCCCAAACGCCAAACTCTGTGGACTCATGGGCTCAATTTGTTCAATTGTTCATGGAACAGTTTTACCCACCACTGAAGACAGATGAAATGCTTCAAAAGATTCATTTCTTCCGCCAGAATCCTCATGAATCCTTTTCAGAGGCCTAGAATCGTTTCACTGATCTTCTCATTGAATGCCCGCATCATAATCTTGCAAAAGACATGCTTGTTCGTGCCTTCTTCAAGGGGCTTTTACATCGTCATAAGGAGGTTCTAGATATCATGACTGGGGGTAGTTTTCTTAGTAAAGGAGCCTTGGAGGCTTATACATTCTTAGAAGATCAATATAAGAGGAACAACAATAGGGGAGGTAACGACTCTTCCCACTCCACTCCTTCTTCTTTTGAGGTTAAACCTGATTCCGAGCTTAAAACTCTTATCGATGCCCTCACTAAAAAGGTAGATGCTATCTCTGTTCAATAACAACCCACTCCAGTCATGAACATTAAATCTACTCGTTGTAATGCCTGTTTCAGTCTTGAGCATTCTGACTTCTATTGTCCTCTTGTCTATGCACAACCACCACCACAACCATCACACTTTAACCAGTTAACTCAACATCAAGGACAAGGGAACTTAGGTAACCAGAATAGAGGTTTAGTGCCCATGACCCAGAACTATCAACATCAAGACATGAATGCTCAACAAGCCTTAATTCTAGTTCAACTATCTACAGAAGTAGTAGTAGTAACCTTGTTGGAAAAACAAAATCAAATTATGCAACAAAACTCCAACTTGATGAAAGATCAGCATGATCAAAACTTTAATATGATGAAACAGACAATGCAAATGATGCAGTTTTTGTGCCAAAAGGTTATTGACATGTCTCCTAACCAAAATAATAACCAAACAGGCGTGTTTCCAAGTCAAGCAGTGCCTAATCCTAAGTCAACAAACGTAGCCTTTGAAATAAAAAGTATTTAGTGTAATGGTAATATAACCCCAGGGGACCTACAAGCAGTCACTACCCTTCGTTCAGGGCGAGTAGTTGATAACCAAGTGACTATGTCTAAAGATCACCCACAAACTAAAAATGATACCATACCAAATACTATAATAGAAACTGAAGACCCTACAACTGTAGAAGTACCAGTTAAACCACAACCAAAAGGGAAAATATTACAAGACCCAATAATAGATATTGAAGACCCTACACCTGTAGAGGTTCCAATATGGACACCTAGATGGAAAACGGCTAAAAATAACGCAAAGACTAATAATAATTTTGAACCTTATGCTAAATATATAGATAAACCACCGTATCCCCAGAGACTAGTTGTGTCTAAAAAGGATGAGAATTTTGATGAGATTAGGGAAGTGTTTAAAAATCTGACTATAAACCTACCTTTTCTAGATGCTATAAAAAGTCTACCTGGACACGCTAAGTTTCTAAAAGAGTTGTGCACCAGGAAGAGGAAAACCAACATACCCCACGAAGCATTCTTAATTGAACAATATCCCTCTTTATTTGAACATAACAGAATTATTAAGTACAAGGACCCTAGTCGTCCTACTGTACAATGCACCTTAGATGATACCTTCATAACAACTGCTTTATTAGACCTGGGGGCGAGTGCTAACTTACTCCTTTTTTATTTATATAAACAACTAGGTCTAACAAAACTTCAACCAACCAAAATGACTTTGCAGTTAGCCGATCGTTCTATTAAGTATCCCAAAGGCGTAGTTGAAAACATTCTCGTTAAAGTCCAAGATTTTTACTACCCCGTTGACTTTGTTATTCTCGACACAGAAGCTACTCATGATTCTATTCCCATCATCTTAGGGCGTCCTTTCTTGGCAACCGCCAATGCCCAAATCAATTTCCGGGATGGCTCAATGACTCTTTCTTTTGGAAATCTTTCTGTGGAAGTTAACATGTTTAGACAAAAGCAGAGACAACTAGGTTTTCCTGTAGAAGGTGAAATTAAGTCTATTGAGAGTTTTGTATATCACATTAGTGCTTCCGATGATCTCGTCCCTACACTAGTAGATACCCCTCTTATGGAAGAAGACAAAGATAACAATTTTGACTCCTTGAACATAACTGAACTAGCGATGGAGTAAACCTCATAATAGACGAGATAGATGAATTCCTCGAAGATGGAGATGAATACCATAATTATATGGATGCGAACAACCTAGATGAGGAATTCGATGAGTTTTTAAGAGCCTGTGATGATCTACCCTCTCAAGAACTACCTAAAGAGCCACCTGATACCTTCATTTTCAGATGTGTGCTAATACCAACCCGTGCCACCAATAAGTTTTATGCTAAAACCACGCACTCATTTTTTCCATTCATTTAATCTAAAACTTATCCATACCCTACATATCTTCCACAACCATCTATTTTCTCACGATCATTCACTTGGACACCTTTTCGTTCAAAGCAAAAAGAAGAAACTTTATGCTCGATTAGGTTCTAGATCCATCAGAATTCACTCCCATTCTACTAAGCCATGCTATAGGAAATCTTGGTGCTTAATTATGTTTGATAGTGGATTCTGTGTTAACTATTTATGGAAAGATCCACAATTATTTAGATTATTGATATATGGGAAACTGCATGTTAATACATAACGATCACATTAAGTCTAGGGAATCTGACTTTAATAGACCCAAGTTTTTGTACAATACCAACTTTCTGGAGTATAGGCCAAACAAAAATTTTCAAACTTAAAAAATGTTTTCCAATTTTGTTTGGGGGTGGCGTATTTTGGTATTTCATTTCAAATCTTTTTGCCACCCTTTGTTTGTCATGTTTACTCCAGTAGAGTTTGTGTTAGTTCGTACATAACAGTTTAATTGTGCTTCATGTTATCATATCATTTTTACAATATTTCTGTTACATGTACTGCCACTTTTTGCCACATTTCTATGGTAAATTATTTCCTTATCTCTTTACACTTTGAGGACAAAGCATTCGATTGTTTAGGGGTGGGATAGAAACATTTGCAAAAATTAGGCACCTTTAGGATGTAAATTATGCACTTTTCTTTATATAAAAAAATTAAAAATCATAAATATTGTTTATACTAGGCACTTAGGGATAATGGTATTGTTCCCTTCTCCATGATGATATTAGTATAGAAATCTCACGCAGTACTTGAATTAGGATTTAATTTTTGAAACATAGATTAATACATAAGTAATAGTCATTGCATTTTTTCACAAACATCTTGCATGAGCATCTTTGATTGTACTTGGTAGTATTTTTCTGAGATCTAGGTTAGAGTACTTAATACATATCCTGTGAGCATCTAGCCTAAAAGTCTCATAAGAGTGAAATATCTGAGTGATGACACAAGGGAGAAGTCAATTTCGAGTAGAGAAATCACACATCTACTTGCTTGATCACTACACCATATCCTAAGCGAGAATTTAGGCCCTCTTTGGATCGATATAGCCAGAAATTCACACCTATATGAAATTTATTATCCGCTAGTTAATTAATCGAGCCTTTTATTAGCTTTGTTTACAAACCACAAATCCTTTACCCAATAAAACAAAATAAAAAATAAAATCAGCCTACCTATCTGGATAAGTATAAGAAATAGGATGAGTGAAGAAAAGAAAAGAGAAAAACCTGTGTAAACAAAAATTAGTTAGTTACTTCAGAAAAGAAAAAGAAAAGAAGTTTCCATCCAAAGAAAAGAAAAAGAAAAATAGAAATAAAATAAAAACTCCAAAAATAGAATAAAAAGAGTAAAAAAGCTAAAATAAAAAGGCTAAGGATGGAAACAAAGTGTAGAAGCAAAAGAATAAGGTTTTCTCTAGTTACATAATATGAAGACCCTATTTTCTCAGACTTGTCTTTTTGAATATCCATTTCCTTCATTCTTTAACCAATACCTACGCCCTGTATCACCTAATAAAGACTTCTAGTTCAATTAGGAATAGGTTGGTGTGATAGTAAGTGGTAGATGTGTTTGATTGACCTCGGCTTTCTTGGATTGTCATTGAGATTGTGAGAAAACGTGTGCCCACTGCACACTGGAATTAGCAAACTTGAGTGGAAAAATCAGAGTGTTATGTGTTTTGACACATTCCTTGTGAGAACCTACTTAGGCACGCTACCCAAAAGTTTCAAAAATGGACTTGCCATTGCATTTCATATCATAGTTCATTGTATAGTTGTTTATTTTAAGATGATTTGATTATTATGCATGTATTTCTTTAAGTTTTAGAATGATTATTCTTGCTTAAATACTAGTGAGATGTATAGATTATTGAGACATAAATAAGGAAACGATAGTTATATTTCTTAGTCATTGTAGTATAGATGAAGTTTCTGAGTACCTTCACTGGAAAACTCTCATGAGGCTATAACTCGTCCACTAGGGAATTCCTAGTAGTTTAAGGCCTTGTTGTATATGGTTAATGTAATCGCACTCGACGAAACGAGATTAGTTAGAATTCCATTTTTTGGTCACTTATTCTAATTTCTCATATTTGCTTGAGGACAAACAAAATGTTGTTTGGGGGGTGGTTTGATAAGAGCCAAAAACTGTAGTTTTAACCCCTTTTAACAATATTGCTTTAGACCAATTATGTGATTAATAAGTAAGAGTTAGTACTGTTATCGTGCTTTTGTGTATTTCAGGCATTGAAGTCGAATATATGCAGAAATACGTCCTTTTTGCGAGATAAAGGAGCAAGGGTTGGTTGCTAAGAAGATCTATGATAAAAAACCAAGATTCAAGGAGAAAAATCCTTTTTAAAGCCCGATCAAAGTTGAAAAGTCAAAGTCAACGCGAGCAGAAACAGCGCATAAAAGTTAGCAAAACTTCCGAAGGCTGTATCTTTGGACTCAGACCTCGGAATTGGGCCTACCTTATGTCAAAACGACCGGATAGGAAAGAGCTTTCAACTGGTCCAAGCCTTGACCTAATTAAAGGAGCAGAAATGGGTGAAAAGTTTGTAGAAGTCAAATCTAGCTGAAAAGGCCTCTGTGGACTGAAGAAATTGGGTTTTGGGCTCGATTTTCCGGCCCAAAATATGGCTCCTCAGCCCATGCACGAAAAAGTGGATCTAGTCTCCTCCATTTGTATGGAGAAGACTGAACTCTTAAGATTACCTAGATCTAGATTAGAAAATTAGGTTAGACTCCATTAATTTGATCCAAGAACTTAGTTTAGATCTAGTTTTTACATTCAATTAATTAGTTTGTTTTAATTTGATAAGTAGTTATTCATAATCTTAGTTCTAAATTAGTTTTAATTTTAGTTTTAATTCATTTTGAATCATTATTGTTATTGTTCAAATAGATTAATAGAGTTTAATACTTATTCAATAATGACTTGTTCTAGTTGTTTAATCAAGTTTAGTTTAATTTACATTATGTTTTCATTTCATTATTTTAGTTTAATTAATCAATGAAACTAGGCTAAAAACTCTATTAGAGGAGGTTAAAGAAGCCATGTGAGGATGATTACTTGTTAGAATAGTTGTTATTTAGAATAGAATTTCAAGTTAATTATTATGAGTGTTTAGAGATAAACCTCATAATGATGAACTAGAGTTTAGAGCCACCATCAAAGAGATTTGTGGTAGAGCTAAACTCTCATGCTAGTGGAACCTTGATTCGAGAGGACTTGGTATTCACTAGGGATCAATATCCGATTCGATGACTAACTAATAGCCAATCGAATTGCATGGTGGAATTTCCCTCCTCTATGTTCTTCGAATTCATTAAATTCACCTTTTAATTGCTTAGTTAAATTAGTTAAATTTATAATTATTTTTAGCTTAAATAAATCACACACTACTCTCATTGTTCTTACCATTGTTTCCTTGTGTTTGATTAATTGAATTCACTTATGTCTTGCTAGTTTAAGAGTGGAACAATTCCGTACTCTATATATTGCATGAATATATATGTGAGAGTAGGAAATAAATAATTGATACCGTAAGAATAAGGTTAGAGTAAATCTAATTGAGTTTTTACGGGTTATCACATGTTCGCTGGCCCCGAAGTAGTATAAGAAAGGGGAGGCGCGAAACACTGGATCGAGGCCGCGTCTCTATAAAAGTGGTCAGGCCGTACAGAAGCATGTGATAACTGAGTGGTCAGAGTCAAAGAAGAGGCAACGTAAGGGAAAAGGGATGGGGAGTACCGAAACCGGGCCGCGGAACCCTAAAAGGACAGGTGTGTGGAGGTGGACTAGAGGATGAGGAAAAGATCAAGGGACGAGAGAGAGGGGATGTCGATATAAAAGGGAACAGTAAGGAAGAAGAAAAAGGAGGAGGGATGAAAAGAAGAAGAGAAAGAAAGAGAGAGAGAGAGAGAGAGAGAGAGAGAGAGAGAGAGAGAGAGAGAGAGAGAGAGAGGATCTTAGTGGTGTGTATTCTTGTTCATAGATTTGGTGTCGTCTGTGGGGACGAGATAAGTCCACGATTTGGGAAGAAGGGGAAGTTGCGAAATATGGCTCCAACTAAGAGAGGAAAAGGTAGAGGAAGGCTGAAGAGGAAGTCGAAGATTCGGTGGCTGAGGCGACTAGGTTGCTTCAGGAGGAGGTAGGTAGACTTAGGGAAGAAAATGAGGAGTTGAGGAGAGAAAGAGAAGACACTCAAGGAGGAGCGGAAACCGCAGTATCTGCGGGTAGTGAAGTAGAAGTGTAAAGCGAGGAACTTCCTCAGGAAGCCGGGGTGAACCATGCAGGAGGCATTACCATGGAAATGGTACATGCCATGATCGAAAAAGACAGAGAGGCCAACTACGCGGTGGAAAAGGAGAAACATGGAGCGACCAAGAAGGTGGTGGCAGCCTGAATTAGAATCCACTTGCTGACTTGGTCTGGAATTCGGAGGTACCCAAAAGGTTCACGCAGCCGTGGTTTGAAAGGTATGACGGGAAAGGAGATCCAGCGGACCATTTGCATCATTTCGATAGCAGATGCCGCTGTGGCAAGAGGCGAAGTATGATGGCCTCCGTTGCATGATGTTCCCTGCCAGTCTGAAAGGGGGAGCATCCGACTGGTATTATCGGTTGGCGTCGCGGAGTATCTAGAGGTTCAAGGAGTTGGAGCAAGCTTTTGTGAATCACTTCAACTACCAGAAGAAGAGGGTAGTAGACGTAGCGGATCTCTTTAATGTCAAGCAGAAGTCCGCGGAGACACTCAGAGACTCTTGTGCAGATTCAAGGAAGAGACACTGAGGGTGGAGAGTTTGGACGAGCGCACCGCGGTCATATCATTCCAACATGGACTGAAGCAGGGAACTAGGGTGCATGAATCAGTATCAAAGATTGAAGTTACCACCTTGCATGCTTTGTACTTGAAGGTAGAGAGGTACATCCAATACGAGGATATTTTACGGAGAAATAGTAAGGAACACAAGAAACCCGAGAAGTCAGTGCACACCGTGGCCGTGGACGATCGGAGGGACAGAGACAGGGCCGCGGCACGGGATGGAGGGGCCTACAAAGGGGAGACACAGAGAGCGGAGAGGGGCAGGGACCAAGCCCGAAGGGAGTATAGGGAGAGAAAACCTTACCGCGAGATAGACTTGACTCCACTGAACAAGCCGTTGGAGGAAATCCTGCCCTTGATCAAGGGACAATGACATTACTAAGAACCGCGGAGCTCGCCTAAGGAGATAGAGGGAAAGCCATTTTGTGTATACCATCAGGTCAGGAATCATGCTACCAATGAGTGCTTTGCTTTACAATGGTTAGTGGAGAAAATGATTGGGCGAGGACAGCTAAAGGAACATGTCAAGGAAGTTCAGCTGATCGAAAGGGTGCCTGCCACGGCCAGAATCCTAGGCACAATAAATGTTATTTTCAGTGGTGAAACACTGGAAAGAAATGCTCACCGAGATAAGGTGAGGAGGACAGCCAGTCTGCAACAGATAAATGAAGTGGTGAGCAGTCCACGGCCGGTACCAGGGGGCAGCAAAGGGAATGACATGATAGAATTCACTCTAAAAGATCTGGAGTCCGTGAGCTCGCTTCATGAAGACGCGCTGGTAATTACCGTAGTGATGGGAAATTACATGGTGAAAAGGGTGCTGATAGACTGTGGGAGTTCAGTGGATCTGCTGTTTCAGAGTGCGATGGAAGAAATGGGCATAGGAAGAGAGCAGATGAAGCCCCCTTGGACTAACTTGTTCGGATTCAACAGCAGCATGACGGAGCCATTAGGGGAACTAGTGCTGCCAGTGACCGCGGGGACGATGACCACTTTCACCCGGTTTATGGTAGTGGATACTAACTCACAATACAACGTGATCCTAGGAAGAAAATGGATTCATGAGATGAAGGCAGTTCCGTCTACCTATTACCAAGTGATCCATTTCCCGACAAATGGAGGAATGTACGAGATAAGGGGCGATCAGGTCGCGACATAGAACATCCACCAGGTGACAGTGAGGGGTCTGGGCCGCGTCACTAACAAAGAGGTGCTGGGGACATGAGACAAGCTAGCATAGCAATTACAGACTGCGGCCATAGAGAAGAGACCGCTCGTCGGGGGAAAGACAATGGATGAGATTGAGGTCATGAACATCGGGGTAGCAGAAGAGGAGAAGTTTGTGAACATAGGGGCAAGTTGGTCCGAAGGTTGGAAAGAGAAATTGAATGCTTTGTTAACTGAGAATAGTGATGTATTTGCATGGACGATCGAGGACTTGGCAGGGTTGGATCCAGACTTCGCGTGCCACAGGTTGTATATATGCGGGAAGGGGCCCGCTTAGTCCAATAGAAAATGAGGAGTATGAAGCCTCAGTATGCACAGGGAATTCGAGAGGAGGTGAAGAAGTTGAAAGATGCTGGAATCATCCGTGAATTCAAGTTCACTGAATGGCTGTTGAACGTGGTAGCAGTACCTAAGAAGAATGGGAAAGTAAGAATGTGTGTGGACTTCACGGATGTCAACAAGGAATGTTCGAAGGATTGTTATCCGATGCCGCAGATAGATGAATTGGTGGAGCAAACCGGGAGTATAAGTTCTTTTGGTTTATGGACGCCTCCATGGGCTATAATCAGGTGGTGATGTACAGCCCGGACCAAGAGAAGACAACATTTATAGTGGAAGGAGGAACTTACTGCTACACCAGAATGCCTTTTGGTTTGAAGAATGCAGGGGCAACATTTCAGAGAGTGGGGGAGAAGATGTTCGAAGCTAAAATCAGAAAGAAGATGGAGATCTATATAGATGACATGGTAGAGAAGAGTATGACTGAAGAGGAGCATTTGGAGGGGCTGAAAGAGACATTCGCCATACTGCGAAGACACAAGCTGATGTTGAACCCAGAGAAGTGCACATTTGGGGTCGTATCCGGAAAGTTCTTGGGGTATATAGTCACATACCGCAACATAAAAGCGAACCCAGATCAAATTAGGGCTTTACTAGAGATGTCGTCCCCGTAAAATGTGAAGGAAGTTCAGAGGCTGGCGGGTAGGGTCGCAACACTTAATAGATTTATATCCAAGTCATCGGACAAGTGTCGGCCCTTGTACCTAATGTTAAGAAGGACGAGTGACTTCTAGTGGATCGAGGCATGTGAAAGGGCGTTCCAGGAATTGAAAGAATATTTGGGCAAGGCCCCGATCCTGTCACGGCCAAGACAGGGGGAGAAGCTGTACTTATACCTGGGGGTGTCTGAGTGTGCGATTAGTTCAGTATTGATAAGGATGGTGGGAAAGGCAGAGAGGCCGGTGTACTTCCAAAGTAAAACAATGTTGGACACCGAAACGAGGTACAGTAGAATTGAAAAGTATGCCTTGGCCCTGGTCTTCTCAGCACTGAAGTTGAAACCATACTTTGATGCTCATTCTGTGGTGGTAGTGACTAACTTGCCACTCAAGTAGGCATTGAAGGCCGAGAAATCAGGAAGAATGTTGAAGTGGGACGTGATGCTTAACTCTTATGAGATCGAGTACCAAGCCAGAACCGCAGAGAAGGCCCAAGCGATGGCGGAATTCCTGACCGAGTTTCCGGCCGAGGACCCCACATGGGGGGAAGAGATGGTCATGGAATAGGAGACGGACCAAAATCATGACCCCTTAGATCCGTGGGACATGCGGAATAGCTGGAGGGTGTTCACGGATGGATCAGCTACAAATACTGGGAACGGAATTGGGGTGGTGCTGGTCACTCCCGAGAATACTTGCCCAGAGTTGTCAATGAAACTGGGTTTCGCGGCTTCGAACAACGAGTCTGAGTATGAGGCAGTGATAGAAGGGATGGATTTGGCCAAGGATTTGGGTGTGCGCGAACTGACAGTGTATTCTGATTCTAATTTGGTAATATGTCAAGTCAATGGAGGATTTGCGGCACGGTGCCCTCGGATGGCCAAGTACCTAGAGGTGGTGCAGAAAAAGGCAGGAAAATTTGAGAAGATCAGTTTTGCTCATCTAGGCAGGGGGGAGAATAGACACGCCGACGCCTTGGCATACATTGCCAAAGTACTCCCTGGGACAGAGGATAGATCTATCGAGGTCAGGGTGCTAAGCAAACCAAGCACCGCGGAGGACAAGAAGGTGTGCCTAACTATTGAGCAAGAGCATGGATGGATGGAACCCATCAAGAGTTACTTATCGGGGATAGATACATGGGACAAAGGTTAGAGAAGGAGAATGGAACAGAGGTCAATGAGATACATTCTGTCAGATGGGGAGTTATATCAGTGGAGCATCAGCGGGCCACTTTCGAGATGCCTAGGGCAGCAGAAAGCGCAAGAGGTGTTAGGAGGGGTTCACAAAGGGGATTGTGGAGCCACTCGGTAGGAAGGATGACGGCCCACCGGTTGCTATCTCAAGGGTACTTCTGGCCCCACATGAAGAGAGATATGACTGAGTATGCCAAGAGGTGCCAGAAATGTCCCAGACCTTTACGCCGCTGATACATTCACCTACAGAACCATTGCACAAGGTCTTTAGCCTGTGGCCATTCGCTATGTGGGCATTGGATGTTGTCGGGCCCCTGCCTATGGCCAGTGGAAAAAGGAGGTTTATGTTGGCCGCAACGGACTATTTTACGAAATGGGTTGAGGGTGTGGCCCTGCAGTAGGTGAAAGAGGAACAGGTGAGAAAGTTTTTGTGGGAGAATATCATATGCCGGTTTGGGCTACCACACACCATCATCGTGGACAATGGTACTCAGTTCACGGGGGGAAAAGTGAAAGCCTTCCTCCAAGCCTACAAAGTGAAACAAGGGTTTTTAGCCCCGTACAATCCTGAGGGGAATGGATAGGCAGAGTCTTCCAACAAAGTCATCATGGATAATTTAAAGAAAAAGCTAGAGGAGCGCAAAGGGTGCTGGGCAAATGAATTAAATCATGTTCTGTGGGCGTATCGCACTACACCGCAGACATCTATAGGAGAATCCCCTTTCGCAATGGCCTATGGAGTGGAGGCAGTAATCCCGGTGGAAATGATGGCTCCGACGACTAGAACTAAGGCGGTGGAGGCAGGGGTTAATGAGAGAATATTGGCCGAGGAACTGAACCTCACAGAGGAGAGGAGAGACACTGCGTGCATCAGATTGGAAGAGTATCACCGCAGGTTGCAGAGACAGTATAACAAGCGGGTGAAGCCGCGAACATTTGATGTTGGAGATTGGGTACTTCGGAGGGTGACCCAGCCACCAAGGAAGAGATAGACGGGAAGTTGGGAACCTACACCATGGTAGAGGCAGGGATGTCCTGGACCTACAGGTTGCAGACACCCCAAGGGGTAAACATCAAGTGGCCGTGGAACATCAGGATGCTGAAGGAATTCCATGAGTAACTTTTGCTATTGGTGCTTTTAATTAAAGAAAATTGTATTTGCTTCATTCAAGCCTTGTAATGTGATTTTGAATTAGCTACTATGTTAATGAAAGCAATAGCCAATTTTTCCCATCTGATGAATGTGTGTCCGCTCATGTGTGTTAGGCTAGGAGCAGCGGATAACGGTTCCAACATCAATGTTGACTCCTTAGTCAACTTGGGGGCAAGCTGAGTGGCCCGAGCATACTCAGCATCCCTCAACATCTCCATGGCCAACTTGGGGGCACGCTGAGTGGCCCTCAACATCTCCACGGCCAGCGTGGGGGCACGTTGAGTGGCCCGGGCGTACTCGGCATTCCTCAACATCTCCTTAGTCAACTTGGGGGCAAGCTAAGTGGCCTGGGCATACTCAGCGGCCCTCAACATCTCCACGGCCAACTTGGGAGCGCAATGAGTGGCCCGAGCATACTCAGGGGCCCTCAACATCTCCTTAGTCAACTTGGGGGCAAGCTGAGTGGCCCGGGCATACTCAGCGGCCCTCAACATCTCCTTGGGCAACTTGGGGGCAAGCTGAGTGGCCCAGGCATGCTCAACGGCCTTCAACATCTCCACGGCCAACTTGGGGGCACGCTGAGCGGCCCGGGCGTACTCAGCAGCCCTCAACATCTCCTTAGGCGACTTGGGGGCAAGCTGACTAGCCTGAGCATATCGCAGCGGCCTCCTACATCACCAAATCAAATTTTGGAAGGGGGTGAATGCCATGATGAAACAAAACAATAACTAAATAGGGAGGGATGTCAACACATTACAAAAGATGAACACATGGATTGCAATGAGTTTCACAAAACATGAGTTAAACCAGAAACAGAGATCCACTGCGGTTTGCTGGGACTACCCAGAAATCCAGACCCAGGGGTTGAAACAAAAAGTTGAAACATAAAATATCATATCTAAATGGTGTAACAGGCTAAGCCAATTGACAAAGAGAAACCTAAGTGCACTTCATTTTGGATCGCCCAAGGCGTCTGCTTGTAGGCTGATAAATGTAAAAATAGTAGAATCCTAATATCATGTTAACAACACTAATACGTAATCCTACCGTTCTTACGTTTAAATCAATTCTTCTTACTCTCAAATCATAATCATGCAATATAATGAGTAAGGATTCGTTCCACTCTTAAACCCTCAAGACTTAAATTAAATTCAACTAATCAAACCCAAAAGGAACAATGGTGAGAGTAATGATTTGATGTGAATTTTCTATTCTACCATTCCCAACAATTGAATCTAAACAAGACATAATATAAAGATTTGAACTTTATTTGTTTAAACTCAATTTGAAACTACTCATGCAATAATTGAATTAAACTAATAATGACAAATAAGTAAATCTAAGGATTTAAGCTAATAAATAAATGAAAATGAAACTAGATTATGGACAACTAATTAACTTTATTTATCTAATAGAACAATAAGAACAAGATATGATTGAATGAATAACAACTATTTTATTTATCTAATGAATGATATTCAATGATTTAAATAACTAAGCTAAAACAAATAATGAAACTAATTAATGGAATGAAAACTAAGTAATTAACTAATCTAGATCTAACTTTTTCTAACCCTAAACTCCATTAACATTAGCTTCCTAACCTAACTGCCATTAACAAAGAGTCAAGCTTTTGTTTTTATACTTCCAGATCCAAAAAATCGTGCATGGGCTTGGAGCCATATTTTGGGCCGGAAAATCGGGCCCAAAACCCAATTTCTTTAGTCCAAAATGGGCTCTTCAGCTGCAGTTGGTTTCGACAGATGTTTTGTCCACTTTTGCTCCTCTGATTGGGCCAAGGCTTGGACCATTAGAAAGCTCTTTTCGAGTCGGTCGTTTTGACATAAGCTACTCCCAATTCCGAGATCTGAGTCCAAAGATACGGCCTTCGGAAGTTCTGCTGACTTGTGCACTATTTCTGCCCGTGTTGACTTTTCAGCTTTTGACCGGGCTTTACAAAGGCTTTGTCTCCTTGAATCTTGGCCTTTATTCACAGAACTCCTTAGCAACCGACCTTTGCTCCTTTATCTCGCTAAAGTGGCACATTTCTGCACATAATAGACTTTGAAGCCTGAAATGCATAAAAACACGTAATCATTATTAACTCTTAATTATTACTCACATAATTGGTCTAAAAGTATGATTGTTAAGGGTTAAAACTACAGTTTTGGGCTCTTATCAAACCACCCCCAAACAACATTTTGCTTGTCCTCAAGCAAAGATGAGAAATTAGAATAAGTGGCCAAAAATGGAGTTCTATCTACTCTCGTTTCGCTGAGTGCGATTGCATTGACCATATGCAACAAGGCCTTAAACCACTAGGAATTCCCTAGTGGACGAGTTATAGCCTCGTGAGAGTTTTCCAGTGAAGGTACTCACAAACTTCATCTATACTACAACGACTAAGAAATAAAACTATTGTTTCCTCATTCATGTCTCAACTATCTATACATCTCACTAGCAATTGAATAAGAATAACCAAGTCAAAAACCTAAACTAATATATGCATAATAATCAATCATCTATGATACAAATATATATACTATGAGTAATACTATAAAATGCCTAGCAGGTTCGTTTCTAAAAACTCGAAATAGCGTCCTTAAGTAGGTCCTCACATAAATGTCAAGACAAAAACCACTCTGATTTTTCTGCTCAAGTTTCGCTACTCCAGTGTGCAGTGGGCACACTCTACCTTACAATCTCAATGACAACAAGGAAGCCAGAGTCGATCAAACACATCTGCCACTTACTATCACACTAACCTATTCCAAATTGAGCTAGAGGTCTTTATTAGGTGTCATTGGGATTAGGAGATGGTTTAAGAAGGAAGGAAATGGATATTCAAAAGGACAAGTCCGAGATAATAGAGTTTTCATATTATGTAACTTAGAGAAAACCTTGTTATTTTCTTTTTGCTTCTATACTTTGTTTCCATCATTAGCCATATTTTTCTTTTTTCTTTTCTTTGGCTTTTGACTCCCTTTTATTCTATTTTTGGAGTTTTATTTATTTTTTTTTTTTTTTTCTTTTCCTTGGATGGAAACTTCTTTTTTTTTAAAAGCAACTAACTAATTTTTTGTTTACACAGATTTTTTCTCTTCTTCTTTCTTCACTCATTCTATTCTCAAACTTATTCTAGATTGGGTAAGTTGATTTTTTTTATTTTGTTTTGTTTTTGTAAATGGGGTAAAGAAATTGTGGTTTATGGAAGGCTAAAGAAAGGCTCGAGGGGCTTACTAGCGGAAAATAATTCATAGGTTTGAATTTTTGGCTATATCGATCCAAAGAGGGCCTAAATTTCGCTTTAGGATATAGCATAGTGATCAAGCAAGTGGACGTGTGATTTCTCTATCCGGATTTTACTTCTCCCTTGTGTCATTTCTCAAATGTTTATCATATAAGGCTTTAGGCTATATTCTCCACGGGATTTCTAGAATAAGTACTCTAGCCTAGATTTCAGAAACTTACTACTAACAATCATAGATACTCATATAATATATTTATAGATAGATGCAAAGATTATTACCTACATATTAACCTAAGTTTCTAACAATTATTACGATGCAAAAGCTCATTGAGACTTCTAGATTGTTAAGAGCATAGAGAAAGAAAACAATACCAATATTCCTAAGTGTATAGCATAAACTTATTTATTTATATTTTTTGAAATTTTTAACTTGAAAAACAAATGCATATTATACATATCTATATCCTAACAGATGCCTTAATTACACTTATTTCTATGCCCCCAAACAAGAAGCATGCTTTGTCCTCAAAGCATTTAAATAAAGAGGGTAGAAAAATACCATGGAAATGCGTGAAATTCGGAATATCGCAAAACAAGGTTAGAACATACTAATATAGGAAATAAAACCGACGCGAACTCTATAAGAGTTCCACCCATTATGGGGTTAATGTAATTAAATTGCTTGGGACATAAGCGGACACTAACTGAAACTAAAAACTTACCTCCACTCCAGCGTTTACATTCGTCATTCTCCTCTTCTATAAAGAAGTGAGGTTCCTTCGCGATCCCCGCCATGCCATTATAATTTGCCAAGCTTGCCGCTATTTATCATCTACGAATCCTAAACTGTTAAAAGCCACTTGGTCGGATGGGGTGTAAGGTGCAACCTAATGAGGGCTGTATCCTCCACCCCTTGCCAAGTCATTGCGGAAAGATCGAATAATAGAATTGGTGGGTCTCACAATGTCGACCCCAACCCGGTCCGTGAAAGCGGGCACAAAAAAATAGGGAAGAAACATAGTATAATACGGCAAACTAATATAGGCATAAGAAGATACTTATGCCTCATGCTATGGGGCTCGTGCTAAACTAGACATTAAGGTCTTAGGAAGGTCATATAGCAGCGTTCCTCGGCTAAAGCAAGGAAAACATCGCATCGCAAGTGGCATCATTCGCAGAAGAAAAATGCCACTCCCCCTAATATATTTAGCATGATAAAGAACATTACCATATCACATTAAGGGACAAGCTACCAAGGGCTACGTTTATATGTCCCTTGGTCCTCTACACGGAAAATGCCGGACCCATAAGCCTCATACAAAAGTCATAAGTGTAGACATGCATATTATCTACCCAATAGCATCATGGGTCTTGTATTTCAGCGGGCATGGCAAGTCCAAGAACAAATGCTAGTAAGAACCATAAGCGGTTCCCGGCTTCACGTGTGTGATCACCTCATGAAACCAAGCACCATAAGTAGTGCTTTGAAACAAATCTTTGAAAGACTGTTCGGTATTATTGTAGGAGATGTCATCTCAAAACTACGCCCGAACAAATGGAAATCACCCAGGAACAACCCCAGAAAACTGGAAATTTCCCGGTCTATGGAAGTCGTGGGCCGCTTCTACTTGGAAGCCGAGTCGCTCTGAAGATTTTGAATTCCAGTGTTTGGCCTGAAGTCGACTCACCTTGAAGCATGAAAAGCGCGCTCTGTACAAAAAATCTGAAAAATGTGTAGAGGCTGAGAGTCGCCTCCTGCGCAGGCCTTGGCAGCCTCGAGGTGTCTTGATTTGTGAAAATGGTGAAGAACAACGGAAACGTGGGAGTGAAAGGTGAGAGATGGAAGTTAGGTGTAGTGTGGGTTGTGAGTGTAGAATGAATGAAGTTTTTATAGGTTTTGAATTGTTAAAACGAATCGGTAGGTTGCCAAAAAGCTTTAAGGCAATTTCCGGAAACAATAAAATTTTCAAACCCGAAAACGGAAACAACTCATATTCTTGATTCTATAACAACCCTAATATCTTTTATACTGGATTTAGACTAGTAACTTCTAAACTCTCTTAGATTTCATCATACCACCACATCTAATCATAGGTTTGCCAATTACGACAATATTCTCAACCTTTACTCCAAAACAAACTCTAAAATGGAGGATCTTCTACAAATCATGATAGAATAAATAATACCACCCCCAAACAATTCGGGAAGGTGGGATTAACAATAAAATCCATGCACAATTTGAAAAGAACAACATTATATTAAAATTGAAATTCAAACAACATTTAACTACCAAATTCAAAGTTAACTACGGAATTTAACAACGTAACATCCTATCTACTAAAAATAATAAAAGACAACATCAAAACAACAAACAAAGAGAAATCTAGCTACTCTTAAAGGGAGCGAGGTGGGGATAAGAATAGGAAGTTTAGTGATCAAGCATTGAAAAACCAAACACCCCACCCCCAAACAAATTTTTGAAAACAGGTTTGTAAAAATTTGTTTTAAAACATGGGTATTTTAAAGTCAGATTCCCTAGACTTAAAGTGATATATATGTATTTACATGCAGTTTCCCATATATCAATAATCTAAAAAGTTGTGGGTCTTTCCACAAATAATTAACATGGAATGCACCATCAAACAGAATTAAGCACCAAGATTTCCTATGACGTAGCTTAGTGGAATGAGAGTAAAGCCTTATAGATCTAAAACCTAATCGAAAGCATCAGGTTTCTTCTTTGTCCTCCTGAAGGGAATGCCAAGTAAATGAAGCGTGAGAAAATTGATGGTTGTGGAAGATCGTAGGATGTGGATAATTTTGAGAAGGAAAAAATGGAAAAAATGAAAAAAAAAGTCGGGTGGCTTGTCCTTGGGTGTTACTTCTTCACTAGTTGGTTTTAGATAGTTATGAAGCATAGGAGAAACGCCAAGGTCAAGTACAAACTCAATGGTTCTTTGAAAAGGTAGAGGGCGAGGGACATGCGTGATGGAAGGTGAATGAGTGACATGAGGATGTGAGGTGGGTGAATGGTGTTCAACTAGTGTTCTTAGGTCTATATCATCAGAGGCCTTGAGATATACAAGACATTCCTCAATAGGTGGGTAAGAAGAATCACTGGGATAGAGGGCGAAAAATTCTTCTTCCGTCATGGCGTCAAGAGATGAATGGATGTCAATAAGAGAGAACTCGCGCGGCAAAGAAGGGTTGCAAAAGAGTCGAAGGAAATCCTCCTTGATGTTATCTCCGTCTAGGGAGTAGAAATTGTGATCCTTGTCTTCTTCTATAAGAGGGGTATCTACTAGTGTGGGGACTAAAGTGTCAGCCACACTAATGTGAGGTACAAAACTCTCAATGGACTTCACTTCCCCTTCTACAGGCAAACCTAGTTGTCCCTGTGTTTGTCTAAACATGTTAACTTCTACAGAAAGATTTCCAAAAGTAAGAGTCATTGAGCCATCCCGACAATTAATTTGGGCATTGGCGGTTGCCAAGAAAGGGCCCTAAGATGATGGGAATGGAATCATGAGCAACTTCGTGTCAAGAATAACAAAGTTAATTTTGGATAGTAAAAATCCACGAACTTTAACGAGAATATTTTCAATTACACCCTTGGGATACTTAATAGAATGATCGGCTAACCGCAAAGTCATTTTGGTTGGTTGAAGTTTTGTTAGACCTAGTTGTTTATATAAATAAAAAGGGAGTAAGTTAACTTTCGCCCCGTGTCTAATAAAGCAGTTGTTATGAAGGTATCACCTAAGGTGCATTATCTGATAGGGGCGACCGTGGTCCTTGTACTTAACAATTCCGTTATGTTCAGATAAAGAGGGATATTGTTCAGTTAAGAATGCTTCGTGGGGTATGTTGGTTTTCCTCTTCTTGGTGCACAACTCTTTTAGAAACTTAGCATGTCCAGGTAGACTTTTTATAGCTTCTAGAAAAGGTAGATTTATAGTCAAATTTTTAAACACTTCCCTAATCTCATCAAAATTCTCGTCCTTTTTAAACACAACTAGTCTTTGGGGATATGGTGCTTTATCGCTATTTTTTACCGAAGGGATAAAAGTTTTATTAGTCTTTGCTTTATCTCTAGCCGTTTTCCAACTAGGTGTCCATCTTGGAACCTCTACAGGTGTAGGGTCTTCAGTTTCTATTATAGTATTTGGTATGGCATCATTTTTAGTTTGCGGGTAATCTTTAGGCATAGTCACTTGGTTATCAACTACTACTGCCCGAAGCGAAGGGTAGTGACTGCTGTAGGTCCCCTTTGGTTTATATTACCATTATAGTAAAATCTTGTTTATTTCAAAGCGGTGTTTGTTGACTTAGGATTAGGTAATCGCTTGACTTGGAAACACGCCGGTTTGGTTATTATTTTGGTTAGAAGACATGTCAATAACCTTTTGGCACAAAGACTGCATCATTTGCATCGTTTGTTTCATCATATTAGAGTTTTGATCATGCCGATCTTTCATCAAGTTGGAGTTTTGTTGCATAATTTGATTTTGTTTCTCCAACAAGGTCACTACTACTTTGTCGTAGATGGTTGTATTGGAATTAAAGCTTGTTGGCGTTCATGTCTTGATGTTGATAGTTCCGGGTTATGGGTACTAAACCTCTATTCTGGTCACCTAAGTTCCTTTGTCCTTGATGTTGAGTTAAGCGGGTTGAAGTGTGATGATGGTTGTGGTGGTGTTTATGCATAGACAAGAGGACAATAGAAGTCGGAATGCTCAAGACTACAAATGCAGACATTACAACGAAAGTAGAGTTAATGTTCATGACTGGAGTGGGTTGTTGTTGAACAGAGATGGCATCTACCTTTTAGTGAGGGCATCGATAAGAGTTTTAAGCTTCGGGATCATGTTTAACCTCAAGGGAAGATGGAGAGGAGCCGGGAGGAATCGTTTCCTCCCCAATTGTTGTTCTTTTTAGATTGATCTTCTAAGAATTTATAAGCCTCCAAGCCTCCTTTACTAAGAAAACTACCCCAATCATGATATCTAGAACCTCCTTATGATAATGTGAAAGCCCCTTGAAGAAAGAACTAACAAAGCGTGTCTTTTCGCAAGATTATGATCTTGGGCATTCAATGAGAAGATCGGTGAAACGATTCCGTGCCTCCGAAAAGGATTCATGAGGATTCGGGTGAATAAATGAATCTTGTAAAGCATTTCATCTGTCTTTAGTGGTAGGTAAAATTGTTCCATGAATAATTGAACAAGTTGAGCCCATGAGTCCACAGAGTTTGGCATTTGGGCAGTTAACCAAGACGCCGCCTTGTCGGCTAGGGTGAAAGGAAACACCCTAAGTTTAACTTGATCTGGACTTACGCTAGGATGATGGAATGTAGTGAGAACTTGGTCTATCCTACGCATGTGTTGGTAAGGCTTCTCATGGTCTAAACCATGAAAAACCGGTAGCAAGTTAAATATATTAAGGGGGATTCAAAAATCCCCCACTAGGTCTGCAAGAACGATGCACGACTTAGGGCCATCGTTTAGGGCTTTATAAAAATCAGAGAGAGGAGTCTCTTGTTCTTTAGCCATTGATGCAAGTGTAGTGTGTGAAATTCTAGATAGGCGTGTTGTATTTATTTCTAAGAAAAACAAGCCTGATTATACTAGAATTAAAACTCCTCTGACAGAAGAGGCGAGGAGTGGAAGAAGGAGTACCTGAATGCCTCCTTGCTACGCATTTGAATAGCGTCTTGTATACGCGATCTCAGTGTATTTAACAAGTTAGAAACACTGAGTAACTTGAAGACATAAAAATTTGCATTTACCTATGAAAATTGGGCTGTTCACACTGAATTTTCCCTTGAGGGCGCGAGTTCCCTCTGTTTGGGCGCGGGTGCCCTCTGTTTTGTCGAAAGTCCAGTGTTTTGGGCGCGGTCGCGATCAGTTTGGGCGCGGGTCGCGCTCCAGAGTTTTCAAGTGTTAGGCATTTTATCGTACTCCAAAAAATCTGATATTTGTACAGTAATTTTCTAAGACGTCTATCAAGTAGTCTGTAAAATTTCAGATCAATCGGAGCTGTGAAAGTCCCTCTACAGCCCTTCAAAGTTTGCGAAACTGTTTTCAGACACAATACAAACAACCGAATGGTTAACCCATCAAAACAAATCCACAAATTGTCAAATTTTTACTGGAGACTCCTGACAGATCCTAATTGTTCCTGTAAAAAATTTAGAGCAATTGGAGTTCTACAACCTCTCCTTATTGGCTGGTGTTCCAGATATTAAGTGTTTGCAACACTGCAGAAACACACTGGAAACACTCTACTATTTAGGAGGTCAAAACAAATAAAAAACTCATCAAATTTTTACTACAAACTACTGACTTAGGATAGATACTTCTGTAAAAATTATAGAATTTTTAGAACTCCCTAAGTAACCTTACTCGTCTGTTTTTCAAGAACATATGATGTGAAAACTGAAATGCAGCACTGTAAAGAACGTATTTTTTTCACAAGGTAAACCAACTTTGAAAAATCTGAAAATATTCTAGTAAATCAACAACACATTAAATAATATGTATGAAAATTTTCAGAATTTTCGAAAATTTATAAATACCTTCACCGCAGTGTTTTTTTCTGTGAATCCAAGAGTCGCTATGCCCCAAAAAAATTGAGCAGTTCCAAAAATTCAAGAAATAAGAATGAAAAATTAAAAGGGTGGGTGGGTAGAGAATGGGGGATTGCCTCTTGGATTCAAGCAATTAAATTCTTGTCATGAACGAGATTAAGATGGCAGTGGCGCCATTTGATAAATGTAAAAATAGTAGAATCCTAATATCATGTTAACAACACTAATACGTAATCCTACCGTTCTTACGTTTAAATCAATTCTTCTTACTCTCAAATCATAATCATGCAATATAATGAGTAAGGATTTGTTCCACTCTTAAACCCTCAAGACTTAAATTAAATTCAACTAATCAAACCCAAAAGGAACAATAGTGAGAGTAATGATTTGATGTGAATTTTCTATTCTACCATTCCCAACAATTGAATCTAAACAAGACATAATATAAAGATTTGAACTTTATTTGTTTAAACTCAATTTGAAACTACTCATGCAATAATTGAATTAAACTAATAATGACAAATAAGTAAATCTAAGGATTTAAGCTAATAAATAAATGAAAATGAAACTAGATTATGGAGAACTAATTAACTTTATTTATCTAATAGAACAATAAGAACAAGATATGATTGAATGAATAACAACTATTTTATTTATCTAATGAATGATATTCAATGATTTAAATAACTAAGCTAAAACAAATAATGAAACTAATTAATGGAATGAAAACTAAGTAATTAACTAATCTAGATCTAACTTTTTCTAACCCTAAACTCCATTAACATTAGCTTCCTAACCTAACTGCCATTAACAAATAGTCAAGCTTTTGTTTTTATACTTCCAGATCCAAAAATCGTGCATGGGCTTGGAGCCATATTTTGGGCCGGAAAATCGGGCCCAAAACCCAATTTCTTTAGTCCAAAATGGGCTCTTCAGCTGCAGTTGGCTTCGACAGATGTTTTGTCCACTTTTGCTCCTCTGATTGGGCCAAGGCTTGGACCATTGGAAAGCTCTTTTCGAGTCGGTCGTTTTGACATAAGCTACTCCCAATTCCGAGATCCGAGTCCAAAGATACGCCTTCGGAAGTTCTTCACGACTTGTTAATCTTTGTTTACGCCCGTGTTGACTTTTCAGCTTTTGACCGGGCTTTACAAAGGCTTTGTCTCCTTGAATCTTGGCCTTTATTCACAGAACTCCTTAGCAACCGACCTTTGCTCCTTTATCTCGCTAAAGTGGCACATTTCTGCACATAATAGACTTTGAAGCCTGAAATGCATAAAAACACATAATCATTATTAACTCTTAATTATTACTCACATAATTGGTCTAAAAGTATGATTGTTAAGGGGTTAAAACTACAGTTTTGGGCTCTTATCATAGGCCACCCTCCACTACCGTGTCGGTGGATTCATCCACGTCAATGGGAGACAAGGACAACCCAGGAATGGCAGCAGCTTCCGTCTCAGGAACAGGGGAGATGGCCGCGGATTCAGGGGGAATCAAAGTAGGAGATGATTCGGGGAGAAGACGCCCAGCAGCAGTAAGAGCTTCCAGCTGTTGGTTCAGTTCACGAGCTATCTTCTTGGCGGCCAAGACCTTGAAGTGTTCAGCGACACCTTTCATCGACTGTTCCAAGTCTGCCTGAGTGGCGGCCCTATCGGCTTCCCTTTGACTCTCCAGCTGAGAGGCGACACCTGCCACATAGTCCTTGTAGGTTTCCTTGGCGCGCTGGAGCTCCTTGTGATGTTTGAGGGCAGTGAGACGGGCGTCATCCCTTTCCTTTTCCAGTTGGGCGCATTTCGCTTTCCACCTAGTAGGCTTGTGAATCTCAGCCTTCACGGATTCTTCAAATGCGTCCAAGGTGTTGGTTTGACTGCGAATCACATAAACCACATCCAGGCTCAGCTGAAGGTACAGACCAAGTTAGAGAACAGTAAGCAATAAAGAAGGAAAAGAGAGGGATGTGGGGTATACCTATTCCCAGCCAGTGTAGATCGCTGCTCGGTGGGAGGCGAAGGAGCTGGAATCCCCATACACTTGATCCCTAGGGAGGTGGGAACTAAAGAAGAGAGACACAGCCACTGCTGGATTATCCAGAGCAGAGTCTCGAGTGGTGACGTCGCGGTCTTTGGCCTTGAATTGAGGATGCCAGATTTCTACGAGCCCTTCGGGCAGGGGACCAATGGGGACTGCCTTTTTACCAGTGCAGCGGGAAGAGGACCGCAGTAATGAGGAAGGAGTAGGGGCAGTGCGGGCAGTAGTCTTGGCCTTCTTGGCGGGAGGGCCCTTGGCAGCGACATTGTTGGGCGCATCACCATCATAATCGCTGTCCCAAAGCTTGAGTTTGGTAACATCCATATTGTCAGAGGTGCCTGCAGGGGAGGCAAAATCGTCGTCCCAGTCAGCTATGGAAGAATAAGACCTGGGGACTGTAGCAGGGGGGATTGAGAAAGAACCAATGGAGGGCTTACGAGTCTGAGAGGTTGCGGCCTTCCGGGCGAGAGCTTGGCTGCGGGAGATCTTTGTGGTATACCTAAAGGACCGATGGACTGGGGATTTCGCCTTCCATTTCTTGGGGGGAGATGGTTTGGGTTTCCTCTCTTTGGGTGGGGGCAGAAGGTATAGAGGGCCGCAGTAATTGCCAATGTCTTTAAGGGATGGGTCTCGGAGGAGTGGACTCCCTTTGTCGGGGTCAATGCCGAGGATGTCGCACTGGCTGGCCCCTAGGCCACAGAGTTTGGTAAAAATCACAGAGGAAACACTAGTGTAAATCTGGGAGTGGGAATCCGGGTTCCAACCTTAAAAGAAGAGGAAAAGACATGTCAAGGAGATAATCGTATATGAAACAAACGAAGCAATCGACTAAACTCACCGCGACAGATAAAATGGGAGTGCCTCAGGGACAATTTAGGGGAAAGAGCAGCGGAAAGGAAGTTCCCAGACACATAGAGGGGATAGTGGTGCCAGACCTTGTCGGAGGAGGTGTCGCGGATAACAAAAGACTTCTTCTGTGAACGCTCCTAGAAGGATTGATACCCCACGCTCCCAACCTTGGTGCTTTTCTTGATAAAATAGTGGGAAGTGATGTCCAAAAGGGAAATCCACGGGGTATTCGTAGAGTCAAGGGTAAAATGGTAAGATGAGGGGGGCGCAGGTGGCAAAGAGAGCTAATCAAGAGTAAATGCGTGACATAGCGAGAATCGAGGAGATAGGGCTAGTGGGGCATGCACCGCAAGGCACGTGCCTAGGGACGCGTGGCAAGGGCCCGAAGGTCAAGGCAATGGGTAGCGTGATTGTCAGAAAGATTCAAATGATTGATGGGTGACCAGACAACTCGGTAGTCTGACAGCTGAGGAGTCTCGGCCCACGAATCCATTCAGATCCGCGGACCAAGAGGGGGCATCTGTATCAACCCCTTTTTGGAGTACTGAGGTGGCATGTCCGTTGGCCCAAAGTAGTATAAGAAAGGGGAGGCGCGAAACACTAGATCGAGGCCGCGTCTCTGTAAAAGTGGTCAAGCCGTACAAAAGCATGTGAGAACCGAGTGGTCAGAGTCAAAGAAGAGGCAACGTAAGGGAAAAAGGATGGGGAGTACTGAAGTCGAGCCGCGGAACTCTAATGGGACAGGTGTGTGGAGGTGGACCAGAGGATGAGGAAAAGATCAAGGGATGAGAGAGAGAGGGGATGGCGATATAAAAGGGAACAGTAAGGAAGAAGAAAAAAGAGGAGGGAGGAAAAAAAGAAGAGAAAGAAGAGAGAGAGAGAGAGAGAGACCAAGACATAAAATTTTAGTGGTGTGTATTCTTGTTCATACAGTAGGGGTATAAGAACTAAAAGTTAGGGAGAGAGAAGGCACCTAAACTTAATATAGGGTCATGTATGATTTATTTTCTAGTCATTTTTCATTGAAGTCATTTACTTTATTGTTCTTCATTTTCAATCTTGTTATTTGCTTTTGTTATTCAATCAATCAATCAATCATCTTTCTTGTTGTTCTTTCTTTAATCAATCATTTCCTTTCATTGCTTTCTTGTTTGAATTATTTCAATCATTTCAACTTAAGCTTTTCATTGTTCTTCATAGCTAGTTAACCAATACAAGTCCTAAACTAAGATTCTACCTTCCTTCTAAAAAACCTCCTAATCATTCAAACTCTAAACAATCTATGGTGAACCACATCAATAACTTTGAAATACTCTACCACCATCTACTTCAGTTGACTTTTTGCAAAAATCTGGCATTGGATAGAGCATGTTGCACTGATCTTCTGGGCAAGTCACTTGCAGAATTTAGAGTTCAGAATAAAAAGATATGAGCTCCGAAATTTGGTTGGCATTTTGGCACTATTGACATGTTCTAGCCCGTTGAGTCCATGACTTTTATTTTGGCATCTGTGAGCTTTAAACGGCTGAGACGAAAGATTTCAAGACCAAACTTTATTCGACCGTATTATGTGCTAAAACGTAGGTTTTACTTGTATTTTGTCATTTGAATGCTGAAACCTGTAAAAACACTAAAATATAATTAATTTACATTTATTAAACACATATTTAGCCAAAATATTATGTCTTTACGGGGTTTATATTACAGTTTTGGGTGTTTATCAGTTACTACAAGAGCCAACGCAAATCAAGATAATAAGGGGAATAATGAGATCAATAACCTACATGTTACTGATCGAAGACTATTTGGACTTAGAGGAGATCATTGTTTTGGTCAAGGGCATGAAGAAGATGAGCCTAACAATGATACTCCCCAATCTGCCATAACCAACCAAGCCATCATGGATGCTATGATGGCCAAACGTGGTCGATAGGAGGCTTGTTTGCATTTTTTCCAAGACTACTACAGCACGAAGGAGGGTCGTTCACCTTCAAGAGTGTTGCCTACTGACGAAAACTCGAGGGGGCTGTCTCGGCCACCAAGTTTTGACCATGGTGAGGGTTACATCCCTGTGCCTTAGATTCCTTACTTCGTTGGGTTCTATACCGACTAACCAGATTTGGATTATAATCCAGAATTGGATCCAATCCGACACTGGAGTTCACACGGAACTGACTTCTCTTGGTATTTAGGTTCTCGAGGTATTGGGGATGGACGTCCAAATGTGTTTGCCCAAAATCCACAGCTCTCAAGGTCACCCTCGATATGACGAAGACTTTCAGTTCTAAGGTTCATTACCTCAGAATCCTTCAGTTCCTCGATCCAGTTTTGCAAACTTCTCCACTTGATCTTGGGAACTTCAACCGCGTCATTATCGAGATGAGAACTACGAGAGTCCAAGTCCGAGGTACAACAACGAGAGAACTCCAACTCATGGAATGACTACTCTTGCGCAGCTTGAATAAGAGAATTTAGAAGTGGTGGTAAGGGTGTTGTTGTTCATATTAGACTCTTTGTTTAGAGGATGGTTTTGATGGATGAAACACTAAACTTTGTAACTCATCTCTCCTATTTTTTATGGTTATTTGGAATTACTCTCAATCTTAACTATTGGTTGATTTGTAAAGGGATGAAAAGATGTAATAGAACTTGTATTGAAAAGATGAAATGGAAACTTGTATTGAAAAGATGTAGAACATGAAAATGGAAAATAAGTAAATAACAATTTAAATTAAAAACATTTAAGCTACTCCTAATGACCAAAGATTAGCTCTAGGGTAATGCTTTCTATCTTCAACTTTGGTTTAAATAGGACACCATTTTACATCTTTGCCCCGTTCTAGAAACAATCTTGTGGGTTTTTGACCTAAGTCCATGAAATAGAATTCTTGATTTTTTCTTTAGGTCCTTGAGTCAATAGCTTTCAGCCTTGAGTCCTTCAGTCTTTGACAGTTTGACTTTGACTTTTGACTTTTAACTTTTTGGTACTTTGCTCATAAGCTGGAGTCTTCCCAAGCAGCATAAATAGCAAGCCTTTTTTGCGCTAAAATGCACGTATTAGGAATATGCGTCATAAATGGCCTGTATCCTGCAAATGGTAGCAAAAGCTATAAGTTGTCTGTTCATTAAGCATAAGAAGGGCATAATTGAAGCATTGTAAAAGTAATAAAATGCACATTTGGGGACTGATCACAGCTCAAGGTGCAAATACTAGAAGAACTGTGAGGTTCGAAACCAACCAAGATGGATGAGTCAGTTGTTTAGTCAGCAATCGAGGGAGACATTGGAACTCTTTTTTCATGACATGTTATGAGCGGATATATCTCCCATGATTAAAAACCACCAAAGTTCTCTAAATTTAATGGCAAAGGAGATCCGGTCTCTCATATGCTAGGTTATTGTCAAGTAATGGTGGGTCTTTCTAAGGAAGATCATTATTTGTGCCAATATTTTGCTTTAAGTTTGCCAGATTCGGCACTCATCTAGTACACAAAGCTGCCCAGAGGCAGCATTCACGAGTTTAAAGAACTATCCATAAATTTCATTGTGAAATTCAGTTGCAACCGGACCTACATTAAGACCGCTGATGCACTATTTGACATGAAGATCTGGAAGGACGAGAGTATTAAGGATTTCACCAAAAGATTCAACGAGGTTCAATTAGAAAGGGATTAGATCCCCCTTCTGGTCTATACACATCCTTGAAGAAAAAGAAGCCTATGAACATGACAGAGTTGCAGGCTAGGATTGACAAGTATGTGGAACTTGAAGAAGACCAATTGGATAGGGAATCTTCTCACCAAAGAATGATAACTAGTGTCACCTCCGCTCCTACCGGTAGGAGCTTTGCTAATCATTATAATGATAGGAAGTTTGAGGGACCACAGTCGGAGCAAAAGTCATTCAACAAGAATTCCTATAAAGATAAGTCAAAGAGACAGAAAACTGGTGACACGTTCAGCAATGGTAAACTCCACTAGATAGAGACTTTACCACTTTAACTCACCCTTATGAGGACATATTTGAAGTTAACCAGGAACAAGATATTGTTGAAAGATCCTCTAGCGGTGCATCCTAATGCTAACATGTACTGTTTCCAAGTAATGTTACACTACTCTTAGCTTCTAAGAGACAAAATTTTCACAGATTTGGATCTGCTTCCACAACACTGGGGGCATGATCTATGCCAATCAATTTTCAATAAAAGTTATATTTATCTTTTCAGAGCATTATTTCTTTTATAATTTTCTACTGGGATACTTTTTGGATGTTTGGTGAGAGATCCCATTTATTGGCCAAAGTTGTATCAGAATCTTTACAAAGCTTTCTTGGGATGAGGAGTGAAAGATCTCATGTGTTATTCCCCATGTGATGGAGAAAGTTTGACTTAGCTTGGATTTTATCCTCCTAAGAGCAGTTCTAATGTCTTATGTTTATAAGTGTTGGTTTATGCATTAGATACCAGATCATTTAAGGACTTTACAGGATATAATATAGGGGCACACCCTACGTTCCTACAAAGCCTTATTTTTTTTTAACAAAACTAAAGATATTTACAAGAATTGACACAGGGGCAAACCCTATTTTCCTACAAAACTTTGTTTTTATAAGATTCGCAATACAAATTTGTATAAAATATAATTCAACACTTTTGTCATTTTCCCTCGATGGTTGAATGTACGACTATCGGAGAGAAAATAGGGGCATATTTGTATACATATTTATGAAAATAGGAAGTAGATATGTGACAAAACTATTTATGCAAATATGGAGTAGACACGTGACAACACTTCCGTAGTAATTGGATAATATGTAAGTATGGGTAAGAAGTACCAGAACATACTTTGAGCTCACTTCCAGATCAACACACTTTCTATGGAATGAAAGTGGAACTACAAGAGGAGTTGCTAGATCTTCGGAAGTAACTAGCAGTATTAGAAGACATAAACTCCACTTTCCAGTCAGGAACTCCAAGTTTGGAAATACACGTTTGGAATTTGTCTAAGTTCGGAACTTCACTACTTTCTAGCTAGTCAGGAACTCCATGTTCGAAACTTGTCCAAGTTCCAAACTCCGCTTCCTAGCTTGTCAGGAACTCCACGTTCGGAACTTGTCCAAGTTTGAAACTCCACTTCCTAGCTAGTAAGGAACTCCACGTTCATAATTTGCCCAAGTCCGGAACTCCACTTCCTAGCTAGTCATGAACTACACGTTCGAAACTTGTCCAAGTTTAGAACTTTTCCAAGTTCGGAATTCCACTTCCTAACTAGTCAGGAACTCCAAATTCGGAACTTCACTTCTTCTATGCGGGAAGTCCAAGTTCGGCATTGCTCTATCGAGTAACAAACCCGAAACTGTTTGTGGACTGAAGAATCTAGAAATGCATTGTCTAGTACTAAATCCGGAACTACCTCACCAATTGGAGAGCTAAAAATCTGATTGGTGAGACATCAGAATTGAGAGCACACAATCAATTGATAAAGTCGGAATTGGTTCTTTTTACTTGATCAAATTAGGAGTTATGGTTCGATTAGCAAACCCGGAACTAATCAAGACTGAGTTTGACAGTTTAGTTTTTGAAGAAAAAGACATGGTTGTTTACACCGAAAGTCTCAATTTTCTCTTGTACAAACTTAAAGAAGACAACCGAATGCAAAGAGAAAGGCGTTGTGTGGTAACTGATAATGGTGGATTTATGATAAGTTGATGAACAGTAGAATTATGAGATCATGAACAGTAAATTATGATGGAAAAATAGTAGATAAAACTCATCAAAATCATGTGATAAAGAGGAGAGTAGTCGTGTTCGCCAAACTCTAGTTGTACACTACTTGGATACGAATCTAGATTGCAAATATGCTTCACTAATGAGAGTCAAAACAGTAGATATGAGGTGAAAACAATGAATTTAAATG
This sequence comes from Coptis chinensis, assembly GCF_015680905.1. Lineage (NCBI taxonomy): Eukaryota > Viridiplantae > Streptophyta > Magnoliopsida > Ranunculales > Ranunculaceae > Coptis > Coptis chinensis. Next base: position 45,383,484 of record NC_141456.1, read on the forward strand.
ATGAATAAAGGTAATAGAAGGGATTTAATCCGCCACGCGATTCGATTGACTATTAGTTAGTATCAAATTGCTTGTATTGATCCCTAGTGAAGACCAAGTCCTCTCGGATCGAGGTTTCACTAACATGAGAGTCTAGCTCCACCACAAATCTCTTTGGTGGTGGATCTATATTCTAATTCTCCATTATGAGCTCTATCTCTAGTTACTTATAACGAAGAACTTGAAGTTCTTTTATGCAAAAGAATAAATACTAATGGTGAATCATTCTCACATGGCTTCATAAACCTCCTCTAATCGAGGTTTAGCCTAGTGTCATTGGAATTACTATACTAAAGCAATAACAATGAGATATTATAAAGTAAAGAAGAATTTAATAAAAAAGCTTTTATTGAAACGTTTCTAATGGTGGCTACAAACTAATTTATTCTAACCCTAAATAAAGTAAAACTAATTAAAACTAAACTAAACTAATTATTAACTAAGGAGGGGAAGGAGAGAAAGTGTTTAGCCTTAACCTTCTTTATATAGGAGATGGTTAGGGTTATATTTTCGTGCATGGGCCAAAAAGTGGGACTTTGGGCCTCTAAACGAACTAAGCCTAAAGTCTATTAGGTTAAGTTTAAAAGGGCCATAGTTGCTGGAAATTACTTATATACCTTTTTTGTTCACTTTTACAGCTTTGATTGGGGAAAACCGAGGTCCATTGGAAAGCTTATTCCTAGTCAGTCGTTTTGACATAAAGTAGGCCCAATGTCGAGGCCCGAGTCCAAAGATACGGCCTGTTGAAGTTCTGTTGACTTTTATTTTATTTTTCTACCCAGATTGACTTTGACTTCCCAGCTTTGACTAGGCTTGAAAAAGACTTTTCTCCATGATTCTTAGGCTTTAAATGTAGAACTTCCTTGGCAATCAACTTCAAGTCCTAAAATACACAAAACACGTAAATAGTACTAACTTTTATTTATTATAAACATAATTGGCCTAATTAGAGTACTATTAAGGGGTTTAAACTACCCTTTTGAGTGCTTATCACACCACCCCCAAATAGCATTTTGCCTGTCCTCAAGCAAAGATGAGAAATAAAAACAGATAAGTGGCAAAAAATGTTGTCCTAACTCCTAACAAATCTTTTTTTGCAGAGTGTGATTGCATTAACCATATGCAATAAAGCCTTAAACCACTAGGAATTCTCTAATGGACGAGTTATAGCCTCGTGCACTGCTACAGAAAAGCTCATATACCACTGTTATTTACAGTGGTAAAAAGCCTTTGGCCACTGTTTTCATACCGTGGTAACAACCATCGTGACAAATACTTCTAACAAAACCGTGGGAAAAAGTACCTCTTATATACCACGGTTTTAAGTAAAACAGTGGTATTAGGATTTACAAACCGTGGTTAATAGTCCGAAAAGTTTGGTCTTATATTTACAAACCGTGGGAAATAGTGATGATATATACGACGGTTGGATACAAACCGTAGGTTATATAAACTGATTATACCTCGGTTCTTATCAAACCGTGGGTTATATAAATTGCTTATACCTCGGTTCTTATCAAACCGTGGTGTATAGTCATTACAAACTGTGGGTTATATAAATTGCTTATACCTCGGTTCTTATCAAACCGTGGTTTATAGTTTTTTTTTTTTTTTTTTTTTTTTTTTTTTTTTAAAAAACCCCTAATTATTTGATTCTAATCATATTCATTCAACCTGCAACCTGCCCATTTTTACCATATATATCCACACTGGATTTAAAAACACATTGCTCAAATAAACAATTCATAGTGCAACACAAACAAAAGAAATAAATTTACATATCCAACACAAAGACATTGAATTGCTAAAAGAATTTTGAACTTTTTTGAGTCATCAATAATGAAAGAAACATCCAAATTTACTTGTTATATCAAAATAATAATGACCTAACTTGTTGCATCAATAAAAAAAACAATCTATTTGTTCTATCTAAAATATAAAAAAGAAAATGGTGAGACCAAGCACCACACCTTAATTGGAAAGGGTCAAAACCTAGCTAAGACTCGACGCTTGGCTCTAACGCTCCATTATGCTGGATGAATCTAAGAATTTCAAGTCGAACAACATCAAGTTCCTCTTGTGTGTATGTATCTTTGAGGGATAGATTTGTCATCTGCACGATCAAAGATAAAAAAGTATATAATAACTAAATAATGAAGAGTAACACAAAATAGAGAATGCTAGTGTATGACGAATTATACCTTATTTTCAAAAGAATTATCTGAACAAGCTTCCATTATTTCTCTCATAAACTTCATTACGTAATACCCACACTCTTTACTACCGGGTTAGTGCGGCCCTAAGTACAAACATGGAAAATATTCATAAGCATATATTTTTCCAAACACACAGTATGTATGCATAAGAATTTGTTTATTACCATAATCTTCTCCCACTTCACTGGACCTTTACTTCCTTTCCCTTCAAGTCTTTCTATTTTCATGACCGCACTTCAAAATAAGATCAATGTAAAACTTAATTAGCAAGTAAAAGATAAGCACGTAATGATCTAATTATTTCATATACATACACAATCATGACAAACCTGTTAAAATAGATATCCATATCATTAGATGGTAGATTATGCATTGAATCCAACCAATTAAAAGTCATCCGTGATAAATTAATAGCAATCAAAACCCAATGTCCACTAAAAAGATCAGAGGCATGTGTGGTTAAAAAAGAAAAATTAGGCATTAAAACTATAATATACATTCCAATGAAAATGATAAAACATGGATAATATTAAAAATATAAGACAATATCCTTACCCTGGATTATAAGGGATAAGAACAACTCTTTTTCCACTTGTATTCTGCAAGCTCTCCACAATAATTTGAGTTTTCTCATTCCCATTAGCTCTTGTGAAAGATAAAGGGTTTACAAATCCAACGATATCACGACAACTCACAAATTCGTCATAAAGAATCCTAGAGAAAAAAAAAATAAAGCAATCATAATTACTAAAACTAAATATGAATATCTAAGATTTACGATAGCACCAACAATGAAATTTTGCAGATATTCTAACCTCATATATACCACCAAAATAGCAACATCTAACCAACCCATGTTACATACATCCATTATATCGCTTTTCTCCATAATGAAACTACCCATATTATCTCCAAACAATTCTCCTCCTACTGGAAAATGTATCGAACCTTGGTCCCCTGGAAGCGCCATATTGAGGAATCCCACAAACGAATCTATTGCACCTTGATTATGACTATCACTAGTTTGATTTTTACTTCCCTAAATTAAAAATTCAGAACAACCAATTATTAAAAGAGAAGCCAAATTCAGAATATAACTTCATATTAAAGAATCTTGTTATTTACCTCAATGTCATCTTTATAATAGACATGGTCCTTTGGCCAAGGAACTTGTGTGCCAAGAGCATCTGCGACATATCTAAGCTCCTCATTCACTTGTATAGGAAGAGCAAGACGGCCAGCTTCTTCAGAAACAAGCGATACAACAGCAACACGAACATTATTAAGTCCCAAAGGGTAACCGTGAATTTCTTTTCGTTTATTTCCCTCGTATACCAAGCCTTCAGCAACAATATTTGTTCGGCCAACCGCAGCCAAATAACATTATTTTTCCTATATAAATGTCTATGTATCATAATAAGCACACAACATTATATTTTAATAACATATTACGTGTAAACTACAATTTACCTCCCCTAGACCAAATGTTTGACCACGTGTTTTCTTATTTGCCTTGTTCACATGATCAAATTGAGCCAAATTACACTCTAGGCCCTACAATTGAAGTATAAATCTTAGAACCATTTTAAAATTATATATATAATGTGTAAAACACTACTTACCTCTCCTGGACCAGATGTTGGACCCTGAAATGATGTTTGACCCCGTGTTTTATTCTTATTTACCTTGTTCACACGATCAGATTGAGCCAAATTACACTCTAGGCCCTACAATTGAAGTATAAATCTTAGAACCATGCAACATTATTAAAATTATATATATCACGTGTAAAATGCTACTTGCCTGTCCTAGACCAGATGTTGGCCTCGAAAATGGTGTTTGACCTTCTTGTGTTTTCTTATTTGCTTTGTTACCATGATCTGGTTTGGGCTTTGATGGAGGTTGGGCTGCCTTCCCATTTTTTTTCAGCTATTAGTCAGAAAAATAAAATTTGTAGTTAGAAGGTCGGAATGCATAAAATGGTTGGGTCAAACTGTTGTTGCACAAACACTAGATGCAACGATGAATGATGCACAAATAGATGGCAGGTTACCAATAAAAAAAAATAAAAGAAACATTCAAGTAGTAACTTACTTGGCCGAGCATTTTTACTAGTCTACCCAGTTGATGTTTACGGATGAGTGTATCGTCGATCAATATTGACACTTTCGTATTCTTTGTTTGAAGAGATTTTTTCAGATGGTAAGGAGTTATCTTTGTCCTCCAACCTCCGACTCTATCCAACAGCAACCTAATGTCTTCCTGAAGACGGTAGTTTTGGTCCCGTTGCTCTTGAATTGTTGATTCCAACTTTGTAACATGTTCCTTTGAGCCACGTTTGTTAACATGGAAATATGTGGTGGGGGTGATCCCCTTTCCAACTGCTCGAGTGCGACCAGGATGCTCGGGTGTGCCCAATGCTAGAGTTAAGATGTCTTTACTTCCTTCAATAACTACCTTTCCCTCCTCTACTTCCTTAGTCAGCACATCCTTCAATTAAGTTTTGAAGTAAACAAGGATTTAGCAAATCCAAATCACAACAAGCATTCATGTCTAACATGAAAACATAATAATAAATGATTAGAAAACTTACAATCTTTTTAGCCACTCTTTCCGTAGCTACTTCAATATATTTTCCTTTTTTTGAGTAAGCTCTTTTCCATATTGAAGGCCTTCGATTTTTTCCATTAAAGGATGGTCCCAACTATTTTTTCTATGGTTACAAAATAATCACACAAACGACATGGTTAATACGATGCATGTCTTCGAAACTCTTGGTTGAAGGTTTATCATACCCAAACAAATTAACAAGTGCCTACATATATAAATGTTGAGACAGACAATGTACTCACCAATTGTTCTCCAATATCAGCAAATCCCGTCTTGCCCGTCCTGTGGTTATATACTTTTGCTACTCGTCGCTGTGAATTAAGTTTGCTAATTTCCTGGAAAACATGGAATTAGTCGTATTTAGGAATAAAAAACAATATATGGGTTTAATGTGATTGGATGTCTTTAATAGTCAAGGAATTAATTATCACAGCACACGTCAAAGGCAATTTGGGGAGGTCACATTCCTATTAACAACCTAGGTTGGCACACAATCTTAGACTATCAAAGGGGCTGCCTGAGTTTAGATGTGCAAAAATACCGCTTGTAGATGACATCCTATGACAGCAGCAATTTGGGGAGGTCACATTCCTATTAACAGACAAGTAAAGAATTTTTAGAGGACTAACTATTTAAAGGTGCTTACTTGTGGTGGGTTTGTGCGTCATGATGATTGCCATGTTGTTAGGGCCTATATTGACAACATTCATTGTGTTGACTGGAGAACAAAAGAGTGAATGAGACATTTCGAGGCTTAGTCACATGATTTTCATGACTTAATGTTGGCGGCATATGCATTTTCATGACTTAATGTTGGCAGGAAGTCACTACTTAGCTCCTAACTCTCCTCGCCTAGCTCCAACTCTCACTTTCGTCATAATGATTTTCATGACTTAATGTTGGCAGGAAGAAGTCACTACTTAGCACTAGCGGTAGAAGGTTCTATTTACACAGCAGTAGTAGCTACCCTACAAGGAATGCATATATAAAGATAGCAATCACTATCCATAGCTCCAACTCTAGCTCGTCGGTCAAGCTCGACAAGACTTCACTTTAGCTCTGTTATCCTTGTTCGAACATTTCCTAAAAAGTCGACTACAAGTTATAAATCGAGGGGAAGGCAGGTGAAGTCCTTTCCTCTGGCCCGCAATGCCCCGGATTTCATCGGAATGGAAAGAGAATCAAAGGTAAGCCAAAGCTTTTCGCGATAATGTCACTACCCGTTCCTATAAGCCATAGCTCCTCACTCTTCACTGACGCAACTATAGCTCCTAACTCTCCTCTGCCTAGCTCCAACTCTCACTCGTCATAATAGTTTCGTTACGTTCTCTATTGTAAACAAAATTTTAGTGAGCTTACGCTTGGGGCCCTGTAGCTAATTAAAGCTTAGAATATAATGGAAGAGCGACTTCAGGGAAAAACATTACTGGAAGCAGCTGTAAACAGATGAGACCTACTAAAGTTATAATTTTCTGGAAAATATTTTGTACAACTTATATTTAACACAAGACCATGAATTACTGAATTCCACTAGGCATGAATTACTGGGGAGAATTTTCTATTTCTTTTTTGAGAAACAGTCCTCAAAAGATTAATGGTTAAGTGATAAAGAGGACCACACACAAAAATGGGGTGTAATCCAATAACCCAAATCTCTAACCTTTGCATGTAGATGAGAAAAGAAAGTCTATTTTTTGGAGTTCATACTTGTGAACCAAGTGTATGCCAGCTTGTCAAGACCCAGGACTTTTTTTTTCAAAAAACATGACCATAGGTTTGCCGACAATTCTACATCCATAAATGATATCTTCCCAGCATTCAGTGATGAACACTAATGGGTCATAAACAGATTGAAAATAAACAAAAAAACAAGAGCTTGAAGCTCTGAAAGTTGATTGCTGATGGTAAACACTACATAACGCTGAGCATGTAAGAATTAACTTGAAAAAAACTCAGATGCGAAATGGGGAAGGAGCTCCAGCTGGGCGTGGGGCTTGTCCAGGCTTTGACATGTCATCCCTGCGTCTGAAACGCTGTGGTGGCTTACGGTTCCTTCGGTTAGTACGAGACCGAACCCTCACAACATGAGAATGAATTGCACACGAAACACAATATTGCATCTTCGCATACAACTTTGGCAGAGTATATCCTTCATTGACACAAGCTTCTTGAACATCTCTAACAGCAGCTTGCTCAACAATATTCCTAACCAGAAACCTCTTGATTGCCTTATCCTTGGGGCAACATTTGCCACAGTTAGAGCAACGAATGAACTTAACATGACCACGGCTGTGCTTGTTACGGCCCCCATTCCTACGCTTGAACGTCATTTTCCCTTGAGGAGATGGATTAGATCTCTTCTCTCTTCACTTCAACGACTGTAGTTGATTAGCAAGACCCAGGACTTTCAACTGGGAATTATGACTGGTGTATAACAGTTTACATAGAGGTTTAAAGTGTATAACAATTTTTCCAGTACATAATCTCTTGAGGATTGTGCTCGAAAAGAAATCAGATTGCTTTCTATATTGTTTATTTCATCTCAAGGTGGAAGCAGTGTTTGAAATGTAAAGTTTTCAGGCACCATCTCCATTTTCCACAGCGTCAGAGAGTACGTGTGATTCAAATTACTGGCGGTCTATAAGTCCACTACTCTACTGGACCATGAATTACTGAATTCCACTGGGCAGCATGAAAAGAGAGGTCTTAAAGGGCAATAAAGTTTCCAGTTGGCTATCTAAGGGTAGGATGCACACCGCCACGACAGACTTAAGGATACTAAGAAGACTTGATGTTCAGAACAGAAGGGTAGACTAAGAAGACTTGATGTTCAGAACAGACTTAAGGATACTACGAAGACTTGATGTTCAGAACAGACTTGATACTAAGAAGACTTCATTGGGTAATATCAGTCAAATTCTTACAAGTCTAAGACTTATAAGTCCCCTGATATTCTCTACAACAGCTAATAGGTGATTGTTTTCAAGGTCTAAAGGCAATCGAAGGTTGAGTTTTTGAATATTCGATCTGCTTCGACTAATAAACTGATGAAGACCCTCTCTACTATCACCATCATAGAGTAATAGTGAATTAAGAGAACTGCAATGTTCAGCTAATAGTAATAAAATTCTATCAACTAGGAACATACAGGACTGGAAGTTATTTACTCGGCTTTTCTATAACTTTGCCCCTGTTCTGTTCTCCATTTTGATTGTCCATAAAATTACGGGCAAATCATTGTCACTTAAGTAGTACCATCCCTTCCACATCAACAAGAGCCTCTACTACCTTTACAAAGACTCTCTTTCTCTTTGGTCCATCTGGCCTGAAAGAGTGAAGGCCATTACAAACAGCTCCGAAGGGATCAGTGCCCGCTTGTCCTGAAGGCTAACATCATCAGCCCCGACTCACGAGGCTTAATTGTTCTTCGAACGATAAGTAGCTCTAGACCCTGACCCAAGAAGTTGTAATCAATCCAACTTTTAGCTGATGTCATAGTAGAAGAATTGGAGTTTATCCTTCATTCATGACGTCCACATTCGTACAACAACCATTCTAAAACCTGAAAAGCTAAGTTTATTTGCATCTTCAATATGAATTTCTGTTGTAGAAACACCTACCAAGTCCCTCAACTACCCCTGTTCTAGTACCAGAAAATATTCTAAATATGTCGTATACGGTCGGCTCGACCTCGTTACATCGGTTTCTCCTTAATAGACATAGGTTCATGCAGCGAACTCTTATAGATGTCGGGCTGTTTTCTTTCTCCTATAGCTAACTAACAAGCAAGGGATGAGCGGGCTACCGCGAAAGCCGTATAGCGTTAGCGCTTTAGTGTTCTTGCTGCATATGTTTTCTTGGTCGCTAGTGCGCTCATCCCTTGCTTGTTGGGACCAATTGTTCAATCAATCAATAGGTGGTTACAGCACTAGCATCTGTGGAGAATTCCGCTGACAATGCCTAAGGTCGAGCAACTTATAGTTGAACTTACTCAATGAAGCACTGACCCGTTACCGGCTTAGCTAGGTTACCTACACTTAGTCGGGTTGCCACTGTAGCTTAGACCGGGCTGGTGGAATTGCTTGCCAACTCCAACTCTGCACCGTTTCCTTGAAGAGTCGGATGGCGGCGATAGCGATATCGTAAGTCCCACCCGTGGGGTGAGACAACCAACGCCTTTACTACTGCCCGTGATTGCCTTCTTGTACCGAGTGCGTTTCAAGATAACTCATATTGATAACTTTCCTGAATCACGGGTTCCACTTCGGAATGGTTCTTGGACAAGAGCAGGGGTTGGCGAGTCCCTCAAAACATAGCCGAACCAGAGGGTTTTGTGTAGTGAAATATATCTTCGCGCTCTCCTATTCGTTCCTCCTTGAGTTCATTCACTCAAGAGGGAGAGCAGGGTCTATTGGGATTTTATGGCCTGAACGCGTGTGAGATACGCATTTGATCGGACCAAGTTCTCGGTATCGATCTTGACACCTTTGAACGGACTTCCCTTTAGCTGCAGCTACAAACAACTCCTTACTTGCTACCAACTCCTTAATGCCCGGACTCGCTCCTTCCTGACCAGACTTCACTTTAGCTGAAGCTACAAACTAGGGACTTGGAACTTGCTAGAGAAATCGAACTGAAGCGGCTTCAGCCGCAGATAACAAATGGGGACTACTTGCCCTAGCCACTAGGTATTAGGATACCTTTACGGACTCTTCTAAGACACTTGGCTTCCCGGGAGTTGATTTTTGCATTCGGTCGGACGGATAGCGACTAACTCATAGATACGAGATACCATACACTAACTAACAGAGCTCTTAGCTCTAGCTTCCTTAGAGGCTAGCCACCTTCACTTCCTCTGCTAAGAAGACCTTTAGCTTACTCATAGGTGGGGAAGGGAGTTGTTGCTTATGAGTTACTTGCTTTAGGGGCAGCTTCCGCCGAAGAGAAAAACTCGTTACTAGCTTGCCGTTTACAAGTCGTTCAAGACTTATGAGAAACGGTATTCTTTCTTTCTTGAACGATTTCCGGAATATTTAGCCCCGTATTCTGGCTTGAGTGACTCCGAAATAGTAGGTCGGATACGGAATCTATTATATTTGGAATGAAGAGACATAATGTAAAAACTACTAATCATTAGTATGAAAATGAGAATGAAAAAAGAAAAAATGAATACCAAATTACTAAAGAGACTACCAAATTACTATGACTAAAGAGACTACCAAATTACTATGAATATCTAGCAAGCGTCTAGACTTGTGAGAATCGCCCCCAGACTATGACTAAAGAGACTACCAAATTACTACCCACACCCGCACCCAGTAGAAAATCCAGCAGAAAGTAAGAGCACATGGGGTGAGGTTTTAGAGAAGAAGGCAGTAGGAAGTATCAGAAGATAGAATGCTTGTTAACCATAAATGAATACAGTTATCCAAAACCAATCAAAATAACAAAAATAAGTTATCCTAACCTGAAATTTTGGTGTCAGTCTTGACTTCACAAATCTTTCCCAATCTTCCTGTCTAATATTTTTCTCGTGTTTTTTAGGTGGCTTCAAAAGCTTTTCAGGTTGGTCTTTGTAGGGAGTGATATAGTACCTAGTCAACCGACTCTTGAATTCTTTCTATTTCTCACCAATATCTGAGACAACACCCTTCTTTTCGTCTTCTGTCAAGTTGAATTTGGCCTATACAAAAAGAATAAGCTATAAAGTTACAATAACCTAAGACTAATTAGACAATTAATAGTACAACTAGAGCTATTTACCTTTATAGTATCCCATAACAAGTCTCTCACTTCATCTCCGACAGCATGCCAATTTTCATAATCAACAATAGAGATTCGGGACTCCGCTAACAAACCTGAGTAGCTTGCCAAATCCTTTCCGCCTTCCCCTATACGTTGACCATCTTCATTGTATTGAACATTCAATAGTTCACCCTCTCTCATTTTTGTTATCCTTTTGCATTGAACTGCTCCTCTTCCTATCCTTTCTACACTTGAATCTTGTGTATTGTTAACTTCCATTGGTGTATCGGAAGTCTCATCAACTCCCATATCTGAAACAGAATCAGAATTCTCTCCTGGATCCATGCTGATTTCCTATATACCGAGTATAGACATGAAGAATTTAACCAATAACAACATATGAAATAAGCTAGGTATCAATAACTTGGACAATATTAATTAAACAATAATAAGACAAATGATCATCCATAACATAAATTAAAGTATTAAGGCAAATATAAATATCAAAGTAGGTATGAATTCACATTTAATAACAATATTCAATAGTCAAATAATAAAGGAACAAACTTGTTCAAACATCCCCATAGAAAGAAAAAAATCATAACATGCTCTAACTTAATCGTTAGAGGTAGGGTCGACATAAGTCCCCTCACAATCTACACGCGCATAAGATGATACTGATGCACCTGAACTAAGGAAGTCGACATCTGGAAAGACTTTACTACTTGTATGATCTAGCTCATCCTCATTCCCTTCCTCAAGGTAGTCTCTTTCAGGAGTCCTCAAAGCTATTGACCATTTTGGATCGAGTTGGTCAGGTACATAAAAGACTTGCTTGGCCTGAGAGGCCATCACAAAAGGGTCTTCCTTATGTCCAATTCTACCAAGGTCAACAGAAGTGAAACCCAAATCGTCTACTTTGATGCCATTTCTGTTGTCAACCCAGTCACACTTAAATACTGGGACTTTGAGTACCAGATAGTCGAGCAGCCATATCTCAGTTATAACACCGTAGTAACCCATTTCTGAAACAACGGGGTTCTTATCCTTGGCACTAGAAATTTGCACTGTTGTCGCCATTAAACCCACACCACTATTTTGGTTTACTAGTGAAGCTTCATGATCCTTCGTATCAAAACGGTATCCACCAATAACATAGCCTGAACACTTTAGAACGTCTCGACGAGGTCCTTGAGCTATAACTTTCAGGGTGTTTGAAAGTTTGTTACCGGTAACTGCTGCCTCCTCCTTAACCTGATTATCCAAGTTATCTAAGAATCTTAGTCGAATTTAGCAAAGTTGTATTAGATGTAAAATAATTTAAGATAATCTTACCCTTTGATCTAATCCAATAAATGAATGTGTGCGAGTGTGCTCATCTTGATACCATTTGGTGACTTTACGAGGATAAGTAAGCTTTTAGGTGTTCCATATGCTTCCTATCAAGTTAAGAAAAAGCTTGGTCACCATTATCTGTCTAGGTGAAATAAGGAAAAACAAAATCCTATACTAACGTACTCGATATAAGGTTGAACGTCATTAGTGTTTGCCAAAACACATTGATGAGCTTGCTCCCAAGTCTTCTCGTCGACTTCAACAACATTCATACCACCAAGAGGCTTTCCCTTAGAAATTGTATTTTCTTTCTCCGTATCATTAGTATCCATGCTTCTAACTGATGGGACTCCCACAGCATTCACTCCAGATAAGTACTCGCTAAGGAACTCAACAGCTTCTTCAAGGATATAATTTTCAGCAATGCATCCTTCTGGACGATTTCAATTCCGCACGTAGCCCTTTAGTATTTTCATGAACCTAATATTCAAAAAGTAACAAAAAAAGAGAAAATACAAACAAACAAACAATCAAATTGATGAAGCTTTACTGAATTATTGAAAGTAGTTAATTCAATTTTTCTCGCGGTACTTGCCTCTCAAATGGATACATCCAACTAAAGAATACCGCCCACAAAGCTCAACCTCCCCTTATAAGATGAACAGATAGATGCACCATGACGTCAAAGAATGATGGTGGAAAGTACATTTCCAAGAGACATAAAGTGAGGACCAAATTGTCTTGAATTTCCTTTAATTTGGACACATCCACTACTTTGGTGCAAAAGAGTTGAAAAAGAAACACAACCGAAAGTGATGGTATACCTCACGCTTTTGGCAACACCGATCGTATTGCCACGGGGAAGAAGTTGCTGCATCAATATGTGACAGTCATGAGACTTGAGACCATACACTTTTAGATCTTGCATTGACACGCGGTGTCTAAAATGTGAAGAATATCCATCTGGCACTTTGAGCTCACGCAAAGTGTTGCAAACTGTTACTTTCTCAGCTCTAGATAACGTATGACATGCTGGTGGAAGATAAGTCCTATTTCCCCTTTTCTCTGGTGCTAGTCCTTCCTCATGTCCATTTCTAAGAGGTCTAGGCGACTTTTGAGGTCATCTTTTGTCTTGTACTTAATGTTAAGTAGTGTGCCGATGATGCTATCACAAATATTTTTCTCAATATGCATGACATCCAAGTTGTGTCGCACAAGCAAGAATTCCCAATATTCAAGCTCAAAAAATATGGATCTCTTCTTCCAATATTTACCACTTTCATTCTCATCAGAAGTGCTAGGCTGCTTCTCTCGTGGTTTGTGACTCTTCATTGGATGCCTTTGACTTCTTTCTTGATGTTTTGGCTTTGGAATCACCAGCTTTGGTTTCCCCATCTAACTTTCATCCCTTTGAGCTTCTCCGAAATCACCTATCCGGTTAATGGGGTCCGGATGTGATCTTAACTCTTCTTTCGACCATTAAATGCCTTCCTTTGCCTTCGATAACGATGATTTTTTGGAAGGAACTTTCTATGGGACTGATATATGTTTTTATTCGAGTGTTTCAATCTTGTAGAATCAGTTTTCTCACCACATATTGGACAAGCAAGATATCCCTTGACACTACACCCAGTTAAATTTCCAAGAGCAGGAAAATCATTGATCGTCCACAGTAGAACAGCCCTTAATGTAAAAGATTCTTGCTTGTAGGCATCATAAACCTCCACACCAGGATTCCAAAGAGCCTGTAAATCTTCAATTAAAGGTTTAAGGTAAACATCAATATCATTACCAGGTTGCTGGGGACCTGATATCAACATTGTCAGCATCAGAAATTTTCTCTTCATACATAACCATGGCGGAAGATTGTAAGGGATCAACATAACCGGCCAGCAACTATGCCTAGAGCTGAGATTACTATGTGGATTGATCCCATCTGTTGAAAGAGCAAGTCGCAGATTTCTTGGATCTTCAGCGAACTCTGGCCACCTTTTATCAACCTTTTTCCATGCTGGAGAATCTGTTGGATGACGCATTTGACCATCAACTTCTACTCTTCTATCTGCATGCCATTCCAAATCTTTTGATGTCTGAGTGGATTGAAACATCTTTGCAAACCTTGGGAGAGGCGGAAAGTACCACAAAACTTTCGCAGGCGCTTTACCCTTCTTTTCCTAATATCTCGACGTTCCACAAGTTGGACAACTAGTTAAATCCTTATACTCATCTCCTCTGTAAAGTATGCAATCATTGGGACATGCATGTATTTTTTGAACTTCCATTCCAAACGTAGACAAAATATTTCTAGCTTTGGTCATGGATTGTGGCACTTCGTTATTATCCGGCAACATTTTTCCCAACACCTTCAATAGCTTGGTAAAACTCGTGTCTGACCACCCACTACTGGCTTTCAAGTTGAACAATTCCACAAGGGATGATAACTTTGTATAGCTTTTGCAACCTTTGTACAAAGGTTTCTCAGCATCTTCAAGCAATTTACAAAGCTTTTCAGGATTCCCCGTGAAACTCTCATATGTATCATTAACCATTCTAACCGTGTCCCCAAAATCACATGGGGTTTCCATATCAAAGTCTTGACATGGAGGTTCATGCATATCGACACTTCGGGACTTTCCACTGTGAGGCTTTTCCCCATGCCATATCCACGTTCTGTAACTTTTTTCAAAACCAACATGAAACAGATGATCCCTGATATCGTCCAAACTCTGATGCAAGTGGTTCCCACAATTAAGGCATGGGCATCTTATGAAATTATGATTGTCTAGGCCTGCATGCTCTCCAACACATTTTCTTCCTCGTATTCATCAGAAAGTCTATCCATAGTCATCCAAGGCTTATCCATACTCAATGTCAGAAATTTAATACATGAGTACTACATACACATGAAAAAAAAAGGTGATTAAGCAAGATAAAATCATGCAATTCATAGATTTTGGCTCAATCTGGTGGTTGAAGCAAATACAAACATACAATATAACCTTGTACTAATCAACCTAAGGTGCCAAAAGTGTAGCGTGGGAATGGATTTAGGCGTATGAATGGGGAAATTCCTACTTTCCTTACATGTGCCCGGCCAGCCACCTAGATACTTGGTAGACTAAAATGAAATAGTTAAGTGTCGCATTAAGATTAGGGTCTTGATACTAGAAATTCCTAGCAATCATAATATTCAAGACTTAACTTTGCAAAAGAAAACACACACACACACAATCAACAAATTGAAAGCTAGTAATTTTTTTTTTACCGTTGAGTAATGCGTGTTTATCTATTTGTCACTCAAATCACGATCCACCCGCTGCTGCCCAATATATCAATCAACAATAAGCAAACTTGCAAACTAATAGTAAAACAACAGGCATAAGAGCTTCTAAAATCAGTTTATGTACAAGAACAGTCTCCATCTCTTACTCATTAAGTCAAACACCTTAAGCCACTAACAAAAACCGTAAACATGAACTGCCAAGCCACTATACAAGCAACTACATGTCATCACTAGGCCAATATATCAATTAACAATAAGCAAACTTGCAAACTAAAAATAAAAATAAAACAACAGGCATAAGTTTCTAAAACCAGTTTATGTACGAAAACAGTCTCCATATCTTATTCTTTTAGTCAAACACCTTAAGCCAATAAGAAAAATTGTAACTGCCAGGCCACTATATAGGCAACTACATGCCATCACCAGGCCATTACAAGTTTTACCAGGCTACTAAAAGGCAAGTATTTGGTGAGAGCTAAAACCTTGCTAAACCTTTCATTGGACCACATTTTGACGCATCGAGACAGTGCTATGGGATTTCATATAATTTTGGGACCTCACATGGAATTCAATGAAAAATATCCCCAAGCAATTCAGTGAATTATAATTTGAGGAATGCAAACACCTGATCAATGCACCTACTATATTGGGGGAAGAAAAGCACTAAACACACGGCAGCAAAAGTGTGGATACAAAATCTATTCGAATGATTCGCTCAAATTTATGTAGTAGTGGAACCACAACAGAACATAACCTATATCTATTCTCCAATTTATTTATTTTTAGTATTGTACAAGACCATACTACCAATTATTTCCAAGCGTTGAGTACCATATTCTTCCCCAATCCTATATATCATCAGGCTACTAACAGTCATCATGCTACTAACATTACGACTTCTAGGAAAAAGACTATCTTGTCGATCACAAGCATAACTATTCTCCGCCTTTTTAGCACTTATAACATCAAACACTTCCTCTGATTTCTTAGTAGAAAAATTATTTGAGATCAACGACATAACTTTCTTATTCCATTTCTTCATATTGTTCCATTTGCTAACATCACTAGCATTCTTCTGTGTCCCTTTCAATCTTTTTCGTTATTTAGTTTTGATGACTTAAACAAATACTATATTATAGGTTTGCTCCATTTCTAGCTCTTTAAATATTTATGGTCAGATAATACTACAGGTTTGGGGAAGCTGTTGAACTTATAAATGTGTGTTGGCTTGACATCAAAGTGAACAAAGATACTCAAATACTTTCGCCAAAGACTACCTATGCAACATACCTTGTAATCAAATTTTATGATGAGGGCCTATGGACTTCTTATTATGAAATTATGAAGAAGTCGCTTCATTCTTTCTTTCTTTTCATTCATTGATGTATCGCTTCCCACCTTAGGACAGATCTTAGGAGTAAACCAAGGGTCAAACGAAAGATATTGCTTATGTTATGGTATGAGAGATCTAAGTCTTTAAAATGTTGAAACAAGTCAGCCCTTACGTACTACTACTTATTGTAGTTCGACCAATCCTTTGGGATTTCAACTATCAATCGCTGGTTCCATAACAAAAAAGGGCAAGTCTTCTTATATATGAGACCTTGCTTGAGTTATTTAATGATCGTCACGCTTTCACTTTAATTATTATTAAAGCCACATAAATAAGGCTTTGGATACTGAGTAAACCTCATCTTCCTAAAATTGATCTTTTCTTTCCTAGCCCCACTAACTAACCATCAATACAAAAGACCTTTTGCAGTGACGGAAAAGCTTAGAAAAAAGATCGAGCACTACCATGGAAAGCATGGTAGTAAAGGCAACTGTCTTCGTATCCGCTTTTAGGCATAAACTAAAAGATCGAAGATCTCGGGCTTGGTGAACCTTTCCATAATCTTCTCATCCAACTGGTTGAGAATCCAATCAATAAAAGTAGGCCTCACCTTCTTCCCTTTCTGGTGGAAATGCAACAAATAATGGAATCAAGGAAGGGTGTTCACACGGCAACCCGAGGTTTGTCTCGCTCAGGAGATCTACGAAGAGTAGACCTGTAGCCGCGGGTCCACAGCCTCGCCAGATTCAACGACAACTGACTGGAGCCTACATAAAGTGGTTTCCACACCGACCTCGACATGCTTAAGCGAGCCTACCCGTTGAAGGGGGGCCCTTCTCCTAACAATCTCGGAAAGCCTTGAGAAAGGACTGATTGACCCGATTACGAAATAGAGTCTTTGTTATACCCTTTTCTTGTCTGTTATCCTTGATTATTTGGGGGGGAGATCAGCCAGGCCAAGGGAACCTTTGAATCCCTGAACTACCAATTTGAATACAAGACTAACTTGAGGTTCACGCCTATCACTTGTAGGGTGGGCCACCAGCCACTTACTCTTTTTTTCTGGAATTGCACCTCAATATCGATCTACCTCCTGGGAAGCGCTGCATTAAGGCGATTCCCTATGCGCAAGGCCCATGCTTAGTTTTCAATTTCAGCAGGAACAATGTCATCGTGACACGTCTTTGAGCACAGGTCATCTTTGATTCAATTCTGAGAGTGGGAGCCACTTTTTGATATCATATCAATCTACCAACGATTTGCTCAACCTCGGCTTGAGTATGATCCATTCGTTACCACCCCAGCCCTAAGGCTTCCATTCTAAAAAAGACTTGCGAAAGCGAGGTAAAAACGGATTTCAATACAAAAGGTTCTCCATTTGGTTGCGATGATTTATTTTGTTTTTTGTTCAAAGCAAAGCGAGCGGTGTTATTGTCCCCTTCCTTCTCCTAGCGTTTAGACATCATATGCAGATCATCGGGATCGGTAATATCATATAATAAATTATTTGATCTGTGAACGCAACCCTTGGCTTACCCAATATTGGCCAGGGAATGGACCAATTCCTTCAAAAAGGCATATTGATTGAGAATCTATGCAGGAGATCGGGTCGCGAACCTTCTCTTTTATCAGGTCCAGAGGGGAACTTAGTTAGGTCCCTCAGGATGCCTATCCGGTAACAGGAAGTCGGGATTCGAGCCATGTATGTGGCATACAACTGGTTCTATCGATACGAATAAAAATATCTTTGATTTGTTTGGTCTTCGGAATCAAGCGGAAAATAATGGAGTGGGGAGCTCTGACGTGCCATTTATTAGAACTCATGAGATCTGGTCAACAAAGGCCAAAGTCTGAAGTCTCCGCTAGAGCTAAGGCTGTAGTTCAAAATCTTAATCTTATTAAGCTTAAAAGAAGAAAGGGGCATCTGTCCTGGTAAGCTGATATTCCGATGGCAAGGCTAGCGGTGTAGCGCGCATCATTTCTCAAAGAGAGTGAGACAACTTAGCACCCATCCCTAAAAAGAAGAAAATGACTTCTATGCTTGTAGTAAATATACCTACGATATTAATGATATCATTATCATGGGAATAGGCCTTAATTAAAAGCATTTCCCTTACATAGGAAGGATGACGGAATACAAAGTAAGGGCTAGGTCGAAGCGAGGGCAAGATCTAAGATTCGTACTATAAGTCTTTCGAAAGTATTTGAAATAAAAAAGATGTCGAAGTGCAGTTCTCCTCCGGCGGATTTCCCTAGCGAGTATAAACTTTTTAAGCTCTTACTTCTCTCCTAAGTAAGTAACCGCTTCAACAATTCGAGGCAGTCTCGAAGTAGATTCGTATAGTACCTTATATCTATTTTTCTTGGTCAAGTACTTCAGGTCTAGTGGGAGAAATCCCAGACTCGGCTCAAACCTTCTTATTGGATTGGATCTAGACCCCCGCCCTTTATGTTCGAATTAGTCAATCTCTTTTCCCCACTGCTTACTTTTTCATTTTTCAAGGCGAGCTACCCATTGTTCCCACGCCTATTAGTTTATGGTCATTTATGGCCTAGAACACGGTTTCTTCCTTCAATGCTAACATCTCAAGTGAGAGTCCTCAAACAACAGAAAAGTCTAAGGAAAAATGGCAAATAAATCTTTGTAGCATCTCTAGCCAACGGATTCAAAAGCGTTACTTAGCTGACTAAGTTCTTGAGCAAGGAATTACTTGCTAAATACTTGTCGAAGGGCATACCCTTATGTATACTACTGCCAGCCTTTCTCAAGTCAGGAACGAAACTACGGATTAGAAAAAATCATTCTCCAAAGTGAGGCTACTCTTTCTTATACCCTAATCAAGTGTAAGGGATAAAATCTATAGTCATTTATCGTATATATCAATCCTAAGGATCTTTGCTCTTCTTCTTAGCCTTTTTCTTGTCATCAACAACAAAAAGAACCATAGGTGCACCAACCAAGGCAGAGATTGGAGTGCAGTGACCGTACCCGAGATAGATATGAACCGACGGTTGCGGTGAATAGGTGCAACGGGGAATAATGGGAATAACGAGAGGGTACGTAGGGAACATGGCTGACCAAGATCCTTTTTTTTTTCTAAGGATTGAAAAAAGAAATCGGCCGGTGTTCTTCCCAACTGCTCCCGCTTATGGTAGTAGATAAACAGGTGGACAATTATCATTGCCTCTGCTGCTGGTAGATTGACTGCTTTATTTTATATGGACTTGGGGCTGCAACTGAGGGTAGTGCTTGGTTGGGAATGCTATTAACGCTCTAGCACCCCTTACTAGATCAAATAAGGCACCTACGAACCGCTAAAGATAGTTTATACCCCCTATCCTTTAAAGCGAAGCGGGACTTCTTTCTCTCTCTCGTCTCGGCTTCTTCAACTACTTTTTCAGCATGCCCTATGTTGTAAGGGATGGAAAGTGCAATCGCCCCAACTATTCGGAGGTCTTTCTAAGATCCTGTATCTGCTCTCGGCTTTGTGCAAAGCCGGAAGCTCATCTCAAACAAAAGCTATAGGGGAGAGGATGGCCAAGGAAGACTTAGCGCAAGGAATATTCTCAAAACAACTAGCAGGCAGTTCCGAGATCCACATTGTTTCCACTGAAGTGATGAACCCCAACTTTAGCCGACATTACAAACTCTTCCTCATAGACAATTATATATCCAATCATAATAAATCAAACACACATCTTATAATAATAATAACAAATTATTCTACAGAAAACAACAAACACACATCTAGCTTTATTCTTCCAAAATTCTAAATATCTAATAGAAGAAAGGATAAAGAAACCACAAACAAACAAACAAGAAACCTGCATAAAGGATGATATAAGAGGATTACCTGGAAGTAGTAGCAACTGCCAACAAGTAACCTTTGTGTAGCGGACAAACGACAAAAGTGGGCTGGTTTGATCCTTCCTTGCGGTAATACTCACTTCGTTCGGGACTAACACAAAACAAGAACCAATTTTTTTTATCAAAATTCTGTGCTTGGATAAGAAAATCAAACTTTTAGAAAACCCTATTAACATCAAAACTAATTTATATTATAGCCGAAATTGGGAGAGGGAAAAAAACACAAATACCTGATAGTCGAAATTGGGGAGAGATGAACAAAATCACTACTTCAAACCTTTGTACAAATCCCTAGTTTAAAAGAGAAACCAATAGAAGTTGAGACTTGAGAAGAGTTCTGGAAGTTGAAAAGACTATGTTTTAGCGCGAGACAGATTTTCGGGTTTTGCTAGATTGTTTTACCCACGGTAGGCCTATTTTTTGGCAAAGCATTAGCCACCTTTTTTGTAGAAACCGTGAGGTATATTAATGTGAAAAAACAAATTAGGAATTTTGGGTTGTGCCGTGGTATATGGCATATTATATCCCACCGTTTTACTAGCCCAGTGGTATTTGCTTGTACTAAAATTAGAAAAACCTTCCTTACCGTGGTTATTGACTATTAGCCACCGTTATTGTGAAAACAGTGATATATACCATTTGGTCTACCATGGTTAATGTGCATTTCTGTAGTAGTGGTGAAAGTTTTTCAGAGAAGGTACTCACAAACTTCATTTATACTACAACGACTAAAAGATAAAAATAAAATTCCCTACTTAATCTCAGATATCTATACATCTCAATAACAATATAATAAGAATAATGCTTTTGAAACCTAAGCTAATACATGCATAATATAAAATCATCTAAAGATACACATGCATGCTATGAACTATGTTATGAAATGTAATGGCAGGTCCGTTTCTGAAACTTTTGGCATAGCGTCCTTAAGTAGGTCGTCACAATTTGTCAAGACAAAAATACTCTGATTTTTTCACTCAAGTTAGCTCACTCCAGTATGCAGTGGGCACACATTTCCTCATAATCTCAATGACGTCCAAAAGAGCCGAGGTCGATCAATCACATCTACCACTTACTATCACACAAAATTAATCCTAATTGAGCTAGAGGCCTTTATTAGGTGATACGGGGCTGAGATGATGGTTTAAGAAGAAACGGAATGGATATTCAAATAAACAAGTCTAAGATAATAGGGTCTTCAATTACATGTAACTAGAGAAAACCATGTTCTTACTTTGCTTCTACACTTAGTTTCTATCCTTAGCCTTTTTATTTTGTCTTTTTGACTCATTTTATTCTATTTTTGGAGTTTTTGTTTTATTTATATATATATACAGTCATTCTCTAAAAAGTAGCTACTTAAGTTAACTTAAAAATAAGTACATAAGTAAAACTTTACCTAGAAAATGAATTCAACCCTAATATTTTGTGGTTATGAAGCACTCATCATAAAAGATTATATCTACAAAATTACAACGCATTTGAAAACCTCTAACATAGATAAAAATTGTTGTTATCTTTAAAAAGAAATCTAATGGTCTAGAAATGTCTAGTTTTTGCAATAATTTTTTGCCAATATTAGAGGTTTCCAAATGAACTGAAATTTTATGCAGATGATCTTAATGTTAAGTATATCATATCCACAAAAAATTAGAGTTGAATTCTTTTTCTAGGTGAAGTTTTACTTACATACTTATTTTAAGTTAACTTAAGTAGCTACTTTTTAGAGAATTACTCATATATATATATAGTCCGGCTCCTAAAAGGACCTTAAATAAGTACCAAATCTAAAACACCCACAACTTTACCTACAAAATGATTTAAAACCTAATCTTTTGTGCATATGATCTATTGACCATAAATAGCATCTCTACAAAAATTCAACTCGCTTAATATCCTCTAACTTAGATAAAAATTGTTGTCCACTTTTGAAAAAATATATAATAGTCCAGAAATGTCTAGTTTTTGTAATCATTTTTTGCCAATGTTAAAAATTGTCAAACAAGTTGAATTTTTGTAGAGATGTTCTTTATGGTTAGTAGATCATATGTACAAAAGATTAGGTTTTAAATCATTTTGTAGGTGAAGTTGTGGGTATTTTAGATTTGGTACTTATTTAAGGTCATTTTAGGAGCCGGGCTGATATATATATATATTTCTTTGTATGGATTTTTTTTTTCTAAAGCAACTAACTAATTTTAGTTTTCCACATTTTTCTCTTTACTCACCCTATTCTCAGACTCATTCAAAGATGGGTAGGCTTATTTTTATTTTTATTGGTTTAAAAGATGGATAAATGATTTGTGGTTGCGAAAAAGCTAATTGAAAGGCTCATAAGGGCGACTAGCAGATAATTATTTATAGGTATAAATTTTTAGCTATATTGATCCAAAGATGGCCTAAATTCTCGCTTAGGATATGGAATGGTGATAAAGCAAATGAATGTGTGATTTCTCTACTCAGATTATATGTCTTCTTTGTTTCATCACTTAGATACTCACTCATATGAGGCTTTTAGGTAGGGGTGTGCAAAAAACCGAGGTACCCGACAGAACCGACCGACCCGACCCGTGCTTTTTGGTTCGGTTAACCATTTAAGACGGTTCGGATCGGTTTGAAATATGGCAAAACTGACAGAGTCGGTTCGGTGCTCGGTTTAGATCAGGGGTAACCACAATTAACCGACCCAGCGACTTGTTATGTTTCATTAAAGTATAAAACTTTTATTTGCCGCCCTTTGATATCAATCTAACAGTTGGTTTACAACATATAAAGAATAACTAACCCTAACATCTTTCCATCCCTATTTCCTCTCTCAAATTCACTAGCCGACCTCTATTTTTTCTTATCCACTCTATCTTCTCACTAATCAAATTCACTCACTTCTCATTCTCACTAAAAGAAATAAGAATAAGAAATTTTTGGTCTCTTCCCTCACTCTTTTTGGTTTTCTTTGATTTTCATGGAAAAATTGTTGGTATGAAAGAAAATTGGTGGTTTATGTATGGATTAGGGTATAAAACGGATGGATCTACAATTTTTATTTAAAGAGTTGAACTGAAAAATCAATTTTCCTTTGATTTAGTTTTTTTTTTGGTTTGAAATAAGGGATCTGTTTCCCAACCATTTTAGATCCGGAAACCGACATAATTGAACCGATATTTTGGATCGGTTACTCAATTTTATCGAATCGATTCGGTTAGCAATAGTGTGGAACCGAGAACGTAGGTTCGGTCATTGGTTTTATGCAAAACCCAACCCAAACCGACCCGTGCACACCCCTACTTTTAGTCTAGAATCTCACGGAATATGTAAAATTAAGTAGTTTAACCTAGGTCTCAGAAAAATACTGCCAAGTACACTCATGCATGCTCATGCAAGATGTTAATGAAAAGATGCAGTGACTATTACCTACGTATTAACCTAAGTTTCTAAGAACTACGCTTAATTTTATTGCTACTTGATATTTCTAGACTAATATCATCATGAAAAAGAAAATAATACCATTACCCTAAGTGCATAGTATAAACTATTTTTATGCTTTTTCTATTTTTATACGATAAATAATACGTAATATACAACCTAATATGTGTTTAAATATTTACAGCGTGTTTCTATACCACCCCTAAACAGAATCATGCTTTATCCCCAAAGTATGGAATGAAAATAAATGATAGAGAGTACAATAGAAACATGCTTAGAAATGGGAGCACCTATAAAAGAAAGTTAAAACGATACAAATTTAAAGAATAGAATGCAAATGCAACACCTATATGAGTTCCATCCATTATGGAGGTAACAGAAAATAAAATTTTCTTGCGACATAAGCGGACACTAACAAGAAATATAAATATTACCATATATAGTTGTTTCTAATCATGCATTTTCCTCCGTTTGCTCCTCACTTGTGAAATGAGACTCATTTAAGTCTTGCATATCTATGACTACTTTTCATGCCTTCATCTTGTTTTCATCTACCCTAGCCAACCTATTTAGTGTAATTTGGTCGGACGCGGTGCATGGGGCTACTAGGTGAGGTTGTAGGCACCAGCCAGGCCAAACCATAACACGTAAGGAACAGACTATAACATTGGTCGTGCGCCAGTATCAACTTTAACCCAATTAGTGAAACGTGTACAGAATTCTGGGAAAAAGAATCTCATTATGCGGCAAACCATAACAGGCATAAGAAGGTACTCATGCCTTATTGTATGGGCTCATGCTAAACTAGACACTATGGTCTTGGGAATATCAAAGTGCATACATCCCTCAGCTAAAGCAAGGAAAATGTTACAAGTGGCGCTATTCACAATTGAAAAATGTCATTCCCCTAATATATTGAGCATAATGAAAAACATAGTAGAGCCTATGTTAAGGGCCAAGCTTTTTAAGCGCTATGTTATGTTGGCCTTGGTCTTCTAAATGGAAAATGCCCGCCCCATAAGTCTCGTGGAAGTATGCATAGTTATAATAGAAGATATTATCCGACATGTAATCCCATGTGTCTTGGCCAGGAGGCATAGAAAGTCCTAGCGCCAATGCTAACAAAATTTTGCTTAGATCCATTATTTCATTATTTATGGAGACAGAGAACACTTGTTCTCCATCTTGGTTATTAGAAAATTTACAATTATCATAGAAATAAGTAGTAAGTTGATGTGAATAAGTATCACATGAATATACCAAGAGAGGGTGCCAACCTAGTTGGTTAATCATGTTGTCGTAATAAAAGCCATAAGTGTCACTATCAAGCAAGTCATAAAAAGACTGTTCCGGTATAATTTTTGGAGTAGACATAACAACTGAGTAATGAATTAAAGTACTGGAAGTTAGAAAAGTGGAACCTGGAAATCCGAGCCTGGAAGCTTGTGGTGAGGGTGTGCACGCACTTGGAATAACCCTTGGGTGGGCGTGGTGCACGAATAATAATGTTGATACCAAATTAATACGAGCGCACTACGCGCTAAGTTTGGTATTGTGTGAGGCGCGTGCGTGCTTTGAGATGCAGCGATGTGTTTAGGGTTTCAAGTTATGAAACTACATGCTTAGAGATTATTTTTATAGTGTTTGGTTGCTAAGTATAAGGCCGGATGGTTGCTAAAATAAAAGATGTGAAAAAACATATTTTTAGAATAGTTTCCTACACATGAATTCTATTTCAGTTTTTGGAATTTCTATATATGATTAGCCTCCGAAATTCCCTGAAATTTTGACATTCCAAGAAATTTAAGGTTCCTAATTACATTATGGATCCCAATTGAATGAAACAAGGCCCATGGGCTGCATATAATGGGTTTCTCTATTAGATTAGCTTATGAAATTCCACAAAACATTGAAATTTCTCAAAATATCAAGTACCTAGTGACATTGTGGATCCCAATTAAATTAAACAAGGCCCAATGGTTATTATATTTTGGCCCAAAACTTATATAAATGGGATTTAAGACATGCAATTTCATACGTTCACATATATTAAAATATACCACCCCCAAACAATTTGAGAGGGGGGACATTGATCAATTAAATTACCTAAACATGCTGAATATCAACTCAAAAACTACGTGGAAAAAAAAAATATGCGATTAATCATGTATAAAATTTAACAATATGTGCATAGATGAATAATCACATAAACAAATAAATACTAACTACTTAACTAAAAATAAAATTAACAATTAATTAAACTAAAGTACTGAAATTAAAACAAGTACGGAAATTAAATAGTTATTATAAAACAAGAATAAATCTAAATCAAATTCATCACAACAAATATAAAATAAATAAGCTATTGATAAGAGGCCAAAACTGTAGTTTTAACCCCTTAATAATCATACTTTTAGACCAATTATGTGAATAATAAGTAAGAGTTAATACTAATTACGTGTTTTATGCATTTCAGGCTTCAAAGTCCATTATGTGCAGAAATGTGCTACTTTAGCGAGATAAAGGAGCAATGGTTGGTTGCTAAGGAGTTCTGTGATTAAAGGCCAAGATTCAAGAAGACAAAGCCTTTCTAAAGCCCGGTCAAAGCTGAAAAGTCAAAGTCAACACCCGGGCGTAAACAAAGACACAAAGTCGTGAGAACTTTAGAAGACCATATCTTTGTACTCGGACCACCGAATTGGGCCTACCTTATGTCAAAACGACCGACTCGGAAAGAGATTTCCAATGGTCCAAGCCTTGACCCAATCAGAGGATCACAAGTGGACGAAACATCTGTCGAAGCCAACTGTAGCTGAAGAGCCCATTTTGGACTAAAGAAATTGGGTTTTGGGCCTGATTCTCTGGCCCAAAACATGGCTCCAAGCCCATGCACGATTTTTGGATCTGAAAGTATAAAAACAAAATCTTAGCTCTTTGTTAATGGTAGATAGTTAGACCTAGATTAGAATAAGATTAGTTAGCCTCCATTAATGAGTTTTAGAACTTAGTTTTAGAATTTCATTTCTTGTCTTAAATTAATTTCTTGAATCATTGAATATCATTCATTAGATAAATAAAATAGTTATTATTCTTGTCATTTCGATTTTTGTTATTTCAATCTATTAGATCTAGTTTTAATTATTGTTGGTTACCATTTCTTAGTTGTTAATTAGATTTTAATTATTGTTTAATTTAGATTAGTAAATTTCAAATCTTGATATTATGTTTAGTTTAGATTCATATGGAAATGATTGCGGAATGATTCTCGGCTAAACCTCCATTAGAGGGGGTTGAGAAGCCTTGATGAAAGCTTGATTCGATTATCGTAGAAGTCGCCGTAAGTAATTTCTATTCCACTCTAAAACGATTAATTAGCCATGAGAATGGGTTTAATCGTTCACATGCTAGTTATGAATTGGTAGAAATGTCATGTGTAATTTGGGATTAGGAAGAACTAATTGTTCTCGTGTAGCGATTCAATTTGATTTCTGACGATTAAATTCGATTAGTGAGTTAAGTTGAGTTAAGGTGGAATCAATCCCCCCTAATTCCTTATTATAGAATCAACGTAGTATTTCCGTAGTTGAATCAATTATAGTTTGTATCTTGTGGGTAGTTGCATCGTAGTATAATTCCCCCTCGTAAAACTCTCATTAGACTTAAGACCGATTAGTTAATTATGAAATCATTTCATGCTAGAGAACTAGGAGTGGAACGAACTTCCTACTCCACTATATCTGTTCAATAGAAAGAGAGTAGAAACTTTGATAAATATAGACTCGTAATAAGTTTTAGTTTACTTACGCATCTGAGTTTCATCGTTCATTTCGTAGGTAAACCATCATTTTTATAGTATCAGCTATCCCTGGGAAGAAGGTCCTGAACCATCAGACAGACGATGACGACGACGCTCACGTCTAGAGTCAGAAGAAAAAGGCGAACCTCCTAGCTGGGGCAAATATCTCAAGACTTTGGCCTGAAAAGCTGCTTGCGCCTCTTCCATATTCTCTATCGAATTAAGCATGTCGGCGTGGTTATCGACTATGGTTCATATGTTAAGCTCTAAGCTGCAGTGATCACATTGAATGGAACCCTGACGCCTTTATATCGATTCACAGAGCATAGTTAGGTTTCACTGATGATCATAAAGCGTACACATCCCGCTATGGAGTAGTGAAAAACATGCAAAATCAGAGGTAGCACGATCCATAGCATTCTCAGCAAAACAAACAGGATATTCATCTTCATCTGCATCCTGATCCATACCATCAACTCTCTCTTCAGGCAATGTCCAATGCTTTTGGTCACAGTCACTGTATGCCTTTGCGTTTGAGTGAAGCTTAATATGAGTCCTAGGTGACTCAGGCACGCAACCCCAAGATAACATAATCTTAGTAACTAAAACAGGTAGGCAGTGCTCAGGCCTACAGCCATAAGCTCTTCACGTATAAAATCAATGAGTCAAAAACCATACTTCCTGTTCTGTAGAACCCAAATAACGTGCAGGAATGACAAGCTGATGTCACTCAGCTTCGAAGTGCTACATAGGTTCTTCCCTAGCCACTGCGTCACAGCCAGCTGGTTAATCCTCAGCTACTGTTGCCTGGCACAGTGAGAATGATCATTGTATCAACCCTCAAGCATCTCTAGCATCAACTGATGCACTCCATCAAATTGGGATCTCTATAAGGTCAAGGTAACCTATTTAGCAGGTATCCCAATTATGGTAGCAAGCAATTCATGAGTCACATCCATGTGAACTCCGACCAAATCCACAAACATACTCCCTGAAGGAAGTATCCTCTTATTATGATAAAATTGCAATACCAAATGCTCATAGTAGTACTCTTAAGTAGAGTACCACATTCTATCCAACCCTCTAGTATGCATCTCCGTACCATAGAATGGCTGGAATATCTCTACATTAAATGCGAATTCCGACATGATTTTTACTGGTCGGGCTATTGGTAGGTTAGATTTTGAATACGGGTAGGGGTATAAGTAGGGGATGATTAGGGGAAGGTGATGTACAAATTTGGAGAAGGTCTGTTTCGATGGAGGCATGGGGCGTGCTTGAATTCAGTTTTTGATAGGCACGGTGCGCGCTTTGATCGATTGAGGTTAGGTTTAATTTTGGTTGAGAAGATGAAGTGAATGTGCTGGGGCACGAGTTTAAATGGGATGGTCAGTGGGGTGTAAATATCATGGGTTGGGTGGGAAAATGAATTTTGGCCCAAGCCCAAATCTTTTTAATAATACTCATCTTGTCCTGCTGCCTTGTAAACTTAAAACTAAGATAACTGATTCGTTAGCGGTCCGATTTTTGCGAATGAGCTATGAAAATGATCAGCATGAAGAATGCTATCTAATGATCTAGGAAAAACTCAAATCTAATAGTGGGTGACATATGAAATGGTGGAAGAACGCCTCGAAATGCGTAAATGGCATAAGTTATGAGGGCGATAGAAAATTTAGAAGACTTGGTTGTGTCACACGAATCTATACGACTAAATGCAGCATAAACAAAGATAGGGAGTTAAGAGAACAAGATGGGGTGATTACCCACCCCCAAACGAAATTTTAGAATAGGATGAAAAAATTTTGTTGTGGTGAAAAAGAATGTCTTTTAAAGTCAGATGCCCTAGACTTTCTAATCTATCTAATATTTATGGGTTTTATATTTTATAATTTTTATAGAAGAGTTTCTTCTACAGCGGGAGAACATAATTCATGGAAATGTTTTAAGCGTTGGCCATTTACTTGAAAGGTACTGTTGTCTTTGGGATTTACCAAAGTAATTACCCTTTGAGGAGTAACATCAGTAACCAGAAAAGGTCCGGACCAACGTATTTTTAATTTACCAAGAAAAATATGCAAACGTGAGTTATATAATAATTTTTTTTTTACCAAGGTCAAACTCTTTACACAAAATATGTTTATCATGAATACGTTTCGTGTTAGTTTTATAATCCTTCGCTAAATCGTAAGAATCTCTACGGATCTCTTCAAGCTCATTTAATTACAATTTGCGCTTGACACCAGCGGCGTTAATGTTGAAATTTAAACTTTTAATAGCCCACAGGGCATGTTATTCCAACTCAACATGCAAGTGACAAGTTTTACTAAAAACTAAGCAGTAAGGTGACATACCAATAGGTGTTTTAAAAGCCGTTATATATGCCCATAAAGCATATGTTAGGTGTCTAGACCAGTCTTTCAGATCATATCAGGATTAACTGTCATTTCTAAAATCTTTTTAATTTCTCTATTGGACACCTCTACTTGACCACTAGCTTGAGGATAATACGGAGTCGCCACCTTATGGGTAACTCCATATTCTTGACTAAAGCTTCCATAACTCTATTACAAAAATGTTTTCCTCCATTGCTAATGATGGCCTTAGGTACGCCGAAATGGGAGAAGATATACTCCTTCATAAACAATAATACAGTTTTATGGTCATTATTACGATAAGCCATGACTTCAATCCATTTAGAAACATAGTCTACAGCTACAAGAATATAAATGAAACCATGCGAAGTAGGAAACGGGCCCATAAAATCTATACCCCAGACATAAAAAATCTCCACTATAAGAATGAGATTTAAGGGCATCATATTACATTAATTAATAATACAACCAAGTTGTTGACATCTAATACACATTTTGCAATGTGCATGGGCATCTTGGAACAAGGTCGGCCAATAAAAACCGCATTGAAGAACTTTGGCAGCAGTTTTCTTTGCACTAAAATGACCCCCGCATGATTGTTCATGGCAGAAGGATAAGACTTCATTGTGCTCCCACTGGTGAATGCAACGACGAATTATTTGATCCGCACAATATTTAAAAAGGTAGGATTCATCCCAGTAGTAAAACTTAGCTTTGGCCAAAAATCTCTTGTGTTCATTCCTAGTCCATATATCAGGAATGATCTCAGACACTAAAAAGTTAACAATGTCTGCATACCAAGGTGCAGAAAAAATTGTATAAAGATGCTCATCTGGAAAAGAGTCTGATATTGATTCGGAATCACTGTCATCTTCATTAGTTAACATAGATAAGTGATCTGCAACTACATTTCCAACTCATTTTTTATCCTTAATTTCTAAGGTAAATTCAGTTAAGAGAAATATCTAACAGATCAATCTCTGCTTAGCATCCTTCTTCGAGAGAAGGTACCTAAGCGAGACATGGTCTATATAGACGATGGTCGTGGAATCAACTAAGTAGGGATGGAACTTATCTAAGGTATAGACAATGGCTAGAAATTCCTTTTTAGTAGTAGTGTAATTACATTGAGCATCATTTAAGGTTTTACTAGCATAAAAAATAACTGTGGATTTATTATCTAACTTCTGTCCTAGCACATCACCAACGACATAATCACTAGCATCACACATAAGTTCAAAAGGTTTTGACCAGTCTGGTGGTTGTATGATAGGTGCAGAGGTTAAAGCGGCTTTTAAAATTTCAAAAGCCTATTTGCAGTCATGATTAAAATAAAAAATGGCATCTTTTAAAAGCAATCGTGTTAAAGGTTTACCTATTTTTGAAAAATCTTTTATGAAACATCTGTAGAAACCTGTATGGCCTAGAAAGGCTCTAATGTCATGGACAGTCCGTGGTATAGGCAGAGATGCTATCTTATCTATTTTAGCTTTATCCACTTCTATTCAATTTTTAGAAACAATATGACCTACAACTATGTGGCCGGCTATGCGATCAAGCATTTGGTCAACAAAGGGTAAAGGAAAGTGATCCTTATGTGTCATAGCATTAAGCTTCCTATAATCAATACGAATCCACCATGTTATAGGAATTTGGGTGGAAACTAACTCTCCATTGGCATTATGAATGACTATAACACCTGATTTCTTAGGGACTATATGAACTAGGCTCACCCATTCACTATCTGAGATGGGGTATATAATGCCAGCATCGAGTAATCTCAAAACTTCCGCTGTAACTACCTCTTTCATGGCAGGGTTCAAACGACGTTGTGGCTCACGGGAGATTTTCGCATTATCCTCCAAATGTATGTGATGTTTGCATACGCTAAGGTAAATACCCTTAATATCGTCTAAAAACCAACCAATAGCAGAACAATGTTCACGAATAACCCTAATCAAATTTGCCTATTCAGTAGCATATAACTGAGATGATATAATAATCAGATGACTGCCATCCGGATCAAGATGAATGTACTTTAACTCAGCGGGAAGAAGTTTAAGCTCAGAGGTGGGAGGAGTGGGAATGAGGAAATAAGGAGGGTTTTCCTCCTCTAAAATGCAGATTTGTTCAGGAATGAGTTCTTCAAACTCAGGAGCTAGATCGTGAATAGGAGTAGATTCTAAGAGGGCATGTACTTCTTGGATGTATGAATCCTCAGTACTGTCAAAGGAAAGAAATTGGTGCATCTGATTATCTAGAAAAGTTTTGTTAAAATGATATTGAGTGAGACTTTCTATCATGCTAATTTCACCATCTATAGTCGTGTCTGGTGTCTGTTGCATCATTTTAAAAACATTTACCTCAATAATAAGATTTTCAAAGGAAATGGACATCGAACCATCGCGACAATTAATGAGGGCATTGCCAGTTGCCAAGAAAGGATGCCCTAAGATGATAGGAAGAGAGTCATGGGCGACTTCTGTGTATAGAAAGACAAAATCAGTTGGATAATAGAAGTCTTGTACTTTAATAAGAATATTTTCAACTATGCCCTTAGGATACTTAATCGAACGATCGGTTAACTGCAAAGTCATTTTAGTTAGTTTTAGATCATGTATACATAGTTATTTATAAAGGTAAAATGGGAGTATGTTAACATTCGCCCCTAAGGTGTTGTGAAAGTATCGCCTAAGGTGCATTATACAGTGGGACAACCAGGGTCCTTATACTTAACGATTATGTTGTGCTCAGATAAAGAGAGAAACTGTTCTATTAAGAAAGCTTCTTTAGGTATGTTTATTTTTCTCTTTGTGGTGCACAAATCTTTAAGAAACTTAACGTGTGGTGGAAGACATTTTATGGCTTCGAGGAAAGGTAGGTTTATAGTTAACTTTTTAAAAACTTCCCTAATCTCATCAAAATTATCAACATTCTTTAGCATAGCTAGTCTCTAGAGAAACGGTGGTTTTTCTCTATATTTAGCATAAGGGTTAATAGGAGTATTGCCCTTTTCTTTAACTGTTATCGGTTTCCCCTTAGGTTGAGGATTAACTAGTACTTCTACAGTGGTAGGATCTTCAGTTTCAACTATGGTATCTAGTAAATTTTCTTTATCTTGTTGTGGGGAATCCTCAGGCATTATTTCTTTGTTGTCAACCACTTTCCCTGAACGGAGAGTAGTTACGGCCTTTCATTCTCCTTGTATTATATTTTCATTAGTAGAACTACCATTTAATTCAAAGGTTGTGTTTGTTAATTTTGGATCAGGTACGGGTTAACCTGGAAACATGCCTTTTTGTTGTGGTTTTTCTTGGGCTAACTGTTGGATGGATTATTGGATGGTTAGTAATATCTGTTGTTGAGCTTACATGTATGTATCAAATCTATCAGTTTGGGAAAGTTGAGTTGTCACGGGTTGTGTAACAGGAACTATCTCACGTTGATTATTAATGGGTAGATTTTGATAGTTGTTATTAATCGGGACAAAACTTCTATTATTATTATTATAATTACCTTGCCTTTGTCCTTGCCTTGGGTGATATTGATTGTAGTTGTTGGTGGACCTAACGTTTTGATTATTAAAACCTGGAGGTGTTGCTTGTTGGTGATTATTACGCCAACTAAAATTAGGATTTTGTCTCCAAGGTGCATTAGGTATATAATTAAAAGCACATACATCTTCTGGCTGTGATTGTGGTTGTTTATAAGCAAGAGGACAATAATGATCGGAATGCTCAAGATTATAACATAAATTATAGCAGAAGAGAGTTTATGTTCATGACGGGAGTTGGTTTCTCTTCTTGTTTTTTAACAGAAAGGGCATCTACCTTACGAGTGAAGGATTCAATTAAAGTTTTAAGTTTAAGATCTAGTTTAATCTTAAACATACTGGCTGCCTTAGCTGTAGAAGAAGGAATGGAGCGGGAGTAATCGTTACCTCCCCAGTTGTTACTTTTCTTTGATTGATTATCTAGAAAGTTATAAGCATTTGTGGCTCTTTTACCTAGAAAATTACCTCCATTCATGATATCTAAAGTCTCTTTATGATGTTGGGATATGCCTTTGAAGAAGGCACGAACTAGTGTGTCTTTACCCAGATTATGATGTGGACATTCTACTAGAAGATCAGTGAAACCCCGAACCTGTGGCCAAACCCAATGGTGGTAACAATATCAGTGCTTTGCTTAGAACATTTTACATAAAATGTGCTAATAGAAGCATCAAGAACTTCATGTTTCATTAAGTGCAACTTTTTTGCTTTTCATACTTGCAAAATTTTAGATGCCACAAGTTATACTTTTTAAACTGATTGTTTGTGTTTGTTTACCCAAAAGTTTGCAAGATAACGATATGAAATTATCATGAATCAGCTGAAGTTCTTTCAGAGTAATGCGGTTTCCATCGAGAAGTTGATCATCGTCTCTTCTAATAAACATTTAGGGGATGTATAACAAAGATACTCTCAACATTTCTTAGACTCAACGTTATTGATTGTGAGCGGAACCGTAGTTTCTTGATTGCGTGCTCTCATTGTCTTCTCAACAGCAGAAAAACGCTATTGGTGTACGAAATAACGCACGAACTAACACTTGGAGTGCACTGTTCGGTCGGAATGGGGCACAGGAAGCGACTGTGGCATTTAAAGAATGCACTCCAATCTATGTAGGAGAAGTAGCTCAGTTTCCACAAGAACTGCTTGAGCAAGGAATTCAACAATGGGATGAGTACCTAGTAGGTTATTTTTTGGAATCGAGGCTCTTGTAACTAATGGTAAAGGATTTCCTGGAGAAAAAATGGAAGCTTAAAGGATCTTTTGATATCACCACTGATAAGGAGCCATTCTACATGAACTTCACGAGCCCTGAGGATCGCCAAATGGTACTCGAAGAGGGGCCTGTATTCATTGCAGGTAGAGTGTTTGTTGTGAAACCATGGACAGTTGAGGTAGATAATTACAGGAATAAGGTGGCCTCAACTCCAGTCTGGGTAAAGTTGATGGATGATCCAAAGGAGATGTGGACATTTGATGGCTTCTCTTACCTTGCTAGTTTGGTTGGAGGAACACCTATGTTTATGGATGATGCGACTGCTAAATGGAGAAGATTATCTTTTGTGAGATTTTGCATAGAATTTCTTGTGAATCATGTGTATAAGGAATCTATCAAAGTGAAAGTTGGAAATAGTGAGGTGGTAATACCACTTGAATACACATGGAAGCCTGTGTGCTGTAGTAAGTGTAACCGGTTTGGGCATACTGATGACAAATGTGCAGGAAGGACTACTCGGGTGTGGGTAAGAAGAACAACACCACAAAATGAGGAGGTGCAGATAAATCCAAATGCAGTTGAGGGCCACACAGAAAGCCAATAGGAGGAGGTTAGCTTGACAGAACAAGTAGATGGGGGTAATGTGGAACCCCTAGCAGTAATGGTTGCTTTAAATAATAACCAAGAGATGATCACGAGGCCTGAAGAGAACCAAGAAAACCTTGCTATAGTTGCTACAGTGGGTAGTACTAACCAGCAAGGTTTATGGCAAGAAACGACAGAAAGTGAAGAGCCTGAGACTAGGCAAGTTAACATGGTATCTCCTGGAAGAGTGGAGTGTATGTATGTTATAGATAGCCAAGGATCGGCAGAGACATCTGCAAAGAATTCCTTAGTGACTCCTCTCCAACAAATAAGGTCGACCCATCCAGATGCAGAACTGTTTCAGGTAGAGAGAAATTTATTTGAGGCATTAGTTGACATGGAGGATGACCTATCTGATGCAGAACTGGAGTTAGTTGGAGATAACAGCTCAAATCCTGCTCCTGTGAGAGATACCCCAGTACGTTCCTCTGTACAAACTAGGGCCCAAAGCAAGCTAAGTGAAAATCAATCAACGACATTGGGGAAACGAAGAAGGGGCAGACAAAGAGGAAGAAGAAAGAGGAGGAACCATTAACTCAAATAAAACGATTAAGCTATGTAGCTGGAATGTTAGGGGACTGAATGAGACTACAAAAGCAAAACAGATGAATAAGTTTATTACTAAGCAAAAGATAACATGTATGGGGTTTCTGGAAACGAAGGTTAGAATGGATAGATTCAGAAGTATAACAGCGATGGTTTGCCCAACATGGGAAGTGGAACATAATTACTCGAGTTATAAGTATGGTAGAATATGGCTTGCTTGGGATCGAAATTTTTTGAATGTGCAAAGGGAAGTGGAGGGCAGTCAGTTTATCCACTATAAGGCTACCCTCCTCCAATATAGGGTTTCCTTTTTTGCTACTATTATATATGCGAGCAATAAAAGACATGAAAGATTGATTTTGTGGGAGGAGCTGAAGACTATCAATGCTAGTTTGCATGGACCTTTGTGTGTAATGGGGGACTTTAATAATGTGCTATTCTCTCATGAAAGAATAGGTGATAGAGCTGTGCACCCGAGGGAAACCCTCCCTTTTGCCAATAGTTTGAATGTAGCTGGGTTAGTTGATCACTCGGCATCAGGATGCTTCTTTACCTGGAATAGTGGAGGGGATAGTGTTAGAAAGTGGTAAAAAATAGACAAATGTCTAGTCAACTCTACCTGATTTTCTATATAGATGGCTACAAAGGAGGAGTTCCTCAATCAAGGTTGCTCTGATCGTAGCCCTTTGGTGTTGTCTTTTCTCTCTACCTTCCGAAGTTATCCCATGTTTAGATTATGTAATTTCTAGATGCTTCATCAAGACTTTGCTGATATGGTAAAAGAATGCTGGACAGTAGCAGATCATGGATGCCCTACGTTTATGTTAACAACGAAATTGAAGAGCCTAAAACCTGTTTTGAAAGGGTGGGCACGGTCTGTCTGTAGTAATAATCAAATGCTTGTCAAAGATACAAGAGAGGAGTTGGATGTTATTCAAGAAAGACTCCAGCAGAATCCATTAGATTCTTCTCTTAGTGCACAAAAGTTCCTCGTTCAAGGGAAATTGTGTGACTTGATCAAACTTGAGGAAGCGGATATCTATCAAAGAACATATATAGATTGGATGACTTTTGGGGATAAATGCAGCAAATTCTTCTTTAATTCTTTGAAGGAGAAAAAGAGGAGAAATTATGTAGAGAGTGTTATAGATGATCGAGGAATATGCAGGGAAGGAAGGGAACTAGTAGCATAATCATTCTTGAACTACTATAAAGATTTGCTTGGGAAGTCATCTAGTGCATCATGTGATACTGAGTTCCTTAATAATCTCAGGGTGGAGGAAATAAGCACTGCTACTAGTCAGTTTTTAGAAGCTCAAATATCTGATTTCAAAATAAAAGAGGCGCTGTTTGGCATGGAGGATAATAAGTCACCGGGTCCTGATGGGTTTAATGCTTGCTTCTTCAAAAAGTGCTTGTCAATTATTGTGGAGGATTTCATACGAGCTATCAAGTATATTTTTACACACAAGAAATTGCCAGGAGGGATAAATGCTACGATGCTATGTCTTATTCCAAAAATGAAGAATGCTTCAAATGTTAGTGCCCTTAGACCTATTGCCTGTTGTAATATCATATATAAATGTGTTTCTAAAATGCTAACAAATAGGATGAAGAATTGTATAGCATCGTTGATTTCTGCATCCCAATCTGCTTTTGTTCCCAAGAGGTCTATTCAGGATAACCTTCTCCTTGCCCATGAATTGTTCCGAAGGTATTCAAGGAAGAAAGGGCATAAAAGATGTGCTATAAAGTTGGACATAAAGAAGGCATATGACTCGGTATCTTGGCCAGCTTTAACAGTCGTTCTGCAAAAGTTCAAGTTTCCGCCGCTTTTCATAGATTGGCTCTATATGTGTTATGCTTCTCTTTCGTATTCTGTGATGGTTAATGGCACACTAGAAGGGTATTTTAGAGGAAAACGAGGGCTGCGACAAGGTGACCCAGTATTCCCGTATCTGTTTGTTCTTGTTATGGAAGTGTTGAGTGTTCTTCTTCAACAAGGGCTCCAGATGAATACGATACAAGCCCACTCAAAGTGTAAAAAGCTGGAGATATCCCACCTCTATTTTGCAAATGATGTCCTACTGTTTTGTAAAGGAAACATGGATTCTATCTTGGCAATCAAGGATATCTTAGCATCATTCTCTCGAGCTACGGGGCTGAGCCTGAGCAATGAAAAGACTACTCTCCTGACTGGAAGTATGTCTGAAGAGGAAGGCCGAGAGCTAGCAGAAGTCATGAACATCTCGATAGTGTCACCACCAGTAGCCTACCTTCGGCTTCCTCTGACAGCATCAAGATTGGGAATAAGAGACTGTCTACCTCTTATAGAGAAGATCACTAGTTGTATCTCCAACTAGAAAAATAAAGACTTGAATAGAGCGGGAAGAGTACAATTAGTCCAATCAGTTTTGTAATCATTTCAAACTTATTGGGCTAAGACTTTTGTATTGCCAAAAGCAGTTTTGGAAAAGGTGGGGAAGATTTGTAACAGATTTATTTGGTTAGGACCAAAGATGGAAAGGAAGATGCACCACTCGAGTCATGCTACCCTCAAAATGGAGAAAAAAACAAGGAGGACTTGGTTTGATCGATCCAAAGTGTTGGAATCAAGCAGCGTGCTGTGGCTTAGTGTTCAAATTGGCACAGAGATCTGACAGCTTATGGGCAAAGTGGTCATGGGAACATAATATTAAGCATAACAAGTTCTAGACTATGAATATTCCACAGGACTGTTCCTGGGTTTGGTGAGGGATATTGAAACATCGGGAACTTTCATGGAAGTTTGTGAGGTATAGTATAGCAACTGGTAATGAAATAAGCTTTTGGCATGATCCCTGGTGCTCGAGACCTCTCTCCTTAAATAATCAAGCCAAAAGTTTGCTAGCCCACCTTGACCTTAGGAAGCAAATGTGGTCGAAGTGATAACTAATGGCTGCTGGTCGAGAACCATCTTTGACTTACCCGAGTCTGACATTAAAAAGTGGATTCTAGGTATTGAAATAAACTCTTATCTGGATGAAGACAGAGTTATTTGGACCCCGACGAGCATAGGGGAGTTCTCTATTTCATTTGCCTATGCTGCTATAAAGAATGTGCGAAGTAAGGTAAAGTGGTTCAAACTTGTTTGGGGTAAGCTTTCGATTCCAAAGCACTCCTTCACTATGTGGCAGTTATTCTCTGGAGCTCTGCCTACGCAGAATCAGTTAATGGCGAAAAAAGTGCTCAATCAGTCTTGATGTTGTTTATGTGATTCCTCTGAGGAAAGTTTGGCACATTCATTTTTTATTGTTCTTATTCAAAAATTGTGTGGCAAGGTGTAAACACGGCTATGGGCTTATCATAACAGATTCGTGAATCCCATGTCGAATGGTATCGACTCATGCACATGTGTAGAGCAAACATCATGGCGTCTGAAGTAATGAGGGCCCTAATCAGTGCGGCAATTCAAGCCATCTGGACTGAACGGAACTGGAGGATTAAGAAGAAAAGATTTACATCTGCTGAAGTGGTAAGCCAATGAGCCCTCAATAGAATGAAACTTTATTTAGGGAAAAATGCTGGAATCAGTAAAGGAAGATGCGGTGTTGCGTTTGCTCCTTTCGAAGTGGGGAATAAGAGTAAGGTTCAAACAAAAGGTGGAACAATGGGTTCGGTGGCAGGCAGCACCTTCTGACACTATTACCCTAAATGCTGATTGGTCGATGCAAGCTAACAGTGCTGGATTTGGAGGAGTACTAAGGGACAGCAGAGGAGAGGTAATGCAAGCATACAGTGGAACTTCCTCTAAACGATCGGTGCTGCTGCAGGAACTGCTAGGGGTAGAGAAAGGGCTGGAAGGTGGCATAGCTATAAGTATATGGAAGTTACAAGTTCAGTCAGATTCTCTAAGAGTGGTCCAGATCATGAGTAATAGAGAGCAACCGCTGTGGTACTGCAGGAACCTAGTCTCCCATATCAAAAGATTGGCTACACAGTTTGAACTTATTGAGTTTAAGCATGTGTTTCAAGAAGGTAATCAAGTGGCATATTACCTAGCTAAAGTTACAAGGTCTTTATGTAATGCTTCTATGTTCTTTATGATAGGTTTATATACTAAAAACATTACTTTTGTATTAACTCTAATTCTTTATATTTTGAATGAGAATCATATGGACAAATGTTATGCATATTATATATGTTATTAGTTATATGCATGTGTCTAATATTTTATGTTGTAAATGATATGGTGTGTGGTGACACACAGAAGATCATATCATCAGTACCTTATAAAGTATAAGTCAACGTTTACAACCTAGATGGATTTGGACAAACCATTGGTACGGTTGTAGTATAATCTGGTATTAGTCTATCTTGACTACAGGATTACACTAGTACACTTTGTGTGTATTGAACAGGACCAAGTGAGATTGTTTCTCTTTATACTGACTATATAAGAGAACAAACACCTTTTTTATTATGGATTATTGTCCTCTTAATCCGGATATAATAACGAACACTTACATGCATTGTACATTGCTTTAAATCATCAATGAGTGAGATTCATTTGTGAATCAACAAACTCGATGGATTGGGTAATGACATTGTATTTAAGGTGTGTTGTTGATTATAGAACGAATCTGTGACCCGCAGGAAGTCGGGTTGATGATGTCCCTTTGAGGAGCTCATTAGGATTATCATGTAAACCCTGCAGGTGGATTTAATCCCACATGACAATAAGGTTGAGTGGTACTACTCAAGGACATAAGAAGTTGATTAATGTAGTTATCAGTAACTTGACTTAATCAAAGGGCATTCGATATCTTAAACACGGGGAGATCAATAAGCATATAATATGGAGCCCATAAACGTAACACGTAATTTGGGATTAGGGTGGTAGTGCAACAATGGACTTTAATGGAATAAGCCATTTGTTGACGGAGTTGGGCCGTGTGTTCTGGGCGAACATGGGAAGCCCAAGCCCGTTAGGAGGCCCAACCCTAATTTCTCCTCACGG
Organism: Coptis chinensis; assembly: GCF_015680905.1. Taxonomy (NCBI): domain Eukaryota; kingdom Viridiplantae; phylum Streptophyta; class Magnoliopsida; order Ranunculales; family Ranunculaceae; genus Coptis; species Coptis chinensis. The sequence goes on from NC_141456.1 coordinate 45,424,466, forward strand.
TCCCTGTTGTAGCCTATAATAGAAACCCTTCTCTCCTAGCTGAATTCACTATTCATTTATTAGAAAAGAGAGGCAAGGAAAGAGAGAAAGAAAGGGTGGGTAGATCATTGCCCACATAACGTCCATTCAAAGAATAGGAATACAACAGAAGATCAAGAGGTTGCTGATTTCATAGAGCTTGGATTCTCAGAGTTATCTTAGCCGATCTAAAAGGTATGATTTCTATCCAAAACCGTGAGAACCCCTTATTTCGCTGTGCGTGGGTTTTCGCGGTTCGTAGATCATTCGTTGCAACCATAACGGTTCCTACACGTTATACCCCCCATGGATCAAAAACTCTATGAGTTGATTAAAGGGGATAAAGACGGAAAAATGTACTTGCGTATTTTGGCTTAATAAATGGTTGGGATCTCCTTAACCCCTAGTTACTTCATAAAAAGAAGAAGATCAGTGAAACGATTCCAAGCCTCAGAAATGAATTCTTGAGGCTTTTGGCGAAAGAAATGAATATTTTGTAGCATTTCATCAGTCTTCTGTGGTGGGAAAAATTGTTCCATAAATAATTATACTAGTTTTTCCCATGTGTCGATAAAGTTCGGCTTTTGTGCTGTTAGCCAAGCAATCGCTTTGTCAGCTAGGGTGAAAGGAAACACCCTGTGCTTTATTTGTTCATGTTTTACATTAGGATGATGAAATGTAGTAAGAACTTCTTGTATCCTACGTAAGTGGTGATAAGGCTTCTCATTTTCTAATCCATGGAAAACAGGTAGTGGATTAAATATATGGGGTGGGGGTTCTAAAATCTCACGTAGTATTTGCAAGAATTATGCAGGACTCATGTCCATTATTTAAAGCCTTATAGAAATTAGAAAGAGGTCTCTATGCTATTTCTCCACCCATTGCTACAAATATAGTGTTGGTGGGTATACGTGGTGTGTTTGTGGTGATTGGTGAATTTCTAGATAGGTGATTATTTCTGCGTCTATGATAAACTAATATGACAAGTTTATGCGTACCAGATCTTAATCTCATGCAAGTTTTAAGTTTAATATGCAATTCCTAACGAGCATGCAAAAATAGCCTAATTATTACTAGAAATATAATCCTCTGACAGCTATTTCGAGGATGTATAGAGTTGTTACCTGGAACGTCCTTGCAACGTGTATAAATAGCGTCTTCAATAGCCTTGAAACACGTCTACATTACTTGAACAATTATATGAGTATTGGTCCTGGTACACGGTGTGGATTGTGAAGTCCTATAAAAATATTAACCTTATTAGTTTTAAATTTTTTAAGAATTAGGAAAAGGATTTTTACTATGGGCTTCGTGTTGAGCCGTGATGTTAGGCCGGTGAAACGGGCTTTGGTAGTGGGCTTTCTAATTTATATTTAAATAATTAATTTGTTGTATTTTTTATCAAACCAACGCCCATGTCACTTAGGAATTTGAGGAAGGTTGTTCGTGCATGCACGTTCCTTAATTAGAGAACTCCAAATTCTTTCAGTTTTCTAAACACCGTCTAGAATGAAGAAAAATAATTTTTTAAAATTTTGTAGTTGATAGCATACGAGTACTGTACTGTACTCTTGAGATAAGATTGGAAATAATATTAAAAAATTAATTTAAGCTAATTAACCTAGGGCGCGTGCGTGCTTAAAATTTAGTTAGATTGGGCGCGAGTCGCACTAAGTGAAGACAATTTTAGGGTGCACTCGCTCGTGAGTTAAAACTAAGGTTTCAAATTTTTAGGGTCAGGTCACGGGAGGGCAGGGAGTTGGCTGAGCAACTCGTAAGTGTAGGAACCATTATGGTTGCACCAAATGATTTACTACGAACCGCGAAACACCACGCGCAGCGGAATAAAGGGTGTCTCTCATGGTTTGGTTAGAAATTCATACCTTTAGATCAGCTAAGATAACTCTGAGAATATAAGATATATGAATCAACAACCTCTTGATCTTCTGTTGTATTCTTATCCTTAGATTGGACGTTGTGTGGGCAATGATCTACCAACCCTTTCTTTCTCTCTTTCCTTGCCTCTCTTTTCCATCAAAAATGAAATAATGAATAATCAATTCGGCCAGGAGAGAAGGGTTTCTATTTATAGGCTACAACAGGGACCATGAGGAGAAATTAGGGTTAGGCCTCTTCACAGGCTTGGGCTTCCCATGTTCGCCCAGAACACACGACCCAAGTCCGTCAACAAATGGCTTATTCCACTAAAGACCATTGTTGCACTACCGCCCTAATCCCAAATTATGTGTTACGCTTATGGGCTCCATATTATATGCTTGTTGATCTCCCCATGTTTAAGATATCGAATGCTAGTTGATTAAGTCAAGTTACTGACAACTACATCAATCAACTTCTTATGTCCTTGAGAGTACCACTCAACCTCATTGTCATGTCAGAATAAATCCACCTGCAGGGTTTACATGACAATCCTTATGAGCTCCTCAAGTGGGCATCATCAACCCGACTTCCTGCGGGTCATGAATTCCTTCTATAATTAACAACACACCTTACATACAATGTCATTACCCAATCCATCGAGTTTGTTGATTCACAAATGAATCTTACTCATTGATGATTTAAAGCAATGTACAATGCACGTAAGTGTCCCTTATTATATCCAGATTAAGAAGACAAGCATCTATAATAACATAGGTGTTTGTTCTCTTATATAGTATGTATAAAGAGAAATAACCTCACTTGGTCCTGTTCAATACACACAAAGTGTACTAGTGTAATCTTATAGTCAAGATAGACTAATACCAGATTATACTATAACCTTACCAATGGTTTGTCCAAATCCATCTACGTTGTGAACGTTTACTTATACTTTATAAGGTACTGATGATATGATCTTCTGTGTGTCACCACACACCATATCATCTACAACATAAAGGATTAGACACATGCATATAACTAATAACATATATAATATGCATAATATTTGCCCATATGATTCTCATTCAAAATATAAAGAATTAGAGTTAATACAAAAGTAATGCTTTAGTATATAACCCTATCAGTATGCTCTTGAACGGTAGCAGAAAAATTTGAAAAAAGTATGAACAGTGTTTTAGTGTGTGTTTTGTGAATAGTGAAAATAATGTTTTGTAGTCTAAACACGTGTAATGTAAACAAACTACATGGCAAGAGGCACTATTGATAATGGTGAATTTATGATAAGTTGATGAGCAGTAGAATTATGAGATCATGAACAGTAAATTATTATGGAAAAACAGTAGATAAAACTCATCAAAATCATGTGATAAAGAGGATAGTAGTCGTGCTCGCCAAACTCTAGTTGTACACTACTTGGATACGAATCTAGATTGCAAATATGCTTCACTAATGAGAGTCAAAACAGTAGATATGAGGTGAAAATAGTAAATTTAAATGATGAATAAAGGTATTAGAAGGGGTTTAATCCGCCACGCGATTCGATTGATTATTAGTTAGTATTGAATCGCTTATATTGATCCCTAGTAAAGACCAAGTCCTCTCGGATCGAGGTTTCACTAACATGAGAGTGTAGCTCCACCACAAATCTCTTTGGTGGTGGCTCTATACTCTAGTTCTCCGTTATGAGCTCTATCTCTAGTTACTCATAACGAAGAACTTGAAGTTCTTTTATGCAAAACAATAAATACTAGTGGTGAATCATCCTCACATGGATTTATAAATCTCCTCTAATGGAGATTTAGCCTTATGTCATTGGAATCATTATACTAAAGCAATAATAAGGAGACGTTATAAAGTGAAGAATAATTTAATAAACAAGCTTTTATTGAAAGATTTCTAATAGTGGCTACAAACTAATTTATTCTAACCCTAAAGAAAGTAAAAGTAATTAAAACTAAACTAAACTAATTATTAACTAAGGAGGGGAAGAAGATAAAGTGTTTAGCCTTAACCTCTTTATATAGGAGAGGGTTAGGGTTACAAAATCCATTAGGTTAAGTCAAAAAGGGCCACAACTGCTAGAAATTACTTCCATATCTTTTTCGTCTACCTTTAAAACTTTGATTGGGGCAAGACCAGGTCCATTGGAAAGCTTATTCTGAGCCGGTCGTTTTTACATAAAGTAGGCCTAATTCCGAGGCCCAAGTCCAAAGATACGGTCTGTTAATGTTTTGCTGACTTTTCTGTCCTTTTTCTGCCCGGATTAACTTTGACTTCCCAGCTTTGACTGGGCTTGAAAAAAGCTTTTCTCCATGATTCTTGGGATTTAATTGTAGAAATTCCTTGGCAATCATCTTGACTCGTTTTTCATGCAAAAGTGGTGCCTTTAGTCACCTAATCAACTTCAAATCCTGAAATGTACAAAAACACGTATACAGTACTAACTCTTATTTATTATAAACATAATTAGCTTAAGTAGAGTACTATTAAGGGGTTTAAAGTACACTTTTGGGTACTTATTAGCGACCAAGCAGCTTCAACAACCCATTAATGGTGGTTTCATAGAGAAGAAACAATCGAATATTTAGACCAAGGTAAACTGTTGGAGCCAAAATTCGAGCTTACTATTTTCTTTTCTGCAAGATCGAAAGACGTTGGATGTAAGCACAATGCTACAAACTTAAAGAGATGTATGGGATGCTTCAATGGGCGGACACAACCAAATTGGTTCTGGTGGCAGGAAGGACTTTGTGGAAGTGGGTGCTTAAGTTTACATTAGGATGAGATAGTAAGTTCATTTTCTAGTTTCTAATATTTAAAGAGAACAAGCACCTAAAAGAGGAATTCAAGCGGGTAAAGAAGTTATAATAATAGAAAGAAGACGGGAATTCAGCAAGTATGTGAGAAAGTCAGGCTTCTGAATTTCCTTTATCTCAATTCCGGTGAGTATGGGATTCACCTATTCCGGATGTGGTTTGCAACTTCGCATGTGCTAATTCCTCAAGTCAAATCCGGGTGAATTAATAAGAGTTAATACATGTTCTTATTTGAGAAAGTCTAATTCCTTACCTTAACATGTGCTACTTTAATAAGTCCGGATGGATTTGTTTGTTAGTTTGACATGTACTGCTTTGAGTGATTTCTCAACTCCGGCTTATTAGTAGATCATTATCATTATTAGGCATGCCAGTTTCGGGTCATTATAACACTTGGCAAGTCCAGGGGTTTAGTTCGTAATGACCAAGTCTAGATCATTGTGAAACTTGGGATGTCCAAACTTGATTAATTTATATTCCTTGTTTTCTCCTAATATATAAGGTCCGACCTAATATATAAGATTCGGGTTATGGTTGTGGCATGTCCAGATAACACAATTCCTTGAGTTTAAATAATGCGAGATTTTGGGAATAAATTCCAAGGAGAACATCGTGGTATATTGCTTAGAGTGTTTTTATTATGCGGTTCTATGTAACCTGCTGATAATCGTAAAAATAATAGAATCCTAATATCAATATTAACAACACTAATACGTAATCCTACCGTTCTTACGTTTAAATCAATTCTTCTTACTCTCAAAATATAATCATGGAATATAATGAGTAAGAATTCGTTCCACTCTTAAACCCTCAAGACTTAAATAGAATTCAATTATTCAAACACAAGGAACAGTGAGAGTGATGTGTTTGGTGTTTAAACTAAAACTAATTATAAATTTAAGACAACTAAATCTAAAAATTCTAACTTTATGAAATTTAACAAACAATAATTAAAATCTAACATCAATAACTACGAAATGACTAACAACCAAGAAATGAAATTAGATCTAAGCAATAGATAAATGACAAAATCGAATTTGATCAATAATAAACTACTTGATTTATCTAATGAAGCAATAACAATATTTTAATACTTTAAATTAAAACAAGGGAAATGAAAACTAATAAAAATGGAGATTCAAAACTAGATCTAGATCTAAAAACTAATCTAGATCTATCTTTTTCTAACCCTAAACTCCATTAACATTAGCTTCCTAACCTAACTGCCATTAACAAAGAGTCAAGCTTTTGTTTTATACTTCCAGATCCAAAAATCGTGCATGGGCTTGGAGCCATGTTTTTGGGCGGAAAATCGGGCCCAAAACCCAATTTCTTTAGTCCAAAAGGCCTCTTCAGCTGCAGTTGGCTTCCACAGACTTTTCGTCCACTTCTGCTCCTCTGATTGGGTCAAGGCTTGGACCATTGCAAAGCTCTTTCCGAGCCGGTCGTTTTGACATAAGGTAGGCCTCAATCCGAGGTCTGAGTCCAAAGATATGGCATTCGGAAGTTCTGGCGACTTTTGATCCTTTATCTCGCTAAAGTGGCACATTTCGCACATAATGGACCTTGAAGCACGAAATGCATAAAACACGTAATCAGTATTAACTCTTACTTATTATTCACATAATTGGTCTAACAAGATGATTATTAAGGGGTTAAAACTACAGTTTTGGGCTCTTATCAAACCACCCTAAACAAACATTTTGCTTGTCCTCAAGCAAAGATGAGAAATTAGAATAAGTGACCAAAAATGGAGTTCTAACTACTCTCGTCGTTTATTTGAATGCGATTGCATTGACCATATGCAACAAGGCCTTAAACCACTAGGAATTCCCTAGTGGACGAAGTTATAGCCCTCGTGAGAGTTTTCCAGTGAAGGTACTCACAAACTTCATCTATACTACAACGACTAAGAAAATAAAACTATTGTTTCCTTATTCATGCTCAACTATCTATACATCTCTCTAGCAATTACATAAGAATAACCCGGTCGGAACCCTAAGCTAATATATGCATAATAATCAATCATCTAAAATAAACATATAACAATGAGTAATACTATGAAATGTAATAGCAGGTCCGTTTCTCGAAAACTTCGGAATAAGCGTCCTTAAGTAGGTCCTCACATAAATGTCAAGATAAAACCACTCTGATTTTTCCACTCAAGTTTAGCTACTCCAATTAATGCGGTGGGCACACTTTACCTTACAATCTCAATGACAAACAGAAGCGGAGTCGATCAAACACATCCGCCACTTACTATCACACTAACATATTCCTAATTGAGCTAGAGGTCTTTATTAGGTGTTGCGGGGATTAGGAGATGGTTTCAGAAGGAAGGAAATGGATATACAAAAGGACAAGTCTGAGATAATAGAGTCTTCATATTATGTAACTTAGAGAAAACCTTGTTATTTTCTTTTGCTTCTATACTTTGTTTCCATCCTTAGCCATATTTTTTTTTTTCTTTTCTTTGGCTTTTGACTCCCTTTTATTCTATTTTTGGAGTTTTTATTTATTTCTATTTTTCTTTTTCTTTTCTTTTCTTTGGATGGAAACTTCTTTTCTTTTTCTGAAGCAACTAACTAATTTTTGTTTACACAGGTTTTTCTCTTCTTCTTTCTTCACTCATTCTATTCTCAGACTTATTCTAGATTGGGTAAGTTGAATTTTTTATTTTGTTTTGTTTTTGTAACAGGGGTAAAGGAATTGTGGTTTATGGAAGGCTAAAAAGAAAGGCTCGAGGAGGGGCTTACTAGCGGAAAATAATTCATAGGTTTGAATTTTTGGCTATATCGATCCAAAGAGGGCCTAAATTCTCGCTTAGGATATGGCATAGTGATCAAGCAAGTGGACGTGTGATTTCTCTATCCGGATTTTACTTCTCCCTTGTGTCATTTCTCAAATATTTCGCTCATATAAGGCTTTAGGCTATATTCTCACAGGATTTGTAAAATAAGTACTCTAGCCTAGATTTCAGAAACTTACTACTAACAATCATAGATACTCATGTAATATATTTATAGATAGATGCAAAGATTATTACCTACATATTAACCTAAGTTTCTAACAATTATTCTGATGCAAAAGCTACGTGAGACTTCTAGATTGTTAAGAGCATAGAGAAAGAAAACAACACCAATATTCCTAAGTGTATAGCATAAACTTATTTATTTATATTTTTGAAATTTTTAACTTGAGAACAAATGCATATTATACATATCTATATCCTAACAGATGTCTTAATTACACGTGTTTCTATGCCCCCCCCCCCAAACAAGAAGAATGCTTTGTCCTCAAAGCATTTAAATAAAGATGGTAGAAAAATACCATGGAAATGCGTGAAATTCGGAACATCCGCAAAAAAACAAGGTTAGAACATACTAATATAGGAAATAAAAACCGACGCAACTCTATAAGAGTTCCACCCATTATGGGGTTAAGCAGAATTAAATTGCTTGGGACATAGCGGACACTAAACCAAACTAAAAACTTACCTCCACTCCAGCGTTTACTCGTCATCCTCCTCTTCTATAAAGAAGTGAGGTTCCTTTGCATCCTGCCATGCCATTATAATTTGCCAAACTTGCCGCCATTTATCATCTACGGATCCTAACCTGTTAAGCGCCACTTGGTCGGATGGGGTGTAAGGTGCAACCTGATGAGGTTGTATCCTCCACCCTTGCCAAGTCATTGCACGGAAAGATCGAATAATAGAATTGGGGGGTCTCACAATGTCGACCCCAACCTAGTCCGTGAAACGGGCACAAAAACAGGGAAGAAACATAGTATAATACGGCAAACTAATATAGGCATAAGAAGATACTTATGCCTCATGCTATGGGCTCGTGCTAAACTAGACATTAAGGTCTTAGGAAGGTCATATAGCAGCGTTCCTCGCCTAAAGCAAGGAAAACATCGCAAGTGGCATCATTCGCGAAAAGAAAAATGCCACTCCCCTAATATGTTTAGCATGATAAATAACATTACCGTATCACATTAAAGGGACAAGCTACCAAGGGCTACGTTATATGTCCCTTGGTCCTCTACACGGAAAATGCCGGACCCATAAGCCTCATGCAAAAAGTCATAAGTGTAGACATACATATTATCTACCCAATAGCATCATGGGTCTTGTATTTCAGCGGGCATGGCAAGTCCAAGAACAAATGCTAGCAAGAACCATAAGCGGTTCCCAGCCTACGTGTGTGATCACCTCGCGAAACCAAGCACCATAAGTAGTGCTTTGAAACAAATCTTTGAAAGACTGTTCTGGTATTATTGTAGGAGATGTCATCTCAAAACTACGCTCTGGAATAGCTGCAAATCACCCGGGAACAACCCGCGGAAAACTGGAATTTTTCTGGTCCACGGAAGTCGAGATGCCGAGCGCTCTCGAAAGCGGCTGGCTCTCGAAAGTTTTAGAATTCCGGTGTTTGATTGGTCGGCGCTCGGCAGGCTTTGGCGTCTAGGTCAGGTCGATAGAGGGCGGGTCGCCAAGTATGAGGGCGGTCGCTCTGAATAAATTTTCCAAAATGTGAAGAGGCGCGCAGCGCTCGATCGATGAAGCGCCTGGCTTCTAAAGGGTGAAAACCGGAGTTTAGATGAAAAAGAAAGTAAAACTTGGAGTGGATGGTGCTGGATGATGGTGGAATGTATTGTGGTTTGTTAGTGTAGAAAGAAGGGAGTTTTTATAGGTTTTTAATTGTTAAAACGAATCGGTAAGTTGCCAAAAAGTTTTAAGGCAATTTCAGGAAACAATAAAATTTCCAAACCCGAAAACGGAAACAACTCATATTCTTGATTCTAAAACAACCCCTAGTATCTTTTATCTTCGGATTTAGACTAGTAACTTCTAAACTCTCTTATATTTCATCCTACCACCACATCTAATTATAGGTATGCCAATTACGACAATATTCTCAACCTTCACTCCAAAACAAACTCTAAAATGGAGGATCTTCTACAAATCATGATAGAATAAATAATACCACCCCCAAACAATTAGGAAGGTGGGATTAACAATAAAATCTATGCACAATTTGAAAAGAACCACATTATATTAAAATTGAAATTCAAACAACATTTAACTACCAAATTCAAAGTTAACTACTTGAATTTAACAACGTAACATCCTATCTACTAAAAATAATAAAAACAACATCAAAACGACAAACAAGAAGAAATCTAACTACTCTTCAAAGGGGTGAGGTGGGGGTAAGAATAGGAATTTGAGTGATCAAGAATGGAAAAACCAAACACCTTCATTCCCCAAACAAATTTTTGAAAACAGGGTTTGTAAAAATTTGTTTTAAAACGTGGGTCTTTTAAAGTCGATTCCCTAGACTTAAAGTGATATATATGTATTTACATGCAGTTTCCCATATATCAATAATCTAAAAGTTGTGGGTCTTTCCACAAATAATTAACATGGAATGCACCATCAAACGTAATTAAGCACCAAGATTTCCTATGATGTAGCTTAGTGGAATGAGAGTAAAAAGCCTTATAGATCTAAAACCTAATCGAGCATCTGGTTTCTTCTTTGTCCTCCTACGAAGGGAATGCCAAGTAAATGAACATGAGAAAATTGATGGTTGTGGAAGATAACGTAGGATATGGATAATTTTGAGAAGGGAAAAATGGAAAAATGAAAAAAAAGTCCTATGGGTGGCTTGTCCTTGGGTGTTACTTCTTCACTAGTTGGTTTTAGATAGTTATGAAGCATAGGAGAAACACCAAGGTCAAGTACAAACTCAATGGTTCTTTGAAAAGGTAGGGCGAGGAACATTCGTGGATGGAAGGTGAATGAGTGACATGAGGATGTGAGGTGGGTGAATGGTGTTCAACTAGTGTTCTTAGGTCTATATCATCGAGGCTTTGAGATATGCAAGACATTCCTCAATAGGTGGGTAAGAAGAATCACTTTGGGATAGAGGGCTTAAAAATTCTTCTTCCGTCATGCGTCAAGAGATGAATGGATGTCAATAGGAGAGAATTCAAGGAGTCGAAGGAAATCTTCCTCGATGTTATCTACGCCTAGGGAGTAGAAATTGTGATCCTTGTCTTCTTCCATAAGAGGGGTATCTACTAGTGTGGGGACTAAAGTGTTAGCCGCGACTAATGTGAGGTACAAAACTCTCAATGGACTTCACTTCTCCTTCTATAGGCAAACCTAGTTGTCCCCTGTTTTTGTCTAAACATGTTAAGTTCTACGAAAGATTTCCAAAAGAAAGAGTCATTGAGCCATCCCGACAATTGATTTGGGCATTGGCAAGGTTGCCAAGAAAGGGCGCCCTAAGATGATGGGAATGGAATCATGAGCAACTTCGCGGTCGAGAATAACAAAAGTCGGCAGGATAGTAAAAATCCTGAACTTTAACAAGAATATTTTCAACTACACCCTTGGGATACTTAATAGAAAGATCGGCTAACTGCAAAGTCATTTTGGTTGGTTGAAGTATTGTTAGACCAGTTGTTTATATAAATAAAAAGGGAGTAAGTTAACACTCGCCCCGTGTCTAATAAAAAGCAGTTATTATGAAGGTATCACCTAAGGTGCATTGTCTGATGGGGCGACCGGGGTCCTTGTACTTAACAATTCCGTTATGTTCGGATAAAGAGGGATATTGTTTCGGAGTTAAGAATGCTTCGTGGGGTATGTTGGTTTTCCTCTTCTTGGTGCACAACTCTTTTAGAAACTTAGCGTGTCGAGGTAGACTTTTTATAGCTTCTAGAAAAGGTAGGTTTATAGTCAAATTTTAAACACTTCCCCTAATCTCATCAAAATTCTCGTCATTTTTAAACACAACTAGTCTTTGGGGATATGGTGCTTTATCGCTATTTTTACCGAAGGGATAAAAGTATTATTAGGCTTTGCTTTATCTCTATCCGTTTTCCATCTAGGTATCCATATTGGAACCTCTACAGGTGTAGGGTCTTCACTTTCTATTATTGGATCTTGTAATGTTTTCCCTTTTGGTTGTGGTTTAACCGGTACTTCTACGGTTGTAGGGTCTTAGGTTTCTATTATAGTATGTGGTATGGTATCATTTTTAGTTTGTGGGTAATCTTTAGGCATAGTCACTTGGTTATCAACTACTAACGAACGGCGGTAGTGAGTGCGCCAGAGGTCCCCTTGGTTTATATTACCATTACAATGAATACTTTTTATTTCAAAGGCGGTGTTTGTTGACTTAGGATTAGGTAATCGCTTGACTTGGAAACACGCCGGTTTGGTTATTATTTTGGTTAGAAGACATGTCAATAACCTTTTGGCACAAAGACTGCATCATTTGCATCGTTTGTTTCATCATATTAGAGTTTTGATCATGCTGATCTTTCATCAAGTTGGAGTTTTGTTGCATAATTTGATTTTGTTTCTCCAACAAGGTCACTACTACTTTGTCCGTAGATGGTTGTATTGGAATTAAAAGCTTTGTTGGCGTTCATGTCTTGATGTTGATAGTTACGGGTTATGGGTACTAAACCTCTATTCTGGTCACCTAAGTTCCTTTGTCCTTGATGTTGAGTTAACTGGTTGAAGTGTGATGGTTGTGGTGGTGTTTGTGCATAGACAAGAGGACAATAGAAGTCGGAATGCTCAAGACTACAAATGCACATTACAACGAAAGTAGAGTTAATGTTCATGACTGGAGTGGGTTGTTGTTGAACGAGATGGCATCTACCTTTTAGTGAGGGCATCGATAAGAGTTTTAAGCTCGGGATCATGTTTAACCTCACGAGAAGAAGGAGAGGAGCGGGAGGAATCGTTACCTCCCCAATTGTTGTTCCTCTTAGATTGATCTTCTAAGAATGTATAAGCCTCTAAGGCTCCTTTACTAAGAAAACTACCCCCCCGGTCATGATATCTAGAACCTCCTTATGATGATGTAAAAGCCCCTTGAAGAAGGCACGAACAAAGCGTGTCTTTTCGCAAGATTATGATGTGGGCATTCAATGAGAAGATCGGTGAAACGATTCCGTGCCTCACGAAAAGGATTCATGAGGATTCTGGCGGAAGAAATGAATCTTTTGAAGCATTTCATCTGTCTTTAGTGGTGGGTAAAATTGTTCCATGAACAATTGAACAAGTTGAGCCCATGAGTCCACAGAGTTTGGCGTTTGGGCAGTTAACCAAGACGCCGCTTTGTCGGCTAGGGTGAAAGGAAACACCCTAAGTTTAACTTGATCCGGACTTACGCTAGGATGATGGAATGTAGTGAGAACTTGGTCTATCCTATGCGTGTCTTTGGTAAGGCTTTCGTGGTCTAAACCATGAAAAACCGGTAACAAGTTAAATATATTAGGGGGATTCGAAAATCCCCCACTAGTTTTGCAAGAACGATGCACCCACTTAGGGCCATCGTTTAGGGCTTTATAAAAATCGAGAGAGGAGTCTCTTGTTCTTTAGCCATTGATGCAAGTGTAGTGTGTGAAATTCTAGATAGGCGTGTTGTATTTATTTCTATGAAAAACAAGCCCGATTATACTAGAATTAAAACTCCTCCCGGTAAGAGAGGAAGAGTGGGAAGAAGGAGTAATGCCTCCTTGCTTACGCCAGCGTTTGAATAAGCGTCTTGTATACGCGATTTAAGTGTATTTAACAAGTTAGAAACACTTAATAACTTTTAAGGAATAAAAATATGCATTTACCTATGAAAATTGGGCTGTTCGGATGAATTTTCCTTGTTGGGCGCGGGTAGGGCGCGGGTTGGGCGCGGGCGCGCTCAAGGTAAGTTGAAATTACAGTGAATAAGGGCGGGTCGCGCTCAACATGGGCGCGGGCGCGCTCCAGGGTTTTCAAGTTTTAGGCCTTTTATCGTACTCCAAAAAATCTGAAATTTTTACAGTAATTTGCTAAGACGTCTATCAAGTAGCCTGTAAAATTTCAGATCGATCGGAGCTGTGAAAGTCCCTCTACAGCCCTCCAAAGTTTGCGAAACCGTTTTCAGACACAATACAAACAACCGAATGGTTAACCCATCAAAACAAATCCAAAAATTTCCAAATTTTTACTGGAGACTTCTAACAGATCCTAGTTGTTCCTGTAAAAAATTTAGAGCAATTGGATGTCTACAACCTCTCCTTATTGGATGGTGTTCCAGATATTAAGTGTTTGCAACACTGCAGAAACACACTGGAAACACTCTACTATTTAGGAGGTCAAAACAAATCAAAAACTCATCAAATTTTTACTACAAACTCCTGGATTAGGATAGATACTCCTGTAAAAATTATAGAATTTTTAAAACTCCCTAAGTAACCTTATTCGTCTGTTTTTCAAGAACATACGGTGTGAAAACTGAAATGCAGCACTGTAAAGATCGTATTTTTTTCACAAGGTAAACCAACTTTGAAAAATCTGAAAATATTCTAGTAAATCAACAACATATTAAATATTATGTATGAATATTTTCAGAATTTTCGAAAATTTAGAAATACCTTCACCGCAGTGTTTTTCTCTGTGAATCCGCAGCCCCTAAAGCTGAAACATTGAAACAGCCCAGTTCGAAAATTCAAGAAATAAGAATGAAAAATTAAAAGGGTGGGTGGGTAGAGAATGGGGGATTGCCCCTTGGATTCAAGCAATTGAATTCTTGTCATGAACGAGATTAAGATGGCAGCGGCGCCATTTGATAATCGTAAAAATAATAGAATCCTAATATCAATGTTAACAACACTAATACGTAATCCTACCGTTCTTACGTTTAAATCAATTCTTCTTACTCTCAAAATATAATCATGGAATATAATGAGTAAGAATTCGTTCCACTCTTAAACCCTCAAGACTTAAATAGAATTCAATTATTCAAACACAAGGAACAGTGAGAGTGATGTGTTTGGTGTTTAAACTAAAACTAATTATAAATTTAAGACAACTAAATCTAAAGATTCTAACTTTATGAAATTTAACAAACAATAATTAAAATCTAACATCAATAACTACGAAATGACTAACAACCAAGAAATGAAATTAGATCTAAGCAATAGATAAATGACAAAATCGAATTTGATCAATAATAAACTACTTGATTTATCTAATGAAGCAATAACAATATTTTAATACTTTAAATTAAAACAAGGGAAATGAAAACTAATAAAAATGGAGATTCAAAACTAGATCTAGATCTAAAAACTAATCTAGATCTATTTTTCTAACCCTAAACTCCATTAACATTAGCTTCCTAACCTAACTGCCATTAACAAAGAGTCAAGCTTTTGTTTTTATACTTCGGATCCAAAAATCGTGCATGGGCTTGGAGCCATGTTTTGGGCCGGAAAATCGGGCCCAAAACCCAATTTCTTTAGTCCAAAAAGGCCTCTTCAGCTGCAGTTGGCTTCCACAGACCTTTCGTCCACTTCTGCTCCTCTGATTGGGTCAAGTCTTGGACCATTGCAAAGCTCTTTCCGAGCCGGTCGTTTTGACATAAGGTAGGCCTCAATCCGAGGTCTGAGTCCAAAGATATGGCATTCGGAAGTTCTGCTGACTTTTGATCCTTTATCTCGCTAAAGTGGCACATTTCTGCACATAATGGACCTTGAAACCTGAAATGCATAAAAACACATAATCAGTATTAACTCTTACTTATTATTCACATAATTGGTCTAACAGTATGATTATTAAGGGGTTAAAACTACAGTTTTGGGCTCTTATCACCTGCGCAAACATTTTTTACCGTTTTTCCTTAAGGGTTTGAGTTACAACCCATGAAGAAAAAATGGGGGCATCTGTGTGTACATATATTAGCAAACAAATATATGACATGTGACAACATCTTCTTAACGCTCGGGTATGGTTTTAGTGTGGGTAGAAAGTACTAGAACACACTTTAAGTCCAAGTCTTGACTAACTCACTTCCTAGGTTCGGGAGTGAAATACGAAAAAGAGGTTCGGAATTGGTTGGAGTAGTAGGCATGGAGAACCAGCTCCTGACTATGAACACCAAATCCGGAACTCCAACTCACAATCCAAACTCGAACATGTTTCCTTGTTGTTCAAGTCAATAAAGGAGATTTATTGACTTGGGAAACATGAGCTTCTAGAAGAGTTTGGATAAGACTTAACAAGAGATTGTTTCCTAGTTAAAAACTAATTACTTATCTCATAAGTAGTTATGGGAAACTTAATCTATTCTTATAAATAGAATAGTTGAACTACGCTTTGAGTTTGATTTCTTTTCACAGAATACGTAGGTAGCCATTAAAAAACGTGGTTCAACTCATCATCTTCTAGATCTTTTTTTCTTCTTAATTCAATACTTCTCATTGTTCTTTGATCATCAACAAAATACTTGTGTTTCTAGATTAGAAAAAATCATCACACAATAATATATTGTAACGGTTACATATTCATTACTAAAATTTATTTTAGTAACACTTCAAAACTGTGATTAAATTATGGTTTTGTTACTGTTTATTTGTCAAGCATTTATGTCAACGCAAGATAACTGTTACTAATATTTTTGGTAATGAATGTATATCCGTTACAAATCAACATATATGGTGTAGTGCCGTGTTGCTATGGGGGATTAACACAAGACTACATGCTCCACTAGATATGGGGCATACGAGTTTATAGTCATGTCGTTCGGCTTGACCAATGCTCTTGCCACCATATGTACACTCATGAATGAGCTATTCCGCATGTACCTAGACAAGTTCATGGTTGGTAAAAGTGATTTTACGTATTCTAACTATCTATGCGTAAACACAAATAATCAATTTACGTAAATACGTGTTTATATCAATATTCCTACTCTCAATAGCGAAGTAATATAAGAGAGTCAGGATTCGTTCCACTCTTAAACCCTCAAGACTTAATTAGAATTCAACTACTCGACACAAAGAACAATGTGAGAGTAATGTGTGATGTGAAATTTCTAATATCATTATATTATCATTTCCCAAGCAAATCAAACAAGACATGGTATAAAGGGTTGAACTTTGCTTGTTCGAATTTAAAAGGAAACTACTCATGTAAGAATTGATTTAAACTAATAGTGACAAATACTAAATCAATGAATTGCAATAGATGTTTAATGGAAAATGAAGCTAGATTATCAAAGACAACTAACTTTATTAATCTAATGAAAAGTAACAATGATTCAATAATCTATATTAAAACAAGGTATGAAAACTAATTAATTAATGGGATAAAACTCAAAACTAGATCTAGATCTATCTTTTTCTAACCTTAAACTCCATTAGCATTAGCTTCCTAACCTAACTACCTACCCTTAACAAAGAGTCAAGCCTAATGCAAATGTGACTAAGGTTAATCTGATGGATGGCGCAAAGAACAATCCCTCGAGAAGTTGGGTGTTTGTCTTTGTTGGTAGAAACTCAAATGGTGAGTTTATCTTTGTCTACAGTAGAAACATTGGCATTGTAACAAACTACATGGCCCGAGTGTCTTCGCTATACTTGAAGGCATGGAGATTGCAGTCAATAAAAGGTCGAGCATCCATTTGGGTCGAATCCGATTCAAGGGCGTGAGATAATGACATTCAACTCTGGTAAAATTCCATGGAAGTTGAAGCAAAGATGGAGAGAATTGCAGACCAAATTGACCTTTTGTACTATCACTAGTACTTGGCGAGAGGTAAATTTTTCTCTGGCGATAAAGCCGCAAATTTTGGAGTAGAATTAGGTACCGATGAACAGTTACATATGTGATGGTAGACCCCATGGGTCTATAAATGGGAGGTACCGCAGCCGAAATCTACTATAGATTTACTTGAGTGCAGACTTGGTGATGTAGGAGTTTAGCACCCCTTACTCTCCAACATTTGTATAGTTTTTTTTTCTGTTTTTTCTCATTAATGAATTTCAATCCTATTTAGCAAAAAAAAAAAAAAAAAAAAAAAAAGAGTCAAGCTTTTTTTTTTATACTTTCAGATCCAAAAATCGTGCATGGGCTTGGAGCCATGTTTTGGGCCGGAAAATCGGGCCCAAAACCCAATTTCTTTAGTCCAAAATGGGCTCTTTAACTGCAATTGCCTTCGACAAACGTTTCGTCCACTTCTGCTCCTCTGATTGGTTCAAGGCTTGGACCATTGAAAAGCTCTTTCCGAGCCGGTCGTTTTGACATAAGGTAGGCCCAATTCCGAGATCTGAGTCTAAAGATATGGTCTTCGGAAGTTCTACTGACTTTGTGCACTGTTTCTGCCCGCGTGGATTTTGACTTTTCATCTTTTGACCGGGCTTTACAGAGGCTTTGTCTTCTTGAAAATTGGCCTTTAATCACAGAACTCCTTTGCAACCAACCTTTGCTCCTTTATCTCGCTAAAGTGGCACATTTCTGCACATAATGGACTTTGAAGCCTGAAATGCATAAAAACACGTAATCAGTATTAACTCTTACTTATTATTCACATAATTGGTCTAAAAAAACGATTGTTAAGGGGTTAAAACTACAGTTTTGGGCTCTTATCAAACCACCCAAACAGCATTTTGCTTGTCCTCAAGCAAATATGAGAAATTAGAATAAGTGACCAAAAATGGAGTTCTATCTACTCTCGTTTTGATGAGTGCGATTGCATTGACCATATGCAATAAGGCCCTAAACCACTAGGAATTCCCTAGTGGACGAGTTATAGCCTCGTGAGAGTTTTCCAGTGAAGGTACTCACAAACTTCATATATACTACAACGACTAAGAAATAAAATTATTGTTTCCTTATTTATGTCCCAATTATCTATACATCTCACTAGCAATGAATACATAATAATCATGTCGAAACCTAAGCTAATATATGCATAATAATCAATCATCTACGAATAAACATATATATAATGAGTAATGCTATGAAATGCTTAGCAGGTCCATTTCTGAAAACTCGGAATAGCGTCCTTAAGTAGGTCCTCACATAAAAGTCAAGACAAAAATCACTCTGATTTTTCCGCTCAAGTTTCGCTACTCCGGTCTTGTGATGGGCACACTTTACCTTACACAATCAATGACACACAAGGGAAGCCGGAGTCGATCAAACACATCGCCACTTACTATCACACTAACTTATTCCTAATTGAGCTAGAGGTCTTTATTAAGTGTTGCGAGGTTTAGGAGATGGTTTAAGAAGGAAGAAAATGGATATTCAAAAAGACAAGTCTGAGATAATAGGGTCTTCATATTACGTAACTAGAGAAAACCTTGTTCTTTTGCTTCTACACTTTGTTTCCATCCTTAGCCTTTTTTCTTTTTGGCTTTTCGACTCCTTTTATTCTATTTTTGGAGTTTTTATTTTATTTCTATTTTTTTTTTTCTTTTCTTTTCTTTGGATGGAAACTTTTTTTTTTTTTTTTTTTTTTTCCGAAGCAATTAACTAATTTCTGTTTTACGTGTTTTTCTCTTCTTCTTTTCTTCATCTCATCCTATTCTGGACTTATTCTAAAATGGGTAGGTTGACTTTTATATATATATATATATATATATATATATATATATTTTTTTTTTTATTTTATTTTTTGTAAATGGGGTAAAGGAATTGTGGTTTATGGAAGGGCTAATGAAAGGCTCGATTAGTGGGGAGACTAGCGGAAAATATACTTAGGTTAGAATTTCTAGCTATATCGATCCAAAAAGGGCCTAAATTCTCTCTTAGGACATGGTATAGTGGTCAAGCAAGTGGACGTGTGATTTCTCTATTCGAATATACTTCTCCCTTGTGTCATTTTCAAATGTTTCACTCATATAAGGCTTTAGGCTATATTCTCACAGGATTTGTAGAATAAGTACTCTAGCCTAGATTTCATAAACTTACTGCCAAACAATCATAGATACTCTTGTAATATATTTATAGATAGATGCAAAGATTATTACCTACATATTAACCTAAGTTTCTAAAAACTATTCTAATGCAAAAGCTACGTGAGACTTTTAGATTATTAAGAGCATAGAGAAATAAACAATACCAATATTCCTAAGTGTATAGCATAAACTTTTTATTTATATTTTTAAATTTTATATTTTTTAACTAGAAAACAAGTGCATATTATACATATATATATCCTAACAGATGCCTTAATTACACGTGTTTCTATGCCCACCCCCAAACAAGAAACATGCTTTGTCCTCAAAGTATTTAAATAGAGAGGGTAGGAAAAATACCATGGAAACGCGTGAAATTTTGGAACATCTGCAAAACAAGGTTATAACATACTAATATAGAAAAGAAAACTGACGCAACTCTAGAAGAGTTCCATCCATTATGGGGTTAACAAGAAATAAATTGCTTGGGACATAAGCAGACACTAACTGAAACTAAAAACTTACCTCCACTCAAACGTTTACTCATCATCCTCCTCTTCTATAAAGAAGTGAGGTTCCTGCGCGTCCTGCCATGCCATGATAATTTGCCATGCTTCACGCCATTTATCATCTATGATTGCTAACCTATTAAGCACCACTTGGTCTGATGGGGTGTAAGGTGCAACCTGATGAGGTTGTATCCTCCACCCTTGCCAAGTCATTGCACGGAAAGATCGGATAATACAATTGGTGGGTCTCACAATTTCGACCCCAACCCAATCCATGAAACGGGCACAAAAAATAGGGAAGAAACATAGCATAATACTGCAAACTAAAACAGGCATAAGAAGATACTTATGCCTCATGCTATGGGCTCGTGTTAACTAGATATCAAGGTTCTGGGAAGGTCATGGCACATACGTCCCATGACTAAAGCAAGGAAGACGCTGCAAGTGGCATCATTCACAGAAGAAAAAATGCCATTCCCCTAAAATGTTTAGCATGATCCAAAACATAACAGTTCCTATGTTCATGGATAGGCTACCAAGGGCGATGTTATATTCCCCTTGGTCCTCGATACGGAAAATGCCTGCCCCATAAGCCTCATGCAAAAAGTCATAAGTGTAGACATGCATATTATCTACCCAATAGCCTCATGGGTCTTGTATTTCAGCTGGCATGGCAAGTCCAAGAACAAATGCTAGCAAAAACCATAAGCGGTTCCCAGCCTACGTGTGTGATCACCTCGCGAAACCAAGCACCATAAGTAGTGCTTTGAAACAAATCTTCGAAAGACTATTCTGGTATTATTGTAGGAGATGTCATCTCAAAACTACGCTCTAGAACAGCTATAAATCACCCGGGAACAACCCGCAGAAAACTGGAAATTTCCGGTTCACGGAAGTCGTGCGCTCCACTTGAAGCAAGTCAAGTTGTGTTTTGACTTACAGTGTTTTGGGCACGAAGTCGCTCAACTTGAAGCTTGAAGCGCCGATGTAAAATTTCAGAAAATGGCTAGAAGAAAGTCGCCTCGAAAGTCTTGATTTGTGAAAATGGTGAAGAACAACGGGAAACATGGGAGTGAAAGGTGAGAGATGGAAGTTAGGTGTAGTGTGGGTTGTGAGTGTAGAATGAATGAAGTTTTTATAGGTTTTGAATTGTTAAAACGAATCGGTAAGTTGCCAAAAAGCTTTAAGGCAATTTCCGGAAACAATAAAATTTCCGAACCGAAAACGGAAACAACTCATATTCTTGATTCTATAACAACCGTAATATCCTTTATACTGGATTTAGACTAGTAACTTCTAAACTCTCTTAGATTTCATCCTACCACCACATCTAATTATAGGTATGCCAATTACGACAATATTCTTAACCTTCACTCCAAAACAAACTCTAAAATGGAGGATCTTCTACAAATCATGATAGAATAAATAATACCACCCCCAAACAATTCGGGAAGGTGGGATTAACAATAAAATCCATGCACAATTTGAAAAGAACAACATTATATTAAAATTGAAATTCAAACAACATTTAACTACCAAATTCAAAGTTAACTACGGAATTTAACAACGTAACATCCTATCTACTAAAAATAATAAAAAAACAACATCAAAACAACAAACAAGGAGAAATCTAGCTACTCTTAAAGGGAGCGAGGTGGGGATAAGAATAGGAAGTTTAGTGATCAAGCATGGAAAAACCAAACACCCCACCCCCAAACAAATTTTTGAAAACAGGTTTGTAAAAATTTGTTTTAAAACATGGGTCTTTTAAAGTCAGATTCCCTAGACTTAAAGTGATATATATGTATTTACATGCAGTTTTCCCATATATCAATAATCTAAACAATTGTGGATCTTTCCATAAATAGTTAACATGGAATGCACCACAAAACAGAATCAAGCTCCAAAACTTTCTACTGACTTAACTTAGTTGAATAAGAAGGTGTCCAAGTGAATGATCGTGAGTAAATGAATGGTTTTGGAAAATACTTGGAATGTTGATAAGTTGTTAGAAGAAAAGGGTGGGAAGAATGATTGGATTTTATGAGGGATTAACTTTCAGGTGGATGGTGGTAGGGTGGTGCTCTAGGTAGTGCTTGAGAAGGTGGATCATCACAGGCTCTTAGAAACTCGTCGAATTCCTCATCTAGGTTGTTCGTATCTATATAATTATGGTATTCATCTCCAACTTTGAGGAATTTATCTATCTCGTCTATTGTGAGGTTTAGTCCATCTCTTCTATGGTCAGGAAGGCAGGGGTTGAAAATTCTTTCTCTAGTTCGGTTATGTTCAAAGAGTCAAAATTGTGATTTTGTCTTCTTCCATAAGAGGGATATGTACTAGTGTAGGGACGACATCGTCGGAAGCACTAATGTGATATACAAAACTCTCAATAGACTTAACTTCACCTTCTACGGGGAAAATCTAGTTGTTCATGCAGTGTTTTATCCCTATACCTAATATGAGGGGGAACATATTTGTTAACCGTTGCTTTATCTTTTATCACTTTCTAACTAGGTTTCCATATTGGAACCCTCTACAGTGTGGTCTTCAATTTCTATGACAAGATTTGGTATGGTATCATTTATAGTTTTCGGGTGATCTTTAGGCATAGTCACTTGGTTATCAACTACTCTCCACGAACGAAGGGTAGTGGATCACTTGTAGGTCCCCTTGGTTTATATTACCATTACATGAATGAATACTTTTTATTTCGGCGGTGTTTGTTAACTTAGGATTAGGTAATCGCTTGACTTGGAAACATTGGTTTGGTTATTATTTTGGTTAGAAGACATGTCAATAACCTTTTGGCACAAAGACCGCATCATTTGCATCGTTTGTTTCATCATATTAGAGTTTTGATCATCTTTGATCTTTCATCAAGTTGGAGTTTTGTTGCATAATTTGATTTTGTTTCTCCAACAAGGTCACTACTACTTTGTTTGTAGATGGTTGTATTGGAATTAAAGCTTGTTGAGCGTTCATGTCTTGATGTTGATAGTTTTGGGTTATGGGTACTAAATCTCTATTCTGGTCACCTAAGTTCCCTTGTCCTTGATGTTGAGTTAACTGGTTGAAGTGTGATGGTTGTGGTGGTGTTTGTGCATAGACAAGAGGACAATAGAAGTCGGAATGCTCAAGACTACAACAGACATTATAACGAGTAGAGTTAATGTTCATGACTGGAGTGGGTTGTTGTTGAACAAAGATGGCATCTACCTTTTTAGTGAGGGCATCGATAAGAGTTTTAAGCTCGGGATCATGTTTAACCTCAAGAGAAGAAAGAGAGGAGTGGGAGGAATCGTTTCCTCCCCAATTGTTGTTCTTCTTAGATTGATCTTCTAAGAATTTATATGCCTCCAAGGCTCCTTTACTAAGAAAACTACCCCCTATCATGATATCTAGAACCTCCTTATGATAATGTGAAAGCCCCCTTGAAGAAAGAAACGAACAAGTGTCTTTTCGCAAGATTATAATGCGGGCATTCAATGAGAAGATCAGTGAAACGATTCCAAACCTCTGAAAAGGATTTATGAGGATTATAGTGAAAGAAATGAATCTTGTGAAGCATTTCATCTGTCTTCAGTGGTGGGTAAAACTGTTCCATGAACAATTGAACAAGTTGAGCCCATGAGTCCACAGAGTTTGGCGTTTGGGCAGTTAACCAAGACGCCGCCTTGTCGGCTAGGGTGAAAGGAAACACCCTAAGTTTAACTTGATCTGGACTTACGATAGGATGATGGAATGTAGTGAGAACTTGGTCTATCCTACGCATGTGCTGGTAAGGCTTCTCATTGTATAAACCATGAAAAACCGATAACAAGTTAAATATATTAGGGGAGATTTGAAAATCCCCCAGTAGGTCTGCAAGAACGATGCACGACTTAGGGCCATCGTTTAGGGCTTTATAAAAATCAGAGAGAGGAGTCTCTTGTTCTTTAGCCATTGATACAAGTGTAGTGTGTGAAATTCTAGATAGGCGTGTTGTATTTATTTCTACGAAAAACAAGTCTGATTATACTATAATTAAAAACTCCTCGTAAGAGGGAGGAGTGGAAGAAAGGAGTACCTGAATGCCTCCTTGCTACGCGTTTGAATAGCGTCTTGTATTCGCGATCTCAGTGTATTTAACAAGTTAGAAACACTGAGTAACTTGAAGAAATAGAAATTTGAACTAACCTGTGAAAATTGGGCTGTTCACAATGAATTTTCCTTCGAGGGCGCGGGTGCCCTCTGTTTGGGCGCAGGTGCGCTCAGGGTTTTCGAATGTCCAGTGTTTTGTGCGCGGGTCGCACCTCAGGGTTTTCAAATTTTAGGCCTTTTATCGTACTCCAAAAAATTTGAAATTTTTACAGTAATTTACTAAGACGTCTATAAAGTATCCTATAAAATTTCAGATCAATCGGAGCTATGAAAGTCCCTCTAATGCCCTGCAAAGTTTGCGAAACAGTTTTCGGACACAATACAAACAAACGAATGGTTAACCCATCAAAACAAAGCCAAAAATTTCCAAATTTTTACAGGAGACTTCTGACAGATCCTACTTGTTCCTGTAAAACATTTAGAGCAATTGGAGTTCTATAACCTCTCCTTATTGGCTGGTGTTCCAGATATTAAGTGTTTGCAACACTGCAGAAACACACTGGAAACACTCTACTATTTAGAGGTCAAAACAAATCAAAAACTCGTCAAATTTTTACTACAAACTTCTGACTTAGGATAGATACTCCTATAAAATTATAGAATTTTTAGAACTCCCTAAGTAACCTTACTCGTCTGTTTTTCAAGAACATACGGTGTGAAAACTGAAATGCAGCACTGTAAAGATCGCATTTTTTCACAAGGTAAAACAACTTTGAAAAATCTAAAAATATTCCAGTAAATCAACAACACATTAAATATTATGTATGAAAATTTTCAGAATTTTCGAAAATTTAGAAATACCTTCACCGCAGTGTTTTTCTCTGTGAATCCAGCCCCTATGCCCTGAAACAATTGAGCAGCCCGAAAATTCAAGAAATAAGAATGAAAAATTAAAAGGGCGGGTGGGTAGAGAATGGGGGATTGCCCCTTGGATTCAAGCAATTGAATTCTTGTCTTGAACGAGATTAAAATGGCAGTGCCGCCATTTGATAAAAGTGATTTTACGTATTCTAACTATCTATGCGTAAACACAAATAATCAATTTACGTAAATACGTGTTTATATCAATATTCCTACTCTCAATAACGAAGTAATATAAGAGAGTCAGGATTCGTTCCACTCTTAAACCCTCAAGACTTAATTAGAATTCAACTACTCGACACAAAGAACAATGTGAGAGTAATGTGTGATGTGAACTTTCTAATATTATTATACTATCATTTCCCAAGCAAATCAAACAAGACATGGTATAAAGGGTTGAACTTTGCTTGTTCGAATTTAAAAGGAAACTACTCATGTAAGAATTTATTTAAACTAATAGTGACAAATACTAAATCAATGAATTGCAATAGATGTTTAATGGAAAATGAAGCTAGATTATCAAAAACAACTAACTTTATTAATCTAATGAAAAGTAACAATGATTCAATAATCTATATTAAAACAAGGTATGAAAACTAATTAATTAATGGGATAAAACTCAAAACTAGATCTAGATCTATCTTTTTCTAACCCTAAACTCCATTAACATTAGCTTCCTAACCTAACTACCTACCCTTAACAAAGAGTCAAGCTTTTGTTTTTATACTTTCAGATCCAAAAATCGTGCATGGGCTTGGAGCCATGTTTTGGGCCGGAAAATCGGGCCCAAAACCCAATTTCTTTAGTCCAAAATGGGCTCTTTAGCTGTAATTGGCTTCGACAAACGTTTCGTCCACTTCTCCTCCTCTGATTGGGTCAAGGCTTGGACCATTGAAAATCTCTTTCCGATCCGGTCGTTTTGACATAAGGTAGGCCTAATTCCGAGATCTGAGTCCAAAGATATGGTCTTCGGAAGTTCTACTGACTTTGTGCATTTTACGCCGCGTGGATTTTGACTTTTCATCTTTTGACCGGGCTTTCTGAGGCTTTGTCTTCTTGAAAATTGGCCTTTAATCACAGAACTCCTTAAGAACCGACCTTTGCTCTTTTATCTCGCTAAAGTGGCACATTTCGCACATAATGGACTTTGAAGCCCGAAATGCATAAAACACGTAATGTCGATTATTACTCTTACTTATTATTCACATAATTGGTCTAAAAATACGATTATTAAGGGGTTAAAACTACAGTTTTAGGCTCTTATCAATGGTAATATGACATACTTAGATGACATCCCTATTTATAGTTTCTCCATGGAAGAGCACGTCCAGCATGTTGGTTTGGTACTCCAAATCCTCAGGGAGAATCAACTGTATGTTAAGAAGGAGAAATGCTCTTTCGCCTAAGAAGGAAATCAAGTTCCTCGGCCATGTCATTGGTAAGGGAAAGATCAGTATGGAAAAAGACAAGGTTCGTGCCATTGAAGAAGGGAAACCTCCCACTTCAGCATCCCAGTTGAGATCTTTCCTTGGTCTTGTGAATTACTGCCGCAAGTTCATCATGGATTATTCCAAGCGTGCAACGCCTCTAACTGATTTACTGAAGAAAGATCGGTCATGGTCTTGGCCAAAACTTTGCCAAACATTAACAAGTCGTTTGAAATTCAGACGGACGCCTCAGATTTTGCTCTTTGAGGAATACTATTCCAAGAAGAACATCCAATTTCTTATGAGAGCCGGAAACTTAATGACACTACACAGGAGAAGGAACTTCTTGCCATCATACATTGTCTTCATGTTTGGCGACACTATGTGTTTTGATCACCAGTCTTGGTCAAGACTTATAACTCTGTTGCCAATCACTTCATGACCCAGAAAGTTCTATCTCCAAAGCAAGCTCGATGACAATAATACTTGGGGTAAATATCACTTAGTACTAGAGTACAATTCTGGTCGAATCAACAATGTTGTTGATGCTCTCAGCCGCAAAGCAGAGTTTGCGGCCATACAAGCTGACCACCAGAGTTCAACCTCTTCAATCAACAATGATCTCATCTGCCATATAAAAGAGGGCCTTGTCAAAAATCCTCAAGAACAAATACTCTTTGATCTAGTAAGGAGTGGCAGAAACCGTCGTTTCTGGATAACGGATGACTTATTATGCACCACAGGGACTCGCCTCTATGTCCCCAACAATGGTGGTCTACGGAAAAGATCTCATCAAGGAATGTTAGGATTTTCTATGGGCAGGCCATCCTGGTTGGCACCGTACCTTAGCACTTCTAGAGCGTGGTTACTTCTGACCCAATATGCAAGACACCATCTAGGATTATGTTCACACATGTGTGATATGCTAGCAGGACAAAGTGGAGATTTAGACAAAAGCTAATTGGCCTCTTACAACCGCTACCTATGCTTACCCGTCCTTGGTAGAGTGTCTTAATGGATTACATCACTGGCCTTCCAGTGATCGGCAACTATGGCACCATTCTAGTTGTTATTAATAGGTTTTCCAAGTATGCAACCTTCATGCCAGCATCTAAGAATTGTACCGTTGAAGAGACCGCACAACTATTTGTTAAGCACATTGTCAAGTATTGGGGTGTGTCAAGCAACATTGTCAGTGACAAGGATGGCAGATCCACAAGAAAATTCTGGACTAAACTATTCAAGATACTAGGTTCTCAGCTTAACTTCTCCACCAACCACTATCTTCAAAGTGATATAGTCAGACAGAAAGATTCAACTCCATGCTGGAAGAGTACTTACGCCACTTTGTTGGTACCAACAAGTCAGCTTAGATACAACTACTAGCACTACAACAATAGGGGTTTGTTGCAGTGCACTCTTTCGCCATGCCCAAAATTTGTGGCACAGTTTTGCTTCAACCTCCAAATGAGCTCCGCCACCAACAAGAGCCCTTTTGAACTCATCACATGACAACAACCACTAGCACCACACATCACCACCAGAAGATTCAAGCATGCAACCATCAAGCCAGACAAAAAAGTCAAGAAGATTCTAGCCAATAGAACAATGACTCAAGCATTAGGAGATCAACCATAGTTGGAGTATCTTGTCAAGTGGAAAGATTTGCCACTTTCAGAGGCCAGCTGGGAACCAACTTCTACTCTCACCTCATTCAGGCAGAAGATTGAAAAGTTCAAGGACAACATCGCGATGAGGACGTCTGCGCATCAAGTAGGGGAGAGTGTAACGGATGTACAATTGTAATAGTCATGTAATGAGTAAAATATGTCAACTATATGTCAAAACTAGGCTCGAAACCATTCCAAATGACATTAGGTACATATATGACATTTTGGAAGTTTAAACCTTCTAGCATGCTCCCAATTCCTTTCCTATATAGTAGAGGGTTTTAAGACACCCCAAATCAAGCTAAAGAACACCTCCATCGGAGCATCGAGTTGGGAGTTATGCCTCGTTGAAGTTTCAACCTGGTTCAATGTTCTCCTTTGATGGAGCATCGAGTTGGGAGTTATGCCTCGTTGAAGTTTCAACCTGGTTCAATGTTCTCCTTTGATAGATTGTACTGGAAAAATAGTTTTGACATATATGTAGGGGAACTGCAAGCATCCTCTACAACCAAAACTGTTGCATTCACTTGCCACAATTGTATTGTTGATTACTTTACTTCTTGCTTCGGCTCATTACGTACAATTTGTGATTTGATTACTACTTACTCAAAAGACTGCTAGCTCGCACTGCTCACCCAAATAACAGGCTTGTTTGGGACAAGTTAGGTCTAAGCGCCACGCGGCACGCCCTGTGTTCAAGCGTGGCCGTGACACCATGGCACTGCCAACAACTTGATGCGCGGCACCAGCATGAGTATGCATAAACACCTTCACAGAGCTGTAAAAGAATAAAGATAGCACAGAAAAAAACCTGCGACCAAATGATGATAGCAAACCTAATACATATTCCCCTAGTCTGAGTGCAATAAGAATTTGATGCTACGGATGCAAACACGAATTACACAATACACAAGGTCACAATCGTCGGAAGCAAATTTGCAATCCAATCTAATCCAATAAAAAATAGTGCCTTACTGATGGCCCCCTTGAAGCAATTGCATCTAACTAGTCTAAAATAGATAAAACACTAGTAAAATCTCATTTGCAATCGCTTACGACTATACCTACTGGGGTACTGGGTACTAACTAATTTTACATGATGGAATAAGACCAGAATTTTAATTTGGCAACGTCGACAGCCCTTCTCCACACATCATATTCATACCCGAAGGCTGAAGCCAAAATCCGGCCTAAATAAATCTGCCTCGGCCTTGTCCATATCTTTCAATATGAAAACTATCAATTGTGTGCTAGCATTTTATAGGTTAAAATTGGGATTGTTGGCGTGAACGCCAGCTCACAAGGTACTTTGCGTGCAAGCATTCCTCACTGGATGATCAGTCATGAACCGATCGATGGACTCTTAGTCTTTGGCGATTGGCTTTTGATAGTCAAGTCTTTGGTGATATTGACTTGTGACGACATGCAGTCCCAAGTCTTTGGTGATACTGACTTGTGACAGATACAGGACGGAGAAATTCTATGCGTATGGAACGCAATAAGAGCTTAAGCGTTCACATCCTTACACGTAAGTACGTACGTAACCATCATTCCAAAATCTTGCCACTGTTGCCAGAGAAGACCATAAAACACCTCAAGAAATGAAAACGAACAAAGCACCAAAATAATAAATAAGAAAGAACAAGTGAAAAGGTAACTCCAATGGAAAATTTACTGAAGTTTGTCTGTAGTTTCTGCAAACAAAAGATCTTTAACAAAACTACAAGTTGCGTGTAGTAGGACAATTTTTTGGGTATTCCAGAAAGTCTGAAAGTCCAACCAAGAAGATGTAACTACGGTCAATCCGCATAAAAGAATTTTCCTATAATGACTTTTCCTGTATATTACTTTCTGAACTCACTTCCTTTTCATTCCATTTTGCCAAATATGATTTCAAGAACGAAATTCCCACTACTCAATATCCTTTATTATCTCAGTATCTTCCTATACTGTTCAGTGAACCAATTATTGCTACAAACAGAATGTTCAAGCAACGAGACTGATCTTGTCTCTTTGATTGTCATTAAGGATCGAATACAAGGGGGCTTAAGCTCGTGGAATGAATCCATCCATTTCTGCCAGTGGCAGGGTGTTACATGCAGCAGCACTTACGATCAAAGGGTAATATCACTCAACCTTTCTAAGCTGAGTTTAGTTGGAGACATTTCACCGCACATCGGTAACCTCAGTTTCCTTCGGGTCATCGACCTTCAAAATAATAATTTCTATGGCGAAATCCCACAAGAAATCGGTCACTTGTTTCGTCTTCGCGAATTCACAATCGCCAATAATACTTTTGGAGGAGAAATCCCAGTTAATATATCTCAATGTACTGCCCTCAAGATCTTGGACTTGGGTGGGAATAAGCTCTCTGGCATAATTCCTACACAACTTGGCTCATTATCAAATCTTGCTTTTCTGTCTCTTCAGGAAAACAATCTCATTGGAGAGATCTCACCTTCTATAGGTAACCTTTCTTCTCTTGAAGTCTTGTCATTAGCAGAAAATAGTTTGAAGGGAAGTATTCCTGACAGTTTAGGTACATTGTCTAGCTTAACAGCCTTCCTAGTTAGCAGTAATCGATTGTCTGGTGAAGTCCCACCATCAATTTACAACATCTCATCTATGAATCTTTTTGCAATCTATAGTAACCAATTCACTGGTACACTTCCACCAGACATTGGCACTTCTCTTCCGAATCTCCTAAGTCTTGCTGCGGGCGGAAATCAACTTTCAGGTCTCTTCCAATGTCGTTTACTAATGCTTCCAAGCTCCAAGTTTTAGATTTACCAGGAAACAATTTCACTGGACAAGTTCCAACTAACTTGGGAGCAATGCAAAATATCTTTAGGTTAAATTTCGGGCATAATAATCTTGGAAGAGGAGAAACTCATGATTTGAGTTTTATCACTTCTTTGACCAATTTAAGTATACTGAAATGGTTCTCTTTGACCAGTAACAATTTTGGAGGTGTGTTACCCGACTCTATCTCCAACCTCTCCACCAAAATTGAGCAGTTGCATCTAGGAGGTAATCAAATATCAGGAATCATCCCAGAAGGTATTGGTTGCCTTTTCAACCTGATTGGATTAGGACTCAGCAACAATCACATTCACGGTGGCATTCCATCTTCTCTCGAAAACACTAAAGGATTACAAGTGTTGTATCTGCATGACAACAACTTGACCGGATTCATCTCATCATCTCTAGCAAACCTTACTCGATTGTCCTTTTTGGATTTATCAAGGAACAGATTGGAAGGAAGCATTCCTTCGACTTTTGGTGGTTTTCAACATCTGCGATCACTACGCCTTAGGGGAAACAATCTAAACAGTGCCATACCTCGACAAATCTTTGGTATTTCCTCCCTGTCAATTCTGCTTGACCTCTCTCAGAATTCTTTCTGTGGTTCCCTACCTCTAGAATTAGGCAACTTAAAAACTTATGGAACTCGACGTCTCGGGAAATAAGTTAGCTGGTGAAATACCTAGTACTATTGATAATTGATTAAGTATGGAAGTACTTAACTTGGAGAACAATTTGTTTGAAGGAACAATTCCTCGGTCTTTAAGTTCTTTAAGGAATATCCGATATATAGACCTATCACGAAACAACTTGTCTGGTCGAATTCCAACATATATGGAGAACTTTCCATATCTTCAGAGAGTGAATTTGTCCTTCAACAAATTTGAAGGTGAGGTTCCTGTGGAAGGAATCTTCAAAAATACAAGTTCTACTTCAGTAGCAGGAAATTTGGAGCTTTGTGGGGGTATTCAAGAACTGAAACTGCCGAAATGCCAAAGTAAAGATACTAAAAAACATGGAAAGCCTCTGGCTTTCAAAATTGCTCTAAGCCTGGGATTGTTTTTTGTTGTGGTGTCTTTTTTCCTCATTCGTTAATGGAAAAGAGATGAATCAAAAGTTGAAGACTCTTCGTGGCCAATGAAATCACAACATTTGAAGATTTCTTATAAAGAACTTTTTCAAGCAACTAGTGGTTTTGCTCCGACCAATGTTCTTGGCTCTGGTAGTTTTGGGTGTGTATATAAAGGAATGCTGCATCAAGATGAAATGATTATTGCAGTTAAGGTTTTCAACCTTCAACGCAAAGGCGCTTCAAAGAGTTTCATTGCTGAGAGTGAATCACTGCGATACTTCCGCCACCGGAATCTTGTTAAGATCATAACATCTTGTTCTAGTACGGATTTTGATGGAAATGATTTCCAAGCACTAGTTTATCAGTTCATGCCAAATGGAAGTTTAGAGAAGTGGTTGCATCGAGACAGTGAGGGACAGGATGCTCAATCAAGGAAGTTAAACCTACGTCAAAGACTAAACATCGCCATTGATGTTTCTTCTGCTCTTAACTATCTTCATCACCAGGGCCATGTTTCAGTTATTCACCGTGATCTAAAGCCAAACAATGTTCTTCTTGACGATGATATGGTAGCTCATGTGAGTGATTTTGGTTTGGCAAAACTTATTTCAAGATCAGTGGACAATCCATATAGCATTCAAAGTGCTTCAATTGGCGTAAAGGGATCTATAGGCTATGCAGCTCCAGGTGAGAATTTTAATATATCTGTAGTAACTAATGCAATATAATAGTCATTTTGTCTGCTGCACCAACGACTAATGTTACATTCATAATTTTTCGTATTTCTATCTAACTATATAAACTTTTAAAGTCGTCATATCTGTAATTATTGAAATGCATAAGATAAACCGTATTCAGTATTTAAAATTTTATACCATGAGTTTTGATCAGTACTTTGTTATTGTTGTTTGTAAGATGATCGAAAGGGGACAACAGTTCAAATATATACTTATTCATCCTATCATTAATAATTAATTACTTCTTTTGAGTCAAAACTTGATCATAGAACTAAAGTAATGAACTGCTGAAACTGGGTCTTGCAGTATATGGTGGTACTTCGTTGTTGTTGATGGCTTCTGTGGCAATATAGGTCTCATGGAGTCAAATGCAATTGTTTCTGAATTTGAACATTTTGGCGCTTTTGCAAAAAAAAACACAAAAATTGATCAGCCTTATGAAACTTCTAGTTCCCGAGACCCTATTGAATTGGTATAAAAAATGGATGTCAATTGTTATCGTGTTTCTTCTTTGAAGCTGTTAAACTATTCTCCTTATTTTAGACCAAATGATATTTTATTTTTTCTATTTGCAAATGGTTAAACTGACATTTGTGGTGGATGTACAAATTGCAGAATACGGTATGGGCAGTGAGGCATCCATACAGGGTGATATGTACAGCTATGGAATTCTAGTGTTGGAAATGTTCACAGGAAAGAGGCCCACTGATGAAATGTTTAAAGATGGTTTAAACATTCATAATTATGCTAGCAACGCTTTGCCAGATCACGTTATGCAGATTGTGGATCCAATGCTTCTGTCCGAAGAAGATCAAACAACAGAAGATACTAATAGCACCAAAAATCAGAGTGGGAGAAGAGCTAGACTTCTGGAGTGCCTGACTAACATAATTATAGTTGGGGTTTCATGTTCACTAGAAACACCGTCAGAACGAATGGAAGATGTCAGCAGGGAGTTAGACTTGATAAGAGACACATATCTAGGTACTCGCATTCATGAAGAAGAAAGGGGATGATTCAAAGGTGCAATCCTGTCTTCTACAATAACAACTACGGAAATGCAATTCTATGAGATCATGTGATTCTAGTGCATCTTTAATATTGAATGGTCCTTGGAAAGAAAATGCCACTGAGCTTTGTTGAGGACGTTTACTGCTGATCGAGTCAAACATTTGTACGAGTATTCCATTTTCCTTGTATTTAATAATTTCTTAAGACTCACATTTACCATTAAATTCCTCAATTCATTTTTGTTGGATCTTTTGAGTTTAAAATTTTCAAACTATTTTAGTGCTTTCTCATTTCGAGCTTGTGACGACGTATGTGTCTTCCCGTTACGCGGTTAAATTGTTATGCTGTTATATCCCAACGCCATTCATCTCCCACAATAACTCTTTCAAAAAAACCTAGCTCTGTATAACTCGTGCAACATCAACTGAAGATGATATATAAAGAGCATCAGAATTAGTAGCGCGCACTCCAGAAGTCTAGCTCGTCTCTCACTTTGATTTCTGGTGCTATTAGTATCTCTTGTTGTTTGATCTTCTTCAGACAGAAGTATTGGATCCACAATCTGCAGAACTTGATCTGGCAAAGCATTGCTAGCATAATTATTAATGCTCAAACCATCGTTGAATATTTCATCAGTGGGTCTCTTGCATATGAACATTTCCAATACTAGGATTCCAAAACTGTACATGTCACCGTGTATCGATGCCTCACCACCCATACCATATTCTACAATATATTCACCACAAATGTTGTAGGCCATTGAAACTGGGTGTGGGGTTCGGTTTTGGGCTTTTAAACCGTTTGAAGGGGTTCAGGGCTAAATTGTCAGGTCGAGTATATTGGAGGACTTATTCTACTACTACTAATGTACTAGCCATGCAGCCCAATCTATGGCCGGGCCTGTTAGTATTTTCATTTTAGATGATTCTATCGATCAATTTGCTCTAAATTTCTAAGTAACTTGTACAAAAATTAACTTCATTTACTGTCAAGAGCGCAGTTAAGTTCATCGAGCCTACCATATGCCTTTGTTTCCCAGTTGGGTTCCAAAAGGGAAGAGAAATACAATCGTATAAATAATAATATTAGATGATAAAATTCGAAGAATCAGTCTCAAACAAACAAAAGATACAATGAAAGTCACTTGAGAAATGCCTTGAACCCATATAAACCATGAAAAATGCCAACTCCATCAGTAACAGGTACATAATGATATTGTTAACTAATTAATTTGATATTTAAAAAGTAAAAACACAAAACTGTTTGTTGTTTGTATTAACAGGTTATTTAACAACATCACCTCCCATTGGCTGTGCTGAAAGGGAATTTGACAAAGAGGAAGAGCTTCCCTTGAACGCTTGATGGAGCAGAATGTCGTTCTTGAGATATAAATACATGCCGGGTTGTTTGTACCAATGAAAACGTAATATCAGTTCGTAACGAAGGCGTCATGGAGAAAATGTAAAAGTACCTCCATTACTGTTATCAGTAGTGGTATTCTCTTCTAAAGCAAATGTCCCAAGGAAGCACATAGAGCAAATTGGCAATAAAGGGCTCAAAGATTACATAGCCAACTCAAGAGTCCTAGGGATTGTTATACTTGGACCTGCATTATGTCAATCAACAGATTGATGTATGATAAGCACCCAAAATTGTAATACTAAACCCCGTAGAGACATAGTGTTTTGGTCAATTATGTGTTTAATAATCATGAAATAATTATATTTTCATACTTTTGCAGGTTTTCGTAGTTAACGTGAATATGATGATAAAACATGCATCGAAGTACGAAAATACTGGAATACTTGAAGTCTTCCCACACGATGAAGCCCAACAAAAGCCCGACTAGAGTAGAAGATTCCAAAAGGACAAAACCCGGTCAGAAGCGGGTCCACATGAAAAGGAGCAAACAAACTTCTAAAGCTCACATCTTTCAAACTGGGCCGCCGACTTCGCTAGCAGTGAACTCACGGAACAAACAACCAGGCTGACGAAACTCTACGCAAAGACAGAAAGTTGTAAAAATGCCAAAATCGGCGCTGCCACTGGACACACCACATGGACCCACTCTGCAGGCCCAAAAGGCATGACGAGTCAGCATAGACAGTGGTAAGTGATGGTCACAATTGTGTGCCACCTTGCAAGAAGAAAGGGACGGATCAAAAACCAAATTAAAACATATCAAGACAAAACTTTATATTTCAAAGTTTTGGAGGTATCAATTTGAATAGGAACAAAACAATTAATGGGGAAAGGCTTCACGAGAAGAGACCAGGCTATATATACAAGAGGGGGACCTTACCTTTGTTAGTTTTAAGTTTTAGTTTTTAGTTTTTAGCCTATAGTTTAGTTTTTCATTTTTGCTATTTCATTCTAGTACGTAGCTTCCTTTCCAGTAGCTTTCCTTCCAGTAGCTTTCATACCAACTTCAATACTGTAAGTTCTTTTACTTAATAAAAGTCATTTCTTTTCAAGTTTAATTCATGTTCTGCATTTACTTATTTATTGTATACAACAAGTTCAATTATTCATCCAATGACCATGAGCTAAACCCCCCCCCTCTCAGGGGGAGGGTTATGATGCTCGTGTGAGAATTCGAATTGACACTTTAATGTTCGAGAATCACTACTTAGGAATTAGGTGCAGATTATACATCCAGTCCCAAAATAATTGAGACTGTCCAAGTTTGGAGTGCTAATGCTCTAGAACAGTCTAGCAAGAGACCTAAAATGTCTTGCACGCGACTCTATGGTGTCAGATAGCTCTTTGATTTGTCCAGCTGATGTAGAATCGAATGAGGAGTTGAAATGATATTCCAGAGATGAAATATTAGTTCAACTCCTTATGCTAGTGAGACGAGCTCAGAGATCCGTGCATCTCGCTAGGGATCGATACTCGACGTTGTCTCAGGTTTGTCTATGAACTCGAGACGGATTAGAGTTATAGTGATGTGGTAGTATAACTGTTGAAATTGATTCTTGCATGAGTACGGTTAACCTTTTCCCTGTTTCTTTATTTCTATTTTTTACGTATAAATCAATTGTTATTATTTTACGTTCCTAGTATTACCGTTAATTTACTTAAACCAACTAAATAACCTAAAATCCTACTCACCAAAAGTTGTAAATCCAGTTTGTAAACCTTGTCGAGCCCTAAGGTATGAATGATCCCTTACTCGACCAATCCTACAAACCCACGTAAGTAAGGTAACTTGACTAAACGGACGACTAACGGACTTGGACTTTGGATTGACGACTTCAGACTTCGGACTGTGAACTTCAGACTTAAGTAAACCACCAAACTTGAAAATACCATTTATCAAATGGCGCCACCGTCGGGGAAGGACTCTGGATATTTAATGTAATAACTGGAATACATCATTGAAAAAACCCCCACTCCTACCCCCTAATCTTTTTTATTTTCATTTCTTTTGCGATACTAACGTGTTACGGAATTGTTTGCCTCAACTTTTCTTTTTTTACTAACAAATATCTGTGAACCAGATCTTGTTTATTATTATTAGCACAATCTAAGTATTCCAAAGGAAGTTGAAGTACTAACTTGATATTATAGTCTCGGACGAGACTATAATAGTAACGCGCGACACTAATCTGGAGTATCAACACTCCGGTTTTCAGGTACAAGCCACTTCATTTCCTTTTAAGTACTATTTTGGACTCTCTAGACCTGTTATCTACCATCCAGTAAGTTCACGAGCTCAGGAGTTAGTTCGATCGTTATACGAGGAATCGCGGGACGCTAGGTTTCGAATTCTTAAACTCCTCAAACTTTGTCGAGGATATTATTTGGTTGATTGCTATAACCTGTTTTACCTCGCATATTTGTGTGTTGGCATGAGAACTCTTTGCATGTATAGAATTTTTCCTAAGTAAATGTGGTTCGTCATTACATATTCATATTAATACGATTAAAATGATTCGAATATATTTGGATGTTTACGTAATTTCAAACCAACTGCTTAGATTATTTTTGTATGTGTATGTTACATCAATTCACATACGCAGTATTCATTTGCATGAGTTCGTTCTCGATATTCTCCTGCCTTGCATATAATTGCATGTATCGGTAACTTTAGATTATTGCATGTGTAGGACATATTTCTATTCACGTATAAGTAATATAGAGTTTCATGTGTAGACTTCCTGTGTAAAACTAGCATGTGTTAATTGTATGTTTAGTCTTCTATTTTCGCATTCTTCATCTTTAATTGCATGTTTCGTAATCACGTCTCCATAATACATTAATTACGTACACTAAAAATAAAAAAAATAAAAAATAAAAAATAAAATAAAAAAATAAAAAATAAAAACTCCTAATAATAAAAATTTCATCATAATCATCTTAATAATATCGTACCACATAATACACCATCATAAATCATCCTCCTATTCCATCAGTGTCTAGCAAACTTGCGAGAATGAGGTTATCTAATTAAGGAACATGTTAGCACGGACAACCTCCCTCAATTCTCTCAGGTGACCTGGCTGCTGGAATATTCACACGTTATCTTAGCCTACTTGCTGAAGTTAGCAACAGCTCAGGAAGACGTGCTTCACCTCCCTCCTTCCTTAATTCTCAATTCCCCTGTCATAATTCATTCCTTATGAGCCTTGAATTAACATTTGTGTTTATATGAGACTACGGTCTGGTAAACATAAGGAATTAGAACTTACATATCATCGTCAGAAATACAATAAACAACTGTTTAAGTTATCCCCTAGACATAGTTCTTCCTCCATAAACCAACCTCGTCAAGTATCTCCGTTGCCATTATCTCCCTTAGTTATGGCCCAGGAAAATCCCACAGTCGAGAAACCCCTTTCAGACTTTTATACTGCATTACAGGAAGGACCTGCTTCCTGCATTAAACTCGATGAGATTGCAGATGATTTTCGCATTCCGCCAAACATTTTTGGTTTGTTACCTGTTTACCATGGTCTAGACCGTGAAAAACCGTACAATCATCTTCGTCATACGCAGCAAGTAGTCACCACTTTTCTCCATCCGACCTTTACCAATGAACAAGTCTTTCTTAGGTTGTTTCCCTTCACCTTAGCTGATAAAGCTTTAGTTTGGCTCGTAGGCGAAGTGCCGCAATCCCTTGACACATGGGCCAAACTCGTACAAGCATTCATGATAAAGTTATATACTCAGAAGAAAACTACAAAGATGCTTCAGAAGATTCAATTCTTTCGCCACTACAAAGATGCTTCAGAAGATTCAATTCTTTCGCCACTACAAAGATGCTTCAGAAGATTCAATTCTTTCGCCAGCATCCCCAGGAATCCTTTACGGAAACATAGAGCAGATTTACTGATCTGCTTCTCGAATGTCCCCATCATCAACTCGACAACGCTGTCTTAGTCCGTTCATTCTTTAATGGTCTCTCTGACCATCAAAAGGAAACATTAGATATTATGAACGGTGATTATTTTATGGACAAAGGCGTTACTGAAGCATACACTTTTCTTGAGAAACAAGCTTCACGAAGCACCCATTGGGGTAACATTGATTCTTCCAGATCTTCTAAAGATACTCCTACCAAAGTTATGTCTATGTTTGAGGTTCGATCTGGAATTAAAAACTCTGATCGAGTCCCTAACCAAAAAGGTCGATGCTCTTTTGGTTCAGGTAAATGATCAAAAACCCAAACAAGTCATGGCTGCCAACACTTTCCCATGTCCTCTTTGCTTAAGTCCTGAACACGCCGATTCTTATTGTCCTTTAACATACGAGTGCCCTCCCCAACCATCTGAAGAGTCTTGTGCTTTCAACATCCCTAATGCACCTTGGCGACAACATCCGAATTTGGTTTGGGGCCCCCCTACCCAACAACAAGCTCCTCCGGGTGTCAACAACGCTCCTGTACAACCACCCGCGAACTACAATTCCTACCGTCAAGGAAATCCTCCAAAATTCCAGGAAGGGCAAATTCATTTTCCCAACAATGCAAATATAAGGTACCAAAACAATCGCAGCCTTGTTCCCACTAATCAAGGATATAGCTACCAAAATCAACACGTAAACAATAACCGTGAACTTGTTCTTGCCGCTCCACTGGTACAATCCACTGCCGATAAAACAGTTGAAACTTTTCTAACTTACATGAATCAACAGAATCAAATCCTAGCATCTATCCAACAGTCTCTTCAGATGTTAGCACAGGATAAAAGTCAAAAGGGAGTGTTTCCTAGCCAAGCAGTTCCAAACCCAAATCCCACAAACACTACCTTTGAACTCAATAATGCACCAGGATCAAGTAATCTCAGCTAGGGTGAGGTAAATGCCGTCACCACTTTTCGTTCTGGCCGAACCATCAATAATCATATATGTATGCCAGACGTCAAATCAATGGAAACCACGGTGACGTCTTTCCAACTCCAAACTCGCAACCTATAGCGGACGAAGTTGTTCTTTCCAAATCTACAACCACGAAACTAGGGAAAGATGCCTCTGATCCATATGCACGATTCTGCCCAAAAGCTCCATTCCCTGCCCGTTTGGTAAAGAACAAACCTGATGAATATTTCGATGAGATCCGAGAAACCTTCAAAAATTTGACCATAAACCTACTTTTTCTAGATGCGCTTAAGCATTTGCCCAAGCATGCCAAGTTTTTGAAGGACATGTGCACCAACAAATGACGAACTAATATTCCTCAACTGCTAACGCTCTCATCAATTGTCGGGATGGTTCAATGACATTGTCTTTTGGGAACCTTTCTGTCGAAGTCAACGTGTTCAAGTTAATGAAACAATTTCCTAATCCTATAATGGAGGGTGAGATTAGCTTGGTTGATAGTCTAGCATATGAATATTTTGAAAACTCTTTTCCCCCAGACGAGGTACACCAATTTCTTTCTTTTAATAATCCTGAGTTTGAAGATGACTCGTACATTAAGGATGTCCACACATTATTAGAGTCAGTACCACTATTTGACCCTACTACTGCATTACCAACTGATTCAGAAGAACTAGAATCGCACTTTTCCATTGAAGAGACGGGCCCTCATGAATCCTTGATCCCTACTCCTCCAACTCTGGATTTAAAACCTCTACCTTCTAATTTGAAGTACGTGTACGTGCATCTCGATCGCAATGGTAGTCACCCTATAATAATTTCTTCTCACTTGACTACTGATGAAGAAGCACGTTTGATTCATGTCATTCATGAGCATTGCTCCGCTATCGGATGGTCCTTAGATGATATCAAAGAAATAGACCCTAGTGTATGCACGCATCACATACATCTGGATGGCGGCTCAAAGACATCGCGAGAACCACAACGTCACCTTAACCCCGCCATGAAAGAGGTGGTGAGGGAGGAAGTTTTACGTTTACTTGATGCGGGTATCATATACCCTATCTCTGATAGTGACTAGGTTAGTCCTGTCCACATTGTTCTCAAAAAGTTCGGCATTCAAGTTGTACAAAATGAAAATGGTGAATGCATCTCCACTCGCATTCCATTGAAATGGAGAATTTGTATTGACTATCGCAAACTTAATGCCATAACACGTAAAGATCACTTCCCTCTTCCATTAATTGACTAGATGCTAGAACGTTTAGCTGGTCATGCTTACTACTATTTTCTTGATGGCTATTCCGGCTACTTCCAAATTGTCATCGATCCTATCGATCAAGAAAAGACAATTTTCACATGTCCCTTTGGAACCTTTGCATACAACGAATGCCTTTTGGTCTTTGCAATGCCTCAAGCACTTTCCAACGCTGCATGCTTCACATTTTCAGTGATATGGTGGAATGTTATATGGAAGTCTTCATAGACAACTTTTCCATTTATGGAAATTCCTTTGACGATTTCCTATCCAACATTTCTAAAGTGTTAACATGTTATGAAGAAAAAAAATCTGGTACTTAATTGGGAGAAGTGTCATTTCATGGTGACCAAAGGAATTGTTCTAGGTCACATCATTTCGAAAGACATGATAGAGGTTGATAAAGCTAAAATTGTTAAAATTGCTTTGCTACCTTTCCCCCAAACAGTCTGCGATATCGGTGCCTTTTTAGGCCACGTTGGGTTTTATAGGCGATTCATTCAGGATTCGTCTTTAATTTCAATTGCAAATAAGCTTTTGAAACTCTAAAAACTGCCCTGACTACCACTTTTATCATTCAACCCCCTGATTGGTTTCAACCATTCGAACTGATATGTGACACTAGCGACTTTGCTATTGGTGTCGTACTAGGCCAAGGACGTGATGACAAACCCATTATCATTTACTACGCTAGTAAAACTCTTAATGACGCTCAACGTAATTACATGACAACTGAGAAAGAGTTCCTAGATGTTGTCTATGCTTTGGAAAAATTTCACCCTTACCTGGTCGGATCATCCACCGTCGTATATACTGACCATGCCGCACTTCGGTACCTACTGGCGAAAAAGGACACGAAACAGCGATTGTTCCGCTCGATCCTTCTCTTGCAAGAATTCACCCTTGAAATCAAAGACAAGAAAGGAACCAAAAATATCGTGGCCAACCATTTATCAAGGCTGGTTGGTGACATTGATAGTGATTCTGAAGCCATCTGTGATTCCTTCCTAGACGAATATTTGTAATCCATTTTCTCCTCTCCATGGTACGCGGATATCGTTAACTACCTAGTTACTGAGGAAGTTCCTTCCTTTTCATCACGTCCTGATCGTAAAAAGTTCTTATCCACAGTAAAATATTATTTCTGGGATGACCCCTACTTCTTTAAGTATTGTTCCAACCAACTCATTCGTCGCTGTAATCCCGACTGGGAACACACCGACGTGTTATCTTTTTGCCATGAGCAATCTTGTGAGGTAATTTCAGTGGGAAGAAAACTGCAGCCAAGGTTTTACAATGTGGCTTTTACTGGCCTACCCTTTTTCGCGATGTACACAAATATTACAAAGCTTGCATTCGTTGTCAGCACCTAGGTCGAATTACCCAACGCAATATGATGCCCCTAAATCATATCTTAATTGTGGAATTTTTTTTATGTTTGGGGCATTAATTTTATGGGACTCTTCCCTATTTCTCAAAGTTTTCTCTACATTCTAGTCGCTGGAGACTTTGTGTCTAAATGGATTGAGGCACTCGCATATTGCTCAAATGACCATAAGACTGTTGTGAAATTTGTAAAAGAAAACATT
Organism: Coptis chinensis; assembly: GCF_015680905.1. Lineage (NCBI taxonomy): Eukaryota > Viridiplantae > Streptophyta > Magnoliopsida > Ranunculales > Ranunculaceae > Coptis > Coptis chinensis. The sequence goes on from NC_141456.1 coordinate 45,467,350, forward strand.
TTCTCTCATTTTGGTGTCCCCAAAGCTATCATCAATGATAGGGGTACACATTTTTGTAATAAATTTTTTGGGTTTTTAATGAAGAAATATGGAGTCACTCACAAAGTTGCTACTCCATACCACCTACAGATGAGTGGCCAAGTGGAAGTCTCCAACAGAGAGATAAAGTCCATTATGGAGAAAACTGTCAATCCATCAAGAAAAGACTAGTCTCTCTGCTTATCAGATGCCTTGTGGGCATACCGAACGACATTTAAGACACCTATAGGGATGTCTCCTTACCGCATTGTTTTTGGAAAACCTTGTCATCAGCCAGTTGAACTTGAGCATCATGCCCTATGGGCCATCAAAAGCCTCAATTACAATATTAATGCGGCATGAGAGAAGCAAAAACTACAATTAAATGAGCTTAAGGAGATTCGGAGTGATGCTTATGATCTCTCGAAATACTACAAAGATAATATGAAAAGAGTGCACGACAAGCATATTTTGCGTAAAGATTTCGAAATTGGCCAAAAAGTTTTACTGTACAACTCCAGATTACACATTTTTCCTGGTAAATTAAAAACACGATGGTCTGGTCCTTTCATTGTGTCAGTTGTGACCCATTATGGGGCAATCTCTTTGATTAATCCATAAGATAACAACGAATTTCAAGTAAATGGACAACGCCTCAAACATTACCACAAGTTACGCTTCCCAACTATTGAACAGACTCTTCTTCAGGATCTGGTCTACATAGACTAGATGTTTTATTTGACGTACTCAATCTTGTTTCTCTATAGAGGCTACATCATTTTGGTAGCCGGGCCATCTTCTACTCTATGATATCAAAAGTACTTTGAAGTGTGTGGTTGCAAGTGCCGAAGCCGTAGTCCACAAAAACTCTATTTTAGAACTGAGTATAAATGTCTTCTGCAACGCGAGAAAACGTTCCTACTGGTAAACGATGGGTACCAAAACTTTCACCTCATTCCTTCTTTTCCCTTTTCTACTCTCTGTCTCGCAAACTTCAGCTAATCATTTGGTGTAAGTCTCACTTATCATGAATAGGTAATGGTCGTTGTACTTTTGCTCGAAAACGACGTGTGCGAAGGATGGGGTGGTGTATGCATTGTCAAACACCTTTCTGTCCAGGTCTTGACTTCTTATCTGATACTAGCTGGTACAAGGTATACTTTTGTCTAACACCAGCTGCATAGGATAAACTTCGTCTCCATGCCGTTTCTCCCACGGGTTGGGAATCGTCTTGAGGATCTGACGTTAAAAGACTCACAAACGTCTTGAGGATCTGACGTTAAAAGACTCACCTTTATATATATATATATATATATATATATAATATTGTAGTCTTTTAAAAATTCCCTTTGTATTAAGATGTGCACGTAGAGATTCGTGTTCAATCTCGGATGTTACCTACTTGGAACACGTACGGGCAATGGATTCCACCATGCCAACCCCTAGAAATGGTTACTTTGAGTTCTCTTTGGGGCGGTTTGAGGATAGCCGTACGTAATAAGGGCAATATTATTAGACCGTAATGTGCACGGTCCGGGATGGTACCGTCCTGCCTCTAACCCCATAATACATAAAGGTAAAGTCATAGTCTGGCTGGATTGGGTTCACTCTAGAGCCGACATGACAGTTGCTTATGAATTTAGATGGTGATTCTTCTAGACATCTAGTGTTGTTCACATTAATCTCCCTTGTATATAAATAAAAACTTTGTTTATAAATAAAATATCCCTCCTTGTTTTAAAAAATTCTTGTAGCCTTGGAAAATGACTCAAATAATTGGATGACATTTTTTGTGCCGATCATTTCCATAGCTCATTTATCCAATTTGGAGTCCGAACGAGTCGTGTGTGAGCATTTAGATTTTTTTAGGCTTAAATTGGGCTTTAGGCTTGATTTAGGCTTCGGAAATTTTTTGGGACCGATCAAATCTCGTTATTCTCGGCCCATTTAAAACCGAGACACCCAACCACACGCGTCATCATTCTATCCTTCATCTCCAACAAAAACTAGATCTTGTTCCCTCTCGATTTAGTCTCGCACAAGACAGGCCCACGTTAAATCCAAGTCTCGCGCGAGGCCACCACAGTTCCGAATCTAATTCCCTTCCATTAGTAACTTCCAATTCTTCCCCTCATCTCAAATCAATACTCATCCTCTTCTTACGATCACCAATGGCTGGAAACAAGCGAATTTCGGTGGAGAAAAATTTTGGAGCACTATTTGAAATTGGGATGTTTGCTCCATTTTTAGATACGGAAATACAATCTAGAGGATAGGAGTATTTGTTGTATGCCAATGGCAGAGTGTATTCAACGGATTTGGTGTTGAAGTTTTACGACAATGGTAGCTTTAATGGCGTCCATTTTTGGGTCACCATAAACGGTGTGCGCCGCCAAGTAACACCTGCGTTGATCTCCGGGATCACGGGCATACTGGTGATCGAGCACGTGCTGATTCAATAGTAGTCCATTTATCCATACACTTACGATCTAATGCTCGACATGCTAATCGAGGGCGAGTATAATATGGATGGGAAATGTTCTTATCAATGCTCGATGCGACGGAACCAGCTGGCCGTGACTCAATGGCTAGGACAGAATGTCATTGGCACCTCGAAACCTTCAGGCATCAACAAGACATTTCTCCACCTACTCTGGATCCTCTGGAGCGCAAGGGTAACTTCTGCATAGTCACCTTTCTTTTTGATATCATTACGCATGCCACACTCAGGTCAGCCCCTCTTGCCGTTCTTGTAACACAAGTTATGATTAATTTGGGTTTCCTGTCTGCCACCCCGTTAGTACCTATGCTACCATATGAGAATATGCTTGTTTTCAAGAAATGCATATTGGCCCCATGGGAACCCACAGCACCAATGGCAACTGAACACGCTAACGTAGGTCCAGCGCACCCACCCTTCTTTGATGAGACTGCTATGAGCAAGATGAGCCATCTTATAGATGCCTTACGTGCTATGAACAGTGGCATGAGAGACATGTACACTCGCCAGGTATCAATGAAACATACCATACGCAAGTTCAGGGAGGATATGACCAGTCGCCACGAGTCGATGACAGACAGCATGGGGGAATTTCAGCAAGAAATGCGAACTTCCATGAATACATTTCAGGATCACATGACTACTCGCCAGAACCAGTTCTAGCGAATGCTCATGGCAAACCAGCACCAGTTTCAAGCTCAGGTGATGGATACTCAAGGCGATATCCAGGAGCAGTTAGCCTCCATGGGAGCTCGTACTGCACGCCGTCGTAGGACTCCTGGTTCTTCTTCTGCAGCCCCTAAGGATTCTCAGTAGGCAGTTTATTTTCCCGGTCTTGTATATTATTTATGTCGGATATTTTATTTACGTGTTTGCATTTTAATTTTCCAACCTAGAATGTCTGTTTATTTCCTACATTTTCCAAAACTTCTGCCTTGTCAAATATTATATTAGTTATCTCCAATATTATATTATATATAGGTAGAAACATATATAATAATATTAGTAATAATAATATATATAAATATATATTTTTGACGTCACACTTAATAGCGAACGTTACTGTCCACTAACGATCGACAAAACGGTCATGAAATCGCACAAAAAAACGGTCAGAAAATGGTCATGAAATCGCACCCAAACGGTCAGAAAACGGCTCCATTTTCTTTCTATAAATAGGAAGTTCACCACATCCTTCACATTCACTCCTTTCTTCTTCTTCCCTCTACATTTCTTCTCTAATTCTAATATCGTTTTTAGTTCTTACCAAATTTCAAGCTTCATGGATACACTAGAAAAGTTTGAGCAATGGCAAATTGAATATGCTACTCAAGTCTTCATGCTCGGTTGTTTTATTATAGTAATGTTCTTAATGTGGCATATAGTCCTATCTAATATTTAGGTTTGTATTTTATTCCCCGTGTCATTATGGTGTGTTTTCACATCTCTGTACGTTGTACATCTTATTGTGATATTATATTTACATCTTCTTTGTCCTTCTATTTACTCTATTTCAAAATAATTATTATATATATATATAAACCTAATATTTAGGTTTGTATTTTATTCCCCGTGTCATTATGGTGTGTTTTCACATCTCTGTACGTTGTACATCTTATTGTGATATTCTATTTACATCTTCCTTGTCCTTCTACTTACGCTATTTAAAAAAACAAATATATATATATATATATATATATATATATATATATATATATATATATATATATATATATATATATATATATATATATATCGGTTTGTCTAGGGTGCCACTCTTAGAGTGCCACCCTTATCTCACTCTCCTCTTGAGCCGTCGGATCCGACCTCTAGATCTGAAGATCTAATTTACTCATAAAACCGATATTTCAAAATTTCGGTGTATTTCAAAATAAAAAAAAACGAAAATAACAAAAATTTCGGTGTTTTTTCTTCTTCTTCTCTGAGAACTTCTTCTTCTCTGAGAAATCAAGTTCTCTCTCTCTCGGCAATCCTTCTCAACTTCTCAAAAAAAAAAAAAAAAAAACAGATCTACCAAAAAAAAAGAGGGATCGACTATTATTAAAACCCAATTCCTTCGCCATTAACGACCACCTGAGCTCTCTGAACTTCACTCTGTCTCGAGTTCCAATTAAGGTATACTTCCATTAACACACTTTATTCTCACTCACTTCACTCACTACTGCAAACTCGTTATGTTGTGTTGTGCATTCTGGTTCCTATTTTCGTTGTCTTTGTTTTTAATTTTTTTCGCTTGTTAAGCGATATAGTCTCTACTTCTAAGTAGCGAGACATTCCTTTAGCGTTATGAATTGACCCAATACGCGGGTTTGTTATGTAGGTGGTAATGTATCGTGTGTGTGATGGTAATGTGGTATAACTGTATGGCTAGCTCATATATATTCATGTTTGAAGAATATACAACTTTGAGTGCCTTGGAATATTTTCTAGGCTCGTCGGTTTAAATCTCAAATTTAGTTTTCATACCGTTTGTAAAACGAGAAAAAAAAAAAAATGGTGGCTGCCATTAGCATATTAGTATATCGTTTTGAACTCGCCGAGGAGTTCGTGAACTCGTCCCGAAGTTTTGAACTCTTTCAGAGTTCGTGAACTCGTCGTATTCTTCATGCCGTGATTCGGCCGAGTTTTGAACTCGCATTATTCTTCATGCCGATTCTCGTCAGAGTTTTGAACTCGCCGAGTTTTAAATTCGTCGAGTTCTAAATTTCGAGTTTGGTGAATTCGCCGAGTTTTGAATTCACGAGTTTTGAACTCTGTCGAGTTCGTGGTCTGTCGGTGTTTTGAACTCGTCGAGTTTTTAAATCTGTCGAGTTCGTGAATGAATTTCGTCGAGTTTTGAATTGCCGTCGAGTTTTGAACTCGTCGAAGTTCTAAATTCTGTCAGAGTTCGGTGAACTCTGTCGAGTTTTAAATTCTGTCCGAGTTTTTGAATTCCCGTCGAGTTTTTGAACTCGTCGAGTTTTGAATTCTGTCGAGTTTTGAACTCTGTCGAAGTTCGGTGAACTCTATCGAGTTTTAAATTTCATTAGAGTTTTGAATTCGTCGAGTTTTGAACTCTGTCAGAGTTCGGTGAATTCTGTCAGAGTTTTGAATTATTTCGAGTTTTGGCGAACTCGAGTTTTGAATTTGTCGAGTTGGCCGAACTCTGTCAGAGTTCGTTGAACTAGCATATTCGGTGAACTCGCCGAGTTTTGAACTCTGTTAAAGTTTTGAACTAGCATATTCTGTTTAACTTTTGTTTGTTCATTTGTTTTTTAATGTTATTGGTTTAGGGTTCCATAGTTATTACATATTTTTGATATCAAAAATATCAAAAATATCAAAAAATTCTTCTGAATCTGTTTATCTAAGCAAAAGGAATAGAAGGATATCAAGTTGATATCAAGTTGTTTGTAGTCTCTGTAATTGTGTTGGAGCTTCTTGCTCAAGTCTTTTTAGTTTGGTACTCTCTGTTTTGGTTTCACATTTCTTTCTGCATGATCACTATGGACCTTTGTCAATGGCTGTTTTCTAAAATTAAGTCTGTACAACCATTTTTCTAATTAAGAGTGTCAACTTGTTGACTTAATGTTTGTAAGTTGAAACTAATAATGAAATCGGTGGTTTGTAACTGTATTTGCATTTGTATGTATCAGGGGTTTCGAAAAGTTGATCCAGAGAAATGGGAGTTTGCTAATGAGGATTTCATAAAGGATCAGAAGCATTTGCTTAAGAACATTCATAGAAGGAAGCCTATTCACAGTCATTCTCATCCTCAAGGGTCAGAGGATTCAGAAAGAGCAGCACTAGATGATGAAATAGATAAACTTTCTAGGGAAAAGACCTCTATTCAGACCAATCTTTGGAGAGTGAAACAACAGAAGTCCAAAACAAAGGTTCAGTTAGAGGAGTTGGAGCATAAGGTACAAGAAAGGGAGTAGAGGCAAGTTGGGCATGATGAAATATTTGGCAAGAGCATCCACAATCCTACTTTTGTTGAACATTTGGTTAGAATGGGCAGGTTCCTCTATGAGCATGGAACATCACCGAGGCCCTTAGTTATATGATCGATGTGTAATTTTCTTCCGGAGAATTCATGTACATAAATTTCTATTGGATCACTCTTCCGAAGTTATTTTGGTTTGCCGTGAGGAAGTTGCTAGGGTAATCTTGTATTTTATTTTGCACTGTCGAGGAGTTTTGAAACCGTGAAACAAAGAACACGAGTTTTATTTTGCACTGTCGAGTTGGTCATTGATGAGCAACAATCTTGGTTTAAAGTCTTCAACACACTCGTTCATCCAATCTCCAAATGATTCCCCTATATATTATTATCAAGACTTTAGTGCGAACTTTAAACTTCTTGTAGCTCGTCTCGAAAATACCCTTTCGTCGGTGTTGCATTATATTTTACTTTATACATCCGGCGTATGTGTGTGTTCCTCTATCGTTTTACTTTCGTAGTAGCTTATACACAATTAATGATTACGAAAATAAGAAAGAGAAGCATAAGAAAATACAAAGATTTGAGGCGCAGTGAGACAAAAACATGACCATTTCTCACATATGTATAAAATGCCTCCTACACTATAAATTAGAGAACGCAAATGTGTGCAAAATCCTAGACAGGACCGTTCTTGGTTGATAATGTGTTATCATCACTTTCGAACTTTGAAACTAATCATTCTCAATGCCTAATCATTTTGGATTTGAGATTTTTGTACGAAGAAACGGTGTGGCCATGCCGTTTGGGACAAAGTCCATACAGACACGCCATTTTTTTTATCCAAGTTCAAATCCAAACGATATGGCCACACCGTTTGGACTTAGTCCCAAACGGTGTGGCCATGCCGTTTGGGACTAAGTCCAAACGGTGTGGCCATATCGTTTGGATTTGAACTTGCAAAAAATGGGCGGTTCTGTTGGACTTTGTCCCAAACGGCATGGCTACACCGCTTTGACTTAGTCCCAAACTGCATGGCCACACCGTTTGGTACTAAGGCCAAACGGCATGGCCACACCGTTTGGACTTAGTCCCAAACTGCATGGCCACACCGTTTGGTACTAAGGCCAAACTGCATGGCCATACCGTTTGGACTTAGTCCCAAACTGCATGGCCACACCGTTTGGGACTAAGGCCAAACGGCATGGCCACACCGTTTGGGACAAAGTCCAAACAGACACATTTGATTGTTGAAGGTGTTTGATAGGTTTGTAACATACATTGAGCAATCAAATTATTGGAATCCATTCAAGGGAAAATAAGTTATCCCAAGGTCGATTAGTTTTTCGGTTTCTTCCATTTTGCAAAATATTTGACTTTGTAGACAAGCCAAAAGAGTGAAAATAACTAAATAAGCCACTTATAGTTCGGTACCGCTTATAGTTTTATACTGAAAGGCACAGTTGATACATGAAATTCATAATATATGAAATTTCTATTTCTCACTCCTGAGTATATATAAGTACAGCCACAAGACAAATACATGAAAAACTTCAGCTCATCAACCTTATTTATAATCAAGCACAATTGGAATTTGAGCACAATTTTTTCATGAAAAACTTTAGCGCATCGTCTTCATAATCTACTTCTTCTTCAACAATCGCATCTTGATATTGTTGATACTTCAGCCCTCGATGAAATTCCATCTCATTCATTCCTTCGCCATTGTACCAATGCAAGAAGACCTTCCTACGAAACATAACTGTAAATTTTTGCACATAACTGTAATCCAAAGCAATTATTGTGAAGCTACATCCAAAGCAACTTAGGATAACTCATCATCGACAACGCCACACGACATCCAAAGCAACTTAAGCCAATAACACCTTAACCAGCCACTTGATAATACACAAAACCGCTAAGAGAAGACAGACCAACAACAACTTAAATATTAACATTCCGATTGAGTGAATTTCCGAATCAGTCGTTATCCTCCTTGTGCAAATAGAAGCTCGACTCTCAGTTGGGGAAAATGTGGGAGCTCGACTCTCATTTATATTCAACGACGACGAGCTTCCACAATTATTTTCTTCATCCACCCACTTAAAATACCTACATTTCTTATCCTTAGGCAAACGTTTGTCATTTTTTTCGCAAACACAGAAAGATCGTCCAGGATTCATTTGGGTATTCGAGACTCTATTAAGAACTGAGCTTCCACAATAAGGGCACCTCATTTATAGATCGAATTTCACTGTAGAAGGAAAAAATTAAAAAATTAAAAAATATCAAAATATGCAAATGTAAAATCACTTGAATATGTAATAACTATGGAACCCTAAACCAATAACATTAAAAAACAAATGAACAAACAAAAGTTAAACAGAATATGCTAGTTCAAAACTTTAACAGAGTTCAAAACTCGGTGAGTTCACCGAATATGCTAGTTCAAGCGAACTCGACAGAGTTAGAACTCGACAGAATTCAAAACTCTGACAGAATTCAAAACTCTGAAAGAGTTCAAAACTCTGACAGAATTCACCGAACTCTGACAGAGTTCAAAACTCTGACAGAATTTAAAACTCTGACAGAGTTCACCGAACTCTGACAGAATTTAGAACTCTGACAGAGTTCAAAACTCTGACAGAATTCAAAACTCGACGGGGAATTCACCGAACTCGACAGAATTTAAAACTCGACGAGTTCAAAACTCGGACGAAATTCACCGAACTCGGCAGAATTCAAAACTCGGCAGAATTTAAAACTCGACAGAGTTCACCGAACTCGAGAATTTAGAACTCGACGAGTTTAAAACTCGACAATTCAAAACTCGACGAGAATCGGCACATGAAGAATACGACAGAGTTCACCGAACTCTGAAAGAGTTCAAAACTCAGACGAGTTCACCGAACTCTGACAGAGTTCAAAACAGTATACTAATATGCTAATGGCAGCCACCATTTTTCTTTTTTTCTCGTTTTACAAACAGGTATGAAAACTAAATTTGAGATTTAAACTGACGAGCCTAGAAAATATTCCAAGGCACTCAAAGTTGTATATTCTTCATACATGAATATATATGAGCTAGCCATACAGATTATACCACATTACCATCACACACACGATACATTACCACCTACATAACAAACCCGCGTATTGGGTCAATTCATAACGCAGAAGGAATGTCTCGCTACTTAGAAGTAGAGACTATCACGGTTAACAAGCGAAAAAAAAAATTAAAAACAAAGACAACGAAAATAGGAACCAGAATGCACAACACAACATAACGAGTTTGCAGTAGTGAGTGAAGTGAGTGAGAATAAAGTGTGTTAATGGAAGTATACCTTAATTGGAACTCGAGACAGAGTGAAGTTCAGAGAGCTCAGGTGGTCGTTAATGGCGAAGGAATTGGGTTTTAATAATAGTCGATCCCTCTTTTTTTTTGGTAGATCTGTTTTTTTTTTTTTTTTTTTGAGAAGTTGAGAAGGATTTTAGAGAGAGAGAGAACTTGATTTCTCAAGAGAAGAAGAAGTCTCAGAGAAGAAGAAGAAAAAACACCGAAATTTTTGTTATTTTCGTTTTTTTTTTTTATTTTGAAATACACCGAAATTTTGAAATATCGGTTTTATGAGTAAATTAGATCTTCAGATCTAGAGGTCGGATCCGACGGCTCAAGAGGAGAGTGAGATAAGGGTGGCACTCTAAGAGTGGCACCCTAGACAAAACTTATATATATATATATATATATATATATATATATATATATATATATATATATATATATATTTAATATTTAGGTATGCGTGTCATGTCATTATGGTGTGTTTTCACATCTCTGTACGTTGTACATCTTATTGTGATATTATATTTACATCTTCCTTGTCCTTCTACTTACGCTATTTTTTTTTTGGGGCACCCTTGTAGTCACATGCCCCATTCTTGCCATCCACACTACATCCACTTTTGCGACTTGTTTCAGAAGATACACGTGCTCTAACTACACTGTGACACCTCAATTTGTATTTTCTGCATCTTCGGATTGGTGCCTATTTATAGCAAGGATAAACACCTCTAAAATCCAATCTTCTCTTTTCCACTAAATTTTCTTTACCACTCCATCTTTAATGCGCCCACTCGAGTTTTCGTACCCGATCAAAATTTTATGGAAAATTTCAAGAGCGGTCTATTTCACCCATATTTTGATATTGAAATTTTTCGTCGAGGATGGTTCCCTCTATTACATCATAAAGAGGCACTTTATTCCAAAGAATTGGTCATGCTATTCTATAAACACAGTTATTTCCAAAACGGGCAATTCTTTGTCCGTGCAAACGGTTGCGAGCGTGAATTGACTATGGAAATCATCTCTGAGGTACTTCAAATTCCTATTATGAACCAAGGGGTACACCTTCAGGATTCACCATTCGACAATATTAGGCATCTGATGTTTGCAACTATCCTTTACGGCGAATACAACCAGAAAAACCGCATTGTTTATCAGCGATCCTTGCAAAGAAACCAATTATCTGTGATCCAATGGCTAGCTCATAATTTGCTCGGCACATCTAAGACTTCCGAAATAAAAAAAACCCCTCTTCCATCTACTCTGGGTCTTGCAGACTAAATGCAATGATTTTTGCATAATTAAATTTCTCTGGAACGCGATTGCACGTGCCAGGAAAAAGGTAGCTCTTTTGCCAACCATTGTGACACTTATCATAATGCGTTGGGGTTTATTTTGCCTACTACGTACCTCAGAACAGCTAATATTCTCACCATTCACTCTGTTTGCATGAACGGTTTTTGGACCCCCGACGTTGCAAGGACCTATGCCGGTGCAGAAACCGGCGAAGCTTGTTCCGCTGTCAACATCTTCACTGAAAATGCAATACACAACGTATTTAATCCTATGGAAGGCCTTTGTCGCTAATTCACCAAGGACTAATGACATTATACACACGTCAGAACATTATCATCACTAGTCTTCTTGAATTTCACGACCTGCGGACAATACAAGACGAGGAACAAGCACAATTCTTGCACAACCACAACTAGTTTTTGGCAAATCACACTCTCATAATGGAGAACCACCACTATACCAAAACAGGATATTCTTAACGGCGCAGAACCGTTACTAAAATTATTTGTAACGGTTTTTTTCTGTAACTGTTTGGGCGTTATTAATATGTTAAGTTATTTACTTACAGTTTTTAACCGTTACAAATTCTTTTTAGTAACGGTTATTTAGCGTTACTAAAATTAATTACTAACGGTTTTCTAAACTCAATTGCATTAAATATTTTCAAAATTAGTAACGGTTTCCTTCAATTTCTTACGGTTTGTACACGTAGCTTAATGAAAATATTAGTAACGGCTAAAAGAAATTAGTAATGCTTTTTCGTGTAGTATGTGTTGCTAATTGAATCATTTACTAACAGTTTTTGCACCCATTTCTAACGTCTTTCTTTCTTTATAAGTGTTAATTAATGAAGAGCTTAGTAACTCTTTTTTGCCGTTACAAAACAATTTCATATTGAAAAAAAAAAATTATTTTCTCGTGCCACACGTTTACCACTTTCACCAATCACCTGCATAAAATGCCCCCTTTTATTTTGAAAATTCCACAAAAGTTACCAATAAACAAAAAACTTCACAAATACATCCAATCAAGTGCGTACTCCTTTATATTACTACAAATCACAACCAAAAAGTCATACACATAAAGAACATGCGAATTCAGAAATTTGATGCACAAGGAAATAAACATTTTAGATTTGTCAGGGAACTCATCCTCTTTTTCTTTGACTATCTAGGCCTCGACACTCCATAAATCTTGAGTCTTGAGAATAAGATAAATTAAAATACGTAAGATGTGCAAAATGAAAGAAACATCCATACATGAATTCAGTGAATGCTAATTTCAAGTCTAATTCCATATTACCCAAGTACCTCAAAAACTTTACAGCCAAATGATTTTTTGCAAGAAAAAACCTATATGAGTGCATAATGCCATAGTCATACTATTTAGTGTTGAAACAGTGCCAAATATTCGCTGAAGTGAAAAGTCTATTACAACTAAGAACGTAAAAAAAAACATCCCAGCCAGCAAGGTGTTTAACCACTGACTAGTGTTTAACTAATGTAGTAACAACTAAACTTTTCTTATTTAAAGGACCCTGGTAGAACAACAACCAATGCACCCTAATAAATAGCATCTTAATACCTTACTGGCCACAACATACCATTGTGTGTAAGCCTGCATAGTACACAATGTTGGCACCTGAACAACATCCCATACGATAACACTTTAATAAACCACAAACAACTTTCACCCAAGTCTTGCACATTATTTAACTTTGAAGGAAAAAAGAAATAAAGGTGATCCACAAAATGCATAAACATTTGTTCGTTGAAAGCTAAAAAAGGTGCTAATGTTACCCCCATCAACAATTCTCTTTACTACATTAATTAGTGGTACCCAAAATTTTCTCTTAACTTTCAAGACCTAAAGTAACATCAATAACCATCACTATCTCACCATAATCAACAAAACAAATAATAAAAATTTTACACACCTTTTAGTAGAAGATTCCCAATGTTGAGTGAAAACTGTCCAAGGCACCGCCATCCTCCCTCCTCCTTTATCTGGGCATGGGACTAGCATTTCAAACCAATAATATTGATTATCAGCAACAAAGAAAAAAGCCCTAGTTTGAAAGATCTTTTTTATCTCAATAATATTGATATAAGCATGACATCCTCAATAAGCTAGATTACATTTTCATGACACCCATTTATCACAATTTATAATTTTCCTTTTTGAAGGTAGAAATCCGATTTCCTACCAAGCAAAAGTAGCCTAAAACCCCAAAATCAGCATGCATACCTATGTTACATTGACAAGCCATTTTAAAAGACTCGAGACCAAACACAATTCAGGAATGGAGATCACACAAATTCAATACCGAATTTCATAATCTGAAGACAGAAATATAATTAAAAAAATAAAAAACGAGCACAACTAGAAGCAGAAAATCTGCCCATTTTCAGAAAAGACCACCAAAGTACTGGAATTAATAAAAAAAAACATAAATATGAAAAGAAAAAACCGTACCTTTGCTGGGAACCACAATTACAATACTGAACAAAGAGAAGAATATACATAACCTTCACAGTAATTGAGTAAACGAAAAAAAAAAGAGAGGTTAGTTTACTGAAAAAATCGCCAAATTTAAACGGTAGTGAAACCCTATGTAATAAAAGGAAAACAAAAGGAGGATTACACAGTATTTACGCGACAATGAGAGTAGTTGAGAAACATAGTGTACTTGCGGTGGTAATAATACATCGATATTCTGAAAGATTGCAGTTCAAGGTTGCATTATTGCATGAACATATTGTTTCTAGACCACATCAAATAAAATGAAAACAACAAAAAGCAATAATTTCCACTCACCTCAGCTCAGAGAGTTTCAAATGGGCTTCAGCGTAGTCTACAAAGAAGGCATCCTCATCCTGAAAGTCAACAAAAATCTACTAGAAATCCACCTAGAGAATAAAAACACACAAAATATTGATCAGCATAGACCATTCAAAACAATGGAGCACACAATAGATGGAAAAGAAATAAGCAAAACTCAATCAAAGAAAAAATTATCTCAAAGCCGAAAAATTCTTACTTGAAATAAGAGTTATCAAAAATTAGGGGGTTGACAGTCCAGGGCCCTTCAAAACCAGAGCGCTCCTTGTGGCACCTTCCCTATTGGATACATAACATATATGTAAACAAAATTCAGGAAGTAACAAACTAATTGTTACAACACAGGAAACACAATTGCTTCAATCACAACAGTAGAACTAAACAAGCTAGAAAATAAGAAATGGAGATAAAAAAGAGTATATTATTGACGAACCAAGGTGTGGCCACCAAAGAGAGCAACAATATCTTGATCACTAAGACCCATTTGTTTAACGAAAACATCCCTCAGATGGTCTGAACCTGAAATGCTAACATATTTCATCAAGGAAACGAACAATTCATCAACTGTAGAAAAACAATATAATTAACAAAACCTAATATGGAAACCAAAAGAAGCCGGGTAACACAAAGTCCCTACAACCATTTAAAACAGGTTGATGCAAAGATGATTCAGAGGACAATGTAGAGAGTGTGGGACTTTGTTCGTCTCTAGATATAAACTTAGTTAACATACTGTTAATAGTAGAAAATGGCTTAGGGACGATCTATATTAGATTGTAATTTCCTCTGATTAGTTCCTAACCCCAAATCACTTTTTGAAAACAAAACATAACATATAAACAAAAAAATCGATCCTCTAAAATATTCAAATAAAATTCAAGAAAGGATTCCCAAATCAGTAAAATACTACTTAGTACAACCTGTGACATCTTTAGAATGGCCTCTCAACTCCTTGACGATTGAAGGTGGCTGGGAGATCTTTGAACCGTCAAGGTTCCGTCCCGGATGCACCATATGCAAGTAAATCCGAACTCATGCGCCCAAACTTCAAGACCGTCAATGAAAATAACACCATATTAGTTTGCATTGTTTGAAACAATAACTTGCCCGTCACATATGATCCAACCTTAAGAAAAATTGACAATGAAAGAATTAACAGTTTCCAAATCAATCAGAAAAGTACCTGAAGATTTACAGGTGTCAAAAATATAGTGCATTCCCACAAAGAAATATGCTGGTTCAACCTTCTGAAGTCGACGATCAGAATCACTTAAACTCGAGCTGAAACTTGTACGATGACTAGCTTAAAGAATGAGAGGACAGTAGCAGTGGCTGGAGTTCATAGTCTGTACATGTTCACACCTCAGACAAAAAAACATAATAAATTGATTCTAGACATAAATTTTTACAAACTTAAACAAACCCGTACGCGACCTGTACAATGAAGAGTCTTCACCTCCAATTACTTTTATAGAAAATAAATCCCTTGTGCAATCTTTATCATACACGAGTAGTCTGATGCACCCTTTCCCTCAAGTTCCAAGTGGGCATAAAAATCCAGAAACACTGTAATGCTCCTGCAACCGTCCTGCTTTTTAGAAAATAGAAATCAACCATCCATCATTATCTGATAATTCCTGGCCCTTACCGATAAGAATCATCTGTAACATCAGGGAGTAAATCTCCAATCAACCAATGCATTACTTAAGGAGAATGATTTAAATGGAACCCGAAATATCACCATTTCTGGCTCTTCGATGGATTCAACCAATCCAATCAGACAACATTGTGGCATAACACTTATTCGCTGCATTTTTTGAGCAAATCATAGAATAAAACACAAATCACATTGCCCCAGAACTTGTTACAGTATTACTACCATCCCTCATCCCTTGAAGGTATGCTTGCAATGTTCTTTACACACCATCTGCAACTGTTCTCAACCTCCCTTGACTAACATCTCCAGCCATAGTGCCAGTCGGCTCCACCACCGCTCGAGTTACCATAAGTTTACATTTCTCCCATTTTTCTAATCTTAACCAACAGGCCCGTCCTCCATGGCTTCCCTCCATCCCAAGAAAACTAACCCGAGGATTCTCACCAAATGAATATCTTAATCTCACCGAGACACAATAAGGTAACCAAGCAGCACCTCCGGCAGCATTTATGTGAGGTATGAGAGCAGGATCTAGAACAACAGTGAGTGCAAAATCGACCGAGTTTTGAGGTCTGTCATAATGAATATTGCTTTTTGAAGATGCATTATCAGAGTTTTCGTCCATAGTCATCCCAGAATGATTCTCAAGACACAATTCAATTCGAGGCTTTTGTAATGGAGCCGATTCCCCACTTTGAACCTGTGATATTCCTTTCTTCAAAGCTAACAACTTCAGGAACTCTCGAAGAACTAAAATCGGTAGAGTAAGTAGGGTGATGAAAGATGCCACTCTAGAAGCATCATATGACTCTGATGCAACATGATGGCTAAAGTAGTCACATATTTTAGATATCTCCGCATGAGCTAGTTCTTCTTGAGCACTAGGTTGGTTTTGTTACTGATGTTGATGATGGAAATGCTTCACACTTAACACTTGTAGCAGGAGCTGGACTCTGTGGACACTAACTGCAAAAACATATCCCCCTACAAAGAATTTTTTTGTTTCTCTGGTCTAAATTTAAAAGTGTGCCTTCATTATCATTAATAATAGAAGAAAGAATCTCCTTCAAAAGATCAGGCAATTGTGCAAAAAGCCATAGTACTCCAAGATACTTGAGAATTCCTCGTAACACTTTCTTGAGAGCAACAAGTGGAACCCATCCACCACCATACCCCCCGTCATCCCCAAGACCAATGAAAACATATCACCACTAAAATCACGAACTCCAACACACACCGGAATTACAGAATACGTGACATATGAAAATAAAAATTGAATTTTTCCACTGATGAATACAAGATATAAAAATGAAAATCATACCTTTGGTTATAACCGAAATTAATTGCAGTTGTGGATCACCTAGGCATAGCAGTGTAAAAAAAGGAGAAAAAGTAAAAATTAGATGATGAAAATAATCAAACCCTATAAGAAGACGAAGGAATGGAGTAGTACTAGATGGTGGCGGCAGCACCGCGGAGCCGGAAGTGTTGATTAGTTTGAGAGAGAGCGAGAGAGGCGATGAAAAATATAAAAGAGATGATACTGAAAAAATATAAGTGTTGTTAGTTGTAGAGGGGAGAAGAGATAAGAGCGGCGATCTTTTTATTTTTTCCCTCTCGCCCAAAATTCTAATTTGGTTTTAATTTTGGTCTTTAATTTTTTATTTTCTAATATTATCTTAACCTTTACGGTTTCCAGTCAAAACAAAACTTTTAAAATACGTTACAAATTAATTCTCAAATCAGGACAAATTACCGTAACACTTTATATACAATTTTAACGTCAAAAAAACATTAGAAACATAGTTACGCTTAAAAACGTTAGGAACCAAAAAAAGTGTGCGTTACAAATATCTTGTTTTGGTGTAGTGCACGTTGAGATTTACCAGACACAGAGCGCCCTATTGCAATGGGCTGTTGCACGGATTGACGGCCTCGAGAATCTTATAAATGGATTTCTCTCACAAAAGGATCCTCGCCGTTACTTGGGCCCATAACACAAATTACATTTTGCAAATTTATGTTCTTTGTCGTTTTCTATTTAGTTTTTAATATAGTGCAATTTTCCTATGGTTATATATGTCATTTGTTTTTTACTTAGTCATTTACATCGTATTCTAATTTTTGGTTTACCATTGTCTACAGGTGGTATCTTCCTTCACACGTCTTCTACAATGGCAGCTCCAAAGATTATTCCAAAACAATCTTTCCATGCTTTGCTGAATTCTCCTGCATATGTACATCTTTTCAGAGGCTTCATCACTCGAGTTGGTTGGAATTCCTTCATTCTACACCCTGAGCAGACATACTCTCCAGGTTTGGCAACTTATTTTTATGATCATATGGAGGATCTACCTGCTATACATGGTTTCGTGTTGAACGGATTTGCAATCTGTATTGGTAACACCCGACACCTTTTTTACGAGCCAGCAGTTACTATGGCTTTGGACCTTCCTTATATTCAGCCAAACACCCCCATTCAATACATGATACAAAACAACTTTAATGACTATTTTTGGGAAGATTTCGCCGCCTATTATGGTGATGGCCTCGCCCAAGTCATTGAACATGCAGAAACTGGCCGATGGCCAGACAACACTATTCCACTAGCCAGTATGACCATGAATGTTGGGACTGCCATGCTGTTTATTCTTCTGAATATCATGGGGGATTGGCATTTTTCCATTGTCTCAAAATCAGCTTGTATGACTTTCCATGCTCTGGCCTAGCAACATACCCACCTTCGACATCACAGACCTAGTAATTGAGAACCTTAAAAGAGCTCGGTCTTTTCTGCAGCATTATATCACTTTGCCAGTTACAGCATGCAGGATAATGAGGATGTACTTCCCACAGTTTCCGGCCACTTTTCATGACTTGGTAAAGGTAGACTCTATTTGTCCAACAAACAAGATAATTCGTTCTTTGCAATTTCGGGTATGGTGGCGCCCTTCAAGGTATCGAAAGAAAGTTTGTTGTTTCTCTAATGACGATAACATGATAGCTAATCTGGACACTTCTAGAAAGAGGAAGTGGAGCGAAGTCTGGAAGACTATGATAGTTTGGTGTGACGCAAATGAGTGGCATTTCTATAAAGATGAAGCAAGAATGGACCTACCCCCAGTTCGTAATTGGGGCAATGTAAGTTGATGTACATATTTGTTTTACGTTTTGATGTAAAAAATAAATAACCTAATAGTGTGCTTTCACTTTTATTTTGTATAATATATAGTGTGTTACCATAATTTTCTGTGGAAGATGTCACTATATTTTTGCTCAAAGTCTCTCAGGTATATTCTTTCTTCCTCTTGAGACTTTGAGGACACAGCGTCCGACTGTTTGGGGGTGGTGAGAACCTTTCGCAAAAATTAAGCATTCATAGTTGTATATTGTTTTATTTTATGTCTAAATAAGTGTATTTAGTGACAAAGTCTCATTTCCTTTTCTGTGATGAAAAATATTTAGAAATCTCACTCTAGCATTAGAATTAGGAGTTATTCTTAGAAACTTAAGTTAATACATATGCAATAGTTTTTACATTTTTTCATGAACATTCATGCACTAACTATCATTAAATATACATAGCAGTAAGTTTCTGGGACGCATGGTTAGACAACTTAATTTCCATATCCTATGAGAATCTAACTAAATAGCCTCAAAATGTGTGATATGTGACTAATGACTCAGAGGAGTAGTTTTTCCGAATAGAAAAGTTCACACGTCTACTCACTTGATCACTACCTGACAAGCGTCTTTTTGTGTATGTAGATGGTGTATTGTCGTTGAACAAAATAGAAGCGTATCAAAACCTAATTATCCCTTAATAAGTAAAGGATGAGTAGGGTATCGTTCCACTTTTAAGTGTATGCTATGTGAAGGATAGGACTGGAAAGGGGGTTTAAGGGATTAAAAACTATGACTGTAGAGATTTTAGATTCTAATGCTAAACTAAACTAAATTAACTAAACTATTGAGAATTTATAAGAGAGAGAATTCAAGAGATTAGAATCCACCAATACTTTTGATCTATGACCTTCTACTTCATGGTTGTTCTTACAAATAGACTACAATTAGGCAATCGAGAGAGTGCCGATGCCCTCTTGGACAAAACATCGTTAACAAATAACTGTACTTAAAGTTGTTCCTATGTTTATGCTATTAATATCTTCTTTCCTTTTATGTAAGCTCGGGCAGCCATTCAATGTATTACCAAGAGCAACATCAAGGAGTACTTCCTAATAGGGCGGCCATTCAATGAATCACCACTTAAGGCAAACACAAAGAATACTTCCCTAACTCTAAAGAACTATACTACTAGAAGAAAAGTAAAGAACACTAGCATGATATTAATATTTCAAAACATAAACCCTATTTTATACTTCCATCCCCTAGTGTGGGCAATGGAACTAATAACTAAAAACATAAAGAACTAACCTGATTGAAGAACACCATGAACCAGAAGAATCATTAAACCTTAAGCACTGGCTTCATCTCCTCCCTTGAAGGAGAAGATTAGGCTTCTATAAAGAAGGAAGAACACGAAGAACGAGAAGAAGAAGAGTCGAAGAACATAAGACTAGAAAGACTAATTTATTAAGACTCAGCTAGTTAAAACCGATCTTTTATTATTAATCTCTCTCTGCCTCAAGTTCTGGAGACAAGAGTATAAGTGAATTGGCCAATTATATGAGGCACTTAGGTCCTCTATTTATAGAGGTTACAATGAGCTCTAGAGGCATTCCAACCTGTCATTTGTTTCCTAATACAAATAGACTTCTTTTGGAGTCCAACTTCGTCTCCAAAACAGAGAAGGAATTTGCTACAGTGTCGATACATGCGTCTGGACGCACTATTCATGCATCTCAGACACAAGCAATGTGTTTGGATGTTCGATCCATGCGTCCCAGACGCGTTAGCTGATTTTGTCTCTTCTGCTCTATCCTTCTATCCTCTTTTGCGGGCTTTAGTCCAAGAAATGAATCCTTTGGCTTTGGGCTTCCAAATAGGCTTTAAAATAGGTCCAAGTCGCATCTTTAATAGCTCCAATTCCTTTGCCTTCTCCATGATTGTCCACGGGCTTCCTATGTGATCCTTAATGCTCCGTATTGCTCCATTTTACCCCCTTTTCTCAAATATTCCACAAAACTCTCTCTTTCACCTGTAGAATCATAAAACATAACTTACAAACACTATTAGTCCACTAAGATGGCTAAACAAGAGGCATAATCGAGGGTTAAATAGCACTTTTTGAGAACTTATCACAACTTCTAACTAGCATTTTGCTAGTCTCTTAGCAAATAAGATAAAAAAATAGATAAGTAATCAAAATCACATCGTAATAACAAAAATAAAATACTAACTCATTTTTACAGGCATCGCGATTGCATTTACCATATACAACAAGGCTTTAAACCTTTAAGTTCCCCAAAAAGGACGAGTTATAGTCTCGTGAGGGTTTTCAGGTGATATACCTACAAAATCAATCAATAGCATGTTCAAGAATGATAGTATTTTTCAGAAGAGAAATTCCTAACCCACTTAGTGCTTACTCCAACAGACGGTCTCCAGTGCTGACTACATTATTGCAAAGACTCATAGATTATGATGGGAGATAGTAAAAATTGACAAAATTCTCAATCAAGGCTTATGTGTGTACTCAGTCAATCTCCTATACTCTCCTATCCAAGAAACGGAATCCCTAGTTTACCTTTAGATAGATAATCTCGATTTTCAATCGTCTCCGATCATACTCTCAGAAAAGAATCTCTCAGAAGATGGTCTTCTATTTTACCTCATGTATGTGGGGAAAAAAATAATGAATACGAACATCCCACATACTACCTTGAAAAAGATCTAGATGACAATAGTCTCATGGAAAGAATGTCAATCACATATAAAGTGTCGGGTCCTTCACTTTAGTATCCTCTCACCTATTCTAGACTTTGTACCATACTGTAGTAATAAGTCATGGGTTGTAACTTGGCTTGGGTATTGGTTTATGAAGGAAAGGTAAAAAGGATTCTAAGGTTGTTTTTGAAAACACTAAAGGTTTTGCTTCATTCTTTAGAAGATTTCTTCAAATTTTATATTGCAGAGAAAGTTCTTCCTTTGTCTTAGCTTTTCCATCCATTCTGTTCAACTTTTTTTTTTTTTTTTTTTTTTTTTTTTTTAAGACTCAATGATATATCCTTGATTAGTACTAGATATGCTTGTTTTCCACTAGCTTCTTTCACTTAGAACAGAATGATGGTCTTCATTGTATCTCTCTGGTATTTCCTTGTAATCTTCCTTTTGTGCTATTTCTTTCTCTTTGTGCCCCTCGTATTCTTAAAAACATATGGGTATGGCTGATAAAGATTTTGGCTATACTCCTTGTCTGGAGTTGGGTAAAGGGTAAAGGGTTTTATGAAAGAAAATGGCTTATTGTAAGGCTTAAAAGGGTTTAACATGATGGTCCTACTAGGTGGGACAAAGGCTGAATGGGTTCACTACTTGACTTATCAGTATGATACTCTGTTTCGAATAGACTACAAGACTTAATGGCTATCTCCCCAGTTGACATCACTTCGTGATTAACCAAATGAACAAATAATGAGACTTTATTACAACGACATAAAGAACTAAAAGATGTTGAGTCACTAAGACTCGGATTTTTCATAAGAACTCTCCAAAGAATGGGTATAAAGCTCAAGTTTCACGAGCTAAGTCTAAAAATTCTATTTCCAGTTTACTAGGGGTTTAAATCTCTCTTCTAGCAAAAGTACACAAAACTGACCAAGTATTATGGTGGTGCCTTGATAAAGAATTCTATCAACAAGAACTATGTCCGAGCATAATAAATAGTCTAAGCGATAATGAAATCAATAATATCAACTATCTATCAAACTCAACACTAAGCAGTATAGAATATATATCCCAGACTCATCATTAAAATTCATTTTTCTCATGCTATTGATATAGAAACAAAAATATTTTTGTTTTTGAAAACTAATTTTCGAAATTCATTTCTCAAGTACACCCTCCCCCTACTTATGCATGCATTGACCTCAATGTATAAAGAAGTAAATGAAATGGATGAGAAAAAGGTAGGATATTACCATTAATGCCGAATATCAAGAATTAGTTCAAGAAACAAATTTTTTTTAGGTCTTTTTACGTCAGATCCCCAAGACTTAATGTGAGTCTTTTAAAGTTAGATTCTCAAGACTTTTGAGTCCTTTATAGTCAGATCCTCAAGACTGGTATTCCCACCTCAAAACTGATCTCTCAACAACATGCTTACTTCCTGTAGACATTTTATACTCGGTCTACTAGAGTTATGAGACTTTGACTCCGGCGCTTGCAACTCCTCTAAGTAAAGGATAAAGTTATGAAAATCTGAGGGCCCGGCTATCGGTTGCACTTATACTAATGAGATCCTAAGGAGTCAAGCTTACGACGCTTCGCTTCCTCATGCAAAAAACTTAAACTAGACAGAGTAACAGGTTCAGCAAGACATAGAATGTAATCTTTAAGGTGTGTAGGTAACTTACCCCAATTTTCCGCTTCAGTAATGGTCTGATAAATCGGATCCTTGAGAAAAACGGCCTCCACGTCCCCAGTAGGTAACTCCATAAAAGACTTCAGTCGATGAGCATTGATTTTGAAACGAGTCCTTCTCTTTATGTCTTCTACTTCAATAGCTCCAAAAGGTATGACATGTCTTACTATAAACGGTCCCGTTCATCTAGATCTC
The DNA here is from genome assembly GCF_015680905.1 of Coptis chinensis. Lineage (NCBI taxonomy): Eukaryota > Viridiplantae > Streptophyta > Magnoliopsida > Ranunculales > Ranunculaceae > Coptis > Coptis chinensis. The sequence goes on from NC_141456.1 coordinate 45,490,683, forward strand.
AACTTTCCAGGGAAAATTTCTAGACGAAAGTTGTAGACTAGAACCTTCTGTCTAGGTTCGAATTCTCTTTTCAGAATTCTTCTGTCATGTAATGCTTTAGTCTTATCCTTGTAAATCCTTGACTTATCATAAGCATCACTTCTCAATTCCTCTAATTCACTGATCTGAAGCTTCCTCCTTTCTCCCGCTTGATCTAGGCTGAAATTCATCTCTTTCACTGCCCAGTAGGCTTTATGTTCTAACTCAACAGGTAGATAACACGCCTTTCCATATACCAAGCGATAGGGCGACATCCCTATGGGTGTTTTGAATGTTGTTATGTATGCACATAGTGCATCTTGGAGTCTAAGAGACCAGTCTTTCCTAGAAGGATTAACTGTCTTCTCCAGAATACTTTTGATTTTCCTATTCGAAACTTCTGCTTGACCATTAGTCTGAGGATGATATGGTAAAGCTAGCTTGTGAATTACTCCATACTTTGCCATAAGATTCCCAAATACACGGTTATAGAAGTGAGAACCGTTATCACTGATGATGGCTCTCGGTGTTCCAAATCTTGGTAGAATGTTCTTTTTCAAAAAGTCCACGACGACTTTATGATTGGCGGTCTTTGTAGGAACTGCTTTAATCCATTTTGAAACATAATCCATAGCCAGTAGAATGTAGGTGTGATAAAAAAAAAAGCGGAAATGGTCCCATGAAATCTATACCCCATATATCAAAGATTTCTGAGATAAGGATCGGTTGTTGAGGCCACTCGAACCTTTTCGAGGTCTTACCCAAAAATTGGCATCTCGGACATGCTTTGCAATAAACATTTGCATCATTAAAAAGAGTAGGCCAATAGAATCCAGCTTGTAATACCTTGTCTGCAGTACGTTGTGGGCCAAAGTGTTCTCCGCAAGGCTGATCATGACAGAATGATAAAATGGATTCCTGTCCAATTCTGGGATGCATCTTCGAATAATCTGATCCGAACACTTCTTGAATAAGTATGGATCATCCCAAAAATAATATCTGGCCTTTAAGTAGAATAAATCTTTTTCCTGCTTGCTCCAATGCGATGGTACCTTGTCAGTCACAAGATAATTTGCGATGTGGCCATACCATGGTACTTCTGATATACTGAACAATTGTTCATCAGGAAAAGTCTCACAGATTTGTAAGCTGTCTTCCACATTCTCCACTAGCAATCTAGAAAGGTGATCAGCAACGACATTCTTTGTTCCTTTCTTATCACGTATCTCCAAATCAAATTCTTGTAAAAGTAGTATCCATCGGATCAACCTAGGCTTGGCATCCTGCTTAGCTAGTAAATAACACAAGGTAGCATGGTCAGTATAGACAATCACCTTTGAACCTATCAGATATTGTCAGAATTTGTCAAGAGAATAGACGACGACTAAGAGTTCCTTCTCAGTGGTAGAATAATTAATCTGAGCTCCACTTAGAGTCTTGCTAGCATAATAGATTGCGTACGTCACTTTCTTGTCTCTTTGTCCTAGAACAGCTCCTATAGCATAATCAGATGCATCACACATGATCTCAAATGGCTGGGTCCAGTCGGGAGCACGAATGATTGGTGCTGAAGTAAGTGCTTCCTTTAACTTCATAAAAGCTTCGATACATGAGGTATCAAAATCAAAGACAATATCTTTCCCTAACAGATGTGACAACAGTCTTGCAATTCTGCTGAAGTCCTTGATAAATCGATGGTAGAATCCTGCGTGGCCTAAGAAGGCACGAATATCTTTGACAGTTCTCGGTTTGGGTAGATCCTTTATAATATCAATCTTCGCTCGATCTACTAGAATTCCTTCCTTTGAAACTTGGTGACCCAGCATTATCCCTTCCTTTACCATGAAGTGACACTTCTCCCAGTTCAAAACTAAGTTGGTATCGCAACAACGTTTAAGGACTAAGGAGAGATGGTGTAGGCAATCCTCAAAAGATGATCCAAAAACTGAAAAATCATCCATAAAAACTTCCATGTATTTCTCCACCATGTCGTCAAAAATACTCATCATGCATCACTGAAAAGTGGCCGGTGCATTGCATAGACCAAAAGGCATACAATGGTAGCGAATGTTCCGAACGGACATGTGAATGTGGTCTTCTCTTGGTCCTCAAGGTGAATATGGATTTGAAAATATCCTGAGTAACGATCAAGAAAGCAGTAGTAAGCTTGTCCAACTAATCTTTCTAACATCTGATCGATGAATGGCAATGGAAAATGGTCTTTCCTTGATGCACTATTCAGCTTCCTGTAATCGATGTAAACTCTCCATCCAGTCTGAATCCTGGTTGGAATCAACTCATTGTTCTCGTTCTTGATCACTGTGGTTCCGGGCTTCTTCGGCACAACTTGAACTGGACTAACCCATTGACTATCAGAAATAGGGTAGATAATGCCGGCGTCAATGAGTTTGATGACCTTTTCTCGAACTACTTCCTTCATCTTTGGATTAAGCCTCCTCTGTGGTTGCTTAGAAGTCTTGGAATCCTCTTCCAAATGAATCCTATGTTGAACTATCATAGGGCTGATCCCCTTGATATCGTCAATTGTCCAACCTATAGCTGACTTGTGTTCCTTTAAAAGTGCTACTAACCTGGATTCCTGCTCCTCAGTCAAATCTGATGCAATGACTACTTGGTAGGTTCCCAAATCTCCCAAGAAAACATACTTGAGTGTAGATGGCAAAGGCTTCAATTCTAGCTTAGGCGGCTCCTTTTTAAGCTCTTTAGATGGTCCGTCAAGCATAGGCGATTCAAACTTTTCTCTAAACTTGCTGTCATCCATGATAGGTGATGAATCCAAAATCGCATTGATTGCCTCGACACTAAGTTCCTCACAGTCTGAGTCTATCAGAGCTTTCAACAACTCGTCAGCAGGATATGAATGAGTCAGATAATCTTGTGTTAACGCTTCAATCATGCATACCTCGTTCACATCACACATCTCCTGTGGTTGTTGTAACATATGGAAAACATTGGTCTCGACTCTTATATTACGTATTTCATTAACTATAAGTCTCTTTATCTTTCTATGATTTCCTCCCTGTTTATAATTCTTTTGATCAATTTTCAGAAGAAAATGTTAATAGGAAAAACGGAACCTATGTGAGGGACAAGAGATTGGGGGAGTTGATAGTGTATTTTAATTTGTTAGAATTTTTCAATGGCACACTTTAGTTTGCTAAATAGTTCAGTACTTGAACAATGTGCATAGTGGAAAGGATTTTTTTTTTTCAAATGTAGAGAATACACATCATTGTTAGTAGGCAAAGCTGTTTATTACTTGTTATCCAATTTTTCATTGGCAAAGATGAATTTCTCATGTATTTTGACAGTCTGATTGGTTTCACAATGCGGGGTGGATGAAGATGTAACGAAAACGGTTGTAGAGTATCTTCACCGGGAATATCCAAATGCTCCTCTCTTTGCTGTTAGTACAAGCATTGGTGCTAATGTTCTGGTATGTAAGTACCCTGGACTACTGAGGCATGTTTCTATTACCAGTTAAACAGTGTGACAAATTGTTTTCAGGAATAGTGTCAACTAATAAAGGTTGCATCACACCTTGTATGACCTTACTATAATATGGAAGTCATTCTCAGAAAAGAAATCAGTCCCATCAGCTGAAGTATGGATACCCAATAGGCCAATATACATTGTAGCATTAATAAATTATTGGAATACCCTGTATTACTTTTGAATACTTCAGTAGAAAGGTACATATATCTAAAATTGTATGTGCTATTACCAAAATTCAATCAAATATCTTGGTGTATTATTAAGGAAACAATACTGTTTTCATTTTGTATTTCAAATCCTGATTACTTATAGGTGAAATATCTTGGAGAAGATGGAGACAATTACTCATATTGGGGCTCTTTGCTATTTGCTCACCTTGGGATCTATTGGTTAGTGTTTTGACTTCATACCTACTTGACATCGAACAATAATTTTAAGGTTTCTTCTGTCTCAGCATGTATTGAGACACCCCGGAGCAGATTTCATCAGCCTTTTCTTGTACTCTGCAGATCTGTGACAGGTTCATAAACTGCAGGCTTGTTCAGAAGGTCTATGACAGAGCTCTCACAATTGGCCTTCAAATTTATGCACAAGCGTACGTCCATGCTAAGTATTTTATGTTTTTGATGAACGCTTATCGTGTTATGTTTGTATAGTCTGCAGATAGGGATACAATAAATTGTATCAGATTTTCTAGGACATAACAAGATGATTTGCTTAATGATATAAGTATTCGATTTCAGGTGCACAACGAATGTTCATATCTACACCAAAGCGACATGGAAGGCTAGAGCGTGGTTGGCAAACCTTTCATATTGGCAGACATGCTCTCTTTTAGGGGCAGACGTGCCCTTAAAAGAAAACAAATTGTCTTTTGTAGCATGTGTTTTGTTTGTAAATATGGATAAATAATTCAATATAGTCAGGATTTATGTGTTTTCTTTCAATTTATCTCTTTTGGTAAGGTTATCTGTGTTAGTGTTGGGTTTTTTTTTAACATTTGTCCGAGTAACACAGGTGTCATAGTTTGGCATTGAGTGCAATTTGGAACGTTTCTAAAACCCACCTAGGCACTCAGCAGCATTTTTTTTTTTAGTTTGAATGCTCCATCTGGAACACATAAAAAGTGTTCCAAAATTTTCATTTGGAACGCTTAAAGAGTGTTCCACCCTTTAAATTTGAAACAGCTGTGGTATGTCCCGGGAGAGCTTTTTGTAACAAGTGTAGTCCGTTCCAAGACTTTAAACAGGAACGCACCAAATGTGTTCAATGACTTCAATCATTTTAGGAACGCAGTAAACAGGAACGCATAGCATCTCCAGGGCTTGATGGTTTCGGTGGGTGCTTCTACCATCATTGTTGGGACATTGTGGAATATGACCTAGTCAGAGCTATACAATACTTCTTCATTAAAGCGAGACTGGCCATGGATTTTAATGCCAATTTCATAGTGTTTAGGGTTTAATGCCGAAAGAAAAAAATGCAAATCAGGTGAATAAATTCAGACCTATCTGTCTCTCTAATTTCATTTATAAAGTAATCACTAAGATTCTTGCCACAATATTATCTCCGTTTGCATAAAGGATCATCAGCAAAGAGCAGTATGGGTTCATCCAGAACAGGAACTCGAGCAGGCCATTGGATTAGCTTCTAAATTAATTAATGAGCTTCAAACACCTAGATACGGTGGTACCTTGGCCATAAAGATAGATATCTCGCAAGTTTTCGACACTATGGATCGGAACTTTCTTTGGGCGGTACTACAACAGGTGGGATTCGTAGACACATGGATTCAATGGGTGAAGGGAGCATTTGCAAGCAATTCGTTATCTATTTTGCTCAATGGGGGTCCACAAGGTCACTTTACAGCAGAAAGAGGTCTTAAACAGGGAGACCCTCTCTCTCCCATGCTTTTTGCCCTGGCGGAGGATTGTTTAAGCAGGAGCATCAGCAAACTGATTCAGGATAAAAAGCTCTCACATATGGTGGTAAATGCAAAGTACTGGCTACTGCAGAAGCCCATATGCGACTCTTTTTAGGAGGAAAGAAAAGATATTCTTAAATTCCAAGCTAGACTCAGTGAATACATTCACGAGGATAGATGGTTCTTCTCCAACGAAATGACGCAAGAACTTCATCAGCTGGACATAAATTTCTCTAAGTTACCTCAGCCAGATAGCTCTAAAGAGGACTCAAGAGTTTGGATAGCTTCTACAAATGGGCAATTTACAGTGGCAGCGGCACATGAAGATATCAGAAAAAAATCTCCGAAGCCAGCATGGAGTAAGTTCATTTGGAGCGCTAAAATTCTTCGGAGAACATAGGGCATTGCTTGGAAACTAGCGCATGGTGCTGCTAGAACGGATGATCAGCTGCAGAAAAGGAAGTTTCACCTCGCATCTCGATGTTGTATTTGCCGAAAGCAAAAGGAAACTCTGGATCACGTCATGTTCCACTACGCCTTTGCCAAGAAGATTTGGAAGTTTGCACAGCAAATCTTTCAAACTCAACGGGAACTGGAGTCATTTTTTGATGTGAGGCAGCAGAGCAAGCACTACAATTCACTCATCATGGACATGTGGAAAGCTTGCTCACTGACGGTCATGGTAAGTCTACGGAAAACCAGGAACAAAGTAATCTATGAGAACAAAGCTCCAAGCTACCCACAAGTTTGTTTCTTGGTCAGGAGAGCGATTATAAGAGCGCACCATAAGTCCTCGGGGAATATGGAGAACTCGATGCATGATCTCAAGATTCTTAAACACTTCAACCTACAGCACAAAATTCGTAGGTCCCCAAAAATCTTTGAATGCTTTTGGCTACTACCTCCTCCGGGTATACTCAAGATAAACACTTACGGATGTTCGAAAGGAAATCCGGGAAGGTCAGGATGGGGATATGTATTCAGAAATTACAAAGGAGAATTTCTGGGAGCTGCTGCTGGCGAAATAGGTATCTCCACAAACTACATGGCAGAAACAATGGCAATTGTACAGGCCATTAAGCAAGCAATTGAATTTGGGTGGAATGCGATTCTTCTTCAGTTGTTCATGCTTTCCAGAACAACACAACGCATTGGAGAGTTAAAGAAATATGGCAATCTCTGAAGGAAAAGGCGGCATGGATAAATGTCACTCTAACATGGAGAGAGACTAATTTGGGAGTTGACAGCTGTGCCAGACAGGGGGCTGCTTTAACACAGGGAGACAGTATATGGTGGATTTCTTGACCCTCTTTCATGATTCATCTGGAGAACCACCATACTACCTATTTTCGATTTGTTAACTAGATAATCATATTCTAGTGCAGCCATGTATTTATATTTCTTTCTCTATTCTATTCCTTTTGGTACCATGTAACTCTTATTCTTTTATAATTAATCAATTACCTTTATCCAAAAAAAAAAAACTTGTAGCATCTGTTCCAAATCTGTTCAGGAACATATGACATCCGTTCCAGATCAGAAAAATGGTGTAGTACAAGTTGAGGGATTTACTGCGCAATACATGGAATGTCCTGACCCCGGGCGAATAGCTCGGTGATATAGACGACCTTTAGTAAGCAAAATTGATCTCAAACTGCCCCTAGATTGCGTTGTTATAGGGGTTAGTTTGTGTAAAATCCGTTGCCCATTTTGTTTTTGAAAAAAAAACACATAACTATTGATATATCGAGAATATATCATTAACAGAACAAAGAAAACAACTATTTTTGAAAAAGAAATGTAAAATAAAGAAAAGAACATTTGTATACTCGCTCCACAGGTTCACACTTACTCAAACGACGAGTAAAAAGTGCTTTACAAAGAATATGCGATATATAGTTGAACTAAAGTTCCAGCACTTACAACCACACACTCCAAATGGAGGGTCCGGTTATCTTATTGATGTATTCATTTTAAAGCAAAAGATGGAATGGAATGGGAAAGGAATACATCGGAAAAGAGGATTTAATCCACGTAGATGGGATGATTAAGAAAGAGTTTTTAGCGCTCCAACTTCATTCACGTCACTTGTTGCTTTTGGGAGATTCGATTTTTGACTCTTTTGATTGTCTTGGAGTTTAGTTTTGGATGGGTCTTTCTTTTCTTCTCTTTCTTTTATTTTCTTTTTAAAGCAAATAACTATTCTGTTTTTGTACAAGGTATTCTCTTCTCTTTTCTGGTATCCATCCAGTTCTGAACTCATCAGCTGGGTAAGCTTTTTATTGTGTGTTGTAACGGGTTAGGAATTTTTGGTGAAGAATAAAAAGGCTTTTAGAAAAGAGTGAAGGCTCAAGAGGGGTAACTAGAGAAAACTATCTTTTTGGGTTTTTAACCTTTATTTGGCTATATCGATATAAAAAAGGGCCTAAATTCTCTCATAGGATATGGCATGGTGATCAAGCAAGTGAACGTGTGGTCTTTCTATCCAGACATCCTTTGTGTCATCACTCAATAATAATTCATATTAGGCTTTTGGCTAGATTCTCACAGGATATGGAACTTAATTGTTCTAACCTTGGCTTCGGAAACTCACTGCTATATACAAACAAATGCTGATGCATGCCATTCATGAAAAGATGTAGAAACTATTGTATGTATATTAGTCTAAGTACGAAAAACGAATCCTTACTCTATTGCTATAATGAGAGTTTTAAACTTTTTATCCATCATAGAGAAGGAAACAAGACTTTTTAATACTAAACAGAAAAATATTTTTGGTCTTTTTCGAAAAAAAAATTTAGAAAAGAAGAAATATACTAGTATATATACTATAGAAAATGCATAGTTTTTGCAAAATATTATTATACCACCCCCAAATAGAACTATGCTTTATCCTAAAAGTATGAAGAGATAAGAAAAGAGATTACCATAAAAACATGAGTAAAAATGGCGATACCTATGTAGTATGTTCTTCATGATGAAAATACCCTACCCCCAAATAAGTTTAGGGCGTGGGTTGTTTGATATAGAACGAGAAATACATGGTTTATTATACTAGGAATATTTATTCTACTTCAAAATCTTTTTGGGTTTTTTCGTATTTTTGAAAACATATAAGAAATGCATGAAAGAAAAATGGGAAATTTTAGCGTGATGTATTTGTTTTACCTTCTACTCATATACCAAATTCCACACGAAAAGCAAAATAAAACAAGCTGATAATATTAAGCATATAATTAAACTTATACTATGTCATACACGTAAGAAAGAAAAATAAATATATCCAACTATACGGACACTAGGGAAATGCCTAGTCAGAATCCGTGCGTGACTCGTCTCGACGTCGAGAATATCCTTCTCCTTGATGACGTCGAGTCCTAGCATGTCTATCACTACGGGGAGCGCGTCTCTGATGCTCTGCACTATTCTAGTGACATTGTGCTGAAAATGTCGCTACTACTGCTAGAAAGACCGCTACTTCTCTCTGATGGTTTGCTATTCGGCTTTAATGTTCCCTTGAGTTTCCCTGAGCTGGTGGGATACGGATGTAGAATCCTCTGGCCTCCATGGAGGAAGTGAATTCCGACCATGGGCTGAGTGAACTGTGGAGTGGCATCCTCAGCGAAGTAATCTACCTTCTCGATCGGGCATGCTTGCTTAGCGGCTCTGGCTTCAGGTGGAAGCCATAACTTCTGGACGTAGTGGGCATAGATAGGACCTGTGGTAGCATCCTTGACTTCCACTAGGGTGTCTGTGGCTTGGAACGCTCAGTGATGCATGATCCTAGTGACCAGCACTGGTAAAGGGGAGGTTGATTTCTTCGATTTGCAGAGTTGCTCAAAGATAAAGGAGACGATGCAGAAGCTATTTTTCTATTCTTAAAGAATCCATAAAATACGAAGCATCACCTTACCTATATCCGAAGGCTTGGTTGAGCCTAGTAGGTTGTAGGCTGTTCACTGAGATACTGCCAACTGGTTCCTTCGTAGTGAACTCTGAAACGCACATTAAGACTTGGGGTTTTTCACCCCCTCAAGAAGTGTCTCTACCATCATCACGTTGATGGTCTTAACGTTTGGGGACTATTCCGTCTGAACATAAGCCTTCAGAGGAATCCCCAGAACTCCACTCACCACATCCTTGGTGAGCTCCAGCGAGCGACCATCCTTGACAATCGTGATGCGAACATCCTCCCCTCTAAGCATGCAGTTATAAAATGAAAGAGTAAGAAAGGGAGAATACGCCGCACCTTCCAACAAAACCAAGGGTTCCCATCCTCTTCTTTTAATCTCAACCTTGAAGTGCACTTCAAATAGATCGGAATTAAAGAGGTTTTGAAAATTTTGCTCCAACACGATTTTAAGAATTCAAGCCATTTAGAGTAGGGATTGATAAGATTGGGGTTTTGAGTTGGAATGAAGTTTGAAAATGGAGCAGGCTGTAAAAATTTGGAGTGGTGGTGTTTTGATGTGAGTTCGCGGTCGCGAGCTAAGAAGGGGCGGTTGCGAGTTGGTGTGGGCGGCTAGGGTTGGAGATTTTGTAAGGAAGAAGGGAAGTTGGGCAGTCGCATGGGTTAAATAGTTTGATGGCACGTGCCTCTTGAAGGAAATTGAAATTTTTGCCCAAGCCCAAATGAAATCAGGAAATTCCGATCTTGTCCTCAGTGCCTTGCCAACTTCAAGAGCTGATCTGCGCTTCGTTACTCATCTGATCTCGACCCGTGAGGTACCAAAACGATCAGCATTGAAAATGCAACATAATGGTATATGGTATACCCATATCCAATGGTGGACGAGAAATAGATGATGGAAAGAACTGTAAAAAAACTGTAGGAAAAATATATACAGATAACAGAAGGAAAATTTAATTAATCTTTTTAGGTTTTGAATAAGTTCGACTGAAATTTTTAAAAATGTGGGTCGTTTTAAGTCAGATCCCCTAGACTTGGAAGTTTTAGAAAACTTAAGTCAATCCCAACTAGATGGCTGGATTACTCTTTTAAAACAAGCATAATACACTGGAGGATAACACGCGTAAACTTTATAAACAGAATTGTTATGAGGTTAAAGACAGGGGCAAGTTGGTGTTTGACAGTTCAAGCACCAGCCTTCTCTCATATCTCGTCTCTTACATGCGTATGAACTCTTTACCTAAACCAGGAATGATTTTTGGTATATGTGTCAATATCTTAAGCTGCAGTTCTCTAGGAAGTGCTTACACATGATCATTGAAACTGATCCATCTAGTCTTGCTAGGTGGAAGGTTTTTGTTTGCTACAGAAGACATTTTTGAAAAGAAATGGATTGAGAAGGGGAAAAGATTTAAACGAAGGGAAAAATATTTTTAAGAAAGAAAATTTTTGAAAATTTTGTACAAATTTGTGTCTTTTAACGTCAGATTCTCGAGACAAAATAGAGAGGTGGAAGTAAAAGATAGAATTATACAGAGAATAGTATGACTTTGGGTTACTCTATTTGTTTAATTCTCGTTTGGAGATGCCTCGTCTTTTATTTTTAATTTTTAATTTTTATTTATTTATTTTTAGTTGGTTTTCTTAATCAAAACATATCTCTAACCATATAGAGGTTTTGTCAAGAAGATAAAAGTATATGTTACTCCAGTATCATTTTGGTTACTCTGGGGCATATAACTTTCATTTTTATATCCTCTGGTTTTGAAAAGTATAGAAAGATGTTTTAAGAAACTCGTACTCAAAAGTTGTGATTCTAGATGCTACTACTTGAAAACAAACCATAACAGATAATCTTAGGCAACTTTCGTGTCGGTTCTGTGGCGAACCCAATCTTGACAGACAGAACTTCAGCTACACGAGTTGGGGGATTTACTGTGCAAGACGTGGAATGTCATGGCTTGGGCGTGACCTTTAGTAAGCAAAGCTGATCTCAAACTGCCCTTAGATTGCGTTATTCTAGGGGTTGGTCTGTGTAAAATCCATTGCCCGTTTTGAAAAATCACTTAACTAATGATGTATTGAGAATCTTACCATTAACAACACAAAGAAAACAAACATTTTTGTAAAAGAAATGTAAAATAAAGAAAAAAAAATTATATACTCATTCTACAAGATATACTGTGGACTAAGGCTACAACCACACCCACCAAGTGGAGAGGTCCGGTTATCTTATTGATGTATTCCTTTAAAGCAAAAGATGAAATGGAATGGGAAGTGAATACATCAGAAAAGATGATTCAATCCTCGTAGATAGGATCTTTAAGAAAAAGCTTTTAGCGCTCTAGCTTCGTTCATGTCACTTGTTGCTTCAAAGGCTATGTTTGCTAGTTTAGGATTAAGAATAGCTTAACCTGGGAACACACCTTTTTGGGTTTTATCTTGGGCTAACAAGTTCAGGGATTGTTGCATGGATGTTAGGATTTAGGTTTGCTGTTGCATGATAGATAGCAATATTTCGGTGGGCTTATCTGTTTGGACAATAGTTGATGGTGTAATGGGAACTATGTCTCTTTGGTTATTGACAGATAAGTTTTGATAGTTATGGTTAAACTGGGACGGAACCAATGCTCTGTTCTGATTGTTATAGGCACCTTGCTCTTGTCATTGTCTGAATGTATTTGTTGGTTTGTTGAAACCTGGAGGTGGTTGGTTTTGTGGAATGTTGGTCCATGCGAAGTTTGGATGTTGTTTCCATGGTGCATTATGTACATTGAAAGCACATACTTCTTTTGGCTGAAGTGATGATAGGTTTGTGATCAAGGGACAGGTGGCATCTATATGATTTAAGCTTAGACAGAAATTGCATGGTGAGGTATTTATGTTCATGACAGGATGAGTGGGTTGGTCTGTTTGTTTGGTTGTGAGGGCATCTATCTTTCTTGTGATGGAGGGTTTCGATTAAAGTTTTGATTTCTAGATCTGATTTTACCTTAAAAATACCACTAGCCTTAGATGTACTAGGTTGGGTTGTTATGGAATTGTTTATGCTACCCCAATACACCATAAGAACCTATTACTAACGGCAAAAAACCGTTGCAAATAATTTTCGCAACACTTAAAAAGCGTTGCAAATAGGGAGTGGGTAAAGTGTTGGAAATGTTTGCAACGGTTAAAAAGTGTTGCAGACTGACAATTACTAATGGTTAAAAAGTGTTGCAAACCAAATTTTCCAACGGTTATTAACCGTTGCAGAGTGACAATTACTAACGGTTAAAAAGCATTGCGTAGTTTGATTTATAACGATTATTGATGATGCTTTAATGTTTATATTTTGCTTTGCAACGGTTTATAACCATTACTATTATGTTGATATGGTAAAAAAAAATTATTTTAATTTTTTTCCTACCCTAAACCTGCACCTCCTGTTTTCATATAGAAGCAAATAAAATTACCAATGTTTTTTTCATACCATTTGACAAGTAAAATAAACACAAGCAAACGCCTGAAAAAAATATTATATTCATTGAACCATATATATAACTTCAAAAGAGTTTTAAGGGTTACAAATTTCTATACGATTTTCCAAGCAATCCCGAACGGGCGGCAACAAAGTAGTTCCAGTTTCCCTGCAAAGTTAAAATATGATCATAAATTAGTCAGAGACATCATACGTCAAAATTATTCAACTGTTTAATTTATGAATAGTTAAGACTATATTGAGATTAAAGAAGAAAAAGAAATAGTACTTGTCATAAACTATACCCACCAGAGGTATAGTTTAAGAAGAAACCTGTGAGACCATAAAATGATTACCCGAGGCTAGAAGATGAGACTCCTGACGAGTGTAGGTGAAGTGCAACTTTAGCAATGAAGTATATAAGATGCAACCAGAAGATGTTCCAAAATGATGAAGCAGAACCAAGCAATCTGGCAAGTATAACAAAGATACAACTTACAGTTTTGAAGGCATCTAGTCCAGCTCCTGTATCAGACGATGTTAGCAATTTACCCAGCTCTAGAAATGCCTGCAATATGAGCAAACATATTTTGCTTAGTAAACAAGACATTCTCTTCAGTGCCATATTCAAAAGTATGATAGGTAAAATAACTGCACAAAAGCCATAAAGATGTGAACGATCTGACAAGAAACTAAATATCATCCTCCTCATTGGTCATTAGATTTTCAACATACAAATCTTAGTTACCTATGAAACAAAGAGTTGAAATATCAAACTAGCTAACATGCAAAAATCACGTGGCAACCCAACTTGCTAGAGCAGAAACAAGAATTTGAATTACCATATCCCAATAACTATTATCCACCATGGCCTAAAAACTAAACAAACCACCATGGAGACATATCTTCCTTCAAAACTAAGGAACGAGCTATTCCAAGCCTTACAGCTCCAGGACAACTAGGATACACATTCAATGCCCTCTATGCATTTTAGCATTTGCATCTAACCAATAATAAGTTTCACAAAAAAAAAAAATAGTTTGAAATAACAAGACATGCAAGAGTAATGAAAATGAACATCATACTACACAAGTACACAACATCTTAAATTTATCATCGGCATCCAACAAGACACTCTTTGCTTGAGGAAACTCTAGAAACCAATGGCGTGCTCATTCAATTCACTAGATGTTCTCTTGGTATGAATATATATTACTGTTGATATAACGACTAATCTGCTAAAAAAAAACACTCTTAAAGCCTTTACTGTAGGGGGCTTAATAAATAAAAGGACAACAAAAGACTATAAAATACCTATCTCTGCATTCATCCTCAAAATCTATATTTCCAATTGTACCAACAAGATTACCATTTTATGTAGCATTGACTAATCTGCAAAATGTAAGAGTCCAATCAGAAAGTTCTGATCTACTTTCCACCAAAAAAATTAGCACGCCGTACGACCAAATTCTCGATCCAAAAAACCAATACAATTCAGTCAAATAGATGATGTTGATGCAAATAACGGATAGCCTGAAATGCAGCAAGAAAACTACACATAAAGCAATCCACTGGACAACTTAATTTCAGTCAGAATGATTACTAAATCTAAGTCTACTAAAGGACCGTATTCCAACCCCCAAAATGAATGAGAATGTAGTCCATTCCGGTACCAAGAACAATCCCTACTTTGTCGCTTAATCTTTATACAAATTCAACGGTAAAGAAAACCCCATTTAGTAATGAAACTAGCAAACAACACGCACTATGCACGTGAACAACAAATATTTAGAATACGTGGGGCCCACAGTTGGAGAGAGAAAAAAACACAACTTCTCTCTCTTTTTATATTTCTTAATTATTTTATTCTAGTAGGGTCCACATAAGAGATAAAAGCTGCAAAATCTATATTTCCAATTGTACCAACAAGATTACCATTTTATGTAGCATTGACTAATCTGCAAAATCTAAGAGTCCAATCAGAAAGTTCTGATCTACTTTCCACCAAAAAAATTAGCATGCCGTACGAACAAATTCTCGATCCAAAAAACCAATACAATTCAGTCAAATAGATGATGTTGATGCAAATAACGGATAACTTGAAATGCTAGCAAGAAAACTACACTTAAAGCAATCCACTGGACAACTTAATTTCAGTCAGAATGATTACTAAATCTAAGTCTACTAAAGGACCGTATTCCAACCCCCAAGATGAATGAGAATGCAGTCCATTACGGTATTCAAACAAATCCCTACTTTGTCGCTTAATCTTTATACAAATTCAACGGTAAAAAGAAAACCCATTTAGTAATGAAACTAGCAAACAACACGCACTATGCACGTGAACAAAAAATATTTAGAATACGTGGGGCCCACAGTTGGAGAGAGAAAAAACACAGCTTCTCTCTCTTTTTATATTTATTAATTATTTTATTCTAGTAGGGTCCACATAAGAGATAAAATCTGCAAAATCTATATTTCCAATTGTACCAACAAGATTACCATTTTATGTAGCATTGACTAATCTGCAAAATGTAAGAGTCCAATCAGAAAGTTCTGATCTACTTTCCACCAAAAAAATTAGCACACCGTACGACCAAATTCTCGATCCAAAAAACCAATACAATTCAGTCAAATAGATGATGTTGATGCAAATAACGGATAGCCTGAAATGCAGCAAGAAAACTACACATAAAGCAATCCACTGGACAACTTAATTTCAGTCAGAATGATTACTAAATCTAAGTCTACTAAAGGACCGTATTCCAACCCCCAAGATGAATGAGAATGCAGTCCATTACCGGTACCAAGAACAGTCCCTACTTTGTCGCTTAATCTTTATACAAATTCAACGGTAAAGAAAACCCCATTTAGTAATGAAACTAGCAAACAACACGCACTATGCACGTGAACAAAAAATATTTAGAATACGTGGGGCCCACAGTTGGAGAGAGAAAAAAACACAGCTTCTCTCTCTTTTTATATTTCTTAATTATTTTATTCTAGTAGGGTCCACATAAGGGATAAAATCTGCAAAATCTATATTTCCAATTGTACCAACAAGATTACCATTTTATGTAGCATTGACTAATCTGCAAAATGTAAGAGTCCAATCAGAAAGTTCTGATCTACTTTCCACCAAAAAAATTAGCACGCCGTACGACCAAATTCTCGATCCAAAAAACCAATACAATTTAGTCAAATAGATGATGTTGATGCAAATAACGGATAGCCTGAAAAATGCAAAGAAGAAAAATCGCACATAAAGCAATCCACTGGACAACTTAATTTCAGTCAGAATGATTACTAAATCTAAGTCTACTAAAGGACCGTATTCCGACCCCCAAGATGAATGAGAATGCAATCCATTACCGGTACCAAGAACAGTCCCTACTTTGTCGCTTAATCTTTATACAAATTCAACGGTAAAGAAAACCCATTTAGTAATGAAACTAGCAAACAACACGTACTATGCACGTGAACAAAAGATATTTAGAATACGTGGCGCCCACAGTTGGAGAGAGAAAAAAACACAATTTCTCTCTTTTTATATTTTTTAATTATTTTATTCTAGTAGGGTCCACATAAGAGATAAAAAAAAACCAAAAATGACAAAAAAAATAAAAAATAATGTGTGGACACTATTATGCTTGGCCCACCATTTTTATCTTTAAGACTTAAACATTCAAATATTTACCATTATGCCATCAGTTTTGGTTTTTTTAAGTCTTTGAAAATCAGATAATTACCATTTTGCCCCTGTGACGGACACAAATGTGACACCAAAACACTATTCCTCCTACCCTATATTTTTCTAATATAGTAAGATGTGTTGCTCACCTGCACGTTAACCCTTCTAGTATCACATACAAGACTCGTTTGGTATCACATGATACACAACGTCTGTAATATTTTGACTAGCTTGTACCTACTGACAATGAGAGCACCACATATGGCATTATGCAGATCCAACATTCTATGATCCTATTGCTACTATTTCACATTATTCGCATTTTGCATGTATAGTATTAGATTGTATTTCTCATTCTAGTTTGTATCATTTGTATCATACGCCCAATATGCAACACCCTTTATAAGCAACCATTTATATCATCTTAAAACTTATAGTAATCATTCTTAAACTCAGATTTAACCATACCCAAAATAAAACTAAGTTTCTTACCTTAGGCTCTCAGCAGAAACAGCTCAAACTTTGAGCAAATTGCAAATGGTGTCTTAGAACTACATGGTCTTAGATTTTTTCGAACTTTATAGTAGAGAAACTATTGAAAATCAGACTATAAAATGCTTATCTACAACCCCAATCTTTGGTAACATACATTTAAACATTGTTTTGATTCTTGGGCACATTGAATCCGGTGCATGTACTAAGATCATTTAATCTAATTGGGATTCATATGTTCATGGAAGAATTTCATCAAACAATTTAAGTGAAGAAAGAAAATGTAGTAGATTATTAGAGTATTAATTCGAAGAGAAATTCCAACAAATATTCAGACATGACCATTGGTCAAAAAATATATATTTCAAATACTATACCTCAAACCAATTCACCTCAAGGGTATCACACACGGATAAGAATCCCATCTAATAATAAATAAGATGTTAAAATAAATCCCCATGAATAGCTAGAAAAGTGATTTTTTTCTTACCATATCATCTCCATTTTTTAGAAGAGCTAGAACCCCAAATTCTACATTGAATGTTGCAAATCAAATAAAATCAAGTAGATAAAACGCAAAGATTTAAGCTAGAAACATTACCGAACACAAGAAAATCGCATTCCTTGTTAACTTGTGTTTACCTACCCAAACAAAGAGAGAGAGAGATTGAAACAAGGAACAGATTTTGCGTGACACTAAAAAAGAATAGAGAAAGAAGGCTTTGGAGATAATTTGTAAGAGAGGTAGACTAAAAGATTTTACTGAAAGCGGGGGAGAGAGTGGCGGGAACGTTTCAATTTCATCAAAATTTCCGTTCCCCCCTCCTAAAATAGTAGAAGAAGGCAATGGGGGCTGGGGAGAGAGCGAACAAAGGTTTTGAGGGAAAGTACTAGTAAAAAAGGATCAACTACTTTGAGCCGTCCAAAAGAATTGAAACTGCTTTGAACTGTCAAAAATGGTTTTTGGGCCGTCGGTTACTGTACTACAGTTAGTAGCCATCCTATTATAAGTATAGCCCATGTCCTAAATTTCCAGTTTTGACGTAGTGACAATGGTAATCATACAATCAAGGTGTCTCATGACTAATAATGAACACTGTACACATCCACATAATCGTATGACATGACATGCATTCTCATGGATAGAAAGTAGTGATTTAAACCATAAAAGGGTGCACAATCAAACTTTCAGACTAGAGCAATAAACACCAATCCAAATTGAAAAATAAAATATACTACATGGAATGAATTTCGAAAATTAAATTTTTTCAACTTTGGGACTTCAATCTCAATTGTTGTCCAGTACACTTACCACAATACGAATAGTAATCTAGAATGCCTAAATCTGCAAAAGAGATAAACTATCACTACACCATAGCATGAAACCATACAGCTTTATGGCTAACAACAAGAAAGAAGCGAGTAAAAACCAAAAAGAGAAAACAGGAAAAAACAAAAATATACTACAGACAGACTTCTGTAGTAAACTAATGAGGCACAATGAGCTTAACCACAAGATATCTTATTGCTTCAGAAAATATCTAAGAGATTAATCATTTCAAGTCCCAAATTACGTAAATTCAAGATGTACTTGACCTGACATACAACACAGATTATGTGACAGTACAAATGCTACAAACTTTAATTTCAGTTAAATACCTAGCAAATTTCATGGAAAAAAATTTAGAAATTAATTTTTGGAACATCATACCACCCCCTAGTTTTCCTTTCCTTCCCATACTTGAGCAATCAAACGGAACCAAAATTGAAACCATTACAATTTACCCCAAATTTTCCAATTTCAAACTAAGATAGTTAAAATCACATAACCCCTTTCATACATTCACATAACAATAATCAAAATCAACAAAATTTAAGCCTTCAACTTACCCAGTTCTTCAGTCACCAGAAGTATACAAATCCGAACTAGTACTGGTATATGAAAACCCAACACCAACAGGTGAATCGAGAAATAATACATTTGCCACTGGAAAAAAAAAACCCCCACCAAACAACACAACATTAAAAAGAGTACAAGAACAAGAAAATTGAACATACATTTGTTCCAAGCATAAGGATACAAAAACGAGTATTTCCATTTGGACCAATTTTTTCAACAACACCGCAGAACACCCTAGACCACCAAAATTGAATAGACAAACCTAATTTTAATCAAAATTGATATAGTGTCAACTAAAATTTAAACAAACAAACAAACAAAAGAAATTCATAAAAAACGCACCTTTCCGTCGAAACAAAATTGGAACTAAGTGGCAGAAACTCTAGAAATGGAAACCAAAAATTTGAGGAGAATGAAAGAGAGAGCTGAGACAGTGTGGAAAACTCGGAGGAGAGAGAAGATGAATGGGTACTTACTTATCAGTGATAGTGAGAGAGCGATCGAGTGAAGCAGCTAATAAAAGATGGTAATTCGAAAAGTGGAGAGGGAGAGAGAGGAAGATAGATGAGGCGCAGACCCTAGTTTTGTGAGAAGATGAAGTATGAGAAAGAAAGTAGGCTTTAATTTTGGTTTTAGAATATCCCATGCTTAGGAAGCGTTACAAAGTAATTCAGAAAATAACCTGGAATTAAAGTAACACTTACCCATCTCTCTAATGGTTATAAAGCGTAGGGAAGTAAGCAACGGTAAAAAAGTGTTAAAAAGCAAAAAAAAAGACAATGTTGCAAATATCCTATTATGGTGTATAGGTACTTGTTTCAGCTTGGTTTTCAAGAAAGGTTAAGGCTTTAGCTGCACCTCTATCCAAAAAATTACCATTACTCATAATGTTGAGGGTTACTTTGTGTTATGGGAGAAGGCCTTTGAAGAAACATTGGACAAGAGTGGATTTTTCTAGTTTATGGTGAGGACATGAATGAAGTAGGTCAGAGAATCTATCCCATGCTTTAGAAAATGTCTCACTTGAACTATGTCTGAAGAACTGTATCTTGCTTCTTATCTTTTATGTTTTCTTCGGTGGAAAGTACTTCTTCATGAAGGAGAACACAACATTTTCCCATATATCGAAAGAGTCAGCCTTCTATGAAAGAAGCCAAGCATGACTCTTACCAGCTAGAGTGAAAGGAAACACTCGTAGCTTAACTTGATTGTCGGTGACGTCCGAATGATGAAAAACATTACATACTTCATGTATCTGATGTAGACGGTTATGTTCTAACCCGTGGAAGATGTGTAGAAGATTAAACACGTTCGTTTAAATGCAGAAATCGTTCGTGAGCGGTGTGAGTCATATACAAGATGGAGGTCCATCTTGTAACGGTGTGTAGAAGTTTGAGAGAGGCTCTCCAGCTTGCACTACTTCGTTAGCCATCTTATGAGATGAAGGACTAGAAACAAGAGATTGTCTAGGATGACGTGCTTTCCTACGTGAGTAAGTTTTATTCTTGCTAATACTAGAAGTGCCTAAACACAGTATTATACACTTTTAGCAAGACCCCAAAACTATCCTTACATGCACAAACGGTGCAATGTATGTTCAAGAATTTGAAATTCATTTTTGCAAGTATAGAGTTTTAAAAACTTTGCTTTTGGTCTATATTTTACTATGCCCTATTCAGGGGAACAATTGGGAACGAGACTAGGATGGCTCTACTACACGTTTCGAAGAGTAGGTAGTCACTTCACCAAGTGGTGTGCTACCAAGAATCTCACTCACGATGAATCTAGGGGAGGGGAGTGAGGAAGGCAGTTGGTCCACTGGAATCTGTTAACTTATTACTCTAAATCCTCGTAGCTATATTTTTGTCCTTTTTTGGAGGAGCGTGACTACTTTGGGCTCTTGTTGATTGATTTTAGTTAATTTTTTTGGTCTAGGGCTTCAAGAATTAAGCAACGTCCAAATTACCTACATTGGGGAATGACTTCCAAATAGTTATTATGTGGCTCGGGTTCAGCCTTATGTGGGAATGTAAATTGCATTGCGGAAATTAAATTTTAAACAATCACGTAAGCATGCTTGAACATACAAGGTTTCCCTTTACTTGGGCTTTTAGGAAGTTTAGAATTTACCTCTCAAGCCGTGCTTACACACTGCTTGAGGAGAAGACGACGTCGGTTGGCATGTGATCTGAGAATCAGGCCCAACCTTTCGAGCTTTACCATGTTTTAAGTTACAATAAATGCCAGCTTAAAAAGCCCAGAAGTTGGGTTTTTGATAATTTATACAACTTTGCCTTCAAGGGCCCAAACTTAAAACTAAACTAATAGTATACTAATCTATTAGATTACTAATTTTAGATTGATAATCTAGATTAACTATAGTCAAATGGACTTAGAGTGTTGATTACCAAGTTGATTCAAAGTGTGTGAGCTATGATTCACAACTTGCCTCACACACTTGAACTTCCCAAGGCAATGAAAACTCTACTCCTTTGGTAAGTATACAACTTAAACCAAGTTTAACTCATGTTCATCATAAGGAATCAATCAAAAACCAATTTTTCCTAATTCTTTTTGTTTTTCTTTTTATCTCTAACTATTACAATCAAGTTCCACTGATTTATCCTACTCTATTACAAAATCCGGGCTCGGTGTTTAGCTATTCATCAAAAACCAGTTGAGCGGCCAAAAAAGTGAACCCTTGTGCCTGGAGGTGACTAGGTGGTCGCAGCCTAGCTCGCTCACAGTCGCCCACCGACACTGGTAAAGTTCGGTTATCCTTCGGCTGTAACTTCAGCTCCTCTCCAACTTGTTGGTCCCGCACCTTGATTTGCAAGAAAGTAAATCAGTACTGAAAAACAACAAAATAAAATGATGAAAAATTGAAAAAAAATAGAAATGGAAATATGAGAATGGTGCTTCCTTCTTAGATTCTCAACCAAACACTCTTGCTCCTCCAATCCATGACGACGGTGCCATTTGAAGTTTGTTTTTTTGGTGAGTAACTTCAAAATAGTTTGTAAGAAGTGAGGTTCATCCTAAATTATTTAAAGTTTGAGTGTGGGAGTTGTGTAGAAGAAAGGTAGACTCTTGGTATAGATTGCTTAGTTTAAGCTAATGAAAATGTGAAAACTCAAGTTGTTGGTATGGAAATGACATGAAAATATTGAAATAAAGTATTGATTGAAGATTGAAATAAGATCAACAAGATAAAATTGAAGATTGAAAACAAACAAAGTAAATAACAAGATTTAAATAAAAGGAAATGCAGAACAATAAAGTAAATGATATGAATTGAAAAACAAGTCAAGAAATTAAAACAAACCAAATGGTTTGGATCCTAAACCAATGGATGTTTTCTCTCCCTAGCTTTTAGATTATATACCCCTACTTTTACATTTTATAGATTTGCCCTTCTCCATTACAAATGAGACATGTCACACTTCACTTTTGCTTTTGTTTTTTCTTTTACTTTTTGATTTCTTCTTGACCAAGGTATGTTTTGGGACAATGTCATATTTTGAGATAAGGGCCTCCATCTCTGGTCTTCTGAGTTGAGGGCTTTGACCTTTGACCTTGACCTTTGGCTTTGACTGTTGACTTTGACTTTTTCAGCACTTTTCTATAGCAGCTTCTGGTCTTCATAATAAGTGTGATTAAGGCTCTTTTTGGTGTTGAGTTGCAGCTTTTAGGATAAGTGGTCTGAAATACTCTATAACCTGAAAAAAACAATAAAAGCTATGAGTTGTCTTTCCGTTAAGCATAAGAAGGGTTGTAATATAGTAATATAAGGGTAATAAAATGCACATTTTCGAGCTGATAAAATGTTTGTCCATGCGAAGTTTGGATATTGTCTCCATGGTGCATTTGGTACATTGAAAGCACATACTTCTTCTCAACTGAAGTGATGATAGGTTTGTGATCAAATGACAGGTGGCATCTATATAATTTAAGCTTAGACAGAAATTGCATGGTGAGGTATTTATGTTCATGACATGATGAAGGTTTTGATCTTTTTGTTTGGTTGTGAAGGCATCTATCTTTCTTGTGAGGGTTTTGATTAAGGTATTGATTTTTGGATCGGATTTCACCGAAAAAATACCACTAGCCTTGGATGTATTGGGTTAGGCTATTATGGAATTGTTTTTATTGCCCTAATGAGTACTTTTTTCATCTTGGTTTTCAAGAAAATAAGGCTTCGGTTGCACCTCTATCCAAAAAATTACCATTACTCATGATGTCGAAGGTTACTTTGTGTTATAGGAGGAGACTTTTGAAGAAACATTGGGCAAGAGTGGCATTTTTAGTTTATAGTGAGGACATGAATGGAGTAGGTTAGAGAATCTATCTCATGCTTCGGAAAATGTCTCACTTGGACTCTGTCTGAAGAATTGTATCTTGCTTTTTATCTATTCTATTTTCTTCGGCAGAAAGTACTTCTTCATGAAGGAAAACATAACCTTTTCCATTGTATCGAAAAAACCAGGGTTCTGAGAAAGAAGCCAAGCTGACTCTTACCAGGTAGAGTGAAAGGAAAGACTCGTAGCTTAACCTGCTCGTTAGTGACGCCTGGATGGTGGAAAACATTACATACTTTATGTATCCAGCGTAGATGCTTGTACGATAACTCGTGTTTTAACCCGTGGAAGATGGGTTGAAGATTGAACACGTTTGGTGGAAGGAGAAAATCGCTCATGAGCAGTGTGAGTCGTATAAAAGATGGAGGCCCATCTTGTAACGGTATGTAGAAGTTGGAGAGAGGCTCTTCAACTTACACTACTTCGTCGGCCATCTTAGTAGATGGAGGACTAGAAAAGTAGATTGTCTAGGATGACGTGTTCTCCTACGTGAGTAAGTTTCATTCTTGCTAATACCTGTAGTGCCTGAATACAGTATCATGCACTTTTAGTAATACCACAAAACTATACTAACATGCGCAAACGATGCAAAGTATACTTAAGCAATCAATTTTTTTTTTACAAGTATGGAGTTTTGAAAACTTTGCTTTGGTTTATAATTTACTATGCCCTGTTCAAGAGAACAATTAGGCGCGATACTAGGATGGCTCTATTACACGTCTCAGAAGAGTAGGCAGTCACTTCACCAAGTGGTATGCTACCAAGAATCTCACTCACGATGAATCTAGGAGAGGGGAGTGAGGAAGGTAGTTGGTCACCAGAATCTGGTAACTGATTACTTTAAATCCTCGTGGCTATATTTTTGTCATTTTGTGGAGGAGCGTGACTACTTTAGTCTCTAGTTGATTGATTTTAATTCTTTTTTTTTTTGTCTAGGACTTCAAGAATCAAGCAACGTCCAATTTACCTACATTGGAAAATGACTTCCCAACGGTTGTTATGTGGCTCGGGTTCAGCCTTATGCATGAATGTAAATTGCAGTGCAGAAATTAAATTTCAAACAATCATGTAAGCATGCTTGTACACACAAGGTATCCTCTTACGTTGGCTTCGAGGAGGTTTAGAATTTACCTCTCAAGCCGTGCTTACGCGCTACTTTAGAAGAAAGCGACGTCGGTTGGCGCGTGATCTGAGAATCAGGCCTAACCTTTCGAGCTTTACCCTATTTTAAGTTACAATAAATGTCCACTTAAAAAGGCCACAAGTTGGGTTTTTTTATAATTAAACAGCTTTGCCTTCAAGGGCCCAAAACATAAAACTAAACTAATCTAATAGATTAACTAGTTAAGAAAGATTATCTAGATTAACTAGAGTTAACCTTAGTTAGAGTGTTGATTACCAAGTTGATTCATAGTGTGGGAGCGATGATTCACGACTTGCCTCGCACACTTGAACTTCTCAAGGTAATGAAAACTTTAATCTCTTGGTAAGTTTAGACCTTCAACCAAGTGTTCACCGGAGTTCATCAATATAATCAATCAAAACTCATATTTTCTAATATTTTTTTTCATTTTTCTTTATATCTCTATCTATTACAAACAAGTTCCACTGATTTATCCTGCTTTATTACAAAATCTGGGTCTGGAGTTCAACTTCTCATCTCAGAACAACTAAACTGGCAAAAAAACTGGACCCCGCTGTGTTAACGTGGCCTCGTGGTCACCCGCCGGCTACTGCGCGGTCGCCCATCTAGTTCTGGTGAACTTCCATATGTTTTCATCCATAGCTTCAGCTCCTTTCTAGTATGTTGATCTTGAACCTAGATTTGCAGAAAAGTAAGTCAATAATGAAAAACAACAAAATAAAATAATGAAAATTAGAATAATAAGAAATGGAAATGTGAGAATGTTGTTTCTTCCTTAGATGCTAAACCAAGCACTCTTGCTCCTTCAATCCATGACGGTGGCGCCATTTGAAGTATGCAAGTTTGGAGTATCTCAAAGTTTGTTTTTGATGTGGTTCACCATAGATTGTTGATAAGAGCCCAAAACTATAATTTTAACCCCTTAATAATATTACATTTAGACCAATTATGTATATAATAAATAAGAGTTAGTACTATTTATGTGCTTTTGTGTATTTCAAGTCTTAGAGTTAAATATGTGAAGAAATATGTCACTTTTGCAAGAGAAAGAAACAAAGGTTGGTTGCTAAGAAGTTCTATGATTAAAGCCCCAAGTTTCAAGGAGAAAAAGTCTTCTTAAAGCCCGGTCAAAGTTGAAAAATCAAAGTCAATGCTGGCAGAAATAGAGCATAAAAGTCAACAAAACTTCCGCATGCCGTATCTTTGGACTCAGACCTCGGAATTGGGCCTACTATATGTCAAAACGACTGGCTCAGAAAGAGATTTCTAATGGTCTAGGCGTTGATCTATTCAGAGAAGTAAAAGTAGATGAAAAGGCTGTTACAATAATTTCCAGTAGAGAAACTCTTTTTGGACTTAAGTAATTAGGTTTTGAACTTGATTCAATGGCCCAAAACATAGCTCCAAAGCCCATGCACGAAGTTGTAAACCTAGCCTTCTCCTATATAAAGAGGACTAAGGCTAAACTCAAAGACCCCCTTTTTAGTTAATAAATTAGTTTTCTTCTTTAGTCAAAACCCTAGTTATTGTTTTATTAGCCTAATTATTAAGCCAAGTTATTTATATTGTTTCAATTATGTTTTATTCTTATTCTTATTCTTTTATTGATGATAGTCTAATGAATCTTAACTAAACCTCCATTAGAAGGGTTTGATGAAGCTTTGATGAAGACTTGATGTGTTAGTGTAGAAGAAATTGTAGTAATCTATTCCACTCTAGAAGATAGTTAATTCACCATGAGAATGAGTTTAAATTGCCTCACATGTTAATTATTAGTTGGTAGAGATTGTCATGAATAATTAGGCATTAAAAGATCCAACCTTTCTGTGAAAACATAAAGATTAGGATTACAACAAATCTATGCTAGCTTATTAAGTTTTAATCAAGGTGGAATCAAATCCCCCTAATACCTCTCTTCTCATTCACATCTTATAATCAAATTACCATAGCATAAATTAGCATATCGTAATTAGCTATTTTCACCATATTAGTATAATTTAATTATTGCTCTCATTAATATCATAAAATTGTTTAAGTTAGGGAAATTGTTACGTCTAAAAAACTAGGAATGGAACGAATTCTTTACTCCACCATATCGCAAGATAATCGAGAGTAGAAACTTTGATAAACAAACTATTATAAATTAACATGTTTACTTATTCTTAGCATAATTAGCTAAAAGTTTAGGTAAAACAATTGTTTTTTTTACTTTTATCAATTGTTTAAAGGTGAAATGTTGGGAGTTGAAGGAAGGAAGGTAGACTCTTAGTTTAGGACTTGTTTAGTTCTATTGGAATGAAAAAAACATTAAAAGCTTAAGTTGTTGAAGATTGAAATAACATAAAACATTGAAAGTAAAGATTGAAATGATAGATTTAAACAAACACAACAAAAGAAGATTGATTGATTGATTGAAATAAAACAAAATAACAAGATTAAAATGAAGAACAATAAAGTAAAGATGACTTGATAATGTAAAAGACTAGAAATTAAATCCTACATGATACTAGATTAAGTCTAGGTGCACTCTCTCTCCCTAATTTTTAGTTTATATATCCCTACTTTATGCCTTTTACTGATTTGCCCTTCTCCATTACAATTAAGACACCTCACACTTTACTTTATGCTTTTGCTTTTGCTTTTACTTTTTGATTTCTTCTTGATCAAGATAGGTTTTGGAGAATGCCATAATTAGTGATAAGGATCTCCATTTTTGGTCTTCTGAGTTGAGGGCTTTGACCTTTGACCTTTGACTTTGATTTTTTTAGTACTTTTTCATAGCAGCTTCTAATCTTCATAATAAGCTTGATTAAGGCTCCTATTGGTGCTAAGACGCAACTTTTCTAATTAGTATAAATTTCTCTGTAACCTGAAAAAGGCAATAAAAGCTATGAGTTGTCTTTTCATTAAACGTAAGAAGGGCAGTAATGTAGTAATGTAAGGGTAACAAAACACACATTTGGGAGCTAATCAAAACATCCCAAACTTTCTTAGGATTAGGGATTATAATATAGTCTATCTTAGGATTGTTAAAACCAATCCTACAAAAATCCTCACTAAAGATACTTGTAAATTGGGTTTTGCACTGTGTGTTCTTTCTATTTCTTCAATTATTTATTGCGAAATGCCCCAAACCTTGATTTGTTTTCCCAACTCCTAAGCTTTAATCCTCTCACTTAACATTAAATGATTTAATCCATCGTCTGTAGATTAGTAAAATAATTATTAGAGCTTCTAATAAGCACTTATATGGTTATACCAAATGTAGCCACTCTTCGTTTGAATTCAATCACTTCTTGCTCCATTCTCTCTCTTTCTTTCTCTCTCTTCGGTTTCCCTCATTTTCTGGTCCCTTTTTTGTTGAATGATTTAGGGTACAGTCCTCGTTGGGTTTTTATCGAAAAGAATGAATGTTGATTTTCAATTTATTTTTGGTTTTTTAATTTTCATGGTGAACATCTCTCCCTTATTTTGTTAAACCCCAAAGCAAATTTTCAAATCCTTATTCTTCTTGTTCATAGAGATTTGATAGATGTTGCATACCAGTTAAAAGTACCAAATGTCTAGCCTAAATCTTGAATGGAATATCTAATATATTGCCGAATGCAAATAAATATATTTAGTGGTAGTTCTAACTACATATATCATATAGATCACAACCATAATATTTGTGAAGTAAGGTACGTTTGGACTCACTTTGCTCGCCGTTGGCTCGTAATGGTTTTGTTTCAAATCACTGTACAACTTTTTTAGAGCCTCCAAGCGAGTTTCTTTGGTTCTTCTTTAAGCTTCTATAGCTGTTGAAATTATTGATGAAAACAATATTAGAAATTTTAAATGCAAGAGTAAATAGATTATCACATTTTTCATTGTTATATATACTGACCGACATCCATAACACAGGTAACATAACAGTTAAAAGTACCAATATGTCTAGTGACATCTGTAAATCGTGATTTGAGTTAGGGTTTTTGTTGTCCATCTTAAATCTAAGTGGGAAGAATGGTGATGGAGGAAACCCCACCTTTTTCTTGATTTCTCTATTGTTTAATTTTGGGTTTGTTTTTGATGAATAATTAAGTTTAGAACTAGCTATTGTTGTTTTGGTGTTGAAAACATTGAAATAAGAGTTGTTTGATAATGAAAAGTATGAAGAACATGATATGAACAAGGTAACTTGATTAACAAGTTATACTCATTTGATTGAGTTTGATAATGAAAAGTATGAAGAACATGATATGAACAAGGTAACTTGATTAACAAGTTATACTCATTTGATTGATTCAAATGAGTATAACCACTTTGGTTGGGTGAATGAATGAAATAAAAGATGTTTTGAAGAACTATTGTTATGGAAATCAAGATAACACAATTTGAATGGAAGAAAAGCAATAAGATTCAAACAAGCTTCAAGCTTTAAGCAATGAAAATGGAAAATAAAGAAATAACAATTAAACTAGTAATTTAAAACATGTTAATCTACTCCTAATGACCAAAGATTAATTCTAGGGTAAAGTTCTCTCTCCTCTCACTTCGGTTTATATACTTCACCATTTACATATTACAACTTTTGCCCTTATCCTTTAGAAATAAGACACCTCATTAGGGTCTTGAACAAGCTTGCTAATGATGTCAACTTTTGAGTTGAGGACATAATCTTTGGTCTTGTGGGTTAAGGACATGATCTTTTGTCTTTTGGTTTTGAGTCCCTAATTGTTGACCGTTAACTTTGACCTTGACTTTTCTGCACTTTTTCTCCTAAGCTGGAATCTTCCCAAGCAGCGTCAATAGCATTCCTTTCACTCTAAAATGTACGTTTTAGGAATATACGTCCTAAATGGCATGTATCTTGCAAAAGGTAGCAAAAGCTATAAGTTGTTTGTTCCTTAAGCATAAGAAGGACATATTTGAAGCATTGTAAATGTAATAAAATGCACATTTGGGGACTGATCATCTAGCCTAAACCTTGAATGGAATATCTAATATATTGCCAAATACAAATAAATATAGGGTGTTAATATATTCACCACAAACATCTATGCTTTTATTTATTGCAATTGAATATAATGCTAGAATAGGGTTTTATTTATTGTAATTTAATATTATACTATTATTCTCTACTTTTCTTCTAGTTGTGTAGTGTTTTAGAGTAAGAGAAGTATTCCTTGTGTTTGCCTTAGATGGTGATTCATTGAATAGCTGCCCAAGCTCACATAAAAAGAAAGAAGATACTAGTAACATGAACATAGGAACAACCTTAAGTAGAGTTAATTGTTAACAATGTTTCATCCAAGAGGGCATCACACTCGCTCGATTGCCTAATTGTAGTCTACTTGTGAGAACAACCATGAAGCAAAAGGTCATTGAATCAAAAGTATTGGGGGATTATAATCTTTTGAATTCCCTTTTTTATAAATTCTCAATAGTTTAGTTTAGTTTAATTTAGCATTAGAATCTACAATATCTATAATAATAGTTTTTAATCCCTCAAACCCCTTTCCAATCCAGTCCTTCATATAAACATACACTTAAAAGTGGAACGATACCCTACTCATCCTTTACTTATTGAGGGATAATTAGGTTTTGATACTCTTCTATTTTGTTCAACGACCATCATCTATCTATGTCATCCATATACCAGCTCATACATACAAAAAGGAGGCAAGGTCACTTAGCCAAAATAATTTTTTACTCGAATCTTTACTTTTTATATGGCCTTTCACTTTTGGGTTATGTATTTGAAGTTCAATTGATCATTGCATAACAACTTATACAACTAATTGTCTTTCCCTGCTTGTCTGTATAGGTTGTCTAGCATAAGGGAAGTGGTTAATTTGATTAATTTCCTTTGAATGTTTGATCTGGACTTATTACTTGCAAACCGAGTGTTAATACAAATTTTTGCTATGGATGCATCCATTTGTGTTTGGTTTTTATATTGCATGAGTTATATGATTTTGTGCTGCAATTTTGATAATTGTACGCTATAATTTGATGGTTGTGCCTCAAAGTTGAATGTGATTAGTTTTATGTTTTCAAGTGTAGTGATTTGACTTAAGATTTACATATGTAGAGCCTATGGTATGCATTCAATTGCCACTATTTGCAGTATAGTTTAATGGCATCAAATGGTCAATCTTCAGGCCCTAGTGCCCTGTAGCCACCCCCATCAGGTCAAGCAACCCCCCCCCCGGTAAGATCTGAATCACCTAGTGCACTTTCATCAGTTAAGGCTGTCCAGTAAAGGCACTGTTGTTATTGTGTTTTCGTATCAAAATGGGAATGAGACATGTAGAAACTATATTCTAGCAAGAAAGCTGAAAGCCACTCAAGCTAGTAGGTGAGATTTTTTATTTATTTATTTATTTTTACCAGCTCCTTGTTTCAATTTTTATAAGTGGATGTGTTTTAGATCTGGTTTGGTTTGTTAGGTTCACTTTATTTTTATTTTTTTTCTACATACTAAGCTTTTATCACTTCATGCACCTCAACGATTCTTATCTCTTGGTCCCAGAACATTGGTTGAGGAGGATAAGGAGTTTTTAGAGAAGAAAAATAAGTTGTAAGATCTTGAGTAGCAACTTAGCAATGAATCTCAGCAGGTAGTTTGTTTAATTTTTACTATTTATCCTTGTTATCCAGTCCTCCATTTGTATAACCTTTCATGCAACAATCAAGAGTGGAGGAATTCCACCATCTATAAAGAAAGACAATACGGGGATGGAGATGGTGGACAACTTGTGGTTAATCCCACACATTAGTCATTGGAGAATGGCAGCGTTGCCAAAGATGCACTGAAGTAACGCTTGGCTTAGTGTGTGAGAAAGAGCCAAAGTTACAAGGAAGTGCTTTGCGTGCTGAAGAGGAAGTGGAGCGGTTTCGCCCTCTTCACGAGGCGATTTCATCATTTATTTTCTTTGAGTTGTTTCTTCTTTTTTATTTTTTCAGGAAAGAAAAAGAAATCTTTTTCCCATAAATGGTTAGCCTTCTTTATGTATTTGTTGTTTGAGTGAAATACTTTTTGTATCCCATCTTGTTTGCACTTTTTAAACTTTATAAACAACTGCTCACCAGCTTAAAAACTAACACCTCTTCAGAATTGAATGAAGAAATTGTGTCTGCTTTTTTGAGTGGTGATGGTTTGTATCAAAAAGAAGGATTTGTCCAAAAATTAATAGAGCTAATAGGAGCAATGATAAATTGTAAAACGCTAGTTTTACCAATGAATAAAGCTCGCGAGAACTCTGTCCGCTAGTAAAACTAGAACTAAACTCATGCCTAATTTATCAAAGATTTCTACTCTCAATCCTATTGAGATATAGTGGAGTATATGATTCGTTCCACTCCTAGTTCTTTCACATGTAATGTTTTCTAAGTCTAATCAATCTTAACTAAAGTCTAATGAGAGATTTACGAATTATAAACTACGATGCAACTACCCACAAGATACGACTAATTAACTACGGAATCTTTGCGTTGATTCTATGATAAGGAATTAGGGGGATTGATTCCACCTTAACTCAACTTAACTTACTAACGGCGAATAATTAAGTAATCGAATTAAACTGCTACTTGAGAACAATTGGTTCTTCCTAATCCCTAATTACACATGACACTTCTACCAATTCATAACTAGCATGTGAGCGATTAAACCCATTCTCATGGTGAATTAATCGTTTCTAGAGTGGAATAGAAATTACGGCGACTTCTACGATAATCGAATCAAGCTTTCATCAAGGCTTCTCAACCCCTCTAATGGAGGGTTAGCCGAGAATCATTACGCAATTATTTTCGATATGAAATTGAATACGACATAATATAAAGATTCTAACTTTATGAATTTTAACTAAACAATAATCCAACCCGAAATCAATAACTACGAAATGAATAACAAACAATAAATGAAATTAGATCTAACAAATTTAAATGACAAAATCGAATTTGATCAATAATAAACTACTTTATTTATCTAATCAAGCAATAACAATATTTTAAAGGTTTAATCTAAAACAAGGAATGAAATGAAACTAAACTTAATTAAAAACCATTAAAACTAGATCTAGAAGCTATTCTAATGGATACTTTCTATCCTAAGCTACTAGATATCCTCAGAGTTAAGTCTTCTTTGTTGATAAGGAGGAAATCAGACCCAAAATCGTGCATGGGCTTGGAGCCATGAAATCGGGCCCAAAACCCAATTTCTTCAGTCCAAAAAAGGGCTCTTCAGCTAGATTCGGCTTCAACAGACTTTTAGTCCACTTCTGCTCCTCTGATTGGGCCAAAGCTTGGACCATTGGAAAGCTCTTCCCGAGCCGGTCGTTTTGACATAAGGTAGGCCCAATTCCAAGGTCTGAGTCCAAAGATACGGTCTTCGGAAGTCTGTTTCTGCCCGCGTGGACTTTGACTTTTCAAGGTCTGAGTAGGCTTTACAAAGGCTTTGTCTTCTTGAATCTTGGCCTTTAATCACAGAACTCCTTAGCAACCAATCATTGCTCTTTTATCTCATCAAAGTGGCACATTTCTGCACATAATTGACTTTGAAGCCTGAAACGCATAAAAACACGTAATCAGTATTAACTCTTAATTATTACTCACATAATTGGTCTAAAAGTATGATTGTTAAAGAGTTAAAACTACAGTTTTGGGCTCTTATCAAGCAACAAATCGATTTTGACCTAAATAGAATTGAAAGAGAAACTACTCCTACATCCATCTTAATTAACATGGTTTTGCCATCTTTTTACTGTATAAAACATTTTTCTAAGGACTTAAATAAATGCAAAGGTGTACTACTACATGATAGGAAAAGATAATACAGCTGCAGATTGATGTAATTATGCTGCTATACCTAAGTGGACAATTGGAGGCCTGATCTATCCAATCGGTTGTTAGTTGTTACAGCAATCAACTTTTCTTATCTAGTAAGTGTCTAGGCATCTTAGCAGTCTTCTTCTAGTCAATCAAATTGCTAGGAATTGATATCCAACAAATTTTTCATTAGCACTTTTTGTACCTCTAGAGAAAATATGACAAGTGAAAACATTAAAAAATTACTTACACATTTCTGATGTAGCATATGTCATGCATTTTGGGGCATCTAGGTTGGCATTGGATTGTATAGTTCATTGTTTCCCAATTTCCATTGGGATTTTCGACCAAGTTTGACATCCAATGATCTGCATTGTCATTGAAAACCTAAAAATTGATTGACCTACTACTCTACTAGCCATGGGTACAGTCATGGATACCCTAGAAACCAATTAACTCATCACAGTTAGCATAGTTTTTGGAGCTCCTTAGATGACCAAATTTCGCAGCCTATCCATGACAAGATTCTCTATAGATCGAGGGAAGTATTAATATGAGTATGTATATTAATCTTATTAATCTGTAGATCGAGGGAAGTATTAATATGAGCTACTAATCGGAAATATTCTACTTTATAAGTTCATATATTGGAAATCTTAAATTAGATACATATGTGAGTACGTCTTCCGATCATGCCTTTGTTTTTGTTGTCTGAATTTTAATTCAAAATGTTCTAGCATGATCAGTGAATCGGAATAACACTTTCCTTCATTTTATAGTTGGGTAAGTGGAAGCCAAGTGGTTAAAACAAGTTAACTAATTTATTGAAGGCAAGCAAAGTAATGGATGCGAAATGAAGACATTACTAATGGTATGTTAATAATTAGTATCCTTTTGTATGGGTGATGTACTAGTCTTGTACTCTGTAAGATGAAAATATGTTTCTTTATTGATATTTGCAGATATTTTGAACTTTTGATGGAGCGTGTTGATAAAGCTGAACCGACCCTTGAAGCATTGGCTCTTTCTTACTTAATTCTTGGGCCATTTCTGATGTATTTTGGGTGGAAAATTTCTAGTTTAGAGTATATGTATACGTGAAAGGAACTTTGTACTTTGTGTTTTTCTATCATTATAAGATTAATAAAATTATTACTTTTTTAGTTGTATAATACTAATTGTGGATTGTGTTATGTTGAAGTGGTGTGGTGGTAGAATTTGGTTGATATGTAATGGAGTGAACAGGTACAGTTGCATTGTGGGTGGCCTGACCAAAACAAAAGCTCACGAAATCCAATTAATTTTTTTAATACAACAAACTATTAGTAACAGATGTATATCCGTTAGAAATGGATAATTGTAAACAATTAATCAGTTGTAAACAAATTAGTAAGTGTTACTAATAAATTGTAACGTTTGCTATCCGTTATTGAAATTAATTTCAGTAACATTTAATAACCGTTAGTAAGTTTTGTAACGGATATAACTGTTACTAATATCCGTCACTAATATTTGTCACGCTTTTGTGTCAACGTAAGATAACCATTACTAATATTTTTTGTAACGGATGTATATCCATTACAAATCTTCTGTTATGGTGTAGTGGAGGATGCCATAGTTGCGAATCAGAAGCATAAGTACCCTTCAATTTGTGTGAGTGGAGCCTACCTACTTTGGTCTTTATTGTACTCTTAATATCTTGGGTCTCAAAGTGTCTTAGAGTACATATTAGGTTTTTCTTAAAAAAAAAGGGGCATCTCATTAATTAAGGTTACCTACTGTGTTTGTTGTAGTTTTTTTCTGTTGCACACAAGTTTGGTGTGTTGCTAACTAACATTGGTGTAGCTTTAGTAGTTATAATTCCTTAAAACTTGTGGCTAGTGGCCATGTACTTTCATTTATGTTCCTTTAAGTGGTGTTTATATTGGATCATTCATTCATCTTAACTTGGAGAGTTGAGTTATCGGATTGGTAGAACTCCATATATGTTAAGTGTTTACTATTAACTAATTTGCCAATCATTTTTCCTTGATAAAGCATAGGGTCTTAGAAATTGATATTTAAAGTAAGTCAAATTGTGACAGGGAACAAGATGATATAGAGAGAGAGGATGCTTGGTAGTCCCATTATTAGTATTTGATAAACACTATATATAGTTCCGTTTACAACACTTTTTATACAATACCCCCCACCGGACCCTCCAAGATGTTTTAAGGGCTAATTTTTTGTGGATAAAATGTTCTCACCATGGATATTACCTCCATAAAAAATCGGGTTCTTTGAACATTTCTAAGTTTGCCAAAAAGTAGTTACAAAATCGATATTTCTGGACCGTTGATAAAAATTCATAGGTTGAGAGCAATTTTTCCCATGGTTAGGAGTTTTCAAATGAGCTGAATTTTTGTGAAGATGATCTCCATGGTGTGAAGATCATATCTACAAAGAAT
This sequence comes from Coptis chinensis, assembly GCF_015680905.1. NCBI lineage: Eukaryota > Viridiplantae > Streptophyta > Magnoliopsida > Ranunculales > Ranunculaceae > Coptis > Coptis chinensis. Next base: position 45,526,351 of record NC_141456.1, read on the forward strand.
CAAGGCTTAATTCATATTTTCAAAGGGTATTATATAAAACGTTGTATAAAAAGTGTTACAAACGGAACATACCCCTATATATATATAACAATATCTCTATGAACAATGTTCTTTCACTATGGTAATTATGAATAGAGAGTTGCTTCTGCTGCCTATCTTCATTGCGATTTTGTTTATGTGTTTGATAAATTAGACTTACTAGAGATGAGATCAATTTGTTTAAAACTACACTTATCGTAGACAATATTAATTCTTTTATAGGTGGAAGCTAACGGAATAAAATAATTCCCTGTTCTTTTGTTGAAGGTCAGGCCTGTTATCTCCATCCTCTTCGTTTCTATATTAATTTTTTTGTTTTTGTGAATGCCGATGAAGGTTGATTCAAGCTGAATAGAATGTTAGAGTTTCTGGTTGTAAGGTCTGAATTGCTATGTAGAAGTACTCTAGTTTTTCTATATCCAATTTGTTGAATTATTATTTTTTTCTCTAAGACTTGTTGTGATCTTTATGCTTGCCTAATTGCAGCATAATGAATAAATAGCAGGTCAGAACCAATGCAAGTTGAAACTAACGAGACCAAGCGGACTACTTTTGACGTCCTAGAGGTATGACTGTTATTTAGTAGAAGAGAAAAGGGCAATATTTTATAAATGGGTACGGTACTGCATTTCGGTTGTCAACATAAGCTTCGTTAGATTCCATGTTAGCATGTGGTCTAAATTATTCAAAGTTTGTGTGTCCTAAAGGCCAATTAAGAATTGCTAACATCTTTCTTCTTCATTTGTTTTTATTTTATATTTCTTTTCCCAACTAAATCGGTGCGGCCTTGCCACTTGACTTATATTTGAGAACGGTCCTAATGTACTTTGTTTCCTAGCAGTTAGGTCCTTAGTCATTTAGGGTGTAACATAGTTACCGTTAACTTGGGATTTTATTTTTTTTTGCATGATAGACTCTTATTTATTTATTTTGGAATTTGATTTTTTGTAGGTGATGTTTGGATAACGTTCGATGATTGAAAGTCAAACCATGTAAACCATTCTTGTTGAGAGATATTTTGTGGATATTTTTTGGTTAAATGTATGTAAATTTTTGAGATGGTTGAATGTAATGGATTATGTTATTTTGTGAATCGATCACGAACTGGCTAGTATGTTAGATTGGTGACCATGTCAGTGGAGTTTGATTGTATACATTCTAAATGATTTATGCAATTTTCAGGGTATAAAATATTTTTTCTTTTTTCCAAAAAATGTATTTTGTTATGACGGCCTTGCCAAAACCATCACAAATTGAACAAGTTTCTTGACAGTTTTTACTGAAAATTATGACGTTTGTACAAAAATTAATGACGGTTATCATGTAACAATCAATATTTTTCTGCCTATTATGACGGTTTTTAGTCTAATTTTTGACATAAAATCTTTGAAGTATATAATGGCTTTACAAAAACTGTTATAAGTTTAATGACGGTTTTTGTGAACTTATATGGCGGGCTCTATAATGATGGTTGTTTCTTCAACGAAAAAACGTCATTAAACCAATTTTATGAAAGCATTTAGCTGTCATTATAAGTATTTTTTTTAGTAATGCTCCCTACTTCTTTCTGGCCGCAATGAATATCCGCAGTACCCACCATTTCCTTTATCTGACGCCTCTGTCTTTCGGTGATCCCTGCCTTTCTCTAAAGACAATACTACCTTTCCTGACTTTCTGAAATCCTTCTGCATAGTGTCCTCATACCTTATGTATTTTTCGACCCGTGGATACAACTCGTGCAATGTCGCGATCTCATTTTTAGCCATGGACTGATGTACTCCCGTTCCTGGTCGCATACCTCTTTCAAATGCTATTACCACTGTCCTTTCGTCCATATTCTCTACCTTCAATGTCTCGGCTTTGAATCGGCACAGATAATCCCTTACTGATTTTGCAGATCTTTACCTAACATTGAACAAAGTTGCGATGTCCACCACTCACCGTTTATGATGTATGAAATGGTCTATAAATGCCTGCTCCAACTCCTAAAAACTATTTATGCTCCTCGACAGTAATCGGTAATACCAGTCTAATCCCCTCCCCCCCCCTTTTAGGCTAGCTGGGAACATCATGCACCACAGCCCATCATACCGAGCTTCTTGCCAAAGAGGCATCTGTTGTCAAAAATAATGAATGTGATATGCTGGGTCCCTTTTGCCGTCATACCTTTTGAACCTGGGTTGATTGAACCGTTTCGGAAGCTCTGAAGTCCATATAGCATCCGCCAACGGGTTATGGTTCAGGCCAGGCACCACCTGACTAGCTGCTCCCATTTGGGCTTTCGCCTGTTGAAGGTTTGCCTCCTGATCATTGTTTATCATCTTATGAACTTGCTCCATCGTAATGCCGGTCACCGGGTTCTCAACGAGGTCCGGACCCTCATTTTCATTATCAGATTCCCCACTTGCTTCCGCTCTCGCTTCCTCCTTTGCCGTTTCTCTTTCCTTTCTGAGTGCATCATTCTCCTCTCTCAATCTCGCAATCTTTTCTTGCATAAGCCGTGTCTCTTCTGAGGCTGAAGCAGTGGTTGTCTCCTCTCCTTGATCTCCCCCTTCATCGCTTACTACCTCCGCCTCAGGCTCCTGCACCACCACCTTTCTCGGTCTGCCTAACCCTCTCTTCCCTACTGTTGCCATCTTTACATTGCTTTGATCTTTCGGTTCCCACAGATGGTGCCAAATGTTGTATCTCACTCACTACTACCTCTCTCTTTTTCTCTCCCCCTCTAGGTCTAGCCCTCTCTTGATTATGAAAAAGCCTCCCATTTCTCTCTCCTTCTCTTTCCTCTTTATACCATTCTCCCCTTTCATCCCAATCATCCATCTGTCCCTCTATCTCTCGACCTTCTTTTCTCTACGTGTAGGGTTCCCATATAGTACCTATGAGTCCGTACACCGCACCTCCGCAGCATATGTTACTACGGGTTCATCCCACCACTGATCTCCCATACCCCGAATCCTACCACCACAAAGTTCCTTTTGAAGTCTTTTTTAGATTTTGTTAAAAACACTGCATCATTCTTATAGATGATTGTAGATGAACGATTTTGTGACTGAACTAGAGCGGCGGCCTGTTGCTCACCCTAGAGATCTAGACTACACCCTTTTGTACTTTCTTTTTTTTCCTAATACATTCTAATTTACTGAGCAAAAAAAAATATATATATATATCAAGAAATGAAAATGAACAAAGCCCCAAAATTAGAAATAAGAAAGAACAAGTAAAAAAAATAATGCACTGAAAATTTACTAAAGTTTGTCATCATTAGCAAAACAATAATAAAGCGTTCATATGTCATACTCCAAAAGTAACAACAACATTTCGTCTAGACCACATTTCTATTCATATATCATTACCATACCTGAAAATGAATACTAAATTAAGTAAGAAAATCAAGAACAATTTGTAGTGCAATTATTTTGGGTATTCAAAAAAATCCAATCAAGATAATGAGTTTCCGCCCTATGAGTTTAATACCTTACCATCTCTCCACGTACTCCTTTTTCATTCCATTTCGTCAAGTACGATTTCAATGCAAAGATTCCGACTACTAAATAACCATTATTATCTCAGTCTATTCCTATTTTGTTCACTGAATCATTTATTGCTACAAACTGAAGGCTCAAGCAACGAGACTGATCTTGTCTCTTTAATCGACATTAAAGATCGAATACAAGGAGGTTTAAGCTCGTGGAACAAATCCTTTCACTTCTGCAATTGGCAGGGCATCACATGCAGCAAGCGTCATGCTCAAAGGGTAATAGGACTAAACCTTTCTGGTCTGAGTTTAGTTAGCAACTTATCGTCACACATCGGTAATCTCAGTTTTCTCCGGACCATTTACATCCAAAACAACAATTTCTATGGTGAAATTCCACAAGAAATTGGTCACTTGTTTTGTCTTCGACGTTTAAGTCTCTATAATAACACTTTTGGAGGCAAAATTCCAGTCAGTCTATCCCAGTGTACTGACCTGATGGGCTTGAACTTGGGTAGAAATAAGCTATCTAGCTTGATTCCTACCCAACTTGGCTCATTATCAAATCTTGATTTTCTGTCTCTTGAGAATAACAATCTCATTGGGGAAATCCCACCTTCTATAGGTAACCTTTCTTCTCTTACAGTCTTTTCAAAAGGTGAAAATAGGATGGAGGGAAGTATTCCAAACTCATTAGGTAAATTGTCAAGCCTAAAATATTTGACGATTAGTATTAATAGATTTTATGGTGAAGTTCCACCATCAATTTACAACATCTCATCTATATATAATTTGGATATCGATAGTAATCAATTCACTGGTACTCTTCCACCAGACATTGGTATCACTCTTCCTAATCTCATAATACTTGATGCGGGCGAAAATCAACTATCAGGATCTCTTCCAATGTCATTTGTTAATGCTTCTAAGCTCCAACAATTAGATCTATCTCATAATAATTTCACAAGACAAGTTCCAATTAACTTGGGGGCTTTGAAAAATTTGTCTTTGTTGGATGCTAGTGATAATAATCTTGGAAGAGGAGAAGCAGATGATTTGAGTTTTATCACTTCTTTGACCAACTCAAGTAATCTGCACCTTCTGTCTTTCACCAGTAACAATCTCGGAGGTGTTTTACCCAACTCTATTTCCAACCTCTCCACCCAGATTTCGGAGTTATATCTAGGAGGCAATAAAATATCAGGAACAATCCCAAAAGGGATTGGGAACCTTGTAAACCTGATTGGATTAGGACTTGATGATAATCGTATTCATGGGAGTATTCCAATATCTATTGGAAATATTTAGACATTACAAAAGTTGCATCTTAATGACAACTACTTGACTGGATTCATCCCACCTTCTCTAAAGAACATCACTCAATTGTCCTTTTTGGATATATCAAGGAATAGATTGGAAGGAAGCATTCCTTCAAGTTTTGGTGGTTTTCAATTTCTGCAATCACTAAACCTTAGTGGAAACAATCTAAACAGTACCATACCTCGACAAATCTTTGATATTCCTTCTCTGTCAATTTTTCTTGACCTCTCTCAGAATTCTTTTTTAGGTTCCCTACCTCAAGAAGTAGGTAACTTACAAAATCTTAAAATACTCGATGTCTCTGGAAATAAGTTAGCTGGTGAAATACCTAGTACTCTTGGTAAGTGTCAAAGTATGGAAGAACTAAACTTGGAGAACAACTTGTTTGAAGGAACAATTCCTCAGTCCTTGAGTTCTATAAAGAATACACGATATATGGACCTATCAAAGAACAACTTGTTAGGTCGAATTCTGCCATATTTGGAGAACTTTAAATACCTCCAAACATTGAATATGTCTTTCAACAAATTCGAAGGTGAGGTACCAATACAAGGAATCTTTAAAAACATACGTTCTACTTCTGTAGCAGGAAATCTCGAGCTTTGTGGGGGTAATGAAGATCTGAAACTACCAAAATGCCAAAGTAAAAATACCAATAAACATGGAAAACCTGTTTCTTTTAAGCTTGTAATTGCCCTCAGTCTAGGCTTGCTATTTGTTTTGGCATCATGTTTTCTCATTCGTTATTGGAAAAGAAAGCCAAAACGTAAATCTTCTTCCTCATCAATGAAACAACAACATTTAAGGGTTTCTTCCTCGTCAATGAAAGAACAACATTTAAGGTTTTCCTACAGAAAACTTTTTCAAGCAACTAGTGGTTTTGCTCCAACCAATATTCTTGGTTTTGGTAGTTTTGGATGTGTATATAAAGGAATGCTCCAACAGGATGAAACGATTGTTGCTGTTAAGGTTTTCTACCTTCAACATGTAGGTGCTTCAAAGAGTTTTGTGGGTGAGTGTGAATCCTTGCGAAACATCCATCACCGAAATCTTGTTAAGATCCTAACTTCTTGTTCTAGTACGGATTTTGAAGTTAATGATTTCAAAGCACTAGTTTTCCAATTCATGCCAAATGGTAGTTTAGAGAAGTGGTTACATCCAGAGAGTGATGATGGACCAGATGCTCAACCAAGAAATTTGAATGTACATCAAAGACTAAATATCGCTATCGATGTGGCTTCTGCTCTTAACTATCTTCATCACCAGTGCCATGTTTTAGTTATTCACCGTGATCTAAAGCCAAGCAATGTTCTTCTTGAAGATGATATGGTAGCTCATGTGAGTGATTTTGGTTTGGCAAAGCTTCTTTGGAGATCATCGGAGAATCCATATAACAGTCAGAGTGCTTCAATTGGCGTAAAGGGATCTATAGGCTATGCAACTCTAGGTGAGAATTTTAACATATCTGTAGTAAAACTAATGCATAATCATTTTGTCCACTGCACTAATTAACGACTAATGTTGCATTCATAATTTTTCGTATTTCAATCTAACTATACATTCCCATTGTATGAACTTTTAAAAACGTTATATGTGAAATTATTGAAATGCTTAAGATTAACCGTATTCAATATTTTAAATTATAAACCATGAGTGTTGATCAGTACTTTATAATTGTTGTTTGAAAGATGTACGTGGAGTACCATCCCATCAAATAAAAGACAACAATTCAAAATTTGCTTATTCATCCTATCATTAATAATTACATCTTTTGAGTAAGAACCTTGTTCATACTTCATAGAACTCAGACAAAAGTTGTCTCCCCAATAGTAGAACTAATTAAAGTAATAAATTGCTGAAACTAGGTCTTGCAGTACATGGTGGTACTTCCTTCTTGTTGATGGCTTCTGTGGCAATATTGCTCTCATGGAGTCAAAAACAATTGTTTCTGAATTTGAACATTTTGGAGTAAAAAAAAAACATAAATTGATCAGCCTTATGAAACTTGTAGTTCTCGAGACCTATTGGACTATTGATATAGAATAGGGATGTCAATTGTTATCATGTTTCAACTTAGAAGCTGTTAAATTATTCTCCTTTTTTTAAACCAAATAACATTTGTGGTGGATATACAAATTGCAGAGTACGGTATGGGTGGTGAGGCTTCCATACAGGGTGATATGTACAGTTATGGAATTCTATTGTTGGAAATGTTCATAGGAAAGAGGCCCACTGATGAAATGTTTAGAGATGGTTTGAACATTCATAATTATGCTAGCAACGCTTTGCCAGATCAAGTTCTTCATAATTATGCTAGCAACGCTTTGCCAAATCAAGTTCTACAGATTATTGATCCAATACTTCTTTCTGAAGAAGATCAAATGACGAGAGATACTAATAACACCAGAAATCAGAGTGAGAGAAGAACTAGACTTCTGGAGTGTGTGACTAGCATAATTGAAGTCGGGGTTTCATGTTCACTATAAACACCATCGAGCGAATGGAAGATGTCACTGGAAATTACACTTGATAAAGAGAGATATTTAGGCACCGACATTCATGAAGAAGGGATGATTTGTAGGTGCAACTCGTCTTCTACAATAACAACTACGGAAAGTGTATGAGATAATGTGTTCTTAGTGCAACTTTATTATCGAGCTTTGTTTAACTCATTTACTAGTGAGTTAAATTATAAAACAGAGTATTCCCTCTTTACCAAAAAAATAAGAGTATTCCCTTGTCAGTGCATCTTTTTCTTAAGAAGCTGAGTTTCTACAGTTACATTTCTTTTAATTCTTTTTTGTTGCAAATTTCAACTTATTATTAAAGCTTTCCATAAGACTATGCATCGCAAGCATTTGGGATCTTCTAGTTTCACATCACGAAACGTTAAATTGTTTATTAGCTGTCTGCGCCCAATTTAATAAAATGTGTCCCAGCCTCACAAGGTCGATTTCAGTGCAGGGGAAGGGGATGATCTCTCAACTTGTCTATAATGAAATCATGTTAAAGTTTGTACAATGCAATTTGACTCTTCGCTCCATAGTCATTCTCAACTTCAGTAAAGGTAAGGCCATTAGCAAGAACTTAGAAATAAAATACCACACTTTAAATAGAAACAAGAATAATTTTCACATGCCTTGAAAATATTCAGGGTTTGTTACTTTGAGGCTCCAACGACACTGAAGAACAATTATAATGTCTAGCGCTTAAGGGGAGCTTAGATGGTGTAGTCTATGAATCAAGGAGAGTTTATAAAACTATTGTGCCTGAGCTATGAACAAGAGGTAAAGCAAGTATGGGATACACAATTGTATGGCACTTCAATGTACACCTCATGCCAAAAACTGAAGATCCTCAAATCCTAGTTAAAGTTATGGGCTAGAAAGTACTTGTCTGAGCTGAGTCAGAAAATTGAAGCAACAAGAGGAGAGTTGAAGGATATACAAATACAACTACAATCTATCCTTGTTTCACTAGCAATTGAAGAAAAGGAATCTAGGATCAAACTGAGCAAGTTGATTGAAATTGAAGAAGTGGATCTTAAGGAAATGGTAGATGATAAGCACCCAAAACTGTAATATAAAATCCTATAGAGACATAACATTTTGGTTAATTATGTGTTTACTAATCATGAAATAATCGTATTTTCATACTTTTGCAGGTTTGAGCAATCAACGTGAAAATGAGGATAAAAACCAATAAATAATCGTATTTTTGTACTTTTGTAGGTTTGAGCAATCAACGTGAAAATGAGGATAAAAACCAGTATTTAAGCACAGAATAGGGTGTCTACATCAAGTTTCCAATTTAGCTCACGTGAAGCCCAACTAAAGCCCAGGGAAGCAAAAATGACAATTTCAAGTCAGAACAGGATGAACATGCCGAAAAACATCAAACTCCATAAGTTCATATCTTCTGAACCTGGACTCCAATGGCGGCAAGTGAACCATCAGAATGATCAGTGCAATGAGCTCTACACAAAGACGGGACTTTGTAAAAAGTCAACTTTTGGACCCACCACTAGTCGAAGTATGAGGGACCCACTATGCGGACCCACAAAATCTAGTGATGAAGCTCACACATCAAGCTTTAGCCCAAGTCAAGCTGCCTTGAAATGAATCAAAGACTTTTGTGCATAACTTTGGCACAAAGTCATCAAATGGGATTAGGTGGCACAAGATTAATTAGGTGCATAAAAAACCTAATTGGTGGCATGATGAGATGGCATCAAAGTCTTGAATTGGTAGCGTGAAATTCTTGATTAGGTGGACGCAAATTAAGCTTTGGCACAAAGTCTTGCTTGATTAGGTGGAAAATAATTAAGCTTTGGCAAACAAAGTCTTAGTTGGTTGGCAATTGATTTGGTGGCATGCAAAATCATGATTTAACATTTAATGATGTAGTTGAGTGTTGGATAGTCACATGGAGCAAAAGGAAAATAAAAGCAATCTCTTGCTTTAAAAGAGAGGCTTCAGTAGCAAGAAACAACTTTTGCTCCATTAGTTAGTTTAGTTACGGAGTAAAAAGTTTACATGTTTTTAGTTTCTAGTTTTGTCAATTCTTAAGCTTGTAATATGTTTTCAACTCTAAGTCGATAATAAAAATCTTTTCTAAGTATAAATTAGAATTCTATTTCCTTTTAGTACTTCATATAAATCTCCATTAGATTTCTTGATTAGTGATGTTAGCCCTTTTGATAGATTGTCGTATTTGTTACACAAATCCTCAAAAGATACTAATATTCAATTTCACCTTACTCACGTGATTCACGTGTATAATTAGAGTCAGGAGTTCGTCCAAACCTTAGGACTAGGCCAATTATCACACCTGAAATTTTACCCTTAGAGAACCATGTGAGAAGGTTTTTTAATGATATATTTCTACTTCCTAAGATGAATTACTAAACAAGTTATTAGAAATTACAAGTTTGTTTCTTAAATAAAAGAGAGAGAAAGATAGGAGAGAATTAATCTTACGCATGCAAAGATTAGTTTCATAACTTTTTAGAAAACAAAATCACTACGTCTCTAATCCGTTTTGGGTTCACAGAAAAAACCGAAAATGGACTTAAGTCTCAATCCCTAACACAATATACCTATCTCTAAACATATCATGCTAGTATGTGCAATTGAACTGATATTTCATCTCTGAAATATCATTCTAACTCCTAGTTCTATTTTACAATAGTTGATCAAATAATTGGTCAATATCTGTCATTTTGGGACAGGATGAGAAATAGAACCTAAGTCTCTAAGTAATGATTCTGGAATCCAAAATCATAGCCTAATCCTCACATGAGCAGCATTAACCATTCCCTTAGAGGTTTTTAGCTCATGATCCTTAGAGTGATTTGATATGCAATTTTGTTATATGCTAAGTTAAGATAGATAAAAGAAGAGGAATGAAAAGAACTGAATTGAACTTAGGAGAAAAAGAAGTTTTTATTTAGAATTCAAAAGCAAGTGGCCATTAACATTATTACAAAAACTTAAGCTTAGCTAAAAAATAAAAGCATGCATGTATGAGAGTGCCTCTCTCATCTTCCCAATCAATACATATTAGAGTCTTTTCCTTTCCTCCACTTTAATTTCATCTTATCTCCAAACAAATCAAGCCAAAACTAAACACTATTTTTGCACAAAAGTCTAATCAAGGCATTTGAAGACAAGCAAGGTGTCAATTTGTGCCAATAATTTGTACATTTTGTCTTGACTTGCTCCATGATTGATGACTCATCTAATCTTGTGGGCTTGCAAAGTGGGTCCACATGCTGTGTCCAGTGGCAAGACGAGATTTTGGTATTTTTACAATTTCCTGCCTTTGCGTAGAGCTCGTTGCACTGATCGTCTGAGCAGTTTACTCACCAAAATCGGAGTCCTGGTTGAAAAGATATAAGCTTCGGAAGTTTGATGCTTCTGTGCACGTAATCCCATTCTGACTTGATTCTGTGTTGATTGAGTCTCCGGGCTTTAGTCCGACTTTGTTGGGCTTCACATGGGCTTGGTAGGAAGACTTCAAATATATACATTATTCCCGTGCTTTAATACAAATTTTATCATCATTTTTACATTAACTGCGAAAACCTGCAAAAGTACGAAAATATAATTATTTCATGATTATTAAACACATAATCAACCAATTTGCTATGTCTCTACAGGGTTTAATATTACAGTTTTGGGTTCTTATCACACCACCCCTAAACAGCACTTTGCCTGTCCTCAATCAAAGAAGAGACATTAAACAGATAAGTAGCCAAAAATGTGCAGTCATAAGTTAATTCTCATTTCGCAGAGTGTGTCTGCATTGACCATATGCAACAAGGCCTTAAACCACTAGAAATTCCCTAGTGGACGAGTTATAGCCTCGTGAGAGTTTTCCAGAGAAGATACTCACAAACTTCATATATACTATGATGACTTAGTAACAAAAACTTGTTTCCTAAATTAATCTCAGATATCTATACATCTCCCTAGCGGGGAACGAGGATTAATTCCTTTTGAAACTCAAGTTAATATGCATACAATAATTAAAAACATCTATATATGAACATGCATACAGTGAACCTTACATTGAAATGTACAAGCAGGGCCATTTCTAGATCCTTTGGAGAGCGTCCCTAAATAAGTTCTCACAGGAATATTTCGAAACACAAATTCACTCATAATTTTTCCACTCAGGTTTCGCTAACTCCAGTGTGCAGTGGCACACGTTTTCTCACATCTCAATGATAGTTAGAGGAGCTGAGGTCGATCAATCACATCTACTACTTATTATCACACCATCATATTCCTAATTGAGCTAGAGGTCTTTATTAGGTATTCTGGGGATTAGGTGGTGGTGTAAAAGAAAATGAGAATGGAAAATCAACATTGATACTGATAAGGATTTTTACAAATAATTAGGACAAGCGAGCAACAAGCTGCGCCGCAAGTCCTTTCTGAATAGCAAATCCTATTCTTCTAAAAACAAACTCATTAGAACCAGCTGTCATAATGTTACTGTCCATAACTTTCTGAAGTCTCTTGAGAAGCTCAACAGACTGTTGTTCCAAGAAACCGAAAGTATCGAAACTAAACAAAATGAAACAATGCTAGTTAGCCGTGCAAGCTTCCTCATGCTTTTCCATCTTCCCTGTCGCTGCTCTCTTAGCTGCTTCTCCCACCTCAAAGACTCCATTCCCAAGCCCTACCAACGGAGAGGCTCCAGTTACATCAACACATGCATGTCTCCCCTCAGACCAACTATATATCAATACATCCGTAGGTCAAAGTGTAGATCTTCCCTCATTCGGATCAGTGAGAAAATTCACAGGAGCCTCCTTCTTCACTTATACCCCAGCCCTTCAAAATACATCACATAAAATATCTCTGACATGATCATGTTGGTATTTGAAACCTAGAAAATGTCTACAATGTGTTGCATGGTCCCCGAAAGCATCTAGTCTACTCTTTTTGCAAACAGGGCATAAACCACCATCAGAGTACAAAGAAATCATGAGACGGTACTGGAGAATAGAACGATACTCCACCGACGACATACGCTGTCCAAGTCCCTCCATCAGAATAACAAGTAGAAAATCCTTTGCGTGTTCTGACTGCAAGCATCCAATGACTGCTTTCTGATGAGTAGATAACACAAATTCCCTCTCAAGACCAGCAACAATCTTACTATAGAACGCTTCCGCCAAAACTTTTTGTGGTTTTGAGGGGACGGTAGCATTCCCAGCCATAGAACTGAGGTCAAAATCGGGTAGACAAAGACTCAATGCCCACTGCTAGCAACATCAAGAATCTCATTTAAAGGCACTAGCCCACAACTCCTAAGAATGTGGTTCTGAAGCTTAGAAGTCTGACAACGGGAGGCCACAAAAGCAAAAGTATAGACATCAGTGGCACAATAAATACCTAACCCACCAAGACATAATGGGAGTCTCGATAAACGCCACTACAAATCACCAAAGGTAGGACCATCAGAAACCACAATACGTTGGAGAACACTGCGGAGATGTTGATCAAAAGTCTTAGCTGCCTCTCTAAAAAGGGATGGTGGATAAGTACGAATCGCAAATACCAACTTAGAGAGCCCAGAACAAGCACGTAAGAGAGCTAACTCACACTGTGGATCGTCTAATATAGCTAAATGGTCCATCAAAGTCGCAACCTTTTCAACACGTTTGCAAGCAAGGCCCATAACAAAGGATGGATCAGTGCTGACCGCACCTCCAAGCAACCTGACTCCCTACTGAGGATGGGACAAATCTGAAGGAAAGAGACTAGGAGTGGAGTGACGTTGATCCAATGATGGCCAAAATATCTCAGTTTTAGCCACATTAAGAACCAGCCCATAAGAAGGTCCTTCTTCCTGAATCATACCCAAAGCTGTCGCCACCTGTTTTGTATCTCCAATCAGAGTCCCATCATCTAGATACCAAGCATGTAGCAACAACTGACAACTAGACTGGATATGTAGAATCAGGGGATGCAACACCAGTGCAAATAGAAAGGGGCCCAAAGGGTCGCCTTGCTGGACCCTAGTAGCAGACCATATGTAGCTATCCCCCATATATAACCTCGCAGGTTGACAATACAAGTACTCAACCTAAGGGGCAATAGTTGGGTAACAGATACGAACCTCTCTCAACATGGTAGTCCGATCAACCATGTTAAAATCATTCTGAAAATCTACAAGCAGCATCGAAAGAGAGGTATTGTCCCAGTTAGCATACACTATGAGGTTAACAGCATGCAAAATCGCTTCTGCACCATTAGAAACACCGACCATACTGAAAATCCTGTAAGTATCCTACCACATCTTGGGAAACTCCTTTCATTGCAATCTTGGAGACTAAACGACGCCAAACTATCCCCACAACTATAGGACGAATACTATTATCCGGCTTGAGAAGTGGAGTAAGCGGAGCACTCGCAATGAATTCCACTAACGGCTATGGACATCGTCCCTATAACCAAAGATTCACCACAGGGGTCAATGTATCTAGCAAATCAGACGATATAGCTGCTGCAGCACCACTCATGGCATCCAACAAATGCTGAGCTCAAAAACCATCATGACCATAAGAAGTACCTTTCGGAAATGACCTAATACATGACAATAAGGCATCTCTTTCTACCACTAAAGGAGGCTCAGCAAAAGGAATAGTCAGTATCACAGGTGGTTGTCGCATCGGGTGTTTCTCCTCTAAAGCACATATAGTCTCCGCAGTATTGGAGGCAACTCCTGCTGATGATAATACTTTAACCGCTGCAGCAAAATGTCCATCAGCAACTTTCTATAAGCAACGACGAACATTCTGAGTGGAGGTAAATTTCCTAGTTGGCTGGACTGAAGGAGACTCTATTACAGACTCTAAGAGACGAAACATCCTACTAGGCTCATTCCATGTCATCAAAGCATGGAGAATTTGTTTTTGCTGAAAGTTTTTCCTAGTGCCAGAACGACGTTCCTAACGATTCTGTGGTCTAAAAACTTGCAGAGTGCAACGCAGCAAGAGGAGGAGATGAACCCAAGGCATAACTGAATTAGGATCAGTTGTAATATCCCAGAGAGCCGATTTCAGTGCACCCAAAAATGCCAATCGACAAGCACGTGGTATACTTTTCACGGTTTGGAAAGGTATACGAAATGCATTATCCAGTAATTTCTCATTAAGAAAAGAAGGAACAAGCGGATTAGGGGTATCACCACCACCCCTCTGTGTCGTGGATGCAAGATCTATAGTGTTGGGCTTAGGAGGCGGCTGTGGTATGCCCACAATGAAACATGGGGATTCCCCATTCTCCATCAAAATAGGTGGTGGTATGATAGCATCTGGATGACGACACGGTATACCAAGTGCGTGGATACCAAGACAACGACCACACATCCATTTGTCTATTGACTTTAAGGAATTCTCCAATAACAAATACAAATCACAATCATCCTTAAGTTCATCCCGTACCCTATCAATACTTAACTGACACCCTACGTGTTATTTATCAAAATGCGTGAGAAAGTAAGGAATAGTAAAACCATTACCGTTTACCCCATTAGTGCATCCATGACGATCACGAAAAGGGCAATGAACACGTTTCTTAAGAGGCAGGGCAATAGAACTAGAAGAAACAACTTTCTTCTTTCTCATATCTAAATCATGTCCACAACTCAACAAAACCCAAATCCAATCAAACAAAGCCCAAAATATGCAAATTCCAAATCCTGTCAGCAAAACTACAAATCCTAAACCTCATCCCACCAACAAACAAAACCTAAACCAAAACCTCTCCGGCAGAACAAACCAGCCCAAAAAAGTTTATCTCCGACAGCCACAAAAACCCAACGAATGAGTTCACCAAAGCAACCCAAACCTAACGAACCTAATACAAGTCATTTCCTACCCCAAACCACCCCGAATCAGTTGCGGGAGGTAGTGGTAGAATCCAACAAAAACGATGAAGCTTCTCGGGTGTTTGCGAGTGGAGGCTTGGGTGTGTAATGGTGTTTAGCGGTGGGGATATGGAGGTGTGGCAAAAGTGTGGCGCTGATTTTTTTATTTTTTTTAAAAAAAACTTAAGAAACATAATTTTATTTTTCTTCTCTTTTTCTCTCCTTAAGAAAATAACTGATTTTTATTTGGAACAAGTCTTTCTCTTCATTTTTCTACATTTCATCCTATTTCTCATACTCATCATTTAGGTAGGTTTATTTTATTTGGGGTTAATAGATGGGTAAGGAATTTTTGGTGGAAGTGAAAGGTTTGATGAAAGGTTTAGTGGGGTGACTAGCGGTGAAATTTGTAACATGTATGAATTTTTGGCTATGTCTATCCAAAGAATGCCTAAATTCTCGCCTAGGGTTCAGATGGTGATCAAGTAAGTAGACACGTGATTTTTTCTATTAGGAAAAACTACTTTTTGTGTCATTACTCACATATCACACATATCGAGGCTTTTTGGTTAGAGTCTCACAAGATTGATAATTTAAGTAAACTAATTGTAAGTTCCAGAAACTTACTGCTATGTACAATCGATGATACTCAGCGCATGAATACTCATGAAAAGATGTAAAAACTATTGCGTACGTATTATCTTAAGTTTCTTAAGAACAAATCCTAATTAGAATGCTAATGCGAGATTTCTAGACAATTTTCATCATAGAAAAGGAAACAAGACTTTGTCACTAACTACATTCACTAAAAAGAAACTAGAAACTATAGACAACCTACAATTTGCCTAATTTTTGCTACAGGTTTACAACACCCCCAAACAGAATGATGCTTAGTCCTCGAAGTATCAAGAGAGAAAGAAAGAAATTACCTAAGAACTGTGAGCAAAATTAGGGCTGGATAGCTGCAATAGAAAGTTATATTATACAAAAATAAAAGTGATAGCACACCAATGCAACAATATACAGTTAGATATATATACACAGTGGCCTACTCAAATTTACCAACCACTAGGTCCTTATGTTATCACATTATCTCGAGTGAAATGCATTTCCTTAGCATTGCGCCAATAGATAATGGTTTGCCAAATGGTGTTCCATTGTTGTTCCCCCGATTCGTTCAAATGTGTCAACATATCATCGTCATTAAGGTAGCAACGAACATACCTCAGGTACCGTGAAGGACGTTCATGCCATTGCCAAAACATTAGTGAACGAATTATTTTGTTCCCTGGACACATAGAACCTACTTTAACCCAGTCGTTAAAAGTAGCCAAAAACTGTGGGAAATGTGTCCTCATAATTTGGCAAGCGGTTACAGGTAAAAGTAAATACTGATGCTGAACTGTGCGAGCTCTTTTCAGATTGGTGATAACACATTTTATGATATCAAAGAATGTATGACCTTGAGCAAGTATATTGAATACTACACAAGCAGCATCATTGGCAATAGAAAAATGACAATCTCCCATGATGTTCAGAAGGATGAACAACATTGCATTCCCCACGTTCATAGTCATGCTTACTAATGGAATGGGGGTTTCTGGCCATCTGCTAGGTGTAATGCCTTCATCTTTAATTACAAGACCATCACCATATGTTTCATGAAAAGTAGGACATGAAAAGGAACGGGTAGAGTTCTGGGGGATATATGGCCATGTTGTCACCAACTCGTGATAGGGAAGATCCAAAGTTAGGGCAAGTGTTGGCTCATAAAAGATATGTTATGTGCCACCAACTTGGATTGTGAACACGTCTAAGAAGAAACCTTGAGCATGATAAAATGCTTGTGTGTTGAAGTTGTGTAAGTGGTGTGTAACTTTAAAATAGTATTGTAAGAAGTGAGGTTCATCCTAAATTGTTTAGAGTTTGAGTGTGGGAGTTAAGAAGAAGAAAGGTAAACTCTTGGTAAAGACTTGTTTAGTTTAAGCTAATGAAGACATGAAAACTCAAGTTGTTTGGTATGTAAATGACATGAAAACATTGAAATAAGTATTGATTGAAGATTGAAACAAGAACAACAAGATAAGATTGATTGATTGAAACAAACAAAGCAAAATAATAAGATTTAAATAAAAGGAAATGAAGAACAATAAAGTAAAAGACTAATTCTTGCAAACCAAATGGTTTGGACCCTAAAACAATGGATGTCTTCTCTCTCCCTAACTTTTAGATTATATACCCCTACTTTTGCCTTTTACTGATTTGCCCTCCTCCATCACTTTTGAGACACCTCACACTTTACTTTTACTTTTGCTTTTTGATTTCTTCTTGACCAAGGTAGGTTTTTGAGAATGCCATAGTTTTAGATGAGAGCTTCTATTTATGGTCTTCTAAATTGAGGGGTTTGACCATTAACTTTGACCTTTTTAACACTTTTTCATAGTAGTTTCTGGTCTTCATAATAAGCGTGATTAAGGCTCCTTTAGGTGTTAAGACACAACTTTTATGATAAGTGGCCTAAAATTCTTCGTAACCCGAAAAAGGGAACACAAGATAGGAGTTGTCTTTTCATTAAACCTAAGACGAGTTGTAATGCAGTAATATAAGGGTAATAAAATGCACATTTAGGAGCTGATCACCACCCCCAAATAACATCTTGCTTAACCTCAAGCAGGGATGAGAGAAAAAACTAAGATCACAAATGAGTGATTTATTATAAGTTATAATAATCTCATTTTGTATTGTGCGATTGCATTAACCATATGCAACAAGGCCTTAAACCACTAGGAATTCCCTAGTGGACGAGTTTTAAGCCTCATAAGAGTTTTCCAGTGAAAGTACTCACAAACTTCTTCTATTTAGTACAAAGGTCTTGTTTCCTTAGTTATTCTCAGAAGTTCATACACCTCACTAGCGGAGAATACTGATAAGAGCCCAAAACTGTAGTTTTAACTCCTTAATAATCATACTTTTAGACCAATTATGTGAGTAATAATTAAGAGTTAATACTGATTACGTGTTTTTATGCATTTCAGGCTTCAAAGTCCATTATGTGCAGAAATGTGCCACTTTAGCGAGATAAAGGAGCAAAGGTCGGTTACTAAGGAGTTCCGTGAATAAATGCCAAGATTCAAGAAGATAAAGCCTTTCTAAAGCCCGGTCAAAAGCTGAAAAGTCGACGCGGGCAGAAACAGCACACAAGTCAGCAGAACTTCCGAAGGCCGTATCTTTGGACTCAAACCTCAGAATGGGGCCTATCTTATGTCAAAACGACTGGCTCGGAAAGAGCTTTCCAATGGTCCAAGTCTTGACCCAATCAGAGGAGCAAAGTGGACGAAAAGTCTATTGAAGCCAACTGCAGCTGAAGAGGCCTTTTTGGACTGAAAGAATTGGGTTTTGGGCCTGATTCTCTGGCCCAAAACATGGCTCCAAGCCCATGCACGATTTTTGGATTTGAAAGTATAAAAACAAAAGCTTAGCTCTTTTTGTTAAAGGTAGATAGTTAGACCTAGATTAGAAATTAGATTAGTAGCCTCCATTAATTAGTTTTAGATCTTAGTTTTAAAATTTCATTCCCTGTTTTAGATTAAAACTTTAAATCATTGTTCTTTATTAATTAGATAAATAAAATAGTTATTCTTGTCAATTTCGATTTTTGTCATTTACAATTTATTAGATCTAATTTCAATTCTTGTTATCATTCAATTCTTAGTTATTAATTAGATTTCGATTATTGTTTAGTTAAATTTCATAAAGTTAGAATCTTTGTAATATGTTGTATTCAATTTCAATGGGAAATGATGGTTTGATGAATCAAGGCTAAAACCTCCATTAGAGGGGTTGATGAAGCCTTGATGAAAACTTAGTTGTATAGTGTAGAAGCGTTGTAGAGTCTATATCATTCTAGAAGGTCGTGTTTCGCCATGAGAATGGGTGGACGACCTCACATGCTAGTTATAATTGGTAGAAATGCCATGTTAATTAGAGATTAGAACGAGCAATTCTTACTGTAAGAACGTAAGAATTGGATTACAACAGTCTATTCTAGGTGATTAAGTTGGATTCGAGGTGGATTCAATTCCCCTCTAATTCTTTATCTAGATTCAAGAACATTAGTATTTCCATATATTTCATAGTGACATTCAACATATTGCTTTTCATATTGCATTGTAGTATAATTCCCCTTCGTAAAGCTCTCATTAGACTTAAGACCGACTAATTAAACTAGAAAACATTCCATGCTAGAGCACTAGGAGTGGAACGAATTTGTTACTCCACTATTTCGATAGAATTGAGAGTAGAAAACTTGATAAATATAGACACGTAAGATAGTTTTAGTTTACTTACGTTTTGAGTTCATCGTTCATTTCGTAGGTAAACTATTCAAATTTTATCGTTTATCAAATGGCGCCGCTGCCATCTTAGTTGCACTTTAGCATTGTTTTCATAGTAGAATTAGTCATTTTTAAGTCCCATTAAACCCACCCACCCTTGTTGATTCATACTGTGGTTATCCGTTTCAGCGTTGAAAAATACCGCGACAAATTTACACTTAAATTTACACCGTAGGAGCGAGCGCTACGCTCTATAGTCGGAACACGAGCGACCATTACCTATTTTCTTGGAACACGAGCGCGACCGCCCTCACACCACCGAGGCGACCCACGCTTAAGTCATCGAACAAGGAGCTGCGACCGGCCTATCTGGCACACGAGCCCTCAAAAGAAAAATTTTCCGGATTTCCACAGGTTTGTTTCGAATTTCAAATTTTCAAGTTTTTCAGTGTTTTAACTTGTTATATACACTGAACACGCGTAAACAAGATGCTATTCATAAGCGAAGCAAGGACGCAATCAGGTATTCCTTTCTTCCACACCTCGCATCTCCAGTTAGAGGTTTCTACTAGTATATCAGAATTGTTTGGAGTGTTGCATGTTTAGTTAAGTTCGACTTAGTCTTGCATGAGATTAAGGTCTGGTGATAACCCGTAAAAACTCAATTAAATTACTCTAACCTTATTCTTACGGTATCAATAATTTATTTCCTACTCTCACATATATATTCATGCAATATATAGAGTACGGAATCGTTCCACTCTTAACTCTCAAGACTTAAACAAATTCAATTGAACAAACACAAAGAACAATGGTGAGAGTAATGTGTTATGTGAAATTTCTATTCTACGATTATACTACGGATTCAATTTATACTAACAAGACGCGATAATTCAAATAACAAGGTATGAACTAAAATGATTCAATGATAAGGAATTAGGGGGGATGTGAATCCACCTTAACTCAACTTAATTTACTAACGAATTAATCGTCAGTAATCCGAATAATCGCTACCCGAGAACAATTGGTTCTTCCTAATCCCTAGTGTTCATGGTAATCTCTACCAACTAACATCTAGCATGTGAAGTATTCAACCCCATTCTCATGGTGGACTAATTACTTCTAGAGTTGAATGGGAAATTACGACTATTCTACGCTAATCGAAATCAAGCTTCATCATGGTTTTTCAACCCCCTCTAATGGAGGTTTAGCTGAGAATCATAAGACTATCATTTCTCATGGAATCTAAACAAGACATAATATAAAGATTTGAACATTACTTGTTTAAACTCAATTCGAAACTACTCATGCAATAATTAAATTAAACTAATAATGACAAATAAGTAAATCTAAGGATTTAAGCTAATAAAAAAATGAAAATGAAACTAGATTATGGAGAACTAATTAACTTTATTTATCTAATGAATAGAAATAACAATAATGTAATACTGAATTTAAGGCAAGAATAAAAACAAATTAATTAATCTAAAACTAGATCTAGAACTAAGGTTTAATGGCTACTTTTCTTATCCTAACCTAATTTATTTTCTAACCTAACTATCTACCATTAACAAAGAGTCAAGCTCTTGTTTTTATACTTTCAGATCCAAAAATCGTGCATGGGATTGGAGCCATATTTTGGGCTAGAAAATTAGGCCCCAAACCCAATTCTTTCAGTCCAAAAAGGCCTCTTCAGATGCAGTTGACTTCGATAGACTTTTTGTCCACTTTTGCTCCTCTGATTGGGCCAAGGATTAGACCATTGGAAAGCTCTTTCCGAGCAGGTCGTTTTGACGTAAGGTAGGCCCAATTCCGAGGTCTGAGTCCAAAGATATGGTATTCGGAAGTTCTATTGACTTTGTGCATTGTTTCTGCCCGCGTGGACTTTGACTTTTCATCTTTTGACCGGGCTTTACAGAGGCTTTGTCTTCTTGGAAATTGGCCTTTAATCACAGAACTCCTTAGCAACCGACCTTTGCTCCTTTATCTCGCTAAAGTGGCATATTTTCGCGCACATAATGGACTCAAGCCTGAAATGCATAAAACACGAATCAAGATTAACTCTTACTTATTATTCACATAATTGGTCTAAAAGTCACGATTGTTAAGGGGTTAAAACTACAGTTTTGGGCTCTTATCAAACCACCCCAAACAGCATTTTGCTTTGTCCTCAAGCAAATATGAGAAATTAGAATAAGTGACCAAAAATGGAGTTCTAACTACTTTCGTTTCATCGAGTGCGATTGCATTGACCATATGCAACAAGGCCTTTAAACCACTAGGAATTCCCTAGTGGACGAAGTTATAGCCTCGTGAGAGTTTTCCAAATGAAGGTACTCACAAACTTCATCTATACTACAACGACTAAGAAATAAAACTATTGTTTCCTCATTCATGTCTCAACTATCTATACATCTCACTAGCAATTGAATAAGAATAACCAAGTCAAAAACCTAAACTAATATATGCATAATAATCAATCATCTATGATACAAATATATATACTATGAGTAATACTATGAAATGCCTAGCAGGTTTGTTTATGAAAACTCAGAATAGCGTCCTTAAGTAGGTCCTCACATAAATGTCAAGACAAAAACCACTCTGATTTTTCCGCTCAAGTTTCGCTACTCCAGTGTGTAGTGGGCACACTTTACCTTACAATCTCAATGACAAACAAGGAAGCTGGAGTCGATCAAACACATCCTTAATCGACTATCACACTAACCTATTCCTAATTGAGCTAGAGGTCTTTATTAGGTGTTGCGGGGATTAGGAGATGGTTTAAGAAGGAAGGAAATGGATATTCAAAAGGACAAGTTTGAGATAATAGAGTCTTCATATTATGTAACTTACAGAAAACCTTGTTATTTTCTTTTGCTTCTATACTTTGTTTCCATCCTTAGCCATATTTTTCTTTTTTCTTTTCTTTGGCTTTTGACTCCCTTTTATTCTATTTTGGAGTTTTTATTTATTTTATATATATATATATATTTTTCTTTTCCTTGGATGGAAACTTCTTTTCTTTTTTCAAGCAACTAACTAATTTTTGTTTACACGGGTTTTTCTTCTTCTTCTTTCTTCACTCATTCTATTCTCGGACTTATTCTAGATTGGGTAAGTTGAATTTTTTATTTTGTTTTGTTTTTGTAATGTGGTAAAGGAATTGTGGTTTATGGAAGGCTAAAGAAAAGGCTCGAGAGGGCTTACTAGCGGAAAATAATTCATAGGTTTGAATTTCTGGCTATATCGATCCAAAAGGGCCTAAATTCTCGCTTAGGATATGACATAGTGATCAAGGAAGTAGGCGCGTGTGATTTCTCTATCCGGATTTTACTTCTCCCTTGTGTCATTTCTCAAATGTTTCGCTTCATATAAGGCTTTAGGCTATATTCTCACAGGATTTGTAGAATAAGTACTCTAGCCTAGATTTGTAAACTTATTGCTAACAATCACAGATACTCATGTAATATATTTATAGATAGATGCAAAGATTATTACCTACATATTAACCTAAGTTTCTAACAATTATTCCGATGCAAAAGCTACATTGAGACTTCTAGATTGTTAAGAGCATAGAGAAAGAAAACAATACCAATATTCCTAAGTGTATAGCATAAACTTATTTATTTATATTTTGAAATTTTTAACTTGAAAACAAATGCATATTATACATATTTATATCCTAACGGATGCCTTAATTACCGTGTTTCTATGCCCCCAAACAAGAAGCATGCTTTGTCCTCAAAGCATTTAAATAAAGAGGGTAGAAAAATACCATGGAAACGCGTGTGAAATTTTGGAACATCCGCAAAACAAGGTTAGAACATACTAATATAGGAAATAAAAACGGCCGAACTCTATAAGAGTTCCACCCATTATGGGGTTAACGTAATTAAATTGCTTGGGACATAAGCGGATTAACTAACTGAAACTAAAACTTACCTCCACTCCAAAGCATTTACTCGTCATCCTCCTCTTTTTATAAAGAAGTGAGGTTCCTTCGCGATCCGCCATGCCATTATAATTTGCCAAGCTTGCCGCCATTTATCATCTACGGATGCTAACGTCGTTAAAAGCGCACTTGGTCGGATGGGGTATAAGGTGCAACCTGATGAGGTTGTATCCTCCACCCTTGCCAAGTCATTGCACGGAAAGATCGGATAATACAATTGGTGGGTCTCACAATTTTGACTCCAACCCAATCCGTGAAACGGGCACAAAAAAAATAGGGAAGAAACATAGCATAATACGACAAACTAAAACAGGCATAAGAAGATACTTATGCCTCATGTTATGGGCTCGTGCTAAACTAGACATCAAGGTTCTGGGAAGGTCATGGCACATACGTCCCGTGGCTAAAGCAAGGAAAACGCTGCAAGTGGCATCATTCACAGAAGAAAAAACGCCATTCCCCTAAAATGTTTAGCATGATCCAAAATATAACAGTTCCTATGTTCATGGACAGGCTACCAAGGGCAACGTTATATTCGCCTTTGGTCCTCGATAATGGAAAATGCCCCTGCCCCATAAGCCTCATGCAAAAAGTCATAAGTGTAGACATGCATATTATCTACCCAATAGCATCATGGGTCTTGTATTTCAGCTGGCATGGCAAGTCCAAGAACAAATGCTAGCAAGAACCATAAGCGGTTCCCAGCCTACGTGTGTGATCACCTCGCGAAACCAAGCACCATAAGTAGTGCTTTGAAACAAATCTTCGAAAGACTGTTTCGGTATTATTGTAGGAGATGTCATCTCAAAACTACGCTCTGGAACAGCTGCAAATCACTCGGGAACAACCCGTAGAAAACTGGATTTTCCGTGTTCACAAGAAAGCAGGGCGCGGGTGCGCTCCACTTGGGCGCGGGTCGCGCTCTGATGATTTTGGAATTCCAGTGTTTGAGTGCGAAGTCGCTCACCTTTAAGTGAAAAGTGCGCTCTGTACAAAAATTCTCGACAAATGTGTAAAGCACGAGGCGCGCTCCTCCTCAGCAGTCGCCCGAGGTGCTGATTTGTGAAAATGGTGAAGAACAACGGGAAACGTGGGAGTGAAAGGTGAGAGATGGAAGTTAGGTGTAGTGTAGGTTGTGAGTGTAGAATGAATGAAGTTTTTATAGGTTTTGAATTGTTAAAATGAATCGGTAGGTTGCCAAAAAGCTTTAAGACAATTTCCGGAAACAATAAAATTTCCGAACCCAAAAACGGAAACAACTCATATTTTTGATTCTATAACAACCCTAATATCTTTTATACTGGATTTAGACTAGTAACTTCTAAACTCTCTTAGATTTCATCCTACCACCATATCTAATCATAGGTATGCCAATTACGACAATATTCTCAACCTTCACTCCAAACCAAACTCTAAAATGGAGGATCTTCTACAAATCATGATAGAATACATAATACCACCCCCAAACAATTTGGAAATGTGGGATTAACAATAAAATCCATGCACAATTTGAAAAGAACAACATTATATTAAAATTGAAATTCAAACAACATTTAACTACCAAATTCAAAGTTAACTACGGAATTTAACAACGTAACATCCTATCTACTAAAAATAATAAAAAACAACATCAAAACAACAAAGAAGGAGAAATCTAGCTACTCTTAAAGGGAGCGAGGTGGGGGTAAGAATAGGAATTTGAGCGATCAAGAATGGAAAAACCAAACACCCCACCCACCTCCAAACAAATTTTTGAAAACAGGTTTGTAAAAATTTGTTTTAAAACGTGGGTATTTTAAAGTCAGATTCCCGAGAATTAATGTGGGGTCATTTTACGCCGATTCCCTAGATCGTGCACACCCCCAAACAAGCATGAAACTGGGGTGACACAAAGTGGATGATCGCGTGGTCAACTATAAACAAATAGTCGGAAGAGTTGGGGTCTAGCCATAAAACATGATACTAAATGCACCCCAAAAACAGAATAATGTTGTATAATTGAAAGCAAACATGTAAGCGAAGGAATGAAAACTTATGCATCCTATCAAAGAACACATGCAAACCATCATGTTGTAATTGTTTTAAATAGTTGGAATGACCAAAAAGATGAATTAGCGATAATTTAGGTGAGAAGGGAATGAAGTGTGGATCCTGATGTCTTTCATGAAGCTCAGATGAGGAAAAATAAGACAAACTAGGTTTCTCACTACACTCGGTCAGAGCTTGTCTCTCAATTACCGGAATGGTGTACTCATGGGATTATGTGCTAAGCAAACACTCTTCATTGTGAGGGTTGAAAAATTATAGATGGTCTCTCGAGGCAATTGGCTCGAGGGCAAAATCGAGGTTCCTTTTAAATGGTGGGTGAATGGATGGCTTAGTTGTGGTAGATGGTTGGATTATAGGAGGTGGTAACTCGGTGGATGGTGGTTGGTTGGTGGTTCATCGGGTGGTGGATCCTCACATGCTCTTAAGAACTCTACATCTGGCTTAACTGAATCCACAAGGTTGTGGTTCGTGGCTTTATCTTTAAGATTTTCCTCTATTTCTTTCCTTGTTATTTCCTCAGCTGCCAAACTGAATTGAGATTCACATTGCTCTAAAGATGTAACTTCCTCGTTTTCTTGCACATTAACTTGTTCATGCCTTAGATTTGAATTGTTAATCTCCATGTCCTCACCCTCTTCCTCTAAAACACTACAAGTATCATCAATGGCCTCATTCGAATGTGTCGAGACATCATCCAGCCGAGTGCAGTTAGCAAACTCAAAGGCCTGGACATGCTCAACAGGAGGGTCCATATTACGAGAATACCAATAGTTATCAAATTCTTCCTTCGACACACCTTTATAAATATCTTCTAAAGTGTAATCATTATATTCATCGTCAGGTGGATCAGTGGGAAGTTCCTCGGAGCCATCGCTCAAGTTTGAGTGGTCATCCGAAACTAGTCCTAAAGAGTTGTGTACAAGAATTTCCTCATCCAGGTGGGCTGTGGAGTTAATATCATGGTTAATGGGAGGGTCTTCGGAAGGTAATGGTTCATGAAATGTAGGGTAGGTGTGAACTAGGTTGACTGGG
This sequence comes from Coptis chinensis, assembly GCF_015680905.1. NCBI lineage: Eukaryota > Viridiplantae > Streptophyta > Magnoliopsida > Ranunculales > Ranunculaceae > Coptis > Coptis chinensis. The sequence continues at coordinate 45,552,944 of NC_141456.1, forward strand.
TTAGTTATGGGAATAGTGTTGATCTCTGGCATGGTAGAAATGTCTGGCGTAGGTGAACCTAGTATCTTTAGGTTCCGGTTTATTTCCTGAAGTATTATTTTGTTTTGGGCCATTATTTCATCGAATGTTGTTAGTTGAGGGAAGCTTGGTGGTGTGGTCCGGTTGGTATGGTGTTTGATAGTCATAGTTATTGGCGTTTGAGTGACTCGGTTGATGTAAATCTTCGTGATGGGTTAGGTTGAGGCTGAATGGCTGGTTGATTGTTATTGGTGGAATTACATGAATAGTTTGGATGACTAGAAAACTCTTGATTGTATGAGTCACTATAAAAATTTGAAAATTGAGGCTCATAATTATTATTATATCCTATAGTAGGCTCAGACTCTTGATATGATGGGCATTGAGAAGCCCAATGGTCAGGACTACCACAACATGAACATGGTGAAGGGTTCCCATAATAATTATATGATTGCTCTTGATATGATGGGCATTGAGAAGCCCAATGGTCAGGACTACCACAACATGAACATGGTGAAGGGTTTGCATAATTATCATATGATTGTTGGTCTACATATTGATATGCCATATTGGTTTTTCAAATATACTATAGGGCAATTAATATGCAACCACAACTCTAAGCATACATTTCTAGATAGGCGTGTGGTATTTCGTTTTAAGAAAACAAGCCTGATTATACTAGAATTAAAACTCCTCTGACAGAAGAGGCGATGAGTGGAAGAAGGAGTACCTGAATGCCTCCTTGCTATGCGTTTGAATAGCGTCTTGTATACGCGATCTCAGTGTATTTAACAAGTTAGAAACACTGAGTAACTTGAAGACATAAAAATTTGCATTTACCTATGAAAATTGGGCTGTTCACACTGAATTTTCCCTTGAGGGCGCGAGTGCCCTCTGTTTTGTCGAATGTCCAGTGTTTTGGGCGCAGTCGCGCTCGGTTTGGGCGTTGGTCGCGCTCCATGGTTTTCATGTTTTAGGCCTTTTATCGTACTCCAAAAAATCTGAAAATTTTACAGTAATTTGTTAAGACGTCTATCAAGTAGCCTGTAAAATTTCAGATCAATCGGAGCTGTGAAAGTCCCTCTACAGCCCTTCAAAGTTTGCGAAACGGTTTTCGGACACAATACAAACAACAGAATGGTTAACCCATAAAAACAAATCCAAAAATTGCCAAATTTTTACTGGAGACTCCTCACAGATCCTAATTGTTCCTGTAAAAAATTTAGAGCAATTGGAGTTCTACAACCTCTCCTTATTGGCTGGTGTTCCAGATATTAAGTGTTTGCAACACTGCAGAAACACACTGGAAACACTCTACTATTTAGGAGGTCAAAACAAATAAAAAACTCATCAAATTTTTACTACAAACTCCTGACTTAGGATAGATACTCCTTTAAAAATTATAGAATTTTTGGAACTCTTTAAGTAACCTTACTCGTCTGTTTTTCAAGAACATACGGTGTGAAAACTGAAATACAGCACTGTAAAGATCGTATTTTTTTCACAAGGTAAACCAATTTTGGAAAATCTGAAAATATTCCAGTAAATCAACAACACATTAAATAATATGTATGAAAATGTTCAGAATTTTTGAAAATTTTGAAATACCTTCACCGCAGTGTTTTTCTCAGTGAATCCGCAGCCCCTATGCCTGAAACAGTGAACAGTTCCGAAAATTCAAGAAATAAGAATGAAAAATTAAAAGGGTGGGTGGGTAGAGAATGGGGGATTGCCCCTTGGATTCAAGCAATTGAATTCTTGTCTTGAACGAGATTAAGATGGCAGCGGCGCCATTTGATAACCCGAAAAAACTCAATTAGATTACTCTAACCTTATTCTTACGGTATCAATAATTTATTTCCTACTCTCACATATATATTCATGCAATATATAGAGTAGAGCACGAATCGTTCCACTCTTAACTCTCAAGACTTAAACAAATTTAATTGAACAAACAAAAAAGAACAATGGTGAGAGTAATGTGTTATGTGAAATTTCTATTCTACGATTATACTACGGATTCAATTTATACTAACAAGACGATAATTCAAATAACAAGGTATGAACTAAAATGATTCAATGATAAGGAATTAGGGGATTTGAATCCACCTTAACTCAACTTAATTTACTAACGATTTAATCGTCAGTAATCCGAATTGAATCGCTTCACGAAAACAATTGGTTCTTCCTAATCCCTAGTGTTCATGGTAATCTCTACCAACTAACATCTAGCATGTAAAGTATTCAACCCCATTCTCATGGTGGACTAATTACTTCTAGAGTTGAATGGGAAATTACGACTATTATTACGCTTAATCGAAATCAAGCTTCATCAAGGTTTTTCAACCCCCTCTAATGGAGGTTTAGCCGAGAATCATAAGACTATCATTTCTCATGGAATCTAAACAAGACATAATATAAAGATTTGAACTTTACTTGTTTAAACTCAATTCGAAAGTACTCATGCAATAATTAAATTAAACTAATAATGACAAATAAGTAAATCTAAGGATTTAAGCTAATAAATAAATGAAAATGAAACTAGATTATGGAGAACTAATTAACTTTATTTATCTAATGAATAAAAATAACAATAATGTAAAACTGAATTTAAGGCAAGAATAAAAACTAATTAGTTAATCCAAAACTAGATCTAGAACTAAGGTTTAATGGCTACTTTTCTTATCCTAACCTAATTTATTTTCTAACCTAACTATCTACCATTAACAAAGAGTCAAGCTCTTGTTTTTATACTTTCAGATCCAAAAATCGTGCATGGGCTTGGAGCCATGTTTTGGGCCAGAGAATCAGGCCCAAAACCCAATTCTTTCAGTCCAAAAAGGCCTCTTCAGCTGAAGTTGACTTCGACAGACTTTTTGTCCACTTCTGCTCCTCTAATTGGGCCAAGGATTGTACCATTGGAAAGCTCTCTTCGAGCCGGTCGTTTTGACGTAAGGTAGGCCCAATTCCGAGGTCTGAGTCCAAAGATATGGTATTCGGAAGTTCTGTTGACTTTGGGCATTGTTTCTGCCCGCGTGGACTTTGACTTTTCATCTTTTGACCGGGCTTTACAGTGGCTTTGTCTTCTTGGAAATTGGCCTTTAATCACAGAACTCCTTAGCAACCGACCTTTGCTCCTTTGTCTCGCTAAAGTGGCACATTTCTGCACATAATGAACTCTGAAGCCTGAAATGCATAAAAACACGTAATCAGTATTAACTCTTACTTATTATTCACATAATTGGTCTAAAAATACGATTGTTAAGGGGTTAAAACTACAGTTTTGGGTTCTTATCATCTGGTCGAAGAAAAACAACTAAGGTAATTACACGGCAACGTCAACAAACAAGTCTATCTAGTTTCCCACCCACTACACCTCTAGCTACTATTTCACACACACCACCTGATATTATGGATGAAGAAAGAGAGACTCCTCTCTCTGACTTTTATAAAGCCTTGAGCGATAGCCCTAAATCTTGCATCGTTCTAGCAAACCCAGTGGGGGATTTCCGCATCCCCCCAAATATATTTAATTTGTTACCCGTTTTTCATGGTTTAGCCATTATCAGCACATGCGTAGGATTGAACAAGTCCTTACAACATTCCACCATCCTACGGTTGGTGCGGAACAAATTAAATTGATGGTATTCCCTTTCACCTTAGCTGATAAAGGCGTCTTGGTTAAACGCCCAAGCGCTTAATTCTCAATGGACTCGTGGGCCAAACTTGTTGTTGTTTATGGAACATTTTACCCACCCCTAAAGACGGATGAAATACTTTCCAAGATTCACTTCTTTTCGGCGGAATCCTCATGAATCATTTTGAGAGGCTTGGAATCGTTTCAAGCGATCTCCTTATAGAGTGTCCACACCATCACCTAGCAAAAGACACGTTAGTTCGTGCCTTTTTCAAAGGACTTCTACACCACCATAAAGTAGTCCTAGACATAATGAATGGGGGTAGTTTCCTAAGTAAAGGAGCACCGAGGCATATAAATTTTTGGAAGATCGGACTAAAGCGTAATAATAATGGGGTAGTGACGATTACTCCCGCTCCGCTAGTTCTTCTTCAACAGATTAAAGGCTACCAAGTATGTTTGAGGTTAAATCAGATCCCGAGCTTAAAACTCTAATGAATCCCTCACAAAAAGGTAGAGGCCATTTTCGCACAACAAAAAGCCTATCCCCGTCATGAATGTAAATTCAAATCCATGTAGTTTCTGTTGGAGTCCCGAGCATCCCGAATCCCACTCGGCCCTATAGCCTATGAACATTCTTGTTCCATTAATAGTGAACCTAACGCCCTTGGAGACAAAATCCCAACTTCGGTTGGAGAAATAACCAACAAGTCACACCTACAGTGGTACAATAATCAATATGTTAGGCCAACGCACGCTTGCGGTTAAGCTCCTCCCACAACAAGGACAAGATCGTGGTAATTATAATACTTATAACAACCAAGCGCAACCTCGACAAAGTCAAGCACAAGGTCAATGTAGTTATAATAATTATAATGCTAATAGAGGTATCGTTCCGGTAAATAATAACTATCACAATCCGCCCATAAATAATCAACGCGAGATAGTTCCAGTCACACCACCCGTGACTACTACACCCAAACAACCGGATCGTCTTGACACCTTCATACAAGTGAGCCAACAACTTTTCCAAACCATGGCTCAATCTAACCAACACATTCTACAATCCGTTAATAATTTAAACCAACAGTTAGCCCAAGAGAAAACCTAACCAAAAGGCGTGTTTCTAGGCCAAGCGATACCCAACCCTAGAACAGCAAACACAGCCTTTGAGGTAGACGGTAATACTAGTACGGAAACTACATCCGTAGGTGAGCTAAATGTCATCACCACTCTCCGTTCTGGAAGAGTGGTGGATAACAAAGTAACTATGCCTATAGTTACCCCATCAGTACTCCCTACACCGGATATCGAACTAGATACCGAAATAGAAACTGAAGAACCTACCACTGTAGAGGTACCAGTTAAACCACAACCTAAGAAACAGAAAGCCAAGGTTACACATCAAGTCGAGCCATACGCTAAATATAGAGTTTAAACCACCGTTCCTCAAAAATTAGCCATGCTAACCAGGGATACTAACTTTGAGGAGATTAGGAATATTTTCAAAAATCTAACGATAAACCTTCCTTTTCTCGAAGCTATCAAAAAGCTACCTAACCACGCTAAGTTTCTTAAGGAGTTGTGCACTACTAGGTGTAAGACCAACATACCTAAAGACGCCTTTCTAACTTAACAGTTCCCAACTTTATCCGAAAATAATGGAATTGTTAAGTACAAGGACCCCCGGTCGCCCCATCGCATAATGCACCTTAGGAGATTCTCACACGATGACCGCGTTACTAGACCTGGGGGCTAGTGTTAACTTACTCCCATTTTATTTGTATAAACAAATAGGTCTAGAGGAGATGCAACCTACTAAAATGACATTGCAATTAGCTGATTGGTCTATTAAGTATCCTAAGGGGTGTGGTTGAAAACGTCTTTGGTTAAAGTCCAAAATTTTTACTACCCACCGACCGTTATCCTCGACCACGTAAGTCACTAACGACTCTGTACCTATCATTTTAGGGCGCCCCTTCTTGGCTACGCCAACGACTCATAAACCGCCCACGATGGTTCGATGTCTTTGTCCTTTGGCCATCTTTTCGTTGAGGTAAATGTTTTCAAAACGAGGACACAAGATATCGATTCATCTACAAATGGCGAGGTTAGCATGATTGAGAGCTTAGCTCAAGATTACTTCAAAAACATGTTTCCGAGAAACAGATTAACAAATTCCTTTCCTTCGAAATTCGACTTTAACAATGACTCCCGGTAGTAGATTTAAATCGAAGAAGAATTCTCGCAACTCTTTTGCACCGCTTCTTTACCACTTCAGCGAGCCCCCTTGCCAACAACCATTCATCCCTTGATGCTATGACGGAAGATGAATTTTTCAATCTCTATCCCGGTGATCCTTTTGACCCACCTATTGAGGAATGTCTTGCATATATCAAGATTTCGATGATATGGACTTGAGCTCTCTAGCTGAGAATCATTCACCTTCCATCACCAATATTCCCCACCCTCCACCTTTTCAAAGGAACCTCGAGTTTGCACTCGATCCTTTAGTTTCTCCCTGTGCTTCATGATTTTTTAAATCCACCTAGTAAACAAATACTTCCCAAGGATAAACCACTTGACACCTTCATTTTCGGACTTGAGACAGTCCCCTAACTACACCATGAATGAGTTTTGTGCTAAACCCACATCCTCATTTTTTCCATGCTTTCCCTCTAAAACTTATCCCAATCCACCATATTTTCCACAACCATTCACTTTTCCACACTTATTCACTAGGACACCCTCTCGTTCAAAGATGAAACATAAGGTGCATGCTCGGTTATGTTATAGGTCTATCCGACTTCGCTTTCATTCCACTAGGCTGCGTCGTAGGAAATCTTGGTGCTTGATTGTGTTTGGATATGTTTTATGTGATATTTATTTATGGAACGATCCACAACTATTTCGATTGTTGATATATGATAAACTTCATATTCATACATATATTTAGATAAAATCTCGAGTATCTGACTATAAACGACTCAATTTTTGTGTTTGGTGCATTTTCTTTCATTTCCATATATTGGTGAATGCACCATTCAGGTAACCGAGCCCTCCCTATGGAGTGTGTGGTTGTAAGTACCGGATCCTAAGTCCACGGTTCACATAATTCACGTTTTCCACTCTTGCATGTTTTCTTGGTTTTTGAGTCATGTTTCTCTATGGTGTGAATTATGTCTTTACTGCTTATTGTTTTCCTTTATATTAAACCTAATTCATAAAAAGTAAAAAAGTTTAAAGCTATAAAAATAGTAATCTAGCAAGTCTCGGGAATCTGACCTTAAAAGACCCAAGTTTTCGTACAATACACACTTTCTGGAGTATAGGCCAAACAAAAATTTCAAACTTAAAAAAAGTTTTCCAATTTTGTTTGGGGGGGCATGATTTTGGTATTCATTTCAAATCTTGTTACCACCCTAAGCCCTGTCATGTTTACTCCAAGTAGAGTTTGTGTTAGTTAGTACATAACAGTTTTAATTGTGCTTCATATTATCATATCATCTTTACAATATTTAAGGATCACAATCGCCAATTTTTGCCACGCTTCTATGGTAAATTCTTTCCTTATCTCTTTACACTTTGAGGACAAAGCGTTCGATTGTTTGGGGTGGGATAGAAACATTTGCAAAAATTAGACACTTTTAGGATGTAAATTATGCACTTTTATTTATAAAATGTTAAAAATTATAAAAATTAGTTAGTTACATAATTTAATTGTGCTATTGAATTGTTTCATGAACCCCCTTCTCCCAAATTATTTGGGGTGGTATAGAAACACTGATGTAAATGTTAAGCACATATTAGGTTGTATATTACGTATTATTTGTCTTAAAAAAAAAAAAAATAAAAATAAAAATAAAAAGTTTATGCTATACACTTAGGAATATTGGTATTGTTTCTTTCTCTATGCTCTTAATAATCTAGAAGTCTCACGTAGCTTTTGCATTAGAATAGTTTTTAGAAACTTAGGTTAATATGTAGGTAATAATCGTTGCATCTATCTATAAATATATTACATGAGTATCTATGATTGTTTGGCAAGAAGTTTTCAAATCTAGGCTAAAGTACTTATTCTACAAATCCTGTGAGAATATAGCCTAAAGCCTTATATGAGTGAAACATTTGAGAAATGACACAAGGGAGAAGTATATTCCGAATAGAGAAATCACACGTCCACTTGCTTGACCACTATACCATGTCCTAAGAGAGAATTTAGGCCCTTTTTGGATCGATATAGCTAGAAATTCCGACCTAAGTATATTTTCCGTTAGTCACCCCACTGAGCCTTTCATTAGCCCTTTCATAAATCACAAATCTTTTACCCTGTTAAAAAACAAAACAAAACAAAATAAAAAAAAATTCAACCTACCCAATTTAGATAAGTCTAAGAATAGAATAAGGAAGAAAGAAGAAGAGAAAAACCTGTGTAAACAAAAGTTAGTTAATTGCTTCAGAAAATAAAGAAAAGAAGTTTCCATCCAAAGAAAAGAAAAATAAAAATAGAAATAAAATAAAAACTCCAAAAAAATAGAATAAAAGGAGTCAAAAAGCCAAAGAAAAAAAGAAGAAAAAAATATGGCTAAGGATGGAAACAAAGTGTAGAAGCAAAAGTAAATAACAAGGTTTTCTCTAGTTACATAATATGAAGACTCTTTTATCTCAGACTTGTCCATTTTGAATATCCATTTCCTTCCTTCTTAAACCATCTCCTAATCCCCGAAACACCTAATAAAGACCTCTAGCTCAATTAGGAATAGGTTAGTGTGATAGTAAGTGGGGATGTGTTTGATCGCCTCGGCTTCCTTATGTGTTATTGAGATTGTAAGGTAAAGTATGCCCACCGCATTAATCGGAGTAGAAAAACTTGAGTGGAAAAATCGAGTGATTTTTGTCTTGACTTTTATGTGAGAACCTACTTAAGGACGCTATTCCAAAGTTTCAGAAACGGACCTGTTACTGCATTTCATAGCATTACTCATTGTATATATGTTTATTTGTAGATGATTGATTATTATGCATATATTAGCTTAAGTTTCGACATGATTATTCTGTATTCATTGCTAGTGAGATGTATAGATAATTGAGACATAAATAAGGAAACAATAGTTTTATTTCTTAGTCGTTGTAGTATAGATGAAGTTTGTGAGTACTTTCACTGGAAAACTCTCACGAGACTATAACTCGTCCACTAGGGAATTCCTAGTGGTTTAAGGCCTTGTTGCATATGGTTAATGCAATCGCACTCATCGAAACGAGAGTAGATAGAACTCCATTTTTGGTCACTTATTCTAATTTCTCATCTTTGCTTGAGGACAAGCAAAATGCTGTTTAGGGGTGGTTTGATAAGAGCCCAAAACTGTAGTTTTAACCCCTTAATAATCATACTTTTAGACCAATTATGTGAGTAATAATTAAGAGTTAACACTGATTACGTGCTTTTATGCATTTCAGGCTTCAAAGTCCATTATGTGTAGAAATGTACCACTTTAGCGAGATAAAGGAGCAAAGGTCGGTTACTAAGGAGTTCCGTGATTAAAGGCCAAGATTCAAGAAGATAAAGCCTTTCTAAAGCCCGGTCAAAAGCTGAAAAGTCAACGCGAAAGGAAGTAAACATTACACAAGTCGGCCAGATCTTCCAAGGCCGTATCTTTGGACTCAGACCTCGGAATGGGGCCTACCTTATGTAAAAACGACCGGCTCGAAAAGAGCTTTCCAATGGTCTAAGCCTTGACCCAATCAGAGGAGCAGAAGTGGACAAAAAGTCTGTTGAAGCCAACTGCAGCTGATGAGGCCTTTTTGGACTAAAAGAATTGGGTTTTGGGCCTGATTCTCTGGCCCAAAATATGGCTCCAAGCCCATGCACGATTTTTGGATCTGAAAGTATAAAAACAAAAGCTTAGCTCTTTGTTAAAGGTAGATAGTTAGACCTAGATTAGAAATTAGATTAGTAGCCTCCATTAATTAGTTTTAGATCTCAGTTTTAGAATTTCATTCCCTGTTTTAGATTAAAACTTTAAATCATTGTTCTTTATTGATTAGATAAATAAAATAGTTATTCTTGTCAATTTTGATTTTTGTCATTTACAATTTATTAGATCTAATTTCAATTCTTGTTATCATTCAATTCTTAGTTATTAATTAGATTTCGATTATTGTTTAGTTAAATTTCATAAAGTTAGAATCTTTGTAATATGTTGTATTCAATTTCAATGAGAAATGATGGTTTGATGAATCAAGGCTAAAACCTCCATTAGAGGGGTTGATGAAAACTTAGTTGTATAGTGTAGAAGCGTTGTAAAGTCTATTCCATTCTAGAAGGTCGTGTTTCGCCATGAGAATGGGTGGACGACCTCACATGCTAGTTATAATTGGTAGAAATGTCATGTTAATTAGGGATTAGAACAAGCAATTCTTACCGTAAGAACGTAAGAATTGGATTACAACAGTCTATTCTAGGTGATTAAGTTGGATTCGAGGTGGATTAAATTCCCCTCTAATTCTTTATCTAGATTCAAGAACATTAGTATTTCCATATATTTCATAGTGACATTCAACATATTGCTTTTCATATTGCATCGTAGTATAATTCCCCTTCGTAAAGCTCTCATTAGACTTAAGACCGACTAATTAGACTAGAAAACATTCCATGCTAGAGCACTAGGGGTGGAACAAATTTGTTACTCCACTATTTCGATAGAATTGAGAGTAGAAAACTTGATAAATATAGACATGTAAGATAGTTTTAGTTTACTTATGTTTTGAGTTCATTGTTCATTTCGTAGGTAAACTATTCAAATTTTATCGTTTATCAAATACGAACAAGCTCCTTTGAACTTAGAATAATATATGTACAGTAATTTAATCATCTAAAGATAAATGTGCAAAACATGAGCAATGAAATGCAAAAGCAGAGTTGTTTCCGAGACTTTCAGAGAGCGTCCTTAAGGTGGGTTCTCACAGGGGTGTGTTGCAATCACAACTCTCTGATATATTCAATCAAGGTTTGTTCTCTCAAGTACAGTGGGCACTTATATTCCTCGCATACTCAAATGACGTCCAAAGAAATTGGGGTTGATTGATCACACTTGTCACTTACTATCATACCATCCTATTCCTAATCGAGCTAGAGGTCATTTATTAGGAGTTACGGGGCTAGGGTGATGGTTTAGAAAGAAAAAGAAAGGGAAAAACAAAATCTGATAAGTAGAGAAATTGGGTCTTCAAGATACTTGTAACTAGAGAAGAACCTCATTTTGTTCTTTTGCTTTCGAATACATTCTTTTAGCCCTTTGGCTTTGTAACTCCATATGACTTTGAATTTTTGGGAGTTCTAACTTTGCTTTTGTTTCTTTTTGTTTTTGATATCTTCTCCTTTTGATTTTGAACTTTTGGGAGATTCAATTTTTTTACTCCTTTGATTTTTTTGGAGTTTTGGTTTTTGATGGGTTTTTCTTTTCTTTTCTTTTATTTTTGAAGCAAATAACTGTTATGTTTTTGTACTAGGTCTTCTCTTCTCTTTTTTTGATATCCATCCAGTTCTCAACTTGTCAGCTTGGTAAGCTTTTTATTGTGTGTTGTAATGGGTTAGGAATTTTTGGTGAAAAATAAAAAAGGTTTTTAGAAAAGGGTGAGGGCTCAAGAGGGGTAACTAGAGGAAAACTATCTTTTTGGGGTTTTAACATTTATTTGGCTATATCGATCCAAAAATGGTCTAAATTCACTCATAGGATATGGTGTGGTGATCAAGCAAATGGACGTGATATTTCTATCTGGACATCTTTTGTGTCATCACTCAATAATTATTCAGATGAGGCTTTTGGCTAGATTCTCACAGGATGTGGAGCTTAATTATTCTAACCTTGGCTTCGAAAACTCACTGCTATATACAAACAAATGCTGATGCATGTCATTCATGAGAAGATGCAGAAACTATTGTACGTATATTAGTCTAAGTATGAAGAACGAATTTTTATTCTATTGCTATAATGAGACTTCTAAACTTTTTATTTATCATAGAAAAGGGAAACAAGTCTTTTTAATACTAAACGGAAAAATATTTTTGGTCTTTTTCGAAAAAAATTATAGAAAGGAAGAAATATACTATTACATCTACTATATAGAAAATCCTAGTTTTTGCAAAATGTTACTATACCACTCCCAAATAGAACTATACTTTGTCCTCAAAGTATGAAGAGATAAGGAAAGAGATTACCATAGAAATATGAGCAAAAATGGCGATACACCTATATTTTGTTTATTGTGATGAAAATACGCCACCCCCAAATAAGTTTTAGGCGTGAGTTGTTTGATAAAGAATGAGAAATACATGGTTTATTATACTAGGAATATTTATTCTACAATGAAATCTTTTTGGGTTTTTATATTTTTGAAAACATATATGAAATGCAGAAAATCTAACATGCATGTATGATTATTATTACACTAAAAAGTTAGAATTGTAAAGTATATAAACAACTATCTATACATACACATATGAAATATGTGTTTTTTTTTTTTTTTTTTTTTTTTGTAATAGTAAATGTTTTTTTCAATCTAATGGTATCTCTAACCATATAGAGGTTTTGATAATAAGATAAAGTTATACGTGAATCCGGTATCATTTTGGTTACTACGGGGCGTATAATTTTCATTTTATATATCCTCTAATTTTGAAAACTATGGAGAGATGTTTTAAGATACTCATACTCAAAAAGATGTGATTCTAAATGATAAGCTTTTGAAAACAAATCATTACAGGTAATCTTAACCAACTTTCGTGTCGGCTCTTTATTGAGCCCAATCAGTCAGACTGTGGCTTCAGTTATGTGTGTTGGGGGGTTTACTAAGAAAACATAATGGAAAGGTTTAGCTTATTGGACACTAGTGGGTGGTGGAACTAGGTCTCTTTGGTGGATTTTGGTAGTTTTGGTTAAAATGGGATGGGAACCAATGCTCTATTCTGATTGTTGTAGGTACATTGTCCTTGTCTGAATGTATTTGATGGTTAACGTGATGATATGTTGGCGAGCAAGGGACAATTGGTATCTATATGGTTTAAGCTAAGATAGAAAGTCCATGGTGATATGGGCGACCCTTAATAACACATAACTGATCCTCAAACCGCCCTTAGAAGAATGGACATTACGTACTTCTAAAGGTTGGTCTATGTGGAATCCATTGCCCATGTTTTTGGTTTAAGAAAATCACACAACTATTTTCATAATGAGAACAGAGAAAAACAACTATTTTGATAAAGAAATATAAAATAAAGAAAATGAAAATTGTATACTCGCTCCATAGGATCACACTTACTCAAACGACAAGTAAAAAAAATGTTTTATAAAGAATATATGAGATATATGTGGATTAAGGTTCCAGTACTTACAACCACACACTCCAAGTGGAGTGGTCCGGTTACCTTAAGGATGCACTCCTATGGAATGCATCGAGAAAATACGATGTGACTTTTGTAATCAAGATTATATGTGCGGTTGTTTTAAGTCAGATTCCCTAAGACTATATGTATATGATGGATGATATGTTATTAGCTATATATTAATAATCTAAACAGTTGGAGATCTTTATAAAAAAACATATGAAAGCATACACCCCCAAACAGAATAAAATAATTTATTTGGAGTGTAAGATGCATAATGGTAAGAGAATGTTTGTGTAACCCATCATGGAACTTATGCAATAACCCATCATGTTTGAATTGTCCAAAAGAGTGAGAGGTTGGTAGTTTCTATCCTTTATGAGGCTCAATTGGTAGGGAATAGGACATACCAGGTTTCTCAACTGCTGAAATGATGGACTCTTTTGTTTGTATATTGGGTAAAGTCTCTTTACTGAGAAGATTTTAAAAACTATGAATGATATCAAAGGCAACTGGCTTAAGTGCGAATTTGAGGTTTCTTTGAAATAGCTTCGTGGTGCTGTCCTCAGAAATTGGTGGATTTTTAATGAATGGAGGTTTGAATTCAAGAGGTGTTAAATTGGGATGGTGATGGTTGGGTAGTGGTTCTTTACATGATTTTGATAACTGATAAGAGCCCAAAACTGTAGTTTTAACCCTTTAACAAGATTACTTTTTGACTAATTATGTGACTAATAAGTAAGTGTTAGTACTGTTATCGGGCTTTTGTGTATTTCAGGCATTGAAGTCAATTATGTGCAGAAATGCATCCCTTTTGCGAGATAAAGGAGTAAAGGTTGGCTGCTAAGAAGTTCTATGATTAAAGGCCAAGATTCAAGGAGAAAAAACCTTTTTAAAGCCTGGTCAAAGCTGAAAAGTCAAAGTCAACAGAACTTGTGCAGGTCATATCTTTGGACTCAAACCTCAGAATTGGACCTACCCTACGTCAAAACGACCAACTCAGAACGAGCATTCTAATGGTATAAGCCTTGACCCAATAAAAGGAGCAAAAATGGATGAAAAAGCTATTGAAGTCATTTCTAGCTGAAAACCCCTTTGTGGACTGAAGTAATGAGGTTTTGGGCTCCATTTTCTGGCCCAAAATATGGCTCCTAAGCCTATACACGAAATTGTGGATCTAGCCTCTTTTATATAAAGAGACTAAGGCTTAGCTCTTAAGTTACTCAGAGATATTCATAGAATTAGTTTTTAGAATCAAATACTTAGTTTATTTTTCAAGTTACTTAGTTTCTAATTCAATACTTAGTTAGCTTTAGTTTGTTTTAAATTCATAATTAGTTATTCATAATCTTAGTTCTAAATTAGTTTTAATACAATTTTAATTCATTTTGAATCATTAGACTATTGTTCAAATTAGATTAATAAAGTAATTGTTATTCATTCAATAATGACTTGTTCTTATTGTTCTTGTTCTAGAAATTATAGTTTAATTAATTAAGGCTAAAACCTCCATTAGAGGGGTTTGAGGAAGCCTTGATGAAAACTTGATTGTATTAGCATAGAAATGGTTGTAATGTTCTATTCTACTCTAGAAAGTAATTAGTTCACCATGAGAATATCCTTGCTTGCTTCACATGCTAGTTATTAGTTGATAGAGATTACCATGAATAATTAGGGATTATAAATACACAACCTTCACATGAAAACGTAAAGATTTGGATTACAATGAATTCTATGCTAAGTTATTAAGTTGAATCAAGGTGGAATCAAATTCCCCTAATTTCTTCTCATATTGTCAATTTAGTATTTAATTGTCGTCATTTCATTTATCACATCTTGATTAGTTAATTCACCATCGTAGTTAAATTCAATTCCATTACTCTCACGATTTTGTTAGCTTACACGAACTAGGAAACTTCACATGTAAACGAACTAGGAGTGGAACAAATTCTCTATTCCAACATATTGCATTGATAACGAGAGTAGATAACTTTCATATTAAGCATGAATAAGTTCTAGTTTTACTTACATTTGAGTTTAATTACTTATTCGTAGGTAAAACTATCATTTTTCTATTTATCAAATGGTGTCACTGCCGTCTTAGTTATGTTTAGTTTCATTTCCTGTAGTAGTGTTAATCTTACCAAAATCCTATCAAACCACAGGGGGAATATTCACAACCCACCCATTGTCGTCTTAGTTAATTATAATGCTAATAGAGGTATCGTTCCGGTAAATAATAACTATCACAACCCACCCATTAATAATCAACTTGACATAGTTCCTATCACACAACCTGTAACAAACACTCCTTCACAACCGGATCATTTTGACGCCTTTATGCAAACCCAACAACAGATTTTACAATCCATCCAACTTTTCTTACAGTAATTATCACAAGAGAAAGTACAACCAAAAGGTATGTTTCCAGGTCAAGCGATACCTAACCCTAAAACACCAAACATAGCCTTTGAGATAAACGGTAATACTAGTAATAAAAATGGAAATGTAGGGGAGCTAAATGCTATCACCACTCTCCGTTCTGGTAGAGTGGTTGATAACGTTGTAACTATGCCTTTAGTTACCCTACCAGTAGTCCCTACACCTGATATTTTACTAGATACCGAAGTAATAACTGAAGATCCTACCCCAATAGAGGTACCAGTTAAACCATAACCTAAGAAACAAAAGGCTAAGGTTAAACATCATGTTGATCCATATGCTAAATATAGAGAAAAACCACCGTTTCCCCAAAGATTAGCCATGTTAACCAAGGATGCAAATTTCGATGAGATTATGGAAGTTTTCAAAAATCTAACGATAAACCTACCCTTTCTTGAAGTGATTAAAAAGTTACCTCACCATGCTAAGTTTCTTAAAGAGTTGTGCACTACTAGGCGTAAAACAAATATTCCAAAAGACGACTTTCTAACTGAACAATTTCCAACTTTATCTGAACATAATAGAATCATTAAATACAAGGACCCTGGTCATCTTACTATACAATGCACCTTAGGAGATTCCCACACAACGACCGTGCTATTAGACCTGGGGGCGAGTGTTAACCTACTCCCTTATTACTTATATAAACAAATAGGTCTACAAGAGATGCAACCTACTAAAATGACGTTGTAATTAGCTGATCGGTCTATTAAGTATCCTAAGGGTATGGTTGAAAACATGCTTGTTAAGGTTCAGGATTTCTACTATCCTGCTGATTTTGTTATCCTCGATACAGAAGTCGCTAATGACACTGTTCCGATCATTTTAGGGTGTCCTTTCTGGGCAACTGCCAACGTTCTTATAAACTGCCGCGATGGTTCGATGTCCATGTCTTTTGGCCATATTTTTGTTGAGGTAAATGTTTTTAAAATGATGAAACAGTTACCAGATTCATCTGTAGATGGGGAGGTTAGCATAACCGAGAGCTTAGCTCAAGATTATTTTAATAACACGTTTCCAGAAAACCAAATGTATAAATTCCTGTCTTTTCGAGTCTACTCCTATCGTAGACCCTTCTGTTGCTCCATCTATTGAGTTTGAAGACCTGCTACCTAAACAAGTCTTCACTACTCAAGATGAGGACCCTCTAAAAGCCTTTATCGACATTCCTCCCACCCCTGTGCTTAAACCTCTTCCTTCTGAGTTGAAGTATATTCAACTTGATCCGGATGGCAGTCATCCGGTGATTATATCTTCTCAATTGTCTGCTGATGAAGAGGCACGTTTGATTAGGGTGATTCGGGAACATCATTCTGCGATTGGTTGGTCCCTAGACGACATTAAGGGGATTAACCCTAATGTTTGCACTCATCGTATCCATTTAGAGGATAATGCAAAGACTTCTCATGAACCTCAGCGTCGCTTGAGCCCTACCATGAAAGAGGTGGTCAGGGAAGAAGTCTTACGGTTACTCGATGCGAGTATCATATACCCAATCTCCGATAGCGAATGGGTAAGTCCCATTCATATAGTTCCTAAGAAATCAGGGGTTACCATGGTACGTAATGCTAAGGGTGAATATGTTTCCACTCAAGTCCCTATAAAATGGAGGATCTGTATTGATTACAGACGTTTAAATGCCATGACACGAAATGATCATTTTCCTTTACCCTTTATTGATCAGATTCTCGAACGTCTAGTTGGTCAAGCTTATTATTGTTTTTTAGATGGCTACTCTAGCTATTTTCAAATTATTATCGATATTGATAACCAAGAAAAGACTATCTTTACATGTCCTTTTAGAACATATGCCTATAAATGAATGCCTTTTAGCCTTTGTAATGCTCCTGGTACCTTCCAGCAGTGTATGCTTTATATATTTAGTGACATGGTAGAGCACTTCATGGAAGTTTTCATGGATGATTTTTCTATTTATGGAGACTCTTTCACTGACTGCATGTCAAACCTGTCTAAGGTTTTGACACGGTGTGAGGAGAAGAGTCTGGTCTTAAATTGGGAAAAATGTCATTTTATGGTAAAAAAGGAATAGTACTAGGTCATATTGTATCTAGTGATGGCATCGAAGTAGATAAGGCCAAACTAGATAAGATAGCGTCTCTACTTATACCATGGACTGTCCGTGACATTAGAGCCTTTTTAGGCCATGTAGGTTTTTATAGGCGTTTCATCAAGGATTTTTCAAAAATAGCTAGGCCTTTAACTAATTTTCTTTTAAAAGATGTCATTTTTTATTTCAATTATAACTATAAACAGGCTTTTGAAACTTTAAAAGCTGCTTTAACATCTGCACCAATTATACAGCCTCCCGATTGATCTAAACCTTTCGAACTCATATGTGATGCTAGTGATTATGTCGTTGTTGCTGTCTTAGGACAGAAACTAGATAATAAGTCCACTGTTATTTATTATGCTAGTAAAACTTTAAACGATACTCAAAGGAATTATACAACTACGGAAAAAGTATTTTTAGCTGTATAGAGACCATGCAACCCTTATGTACCTTCAGCCCTTATGTACCTTCTCGCAAAGAAGGATGCTAAATAGAGATTGATCCAATGGATTCTTCTCCTGCAAGAGTTCACCTTAGAAATTAAGGATAAACGAGAGGTCGAAAATGTAGTTGCCGACCACTTATCTAGACTAACAAATGATGATGATAGTGATTCTGAGTCCATACCTGACTCTTTTCCTGATGAGCATCTGTATGCTATTTTTTCTGCACCATGGTATGCTGACATTGTGAATTATTTAGCTTCTGATATTATTCCTAATGTTTGGTCAAGAAATAAACGTAAGAAGTTCTTGGCCAGAGTTAAGCTATACTACTGGGATGAGCCCTACCTTTTTAAGTATTGTGCGGATCAGATTATTCGTCGTTATATTCCCCAGTGGGAATATAATGAGGTTCTATCGTTCTGCCATGACAAAGAGTGTGGTGGCCATTTTATTGGTATGGAAATAGCTGCTAAAATTCTTCAATGTGGGTTTTATTGGTTTACCCTTTTTAAATATGCCGAAGTGTATTGCAAGATGTGTGTTCGTTGCCAACAAGTTGGGCAAATCACTAAGCATAATATGATGCCATTAAATCCCATCAGTAGAAATTTTTGATGTATGGGCATTGATTTCATGGGTCCTTTTCCTGTTTCCCACGGTTTTATTTATATTCTAGTTGTCGTGGACTACGTGTCTAAATGGATAGAGGTCATGGCATGCTGTAGCAATGACCATAAGACAGTTTTGTTTTTGTTAAGGAATATATTTTCTGTCAGTTTGGCATTCCTAAAACCATCATTAGTGATGGCGAAACACATTTTTGCAACAGAGTTGTTGCGTCCCTAGTTAAAAAGTATGGAGTTACACACAAAGTAGCAACTCCTTATCATCCACAAACTAGCGGACAAGCAGAAGTTTCTAATAGGGAAATCAAAAAAATATTAGAAACAACTGTAAATTCTGATAGGAAAGATTGGTCTAAACATCTAACTGATGCCTTATGGGCATATAGGACTGCTTTTAAAACTCCTATAGGTATGTATCCCTTTAGACTTGTATTTGGAAAACCTTGTCATTTGCCCGTTAAATTGGAGCACCGTGCTATGTGGGCTATAAAAAGCCTTAACTTCAATTTTGATGAGGCAGGTGTCAAGCGCAAATTGCAATTAAATGAGCTTGAAGAAATCCGTAGCGATTATTATGATCTCGCAAAGGATTATAAAGCTAACATGAAACATGTTCATGATAAGCAAATCTTGCGCAAAGAGTTTGTGGTTGGTCAAAAGGTCTTGCTTTACAACTCTCGTTTGCATATTTTTCGGGAAATTAAAAACTCGTTGGTCTGGTCCTTTTCTGGTCACTGAAGTCACCCTTTATGGGGCAATCACCTTGGTAAATCCCAAGGACAATAGTACCTTTCAAGTCAATGGCAAACAATTAAAATATTTTCACGAGTTAATGTCCACCGATGTAGAGGAAGTCCCTTTACAGAACCCTGTCTATCAGGACTGATCTTTGTTGTTTGGTGTACTTCCTTTCACTTCCATATATTGGTGAGTGCACCATTCAGGTAACCGGGCCCTCCCTATGGAGTGTGTGGCTGTAAGTACCAAATCCTAAGTCCACGTTTAACGTAGTTCATGCTTTCCACTCTCGCATGTTTTCTCAGTTTTTGAGTCATGTTTATCTATGGAGTGATTTACGTCTTTATTGCTTATTGTTTTCCTTTCTATTAAATCTTATTCATAAAAAATATATATATATATATATATATTAAAACCATAAAAATAGTAATCTAGGAAGTCTCTGGAATCTGACTTTAAAAGATCTACGTTTAAAACAAATTTTTTAAACTCTGTTCTATAAAATTTGTTTGGGGGTGGGGTGTTGGTCTTTCCATCTTTGATTTCCCAACTTTCCATTTTTGTTGCTTATGCCGTTTAATCGTATTTTGATTCAGATTGACATTATCTATGAATTTAGATTTCATTTGTTCGCATAACTTACGTTATTCACGCACTTTGAGGTATTTTCTATCTTTTTATATGTCAACCACGGTTAGAATAGAGTGTTTTATGGATCATTGGATTGGAAATTCTCTGCTGATCCTTTCTATAGCTCATTCGTAAAAATCAGACCGTTAACGAGTCGAGAATTTCAGTTTTAACCTTGCGCGCATATGGACAAAATGAGTATTTCTGAAATTGTTTGGGCTTGGGCCCAAAATATCGGAGTCCACAGTAAAACCTAAAAACGCATCGTCTTCTTCTCTATTCTGCCTCCAAAAAAAAAAAAAAAAAAAAAAAAAAATCGCCCAAAACATAAACCAAATTTTTCTCTAAAAATCGCACCAGTCAAACCCAACCAACTACTCAAACCAAATTTCGATTTCTTTGTTCAATACCTCTCCTCCAACTTACCTTAACCCATTTTCGAAATCAAAAACAAAAAAATTGCCCAAAAACGCAAAATCCTCTCGGAACAAGTTTTCAAAATGGAACAGTTTGCACCGTTTTACAATGATGAGATGCAAAGAAGGAATTGGCAATGGTTGTGGTATGAGGAGAATGATTTTTACCATGAGGATTTGGTTTTGAATTTTTATAAGAAACGGAAATCGAGGGTAGGAAGATTTTTGTGAAGGTGAATGGTGTGAAGAAAGAAGTGTGTGCTTTGATGTTAACTCATGTTCTAGGCATTGGGCCAAAACACCACCTTGTAGCTACCGTGCAGGAATCCCAGTATGGGGTGGTAGAGGCGTTGATGAGAGAGACTGTTTTGGAGGGACAATACAATATGAAATCGTATTGCGTCCGACAGTCGTCTCTGAGAACCAACCAGCTGGCTGTAGCTCAGTGGGTTGGTAAGAATGTCATTGGGAAAGAGAAGTTCAATGACATCAGTCTGATTTGTCTGCATGTACTTTGGGTATTACAACAAAAGAGGTATGATTTTTGTATCATCGACTTCTTGTTAATTATGATTAGAGGAGTTGGAGTAAGTACCGCACCCTTTCCTATTTTGCTTACTAAGATTATGTTGTCTTTTGGTGAGAAATCAAAAACTGAGCGGATTATGTTGAAGTTGCATGCAAATGCAATTGCTTATACGGAATGTATTTAGAAGATGTGGTGATTGCCTGAGGATAAGGTTGTGGAAGATGTTAATTCGGATGATGAGGAGAAGGACACGGCATGCTTTGATGCCAATGCCTTGGAGAAGTGTAATTCTGATATAGAACGCATGGTGTTGATTCACTGTGGCTAGCGTTCTATTAACACCATTTGCGAAGACATCCGGACTAGGCAGGCTACCATGCATCAGAATTATGAGGAGCTCAGGACTACCGTGGAGACCTTAGTCCAGCGTGATAAAGAGCGCAAGAAATCCATGAACGCATATCTCGAGAGTCAGCGAAAGTTCCAAGTGGAAGTGCTACGACGCTTGCCACCCTGTCAGAGTTCTACTTCTGACGAGTCTGAGAGGCATGAACGTCGTTGCAGAAGGCCGGATGACTCTGGCCCATCTTCATCTCATGGCGAGTAGTTTCGTTGTGATGTGTTTAGGAAATTTCCCTGTTTTCGTAGAATTTTATTCCGAGTTGTTTAGTTTATTAGTTAAATTTGGATTATGTAATCGCTTTCGACTATTTGATTATTAGTTGAATTTTTAATTTAATTTGATTTGTGTCCAATCATGCGATGATTTTTCCATGAATCCCACCTTCCCGAATTGTTTGGGGGTGGTATTAGTATTTTTTGCATTGCTTTTATCTTATCCACCGTTTTAGAAGTTAAATTTTGCAACCCGTGGAAATATGAGTTGTTGGGAATGTTGCCAATATTGGTGTGGCTAAGATTATATATTGTTGTAGTGATGGAATTTCAATGAATAGAATTAGGAAGTTGCCATTTTGAATTCAACCAAAAAGCTATTGGTTTATATTTGGACTATGCACCTAACTTGTTTCCGTTTTGGTTTTAGAATATTCTGTTTTCGGCAATTGCCTTAACAATTTTGGCAACTTGTGGATGTTGGTTTTAGAAACTAAACCCCTATCAATAATTGATTCACTCTTCACTCACAAACCACACCTCTCACCTTTCACTCTTATTTTTCTCTTAGTTTTTCACTGCAGAGCACTCAAGGTATAAGGAGCACACCCCGTGCCCTTCAAAGGCCATTTCAGAGCGCACCCTGCGCTGAAGTGACTGGAACTTGAGTTAGGCAAGAGCGCGCCCTGCACCTTTCATAGGCAAAATCCAAGCGCAACCTGCGCGTAGTGCCTGGACCTCGAGCAACGCAAGAGTGCACCCTGCGCCCTTCACATGCCAATTCTGAGTGCACCACGAGCCCTGACCTTCACAGCCACTCAAATTTCTGATTTTTTGTGAGTTTTTCCAAAGTTGTTTGCAACACTTCTAGAGTGTATTTGTTATGATGACACCGCCTCATATCATATTGGAGCAGTCTTTTGAAGATTTGTTCCGAATTTACACTTATGGTGGATGGTTCCGTGATAGAATCGTTTAGTCAAAATGGACACATCTACTGGTAAGTCCTGATGACTCGTATTCCCCTCAACTTACTGAATATTACTATAATAATTCAAGGTTCTTTTGTCGACCAGATGGAGAACAAATGTTCTCTGTTATAGTTAATGATACGACTATGGATTTCACCAAGTTCTTAGTTGCTTTTGTTGTGGGACTGCCTATGCCTGTTCCTACAAACTCATGGGGATATATGACTAATAATAGATACCTTTATAACTATGAGCACTTTCACGAGACTTATGGGGGAGGGGTTTTTCGTGTAATGGACTAAGGGCAGTATAACATATCCCTTGGTAGTCTGTCCCTAAACGTATGCCTTACCATGTTCTTCATTATGATGAATATTTTAGGGGATTGGCAGTTTACTTCTGCACATAGTACCGCTGGTGATGTTTTTCTTGCTTTAGCTGAGGGACGTCTCCTATATGACATTCCCAAGGTTTTAGTGGCTAGTCTAGCTAGAGGCCATAGTATGAGGCGTAAGTACCTTCTTATGCCTTTTTTGGTTTGTCGTATCATGTGCTATTTTTTCCCTTATTTCTATACCCGCTACACGGATTGGGTTGGGGTTGAAATTATGAGACCCACCAATTACATTGTTCGTTTGTTTCATGTTATGACTTGGCCGAGATAGAGGGTACAACCTCAATGGGTTGCTCCTTACACCCGATCAGACCTAGTAACACTTAACAGGTTAGCACGGGTTGATGATACATGGAGAGAGGCATGTCAAGTTATCATGGTGTGGTCAGACGCAAAATGACCTCGTTTATATGTAGAGGAGGATGATGACGCCTAAATGCTGGACAGGAGGTAAGTTTTTATTTTTGGTCGTGTCTGCTTATGCCCCAAGAAATTTATTTCTTTGTTACCCCATAACGGGTGGAACTCATATAGAGTTGCGTATGTTTTTATTTATCTATATTAGTATGTTTTAACTTTGTTTTGCAGATGTTCCAAAATTTCACGCATTTCCATGGTATTTTCCTACCCTTTTTATTTCAATACTTTGAGGACAAAGCATGCTTTTGTTTGGGGGTGGCATAGAAACACGTGTAATTTAAGGCACCTATTAGGATATAGATATGTACAATATGCACTTGTTTTCTAGTAAAAAAATTGAAAATTCAAAAATATAAATAAAAAGTTATGCTATACACTTAAGAATATTGGTATTGTTTTCTTTCTCTATGCTCTTAATAATCTAGAAGTTTCACATTAGTTTTTGCATTAGAATAGTTTTTAGAAACTTAGGTTAATATGTAGGTAATAATCTTTGCATCCTTCTATAAATATATTGCATGAGTATCTATGTTTGTATTAGCAGTAAGTTTCTGAAATCTAGGCTAGTATACTTATTCTACAAATCCTGTGAGAATATAGCCTAAAGCCTTATATGAGTGAAATATTTGAGAAATGACACAAAAGAGAAGTAAATTCCGATAGAGAAATTACACGTCCACTTGCTTGATCACTATGTCATATCCTAAGCGAGAATTTAGGCCCTCTTTGGATCGATATAGCAAGAAATTCAAACCCTATGAAATTATTTTCCGCTAGTCGCCCCTCTGAGCCTTTCTTTAGCCTTTCATAAACCGCAAATCCTTTACCCTTTTACAAAACAAAATAAAAATAAAAATCAGCCTACCCATTTTTTGAATGAGTCTGAGAATAGAGTTGAAGAATAGAAAAGAGAAAGATCTTTGAAATCAAGAATTTGTTAGTTGCTTCAAATAAGAAAAGAAAGTTTCCATCCAAAGAAAAAAATATATATATATATATATAAATAAAAGAAAGAAAAAAAATTTTAAATTTAAAAATTAAAATAAAGAGTTAGAACTCCAAAAACATAATCAAAAGAGTCAAAAGCCAAAGAAAAACAAATGGCTAAGGATGGAAACAAAGGGTAGAAGCAAAGTAAGAACAAAGTTTTCTCTAATTACATAATATGAAGACTCTATTATCTTAGACTGGTTCTTTTTCAATATCCATTTCCTTCATTCTTAAACCATCACCTAATCCCTGCAATACCTAATAAAAACCTCTAGCTCAATTAGGAATAGGTTAGTGTGATAGTAAGTGGCAGATGTATTTGATCGACCTCAGCTTCATTATGTGTCATTGAGATTGTAAGGTAAAGTGTGCCCATTGCACACTGGAGTAGCGAAACTTGAGCGGAAAAATCAAACTATTTTTGTCTTGACATTTATGTGAGGACCTACTTAAGGACACTATTCCAAAGTTTCAGAAACGGACCTGTTAGTGCATTACATAGCATTACTCATTGCATATATGTTTATTTGTAGATGACTGATTATAATGCATATATTAGCTTAGGTTTCGACTTGATTATTCTGTATTCATTGCTAGTGAGATGCATATATATCTGAGAATAAGTAAGGAAACAATAGTTTTATTTCTTAGTTGTTGTAGTATAGATGAAGTTTGTGAGTACCTTCACTGGAAAACTCTCACGAAGCTATAACTCGTCCACTAGGGAATTTCTAGTGGTTTAAGGCCTTGTTGCATATGGTTAATACAATCGCACTCAGCGAAACGTGATTAGTTAGAACTCCATTTTTGGTCACTTATTCTAATTTCTCATATTTGCTTGAGGACAAGCAAAATGTTGTTTGGGGGTGGTTTGATAAGAGCCCAAAACTCTAGTTTTAACATTTTAACAAGATTACTTTTTGACCAATTATGTGATTAATAAGTAAGAGTTATTACTGTTATCGTGTTTTTGTGTATTTTAGGCATTAGAGTCAATTATGTGTAGGAATGCATCCCTTTTGTGAGATAAAGGAGTAAAGGTTGGCTGGTAAGAAGTTCTATGATTAAAGGCCAAGATTTAATGAGAAAAAATCTTTCTAAAGCCCGTTCAAAGCTGAAAAGTCAAAGTCAACGCGGACAGAAATATCGTCCAAAAGTCAACAAAACTTATATAGATTGTATCTTTGGACTCAGACCTCAAAATTGGACCTACCCTACATCAAAACGACCGGCACGGAACGAGCTTTCTAATGGTCTAAGACTTGACCCAATCAGAGGAGCAGAAGTAGATGAAAAGGTTGTTGAAGTCATTTCCAGCTGAAAACCACTTTGTGGACTGAAGTAATGAGGTTTTGGGCTAGATTTTCCAGCCCAAAATATGGCTCCTAAGCCCATGCACGAAATTGTGGATCTAGCCTCTTCTATATAAAGAGACTAAAGCTTAGCTCTCAATTTACTCAGAGATATTCATAGAATAAGTTTTTAGAATCAAATACTTAGTTTATTTTTCAAGTTACTTAGTTTCTAATTCAATACTTAGCTAGCTTTAGTTTGTTTTAAATTCATAATTAGTTATTCATAATCTTAGTTCTAAATTAGTTTTAATCCAGTTTTAATTTATTTTGAATCGTTAGACTATTGTTCAAATTAGATTAATAAAGTAATTGTTATTCATTCAATAATGACTTGTTCTTATTGTTCTTGTTCTAGAAATGATAGTTTAAAGAATCAAGGCTAAAACTTCCATTAGAGGGGTTTGAGGAAGCCTTGATGAAAACTTGATTGTATTAGCATAGAAATGGTTGTAATGTTCTATTCTACTCTAGAAAGTAATTAGTTCACCATGAAAATAGGTCTGATTACTTCACATGCTAGTTATTAGTTGGTAGAGATTACCATGAATAATTAGGGATTAGAAATACCCAACATTTATGTGAAAATGTAAAGATTTGGATTACAACGAATTATATGCTAAGTTATTAAGTCAAATCAAGGTGGAATCAAATTCCCCTAATTCCTTCTCATATTGTCAATTTAGTATTGAATTGCCATCATTTCTTTTATCACATCTTGATTAGTTAATTCACCATCGTAGTTAAATTCAATTCCATTACTCTCACAATTTTGTTAGCTTACACGAACTAGGAAACTTGGAGTGGAACGAATTCTCTACTCCAACATATTGCATTGATAACGAGAGTAGATAACTTTGATATTAAGCATGAATCAGTTCTAGTTTTACTTACATTTGAGTTTAATTACTTATTCGTAGGTAAAACTATCATTTTTCTATTTATCAATGACTCAGAGAATTCTTCATCTAGTTTTGGCGTTTCCACAAGATTGTGGTTCATATCTGTAATAGTAACGATGTCACAAATTTGTTCCATCAATAAGTCTTTAATGGCCAAACTAAATTGAAATCCACTTTCCACCATAGAATTTACTTCCTCTCTTCCAACCACTTCATTTTCTTTGTCCTCTCTGCCTAGATCTTCATAAATTTTCTCAATGTCATTGTCCAAGTGTGTCGAGTCCAAAATATGCTCTTGAGTTTCATCTGATAGAGTTTTCTCATTTACGGGTGATGATGCATTAGGGCATGTGAGAGAAACTGTGACTTCAGGCATATAGTCATCGTCATAAAATCTGGAATTCACATTATAGTCAGGTAGAGGTTGATGAGGATTTGATTGGTCATGAGTACTAGGATAAGCTTTAGCAATGGGCTTTGTTATAGTAACACCTTGTTTCTCTTGTTCGATGGGTTCTGGACTAGTGGGAAGAATATTTGCCTCAAATGTGGCATTATTTGAATCGGATTTGAGAAAACATAAGGTAGTTGTTATTTGCTAAGTTAATATTATTTGCTTGGCCATTTCTTGGTAGAGTTGGTATGTGATAGATGGTGGAATGGGATATGAATTTGATATGGATGGTGATATGAATGGTAATTGGCATTGGGTGAAACCATACTTTGACTGACCATGTGGATATATGAATGGTGGTTGACTATTTGTGGTGGAACTCCATGAATTGTTGACATTATTAGACAACTCTTGAGTGTATGGGGTACTTGGGAAGTTTGAAAATTGAAGTTCCTAATCATAAGGATTTCCCGTAGTAGACTCGAATTTGGTACATGATGGACAATGGGATAACTAATGATAAGGACTACCGCAAAACGAACAAGGTTCTGGGTTTGCATTGTAATTCCATGATGGTTGTGATGCAAATTGATAAGACATGAATGCTCAATCAATGATGATGCACAAACAGTAGAAATTTATTTTTTTGATTTTTGAAATTATTTGCTTGGTCTATAAATTATTATGCCCTGTTCAAAGGAACAATTGGGCGCGAGACTAAGATGGCTCTACTACACGTCTCAATAGAGTAAGCAGTCACTTCACCAAGTGGTGTGCTACCAAAAATCTCACTTACGATGAATCTAGGAGAGGGGAGTGAGTAAGGTAGTTGGTCCACCATAATCTGGTAGCTGATTACTCTAAATCCTCATGGCTATATTTTTGTCATTTTCTAGAAAAGCATGACTACTTTGGGCTCTAGGTGATTGATTTTAATTCATTTTTTTTTGTTTAGGGCTTCAAGAATCAAGAAACATCCAATTTACCTACATTGGGGAATGACTTCCCAATAGTTATTATGTGGCTCGGGTTCAGCCTTATGCGCGAATGTTAATTGCAGTGTGGGAAATTAAATTTCAAACAATCACGTACAAATGCTTGAACACACAAGGTATTCTTTTACATGGGCTTCGAGGAGGTTTAGAATTTACCTCTCAAGTCATGCTTACATGCTGCTTGAGGAGAAGGCGACATCGGTTGGTGCGTCATCTGAGAATCAGGCCCAACCTTTCGAGCTTTACCCTATTTTAAGTTAAAATAAAGGCCCACTTAAAAACCCTACAAGTTGGGTTTTTGATAATTTACACAACTTTGCCTTCAAGGGCCCAAAACTTAAAACTAAACTAATACTATACTAATCTACTAGATTAACTAGTTTTAGATTGATAATCTAGATTAGCTTGAGTCAAATGGACTTAGAGTGTTGATTACCAAGTTGATTCAAAGTGTGTGAGCTATGATTCATAACTTGCCTCACACACTTGAACTTCCCAAGGCAATGAAAACTCTAATCCCTTGGTAAGTATTCAACTTCAACCAAGTTCAACTCATGTTCATCCACAAAAATCAATCAAAAACAAAATTTTTTCTATTTTTTCCATTTTTCTTTTTATCTCTAACTATTACAAACAAGTTCCACTGATTTATCCTACTCTATTACAAAATCCGGGTTAGGTGTTCAAGTATACATCAAAAAACAACTAAACTGGCAAAAAAATCAGATCCTGGTATGTTGACATAGGCCCTCGGTCACCCACGCGGTCGCCCGACCGATACCGACAAACTTCTGTCGAAATTTGTCCACTTCTTCAGCTCCTCTCCAGCTTGTTGATCTCGAACACTAATTTGCAAGAAAGTAAATCAGTACTGAAAAACAACAAAATAAAACAACAAAAATTTTAAAAAAAATATATAAATGGAAAGATGAGAATGGTGCTTCCTCCTTAGATTCTCAACCAAGCACTCTTGCGCTTTCAATCCATGACAGTGGCACCATTTGAAGCTGTGTAAGTGGTATGTAACTTCAAAAGAGTATTATAAAAAGTGAGGTTCATCATAAATTGTTTAGAGTTTGAGTGTGGGAGTTAAAAAGAAGAAAGGTAGACTCTTGGTAAAGACTTGTTTAGTTTAAGCTAATGAAAATGTGAAAACTCAAGCTGTTTGGTATGTAAATGACATGAAAACATTGAAATAAGTATTGATTGAAGATTGAAATAAGAATAAAAAGATAAGATTGATTGATTAAAACAAACAAACAAACAAACAAACAAAGCAAAATAACAAGATTTAAATAAAAGAAAATGAAGAACAATAAAGTAAAAGACTTGAATTGAAAAACAAGACTAAATCCTACAAACCAAATGGTTTAGACCTTAAAACAATGGATGTCTTCTCTCTCTTTAACTTTTAGATTATATACCCCTACTTTTGCCTTTTACTAATTTGCCCTCGTCCATCACTTTTAAGACACCTCACACTTTACTTTTGCTTTTGGTTTTTCTTTTTCTTTTTGATTTCTTCTTAACCAAGGTAGGTTTCTGAGAATGCCATATTTTTAGATAAGGGCCTCCATCTCTGGTCTTCTGAGTTGAGGGATTTGACCTTTGACTTTGACCGTTGACTTTGACTTTTTCAGCACTTTTTTATACCAGGTTTTGGCCTTCATAATAAGTGTGATTAAGGCTCCTTTAGGTGCTAAGACGCAACTTTTATGATAAGTGGCTGGAATTCTCCGTAACATGAAAAAGACAATAAAAGCTATGAGTTGTTTTTTTACTAAACATAAGACGGGATATAATGCAGTAATACAAGGGTAATAAAATACACATTTGGGAGCTGATCATGTGTCTCCCATATTGGCATAAAAGTATGCTGCCAAACTTGGAGAATAAGTTTGGTCAGGTCGAAGAAGTAGGGAAGACCACCCGATGTTGGTGATGTATTCACGGAAATGAAGGTCGTAAGCATTGGAATCCATCATAGCTTGGAAGGATTGCTCAGGAATGATTCGTGGTGTAGCCATGCTTGATGAAGATAGTTCAATAGGAGCAAAGAGAGGGGTAAGGCAAAGAGTCCTGACAGATGTACTATCAATCAGTGTGAGGAAATGTCCAAAATGAAATAGTCACATTGTGTGAAGCAACGAGAAGGTCCTACCGCAAAGGAATCAAATATGTCCGCCACACCTGATTAATAAAGTGATACTAAGAGAAATATCCAATAAAGTCTGACTGGATGAATGAAAGAGTATGGAAGAAGATAAGCTTCTCATGTATTCAAATTTAAAACAACAGTTTAAAATTTGATTCAAATGCCTATTTATTAATAACAACTAGAATTATGACAATCCTAGTAGGCATACTCCTTAGAATTTCTTAAACAAAGAAGATACAAAGAGAAACAAAAAAATTTGATTATTAGAGAACATGACGAAAAACTTAATTTTTAATTATTATTATTATTATTATTATTTATTATTATTTATTTTATTTTATTTTTATTTTATTTTTTTAGAAAGATCATGGACCAGGATGACGATGATGATGGTTATGGGGACACAGATCGTGCACAAGACTGTTTAGTTGATCAATTTGTTGGCTAAACTGAAGCTAAATGTCCCCCTGGTTGGCAAAGAGTATGCTTTGATTCTCCATTAGGAGAGCATGATTTTCCAAGATTTCCTCCTGTTTAATGTCGTGCATTGCTTGACTTTCTTGGAATTTCATAAGACTTTTGATGATGATTTCCTGGCGTGCGTGCAGTTCCCGCATGCCTTGGTGAAGAAATTGAAGTCTTGCCATTGAATTAAAAATGTTATGCAGAGCATCTTAATCAAAGAAGTTGTCAAAGGAGGGTACGTGTTCTTCGGTGTCTTGGGCATCCGCCAGGTTCATGTGAGCCTCTGGAGTCCAAAAACCTGGGTCGCAATTGTGGTTAAGTGTAATTAGGCCCGCTATTTTGAGGCGAATGGTTGGGTATATAGATTGGAACTCCCAACATAACATTATTTGAGTCACTACGGTAGGCAAAGGAGCTAATTTTCTCCTGGTTTTGACAATCAACTTCCAGAGAAATAGGATGATGCAAAAATCTTCCCTTTTAGTTTGTAGTACCCAAAGTAGATGGAGGAGGGGTTTAGAGATTTCAGATGCTTTTGACGTTTCAACCACATTGTGGGCTAACCAGTGGAGTACAGCTCGTTGATTTTGCTGCAATGATCGCTGGAGAACAACATGGTTTCGAGGGCTAAGTTCGCCATAAGAGACAGTGGCAAGCATTAACTACTTGACTGTGTCGAATATCGGTATCTGAAGATGAAGCTCAGGGTACGTCATTGGTATTTGAAAGATCTCAGAGATAATTTCCATAATCAATTCAAATTGTCGTCCATTGGCTTGGAAAAGAATTTACCGTTTTCAAAATTGCTATGTTTGTAGAACTTCATAACCAAATCTCTAGAATAAAACGCTTCGAATGATGTAAAAGGGCATCCATCCTCTTCGTACAATTTCAGTGTCAAAGTATGGGTGAAACATGCCTTCATGAAAAAAAAAATTAAAATTTTGCTCGGCCACTATACCTCTTTGTGGATTCATTGTAATTTGAATTTAGGGAAAAATAGAGAAGTTTGAGTGAAATGTATATGGGGAAAGATTTCAATCTTATAATAATTCACAGATCAGGATGGAATGAATGGTTAGATCGGAAATTAATGTGTGGACAAGACACAAGTGAAACATGTGTCGTTGTCGCACATAATTATGTAACAGTATGTAGCAAGTAGACGTAGCCATGGTAGGTCTTTTAATGTCAAATTCCCAAGACAATTAATGAGGTGTTCACAATATTATAAAATACGGAGGAAGATTTCACATGGTAGTTAGACCAACACGTATTTTCTATCTTGAGTTGTCAAATAGGGCATTTAAAGTCACATCCCTAAGACTGTTACTGAGGTATGCAAAGAAATAGAACGTGTGGAGGAAGGGGCCACAGTATAGTTAGACCTACATGTAAATTCTGAATTGATGTAGCAAACCTCAATAATGGAAGATGGTTAGATTTTATAAAGTTGCGTGCACGACATTTGTTAAGCTTTCCTACGTAGCTTGCGCGACTTGCTTTGAACACAATGAGTCGAGATGGATTTATTTTTGTGAGTGATTGATTTATTTTTATGGGTTTTTATGATTTTTTTATGCTTATGACAAGGTAAAAATATAATTAATACACACAAATATTAAATAGAGAACTTCTCCATTTAATACGTAAACCGTACAAATGTTTGAGAATTATTTAACACACCACACTAATATACAAAACAATAAAGGAAAAGAAAGATTTACGTTACATAGATCTAAATACTTTGGAGAAATACATGCATAACCAACAGTATGACAATAATAAATACTGTTAGCAGGAAGACCTTGAAAGCATCCTCACGTTGCTGCTTTTCGAATTTCTCGATCGGATCCATTATGTTGAAGAAGATGAGAGTTTGTAAAGTTAAGTTGTGGAGAGTGCGAGAATGGGATGAGTGAAGTATGGTGAGGAGGGTCGAATTTTATAGTCGAAAATTTGACCATTTGGGGGGAAACGTGCGAAATAGAGTCGTTGGGCCTAGTGGTGGATCAGACCGTTGTCATAGCCGTTGGGCATAGTTATGGATCAGTCCGTTGGACTTACTTTTTAGGCCCAATGCATAATGCAACAGATTAATCTATATTTACATATAAGGAAGACAATAATCTTATAGGTAAATAATTTCTAATTTAATTGGTCTCAAAATACAAAAAAATTAGCCCAAGCCCAAAGGAAATCCCTAAATACCCATTATGTCCTTAATTGTTCTGAAAATTTCAAACGTGGATTCTGGATTAGTTTTAACTTCAAATGGGACAAATGAGCTACCAAAATGATCAGCATTAAAAATGTTATCCAATGGTATATAGCCAGCTCACAGTCAAACTGGTTTTTAAAAAAGGAAAAAGGTGGAAGAAGCATGTACAGAACGTGAAGGGGTTGAGTCTTGTGTAAATAGAACTCAACCTTTTATATATATATATATACAAATGTACAAGGGAAGAGTAACAAGTTTGCAACACTGGACAGCTAGATGACTCTCCACGTAAAATCCCAAGCAACTGTCATGTCGGCACTGGAGCGAACCCAATCCAGTCAGACTGTGGCTTAACATTTATGTTTTGGGGGCCTAGGGTGTAGGACGGTACCATCCTTGACCATGTGAGGGCTCTAACAATCTAATAATATTACCCTTATTACATATGGTATAGCCTCAAACTGCCCCAAAACGAACTCAAGTAGGAAACATCTAAGGGTTGGTCTGGTGGA
The DNA here is from genome assembly GCF_015680905.1 of Coptis chinensis. Lineage (NCBI taxonomy): Eukaryota > Viridiplantae > Streptophyta > Magnoliopsida > Ranunculales > Ranunculaceae > Coptis > Coptis chinensis. Next base: position 45,586,268 of record NC_141456.1, read on the forward strand.
ATCCATTGCCCGTGTCCCGAGTAGGCAACATCTGATGTTGAATGATAAAACATAAAATTGATAGTTTACCTACAAAATGAACGATGAAACTCAAAACGTAAGTAAACTAAACTTAATCCTATATTTTATCAAAGATTCTACTCTCAATCCTATGAGATATAGTGGAGTAGATGATTCGTTCCACTCCTAGTCCTTCCGCATGCTGTGTTCTCTACGTATAAGTAATCTACTCTAAGTCTAATGAGAGATTTACGAAAAGGCAACTAGACTACGATGCAACTACCTACAAGATAGAACTAGTTGACTATTAGAACAACTATGGGAATGCTACGTCGATTCTATGATAAGGAGTTAGAGGGGGGTTGATTCCACCTTAACTCGACTTAATCCTACTAACGATGAATCGTCGTAATCCGAATTGAACTGCTTCGCAGAACAATCTGGTTACTCCTAATCCCTAATTACACATGGCATTTCTACCAATTTATAACTAGCATGTGAATGATTACACCCATTCTCATGGTGAACTAATCATTTCTAGAGTGGAAAGGAAATTACGACGACTCTACGATAATCGGAATCAAGCTTTCATCAAGGCTTCTTAACCTCCTCTAATGGGGGTTTAGCCGAGAATCATCACGCTATCATTCCCAAAGGAATTCAAACAAGACATGATATAAAGATTGAAACTTTGCTTGTTTAAACTCAATTCAAAACTACTAATGCAATAATTGAATTAAACTAATAATGACAATTAATTGAATCTACGAATTGAAACTAAACAATTAATGAAAATGAAACTAACTTATGGAGAACACTATTTTATTAATCTAATGAATAATAAAACAATGATTCAAATACTAAATTAATAATTTAACTAATCTAAGTCTAGCTATCTACGTAATAAGGAAAATTAGATCTACACAATTGTAAATGACAAGAATCGAAATTGACAAACTAGCTATTTTATTAATCAAACTAATTAAGAATAATGATTCTAAGAGTTTAATCTAAAACAAGAATTGAATTTAAACTAAACTTAATTTTATTACATGAAAACTAGATCTATAATTATCTATAGTTTTAGGTCTAACTAGCTACCATTAACAAAGAGTTAAGCTTTGGTTTTTATACTTTTAGATCCAAAAATCGTGCATCAACTTGGAGCCATGTTTTGGGCCAGAGAATCTGGCCCAAAACCCAATTGTTTCAGTCCAAAAAGGCCTCTTCAGCTGCAGTTGGCTTCAATAGACTTTTCGTCCAATTTTGCTCCTCTGATTGGATCAAGTCTTAGACCATTGGAAAGCTCTTTCCGAGCCGGTCGTTTTGACATAAGGTAGGCCCCATTCCGAGGTCTGAGTCCAAAGATACGGCCTTCGGAAGTTCTGCTGACTTTGTGTGCTGTTTCTACCCGCGTCGACTTTTCAGCTTTTGACCGGGCTTTTAGAAAGGCTTTGTCTTCTTGAATCTTGGCCTTTAATCATGGAACTCTTTAGTAACCGACCTTTGCTCCTTTATCTCGCTAAAGTGGCACATTTCTGCACATAATGGACTTTGAAGCCTGAAATGCACAAAAATACGTAATCAGTGTTAACTCTTAATTATTACTCACATAATTGGTCTAAAAGTATGACTGTTACAGGGTTAAAACTACAGTTTTGGGATCTTATCATTGAACACGAATCATTGGGCACAGTGATAGTGCTAAGGAAAAATGGAATCCGAATATATACATGTTAAGTCTTTTAACGTTAGATTCTCAAGACGATTGTGAGTCTTTTAACGTCAGATCTTCAAGACGATTCTCAACCCGTGGGAGCAACGGTGCGGTGATGAAGTTTATCTTGCTCATCTGGTGTCAGGCAAAAATATACCTTATACCAGCAAGTATCGGATAGCGATTGAAGACCTTGATAGACAGGTGTTTGACAATGCATACACCACCCCATCCTTCATGCACGTTGTTTACGAGCAAAAGTACTTCGACCATTACCTATTCGAGATGAATAAGACTTACACCAAATGATTAGTTGAAGTTCGCGAGGAAGAGAGTAGAAAAGGGAAGAGAAGGAAGGAAATTTTGGTACCCATTGTTTACCATAAGGCATGTTTGCTCAATTATCATAAGACATTTATACTCAGTTCTGAAATAGAATTGTTGTGGACTACGGTTCGGCACTTTCAACCAAACTCTAAGATATTTGAGAGAAGAAAAGAAAAGAGGGCCCGACTACCAAAATGGTGTACTTCCCCTTTTTTAAACACATGGAAGGAAGTACACTAGCGAATCTAGTAGTCTCTGTAGACTGGATCTTGGAGAAGAGTATTTTCGATATCTGGAGAGCGTAACTCATGGTAAGGTTTAAAGCGTTGGCCATTTACTTGAAATTCACTATTATCGTTTAAATTTTTCAAAGAGATTGCCCCATAAGGGGTGACAGAAGAGACAATGAAAGGACCAGACCAACGTGTTTTCAATTTTCATGGAAAAATGTGTAATCTTGAGTTGTACCACAAAATTTTTTGACCAATTTTGAAATCTTTTCTCAATATGTGCTTGTCGTGCACTCTTTTCATGTTGGCTTTATAGGATTTTGAGAGATCAGTCTTTCCTAGATAGATTAATTGTTTTCTCTAAAATGGACTTAATCTCTCTATTAGAGACTTCTACTTAGCCACTAGTCTAAGGAATTGGATTTAAGGGCATCATATTGCGTTGAGTAATGCGTCCAAGCTGCTGGCAGCGGGTGCATGCTTTGCAATGCTCATGTGTATCTCTAAACAGTGTTGGCCAATAAAAACCACATTGTAGAACCTTAGCCTCAATTTTCTTACCGCTGAAATGACAACCACAAGATTGTTCATGGCAGAAGGATAACACGTAATTATGTTCCCAGTCGGGAATGCAACGTCATATTAGTTTGTCTGAACAATACTTGAAGAGGTAGGGAACATCCCATAAATAAAATTTCATAGTGGAAAAGAACATTTTTCAGTCAGCATGAGACCAATATGAAGGGACTTCCTCTGTAACTAGGTAGTTTACTATATCAGCGTACCAAAAAGACGAAAAGATTGAGTACAAGTGTTCATCAAGAAAGGAATCACAGATGGGTTCTGGATCATTACCGACATCACTGACGAGTCATGATAAATAGTAGACAACAACATTCTCGCAACCTTTTTTTATCTCTAATTTCTAGAGTAAACTCTTGCAAGAGGAGGATCCATCGGATTAACCTCTGTTTTGCATCTTTTTTCGCTAGTAGGTAAAGAAGTGCCGCATGGTCAGTGTAGCTGATCAGTCCCCAAATGTGCATTTTATTACCTTTACAATACTTTAATTATGCTCTTCTTATGCTTAATGAACATACAACTTATAACTTTTTCTACCATTTGCAAGATACAGGTCATTTAGGACGCATATTCCTAATACGTGCATTTTAGCGCAAAAAGGATTGCTATTTACGCTTCTTGGGAAGATTCCAGCTTAGGAGCAAAAGTGCCAGAATGTTAAAGTCAAAAGTCAAAGTCAACTGTCAAAGTCAACTATCAAAGTCAAATACTCAAGGACTCAAAGCTAAAAGCTACGAACTCAGGGACCTTAAGCTAAAATCAAGACTTCAATTGTATGGGCTTAGGTCAAAAGCCCAAAAGTTTATTGGAATGGTAAATATGTAAATGGTGTCCTATATAAACCAAAGTTGTAGAGAAAGAACATTACCCTAGAGCTAATCTTTGGTCATTAGGAATAGATTAATTGTTTTAATTTAAATTGTTATTTCCTTGCTTTCCATTTTTATGTTCTTCAAGCTTTAGTGTTTTCAATACAAGTTCTTAATCTTTCGATACAAGTTCTTAGTCCTTTCATTACAAGTTTTTCATCCTCTCTTATATATAAGTTTTCTCTACTTATCTCATATTGATTAATCCCACAAACACAAGTCATACTCATTTGACAAGTTCAAATGAGTATAACTTTATGAGTAAGATAATTATCAAAACCAATTTCATTCCATATTTCTCTATTGAATGTGTTTAAGATTTCAACAAGTTTAAGATAAGAACTAGTGTTTCCACTATTAAAACTTATGAACAAAATAGTAAGAGAGACTAGAAAATAGTAGAGAGAGTTGTTTCCATCCATCAAACCATTCCTCCCCATAAGAATTTAAGATGAATAACACCCTCAACACCACTATTACATCCATGTCAAATGGCGCTGCCGTCATGGATTCAAATGGGAAGAGAAAGATAGAGAAAAACAACATTCATTGAACCCTTCTTCTCAATTTTTTTTTTTTTTTTTTCTTGATTTCATTACTGATGTTTCATTTTCATATGTTTCCAGCACACTTCTGTTCAAACGTAGCCCGAGAATAGCACGAGACGAATCACCCGAACTTGATGTAGAAAAATGAGTGCAAATGGAAAAAAAAAACCCCGACCGTGCCCGCGTACGAAACGTGACCTCACATGTCAGACACACACCTGCAAATGACACACGTCCGCACCTCGTTCACCCGCGTCGTGCCTCCTTTTTCTCATACGAAAATTCCGTTGGCTCAAAATCTTCGTGTGTAAGTCCACTTTAATACCCCCTGGTTTTTTTAATTTAACTGTTAATAGATAAAAGGTAGATAGATTTGCAAAGTTTTGAGTTTTCATAAACCAAAAATTCAATTAAAAAAAAGCATTTTTAAAATTAAAAGTTTTTAGTAATTAAAATGAATTAGTAATCCATCAGTAAGGTTAAATATTAAAATTAGTTTAGTAGCATGTTTAGGTTTTAGTTTTCATTAATTGTTATTTATGTATGATTAGATTAATATAATATCATATAGTTAAGTCAAAAAAATAAAATTAAGGTAAATACAAAATAGTTTAAGTTTTGAAAGTTTAGTCTTTTGGTTTAAGTTTACTTACCAAGAGTTGGGGATTCAACCAACTTGGACCGGTTGGATGTGTGAGGCACGAAAGAGTAGTACCACGCTCACACATCATAACCCAACTTGGGGGTTGAAGTTCCAATCTTTGACGAACATTTTCCAAACTTTTACGTATTTTGTTAAATTATTCATTAGGGAATAGTTAATTAGTTAAACGTAGTTAAATTTTTGTGTTTACCGCTTTCATAGTTTTAAGCCCACGAAGGCAACTTTGTTTTAGGCCCACGAAGGCAATCAATTGTAACTTATTGGCTTTGCCAACATTTCAACCTGACTCGTAGGTTTAGTAAGATTAAACTTGTAACCGTAAGGAAAGGCTCGAATGGTGGGTTGACACGCAAGACATCAAACACTTCGTCAACCCCACCACATCGCTTTCACCCCAAAGGTCATGTACGCACGCCTTGGGCGGTGATTTCTTAAACCTCCTCGCTACAAAGTGTAAGAGGATACTTGTGTGTTACTAAGCATGCTTGGATGATTGTGTGATTTACATTTCAGTCTCGTCTTTACATTAACCCTAAGCCTAAACCCGAGCCCTAAAAGAACAAAAAGTGGGATTGAGCCCCACTTTAGAATGGACGTTGCGTGAAATGTTTGTTACATAGACCAAATTAAAAAATAAAATCAATCAAGCAGAGCCAATCTAGTCACGTCCATCAGGACAAACATCTAGCACGAACAAAGAGAGTAGTGAACTACCAGATTCCAGTAGACTAACCACCTTCCTCACTCCCCTCCCTCAGAAATACCGTGAGTGAGATTCTTGGTGGCACACCATCTGGTGATGTAGCAATCTTCTTCCTTGACGCATGTAGTTCCCAAAATCTAGTTTCGTGCCTACTATTAAATTCAAGCAGGGCATAGTTTCTAATCTATAGACATTGCATGCAAACTTTTCAAAATCGTCAAAGTCACAAATGAATTTTTGCAGATTGTGCATCATTCTTATTTGAGCATTCATGGCTTATCAATATATAGAACAACCGTCATGGAATTACAATGCAAACCCAGAACCTTGTTCTTGTTGTGGTAGTCTGTATCATTGGGCGTCTCAATGCACATCATATACCGAGTTCGAGCCTCCTATAGAATATTCTTACGATAACAAATCTCAAATTTCAAATTTCTTTAGTACCCAATACACGTAAGATTTTTCTAATCATGCAGACAATTCATGGAATTCTACCATAAATAGTCAACCATCATTCATATATCCACCCGGTCAGCCAAAATATATGTTCACTAACAATCTATTACCATTCACATCACCATCCATTTCAAATTCATATTCCACTCCACCATCTATCAGATACCAACTTTACCAACCAATAGTCGAGCAAACAATTCAAATATAACAAATAGCAAAGACCTTCTGTTCTTTCCAATCCATTTCAATCAATACCACATCTAAGACTAATGTTCTTCCCACCAATCCAGAAACCAACTAACAAGGGGAACAAGGTGTTGCTATAACATAGCCAATTCCTAAAACCCATCCTAATAACCAATTAAAGCCACATCACCATCCACCTGACTATTGTGTGAATTCTAGATTCGATAATGATGACTATATGAATGAGAACACTCCTACAAAAGAAAATCTAGAACATGTGTTGGAAAATGACTCGACACACTTGGACAATGACAAAGAGGACAAAGAAAATCAAGTGCCTAGAGAAGAGGATATAAATTCTATAGTGGAAAGTGGATATAACTTTAGTTTGGCCGTTAAAGACTTATCGATGGAACAAATTTGTGACATCCTTAATATTGCCGATAAGAACCACAATTTTAATTTGTGGAAACACCAAAGCTAGATGAAGACTTTCATGAGTGTCATTTACAATTCCTGTCTTTATTTTCATTTACCTGCTTTCTATTTTTATGTTTTCTGTCTTTACATAAGCATTTTCCTTTCAGTGTTCACCTTTGACGCTGAATAGTCTTTCCTCTACACAGAAGAGATGTGAAACAAAGTAGAGGGCTATGGGGATTGAGTGAAGGTGTCCTACGGTTATCTCTTATGGTTGTTTAGCATGTCTTGTCTTCCATAGGCATGCCATACTGTGGGATGGTTGGTAGCTAGAGCCCTTGTTTTTTAAAACTTTTTACTTATATGGGTGATTTCTAATTGTTTCGAGCTTTGCCTTTCTCTCTAGTTGGAATAGCTACAAAATAGGGCTGACTAGAGATTAGAAAAGGAGAGGCACGATTATCTAGAAATAGAGCTAGTCCTCTTCACTAGATTTGCCTACTTGCAAAACAAGAGGTGGAAGATCTAGGGAGGCCAAACCATGGGATGGTTTGCAATTTGAATCACTTAATTTCAAGCATCTTCTATTGGGAGGATCACTCTCCTCATAGTGATTTTCTTAGTAGTTTTCTCTTTTTCTGTTATTATTTTAAGTAATTTAGGAACAAAAAGAAAAACCCTTCTTTCACCCTTTCATAAAAGTTCTTGTTTTTCCTGTGCTTATAATAGAGTTTCTCGATACATCAATAGTTATGTGTTTTTCCAAAAACAAAACGGACAATGGATTCTACATAGACCAACCCTTAGAAGTATGCAATCTCCATTCTTCTAAGGGCGGTTTGAGGATCAGTTATGTGTTACTAAGAGTTGCACATATCACCATGATATTCGTACGAGACATCTTAAGTCTTGCACAATAAATCCCCCAACACACATAACTGAAGGCACAGTCTGACTGGAATGGGTTCAATAAATAGCCGACACGAAAGTTGTCTAAGATCATCTGTTATGGGTTGTTTTCAAACTTAACTTTATAAATCACAGCTTTTGTACGAGTTATCTTTATAACATCTCTACATAGTTTTCAAAACTTGAGAATATAAAAATTAAAATCTTATGCCCTAGAGTAACCAAAATAATACTAGATAAACGTATGATTTATCTTCATGTAAAAACCCTCTATATGGTGAGAGATAGCTTTTGCGAAAAACAGAATTGAAAAAAAAAAAAAAAAAAAAAAAAAGAAATTTCATGTTAGAATAATTACGGTTTTTACCTTTTAGATAACCCATGTATTTCTCATTCTATATCTATCAACCCACGCTCCAAACTTGTTTGGGGGTGGTATATTCTCATCACAAAGAATAGAGTACAGGTTATTGCCATTTTTGCTCATGTTCCTATAATAATCTCTTTCCTTTTCTTCATACTTTGAGAATAAAGCATATTTCTGTATAGGGGTGGTATAGTAATATTCTACAAAAACTAGGCATTTATTATATAGTATTCTTATATTAGATAGATTTAGTATATTTCTATATTTCTTTATTTCTTAAAATATTTTGAAAAGACCAAAAATATTTTTTCTGTTTAGTACTAGACGTCTTGTTTTCCTTTTTCTATGATGAATAAATGGTTTAGAAGTCTCATTATAGTAATAGAGTAAATATTTGTTCTTTGAACTCAAACTAATATACATACAATAGTTTCTGCACCTTTTCATGAATGGCATGCATCAGCATTTTATTGTATATAGCAGTGAATTTTCGAGACCAAGGTTAGAACAGTTAAGTTCCATATCCTGTGAGAATCTAGCTAGAAGCCTCATCTGAATGATTATTGAGTGATGACATAATGATGTCCGGATAGAAAGATAACACGTCCACTTGCTTGATCACCATGCCATATACTAGGAGAGAATTTAGTCTCTTTTTGGATCGATATAGCTAAATAAACGTTAAAACCAAAAAAGATAACTTTTTCCTCTAGTTACCCCCCTTAAGCCTTCACCAATTTCTAAAATCCTTTTTATTTCTTCGCCATCAATCCCTGAACCGTTACCCAGCTGACGAGTTGAGAATTTGATGAACTATAAAAAAAGAAGAGAAGGCATTGTACAAAAAGAGAATAGTTAGAAGCTTCAAAAGAAAGAAAAATAAAGAAAAGATTCAAAGATCGAAATCTCCCAAAAGTTCAAAATCAAAAGGAGTCGATTTCAAAATAAACAAAAGCAAAGTTAAAAATCCCAAAATTCAAAATCATATGGAGTCACAAAGCCAAGGGGCTAAAGAATGAATCACAAATTCGGAAGCAAAATAACAAAATGAGGTTCTTCTCTAGTTATAAATATCTTGAAGACCCAATTTCTCAACTTATCAGAGTTTGTTTTCCCTACCCTTTATCTCTAAACTACTACCTTATCCCCATAATTCCTAATAAAAGACCTCTAGCTCAACTAGGAATAGGATGGTGTGATAGTAAGTGGATATTGTGATCAATCGACCCAATTTCTCAACGTTATTCGAGTATATGAGGAATATAAGTGCCCTCTGCACTTAAGAAAATGAAACTTGAGTGAATCTATCAGAGAGTTGTGATGCAACACACCCTTATGAGAATCCAACTTAAGGACGCTCTCCAAAAGTTTCAGAAATGACTCTGCTTTTGTATTTCACCGCTCATGTTGTGCATCTTTATCTTTAGATGATTAAACTACTGTATATATATTATTCTGAGTTCAAAGGAGCTTTTCTTTATTCCCCACTAATGAGATGTATAAAGCTCTGAGAATAAATAAGGAAACGAGACCTTTGTACTAAATAAAGGAAATTTGCAAGTACCTTCTCTGGAAAACTCTCATGAGGCTTAAGCTCATCCACGAGGGAAGTCCTAGTGGTTTAAGGCCTTGTTGCATATGGTCTATGCAATCACACTCCACGAAACGAGACTAGTATAATAAATCACATATTTGTGATCTTAGTTTTTTCTCTCTCATTTTTTGCTTAAGGACAAGCAAAATGCTGTTAGGGGGTAGTTTATCAGTCCCCAAATATGCATTTTATTACCTTTACAATACTTCAATTATGCCCTTCTTATGCTTAATGAACAGAAAACTTATAATTTTTGCTACTATTTGTAGGATACAGGTAATTTAGGACGCATATTCGTAATACATGCATTTTAGCACAAAAAGGATTGCTATTTACGCTTCTTGGGAAGATTCTAGCTTAAGAGCAAAAGTGCTAGAAAGTCAAAGTCAACTGTCAAAGTCAAAGACTCAAGGACTCAAAGCTGAAAGTTACGGACTCAGGGACCTTAAGCCAAAATCAAGACTTCGATTGTATGGGCTTAGGTCAAAAGCCCAAAAGGTTGTTTCTAGAAGGAAGGGTAAAGATGTAAATGGTGTCCATTATAAACCAAAGTTGTAGAGAAAGAACATTATCCTATAGCTAATATTTGGTCATTAGGAGTAGATAAAATGTTTTAATTTAAATTGTTATTTCCTTGTTTTCCATTTTTATGTTCTTCAAGCTTTAGTGTTTTGAATACAAGTCCTTAATCATTCAATACAAGTTTTAGTCCTTTCAATACAAGTTTTTCATCCTCTCTTATATACAAGTTTCCTCTACTTATCTCATATTGATTAATCCCACAAACACAAGTCATACTCATTTGACAAGTTCAAATGAGTATAACTTAGTGAGTAAGATAATCATCAAAACCAATTTCATTCCATATTTCTCTATTTAATGTGTTTAAGATTTCAACAAGTTTAAGATAAGAACTAGTGTTTCCACTATTAAAACTTAAGAACAAAAAAGTAAGAAAGACTAGAAAATAGTAGAGAGAGTTGTTTCCATCTATCAAACCATTCCTCCCCCATAAGAATTTAAGATGAACAACACCCTCAACACCACTATTACATCCATGTTAGTAGACTATTGTCGAAGAACCAACTAGTCAGGGACGAAACTTATCCAAGGCATAGACAACAGCGAGAAAATCCTTCTCCGTGATGGTATAGTTACATTAAGCTTCATTAAGAGTTTTACTAGCATGGTAAATGACAACGGGTTTGTCATCTCGGTGCTCCAATAGCATAATCACTAGCGTCACACATTAGTTCAAATGGTTTAGACCAATCAAGTGGTTGAATATATAGGAGCTGTAGTCAGGGCAGTTGTTAAGGTCTCAAAAGCTTGTTTGCAATTGAAATTGAAGTTAAAGACGGCATCTTTAAGCAAGACATTTGTTAAAAGTCGAGCAACCTTAGAGAAATCTTGAATAAATCTCCGATAGAATCCTACGTGGCCTAAAAAGGCATGTATGTCACGAACTGTTCTTCGTATAGGAAGAGAAGCAATTTTTTTCAATCTTAGCTTTGTCAACTTCTATTCCATCCATTGAAACAATATGTCCTAGAACGATTCCTTTTGTAACCATAAAATAGCATTTTTCCAAATTAAGGGTGAGATTTTTCTCTTCACAATGCGCAAAAACCTGAGAAAGATTTGATAGGCATCTATCGAATGAGTTTCCATATATGGAGAAATCATCCATGAAAACTTCCATAAAACGTTCAACCATATCACTGAAAATGTGAAGCATACATCGTTGGCATGCACCAAGGGCATTACAAAGGTGCCAAAGGACAAGTGAATGTTCTTTTTTCTTGATCAGAAAGATCGATTACAATGTGAAAATAGCCTGAATAACCATCAAGAAAATAGTAATACGCATGACCCGCTAAATGTTTAAGCATCTGATCGATGAAAGGAAGTGGGAAGTGATCCTTACGAGTTACCGCATTAAATTTGCGAGAGTCAATGCATATTTGCCATTTTACTGGAATGCGAGTGGTGATGCATTCATCCTTATCATTTTGCACAATTGTAATGCCAGACTTCTTGGGAACAATATGGACTGGACTTACCCAAACACTATCAGACATAGGGTATATAATACCCGTATCGAGTAACCTTAAAACTTCCTCCCTTATTAGCTCCCAAATGTGAATTTTATTACCCTTATATTACTGCATTACAGCCCGTCTTACGTTTAATGAAAAGACAACTCATAGCTTTTATTACCTTTTTCAGGTTACGGAGAATTTCAGGCCACTTATCATAAAAGTTGCGTCGTCTTAGCACCTAAAGGAGCTTTAATCACTCTTATTATGAAAAATAGAATCTGCCATCAAAAAGTTCTGAAAAAGTCAAAGTCAACTATCAAAGTCAAAGGTCAAAGCCTTCAACTTAGAAGGCCAGAGATGGAGGCCCTTATCTAAAAATATGGCATTCTCAAAAACCTATTTTGGTCAATAAGAAATCAAAAAGCAAAAGAAAAAGTAAAATGTGAGGTGTCTCAAAAGTGATGGAGGATGGCAAATCATTAAAAGGAAAAAGTAGGGGTATATAATCTAAAAGTTAGGAAGAGAGAAGGCATCCATTGTTTTCGGGTCAAAACCATTTGGTTTGCAGGATTTAGTCTTGTTTTTCAATTCAAGTCTTTTACTTTATTGTTCTCCAATTCCATTTTTTTAAATCTTGCTATTTTGCTTTGTTTGTTTCAATGAATCAATCTTATCTTGTTATTCTTGTTTCAATCTTCAATCAATACTTATTTCAATATGTTCGTGTCATTTACATACCAAACAACTTGAGTTTTTATGTCTTCATTAGCTTAAACTAAACAAGTCTTTACCAAGAGCCTACCTTTCTTCTTCTTAACTCCCACACTCAAACTCTAAACAATTTAGGATGATCCTCACTTCTTACAATACTCTTTTGAAGTTACATACCACTTACATAGCTTCAAATGGCGCCACCATCATGGATTGAATTGAATGAGCAAGAGTGCTTGGTTGAGAATCTAAGGAGGAAGTACCATTCTCATCTTTCCATTTCTATTTTTTTTGTAATTTTTATTGTTTTATTTTGTTGTTTTTCAGTACTGATTTACTTTCTTGCAAATCAGGGTTCGAGATCAACAAGCTGGAGAGGAGCTGAATCAATGGACACAGAAGTTCGTCGGAACTGGACGGGTGACCGCACCCTAGGTGGTAGGCGACCGTGGGCCCATGTCAGCATACCATCATCTGATTTTTTGCCAATTCAGTTGTTTTTTTATGTATACTTGAACACCGAACCCGGATTTTGTAATAGAGTAGGATAAATCCGTAAAACTTGTTTGTAATAGTTAGAGATAAAAATAAAAACAAAAACAATAAAAAAATTGGTTTTGATTGATTTTTGTGGATGAACATGAGTTGAATACTTACCAAAGGATTAAAGTTTTCATTGCCTTGTGAAGTTCAAGTATGTGAGGCATGTTGTGAATCATAGCTCACACACTTTGAATCAACTTGGTAATCAACACTCTAAGTCCATTTGACTCTAGTTAATCTAGATTATCATTCTAAAACTAGTTAATCTAGTAGATTAGTATAGTATTAGTTTAGTTTTAAGTTTTCGGCCCTTGAAGGCAAAGTTGTCTAAATTATCAAAACAACTTGTAGGGTTTTTAAGTGGGCCTTTAGTGTAACTTAAAACAGGCTAAAGCTCGAAAGGTTGAGCTGGATTCTCAGCTCACACGCCAACCGTCATCGCCTTCTCCTCAAGCGGCTTGTAAGCACGGCTTGAGAGGTAAATTCTAAACCTTCTCGATGCCCAAGTAAGAGGATACCTTGTGTGTTCAAGCATGCTTATGTGATTGTTTGAAATTTAATTTCCGCACTGAAATTTACATTCACACATAAAGCTGAACTCGAGCCACATAACAACCATTGGGAAGCCATTCCCCAATGTAGCTAAATTGGACGTTGCTTGATTCTTGAAGCCCTAGACAAAAAAAAAAGGAATTAAAATCAATCAACTATAGCCCAAAATAGTCACACTCCTCCAGAAAAAGACAAAAATATAGCCACGAGGATTTAAAGTAATCAGTTACCAGATTCCGGTGGACCAACTACCTTCCTCACTCCCCTCCCCCAGATTCATCGTGAGTGAGATTCTTGGTAGCACACCACTTGGTGAAATGACTGCCTACTCTTCTGAGACGTGTAGTTGAGCCACCCTAGTCTTGCGCCCAATTGTTCCCCTGAACAAGGCATAGTAAATTATATACCAAAGCAAAGTTTTCAAAACTCTATACTTGCAAAAATAAATTTTGATTTCATGAGAATACATTGCACCGTTTGCACATGTCAGGATACTACGTTCAGGCACTTCTAGTATTAGCGAGAATAAAACTTACTCACATAGGAGAGCGCAGCGTCCTAGACAATCTCCTATTTCTAGTCCTCCATCTACTAAGATGGCTGACGAAGTAGTGCAAGTTGAAGAGCCTCTCTCCAACTTCTACACACCGTTGCAAGATGGACCCTATCGTGTATACGACTCACACCGCTCACGAGCGATTTTCGCATTCCACCGAACATGTTTAATCTTCTACTTATCTCCCACAGGTTACAACACGAGTTACCGTACGAATATCTACACCAGATACACGAAGTACGTAATACTTTTCATCATACGGGCATCACCGACGATTAGGTTAAGCTATGAGTGTTTCCTTTCACTCTAGCTGGTAAGAGTCACACTTGGCTTCTTTCGCAGAAGGCCGACTCTTTTGACTAACTCCAGGTCCTGACTAACTCACCTCCTAGGTTCGGGAGTGAAATAAGAAGAGGAGGTTCGGAATTGGTTGGAGTAGGCTCAGAGACCTGAAGGTTCGGAACTGGTTGGCTGAAATAGTAGGCTCGGAGAACCAATTCCTAACTATGAACTCCAAATCCGAAACTCAACTACTAGGTTCGGAGCAGGTTCGTGGGCTTTGAAACTAGTTGGAGTAGTAGGTTCGTATAACCAACTTCTAACTATGAACTCTAAATCCGAACTCAACTACTAGGTTCAGAGCAGGTTCGTAGGCTTTGGAACTAGTTGGAGTGGTAGGTTCATATAACCAACTCCTAAATATGAACTCCAAATTCGGAGCTCAACTACTAGGCTCGAGCTCTAACTACTACTAAAGGAGACCTATTTGACTTGGGAAACATGAGGCTTCTAGAAGAGTCAAGATGAGACTTAACAAGAGACGGTCTCCTAGTTAAACACTAATTGGGAAATCTCATCTATTCATCAAGATGATACTTAACAAGAGACGGTCTCCTAGTTAAACACTAATTGGGAAACCTCATCTATTCTTATAAATAGAATAGTTGAACTACGCTTTGAGTGGAATTCCTTTTCACAGGATACGTAGGCAGCCATTAAAGAACGTGGTTCAACTCATCATCTTCTACATCTCTTCTTCTTCTTGATCCAATACTTCTCATTATTCTTTGATCATCAACAAAATATTTGTGTTTCTAGATTAGGAAAAATCATCACACAGGGGATCTGATAGAAGCGGAGTACCAAAAGAAGGGTCAATGCCGAGTACAGCGGATTGGGATGATCCTAGGGCGCGGAATTTTTGGAAAATGGTGGAAGTCTCGCCAGCATAAATGTGAGACTACGAATATACACTACACCATAAGGGCCATTTTGTAACAGGGCAAAATTTTCATTTGTAACAAATATATCCGTTACTACCTTTCTAACGGATATAACTGTGAGCTTTTTTGGTTTCCGTTAGTATATTTCAATTTATTTTTCCAATTATTATCAAAGCAGTATTTTAATATTTTGTAACAATCGTGTCCGTTAGGAAACAACTAAAATAATAGCCAAAAGGGTATATTCGGAACTAACGGACTAAATTAAATTAAATAGAAAAAAATTGTGCTTTTGGTCTTTATTTTCCATTTTCCATTCTTGTCTCCTCATTCAAACCCTCGCTGAGGAAGAAGGAAATAAACCAGGTATGCTTTCTCTCTCACTCTCTCACTCTCCCGATCTCCTTTCTTTTTTCTTCTACCCAAACCCCATCTAGCAAATTTCTAAGTGTTTTTTTTAAGCAGTATCGAACCATTTCAAGTTAGGTTTATTTGGTTCTCTTGTTGATAAATTTGGGAAAATTAAGCTTTGTGTTGGAACTGTAAGATTGGACTAAATTTACGCTTCTCAATTGGGATATTTCGTTGGTTTGGGTTCGATTGGTTAATAAAAAATCAAAAGAATTTCGGTATTAATTAAATAGTTCAGTTGATCTAAGATTCAGTTTTTCTTACAAATTGTTTATGTTTGATTTCCCTAGGGTTGTGATTGCTACATAGCTTTTTCTCTCTTCCAACAGACTGATATAAAGAACTTGCTGAAGGCTGCTCCAGTTATGTGTCCACATAAGTATTGCAAGTGAGTCGGTCTTTTTGGCTACTCTAGTTACTTGAGGAGTCATTAGACCTTTCCTTCCAGAATATACTGAAATTTGTAGTTCAACTCTAGTTCATTCCATGCTTTTCTTCTCATGCAGATGATATAATTCCTAGATTAATTGTTGTTTCCCTAAGAAGGTTGAGGAATGAAATTCTTGAAAGTGATTGGTAAGTTTGAGATTAGCCTGTCTACTTTCGGAAATGGTTAACTAGTATGTTTTAGGAAGTTTAAATCGTTTGTCTTGCAGCCAACATGAACTATATAACCTTTTTTCTTGATTGCCAAACTTTCATAATTTTAAAACCATAGATCTTGTCTTTTTGAACTTTAAGGCATCTTCTGAAGGTCTCATCTTGAGATGAACTTCAATATTATCTGTATAAAGGCTTCCATTTGTCTCTTTGAACTTACCTTTGAAGCATTCCTTCTTATTGTCGCTCTTACGAGCCATTGATTTTTTTTTCTGCTGTTTTATTCTCCCATTTGATTCCTTCTTATTTGTATTGATTAACGACCAAAAGGTCAATGAGTACGATACTTTCCTAAAACTTCGCTTTGGTTAATGAGATGTTTCTGGTCACTTTTTTTCCCGGGCTTCTACACCAACAAATCGCTTCGGCCGGCAAGCGGGATGGAGTTAGGATGCCTAAGGAGCTGTTTGTACCTTGGACTCTCTACTTTCTAAAGAGGGATGTGGACAGCAGTAGCAAGAGAAGCACTATCGAAGCAAAGGTAGGGAATCTTGCTCTCTCGGGAGAGAGACCATGTAAAAAAGTATAACCTTTGAAAGTATTGTTTTCATTAGAGCACTGGTGAATGAGTTAGTGTAAATTGTGTTCTTTGGAATTTTTCATCGTAATAGTTTATGTTGATTATAGGTTGTTTATATATTGGTATTAGAGCAGTGCCTCGGGTGATTTCGTCATTGGATGCACATCTTGAAGAAGGATTGCATAGGTTTGTTTCTATTTTTTGTTTTGGAAATTCTTTCAAATGTTAACATGTATAGTGTTTTATCTGTTTAGTATATAAGGCGGCTGAATGACAATATAGAATCTTGAAGATATTAGGAGTATGTTATAATAGGTCTGTTTGTCATGTTTACTATTGTTCACTAATCGACATTTACTTGTAGGGGTTTTGAGAATGTCGAGTATTTGGAAGCTCGGTCGGCAAGAAGGTGTTGCCTTTTGGCGATCTGACCGACTTCGAATGAGGAGATCAAATGCATCACTAGGTAACACCATGCCTGCAAGTAGCAGAGATGCATCCCTTCAAAGTGTTAGTGAGGTTTCAGAAAGTGTTGGGCCTGAAGCAGTTCACGATGGTCCAACTGAAGAGCAACAAATAAATAGTGAAGTTGACTCAGGTTCAATCGATCCTGCATTCTGGATGCTCTTCGGAGGAGTTGTGTCTTGAAGTTCTTTCCACTCAACATGGTCAAGCAGCAGCGACCTTCAAATTCACAACCTCGGTCTACAGCAGATATTTAAAGCGGGTAAGTCACAAATTTCGGGAGTGGGTTTGAGGATAGAAGAGATACTACATTTTCAACTATGGAAAATGGGATTTATAGTAGTGGGAATAATAATAATGGTTGTTATTTTGCAACTAGTTATGAATACGTTTATGTTTTAGGCCAATATGAAAGAGATTTGAGTTATGGTGATTGTGGGGATTAGGTGAAAGCTGCTTTACAACATGCTCAGGTTGAGTGTGTTAATTCTTTTTCTGGTCAGGTTTATCACAAATGCTATATGAGCTATGCTTACTATCCAAATGGGATTTCTAAGAAAACTTTTTCAGGTAATCTTGAAATGAGATTTTTTTTTTCTTAGCATCAATTAGTGTATTTGTTTGTTGAAATATCTGATGGATCTTACTTAGTTAATATGCTATTAGTTTTTCAGTTTGGTTTTTCTTCTTTGCCATACAAGAGAACTCCACCAAGTTGGCTAAGAATTTCTTCTCAAGACACCCGGTTTCAATTTGTTACTTTTTATCTGTTTTTATTGTCTTGTACCTTGTACCAAGTTACTTTTTATCTGTTGTTATTGTCAAGTTGGCTCAGAATTTGGTCACACAAATGCTTTGTCATAGTCTTGTACCTTGTTCTAATTGTCCTAAGATCTTAAATCTTGCTATGATAAGTTTTCTTAGAGTGGGATTGGTATACTGAATATTGTAGCATTTGTTCTCATATTTTGTTATTAGGAACTGATTGAAGTTGACGATGGTTGGTCTTTTTGATTGCTTTTAATTTTGTTATGCGGGGAGAAAGTCAAGTGTTTGAGGCAGTTGTACCATCCCTATCGATGATGTTGGTTGGGGACTGCGTAGACTATCCTCAACTATTACGGGTATACTTCATGATTCAAGGAAGTTATGGGGTACATTTTCTCTTCGCAAAAGTTATGCTCAATTTATTCCCGACCAATTTACCATGTTAGTAGGTCTTTCTTTTTGTTTCTGCATTGTTGTTTTAAAATGATATTAAAGTTATTATTTTCTATTAGTGGTTCACCAGGTTATGTCAAACAAAGAGGAAGTGGATGTCATTAAGGGGATAAAAGTTTTTGAGTTGTAGGCAATCATATGGCTAAAGAAGCAATTTGTTTATGTATATATATATATATATATATATATATATTCACTTCTATTTAGTAATATTTCAAGTTGTTCATCTGTTAAGGGACGTGTTTATTATAAATTTAGTTTGTTCCTTATTCATGTCAACACAAGCATATAAGGCCCAACAGGGGATATATAAGACCATATGAACTTATGAGCTATACACGAGGTATAGTTATTGATTTGTGCTTTTCTAATACAATATTGTAGTTGTGTTATGATGCCTTAATTTTTCTTTTGCATCATGCCATTAATTGATAAATTGTGTTCGAAATTTAAATTCATTGGAGAGAATGTTAAGGAAATATATGACAAAATGCTTAAGTTAGTTGAAGGGGAATATTCACCTCATAATAGTGAGGTCATGGTTGCTTGAAAAAGTATGCTAATCGAGATGGCATTGCACTTTTTTTTTCCAGATTTTATGGAAGACATGGAGATTTGTGAGCTAAATTCCTCTAACTAACTATGGTATGCTTCTCAAGGTATATATCACTATTTTTTGCTTTATTTATGTAATAGTTAGATTATCACTTTTATTTTCTTAATAGTATCACACACTATTTTCTGCTTAAACCTAGTACAACATTCATCATCTTTTA
This sequence comes from Coptis chinensis, assembly GCF_015680905.1. NCBI lineage: Eukaryota > Viridiplantae > Streptophyta > Magnoliopsida > Ranunculales > Ranunculaceae > Coptis > Coptis chinensis. The sequence goes on from NC_141456.1 coordinate 45,605,523, forward strand.
AGGTTGGCTTCATGTCTATATGTGATGTATTGTTATAAATGACAAATTATGTGAGTCACTTTCTATTAAATGACGAGTTAATAGACTTGCTTGTTAAGTGTTTTATACTATTGTGCGTATGTAGGTCTTGTGGAATCGGCTTCTAATGGAATTACATGCAACAATCAACATGAAATTCTGGTTTTGGAAATCTCTGAGTTTTATTCAAGCATTGTACTATGTACCATTTGCTAGTTGTTTTTGGTACAATTTGGTATAGCCTGTGGATGAATAGAATGTTTTGGTTAAATACATGAGTTTTGGATGAATAAAATACACTAGGAGTATTGTTTGAAGTTCATCATTTAGATTGTAGTATATATATTTGTTAAATTATTTGAATGGTAGAGTTGGTGTAATTTGTGGATGAATATAAGTGGTTTTATATTGTTATTACTTGGTTGATTTTTATTTATTTTTTATAGAAGTTGTCTGTTTCGTAAGATTTGGTAGAGTGTATAGTGGATGCCAACCCAAAGACACGTGGAGTACTAATTGTTTCTTGTAGGGGGTGTAAGTATCCCCAAAATTAAAACTGATTTTTTTTTAAATATATCGACCATTAGTAACGGATATTTCCGTTACAAACAATAGTTAGTAAATAGTACGTCCATTACTAACGGATATATCCGTTAGAAATGACAAATTTAATCGGCCACCAACAATTAGCTATCTATTACAAAGAATTTTAGTAACGGATATAACCATTACTAAAATTATTATCAGTAACGGTTATATCCGTTACTAAATTTGGCCTAAGTGAGAGTGACGCCCCAGAGCTAACGGATATAACCGTTAGTAAAAATATAAGTAACGGATATAACTGTTACTAAATGCCTTTTCTGGTGTAGTGATAGCCGCCAACCTGCACAAAGAAATAAGAACATTACCCTTCATAAAACAGATAATGAACATCAAGGGAGGGAAGGAAAGATGACTCACCACTAGGCAAGAAGGCCAGATGGTTAAGATTCAGTTCGGGTAGGAGATCCGCAGATAAGAAATTCCCAAAGACATATAGCGGATAAAAATGTCATATCTTGTCCGAAGTTGTGACATGAAGGACAAAGGATTGTTTCCTAGGACGGACACAGAAAGAATGATAACCTACACTGACATCTTTAGTGCTCTTTTTTATGTAATAATGAGCAACTATATCGCGGCATGATATTTTGGGTACCCCAGACTTATTGTAATGGTTCGCGGCATACATGACTCTCCAAAAGTTGTCAATGCCTTGGCAGGGAGGGATGTTGAAGTGGTTACATACCTCGACATCCAGAAAATATAAGGGGCAGCAGAGCCCAGTGATGATCTGCCCAACTGTGGCCACCAGACACCCCAAATTGTAGGGGAATAAGTGAGGGAAGTAAGTTAGGTCAGGCACGTGTTCTAGGATGACGTCAGCAGGGATGCCGTAGGCGGCCTTGATTGCCTCTAAATTAGGTCTGCGACTTCGAGGCGGTGGCGGTAGAAGAGCAAAATGTTGCCCTGAGGTGGAGGGGACCACGGATGGATCAATGGGTGGGGGAGATGCCACCGTGTTAGAAAGGCGGAGGAAGAGTCGCCAGAGTGGGAGTCTGACATCCGAACGGGTGGCAGAAGAAGAGAACACACAGTTTGAAAATGGGGGAGAGAAGAAGAAACAGTTTAAAGACAGTGCAAGAAAGAGAAAGAGAGAGAAAAAGACCAACCTGAAGGAGGAAAAAATCAGTCAGAATCTCGGGCACCGGAGCACTGGCGGTGAGAAGAGCAACAAGGAGCAACCGCACCACCAATTGGAGAGATAAAAACAAGAGGGTGAGGGAAGAGGAAGAATAAACGCAAGAGGAAGAGTAAGGGACTGAGTGAAAGAGGAGGAAGATTGAGCGGGATTTTATATAAGGGGGAGGGGCAAAACAGTAATTATGAGGTGCTAAAATCGAGGGGGCACCAAAAGGCGACACGTGGGCACACATAATACGAAGAGACACTAACCTCATGCACGTGTCGAACATGTGTGGCCAGGGATACAGATGAAGGGGTATGCCGCGACCTAAAGAAGGGGTGAGAGCCAGGACTCTCGACCACCCGATCGCACTGAGATCGCAGACTTGAGAGGGGGGATCTGTGGTGGTAGGATCCAGGTATGTGAGATCAGTGGTGGGATGAACCCGAAGTAACATATGTTGCGGAGGTGCGGTATACAGGATCGGACTGTGGACTCATAGGTACTGTACGGGAACCCTACACGTGGAGAAAAGAAGGCCGGGAGATAGAGAGACAGATGGATGACTGGGATGAAAGGGGAGAGTGGTATAAAGAGGAAAGAGAAGGAGAGAGAAAGGGGAGGCATTTTCATAATCAAGAGAGGGCTAGACCTAGAGGGGGAGAGAAAAAGAGAGAGGTAGTTGTGAATGAGATACAACAAGCTTCCCATTTTTTTATCCAGTCCGGTCTACCCTCAGTGGTGGAGGTTTCATTCACAGGTAGGGCAGCTCCTCTTTTGGCAAGAGCATCAGCGGTGAAGTTTCCTTCTCTCTAGATGGAAGTGATCTTCCACTTTTGCAGTTGTTCAGTACAATAAAGCCATCTTACCTGTATCTCCCAAGGGACAAACAATTCCATCTTCAAAAGCTTTAGCAATAGCCTCTTAATCGTTCCAACTACAATAATTTCTTGAAATGTTTAATTTTATTTTCACTGGCATTTTGGTTGGTAGAAAATGTCCACGGATGTGAATACATGGTTAGAAACTTACAAAGTGTTAGTTTTAAGTAGTTATTGCGTTCCATACATCCATTTCCATCAAGTTTCTCTCTCCTCTATCAACCACACCCTCTCAGAGTTACTAAAGACAAAAAATTGTATCGTGTTATTCTTGTGTCCCTATCACAAGTTAATATTTGTGGGCACAGACTTCGAATGTAATTGTCACAACTCATAAGTCAATATCGATCACCAAAACCTTGATTGTCAGAAATCGATATCATCAAAGACTTGGTCTTCATCGTTATCTGTCCCCAACTCACTACTACCAAAATTAAAATACAACATAGTTGCAGAAATAATTGGGATCACATTCATTTTAGAATGGTGATCTGTGGGTTAAATATATTGTTTTGACCATGGAATTAATTGGATTGAAATTTAACATAAAACCCACGCCATTGAGAACATGGTCTAATTATATTTGACTTCAAGAGTGTGCTTTATTACATTTGATCACAGTTAAAAAATGTGATCTTTTGGCTTTTATATAGTAGTGACTGAACCATTAATGAGGAATGCTTGCAAGTGAAGCACTTTTTGAGAGCATCTCCAGGTGGTGGTTGCAATTTGACAAATTTTGTGAAGAAGTTGGTAAAAATACCATGCCATCTCTACGTGGTAGAAAACACTGTCGCATATAATCTGAGTGGCCTTCATATGCTCTAGTTGAAGTGGCCGTGTGCTCTAATGTCTGTTACCTACCAGTTCAAATACCTATCTCCAACTTCTGCCATACTTCATTCTCCAAACTTGGCATGTCCAAACAGATACTAGACCCAGACTAAACCCAACTTTTTTGGTTTTGAACGGGTATTGGGTTACCCTAGACCTAGCTTTCTCAACGGGTTGGGTTCGGGATCAATTATTTTGTTGGTCGAGAAATGTGGCCAAACCTTACCCTAACCCTATATTTTGGGTACCCCTCATAGGGGTGGCAGGTTTGTACATGACCCGCAAACTTGACATGAAATTAGCAGGTTCGGGTTGGAAAAAAAGGCTTTTGGGTCCTTTAAGGGTTGACCCACCGAACCTGTCAAATAAATAGGTTGGATTATGGTCATATATGTTAAACCGAGTAACCCATTAGTTGACCCGATTTGTTCTCACGTCTAATTGGTCGGGTCATCAACCCATGACCTGTATAACCTGTTTTAAGATAAGTTTCCTTATTTTTTAAGATCTCATCATCTTAACTACCTAAAAGAAATGATTAAAACGAGAAAGATTAGTCGTCATATTGATTCATTCAATAAAAATATGTTTTGTCATTTAATTTTCATTGATATTTAATTGAATTATAGATGGTTTTTGAGAATTAATATATATATGACCCAAATATGACCCAAATATGTAGCGGCGGTGTCCCCGTTGATGTAATCTAGGCATTTAGGGATGTTCCTTTAGTCCTTAGGCGTACAGCTGCGCCATTTGATGTTAGCCCTTTTGGTAGTCTATTGTATTTGCTACACGAATCCTCAAAAGATACTAATATTTAATTTCACCTTACTCACGTGCTTCGCGTGTATAATTAGAGTAAGGAGTTCGTCCAAACCTTAGGACTATGCCAATTATCACAACTTAAATTTTACCCTTAGAGAACCATGTGAGAAGGTTTTTGGAATGATATATTTCTACTTCCTAAGACGACTTACTAAACAAGTTATTAGAAATTACAAGTTTGTTTCTTAAATAAAAGAGAGAGAAAGATAGGAGAGAATTAATCTTACTCATGCAAAGATTAGTTTCATAACTTTTTAGAAAACAAAGTCACTACGTTTCTATTCCATTTTGGGTTCACAAAAAAACCCGAAAACGGACTTGAGTCTCAATCCCTAGCACAATATACCTATCTCTAAACATATCATGCTAGCATGTGGAATTGAACTGATATTTCATCTGTGAAATATCATTCCAACTCCTAGTTCTATTTTTCAACAGTTGATCAAATAATTGGTCAATCTCTGTCATTTTGAGATAAGATGAGAAATAGAACCTAAGTCTCTAAGTAGTGATTTTGGAATCTAAAATTATAGCCTAACCCTCACATGAGCATCATTAACCCTTGGAGGGTTTTAGCTCATGACCCTTGGAGTGAATTGATATGCAATTTTGTTATGTGCTAAGTTAAGATAGATAAAAGAAAAGGAATGAAAAGAATTGAATTGAACTTAGGAGAAAAAGAAGTTTTTATTTAGAATTCAAAAGCAATTAGCCATTAACACTATTACAAAAACTTAAGCTTAGCTAAAAAATAAAATCAAGCATGTATGAGAGTGCCTCTCTCATCTTCCCAATCAATACATATTAGAGCCTTTTCCTTTCCTCCCACCTGAAACCACCTCCCCACATTTACTCCACTTTAATTTCATCTTATCTCCAAACAAATAAAGCCAAAACTAAACACTATTTTTGCACAAAAGTCTAGTCAAGGCATTTAAAGACATGCAAGGTGTCAATTTGTGTCAATAATTTACATATTTTGTCTTGACTTGCTCCATGATTTATGACTCATCCAATCTTGTGGGTCTGCAAAGTGGGTCCACGTGCTGCGTCCAGTGGCGGGTCGGGATTTTGGCATTTTTACAACTTTCTGCCTTTGCGTAGAGTTCGTCACACTGATCGTATGAGCAGCTCACTCTCCGAAATCGGAGTTCTAGTTCAAAAGATATGAGTTTCGGAAGTTTGATGCTTCTGTGCACGTAATCCCGTTCTGACTTGATTCTGTCCTGTTAGAGTCTCCGAGCTTTAGTCCGACTTTGTTGGGCTTCACATGGGCTTGGTAGGAAGACTTCAGATATATACCCTATTCCCGTGCTTTAATACAGATTTCATCATCATTTTTACATTAACTGCGAAAACCTATAAAAGTACAAAAATATAATTATTTCATTATTATTAAACACATAATCAACCAATTTGCTATGTTTCTATGCGGTTTAATATTATAGTGTTAGGTGCTTATCAATTAGGAATAAGAGCTAAAACCCTCCCTGGTGGAGGGTTAATGATGTTCATGTAAAAATCAGGCTCTGTTTAAGGAGGCCTGATTCATTGCTTAGGGCATAGGGGTTATTTTACATCATGTCCCAAAATGACAAAGATCATTCAAGTAAGGAGTTTGGAACTCTGGACAAGGTTGTATGCGCGACTCCTGGAAAAATCAGACTTTGAAAAATGAACGGCTGGTGTAGAATAAAACCAGAAATAGAAAGGGTATTTCAGAGAAAAAATATCAGTTCAATTTCTCATGCTAGTAGAATAAATCTAGAGATAGGTGCATCTTGTTAGGGATCGACACTCTCAACCATTTTGGGTTTGTCTATGAACCCGAGACAGGTTAGAGACAACAATGAATTGGTCTTCTAGCTAGGGTAGCTAATTTTTCATGAGTAGATTAACTCTCCACCTATCTTCCTCTCTATTTCTCTTGTGTAGTAAGTAAATTAGTGTAACTTGCATATCAAGTAACGTAGCAAAGAAGGTTAAAATCAAAAGTAAAAAAATCTTGCTCACATAATTCCCTTAATGAGTAATTTTCAACTGGTTGTAAGGAAGTGTTCTAGTCTTTTGGTTTGGAACGAAACCTTTGCTCAAACTAAATTTCAACGTGAACGTGAGCGAGGTACTTGAACGAATGTACTCGAGTGTGTGTGAGAATTCAAACTCATATATACAAAAAGGCATTTATCAGTAGACTATGATTGTTATGTCTTCGGGAATAAATGTAATGCATTCTTTCACAATGCTATAAAGGAAAAAAGGAATAAAAGATTCATATGGAGCATACAAGACACATAAGGTACAAAGCATACATAACAAGAACAAGTATCTCAAGCTTTCGTTGAGTACTACACTATGCTACTGGAGGTCACTTCAAGCAGTGAATGTGATACTAGAACGCTTGAGGCATTGTTTTTCAGAGATGCAGTTGATTGATAGGGTTATATACTAAAAACATTAATTTTGTATTAACTCTAATTCTTTATATTTTGAATGAGAATCATATGGGCAAATGTTATGCATATTATATATGTTATTAGTTATATGCATGTGTCTAATATTTTATGTTATAAATGATATGGTGTGTGGTGACACACAAAAGATCATATCATCAGTACCTTATAAAGTATAAGTAAACGTTTACAACCTAGATGGATTTGGACAAACCATTGGTACGGTTGTAGTATAATCTGGTATTAGTCTATCTTGACTACAGGATTACACTAGTACACTTTGTGTATTGAATAGGACCAAGTGAGGTTATTTCTCTTTATATTGACTATATAAGAGAACAAACACCTCTGTTATTATGGATGCTTGTCCTCTTAATCCGGATATAATAATGGGCACTTACGTGTATTGTACATTACTTTAAATCATCAATGAGTGAGATTCATTTGTGATTCAACAAACTCGATGGATTGGGTAATGACATTGTATGTAAGGTGTGATGTTGATTATAGAAGAAATATGTGACACGCAGAAAGTCGGGTTGATGATGTCCCCTTGAGGAGCTCATAAGGATTGTCATGTAAACTCTGCAGGTGGATTTAATCCAACATGATAATGGGGTTGAGTGGTACTACTAAAGGACATAAGAAGTTGATTAATGTAGTTGTCAGTAACTTGACTTAATTAACGGGCATTTGATATCTTAAACACGGAGAGATCAACAAGCATATAATATGGAGCCCATAAACATAACATGTAATTTAGGATTAGGGCGGTAGTGCAATAATGGCCTTTAGTGGAATAAGCCATTTGTTGACGGACTTGGGCTGTGTGTTCTGGGCGAACATGGGAAGCCCAAGCCCGTCAGGAGGCCCAACCCTAATTTTTCCTCATGGTCCCTATTGTAGCCTATAAATAGAAACCTCTTTCTCTGTACATTTTCGCTCAAGGTTTTGCTCAAGAAAAGTAGATCTAAAATCAGTTTCAAATTCTGTGAGTGAGAGAGGCCAAGAGAGAAAAAAGAGGGTGGTAGATCGTTTCCCACACAACGTCCATTCTATTGATAAGAATACAACAGAAGATCAAGAGGTTAATTCGGATTCGTAGATCTTGGATTCTCAAAGTTATCTTAGCCGATCTAAAGGTATGGTTTCTATCCAAAACCGTGGACACCCCTTATTCCACTGCGCGTGGGTTTTAACAATTCGTAGATCATTCGTTGCAACCATAACGGTTCTTACATTGATTTGGTCATAACTCAAAAACTTGTGGAAGATATAACAAAGGTAGAGATCAAAGAATCCCCTTTTTCCATGAATGACAACAAGGCTCCAGGGCCATATATGGTTTTAATGCTTTTTTCTTCAAATCTTCTTGGGAAACTGTGGCAAGTGATTTTGTTCTAGTAGTTAAATCTATTTTTTCCATGAGTTATATTCACAAAGGTACAAATTATACTTTTCTATGCTTAGTCCTAAAGACAACTAATCCTTCTAAGATAGATGAATTTTGACCTATTGCCTATTGAAATGTGATTTATAAGTGTCTTTCAAAGGTGATTAGCAATAGTTGAAGTCCTACATAACTGAGTGGATAGATCTTAATTAATCTGCCTTTTTGCCTGGGAGAGTCATTCAAGATAATCTACTATTTGCTCATGAGTTAATTAGAGGTTATAAGAAGAAATATGGTGATGAGAGATGTTCCGTGAAGATTGATATTCAGAAGGCCTATGACTCTATTAGCTGGGATGCTATTATCAAGGGGCTTAGAAGATTCAAACTGCCAGACACCTTTATTGTCTGGATAAACATGTGCATGTTTTACCTCTCCTATGTATTCTACCTTAATAAATGGTGTTCCTCAAGGGTTTTTTGAAGGCAAGAGAGGGCTTAGACAAGGGGATCCACTATCCCCTTATCTTTTTGTCATGATTATGGAAGTTTTGGGAGGCTTACTGATGAACATGAATTTACTAAACTAAATATTAATGCATGAAACACTAATACCTAATCTAACAAACGTGTGTTTAGATCAATATTCCTTACTCTCTAATAATAATTTGTAATATAACAAGAGTACAGATTTGTTCCACTCTTAAACTACCAAGACAATTTAGAACTCAACTAATTCAATCAAGAAGAAAATTATGAGACTCATAATGTGTTGAAAGATGAATTAAATTATGTTATTGATTAAATCTTCAACTAATTTAACTAAGCAATAAAATATGATATTCAAATGAATGAGGAAATATAGAGAGTAATGAATAATCCACCTAACGAGTTATCTCATGCAAAATTCCAATTAATTCATTGTAAAAGTCTATTTTAATGTCTTCCCGCAATGTTTCAATAGAAGTTTTGAACTTTCTTGATCTCTAGCAATAATCTACATCTCTATAGTCATTAATACTAGCATGAAAGAGAATTATGATTAAACATCTATGTTCTAGCCTTATCAATCCTTGATTTAATTCAATATACAGTTTATCTTTAAATATATATAAGAAACTAAACCTGTTTAACTTTATACAATGAAATAATTATCATCTTACATTAAATACCCTCTTTAGGCTTCATAATCATCCTCTCTAATGAGGAGATTAGCCTAAACTCATTGGAATAACAACTATACTAACAATTAAATAAGACATTAAACTAAATTAATGAATAAACGAATGAACTTTATTAAAAGAATGGTGTTTTAATGGAGGTTGGAGGCAAGAACATTAAACCCTAATTAAACTAAACTAATGGGGAAGAAGATAATAGGGTTTTGCCTTAATCCTCTTTATATACTAGAGGTTTAGGTTACAATTTTCGTGCATAGGCTTGGAAGCTAAGTTTTAAGCCACTAAATTAAGTCCTAAACCCAAAGGATTAAATCCAAAAGGGTTAAAACTATTGAAATTTATTATAGTGCCCTTTTAGTCCACTTTTATTACTTTGATTAGGTCAAAGCTTAGACCATTAGAAAGCTCTTTCTGTGTTGATCATTTTGATATAAAATAGGCCCAACTCTGAATTCTGAGTCCAAACATACGACATTTTGAAGTTCTGTTGACTTTCTATCCTTTTTCTACCCGAGTCGACTTTGACTTTCCAGCTTTGACTAGGGTTTAAAAGGTTTTTCTCCTTGAAATTTGAGCTTTAACCATAAAACTTCTTTAGCAATCATATTAAATTTTTTTCTATTCAAAAGTGATGTCTTTACACACATATTCAGCTCCAATACCTGGAATACACAAAAACAAGTAAATAGTGAGAAACTCACATTATTATAAACATAACTGGCCTAAATAGACTACTATTTAGGGGTTTAAACTATAGTTTTTGGTGATTATCACACCACTCCCAAACAGCATTTTGCTTATCCTCAAGAAAAAATGAGAAATTAAAATAGATAAGTAGCCAAAAATTTAATTCTAACTAGTCTCATTTCACGAAGTGCGATTACATTGACTATATGCAATAAGACTTTAAACCACTAGGAATTCCCTATTGGACAAGTTATAGCCTCATGAGAATTTTCCAGAGAAGATACTCACAAACTTTATTTATACTACACCGACTAAGTAATAAAAACTTGATCCCTTAATTTATCTCAGAAATCTATACATCTCACTAGTAGGGAAATAAGAATAATTCTTTTGAAACCTAAATTAATACATGCATAATAATCAAATCATCTAAAGATAAACATACATGCAATGAACTATATTATGAAATGCAATGGCAGGTCCATTTATTAAACTTTTGGAGTATCGTCCTGAAGTAGGTTCTCACAAGGAATGTGTCAATACACAATTCTCTCTTATTTTTTCACTCAATTTCGGTCACTCCAGTGTGCGTTGGGCACATGCTTCCTCACAATCTCAATGACAATCTGAAGGAGTCGAGGTCGATCAAACACAACTACCACTTCATACCAACCTATTCCTAATTAATTGAGCTAGAGGTCTGTATTAGGTGATGCGGGGTTAGGTGATGGTTTAAGAAGGAAGGAAATGGATATTCAAGTAAACAAGTATGAGAAAATAAGGTTTTTAAAATATGTAACAAAAGAAAACCTTTGTTCTTTTGCTTATACACTTGTGTTCCATACTTAGCCCTTTATTGGTTTTTGACTCCTTTGATTCTATTTTTTTGGAGTTCTAACTTTTATTTTATTTTCTATTTTTCTTTTTCTTATTCGAAGCAACTAACTAATTTTTTTATTCTACACAGGTCTTTCTCTTCACTTTTCTTCACTTCACCCTATTTCTCAGACTCATCATATAGGTGAGTATTTTTATTTGGTTTTTATAATATATAGGTAATGGAATTATTGGCATCATAGCGAGCCAATATTTTGGGAACCTTAGAGTAATGGGGACCAGGTATTGGGCGACTGGGTGTGAAATAACATAAGCTATTTTGAATGATCCTGTACTCTAATATTTTATCGCTTTTAGTTAAAAAAGTTTGGTGAGATACTCTTATCTTATACATCCTCATACTTCCTTCCTTTTTAGGTAAAATCCTCCATTGCTTAACAGGGCGAGTTCTAAAAAGGTTGGTGATCTTTCTCCATTCCTTTAGGGTAAAATTCTCCACTAATAAACAGTGTGAGTTCCGAAGTTTGGAGATTTTCTCAATCCTCACGTTGCATTCCTCTTCGGGTAAAATCCTATACTGCGAGAATATGGACCTCTCAGAGTTTGAATGTCCTACTGAAAGGGTGGTAGTTGAATCCCAACAACAAACACCTGAAGTGCAACAAGTTGTAGCTGCAGCACGTATAACGGTCACAAACCAAGCAAGTTCAGCTGGTTGTGTAGTAGCACCCAAACCTCCAAACCTACATATGCTGAGAAAGCAAAGAATCGTATGACTTAAACAATTGATTTGGCGTCCCTACCTATACCAAGCAAACGAGGTGACACTCCTTCCATAAGACTTCCAACAAAGGCTGTTGAGAAGGGACTTGAAGCTTGCAAATATGCACTGGTTGCTTGGTTGGATATGGAGAACATCATGCTGGAAAGCATAAGGCAAGAAGCTAACTCTAAGTGGGGCTTGAAAGATGCAATAAAAATCTCTCCATTAGGTATCATTTTATTTTACGGTTTTCAAATGAAGATGATCTCAAAAGAGTTAGTTTTGGGGGTCCTTGGAATCTTGGTAACCAGTTACTTAGGATGTCTAATTGGACCCCAAATTTCTCACCAGAAAGCCACAGAAATTATATTGCTCATGTTTTGGTTAAATTCCCTGGACTCAGTCTAGAATATTGGGAGGTGGAAACCTTAATGGCGATGGGTTGTACTCTTGGGTGTCCACAGAGAGTCAACAAAAATTCCCTGGAAAAGGACAATGGCTATTATGTGAGCGTCTTAGTTGATATTGATCTCTCAAAAAACATTCCTGATAAAATTCTAGTGGAGGTTAATGACTCGTATGAATTCTGGCAAGAGATAAAACTTGGTAAGATACCCAAATTTTGCAATCACTATAAGATTGTGGGTCATCTTGTCACTGAATGTTGACAGTTGAAGAAGGACTTAACTGGAGCCCCTAGCACAAAAGAATTAAACATAGATCAGGAGGGAGAACTAACTACAAAAGATACAGCAGATGCATCAAAACGTCAGAAGAAAAGGTAGACACAAAAGAACAAACAAGCGGAGACTTCAAACACAGTAGTGGCAGGTACGACTAGTGTGAACGGGGAAATCGAAGTACAAAACGAAGCTGCTGGTGTGAGTGAGTTAACTAAAAATGCCATTAACACAGCAGCAATGGAGTTAATAGAAGAAGTAGTAACAAATGTCATTGCAGAATCCGATTCATTTATTACTAATGAGGAAAATGATGTCTTTTATGATATGGACAAGGTTAGGGATAATGAAATGCATGATGAAGATATTGATTTGGATGATGAAGAACCTGCTAGGGTAGAAGGTTCTGAATTAGTAGTGGTACAGGAGGATGCTCGGGTAGTGATCATTACTGAACATGGCCAGAATACTCTTAGTAAACAACCAGTTGAGATTCAAAATTATTTTGTGCTTCTAGAATGCGAACAGGGATCTGAGGAAATGGAGATTGCTGCAAAAACACTTGATCCCAGTGTACAAGTACAACTTCTTAAAGAAGTCAAAAAGTGTCAAAGAGTTGGGCAAACATGACTGAACAAGAACAAGAGGAGGGTACAAGAAAAATTGGAAGACCTGGCTGTAAGAACAGAAAATACATTAGTACTGGTGAGCATTGCACTAGAGCTAAAGTACAGGTATCAAACACTTCAATAATTCCTTATGAAGATAATATATTGGAACATGAGGGGAATTAGGAAGGAAATAACTGTAATAAGAATAAAGGACATGATTCAAAAAGTGTGTCCAAATGTCTTTTGTGTAGCATAACCCAAGACTAAGCCTACTAGTAGTACATTGCTAAGTCTTGGACTAGCATATTTTAACTATTAGTTTTTCCATAATGATTCTGATAGTAGAATAGGAAATATTTGGTTCTTATGGAGAAGGGGCATCAATACAACTCTAATTCAAGCATCCTCTCAACACATAACAATTATGGTAGAAGATTGTGTTATTTCAGCTGATCATGCCAATTGCCTGATGGTCAACAGAAGAGCATTATGGAAGGAACTATCATCTCTAAATCCCTCTGCTCCTTGGGTTATGATAGGCCACTTTAATGTGGTTCTACAATATGAGGAAAATAAAGGGGGACTGATTCCAAGAAGAGCTGCAATGTCGAAATTTTATGATTGGTCCAATGTTTGTAACCTTTAGGAAAGGCCTTTTATGGGTTTGAGGTATACATGGTGCAACAATCAGCATGGACAGGGAAAGATCGTGTCTAAACTTGACATAATTTTCTTTAACCAAGTATGGCTACACAAGTTCCCAGAGTGGAGATACAAAGTGGATAGTAGGCCAGGGTCAGATTACTCTCCTTTAATTGGAGAAATGGTAAAGATTCCAAGACCTTGTAATGATCCTTTCAGATTTAACAAGGCTTGGATCACTCATGAAAGCTTTTTGAATCTTATGAAGATCAGTTGGCCATGCTATATAGAAGGTACACCTATCTTCAGGGTAGGTAAGAAACTAAAGATGCTTAAAGAGGTGCTTAAAGACTGGAATACTTCAGTATTTGGGAATATAGAGGATAACATCAGGAAAGCTAAAGAAAATTTTGCGCTAGCCCAAGAAGCAGCTAATAATAACCCTACAGATTTGAATATTTTGAATGAAATGGGAAGTAAGGAACAAGTTTTGGATCAGGCTTACAAGACCAAGAGTATTCATTGGAAGTTGAAAAGTAAAGTTTCCTAGCTCTCCGATAGTGAAAGGAACTCTGCCTATTTTCATAGGGTATGTGATGTTAACACTTTTAAGTATCTTTTGAAATTAAATTTTCTCAACCTACTACGTGCTAAAACTCAATTTTTCCTTACTCACGTGTTTTCTTGGTATGTTTACAGTAAGGGTTTCGTTCCAACCTTAAGACAAGAATGATATCACAACTGAAATCTAGCACCTTAGAGAACTAAGTGATAAGGATTTTTGTTTTGGTATTTTCAAGATTCCTTTTTCCTAACAATTACTTACTACACAAGTTATCTGAAATTTGCAAATTGATTCTTAAATCAATAGAGAGAGAAAGATAAGGAGAGGATTAACCTACTCATGCAAGATTAGTTACATGGATTTTTATGGAATAAAATCACCGCCTCTCTAATCAGTCTCGGGTTTATAGACAATCCCAAAACTGATTCGAGTATCGATCCCTAGCAAGAGGTACTCATCTCTAAGTACATCTTGCTAGGGCTCTAAGTACATCTTGCTAGCAATAGGAGTTGTCGAGATATTTCATCTCTGAAATGGCTCTTCAACTCCTAGTTTCATTTCACGCCATCCGGACAAAAATAAAATTCTTGATTCTCCAGCACTCGTGCCCGCGAGTGATCCCAGTGTCCATGGGTCACGTGCGCGAGCTTTTTTAAAGTTCCAGGCTCCAAATTTTGTCAGTCTCAATTATTTTGTAACTGGGTGTTCAATAAAACCTAAGCCTCTAAGCAGTGATTTTACAACCATAAAACGTGCACTGATCCTCACATGAGCATCATTAACCTTCCCCTTGGGAGGGTACTTTAGCTTATGATCCTAGAAAAGAGATGCAAGATATAATTGTTATATGTTGAATTCAAGAAGAAGAAGAGTGCAAAGAGAAGAATTTTTAAGCTAAAAAGTAAGACTTTTATTTAGAAAACTAAAGTGGTTTCCATTAGCACTATTACACCAAACTAAGCTTAACTTAGAAAATAAAATGCATGAACATAGAATGAATGGAGTGTGTGTCCAAAATGAAATACAAATCAGCCCATTTCAAGTTTTTCTCTCCCTTCACCCACGTGAACCAACTCCCACCATTAATAATATTAACTTCTATCTTATCTCCAAATCAAAACAAATTGACACCTTTCATTTTTTTACATTATTAGCACATAAATCTAGTCAACTTCATTAATGTCATGCAAGGTGTCAATTTGTGCCAATTATTTGCACATTTTGTCTTGATTTGCATGATGACTCATCCAATCTTATAGGCCCGCATAGTGGGTGACCAGCCTCTTTTTGTGTATGTAGATGGTGTATGGTCGTTGAATAAAATAGAAACGTATCAAAACCTAATTATCCCTCAATAAATAAAGGATGAGTAGGATATCGTTCCACTTTTAACTGTATGTTATGTGAAAGACATGACTGGAAAGGGGGTTTAAGGGATTAAAAACTATGATTGTAGAGATTTTAGATTCTAATGCTAAACTAAACTAAATTAACTAAACTATTGAGAATTTATAAGAGAGGGAATTCAAGAGATTAGAATCTACCAATACTTTTAATCTATGACCTTCTGCTTCATGGTTGTTTTTACAAGTAGACTACAATTAGGCAATCGAGCGAGTGTCGATGCCCTCTTGGAAGAAACATCGTTAATAATTAACTCTACTTAAGGTTGTTCCTATGTTTATGTTATTAATATCTTCTTTCTTTTTATATAAGCTCGGGCAGCCATTCAATGTAAGGTCGAGAGCAACATCAAGGAGTACTTCCTAATAGGGCAGCCATTCAATGAATCACCACTTAAGGCAAACACAAAGAATACTTCCCCTAGGTAGCCACTCCCTGAGCTACCTCTTCTAGGGCAACACAAAGAATTCTTCCCTAACTCTAAAGAACTATATTACTGTAAGCACAAAAATGTGTACCTAAGTCTATGCAATTGCTTTTAGAGTCGCCACTAACTTTATTAAGGAAAAGTTGAGTAAAACCTCTGTGAAGGACTAGCCCTCGAAACTAGATGATTATTGGGTTCGGGAGTCAAGGTACGATGTGGGAAGGTGTTAGGCACCCACAATCGCCTGGTAAAAACCAGCCTTACTTCTATTGAGGTGTAACGTGTTAAGATAGGCAAATGAAGAAAGCTTGAAAAATTAATCTACCAAGTTGGATTAAAAACTAATAACTATATGCTATAATAAAACTAAAAAAAAAATAACCTAATATGCAATGCTAAAGGAAATAAAAGAGAAAAGAAAGATGTCACCTTGTTTGGAATATTGCCTCATACTTGATTGTAGATTGATTGATTGATTGATGATAAACTTGATCTTGAATTGACAACTGTGATTTTTGGATTGAAACAGGTGATTTGAGAAAAAAAACAACTTTTGGTGAAAAGAAGTGTCTACTCAAGATCGACGAGAAGAAAAGAAGGCTAAAAATGAAGAACTAGAAAGAAAAAATGAAGAACAGAGAGAAAGAAAGCTATTAGCTCGAATAACTAGGTCCGGATTATTAACTCCTCAATTCCTAGCTCTAGCTTGCTCTAGATTGTTTTTTTGTGGTGAATGAGACCCATATTTATAGCTTTTTGGGATGGATTCAAATATGGTAATGAGTTTGATCCAATGGCTGAGTATTGATGAAGAAAAATCCAATGGTTTGATATCTTTTTGGTTGCACCTCCTAAATCTGGCCCTTGATTCAAGAGGTGGGATAAGGGGTTCGATCTTGGCCCTTGATACTTGGATATTTTAGATGGATTAGGTCAAACAAACAAGCCCTACACGTCCTTAATGAGCCCATAATCCAGGGTTTCCAAACTTGGCTCCAAAATGGCATATTCTCTAGAATATTCTTGATTTTAGGGATCAAATCAAATCAAACAATTAAGGAAGGTTATCTAGGTTTTTAGAGGCTTGAAAATGGGCTAGAAACCCTAATAAAAAGGTCCAACTCGAGCTGGATCCACAGTCCATGAGCACGGGTCCAAAATCCACAAAAAAGCCCACTTTGACCATATTTTCAAATACTGCAAATTCCCTTTGACTGGGTCAAAATTAGGCAAACTCTTCTTCACAAAAATTGTTAACTAATCCATTAGGAAGGTCCATGAACTCTTAAAAAATACCCTTGGGTCGAAATCTTACTCCAAAAAAACATTGCACTCAACGGCGGTCGCCTCCAAATTTGAAAGCGGGATAAGGCAAGATTAGGGTTTAGAAATCCAAATGGAACCTAGGCAAGCTTGTACTCATTTCGAAGGATTTTTCAAGGGAATTCAAATATGAAATAATCTCATCCAAAGAAAGAGTAGAAAAAACGAGATTTGGGCTCCAAAGGGTTCTGAGGGCATTTTGGTCATTTTCAACTCAAAACTTCGAGAAAAGCAGCGAAACTTCAGCCATAGCTAGAACATGATGAGGAGAGTCTAAAAGGCGCTAAAAGAAGATGAAAAGAAAGAAGTTTGATATAGAAATGAAGACTCTGAAAGTAAATCACCTTATATGATCAAATTTAATTTAATTGAGGCAAAATCATTGAATGAATTATGCTGGGGTGCAAAATGGGGTGTCTACCGGTTGCCCCTCTTTGTCGGAGGTTGCTTGCAACTGAACGGCAAAGCCATGGAGACAAACAATTTTTGCCAAGCTCCAGCCAAAAGATCTCATGCAATTTTTGAAAATTCATTTGAAAAATATTTTTGAAAGAGGGCTTTTCCCTAGATATTTGAAATCCTCAATTTTTTTCAAGTTGTTTGTGAAAGCACAGTTGAAAATGGTTGTCCCTCAAGAGAGGATGGTATCGTACTTTACAAATGCGTGTTTTACGTCTTACAATTTTTCAGTACTCAACCAAAGTATCACACCTTCTAATGCGTGTATTTTACGTCTTACATTACATCAGTGTGTACTAGGATAATGGCGCTCAGGCCAGGCACTTAGGCCAAAAATGGTGATGGATAAGGATGAACAACTTTTTGAAATCAAGGGACAAATTTTTTGAAATCTGATATTTTTCAAATTCATTTTGGAAAACTGGTGAAATCAAATGGATAGATCAATTCATTCATGATTTTGACTTAGATTAAAGATTCTCATATAATGGTGATAACCAAACACTGACGAAAGACTCACCGGGAGAGCAAGAAGATCCACTGGAGATGGAAGATTCTAAAGATGAAGGAAGAAGACACAGACGAACACTGCTGGAGAAGATAAGAGATGTGCTGAAGATGAAAGATGGATGCTGGGGATGATGATATTCAAGTTCAATCAATCAATCAATCAATTACGTTCAAGTATACTTGGGTTGGAAAAGACTATCACTATGAGTTCAGGCTGATCCATCCGTGAAATTTGCCATAAAATCGACATTGTTCTCGCGAACAATTTTAATATTGCACAAATAGAGTTACCGAAATGATATTAATGATCAAGTGGTTACCAATAGTGCGGTGAAAAACAAAATTTGATGAATATTTTTTCATACTGGAGGGTAAGAACCCCATGGTACTAATATTCATCATTTTTTTTATTTTTGAAAAGTTTTTGGATTTTTTTTTTTTTTGGTCAAACTTGGTCAACTGTCAAAACCGGGTCAATTGGTGAAAACCGGGTTAACTAAGGACCAAAAGGAATAAAGGTCAGGACGTCACACTAGATTTGAGCCCACAAAATCAACTTGATTTTGTATCAAGTGAAATTGCTAAAACAACTAAAGGGGCCAGCCCACCGCCACCACTCATTTAGAAATCAAATCAAATGAATCTAAATAACGGACAAAAAAGGAACTTCCCCAACATTCAAAATAGAAAGGGAAGCCGCCTCATTCCCTTCTTTCGTTTTCTTTAAAACCACTTACCTTCCAAAACCCGTGAACACGTACTGAGCCTACAGCTATATTCCGGCTTTATTCCCTTTCCTGGTACAAGCCCATCAGCACTTTCCATTTGCGATTTCAGCAAGGACCTGCAACTTCTAAAAACTGGAGCAAAGGAACGATATATATAGGCTTGAGGATGTGCATACATACCTCAACAACTTTTCTCACAGCCGGTACAGAGAGTCAATATGGCAGCCTCCTCGCAGTCGTCCTCTTCAGGCGATGGTAAGCTTGCTTTCCTTCGGCCGACGTCCAGCAGCAAGAGAGACAAAGAGAAACATACCTTGGGCTGAAATCACGTCAAGTAAAAGATGTTGAAGAACGTGGCGACAGTGACATCACCGAATTAATGTCTCGCCATATCAAGATGAGTCGCACAAATCCATAGAACATCTTTCTAATGGGTCGTCCAGACAGATATATTGGCGATGGTGGCTCTACAATGCAGTGGTAAACCGAAACGCCTCTTTACTCCCTTCAATTTATTATTGAAGCTCATCTTGTTCACCAACACTCGTCAATCACATACAGGAATTTGTGGTCTTGGACGGCCTGTGGAACTTGGGAGAAACTTTCTTGGCAAAGGTTAGACAATTTATTTCTCACTACACATATTACAATGGAGTGAAATATACATGATATGCATGAAAACAATGCAACTATGTTAGCGTGAATAGTTAGAAAAATTGTGGTGTATGCATGCTATGTTAATAAAACAAGTACATGGTTTAGTTAGGAATATTGGCTTCAGAATTTTCTACGTGCTTGTAGTGTCATCCTAGATTTTTCATCATAAGCCATCCAAAGCAAACCAAGTTTTTGAAAACAAATCATTTTTTTTTTTTTTTTTTTGAAATTCATTTTGAAAACAATTTTGAAAACCAATGGAAAACAAAACAAATTTTTTTTCACAGAATAAGAAATACCACAAATGATTAAATAACAAGTGAAGGTGGGGAAATGAATTACCGACAAGAAGATGAGCATGAAGGCGACCATAGGATAGAAAATGCGATCAAACTTGGCACCTATGAAGTAAATGATATTCTTGTCCCTTTGATTGCTTGACCTTCACAACGCGTCTTGAAGCGACACCCAAAAACTTTCTTCCAAAGCAGGATAGAGCATAAAGCATAGGACCAATCTTCTGGAGACAACTTCTTCATATATCGCAATCACTAGTAGTGAATCCTCCAATGCCTTCCATTTTTTTTTTTTTTTTTTGCCTTGAGTACTTCTCAACTAGGAGATATAGTGGACTTAGAGATCAAGAGTGGACTTTCATAGGACTATAATGTAGGCTTAGGTGATGGGCTCAGAAAGAAAGGATAGGATCAAAAAATTATTTTTGGAGTAGAACTTGTCATATAAAGGGAGGAGTAATTAGAATGATAGTAGTGAGATGATGATACGGATCCCAAATCTCAAATGACGCTGCCCCTTGTTTAGGTTTTCCATTTTGGACCAGTGTCGATCATTTTGTGCAACTCTAAGCATTTTGAGCTATAACGGTTTTTTTTTTTTTTTTTTAACCCTTGCAATAGGATTTTTTTTCGACACCTTGGGATAAATAACATGGGGATAATTGTTTCGTGATCAAAGATGGATGGAATGATGCCCCTGGAATATGACAAGTTCTATAAAAATAGGTATGGGTAATCTATGGGTAGGCTAAAGATTTATTAGGCTTCCTAAAGGATATGGGCTTGTATTGTGGGAAGTAAAAGAATAGGCTAAGGCTCAAATGGGCTTCTGATGGTAGCATATGACATTAGGTGGGCTTATGAGGCTAAAAACAAAACGATCAAAGATGGCCGGTTCCATCGTCTCTCTAAGATTTCCACTATACTCTTCGTCTTAAAATAACCAAAGTTGGGTAAAAAGTAGTACCTCTTTAATTGGTCGGCATTGGTAGGATTTTCCATGTAAAATCTTCATAGTGAATTCACTGTTAGGTTCGAACTTTACGGTTCATTGATTCCACTCTAGTGCGGATTAAACTTGCTTTCGACTTTACTTGCAACAATCTGTCTCCATTGGTATCTAAGTCCCAGTAGAACATCAATGCTCTCCTTCATATATCTCGGCTCTCAAAAATGTTGATCGTAGATGAACTCCTCTTAGCATTCCGCTCGTTGATGTGGTCAGATTCGAGTCAGCTGACTTCTTCGATAGATAGCTCTCATGTCTTCGATGGATGCAAATGGATGCTAATGATGCACTATGGAGTTTACCCTCTCCACGGTAAGGTAACCGATTGGATGATTGGCTAAGTAGCCGTTGATTGATGGAATGCAGAATATTTCCCTTTTCGATGGGATAGTTGATCAAAGCGATGTTGTGGAGCTTTTGTCCTCTCCACAAGGGTAAATGCATAATCTTTGAATCGATGTTGATGTTGGTGATCTTAGACATTTGAAAAATCTTCTCAAACATTTGAACTTTCTTCCTCCTCAATTTCTTCTTCTCGGTGAGTGATTCTCTCATCTTGAACAATGAAAATCATGCACCACCCTAAGATAATAGATTGTCATAGGTATGATCAACACTTCTATAGATTCCTTGATGAATTTGATCGGGGCTTCAACTTCGAGGAGGGATCAAGGTTATACCAATCTGCACATAATGTGGTTCATCTGTGGTGCCAAGGTTGATGGTCTTTGTCTCCACAATAACTAGCGTCTGTCAATCCTCGATTGCTCATGAGAAAGAATGGACTCGGCTGACTTCATTGTCCATTCCTTCTTCATCATCGGGGGAGGGATCATAATAATTTGCACAAGTCATTCAATCATCTTGCACTAAGGCAAGTGGGTAAATTATATTCTGTGGGATTTTGAAAACTTTTTTTGATTTTTTTGTATTTTTTTAATTTTTTTTTTTGTTTTTTGAAATATCTGGATTTTTTTGGATTTTTGAAATATCTGATTTTTTTATTTTTGATATATCTGATTTTTTTCAAACTAATTGAGAGTAGAAAACTTATACGTGCTAAAAAATGGATAGGGATCAAATATAGGAGAGAAATTGATTGGAACCCATCAACCAATGTTGTAGCTCCATGCATGAGTGATGAATTTTTGAATGATGTGATTTCTCCATGAGCAACATATCAAACTTCGTGGACGTTATGTGATTTTGCACGCCACACCCCCGAGAAGTCAAGTTTCCATCCCGGGTTTAGTGCATGAATGTCATAAAAAACACATGAGTGCCTAGACGTGCCCCTAGCTCGAAAGTGATTGTGGTGGTTGAATGGCCATTTCATATGATCATGGTTGGTGGTGTTTCCCAACCTCTCCATTGTCAACTTACTTTGGGTTTGATGGCAGCTAGATCTTGAAGAGACAAACATAGAGTAGTCCCATTCACCAAATACCAATAAGGTCATTAGAAGAATAACCTGCCAGAATATTGCAATGGCAAATGACTTTGATTTTCTTGAGCTCGGCATCTGATCTTCCAAGTGTGAGGAAGATGTCAAGTCTTTGAGACTAGTAGTAAGACGCCCAAAATGCCTATCATCGGAATCCGACTTAGCCATTATAAACTGGTCTTCAGAGAAAAGTATTGCAAAAGCATCATTATAGTCCTCTTCCTTGCATTCTAGTGAAGTGATCTTGATAGCAGAAATGGAATCTTTTTCTTCATAAAAAATAGGACAAAACATGTCAAAGAGCTCGATACCATAATCTTCTAAATCACCTATTGGGGATACGTTTTGAGAATCTCGGCCATCTGATTCGAACATAGACTTGGTAGACTTCTCAAGTACCATTTCTTTGACCTTTTGGTCTTCTAACAAACTTAACTCACAAACCTTCAACTGTCGGAAAGAAGATGGTGAAGTATATACCTTATCTTTGGGCTTATCAAACTCCTTATCTAGAACATGCAACAAAGGTGGAGCCGATAATGGTGCCTTCTTAGTTGGTGATTCAAACAAATAGAGGTGCTACTTTTTCATCCAACGATATAGCCTTGGCGCTTGGGCCTTGCTTGTTTTGTGCCTTGTAATCTTTAATTGCATCTTGAAAATTGAGCGGCTTGAAAAGCGACATGGCATTAACCTTGGATGCTTGCTCGAGTGGGGTAATGAATGAGGCGGACTTTTCGACAGGGCTCTAATGTGTGAACTTCTCCATTATAGTATGGTAATGGATTTGTCCAACATTTGGAGCACCGAGATGTGATACATCAATTCTCCACGATTCGATCAAATCTTGTATGCATGCTTAAGAGCTCCACACTTTTCGTAGGATGTCAATAATCGATGGAAATCCACAATGTTTAGAAGCATCATACCAATATGGTGGTGGATTCGGAGGAGGAGGCCCTAGGCTGCAATGGTGTAACTAGGCCTTGCTGGATCAAAGCCTTGAGAATGACCGATAATGGGTACGGTAGCTCTGTGAACTGCCTCTGTGGCTTAGGGAACCCTCTATTTTGATATCTTTGTTGTCTTGGAGGATATTCAATCTGATTGGAAGAAGGATGAAATGGTCACCTCTTCTTGGATTTGTGCGTGTGGTTGAGACTGTACTTGTGTGACAACAGCATTGGCTTCTTTGTTGTTCACCGTTATAGTGGGAGGCTTCTTCTTCTGCGGGTTAGATCCTGTAGATATTGAGCTGATGGGAGAAATATTGCGGATGATAACCCATCTTCTATTTGTGATCCAGCGGCAACTAAGGCTTGATATGTCGGATGATAACTAGCACTTAGCCTGGTTGCATACTCTTGGTTCAAACTCTTCATAACCATCCTAATTTGCTCCTGTTCTGTGGGCCTATCAATGATTTGGGCGCTTTTTGTCCTCCATCTTGTAATGTACTCTGTAAAACTTTCATTCGGACCTTGCTTCAAAGCTTCAAGTTGCCTTCGGCCCATTTGGATGTCAGTGTTGTAAGAGAAGTGAGCTACGAAAGCATTTACCAGTTCAGGCCAAGTCTTGATTTTTTGCGTTTCTGTATTCATCCACCAAGTAAGGTTGCACCCTTAAGACTCCTCTGGAATAGTTGAACCATTAGTTACGGCCCGATTCCCATCGGTTTGTAGATAACTTGCATACATCTGAATGTGAGCCTTTGGATGACCCGGTTCCCTCATATCGCTCCATCTTTGGAAATTCGAATCCATGTGGTACTCTGATCTGTGGATATGGACACAGATTATCAAGGTCCAGGTCTTCACCTTTCATCTTGGTCATTGCTTCTTTCAATTTCTTAATCTCCTCCATTACGGGGTCAACCGGTGGTTGGATTGGATTTTGCACTTGGTATTGGGGGTTCGTGTAGAACAGTGGTTGTGGAGTTTGTGGAAAATAGGTTGGGGTTGGTAACATAAATGGGTTGGACATCATGGTTGTAGTTGGAATTTGGTTTGGGCTTTGAAAAGTTTGATGAGTGGATGGTTGAGGCATGTAGGTTGTGTTATCTGAGGAAAAATGGGGACGGAGTATGGGTTGACATAGGAACATGTAATTGGGTTGATCTATGCGGTCGCATAATGGAGTGGGTAATGAGGTTGGTAGAATGGTAGGGTTAGGACTAACCATGGGAGGTAGTGTGATACCCGGTTGTTGTGGTTGACCCAGACTTGGAGTTATTGCAAACTTTGACATCATCTTGAGAAACATCTTTTCCATCGCCCTCTCCATCAATTCCTCTTGACTAGTAGGGATTGACGATTCACCAGAATTACTTGTATGTGGACTTCGAATGTTTGCTGATAAAATTTGTCCCTCGGATGGAGGTCTTTGGTGGAGAACTTCCTCAGGGCACATACATCCGTGATGAAGATATAGGTGGCAGCGATAACTCTTGAGAAGAACCGTCTGGTAAACTCTCCATTTCAATCAGCGAGTTAATGGTTGCACGAGATAACCTTAACCACGGTCTTCTATTCCAACTAAGTTACGGATAAGCTTTCTTTTATTTCCTATCTTAACTGAAACACCTCAAAGAAAATGTAAGTCGACTCTGCAAGGGATGTCCCGGCCAGAGTCGCCAAAAACTGTAAGCACAAAATGTGTACCTAAGTCTATGCAATTGCTTTTAGAGTTAAGCCACTAACTTTATTAAGGAAAAGTTGAGTAAAACCTATGTGAAAGGACTAGCCCTCGAAACTAGATGATTATTGGGTTCGGGAGTCAAGGTACGATGTGGGAAGGTGTTAGGCACCACAATCGCTGGTAAAAACCAAATTTTACTTCTATTGAGGTGTAGCGTGTTAAGATAGGCAAATGAAGAAAGCTTGAAAAATTAATCTACCAAGTTGGATTAAAAACTAATAACTATATGCTATAATAAAACTAAAAAAAATAACCTAATATGCAATGCTAAAGGAAATAAAAGAAAAAGGAAAGATGTCACCTTGTTTGGAATATTGCCTCATACTTGATTGTAGATTGATTGATTGATTGATGATAAACTTGATCTTGAATTGACAACTGTGATTTTTGGATTGAAACAGGTGATTTGAGAAAAAAAACAACTTTTGGTGAAAAGAAGTGTCTACTCAAGATCGACGAGAAGAAAAGAAGGCTAAAAATGAAGAACTAGAAAGAAAAAATGAAGAACACTGAAGAGAAGAAAGCTATTAGCTCTGAATAACTAGGTCCAGATTATTAACTCCGAATTCCTAGCTCTAGCTTGCTCTAGATTGTTTTTTTGTGGTGAATGAGACCCATATTTATAGCTTTTTGGGATGGATTCAAATATGGTAATGAGTTTGATCCAATGGCTGAGTATTGATGAAGAAAAATCCAATGGTTTGATATCTTTTTGGTTGCACCTCCTAAATCTGGCCCTTGATTCAAGAGGTGGGATAAGGGGTTCGATCTTGGCCCTTGATACTTGGATATTTTAGATGGATTAGGTCAAACAAACAAGCCCTACACGTCCTTAATGAGCCCATAATCCAGGGTTTCCAAACTTGGCTCCAAAATGGCATATTCTCTAGAATATTCTTGATTTTAGGGATCAAATCAAATCAAACAATTAAGGAAGGTTATCTAGGTTTTTAGAGGCTTGAAAATGGGCTAGAAACCCTAATAAAAAGGTCCAACTCGAGCTGGATCCACAGTCCATGAGCACGGGTCCAAAATCCACAAAAAAGCCCACTTTGACCATATTTTCAAATACTGCAAATTCCCTTTGACTGGGTCAAAATTAGGCAAACTCTTCTTCACAAAAATTGTTAACTAATCCATTAGGAAGGTCCATGAACTCTTAAAAATACCCTTGGGTCGAAATCTTACTCCAAAAAAAACATTGCACTCAACAGCATGCGAAATTTAAAACGGGATAAGGCAAGATTAGGGTTTCTGAAATCCAAATGGAACCTAGGCAAGCTTGTACTCATTTCGAAGGATTTTTCAAGGGGAATTCAAATATGAAATAATCTCATCCAAAGAAAGAGTAGAAAAAACGAGATTTGGGCTCCAAAGGGTTCTGAGGGGGCATTTTGGTCATTTTCAACTCAAAACTTCGAGAGAAAGCAACGAAACTTCAGCCATAGCTAGAACATGATGAGGAGAGTCTAAAGACGCTAAAAGAAGATGAAAAGAAAGAAGTTTGATATAGAAATGAAGACTCTAGAAAGTAAATCACCTTATATGATCAAATTTAATTCAAGGCAAAATCGTGAATGAATTATGCCTGGGGTGCAAAAATGGGGTGTCTACAATTACTAGAAGAAAAGTAAAGAATACTAGCATGATATTATATTGCAAAACATAAACCCTATTCTATACTTTCATCCCCTGGTGTGGGCAATGGAACTAATAACTAAAAATATAAAGAACTAACCTGATTGAAAAACACCATGAACCAGAAAAATCATTAAACCTTAAGCGCTGGCTTCATCTCCTCCCTTGAAGGAGAAGATTAGCCTTCCATAAAGAAGGAAGAACACCTAAGAACGAGAAGAAGAAGAATCAAGAACATAAGACTAGAAAGACTAATTTATTAAGACTCGACTATTTAGTTAAAACCGATCTTTTATTATTAATCTCTCTCTGCCTCAAGTTCTGGAGACAAGAATATAAGTGAATTGGCAAATTACATGAGGCACTTAGGTCCTCTATTTATAGAGATTACAATAAGCTCTAGAAGCATTCTAAACCGTCATTTGTTCCCTAATACAAATAGACTTCTTTCAGAGTCCAACTTTGTCTCCAAAACTTAGAAGGAATTGGCTACAGTGTCGATTCATGCATCTGGACACACTATTCATGTGTCTCAAACGTAAGCAATGCGTCTGGATGCTCGATCCATGCGTCCCAGACGCGTAAGCCTATTTTGTCTCTTCTGCTCTATCCTTCTATCCTCTTTTACGGGCTTTGGTCTAAGCAACAAATCCTTTGGCCTTGGGGTTCCAAATAGTCTTTAAAATAGGCCCAAGTCGCATCTTTAATAGTTCCAATTCCTTGGCCTTCTCCATAATTGTCCACGGGCTTCCCATGTGATCCTTAATGCTTCGAATTGCTCCGTTTTACCCCTTTTTCTCTAATATTCCACAAAACTCTCTCTTTCACCTATAGAATCATAAAACATAACTTACAAACACTATTAGTCCACTAAGATGGCTAAACAATAGGCATAATCGAGGGTTAAATAGCACTTTTTGAGCACTTATCACAACTCCCAACTAGCCTTTTGCTAGTCTCTTAGCAAATAAGATAAAAAAATAGATAAGTGATCAAAATCACATCCTAATAACAAAAATAAAATCCTAACTCATTTTTGCAGGCATCGCGATTGCATTTACCATATGCAACAACGCTTTAAACCTTTAAGTTCCCAAAAAAAACGAGTTATAGTCTCGTGAGGGTTTTTAGGTGATATACCCACAAAATCAATCAATAGCATGTTCAAGAATGATAGTATTTTTCAGAGAGAGAAATTCCTTACCCACTTAGTGCTTACTCCAATAGACGGTCTCCATTGCTAACTACATTGCTGCAAATACTCATAAATTATGATGGGAGATAGTAAAAATTGACAAAATTCTCAATCAAGGCTTATGTGTGTACTCAGTCAATCTCCTATACTCTCCTATCCAAGAATAGGAATCCCTAGTTTACCATACGTAGATAATCTCGACTTTCAATCCTCATCGGTCATACTCTCAGAAAAGAATCTCTCAGAAGATGGTCTACTATTTTACCTCATGTATGTGGGGAAAAGAATAATGCATATGAACATCCCATATACTACTTTGAAAAATAGACTTCTAAATAAAAGTAGTCTCATGGAAAGAATGTCAATCACATATGAAGTGTTAGGTCCTTCACTTTAGCATCCTCTCACCTATTCTAAACTTTGTACTATACTGTAGTGATAAGTCATGGGTTGTAACTTGGCTTGGATATTGGTTTATGAAGGAAAGGTAAAAAGGATTCTAAGGCTGTTTCTGAAAACACTAAGGGTTTTCCTTCATTCTTTGGAAGATTTCTTCAAATTCTGTATTGCAGAGAAAATTATTCCTTTGTCTTAGCTTTTCCATCCATTCTGTTCAACTTTTTATTTTTATTTTTTTAACTCAGTGGTATATCCTTGATTAGTACTGGATATGCTTGCTTTCCACTAGCTTCTTTCACTTATAACAGAATGATGGTCTTCATTGTATCTCTCTGGTATTTCCTTGTAATCTTCCTTTTGTGTTATTTCTTCCTCTTTGTGCCCCTCGTATTCTCAGAAACATATGGGTATGGCTGATAAAGATTTTGGCTATACTCCTTGTCTGGAGTTGGGTCAAGGGTAAAGGGTAAGGGGTTTTATGAAAGAAAATGGTTTATTGTAAGGCTCAAAAGGGTTTAACATGATGGTCCTACTAGGTGGGATAAAGGCTGAATGGGTTCACTACTTGACTTATCAGTATGATACTCTATTTCGAATAGACTACAAGACCTAATGGCTATCTCCCTAGTTGATGTCACTTCGTGATTAACCAAATCAACAAATAATGAGACTATATTATAAGGACATAAATAACTGAAAGATGTTGAGTCACTAAGACTCGAATTTTCATAAGAACTCTCCAAAGAATGGTTATAAAGCTCAAGTCTCACGGGCTAAATCTAAAAATTCTACTTCCAATTTACTAGGGGTTTAAATCTCTCTTCTAGCCAAAGTACACAAAACTGACCAAGTATTATGGTGGTGCCTTGATAAAGAATTATATCAACAAGAACTATGTCCGAGCATAATAAATAGTCTAAGCGGTAATGAAATCAATAATATCAACCATCTATCAAACTCAACACTAAGCAGTATAGAATATATATCCCAGACTCATCATTAAAATTCATTTTTCTGATGCTATTGATATTGGAACAAAAATAATTTTGTTTTTGAAAACTAATTTTCAAAATTCATTTCTCAAGTACACCCTCCCCCTACTTATGCATGCATTGACCTCAATGTATAAAGAAGTAAATGAAATGGATGAGAAAAATGTAGGATATTACCATTGATGCCGAATATCAGAATTAGTTCAAGAAAAAAAAAATTATGTCTTTTTACGTCAGATCCCCAAGACCTAATGTGAGTCTTTTAAAGTCAGATTCTCAAGACTTTTGAGTCATTTATAGTCAGATCATCAAGACTAGTATTCCCACCCACTAGGTTCCACTTTGTAGGAATTCTTCTGATCTCTCTCAGCATGTGATTGACAAAAGTATACCTTGTACCAACAATTTTTTCTTAATGGCTGTAATCCAGGAGAAGTTTCATAATGGCAATTCTTACAACAACCTAGCTTACTTCCTGTAGACATTTTCACTTGATCTACTAGAATTCCTTCCTTTGAAACTTGGTGACCCAACACTAACCTTTCCTTTACCATGAAGTGGCACTTTTCCCAGTTCAGAACTAAGTTGGTATCGCAACAGCGTTTAAGGACTAAGGAGAGATGGTGCAGACAATCCTCAAAAGGACATGTGAATATGGTCTTCTCTTGGTCCTCAGGGTGAATATAGATCTGCAAATATCCTGCGTAACCATCAAGAAAGCAGTAGTAAGCTTGTCCAGCTAATCTTTCTAACATCTGATCGATGAAAGGCAATGAAAAATGATCTTTCCTCGATGCGCTATTCAACTTCCTGTAATCGATGCAAACTCTCCATCCAAATCAATCGATTGAATCAACTCATTGTTCTCGTTCCCGATTACTGTGGTTCCAGACTTCTTCGGCACAACTTGAACTGGACTAACCCATTGACTATCAAAAATAGGGTAGATAATGCTGGCATCAAGGAGTTTGACGTCCTCTTCTCGAACTACTTCCTTCATCTTCGGATTAAGCCTCCTCTGTGGTTGCTTAGAAGTCTTGGAATCCTCTTCCAAATGAATCCTATGTTGAACTATCATAGGGCTGATCCCCTTGATATCATTAATTGTCCAACCTATGACTGACTTGTATTCCTTTAAAAGTGCTACTAACTTGGATTCCGCGCTACTACCAAATCGATGCAATGATGACATCGGGTAGGTTCCCAAATCTCCCAAGAAAACATACTTGAGTGTAGACGGCAAAGGCTTCAATTCTAGCTTAAGCAGCTCTTTCTTAAGCTCTTTAGATGGTCCATCAAGCATAAGCGATTCAAACTTTTCTCTGAACTTGCTATCATCCATGATAGGTGATGAATCCAAAATCGCATTGATTGCCTCAACACTAAGTTCCTCACAGCCTGAGTCTGTCAGAGCTTTCAACAACTCGTCAGCAGGATATGAATGAGTCAGATAATCCTGTGCTAACGCTTTAATCATGCATACCTTGCTCACAGCACACATCTCCTGTTATTATTATTTATTATTATTTTAAAGAAGATCATGGACCAGGATGACGATGATGATGGTTATGGGGACGCAGATCATGCACAAGAGTGTTTAGTTCATCAATTTGTTGGCTGAGCTGAAGCTAAATGTCCCCCTGGTTACCATAGAGTGTAATTTGATTCTCCATTAGGAGAGCATGATTTTCCAAGATTGTCTCCTTTTCAATGTCTTGCATTGCTTGACGTTCTTGGAATTCCATAAGACTTTTGACGATGATTTCCTGGTGTGCGTGCAGTTCCCGCATACCTTGGTGAAGAAAATGAATGCCTTCCATAAGATTAAAAATGTTATGCATGGCATTTTCATCGAAAAAATGTTCAAAGTATGAGCTTTGGTCTTCTTGTTCATCTGTCAGAGTATCTGGAGTCCAAAAACCGGCGGCTCATTCTGTGTAAATTACAGTAAGGCCCGCTATTTGAAGAGGTATTTCTGGATAAATAGCTGGACAACCCCAAAGCAACATAATTTTCATGACTAGAGTAGGCAGAGGTGCTAACCGTTTTTTAGGCCTGGTGATCGAGTTCCAGAGATATTAGATTATGCAAAAGTCATCACTTTGATTCTACATAATCCAAAGTAGGTGGAGTTGAGGTTTTATCACTTCAGATGTTTGTGATGTACCTGCCACATTATGTCCTAACCAGTAGAGTACAGCTCGTTGATTCTATTTCAAAGAGCATTGAAGAAAAACGTGATGTCTGTTTTCGATTTCGCCATGAGATACAGTGGCCTGTAGTATTTGTTTGACGGTATCAAATGGTGACTCTTGAATATGGAACTCTGGGTTATTCATTGGAATTTGAAGTATGTCGAAGATAATTTCCCTAGTCAATTCAAATTGCTGTCCATGGGCATGGAAATAGAATTTACCATGGTCAGGTCGAAAGTATAAGTGAGGGAAGGATAGTGAAGAATGCGTGAAATGAAGATGGCTGAAAAGAAGAGATTTATAACCAATATATGAGCCTTTACGAATCAGGATGGCAAGTGTAGTTAGATCCAGAATTAATATGTGGAAAACACAAGTGAAACATGTGTTGTTGTTACACATAATTATGTAATAGCAACTATGGTTATCCATAGTAGGTCTTTTCATGTCAAATTCCCAAAACAATTAATGAGGGTTTCACAATGTTTAGAAAATATGGAGGAAGGCTTCACATGGCAGTTAGACCAACACATATTTTCTATCTTGAGTTGTCAAATAGGGTATTGAAAATAACGTCCCTAAGACTATTACTTAGGTATGCAAAGAGATAGAATGTACGGAAGTGAAATAGCCATAGTATAGTTAGACCTACAGGTAATTTCTGAATTGATGTAGCAAACCTCAATAATGGAAGATGGATAAAATGATAAAGTTGCATGCGCGACATGTGTTAGGCCTATCGTGTAGCATGCATGACTTGCTATGAACACAATGAGTCGAGATTGATTTATTTTTATGAGTTATTGATTTTGTTTATTTGTTATGGTTTTTATGATTTTTTTATGTTTATGATAAGGTAAAAATACAACTAATACACACAAATATTAAATAGGGGACTTCTCCATTTAATACGTAAACCGTACAAATATTTGAGAATTATTTAACACACCACACTAATATACAAAGCAACAAAAGAAAAGAGAGATGTAGGTTACATAGATCTAGATATTCTGGAGGATGTTATGCATGATTAACAGTATCACAACGATAAATACTGCTATCATGAAGACCTGGAATGCAGCATCATGTTGTTGCTTTTCAAATTTCTCAATTGGATCCATTATGTTGAAGAAGATGAGAGTTTGTGAAGATTAAGTTGTGGAGAGTGAGAGAATGGGATGAGTGAAGTTTGATGAGGAGTGTTGGATTTTACAGGCAAAAATCTGACCGTTTATGGATTAGCATGCCTAATCAAGCCGTTGGGCCTAGTAGGGTATATGACTGTTGAGCCTACTTTGGATAAGTCCTATGGACTTACTATTTGAATCAGTTCGTTAGACTTAAAGATTAGGCCCAATGCATAAAGGAACAAACTAATATATTTATAGTAGGAAGACAATAATTTTATAACATAAAAAATTTCTTATTATTGATAGGGTTATATACTAAAAGCATTACTTTTGTATTAACTCTAAATCTTTATATTTTGAATGAGAATCATATGGGCAAATGTTATGCATATTATATATGTTATTAGTTATATGCATGTGTCTAATACTTTATGTTGTAGATGACATGGTGTGAACATACAGAAGATCATATCATCAGTACCTTATAAAGTATAAGTAATCATTCACAACCTAGATGGATTTGGACAAACCATTGGTACGGTTGTAGTATAATCTGGTATTAGTCTATCTTGACTATAGGATTACACTAGTACACTTTGTGTGTATTGAACAGGACCAAGTGAGGTTGTTTCTCATTATACTGACTATATAAGAGAACAAATGCCTATGCTATTATGGATGCTTGTCCTCCTAATCCGGATATAATAAGGGGCACTTACATGCATTGTACATTGCTTTAAATCATCAATGAGTGAGATTCATTTGTGAATCAACAAACTCAATGGATTAGGTAATGACATTGTATGTAAGGTGTGTTGTTGATTATAGAAGGAATCCGTGTCCCGCAAGAAGTCGGGTTGATGATGTCCCCTTGAGGAGCTAAAAAAGATTGTCATGTAAACCCAGCAGGTGGATTTATTCCGACATGACAATGAGGTTGAGTGGTACTACTCAAGGACATAAGAAGTTGATTAATGTAGTTGTCAGTAACTTGACTTAATCAACGGACATTCGATATCTTAAACACGGGGAGATCAACGAGCATATAATATGGAGCCCATAAACACTGACACGTAATTTGGGATTATGGCGGTAGTGCAACAATGGCCTTTAGTAGAATAAGTCATTTGTTGACGGACTAAGGCCATGTGTTCTGGGCGAACATGGGAAGCCCAAGCCCGTCAGGAGGCCCAACCCTAATTTCTCCTCATGGTCCCTGTTGTAGCCTATAAATATAATACTCTCTCTCTGGCTGAAATTCACTATTCACTGGATTAGAAAAAGAGGCAAGGAAAGATAGATCCAAAATTGGATCTAGCTTTGTGAGAAAGAAGGGGATTGGTAAATCGTTGCCCACACAACGTCCAATCTGTTCTAAAGGAATACAACAGAAGATCAAGGGGTTGATTTTGGATTTGATAAAGCTTTGATTCTCAGAGATTACATTTAAGCCGATTCTTAAAAGGTATGTTCTCTATCCAAAATCGTGAGAACCCCATTGATTCTGCTGTGCGTGGGTTCTCGCGGTTTGTAGAAATTTTGCATTCTGAATAACGGTTCCTACAATTATGTCTCGAACTGGTCCGAAAACTTCAAACGTGAAATCTCGATGGGTTTTTTAGACTTTGGTACCACTTTTTAGTATGATATTAGGCAATAGTACCACTTTTCAAAAAAATTAGGAAATGGTACCACTTCTGTCAGTTGACCGAGTTGACCAAAGTCAAACTGTTTTAATCTGTTTGTATTTTCATAATACCCACAATACCCTCAATGTGGTTATCACGTGAGTAGGCAAAATACTATTTAAAAAGACACAAAAACACGTGTCAAAATCATAATTTAATCCAACAGTTCAAAGAATAGAGTCATTGAGGGGTTTTATGACCCATATAAGATCGAGTTCTCCTGCAAATCATATTCTTCTTCCCTTTTCCTGCAAGTCATCTTCTTCCCTTTATGAAAATCATCTTTAAATAGTATTTTGCCAAATAAACTTTTAAACAAATCCAAATATACAAAGCCATGGGTGGAGCTCCTGTAAGAAGTTTTATTGCACTTGAGGTATTTGCTAAACTAACTAAACTGTAATGGCAGAATAGTCGTACTAAAGCCTAATTTTCAGTAATACATTGGTACTAAAGCCTAATTCATTCTTACGGTTTCTAATTCATTTTTTTTTTCACATATATGTCAGCTGTGTGAGCAAGAAAGCCACACAGCTCTAGCTTGTGCCTACCTTTATAAGAGATGCAACAGCAGCTCCCCTTATTCTCCCAATAGGTGCAGAGGCATTATGAAATTAAACAAAGGTTCTGGTGATTCTGGCAAAATAGTTCAATTGTGGCTTTCATGTGACTGGGCAGGGTGCTTCCATAAGGAGATGATTTACAATGCTCCAAACCAGCCAATGGTGCCTACTGAGAAGAATACTACTATTTTACTAGATTGTAATCGAAGTGTGTGGTAATCAGCTGTGTGTTGTTGATTATCCTAAGTGATGGTGTGTGTTTATGTAATGGTTTTTTTCTAATAATATAAAAGTGAAGTTCCTATAAACCCTAACAAGATATATCTGCAACAAATCCAAATGAGATAAAATAGCTCAACAGTACCACTGCAACATTAATCATCTTAAACAAACCATACTACTTCAAACCAAACCATAATACTGCAACACTAACCATAATACTTCAAAGACACATAAACAAATCTAATCATAGAAGTAGCAAACCTGAACCTAGCTAGATAACAAAGTAGCAAAACACAAAACCAAACCTAATCATTGAACCAAAAGACAAAAACAACGGACCCCAGAAACAACTTAAACATAGAAGTCCCTACAATTTAAGCTGAAGCAGCCCTTAAACCTTGCACCACGACTCTAATTGCAGCCTTCTTGTTCTTCTCTAGTAACGCAGCCTTGCTCTTCTTATTCTTCTCCAAAGCAATCTTGCTTTTCTCCAAAGTAGCTTTGCTCTTCTCTAAAATAGCTTTGCTCTTCTATAAAGCCTTACTCCCTTCCACAACACTTAAATATTGGCGGACCTCATCTTGTGTTCAGCCTGAATGTTCATCTATGAAGTCCTTGCAGATCTTTCTTCCTTGAGCCCCAAAGTTATTATACCCACTTTTATATAAATAAGGATAAGGTGTAGGTGACTCTACAACTTCTTTTCCCTTCCCTATGGGAGTTTGCTTTCTCCTAGCCATTTCAGTCTTCAGTATTGATGTTCTGTACTTGAGTCTTGTGTGTGGAAGACTGAGTGTTTGGGGTTGTGGTTTTATAGGCTAAATCATTTAATGAGCTGGTTGAAGAAGGTTTAACTAGGGTAACTTAAATACTGGGTCTTCCCTTCTGATGCGTCTAGGTGGACTTAAAGACTACAACTACCAAGACATAAGGGGATATACTGCTAGAATCCAAGGTATACTTTTCAAACAAATAAGGATTGGGTAAACATAAGGACTTCAAAGTACAAGGACTGGATATTCAAACAAGTGCATATGTAAACAAAACAAGGGTACGCACAAAACAATAGCAAAACAAATATATAAAAATCAACATAAACACATAAGGACACATAACACAAGTAATGGATTCCATTAAAATAGATAGGGACACATAAACACAGGTACTGGATTCCATAACACATAAGGGACACATAACACAACCATTTGTTTCTGACATCATATCCCATTTGTTTGTGACATCATAAGCATAACCATGATCCAAAACAAGCAAAACATGCAAAAAACACCAAAATATGCGAGCAATAACTGACCAACTACTGTGTCTGGTTAAGTGGCTCTTGTACTGATGCTGATATACTTTCATTTCTTGGAGGAGTTGAAGGTGTTTCTCCTTCTCCTCTAACTCCTATCTCTCCCCTGGTCCTTGCTCCTCTCCCTCCCCTAGTCCTTGCTCCTCCTCTCCCTCTTTGCACTGGGGTTGCTGCTTGCTCTTGAACTAGTTCTTATTGTTGTTGTGCTGCTCTTCCTCCTCTGGCCTTACCTCTTGATCCTCTTATCCCTCTTTGTACTGGGGCTGCTGCTTGCTCTTGAACTTGTTATTGTTGTTGTTATGTTGCTCTTCCTCTGGGACTTTGAGGTTGTTGTTGCACTGGGGCTTCTTGTTGCTGCACTAGTACTTGATGTCCAGATGTTGCTTCATCTTGCACTGAGACAGTTCAATTAACATAACATATAAATCCACAAAACATTCAATTAAACTTACCCTTCCTTTTCTTAGAGTTCTTTCCATATTGGCCATTCTGTCTTAGTGCACATGTGATTGCATTGTGGCCAAGTTCTCCATATTTTTTGCATTTCCTTTTTGTTTTGGTTGGTTCATCTTCTCCCCTGATTCTCTATTTTCTTGGCCTTCCTGCCTTTCTAGTTAGTTCAGGAGGCGATGCCAACTCTTCAGGATCCTCCTATTAAGAGAAATACCAACATCAATATTAAGTTATCGAGTGTACTTATAATAAAGGGTAAAGAGTACATAAATTAGGGAATCTAGTTGACTTACTATTTCTGGCCATTCCTCAATGTTATCAAGTGGGTAAAGGTAATTTAAATAAGTTTGTCTAAAAGCCTCAACACTGAAGTATGGACTACAATATCTGCCAACATAGTAAATAGTAAATTAATGTGAACATTGTAAATAGATAATTATTTAATTAAAAGAGAAAAACAAGTGTCTTACCTAGTGATAAAGATAAAATTGAATAGCTTACCTACGGAATGAACGTTGAACTCAAAACGTAAGTAAACTAAAACTATTTACGTGTCTATTTTATCAAAGTTTCAACTCTCAATTCTATCGAAATAGAGTGGAGTAACAAATTTGTTCCACTCCTAGTGCTCTAGCATGGATTGTTTTCTAATCTAATTAGTCGTTTTTAAATCAATGAGAGCTTTACGAAGGTGATTACTACGATACTTACTGAATTTGATTACTTGAATTTAACTACGAATGCTATGGAAATACGATTGTTTGAATCTAGATAAAGAAATTATAGGGGAATTGAATCCACCTTGAATCCAACTTAACAACCTAGCGTAGAATGTTGTATCTCAATTCTCACGTTCTCACGGCGAGAATTTTGAGTTCTAATCCCTAGTGTTCGTGGCATTTCTACCGAATACTAACTAGCATGTGAGGTCGTCTACCCATTCTCATGGCGAAACACGACCTTCTAGAGTGGAATAGATTCTACAACCAATTCTATACTAACCACTAAGTTTTCATCAAGGCTTCATCAACCCCTCTAATGGAGGTTTCAGGCTTGAGTCATCAAACTAACATTTCCCATTGAATCTAAACTAAACATAATGTAAGAAATTGAAATTTACTTACTTAAACAATAATGATTAAAATCTAATTACTAACTAAGAAATGGTAACCAACAATAATTAAAACAGATCTAATAGATTGAAATACACAATTCGAAATTGATAAAATAACTATTTTATTTATCTAAATCAATCAAGAACAATGATTCAAAGATTTAATCTAAAACAAGAATTGAAAATGGAACTAAAACTTAATTTAATTAATAAAACTAGATCTAGAATTCTATATATTAATTTAGGTCTAACTAGCTACCATTAACAAAGAGCTAAGCTTTTGTTTTTATACATTCAGATCCAAAAATCGTGCATAGGCTTAGAGCCATGTTTTGGGCCAGAGAATCAGGCCCAAAACCCAATTCATTCAGTCCAAAAAGGCATCTTCAGCTGCAGTTGACCTCCACAGATTTTTCATCCACTTCTGCTCCTCTGATTGGGTCAAGGCTTGGACCATTGGAAATCTCTTTCCGAGCCGGTCGTTTTGACATAAAGTAGGCCCCATTCCGAGGTCTGAGTCCAAAGATACGGCCTTTGGGAGTTCTCACGACTTTGAGTCTTTGCTTTTACGCCAAGTTGACTTTGACTTTTCAGCCTTGACCGGGCTTTAGAAAGGCTTTGTCTTCTTGAATCTTGGCCTTTAATCATAGAACTCCTTAGAAACCAACCATTGCTCCTTTATCTCGCTAAAGTGGCACATTTCTGCAC
The DNA here is from genome assembly GCF_015680905.1 of Coptis chinensis. Taxonomy (NCBI): domain Eukaryota; kingdom Viridiplantae; phylum Streptophyta; class Magnoliopsida; order Ranunculales; family Ranunculaceae; genus Coptis; species Coptis chinensis. The sequence goes on from NC_141456.1 coordinate 45,644,187, forward strand.
ATAATGGACTTTGCAACCTGAAATGCATAAAAACACGTAATCAGTGCTAACTCTTACTCACATAATTGGTCTAAAAGTATGTCTGTTACAGGGTTAAAACTACAGTTTTGGGCTCTTATCACCTAGCCCACTTATCCCCCTCCTTTGTCTGATGACAGCAATTCCATGTACACAAGGTACTCCAGACAGTTGCCACTCAATACATGTGCATCCAAGCTTCACTAAGTCAACTGAGTACCTTGACCCTTTCTTGGTATTCACTACTAAGTATTCAATATCACTTACAACCCTTACCTCATACCAATTGTACCTCATCTCCCTTTTCTTTATCATAAACAACATATTTGGAACAACATCACCCTCAAGTAACTCCATAGAAAGCTCTCTTCTGGTATACATCAAATTCAATAAATCTAGGTTGTATTGGTCAATAAAATGGACACAAGGTTTATCTCTTATGTGAAGTATCCATGAATTGAAAGACTCACTAAAATTGTTTGTCAATTGATCACACTTTGATGTCCAATCAAAGTGTGCCCTAACCCAACAACTCTTTGGCTCCCTGTCCAACCAATCCAAAGCTTTGCTATAAGTTTTGTTAATGACACCCAATATCCTTGTAAATTCTTGTACCTTGTATGCCTCTGCTGCTCCCCAAGCCAAATTCTCCCACAACTCACCACGAAAAGTTTTTTTAAAGTTTTGGTACATGTGTCTGAAGCAGTATCTACAACATATGCACCAATCAGTCAAACTTCACAACATATGTTAATATTATAAAACTCCACATCATAAAACATGTATTAAGAAAACAATACATCTGTAAAGAGCATGTACCTGTGATTTGAGTCTGGAAAGTACTCAGCTACACTAGCTAAATATCCCTTTTGTCTGTCACTCATGAATGTCATCTTGTCCTTATGCATGTCTAAATGTGACTTCATCTCACATAAAAATTGCCTCCATGTATCCTTGTTCTCTGCTTTGCATATGTAGATACCAAGAGGGAAAATTCCATTCATGGCATCAAGTCCTGTAGCTGTCAAACAACACCCTCCATACTTGCCTTCGAGAAAACAACCATCAAGACCAACTATTGGCCTACACCCATTCCTCCACCCATCTAGTGATGCCTTGAATGCAACTAGAACACCAATGAAATTATAATTGTATTGCTTCACAAAGTATTTGGAAATACTACCTGGGTTTCTTCTCATAATCTGCCTACACATTTCTAGGGCTAGTTTGTAACCATTCTCATAATTTCCATGGATTGCTTCAAGCATTTGTATTCTAGCATTCCAAGCAGTCCAGTAGGATATGTTAATTCCAAACTGTGAAAACATCTCCTTCATTATATCCTTTGGCCTGTAATCAATATGGTCTCTCATTTTTTCTAAAAGTGCTTTAGCAACCCATGGTGCTCTACACTCATGTTCTTCTCATCTGCTTGACATGTATGTTCATCATTATAACTCCTGAGGATGAATGTGTGATTATGTTTTTTAGTAACACTAGCTATTATAGCCCAATCACAGTTAGGAACTTTACACTTCAACTCAAGTCTAAGTCTGTCATTTCTCACTTGCTTGGTACTAAACTTATGCTTGATTGGCATTGTTTTGAAGAAGTCCCTACAAACCTCAACAATAGCCCATGACATCCTAGGCTTCAACTCACATATCCCAAACTCTTCCACCACTGGGTCTGCAACTTTTGCCATCTCCTCTACCTCATAAATGTTTTTATTTAACTTCACAGCATTGCCCAACTCAGTACCTTGTATTTCTTCTTCCAAATTTTTAACTTCTTCATCCACCACAATTGGAGCAATGTCTTTATCTAACTCATTATCTGAGCAATCACTATCTGTAGGAATGTAATCATAATCTGCATCATCACTTTCACAACTATTATAGCATGTATCCTTTTTATTGCCAAAAACATGTCCAAACCTATCACCATACTTATGCTGATCATCTTCAGTGTCACTTCCCCCATCACCACCAACGTCCAAGTTCTTTTGTATATCATTTCCCCTATCACCAACATTTAAATCCTCAATTACATCACTATTATCAAGGGTATTATCAACCATATGATCTTCTACATGAGCCTCCAATTCTTCAATATAGGCATGAATATTCTGAGTACATAAGTCATGATCTATGGGATCTAACTGAGACTCTATCACATTACTATCTGGCATCACAATATCTTTTTCACTATTGCCTTCATGAACAACATCTTCTAAGATAGGGTCCTCTAAGATATTGACTTCATCATGAACATCTTCTTCACTCTTGTCATCATCAGAAATCTCAAGGACCATTGGCATTCCATTAGGTCCTAACACTAGTTTAGTAATTAATATGTTAAGCCTTGCAGACTTTCTTACAGGTGCTATTGGTTTAGGTTTTATTTTCTTAGTGTCAACTGGTTTAGTCTTTTGAGTGGGAGTTGATTTAGGGTTTTGAGAGGGAACTAAAGTAGTGGGAATTGATTTGGGGTTTATGGATTCTGTTTTGGTTGTTAGAGGTTGAGACACATATAAATGGTATTTCTTGTCTTCCTCAGGCTGAAGCTCATCCCATACATGCGACATATGTGTAGCATGTGTTATCTTACACATAAACCCAACAATTATACAATCAATCTGGTATATAACTCCTTCACCAACCAATTCTTCCACATCCGTCTTCAAATATTCCAAACAAAATTCATCCCCATCTATTTCGATTTCCACTTTCTCACCACCTTTGTAATCACTGCCTCTAATTTCACCAGCTTTGAGTTTTCCCCAACCACCATCATAATGAATGACAAATTCTTTCAAGCCTAACAACAATTTAGGATCACCCATAGTTCATTGCAAAACAAATATACACATACAATCACAAACAGAACCCCCAAATTCCAAATGCTGGTAATTATCAATTAGGTTATAGTCATACTTTTTAATGTAAATTTAGTTTTTAGTACAATTTTCTGACGTATGCAACAAGGGTGCAACAACATGCATGCAACAAACAAGGAAAGTTGCAGGAGCATTGATTAACAAACAAAGGGAAGTAATGTGTCCCTTTACTTTATACATGTGTTGGAGTTTTAGTGAACAAAATGAAATCTAACATACCTGATTCAAATAAAAACACAATTTTTCATCTTACATTATGCAATTTAATATAAAAACATAATTTTTATTACCAAAACAACTAAAAAGCTAAGCATTAAAACTAACCTAACCTTTAACAATGGCAAATAACGGATATCCAATGATCAAGACCCACGATCAATTCAAATATCACCACGATTAGTTCTGTTCAACGGTTTGTGAAGCCCATGATAACCATCCTCAAAATTGACGACGAAATTTGAATATAATGATGGGAGACTAAGTGTTAGAGAGTGAGTGAATGAGAAGTGTTAGAGACTAAATGTTAGAGACTAAGTGTTAGAGAGTGAGTGAATAAGTGAGAGAGAGACGATGAAGATGTTTACCAATAGAGTGGTACCAAAGTCTAACTAACACATTTTATGTCCACTGTGGGTGTTTCCCTCCTTAATTCATCGGGATCAATGAAAAACCAAACTAACGACCAAGATTACAACGAAAAACCAAACCACTAAGATTGTAACACATGGTGTCTAGGACACCTTCAAAAGTGGGACCAAAACCTAATTACATAAAACACGTGAGAGGCACGAGAGGGGTAATATCGCCATATTGAAAATACTGCCAATTTGAATGTGGTCAACTCGGTCAACTGACGGTCAAGAAAAAAAGTGGTGCTATTTCCTAATTTTTTTGAAAAGTGGTACTATTTCCTAATATCGTACTAAAAAGTGGTACCAAAATCTAAAAAACCCAATCTCGATTCGTTTCAACTCTAAATGGAACGAATGAGCTGCCAAAATGATAAGCATTAAAAATGACATCCACTTGGATATGGCAAGTGCACATTCAAACCCCTTTTTTTTAGGGGGTTGAGTTCAACCCTTCCCTCATTTTTTATTATTATTATTATTATTTAATATGCACAAATATACAAGGGGAGATTAACAACACCGAACAACCAGAAGACTCAACACATATAATATCAGGTAACTGTCATGTCGGCTCTGGAGTGAACCCAATCCAGCTAGACTGTGGCTTAACCTTTATGTTTTAGGGGCCTAGGGTGCGGGACGATACCATCTCTGACCGTTGTGCAATGGTCTAATAATAATATTACCCTTAGTACATATGGTATAGCCTCAAACTACCCGAAATGAAATCAAATAGCAAACAACTAGGGGTTGGCCTGGTGAAATCCATTACACGTCTCGAGTAGGCGACATCCGATGTTGAACACGAATCTCTTTGTGCACAATGCTTAGTGCAAAGGGAAAAATAAAAGACACAAGTATATACATGTTGAGTCTTTTAACGTCAAATCCTCAAGACAATTCCCAACCCATGGGACCAACGGCACGATAACGAAGTTTATCTTGCTCAACTGGTGTCATGCAAGTGTATACCTTATACCGGCAAGTATCAGATAGTGATTAAAGACCTAGACAGAAAGGTATTTGACAATGCATACACCACCCCATCCATCGTGCACGTCGTTTACGAGCAAATGTACTATGACCATTACCAATTCATGATGAGTGAGACTTACACCAAATGATTAGCTGAAGTTTGCGAGGAAAAGAGTAGAAAAGAGAAGAGAAGGAAAGATGGGAACTTTTTGCTATCCATTGTTTACTAGAAGGCACGTTTGCTCGATTATCAAAAGACATTTATACTCAGTTTTGAAATAGAGTTGTTGTGGACTACGGTTCCAGCGCTTGCAATGACACACTCTGAGCAATATAAAAAAAAAAAAAAAAAAAGAGGGCCCGGCTACCAAAATGGTGTACTTCCCCTTTTTATAGGCACATGGAGGGAAGTACACCAGCGAATCTAGTACTCTCTGTAGACTATATCTTAGAGAAGAGTCTTTTCGACATCTGGAGAACGCAACTCATGATAATGTTTAAGTCGTTGGCCATTTATTTGAAATTCACTATTATCGTTTAAATTTTTCAAAGACAGTAGAGACAGTGAAAGGACCAGACCATCATGTTTTTAATTTTCCTAGAAAAATGTGTAATCTTGAGTTGTACAACAAAATGTTTTGACCAATTTTGAAATCTTTTCTCAATATGTGCTTGTCGTGCACTCTTTTCATGTTGGCTTTATAGGACTTCGAGACATCATATGCATCACTCCAAATTTCCTCAAGCGCATTTAATTGCAATTTTCGCTTCTTGCCTGCCACATTGGTATTATAATTTAGGCTTTTAATGGCCCATAAAACAGGATGCTCAAGTTCAACCGGTAGATGACAAGGTTTTCCAAAAATGAGGCGGTAAGGAGACATGCATATAATTGTCTTAAAGGCTATTCTATATGCCCATAAGGCATCAGATAATCAGAGAGACCAGTCTTTCCTAGATGGATTAACTGCTTTTTCTAAAATGGACTTCATCTCTCTATTAAAGACTTCTACTTGGCCACTGGTCTGAGGATGATATGGAGTTGCCACCTTGTGAGTGACTCCATATTTCTTTACTAACAACTCAAAAATTTTATTACAAAAATGTTTTCCCCCATCACTAATGATAGCTTTGGGAACACCAAAACAAGAGAAAATATTTTCTTTTACAAACAAAATGACAGTCTTATGATCATTCGCACAACATGTTATTGCCTCAATCTATTTTGACACATAGTTAACATCTACCAGTATGTAGACAAAGCTATGAGAATTTGGAAAGGGACCCATGAAGTCGATGCCCCACACATCAAAAATTCTCACAATTAAAATTGGATTTAAGGGCATCATATTACGCTGAGTAATACGTCCTAGCTGCTGGCAGCGGGTGCATGCTTTGCAATGCTTATGTGCATCTCTAAACAGTGTTGGCCAATAAAACCCACATTGTAGAACCTTGGCCGTAGGTTTTTTACCACTAAAATTACCACCACAAGATTGTTCATGGCAGAAGGATAACACGTCATTGTGTTCCTAGTCAGGAATGCAGTGGCAGATCATTTGGTCTGAACAATACTTGAAGAGGTAGGGATCATCCCAAAAAAAAAAATTCACAGTGGATAAGAACTTTTTTCGGTCAGTACGAGACCAAGATGAAGGGACTTCCTCGGTAACTAGGTAATTTACTATATCAGCGTACCAAGGAGACGAAAAGACAAAATACAAGTGTTCATCGGGAAAGGAATCACAGATAGGTTCGGTATCATTATTGACATCACTAACGAGTCATGATAAATGGTCCGCAACCACATTCTCGCAACCTTTTTTATCTCTAATTTCTAGAGTAAACTCTTGCAATAGGAGGATCCATCGGGATCAACCTCTGTTTTGCATCGTTTTTTGCTAATAGGTAATGAAGCGCTGCATGGTCAGTGTAGACTATTGTGGAAGAACCAACTAGGTAAGGACGAAACTTATCCAAGGCATAGACAATAGTGAGAAACTCTTTCTCAGTAATAGTATAGTTACGTTGAGCTTCATTAAGAGTTTTACTAGTATAGTAAATGACAATTGGCTTATCATCTCAGTGTTGCCCTAGGACAGCTCCAACAGCGTAGTTGCTAGCATCATACATTAATTCAAAAGGTTTAGACCAATCAGGTGGTTGAATTATAGGAGCTATAGTCAGGGCAGATTTTAAGGTCTTAAAAGCTTGTTTGCAATTGAAATTGAAGTCAAACATGGCATCTTTAAGCAGGAGATTTGTTAAAGGTCGAGCAACCTTAGAGAAATCTTGAATAAATCTCTTATAGAACCCTGCGTGTCCTAAAAATGCTCGTATGTCACGAACTATTTTTGGTATAGGAAGGGAAGCAATTTTATCAATCTTAGCTTTATCGACTTCGATTTCGTCCTTTGAAACAATATATATGTCCTAGAACTATTCCTTTTGTAACCATAAAATGGCATTTTTCCCAATTAATAATGAGATTTTTCTCTTCACAACGTGCAAAAACCATTTCAAGATTTGATAGACATCTATCGAAAGAATTACCATATATTGAAAAATCGTCCATGAAGACTTCCATAAAACGTTCAACCATATCACTGAAAATGTGAAGTATATAACGTTGGAATATACTAGGGGCACTGTAAAGGTCGAAAGACATTCGTTTATATGCAAATGTACCAAACGGACAGGTGAACATTGTTTTTTCTTTATCAGCATGATCTATGAATATTTAAAAATATCCTGAATAGCCTTCAAAAAAATAATAATATGCATGACCTACTAAACATTCAAGCATATGGTCGATGAAGGAAAGTGGGAAATGATCTTTACGAGTAACCGCATTAAGTTTGTGAGAGTTAATGCATATTCTCCATTTCATTGGGATACGAGTAGAGATGCATTTATCTTTATCATTTCACACAACTATAATGCCAGACTTCTTGGGAACAATGTGTACTAGACTTACCTAAATACTATTAGAGATAGGGCAAATAATACCTGCATCGAGTAACCTTAAAACTTCCTCCTTTACCACATCCTTCATGGCGGGGTATAGACGACGTTGTGGTTCACGCAACCTCTTTGCATTTTCTCCAAGATGTATACGATGGGTGCACACACTAGGGTCAATCCCCTTAATGTCATCGAGAGACCATCCAATATCAGAACGGTGTTTTTGAATGACATTAATTAAACGGGATTCCTGATCGTCAATCAATTGTGATGATATGATAATTGGGTGACTACCATCTAGATCAAGATGTACGTATTTTAAATCCGAAGGAATAGGCTTTAAGTCAGGGGTGGGAGGAGTGGGTATCAAAGATTCTCGAGGAAAGTCGTATTCCATAGAGAAAACATATTGATGTTCATCCAAATCGCTCGATAGTATGGTAGTAGGGTCAAATATTGGTATTGACTCTAATAACACGTTTACTTCCTGTGTGTAAGCATCGACATCAAATTCAGAAACACCAAAGGAAAGAAATTGGTGTACTTTATCGATAGGAAAAGAGTTTGTTAAATACTCTTGCACAAGGCTATCAACCGTGTTAACCTCACCATCCTTCTCAGCCTCTTGAATTTGTTTTATTAACTTGAACACATTAACCTCGACTGAAAGATTTTCGAATGACATGGTCATGGAACCATCCCTACAGTTTATGAGTGCATTAGCAGTTGCTAGGAACGGATGCCCTAAGATGATAAGAATGGAGTCACAGACAACTTCTGTATCCAGAATGACAAAATCGACGGGATAGTAAAAGTTTTGGACTTTTACGATGATGTTTTCCACAATACCTTTTGGATACTTAATAGAACGATCGGCTAACTGCAAAGTCATGGTAGTAAGTTTAAGCTCATGAAAACCTAGTTGTTTGAATAAGTAATATGGAAGTAAGTTCACACTAGCTCCTAAGTCTAGTAACGCAGTAGTCGTATATTTGTCACCTAATGTGCATGGAACTGTTGGTCTACTGATAAACATAAAATGAATATAGTTTACCTACGAAATGAACTATAAAACTCAAAACGTAAGTAAACTAAAACTAATTTACGTGTCTATATTTATCAAAGTTTCTACTCTCAATTCTATCGAAATATAGTGGAGTAACAAATTCGTTCCACTCCTAGTGCTCTAGCATGGAATTGTTTTCTAATCTAATTAATCAGTCTTAAGTCAATGAGAGCTTTACGAAGGGGAATTATACTACGATGCAATATGAAAAGCAATATGTTGAATGTCACTACGAAATATATGGAAATACTAATGTTCTTGAATCTAGATAAAGAATTAGAGGGGAATTGAATCCACCTCGAATCCAACTTAATCACCTAGAATAGACTGTTGTAATCCAATTCTTACGTTCTTACGGTAAGAATTGCTTGTTCTAATCCCTAATTAACATGGCATTTCTACCAATTATAACTAGCATGTGAGGTCGTCCACCCATTCTCATGGTGAAACACGACCTTCTAGAATGGAATAGACTCTACAACGCTTCTACACTATACAACTACGTTTTCATCAAGGCTTCATCAACCCCTCTAATGGAGGGTTTAGCCTTGATTCATCAACCCATCATTTTCCATTGAAATTGAATACAACATATTACAAAGATTCTAACTTTATGAAATTTAACTAAACAATAATCGAAATCTAATTAATAACTAAGAATTGAATGATAACAAGAATTGAAATTAGATCTAATAAATTGTAAATGACAAAAATCAAAATTGACAAGAATAACTACTATTTTATTTATCTAATGAATGATATTCAATGATTCAAGCAATTAATCTAAAACAAGAAATGAAATTCTAAAACTAAGTTCTAAAACTCATTAATGGAGGCTAATTAATCTAATTCTAATCTAGGTCTAACTATCTACCCTTAACAAAGAGCTAAGCTTTTGTTTTTATACTTTCAGATCCAAAAATCGTGCATGGGCTTGGAGCCATGTTTTGGGCCAGAGAATCAGGCCCAAAACCCAATTTCTTTAGTTCAAAATGGGCTCTTCAGCTGCAGTTGGCTTCGACAGATGTTTTGTCCACTTTTGCTTCTCTGATTGGGTCAAGGCTTAGACCATTGGAAAGCTCTTTCCGAGTCGGTCGTTTTGACATAAGGTAGGCTCAATTCCGAGGTCGGAGTCCAAAGATATGGTCTTCGGAAGTTCTGCTGACTTTGTGTGCTGTTTCTGCCCGTGTTGACTTTTCAGCTTTTGACTGGGCTTTACAAAGGCTTTGTCTCCTTGAATCTTGGCCTTTATTAACAGAACTCCTTAGCAACTGACCTTTGCTCCTTTATCTCGCTAAAGTGGCACATTTCTACACATAATGGACTTTGAAGCCTGAAATGCATAAAAACACGTAATCAGTATTAACTCTTACTTATTATTCACATAATTGGTCTAAAAGTATGATTATTAAGGGGTTAAAACCACAGTTTTGGGCTCTTATCAAACCACCCCCAAACAGCATTTTGCTTGTCCTCAAGCAAAGATGAGAAATTAGAATAAGTAACCAAAAATGGAGTTCTATCTATTCTCGTTTCGCTGAGTGTGATTGCATTGACCATATTCAACAAGGCCTTAAACCACTAGGAATTCCCTAGTGGACGAGTTATAGTCTCGTGAGAGTTTTCCAGTGAAGGTACTCACAAACTTCATCTATACTACAACAACTAAGAAATAAAACTATTGTTTCCTTATTTATGTCTCAATTATCTATACATCTCACTAGCAATGAATACAGAATAATCATGTCGAAACTTAAGCTAATATATGCATAATAATCAATCATCTACAAATAAACATATATACAATGAGTAATGCTATGAAATGCAGTAACAGGTCCGTTTCTGAAACTTTGGAATAGCGTCCTTAAGTAGGTTCTCACATAAAAGTCAAGACAAAAATCACTCTGATTTTTCCACTCAAGTTTTGCTACTCCAGTGTGCAGTGGGCATACTTTACCTTACAATCTCAATGACACACAAGGAAGCCGAAGTTGATCAAACACATCTTCCACTTACTATCCCACTAACCTATTCCTAATTAAGCTAGAGGTCTTTATTAGGTGTTGTGGGGATTAGGAGATGGTTTAAGAAGGAAGGAAATGGATATTCAAAAGGGACAAGTCTGAGATAATAGAGTCTTCATATTATGTAACTAGAGAAAACCTTGTTATTTACTTTTGCTTCTACACTTTGTTTCCATCCTTAGCCATATTTTTTTTTTTTTTCTTTGGCTTTTGACTCCTTTTATTCTATTTTTTTGGAGTTTTTATTTTATTTCTATTTCTATTTTTCTTTTCTTTGGATGAAAACTTCTTTTCTTTATTTTCTGAAGCAATTAACTAACTTTTGTTTACACAGGTTTTTCTCTTCTTCTTTCTTCCTTATTCTATTCTCATACTTATCTAAATTGGGTAGGTTGATTTTTTTTATTTTGTTTTGTTTTGTAACAGGGTAAAGGATTTGTGGTATATGAAAGGGCTAATGAAAGGCTCAGTGGGGTGACTAGCGGAAAATATACTTAGGTCAGAGTTTCTAGCTATATCGATCCAAAAAGGGCCTAAATTCTCTCTTAGGACATGGTATAGTGGTCAATTAAGCAAGTGGACGTGTGATTTCTCTATTCGGAATATACTTATCCCTTGTGTCATTTCTCAAATGTTTCACTCATATAAGGCTTTAGGCTATATTCTCACAGGATTTGTAGAATAAGTACTCTAGCCTAGATTTTAGAAACTTACTACCCAACAATCATAGATACTCATGTAATATATTTATAGATAGATGCAAAGATTATTACCTATATATTAACCTAAGTTTCTAAAAACTATTCTAATGCAAAAGCTACGTGAGACTTCTAGATTATTAATAGCATAGAGAAAGAAACAATACCAATATTCCTAAGTGTATAGCATAAACTTTTTATTTTTATTTTTATTTTTATTTTTAATATTTTTAAGACAAATAATACGTAATATACAACCTAATATGTGCTTAACATTTACATCGTGTTTCTATACCACCCCCAAACAATTTGGGAGAAGGGGGTTAATGAAACAATTCAATAGCACAATTAAATTATGTAACTAACTAATTTTTATAATTTTTAATATTTTATAAATAAAAGTGCGTAATTTACATCCTAAAAGTGTCTAATTTTTGCAAATGTTTCTATCCCACCCCTTAAACAATCGAACACTTTGTCCTCAAAGTGTAAAGAGATAAGGAAAGAATGTACCATAGAAACGTGGCAAAAATTGGCGCACTGTAATGAGAAATATTGTAAAGATGATATGATAATATGAAGCACAATTAAACCGGTGCGCATTTCTAACTAACACAAACTCTCTTTGGAGTAAACATGAAAGCTTAGGGTGGCAACATGATTTGAAATGGATACCAAAAATCATGCCACCCCAAACAAAATTGGAAAACTCTTTTTAAGTTTGAAAATTTTGTTTGGCCTATACTCCAGAAAGTTGGTATTGTACGAAAACTTGGGTCTTTTAAAGTCAGATTCCCTAGACTTATCTAAACATATGTATGAATATGCAGTTTATCATATATCAACAACCGAAATAGTTGTGGATCGTTCCATAAATAAATATCACAGAAAACATATCCAAACACAATCAAGCACCAAGATTTCCTACGACGCAGCCTAGTGGAATGAAAGCGAAGTCGGATAGACCTATAACATAACCGAGCATGCACCTTATGTTTCATCTTTGAATGAGAGGGTGTCCTAGTGAATAAGTGTGGAAAAGTGAATGGTTGTGAAAAATATGGTGGATTGGGATAAGTTTTAGAGGGAAAGCATGGAAAAAATGAGGATGTGGGTTTAGCACAAAACTCATTCATGGTGTAGTTAGGGACTGTCTCAAGTCTGAAAATGAAGGTGTCAAGTGGTTTATCCTTGGCAAGTATTTGTTTACTAGGTGGATTTAAAAATCATGAAGCCACAGGAGAGAAACTAAAGGATCGAGTGCAAACTCGAGGTTCCTTTGAAAAGGTGGAGGGTGGGGAATATTGGTGATGGAATGTGAATGATTCTCAGCTAGAGCTCTCAAGTCCATATCATCAGAAATCTTGATATATGCAAGACATTCCTTAATAGGTGGGTCAAAAGGATCACTGGGATAGAGATTGAAAAATTCATCTTCCGTCATAGCATCAAGGGATGAATGGTTGGTGGCAAAGGGGGACTCGCGAAGTGGTAAAGAAGCGGTGCAAAAGAGTTGCAGGAATTCTTCTTCGATTTCATCTACTACCAGGGAGTCATTGTTAAAGTCGGAATTTCCGAAGGAAAGGAATTTGTTAATCTGTTTCCCCGGAAATATGTTTTTAAAGTAATCTTGAGCTAAGCTCTCGATCATGCTAACCTCTCCATTTGTAGATGAATCGGGATATTGTGTCCTCGTTTTGAAAACATTTACCTCAACAGAAAGATGGCCAAAGGACAAGGACATCGAACCATCGCGGCAGTTTATGAGCGTTGGCAGTAGCCAAGAAGGGACGCCCTAAAATGATAGGTACAGAGTCGTTAGTGACTTCTGTGTCGAGGATAACGAAGTCGGCTGGGTAGTAAAAATTTTGGACTTTAACCAGCACGTTTTCAACCACACCCTTAGGATACTTAATAGACCGATCAGCTAATTGCAATGTCATTTTAGTAGGTTGCATCTCCTCTAGACCTATTTGTTTATACAAATAAAACGGGAGTAAGTTAACACTAGCCCCCGTGTCTAGTAAGCGATCGTCGTGTGAAAATCTCCTAAGGTGCATTGTACAGTAGGACGACCAGGGTCCTTGTACTTAACAATTCCATTATTTTCGGATAAAGTTGGGAACTGTTCAGTTAGAAAGGTGTCTTTAGGTATGTTGGTCTTACGCCTAGCAGTGCACAACTCCTTAAGAAACTTAGCGTGGTTAGGTAGCTTTTGATAGCTTCGAGAAAAGGAAGGTTTATCGTTAGATTTTTGAAAATGTTCCTAATCTCCTCAAAGTTAGTATCCCCCGGTTAGCATGGCTAATTTCGAGGGAACGGTGGTTTTCGCTCTATATTTAGCGTATGGCTCGACTTGATGTGTAACCTTGGCTTTCTATTTCTTAGGTTGTGGTTTAACCGGGTACCTCTACGGTGGTAGGTTCTTGGTTTCTATTTCGTATCTAGTTCGATATCCGGTGTAGGGAGTACTAATGGGATAACTATAGGCATAGTTACTTTGTTATCAACCACTCTTCCGTAAGCGGGAGAGTGGTGATGGCATTTAGCTCACCTACGGTTGTAGTTTCCGTACTAGTATTACCGTTTACCTCAAAGGCTGTGGTTTTTTTCTTCTAGGTCGGGTATCGTTTTGGCACGGAAAACACTTTTGGTTGGGCTTTCTCTTGGGCTAACTGTTGGTTTAAATTATTAACGGATTGTAGAATGTGTTGGTTAGATTGAGCCATGGTTTGGAAAAGTTGTTGGCTCACTTGTATGAAGGTGTCAAGACGATCCGGTTGTGTGGGTGCAAGATAGTCACGGGTGGTGTATTTCGAACTATCTCGCGTTGATTATTTATGGGTGGATTGTGATAGTTATTATTTACCGGAACGATACCTCTATTAGCATTATAATTATTATAACTACATTGACCTTGTGCTTGACCTTGTCGAGGGTTGGCGCTTTGGTTGTTATAATTATTATAATTACCCCGATCCCGCCCTTGTTGTGGTGGAGCTTGGTTATAACTGTCGTTGGCCTAACATATTGATTATTGTACCCGTAGGTGTGACTTGTTGGTTATTTCTCCAACCGAAGTTGGGATTTTGTCTCCAAGGGCGTTAGGTTCACTATTAATGGAACAAGAATGTTCATAGGCTATATGACGATGGGAGTCGGGATGCTCGGGACTCCAACATAAACTACATGGATTTGAATTTACATTCATGATGGGGATAGGCTTTTGTTGTACGAAATGGCCTCTACCTTTTTGTGAGGGATTCAATTAGAGTTTTAAGCTCGGGATCTGATTTAACCTCAAACATACTAGTAGCCTTAATGTTGAAGAAGAACTAGCGGAGCGGAGTAATCGTCACTACCCCCAATTATTATTACGCTTTAGTCGATCTTCCAAAATTTATATGCCTCTCGAGGCTCCTTTACTTAGGAAACCCCCATTCATTATGTCAAGGACTTCTTTATGGTGATGTTGAAGTCCTTTGAAAAAGGCACGAACTAACGTGTCTTTTGCTAGGTTATGGTGTGGACACTCTATAAGCGGATCGGTGAAATGATTCCAAGCCTCGAGAAAAATTATTCATGAGGATTACGCCGAAAAAAATGAATCTTGGAAAGCATCTCATCCATCTTTAGGGGTGGGTAAAATGTTCCATAAACAATTTGAACAAGTTTAGCCCACGAGTCCACGAGTTAGGTGCTTGGGATTAAGTTAAACCAAGACGCCTTTATCGGCTAAGGTGAAGGGAAATACCCTCGGTTTAATTTGTTCCTCACCAACCGTAGGATGATGGAATGTTGTAAGGACTTGTTCAATCTTACGCATGTGTTGGTAAGGTTTTTCATGGCCTAAACCATGGAAAACGGGTAACAAATTAAATATGTTTGGGGGAATTGAAAATCCCCAATCGGGTCCGCTAGAACGATGCAAGATTTAGGGCTATCGCTCAAGGCTTTGTAAAAGTCGGAGAGAGGAGTCTCTCTTTCTTCAGCCATTATGTCAGGTGTGGTTGGTGGGATAGTAGTTAGAGGTGTAGTGATTGGTATACTCGATAGATTTGTTTGTTGACGTTGACGGTTAATTACGTTCGGTGTTTTTCTCCGACCAGACCTTAATCTCATGCAAGTCTAAGTCTAAACATGAAAACAATCCAAACAATCTTGATATATTAGTATGAACCTCTAACTGGAGATGCGAGATATGGAAGAAAGGAATACTTGATAGCGTCCTTGCTTCGCTTATGAATAGCGTCTTGTTTACGCGTGTTCAGTGTAAATAACAAGTTAGAACACTGAAAAACTTAAAAATCGAAGTTTGAAACAAACCTGTTGAAATCCGGGATTTTTGGCTTAGAAGTGGCGCATAGCATAGAGCGTGATCGCCTTCCTTGTTCGATGACTTGACTTGGCCGATATTCGATATGGTCGAATTCGTGTTCCAGACTATAGAGGAGTAGGCGCATCCTTATAAGCCGGGTTGCGCTTCAAAGTGTAATTTTGTCATGAATTTTAAATATTTGAAACAAATAACCATAGTATGAATCAAACAAGGGTGGGTGGGTTTAATGGGACTTAAAAATGATTAATTCTACTATGAAAACAATGCTAAAGTGCACTAAGATGGCAGCGGCGCCATTTGATAAACATAAAATGAATATAGTTTACCTACGAAATGAACTATAAAACTCAAAACGTAAGTAAACTAAAACTAATTTACGTGTCTATATTTATCAAAGTTTCTACTCTCAATTCTATCGAAATAGAGTGGAGTAACAAATTCGTTCCACTCCTAATGCTCTAGCATGGAATTGTTTTCTAATCTAATTAATCAGTCTTAAGTCAATGAGAGCTTTACGAAGGGGAATTATACTACGATGCAATATGAAAAGCAATATGTTGAATGTCACTACGAAATATATGGAAATACTAATGTTCTTGAATCTAGATAAAGAATTAGAGGGGAATTGAATCCACCTCGAATCCAACTTAATCACCTAGAATAGACTGTTGTAATCCAATTCTTACGTTCTTACGGTAAGAATTGCTCATTCTAATCCCTAATTAACATTGCATTTCTACCAATTATAACTAGCATGTGAGGTCGTCCACCCATTCTCATGGTGAAACACGACCTTCTAGAATGGAATAGACTCTACAACGCTTCTACAGTATACAACTACGTTTTCATCAAGGCTTCATCAACCCCTCTAATGGAGGGTTTAGCCTTGATTCATCAACCCATCATTTCCCATTGAAATTGAATACAACATATTACAAAGATTCTAACTTTATGAAATTTAACTAAACAATAATCGAAATCTAATTAATAACTAAGAATTGAATGATAACAAGAATTGAAATTAGATCTAATAAATTGTAAATGACAAAAATCGAAATTGACAAGAATAACTACTATTTTATTTATCTAATAAATGATATTCAATGATTCAAGCAATTAATCTAAAACAAGAAATGAAATTCTAAAACTAAGTTCTAAAACTCATTAATGGAGGCTAACTAATCTAATTCTAATCTAGGTCTAACTATCTACCCTTAACAAAGAGCTAAGCTTTTGTTTTTATACTTTCAGATCCAAAAATCGTGCATGGGCTTGGAGCCATGTTTTGGGCCAGAGAATCAGGCCCAAAACCCAATTTCTTTAGTCCAAAATGGGCTCTTCAGCTGCAGTTGGCTTCGACAGATATTTTGTCCACTTTTGCTCCTCTGATTGGGTCAAGGCTTAGACCATTGGAAAGCTCTTTTCGAGCCGGTCGTTTTGACATAAGGTAGGCCCAATTTCGAGGTCTGAGTCCAAAGATATGATCTTCGGAAGTTCTGCTGACTTTGTGTGCTGTTTCTGCCCGTGTTGACTTTTCAGCTTTTGAACGGGCTTTACAAAGGCTTTGTCTCCTTGAATCTTGGCCTTTATTCACAGAACTCCTTAGCAACTGACCTTTTCTCCTTTATCTCGCTAAAGTGGCACATTTCTGCACATAATGGACTTTGAAGCCTGGAATGCATAAAAACACGTAATCAGTATTAACTCTTACTTATTATTCACATAATTGGTCTAAAAGTATGATTATTAAGGGGTTAAAACTACAGTTTTGGGCTCTTATCATCTACTAGGGTCCTTGTATTTGACTATACCATTGTATTCGGTGATGGACGAAAACTATTCGGTGAGGAACGCTTGTTGAGGAACATTGGTTCTCTTTTTTATGGTGCACATATCTTTCAAAAAGTTTGCATGTTTTGGCAATTGTTTGAGGTCATCGAGAAAAGGTAAGTTGATTGTCAAATTCTTAAAAGTTTCTTGAATTTCATCAAAATTTTCATTAGGTTTATTCTTTGCCAAACGGGCAGGAAACGGTGTCTTAGGGCGGAATTTGGCATAGGGATCTACTTGCTCGTTTCCCAATTTTTGAGTTGGTGACTTTGTTGGACTTGGTGTTTCCATCGTAGGTTCATTATCAGAAACAGATTCATTAGAACCTCCGGTTATCTTTGGTTGATCATCTAGCATACATATTTGATTGTCTACGGTTTTGCCAGATCGAAGAGTAGTGATTGCATTCACCTCATAATGTTTTGGAGCATTTGTACCAAGTGTATTGGTGAGTTTAAAGGTAGGTTTGCTGGCTTAAAGTTCAGAATTGCTTGTCCAAGAAACACGCCTTTCTGACTCTTTTCTTGCACTAATTGTTGATGTGATTGTTGGATAGACGTCAGTATTTGAGATTGTTGGTTTATGTAAGCTAAGAAAGTCTTGCTTGTCCTATCAGTAGCGAGTGGCACAGGTTGTGCAATAGGGACTAGTTCATGATTATTGCTGAGAAGTTTTGGATTATAGTCGGAACTAGGATTGGCTGGAACAAGGTTGCGATTGTTTTGATAGTTAGAATTGGAATTACTTGGAAACTAATTTTAACTTTGTTGATACTGCTGATTATTTTCTTGACGGTATGGAATATAGTTAGGGAATGGTCGAACAGGTGGATTGGCGAAACCTGGAGGAGCCATCTGTTGGGTGTTTGGGCGCCAAGCGAAATTTGGATGTTGTCTCCAAGGTGCATTAGGAATGTTAAATGCACATGCCTCTTTTGATGGTTTGGAAGGGGGGCATATAACAAGGGACAAGAAGCATCAGGATGGTCAGGAGTGAGACAAAGAATACATGGGGAGGTGTTAACGTTCATGACCTGTTTTGGTAGTTCATCTTTTAGTTGAACTGTGAGGGCATCTACTTTTTTAGTCAGGGATTCTGTCAGATTTTTTAATTCGGGGTCGGGTTTTACCTTAAAAATAGATGTAGCTTTTGTAACAGTGTCCTTAGATGATCTAGAAGAATTAGTGTTACCCCAATGTGTACCTCTTGTTGCTTGTTTTTCAAGAAAATTATATGCCTCAGTAGCTCCTTTGTCCATAAAGCAACTGTCGTTCATTATATCAAGTTTTTTTATGATCGAAAAGTCCATTAAAGAATGAACGAACAAGGGCAGCGGTGTCGAGCTGATGATGAAAACATTCTAAAAGAAGATCAGTAAATCGACTTCATGCTTCCGTAAAGGATTCATGAGGATTTTGATGAAAGAATTGCATCTTCTGAGTGTAAAATTGTAACATGAAAGCTTGCACAAGTTTATTCCATGTTTCTATGGATTGTGGTTGTTGTCCTACTAGCCAAACTGAAGCTTTATCAGCTAAAGTGAAAGGAAACAACTTAAGCAAGACTTGTTCGGTAGAGACGGATGGATGGTGAAATGTGGTGGCTACTTGCTGAATCCTACAGAGGTGATTGTAAGGTTTCTCATTGTCTAGACCATGATAAATAGGTAACAATCCAAAAACGTTAGGCGGGATTCAAAAATCGCTGGCAATATCCTTAAGTTTGATACAGGAAGAAGGTCTTTCCTATAAGGCAGTAGAGAAGTCTGAAAGGGGCTTCTCAGCTGGTGAAGTTTTGTCAGCCATAATGAATGAAATTAATGGCGACAAGGGATCTTTATGATTTTTATTAACAGATGAAGAACTATGTTGAGGTGAGAACTTACGCAATTGCCTAACTTATTTTGCCCTACAATAAGTATGTTCAAATTATTTATTATTACCAGACCTTAATCTCATGCAAGCATAAAATTAGATCTGATGCACAAAAAGAACTTATTATTACTTGAATTTTATTATTTTCTGAAGGATTAGAAGTGAACAACGTAGGCCTAAGTTGTTGCTAACGTAGCAATGAAGCTAGGAATACGTGTACATAAACTAACAGCCAGGTCACAGGAAAGATATGAGGGAGGTTTTCCATGCAAGCATGGTTCTAATTAAGTAACATCAATCTTCCAAGTTTCCTAGACACTTTTGGAATATGTTTAAGATTTATGTGATTTTTTTTTTAAAGTTATTTAAAATTTATGCATAGGATAAAGCCGCAAAATATTATTATTATTATTATTAAAATTTATGCACGGTTTTTTTTTTTTTTGTTAAATAAAATTACTAAATATGCATATAAAATCTAACCAAGCATAGATAATATACTCATATGTAGTTAGAGATTGTAGCATGTGAAGATATTATACTCAGACGTATATAAATACTAATAGGAAAAGATGTATCATCTATAAGTATTTCTATACGAACTGGCAAATGCACATCAGTAATACGTATATGGACGCTAATAGTCAAATATATATTACGTATACGTATTGTTTCAACCCCCACCTACATGGAAAACGTCCATTGGTAGGAGTCTCCACTTTATTCGTTTAATCGACAAGGCTAAAACCCAATTTGCAATACCATGGATCAATGTACAGGCCCATTAACTCATGGGTCTAAGGCTGAACCTTAGCCACATGGCTTGCCACTAATGTACATTGATTTATGTCCAGATTCATTTATTATCAAAGAGATAATTATCAGTTGACAGTTATATTCTATCACAATTACTCAAGATACGAGAATACTTGAGCTACAAGGACTCTCTACTCTACCTATATAAATACCACATTATTTTTCATAAGGAACTACGTTGAAACTTGATCCCTAGAGAATAGATCTTGGGTATGTAGGCAGCCATTATTTGGTTCAGTTTCATCTCCCCCAACATCAAATTCCTCTGTTTCTTAGTGCTTTCTTTACCATTGCTCTCGTTGTGTTGAACCAGTTTACTGCCGAAACATAATTGGCGCCGTCTGTGGGGAATTTAGAATTCATTATCACGTGAAACAATCAAGATGGTAAGCACAAGAAGCAGACCAAATAGTCGACATATTCCTCCTGCTAATAATACTCGCAACCCTCGAAAGTCAAATCGGCCAATGCAAGAACCGTTGAACAATCAAGTTGCTCCTAGTGGTAGGATCAATTCTCGACATCAAACTGTAGCAGTGCAACCGCCACCGCCTCCGCCACCACTACTGCAAAAGGCAGTACAACCGCCGGCACCAACCCTAACAGTCTTGCAACAAGAAAACCGACAAGTCAGTAATCCTCTATGCGGTCCGCCGTCTGTCCATGTCGATCCTTCAGTTGACATGGATATGGACGTGGACATTACTCTCACACCAACTAACGGAAAAGGTGATAGTAATAGCCAATTCACCCCTAATACGGTTGAGCGTGAGTTACGACAAGTCAAAAATTTAAATTGGAACTTGAGAAGGAAGCTGGCAAAGAGGCAAAGGCCGGTGGACGATGCTGCAAATTCAACAACATCAAGGCAACCACGAAGGGACGCAGGCCATTCCAGTGTATGGGACCTTCTTGAAGATCCACTTCATCATCCTCAACAACGTGTTATTTCTCAAACACAATCAACCAGTGCACACTCTAAGAGTAATGACCCTATTACCCGTACTTATGGGGAGAATCGGATTGCCAGGGATAACTACTATCCTAGACATGTCCGATCTCAAATGGAAGATTTACCTCTGAGAAGCAATTTCAGGGAAGACCGCCATCCGAGATATGTCCGACATGATGGGAAGGAAGGCGGGCATCGAACAAAACAACAAAACATGGAGAAGTGGTATAATTATACCGACCACCCGGCCAAGGGTGACTACCGGCCTAGACAGGCTGGTTACAGGGATAGACAAGACAATCACCGGTCGGAGCTGATCGTGCGTACCGCCAAAGATCTCTAACTCCAATAAGAGATAATGGAAGGTATCCTTCTCCACATGGGCACGACCGGGAGCGTTCAGTTGTTTGAGCTAATACTTTAACTCTAATAGAACAACAGTTGAAAGAGTTGATTGGAAAAGAACTTAACGTTAGAGAGTCAAAGGGGGTAAGAATGAAAAACTTGACAGTCAATGATGGCGTACTTGATAAGTTTTCGCTCGACATTCAAGAAGCTTACCACCATCCCGACTTCAAACAACCCGATTTTGAACTTTATGATGAGTCAGAAAGAGATCCTGGCTTGCATGTTCTATCGATCAAAAATAAGTTGGTGTTATGGGGTGGAGATGATCCGCTCATATGTAAGCTCTTTCCATCAACTCTAAAGGGAGAAGCATTACGCTGGTTTAATGAGTTGCCTTCAAGATCAATTCAATGAACTAGAAAATCAGTTTGTTAATCGTTTCCGCCACAATTGCAAGACACCAAAGGATGTCGACTCACTTCTGAACATCAAGCAACAACGTGATGAAAAGTTACGTACTTTTGTTACTAGGTTCGGAAGGCAGTAGCACCGCCGCCGCCGCTACCACAAACGGCGATACAAATGCCTCTGAAAGAAAGCGTCACGGAAGAAAGTATAAGGAAAACCTTAATCCCAGACTGGACCGACCTGACAGGGAAGGCCGACCTCGTAGATTTGAGGAAAATCGCCATCCTAGACAGGTCCGACCAGACAGGGAAAGAAGGCGTCACGGAAGAAAGTTTAAGAAAAACCTTAATCCCAGACTGGACCGACCTAATAGGGAAGGCCGACCTTGCAGATTTGCGGAAAATCGCCATCCTAGACAGGTCCGACCAGACAGGGAAAAAAGGCGTCAAGGAAGAAAGTATAAGGAAAACCTTCATCCTAAATTTGGACCGACTGACCGGGGGAAGGCCGCCGACCTCGCAGATTTGAGAAAAACTGTCATCCCAGACAGGTCCGACCAGGCAGGGATGGAAGGTGTAACAGAAGCAACTAGATGGAAGACCACAATCCCAGATAAACTACCGACCTAGATAAACTGGTTACATGCAAAGAAAAAGACAATCTCCAGTCGAACCCGAACGTGTGTACCGCCTAAAATCTCTAACTCTTGTAAGAGGTAATGGCAGGTGTCATTTTCCACATAGGCTCGACCGGGGGCGTCTGTCTGTTTAAATCTTCTAGATAAAATGGATTTCACCCCACTTAGCACGAAATCCCTTTGATGTAACTTCCCACTCATCATAAAGTTCATCTGAACCTTAACGAAGCTTGTCTGATTCATCCGTATCCTTTGCCACGAATTTCCGAACTAGTGAACGCCACTTCGGGCTTCCAACGCCTATCTTTCATGGATGCTTCTTTAGGGTACTACCAGATATCTTTGAATGTGGGTGACCAAGAGTTCACCGCCTTCATCACCGACCCAAGGCATTTTTTGCTACACTGTTATGCCTTTTAGCCTGAAAAATGCCGGTGCAACCTACCAAAAGTTTGTCAATACAATTTTTTCCGATCTGTTGGGAAAAATAATGGAGGCTTATATCGATGATATAGTCGTTAAATCGAAGCATACTGGTGATCATCTTTCCGATCTTTAACTTGTTTTTGATAGGCTTAACAAGTATAACATGAGACTCAATCCCGCCAAATGTTCTTTTGGCCTCTTTTCTGGAAAATTTATGGGATACCTCATGACTCGTAGAGGTATTGAGGCTAATCCTGATCAGATACGCGCTGTTATTGATATGCCATCACCAAAAAAATAATAAGGAAATTCAACGACTTACTGGTTGGCTTGCCGCTCTTCATAGATTTATTTCTAAATATTCCGATCGTTGTCATCCCTTCTTCCAGACTTTAAAGGGGGCGGCAACTTGGAACGTTGATTGTTAGATGGCATTGCAATAACTGGAGAAATACTTGGAAGAATCTATGGAAGACATTCTGCCGCCAATAACTGGGGGCGACGAAGACCAACATGAAAATGCAATTCCTAATCCCATTGACCTATGGATAGTTTACTCAAATGGCACCCATAGTAAATCTGGGTCTGGAATTGGATGCATTTTTTGTTAAACCTGGCGGAGAAAAGATTGGGAAATCTGTGCGACACTAGCTTCGCCGCTTCAAATAACGAAGCCGAGTATGAGGCTGCCATCTGTGCCTTGAGAACAGCTTTTGACGGGGCGCCAAAGCTCGGTTATACACGGATTTCGCCTTGTTGCCAATCGGTTTGGTGGGTCTTTTTGAAGCAAGAAATGGCGTATGGCGGCTTATCTTAGTTTGATACATAGTCTTGCTCGACAATTTGATAGCATCTCTATCACTCAAAGACCCTAAAATGACTTACATCATGCAGATTTATTGGCTTATCTCTCCGCCGCCGTTAAAAGCGAAGGGTCAAGACACATCACTTTTGCAGTCATCTTTTCATCAGTCTAAGTTTGAACGTTTTTACGCTCACTTAGTTCGTTATTCTCATTACGAAAAAATCTGATGAAGTTACCACATTTAGCTTCGTCAGTCTAAGTTTGAACGCTTTGTACGCTCCCTTAGTTCATTACTATCATTACAAAAAAAATCTGACGAAGTTACCACATTTAGCTTTGTCAGTCTAAGTTTGAACGTTTTTTACGCTCGCTTAGTCATTACTATCGCTACGACAAAATCTGACGAAGTTACTAAGTTTAACTTCGTCAGTCTAAGTTTGAACGTTTTTACGCTCGCTTAGTTCGTTACTATCACTATGACAATATCCGACTAAGTCACCGCATTTTTTTTTTACCAATCGAAGCTTGAACGTTTTTTCACTCGCTTAGTCTAATTTTGCCGAGTTAAGTTAGCATTAAGGGTGTTTTTCTCTACATGGGGGCGTCTCGTTCTATTTCATTTCAACTACATAAATCAACAACATTGTCAATTTTCCGCAGGTATGTTATCTGTCACAACAACAATATTCAATAGCAAATCCATACTTTATTGTTATTTTTCATCAAAAGAAGTTTTAGCTCTATGGTATTACATTCACACAATTACCTAATCAATTGTCTCTGTCAATTGTCTTAGGGTTGTTCAATTAAATCTTCATTTTCTTCTTCAAAATCTGCATTCGCTTCACTTAGTGCTTTCGGTTAACTATTTTCCGCAGTCATTCTTTTTTCTAAGGCATTGTGCCGCTCTTTCTCAACGAAACTTCGGTCAGCTTCTTTAATTCTTCTACGACATTAATTGACGTTTTTCTGTGTTAAACTTTTCTCCGTCGACTCTTTATGAATATAATTTGCTCGTAATACCGTCGTTTCTCCGTGCAGCAAAAATTCGCATTACGTTAACTTTCTAAGCGAACACTTTATTCTGCTTCTTTATTATTATTTTTTCTACGGCATTGTGATCTTTCCGTTCAAAACTTTTCGTCAATATCTTTTGCTCGTAATTCCGCCGTTTCGACCTGCGACGCAAATACAAATCTTTTCGTTAGTCTTTCAGACTTAACCAAAATTTGAAGCTAAGCTGAAAAAAAAAATCCGACATACCGTTTCATCTTTGTCGAATTTTTTTGCCACCGCTTTGTCATATTTTCCGAACTTTTCTCCCTCTTCTTCGGCAGCACAAAATAACTCAATAATTGCGCAATTTCTTTGTTTAACGGAATTGCACTCCCGCAACTTAATTGTGAGTAAGCCGTTACTACTTCATCTTCTTCGACTTTCATTTCAAATTTATACACTTCGCCCATCTCAAATCTCTCGAGTACTCGTATTTTCCGTAGTTCTTTAAGTGACCATCGTTGTGGCGTCGTGTGTACGTTGTATCTGTCACCTTCTTTCCACCTCACCAAGTCTACGATGGTCATCGAGTTTTTTTCTTCTCGATTATCTTTCATCCGTGTAATACGGTCATTTCTACCAAAAAAAAAATCGGGTCAGATAGCTCAAAACCCGGGTTCACTAAGTCCACAAGGGTGAACTGGGCCAAGTCAATGGGACACAGGTACGATTCCCTTCCTTAGAGTGCGCTTCACCGTATCATGTGTTACTTTCACTTCCGTATGCACCGGGACAGATTAAATAAAAGTGGTTACGGTGCCCGTCCTTGGCTGTCGATGCACCGTATCATGTTTTTGGTTAAAACCAGTTTTGAATACTGGCGCCACCATCATCTCTCGCAACTACAGAGTTTCTTTTTTTTTCTTTCTTTTTACATCCACAGTTTCTTCCACATACACTTTTCTCCTTCTATACACACCACCCCAAGTCTTTATGCTTCATGGCGACAGCACTACAGCGGATAGACATCGTGTTTGTTAATTTCGGGTGCCATCTTCTACAGCATTTTCTCCACAGTGTTTCATGTCCTCCACATGCAATTTTCTAGCTTTATCCACACCAACGCAAGTCTATATCTAAAACAATGATTAATGGAGAGAGACGTACTGGTTGGTCGACGTGACGATGGATCACATAGTTATTAAGCAGCAGTATTTGCGATACTGCTGAAGACAGAGATGACAGCGCCGACTCTATTGTTTTTGTTTTTGCACCACGAAAACGTTGTTGTGATATAGCTTTCTATGACTTTAGGGTAAGGACGTGCAGCGCTCAATACTCATAACCCCTGGTTGTCGTATTTGCTGAAGTAAGGTCGTGTTAGTTGCGGAACTTCCACGCAGAACTCTAGTCAGGTTGTCGGGTTTGTGTTTCGACAACCGCGTGACGATACTTGTTTACGAATACTTGCCTCCGGGGAGCCTTGGCCACGTTCTGTTTGATAAGCGTCACTGTTTTTTTCTAGATTGGGATATGTGGATATAAGGTTTCCGAGCGGGTTTTTCATTGTTGGTGGGATTCTTTTCTAAATCCAACTTATCTCTAATCTCAATTCTTATCTACTCCACATTCTTATCTCATCCAAACACTTTGAGTCTAATTAGTATTTAACTTCCTTTTATTACTAATATTACTAAACTGCCCCTACGTTTAATTTCAACGGTCTATTCCTAAAATCGCTATTTCGATGGCACGCGTCGTTGTAATCAACTTTCGTATCGTTACGTGATGCGTTCGGTACAGTTTTCAGCAATCAATTTATTTTGCAATTTTATTTCTGTGCATCTTTTATTTTTTCTGTACATTTTCGACCGTCTTTTATTTAACTACATTGCGTCCCATATATGTTAGTTTAACATTTTTTTTCGTTCCCGATTATTCATGAATTTTTCCCGATTGGCCATTTTCCTATCGTTTACGTTCACACGACACTTCGTTATACATTCCGTTCATTTTTTTCTTCTTTGCCATATGAACTTTGTTCGCATGCCAAAGAGGGGGCGGTGTTTCAACCCCCACCTACGTGGCAAACGTCCATTGGTAGGAGTCTCCACTTTATTCGTTTAATCGACAGGGCTAAAACCCAATTTGCAATACCATGGATCAATGTACAGGCCCATTAACTCATGGGTCTAAGGCTGAACCTTAGCCACATAGCTTGCCACTAATGTACATTGATTTATGTCCAGATTCATTTATTATCAAAGAGATAATTATCAGTTGACAGTTATATTCTATCACAATTACTCAAGATACGAGAATACTTGAGCTACAAGGACTCTCTAATCTACCTATATAAATACCACATTATTTTTCATAAGGAACTACGTTGAAACTTGATCCCTAGAGAATAGATCTTGGGTACGTAGGCAACCATTATTTGGTTCAGTTTCATCTCCCCCAACATCAAATTCCTCTGTTTCTTAGTGCGTTCTTTACCATTGCTCTCGTTGTGTTGAAGCAGTTTACTGCCGAAACACGTATATCTACACTAACAGACAAATTGTAACTACTCATACGTATCTAAATATGTTAGCATGCAAAGATAATATGCGTACCCGTATATATATTGATAGGCCAAGACGTAACATATACGTAAAAACTAAACAGGCAACGTATTATATATAGACTAATATACTACTCGTGTTTTGCATAATAATTCGATTTCGTCAATACTCATTGAGATTACGAATGTCATATAGAGAGCAGCTGCACCCCGCAGGGCTTAGAAACAACTTACACAACTCAGATTTTAACCCTCGTTGGAATGTTCTCAAAATCAACTTATTAAGCGAAACAGTTTACCCATAAGTATATAGATGCTAAACATGCAACAACAGCCACTTGATGTTCTCCTCTCGTTCTAGTGCTATGTGTATGGTTCCTGTAAGCGAGACAAAACAACAGTACGAGATCAATAGCGAAACGTAAAGAAACTACAAACGAAACTCACTCAAAAATGTAAAATGAAAATGATGGTGGGGGGGGGGGGGTCCCCTTGGGATTAGTTCCAGCTTGTAACGTATTATCCTTGCGTCTTTAGGATGGCAGCGGCGCCATTTGATGTTAACACTTTTAAGTATCTTTTGAAATTAGATTTTTCTCAACCTACTACGTGCTAAAACTCAATTTTTCCTTACTCACATGTTTTTGTCGGTATGTTTAGAGTAAGGGTTTTGTTCCAACCTTAAGACAAGAATGATATCACAACTGAAATCTAGCACCTTACATAACTAAGTGAGAAGGATTTTTGTTTTGGTATTTTCAAGATTCCTTTTTCCTAACAATTACTTACTACCCAAGTTATCTGAAATTTGCAAATTGATTCTTAAATCAATATAGAGAGAAAGATAAGGAGAGGATGAACCTACTCATGTAAGATTAGTTACATGGATTTTTATGGAATAAAATCACCTCTTCTCTAATCAGTCTCGGGTTCATAGACAAACCTGAAACTGATTCGAGTATTGATCCCTAGTAAGAGGTACTCATCTCTGAGTACATCTTGCTAGCATGAGAAGTTGTCGAGATATTTCATCTCTAAAATGGCTCTTCAACTCCTAGTTTCATTTCACGCCATCCGGACAAAAATAAAATTTTGGATTCTCCAGCACTCGCGCCCCGACAAAATTTGGAGCCTAGAACTTCAAAAAAGCTCGCTCACGTGACCCATGGACACTGGGATCACTCGTACGCGCAAGTGGTCCCAGTGTCCATGGGTCGCGTGCACAAGCTTTTTTAAAGTTCCAGGCTCCAAATTTTGTCGGTCTCAATTATTTTGTAACTGGGTGTCAAATAAAACCTAAGCCTCTAAATAGTGAGTCTACAACCATAAAACATGCACTGATTCTCACATGAGCATCATTAACCCTCCCCTTGGGAGGGTTTTAGCTTATGATCCTAGGAAAGAGATGCAAGATATGTTTGTTATATATTGAATTCAAGAAGAAGAAGAGTGCAAAGAGAAAATTTTGTAAGCTAAAAAGTAGGACTTTTATTTAGAAAACTAAAGTGGTTTCTGTAGGGGATTTTTTGAGTTTTCCCTAATCTTTCTCTGTGCCTTGCGATCTTTGAACCTTTTAATGAATAGAGATGGGATGAGATGATTGTGAGTTCAGGGTTGAACCGTCTGACGGCTGCCTATGTATCTCCTTGTTTATTATGGAGAATCAAACCCTATCTTGCGTAGTTCCTAAGAGTGAAATCCCTTTGGTTTATATAAGAAGAGTTTTGAGAGTCCTAGGGTTAGGGTTGTCTTCACCGCTTGTGAGTTCCCTTCCATCTTTGGACTCTATCTTCCTATTAGGAATTCCCTCTTTATGGAAGTTTAAATCTAGACCATATCTTTGTGAGAGGTAAGTTTCATTGCTGATCATAATGTCCCATCGTGTATGGGAAGATTATATCTAAATGGAAACTCCTAAGATATGTCTTCATGATTTCTTCCTTATCATCAAAGATCGCCATCTTCAGTTCCCTTCTATTCAGGAACTGTCTACATCAGTTCCTAACGAGTGGATAACTATTATGTTGGAAGGCAGTTAGCTATGTGTCTGGCACATGTTCACTAAACACTCGTGCTACGCACGAGATTACTTACTCATAGAACTGATCTGATGGTTCTCGTCTCATTCTAAACATCTATAGTCTTAGGTTATTTCCCATACACGTGTCATGTATTTAGTGACGGGAAATCCCCCCTACAGATGCCCCCTCTCGTGCCACCTAGCACGTGGGCGCTTAAAGCGATGCTGCTTTTGGCACGAGAATCCTTTTTCCAAAACTGTTATTGGGAACTGCTGACATAGCCAACTAATTATGGTGCTGAAAAAACGGCTCAAACAGACACGCCATTTCCCAAAAAAGGTAATGATAGCAGTTCAATCCCAAAAAGACGCACCGTTTGGATTCATCCTAACTGTCCATCTTATTTGTATATAAGAGATCTGGTGAGAGAACTTGCATTACCTCTTCTGCTACTTTTTTCTGCATACTGAACATTTTGATCTCTTGTTAGGGTTTAACCAAAGCTTGAAACTTTTCATCTTTCTTGACCATGAATCCTAAATGGTCACTTGTAAACTTCGGAGATCTTTCCTCCCTAGAACTGATCCGCGCAACATTTCACATCCCTGGCAATGTTGGCCTGGAGTAGGGGAGGTTGTCTGATGAGTTGGCCTACAAAGAGGTGGCGCTCATCACCATTGGTTAGCTTAAGGCCGAACTCACTCTTTCCCTCCACCCCTTGCTACGAGAATGTCTGATTCACTTTAATCTTGCTCTTGGTCAGGCAGCACCCCTGTTTTATAGAACTGTGATGTACTCTACCCTTCTCGCTAAGAGACATGGATTTGCTCTCAACCGTTCGGTGTTCGGTTACTTTTATGAGGTCCGGAGTATTCGAGACTAATCCTTCTACTACCTCATGACAAGACACAAGAACTCTCCGATCATCTTTTTTGAGGGAAAATAGAGTGACGAAGGTTGGGTTGACCACCAACTCCGTGTGCTGGGTGATGCGTGGGACGTTCGTCCTTCTGATGATGATGGTGAGCCTGTGGGAATTCATGTTCCCTGAAAACACACTCATGCTCCAACCCATAAGTTTTCTTACTCAGGTACTTTATACCTTGATATAAGAGTCTTTTGCTTGAACTTCTTTGCTATTATTCCTTAGATGACTCTTCTCCCTGGAACCAATTAACTACAACTGACGCTGCTACGGTAGAGTTTATCAAGAAGATCCCAAAGGACCAAAGGATGCCTTGGGTGATAGTTCCTGATCTCACTCATCTTTTTGAATACTTCAACATGTCTACTAAAGAACTGCTGCAACTTGTCCCGAGATTTTCCCCTTTTAGGATAAATACTGTGAATTATGGGCCCACAGCACTTCCCCCTCCTGTGGATTAGGATGCTGGACTTCTTCTTCCTCTAGTTCAGGATGATTCCTCTTTAGTTACTAGAAGAGGAGGAAACCCCAAGGAGAAGAGTTTTGTGGCCACCTCTGGTGATACTGCAGCATTGGGCCCAGTTCAGGAGCCTATTGTCAGTGATGATTGTGTGATCACTGGTGGGAGAGGCCCTGAACTGCCTCATAAACTGTAGGCTACTAGTAATTTTAAAAGGGAAGTGTGTGCGTCCAATCGTCATAAGCAGAAGAGAGCTGATTCTACTTCTGTTGTTGCCCCATCCGGTAAGAAAATGAGATTTTGTCCTCTTATTGTGAATGAAGAAACACCTTTTAAGATTCCTGCTGCTATTCTCCCACCTGTTAAGTCTTGTAAGAATGTAGTTGTACCTCCACCAGTTCTAGTTCCTTCTATAGGTTCTGAACAAACTGGTGATAATGTCCATTTAACCGTTGACCCTCACCTCCTTGATAATCGCAAGGGGAAGGGTATTGCCGAAACCACTGCTGTAATTATCGCTCTCCCTCCTCCTCAATCCAGTAATAGGAGGGGGGTGAGTGACACCATTCCCTATTCGCCAAGATCTCTAGATTCCCCTGGAAAGGAGATGATTATGGAGATGAGGCGTTGGGGACGAACTGATGAACTGCCTATTACCAACAAGCACTCTGTTAAAGATGTTGATATTGCGCTGGGAGTTTTGGAGGTTGCGCGACTTCCTGTTGACAAAGTTGAAGCCAATATAGCTGGGACCTTGGACCTGTCCTACTACCAATCTGCTGTTCACCTTGCCAAGGTAAGGCTTTCTTCTCTGTTCAATGTTCGGTTTCTCTCATTGTGTTACTTACACATCCTATATTCTTTTCCAGTTAGTGAATAACTTTCTAGCCATGAAAGATCCCATCTTTGCAGCCACCGCCGATACATCCACTGATGCCATGGCTACTGGTGAGCTGATCTAGGCAAAAGAAGCTGCTGAGAAGAGAGCTATTGAGCTGTAGATCCAGGTTGACTAGCTCTTGGCGAAAGAGAAGAAATCTGATACTGGCTTCAAGAATATGAGAGATACTATCTCCAACCTTCGGAGCTCTCTAGAGAAAGACCAAAAAGGAGCTGCTGATGCTGCCATTTGGAAAGTGAAGTTCTTGGAACTGCGTGCCCACTTCACTACTCTGCAAGCACAACATGATCAAGTTCAAGGGGAACTCAACCGTAGGAACACAGAGATGAGGACACTTGGGCAAGCCATTGCGTATACAAATAAGGTCATGTCAGGCTATGAGAGGGCTCTAAAAGAAAAATGTCTTTGCTCTGATAAGAAGACTGGTGACCTCTTAGCAGAGACCTCTGAGTTCTATTCTCAAGTGGTGAAGGAGGTGAGGAAGAGGGCAGCTGAAAATGTCGTTCGCTTTGCTCTGAGAATGCTTGATGTTTCTCAAGAGTCATTCGAGGCTGCTAGGCAAGTTAAGTTTGATGAGGCTACTGGATATGTCTCTCAGTTGGATGCTCAGGGGTGAGTGACCAACCCCTTCATTTTGTTTCCTGATCTAGACACCAGCATCTCAGCTATCCAGGAAGAACTTATGCCTGATGCTTCCTCATCCTCTGAAGAAGACACCGATGATGACATGCCTCCCATTCAACTTCCTTTTCTGCCAGTTCCAGGTGAGTGTTTTGTTCAACCTTTAACCATTCCAGTTAATCCAACCACACAGTCTATTCCTAAGAGTGAAGCACAAGTTCCTTATGCTGGTGCAACAACAAGCACTGATGGTGAACCAAAGTTTGACTCTACCCCTGCTTCATAAGCTTTTTAGTTGATGATTAACAAAAATAATTATTCTTAAACAATTATTCTATGGGTCTGTAATATCAAGCTATGTAGCTCACATACAATTTACTTTACTGAGCTCTGTAGCTCTTCTATTTTATGCATGTTATTTACTTACTGAGCTCTATAGCTCTTCTATTTTATGTATGCCTTCGAAGTATTTTATGTTATATTATATATATTACTGTGCGTACTCTACCCCTGTGCCCCCAAAGTTCATTTGGAACAACAATAGGTGACCCTAGTAGGCTAAATAGATTAAGATGAGGCATAACCAGAATCTGATCAGGATGCCATGGGAGCCATTTCAACTTAACTGTAACTGAGAGTTCGATCGCATAGAGGCGCATGCCTTTGCGAAAGCAACTCGGTGTATTGAGCACAACACTGTGTTTTATAACGATAGGTCCAATTTATTTTTAAAAAATAAAAAGGGTATCACCTAAACAGCAGTGGAGGAGTCTTCCTCAGCACCATCATGCCGATGTAGTTCCATGCCAATGATGGTATGCTAAGACTTGGATCCTACCCCAGATCTTCCTAGCAACCCCTGCGTTTGATGTTTTGAGAGCGCCTAGAACTGGCATACAGTTTAGGCTTGCAAGAACATTATCTCTTGTTCCAAGTTAAACTGGCATACAGTTTACTGAACAGTTAGCATGGTTTTATTCCCTAAAGGTTTAACCTATCGAGGATATTTGCAGTTTTTAAAAGAACTGGCATGCAGTTACAACTGCATGGGGCTGGGAAAAGAACTTACAGTTCGACTTTCCCTTACTCGGTATCACTGGTTCTAAAGCAAATTGGCATTCAATATTCTTAAACAAATAGTGAGCAAATAATTCCCTAAAAGCTTAGTCCATTGAGGATAATAAAGAACGTGCAAGGGATATATTTACTTGCAAAATGAAGAACTTTATTGATGGTATGCATAACAAAGAATGAAATAACAGTTTACTAATAATACTTGCGAAGGTGCTGTCCATTCCATAGTTTGAAAAGAACGTCACCTTCAACAGTGCGTAGGTAGTAAAAACCAATTCGACCAACCTTGTCGATGATGTATGGTCCTTCCCAGTTAGGTCCAAGTTTGTCGTTGGGCTCTGGGATCTCATGGAGAACCAGATCGCCAGTTTTGAAAATCGAATCTCGGACTCTCTTGTTGTATGATCTCTTCAAAGTCTATTAGTTAGTAGTTAAGCGAAGTGCTGCACCTTCTCGCTTTTCATCTAGGAGATCCATTTCTCTACATAATAGCTCCTCGTTGTCCAGGGTGTGCACAACATCTGACTTCTGAGTGGGAGCTACCATTTCTGGAGGTATGACTACTTCAGTTTCGTAGGTCAATGAAAATGGAGACTCACCAGTTGACCACTTGGGTGTAGTTCGGTACGGCCATAGGACCTTAGGTAGTTCTTTGACCTATAAACCTTTCGCGTCATCTAATTTACGCTTCATATTATCCAAGATGACCCTGTTAGAGGCTTCAGCCTGTCCATTGCCTTGTAGGTACCTTGGAGTTAAGAACAGATGGGTGATGTGAAACTCCTCACACAGTTCAGCAACCACTCCTCCAACGAACTGTTGCCTATTATCTGAAATGATAACTTTGGGTATGCCAAACCTGCAGACAATGTTGTTCCAAATGAACTTTCTGACGTCCTATTCTCGAATGAAGACAAGAGGAACTGCTTCTATCCACTTGGTGAAATAATCCGTTGTGACCAGCAAGAATCTGACATTGCCAGGCGTAGGTGGTAGGGGTCCTCCAATGTCAGTGCCCCACTGTGCGAATGGACATGGGATGGCCAATAGGTGTAGTTTTGTTGCTGGAGCATGGATAAGTAGAGCAAAAAATTATGCATCCTTTTGCATATAAGGCCAAAAGTATCCTTACCTTAGGATCTTGAGAGCTAGAGTTCTGGCCCCAGCATGGTTGCCACAAATTTCTTCATGAACTTCTCGCATAACCTGTTTAGTGAGATCTGGGGAGAGACATCTGAGATAAGGTCCCAGAAAGGACTTCTTGTACAGATCGTCTCCTACGAAGGTGAATCTATGTATATTTGCAAGCAGACACCTTACTATACTCTTATCTTCAGGGAGTGTCCCTTCTTTGAGGTAGGACCTATATGGATCCATCCAAGTTAGAGCAATGGCCGGAACAACACAGACTGTTGGAACTGGGACCTGAATGCTAGATTTCTCCTGGAACTTGATAGGGATTGAACGAGACTCGCTATTTCCCAACATTGAGGCAACATATGCCAAAGCATCTGCGTGTCTATTGGCTGACCGAAGTAGCTGATAGAACTGAATGTTCTCAAACTTGCTCTGAAGACCCCTTACAAGTTCCAGATATTTTGCCATTCGTTCATCCCTGGCCTCGTACCCACCATCAACTTGAAAGACAACCAGCTGTGAGATACTAAAAATTGTTAGGTGTTTAGGCCTAGATCAAGAGCCATTATGAGGCTAGCAAGAGTGGCTTCATATTCTGCCTCGTAGTTGGAAGCATTCCAACCTAATCGGATGGATTTCTCCAGTTGCATATTGTCAGGAGTGACTAACACATCTCTAATTCCTATGCCTTTGTCATTCAAAGATCCATCCACAAACAACCGACACCCCAGAGCTTGGCTCCTAGGGATCTAGACGGTTTTCTGGAGATTTAGGCTGGATGCGATCATCTGAACTGGGGGTAGTTGAGTCGTACCCTGTGTAGGTCATTGGGAAATCTCCCAAGAATTTTGCTAGTGCCTGACCCTTCTTTGAGATTCTGGGGACATCAATAATATCATATTCTGACAGTTGCACAGACCATTTTGCTAGCCTCCCTGACTTGTTCGGTCTTTCTAGAACTAACCGCAATTGGTACTCTGCGATTACTCTGATAGTGTGGGACTGGAAGTATGGTCGCAACTTCTCTACTACAAAGACAAGTGCTAGAGCCACTCTTTTGAGTTTTGGGTACCTTGTTTCTGCTGGATGAAGTGTGCGGCTCACGAAATAGACAGGCTTTTCAACCTTCTTTTCATCCACGCGTATTAGTACAGAGCTGATACCGTAGTAGGACGAACAGAGATAAAGACCCAAGACCTCTCCATCAACTGGCTTGGAAAGGATTGGTGGTGCCCCCAAATATGTTTTGAGTTGATCAAATGCTTTCTGGCATTCTTCTGTTCATGCAAATGAGGTATTCTTTCGCAGTAACTGAAAGAGAGGTTTGCACTTATCTGAACTCTTGGAGATGAACCTATTCAGAGCTGCTAACCTACCCGCCACTTTTTGAACCTCTTTCATATTTTTAGGTGGGGGCATATCTAGGAGTGCCCAGATTTGATCTGGGTTTGCCTCGATTCCTCTTTTGGTAACTAGATACCCCAGAAACTTCCTTGATGAGACAGCGAAAGCACATTTTGTAGGGTTGAGCTACATGCAATACTCCCTGAGAATGTCGAATGCACGCTTCAGGTGGGAGAGATGATCTCCTCGTCTTAGGCTTTTGATCAAAAGATCGTCTACATACACCTCCATAATCTCACCTATCAATCCTTTGAACATCTTGTTTACCAATTGCTAGTATGTAGCCCCTACATTTTTCAGCCCGAACGGCATGACCTGATAGCAGTACAAGCCTTCCTCGGTTGTGAAACTGGCATGTTTGTGGTCCTCTTCATGCAAGGGGATCGGTTGTAACCAGACGACCCATCTGTGAAAGACAACAGTTCATGTCCATCCATTGCATCCACCAATTTATCAATTTGCGACAGAGGGTAGCTGTTCTTCGGACATGCACGGTTCAGATTCGTGAAGTCGATACATATTCTCCATGACCCATTCTTCTTTCTTACTAGGACAATATTAGAAATCCAAGTGGGAAAATTGATATCTCTGACAAATTTAGCTGCCATTAGCTTTTCAACTTCGGCTTTTACAGCTTTGGATCTGTCAGCACCTATTTTCCTTGGTTTCTGCTTGACTACTACTGCATCACTGCGGACATTGAGTCGGTGGTATGCCACATGGGGATCAATACCTGGCATTTCTTCAAACGACCAAGCAAACACAGCCTTGTGCTCTCGGAGGAACTGTATCAGAGCCATGCACTCTTTAGAAATCAACATGGTACCAATGAAAGTGGTTTTTGGGGAGCTACCTCCTCCAATATCCACTTCTTCCAACGGCTCCAATGACGGGGGATCCTCCCTCTCTCTTGGGACTAGGTCCGGGAAAGAAGGATCCAACTGTAATTGCTTTTTAGCAGGTGGCCCCACCTCTATTGATTCAAAAGGGAGTAGGGACTACTTTGTTGCCAAAGCATAGCACGTCTTGGCAGCCACCTGATCTCCTCTGATTGTCTTAATTTTCCCATGATGTGGGAATTCAATTTTTAAGACTTACCCCCCTGTCAAGTTTGCTAAAATGACTCCCCCCCCCCTAGTTCTTCACTATTTAGACTTCCCCCCCAAGACTCACAGCAGGACTGAGTCAACTGGTGTTGACCGTGATCTTACTGTTTGAGTTATGTGAAATGTCCTAAATACCCTTTCAGACCTAAAATTACCTAAATAAACCCTTGACTAACCACACACAAAATACACATAAACTTTATTAGTAGTACCCCCCCCCCCCCCCCCAAACTGTATTTACAAAAATTAGTAGTACCCCCTGCCTTTCCAAGACCAAAGGAGGAGTTAGTGACACGTGTCCCCATCCTATCAAATCCATCCAACGGCTAAAACAAAGGGAGAGTTAGTGACACGTGTCTCCATCCTATCAAGTTAATCCAATGGCATGAACAATTACTTAGATGATGAACAAACACGGTGGAATTATACCATCATTTTTTTTAGAATTGTAGTTAGTATATACTTTTTTTCTGTAAAAAAGAGATTTGAGAGGCAGAAACAGGGTCTATTCCGACAATCATTCAATAGAAATCAGTTCTTCTTATCCTACATTCTACTTTATACTTTAATTTATTAATTTATTTTGTATAGATTGTTTGTTGAGAAAAAAAAATCGACAAAACTCTATTGATCATTGTATACAAGATATCAATAACTCAAATGGTAGACCTCCGATTCCAGGCTTTTTAATATGCGTGGAACATGTTAATATTTTTCATTTCTAAGTTATTTTCTTGGTTTCTTTCTCCTATAACTCTGATAGCAATGAAACACTTACAAATTCATAATTGTTTCTAAGTCAGTGCCAAGAAGTTCATATGTGACTTACATAATTGAGGTACTGGAGAGGGAAAACGGGTGCTTTGGGGATCTTTGGGGATCGATGTTGGCGGTGTAGAGCTGTGAGAGGCAGAGGGGATAGAATTGAGCTTAAATTCGAACCAAATAGTGTAGAGCGTAGATAGAGAGGAGATATATTGTCTGAGAGACCGCCATTAAACATCTATGACTTTGTCAGCTCTATTTGGTCTGGAAGTCCAGGCACCACAAAGACTTTTGAACTTGATGTAACCTTTTTGTGAGGGGCATAACGTTCAATATTTTCAATTAGACAGAGAGTTAAGTAGCTCGTTCCATGCAAACAGAGCCTTTGTATTCCGTATTTCTCAACAACATTTGTTGTCTAAGGAAAGAACGCATCACTTACAATGCAATTGGGACGATGTTCTTGAAGCAGCTACTCAAATGGTTGTTGAAGCATGCCAATAACCTTGAAGAAGTTCATGAGCATAGCAGGAGATGTCAGAGAACTCGTGCTTTCGCATCCTTCAGGTAACCCGGCTTCTACCGTAGGGAATGGGATCACTTGAAATTCAATATCTAGGCCAGCTTGTTTGTCTCCATCTATACTATCCCCAAAGCGAAGCGCATTTAAAGGTGTGGTGATTATTGTAGACTTAGTACCACGAGCAGCAAATTGTCTAGCTATATACGACCATGAGCCATGAGTGGAAAGAAGAAGACGTGAAGTTTTGAAGCTTCAGGTGCCATGTCCTCCTCCTCCTCTTTGACAGATTTAATGTTAGCAAATCCCGTCTCCTTGTTTCTCCTCTCTCGTGAGCTATTAATCATATGAGAAGTGAGATTCACGAACATCTCCTCACTACAAGGAATCGTAAGACCACCCATTAGATGATCATATCCAAACTCTTCCTCGGATTTACTTAGCAAGTCTTAGAATGAAGGTTGGTTCAAGTATGATATTGGAACCATGTAACGCTTCTTCCTGATCTGGTTCTATCTTCTAACTCAGTCAGGATGAAAAAAAATTAGTTAATGGTCACCATTATTTATCATCTGTTGCGTGACATTGTGCATTCTTGTACCTACCATTTGGAAGAATAGCTTTGGAAAGCCTTATTTAACTTAAATCGACAGTTGCTAGTTTCAAGACAAACATTACAAACTGTTTCGTATGTGGTTAGTCAAGGGGGTATTTAGGTAATTTTAGGTCTAAAAGGGTGTTTATGACATTTCACATAACTCAAATAGTAAGATCATGGTCAACACCAGTTGACTCGGTCCTGCTGTGAGTCTTGAGGGGGAAGTCTAAATAGTGAAGAACTAGAGGGGAAGTCATTTTAGCAAACTTAACAGGGGGGTAAGTCTTAAAAACTGGTGGGAATTTAAGACATTTGTGATAGGTGATGGGAACAGCTCTGAGTCTGTGTAGCCAGGTCCTGTCTAAAATCATGTGATATGGTGTGTTAGCTTTTACCACAACAAAATTTTGATAAGAGTTACCGGACTAGTGGCTATAGGTAACTGGACCTCCCTAACTGTGAGGGCTTTGTCTCCACTAAATCCATACAAGTTGGAGCTGGTGGCAACCATCTCTGCATCTGGGATCTGCAACTTTTTGAATGCATCACAGTATAGTATATCTGCTGAACTGCCTGGGTCCACCAATATGCGATGCAAATCATAATCTCCAGAAGGGAGTGTGAGAACCAGTGCATCCTCATGTGGGCTTTGGATGTTAAGGCAGTCAGCTTTAGTGAAAAGAATGAGCGGATCTTTTTAGGGTACCACATTGACCTGAGCTCCTGTAGTCAGCTCACTGTTCATGATCCTCATATGCTTGGCGATACGCATTTGGGTACCCTTGTCAATGACTTGTCCACATCATTTACTTGCTTTACCATAAATCATATTTATCTGGAGTCGACCATTGAGCGGTCCAGTACCTTAAGGGTCTTGATCTGATGTACTGATCTCCTCAGGCTGTACTGCATTTGCCTGTTCGTTCACAAATTGCTTCAAATAACCCCTTTCAATCAGATCATGTAGTTCATTTTTCAGGGTCCTGCAGGCTATGGTGTTGTGACCCTTACTCTTATGGAACTTGCAGTAGGTTCTTGGGTCTCTGGTACCCAGGGAACCTGGTTTAAGTGGAGCTGGCCATTTGAGGTAACTCTGATTTTTTATCGAGTCCAGAACCTCATCTGGCATTTTGTTTAGAGGGGTGAAGTTTATGCCCATTGGAGGAAAAGCTTGTTCAGTTCCTTCCACACGTGGCTTCTTCTGTTGCTTTCCATCTGCACTACTGGCTACATTCTAGTATTGCCCTCTGGGCGTTCATCCCTTTGATGGGGATTCGTCCCTTTGGCGACCACGATTACGGTCTCTCTTTGATTTTTGAGGGGAAGAATTTACATTCCCTTCTTGAGGAATTCCAGGAACTATCTGACTAGCTTTCTTCGTTTCTTGACGTCTGTTCAAGACATCTTCTTCCCACCCCGCATGAGTTTCAACCTAGTCAAGAAGTTCCTCTAAATCACGGGGTGGTTTTCTAGAGAGATATCCTAATAAGGCGTTGTTTTCATCCAACCCTTGTTTAAAAGCTATTATAGCAGTCTGTTCATCACAAGACTCTATTTGGATGGAAATTTTCATGAATCGTTGAATGTAGGATCTCAGTGCCTCTCCATCCTTTTTCTTGATGTTGAACAGTGCATTGATCCTTTTAGGTTGATGCTTGTTGCACGAGTACCTGTCTATGAAGGTCC
Source organism: Coptis chinensis (assembly GCF_015680905.1). Lineage (NCBI taxonomy): Eukaryota > Viridiplantae > Streptophyta > Magnoliopsida > Ranunculales > Ranunculaceae > Coptis > Coptis chinensis. The sequence continues at coordinate 45,684,678 of NC_141456.1, forward strand.
TAAATAGTTCTTCTGGGGACCTGATCTGACGCTCAGGTAATCTGTGGTACCACTGGAGAGTAAACTCAGACAAGGAGGCTTTGAATTCCTGACACATGACATGGTCATATCTCTCATATTGTCCCATAGTGGCACGATACCTTAATACATGATCCACCGGATCTTACTTGCCACTAAAGACACTGAACTTCGGTTGTCTGTAACCATGGGGATATGGTTTCCTCATCACCCGTGATGTGAAAGCAGATTTGCCTACCCTCATTATGGCAGATTGAATGAGGGAGTCTTGCATTTTTCTCCCCTTACATGTCATCCGATGCATCTGACAGATCAGGTCATTCTTCTCAGTTTCCCATGCAGCTTCTTTAGTAGAATGCTTCTTGGTCTGAGCTCTTTTTCTGTGTCAAGGGTCGACATCACAATCCTGGTCGGTTGACTCTGGTTCGGATGCTGTATCCAAGTCCTCATCTGAGTTGTTGTATTCTGATTCAGATGTCTCGTGTCGAGCTGGACCCCCACGCCTTGGGTTCTTTTCACGACCACCTTCTAGAAGGTCGTCATCATCGAGGTCGATGAGTGGCTCCTTCCCTGTGTCAGATTGATACAGATACCTCAGCAGCTGTACTTCTCATTCAAGATTGCTCCTTTGCTGTTCTAGAGCCTGTACTGCCTGGCTTACCTGAACAGACTCTAGGTTGGTGAGACAGCATTCTCACCATCTTGACGCTCCTCTTGAGCGTTATTCCTGGGGCCTACACCGGGAATTGTTGGTGCGTCGGTGATGGTCATGGGTCTTTGGAGGGGGTTGTTCACGTCATGGTGACCAACATTGTCCCCTCTTCAAGTGTCTCATGCTCTTCTTTTCTCACAGCGATGCTGCGTGTGGTATTGTCACCCTTTGTTTTCTTTGCTCCTGCCATCACAACCGTAAGAGCTTTTAGGCTAAATCAATCGTCTGAAACGTATATTTGCCTGCTTTGCGTCCCCACAGAGGGCGCCACTAGATGTGGGGGATTTTTTGAGTTTTCCCTGATCTTTCTCTGTCCCTTGTGATCTTGGAACCTTTTAATGAATGGAGATGGGATGAGATGATTGTGAGTTCAGGGTTGAACCGTCTGACGACTGCCTACATATCTCCTTGTTTATTATGGAGAATCAAACCCTATCTTGCGTAGTTCCTAAGAGCGAAATCCTTATAGTTTATATAGGAAGAGCTTTGAGAGTCTTAGGGTTAGGGCTGTCTTCACCGCTTATGAGTTCCTTTCCATCTTTGGACTCTATCTTCTTATTAGAAATTCCCTCTTTATGGAAGTCTGAATCTATACCATATCTTTGTGAGTGGTAAGTTTCCTTGCTGATCATAATGTCCCATCGTGTATGGGAAGATTATATCTAAAAGGAAACTCCTAAGATATGTCTTCACGATTCCGTCCTTATCATCAAAGATCGCCATCTTCAGTTCCCTTCTGTTCAGGGACTGTCTACATTAGTTCCTAATGACTGGGTAACTGTTATGTTGGAAGGCAGTCAGCCATGTGCCTGGCACATGTTCACTAAACACTCGCGCTATGCACGAGATTACTTACTCATAGAACTGATCCGATGGTCCTCGTCTCATTCTGGACATCTATAGTCTTAGGTTATTTCCCATACACGTGTCATCTGTTCAGTGATGGGAAATCCCCCTGTCAGTTTCCATTAACACTATTACACCAAACTAAGCTTAACTTAGAAAATAAAATGCATGAACATAGAATGAATGGAGTGTGTGTCAAAAATGAAATACCAATCAGCCCATTTCAAGCTTTTCTCTCATTTCACCCACATGAACCAACTCCCACCATTAATAACATTAACTTCTATTTTATCTCCAAATCAAAACAAATTGAGACCTTGCATTTTTTTACACTATTAGCACCTAAATCTAGTCAACTTCATTAATATCATGCAAGGTGTCAATTTGTGCCAATTATTTGCATATTTTGTCTTGACTTGCATGATGACTCATCCAATCATGTGGGCCCGCATAGTAGGTCCACATGCTACATCCAGTGGCAGGCCAGTCTTTTGGCATTTTTACAACTTCCTACCTTTGCGTAGAGTTTTTTGCACTGATTGTCTAAGAAGCTCACTCGCCGAAATTGGAGTCCTGGTTCAAAAGATATGAGCTTCGAAACTCTGATGCTTATGTGCACGTAATCCCTTTCTGACTTGGAATCGTCCTGTTAGAGTTCCTGGGCTTTAGGCGGGTTTTGTTAAGCTTTGCATGAGCTAACTCGGAAAGCTTTACGTAGACACACAATTTCGTGCTTAAATACTGGCTTTATCCTCATTTTTACATTGGTTGCGCAAACCTACAAAAGCACAAAAATATGATTATTTTATGATTCTTAAGCACATAATTAACCAAAATGTTATGTCTCTATGGGGTTTTATAATACAGTTTTGGGTGCTTATCAGTATGCAACATCAAGCAAGCCAAGTCTATGATAACAGAGATGAAAACAGAAGATGGAAATGTCTTGTACACCCAGCAAGATATAGCTCAGCACATTGTTCAATACTACACAGAGAAATTCCAATATAAAGAAGTAATGATCGATGATGCCTTAATGAATCTCATTCCTTTGAGAGTCACTACAGATATGAATGAGATTCTATGTTCGATCCCTTGCGACACAGAGATCTTTGAAGCCATTAAGAGTAGTAATGCAGACAGCTCCCCAGGCCCAGATGGTTACCAAGGTTGTTTTTATGTGCATTGTTGGGATATCATAAGAAAGGATGTTTGTATGGCAGTCAAGTCCTTTTTCAGAGAGGCCATCATACCAAATGGTGTGAATGCAAGTTTCATTGCCCTCATTCCAAAAGATAAAAATGCAAGTAAGCTGTCCCAATATCGGCCTATATGCATGAGTAACTTCCTCATTAAATTTTTTTCAAAGATTATGCAGATTAGGCTAAACAACTTCATTGAGGGTTTGGTTTCAAAGGAGCAAAGTGGTTTCATCAAGGGGAGAGAGCCACAATCCAGTATTGGTTTTGCTTCTGAGATGATGAATGTGTTAGACAAGAAAGCATATGGTGGGAATTTTGCTTTGAAAGTTGACATATCTCAAGCTTATGATACACTGAGTTGGGAGTTCTTAGTTGTCATGCTAGAGAGATTTGGGTTTGCGGAGAAATGGATAAAGATGGTGATGGCATTGTTGAGGACTGCTAAACTATCTGTGCTTTTAAATGGTGGGCCAGTTGGTTATATACCAGTTGGTAGGGGCTTGAGACAAGGGGGATACACTAAGTAGGGGCTTGAACAAACTCAGAGAGATAAGGAAAACTATGCCTCTAACTAGTGCTAAAGGAGTGAGTGCACCAACTCACTGTATGCAAACGATATCATTATTTTCTCAAGAGGGGATCACAGAAGTGTGGCTAGCATAGCAGAATTAATGGAAAGATACCAAGCATCTTCAGGACAGATAATCAACAAGACTAAAAGCAAGATGTTTCTAGGTGGTATGACCCAAGAAAGGCAGGAACATCTCCATCAAATGTTGAACATTCAAATAGGTGCTTTACCTGAAAAGTTCTTGGGTGTGCCTTTGACAGCAGGTAGAATCACTAGGGCAGCAGTGACTCCTTTATTAGAATCACTAGGGCAGCAGTGATACTAGGGTAGAATCACTAGGGCAACAGTGACTCCTTTATTAGACAAAATCAGGAAAATGATTACTTAGTGGAAAGGCAAGCTTCTCTCCTTTCAAGGGAGATGCGTGCTTATAAAGTTGGTTCTCTCTAGTATCTCAGTATACAATATGGGGGTTTACAAGTGGCCAACTAGCGTCATTAAATAAGCATAATCAATACTCAGGAACTTTCTATGGTTGGGTAATCCTGCGATCAAGAAATGTGTAACAGTCTCTTGGGAAAAAGTTTGCAAACCGAAGGAGGAAGGGGGGATGGGCATTAGAAAGTTACGAGAGCTCAATCTGGCATTGTTGATAAAGTTGGCTTGGCATGTAAAGTACAAATAAGATGATTTCGCTGTGTTTATGCGATGTAAATACTACACTAGGGATAATGAACCCATCGAATGCTACACAAAGTCATCTCTATGGCCAGGCATCAGATGGATTCTACACGAAGTTACTTCAAGATCTCAGTGGCTTATAGGTGATGGGAACAAAGTGGACCTATGGAGAGATGTTTGGGTTGGTGAGCAGTCTATCCAATAGACTTTACAGCTTTCTACAACCCATCTAAAGAATTCCAGGGCAAAACTCAGTTCAATTATTCATAATGGTGTATAGAACATACCTCCTCCACTTTTGATGTTGCTGCAACAAATGGGAGTGGACACAGAGAACCTACCTGTCATAAGGCAAGATGAAAGAGATTGTAGTGTCTAGATAGAGGACCTTAAGGGAAACTTTTCAGTCTCTTCAGCCTTTGAAGTCATCTGAGCAAAAAACACGAAAGTGGATTGGCAGCAACAAGTTTGGAATGAGTATGTGCATCCTCGATCTACAAGTACTGCTTGGAAACTTTGTCGAAAGTGTGCGGCAAACGCTGCCAAGCAATGTAGAGACTTTTAAATGGCTTCCAAATGTTATTTGGGTTGTCATTCAGAAGAAAACCTCCAGCACATTATATGGGACTGCAGTTTTGCAAAGGAGATATAGGAGTGGGTGGCATGGCATTTTGGATTCAGAAACTTTACAAACTTAAACACAGAAGTACAATCATTGTACATTTGTGGACTGCAGCCATAATGGAGGGAATGGTTCTCCTTTGGAAACACAGTAATCTTGTAGTTTTTGACAACAAAAGACCACACTTAATGCAGTGCAAGATAAAGCTCTAAATCTTCATCCATAATTCCTAATTCCTCTTTAAAAGAAGTATGTATGGTGCAGCAGATATGATTATACTAGAAAAATAGGGATTACAAGCAAGACACCCGAGAGCTCAAAAAATCAGAAATTGTAAGTGGTACCCACCTGACCTCGACATCATTAAGATCAACACAGATGGTGCGTCCAAAGGAAACCCCGGTGAAGCTAGTTATGGTACAATCTTTAGGAATTTGAACTGCAAAATCCTACAAGTTATGTGCATAAAAATTGGTTTTAACACTTGCTATATAGCTAAAATCCTGGGTATTCTTGAGGGTATTAAGGAGGCAGTAAGCAAGGGGGTGGAATAAAATATGGGTGGAATCAGATTCTACAGCGGCAGTAATGGCATTGGAGAGGATCAACTTCCCTAGTTCTTAAAACAAAGGTGAAAGAGAGTTCAAAGAAGCTTGTCTCACTGTCAGATTACAAGCATTTGGCGGGAAGCAAACTTTGCAGCTAACTTAGCCGCAAATCATGCGCTTTCACTCAATTGCACGAATCAAGTTTTGTATGAGGGAAGACCCTACTAGCTTACTAGATGGGAATCTCCCTCAACGGCCTATTATAGGTTTGATTAAAGGTGGTTAGGGGCTATACAAACCCAAACCATCTTCTACGATGTAATTTGTACCTCCTTTTCCCATACTAATATAATTTTGCTAACTTAGAAAAAAAAAATATTGATGAATTTGAAAATGCTAAATAAAAGGCTCAGTGGGGTGACTAGTGGAAAATTTAATATAAGGTTTGAATTTCTAGCCATATTGATCCAAAGAGGGCCTAAAGTCTCGCTTAGGGTATGGTGTGGTGATTAAACAAGTGGGCATGTGATTACTCTACTCGGATTTGACTACTCCCTTGTGTCATCTCTCAAATATTTCACTTATATGAGACTTTTAGGCTAGATTCTCACAAGATTTGTAAATTAAGTAGTCTAACCTAGGTCTCAGAAAACTACTGCCAAGTACAATCATGATGTCCATGCAAGACGTTTATGAAAAGATGCAATGACTATTATCTATATATTAACCTAAGTTTCTAAAAGCTACTCCTAATTCTAGTGCGAAAATGAGACTTCTAGACTAATATCATCACAGAAAATGAAACAATATCATTATCACCAAGTGCATAGTATAAATACTTTTTATGATTTTTTAAACTTTTTATAAAGAAAAATGCTTAATATACATCCTAAATGTGCCTAATTTTTGCAAATATTTCTATCCCACCCCTAAATAAATGGATGTTTTGTCCTCAAAGTGTAAAGAGAGAAGAAAAGATATTACCATAGAAACGTAGCAAAAATTGGTAGTACCTGTAACAAGAATATTATAAAGATAATATAATAACATGAAGCACAATCAAACTATTACGTACTAACTAACACGAACTTTATTGGAATAAACATGATAGGCAAGGGGTGACAAAAAGTTTTGAGTTGAATGACCAAAATACCCCAACCCCAAACAAATTTAAAACACTTTTTAAGTTTGGAAATCTTGTGGCCTATACTCTTGAAATGTGGTATCTTACAAAAACTTGGGTATTTTAAAGCCAGATTCCCTAGACTTACTAATATATTTTTAATTTTTTAATTTTTTAATTTTTATGGTTTTTGTCACACCCCGAATTTCGACAGAATTCGGAAAAACATTATTTGTCCCCGACTCTTCGATCTCCGAGGTGTGACGCACTACCAACTCCCAAAAACCCATAAACAGTTTAAATATGCGGATAATTAAAAACCAATAAAAATTTTAACTTAAACAAAAGTCCTCTTCATTACAAAAATTTACAAATAAGATTAGGTTACAAATCTCTTTTCAATAACTCCTTATTTAAAATTACAAAAGAAAGTACAAATACATTGTCTAGACTGAAAATCTATATCACCTTAAGGGAAAACAAAATACATCCTGAAATGCAATGCTAACGCAAACCACAAGCAGCAGCCCACCTTCTTCAACACTAAACCTGTCAAAACTTACCAACTATGTTCATTGAATGAACACACCCGATAAGCAAACATGCAAATCGGTTGAAGATTATAAAATGCTTTGGTGTGAGTAGCTCTAAAAACAACATATACTTATACAAATATATACATAATCCATACGGCAGTTAGTTCCTCCACCGAGGCGCCTTAACTTTCAACGACTACTATAACATCCTTATGTACAATAATTAAGGCAGGTAGTTCCTCCACTGAGGCGCCTTAACTTCCCACTAACCACACAACAAACTATACGCATCATAAATAAGGCATGTAGTTCCTCCATCGAGGCGCCTTAGGTTCGAACTAAACCAATAACCAACCAATCTTATTACCATAATTATATTATTTCTGGCTTTCTTTGCGTGTCCCTAAAATCACGTCGTATCTATATCTTACCTAGTTCCCCTGGCTACCACAATCGCTATCCAACACCGAACATGTACATCCACATGCCTCCCCTTATATAATGTACCACTCCGTGCGTAACCACCCTGAGCGGGATGCTGCACACCAGGTAAATCCTCACACGGAAGCCATTATATAAGTAATGCCCCTATTCGGCATAAAATATCGCGCGTCTCGTTCCAATATTTGCGAACGGAATAATCAAGCCACTATTCGGCTACGATTGCCCAACATATGGGTCAATCAACATCTCATATATATACAATATCTTATATATCAACATCTTATATATCAAGCCACTATTCGGCTACGATTGCCCAACACATGGGTCAATCAACATCTCATATATATACAACATCTTATATATCAACATCTTATATATCAAGCCACTATTCGGCTACGATTGCCCAACACATGGGTCAATCAACATCTCATATATATACAACATCTTATATATCAACATCTTATATATTAAATACGCCCACACAGGGCAGATCACATGAGTTGTGGTAGTCAGGTTCTAGGATTTTCGTTACGTAATTTATTCAGGTGTCATCCATCTATGACTCATAATAATTCCACTATATCGCGTGTGGTCAATTACCTTATTGCACTAAGCCACACTATTTAGAAATATCTCAATTATATCTCAGAACCACTTTTATTATTTCACGTGCCAATATATATTATTGCACTACGCCACAAACCGTGGGAAAATATCCACACATATTATACTACCTCATAGTAGCATCTCACATATAAAATAATAAAGCTTTTATACATCTATGTCTCCAAAACTATTGCATTCAATATATATATCCCAACATATTACATAGTGTCACAATATCAACGTCAAATCTTAATTAGATAATGACAACCAAATTTATATCAGCTTCCACAGCATTTCAACATTTGATTTGTCCATACAATTTACAACATAAAATGTAGCACAATTAAACAGTCTACAGTCCACAATCAAAGCCCAATATATATATACTTTACACACTACTCACGTCAAATCATAATTAGATAATGACAAACAACGTTATATAATGTTCGACAACATTTTATTATTAGAATAGTCCATAAAATCAAATATGAGAAAAACTGGAAAAGTTAACATTCCACGGTCAACGGTCAAAGTCAAAGTCAAAACGTCATGGTCAACATGTCATGGTCAAAGTCAAACTATCATTTCCATGTTCGACAGGTTCATGGTCATAGCCATGGTTCATGGCTAAAGGCAATGTGCATGGCTCATGGGCTCATAACCAAGGTAATGGTTCGGACCCAACTAGCCAAGCCCAAACCTTAGAACCCGAAAGTCTAAAACCAACTCATTTATTCTACCTGACCCAATTGGGATCTATATTAAGTCCTATGGACTGGCCCCAAGCAATATTAGAAACCGCCCAAAACTTATATCGAATCGCCTAAAACACAACCGAAGTTCGCCCAAAATTTAAACTAAAACCGCCCAATCAAAACAAATAAACGGGCCCCTAGACTAATATTAGAACTCGCCCATACAAAACAACTAAGTTTTCGGCCCCAAAAACTAAAACTGAAATTTCGGCCCAACCACCATTGAAATTTCGGCCAAGCCACTAAAAGAATTTGGCCCAAACCAAACACTTAAACATTTCGGCCCAACTATCACCTAAAGCCCAACCATCTAAACCGGCCCAAAGCCCAAACCCGAAATTACTGTTCATCTTCTCCAACATCCTCCACCACCAGCAGCCACCAAATTTTCCGGCCACCCACTCCCATTTTGAACCAAGCGGTTTCACTCCTAACCACAAACCCTACAACTTTAATAAAATCAAAAACTCTAATCCTTTGATCCCCCATCTTCCTCAACATTAGATCTGATTTTCGCGCCATTAATGGCTCCTCCAAGCTATCAATGGCCCCATCCAAATTTAACGCTCAAACATACATCAACAACCCACAAAACAACATGGCAGATCAAACACTAAAATAAAACCAAAAATAAAATCCCTCATTATCACAAGAATAACGTTTTTATCGGAGAGAGGAGGTGGGGCTCGCGCTCCCACCACCGACTTTCCGCGAGGCTTCCAACAAGATTACCCAAATGGTTGGGTTCCGATCCCCTCACCACCAAACTTTTGGATTGAAATCAACACCCACTCAAAACCACTCAAAACCTCCGGGTTCACCATCGCCGACGCCTTATTAACGCCTCTAAGCTTCGACAAAGACGACATCAACTCGATACAAATCCAAAACATAAAGGGTTCAAACAACCCAAAAGACAGGACGATGTCATTATCTCGGGCACGCGACGCCGCCATTGATGCTCTGTCGAGCTTTCGACAATTTAAGTTCAGAGTATCACAGTTCAACAGTTTAATTACAAAATCCGAAATTTAACAAAATTTAATAAAACAAATGGCACAAAGTCCAATACAATAGGATAATGAACAGTATAAAAAACCGAAACAGTATACGCCGATATATGTAAACTACAAATCCGGTGAAATAGCAAAATAGCTACTCACCTGTATGAACAGCTCCTACGAATTTCTCCGAGTCCGAGCCATCGCGCTCCACCCTCCAGAAATCCAGCTTTCATCTCTGCCTCCATTTTCATTATTTTATTATCTTCAAAACCCTATTCTCTAGAACAATGTGTTTATATACTTGGGTCCGAAACCCAAGCCCAACACAAACTCGGGCCCAAAACCAGGCCCACGTATCCCGAGTCCAATCCAGCGAATTTTGAAAATAAATAATTTAATTAATTAATTAAATAGAAAAATACGTATTTAAAAATACGGGCGTTACAGTTTTGATTTTTTAAAAACCAAAAATACGATAAATAAATAAAAATGTAAACTCACTCCATAGATAAACACTACTCAAACAACGAGAAAAAGTGCAAGAGATGAATGTGTGAGTTACATGAAACGTGGACTAAGGATCCAACACTTACAACCACATACTCCAAAAAGAGGATCCGGTTACCTTAATGGTGCACTCCCATAAAATACAAATGGAATGGAGTACACCGAAGAATGAGATGAGTCGTTTATAGTCAGATACTTGAGACTTTATCTAAAACATGTATTAACATGCAACTTACTATCAACAACCAAAAGAGTTGTGGGTCTTTCCATAAACAACGAACACGGATGTCACCCCCAAACAGAATCAAACACCAAGATTTTCTACGACGCAACTTAGTAGAATGAGAGCGAGATCTGATTGACCTAGAACCTAATCGAGCGTCTTCAAATGATCGTGAGATTTTTTGCTACCACCACCTAGAGATTGCTCTCAAAAGGTAATTCACTTGCAAGCATTCCTCATTGGTTCAATCATGGACAGATCCATGAATTCCAAGTCTTTGGTAATATTGACTTATGGCAATCAGGTCTTTGACTTATGAGTTGTGATAATTAGAGTCTTTGGCGATGTATATTGACTTGTGCCAAGATACAATTTTTTTAGGGCTTTTTTTACTTAACCCTGCCCCAAAGTTTGTACCCCCTTTTGTGAAAACCCCCCATTCTGTCAATTTTCTGTGTAACAGACGTTGGTATTTTGTATATTGGCAAATTTGCCCCTAATTCAAATTTGTAAAAAGCCCCCATTCAAATTTACCCCATTTTCCAATCTCCCCTTCATTTTTCTCACCAATCAAATTCAATAACTCAATAAGTTTTATACCATCTTGCTTATCTTCATCAGGCCATTGAAAAATGAAAACAGTTTTAATAGCTAAACGAACTTCAAGAACCAATTTATGACAAGTCAAAATACTCATACGTCTTTGCCCCATTTGCACCAATGAATCCTACAACAAACCCATTTACAGTTCCCTCCACCACACCAATTATCACCACACCTGTAACTGTACCTCTTACAAACCCTGTCACTACACCTTCGATGGTGCCACCAGCAAGCAATCAAGTTCCCCCATTCCTCACAGTTCCTATTGCACTGCCAACAATCAATAATCCAGCCCCGCCACCAATTGCAACACCAATAGCTAATCTAGTGACACCACCGACAACCTTAGGTCAGAGCTAGTGCGTGGCAAGATAGGGACGATGGAGAGTGCACTTCAGGTTGCGCTTGATTATGCATGTGGGATCAGAGGAGCCGATTGTTCAACTATCCAAACTTTAGGAAGATGTTATAATCCAAATAACCTTCAAAGTCATGCCTCATATGCATTTAATAGCTACTATCAGAAGAATCTAGTACTGTCCAGCTATGATTTCAAAGGAGCTTTTGTGCTAGTTAATATCAATCCAAGTAAAAAATGGTAATTAAATTTTTTGTAGATTGTAGTTTCTGATAACAAATTATCATCTCAAATTTGATTGTACAACAGCTTGGTTGCTGGAAGATTTTTAATGCAGTCCACAAAATATTGTTAAAATTTCTTATCTTGAACTTTCAACAGGTACAAGTTCTTGCATCTTCCCATCGTCATCATCATCATCATCATCATCATTCTCACCACTAACAACAACATCTTCACAGTTATGTTAGGAACCCAATACTTAATTACTATTAGGATTCAAATAGAATTGGTTATTTCTAATTGAGTTGTGTCTAGTTAGAAAAGTTACTTAAGTTGAGTCCTAGTGAAATTAGGAGGTTGTTTATCCATATAAAGGTATCATTGTAATGGGTTTTGGGCAAGCAGTTATTTAATTCGATAAGCATTCGGTGATTTGTGATCTCCAATCAAAGGGTCATTAGATGATTTGATCTCCAATTCAAAAGATCAATTTAGGGTTCTTCAATTTATTGGTTAAGGATCCTATTATCTGGTATCGGAGCGTTCGATCTTCGGTAGTTATCAAGTTCATCTATCATCTCTCAATCACGTTGTTGTCTTCCCTATTCAAAAAGACACCTCCTGGCTCCTGTTCACCCAATCCACCCACACAAAAAAAAACCCACCTTTTTACGTAGTTAATTGACTTTCTTCAAGATGATGGTAAAGGAATTAGAAGAGAAGTTTGATGCTCTTACCTCTTGAGTTGATGCACTGTCGACGAATGTCCAAGAGTTGATACAGGATCGTTAGAGTACTAATACTATTCTCAAAGAGATACAAGATTACATAAAACATTTAGCAAACGGCAGACCAGCACCTCAAGCACCCCTACCTGTCCAACACGACCTTATTCATAATCGTACTCAACAATTTCAACATGATGGAAATCCTACTTATGATAACCAACAAGGAGCTATTATTCAAGGGTGCACTCTTCATATTGATTTTCCAAAATTCAATACTAAAAATCTTGAAAGATGGTTGTTTCAAGCGGAGCAACATCAATATCTTAATAAAGTTACCAACGTCCAGATGGTTCCTTTGGTTGTTGTACATCTTCAAGGGGACGCTATCCCATGGTATCATCGAATGAAACAATTAGCAATTTTCTCTTGCATTATGCACTCATTTTAGTTCGCAAAAACATATAGACCCCTGCAATTCATTAGCTAAGCTCTGTCAAACTGGTATTGTTTTTTGGCTTGAGGACAAGCCGTCTTTCACGAGGCATAGGATGTTAGGAACCCAATACTTAATTACTATTATGAGTCCAATAGAATTGGTTATTTCTAATTGAGTTGTGTCTAATTAGGTTAGTTGCTTAAGTTGAGTCCTAGTGAAATTAGGAGGTTGTTTATCTATTTAAAGGTATCATTGTAATGGGTTTTGGGCAAGCAGTTATTTAATTCAATAAGAATTCGGTGGTTTGTGATCTCCAATCAAAGGATCATTAGGTGGTTTGATCTCCAATTCAAAAGATCAATTTAGGGTTCTTCAATTTATTGGTTAAGGATCATATTATTTGGTAGCAGAGCGTTCGATCTTCTGTAGTTATCAAGTTCATCTATCATCTCTCAATCACGTTGTTGTTTTCCCTATTTAAAAAGACACCTCCTGGCTCCTGTTCACCCAATCCACCCAAAAAAAACCCTCCTTTTTACATAGTTAATTGACTTTCTTCAAGATTATGGTAAGGGAATTAGAAGAGAAGTTTGATGCTCTTACCTCTCAAGTTGATGCACTGTCAACGAATGTCCAAGAGTTGATACAGGATCATCAGAGTACTAATACTATTCTCAAAGAGATACAAGATTCTATGAAACTTTTAGCAAACGGCAGACCAGCACCCCTACCTGTTCAACACGACCTTATTCGTAACCGTACTCAACAATTTCAGCTTGATGGAAATCCTACTTACGACAACCAACAAGGAGCTATTATTCAAGGTCGCACTCTTCGTATTGATTTTCCAAAATTCGATGGTAAAGATCCTGAAGGATGGTTGTTTCAAGCAGAGCAATATCAAGATCTTAATAAACTTACCAACGTACAGATGGTTCCTTTGGTTGTTGTACATCTTCAAGGGGACGCTATCCCATGGTATCATCGAATGAAACGATCTCTAGGTAATTTGACTTGGGAGCAATTTTCTCTTGCATTATGCACTTGTTTTAGTTTGCAAAAACATATAGACCCCTGTAGTTCATTAGCTAGAGTTTGAGTTTGAGTGCATTGTTAATATGATTCCGAATTTGTTGGAATCCCATCAAGTTAGTATTTTCTTCTCCGGTATTCATGCTGATATAAGAGCTGGTGTTCGTTTATTTCGCCTATTAAGCTTAACTGAGGCTTTTGAATTAGCACTTTGTCAAGAGGAAGCGATTATTGCAGTGTCTGACCATTCTGCTACAAAATTAGAAATTCCAAAGCCATAATCTTCATCCTCTTCTTTGTTTCTCTCTTCCAATTTGAAACGTCTTTCTTGGAAAGACCAACAAGATCGAAGAAGCCACGGGTTGTGCTTTAATTGTGATGAACTCTACAAGCCTGGTCACCATTGCAAGGGTCCTGAAGTTTTACTTCTTGATGTTGTTGTTTCTCAAGATGAAGGTGTCACATGATTTGCTGGTGCAGAGTCGAGTTTTTCGGCTTGAGGACAAGCCGTCTTCCACGGGGCGTAGGATGTTAGGAACCTAATACTTAATTACTATTAGGAGTCCAATAGAATTGGTTATTTCTAATTGAGTTGTGTCTAGTTAGGAAAGTTGCTTTAGTTGAGTCCTAGTGAAATTAGGAGGTTGTTTATCAATTTAGAGGTATCATTGTAATAGGTTTTGGGCAAGCAGTTATTTAATTCAATAAGAATTCGGTGGTTTGTGATCTCCAATCAAAAGGTCATTAGGTGGTTTGATCTCCAATTCAAAAGATCAATTTAGGGTTCTTCAATTTATTGGTTAAGGATCCTATTAAGTTACCACCCTCATCATAGTTCCCACCACCAACAACCTCATCATCGTCCTCGCCGCCAGCAACAAGGTAGTTACGTTCTTTAGTACCGCTTGTGGCTATTGTGTAAGAAACATTGGCTATTGTGTTCTTTATGCGCGACGACACCTATTGTGTAAGAAACACTCAATCATGTTGTTGTAAACGAATATATTTGGGGAGTGGGCTTACTGAGTTGTTAATTTTGATTTGTGATAAAAATGAATGAGAGATTGGAAAATGAGGCAAATTTGAATGGTTTTTTTTTTTTTTTTTTTACAAATTTGTATGTTAAAAATGAAGAGTTTTTACAAATTTGAATTAGGGGTAAATTTGCCAATATACAAAATACCAACATCTGTTACACAGAAAATTGACGGAGTGGGGGCAATCACTAATGATTTCAAAAATGGGTGGTTTTCACAAAAATAGTGTATAAACTTTTGGCTGAAGTCAAAAAAGGCCTTTGTTTTTTAGTTTTTGGTAACATTTTTGACGGGATACAGTTCAACGCTTAAAACACTTCGTAATCATTCCAAAATCTTTCCAGAGAAGACCAAAAAACACATCAAAGAAATGAAAACGAACAAAGCCACACAATTAAAAATAAGAAAGAACAAAAAAAAAAAATTGTACTGAAAAATTTAAGAAAATTAGTGTTGTTGTAAACGAATATATTTAGGGAGTGGGCTTACTGAGTTGTTGATTTTGATTGGTGATAAAAATGAATGAGAGATTTGAAAATGGGGCAAATTTGAATGGGTTATTCACTAATGATTTCGAAAATGGGTGGTTTTCACAAAAATGGGGTATAAACTTTGGGGTTAAGTCAAAAAAACCCTTTGTTTTTTAGTTTTTGGTAACGTTTTTGACGGGATACAATTCAACGCTTAAAACACTTCATAATCATTCCAAAATCTTTCCAAAAAAGACCAGAAAACACTTCAAAGAAATGAAAACGAACAAAGCCACACAATTAAAAATAAGAAAGAACAAGTAAAAAAAAAATTGCACTGAAAAATTTAAGAAAATTAGTGTTGTTGTAAACGAATATATTTGGGGAGTGGGCTTACTGAGTTGTTGATTTTGATTGGTGATAAAAATGAATGAGAGATTTGAAAATGGGGCAAATTTGAATGGGTTATTCACTAATGATTTTGAAAATGGGTGGTTTTCACAAAAACGGGGTATAAACTTTGGGGTTAAGTCAAAAAAACCCTTTGTTTTTTAGTTTTTGGTAACGTTTTTGACGGGATACAATTCAACACTTAAAACACTTCTTAATCATTCCAAAATCTTTCCAAAGAAGACCAGAAAACACTTCAAAGAAATGAAAACAAACAAAGCACCACAATTAAAAATAAGAAAGAACAAGTAAAAAAAATAACTGCACTGAAAAATTTACGAAAATTAGTGTTGTTGTAAATGAATATATATGGGGAGTGGGTTTACTGAGTTGTTGATTTTGATTGGTGATAAAAATGAATGAGAGATTGGAAAATGGGGCAAATTGAATGGTTTTTGTTTTTTTTTGCAAATTTGAATTAGGGGCAAATTTGCCAATATACAAAATACCACCGTCACACAAAAAATTGACGGAATGGAGGCAATCACTACTGATTTCGAAAATGGGTGGTTTTCACAAAAAAAAAACTAAAAAAACGGGGTATAAATTTTGGGGTTAAGTCAAAAAAGCCCTTTGTTTTTTGTTTTTGGTAACGTTTTTGAAGGGACACAGTTCAACGCTTAAAACACTTCGTAATCATTCCAAAATCTTTCCATACCAGAAAACACTTCAAAGAAATGAAAACGAACAAAGCACCACAATTTAAAATAAGAAAGAACAAGTAAAAAAAAAAGGCACTAAAAAATTTTTTAAAGTTTGTCATTAGCAAAACAATAATAAAGACTTCAAGTTTCATGCTCCAAAAGTAACACACACATTTGGTCTAGACCTCATGTCTAATCATATTTCATACCTGAAAAAGAATACCGAGTAAAAAAAATCAAGAACAATTTGTAGTCCAATTATTTTAGGTATTAAAAAAAGTCCAATCAAGATAATACTACGGTCAGTCAACAATGAATTCCCTCATGACTTTCCTATATATTACCTTATGATCTTCCCTCTCCCTCCTCATTCCATTTTAAAGTATGATTTCCAGGCCAAGATTGCCACTCGTAAATAACCGTTATTATCTCAATATCTTCCTATTTTGTTCACTGAATCAATTATTGCTACAAACAGAATTCTCAAGCAACGAGACTGATATTGTCTCTTTAATCGCCATTAAAGATCGAATACAAGGAGGTTTAAGCTCGTGGAACAAATCCTTTCACTTCTGTAATTGGCAGGGCATTACATGCAGCAAGCGTCATGCTCAAAGGGTAATAGGATTAAACCTTTCTGGTCAGAGTTTAGTTGGCAACTTATCGCCACACATCGGTAATCTCAGTTTTCTCCAGACCATTTACATCGAGGACTACAATTTCTATGGCGAAATTCCACAAGAAATCGGCCACTTGTTTCGTCTTCGGCGTTTAAGTCTCTATAATAATACTTTTGAAGGTAAAATTCCAGTCAGTCTCTCCCAGTATACTGACCTGATGTTCTTGAATTTGGGTAATAATAAGCTCTCTGGCATGATTCCTACCCAACTCGGCTCATTATCAAATCTTTATTTTCTGTCTCTTGAGCAGACAATCTCATTGGGGAAATCCCACCTTCTTAAGGTAACCTTTCTTCTCTTGAATACTTTTCATTAGCTTCCAATACGTTGGAGGGTAGTATTCCAAACTCATTAGGTAAATTGCCAAGCCTAATATATTTCTTAATTGGTGTTAATAGATTTTCCGGTGAAGTTCCACTATCAGTTTACAACATCTCATCTATAACTGATTTAGGAATCGATGGTAATCAATTCACTGGTACTCTTCCACCAGACATTGGCACCACTCTTCCTAATCTCACATCACTTATTGTGGGAGGAAATCAACTTTTAGGATCTCTTCTAGTGTCATTTGCTAATGCTTCTAACCTCCAAGAAATAGATTTTTATGAAAACAATTTCACGGGACAAGTTCCAACTAACTTGGGGGCATTGAAAATTTTGTATCGATTGAATTTGGGTGACAATAATCTTGGAAGAGGAGAAGCTGATGATTTTAGTTTTATCACTTCTTTGACCAACTTAAGTAATCTGAACATTCTTTCTCTTAGCTATAACAATTTCGGAGGTGTTTTGCATGCCCAACTCTATTTCCAACCTCTCCACCCAGATTGTGTTGTTCTCTCTAGGACGCAATCAAATTTTCGGAACCATCCCAGAAGGCATTGGCAATCTTGTCAACCTAATTGGGTTGGGGCTCGAAAACAATCATATTCATGGTAGTATTCCACCTTCCATTGGAAATATTCAGAAATTACAAAAGTTGTATCTGAATAACAACAACTTGTCTAGATGTATTCCATCATCTCTAGCAAACATTACTCAATTGTCCCTCTTGGCTTTATCAACAAACATATTGGAAGGAAGCATTCCTTCAAGTTTTGGTGGTTTTCAATATCTGCGATCACTATACCTTAATGAAAACAACCTAACCGGTACCATACCTCGACAAATCTTTGATATTCCTTACCTGTCAATTTTTCTTGACCTCTCTCAGAATTCTTTCTCAGGTTCCCTACCTCAAGAAGTTGGTAACTTACAAATCTTGGGACATTCAACGTCTCTAGAAATAAGTTATCTGGAGAAATTCCTAGTACTCTAGGTAAGTGTCTACGTATGGAAGAACTAAACTTGGAGAACAACTTGTTTGAAGGAACAATTCCTCAGTCCTTGAGTTATTTAAAGAATATACGATATATGGACCTATCCAAGAACAACTTGTCAGGTCGAATTCCACAATATTTGGAAACCTTTCAACACCTCCAAAGATTGAATCTGTCTTTCAACAAATTCGAAGGTGAGGTACCAATAGCAAGAATCTTTAAAAACATAAGTTCTACTTCTGTAGCAGAAAATCTTGAGCTTTGTGGGGGTATTCAAGATCTAAAACTACTGAAATGCCAAAGTAAAGATACTAACAAAGGTGAAAAGCCTGTTTCTTTTAAGCTTGCAATTGCCCTAAGTCTGGGAATGTTATTTGTTTTGCCATCATGTTTTCTCATTCGTTATTGGAAAATAAAGCCAAAACTTAAATCTTCCATCCCGTCAATTAAAGAACAACATTCAAGGGTTTCCTACAGAGAACTTTTTCAAGCAACTGATGGTTTTGCTCCAACCAATATCCTTGGTTCCGGTAGTTTTGGATATGTATACAAAGGAATGCTCCAATAGGAAGAAACAAATGTTGTTGTTAAGGTTTTCTACCTTCATCACGTTGGTGCTTCAAAGAGTTTCGTGCTTGAGTGTGAATCCTTGCAAAAAATCCATTACCGAAATCTTGTGAAGATTCTAACTTCGTGTTCTAGTACGGATTTTGAAAGTAATGATTTCAAAGCACTAGTTTTTCAGTTCATGCCAAATGGAAGTTTAGAAAAGTGGTTACATCGAGAGAGTGATTGATCAGATGCTCAATCAAGAAAGTTGAACGTACATCAAAGACTAAATATCGCTATTGATGTGGCTTCTGCTCTTAACTATATTCATCACCAATGCCATGTTTTAGTTATTCACCGTGATCTAAAGCCAAGCAATGTTCTTCTTGATGATGATATGGTAGCTCATGTGAGTGATTTTGGTTTGGCAAAGCTTCTTTCAACATCAGTGGAGAATCCATATAACAATCAGAGTGCTTCAATTGGAGTAAAGGGATCTATAGGCTATGCAGCTCCAAGTGACCATTTTAACATATTTGTAGCAAAACTAATGCAGTCATTTTGTCCGCTGCACTAATTAACAACTAATTATACATTCATCAATTTTTTGTATTTCAATCTAACTATACATTCCCATTGTATGAACTTTTTGTCAAAGATGTTTTACTGAATATTTCTGATAATTTTATTGATATAAAACAGTAGGTATATATACAAGAATACAGAAGATCTCCTAGATCCACATATCTAGGAGAAGATAATACTCATACTAAGATTACAAGATACTTGCTAATCCTAACTAAGGTAACAAATATTCCAACACCCTCCCTCAAGTTGGTGCGTGGATATCACACATGCCCAACTTGACAAGAGAGTCAATAAACGCCTTGCTAGCCACTGTTTTAGTAAGGACATCTGCTAATTGGTCTTCACACTTTACAAATGGAAAAGTAATAATTCCAGCTTCAAGTTTCTCTTTGATAAAATGTCTATCAATCTCCACATGCTTCATCCGATCATGTTGAACAGGTTTATGAGCTATCTCTATAGTTGATGTATTGTCACAATACATATTCATTTCCACTTTTGGTTTAACACCCAAGTCCGTCAACCAGTTTCTCAACCACAGCAACTCACATACCCCATATGTCATACCTCTATATTCAGCTTTCAAAGACTTGATCTTGATACTCATCGGGGCTGTTTTTTTACTCCTCCAAGTCACAAGGTTTCCACCTACAAAAGTGAAGTATCCTGAGATAGACCTTTTGTTGTCGGCTGAACCTGCCCAATCTGCATCAGTGTAGCCTTCTACTTTTAGGTGATCATGTTTCGAGAACAATAAGCCTTTACTCGGAGCAGATTTCAAATATCTCAATATGCGCTCTACAGCATCCATATGAGGTTTACATGGGTCATGCATGAATTGACTCCACGACACTAAGCGCATAATGCAATATCCGGCCGGTATCGCGATAAATAGATCAGTTTCCCTACAAGCTTCTGATATCTCCCCTTATCGGTTGGAGTTGCATTCAAACACAAAAACAGCTTGTGGTTCTGCTCAATGGGGGTATCAAATGGCTTACATCCAAGCATTCCCGTCTCAGATAATAAATCAAGAATGTATTTCTGTTGGGATAAGAAAATACCATTCTTTGATTGGGCTACCTCAATCCCAAGGAAATATTTAAGGTCTTCGAGCTATTTCATTTCAAATTTAGAAGCCAGATACTATTGTAAGCTATAAATCTCCTCATGATCATCACCTGTCACCACCATATCATCAACATAAATAATCAAAGTAGTGACTTTACCTCTTTTGTGTTTTAAAAACAAAGTGTGATCTGAGTTGCTTTGTTTGTAGCCAAACTTCTTCATAGACTTAGTGAACCTGCCAAACCAAGCTCTTGGGGACTGTTTTAACCCATACAATGCCTTCTTTAGTTTACAGACCATTGTTGTATCTAAGTATTCTGGTATACCTAGGGGAGGATCCATATATACTTCTTCAGTAAGATCTCCATGCAAGAAAGCATTTTTAACATCAAACTGAAGAAGAGGCCAATCTTTATTAGCTGCTAATGACAAAAGTACTCTCACAGTATTGAGTTTAGCAACCGGTGCAAAATTTTCTTGATAATCAACACCATAAGATTGAGTATACCCTTTCACAACCAACCGAGCTTTGTATCTCTCAATAGCCCCATCTGCTTTGAGTTTGACTGTAAATACCTATTTGCACCCCACTGTCTTCTTTCCCTTTGGTAAGATTACAAGTTCCCAAGTGGCATTCTTTTTCAATGCTGCCATTTCTTCTGCCATAGCTTTGGTCCATCTAGAATCTGCTAAAGCTTCCTGCATTTTACTAGGAATAGAGACAGATGATAATTGGAATACATAAGATGCATATGACTTGGACAACTTGTGAGATGACACATGGTTGCTTATGGGATATTTCACTTTAGCTTTAGGATCAGGTTCATATTGAATTGGTGGTTGGCCACGGTTAGATCGAGGTGGAAGATGATATTGAACTAGTTCAGAATTAAGACTAGGTAGCTTAGCATCATGAATATTAGAATCACCAACATTATGAGTATTGGAATCCACAATAATAGAGTCGGGTGATACCTCTAATGGGTCTTCTGGAGAAGATTGGATTAGTGGATCCGTTATAGGAGGTAATATACTATCATGGACTTGATCTTCACATCCTTCACTTGAGCACTCAATGGAGGTTCCATCGACTTCTTCTATTGAGTTTTTATCACTAGGTGATTGTGGTCTCGATAAATCAAAGACCATTATATCATCATGATTCTATATTTCATTTCTATTATCCCCCCTGAAGTGAAGAATCAGTGATCTCCGTATAAAAAAAGTCGTGTTCATGGAAAATGACATCCATTGAGACAAAAAAAAATTTAGAAGATGGATGATAACACTTATAACCCTTCTGAGTTGAGCCATACCCAACAAAGACACACTTCAACACACGAGGATCAAGTTTGGTGCGTTGTTGTGTATGTAAGTGAACATACACCACACACCCGAAGATATAGGGTGCTAAATGAACAATAGGTGGAAGCGTACAGTGATCAGAAAGCACATCTAAAGGTCTCCAAAATTGGACAACACTAGAAGGTGTACGATTCATCAAGTAAATAGCAGAGGTCAAAGCTTCGCCCCATAAGTGAGATGGGACATGACCACCAATTAATAAAGACCGAGTGACCTCTAAAAGATGTCTGTTTTTTCATTCTGCAACCCCATTTTGCTGAGGGGAATAAGAGCAAGAGGTTTGATGTAGAATACCAGCCGAATGCATAAAGCGGTCAATTCCTTTTGAAATACTCACCCCATTATCGAGCTTTAACAACCTTTACAGAGATTCCAAACTGCGGTGAGCACCATCCGATGGAAAAGGGGAAAAAGCTGCATTTACATCACTTTTATGTTTCAAAAAATATACCCAGGTCATTCGAGTGCAGTCATTGACAAAAGTAATAAATCATTTCATCCCGTTATGTGTAGGACATGGGGCAGGACCCCAAACATCTGAATGGACTAAAGAAAAAGGAGCATCAACTATATTATCACTCGAAGAGAAAACAGTACGATGGCTTTTCGCCATTACACAGATTTCACAAGCAAAATTAGAAAGACTACAACCATTAAATAAAGATGGAAATAATCTCCTAAGATAACCAAATGAGGGATGTCCTAGTCGTCTATGCCAAAGCCAAATCTCGCATTTATTTTTATTAACTTTATCGTCACTCATAACATGAGCTTGGACTCCTTGATTGGACCGTTGAAAACCATCCTCCAGATAGTACAATCCTCCACTTTGTTTACCACTGCCAATCCTCTCCTTGGTAAGGGTGTTCTGAAAAATACAGTGAGTAGGAAAGAACAAGGCAACACAATTATGAGATTTGGTTAATTGGCTAACAGAGAGAAGGTTACAGTTTATTGATGGAACAAATAAAACATCATAGATAGATAAAGAAGGGGACAGAGGTACAGTGCAAACACCAACAACTGGAGATGACATACTATTAGCATTAGTAATGACTGATTTGGAACAACTAGAGAAGAAATAGTTAAATTTATAGCGATCGCAAGTCATATGATCAAGAGCACCGTGTCAATTATCCAATTACTATTTCGGTAAAAGCAATAAGAGCAGAGTTAGATATACCTGATGGGGAATGACTAAGTGACTCTTCGAATAATGGAATCGTTATTGGAATGCACAACAACGGAATCATTATTGGTAGGCAAGTCTGTCATTATGATATAGAACATAAACAATGAACTAGATCAATAGACAAGAATGATAAGAAAGAAGAGCAAACACCAACAACTGGAGATGACACACTATTAGCATTAGTAATGACTGATTTGGAACAACTAGAGGAGAAATAGTTAAATTTATAGCGATCGCAAGTCATATGATCAGTAGCACCCGTGTCAATTATCCAATTACTATTTCCAGTAAAAGCAATAAGAGCAGAGTTAAATATACCTGACTGGGCAACAAATCCGGCAGTAGTGACTAAGTGACTCTTCGAGTTAGAAGACATGACAGCGGAATCGTTATTGGAATGCACAACAACGAAATCATTATTGGTAGGCAAGCATGTCATTATGATATAGAACATAAACAATGAACTAGATCAATAGACAAGAACGATAAGAAAGAAGAGGGTAATAAATACAATCTAATATAGTGTAACAGATTGTATTATATGACCAAAAAAAAAAATCAAAATACCAAAAAAAAGCTCTGATTCCTATAGTAATGGGGTAATGAAAAGGAAATCGGAGTCGGCTCTTGATACCATGTCAAAGATGTTTTACTGAATATTTCTGATAATTTTATTGATATAAAACAGTAGGTATATATACAAAAATACAGGATATCTCCTAGATCCACAAATCTAGAAGAAGATAATACTCTTATTAAAATTACAAGATACTTGCTAATCCTAACTAAGGTAACAAATATCCCAACACTTTTAAAAACGTTATATGTTAAATTATTGAAATGCTTAAGATTAACCATATTCAATATTTAAAATTATAAACCATGAGTGTTGATCAGTACTTTATAATTGTTGTTTCAAAGATGTACGTGGAGTCATAGTACAAAATATCCCGATATATCGTGATATTTGGAGATATCTATCTAGATTTCAGATAAAGATATATAAATATCACGATATGTTTAAAGATATATACGACTGTAAATATCGGTGATATTTTGACGATATTTATGATATTTGTGATATTTGAGAATATTTTGCAATATTTGGAGATATTTGGCGATATTTTGTGTATATAACAATTTTATTTAATATTTACCATTATATTTCAAATAAATATAAATAATGTATCATGATATATCAATAAATATCCACAATATCTACGATATTTGTCGATATTTTGGATATATCCATGATATTTGCATGTGAAACAATGTCAAATATCTCCAAAGAGGAGGATATATCTACGATACATATCTAGAAACTGAATATCGATAAATACCTATATCCTGATATTTTGTACTATGCGGGGAGTACCATCCCATCAAATAATGGACAACAATTCAAAAATTGCTTATTCATCCTATCATTAATAATCACATCTTTTGAGTAAGAACATTGTTCATACTTCATAGAAGTCAGACAAAAGTTGTCTCCCCAATAGTAGAACTAATTAAAGTAATAAATTGCTGAAACTGGGTCTTGCAGTACATGGTGGTACTTCCTTCTCGTTGATGGCTTCTGTCGCAATATTGCTCTCATCAGGGGCGGATCTAGGATTTTAGATAAGGGGGGGCTGCCATGGAGTTAACCTTTAAAGATTTTTTTAGGAACCAATACCAATAAACTAGCATTGATAAACAAAAGAATTATCGCTTTTATTACCTTACCCAAAATGGACAAAATAGTGTTTTCACTATAGACCTAGACAAATATAACAAAGAAATGTGCAAGAATAACATAGCACATTAGCATCACACTAGTGAAGTTTTGATAGTGGATTCTTATCAAATACATCTATTATTACATCCAAATCAACTTCTTTAGCAAATTCCGCTCAATGTAAATAATGCAATGCAAAAATTCATCCCCCATCTTGTTAAAAGCAATTTCATAGCCGAGAATTCGCTCATAGTTGCCGTGGGAAGTGTCAAGACAAGGCGAATCAATCTATCAATCAAATAATAGATATTGATCTTTCTTGTTTCAACTAGTCTTTGACATAATCCGAGGAGATGGTAGACAACCCGAAAAAAAGAGGATGCTTGAGCACATCAAGTTTGTAATGTCATAGTTGACTTCTCAAAAGATGTATCTCTTGTTTCGTGAAGTCTCCACAATAAAACTTTTCTCCGAGTTTGCAAATGTCATCAATGAAAGGACTTAAAAGCATCTTCGGATCCAAAGCGTAACTAAGATAAAGAAGCTCTAATTCCGAAATCTGTTATTTAATTCCACCAACCGGTAATCTATTACAAACATTAAATAACTCGACGGGTAGTAGTGGTGCTCAAAGAATGTATATGGCGGCAAGAACGACTCCATGTATCGAAAACCCATATCGGGCATATCAATGTCATGTTTTTGCAAAACAAAATCACAACTAAGGAAAGCGCCCCAAGAAGATCCTCTTAATTCTTGAAGAAGTGCTTTTGATCGAGACTAAGCCGATAGCATTTAAAATGTCTTGGGACTTTTCTTAGGGGCTTTACACAAGACATTAGTAATTCCCATAGTCTTATGCAATAAATGAAAAAAGAAAGACAAACTCAAAACTTTTCATTGCAAGAATAGCACCTTTAGCTTCTCCACATAGAAGTTGCTTGACCCGTTCTTCATGACGCTTTTAACTATACAAATTGAATCAAACATCTCTTTTCGACTACAAACCAAGCAAAATGAGAACTCCATCTAGTATCTCCTGCGCCGTTGCAAAGTAGAAACTTGATTAGCTCCTTTTCCAAGAATAAGTTCACCACTAGCTACCAAAGATATCAATTTCATTTTTCCGAAGTATCTTCCAACTCCTGTTTTCAATGAAGATTAACAATAGAAGCCAACTTGGAAAAAAATAACCAAAACATCAAAACATCTTTGAAGCCTTAACTAGAGCAAGTTGTAGACGATGTGCAAAGCAATGCACATAATATGCATATGGACACTCTTTAAACAATGCCCGTAATCCATTCCATTGACCACGATATTGCTAGCACCATCATAACCTTGACCTCTCATATTTATAATATGCAAATTATGGCGAGCAAGGATATTGCATATAGCTTCTTTCAAAGTTAAAGCACAAGTGTCTTTAACACTAACAATACCAAGAAAATACTCTCTAACAAAACCACCTCTATCAACAAATCTTAGGACAATGCGCCATCCTTGTTTGAATTATCTTGTGCTTCATCAACAAGGACACAAAATTTTGCATCACCAATTTCCTCACAAATTTCTCTCTCTCACTTTATCGGCATAGATATGCAAAAGTGTCTTTTGAATTGAATGTGAGGTATATTGGCATTTCTCGGAGCATCTTTTAATAATTCGCAACCTTGTCATTCAACATCGCCGCAAATCCCAACATTTGAAATTTCCACCATTTTTGACTTTTGGACTCGTCATGGCCTCTAAAAGAAATCCCTTGTAGTGCAAGAAATTGAATACATGAAGAATAGCTTTGACTAGCAAAGCGGTTCTTAACAACCTCTTCTTTAGATAATGTATTTAACATATTATCTATATGTCGAGAAGGATTCATGAAATTTTCACAAGCTATCATCGCCGACCCTATGAGGTGAGCATGGACTTCCTTCATGTTGCAAAAGGAACACTTCTTTCCATTATTAATCTTCTTCCAACAATGAATGCATTACGGATTTGTTTCAAATATAAAACATGGAAAACAATAAGCTCTATCCATTTGGAGTGAGTATAGCCAAGGAAATAGTGTGAACCAAGAGGATAGTTTGCTTTCCGAATATGGTGGATGGATACTCTTTCTCTCGAGTTCAAGTAACCAACGCCTTTCCAAGAAAAGCTCGTCAACATCATCTTGTTGATTAACCGGGTAATTATATATTGAAGACGCGTTTACCCGGATCACGTTCAAATAAAGATGTGGAGTCAACTTCTTCAACACTAACTCTTTGGGGCTTGAGGAGAAGGTTCAACTTGCTCAATTTCAACAACTTGAACTTGTGAAGGAAATCTATCAATGAAATATCAAGACTAGATGATGTAGAAGTTACATCATTTTCGGGGGTGACATCTTTGGGTTTAAAGAAGGAAAACATGGTTTTCATTTTCTTACGAGCTTGATGTTCAGACATTCTTACCTAAGATAAATCATAATAATTTCGTAATCAATAGTTTGCTCTATACTAAAACTAAAAAAAAAAAATATCACAATAATAACTACAATAATATTCAACTAATTAAATAAGACAAAAATTAAATGACAATCTAATACTCCAATATAAACTATAAGTTAACAAGGCAATAAGTCAAATAGAGAACACATTAGTATTTGAAAATTGAAAAAACAATAACTAAGAAAAAAATATGCATAATACAAAACAATTTACCTTAGTCCTTAGCTAATGAAAATTGAATAGAAATAAAATGATAAATAGATTTGAACTCGACTGGAAGAAGATAATAATATAGAACAAAATTTTCTTTTGTAAATAGTACCGTCTGTACGAGTGTGCGACACAAAGTAACGAACTTTCAATTTTTTTTTTTTTGGTTGACCTTTCGGTTTCTTTTGTTCGGTTTTACTTTTTGGAGAATCTCTTATTGTAAATTGTGAGAAACTGGAATAGACAGATAGTGATGGGCGGTGGGCCTCTATTATGAGTTGTGATTTCTTTTTTTTCTTTGTTTTCGCTAATAGAAAGTTGGGAAGTGGGAACAGCAAACAAACAGGACGGTCAAACTGGAATTGTGTGTGTTTGTCACTTTGGGCCTATGGCTAGACGGTAGTATTCCTACTCTTTTTTTTTGGGAGAAGTTTGGGGGGGGCTACAGCCCCTGTCAGCCAACCTTTACATCCGCCCCTGGCTCTCATGGAGTCAAAAACAATTGTTTCTGAATTTGAACATTTTGGAGTTAAAAGAAAAACATAAATTGATCAGCATTATGAAACTTGTAGTTCTCGAGACCTATTGGACCATTGATATAGAATAGGGATGTCAATTGTTATCATATTTCAACTTAGAAGCTGTTAAATTATTTTCTTTTTTTTAAACCAAATAACATTTGTGGTGGATATACAAATTGCAGAGTACGGTATGGGTAGTGAGGCTTCCATACAGGGTGATATGTACAGTTATGGAATTCTATTGTTGGAAATGTTCATAGGAAAGAGGCCCACTGATGAAATGTTTAAAGATGGTTTGAACATTCATAATTATGCTAGCAACGCATTGCCAGATCAAGTTCTGCAGATTGTGGATCCGATACTTCTGTCTGAAAAAGATCAAATGACGAGAGATACTAATAGCACCAGAAATCAGAGTGAGAGAAGAACTAGACTTCTGGAGTGTGTGACTAGCATAATTGAAGTCGGGGTTTCATGTTCACTAGAAACACCATCAGAACAAATGGAAGATGTCAGCGGGAAATTACACTTGATAAGAGACAGATATTTAGGCACTGGCATTCATGAAGAAGGGGATGATTTGTAGGTGCAATCCTGTCTTCTACAATAACAACTACGGAAAGTGTATGAGATAATGTGTTCCTAGTGCAACTTTATTACTGAGCTTTGTCGAAGTCATTTACTAGTGAGTTAAATTATAAAACAGAGTATTCCCTCTTTACCAAAAAAATAAGAGTATTCCCTTGTCAGTGCATCTTTTTCTTTAGAAGCTGAGTTTCTACCGTTACATTTCTTTTCGTTCTTTTTAGTTGCAAATTTCAACTTATTTTAAAAGCTTTCCATGAGACTATACATCGCAAGCTTTTGGACATATGGTGCAATTTGGGATCTTCTAGTTTCGCCTCACCAAACGTTAAATTGTTTATTAGCTGTAAAATGTTTCCCAGCCTCACAAGGTCAGTCAGTGCAGGGGGAAGGGGATGACCTCTCAACTTGTCTATCATGAAATCATGTTAAAGTTTGTACAATGCAATTTGACTCTTCGCTCCATATTCATTCTCAGTAAAGGTAAGGACATTAGCAAGAACCTAGAAATCAAATACCACACTTCAAACAGATACAAGAATAATTTTCACGGGGCCTTGAAAATATTCAGAGTTTGTTACTTTGAGGCTCAACGACACTGAAGAACAATTATAATGTCGAGCGTTTAAGCGAGCTTAGATGCTGTAGTCCAATTATCAAGGAGAGTTTATAAAACTACTGTGCCCTTGATCAAGCTATCCTTAAGTTCCGATTTTATTGCCAATGATTCCAACAACTAGTTCCTCATTGAAATTGTCATGCAAGTAGTGGTGAAGATGGCTTTCGACAGGGAATGCTTTTGACTACAAGGACTTGCTGTGGTATTCTAACAAGAAGCGTGGGAAAGGATGGCACGCTTACCAGAATTATCAAGAAGAGGTCTACTGGCAGGTCAGAAACAGGGTAGTCATTGTGAGCACTTTCACGTCCATCATATTATTCTGCTCCCATAACCACCACCAGGTGAGCAGATAGTGGCATCCCCGAGGACATTGGACCACTAGCAAAACACACTGAACCAGCTAGCTTCAAACAGTTGAGAAACAAAATCACGTTTTTTATGATTACAAGTATAATAACCGAATAATAAGTGTTTTTCGAATTATTAAAGCAACAAAACATATTTTATTGCAGGTAGACCATAGGTTTCAGTGTGCGTATGATCTCAAATTACATATGAATATTTTGTGCAGGATCTCAAATAAATTATGCACGAATTTATCGATTTTTTTATAGCTGGCTTTTAATGAATCCGAGTGCTTGACCTTGATTTTTACACGAATACGTTCCGCATCGAATTTTTCGCCATACCACGCCTTACTAACTATGCTTGTAAGCTCTTCGTGTAGGTAGCAAACTCCAGGACAAACTGTAGTGCTCAGCATGTCCTCATTAACCTTGGAGACGAAAGGTTCTAGTTCTTCAACTGAACACAATAAAAATGGAGGCTTCTCCCCGCTATCTGCAGTTGAGTAAGTCATAAGATCAACTGCAGTTAGCTGTGCGTGCTTCCTTGTAGGAACAAATAGAAGTGCTGGCTTCGCATTTTTGGCGTGTTGGACAATATAGGCATATATATGTCCTTGATTGCCCTCTTGCTTCAAAATTAGCTATGTCCACACCTTGAATGTCTACCTCTTGAGGAACGGGACAAACGCAGAGGGGGGAATTAAAAATCTCATGATGACTGGCGATATATCGCATTCTAGATACTATCACCTCCAAACTGGACCCAATGAGCTGCCTTTCTAAACGTCTTTGTTTCCAGCGTCCCATTTCTCAGGGGTACTTAAAAAGATTATTTGCCAAATCAGTTGCCAGTTGCTGTTTCACCAGTCAACTCAACCACTTTCATACCAACGCACTTCCCAAACTTCCTCTCCCAATCACGGTCTCTTTCCATGGCAAAGGCTTCAACAGGACGACATACACAGCACACATGACACTTTCAGGTTCTTTTTGGTGATTCCTTAACATAACAAACTTGACACAAATTGTCTTTCCACTTACTGTAGGCGCAGCAACTAAAACAGTGTCATATGTGTCCTACAGGACTGTCAAGTGGAGTGCTTTGGACAGGATTAAGTACAGGAATTCTTGGTAAAGAGCTTCATATGCAGGATTCTCCTAAGCAGTAACAGAGAGTGGCTGTAAGCCCAATAGTTCAGTTGGTGGAGGATATTTTTCAGGTAAAATGAGGTGCCTGAAAGAAAGATGTAAGACAGACTGGGAGCCAAGCCACCTCTCTGAAACCACATGAAAGAAAGACTGGGGAGGGAGTGGTTCACAGATTGGTTCTCTGAAATTTGAAGTGTGGTCCTCCTCTATACACTACTTCTTCAGCATAAAATATTCATGATGAAGGATATACTCCCTGTCATTGTCCTCAAAAATTATTCTGAAAGACAGGACAAAATCCATGGACTTTGTCCTCCGATTCCTCCCACCAAAAATCTGTTGTAATTGTGAGTTCAACTCTCAACCAGTACGGGTAATTGCTGAACATGTGCAGCCAGAAAAAGTTTTGGGAACTGATAAATGAATTGTGCAAATATTCAATCAAATTAGGCATATTAGGCATACGGATAAGCTCTCCAATTTCCACAGAAGAAATATCATAATATCTCTCCCATGCCAAATCTTTCTTCTCCACCTTCGTCAAAACTTTGCTTGGAATTCCAGCAAATTGTCGTAGGTGGAGTCCGCACACTCCACATCCTCTTTGTAACCATCTTGCACAAATTTAAAGCCTTCTCAATCAACTGCGCCCACCCTATTTCAGTAGAATCTCAAAAAGAGCCCGCATAAGCCAACAGGCACTCTGCATAAAAGACATTTATGATCAAGTAAGAAAAGAAAAAGCTGGATACGACATTATTCACAAGAAACGGGAAACCTGATTTAGAGAAATACCACGTTCGACATCAGAGAAAGACCCTCAAACTTCAGCCGCGAAATACAAGGTTGGAGCAAAACATTGATTTTGCACTAGGCTCTTCCAAGCTCTCCTCAACAGGAATGGTGGGCGCACTATCTAAAAGCTTTGCCAGCTCCATCATTTTGTTTCACTCTTTTTGGTAAGTAATCTTTATTCAGAGGGTGTGCAAAGCACAAAAAGTACAACTGGTGAGTGAGATCCTCACTAGACTATGAAACAAGGAAATGAAACTACAAACTCCTTAACTCAATAAACCTACCAGCACGCATCACACGGCATTGATTACTTTCGGCCAATCTAACGAACCTCTCTAAACCAATAGTTATCCTTTCTAATGCCAGCTCCATCATTTCATCCTGTTTAACTCTGACATATTTAAGAGAAAATAGCCGACTTGCTCACTATACCCATTGTTCAATGTGTTATATAATAGTAGCTAGCAATGCAGCCTAGACCTTTAACTTGGAAATAGCCGGTTTTCCAGTCACACTTCACAAAAATATTCTTGTCCAAGATGGTAGCAGCAGAATGGATCTACAAAGAAAACAAAAGAAAATAAGTTGACCACCAGTCAAGTCCACCAATCATAATCTATCCATGTTGGAAATATAATGTACATTTCAGGAACATTATGCAATAGGCAAAGGACCATGTGAAGCTCATACTATGAGTAAAAGTGTCACTATGATTCAAATTTGATAGGCTGGGAGTCTGTTTCACATGGAAATGCCGGCATTCCATGACAAAACATTGCGGAAGTTCTGAAAACAACACTAAAAGAACTTATCATAAAAATGGTCACCATACTTTACACTTTTGTTCAGTTTAATGACTCGACATTTTTTCTCTCCTATTTTGGACTGTACTTTCAATTTTTTTCAATTTGGTGATTTCATTAAGTGCTTGGTGCAATCACTTTAACAGACGTAAAGTTATTTCCTACACAGCTTTTATCTGTTTTTTTTTTAAAAAAAAAAGCTTTTTCATGGCTTTATCTTTTATCTTATATCTTTCTCACGTGGCTTTAAGTAAAATTTGAAGTTTTTTCAGTAAAGAAGGGGAAACCACAACCTGTTACCCTCATTGACTGTTAAAACAAACTTTATTTAGCTTCAATTTTAGTGGTGAACCTTCAATTACAGTTGGTGGACAGTGGTGGACCTCCAATTTCAGTAGCAAATATGACCGTTGTGAGGTTGGACAATATTGTAATTTCAAAGATATGGCCATGTCTTGCTTTTGTTTAACCAGGTATATTATAATTCTGTGTCATTTACTTTTAGACAAAAACCACCTAAGAAAATTACAGAACCACCAAATTGAAAGTACAGACAAAAATAGGTGAGGAAAAAAAAATATAAGTCTCTAAATTGTAAAAAAGTGTAATGTACACTAACCATTTTCAAAATTAGTTCAAAAAACTAATGTATAGTTAACTTTTGTGACAGAATTTCTTCTCAAGTTCCTAAGAAATCCTACATCGCAAAACTGAAGCTAAAACAGATATCAGGTCATGATTAGGATATAGGAGTGTCAAATAACTACAAATATTTTCTCTATTCAAAAAGCAATTTATTTTCAACACATGCAAAGCGCACTTTGAGATGTGCAACAGGGACACACTCAGGTGACTCAGCTAAAAGCCACAAAGACTTTACTCGAGGTGCCCACGTATAGACGTACTGGCGACATATAGAAGGGATACGCTGTGATAGGTGTAGACCCCATTCTTTAGGGTTGAACCATCCCTTCTTCTGAGTTCTGAGTGTACAAAATCCTGCCCAGTTAATTCGTTATATTCTCCAGCTCTTATACACCTTAATTGTTGTTCAATTTAATTTCAAACTAGGGAAAATACTGATAAATTAAACAGGCTTCAGATAAAATTAGGAAACAGAAAATTATTAGATGAAGCCCTGTTTGAAACCTAGTCAATCTCTGCTGACTGGTGAATTTCAACTCTTTTGGACAATAATATAAATCGGATTACTCTGGGAGAAAACAAATGAGATCGCTGACATGTGGGATGAAAACTGTGTTCTCTAACGTCAAGGTATGTTTGTGGGACGCGCCGAAGGGACCGCCCACGCCTCGAGGCATAACCGTTTTTGCATACAGTAAAAAAGAACTGTGAATTTCACAGGATAAAGAAAACAATACCAAATCCTAAACAGTAAATGATCGAGTAAAACCTAAAACAATGGAAACGAAAAACGAAGGGCAAGGGCAAAGGGACAAAATATAGAAAAAGAAACAAAAAAACTGATAACTTTGATTCTTACCAGATCAGCTCTCCATTTCTCCAAGAGTAAATCTCTAGTCAGATCCTCAGGAGACAAACCATAGAGAACCAGATATTACGCAACATGCTATCCAATTCAGTTGCACGCTTCTCTAGCATTCTGAACCGTTCCTAGAACAATCTCTGCAGTTAACTGATTATCCAAAGTAGATACAAACTGGCTTTCAATGGCAAGCTGCTGATACATGAGTGACAAGTAGTACTGCGGTTCAGTTTGCCCTTTTATTACAATTCCTTCCTCATAACTGTCATACTGAGGCCTCCCTGCAGGACCAAGCATCTGCATAACATCCAGTGGATTCCGTTCGGTCCATGCTCCTTTATCTGGATTCTATGGAAGGCTCGACTTTTTTATTTGCAGCTTCTACATTCTCTTTTTTCACCGAAACTTTTTCTGACATGTTCTGTTGTTCTGTACTGCCTCTTTCACTACTCTTACTTCCTATACCTTCCTCCTTCTCTTGCTTTTTTAGCCATACTTGCTTCGTAGTCACCTCTATCTGCGGCTTTTTTGGGCAGCTTTGTTCCGTGTGCCCAAACACCTTGCACTTGCTGCAACTAGGGGGCTTCCAGTTATACTCAAATGCAACTTTGTATGCTCTTCTCTGATCTAGTACCACTGGTATGTCTTCTGGATATGGACATTCTGAGTCAATTTCTATGCACACCCTTGCATATGAGGTTCTCGCCATGTTCTCTGTAAAGTCTATCAGTGAACATTGGGACTCCAATGGCACTCCCCACTTGGCTGAAGCCATTTTTATTCCACATCTCCATAGGCAATCCTTTTACAATCACCCATATTGGGATTGTTTTTAACTCTCTTGTTTCCGCTTCAACAAAAATTACTGACTTACCATTTACAATTGTCGGAGGTACATAACTCAGTTCTTCTTTTCCAGCAGCCCCTTTCCCTATCACTTCGGACCAAGTACTCTTTGGTTTTATCTCGCTCTCGTTCTGTTTCTGCTTCTCTTCAGTAACCGCAGTCTCAAGTGTTGCTTTTGTACCAATCACATCTTGCTTGGCCTGAAAGTCTCCTCCTTTCTCAAGCCGTGTTTCACTTTCTAAGTCTTTCAGATCCTTGTTAACATGTCTTTCACCTACTCTTGCACTATTACTTGAGGACGAAACAACTTCCACTCCTGGTACTCTCGTCGCTTTAAAATATCGTTCAACGTCATTCTGGAGTTTCTCGAGTGTTTCTTTTGTGTACAGCGTTGGTGTATCAGATGACTTACTTTCATTGCCTTCCTCTTCATGGATCTAGTATGGTGTGCCTGTTAATATGATTCACCTATTGCTAGTTTACCACTTGAAAAATGCCAAAGGTGATGTCAATTTATTGGGCAAAGCAAATGATGAAGCTTATCTGTAAGTAGGTTGAACTAAAGGAAGTGAACTAAAAATCAAATGGAATGGGATGGAATTACGACAGCAAAAAGTACCTCATTTCCTTTGTCGCCATAGCTAAACATACTTCTTTCTCCATTTTAAACATTCAGCTTTGCCAATGGATACAAAAATACGACTCTAGTTGGTCCTAAAAGAAAAAGGGAAAACAAAATATTAATACTGAGCTAGATTATAAAAAAAAAAAATGCAGCTGAATACAATATTGAAAATTAAAATTAAGTAAAAAATTTGACATTTTTATTAAGTTAAAACACCTAATGGAGGTAAGAACAATAAGAAAAGGTCATCATAATTGAGCCCCACCTTTCTAAGAGGAACCCCTTTTCCTAGAGCACACTGTCTCTTAGGACAATGTCTCTCTCCACCCTTTTCTGATTCCCCTTTTCCTAAATTTCATATCCAGTCAGTCTGTTCACCAGTAATCCCCACAAGAACATTCCCCACTCTTGAAATGGTGAAACCTCTTCCCATCTCTCACTACAATTTCCCTCTCAACCACTTTAGACATGAACTTGAATGCAGTGTGACAATCTCCACATATTCTCAAGTTCTTAAGAACTCTAATTGTTGCTTCACGAGGCTGCTTCAGTAGCCCATACCCAACTGCCAACTTTTCACTGTGAGTAGATAATACATACTCTTTCTGCTCAAATCCCACATCATGCAACACAAACTTGGTGTCTGGTACATAACCCAACTTCCTCATCTTCCCTCCCAACTCCTCAAGAAAATTATATACCTCTTGCACCTCTGGGTGCATAGTATCATTCACCAAGAATACATGAACCTTACGGGCTACCTCTATCCAACTACAACCAGGCTCCTTCTTCACACCTTTGTCCCTCATCAATTTCCGCACATTAGCCATATCAGCCCAACGGCCCACGTTGGCGTACATGTTTGATAACAGGACATAAGTCCCATCATGCTGTGGCATCAAATCCATGAGTTTTTGTGCAGCTTGGACACCAAGGTCCATGTTTCCGTGAATCCTGCAACCGGCAAGAAGTGCCTCCCATACAAGAGCACCAGGCTCAAAAGGCATTGTTTCAATAACCTGTTTGGCTTCTGAAATTTTCCCAGCTCGACAAAGCAAATCAACAAATCGCGCATAATGGTCCTCACCAGGGTTTATGCCATACATCTGTTTCATGCAATTAAAATACTGGCACCCTTCATTCACTAAACCTGCATGGCTACATGCAGAGAGAATTGTGAGGAAAGTAATTCGATCAGGTAATATATTCTCCTTCAGCATCTCCTTGAAGAGCTTAAGCGCCTCTTCTCCATGCCCATGCTGTCCAAGAGCTGCAATCATGGCATTCCAGGACACAGAGTCCACGTAAGGCATTGTGATAAAAACATGGTGTGCTGCCTCGACTACCCCACACTTTGCATACATAGTCATCAAAGCATTTCCCGCGGATAGGCTTGACTCAAATCCAAAGCGAACAAGCTGAGCATGGAGTTGCCTTCCATGCTCCAACGCTCCAAGTCCAGCACAGGCAATGATCGCACCTGCAAACGTATAATCGCATGGTTCATGGTCTTCCACTCTTAGGCAGTTGAATAACTTGAGTGCTTCCTCACCTAAACCATTCTGAGCAAATCCTGAAATCATAACCGCCCAAGTCAAAAGATTTTTTTCTGGTATCACATCAAACAATTGTTTTCCATCACCAACACGCCCTGCATTGACATACCCAGATAAGATTGCATTCCACGAAACAAGATCTCTCTCCAACATCTGATCAAAAATTCGACGTGCCCTATCAACTTCATTGCATTTCGAGTATAATGTCACCAAGGCATTGTTCCACAGGCAAAACAAAATGAGCCACAGACTTAAATTCTGTTCGAAGAATGTAACCATGCAACTGCTTCCCATGCCGTGACAATCCATAATTAGCACAAGCACTAAGCACACTAGTAAATGTAAACTCATCAAGCATAATTCCCTCCAAATGCATTCTTCGAAACATATCTATCGCCTCTAAAATACGCCCATTATAAACATATCCTGAAATCATCGCATTCCACGCAACCTGTAACTTATCCGTCATCCCATCAAAAAGCAACTTAGCAGAATCAATCTCACCAATCCTAACATACCCTGTAATCATAGTAGTCCACGTCAACTCATCTCTAACACGCATTTCATTAAACAACTTCCTAGCCGAGTCCATCGACAATAAACACGACAATGCCATGGCACATTTCACATAAAGAGACACAAGTGCATTAAGCACAGAAACAACTGTTTCAGTCCCTGACTTGACAACACCACAATGTAACTGCTGACACTGTCTTACGTCATTAACTACAAGTGCCAAAGCACTAAGTACACTACTAAAAGTAAATGTATCAGGTCGAAATTGATCCCGTCTCATTTCGCTAAATAACTTAACGGCATTATAACCGTCATTGTTATGAGAGTAGCCAGTGATCATAGCATTATAAGAAACAGTATCACGGATTTTTAACGGAGTTGAGTTAAGTATATCACGTGCGTGAATTAAGTCTCCTGCGTTTGATAAAGCAGCGATTAAGGTAGTGCGTGCAACGATATCAGGTTCGGGAATTGCGTCAAATAATAGGCGGGCAGAATTTAAGTCACGTGACTTGGAATAAATGTCGATTAGACGGTTTAGGATGTGACCACGTGGCTTGAATCCGGATGTGATCATTTGAGCGTGGAGTGTACGGGCGAGTTTGTGGGATGTGGGAGTTGGTGGGCAGCATAGTTGTAGTTGGGACGCATAGTGGTTGGCTAGTGAACGGGTGTCTGTTTGACGAAGGAGTTTTGTAAGTGGGGAGGAAATGGAGCCTGTGGCTGAATTCATGTCTGAGATTAAAAGAATCGGGAATCATGCGGTTACGTACTAGCTTACCACGTAAGACAATGGAAGCGGCTATTTGCTGGGCCTAGACCAATGTGCGCCAATAATACATACTGTGGAATTCAAACCGCGAATCACTCTTTTAATATATAATTGCGGCTCACGAGTACTGGAGGTGGATTGGAATAATTGAAGGTACTGAAGATATTACTTATTGTTTCTACCTTCCTGTCTCTTTTTGGGTTTTCTGTGTTTGGACAACTCCCAAGTTTAATATTATGTTTCCGAAATCAAGAACCTGTCGGGGTCAGTACTGTGAGAAGCAAGTGGGCGTTATGTGATTATGTAAGAGTCTTTTCCAGTACCTCCTCCCACCTGCTTCCGCCAATACTGATCCTGACACAACCCTACTATTTTTAATTGTTATTTAAACAATAGCAAGAAAACTGATCTGCTTCAGCATTATAGAACTGATACCGCTAACTCATGGTCCTCCCTATCTTGGTTATGGGGAGGGACCCTTTTTTTTTTTGGTTCACGGTGCAGCTTCCCAGACCGCCGAGAGATATGTGTGTTCTTGGGTGGTTGGAACCAAACCCAGCCTGGAGGCCACCACCCAAGCCCCTTGGGGACAGACCCCGATGATCCCCACTTCATGAGACTCAAACTCGGGACCTCATGGGGGTAAGTACACACCAACGCCCTCCCTTACCAGTTGGGTTATCATGTTGGGTGCTCTATGGAAAGACTACATGGGAGGGGAGGGACTATAATTTTTATTATGTTTATAGAACCAACATCTCACCTATTGTAGATTCCTTTCTTAATGTTAGAGAGACCTACTGTATTAACCTAAAATCTAAACACTAAATATTAATGGGTTAACTAGTATTACCCCCTACTAGATGAGCCAATTAGGATTTCTCCCCACTAGATGGGAAATTAGGGTTTCCTCCCTAAATACACACAAAAAAAAAGTCAAAGTGGGTTGACCGAAAAAATTTTGTGTGTATTTAGGGGGGAGACCCTAATTTCCCATCTAGTGGGAGAGAAATCCTAATTGGCTCATCTAGTAGGGGGGTAACACTAGTTCACCCAATATTAATAAGAACTCAGAAATTACAACCTACAACTAACCCTAGAACTCTCTCTCTTTCTTTCTCTTTCTTTTCTCTCCTCCTTTCTTTTGTGCGGCCTCCTCTTTTCCTCTCCCTCTTCTTCTTTTTATATGCCTCATTCTCGCCATCTAGCTCGTCCACTTGTTCTTCCATCTTTCGGTCCTTTTGCTACCGTACTTATGCCACGTCCGCGGTTTAGGGTTCTGCGGCTACAATCTGATGCTCCTCGACTTTCCCTATTATGTTACCTCTTATTCTTTCTCCTGTTGACCTAGTCCACATCTTTTCACTGGGCCACTATCATATTCCTTCTCCATTTCATCTGGCTCGTTCATCTGTCCTTCTATCCCAAGGTCCCTCTTTCTGTCGTACCCATGCCACGTCCACGGTTTAGAGTTCTGCGGCCACGATCCGATGCTCCCCAATTCCCCCTGTTATGCTACCTCATATTCCTTCTCCTGTTGACCTAGTCCATATCTCTTCACTGGGCCACTACAAATGCCCCTTCTCGACTCCACGGTTCCTTTAATGGACCCGGGGTCGAGAACTCCCGCCGCTTCGTTATTTGTCTTTAATATCTCTTTCATCGGTTTGCGTGTGATGTGATGGCAATCATCACGCGCATTTTCGGCCGCCCCTCGTACCTCGAGCTTCCACGTGTCACCATTCGGCTGGATTACTGGCCCGACTCTTCGATTTTCACACCCATTGTAATTACCATCCTGCCCCTCCCCTATTTAAATTCCATCGCTCTCTTCTTTTTCTCACTTTTGTTTTCGCCAGCTTCCTCCATCTTCTTTTGCTTTGCAAACTCGTCCCCTCCGATCAGTCTCCGGCTCGTGCTTGTCCTTTCTTTCTCCGACGCGTTTTCTTCCCTTCCAGCACTCCCCTTGGGCTTGTCACTCCTCTCTTCCCTCTCGTAGGTACGTTTCCTATTGCCTTTGCTCTTTTGTTGACACTGTGTATTTGAATAGATTCAAATTCTTGCACTTGTACTTTCTTCTCGTTCCCCATGTCGGGCTCCGAATCCAGTGGCCCCTCTTCTTCCCAGTCTAAAAGGGTAGCGTCTCCACCCCCTCTTGCCCCTGCTGCGGCCCCATCCACCCTCTGGTCGTCAGGGTTCCTTACTGCCGCCTCCCTCTGGGTGCCGTAGGCCTAATTTGAATGCGATTAGGGTTGCTTACGAGATTCCGACTGACATAGGTATAGAACACGTGCCTTCCGTCACCCATTACCCTCACCTGGTTCCCTGCAGACCGGGATATCTTATTATTACAGTAGGCCAAATTGTCGCCGGTCTTCGGCTTCCCCTCACCCTACTTGATGTAGAGGTGTGCAACCACTTTAACATCCCCCTTGCCAAGGCATAGGGAATTTCTGGAGAATCATGTATGCCGCGAACTCATATAATAAAACTGGAGAGCCTAAGATCACAAGCCGCGATATCTTCTCTCAATACTACCTTAAGAAAAGTACCAAGGATGTCAGTGTGGGGTACCAATCTTTTTGTGTATGCCCTCAAAAACTATCTTTCCTACTCCGTATCACCTCCTCGGATAAAGTGTGGCACCATTACCTTTTGTACGTGTCGGGTCTATTTATGTTTGTGGACATCCCTTCTGACTTAGCTCTTACCCATCTCGCCTTCATAACTAGTGGTGAGTGTCTTATCTCTTCTCCTCTCTCTTGATGTGTTGCCCCTGTTATCACTGAGCCGCGATTTTTTTCTGTTTTGCAGGTTGGCGGCCAGATTCCAAGTCAGGAATTTATTCCCACATCTCGTGTCCCATTTTCCAAAGACTCCGCGACCTTGGTCCCGCAAGCCGACCCGACCGCCTCGGCATCCATCCCACCATCGCTACGCTTCTATCGCCCATCCCCGATTTGCAAACACATCGACACATCTCGCGACCCTTTTACCGTCCTCCCCCTCCCAAAGAGCGGAAGCCCAAAGCATCCCCTCCTCCAAGACATAGACCTAGCTCCCATACCTCCTGCCGCCAGCATCTCCCAACTTCCTCAAACTCCCCTGCCCCAGAACACGTCCCATCTTACCGTTCTATCTCCACCTGGGACGACCAATACACTTCACCTCACTCCCCTTCCACTGAGATGGACGTCCACAAGCAAAAATTGTATGATAATGACTCCGATGAGGATGAAGTGATAGAAGTTCCCTCCAGTGAAGTGCAAGCGCATGTTGTCCAGCCTCCCTCCAAGAGGCAGCGGACTAATATATCCAAAGACCCTGCCCCCACCACTCAGTAGGCTTCTGCCTCCACGGAACAAGCCCCTACCTCTTCACCCTCGCTCTGTTGTCTCCTCCCCCCGCACACGCCGGTCTGGCAAAGAACCAGTGTTGCCCACCGCCCCGGCATCCGGACTTGCCGCGGTAGAGGACTTATGTCCAATCTTCAAGGTGCGCAACCGTTGGGTGAATACGGCGGATTCCGCTCTGGACAACGCCGCCGTAGCCTCTTTCTTATTTTATAACTCTCACTTGCCCAAGGACATTGCATATGC
This sequence comes from Coptis chinensis, assembly GCF_015680905.1. Taxonomy (NCBI): domain Eukaryota; kingdom Viridiplantae; phylum Streptophyta; class Magnoliopsida; order Ranunculales; family Ranunculaceae; genus Coptis; species Coptis chinensis. The sequence continues at coordinate 45,726,488 of NC_141456.1, forward strand.
GGACGGGGGTTCGTTCGACCAGCACCGTACTTCGTTGTACACCAATTGGGAAAGGGTACAACTCTCTCTCTTTCTTTTTTTTTTTTTTTTTTATCTATTTATTTATTTAAGTAGAAATGTTATTGATAATGATAACGAGTTTTACAAATAATTAGGATAAGCGTGCAACAAGCTGCGCCGCAAGTCCTTTCTGAATGGCGAATCCTATTCTCCTAAATACAAACTCGTTGGAACTAGCTGCCATTACGTTGCAGTCCATAACTTTCTGCAATCTCTTAAGGAGCTCAACAGACTGTTGTGCCAAGAAACCAAAAGTGTCAAAACTGAAAGGAATGAAACAATGTTGGTTAGCTCTACAAGCATCCTCGTGTTTCTCAATTTTCCATACCACTGCTCTATTAACTACTTCTCCCACCTCAAAGACTCCATTCCCAAGCCCTACCAACGGAGAGTCTCCAGTTATATCAACACACGCATGCCTCCCCTCAGACCAACTGTAGACCAATACATCCACAAGCTGAAGTGTCGATCTTCCCTCATTCGGATCAGTGAGAAAATTCACGAGAGCCTCCTTCTTCACTTGTACCCCAGCCCTCCAAAATGCATCACATAAAATATCTCTGACATGATCATGTCAGTATTTGAAACATGGAAAATGTCTACAATGTACTGCATGGTTTTCGAAAGCATCTAGTCTACTCTTTTTGCAAACAGGGCATAGACCACCATTAGAGTACAAAGGGATCATGAGACGGTACCGAAGAATAGAACGATACTCTACCGGCGACATAAGTTGTCCAAGTCCCTCCATCGGAATAGCAAGTAGAAAATCTTTTGCATGCTCCGATTGCAAGCATCCAATGATTGTTTTCTGACGAGCAGATAGCATAAACTCCCTCTCAAGACTAGCAACAATCTTACCATAGAACGCTTACATCAAAAATTTTTTTTTTTACTCATATTCTTCTGTAATTTCAGGTGAGCATGGACATCTCCTTTATGATACGCGGCCTTTTCAGCGCCAAAAATAAAGTGATAGCCCTGGAGCAAGAACTCGACGGCCTTGCTGGCTTAAGAGCTGTCAATGCTGGTCTCCAAGTCAATCTAGAAGCTACCAATTTGGCTAAAGTCAAGGCGCAGGATGAGCTCCGGTCCGCGGAATCATCTCATGAGCAATGCATTGATAAAGCCAATGAACGCCTGAGCAATCAAAGGGAAGTGCTCCTCCATCAACACCAGCTCAACATGGACGCCCTTACCCAACAACACAAGGAAGCCATGGACACCCTTAGTCAGAACCATCAGGAGGCCACTGCCAAACTGTTACAGCAGCATCAAGATGACATGACTGTTTTTCGCAACCACTTCAAGGCCTTGGCCGACAAGAGGGTGGCCAAGAAGGTCCAGGGTGAGCTCTCGCAGCTCACACAGGAGGGCCGCCTTCTCCCAGAAAGGCCTACCACCTCGTTGATTGAATCCCATGAAGTCGCAAAGGAAGGCGTTTCGGCCACTGAAGTCATCCCCGAGCACCATGTGCTTCTCCACATCTTTGGTCAGTCCCTTGCCCTCTCCTTAGCGTATTCCTAAGATTTTCACCCCCGAAGCTTTCCTCATCTCATTAAGGCACTTCGTTGACTCTACTAAGTCGTGCGGTGTGCCCAGTTAGGCGGTGCATTCAATCGTAGGCCAATTCTTTGCCCTATGTACATCTTGCATCTCAAATCCGCGGAGGGCTCATCCCACTCCGTGGGCTCGATCAAACCATGACTTGCCGGCACAACTCATCTGGTTCCAGGCTCCCTCCAGCTCTAGTGTCAGCGAAGGGCTTATCCAGGGCTTATCCCCTCCGCTGCTTCTCCCTCTAATGGCCATAGCTCTAGTGTCAGCGAAGGATTCACCCCCTCTGCTGCTTCTCCCTCTGATAGGCGTAGAAGCCCGATGGGGTCACTCTCATTACCCCATGTGTCTCTTGCATCTCTGATCCGCGGAGGGCTCATCCCACTCTGCGGGCTCGATCATGCCATGATTTGCGGGAACAACTCATCTTGTCCCAGGCTCTTTCCAACTCTACTATCAGTGAAGGGCTCCTCCCCTCCACTGATCCTCCCTCTGATGGGCGTAGAAGCCCACTGGAGTCAATCTCATTGCCCCATGTGTCTCTTGCATCTCTGATCCATAGAGGGTTCATCCAGCTCCGCGGGCTCAGTCATACCATGACCTGCTGGAACAACTCATCTTGTTCCAGGCTCCCTCCAACTCTAGTGACAGCGAAGGGCTCATCCCCTCTGCTGCTTCTCCCTCTGATAGGCGGAGAAGCCCAATGGAGTCTCTCCCATTGTCCCATGTGTCTTTTACATCTCTGATCCGCAAAGGAATCATCCCGCTCCGCAGGCTCAGTCATGCCATGACCTGCTAGAATAACTCATCTTGTTCCAGGCTCCCTCCAGCTCTAGTGACAGCGAAGGGCTCATCCCCTCTGCTGCTTCTCCCTCTGATGGGCATAGAAGCCCGATGGAGTCTCTCGGATTGCCCCATGTGTCTTTTGCATCTCTGATCCGCAGAGGGCTCATCCCACTCTGCGGGCTCAGTCATGCCATGACCTGCTGGAACAACTCATCTTGTTCCAGGCTCCCTCCAGCTCTAGTGACAGCGAAGGGGTTCCCCTCCACTGCTTCTCCCTCTGATGGGCGTAGAAGCCTGATGGGGTCCCTCTCATTGCCCTATGTGTCTCTCATATCTTTGATTCTCTATCTGCATTACTACTTAGACATCACACATAGCAACAAAGTTCGTTTCACAAAAGTGCTGCGATTTTATATTTACATACAGCTTTTCTGGATTTTCCTTACATTGCACGACAACTTCATTACATTCAATTGCAAAAAAAATTCAACATTCTGACATTCCAAGGCTTCTCTATCAGTTTCCCCTCCATTGTTCGTAGCTTATAAGTACCAGACCCTCCTACATCCACCACGGTGTATGGCCCTTCCTAGTTCGGACCCAACTTCCCATCCTTTTCATTCTTTGTACTCGGAGTCACTCGGCGGAGCACCAATTCTCCCATCTTGAATTGCCGCGGTCTGACCCGCTTGTTATATTGCCTTTGTAGCCGCCTATGATACTCTTCTAATTGGATGCATACTGAGTCTCTTCTCTCTTCCGCCATATTCAAGTCCCCTGCTAAGATACGCCAGTTCGACCCCTCCTCCACGGCCTTGGTTCGCATGGTGGCAACCACCATCTCTGAAGGAATCACGGCCTCTATGTCGTAAGCCAAAGCAAATGGTGTTTCCTTGGTGGTGGTCCGGGGTGTAGTTCTATAAGCCCAAAGAACATGGTTCAACTTGTCTGCCCACGCGCCCTTCTTGTCTTCCAACTTTTTCTTAAGGTTGTTCATTATAGTTTTGTTGGAAGATTATGTCTGTCCATTGCCCTTAGGGTTGTAGGGGGCCAAGAACCCCGGTTTCACCTTGTACGCCTGCAGGAACTTCATCACCTTTGCTCCTGTGAACTGTTTTCCATTGTCTGCAATGATGGCATACGACAGTCCAAACCGGCATATGATGTTTTCCCATAGAAACTTAATCACCTGTGGCTCCTTCACCTGTTGCAAAGGTACGACCTCTATCCATTTAGTGAAGTAGTCCGTGGTTGCTAGCATATCTCCTTTTACCGCTAGTCATGGGCAATGTTCCTACGATATCCATCGCCCACATAGCAAAATGCCACGGACTTGAGACATTATGCAGGGGTTCCACGGGGGCGAATATCAATTGTGAAAACCTGTGGCACTTGTCACACTTCTTAGCAAACTCCACCGTATCCTTTTTCATATGGGGCCAAAAGTAGCCCTGCATTAGCAGTCGGGGTGTCGTAGTCCTCCCGGCGGAGTGGCTCCCATAGTCCCCCTCATGCAATTCTGCCAGCACCTCCAAGGCTAACCACGGTCCCAGACATTTCAACCACGGTCCCCCCATTAGATGAGCCAATTAGGATCCCCCAATTAATATTAACTCACCAACAATTGTTGAGAATTTCTAATTTCTTATCTAACTCAAAATAAAAGTAACTTGTAAGGAAATAATGACCAATTAAACACATTAATTTTCAAAGATCAATTTATCAAAACCCTTGGTATAAAGTTACTAACTCACCAACCATTCTTCTATTTCATTTTTATACCTCTTGTTAGTTTTTCTGAAACTTCATTAAATCTTAAATGCTAGTTCTAGATTTATGGAGAATACACTAGGTGAAAACATGGTTTTTTTTTACTCCTAGCCCGGATAGGAATTGACGGGTACTAATAGTCAACAATATATTTGACGGGCTTTTTATTAAATTGATGTTCCATAACTGTCAAACAAAAAATTGATGGTCCACCATTGTCAAGAAAAGTTTCCCTGAAATCCTAGTCGAAGCGCAAATACCTTTCCCCCCAAAATTTTCGCTCTTTTCCAATTTTCTCTCTTTCGGTTTCTATTTGGTTAAAACTCAAAACCAAAAACTCACCGTCATATACAATCTCCTTCCATACCTCACAAGCAGCAGCTACTTCAAGGCTCCATTTGCAAGCCTCGTGGATAATTTCATTACCTTGTTCCACCTAAAGCTAACAATTTCATCTTTACAGCAACTTCAAACAACTTCCGCCAAAGCTAACAAATTCAGCAAGCTTCAATTTCACCGGTTTGTTTTTTTTTATTCAGAAAAGATGTTACTTTTTCTTTAATTAGTATATTAGGATGATGCATCTTTCTCATGAAATTTATTGGAGTTGCTGAGGGTTTGTTTATGATAGGGGGGTGTATTAAAAAATTGCTTTGTGAATATTTCATTGTTGTTGTGGGGTGAATTATTAAGTGATTGAGGAGTTTTAGTCAGTTCAATTTATTGAATTTGTAAGAAATGAATGACTAAAAAAAAAACAATTTCAAAGAACTATCATTCCGTTGATAAACAATTTGACTGGAGTTTCGCCTACTCTTCTTTTGAATAAGTCTGAACTTAGGTACAATTTCTTTGTAGTTATTTCAATTATTTATGGTACCTGCAACTCTATGAGCAAATTCATCTATTACATATGTTGGATATATCTGTTACTAGCTTTGAGCCTAGAGTGAAATATCATTTTTGTAGTATTGCAATCAGTACTTGTTGTATCTTGTAGCATTTAGTATGTAGTTGTTTATTTTTGTAGAAGATTGTATGGTACTTGTATGTTGTAGAGATATAAATTGGTATCATAACCCTTTTTTTTTTCCCATTCTTATAATGGGTTGCGTCAAAACTCTAACTTTTTAAAATGGTTGTTTTGTATATACACTATTACAACTAGTTTTGATCAAATTTTAGTTAGTTTGCATCTCCTAAAGGTTTGTGTTTTTTTTTCTTTGTTTAAAAAGACTTCTTTGTTTTAAGAAATGAAACACATATCATTATCGTTATTATTGATATTGATATGTTATTGTTACTACGAATTAATATTGTATAACGTTGTGTCTTTTTATTGCTTTATCAAAAAATTTGAGTAAATTATTGTTGTTAAAATTGTGAGTTTTCACCATTCGTTTTACTGAGTAATGGAAGTTTTTTAATCCTTTAATTGGATGCATTTCTTGGTGAAGATGTTGGTTTGTCGTGTTGAGGGTGTTGTCCATCAATTCTAACTATTTTTTTTTATAAATTATATTTTTTCAACATGGTGAGGGTGTTGGTTTGTCGAAAATGTTATTCGTGTGGTGGTTGTCTAATGTAGGGGCTAAACTACGAATTTAGAGTGAGGGGGAGGGAGGGGGCATAAACATAGTAAAAAAATTTAGTTGCATATCGACTCATGAAATTTTTGATTATATGGCTTTCACTACCACTACCACAAGTTTAATTTAATTAGTATGTTCTTGGTGATGTAATATTACTCGTTTGTGCGTGTGTGTTGCAAGTCATATTAGTTAGTATGACACTTTATTTGATATGCAAGTGGCATTTGTACTGATTTTTTTTTGTTGTAAAAGATGTCTACGAAAGTGCCAAGCAAGGCATGGATGAAGGCACCGACGTTATCTACAGAATACATTGAAGGTGCTCGTTCATTCATTAAATTTACCCAAAATAGTTTGGGGAAAAAAATTGACTGGTACTGCTGTCCTTGTGTTGACTGTGGTAACCAAGAGAAGAGATCAGTTGAAGATATTTTTTACCATTTGATTCGTAAGGGTATAACAAGCTCTTACACAACATGGGTTCAACATGGAGAGCGTTCTTCCAGAAAAAATGTCAATGCTAGTGTTACTAGTGCCTTAACTTGTGTTGGTAATGAAGAGATGCTTCCAAGAATGGTAGAGATGGTGAACGATACATTTGGGCATAGTCAACCTAATAACTTGGACGCATGTCTGGATGAGGTGGATGAGAATCAAGATAAAGATGATGCTCCTGATGGTGATATTTTACTAGATGATATTCAAATCAATATACATAAGGATGTTCGGTACAAGAAATTGATGGAAGATGCATTACAACCCTTGTATCCTTCGTGTGAAGGTGAACATTCAAAGTTGTCAGCAACAATTGAGCTATTGGGGATGAAGTCTAGACATCGGTGGTCCAATAATAGTTTCGCACAGTTACTGGGATTCTTAAAGAGGATTCTACCGGATAATAGTACATTGGCTGTTAAAATGGATAATGCTAAAAGTATGATAAAGGCATTGCGTATGAAGTGTGAGGTTATCCGTGCATGTCCAAATGATTGTATTTTATACTGGGGGAAGGATAATGAAATAGAGTTAGTTGTCCCATATGTGGTGTGAGCAGATGGAAGCTAGCTGATGAATCCAAGCCAAGGGCTAAACCTTTGCCAATGAAGAAGCTAAGATATTTTCCTTTAACAGAAAGGTTGCAGAAGATGTATAGTGTGTCGTGGCTTGTTGAGAATATGACATGGCATGCAAAATCAGTTCCAAACCAAAGTCATATGCGGCACCCAGTAGATTCTTCTTGTTGGAAGTCTGTTAATTATCGGTGGAGCAGTTTTCATTGCTGAGCCACGTAATGTTCGATTAGGACTTGCAACAGATGGATTTAATCCATTTGGTAACAACAATAGCATTCATAGTTGTTGGCCTGTAATGATTGTCCCGTATAATCTTCCTCCATCTTTGTGCATGCGCAAAGAGTTTGTAATGTTAACACTATTGATTCCAAGTAATCAAGGAGGTGAAATTGATGTTTATTTGCTGCCACTTATTGAAGATTTCAGAAACTTGTGGTCCAAGGGGGCTGAAACTTATGATTCTTGCAGTATGAAAACTTTTAACATGAGAGCAATTTTATGGTGGACTATTCACGATCTTCCAGCATATGGTCATATTTCAGGACGTAGAATAGCAGAAAGGTACGCTTGCCCAGTTTGTAGTGAAGGGATAGAGTCGAAATGGTTAACAAATGGGAAGAAATTTTCTTACATGGGGTGTAGGAAATTTCTGAAAAACAAAAACCATCCTTTCAGAACACAGAAATCCCAATTTAATAGGAAGGAAAAACATGGAGAGCATCCTCGCCGTTTGGTTGGTTCAATAGTGAAACAGAAAATGAGCGAAATTCCTTATGTATACGGTAAGGTGAATGGTAAAAAGAGGAAGAGGGGTTCAAACGAGGTTAAGTTGACTGGTTGGTTGAAGGATTCCATCTTCTTTAAACTGGATTACTGGGAGGTATTTATTACCCATTCTTTTCAATATTCTATGTAATAGCATTGTAATTTATTATTGACCAAATCCATAAACTTCTTCTTGCTGCCACCATATCCTTGAACTTCTTCCTGTTTTTAGGCTTTTTCTTGTTGCCGGTACCATCCTTAGACTTCTTGCTGCCACTAAAAAAAGAAAATATCACCTTCCCTTTGGATTTTCTGGTAGTACCTCCATATCCATTTCCTTATTGTTGGCCTCACCCATTGGCAGTTGATCAGACTTGTAGGTCTTTAGGGTAGCAATGCCAAGTCTCTGTCTTTAGGCCTCACCCTTCTTGTTTCTGTATTATGCTCTTTTGATATTAAAGTAAATGGTTGCAGCAAGACTAGTTGACCAGTCTTTTATCTCAAGCATGTCCTGCTACTAGTTACTAGTATTGTAATTATATTTTGCATATACTAATACTCTTCTCACATTTACTACATCATCTTCCTATTCCACATAATGTAGACGTGATGCACGTTGAAAACAATGTTGCAGATAATCTCTTCTCTTTAATCATGAACACTAGTAAGTTGAAGGATGGTATGGCAGCACATAAAGATCTGAAGGCTATGAAGATCAAAAAGAAGTTGTGGCCTGTGAAAATTAATGGGAGGTTATCGTATGCTAAGGCTCCTTATTGTCTTTCCCGTTCTGAGAGGTCCTTGATTTGTAGAACTTTGCACCAATTGAAGGTTCCAATCGGATATAGTGCAAATTGGAAACATAATGTGAACTTGGATGATTTTCAATTGAAGAGTCTAAAGTCACATGATTATCACATCCTGTTACAGCACCTATTGCCAGTATTGTTGATGTATGTGTTCAAGAAACATAAGCCGTTGCATGCAGCTATTCGACAATTTTCTTTGTTCTTTAATGTCTTGTGTTCGAAGGTTATTTGTCGTGCTGAACTTGAAAAAATGGGACAACGTGTTGTGGAGTCACTATGTGTGTTTGAAAAGTATTTCCCACCATCTTTTTTTGTGTCCATGACACACCTTGTTTTGCATTTGGCGGAAGAGGCTCAAATTTGCAGACCAGTTAGATATCGTTGGATGTATCCATTTGAAAGGTCAGTGTTACTTCTGAAACTAATTATGTTATTCATTAGTTTTTTGTGTATATTTACATTGATTAATTACACACCACAGGATGATGAAAACATACAAATCGTACATAGGGAACCCAAAATTTCCAGAAGGGTGTATTGCTGAACAATACCTTATGGATGAAGCAATGAAATACTGCATGGAATATATCCCGTCAAGCAAAAGAGAAATACATAAGCAAGAAGAAAAGGCTGCCTTGGATGATAAAACTGAGTGTGGCTACCCTATTGATAAAAAAGGGAAGGACTACTTGCTTCCGAGTTTTCAATACCGGCAAGCACGCAAATGGGTTTTGAGAAAGTCAAGTAAAAATGTTGAGTGGGAAAGGTAAAATTAGATACCGCCTGCATTCAGTTTCATTTATTATGTCTCTCTACATTTTTAATAATAAATGTACATTGTTTATAATTACAGGAAGTACGAGACATACCTCCAAAGCTTCAAATCTAGGAGTAAAAGTCGTAGGGTCATTGCATCATCAGAAAAGGAGATGGAGTATATTCCTTGACTAAGGAAACAACTTGAGAAAGAAAAAGAGTCTAAATTCAAGATGCTTGCTGATGGGCCATCCTTTATTGCAAAGTCATAAAATTCCTACGCAATAAATGGATATGTTTTTTGTACGTATGATTCAGAAGCAAACTCAACAACCCAAAATAGTGGTGGTGTCTCAATGAAGGCTTTTACTAATTTCAGAGCAAGTGCCAAAGACAAAAATTTAGTGGAAGATGAAGCCACTTATTATGGAATCATTAGGTAGATACTTGAGCTAGATTACCATAAGTTTAAACAAGTAGTGTTCTTTTATGATTGGGTGCATATTGAAGATAAAAGAAATGAATGTGTCGTTGATCCATATACAAATCTGGTATATGTTAATTTGAGAAGGTACCAAAGAAATACGAATGAGGATGATGAACCATTCATTCTTGCTTCTGAAGCCGCTCAAGTTTTCTATGGCAAAGATCTTAGTAGATATAATTGGCATGTCGTCTTGCATGCTCCTAAGAGATTGAACCATGATGTGGATGTTTATGAAGACCCCTTAGTCTTTGAAGCAATGGCAAACTCAGATGGTTTAGCATCTGCTTTAATGGGTGATATTGATGGTGTTGAAGTTTAGTGGATAGTAAAGCGAAATCATATTAGTGCACACAGTTGTAACTCTTTTTTGCCGTGTGTCTGCTGATTTGGATATTGCATTTTTTTTTTAATTATTTTGTGTCTGCTGATTTTGCGTGTCTGCTGATTTGGTGTGACACTTATATATTGCATTTTATTTCTATTTTGCGTAAGTCAAGCTTTTTGAATATATCTAATCTTGAATGGTATGATGTTCTTGTTTGAAATCAGTTTGCATTTGGTGAATTCATTACTTACATTATGTCTAGAATTTGGTGAACTCATTATTTAGATTTGAATCAGTTATGTCGCAAACCGGATCTGATCAACCTAGTGACTATCAACTTGACTCTGAACCTAGTGACTCCGAAGAAATCGAGGAACAACATGAAAGTGAGGACCAACATACAGATGACTTAATGATATTGATTTTTTACATAAATGTTTAGTTGTTATTGCTTTTGCTTTGTTGTGTAATCTAATATATCGAAATCTTTATGTCCAAAAAAGCAAGTTCGGTTCAATTATAATGGGCTACCTGTTGGTCCTGGTTCTACTCAATTTGTCACCTTTATAGGCAAAATGGCTAGAATGCATTGTGCACCTCCTTACGCTGACTGCCCTACTGTGCTAGATGATATCAAGAAACACGGTTTTAAGAGAGTAACAGTAAGTACATTATACTCTTTTTTTTTTTTTAATGTTTTTCCCCTCTAAGTACATTTCTAAACACATTCTTCTTTGTGTTGAATGCATCTACTGCCAAGGAATCAGTTTATTCTATAATTTCCTTGCTGCCATGTCTCAATGCCATGCCCATACCATGTGCCACTGCTCACAGTTCAACTGACGAGCCATTGTTGGTTTCTATAACCTCACCTGTGTCGTTGCGTAGTGCTGCAGCCCATCTCCCCAATGATCCTTATAATTGTGAAACACATAACGTCTCATGAGTTAAATTTTCTTAACTTTTTGGTTAGTTGGTTATGGCTTCATAGTGAACTTGGTATCTGTCCTGAAAATTGGTTATTTGAGAGATCAATAAATGTCAAGTTCTGAAACTTGCCTACAAAATCTAGTATAAAGCCTAATAACAGGTTGTAACTAATATCAAAAGACTGCAAATAATGGAAGTTGCCAAAGATAGTTGGAATTCGACCTGTAAGGGAGTTTCTGGCTAAGTTTAGCTGGAGGAGATTGTGTAGGTTCCCTAAACTTGAAGGAATATATCCTTTCAAATGGTTACCACCTAATGAGAGGGTCTTAAGTGAAGCCAACTGACCTAGACTTGAAGGTATGGATCCTTCAAGAATCTTGTCCTCAAGGACAAGTTGAGTGAGGTGGACTAGTTTTGACAAAGTCTCATGAATGCTTCCTCCAATTTGTTTCATTCCACTTATGACTAGGGGCCCTTCACTTTCTTGGGATGACTCAGGTCTCGTAAGCATGTTAAGGTTTACTTCCTTGACTAAAATGGTAGACTCTCAAGAGTTGCCTCTGCACCTGGTGCTATTGTAAGAACCCCTTTCTATTGGAGCTCCTTCTTCATGTATAAAATCCATTTAGGGAACTGAACAACTAGAATGATTAGCATAGAGACCTCAAAAGAGAATGCTGCGATGTTCCAGTTGATATACTTGATCTTGGATGGGAGCAATGGATACATTATGTTGTCAGTTTTTTTAATGGTCAAAGAGGCATATTCCCGCTGTGAAGCAAAGACACTTGAAAATGCTTGGAAGACTATAAAGCGCTTGAAGTCATATTCCCATAGAATGTATCCACCTTACCCACTGCCTCTTGTAATTCTAAGTGTCGGCTCACTGTTGAAAATTCGAAGTGTTGGTCTTAGCATTTAGTCTTAGCAATTTGTAATACCACCTGAAAATTCTAAGTGTTTCTATTTGTTTTTGCCTAATTTCAAGAGTTTAGTCCTCTCTTTTGTTAACAAGTTTTAAGCTATTTTTATCTTTTCTTGTTTTATATTGAAGGATGTTTATGATCTTTCACCTACTCGCCGAGTTGGTGTTTTGGTAAAAGCCAACATATCTTGGAAAAATTGGAAACACAGACTTCGCAAGGTTTATGATCGATATTCAACCAATTCTGAGTGTATGGAAAACATACCAAAGTGTACAAAAAAAGAAGATTGGGAAAGCTTTATAGAAATTTGCTCGACTGATGAAGAGAAAATTAAGTGAGAAAATGGCAAATTATCTAGGGAGCACATGAAGTTGCCACACACATCTGGTAGGCTTGGATGTGCTAGAATCGAAGAGGAACTGGTATTTTCTATTGTTACTAACTTCGTGGATTTACCGGAATATTGTTATATGCTTAAGAGTTTGTTTTCTTTTTAGATTAATGAAAGCCCAGATGGTACGGTCACAAGAACGCATGTGTTTGTGGCTACACATACAAGTAAGGACGGATCATGTCCTTTTCTTAAATTGAGACCAAGTCTGGTAATTGGAATTCTTATTCTTTTATTGTTCTTTAACTTTAGCTCTTAATTTCATGGTGGAAAAATTTGTGTATATGACTATAAATTTTGTTTCTAGGATGAAATCAAGCGGCTTGTGAGCCTTGACCCCTACTTGGGAGAGAAAGATTTGGATAATGATCCTGTGGCGAAGGTATATATATTTAGATAATGGTCATGTTAGAGCAGGCATCTATCTAGTATACTCTAAAACTTTTCAGTTGATGTATGTGTTAAATGTCGTTCTTTGTTGAATGTAATCATTTTGTCTTATGGTTAGGTCATTGGTCGTGATGGCAAGGGTCGCGTTCGAGGACTAGGAACTGGTGTTACAAAGACTGTTGTACATGCCTCTGCTCCTCACATCAAAATTGTTGAAGAAGAAAATAAAAAACATGAAATTACAGATGAAAATGTCAAACTAGTGATGCAACGTCTTGATGAAGAGACGAGGGCATGTAAAATTCTTGAGGAAAAGTTAGAGGGTTATGCACCGGAGTTTGAAAATACTTCTCCACAGGTAATGATCAGCTAACTTAGTGCAACATTTCTTTATACATGTAGTAATATATATCGTGCTAGTTTATTGCGAATGGTTGCTGCCTATCCACCCAACATCCATTCTCATTACTGCCTACAATAGGTTTAATTCTATTGGTTCCCTGCTGCAGTGAGATTGGTTTCTTCACATCCTTGTTCGAGACATCCTTTTCCTCATCCTTGTTTATAATCGCTGCTGGATTCTTTGCTGGTGTGCGGGTGGGTAAATTCTTGCCCATCTCTCTCTCTGACGTTCTATCATTTTCTTCTATAATTGGGCCTGTGTTACTTCCATCCTCCTTTTGCTCATTGGAATGAGAGCACCCTTCCACTTGAATAACTCAAGCCCTGCAACTGTGTTTCTTGTTTGGCATTTCCCATCCATCACTCTCCTTAATATTGTTAACTTCCACCAGTTCTTGAGTGTCTACCATTACTTCTTTAAGTTTCATCCTCTCCTATGATTTTGCCTTGCCTTCTTCTTCCTTCTCAACTTGTGTCTTTTGTAACCACACTTTGTTCGACTCAACTCGGCCGAATTGCTTTTTCTTATGACAACTTTGGTCAATATGACCAAATACTTCACATTCTAGGCAGCGCGTTGGTTTCCAGCTAGTTATATTCAAAAGCTACTTTATAAGCCCTTCTTTGATCTAGTATAACTGGTATAGCTTCAGGGTATGTGCACTTGGCATCAATTTCTACACACACTCATGCGTAGGCTATTTTAGACATATTCTCAGTTAGTCTATCAGTGAAAATAGGCACTCCTACTACACTGCAAACTTGGCTAAAACCCTCTTTATTCCATATCTCCATTGGCAACCCTTTCACGACCACCCATATAGGAATGGTCCGAAGCTGTGTGTCCAGCAGCTTCTACTTCAGCACTGCCTTTATCTTCCTTGAGTACCTGTGGTGTGGCCACTTGAGTTTGCACTCCCTGGTTAGTCAGGTTCGAAACCTTATTGAGTTCTTGCGTTACTCCGGGAAGGTTCACCTCATTCCCGATAGTTATCGGAATCATTCCCTTGGCGGCAGCAGCGCAACCTTACTTGACCGCTATAACTTCCTCGACTTCTGATGAACCTGATGCTTTCTTCTCACCCGATGAACCTAATGTTGCTAGTTTCAGGTTCTGCTCGTCCCCGATTACGATCGTCTGAGTCATTTCTTTTGCAGCAGTAGAACAACCTTGTTGAACAGTTAAAACTTCTGAATCTACTGCCTTCAGAGCTTCTTCCACTTCTGAAGAATCTACTACCTTCTGCTCACCCGCCTTATCTTCATAATTTAAGACAAAATCCAAGGCCTCCTCCTTGATCAAGTACTGAATCAAGTTGCATTGTTGAATCAAGTACTGAAAAAATAACAAAATAACATAGTGACAGAGAATTGCCCTCTCTGACTTTACTAGTTTCTTTAAATTTTGCTTGTCTTTCAACTAGGAGTACTACTTTAAACTAATTTTGCATTACCAGTTTCTTTAATTTTTTTTAGTAAACTACTAGAGTCCTAGTTTCTTACTGTGATGCAAGGCCGAAAGTTTTGGGATTTGAAGATATTTTGGACCCTTCCAAAACCGATATATATCGGAAAAATCGAAAAATCGGATTGATATATCGTTTTTGCCCATTTTGGTGATAATATTCAAAAAAATTGAAAAATCGGAATATATTGAAAATATATATCGGGATATATCGGTCAACATTTAACAAAATCGGTCAAAAGTCAAACTGTCCAACCAAGTCAAACGATATATATCGAATATATCGGAATATATTGCCGATATATATATCTTTATATCAGTTTTACCGATATATATCGGTTTAAAATTAATTTAATTTTCGGAACCGATATTTCAAATGTTTCAAAGTCGGTAGGTTGAAAAAACGATAAATATCGGCAAAAAATCGATTTTTCGACCGATATTTTCGGCCCTGCTGTGATGCATCATGCATGAACAATTGTGCTTTCTTATAGGCTCACTTTGTTGGATACTTGGCTACCTAAACCAGTGCAACCTCTCTGTATATTCATAACCTTTACCCTGGGATTTTTTTTTATCTCAACTGTTTTAGTTATGATGAGCAAAGCTTGCAGAGCCTACTTCTCTCATTGTCTGTTCTGCAGCATTTTGTAGTTTAAATGTTTCCTATCACAGTAGGCTTTAAAGCTAGTTTAATATGTTTCTGATTATAGGTGGTGTTTGTCGGAAAATGATCTAACACGCAAAGACTAGTGAAAAGAGATTAAAATGTACCAAAAGTGACTATAAGAGAGCTTAAAGGCTCGAGCAAACGATAAATTTCTGATTATCAACCGAAACTTAGCGTGAGCTCTCAGTACTGCTAGTTCTTGAAAACCTAGCGTTGTTAGTATAAAAATAGTAAATATCACCGTGAATTGCCCTCTCAGACTTGACACTAGACTCCATAATCATCTTGTCATGACACTCTGTGAATTAGTTTGCATGAATTAACCTTCGTGTTATCAACACGACGGTCTTTACAGCTCAACTATATTACCTTAGTGCAATTTGTTTTAGATTGACTCGAGATCAATATATCGTAGAAGCTATGATATTGAAGCCCACTTCATTAAAGTAGTCAAACAATTTTTTGAAAATCCTACTATTTCTTTAAGTTCACATGTCCCTTGAAATAGCACTTAGAGATATCTTCTTTAGATTCTCATGGTAGTGGATTCAGTAGTAATATACTCGTTTTTTGAAAATCAATGAAGGTCCGACTAAGTTCTATTAGGTAGGCCACATTATTATCTTAGATAGCAAGTAGTGAATGATTTAGGGACCAACTTCATCAATTTGGGGCATACTCCTACTTTTGGGCATCTTCAGTTTTCATTTTAATTTATACCTTAGGTGGTAGTTAGTCGTTTAGTTTTCTAGTAAGTTATTTCTCCTCTGAAGAACTAAACTTATGGTCAAGGAATTGGAAAACTGTCTAATACACAAAGGACTAGGCCTTAGTCATAGAGAGATTGGATTTCACTTAATCATTTTATGGTTTGATTGTGAAAACATACATTAAGAAACTTTGCACTTCAATGGTTTAAATATACTCACTGCTTGCTGCTTTGCATTGAAGTAAGAGTCCGCTGCTCATGTGGCGATTTGGTTGTCCTTTTAAAGCTTTCGTTAGGTAGTTCTTGATTCTGGGAAGGATCTCATCATATTGGTGGTCACCTTTGGTTGTCTATCCTGGTTAGGGAAGATTTTGAGCAGGATAGTCAACAACATTTGTGGATTTTTTACTATAGCACAAGTATTTGGAAGGCCTTTTTAATTGAGTTGGCACCTAGGGAAAAAAAGAGAATAATGGAGTTGGACAGCATTGAATTTGAGATCTGTCCATTTTTTCGATGTTACCTTATTCTATAGATATTTGCATAGATACTGCTCCTCCACTTGTGCACATAGGCTAACCCTTTGTGCGTATCCAACACCTGCGTCTTTACCTGTGTAACTGTTAGGTTTCAATAGAATGACAGAACACAGCAGCCAATACACTGGAGAAATTCTTTTTTCGGTTACGATTTTTTTTTTTTTTTTTTTTTTTAAAGAAAGTTTAAGATTACACTCTGACGTTGACTTGAGCAAGAGGCTTTTTTAAAGAAGTATCTAGGTAGTTGTGAAAGGTATAAAAAATATGAGCAAGAGGCTTTCTTAAGTTCACGGAAGAAACTGAGGCACCATTAAGAGAAGAGAACTAGGCTAAAAAAGGTCGTCAGAAATGTGCACCATCTGAGAGTTGCATCTTTCTAGAGTAAAATGGTTGAAATTATTCATGTGGCAGATCTGAAATACTCTGTGGCTGAATTGCTTCACGAGTAATGGTGAGCATGATTGAGCAGATTCACCTCAGAAGGTTCACTTACTACTTTACTCGTAATATTCCTATGCAAAGAAACAGAAACACTGGACAGAGGCAGAAACACCCCCCCCCCCCCTCCTGATGAAATTAAGAACTCTAAGTTAGCCCACGTAAACACCACTTAAAATACATGGAAACTTCGTGAAAGGTCAAGTCTTGGAAGTTGGTTTCAAACTAAAGCGTTGATACCAAGTGAGTTCCTAACATTATTTCTGAAGTTCAACCAACTCTGTTTTCATTGTTCTTGATGCTACAAAGATATTTACTAGGCTGACGAGAGTAGGCATGTAAACTGCTAAAAATTGCTAATGTTTCTACTTTATGATAACAGTTTAAGTATTAGTTAGTTAAACTTCTATCCTATATTTAACCATTGCAATGTTAGTTGGAATAGCACTGCTGCAACTTCTGAAGTAGTGTGGGGCCAGCAGCAGTAATATTACATGCGTTTTTACCTGTAAAAAATTCATTACTCAAAAATATGCCAAACACCTAAAGACCATACTTTCTTTCTACTAGATTGCTACCTAAAAAATCATTTGAAATCAAATAAGTTAGATACCTGTGCCAAGTGTTAAAACCAGAAGTTCTTGTGCAGGACTGCTTGATATCTCAAAACACAATTTATCCACCAAGTCTACATGAGCAATGTACAGGAGATGACAATTTAACATGTTGCATGAAACGGCAGATAATATCTTCTTAATACTTGTTTTCAATAATTATAATAATTAATATTTGTCAGATGGATTTGTACTTCTATAAGAGGTTATGAGGCAGTTTGCCGGGAAATAGTACTCGATAAACAAAGACCGGTCAGAGCATCCGTTCGGTAGAGAGAGAATGAATGTTGCTCTAACCAACTGAGCTAATAGGCCAATTTAAATTGATTATTTAAATTTAAATATTGTTGTGCTTTCATTGAGTTGAACTTGTATATCGTGTATTCATTTATAATTGTGATGTTGTAATGTAGGTAAGAAGACAATCACGTGTTTTTGATGAAGTGTCACATGTTCAACAATCCGCACGATGCCTTTTAAAGAACTTTAGGAAAAAAACCGTTGCACTTGGAACCGTGTCTAATGACGTACCATCACATAACAATTGATGATATCTTTGATTACACAACTGAGTTATATGTTGGGGAAGGAACATTTGGCGACATTTCAATTGGAGATACAATCACATGGCCCATGCCTTTTGTGGAGCCAATTTGATGTGAGTTGGTGAACTTTTTTTTGTGCATTTTAATAGTTTCGACTCTTTTGTACAACCTAGTTGGTTTTGCATACACATGAAGATGTATGGTTGTATATGGAGTATACTAAAGCTCATGTAATGTACTTTGCTACAATATTTTGGTGTTTTGATGAAAGAATCTATTGTATTTTGGTAGAATGTTGATTTGAATTGGATAGTTTAATTTTTATGAAATTTAGATTATAAGAATTTCTTTTAAAAAAAACATTAATGCTCAGAAAAACAACGAATATAGACCGTCAAGAAAATTTATGTATACAAAAAATTGACATAGCAAACCGTCAATAATTTTCAAATTTGCATCCCAAATTTCATTAAAATCGGACAAATTTGACTAGTGAAATAGCAAACTTTGACGGTTATGGACCGTCAACAATTCTATTTATTATTGATGTTGACCACCCGTCAAATAAATTTAAAGTTATTGACGGTAACTAACCGTCAAGAAAAAAAAAATGACCATGAATTTTTTGAAGGGCCTTGAGACCGGCGATGTCAGTCAAAAACAGTGTTTTTTGACAAGGTCTACCCGTAAAAAAAAGTCTTATTTTCACCTAGTGATATGGGAGAATATATATGGTGGCAAAAATATATATCAATTAAGGAATGATTTGATATAATAAAATCAAGGGAATAAATAGTTAATGTAAATGAGGATATTTCATGAGCTGAAAATGGTAAGAAAATATTGGGGTAGTTGCAATTATCCTTTGAAGATTTCTTTCCATTCTTGATAACACAATTTATTCCATGAGCTCTCACTTATTGATTGTTGTTTATCGAAAAAAAAAAAAAAAAAAAAAAAAAGAAAAACTTATTGATTGTTTAAATGATCATCTTTAGCTCATGGGCTCAAGCTTTGATTGGGCTTTGACCAACATCTTTATTTCCTACAAAAAATATTATAAAAATATTAAACCAAATTAATAAAATAGCCACATTAAATTGTATCCTACACGGATAGAGCCACATTCACTGTAGCCACATTCTTAACATACAAATGAATTAAGGCCACATATTATATAGTACTAGGGTATGCCCATGCCTGCGGCCCACGAGACCTCGACACACCTGCGGCGCTACCCCGACAACTCGTCGCGCCTTCGGCGCAAGGCCACCCCAATTGCCCATTATCTATAAGCCCAATTGGGCCAGCCAATTATGCAGTACCATTTCAAATTTGGAGGCCTAACAGTTTATAAGCCCAGCCGCAATTGTTGACTTTTGGATAGATCTCATGGTATTGATTGCGCTTAACAAATTTGTACAAATCCTCCAAACACTTGGATCTACCAAATCATATTTTTGTGAGAATGATTACCTACCATTGGATAGGGCCTTTTGGACCCCACACTTCCCTATTTTGTTAGATAGAAGATAAGCTTACACTTCAACTATACATCAAGGTTTTAAAGCTCGCACAAGGGGTATTTTCTAGCTCTCTTAAAATTCTACGTGATTAACTCCTATTAATACGGGAATTTCTCTCCGATTGAAAAGAGAAATTCTAGCACATCTAATTAAAACGGGAATCCTACTACTATTATAATGGAAATTCCTTATTATAATGGGAATTCCATATAGAATAAATCTAACACTTCTAATTAAAAAGATATCCCTCCCCCAATTAAAAAAAGGGTTTTTCAAACTTAATTAAAATCATTAGTTGAAAAATTAAAACAGGTTTTTAAGACTTGATTAAAATAATTTGTTAGGAAATTAAAATAGGTTAGCGACGAAAACAAGAATCACGATTTGTTAAAAAAAATTATATATGTATAGTTATAATTGTTGAACAAGTTTTTAAAAGAGGAGTCTGGTTTTGCTGTCCTAAAATACTTTGTCCTAGCTGTCTAGACTCAGTGTGTACCGTCAGTTTGCATTGAAATACACACGGACATTTGTGTGTAAATCTCGAGGCATTATATAAGCGGTTATTATCTATTTTGGATAGCTGGACAACAAACTTTGGGGCAGCATAACTTAGTTCATTTATTTATGTAAAATCTTTTTCTTGAAGAGTACTATTTGAAATTAATAAAGGGAAGAAAATAGGAATTAAATATTTTGGAAAATTTATAAACATTATCCAAAAATCGAAATCTACTGTGGACGTTGAAAATAAAGATAAAGGAAAATATACTATTAGGGATAGATGGGACATCAAATGCAAAGGCACGGCTATGAAAATGGATAGGTCGGGAATTAAAACAGTTATGAAGTGGCTGGTTTTAGGGGATCCCGACTCTTAAAAAAACCCACAAATATCTGTTTGCGCGTTTATATGCAAGTGTAATCGTTCATATAAAGAAAGTATGGGCTGCAAACCATCTCGAGCTTTGCGCCAAGTGACAACTTTAGTCTCTGAGAAATCCATTTTGTGAGGTTTTGCATTTTATTTTGGAAAATAAGTTTGCAAAGATGGTGAAGAGGATAAGTAGGTCCTTTAACTTTGTTCTTGTTCATATAGTGTTTTTATTTTTGGTAACTCATATACTTAAGTTTGATGGTAGCTCATTTTACAAAACTTCACCATATCTCCAAAGATGCTACTTTTTCTAAAGTTTGTATTTTTCACACTCAATATAGTTGAAAATTGTATAGTTTGGGTTTAGGAGTGTTTTGTATAAGGATGAATGTGTTTTGGTCTGCAGCAGATTAATATATGGTGCACAATGGTATGGCTTTGTTCAAATCCGCCCAAGCATAGAAATGTCATCTTTGTTTTGGTGACAATAGTTAAGGTTATTGCATAAAGTTTGTGTTTTTATTTATTTTTATCATGAAAGAGGTCGTCTAGTCTACTTTGGTGTTGGAGTGTTTAAAAAGGATTGAACTTAAAACCAGAAAAGTGAAAAATATAATTTTATTCATTAACAAACACAGAGAACTAGTGTAGTATTTATACATGAGGTTAGGTGAGTTAGTTAAACTAACTAACTTCTGTTACAAACTATAAGGTTGTTACAGGATTCTGTTATATTGTTACAACTGACTCTGCAGAGTTGTCAATTATTGGGTAGAGCAGTCTCTTCATCTAGAACGTTTGAGATGTTTCCTCTATTACTGTTTTGCATAATACATAATATGTACGAAACTATAAATAGATGTTTTTTGTTGTTAACTACTTCTAGAGGTATTGACGGACTGTAGTTGGTCTTGGCTCTAAGTAGAAGATGTACTAATCGGATGATATGTTCTTTTTGGTTTGATTTGAGAAAAAGAAAATAGTAGTTTTTTGTGGATTTTCTGGTGGTTATTAGTTTTGAGAAAATTTGTGCAGTAGAGGAATTGAGTGATGGTAAATCTTAATTTGTTGAGATTAACCCATTTATTTCGAAAAAAAACACACTATAGCTTGCATCTTTATTAGTATATGTATCAGGATAGAGGCCGTTTGTTGTTTTTGGTTTTTCATAAAGCTATTTCTTTGCTAGTTCTTTATTTTTCATGTCTCTTATAAACAATGACCTTGTACTATCTGTTGCTTTATATAAGAAAATCCCAAATTCAGAAAAAGGCAAAGTTGAACCAAACGAGTCGTACAATATATATGACGCTATTAACTCTCTGAAGAGGGAGTTAAGCATTATACTGGCTGAGGTCAGAGATATTAAAAGTACATTCGCACCAGCTATATGTGAAGTAGTGGAAGATGTTGATGCGCTTTCTATTGCTCTGAATAGATTGAAGAAGATGTTAGGTGATAAAATCGAGAATACCCGAAGAAGAGGAAGCGTTGTGGAGGATCCAATAGATATAGCAGATCTACTGCCTTCTTACAATGAAGAAGATCTTCATACACTACCTTTAAAGAAAGGCAAGGTTCTATTCTCTTCTCTAGTAACCCCTAAAGAGAATAAGGTAACTTCAACAACTAGAATATAGAAGCATACCCTTCAATTAGCGTATAAGCTACAATTAGTGTATAATTTGGGTTGCATTGTAGTTTGTAGTTAGCCGTGACATTGAAGACATGCCATATACAGATATAGATTCAAAATGGCTAAAATCTCACTGGCTACTAACAACTAACGAAGAAAAAGTCTTCCACTGGATATTTTCAGCTACTGCCAAACCCAGGTAAACGGTCACATTGAATTGCCTACATATTATTTAGTTACCTCATCCACCAATTAATGTTATTCTTTCTTGTCACAGGGATTTCTTTGCAAACTTTCCTACGTGGCACGAGTCCCGATCTACCTTTAAATGTTTGTTAGGAACTAGTGAAGTGTCGTTGTACGTATGTTACTATCATCGTGGTGTTTTATTTCATACATTTAGTATGTTTACCAAATATAAGGCGTTACTAATATGTTATTTGTTTTAGCTTGGGTTTCTTTGGTGTGCCTATCTGAATGCACACCAAAAGCGCAGGTTTATGAATAAGGACTACTATTATTCGGCCCTCATGAACACAAATATGAAAGTATTCAGCTGAATCTTTTATGTTTCAAACCATAAGTTAAATTATGAGACTGTGAATCAATAACTAGGAGGATTTCAAACAGACATTCTATGCATCCATCATTGTTTAGGAGTTCCAATTATATTTTGTAGGAATGGAGCACTGACCCATTGAAGCTTGCTACTGCCACAAAAGCAATGAATTTAGATTTAGACATAAGACAATATCGGAGAGTAAGTTGATTTTGTTATGAATCATACGTTCTATAACGTAGGTTGGATTTGAACGATGTGAACTAATTCGATTATTATTGTGCAGTGGTACATACCAATATTGAAAGATCATCATTGGTGGTTATATGTTATTGAGCCGAAAAATTGCACCGTACTTGTGATGGATTCTCTGTCAATATCAGCTAATAATATCTCTGGTGGTTTTGAGTTTACCACCAAACTGGTTAGATTAATGCTAATGCCAAACTAATTATTGTGTGGCTCATTTTGCAAAATTTTGTATGTTATGTAGCTTAATGTCAGACGAATGATACATATTACATATTATCGTTTTGACATGATTCAATTATATCGTATACAACATTAGGTCACAAGGAGGATATATAAAATGTAGTCTCCATCATTTGGAAACTTGAATGTTTCTGGTACACTCCACTAGAATGCTACATGAAATGTATCATCCTACAAGTCAGTGAACATGTTAACTATTTACACTTTATGCTTATGCTTTATTTTTTGTTTGCTTAAGTGTTGTATATGCATTCTTTGTTGCGTGCTCTTGGTGATGTGGATGCCAAAGCTTCTCCAGTCACAGATTGGGCAATTACACAATGGGAAGTTCCACGACAGGCCAATAGGTAAAATGTTTAGTTTCATATTTATTAGAATTTTACCATCTAGAGTGACTAAAATGAATTTCTCTATGTAGGTATGACTGCGGGGTGTTCACCTTTAAGTTCATGGAGTTATGGGATGGGCAACATCTGAACTACAACTTCACCCAGCTAGACATTCCATACTTCCGACATCAAATGGTAGTTTTAATGGTGATGTCCGAATATAATCAATCAAAACCAGATTTGAACCATATTTGAATGAGATTTGTCCGAATATATTTTGAGAGTTTAAAATATAGTTTTATGCAGTTGAAGTGATCTATGATATTACTATTTCGAATGCACCGTGACTTTCGTTTTGTAAGTGTTAGTGAATCACAATACATACAATGAATGTAGATTTTGGAATGAATGTATTATTACTGTTGTTGATACAATCAAATTAACAATTTAAAATGATGGTGCAAATGTATATTTTGTGGTATCATTAGCTGTTTTAGTTGTTTATTAGTCCCATTTAGATTTTAGAATGTGGGGACAAGAGTGATGATCCATTTTGTCTATGTTGCTGAAGATGTCAATTTTGTTAAGGATAATTTCATTACTCATTAGGATTTATGTGACTTAATGAAGTTAGAATTTATTTTGGATGTGGTACTTCTTGTTGTTATGTTCTCTCTCAAAGCAACCCTAGAAAAGTTTTGGTCTGCCAAAGTAAGGATGATACATACAATGTATCATACAGGTGTCTGGATGATACATACTATATAGCATCCTGTGTAGCACCATTCTCACTTGGTTCTCACCATTCTTACTGGAAGTTCAAAGTATGGATGATACATACAATGTATCATACAGGTGTCTGGATGATACATACTATATAGCATCCTGTTGAGCACCATTCTCACTTGGTTCTCACCATTCTTACTGGAAGTTCAAAGTATAGATGATACATACAATGTATCATACAATTGTCTGGATGATACATACTATATATATAGCGTCCTGTTGAGCACCATTCTCACTTAGTTCTCACCATTCTTACTGGAAGTTTAAAGTATGGATGATACATACAATGTATCATACAATTGTCTAAATGATACATACTATATAACATCCTGTTGAGCAACTAAGGATGTTATATACATACATACATACTATATACCAATGTGGCTCATACCAATATACCAATATTTATCGTAACTCGGTCTCTCATCTATGCGCCAGAAACTCTCATCTCTTTATTCTATCGGCTTTCAGATGATAACAAGTCTTCTCTTTAAAAAGGTAACAGGTCTTCTCTTTTAGGCAAGAAAAATAATACATTGTATTTAATGTAAAAAATTGCAAAGTATCATAAAGAAAAGTCATATCTAACTCTCTATGTATCATCCTAACTTTTTTTTTTGAATAGTTAGGGGTTAGGCAAACCCCAACCTGTATTAAAAGAGCAACTTAATCTCTTTGGTACATCATACCCCTAGCATCATCGTCCACTATTACATTTAACTCATACTCAAGAGGAGGAATGCTATAAAAGGTGCTTAGACTCTCAGAAGGACTAAACATATCCATTACAGTACTTGCCTTAGCCAGCCAGTCAGCTACTTTATTTCTCTCCCTATACACGTGGGAGACTACAACAGACTCAAACTTCCTCATGTTCATTATGTTCACAACAATCAGGTATAAACAATACCAAGGACATATCTCCACCTTGTTGATCACTTGAACTACCCTCAAGGAATCAATTTCAACCATGATGTTCTTACAGTTCATGTATTGAGCTGCCAATAGCCCAGCTTCAATTCCTTTTAGCTCCTGGACTATAACCGATCTTAGATTAGAGTGTCCCATGTAGATGAGTAATGGTACCCCTTCATGGTCCGTTAGTACTCCACCACATCCGACTCCTTCAGCATTTACTGCCCCATTTGTGTTTATCTTTATCGTGCCAAGAGGTGGTTTCGCCCATTCCCCTTGTACTGGGGTTTTCTGTTTCAGCAAGAGGTCTATACCGATACTGTTTGTGATCTTCCTGGTTTCAGGTGAGTCTTCTGCTTCCTTTATCACTCTCTGAAGATAATTTCTCATACTTTCAATTATGTCTCTAGAGAGAGTGTCAGCAGAGTGTATTTTGTTCGTTCCAGATTCCGTAGACTGTGGCACAGACAAAGGTTCTGACTATCTCACTAGACACCGAGCTTTTTCGACTAATCTGCATTATACGTTGCCATTCTAGAGTAGATTCACATACAGTTGCTTGTAACCCCAGTCGCTACTTTACTGCTGCCCACACTTTGCGAGAATACTCATAGTTGAAATAAAGGTGTTTCGAATTTTTGGGATGTGCCTCACAGAAACAACACCTTGAGGAGGTGAGAATCCTCCTGTGTATCAACCTGTCTTGTGTGGCTAGGCACCCTGCAAATAGTTGCCAGGTTATGAACGAGTGCTTTGGAACCGTGTATTTACCCCAAACCAACTTGTACCAATTCACCTTCTCTCTTACCTTCTTTATAGCCATATATGCAGA
This sequence comes from Coptis chinensis, assembly GCF_015680905.1. Lineage (NCBI taxonomy): Eukaryota > Viridiplantae > Streptophyta > Magnoliopsida > Ranunculales > Ranunculaceae > Coptis > Coptis chinensis. The sequence goes on from NC_141456.1 coordinate 45,752,439, forward strand.
TTTAGTAGTAAACTTACCATTGCTGGAAGGTGTCCACACAACTAGATCTTTCCCTATGTTGGGGTTGATTCTCATCTGCAAGATGTTCACTTTCAGTTCACCATCTGGTAACTGTGCTACTAGCTCATTCCATATGCCATTGGTAATCAATACACTGACTTTGGCATCATCAGGTATATCCTGCAGCATGTTTCGAGTTTGGTTGTTGTGGATCTGCAGTTTTGAGGACATCCAAGGATCATGCCACAATCTAGTCTCCTCTCCATCTGCTATCAAACATCGAATGAATTTTCTGGAAGTCTTTCGATGCTTAAGAATGCATCTCCTGGCCCAAGAACAGTCTTGTGGTATCTTCATGGTCCAAAAGTGCTTACTCCTTATGTGATATTCCCAAGTCCACTTTGTCCATAAAGGTTCATCTTTACTCACCACTTTGAAGACTAGCCCACAATATGCAGCTTTGTTCCACACTCTCGGGTCCATAATGCTTAACCCCCCTTCTGACTTGTGTAATCTCAGTTTTGCATGACTGGCTTTATGCATTTTAGCTTGCATGGAAACTCCAGCTCAAAAAAATTGGTTGCATAGCTTGGCCACCTTATCAAGTACCCCCATAGGCAAGATGAAGGTCTTAGCCCAATAAATGTGGAAAGAAGAAAGGATGGATTGTATAAGCTGCAATCTTCCTGCATATGATAAAGCTCTATTTTTCCAATTAGAAATTCTGACAGTGATCCTTTCAATCAAGAAAAAATTATTGATTTGGGTACCGAACTATAGTGGATTTTACAAAATGGGTACTGTATTATTTTTTTTGCAAAATAAGGTACCGTATTTTTCAAATATTGTTAAAATAGGTACCGTCTATATATACTGTGATGTATGTATACATATTTGATGATTTGGCGTACATAATGCGTACACATGGCCAACTCAGTCTCCATATAAGCAGGCATACACGAAGCACTTGAGTCTCATTTAAAATTTCTAATCGCGAAATCAAACACCCACGCTCTCTCTCACACGCGTTATCTTCGGGATTTCTCAAAGTCCATGTTCATCTCCCTCCAAAATCCCGACCCCAAAATCCCTAACTTCACAAACCCTCGTCTGAAGAAATTCAGCTGTTCTTGTGGAAATTCTTGTTGAAAGAAAACCTAGTTTAACTATCTAAACAAGTAAGTTATATTATTATTAATTTTCTTTGTGTTTCATTTCAATATTTGTATAGAATATGGCCTATAATGATATATTATAATTGGTGGTTCTTTATTTGTATAGGGTTGATATAATAATGTTTGTTTTTTATATTATTTGAAATCATTTTTATATCCTTTTCAATGGAAACTAATCATGAGAGTATGATGATAGAATTCCACCATTTCGGGGGATTTAAAACCTCACCAATGCTAAATTACAGTGGTATAATAGAGTATGTCACAGAGTTGGACTTTGATCAGATTTCTTATTTTGAACTTTTGGGGATAGTGAAGAATGATTTGAATATACATAATTTATCAAACATGTATTGGGCACCTCAAGGTAGATTTTTGCAAAATAATATCCACCAAATCCTTAGTGACAAAGAGACAATTGAGATGGTTGAGTATGCCAGGAGAACAGGCGTAGTTGAGGTGTATATTGAACACAATGAAGCTGTGTCCCAATGCCCTATTATAGAAGAGGATGTGAGTAGTGATGAATCTGATAAGTCTGATGTTGCTAATTTAGATCATATAAGTGATGTGGATGAAGAATTGCTTGAAGTAAGAACACAACAGTTGGTTAGTATGAAGAAGAAGAAGAAGAAGTCAAAAGGTATGGAGGATGTGAATGACAATTTGGATGGCAATGTGAATGTTGAGGATGTTCCAACTGATGGAGGTGGTCCAAGTATTGAGGGGTTAGCACCAATGGTGGATGGAAATGAAACTGATTATGTCAGTAGTGATGATCATGATAGTCCTGAGGTTAGTAGTGAAGAGGATGAGATGAGGCCTAGGTTAGCAGCTAGAAATAGGAACAAGTTCCCAATATTTAATACCAAGACTGAGATAAAGAAGATTCAGTTTGAAGTTGGGATGAGGTTTGGTCATAGAAATGAACTGAAAGGTGTTTTGAAAGATTATGTTGTTGCTACTGGGTGCCCAGTTAAGTGGTCTATCAACAAAGCAAGTAGGATGCAAGTAGGATGCAAGCAAGATGCTATCCAGAAGGTGGTGAATGTCCTTGGAGACTGTGGGCTAGTCCTATGCAGAATGAAGAAAGTTTCCAAATCAAGACACTTGTTAATGTGCATAAATGTTCAAGGAACTTGAACAGTAGGCTTGCTAACTCTCAGTGGTTGGCTAAAGCTTATCATGATAGAATCATTAGTAATCAAGGTTGGAAGTTAAGTAATTTCAAGTTTGAAGTGTTGCAAACTTACAAGTTCAATGTATCAGAAACAATGTGCTTCAGGGCTAAGAGAAAGTGTATGGAGGACATTGAAAAGAATTTGGTTGAGATATATTCTCAAAAGTAGGAACTATGGTTTTGAAATATTAAAGAAGAATCCAGGGAGTACAGTGAGAATAGATGTAGATGAAGTTGTAGGATTAGATCAACCTATTTTTAAGAGAATGCACATTTGTTTTGATGCATGTAAGAAGGGATGGGTGGAAGGTTGCAAACTTATCATAGGTCTAGATGGTTGCTTTTTAAAGGGGTATTGCAAAGGGCAACTTCTTACTACAGTTGGGAGGGATGGCAATGATCAAATGTTTCCCATTGCTTGTGTTGTTGTTAAAGCTGAGAATGCAAGCAGTTGGAGATGGTTTCTTGATTTGTTGATTGATGACCTTGGAATTGCCCATGGTGTTGGTTTGACTCTAATCACTGACCAACAAAAAGGTTTGCTGCAAGTCATTAATGAGATGTTACCATTTGCAGACCATATATGTTGTGTAAGGAATATCTATGCAAACCTGAGGAAGAGACAACCAGGTAAATGTGTTTTTGTTTTTACAATTATTGTTTTCATATGCAATTTAAATGTTTTTGTTTTTACAATTGTTGTTTTAATATATGCAATTGCTGTTTTTACAATAATTTAAAATTTTAAATGTTTCCAATTACAAAGGTTTGTTTCCAATTACAAGAGTTTGTTTTGGCAAGCTGCCAAGGTAAGCATTCCTGAGGAGTTTGATCTTACCATGGAAGAGATAGCAAAGCTGTTTGATGAAGCAAACAAATATTTAACTGAGCAGCAAGATGCAAGATGGTAGTCTAGAGCTTTCTTTTCTTTTGTGCCATGTTGTGATGCAGTTGAGAATAACATGTGTGAGACATATAATGGTGTAATCAAAGAAGCAAGAGGGAAGACTATAATTGCAATGGTAGAGGATATAAGATTGTAATGTATGGAAAGGATGCATAAAAAGATAATTATATATAACAAATGGCATGATCTGTTGTGTCCAAGGGCTAGGGAAAAACTTGAAAAGAACAAGGATGATGCCAGGAATTGGGTAACCATTTACAGTGGGGCCACAACTTTTGAGATTAGAAGACCTCAAAGCTATTCCCAATCACAATGTGTTGATATAGAAGCTAGAACTTGCACTTGTAGGATGTGGGGGTTAAATGGCATTCCCTGTCAGCATGCCATTTCAGCCATATATTATATGAAGTTAAATCCAGAAGATTATATGGCTCATTAGTACATAGTGGAGTATTATATCAAGGCATACCAGCACTATACACAACCCTTGACTGGTGAAATGCAATGGCCAAAAAGCACTTGTTCTATTTGCTTGCCACCTGCTGATAAAAAGATGTCAGGAAGGCCTAAACAGAATAGGAAAAGGGAAGAAGGTGAGCTAGGTGCAAATCGAACCAAGGTTAGCAGATAGGGGAGGCAGATTGTATGCCAAAAGTGTTTTGAAGTTGGCCATAATATGAGGAATTGTTGCAACTTATTGCCACCAGCTAGTGTTGTAAGTAAATGTTTTGTCAGTTACCCTTAAGTTTTCCCTCTTGGTTAAGTTTTCCTTTTTGGTTAACTTGTGTCTCTAACTTACATCTCAGACAATCATGCCACCAACTGTGCAACCAGAAACTGAAGAACCATCTCAGACAACCATCAGACCAACTGTGCAATCAGAAGCTGAAGAACCATCTCAGACAACCATGCCACCAATTGTGCAACCACTCAGGTTAGTAGTTTAGTTTATTGATTTATAATGGTATAAGGTTAGTTTAGTTTGAATTTTTCATTATAATTTTTGCATTGTAGGACACTGTTAGTGCAAGTGTTAGTACAAGGGGGAAGAGAAAGAGTAAGAACATACCAGAGTCCACTCCTCAACCAACCATGCCACCACCCAGTGTGCAACCATCTCAGGTTAGTAGTTTCTAAATTTCTTTAGTTTATTAGGTTATTGGTTTATAATGGTATGAGGTTAGTTTATTAGTTTGAATTTTTTATTATAATTTTTGCATTGTAGGACACTGTTAGTGCAAGTGTTAGTACAAGGGGGAAGAGAAAGAGTAAGAACATACCAGAGTCCATTCCTCAGCCAACCATGCCACCACCCAGTGTGCTGTAGGAACCGTTATTTCATAATGAATATTTCTACAAACCGTGAAAACCACGCGCAGCGGAATTAATGGTTCTTTCAATTTTGGAATGGAAAACATACCTGTAAATCCGGCTTAGATAACTCTGAGAATCCAATAGCTATGAATCCGAATCAATAATCAACCCCTTGATCTTCTGTTGTATTCCTTTCAATAGATTGGACGTTGTGTAGGCAACGATCTACCAACCCCCTTCTTTCTCACAAAGCTAGATCCAATTTTGGATCTATCTTTCCTTGCCTCTCTTTTCAATCCAGATGAATAGTGAATTTCAGCCAGGAGAGAAGAGATTCTATTTATAGGCTACAATAGGGACCATGAGGAGAAATTAGGGTTGGGCCTCTTGACGGGCTTGGGCTTCCCATGTTCGCCCAGAATACACGGCCCAAGTCCGTCAACAAATGGCTTATTCCACTAAAGGCCATTGTTGCACTACCGCCCTAATCCCAAATTACGTGTCAGTGTTTATGGGCTCCATATTATATGCTCGTTGATCTCCCCGTATTTAAGATATCGAATGTCCGTTGATTAAGTCAAGTTACTGACAACAACATCAATCAACTTCTTATGTCCTTGAGTAGTACCACTCAACCTCATTGTCATGTATGATCAAATCCACCTGCAGGGTTTACATAGCAATGCTTATGAGCTCCTCAAGGGGGCATCATCAGCCTGACTTCATGCTGGACACGGATTCCTTCTATAATCAACAACACACCTTACATACAATGTCATTACCCAATCCATCGAGTTTGTTGATTCACAAATCAATCTCACTCATTGATGATTTAAAGCAATGCACAATGCATGTAAGTGCCCATTATTATATCCTGATTAAGAGGACAAGCATCCATAATAACAGAGGCGTTTGTTCTCTTATATAGTCAGTATAAAGAGAAACAACCTCATTTGGTCATGTTCAATACACACAAAGTGTACTAGTGTAATCCTATAGTCAAGATAGACTAATACCAGATTATACTACAACCGTACCAATCGTTTGTCCAAATCCATCTAGGTTGTGAACAATTGATTACTTATACTTTATAAGGTACTGATGATATGATCTTCTGTGTGTCCACACCATATCATCTACAACATAAAGTATTAGACACATGCATATAACTAATAACATATATAATATGCATAATATCTGCCCATATGATTCTCATTCAAAATATAAAGAATTAAAGTTAATACAAAAGTAATGCTTTTAGTATATAACCCTATCATGTGCAACCATCTCAGGTTAGTAGTTATCCAACTTGTGTTTATACTACTTATGTTTATCCTTATTAGTTTATATTAATGGTTGTTCTTACATTGTTTATATCCTTATTAGTCTATATTAATGGTTGTCTTTATTAGTTTATCCTTATATATTGCAATGTATATTGTAGGACCAAACCAAGAAGAGAAAGACTTCTGGGAGAAAAGAAGTGCCTCCATAAGGTTATGGCCTATATATATCAGAACACACTGGCAGTCATTTCATTTATTCAGGAAGCAATGCACCACCAATCAAAGTTTATAATGGTTCAGGTTCAAGATTGACTGCAGCTTCTTCTTCTGCAGCTAAAAATATGAATGTTCCTATACCAAAAGCATCTGGAACTCAAGAAAGTGAAGCTGGAGCTCAAGGGATTCATGCAAGGCCAATTCAAGCTAGAAATAAGACCAGAGCTGGTGCAACTAAGACCAAGACAATAAATGAATGCAAGTCACCAACAACAAGGTCAATGACAAGTAAACAAGGAGCTGCTGCAACTAAAACCAGAGCTGGTGCAACTAAGACTAAGCCAAACACTGTTAGGCTAATTTGGAAATGAATGTAATTTGACTATGGAAATGAATGTAATTTGACTATGGAAATGGATGTAATTTAACTAAGATATTGACTTATCTTTGAATATGGAATTATGGAATTAATGTAATTTGACTATGAAAATGAATGTTGGGCCTGGATTATATGTGAAATTGGATTCGGAACTGTTTTGGAACTGCAGCACACTACTAGATTAGGAACTATTTTGAAACTGCAACACACTACTAGATTAGGAACTGTTTTGGATATATTATAGTAAATATGTGGTGCTTTGTAACTCGTGCTTAATGAATGTGTTAGTTGAGTAGTAGTGTCTATTCATTTCGTATTCATTTCTTTACAGGTACCAATGCATGCCAATGGTTTATTTCGTATTCATCTCCTACATAATAACAGCTCCACTCACACCACTCTCACCACTCTCTACTCAAGACTTTTAGAAATCACTTGATCACTCACATTCAGGTTGACATGGTGAAAGGAGTCGTGAAGAGTGTTCAGATGGACACATCCAAGTTATCTCAGTCCTATGATAAATTATGTGAAATCATGAAGACAACACAGGGAAGGAAGGTGTTCATGGAAATGGTGTACCAAGATGGAGACCTACATATTGGAGTCTGTCCTAAGTGTCAGAGGTTGTGCAACATTGAGGTGCTTGGGGAAGAAGGACAAGTAGAAAAATGTCTTCCCTACTGTTTTGTGAAAGAGAAAGATGTTGTTCCGACTGATGATGATGAGCCACCACAAGGATTCCAGAAGTCTACTGTGTCACAGAGGAGATCCATTAGGCTTGGCGCAAGCACCTCAAGCATAGCAGGGCCATCTAAAAAACAAATTAAAGAAGTTGTTTTAGCACTAGCAGCTGCAGGTGTGTGCATGAAAACTATGGGAAAAACTCTTAAGAAGAAGTGATGGTGTCTAGTATTATTGTCTAGTCTAGTTTAAGTCTTTTTTTAAGGAATGTCAAGCAAACTTGTATGTTTGCTATAGTTTCTTTGCTATATGTTTGTCTTTTGCTTTATGTTTGTAGTTGTTTCTGTTGTTTCTGTCAAAATTTGGTATGTTTGCTGAAATTTCTATGTTTGCTCTATGTCAGAATTTAGTATGTTTGCATTATGTCAAAATTTCGTATGTTTTGCTTTATGTTTGTAGTTCAGGGATAATACTTAAACTAGAACTTGTATGTTTGCTCTCTGTCAGAAAAAATCCACCATTGAACTAGAACTAGAATTACTACTTGTATGTTTAGAACTAGAACTTGTATGTTTAGTACATTGAACTATGAAATTTCTTGAACTATCTGTCAGAATTTAGTACATTTCTTTATTCATTTATTCATATCTATGCAAACCTGTCATAATTTAGTACATTGAACTATCTATTAGACTTCAGTTCATTTTAAATTTCATATGTTTGCTCTATCTGTCAGAATTTTTCGTCAGAATTTCAGTAGAACTAGAACTAAGTTGCTTCTTTTGTTAACAACTTGAACTAGAACTAACACTCTAACAGTTGGAACAAAAGTTGAAGAAATCAAAGTTGAACATAACAAAAGTTGAACAGAACTAAAGCTAAAACTCAAACAAGTCTTTTTTTTTTTTTTTTTTTTCAATAATGGATATTTCATTAACATACAACAATACAATACAAGGTGGAAGAGTGCTCGGATTTGTAGCCTTAGCTAGTTCATGAGCTTCCCCAATAAAAGACCTACTTAACTAACTAAACTTGAAACAATAAAAGACTAGCCACTTCAGCAACAACAACCTATGCTTCATGAATTCTCCTCCCTCAATTTTTGCAACTACTCCTACTATTGCATTTCTATTAAACATGCTCATCCTTTTATATTTAGCTTTTAGAATTCATATAGAGTCATTTTTAAGGTAACAAGGGGTTCCGTTGTCAAAATGGTTCTCTTATTTCTTAACTCCCTCTTTAGTGCATCTTCAAGCCATTCAAATTCCCCACAACTCTTGCATTTCAAATACTTTTTCCCAATATTCATTCCATACTTGGTAGTCTTAACAGACCTCTTTCCCCTACAATCATTTCTCTTGCAGTCACAATCTACCCATGGGCACTCCTGCATCCCATGGGCACACCTGCATCCAATGGCCTGCCTGACCACACTTAAAGCATTCATTTCTTGATGAGCTTGATCCAATCCCAAACAGTCTTTCAGCAACAGCTTCATCCAACCATTGCATATAACTTGGACATACTGCACGTCCTGGATTATTTGTTGTTTGCGATATGCCCAACTTTCGGATCCCATCACATGTAGATTCCTTACAGGGAGAGTACACAAATTGGCATTCAATAGCTGAGTGTCCAACCTCATCACAGACCTGACATTCAACCTGTGGTGAACAAAACATGTACTAATTACTTACTAAAGAAATAAAATTTAACAACAAAATTTGAAACTAAAAGAATGTATAAAGCTATCACAAGGACAAGCATAAATATTATAATCATATTATAAACATCTCATGTATTCATTAGAAACTAATAGACATTTCAAACTAATAATGCATATGCTTCAATATTACAATTACCTTCATTTTTGCAAGTTCTTTTTGGAAAAAGAGAGCTCCTGTTTGCTTTTTGGTTTGATCTTGAATAAAAGCATAGTGAGGGTTTGTGAAGTTAAGGATTTTGGGGTCGGGATTTTGGAGGGAGATGAACATGGACTTTGAGAAAGCCCAAAGATAACACACGTGAGAGAGAGAGCGTGGGTGTTTGATTTCACGATTAGAAATTTTAAATGAGACTCACATGCTTCGTGCATGCTTGCTTACGTGGAGACTGAGTTGGCCATGTGTACGCATTATGTATGCCAAATCATCAAATACATATACATACATCACAGTATATATAGACGGTACCCATTTTAGCAATATTTGAAAAATACGGTACCCTATTTTGCAAAAAAAATAATACAGTACCCATTTTGTAAAATCCACTATAGTTCGGTACCCAAATCAATAGTTTTTTCTTCAATCAAAGGCAGGCAATGTCCTTGGAGCTCATATGACAAATTTTCAATCAAAGTTATCATCCTAACTTACTTCCACTATGCCATTTTAACCCATTTCTCAACAAGATACAATTTGTACTTATCAGGCGTCATAAATTACAAATGTGTGGATACCACTAATTCTACACTGATTTCAAATTAGATGCCATTACATGAGATTTCATTGCTTCTCTTTTTTCGGATTCCACGTTTTTCTTCAAATTTCCTAAGAATCATATGAAACGAAAATTTGAACCAACAAACAAAATCCATATTCAACCAAATACTAGATTTTGGAATTATTTATAAGTTCAAAAGTTACACACTTATCCAGAAAGCTAGGTGCAAAAGTATCATCCAAAATAGATCATCATATTTATCCATCACAATCCAAAATGTTATTGTGTAGCTATTGGATTCCACCTTACTAGAAAATTTTCCCAACTTGTAGCATTCATTGACACGTGCATCATTCATTCCGCCAAGGGAGCCACAAAATCCTAGCTCACATCATTAACACACCCGCAAAGTTGAGTTCTGCAATTGAAAAGAGGTGGTGACACTCAAATATAACTTGATATAAAATAGCTAGTAAATGCACCCATATACAAGGTAACCAAGTAAGCAACACATGGACAAATTATATATAAGAATCAAAGCAAAAGTAAAGCATCGACGTGAAATTTGACTGCAAAATATATAAACACCTAGTAGAATAAATAGAACAAATATGTAATTTTATCCAAAGCATAGGTGGTGCAGAAGATTAGCGAGCAATACATTCAAATATTAATATGAATACCAATGTTTAAGATCCATATTCAGCTTCAAGTGCACAAACTGAAATGGAATATATAGTTCGAGCAAGCATGGGAGAGGGGACATGTTTGAAGGAAAAAGTAGGTGCTAATATATGAGAGTAGATCCCAAACAAGTTATAGATGGTAAGCACTAGTCATACTGCTACATATGTTGCAACTAACAATTATATACCCCTACATTGTTGTTTTAGACATCTAATGTATTGTCTATAAAGACACTTAAGCTTAAGCTTCAGCATACAAGGACTACGAGACTAACAAATCTGACATGAGACACCTTACTTCTAAAGCAGGCTTATTTTGTAGTTTTCCTAGATATACCACACTCAGCGAAATAAAAAAACATAAAACTTAACATGCTCAAGGGGTCTACTATTTCAATTTTCCTAGTTATTCTTCCATCCAACCATTGATAAATGCATTAATGCATTGGACAATGCTCTACTACGATAGACCAATGTTAGAACACCCCCAAGATCACACAAACCACCCACATACAGATCAAATATCCATCCTTATCTAACCCCATATTCCAACTTCTACCAAGTCTGAGCATTTCCACACAAGGCAATTACACTTCCCCATCATAGTTTCATATGATTAGATATACTATATTAATGCGGGTTGTGCAATGTACCTTCATTAATTAGAGCTTTGGTTTTCTCCCTTGCCTCTTCTTCTTCTATATCAATGTTGTCCTTTTCACTTTCTTGTATAGAACAAAAAGTATTTATTATTTTTCTTTTTCTTTCTTGCTTCCTCTCTTCCCCCTTCACTATTTTCACCATTGTAGACAGGCTAATTGTAACTTTTCGCTTCTGCATTTCGTCCCGAATATGAGGTTCTTCCATCATAATCGGGTGACCTTCTGCTTCTTGAAGATGTTGTCGCCCCTCCTCTTGAAGTTATGGATCTTCTATCACCGAGGCACCTCCTTGTCGCAGATAATCCACAATTTCAGTGGATAGTTCCACTTGAATTGAGTTTGTACTGAGACATTTAGCATGAGATTCATCTGCGAGAGTATCAAAGTTGGGGCTGTCATGATCCATCAAACCTCCATCTCCCACATTCGTACCTGTTTCACCCGAATAATCTTCTTTCCTCTCCTTCTCAATTTATGGTCCTTCCATCATTGGATCACTATCATTTTGTTGCAAATTAACCACAATTTGGGTGGATCCTTCCATCGGTGTGGAGTTTGTATAGGGGAATTCATCGTGAGTATCCATACCAGGGCTATCATCATCCATCAAACCTCCCTCTTCCATGTGCCCACCTGTTTGACCAAAATCATATTCCTTGCTCCATTTTGTTTTAATTAGCTCAAGGTAATATTTCCAAAGTCGCATGATATCTAACACTTTTCGGTATAAAGATACGAAATCTTTATTTCGTTCGGAGTAGACTCAAGTCCTTACTCACGTCTTCTTGCGTTTAGTTGAGTAGGGATTCGAACCAACCTAAATTCTAGGGAAATATACAACTTTCTAATGCTCTAAAAGGGGAAACTAGTGAGTAAGTTTAATATTAAATTACTAGCTAATCTTGGTTTTGTTGTTTAAGTCCTAACAAGTGCAAAAAATTGTGAAAACACGAAAACGGTAGATTAAGATTAAGAATTTTACAAGATATTTAAGAAGAAAGAAGTAGTGGAAGATTATAATACTCATGCAAGGGCTTATTATCTTATCTTAGTATAGGATTCCTACCGTCTCTAAGCTGTTTTGAGTATATTATCAAACCTGAACCGGCTTGAGCGTCAATCCCTAGCGAGATGAACTCATCTCTAAGTCCATTTCCCTAGCATAAGAAGTTGAACTGGACTTTCATCTCTGAAACTCCATCTCAACTTCTGGACTCATAAAACATAATCATGTCAAATCTATAAACAAGGAGTTAATTAAGGCTCACGCGCGCGGCTATCCCAGGCATAGAAAGGGAGGCGCACGCGAGTCTTTCTTCACTTCCAGGCCTCAAGTTTGGCCGGACACTACCATTTTGGGGTAGTGTGTTATATGCGTCTTTAGGTCTAGGTAGAGAATCCTACTACAAAGAAATCTATACAAATCCTCACATGAGCATCATTAACCCTCCACTTTGGAGGATTTTAGCTCATGATTCTTGGGTTTATTTTTGTAAGATACAAACTAATAAGTAATAAAAAGAAGAAAGGAATGTAAAAACAGATTACCTAAGAAAGAAAGAAATTTTATTAGAAACTAGAAAGTGTTTCCACCATTAACATCTTACAAGCTTTCTTTCTAAAAAAACAAAAAAATCTCCCTTCCAAAAGATAAAGACTAGGAATTTAAATGGAACAAGAGTCAGGGCAATCAATGTAGTGCATCCCCCCTTGTTTTGTTTTCTTCTCCATTTGAGAGAAATCTCATTTTCTACCACGTGAAACACCAAACCACATTTACTTCCTTCTTACCCACACAATCCACAACAAAGTGATACCTATCTTTTTTTCACTATTAACACCTAATTTCATCTAACTTTATTAACTACATGCAAGGTGTCACTTTTGCACCAATTATTTGCACTTTTGTCTTGACTTGTATGATGACTCATCAAATCTTGCGGGCTCGCATAGTGGGTCCACGTGTAGTCCAGTGGCGGTCCGGTCTTTTGGTAATTTTACAACTTCCTACCTATGTGTAGAGTTCATCGTACTGATCGTCTGAGCAGCTCACTTGTCGCATTCGGAGTCCTGGTTCAAGAGGTAGGAGCTTCGGAAGTTTGATACTTCTGTGCGGATTTGTTGGGCTTCACATGGGCTTAATCGGAAAGCTTATGTACACTCCCTATTCCGTGTTTAAATGATGGCTTTATCATTATTTGTACGTTAGTTACTCCATCCTGCAAAAACACGAAAAAAGCGATTATTTCATGATTATTAAACACAAAATTAACCTAAATATTATGTCTCTATGGGGTTTTATAGTACAGTTTTGGGTGCTTATCATCGCACATTCTCATCTCGGAGCTTTACATGTTTTCTCCTCAATATCTCTACTGTAGTCTCAATCTCTTTTGGTTCATACAATCGGGTTAAAAGGATTTGTTCATCATCGATGATATCTCTGAGCTCTTTACTAACTTTGAAGGGAATTTTAGCCTGAAATGACAAACTTAAATTCAATTAAGAATTTCAAATTACATACTCCACAACTACATCCCATTATTTATCATGACTAACATATAATCCATAATTTTATTGACATATGCCATATTATTGGAAAAATAATTTATGTTGCGTCTTATCACAGAATCGTGCAACAACAACTAAATCAACCACCAAAGGAGTGATCTTTCACACAAGACAAAAGTTCCAACAAATAACTCAAGTAATAAACCCAATCAATAATATCAACAAACAAGCATAAACTAGTGTGTAGAGACTATGTAAAGAACACACTCACACAAGAGGAGGATTTATCGTGGTTCGGCAATGTGCCTACATCTACACGGCGAGATCAATGATTTACTAGATGAACAAGATAGAGGATTACAAAGAGGAGCTCTCACTTCACTCACAAATAATGCGATCACAAATCTCTCTTTTGTTCTCTCTCACTTTAGGTGCTAACTTATCAAATAAAAAGCTTACCTTGGCATCTCTACTTTGCATTTTTTGCAACCTCTCACCTACTACTTGTGGGGACTTGTCATTGAGCACACTCAAGTCCCACTTTGTGCACCTAGGGTATTGGGTTTCATAATCGTTGACCGGTGAGATAAAGTCCACTGTATGCTCGCAGAACCAATACTATCATTGACAAAAAATGAAATAAGCATAGTTATTGCTCAATCACTCAATAATAAAAGCTAAAATACCACTAAAGTGGGTTAAATACTTACAAGTAGTTGTACCACACATGTAGTAGTGCTCATAGGGCTTTTAACGCTGTGCTTTTTAATTTGCTTCACTATGTGGGAGGAGATTGTTGCTGCCCATGACACCTTATTCATTTCGTCCAAACTGTAGACGTAGTAGATGTACGTTGAAGCTAGACTATAATTTGATTTTGTGAAAAAGATGGAGTTGAGCATAAACAACACCATCAGCTTGGAAAAGTCCGCTATTGATTTCTTATTGATAAGCACCCAAAACTGTAATATTAAACCCCGAGAGACATAGCATTTTGGTCGTTTATGTGTTTAATAATCATGTAATAATTATATTTTCGTACTTTTGCAGGATTCCGCAATTAAAATAAATATAGTGATAAAACATGCATCGAAGTACAGGAATACGGAAATAATTGAAGTTTCCCACTCGACCCCCGTGAAGCCCAACAAAGCCTGACTAAAGCCGAAGTTTCCAAAAGAACGAACCCGATGCGAACGGGTCCACATATAAAGAAGCAAAGACAAACTTTCAAGCTCAAATCGGATAAATCTAGATGCCGACGTTGGCTAGTGAAGCTGCTAAGTACAGGAATACGGGAATATTTGGAATTCCCACTCAATCCCCGTGAAGCCCAACAAAGCCTGACTAGAGCCGAAGTTTCCAAAAGAACAAAACCGGTCGCGAGCGGGCCCACATACAAAGAAGTAGGAAACTTCCAAGCTCAAATCGGATAAATCTAGGTGCCGGCGTTGGCTAGTGAAGCTGCCATAGCGACGAGGCGACGAATTTCTCGCGCAAGGACAAAAGTCGTAAAACGCCAAAATCCGCCACTAGACACACTCTGCGGGCCTTAACGCATGATGAGTCGAAGATAGGCAGGTGGCAAAGGATGGTTTCAATTTGATACCACCGGCAAGAGAGAAGATACGCACCAATTCAAAACCGGTGGTTTGAATTGACATAAGCTAAAACAAAACCTTAATTTAGCAAAAGGACGAAAATTAATACGGTTAAAACAAAGTTTTGTTTGAACCATTCAATTAGCATAAAACAAAATCTAAAACATTCACGGATCACTCTCAGATCAGCCTATATATATATGAAGGGTCGCCTTCATTATTACCCTTCAAAGATATTAATGCTTTAGCTACGCTTTTTAGTTTTTTTTTCTTCAAGACACATTCGGCCGGTTCCATTTCAAAGAGCCTTAATAATCGTAAGTTATTTTACCCTTAATAATGTCATTTCTTTTCTAGTTTAATTTCTGTCCCGCATTTATTTACTTAATGTATACAAAGCAAGTTTTATTATTCCTTCTATGATGATGAGCTAATCCCCTCAAGGGAGGGTTATGCCGCTTCGTGTGAAAATCCGGATTGACTTCGTTAATATTCTAGAATCACTACTTAGGAATTAGGCATAGATTTAACATCCGGTCCCAAAATGATCGAGATCGTACAAAGTTGGAGGCCGATGCTCCAGATAGTCTTGGCGCTAAAAATGTCTAAAAGTGTCGACAGTGACTCTCCAATTCGTCCGGCCGTCCGATGTGAAATCGAGGCCAGAGCTGAAATAGTATACCAGAGATGAGGTATTATTGAAACTCCTTATGCTAGTGAAATGCGACCTAGAGATGTGGGTATGCACTAGGGATCAATACTCGACGTCGTCTCCGAAACGAGACGAACTAGAGATGTAGTGATTTGGTAATAAAAACTGTTGAAAAATGATTCTTGCATGAGCATGATTAACTCTCTCCCTGTTTCTCCATCTTTGTTTACCTACATATAATCGCCGTAATAATTTACATTATTTGCATTACCGTTATTTTAATTAAACCAACTAAAAAGAAACCTAAAAATCCTACTCATCAAAAGTTGTAATTCCAGTTGTGAACCTATCCGAGTCCTAAGGTTTGGACGATCCCTTACTCGACCTATCCTACCAATCCCACGTGAGTAAGGTAACTTGACTAAAACGTACGACTATACGGACGTTGGACTTTGGACTTTGGACTTGGGATGGACCTTGGACTTTGATTTGTGGACCTCGGACTTAAGAAAATAAGTGGCGAAAACCAAACGTTCAATAAAATAAGCGTTTATCAAATCAAATGGCGGCGTACCGCCGAAGGACTACGGACTTAACGTAATAACTGGAATACATCCATAAAAACTCCCCCCCTACCTCCTCATCTTTTTAATTTTCATTTCTGTTACAATACTAACTCTTTACCGTAATTTTTTCTACTAACAAATATCTGTGAGCCAAGTTGTTTATTTTCATTAGCACAGTCTAAGTACTCCGTAGGAATTTGAAGTACTGAACATACAAAAGAGTCTCGGACGAGACTGAATTAGTAGCACGCGAGACTAACCTGGAGTATCAACACTCCGGTTTTCAGGTACAGGCCACTTTCCTTTTCAGTACTCTTTTGGGCTCTTTGGTCCTGTTTTACTAGTAAGCATAAGCTCGGGAGTAGTCGATCGCTATACGAGGAATCGCGGGACGCCAGGTTTCAAACTCTTAAACTCCTCAAACTTTGTCGAGGATATTATTTGCTATAACCTGTTTTACCTCGTATAATTGTATGTTGGCATGAGAACTCTGTGCATGTAAAGGTGGTTCGTCATCACATATTCACGTAACACAATTAATATGATTCGAATATATTTTGATATATGCGTAGCGTCAAACCACCTGCTTAGAATATTTTTGTATGTGTATGTTACATCAATTCACGTACACGGTATTTAATTGTATGAGTTCGTTCTCGACATCCCCCTAGCTCACATATAACTTACACATAGTCGCACGTATAGGTAATATAGATTTGCATGGGTATACTTTCTGCGTAAACTAGTATATGTTAGTTAGTTTCTATTTTGGCATCTATCGTTTTTAATTGCATATTTCGTAATCATGTCTCCATAATACACTAATTACGTAAATTAAAATATAAAAAAAATAATAAAATAATAAAATAATAAAAAAAAATAATAAAAAAAATCATAGTAATTAAAAAAAAAATCATCTAAATCATCTTAATAACACCCCGCATAATACACCATCATAAATCATCATCCTATTCCATCAGTGCCTAGGAAACTTGGAAAAAAATGAGGTTGCCTAATTAAGGAACGTGCTAGCACGAACAACCTCCCTCAATTCTCTCAGGTGACCTAGCTGCTGGAATATTCACACGTTATCCTAGCTTCCCTGCTCGAGTTAGCAACAGCTCAGGAAGACGTGCTTCAACTCCCTCCTTCCTAACTTCTAAAACCTCCAGTCATTATTCGTTCCTTATGAGCACTAAATTAAAATTTATATTTGTATGAGACTACGGTCTGGTAAACATAAGGAATTAGAACTTACATATTGTCGTCGTAAATACAAGAAACAACTGTTTATGTTATCTCCTAGACATAGTTCCTCCTCCGTAAATCAACCTCGTCAAACATCTCCGTTGCCATTATCTCCTTTAATTATGGCTGAGGAAAATCTCACAGTCGAGAAACCCCTTTCGGATTTCTATACTGCCTTACAGGAAGGACCTGCTTCCTGTATTAAATTCGATGTGATTGTAGGTGATTTTCGCATTCCGCCAAACATTTTCGGTTTGTTACCTGTTTACCATGGGTTAGACCATGAAAAACCGTACAATCATCTTCGTCGGATGCAACAAGTAGTCACCACTTTCCGCCATCCGACCGTTACCAACGAACAAGTCTTGCTTAGGTTGTTTCCCTTCACCTTAGCTGATAAAGCTTCAGTTTGGCTCGCCGGACAAGCACCGCAATCCATTGACACATGGGCCAAACTTGTTCAAGCATTCATGATAAAGTTTTATACTCAGAAGAAAACTACAAAAATGCTTCAAAAGATTCAATTCTTTTCGCCAAAGACCCGTGAATCCTTTTCAGAAGGGTGGAGCAGATTTACTGATCTACTTCTCGAATGTCCCCATCATCAACTCGACACCGCTGTATTAGTCCGTTCATTCTTTAATGGTCTCTCTGACCATCAAAAGGAAACATTAGATATCATGAACGGCGGTTGTTTCATGGACAAGGGCGCTACTGAAGCATACAATTTTCTTGAGAAACAGGCCTCACGAAGCACCCATTGGGGAAACACTGATTCTTCTAGATCTTCTAAAGACACTCCTACCAAAGTTACGTCTATGTTCGAGGTCAAACCCGATCCGGAATTAAAAACTCTAATCGAGTCCCTAAACAAAAAGGTCGATGCTCTTTCGGTACAAGTAAATGAACAAAAACCCAAACAGGTCATGGCTGCCAACGCTTCCCCATGCCCTCTTTGTTTAAGTCCTGAGCATGCCGATTCTTATTGTCCTTTGGTATACGAGTGTCCTCCCCAACCTTCTGAAGAGGCTTGTGCTTTCAACATCCCTAATGCACCTTGGCGACAACATCCGAATTTAGCTTGGGCAACCCCTGTCCAACAACAAGCTCCTTCAGGTGGCAACAACGCGTTCTGTCACCACCCGCGAACTACAATTCCTATCATCAAGGAAATCCCCCACAATTCCAGCAAGGCCAAAGTAATTTTCCCAACAACACAAATATAGGGTACCAAAACAACCGCAACCTTGTTCCCGCTAATCAAGGATATGGCTACCAAAATCAACCCGTGAATAATAACCGTGAACTAGTTCCTGCTGCCCCTTTAGTCCAATCCATAGCCGATAAAATGGCTGAAACTTTCCTGACATACATGAATCAACAGAATCAAATCTTAGCTTCTATCCAACAGTCTCTTCAACTGTTAGCTCAGGATAAAAGTCAAAAGGGCGTGTTCCCTGGGCAAGCAGTTCCAAACCCTAAGCCTACAAACACTGCCTTTGAACTCAACAATGCACCAGGACCTAGTAATCCAAGCCAGGGTGAGGTAAATGCCATTACCACTCTTCGTTCTGGCCGAACCATCGACAATAATATACGTATGCCAGACGAGGAATCGACGGAAGTCACGACTGACGTCCTTCCAACTCCTACCTCGAAACCTATAACGAACAAAGTTGTACCTTCAAAATCTACACCTACGTCCCTAGGGAAAGACGCCACTGATCCTTATACGCGATTCCGTCCAAAAGCTCCGTTCCCTGCCCGTTTGGTAAAGAACAAACATGATGAACATTTTGATGAGATCCGTGAAACCTTCAAAAATTTGACCATAAACTTACCTTTCCTAGATGCGTTAAAGCATTTGCCCAAGCATGCCAAGTTTTTGAAGGACATGTGCACCACCAAACGACGTACGAATGTTCCTCAACAAGTGTTTCTCACTGAGCAGTTTTCCTCGATTACCACTACCAATGGTGTGATAAAGTACAAGGACCAAGGTCGACCAACTGTACCATGCACGTTGGGCGACAAGTATACCGCTACTGCACTTTTAGACCTAGGTGCCAATGTTAACCTACTTCCCTACTACTTATTTAAGCAGTTAGGTCTTCATGAATTAAAACCTACCAATATGACTCTGCAACTCGCGGATCGCTCCATAAAATACCCAAAAGGCATAGTAGAGAACGTTATAGTAAAGGTCCAAGATTTTTACTACCCAGTGGATTTTGTCATTCTAGATACTGAAGTAGCCTGTGACTCCATCCCTATCATCTTGGGACATCCTTTTCTTGCAACTGCAAACGCTCTCATAAATTGTCGGGACGGTTCAATGACATTGTCTTTCGGGAACCTTTCTGTCGAACCTAACGTGTTCAAATTAATGAAACAGTTTCCCGATCCTATAATGGAGGGCGAGATTAGCTTGGTTGATAGTCTGGGTCATGATTATTTCGCAAACTCTTTTCCCCCAGATGAGATACACCAATTCCTCTCTTTTGATAATCCGGAGTTTGACGATGACTCGTACATAAGGGATGTCCATGCATTATTAGAGTCAGTACTACTATTTGACCCTAATGCTTCGGTGCAAACTGATTCAGAAGAACCGGATTCGCTCTTTTCCATTGAAGAGATGATCCCTCATGAATCCTTGATCCCCAATCCTCCAACTCCGGATTTAAAACCTCTACCCTCTGATTTGAAGTACGTGCATCTCGATCTCGATGGCAGTCACCCTATAATAATTTCTGCTCACTTGGCTACAGACGAAAAGGCACGTTTGATTCACGTCATTCGTGAACACCGCTCCGCTATCGGATGGTCCTTAGATGATATTAAGGGGATAGACCCTAGCATATGCACGCATCGTATACATCTTGATGACGGCACAAAGACATCGCGAGAACCACAACGCCGCCTTAATCCCGCCATGAAGGAAGTAGTGAGAGAGGAAGTTTTACGTTTACTTGATGCAGGTATCATATACCCTATCTCATATAGTGACTGGGTTAGTCCTGTCCATGTTGTTCCCAAAAAGTCCGGCATTCAAGTTGTACAAAATGAAAATGGTGAGTGCATCTCCACTCGCATTCCTTTGAAATGGAGAATTTGCATTGACTATCGCAAACTTAATGCCAGAACCCGTAAAGATCACTTCCCTCTCCCATTTATTGACCAGATGCTAGAACGTTTAGCGGTCATGCTTACTCTTGTTTTCTTGATGGCTATTCCGGATACTTCCAAATTGTCATCGATCCCGCCGATCAAGAAAAGACAACTTTCACATGTCCCTTTGGAACCTTTGCATACATACGAATGCCTTTTGGTCTTTGTAATGCCCCAGGCACTTTCCAACACTGCATGCTTCACATTTTTAGTGATATGGTGGAACGTTATATGGAAGTCTTCATGGACAACTTTTCCATTTACGGAAATTCCTTTAACGACTGTTTATCCAACCTTTCTATAGTATTAACGCGTTGCGAAGAGAAAAATCTGGTACTCAATTGGGAGAAGTGTCATTTCATGGTTACCAAAGGACTTGTTATAGGTCATATTGTTTCAAAAGATGGGATAGAGGTCGATAAAGCTAAAATTGTTAAAATTTCTTCGCTACCTTTCCCACGCATCTCCAGTGATATCCGTGCCTTTTAGGCCACTGGGGTTTTATAGGAGATTCATTCAGAATTTTTCTAAAGTTGCTCGACCCTTAACCAATCTCCTGCTTAAGGATGCAGTATTCGACTTCAATTTCAATTG
The DNA here is from genome assembly GCF_015680905.1 of Coptis chinensis. Lineage (NCBI taxonomy): Eukaryota > Viridiplantae > Streptophyta > Magnoliopsida > Ranunculales > Ranunculaceae > Coptis > Coptis chinensis. Next base: position 45,773,719 of record NC_141456.1, read on the forward strand.
CAAACAAGCTTTTGATACTCTAAAAACCGCTCTGACTACCGCTCCTATCATTCAACCCCCTGATTGGTCTCAACCATTCGAACTGATGTGTGACACTAGCGACTTTGCTATTGGTGTCGTGCTAGGCCAACGACGTGACGGCAAACCCATTGTCATTTACTACGCTAGTAAAACTCTTAACGACGCTCAACGTAATTATACCACAACTGAGAAAGAGTTCCTAGCTGTTGTCTATGCTTTGGATAAGTTTTGCCCCTACCTAGTTGGAACATCGACCATCGTATATACTGACCATGCAGCAATTCGGTACTTACTCGCGAAAAAGGACGCAAAACAACGATTGTTCCGCTGGATCCTTCTCTTACAAGAATTCACCCTGGAAATCAAAGACAAGAAAGGAACCAAAATGTGTAAGTAACCCGACCATTTATCAAGGCTGGTTGGTGACATCGATAGTGATTCTGAAGCCATCGGTGATTCCTTCCCAGACGAATACTTGTACTCTATTTTCTCATCTCCATGGTACGCGGATATAGTTAACTACCTAGTTACTGAGGAAATCCCCTCCTTTTGGTCACGTCCTGATCATAAAAAGTTCTTATCCACTGTAAAATATTATTTATGGGATGAACCCTACCTCTTTAAGTATTGTTCCGACCAACTCATTCGTCGCTGCATTCCCGACTGGGAACACACCGACGTATTATCCTTTTGCCATGAACAATCTTGCAGAGGTCATTTCAGTGGAAAGAAAACTGCGGCCAAGGTGTTACAATGTGGTTTTTACTGGCCCACCCTTTTTCGCGATGCACACGAACATTGCATAGCTTGCATTCGTTGTCAGCACCTAGGTCGAATTACCAAACGAAATATGATGCCCCTAAATCCTATTTTGATTGTAGAAATTTTTTATGTTTAGGGCATCAATTTTATGGGACCCTTCCCTATTTCTCAAGGTTTTCTATACATTTTAGTCGCTGTAGACTATGTGTCCAAATGGATTGAGGCACTCGCATGTCCCTCAAATGACCACAAGACTGTCGTGAGATTTGTAAAAGAAAATATTTTCTCTCGTTTTGGAGTTCCCAAAGCTATCATCAGTGATGGGGGTACACATTTTTGTAACAAAATTTTTGGGTTTTTAATGAAGAAATATGGAGTTACTCACAAGGTTGCTACTCCATACCACCCACAAACGAGTGGCCAAGTGGAAGTCTCCAACAGAGAGATAAAGTCTATTCTTGAGAAAACTGTCAATCCATCAAGAAAGGACTGGTCTCTCCGCTTATCGGATGCCTTGTGGGCATACCAAACAGCATTTAAGACACCTATAGGGATGTCTCCTTACTGCATTGTTTTTGGAAAACCTTGTCATCTGGCAGTTGAACTTGAGCATCGTGCCTTTTGGGCCATCAAAAGCCTCAATTATAATATCATCGAGGCAGCGGAGAAGTTTAAAACTGCAATTAAATGAGCTGGAGGAGATTCGGAGTGATGCTTATGATCTCTCGAAATCCTACAAAGCTAATATGAAAAGAGTGCACGACAAGCACATTTTGCGTAAAGATTTCAAAATTGGCCAAAAAGTTTTACTGTACAACTCCAGATTACACATCTTTCCTGGTAAATTGAAAACACGATGGTTTGGTCCTTTCATTGTGTCAGCTGTGAAATATTATGGGGCAATCTCTTTGCTTAATCCAAAAGATAACAACGAATTTCAAGTCAACGGACAACGCCTAAAACATTACCACCTAATTACGCCACCGCGGATGTTGAAGCGGACTCTTTCTTCGAATCCAAAGTATAATCGACTAGATGTTTCGTTTGGCGTACTCAATCTTGTTTCTATAGAGGGTACGCCATTTTGGTAGCTGGGCCATCTTCTATCTTATGATCTCCAAAGTTATTTGAAGTGTGTGGTTTGCAAAGCCGGAACCTTAGTCCACGAAAACTTTTTTCGAATGGCAGTATAAATGTCTTCGTAACACGAAAGCAAACGCCTTTCGTAAACGATGGGTACCTAAAATTTCACCTCCTTCCTTCTCTTCCCTTTTCTACTCTCTACCTCGCGAACTTCAGCTAATCATTTGGTGTAAGTCTCACTCATCACTTAATAGGGAATGGTCATAGTTCTTTTGCTCAGAACGACGCGGCGTGAAGAATGGGCTGGTGTATGCATTGCCAAACACCCTTACGTCTAGGCCCCGACTTCCTATCCGATACTAGCCGGTTTAAGGTATACTTTTGTCTAACACCCAATGCGGGGATAATCTTCGTCGCCGCGCCGTTTCTCCCACAGGTTGGGATTCGTCTTGAGGATCTGACGTTAAAAGACTCACCTTGTAAATATGTTTATATTGTTGCCTTTTCCCTTTGCATTAAGTTTTGCACATGGGATTCGTGTCAAACCTCAGATGTTGCATACTTGGAACACAAACGGGCAATGGATTCCACCAGACCAACCCTAGAATTGGTTACTTTGAGTCCCTTGGGGTGGTTTGAGGATTGCCGTATGTAAAAAGGGCAATTTTATTAGATCGTAGCGCGCACGGTCCAGGATGGTACCGTCCTTCCCCTAACCCCATAATACATAGAGGTGAAGCCACAGTCTGGCTGGATTGGGTTCACTCCAGAGCCGACATGACAGTTGTCTATGATTTAAGATGGTGACTCCCCTGGACATCCAGTGTTTTTCACGTATATCTCCCTTGTATGTAAATAAAACCTTTACACTCTCCTTTTCTAGTTTAAAAAATTAAAAAAATAATAATAAAAAAAAAATTGTGACTTTCAAGAATGACTCATACAATTGGATAGAATTTTTCGTGCCGATCGTTTCGATATCTCATTCGTCCAATTCGGAGTCCAAACGAGTCGTGGGTACGCATTTAGATTTTTAGGTTTAAATCAGGCTTTAGGCTTGATTTGGGCTTCGAGAAAATTTTTGGCCCAACCAAAATATCGATTTCTCGGTCCATTTAAACCCAAAAAACCCGATAACACGCGTCACAAATACACAATTCGTCTTCCTAAAAAACCGGATCTTGCCCCCTCCCGAATTAGTCTCGCACGAGACAGGCCCACACTAAAACCAGGTCTCGCGCGAGACCCTCACAGCTCCTATCAAGATTTCCTTCCGTCAGATCATCACAATTCTCCCTCTCATCAGTAATCAATAGCCATCCTCTCTCTACGACCAGCAATGGCCGGAAACTACAGGCGGATTTGTGTTGAAATTTTTTTTGGGAATTTGTTTGAAAACGGGATGTTTGCTCCATTCTTTGATCACGAAATTCACTCTAGAGGATGGGAGAGTTTGTTATATGCCAATGGAGGGCTTTATTCTAAGGATTTGGTGATGAAATTCTACGACAATGGAAGCTTTAATGGCGACCATTTTTGGGTCACCGTCGAGGGTGTGCGCCACGAAGTCACACCGGTGTTGCTCTCCGGGATCACGGGCATTCCATCGTCGACCCACGTCATCGACTCTTCAAAGCCAGATCATGCAGGTACCCATGGACTTACGACCTAATGCTCGACACGCTTAATCGAGGGAGAGTGCAACATCGACGGAAATGGCGTATCATTTCGGTTAAACGGAACCAGCTAGCGGTGACTCAATGGGTGGGATGAACGTCATTGGCACCTCGAAGCCTTCCGACATCAACAAGACCTTCCTCCACCTTCTTCACGGATCCTCCAGAGCGAAAGGGTAACTTCTCGTGATCGTTACCTTTCTTTTTGATATTATCACACATGCCACTCTTAGGTCAACCCCCTTGCCGTTCTAGTAACGCAAGTCATGATTAATCTGGGATTTCGTCATGCGCCACCCCACTACCCCTATACCACAATATGAGAATATGCTTTGGTCTTTAAGAAATGCATACAAGACCCTTGGGAACCCACATCACCTAGGGCTGCCGAAAGCACGCTAAGCGTAGGATCCTCTCACCCACCATACTTTGATGAGACTGCCATGAGTAAGATCACCCAACCCATAGAGGCCATACGTGCCGTGAGCGATGGTCCGAGAGACATGTACACCCGTGTATCGATGAGGGCGTACCTTTGGGCGAAGTTAAGGACAGATATGACCACTCGCCACGAGTCGATGAAAGACAGCATGGGCGAATTCCAGCAAGAAATGAGAGCCTCCATGACTGCATTTCAGGACAATATGCTTACTTGCCATAACCAGTTCCAGCAAATGTTCATGGCGAGCCAAAGATCGGGCCAGCTCGGTGATGGATACTCTTGGTGATATCCAGAGCAGTTAGCCTCCACGGAGCTCAGATCGCGACGACGTCGAGGACTCGTGGTTCTTCTTCAGAGCCCCGAGGATTACGCTCACAGCAACACCGGAGGATCATCAGTAGCTAGATTTATTTTTTTCCGGTCTTGTATAATATTTATATCTGATATTTTATTTACGTGTTTGCATTTTCTAGCTTAATAGTAGATGGTTCCTAAATATTTCTATCTTGATATATTAGCTATATCTAATATTATAGTATATAGGTAGGAACATATATTGGTAATAATAAATTATATACATATATATAAATATATTTCACATGTCATACTTAAACAACAAACTTTAACGTAAGTAACACGTTCAGAAACCGATAATGAAAACGCATCAAAAAACGGTCAGAAAACGGTCATGAACCACATCTAAAAAACGGTCATGAACCACATCTAAAAAACGGTCATGACCACATCTAGAAAACGGCAATTTTCTTTCTATAAATAAGTTCAACTCTTCCTCCATATTCACTCATTTCATATTCTTCCCTCTACACTTCTTATTCTAAAAACCGTTTTTGGATCACTCCAAGCTCAAGATTCATGGATGCACTAGAAAAGTTTGAGCAGCAGCAGATTGAATATGCTACTCAAGTCTTCATGCTCGGTTGTTTTATTATAGTCATGTTGTTCATGTGGCATATAGTTCTATCTAACACTTAGGTTTGTATTTAAGTCATCGTATCATTATGTTGTGTTTCCATACCGTTTATGCGTTCTTACATCTTATTGTAATCATATATCTACAGTTTCCTTGTCTTTCTACTTACGCTCCAAAAAAAAAAAAAGGGCACTCCTTGTCACATGCCCCAATCTTCTCATCCACACTACACCCACTTTTGCGCATATCTTAGAAGATACATTGGCCTAACTACTAACTACCTGTGACACCTCGAAACGTATCTTTTACACTTTCGGATGGGTGCCTATTTATAACAAGGATAGACACCTCAAAAATTTAACTTCCCTTTTTCCAAAATAATTTTTTTCACCACTCCATCTTTAATGGCCCTCACTAGAAGTTTCGCGTGCCCCGAGCAAAATTTTATGGAAAATTTCCAAAATGGTCTTTTTTTCATCTTTTTTTACTGAAATATTACGCCGAGGATGGTACCCTCTTTTACACCATAAGCAAACATTTTATTCCGGAGAATTGGTCTTGTTATTTTATAAAAGCGGTTATTTCCAAAACGGACAATTCTTTTGTCCGTGCTAACGGATCTGAGCATGAATTGACTATGGAAATCATCTCGAGGTACTTCAAATTCATATTACAAACCAAGGAGTACACCTTCGGGATTCACCTTTCGATAATATCCGCATCATCGATGTTTGCAACTATCCTTCACGGCGAATACAACCGAAAACCGTATTGTTTATCAGCGATCTTTGCAAAAGAACCAATTATCTCGTGATCCAATGGGTAGCTCATAATGTCATCGGCACGCCCAAGACTTCGAAATAACCAAACCCTCCTCCATTTACTCGGGTGTTGCAGACTAACTGCAATGATTTTTGCATTATTAAATTTCTCTGGAATGCGATCGCGCGTGCGGGAAAAAGGCAGCCCCTTTACCAACCATTGTGACACTTATCATGATACATTGAGGTTTTTCTAGTAATTCTCCTCACACACCTCTTGAGCGCCTAACATTCTTACCATTCACTCGGTATGTAGGAACGGATTCTCGAACCCGGCGTTGCAAAGAACCATGTCGGTGCAGAACCAACGAAGATTGTTCCACCGACAACATCTTTCATGAAAATGCATTATGCAACATATTTAATCCCATGGAAGGGCTTCGCTTTTAATTCAACAAGGACTGATGACATTATTCAAATGTCGAACATTATTATCACCGACCTTCTTGAATTTCGGGGACTGCGGACAATAAACGAAGAGGAACAAGCACAATTCTTGCACAGCCACAACCAATTCTTGGCAAATCACACTCTCATAATGGAGAACCACGCCGAGATTTACCAGACGAAAGCAAAATGTTGCAACAGGCTATTGCACGGATTGACGGCATAGAAAATCTTATAAACGGATCCCTCCCACAAAAGGATCCTCGTCGTTACTTGGGCCAATGAAACCATTTAAATTTTGCAATTTTATATTATTTATCATTTTCTTTTTATTTTTTTAATTTTCGTATGGTAATTTGTTTTTACTTAATTATTCTCATCATACTCTAATATTTGTTTATCCTTGTCTAAACAGGTCACATTTTTTCACACAATGGAAGCTCCAAAGATGATTCCAGAACAATCTTTCCATTCATTGCTGAATTCTCCGGCATATGGACATCTTTTCAGAGACTACATCACTCAAATCGGTTGGAACTCTCTCATTCTACACCCGGAGCAGACATACTCCCCAGGTTTGGCAGTTTATTTTTATGATAACATGGAAGATCTACCAGCTGTCCAGGGTTTCCCTTTGAATGGGTTTACACTACGTATTGGTAACACCCGACACGCTTTTTATGAGCCAACAGTAGCTATGGCTCTAGACCTTCCTCCTCTTTCAGCGGATCTCCCCATTCAATACATGATAGAGAATGACCTTAATGACTATTCTAGGGAAGATTTTGCTGCCCGATATGGCGATGGCCTTGCCCACGTCAAAGAACGTGCCGAAGCTAGCCGATGGCTAGAATTCACTATTCCACTAGCCAGTATGACCATGAATGTTGGAACTGCCATGTTATTTATTCTTCTGAACATCATGGGAGATTAGCATTTTTCCACGGCATCAAAGTCAGCATGTAAGACATTCCATGCACTGGCCCAGCAACATACCACCTTCGACATGACAGAACTAGTAATTGAGAATCTTAAGAAGGCTTGGTCTTTTCGGCAACACTATATCACCCCGCCGATCATAAAGATGCGGGATAGTGAGGACGCACTTCCCTCGAAGTTTGCGCAGCCACCTTTCGGATTTGGGTAAAGGTTGACTCTATGTGTCCAACAAACAAGATAATTCGTTCTTTGCGATTTCGGACATGGACACGCCCTGCAAGGTATCTTAAGAAAGTTCGTTCTTTCCCTAACTATGATAAAATGATAGCTCATCTAGACAATGCAAAGAAGAGGAAGTGGAGTGAAGTCTGGAAAGCTATGATAGATTGGCGGGATGCGAAGGAATGGCATTTCTACAGGGACGAGGCAAGGAAGGACTATCCCCCAGTTCAAGGTTGGGGCAATGTGAGTTAATGCATGTACATATTTGTTTTACGTTTTGATGTGAAATAAATAAATAACCTAACGGTGTGCTACTCTAACAGTGTGCTTCTACTTTTATGATGTATAATATATAGTGTGTTACAATAAATTTCTGTGGAAGATGTCAGCTTTATTTTTGCTCAAAGCCTCTCAGGTATACTCTTTCTTCCTCTTAACACTTTGACGATACAGTGTCCGACTGTTTGGGGGGTGGTGGTGAGAACCTTTTACAAAAATTAGGCATGCATAGTTGTATATAGTTACTTAATGTCTAAATAAACGTATTTAGTGACAAATTCTCGTTTCTCTTTCTATGATGAAAAATATTTAGAAATCTCACCCTAGCATCAAAATTAGGACTTGTTCTTAGAAACTTAATTTAATCATGATGCAATAGTTTTTACATCTTTTCATGAGCATTCATGCACTGACTATCATTAAATGTACACAACAGTAAGTTTCTGGGACCCACGGTTAGACAACTTAATTTCCATATCATGTAAGAATCTAACCAAAAGCCTTAAAATGTATGATATATGAGTAATGACACAGAGGAGTAGTTCTTCCGAATAGAGAAGTTCACACGTCTACTTACTTGATCACTACCCAAATCCTAGGCGAGAATTTAGGCCTTCTTTGGATCGATATAGCCAAAAGTTCGCACCTGAAAAAAAAAAAAAAAAAAAAAAAAAAAAAAAAAAAAAAAAAAATTACCGCTAGTCGCCCCACTGAACCTTTCATTAATCCTTTCTACTTCACCAAAAAAAATCATTACCCATCTAGTAACCACAAATAAATAAGCCTACCTAGATGATGAGTATGAGAAATAGGATGAAGTGCAGAAAAATGAAGAGAAAAACCTTGTCACAAATTAAAATCAGTTACCTGTTTCAGAATCAAAAGAAATAGAATGTTTCCAAAAATCAAAAGAAATGTCAAGGTTAGAATTCCCAAAAAAAAAAAAAAAAAAAAAAAAAAAAAAAATCAAATCAAATCAAAAGGGAATACAAAAGCTTGAAAAATCCAAGTATGGAAACCCATGTTAGAAGCAGGAAAGAAAATAAAGATCCTCTAGTATAAATATCTCGAAGACTAATAAATTTTTTAATTTTCTATTCCATTTTCTTCTACACTACCACCTAAGCCCCATAACACCTAATAAAGACCTGTAGCTCAATTAGGAATAGGATAGTGTGATAATAAGTAGTAGTTGTGACTTCTCGACCTCGGCTCCTCTAACTGTCATTGAGTATGTGAGCAAACGTGTGCCCACTGCACACTGGAGATAGCAAAGCTTGAGTGGAAAAATAAGAGAGAAATTGTGTTTTGACACATACCTGTGAGAATCTAATTAAGGATGCTATCCAAAGGATCCAGAAATGGCCCTGCTCGTACATTTCATTATTAGATTACTGCATGCATGCTCATACGTAGATGTTTCAATTATTGTATGTATATTAACTTGAATTTCGAAAGAATAAAATCCTTGTTTCCCCTACTAGTAAGATGTCTAGATACCTGAGATTAATTAAGGAAACAAGCCTTTGTTACTGAGTCGTTGTAGTATAAATGAAGTTTGTGAGTATCTTCTCTGGAAAACTGTCACGAGGCTATAACTCGTCCACTAGGGAATTTCTAGTGGTTCAAGGCCTTGTTGCATACGGTCAATGCAACCACACTCTGCGAAATGAGATTTAGCTTAGGACAACACATTTTTGACCACTTATCGTTTTAATGTCTCTTCTTTGCTTGAGGACAAGCAAAGTGCTGTTTGGGGGTGGTGTGATAAGCACCCAAAACTGTAATATTAAACCCGAGAGAGACATAGCATTTTGGTCGTTTATGTGTTTAATAATCATGTAATAATTATATTTTCGTACTTTTGCAGGATTCCGCAATTAAAATAAATATAGTGATAAAACATGCATCGAAGTACAGGAATACGGGAATAATTGAAGTTTCCCACTCGACCCCCGTGAAGCCCAACAAAGCCTGACTAAAGCCGAAGTTTCCAAAAGAACAGAACCAGTGCGGAACGGGTCCACATATAAAGAAGCAGCAAACTTCCGAAGCTCAAATCGGATAAATCTAGATGCCGACGTTGGCTAGTGAAGCTGCCAAGTACAGGAATACGGGAATATTTGGAATTCCCACTCAATCCCCGTGAAGCCCAACAAAGCCTAACTAGAGCCGAAGTTTCCAAAAGAACAAAACCAGTGCAGAATGGGCCCACATACAAAGAAGCAGGAAACTTCCGAAGCTCAAATCGGATAAATCTAGGTGCCGACGTTGGCTAGTGAAGCTACCATAGCGACCGAGGCGGACGAACTTCTGCGCAAGGACAAAAGTCGTAAAAACGCCAAAATCGGCCATCGAATGGACACTCTGCGGGCCCAGAAGGCATGATGAGTCAGCATAGGCAGGTGGCAAAGGATGGTTTCAATTTGATACCACCTGGCAAGATAGAAGACACGTACCAATTTAAACCAGGTGGTTTGAATTGACATAAGCTAAAAACAAAACCTTAATTTAGAAAAAGACGAAAATTAATACAGTTAAAAGCAAAGTTTTGTTTCGAACCATTCAATTAGCATAAAAACAAAATCTAAAACATTCACGGATCACTCCTGTATCAGCCTATATATATGAAGGGGTCGCCTTCATTATTACCCCTTCAGCATATTAATGCTTTAGCTACGCTTAGTTTTTTTTCTTCTTCAGTACTTACATTCAGCCAGTTCCATTTCAGCAGCTTAATACTGTAAGTTATTTTACCCTTAATAATAGTCATTTCTTTTCTAGTTTAATTTATGTCCTGCATTTATTTACTTAATGTATACAGCAAGTTTTATTATTCCTTCTATGATGATGAGCTAATCCCCCCCCCCCTCAGGGGGAGGGTTATGCTGCTCGTGTGAAAATCCGGATTGACTCGTTAATATTCTAGAATCACTACTTAGGAATTAGGCATAGAATTAACATCCGGTCCCAAAATGACTGAGACTGTACAAAGTTGGAGTGCTGATGCTCCAGGACAGTCTCGCGCGTGACCCAAAATGTTCGTAGCGACTCTCTAGTGTCGTCGATGACTCTCTCGATTCGTCCGGTGATGTGAAATCGAGCCAGGAGCTGAAATAATATACCAGAGATGAGGTATTATTGAAACTCCTTATGCTAGTGAAATGCGACCTAGAGATGTGGGCATGCACTAGGGATCAATACTCGACGTCGTCTCCGAAAACGAGACGAACTAGAGATGTAGTGATTTGGTAATAAAAACTGTTGAAAAATGATTCTTGCATGAGCATGATTAACTCTCTCCCTGTTTCTCCATCTTTGTTTACCTACATATAATCGCCGTAATAATTTACATTATTTCCATTACCGTTATTTTAATTAAACCAACTAAAAAGAAACCTAAAAATCCTACTCAGCAAAAGTTGTAATTCCAGTTGTGAACCTATCCGAGCCCTAAGGTTTGGACGATCCCTTACTCGACCTATCCTACCAATCCCACGTGAGTAAGGTAACTTGACTAAAACGTACGACTATACGGACGTTGGACTTTGGACTTTGGACTTGGACTGTGGACCTCGGACTTTGGACTGTAGACCTCGGACTTAAGAAAATAAGTAACTGAAAACCAAACGTTCGAATAAAATAGCGTTTATCACTTATCTTGTTTCTTCACAACTGCTTCTAATATACTCCAAGTTTCGAAAGTGGTGATGATGCTAGCGTTGATGTATTTATGTTTAAAATCAAGTGCATCCCCACTCAACACCTTCTTGTCAAGTGATGTTACTTCTTCAGTAACATTTACGCCCTGCTTTGGTACGCCAAAAGTAAGGCTCACATCCTTTGGAATTAGTCGCACACTATGGTCATGTATTACGAAACACCCCTCCTTTGCGTTGTAAGCTTCAATTATAGTCTTGACGACTTCAGTGGATTTCGAAACCATATTCTCGATCAGTTTCGAATCATAGAAACATTTGAACAATGGGAAGAAAGGGGTTTTCTTCATCTCTTCCAAGTGACACTCTTTGATTGCACTTTTAAAAGATTGTTCACCCATAAGCTTAACCAAAGACAACATTCCACTCCGGAATGGAGTTGCCTTTGTCTTTTTGTTCCTCAGTACCTTTTGCTCTTGCTCTTGCTCTTGCTGATTTGATTTGTCTTTTCTTTTAGGTTTGTCATTTCTCAGTTCCTGATATAAGATATTTGTTGTGAACAATGTAATTGAAGACATAAGACATGGGATAGTTTTGTAAAAACACTGTATATTATATAAGATAATATATACACATGGCATAATATATATAGTGCATCATCCGTCATATAGCGTATAACAAATTAATGACAAAAAAAAAATACAGACGTAATGAATTTAACACAACTCATGCATGCTCAAATTTCGACGGCACAACAAATAAAGATGCAACTAAAATAATCAAATGCCAATAAGAATGCATGAAACACAAGAATAAAACAAACAGATGCAATGACAAAAGAAAAACAAAAATCAAATCCTAATAAATTGAAACAAAGTGTAGCTAATATGCTAATGATATGCAATGAGACAAATGTACATATGGCTATGAGATGCAATCTTTCACCCATTCGATGTAGTGCCACCCAACTTTCGCAAGTCTGAAAGCACTTTCAAGCCATCCTTACGCCCATAACTATGTAATCTTGGGTGTGGGTAAACCACAACTTCAAAACATTAAGTGCATATCTTCTCCTTAGTCATCTTTCTCATTGCGCTCTCCATATGATATTCACGATACAGACGACTAGCACCAATGCACCATTGCTAGCAAATGGTCTCCTATGATGAGTTGGCCAAAACTCATTAGTAGAAAAAATTACAACTTTTACACCGTGAATCCCAGCGAAAGTATGCAAGGTGACCAGTTATACCCCCTAGGGCCCATAGTTCTTTATGACACTAGGGCAAAAACTCCTTAAAATTGAGATTATCTGTAAGATTACCTTTTCGCTAAATATCAGTACATCATTTATTTTTTTGAAACAAAAAAATTAAAAATAAATATATTTAAATGATAAGAATCAAGGATTTATAGGAAGTAGAAGTGTGCAACTAAGAAGAAATGGGGAGTTGTGTTAGAGAAATAGAAGTATTTATGAACTTCAAAAGAAACAAATTAGTCTATTCAGTTTAAGTGCAATACTTGACCTTTCACAATGTACAAATGTGTCAAACACAAATCACATAAAAAATTATGGCAATGCCAAAAAATTTATGAAAGAACTCATCTGGTAGGCTGAAAAATAACCCATGCTCCGCTCACACGCACTACTAAGCAGTTTTTCTCGTATATCATTAATTGTAGAAAAAAAAAATTAAACTGATGAATGTGTTTTAAAAACTTTGCGAGTTCCATGAATACATTCAACAGACTATTTCCCAATGTTATCCTTGCACACCAGTTAACACAAAATCCCAAGTGCTCCACTGGCCTTCAATGACTTGAATAACTACATACCACTACATATTATACTCATCCACAAAGCAAAATGTTCCACTGGCCGAACACAATCAATACAATTATTTAATATCCAAGCGCTTAAACTAATACCATTAGACTACATAACCTGTTCCTACAAACATTTCACCTATTCTTATAACCTATTCCAATAAATTCCAAATATTTTTTTCAAAGCACTTAACAAACACACATATATATCTTTCCAAAACATGGCATTTCAAGTTGGATTTTGTGAAATTTATAGAAAATTTCAACTGATATATGCAACAAAATCTTCAAAGTTTAAAAAAAAAAAAACAAGTTTATAAGAGATTTTACCTGTGACCGATGAGATGATTTTGGAGATTTATAAGTGGGTGTTTTGGTAGATTTAGAAGTGGATGGTTTCTGTGATTTATCTATTTTAGGACACACCTTCAACTTCACGTTTGGATTTCTCTCCACGACACCCTTTCCCACCTCCGAAGTTGCACTTGCTCTTTTGCTTTTACCCATTTATATTCAAGAACAATGATTTATCTACTTTGATTGAATAGATTTTAGGATTTTAGTCTGATTGAATAGATTTTGGGATTTTAGTTTGATTGAATGGAAGTTTTGTTTTTGAATAACCAATTTTAGAAGATGGTTTCAGAACTGGTTTCAGAAGATGGAATGCGGGCAAATATGAATCTATTTGGAAAGCATGAATGTGGAATATATTGGTGAGTTTTGTAGTGGGGTGGGACCTTGGTGATGGTTTGGTTGGACTAAATAGAGGCGTCTCCTGAAAGATTTTGGTTTAAACCAAGGGGGTTAACTACTCGTGCAATGCACATGCCATGGCAGTTTTTGATTTGTTACATTTCGTAAGGAAACTCTTGAAATTTTGTTATTTTCGCTTTCTTTTGTGTTTTTTTTTTCGGTGATAACCCTTCCATATATATATTAAACCAAGGCCCAAAATACTGTCGAGATTCCAGAAATATTGTCGATATATATATCATTTTTTAGGTACACGAGATGGAAATATTCGATATATCTCCACCAAATATTGAATTTTTTTGCCGATATATATCACAATTTCCGATATATTGATATATATTGACCGATATAAATTGTTCACTTTGACCAATTTTTGCCTGATTTTTATTAATATGTCAACGATATTTCTGATATAATCGACGATATTTGTGATATATCAACATACAAAACAAAATTTTGATCGGTCAACAGAAGGATATATATCCACTGATATATCCGATATATCTCGATTTTTGGAGTACACAATATATTGCTTGAATTCGATATTTTGGTCCCTGTATTAAAGTAATTAAACTTCTCTTAAAGGATTTACAACTTTATAGGTCCACACAGGTGGAGGACCAATACCGGCATGCTTTAGAGCCCATTTACATAATCCAAAATTTGTACACAACTGATGAGCTCAGAAATTACCACAATTCCGAATCCAACAGAAAAGAAAAATAGAGTTACTAGAGTTTATAGAAGTAGTCTTAAACAATTTAAAGCTTCTAATGATCATTTCTTTAAAATGTCATCCCGCTCTAGTTCCTTCCTCTCTTAGCTTCTGCATCAAATATTTGTTGTCTCCCAAAATTAGCATGTGTTGAAGTTTTAGGTCCTTGTATAGTCCAGCTGCAATCTCTGCACCAATGCACTCTGCCTCAAGAGCACTTCCATCCTTGAATCTCTTATACACCATTCCCAACAATTGACCATCTTGCCTCTTACACAGACAAGATTGAATAAAAGAATTTTAGAAGTCAAGGGAGAAAAGTATATAGTTACAATAGGTTTTGAAGATTTGATAATTTGATAATTTTTTGTTTGAAATATTTTTAGGGTTAAGGCAGACCTACACCGGTTACATTGAAAGACCCTAAGCCCGAGGGCTTACGTTGCCCGAAGACTCATCAACCCCGAAGGGAACCTAGCCCGAAGGCTCTCGCCAATACGCCATTTTGAGTATACCCAACCGCCTCCACTTTGTCCATGAAGACTTGCTTTCGCTTCTCAGTACACCCATCATAGCAGCACCCAGTCTCTAGCCCGAAGGCTCACCTAGCCCAAAGGCCCATCACATAATTACACAAGAAAGAAATCCCAACCAACATTTGGTGGGATTCGAACTTGCAACCTCAATCACCCATGAGGAGAGAGGTACACAACCAATTGAGCTAGAAGCTCTTGTGTTGAATGAAATAAACTACAATGACCTCTTTATATATATAGATATCCAAGCCATACTTGATTAATAAGGAATAAAACTAGACTTCTAAATCTAACCTAGACTTCTAAATCTAATTAAACTCTAAATAGATGTCAAATTGGTCTATTTTATTTTCGAATAAAATAAGATGTTGTACTATACTGAATATTAAATTTAGTTTATGATGCCTTTGTGTTGTGTTATATTTTTTTTTTTTTTAATAAGTTTGGAGTTTGGGGCAAGGACCAAAATATCAAATTCGAGAAATATATCGTGTACCCCAAAAACCGAGATATATCATATATATCGATATATCGGTGGATATATATCCATTTGTTGACTTGTAAAAATTTTGTTTTGTGTGTTGATATATCGGAAATATCGTCGATTATATCAGAAGCATCATCCTCCATGTCACTGTGTCATTTTTCTGTGTCAGTGTAGAATTAGTGGAGGCACCCAAGAGCATGGATAGAGATATTCAACTAGGGGTGGAACTTGGGTCAAGTTAGCCCAAGACCGGTGGGCTAAAACCCGACTTTTGTTGATCCGGGCTTGGCCTTGTAAACTCAAAGCCCAACTCAGTTTCAGGTTAGAATATAAAATTACCGAAAAACCCGAGCCCGTGTGCATACATGTACGTATATATTTCATTCCTTCTATTTTGTTATTGTTATATTGTTTCGTCATAAGGATTTATTCTTGTCAAAAATAAGGTTCATAATATCAATTTAAGAGAATAATTAAATCAATTGGGTTAGTTCCCTTTCAAATAATCAAATACCTTTGATTTAGTTAGAATATTGCAATTTCGGTGTTATTTACCTCTGAATTTATTTATTTAACAGTGAAAAGACGTTGAGTTATTCATTGTTTAACATTGAAACCCGAGAAACCTGACCAACCCGAGTTGGGCTTGGGCTGAAAATTTAAGGACCGACTAGGGCTTGGTCCCGAGCTCAAGTTGAAGCTTTTGAAACTCGGGTTGGGCTCGGGTTAGTCCTCAACCCGACCCAACCCGCCCTAGTTCCACCCCTATATGCAACTAAGGATGCCTGAGTGGAAGTATGTTAGGATGATACGCATTCTGTTGAGCACCGTTATCAGTTGGTTCGCACCATTGTTACTGGAAGTTTTGGTCTGCCGAAGTAAGGATGATACAGACAATGTATCATATAGACCTGTCATTCGTTGTCTACAACATGTGAGAAAGATCAATGTATCTACTTAGGTAGTCGCCTCTAAACTAGGCTTCCTGTCATACAAATCCAGAGACATGGTAATTCAAAGACATAATTCCAACAAGTCATGGCATTCCAAAGACAAATAATTCCAACAATTCAGTAATTTGAAAACACACAATTCCAACAAGTCATTGTCATCCAATCACAAACATTTCACCAAATACGTATAGTTAATTACATTAAGCAACAAATAGTTAATTACTTGTCCAATTCTAAATCACGAAGTTGCAGTAATAGGTCACGGCATGCACTAGCACTTTCCTATGCAACACAAAGTTTAGCAACCAAGGTGTTCTGTACATTACAATTGATCGCTTCACGAATACGCAGACGCCTTTCAGATGTAGAACTGGACCCTTGTTCACGTCTTTTAGAAGTAGAACTAGAACCTTGTTCTGAGATTGGTGTTCTACTACCAACCCAATAGACAAACCCACAACCTTTTGATTGATCACGTAGTTAAATGTTGGAAGTTTACAACCCAATTAGATAAACATGTTTAATAAGAAATAAAAATAAAATGATACACAATTTATTCCTTACAATTTTGTCATACACAACTGATCTCGGGCAAATACAATATTGCCGTTTTTTGTTTTTTCCATTCCTAGTCACACCAAATACCTTACAAAGAACACCTCCACACGGACATAACACGACTTCGTCGGCCCATAGGAAAAAATCACAACTTGATTTTTGGGATTTATTTAAAGATTTAAGCGTCCCATGCTTCTAAAATAACTCAAATTACATGTTAAAATCACTAGTTAGAATTCAATATATAATTCTTCAATAACTCAAATTAGTAACAATAAACAAAAATGGCTCACCCAATTGGGGCAGTTGTAGTACTGCCGACTTAGATTGTCGTTGCTTCTTGATACATGTAAACATGATGCGTCAAGAGGACAATAACATCTTAAAAATTGGGGAGGGGATTATGTTTTCCTCGGCCATCCTTTTCTGACTTACAAAAAAATCAAACTCTAATAAAATTAAATAAATAAATCTAACTCACAAATATCAAAATCAATTATTGAAAATTAACACCTTAGAGCGGAAGAGCAAACAACCAGAAGTGGTACATTGGTGTTGTTGGTAGAGGAAAGTAGTAGTGGAAAAATTGAAGGAAAAAGAAAAAAAACAGACTTTATTAAACAAATGGCACAAAGAGATCATGACCAAGCTTATTCAAGATGTTTATGCGAGCTGATATAGAAACAGATTAACAATGACAAACAATCTTCATATGTATTTACAATACCAAACCAACCACTCTACACGTAATCAACTAATATGATAAAAATTATGAATAAAATTATGAACTGAGACAAAACAAACAAAATTATTTAAAGATAAGTAAAATCAACTAATATGACAAAAAGGATGGATAAAAGTATGAACCGAGAAAGAATGAACAAAAATTATTACTAAACATCTATGTTGCATGGACACTGGGACGCAAACGCGGACGCAGACACGGAGACTCAACTATATCTCAAAAAAATAGGAGGCGGACGCGACTTGGACACAATAATTAAATAATATATATAACACTATTTTTTTAAATAATAGAATACTATAAACTAATTCATGGGTATTTTCAGTGAAAAAAAAAGCTTCAACACAACTTATGATTGGTCAGTTTTATAAATAGAATGGGCCAAGTTATAACAACCCAACTAACTAAAATAATAGGCCCAAGTTACAATATACAACAAGACCAAGCCCATATTGGTAACGTTTAAGAACAACTTGGTATTCCTTAGAATCAATAGGAACATTATTAGGAGGAACCTCATTAGAAGAAGGAAGGGGTGATGGCCAAGCTGGAACAGGAACATAAACAGGTAAAGGTTGGTTTTTTATTTGTTTATCAACAATGGGAATCCATTATTTGAGTCTGACGGTTTAGGTAAGGGTCAACTTCTTGTAAAAATCTTTGAAAAGCCCATTCAAATGAACTTCTATTCATTTTCGGATCTTCTTCTCCGCCTTCTTCAATTGGTTTCCAAAGTGGGTTTGAAATTTCTTCAATTCATTTTTGCTTTCTTTTGTGATTTTGACCGCGTCTTACATGCGTCCTGACCTGCGTCCAATTGTATTGACCGGGTCTTGACCATGTTGACCACGTTGGACAAGCGTCTTAGCCGCGTCCACGTCCGACTCGTGTCCGACGCGGACACAATACTTTCATAGGTGCGTATGTGCTTTAGAGCTAAACATGCATATATTATTAGTTTGCTAATAATATAAAAGTAATTGAAAAAACAAGGCGTAACAACTCAACTTTTAGTACAAAGTTAGTTTGTTAATTCAAATATTGCCGAGACAATTTCAATTACTAACACGCATTACATTCCTAATTTCAATTACAAATCATCTGAGAACACTATTTCTCTATCAAAAATGTCATCTCACGACTCCATCCCCCTTCGTCTAGGCGTCTACCATTGGCCAAGAGGAGAGTACAAATGTAGCATGCACACATGTTTCCAATTGACATCCCATAAACCTAAATATTTCTTTCTATATCCACTCATAGTTAGTGCCTTAACCTATACATACAAGCAGTCCAATAATCCATGTACCTTGATTGATATTGCTTTCTTCTCAATGTGTGTCCAGATCCATTTATACTATAACTTGTGTTTATACCGAGATTATGACATTACTTAAATATTAATTTGCACATAAACATCAAATATACTAATCTCCATAAGGAACCCAGATAAATACTACATATTATATTGAAATACTGAAAACAAATAAAATAAAAAAAGATAAATAAAAAATTAAGCCTGTCGATTTAAAACAAACAAATTTGAAACCTATAAGAAATAAGAAAAATCTAATACCTGTCGTGTTGAACCCCTCTTAAAACTCGATGATTGGAATTAGGGATTTGAGACAAGATAGTGAAAGAAAAGAAAGAAAGAGATGATGATATTTTTATAGAGCTTCTACTATGCACAGGGTGAAATTGATACTATGCGCAGGGTGAAATTGATTAGAGAATGCTGTCGAAATTGAAGTGAACGGTTGGATTTTTTGTTTGACCGAAGGGAGAACGAAAGTAGCGCTAAAGTGGAAAACCTTTTTTTTTTTTTTTCATGTTTTTTTTTTGTTAACTTGTTTGACAACTTGTTCACTCATTCTTCCTGTTTTTCTAGTAGATAATGCTAAGTTATCACCACTTGTTTAAATCGTTGTTCTGTCCTACTGAATACCAAAACAAGGAGATAACTAGATAAGACTATAAATTGGCCTAGATCATGACTGCTTCAAAGTAAATACACAACTTGACATACTCATTTGAGGAATTGGAAGAAGTAATGTTTGAGTTATATTCACTAATACTCAATAGTGATTTGGTGATGAACAATATAGATCAATAGAGCTTATAGATTTTGGAAAAACAATAAACTATGATGAGTAATATTAACCAAAAAAGAAATAAACAACAATTATGAAAACCAAAGGCCAACAATCAATCAAATATATAGGGCTTCTATATCAATGCGCAAACCAACATCTACCACAAAATATCCACTAGAAACTGATACAATCTTGAAGTGATTGTATCAAAAACACATAACTTTAAGGCTCATTGAGGAGCCTTTGACCTCCTAATCCTGCCACATACAAGTGCAAACTACAATAATATTCTTCTCTCCTCCCAATAGATGAGATACATTACAATTTATAGAACTAGCTACTTAATAACTAACCACTAACCTACTTACGAGATAATGCCTAAAATGAAGGAAACTAACCAACTGACTAAACAGGACCATAGACCCATGATCCTAGATTATGCACACATAACAACTCTACCCCATTTGGAAAAACAACCTTGTCCTCAAGGTTGAAAACACAATTCTTCTTCCTCGATCCCACAAGCGGCGACAAGATGTTTCATCATCTTGGCAAAGTATGGTAGCAGCAACTAGCTTGGTGGGGAATGACACTACAAGATTAATTTATGGAAGGGACAGGAGACTCCCTACCAATTTGTACCGGGTGAACCATTGTACATGCTCACAGTGTTTCTTCTTAGTGCACAAATTGTTTCTTCTGTAACACCCACCTACTTAGGATCAATATAGCTAGATGCCAAGCAGTTCAGCCCCATGTCACACAACCAATAGTTCCATAGTTCATATTTCTTATCAAAGTACACCCACACCGGATCAACATAAGGGATGTTCAAAGGTGTTGTGTTTACAACCGTTTCATCAAAAATTAAAGAGAAATTGTTGAGATACTATGTTGTGGAAATTTTGAAACTTGGGAGGAATTAGCTCTGCCTTTTCTTCGAAGACATCGAAGAAATCCATTAAGTACCACGTTCGTCACTTCTGAAATTGATTAATTGTCTTGATTGATTCAACACATCAACCTTCAATATTTTTCTTCAAGCTTGCCAGGATATCTTTCATTTCAGTGAAATCTTTTTGACTGCATATCATTTTTCTTTATGTACCCATGATCTAAAGATCATACAACAGATGGGAAAGGATAAATTGGGTAACTACAGCCTAAGAATAGAATTGCTCCGATACCACTTGATACAATCTTGAAGTGATTGTATCAAAAACACATAACATTAAGGCTCATTGAGGAGCCTTTGACCTCCTAATCCACACACAAGTACAAACTACAATAATATTCTTCTCTCCTCCCAATAGATGAGATATACTACAATTTATAGCACTAGCTACTTAATAACTAACCACTAACCTACTTACGAGATAATGCCTAAAATGAAGAAAATTAACCAACTAACTAAACAGGACCATAGACCCATAGTCCTAGATTATGCACACATAACATAAACAAATCTCCAATCCCAACAACCAACTAATGCTTAAACCAAAATGAAATCTTAAACCAAACAATCCCTAATCAAACTCATAGTTTCTAAAAGAAATCGACTAAAATAGTAAGTTTAACTAATTGCCACAAAAAAAAAAAAAAAAAAAAACTGATTCATGAAGAATTTGGGGTAAAAAGAGATAGAAGGAGAAAGATAGTACCTTTTGCGAGCAGACGGTGGGTTGACGAGGCAATAACACTCGATGATTGGAATTAGGGATTTGAGAATGTAAGAACACTAAACGAAACTAGCGCTAAAGTGGAAATTTTCGTGTTTTTTATTTTTTGAATTTTTCGTTAACTTGTTGGGCAACTTGTTCACTAATTGTTTCAGTTTTACCCTCGCACTACATGTGGCTCAGAAGGCTGCACACCACATCTATAGTGCGGCATGCATACTCTAGAAGTTCTCTATATTTTATGTGTTGTTTTAGAAGTAGCCATAGTTATTCTTTTTGTACTACCACTACTTTTTTTTGTTTGCCAAAAGTTGAGGGTGTCCAGTTGAGGACCCTTGCACCCCTTGGCTCTGTCCCTGTATGTTACATTGTTATTGTTGTTTCCGTCCATTAAAGTTTATGTGGTGAATAAATTACTTTTGGCGCAAAATATTCAAGGTGAATAATTCTCTATAAATGTATACTTTTCCAATTCTATGTCCATTAAAGTTTATGTGGTGAATAAATTACTTTTGGTGCAAAATATTCAAGGTGAATAATTCTCTATAAATATATACTTTTGCAATTCTACATAAATGTATATATACTTGAGTCAATAGTTCTGTATTCTACACGACTACACTTTACTTCACATGGAGTCCAAGTTCCAAGTTTAGTTCAATTTGAAGATTGTCTCTTACATGCATGGTATTAAGAATCTTAAAGCTGAATCAAATACTACCATAGCCATTTACTGAATGAATACTAGTAGCTACGAACCGTAGCTACACGTAATCTCGGTTCGTAATTTTTTTTTTTTTTTTGTGAGCCGGTTCGTAATTCCTAAAGGTACTCGCTATGGGCACTTTCCATTTTGTGTTGGGTAGACTCCAAAAAATAAAAATTTATTACAAATTTGCCATTAACTTAAAAAACATGTTTTGTGTTGGGCACCCCCACCTACATTAAAGGTAACTTGTTGCAACCTCCTATTGCCCTTACCTAAAAAACCTCACTTCCACAAAAAAAAAAAAAAAAACTAACACGGGTTGCAACCTCAACTACACCACAGTGTAGTTTGAACTCTACTTTCTCTACACCGTTGTGTAGTTTAAGCTCCATTTCACTACACTGCAGTGTAGTTTGAAATTTGAACCACACAAATTACACAATACATACTTATTTGAAATTTTGTAGGTTATTTGAAATTCGCAAAAAAACTAGCTTCATCCTATATTAATAAAGGTATTTGTTAATGACGGACCCCAATTTGTGTTGGGCAGACTCCCAAAAAAAACGATTATTACAAATGTGCCATTAGTCTCAAAAAATCTATAAAAAAAACAATTATTATAAGTATGTCATTGGTCACAAAAAATTGGATTCGAAAACCCCAAACTTAAACGACCCGGCTAGATCGTTTGGACAAAGTCCCAAACGACTTGGTCACACCGTTTGGGACTTAGTCCAAACGATGTGCCCACACCGGTCAAGAGCCCAAAAAACAAAACTTTATATTTTTCAAAATCCAAATCCAAACGGTATGGCCACACCGTTTGGACTGAGTCCAAAACGATGTGGCCATGTCGTTGTTCAAATCCCAAACGACATGGCCACATCGTTTTGGACTCAGTCCAAACGGTATGACCACGTCGTTTGGGATTTGGATTTTGAAAAATATAAAGTTCTGTTTTTTGGGCTCTTGACCGGTGTGGGCACATCGTTTGGACTAAAAGTCCCAAACGGTGTAGCCAAGTCGTTTGGGACTTAGTCCAAACGACCTAGCCGGGTCGTTTAAGTTTGGGGTTTTCGAATCCAACTTTTTTTTTAGCAATGGCATACTTGTAATAATTGTTTTTTTTTAGATTTTTTGAAACCAATGGCACACTTGTAATAATTGTTTTTTTTGGGAGTCTGCCCAAAACAAATTGGGGTCCGGCAGTGATAGGAAATTAGTCGGTCTAAATTAATTAGACTAATCTAACCCTAGTTAAACCGCAAGCGCACAGCTATCGTTGAAAATAGTTGCGATGGCAAACGGGTCGATCCCACGGGGACTGCTACTTAGAACAACTGAGTACTAACTGATTATTTATCTTAATGCGAACAATGGTGGTTTAGAGAAAGATTGAATTAACTACTCACTAAACTATTTAAACTATGAAAACTATAAACTAAATAATTGGGTTTTATCAAATGGGAAGAACTCTAGGACTATAGAATCCACCATAGACTTCTGTTTATATTTCTAAGAGTAATTTTGATGTTCCAGATTTAATACGAGTAGCATGAGGGAAAGGTAACCCTTGTTTTATCGATGATATGATCGTGATAATCTTAATTAAACATGTATCTTCTAAAGTTTCGGCACTACAGATCAAACTCAAAAGATTACTCGTCTTTTTACAGCACGAATAATATCTAAATTTGACGTCAACAGTTAAAACAGGCTTAACTAATAGCAACGAATATCGAACTATAAAGCATGCGTGACATACTATATGAAAGATATAAGCTAGCTATCAATACATGAAACTAGAAGAGTATAGCAATTTAAACTAACTAGAAATCATCGAAATTAATCCAAAAAACACAAACATTAGCCTAAGGTTTCATCTGCCCTAGACTTGGAGTTTAGCTATACATAACAATGAATAGAAAAACGAAATTAATAGAAGAATTAATCATTGCAAAAACCGTAGTCTCGCGTTGAAGTCTTCTCCTCCAATTCGTTCTGTCCCCAAGCTTTAATCTGCGTACTAACTCGATCGAACTCCACTTTTCTGTCTCTCCTGTTCTCTGTTTCAGTGTTCTGGCGTGCCCCCCTCTACTGTTTCTCTCTTCTATATATAATGGATTAACATTCAGAGTTTGATTTGAATTAGAAGTATCTAATTCGGTCGAGTTGCGTGAAATTCGGGATTGGATTGCAAACCCAAAGATCGACCTGCTCACGTCTCTTAGGAATTGGATACTGTTTTCTCCAAAAGAAAAACGGAATTATAAATAAGGGTTTAAGCCCATGGGTGATCAGATGGTGCGGTTCGGTCGGTTGGGATTTTTTATTGGTTCGGGTGCTGATTTGGATCGCCGAAATTAGAGGGATCGGTTTATGGTTTCTTCTGTTCGTGCGAATTGAATTTGGAGAAGGAAACTGTTTGATTCGGTGGTCCAAGGTACAACATAGTTAGAATATGGCTTGGTGGGTTATATGTTTGTATGGGCTTGGAAGTGTGGGCTTTGATGTTTAGTTATGGGTTGGTCTAATTAGTTGTACATGGGTGCACATGGTCCGGTCTTCAGCACCTCCTTTAGTCATGTGAGTTTAGACTTTAGATGTTGGCACATAGCTCACAAGCTTGTACTGTTCACGTTCTACTCAATATCCTTGAGCCAATATATTCAAGGCCCCATATCCGCCAGTTCCCATAGATTAAGCCCTCGACTGATCTCGCACCATATACGTTCCTTGCCAGTCCGACTAGAACCATTGTACTAACTCAGTCAACGCCTACTCCCTGGAATGTATTGCTGACAACACAGTAGTTATGCATTAATATTTCCACGTTAACTCTAATTCCTGCAAAGTTACTAGAAACACAAAAACTAAATCAAACAAATGAAATAAATGAACTAACTAATATAAACCTGGGTGTAAATATATGTAACATTTACGTGTTTATCAAACACCCCCAAACTCATATTTTGCTAGTCCTCGAGCAAAACTAAAACTTAAACTAATAACAAAAACAAAAATTATAACTCACTTTTGTAGGAATCACGGTTGCACTTAGCATGTGTAACAAGCCTTTTAAACCCCTAGGTTACCCCTAGTGGACAAGTTTAGTCTCGTGAGGGTTTTCAGAAACGGTACCCACAAACATTAACATAGCATAACCAATGTTGAAA
The DNA here is from genome assembly GCF_015680905.1 of Coptis chinensis. Lineage (NCBI taxonomy): Eukaryota > Viridiplantae > Streptophyta > Magnoliopsida > Ranunculales > Ranunculaceae > Coptis > Coptis chinensis. The sequence continues at coordinate 45,799,184 of NC_141456.1, forward strand.
TAATTTTCTCAGAGATAAAATCTTTTTCGCCCACTACTAAACAAGTTCAAAAATAAGCAATTGTCACAGTTTACATTATCATTACCAAGACTCATCACTACTTCCAAAGATAGAAATCATTTACTACTACTCCAAACCAAAGCGTGTGTGTGTGTTTAGCCAAACTAATACAAGCTCATATCCAAGTAACGGAATTCCTAACTTACTATCCAAAGAATATATCAACCTCAATCCTCACCATTTATACACTCACAAGAAAGTCTCTCTTTTAGATAAGTTTTCAATTTTTACCTCTGTATGCAGGGAAATGAGTAAAATAATAGAACATCCCACATATTTAGCCAGAAAGACGGACTTATGAAATCTCAAAAACAAATTAGTCTCATGGAAAGAACATCAATCACATGTGAAGTGTCGGGTCCTTCACTTTAGGATCCTCTCACCTATTCTACACTTCATATAATATTTTTGTGATAAGTCTGGGTATTAAGACGGGGCTAAGGATAGGTTAACAAGAAAATGGTAAAAAGGATTCAAAAATTTCTAAGAATAAACTAAAGACTTTTCTTGCACTTGATCTTCTTGGAAAATTTCTTCACTTTGTAGACCACATTACTTTCTTACTACTTCTTCTCAATGATTTCTCTTTCTCTTTCTTTTTTCTTTTCTTTTTTTTCTATATATATATATATATATATATATATATATATATATATATATATATATATATATATATATATATTTTTTATATATATATTTTTTTTTTTCTATTGAATCACTTTGAGCAAAAGGAATGATTTTCTTCATTTGATTTTGGTAAATTTTCCTTCCAAATCTTCTTTCTTCTAGCTTTCTCCTTAGTTTTTTAGAAATTCTCAGAAATATGGGTAAGGCCAATAATATGGGTTTACACTCCTTATCTGGAGTTGGGTTAAGTATAGTTGGTTTGAGAAGAAAAGGCTTAATATATAAGGCTCAAAAGGGGTTAACATGATGACCCTACTAGGTGGGATAAATAAAGGCTAATTGGTTCACTACTTGACTTATCAGTATGATATTCCGCTTCGAATGGACTACAATACCTAATAGCTATCTCCCCAGTTGATGTCACTTCGTGATCGACCAAAATAAGAAAAAATGATACCATACAACAAATTTAAGCACAGAAGAATGATTGAGTCAACTTGGACTCTGAATTTACGTAAAAACTCTCCAAGAAATTCAAAGGCTCAAATCTCACGGGTTAAGTCTCTATATTTCTCTTCTAGTTCACTAGGAGATTAAATTACTCTTCAATTTGACATGTATCAGGTGGCTAATAGTGCATATCCACTTTGGCTTAGACTTTCATCAACAAAATTTATTTCTAGAGGTAGAAAATAGTCTAAAAACAACAATGACTTCAAAAGTGACTCTTAACTTCATAGATTCCTTGAAAATCAGTGGCTTTAGAAATAAAAAATAAATAAATAAATAAAATAATAATAATAATTTCTCATCATAGGAAATCACCATTAATCATACCATGTTGGACATATTTATTTTTTCGCTAAACAAACATTTTGTTCCCACCCCCAAACTTCTTATAGACATTGTCTTCAATGTTAACATAGATGTGTAATTTAAAAGATAACAACATTGACAAGTAAAATTATATAAGGAAAGAGGTTACCAAGAGCTTCCAAAAACGAAAAATAATATCTTTGAGTCACCTGTAGAAATTAGTACCTCACAAAAGATATAACAATGATAATATAAAAGAGGACCAAGTTACTACAATGACTAAAATGTGTCACGTGTCTCATCCCATAGAGTTACACGTCTCCAAAAAGGCGGAGAAAAGGTGCTAGAGTGGAATGCATGATACACGTGCACAAAAGACTTAACAAAAATAAAAACATGGGTTGTTTCCCATAAGCGCTACAGTTAACGTCTCTAGCAGATGAATGGTTCGCACACCCAATTCTTAGATTAGCATTTTGTCTGCCAACTAAACACAAAATGAACGCCCCAAAATTGAAAAAATTTCGACAGAGTCTCCTTTGTATTTTCAACATTTCATAAATATAACACCTGTCATAACCTGAAAATCACAATAATATGTTTCTCATTGGTTAACCCAAATGGAGACTAGGGGCTAGAATGAAATATTTGGGAACAATGCGAAGCGACTCTTACCAAAGAAGAATAAAACCTAAAAACAACGAAAAACAAAACCTAAACTACGAAAGTACAAACATACTCATCAGATATCACTCAGATTATGACCTAATAATAATCAAATATTCCAATCTCAAGCAAAAGATCATGTGAAGTTCAATTTAACTCTGTCACCCCCAAACTTGTGCAAAACAACACTTAAACATACTATGTATCACCTAATAAGATATGCCAATGCAGTACACTATAGGCTAACATGAGACAATGCACTTAACAAATAGTGAAAATGCCATGAGATCTTCGCAAATCTGACAACACTCTCAAGTCATCTTTTCTCACCCAAATAGTACGTACATTAGTTGGAAAGTGTCTAGGGTCTGTTTGTTTAAATCTTACTTTTCTTTTCTTAGTATGAGTCATAGGTAGACTATAGGCAGATTCCAAAGAAGAGTTAGGAAGCGAATTAGATGTGACAAACTTACTAGGATGGTCATGAGGTGAAATACCTGATTGTGGAACTTGGTTCACAGAGTTACTGATAAAACAAGATTTACACACGTTTATTGGTTTTCAGTTACTTATTTCCTTAAGTCCGAGGTCCACAGTCCAAGTCCAAAGTCCAACGTCGTATAGTCGTACGTTTTAGTCAAGTTACCTTACTCACGTGGGATTGGTAGGATAGGTCAAGTAAGGGATCGTCCAAACCTTAGGGCTCGGATAGGTTCACAACTGGAGTTACACTTTAAGTGAGTAGGATTTTTAGGTTTCTTTTTTAGTTGGTTTTAATTAAAAAAACGGTAATGCAAATAAAATAAATTACTACGGTGATTATATATAGGTAAACAAAAGTAGAGAAACAGGGAGAGAGTTAATCATGCTCATGCAAGAATCATTTTTCAACAGGTTTTATTACCAAATCACTACATCTCTAATTCGCCTCGTTCGAGGAGATGGCGTCGAGTATTGATCCCTAGTGCATGCCAACATCTCTAGGCGATCTCACTAGCATAAGGAGTTACGATAATACCTCATCTCGGTATATTATTTCAGCTCGCACAAGTTCACAATTTGGATGAATTGGAGAGTGTCGCCACCGACACAGTAGAGTCGCGGGAGACATTTTTAGTGTGTCGAACTATCTGGAGATCTTCCGAGATCTCGATCTAACTTTGATCATTTTGGGACGGATGTTAATTCTATGCCTAATTCTTAAGTAGTGATTCTAGAATATTAACGAGTCAATTCGATTTTCACACGAAGCAAAGATAACCCTCCCCCGAGGGGGATTAGCTCATCATCATAGAAAGAATAATAAAACTTGTATACATTAAGTAAATAAATGCAGGACGTAAATTAAACAAGAAAAGAAATGACCATTATTAAGGGTAAAATAACTTACTGTATTAAGCTGCTGAAATAAAAATGGCGGAAGGTAAGTACTGAAGAAAAAACTAAACGTAGCTAAAGCATTAATATGCTGAAGGAAGATATATGAAGGCCACCCCCTCATATTTATAGGCATCATAGGATGACTATCCGTGAATGATTTAATCTGCTTTTGGCCTTATGCTAATTGAATGGTTCGAAACTTTGAGAATCAAAGTTTTGTTTTAACCATTTTAACTTTTCGTCTTTTTGTTGTTTTAAGTTTCGTCTTGTAGCTCATTTCAATTCAAATCACCTGGTTTGAATTGGTACGTGTCTTCTCTCTTGCCAGGTGGTATCAAATTGAAGAAGAAACTTGCCACCTGCCTATGTTGACTCATCATGCCTTCTGGGCCTACAGAGTGTGTCCACTTAGTGTGTCCAGTTGGCCGCCGATTTTGGCCTTTTTACGACCTTTTTGTCCTTGCGCAGTTTCGTAGCCGTGGTCGCTATGGCAGCTTCACTAGCCAACGTCGGCACCTAGATTTATCGATTTGAGCGGAAGTTTCTCGCCTCTTTATATGTGGGCCCGCCCCAGACCGGTTCTTATTCTTTTGGAAACTTCGGCTCTAGTAGGGGCTTTGTTGGGCTTCACGGGGATTGAGTGGGAATTCCAAATATTCCCGTATTCTTGTACTTGGCAGCTTCACTAGCCAACGTCAGCACCTAGATTTATCCGATTTGAGCTTCGGAAGTTTCTTGTTTCTTTATATGTGGGCCCGTTCTGCACTGGTTCTGTTATTTTGGGAACTTCGGCTCTAGTCAGGCTTTGTTGGGCTTCACGGGGATTGAGTGGAAATTCCAAATATTCCCGTATTCCTATACTTGGCAGCTTCACTAACCAACGCGGCATCTAGATTTATCCGATTTGAGTTTCGGAAAATTGCTGCTTCTTCATATGTGGGCCCGTTCCAAGACCGGTTCGTTCTTTTTGGAAACTTCGACTTCACGGGTCGAGTGGGAAACTCCAAATATTCCCGTATTCACGTACCCGATGCATGTTTTATCACTATATTCATTTTAATTGCGGAAACGCAAAAGTCACGAAAATATAATTATTACATGATTATTAAACACATAATCGACCAAAATGCTATGTCTCTCGGGGTTTAATATTACAGTTTTGGGTGCTTATCACACCACCCTCAAACAGCACTTTGCTTGTCCTCAAGCAAAGAAGAGACATTAAAACGATAAGTGATAAAAAATGTGTTGTCCTAAGCTAAATCTCATTTCGCAGAGTGCGGTTGCATTGACCGTATGGAACAAGGCCTTGAACCACTAGGAATTCCCTAGTGGACGAAGTTATAACCCTCGTGAGAGTTTTCGAGAAGATACTCACAAACTTCATTTATACTACAACGACTCAGTAACAAAGGCTTGTTTTCTCAGGTATCTAGACATCTCACTAGCAGGGGAAACAAGGATTTTATTCTTTCGAAATTCAAGTTAATATACATACAATAATCGAAACATCTACGTATGAGCATGCATGCAGTGATCTAATAATGAAATGTACGAGCAGGGCCGTTTCTGGATCCCTTGGATAGCGTCCTTAAGTAGGTTCTCACAGGTATGTGTCGAAACACAATTTCTCTCTTATTTTTCCACTCAAGCTTTGCTATCTCTAGTGTGTAGTGGGCACACGTTTCCTCACATACTCAATGACAGTCAGAGGAGCCGAGGTCGAGAAGTCACAACTACTACTTATTATCACACTATCCTATTCCTAATTGAGCTAGAGGTCTTTATTAGGTGTTATGGGGCTTAGGTGGTAGTGTAGAAGAAAATGGAATGGAAAGTTCAAAAATGATAAGTATGAGAGAATAAGGTCTTCGAGATATTTATACTAGAGAAATCCTTTTTTTCTTTCCTGCTTCTAACATGGTTTCCATACTTGGATTTTTGTATTCCCTTTTGATTTTGATCTTTGGGGGGAATTCTAACCTTGATATTTCTTTTGATTTTTGGAAACATATTTCTATTTTCTTTTTCTTTTCTTCTGAAACAGGTAACTGATTTTGATTTGTGACAAGGTTTTTCTCTTCATTTTTCTGCACTTCATCCTATTTCTCATACTCATCATCTAGGTAGGCTTATTTATTTGTGGTTACTAGATGGGTAATGATTTTTTTTTGTGAAGTAGAAAGGGTTAATGAAAGGTTCAGTGGGGCGACTAGCGGTAAAAAAAATTTACAGGTGCAAATTTTTGGCCATATCGATCCAAAGAAGGCCTAAATTCTCGTCTAGGATTTGTGTAGTGATCAAGTAAGTAGACGTGTGAACTTCTCTATTCGGAAGAACTACTCCTCTGTGTCATTACTCATATATCATACATTTGAGGCTTTTGGTTAGATTCTTACAGGATATGGAAACTAAGTTGTCTAACCGTGGGTCCCAGAAACTTACTGCTGTGTACATTTAATGATAGTCAGTGCATGAATGCTCATGAAAAGATGTAAAACTATTGCATAATGTATTAAATTAAGTTTCTAAGGACAAGTCCTAATTCTCGATGCTAAGGGAGATTTCTAAATATTTTTCATCATAGAAAGGGAAAGCGAGAATTTGTCACTAAAACATCGTTTATTTAGACATTAAGTAAACTATATACAACTATGCATGCCTAATTTTTGCAAAAGGTTCTCACCACCCCAAACAGTCGGACCTTGTGTCCTCAAAGTGTTAAGAGGAAGAAAGAGTATACACGAGGCTTTGAGCAAAAATAAAGTGACATCTTCCACAGAAATTTATTGTAACACACTATATATTATACATCATAAAAGTAGAAGCACACCTTGTTAGAGTAGCACTTTGTTGGGGTCATTTATTTATTTCACATCAAAACATAAAACAAATATGTACATGCATCAACTCACATTGCCCCAACCTTGAACTGGGGCATAGTCCTTCCTTGCCTCGTCCCTGTAGAAATGTCATTCCTTCGCATCCCGCCAATCTATCATAGCTTTCTAGACTTCACTCCACTTCCTTTTCTATGCATTGTCTAGATGAGCTATCATTTTATCATTATTAGGGAAAGAACGAACTTTCTTAAGATACCTTGCAGGGCGTGTCCATGTCCGAAATCGCAAGGAACGAATTATCTTGTTTGTTGAACACATAGAGTCGACCTTTACCCAGTCTTGAAAGGTGGCTGCAAACTCAGGGAAGTACGCCCTCACTATCCGCATCATTTGTAATCGGCGGGGGTGATATAGTCTTGCCGAAAAGACCGAGCCTTCTTAAGATTCTCAATTACTAGTTCTCAGAATGTCGAGAAGGTGGTGCGTTCTTTGGGCCAATGCATGGAATGTCTTACACGCTGCCTTTGATGCCGTGGAAAAATGCCAATCTCCCATGATGTTGAAGAATAAATAAATAATGGCGGTTCCAACATTCATGGTCAAATCGGCTAGTGGAATAGTGAATTCGGCCATCGGCCGCCTTCAAAGACGTTCTTTGATGTGGGCAAGGCCATCGCCATAGCGGGCAGCAAAATCTTCCCTAGAGTAGTCATTAAGGTCATTCTCTATCATGTATTGGATGGGGAGATATGGCTGAAGAGGAGGAAGGTCTAGAGCCATAGTCACTGTTGGCTCATAAAAGGCGTGTCGGGTGTTACCAATACGTAGTGTAAACCCATTCAAAGGGAAACCCCGGACAGCTGGTAGATCTTCCATGTTATTATAAAAATAAGTTGCCAAACACGGGGAGTATGTCCGCTCCGGGTGTAGAATGAGAGAGTTCCATCCAACTTGAGTGATGTAGTCTCGAAAAAGATGTCCATATCTTGGGAGAATTTAGCAAGGAATGGAAAGATTGTTCTAGAATCATCTTTGGAGCTTCCATTGTGAAAAAAAAATGTGACTGTTTAGACAAGGATAAACAAATATTAGAGCATGATGAGAATAATTAAGTAAAACAAATTACCATAGGAAAATTAAAAACTAAAAAGAAAATGATAAATAATATAAAATTGCAAAATTTAAATGGTTTTATTGGCCCAAGTAAAGGCGAGGATCCTTATGTGGGATGAATCCGTTTATAAGATTCTCTATGTCATTAATCCCGCAAATGACTGTTGCAACATTTTGCTTTCTCAATGCGGTAAATCTCGGTGTGGTTCTCCATTATGAGAGTGTGATTTGCTAAGAATTGGTTGTGGTTGCAAGAATTGTGCTTGTTCCTCTTCGTTTATTGTCCGCAGTCCCCGAAATTCAAGAATTTTGGTGATAATAATGTTCTGACGTTTGAATAATGTCATCAGTCCTTGTTGAATTAAGCGAAGCCCTTCCATGGGATTAAATACGTTGCATAAGGCATTTTCAGTAAAGATGTTGTCGGTGTAACAATCTTCGTTGGTTCCTACACCGACATGGTTCTTTGCAACGTCGGGGTTCCAGAATCCGTTCCCACATACTGAGTGAATGGTAAGAATGTTAGCTGTTGGAAGAGGTGTATGAGGAGAAGTACTAGAAAAACCCCAATGTATCATGATAAGTGTCACAATGGTTGGTAAAGGGGCTGCCTTTTTCCTGGCACGTGCGATCGCATTCCAGAGAAATTTTATAATGCAAAAATCATTGCAGTTAGTCTGCAACACCCAAAGTAAATGGAGGAGTGGTTTGGTTATTTCGGAAGTCTTAGATGTGCCTAGGACATTATGAGCTACCCATTGGATCACAGATAATTGGTTCTTTTGTAAAGATCGCTGATAAACAATACGGTTTTTCCGGTTGTATTCGCCGTGAAGGATAGTTGCAAACATCAGATGCCGGATATTATCGAAAGGTGAATCCTGAAGGTGTACTCCTTGGTTTGTAATAGGAATTTGAAGTACCTCAGAGATGATTTCCATAGTCAATTCATGTTCGCATCCGTTAGCACGGACAAAGAATTGTCCGTTTTGGAAATAACCGCTTTTATAAAATAACAAGACCAATTCTCTGGAATAAAATGTTTGCTTATGGTGTAAAAGAGGGTACCATCCTCGACGTAATATTTCAGTGTCAAAAAAAAGGATGAAAAAGACCATTTTGAAAATTTTCCATAAAATTTTGCTCAGGCACGAAACTTCGAGTGAGGGCCATTAAAGATGGAGTGGTGAAAAATTATTTTGGAAAAAGGGAAGTTAAATTTTTTGAGGTGTCTATCCTTGGTATAAATAGCCACCCATCCAAAAATGTAAAAGATACGTTTCGAGGTGTCACAGGGTAGTTAGACCACGTGTATCTTCTAAGATATGCGCAAAAATGGATGAAGTGTGGATGAGAAGAATGGGGCATGTGACAAGGAGTGCCTTTTTTTTTTTTTTTTAACGTAAGTAGTAGGACAAGGAAAATGTAGATATACTATCACAATAGGATGTAAGAACGTACAATGGTATGGAAACACAACATAATGATACGATGACTTAACTACAAACTTAAATATTAGATAGAATTATATGCCATATTAACAACATGACTATAATAAAACAACCGAGCATGAAAACTTGAGTAGCATATTCAAGCTGATTTGCCGCTCAAACTTTTCTAGTGCATCCATGAATCTTGAACTTGGAGTGATCTAAAAACGTTTTTTAGAATAAGAAGTGTAGAGGGAAGAATAAGAAATGAGTGAATATGGAGGAAGAGTTGAACTTATTTATAGAAAGAAAAATGCCGTTTTTCAACCGTTTTCTGACCGTTTTCTAGATGTGGCCATGACCGTTTTCTGACCATTTTTTAGTTGTGGTTCATGACCGTTTTTTAGATGTGGTTCATGACCGTTTTCTGACCGTTTTTTTAAATTTTTTCATTATCGGTTTTCGAGCGTGTTAGTTACGTTAACATTTGTTGTTTAAGTATGACATATGAATATATATATATATATATATATATATGTATATAATTTATTATTAGCAATATATGTTCCTACCTATATACTATAATATTAGATATAGCTAATATAAAACTATTTAGGAACCATCTACTATTAAGCTAGAAAGTGAAAACACGTAAATAAAATGTCCGATATAATATTATACAAGACCGGAAAAAATAAATCTAGCTCGATGATCCTCGTGTCAGTAGCGAGAATCCTGGGGCTCGCAGAAGAAGAACCGGGGAGTCCTGCGACGTCGTCGTGCGATCTGAGCTCCCATGGAGGCTAATGCTCTGGATATCACCAAGAGTATCCATCAAAAACTGAAATCGATGTTTTTTCGCCATGAACATTCGCTGAAACCGGTTCTCGCGAAAAAAGCGTCTTGTCTGAAAATGCAGTCATGGAGGCTCTCATTTCTGCTGGAATTCACCCATGCCATCGTCATCGACTTCGTGGCGAAAGTGGTCATATCTGTCCTTAACTTCGCCCAAAGGTACGCCTCATCAATACCGGCGAAGTGTACATGTCTCTCGGACCATCATTCACCGCACGTAGGGCCTCTATGGGTTGGGTGATCTTACTCATGGCGGTCTCATCAAAGTATGGTGGGTGAGAGGATCCCACGCTAAGCGTGCTTTCGGCAGCCCTAGGTGTTGTGGGTTCCCAAGGGTCTTGTATGCATTTCTTAAACACCGGCATATTCTCATATTGTGGTATAGGGAGTAGAGGGGTGGGCGCATATAAAAAGCCCAGTTAATCATGACTTTGCGTTACTAGAAGCGGCAAAAGGGGCCGACCTAAGAGTGGCATGTGTGATAATATCAAAAAGAAAGGTAATGATGCGAAGTTACCCTTTCGGCTCTGGAGGATCAAAGAAGGTGGAGGAAGGTCTTGTTGATGTCGGAAGGCTCGAGAGGTGCCAATGGCGTTGATCCGACCATTGAGTTATTTGCTTCATTTGGTTTCGTCGACCAAAGTACCGATACGCGCATTTCCGTCGATGTTGTACTCTCTCCCGATAAAGCGTGTCGTCGAGCATTAGGTCGTAAGTCCGTGGGTACACGGACTGCTGCTGAGTCAGTACGTGGTCGACCAGTGGAATGCCTGTGATCCCGAAGAGCAACAGCGGTGTGACTTCGTGTCGCACACCCTCGACGGTGACCCAAAAATGGTCGCCATTAAAGCTTCCATTGTCGTAGAATTTCATCACCAAATCCTTAGAATAAACCCCTCCATTTTCATATAACAAACTCTCCCATCCTCTAGACTGAATTTCGTGATCAAAGAATGGAGCAAACATCCCGTTTTCAAACCAATTCCCAAAAATTTTTTCCACACAAATCCGTCTGTTTCCAGCCATTGCTGATCTAAGAGGGAGGATGGCTATTGATTATTGATGAGGGGGAGAATTGGGATGATCTGACGGAAGGAAATTTTGATTGGAGCTGTGAGGGTCTCGTCGCGAGACCTGGTTTTAGTGTGGGCCTGTCTCGTGCGAGACTGATTCGAGAGGGGGCAAGATCCGGTTTTTTAGGAAGACGAAACGTGGATTTATGACGCGTGTGATCGGGTATTTTAGGTTTAAATGGACCGAGAAATCGATATTTGGGTTGGGCCAAAAATTTTCTCGAAGCCCAAATCAAGCCTAAAGCCTGATTTAAACCTAAAAATCTAAATGCGTACCCACGAATTCGTTTGGACTCTGAATTGGACGAATGAGATATCGAAATGATCCCACGAAAAATTCTATCCAATTGTATGAGTCATTCTTGAAAGTCACAATTTTTTTTTTTTTTTTTAAAGAAGGAAAGTGTAAGGGTTTTATTTACATACAAAGGGAGATATCGTGAAAAAACAACTTGGATGTCGTGGAGTCACCATCTTAAATCATAGACAATTGTCATATCGGCTCTCGAGGCGAACCCAATCAAGCCAGAATTTTGTGGCTTCACCTCTATGTATTATGGGGTAGGGGTTTTCTTGTACCATCCTGGACCGTCGGCGCTACGGTCCTAATAAAATTGCCCTTTTACATACGGCTATCCTCAAACCGCCCCAAAGGGACTCAAAGTAACCAATTCTAGGGTTGGTCCGGTGGAATCCATTGCCCGTTTGTGTTCCAAGTATGCAACATCGAGGTTTGACCACGAATCCCTTTGTGCAAAACTTAATGCAAAGGGAAAAGGTAACAAAATAATCATATTTACAAGGTGAGTTTTTAACGCGGATCCTCAAGACGAATCCCAACTTGAGAGAGAGAAACGGCGCGGCGATGAATTATCTGTCAGGTGGTGTTAGACAAAAGTATACCTTAAACCTGGCTAGTATCGGATAAGAAGTTAGGGCCTAGAAACGAGGAAATGGTGTTTGGCAACGATACACCGACCCATTGATAAGAGCCCAAAACTGTAGTTTTAACCCCTTAATAATCATCTTGTTAGACCAATTATGTGAATAATAAGTAAGAGTTAATACGATTACGTGTTTTTATGCATTCCGGGCTTCAAAGTCCATTATGTGCGTAAATGTGCCACTTTAGCGAGATAAAGGACAGCTTGATCGGCCAGAACTTCGAAAACCATATCTTTAGACTCAGACCTCAGAATTGGGCCTACCTTATGTCAAAACGACCGGCTCGGAAAGAGCTTTCCAATGGTCTAAGCCTTGACCCAATCAGAGGAGCAGAAGTGGACGAAAAGTCTGTTGAAACAAACTGCAGCTGAAGAGGCCTTTTTGGACCGAAAGAATTGGGTTTTGGGCCTGATTCTCTGGCCCAAAACATGGCTCCAAGCCCATGCACGATTTTTGGATCTGGATGTATAAAAACAAAAGCTTCATTCTTTGTTAATGGTAGCTAGTTAGACCTAAATTAATATATAGAATTCTAGATCTGTTTTAATTAATTAATTAAGTTTTAGTTCCATTACAATTCTTGTTTTAGATTAAATTCTTGAATGATTGTTCTTGATTGATTAGATAAATAAAATAGTTATTATTCAATTTCGTTCTTGTCATTTCCATTCTAGATCTAATTTAAATTCTTGTTCTTATTCCATTCCAGTCATTAAATTAGATTCATTATTGTTAATTAAGTAAATCTCAAATTCTTACATTATGTTTAGTTTAGATTCAATGGGAAATGTTAGTTTGATGACTCAAGGCTAAACCTCCATTAGAGGGGTTGATGAAGCCTTGATGAAAACTTAGTGGTTAGTATAGAATTGGTAGTAGAATCTATTCCACTCTAGAAGGTCGTGTGTTTAAGCCATGAGAATGGGTGGGCGACCTCACATGCTAGTTAGTATCCGGTAGGAATGCCATGAACACTAGGGATTAGACTCGAAATTCTTGCCGTGAAAGCGTAAGAATCGAGATCGACAATCTATACTAGGTTATTAAGTTGGATTCGAGGTGGATTTAATTCCCCTCTATTTCTTTATCTAGAGTCAAACAATCGTATTCCGTAGCTTAAAGTAGATTATCTTTAGTTTATATTTTATCTTGTCATTTATTATATCTAGTTATTTAAAATAAGCGTCTTGTTAGCATAACATTTAAGTAAAGCTCTCATTGACTTAGGACTGATTTCTTAGACTTAGAAGACAATCCATGCTAGGGAACTAGGAGTGGAACGAACTTCCTACTCCACTTAGTGCAATTCGCATTGAGAGTAGAAGATTTGATAAATATCTAGTAAAAGTTTAGTTTTAGTTTACTTACGGATTGAATTCATCGTTCATTTTAGTAGGTAGACTATTCATTTTACTTTTATCAAAATGCCGCTGCCATCTTAGTTACACTTTAGCATTGTTTTCCTTGTAGAAGTAGTCATTTTTAAGTCCCATTAAACCCACCCACCCTTGTTTGTTTCATACCGTGGCTGCCCAGTTCAGCGTTGACAAATTCGCGAAAATACAAGGGGCCAGGCTTGCAAAGGAAGAGAGCGACCAGCTAAGTTCTTGGAATTTCGTCTACCACCGGCGGTAGCGGCTTATACTATACCAAAGCGCGACCAGCTCAAACACTGGAACTTCGACTTTCACACCGACCGACCCCCATTTGGAGCGCGACCAAAACTAAAAAACTTGTAATCTGAAAATTACCGGGCCTTGGCCTTGTGTTAAAATTTCGGATTTCCACGGTTTTGATTCGAACTTTAATCTTTCATATTTTTCGGTGTTCTAACCTGCTATATACATTGAACAAAGCGTAAACAAGAGGCGCTATTCATAAGCGAAGCAAGGGCCTTGTCAGGTATTCCTTTCTTCCATACCTCGCATTTCGGTTAGAGGTTTTCTACTAGTATATCAGAATTGTTTGGAGTGTTGCATGTTTAGTTAAGCTCAACTTAGTCTTGCATGAGATTAAGGTGCAGTCGAACAAAACAACAAACGTAATTACACGACAACAAACAAGTGTATCTAGTACACCACCCACCGACACCTCTAACTACTATCACACACACCATACGACATAATGGTGAAGAAGAGACTCCTCTCTCCGGCTTTTACAAAGCCTTGGCGATAGCCCTAAATCGTGCATCGTTCTAGCGGACCCGATTGGGGATTTTTGAATCCCCAAACATATTTAATTTGTTACCCGTTTTTCATGGGTTAGACCATGAAAAACCTTATCGGCTACATCGTAGGATTGAACAAGTCCTTACAACATTCCATCATCCCTACGGTAGGTGCGGAACAAATTAAACCGAGGGTATTCCCTTTCACATTAGCCCGATAAAGGCGCGTCTTGGTTAACTGCCAAAGCGCTAATTGCGTGGACTTCGTGGGCTAAACTTGTTCAATTTGTTTATGGAACATTTTACCCACCCCTAAAGGCGGATGAGATGCTTTCAAAGATTCATTTTTTTTCGGAGAATCCTCATGAATCATTTTCGAGGCATGGAATCGTTTCACCGATCTCCTTATAGAATGTCCACATCATAACTTAGCTAAAGACCGTTAGTTAATTGCCTTTTTCAAAGGTCTTCTACACCACCATAAAGAAGTCCTTGACATAATGAATGGGGGTAGTTTCCTAAGTAAAGGAGCCTCGGAGGCTTACAAATTTTTAGAAGACCAAACTAAGCGGAATAATAATTGGGGGTAGTGATGATATCCCCATTTCGCCTAGTTCTTCTTCAGCGGTAAAGGCGCCCGGTATGTTTAAGGCGAAAACCGATCCGAACTTAAAAATTTAATCGAATCTCTAACTAAAAAGTAGAGGCTATTTACGCGCTCAACAAAAGCCTATCCCCGTCATGAATGTAAACTCCAACCCATGTAATTTCTGTTTGAGTCAGAGCACCACGGCGATTATTGTCCTCTAGCTTATGAACAACAACCACGGAACAAGATAATGTTTACTCTATTAATAACTATCCTATTCTAGCGCCCTTGGAGACAACATCCCAACTTCGGTTGGAGAAATAATCAACAAGTAACACCTCCGTGGTACAATAATCAAAGCGTTAGGCAAACAAACAATTATAACCAAGCTCCACCTAGGCAAGGACAAGGACAAGGACAAGGTCGAGGGAATTATAATAATTATAACAACCAAAGCGCAACCACGACAAGGTCAAGCACAAGGTCGAATAATTATAATAATTATAATACCAATAGAGGTATCGTTAGGTTAATAATAATAACTATCACAACCCACCCATAAATAATCAACGAGAGATAGTTCGGTCACACCACCCGTGACTACTACACCTACACAACCGGATCGTATCGGCGCCTTTATACAAGTTACCCAACAACTTTTCCGGACAATGACTCAATCAAACCAACAGATTTTACAATCCATAAATCGGGGCATACAACGGTTAGCCCAAGTTTAAAGCTCAACAAAAAGCGTGTTTCGGGACAAGCAATACCAAACCCTAAAACATCAAACCACGGCCTTTGAGGTAAGCGGTAATTCTAGTATGGAAACTACAATCGTAGGTGACCTAAATGCCATCACCACTCTCCGATTCGGAAGAGTGGTTGATAACAAAGTAACTATGCCTATAGTTACCCCATCGATACTCCTACACGGACATCGAACTAGATACCATAATAGAAACGAGGAGCCTACCACGGTAGAGGTACCGGTTAAATCACAACCAAAGAAACCGAAAGCCAAGGTTACACGCAAGTAGAGCCATATCGCGAAATATAGAGCGAAACCACCGTTCCCTCAAAAATTAGCCATGCTAACCGGGGATACAAACTTTGAGGAAATTAGGAACGCGTTTTCAAGAATCTAACGATAAACCTTCCTTTTCTAGAAGCTATTAAAAGCTACCCCAACCACGCTAAGTTTCTTAAAGAGTTGTGCACTACTAGGCGTAAGACCAACATACCTAAAGCGCCTTTTAACTGAGCGGTTCCAACTTTATCCGAAAATAATGGAATTGTTAAGTACAAGGACCACGGTAGATCCCTCTTGTAAAATGCACCTTAGGAGATTCCCACACGACGACCGCCTTTATTAGACACGGGGGCGAGTGTTAACTTACTCCGTATTACTTGTATAAACAAATAGGTCTCTGAGAAATGCAACCTACAAAAATAGCGTTGCAATTAGCGGATAGGTCAATTAAGTATCCTAAAGGTGTAGTGGAAAAGCGTGCTTGTTAAGGTTCGGGGATTTCTACTATCCTGCTGATTTTGTTATCCTCGATCTGAGAATTAAGCTAATGACTGCAATACCCGATCATTTTAGGACACCCCCTTCTTGGCACTGCCAATGCGCTTATAAATTGTCGCGATGGAAAGATGTCCTTATCTTTTGGCCATCTTTACGCCGAGGTAAATGTTTTAAAATGATGAAAGCGATTACGGATTCGATGCGTAGATGGGGAGGTTAGCATGATCGAGAGTTTAGCTCAAGATTATTTTAACAACACGTTTCACGAAAACAATATGTACAAATTCCTTTCTTTTGGAACTTCAGATTTTATAAATGACTCCTACTTAGAGGGAAGTCAACACCATCCCTGGAGTCCACACCAATTGTAGACCCGTCGGTTGCTCCATATCGCGATTCACGAAGACTTGCTACCTAAGCAAGTCTTCATTACGCAAGATAAGGACACTTATGAAACATCAATGGACATTCCGTCCACACCGATTCTTAAACCTCTTCCCGGAGTTAAAATATATTCAACTTGATCCGGATGGTAGTCACCGATAATTATATCTTCTCTGTTAACTAAGGATGAAGAGACATGTTTAATAAGGGTGATTAGGGAACATCGGTCTGCGATTGGTTGGTCCCTAGCCGACATTAAGGGAATTGACCCTAATGTTTGCACTCACCGTATCCATTTGGGGATAGCGAAGACTTCTCGCGAACCTCGGTACGTCGCTTGAACCCCCGCCATGAAAGAGGTGGTTAGGGAAGAAGTCTTGCGTTTACTTTCGATCGCGGGTATTATATACCCAATCTCACGATGGCGAATGGGTAAGTCCCATTCATGTAGTTCCTAAGAAATCGGGAGTTACCATGGTGCGTAGCGGGAAGGGTGACTATGTTGTCACTCAAGGTCCTATGAAATGGAGAATCTGTATTGATTCTGGAGGCGTTTAAATGCTATGACACGAAAGGATCACTTTCCTTACCATTTATAGATCGGATGCTAGAGCGTCTGGCTGGTCATGCCTTTTATTGTTTTACGGATGGCTACTCGGCTATTTTCAGATTATTATTGATATTGATGACCAAGAAAAGACAACCTTCACATGTCCGCCGGAACATATGCCTATAAGCGAATGCCTTTTGGCCTTTGTAATGCCCCAGTACCTTCCAGTGATGTATGCTTCATATATTTAGTGACATGGTAGGCTTTTTATGGAAGTGTTCATGGATGATTTTTCTATCTATGGAGACTCCTTTACAGAATGCTTGTCTAACTTTGTCTAAGGTCTTGACGGTGTGAAGAAAGAGCCTCGTTTTAAATTGGGAAAAGTGTCATTTCATGGTAAAAAGGGCATAGTACTAGGTCATATTGTATCTAGTGATGGCATCGAAGTAGATAAAGCCAAACTAGATAAGATAGCGACCCTACCTAAACCACGGATTTGTCAGGTGAGATTAGAGCCTTTCTAGGCCATGCGAGGGGTTTTATAGGCGTTTCATTAAAGATTTTTTCGAAAATAGCTAGGCCTTTAACTACTTTTGCTTTTGAAGGATGCAATCTTTGATTTTAATTTTAACTGTAAACGGGCTTTTGAAACCTTAAAAGCCTAACAACCTTGCACCTATTATCTGACCTCTGATTGGTCTAAACCTTTCGAACTCATGTGTGATGCTAGTGACTATGCGGTTAGTCTTTGTCTTGGGACGAAACTAGATAATAAGTCCCTCTGTTATTTATTATGCTAGTAAAACATTAAGCGATGCTCAGCGGAATTATACAACTACTGAAAAAGAATTCTTAGCTGTCATTTATGCTTTAGATAAATTTCGTCCTTATTTGGTTGGTTCTAAAACTTTTAGTTTACACGGACCATGCGGCAACTTAGGTACCTTCTTGCAAAGAAGGATGCTAGCAGAGATTAATCGATGGATTCTTCTCACGCAAGAGTTCACATTAGAAATAAAGGACAAAGAGGGTCGAAAGCGTAGTTGCCGACCACTTATCTAGACTTACAAATGGCGATAGTAGTGATTCGAGTCCATCTGGGACTCTTTTCACGATGAGCATCGTATGCTATTTTTCATCACCATGGTATCGCGGACATCGTAAATTATTTAGCGGCTGATGTTATGCCTTATAATTGGACAAGAAATGAACGTAAGAAGTTCTTGGCCAGAGTCAAGTTATACTACTGGGATGAGCCCTACCTTTTTAAGTATTGTGCGGATCAGATTATTCGTCGTTGCATTCCCGGTGGGAATATAATGAAGTTCTATCGTTACGCCATGACAAAAGTGTGGTGGCCACTTTAAGCGGAATGAAAACAGCCACTAAAGTTCTTCAATAATGGATTTTATTGGCCTACCCTTTTTAAGGATGCCCAAGTGCATTGCAAGGCGTGTATTAGTTGCCAACAACTTGGCGAATCCTGGCGTAATATGATGCCATTAAATCCAATCTTGATAGTAGAAATTTTTGATGTTTGGGGTATTGATTTCATGGGCCCTTTCCCTGTTTCCCACGGTTATATTTATATTCTAGTTGCCGTGGACTACGTGTCTAAATGGATAGAGGCCCTAGCTTGCCGTAGCAATGACCATAAGACCGTGGTATTTTTATTAAAAGAATATATTTTCTGTCGGTTTGGCATTCCTAAAGCCATCATTAGTGATGGTGGAACACATTTTGCAAGTGAGAGTTGTTGCATCCCTAGTGAAAAAGTATGGAGTTACACACAAAGTAGCAACTCCTTATCATCCACAAACTAGCGGACAAGTAGAAGTTTCTAATAGGAAATCAAAAGATTTTTTAGAAACAACGATAAACCACGATAGGAAAGACTGGTCGAAGCGTCTATCGGATGCCTTATGGGCATATAGAACTGCTTTCAAAACTCCTATGGGTATGTCTCCCTTTAGACTTGTATTTGGGAAACCATGTCATTTGCGGTTGAATTAGAGCACCGTGCTCTGTGGGCTATAAAAGCCTTAACTACAATATTGATGAGGGTGTCAAGCGCATGAGTTACAATTAAATGAGCTTGAAGAAATCCGTAGCGATTCTTACGATCTCATGAAGGATTATAAAGCTAACATGAAGCGTGTTCATGATAAGCATATCTTCGCGCCAAAGAGTTTGTGGTCGGACAAAAGGTTTTGCTTTACAACTCCGTCTACATATTTTTCGGGGAAACTAAAACCCGTTGGTGCGGTCCTTTTACAGTTCTTGAAGTCACCCCCTACGGGGCAATTACCTTGGTAAATCCAAGGACAATAGTACCTTTCAAGTTAGCGGTCAACGATTAAAACATTTTTCACGAACCACGTCCCCACGATATAGAGGAAGTCCTTTTACGGGACCCTATATATGAGGAATGACCCTTGTCATTGGTGTACTTCCTTTCACTTCCATTTAATGGTAAGTACACCATTAAGGTAACCGAGCCCTCCACAGGGAGTGTGTGGTGTAAGTACGGATCCTAAGTCCACAGTTCACATAATTCCGTTTTCCACTTCCGTATGTTTTTCGTTTTTGAGTCATGTTCCTCTATGGAGTGAATTATGTAATTATTATTTTTCGTGTTTCTTATAATAAACAAATAAAAATAAAATAAAAATTCTTAAAATCATAAACATAGCAATCCAACAAGTCTTGGGAATCGACTTTTCGCGACCAGCGTTGTAAACAAATTTTGTGTTTAAAAATTTGTTTGGGGGCAAGCGATCGATCCTTGCATCGGATTGCTTTCGAACCTTCCTTTTGCGTTGCTTAGGTCCATTAGTATAGTTCATTGGGGTTGGCGTCATCTAATTTAGTGTTCATTTGTTAAGCATAACTTCGTCATGCACGCGACTTCGAGGCGTTTTCCACTATCTTATATGTCACCCACGGTTGGAATAGAGTAGTTTATGGATCATTGGATTGGAAATTCTCTCTGATCATTTCCATATCTCATTCGCAAAAATCGGACCGATAACGGCGGGAAATTTAGTTTGAAGTCGCTATTTGAAAATCGCCGAAAGTCGAAAAATCGAATTGGGCTTTGGGCCAACTCGCTCACCTACGTAGCGCGGTATCCCTTTAACAAAACCCAATCGCGAGTCATCTTCTCCAACCGCTTGTCACAAATTTAAAATTCAAACCCTAGCAACCAAAATAAAAAATAAATAAAAAAAATAAAAAAATAGAATACATCAAAATAGAAAGACCACCCCCGCCTTTGTGAAACACCAACACAATCTCAACCGTTTCCACCAAAGAAAACACCCACTAATTCAAGTTTTCAAACCTGCCACCGTAACCACCACCGCCACCACCATTGTTTTCGTTGTTTTTATCAAACTCGCCTCCCCACAGGCTACAAAACCATTAGTTATCTAAGAAACTTCAATGGCGCTACTGACCCGAAGAATCGAGAAGAGCACGCAGCGTTTGAGGCCGACCATTTCGCACCATTTTGGCGCCAATATGATTAAGAGGGATTGGACGGTGTGGTATTCGACGGATGAGTTCTATCACTATGATTTGGTAGAAACAGTTTTATAAGAAGCGAGAATTGGAGGGAAATAGGATTTTCATTAGGATAGCGAGGAGCGAGGAGGGAAGTGCGGAGGCGGTTGTTGGTGAGCTATTAGGAATCACGCTGTAACCAACCTAGATCGACCATTCGGGGAATCGATTATCTGCAGTTCTGTTTTGATGAAAGATACGGTCATAGAGGGTGAATACACATATCGATATCTCATTCGTTAAGCCCGGGCGACCACGAGAACCAATCGGGCGGTAGCTTCGGTGGATTGGTAGGAACGATCCTCGGCAAAGACAAAGTCGGCGACATCGGACTTGATGTGCGCGTTCTCTGGATTTTGCAAGCGAATGAGTGTAATTTCTGCATCCTCGATGTAATTTTGAATGTGATTAGAGGAGTGGGGGAAAGAGCATGAAGCCTCTTCCGTATTGATCACTAAGATTATGCTCTCATTTATTTTTGTCGCTAAATCTGCTCCTATTAAGATCAAATTGCATTCTAATGCAAGTATTTATAAGGAATGCATCAAGAGACTTGGCCGTTGTCTGCAGAGAATAAAGTTGAGTCGAATAATGAAGGCGAAGATATGACATGGTTGGTTGAGGATAATTTCGATAGTCAAACTTCTAATTTAGAGCGAATGATAATCTTTTGCAAACCGGTTTTGCGATCGCGGTTATCGATATCTGTGAAGATATCCGACATAGACAAATTGTAATTGAAATAAGCAAACAAACTTTCGGGCGAGAGTTGAAATGCTCGAAAAGTCGAGGAAGATATCTTGTCTAACTTGGAGATTATCCACGGAATCACCAAGCCCGATTATGCGATACTCAAGACTGAGATGGAAGCCCACGGGCTTGTTCGGGATAGAGATGCTACGACGCGATGCCACTTTCGTGGATGAGTCATCTCGGTGAGTCGAGAGGCATGGCGTCGTCGCCCTTGGGCCGGATGGCTCAAGCCATTCTTCACCACGAACCGATCTCCATCTCGGGGACCATCTTCTTCTGCGCGCTTTAGGTGTTCACCATCGGTTGTGTCTGTTATTTCATTGTTTTATTGTTTTGTTAGTGGAATTTTATTTCAGTAGTTAGATTTAAATATTAAGTTGTTTGTTTTAGATTGCTTGGATTTCATATTATTTTAATATAATTTATTTTGATCATCTTTCGTAAAGGTTGTCTTGGAGTCAAAGTTGAAAATTAGGCCGATATCGGCATATCTATGATTTTTGTAGTGGTAGCATGATATGTAGGAGAGTTTAGAAGTTACTATTCTAAACCAAGTTTAAAGATACCGGGGTTGTTAGGAAATCAAAACTATGGTTAGTTTCGTTTTGGGTTTGGTGATTTCTATTTCGAGGAAATTGCCTTAAAACAATTTGGTGACTTGCCGATTCGTTTTGGAAACCGGAACCTATTTAAACTTCCATCATTCTACACTCACAACCCACACTACACCCCACAATCACCTCTCACCTTTCCTCCAAGCTTTTTCAGCTTGTTTTTCTTGTAAAAACTTGTTTTTACGCTTTTACGGCCAGCGCTATCAATATAAGCGCGCTGCGCTTTATACACTTCCATACATTTTTTGTCGAGGCGGCCGTGTGCAAGCAGAGCGACTTCGCCCTAAAACACTGTAAATCGAAAAAATCAGAGAGGCGCCGCAAGCGAAAGCGAAACCGACCAGCTCAAACACGTAATTCAAAACCTTCGAAGCGACTTCGCGCCTATCTGGCGAGCGGCCGCGCCCTCCTCCGTAAGCCGCGGGGAAATTCCAATTTTTTGAGGTTTCTTCCAGGTTTTCGCAGCTATTCTCTGAGTAGTTTTAAGATGACACCTCCTATAGTGATTCACGAACAGTCATTTGAAGACTTGATGGGAACCGATACCTATGGAGCATCGTTCATGGCCGGATCGTGCGATTAGGATGGCGGCATCTTACGGTGAGTGATGGCGACTCTTTTTCACCTAAGCTAACTGAATTCTTCTATAATAATATTACTTTTATTGTACCCAAGAAGGAGAACAACAATTTTCCCTTGCTATTGATGGCACGACTATGAAATTGATAAGCAATTGATAGCTTTGGTTTTGGGGGTTGCCATTACGACCCTATGCACCGCGTGGGGATATATGACGGATAACTTCATACCTATATGAATATGCCTATTTCCATGAGTATTATGGGGGAGGGTGTTTTCATTATCATGGACCAAGACCAATATAACATGCATACTAAGTAGCCTATCATTTGAATGTAGGCATAACCATGTTGTTCATCATGATGAACATTCTAGGGAACGGCGGTTTATACGCCGATAATATATTTGGTGGCGTTTTCCTTGCTTTAGGTGAGGGGCGTCGTCGGTATGACATTCCCGAGTTTTAGTTGTTACTCGAAGGCGAGGCCATACCTTGAGGCATAAGTACCTTCTTATGCCTGTCTTGGTTTCTTACCGCATTATGCGGCTTGCCTACCCATAATGCGTACCGCGATTACCGCAGTTGGGAAAGGGTCGAAATCATGAGACCCACCAATCGAATAATGGTAAGATCATTCGAGCCATGACTTGGCGGGATGGCAGGTGCAACCACATTTGGTTGCCCCTTACACCCCATCGGACCAAATAACACTAGAGATGTTAGCACTAGTTGATGATACCACGGACGGAAGGCGTGGCAAGTTGTTATGGCATGGCAGGATGCGAAAGAACCTTATATAGAAGAGGAGGATGACGAGTAAATGCTAGGGTGCAGGTAAGTTTTTAGTTAAGTTAGTGTTTGCTTATGTCCCAAGAAATTTAATTCTGTTAACCCCATAATGGGTGGAACTCTTATAGAGTTGCGTCAGTATTTTTATTACTATATTTGTATGTTTTAACTTTGTTTTGCAGATGTTCACGAATTTCCACGCGCTTCAATGGTATTTTTCCTACCCTCTTTATTTAAATGCTTTGAGGACAAAGCATGCTTCTTGTTTGGGGGCATAGAAACACGTGTAATTAAGACATCTGTTAGGATATAGATATGTATAATATGCACTTGTTTTCTAGTTAAAATTTCAAAAATTCAAAAATATAAAAAAAAAAAGTATGCTATACACTTAGGAATATTGGTATTGTTTTTTCTTTCTCTATGCTCTTAACAATTTAGAAGTCTCACATAGCTTTTGCATCAGAATAATTGTTAGAAACTTAGGTTAATATGTAGGTAATAATCTTTGCATCTATCTATAAATTTATTACATGAGTATCTATGATTGTTAGCGATAAGTTTACGAAATCTAGGCTAGAGTACTTATTCTACAAAATCTGTGAGAATATAGCCTAAAAGCCTTATATGAAAGCGAAACATTTGAGAAATGACACAAGGGAGAAGTAAAATCGGATAGAGAAATCACACGTCCACTTGCTTGATCACTATGCCATATCCTAAAAGCGAGAATTTAGCCCTCTTTGGATCGATATAGCGAGAAATTCAAACCTATGAATTATTTTCCGCTAAGTAAGCCCCTCTGAGCCTTTCATTAGCCCTTCCATAAAACCACAATTCATTTACCCTGTACAAAAACAAAACAAAAAAAAAAAAAAAAAAAAATCAACCTACCCAATTTAGAATAAGTCTGAGAATAGAATGATGAAGAAAGAAGAAGAGAAAAACCTGTGTAAACAAAAATTAGTTAGTTGCTTCAGGAAATAAAGAAAAGAAGTTTCCATCCAAAGAAAAAGAAAAAAAAATAGAAATAAATCAAAACTCCAAAAATAGAATAAAGGGAGTCAAAAGCCAAAGAAAAGAAAAAGAAAAATATGGCTAAGGATGGAAACAAAGTGTAGAAGAAAAAGTAAATAACAAGGTTTCTCTAGTTACATAATATGAAGACTCTATTATCTCAGACTTGTCCTTTTTGAATATCCATTTCCTTCCTTCTTAAACCATCTCCTAATCCCATGACACCTAATAAAGACCTCTAGCTTAATTAGGAATAGGTTAGTGTGATAGTAAGTGGCGGATGTGTTTGATCGACTCCGGCTTCCTTGTTGTCATTGAGATTGTAAGGTAAAAAGTGTGCCCGCTTACTCGGAGCAGTGAAAACTTGAGTGGAAAAATCAGTGGTTTTGTCTTGACATTTATGTGAGGACCTACTTAAGGGGCATTTATTAGAGTTTTCGAGAAACGGACTGCTATTACATTTCATAGTATTACTCATTGTTATATGTTTATTTTAGATGATTGATTATTATGCATATATTAGCTTAGGGTTATTTGGGTTATTCTTATGTATTTGCTAGTGAGATGTATAGATAGTTGAGACATGAATGAAAACAATAGTTTTATTTCTTAGTCGTTGTAGTATAGATGAAGTTTGTGAGTACCTTTGGAAAACTCTCCACGAGGCTATAACTTCGTCCACTAGGGAATTCCTAGTGGTTTAAGGCCTTGTTGCATATGGTCAATGCAATCGCGACTCAGTGAAAGCGAGTAGTTAGAACTCCATTTTGGTCACTTATTCTATTTTCTCATCTTTGCTTGAGGACAAGCAAAATGTTGTTTGGGGTGGTTTGATAAGAGCCCAAAACTGTAGTTTTAACCCCTTAATAATCATCTTGTTAGACCAATTATGTGAATAATAAGTAAGAGTTAATACTGATTACGTGTTTTTATGCATTTCGGGCTTCAAAGTCCATTATAATGCGAGAAATGTGCCACTTTTAGCGAGATAAAGGAGCAGCGATGCACAAAGTGAGAACTTCGAAGACCATATCTTTAGACTCAAACCTCAGAATTGGGCCTACCTTATGTCAAAACGACCGGCTCGGAAAGAGCTTTCCAATGGTCTAAGCCTTGACCCAATCAGAGGAGCAAAAGTGGACGAAAAGTCTGTTGAAGCGAACTGCAGCTGAAGAGGCCTTTTGGGGAAAGAAAGAATTGGGTTTTGGACTGATTCTCGGCCCAAAACATGGCTCCAA
The DNA here is from genome assembly GCF_015680905.1 of Coptis chinensis. Taxonomy (NCBI): domain Eukaryota; kingdom Viridiplantae; phylum Streptophyta; class Magnoliopsida; order Ranunculales; family Ranunculaceae; genus Coptis; species Coptis chinensis. Next base: position 45,824,771 of record NC_141456.1, read on the forward strand.
GCCCATGCACGATTTTTGGATCTGGATGTATAAAAACAAAAGCTTCATTCTTTGTTAATGGTAGCTAGTTAGACCTAAATTAATATATAGAATTCTAGATCTGTTTTAATTAATTAATTAAGTTTTAGTTCCATTACAATTCTTGTTTTAGATTAAATTCTTGAATGATTGTTCTTGATTGATTAGATAAATAAAATAGTTATTATTCAATTTCGTTCTTGTCATTTCCATTCTAGATCTAATTTAAATTCTTGTTCTTATTCCATTCCGGTCATTAAATTAGATTCATTATTGTTAATTAAGTAAATCTCAAATTCTTACATTATGTTTAGTTTAGATTCAATGGGAAATGTTAGTTTGATGACTCAAGGCTAAACCTCCATTAGAGGGGTTGATGAAGCCTTGATGAAAACTTAGTGGTTAGTATAGAATTGGTAGTAGAATCTATTCCACTCTAGAAGGTGGGTGTTTAGCCATGAGAATGGGTGGGCGACCTCACATGCTAGTTAGTATCCGGTAGGAATGCCATGAACACTAGGGATTAGACTCGAAATTCTTGCCGTGAAAAGCGTAAGAATCGAGATCGACAATCTATACTAGGTTATTAAGTTGGATTCGAGGTGGGTTTAATTCCCCTCTATTTCTTTATCTAGAGTCAAACAATCAGTATTCCAGTAGCTTAGTAGATTATCTTTAGTTTATATTTTATCTTGTCATTTATTATATCTAGTTATTTAAAATACGCAGCGTCTTGTTAGCATAACATTTAAGTAAAAGCTCTCATTGACTTAGGACTGATTTCTTAGACTTAGAAGACAATCCATGCTAGGGAACTAGGAGTGGAATGAACTTCCTACTCCACTTAGTGCAATTCGCATTGAGAGTAGAAGATTTGATAAATATCTAGTAAAAGTTTAGTTTTAGTTTACTTACGGATTGAATTCATCGTTCATTTCGTAGGTAGACTATTCATTTTACTTTTATCACCAATCCTTCGCGCACGTCGTTTACGAGCAAAAGAACTACAACCATTTTCTATTCGTGATGAGTGAGACTTACACCAAATGATTTGCTGAAGTTCGCGAGGTAGAGAGTAGAAAAGGGAAGAGAAGGAAGGAGGTAAAATTTTAGGTACCCATCGTTTACCGAAAAGCACGTTTGCTTTCGTGTTCTGAGAAGACATTTATACTTGGGTTCCGCAAAAGAGTTTTTCGTGGACTAAGGTTCGACGCTTGTAACCACACACTTCAAAGAACTTTGGAGATCATAAGATAGAAGATGGCCCGGCTACCAAAATGCGTACCTCTCATAGAAACAGGATCGAAAGTATGCCAAACGAAACATCTAGTCGGTGTATAATTGGATTCGAAGAAGAGTCCATCAACATCCGTGGCGTAATTGTGGTAAGGTTTTGGCGTTGTCCATTGACTTGAAATTATTTGTTATCTTTTGGATTAAGCAAAGAGATTGCCCCATAATGTTTCACGGTGACCTGATGAAAGGACCGGACCATCGTGTTTTCAATTTACGGGAAAGATGTGTAATCACGGGTTGTACATAAAACTTTTTTTGGCCAATTTTGAAATCCTTACGCAAAATGTGCTTGTCGTGCACTCTTTTCATATTAGTTTTTGTAGGATTTGAGAGATCATAAGCATCACTCGAATCTCCTCCAGCTCATTTAATTGCGGTTTTTAAACTTCTCACCTGCCTCGATGATATTGTAATTGAGGCTTTTGATGGCCCAAAAGGCACGATGCTCAAGTTCAACCGCGGATGACAAGGTTTTCCAAAACAATGCGGTAAGGAGACATCCCTATAGGTGTCTTAAATCTTTGTTTCGGTATGCCCACAAGGCATCCGATAAAGCGGAGAGACCGATCCTTTCTTGATGGGTTGGCCAGTTTTTTCGAATAGACTTTATCTCTCCATTTGGAGACTTCCACTTGGCCACTCGTTTGTGGGTGGTATGGAGTAGCAACCTTGTGAGTAACTCCATATTTCTTCATTAAAAACCCAAAAATTTTGTTACAAAAATGTGTACCCCCATCACTGATGATAGCTTTGGGAACACCAAAGCGAGAGAAAATGTTTTCTTTACAAATCTCACGGCGATCTTATGGTCATTTGAGCGACATCGCGAGTGCCTCAATCCATTTGGACACATAGTCTACAAATGACTAAAATGTATAGAAAACCTTGAGAAATAGGGAAGGGTCCCATAAAATCAATGCCCCAAACATCAAAAATTTCCACAATCAATATAGGATTTAGGGGCATCATATTTCGTTTGGTAATTCGACCTAGGTGTTGACAACGAATGCAAGCTACGCGAATGTTAGGTGCATCATCGCGAAAAAGGGTAGGCCGATAAAAACTACATTGTAACACCTTGGCTGCCATTTTTCTTTCCATTTGAAATGACCTCAAGATTGTTCATGGCAAAAGGATAATCGTCAATGTGTTCCCGGTCGGGAATGCAGTGACGAATGAGTTGGTCGGAACAATACTTAAAGCGGTAGGGTTCATCGAAATAATATTTTCTGATGGATAAGAACTTTTATGATCGGGGCGTGACCAAAAGGAGGGACTTCCTCGGTAACTAGGTAGTTAACGATATCGCGTACCATGGAGATGAGAAAATAGAGTACAAGTATTCGTCGGGAAGGAATCACCGATAGCTTCGAGAATCACTATCGATGTCACCAACCGGTCTTGATAAATGGTCGGGCTATGACATTTTCGGTTCATTTCTTGTCTTTGATTTCCGGGGTGAATTCTTGTAAGAGAAGGATCCGTGGAACAATCGTTGTTTTCGTCCTTTTTGCGAGTAAAGTACCCGAATTGCTGCATGGTCAAGATATATATCGATGGTCGATGTTCCAACTAGGTAGGGGCAAAACTTATCCAAAGCATAGACAACAGCTAGGAACTCTTTTCGGTTGTGGTATAATTACGTTGAGCGTCGTTAAGAGTTTTACTAGCGTAGTAAATGACAACGGGTTTGTCGTCACGTCGTTGGCCTAGCACGGCACCAATAGCAAAGTCGCTAGCGTCACACATTAGTTCGAATGGTTGAGACCAATCAGGAGGTTGAATAATAGGAGCGGTAGTCAGGGCAGTTTTTAGAGTTTCAAAAGCTTGTTTGCAATTGAAATTGAAGTCGAATCTTGCATCCTTAAAGCGAGGAGATTGGTTAAAGGGTCGAGCAACTTTAGAAAAATCTGAATGAATCTCTGTAAAACCCATTGGCCTAAAAGGCACGGATATCACTTAATCGCGGCGGGAAAGGTAGCGAAGAAATTTTAACAATTTTAGCCTTATCAACCTCTATCCCGTCTTTTGAAACAATATGACCTAGAACAAGTCCTTTGGTAACCATGAATGACACTTCTCCCAATTGAGTACCAGATTTTTCTCTTCGCAACGCGTTAAAACTTTGGAAAGGTTGGATAAACAGTCGTTAAAGGAATTTCCATAAATGGAAAAGTCATCCATGAAGACTTCCATATAACGTTCCACCATATCACTAAAAATGTGAAGCATGCAGCGTTGGAAAGTGCCTGGGGCATTACAAAGACCAAAAGGCATTCGATGCGTATGCAAAGGTTCCAAAGGGACACGTGAAAGTTGTCTTTTCTTGATGGGGGATCGATGACAATTTGGAAGTATCCGGAATAGCCAACAAGAAAACAGTAGTAAGCATGACCGGCTAAACGTTCTAGCATCTGGTCAATGAATGGGAGAGGAAAGTGATCTTTACGGGTTCTAGCATTAAGTTTGCGATAGTCAATGCAAATTCTCCATTTCAAAGGAATGCGAGTGGAGATGCATTCACCATTTTCATTTTGCACAACTTGATTGCCGGACTTTTTGGGAACAACGTGATGGGCGGGACTAACCGATCACTATCGAGATAGGGTATATGATACCCACATCAAGTAAACGTAGAACTTTCTCTCTCACTACTTCCTTCATGGCGGGATTAAGGCGGCGTTGTGGTTCTCGTGATATCTTTGTGCCGTCATCAAGATGTATACGATGCGTGCATATGTTAGGGTCTATTCCCTTGATATCATCTAAAGACCATCCGATAGCGGAGCGGTGTTCACGAATGACATAAATCAAACGTGCCTCTTCGTCTATAGTCAAGTGAGCAGAAATTATTATAGGGTGACTGCCATCGGGATCGAGATGTACGTACTTCAAATCAGGGGGTAGAGGTTTTAAATCCGGAGTTGGAGGATTGGGGATCAAGGATTCGTGAGGGATCATCTCTTCAATGGAAAAGAGAGAATCCGGTTCTTCTGAATTAGTTTGCACCGAAGCATTAGGGTCAAATAGTGGTACTGACTCTAATAATGCATGGACATCCCTTATGTACGAGTCATCGTCAAACTCCGGATTATCAAAAGAAAGAAATTGGTGTATCTCGTCTGGGGGAAAAGAGTTTGCGAAATAATCATGTTCCAGACTATCAACCAAGCTAATCTCGCCCTCCATTATAGGATCGGGAAACTGTTTCATTAATTTGAACCGCGTTGAGTTAAATGAGAAAAGGTTCGAAAGACAATGTCATTGAACCGTCCCGACAATTTATAAGAGCGTTGGCAGTTGCAAGGAAAGGACGTCCCAAGATGATAGGGATGGAGTCACAGGCTACTTCAGTATCTAGAATGACAAAATCAACTGGGTAGTAAAAATCTTGGACCTTTACTATAACGTTCTCTACTATGCCTTTTGGGTACTTGATGGAGCGATCCGCGAGTTGCAGAGTCATATTGGTAGGTTTCAATTCATGAAGACCTAACTGCTTAAATAAGTAGTAGGGAAGTAGGTTAACACTGGCACCTAGGTCTAAAAGCGCAGTAGCGGTATATTTGTCGCCCAACGTGCATGGTACAGTTGGTCGACCTGGGTCCTTGTACTTTACCACACCATTGGTAGTGGTAATCGAGGGAAACGGCCAGTGAGGAACGCTTGTTGAGGTACATTAAATGCGTCGTTTGGTGGTGCACATGTCTTTCAAAAACTTGGCATGCTTGGGCAAATGCTTTTAGCGCATCTAGGAAATGTAAGTTTATGGTAAATTTTTGAAGGTTTCACGGATCTCATCAAAATGTTAATGTCATGTTTGTTCTTTACCAAGCGGCAGTGGAACGGAGCTTTTGGACGGAATCGCATACAAGGATCAATGGTATCTTTCCTAGGGGCGTAGGTCTAGATTTTGATGGTACAACCGTCCGTTATAGGTTGCGAGGTAGGAGTTGGAAGGACGTTAGTCGTGGCTTCCGTTGATTCCTCGCCTGGCATACGTATATTATTGTCGATGGTTCGGCCAGAACGAAGAGTGGTAATGGCATTTAACTCACCCTGGCTTGGATTACTAGGTCCTGGTGCATTGTTCGGTTCAAAGGCAGTGTTAGTAGGCTTAGGGTTTGGAACTGCTTGGCCAGGGAACACGCCCTTTTGACTTTTATCCTGAGCTAACAGCTGAAGGATTTGATTCTGTTGATTCATGTATGTCAGGAAAGTTTCAGCCATTTTATCGGCTGTGGATTAGACTAAAGGGGCAGCAGGAACTAGTTCACGGTTATTATTCACAGGTTGATTTTGGTAGCCATATCCTTGACTAGCGGGAACAAGGTTGCGGTTGTTTTGGTACCCTATATTTGCGTTGTTGGGAAAATTATTTTGCCCTTGCTGAAATTGTGGAGGATTTCCTTGACGATAGGAATTGTAGTTCGCAGGTGGTCGTACAGGAACGTTGTTGCCACCTGAAGGAGCTTGTTGTTGGACAGGGGGTGCCCAAGCTAAATTCGGATGTTGTCGCCAAGGTGCATTAGGGATGTTGAAAGCACAAGCCTCTTGAAGGTTGGGGGGAGGACACTCGTATACCAAAGGACAATAAGAATCGGCGTGTTTCGGGACTTAAACAAAGAGGGCATGGGGAAGCGTTGGCAGCCATGACTGTTTGGGTTTTGTTCATTTACTTGTACCGAAAGAGCATCAACCTTTTGTTTAGGGACTCGATTAGAGTTTTAATTCGGATCGGGTTTGACCTAGAACATAGGCGTAACTTTGGTAGGAGTGTCTTTAGAAGACCTAGAAGAATCGGTGTTTCCCCGATGGGTGCCGTGAAGCCTGTTTCAAGAAAAGTGTATCTTGATGAAATGCGCCCTTGTCCATGAAACAACCGCCGTTCATGATATCTAATGTTTCCTTTTGATGGTCGAGAAACAATTAAAGAATGAACGGACTAATACAAATGATGTCGAGTTGATGATGGGGACATTCGAGAAGTAGATCGATAAATCTGCTCCACGCCTTCGAAAAGGATTCATGGGGTGCCGGGCGAAAGAATTAAATCTTTTGAAGCATTTCGTAGTTTTTCTCCGAAAGTATAGAACTTTATCATGAATGTTTGAACAAGTTTGGCCCATGTGTCAATGGATTGCGGCGCTTGTCCGGCGAGCCAAACTGAAGCTTTATCAGCTAAGGTGAAGGGAAACAACCTAAGCAAGACTTGTTCGTTGGTAACGGTCGGATGGCGAAAAGTGGTGACTACTTGTTGCATCCGACAAAGATGATTGTATGGTTTTTCATGGTCTAAACCATGGTAAACAGGTAACAAACCGAAAATGTTTGGCGGAATACAAAAATCACCTACAATCGCATCGAGTTTAATGCAGGAGCGGGTCTTTCTGTAAAGGCGATATAGAAATCCGAAGGGGTTTTCATTTGTGAGATTTTCTTCACCATAATTAAAGGAGATAATGGAAAGCGGAGATGTTTGACGAGGTTGATTTACGGAGGAGGAACTATGCCTAGGAGATAACATAAGCAGTTGTTTCTTGTATTTTCGGCGATGATATGTAAGTTCTAATTCCTTATGTTTACGGACCGTAGTCTCATACAAATATGAATTTTAATTTAGTGCTCATAAGGAACGAATAATGACTGGAGTTTTTTAGAAGTTAGGAAGGAGGGAGTTGAAGCACGTCTTCTTTGTTGCTAACTTTCGGCGGGGAAGCTAGGATAGCGATGTGAATATTCAGCAGCGAGGTTACCCGAGAGAATTGAGGGAGGTTGTTCGTGCTAGCACGTTCCTTAATTAGGCAATCTCAATTTTTTTCTCAAGTTTCCTAGGCACTGATGGAATAGGATGATGATTTATGATGATGTATTATGCGGGGTGTTATTAAAATGATTTAGATGAAATTTTTAATTACTATGATTTTTTTTTTTATTATTATTATTTTTTTATTATTTTTTTATTATTTTAATTTACGTAATTAGTGTATTATGGAGACGTGATTACGAAATATGCAATTAAAAACGATAGATGCTAAAATAGAAACTAACTAACATATACTAGTTACGCAGAAAGTCTACCCATACAAATCTATATTACCTATACGTGCAACTATGTGTAAGTTATCGTGAGCTAGGGGAATGTCGAAGCGAACTCATGCAATTGAATCTGCGTCGTGAATTGATGTAACATACACATACAAAAATATTCTAAGCGGTGGTTTTGGCTAGGCATATATCAAAATATATTGAATCATATTAATTGTGTTACATGAATATGTGATGACGAACCACCTTTACATGCCACGAGTTCTCATGCCAACATACAAATATACGAGGTAAAACAGGTTATAGCAAATAATATCCTCGACAAAGTTTGAGGAGTTTAAAAGTTTGAAACACGGCGCCCCGCGATTCCTGATATAGCGGCCGACTACTCCCAAGCTTATGCTTACTAGAAAAAACGGGACCAAAGAGCCCAAAAGAGTCTTGAAAGGAAAGTGGCTCAGACTGAAAACCGGAGTGTTGATACTCCAGGTTAGTTTTGCTTGCTTACTAATTCAGTCTCGTCCGAGACTCTTTTGTCTGTTTAGTACTTCAAATTCCTACGGAGTACTTAGACTGTACTAATGAAAATAAACAAACTTGGCTCACAGTTATTTGTTAGTAGAAAAAATTACGGTAAAGAGTTAGTATTGTAACAGAAATGAAAATTAAAAAGATGATGAGGTAAAGGAGGGGTTTTTATGGATGTATTCCAGTTATTACGTTAAGTCCAGAGTCCTTCGGCGTGCAGCGGCGCCATTTGATAAAACAAGATTTACACACGTTTATTGGTTTTCAGTTACTTATTTCCTTAAGTCCGAGGTCCACAGTCCAAAGTCCGAGGTACAGTCCAAGTCCAAAGTCCAAAGTCCAACGTCTGTATAGTCGTACGTTTTAGTCAAGTTACCTTACTCACGTGGGATTGGTAGGATAGGTGGAGTAAGGGATCATCCAAACCTTAGGGCTCGGATAGGTTCACAACTGGAGTTACACTTTAAGTGAGTAGGATTTTTAGGTTTCTTTTTAGTTGGTTTTTAATTAAAATAACGGTAATGCAAATAAAATAAATTACTACGGTGATTATATATAGGTAAACAAAAGTAGAGAAACAGGGAGAGAGTTAATCATGCTCATGCAAGAATCATTTTTCAACAGGTTTTATTACCAAATCACTACATCTCTAATTCGCCTCGTTTCGAGACGGCCGAGTATTGATCCCTAGTGCATGCCCACATCTCTAGGTCGCATCTCACTAGCATAAGGAGTTTCGATAATACCTCGTCTCTGGTATATTATTTCAGCTCCTGGCACAAGTTCACATCAGCTGGACGAATTGGAGAGTTGTCTGACACAAGAGAGTCGCGCGCGAGACATTTTGGAAACTTTATATATGGGCCCGTCCCGCACTGGTTCTGTTCTTTTGGAAACTTCGGCTCTAGTCAGGCTTTGTTGGGTTTCACGGGGATTGAGTGGGAATTCCAAATATTCGTATTCTTGTATCGGGGCAGCTTCACTAGCCAACGTCGGCACCTAGATTTATCGATTTGAGCTCGGAAGTTTCTCGCTTCTTTTATATGTGGGGGCCCGCTTCGACCGGTTACGTTCTTTTGGGAACCGGCTCTAGTCGGGCTTTGTTGGGCTTCACGGGGATTGAGTGGGAATTCCAAATATTCCCGTATTCCTGTACTTGGCAGCTTCACTAGCCAACGTCGGCATCTAGATTTATCCGATTTGAGCTTCGGAAAATTGCTGCTTCTTCATATGTGGGCCCGTCCGCACTGGTTCATTCTTTTGGAAACTTCGGCTTCATTGAGGTCGAGTGGGAAACTCCAAATATTCCGTATTTCACTGCCCGATGCATGTTTTATCACTATATTCATTTTAATTGCGGAAACCTGCAAAAGTACGAAAATATAATTATTGCATGATTATTAAACACATAATCGACCAAAATGCTATGTCTCTCGGGGTTTAATATTACAGTTTTGGGTGCTTATCAGTTACCCTGGTTTACACTAGTATTAGATTTATACCAAAATTGAAATGCTCGTTTTCTAACCTGACAGTGATACTTAATATGCCCTTCACCACCACAATAATAACAAACAACAAGAGGCCTAGGGCCTTTCAATATGAGTAGTGGAAGGGCGTGGTTGAGACACGCGTTCTAAAGAAGATGGAGTTGACTTAGAACAAGTAATAAGACTATCGTGATCACTGGAACACTCCCCAACACTTGGGATTGTATCCAAAATTTCAACATCATTACACAGGTTTGGAAATGTCATATTCGAGTCAAAATTCTTCTTTAAAAGATCAAAATCAGTTTCAATACATTTTTGCCTTTCCTTGATCATGTCAAACTCACATTCCAAAGATTTATTCATATCACTAAGAGTTTCATTCTCCGCTTTCAATTTATTAGCAACATGCATAAACTCATTAGCTTTGGAACTCAAAACAATGTTTTCACTCTCAAAAGATAGCATCTTGTCAGACAACTTCTCATTTTCCTCAAGTAATTGTTTATTTTTCTCTAACAACTCAAAATAATCCTTAGCAACTTTCTCATGAAAGTCATTCACTACAATAACACAGCTAGAGTCAAAACATGGAGTGGAAGTACTAGAGAGAGGGACGATGGAATTAGGACATGAAGAGTTAACTTCAAGAGTACTATCAAGAGAGAGTTCATCAGATAGAGTATGCACTACCGCTTTTAGTACATCATCATCATCACTATCAGACAACCAAAAATCATCATCCAAAATCGAACTAGCATCATTATTAGTGCTTAATTGTTTGCTAGCAGTCTCGACCATATTAACCTCGTATATATTCTCTAACTTTCCAAGTTGTTTGCTCACATCAAAAACATTAAGCTCGACTGTCATATTACCAAAAGAAACTTTCATGACACCATTCCTACAATTTATAATGGCATTAGTCAGAGCGATTTAAAATGGTCTACCAAGAATCACAGAATATTTTCTTTAGAATTTTGGACGGGTTGAGTATCAAGAACCACAAAGTCCACTGGAAAATAAAATTTATCTACTTGAATCAAAACATCTTCAATAACACCACGAGGGATTTTAATTGATCTATCGACAAGTTGTAATGTTATTGGAGTGAACTTAAACTCTCCCAATCCTAATTGCATATACACGGAAGGAAGGGAGTAAATTCACACTCACTCCCAAATCAACTAAAGCTTGCTCTATCCTATGACTTCCTATAACACATGAAATGGTGGGACAACCTGGATCTTTAAACTTAGGTGGAGTTTTGTATTGAATGATTGAGCTTACTTGCTCTGTGAGGAATGCTCTCTTTTGCACATGCATCTTACGTTTCACAGTACACAAATCTTTTAAGAACTTGGCATAGGCAGGAACTTGCTTAATAGCCTAAAGAAATGGAATATTTATATGAACCTTTTTAAAAACATCCAAAATTTCATTAGATTGTATACCTTTCGTTGCTTGAACCAATCTTTGAGGAAAAGGAGTTTTTGGTATATAATGTGGCACAGGACTAGACTCCACAGGAATAGAAGGTTGCCTAGAAGCTTTACTAGCATGAGGACCACTAATATCACTCTCCTCACTCTCATGCTCTCCCAAATCAGACTTAACCTCTACCCTAAGCATCTCAACCTTATTATCAACATGTTTACCACTCCTAAGTGTAGTAATCGACTTTACTTGCTCATGGTGGTGCCCTTGGCTCAAGTTAGAGCCTACCTCATGTTGACCATTTGGATTAGCTACTGGTTGACTAGGAAACTTACCCTTGTCCCGCTCATTCAAAATATTAGCAATTTGACCCATTTGAACTTCCAACTTGGCAATGGATTGTGAGTTCGAGAACAATTGTTGTTTGACATCTTTTGAAATTGAAAATTGGTGCGTGTTAAGCGATTAATGGCTTCCTCCATAGGTGATGAATGAAAGTTTAGGTGGTTGGGGTACATATCTTGTTGTCTTTGGGTTGGAGTTACTAACTGGACTTCCCTGGTGTATACCTTTAGACCAAGACAAGTTAGGGTTATTACGCCACCTTTGGTTATAACTATTATTAGAAAAAGAGTTATTGCTTGGGTTACGGTATGTGTTAAAGGCATTGACTTGTGCAACAATGGGCAATTATCAATAACATGATCAAGACTATCGCGACAAAAGACAAACGGGGTCTCAACATTATTAACTTGGTGGAGATTTTGTCTCTTTTTTCTAGCTCAAGAGCCTCAACTCTTCTAACTAAGGCAGCTATTTTGGCATTCGAGTCAAAATCTTTATCAACGTGAAACATAACATTCTTTGTAGTATTACTAGCCACCTTCTTAGGCTCACGACTAGTTTTCCACTGCTGAACTTTTTCAGCAACGTCTTCTAAAAATAACCATGCATCATCCACAGTCTTATCACAAAAATCTCCCGTACTCATGGTCTCAACCATGGCCTTAGAATTAAAATCAAGGCCCTCATAAAAAAATTGTACCAGTCTACCTTTCTCAAGACCATGGTTAGGACACTGCAAGAGTATGCCTTTGAATCTCTCCATACACTTCCATAACGACTCACCCTCATTTTGGCAGAAAGATGAAATTACTTTTCTAAACGCAGTTGCCTTATGATTAGAGAAAAAATTCTTTAAGAATACAATGTATAATTTTTCCCAAGTCGCGATAGAATTAGATGGAAGAGTGTGAAACCAACTCTTCGCTTTCTCCTTCAAGGAAAATGGGAATAACTTCAATTTTATAGCATCGTCACTAAACTGTTGAAGCTTAACAGTCCCACAGATATCCTCAAATTCCCTTACGTGAAGATACGGATCTTCCTCATCCATTCCCCTAAACTTAGGAAGTAGCCCAAGTAGATTGGGCTTTAACTCGAAATGATTAGCATTGGTCGGTGGAGGAACGATGCAAGATGGTCGAGTTGTCCTAGTGGGATAGATAAACTCCTTAATGGATCTAGGTACTTGGGCAACAACTTCGTTATTATTGCCTCCTTCCATTTTTATTTATTTATTTATTTATTATTATTATTATTATTTTAAGACTCTATAGGACGACACCCTAACAAAAAGAAAACTAACTTAATACATAAGACTATAATTAATGCAAACGATGCACACACACAAATAATATCAAACAATTTTATTTCAAGCCAGATTGAATTTTCAATAATGTTTAATATATTTGCTCCTAAACCCAAATAACACGATTCCCAGTTCTTGTGCAAAAGCACCGTCACTCGATCCACGTGTCAAAATGGCTTTCCTAGTGAGCGGGCTAAAACCTGTCCTAATGCAATATGCCTAAGGCTGGGCAAGGTGATTTAACCTTCCTAGATGCAAGAAACAATGAAAACAAGCAAAACACACAAAACAAACAAAGTCCAAGCCCACAAAGGAAAAAGACGTACCTCCGGCGTGAGCCTTCAAGGGCTACTTGCGACGCCGGGTGACGACAAGCAAGCAACTTCACAAAGTCCACAACAAAATCATGACTATCAACCTTGTAAGAAGAAATCTTTGCTTAACTATCTGCAAAAATAACTAAAATTAAACACGTAAACTACGAGTCACGATAAATAAAACTTTAAAACTCAATTGTGCCACTACAATCCCCGGCAGCGGCGCCAAAATCTTGATATGAAATTAGTCGGTCTAAATTAATTAGACTAATCTAACCCTAGTTAAACTGCAAGCGCACAGCTATCGTTGAAAATAGTTGCGACGGCAAACGGGTCGATCTCACAGGGACTGCTACTTAGAACAACTGATTATTTATCCTAATGCGAACAATGGTGGTTTAGAGAAAGATTGAATTAACTACTCACTAAACTATTTAAACTATGAAAACTATAAACTAAATAATTGGGTTTTATCAAATGGGAAGAACTCCAGGACTATAGAATCCACCATAGACTTCTGTTTATATTTCTAAGAGTAATTTTGATGTTCCAGATTTAATACGAGTAGCATGAGGAAAAGGTAACCCTTGCTTTCTCAATGATATGATCATGATAATCTTAACTAAACATGTATCTTCTAAAGTTTCGGCACTACAGATCAAACTCAAAAGATTACTCGTCTCTTTACGGCACGAATAATATCTAAATTTGACGTCAACAGTTAAAACAGGCTTAACTAATAGCAACGAATATCGAACTATAAAGCATGCGTGACATACTATATGAAAGATATAAGCTAGCTAACAATACATAAAACTAGAAGAGTATAACAATTTAAACTAACTAGAAATCATCGAAATTAATCAAAAAAACACAAACATTAGCCTAAGGTTTCATCTGCCCTAGACTTGGAGTTTAGCTATACATAACAATGAACAGAAAAACGAAATTAATAGAATAATTAATCATTGCAAAAACCGTAGTCTCGCGTTGAAGTCTTCTCCTCCAATTCGTTCTGTCCCCAAGTTTTAATCTGCGTACTAACTCGAACTCCACTTTTTTTCTCTCTTTCCTCTGTTTTGATGTGTTCAGTAGCCCCCTCTCTTGTTTCTCTCTTCTATATATAATGGATTAACATTCAGAGTTTGATTTGAATTAGAAGTATCTAATTTGGTAGAGTTGCGTGAAATTCGGGATTGGATTGCAAACCCAAAGATCGACCTGCTCACGTCTCTTAGGAATTGGATACTGTTTTCTCCAAAAGAAAAACGGAATTAGAAATAAGGGTTTAAGCCCATGGGTGATCAGATGGTGCGGTTCAGTCAGTTGGGATTTTTGATTGGTTCGGGTGTTGATTTGGATCGCCGAAATTAGAGGGATCGGTTTATGGTTTCTTCTGTTCGTGCGAATTGAATTTGGAGAAGGAAACTGTTTGATTCGGTGGTCCAAGGTGCAACATAGTTAGAATATGGCTTGGTGGGTTATATGTTTGTATGGGCTTGGAAGTGTGGGCTTTGATGTTTAGTTATGGGTTGGTCTAATTAGTTGTACATGGGTGCACATGGTCCAGTCTTCAGCACCTCCTTTAGTCATGTGAGTTTAGACTTTAGATGTTGGCACATAGCTCACAAGCTTGTAATGTTCACGTGCTACTCAATATCTTTGAGCCAATATATTCAAGGCCCCATATCTGCCAGTTCCCATAGATTAAGCCCTCGACTGATCTCGCACCATATACGTTCCATGCCAGTCCGACTAGAACCATTGTACTAACTTCGATCAGCGCTTTACTCCCCCGGAATGCTGGCGACAACATAGTAGTTATGCATTAATATTTCCACGTTAACTCCAATTCCTGCAAAGTCACTAGAAACACAAAAACTAAATCAAACAAATGAAATAAATGAACTAACTAATATAAACCTGGGTGTAAATATATGTAACATTTACGTGTTTATCAGGCAGTAATAGGACCCTTAATAAATTGTTATCAATTAAAAAATAATCCACTCAAAATTTGATGAATAAAAGGACGAAATTTTACAAATTCAAATGTGAAAATGGCTTCCCTTTTCTAAGATAATTCTTAAAATCTAATTCCAAAAAAACAATTCTCAGTCCAATTCCCAAACGACCCGACTGGGTCGCAGAAACTAAGCCCAAACGATACCGCTAAATCGTTGGGACACCGTCAAATATTGAATCCAATTCCCAATCAACCGGTTGGGTGTCGCAGAAGCTAAGCCCAAATGACATTGCTAAATCGTTGGGACACCGTATTGAATTCAATTCCCAAACGACTCGGCTGGGTCGCAGAAGCTAAGCCCAAACGGCACTGCTAAATCGTTTCGAAATAGAAAATGCGGCGTGTGGGAGTTGCTCGGTGTCTGTCTCTATTATCAAACCATACCAACCTTCCTTTTCATGATGACAAGGTTCGAGTTAGACAAGGTTCGAGTGTTCTTCTCCTAGTATCACTTGGAAAATCACTAAGATCCAAGTTTTGGCACTTCTCCAAGTCCTCCTTAAGCACTTCTACTCCGATGAGAGAATAATCAAGTAGGTGATGTATGTTCTTTCTTTCACCATCCGTTTCTCCATTTAAAGAGTGGCGGCTCAAGTAGGTCATCGCGACGAGACAAGTCTTCGACAAGTTGCTGAGAATCTAATAGATATTGTGATATTGATTCACTTTCCGACCATTTCAAATTTTCAATACAATCGTCATTATAACCCAGCATGTGATTTTCCAAATCTTCTGATATTGGGTTATTATGATCCTCAAGCACCCCCTCCAATGGTACGCCATCATCTACATTCCCAGTTACAAAATTCTTGAACTACAAAAGAGGAAGGCAGAATATCAGTATTACATTGAGAATAGAATATAAAATAATTTGAGTGAATCACCTCTAATAAGAAAAAGACTCGAGACAACAGACAATTCTTGTACCTGAGAAGAGTTTACAATGTCCCATAACACACGTTTTTCTCCATAATCAACATCAGAATGATGCCTTTCGGTACGAGGGGGTTCGGGAATCACAGATTTTGGAGTCAAACAACATAACCATTATTATGTACTACCATTGAAAACACCCTTATTTGCATGTGCTTGGTGTGAATCAATTTTTGGTTTTTGGTTTTGGTAGGTTTTTGTTGAATTCGCGGAGACAAAGAGTGGTAATTGGTTATTTCGGGTTTGTTTTTGTTCGGATTTAGTGATGTGTCTGCCCAACACTCTCTCATTCAACATAATTCCGGACCCCAAATTGTAGTTTCTGGTCCGCCTTCCAACACAAAATGAACATGACCTTCAAAATTTGAGTCCAATGGCTCCCTATCCCTTTAAAAGTAGAGCTAAAGTAAAACACATTTTACTCTCTATCATTAATTTTCTCTTTATATATACTGGATTCTATTTCTATCTCTATTTCATTTTCTATTTCTCTATATATATAGAAAGTAAAAAAATAGAGATAGAAAGTGAATCTTTATTGACTTTAGCACTATTTTGCACTACTTTATTGACTTTAGCTATATTTTGTTGACTTTAGCTCTACTTTATTGACTTTAGTACTACTTTAGCACTACTTTGCACTACTTTTAAAGGGATAGGGAGCCATTGGACTCAGCCTAAATCCCCAATGGAGTGAATGAGTGATAGACTGATTGGACTCTGAGACAAACAAGGTCACGTGATATACTTTGCCTTCTTTTAGTGAAGCCCGCGAGAATTGGTCACGTGGAGAAATCAAATCACTGAGTCACCTCTGTACGTGTCACACAATCCCAAAACACGATGCCCATTCAGTAACTAGCATATTTTTTCACCATAACTCAAAATCTTCTCTTCCAAGTTCGACCGACCTCTTACAACTAGCCAACTTCTCCATCAAACCAAATAATGCATACGTGGAATTAAAAGCGCGAATCACTCTTTTAATATAAAATGCCTTTCATTTCACTTTTATTATTCCTCACACTCATTTTTCATTCTCTCTGAAGAAAAAAACAGAGAAAGGAAAAATAGAGCGAAGAAAGAAAAGATGTTGGAAGATCAGGTGGCGAATTTGTTACAGAGATATTTAGGAAATTATGTTAAAGGACTTAATAAAGAAGCGTTGAAAATCAGCGTTTGGCAAGGTTCGATTCATCATTTCATTTATTTTTCATGATCATCTCGTTTATCAAATTAGTCATTTTATGAATAAGTTTTAAATTGAGGAGTTTGCACGGCACTCATTTAAATTGTTTATTAGGACATACTGACTACATCTCAATACTACTAAGATAAGGTCTTAAATTTGATCGCTTTAGATGTGGGAGTGGATGAAATAAAATACAAGTTTCTAGATGGATGTTTAGAATGACCTGTACACTTAAAGTTAGTGACGTCGAGTTTATCTTGATCCCGTAACCACCTAGCATTAGTGGAGTATATGCGAATAATGATACTATTTTTCTAATGCTTTGAATATAGAACGAGGTGCAGCTTAAGGTTTGTGAATGGTGGGAAGATAATCTCTTGAATACGAGGTGATGCTAGATGTGTGATAAGGAAGCGATTTATATCTTCTTCCAAGAGGTTGTATATAGGGGGAGGGGGGGAGCCCCCCAAGATTTTGTCAAAAAAAAAAAAATTACATATGTCTTTGTGTACTTTGTACTTGCTGTAGACTATAGGTTGCTGATGAATAGTTTACTGTTAGATCCAAAAGAAAAAAGTAATAGTTTACTGACATAGGGCTAGGCCCCTAGCTGATGTTAATCTATGCATATTAGAATTGGTCTTGCATAAGCAAGTGTCTAAAGGTATGCATGACACATTGACACGAGGGAAATCAGCAGCAACTATACTGTTGTGCAATGAGATTTTCTTTATATCAGCATTGATTCATGGTCGCTGTCAAGTGTAAACTAAGAAGGCCCACCATTCATTACATACTCAACCAAAAAAAGTTGAGAAAGGACGATAGGCTATCTAATCTCTCTCTCTTTTTTTCCCGCTCATATTTGATTCTTTCATGGCCTCTCTCTCAACTCTCATGACATCTTTAAGGAGAACTAAAGCCCAAAGAAGCAACACATTGTCCAAAGTCTAAAAGCACACATGATGGGAAATGTAATGTGCCACTGTTGTATGAAATGCCGGTGGCACTGGGTTGTGCATGGCCAAAATTTTAAAAGATCGCCAAAAAACATTTTTCGTAATATACGTAGTACAACCCTCGCTGTTTTAAATTCCTAGATCCGTCCCTGTATATAGGGTAAAAAGTAGGAATATACAACTTCATTATTATGGTTTAAAGCTGTTTTTGTCTAGCGAAGCATTTTTCACAAGCCATTGTGTTGACATTATGGAAAGAAAGGAACTTGCTGGTATTTGACTATTTGAGAAAAGAGAAGAGGAGATTCACGAGATCACAAAGATAGGGAGACCACGGAACTACTTTTAGATTGGGCTTTTCTTAGCTTCAAGGGGGTGAAATTTTTTAATTCATTTGTAATGGGGATATTTTATTTTATTTTATTTTGCTTTATTTTTATATTTATTATTATAATATCCCCATTTCATAAGATGAAATGGGTATGCAATTGGGACATGCTTGCACTGTGAGAGTAATTATTGTAATAGGGGGTCTTTGGTATTGAGGCCGAGTAGCTCCTACCCATGGTGGCCTATCGAGTTGTAATCTCTTTGTAGATTTTCGTTAATGTATATATTGAATTTTTTGATAAAATAAATAAATAATGCTTTCAAAATGTTTTACCGGTGTAATAATAAAAGAGCAGAGAAAAGAATGACATGTTATTGGATTGTGCAAACTTTTGTGGTTAATTTTTCCAATTGATGCAAATAATGTAGAAAGAATAATACGTTTGGTTAAGTGGAATCGCCTAGTGACCTCCAGTTACGTTAAACCGTGGTCTAGATAGGCACCTTCATCTTCCTTTAGGAGTGTCCTGCGACAGACTAGCCTGGTGAATTGCTCTTTTGCCTCTAATATTTATTATCTTTGAAAATATAGCTACGCCTCAGATTGCGGATTGTTTAGGTAACATACTGTTGCAGTGCTCCATTGTCTTTTTGGAATATAAAGAGTTGGTTGTATTATGCTTACTAATTCTTGAGATGGAAGTGCAGGGGATGTAGAGTTGACAAATATGCAGTTGAAGCCAGAGGCACTTAATGCATTGAACTTGCCTGTTAAAGTTAAGGCAGGATTTTTGGGATCAGTGAGGCTTAAGGTTGTTATGCTAACTTAATTTTAAATTAATTAGTGAATTAAAAAATTGTTTCCTTTGTTACTGGCTTCAGAATATTGATATGATTGTCATCTCCATATCTTATTTAGGTTCCTTGGAGCAGGTTGGGCCAAGAACCTGTTTTAGTTTACCTGGACCGTATATTTATATTAGCGGAACCTGCAACTCATGTCGAAGGATGTAGTGAGGATGCCCTCCAAGAAGCTAAGAAAAGTAGAGTGCGAGTAAGACAATAGTACATTTATATTGTGCTGTGTTTTATGTTAGATGTGTTATTGGATACTCAATGCTTATTTATTGTGATAACAGGAAATGGAGATAAAGCTATTAGAGAGTAAGCAACAACTGAAATCAGAGATGGTAATTGATCATATAATTCCTCAGTTTCCTGCAAGTTTATTTGTGCTCTGAATATTTTAGTTTTCTGGGATGCTAGAGTTCTGTGCATGTTACACATTTTGTTCAAAGTATTGATGAATGCAAGGTAATGATTTTGATTTATAATTTTTCATCTATTGATTGTGTAATGCATCATTCTATTGCAACGGGTTGGTTTTAAAATGCCAACCACGAAAGAATATACACTTGGAAAGGAATTTTTGATTTTTGTGGATGAAAAAACAGATGATGAGGGAGAGTGTTGTTGTCTTCAAAGGAGAGTGGAAAGTTCTAGCAGCTCAAAATGCGTGGAGACGCGGGAAAATAATGAGATCATGAAGAAGATTGTTGACGTACATTTGACTGGTGTAGTGGTTAGGAGCCTAATCTCTTTCATTGAAGAGGAGGGGCCAACTATTGAGTAGAGATTTATATTTAGAAAAAAAGAACACATCAATTGAGAAAGTTATGGAGGTGGTTGTGGTGGGGCTGCAGTCAGAATGAAGGAAGGTTTAAACAATTGATTTTTGAGATCAGGCTACAAAGCAACTGTTCTGGGAGGTGTGTCTCACACAGTAACATCGTGTTCAAGGAAGGAGGAGCGGGTGACATTTGGTTTACCCTAAGACCGAGAGGGAAGGAGTGGCAGAAGGAAATTAGGCAGTAGGCAGTAGGCAGTAGGCAGTAGCTAATAACTCTAGCACCTGTCCATGAAGGTCTTAAGGGAAGCCAGCCATCCTACCAAGAAACCCAAGATACACTAATGAAAAGGCCTAGACACTATCTAACAATTAGTCAGATGAATCTAGGACACATAGACTAAGTAAAACATTTATTGTTGTTAATGTAGAAGAAAGTTTGGAGAAAATAGTTTGGAGAAAAAAGAGAGGATATGGCTTTCATTTATTTCAGCCTTGTATTACTCTTAGGGTAAACCTGTGTTGCATGGGTACTCATACGAGTGTCCAATTTGGACACCGGTACGGAGATTTGGACACGGCATGGTCTAAAAAGCAGATATGTTGACACACCTAATATTTTTTTTAATTTTAATTTTTTTATTAGAAAAACTATTTGGCAATAAGGTTATTGAAAAGACAAGTAAAATTATGTGGTTACAGGATCTCAATTCTAATATTTTATGTTTCTGTGGGTCATATCTTATAAAAGATACATTATCCTACACCTCTTACTGTAGAAGTGTAGGTGTCGTATTTGGGTCGTCCGCGTCACACGCCGACACTCCAGTGTCGGACACGGTGACACGAGACACAACAGAAAATATGAAGTACCCATGCAACAGAGCTCAATATATATCAGAAAATAACAGGGGTTTCACACTAAGTAAGTGACATTGACACAGATACGTGCGAAATATAAAAAATTGAGGTATATCACATACAATATGTCTGTGCCGTGTCCGTACGGGGTACGTATCTGACACGGATTATTTTCAAAATATGGTGTGTCCATGTAACATAGGTTTTACATAATAGAAACTTCCTAACAAATTCGGGTTGGGAGTAGCGCCCCCGAACCCCCAATGGAACATCCACACACGAAAGACGCAATGTCCTTAAATCCCTTGGGAGATGTCCTCTTAGAACATTAACAGACCACAAACCCTTCTGAGAAATATACCAAAAGAAACACAAGGGAGACCAAAAAAAACAAAAAAAGCGAAAAAATCTGATAGACACTGGACCCCTAGAACAGATCTGAACAACTGAATATATAAGATGGTCACCCTCCTCTTTGTTTTCGAGATCTTTGAAATTTCGCTTCCTTCTCTCTAGCTCCTGCTCTAACCTTCTTTTCTCAATGTCGTCATGCAGAACTGTTTGGGGCTGAAAAGGTTGATTAGAGGATAAGAAGGGAATGGACTATGAGTTGTCGGAACCACTAGATGACACGAAGTTAATTTAGAAGTGATTTACCATATAAAATATACAACTCTTAGTGGAATGTGATGGCTGACAGCCTGACAGTAATAGTGCAGTTCAATTAGTTTGAGTAACAGTAAGGATGAAATAATGAGAATTTCTGTTGTTCTGTGTTTTTTCCCCTACAAATAAATGAGACAATGAACTGTAATATGCATTACTTGTTTTCGACTCGGAACTACTGATTTAACATGCCTGTTTGCTTGATTATCTTTTCTACGACAGAATACATCATGGCTAGGATCTTTAATCAACACAATAATTGGGAATTTGAAGCTCTCCATCACCAACATTCACATTAGATATGAGGATCTTGAGAGGTATAAACCTTCTGGATTTCATTAATCTCATTTTCCCCCAGCTAGAATAGAAACTCATAATTGCCATTCTGTAGCAATCCGGGACATCCATTTGCAGCTGGTCTGACCCTAGACAAACTTTCAGCAATGACAGTCGATGAGAATGGAAGGGAAACATTTGTCACTGGTGGTGCCCTAGAGCGTATTCAAAAGGTGCTTTTTATGTACTATCCCATTATTATTTGTCATAATTTGTTATCATTATTATTGATGTTATTGTTATTATTTTCTTATTTAATAAGTTCCAAATATTTGAAGCTCCATCACTGCGGTAGTCTATTTGCACAAAGCAATCACTGAAAGGCGGGTTATTGCTTCCTGTGGTCAACTTCTTGGATCTACTTGTCTAAAATTGATCTATCAATCAATCCAAAGAAAATGATGTGGTCTAGTTGAATATCAAGTTAAAAATCTCAATAAACAATTGGAAACAGTCGTAAAGTTAGTCCACTATAGCTTGATCAGTACATTTCTTTCTTTTTTCCATGACATCTCCTGGTCTCTGATGGCATTGGGCGTTTTGGTTCTGCATGTCCAACTAAACATTTACTTGTGGCACCTCTAGTCCTGTATAAATCTTTAAATTTCATGTTAACGTACTTTGGTTTGAATTACGTAGTCACTTTTTACATATAATTTGTGATCTCCGTCCTTTTGGTCTCGGTGAAACCACTGTATTGAAGATGAATGTCCATCTTAAAACGAATTGGTAATAAGTGGAGAGGCCCCCAAGACTTGTATACTTTTATGCGTGGCTTAACATATCCCATGTGGGACTAAACATCTCAACACACTGCTCTGTAATATATCATTCAAAATATTTTATACACTTTGAAATGGCTTCATATACAGCACCAAAGTCTATCTGCCTTCATTATCATAAACCTCACTTTTACAAAATATGTTGAAAAGCTTATTTCATGATTGCTGTCTTGTAATACAGCTACATAGCTCCAGTTTCCATAAAAGGCGTACTTTCGTTGAACAGAGTGTCTTGGATTTTCTTTCCGAAATCATTTTAGCTATGCATGCAATTTGAACTTCTATAATGACATGTGCTCCTTATCTTTGTGACATATCACTATGCATTTTCAGTTGTTACATTTCATAAAATTAATTCTGAGATAAAGTGGAACAAAGTATCCGGCAGGAGAGTACAGCCAAAATTTAGTGAAATTCATGGATTAATGAACTGGTTATGATTGTCATGTTTTGCAGTCCGTAGAACTTGAACGGCTGGCGTTGTATTTGGATTCCGATATTCGCCCATGGAGTATTTGTAAATCATGGGAGGATTTGCTTCCATCAGAGTGGAGTGAGGTATACTTCTCTCTGCTACAAGATCTTTGGAATCTCCATTTCCTACTGGTGGATGCAATCTGCGTTTATATCAAAATATTATGAGTTTCAGGTGTTCGAAGTTGGTAGTAAGGAGAGCAATGCTAGTACTGTTGTAAAACCACACAGTTACGTCCTGCAACCAGTTACAGGTAATGCAAAATACTCGAAGCTGCGTGTAGACGAATCAAAGAGTTTGGGCCAACCTCTGCAAAAAGCAGCTGTTTACTTAGATGATGTTACACTTTGTTTATCAAAGGTATGCTTTAAGCTCTGTATTCCTCTTCTTTGTTTATTGAAAAAAAAAGGAAAAAAAAAATCCTCTTCTTTGGTGTTTAAAAGATGAAAAGTTAGTTTCAATAACTTATGCGTTTGCAGGATGGATACCGGGATGTTCTCAGGATGGCTGATAACTTTGCTGCCTTCAATCAACGCCTAAAATATGCTCATTTTCGTCCAAATGTCCCGTTAAAATCTGACCCGAAATTGTGGTGGAAATATGCATATAGAGCTGTATCTGATCTGATGAAAAAGGAAAGGTACAAGTGTTAACTTTTTTCTCTCTATTTTTCTTAAACCATGTCTCTGTTTTGTAATAGAGAGAGTTCTGCTATTCCAATTTTGTGTAGGGTGTTGTACATCACAATTTATGTGACATGAATATGTCAAAATCTAAGCAATGGGAATTTGATTAATTATGAAAATTTTCACATCTGTGCAGTGGAAAAGTGTTTTGGGAACAGGTCTTGAAGTCTACAAGCTTACGCAAGAGATACATATCACTTTATGCAACCCTACTGAAAGCTGATCCTAGTCGGCTGGTAGTGGATGACAATAAAGAGATTGAGGCATTAGATCGTGAAGTGGACACGGAAGTAATTCTACAATGGAGGTATGCTCATTTCACGATTTCACAGGCATATTAAACTTGTTCTGCTTGGGTGAAACTGTTTTGGCTCTGTTTGGCCACAATGATTTCAGTAGTGCGTAACCATGTTTTAGGTAACCAAGTAAAGTTGTGGGTAACCAAAGAGTTGGTAGTTTAGAAGTTGTTTGGTCTTCACAAAAAGAAGAAATGATGTTCACATCCAAATGTTGTAAGCACAATTATAACTTCTAATAATGAACAGAGAAGGCAAGACCCAACAATATAATTACGGGGATAACAAGGTGATGCACTAGTGTGCATATAGATATGAACATGACGCCGAAGAATCACGAACTGGTTGCTTGTGACAAGTTATCGCTTGTAATCACCCTGCAAATAATCAATAACAAGAACACACAGAAAACTTTTCTCACACAAACACAAAGTTTTTTAATCAACAACCAAGTATGGCCAAAGGCTTACAACTCAATAATAACTAAAGGAACTAATGGATTTAGAAACTAGTTTTCTAATTCAATTATAGAAACTAAAACAACTAATTTTTGTAATAAAACATAAACCTAAAAATAACCTATGCTAAAAACACCAAAATAGCAATCAAACTTGCTTCTAAAATCCCTTAATAATTAATAATATGTGAACCAATATGGGACTAAACCAAGGGTTTAGAACCTTAGAATACATCAACTCTCCCCCTGTTCAAAAAAGTTCGCCCTCAAACTTGCGCTCACTTGGACACTCTAGAAGGACTTGCATCACGTGTGACCACACCTACTACACATGCATCACCATCATCTGAAGAAGGTTGAAGAATGACTCTGTTTTTCTGCCAATTCGAAGAATAAGTATTGTACTTCCCGCTGTAGATGACATTCCTATCATACAACCATGGACGTCCCAACAGTAAATGACCAATATCCATATCAACGATGTCACACCAAACATGATCAGAATAGTCTCCAATAGAGAAAGGAATAGAACACTTCTTAGTAACTGCAATCTTAGAAGAATTATTCATCCACTTGAGATTATGTGGCTGAGAATGAGTAACCGTTTTCAAGCCAAGTTTCCGAACAATAGTAGATGACACCAAATTGGCACAACTTCCAGGATCAATCACTACAGTGCCCAACTTACCACTCATGCTACATGAAGTACGGAAATTCTGGTCTCTTTGAGAAGGTGAGGAGTGAGGCTCAGTAGGCACAGGAGATTTTTCAACCATAAGCATTGGAAAACCTGTATCAGCTGGAGTTAAAGTGCCCTCTGTCTTTAAGTCTTGTGTTACAACTTCTGTCACAAATTCACTCTCAGCTACCAAGGCTTTCTTAATAGGAGGCTTCTTGCAATCATAAGCTTTATGCCCATTTGTTCTGCAATTGTTGCAATTACCATCAAACTTGGGTTTAGTATCAGTAATCTCAGAAGAAGATGTACTAGAACTCTCAGTGCTTAAATCAGTGGTACTTTTATTTATTCCCAACCATTTATCCAAATACTTAGCTTTATGTTGGGCATCTGCTAAAGTGTCAGGGTCAAACACCATCAAACACCAGGAGAACATTTGGAATATTTGGCTTCAAACCATTGACAAAGCAGGAAACTCTAATAGATTCACTCTCTTGAAAACCACTACGAGCATAGGCAGAAGTAAAATCATCATACTAATCATCAACATATTTCATACCTTGGCGAGAGTTAAGTAGTGCTTGATGTTGGATGTTTTGGTAGTTTAAGGAAGGAACTCTGGTCGCATAGCTGTTTGCAAATCACCCCAAATGCGATAAGGTAACTAAACCCTTTATGAAATAAGCCGCTTTTTAGTTTGCCACCATGCCTATGCTCTACCCCTGAATCTCATAGCAATATTAGGAGCTTGTTTATCATCTGGCATATATTTGGCTGTAAGCACATCATCAACAATACCTTCCCAATCCAGGTAGTCATTAACTTTGGTAGTGCCATGAAATTCTGGGATAACTTCTACCTTAAAATTTTGCTCCCAACGTGTGTTGTTGCTCGTCATCTCTAAGTATTGGTACACGCTATGCTTGTGGTAAATTTGTTCGACAAGGAGCATTAATAAGTTCGTGCAATTCAGCAAAATTATCATCAATTTTTTTATCCAATGCGTCAAATTTCGCATTGTGGCTAGCAATATCAGCAGTCAAACCATTCAAATTTAGCTCCATAGCTTCAAACTTCACATTAAGCTCCTCAATAGATTTGACACGATGAGTTGCCATTTTTTTTTGTTTTTTGTGGACTGGTCTGGACGGACAGCACAGACGGACGGACAAACAGAACAGACGGACGGACGGACAAACAGAACAAGACGGACAGACTATTTTGGGCTGAACTTAAAACAGATTGGGCTTTGGGGAAAAACTAGGGGTGCAGATGGATACTCGAAAATCTGAATCCGATTCGTATTCGAAAAATCAGATATTATCTGAAAATTTCGGATATCAGATTTGGATTCGGATAAATTTTTCTATCGGATACGGATACGGATTTTGGTGATATCCGTTCCGATTTGATTTATTAATATAGTTAGATACACTACGTGTGGTGGACTGGTGGGGGCCTCCACTAAGGCCTGATATCCGAAAGAGTGCTTTGTAAAAACCACAAAAGCAATCACCAAAAAAATCATATATTAAACCATGAGAAAGCTAGTGTTTTCTGTCACTTGCAAAGTTAAGATTGAGAACCGATTAAATACAAAGCAGGCTACTCCAGTCGGTAAACGAGCGAAGCATCAGCAACAATTTCCTCACTTGTTGTTTATGAGTCTAATCGCTTTAGCTTCTTCTCCTCCAAACTTCTTTTTTTCTTAGTGCCTGTTCTTGTTTTGGTTACAAAATCTCTAACAGTTGGGGGAGCTGCCATTTTAACTTGAGGTAGTTCTTGGAGCTACTCGATCGGTTTTGCCAACCAAACTTCGCAAAATCCATCTTACTATCCTACTGATTTGTGGTTTTGTGAACGGATTGGATATTATCCGATATCCGATCGGATATCGGATTCGATTCAAATGCCACTGTCACACATCCTTCGGATACGGATTCGGATGTGAGTGACAAATTTCGGATTCGGATTCGGATGCGAGTGACAAATTTCGGATTCGGATTCGGATGCAGGCATATTCGAATCCGAACCTATCCGTCTGCACCCCTAGGAAAAACAATAGCTGGGTTAATAAGGACTTAACTAGGAAGTGGACTGAGTGGCTTACTAATTAAACAGAACCGGGTGTAAATAATTAAACCAAAAATAGAAAGTCGGCTACTGTTTGCACGTAGTGTGAACTCAAAGGACAAGTTCCTAAAACCAGAAAAGGAAAAACACGAACACGAACAGACTTTGAGGAGGAGAATAGCTCAAGAAAGTTAAAACTACTTCCCAGGAAAACTACTCAAGAAAGTGTAACCTTTTTTGTTTTTGTTTAATTACGTAAAAGAGATTATATTAATATACTAAAAAAGGATTACTATAACACTTAAATTATCAGCCAGTAGCTAATTTTTCATGATTCATAACCCTAATACATCTACCCCATCACCCTAATACACCCAATTTGATCTGGTGGTAAAGTTCAAGTGGTTTAATGCTTACAAGATTTTTAATGCTTACAAGACCTAACAATAGTGGACATAATTGGAAGAAACATAATTGTTAAGTTTCCTTTATTTGTAAGACATCATTAACTTTTTTCTGTAATTGATGTGCTTCACAAAATTTCTTACATGTTGTTTGCTCTTGGTTTAAGTGCAGGATGTTGGCTCACAAGCTTGTGGAGCAGTCAACAGAATCCTTAAAAAAGCAAAAGACGAAGAAATCATGGTGGTCACTTGGATGGTTGTTAGTTTACCTTGATTTTATTTTTCTTTTGTGCTTTATTGCTCTATTTTTTAAAATTATTATTAGTAATTATTGATATTATGATGCTTGAGGCTTAGTAAAACCTGATACTACTCTCAGGACCGGTGATGCTGCTAATGACGAAGATGAGCCTTGGCATTTTAAAGAGGAAGACTGGGATCAACTAAATAGAATTATAGGGTACAAAGAAGCTGATGTTGGGCTGGAAACGCAAGACAATGGGAATGTGCTTCATACCTTCTTAGAAGTTCACATGAAACATAATGCCTCAAAGCTTGTCACTCGTCAGCAGTGTCTTGCTGAATTATCCTGCGAAGATCTTGATTGTGTTATAAAGCTTTATCCAGAGGCGAAAGTGTTTGAGGTGAAGTTGGGATCTTATAAGTTGTCATCTCCCCATGGGCTCTTAGCTGAGGTTTGGATTTGATATTGAGAATTACATGCTGATAGCTTCTAATCTTCTTGTTTTGTTATTATGAGCTTAGACTCTGTTTAAAATTTCATGCAGAGCGCAACTGTTGATGATTCTTTAGTTGGTATTTTCTCCTACAAACCTTTTGGGACCAAGTTTGACTGGAGTTTGGTTGCGAAGGCGTCTCCATGTTACATGACGGTACGCTATTTTGCAGTAATTCTGTTAGGTAATATACAAAATTGGAGGGAACTTATGGTGATACACTTTCCTTGCAGTATATAAAGGACTCTATTGATCAAATTGTCAATTTTTTTGAAAGTGGGGCTGCTGTCAGTCAGACCATTGCTCTGGAGACTGCAGCTGCAGTACAGGTATGGTCTTGTCCTATGAAATTGGCAGTGGTGTATATTAATGTGCATGGGCTTGCCTCTTTTTACATCTTGAATAGGCGCGGCACTAAGACCTCATTTACATTCCTAGTTGGGCCTGTGAAGTATTTTTTTCACACCTTGGAGTTTTAGAACTTCTTGTTATGCACCTGTTGACTAATTCTTAATGCTGAGGTCTCTGTTCTTTCATGAAGATGACAATTGATGGAGTAAAGCGTACGGCTCAACAGCAGGTGACAAAGGCATTGAAGGATCATGCAAGGTAGATTAGTCCGAAATGTTGGGTTTCCTGTTTGGCATATTTAATTTCTTTGTTTGTTATTGAGTAAGAGAGAAGGAAAGGAAGAAAGAAATAAGAGATGGAGCAGAAGGGAGAGTACGTCCTCAATTGATTCGAGCTCTCTCGTTCTCTTTTTTATAAACAAAAGATAGTAGGGTTTTATATACATTCAGAAAAACCCGTGCTGCCATCTAGAAAAATACCTCCTTTAAGATAAGAACTCTAATGGCATATTCAATTAGGAATTTCCGAACCTCCAAGTTTTGTGTTATTAAACTTACGGATAGCATCACTAGGTTATATATATTTTTAGCTCTGAGAGAGGAAATTTATATTTTGCTTTAACAGGTAATTTCTTTTTAATTCTAAATTGCTGATGTACTATTATTTGTATGCCGCGACTGGCGGTGGGCACTAATGAAGATGTTGAAAGACATCTCTACTGTGAATTTCTCCATTGTTCAATTGATTGTAAATGGTGGAGGCTGGTACCAGAGGGAGGGAGATAGGACGGAGGAGGCAGGAAGCGTGGCTGAGAAGGAGTGACGTTAGGTGCTTGAAGAAGATAAAGGCGTGAAGAAGATGGAAGTTTTTTAAAGAGAAGAAACCTCAAGACGGTCACAATTCGGACAGAGAAGTGTTTCCTGTACACCCGTAGCCAGAGGATTCACTTTGTATGTGGAATATTTCATATGAATTAAAGACATCAGTAGATCAGATTTGTAAGAGTATGACACATTTTATAGCAACTATATTGCTCGGATACGCTAAGATAGCCCTTAAAATGAAGTGGATGCTGGCAGAATTGGAAGTTGATCAACTTTAAGACAACAGGATGAGTTAGAAGGGAGTGTTTATGATTATGAGGAGGATGCCAAGGTCGATTCACGTGTTTGGGAGAGGAGATAGGAAGGTCTGATGATGACTGGGAAGGGGCACATTAAGGATAGGAGATGTGCGTGGTGCAACATGGGGGCTGTGTGGATTGTTTGGGTGGTATATCGACTGGTTACGGCATGGTGGCACTTCCTGGGATTCTGCCATCTGTTGTGTTCGTTTTATGTTTTTTTATTTTTTTTATTGACTTGTACCTTATGCTTTCAGCTTTATGTAATTGGGCGTATTAGCCTTTAGGCAGGGTAGGGTTCCTCTTTTGGTCCTGGAATTTACCTTCGGCTTGTTTTGGGTATATTGATATAATGTCCTTGGCTATATCAATGTAATACCTTTTATGGACAAAAAAAAAGAAAAATCCACTACATGGTTTCAACAATATAGATTAGGAATTGACGTATCCAACATTTATACCAACCCTTTGGAAATCCTTATTCTCTACTACATACTTCTCTGTTTGATGAGTTGACCCCTATTAACTATTTTGAGAATTTAATTTAATAAATTTACTGAGTAATGGAGATGGACAACAGTTAAAATAGTTAAATAGGATCTTAAATAAGAGACATAGTAATTAATATGGTGTGCTACTTTCATCTAGAAACTTGGTTATCTGATTTGATGCACATTATATTCATCAATGGCGATGTTCATTTGCTGCTAGGTTTATGTTGGATCTGGATGTTGCGGCTCCAAAGATTACCATTCCCACCAACTTTTGCCCAGACAACTCTCATACAACTAAGCTTCTACTTGATTTAGGGAATTTGGTTCTCCATACACAGGTTCTTCCGTGGATTTCATCCTGCATCCCAGTTGATATATAGAGTGACATGTGCACAAAACTTGCATCTTAAAAAGGGAAAAATAAATGAGTACTAAGAAAATAATTAGTACTTTGAATTCCTATGCTTCATTAATTCTGAATTGGTGTTTCTGCATGAAAAACAGGATGAATATGATCTGAAGTCACCGGAGGAGAATGATATGTACTTGCAGTTTAGTTTGGGTTTAAGTGATGTATCTGCCTTTTTGGTGGATGGTGACTATCATTGGAGTCAAACTCCTCTTAATGTGTCGGACAGTTCTTCCCTATCAGATCATATAAGTTTCTTGCCAGTTATAGACAAGTGTGGGATAGTTTTGAAGCTTCAGCAGGTGGCCACTGTACTTGATGTTTCTCTGCGTATATTTTTATTGTAAAGTCTGAACTGATACAAACCCGTTTTCTACTCTCATCATCTACAGATTCGGACAGAGCGACCATTCTACCCATCAACAAGAATTTCTGCACGCCTTCCCACCCTTGGATTCCATTTTTCTCCTGCTCGTTACCATAGATTGATGCAAGTTGCAAAGATCTTTCAGAATGAAGACACTGAGAACTTGGATTCTCTTCGCCCTTGGGATCAAGCTGATATCGAAGGATGGGTGTCTGTTCTTGTGTGGAAGGTTTGTTTGGCCTAGACCCTAGAATCCGCATCTTTTTTGTGTATTTTTTGGTAACGAAAACACTTATTTTTCTAAATCTCTGATCTTCTACAGTTTCGTGTTGTAGGGTGTAGGGAATAGAGAAGCAGCGTGGAAGCGCCGATACATTTGCCTAGTTGGTCCATTTTTATATATACTGGAGAGCCCTGGGTCTAAAACATACAAGAGTTTTCTCAGGTTAGTCATCTATAAGTTTTCATTGTCCCTGTATAGCATGAAAATATTGAACTGCATTCCTCTCTTTCAACGGCTACAATATTCCTACCAAATATTTTACTGACAAACCACGAGTTAAGGTCTGATATCTATATTTTCTTTTCCACTCACATGCACTATGCACTAGTAAAAATCATTAGCTTTGGCCCGTACGTACTTATTCCTTCTATTTACTTATGCTTTCTTATGTCCATTATGTTCAAGAGTAGCATTTATCAACCCAACTTACTTTATACCTGGTTAATGGCAAACATGATGGAGTAGACACTTGGGAGGTCCATTGGTGCACTTTAGAGTTTCTCTTTTAAGAGCAAAGTTTCAGTATGTTAAGGGATATTTCTGAGCGTCTACCAGACAAGTAGACACAGGAAACTCAAAAAGACTTGCATTAGGGAGACAACGCATCCTATGAGATGCCGACTATATGATGATGTTGTTCTTCTAAGTTACATTACATCAGTAAAGATCACTCTTCCTCGTAAGAACTGGATTGGATCCTTTTATACCATATCCTATGTCATTGTTGTTACTGACAAATTTCATTAAACTTGTCCAAAAAATAAAAAACAATTTCATATTAGTTGTGCGTCCGCTCATGTTTATCTAGTAGCAATGGCACTGTCTAAATCTGTTATCTTGGTTCAGCCTTCGAGGAAAACAGATATATCAGGTTCCGACAGAGTTTGCTGGCAATGAGGGGAATGTCTTAGCTCTTTGTGAAGCTGGGCAATCCAATAGCAAGGTTTGTTCTGATCATCAATATTTTGTTTAAAGTTTGAACTGTTTCAAGATCTTTTAATAATTTTTTCTTGTCTTTTTATTTTGATTGGTAATGTTGAAAATCATATCACCACATTCAAAGTTCAAATATTTGCTAAAAACTAGTCTCGAGGACCATCTGCCCCCTACCCAAATACATGCATAGCCCTAATATAACCTACCACCAATACAGAAGTTGGAAGACAGCGAAGGAAATATGAAAAGAGGAAAACCAAAAAAAAGAATAAACAGAAAAAACAGAAAGAAACCAAGGTATCACCACCATGCCATTACCAATGCCCAACAAAACGACCATCAGATCACACATCTTCCCCCTATCGTCCTCCCTTCACCTCTCTTTGCTATCAGCTTCTCAATCAAACTCAGAACCAACACCATCATTGTCTACATCGAATTCCTCCTCTGAGCACTCCAGTTCCAGCCTGGCCTCTTTCTCGTCGTCTTCTAGGTCTTCAAAGTCCTTGCTTACCGCGGTCCGCATGTAATCTCTCATCTCTTCCATCCTTCGCTGGTCTCTGTCATCAAGCATTTCCAGTGTCTTTCCTTTCTTCTGTATCAATGTTTTTTTTATTCTTCTGGTTTTATCTTCCTATATCATGAACTTTTTTTTTATTTTTTTTTTTTGCAGGTTGTTGAAGATGTCAATGCCGTAATTTTACGTTTTGATTCTGAAGATTCTAGGAGAACTTGGCAGGGGCGTTTTCAAGGGGCTATATATCGTGCATCGGTATCTATTTGTAACACCCAGAACACTAATATTTTAATTTGTTCTATTAGTATTGTAGTGTGGACACGTTCGACCAGTATAGCATCAGCGGGTTAGAATTGTAATATCAAATCATATTGAGTTAGTTTATGGAGTACGGACTACACCCATACAGTATTGAGTTGCCTCATTTTCTTTGCGGTTCGAGTTAACTCGCGAGTCAAATCGTGGTTTTTTCCGGTTCCTACAACACTGCCCATACTTGTTTTTCAGAAGTCATTTTGGTAGAATTATCTAAAATTGCCACTCTTCCATTCGAATCATTGGGTCGTAAAAATTATACATAAACCAATAACTATAACTATAAGAAACCTGGCAAAACTTTCTTAAAAATCCAAAACTCATTTTGGTTCCCCAGGCCAGTGCATTCTCGTTCATATCCTATAAGCTATATGTTTGGGATGTTTCTGTAGTGGCATGGATTTCAACTGAGATCGACAGCACTCTCTTTGCCCAACTTTTCTTCAAGTCCAGTAGTTCGTAGCAACATTCAATCCATGCACTCTGTGCTTCGCAAAATGCTTTTACTCCTTTGCTATCACCTTAAACTCTTTAATAATCGGAAATATACATTTACCAATAAGTGCGTCAGCTTGGTGCATTTTTGGACTTCCCTATCATTTTCAAGGTGATGAAGCCCTACATCCCAGCTGATTTCCCCCCTGGATTCCAGTTACATTTGTTTAACCGTTGAGAGTTTTTGTTGCGATATACTACTGTATAATTGAATGGAGGAAAAGTTAACAAAGTGGAGAGTAAGAAAACATAATAATTAGGTTTTATATGAAAGTAAACCTTTCAAATAATGAAGAGGATGAACAGTTTTTAGACTTTGGTAGAAGGTGGAGTGGGGAGTTGCCCTAACGAGAGGAAAGACTCTAGAACTACTTGACAGTAGGAGAGAGGAAGGAGTTAGAAAACAGGAGGGTGGTCGACTGCGATGATGAGTCTGGGGAGAACATTGATTATCTGTACAATCCGGAGCACGAGAAGCTAGACTTGGAGCTGTCGAACGAAGAAAGTAATAGGGAGAAGAGGGTCTGTGAAATTTTTGTGCTGTATCTTCTTTTGTTTTGTTTTGATGGGTGGGGTGAAAGCTCTTCCCTGGTGGGATGTTTGTACTAGGGGTTTATGGA
The DNA here is from genome assembly GCF_015680905.1 of Coptis chinensis. Lineage (NCBI taxonomy): Eukaryota > Viridiplantae > Streptophyta > Magnoliopsida > Ranunculales > Ranunculaceae > Coptis > Coptis chinensis. The sequence continues at coordinate 45,858,985 of NC_141456.1, forward strand.
AGGTGCTATGGGGGTCTTGGTCTTGTTTAATTAACTACTCAAGTATTAATGTATTGTCTTTTGATTACAGTAATGAATTATTTTTCATGGATCCTAAAAGAAAAAAAAACCTTGTAAGTTAACTACTGGGTTGTTTCTAATTACATGCCCTAATAAGGATTTACTTGCTAGCAAAGCAGTCTAATATGAAATCTAGCAAAAAAATAAAATTTCTTTGTATAGCATCGATCAATTAAACAAAATCCTTCATAATATACAATATTTTAAACAAGTGCTATTATAAATATTTTAACCTGTAATTTACCAATATTTTTTTATTGATTATCATTTATCAAGTATTTTAAACGGGGAAACAAGTGCCGGTCTACTTCTTTCCCATTGTTTTGAGTTGAGTGATCCCGATCTGTTGGTAGTATTTCGACTTGAAAAAGCTAGTCTTATGCTCGGTAGAGACTCCCCTGCTCTCTGTGTAGCAAACCTCTTTCTATTCTCCCAAAGGAATTTAAATTTGGAAGAGTTACCTACATACCTCTAGTCATCATATGGAGAAACAAACAAGGTAGTCTTTGAAAATGTGGAAGAGGAAACGTAAAGTATTATCCTTTATATTATAGTATCCATTCTTCTTTAATCCATTACCATTGAACTTTAAGAGGTTATTTTTGGGGTTCTTGTTGTAATTGAAGCACAAGGGCCCTGTATGCGGGATTGCTTTTAGTTTTGGTTGGTCTCGTATAATAATCTCGAGCTCTTTATTTTTTACTTTTCTCATTTCTAGTACTATTAATTTATTATTATTTTTTTCTTATGCTTCTTCACATACAAAACCTTGAAAAAACCATATGCCCACTGATATTAGATGGTTTATGGTGATTTTGACGCATGGTACTCAATGTTTTCTAATTTTTGTTGACCTGTACATATATGCAGCACTTTAATGTTCTGCTGTGGTATGAGATATAAAACCACCTTTATATGGTGACGGAGAAAACCTATTCTTGGATTTGTTTGCAGAATTCTGCTTCTGTCACTGGTATGTCTGAAACTTCTTCGGATTCTGAAGATAAAGAAAGTGAACTTGTTGATGGAAGTAATGTAATGGATCTGTTGACCATGGAGAAAATGTTCATTACCGGAGTTCTTGATGAACTAAAGATCTCTTTCAGCTACAACTGTAATGTAAGCTCAAAACAATTGTTAAAAGTTTATCACTTAATTTGATTCTTTTGTAAATTACTGTTGAACAGAAAGGACCTAATAACAAATCTTCTCTTGCCCATTCTTCCCGCTAGAGCAATCCAAGTTTCATGAATATGCTTCTATCTGAAGAAAGTCCGTTATTTGAGTTTCGTGCAAAAGGTGGTCAGGTATTTTGTTACTTCACATTATGAATATTCCTTGTAATCTTACTATATTAGAAAAATATGGGGGTCGATGAACAGTAAGTTTGGTGTATGTCCTAGGGGTATTTTAGTAATTTTACTGTTTAAAATATTTTTTTATGGGCAAAATAGTAATTTCATTGTTTAAAAAAAATGAAATAATATTTGGGTTAACTAGTATTACCCCACTAGATGAGCCAATTAGGATTGGGTGGGGTAATACTCGTTAACCCAAAATATTTTGTCAACATCAAGGGCTCCACATCATTTACTGTTCACACACACACACACACACACATATATATATTTTTGGTGTCACATTGGTGGGCTCTATATGTTTTCAATACATTTTTTTTTAACATTAGTGGGCCCTACGTGGCTTGGCCACGTGCAAGAGGCTAGTCTCTATATATTTGATTGTGTTTTTTATGTAATTTTCAAAATTGTCTAATTGAATAAGTAGGTGGAGCTGTCAACTAGAGGAAATGACATGTTCATTGGTGCTGTCCTGAAATCGTTGGAAATTGAAGATTTAGTTTATTGGGAGGGAACGAGTCGGCCCCGCTATCTTGCACGATCCTTGATTAAGAACACAAACATCCCGACTATTGATTCAACTCCATCACCTGGTGATGCTAGAAATCGCAGTAGTAGCGGGACCGAAGTAGCTCAATCTGATGGAGAGGATAAATTTTTTGAGGCATCGGAGAATCTTAATGATTTTGTTGACTGTCAAGTCCAGCTGTCAGGAAATATATCAGAGTACTTAAGCGCTGAAAGGAGCTTTTCTTCTGGAAAAATTCCCATGAACCCGCCCAGCTTTAGTCGTATTAGTGGTTTACTTCCTGATTCTGAGCCTCAGCGGGGGAATGAAAATTTCAAATCTGACACCTTGGATAGTTTTGTGAAAGCTCAGATTGTTATTTATGACCAGATGTCTCCTCTATATAATAACATAGATAAACAGGTTTCTTCTCCTCACTAGTGCTTACTTTCATTAGCTGTTTTATTGAGTTGTTACTTCAATTAAAATGTTTAATGGTACTTTGCAGGTTACGGTAACCTTGGCCACACTATCATTTTTTTGTCACCGACCAACAATTATTGCGATTCTGGAATTTGTGAATGCTATTAACATTGAGGATGAGAGCTGCAGCACTTCAACTGATAATTCCTCAACATCCATGGTACAACTTGATGAAAAGAGTGGTTCACCTGATGAAGAGTGTTCTTCTACAATTCAAGAGCCCATTGTTAAAGGTTTGCTAGGAAAAGGGAAATCCAGAGTCGTTTTCTACTTACGATTAAATATGGCCCGTGCACAGGTTATATTGATGAATGAAAATGGTACTCAGCTTGCTACTCTGTCACAAGATAATTTACTTACGGATATCAAGGTATGCTGGCCTGCCTATTTTCAATAACTTCTTGGTTTATTGCTCATCTTTTGTAAAGTTATTTAATCTCTTTTGTGTTCCCCAGGTCTTCCCTTCTTCGTTTAGTATAAAGGCCACTTTGGGGAATTTGAGAGTAAGTGACGACAGTCTCCCTTGTAGCCATTCATATTTCTGGGTTTGTGACATGAGAACTTCTGGGGGCAGTTCATTTGTTGAGGTAAGCTGTTTCCTTAGTTTTATACAGCTCCTGAAATTATGCATTCTGAAATACCGAGTGTGTAGGGTTGTTTTGAATGACTAAAAATAGTTAAATGTTGACATTCTTAGTCTATACTGGTATTCCTTATCTTATAATTAATGTTGTTATTGCTGTTATTATTACTACTATCATTCTTATTACTACAATTGTCAATAATATTTTTTTGGTTGGCGTGCCTGTTTTTAATTAGATCAGTACCTCGGTAATGCTGGTGGGGTTCGAATCCCAGACCTCTGGTTTCATCACCCAAAGGTTTTACTAACTAAGCTAGCTGACACCTGCGATTATTATAAGTATTATTAATATTATTAATATTCCCTTAACTCCTTGTCCACTCTTCTGAACTTTAGAAGTTATTAGGCAGTCACTATTAGCAGAATGATATTCTAAGTTGATAGGGTTTAACTGCAATTGGAGAGTGTTCGAGAACAAGGAAACGGAAAGGCACAATATTTTGGTGGATATTATGTTGCTATCGTATGATTGGTCGAGGAACGTCGCCATCTTTAGGAGTTGAGGTTTCCTGATTTTATTTGTAATTGGGATACTCTAGTTTTATGATTTATGTGTTTTGGAATCATGTGGGGTTCTAGTAGAAAATCTGAGTTCCTTGGTAAGTAGAGCTTTCTTGTTTGTAATAGTATTAGGGGAATGAAATATAACTTTTTCGGATCAAGAAGAAAAAAAGAAAGCAGAAGGAGATTCTGGCAGAAATTGCTTCAGTAGCGGTCTTGGTCAAGAAAAAAAGGATAAAGCAGAAGGAGATTCCGACAGAAATTGCATCCGTAATGGTCTTTGCCCTCCTGTTGTAGAATCCGACACTCCCTTTAAGCAGGAAAATCCAATCTGTCACAAGAATCAATGTTCTGAAGATGTATCTAATTCTCATATAAGCACCGACTTTGGCCTGAATGCTGAAAATTAAAATTCAAAAGATTAAGAATGTGTGTAATTGGGATGGGATTGTGAGATGAGTAGGTCTTTGTAATTTGGGGAACGTGGGGTGCTTGTGTGAAGTTGAGCAGTTCATCCTTACTTAGACCGGATAAACTTGTAATAGTTACTGTATTATCTGTATAAAGTGAATTTTACTGATATTAAAAAGCAAAGGATTTGCTCGTAGCTTCTGGACCGTCAGTGATCTATCCACATCAGTGAAAATGCTGGGTAGAACACACTTGTATGGCTGTAGAGAACAGATTAGGTTTTTCTCAGAGAAACAAAACGGAATGATTATGAAAGCACTCTGGAAATACTCTACTTGGCTTATTCACGACGTTGACAACCTTTCATCCATTCGAGGTTAAACATGACTTGTGTTCTGCAAATTCTCTGCTGCCACATCGTCACCCTTTTCACCAATGGCCTCTTCAGACTGATCATCTGTACCCTCTTCCCTCTTCTGGTGTTTTCTGCTCTCATGAACCTCTCTCCTTGTTTCATGGCCAACAACCTAGCAGTGCAGTGCTTGGCCCAGGCAGGAAAGACTAATACAGAGACATCCTCTTTGTTCCCATCCTTTTTAATTCCCAACTTTATGTTTGTTCCAGAAACATTTCAGGGCATTTCTCAAGAACCACTTGCCTTCATAGTTGTTTTGTGAGCTCCAAAATCAAGACCTGGGCACATGTGAATGTTTGATAAGTTGAAACACTGGAATATCAGCACAGCACTTTTGGATTAACCGAGTGATCAGATCTCACTGGAAGCTCTGGAAATCCTGTTGGGTTCAATATACTCTTGTTAGTGGCTGCTGTGTTTTTTCCCTGCACCTTACATCTCGTGGACAGAAAATCCGCCAATCTTTCCATTCCTTACCGCCAGTATCCAGAACTACAATCACATGAATTTTCCTACTTGAAGTGAACTCATTCTGAAAGCTCAACCTGTTCATATTCTTTCCAGAAATGTTCTGCATGACTGATCTGTTTCCATTGCCTTCGAACTTGAAAATCAGGCTGCGTAACAGGATAATGGGAGTGTCAGACAGATTGTTCATGGTTGAAAGGAGTCTTCTGCGATTATGCGAACGGAATTCAAGTGTTTAGGCGCTTTAAATTCTTACATGTGTCATTGGGATACCATTGTTGATGGATCGATATTATAGTTGGAGACTGGGTTGGTTAGCTACCTTGCCGCGTTGTTAGGGATTTTTTTCTTTCTTTATTTGTTTTTTTATTATAGTTTTTAGGGGTGTCTTAAATTTTTGTCTCCGCTATGGGATGCTTTGTTATGTTTTTCACTTCAGTGAAAATCTTATTGAGTTATTTTTTCCGAAAAAAGAAAGAAAGAGCTATGCTCAGAAATTCAAGCACTCATCCCGACTTGCTGGCAAGTTAGGCCAATAAAATGTTACTCGCGCAACCGATCTTAATATGTTCTTGTCTTGTTTCTGCGAGCATTAGTTGTACCATTTTATGTTGTTGTCATGACTTGCTCTACATCTAAGCAGTAATATTTTGACATTCATGTAATAATTTAAGAGAATTTTTAATGATTATGCAGCTGGAGTTCACTTCATACAGTGTTGTCGATGATGACTATAAAGGTTATGACTATAGCCTTTTCGGACAACTATCTGAAGTCAGAATTATATATTTGAATCGCTTTATTCAAGAGGTAAACATCATGGTGATTAATAGTCGTTTTCAATTGCATTCACATCTCTCATGTTTTGTCTTATGATTTCCAGATTGTTAGTTATTTTATGGGCCTTGTTCCAAAGGACACGAAGGGTGTGGTAAAACTGAAGGATCAAGTAACCAACTCGGAGAAGTGGTTTAGCACGACTGAAATTGATGGATCACCTGCTTTAAAGTTGGATCTTTCACTTAGGAAGCCAATAATAGTGATGCCTCGGAGAACAGACAGTCATGAGTAAGTATATATCGTCATGTGTTCCTTAATTGATTTTACACTGCTTTATGCATGAAATTATATGACTTCCTTGGTTAAACCACTTGTTTATGCCCATTGCAGTTTTTTGGAGCTTGATGTGGTTCATATAACTGTACAAAACACCTTCAGGTGGTTTTGTGGTGATAGAAATGAGATGGGTGCTGTCCATGTGGAAATAATTACAATCCAGGTATATTGCATAAGACGAGGATAACATGGAAATCTTGTTAAGACATTATGACACTACATGATCTAATTCTACTCGGAGCCTTCTTAAAATATCTATCTCGTGGAACAATTTTCGTCATCTGTGTTACAATAATGTACGTTACCTATGATGTTTCTTATCCTGCAGGTTGAAGACATTAACTTAACTGTTGGTGCTGGAATGGGGCCAGGTCAAAGTATTATTCAAGATGTAAAAGGGCTTTCTTTTGTTATTCGTAGGTCACTTAGGGATTTGTTGCATCAAATCCCGACTACTGAAGCTGTTATCAAGGTAAGTTACGGATAAAAAACAGCTTTCTGTTTATGTTTACAGGTTTTTTGGTTTATATTATTTATGTGATTTTGATCTTTAATCTCCAGATAGAAGTTCTTAAAGCTGCTTTATCTAACAAAGAGTACCAGATAATTACAGAATGTGCACTATCAAATATCTCTGAGACTCCAAACAGTGTACCTCCTTTATGCCAAAATAGTGCAGACTGTTCCGATGATCTGGAGCTTCTGGAGCCTTCAATTCCTTTGCCCTCAGATGTTGAACGTGAATCCCTCAATGAAAAAGCATGGACTAGTATGATTCTTTCTGTTGCACTTGATTTGGTTGAGTTGTCGTTGCATTCGGGTGATACAAGAGATGCTTCTCTAGCTACTGTTCAGGTACTCAATTTTGATCTTGATTTCATTCCATCTCCAAGCGTATTGGATTTAAGTTTTTGTTTTTTTTTTGGAATTTCTGATTGTTTCCATGAATACTTTTTGTTAAGTATAAGCATGCTAAGGACATAACACATACTATTAGTCCTACCTACTCAATGTGGGACTAAAACCCTATATTGTAGCACACTCATACTTGTACTTTTTAACACTCCCCCTCAAGCCGAAATATACACAATTTATATTTAAGGCTTGCAATTACAATGACGAGCCCCAACAAAATACATAGATACCAGTGAAATTGTATTTTTGTTAGTGGAGAAGAAGCTTGGAGAGGAAAGAGAGTAAAAAGATATGTCAGTTTTCCTACAGGACGGAAAAAAGCTTCAACTACGAAAAAGAGGGCTTGCAAAACGAAAATACATTTTCCGAAACACTCGTTCCTCGTTAGAGGCTCAGGCCAGTAGGCCATTAGAGGAGGAAGAAACCAATATAGATAAGGACAAAAATTAGAAACCAATATAGATGAGGACAAAAATTCTTCGCCAAAATCTGGCCGCCGGTGACCGGAAACGTGAAACCCTGGGTCTGGGATACCAACTAAAAATCTAGAATTGTATTGGTTACAGCAAAAGCGAATGGTTACATTGGACTCACTCTTCTTAAGTAAGGACATAACACACACTATTAGTCTTACCTACTCAATGTGGGATAAAACCCTACTGTATTGCGCTATACTTCTCAACTCTTATGTTGTTTCTGTAAGCTTTGAGTTTCTTCTAAGTTTGTAGAATTCATTTACAGTTTACTCACCTGTTTTCTACTAGATATACACGGGCCTTTGGCCAAGCCCGTGGTATAGCATCCATGACTTTAGTCATTTATTATAGGCAAATTTTTGAAAATTACAACAAAAATATTAAGGTTAAATGGGTTTGTAAAAAGGCAGACCTTAAACTTGTTTTTTGCTAGATCTTTTTTGGTTTTTCGAAGTTTTTGTTTCTTTAATCTCATTTATTGGTCTGTTACATTACTTTTTGTTTCTCATTTATATTATATTTATATATATACTAAGGTAAATGCAATTTATGTCACAATATGTTTTTCTCGTAATTGTTAGATTGAATGGATATCTGGCATTCTTTGCAGGCAACTGGTGCTTGGCTTCTGTACAAGTCTAATACAGTAGGAGAAGGCTTTCTCTCAGCAACTCTCAAAGGTTTTTCTGTGATTGATGATCGTGAGGGAACTCAACAGGAACACAGGCTAGCAATTGGGAAATCCGAGAGTCTTGGTTACAATGCTCTTATCCCAGCTCATGGTGATTCTGACAAAAACAGCGTTTTGTCGGATAGTAATGTGATAAAACAAGACAATGTTAAACTAGTTCCCACAATGCTTATTCTTGATGCCAAGTTGAACAAGTCATCTACTTCTGTATTTTTATGTGTCCAAAGGCCTCAGTTGCTTGTTGCACTTGATTTCTTATTGGCTGTTGTGGAGTTTTTTGTTCCAACAGTTCGCAGCATGTTATCAAATGAAGAAGATGAAAACCCCTTACATATGGCTGGTGCTATCATTCTAGAATATCCAATTTACAATCAGCCTTCTAAAGAATTCTCACTCTCACCCGAGAGACCTTTGATTATAGATGATGAAAGATTCGGTCATTATATTTATGATGGGAGAGATGGCATTTTGCATTTACAGGATAGAGAGAACATTGATCTCTGTAGCCCTAGCACTGAGGCCATTATCTTTGTGGGAAATGGAAAGAGGTTGCAATTCAAAAATGTTCATATAAAGGTATTCCTGTACAGAGGGCTTGGTCTAGTCATCTATTTTTTTTAGTTCTTTTCAAGTATTAAATAAGGGTTGCCTTCCTGAAGTATGTTGGGAATCAAACTGTTTTATGCTAAATTACATTGACATGGACCAAATGCAACACGGATAATATTTAAAATATGGAGTGTCCATGTAACATAGGTTTTATGTAATTGGGCTGCAAAACTATTATATTTATGTTAATGAAACGATTCATCATGCAGAATGGGAAGTATTTGGATTCATCTATTTATCTTGGAACCAACAGCAGTTATTCAGCTTCAGAAGTTGATAAGGTGTTCTTGGAAAATGGGAATGAAGGTATTCCCCAGCATCCTTCAGAGGAAGGGGTCAATGGTATAGCGGTTCAAAATGTTGCGGCTGACCGATCCACTGAATTCATCCTTGAATTTCAGGTTAAGTGTGTGTGACCTCTCTCTCTCACTCTCTCTCTCTCTCACACACAGACACACACATTGAGTTTATCTGGTTTCAGGGTGCACTCTGCAATTCACTTCTTGTTTGCACTATTCTATCTGTTGGTAGATTAGTTTTTTTTTTAGTAGTTTATTTTAAAAATACATACTCCTTAATGTCATTATCCATCATTTCCTTCACAGGCTATCGGTCCAGAACTCACATTTTACAATACTTCAAAAGATGTTAGAGAATCGTTGATGCTTTCAGATAAACTTTTGCATGCAGAGTTGGATGTGCTTTGCAGGTCAATATCTGTGGAACTCTGTTTTCCTCTTTTTTGGTTTTATTGTAATTTCAGTTTAGGATGCGATTGTTGTGCCAATGTGATGTTTCATAGAGGCGTCATTGCTGTAAACGGTTAAAACTTATCCCCACAGAACTTAAGCCACTTGGCATCCCAGTTGCAATCCCCCTCAATGCCTTGAAAGTTGAAACCAACAAATTGGGGAGCTAAAAATACCTGTCTCAAATGATCCAGTGTTTAAATAGCCTTGTACAACCGCTTCCTTTGCCAATTGAAGCTCCACACATGTCCTCCCTGATGCGAATCATCTTGGACTCTTGAACTTCTGGTTTCCTCATGCTTCTTTTGGAATCTTGTGCCTTGGGATTCATTTTCTGACCAAGATATGCGAACAAGATAGATGTATGTTCATTGCTTATCAGGCTCTTTCGGGCTGCACGGTCATGTATGTCGCACAGACCCCCTGGTGGACGTGCCTGTGACGATTGGTATCGGATATATTAAGTCAAGCTTTTGGGCAAGATTCTTTCCGCACCCTAATGACTCCTGATCCGAGTACGACCCCGTGATCACATTTGGTGCTCCTTGATGCTGTTCAGGGAGACTCTCTATGCGGTGTGTGTGGCTCAGAGACCTACGTTAACCAGTATTTTGGTTCCTAGCAAATATGGGATTGGTGGGGCCAGCAAAATACTGGTTAATGTAGGTCTACGAGGCAAACAAATCCCAAGCATCAAGGAACACCTAATACCGACTTACTTCGGTCTAGTAAGGGATTATGGGGTCGTACCCGGATCAGGATTCGTTGATGTGCAGAAAGTGTAGTGCCATTGGCTTGATTTGATAGCTCTGCTACCAAACTTCACAGGCACGCCCTGAAGCATATGCAAGAGGGGTCCATGCTGCGTACATGATCGTGCAGCCTGACCAGTACAAGCATGATAAGAAATACTGCTTGAACAACCTCACAGAATATGTCCTTCTAGTTACTTTGTATGAGGTGATGTATAGCAATAAATGAAAATTATGGCTGATATATATTTCTGGTATTGACAGGCTTGTTTTGAAAGGTGAAGATATTGAAGTGTGCGCAGATGCACTTGGATTAAGAATGGAGAGCAACGGGGTCACAATTATAGAGCCTTTTGATACTTCTATAAAATTTGCAATTGCATCTGGGAAGACAAATATACACTTCGTTGTTTCAGATGTATTTATGAATTTCTCCTTCAGCATTCTGAGGCTGTTTTTAGCAGTAGAAGAAGATATTTTGGCATTTCTGAGGATGACATCAAAGAAAATGACTGTGGTCTGTTCTCAATTTGACAAAGTTGGAACAATACAGGGTAAAATTATTTGAGAATCTGTTTACCCAGTTTTCTATGTTGATAATAGATAAGAAAATCTTTTCCCTTCAGATAACGTTTACACCCTGACTATCTATTGGGTGTGCAGATCGCCACAATGACCAAACTTACACCTTCTGGAGACCACGTGCACCTCCTGGTTTTGCTATTCTTGGAGATTATTTAACACCAACGTCAGTAATTTCTAGGAATAATCTTGTTTAGTCTACACTTAGTTTAAGAGTTTCACCACAGTAATGTTATTCCTTGCTTCACATGATAGGAGTAAGCCACCTACAAAAGGAGTTCTTGCTGTAAATACCAATTTTGTACGAATCAAGAGACCTTTATCTTTCAAGCTAATTTGGCCATCACTATCATCCAAGGCTACTTCTGACTTCGAAGATACTGATGACATCATCCAAGACTCAGCACAGCCAGATGACAGCAAACTTGAAAGAAGCTGTTCGGTTTGGTTCCCTGAAGCTCCTCCTGGTTTTATTGCACTGGGATGTGTGGTCTCGATAGGAAGAACTGAACCACCTTCTTCTGCTGCTTTGTGTATTTCAGCGTCTTCAGTTTCTCGTTGTGCTCTGAGAGACTGTATTACAATAAGTTTAGCTGAACGGTACATGTTGACTTTCGGCCTTTCTTTTTCTCTTTCTTTGGTTGTTTCTATTGTAAGATACCACATCCTACTTTTTCTTGTCTCTGTTACTTAAATTCATGAAATATCTGCTTACCGAAAAAATAAATAAGAATTTATGTTATTTCCTAAGTTACATTGACACGGACACTTGTGTGTCCGTATCTGACTTGGATACGAAGTGTCTGACACATCGAAATATCAGAAGTTGAGGTATGTCACATACAAGATGTGTCCGTGTGTATCTGAAACGGACACGGGGATTCGTATCCGATACGGATGGTGTGTCCCTGTAACATAGGTTATTTTAGTTAGTGTCACAAAAGAACTATGGGACACTCAAATAGACATGGTGCAACACTAGTGTCGTCATGTCATTAATGTCTGATTGATTTTCATCAGTTTGCTCTTTAGCGACCACCAGAAACAATATATGTTTATATTGTCACAATATATATACACACTGCGGATCTTGTTTTTACATATTTGTTTTTCTGCTGGTGTTTTCTTGATTTTTTTTTTTTTTTTTTTTCTGCTGGGGCTTTCTTGATTTTCTGTAGTATATTGTGCTTTACTATAGAAACATAATATTAGAGTACTCGGAATGATGATCATTGAGTGTGTTGAATTTTGGCATGGTCAATGGATTCTACACAACCTTTACTGTGCTGCTTGTACACTAGGCTATTACGATGACCAGTTGACCATGTTAGCTGTCCATTTATGTGCTATTATTGTGTTCTTCCACAGCTCAGTTGTGCTCTTTTGCTTTTCCTTTTCAGGTACCCACCTACCCTAGCATTTTGGCGTGTTGATAATTCAGTGGGGTCCTTCTTGCCTGCAGATCCTGTTAATATGGATTTGATAGGTAGAGCATCTGAGCTGCGTCAGGTAAAATTTGGGTGCTTCGATGGCTCTTCTAAAGCATCTAAAAGTTCAGACATCCAAGATTTTTCTCTCAGCCAGGATGGCAACGACCGAAATCTGCATTCAGAAAGGTCTTCACTAGTTAATTCAACACGACACTTTGAAGCTATAGCTAGTTTTAGACTGGTCTGGTGGAATCAAGGTTCAAGCTCTAGGAAAAAATTATCAATATGGCATCCAATTGTCACAACAGGGAAGGTTTATCTCGGTGATATTGCTGTTCAAGGGTGTGTACTACTATATATAGTTTTCTTTGGTTTTACTTTTTGAACTTTGCGTTGATATTTATTTTTGATTTTTGGAATACAGGTACGAGCCTCCAAACGTATCCATTGTTCTTCATGATACCGGGGATGAAGTTCTTTATAAAGCCCCTATTGGTTTTAAGCCTGTTGGTCAGATTAAGAAACAGAGGGGAATGGATAGTATATCTTTCTGGTTGCCTCAATCCCCTCCAGGATTTGTTTCCTTGGGATGTGTTGCTTGCAAGGGTGCACCAAACCAAGAGGAGGAGCTAAGGTCATTAAGATGCATACGGTCTGATATGGTAACCGCGGATCAGTTTTCAGAGGAGAGTATATGGGATACATCAGATGTGAAGTCTATAATCAAACCATTTAGCATATGGACAACTGGGAATGAAGTGGGTACGTTTGTTGTCCGCACGGGTTACAAAAGGCCTCCCAAAAGATTTGCTCTAAGGCTTGCTGATCCAAATGTATATGGGGCGGATAATACAGTCATCGATGCAGAAGTTGGAACAATCTCTGCTGCTCTTTTTGATGATTATGGAGGCTTGGTGAGGACTTCAATACAAATCTCTCTCCCCACTGCCCTACCCTTCTTTGATTCCCACATTATTCAGGATACTTTCAAAGCATCTGTCAATAACTCTTTGTGCATACAGAAATGCACAATGCACAAGAAAACTTAATATCTGAATTATATTAGGATTGAGTGGGGTGATGAATAGAATATCACCTTATGCCTTCGAAGAAATGACTGTAGAATCTAATTAGTCCAATGTTTAAAAATAAAGTGCAAAGAGTAACCTGTTGATGAATGATGATCACAACAATCTGTTCATCCAGAACTTTTTGTGTGTGTTTGTCTATTCTGACTGTTCATAAGAAGTCAGTGGGATGATTTTACTGGTTAGTCGCACAAGTTTTTTTTTTTAGATAATTGTCATAAGAGATATTTAGTGAGACCAATTAGGGGTTGAGTCCTGAAAAGGTTCACAGTTTCTGCAGACTAGATATCTACTCAAGTGCATGATACATCGTAAATATGTTTGAGTCATGTCTCTTACTAGTCTTCTGTTATTTGGCAGATGGTTCCTTTGTTTAACATTTCATTAAGTATGATTGGGTTCAGTTTGAATGGAAGGCCAGACTACTTAAGTTCGACTGTGAGCTTCTCCTTGGCTGCTAGGTCATATAATGATAAGTACGATTCTTGGGAGCCTCTTGTTGAGCCGGTGGATAGCTTCTTGAGGTGATATTTCTCCTTTGTACCTATACTTAAATGACTTGGAGCTTTAACCTTTTATGTCAGTTGTTGATTCACTTGATTCAACTGTTGGTTCACTTGTCAGTTGTGTATTTGTGTTGTATAATCAGCATTTGCTTTCCTTCTTTATTTTGTTGTTGCTGCATTCCCCCCCCCCCCCCTCTTTTAGTCTCTTACCCATATTCAGGACAGGTACCAATATGATGTCAATGCACCTGGTGCTACTTCGCAGATACGTGTGGCCTGTATGGGGGATCTGAATTTGAATGTTTCGGTATCTAATGCAAACATGATTTTTCAAGCGTATGGAAGTTGGAATAATCTTAGTCATATCCAGGAATCAAGTATTAAAAAAGTAAGTTATGCCAGTCCTTTCTCTGTCAAGCTGTACGGAATCTTTTGTAGGATGCTTTATCTAGTCTAGCTATCACTATAATTGTACTTAGCTACAGTATTAACTTCAAACTATTTTCGATGACAGGAAGCAGTTCTAGCAACTCTTGATGGGAGATCTATCATTGACATCAATCACCGGAGAAATTACTACATCATTCCACAAAACAAACTTGGTCACGATTTATTCATACGAGCTACTGAAATGCGGGGACTCGTGAACATTGTTAGGATGCCATCTAGTGATATGAAGCCACTTAAGGTTCCAGTACCAGAAAATATGTTGAATTCACACTTGAAAGGAAAAATTGGTAGGAAACTTAGGACGATGGTGACTGTTATCATTGCAGATGGACAGGTAAATTAGCTTTGTTTGAATGGCAGAAATAATTCGATTTCATTGAAACAATTATTTTATTTTTCTTATATGGTCCCTTTTTTTCAAAAGCATGATTATAGAACGTTGATTTTTTTTAATATAGTATGTTTTCCACCTAGCATCAAACCTGTAATAGCCTCTTCTTGTAGAAAGACTAGACAATTAATAGAATACATCTATGGGATTCTTGTTCTTTCCGTTTGGAGATTTTGGTTAGGTAGTTGGTGCAGTGACCACATAGTGACTCGAGAACCCTAAGCGCCGCCTGGGCAGCACCTTTGACCCGTCAACCTACAGTTTGACCTCAAAAACCATTTAAAACCCTATGTTCTACACTGTTCTACACGGTTAAAGTAAGTCAATAGCATATGCCACATCGTTTCTTGCAGTTTCTAAAAACTTATGAATATATTCTTTAAGTAATAAAGTATACTTCATAAACATTTAGAAATTATTAAATTACACAGGGATAATTCATCCACACTTGCATAGCTTTCACGTTACATTACGAAAGTTGATGAAAAAAAAAAGTTGAACTTGGAGTAGTGAAGTGAGGAATCTAAAAAAGAAAGAAAGAGGAGGATTTAGAGTACAAAACTTACCTGCTGTGTGGTGGAGACTGGAGACGTGAATACTGGAGTGGAGTGAGGAATATGATTGGTTTTAGAAGAAAAGGACATTCATTTCTTCCTCAAAACCGCTGGACTCTGACTGGGCATTTTCTTTTCTTATGTATCCTGGGCATTTTTGGGGCTGCCCTGTTTTCTTCATACTCTTAATGCTTTTTACCGCTTTTAAAATGCCCTGCCTAACAAAAGGCGGAAGCCTGGGCGGCGCCACTGCTGATGGGCAGCCTTTCAGCTCGGCGAAGCGTTCTTGTTAAAAACCCGCCCAAGCGGCGCCTTTGACAGCACAGCCTATGAGCTCTACTACGATAGGATATTTTGTCTAGTCTGATCGTGGAGGTTTCGTGATTCAGCACTTTTAGCAACTCATAATTGCATATTGCTTATTGGATATATGGTTTAGCAGTGTATTATATTTTCTCTCCCTTTTTTTGTTGAGAAGGTTTAATCCAGTTTTTTTCCATGAGTTATACTGCTGTCCAGATTGAGTATGCAAAATGGGAGTGCGCTTTATTCCATTTGCTATATTTTTTGCAATGCAGTTTCCTTGTGTTGAAGGTTTGTCCACTCACCAGTATATGGTGGCGATCCGTCTTTTTCCTAACCAATCTACACCTAGTACTTCAACATTGAAGCAACAAAGTGCACGAACATGTGGAATATGCTCAAACCCATCCTTATCCGCTGGCCTTGAATTGGTGAATTGGAGTGAAACATTTTTCTTCAAAGTTGATAACCTGGTATGGAGAAACCTGACATGTATGTTTTTATTAATACGTTTGTCTTGATCCCTAAAAAATAGTCTAGAGATTACATCGAGGAAAAGATATGATTTTATTAGTTATTTTATTTATCCTTTTATTTGATTCTGTTTAATCATAAAGAATGAACTTCTTTCCTGATTGCTTGCATATATGCTTTCAAGTATTTTAGATGAACAACATAGCGTGGGGATAATAGTTGCATTAGAACTTAGAAGAATAAGTGCTTGGAAAATGATGTTTAAAGAGCTCTGACTGCTTCATGATGATCTGTTTCTTTTAAACATATCTTTGTTAAACCTATTCTTTACTTGTGACTTGTGAGGTATATATAGATGTATACAATTCAACTTGAATTAACATGTGCATAATATGACAATAATACAAGTCAATTATGGCACAACAGCTCATGGCTCTACTCTCTTACACTTTCAGTAATTTATATAGTTGGTTTACAATTAATGAAGAGTCAATAACCATTGTTTTTACTACAAGCAGAGCGATTTTCGGTCATGTGAACCAAATTATGCCTGTGATCCAATCCAGCTGGCTTGAAATGTTAAAACGTGTTTACTGGACTTGTCCCGAAGCAAAGACATTTCTATCCACTTATCAGTTCAGTTGAAATTTATCCCAGCTGAAATAAATTGAATATTTACCTTTTCGAAACGCTCATACAGGATCAGAGAAACACTCCCCCCCCCCCTGTAGCATCGGTTCAGGTTGTGATTTTCCCAGCTGAAATAAATTGAATATTTACCTTTTCGAAACGCTCATACAGGATCAGAGAAATACTCTCCCTCCCCCCTATTTGTAGCATCAGTAAAGGGGTATTCTTCTTCAACTAAAAGAAAACAAATGGAAGTCCCTATGGTGTTTTGGGTTGGGTTGGAGCCCGTTATATGAACTCCACCTTATATGAACTCCACCACCTAAAATAGATTTATAAGATGAATTGAGGGCTGATTTGTGGTGAAGATAGTTTTCTCATAATGGAGAATCTTCCTACAAAAAATCAGCCCAAACAAAAATGTTTAACATTATCAAAAATTGTTTTGAAATTTGAAAAATCTGGACCGTTGGATAATTTTATAACATTGTAAGCAAATTTTGATACGTCTAGACATCTTCAAATGTGCTGAATTTTTCTAAGGATGATCTATATTGTGGGGAGAACATCTCCACCAAAAATCAGCTTCTAATTCATTGTTTTTCATGGAGTTTTTTTGGAGTTCGTATAAGTGGAGTTCATATAACGGGCAGGGAATACGAATACTGTAAATTCTGTTTCCTCAGAAAAAAGGAAAGAAAAGAGTTTGAACTTTGAAGGTATTGTTCCTTGTGTTGGAACATTAGTGGAACACTATGGATTTGGAATAGTGGAACACATAAATTAGGCAGACCCTTTATATTATCCATATAAATTGCCAGAGAATATATTTCTACTGGAAAGAATCTTCTTTATTGAATGGTATTGGAATTGTGTCAGCATAGTCGAGTGACTTTTCTGTCCATATTGTTCGGAGAGATTACTAATTCTACTGTGTGAACTATGAACAGGCTTATACTTCGCAGACTTTGAGTTCATGGTGATCTTATGCTTTTAGTTTCCATTTAGCTTCTATTGATTTTTCACTTATACTCCTGCAGGATAATTACATGGTGGAAATGATAGTAAAAGACATGGGAAAAGGTACTCATTTGTTTGATATTTAGGTGTTTGTGTGTGTCCCTCTTTCTTGAACTATTACGGTTTGCAGGTGAGAATGTTGGATTCTACTCTGTGCCCCTAAAGAACATTGGAATCAACATCAGTGATAGATCAACTCCCTATGATTTAATACATGATCTGGGTTGGATAGAGCTAGCTTCAGGAACACCTGCGGTGAATTACTTCTCCATATTATTCACATTTCTTTGTTCTATCTACACCAAGAACCAAGGATTGCTTCTGTCTGTCCTCTGGATTATTGTATAGTAAATCTTCATAGTGGAGATTCTTCTGTTGGTTAATAAATTGTCTGCTGTGCAGAGTATGCCTCAAGGAGATGTTTATGAGAATTTTAATGGGAAAATCAGATGTGCCATTCTCTTTTCAGCCACATCTGAAGTTGAAGATGATAAGCAAAGCTTGAACAACGGAAGGAAACCTGGACTTCTTCAAATTAGTCCTACCAGGGAAGGGCCTTGGACTAGTGTGAGACTAAACTATGCTGCTCCTGCAGCGTGTTGGCGACTCGGTGATGCTGTTGTTGCCAGTGAATTAATTGTTGAGGATGGTAAAAGATATGTTAATATACGTTCCCTGGTGTCTGTTAGCAACCACACAGAAT
Organism: Coptis chinensis; assembly: GCF_015680905.1. NCBI lineage: Eukaryota > Viridiplantae > Streptophyta > Magnoliopsida > Ranunculales > Ranunculaceae > Coptis > Coptis chinensis. The sequence goes on from NC_141456.1 coordinate 45,877,271, forward strand.
TTGTTCTCGATCTGTGTCTCAGTTCCAAAGATTCTTCTGAAACTCAACAGTCTGTGGATAATTGCAGCAAGCAAGAAGAAGAAGAAAATTCTGAAAGATTTGAAACCGATGAGTTCTTTGAAACTGAAAGATATGACCCAGAAATAGGTTGGGTTGGTTGTTCCACTCGTCCAAACAAAATTGACCCTGAAGGTGGAAGCTCCTATGAGGTGAGTGCTTATTATTTATGGTGTACCAGTTTACCATATTGCAGGTGCTCAGCACCACACTGTATAATGGGCCTCATAATTGTACAACCCAGTATCCGTTTGAGTGCCATCGTGTCTGTTAATCTCAGTATGGCCTAGGACCTACGTTTCTGTGGTCTAATCTGTTTTTTATATTTTTAGTCACTTAAAACTGTCATTCTTGTACAAAGTTTTTGAACAGAACATCGCAATATTTTGAAACGTACGCATCCAAGGGTCATTCGGTGAACCACCCAAAAAAAAAGAAAAAGAAAAACGTAGGAAAGAAAAGAGGAGGTTTTCAAGGATGGTCATTGTTTTTTGCAATCCATAGCGTATACCATATAATACATAATTGATTCATATTAAAAGGAGGCTTTTTGGCTTCTCTTGAGCAGGACATGGGCGATTCGTTATCGATTTCTCTCCTCATATATATTTTTATCCTTTTCGCAGGATATTCTTAGAGCTGATTTGCCATCAGGGTGGCAGTGGGTTGATGATTGGCATGTCGATAATGCATCAGTAAGTACGGAAGATGGCTGGGTCTATGCCCCTGACCCTGGCCATCTAAAGTGGCCCGAGACGTACAATCATTTAAAATTTGTCAATTATGCCAGGGAAAGGAGAATGATCAGGAGGAGAAAACGTATGACAGGCAGTCTTAGGCAGAAAATATCAGTTGGGTTATTGAAGCCTGGAGATACTGTTCCACTTCCTCTTTCATGCTTGAGAACTCCACACATATTACAGTTTAGGCCATGGAACGCCAGTAACAGAAATGAATATGCTTGGAGTTCAGTTGCAGAGAGGGACAACCAGCTTGACATTTCTAGTAAACCTGAAGAGGTTTCCGAAATATGTGTAACATCACTCTCAGAAGCAGAAGTACTCTTGCACTGCTCGTGCAACGAAATAAGGGGAAATTCTTCATCCAACGGAAACACCCAGGGAACATGGTTTTGTTTGACTATTCAAGCTACAGATATTGGAAAGGATATTCATTCAGATCCAATCCAGGATTGGAATCTTGTGGTGAAATCTCCTTTATCACTTATTAATTTCCTTCCTCTTTCCGCTGAATTTTCTGTTCTTCAGAAACAAGCTAGTGGTCAGTTTGTTTCCTGCTCTCAAGGAGTATTTCATCCAGGAAAAACTGTAAAGATCTTCAATGCTGACTTAAGACAAGAACTATACTTTTCACTCCTTCCACAAGGAGGATGGCTTCCAATACATGTATGAGATTTGATACCAGCAATTTTAGATTCCTAAACTTTTCTAGTATGTTTCTCCTGATATTTAAAAAAAATCCCTACTGGTTCTCCGCTTTATCCTTTTCAGGAATCTGTTCTTTTATCGGATCCTAGCGGCAGGGTCACTTCAAAAACTATAAGTTTGAGAAGTACTTTTTCTGAAAGGTTTGAATTTGATTATTTTCATTTTTCTGATAATTCTGGAAGGTAGATAAAGATTTAAAAAATGATTGAGTCTCTTACTAGTTTATAGTTTATTGTGATGCAAAGAAATATGTTTCACTCTAATACTGGGATTCCCCACTATTGTATTATGCAGGATAGTTCAGGTAGTTCTCGAACAAAACCATGACAAAGAGCAGCAGAGAGTGGCAAAGGTTGTTAGGATCTATGCTCCTTACTGGTTCGCTAGTGAGAGATGTCCTCAGCTGACTTTTAGGCTTGTGGAAATAGCAAAAATGAAAAAACGAACTTTTCCTCTCTCCTTTCCTTCAAAGCAGAGCAATGAAGTGATTCTTGAGGAAATCACAGATGAGGAACTACTCCAAGGGTATACCATCAGTTCTGCATTGCACTTCAAATGCTTGGGTCTCTCGGTGTCTTTAAGTCAATTAGGCAAGGGTAATTTTGGACCTGTAAAAGATCTTTCATCTCTTGGTGACATGGTAAGGTTCATTCTAGAAATTATAGATATCGCGCCATCTCCTTTTCTCTTTAAGGAAGAAAATGCATTTTAAAATAGCTTCTTCTTAGGATGGGTCAATTGATCTCTATGCATATGATGATGATGGAAAGTGCATACATCTCTTTATTTCTTCAAAACCATGCCCCTACTCCATGCCTACAAAGGTAGTTCTCCTTGCTATTAAACATTTTGTTGGTTCTCTACTTCCAAATTCAAGAACAAAATATATTGGGACCTCCAGGTGATGTTCTAAACTTATCCTTCCCTTTAGGTGATTTGTGTTCGACCATTCATGACATTTACCAACAGAATTGGTCAAGACATTTTCATCAAGTTGAGCAGCGAAGATGAGCCCAAGGTTCTGCGTGTCTCTGACTCGAGAGTTTCATTTGTATATCGTGAAACGGGATCTCCAGAGAAGCTTCAGGTAAAAAGACTTTGCAATACACTCTTTTTTGTTTTTACTTCTCAATGAATGAATTGCTTATTCCAGCAAAAATAGATTGCTACTGTTCTTGATAATGATAATGATAGCATTAACAATAACAATAATAACTATTAAGAGTATTAATAGTAGCAATAACAATATAAATAGTAATGGTGAAATTTAAAGTAATAATAATTTTTAGTTAATAATGGTTACTCATTGTAGGTATTATCATTGTCATCATCATAACTATTAGTATTGCTATGAGTATTTGGGTTGTGGTAATTATTTCTGCTGCTGCTGTGGTGGTGGTCATTGTTGTTGTGGAAATCTCAATTATGACTTTCTGCTACTTGTGTACGGAAAATTCACATCAGTTAAGTGGATTAGCTGCAATTCACATCTCATATGAAGAGAAGCTACATAATCTTTTATCATTTTTATTTTTTTTTGCTTCCTGGAAATCTCAATTGTCATTTTCTTCTAGTTGTATACGGAAAATTTATGTACATAAGTGGATTAGCTGCAAGTGACATCTCATATGAAGAGAAACTACAGAATCACACTGAACTCTCTCAAGTAATGGACTTTGGAGTTCCCTCGGTGATAGATGAGTTTCCTATTTCAAAATATAATAGAAAGACTATGCTCCTATTAAGAATTCAGGACCCAGCAGTTAATTAACAAGGTACTCCAAAGTTTTGTGGAGTTTGGAGTTTGTCCTTTTTGGAAACAACAACAACGACAATCTACTATTATTTGGGGCAGGTTGATGCTTGGGTTACCGTGGATTGTACTTGGTTAGGGGGTAGCTTTATGTGGCGTAAGGGGACTTGGTCTACGGTGTTAGCTGCTTGCAAATGTCCTTAGTGTTGACGTAATAGAAACTTTGAATACATCAGTAATACATCTTTTACGTATCAAAGTAAAATACTATAGTATAACACAATGCAATGATGTATCGATGACCAAAGTTAAGTTGAGTATCAGTTACATGCTAAGTACCATGGACACTTCATATTCTTATAAAAATCAGTGTTGGACACAGACACACGGTCACATTGTGCATAGGATTTTCAGCTAGGACTTCTTCTATACTCTAAAAGACTACGAAAACAATCATTTAACATAGTTACAACTTCATGATATGTCGCTTTCATAGTTACTTATTTGTGAGAAGGTGCTTTGTAAGGTCTTGTGCCCAAGAACTAGTTATGTACCTAAGGGTAGTAATATTTTTCTTTTAAATCAGCTGTGTCCCTGTGTCCTGCTTATATAGGTTTATATAGGTCGCTTTGTCGGACATTCACAAAATATTTTTAAAACATATATAAAACCATGGAGGAACACAAAACCTGTGTCCTAAACTCCTAATGCAATTACATGGTACACAAAACCATTGAGGAACACAAAACGAAACCTGAAATCCCAAAATACAACATTAAGTTAACAATAGGATAAACATATATGTTTGATCCTATCCAATTACACTTACAATTGTGAACTGATGTGAAACTTAACTTCTAGGCTTCTTCAGAGTTTCTATATAAGCAGCTAATTACACAGAAATATTTTTGAATGTGTGATCGATGTGTGTAGGTCCGATTGGGTGATACAGATTGGTGTATTCCTTTTGAAATTATGAAAGAGGATACCTTTTTTGTGGTTTTGAGGAAGCAGAATGGAGCTAGGAGATTCCTGAAGACGGAGATCCGAGGCTACGAGGAGGGATCAAGATTTCTAGTTGTATTTCGTTTAGGGTCTGAAGATGGTCCTGTCAGGTATGTCCTTATTATATATTATTGCTCTGGAAGATCATTATTGTACTAATATTGTTTAGCAGAAAGTTTTTATAAGTAATTATTGGATGTGTGATACGTTGACCCCTTTTACTGTTAATTGTGTATGGCAACCTAATGCAATTTATCGCTTTTAACATCTACCATTCTACCCTCAGTTTCATGGGATAGAATCCTCAAGAAATTGCAAAGTATATCTTTTTGATAAAGGATTAAGGAGTTCTTATGATTATATACTAGAATGGATCCCATGGTTGAGAACCATCGCCTTTTTAACTTCATAGTATGATGGGACGCCATTATTTTGAAAATTCATATTAGTTAGTTCTTGTTGCATGGGCAGCCACAATTTGAGGCGAGTCCCAATTCGTTCCATGTCAACACGGATGCGGACACAGAGAGAGAGAGAGAGAGATGCATCGATTTATGTATGCACATGTTTAGTTGGATTATCTACTTCTCTACGGCTGGTGGTCCTTCAACTCCACATGGTTACCAATTATCTAACGACCATATTGGTAGTTTGTTAATCTACTTGCCCCTTATTTGCACGTCTCTTTGAATACTGCCCTCCATGGCCTCTATGGCACTCTGTTCATCTTCTGTGCTAATTTATGTTGAAAATTTTATCTGTAATTATCTTCTTTTTTTCTTTGTTTTTCTCGTTTTTTTATTTGTAAATTTAGTTAAATCGATAAACAGTACTGCTGTACCGTAGTACGCGAATACCCAACAGCAAAGAAAATTAAGAGCACCCGACCAACAGGACAAACCAGCTCCTTGGAGCAACTCAGATTGACATGGTGTCAAAAAATTAGCTGTTCCCCAGAATTATCTTTCCTAAGGTGTGAGGTCTGTACCGGTGTTAAATTCCACCACCTATACCTGTCCCTATACAATTTCTATGCATAGCCTTCTTTAGCTTCTTGCTAGTGGGGTAAGGGTCTATGGCTTTGGCCTATATTATTGTATGCATTTCTATGGCATCAATAAATCTTACTATACAAAACACAGAGTCTGTGCTCCTAATGTATTTATGAAGAATGCTGTCCACCACAAGAAACTATCAAGAAAATGGACATAACTGATTGTATGCCTGATCAGCTCAAATTGGATGGTGCCAATTAAGTTATGAAAGTGCCCTTTCAGCCAATAGGTTCTTACATGGTTTCAAAATATCTTCATCATGTGCTCATAATTGACTATTTTTTTTTCCTGGTTTGGGTGCATATTTACATACAAATCAAAGAATGTTTGTATGTTTCACTTTTTTTGAATAATTTTATCTATATGACAGCTGACCATTTGGAGTTTGGTTTGACAGATTTGAGAATAGAACAGTTAACAAAAGAATCAGCATTAGACAATCTGGATTAGGTGATGATGCCTGGATCCAGTTAGAGCCTCTTTCTACCACAAATTTCTCGTGGGAGGATCCTTATGGTCAAAAAATGATTGATACAAAAGTTCAAAGTGGAAGCATTACTGTTGTTCACCAATTTAACTTAACAAGGATGGAGAAATCTTCTTCAGAGGAAAGTGCACTAGAAGTAAAGTTTCACGTTGTAGAAATTGGGGACTTAATAATTGCTAGGTTCACTGAAGATGTACCATCACAATCAGGTTCTCTGGAAGGAAGTTTACCAGTATACTGCAGCACTTCATGTATGCCAAGCAAGATGCAGAATGATACTGCACCTTCAGAGTTTATTATCGAATTAGGAGTTGTTGGTATTTCTGTGATAAACCACAGACCAAGAGAGCTCTCATACATATACTTGGAAAGGGTCTTTGTTTCATATTCAACTGGCTACAATGGAGGTACCACTAGCAGGTGACTACCTTGATATATTTTAAGTGTGTTTCGTTTCGTTTTTTTTATTATTATTATTTTCTCTAATCTTGCTTCTGGCACATGAAAGGTGATGTAATTGCAATGGGGGCATCTTTTTCATTTTTTCTATTTTTTTCTATTATTTTTTTTCTTTCTTTCTTTTAAGCAGATAATCGAATTTTGAAACCATGAACTACTTTGTTGTGTTCTGTGGGTAATTTCTTTACGTTTTTATTGTAGTATATTGGGGAATGGGGGATGCTTTTTTAAAAAAAAATCCTTAATCAGTAAAAGATAATTCAGATCCAAATAAAAAAATAGTATGATCCAAATGGCTAGGTTTACCTAGTAGGAGCTAAGATTCTACAACCTAACTGACATCTTCCACCACAATAACAAGCTTTATACAGCACTTTACCCGAATCACAAATAAAATTATTGAGTCTCAACTCTTTAAAAGCGTGGGACCACTTGACTAGTCAAACATTATGTTCTTGAACAATGCCCAGCTTTCAACAAGCCTTGGGTGCCGCTGGAGGATATCAAGGGAAGCGTAAGGGAGATAATTCATTATCCATGTCCTCCCACCTAGGGCAGCATGTATAGCAGATGACGTTCTCAAAGCATTTTTATGAGAGCTTCGGGTCGGGGGTGCTGCCCCCAAACCCACAATGGGCCATCTGCACACAACGAACCTAATTCACCCCTCGGGAGATGTCCTCCTAGAACTATCACGGAGGCCTCTCCCCAACCTCAGTGTCATGTCAGAAAGAAATAGTGCATCCTAATAGAAGATTGTACCTGCAAAATCATATCATGCATTCTTTATTTCATTACTATTGAAGATGGGCATCCAACTTAAAACCAATTGGTGATAAGTGGAGAGGTCCCAAGACTCAAGTATTTTTATGCGTGGCTTAACATATCCCATGTGGGACTAAACAGCTTAACATTTACTAAGAGTAATGGCAGAAGGCCCTGGGGGCGCACGTTCACTACACTACCTTCTCCGAACTTGTCCACAATGACCTTAGTGATCCCTTTCTCCACAGCAGCTTGGATTAGTGCTTCATTTGTATAGACTGGGTAGTTGCATCTAAGTCCCCTTCCTCTTTTGACGGACAAAGTTTATCATACCTCAACCATGGAATTCTCTCTCCACCTTTGCTTATAAAGCTTCTAACCATCGTTGCTCTTTGTTGCTTTAGTTTTAGGAAAAAATGAAAGAAAAAAAGTTGGAATTCGATTGATAGTGGCTCTGTGCAAAGTATCCCCCACCCTCCTTCCTCCTCCTCTCCCCCTCCCTGAGTAGAAGTTATTTCTTCTACCCCGCCAATGTACGAGATTTACTCACACCCTTGCTCACTAGCAAAACTCGTGATTATGTTTCATTCCCCCACTGCGTACTCTTTGGATTTTGGACTTTCAGTAAAAACTGTTCTCAATTTGGATACCACCAACTTGAATTTTAAAACAAGACTTTTGAAAACTTTGACATTAGCTAAAGATGCCCAAACAAAGAACATATATTATCAGCAATTTTTTTTTTTTTTTTTTTTTTTATTTTTATTGGTAAGTCTGTTTTTAAACGAGATCAGTAACTCATTGGTGCGGCGGGGGTTCGAACCCTAGACCTCTGGTATCATCACCCAGAGGTTTTACCAACTTTGCTAGATATCGGCAAATTGCAAGTGGGATATTGCTAAAGCATTTTTTTCGGGATGATTTTGTTGTTTTGGATCTCTAATAAAATAATAATGAAACCAATGTCTATTTGAGAGACAGAGAGAGTAACACCCAAGTCATTTGTCCAACTGAAAAACGCTATCGTACCAGTCTAGTGGATGTTTGCTTTTTCGTTTTCCTTTTTGGTTGTTTTGAAGTACATAACTTAAGAGGGAAAAGAAGCGCATCGGTAGCATGCAACTCTTAAATGAGCTGATGCCTTCTGTATGGTAAATTCATCTATTGAGGTGGTATAGATGACAATTTATTTGTGAGTTGTTTATCAGCATTTGTCAAGTGAAACAGATTTATATTTTATTTCAGTGTGGGGTTTATTAGATATCCTATCTGCTTGTGCTAGAAAGAAGCACTTCCCTTTGTCACTAGAAATTTTCCCGCATGGATTGTAGGAGCTGCTTGGTCCATTTTGTTTCCATTTCTGCACTTCTATTCTTTCATCGAGTTAACCATGTTTCCATGCTATTGCTATTCACAGGTTCAAGCTAATCTTGGGTTATTTACAAGTAGATAACCAGATCCCATTAACGTTGCTCCCTGTGCTGCTGGCACCTGAACAGACAAGTGATATACATCATCCCGTTTTCAAAATGACTATAACAATGAGTAATGAGAATATCGATGGTACCCAGGTCTACCCATATGTATATATACGGGTAATGCTTCGTTTTGTATAGTTTGTTCATCTTATCTTCTTTATATCTTAGACATGACAGCTTTTACTTTATACTGTCTGTGCTTAACCCATCTTCATTAGGTAACTGATAAAGTCTGGAGGCTTAGTATCCATGAGCCAATTATTTGGGCAGTGGTAGATTTCTACAAGAATCTTCGGTTGGATCGAATCCCTAAAAGCGATACTGCCGCACAAGTCGATCCAGAGATACGAGTAGAGTATGTGTCTCCCTTATTTTAAAATTTATCCTGTTGTATTTTTAATTTTCATCTTTGTAGCTTTGGTTAATTTTTTTTTTTTTTTATTAAACTTGTGTGGGTCGTCATAGTTCCACCTTTCCCTGAGATAACTGCAAAATGATTGAGGTTCATCCACATTGGCACTTAGGGTTCATCATACCCTCATTGAGGGGAAGAACCGCAGAAGAACAAGTACTGGTGGATGGTTTTGTGTGGTATTTCGAAAAACAGGTGCAATTGGGGGTTTGGGGCCTGAAATGTGTTCATCAAATGGATTTTCTTAGAAATTTGTTGTTTGCGTGGCAATAAAATGATTTTCAAGATAATGTTAAGATGTCCCAAGAAGAGTTTGAGCCACATCTACTGTCGAGGACACACAAGATACCCACCCAAGTTAAGGGTACTCAGAAATCCTTGGGGCGGCGCTTAGGGCATATCATGCTTATCATTTTACGCCTTGGCTCACTTTTAGCCTTGGACAGTGTGAAGCAAAGCACTACAAGAAAAGTTAATTGTTCATACCAGATTACCATGGGGGTTTAAGAAATAATGCAGCGTGGTTTTCATATTCCCTACATGTTTCTCCATGTTTAAAGCTTGTTCGGGTACTTCCGTACTTGGACATAGTCAAAACAGTGATGAAGCATTGGCTATTGAAAACAAAAATGACTAGTTGCTCAAAATTGAATTGGATAGACCACTTGGAGGGCCAGTGTTGAAAATATACATAATCTTTTTCTTTTATAATAATTCTGTCATCTTGTTGAAGGGGACACCATTCTAACATGGTTCTCTCGTGTGAGGAAAGAGAAAGTGTGAGAAAACACGTCAGTGATACTTGATGTGGTTTTGTACTGGTATCATTTTTAGAGCATTCCTAATGCAAAGGCAACTTTGTTACCTCCACATAGGTGCCATTAGGAAATTGTTACCTAGATAGTATACTCACTATACTGACTAAATATGCTTATATGAACCATCCCAATGTATTATGTAACTTGCCTTGCTTTTGAGGCAGATTCTTAAATCCATTCTGAAATGTTAAAGCACCAATCAAAACGAGTTTAAAAAGCTGTTAGAGTTCTAGGAGGGCCCAGTCCGCCCCTCGGGAGATGTCCCATAATGCTACTTTAGTTGTGTGCGGGTGGTGGCCCATTGGGATATTTTAGGCAGTTTTTATTATTGTAAACCTTTATTTTTCATATATATATTGAAGTGATACAAGGCCAGAAGCAATTTAGGCCGTATCTTCTTTTTCTCCAAACTTCTTCTTCTCCATTAACTTTTACTAAAACCAAAAGAAAATAATTGGGAAAAGAAAATATGGATGGATTCGTTCATTCCGCCAAAACATAAGGATATTTTAATCTAAGGAAAATAAAGTGAGGCTTTGAGGAAGAATATCGTGTTGGTCCACTATCTAGCAAGGCCAAATGGTTGGCAGATCATCTACCAAACTCTTCCATGTGGGCACTTTGAATTTTGGAAGGAAGGAAGCTTGAGGATTACACTAGGAAAATGATGTGCATAAGCTGGTAATGGAGGTCAAGGAATATCTCTTTGATTGGGCATGTGCTATTCCATTGTTTACGGGTGTAAAGTTTGTTGATATTTTGGTGTGATTGGGGTGGGTTAGTTAGATGAGCGAGCTATTTTAATTTGGGGTTTTGGGGGGTTTGAGTGGGGTCGAGGAGCTCTTTGCTATTTGGACCTAGTATATCATTCATTCAAAGTGTATTTTATTGATCCAAAAAAAAGTGGGATGGAGTTCTTCGAAATCCACTTTTATGGAAAATTAGTGATCCTTTCTTTTGCCTCGAGCACTATCAAAGCGTACTCCTTAACCAAAACTTGGTGCAACATTCTATGAAGAGTAACCAAAGAATGAAGTGCGTTTGATTACTTAGCAATATATTTTAGCATGAAATGATTTCCATCAGAGGTTTCTTCGATGTAGGATTACAAATTGACTCATACAATTTCTTGTTTCCATTTATTTCTTGGATGTTTAACAAAATAAATTTTAGTTCTACTTGTAAGAAAACAGAGTAAATTGTGATTATAATTTCTATAATACTCCTGTATCGGACACGTATACGGAGTGTCTGACATGGCAAAATATAAAAACCTAGGTTACATTGACACGCCGTATCGGACGAATTGTCGGGCGGCAAAATATCAAAATTTGAGGTAAATTACATGCAATCCGACGGATTTTTTTCAAAATATGGCGTGTCCATGTAACCCAAGATGTAGTAGTAAAAGGCGTTAAAAGCACCTAAAGGCTAACACCCTCTTGTGCCTTAGGCTTAAGGCGATGGCGTATGCATGAGCCCCGATCGGAAGTGAGGCGTAGTAATAAAAAAAAATAGATATATCAAATAAAAAATAAAATAAATATTAAATATGACATGAATTATTACTGATTTGCTTAGCCAAACTTTAAAATTAATTTTATGTGATTGTAAACATAAAACCATTGTAGTCATTTAAAAGAAAAATCTTAAGCAATAAGTAAAGAGCAAAATAAAACTTGTATCTCTCAGTACAATTTAGCTCAACTTCAATAAACTAAAATAATGAACCAATAGAATTGAGTCAAATGAGTTTTTCATAAAATAGAACACGTGATTCAATTTTAGAATCCCGTAAAACTTCATTTAAAATTTAATCCATCTTTGTGTTTTCTCTCAATCCATACAACTTAACAAAAACTAGTCAAAATTAAGTTTAAAGTGTACTCCACAATGAAACTTACTAAATTTGTACAATTTCTTATATCATACAACAATTGGATCGAGTGTCGAGTGTAAATGTGTCACGTATAGCAAAAATTGTAAAAAAAAATGAAAAAACTGTAAAAGTTGATAAGGCGTGCGCGCCTTGTGCGCCTCGCACCTCGACAAAAAACGCAAAAAAGCGCAAAAAGCGCACGCCTTATATTACCTCTTGCGCCTTGGTCAAGGCAAGGCACTAAAAATGCGCCTTGCGCTTTAGGCGCGCCTAGGCGCGCGCCTTGACTACACTGATGTAACCTAGTAAAAAACTGAGGAATATCACACACAATATGTGACACGCCGATATGTATCTGACACGGATGATGTTAGAAATATGGCGTGTCCATGTAACATAGCTTATTTCAAGGAACTTGAATTATAATGTGTTCTTCCACTACTTTCTTTTTCAGCTTAATAGATGTTTCAGAAGTGAGACTGAAGATATCATTAGAAACAGAGCCAAGCCAGAGACCTCATGGAGTTCTTGGCGTGTGGAGCCCTATATTGTCAGCTGTTGGGAATGCACTCAAACTTCAGGTCAGGTTTCTACTACATTCGTGTAAATGTGACTTCATCAATAGTTTTCTCTTTCTTTTGGGTTTGGGGGGGAGGGAATGATACTGTTTTGTTGTTCTTAGTATAGATTTATTCTACACGCATAACTTCAATAGTAAAGCCGGAATTCTATGTGGTTTTGCTCTGGATCACTTCTTGCCAGTTAAATTCTTAACATTGCCACTTAACTACATAGCCGATTAACATTGTGAATTTCCTCTCTTTGTTTTTCCACTGTTTTATGACTATTTGATTTTTACGAAATTTTTACGAAACTAAGTACAAAAGCAAACCGAATGTGATTTTCCTTTAAATCACTGAAATTTCCTTGGTCGTCCAAAAATCTGTCTGACCTACCATTTACTCACTAATTGGTGTTCAACTTCCTTGCAAATGTATTTTTCAAAAGTTGAAATTCAGTACCCTACCTAGATTGAAGTTCAGATTTTCTTCGTTGGGAAGATCCACCAAAATCCTCCAGCACCAATATGCTAACACATGCCACCCTAAAGCCTACACCCATCTTCAAACAAAAATGTACACCAAAATTACCTTAGGCGTCTCTTCCCACATTATTACCCAATACCGAAAGCCTACTCTCCTACCTTTTATGTTTTCTTACTGACACCAGTGCTCAAACTTTACCTACAATCGTTCTTCAATGTGGAGTGAGACCAAGGGGCGTTAGCTAGTGGGTTTCGGACGGATCAGGGGTAGACCCAGTAGTCGAAGCAACTGCAAAGCTCCGCGAAGTGGGGGCACGAAGGGACCCAATGTCGACTCCCTAACTCGGAGTCAAATCCTATCCTATAGCTTAAGGCCTGCTTAGGATCAGCGCAGGTTCTAAAGGATCTCGACCGTAAGGCCCCCTCGACCGACCCATCGAAGGGCGAAGCCCGGAGTATAAGAATGTTTAGTGCTACTTGAGAATTTTTTTCTACGCAGGGTGGCCTTTGGAAGCGTTCGCCGGTAACCAGCCCCATATTCTGGGTGTGCCATGGGGGAATATTTCCGCGATAATGGAATGCACGCATTAATAATCTATGATGATCTTAGTAAACAGGCGGTGGCATATCGACAAATGTCATTATTGTTACGCCAAAGTAAACCTCTTTAGCAGGATTTCGGGTCATTGGGTCACGGTACAAGTCACACTCCTAATGACAAATCCCTCTTAGAACCACTCCCGGGCCACTCCATCGACATACAAATTTAATTAAGACTTGATTTTTTGTGGATATAATCTTTGATAGCATGCCCACAAAATTTCATACTATTTAGATATGTCTAACTTTGCGAAAACTAGGATTTCATTTTGAACGTTTATCTAACAGTCCGGAATATTTCATAATAATATTTGATTAGGTTATTAATGGTGGGACATATTTGAATGAGCTGAAATTTTGTGGGCTTGTTATTTATGGTGGGAGATTATATCTACAAAATATCAACTCTTAATTCAACTAGTAGGATGAGATATGGTTTTGTACATTTTGGGAGTGGCTCTATCCCTCCCATATATATATATCATATTATAAATTATAAATTACGAAGACCACCCAGTCGAGAAGCTTATTCATAATCCTATAGAAATGTGAAAGTGATGTGAACTAAGATTGGCGGAAGCTTCAATCAAATCAATGAACAATTCACTCAATAATATAATTTCATTAAAAATCGAAACATTCTTTCATAAATCAAATAACTTAGCCAAAAAACAACCTTAGAACTAATGGAGGCACACTATTCTATTTATACTAAACCCAACACTCTTCAAACATAACCTAAGCCGAATGGGCTTGGGCTTGGACTTGGCCAGAAACATAAAAACAGTGAAATTACCAAACTACCCTAATACGCCTATTATATCAGAAAGTCTTTGTTTTGTCTTATTACGTGTGACCGGCTGTCAAAAAAAGAATTGCAATCTATAAATATGTTTAAAAAAGGAAGGTTGTTTTATGGGGTAACCAAAGGGCAGTTGTGCTTCCATATGTATCGGTTTAAGGCTGTATTTCACTCAATAATACTTCCCAAGCCGCTTAAGTAGTGATGAATTATATGCCTGTGTCAACCATTATCATATCAACGTAAGTCTTGGGCACATAATGACAACAGTCCTTCAAAGTAATGCCACTAAATAAACTTCTTTTTCATTGTTTCTATGCAGACTTGAACGTCTGACCACCTAATTCTACGTTCAAAAGTAGCTGCTCTAAAGCCTTAGCTTAGTTCTTAATGATTTTTAGTTACACTATAATCTGTCGTATATTTGGTCTTTTATTTATTTATTCATTCATTTATTTATTGTTATTATTTTTATTTTTATTACTATTTTTTATAAAATTATGTTACAACTTGGTTGTTTATCACTATAAGTTAATGTGATACTTCTCATGTCAATATGGTGTGCATGCTTCTGTCCAGACAGATACATAGACATTAGAATAATTGTATAATGGTCAATATTCATCCACTACAGTTTCCCTTTTTCAAGATGTATCGTGTCCCCACAATTTTTTTACCTGTGGATAATATGTTAATTCATCTATCTCAGGTTCATCTTAGGAAGGTCATGCACAAGAATAGATTCATGAGAAGAAGTTCGGTTGTTCCTGCTATTATGAACCGTATATGGAGAGATTTGATCCATAATCCTGTACATCTGATTTGTTCGGTTGATGTACTTGGTATGACAAGCTCAACATTGGCTTCCCTAAGTAAAGGATTTGCTGAACTCTCAACAGATGGGCAGTTTCTGCAACTGCGCTCAAAGCAGGTACTCTTTGTGTTTAAATATTAATCTTTTATGCATAAGCACTGGATATAGACTGAAGGAGAATATTACTACCACATTAAATCAGGTATGGTCAAGGAGAATTACTGGGGTAGGAGATGGAATTATTCAAGGAACTGAAGCTCTTGCACAAGGTTTTGCTTTTGGAGTGTCTGGTGTTGTGACAAAGCCTGTTGAGAGTGCCAGACAGTATGGTCTCTTAGGACTTGCACAGGGTCTTGGCCGAGCTTTCCTGGGATTCATTGTGCAGCCAATGAGTGGGGCATTAGATTTTTTCTCATTGACAGTTGACGGAATTGGAGCTAGTTGTTCCAGGTGCTTAGAGGTATTCAACAACAAAACCCCACTCGAAAGAATCAGAAATCCCCGTGCCATTCGCGCAGATGGTATAGTTAGGGAGTATTGTGAGAGAGAAGCAATTGGGCAGGTATTATTTCTTTAATTCTTTTTACTGAAATTCCTTTTTGTGCTATGAATGCACATTTTTGCTAATTTTGTTTCTTCAAAAAATTTCTATGCATCAATATTTTAAACTGAAAAATCCTTGATTCACAAATGTGATGTAATTCATTAAATTAGATCTATGTGATGCATCTACTCCTAAATATGGCTAATCTAAAATGAAATTTGAAGACCATTTGAGTATTTAGTTGAATTTGAGAAGTCGCGAAGTAGTTTATTCGAAGTCTTCTAAATTGTTATTGTTCGAAATATCCTCTAAAATCTAAATACTTCATTGCAACCCTCCTTTAACTTTGTTCTTCCTTAATATCTAGGAAAATTTAGATTTCTTTGATATCCCTTGTATATCAGAATTTTTAGTCTCTGGACACAATTTCTAGTGTTGTGCTAGTATGTGACAAGTATGTTTAAAATTGTCCCAAAGTGTAAGATGATTTATTGAGGAAATATCACAATAACCATGATATTTACACATTCATTAGGGCGACCTCAGAGTGATATATATTGCTTTGTCCCTTTGGAATCTTGAGATATGCCGTGATATTAGGCGAGATATTGCTAGATAATATGTTAGCATTCGGTTTTGTTTTCAAGCTGTTTGTCTGAAGCTAAAGAGAAGGTGTTACTAGTTCCAGTTAGTCTGGATGGATTATTAGGAGGATTTTTGATGGTAAGTGCCTTCTAGCTTAGTTGGTAAAACCTTTGGGTGATGATATCAGAGGTCGAACCCCGCTACACACTATTGAGTTACTGATCTCTTTAAAAACAGGCTTGCCCACACATTTTTATGCCCATCAAAAAAAAAGTTGTTGATGCACATAAGGGTTGTCTATGCCAGGAGACACTATTAGAGTAAAATTGAAGATCCCTGTAATTTTCTCAGTAGAGGTTCATACGCTAGTTTTGTTCCTGACTTCTGAATATCTGGTTGCTTCCTCTTTGTGCGGCTAGGTCCATAAGGTCAACCGAATAAACATTTAATGCATGTAAATTCTGCGATAGTATATTGTCAAAGTAGAATGTCTGTAGACACAAGCACCACCTGCCAAGATGTGCATGGCATCCATGTCAGTGTTCTCTTAAATCGGTTTAAGGTTTTCATTATGTGAATTCACTTTCTATTTTCCATTTTCAGATGATTCTTTACCTCGCAGAAGCAAGTAGGCACTTTGGTTGTACAGAAATATTCAAAGAACCATCAAAATATGCATGGTCGGATTATTATGAAGAGTTCTTCATTGTCCCTTACCAAAGGATTGTACTCATCTCGAGCAGACGTGTTATGCTATTGCAGGTGTGCACTGCACAGACTCTTAGCCTATTAATATAGCACTGTCTTTTGAGATCCCTTTCAGTTACTTTTTGATCCTAAACTCCCAACTTTTTCTGTCCAAATCTTGGTAGTGTATGTCCCCGGACAAGATGGATAAGAAACCCTGCAAGATAATGTGGGATGTCCCCTGGGAGAATCTCATGGCATTGGAGCTGGCAAAGGCAGGCCATCCCAAACCCTCTCACTTGATTCTCCATCTCAAAACTTTTAAGAGATCGGAAAACTTTGTCCGACTCATTAAGTGCAGTGTTGAAGAAGACGAAGGAGGAGAATCACAAGCTGTTCAAATCTGCTCGGTTGTGTATAAGTTGTGGAAACAATACCAGGTTGACATGAGATGCGTAGTTTTAAAGGTCAGTACTGCAAGGTAGATCTTCTTTGACAGCATGGAAGCTCTTTTATATAGCAACTATAATCATATGCAGGTTCCTTCAAGTCAGAGACATGTATATTTTTCATGGGAAGACGCTAATGGGAGGGATTTCCGCACCCAGATTAAGCCCATGATCAAACCGAGAGAATTTTCTTCTCTCACTTCTATCTCTGGTGAGAGAAGATTTGTAAAACATACTATCAACTTCCAGAAAATTTGGAGCAGTGAACTAGAGTTGAAAGGTCGATGTACATTGTGCCGAAAGCAGGTCCTTTATTGGTCTTGTTGTTTCTTCTTTCCATTCACTTTGTTTTACCTGTATTTCTAATTAATGATCTCCATCTTTTAGGTATCAGAGGATGCTGAAATATGTAGCATTTGGCGACCAATTTGTCCAGAAGGGTAAATAACAATTTGTCATTTCATATGTCGATCCATGAAATGTATTATTCGTTTGTTCAAGCGACTTTCACCAACTGGATTGATTTTTTTTTTTTTTTTCCTTTCTTAATGATAATACATTTTGGTTATTAGATTTTGGTTCCTCCAACACACTCACGATATAAGTTAAAGTTAATTGGTCAATAGGTTTTGCATCTCAAGCACTTCTCGAGGTGCATTTAACCATTATTTGAGTTTGAAAATATCTCGAGATGTGTAAAGTGGGACCAACCTAATTACCCGATAAATTTAGCCCAAAGCCTGAATACACATTATGTGTAGTTACCAAAATATGAAACCCCTACATCTTATTTCCGTTTGCTTCAGTGGTGAACTACCTGCTAGGACAACCATTGTCTTTGTTTTACCTGTAAGAGACAAGTTTGTTCCCATTTGCAGTGCAATTGTCAGATTTGTGCTGTAAATAGTGTCTATGTTTTGTTCTCAGGATTGACAGTCAACTGACCTGGAGAATGCAAAATTGGTTTTGATTTTGCAGATATGTCTCCGTAGGGGATATTGCTCGCATCGGCACCCATCCTCCACATGTTGCTGCTTTGTTCGATAATATCGAAGGAAAATTTGCACTCCCTGTAGGCTATGACCTGGTATAAGTCGTCGAAATACTTGATATATAGTGTATGATTGATCTGATTTAATTTGAATGCTAAAAGCCAACCTGGCAGTGTAGTCATTTTCTGATTGTCCAATTTAAATGATTTTGATGGGCCATATCTCTGTCAGAATACCCATCCATATTGTAGGGACTGGATTTCATCCTCCTCTTCTGTTTACTTTATTAGTGGTCATGCTTATGTTTGAAGCTCAACGGGTGCCGTGTTTGCAAAAAGGGAAATAAGTTTTTAAGGTTTTTTTTGTAGGTGTGGAGGAACTGCCCAGATGATTATGCGACTCCAGTATCAATTTGGTATCCACGCCCCCCTGATGGGTTCGTCTCACTTGGTTGCATTGTGATGGCCGAATACACAGAACCGCATCACAGCTCGGTGTACTGTGTATGTGCAGATCTTGCAGAACAGACTGTTTTTGAGGAACAAAAGGTATGGACTGCACCAGAATCATATCCATGGGCCTGTCACATCTATCAGGTCCAAAGTGAAGCCCTTCAATTTGTCGCATTACGTCAAGCAAAAGAAGAATCTGATTGGAAGCCCATGAGAGTTGTCGATCATTATCAACCCACTCAAACATTAGAAGGTTCATGAATACTCACCTAAAGACGAATCCCTTTCTGTGTATTTACTTGGTGCTGCTTGCTGCTCTATAATTTTGTTGAACATTGTTGTATACTTGTATTATGGGGAATTGAGTATGTAGAGAAAACGAGTTGCAGTAGGCTCAGGAAAATTTACCCACGGATGTTGCATGTACATTAAACCAAAAGTGAGGTATAATGAAAAGAGCGTAAAGATAAATAGTCACTCTTTTTGGTGTTTTACCATGACTTGATCCCATGACCAAAATAGCTAAATAGTCAACCACACTATCAACCGATCGATGGGGTCGTGCTAAATGGTCACTCTTTGACTTGTGTAGAAATATTACTGAGGTGTATCCAACATCTTTTGCCAGGAACTGCTCTTTTGATTGCAATCTATTTATTCCTGTAGTATTCTTTTCCATCAAGTTTACGAGTCTGATCGCAATAACAGAAAAAGTCTCTTACGTACCTTTGGATTATTGCTGTTGCTACATGTTTTCACTCCCATGGTATGGTCAGTTTGTGCAAATATTGATTTCGTTACAAGCCCATTTGGGGGACAATAGATAAATTTGACAGAAACAGAGCCAGGGTTGGTTAGTGCACTTATAAAGCATAGTTTATACTATAATCTCAAATGTACCCTCACAATAGAGAATAGATAATCTATTATAATAAAACAAAATGGATAGATAAAGGGTGGTTGGAATCGTCTTGGGATCTGAGTTAGATGTGCGTAGGGATTTGCATAGACTATTTTGATTCAGACTATTTTAATTAGAGGGTTTTTTAATACAAATTCAATGTATGCATTGGTTATACATTGGATGTCTAATGTAATCAATATTTCAATTAATAGTAATATAATGAGCTAAAAGTAAGTATTGGAATGAACCACATAATTTGTGTCCAATTTATACATTGGATGCCTAATTTAAGGAAGAAACCAAAACGTCAAACTTCCAATAGACCAGCCAATTAATTCCACCATCAACTACCGCTTAAACCAAAGCCGGTTATAGTTACACAACCAAAATGGTTGTCTAATTAATGCCCCCTCTTCTCAACACTTAATTCAACATCTCTGACTCCAGTCTCTCTCATCGCCTTGATGCAGCACTCCTATTTTCTCAAGTAGGTTCTCTTTCGATTGTTTGATTTTTTTCCCCTACAAACGTCTCTTTTCATTCTTTGAACATTTTTTTTGAAACTTTGAACGAAATTGAATATAGGCATTTTCATTCCCCTTGGATTGTCAGTTTCAAGCATAAGATGGTGATTTGAAGTCGTTGGTAATATGACGTTATCTTTGTTGGTTTATTCCAAGATAAAGTTGTTTGCCAAATTCTAATGGCTTTTCACAATCTGATTCAAATTTGTTCTAGGGAAATTAAAATATTTGTAAAACAAACGTTTTTTTTTCTTTCTTTCTCTCTCTTCCTCTTCATATTTACTGCTTGAAGCCTTCAAACGCCTTTATTGAGAGCAATTTAAGATCTGAACACATTTTATCTTTGGCTATGGGCTATGCATGTCCTACCTTCTCAAATCCTTCAAACATGTCTCAATTGTGATTTACGTACAACCTTCAGGACCTTCAATCAATCTCATTAATCCTTAGTTATTGGTTGTTTTGTCCGTGCAGTTTTAGAATCTCCGGTAATTTTGTAGTTTAAATAGGAAGCCACAAATCGGTTCACGGTTCACGGGGATTCTTATAAACTGTTTATTCCGTTAATATTTCTACTCTGTTTTTATTGTTAAACTTTTCTATACTCATACTCTACCGAGTGACTTTTTATATATAAGAACCTCAAACACACATTTGAAGAACTTTTGTGGATTGACACCTTTTCTGCGAAGGCCTATCTGAATACATTTTTTTGTTTCAATGGTCGTGTGTCCTCAGGTCTTATCAAAATAGCTCAATACATGTTCTTTTTTACCTAATAATGCAAGCGCCATAGTACAATGGAAAAGAACATGCAGGGTTATCACCAAAAGACATCTCATGGGAAGTGCTTCAGCGGTCACGCAAAGAGGTGTTACGAACTAACATGCCACATCTTAAATTTTTTTTTTCCAGTCGATATGGTGAATTCTACAACCTTATTTGTAGAAAACTGGTAGTTTAATTCTTCATGAACTACATAGGAATTTTATTTGCTTGCTTTTTTGACTAATTGTTCTTGCATGGTGTTTGTTCAAGGTATTTGTCACAATTCTCTTCAGTCGTCCACGACTTCAATTAGGCAGCTCATCTCCATCACAGGTCCAACACCAGCCTCAGGTAGTTTTACTTGACATACCACATCTCCTAGGGTAGTTTTAATATTGAGTTTGAGAAGTTGTCTTATATAATGGTTCAATTAGTTTTGATCAGGCCTTTTTTAATTTGTCTATGTTATTGATGTCAGTCGGTATATATGTATAGATCGAGCTTACTAGCAATTATAAATATAGTATGTTTCTTATGCTTATGTTTCAGATTTTCCCTAAATTGATTATATTTCCTTTTTTCTTTCTCAATCAAATTAAAGAAGAAAAGCTCTGTAGAAATTAGTTGGAGTGCAGGTTGTTCTACTCTGTCTACTCCTTCTCAGGTAATCACGTACAAGTAGTTGTTTGTGAGGTTAGGTGTTATAATCACTAAATTGATCTTTTATTTTGTGTATGAAGTTGAAAACGTTACTGGTGTGCCTACTACATGCCTACCATATGGTTGTGAATTGTGATTAGTAGCTCTGTATGTAGTTTCATGCTTCAAAATTTGTTTCTAATAATGTATTTTAGTTTGGTTACTTTTCCTTTTAATATCAGGGATCAAAATTGCTTACTTTAGCAATGTGTAAGCATTAGCAGTTCTTATCCAATGCGGCAATTAATATGGTTGTGAATTGTGATTAGTAGTTTTGTAGTTTCATGCTCCAATTTTTGTTCATAATAATGTGTTTTAGCTTGGTTACTTTTCCTTTCCATATCAAGGATTAAAATTGCTTACTTTAGCAATGTGTAAGCATTAACAGTTCTTATCCAATGCGCAAGCACAAGCACAAGCAGCATGAGCCTTGAATGTGTGCATTCATACACCACAATGGGTTTAGGCTGGACCACGTTTAGCACAGATTCAATGTATCATATGAAGTGAGGTATTCATCTTCTTTTCTTTTACAAGCTGAACCATGTCTTGCTTTCTTTTATTTTTCTCTTATTTATTTATTTTAGAAAAATAATTATTGGTATAGTATGTTTCCGTTTGTCATCATGGTTGGGGGGTTTTGACCTTTGAGTTTATTGTTCAAGTAGGAGATTGTAAAAAAAGTTGATTTGGAGTTGGGTACGGTTCGATTATGAATTTGGTAATTCGTTATAGATTGGATATTGATTACTATGCAATAAGTCTGCTTAAAAAATGGCTACATTTTTTTAGTTGTTTTCATTTACACACTTTGCTTTGATCTACTCGATATAGTTTTATCGAAGAAAAAAGAAAGAAAGATCCACTCGATATTAGTTTTCAACATCTCTTTGATTTTAAGACTTGATTTAAAATTTTGAGATAATTTATATTTGTGTGGATTGAGTTATTTGTAATGTTTGTTTAGTAGATTTCCAAATGTGAGCCAAGCTGATTTGGTTGGAAGATTTGGAGGCTATTGGAGAATGTTGTCTTGGGGAGTCTGACATAACCGAAACAACATGATATTTTATATATGTGGATGTTAAAGGTTTACTACGACTTAAGTATGAGTGGCTACATAGTTGTTGATTTTATTAAAATAAACCGAATCTAAAGTCTTTCAACTTATTGGTTAAATTAAGAACTTAGTGTTGTCTTTTTCTAAAAGAAGCATTGTTGTTAAACTGCTAAAGTGGTGAAAGTAAAGAAATTTTATACGGCCTTTTTCTATCTATATATACACAAATCTCAATTATGTCAATTTTATTGGATAAGAACAGAGTTGTGTTTGTGAAATTAAAGTATGTCCATTCACCCCTAAATATACTTGGGTGCTAATTTTGAATTTCTTAATGATATTTTACATATCGTAGATTCATGATGCAACATTATTTTCTCTAAAATCTTCTAGGTCGTTGATTTTTTTTATTATTATTTTTTTTTTTTTTTTTTTTTTTTTTTTTTTTTTTTTAACTTAAAACTTTGCATCGGTAAAAAATATTTGGTACCTATATTTTTGATAAATTTGTATTCGTTTTTATTCTAAGGAGGACAATGCGTAAATAGAAAATTTATATACACTGGCAAAAAATTTGTTAGCAATTGACAAAATCATGCTTAGTCACTCGGCAGAAGTTACACTGATCATGATTAACAACATATCTCTACAACTTCCCTTGAAAAAGGTATGTATTTAACCCCAAACTGTTTCTCAGCTTTTGCAATAATTTGTAGATTATTAATTGCGTATTTCTTTGTCTGTTTTGATTTTGTATTTGTAGATTAGTTAAAGGATTCTAAATGGGGCTGAAATGATTATGTATTTGTAGGTATTTATAAGTTGTTTTCATTTAACGGTGTTTTCATCCTTTTCTTTTTATGAATTTAATAGAGCAATCTTCTTTCTTCTTAATTGAAAAAGAATTTGGTATATATCTTCCTCTTATTGACCGTATTTTGATTTTGATTTATTTTTCTTCCCTAAATAATAGTATGATACTAATTGCATCATCCATGGTGTTTTAATGATGGTTTGGTGGGTTATGTGATTAGCTACTTCACTATCACACTGTGTATGAGCACACATGCTGACCAATGTGTTTAATTATAATAAATTTGATTCATGTGTTCTTTGATGAATAGTTGTGTTAAAGGCATGGAACTTTCTTCAAATTGATTGTGTAAGTTCATATTTGGGTTCATTTGTTACAAGATTTTATGTAGAAGTGTAGAACCTGAAATTGAATTTTGCAATCATAATTTACTGTGCGGTTGTATTTTATTCTATTTTTCCATTATTTTTCTCTTTACCTTTTCTCTACTAGCTTCTATTGGAGTTTTTTTCCCCCAATTATTTGTGGTTCATTTTCTTTTACTTTTACATACAGATGCATGTTATGGTTAAGAGGAAGAAACAATCATTCACCTTTGTGCAAGATGCGCATTTGTGCTGTGGGTGTGGGATCAGCACTGATATATATATATATATATATATATATATATATATATATATATATATATATATATATATATATATATATATATATATAGCTCCATTCTATGCAAGAGATCTTCAAGGAATGGCCTACGACTATCACACTTTGCTTTGGAGAACTATTTTCTTGCGTCGCATGTTGGCTCATTTTGAAGTTTCTATAATTTCTGGACTTATGAGGACTTAGGATATTAGTTAAGGCGACTTAGGATGCATATGGCCATGGACAACAAGTTCAATGGACAGAAGAAGACTCCACTTTCACCAGATGATATTTAATTGTGGTGTAGTCTTATAGCCGTATCTCCAAAGTGGTGTAATTAAGCTTTTTAGCATATACCACTAGTAATAAAGTATAGATGTCACTAGGATATGTATTGTTTTGAGGATAACGAACCTCAATGTAATTAGTGTAGCCCCGACTTGGTTTGGGGTCCATTCTATGGAAGTGTTTATTTTCACCCTATCTTTTAATTTCATGTCTTAATCTTCAATCGGGGAACATGAGCAAATACAAGTAAACAAATGAACTCTACATCATTTTTGTTTTATTTTTCTAACATAATGCAAATAAAGAAACTTGATAAACATTCCATCGGTAATACCTAGATTGGACATTGGAGATCTAGGTTGTATTTTCTATTTGGATTCGTTGAAATTTCATATCGATCTTCATTTCTAACTTCTAATTTGTTAAAAATAGGAAAAATGGAGAATTAATTAGTACAGTTCTTTATATCAGGTTCAGAGATACTATGTTTACTATTAAATTTGCTAAATAGTGAATAATGAATAATAAAGATTCGTTGTTTATGTGTTTTGGTGATTGATTGAGGTAACAAAGATGCAAAAAATTGTTGTTTGTACTAAATTTAGATTGTTGAATTCGAAATAGAAAAGAGAAAATGGTGATAGCGTTTGCATCAAAAGTTTAGACTCTGAAAGTTTCATTTACAAGGTTGTTTTTCAACTCAATTTTTCTTAGTTATTCATTTCAAACATTTTTTGTGAATAGCTTTTTGTATGTAGTACTATTGGTTGTAGGATGTGAAGGAAGATGAGTTCACATTCTGGTTCAATAAAGTATTCTACCAATATAAATAATCGTAAGTGAAGGAGTAGATGCATTTAGAAAAAAGTTAAATTGCATAACCAGATCAACTTTTTATTGTAAGATACCTCCAAGGCTCCAACTACCAAAGGGCATAATTTTTCGGTCTGAGACACAACCACATACTGGCCATCCACAAAATAAACAACCACTTCAAAATAAAATGTATACAAATTTTCCACATAGGCCACACATTTGAAAATACTTGGGTGTACAAAGATTAATGCCACAAATAACATAATAAGCACCCCATACCAAATCGTGTCGTAGGCACGGGTGATACCTAGTCTATTATAATAAAACAAAATGGCAAGACAAAAGGTGGTCGGGATCGTCTGGGGATCTGAGTTAGATGATAATAGGTGTACGGTCTAAATCATTTTGAAACATCTTTGAGTAGTCTTTTAAAGTACATTAATATGTAAAAATGCCAAATAAAATAAGCTTACTTGATACGTATCAATACATTATGTTCAAAACATTCAGGGGATCTCTTCAGATGTTGGTTGAATGCCTCATTTAATTTCCTAGGACTGCCAAATTAATTGGGTTTCCATCCCTCCTCCTATGTCAATTAGAACGCCATCTATTCCTCAAGTTTCAATTAGATCGAACACTAATTATACTTAATTAATTATTTTAATTATATTTGAAAATAGAAAGAAAACTCTTATACCGTAACTCCTCTCTGGCCCAGAAATTTCATTTGACAGACTTTCCAAAAAAACGAATTATTGTTTACACTTTACAACTTCTTCTTCTCCCAATGCCCTATTTCTCTTCCCCCTTTCTTCATCTCTATTAATACAGCCATTAGTGTTTTCCTTATGTTGCTCTACTACCATTTATTGCAATTACTCCACTGAGTTAAACCAGATGCTTGACCATATAACGCATCTGATCGGTAGCTACTAAATTGCTTCTCTCAAGTGTATAAAACAGCAAAGCTCCCTCTCCCAACTCCAATAACTCTCTCACCAAATTTCTGCCGTCAACATTCCTCTAGCAAATGTAAAAGGTCATATATTCATCTTTTACACAATGCTGCTTTATTCATTGTAATAATTTGCATTTAATTTTTTGGAATCAAACAGGAAACTGTCAGATACACGCAAAGGAACATACTGATTCGCAATTACTTTGTAGGTGTACTGAGTTTAATTGTTTCTTTGTCCATTCCCTACAGGGGCAAGTCTTCCAGCAGCGATAAATTTCCGGGTATGTATTGTCGGCCCCCCCCTTGTGTGTGTGCAAAAAATTCTTATTGATTTTTCGCTCTTTGTCTGTATTGGTGCTTCATGTTTGGTATAAAATGTAGTCTTATATATTTTTTTTTGTGCAACTTAGTGTACAAAGGAGAACTATATAAGTTAGGTGCTCATTCTACAGAATAGAATTTAATTAAATTTGAGATGTATATCACTCATCTTTTTTGTATTTCAATGTTCACTTAGTGATTGTTGATGTTAAGTTAAACACCATCAAGCAAAAAGAGTAGTGTATCACTCCCATCTCATTGTTCCCCACCTAGAAAGTCCATCATAAGAAGGAACTCCTTAGCACAACAAAAATCCATACGTGATTCTTGAGTTCCAGGAAGCTTTCCAAAGTAGAGGTTAAAATGTGTTTTGCATAGATATGCATTACAAAATTTTCTTTTCTCTTTCTACGTAGCAGAAATAAGAATAATAAATGTTACACTGGTGTGGATTTAGTATGAACACTCTGCTGACACATACTCATCATACCACCATAGTCCCCCCCTCCCCAGCTTAAAAAATGAAAAATTTTATACTTTAAGAGTACCTAGCTATTCACTTTGAAAATAAATCGCTTACAAAACAGGGTAGACAATACAATACTAAATAGATTTATGATTGAATAAATATCTCTTACTTTGTTTTTGTTTTTGAATTGTTACTTTTCCAAACGTAAGATTGGGATTAATGGATACAATACCAGTGCAAGTGAAAATTAAGGAAACTGAGCATGTGATACTGCAAAAAAGAACTAAAAATGAATGTGCTTGAATTTCATTAGGCATGCCAACATCGGTTATTGGTCTAGATTGCACTCTGCTCAAGTTCGGTCTGACATAAATCTTCAAAGCGTCTTCATATATAAGTTGATATCAACATTTAGGTCTTCTTTGCTTTATTATAGCACAAGTGCAAATAAAAAAACACTACTAATAGGAACTCCTCTTTGAGGTGCGTGCACCTCAATATGGGTTTCGTTGTTTTAATTTCAAATCTTTATTATTTTTGGTGCGCATTGATTTCATAGCTACTAATATATTCAAAGTGCGCTTTGTAAAAGGATGAAGGTGTGGGAGAAGTTTTAGTCTCGATTTGAGAAGTTGCTGGTATATTATTTATGTTGTACTATGACTGATCAAATTCATTGCCAAAAAATTTCTTATGGTTTTTAGTGGTCATACGCTCATACCGATGTGTTTGTCTAATGATCACTTGGTAGTGTGTACCTTTAGCTTAATGCACGATATATCTTTGATTTGATTGATTATCATACTTAAATGGTAAACATTGGTGTTATTGTTTTGATTGGCATTGGATATCATAACTACTTTAAGAGTTTTACCATGTCCTATATAATATATGTGTATACTTGGTAGAATGCTATAACTACTGTCAGACTTGGATAACTTTAATTTTTGGTTGACAAAGTCTGCTTTATATTATTACTTTCTTGACTTGCAAACCCCCTTTTTAATCCATGACTTAAATATAACGTAGAATTTGTATTATCAATTTGTCTTTTACACTTGAACTCTTAATTTTGAATGAATTTTTTTTTCTTTTCATTTCAAGAGAACCTAGCACTGGGATTAAACTAGCTGTAGGACAAACAATTTGCGTTTAAATAGTTTCTACCAAAATAATAAGAAAGTGAAAGAAAAGAGAGCTTTGGGCCTAGATGGCCTGCGGTTTATAATCTAATTTATTACTGATATAGTGATATACGTTTCCTAAGAACTTTTAAAGTGGGAGTCTGGGATTTCAGTTTTACAATGAAGAAAATTAAGTATGGTAATTAAGGAGTTTCCAAAAGAAAGTCTAAAGAGACGGGCTTCAACTGTGGGCTTTCCTAAATAGTCGAAAAACTGTTTCGGATTTTCAAGAGTATGCGTAGCTCCCTTTTTGCTTTGATCTCTTTCTTTGTCTCTTAGTTCTTCCTATCTTTTTTTTTCTCCTAAATTTTAATCATCTCACTTTTTTCCTTAGTTCAGTCGTGACTCATTTCTCCCCAGGCATTTGGTTGTTTTTTTATAGACCAAAATTCAGTGTTTAGAAATTTGAATATTAATCTTGGTTGAAATGTGGACAGAGATTTCAAGGAAGCTGAAACACAAGAATACAATGGAAATGCTTGATTCCTTTGAAACCCCTCAAGAACTTTTCTTTGTTCGTGAATTCGAACAGGTAATTTGTCAATTAATATGTTAGGTACTGTGTCTGATTATTTGCTATAGGGGGGAAATTTTGAAGTTTTTGGGGATTATAAGTGCCTTCATGAAGATAAAGTTCAAGCTATTGTTGACCAACAAGTACATACTTTGCTCAAGTCAAATAGGATGTCAGAACTTTCTAACGGTTCTTTAACTTTCTAACGACTCTTTCAAAGGGGTAATTTGGGCATTATGGAAAAAATGAACAGTTCTGTTAGAGGTCTGAGACAGATTGGGGGTCTAATTGTGATGATTTAAAATTTGGGGGTTAAACACAAAATGGTACATAAGTTTAGGGGGATAACTAAAAAAAACCATTTTTTTTAAAAGAATTGTACCAGATGGGCGATTAGATGCTATTATAACTAATGAAGAATACTTGGGTGGATGCTCTTCAAATTAGAAGTTTATGGACTTTTGTTGATTTTGCTAAGTTAGTTAGTTTTTAAGAAATTTGCCTAAATAGGTTGATATTTGTGGAAATTTTGTAAGACGGTGTATTGGCAAAGACCTATATGGTTGTGTGAAATATTTTTACAGTGTATGATTTGATTTAATGAAATTAATATATTTTGTTATGATCATTGCGAATTGATATGGGGTTGATGTGTTTATCTATGTAAGTTGCATTAGGTACAATCTGCAAATAAAAAAGATTCAAAATCGTGCAAATAAAAAAGCACTATTTTGCCATGGCAAGCTTGAGTAGCTATAAACACCCTTTTTGCAACGCTCTAGATGCAGCTGATAACTTAAACCTTTTGCAACAAACAAAGTGTGGCTAAAAGGTTGCTATTTGCGATGCCTCAAAGCGTAGGTAAATGTACACTTTTTGTCATGCTTAATAGTGTTGTTACAAGTTATCTATTGCAACGTCAAAAATTTGAAATATTTTCAATATCAATTAAATTTGAAAAATAGAAGTAGCAACGACCGATGGCGTTGCAAAAGATTGGGAGCTTTTGCAACGCCATACATTGCGTCGTAATTTATCTTTTGTGACTCACTTTTTAGCAGCGCCTTAGCGACGCCCTATTTGGCGTTGCAATTGGTCTATTGCAACGTTGTTTAGGACTTTTAGCGACGGTATATGGCGCTGCAGAAAACCCCTTCTGTTGTAGTATTGAATGCTCCCATTCTCCATTAAATACATATTGGAGACTTTTCCTTTCCTCCCATGTGAAACCACCTCCCCACATTTACTCCACTTTAATTTGATCTTATCTCCAAACAAATCAAGCCAAAACTAAACACTATTTTTACACAAAAGTCTAGTAAAGGCATTTAAAGACATGCAAGGTGTTAATTTGTGCCAATAATTTTCACATTTTGTCTTGACTTGCTCCATGATTGATGACTCATCCAATCTTGTAGGCCTGCAAAGTGGGTCCACATGCTGTGTCCAGTGGCGGGCTGGGATTTTGGTATTTTTACAACTTCCTGCCTTTGAGTAAAGCTCATCGCACTGATCGTCTGAGCATTTTACTAGTCGAAATTGGAGTCATGGTTCAAGAGATATGAGCTTTGAAAGTTTGATAGATGCTTCTGTGCACGTAATCCCGTTCTAACTTGATTCTGTTCTATTTGAGTCTCCGGGCTTTAGTCTGGCTTTGTTGGGTTTCACATGGGCTTGGTAGGAAGACTTCAGATATATACACTATTCCCGTGCTTTAATACAGGTTTTATCATTATTTTTATATTAACTGCGAAAACCTGCAAAAGTACGAAAATATAATTATTTCATGATTATTCACACATAATCAACCAATTTGCTATGTTTTTACGGGGTTTAATATTACAATTTTGGGTGCTTATCACACCACCCCCAAATAGCACTTTGCTTGTCCTCTAGCAAAGAAGAGACATTAAATAGATAAGTGACAAAAAATGTGCAGTCCTAAGCTAATTCTCGTTTCGCAGAGTACAGTTGCAATAACGATATGCAACAAGACCTTAAACCACTAGGAATTCCCTAGTGGATAAGTTATAACCTTGTGAGATTTTTCTAGAGAAGATACTCACAAATTTCATCTATACTACAATGACTCAATAACAAAAACTTGTTTCCTAAATTAATCTCAGATATCTATTCATCTCCTTAACGGGGAACGAGGATTAATTACTTTGAAACTCAAGTGAATATGCATACAATAATTAAAACATCTACATATGAACATGAACGTCCTTAAATAGGTTCCCACAGGTATGTGTCGAAACACAAATTCACTCTTCATTTTTCCACTCAGGTTTCGCTAACTCCAGCACTGCACACGTTTCCTCACATCTCAATGACAAGCAGAGGAGCCAAGGTCGATAAATCACATATACTACTTATTATCACATCATCCTACTCCTAATTGAGCTATATATCTTTATTAGGTATTATGGGACTTAGGTGGTGGTGTAGAAGAAAATGCAAATTGAAAATAAAAAATGACAAGTATGATAGAATAAGGTCTTCAAGATATTTACACTAGAGAAATCCTTGTTTTCTTTTCCTGCTTCTATATGAGTTTCCATACTTTGCTCTTAAGTTATATATATATATATATATATATATATATATATATATATATATATATATATATATATATATATATATACTTTCAAAAGCTTAAGAAAAAATAATTTTATCTTTCTTTTCTTTTTCTTTCCTGAGGCAAGTAACTGATTTGGGACAATTATTTCTCTTTATTTTTATACATTTCATCATATTTCTCATACTCATCATTTGAGTAGGTTTATTTTATTTGGGGTTAATAGATGGGTAAGGAATTTTTGGTGAAAGTGAAAGGTTTGATGAAAGGTGGGGTGACTAGCGGTAAAATTTGTAACAGGTATGAATTTTTTGCTATGTCGATCCAAATACGGCCTAAATTCTCGCCTAGGGTTCGGATGGTGATCAAGTAAGTAGAAGCGTGATTTTCTCTATTCGGAAAAACTACTCCTCTGTGTCATTACTCACATATCACATATATCGAAGCTTTTTTGTTAGATTCTCACATGATTGATAATTTAAGTAGACTAATTGTGAGTTCCAGAAACTTATTGCTATGTACAATCGATGATACTCAGTGCATGAATACTCATGAAAAGAAGTAAAAACTATTGTGTACGTATTATCTTAAGTTTCTTAAGAACAAATCCTAATTCGAATGCTAATGCGAGATTTCTAGACAATTTTCATCATAGAAAAGGAAACAAGACTTTGTCACTAAGTACATTCACTAAAAAGAAACTATAAACTATATACAACCTACAATTTCCCTAATTTTTGCTATAGGTTTAAAGCACCCCCAAACATAATGATGCTTAGTCCTCGAAGTATCAATATATAAAGAAAAAAATTATCTAAGAACCGTGAGCAAAATTAGGGCTGGATCGCTGTAATAGAAAGTTATTCTAACATAATATATTATACATAAATAAACAAAGAAAACCAATAACACACTAAACATAACTATATACATTTAGATATATATACACAGTGGCCTACTCAAATTTACCATCCAGTAGGACCTGATGTTCTCGCGTCATCTCAAGTGAAATGCATTTCCTTAGCATTGTGCCAATAGATAATGGCTTACCAAATGGTGCTCCACTATTATTCCCCCGACTTGTTCAAATGTGCCAACATATCATTGTCGTCAGGGTAGCAACGAATGTACCTCAGGTACCATGAAACCTTAGCGAACGAATTATTATGTTCGCCAGGCACATAGAATCTACTTTAACCTAGTCGTTAAAAGTAGCCAAAAATTGTGGAAAATATGTCCTCATAATTCAGCAAGTGGTTACATGTAAAAGTAGATATTGATGCCAAATGGTGCGAGCTCTTTCCAGATTGGTGATAACACAATTTATGATATCAAAGAATGTATGACCTTTAGCAAGCTCATTGAATACTACACAGGCAACATCATTGGCAGTAGAAAAATGTCAATCTCCCATGATGTTCAAAAGGATGAACAACATCGCATTCCCCACGTTCATAGTCATGCTTGCTAATGGAATGGTAGTTTCTTTCCATCTGCCAGGTGCAATGCCTTCATCTTTAATTGCAAGACCATCACCATATGCTCCACGAAAAGCAAGCCATGAAAAGGAATGGGTAGAGTTCTGACTGATGTATGACCATGTTGCCGGCTCGTGATAGGGAAGATCCAAAGTTAGGGGAAGTGTTGGCTCAGAAAAAGAAATCTTGGGCATGATTAAATGCTTGTGTGTCTCCCATATAGGCATAAAAGTATGTAGTCAAACTTGGAGAATAAGTTTGGCCAAGTCGAAGAACTAGGGAAGACCACCCGATGTTGGTGATG
Source organism: Coptis chinensis (assembly GCF_015680905.1). Lineage (NCBI taxonomy): Eukaryota > Viridiplantae > Streptophyta > Magnoliopsida > Ranunculales > Ranunculaceae > Coptis > Coptis chinensis. The sequence goes on from NC_141456.1 coordinate 45,910,187, forward strand.
TAATCACGGAAATGAAGGCCATAAGCATTGGAATCCATTATAGCCTGGAATGATTGCTCAGGAATGATTCGTGATGTAGCCATGCTTGATGAAGATAGTTCAATAGGACCAGAGATAAAGATAAGGCAGGGAGTCCTAACATACTATCAATCAGTGTGAGAAAACGTCCAAAATGAAATAGTCACGTTGCGTGAAACAATGAGATGGTCGCAAGAGAATCAAGTATGTCTACCACGCCTGATAGATAAACTGATATAACACTACTAAAAAAATGACATATTATGACGTTTGTTTTTTATCTATCTTGACGGCTTTGTTAAAAACCGTCAAGATAATATTTTATGACGGCTATTGCAACATTATGTCGTGTATGACACAAGCGTCAAGAAAATATAATAAATTTATAACGGCTGTTGCAACATTATGTCGTGTATGACACAAGCGTCAAGAAAATATAATAAATTTATGACGGCTGTTGTAATATTATGTCGTGTATGACACAAGCGTCAAGAAAATATAATAAATTTATGACGACTGTTGCAACATTATGTCGTGTATAAGACAAGGGTCAATAAAATATAATAATTTTATGACGGCTGTTGCAACATTTTGTCGTGTATGATACAAGCGTCAAGAAAATATGATGATGTTTCTAAAACAGTCAAATTAGTAATAGAATAAACCGTCAACCTTCTCACAATTTTTTGGGCACTGGCTGGGTTGAACCATTTTCGCTTTCACTTAAACCATCAACAACTTAACAAGTAAAAATGACATTCAATTAAACCGTCAAAAACTTAACCTAAAAAAAAACCAAAATCAATATACTCCTCACTAAGAATTGAACCGTCAATAGACTCCTCACTTATGCACTACACTACAACTGTCATTTTCTAACGGAGCCAATTTTACATAAGTAACGGTTATAACTGTTATTTACAGTGTCACAGATATATCCGTTGGTAATGGAAAATTGGGAACAATCGTTAGAAAATAAATATTTAGAATGACGTTTTTTATTATTTTTAATAATTTGGTCACGCTTATGTAACATTTGTATCCGTTAGTAAACCAATAATAAAAAAATAAAATCGAAACAAAAAGAAAGAAAACCAAAAAAAATATCAAACAAAAAAAAACGAAATAACGAAAATAGATAGCGGGGAAATTTTGGTCACGCCCCTTTCTGTTCTCTCTCTCTCTCTCGTAAACCCTAACTAGTTAATTCTCTTCAACTCTCTCTCTCTCTTCCTATAGATTCCTCGCGACCTTTATAGTTGAAAGGGAAAGCAAAAAATTAAGGGAGATCTGGAGAGAAAAAAAAACTCTGAAGATTTGAGAAAGTCGATGTTTTCACTTCGTGCTAGCTCCTCCTATTCCTTTTGATTGATGTTCGAATTAATAAATAAAGTTAATCAATGTTTGTTTGAAAATAACAAACATAAAGTTTCGCGAACCAACGTTGATACATGTTTTTCAGTACTCTCTCTATCTGTCTCTTCATTTCGAATTATTTTTCTCAAATTCTCAATCTTCGGTTAAGTTCTAGGGGGTTTTGACGCTGTAATCTTTGAGAACTTGCAGACAAAGAAATTTGTTCTTGTTCATGGAGAAGGGTTTGGAGCATGGTGTTGGTATAAGACTATTGCTCGCTTGGAGGAAGCGAGTCCGATTCCCACGCCATAGATCACTTGGGATCCGGGATCGATCGAACGGATACATACAAGATATCAACCTTGGCTGATTACGCTTAAGCTCTTGATTGATTATTTACAGAACTTACGAAGAAGAAAATGTGTGAGTGTGCTAGTGATGGTGTGATCCAGATTATTCTTTCATATATTTTGTCCGTAATCTTTTTGGACAAGATTGTGATATATGCAGTTCTTCCTCAAGGTTATTTTTTGGTTGGCCACGGTTGTGGAGGTGCACGATCTCATATGCTTTGGAGTGTTGCCCAAAACAGATTTCAAAAGCAGTTTTTTTATCATGCTACAATGGTTTCGGATGGGCGAAGCCTTTTTGTGTGTTTTGAAGAGGTATGTTACCTGTAATTTCTTATGTGATCATAATTAAAACCAAATTATGGTCGTGAAGATGATACACACATCTTTCTCTTAGCTTGTGTTTCACCAACTGGCGACTCCTACTTGTGCTTTAAGTTAGTAACTTAGTACAGTCAAATGTCAATCATATATCTTTAAACTAAGAAATAAAATTTACAAACCCCTATTGGCTTTTGATCAGTCAAGTAGGACAGGCCCGTGGGACTCATACAATGATACAAGTAACTGGGTGGCCCAGCCTAACGATGTATCGGCTAGTATGTCTATATGTGTAGTATCTATTGTCTTCCAAAACTTTCAGTCAACTTGGATGACGCACACTGGTAATAACATATTGCTCTAGGAGTTAAATGTAATTCCAAGCTATAACAAGTTTACCTGCGGATGAGATCAAGGGATTGAAATACTTAAACTCGTCATATTGTTAGGGGTCAGATCATACGCATAAAACCAAACTCCTTAGTGCTTCCTTCATAGAGAGCTGAAATTAGAAACATCTCACTCATAAGAAGATATTGGATCAGAAGGCAGCCTCATGTTTTAAATATCATACGATATTTAATACTTCTAAAATACTTGCAACTGGGATTCTACTTTAAATTTTATCTTCTAGTGGGATTAAATTTACTTTGACGCACATCCTCTAACCCCAAATTGTCGAAAATTTTATCGATTGTCTGTGCATGCATGGTTTGTTATAGTTACCAATGCTAATCAATTCATTCATATTAGCCTGAAGTTTTTCCACTAGACATTTTGAATTATGTAGAACACAGATTCAACACCATCAATGCATCTCTCCATAGGTCTAATTTCTTACTTTTTTTTTTGCTTGGTAATTTTGTGTATACAGATCAGATATCCTAAAGTGGTGTACGTTTAGGGCTTAACCAACATGATTCTCTGTCATAGTGGCGTTGATCGTATCTCTTTTATTTAGTAGTTATATGATTATATTTTTAGTTTACTTAATTAAGCAAACTAACACATTCTTCTTCATATTATTTTTTAGGTTACAAGTGAGATAGCATGGTAGCTCGATTAAGTTTGTTTGAGATGGATCAATTGATTAGCAATTTGTTGGATGAGTTATATAAATTGCATTATTGTTGGATTATGACTTGATTTTGAATCAAGTGTTTGAGTTATTTAATTTTTTTCTTCGTGAATAAATCATGTAAGATGAACAAGTTCTTGGAATGATTTATGTTGGTAATAAAAGTATGATTCTTGTTTCCGTAATGGACTTGAGTTGTCAAGGTGTATGAATGCATTGGGTTTACAGGAATTTTCAGATTTACAGGAAAAAAAATGAAGAAGTTATGACGGCTTCCAAAGAACTGTCGTGTTACATACCAATTCTTGACAGTTTTTACTGTTAATTTATTGACGCTTTTGTTTCTCATGGCAACGCTTAAATAAAAACAGTCATAAAGAAGGTTTATTTCTTGACGCTTTTTCTAGTAAAATTATGACGGTTAAGTAAAACATGTCACGCAAAAGGATCCAATTATGACGTTTATAAATGAATTTTTGTCATATTAAGTTCGAGTATTTATGTCAGCTTCTTTAGAACCGTCATCAAAATTATGGCGCTTTTGGTTAACTTTTATGACAGGCTCTATAATGACGGTAGGTTTTTTAATGAAAAAACGTCATTAAACTTGTTTCATGATGGCTAAAAGTCGTCATCACAAGTCATTTTTTTAGTAGTGTAAAGAGAAGTATCCAATAAAGTCTAATGGGATTGATGAAAGAGTATGGAAGAAAATAGGTCCCTCCTGTATTCAAATTTAAAACAACAGTTTAAAATTTGATTGAAATGACTATTTATTAATAACAACTAGAATTATGACAATCCTAGTAGGCATACTCCTTAAACATATCTTAAGAAAAGAATACACAAAGACAAACAAACAATTTTGATTATTAGAGAACACAACGAAAAAATTTATTATTATTATTATTATTATTATTATTATTATTATTATTATTATTATTATTATTTTAAAAAAATTAGGAGAAAAATTATCATGGACCAGGATGACGATGATGGTGGTTATGGGGACGCAGATCATGCACAAGACTGTTTAGTTAATCAATCTGTTGGCTAAGTTGAAGCTGAATGTCCCCCTGGTTGGCAATGAGCATGGTTTGGTTCAATGTCATGCATTGCTTAATTGACGTTCTTGGAATTCCAGAAGACTTTTGATGATGATTTCTTGGCATGCGTGCAGTTCCCGCATGCCTTGATGAAGAAATCGACGTCCTGCCATTGGATTAAAAATGTTGTGCAGAGCATCTTCATCAAAGAAGTTGTCAGAGGAGGCTACATGTTCTTCGGTGTCTTGGGTGTCCCCCAGGTTCATGTGAGCCTCTGGAGTCCAAAAACATGGGACGCAATCATGGTTGAGTGTAATTAGGCACTCTATTTTGAGAGGAATGGTTGGGTATATAGATTGGAACTCCCAACGCAACATGATTTGAGTCACGCCTAGTTCTCCTGGTTCTGACAATCGAGTTCCAAAGAAATAGGATGATGCAAAAATCTTCCCTTTTAGTTTGTAGAACCCAAAGTAGATGGAGGAGGGGTTTAGAGATTTCAGATGTTTTTGAAGTTCCAACCACATTGTGGGCTAACCAGTGGAGTACAGCTCGTTGATTTTGCTGCAACGATCGCTGGAGAACAACATGGTTTTGGGGGCTAAGTTCGCCATAAGAGACAGTTGTAAGTATTAACTGCTTGACGGTGTCGAATATTGGTATCTGAAGATGTAGCTCAGGGTACATCATTGGTATTTGAATGATCTCAGAGATAATTTCTAGAATTAATTCAAACTACCGTTCATTGGTTCGGAAGAAGAATTTACCGTTTTCGAAATTGCTATGTCTATAGAACTTCATAACCAAATCTTTGGAATAAAAAACTTCCAAATGATGTAAAAGAGGCATCCATCCTCTTCGTATAATTTCAGTGTCAAAGTATGGATGAAACATGTCAAAGTATGGAAAAAAAATTGCTCGACCACTATACCTCTTGGTGGATTCATTGTAATTTGAATTTATGGAATAATGGAGAAGTTTGAGTGAAATGTATATGGTGAAAGATTTCAATCTTATAATAATTCACAGATCAGGATGGAATGAATGGTTAGATCCTGAATTAATGTGTGGACAAGACACAAGTGAAATATGTGTTGTTGTCGCACATTGCATAATTATGTAACAGTACATAGCAAATAGACGTAGCTATGCATGGTTGGTCTTTTAATGTCAGATTCCCAAGACAATTAATGGGGTGTTCACAATATTAGAAAATATAGAGGAAGGTTTCACATGGCAGTTAGACCAACACGTATTTTCTATCTTGTGTTGTCAAATAGGGCATTTAAAGTCACGTCCCTAAAACTGTTACTGAGGTATGCAAAGAGATAGAATGTGCGGAGAAAGGGGCCAAAATATAGTTACACCTACACGTAAATTTTGAATTGATATAGCAAACCTCAATAATGGAAGATGGTTAGATTTTATAGAGTTGCATGCGCGGCATTTGTTAGGCTTTCCTAAATAGTGTGCGCAACTTGCTTTGAACACAATGAGTCGAGATAGATTTATTTTTGTGAGTGATTGATTTTTTATTTATTTATTTATTATTATTTTTTATGGGTTTTTATGATTTTTTTTATGATAAGGTAAAAATACAATTAATACACACAAAAATTAAATAGGGAACTTCTCCATTTAATACGCAAACCGTACAAATGTTTGAGAATTATTTAACACACCACGTACACTAACATACAAAGCGACAAAGGAAAAAAGAGATATAGCAGGTTACATAGATCTAGATATTTTGGAGGATGTTATGCATAATTAACAATATTACAACGATAAATACTGTTATCAGGAAGACCTTGAATGCATCATCACGTTGCTGCTTTTCGAATTTCTCGATCGGATCCATTTTGTTGAAAAAGATGAGAGTTGGGGAAGATTAGTTTGTGGAGAGTGAGAGAATGGGATGAGTGAAGTATGGTGAGGAGGGTCAAATTTTATAGTCGAAAATATGACCATTTGGGGGGAAGCGTGCAAAATAGAGTCGTTGGGCCTAGTGGTGGATCAGACCGCTGGCATAGTTATGGATCAGTCTGTTGGACTTACTTTTTAGGCCCAATGCATAATGCAGCAGATTAACTCCAAATGCAACAGATTACTTTTTAGGCCCATTATGTCCTTAATTGTTCTGAAAATTTCAAACGTGGGTTATGGATTCATTTTAACTCAAAATGGGACAAATGAGCTACCAAAATGATCAGCATTAAAAATGTCATCTAATGGTATATAGCCAGCTCATAGTCAAACTTGTTTTTTAAAAAGGTGGAAGAAGCATGTACAAAATGTGAAGGGGTTGAGTCCTGTGGAAAGAGAACTCAACCCTTTATTTTTTTTTAAGGGAAACAGAACTCACCCCCCCTTTTTTTTTAAGGGGTTAAGTACTGTGGAAACAAAACTCAAACTTTTTTTTTTTTTTAACTATATACAAATGTACAAAGGAAGAGTAACATGTTTGCAACACTAGACGGCCAGAAGACTCTCCACGTAAAATCCTAGGCAACTGTCATGTCGGCACTGGAGCGAACCCAATCCATCCAGATTGTTGTGTAACCTTTATGTTTTAGGGGCCTAGGTGTAGGACGGTACCATCCTTGACCGTGCGAGGGTTGCAACGGTCTAATAATATTACCCTTATTACATATGGTATAGCCTCAAACTGCCCCAAAACGAACTCAAGTATGAAACAGCTAGGGGTTGGTATGGTGGAATCCATTGCCCGTGTCCCAAGTAGGCAACATCCGATGTTGAACACAAATCTCGTTGGGCACAGTGTTAGTGCTAGTGGAAAAAAACCGAATATATACATGTTGAGTCTTTTAACGTCAGATCCTCAAGATGATTTTCAACCTGTGGGAGCAACGACACGGCAGCGAAGTTTATCCTACTCAGCTGGTGTTAGACAAAAATATACCTTATACCGGCAAATATTGGATAGTAATTTAAGACCTGGACAGAAAGGTGTTTGACAATGCAAACACCACCCCATCCTTTGTGCACGTCGTTTATGAGCAAAATTACTACGACCATTACCTATTCGTGATGAGTGAGACTTACACCAAATGATTAGCTGAAGTTCGCGAGGAAGAGAGTAGAAAAGGGAAGAGAGGGAAGGAGGAGAAATCTTTGGTACCAATTGTTTACCAGAAGACACGTTTGCTCGATTATCAGAAGACATTTATACTCAGTTTTGAAATAAAGTTGTTGTGGACTACGATTCCGGTGCTTGCAACCACACACTCTAAGAGATTTAAGAGAAGAATAGATCGAAAAGAGGGCCCGGCTACCAAAATGGTGTACTTCCCCTTTTTAAAACACATGGAAGGAAGTACACCAGTGAATCTAGTAGTCTCTGTATACTGGATCTTAGAGAAGTGTCTTTACGATACCTGGAGAGCGTAACTCATGATAATGTTTAAGGCGTTGCCCATTTACTTGAAATTCGATGTTATCGTTTATATTTTTCAAAGAGATTGCCCCATAAGGGGTGACATTAGAGACAATGAAAAGACCAGACTATCGTGTTTTCAATTTTTTTGAAAAAATGTGTAATCTTGAGTTGTACAACAAAACTTTTTGACCAATTTTGAAATCTTTTTTCAATATGTGCTTTTCGTGCACTCTTTTCATGTTGGCTTTATAGGACTTTGAGAGATCATATGCATCACTCCGAATTTCTTCAAGCTCATTTAATTGCAATTTTCGCTTCTCAGCTGCAGTATTGATATTATAATTGAGGCTTTTAATGGCCCATAGAGCACGATGCTCAAGTTTAACCGGCAGATGACAAGGTTTTCCAAAAACGAGGCGGTATGGAGACATCCCTATGGGTGTCTTAAAGGCCGTTCAATATGCCCACAAGGTATCAGATAATCGGAGAGACCAGTCTTTCCACTACACCATAATAGGATATTTGCAACACAGTCTTTTTTTACTTTGCAACGGTTATTTACCATTAGCAAGTTGCCAACGCTATATAAGCGTTGGTAATGTTGTTAAGTGTTGCTTTAATTCGGGTGAATTTCATGAATTTATTTCCAACGCTTAAAAATCGTTTTAGAAGTGTTACAAATCAAAATTTCGAAAATTTCGCGAAAGAGGGAAACCAAAAAAAATCGCGCTCTATTATTTCGGTCGAAATATAAAAGATAACTTCCGTCTCTCTCCTCTCTCTCTCTCACCTCTCTCACTGCCATAGCTGCACCCACGGTCATAACCGTTGAAATCTTGTGTGAAAGTCTACCACTGCCGCTTTTAAGGTGACTACTTTCTCACCTTCCTCTTCTATTTCCATTAGCAATGAAAATAGTGAGTTTTTCTTAAAACTTGAAAAGGAGTGAGCTTTTGACAAAAGAAACTTGTTTTTATTGATCTACTGGTTAAATAAGATGGAACTCTACATCATGAACTTAAGGTTAAGGATGAGAAGACTCTCTTCGTGAGAAGTGAGAAGCCGATCGCATTTTTAATTTGCAGTCAATGCATGCGTGATTTTATTGTTTTGGATTTTATTGTTTAATTATTTTATTGTTTGGGTAGGAACCCTGATGAGATTCCATGGGCTGATACTGGAGCTGAATATGTTGTTGAATCGACTGGTATGTTTACCACCAAGGACAAAGCTGCTGCTCATTTGAAGGTTTGCTTTCGTGTTCTAGCCTCTAATGCTTGTTTATATTGACGGATCTGTGTTCTGTGGTTTGTAAATGTTTATAAAAATGGGATTATTATATTATAGTCCACGAAGCAGAGTTTTCTTATTGATACTATTTTGAAATGAAATAGTTGTAGTCGGTTAATTCTAAAATGGGGTTGTTATGTAGTTTGTTTCTTAGTATGTGCAGTGATCTGAGTCTATGCAAACGAAGTGACAGTTCAGAGTAGAATAATGATATTTAAAAGTAATTAAAATTTGTTTGGTTGGATATATATCTACTTAAATACTACTAATAAGATTGAAATGAATTTGATTTCATTTTATTCCTAGAAGAAATTCTATTGATAGGATTGAAATGAAGTGGATTTCTCTATTTCATTCCTGGTTGTGTAGTTTTTATGTATTGACTTTCTTGTTTGCCTCTACTATGGTTGCATACTAATTATATATATATTGTTTTCTAAAATGTGTTGGGTTGTCAATGCACAGGGTGGTGCTAAGAAGGTTGTCATTTTTGCCCCAAGTGCAGATGCTCCCATGTTTGTTGTCAGTGTCAATGAGAATGAATACAAGTCAGACATCAACATTGTCTCCAACGCAAGTTGCACTACCAACTGTCTTGCTCCCCTTGCCAAGGTTTGTTTATATTTCAATAGTGTTAAGATTTTCTGAAATTCAGGATCTCTGCTGTTAAAAAATGATTTCTTTTGTTAGTGACATGTTTTATAATATGGCAGGTTATCAATGATAGGTTTGGAATCGTGGAAGGTCTAATGACTACTGTCCCACTCCATGATTGGTAAGTTGAGGGCAGCGATGTTAGTTTCAGTTATGTGTTTCCTTTTTTTTCTTTGGGGATTGATTTGTATGTTTCTAAATGATATTTCGATTTAGCTACCCAAAAGACTGTTGATGGCCCATCAAGCAAGGATTTGGAGAGGTGGAAGAGCTGCATCCTTTAACATCATCAAAGCAAAGACTGGAGCTACCAAGGTATTTAGTTGAACTACTCTTCCATATCCCCAAGAATGTTTACAATATTTGGTAATAAAACATGTTACATTCCTTATGGAATAGCAATGTTTTCTGTTTTCTTTGTTACTTGTTACATTGTCGGTGATGCTTTAATAATTTATAATTGTATTGTCTTCTCTGGTAATGAAGGCTGTAGGAAAAGTTTTGCCAGCACTAAATGGTTTCGCTCACTGGAATGGCCTTCCGAGTTCCTATTGTTGATGTCTCTGTTGTTGATCTCACCGTGAGACTTGAGAAGAAGGCTTCCTATGATCAGATCAAAGCTGCAATCAAGTAAGGATTGTGTGTATTGTTTTTATCATCTTAATGAAAGTTCAACTACTAACTGTAATCAAGTCCCTGTGTATTCTAACTTACAAGTCTGCAATGCTCAGGGTGGAGTCTGAGGGTAAGCTGAAGGGAATCTTGGGGTACACTGAAGATGATGTGGTTTCCACGGACTTCATTGGTGACAATAGGTATGAATTGTTGTTGATGTTACGTTCTGGTGTCTTTTCAAGGAATGTTTGTTCAAAATCAAAGTTTAGTTAATTTTTCCAATGGGGCATTTGCTTTGTCATGAAGTCTCCAACAAACAAACCTTTGATAAAAATATTGTTTTTAAGATGTGGCTGCATTGAATTTTTTGAATTGCTTGTCCAGCCAAGTGGCTCAGTTGTGTGCTCTACAAATTTTCATAGTATTTTTAATACACGTGTTTTATGTTATCTTATATTTTCATTTGTTAATCTTGTTTTTTTAAAACTAAATTTGTTCTTCAAATTTTATGAAGGCATGGGATATGTGTCAAGGTGGTTGTAGTGAACTCTGTCCAAGAGAAACTTAATATGTTTTTCTCGATTAACCGATCTTTGTTTTTAAAAGTTCCTATTTTGTTATGCCATCATTCAAGATGAAGCTTCAAGTATTTGGTGAAAATGTTATAGGACAAAGCATTTCAGTTTTTTTTCTTTCCCAGTTCTTTTTGTGGTTGAAGTGTTTGGCCATTTCTGTTGACTCCTTTTGACATCACATGATGTCATTTGGTTTGGTTTTGAATTACATCAGTACGGTATGGGATCCTAGATGGTCTTTAATGTAGGTTATAGATGAATGATTAGTTTTTGAAACCTTGATATTTTCTATAATTTTCAGTGATGTTTTACCATATGTTGTATGACCATTTAACAAAAAATAAAGTTTTAATAAAGTAAAACTAAATACTGTTTATACTAAATACTATTTTCTATAATTTTCAGTAATGTTTTACCATATGCCTAGTATTGGAATCAATCCGCAATTCATTACGTTTACACATGTAACGATGGAATCGGATAAGTATATATGTGTACGAGAAACATCACCGCAGAATAGTGTTGTTATTATTGATATGAGTATACTTAATCAGCCGTTGAGAAGGCCTATTACTGCTGATTCCGCTTTGATGAATCCTAATTCTAGAATTCTTGCTTTGAAAGGTGAGTTGTTTGAAATTGAACTATTACTTTTTTAATTACTTATGATCTGTTGAATTGTTAATCTTAGCAGTAACTCCATCTGTCAGTGTCGTAGCATCCACCTCACAAGCTACTCGCGGTTTTAAAACATGGTCCACTACTGACTTTGCCCTCCTGATTTCATGCAATTCGCTTGCTACCAATGTGTGCACTTCAGAGGGAAAACACTAAATAGTAACTCCCTCTGCAGAATTCGCACCCTCTAAAGTTAAATACTCAGTGACTCCCTCTGAAGAGTGTTTCTCTGTAGTGTTATACTCCCCTACAGACGCTGCAGTTGTCGCACACTCTAGGTGAGATTTCTCTGCAGTGGAATTCACCGCTGCCTTCTCCGTAGCTTTCTCCGGAGCTTTCTTTGTCGGGTTGCGCTCTGCATCCTCATGGACAGCAATGCCCTCATGTACCACAGAGCCCTCATGGGCAGCATCAGCACTACCCTCATGCTCGTGCTCAAGATCCTCCTGATCCTCAACCACAACGCTAAAATTTGCAGCAGCCCCCTCATGTTCAACAGCAACCCCCTCATGTTCTTCAGCAGCCCTCTCATGTTCGGCAGCACTAGAAATCTCAGCAGCCCCCTCGTGTTTGGCATTAGCTCCCTCTTGATCAGTAGCACCCTCATGCTCATGGGATTATGCTGCCACAAAGGTTTTAACCTTGGAGTAGTTCCAGGTTTCTTTCTCAAAACTATGTACTTGTTTGTTAGTGTTCTTGTTGTGTGCTTGTTGCAACACATGTACAGCATGATTATAAAAATTAAGTTTGAGTGGTTTTTCCATTGTTTGTGTTGATTTTGAACGTTTTGTTGGCTTAACGGTATTCCTTATTGGCAAATCTTCTAATTGGGCATCAAGATTAACAATTTGGAAATTATTGATGCAAGGGGATACAACCGTTTCTCTCATTTCTTCACGCGTTATTGAAGCTTACTTGATTGATTAAAATTTGGACTTCCTTATTTCAGTAAAATTGAGCCGTTTGTTAGTATATGGTATAATAACAACCTTGAACAGATAAACTGACTGCAGTTTAGAATATTAATAGTCTAAAGAAGTCATCCATAAGCTTTAACTACTCTTCTGACATCTATTCTTATACGTGTTTAGGCTTTTGATGATGAAATTGGAATTCCATTCATGGAAACTAGTGCCAAAAGTTCTACAAATGTAGAACAAGCTTTTATGGCCATGGCTGCTGAGATCAAGAACCAGGTACTTATTTTCCTTTGAATTTTTATATTTGAGGATGAATGTTTAACTGAAGGGCTAATCTACATTACTCATTCTCAGAGTTTTGGGTTTCACTACTAGATACGATGCTTTTGCGGATTTTTCATTAATTTAAAATTATTTTTCTTAGAAAAAAAAATGATTGACTTTTGAGAAGATCTCCATCCTGGTCTTTTCAAGCAAAGTAGACATGATATTTCCGATGAGACCTGGGAATTTGGGATGTGGTAGACAATAATCATGGCAAATGGTCAACTTTTGTTTTTGTTTACAATTTAATTTGTTGATGCATTTACTTGTTCGGAGTACTAATTCAATGTAAATAAATCACATTGCAGTTCTAGTAAGTGTGGTAGTAAGTGTTTAAGTCGACCATGTGTTTCCTCAATGATAAATAATACTATTATAGCCACATAAATTTGTTTGTAACAATATGTGTCTCTGTATATTTATGATTCTGAATTTCTGATTGCTTTCCAGAATGGCAAGTCAACCGAGGGGTTGAACAATGCTAGGCCTCCTCTTTGTTTCGGATCCGAGGACAATCTGTTAGACAGAAGACTAGCTGTTGCTCTTCTTAAAGGAAGTATATGCAGGAGAATATAGATTTCTGTCTTGACCATTTGCACTGTCATGGCATGTAATTCTACCCTACTTTACTGGGAGGAAAGACCGGTCAAGCCTCACCTTGATTTATGTTCTTTCTTGTTATTTCAAATGTTATTGAAATTCAATTCTTTGTAGGTTATTTAATTTTTCAATTTTATGGGTATTCAGTGACACAAAATTGTGGATGCCATTCATTTTTTGTAGGTTTAGATGGTCTCGCTACAAAATATGAGAAATTATTATTTTTTAATCAGCAACACATTAGCAACGGTTTATAACCGTTACAAACGACTTTTAAATTAATTTTTTAAAAATTAACTAACAACTTTGCAACGCTTAAGAACCGTTGGTAATATTTTTTAACAAATTACTAACGCTTAGAAAGTGTTGCAAATGTTTTAAATTTGACTACACACTAGTTATAAAAAGCGTTACAAATCATGACTGCAACGGTTAATAAGCGTTGGAAATTTCTGTTTGCAACGGTTAATAACCGTTGCAAAATTCTATTTGCAACGTTTATTAACCGTTGCAAATATTTCCAACATTTTGCCCATGCTATATTTGCAACACTTAAAAAGCGTTGCGAAAATTATTAGCAACGGTTTTTTGCCGTTGCAAATAGCCTGTTATGGTGTAGTGTTCCTAGATGGATTAACTGTTTTCTCTAAAATGGACTTAATATCTCTATTAGAGACTTCTACTTGGCCACTGGTCTGAGGATGATACGGAGTGGCCACCTTGTGGGTGACTCCATATTTCTTTAATAACAACTCAAATTTTTTAGGGTTAGCTAGTATTACCCCCCCCCCTACTAGATAAGCCAATTAGGTCTCCCCCCTAAGTACACACAAAAAATAAGTCAACTTGGGTTGACCGTGTTTCTTTTGTGTGTATTTTGGGGGAGACCCTAATTTCCTAATTGGCTCATCTATTGGGGGGATAATACTCGTTAACCCAAAATTTTATTACAAAAATATTTTTCTCCATCACTAATGATAGCTCTGGGAATACCAAAACGAGAGAAAATATTTTCTTTTACAAACAAAACGACAATCTTATGATCATTAGCACGACATGTCATTGCCTCAATTTATTTTGACACGTTGTCAACAGCTACCAGGATGTAGAGAAAGCCATGAGAATTTGGAAAGGGACCCATGAAGTCGATGTCCCAAACATAAAAAATTCGACAATTAGAATTGGATTTAAGGGCATCATATTGCGTTGAGTAATGCGTATTAGTTGTTGGCAGCGAGTGCATGCTTTGCAATGCTCATGTGCATCTCTAAACAGTGTTGGCCAATAAAAACCACATTGTAGAACCTTGGCCGCAGTTTTCTTACCACTGAAATGACCACCACAAGATTGTTCATGGCAGAAGGATAACACGTCATTATGTTCCCAGTTGGGAATGCAACAACGTATTAGTTGGTCTGAACAATACTTGAAGAGGTAGGGATCATCCCAGAAATAAAATTTCACAGTGGAGAAGAACTTTTTTCGGTCATCACGAGACCAAGATGAATGGACTTCCTTAGTAACTAGGTAGTTTAATGTATATACTCTTATTACACCCTATGAAGTTACTTGTCTTATCTTACTTTTCCTCTTTTAATTACTCTCCTCCTTTTTCTTTCCTCTCCTTTCTTTTTCTCACCACTTTCTTTATATCTCTTTCTCTTTCTCTAACTGCCTCTTGTGGTCCGTTGATCTTCTTTCAATCTAGCATTCCCTGTCTTTCCGCATGTCGCGGCGGTTTCCATGCAGTTAGGTTACCGCGGATTCGATCCCCTGCTGCCGGTCTTGTACGTATCTCCTATATTGCATCGGCCCACTTGATCCACAAAACTCTCATATCATGGATATGCCCTATACAGATGCCCCTCTCAGTTTGGTTGGCATTCGGCGGTCCCTATATGGTCCGCGGATAGCCAACGGAACCAAGAACCACTCTCCTCTCTCATTTCCCCTCTTGGCACGTGCTCCGTCAGCATTCACACGTGTTCAAAATGCACGCATATCAACCCTATCTTTCCGCTTTTTTAGGCCCCACGTGTCACCTTCCTCTTGGTCCTTTTTCTCTGGAGATTACCTCTTTGCCCCTGTCTCTTAGAATCCCGCTCAAACATCTCTCTTCCCTTAAAACCCCCACTCCAATATTTTATTCTCACTTCATCTTCTAGCTTTTTCCCCTTCCCTTTACTGTTCTCCATTTTCGTGGGCTCTCCAGCTTCGTTCAAGTCTTTCTTCCTCTTCGCTTTGTTACCCCTTGCTGCCTTGCATCTCAAGTTTGTCTCCCTCTTTTCTATCCCATCAATTGTTATCTGGTTATAGTTATTTGCGCTACTTTCCATCTTTTTCCCTTCTTATTTTGTTCTCTCCATTGTCGCTTCAGTTGCGTTCCTCTCTTTATTTATTCTGTCATGTCAGAGTCTGAATCAAGGAGCACCTCATCCACTAGATCCACTGGGTCGGAGTCCTCTACTCCCAGATCTAGCGGTCAGACTGCGGCTAGATCTAAATCCCCGGACTAGGGCTCTACCAGCCCTGTTGCTGAACCGTCTACTTCGGGAAGAAAAACCACTCTTCCTCCCCCACCGTCGTACCACTGTAGACCTAACTTAGATGCATTTAAAGCTGCTTATGGTATCTCGGCTGACGTGGTACTTGAACACGTGCCTGGCATCACCCAATTCCCTCATTTGGTAAAGCCGCGGCCCGGTTGCCTTATCGCTACTGTAGGCCAGATAGCGGCTGGATTGCACTTTCCATTAACCCTTCTTGATGTCGAGGTATGCAACCACTTCAACATTCCACCGTGCCAAGGCATAGGTAACTTCTGGCGTATCTTTTATGCCGCGAATCATTATAATGAAACCCACTCTCCGAAAATCCAACTCTTTGATATGATAGCTCACTATTATATAAAAAAGAGCACCAAACTTGGTAGTATAGGGTACCAGTCTTTCTGTACGCGTCTGCAGAAAAATTCCTTTGTCCTCCACATCACTACTTCTGATAAGGTCTGGCATTATTATCCTTTGTATGTGTCGGGTAGTTTTATCTCCGCTGACCTTCCCTCTAAAGTTTCTCTGAGGAATCTCAGTTTCCTTAAACGTGGTACGTAAAATCTTTTGATCCGCGATGCTGCTTTCTAACCTTGATTTTAATTTGTCTTTCTTTTTCGATTCAGGTTGGAGACCAGACTCGCGATCCCAAATTTACCCCGGAATATCCTCTGAAATATTTCAAGGACTCCGTGATCTGGGAATTGCCCAGTGTGAAGTTCTCGGCATCGATCCAGAGAAAGGTAACCCTCTTCTTCTCGATCCCTCGTTGAAAAACATTGGTAAATACCAAGGACCCCTATATCGCCCGCCACCTCCCAAAGAAAGACATCCCAAATCCTCCCCGCTCCATAAGAGAAAGGCCCACAAGTCCTTCAAGTACACCACCAAAATATACCATTCCCAAGCCGTTGCTAGACGATCCGCCGCTCAATCCCATCCAGCTGTCCCAGATACCACCGCCCCCTCTTCGTATTCCGCTTTAGCGGACTGGGAAGATGATTTTGCTCATCAGCCTTCTACTACTCCTACCCTTGCCATGGCCCCCAACAAGCTAAAACTATGGGACAGCGACTCTGAGAGTGATGAGCCCACCGAAGTTGCGGCTAAAAGCCCCCCAACCAAGATGGCTCGGACCGCGCCATCAAACTCTGCTGAACCACCTGTTGCACAGGCGCGGCCCATGGGTCCCGTGCACCGTCACGGGAAAGACCCCCGCCCATCGGGGCCCCCATCTTCCAGTGCGGCTGATGTGTGGCAACCTCAATTCAAGGCTAGAGATCGTGCTATTACTATTCGGGACTCGGCCTTAAAACCTGCCGTCGCGGCATCCCTCTTCTTCAGCTCTCATCTTCCCAAGGACCAAGCCTATGGTGACTCTAGCTCACTGGCCTCTCATAGAGCATCTATCTACCATGGCTGGGAAAAGGTTTGTTTCTTATCTTCTTCTCTATCCTTTTTATTACACACCTTTGTAACCGGTTTTATTTTCAGCTGAGTCTGGATGTTGGCTATGTGTTGCGCGGCCTCACCAGCACCCTAGAATCTCTGGAGGTCGCAAAACCGGAAATTTAGGGGCCCGACGGTTGGAAACCAAGGTATGCCACACTAGAGAAGGACCGAAACGATCTTCGAATCGTAGCTGTGAAGGCCCAAAGAGCTCTCCAGCAGGTTGAAGACAAGCACCACGATTATGTAGCGGGTGTTCGTTACTTCCAAAATGGAGAGCCAGAAGGAGGCGAATAAGCTTGCAATCCAAGCCGCTGTGGACCAAGCCGTGAAGGATGCCGCGGATCGCTTCCGAAGTCTAGTGGAGAAGAAGATTGCCCACGAACTTAACCAACAGCTTGAAGAGCTCATTGTGGCCAGGCGTCTTCTTCCAGCTCTAGCTCCAGTACTTTAACCTCAAATCTCAGCTCCTACACCGGTCACTTCCCCCATAGAAGCTGCTACACCAGTGCTACCCCTACCCACTCCCAGTGCAGCTACCTCACCTATATTTGTGGATGATGATCTTGCTTCCGCTGTGGATGTGGATGGAGTTTCCTCTCATCAAGACGTGGTAGAAGAACAACAGTGACGCCGCTACATTGTTTGAATGTATTTGGCCTTTGTATTTTTGTACTTTTGTAATCCACATACTGTGTTTGATAAAAGTTGAATTAGTGTATATGTTTTTTGCCTGTTTTTCTGGGTATGCCCAGCAGGTCCTCCATCGAATGTGTTTGTTTGGTTCCCTCATCTCATATTGGGCAATTAAAAACTCTTTAAGAAGTGTAATTTCAAATCGTACTTTGAGGTTTATGTTGAGTTGTGAAGCAAGTTTAGCGTAGCTTTGTTTCCCAAATTGACTTCTCCTTCTGCGAAGTTTGCAGCAACCCCACTGTCTTTGGGCGGATGCAAAGCCTGATGGGGCACTCGATTGCCCCCATGTTTGTTTCGGACCTGTGGTCTGCGAAGGACTCGTCCCCCCTTCTGTCTTTGGGCGGCTGTGAAGCCTGATGGGGCAACTCAATTTGCCCCCCATGTTTGATTCGGACATGTGGTCTGCAAAGGGCTCGTCACCCCCCCCCGTCATTGGGCTGCTATGAAGCCTGATAGGGCACTCGATTGCCCCCATGTTTGATTCGGACTGGGTCCCGGGCGAAGAACTCGTCCCCGCTGTCTTTGGCCGGCTGTGAAGCCTGATAAGGCAACTCAATTTGCCCCCAATTTGATTCGGACATGTGGTTCACGAAGGGCTCGTTCCCCCCCCCCGCTATCTTTGGGCGGCTGTGAAGCCTGATGGGGCACTCGATTGCCCCCATGTTTGATTCGGACCCGTGGTCCGTGAAGGGCTCTTCCCCCCTCTTTGTCTTTGGGCGGCTGTAGAGCTTGATGGGGCAACTCAATTTGCTCCCATGTTTGATTCGGACCTGTGGTCCTTGAAGGCTTCGTCCCCGTTGTCTTTGGGGGCGGCTGATGGGGCACTCGATTGCCCCCATGTTTGATTCGGACCTGTGGTCCGCGAAGGACTCGCCCCCCTCGCTGTCTTTGGGCAGCTGTGAAGCCTGATAGGGCAACTCAATTTTCCCCCATGTTTGATTCGGACATGTGGTCCGCGACGGGCTCGTCCCCCCCGCTGTCTTTAGGCGGCTGTGAAGCCTGATGGGGCAACACAATTTGCCCCCCAGTTTGATTTTCTCTACTTTCTATACCGATACACACGCAAGCCTTGTATTCTTTATTTATCGACAAAATAAACTTTGACATGAACATCATTTGTCGGTCTTCATAACTGTCACCACAATACTCTGTGTTTAACAGAATTGTTAACATACCCTACTCATGGAATTTTTTCAATATCCTAATATTCCATGGCTTCTCTATCTTGTTCCCCGTTACTGTCTGCAACCCATACGTTCCAGAATTCCCCTTCTCTCTGATGATGTAAAGTCCCTCCCAGTTTGGCCCTAACTTTCCTTCATTTTCCTTCTTGGTGGCCGGGGTCACTCTCTTCAGTACATAGTCTCCCACCTTGAAAGATCGCGACTTTACCCGTTTATTATATTGTCCCTGTAAAGTTCTATGGTACTCTTCCAACCGAATACGGGCGACTTCTCTTCTTTCCTCAACCAAATGCAAGTCCGCTGCTAATATCCTCTCATTCATCCCTGTTTCCACAACCTGTGTCCTTAGTCGTGGACACTATCATCTCGACTGGTATGACTGCCTCTACTCCATATGCCATTGCGAATGGTGATTCCTTAGTGGATGTTCGCGGTGTAGTACGATACGCCCATAACACATGATTTAACTCATCCGCCCATGCGCCTTTCGCTCCTCCAATTTACTCTTTAAATTATCCATTATGATTTTGTTCGATGCCTCAGCTTATCCATTTCCTTCTAGATTGTAAGGGGTTGAAAACCCCTGCTTCACTTTAAACGCCTGAAGAAACTCTCGCACCTTTCCCCCTATAAATTGCGTTCCGTTATCTGCGATGACTGTATGCGGCAGCCCAAACCTACAAATGATGTTCTCCCATAAGAACTTCTTCACGTTCTCTTCCTTAACCTGTTGCAAGGCCACACCCTCCACCCATTTGGTAAAATAATCAGTCGCAGCCAACATAAACCTCTTTTTTCCACTCGCCATGGGTAGAGGCCCTACAATATCCAGTCCCCACATGGCAAACGGCCAAGGGCTGAACACATTATGTAGGGGCTCAGCTAGTGCATGTATGAAAGGTGCAAACCTTTGGCATTTCTCACATTTCTTGGCGTACTCCGTGACATTTCTCTTCATATGGGGCCAGAAATATCCCTGTGATATTAGCCTGTGAGCAGTTGTTCGCCCCGCGGAATGACTCCCGCAATCACCTTCATGTACCTCAGCCAGAACTTCTTGAGCCTACTGCGGACCAATACATTTTAACAATGGTCCGCTTAAATTTTTTCTGTAAAGGTCATCCCCCAGCACTGTGTACCTCTGACTCAACTGTTCTATTATGCGCCTCTCTTGCTTATTTTCTATCTCTACTCCTTTCAAGAAAGCTTTTATCGGTTCCATCCAACCCGGATCCCTCTCCGTGGTGAGCTAAACCCCACCCTCCTCTGATGTACTGGGTTTGCTCAAAACCCTAACTTCAATAGCCCGACCCTCAGAACCAGGAAGAACCACCGCAACATAAGCCAATGCATCAGCGTGTCTATTCTCTCCGCGGCCTAGGTGGGCAAAAGTTATTTTGTCGAACTTGCTTGCTTTACGCTGCAGGATTTCCAGGTACCTCGCCATCCTTGAGCAGTGAGCCGCAAACCCTCCATTGACCTAACAAATTACCAAATTGGAATCTGAGAAAATAGACAATTCGTTTACCCCCAGATCTTTGGCCAAGTCTAGTCTAGCTATCACCGCTTCATACTCAGACTCATTATTTGAAGCTGCGAACCCTAGTTTCATAGATAGCTCAATTTGAGTGTTCTCCGGAGTCACTAGTACGACCCCAATTCCATTTCCTGTATCAGTTGCTGAACCGTCCGCGAATACTCTCCACCCATTGTGGATATCCCAAGGATCTAAAGGGTCGCGAATAACCTCCCTTCCAATTCCATTACCATTTCCTCTCCCCCAAGTGGGGTCCTCAGCCGGAAATTCGGCCAGAAACTCCGCCATGGCTTGCGCCTTTTCTGCCGTCCTTATTTGATATGTAATCTCATAAGAACTGAGTAATACCGCCCATTACAGCATTCTATCTGACTTCTCGGCCTTTAACGCTTGTTTGAGAGGCAAATTTGTTACTACCACCACAGAGTGAGCTTCGAAGTAAGGTTTCAACTTAAGAGCTGAAAATATCATGGCCAAAGCGTACTTTTCAATCCTACTGTACCGGGACTCTGCGTCTAGTAAGGGTTTTGCTTTGAAAGTACATAGGCTTTTCTATTTTGTCGATCACCCTCACCAAAACTGAACTTATCGCATACTCGCTAACACCAAGATACAAGTGCAACTTCTCTTCCTGCTACGGCCGCGATAGCAAGGATGCTTTCCCTAGATATTCTTTCAATTCCTGGAAAACCCCTTCACATTCCGCGATCCAATGGAAATCAGGTGTTTTTCTCAGCAAGCGGTACAGAGGCCGACATTTATTTGAAGATTTGGAAATGAATCTATTAAGTGTCGCGACTCTGCCCGCCAGCCTTTATACTTCCTTCACATTCTGTGAGGACGACATTTCAACCAAAGATCGAATTTGCTCTGGATTCGCCTCTATGCCATGATGGGTGACTATGTAGCCCAGAAACTTCCCTGACGTAACCCCAAATGTGCACTTCTTGGGGTTGAGTTTCAGCTTATGCTTGCGCAGTATGGCAAAAGTCTCATAAAGGCCTTCTAAGTGCTCTTTCTCCATCATATTTTTTCCACCATGTCGTCAATGTATATTTCAATCCCCTTTCGAATCTTGCCTTCAAACATCTTTTCTCCCAACCATTGAAAGGTAGCCCCTACATTTTTTAAGCCGAAGGGCATCCTGGTGTAACAATAGGTACCACCCTCCACTACAAAGGTGGTTTTCTCCTGATCTGGCCCGAACATTGCGACCTGATTGTATCCCATCGAGGCATCCATGAAGGAAAACACCTTGAAACATGTTGTTCTATCTACTAACTCATCCACCCGGGGCATAGGGTAACAATCTTTGGGGCATTCCTTGTTTACATCTGTGAAGTCGACACACATTCTAACCTTGCCATTCTTTTTCGGTACTGCGACCACATTTGACAACCATTCCGTAAACTCAACTTCCCTGATTATTCCTGCCCCCTTCAGTCGTATCACCTCTTCGCGAATCCCTTCCGCGTATTTGGGCCTTATGCTTCTCATTCTTTGTCTTACCGACTTAGCATCTTCATTCATATGCAAATGATGACATGCATATTCTGGGTCTAAACCCGTGATATCCACGATAACCCATGCAAATATATATGTATTTTCTGTTAAAAACTGCACCAGCTTGCACTTCCATTCCTCTGGCAATTCAGCTCCTACTGAGGTAAACTTTTCCTCATCTCCTACCCCAATGTTCACTACCTCCAGCTCATCCAATGTTTTAGGTCCTGGCAAAGGCTCGTACATTTCCGCGGCCACTGCCTCCTATGATTGCTACGATGATCCTAGTTCGCGTGACGACCCCTCCCTCATTATGTCGCGGACAATACTCTTTACTGTAACCTGATGGATGTTCTGCGCTGCCACTTGATCCCCCCTTATCTCATACATACCCCCACTTGTAGGGAAGCGGATCACTTGATAAAAGGTTGACGGGATAGCCTTCATTTTTTGGATCCATCTTCTCCCTAGAATGGCATTGTATTGAGAACTAGAATCCACCACCATAAATCTAGTGAATACCGTTGTCGGGCCTGCTGTAACTGGTAACACCAATTCTCCCATGGGCTCTGTCATACTGCCATTGAACCCATACAGATTGGTTTGAGGAGCTTTCAACTGATCTCTAACGATGTTCATCTCCTCCATGGCCCCCTTAAACAACAAGTCCATTGAACTTCCGCAGTCTATCAACACCCTTTTTACCAGATAATTGCCCATCGCTATAGTAATCACCAATGCATCCTCGTGCGGGGAAATTACTGACTCCAAGTCTTTTGGGATGAACATTATGCTTTCCTCATCCCTCATGGTTCCTCGAACTAACCGCGGTATGCTCACCACCTCATTCACCTGTTGTAGGTTAGCTATCTTTCTCATTTTTTCTCTGTGTGCATTTCTTCCCAGGGTTTCTCCGCTGAAGATTACATTGATGGTACCTAGAATTCTAGCTGGAGTTGAAAAAAGCACGGAACACGTTATTATTTGTGTCGTTGTTTGTGTTACGTATCTTTTGTAAATCTTACTTAGCCTATTAAATATTGATTAGTATAGTGGCTAGCAAGGTATCAATCCTACTCTAAATAACTAAGTGATGATAATAGAAATTCCTAATTTAAATTACTCTAATGGATGCAAGTAAAAGATGTGGCTAAGTAATAATTAATATATGGTTGATTTGATTTGAGATTTAAACTATGCATAAACTAAACTAAATTAAATATATGAATATGAATCAAGAGAAAGAATATCTTGGGAGAGATGAATCCACCAAAATCATAGAATTAGTCTAATAAATCTATCTATCATGCTTAATATAAATCACCAATAGAAACTCACCATACCTACAAACCTTTGCTCATAACCATGATGATAATATGTGGCTTTCAACGTGCTTTCTATCTTTCCATCAAATACTTCTTCAATCTCCAATGATATCTTCTATCTAACCAAATTGTGCTTTAAATGGCATTCAATATACAACTCTAGGTGCCATGGAAAATCCACATGTGGCATTAACCATACAACTAATTGAGGTGCCATAAAGAATCCAATCATCACACTAGAACACTAAAAACTAGAAGAAAAGAATCTAGGGTTTGTGGTATTTGGCTCTACACAATCATGAATTACCCTAAGACCTCCTAACCTCCATAGGAGCGTTAGATCAATGGACGAATAAGAAGAAACTCAATGAGGGATTTAAACTAAAACATGATAGAAGAAGAACTAAACTAAAACATACGAAAAAGGCTTCATTTCCCCTCCCAAGAGAAGGGAGATTAGCCCCTCATACTATGCTATGAACACAATATGAAAAGGAATAATCTTTATAGCTATTAATGGTGAAAAGGTCTGAACTTTCTTCTCTCTTAATTCTAGATCTAAGATGCAAACACTAAATTTCCTAGATAATGTAAACTCAGGTTTTTGTGCCTTATATATTGGCTTACATGCTCGTCTGGATAGAGATCCGAATTCTATGTTTATTTGGTGTCAAATTCTCTATAATCTTTCTATAAGCAATCTGAGAAAAGTTCAATTCGTTTGGACCAAAATTGGACGTGGCCCACTTTGCCTTTCAGGCTATTTCCCAAGCTGTAGCTTCTGACAACTTTCAGTTTCCTAATTCTTGTGAAACTCTGACTTCTTTTCCATGTTGATCTCATCTTTCTATGAAGTCGAAATTAAGGCTTTGAGATCAAATTGAAGACTCTTCTAACTCAATTATTATCCTCTTTTAGAGTCCCATTAGGCTTGGCACTTATGGAGACAAATATGATGTTTTTGCCCTAGGCCTTTAGCTGTAATTCCAAGTGACTCCTTTTTTACTTGTTTGACTTCTTTTCCCTCCATATTTCATATTTAAGTTCTTTGACCTACAAAAACTCAAATTGCATCATATTAGAATATTTAAATATAAAATGGAGACTGACATACACATAATTGGGGTTATAAATCATTACTTTTGAGCACTTATCACAACCCCCAACTAGCATTTTGCTAGTCTCTTAGCAAATATGTGGTATACTAGAGAAGTGTTCAAAGCTAACAATACTAATTAAATAATAAACTAACTCACTTTCGCAGGTATCGCGGTTATATTTACCATATGCAACAAGGCCTTAAACCTTTAAGTTACCCTTAAAGGACGAGTTATAGCCTCGTGAGGGTTTTCAGTTGATATACCCACAAAATCAATTTTACATATGAACTATGGTGAAATCTAGAGAAAACAACTTTTTCAGTTAAAATGTCTAAATCAAAAAGTTATTACTTATCATACCCATGATCATAAAACATTAGGCTAAGGTTCTATTCATAAAGATAGAAAAGATTGACTAATCATCCTAACTAGAGCTTATTCATTTTTAACCATTTTGATTCCTTTCTCTTTTCCAAGCAACGGAATTTCTACCTCACCTTTGGATTAGTATTTCGACTTCAAATCTCACCATTTCATACACTCACAAGCAAATCTCTCTCAGATAAGTTTTCTATTTTACCTCTATATGCAGGGAAATGAGTAAAAAATAGAGCATCCCACATATTTAGTTAGAAAGACGGAAATTTGCAAATATATAAATAAAGTCTCATGGAAAGAATGTCAATCACATTTGAAGTGTCGGGTCCTTCACTTTAACATCCTCTCACCTATTGTACACTTCATATCATACTTTAGTGATAAGTCTGGGTATTAAAACAGGGCTTAGGACAGGTTAACAAGAAAAGGGTAAAAAGGATTCAAAAATTTCTGAGAATATACTAAAGACTTTGTGCTTTTGACCTTCTTGGAAATTTTCTTCACTTGTAGACTGCAACACTTGAACTCTATCACTACTTTTGCTCAATTATTTATATTTCTTTTTTCTTTTTTTCTTTTTTTGAGCAAAATGAATGATTTTCTTCATTTGACTTTGGTAAAATTTCCTTCAAAATCTTCTTTGTTCTAGCTTTCTCTTTAGTTCTTTAGAAATCCTCAGAAATATGGATAAGGCTTATAATATGGGATATACTCCTTATCTGGAGTTGGGTTTAAGATGATTGGTTTAAGAATAAAAGGTTTAATATATAAGGCTCAAAAGTGGTTAATATGATAATCCTACTAGGTGGGATAAAGGCTGATTGGTTCACTATTTGACTTATCAGTATGATATTCCGCTTTGAATAGACTACAAGACCTAATGGCTATCTCCCCAGTTGATGCCACCTCGTGATTGACCAAATCAAGAATAAATGAGACTACACAACGAATTTAAGCACAGAAAAATGGTTGAGTCAACTTGGACTCAGATTTACATAAAGACTCTCAAAGGAATTAAAATTGAAAGGCTTAAGTCTCACAGGTCAAGTCTCTGTACTAATCCTCTAGTTTGGTAGAAGTTTAAGTTGCTCTTTCATTTGAAATTCCTCTAGTGGTGTATTATATGAACTTACTTTAGACTAAGACTTTTATCAGTGAGATCTATTTCTAGTAATAGAAACTTAGTCTAAAAGTCTTACTAATCCTGGTCATGACTTATAATTTCCTATTTCATTAGCCCGGTTTAAGCGATAAAAATATACTTTTCACCTAGAATCACCATAATTCACATATAAACTTTCCAAATATTGTAATTAAAATATTGCAAAATTTTAATTCTCACCCCCCTAACTAAATTAGGCATTGTCCTTAATGACTAAATAAAATAACTGAAAGCTTACCATAATTGAAATAATCAGAGAAAAGGAGGGATATTATCTTAAATACGTGCAAAATTACATCAGCTCAAATCTGTAGAATTTATATCTTTAACAAAAGAAATAGGAGTAATGATTCGTGAGGAATAAAATTACTACAACGACTAAATATTTGTCATGTGCATGTCCATAGAGTTATATGTCTCCAAAAAGGTGGAGGTAGAATGTAAGAGTTACATGTACAAATGACATGACTGAAAATTTTAAACAATGAATAATAATAATAATACTAATAATAATAACTTAAATTAATAGTTTCATTATTGCAAGATTTGTCTCTGCCTACAAATAAGAGTGATAAAACCATAATAGACAATCAAGTACATGAGTGATCATTTTAAGAAGTACTGGAATACATAATCCTAGATAAAGGACTCTATTTCGATTTTGGATGACCTCTCTTTTGAACGGATGTTTCACTTTGTTGTTCGAGGAGGCGTAATAATATGTTCCATCAACTCCCTATCATTTGAATATTCATCTCCTCCTTGTTTTTCTGATAATTATACAATTTGTGCATACCCCTAAATAGTGTTAAACCCATGTCTCGCACATTCGGATCCATCTGAGCATCAAAGACACTAGTGTTTTCAAAATAAGGAGGTGGGGAATCAGGGTCGTGATGAGCTGGTGTCATACCAAAAACTGGTTCACCCTCGTATGTCAATCAATAAACTAGGCTCCCAAAATCCAGGTGGACAGTGTAAAATCTGCCTAGGAATCTGTCCTTCTTTAAGTTCTATTCCTTCCGCCTCAACTATTTCTGCACTAAACAATTCTAACTCGCACAAAAGCCTAGTGATAAAAGCTGGAAGGATGAGATACCCATGATTTGCATTTTTCCTCTCCATAATATTCTTCATTATAGTTTTTCCCAAACAAATTTTGCTATCCCTCTTCATTAGCATAAATAGAATATGACCACCAGGTTCATAGATCGTAGAAAAATTACTCGACCCAATGACATTATCACAAATCCAACGATATGTCAAATTTTGATTCACCTGAAGGGAGCAAACTTGGACACGATTTGCAGAATCTACTTCTACTTTTTCTCCAAGCACGGCTCGATAATCACATGATTGTTTCGCCTTTGTTTGTGGTCCATAGTGTGCTGAAATTCCCATTTTTTCGACTAGAAAAGCAGGAGTGATGATGGTGGGTTCAGAGTCATTATCTCAATACAATTTCATTTTCCCATTCACCTCTTCATAATCGATTCTGCAGTCGTAGAAACGGCGAACAATACCTTCATGATATTTGTCTCCATTAGAATAAAATAGACAGTCCCAACCCCGAGTTTCGCATTCTTCTTTTAAAAATCCGTTCATGGCATTGTTATCAAACAACTCTCCATAACAAAGTTCAGCGTGAATCTTTCGTTCGGTCGTCATGTTCAACTGTTTGCGAACTTGTCCTCGAGCTGTCATAATGCGTATGGCCAAAAGAGAGGGTAGGATAACACAACAACACCACAGGACAAATACTGCAAATAGTTGCTCAGTAAAAAAAAAAATCGTCCTGTACACAAAAACCTTGTTTCTCCGAAAATTTTCAAGCCTAACTACGGCACCATTCCTTCTTCACAGGTCAATACCCCTAAATACCTTCACGTTTTTCCCATTCTCCTCCGACAACAGCCAACCAAAAAAAGAAAAAACAGAAACCCAAATTCAAATCGAGAATTTCAACAACCCATAACGAAGCTGAGTAGTGATACGCAGGCATCGCGGTTAATATGGAAAGCAAGACGTCCAAATTTGGAATTGACCGGCGGTCAATCTTGCCGGTTAGCAAGTGTTCCACGTCTTGGATAGGCGCAACTTACTGGGAATTGCAGCGCCTGGTAATGGGTTGAGTTAAATGACGATGAGGTAGTTGTTTGTTGTGATGGATGCGGCTGGAAGGGTGCGGCTTGTGATGGATGCGGCTGGAAGTGTGCGATTGGAAGAAGAAGAAAGAGTGGTGGGTGCGTCTGGAAGAAGAAAGAAATCGTTTTTTCTCTTTCTTTGTTGTTGGGCATTTTTGAGTTTTTAGGCCCAAAATCGATTTCAGAGAGTTTGACTAGGATTGGGATTCAAAACAAAGTGGGATTCTAACTTACTAGAGAGCTAGTCTGTAATAGAGAAGAATTCCACCTTACTAAAGCACAACTTAACATGTATATGCATCGCGCATACACTTCAAAGCTCATATCAATTTAATTTTTATTCATAAAAATCAATCACTCACTCCATAAACTATTGATATTTTAAGAAATTAAAAACAACTAATCCCATAACAGTAGAAAATAAAATTAACTTCTATGTAAACTCTTCCAAATACTGTACCATAACGAGGAAAAATAGATTAATTCTCCGTACTCTTGATACTTCAAGCTCCTTCCCGAACCTTGTCATTGCTATCAATGTGCTCAAAAATTATCTTCCAAACTTCCTTGTAGGTACAATTTTTGTAAATATCTTCATCACTCCAATAACACCTCGACAACAACTTTCTTCCGTATTTGATGTCCAATTTAACCTTATAATCCCAAGCCAAGAGTCTAGAGCGCCTAAGAGTGATGTGTAGTGCATTGACTGTTTCAATTGGGACCCAATCTTTGTAGTGATTCTCTAAGCCTGGACACAAGTGACGTATCATCTTGCAAATAAAAACGGGGAGCACTAGCTTATTGGTGTTCCTAAGAAAGACGTATACGATTTGTGTTAGCATTCTATAGAATACGTTGTAGAATTCTCCGTTCTCCAAAGCCTTTAGTAAGTGTAGGCTATATTTATCAGCGGAAAATAGATTAGGATCACCGAAGATATTGGTAGAGATCCACATCAAAGCTAAGGCACGGTTTCGAGCAAAGGTGTTTATAGGGATGCGCTTGCGATCTATTACTTTCAAACCTGGTCCTAGTTGCTTCTCGTAGGTGAGAGCCCCATTCTTTGGTTCTTG
Organism: Coptis chinensis; assembly: GCF_015680905.1. NCBI lineage: Eukaryota > Viridiplantae > Streptophyta > Magnoliopsida > Ranunculales > Ranunculaceae > Coptis > Coptis chinensis. The sequence continues at coordinate 45,939,515 of NC_141456.1, forward strand.
GTTTAGAAAGTTCCTATTGATTCCTCGACTCATATCCTCCACCAATCCTGCTAGTTCACGCCTAATCTCTTCATCTTCTACTCCAAACATCCTTGCAATCACTTCGGGGCTTATGCAGAAGTGCATGGTTTTAAGAGATCCTACTAGGTATCCTATAGTACTGAAGGTTTGAAGACAAGAATAGAATTCACGAACCATCTAAGGAGAGTAGGTGTCTTCTGGTGTATAAATCAAACCAGCCCAGTTTCTAATTTCTAATTGATTTCTGAAGTAATGTCCTAAAAGGTTGTTAAACAAATCTTGGTAGCACTTCTCTGGTATGATCTTGGCATCTGGAGAGAGATTGATTTGGGTGAATTCAACAGTCTGGAATGTACCTAAGTTCATGTAATTCATTGTAGCACATGGTCGGTTTATGATTTGAGAGGTATTTGCGGTGAAAGCGGTGAAATATGGAGAGTATGGGTCGATTTCTTGACATGTTTTGGCTATGAGATCTGAGAACGAAAGAGATGTAGAACGTATTGAAATAGTGAACTCGGGGAGATGCTACAAAGTATAGCTTTATAGGAGAAGTTTCGGATGTGCTCCACTTCTCTCCTAGTCAGAAACGCATAAAGCTACTGACTTCGACCTTTGGGTAGATTTCTATTCCTTTTTTAACTCGAATTCTATAGACTACCTGACTCTCTCTTCTTTCTTTGCACGAAAATATTTAGTCTTTTGGGTTATGTTGGACTATCCTAAGTCCTCTGATCCTAGTTAAAATGGAATTAGTATAAAGCTAACGAGAGTTGAAGTGGAAGTAGGAAAAATTTTCTCTTATATAGTTAAAGCAATGTGAGTTCAGTGAGGTTTTTATTTATTTTTTTTGTGAATTTTCAGCACAAGGTACGCGTCTCTCTCTTCTTCTTCTTCTTCTTTTTTTTTTTTTAAGAATAATTTACTATCTATTTAAACTACTTGGGTTGCCTCCCATAAGCACTAAGTTTAATGTCGCCAGCCGACACAAAGGGGGGACTTAAGGTACCCCTCTAACTAGCTTAGGTAATTAATTTTATAAATTTGTGGGTCTTTTATAGTCAGATTCCCTAGACTTAAAACTTGTTTGTAATCCAATTTTTGCTCTTTTATCTTCCTTCTTTGCCATGCGTGACCTATACATTTTAGTAGAGGGCGAGTCATCTTAATTAAATCTTTGATAAATCTACGATTAAAAGTAGCTTGACATAAAGATGCTTGAATGTCTTCTATTTTTTCATGAGGTTGACCAGTGTCTAGTGGATGGGTTGCATCTAGTAATGCATTAGTTTGGTGTATAACACTATGCTTGTTATAATTTGTGCCTAATTGTGATACACATGATAAAAATGGATCTTTGTGATGAGTGTTTCTAAAACTTTTATTAGCTATTGTGTGTACTACACATAGATCATCCATCCTTTCCGTATCATCGTCAGGGTTTCTAAATAGTGTAAATATGTTTACATCTACTCTCATATTCCCGAAAGTGATAGACATGTTCCCATTCCTACAATTAATTAAAGCTTCTGCTGTAGCTAAGAATGGTCTACCCAAGATGATAGGAATTTGGTTTCCATTTGTAGGTAAAGTGTCAAGACCTATAAAATCAACGGGGTAATAAAAATCAGAGACCTTGATAATCACATCCTTTATTACTCCTCGTGGAATCTTAATAGATCTATCAGCTAACTGTAGTCTAACATTTGTTGGTTTCAAATCTTTTAACCCTAGTTGTTTATAAACTGAGTATGGTAATAAATTCACACTAGCACCTAAATCCAATAATGCTTGATCAGTGTAGTCCTCTCCTATTCTACACGTAACTGTAGGACTACCGGGGTCCTTATGTTTTACTATGGCTTTGTTTAGTAGAAAGGATGAACAACTTTGTGCAATAAAAGCGTCCTTAGGAATATTTGTTTTCTTCTTTACTAGGTCTTTTATAAATTTAGCATATGAAGGTATTTATTTAATTGCACTTAAGAAAGGAATATTGATATGTAGATTTTAAAAAATATTCATGATCTCATTATATTGTGCTTCCTTTTTGTTATCTTTTAACCTAGAGGGGAATGGTGCGGGTGGAATTTTTTCGGTTACCTGCTCTTTGGTTTTTTTAGTTTCAACTGGTTTTTCCTTATCTTTTGTTATAACAACTTCATTAGAATCAGGTATGTCAACTTTGTTATCTACTTTCTTTCCTGACCTAAGGGTAGATATTGAGTTAACTACCTCTGTGGGTGCGGATGAAGGGGTGGTTTCAACTTGATAAACATTTCTACCTTTTGGGTTTTGTTCAGGTTGGCTTGGTAAGGTTCCTTTGGGTCTCTCGGCTAGACTAGCTAGTATCTGATTGAATTGTTGGCTTATCTGTTGAGTCATAACATCAAATTTTTGGTCAATCCTTTTGAATTCATTCTCGGTCTTGGTGGCTAAAGCTTTCATGGTTTCATCTATGGTGTTGGGTTGGGTTTGGTAATTAGCCATAGGATCAATGGTTAATTCTCTGTTCAAGTTTGTTTGTTGTTGTTGTTGTTGTTGTTGTTGTTGTTGTTGTGGGTAATACTGTGGAGAAGGTGCTACCGCGCCTCTATTATTCATGTATTGTTGCCTATTGTTCCCTTGATTACCTTGAAAACCATATTGGTTTTGCTGAGGAGACATGTTTTGTCTCCATGAATTGCTTGAGTTATTCCTAAGATCTGGGTTATAGTTGTTGTTGTTGTTAAAATTATTTTGATAACCCTGTCTTTTGAATGTATTAAAAGCACAAACATCATCAGTACCTTGAGCAACAAACATAGAGCAAATTGAGGTGTCATGATCTGTAGTAAGGCAATTTTCACAAAATTGATTGACACTCATTGCTTGTTGAGGTTGATTATTCTTTGGAGGGTTTAAAGTGAATGAATCAAATTTCTTGTTTAAGTTTTCGATTCCTGTGGTTAAACTAACTAGTGTGGCTTTTAATTCTTGATCACCATCGTTTCTAACCTCATACATACCTGGTTTATTAAAACTTATCCCCCCATCTACCCATGTCATGTCCTCATGGTCACTACTATTGGCCCAATCCTTAGAACTCTCAGAAAAGTTTTGCAAAAAAGTGTAGGCTTCATCAGGAGTAAGACTAGTAAATCTTCCTCCATTCATTGATTCAATTAACTGATGGTTCATAGGTGAAAGACCTTTTATAAAGTAATGTACTATATTAAGTATGTCAAAACCATGATGTGGGCAACGGACAAGTAAATCATTAAATCTATCCCATGTTGTATGAAACTCTTCATTAGGGTTTCCTTTGAAGGTTGAAATAGCCAATTGCATGGCCTCAGTTTTACGTAAAGGGTAATATTATTTCATAAACTTTTGTGATAGTTGCTCCCAAGTAGTTATAGAATTAGAGGGTAGGGATCTCTACCAACGTAGTGCGGCATCCTCAAAAGTCAAGGGGAACAACCTTAATCTAGTTTCTTTGGGGAAAGATGAGGTGCTTTAAAAGTACTTAATATGCTCAAGAACTTACTCAGATGATTATATGGTTCTTCATTTGTTTTGCCATAATATCTTGGCAACATATTAAGAATGGTGGGCTTAATCTCATAGTTATTGTTATTGTCGGGCATCACTATGCGATTCGGGTGGTTGAATCGCGATAGGTTGAAACAAGGTGCTAAGAGTTCTTTGATTAGCCATGGCGGCTAATGGTACTCTCTCCGGTGTATCTTCTAAGTCTACTAGTGGTGTGTGTGTTTGATTCAGAATCAGATCCCGAAGTTTGATGATGGTGTGGTCTCCTCCAAAACCGAATTGGAAGATTGTTCCAAGAATTAGCTCTTCCGATTAAACATTTGGGGGGGTGAATCAAAGAAACCAAGTTTTCATGCACTAGATAATAAAGCTATATAAAATAATCTAATATGCACTTAATTAACTAAATTATATTATCAAACTATATGAGACTAACTATTAATGCTAATTATGAAACCACTAACAGGGGATTCACGGTGGAAGAGAAGCACTTACTGTTATAGCAAGCAAAACAAGTCCAAAAATTTTGAAATTTTTATAGCAGCTACCTGATACGTCCAGAAAGTAGTCTGTAAAATTTCAGAGGAATCAGAGCTTGTTAAGTTCCTCTTCTTTACTGTTAAATCCCGCAAAGTCCAGTGAAAAAGTTTTCTGCACACACTGTAAACAATCGATTGAATAAATAAGTAAGTAAAAGAGAACTAAAAATCACGAAATTTTTACTAGAGTCTCCTGACGTGTCAGGGATGATCCTGTAAAAAGTTTGGATTATTTGAAGTTTTATAGATCCTTTTTCTCGACTGTTCTTCCAGAGACCTTGGTCCTGAAAAGCTGCAGAAACACACTGAAAACAAGCAACTAGTTAAGTGGTCAAAACAGGTCAAAAATTACTCAAATGTTTACTGGAAGCTCCTGAAAAATTGAGGTTCCTCCTGTAAAAAATTTAGAATTTTTTATAATGTGCAAATAACTCTGCTCGACTGTTTTTACAGATGCTTGCGTCCTGAAAACTGAAAACGGGGTACTGCAAAGACAATGTTAGTTACCCAGGTAAGACAAGTACTAAAAATTCGAAAAAAAATTCCAATAAATTATCAATACTGTACAGATTAACTCTGTAAAATTTCAGAATTTTTTGAAATTTATAAATACGTTTTCTGTACTGTTCTTTTCTCTTAAACAAATACAAAACTTTATGAAAATACTTTCTACTATGCAAATCTAATTGAATTATGCTAAATTAATCTAATTATGCTAAATATGCAATTTATACTATATGAATTCCTAAATTAAAGTAATCTAAATTAAATATTCTATCACCTAATCAATTTAGAGTGGGCAGCGGCGCCATTGAAAAAAGCACGGAACACGTTATTATTTGTGTCGTTGTTTGTGTTACGTATCTTTTGCAAATCTTACTTAGCCTATTAAATATTGATTAGTATAGTGGCTATCAAGGTATCAATCCTACTCTAAATAACTAAGTGATGATAACATAAATTCCTAATTTAAATTACTCTAATAGATGCAAGTAAAAGATGTGGCTAAGTAATAATTAATATATGGTTGATTTGATTTGAGATTTAAACTATGCATAAACTAAACTAAATTAAATATATGAATATGAATCAAGAGAAAGAATATCTTGGGAGAGATGAATCCACCAAAATCATAGAATTAGTCTAATAAATCTATCTATCATGCTTAATATAAATCACCAATAGAAACTCACCATACCTACAAACCTTATGCTCATAACCATGATGATAATATGTGGCTTTCAACGTGCTTTTTATCTTTCCATCAAATACTTCTTCAATCTCCAATGATATCTTCTATTTAACCAAATTGTGTTTTAAGTGGCATTCAATATACAACTCTAGGTGCCATGGAAAATCCACATGTGGCATTAACCATACAACTAATTGAGGTGCCATAAAGAATCCAATCATCACACTAGAACACTAAAAACTAGAAGAAAAGAATCTAGGGTTTGTGGTATTTGGCTCTACACAATCATGAATTACCCTAAGACCTCCTAACCTCCACAGGAGCGTTAGATCAATGGACGAATAAGAAGAAACTCAATGAGGGATTTAAACTAAAACATGATAGAAGAAGAACTAAACTAAAACATACGAAAAAGGCTTCATCGCCCCTCCCAAGAGAAGGGAGATTAGCCCCTCATACTATGCTATGAACACAATATAAAAAGGAATAATCTTTATAGATATTAATGGTGAAAAGGTCTGAACTTTCTTCTCTCTTAATTCTAGATCTAAGATGCAAACACTAAATTTCCTAGATGATGTAAACTCAGGTTTTTGTGCCTTATATATTGGCTTACATGCTCGTCTGGATAGAGATCCGAATTCTATGTTTATTTGGTGTCAAACTCTCTATAATCTTTCTAGAAGCAATCCGAGAAAAGTTAAATTCGTTTGGACCAAAGTTGGACGTGGCCCACTTTTCCCTGCAGGCTATTTCCCAAGCTGTAGCTTCTGACAGCTTTCAGTTTCCTAATTCTTGTGAAACTCTGACTTCTTTTCCATGTTGATCTCATCTTCCTATGAAGTCAAAATTAAGGCTTTGAGATCAGATTGAAGACTCTTCTAACTTAATTATTATCCTCTTTTAGAGTCCCATTAGGCTTGACACTTATGGAGACAAATATGACATTTTTGCCCTAGACCTTTAGCTGTAATTCCCAGTGACTCCTTTTTGACTTGTTTAACTTCTTTTCCCTCCATATTTCATATTTAAGGTCTTTGACCTACAAAAACTCAAATTGTATCATATTAGAATATTTAAATATAAAATGGAGACTGACATACACATAATTGGGGTTATAAATCATTACTTTTGAGCACTTATCAGGAGCCGACACCCTCTCCTCTTGACGAACCTCTGCTACAAACTCCTTGAGCATCCCCTTTTCAATCATTCTCTCCACCAACCACTTCAAGGCGTAACATTCATTAGTTGCATGATTCCTGATTTGATGATATGCACAGAATGGTTTCCCTTCCACTTCCACTGATGTATTCCGCAGACCCTCAAAATACTGTTTCCCCTTAATTAGAGGCAAGATTTCCTCTAGAGGCCTATTAAGCGGAGTCTGCTCCATTTCGTGATATGGTTTCCTTTCTCGGATATCCCTTCTGCCTCGGTCCCCCGTCCTTTCCGGACCACGGCTTTCCCCTCTATACACTCCTCTTTCTCTTTCTTCTACCTTACTTTTTCCCTTGGGTTCATCTCTATCCACAGTCTGTACTGCCTTCCCCGATCTCTTCTGTTCCTTCACATTCCTCTGCATTATGTCCTCGTATCGTATGTATTTCTCTACCTTTGGATACAGAGCATGCAAAGAAGTTATTTCGATCTTGGACACTGACTCGTGAACTCTGGTTCCCGATCTCAAGCCGTGCTGGAAAGCTATGACCGCTATGTGTTCATCCAAGTTTTCCACTCGCAATGTCTCCTCTTTGAACCTACATAAAAACTCTCGCAATGACTCCGCGGACCTTTGTTTTATGTTAAACAGGGCCGCGATATCAACCACCCTTCTTTTTTTATGTATGAAGTGGTCCACAAATGCGTACTCCAACTCTTCGAACCTTTTGATGCTCCGCGAAGCTAACCTGTAATACCAATCTGAGGCTCCCCCCTTAAGACTGGCGGGGAACATCATGCAACGAAGCCCATCATACTTATTTTCCTGCCATAACGGCATCTGTTGCTGAAAATGGTGCAAGTGATCAGTTGGGTCTCCCTTCCCATAATACCTCTCAAACCTGGGCTGAGAGAACCTCTTTGGCACTTCCGAGTTCCATATCGAATCTGCCAGCAGATTCTTGCTGAGGCTTGCTACCTCCTTCTGCGCAGCGCTCTAGCTCGTCTTGTCTGCAACGCGGTTCATCTCTCTATCCTTCTCAATCATTGCCTGTACCACCTCCAGTGTGAGACCGGCAGTTTGTTCCGCATCCGGTGGTGGATGTTCCTCAGTCTCACCTTCCCTTTCGCTGCCTTGGTGATCTGCTCTGTCCGTTTCCCCCTGTGTGGTTTCCCTTTCCTTTCTTAGTTCGTCATTCTCGTTTCTCAACCTAACAATCTCCTCTTGAAGAAGCCTAGTGGCGTCTGCCGCCAAATCTGACACCTCTTCCTCCCCCACCCCTTCAACCTCGACACTCTCTGTTTCCTCTGCAACCTCTCTAACTGCTGTTTTCTTTGGTCTTCCCACTCCCTTTTTCGCTACAGTGGCCATTTTCTCTCTTCTATTCCCCACAGACGGCGCCAAAATGTATATACTCTTATTACACCCTATGAAGTTACTTGTCTTCTCTTACTTTTCCTCTTTTAATTACTCTCCTCCTTTTTCTTCCCTCTCCTTTCTTTTTCTCACCGCTTTCTTTATATCTCTTTCTCTTTCTCTAACCACCTCTTGTGGTCCATTGACCTTCTTTCAATCTAGTGTCCCATGTCTTTCCGCGTGTCGCGGCAGTTTCCATGCAGTTAGGTTACTGTGGATCCGATCCCCTGCTACCGGTCTTGTATCTCTTATATTGCATCGGCCCACTTGATCCACAAAACTCTCATGTCATGGATATGCCCTATACATTTACTATATCAGCGTACCAAGGAGACGAAAAGACTAAGTACAAGTGTTCATCAGAAAAGGAATCACAGATAGGTTCTGGATCATTATCGACATCACTGACGAGTGGTGATAAATGGTCGGCAACAACATTCTCGCAACCTTTTTTATCTCAAATTTGTAGAGTAAACTCTTGCAAGAGGAGGATCCATCGAATTAACCTCTGTTTTGCATCTTTTTTCACTAGTAGGCAACGAAGTGTCGCATAATCAATATAGACTATTGTCGAAGAACCAACTAGGTAAGGACGAAACTTAATCAAGGCATAGACAACAGCGAGGAACTCTTTTTTAGTGGTGGTATAGTTACGTTGAGCTTCATTAAGAGTTTTACTAGCGTAGTAAATGACAATGGGTTTGTCGTCTCGACGCGTTGACCTAGGACATCTCAAATAGCATAATCGCTAGTGTCACACATTAGTTCAAATGGTTTAGATCAATCAGGTGGTTGAATTATATAAGTTGTAGTCAGGGCGGTTTTTAAGGTCTCAAAAGCTTGTTTGCAATTGAAATTAAATTCAAAGACGGCATCTTTAAGCAAGAGATTTGTTAAAGGTCGAGCAACTTTAGAGAAATCTTGAATAAATCTCCTATAGAACCCTGCGTGGCCTAAAAAGGCACGTATATTGCAAATTGTTCTTGGTATAGGAAGAGAAGCAATTTTTTCAATCTTAGCTTTATTGACTTCTATTCCGTCATTTGAAACAATATGTCCTACAACGATGCCTTTTGTAACCATAAAATGACATTTTTCCCAATTAAGGACGAGATTTTTCTCTTCACAACGCGCAAAAACGTGGGAAAGATTTGATAGGCATCTATCGAAGGAGTTACCGTATATGGAGAAATCATCTATGAAAACTTCCATAAAATGTTCAACTATATCACTGAAAATGTGAAGCAGAGGCATTACAAAGGCCGAAAGGCATTCGTTTATAAGCAAAGGTGCCAAAGGGACAAGTGAACGTTATTTTTTCTTGATCAGCAAGATCAATTACAATTTTTTTTCTTGATCAGTAGGATCGATTATAATTTGAAAATAGCCTGAATAACCATCAAGAAAATAGTAATATGCATGACCCGCTAAACGTTCAAGCATCTGGTCAAAGAAGGGAAATGGGAATGAGTTACCGCATTCAGTTTGCGATAGTCAATGCATATTTTCCATTTCATTGGGATGCGAGTGGAAATGCATTCATCTTTATCATTTCACACCAATGTAATTCCAGGTTTCTTGGGAACAACGTGGACTGGACTTGCCCAAACACTATCAAAGATAGCGTATATAATACCCGCATCGAGTAACCTTAAAATTTACTCCCTTACCACATCCTTCATTGCGGGGTTTAGACAACGTTGCTGTTTCTGCAACGTCTTGGCATTTTCTTCAAGATGTATGCAATGGGGGAACACACTAGGGTCAATTCCCATGATGTCATCGAGAGACCATCCAAAAGCAGAACGGTGTTGTTGAATGACATTAATTAAACGGGATTCTTAATCGGCAGTCAACTTGGATGAAATGATAATTGGGTGACTACCATCTGGATCAAGATGTACGTATTTTAAATCCGAAGGAAGAGGCTTTAAGTCAGGGGTGGGAGGAATGGGTATCAAAGCTAGATTCTTGAGAAAAGTCATCTTCCACAGAGAAAATAGATTGATGTTCTTCCAAATTGCTCGACATCACGGTAGTAAGGTTAAATAGTGGTATTAACTCTAATAACGCGTTTACTTTCCTGAGTGTAAGAGTCGACATCAAATTCGGAAACACCAAAGGAAAGAAATTGGTGTACTTCATCGTCAGGAAAAGAATTTGCTAAATACTCTTGCACGAGGCTGTCAACCATGCTAACCTCACCATCAATGTCAGCCTCAAGAATTTGTTTCATTAACTTGAACACATTTACCTCGACTAAAAGATTTCCAAAGGACATGGTCATGGAACCATCCCTACAGTTTATGAAGGCATTAGCAGTTGCTAGGAAAGGACGCCCTAAGATGATAAGAATGGAGTCACAGGCAACTTCCATATCCAGAATGACAAAATCAACAGGATAGTAAAAGTTTTGGACTTTTACGAGGACGTTTTCCACAATGCCTTTTGGATACTTAATGAAACGATCGGCTAACTGTAGAGTAATGTTGGTAGGTTTAAGCTCATGAATACCTAACTATTTGAACAGGTAATATGGAAGTAAGTTCACACAAGCTCCTAGGTCTAGTAGTGCAGTAGTCGTATATTTGTCACCCAATGTGCATGGAACGGTTGGTTTACCAAGGTCCTTGTATTTGACTATACCATTAGATTCAGTGATGGAAGAGAACTGTTTGGTGAGGAACGCTTGTTGAGGAACATTCGTTCTCCTTTTTGTGGTGCACATATCTTTCAAAAACTTTGCATGTTTTGGCAATTGTTTAAGGGCATTGAGAAAAGGTAAGTTGATTGTCGAATTCTTAAAAATTTCTAGAATTTCATCAAAATTTGTGTCCGGTTTATTCTTTGCCAAACTAGCAGAAAACGGTGCCTTAGGTCAGAATTTGGCATAGGGATCCGCTTACTCGTTTCTAAAGTTATTAGTTGGTGGCGTGGTTGGAATTGGTGCTTCCAGCGTAAGTTCATTATCAGAAATAGGGACATTGGAAGTTTCAGCGACCTTTGGTTGATCATCTACCAAACGTATTTGATTGTCTACAGTTTTGCTAAATCGCAGAGTAGTGATTACATTCACCTCACCTTGGTTTGGATTATTGGTACTAGGTGCATTGGTGAGTTCAAAGGCAGTGTTTGCTGGCTTAGGGTTTGAAACTCCTTGTCCAGGAAACACGCCTTTTTGACTCTTTTCCTGCGCTAATAGTTGAAGCGATTGTTGGATAGACGTCAGTATTTGAGATTGTTAGTTCATGTAAGCCAAGAAAGTCTCGCTCGTCTTATCAGTAGTGAGTTGCACAGGTGGTGCACCAAGGACTAGTTCACTATTAGTGCTGAGAGGTTGAGGAGTATAGTCGTAACTTGGATTGGCTAGAACAAGGTTGCAGTTAGTTTGGTAGTTATAATTAGATTTACTTGGAAACTGAGTTTGACTTTGTTGGTATTGCTGATTATTTCCTTGACGGTATGGAATATAGTTGGTGGATGGTCGAATAGGTGGATTGACGAAACCTGGAGGAGCCATCGATCTGTTGGGTATTTGGGCACCAAGCAAAATTCAGATTCTATCTCCAAGGTGCATTAGGAATGTTGAATGCACAAGCCTCTTCTGATGGTTGGGAAGAGGAGGCATATAACAAGGGATAATAAGCATCAGGATAGTCAGGACTTAGACAAAGATTACATGGGGAGGTGTTAACGTTCATGACCTGTTTTGGGAGTTGATCGTTCACTTGAACTACGAGGGCATCTACTTTTTTAGTTAGGGATTCTATCAGATTTTTTAATTCGGGATCGGGTTTTACCTCAAATATATATAGATGTAGCTTTTGTAACAATATCCTTAGATGATCTAGAAGAATCAGTGTTACCCCAATGTGTTCCTCTTGTTGCTTGTGTTTTCAAGAAAATTGTATGCCTCAGTAGCTCCTTTGTCCATGAAGCAACCGCCGTTCATTATATCAAGTGTTTCTTTTTGATAATCGGAAAGTCAATTAAAGAATGAACAAACAAGGACAGCAGTGTCGAGCTGATGATGAGGACATTCTAAAAGAAAATTAGTAAATCGACTCCATGCTTCTGTAAAAGATTCATGAGGATTTTGGCAAAAGAATTGGATTTTCTAAAGCATTTCAGTAGTTTTCTTCTGAGTGTAAAATTGTACCATGAAAGCTTGTACAAGTTTATTCCATGTTTCTATGGATTGTGGCTGCTGTCCTACTAGCCACATTGACGCTTTATCAGCTAAAGTGAAAGGAAACAACCTTAGCAAGACTTGTTCGTTAGAGATGGAGGGATGGTGAAATGTGGTGGCTACTTGCTGAATCCTACGAAGGTGATTGTACGGTTTCTCATGGTCTAAACCATGATAAACAGGTAACAATCCAAAAACATTGGGCGAGATTCGAAAATCACCAGCAATTTCCTCGAGTTTGATGCAGAAAGAAAGTCCTTCATGTAAGGCAATATAGAAGTCTGAAAGGGGCTTCTCAGCTGGTGGAGTTTCGTCTGCCATAACGAAATGAAGTTAATGGCGACAAGGGATTTTGATGATTTTTATTAACAGATGAAAAACAGTGTTGAGGTAAGAACTTATGCAATTGTCTATCGTACTTTCTCTTATGATAAGTATGTTCAAATTCTTTATTATTACCAGACCTTAATCTCATGCAAGCATAAAATTAGATCTGATGCACAAAAAGAACTTATTATTACTTGAATTTTATTATTTTCTTAAGCATTAGAAGTGAACAACGTAGGCCTAAGCTGCTTCTAACGTAGTAGTGAAGCTAGGAATACGTGTGCATAAACCAACAGCTAGGTCACAAAAAAGATATGAGGGAGGTTTTCCGTGCAAGCACGGTCCTAATTAAGGAACCTCAATCTTTCGAGTTTCCTAGACACCGTTGGAATATATTTAATATTTATGTGATTTTTTTTTTAGTTATTATATATATATATATATATATATTTTTTTTTTTTTTTTTATTTAAGTTATTTAAAATTTATGCAGAGGATAAAGGCACAAAATATTTATTATTATTATTATTATTATTTTGTTAAGTTAATTAAAATTACTAAATAGGCATATAAAATCTAATAATGCATAGATAATATACTCAGATGTAGCTAGAGATTGTAGCATGTGAAGATATTCTACTCAGACGTATATAAATACTAATAGGCAAAGATACATCATCTATAAATATTTCTATACGAACAGGCAAATACACATAAGTAATACTTATATGTAGACTAACAGGCAAATATATATTACGTATACGTATATCTACGCAAACAGGGAAATTGAAACTACTCATACGTATCTAGATATGGTAGCAGGCGAAGATATTCTACATATTCGTATATATATTGATAGGCAAAGACGTAACATATACGTAAAAACTAAAAGGGTAATGTATTATATATAGGCTAATATACTACTCGTGTTTTGCATAATAATTTGATTTCTTCAATACTCAGTGAGATTGCGAATGTCATATAGAGAGCAGCTTCACCCCGAAGGGTTTAGAAACAACTTACCCAACTCAAATTTTAACCCTCATTGGAATGTTCTCCTCTTTCATGACAAAATCAACTTATTAAACAAGACAGTTTTCTAAAATGATGAATTTGGAAGGGAAAACAGTGGATTTTGACCTCCCAAACGGCTACCACAGAGCTATAGTGGTGACAATGTGCGCGCCGCCGAGATCTTTCTGAATTAAGGTCACACGCGTGATTCTGACAACTGAAGCCAAAGTTATGGCCAAAACACCACGATTGCTATGTGTACAACTCAAAAGTTATATATGCCGACATGCAAATATATTCCATCCATACTTATATATACGCTACCATGGAAAGATATTCTATTAACGTGTATATATCAACTATCATGCAAAGATTCGCTACGCAGACAGATATATAAATTAAACGGCAGAGATATTCCATTGATATATATATATATATATATATATATATATATATATATATATATATATATATATATATATATATAACAGGCAAAGATATACCGGTACCACTTACGTGTATAGAGATGGTATTAGGCAATGTTAAACCACTCATAAGGTAATATATATGCTAAACATGGAACAATATTTTAACATGCTAATATATCTATATGTTTAAGCAAAACATATTATTACATAGATACAAACATAACATGCATATATACGATACATATCATAGCATGCCTTACAATTTAAAAGATACAAAACGTAGAACCTATAAGCGTCCCGCAACTCCGCCAAAGAAATAAACGTCCAATCGTGAGCTCACGTGTACTTAGTGAAATCAGATCGTACTGATAAAATCCGAGTCCTTAAAGTTCTACAGAGTCCTTAGAAGTTCCTAGAAGTCCTTTTCCAAGTCTGGGTCCGAGGTACCTGTTTGTGGAAAAATACTCCAGTGAGCACGTCAGGCACGTTGCGGCAAACAAATGGAAACAAAAATAAAAAATGAAAGAGATGAAAGGTTTAGAGATGGGTGGGGGGGTTCCCCGTTGAGTTAATTCAGGTGTTTAGGGATGTTCCTTTGGTCCTTAGGCGTGCAGTGGCGTCATTTGATGTTAGCCATTTTGATAGTTTAATTAACTTGAAGACACGATTCCTTAAAAGGTACTACTAATCAATTTCACCTTACTCATGTTTGCTCGCGTGTATAATTACAGTAAGGGTGTTCGTCCAAACCTTAGAACTAGGCCAATTATCACCTGAAATTTAAATTTTAGTGGGAACTAGTGAGAAGGTTTTTGAATGATCTATTTCTACTTCCTAAAGACGATTTACTAAACAAATTATTAGAAATTACAAGTTTGTTTCTTAAATAAAAGAGAGAGAGAAAGATAGGGAAGGATTAATCTTACTCATGCAAAGATTAGTTTCATAACTTTTTTAGAAAACAAAATCACTACGTCTCTAAACCCTAGCACAATATACCTATCTCTAAACATATCATGCTAGCATATGGAATTGAACTGATATTTCATCTCTAAAATATCATTCCAGCTCCTAGTTCTATTTTACAACAGTTGATCAAATATTGGTCAATCTCTGTTATTTTGGGACAGGATGAGAAATAGAACTAACCTAAGTCTCTAAGTAGTAATTCTGGAATCCAAAATCGTAGCCTGGTCTTCACATGAGCATCATTAACCCTCCCATTAGGAGGGTTTTAGCTCATGATCCTAGGAATTATTATGTAAGATATTTTATGTATGCTAAGTTAAAATGAAAAGAACAAGAAAAAGAAGAATGTAAAGAGCTGAATTTAAGCTAGAAGGTAAGAGATTTTTATTCAGAAAACTAAAATGGCTTCCATTAACACTATTACAAGAACTTAAGTTTTTGCTAAAAAATAAAACATGCATGAATGAGAGTGAATGCTCCCATTCTCCATTCAATACATATTAGAGCATTTTCCTTTCCTCCCACGTGAAACCACCTCCCCACATTTACTCCGCTTTAATTTGATCTTATCTCCAAACAAATCAAGCTAAAACTAAACACTATTTTTGCACAAAAGTCTAGTCAGGGCATTTAAAGACATGCAAGGTGTCAGTTTGTGCCAATAATTTGCACATTTTGTCTTGACTTACTCCATAATTGATGACTCATCCAATCTTGTGGGCTCGTAAAGTGGGTCCACGTGCTGCGTCCAGTGGCGGGCCAAGATTACGACATTTTTACAACTTCCCACATTTGCGTAGAGCTCATCGTACTAATTATCTGAGTAGCTCACTCGCCAAAATCGGAGTCCTAGTTCAAGATATATGAGCTTCGAAAGTTTGATGCTTTTGTGCACGTAATCCCGTTCTAACTTGATTCTGTCTTGTTTGAGTCTCCGAGATTTAGTCCGGCTTTGTTAGGTTTTACATGGGATTGGTAGGAAGACTTCAGATATATACACTATTCCCGTGCTTTAATACAGGTTTTATCATCATTTTTACATTAACTGTGAAAACCTGCAAAAGTACAAAATTATAATTATTTCATTATTATTACACACATAATCAACCAATTTGTTATGTCTCTACGAGGTTTAATATTACAGTTTTGGGTGTTTATCAGACCTCATGCAACTCTACGTACAATTGCACCCTGATGGTTATTAATATATGTTGTGTTATTCCTATGCTTTTTTTTCCCCCAATAATATATGTTATATATTCCAATGCGAAGCTTACTTAATTAAGCTCTTACCATACTTGATGATCGATATGGGTGTTGATAATTAGCAACACTCTACCATAATATAATGGCAACTATATACAAAGTGCAAATTTTTCTGTTGGTTACAATGCATTGCGAAAATTAAAAAAAAAATCATGGTTTGAGGAGGTTGCAGTTTATTGCCTAGGCAAGCTGTGGAACTTTAGCTTCCTTTCACAGTAATAGTCTAACAAACATTCTGTAGACATGCCAATCTACGTTTCTGATGTAACCATTGTCAGGATTTTCACACATATTATCAACCAATCAAATATTTCAGAAAGGAAATCCACGTACCGAGGCAAGTGAAAAATCTAAAAAAGAAAATTGATGAAGTCATTGACATGATGAATTCCCTCTCATGATCAATGTCTACCCATACTTTGCTTTGGATGCTGATCCTAATAACATTGGATTGAAGTACACAATATTCGAATCAGAAACTCCAGTCTTTTATGATCAAGGCATCGCATATTATAACCTCTATGAGGCTATGATAGATGCATTTGACAGAAGGCCATGTGGAAACATGTATACATTTGCAGCGAGCGAGAGATGGTGAGATTTTGTGAGCGAGTTGCAAGTGGAAGAGGATAGATCAAAGAAGGGGAGAAGACCGAAAGAATAAGAGATAGAGCTCGTAGGCTCAATTTCTTCATTTCGTTGTGGCTGTTTTAGTTGTTTCTTAAATTAAAAAGTCTTTAATTATTTCTTAAATTAAAAAGTCTTATAATCACCGTTAGATCATCCCAAAACTGTTTTCTCCCTGACCATTTGATATAACAACATAAAAAACCTAGCTGCTTTATTATATAGATTGTTAAAGGTACGGTATGCAATTTTCCTCTTCTTCTTCTTCATAAAAACAGTTTGTTCTGCTCATGTGGGCATTGATTTTGGAATCAAGCTATTGAATTATAATCGATTTCGGTTCTAAATGCTCCATGTAGTCTCCATCGAATATGTCGACCACTCTAGTGCCATCTAATCTCCCCGTAACTAGCATGATAATTCACGTAGAAACAAAATATAGTGTATCTATCGTCAAAAGCGCCTTCTTAACATGAGTGAGGAGCAGTTGGTGATGGAGCGAGAACATTGTTATCTTCGTGACAAACAGCATTGACAATCAATGATAGAAGAGCAAAGACAGAGAGAGAATGACGATGCAAGATATTATCAACATGACAGTGAGTCTGATAATCACAGTAATGAAGACACCTCAATCAACCTCTCGTAGGTGCCGACTAGCAAAGTCGGTAAAACCTTTGGGTGATGATACCAGAGGTCTGGGGCTCGAACCCCGCCAGCATCAAAGAGTTACTGATCTCATTTAAAATAGGCTTACCAAAAAAAAAAAAAACCTCTCGTAGATGCTGTCACATTTGCAACTACCAATTTCAATGTGCATGGTATTCATATATATACAAAGATGAAGTACTCTACCCATAATTCTTTTTCTAACTTTTACTACAAATTGATTGTTTATTTTCATTTGGGCCAAAATTGAACTGTGATTTTGAGTTGACCGTTTTGTCCATCTATATTTTCCTAGAAATGGCTGGAATGCCATACACGTGATTTACTTGTGGACACTACACCATAACAGCTTATTTGTAACGGATATGCATCCGTTACAAAAAATATTAGTAACGGTTATCTTACGTTGACACAAAAGCATGAGTAATATTAGTAACGAATATTTGTAACACTTATTATCCGTTACAAAATTTACTAATGGTTATAAAGTGTTACTAAAATTAATTTCAGTAACGGATACGTAACCGTTAGAATGTATTAGTAACGGTTACAAAAAAAATTATCCTCCATCAGTAAAATGTTTCTAACGGTTACGTATCCGTTACTAATGATTTATTGTTTTAAAAAAAATTACTTTTCCTAGACTGCACACCACCTACAGTGTTACAGCACCTAAACATGCACCTGCACCTTTACTCCACAATATATCAACCAAATTCTTCTATTCATCCATAAACCTTAATATTCATTGCACAAAATACACATTTAAGAAACAAAATATTTATTCCACTACTATCAAAAAGTATAACTTCCAAGTATTTAAACTCATACTAGAGTAAAATTACAACATGACAATTAAATAATACATGTGCTTACAAATACAAACTAAGTCTTCTTCCGACAGAAAGAAAACTCCTCCCACCATCTTAAAAGCCAACCAAGTGGGAAAAGTTCATCAACTTCAAATTTCTTGCCCTACACAATGAAGAAAATGTGTCAAGGACTTGGATAGAAAAAAATAATTGCCTAAGTTTATAACTTAATACTTGTAACACAACAGATCCATTAAGCTTGCACATTGTTGTTCCGAATTATGTTCTCAAGTGAATCAAAATTTGTTTTGTACCACAAATTATATTCTAAGGGTAAAATAAAAAACAATTTAAAAAGAACAATAAACACCTCAAGCCATAGGAATATTTGGCTCTTCTAAATTATGCCTTGTAATCGACATAAGAAGCATGCTGCAAAAAGGAAGTCTGATAACCTCATAGTCCACATTTCCACCCTCAGAGTTCAAGTTTTAACAAAGCAAACTAATGCTTATACAAGCTAAGTGACTTTTATACGGTTATCGGTTGGACTAGTTTGGAAGTACGTATTGCATATCACATTGTAGAGATTTTCTTACTATATACAGTGTACACTAGTTTTTAGCCTCTGGGCATAAGTTATCTTCAAGATCATGATAATGGTAAAAATGTTATGACGACAACACATGTAAGCATGTAATCTGCACTTACGTGATGGATTTCGCTTGATTGACTGAAAAATCTTGATCACAGGGGTCAGGTCCACTTGGCAAGGATCCAGCAGCAAGACCATTGGAGTTTTAATAATGTAGTAGTACCACCCCCATAAGGTATTACTGCAAAAATGTTGGCTAGTGTAGGAGTAGCTACCATGTAATAACATGCATCATCCTGATCAATTGTGACAAGAACTGAATAAGACAGACCCACATGCACATCCAATGAATCCAGTGTGATCTGACTAGTGTATGATCCTTAAGTTTCCACTAACACCATTTTATGGTTCTTGATTCTGAAGTTTAAGCTCAATGCACTGCCTACATTAGAGATCCTGAGCCTGTATGTTTTGCCTGCCACCAACAAAAAATCAAGCAGAGAACAATATTATATATAATTTTTTTAACGATTGAACAAGTAACCAGATCGACTTATACAAAATTTCTTATTGAACTTCTTACATCTACCAATCCCATAACAAAAATAATTCACAATATGAAGGATGACACAAAACAATATCCACAAACTAGGCTAAGTCAAACGAATTCAAAAGACTACAACGTTATGATGGACATATGGACTATGAGGTTAAACTATCATCATCAATGTCCTCGCATCAATTACAGATTTTGAGGTTATTCTTTCTTTTTTGGCGCACCAAATGCTAGAGTACGAATAAAATTAAGAAGGTAAAGGAGGACAGGATGGCCTACAACTACAAGAACATCAAGAAAGAAGAAGCAAACAATGAGAAAATAAGAAACATGGGACCAATCACCACAAGATTGTATCCCAATGATAGCAAGTATCTCAAAAGGCTCGCCCTCAACCGACTCAACCTGGTTTTTGTCTAAGCCTCACTCCTTTACAAAGTATTTAACTCAACAATAAATGACAGTTATCATGGACCATTAGTTCACCAGTAAGCATTCATTTTTTTCTTAGATCGATTGGGAATGAAAAGTTATAATATGTAGAGGAGCAACAATCAAATCTCCGATCAAAATATAGGGCGACTGAAACGATATGTCGCCATTATTACTCTATATCAGTTTCCTTTCAATGAAGAGACACACAAGTCTCTAATTTCTCTTAATAAAACAGAGGATTCTAGCAATCGAAACTAAGGCTTAGTAACATCACATCTAAAAATAAGAGTGACAAATATAAAGGATACAGATCCAATGAACAATTAGCTTATTGAGTAGTTTAGTACTAGGCAGTCAGTGGCCATATCATGACACAAAAAAACGTAGTTGGCTGCTTTTGTATGTTATTATAACCTGAAAATCATCTCAATTAGTGGCATTCAATTCTCAATTTCTGATCAAGACTTACCCACTGAGATCAAGCAATTCTAAGTTTGGATAGCTTGAATGCAATGGCAGCTACATATGCATTTGTGATTTCTGAACCAAGTACAAGAGACGGCATGCGCAAACCACTGGCACATCAAAAAAACTAAACACTAATCTTAGTCAGCACCTCATCTTCAATTGTATTCACTCCTATCATTTATTACACTTTAGCATAAATATTCACTCCTAGCACTTATTACACTTTAGGAAAGACATAATTTCCAATCCCCCATCATTAAAATATGGAATCAAAAATACTTCTAAAATAGTGTAAGGCAATTTACCTGTCCATAAGTTGATCCATATTCAATTATTATCCAATAAGGAGTTTGAGTGAAGCCAATCAAATATTCTCACCTATATATATGTACATGGTCTTGACAGCAAACAAATTAACTGTAAATATATAAAATTTCAGCTGAATCACTATCCGATATGAGTCAAATTAGACACTACGAACAAAGTAATACTAACAAGAGGGGCATACAAATCAAAAGCGTTAATAGGTCGGGGATAACAAAGTTGGTTGAACACGGAACACATGTACTATGTAGTACAGTTTAAAGGCTCCTCCTTGCAAAAGAAGCCTTAGCAACCACAATCCTTGCTTCACTTTTCCTACTAAAAGCCTAAGCAAATACAATTCATGCTACTAGAAAAAGAAGCCTGAGCAACCAAAAATCTTGTTGCACTTCTTGATTACATCCAACAAGAAAATCAAACCCTAGCCAACATGAAAACAAAGTGGTAAAAATCTTGCAAGTAATCACACTTCAACTCATGAAACAAGTCCATAAGTTGTAAGCAAAAGTAATAGCACTTCAACTCATGCAAAAGTGCATATATGAGACATGCCATAAGGCAAAAAAAAGTAATACTATTATCATAATAGAGAACAAAAGAAAAGACGGTTTGCATTGGACAATAACCTGACCTTTGTTCCTCCATTCCAGAATAAATGCAACCTTGTGGCATGGTAAGTGTGCACACTTCATTAAATGACCTTGTTGTAGCCATCGGATGCCTAAAAAACAGTTCCTCGTGTGGCTGAATTGTACCCCACTAACCATCCACTGGAGAGTTTAATTTAAGTCACACAGATGAGTAAATCCCGGTCAAATGTTGCTACTACCAGTAGGGGCAGATCTACATGACGGCCAGGTAGGGCCTAGGCCCCCCTTCAACTTTGGTGAAAAAGAAAATTACAAGTCTCAAAGTATCTAAACATCCCATAAAAACAGACAAGTTTCAAGTGAAACTTTAAAGGCCCAACCGGCCAAGCCACCATTTCAAGTTTTCATTGAATTTTTCTCAAGACAAAACAGTGAAACACCCTATGATCTTTCCCTCATAGATTATTAGATTCACCAACTAAATCAGAGTCACAAAATCACTAATTGAATCAGTTCATCTCTTCAAAATTCAAGTTCAACTAAACTTTCCTCTTTCCTAAATATAACTTCATATATTTTTTCAAAAACTCCAAAAAAGTTTCCACAAAACCAACATCTCAAGCTACATCGCCACTAAATATTGCAGTTTGATTTTTTATGCTCAAAGTCTTTAGTTGTTTACTTGTTTACATATGATGTAACATAGTTTTATCAATTATATATCTTGTTAACAATTATTTATCCAATAGCCAAATTAATGTGGTAAGCTTATAAAGATGTTAGGAAATTATCAATCACCATTTGCTTTGTATGGAACCCCCACCCCCTAACCTGGAGGAAAGCCCTACCTCTGCCAGTGACTACCTACATCATGCAAGCAAAGGAAAAATAGAATTTCACAATAATGTATGTGACCATATAGACTATTGTAGTTATATTTTATAAGATAAAACTCAGTTAAGTTACATAGAATTCAAGGTAAAGTCTAACCAAACAACACTATTTTAAGTAAAAAAAACAATTAACAATGTCAGGGTTCATTTGTCATGCCTGTGAATTCAGCAAGAGTCTAATTTTTCAAAAAATGGACTCTATGGTCAAACAGTTTGGATTCTCTTTTTAACTCGCCTAAAGTAAAACAGTTAAACATTTTATACTATCTCATGCAGCCGCTTGGAATAAGCAAATCAGCTCAACTGAAATGCTACACAACCAACACTAATGCCCAACACTTGAACAATACTTAATATAATTAAATAGAAACCCTAGCTCAACACTCAAAATTCAGCAAGCAAAAGTTCCATTCTAAAAATTAAGATTCCTTTGGTGTTTCCCAGACCCCAAACAAAGGAAGATAAATTAAGAGCTTGGGAAGCATCCTTTTGTTACTCATTGTTTCTAATGCCTAGATCATTGATTAACTAAATGGAATTCTCCAAAGACTCAGCTTCATTAATTAACTAAAAAGAATTCTCTGAACAAAGTACTGTCCTTAATAGCTTCAATGGCAAGTGCACCTTGGTGGAACCAACATTTATTGTTCTAAAATGTGAACTGTTTTCAAATGTAAACATGTGTACAACACTACAACATATTACAAATATAAGTTGTATCCTTTCCAGTACCATCCATTTGTCTTCTTAGAAAAAGCTCAGGTACTTTTGAGTACCACCCTCACAGAAGTTTATAAAGAGATAAAAAAGAAAAGTGAAAACAACAAGTAAAACATACCAAAGGAAGCAGGCTTTCCCCAATATTCCAATAGAAGTTCAACCATGACCTGAAAAAAAAAAAAAAAAAAAAACAATGATTGACATGCTATATAGTGCACAGACTTTGTAACAATTCCAACCTGTAATTCTTGTCAAAGGAATATAGATGTATCACACCTTGGTCATGAATTGCATAGCCTTATGCACTAGATTGCTAATTCTCCAAGCAAGTCTACTTAAATGTAACCAAAACTCCAACCTGTTGTGCTATTTTGAGAACAATTTATGAAGGCCAGATGAATAACAAACTTTTAAAAATAATAAACTAAGTAAAAGACAGAAAAATAAAGGATGGAGCAATAAAGGAAACATAAAAAGAAGCTGCAAATTTTCAGATTAAACCAACAAAGAAAAGAAGTTGTGCTAGAGGTATCCAAAACCTAGGGAAAATGTTCTTGTAACAACCCCGCTTATGGACATCCGTGAAACCAAAGGACCACTGGGCAAACATAGCTATTTTAGTTGTCAACCAAAAGATCGGGCCACATATCTGGAAAGATGTTGAATGGATACAAAGCTATCATATCACAAATGAAAAACTAAGTACTAGTTACACAGGAAGTACTATAAGTATATAACATCACAAGCTAACTAAAATCCACAAGAATGAAAGACAAGTAAAGAATAATATATCTAAGGAAAGAATGTGAAGAATTGATGTTTATGTAAAACCTATTTTGTTCATTGTTGTACTCAAACAGCTTTCCCGATGAAGAGAAAATGATGAGGCCAAGCTGAGCATCACAAAGGACGGAAAGCTCACGCGCCTTCTTTGACAGACCCCCTCGGCAAAGATACAAGGACAAAGAATGAGATCAAATAAAATCTACCACAGATAAACATGGATGGAGATAGAAGATTTGTTCAAAAGCAAGATGCCTCCATACAGACTAATATGATCCAAGAAAAGAGAAAGTAATGTGTAGACCTTGATACCAGTGACAAGGATCGTCTCTTGTTGGTTACTGTTCAATGAATCTTTGGGGCTTCATGATGGATTGGCAGAAAGTGATCGATTTCTGTTTAGTAGAAAACAAATAAATGACAAAAAAACATGAATTAATTAAACCAGAACACCTTCCATATAATTGAAAAAAGAAAACAGTCATCAAATTGCTTACTAAAGAAAACATCCTATTTGCACTCATTTTTCATATTAAGTCCCTCCATAATCGAGAGGATATATAGTTTCAAGATGTTATGTGGAGGAAGGGACTGTAAAAAGGCGGACCACGAGAGCATAACAAAAGATGTGTCAAATGCATTACAAAATGACTGAAATCGGTAAGCATGAGAATTTCTATAATCACGCCTACTCGTTGTGTGCTTGGGGCATAACTGAACTATGTTCCCCAGAATAAGCTGTCATTGCTTTTTACACTTGTAACCGTGCTCTCAATAAGCTCAATAAACCTCAAGTGTGTTAGAATTCAGTATTTCATACTATCTATTAAATGGCTTGCCACATTCCCAAACACCTAAAACTATCAATTATCAAATAAAGTATACCATTGCAGACACTTCCATGAACTTATACAAGATGATTAGTGGCAGATATTTGCAAAGGTGGAAAAACAAGCAAGGCTTAAACCATCAACTGCAGTATCAATAATTCATATCACAGAGCATCAAATGACAAAAATAATGCATGAACCTCAGTACAACCTATGAATAACTGAACTAAATTCAGCTGTAAGTTAATTAAATGCTCAAAACTTAACTAAATATATGAAATAAAAGCTACTCGTTTCATAAAAGCAATTGCTAGACTCAAAAATAGGGATTTACCCCATCCTTTAGAGAAAAGAGAGAGCCCCAAGTTGACACAAAACTCTGTACTCACTACTTCAGCTACTGCAGTAATGGATTCATAAAATTTGTAGTTAATAAGATGAGGAAAACAATATTATGTTCAAAATATTAACAAAGTTGTCATTTTTCAGGGAACATGGACCAGATCGAAAGCTTTAAGAGTAAATAAAGTTTTACCTTTAAAAACCAAATTATTCAAACTTCCTTTCGCCCAATTAAGCTCTTTCAAAATTAACCCTAGGTCAAAAAATTAATTTCAAGACAGTCATCAAACTTTGTACTCTACGAAACTGAAATACTATTTGAGAATTACAGATCTATTTAAATGAAATCAGTGAGAGAGAGAGAGGGTGTTACATACCTTGCAGAGAGATGAAGGTTTTGGCACTTTAAGAGAAAGCAAGGAGCATCTTCAAGGCGATATCTCATAACTGGGCGATTATGAAGGAGAAAGAACAAAAGGAGGGAGAGAGGATGACTTACCAAGAGGAAATCAAAACCCTAGTTTCTAAAGATCGGTAAGAGAGAAAAAAAAAGTTTTTAGTTTTTATTTTTCTTTTTTCTATTATATTATGTTTTTGTATGTAACTTTGTCACACATATATAAGCGTGAGAAAATATCAGAGAAACGTTACATAATAATTCTAGTATTTGCACAGGTGCTTACTAACGGTTATAAAATTTGCTAACGGACAATGAATGTGAAAAATTACCTAACAGATATATATGTGTCACTAATCAGAAATCTCAATTGTTGCAAAATCACCCAAATGGTGTAGTGGGACCAAATACAAATATTATTATTCCAAGTATGACCAAAAACTAAAAATTCCAAATAATAGTCACATACTTGACAAGATCTAAGATTTGATTCAATTGCCATATAAGAATCTTTTTGCGACCACTACTTAACCAAATTAATTAACATACACACGCAAATACGACCCAAAAGTGATGGTGGAAACAAAACAAAATGCATATTATTAATTTTTGCATAATTGTACGAATTAAATTGTCTCGATCATTACACTACTTTTTTTGTGGTAGGAGCAAAACGAAACTTAACGAATATTATTATGAACACCGAACACATTTGAATATTATTAGAGATTAGAAGATGTTTGTTTTTCAGTAGCTTTTATACTAAAATAATTGTGAGGTATTGTTCAAATTGAAATATCTCAAGCCTAAATTTGAACATGATTCTTACATCTATATAAAGATGACCAATTGCATAATACCTCGTACGGTTTATTACCAGTATTAGTCATGGGGTTGAACAATCTATTGTTGATTCAATCGCTATCATTAGATATAAGTTAAACTAGAATATAATAAAGGTTGGTAAAATAGAGTGAATATTTGAGTGGCCAATCTATACAATTAGAGAGTTAGTTTTAACTTTCAAGGACGCGGTGGTGAGCTTATGCTAATGGGGGAGGTAGAAGAATAGAGGGGCATAATAGATAATATATATAATTTTTTAAGGGTGATGAGCTTATAGACGTAACAAGAGGAGAATATTAGCACCCTAAAGTTATTGTTTAATGGTACCGAAAACATAAAATTGTACACCCCAATTAGCGGCTAATTTGATGTCAATTTAGAATTACTCATTGTATTTAGAGTTAACTACCAATTACATGAAAGATGCATCATAATTAGAGCATACAATCATATCTCAATTAGAGCAAATTTACTCCTTTTATTAAATGCCCAAGTCTTCTCTCAAAATTAGGGTTTGGCCCTCAAACTTTAACTATAAATTAGAGTTTGGTCCTAAAGGTAAATGTGTCAATATATAAAATATGAATGGGCAACCGTCAATTTTGGCCCAAATGCAAATAAACGATCAATTGGTGACCAACTGCAAGTTATCCAATTTAAAAGTGGCCCAAAAGCTAAATAGCCCTTTAATATATTAGGATCACGTAGGCTATATCTATGACAGGTACAAATATAACATATTGCAGTAGTATCTGGTCTCTGTTCATTACATACTTTTTTTTTGGGAAACTGAGTTACCAACTTGATTTCTCATAGTTGTTTGTAAGTAATGAAAGTTTTCATCCAGCACATGTTTGTACCATTTGTACTCACGGATACTAATCTTGTTCTCTTTTGTTCCATTAGGGGCCTTCCATGGTGTATAAAATCAGTTTATCATGCAGTGATGTGGTCTTTTTTGCACTTGATACCATCATTCAGGCCCATGTTTCCTTAGAAGATGTTGTGATGTAAATGTTGGGTTTTTTATTTTTATTTGTAACCTCTTCGAGAACTCGGTGTGCAACCTTTCAGTTAATTGTATATAGAAGATGTTGTGATGTAGAGGTTGAGTTTTTTACTTTTACTGCTCTCAAATTTGTAACATGTCTCTTGATTTTGTATCTACTTTGTTTGGCCTAAAGAAGCTCAAACTTATTCGAGTTGTCATCCAAAAATATATGATTCCATCACAGTTGTGTGATTTTGTAGCTTTTTTAATTTGATTAGTCATCCACTTCTAAAAAGAATGAACTTCGCTGTAATTAAATCAACCAACCATCTTTGTGCGTATAAACAGCTCACGGTACAATTCATGCCCAAATGGTGCGGCTAATGTGTAAAACTGAGACAAATGTCACTTGGAGTCACCGAAATGACATATATCTAACTACTATAAAAAATAAAAAAATTGCTCCAACCTATAATGATTTTTGGACTCCAGACACATTGTGTTTTCCGATTTTGTCCTTATTTCTTTCATTTTACAACACCCATATTGTAATCAATTAGTAAATTGAATTTATGATTAGGAAATGTGTAAAACCACTCTCTGTTCCCTTAAATATCCCTACACAAATTACCATAACTAGCCTCTTGCACGTGGCAAGCCACGTAAGGACCACTAATATTTAAAAAAAAATATATATTGAAAACATATAGGGCCACCGATGTGACAAAAAAAACTATGAACAGTAAATGTGGATCCCATGATATTGATGTTGAAAAAATGATTTTTCATTTTTTTTTAATCAATGAAATTACTATTTTGCCCATATATAAAAAAACTATTTTAAACAGTGAAATTACTAAAATACCCCTGGGACGTACACCAAAATTACTGTTCATCAACCCCCATATTTTTCTAATATAGTAAGATAGTGATATTTTGTTTTCCCATTTTGCCCTCATCTTTTTTTGGATATAAGACCACTATAGGTAAAACTGCTTTTGTAAATTTTTACTTGAAAAAGGGTAAAAATTGTCATTCAACTCCAACTTACTATTTGTTTAAGAAAAAGAAATCATTCAGCGCCAACGTACTATTTGTTTAAGAAAAAGAAATATGTGAGTCTCAAAATTTGTCTTCATTATGCCACATGTTGACAAAGTGCTTGGAAGAAGAAGAAAAACATTACTTTCCTATTGTATCCTCATTCTTATCTTAATATTAGACCTTACAAAATCAGTAAATTATTTGGAGAATTGGGCAAGTAAGTAATTCAATCTCATATCACTTTTAAATAAAGTGAGGTCCTAATTTATTGATGTCGCAAAGCCAAACAAAATATGAAGTAAGCAAACTCTCTCTCCTCTAATTTTCTACCAAAATACCAAACCTATATTTCTCCTATGTAATTCTCTTTTTTATTTTTATTTTGTTTTTCGAATAAATAAGACTTTTTTTTTTGTTAAAACTAAAACTTTTATTAAATCAAACCAAACGAGTTTTACATATTCCCAGAACATCATATAAAACATGCATATTTACAAACATTGGAACCTTATGCCACCATACAGACGAGAAAGGTGGAAGGAAAGACAAGTCTCCAGCTGGGCCAGTTGAGAACTGTACATTTGATTGCCCTAACACGCGGAAGTTCTTTACTTGATCAGCAGCATGTGAAGCTATAGCCTCTGCAGAACAATTTGCTTCTCTGTAACACCAACTGAAGTGTACTTCTTGAAAGTTATGCAGCAATAGCTTAATCTGAGTAATGATTCTAGCTAATAACCAATTAGAGTTTACCTTTTCATCTGTCAAAACCTTAAACAGCAATTGTGAATCTATCTCTACTTCGATCTTCATATATCCTGTTGTTGTCAGAATTTGAAGTCCATATAAAAGAGCAAGGAATTCTGCTTCATTGTTGGTTGCATAGAATATAGGAATAGCTGCTCCCATTATAAATTTTGCTACTGAATCCCTTAGAATACATCCTCCACCCGCATATCCTAGATTTCCAATAGAAGCCCCATCAGTATTCAGTTTAACAAATCCTTCTTTGGGTGGAAACCATTTAACATAAACCAGAATTTTATCTCTGTGAATTTGGCGGGACATGACTTCCTGAACTAGCTGTATATGTTTCGAAGCTCTGTTGATGTATCGAACTGGATGAGGACATTTACCTTTAAACCTTGTGTCATTTCTTGCCATCCAAATATTCCACAATACCCCAACAAAGTAGCAACACTGCACATCGCCATTTTGCATTGTCCTGATATCATTTATGATGCTCACTAATTGGTCCTTAAAGCTAACACTATTCATATTCCTCTGATCAATAAGTCCGCTCATATTTGTTCCACACCAAATAGCTCTAGAGAAAGAGCACTCAAAGAAAACATGAACCTGTGTTTCAGGGAATCTCTCACACAGGGTGCATTCCGGATAAACCTGAAAATGATGAGATGCCAATAAATCCGCTGTTGGGACGACACCTTGCAAGCATTGTCATACAAAAAATCTTTGTTTAAACGAGACTTTCATCTTCCAAACATGTTTGTATATATTGTTATATTGAACTGCTGTATTTGTTTCATTAATCAACTGAATGCAGCCATTGTATGCAGACTTCACTGAATATTCTCCATTGTCCTCCCATTTCCAAATCAAAGTATCCTCCTCATTTGGTGTAATAGGCATAGAAACAATTCTCTCCACATATTCTACAGGCCAAAATTCATTCAACCTATCCCAATCCCAGGTATTGGTATCCATGTCAATAAAATCAGAAACAAGGTGAAAAGGACAGTCAGGTGGTTTCCCATTAAGGTCCTACAAATCCTCAGAATGTAGAACCTATTTTTCTTCCCATGCGTCAATAGAAGTACCAGTCCCAAGCTGCCAAACCGATCCAGCATTAATAATGGTTCATGTTTCACAAATCTTTTTCCACATTACTGATGAAGTAGGTTTAACTTCCGCCTTTAAAAAACTGGAGTTGTGAAAGTACCTCTGTTTCATTTGATGAGCCCATAATGATGTTGGATTCAGTAAATCCCATCCTTTCTTTGCCAGTAAAACATAATTTTGTAATTACAGTTCCTTTATACCCAGCCCTCCATTATTCTTTGATATACATGCTAAACGCCAAGGGAAATAGGACTTGCTATTTTCGTTTCGATTACAAGTTTCATAATTAACTTAATGTCTAAAATACATACTAATATGATCAATTACAAAAAAATAAATAAATAAAAATAAATAAATTATTCAAAAAGTTATGAGCAGTAACGTTATGACAGCTGAAAGGACTTGCGGCGCAGCTTGTTGCACGTTTATCCTAATTATTTGTAAAATTCGTTATCAATATCAATAAAATTTTCACTTAAAAAAAAACAAACTATTGAAATTTAAAACACTACAAAAATAAGACTTATTTTTCCAATAATAATACAAAAATAAGATACACTAACTATGTCATAATGTTTTCAAGTTAGATTTTAAAATTTCTAATTAAATATGCATAAGAGTATAAGAATCATCTTTGTAGTACATATATTATGTATGTTCACGCTCATCGAGTGTGCCTAGAGTACTAGTATATATATATAGTGTGTGTGGAGTGCTACACATTATAGTGGAGTCCTAGTAGCATAGTGCTTACAGCCTCCATCGAGCCTATATAAGGGTGGAGATGCTCTATGAGAGGTGGTACTTTTTATCTGACTCAACACTTCCACTCCTTTTGAAGTTGTAAGCTTTGTGGGGTTACTAGTACTATAGTACATATTCAAGTTTCCTTATTGTCAAGAAAAATGAAGAGCACTTGGTATATATGATACGCCTTCCATCACGAAAAAACCTGATCTTCCAATCTTGTTCTCTGATAATTACAAACCTGCACAATAATTTTATTCGCTTAGTTTAACAAAGTCGTGTATATGTATGTGTTTCAATGTCCTTTGTGTTTGTGAAAATGAAACCAAACTCATTTTGGTGTCATAAAAATGATTCTCAGTCTTTACAAAAAAAAAATTGATTCCTGTAGTACAAAAGAAGTTTGCACTGAAAAATTATCCCTTTCTAAAGGAGAAACAAACTAAAAACTGCAATGTCAAATTCATTTTGAAAATATGCAAGAGATTTTCAATCCTAAGAAGGATGGATGTGCTCAAAAGAGAAAGTAAAATGGATTCCCTTGTCAAACTAAAACCTCGATAAGTTAATACACTTGGGACCAGATAAAATATATTAATTAGACAGGTTCATCAGTAAATTAATAATGGTATTAAATTAACAAAAAATTGGTAAAAACTACCATTTTTCGAAATCACTCAAAATGACCCATTTGAAATGCAAATAACCCAAAAAACCATTTTTCGGGTGAAAATAACCCGCATGGACAAATAATCCAGATTTAAAATAATTGTTTTCCAATTTTACCTTTATGTTGTTTTGGTATACACAATGATTGTTCATACCCCAATAGATATCGAGATCATACAACAATCATTGTGCATACCCCAAATAGGTGATTATCCATACTCCAATAGGTGTTGAGATCATACATTATGTAGAGGTATGAACAATAATATGTTAATTGTGCATAGGTATGCACAATGATTGTTCATATACCAATAGGTGTGCTCAGTAATCATACATTATGTTGAGGTATGAGAAATTATTCTGCATGCCCTAAATAGATATGAACAATCATTGTTCATAATTCAATATGTGTTCTCACTAATCATACATTATGTTGAGGTATGCGCAATGATTGTTCATGTTGAGATATGAACAATAATTGTGCATACGACATATGCCAGGTCATTTTGGTTAGGTTTGGCCTTTTTTTATTTTACGTCAGGGATAAACTTGACTTTTTACTATCCAAGCTATTTCTTATTTCGCTTTATAGGTATACTTGACCTTTCATCTACCCCGTTCATTGCCAGTGATTAAATAAAAAAGTGGTTTTGTGGGTTATTTTAGCATCTATTTTGTCTCTTCTACAAATTACTCTTGTTAAATTAAAGAGGTTCTATTGTATATGGTTTTATCGGTTATTTTCATTTGGAATCTGTCATAATGAGTGATTTCAAAATCTACCATTAAAAGTGGCCTTAAAAATCCTTTAAAATGGGCTTTAGCCCAATTTCTTGTTGACAAAATCTACCATTAAAATTGGTATAGCCATATGATTTGAATTGAAATCTACCGTGGAAACAACATTTAATTGATTATCGAAAAAAAAAACATTTAATTAGCACCGACATAGATATTTGGATGGTCCATATTAAGATATTTTTATCATTTGGTATTGGTATTCATGGTTCATGGTTCATGGAACATTAAAAATATTTGTAAAGAATAAACTCTATTTGAGATTCCTTATTAAGAATAAAAAATATCATTGTGCTCTTTTTGCATGATGATAAGAACGAGAGGGATCCAAATTAAGTAGCATGCTTGGAAAATATCTTAGAGATATCTTGGAAAATATGGTTCCAAAGGGCAAAGAACCCCAGTCCAAAAAAGCCAACCCAAAATAACCATTTTTTATGTTCATGTCTAATGTATATTACTATGTTGCTCCAGTTGCCATTGGACACTATCACACCAGTAAAAGTATGGAGGGATTGACAAGTAAGAGACTAATAGGGTGTTTGAAAACGTGTGGGCCTTTCTATGTAATTGGCTTAGCAAATGCCATGATAACAACAGAATAAATTTGTGGACAAACGACTGTTTGCTGTCCACAAGACCTCAGTTTCTTATTGGTGGAGTGGCTGCCCAAAAAAATTGTGCCTACTGCCCGAAAAAATTGTTAACCAATAAAATTGTGCTGTTTGTGGACAAGTCTGTCCACAAATTCGGTCTCATAATAACAATGCCAATTGTGAGAATATTTTCCCCAAAAACTTACTTAATGAATCCAAATTCCAAACCCATCTAGCCCACTTCAATTTAATAATGTATTTTTGGCAAAAGCACGCTTATGCACTTTTTTTTTTGGTAAACTGCACATATTTTTTTTTTTTGTGATAACTACACTTATGCACATATGAAATTAACAAACTAGAGTATATTGTCCAATCGACCTATTTATGACAATAATTTATAATTACATTGTAAAAAACAAATTATAATGGGTGATTTTGGACACACCCATAAAAATACTCCCTTACTCCATAACCAACTTAAGTTTTTGTCATACTCCAATATTCGTTTCAATCCAATAAAATCCTCAATAATCGTCTCAATCCAACAAAATCTCCCAAATTAATATGGTGTATTTCCATTAGGAGTAAAATGATTAAAATAATAATAATAATAACGTGTTTTTTTAGCATTCATTCTTTTGAAAGAAGAAATCAATAGTATTTTTTTTTTTCTTTTGAAAAAAGAAGAAGATGAACACATTCTTTTTCAGTTTTAAGTAAAGAACGTAGAGTATATAAGATTTAATATGGGGTCCCACGATATTAAATAAAAAGCTCAGATTTTTTCCGCTCGGGTGTAAAAGTGGTCTTTACACCTTACACAAATATAGTGACACCTGTCCACCTATTTCAGACCCATAACAAAGAGTTCTAACGGTGTTAGATAGAGATAAAACAACATTTTGTTTGCAATGGCAACAACACTTCCATAACTGAGTTCATCAAGAAGTATCTTGCTAGTAGACTTGATACCCAATCCTTTCACTAGCTTCTCGAACCATATCTCATTGGTTAAATTGTAAGCGAACAGAGTACTGTGGGTAAACATGAAGAGAATATCATCTAAAATAGTACCTCTTACAAACCAACATAATAAAGTATTGGACAGAGGTGTTGTTACTTGTTGCCACACCTTCCTTTTCACATCAAATGAGAATACGCTATGTTCGGAGCACAAGCACAATAAAAAGAAACCAGTAATTAAAAGGGTGCAAGTAACTTCAAGACATTATTAGCAGCCAAAAATAAAATCTTCTTAGCCGTAGTTTTGGGTTGGTTGAATATTGAAACAAACACGGTAATATTGAATTCGCTAATTCGCCGATTTTCTACTTCTCCATCCTTTTCCTCTTCTTTCCTATTAAACCATTTTTGTAACAACTATCACAATTGGTATTTCCCAACTTCATTATGTTTGTTCAAGAGATTTTATTTTCTTTGGAGTATGAATAATTTTTTTTTTTTTTGCTTTTTCGGATAGAGAGTAGAAGAAAAGGGCGATAGTCATGAGTTGCCTGTTTGGAATCCATGAATTGATTTTTATTATATATTTTTCTACGCACAAAATCTTTCCTGTTATTTGTAGGATTTGTTTTGATTTTTTTGTTTTATCTATATCTAACACTGTTAAAACTCTTTGTTATGGGTGTGAAATAAGATTACATGTCTCACTATATTTTTGTAAGGTGTAAAAAGACCACTTTTACACCCGGGCCAGAAGATCTGACCTCTTAAATAAATGACTTGTTCTAATAAAAAAACAAGAATAATTTAGGAATCTAAATGTATCTAAAATAATTTTATTTATATATTTTAAAATTAGAGTATGTGAGTGTTTTTATGGGTGTGTCCAAGCTCACCATTTCTAGCAAATAAAGACATAAAGTATTCTACTTTCTAGTCATTTCAGTATCGACCAAATGCCTACCATCTCAAAAATCAAAATGTTGATAAACCACAAATATTTCCCTTTTAAGTTCAAAATTTGCCACTGTCCACCGTTCGCTGACTATGTTTAGGGCATCTCCAATGGGGGGTGTAAACCGTATAGAGTGGAAATTTTACACCCCAAATATCAAAAAACTCTCTCCAATGGGGGTGTTATACCGTAAGTAATAGTGTATTAGCTAATAGAGAGGGTGGGGAATTCCCCCTCTCGCTATTAGTTAATAAAAAGCCCGGACGTCACTTAAAATAACGTCTGTTTAACTTAAAAACTCGAACGTCACTTCAACACACGTTTGAAGCTTTATTTTTCTGTTTGCGACGGTCTAAGTCCGTCGCTCAGTGATATATTAAACTTAAAAACACGGACGTTGCTTTGAATGACGTTTGAAAGTGGACCACTATTTGTTTTAAGCTTTTGTGACGGACCAAATCCGTTATTTTACATTATTTTGAATGGGCTGTGACAGTTTAAGTCCGTTGCTATCTATTTTTACACATTTGCCTCCACCTACCATTGGAATAGCCACAAATAATAAATATACACTTTATGTATTTGGGATTTCTCTAGAGTGTATAATCCTAATGGCGCCTATGTGGAGCCTATGTGGAGGTGGATTTTTCCACTCTCCATTGGAGATGCCCTTAGAGAGTGATGGCAGGAAAAAGGAAAGAAATGGGAAAATGTGAC
The DNA here is from genome assembly GCF_015680905.1 of Coptis chinensis. Lineage (NCBI taxonomy): Eukaryota > Viridiplantae > Streptophyta > Magnoliopsida > Ranunculales > Ranunculaceae > Coptis > Coptis chinensis. Next base: position 45,974,804 of record NC_141456.1, read on the forward strand.
TGTGTGTCAACGCGGAACTAGTCTGTACCACAACCTCGTAAGGCATAGCATTCTTATCTTGAATCAACCAAAACCAAATAAAATGAAAAATCGTTAATTTTAGTTTTATTATATATGTAGACCACATGGCGAAAGTGTGGAGGAGAGTTTTTCCAAGGTAGCAGAGAAGTTGTTGAATTGTTGGTAGGGTTTCTGTCTTTGATTGTGAAAAAAGCAAAGGGCACTTTTAGGCTGTGTTTGATATTTGTTGAGACATCCAAAGAAAATTTGGATGATGGAAAGAAAATATCAGCTCAATCTATCATTGAGAAAACCGAAAGTTTTGGAACTTACTTAAAAGTTATAACCAATATCTTAAGCACTAAACTTTATTAAATTTCAAAAACATTTTAATTAACGGTCAATGTCTCAATGAGTCGTTTCACCATTTTGGTGCAATATATTGCGAAGGCACATGGAATTGTGTTCACCAACTTGATACAATGATACTCAATCCCTAGAGAAGACCCGACTCAATTTCCTCCTTCCTTTTTATGACCTATAGTCTAAGCCCAAAGCCAAGCCCATTAGGAAGCTCCTTTTATTTTGGTGAACATTATTATTAGGAAGCAAGCTCCTTTTATTTGGCTGAACATTAGGAATCTCCTCTCTTAGTCCTCTAGGGCACCAAAACACCACTCAAATTATAAAACGCGCCTGTTATATTTGAAAACCAAGTGACACAATTTCTAGCTTACATTACGGACCAATGGTGCAACATTGAAAATTATGCGCGCACTGGACTTTCAAATTAAAGGTAGCAGTTTTTTTGTGGTCATTATTGATGGTTTATATTGAAAAGAAGCAAAAGAAATGAAGGGAATCAAAGGTTGATGGTTTAGATTGGAAAAACTAAATTATAAACCAGTCATTTTTTAACATGTGTTAAAAGCAAATAAGTCATTAAGCACGACCATGAATCGACATATATTAAATATGATTAAAACAATCATTTGTATACACTGGTTTTATAGAAGATTGAAATAACTAAAATTGTAAGCGCGTGTAAGAAAATGACTTTTGCACCGACGTACGTGTAATTGATATGTTCGCATCCCTTTATTTAAAAAGTCCTGATCCCACCAATGTTGTCTTATTTTGAAGCACAACAGTGACTGTTTTCTATATATGAAGATCCAAGCTCCTTCATTTGTTCGCAGAAATCTTCAATCGTTTCTCTCCAACATGGCCTTAACACTGCGTTATTCTTCTTCTTTTATCAATCCAATAGACACCAAGAACCCCAAAACGACCGATGAATTCGTCGGCTCAGTCTCCTTCCCTAAAACAAAACATTCTTATTATTGCCTTCGAGTGAAGAATTCTTCAATCAACGAGGCGCAAACCTCCCATGAAAAAACATTATATTTTAATGGTAGGGGTGAAGAGAGGGCGGAAATGCAACATGTGCTTTCCAGTCAAAAGAAAAATGGGCCAAAAGTGCCCGTATACGTTATGTTGCCCCTCGATACGGTGTCAATAGGAGGAAATTTAAACAGGCCTAAATCCTTAAATGCAAGTTTGATGGCCTTGAAGAGTGCAGGAGTTGAAGGGGTGATGGTAGATGCATGGTGGGGGTTGGTAGAGAAAAATGGACCAATGAACTATAACTGGAAAGGATATTTTGATCTTGTGCAAATGGTCGAAAAGCATGGCTTGAAGATTCAAGTTGTCATGTCATTTCATCAGTGTGGAGGAAATGTTGGAGATTCTTGCAGGTAACTGTCCCCAAACACCTATTTTTACAAAAAAAATTCTTTAGTTTTTTTTTTCTTTATATATTTTTTTCTTTTTTATATTCTTTAATTACATTATTTACAAACACCTAGATATTTTCAATTCTTTAGTTTTTAAAAATGTCACAGATATACTACAAATTGATTTTATCCAAGCCAGGGAGCAGTAGAATATTAGCAAATAGCAATTACTTATCTCAAGGAGCAGATTCTATAAATTTTCAGCTTTGAGAATTGAATAATATAGGATATGGACATATTCATAGCATATATATATATAGCACATTTGAACATTTTCTAAGAATGTTTACAGATAAAAGCATGGAACAAAATATCGTGCCGGAGCTATATATCGGGTTGGTCAAAATCCGATATATATGGCAAATATACTGCTTGATGCTTTGGCATGTTAAGGTTTGGTAAACCTGATATCCCGATAAATTGTCCAAAAAATCATAATATGTCAAATGTTTTTGGCGATAAGATGAGTTTCAAGAATCTAAAGAACTTCACGCTGTGATTTCTAATACATCTTAGAAAGCACAAGTTGAAAATTCAATTTTATGGGATGGAATCTCGTCACAAACCTGTTTAGGATGTAAAATTCAACGAAGAGAAAAATTACCCAAATTGAAATGTGGAGTGGACAGTTCACTTAAAATTGGCTATAGGCAGTACAATTTTGTAGACCCAAATGAAATTAAAGTTTAATAGAGCAAGTGCTTGATCCTTGAGTGCATCTAGGCATACAACCTCATTTATGGAATGGAGATCACTAACAAGGGTGATCAATACCAAAATCACAATGCTCCAACTCCTTGAAGAAATGAAGAGGCTCCATGAATTTAACTTTAATAAGTCACATTACGAAGTGAGTAAACAGGCGAGGATATAGATTTGAAACTCAGTCACCTATATGAAATTCAAGAAGCTTGCATTATCCGAGAAGATGAATCCAATATAATGGGCTAACCACTTGGGCTTGTAAGGACCTTTTTTACCCTGACCGAACCACTGTTCTAAAGATCGGTCTTTAAAGGCTTTATTTAATAGGCGGTCTCTAGGCGCAAAGTCCAACCAATCTAGTAATAATCGTATAAGCCCAACCTCTAGGCCCTAGTCGTTTAAACGTTCGGATAAATAATTATATTATCATTTTAAAAGGGAAGAAGAATATATATAAAGAAACATAATAGTTTTGGTTTCTAGGTTGTTAAACTATTTGTAATATCATAAATTATTTCTATATATAAAGATTCAAACAAATTTTTTTTTTTTTATTTTATTTTTTGAATGATTAAATGTTGAGAAAAATCAAAGTTACAAACTCGTCAATCAGAAGCTTAAAATTTGAATGAGTTTAAAAGACTTAAAGTCTAATGTAAATTATATGCCACTATAACAAAGAAGTTTGTTTTTATGAAGTCAATATTCCTCAACTATTACGCATTTTTGTAATAAATATTTTTGTTTGTGTTTTTTTTTGAGTTATGGTAAATGATTTTCTTCATTTCTTGTAGTATATATTTTTGAATGATTAAATGTTGTGTATTACTATATATATTAGGGGAAAAAAAAAAAAAAACCCTGCAATGCATAGAAGGACTAGGCGCTGAAAAGCTCAAAGAGTTTGTTTCCACATTTTTGTAATAAATATTTTTTGTTTGTGTTTATTTTTTGAGTTATGAAAAAATTTTCTTCCGATTACCAGCGTTTTTTAGAACATTTGACCGAACTTAACTTTAAATTACCAATAACTAGCATTTTGATTTGTCTGATATATTATGTATAATATCGATATATTCACGAAAAATACTCGGTAAGAGAAGTTTTCTCTGTCAGGATAGTTTCACTTTTATATCGATGCCGGTTAGTTAGATTTCCAATATATATCGAGATATATTGTGATATTTTGTACTATGGATAAAAGCGTTGCATCTTTGACTGTTTTGTTGTCTGCAACTTTCTTAATTTGTAACATTAACCTACGATATAGTGTCTAGATTTTCACAAGGCATATATATAGGCGGGCTTAAATGGACCTGTCCGTTTGGTGTCTTCCGTTAAACAAGTTATTAAGTCGTAAACTAAAAGGTTTTGATTGGGATGACACTGTATAACTGTATAAGCTTATGAAGACGTTTACGATATAAGCTTTCGACAAACATGCATATCCGTCATGTTCGTTTAAGAGAAAGACATCAACACCAAAAAATTATGTTGTTGCACTAAGTTGCCAACTATCTTGTCACTTAAATATCTTTGGGGTTATTACTTACAACATATACGAAGACGAGTTTTAGGAAATTGTTCTTTGTTGTAGTTCTTACTTCGTTCATTAATTTTCAGCATTCCTCTACCTCCATGGGTACTTGAAGAAATCAGCAACAATCCCGATCTGGTCTACACAGACAGATCCGGCCGCAGGAATCTCGAGTACATTTCGTTAGGTTGTGACTCTTTACCTGTGCTTAGAGGAAGAACACCTATCCAAGTTTACTCAGATTACATGAGGAGCTTCAGAGATCATTTCAAAGATTATCTCGGCCGAGTTATTGTGGTAAATAACATTCAACCATCTCAGTCAATCTTATAATCTCAATAAATACCAGCAGTACACATTTTACAAGTTAAGTTATATACAAATCAGCAAAATTTCTTCAAATCAAACGTTTATATACATCTCTAGAGCATGTATAGGTAGGGAATAAGAACGCATTCGTATTGCAACACTCTAGAGGCCTACAGCAAAAAGATGTCAATAAATTCGAGAACTTGCTTCGAAAGAGAGACAATATTCAAGCTAATATATATCGGTAAGAAAATTCAGAATAATCCCACAAAAGGTGTCAAGCCAATCACAAAGCTAATATAATTCCGTTTCTACATAAATTAGAAGCTACTGTGCTTGTGCTGCCGGGAATCACCTAGTTATAGACTCCCTTTTTATATCAGCGGATTACCTGATTAAAGACAAATTATTGCTGCATGGTTTTGTATTTCTGTTTTAGTGAAACATGCATTACATTATCAAATAAAATAGCCATCCAACTTGCAAACTATTTTGGAACTTTTCATTTACCGTCCAAATGAAATATCCCATTTAGCTGGGACATAAACGTAGACCATCGCATTTGCAGGACCCAGTAAGGAGCACTTTTCTACATACAAACACCTTAGCTTGTATTTCTCCTGTACGTCCACATAGAAGAATATTGTTGAGATGTTATTCCAATTTGAAATTTATTATTACAGGAGATACAAGTTGGCATGGGCCCTTGTGGCGAGCTGAGGTATCCATCTTATCCAGAAAGCAATGGTACCTGGAGGTTCCCTGGTATTGGAGAATTCCAGTGCTATGACAAGGTACAGGAAAATTTCTTCCAAGTTCTAACAATTCCAAAATAAGAGCATGTTTAACATTTGCCTATTCCAAACTGTGAAGACGTCATCACAGCCAAACTTTCAGTTTTGCACTGTGCAGTTTTCAATGACTAGTTCAAATTATTAACAAAATGCTTTTTTAGCCCACAACCAAAAACTTTTCACTGTTCTTTGGTTCTTTATTTGTGCCCTTCAAACTTAAACCAATTTAGTGAAATAGTATCTCAATTTTCCCTTCTATGATAAGTCATAAGGGTGTTAAGGTCTTTCCACGCAAGCATAAAAGCAGCACGAGTGCACGACAAGCTGATGGGCCAAGCTCAAATTTAATTGAGCCATCAACATTAATTAAAGAATTGATGGGGTAAGCCCCATTTGAATTGTCATGAGCCTCGCTGTACTGTCTATGTGTTTGGACCATTTGTTAATGGGCCTCCATGGGCCCCTAAATAGTATGAAACTAATAACTACTAACAAAATAAGAGCGTATTGTGGTACTGATTTTAAAGTTACTCCAGTCTCAAGTCTCAACAAGTGAACAAACACTACTCTTGAAGTCCCTTGACCAGTTCCCACAAAGATGGTTCTAGTAGATGTGTTTTCTTCTAGAACAAGATTGCCTACGCCTGGACTTTGGTCCCGTGTTTTCTTCTGAAAGCTAAACCGGATTTGAACTAGGCCCCAAAAGGAGTGCTGATAGACCAAATAAAACACACAAAGATGAAGTTGTAGCTCTACATCTTCAACACTAGGGCGTAAATGATCTAATCTCTTTTTGCTTCTGGCTATATTTCGTAGTAGCAAATTACTAATTATAGTATTACTTTGTAAACTCAAAGTAGGGGTGTTAAAAAAATTTCTGGATTACTAATCAAGGTCTCCCTCTTTGTCAACAACAGTACATGAAAGCCTCCCTTAAAGCAACAGCGGATGCAATTGGAAAGGAAAGTTGGGGCACAAATGGACCACACGATTCTGGCCAATATAACCAGTTCCCTGAGGATACCGGATTCTTTCGAAGAGATGGAACATGGAATACTGATTACGGCCAATTCTTTCTACAGTGGTACTCTCACAAACTAATAGAACATGGTGATCAAATACTAGCTGCTGCTCAGGGAATATACCGTGGTACCGGAGCTAAATTATCTGGAAAGGTTGCTGGAATCCATTGGCACTATAATACTAGATCACATGCAGCTGAACTCACAGCAGGATACTACAACACCAGACATCATGACGGCTATCTACCAATAGCCCAAATGCTGGGCAAGCGTAATGCAGTATTAAACTTCACATGCATGGAGATGAGAGATGGTGAACAACCTGCAAGCGCAAACTGCTCACCACAAGGGCTTGTCAAGCAAGTCAAAATGGCAACTAAATTAACTGGAACAGAGCTGGCTGGTGAGAATGCACTGGAAAGATACGATGAGGGTGCTTATGCACAAGTTTTGGAAACGAGTAGATCAGACTCTGGGAATGGGTTGACTGCATTCACATACCTAAGATTGAACAAGAGAATGTTTGAAGGGGATAATTGGCGTAATTTGGTTGTATTTGTGAACAATATGTCAGAAGGTGGTCGGATGATTCGACTCTCCGAGTACGATTCAACTGGGTCAGATCTTTACGTCGGTTTTATCCATGACCGGAAGATGGACATTAAGAAAGCTGTACTAGTGTAAGAAGTATAATTTTCATGCTCAACAATAGAACATTTCTAGACTTGAGAATGTATATTGTGAGTCGATAATGAATTGCAGAGCTGCTGGAATATGGTTATACAACAAAAGAAATAAAAGAGATGTACCTGTATTTGACCATTCGATCTATTGGAATAGAATATATGTAGAATTATCCTATCAAACTGCTTGAGTTCTTCATTTGAAGAAAGGAGGAAAACAAAATAAAACATATTGTATCCCAAATTTGAACAAAGGAGGAAAACGAAGGGAAGAGATCATCTTATTGTTATTTGTAAATCCTATAACCCCTGCTTTCATATAAGCAAACTAATGGTTATCTCCTTAAGGCCCTAAGGTAGGAAAACTCAAAGTACAGAGATAGCATCATCACGTATACAAGGAGGTAAGCCCAAAATTACATTATCCCCGCCTGAACATGAGGTCCTCTAATGAAAGGACTAATCCCATATTACATTATCCCATCCCAACATGAAGTCCTCTAATTGAAGGCGTCTCAAACTAGCATCAATTAGAGACACATCTTTAAATTACAAATGACCTTCTTAATAGAACAGAATGTAAGCTCAAAGCTTCTTATATTCCTCTCCAGCAATAAGGACCAACACAAAGCAATATAACAGACCCAATACCTTTATTGCTACCTTCAAAATGTTGGCTTTATCCCTCACATGAGGAGGAAAGAAATTCATTCTGCGTTGAGATGTCAGAGCGCGACCCGCGCTCAGATTGGCCTTGGCCAAAGCGCGACCCGCGCCCATGCCGTAGAAGATCGTACCTCCGGTACTTTCAGAGCGACCCGCGTTCAGATTGGTCTTGACCCAAGCGCGACCCGCGCCCAAGTCTATTTTCGTGGGCTTCGCTACAGAAACCGCGAAATTTGTTTTTTCCTATAAAAACAAAATCAAGGTTTTGAAAAACCAGGACTAATGCAAGCAAGCAACCAGATAGAAAACCCAATCTTGAAAGCTATCAAGATTGAGAGAGACAACCTTCACAGAGAGATAACTCTGTAAAGAGGTAAGAGTGTTCTAGTAAGGTGAGAGACTGAAATGAGAGATTGTAATATTCCTTCCACTTTATAAAGAACTAGCTTTTGTGGAAGTAGGCACCATTGGCCGAACTACGGTAAATCTTTGTGTTGTGGTTTGCTTTTACTGCTTTACATTATTATTTGTTGTTAATAGTTGTTTAGCGAGTTGGGCATGTTAGTATAGGTAGTAATTGATATTTATAATTTGTCTGGAGTTGGATATTGTTCAAATACAAGTTATCTGTGTAGTGGGGGAATCGATTGGTATTGGTATAAACCCCATCAAGTGGTATCAGAGCCTTGGTTAGATTAGCTTAGGATGTTATCCAAATCTTGGTTGGAAGGTGTTTGACAAAACTCCTGAGAGAAGATTTGAGTTTAAATAACTTGTAGAGATGGACAAGTCCGTGAACACTCACATGACGAGTCTAAATAGGAAGAACTACACCATCTGGAAAGCCAAGATGGAAGACTTGTTATACTGCAAGGACTTGGCACTACCCATTGAGAATGGGGGAGTAAAACCATAAAAGATTGATGAGGCTGAGTGGAAAAAGCTTGACAAAAAAGCGATTGGATACATTCGATAGTGGATTGATAACAGTGTCTTTCACCATGTGTCCCAAGAGACTACAGCCTTCAGTTTGTGAAAGAAACTCGAAAACCTTTATGAGAGGAAGTCGGGTGGAAACAAAGTGTTGGTCGTTAAGAAGTTTGCCGACACGAAATACCAAGAAGGTTCTTCAATGTCTGAGCATCTTAACGAATTACAGAATACCATCAATCAGATGCATTTGATGAAGATTGATTTGGGAGACGAAGTTGAGGTTTTGTTTCGATCTATTAGGCTCTCTACCCAAAAGTTGGGAGACATTAGCAGTCTTTCTACACGGAGCAGCCAAGGATGGAATTGTTACCATGGAGATGGATACCACGTCTTTGTTGAATGAAAAGACTATAAGGAGTTCAAAAGGCAGCTCTTCTCACTCGATCAGAGATCCTTTTCACAGAGAAACGGGGGAGAGGTAAAAGCAGAAAATCATCTCGTTCTAGAGGTGATGACAGAAGTAAATCTAGGGGTGAAGCTAGAACTCCTAAGGCAAAGAGGCAATGCTACTATTGTGCCACCAAGGTTCAATTCAGATATGAGTGCAGAACACTGAAGAGGGATAAAAAGAATAACTGTGTACATGAAGACATGGTGCAGAGAAACGAAAACACAGGCAGAGATACTACTGCACTAGTCGACGACCTAGTGGGAATTGTGTCGATTGTGGTGTGTCTTTGTCTTAGTACCTCATGTCGAATACTGAGTGGGTGATAGATACTGGGAGCATCCTATCCGTCACACATAAAGGGATTCTTCACTACCTACGACTATGGTGAATATGGTGAAGTGAGGATGGGTAACAGTGGCGTCTCAAAGATTATAGGCATTGGTGATGTCCATGTAGAAACCAATGTTGGCTACACCTTGACACTAAAGGATGTAAGACATGTCCCTAACATTCGGCTAAGTCTAATTTCGGCTGGGAAATTAGATGACGATGGCTTTGTAAACTCGTTTGGTAGCGGGGTATGGAACCGAGAGCAGGTTCCATTGTAGCAGCTAGAGGGAAGAAAACTTGCTCTCTTTACAAAACACAAGCTAGTTTGTGTAAAGCAGAAGTGAATGCGGCAGAAGAAGAAGCTTCCTCCGAACTGTGGCACAAGAGATTGTGTCACATGGGCATAAAAGGGATGGAAGTTCTTGCTAAGCAATAGGCCTTGCCAAACATTAAAGGTATGGTACACATTTAAATACATGTACTCACTGTTTGGTAGGACAGCAACACAGGGTGTCTTTCCAAAGATTCCCATCTCACAAAAAGGACAATGTCCTTGAACTAGTACACACAGACTTATGTGGTCCTATAAAAGTGAAGTCCCATGGGAAAGCTTCATACTTCGTGACCTTCATTGATGATGCGTCAAGAAAGATATGGGCCTATAGTCTGAAGACCAAGGATGAAGTACTTGGCGTGTTTGAGAAATTCCATGGCATAGTGGAAAGAGAGACTGGGAAGTTGTTGAAGTGTATTCGCTCAGATAATAGGAGTGAGTACATTGGGCTGTTTGAAGAGTATTGCCAGAGTCATGGGATTCGTCATGAGCAGATCGTTCTCAAGACACCGCAACAGAATGGAATAGCAGAGAGAATGAACCGTACCATTATAGAGAGGATGAGATGCATGCTATCTCACTCTAAGCTACTTAGAACCTACTGGGTAGAAGCAATGCGTACAGCCGTGCATGTGATCAACCTATCGCCGACGAAGCCTCTGAATAGTGACTATCTAGAGAGAGTATGGTCAGGCAGAGATGTTAATTATGGATACTTGAGGGTATTTGGGTGCAGGGCATTTGTGGATATTCCGAAGGATGAGAGATCCAAGTTTGATGACAAAGCCAAGCAGTGCATTTTTCTGGGTTATGGAGATGAAAAGTTTGGTTACAAACTCTATGATCCAATTAACAAGAAGGTAATCCGAAGTTCAGATGTTGTATTCCTAGAAGACCAAACCATAGCAGACTTTGAGGAGGGTGAGAAGCTACAGGCTTTCATCAATGATCTTGTTGATTCAGAACCAGAAGTTCCTACTGTGGAACGTACAGAAGGCATTGAGAATGCAGAGAACCATGAGCCTGAAGCTCATGATGAGAATCTTATTGCTCATGATGGGATAGAACCTATTAGTATAGAAGATGCAGATGAGATGCATGGACCACCACCAGAGCAAGCAGAAGTGCATCCTCCTGAGGCACCAAGCAGATGGGGTAAGGAGGTCAGACAGAGAGAGACTAGCTTCAACCAAGTATCCACCACATACGTACGTGCTACTATCGGATGGTGGAGAACCTATGTACTATCAAGAGGCACTTGAGGGCATAGTACAAAATATCAGGATATGGGTATTTATCGATATTCAATTTCTGGATATGTATTATGGATATATCCCCCTCTTTGAGGATATTTGACATTGTTTCACATGCAAATATCGTGGATATATCCAAAATATCGACAAATATCGTAGATATTGTGGATATTTCTTGATATATCATGATACATTATTTATATTTATTTAAAATATAATGGTAAATATTAAATAAAATTGTTATATACACAAAATATCGCAAAATATCCCAAAATATCACAAATATCATCGATATTTGCAGTTGTATATATCTCTGAACATATCATGATATTTATATATCTTTTTTTGAAATTTGGATAGATATCTCCAAATATCGCGATATATCGGGATATTTTGTACTATGCTTGAGGGTACAGACAAGGAGAAGTGGTTGAAGGTCATGTATGACGAGATGGATTCTTTGCATAAGAATCACACTTATGAGTTAGTTGAGAAACCGCAAGGACGAAAAATTCTCAAGAATAAGTGGATTTACGAAGTCAAGCATGAGGAGAACAATCCTTACCCGAGGCACAAAGTTCGCCATGTTGTGAAGGGATTCGGTCAAAGAAAAGGGATTGACTTTGATGAGATTTTCTCTCCTGTAGTAAAGATTACTTCTATCCGGGTGGTATTGGGTATGACCGCAAGTATGAACCTAGAGGTTGAGCAGCTAGATGTTCAGACATCTTTTCTTCATGAAGACCTTGAAAAAGATGTCTACATAGACTAGCCAGAAGGGTTTAAGGTCAAAGACAAAGAGCACCTAGTATGTAAGCTAATAAAGAGCTTGTATGGGTTGAAGCAAGCACCGAGACGGTGGTACATAAAGTTTGATTCCTTTATGGGAAGCAAAGATACAAGAAGTCTGCTTCCGATCATTGTGTGTTTGTTCAGAGATTTTCAGATGGAGATTTCATAGTGTTATTGCTGTATGTGGATGATATGTTGTAGTTGGCCCAAACATCAACAAGATATCCAAACTGAAGAAAGACTTGAGTAAGTCCTTTGAGATGAAGGATTTGGGTCAAGCAAAATAGATACTTGGGATGCGGATTACTCGTGACAGAAAGAGTGGGAAGTTGTGGCTTTCTCAAGAAAGCTACATTGAGAAAGGTGTTGAAAAGATTCAACATGGATCAAGCGGCCGATCGGTTGTCCGCTTGGTGGCGGTCCAGCATGACCAAAAGAGATGTGTCCAAAGAGTGAGCATGAGCAGAGTCAGATGGAAAAGATTCCTTATGCATCCGCAGTGGGCAGTTTGATGTACGCAATGGTGTGTACAAGACCGGATATAGCTTTCGCCATGAGCATTGTAAGCCGATTTCTGTCAAATTCGGGGAAGGAGCATTGGGAAGGTGTTAAGTGGATATTGAGATATCTCAGTAGCACTTCCAAATCGTGTTTGTGCTTTGGTGGAAGTAAGCCCTTACTTGAAGGCTACACTGATGCAGACATGGCAAATGATGTTGACTCGATGAAGTCCACCTCCGGTTATCCGGGTTACTTTTGCGGGGAGCGGTTTCTTGGCAATCAAAGTTGCAAAAGTGTGTTGCCCTCTCCACTACAGAAGCGGATATATTTGAAACAACGAGGTGTGCCAAAGAGTTGCTATGGATGAAGAGGTTCTTCGATGAACTAGGGCTAAAGCAGAAACAGTTTGTAGTTCTATGTGACAGTCAGAGTGTCATCCATTTGAGCAAGAATCCGAGCTTTCATTCTAGATCCAAGCACATACACGTGCGTTATCATTGGATTTGAAAAGTACTTGAAGATTTGTGTATCGAGAAGATCCATACCGACAAAAACGGGTCGAATATGATGACCAAAGTCTTACCGAAAGGTAAGTTTGATGTTTGTTGTGCTATTGTCGGAATGACAGCACACTCCTCATGTTGATTTGGAAATTGCATGGAGGAAGCCCCCCTCACTATTCGGGAAGGGGAGATTGTTGGCTTTATCCCTCATATGAGGAGGAAAGGGATTCATTTTGCGTTGAGATGTCAGAGCGCGACCCGCACTCAGATTGGCCTTGGCCAAGGTGCGACCCACGCCCATGCCGTAGAAGACCTCCAATACTTTCGGTAGCGACTGCGCTCAGTTAGTCTTGACTGAAGCGACGACCCAAGTCTATTTTCATAGAAGCTTATTTCTGAAGAACATGAAATTTGTTTTTTCCTATAAAAACAAAATCAAGGTTTTGAAAAACCAGGACTAATGAAAGCAAGCAACCAGAGAGAGAAAACCCAATCTTAAAAGCTATCAAGATTGATAGAGATAACCCTGTAAAGAGGTAAGAGTGATCTAGTAAGGTGAGAGACTAAAAGGAGAGATTGTAATCTTTCTTCCCACTTTATAAAGAACTAGCTCTTGTGGAAGTAGACACCATTAGCTGAACCACAATAAATCTTTGTGTTATTTGCTTTTACTGCTTTGCATTATTATCTGTTGTTAATAGTTGTTTAGCGAGTTGGGCATATTAGTATATGTAGTAATTGATATTTATAATTTGTCTGGAGTTAGATATTGTTCAAATACAAATTATCTATATAGTGAGAGAATCGATTGGTATTGGTATAAATCCCATCACAAAATACCTTTATGCCTATTAACCTATCTCCAAGTCTTCTTTTATGGCTACTTTCAAAATACCTTTATGGCTATTAACCTATATCCAAGTCTTCCTTAATTATACACTATTTTCTATCTTTTAAAAAAGCTTCCATATATATAACAGACCCAATATAACATCACCAAGCACAGGAAATAACACAGAGTTTACTCATCAATAGTGTTGCGGCTTCTAGAAAAAGTAACCTCAAACTGCTTTGTCAAAATAAAATCCCCGAAGAGGTTGAATTCTGATCTCCACTTTGCCCACACGATGCACTTATCAGTCATCATCTTCCCTCCTTTTGTCAAATAATCAGTGATTCTCAATGCAGCAGAGTCCCCACATAAAAAAACAAGGGTGAACTAGTATTACCCCCCACTAGATGAGCCAATTAGGATTTCCCCCCACTAGATGGGAAATTAGGGTCTCCCCCCTAAATACAGACAAAAAAATTTCGGTCAACCCATTTTGACTTTTTTTTTTGTGTATTTAGGAGGGAGACCCTAATTTCCTATCTAGTAGGGGGGAAATCCTAATTGGTTCATCTAGTGGGGGGTAATACTAGTTAACCCAAAAAACAATAACTGTGACAATGATTAACACCTTAAAGAGGAGTTTACAATCCCAAGATTAGTTTCAGCCATTCTGCCTTTTTTCGGACAAGATAGAACATGACTTGGAAGTCAAAATGGATTTGTTACTCCATATTCTTCTATTACTAGCTTCGCTGAAGGTAATTGGAAGAAGTATGAGTCATTTTCTCATACTTCGTGGAGAAAATGGCAGTTTACAGTATAAGGGCATCACCAATGCAGGCCCTTAAAATAGAGGGCCACATCAGCTTTTTCAAGGTGTGTATGAAGGAGCAAATTGGTATAGAGGATCTTCAAAACTGGGTTCTACAGTGCACACCTTCAAAATCAAGATTAAATGCTTGGAAATCTATCACAGCTCATATGTTGTGGGTACGGTAATATTCTATGTGGCCTCTCAGTGGTAGGTCGCATGTTCGATTCTCAGCTTGAACATTGTTTCTTTTTTGTTTTTTGTAATTGAACAGAAAAACAAATCACAACAAGTAAGCACGCTGGGGTTCGAACTCGGGTTGAAAGTCAAATAGCGTAAATGCGGGCCAACTGGAAACTGGAAAATCACCGATAAAATTAGAGACAGTTATAAAGGATGGTAATAATAGAGTCTCTTATAGGGGTTGCATTGGAAGAGAGTTTTTCCTTTGCTCCCTCAAATTTGAAGATAGAGGGCTATATGAAGGACCCATTGGTGATGCCCTAAGAGACACAGTTGACTACATAACTAAGTTTGCTTGACCAAGGTCATCTCTTCGTGGAAATGTTATATATGTATTCGAAATCATGAAAAAACAGTCTTATGCACCATGAGTCTTCCCAAAAGTGGATTTTCTTTACCTTTGCCAACCTTGAGGCTAAAAAATTTCTCGTTGTTCATATCCATCTCCACACGGTGCAACCATATTTACCTTTTATCACAGGCTCCTATAAGTTGTCATACTCTGGCCCAAACCTCCAAAGCCACTCAGAATTCAGATTGTAACACTTTGTTTACATCTTTACTTTGCATGTGATAAGACCTCCCAAATAAGGAAAACCGTAACAAGATAACCTCCTACTATGAAGTTAAAACACCCTCAGAAGTGTCATTAGCCAACTACCTCATGAAATAGCTAAAAGGTAGAAGAGTTAAAGTTTATGAAATTCCAACACGGAACAGCCCTTGACATATTATTTTTATTTTTGCATAAAAGCGATTCTGTGTGCCTAATTCGAGGCCGAACGTCTAAGATAACAAAATTAAGCAAAAATGAGTGGATCCCCTCCGTTATCCATATTCTATCAATTGTCTTTTACAGTTTTATCCCAGCAACTCACCCATCCTTTGCTGTAGATAAGTAAATTTAACTGACGAATCGTAAAGCAACCAACTAATGTATTCTTTCATGTTTACCACATCCACTTTATTTACTCAAAATTGTTTCTTTCACACACTATGCATCCAAAATCAACACTGCGAGGAAAAGCATGTGTTCAAATGAAAAATAAGAAGAAAAACCAAAAATCAGTGGTTCTCAATTCACAAATGATAACTCTAGCAAAGCAATTCGACATTCACATACTCAGAATCATTACCCAAAACACCGTAAACCAAAAAACCATAAACAAATCAAGCATCAGGAGACTTCAAAGAACCACCACGACGAAGGTCTTCAATAATAGTGCCAAGCTCTTTACGAGCTGATTCTCTCCCAAACATAAAACCATACCTACATAAAATCAAGAAAACAGTACAAAAAAATAAAAATAGAAACCCTAACCCTAGAAATTAAAAAAAAAAAAAAAGGATAATGAGGTGGCTGCAACTAACCAGAATGAAACAGCAGAGAAAACACCAGCTGTCCCAATTGTTTGGACTAGTGTGAATGATTTTTCCATCATCTTTTCTGTTTTTTTCTTTTTTGTTACTACTAGAAATTTTCCTAGTGTAAATTGGTTGTGCTGATTGGGCGGGTACTCTACTTTAAACGGTTTGTATGTTTCAAATTTCGTTACTGGATATTTGACATTTCGTGAAATGGTTATAATATTTCGTCTACTGGTGTTTTAATTAAAAGTATCGGAATTTTCGCAACTTCGTGGCGTTTTCTAGTTACCGCTGGAATTTCGGGAAACAGAATCATTGTTAGTTGACTTCTGGTCCTGGAAGAGACATCGGTTCCTGATACGTTCACATGCAACTCATTAATGCATCGTTATGGGTGGCAAGGTAAAAAACTAAAAATGGATGAGACCTAACTGAGACAGAGTTGCTGAGTTGGTGCCTGATATTGTGACATGCATATACCATTATGATGTATGGGCTTTCTAAGGGAGGACTACACGAGGAAGCTAATGAACAGCGATACATGGAAGAGGCAGTCAAACACTCAAACTACTTCATAAAATGAGAGAAAAAGTGACTACGACCTGATATTATATTGTATGCTGTTTTGATCGATTGATTGTGCAAATCTGACAAACTCGTGGATGCAAAGCATATTTTTCAGATGCTGAGTGAAACAGAGTTGGTGCCCAATAATATTGTAATGTATAACACAATGATTGGTGGGTGGCCCTTGTAGAGGAGGACTGCTGGATGAAGCTAATGAGGTGCTTCTTCAAATGGAAGAGAATGGTGTTTATGATTGTATCACTTTCAATTTGACTCTTAGAGCCGTTAGAGGTTTTCTTGCGAAGAATGAGACTCTCAAGGCATTTCAATATCTTTGTAAGATGAACAGGAGGCCGGGGTTCCTTACCAGACAAATCTACTGAACCTATGTTAGTCAAGCTATATTCTGCAGACGAACTCGATAATGACTCATTTGATACGCTTCACAAGCTCTTACCTCGGAACGAATTGCAAAGATAAATTCTTTATTCAGGTACAATTTTGACGAAAAGTATATTAAATCTGTTCTGCAAGGAAGCGATAATAATTACAAATGGCAATAACAACAACAACAATTTGAGAAGAGTGGTGAATCACAAATAACCAAAGCAAACAAAGTATCAACTATACAAAAAATAATCAACCAAGTAGTAAAGACACAAAGATTTAAAAGGTTTTGCCTACACCTAATCCACAACCAAATTAGAAGTTTCAACTTGAAATAATCATATACTATTACTGTCACACCCCAAATTTCCAGGACAAAAAAAAAACAATGATATTCAATCATGGGGCAACCCCAAGATGAAACAAAACCCAATATCCTGTTATCAAACATGATATAAAAAAAAACTGAAATCAAATGAAAATAAAATGAACAACTCTTTGTTCACGAATAAAACTATTTCAATCATTTCAACTTGGAAGACAAGTTCGTTCCGTTTTCTCAAAACGGCATGTAGTTTCTTTCCAAGTAAGATTTCAATCTTTATATATATTTTCAAGAAACTCATATAACGGTACTCAATATTCCTATTTTTCAAATTAACTCACAATATAAATACCACTTATATTCCACTTATTAAATACACATGATAACTTATTTAAATATGAGTTTGATACACTTTACATTTAAGCCAGCACGTCGTCTTAGGGTAGGATATTTACGTTCTTACATACAAAATTAACAGATCCTACCCTTCTGCAAAAACAGAGTTACACATCACAATAAAAGAATTTATCTCAACCAGTCAAATTTCCATTCATAATCAAAACCTCATTTAAGACATTGAAATCTAATTGATACCACATAGTTCGTCCCGCATATTAGGAAATATCACTTATCATTGCATTAATAAGTCATTCATGACACATTCAATGAATACCTGATTGGGTCATTCCCACCACATTCAAAGAATACACATCATAACACCAACAGGTCATTTATGGCATATTCCATGAATAGTTTGTTAAACAACCACTATCACGTACACAATTTAATACTAATATTGTACACATATAGTTATCACCAAAACTAATATATAATATATAATATGGTGGATGCGCGTTTTTGCTCAAAGATTGGAATCAAGCCTTCGTAGTCCTTACACTTATTTGTCTCGCATAAATATCATATATCCCTTGTAAACTCGTACTTGTGAGTCATAACCATTTCTGGGCTTTTAATGCTCATAAAACCAAGCCTCTTTATGGGCATAAAACTAACAGGTTATTCTCGTACATTCAAGAAATCCAGACCTACATTCCCGTACACTCGAGAAATATAACCAACTCGCAAAGTGAATACCTTAGTTCTTTCTAGGGCGGTTTCCTACATTACCTCACTAGTCATAATTAAATATTTCTTTTTATTTCAACTAGGAGGCATAGAGAGTTCTAAAGATATGGGTGACACGAACGGCAATAAAATTTCTAGCTAATAAGATATAACACGTTCCATTGTCCACTAATAAATACAAGGGTAAATAAATAGATATACATGAATATCACAACAAAACAAATTCTGTACAGAATATTCCAATCACACGTTATCACCATTCACTAGCATCATCTTTTATGCCAATTACAAAATAAGCCAACCTTGTATTAAACCTTCATGTATAACAGTCCAACAATTTCATTTATGCTCAGATTTCATTATTTGAATCCACCTGTAGCTATCAAGTGTAGCAATCAAACAATACCAATATATCTAATATCATTGATTAACAGATAGTGACTGAAGCTACCAACATATCCAATATCATTGTTGACCGAAAATGCCTGAAGCTACTTGACCTTAAGCTTAAGCTTAAGCTTGTACTTCTGACAGATAAAGCATACCCAATTCTAACAATAACTAACAGTCTACCAAGACCATATTCCCACATATAAAAAATATCAAAAGAATCTTAACTAACATCAACACCATGAAATGACATGTGCAGTAAAAAAGGATAAGAGAAATAAAGCAAGGCCCAAAATTTCGATATCGGTTAATATATCGGTGTATCCAAAAACCGAGATATATCGGATATATCGGATATATCGGATATTTCGGTTTTTTTGGTGGGATCAAAGTTTTTAAAATATCGGATATCTCGGATCTCACAAACATATATATCTCGGATATATAGGATATTTCGGAAATTTCAATATTAAATTATTAACAATTGGTCAAAAAGTCAACCGATATTTCCGATATATCTTGAAAAAAAAGGGGTTCAATATTCGGTGGATATATCTCAAAAAAATCGATATCGGTGTACCAATTTAACTAAGATAACACCATGAGATATCGATATATCAGTAAATATTTTTGGGAAATAAAAATAAAAAGGGTCCATATGGTCTATTTCATTATTTGTTTTATTCTCTCCTTTTTACTTTAGTTCGATTGAAAAGCATGTGCAATCCTTTTTCCCTATTCGTACGGCTTATCATGCGAACTTTCTATAAAGACTACGGGAATTTCTAACTATACCAATGAACAAAAATCAAATCAACAGTAATGCATGAATTCGAACATATTTTCATCTCTTAGATCCAATTGGATTAATTTGGACAATTTACTAACAAGAAAAATCCATTTTTTTAAAGTATTTATAATATAGAAAAAATTAAAATTTAAACTACTCACTGTATTAATCGAACCGATAGAATACCAAAATAAAATAATACAAAAAAAAAAGTCGACCGTCGGCGGCGTTAAGTGATCAAGCTTTCTTCTCCCATTTGTTTTTCTTTTTTTATCCAACACTCTCCAGTGCTAGTGGACGTCTCTCTTTTCTTCTTTTCTTTTGTATGTCCAAACCCCCAAAAATAGGAAAGAGTTTTAATCGTACCCACTCTCTATCCCCCCGTTTTCTCTATTTCTATTTAATATTTATCCTTTTTTTTAAATATTACAATTATAACCCTATTAATAATACTTATTCTTTTTTTATAGCAAAAATAAAAATACGGGATGTTATAGTTACACACTCACCTTGTTCAATAAAACACTCAAAGTCCCCTTTTAGAAGAACTCACAAATCTCTCATCTCTCTTATATTAAATCCCTAATTTTGTTTTTAATTTTTTATAGTGTAGCTGAAATTTCAGAGGAATACGAAATTTTGGCTCATTTCGGTATATGGCTGCCAAAAGCCCATTCGGCCCATCATCCTAACAATTCTCCACTTCGGCGAGAATTTCTCAAATTCGAGTCGACCAATCCGCTACACCAAACCAAAACAAACAAATGTCTACGTACCCTCTAAACGGGATCAAGAAAATCGTAGTTCACATATACTCATAAGAGCCAATTTATCTCAAATGAAGGATATGAATCAAGTCCAAGCAATGGTGGAACTTGACTCCATAAACCACTTTGGTTAACATATTAGTGGGGTTCTCCTTGGTGTCTATCTTAGTAAGTAAGATATCACCCTCTTCCAAAATCTCTCTGACAAAGTGAAACCGCACATCAATGTGCTTCATTCGGGCATGATGAATTTGGTTTTTGGCCAAATATATAGCACTCATGCTATCACAATGAATCTCAAGACGATCCTGCATAATTCCCAACTCATCCAACAAACCCTGCAACCAAATAGTGGACTGTAAAATAGACCTCCAACTCACCGAAGCACCAGCTAAAGTAAATACATACCCAGTAGTGGACCGATGCTTATCCAAATCACCTGCATAGTCAGAGTCCACATAACTCACACAAAGCTGACTAGTATCCTTCTCAAACATCAAACCAACATCTACAGTATCAAGAATGTATCGTAGAATCAATTTCACAGCTTGCCAATGTTTCTTCCCAGGATTGTGTATATATCTACTAGCAACACTAACAGTAATGTCCGGCCTAGTACACACCATCGCATACATCAAACTACCAACAACCCTAGCATATGGAACATGAGTCATATACTCACGTTCCTCATTAGAATTCGGAGACATAATAGCACTAAGTTTTAAATGAGGGGCAAGAGGTGTACTCACAAACTTAGTGTTTAGATCAATACCAAACTTTTGTAGTGCCTTCTTCAAATATGTATTTTGAGACAAACAAACTCTGCCCTTTACTCTATCTCTATGAATCTCCATGCCAAGAATCTTCTTAGCTTCACCCAAGTCTTTCATCTCAAACCTTGAGGACAAAAGCTGTTTCAACTCATCAATCTCAGTCTTGCTTCTTGAGGCTATAAGCATATCATCAACATACAAGAGCAAGTAGATGAAAGAACTATCATGTAGTTTGCGAAAGTAGACACAATGATCATAATGACTTCTTGTGTACTTAAGCCCTAGTATAAACCGATCAAACTGCTTGTACCACTATCTGGGAGACTGTTTCAAACCATATAACAACTTTTTCAGTTTACACACCAAATCCTCCTTTACTGCAACTTTAAACCCACTCGGCTGAGTCATATAGATCTCCTTTGCTAAATCACCATGTTAAAAAGCAATTTTTACATCGAGCTAGGCTACCTCCAAATCATACTAAGTTACCAAGGCCAAAAGGATGCGTATGGAGGAGTGTTTCACAATCGGAGAAAACACCTCATTATAATCAATCCCCTCCCAATAAGCATAGCCTTTAGCTACCCATCTTGCCTTGTAACGTAACTCATCACTTAGAGATCCTTCTTTCAATGCAAACACTCATTTCCCGTCAATCGCCTTCTTACCCTTAGGTAACTTTACAAGCACTCATGTATCATTCTTATGAAGAGATTGCATCTCCTCATCCATAGATGTCTTCTACCTTTCTGACTGCGAGCACTGAATTGTTCCATAATATGAGGAAGGAGCGTCTTCATCAAGGCTTTCGATAACGGGAAGTGCATAGATAACATAATCGTTTAGCTAATATAATGGGGGAACATTCCTTTTAGATTTACCAGTTGCAATAGGCTCATGAACCAGAAGCCAAAGGACCAACATTAATTTGCTCCTCTAAGGGAGCCACATTTTCTGCACCATCATCTATTCTACCACCTATATTCACTAATTCTGTGTCTTCAATTGGAACATCAACTGACTGACTACCCATGGTTGCCAATCTACTAGATACAGAACCATCTGGACTAGGTGAAAACGCATCAATCTCCACCTGTTGAGAGTCAGTAGACTTCAACATAAAAGCCTTATCAAATGTCACATCTCTGCTCAAGACAAACTTCTTATCTTGCAGATCCCATAGCTTACAACCTTTAACACCACCTTTTAGACCCACAGAGATAGCTTTCTTTGCTCTAGGATCCAACTTACCATCTTTGACATGAAAGTAAGTAAGACACCCAAACACACGAAGGGAATCATAATCTTGAGCAGGTTTACCAGACCAAACCTCCATACGAGTTTTACCTCCAATTGCAGACGAAAGCAACCTGTTAACAAGGTAGCATGCATAAGTCAAAGCCTCAGCCCAAAATGCTTTGCCCAATCCAGCATTAGACAACATACACCGCACCTTCTCCATTAGAGTACGATTCATGCACTCAACTACCCCATTCTGGTGCGGCGTACATTTCACTGTGAAGTGTCTCTTTATTCTCTCATCCTGACATACTTACAAGAACAGATCACTCGTGTATTCACCACCATTATCAGTACAGAGTCTTTTGATCTTTCTGTCAGTTTGAGTTTCAATCAACTTCTTCAACTTCACAGAGATATCTAGGACTTCATCCTTATTTCTCATGGTATATACCCACAAACGCCTAGAATAATCATCAACAAAGGTCACATAATAATGTTTGTTCCCTTAAAGAGATGCATTCCTGGAAGGACCCCAAACATCCGAATGAACATAATCAAGGGTTCCACGTGTACGGTGGATAGCGGTGCCAAACTTAACCCTTGTCTGCTTGCCTAGAATACAATGTTCACAAAAATCTAACTTACAAGTCTTAGCACCTTTCAACAATCCCTGCCTCACTAATGCTTGCAAGGACTTGTCACCTGCATGTGCAAGACGCATATGCCATAATCTGGCGGCCCCCTTAGCAATTGCCTCTGAATGCTCAGTAACAACTACTTCCCCTGTAATTGTACTACCCTTCAAATAGTACAAGTTATTCCGCCGTATGCCTTTCATGAAAACCATTGCTCCTGAGACTAACTTCATAACACCATTTGCAATAGCTACCTTGTAGCCCTTAGCCTCCAAAAAACCAACAGAGATAAGATTCTTCTTTAATGCGGAAACATATCTAACATCCTCCAATTCCTAAACCATTCCATCATACATCTTGAGACTAATATTACCTACCCCCAAAGTGCGACAAGGTTGATCATTCTCCATCAACACATCACCACTATCAAGCTCCTTGAAACTTGAAAACCATACCTGTATGGGACAAAAATGATAGGTAGCACCTATATCCAAAATCCATTCACTAGAGTCAATGAAACAAATACTAGATGTAACGGCAAAAGAAAAATTGGAACCATCCCAATCATTACCTCCTTGAGCAATGTTAACATTGGGTTGTTTCTACTCGGTATCTTTCTTCTTGTGTTTCAACTTCTTGCAGTCCTTTTTTCCAATGCCCAACCTCATGACAAAAAGCACATTCATCTTTGGCTAGAGTTCGCCCTCTCGACTTAGAACGAGATTTCCCTATTCCTCGATCTACCAGAATTCAGGCGGTCATTAGACCTCCCTCTTACCACAAAAGCAGAACTCATCGACTATTTTGACTCCCTTTCATTATTTTCCATCATATTCCAACTCATCAACGCAATTTGCACCTCAGAATAGTTCAAAGCTTTCTTCCCAAACATAATGGTGGTTTTGATATGCCCATACTCCTCTTTAGGAAGAGATCTCAACAAATGAAAAACTTTGTCCTCATCTTTCGTTTCTTCTTCAATGTTCAACAAATCGGTAAGTAATTTGTTAAACTTATCCACATGCTGGGCTAGTGGAACATCTTCTTTCTTTCTCATATCATACAACTTTGATTTCATAAAGACACGACATTCCATTGTTTTATCCAAATACTTCTCTTCAAGGATTCTCTAGATTTCCTTGGCCAAAGTCTCATTGAGAATAAGGTACTTCACATCCCTAGCCAAACACGATCTTATGATACTACAAGCTCGTCTATTTTTCTTAACCTAAACACTCTCCTCTATATCTAATGGTTTTTCATCTAACACATCATCTAAGTCTTGTTGGCATAATGCATCTATAACTTCACAACGCCACATACTAAAATTGTTAGATCTATCGAATTTCTCCACATCAATTCTCGCATGATTGATATTCAAAGTCGTAGGAGATTTCTCCTTAGACGTAGAAGTAGAAGTCATAGGAGTAATGGTGGACTCTGTCGACATACTATTCTTAAACTTTCACACACCCCAAATAATCCAAAATAACCAAAGAAACGCCCTCGTGGGAATTTCAACAAACATTTGATAGTCACAAGAGAACCCAAGTACCAACAACCACAATAATCAACCAAGAAACTCACTTGAGAATTTCTTCAAACACTTGGACTCTTCCAATAACCACAAATACAAACCCAAAGTAGAACCTTGGCTTTGATACCAATTTGTTGTGCAACGAAAGCGATAACAACTACAAATGGCGATAACAATTCAACAACAACAACTTAAGAGGAGTGGTGAATCACAAACAACCAAAGCAAACAAAGTATCAACTATGTAAGAAATAACCAACCAAGTCGTAGAGACACAAATATTTAAGTGGTTTGGCTTACGCCTAATCCACAACCAAATGAGAAGTTTCAAATTAAGAGAATCAAATAGTGTTACACACTCATCTTGTTCAATAGAACGCCCAAAGTCCCCTTTTAGAAGAACTCACAAATCTCTCATCTCTCTTAGGTTAAAACCCTAACTTTGTTTTTATAGTGTAGCTGAAATTTCGAAAGAATACAAAATTTTGGCTCATTTCGGCATATGGCTGCCAAAGGCCCATTCGGCCCATCATCCCAACAAAATCTTGTATGCTCTTTGCCGTTGTTCTTATCCGTGACTGAAAACAAGAATGTACATGCTGCTATATACACCTCTTCAATGGCACTTTCAATCACTACTAGATATACACATAGCGCATTTAAATCTTTATCGCGAAAGTTGTTCTATGCTTTTTATTTGATCAAACATTTTAACACTGAACTGTCCCTTTTTAATGTTGTTGATATACCGTTATGCTTGTTGAATACGCTGTTATTAGTGTTTCATTTTTATTATATACATTTTAAATGTTGTCATTTTATCAGTCTTATCGGACGCTGTGTCGGGAAATTTATAACACATCTGAAGTGTTACTGAAGAGTATTTGAAGTTATTCAACCAAGACATAACATAGTCAAATTGTGTTCCTTGAGGTATATATCTAGTACAGAAGTGTATACACATGAAATTTTTTTATTGATTAGCAAGCTTGTTTTAAACATAATTCGAGATTTCAGAATTCCGACAAATCTAAAAAACGAAATTGACCATATTTCGACCCATGTCAAAATTTGATTTAGACAAACTTTCAGAATGATTAATATTTCGACCCTATGTTGTATTTTCTGATTTTTGTAAAAATCGAAATATCCGACGGAATTCCGACATTCCCTTCGGAATCTTGAACACTAGTTTTAAATGAGATTAGTAACTCATGCTGGCAGGATTCGAACTCAGACCCCTGGTATCATCACCCAAAGGTTTTACCGACTATAAGTACCCTCCGTTCTACACTACAACACATGTGTCCACACACTAGGTCGTACTTCACCAGCTCGTACCAAGCCATCAGAACGTACCGACGACCCAAACCTAGGTCGTTCCAAACATCAATTACAGCCATATATGGAAGCAAATGATCTAGCGCGATCCTGGAGCTCAGTCAACGCACCAATCAAAAAGGAATTTACTTTGTAACATCAGAAGTAATGTCGAATCATCAAGATAGTACAAAATATGGATCTACCCTTGACAACGGCCTAGAACAAATAAGGAAAGTTAGCTCAAACATCTATAAGTATAATAGAGAGAAATAAACTACGTAAAGCTTGATTCAAGTTTACCCAAGAAACTTGATACGTAGGTAACTCTTGTCCTAAGTAAGAGTGCAGCCATTCCCTATCAAACACCACATCAGGTCGTTGACCCTAAAATACAAACCTCTACATTGGCACCGTCTGCCAGTTCGTTTCCTTGAGAAAACCAACCACACTACTTTTCTCAAGCCCACAAAGCTGGTCATAAAACCACAATGGAAGCACAGCTGCAAGCCCTGGTAGATCAAGTCAAGTTCCTCAGCGAATCATTCACAACCCTGCAGCAAGAGAACCTAGCTGCACGTGAGCAAACCACCTCCAACACCAATAACGGTACTCCAGACGCATTTGAGAACAATGCCGTCACAGCACTCACCACCACCACCAATCAACGACTAGAAGACTTCTCCCAGAGACTGGAGAAGTCAAGCGAGAAGGCCACCACAACCCAGATCGCTCAAAAAATACTCCAGGCGTACAAGGCATCATCGTTCACCATTGAAGTCAGAGACAAGCAGCCTCCCTCAGACTTCATCCAGCCAAAGTTCCCGTTGTACAATGGTAGCTCATGTCCAAAGACGAGTTTCAAATTAAATCCCTTGCGCTTTCTGGTATTTCTGGGGAATCTGACGACTACTTGAGGTGCAAACTCTTTCCAACCAGCTTGAAGGACAGAGCATTGGAGTGGTTCTACACGCTCACTCTTGATTCAATTAGCAACTTTAACAAGCTGGCAGAGACGTTCACAGCAGAGTTCGACCACAACAGGAAGAAGCAAGCCGACCTGGACTCGCTGTTCCAGCTAAAGCAAGCACACGGCGAGACGATCAGCGCCTTCCTAGGACATTTCAAAAAGGAACTCCTATCAATGGAGCCAGGCATCAAAGACAGCTTCAAAACTTCAGCATTTACCAACACCCTCCTAGACGACTTCGACCTAGTAAGGTCTCTCATGCGCAACAAGCCAGAGTGTCTCAGACGACCCGTACCATAGAATCGACAAGTACATAAAGTACGAAGAATGGATGGCCCAACACAAGGGCAAAGAAGTCCTCACAATAAGCGACAAGCGAGGACCCAAAGAAAACAATCACTACTCAGGTAACAACAACTCCAGCTCCCACAAGCCCTCATACACCAAAAGGGAATTCTCCAACTTCTCCAGGATGCCAAGCCATATCCTGAAGAAGATATATACAACACCATACTTTGAGCCCAACATCAACAAAGTCATAGCAATCCAAGGACATCCATACTGCCATTTCGACAAACTCCACCACCATGACACAGATGAGTGTTGGAGCCTCAAGCACTACCTCCAAGACTTAGTTGAAGAGGGAAAATTAAAAGAGTTCCTGCCAGAAAGCGACCTTAGGCATAAGCTGGATGCCAACCGCAATAGGAGCAGGAGCCAAAGCCATGAACGACCTGCTCGCATAAGGAGTAGAAGCATAACAGCCCGACAATCTAAATCTCCAGGTCGGTAAAGGCACAACAGGAGACAGCACTCCTCCGACCACGATGAGAAAAAGGTAATCCACATGATTACAAACACCTCAAGCAGTGAGACCTCAGGTCGTAAAAAGCGAAGGCGTGTAGGAGCGCTGCAAGAAATCTACCACCTCTCCCACAAAGCTGAGGTGATCACTCCTACCAACTCTCAATCCACGACCTCCATATCATTCACCGAGAAAGATCTTGACAAGGTGTGCCTATCCCACAATGATGCCCTGGTAGTGCACGTCAAAATCAACTGGTGGACAGTCAAAAGGGTCCTAATCGATCCAGGCAACTCCTGCGACATCCTCTTCTATCAAACATATAAGGGTACGCATCTGCTAGACTCGGTGATGATAGAATCAAATCCACCACTATATGGGTTCAACGGAGACCGCACAGATGCCATTGGAGACGTCATCCTACCAGTCTCCATTGGAGAAAAAGAGGACATGGTCAAAACTTCAACACACTTCAGTGTAATTGATGACAAGTTGTCCTACACTGCCATTTTAGGACGTCGATGGATTCACAAAATCCATCCAAGCAGTTCCATCAACCTTACACCATGTCCTGCGATTCTCCGGACCCCGAGGCATCATAGAGCTCAGAAAGCAACCAACTAGAAGCTCATCGATGCAATCACATTAATGTAACAACCACGACCAAAACTCAGGTCGTACAAGACAAAGACTTCCCAAAGCAGCAAGATCCTGAAGCTTCCAGCCCTCCAGCATCAACAACAGATCGAAAAGCTCAAGGGGAAGCAAGCACAAATTGAACCAAGAGAAAAAGTTAATTTGGGCATAGAAGATGACCCAAAATTTGTTTATGTAGACCCCAAGCTCAAGGAGCAACTTGTCAAATTTCTATCTCTCAATAAAGATGTTTTTGCTTGGCCGTATATTGATATGCTAAGAATCGACCCTCAGGTCGCTTGCCACAAATTAAATGTAAATCCAAATGTAAAGCCTATCAAACAACAACCTAGGAAACTTGCATTCAAATTTCAAAAAGTCATCAACGAAGAGATAGAAAAGCTAAAAAATGTTGGATTCATCAGAGAAGTCGAGTACCCGACTTGGCTAACTAACATCGTAGTCGTTCCTAGGAAAAAATGGCCATGTACGACTTTGCATAGACTTCACCAACATCAACAAGTATTGCCCCAATGACAGCTTCCCCCTACCAAGGATTGACATACTGGTAGATCAAACTTGCGGACATGAACTCCTATCGTTCATGGACGCATACAGTGGGTACAATCAAATACCACTTGCAGAGGAAGACCAGGAGAAGACGTCTTTTATAACCGAATAAGGAATGTTCTGCTACAACGTCCTACCATTCGGCTTGAAGAACACCGGTGCGACCTACCAGAGACTTGTCACCAAAATGTTCAAAGACTTGCTGGGCGACACTATTGAAGTCTACATAGATGACATGGTAGTCAAAAGTGAAAAGGCTGGAAATCACATTTCTCACCTACAAGAAGCCTTGGAAAGATTACGCCAAAACAAGATGAAGCTCAACCTAACAAATTGCGTATTTGGAGTAGCCTTAGGGAAATTCTTAGGGTACCTCGTTTCACAAAGACAAATTAAAGCAAACCCAGAACAAATACGAGCTCTTCCAAAAACAAATTTACAAGTTATCTGGCATGGTTTCAGCCCTCAACAAATTTATCTCATGTGCATCTGACAAGTGCAGACCATTCCTGCAAATACTCAAGAAAGGCGCAACATTCACATGGACAGACGAATGTCACAAAGCTTTCAACGACCTAAAAGCTTACCTATCAACTCCGCCCGTTCTGTCTAAACCAAATGAAGGAGAGACACTGGGGCTTTACCTTGCAACTACCGACTTTGCCATCATCTCGGTTCATTTTTGCGAAAATGAGAGAATCGAAAAGTCAGTCTACTTCACCAACAAGACATTGGTAGATTCAGAAAAGCATTACTCTCCGATGGAGAAAACAATATTGTTTTTGTTGTACTCTGCTCGGAAGTTCCAGCCTTACTTTCAGGCTCACAGCATCAAGGTCATAACAGATGTACCCATCAAACAAGTCTTGAGTTCTAACAACAAAACAGCCCGCATGGCCAATTGGGCTGAAGAACTCGGAGAGCATCACATCGAGTTCATTCCCATAACGTCTCGCAAAGGCTAGGTCGTTGCTGATTTCCTTATCGACTTCCTCGTCAAAGATGTCAACTGGGAACCTGAGCCCGTCACTTCACTCCATTAACCAACCACCCTAGACACATGGCACCTCTACGTAGATGGAGCGTGTAACAACATCGGTAGTAGATTGGGGGCTATGTTAACTTCACCAGAGGGAACACAGCTACAAAAGTCAATCAAGATCGATTTTGCAACATCCAACAATGAAGCGGAATATGAAATATTAATCACAAGCCTCTGCATGGCACAACAACTACAAGTCCCAAAACTCAAAGCTTATAGTGACTCACAACTAATCGTGAAACAGATCACCAAGGAGTATATCACAAATGGAGCAAACCTAGCCAAATACACTCAGGTCGTCAATGACATCATCAGCTCGTTCAAAACATTCTCTTTGGAACACATTCCCTGGGAGAATGACAGACATACTGACAACCTGGCTTTCTTAGCCTAAAAAACCCAAGAGACATGTCCCAGCACAGTATACATCGACATCCTAGAGAGACCTGCCTACTAGCAAGAAAGTGTCAACAACCTCACAGACTTTCAACCCTCATCCGAAGAAGAAATCACTCACTCTTGGATAGGCCCATTTCTGAAATTTATCCTACATGGTGAGCTCCCAGCAGAGGCAAAGAGTGCTCGTGCCATACAATATCGAGCTCCCAGATACACCGTGATCAACGGTCGATTGTTCCATAAATCCACAGGAGGACCCCACCTAAGGTGCATAACTCCACGTGAAGGCCAACTCATCTTTGACGAGATTCACAAAGGCAAATATGGCAACCATGCAGGAGCAAGATCTCTAGCTCATAAAGTAATCGCCCAAGGGTATTATTGGCTAGGCATGCACATCGAGGCAAAGAAATATGTACTCAGATGCCACCAGTGTCAAACATTTGGCCACAACCATCTAAGTCCATCACGGGAATTAATCAACATAGCCAGCCCATGGCCTTTTCATATGTGGGGGCTCGACATCATGAGACCATTCATCCCACAGAAGAAAACATGACTCAAATACGTCCTAGCATCCACAAATTACTTCACCAAATGGGTCGAGGCAATCCCACTTGTTCAAGTCAAGGAGGTCCACGTTATTAACTTCATATGGACCAATATCATCACAAGATTTGGTCTATCCCACACCTTCGTCATGGACAACGAAACCCAATTTGCTGGCACACAAGTCAAGGCATTCCTACAAAAATGGTGTATTACTCAAACATTTTCTACACCTAGATATGCACAAAGCAATGGCCAAGCAAAGGCCACAAACAAATCCATCAAAGAAAATCTCCAAAAGAACTTGGAGAGCAAGATAAGCCAATGACCAGAACAACTTGAGAATATTTTATGGGCATACAGAACAACAGCCAGAGCCAGTACCAGCGAATCTCCATTTACACTTTGCTTCGGAACAGAAGCAATCATACTATCATAATTTACAATCACAACCACACGTTCTGACATCGTTAAATCAGGAGAAAATGACAACATCTTAGTAGAGAAGTCGACCTCCTAGAAGAGTGAAGAGAAACACCTGCAATATCCTTAGCTAGGTACCACCAAACGATCCAACGATCTTACAACAAGAAGGTCGTACCAAGATCTTTCCAAGATGGAGACCTAGTCCTAAAAAAGCCCTTAGCACCGGCCAAGCTTGACCCAACTTGGGAAGGCCCATACATTGTTCACAAAGTCGTTGGAAATGGAGCATACTGGATCAAAACTCAGCTCGGCCGGTGATATGCTTCCCCAACCTTGGAATACAGCTCTCCTTAAGCGTTTTTACCAGTAATTTGTCTCCAGATGTATCAATCAATATGAATAAAATTTCATCAGCATTTCGAGTACAAATATTATCTTTGCATTACATGAGTACCACGCATTTTTGCACTCGCTAACCGATCTGGGACATTAAAGTATCAGGTCGTACACCAACGCCAGAGTTAAGCACGACTCAACTATAATTATCACACAGTGGTTAATTATCAATCAAATCCAACTCAAGGTCCCCCAAAAGGACTACAAATCAACTTAATACAAATACCAGGGTTAAACATGATTCAACTGTAATTGCCACCCAAAAGCTAATTATCAGACAAATACAAACCCAAGGACCCCCAAAAGGACCCGAAGTCAACTTAAGGCCTTTAAAAGGGTTAAGTTTGGCTCAACTATAATTATCACTCAAAGGCTAATTATCAGTCAACAATCAATAAGAAGTTCCCCCAAAAGGAATGACTCAGCCAATGCACACACCTAAGGAAACAAGGAAACCTATGTGATAGCTATGCTCATCTATCAGGTCGTGAACCAAGCAATTACGACCTACAAACATCAGACAATCTAGCATAGTTTAACAGGTCGTCAAATAACAAAGCACAAAGCAGGAGAATCAATCACCACAAAATTCAAACACAATCTCAATTACAGACAAGTAAGTAATTTAAATAATTTTTACTTAAATACAATTTTGGTTAGATACTAGAGACCACCAGATTATCCTGGGAAAATGACGTCAGCATTCCCATAAAAAAATAGGAGTTATCAGTATCAAAATGAGCTCTAGTTCAAAAATTTATCCACTATCAATCAAAACTACAAGAAGAGCACAATCACTTAACACAAGGAAGATTCTCCACATTCAAGGGGTCCAGTAGGCAGCCCTCTTCACCAACAGGGACACTAGCTGGATCACCAATGACATTCAGCACGTCTGTGGCATCATCTTCTGTGGACTGAGCAGCAGGAGCAACACCCAAGTCGGTTGGTAGGTCAGAGCGTCTACTAGCATCTGCAACAATACTTTCCACAGTTATTGTTGCACCCCCACTTTCAACAGATCTCTTTAGGGTTTTGTACTTACACTCTAGTTCCATGTAGTCATCCACAAGAACGTAGACATCCCCACCCTTTACCAGATTGACCAGGTCATTGTACTCTTTTTGAGCTCGTTCAGCAACATCCTGTGCTCGTTTGCTATCATTAATCCAATGCTGAACCTCCACTTTAGAAGCATCAAGTGATGGTTGCAATAAGGCCACCTTCCCAACTAGATCCCCGACCTGCAACCTCAGCCTCGACACTTCATCTCATTCCACCTCTTGCACAGCAAGCAGCTTGTCATAGGCCTCCTTGGCAGCATCCAGCTCATTCTTGTACAGGTCGGAGATAGTGGTCATCTCCTTCAACTTCCTATACATGGCCAGGACCTGACAACCAACAAAATAAATCACAAAGTAGTAAAATCAAAGAACAAAACAAAGCTCGGATTGGAGAGACACTTACAAAGCAGAGGAAGCGATCCATGTCTTTTAAGTTTGCTCCCGAGTCCTTCCCAGTCTCCAGCTGGTGCCTATCTCTGTCCAAGGCAATACTCTCCAGCAACCCTCCAACAACTAGTGAAGACTTGAAGCTGCAGTCCTTATTCTTCACTAGCTTGGTCAACCCACTCACTGGGTCGTAGTAGCTGACCAGCATATCCAGGACTTCAGACTCAACAGCCTTGTTATTTGGGGCCGCACTCCCCGACCCCTTGCACTTCTGGCCAGCTGGCTCAGTCTCACTAGCCTTCTTCTTACCCCATTCATCAGCCACCCCCACGCCAACAGCCAACTCCTTCAGATTCATCCTCTTCAAAGGAGCCCGACTTTCCCCTACACCAGGTCGTTCCTCGGACTCAGTTCAGGTCCTCTTCGCCCCCCTCGGGCTCAACCACCTCAGAACGCCTCTTCAGATGAGGCCTCTGAAAGGGAGCAAAAGCATCACCACCTCCCCCAACACTCCCTCCAACACGACCATCCCGGTCACCATCACCCCCTCAGAACGTCTAGAAGCAGAACGACTATCAGCAGCTCCTCCAGTCGTTCTCACTCCAGAAACAGGTTACCTTATTTGGTTTTCCCTCTCCATCTTAGGATCCGAGCTAGAATTAGAGATATCAAGAACAAGCTTACAAGCCCTCTTCTTTTGCTTAGATTTCTTCTTGTTAATCTTTGCACCGCCTCGTCTCTTGAAGTAGTGCGCAATCTCCCCCAACAAGGACGCTTTGTATTCCCAAGACAGCCTCGCAAACTCTTCAATCGCCTTCGTAGACATACGACCCAAATTACGATCTCTACAAAACAAACAAATATCATAACGTCATCATATCAACTTATAACCAAAACAAACGACCTACAACCTAAAGCATAAAAACGACCCACATTAAATAAATGACCTACCATCAATCCTCACACTACGATTCTCCACCACACATCCAGGAGGGCAATAATTCCCCATAATCAACAAAGGCCTACATTTCCACTCCTCCTTACTCACACCAATAATCAACGGTGATTTACCCTTCATCACTTGAAAACAAAGTTCAAAGTAGAGGATATTTTCACAGCGAAATGCTCCAACAAGTCGGGCAAACATATATTATAATCTCTAAGTCTCAACAAATCCAGAACGTGAAACACCCTCTAACTATTATCCACAAATTGCAAGGGTGCCTTACCACAAAAGTTCAAAACGTCCAAAGTCAAATGTGAGAATGACAACCTCAACCCCGTCTTCAGTTTGCCATATATAATTACAACCCCACCATCTCGAGGCATATAATCAGAACCAAAAACGTTCTGGTCACCACTCAGGTCGTATATCATCAGGTCGGGACTATCAATCCCAAACTCCCTTCTCAAGTCCCCAAAGTTATCAAACACCAACCTAGTCACCATCTCCTCAGTCATTGTCTCCAATGAAGAAGACGAGGATGCCTCACCTCCACTACGTGTCCTAACACCACCATCATCATCACTCAAAGTTCTTTCTCTCCACTAATCCAACTCAACTTCCCTACTCAAACTATCACTAGTGATTGACATTACAAAAACAAAAACAAAACAAAAGATCAAATTTTTTAGATAAAAGTGACACACCTGAAGATGAAAACTCAAAAAGTTTTTTGCTTTCTTTTTCTCTGCCTTTTTCTTCTGTTGAGATGATAGAGTGAAGAAATGAAAGATCGCCCGACCCTAAACCCTTCAGCTGCTCAAAACCTCAAAAAAGACAAAACGTTTGGATTTCCCACACAACATAATCATAACTTCGCCCACAAACGGCCGCGATTTTGGGCCCATGGGTCATATCCAACAGTTCCCACACATTTTCCAAACCAAACAAAGCCAACTGCGCAACACATGTTGAACGTTTTATTTTATCTTTTCTTTTCACATCACAGCTGTCCAAAGAATAAATAAAATAAAGGGGGTTGTGTAAGTACCTTCCGTTCCACACTACAACACACGTGTCCACACACCAGGTCGTACTTCACCAGCTCGTACCAAGCCATCAGAATGTATCAACGGCCAAAACCCAGGTCATCCCAAATATCAGTTACAGCCATATATGGAAGCAAATGATCTAGCGCGATCCTGGAGCTCAGTCAACGCACCAATCAAGAAGGTATTTACTTTTTAACATCAGGAGTAATGTCGAATCATCAAGATAGCACAAAATATAGATCTACCCTTGACAACGGCCTGGAGCAAATAAGGAAAGTCAGCTCAAACATCTATAAGTAGAGAGAGATGAACTATGTAAAGCTTGATTCAAGTTTACCCAAGAAACTTAATACGTAAGCAACTCTTGTCCCAAGTAAGAGTGCAGCCATTCCCTAAAATACAAACCTCTACACCGACTTTGCTAGTCATCTGTGAAAACTATGTTGTTCCCTTTCAAAATCACATTCTCAAAAGGGGACTTCAGTCTTTGTCTGTTTCGAGCAAATATACCGCCTTGCATTTAGAACTTGCATATGGCATCGCACATTACTTTTTTTTTTTTTTTTATTATTATTATTATTCAATTTGAATCTATGCCATGTTATATCTGGTCTTTATGCTTTAACTTTCTCATAAGTTGGTGTAACTGTGAATCGTCTTTTTAAATCAGGTGGTCAGATCCTATAGTCGTCATTATCATGGGCACTAAGCTATCTTAGCTGAATGGAAGCCATTTCTGCTGCCTGAAACACCTCAACTTGAGAGGGGGAGGGGGGAACATGAACAAATTGAATTAATTATCGAGACTTACTTTGGTTTGTGCGCATATGCAGTACTGTAGGTTAAGGTCCTCATTTGTTGAGCATATATACTGTAGGTTCTACTTAATAAACTGTGAACCCACATTTCCATATATGTCTCCAAGAATTAATTGATTTTGCATTTCCATTTTCAAACAACACCTTCTGATTTTCCAGTTACTTAATCATAGGCCCATCTCACGCCACTCCATAATCCATATAGTCAGAGCGACGGAGCATATATATTAGGAGATATAGTCCCCTTCCCAAGGAGCTCCAGCTGAATCATACATCTTTTAAATAACTACCCTTGCCTCGCTATCCTTATTAGGCCATTCTACCTTGGGCAACAAGAGTATGATGATATTTATATGAAAGAAGATGAAGAGTAGAAGACCCGCTTTTGCTTCTGTTATCCTGAGTGTGGACTGTGTTGTGTCAGGAGATGGGATATGGAGTATGGATGTTGTGAAATTCAAAAATGGCCTTGGCTGGTGAATCCAGGGATTCCATGCCACCTAGCTATCTGCCATTGAGCTTTTGTCAAGAGGAACTAACACGAGTCCATAAATTCATGACTAGTTAATATAAGGATTTCTCCAAAGCCCAGAATCGCATGTCAATTAATAAAGAAAACTAAATTGTAATAGGACATACCTAAAACCATAGCGTCGATCAAGCAAATCCTATAAGCAGCGGAACGTTGTTGTCTTCCACTCCAAAACCCTTCTTTGTGTTCTCTCATAATAAATGGAAAACTATGAGACTCAGCATAGGGTTTAGGGTGGGGACCTCAACTTATATATTGTGGTTGTATTTCTATTATAGCCCATCATGATAATAGAAATACGCTTAAGCCCAAAAAATATCTGCACATATAGTTAAGCCCATACTCATTTTATACACATGTCATGACCTGACACGTGTGATTTGAGACATGTAAATGACTCAGTCATATTACTTTAAGATCACGGTTTAGTGAGTCTTCCCAATGTCACACGTACGTAGTTCGACAATTAACACTGTGTAATGCGTATGATCTATGTAGGTACACCTGAAGAGGAAAAGTTCTAACAATCTTCCACTTGTACCACATAGGTCATAACCTGATATTAAACAATGTTGACCTTAAGAGCTCTAAATTTTACTGTCGAAATAATGAGTGACGTCTCAAAAAAAAAACAATCTGGTCCATTGAAAATAAAAATATAGGATCACAGTGGTCTTTGCCACATTTAGCATCACTAGACCCATCTGTGGTTACAATAGTAATATCTCCAATGACATAGATTAAGTATGGATGTGTAGCATGAAATAACATGCAATGTGATCCCTGAACATGTTCATTTTCAACTAGTCCAACCTTATGATTTATAGTGATTTTTTTTATTCTACTTAATCAAACTTTATATGCGCAATCATAAATGAATAAGTAGATAACTTTATTTCAAAATAATCATCAATTACTGAAGTGACAAGCAAGAGTTAATTAGTAATACAAACTCCCACTGAAATGAAATATCACAAGGACTAATTAACCACTCATTTACAAGCTATAAGCTCTTTTAAGTGCCTTTAGTAAGTGAATCCATATTTTAGAGATCAATACTAACATACTCAACTGTCAAATGATAAATGATAATTTTGATCCCTTTCTTCATGTCAAGAAACTTTATATCAGTGTCCTACGGGACGCTAATGAACTCTTGTCATTCTCAAAGGAAAAAAAAAATTAGAGGCTTTAGTATCACAATAAATCTTTAACAGTTTCTAAATGAAACTTACAACATAATACCAGAATCCGAATATCCAATCGGTTACCAAATGATTGGTTCTTTGGCATGTGAGTGTGAAATCTTTTGTTGTTTGCAAATACTGCATAAATCTTTTAGCCGCTTTCATATCTATTCCTGGATTAAGTATTTGCCAAGCATTCCAACTATATAGCAGTAACTGGAGGCGTACAAACTTGATCATATATGAGACTCCCTACTGCTAACGCATATGGGATATCTTTCAATTGTTCTTTATAAAGCATTCTTTGGATAGGTAAGCAAATTTAACTTATCACCATTACTAAAAAGTGCATTACCTGGTAAATTGTTGTGCATGCCGGAACTACTTAGCACCTTTATTGACGTAAGCATTTTGTGAAAGCCAAAAAATATCACGTGATATATCACAGTGATCTTTATGCGTATAACAAAATTGCTACCCCGTATGTCACTTCTTGCTAGTAGGATATCATCAACATATATTGCCATAATAAATAAATTTGCTCCCACTAATCTTATGATATAGACATTGATTCACGTTAATTTAACTTAAAACCAAAAGAGGCAATAACGTGATCAAACTTTAAGTACCACTGACGAGATGTCTGTTTTAAGCCATAGATGGATTCTTCAACTTGCAAATCAAATGTTTTGTGTCTTTGGACTCAAAACCCTGAGGTTGCCACTATAGAAAGTATCCTGAATGTTGTCATCCAAAAAACTAATCTTAATATTCATCTGGTGTAACTTTAAATCATAATAAGCTACGAGTGCCATAATAAGTTTCCTCTTTATAATAAATGCATTCCTTGTGAGTAAAGTCTTTCAAGACAATACATGTTTTATATTTGTCGATGTTGCCTTTTCGAGTCATGATTGCTTTTGCAATCTCATTAGCAAGCTAATTGGTTTGACTCCGTCCCTGTCTTTCAAGACAAGACATGTTTTATATTTGTCGATGTTGCCTTTTCGAGTCATGATTGGTTTTGCAATCTCATTAGCAAGCTAATTGGTTTGACTCTGTCCCTTATGCAACCGACAAGTAGATCCTAAATGTCGTTATCTTTCACAAACTTTAACTCATCTAACATGACATTCATCCAATCTAAGGAGTGAGCACTTTGTTTGGCTTGAACAAAAATAATGGGATTATTTTCAATTCCTATATCAAATCCATGCTCTTGGAGATACACTATAGAATCACCTGAAATAGCTAGTCTTCTCCCCTTTATGTGAATTCTTTAATGGCACTTCTAATTGAGTTTGTTGAGGTTTTTCTGTAAAAGTAGGAGGCAACTTAGGAATACTTGGTTGATTTTTAGCCGCATACTGTCCAAAGAGAGGTGTGATCAATCCATTAAAAAAACATCATGTTCTTTCTTCAAAGCATTATTCCTAGGTTGTGTACTCCCACTATTATCAACATCCTCAATAAATATAGCATTATCCATCACAAATAATTAATAGGGTATAAATATAGCATTATCCATCACAAATAATTAATAGGGTATTTGAATAGGGGAAATAAAAC
The DNA here is from genome assembly GCF_015680905.1 of Coptis chinensis. NCBI lineage: Eukaryota > Viridiplantae > Streptophyta > Magnoliopsida > Ranunculales > Ranunculaceae > Coptis > Coptis chinensis. Next base: position 46,013,830 of record NC_141456.1, read on the forward strand.
TTGAAACCGTTATACCTTTCCGAATAGTTGATAAAGTAGTAACTAATAGTTCTTGAGTCCAATCCTTTTATTAGGCTTGTAAGGCCTAGCCTTAGCTGGACAACCTCAAATATGTAAATCCCTTATATTGGGTTTCTTTCTAGTCCATAGTTCATCATATGGGGTTTTAGTTACCGCTTTACTAGGTGCTTGACTAAGGTTATCTATTGCAGTCTTTAAGGTTTCACCTGCAGAGACTCTGGTTAGAAGTATGATTTGTCATTCTAATAACCATGTCTTTTAAGGTCTAATTTCATCTCAAATACACCATTTTGACACATTGTCCCTGACATGGTGTACTAAAGAACGATGTCACATTTCATCAAGTATCTCACAAATAGTCCTGGATGTTGGCCTGATTCATCATACCTACCATAGTATTTACCACTTCGGTCAATTTGATGGTTTAACTTTATAAGCCTTAAACACATCCAATGACTGTGATTTTTCATGAATTAAGTATAAATACCCATAACGAGAATAGTCGTCTATAAACGTGATAAAATACAGTTGACCATTCCAAGAAACTGTAGGAAATGGACCACCAATATCGGTATATATCAAGTCTAAGACACTTGAACTCCTATTGGCACCAAACTTCCTTATATTTGTTTGTTTACCCTTTATACATTCAATACAAACTTTGAAGTATGAAAAAACAAGGGCACCAAGAACTCCATTTGACACAAACCTTTCAATTCTCTGTTTAGAGATATATATGACCCAAACGCTTGTGCCACAATACAGAGGAGTTCTCATTAATTAATCTACGCTTAGTACCATAGTTATTAACATGCAAAGTTTCATTTAACCTTAAGTGAGAGGCATCCAAGTCTAACTTGTATATATTACCAATCAAAGAGGCTGTACCGATAAGATTTGAATTTTGAAAGAGACTAAATATTCCTTTTCCAACTGAACAAGTATAACCGGATTTGTCCAAACAGAAAATAGAAATTAAATTTCGTCTAAAAGTCGATACATAAATAGTCTCATATAAATCCAAATAAAAATAACCAGACTCTAATTTTAATCTAAAGACTCTTATGTCCTCAACACAATCTTTATTGCCATTTCCTAAGAAAATGAAACCTTTGGGTATCACTGGGCTTTCGGCTCTTTAAGCAACTTTGCAAGAAAACACTAATGTGAATAGTTGCAACTGTATCTATCCATTATGACTTAGATGGTACTTTAGCTAGATTAAATTTAGAACAAACAAAACATAAATTCATTATCTTTCTTTGCGAGTCACATGATATTTTGGACAATCTTTATAAGGACTTGCATGTTTCTTGCAAAAGTAACAGAAGATAACCTTATCCTGTTTATCTTGCACGTACATTTACCTGAGAAGTCACAATATCTGCAATATTTTTACCCTTATTATTCCATTTTCGTTTCTTAGTTCCCGAATTGCCATTCCAGAAAATTGCCAAGTGAGCACTATTAGTCTTATCTTGTTTCAACATTTCTCTTATTGCACATATTGAGCAATGAACTCATTAAATTCTTTTGAGTACGTATTATACTTCATCTCAATGGGACCAAATTGTGTTAAAAGAGAAACTAGAATGAGGTGCACATGGAGATTGTCAGAAACTCCAACTTTAGTGTCCTCAATTTAGCAACAAGATTAGACATTTCCATAACGTGCTCTCTAAAAAATCATATTTCAGTATACCGCAAGGTGACAAGTTTACTAAGAAGCGTACTTGCCTCCACCTTTTTCCGATGCAACATTGGTATGCAACTTGGCTTAAGAATTTCTTGGCATTGCACAAAGAATTCAGAAATAGAGTACTTCATTATCATAAGACTAAGACTACTATTATAGCGTTCCCACTATTCTTAGGTAGCCTTTCATTGGCAGAACTAGTACCAGTAAAGCTTAGGAGGCACATCAACTTGCATGGCATAATCCCAAAATCATACATCCAAGAACAATAATAAGATGCTCTTGCTATTAGCAAAGTTGGAACAACTAAGAACTAAATTGTTATTCAAATTGGCAAATATAGAATATGCATTCATTGAAACATAACACAAAAGATATCTCACATTACTATATATGTCATCTACTACAATGCATTGACAATAATAAACTGGAATATTATCATGCATTCATTAGTCTAAATGAAAAATAATAATCATGTAGACAAATGACAAGATAGAAAACATTTTATAAAACTTTAGTAGTGGGACTTAATGAGAAACCTAACACACCATTATAATTCAAGTCTTTGGACAAGCATTTAACGTGTAAGTGGTTATCTCTAAACACATAAGACTAATCGACATATGTAAAACAAAGTTAGGCTTGGCCAAACAATAAGTCTTCCTTAGGGCCGACTATTGAATGCATAAGTAACTCCTAAAATTATTTTACATATATTAATTATCTTCTACCGTCACTAATCCGGCCAAAATAATAAACTTCCTTTGGGCCAATTATTACTTGCATAGATTAAGACGCAACCATATACAATCCAATAAACTTTACCATTAAACCCAAATAAATTTTCCATGAAAGAGGCCACTTAGGCAGCGTATCACGTTGAACTTACCCAAATTTCATGGTTTAGATTGCTAATTTTTAAATGTTTGGAACATGCTATTATTCAATTCTATTAAATAACACGATAATAGTAGAAAAGAAAATTCAAATAGCAAAGTTCATAAATCCAAACATGATCAAACTAAAATTTAAGTCCATCTACTTTATTGGACCCGAAAAACTCTTCAATTTGACTATTCATATGCCCAAAATGGACTTAAAACGAGGTATATACAACTGAAATAAATTAATTGGGCCTAAAAAATGCCAAATAGGTCCAAAAACGAATCAAACTAGGTCCAGTCAGCTTGAGTCAGACTCGGTCAGTGTAGTCAAACTTTGTTTGCAAAGTCAGACCTGGCATTCATGGGTCAGATTTGGATTTTGGGCTTTTTAGCAGGCCTTTAATTAAACTTTGTTTTTGGATCGGTGAGTTGACCCAAAAGACAACTCATCGTCACCAATCTTTAGAGATAATACAAGCTTCAACAGTAAATCTTTTTTGTTTTTTTGCCTGCAATAACCATACTGCTCACCCACAAAACCATGCCAACAGATGATGCAACATAAAAACTTACCTTTAAATGTGATCTACCATATTATACGACCCCCACAACAAATTTCAGTGTATTTAAAGTATAGATCTCAAAGATCCATGGATAAAGCCAAGAAAACCGAGTTTTTAACGGGTTATCGACAACGAATCAAAAAACATATTGATCGAAATCCGTCATTCACCTTATGAATATGATTCTTGAATAATGAATTTGCGACCGTATGAAACCTTTTTACCGGAATAGATTCGGTGATTCGATAAAAACGAAAAATATTTCGCAAACCCGTCATAACTTAAAAAAAAAAAAAAAAAAAAAAAACTCGATTTTTACTCAATTTTATATGAAGTAATAAAATTAAATTGTATGTTCTCTTCATGATTAACATATAGGCGACTGATACCAATTGTAAGGATTTCTCCAAAGTCCAGAATCGCATGTCAATCAATAAAGAAAACCAAATTGTAATAGAACATACCTAAAGCCATAACGTCGATCAAGCAAATCCTATAAGCATCCAAAACCTTTCTTTGTGTTCTCTCATAATAGATGGAAAACTATGAGACTCAGCATAGGGTTTGGGGTGGGGATCTCAACTTATATATTGTGAGTGTATTTCTATTATAGCCCATCATAATAATAGAAATACGCTTAAGCCCAAAAGTATCTGCACATATAGTTAAGCCCACACTCACTTTATACACGTGTCATGACCTAACACGTGTGATTTAAGACATGTAAATGACTCAGTCATGTTACTTTAAGATCACGATTTAGTGAGTCTTCCCAATGTCACACGTACGTAGTTCGACAGTTAACATTGTGTAATGTGTATGATCTATGTAGGTACACCTGAAGAGGAAAAGTTCTAACAGTTAATTTAGCTTTACTTCAAGTTGAGCTTTACTTGATGGGCACTGTGCACATATCGTTTAACAAAAACAAAAAATACTCATCATCGTGAGTGGTGTTATGGAAGTGCTTTTGTTTTACTTCCACACTATTGAGTAGTGATGACTCTGGGGCTCCGGGGACATCTCACATCTAACCAAAATCGAGTCTTCTTTTTTCATTCTATTTGGAAAATAAAGCCGGGAACTAGCTATGGGGTCATGGGGACCATTATCAAGACCGTGGAGGCGGCAGAGCTCACACAGCAAGAGTCCAAGACATCACCATAACCATCCCTATATGGTTCACTCCAAGCTGAAGTATCATCCGCGTTAAAGAGTGAACTTTGTAAATTTTTTAATATATTATTTGCTTAAGTGCATTGACAGGAGCTATATTATGTCTGACGACTCCAATGAAGAGATATGATAATGCAAGCAGCATGTGTTACTACCATTTTAACGGTTGGTTATTATAATATTATGTCAGTAAAATTCTTTGTCGCACTTTGGCCCTTAGTGGTGCAGAGTGGATTGAAGAAGTGCTTACTGGACATGGTGCGTGGTGCCAAGATAACTTTCATATGGAAAAGCATGTGTTCTTGCGATTGTGTGATATTTTACAAACAAAAGGTCTACTCACTCACTCTGATACAGTACAGGTCGAGGAACAACTAACTAGCAATATTTATGCATATAGTTGGTCATAATGAACGTAACCAAATTAAACCATTCAAGAACGTTTTCAGCATTCTGGAGAAACTATATATTAGCCGCCACTTCAACAATGTCTTGAATGTAATAGTAGCACTATCTAAAGATTTTCTACAACCAGCAGGATCTAGTACTCCTCCTGAAATTCTTAAAGGCGGTTATAGATTTTATCCGTATTTTAAGGTATTGACTATGTGTGATTATAATTTTTTTAAAACTTAAATTGCATGATACATTTTAATTAGTTTGTTTTTTATTATTTGAAATATAATTCTATTAGGATTGTGTTGGAGCAATAGATGGAACGCATATCCCTGCATTGATTGGTTTAAATGAGAGAGTTCCTTTTATAAATAAGAAAGAAATTGTTACGCAAAATATTTTGGTGGCATGTTCGTTTGACTTGCAGTTTCAATATGTTATTGCCGGTTGGGAAGATTCGGCTACAGATTCACGTGTTTTAAATTCAGCACTAACAAGGGAAGACAAATTACAAGTACCTGAAGGTACATAATGCTTATTGTTATGTTAAATCTTGTGGATTCTTTTGTCATGCTTAATATTCCAAAACCCTTTATATTGTTTGAACATGTTTATGATCATAATGCTTACTTTTATTTAATTTGAAATGTAGGTAAATATTATTTGGTTGATGCGGGATATGCCAATGCACCAAATTTTATTGCTCCATTTCTTAGCACTTGCTATCATCTAAAAGAATTTGGAGTGTTGCATCCTACAAATTACAAAGAGCTATTCAATCTTCGTCATTCATCTTTGAGAAATCCTATTGAATGTATCATTGGAATCTTGAAAAAGCAGTTTGCTATTTTGGCTCTTCCACCTCCATATCCGTTTGAAACACAAATAAAGATAGTAATAATATGTTGCATTTTATACAATCATATACGAAGAGAGAAACTTAATGATGATTTTTTTGATAATGATCGAAGAGAGCAAGAAGAACTTGAAGGAGACTCTGGAATGAGGAGACAAGATCTAGAAAACCTTAATAGAAATAAAATATGAGAAATTGCATCAGATTATAGAAAGTATATTGCCATTGCAATGTGGAATGACTATTGTGACTATCACAATGTAGATTGATGTAATACTTTTGATTTTGTTTTTTATTTTGCTTTGGATTTGTTTCATGTTAAGAATGAAATGACCGGTGATACTTGTTTCTAATTAAATATTTTGTGGAACTTTTATTTTTTGGGTGAGAATATAGACATTGTATTTAAGTTATTATTTCCTTTTTGATTTATAATGTTCTATTATTTTTTCAAATATGTAACAGGTTATCAGTGTAACAGACACAGTGTGAACCAAACAATGGGCACACTGAACTTGTGGCAGAACGAGTGGTAACCAAACAACTTCCAGGTTAACCTGCTCTAAGTTGCACATCTACATAATTAGATAAGCTAATCCAAATTGGCTACTACGAATTTTTCTCAGAGCCTTAGTGTCTAGTTAATCATCTCAAGTCTCAACCATACCAATGCAGCTTTTACTACTTAGTCTTCAATAGTTGGGACGCTAGGTTACTAGTTTACTACCCGATGCATGTAAGTTTTGGGTGGAGTATTACCCTCCCCCCCCGAATGAGTATTACCAACCCCCTCCTCCCCTCCCAATGAGCCAACCATGTTTTTTTTGTGTATTTGAAGAAATCCTAATTGGCTCATCTAGTCGAGGAGTAATATGTTAGAATAGTTGTATGAACACAACAACTAAAGTAGAACAGAAGGAACAGTAGCAATGAAGAAACAAGGACGCCAGAAGAATGGCAGGAATAACCAAGGCGGATTAGTCTGTCCTTAAGGAAAGATTTCGCCCCTTCCAATGGTGCGAAAGGCAACAAGCATGCGTCTTCCTCCACAGGATTCAATGGTTAACAGCTGACTGACTTTGCACTAGAACGGACTACCCCTCTAGAACGGCAATATAACTCTCTCGGGGCCGACAGGGAAGAAGAGAAGAAGAAAGGGACTGGTTTGAGTTTTACGTTTCTCGAGTTGAGTTTCGATCAAGTCTATTTTCTCTATGGACTCACAAGTCCTATTTATAGAGGTTAGGAGAAAGAGAGACCAACTCCTAATAGAACACTTTGAAACTTCTTTGCTTTCAAGAAAAAGGCAAAACAAGTTTAGGCTATTGGTCAAACCACTACCCACAACAAGAAGCCCAAGCCCAGGGCCGAACCCCACCCGATGTGGTGGATAACCAATGTGGGACTATCTACTATGCACTAAAGTGGCGAGAATACCATTTGTTCATCTCCTCCACTTTTGCACACACACACTAGTATTTAGAAATACACAAGAGATTCCAACAATCCCCACTATTTCAAAATACTAATAGTCCCCACTATTTTGGAATAGGATATTACAAAAGAAATGGGTTAAATCTAAATGCCGAGAGAATCGAAAAACAATGCATAAGATATCGGTGCTTTTACGGGCTTGAACCGGTCATAGGGTAACATGTCTTATAATACGTGAAAGTGGTGGATTAAAAAATCTTTGAACCAACATTCCCTTGTAGTAAAATAGAGGACATGCACCCACATTGCTCTTTCATTATATGCCGTTTCAGCGGTGTTGTTGCTTTTTTGGCCCTTCATACGCTGTGTTATGTGAATGCTCTAGAGTACTTGCCTGAATACTCATAAGAACCGACCCAGTTCTACATTCACGTAGGTGGATATCCATCAAGTGTACATAGCAGTTAGAATACACTATCTCATAAAAAATAATGGACTATGGATTCCATTAAGAGTAAAATAACTCGGCCTTTTCTCATTGCTATTCAAGTTATACAAAGTATACAATAATGCTATCTAGTCATAGGGTGGGACGTCTCAAAGAAAGACAATAGCATACCAGAGCGACGAGGTGACTTGTTTTTCCCTTTGAACCTAATTCATGGGATCTCCAATCACATAGGTGGGGTTGCCGTCAGTGTCGCCCTCTATCTAAGGCAAAAGTCCCATCCCCCTCGACATATAACCACTTGCCTCCAAAGAAGTGGTGCAGTTAGACATGTGGCCAAACTAAGTCCAACCTAACATAATCTCTAGCAGCTGCTTGATTAAGTTATATCTCAACTTACATGTATTCTTTTCCCATTGCACATAAGATAACATGTCTTAACTATTGCAATGAGACGGTTGCAAAGCATATATACATATCGAGGTCATTTTTAGAGCCAATGGGAAGATTTGCCAAGAGGTTGCTAACCCACTCAGCATCATCACATGCCTTTTCTAAGACGATTAGCTTGGATGATATCCAAGACACTCAATTTCCACCAAAGGTAAACACATAAACATTACTGGATCCAGTTTATAACATATTACCCTTCTAACAATGATGGAAATCTACTAAATATCAGTCCATAATCAATGGCTCTGCTATAGTACTTGGATAATCTGACAATATACATCAAAGTTCCTTATAAGGACACAATGGGTTATCATTTCAAGATGCCATTAATGTAGGCAATGTCATGTCTCACATACATTATCCATCAAGTACAATTGGCTACCAATGATATTGATATATTTAGTATGAGAAAACACAAGGAGATTATTTTTCATAAGATGGATATTTGCCACAAAATGTGTTAACACATGCTTACTATCATAATACCCATACTTTTCAATGAAAAATATTTCTACTAAGTGCTATAACAATATAATGAGACCAACATGAGTTTTAATTCCTATATTCACTACCATTCAATTCTCGTAGTGCCCAAAATTCCTTTTTATACCATCCGGCCCGGTCGGGTTTAAGGTATGCCATGGTTTTCAACCATATTCAAACGTCAATATCTTGACAACTGAATATAGCGATTCTGAAATGAGTTTAACAACATAATAAACTATCATTTTCAATGACGGTTTATGGCGTGTTTCAAATAGAAATTTCTCTGTCTCATACACATTCTCAATGCTAGCACTCATGATATTAAATCATCTAAACAAAAGAGATTAACACATATGTCTTGCTTTGCTCTAAAGAAAGTAGTACATTTTTTTTTTTTATCAACAACGGTACTTTGACATCCATATGACACTAATATGTTGTTGAATTGCTCATGCCATTTATAGGCTTGAATCAACTCATACAAAGATTTAACTAAATTGTATACCTTGACATTTCATCACGGTACTACTTGGTATTGTAGTTCAAGACAACTACTCAACTAGAGTCTTTAGAATTCTGTAGAAGAAATTCTAGTTATATGAGCAAGGTTTCAAAATAGTATAAATTTTGTCTCGATTGAAACCCCTTGGCTATTATTATTAACATTGTATTTTGTAATACAACTATCACGTTTTAGTTTTCTCTTGAAGATCCAATTCAACCTATAGATCCCCAATAAATCAAGAGTCCGGTTTAGAGGAGTTGTATCATTCAAAAAAAGACACTTCTCATAGACAGACAACTTCCTTATAGGTTAATGAATCTTCCTTAAGAAACATATAAACATCATCACCGTTAATGGTGGAAATACTCATTGATAGTCTTCCAAATTTCTTGTGCAGAAATAATGGGATTATCTTATGTAGTTCATTATGAACATTCAACCACTCTATGCCAATTTCTCAGAAAGCACAACCTCAAATAAAATTAGCATATAAGACATTCAATAATAGTGTGGTATCTACAAAATTGTTATCACTCATGACAACTGAAAACAAACATCACTATTATGAGTTTCACCAATGAACATCTACTAGATAATTCTAGGTCTCAAAAAGACTTCTTTTAGATTCATTCACAATAGCCTTGGCAAGACACCCCCCACATTTTGAAGCATTTTTGGATAGGCCCAAGACCTTTCCATACTTTGTAGTTCAATGTCTTTCCAATTATCTTGTGAGATAAACTATGGTAAAACAGTGTTATGCATATGGGTCACCACCCCCCACAGTTCAATAGTTACTCAACCTAATCAAACTTACATGCAAAACACATTATACCTCTATAAACACTAAAAGAAACAACAACAATAAAATGCACTCTTATGACAAGAATATACTTTACTCAAGTCTATGATTCTGGATCATATTAAACATAGTCATATTATGTTCTTGTTATCTATATGAAAGGAAATCCACAAAAGATTCTAATGAATCTTAAAGAATAGAAGAATTAGATGAAAAGGGTTTTACCCAAGATAATATCATTATCATCCTTCTTTTCATCATTCAACATTCCAACGGTCATAGGAGACAATCCACGCACTTGTACATCACCTTGGCTATTTATCCATAGTCATAGGAGGATAATGCCTAATAAGACAATCTACAAGCGTTACATCTCCTTGTTTAAAATAGTCACTGGAGGATATTGTCTAAGAAGACAAACCATTACCTTACATCTCCTTAACTAAATTAGGTTTAAGAGGATATTAATTGTTTCCCATATTGTTTCCTCTCGTAGACAACGATGCTCATTACTTAATAATATATGACACGGTTAAACTTCATGTCAATGTTAAAAAATAATGCATTCATGCCAAACATGGTAAATATCATATCATAGGTTCAGGAAAAGTAAACTTTAACTGTACCCCTCACAACAAAAAGTATATGATATTTAAGCAAATCTAGCCACTGAATATGCAAAACAACTGAGGACTCCACCTCATCTTTTTACATAAGCTCAAGTAAGATAGAATACCCTATCAATAAGACCTCAAGTACTACCACAACATCTAATGGCTCAACCCATTAATGTCTTCAACTAGAAAAATTTACCAATAAACTATTATTAAGTTTAAAGTAAATCCACGATGATTAATATCCAAAACTAGCATGCTACACAATTTTAACATATGATATATTGGATATAAGCTACAAGTTACTTCATCTAACATGTATTTTCACAACAATACAATTATAATCATCGTCTAACAACACGTTCACTCAATAAAGGTAAGCAATTATGCATTGAATACATTATAATTACTATCCAAGATTTGAGTGTGGTTGATATTAACTATCTTAAGGTCTCTCTTAGACCATCTACATACATCTACATATGTACAAAGAAAATTAATATTAAACTACTTCTAGTCAAACCAATTAATTAAAATTGATAAACAACATTATAATTTGTTGACTAGGTTATTAAAGAAGTTTAAGCTTAGGTTGTTTTTTAGGGATTTCCTCCTAAGAAAACTAGCATGCAACTCAAGGCAAGAATATCACCATATAATCAAACCAAAAGAATTGCAAAGAGTAAAAGAATACGATACCTAACCAATTGAAAAACCGGATTACCATATTTTCCTCCTTCTAGAAAAACAGTTCAAAAGAACTGTAATTCTAAACCAGCTCAGGACGAATTGGGTATCAAGCCTTATACCACTGGAAAGCTCTTTGAATCAACTATCCAACACAAGAAGCGGATTGCAAAACCGAGGTCTGAGCTGAAAGTTATAACAGTTTTCATAACAAGTGACGCAGGTGTCAAAAAGACGAACTTTGACGTTTTTCTTGATATAAATCTCATATTTGACTCCCACAAACGTAGGAGAAAGGTCTACAACCATATAGGGTTTGATAAACCACAAAAGATCAATAAATATTCAATCTTTAATTAGTTTCCCTACCAAAAACGAAATTATTAGAAAATTTCTAAAGTCATAACCCAATAATACAAACAATAACTCAAAATAAAAGACTTATCTTTTGATTGTCGTTATTAAAAGTTCACTCTCCTAGTAATTAGCGAATTATTGTTCTACTACAAAAATCGAATTTCCGAATTTTTAAGATTGTTATAATAGTTGCCTAATTATGAACACGAATTATAACATTTGGGCGAATAAAATGACATTTGTATTATTTTTTTCATGAATAAAATTGTAAAATAAAAATAAAAACGTTATATACTTATATATCAAAATTTTAAATGTAAAATATATAGCCGAATTTTTAAAGAAATATGAAAGTATTATACCCGTTTTAAAACATTATATCGTATTTTTACCGTTCGCGTTTTATTGGACCCGAATATTTAAAAGTATTATTATTGAAAATTTGAATCTTAGGCTGAATAATTGACGGATTCAACTTTTTGCCGTCCAATGAATTGCTTTAGCTATGGTTCTACTACAAAAATCTTTCCTTAAGATTGTTATAATAGTTGTATACACAACAAACGAAGGAGCGACAAGAAAGAATGAAGAAACAAGGGATGAAGGCAGGAATAACTCGTCCTTAAGGAAAGATTTAAGCCCGCTTCAATGGTGCGGAAAAGGAAAGCAAAGAAGATTCAAAGAAAAGGTTTGAGTTTTAACAATGCTTCTCTCGAAGTTGACGGGTTTCGATCAAGTCTATTTTCTCTATGGACTCACGATCCTATTTATAGAGGTTAGGAGAAAGAGAGACCAACTCCTAATAGAACACTGAAACTTCCGCCAAGAAAAAGGCAAAAACAAGTTTAGGCTATTGGTCAAACCACTACCCACAACAGTAAGCCCAAGCCCAGGCCCGAACCCTACCCGATGTGGTGGATAACCAATGTGGGACTATCTACTATGCACTAAAGTGGCGAGAATACCATTTGTTCATCTCCTCCACTTTGCACACACACACACTAGTATTTAGAAATACACAAAGATTCCAACATAATACTCGTTAACCCAAAAGTTTGTTCACATTCACACATTTGGGATCTTAACTTAGCACCGAGCTCGACCATTTGGTTCTGCCGCTTGCGCAACCCATACTTCGTGGACCCTAGCTGGCATTTAGGCAACCACGATTGGAGCTTTGGTGGGGTCCAGGAAAAGTAAGAAGAAGCCAATCATGAATATTCAACTTTTCTTGATAAAAATTTGGTTCTCCAGAAGAATTCAGGACCGCAGAGGTCACACCTCACACCAGAGTCCAAGACATGACCGCAACCATCCCTATATGGTTCCAAGCTGTAAGTATCACCCGCGTTAAATGCTTTGTGGAATATAACATGTTCACTCTACTAGTCTTTGTTCAAAGGATTCTTCTTTCAATTTATAACACTTTGATTTTTTGACGTTTTCTTTTCAAAGCAAAGACTAGTTGCATAAGCAATTCAATGTTTCACACCACGTGTAAGATGTGTTTTGTTGAACCTCCATCATATAGATGGTACGTAGATAAGATATACACATGTTTAAGTTTAATGGTGATATATTAATTTCGAAACTTATGAAGATGCACTCATGCATGTGTCTATCTTTTGCATTGACTGTATTTGACCATTTGATGGTATAATGTTCTTAAGTGAATGAGGTCATTGTCCTGTCCAAAAAGACTGTAATGCCCAAAACACTTGGAAGGCCGAAGGTGGAAGTATCTCCACTTGTGAGAGATGATAAATTAAGGGCCAGCTGTAGGCCTATAATGTCCGCAAAAATTAATATGGATGGACACTTCGGAGCTGGATATATCTATCTTTTGAATGTTTGTTTGAACTTTTGAAATTATCTGATGGTTCAATAACTCTCAGTTTAGCACTGTCTTTCCCTTATCTGATTTTATAAGGTTAGAAATGTTCAAATGACCTAAATGGAACCGAGCGGCTTAGTTTATTGGCGTATCCAACCAAGAGCTCTTGGTGTTTGAGTTATTTGATCCAAGGCCCAAAATATCAAATCCGCTTAATATTTCGATGTACCTAAAAACCGATAGATATCAAATATATTAGAAATATCGAAAATATTTATTTTTTTGTTGACTAGTTAAAATTTTGTTTTGTATGTCGATATATTGGAAATATCGTCAATATATCAGTCAAAGTCAATACTATTTGGTCAAAGTCAACAATATCAGTCAAAGTCAACAATTTATATCGGATATATCGGTCGATATATATCGTTATATCATAAATTATGATATATATCGGAAAAAAAAAGATTCAATATTCGGTTGAGATATATCGAATATATATATATCGGTGTACCAAAAAAATGATATATATATCGGATATATCGGCGATATTTTCGGCCTTGATTTGCTCTATTTCTTGTCAAAGAATAATGCTAGCCCCAGACACTGGTGTGGAGTCTCCAGCACCCTAAAACAAATATTGGTACAACTTAAACTATGGTTATGGGGAGGCGGGATTAGGGGTGTAAAAGGGATTAGGGGTGTAAAAAGGCCCTCAAGTTTTCGGCTCCCACTGAAAAAGTCCTCAAATTTAAGCCCTCATGCAATTTGAGAGCTGGGTCGGCCCGACTCTCACGTTTTGAGGGGAGGATAAGACCCTCAGCCCGACCCTCACAAGGCCGGCATTAAGGCCCTCACAATTTTTCTATATAATTTTATTTGTATTTTGTTAAAAATATGTAATTGTATAAATAGCAAAATGAAAATTATGTTTTACATAAGTTAGTGTTTTGTGTAGGCTCCTCCAACATTACATGAAAAATTTAGTTCAAAATAACAAATTGTTCCATTGTCAGGATATGAACCCGAGTCACTTCTCCGTGTATAAACAAAAATAAAATATAAATCAGAGTGATGTGATATGATCCTTGGTATATGGTAATAAAATTTTTAATCAACTTCAACTAATCAAACACAAGTTATTCTACAACCTACAACACCACATCATATTTTTGGTTTCATATACATTTTTTATTGATTCATAAAATACATCGGTACATAAAACTTAAAAACGAAACTTTTGAATTTTATTATCTTACAAATTTTAGCCAAATTATTAAATAAGTACATTAACTAAAGTCAAAGATTGAGAAAACCTATTATTTAAACGTGATAATTAATTTATCGAGTATCAATTTAGTAAGATTATATTGTAAATAAAGAGTTTAAGAGAGTAATCAAACCGACGGCCCGACTCTCAATTCTCTAAAGAGAGAATTGATCTGAAGGTTAGGGCTTCACAATTTTAGTATTGGCCCTCACTACATGAGAGGGCGGCCCAGCCCGGCCCTTAAGTCATACGGTTTTATGGTTTGAGGGCCTGGCCCATTTTACACCCCCAGGCGGGATAGAGCCAGCATCACAAGAAACTATAGTACTGCGACGAAAACACTATCATGATGATCGGTATGGTATGGTCAGCCCATCGGTGCCCCCACAGAAATTCAACAATAACAACTAATATGTTTTTTTGATTGGCCAAATAACATCTAAGTCAACCCTCCAGTCCTCCACCATAGAATCAATTGGAAAGTTTACAAATAGAATTATCCTATAGTTGCATTTCTTGATCTGTGACTTTGTGAGTCAATATGCAAAATGAGTGATGACTGCTGCACGCCTCTTTGATCGTTGCATACAATAATATATATATTGAGACATAAACCACAGTTCCCTTTCGTGTCAAAGACTTAATTGAGACTCAAACGTGATTGAACCAAATTCCAAGTTGCCACTTGTTTGAAACGATAAAGATAATATTCAGACACACAAACTAAATCCAAACCCATGGGCCCCATCATAGAATAACAAATCCCACATCCGGCACCACAGAATCACAAACAAGTACTCATATTCAAGTGTCATCATAAAAAAAACAGCAAGAAAAAAAATATGGGTTCCAGAAAAAGAGGAGAAGAAGAAGAAGTTAGTAATCAAATAAACCACAACACAGTAGAAGAAGAAGAAGAAGAAGAAACTGGTGTTTTATCACTTGAGAAAATATTTGAACACAAAGAGGTCCCATCATGGAAAGATCAGTTAACATTCAGAGCATTTACAGTAAGCTTTCTATTGGCAATACTGTTCAGCTTCATAGTAATGAAACTGAGTCTGACCACCGGAATAATACCATCACTGAATGTATCAGCTGGATTGTTGGGCTTTTTCTTTGTGAAAACATGGACTAAGTTTTTGGCAAAATCTGGCTGGTTGAAACAACCTTTTACTAGACAAGAGAATACTGTTATTCAGACTTGTGTTGTTGCTTCTTCTGGGATTGCTTTCAGTGGTATGTAATTTGTTTTTTTTTTTCTTTGTTATTACATAGTTTTTTTATTGTAAGTAATTTTGATGCTATTTTCAGTTTAGACTTATTGTTTGAAGTATTTTTAGTTTTACTTAATTAATTGTGATTATTTTAGTGTTAAAAAATGTTAAGGTTGATTTATATAGCTATTTACTGTGTAAAATTGTGCTATTAATTTATTAGTATGAATACTACTGGACACCTTTTTCATGGTTGAAGTATGAGTTGTTTTTCTTGTAATGTTTTCTTTTCATGGTAAGCTAGCAATTGAGTTTAAAGTCCAGTGCTAAGACGAACTCTGATAGTTACCTGCATTGAAAACTACATTTAAAACAAATAGGAAATGGGGATACGGGGACGACTTTGCGTGCTCCAATGGAATAATGCTTGGGATGCCACTCGACCTGGCGTTTGCTTGAGTCAAGGTTCCAGAAGCCAGTCAAAATGGCGTCCAAGAGAAAAGGCAAACGGATTGGCATTGGAGTGGCGTTTGAGAATGGTGAAATGTTGTACGCCACTAGAGAGTGGCACCTAATGCTGGACGCCGTTGTGGTGTCTGATACCATCTGCTTACACATATACGAGGTGGGAAATGCGAATATTGCATTTGTAGATGCAGGAATGAGGCTATATAGGATGGTTGGTGGTGGAAATTACCATGGTTTGGCTTTAGGACAGACTAGCAACAATGTGGAGTCTGTGTTTGATATCTTGTACTGGTGTTGTGGGCATTTGTTTGTGTTTCACCTAGCTAGAATATTCTTAACTGAGCACTTTGTTCACATTTCTAACTATTCAGTTCAACTTCTTTTTCTTGATATCCACTAATGGAAATATGATGGAAAGCACTGTTCAAGCATGTTTTAGGCTTCTGCATGATCTCCAACATCCTAAACACTAGAAGGATACTTTTCCCAACAGATGGGGGGAGTTTAGTTACTTGTCACTTTTGTGTCCTTTGCAAGTTTTCTTTTATTTTTTGTTCCTTTCACGTTATTATCCGGTCCCATGAATGGTATATTCTGAGTATATTTGTGTTACTTTATTGATGGAGAACAGTACCAGTTATGCCAAGGACAGACATGCATTCCCATGTGCAATTTCCCTTAAGAATAGCTTCTAGTGTAAATTAGGGCTGTCAATGGGTTCCGAACTTCCTATAATTGACCCTAACCAAACCAATAAAAAGTGGTTTTGGTTTTGGTAATTTGGTTTCAGTTTGGTAATGGGTTCACTTTTGAGTTCCAATAAGATATTGGTTTGGGTCCAGGTTTGCCATCCACCGAACCGATATGAACCCGAACTGATAAGATGGCATTTTAGTAATATTTGTGAATAATTTTGTTTATGTTTTATAAATTGTGTAGCTGAAATTGATTGATATAATTTAGGATTTGATTGATTTCATAGTTTTCGGTTTGGTTTCGGATGCATTATAATTTATCGGTTTGGGTCAGTTTTGGATACCCTATTATCTTATCGGTTCAGTAATGGATTTTCCAAAATCCAACCCAAACCGATCCATTGACAGCCCAAGTGTAAATGCACATAGGAGTGTTCATTACATCAAATGTAAATGCTAATCTCTAGAATGAAACTAACATTACATAAACTAGAAATTGCAGTAAGAAATGCTAAATGTAAATTGACACAAGTATTTAGGTGGTTTGGCAATTGTTGTGCCTACGTCCACACAGAATGGAGATATTGGAGAAGAGCTGAGTAGAGTGGTTTTGGTAGACAACGTGTGTGTTTGTGTTAAGGAATGAGGTCTATTTATAGGTACAGAATGTGTAACATAACTTTGTAACGTCCTTCTTGATGGTAATTGATTGTAGTATTTGATGGATTATTTGATGAGTCTTTATGGAGACCATGCATGTTGACTATGTATTGAATTCCGTCCAATTGTAACTGATGCCACATGGCATTTTGTCATTGGTGGTGATGATTATCTCCCTTACAAATAGCTTCTAGTATAAATATTCAATCTCACACCTTTTGTTGCATACTTGCATAATCAATCTTGTTATTACTTCATTTCGAGAAAACTATGAATACAATGCTCTTTTGTAATGTAAACCTTGTGAAAAGTTACTGCAAACTTGGTTAGCTAACTAATTCTAGATTTGGAATTGAATTGTTTTAACAGGAGGTTTTGGTAGTTACCTCTTCGCAATGAGTGAGGTTATCGCTAGTAAGTCAACGATAGCAAATAATGAGGATAATATTAAGAACCCGCAGTTGGGATGGATTATTGGCTTTCTCTTTGTTGTTAGTTTTCTTGGTCTCTTCTCTGTGGTGCCACTCCGAAAGGTAGATATCCAAAATCCTTACCTGTCTAGTTACCTTCCGAATATAATCATGGGTGATTTCAAGTACCCATTTCTTTTAAGTTATTTCAAAGTGACTAAGTTCCAAGTAGTGATGAGTTCACCTACAACAGGAGTTGGGTTCAGACCCTCCTCCTCATCTACTTTTACTGCTGGAGTATTCATACTTTATTAGGTTTGCTCAATGGTTCAAAATGGCAATTAAGTCATATATGATATTGTGGACTGTTTTGATTATATGTCAACTCTACAAAAGCTTAGAACAGACTGATATATTGTGCAGATGCTCTCTGACTTTACATCAGAATATATACTCACAACAATGAAAATAATTTTACAACATGTGCTACAGTAGTATTTGACTGTATAAAAACTAGCTAACTTTACTCTAATGTAGTTCTTGTATGAGTTGCTTATTCCATTAGTGTCATATCTTTAGCAACAATAGTCTGCAAGTAAGGCTATTCCCCCCCCCGCTTGAGTTGTTTCTTATGGCTGGTTTTCAGATCATGATCATTGATTATAAATTGATCTATCCAAGTGGAACTGCAACTGCACAACTTATTAACAGCTTCCACACTCCTCAGGGAGCCAAACTAGCAAAGTAAGAGTTTGTAATATAACATCATATACCAAAATCTTTAGCTCGGTTCAGACATATTTCATTCAACTGATTGGGTTTCTCAGTTGATTTTCTCATCTACGTTTCTAGGAAACAAGTGAAAGCACTGGGCAAGTTTTTCTCGTTTAGCTTCTTGTGGGGCTTCTTCCAATGGTTCTTCACTGCTGGGGATGCGTGTGGATTCTCTGAATTCCCAACATTTGGTCTCGAAGCCTATAAGAACAAGTAAGGCATAGTGCTTCCTTTGTGTTTTTATTATTACCAGGTTTATGTTATATTGAAGTTCTACATATGGTATTATATAAATATATACACATTGTTATGACAGTCTGGTTACTTTATGTAAGTATGTTACACCCGTTACAGCGGTGCTCACAAATGACTTATATACTTTTATATGAAAGGTGTGTTCCTTTTCTCATTGAGTTCTACAGCAGAATGTAATACGTGGGAGTTTCTATGTTGAACAAAAATATCATTTTTAGATAAAACAATCATATTTGCAGCGCATACCAATTATTTGATTTAGTAGTTTCACTAGTTATAGACTTATAGTATTATTATAGTCATACTCATAACAGTAACACTACTAGATATTACGTTGTTATTCAGGCTCCTTTGAAACTATCTTCCAACTACAATGACAAGATAATTTACTATCCCTGAACATGTTCATAAATCAGCACATGTTATTCATATCCAAATTCATTAAAAAAAAAAAAAAAAAAAAAAAAAAATCATCATCCAAAGTACGAGAAATGAAAGCTCATGCATGCAATTGATTTGTTTGTCATTTGACTGCTCTATCAAACAGGTTTTACTTTGATTTTTCAGCAACTTATGTTGGAGTTGGGATGATATGTCCACACATAATAAACGTCTCTGTTCTTGTTGGAGGAATTATTTCATGGGGACTTATGTGGCCTCTAATAGAAAAGAGAAAGGGACACTGGTACCCAGCTGACGTCCCATCAGGAAGTCTTCAAGGCCTGCAAGGATACAAGGTATCATAGATTTATCATATATGCATGTTTCCTTTAACTGATAGAGCTTCTTCAGTTGAGTTAACGAGAGATTAATGTGTTAGTTAACCCAAATCAATCTGCCAAGTGGCATACTGGAACACTCTATATCATTATCATTGCTATGGCTTTATAGTTGGGGAAAAAAGAATCGTGGAACTAAAGTCAAATTTTCACCTTCTTTTGATTTAGGGCTGTCATGGATCTGATCAGACCCGAAATTGGGTTAATGACTCAACAATAGGGTCCTAAAGCTAGGGTTTGATCGGAATACATTATCACTAAATTGTCCAATCAGTTATGGATCTTTCGCTATTCATCTTAATAAAAGAATATTCAAAGGACTATAGCATAAAGGTTTTGTGTTTGACAAATATTCCGTATAAATAACATATTCTTACAAAACTGAAGATATTAACTAACTTCTACATAGATCCCCTGATATCTTTGCCATTTTTCCCCACTTATTTATTGTCATCTCTTACAATGCCATGTGTTAGAAACCACAACCCAAATATACTTACTCTTTACCAATTACTAACAACAATACAAACCTTTCTCTCAAATGTACCAAGTATGAAAATGTCCTTAAGACAGATTTCCCTCACGGTGTTTCAAGGTTGGATGGGAAACTGTCTCCCAAAAATAGAACAAATTTTTTATTCTATGGAAAACATCACTTCAATTCCACAAAATCAGAGAACTCAACATTGTGTTTTGACTAAGAACAAAGAGGAGAAGAGGTGTTGAAAGTGGTTTCTCTTTATGCAAAAACGTCCGATGTTTATAGCAAGGATCAAAATATCGAATTTGGTGAATATATCGGTGTACCCAAAAACCGATATATATCGGAAATATCGGATATATCCAGTTTTTTTGTGACCAGTCAAAATTTTGTTTTGTATGTCGATATATCGGAAATATCGTCGATTATATTGGAAATATCGTTTATTATATCAGAAATATCAACAATATATCGGTCAAAGTCAACAATATTTGGTCAAACTCAACAATATCGGTCAAACTCAACAATTTATATCGGATATATCGGACATATCGGTCGACATATATCGTTATATAGGAAATTCCGATATATATCGGAAAAAAAGATTCAATATTTGGATATATCAATGTCGGTGTACCAAAAAAACGATATATATCGGCGATATTTTGTTCCTTGGTTTATAGTAGAGGTGCCTTTTCGAAACAACAAAGCAACTGTTTGAAAGGACGCACCTTTTCGGCATAATGCAATGTTTCGCGGTTTCAAACTGTTGCACTATTTCGGAAAGGTTTTTCTCTTTTACTGTTTCAAGTGAAACTGTTAAGCCTTATGGGCCCAAACAGACTAGGTCTTCTTAAGAAATTGGTTGTCCAAAAGGAATATACACTACACACCACCTAACCATGTCCATGCCTAAGCCCATCCCAACCCAGCCGAGCTGGCCGGTCGGTCTGACGGACAGCGGCGGCAGCGCGCGCGTGTGTTTCTTGTTGAGCTTGACTGCGTTCCATCTCCACGGAAAATTCCCTTGGGGCCCAACCCAAGTAGGCCTTATAAACTCAACAACTCTTTGGTGTTCTTTTCATGTGGGACTAAGTGTTTTTCACACTCATTTCTCAACCATTTTATCTCAAGTGAAGTAACTTGGGAGACAAATTACTCATTCATTTCTTAATGGATTTGTGAAAATCCAAGTTCCATATGTTCACAACACTTTGAACTTTCAATTGCACACCAATTTTTCTAACACCATGTACAAAAACTTCACATTTATGCTATAATGTATGTCATGTTAGCTACAGGAATGTAGCTCAACTACACTTTCACTATGCATGATTAGCTGTCCATTTGAGTATCTCTCCCACTTTCTCTACCATTTTGTTTCTAGTATCTAGTTTAAATTCACGCACCTCATATTTTCCAACAAGACCTTGATTGAACATTTTATATACTAAACACACTATAGACTTAATGTAATAATTGCAGAAAATACGTGGGTTGTATTATTGTATGTATAAATTTATTTCTTCTAAATTATTTGTATTAATTTGTCATCTACTTCTTCTAGTTTAACATATCAGTCTTGTTTTACATGAACGAGAGAAACGATATTGATAACTTGTTTACATATGTTTTATCAAGTGAATATAAACTCAAGTGTGCAGTCAGTATTACTTTAGATGAGGGCATTATGGTGCTTGCAAATCATATAAGCTATGATAACTACATGAGTATAAATCTTAGATAAGTTAGATGTGATTGCTTCAGTTGGCCCATCAGGCACCTTCTCTTATTGGGTCACCTGATTGGATCGCATCTGAAACTTGTGTATGGTGTTTGCAACAAAAGGTTCAAATTCGTATTGCACTATAAGACCAACATGTAATTGCCTTCTCAGGTTTTAATTGGTTGCAGGTTTTTATTGCTATTGCATTGATCCTAGGTGACGGCTTGTACAACTTCTTCAAGGTGTTGAGCCGAACTGTCTCTGGTTTAATTCATCAACTTCGCAAAAAGTCTACCCACGAAATCCCAGTAGCCGATCGCTTCTCTAAAACAACCAGCCCAAATTTTTCCTATGACGAAGAACGCCGTACCCAGCTTTTCCTTAAAGACCAGATTCCGACATGGATTGCAGTCATTGGCTACATTTCTATTGCTATCGTATCCATCATCACCCTTCCGCACATCTTCAATCAACTCAGATGGTACTATGTTCTAGTCCTATACATCTTTGCCCCTGTTCTAGCCTTTTGCAATGCCTATGGTACTGGTCTAACCGACTGGTCTTTGGCTTCCAACTATGGTAAGCTAGCCATATTTACCATTGGAGCATGGGCTGGTGCCTCACACGGTGGGGTGCTCGCAGGACTTGCTGCATGCGGAGTCATGATGAACATTGTTTCGACAGCTGCAGACCTCATGCAAGACTTCAAAACTGGCTACCTCACCCTTGCTTCACCAAGGTCCATGTTCATAAGTCAAGTTGTTGGCACTGCAATGGGTTGTGTAATTTCCCCATGTGTTTTCTGGCTCTTCTACCAGGCATTCCCAGATCTTGGGCACCCTGGGACTGAATACCCCGCTCCCAATGCTCTTGTCTACCGCAACATGTCAATACTTGGGGTCGAAGGATTCTCTGCATTACCTAAGGATTGTCTCATACTATGCTATGTGTTCTTCTCTGCAGCCATAGTTATAAACACAGTTAGAGACGTAACTAAGAAGAAATGGTCTAGGTATATTCCACTCCCAATGGCGATGGCAATACCATTCTATCTTGGACCATATTTTGCAATCGATATGTTTGTTGGGACCGTGATAATGTTCATATGGCAAAAGATGGACAAGGCTAAGGCAGATGCATTTGGCCCAGCTGTGGCTTCGGGTATGATCTGTGGAGATGGGATATGGACTCTGCCAAGTTCAATACTGGCCTTAGCTGGGGTAAAGCCACCTATCTGCATGAAGTTTCTGTCTAGAGGAACAAACACAAGAGTGGATAAATTCTTGAAGGGTTAGTTTAACTTTGCTCCATCTTGAAAGTTAATGTAAGTGTATTATTTGAGTGCAAATATCTTGAATGTTTTTGTAAATGTAATCAAACGAATAAAGTCATGTTTTAGAACGGCGTGACCCTGATGATTTGTGAACGTCTGTAGCTGAAGGCTGAAATCGGTACAAAACAAAAGATACAAAGCATAGCTTGACGGTTCTGGTAAAAGTTGGCTTTGAGGGGTTGAGGTTATATCGTTTTCTGGTATACATCTTGCTATGAAGTCTTGGGAAGTCCTTACAGTTTTCTGTACTTCAAAAGTTCCAACCGGAGTTCGCTAGAGTATAATTGATACAGAAACGAAGAAAGTCCTCAAAACACATTTGGGCGTTGTGGGTCATTGCTGAAAGTGGATACAGCCTTTCTCGAATTTGTACTTGTACCAGAGCTGATTTACTACCCATTGAACTAAGATGTCTAAGGGCATGCTAGATAAAAATTCCCACTTGCCGGGCAAATATATAGTGGGCAAATAATTTTCCACTTAAAAATTTGCCAGGAATATACCTAGTAGGAAAATAATTTTTGTCATTGCTTGTTTATACATTTTGCATCAATTGGTAAATGTTGGCAAATAATATTTGCCAAATATTATTTTGCCGATACTTGATAACACAAAATTTGCCATCAGCAAATAATTTTACTTTGATCAATTCAACCCTAGTTGCAACTCATTCACTTCTCTCACTCTGTGTCAAGGTTAGCCTTCACGAATTTATCATTTACTTGCATTGGTTCAAATTGTCGATAATTCTAGATCATACATATATTTGCTTGAAGATCATACTGTACTCTTTACTTTCACGATGACTGCCTTTCCTACATGCTAGTTGAACTGATTAAGTTGGTCTGTTTGCAGGCTAAACGATATTGGAAACGGACTATTAATCTGCAAAAGAAAAGAATTGCAAGATTTCTGATGCGAGTCCTGTTGCTAACATTTCAAGCCCATCTTAAGTATCCACTGAATGATATATTTACCAAAGAAAGAATGACAATTTTCCTCACTTTGTTCTACCTAACGCTAGATGAGTACACTATTTTCACATTACAATTATTTCTGATTGGTAAACTAACTCCATCTCCCTTGTCAAGAACAATCAATTCCAAAAGAGCACATTGATGTGGATCCTTAAATGAATGTCAGATCTGAGACACGACGATCCAATGTTTATGATTCTCACATATGAACTGTTGACTGGAAATGTGTACTCATGCACATCAGCAGCCCACATAGTCACACACCACACACACCGCACCACCTGCACCACACAACACACTATCGCCTAGTAGACAAAATACCACCTACAACACCTTGCAACAGCAACATAACCCCACATGCCAATAACAACACTTGGCAGCATCAGCAGCACCTGGAACCAACGACAGAACCAACACCCATCCACTCAATGCACACCAGTCCATTATTATTATTCACTGCATCTCTTTGTCCTCTCTCTTAAACCCCTACCAAAAATTCTCCCACACACACCACTCTACTACCAACACCAAATTAAACCACACACGCACACATTACCACACACCACCACCACAACCACCTACACAACCTGCATAACACATCTACACCACCAACACGACACCGCGCACACTAACACACCACACATATCCCACTACCTACACCACACACCACATCACCACCACTTGATCAGGTCTTTCGATACGAGTGACCCCATACGATGACCAAAATACCGCCGATATATCTGATATATCACCGATATATATCGGTATTTTAGTACACCGATATTAATATTTTCGACATATATCCACTGAATATAGTATCTTTTTTTTCCGATATATATCATAATTTTCAATATAAAAGTTTATATCACCGATATAATTGATATATCCAATATTTACGATATATATCAATTGACTTTTTAACCATTTTTTAATATAAATCCGATATTTCCGATATTATATTTCCGATATATTCAATATTTCCGATATTTTAAATAGTTTGGACTGGTCATAAAAAAAATGAATATATCCGATATTTTTGATATATATCAGTTTTTGGGTATACCGATATATTGATCGATATCAATATTTTGAACCTTGCTCTAAGCTAGTTTCAATCTGCAGGTCAGCAATACTACTACTAGTTTCTTAACTACGCCAGCAGTAGTAGTCCAAAGTAGGTGAAGGTGATCAGGTAATAAGAAAGAACAGAAGATCGATCAATTGCTAATAAGTTTTTAACATATGTGAAACTAATCAAACTTAAAATTTAACAAGTAAATTTGATCAAACTAATAAAACAAATAAATATGATAGAGAAATTGATATTTATATTCATTGATCAATTTGCAGGAAGAATCACCAGCCAAGCTTTCTGGAGAGAGAGGATTTATTTTTCTCAAAGCTTATACCGAGCACACAAACACGAACTAGTTCTTCCATAGTGAATCAAATCTATTCGAGCCCCAAATTAACAAAATGATCATTACCACTCGAACAATCTTCTAACTAGCCAAACAATCAAACACCCATTTCAATTAACTACATAAAACAACCAAATCAAAGACACCCAAGTCTCAAAACACAATAATTATCAACTCAATTCATTAAAATAAATAAAGAAAATGAAAGTCGCAAAAAATCGAAAAAACCTTACCTCTTCGAATTCGAGGAAAAGAAAAGAGAGTGACGAAGAACGAAGAAAGAGATGAGGAAATCACAGTCAACCAAATTGAAATTGAGAAAGGGAGATAAGCAAATGGGTAGGATTGATCGACGCAAGCAAAATTTATCCAGCCCTGAGTTGGAGTTGGATTTTTTTTTTCAAGCAGGCCCTAAATATCACTCCAGAGTTCAGTCCAGAAAACTAATTTTCAAGATACATGTTCCCATCAAACATTTAGAACTTCGCTGTTTATTAAGGCTGTGTTTGGGAATTCCTATTTGGTGCAGAATATAAGGGAGAAGTCTTCAGAGCAGTGAAAAAAGAGGGAGACAGCTACAAACTAGTGATCTTGATAGCCTAAAAGCCAGGTATCCCATGCCATGGCTATACTACCAGTTTAACAACTACTGATTCTAGTTTCGAAGAGATTAACATGCATGCCATGATTTCCTGTGGACTTGTGAGTATATCTCTATTCTAGACATCTGACTACAGTGATACGCTAGTAGTTCTACTCCAGTGATATGCTATTAGTTCAGCTCTGCCAGAGCAGCATTTTAAGTTTTTAACTAACTAGATTGCTCGTCTTAAGCCAGCCGCGGGGTTTCAGCAGCCAATGTGAAACATTCACATCACAACCCTTTTCCTATAGTATCTCTTTGTATAATTGAACGGTGTGGTTGTTAGTATTTTGTTTCATATTTACTAGCCTTCCCAGCAATTGGACATTGACAACTTGATAAAGTCAAACAGGGGGGAAAGAATAGATTAAACATAATTGCAGTCAGTCACCATATCTTGTTGGATACTTCAGGACCGCTACCACATCTTGATTGTCGGATTCTTAAGCTTTAAAGTGAGATACTTTATCCAAACCATGTTAGGGTTGTGTCCTGCGGTATCAACAGTGTTGGGTTTGTATCCTGCCGAATCTGGGTAACATAGATCTCTACCAACCTTCACACATATATTCATTGGTGTACAAGGACTTTATATTGTATATGCATTTGGACGTACCTGGAAAAACAAACAATTAAATTGAATACTTAGGGCCAAAAAGAAGATGTAATCACTTCGCTGGGATATCTACATGGAGAGACTGGGAAATGGGTCGAGCTCTCTATCTAAAACAATCAGGCATCTAATCTAGACCTGTCAAACAATCAAATTATAGATGGTTAGAGCAAAATAAAAATGGGACTATTGTCATCTTTAAGATCATAAATCTATTTACCATATTCGTATTGTCCCTCAGTCTTGCAGGATTAGGCATCCGCCTTCTCTCAGAATCAGAGGACTCCGAAGTCTTCTGCTGTGGAGGACTTACTGTTTCTGAATCTTGAATGGCTTGTTTTAAGCTCTCTACCACCTCATTCATATTTGGACGTTCATCCCTAATCTTGCTAAGGCAACTGTCAGCCAATTTGGCAATTCTCCTTGCTGCATTTAATGAAAACTGATTTCCAAGCCGTTGGTCCATAAGCATGTTGAACCTCTTACTCTCAGGAGGAAACTGTTTCACCCACTCTAGAAGCTTTTGTTGGGGTTTCGGAAGGTTTCTATCCAATGATCGCCTACCTGTAAGGACCTCGTACATGACCACACCAAAACTGTAAACATCACTTTTCGTCGTAAGATGACCAGTCTCAACATAATCTGGGGCAGCATAACCGTACGTGCCCACGACCTGAGGTAGAAAAAGAGAGAGATTTCATAAGCATTGGTAGTCTGGTACAAGCCTAACATCCATCAAAGGACAATATAAAAGCCTGCTTAGCAAAGAGAGAGATGGCATATGTCAGTACTCAGTGTCAGACACAATGACCCTCACATATGATGCGACAAGGAATACAGTAAGATTACTTCCTAGAAAATTTCAGGAGTCCTTGTTACTTAACTTCAAGGAGAACATTTCTCATCAGGGTTGCTATTATGGAGTGCTTGAAGTTGGTAACTGTTTGTTAAGGTCATTCATCTCATATGTACTCTTCCAAACATAAACTGGCCCTATATGAACCCTACATCTACAATCATATAAATGAAGATGATACAACATACTGCTGTGGAAACGTGAGTGCGTTCACCAGTTGGCCCCTCCCTAGCGAGCCCAAAATCCGAAAGCTTGGGCTTGAAGTTATTGTCCAACAGCACATTTGACGATTTAAAATCACGATAAATTACCTGCAAAAATAAGGTGAAACAGGTGCTTCAGGAGTTTCCTTATCCATAAATTAGAAAATTGACATAACTATCAATGAGGAAAGTAAATATGAGCTTATATTGCTGGATCTTCAAATACTAGCCACAGTTGAGTAATATAGAGTAAAGTTCTTCTACACATAATCTCATAAACTTTTCTAGCATGCTTCGAGGTTGAAAATAAGCGTAACTCCAAGGAAAGACCCTCTCCCAGTTTGGTAAATGAATATTCAGTGGTCACAAACAATCTTCACGGACTATTTTTGCACTCACATACAAACTTCAATTAGAGGTAAAAACTTCATTTAGTGCAAAAGGAAAGTCTCTGTCGCCTGCAACCAACTTCAAAGGATAAAGGGTTCTTGTCTTCCAAATAAATAAATTAAATGAAATATGAGGGATAGTATCTCTCTCTAATATGGTGCCAAGAAAGACCACATCATCATGATTACAGATCCAGCCACTACTCCTCATGTTCTGAAGTTTCTTTCATAGAAAGTAAACTATTAATTTATTATACTAGACAGTTAAAACTATAGAAAGGATTCTTAGCTAGCAAGAGATCCATAGTTATAACTAAGACTTTTGGCTCAATGGAAGACAACCGTTTTTGGAATTAATTCTAGTTTGTGTTGCTTGCTCGTTGTGAGATGTTGAAACCTATGATTTGGGGTCTTAGTGGTGAGATGATTATTACGACAGCAAACATTACCATAAGTTCATAACCAACAACAACCGTCACCATGACCCCAAAACAGTCCTATGCTTCCCATGGTGCTCAATATCGCTATGGTTCATGGTATGATTATCAGCAGTTTTCCCATTCCTGTATGCAGAATACCCCAGGTACGGCTGACCAGACAAAGTCAACCGTGAGCAACAATTGGAAACCCCTAACTAACTAGCAGGCAAGGGCGGAGCTAGCCCGAAAGGAACTCAACCACTAACTAGCAAAGCAAAGCAGCTCCATGCATAAGCGCTTGTACTAAAGTCGTTATGCTCAGCCCTCTCACCCGAGAGAGCTCTTGCAATCTCTATGAAATTACCCTTCACAAAGTCAAACGGGTACTTAGTACTAATTAAGCTTAACTGGGAACATGAGCACACACTTTCTTCTGAGAATTTTTTTCTTGGTTGCTGAGTTATCAAGATTAAGAAAAAAAAAAGCTAATTTCGTAGAAGGAACCAAAGATTTAGATTTTATCAACTCGTGTCTCCTAAGAGTTGAAAACTAAACCTGGACTTCCACATCTTCATGCAGATATGTCAATCCTTGAGCTGCACCAAGAAGTATTTGTAATCTTGTGTTCCAGGGCAAAGCAGGTAAAGCCCTGTTGAATAGGTGATCTTCTAGACTTTTGTTTGGCATGAATTCATAAACCAATAGCCGTTGGATGCCTCTTTCACCATCTACGGCGCAGTAGCCAATAAGTTTTACAAGATTTGGGTGTTCAACAACTCCAAGGAATTGAACTTCAGCCACCCATTGTTTATGACCCTGAGAGAAAGAAAATAACTTAGAACTGACATGAATGTGCTTGGAATGTATAATAGACGAAAAACAGATATTAGAATCATGAACAAAATAAGACAGAGTGAGCTAAACTATCTAGACATGCACTTTAAGAGTTACAGCATGTGTGAAAATTCAGACAGAGTGACAGACTGACCCTTGTAGACCTGGTAGGCACATCCTATTAGATAGTGTTAGTCCTGGTGCTCAACAAATATCCCCGTTACATGGAAAATTTGCAATAGTCAGTACTTATTTCCGAAAGAGGCCACCAGGGTCAAATGCGTTGACACCGTGAGTTGGAAGCAAAAGTCCCGTGTTACATAATTTTCTATAGAAGCACGTTAGCTACAAATATGAAGAATCAGACAAGCGCATTAAATTGACATGGAATATAACTGGAGAGCATTGACAGACTCTATATAAGATTTGAAGCAGTAAAAGAAAAAAAATGAAGAAAATTTGCAAAAAGAAATATACAAGCTCTTCAAATAAGAGCTAATAGACTTTTTAAGTGAACTAAGTGAACGTCAAGGTAAAATAACTAATATAATCTTTTTAATAAAGAACATAAGAGATTACAGGGGAGTTGAATAAAACATAGACGTCTAGTGAATCACATAACGAAATAGCATTTGGCCGGCTGGCCTAGGCCTATAGAATATAGATTCCTATGGAAATTAACATCAGAAAAAAGGTGCTGTAAAGGAATTTTCACATTCATGTTCAGCTCACTAAAATAATAGGTATCAATCAAAAGGATAGATCACAGACAATGAAATCAAAGCTAGGTGAATGTGACAACCAGTTCCACTCTGCCACAAATAGTGTCCCCACTTAACCGCCATCTACTAGCGTTGTGGAGCTTGCCTCAAAAGGCCTCAGTGTTAAGTAGAGATCAGTCACCACTCGAGAACCACAAGTTTTGGATGGAACCTGAACCAAGTGGGACGAAATTCCTGGCACAACCTCTCACCCCCAATTGGGCTAGGCTCCTTTCAAGCATACTCTCAGAATATATCTTCAGCGTATCACATTTTCGTCAACTTTAGTATGTGTAGTCATAGTCTGTGTTAGCACGAAGACCTTCTCCACTCACATTCAAAAGGCCTCAATGCTAAGTTGATGTGTAATGTGTTCAGTACTTAAGAACCCACGATATATCACAATCAATGCAAGCACCTAAACTATAATTTTCCAGACCATACAACTGATTCAGAAGCCCATAAAAAGGGTTTGGTCAAGGCATGCCAGATTCCATTACAAAGAGAGCACCCCCAATGTACTAAGTGCTCTTGCTCATTGATAGAATAGCTTAGAAATATAGGGTACTTGTTTCTTAAGATTTATAAGTTCATAACCTCCTCGGCTTAGAATGACAGCTCAAGTCATTCTGTGTTTTATCTATTCAAATGGCAGAATTACTACAATCCTAGTTATGGCTAAGTTATAAGTTCCACTTACTGGCAACAAAGATAAGAATTGAGCCATGTAGTAAGTAAATACTAATATAAGAAAGTAAATGCAATGTACCTGCAAGCCATCTCTCTTAAGCTTTTTAATACCAACAATCATCTTATCACCTTGACCACCAGCAGGTAAAATTGAACCTTTATAAACACTCCCAAATCCACCTTCCCCAATCTTAAGCAATCTATTGAAATCATTAGTTGCATTCCTCAGCTCCGTAAACGAAAACACCCTTAGATTATGCGCCTTTTCTTTGTATATTTCCGGTAAAGTTCTTGGTGATCCAGCTGAAGCTGAAGATTTCTTAACTCCAGAGTTATTCAACTTGCTTTCACTTTTCAACTCCGGAGCTGATCTCTGTTTTCTGTCTTTTGATCTATCTTTAAACAAGTTAAAACACTTCATCTTTCCAACCTCAACTATTCAACCCCACATTCTATGTTTACAGAAATGATCAAAATGTCTAGTTGGTGAAACAAGTAAGTTTGGTGGAATTTATATAGAGAAACAACAAAGTTGACCAAGAAGAATGAAAGTGTTCAAACTGGCAAGAGAGAGAGAGAGACGTGAGTGAGAGGGAAATGAATGAGGTGTAGAAACAGGAAGCTGATATTTACTTGTTTTTATGTCAGTCCTGTTTTCCCTCTAAAAAGTTTTCTTTTTCTTTTGGGTTGTTTATGTTTTGGTCCCACTATTAATAGCAAAATTAGGCTCTGTTCCTACTTCCATTTGTTGACTGTGAGTTAAAATAGTTGACCTTTGTCAATCTACTTCAATCTGTTTGTATTTTCAAAATGGCAACATTACCCTTCAGTGTAGGACCAAAGCCTAAATAACCCTAACTTTTTTAGTCTATTAATAACAAGATGTTATTCAATCTATCTTCATATTTATAAAACTTTCAGCTTTCTTATATTTTTTTACTGTACAAATCTTGTTCAAAAATCTTTTGACACAATCAATTTAATCGAATTACATAATGTAAATACAAACATAACAGCTTAGCATACTTCAACACCAAATTGTCTCATATTTACATCACACATTTAATCATCAATCAATAGCACATAATCTATTAGTTGAATCAAAAGAATGATGGGTGGGTAATAGAAAGACAAGTAGTTACTCAATGAATTCAAATGATTACAAGTTATTGGAAGAGGTTGGATACGGTGACAGTGTTACTACTATTTTCAGAGCGATCTATCTCCCTTCTAATCAACTCGTTGATGTCAAGTGTTTGGACCTCGAACGGTGCCGCACTAATCTGGTCTCTCTTTATTCTCTCATTTATTACTGAATTTTTAATATCAAACGTTGTCAATCAAGTGCTTGTTTGATTTAATCATTGACTTATTGGGGTTTTAAGAGGGTTATTTAGGCTTTGGTCCTACTATTAATAGTAAAATTAGGTTTTGGTCATAATTTTCAAATTTATCCTCCTTATTCACCAACTCCTTGAGATGTACACAACAACAAATTGACAATCTGATTTTTTTAGTTCTTTGTAACCAAACCCTATATCGACACATGGCGAACTGAAAATTTCAACATAAAAACACGTTACATGCACAAAGAGGGGTATTTTGGCCAATTTGAAATAACAAACAGCTTGACCAGAGTCAACTATATTGACTCACAGTCAAAAGAAAAAGTAGGGTCAAAGCCTAATAAATTTGAAAAATAGAACCAAAATCTAATTTTACTATTAATAGTAGGACCAAAGCCTAAATAATTCTATATTACCTTTTAGTTTTCTTTTGAAATAAATGTGGGTACGCGGTTACGAATTCTTTTGCCTTTGTTTACTTATTAAGTCCTTCTCAAGTCTTTATAATTGAAAAAAATGAAAGAAAAAGGTCGTTCTCAAGTCTTTATGTAGTTATTACTTATTAGACTTGAATACTTGATTCTTATTCAAATGTTAATGGTTAATGACTTAATGGTTTCCCATGGGTTAAACTTTAAAGGATGTTTGTTCTCATAAGTCATAACTACAACATTGATTAAGGTGTCATTAACTAATCTGTTATTGGGTAATTTTTGGGTGGATAAACTTAAAAAATAGAAATTTTAGAAGACAAAAAACCTCATTTCATTATTGTAGTGGTAGTGTGGTACGCAACCTAACTGCAAAGTGGTCCAACATTTTGGTTCACCTGGAGATGGAAGAACATCCCAAAAACCGTAGATACCTCCAAAAGTTACTTGTACACCTCCTATACCGCTATAAGGCTATGCCACGAATGAAGCCTATTATCACACACACCATTCACACACTCAATACACTCCAAACGCTACAGGAGCACATTTCAAACCCACGAGGTCACAACAACACACCGAAAAACGGAAAGAGACAACCAAAAAACGAAATTATTCACCTCTATGCTCACATCTCTCTATATTTTCCCCCCTTTTATAACATAACAAAAGAAGACGCATATTTCATTTTGCATAAACACAATTACTAGGCAAGTTTAGTTTTGCATAAATGCATACTAACGCTTTTCATAAAAATTCACTATGCACAATTTAATTTGCAAAGTTTTCGGTTTTCAGTTTGTCTGCATGCCTTTCAAAGTTGTAAAAAATCAATTAAAGGTCCCAAAAAACAATAATATCACTAAATGGAGAAATTGCATAGATAAAAAACAATAATATTACTAAATGAAGAAATTGCATAGATAAAAAAAAAAATGATAGTGAGGTTTATGAAGTCTAAAATGGAAGATATTCTGCTTGTAATTGAGTTCAGATTAGGAGAGATGGCATAGTTTCAAAACGGAACAATGTGCAATGTTTTGCTAGAATCGCAGGTAAGTCGTTTGGACTTTGGAACACGTAACATGACGATTTCATTGCTTACACAATTCAAAATTAGTATGTGCAAATGGGAGAAAATTGTTGACCAGGGGACCCCGTTATGAACGCAAAGCCAATACATGTTGATGTTGACTGTTCATTGTTCACATTGTATGTTAGTGTCATCACTCCATACTTTATAGAGTTCCTGATAAGGAGAGATCATTCTCCCTTGAATTAGAGCGCAACTTTTACCAACCGTCCACATCGATACGTCTCTCCAAATCTCATACTTATTGCTCTGTTTGTTGCACATTGAATCTTATCTGCAGTTCTTCCCTCATTTACTGCTTTGGCGACGAACTGAGTATTTCATTTAACTACTCAATTTTCAACTGAAGGAACGAAGAGTTTAGACTTTAGATTGACCTAAGACCTAAAGTCTAGAATATCCAAATATATACATGGGGTGATTGGGTTGAATATTTAAGAGAAATCAGAATAAGCAAAATGGTAAATTGGCTTACCTGTGGTAAACCATTTACATAAATTACATTTCACTGCTTTAAGTTAGAACTTGAGCAGGTGCGGCCGTGCGGACTAGCAAAATCGGTAAAATTTTTGGGTGATGATACCAGAAGTTTGGGACTCGAACCCGCCAGCATCAAAGAGTGACTGATCTCATTTAAAACAGCTTGCTAAAAAAAAAAAAAAAAAAAAAAGTTAGAACTTGAAAATCAATAGTTACTATTCTTTTTTTTCCCCGCTAAAATTGCTATTCTTATTCCATTAACCAGAGACAAAGAATATTAATACCCTTAACACAAAGAAGTATAGAAGTGACAAAAATACAAGTTACATACGTACAGTAACTTATTACAAGGTGTTTTTAGGTTCCTTCACTGAAGAGCCTATTCTGCTTACCTGAACCTGGAAACAAATTAATTGCGCATGTGTGTGTACTGTGTAGCTGGAAGTCTTGGAATTGTGTCGCTTTTAGCAATGATGCAACTCATGGCTAAGAAAATACACATGGTTGATAAGATTTTTGTCCTGTTACTCTCTCCTTTTATCAGCCATGTAGAAGCCGCCCAGTCCATTCACATGGTTATGCCTACTTGAATTAAAAATAGTCAAGTAATCACTTGATCAAGCAGCTGTGGTTTGAAGAAAGCAAAGCAACATGTACATATTTCTTCATGCAAGATCAACAGGAACAACGAATAAGCTAGACTGACTGAGTCGTGTGCAGAAAAATGAATAATCATTGGGAAAGAGTAGAACAAATGCCATTGCTATTCTATTGTGACCGAAATACAGAGACAAATTTCAAAGCCAATGCACACATGACACAAGTATTAAAATTTGATAGGCCATAGAATGGTCTACACAACATTTATCAAGATTACAGATTCACAGCTCTAAATCTGACAATTATATGTCAACCTACCTATGCCAATCCAAGCTCTGGATTGCCAAAAAAAGTTACAACAAGAAAAAAAGAACAGCTAAGACAAACTCAGAAAGAAGGACGACATTTGTTATTTGCCGGACATGGTCCTGAACACAGGACCTAGATAGGATTTCCATGCTGCAACTCCCACACATCCATCCTCACACCAGAACAGTTGGAAAAATACTTTATAGAGGCGTTCATTTTAAAAAAAACGACACTTCCACAATGTCAGATGGGATTTTTTTTTTTTTTTTTTTAGCAGTGGTATTTTTCCTACGACACTTTTATATGTGGTCATTTGTTATCTTTTCAAATTTTTTTTTTAAAAAGGCCGAATTAGGGTCCAAAAAAATTTCCTAGCCCAAAATCTACTGAATCATGGCCAAACAAAACCTGCTACATACAGAGAGCCCAGTGCATAGCCCAAAATCTATGTAAAAGCCCAATACATAGCCCAGAATCTCATTCTACAATAAACAAATCCACATATCAATTAGGTGCCTCAACTTCAAAAACGAAGTCAAAGTAACAATTTGTGAATAAATAGGAAAAAACATGTTTAAATCCTTCACTTTCAAACCCACCCCAATGCTATTTTAGCCTTTTTGCATTTCACAAATAATATTCTAGTAAGAACTCAGTTTATAAGCAGCTCTTCCACAATCCTAAATGGAGCCTCGGTCTAGTAATCAATCCTAAACATTTCCAATGGAGGTTGACATTTATTGCCTTTTCTTTTCTAACACCAACTACAAACCAAATTGACCGAAACAGTATATAAGTCTAGTAAATAAAAAGTAATGAAAGTGATGTCAATATGATTTAGTGGCATCCCCCGACCTGAATAAGGCATCCTTTTTAAAAACAATAAGCCACAATAATATGCTTATCTTTATATATATATTATAGCTCTACCCTCTTCAATTGAGGAAGCGTTTCTAGAGTGTCCACGTGTCATAGCTAATTAAGAAAAAGTAGGAGACAAAATAGGATTTATATATATATTAGAGTTCTACCCTCTAGAAAACAAATATTTATCTTTATCCTTAGATTACCCTCATAGAGACTCCAGTTTTTCCTAAACTCTATTACTAAATATAAAAAAGTATGATATAAATAAAGGAAACAATCCATATAGAGTTTACACGGACTCTAACTTTTCCTAAACACTATAGCTAATTACGAAAAAAACAATCTCATCCAGAGTTTAAAACAATAATTTCCGAAAGCGATTTT
This sequence comes from Coptis chinensis, assembly GCF_015680905.1. Classification (NCBI taxonomy): domain Eukaryota; kingdom Viridiplantae; phylum Streptophyta; class Magnoliopsida; order Ranunculales; family Ranunculaceae; genus Coptis; species Coptis chinensis. The sequence goes on from NC_141456.1 coordinate 46,050,426, forward strand.
CCGAAACACTTTTCGATTTGATGTTCCATCCACTATGTGATTTAGACATTTATTGAGTTAAGGATTCAAAAAATCACAATTACGGCCACAATAATTATGACATATTCCAATTCTTTAGATATATATATTATAGTTATACCCTCGCAATCTATTTTTTTTTGAAACACTTGCGGGAACTCCGTTTTTTTTCTAAACTCTATTACTATTTATAAAAAAAATATGATATAAATAAGAAAACAATCTCATATAAAGTTTTAGAGAGTCTCTAACTTTTCTTAAATACTATAACTAATTATGAAAAAATAATCCCATCTAGAGTGTCACACAGTCTCCAACTTTTTCTAAACAATATAACTAATTACGAAAAAAAAAATATGAGACAAAAAACTAAATTGCTAAAAACAATAGTTTCCACTGAAAATGATTTTCTTAAAACCCTTTCGATTTGATGCGCCATCACAATGGGATTTAAATATTTATTCATAGTTAAGGATTCCAAAAACCACAATTCTAGCCACAATAATTACGACATATTCCAATTAAATTTATAAATTTATAAATTTTCAACACTATATATATATATATAAATTTGATATAACTGCATTGAACTAACCTCAAAAAATAATTAAGAGGAAATCGGAAACTGGATGCAAATGCAAGTATTAAACTAATCTTAAAAAATAATTAATAGAAAATCGGAATATGGATACAACTGCATTAAACTAACCTCAAATAATAATTAACGAGAAATCAAAACTTGGATGCAAATACATCAAACTAATATAAAAAAATAATTGTCGGGAAATCGGATCTGGATGCAAATGCATTGAACTAACCCTCAAAGATTAAATTAATGGAAAATCAAAAACTGAATGCAACTGCATTGAACTAACCTCAAAGAAAAATTAATTATAAATTGGAAACATGATGCAAATGTGTGGAATTAATCTTAAAGAATAATTAACGGAAAATCGAAAACCGGTTTTGAATCGCGATTTGAACTAATCTTAAAAAATAAACTAGATACAAATGCATTGAACTAACCTCAATAAATAATTAACAAGAAATTGGAAACTTGATGCAAATTCATTAAATTAATATCAAACAATAATTAACGGAAAATCAGAAACTAGATGCAAATGCAACCTTATCAAATAATAAACGAGAAATCAAAAACTGTATGCAAATGCATTAAACTAATCTCACAGAATAATTAACTGGAAATCAGAAACTGGATGCAAATGCATTGAGCTGACCTCAAAGAACAATTAACAAGGAATTAAAAATTGGATGCAAATGTATTGAACTAACTGTAAAGAATAATTAACGAGAAATCGGAAACTAGATGCAACCGCATTGAACTAACCTAAAAAAAAAATAACGGGAATCAGAAATTATATTCAACTGCATTTAACTAACCTCAAAATATAAATAACGGAAAATCAGAAACTGGATGCAAATGCATTGAACTAACCTCAAAACATAGTTTGATTATATGTTGTGAGAATGTCTCGATAAGTATAGTTTTGCATTTAAAATTGTGTTTATCTTATCTCTTTCCGTATGATTGGTAACTTCTTGCTATTCAAGTAGCTTCAATATATATGAACTTCACCTTATTAGGCAATCTCACAAAACTTCAATTAAACTTCAATTATTAAACAACAAAATGAAATTTAAGGGTTTTATCAAATGTGAGTTTTTTTTTAATGGAGGGTGAGGTTTTCACGTTATAAGAAATTTCGATGAGTGACAAATATAATATTAATATATAATAGTTCTGCATATTTGCAAATATTTTTTAGAATAATTAATATAACAACACCCATTCGTAGATAATCTTTGTAGATTCGACATAGTGAGTCATGCATAATTTAAAGAATAATTAACGGGAAATTGGGAACTAGATAATCTTTGATGATCCAACATAATAAATCAAATATAATTTATTTTTTATGTCATGTTTGGAAGGACACTATAGATAGATGGTAGAAGTTGATATTACACACTACATTGGATAATTAAAAGAAAAATCAAAACTGGATTCAAATACATAACTAAGCTCAAAGAGTAATTAACGGAAATCGAAAACTTTATGTAAATACAATAAACTAAACTCAAAAAGTAATTAACTAGAAATCGAAAACTGGATGCAATTGCATTAAACTAACATGAGAGAACAACTAATGGAAAATTAGAAAATAGATGAAAATTCTTGAAAAATATTTAATGGGAAATCGTTAAGCGGTATGCATTAAACATTAAACAAACCTCAAATAATAATTAATAGGAAACCAGAAACTGGATGCAAATGCATTGAACTAAACTCAAAATATAATTAACATAAAATCAAAAACCAAATGTAACTGCATTGAACTAACCTCATAGAATAATTGGTGGGAAATCAGAAACTAAATGCAAATATGCACTGAAATAACCTCAAAGAATAGTTAACGAGAAATCAGAAACCGGATGTAATTGCATCGAACTAATCTTAAAGCATAAATAATAAATTGGATGCAAATGCATTAAACTAACCTTAATAAATAATTAACGGAAAATCAGAAATTAGATGCAAATTCATTGAACTAACCTCAAACAATAATTAACTGAAAATCGAGAACTAGATGCAAATGCAATCTTATCAAATAATAAACGAGAAATCGAAAACTGGATGCAAATACATTGAACTAATCTCGCAGAATAATTAACCGGAAATCGAAACTTGATGCAAATGCATTGGTGACCTCAAAAACAATTAACATGAAATTGAAAATTGGATGCAGATGTATTGAACTAACCACAAATAATAATTAATGAGAAATCGAAATGGATGCATTTGCATTGAACTAACCTCAAAAATAAATACTTGGGGAATCGAAAATTGGATGCAAGCTGCATTCAACTAACCTCAAAATATAAATAATGGAAAATCAGAAACTGGATACAGATGTATTGAACTAATCTCAAAGAGTAATTAACGGGAGATTGGAACCTTGATGCAAATGCATTGAACTAATCTCAAAGACTAATTAATTAAACATAAAAAATTGGATGCAACTGTACTAAATTAACCTTAATAAATAACTAACGGGAAATTATAAAGTGGATGCAATTGCACTGAACTAACCTCAAATAATAATTAACGGGAAATCGAAAACTTGATGCAACTGCATTGAACTAACCTCAAAGAATAATTAATGAGAAATTGGAAACTGAATGCAATATACTACATTGAACTAACTTCAAAGAATAATTAATGGAAAATCATAAACTTAATGCAAATGCATTGAACTAATAACCCTAAAACATGTTTGTATTATAAGTATAGAGAATAAATGTCTCGACAAATATAGTTTTTCATTTTAAGTAGTGTTTATCATAATTTTTTTATTATGATTAAGAATGTCATGCTATTCAAGTAGCTTCAATATTGTCTTCGTCACATTAGACATTCTCACAAAATTTCAATCAAACTTTTATTATTAAACCTAACAACAAAAAGAAGTCGATGAGTTTTATCAAGGTTTGATGCTTCATTTTTGTAGAGAGTGGTGCAAGAAATTTGAATGATTGGTTAATATAATTTTCATATCTCATAGCTATGCATAGTTGCTAATATTTTTTACAATAATTTAATATAACGACACCCGTTCGTAAGACGGGTTCGAAAGCTAGTAAAAAGTGATGAAAGTAGACAATTATTTCAGGGATCTTTTACATGATATATGTCAGGAGAGTGTTTTTGATACTAGGCCGAATTCCCTCCAAAGGCTGCACCGATAATTGCTCGCCTACAAACTATGTTATACCTAGAATGTGTAGAAGGAAAAAAAGTACTAAGATTGCCTCCTGGGGCTTGTCAGGCCCAAAAAGTATAAGAATGTCACAATTCCAGGAAGATGACCATAGTATAGTGCAATAGAACGAAATGCTAATAACACTTTCGTTCCAGAGCAATGTATCAAAATGGTCTCATTCATTTCAAAGTTTTGGTTCCAGACCTGTGCAACCACATTCTTCAGTACAAAGTGTAATATATCTAGTAATAAGAATGCAGTAAAGACTTATTCCTTAAGACGAAAAACGCCGCCGGTATGGTTGCTGCCAGCCTCAAGCGTACGTCGAGAGACCTTATTGCCTTTACGCGAAGCCCAATTGGGGGATTTGCACCTAGCGGCGTGTGTGGGCACCGCCAAGCACTAAGGTTTTTGGAGCTCCCACCTCGAGAGCCCCCCAAACCAAGGAGGCCTTGCCTTGCGAGCACCTCCTTATATCTCTACACTATCCCTCCATAAGGACACAACCAATATAAACTTAAGAGTCTTAAGTTTAGTAACCAATAATGGGACTAAAGCCCCCACATTAGAGTGTAGTAGATACAAAAAGGTCATGGGTTCAAACCCATGAGGACACAAATTCATTCACATTTCAACAATCCCCACATGAATAGAATTATTAAGAAACGTAAGAAAAGAAAAACAAAACAAGAATGTGCGGAGTATGAAGAAGTTATGAATGGGTCTGAAGGTGTCATAACGACTTGAACCTTCGGCTTGGTGTTTGTCTGTCGGGATTACTAGTTGACCCGGTGACCTTAGTCTTGAACTGTTCAACCTATATGTAAGCCAGTCGGCAAGGTAACACACATAACTTAAAAAATCATCATAGAGTTCCCTCGGTTGTGCTCATTATAGCCATGAGCTTCCCGAGGTTTCATGAGTGCTCTAGAGAACAAGCCTATAAGTTCTCATAGGAAGCGGCTTCTACTTCCTCGCTCATATAGGTGCCTCTATCAGGGAGTGTCTTGTATCATTACACATTTGGAAAAAACCAGCTATAGAAAGCATTAAGAGTATTCACTCATCCTTTAAAAGATCTGAAGGTACTACTACATCATAGGGATGGGTACAGAGTTTTCACTCTAGGTGTAGTACCCCCACAAATCACGCAGATAACTTGTTTCCCATTGAACCTTGATCACGGGATCTCCATTCACCAAGGTTGGGTGTGGGTTATCGGTGATTTAATTAAATAGGCAATTAGTCTTTAATAGACTTTAGCCCCATCCCCTCGATGTACTAAAAAAACCAGCTCTCTAGCGGGGCCTTTAGTTAAAGGATCGGCCTAAATTTTCTTTTGACCTCACAAAGTCAATAGCTATGATCCCATCTCTAACAAGCTGGCCGTCGACGGTGTTATGTCTTCGGCGAATATGTCGAGATTTCCCATTATAGGAAGTATTTTTGGCCCTCAAGATAGCGGCTTGGCTATCGCGGTGAATAGAGCGGGTGGAGCAGGTTTTAGGCCAAAGCGGGATATCCATCAAAAATTCTCGATCCACTCTGCTTCCTCACTAGCTTTGTCTAAAGCTATAAACTTCAGATTCCATAGTGGATCGAAGCAATGCAAGTTTGCTTAGATGATTTCCAAGACCGCGCACCCCGCCATAGTGAACACATAGCCACTAGTGGATTTAGATTCACGAGAATCAAGCAATCCAATTGGCATCATGTACCCTCCAAAGACGGTGGATATACGCCATAATGAACACCATAATTTGAAGTATATTTCAAATATCTCAATACTCGATAAGAGCATCCCAATGCCCATTCTTTGGGATTTATGGTGTATCTACTAAGTTTGCTTACGGGTAAGCTATGTCGAGGTCTAGTGCGGTTCATAAGATACATGAGACTGCCTATAACCCTAGAAAACTCTAAAGGAGATACACCTAATCCAAATTATTTTTGTCAAATGTATACTAGGATCATATGGTGTTCTCGGCGGTACACGATCAAATTGATTAAATCTTTTAAGCATTTTTCTACATAATGAGATTGAGACAAAGTAATTCCATCGAATTATACACAATCTTAATGCCAAGAATGACATCAACAATACCCAAATCTTTCATGTCAAAATGCTTACTCAAAAAGATTTAGTCTTATTGACGGTCTCTAAACTGGTTCCAATGATCAACATGTCATCCACATATAAACAGATAATTACACCCAGATTGTTTCTCAAATTTACAATAAATGCATTTATCGCCTCATTAATATTAAAACCATTAGAGATTAGCACACTATCAAATTTCTCATGCCCTTTGTTTAGGAGCTTGTTTGAGACCCAGTAAAGAGATTTCTTTAGCCTACAAACTTTTCTCTCAAGGCCTTCTAAAACAAACCCTTACGGCTGATCCATATATATCTCCTCTTGTAATTCCCCATTTAGAAATGCCGTTTTTAACGTCCATTTGGTGAATTACGAGATTACAGAATAGAAGCAAAGGCTATTAACATTCGATAGATGTAATCCCCGCCACGAGAGTAGGTATCAAAGAAATCAAACCCTTCTCGTTTATAGCCTTTTGCTACTAATCTCGCTTTATATTTATCAATGGATCCATCTGCCTTTAAGTTTCTTTCTAAATAACCATTTATTTCCAATAGTTTTACTACCAGGGGGCAACTCAACCAGCTCCCAAGTGTTATTGGTTATAATGGACTCATATTCACTTAGAATGGCCTCTCTCCAAAAAATCGCATCAGAAGATGACATGGCCTCTGAATAGGGTCGAGGATCCTCCTCTACTAAGAAAGTAAAGGAAATCAGGTCCAAAAGAGGTGTTAGTCCTAGGTCTTTGCTCCTCCCGAGTTCAATTTCATCTTGTTGAAGAATCTTCTCGAACTCTAGGAGCAAGTGTAGAAGAACTTCGGAGTCCCCTCCCGATCTCTCAATAAATGGGAATTTATCCTCAAAAGACAGCATCCCTTGACTCAATAATGGTATTATCATCAACAAATTTATTTTTAGATTTAAAAACTAAAAACCTGTAGGCATTTGCTATTATACGTGCATACCCAATAAAAGACACAATCTACAGTTTTAAGGCCAAGTTTAGTCCTCTTGGGTGTTGGTATAGATACCTTAGCCAAACACCCCCACACTTTAAAGAATCTATAAGTCGGTGTCCTATTTTTCCACATCTCATATGGAGTTTTATCGTGTCTTTAAAAGGTATCTTATTCAGAATATAACAGGGCCGTTAGCAAAGCCTCCCCCATAGGTTCATAGAAGCCCCGAGCTATTGATCATTGAATTGATCATATCTTTGAGTGTCCTATTTTTTCTCTCTGCTATCCCATTGGATTAGGGAGCATAAAGGGCAGTGGTCTCATGTACAATACCATTATTTTCACAAAATTTATTGAAAGGACCAGAATATTCACCTCCTCTATCGGACCTAACTATTTTTATTTTTCTTGTCTAAGCGGTTCTCAACCCGGTTTTAAAGGAAATAAATTTAGCTAAGCTATCATCCTTACTCTTAAGAAGATAAACATGATGTAAAGCGTGAAGCATCATCAATGAATGTAACAAAATATTTATTACCTCCTCTAGTCATGTAACCTTTAAGATCACATAAGTCGGTGTGAATCAATGCCAACAACTCGGTGTTTCTTTCTACCTTTTGAAAGGTTTCCTAGCATATTTAGATTCTACACATACTTCACATCTCTTATTTTCAGAAATAGTATTCTTGGATATGTTACCTAGATGCATCGGTTTTTAATTGAAACATTATTAGCGTGTCCAAGTCTACTATGCCACGATCAAATGACTTAACCATATAAGAAGAAGTAGATGCTTTATTAAATTCAAAATCAGTTACATTGAGCTTAAACAAGCCTTCATCTAAATAACCTTTACCCACAAAGGTTCCCCCTTAGTCGAACAAATTTATCGACTCAAAGACAAGTTTGAACCCCTTCTTACTTAAAAGGGAACCAGAAACCAGATTTTTCCTAATATCAGGAACATAAAGAACATCATTCAAATTAAGAACATTTCCAGAAGTGAACTTCAAATTAACAGTCCCTTTTCCTTCAACTCTAGAAGCAGATGAGTTACCCATGAACGGACTTTCTCCTTCTCCCAGGAGGAGTGAAGGACATAAATGCACTTTTAGTGCCACGGATGTGTTTGGTTGCCCCAGTGTCTACCCACCAGTCAGTCATGTTACTCACCAAGTTAACCTCAGTAACCACAGCAGAAAAGTTACCATCCTGAACTACATTTGCTTGTGCCTTGTCTTTCTTCCCATCATTCGGACCTTTTTTGAATTTACTGTCGGGGCTATATGACCTCGAGATCGCACACATAGCAATGAATTTGAGGATTGTAAGGTTTCTTTTTAAAGTGAGGTTGAATTTGTTTATTCTTGTTCGCATATGGTTTCTTTTTGACGGGAATTTAGTTGATTTAGACTTAGAGGAACTAGCGGCGTTACCTTCAACCAGTTAGCCTTAGCCTTCATTTACGAAGTCTCCACATTGATTTCAGCCTTCTGTTATCCTCCTCGATCCGAAGGTTGGCGATCGGATCTTCTAGTGTCATCTCTTTCTTCTTATGTTTGAGACTATTTTTGTACTCCTTCCACGAGGAAGGGAGTTTCTCAATGATGGAAGCAACACGGAAGCCTTTGCAGATTTTATAACCTTCTGCAAAATCTCATGAATAATTATTTGCAGCTCCTCCACTTGAGAAACAAAGATTTCTCATCTTCCATCTTGAATTCGAAACTTTCCTACAAGAAACTTCTTAGAACCTGCATCTTGTTAGCATACTTCTTATCAAGTAAACTCCACAATTCGTAGCGATGCATTACACCGGCATATACATCATACAAATCAAGGGAAAGGCGATCAAGTATATAATTTCTACATAAATAATCTTTCTTTTCCCATCTCTCCACACCACCCGAGCGACCGGGTTCATCTTCATTTTCATTGTAAATGGGTTTCTCAATCGAAATCCATTCAACCCGGTTCGAGTAGTCGGATAAAATCTCATTTTCATCTGCCGGCTTTTAAAATTTCTGCCATCAAAAATTTTCAGGTTTGACGGACTTACCACTAGGTTTCTCCATCTAGCGGTATTAAGAACGATGAGAGCACAATACTAGATAATAACGGATCGGTTTTCGTCTTAAGATTGTAATATCTAGTAATGAAAACAGTAATAAGAATGCAGATAAAGACTTATCACCGAGGATTGTTTCGGCACAATTTCCTTAAGGCAACGCCGCCCGGTATGGTTCTTTGCCGACCTCAAGCGTCGTCTCCCGGGATACAACGGTGGATGCGTGCGTGTCACCCAATGACCACTCTGCGGGAACTCTCGGCATACTCGGACAAGTTTTTAATCGAGGAGGAAAATAATGTTGTGTTTTTAGTATTTTTTTAAAAGCAGGGAGAGACCTTAGTTTTATAGATCTGAAAAACGAAACTCAAGGCTACTAGAGTCCACGACTCCTCATTGCCTTTATGGTTTGATTTCGAATCAAGGAAAGATTTTGTAAGCTATTTACAGTTTTGGAAAGAAGACCAAAAACGCAAAACAAGCCTAGTACTCCGCGAAGCCCAATTGTGGATTTGCACCCCCCCGGTAGCGGCGTGTGTGGCACACGCAGCACTAAGGTTTTCCACGAGCTCCCACCTCCGAGAGCCCCCAAACCAAGGAGGCCTTGTGTCTTGCCAGCGAGCACCTCCTTATATCTCTCTACACTATCCCTCCATAAGGACACAACCAATATAAACTTAAGAGTCTTAAGTTTAGTAACCAATGTGGGACTAAAGCCCCCCATATTAGAGTGTAGTAGATACAAAAGGTCATGGGTTCAAACCCATGAGGACACAAATTCATTCACATTTCCAACACAAAGTTTTGGTTTCAAAGTACTAAGTTTTGGTTCCAAAGAATTCATTTCCTGAGATCTACATATGTTTTTCCAGTCAAAACACAATTATAAGGTTGGTCAAGATTTGTTAGCTGAGGCAAAGGCTAGGCCTTAAGGACAAATAGGGATATATGAAGAAGCGTATCCACTTTCCAATGTGTCATGTTCAATCTCTGAACTTCACTACTTATTCCTTACAAAGCATTCAAAAATGCATGTGAAGACTTATTCAGTTGATTTCTCAATTATATAGGAGAAAAGAAAACAAATAGAATATCATACATAAAGAAAACGAGTAAAATCCCCGAGAAGAATCACCGTGTAATTGTGAGGATGTCCGTTCCCTGGCTTACAAGCAATAAGTTAACAAAATTAAATACATGAATTAGTTATTTTATAAGAGCATGCCTTCAGTGCGCAGGTCGTATATGGTGCAGGTAATTATGGGCCTTTGGATCAGTACTTTTGCCATTAAATACATACGCACCCTTGATATGAGTGGCCGAGATGTAATGGCGCACCATACATCTCGCGCACCATAGATTTAGCCATTTTATAATATAGCCTATTGCACTAGGCACAAATTCTCAAAATCATACATTTAATGTTGCTGATGCATCCGCAACACACCACTTCTTCTCTTGTCTCCATCAAAATCTTGGTGAGGGTGATCATTTGTCGCTCCTATCCATATCCATATGATGAAGATTTTGATATTTATTAGACTACTAATAAAAGGAATGTACACAGGAGTATCAAAAGATTCATGATCACTAGAAGTCAAATCATCTCTACTTAGCATATCTCATGAACAAATAGATCAAAGGACCTTTGTGTTTCAATATTCAGGTTTCTTAAATATAATGTCTTACTCACCTATATATATATGCACATGTATTATTACTAGAACCAGCAATCATAGCAAACCGATCAAGGTCATCCCCTCTTCTCTTAATGGGAAATTAAGGTCCCCCCAAATACAAACAAAACAAAAAGTCAAATTGGTTGACTGTGTATTTTTTTTTTGTGTATTTTGAAAAATACACAAAACAAAAGTCAAATTAGGTTGACCGTGTAATTTTTTTTTGGAGAGGAGACTTGATCATGTTAGTACTTTTGCTAGTTAAAAGTTTTGATATCAAATCCTTAAAAGTACCAATTGTCAATCTATTCCTTACTCACGTGTCTTGTGCGTATGTTTAGAGTAAGGGTGTTCGTTCCAAACCTTAGGACTAGGCCGATGTCACAACTGAAAATTGACTCTTTAGAGAACTATGTGAGAAGGATTTTTAACCTTTTTATTTCCTAAAGATGACTTACTACGCAAGTTATCGAAAAATTACAAGTTTTGATTTTTGAATGAGAAAGAGAAAGAAAGATAGGTAGAGGATTAATCATACTCATGCAAGGTCTAGCTACATAAGTTTTAGAAAACATGATCACTACCATCTTTAATCCATTTTGGGTTCATAGACAAACCCGACAACGGACTTGAGTATCGATCCCTAGCAAGATGGACTATCTTACTAGCATAAGGAAATGAATTGATATTTCATCTCTGAAATATCCCTTCAACTCCTGGTTTCATTCCACATCAGCCGGTCAAATCTAAGGGTCTGTATCACCATAGACTCGCGCACGCGATTAGTCCTAGTGTCACCTGGGTCGCACACGCGAGCTCATCTCGAGCTCCAGGCTCTAAACTTGGTCGGACACTACCATTTGGGGGTAGGATGTCAAATGATTCCTAAGTTCCTAAGTAATGATTTTGGACTCCAAAAAAACGTAGCATGATCCTCACATGAGTATCATTAACCCTCTCCTTGGAAAGGTTTTAGCTCATGTTCATGGGATTGAAATGATATGCAAATGGTGCTATACTAAGCTAAGAATGAAAAAAGAAGAAGAATGAAAAGAACTAAATTTTATCTTGAAGAAAACATATTTTATTTAGAGGAGAACAAAAGTTACTCCATTAACACTATTACAAGAAACTTAAAGCTTTTCTAAAAATGAAATATGCATGAATGGAATGTATCCTCCCAATTCCAAAATCAATACATATGAGAGCATTCTAGCTCTCCTTTCCCACGTGAAATCATCTCTCACCATTTACTCACATTTATTACCATCTTATCTCCAATTCAAATCATGCCAAAATTAAACATTATTTAACACCAAAAGTCAAAATAATGTATTTAATCACATGCAAAGTGTCGATTTGTGCCAATAATTTGGCACTTTTGTCTTGACTTGCTCTATGATTGATGACTAATCCCTTTTTGTGGGCCTGCAGAGTGGGTTTATGTATTGTGTCCAGTGGCGGGTTATGATATTGCCATTTTTACAACTTTCTATCTTTGCGTAGAGCTCGTCGCATTGACCGTTTTGGCAGCTCACTCGCTAAAATTGGAACTCAGGCCGGTTTAAAAGATATAGGTTTCGAAAGTTTGCTGCTTCTTTGTATGTAATCCCGTTCCGACCTGATTCCGTCCTGTTTGAGTCTTCGGGTTTTAGTCAGGATTTTTTCGAGCTTCACATGGGCTGAGTAGGAAGACTTCACGTATACACACTATTCTGTACTTAAATATTGGGTTTATCCTCATATTTACGTTGATTGTACAAACCTGCAAAAGTATGAAAATATAATTATTTTATGATTATTAAACACATAATTAACCAAATTGATATGTCTTTACAAGATTTAATATTATAGTTTTTGGTGCTTATCAAGACCCTATTTTCCCATCTAGGGGGAGGGGGTTAACCCTAATTATATTGCCACTTTTATTATTAGAGCTTCACTCCCACAAAAAATCAAGTCCACTTCTTTCTAGACATCATCACATTTGATTACATTTTGATAACTAGGTCAAACCTACGTTGGTAGGAGCAAGTTGGGTTTAGGAAAATCTGTACTGGACCTTATTAATCTTTGTTCGTACATAATCAACATAAATATATAATTAGAAAACAAGCACTATCCAAGGCATCTCTACACTATATGATAGCTGGGTATATCGGGAAGCCTCCTCAACTCTTGAGTAAGCCAATTTAAATCTCTCTTTTATTATTATTTAGCCATTCCTCCTTTGAGTTCGAAATATTTATTAAATACCCCTAAATCAAACACCCACCAATTTCAATCGAAATCAAACACTAATTACCAATTCCAATCGAAATCAAACAATAATTTCTCTTGCAATCGAAATTAAACACCAAGTTCACTGTATTACACATACACACCAACTCCACACACCAATTTCTCTCTCTATATATGAAGGGCTTTCTTGAGAGTTTGTTGAGAGGTATAAGGTTTTTTTTAAGCATTATCAAGTGTGGGTTGCTGTGGAAGAGGTATAAGGTTAGAATTTTGCCTTTTCTGTTTTTTTTTTTAATTATTATTATAAAAGTTTGATGGATATGTGAAATCATGTGAAACTATGATTGTGTCATGTTTTGCTTTCAACTTTCTCTTTGATCTTGACTTTTTTTTTTGACCTTCTCTTGGGAAGCAATTAGATGTGAGGAAGAACAATAGGTGGTCTGGGTTTAGATGTTGAACTTATCATAGAGACAAAGACAACGTTAACTTAGAGTGTGTTAGGAACTTTTGCTAAAATGTTAAGAGACCCCAAGTTAAGGAGTCGGAGAGACGACTTGAAAGTGCTTCAGCATATTCCCAAAACTTTGGTATCAAGTAGTAACGGAAGATGACACTACTGTTAGCCCAAGCTAGCTAGAGAATCTATATACGGTTTGTACTAACAAAGACTTCTTTAGCGTTTTAGTAGCTAGGTCAAAAGAAATTCCAATTCAACTCATGCTTTCTCTAGTCTTTCACGAGCCTTTGCCATTGCTCTTTGACGAGCTTTAGCAGTAGCTCTCTCCATAGCAGCCCTTTCTGCCCTTTCACGAGCCTCAATATACGCCCTCTCACGAGCTTCGCAAGTTACCAGTATGGAGAGGGAAAGTGAAGCCATGATGTTTGGTAGCTAGGGCTAGACAAGGTAGTGTTGGGCATTACTAGCTAATAATTAGACAAGGTAGTGTTGGGCATTACTAGCTACTAATTAGTATGTGTTGCATGATTGCTCTTTTGCACCATTGGATACGGTCATAGTATTGACTTGAGAGTCATCTCAGTCATGGTCTCTTATCATTATTGACGTGAGAGTCGTGGTCTCTTATCTATGTAATTAATCTAGCGATGGAAGGTAGTGTTGGGCATTACTAGCTAATAATTAGTATGTGTTGCATGATTGCTCTTTTGCACCATCGGATACGTTCGTAGTAGTATTGATTTGAAGACTTTGTCTTCTTTGTAGATTTTTCTGGTCATCCATATTAGCTTGGCAGTTTCGTCAAAAGAGGAGGGTTTATATTTTGTGTCAAAAATATATGGATAAGAGATGCCACTCCTAGAATTTGCTTTGGATTAGAGTTTTTTAAAATAAACTGAAACTTGAAATTCCAATGGAAGGTGGTCTTTATATAGTTCTGCAGATTGGTGAGTAGTTAACTTAAGGAGACACCTCCATAGGGGCCATTGGCGAAAGATATATTTACAGAACCATCATAATTAAGTAAGATGTTTCTAGCACCGAATTCAACATTCTACGACTAAGCATTAAGACACAAGCTTTTTACTGTGGTTTCCACTACACCATAAATGTTGATTTATAACGGATATGCATCCGTTACAAAAAATATTAGTAACGGTTATTTTGTGTTGACACAAATGCGTGACAAATATTAGTAACGGAAATCAGTAACGCTTAATATCCGTTACATAATTTAGTCACGGTTTTCAAGTGTTACTAAAATTAATATCAGTAACAGATATGTATCCGTTACAATATATTAGTAACGCATGCTGATTTCGTTTGCAACTAATTAATTGTTGGCAATTATCCATTTGTAACGGATATGCATCCGTTACTAAATCTAGAAGCATCTGAAAAAAAATATATTTAGGTTCCAATTGTTGTTTGGTTACCTCTGCTTCTAGCATACATCCCACATATATTACACAACCTCCTGTCCATCCCATTAAAGGCCTAAGAACACACTTGGGTACACAATAACAAAAATAGCAACAAAGAATAGCAATTAAACCAAACGTATTCCATAATTCATTCATAAAATCATAAGTCACAAGTCTTAACTCTTAATTACATTTTATTCAACAATGAGAAAACAACCAAGAATATAATAACAACTTGTAAAATAAGTTTGTAAACAAAACATATGGATAGAATAAGTCCTAGTAGCACGCAAACAAAACATTTGACCTCCGATATCATATCGGCGTTTCTCTAGAAATTGTGAAAGTCATTGACACCTGCAACCAGTCCAATGACACCAAATAGAAATGATCAATACATAATAATGAGTAGAATTTGTCCACGTTAGATTCATAAAAACAAGAACTGCATGCACCTTGCAAAGAAAAAGTTAAAGAACTAGTTAGAACACCTTATATTGCCTAATTCGATCAACATAGATACTATTTTCAGCAGAGATGAAGATGGAACTGCAAATGCTACCCCTGTCAAATCAATGACAACAAAAACCCATATTAAAGACCGTTCTAAACCTGCCGACATCTAATAAAGTTTATAAAAACAATTAAGTTAATGTATTTATTGCAAAAAAATCATGTATCCAATGGTACTACTAAATTCGGTCTATCAACTATATCTAGTATATAATCAAGTGCATTTGAGTATTTGACAAATAATTTTTGCATGCATTTAGAATTATGTGAGTTTAGAGCACAATAACAAAATATTAAGATATAGAATGCAAAAGACACTGAAGTTAAGAAGGTATAAAGTAAGTTGCATTGCTTGGCACTAGTTGTCAAAATACTTGTGAATAATCTTAAAGCAAACAGAAAAAAAGACGAGTGAAATAGAAGCTTGTCATTCAAACCATGCCCAACACCTATGACAGAAAACTGACGAGGTACTCTTAGAGAAAAATTCAATATATGCACAGGTGAGACAAAGATAATAAGAGACAACTTATAAGGTCCCCCAAAATTAAAATAAAACAAGGGAGTATATGTACTACTAACACAACCTATGAGGTGTATAAGAGCCATTTCTTAAATAAGGGTCAGTCATCACACTAGGCATAATTACTATGGCATGCTAGTGTAGCCAAAGGTTACATGCATATATGTTGGAGAGAGTGTCATGAATCACTTCATATTGATGATACTTTGACGAAGAAAAAAATATAGTCACTAAGTCTAAAAATTGAAACGCACATTAAATCAAGTGTATCGTCACTAAGGCTAAAATTGAAATATAAAACTATACAAATTGATGTCCCAGAAATACCTTTATAAAGGGAAAAATCCTTGGATGAAGTCGATAAACTCAATTCGAATGTCATCTGTTTCTTTGGTGATATATGTTGGCCAACTCCACAATCTGTTTCGAGAAAAAGCAAGTTAGTATAGTCATTAGTGTAAGAAAAGTAGCTAGGGAACCTAATATATATTTGTGCATAAGGTTACAAAAGAATTAGGTGTTAATTTGTGCATTAACTCTACAAGCTTTACATAATCTGTAAGCCTTGGTAGCAACCATTGCTTGTACTTAATTTGGATATACTATTTAACATCTGAGTGATAGTGTGTATGTCTGTAACATCTCTAATTGATGCTGATGTTACTCTATTAAGAGGAAACCTCTGTTTATACCTAAATGAAGTAACACTTTATATGAGGGGCTCATAAACCAGACTCAAAACGGATGGATGGATGGATGGATAGAATCAAGTTTAACTATAAGCTCTATTAAAGGGACAAACTCCCTCTACTTACAGTTGATGCTATTGTTTGGGTAGGTGCGTGTCTCTTCTCTAAATGTGTGTGTGTGTGAGGGGATTGAGAGATGAAAAGAGAAATATTACTACCTTGAGGATGTACGAAAGAGTTATGCTTTTTTCTGGATCAAACCTTCATCGTCCTGCAATTCAATGATTCTTTAGTGATGTCTACACTTGACAATGAAGTGGAATCATTACATTACAGCAATGACTGACCTGTAATGCAGGCTTTATTGCATGTAGCTCTGCTTTAACAACTTCTTGAGTCACATTCAGAAGTTTAACCATTGTACACTCAAAATACACTCACCAATTGTATGTTATACCCTGAACAGTTTATCTCAAGCTTACTTTTTAGATATTAGCTTTTTATGCTCCTATTGTTGATAAGTTAAGAGAAGAACATAAGGAAAACTAGTAATTAACATAGTCTAAATATATAACATAATTCACAAGAAATGAAAGGAAAATGAGCAGAAAAATTCAGTGTAAATAGCCCGTCGTCTAGGAATCAGAACTCCTACAGATGTTCAAATGCAATGAAACTGGTATATTTGAAAATAGATTGGAAAAACCAACTTTTTTGTGCAAGCCATCCCGACCGGATTCTGACTCTAACTATGATTAACTTGAGCCCAAATATTATAGATTGACGAATACCGAAGAGTCAACTTTTTTTCTAGCCACTTAAACCTATGGTCTCAATAGGCAATGATTATAAGAACCAAGTGAATCATATATGAGCAGTAAAACTAAATAGATATCCTTGCCTTCAAACTTTAGAAACCAGCAAAACACAAGCTTTTGAAAACCTTTTACCAACTCCTTTGAGGGTCCTTTCCTTCTCAACCTCAAGGCCACGAGCTGATTTAATAGCATAGGTCTTACATTTTGTTGAAGAAAAAGATGTAGCAATGCCACCGCCTTCGCAGATGTGAAGAGGCCGGACACTTGTCAGGCAAATCTTGGGAGACTCCATCTTAACCATTTTTCTCGTCATATATTGCAGACATTAAAGCTCCTGAAACAAACACATACAGACACCTCTATCATTTAAAAGAACTTTATATTCTAAAAGAATAGAAACAAGCCTACCAATTATTGAATCTAAAAAAACTTCAGAAGAAAACTACCTGCAGTAGGGAAGACATTGTCTACAAATATGAAGATTGCCTTTTCATTTTCGGCTTGATTCTTTTGTGGATGACAAAGACAAATTGACCCACTGTCTAGTCAGTTGGAATTAGATACCTATAAAATTATTGTTCAGCATACAAGACATGATCTCAACTACTTTTCTAGCATGACTGTACTTCCTTGTAGCAGAATGACATACAGAAACCAAAAAAGAAACTAGGATTTACTTTAAAAATTACCTTTAGGAATAAAATACTTAGAATAGCAAAGAACTACCAGGAGACACAACTCGTAATATAGAATCATAGTCCCAAGAGATACTGAGGTTAGCAAAATCCAAAATGTCTTATCCCCTTTTTTCCGAGGCTAGGAGAGAATAAGAGTAGTGGGTTCATTGATAATATTCACTGTTATATTCAAGAGCAATGTCATAAGCATAGATCACCAACAACAATTGGATCCAATTATACATAATTCAGTCCCTAATTTATTCAATTGAACTAAGTGAGTACTACCATTAATCAGAATCTTATCAAACCATAAAGGGATGCAACACAAAGCACCAAAACACCTTCAACTTCGCCAACAAATTAAGTAAGCCCAACATCACCCCATCACATCAAGCAACCCACAAACCAAAAACATAAAGAAATACCCAATTTTATCCTAAGGATTAGCAATACAAGAAATTATAGCAATTCCATAGCCATAGATTTCAATTCTTATACGTAAGAGGTGTTTACCACGAACTAGAAATCAATCTCACAAAGAATAAGCAATTAAAGAGCTAGAATCCAATATTCATATGCAAATAAAATTGAAATTCAACTGACCGCAGTAGCAAACAAAACCAATTAAAATTAGAATACGGAGAATTAGAAGCTCCCATTTGGATATGTGGTTCATTCAGCTTTCCTCTCCCCTTCTTTCTTGCTGCCTGTCCCCCCCTTTTTTCAAGCCTCCTTCTCCCCCTTCAATAAGAGTGGCAACCCATCATCTACTTCCACCAGCTTGAGGTTCAATAAAGAGAGATACCCTCTTAGGTAAGTATGTAACCAATGGGTTACTCTTTTAAGTCCAACACCTAATTCCAACTACAAGCATGAGGTGTAAGATATTCCAAACTTATTAATTTTGCCCATGGTCCATGCACATGTTCTCTGGTGGCTACCCAATTCATGTTGCCTATATATATATAATGATTCTAGTGAACCATAACTAATCCATATAATAAAACCCAATTATACTAATGTATATACAACTAGTTGCATACTTATTGTCAATAAAATCGACACTTTTTTAAATCTTCAGTATATATATATTTACTCGCATAAAGCTTAACCTTTTTAGCTTTGACATAAATAAATTAACCAAAAACTCTACTCGTGTATGCAACGTGTACAATTGAATAACTGAAACACTACTAAACTTAGTTTTCCCAAAACACCTTTAAGTGAATTCTAGATTATAACATTTGTTTAGGATGATTGTGATATCATTATAGTATGCTACAAATTCCACAATATTGTTCTATCACAAACAGGAAAGAAAAGAAAAAAATGAAACAACAATAAGAGATACCTAGTAAGTTTATGGGTGTCAAAATCAGACAACACTCACAAATCTGGATGCAAGTAAGCCGTTAACACTAACTGAAGCTTGAAGTTATGGTTAAGGCACAAGCAATTACTAGTTGGTAACAAGGATTTGATTTTTTAATGTGAAACCAATGCTCTAGTCCAAGACATTGCATTACATTAAACTACAAGAATATTTTTTTCACTTCTATTATCTATTCCAATACTATTTAAAAGAAGTAAAAAGAAAAACCTCGTTGACTATAAAACCTGACAAGAAACTGAACTTGAGAACACCATATATGAAGCTATAAACATACAATCTTTTACATAATAATCCAAAGTCTAACCACCATAAGCTAAAACCTTAATGTCACAAACTTGTTACACTAAAAACACTACATTAATTAGTTGTTACCTTGAGCGGATCGAACACTTTCGAAGAAGCGACAATGACTACGACATCAAGCACCTTCAAAAACTTAAAATATTGAACCCCAAATCATGAATTTGATAGATAATGATTAAAAGTAAGCAATTTGGTTCAAAACCAAAGCATTAGTAACAACCAATAAGAGAAATTGGTACCTTCTGAACAGAGAACTGGAAAATTTCTCAAGTTTGTGTGATATCTGAATTGGAACCTTGACAAACAGAGATAAAAAAAAAAATCAATCTTTAACGAAATTTCATAAAAATGTCATTTTTTTTCTCATTTTAAAAACAATCTTGTACTGGATTCTATAAAATCAACATAATAAACAACAATCAACAAAACTTAAACATGTTCAGCAGAAAAGGAAAACCCAGACCATGACCGACAATTACTTACCTCTGTTAAAGAGAATCCTCTATTCAGTAGATCGAGCAATTTCGCCTAAAAATGAAATCTCGAAACCCTAACTATACAAAACCAAAATTAGAATCAAAACCCTAAATAATTATTTGTAGAAAGAGGAAGATGAGATGAAGAACAAGAAAGAAGAAATGGAGAGGACGAACTCTGAAGCACGGCGGAAGCAAAGACTACTACTCGTCCAAGCTCACAGTTTTCTCGTTTTACCCTTTCAGGCTTTTTCCTTCGTTTTCTCTTTTTTAGATGAGCGGCGAGAAGTGAAAAACTCCCGCTTGAGTTTATCTTTCTTTTTCTCCCATGTGATTTTATTATTTTTATGATTTTTTTTAGTTTCTAACATATTACTAACCGTCACTAAATATCTATAGAAATGTTACTGAATAATTCAACTATTTAAGCAACGGTTAATAGTATGCCTAACGGATAATAGATGTGATTAACTTTCTAACGGATGAAGAAGTGTTACTAATGATAAATCCTAATTGTGGCCAATCAAAGACCATTAATACTGAGTAGTTGAGAATGCTCCCAGGCACCCGTCGCCACCTTTTTTTTTCTCTCGGACTCCACACATCGATTTTATGCGATAATTCGGCAGAAAAAAGGAATTCTACGCCCTTTTTTGCCGAACTCAGTTGTTCCTAACTCAAAATAGATAAAAACCTCTTTTCATACTCTCTTTTCCCAATCAAAACAAGAGTCAGAGAGAAGATCTTCGTTACCCACGTTCTCTCTCTCAAACAAATTTGTTCTTATCAAATCAAATCAATTAAATCAGTAGTTTTTGTCTTCTCAACAGAAAAAAATAAACCCCCCAATCAATTACTTACCGTCTTTTTTTCATCCTACCAATTTCTCCTTTTTGAATCACTAAGAAGAAGAAGAAAGCAATTAATAAGAGGTAAGAAGACTGCTTCTTTAATTATTTATTCTTATTTGATTGATTCTTTCATGTTTGTCAATTGGGAATGTCATTTTTTTTATAGACACAGCTAATGTTCAAGAAGAGAGCAATCTGTTAGGTTTGGATTTCCCTCCAGAGAAGCAAATGACCAATTTAAATCATGGTTTGAAGGAAAAGTTTATGCTTCAACAGAAGTTACATAGAGCCTTGAAAGTAGTGCAGTGGAAGGAAAAGTATGATCCTGACTACTGGTTGTTCCACTTGATTGTGAATGGATTTGGCATCGCCACGAGTGCTCAACCCGTTTTTTTTTTTTTGTCATTTTGTTTCAAGGTTGTCACTAAACTTTAATGTTGATTGGATTTTTTTTTTATGTAGTTACGGTACAAGGCCGATTATGAGGAATTTTATGGAAAGATTCTTGACAACAAGCATGTTGTATCCATCTGTTCAAGGGGGGTTCTAAGAAGGAGATGAAGAAATTTGGAACAAGGCTATACCCCGCAGAACCATATGAGCTTGACTTGAGCAGCCATTTGTCGGACATTATCTTGGAAAATCTTTCGGAATGTACCAGTTATGATTTTCTTTTGGCTGTTAAGAGTCAGAGCCTTTTCTTTTACCAGGCAAGGAGACCATTTACTATTCATCTACTGTCTTGAAATTGAAAATTTAGTTGTTGGTCTCATATTTGATCAATTTAACCCTCAACAACATCAGCTATTATTATTTATTTGCAGGTGTCCAAACCCATCATGAACGAGGATGTATTTCTTGAAGAGGCTGTGGCCAGATACAAAGGATCATATGAAGAAATAAATAAGGAAAGGTCCATTAAACGCTTTTGTGTTCCGACTTACGATATCGATGTTATCTGGCACTCTCACCAGCTTCACCCTGTTTCTTACTGCAAGGACCTGGTTGAGGTCTTGGGAGAGATATTGGAGCATGATGACAATGGTTAAATGAGAACAAAAAGGGCAAAATTTGGATCTTGGATTTTTCGGAACTACTATGCAGTGGGAAAACACATTTGGTTCTAGGTATTGGAGAGTCGGGGGAATGTATAGGGGTGTTGCTCCATCTCCCGTGACAATCATTCCTCAATTGTCGAAAATTGAGAGCAAGACAGTAGTTTCATCCACCGTGTCTCAAAAACTACTTCAGCTTCCCAAGATGAAAGTTGTAGAGGTATCTCTTAAATAACTCATAGAACCATTTTTTTCTTATGTTTGTGTGTTCCAAGTGTTTGGTACGTGCCTTATTTATCTGCCAGTCAGTGTTCCCAACTTCATCCCACTCATGATCTATGCGTAAGGAACCAACGTCTTTCCCTGGACGACCTTGGTTTTGTAGAAAATGTGAATATTTCTATGGTCTCTTAAGGTAAAAAAAAATAAAGTGCAATGTACTAAGTTTCACCTTCCGGGAACATTTGTAAATCAATTGAAACTTGGGCAGAGATGAGTCTGCGACTCTGCAGAGTCTTCTTCGGAGGTGTTTGAATAATTTATTCCCGCGCAGTTGATTCATCGTTATTGAAAGAAACTTTAGGTTCACTTTATTCTCTGTTTGGAGCTGAAGTTGGAACTCAACATGTTCATGGAATTATTAAAAGATGTAATGTTGACAATCTTTCGGGACATCAAGTTCTTCATGACAATTAAATTGCCTGATTCGAGGCAAATATGAAATCAAGTATTAAAATGTCATTTTGATGAGGTCAATGAGTCAACTGATTTTATCTAACCAATTACTCTTTATTCGACCACATTATTTGTTAGAGTTAGATCAATGGAACAAGGAGGATTCCCTCAAAGATTCGGTTCACAAAGTCGATGGATAGAGCATACTACTGCAAGGAGGATTCAAGGCCAGATTCTAATGTAAACAGTTTAAGTACCTTTAATTTTTTTTTCGTTTTGCAGATTGCTCTGCTTGAGCAAGAAGGTGAGCATCAGCTATTCTGTCGGCACCAAAGGCGGTTTGAAGCTTTGCTAATCCAGCTTCAAGAAGAGTTACAGCCACGTTAGTCTTTGGATCCCACATGGATCCCAAGTAGGTTCCAGTTCTATCAACAATTTCTACTTCAACCTGCTAATGTATGCGAGGAGTTGATGACGACGACGATGAGGGTGACTTTGAAGATGATAAGGATGTGGAGCTGCTTGAGAAGCTTAGTGCCATTGATAAGAACCTTGAAGATAAGCTGGCTCTACTGGATCACACGTTTGGAAGGAAGGGTAGGGCTCTAGAGGAAGAGATTAAGGATCTAAACGATCCAATCCTTTTTGCACTTCCAGGTAAAATTACCCTAAACCCCTTTAAAATCATTTCTGTAATTCAATTATTATTTTTTGTCTTTTTTTAGGATTTCCATGGCGTTGGGATGTGTGGAGTCTTTGATGCCACTGCACAGTGCTATTGCTTCTGCTAGGCTGAAATCTAGCATTCTTCTTGATTCCAATTTCTTTGGAGTTAACTTTCTCAAGGTAAAATTTTAATCTATAGTAGAATTTAAATGATTGGTTTGTGCTTCATATGAATTTACAAGTTTGTATTGTATCAGACACAATTCAATTGTTAGTAGTAGTCTATCCTAAGAGTATACTACTAGCCTAATGATCAAAGGATGATGGGTATAGGCCAAGTGGGAGAGGGAAGACATTTGGTTCAATGCTATCAAGTCTTTTACAATATGCGGCAATATGGGTAGTATGGAATACTAAGAACCACAGTGTTTTCAGAAACACGGGGCGTGGCTTAGTTCGAAACACTGTGTTGAAAGTTAAGGGCTTATTATGGTATTGGCTGTCCAATTGAGGAGGATAGGAGAAACTTGCACTTCGTAGAGATTTGATGTCGAGAATTCTCAAAAAAAAAAAAAAAAAAAAAAAAAACAAACAAACAAACAAACAAACAAACAAACTTCGGAGATTTGGTGTTAGATTGGACTAATGTCATTAGGTGAACCAGGGGAGGTGGACTCATGTGATTAGGGTGATATTTCTTCTTTGACAGAGGCAAAAACACGCCCACTTTACAGAAAAGTAAGTGTGCACATCTTTGTGTTGTGGGTATTTTGTCTTCCATTTATTTATTTAGTTTTCTGGTATGCCTTTATTTCGTTTCTAATACATACTTATATTAAGTTGCGGTTGATGTTCTAGGTTGTAGTTATACTAATAAGAAAAAGGGTCCAAACGTCTAATGAATATTGACTTTAGATCCATCGACAAAGATAGTGAAAATCGTATGTTTATATTAAAAGTTAGTTCTGCACTCTTTGGTCCCACAAAATCTGGGTGTATTTGTCATTTAAGCATTTTGGATTGCGTGTTCATTGAGAATTAGTGTATTGATGATTAAAGAAATAGGGGCATTACGGCTAATGTTTTGACGAATTCCAGCATATATGCATAATATTTGCATATAAGAGGAGGGTAAACAATAATTTCCTAAACTTTCCTCCTTACGACGCGACGATGTGAATATTCAACATTTTTGCATCTGTATTTTTTTATTGTTCTTTTATGAAAGCACTTAAATGTGCCTTACTTTTTCTATGCTCCCTAATGATATGCGTGTCTTCCTCTTTTGCAGAAAATGAGATGAAATCCAACAAATGTCCTTGCATGGAATGTATAGTATTTGGCTGCGTGTCGACTGTCGAGGTAAGGTTCTGGCCAAATGATCGATTCTATATTAAGTATCACTGGGTTTCTCTCCAATTGTGTTTTTGTTCTTTGGTGCGTTTGTGTTTTGGTTCTTTTATGATTTGTTTGTTTTGTTTGTTTGTTTTATTATCATTCAGTTGTATTTTAGAGCCATTGGTATTTTTGATTAGGTGAGTGATAAAAAAGAGCACACACATTGGTGTATTTTGATTCTCAATGTAAAAAATAACAAACACTTGGGGTTGTCCTGGTTTATTTGGTTATGAATATTTTGTATTTTCCTAATGCAGATCATACTGAACAAGGTCTTACTGGTAGGGACCAAAACGACTACCTACATTGGGCAACCGGTTGTTACAAACGCCGGCTTTGTGCACTACAGTTGTTGAAGATCGGTATGCCTTAGACACATGAATATTTGTCAAATTCTTTGTGTTTACTATCGACATCCTCAAACCCTCTTGTGGGATGCAGGGACTGGACCCTAAAGGGATTAGCGTTATAAGTACAAGAATCGGAAAAACTATCGAAGAAATATTGGTCACGCATGTGCAGTCGCAAAAATCCTCTTGTGGGATGCAAGTCATAACTTTATATTTTGAAACACATGATGTCTTTTTCCTTTTCTTCTTGATCTGTCTCTCTTGCTCATTTTTCCCGTTGTATAGTTGAAATGGATGAAGGTGATGGTATCTTTTATTGGTCAGTAGAAGGATGTGGTGGGAGGAATTGGCAACTTAAACGTGGAACCCAGTCAAATAGAATTATTATACTTTGAGCTGTTTTTTTTTTCTTCAGTGTTTGTGTATGTCATCAATTGTCAACAAGTATTGCTTTATTTATTTGAATTAATAAGTCTTCTGATCAAAACCTACTAATTTAGTGTTCTGCCTTGATTGTAATTTAATTCCACTTTGATTTTGAGTTGTTGGGATATTGTAGGAGGTGTGGATTAATGAAGTGTTGGGATATATATGTTTGGGATATGCCAACGACGTACCATTAATATAGGTTTATTTACTCATGCATGTAATCTATTATTCTCTTTGTTAGTGTTTCTTTGCATGCCAAGTGAGGATGAGATATTTTATTCTTTAATTGGAATTTTTTCATCTATACAAGTATTGTGTGTGTATAGTATTTTGATTGCAATCTCTTAAAAAAAAATAGAAAAATATAGACCCTTCAAACAAAGTATGTAGTGAATTATTAGTTATCAATATACATATATTATTTATTCAAGTGGACTTTAAGCTTTTGAGTCATTAGCTATCTATCTATGTAGCAAGTCCGGCCATAGGCCGGGCCAAATGGCTAGTTCACCCAAATGGTGTAGTGTTCTTTGCAGTTTTGGCAAGGGCATCACATATTTCCCTTTTCCGCTTTGAAGTGTCATTGCCAACTTTGTTTGAAGAATCCTTAGCCTTAGCCTCCAATGCTTCGTTCACAAAACCTCCACAATCTAGCCTCACACTGCAGAAGGATTATACAAAATTAGAAACAAAAGAAACATAATAAATGGAAATACTAAGACCTAAAGCAAGCTAGACGACACTTATGATTACCTGAGCATCCATGTCGATATCCACCTCTTCGGCGGTGGCTTGGAAGCTTGGATTCTTATGGGCTATAATTTCCAGTGCCTTGGTTAGATCATCGGGAGACAATCTGCTGAGGCCTATACCAAGCTTTCTTTTCTCTTCTACAGACATTTTCCTTCACAGAAATATACACAATGTTCACCTCAGTTCAACCATAAAAGAGGATAATCTGATTCAGAACTACTCACTAACAGAAATATTCCAAATAAGATACTTCTTAGGACACATTTGGCAGCATAACCATGTACAGGAGGGAGGGCATAAAGTAAGGGTCGTTGTTCACCATGGAACCCCCACATGCAGTTCTAACTAATTTTGTGCGAGAAGTGGAGAACCACCGACTCATGCTTAAACAGCTAGCTGTGGTGCGAGAAGTGGAGAACCACCGACTCATGCTTAAACAGCTAGCTGTGGTGCGAGAAGTGGAGAACCACCGACTCATGCTTAAATAGCTAGCTGTGGTGCTAATAGCTCCAGTACAAGGGAGTAGGAATGGGAGAAACTTAATGAGAATATGATCTGTGAGCAGGTCAAAGTTCTCACTATCCCACTAAGACAACAATAACAGCACAAGTGTTTGGTCCGTAAAATATCGAGTAAGCGTAGTCATCATTTCGTGAATTGTCCTGTCACACCTAAACCCTTTGACACTCATGGCACGTACTCAGCTGACGGACACCACCTCACTGTATAATTAGTAACCTTCCGATAGGTCATGTTGTATCAAATTTGAGGGTAATACCATTCTGTGTTTGCTGTTTTAAGGAACCAGTTTTCAGCATACAATAGCCTTTGCCTTCATACACCCACAACTATTTTGATACTCCAGCACAGCTACACTCGGCATAGCTCAAAGTGTGATGTGTTTTTCCTTATAATCTCTTTATTTCTAGGCAAATAATGAATGTGGTAATGATGAAAAAAATGGAAAAACAAATTTCAAGATTTTGTTATCCCTATGACCGTATTATCAGGTGTCTCTGCACCAGTAAATTGGATGTCAGAGATTTAGAGTTCAGATACTCTCAAAGTCTAACGTAGGTGGTCACAAGGTTCTATTTATACAGCCATGGGTGGCCCCTTTATACACTTCAATCACATTATGAGGAAAATTGGCTCCATACTTGACCATAATTCAACTGCAAAGTTTGCTTTTCGTATATGTGATGGCAAAACTATTCGGTGTTTCCACCTCATATTCCTTGCCACGGCAGGCCGCCAAAAGTAAAATCTTTTACTGCAGCCCAAATGGCCTTCTAACCTGTGTCAGTTTCCACCTCCTTCCTCTCCAATCATTTAGCAGTGTAGTTTGTCTAATTTCCTTCTTCATGTCACTACACTGCCTTCATTTTTTCGTGAGTTGGATTTGAGCTTAGACCACTGGTTTGCTAATTCTTAAGTTAATTTATTCTTAAGGATATTCTTAAGTTATTTCAGTTAATTTATTCTTACCTATGGAGTCAATTTTAAGTTTTAATTGCGCTACTTCCTGCGTCAAACAGACTAAATAAATACTAAATGTTATGAGTTTCATTGTCTTTTCCTTTTGCTTTCAATATTTTTCAATCTGATTTGACAGAGGTATATTGCTCAAAAGACTTGCAAAAAAAAACTGATGAAACCTCATAGAAGCACACTACGGCCATACTTCTTTGCATGCATTTATCTCTATAAATTCTAAAGAGACTCTTAAGTTTCTCAAACCGGTCTCCATTCAGAAGATTAAACTGTTTAAGTGAGCTCAAAATTATAAGCATGAGGGAGTGAGGGACGTAAAATTGGTTGGAGTTTCTCTTAGCCTGTTCTGTTACAGAGTTGAATGGACTCTAAAGCTTAATGGTATGTGTAGGGGAGCAATATCCCCACTAAGGAACATTGCAGACGAAGCACAAGCGACCTCAACGCATCGACCTCCAAGACCGATCTGCGAGCAACTCCTTACAAGTAGGTGTGTTTTGCAGACGAAGCACAAGCGACCTCAACGCATCGACCTCCAAGACCGATCTTCGAGCGACTCCTTACAAGTAGGTGGTACGAACGAAGATACTTCAATCTTTTAACACTTGGCCGAGAGGTAACGCGCCCCCCCGGATGTAATCATTGCCAAAATCTTATTTGCATTTCCACCACCGGAAATAGGGACTACCGCGCCAACTCCCAATCAGAGTATGACTCACACCAAAACCACTCCAGCACTCATTCACGATCTCTACCCTACATTTGTACACAAAGGGTACACGTGTCTGAAGGATCTCCACCCCCAGAATCCTATAAATACCATCTATGGAACTCGTCGGACTGATTCTTCTCTCCCCAAGAAAAGGAAAAACGAGAGAAGATATCGTGGCGGTTAAGCTTCACGGCGACCTCGGTCCCATCAAAGTCCAAATCCATCTCGCTTCTCTTCTACTATAATCGAGGAGAAAACCAAAACGGCTCCTTTACATTGGCGCCGTCGTGGTTTCGATTCTTGGAGAGCCACTTTAGATCGGTTCATCCATCTCTAACTCTCCGATTACGAAGCATGGTTAGCATAGAAGATCAAGTTGAGAAACCAGCCCACCGGTTAGGAATAGCGAATGAGAGCATTTCCTTGCTTTCGGGGAGGAAAATGCTACTTTACGTGCTCGGTGGATAGTTATCGGCAACAACAAGTCGGAAAGCGGGCCGAACACAAGATCAATGGCGTTAATCGGCTGATTTTAACGAAGTTATCCCAAAGGATTGGCGGACCTCTGCGAAGAAGGACTCGACAGTTGTGCACACAAGATGCTTAAGGCGTATCGGCGCATCTCCGTTCACCATGAGAGGTCCTCCGATAAATCCTCTCCTGCGACTTTATCCACCCACGCTTTCCCATGTATGCGGCGGCAGCACATGCCCCGGTCGGAAGACATGTGGCTCGCTATATCGAGTTTGGCACTCTACGGCTCACCCGAAGTTCGATTATCTCCCGCTGCAGATTATTTCCGGCCGGCCTCAAGGATGGGCTCTAGATTGGTTCTTTTCATCGGAGTCCGATTCTATAAACACTTTCGAGCGGCTTCATCGATTTGTTCGCCCGACCCGATCGCGTCCACAACAGGCGGAAGAAGGCAGATCTTGATTCTCTGTTTCAATTATCATTCAAGGAGGGCGAAACTATTCGTGAATTCCTAGGACGGTTCAAGGCCGAACTGCTGTGCATGGAAAGTGGCTTGAAAGAATCTTTCGCCACACTGGCCTTTTCCAATGCTTGCCGAGTGCGAAATAGCGACCTAGCTAGGTCGTTGATGAAGGAACGCCCAGAGACACTGTCCGAGCTCTACGCTCGCGTGGATAAGTACATCAAGTTGCAAGAAACTTTAAAACTCCATGGTTTAGCAGAGAGCCACGAGGTCGCCGAAGTATCAGATCGTTCCCCTCGGGGCAAGAAGCGCGCCAGGTCGCATGCCCCAGCAGCTCGTGCACGATCAGATAACAACAGAGAATTCACTGTTTTGACACGTTCCCCCAGTCACATACTGGATAAGATTAAGCGCGCCTCATTTTTCCGGCCAACCATCAGGCAGCCCGCAGATCGACCTGGCAAGCCTTTTTGTGCATTTCATAAAGCAAAGTGCCATGAAACTGATGCATGCTGGGGGCTCAAGCATTATCTCCAAGACCTGGTGGAAGCTGGTTATATCAAACACTACATTAGCATTCGATGGCGACTGCGTCACAAGTTGCCGGCTCGTCGTGGTATGCGTAGTCGATCTCCACCTCACCGTCCTTGCCAAGGGATATGGGCTCGTCCTCGCGGTAGAGGCGCCCTCGTGATCGTTCGCCACGAGAGAAGGCAGCACTTCGTCCGATCGTGACAATGCTCGCGACTATTCATGTGATTACCTTTCGGACGATTCCGTGACCTCTTCCGAGAAAAACGGCGTCGCGCTCTTCAGAAGTCTATCATTTTACTTCACAGTGCAGCTCCGCGGCGTGGTTCAGTCGCAGTAAGCAGCGATATCACTTTTCACAGAGGCCGACTTAAGCAAAGTCCGCCTTCCTCATAATGACGCATTGGTCGATTTCATGTCAAAATCGGCCGATCGATCAAAGCGTCTCCGATCGACCTCGGCAATTCGTGACATCTTATTTTACCACACCATGCAAGAGATGAACCTCCCCAAGTCCGTTTCGTCGACTAATCGCTCCCCTTTACGGGTTCAATGGCTCGAGCCGACCCCATTGGTGACATTATCTTACCAAGATCGGTGGGCTCGAGAGGATAAGATTACCTGCAATACTCGGTTCTGCGTTCTCGACAGCAAGTCGCCATACAATGCCATCCTCGGACGACGCTGGATTCATCAGATGCAGGCTGTACCGTCCACTTTACATCAAGTTCTCCGTTTCCCCGGACCTCGAGGCATGATGGAGCTTAGAAGCAATCAACTTGAAGCGTACCATTGTAACCAGGTCCAATCAGCGGAATCTGACGCTTTCGTGAATTGCTTCCCCACCATGGGGAGCCCTCCGCCTACACAATGGCACGTGACTTAGTCGCAGAAGTCCAACCGAACCGCCAAGCGAGCGGGGGGGCTCTTCAAGCGAAGTTCTCTCAATGCCCGATGCACTTTTCCCCGAGTCCTCAATGCACCGGCGAAGACCTCTAGCTTTGACCCAGCGACAGTGGCTTCGTCAGTTAAAGTTTCAGAGATCGTCTCAGCCCATGCCGCGTCGCCACAGGTGCCAATAGCAGCCGCACCATCAATGTGTTTGCGGCCGGGTCCCACTCCCGGTTAAGTGGCTACCCCGGCGGCGTTAAGCGAAACAGTCGCTCCACCATCACCGATACGGTCGGATCGTCCCACTGGTTAGTTCCACCCTTCTCGGAAGTGAAGTCGCCAAGTAGTGCTTCGCCACCGGGTTGTAAAACCCCGGTGAGAAAAAAAAAAAGTGAATCTTGGCACGGAAGGCGACCGAAGTTTGTATATGTAGGGGCTAACCTCGACCCCACACTCGGATCCCAACTTGTAAATTTCTTATCAATGAATAAAGATGTTTTTGCTTGGTCGTATATCGATGTGCCCGGAATCGATCCTAACCTCGCTTGCCACAAATTAAATGTGAACCCCAATGCTAGACCGGGTCCGACAACGACCTTCGTCGACTATCCTGCGCTTTCAAAAGCCATCAATGGCGAGGTCGAAAAACTCAAGCAAGTCGGTTTCATCGGAAAAGGTAGACTACCTGAAGTGGATTGCCAATATTGTTGCCGTCCCCAAAAAGAATGGCACAGTTCGCTTATCGTCGATTTCACAAATGTCAATCAGGCCACGCCTAAAGATAGCTTTCCCTTGCCTCGCATTGACCAACTGGTCGACCAAACCTGTGGTCATGAACTCCTCTCCTTTATGGATGCGTACAGTGGGTACAACCAAATCCCACTCGCCGAGGCAGATCAAGAGAAGACTTCGTGTTTCGACCCCCACCTACGTGGCAAACGTCCATTAGTAGGGTCTCTATTTTATTCATTTAATCAGCGGGGCTAAAGCCCGATTAATAATATCATGGATCAATGTACGGGCCCATTAACTCATGTGTCTAAGGTGAACCTTAGCCACATGGCTTGCCACTAATATACATTGATTTATGTCCAGATTCATTTCTTATCAAAAAGATAATTATCAGTTGACAGTTATATTCTATCACAATAGCTCAAGCAACAAGACTACTTGAGCTACAAGGACTCTCTACTCTACCTATATAAATACCAAACTATTTTTCATTCAGAACTACGTTCTTGAGACTTGATCCCACCCGATAATTTGGGTGCGTAGGCAACCGCAAGGTCTGATCTCATCATTCCCCGATCACCATCATTTTTCTAATTACTTTTATCGTTCTTCGCCTTTTATCAACACTTGGTGTTTTAATCATATTTGGTCGAAACATAATTGCCGTCTCTGGGTTCTTATACTACACCCTCGGTCACGTTCATAAAGTTATGACGATACCGAAGAGCTCAAGGTCCCGATGTGATTACCGGCGATCATCACGAACATGATGGTCAAGGACAACTTGGCGCCGACAAAGATAATACCTTCTAATAATCGTCGTTCCACCAATGCGCCAAATTATTCCGCGTGAGGTTATTGCTTTTCCGACGATTCTCCGATTATCGATCGCGGATAATGTAAGTCATATGTCTCGAGAGGCACTTCTTCAAAAGTTAAGGACCGTCCATAAGCCAGAATAATTACTACAGCGTCATCTTAACGGCGCGACTCCACTTTCGTAGATGATGTTGTATCTGTCACACCACAACGTCACACGCGCCAACGACATAATAGTGTGTGGGATCGTTTAAGTGGTGAGGATGAGATTCAGCGATATTCGCAACAGCCATCAACGAGTTAAGAGTAATGGGCTTAATTAATTCCCGACCTCCCGAGAAATCTCCACCCACTTGGTCACGTTCCGGTAGGCAAGGTACTGCTAATAATCG
This sequence comes from Coptis chinensis, assembly GCF_015680905.1. Classification (NCBI taxonomy): domain Eukaryota; kingdom Viridiplantae; phylum Streptophyta; class Magnoliopsida; order Ranunculales; family Ranunculaceae; genus Coptis; species Coptis chinensis. The sequence goes on from NC_141456.1 coordinate 46,083,238, forward strand.
TCCGATCGCACTTACGGTCCTACAAATTATCGGCAAGTCCCAGGAATTGGTGGTGAACAGAATAATGATCGCACTCATGATCGGAACCATCGGTATGGTGAAACACTTCAGCAACGGTTCTTATCATTCGAACATTATCAGATCGAAAGCCCAACGTACCATCCACAATCATCTCGACACGAAGCGATGAATCTTCGCCGTTTTCTTCTCGCTCGTTTCGCGGCCCCCATAGCGTCATCATTGACTATGATCCGCGATCAAACAGATCTGGATCGATGACTCCTCAACGTGTCGGAGAAATGATTAAAAAGCTCTTACGGGACGGCGATCCTTTTGAATCGACACTAGAAAATCTGGCGGTTGAAGATGGTATTTTGGACAAATTTTTTCTCGCCCGTCAAAGGGCTACTCATAACAAAACTTCAAACAACGAGTTTGATCAATATGATGATGTCGAGGGTTGCCCTATGCTTCATGTGATTAATTTCACAAACAAACTGGTTTTATCGGGAGGTGATGATGCTTTAAAATGCAAACTTTTCCCTTCTACATTAAAGGGGAAGCGTTGGTATGGTTTAGCGAATTACCTCCAGCATTCGTCGATTCAAGGACTTAACCGAAAAGTTTTCAAGGCGTTTTCATCATAATCTCAAACGTCCAAATGGAGTCCGAGTTCTTTTCAACATCAAGCAACAACGTGAGGAAACTCTCAGTAGTTTTATCGTAGCGTTTAAGCCGCTGCGCCGGTGAGATTTCCGAACAATCCGATCTAATGGTGGTTTACGGCTTTTAAAGAAGCTATCTTGTTTGATAAAGATGGGTTATATAACTCTCTTGTTCGGGATATTCCATCTTCGACGCGTCGTTATACAGGAAGTTCAACAATTTATCAATGTTGAAGGCGACACGTACGCTCGAACTTCTCGTGACAAAGATAATAAAGGAAAGGATTTCAATGATCGTGAAATAAGCGAAGAATCCGACTTTTGATCAACAAACAACCGGTCGAAGCCTCCGTATAAGAAAGAAGACTCCTGGCGGGTGGAAAGCCTTTTACTGATTTTGAATTAACTCCGCTTAATACCAAATATCGCGGTAGTTTTCGACAAAATCAAGGATAAGAGTCCGCTCACTCCGCCCGTTTCCCTGGCGGCGACACTAAAACGACTCGCGATAAATCGTTATGGTGCAAATTTCATAATGATTATGGTCATGAGACGGAGAATTGTCGATCTTTGCGGGGAAGAATTGAAAAGCTTGTGCAGAATGGAAAACTTGATCAATATGTGCAGAAGAAAGTAACAACTCAAGCTTTAACTATCAACGATCACAATGTCATTAAGGTTGGACATGCCATTATTGATTCATTGTCCAATACTCGTGGAAAACCGCTTTCGCCGTTCTAAAGTCAAATATCTGTCTAATTTGTACGAAGTTAACGGGATCAATTTCGTGGAAGGTTTTCGCACGGAGACTATTGAAGATGAACCATTATGTTTCACTGACCAAGATCTAATGGGCGTGCATGTTCCTCATTATGATCTTTGCCGTGATAAGCTGCATTATATCGGTTGTATCGTGTACAACGATATAATGATCGACACCGGTAGTTCAGCTAGTGTCATGTTTTAAGGTGTTATCGCGGTATTCCTTTTATTGATAACTTGGTCACCCCCTGAAAATCTCTATCGTTGGTTTTGATGGTACCGCTACTCATTCGTTGGAAAGGTGTCTCTCCGGTCACTCTTATGCGAGAAGGAAGTCAATATTGATTTCTTATTGATGGATTGTAAATCCTTTACAATGTCATCCTTGGTAGAGATTGGATTCATTATATGGAAGCCGTCGTCTCAACATATCATCAAGCCATCAAGTTCCCATTCAATAAAAAAAGTATGTAAGGTCGCAATGATCAACCGGCATCTCTAATTTGCCGCGACAATGTTCTCGATGATTATAAGAAGTCACGAAGTTGTTGGATCTAACTATTCGAGTTCCAACGCCGTCAAATAGCAATTCAAACATCGGGACCTTCGGTTTACTCTGCCAATAGAAATGTTGAAGGACCCCCGACGGTCGATCCACTTTTAGAAGTTCAAATTGGCCAACTCCACGAAGAGACTACTTTTATTTCACCCGAACTTCCGGAAGAGGAGAGACAAAGAGCTTATTTTGTTATTGCGGAAGAATAATCATGTGTTTGCTTGGCAAATAGAGCAAATGCCTGGTATAGATCCTTCGGTGGCTTGTCATAAACTTCGACATTGATCCTAATGCAAAACCAGTTCGACAAAAGCCCGAAGGATGGCCCCGATAGAAAGATGAAAGTGAAAGAGCTAAATCGACCGTCTCTTGTCCATTAACTTTATAAGGCCTCGTGACTTATCCAACATGGATGTCAAATGTTGTCGCGATGCCAAAAAGAACGGCAAATTACGTGTTTGTATCGATTTCACAAATCTCAATAAGGCTTGTCCGGTTCATCCATATCCATTGCCTCTTATATCTGAAATGGTCGATGCAACATCTGGTTTTCAGCGTTTGTCTTTTTTGGATGCTTATTCTGGTTATCATCAGATTCGTTATTCATTGAGGACCAAGAGTTCACTGCATTCATTACAGACCAAGGCATTTACTGTTACCAGGTAATGCCTTTCGGTCTGAAAAACGCTGGAGCCACATATCAAAAGCTAGTCAACACTATTTTTTCTGACCTACTTGGAAAGACAGTCGAAGCATACATCGATGACATGGTTGTCAAATCTACAAAAGCACCTGATCATCTTACTGATTTGCAAGCTGTTTTCGACAGACTCTCCAATGTCAACATGCGTTTGAATCCGGCTAAGTGTTCTTTCGGTTTATCATCTGGTAAATTCTTAGGATACATGATGACTAGGCGCTGAATTGAAGCAAATCCGGATCCATTCGAGTCAGTCCTTGAAATGCCTTCTCCGGACGTCAAAGAAAGAAATTCAACGACTTACACGGGACGCTTGGCTGCCTCTAAATCGCTTTATCTCGGTAGATTTCGATCGATGCCGCCCTTTTTCCAAACATTGAAAAAGGTATCTGTTTGAGTTGAGTGGTGACGATCATATTAGTGTTGCGGTATGAGCCCTCAGCATGGACGCTTCTCTATTCTCTGTTTATATATTCTTTGAGCTGGTCCCGTATTTGAGTCCATGTGTGATTCTATTAGCTAAACCAAACCGACTTCATGTACAAGCCTTGATGATAAGCGCTTATCCAATCCGGATTTAATTTAGGAGTCCTAGTTTCTGTAGTATTTTCACGTGACATCTTCTCGCTATTTCGAGATATATCGAATTCCATTTATTTCGCTCACGATTTCGCCGATTTATGTCCGTCTGGCGGATAATTCGCTGGATTTATCTCCACAGTTTTCAACGGCCTAATCCTCGTATTGCTATTCCGGTGGTATCGCCATCGACCTCCTCCCTCGCTTTGTTACGTAAATACGCTCGTATAGTTTTCGACACTCAATTTCTTTTTAATATTTTCACCGTATTTTCTTTATATGCATCTTTTATTCCGCCTATTATTTTTTTTGGCCGATTTTTCTTTAACTACGCCATTATTCCGGCCTACATTTATTTGACATTATTTCGCTTTCCACTAATTCACGATTTTTCCGATTGTACATTTTTCTTATCGCTTTCGCTCACACGACACTTTGTTATACACTCCGCTTTGCTCTTTATTAATTCACGCTTTCCGTGATTTTCTTATCTTCTTTGCCTCGTGAACTTTGTTCGCCGACAAAGAGGGCGTGTTTCACCCCCACCTACGGGCAAACGCCCATTAGTAGGGTCTCTATTTTATTCATTTAATCAACCAATTTAAAGCCCAATTCATTATCATGGATCAATGTATGTGCCCATTAACTCATGTGTCTAAGGTCAACCTTAGCCACATGGCTTGCCACTAATATACATTGATTTATGTCCGTGATTCATTTCTTATCAAAAAGATAATTATCGGTTACAAGGTATATTCTATCACAATAGCTCAAGCAACAAGACTACTTGAGCTACAAGGACTCTCTACTCTACCTATATAAATACCAAACTATTTTTCATTCAGAACTACGTTCTTGAGACTTGATCCCACTGATAATTTGGGTACGTAGGCAACCGCAAGGTACAGTCTCATCATTCCCCCGATCACCATCATTTTTCTAATTACTTTTATACGTTCTTCGTCTTTTATCAACACTTGGTGTTTTAATCATATTTGGTCGAAACACTTCGTTCATTACGGAGCAAGGGATTTATTGTTACAACGTCCTCCCGTTCGGTCTAAAGAACGCTGGAGCGACATACCAACGCCTGGTCACGGATATGTTCCAAGACATGTTAGGCGACACCATGAAGGTCTACATTGACGACATGGTGGTCAAAAGCAAAAAAGCTGATGATCACCTCACCCACTTAGAACAAGCGTTCCGTGACTACGCCGCATCGGGCATGAAGTTGAACCTTAAAAATGCCTCTTTGGGGCCCTCCCAAGTTTTTAGGGTATCAGGTGTCGCAGCGCGGGATCGAGGCAAATCCTGACTAGATCCGAGCGTTCCTAGATATGCCCGATCCACGCACAAAGAAACAGATACAGAAGTTGTCGGGAATGGTCGCGGCCAACCGTTCATATCAAGGGCCCTCGATAAATGTAGATCGCTCCTGCAGCTCCTCAAAAAAGGCGAGCCGTTCTCATGGAGCGATCAATGTCATCATGCATTCGCTACTCTCAAAGAGTATCTCACCACGCCTCCCGTCTTAGCCAAACCAGTATATGGAGAGACACTGGGGCTTTATCTGGCCATTTCCGACTTCGCCATCACTTCAGAGAAGCCGATCTACTTCACGAGTAAGACACTCACGCCGGCCGAAAAGAATTATTCCTTCTTGAACGAAGGCACTTGCTTTTGTTGTATTCCTCGCGACGAAGTTCAGCCGCATTTCAAGCACATCAAATTAAAGTTCTTACCGACCTTCCATTGAAGAAAGTCCTTCACAAAGAAAACAAGACTACTCGAATGGCAGTTTGGGCCGAAGAACTCGGAGAACACCACATAGAGTTCGTCCCCGCGACTTCTCGAAAGGTCGTCGTCGCCGATTTCCTAGCAGATTTCGGTCGAGGACCCCAACCGAACAAGAAACCGAGCTCCCGTGACATAAAACGGAGTCAAATCGCATTGGTCTCTCTTTTGTGGATGGTTCGAGTAATCTCGCGGAAGCGGCATCGGAGTCGCCTTAGTTTCCCACGACGGAAATATGATTGAAAAGTCACCCCGCATTGATTTTGCAACTTCCAACAATGAAGCCGAGTACCGGTTTAATTAATTGGGGACTACGGATGGCGGCCGCAGCTCGGGTCGAAGAGCTCCAAGTCTTTAGTGACTTCGCGAATCGGTCGCTCGCCAGTTGCAAAAGAGTACACTACCCACAAAGGTAACCTTTCCAAGTATCTTCGTGTCGCTTCATCGCTTATTGCCTTTTTTTAAGCGGTACACATACATCATTTCTTTGCGTGAGGAGAACCGCCACGCAGACAGCTTTAGCTTATTTGGCTACCCGCACCCGAGCGCTCCCCGACAAGTTCTCATAGAAGTCGCCGACCGACCCGCATACCAAGTCGACCATACCTTGATGATAAGTGACCTATTTCCTCTCCGCCCGGTCGGTTGAGCCAAACATGGATGCAGCCATCATCGATTATATCTCAAGACGCACGCCCCCGAGGAGCGCACCAAGGCCAAAGTGTCTCTTATCAAGCTCGGCGTTATTGTTTAGTCCAAAACAAGCTATTCAGAAAATCACCGGTGGCCCACACTTTACGATGCATTACCCCGCATCGGGTCGATTGATTTTTGCCGAAATCCACGAAGGCGAATGTGGAAATCACGCCGGCGGCCGCTCATTAGCCCACAAGGCCATCTCTCAAGGATATTTCTGGCCCCGGATGCAGATCGATGCTAAAGCATACGTCCTCAAATGTCTCAAATGCCAAACGTTCGGCCACAATATCATCCAACCTGCTCGCGAACTGATCAGCATAGCGAGCCCGTGGCCATTTCACATGTGGGGCATGGACATCATGGGACCATTCATTCCACAGAAGAGTACTGGCTTCCGCTTTGTCCTAGCTGCCACCGACTACTTCACCAAGTGGGTCGAGGCCATTCCTCTCGCCCACGTCAAAGAGTCCCATGTCCGAAACTTCATCTGGACTCACATTATCACCAGATTTGGTTTACCACATACACTAGTAATGGACAACGGGCCTCAATTCAAAGGCCGAACAGTTAAAGAGTTCCTCGCCAAGTGGAAGATCATTCATGCGTTCTCTACTCCGCAGTACGCTCAGAGTAACGGCCAAGCAGAAGCCAGTAACAAAGCAATCTTGGAAAATTTGAAGAAAAAGATTGAAAAGAATAAGAGCCAATGGCCAAACCAGTTGGAAAACATTCTATGGGCTCACCGCACTACGCTCCAAGACGGGCGAAGTCGCCATTCTCCTTATGTTATGGCACGGCCGTAATTCCCACCGAAATGACCGTCACTACAACTCGATCGAACTTGTTGAGTCGGGTATAACGACTCGTTATCCCGGTGACGCCGACTGTTGGAAGAAAAGCGAGACTTAGCTGCCGTCAGAGTCGCATCTTACCAGCAAACTCTGAAGAACTCCTACAATAAGCGAGTTCATCCTAGGTTTTTTCAACCTGGAGACCTAGTGCTCAAAAAGACGCAGGACGATTCCAAGTTAGCCCCCACATGGGAAGGCCCCTACATCGCGGGAACGCTGTCGTTGGCAATGGAGCATACTGGATAAGAACCCAAGAGGGGAAGATGTTGCCTCGACCTTGGAATACTTATCTACTGAAAATTTTTTATCAGTAGCGCCATTCATGTTGTAAATCTTTTGTTTTCATTCATGTAAGACAAGTTTTTGTGCTGACTGATACTATCTACTCCATTTAGTTGTATTGGTACGTTTACGGGCTACTTAGCCTCTCCAATTCTTGTAACGTCGAGGACCTATATTTCTAGGATCGACTAAAGCGAACGCCTCTCCGAAAGCGCATGCTCTCGTGAGCTCACAAGCTACTTAGCCTCCAATTCTTGTAACGCCGAGGACCTATATTTCTAGGATCGACTAAAGCGAGAACGCCTCGGCCGAAAGCGCATACTCTCGGAGCTCACAGCTACTTAGCCTCTCCAATTCTTGTAACGCCGAGGACCTATATTTCTAGGATCGACTAAAGCGGAGAACGCCTCACCGAAAGCGCATGTACTCTCGTGAGCTCACAAGGGCTTAGCCTCTCCAATTCTTGTAACGCCGAGGACCTATATTTCTAGGATCGACTAAAGCGAGAACGCTTTCTCGGAAAGCGCATACCTCTCGAGCTCACAGTGCTACTTAGCCTCTCCAATTCTTGTAACGCCGAGGGACCTATATTTCTAGGATCGACTAAAGCGAGAACGCCTCAAAAGCGCGATGTACCTCGAGGAGCTCACAAGCTACTTAGCCTCTCCAATTCTTGTAACGCCGAGGACCTATATTTCTAGGATCGACTAAAGCGAGAACGCCTCACCGAAAGCGCATGTCTCGGGAGCTCACAAGCTACTTAGCCTCCAATTCTTGTAACGCCGAGGACCTATATTTCTAGGATCGACTAAAGCGAAACGCCTCTCCGAAAGCGCATGCTCTCGTGAGCTCACAAGCTACTTAGCCCCTCCAATTCTTGTAACGCCGAGGGACCTATATTTCTAGGATCGACTAAAGCGAAACGCCTCCAAAAAGCGCATGCAGCTCTCGAAGCTCACGCTACATAGCTAGCTCCTCCAATTCTTGTAACGCCGAGGACCTATATTTCAAGGATCGACTAAAAGCGAACGCCTCTCCGTCAAGCGCATGTTTCCTCTCAGAGCTCACAGTGCTACATAGCCTCTCCAATTTTGTAACGCCGAGGACCTATATTTCTAGGATCGACTAAAGCGAAACGCCTCCACGAAAAAATACTCAGCTATCGCAAGCTACATGCATCATACACAGAACACATAACATGCATGCGAAATACAACCAATAACAATATTCGACCAAGCATTGCAATAGATATGCCCACCGATCTGCTGGGACTACCCAGAAAATCCAGATCGGCGTCTCATACAAAATAAACAAAATATAGAACTGCCGCTTTCGCGGAAACCAGTCCTCCGAACAAAAAGGCGAACTGCTCAGGCAAGCCTGAAAACACAGCTCTATTGTTTGCTCTCGTATAAGAGAGAGGAATGTAGACTATACTCACAACTTACGATGGACAGAGTCGATGACGATCACCTTATCAATTCTCAGTAATGACATGCTTGTCTTCCGTGGCTCGCTTAGTCGAAGCAAAGATGCCGAAATGACCTCAAAGACCACACGCGATCTCAGTTTTTTCTTCCTCGCCCGGCAATCGCTTTTCCTCCAATGTCATACTTTTTCGGCCCGAGGCGCATAGGCAATACAGGCTTCAAGATATTTTCTTCGCTTTCGCTTTCACCTTCCGACATTTCTTTGCATAAGCAAATACAACCGCTCGTTCCCCCAAGAAGTTATGATTACGCCTATGATATAGCCCACACACGGTCCAAGGAATTGTCTTTTCCTGACTTCCTCAATACCGCCGGGCGACACGATTCCTTTCAAATCGCTATGATTCCCGCCACGCGTGCAACACGCAAAAATTTCTTTCCCGCCAGTTTCCAACTCAGCGGCATCCCAAACAGAACGATCTCCATAGCTCGCTCATGCTTCACCCAAGTGTTGCGTCTTCTCTCAGCAGATCGCCTGCATGAACCCAGCCATTCTACTGAGAGGGGGCTGTGTAGGGGAGCAATATCCCCACTAAGGAACATTGCAGACGAAGCACAAGCGACCTCAACGCATCGACCTCCAAGACCGATCTGCGAGCAACTCCTTACAAGTAGGTGTGTTTTGCAGACGAAGCACAAGCGACCTCAACGCATCGACCTCCAAGACCGATCTTCGAGCGACTCCTTACAAGTAGGTGGTACGAACGAAGATACTTCAAGATCTAACACTTGGCCGACGCGACGCCCCACCAGATGTAATCATTGCCAAAATCTTATTTGCATTTCCCACCACCGGGAAATAGGGACTACCGCGCCAACTCCCAATCAGAGTATGACTCACACCAAAACCACTCCAGCACTCATTCACGATCTCTACCCTACATTTGTACACAAAGGGTACACGTGTCTGAAGGATCTCCACCCCCAGAATCCTATAAATACCATCTACTGGAACTACGTCGGACCTGATTCTTCTCTCCCCAAGAAAAGGAAAAACGAGAGAAGATACGTAGGCAGTTCGCTCACAGCGACCTCGGTCCCATCCAAAGTCCAAATCCATCTCGTCCTTCTCTACTATAATCAGGAGAAAACCAAAACGCTCCTTTACAGTATGGAGTATGACTACATAGAAGAAGATCTAAGCAACAAGATTCCCCTGCTTATCGGGCCATAATTCAATCTATAAGAAGGTCCCAAGATCTTGGTTTAGAACCAATTCCTCTTCCCTTATTTCACCATGTGGTTTCTTTCCACCATAGTACCGGTCACCATGATTAGTGGATGAGGGAACCCAACAAAAGAATGACACAATTGGTCTCCAAAGAGAGTCGAGGGGGTTGGATTACAGCCTCCTCGTGTAGCACAGGATCTCCATTTCATGACCACAATATTCAAACTTTTAACGGACATTCTTAACTTTTTCCGCTCTTTATCAACTCATTTCGCTTCTATATATAATAGGGTACTTTGCTTTCTAAGTGAAGAAACAAATCATTTGTGCTAGCCAAATAGTTTTTTTCTTTTTGTCCTAAAATTAGATATTCTTTAAAAGTAATGACTTAGAACTCAAAAAATACTTGCCAACAATCTGATTGCACTTCACAAAATGCAAGATCAGAGTTTGGTTTTCAAAATTCTCTTCATTTTTTCATTCTCAGAAGTCTTCCTCGATAAATACCTTAGCTCAAACCAAAACTTGCTCGAAATGGAATGTAACTACTTTTTAAACTACACTAATAGTAGAAAATGTATATCTATTTTCTCTTATGAATAGGATTGATTTAAGGGCTGGTGTACTTCTTAGGATGTGTATTTGGACATATTTTCAAATCATGTAGTATGCGAAATTTCTCTAAGAATTGTTGAAATCCCTTCTTACACCTTGGGTTGCATTTCATGTCATTGCACAACTAATCATTGTACCATATCTGCACTAAGTTTATGCAAGATCACCGATAGAACTCACCAAAGGTAATCGCTTCATGTGCTTTTCCCAATCGCAGACATCTTTTTCCATCTTTTTTATTCTAGGTAACTTAAAAGTCCCCTTAAGAACATGTGCTAGCCTACACCTCATCCCGGACATATATAAATGTGCTAAACTCTATAAGTAGTCACTTATTAGTCCTTTGAGTGCTTTCTTTTGTTCCAGCCCAACTCCAAATGTATTGTTGTTCACTTGAGTGTTGGGCTGTTTAGTGATAGTATCTTTGGTACCACAAAAATGGCCATCACCCCAAGCCAAAATTGAAGTGTTTGTTGGAGTGTTGATGATGTTTCTCGACAAGGTGAGTAGATGGAAGATGGTGTCAATGAAGAAGTGCTCATCTTTCTATACTGTGAAAACACTTGGTAGTAATGGAATGTAATGTTATAAGCTAATATAAGCGTGGAAAGGACGCCAGTGATCCTACAACCCAAAAAGGTAAAGCCCGTGTCCTGTGCTTCCGATACCCTGCGTTGTGCTGTAATAGCACTTGGTCCTTTTGCAAGAGATTGAGTTGGTGAAGGCTTCCAAAATCTAGATGGAAAACTAACTTCATAAAGGGATGCTGCCTCTCCAAATATGTAGTAATGCCTCCCTACATCATCAAGTAGTGTGTCTTGATTGGAAAGGATCATGCAGCTGTAATATGCTGCTCTATCTCCTGATACCCTCAACGCATACAGTTGAATATAATATATCAATTAATACGTGAAGGTATATTGTCTTAGGCACTGGTGTCTAAGTCAGAGTACAAGATAGTGAGACTGTTAGTTGCCATGCATGGCCTAACAGTAGGTATCAAATGTCTTAATGTCAATTTGTAGATTTGGTTTTCCTAAAGTTTGCAGTTGGGTCCTGAATTTACTTTAACCTTCTGGCTTCTAAGCTATCTGAATCAATCTTTTAAATTGCATGACCAGGGAGATATTCTGTGTTCAATGTACTTAAATACGAAACTCTGAATAAAACTTTATTTTCTAACAAAACTTTGTTTGCTATTGTTAACAGAACCTTATATTAGAGTTTGCCTTCTGGATTCACTTCTGTCGTCGTTTCTTTACAGGTAATGTTAAAATTTTAAATTACATGATTTAATTCATAATTTTTTTGTATGTGCATGTAATTATATATCTGAGTACTTCTTTTCTTTATATTAGATTTTTTTGTGAGTGCATGATTAATTTTTTTTTTTTTTTGTGTTCAATCTAACTACTCTATATATCCTTAAATTATAATAAAGTAAAAAAGTACTTTTTGTATGTGTTCAATCTAACTACTCGGTTATAAATGATTCACGTGCTACCGAATTTCAAATATTCAAAAGTTCAAATATTCATATGCACGAGAAGAAACCGTGAATAGGCAAAGAAGCATCACTACGGGATGTTGATTTTCAGAACATCAACAACAATTCAACAAATTTTAATTTGTCGATTTTGATTTCATTGACAAAGATTCCACTTCGCAGCAAAAGTACTTTCATGATATTGGTAAGTATTAAATTAAACACGCTGAATATTTCGATTAATAACTTATATCCTTTTTTCTTATCTTTTTTTTTTTTTTTTATATAGAACTATGGGACTTTGGTGAACCCAACAAAATTTGTTCTTTCTGTGGAGCTATACTCGGGAATGAAGAAAGGAACTACAAGAAACAAAAGAGACAACTTCCTACATTCTCCATTTGTTGTCAAGTGGGAAAGATACAACTTCCACTATTGAAGAATCCTCCACAATTCTTAAAGGATCTGCTTGAATTAAGGGGACCAAGAAGCACTCATTTTATTGAAAACATAAGATCATATAATTCGATCTTTGCTTTCACATCAATGGGTGGAAAAATAGACTATGCAATTAACAATGGTGGTGGTCCATATGTCTTAAGAATTCATGGACAAAATTACCATAAAATCGGATCATTACTTCCAACAGGAGATAAACCAAAGTTTGTGCAGCTTTATATATATGACACAGAGAACGAGGTGTCCAATAGGTTAAGTGCTCTGCCCAATCAAGCACTCGAACAAGCATTGGATGGTAGTATAGTTGAAGGATTGATAACAATGCTGAATCCGGAAAATGAAATTGCAAAGGCCTTCCGAATGGCACGAGATAGGTTCAATGAAGAGGACTACATACCTGTACGCATTAGACTTATTGGCACACGCTCAAAAGATGCAAGACAAGATAAACCTGCCTACATATAATCTTAGTAAAAAGACCGATGCTTGGAAATGGAGTTGAATTTCATCATGTTGTTGAACACCAAGAAGAAGGCCTCAAACGAATTACTGAACATTATCCTAGCTTTATGGCAATGCAATATCCTCTTTTATTTTCATACGGTGAGGACGGCTACACATTCGATATTTTGTATCGAGGAGAAGAAAAAATATCAGAAAATCACCGCAACACAGTTAGCATGCGAGAATATTATGCCTTCAGACTTCAACATAGAGAAAATGAGGGCCAGACTTTAGTCAGAGGTGGTAAAGTAAAATTGCAATTTTTGGTCGATATATACACATGTGTAGAAGAAGAAAGACTTGATTGGTTCCGAAACAACCAGTGCACAATTAGAGCAGAACTATATAAGAATATAGTTGACTCAGTGCACGCTGGAGACACAGATGCAAGATTAGTCGGAAAGTGTTTAGTTTTGCCTTCTTCATTTACTGGTGGGCCACGGTACATGGTGCAAAATTATCAGGATGTCATTGCTATATGCAGATGGGCGGGACCTCCAGATCTATTCATCACATTCACTTGCAATCCAAAGTGGAATGAAATTAAACTTGCAATGAAAAGAGTTGAAGGTCTAAAATCCGAATATTGTCTTGAAGTTGTTGTTAGAGCGTTTAAGATAAAAGTGGATCATATTATGAAGGACCTCAAAGAAGAAGAACACTTTGGCAAAGTTATGGCAGGTAATTTTAAATATTTTACATCTTAATTTTATTTGTGTGATGCCTAAACTATGTGACTCTTGGCTTGAAAACATCTTATTCCTTTTTTTTTCCCCCGTAAATTATTCATTTTTATTTTATTTTATTTTCTGCTGGTTTTACTTTTATATAGGAAGAATTAGTCGGTTTACAATATAATGTCTAATGTCTCACTTAGAACCTTCAAGCCAAGTGTAATAACTAATAAATAAGCCAAAAAAGGAATGATATTCCAACTGAAAAAGGACTTGAGGGACAAAAGGCAAACAAAGCCAATGGTTGCTCAGGGTTATGCAGAACTTTATATATTATACTCCTTTCTTAGACGTAGTGGCTTTATAAAAACAAATTTGTAAATTTTCATGTGATATAGTGGTATCAAGCATTCATATTTATTTACTTTTAAATTTGAATTTTGCAGCAATCTATGTTATTGAATTCCAAAAACGAGGTCTACCACACGCTCACATACTACTTTGGTTGCACCCTAATGACAAACCTTCTACACCAACTGACATTGATAAGATTATATCAGCTGAACTTCCAGACAAAAATGATGACCCGTTGTTATATGAAATTGTCTTAGACAACATGATTCACGGTCCATGTGGAGAGCTAGACAAGAATTCACCTTGCATGAACGAACGAAAATGTACTAGACTTTATCCAAAAGAATTCTGCGAAGAAACTACATTCGATGACAAGGGATTTGCAAAGTACATGAGAAGACCAGGTAGAATAGCTACAAAAAAACGGAAGAAGAAGACTTTCACCGTTGATAACAGATGGGTTGTTCCTTATAATCCAAAATCTTTCAAAGAAATATGGAGCACACATCAACGCGGGAGTTCTCAATAGAAGTCAAATGGTTAAGTATCTCTTCAAATACTTGAGCAAAGGTCAAGATATATCCACTGTTGTTGTTGAGACTGATACCACTATCGAAAACACAGAAACCGGAGAAACAATAATACAAGTTGATGAAATTCAAAGATTCTTAGACTGTCGGTATGTATCTGCACATGAAGCTTGCTGGAGATTATTTGGATACGATATCCAATATCGATACCCACCTGTTGAGAGACTACCATTCCATCTTGAAGGCGAACATATGGTGTTCTATCATGACAATGACAACACAAATGAAGTCATCACCCGTGAAAGTGCAAAGAAAACCAAATTTACAGAGTGGATGCACTATAACCAATTACATGAAGATGGTAGACACCTGAGGTATGTTGATTTCCCATTAAAATTTGTTTGGGTTGATTCTTTTAAATGTTGGCAATTAAGACAGAAAGGAGTAAAAATCGGAAGGATCTTTTATGCACATCCGACGTCAGGCGAACGGTTTTATTTGGGAATGGTATTAAATGTTCAAAAAGGTGCAACCTCATATAAAGATCTCAAAACTGTCAACGGCAAAGTGTATGAGGATTTCAAATCAACATGTGTTGCACTTGGACTGTTGCAAAATGACGACGAATGGAACGATGCAATCGTTGAAGCAAGTCAATGGGCTGGTAGTGCTTCCTTAAGGCAGTTATTTACAACACTATTAGTTTTTTGTGAGGTGAGTGAACCTTTGGTTCTATGGAACAAACATTGGGAGTTGTTTACAGACGACATACTGGACAAAGAAAGAACTCGAGCAAATGACGGTGATCTGATTTTAACACCTGAAAAGCTTAGAAACCATGCGCTGACTGAGATTGACAGATTACTTAAACAAGTAAACTGTCAACTGAAGGATTTTAAGATACCGTTCAAAGATATGAGGTCAGAACCTAGAGACCCATATATACTCATCACGGAAGAACAACAATATAGTCACAATGAAATGCACCAACAATTTCATGAAATGCAAAACTGCCTGAATCATGACTAGAGGACTATATATGATGAAATTATAAATGCAGTCAATACAAACTCAGGTGGGGTTTATTTTGTCTATGGAGGAGGAGGAACTGGCAAGACATTCCTCTACAATACCATACTGACCCAACTGCGGTCACAAGGGAAAATAGCCATTGCAGTTGCTTCTTCAGGAATAGCAGCTCTACTTTTTCCAGGTGGAAAGACAGCGCATTCAAGATTTAAAATCCCAATAGAAATTGATGAGTACTCAACCTGCAATATAAGTCAAAACACCATCTTTGGCGGACTTATTCAACGAAATGATCTTATAGTATGGGACTAAGCTCCTATGACCCACGAGCATGATTTTGAGGCAAAGAGCGACGCTAAAAAGATCTAATGGGCAAAGAAAATGAAAACAAGATCTTTGGAGGTAAAATTATTCTCGCTAGGGGAGATTTCGGGCAGATTTTACCTGTCATTCCAAGAGGTACAAAGGGAATTAATAATTTCTTCATCGATAAACGTATCACATATTTGGCACCATTGCAAAGTCTTCAAGCTAACTAGAAACATGCTTTAGAGAATGTGGATTCTTCATTGGCGCCGATTTCAGCAAGTGGGTATTAGACCTCGGAGAAGGAAACTTACCCGCCATTTCCATATTCGAAGGTAAAGAAAAAAAAATGGATCCAAATTCCTAATGATCTTCTTATTCCCCGGCTATGACAAAGATAAGTGATATCGTGTCAAGTATTTACAAAGATTTACCATCAAAATACATGGATGACAACTACTTCGTGAGATAGATGCATTCCGTCACCTACAAACGAAGTCTCAGATGATATCAACTCCCACATCCCCGCCTTCTTCGAAGGACAAATCGTGAGTACTTCAAATACCGATTCAATAAGCTCCATATCTGAAAATATTGAAGAACAGTATGCAGTATACCCAGTTGAATTTCTTAAAACAATTAAAGGATCTGGTCTTCCAAACCACAAGCTGGAGTTGAAACTTGGCACGCCAATCATGCTCATTAGAAACATAAACCAGAGCCTTGGTCTTTGTAATGGAATGAGACTTATTGTTATCAAACTAGCTCCAAAGGTCATTAGAGCAAAAATTATAACAGGGAGCAACATTGGCGGGGAAACTGATATACCAAGGATAGAGACAACTTATAAGTGCACGAACTGGCCTTTTAGTTTGAAGAGAATACAGTTTCCAATAAAGATTTGTTTTGCAATGACAATAAATAAAAGTCAAGGACAAACATTGAAGCATGTGGGGTATACTTGCCTAAGCCAGTTTTCAGTCATGGACAACTATATGTTGCAGTATCACGAACAATTACACAATTAGGACTGAAATTCCTAATCAAGAAAAATGGTGAAGAACCAGAAGGATACACTCAGAACATTGTCTACAAAGAAGCATTCAACAATTTACAAGTTTACTACATCATTGGACATACCTTTGTTTTCATTTTATATTTATTTTTTAGTTAATTATATTAAATTTGAAAAGATAATCTCCTACTTATCTGTTCTCAGTCGATCTACTTGCAGCATTTATACATGACAACTCATTACAATTTGATAAAGCAAGTCACCAAGTCAATTAGGAATTTGAAGCTCATAGTAAGAATTGATAGAAGCTGGGACCACTATCTGGTTGGAAATGAGACATTGTTAAGTAAGGATATGATCCTCATCGACGAAAAAGTAAGTACCAGACTTATTCAATGTCTCTTTTATCACTTTAAGATTTATATCCATTATTTTTTTCATTCATACAGGGTGACCAAATCAATGCGTCTATACCTATGGAGATCTATCCACAGTTTAAGGAAAAAGTTCAAGATGGTTCAGTGGTACATTTGGAAAAATTCACTGTTAAAAACGTTAGGTCTTACTGTCCCGTGAACAATAAAAACAAGATAACATTTGAGAAGTATACAACCATGAGGAATATTTCAGATGAAACATCAATTCCACGACAACTATTCAGCTTTGTCGATTTCAAGAAATTAGCCCCACGTGATAAGCAAGACGAATTTCTTACTGGTAATTCTAACATTTTTTTTTTCAAAGTACATTAGTTTGTTTATTGGTAAAATTTTCATAGGCTTACCAATAAAGTTTATCTTATTCAGATGTCATTGGTTTCTACAACAACATCGGTGAATTGCAAAAAAATGTTCACACAAGAATGGGACAATCAGATAAAAAATCAATCTACATTGATAATGAGAGGTATGCTTTTTCTTATTAATGATACTTTACTATTTAATAAACCAACTAATCACCAATGGTATATTTTTAACTCTATTTCCTTATTTGTTGTTAGAATGGAATGCTTGGAAATAACTTAATGGAGAGATCGGATTAAACAAATACCACAAGTCCTAACAAAAAATGGCCCAAGAGATATTATAACTGTGACTTCAACAACAGTCAGATTGTTCTCAGGTACATCTATCTAAATATGTACATTCAATAAATTTGAGTGATATCTGCTAATGTACAAAGTTATTGGGCTTTAGGTAATTATGCACTCCAAGCAACACCGGCAAAAAAGGTGTATATAAACCTGGAAACAGATGATGCTCATACTTTAAAAAATAGGTAACAATTACTTATTTCACAGGAAAAAATCATGTACATACTTTAAAGTTTATGACATATCTCTCATATAAAATGCAGTTCAAACAATCCACAGGTAGAGTTGCCAATTTCCAGAAAAAGGCCATCTACCTATGCAACAGAGGCAATTCAAGTGAAAATTTTAGAAGAAATTGACACATTGCTACTGAGTACTTCATCAGTGGTAACTTCCTACCTTTATCCAAGTTCATGTGTAATTATTCTTTTCAATTATTGTTTGACTGTTTAACAAAATTTAAAATTATCAATGTATAGGGGAAAAGGTACAAATTTAAAGCAAAAATATCAGATATTGACAACAAATACAACTAGCATTACAATTGTTGTGAAAGCGACCAAAGTCTGAAAGAAAAGTAGAACTAAAATATCCGTAATGGTGGTGTGACTATTGTTCCATTTCAATGAAAGAACCAACAAAAAGGTATTGAAACAAATATTATTAAATAAATTACAAATATTATCATAAAGACTAAAGTAATTACATTCTATGCAGGTACAAAGTCCAATTTGAAATAGAAGATTCAACATGCAAAAAGTTGATAACAACGTTTGATGATGAGGCCGAATATTTGTTGCAACGTCCTTTGGATGAACTGTTGAAAATTGAGAAACAGGTATTAATTAGTTTTAACTCTTTAAAATTACATTTATTTACAAAAAATCTATGCACGATGACATTAAAATATTCTATGCAGGAAAATGGCTTCGACTTGGTTTCTGAAATATTAGAAGAACCAATTGGCAAGGAATATGAATTTGAAGTCAGAATAACAAAGTACAACTATGAAAATAGAAAAGATAGCTCATTAACCGTCTCAAAAATAGACAAAATTGAAAAGGTAAGTACAAATTTTATTGTTGGTTATATGCATTGTTAAAATTTTTCTGTTGCAGTTTATTGCCTAAGCAAGTTGTGGAACTTTAGCTTCCTTTCATACCCGGTAATAGTCATAGCTAACGTTTCGCTCTACTACTAACCTATCTTAAAAACAGGGCATCAAAATCATCAAACAAGATGATGAAGAACCAAATGCCAAAAAACAATGTGTAGAAATTCTAGTAACATACTCATTCCCTAATACTTGGAAATAAAATATTGAAATAATAACTAATTATAAGATTTAAAATTATTCTTACTACAGGATTGATTGAATTCATAAGGCTTCTCATCAATAGAATCATGACGTAAACGAAGGAGTGCAAGACGACATACGAAAATACACTCAAGTTATATGTTGAAGTTGCTTTATTTATATATTTTTCTTATTTAAAGGGATATTATACATACATTAAACTCATTATTTGCTCATTGTCTTCCACTTAATTGAAAGTTCTTTACTATCTAATAGTCGCATCGTCTGCAGGTTTTGCTTATTTAAACATCTTTCAAAAATTTATATGTCGCTTAGAAATATCTATTTGATTAGTTTAAAGGGGATAGTGTGCTTACAGTCTTTAGTTTATCCATGTCAAGACGCAGGAGTAGGTACTATGGTACTTTTGTGATAGGGAGATTTCACTAATGTTTGGCGAGTCTATGGAATTCCACCTGAACTAGAAATATCTATGCAGGAGCATGTTTCAGTTGCATATCCCGTGGTGTTTTAGAAACACAATCTGACCGTCATAGATCTTTATAAATTCTAACAATGTGATGCAATGTCTAATTTTACATGTTTGGAAATGGTATTTTTTTTTCAACCACATTACGGGCTGGTGGTTGAAGGGGGAGGGGAGATTAATGGAATTGAGGGGATTGTAGTTGGCAGAGTTGGAAGTGAAGGGATGGTTGTTGGAATGGTTGTTGGGATGGTGGGCAGTGAAATGGATGATATGGGTGTTGAAAGCGGTGCATAAAGCCGGGTATAAGACACCTTCTCCTATTCAGATGGCGGCGATACCACTTGGGTTGCAGCAGAGAGATGTGATTGGGATTATGGAAACCGGGTCGTAAAACTACTGCTTTTGTACTTCCTATGTTGACTTATATATCTAGATTGCCACCTATGAGTGAGAAAAATGAGGTCGAGGGGTCCTTATGTCAAGCATTATGAGTATAAAGCCGCATTCAGCTCTTAGAAACTTTAGCTTTCTTTTTGCTCGACGAAATCTTTGGCAATAGACCATTAGACCTGAATGGAAACGGCTTTCTTTGATGCTTCAATAGGTATCTCTACTTTACATCCTCCCCGCAAATCAATAGGTATACTGATTCTGAAACATCCCGCAATAGGTATACTTTCAATAGGGTACCATTAGACTGAAAACCCCTGCAAATCAATATGTATGTCCTTCAACATCCTCCGATGCTTTTACAAGGTGAAACCGATATACAACTGTTTATGAGTACTCTACTACATTCCACGTAGTATCTCGACTTTCCTCGTAGTTTTTAGTAATACGTATCATGCCCATGTGGAGTCCAATCAGGCACACAAAAGTACCCAATTATATGACGATGCCAAAGACATATCTATTTAAGTTTACCATTTTTCAATTTTCATCGCAAGGGAATGTTACCTATAGTAATTCTCTCGAATATATGGTAAGTGTGTTAAGTGTATTGTGTATGTTAAGTGTGTGTGCTATTTGTACTTATGTAGGTACCCATGTAGGTAACATCGCTATATATATCGCTGGCAATGTATCGCTATCCGATGTACCAAATAATTTCAAATTCAGAGTAGCGGACTAATCGTGAAAAATATCGTGGGGTTAATGTATCGTGGGTGAATTTTGCAGTTGTTGGTGCTACAACACTTGGTTCTGAATTTTTGAAGAGAAAAATATTAGTATTGTTACTTAACTACTCACTTTGAATGCAACTTGATAGTTCAAACAACTTTTACTTTACTTTTGCCCATCAAAGTCCAAGTAAGTATATTAATCAATGAAGTGGGTGACTTCTTTTGCTTTTCCCTACAACAAAATTGCATTTGCTCAGTGCTCTACTGTTTTGTACTAGGATATGCTGAAATATTTTGAAACTAACCTTCATATTTTAGCACATTTTTTCTTTGATAACAACTTTTTCCATTATGGAGAGGTTACAACTTTTGCCATGATGGAGAAGGGCTAATAGTCGCATATTACGGGCCTCTTTTGTAATTTATTATAAACTTATTATACTAAATATTAAAACCGAGGTTTTAGAGTGTCGCTTAAATAAACTAGAAATTTTAATAACAAAATCACTATGTTCCCAAATAATTCCAAAATCCGAACTAGAAATTCTACTACCAAAACCACTATGCTTCTAGATTATTCCAGTTCCTTTGCTCCTTAAATTTTGCATTAGCTCCCTCCCTGCCTCCAAGGACTAAATCATTCTCCAGCTTGAGTTTCCTCAGAAGAGGCCTCCTACATTATATATCATTCCTTTTGGTATTAAAGAGCGATATCTTATCTAAAAACAATTGTAAAACAAAGTTATTTTAGATAATTATCTATGAATCCATTTAGAAATCTATCAATAAAATCGATTGTTGTGTCACGGAAAAGAAACTTTAGTCCGAATCAAATCTCAATCCTCCAGCCCAAACATATACCATGGGACAGGGTAGTGTACATAATAATTGCTCATATAATGATCCTTAAGCAGAATTTTCTTAAAATACCACGTGTGCACCGGCTACTTTTGAAAAACAGGTGCGAAGCTCGGTTCGCATACTAGTATACATGAGTAACAAAATAAAATTCACTAACAAACAGAACTTTGAAAACTTAACTACAGAGTCCATAACAGAAGCAAAAACCACAATTAGACTAAGTTACCTGTTTAGTCATAGCCAACATTCTTGGGTGAAAAGAGGCTCCCCGTAGAAAAATTGGTAGTTCAACTATAACAACTGGGTCTTGGTATTGATCTTGAATCTCAATAGGCGTAAACATTCTCTTAGATTTATATTGCCAAAGTATTTCCCCATTTATAAGCAACAAGAGCTCATCATAACCTAAATTTCCATTGTCCTTAGTAACAACCAAGATCTCACCATTCCTAAGTTCTATAGCTCGAACCAACGAGAGCCGATAATACCCAAGACTTTTCATTGTCATTAGCCAACAAATGTTTACCATTGCCCTTTTTAATCTCATGGCCACCGCGTATCCCATCATAATTTCTATTTTCTATAACATATTCATTCACCCAAGATCCCTTGTAACCGATAATCTTTCATTACCCATACCTTGTTGTCCATAGAATAATCACAGTCAATAAGGCAAAGACATTCTCATAATATCATCAAATCCCTAGTTCCATAAAACATCTTCCCGTTATTAACATGCACATGAAGTTGCATTATACTAAATTCCTCTGTAGCTTTGGAATGAGGAGGAGACTCAAGATAAGCAATCCAATGCAAAGAGTTGTGTAGAAGCACATGAGGAAGATTCGTCCTCATCTTTCTCCAACTATCGGACCCCATAGTATGTACCTTGACTTCATGTCACAGCCCGAATTTCTAAACAATTAAAAAAATGAATATTTGAAATATAAATATCTCAAACATCACTTGGTTCAATTGTCTAAAAACCCAGGCTATGACGGGGTGGATACAACACATGTCAAAACCTAAAACCCACATCATAAACAATCTTAACCACAAATTCAATCTCCAAAATTCTCTTTATTACTTTATACAAGTCTATCTTCCATCAAAAATCATCAATATAACATTCTAAGAATAACAGGTCCTCAACATCGTATTCTCATGTCATATTAAAAATGTAAACTACGTTATTACATCATTCCAATAAGAATCAGACCTAAAAGAAAACTAACGGACTGCTCCAGGCAAGAATCCCAAATCAAACGCCCTGTTCCATTTGCCTTCCACCTATGTTCCTAAGAACACACCCACGCTACAAAACAAAGCAAACATGGGTCAAGAAAATTGAATTTGCTGGTATGAGTAGACTAAATACATATAAACATTTCAAACTTTACTTATCCAACTAACACTTTAAATCTATCATAACCTAATCATTCTCAAATTGGAAGACGTGTAGTTCCGCTATCTCAACCGCATAGTTTCTTCCCAAGCAAAACTTCCATTTTATTAACTTCCATTTTATTAACTCATTCTAATAACTCCTTTTAATATCTAAATAATTGAATTGCACTTACCGATGTCCACCATCAGATAAGGGTAGGATCAAGGCCCCCAAGACAAAATGTTATTAAGTCCTACCCTCCTGCAAAAGAAAGTTAGAACTTCTATATAACCTTTGTAGATATTATATTAGGCATTCAAAAGTAAACCCAACACACTCACACAATCAACTTAATTTCTCTTATTAATTAATCAATTACTTTTCTTATACACATATTTCACAACCTATGTACCTTAGGTCATTCCCGCCACATTCAAGGAATACCCAACCCTACATTCCCGTACACTCAAGGAATACAACTAACCCGCAAGGCGAATACCTTAGTTCCTCTCTAGGGTAGTCCAAACAATCTGGTCATTCATGACACATTCAATGAATACCCATGGCACATATAAACGCTTAACGGCCATTTCTGGCACATTCAATAAATGCCCACCTAATATATGACATCAATGTTCGCATAAAACTCAATTCTAAAACTTGTATGAGAGTTCTAAAAGAGGTGGTAAATTGGTTTACGCCTTATTGAACCTTATAACCTATATTATTTCAAAGAACGAATGAGTATCTTGATAAATGTATTTTTGGTTTACGCGTTATTAATTAGATTGATGTCTAAGTGTCATAGTGTTGCATATCATAAAATACTGCAAAAACACATAGTAGTTAATACACATACACACGTATATATATACAGGTCTTAACCTAAAGTCAAGCACCTATCCCAATAACCCAAATCATAATCCGAGTTAAAAGGTCAAAATTGAGTTAACTTGTCAAAGTCAACTATAGTCAAAAGTCAACTCTGGTCAAAGTCAAAGTCGACCTGCCAAGGGTCAACAGCAGTCAACCAGTCCAAACTTATCTAACCCCAAAAGCCCACAGCCTAAAGCCCAAAGTCTAATACAAAAAAACCAAATTTGAAAATCTAAACTAAAGCCCATAACCAATTCTTCAAGCCCAACTACAAACAAAACGACTGCTTCATCTCCTTCCTCCCTCACAACACCTCCACCACCACGCCCACCACCGGCCATCACTTTCGCCACCCAATTTGAGCCCAAATGGTTGGGTTCCTTGAGGAAACCCTCAACACCAATACCAACAATTTCGCGATTTCCTCTTATCGCGAAAATCGCGATCTACGGCCATTAATGGTCAGAAAAGCTTCAATCGTCCCTTCTCCATATACATCGACCCAACCATCAAACATTTACTCCCCAAACATCAATCATCATTCTAGCATCAATAAAACCAAATTAACCAAAGTTTCACATAATTCCATCGGCGATTTCTGGTCGCCGCCATTGATGAACGCCAAGCTTCAATGTACCCAAGAAACCAACAAGCCCAAATCGATATCCCAACCTCCATCAATCAATCCCATAACAACATACAACAGTTTTAACATCACAAAAAAATAGCGTAAACAAATATGAACAAGACGATTCCGTTCCTTTGGTCGGGCGACGCCATTGACGCCTCCTTCAGAGCTTGAATGTAAATTTTAAGTTCAGAGTTTCCAAAACCACAACCAAACAGAGTTTAAACGAAAACCCAAGCCGACATCTTGTCGGGGTTTTACGCCATTATTATTTCTCGAAGCTTCGATAGTTCAATGTCGATCTCCGAGTCCCAACAGAGTTTCCAAAATACGCTTTAACCAAATTTAACAACGACCGGACCTAATGCTAATAATGTAATAATAAACGAAAATATGAGCAAAAACTTTTAACAAAGATAATCGGTATTACCGAAAACAAAAATTCGTGAAATAGCAAAAATAGCTACTCACCTACAACGCTCTCCGATTATCAACCAGCTACCAGGAAAAACCTTTCTTTCCTTCCTTCAAAGAAGATCCCGCTTTTTCAGATAAAACTCTCACCGTGTTTCCCCCCAGAAACTCTCGTGAGAAAACTCTATTCTGTTCTCTTTCTGTTAAAAACAAAACCCCCGAAATAGGGAAGAAGGTTTATCCCATAAACCCACGTCTCCTATTTCCACTAACACTTATCCTATTTTTATTTTTTTTCTATTATCCATTATTATTATTATTAGAAAAATAAACGAAATAAAACACGGGGTGTTATACTTCATTTCCATTTCTCGACTCAGCCGTCTATCCAAACAACCTTGTACTCATTATTTTCATCGAGGGTATTCAAGTTAGAAATTCAACAATCGGAAAATTTCTTTAGTGTCATGTAAAAAAAAAAAAAAATGAATAATTCTGAAAATCTTTTTTTTTTAAAACGTTTATGAGGGATTAGGCAGACCCAACCTGTATTGATCAAACTCTTTGGTACAACTTACCAATAGCATCTTCCTCCATTATTACATTAAGCTCATTCGTAAGTGGAGGCACACTAACAAAAGTAACTCCTGGATTTATAATTCTATCCCGAGTAGTACTAAACTTAGCTAGCAAATATGCAGCTCTATTCTTTTTCCCTATACACGTGGGACACACTAGCCGAACCAAACTGGTTCATGAGCCTCTAGATGGCTTCCACTGTATCGAGGCAGTATCAAGGACTTACCTCATGTCTGTTTATCACTTGGACAACTCTTAGAGAATCGGATTCAACCAAAATCATATTACAGTTCACACTTAGAGCTGCCAGAAAACCCGCCTCTATTCCTTTTAACTCTTGGATAATCACCGATCGTAAGTTAACATTAGCCATGTATAAGAGTATAGGAGAGTCCTCATGGTTCCTCAATATACCGCCATATCCAGCACAGTCTTCAGTCACCGATCCATTAACATTAATTTTGACGAACCCAAATGGTGGTTTGGTCCACTTTACTAGCTCATACGTTCGCTGCTTTATTGAGGACACTAAAAATAGAAGATTTAGTCTAAACATATGATTTTAAAGACAAAATGATACCCACGAGAAATTGAATTGAGAATTCGAGATGGTTTGAAAATTCTAGAAAAGGTATAAATAATAGAGAAGGTGATTGAGAAATCAAGAACTTAAAATTATGGATTTGGCCTGCGTTATAGAGTCCATAATCCAAAATGTTAAAAATAACTTGTGAACTAATGAGCCAAGTTTTTTTAGTGGAAATTTTATTGATAATGAATGATAACGAATTTTACAAATAATTATAACAAACATGCAACAAGCTGTGTCGCAAGTCCTTTCTGAATAGCAAATCATATCATTCTAAAAACAAATAAACTCGTTAGAGTTAGCTGTCATAACATTACTGTCTATAACTTTCTAAAGTCTCTTAAGTAGCTCAATAGACTGTTGTTCTAAAAACCCAAAAGTGTCAAAACTAAATGGAATAAAACAATGCTGGTTAGCCCTACAAGCTTCCCCATGCTTCTCCATCTTCCCTGTTGCTGCCCTCTTAGCAGCTTCTCCCACCTCAAAGTCACCATTCCCCAACCCTACCAACGGAGAGACTCCAGTTACATCAACACATGCATGTTTTCCCTCGGACCAACTATAAATCAAGACATCTGCAGGCCGAAGTGTCGATCTGCCCTCATTCGGATCAATAAGAAAGTTAACAGGAGCCTCTTTCTTCACTTATACCCCAGCCCTCCAAAATACATCACACAAAATGTCTATAACATGATCATGTCAGTATTTAAAACCAGGAAAATGTCTACAATGTGCTGCATGGTCCCTAAAAGGCTAATCTACTTTTTTTGCATACAGGGCAAAGACCCTCATTAGAGTACAGAGAAATTATAAGACGGTACCTGAGAATGACACGATACTCAACCTGTGACATACACTATCCAAGTCCCTCCATCGGAATAGCAAGTAGAAAATATTTTGCATGTTCCGACTGCAAACATCCAATGACTGCTTTCTGACGAGTAGATAACTCAAACTCCCTCTCAAGACTAGCAACAATCTTACCGTAGAAAGTTTCTGTCAAAACTTTTTGTGGTTTTGAGGGGACGGTAGCATTCACAACCAGAGAATCAATGTCAAAATCGAGAAGATAGAGACGCAATGCACTGGTAGCATCACCAAGGATCTCACCCATAGACACTGGACCACAACTCCTAAGAATGTGGTTCTGAATGAAGCTCTAAAGTCTGAAAACGGGAGGCCACAAAAGCAAAAGCAGAGACATTAGAGGTACAATAGATACTTAACCCACCAAGGCGCAATGGAAGCGTCGCTAAACGCCACTGCAAATCACCGAAGCCAGGACCATCAGAAACTATAATGCCCTGCAGAACCATGCGAATGTGCTGATCAAAAGTCTTAGCTGCCTCCCTAAAAAAAATGGTGGACAAGTACGAACTGCAAAAACCAACTTGGAGAGCCCAGCACAAGCTCATAAAAGTGCTAACTTCCAATGCAGCTGAACGGTCCATCTAAGTCATAGCCTTTACAACACACTTACGAGCAAGACTCATGACAAAAGAAGAATCAGTGCTAACTGCCTCTCCAAGTAACCTGACCCCCTACTGAGGACAAGATACATCTGAAGGAAAGAGACCAGGAGT
Source organism: Coptis chinensis (assembly GCF_015680905.1). Taxonomy (NCBI): domain Eukaryota; kingdom Viridiplantae; phylum Streptophyta; class Magnoliopsida; order Ranunculales; family Ranunculaceae; genus Coptis; species Coptis chinensis. The sequence continues at coordinate 46,110,683 of NC_141456.1, forward strand.
GGAACAACGCAGATCCAGTGATGGCCAAAATATCTCAGTTTTGGCCACATTAAGAACCAACCCATAAGAAGGCTCTTCTTCCTGAATGATACGCAGAGCTGCCGCCACTTGTTTTGTATCCCCAACTAGAGTCCCATCATCTAAGTACCAAGCCTGGAGCAATAACTAACAACTTGACTGGATCTGTAGAATCAGAGGGTGCAACACCAGTGCAAAGAGAAGGGTACCCAAAGGATCACCTTGCTGAACCCCAGAAGCATACCATATGTAATCATCCCCCAAGTATAATCTTGCAGACTGACAATACAAATACTCGACCCAAGGGGAAATAGCGGGGCAGCGAATGCAAACCTCTCTTAACATAGTAGTCCGATCAACCATAATAAAAGCATTCTGAAAATCTACTAGCAACATAGAAAGAGATGTATTGTCACCGTTAGCATATATCATGCGATTAACAGCATGCAAAATTGCCTCTGCTCCACCAGGGACACCGACCCCATACTGAAAATCCTGCAAGTACCCTACCACCTCTTTAGAAACCCCTTTCATTGCAATTTTGGAAATAAGACGTCGCCAAACCATACCCACAGCTATCGGACGAATGCTATTATCTGGCTTAAGAAGTGGAGTGAGTGGAGCACTCGCTATGAATTCTGCTAACGGCTGCGGACATTGTCCCTGTAACCACAGATTCACCACCGAAGCCAAGGAATTTAACAAGTTAGATGATATAGTTGCTACAACACCACTCATGGCATCTAACAAGTCCTGAGCACGGAGACCATCACAACCACAAGAAGTACCTTTCGAAAACGACTTAATACATGACAATAATGTGTCTCTCTCTACTAATAAAAAGAAACAGTTGGTCTTATAGGTGGTTATCGCATCGGGTGTTTCTCCTTTAATGCATGCACAGTCTATGCAGTATTGGAGGCAACCCCTGATGATGATAACACTTGTACCGCTGTAGCAAAATATCCATTGGCAATTTTCTGTAAGCATTGACACACATTCTAAGTGGGGATGGATTTATTGGTTGACTGGATTGAAGGAGGCTCTATTACAGACTCTAAGAGGTGAAACATCCCACCAAGCTCATTCCATGCCAAAAGCATGGAGAATCTGTTTCTGCTGAAGATTTTTTCTAGTACCAGAACGGTGTTCCTGACAATTCTATGGTTGAAAAACTTGCAGAGTACAACGTGGCAGCAGAAGGAGACGAACCCAAGACATAACTGAACCAGGATCAACCGTAATATCCCAGAGAGCAGATTTAAGTGCACTAGAAAAAGCCAAACAACAAGCACGTGGTATACTTTTCGCAGTACGAAAAGGTAAACGGAATGCACTATCAAGTAATGTCTCATCAAGATGCGAAGCAACACCAAGCGGATAAGGGGTATCACCGTCACCCCTGTGTGTCGTGAGTGTAAGATCCGTAGTGTTGGGCTTAAAAGGTGGCTGCAGTATACCCACAATGACACATGTGAGTTCTCCACTCTCCATCAAAACAGGTGGTTCTATGGTATCATCTGGGTGACGACACGATATACCAAGTGCGTGGATATTAACTACTAATTGGCCAAGTTAAATATTAAGCATTTAAGCCTACTACTTTCTTTTTTTTTGGGCAAACTTGAGGGTATTCACTTGAATACTCTGGTTATACACTGGGTCTGCCCATGCCAATGGGAATAATATCATTCTTAGGAGACTTAGGCGGCATTATCAAAACATTCATTATCTATCAAGTGGAATTTCTTGTACCATTCGCGAAACAGTACAGATGGAGAGTTGTTAGTTTGAACTGACTTAGCGAAATGAATTTGGGCTAAACGTGAGTGAAGGATTAAAGCATAACATGTTTTGGACACCTATTTGCATGCAGAGATTGTTTTGAGTAGTAATTTTGATATAATGTCCAAAACTATGTCGATTGGTTGCTCTGAAAATCCATATTTTTTTTTTGCTTAACATATATATATATATATATATATATATCATAATAATAATAATAATATAGGAATACACTTAGAATCCAAACAACATTTTGGAAGAGTACCCATATTAGATGAGCTAAGCGCCCATTTTGCAAGATCATGAGCCTCTCCATTAAAACATCTTCTTAACTAACTAAAACATGAATAATTAAATTTACTAGAAACTATAATAATGGATTTAGCTATGATGTGTAACGACCAAGCCAAACTGGACTCCTGGGCCTTCAAGTTGTTGATGACATTGGTGTTATCGCATTCAAACACAAAATTTCGCCCCCCTAAATGTTTTGCCAGCTGCATTGCTACCTCAACTGCTAGAAGTTCACTCTCTTTAGTTGATTTTGCCTGAAATCTCCTTATTGCAGTAGCTACTAGAGATCCCTCCTCATTCCATGCCATGGCAGCAGTAGCACCTGACAGAGTCCTCTTATATTGAAAGCCGCATCAAACCTGACAGTTACATAATCAACTAAGTGAGCTGGTTGACACCTACTAACAGCCAAATTAGTATTATTACCACTTATAGAAGCTATAGCTTGCACGTTAATGTGATTATTGCTATTTCTATTTACAGAATTAGAGCTAGGGTTAAGAGTTTCCCTTTCAAAGGCTTTAAGTCTTCTATCCCATTTGATTTTAGTGCCTGTCAGGATTGCATCTCTGTCCATAGCCCCTTTGTCAAACTTTTCTAAGTTTATGTTGTCCCACATAGCTTGTAACAAGGTGCAAGCATACACCCCCAGGTTTGCTATATCAATGTCTTTGTTTTCACACCATTCCATAATTTCATCCACCCATCTCCTTGAACTCCATCCATGATAAACCTATGTTCTTAACCCTAGTGGTGAAGCAAACCACAGAGCTTTAGCCTAGTCACACTCAAAGAAAATGTGTTAATGGGTTTCTTCCTTTCTAAAACAGAATCCACACATGGTATATGTATTCCTTATCCTCTTCTGTATTTTCTCTCCAGTAGGCAAAATATTCATATACATCTTCCACATGAACACTTGTTCTCTAGCTACTACCTTTGCTCTCTAAATTCTTTTAATAGTTTTAGGTTGGAAAGTTGAGTCACAAACTTCCCAATCCTTAGCTTTTAGCATGTTGTGGGAAGATTTAACAGAGAATTTACCCTTAGAGTCATGCCACCAAGTTAACTCATCATCCCCTCCTTCTTGGGGTCTGATATGTGTCCTTTTGATAAGCCCAGCCACTACAGGGTCAAAAACTTCATCTATTAACTGGTCATTCCACCCAGTTCCATCTGCCGTCATAAGATGTTTGACTTTCCAATATTTTTTAGCCCCCACAGGTGGGTGCAAGTCCTGTAGTAGGATAGTTTTATCATTAAACATCAACCAAGGATCAGAGAAGACTGAAGTATGAGCTCCATCTCCTTTCGTCCATATGGACTCTTTGTTCACAAGATCGAAACTCTTATTTACCCTTTTCCAAAAATAGGAACCATTGGAGGGTAGATTTTTGTTCTTTTCCCATACCTCTCCTACCATAAACAACATTGAAAGTTTGGTAACATATAGAGCTTTTGTCATTTAATGCTCTCCAACTTTGCTTAATCAAGAGAGTCTTATTCATATTTGAGAACTTTCTGAAACCTAATCCCCCTAGAGAGTTAGGCTTACAAAGTTTATCTTACTCAATAGTGTGGATACTCTTTAATTCCTCATGTCCATGCCACCAGAACTCTCTACACACTTTATCGATATTATCACATACAGATATAGGGAGGGAGTAGTTGGGTTCTCAAATGTATAGGTGTCTCAAAACTAGGTGCCGCATAAATTTCAGAGAAAAAATAGAAGATGCCGACATTTGATATGCCCAAGCATTCCATAATATTTCGTTGTATGAAAGTATGAAACCCTGTAATACCTCATCGTTTACAGTTTACTCCTCTGGAGTCAGATCGCATACCTTCGTTAAACCCCAGCCAAAAAAAATGCTACGTCTCATTTCACCCCGTCGTCCATTACACAAACTTAACTTGTTGATCAACTCTTCTAACCACACACTTAAACTCACACAATGTGTTTCTCCTTATTCTCCTCCTTCGTCTTCGCTTCATACACATCACCCACCTGAACTCTTTTCTGCTATAAGCTTTGCTGCTTATCAAAAGGACTCAAAACCAGGTAACTACTGTACAACCATTTCTCATTACGTTTTTGGGTGTTTTGTTGTGTGGGTATTTATTTTATTTTGGTGAATCTTGAAACAGCACCATATGAAAATTTGAAGAAGAAACTGGAAGGTGCTGGGATTAATTGTGATACATTTAATCTTGGAGAGAACAATAATTTGATATGCCCAAAGGTAAAATATATTTAGTACTGTTTTACATTTATAGATAGGCAGTATTACTCTCTTCTTGTTTGTGTACTTAAATAGATTTGTGCGATTCTATTTTTAAGTAATCAGTGATAATGAGCCAACATTGACTGGTTGAATGTAGCCAAATTAAGTGGTTTTATTTATTCACTTCTTTAATCTTGCGGTAATTGATGTTGGATGTGAATAAAGAAAACAATAATGAGACAAGGACAAAATTATAGGTAATAACCAAGGCACGGATTAGGCTGTCTTTAAGGAAAGATTTCGTCCCTTCCAATGGTGCAGAAAGGCAGCAGTGGCGTCTTCCTCACATGATTCAATGGTTAAGAGCAGTCTGACTTTGCACTAGAACAGACTACCCTCTAGAACAGCAATATAACTCTCTCTGGCGGCTGAGAGGAAGAAGAGAAGAAGAATAGGATAGGATCGAGTTCTGTTTCTCTGAGATGGGTTTCTTATAAATTGTATAATTGTATCTGCTAAGGGCCACAGCCCCTGTATTTATAGAGGTAGGTCAGTCACAGCAGTCCCAACTCACCCAAGGACATGGTCGGTCAAGAGACCAACTCATACTAGGACACTGAAACCGATCTCACAGCAAAATAATTGTTTAGGCTTTTGGTTAGCCACTACCTACTAGACAGTAAGCCCATGCCCAAACCCGACCCGACACGACGCGACTCGGCTTGGTGTGGTGCAGGCGGGCGTGTGGCTTTGGGTGAGTCCTCCCTCCTAACACAAAAACATTTGTACCCTAAGGGCACGCCCTTATGGTAGAGGAATTCCTCATATACCTCACTTGCTAGTGGTGGTTAACCAATGTGGGACTATCCACAATGCACTAAAGTGGAGAGAACACACTCTGTTCATCTCCATTTTGCACACACACACACTAGTATTTCAAAATACTCATAGAGATTCCAACAATTGATTCCATTGTATACAGTTAGGGTCTGCGTTCAGTAAATGGTTTAGACTGTCCGATTTTAGTTAAAGAACTAGGTGGTTCGGCATTCTGGATGTGGATTATTTTTGGATTCCTAGTATCTTAATAAAATTATTTAATTTGTTAAAAGTGGAACTGACCTGAACACCTGCCTTTTTCTTATTTTTCGATTCCTTAGTGTGATGGTGGAGATACTAAGGAGAAGACCTTCTCACTGTTTATTTCTCTAGATGCGTAAGTTTTTCTTTTAGCTTTTGTCATTTCATGTTATGTCCCTTTTCCTGATCTTCCAGCCCTCCTCTTTCCCCTCCGTTCATCTATTTCATTTTTCCTTATTCTTGAGTGCCGTAGGAACCATGCTACGTGGCACTGTTACAGAGCAGAGTGTGGTTGGAGTGGCAATGTTAAGGTATGATTTGTTGTTATTTGATTTTTTTAGAACTTAGTGGTTCAACGTCTGAAAAAATCTTGTAGCTTGCTGAGTTATAGTTGGTTGTGCTTAGGCCTTTGAAAGTGGCAAGGCCACATATGGTAACCCAGAAGAAGGTGCTAAAGGAATGGATAGAAAGATTGCTAACCTAAAGGAAATGAAACAGAGTTTGCTTAAATGGAAGCTTTCCCATCCCTCTGGAACTCTAGATGTATATCGCAATTGGATGAGGAGCGCACGCAATATTTAAATACAATTACCAAAAGCAGGATATAATGTTGGAGAAAAAGCAGGGTGAGCATCAAGAACCATAATAGTGGGCACCTCAAGTGGTAGAAACTGGCTGCACTTATTGAGAGTTTGTTACATCAGGTTGGCAACCTGGGTTTTGTGTTATTTTCATCAAAATAATGCTGCATCACATGTAACCTTTTTCATTTGGATTAAGCACACTTTTATTGCACGTACTATTTCTTCTACTTCAGCTTCATTTCCATTTCTTGCGGTATCTGAACGACTTTGTACCTAGACGGCTAGACCATAACCTCAAAGTTACCATAAAATGATGAAAAGTAAATTGCTAAATGCAGGCGATATGTACAATATGTACATAACCTAGACCGCATACAGTATAAAGTTCAGCCATCCTAAGTGGCTTGCTCTTTTTGATAATGAATCTGCTATTAGGTTCCCTTATCTGTAAGTATGAATCAGCCAAACATGGGGATCGACTCAGGTGGTAATATTATGGGTAGTCTGAACTAAACCGTGTAGCAATCTACAATCAACCTGGATAACACTTCCTAAAGTTGTTTCTGAAATTCAAGTTTCAATGATATCATCAGAAATACCCGGTAAAATTCTTTTAGCTTCCAATGTAAGGGATACTTGAAAGTTAAGCATCTCTGAGTATTTTCCAATTCCTGTAATCATGGATGCTCTATAACAGCTCATACTTGAACTTCATCTACTGGGAGGTCTTGAGCATTTTTCGTAAGAGAATAACCTTTTTTTTAACCTTGCCAATGATGTATTCGTTGTTTTTTTTGCCAATGATGTATTCGTTGTTAAGCTCGTCTAGTGTGAAGTTCTCCATAAACGATGGATCAACCTAAAGTTTCAACAGTACAACCGTACAAGACATCCCATACAACCATCCGTTTGTGCTGTGAATAACTTGCGTTCAGTTTGACTGCATATCCTGCATTTATCTCTCAAAGCCCAAGATTTCCAGCAAACCAAAACCAGTTGCAATAGCATCATCATAGTGAATGGGTCATTTCGGCAGAATTACATACTCCTATGTAATGGGATTGCATATATAGCAAGGCGATTCATTATAGTAATTTTCATAACAAATCAAACCATTAACTGAACCAACTACTCCATAAAAGATTTCCTGGGATCTACTATAACGTAATCAAAGTCACTATAAATCCACTTTTAAAAGTTATTTGAATTCAAGTTGGTATGCTGTTAAATACTAACCAACTACTCCATAACGTTGTTATTTGAATTCAAGTTGGTATGCTGTTACTAAGGTTGCAAAGTCATCAATTAAGTGAAGTTTCTTGTACACTCCACAAAAAAATATACATGGAGAGTTCGTTTTAATTGATCTAGAATAATGAATTTTGGCATAAAGAGTGTTAAGGATTAGAGCATACCATGTTTTGCATACCCATTTGCAATTTGAGATTGTTTTGAGCGGTAATCTTGATACATTATCAAAGAAAAAATCGACTGGTAGCTTACTAAAAAATCTATCTATCCTCCTCTTCGTTGATGATTTGGATGCTTTCTTTTGTTTGTATGGTGATATTATCTAGATCTACTTCTTCGGAAACCATCGACCTTTTTTCACCCAAATCTCTTCCTCTACTTCCTGCTTTCTACTCATCTTCTTTGCCCGCCAAGCAATAACCTTTTTTTTTTGGTGAATATGCAAGCCATCTGTAAAACTTTAAATTTCTTACTGTAACAAGACATGCCATAAATCCATAAGACAACTCCTGCATATTTTCATTAGTAATGCATATGAAAAACAAAAAAGCAAGTAAAAAAACTAAACTTATATCACAAAAGTCTAGAATGCCTAGGTGAACCAACAAATGCAACTGATTTCTATGGGGGCAGAAAATACAGACATAAAATTTGAATGCAAGGACCAGTGTACAAGTTGACAGGCCATAAGAATTGACTACATCACATATATCAAGATCATAGCTCCAAATTCTATGATTGTCTATCAACCTATCTATCCCACTTGAAGTCGTAGATTGCAAAACAAAGACATGTCCAGCTTTTAGACCCCGATTGCTTGATATACATGGGAAGAGTGACAACATGACAAAACAGCAACTCACGCAAATTCAGTGAAGAACATTTGTGATTTGAACAACATTCTCACAGACTTAGAAAAGATTTCCATGCTGCAAATCCCCATACATTCACCTTCTTGTAATCCTTATATGCTTCCTGTAAAAGAGTAAAGAATGAGATAAGTACAAAACATCCAGAAAATTGAGAAGTCAATAATTGAGGTTGGGCGATAGAATCTAAACTCATGACTTGGGGAAAAAAAAAAGCAAGTGGAAAAACAGGAGTTACAGAGGAAAGGGAAGAACACAAATATATTATAGTAGCAATCTCCAGATGAGCAAGAAACTTTTATAGAAATTGGAACATATTAAAATTGCTCTTCTTATCAAACAAATCAAGTTCTAGTACATACGCAAAATTAACATGTCATTTAAGATTTGGTATTACTTACATTAGTGTTTATGATCATTACTAGTGAAAAAGCAATGGCTTGAATATAATTAAAGCACTAGACTTTTAGAGTTTTAGAGAGAGCTATTGATTCATCCCAAGGGGCATCAAGACTAATATGTCCAGGCATAGAAAAGTCTTCAAGGACACCAATAAGGGACTGCTCAGTATACATCTGGACCTCATTCCCATCTTTTCATAAATTTCTTGAATCTGAATCTCCGCATACTCATGAAATCAAATACATACCCACATGCAATCTGAACAGTGGCAGATGCACAACGACATTTATCAAAATCAGAGCTCTAAATCTGACAATTATAAGTCAACCTACCTAGGCCAATTCAAGCTCTGGTATTGCCAAACAATAATGAGGCAAAAAAATGAGTCACAACATGACATAAAGAACAACTGGAGACAATCTGAGAGAAAAGGTTTGTTTTTTTTCAGACGTACGCCTAGATAGGATTCCCATGTATTAATCTCGGTTCTTAATTCTTCTATGCCTGCTGAAAATGAATACAGAACCCCGATAATAGCCAAGGCCCAAAATTTCGATATCGGTTAATATATCGGTGTACTCAAAAACTGAGATATATCGGATATCTCGGATATATCGAATATCTCGGTTTTTTTGGTGACCAGTCTAAAGTTTCTAAAATATCGGATATCTCACCGATATATCTCGGATATCTCGCCGATATATCTTAGATATTTCGGATATTTCGGAAATTTCAATATTAAGTTATTAACAATTGGTCAAAAAGTCAACTGATATATATCGATTATCTCGGAAATATCGATTATATCGGCGATATAAACTTTCATATCGGAAATTCCAATATATCTCGGAAAAAAAAGGGTTCAATATTCGGTGGATATATGTCGAAAATATCAATATCGGTGTACCAATTTACCGAGATATATCGGCGAGATATCGGATATCTCGGCGATATTTTGGGCCATGATAATAGCAAGTCTAAGGGAGGGCTGCTAAAAGGGGCAGCATAGAACTTTTAGCAGGCCCAACCATATTTAGCATGCCATAACCAAAAAACCATTCCAATCACACATTTTAGCCGTTGTTAAGTTCGGGAGACAGACGACATAACCAAAAAACTAAAAAACTCTGCCGTCTATCTATTAAATTGCAACATACGGCAAAGACTATACCGTCTGTATAGAGCAGTTACTAAAAACGCGAATTTCTTTTTCTTCTCCATTTCTCTCTTCTCTTTCGTTCTCGCGGCCTCCTCTATAAGGTAGGGAACATGTTGGGTTTGGGTCGGATATAGTTATATTCGAATCCGAACCCGAATAGTTTGACAATATCCGAACCCGAATCCGAATAAAACCGAAATTTAATATCCAAACCCGATCGGATAACACTAAAAATTCAAAAATAGCCCAAAAATTATATCCAAACCTGAATCCGACATACCCGAACCCGAACCCAACCCAAATAAATAAACATATATGAAAATGCATCCAAACCCGATGTATTCGGTAATCAGGTTGGGTCGGATTCGGGTTTACCCGACCTGATTCCCTGCCCTACTCCTCTCTCTCACCTCAATTTCTGTTTTACATTTTGATATACATTCACCAGGTATGAATTATTATAACTTTGAAATTCGATTTTATTGAGTTTATTTTGATTAATTGTGAGGTTATTTTGATTAGTTTAATTTTGATTGAGGTTATTTTGATTGAATGTTGACTATTGGAATTGAATATTGAATTGAATTGATGTTATAATTGAATTGAATTGATGTTAGAATGTTGAATTTTAGAATTGATTGAATTGCAGGTGCCACGCAAAATAAGTAACAAGGGTAAAAGATTTTTCGGTCGAAAATCAGGTAGTAGATTGACACAAGCTAAGAGTCGACGTCAGTACTAAACGTCAATAAGGATGAAAACATCAATGAAGTCTATAATTTGTAAAACCCTCCAGTCATTGAATTTCCGGACCCAGTCGATCCACTAACACATGCTACATTGGCTAGAAACTAGAAAACTCACATATCTCATCGTGTAAATATGGTAAGCATTTTATCGTTAAATTTGATTTCTTTAACATCATAATTTGCATTTTCTTTAATTTTAATGAATAAATGTTTTGAATAAATATTTAGGGAGGGGGGGGGGGGAGATGAAATTGCGGTGCTGTTGGGCATCCGTGAATAATTGTTAGAAGACATAAGAAATAAAATTTTACAATCTCCGTTTGGGTCATTGTTTCGATGTGGTTATCAAAACGCCGACTGTAGTTTGATATATGTTTTGATCGAGCGGTGGTGGGATACAACTCACACTTTCCACTTTCCACAAGGCGAGATAGACATTACTCCAATGGATGTTACTATGCTCACGGGAATGAGCGTAGGAAGAGGAAAGGCTGTTACGTTTGGAGAAGGTCGGTTCGCGACTTTTGATTATGCACAACAGTGTTGGCCGAATATAAGGCCAGAGCATTGGGCTAAAGGGGGTATCAACTCTTTTTGTGAATGAGTTCATGGAGAAGACGAAAGAGAGTGACGAAGGTTGGTGCTCGACGGGTACAGATCAGGAGAGATATTTGGGAGCATTCTACTTTTACTTAATCACGCAGTGTTTCTTCCCCACGGGTGATAGTTCACTGAGATTAGGTTGAATAGAGTGTTTGTCATGGTTAGAATACATGCATCAGTATGATTGGGGTGGTGCTATGTTTGGAGCTTTGATTTAAGCGTTGGATCAAGCGTGCCGAGTCACAGCTAATGTTGCGTATGGTCAATGTGGTGGCTTCACCCCTCTTTTACAAGTAAGTTTTAAATTTTTAGTATTATAACTTTATGATAGTATTATAATTTTTAAATTACGTACAAGTTTGATTTTGATTTTTTTTATGATAGTATTGGTGGCATGAGTACGTACCTACCATGGCTACTCTTCTGAGACCGAACATGGACTGTGATATCGTCCCACGGATTAGAGCATGGATGAATGACTTTAAAGATTGCCGAAGTGGTCAAAGACGCCACAACATTCACTTAGATCGTAATCAACTCGAAACTAGGACGGCATTGGCGATACAGTGGACACCATGGTTTCATACTTGATATATGCAATTAAATGTTGATGATGTGGAGGGAGATACGATGGATGATGTTTGGTTACGTGAGGCGATTCACCATGTATGTCATTTGTATAATCTTATAATGCGCCAAATCGTCTTTGAGTTTGGAGGTATCATCGTGTGGTACCTGGGCGATATGTGTTAGCACCAAATCGTTGGGACACCTTACATCCCATACCCTCCTCCGGAAAATATGTGCCTATTGGGAAGAGCCAGTTAGTGGAGGTCCTATCTTAGAATGCATGAAGACTTGTGGCCACAAGCTTCTCTATATTTAGATGTGAATGGTGACTACGATAGTTACTGGGATCGCGTCTCAAGGGGTTCTATATTGCCTGCTAACATATACAAAGTTGCTAACATGGACTTTGTGGGACATAAGGCTATTAGAAGTGATTTGCGTATCCCCTGCTGAGCCCTACTCTTCATCTCAAGATCTTTACGAGGCTTTTGTTCCAGCTCCTTCGATCCGGATAACCCATGGAGCTATGACATAGTTACATCTCAAGGAATGCATGTCGCCATACCTATACCTCATGTTGCTCAAAGTTATCTTCCGAACCTTGTCCCAAATTTTGACACTCTAGATGAGGTTAGTATTTGGTTTATATTTTGAAACTTGAATTATATTTGGTTTATAGTGATGATTTTTCTTAAAGTTATTGATTTTTTTTGTAGGCTACACTTAGAACGCGATATGCCGAGTTGCAACTAATGATGCATGGGATGCGCGATTCGTTTATGACTACATCCGACGAATACTATCATTATTTGGTGGCCGAGCGAGAAGAGAAGAAAAAGACACATGATAGAGTCGCGGAGTTAGAAGCGTAGGTGCTAGAACTGACATTGCAAGAATCACGGCGAGCGAGTAAATAAAAGAAGAGGCAAGTTGGTGAGGGTTCGAGCGGAAATTAGTTTAGAATTTGTTTTTATGTGTGTTTTGATTTACTTCTATGGATTTTGTTTAGTTGAATGAATTGAATCATATTTGTTTAATGAATGAATTTTGGTTAGTTGAATGGATGTGTGGATTGTTGAGTTGTGGAATGAATGGTAATGGATTGTGGAGTGAGTGGAATGAAATGAATTGAGTGGAATGGATATGAATTTGTATATGAAAAGAAGAACAAGATTTATCAGTTTTTGCGTCTCCCAGGTACAGACAGCAGAAACATTTAATTAAAACGAGAGACAGACGACATAGTTTCTGCCGTCTGTATATAAATAACCAACAGACGGCAGAAATTATGTCGTCTGTATCTCGGAACTTATTATGACAGCTAATAGCGAAGGTCTTAACTTTGGCTGGGTTTTTGACTCCTTCCAAATTTAAGACCCTTTTAGCAGCCCCATTGGAATGACATTTTTGTGGTTGGGGTACTATATTTGCCTTTAGTAGCCTATATAGCCCTCCATTGGACTTGCTCTAAGTACGAAAGGTTGAGTAAATTGGGTTGAGTAAATTGGGAAGTCATATAACTAAGGTAAAAGAGGTTGGGTAATAGCATTATCATTTAAAGTCCATGGCTTCAAAAACAACTGTATAAGTAAAAAGTGACAAATGGAGTTATAGAGGGGAAAATGGAATGTTTATTTACTTGTAGTAGTAAACTACAGATAGCAAAAACCTTTCAACTCTAGAAAAAATATTGGACCCGGTCTTATTTTCATACTTGTCAAGTTCTAGTACAAATACTAGATTATGATGTCAGCAGAGATTCGATATTATGGATAGGTGTTTAAGTCCATTACTAGTAAAAAAGTAATGACAGAATCTAACAAAAGCACTCAATGGTAAAGAGAAAGCAAAATATGCAGTCAAAGACAACTTTATCGGCTCAGCCTAAGGTTGGGTGCAATGGCTCCACGTTCCCTCAAAAGCGGAGGGAGTGGCTGTGGTTTTTCCCACATATATAGAGAGTGTTATTGAGGAATACAGAGTGCATTCCACGCCACTTGAAATAACGCCCTAAAAACCAAAACGGCGCCACTTGAAGTTGCGTGGAATGGAGTCAATTGTTTTGTATCCCTACAAAGTTAGAAACTAATTATGACCAAAATTATTTTGTGTCCTCACCAACCCAAACGGTGCCACTTGAAGTGGCATAGAATGGTCCGAACCATTGGACACCAAAATTGACTCTCCATCTTCAAAACACTGTTTTTTGGTGGATTGGAGATAGAGGGTGGATGCACCATTGGACTCAGCCTAAGGGAGATCAAGACTAAAATGTGAACTCCCTTCAAGGACACCCCTAACCATAGGGTTGCCAGCATAAGAGTATATTTTGCCCTTAATCCCATTTTTCAATGAATTCCTCAATTCCGCATCACCTTGACTTGTATTAAGTAAATAAAAGCCAACCCTGTATGCAATAGGATCAATGTTGTTCTAAGAAAACTTAGGAGCCATTATGCACTTTGTAACATAAATGCAGATATTGTAGGGTGATCGTTTAAACTAATAGTTAAAGTTGGGGGAGAAACAAAAACAAGCAATTAACTAAGCCCACTACTTCATAAACATTAATGGCTCTCTGCTATCCATAACATAGCATTAGTAACCATAACGTATTAATCAAATAAGATTACATCCCTATTTTAAATTAAGGGAAAACAGCTAGAGCATGAAGATAATAATGGTCGTATTGCTTTAGATCTAGGAATACAAAACTTTCGGACCGGGACATATTTCGACCTGGGCGCTCACGACCGTGCTATGGCGAGTAAGGGAAAAGCTGTTGCTGGAGAAAGCTCTAAGGCTGGTGCATTGGGGAGGTGGGGTGGTGACCTGGGAAGCGACTTCGTCTATACTGGGAAGACGGGGAAGAAGCGTGCAATGAAATGATCTGACTGCAGCTTTGGGTCGGCACCCATAGCTAATTGTCTCTTGGAAGGGATTGTCTTGGAAGGTGATAAGGAAGAGTTGAACATCCAAGATTTGGACAAGACTTTGGAGACCAAGGATATGGCTTGCTGTTTGGTAAGCTTTTAATATTCTATTGTCCCTTTTTGTCTTATTGGCGAGAGTAACAATGATGTTTCTATTTGTAGTTTCTTGCTGGGTATCATAAGTTGAAGCACACGGACCAAGTTATGGAAGCTATGGAAAATGATGTGGGCAAGATAAAGAAGGACCTGTTGAGCTTGCAGCTCACTTAAGAGGCTGAGAAGAAGGACTGGAGGATTTGAGGAAACTGCATCAAGATGCTGTATCTGAGATGTCGTTACTGGTCAGTTCGATGGTTGACTTGCAAGAAAGACTTGGAGCAGTAACTAAGTATACCAAGCAATGCAAGTTGGTTGCACGACATGCTCAGCAAGTATATGACCGAGTGTGCCAAGATTATGCGTTTATGGAGGAGACGTACTTTCAATTGAAATAAGAGCGTGAACGTGGGGCTCTAGGTGCAAGTGTGTTTGTCATACCTGGAGATGCTAGTAACACTCCGTCTACCAGTACTGTTCCTGCTGATCGAGCTATCGTACCTGCTGATGATAAGCATGTTACTCCTGGTGCTTGACCATTGCTTCTACATTTCTTCTTCTTTGGTGAGGTTTTTTTAATGTTTCTCTAATTTCAGAGTTGTAAGTGGTTGTAAAACAATATAATTGGTTTCCTGGGTTTGCCTGAGCAGTTTGCTTTTGAAATGGTTGGGGCGTGGCCCAGATACATTAAGAGCTGATATCCTGGGGAAACCTGGGCAGTTCGTGTTATTGACAACATAGCGAACTAGTGTCCACATAAGTGGCCGTTCGGTTATTTTGAAGAACTGGTTTCCTGAGTGTGTTCAGGCAGTTTGTTTGTTATGCACATTATGGAACGCATGATGTTTACTTTCATCTGAATGCTTATTGCATATATTTTTGTAGAAATTTGACCTAGAAATATATATCCCGTTGTCTAGGAAGACATAGGATGCTATGAAGCGTTTGAGTGTACTTCTCAGGAGAGCATTTTGACTGTTCTAGAGAACGTTCTGCACTAAGTTGATCCCAGAGTTCGATGTTATTAACTAGTGAGAAGTGCTGGAGCTATGAAGCCCTTGAGCTCGAGTGAGCGTTGTAGCTTAAGTAAGCGTGTTGCTCTTAAAGAGCAGTCTTCACTAAGTTAATCCTAGCAATGTAGGTTTTGAACTAGTGAGAGGTGTGTGAGCTATGTAGCCCTGAGCTCGAGTGAGCGTTTAGTCATTCAGAACGTTTGAGCTTTGGAGAGCGTTTAAGTTCGTTTGAATGTTTTTCTCTTTGAGAACATTTTGCACTTAGTTGCCCCTAGAAGTATAGGTCTCCAACTAACGAGCAGTGTTGAGGCTAAATAGCCTATGAGCTATGTAGCCCTGAGCTCAAGTGAGTGTTGTGATGTGGAGAATGTTTAAGGCCTGTATAGTGTTTTAGTTCGAGTGAGCGTTTTGCTCTTAGAGAGCGAGCTATGCGTCGACTGATAGCGTTGAGAGATTGTGGTGCTTGATACAAATTAACAATTATGTGTATAAATGCTAAGAGTAAGACTCAAGGAAACAGAATTCTTACTGATAAAATTTCTTTAACAAGAAAGTATTCCAAGGACGTGGAAGTGGTTATCCATCTTGGGTTTTGATCCAATATGCTCCATTGCCAACGACTCGTTCCACTATGTAAGGGCCTTCCCATGTTGGTGCCAGTTTCGAGTCACTCTTAGTTTTTTTCAAGACTAGGTCTCCTGGTTGGAAACTGCGAGGGTTAACTCACTTGTTGTACATCTTCCTCAGAGTTTGGTGGTAGGATGCCACTTGAATGGCTGCTAGGTCGCGCCGTTCTTCAAGTAAGTCGACCTCTCGAGCAAGAATGGAGTCATTCTGACCAGATTCAATGATCTCAAATCGAGTCGTTGTAATTGTCAGCTCAGTAGGGATGACGACCTCAGTACCGTAGCATAGTGAGAATGGTGATTCACCTGTGCTAGAACGAGCTGTCGTTCTATGAGCCCATATGATGCTTTCTAGCTGCATTGGCCACTGGCTTTTGTTCTTTTTGATCTTCTTTTTCAAGTTTTCTAGAATTGCTTTGTTACTAGCTTCTGCTTGACCATTGCTCTGAGCGTACTGGGGAGTGGAGAATGCGTGAATGATCTTCCACTTAGCCAAGAATTCTTTGACTATTTTTCCCTTGAACTGAGAGCCATTGTCCACCACCAATGTGTGGGGGAGGCCAAATCTGGTAATGATGTTGGTCCAAATAAAGTTTCTGATATTAGCCTCTTTGACATGTGCCAATGGAATCGCTTCCACCCATTAGGTGAAGTAGTCTGTTGCAGCTAGGACGAACCGAAAGCCTGTGCTTTTCTGTGGAATGAATGGACCCATGATGTCCAAGCCCCACATGTGAAATGGCCAAGGGCTGGCAATATTGATCAGTTCGCGAGCTGGCTGAATGATGTTGTGGCCAAATGTTTGGCACTTAATGCATTAGAGTACATATTTCTTGGCATCGATTTCCATTAATGGCCAAAAGTATCCTTGTGAGATCGCTTTGTGAGCCAGAGAGTGACCTCCTGCGTGGTTTCCGCATTCTCCCTCGTGGATTTCTGCGAAAATCGTCTGACCTTGTTCTAGGCTTATGCACCTCAGATGGGTTCCTCCGGCTGATTTTCTGAAAAGTTTGTCGTTTACTAGGCAGTAGCGACCTGACTGATATTGAACTTGTCTGGCCTTTGTTCAATCTGCTGGTGCTTTGTCGAGCTGGATATAATCTATGATAGGCTGCATCCATGTTTGACTCATCTTAGTGTCAGAGAGTGGGCATAGGTCGGTAACTTCTAGGACGTGCTTATTTTAGTAAGCAGGTCGATCGACTACTTCGTTGAGTAGCTTCCTGGGGTCACAGTTGGGTGTTTGTGTCGCGAGGTACGCCAAGCTGTCTGCGTGGCGATTCTCTTCCCGTAAGAAATGTTGTATGGTGACTTTTTTGAAAGACGGTAATAATTGATCTACAACTTGAAGATACTTAGAAATGTTACCTTCATTGGTGGTATACTCACAGGCGACCTGACGAACAACTAGTTGTGAATCGCTAAAGACCTTGAGCTCCTAAACATCGAGCTATAACGCCATACGGAGTCCCATGATCAGGGTTTCATACTCCGCTTCATTGTTGGAAGTCGCAAAATCGATGCAAACTGACTTTTCCATTATAAAACCATTTAGTGACACTAGGACTACTCCGACTCTACTGCCCCCTGGATTGCTAGCTCCGTTTACAAAGAGTGACTATACTGACGGGTCTAGTTGTTTAGAGGTCAGGGTGTTTGTAACGCCCGTATTGGTAATTTGTATTTATTTATTTATTAATTAATTAATTTATTTAAAATTTGTTAGATTGGATTTGGGATATGTGGGCCTGATTTCTGGGCCCGAGTCTGTGTTGGGCTTAGGTTTCAAACCCAGGTATATATATTCATATTTTTCCCAGAGAATAGGGTTTTTTGGATAAAAATAAAATAAAATGGAGGCGGAGAAAAAAAAAACTTGCTTGCTAGAAAGTTGGAGCGCAATGATTTGGACTATGAGGGATTGTGCGAGCAAGCTTGGGAATCTGTTTTCTCGCATAGTTTTCTTCTATATTCTTTTTCGCGATAACATAAAGGTGAGTAGTTTAGCTTTCTTTTTTTTTCTCGTCTATAGTCTATACAGAGATAACAACTTTACTGTAGTACAATGTTTCTGCTTATTTTTCTGCTATTTCTCGTTTATGATTATTCGGCTTGTTATTGTTAAAACCGGTTAGATTGTTGGGTTGTTGAAAACTCTTAAGTGATTGTTCATGGAGGCGCATGCCCCAAACACCGTCCTCTCCTTTATACTTTTGAACGGTGATACTGTGATACTGTGGTGGTGTGGATTTTTCTTTTGAACTGTTATTTGGTATTATGTGTTGGTTAATTTATGTTTGGTTATTGAGGTTTGATTGGGTGGGCTGTTGGAGCTTGAAAGGCCGTTAATGGCGTCGCCCAGCCAAAGAAAGAAATCGTCCGGATTATTGTTTGAACTCTTTTTTTGTTGTGGTATGGTTGAATGATGTTTGGTTGATTAAGGGTAGATGTTGGGTTGATTTAGTGCTGGAGGGGGGGTGTTGTTGAAGCTTAGAAAAAGCTTGAATAGGTGTTAATGGCGGTTGGGGTCGAGTTTTGGAGGTGAGGGGAATCGGGTTTTTAAGGAGGGTCAAAACCGCTGGGATGAGGGTGGCTGACGAGTGGTGGAGGAGAGCTGCTGCCTGCTGGCGCTAGAGGTGAGGGAGACGACCTGTTTGGTTGGTTGGGCCTTGGGCCGAAATCTATTAGTTGGGTTGGGCCAGTTTCTATTTTATTTTTGGGTCAGACCACATTAGTTTTCTTTGGGCCGGTTTAGTTTAAGTTCTGTGGGCCGAACCAATTAAAGCTTTGGGCCAGTTTAATTTCATTTCTGTTTTTGGTTTGGGTCAGTTTCTATTTTTATTTTGGGCTGACCCATTTGACTTAAAATGGGTCAAGGTGAGTCTTTAAGGGTTTAGACTTTTGGGCCTTGGTTTTTGGGGCTTGGCTTGTTTAATTGGATTAGGACAATGGGCTGAACTGTTTTAAACATGGGTTTAGTTTTGGACTTTGATTGTGGACTATTGACTGTTTAATTATGTTACTTTTTATGTTGTAAATTTTATGGACTAATCGAATGGTGGCATGTGGTGGAAGCCTGTATAAATGGTTTGTCATTATCTAAGAAAGATTTGACGTTGATATTGTGCAATTATTGACACGTGACGAGATTGATATTTTAGGAGATATAATATTTCTAAAACGCTATAAAAATGTTATGCGGTACGTTTGGAAAAATTTGTGATATTATGTGGAATGGTGAAATTGTTGTTCTGTTAAATGAGATGATATGTTAGGATATCTATTAAATGCAATATTTTTGGAGAAATAAATGTAAACGCTCCATTATTTTATCTGTGAGATGCTACTATGAGGTATGATAGTAATTGTGGATATTTCCCATGGAATTGTGGCTTAGTGCAATAATATATTGGCACGTGAAAGAATGAAAGTTGTTATGAGATGTATTGAGATAATTCTAAATATTTTTGGCTTAGTGAAATAATTTATTTGACACGTGATAAAGTGAGATCGTTATGAGATACAAATGTATGACACCTCAATAAATTATGTAACGAAAATCCTAGAACCTAGCTACCACAACTCATGTGATTTGGCCCTTGTGATGGGCATATGTGATATGATTGGCCCTTTTGGCATTTCAGTGAATCTGAATGGCCCTTCTGGTGTAGCCTAATAGTGGCTTGATTATTCCGTTCGCAAAAATTAGAACGAGATGCGCGATATTTTATACCGAATAGTGGCAGTACTCACATAATAGTGTTCGTGTGGGGGTTACCTGGTATGCGATATCCCGCTTAGGGTAATTATGCACGGAGTGGTTCATTATGTGAGGGGAGGCATGTGGATGTACATGTTCAGCGTGGGAAGCGATTGTGGTAGCCAGGGAAACTAGGTAATATATAGAGACGACGTGATTCTAGAGACATTTGAAGAAACTCTAAACAATAATTGTGATGATATATCAAAGTGTACGTTAAATCTATAATAAATGATTGATGGTGGTTGTGAAATTGGTTCAATGAGATGATTGGAATTATGTATATGATATGTTTGGTTTATTGTAATTTATGTTACATTCACAAAGGTTTTGCAGAAGGGTGGGTTGAATTGATTATTTATGCAGGTATGACCCACTCTGTGATTTGGCTTACACCAGTATAAGTATAGAGTAAGTTTTAGTTTGTTATTCTATTATTAGATACAGTTGATCTAGTACGGTTTGAAGTTAAGGCGCTTCAGTGAAGGAACTAAATGTCTTATTATTATTGAATTGGAAGCTAAGGGGCCTCAGTGGAGGAACTACCTACCTTAATTATTGTACTTAAGGATATTGTATTAGTTGTTGAAAGTTAAGACACCTTGGTGGAGGAACTAACTGCCTTATGGATTGTGTATATATATGTATAAGTATATGTTGTATTTTAGGGCTACTCACACCAGCATTGTTTATAATGCTGACCCGATTTGCATGTTTGCTTATCAGGTGTGTTCATTAAATGAACATAGTTGATAAATCTTGACAGGATTAGTATTGAAGAAGGTTGGTTGCTGCTTGTGGTTTGCGTTAGCGTCGCATTCAGGATATGTTTTGTTTTCCCTTAAGGTGTAATAGATTTTAGTTGAGACAAATGTTGTTTTGTATTTTTAGATGTAATTATAATTAAAGAGTTGTTGAAAGAAGATTTGTATCTTAATCATATTTGAGAATTTTTGTAACGAAGAGGACTTTTGTTTATTCAAAAAAATTTATTGGTTTCAAATTATTGGAATAGTTAAATGGATAATGGGTTTTTGGAAGTTGAGAGTGCATCACACCTCGAAAATCAAGAGTCGGGAACAAATATTGTTTTTCCGATTTTGTCGAAATTAGGGGTGTGACAGTGTTATCTTCTGGTTCCCAGTTCAGGCCGTCAACTAGGAAATCTGCTAAGAAATCAACAACGACCTGACCCTTCTGAGAGGTTCTTGGGGTGAACTAGATTAATGTGGTGTTCACCGAGTTCTTCTGCCTATACTGCCATGCGAGTTGTCATGTTAGCTTTGAGAATGATCTTCTTAAGTGGCAGGTCGGTGAGCACTTTGATTGGATGTGCTTGAAAGTAGGGCCTGAATTTTTTTGCTGAATAAAGTAGTACCAGTACTGCTTTTTCAATGTGTGAGTAGTTCTTCTCAGCTGGCAATAATGTCTTGCTTATGAAATAGATCAGTTTCTCTGCGTCCTGATCCTCTTTGAAGAGAACTGAACTGATAGTGAAGTCAGACACAACTAAGTATAGCCCCAGCGTTTTGCCATCAATCGGTTTTGCCAGCACAGGTGGTGTTGTCAAATAGTCCTTGAGAGTAGAGAACGCTTGGTGTCATTGGCCATTCCATGAGAATTGTTCACCTTTCTTGGGGATTTGTAGGAAAGGTCGGCACTTGTCTGATG
The DNA here is from genome assembly GCF_015680905.1 of Coptis chinensis. Taxonomy (NCBI): domain Eukaryota; kingdom Viridiplantae; phylum Streptophyta; class Magnoliopsida; order Ranunculales; family Ranunculaceae; genus Coptis; species Coptis chinensis. Next base: position 46,132,374 of record NC_141456.1, read on the forward strand.
CTCTCGATATGAATCGGTTTAGAGTGGCCACCATTCCTGACAGTTTATGTATTTGCTGCTTTGTTTTTGGGTCTAGCATGTCCAAGAATGCTCGAATCTGGTAAGGGTTTGCTTCAATCCCACGATATGAGACTTGATACCCCAAAAATTTCCCAGAGGACGCTCCATAGAGACATTTCTTAGGGTTAAGCTTCATCTGAGTTCGTCGAAGTCTGGAGAACGCTTGCGTGAGATGATCTAAGTGATCTCCAACTTTCCTTCTTTTGACGACTATGTCGTCTATATAGACTTTCATGGTGTCACCTAACATGTCTTGGAACATATCAGTGATGAGTCGTTGGTAGGTCGTTCTAGCGTTCTTGAGGTGAATCTGGGACGCGTAACGAATAAATCCTCAAAATGAAGTTTTCTCTTGGTCGCCTATCCTTAGCTTTCATGATTTAGGTTGAAGTTTTCTCTTTTTGGGTCTTATTAGACCCATTCGAGCCCCCTTCCTAATGAAACCATTTTTGAGATTTTCGACTCTTCATTGATTGCTTTATGGAACCTTAACTTTTCGCGGGGGTTTTTAGGGCAAGGTCTTGATCAATTCCAGAGATGAAAAGCAAAAACATATTTATTTAATTATAAAAACTTACAAGTTGTACCTTGAGTTTTTGGCCTAGATCTTTTCTCCTTTGTTTTCCTAGAGTGAAACCCCCCCCAAAGATTCTCCTTTACGAGTTCGCTGCGGGGGGTTTTAGGCAAGGTCTTGACCTTAGAGATGAAGTCGTCGATTTGATTGAGAGGATCGATTACAATTGTGAGCGCCCGAAATGGTTGTTTCTTCAGTAGCTCCATCATCATACCTCACGGGGGCGGGAAACGTAACACTTGATGAAGTATTGATGGAATTGCTTGCATCTTGTTGATCCAACGGCGTCCTAAAATAGCAGTATAGGACGAGTTAACATCCAGAACGCTGAAGCGTGTGTTGATGATTACCTTGTTTTCATGTGACCCCACTAAGACAGGTAAAATGATGTCACCTATTGGGTTGGCTTGTGATCCATTGAAGCCATAGAGGGGGGCTATTGGATCGACCATGACTGACTTGGGCAAGTTCAACTCCTTCAGAGTTCGATAGAATAGGATATCACACAAACTGCCTGGATCGATCAGGATGCGTTTGATAGTTTAGTTGCTAATTTTGATGTGGACTACCAAGGCATCATTATGTAGGAGGCATACCTTGTTGTGGTCGGCTTCATTGAAGGTGACGTCTCTTGAGCTGTGGCCATTTGTGCATGGGATGGGGGCCGCTTGTGAGGAGAATTGGTAAACTTCTTGGGGGGCGCCTACTCATCTCCTTTTCTCTCTGGAGGATGTGATAGAGTCGTCCTGAAAGGTGATCATGTTGATGGTTCTGTTGATGTCTCTGTCAGAGGAGTCTAACCTAATTTTCTAATCTAGATCTAGGTATGCTTAAGAGCTAAGTCTTCTTCATACAAATGGAGGAGACCAGATCCACTTTTTCGTGCATGGGCTGAGGAGTCATGTTTTGGGCCGGAAAATCGAGCCCAAAACCCAATTTCTTCAGTTCACAGAGGCCTTTTCAGCTTGATTTGACTTCCATGGACTTTTCGCCCACTTCTGCTCCTCTGATTTGGTCAAAGCTTGAACCATTGGAAAGCTCTTTCCGAGACGGTCGTTTTGACATAAGGTAGGCCCAATTCTGAGGTCTGAGTCCAAAGATACGGACTTTGAAAGTTCTGCTGGCTTTTCTGGGCTATTTCTGCCTGCGTTGACTTTGACTTTTCAGCTTTGACCGGGCTTTAAAAGGACTTTTTAGCTTTGACAGTTTTGGGCTCTTATCAGCTTCCCTGGTGTGTCCTCTAGCCGTTTTATCTCAGGTCGGTAATAGGCAGTGTTTTTTATTTTCTCCAGTATGTAACTTAGAGATCTTGTAAGCACAGCGAACTCTCTTTTTGTTTGGTTTCGGGTGCTAGTCTGCTGACCCTGTTGCCTGGGTTGCTTGTTGGAAGATGGGGTGTTATCTGAGATCGCAGCGACTTCACCTGCTGCCTTCAGCCTTTCTTTTTCGAGGCCTTTAGCAAGCTTCATGTACTTCTCCACGCGTGCATCTGATTCGGCCCGAAGATTTCAGTCGCTTCTTTCATGAAATTGACACAGACCAGTCGATGTTTTTCCTGATCGCATTGGAGAAGACTACTGTGGCGAATGACTCATTGAGGCCGCTCTCCATGGACAATAGCTCTGTCTTGAAACATCCCAGGAAGGTGCGAATTGGTTCGTCACTCTTCTGAGACAATTGGAAGAGTGAATTGAGGTCGGTTATCTTACGTCTGTTGGGGACGTACTGGCTGGCGAACTGGTCAGTGAGCTTTTCGAAGTTGTCGATTGAGTTTGGTCCTAGCTAGTAGAACCAATCGAGAGTGCCATCCTTTAAACTTGCTGGGAACAAGCGGCATTGCAGATGGTTGAACTCCTGCGCATTGTAGAGTTCAAGGCTCTGAATGTAGCGAACTACGTGCTGACCAGGGCACGTGCTGTCGTCGTACATTGCGAACCGAGGCTGAATGAAATCATGGGGGGAGGATTTATTGAGTACCTCGAGTGTGAAAGGTGATGCCCGGTACATCTTCAACATCTTATGGATGACCTGAGTGGCGTCCTTCTTCCCAGTGTTTTGTTCGATCCGCTGGGAGAGGTTGTTGATCTGCTGGTTGACCTCATTGATCCCGTCCTCAGCGGTAACTCTGTTCGGGTCTGGGACTCGACCTGGGTGATGCTACCATTCATGGCTTCCATCTGGGCCATAATCTTCAATTGATCTTGGAGGCCTTCCATGCTTCGTGGGCTTGAAAATTAGCAATTCTAAGAAGATGGTTGGAAGTAATGGAAATTTTGAGTAGATGAATTTTTAAGAAATTCGATCCACAAACAGCGCCAATGTAAAGGTTATGTTTCGTCTAACCTTACTGGAGTAGGTAATTTGGGGGGGATGGATTGGTTAATTGGGTTTGACTGAGTTCGTATGGACGAACTGCCTACGTATCAAGTTCTCTCTCTCTGGGGAGGGGGGGGGGGAGGGGGGAACGTGAATTAGGTCAGACGTATAGTAGTTCCTCATCCTCTTTATATAGGTAAGATGCACGCGCCTCATGCTCTCCCGCTTCAGGTTAGATCTAGATCTTCAGGTCATTTATGAGCCATGATGACGAGTTATGACGGGTCAATGAGTTGCGTGCTTGAAGCTTCGGTCTTGATGATTGTAATAAAGGCTTACGTTACAAGCTGTTGTAGAGCGAGAGGAGAGAACGCTATGGAGGTCGCTTCTTGGTAAGATCGTACGTCTACTCGACTCGAGTCACTTTGAAGCGAGGTCGCAGGTCGAGTATTAGAGATTGGTTGGTGGTGACATCACTCTTGGCGAGAGTTGAATAGGTTGCTTGCCTGAGTCGAGTCACTATGAAGCGAGCTCTAAGGACGAGAATACGAGGTCTGTTGTTAGTTATGTATATGCTAGACACGTGTGTAGTATTTATTGGATGTGAATATTACTCCAACTCACATGGAGTTCATATAACGGGCAGGTTCTAGAACTACCAAAGTACAATCCTTATTTCTTCACTCATAATAGAATCATGCACACTTCTTTTCTCACGCGGTGTGTTAAATAATGTTAGAGAACACTGGAAAGTCTGGAATGTCAGAATTTTGTTTGAAAGGTATTGATATTTCTTTGTATTTTGATTGTGGGCATTTGGTACGCAGTGCCGGTAGTGGTCCACACACTAACCAAGGCTCCAAGCAGTTTTGTCGGGTTTGTAGAAGGCCGACTTCCTACAAGTTGCCACAAGTTCACACCTACATGGTGTGGAGTCTGGACCTTGTTAATTAATAGAGTACCCTAATTAATATTTACTAGACAATTTCATTGACTTTGTCAAGTTTCATAAGTTCAAACTTTTAGAGAAATTGACAATTTAACATGGTATTAAAGTTTGTTTATGTCGATCTAACGCTAGTAGTTATTTTGTTTGCTTCAGATTGCAACTTCTTCTTGATCTTGAATTGAGTAATTCCTATACTTTTGTTTATTTAACTAGGCATTGCTAGCACTCAGTGGCAGTGTCAATAAATTTAGCTGTCTATTTGATGCTTGAGTGCCTTCTCCCCCTTTTTAACTGTCGAATAAGTGCATGAATTTATACCCAAGAAAAGTATTTCTGAGATTGGATAGGCATGGGCGCATGGCACCATTTTTCACGGATCTCAACAAATAATGTGAGATATGTAGATTCAAATAAAATGAAGTTATTTATAGGAATAACAGATGGTTGTATGACATGTCTTAGATTGTTGAAACTAAGGTCAGGTGGATTCATTGTTTACTGAGAAGGTTATATTTGCAAACAAGAAATTGGGCACAAGCCCCAGTTTCGTGTGAAAATAACTTAGTAGGACAATGATTTTCAGAAATGACTCACAAAACTAAAATCCAAGTTTTAATAGCCCACGAACCCAGGGTTTGAATTAAAATCACTCCCAAGGACAAAATAAGTTGGCCCGGTTTTTTATTTTCTATTTTATTTCCCGTTCTACTCTTAACCCTTATTTGATTCGGTTAAGAGAATAAAACAAAATTACGAGAGAGAAACAAAACCCTTCATCTCCAACCGAACAAACCCATTTTTAAACAATAATATCACCTCCTTGCAAAGAAGAACTAATCGATTACAAAGAAAATAAAGCTCCCGATTCATTGGATTGTGTTATGGAAGTTGACAAGTCGGGTGTGCGCAGTCACTAAGCGAACTAGTACGTCACTCTGTAATTCATTAATCCATAGCGATGAATTGAATAGGAGTCAAACTTCACTTTCGAAGAGGAGTCAAACTTCACTTTGGGTTCCATTAATTCTATTTATATATGATCTTAAGCTTACACGGTGTCATAATGAAAAGCTTGTATGTAATAATGTCAATGACTAATTATCAAACAAAGCCAGAGATGACGGCACCAGGCTAGGTGAAATTTATTTTTTTCTACTATAATTGCTTTGCTTATGGCTCTGATGGTGTTAATTTTATATGCACTACATACCATCCGATCTTCCCAGTATTTTCTTCAGATTCTCTCTGTCTCAAGTAGAGGTTTTTCCATTTATTTTTGGTGAAAATCTGTATTGCTCTATTATCCTGTTGATGTTGATATTATACTCTGCATTTCTCTTTCAAATTTTCCGTATGTTGGTGACAATCTTATTCGTCAGAAAACATGCCATTCATGATAGCTTTGTATTTTCAGTATATATAGATGGCTATATAGACATGTTTTTTGCAATATCTTTTGAGTATACAGACACAAGATAGGTGCTCTCCAGTCCAAACGTTTTTCGTTCAAGCTTTCAAAAGGTGCTCGATAAAATACCGCTTGTAAGTGATTCCTATCAAGTTTTTACTGATTCGTCAGGGGGTCGATCGTTTTCTTTAAATTAATTATTTTGTTAAACAAACATTAATGCTCAACTGGAAATCCTAATTCTAACAATGAATACATCTACAAAGTAAGTGGATCTATAGCTTAAATGGACGAGCACTTTGGAGATATCTAAAGGTGATGGTGGTTCAAATCCACCGAGATCCTCTAAAATTTTAATGTTAATCAAATAGGGAATCGGGTGTGTAATGTGATCAATTTTCAATATATAGTACCTACAAAGCAAACATTGCAGCAATGAATGCACCATGGGGTATTCTTGTTGGGATACTCCGACATAATTGTTGCTGAGAGGGGATAGTCACCAGGCCACCTATGCCAAACCCAAGCCAGAATCAAAAGAAGTTCCAAACGAAGTTCATAGTCTAATAGGTGTTCTCACTGATCATTCCTCATGTTGTAGAGGTATTAACAATTATCGTTTATAATCCAATTGGGGCATGAACATCAGTTGTTCAGTATGAACAATGATTGTTCATAGTCCAATATATGTTCTCACTGATCATTACTCATGTTGTTGAGGTATGAACAATGATTGTTCATAGGCCAATAGGTGTTCTCATTGATCATTTCATATGTTGTTAAGGTATAAACAATCATTGTTCATAGTCTAATATGGATATGCACAATGATTGTTCAGTATGAACAATGATTGTTCATAGTCCAATATGGGTACAAACAATCATTGTTTATATTGTTGAGGTATAAACAATCATTGTTCATAGTCCATTATTGGGTATAGTCCAATATTGTTGAGGTATAAACAATCATTATTGGACTATGAACAATGAACAATCATTGTTCATAATCCAATATGGGTATAGTCCAATATGTGTTCTCATTGATGATTTCTCATGTTGTTGAGGTATGAACAATGATTGTCCATAGTCCAATACGGGTATGAACAATGATTGTTCAGTTTGAACAATCATTGTTCATAGTATAATAGGAGTATAAACAAAGAGATGCTAACAATCATTGTTCATAGTCCAATAGGGGTATGAATAAATAGGGGTATGAACAATGATTGTTTATAGTCCAATAAGGGTATGAACAATGATTGTTCATAGTCCAATAAGTATTCTCACCGATCATTTCTCATGTTATTGAGGTATGAACAATCAATAACGTTACTACATTCACTTAAAACTTGAAACCTCATGATATTGAGAGCTGAAGTACCTCATGCAAAACCATAACATATAATCAGTACAAATACAAGACTTTGTATAACAAAAATAATGACACATAAATAGTAGATTAGCATAAGCATTTGAAGAAGATAACATATTGGAAAAACTCTCTTTTCAAAGCTTAGATTAATAAAAAAACATGTTCCTAAGTTCTTGGCAAAATCATCTCTAGTCCAATTTAGGATTTTCAAAAAGAAATCTAGTGCTAAATTGATCTTCTTCACCGAAACCTCCATAACGGAGCTTCTTGAACATGGAAATAACTTCTTCTTCTGACCAGCCAAAACTCATATAAGCCTCCAATTCAAGTCCCGTATATATAGGCTTCTTTATCCCCACAAGCATATGTAATCCACAAACGACCACCTTAATTGAAGGACTAAAACCCATATTCTTGAGTTATAATGCAATTGTGCTAAACTTGTTGGATTGAACATATAGAACTCGTAGGTTCTTGATAATCAATTTTGAGATCAAACGTTTCGGCACCAAATTAAGGTGTTTTTCAGTATTTTGGGTTGTGCTCTTGCTTTTTTGGACGTTTTTTTTTTTTTTAATCTTTACATTTTTTTTTTGTAAAGATTTGGGGTTTTGAGTTATGGCCTCGTTTTTTTTGGAAGTCTGGGTTTATGAAGAACACGGAAGTGATGGTGGGCTATTGTTTTTTTTTTTTTTTTTTTGAAAAGGGTATACTTGAACTTTCCACATCCCTGTCCTTGTGGCTAATTATAAAAAAAAACTTGGTTTTGTGAGTGATTTTAGCGATTGTTTTTTCCTTGATAGTCACTCTCTGATTCGCAAATTGGTTATGACCTCCAAGGCTCCAAACGTAGAAAATTAAGCATGAGCTATTTGCTATACGGAAAATTAATTGATGGTATGACATGCCTCTTTTGGCACTGTTGAGGTATGATGTTCTCCATGGTGTCGAGATTGGTGATCATACAAAGGACTCACAGCGCAAGTTGTATCCACTGTTCTAAAAATCGGTCTAGGCGCTAGGCGGTGCCCAACTGACTCGCCTAGGCCCAAGTCGTTTAAAAAATCGGTGGACCGACTAGGCGAACTTATTAGGCGGTCTAGGTGGCCTCTAGGCAGTCCAGTCAACTTTTTTTTTTTGGAATGATTAAATGTCGAAAATTAAAAGCCCTTGTAGGCTTAAGATTTGAATGAGTTTAAAAGACTAAAGTCTAATGTAAATTATATGTGACTATAACAAAGAGTATGTTTTTATATGAAGTCGATATTCTTTAACTATTACGCATATTTGTAATGAATATCTTTGTTTGTGCTTATTTTTTGAGTTATGACAAATGATTTTCTTCATTTCTAGTAGTATAGGTGTATATTACTATATATATATGAAAAAAAACTGCCTAGCGCCTAGGCTTCTAGCTAGGCACTGTCTAGAAGGCCTAAGCGCTAGGTGCTCTCCCGCCGCCTAACGTTTTTTAGAACACTGGTTGTATCACAAGTCTTACCTACGGATTTGGGCTTGGGCTTTTGGGACGTACCCAAAATCCAGATGGCTTGACTTACAAATCAATTTTCATAGAACCCAAACCTACTCTTGACAGAATTACCAAAACAAAAAACTACGCATCAGAGAGAGAAAAACAAAGATGAGTGATACTCGGGAGAAAAAAGAAGTTTTCTTAAATGGATTTTCAAAGCTACCAAGCGACATAGTTTTGGACATTATATCAAGATTACCACTCAAAACAATCTGTGCATGCAAATGGGTGTCCAAAACATGGTATGCTTTAATCCTTAACCCACGTTTCGCCCAAATTCATTTCGCCAAGTCAATCCAAGCTAACAACTCTCCATCTTGACTGTTTCGCGTATATGATAAATTCCACTTGATAGATAACGAATGTTTCGATAATTTTGACACGTCAGCAACAGCAAGTTACGAAGTTGTGGGTTGATTTGTTTCTGCCCTGTGGATAAGGATGGTTATTTCACCGAAGACTATGTGATACCTCCCAAGTCTCCTACCAATCACATTGAGCCTATTATTGACTCTGGGTCGAGGTACATACTTTGAGGTGATTGCTCCTCGTCTTCAGAAACAGTCTGCATTGGGTAGCTATTCCAATGTGAAGAAGAGAATGTCTTTGCCTTATGGATGGTCTTTTAATTATGGATGATGAAAGATTATGGAGTAGAGATATCTTGGGTGAAGGAATTTGTTCTGGAAAGGGAAAATGTTTGTGGGGTTATACAGGGTGGTCATGAGATTATTGAAGGAAGGAATCATAAGCTCTTGCTATTTAATAACTCTCGGGTATGGTCACCCCTTGTTGGTCTGCAAGAAATATCCTCACTATGGTCTTCGTCAACCTATAAAACTAAATAATGGTGAGCTCCTACTTGTTAGAAGTGACAACGGTATAGGGGTTATGATGAGCTAATGTTGGTTAAAGACTCGCGAATAATTTGGGGTATAAATCTTATAGGAAGACTTTTACGCCTATCAAGATTCGAGATCAAAACAAAAAACCAGTAGTCATCTACTTATATTTTTTCAAGGGAGCCTCGTTTCACCCAAGAATGTTTGCTGTCACTAAACAGGTATCCTCGTCTTACGGAGTTCAGTTTTTATAGTTCTTTTTGTAGTAGTATATTTCATATTCCTCGAAGTATATGTCTTTGAACTGAATGTTTTTTTGCTAAATGTATTTTGTTGCTATTTCTTTTGGTGATTCCCCGTTAAGTGTTATTATTTATATTTTAGATGCGGTTGCCTAATACTACATTAAGTTTCTTCTTTTTTGGTGTGTTCTGTAAATTTTTTGTTGGGTTTTATTTCCCCCCTTCCGAACACGGAGTAATTCGGTCACTAACCTGGGGCAAGAGCCCCCAACGCTGTGGTGATTACATTTAATTTTTTTGGAATATTCCAAGAAGTTTTACCTAGTAATTCTTGATTGTTAGTAAGGCGTAGAAGGGATTTGCATTTGCCTAACCCTAGCTTGTCCAGCCAAAGTTGTACCTAGTTTTGAAAAATAGTGAAAGGTGATAATGTCGTAAATTAAGTGTGCATGATTCCATTAAGAATTTAAGAGGGAATCCCAAGGAATGTTATTTTACTTGATAAAATTCTTATGGTCGGTGGTTCTAGTAATATTATATGGTGAATATATCAGAGTAAGACATTCCATTCAGGAAAACTTAATATCATGAAACCCAATGGTGTCTTCGATCTATCTCAGTGTCTGCATCTAATAAGATATGCAATTTTAGAGACAATTCAAATTCTGGTCACATCTGCAACAGCATTTCCTCTTGAAAGGATTTCAGAGAAAGCTTACTGCACATTTGACCATAATTGTCATGAATTTAAGATAATGGCTTGATTTGTTTCTGCCTGAGTCTAACCATTATTTTGACGGCACACCCAACAATATTTGTGATTTCTTTATATACCTAACATTTCTTTTGAACAATATTGGTTTTATGGCCCTGCATCTAGGTTTGGTTTTGATTCATTTAAATGATCAGTACAAAGTGATTTGAACTTGAGGAAAATTCATCGAAAAATGGGAATGAGGTCGAGATAGATACTCTGGGGTTGAACATTTGCAAATCTTGAGGGACATTCTTTTGCTGGACATTTTAGTCTTGACATGCCCTTGGATGAGCCGGTGAAGTTGTTTTAGACTGCAAATACTGCTTTCTCTCTAAAATAAAATCCTGTACTTATATCCAGTTATTGTTATTTTAATTGGAATAGTTTTAAACACCAGTCCTAAATATTAAATCTCAATTGACATCCAAGTTTCTTAGTCTTCATACATTTAGTAGAACTTGCTTAATATGGTGACAATAAAACCAGTTCCAATATTTTCTGGAGTTAAAAGTTTCTTACTTTCTTTCCATAATTCCATCTGTGGTTTGCTACTTCAATTGATATTACAATCCTCATTTTCCCTATATTATTATATTTCTCACTTGTTGCTTGTAAATTACTTTTACAAGTCATGGATTTTCAATGGTATTTCCTAGCCTTATTTATTTGACTTCTCAATTTACTTGAACTTTCATGCTTATCTGGTTCTTTTTCATTTTCAGGGGGGATATGAGAATTATGGGAAGCGGATGGGAATTGCAGCATGGAAATCCTATCTAGGTATGTGTTCAGGAGCATGTCTGGCAAATGTCATTTCTGAGTTTGTCTTCAGTTGTTTTTTTTTTGGTAATGTTGTGACTTTTTGGCTGTATACAATCTGATCAGATATAAGAAATTGCCATGTTGTTATTTTGGAATTCACTGCTTGAATTGGAATACGTAGGTTGACATATAATTGTCAGATTAAAACTATGATCTTGATAAATGTTGTGTGGGTCATTCATACTGCGTATCAACTTTTATTGTGGTGTGCAATGACTTTGAAACTTTGTGCCTGTATTTCTGCCACCATAGAGTCAATAGCATCTGTTGTACTCATTTCATGGATATTCCTTCTTTTACAGTAATATAATTCGTGCTGTCATTGACTTTTACTGCTGTGCATTTGCTTCTTTGAGATAGCATCTTAGGTGTTTATAGTTGATTTTGGGCAGGAGACCTTTTACTGACCTTAGGGAAGGGGAATTTTTTGTGGTAATCTGCTTATATGTGAAGTTTCTTTGTTATTTCCTATTTTCCTTATAAAATTCAAGTCTTTACCTAGAAGTTAACTGTTGGCTTTAGTTATTTTGCTTGCTTCAGAATTCTTCTTGATCTTGAATTTAGTAATTCCTAGACTAACAATGAGAGAATGAAGTAGGCACACAATATTTAATTCCACATGGAGAGGTTGAGGTAGGAAGTGTGTCTTTACGACTTTACTGCCTCCCTTTTATGTGCTTGTGAATGGGTCTCCAAATGGTTTCTTTAAAAGTACTATAGGTCTTGGGCCTCTATTCTCGCTCTCTTCTATTGGAGTAGTGGCAGGTTTTGAGTAGGATGATATCTGGGGTGAACTATATGGGTGTTTTGTTAAGGTTTTAGAGTTGGTAGGGAGGATGTGTGCATTCCTCATCTTTTATATGCTGGCGACACACCATTGTCTTCTTAGGAGATTATATTGAGCATGATAGGTGGTTGAGGGGCAACTCAGAGGCTAAGCCCTGATTAACTCCCACCTTTCCCACTGGAAACACCTTGTTCTTTGGCAGATACAGCTTCAAAACACTTAACTAGGCATTGCTAGCAGTTGGTGGCAGTGGCAATAAATTTAGTTGTCTATTTGACGTTGGAGTCCCCCCATTTTAACCTATGAATAAGTGCATGTAAGAATGAATTACGTAAAGAATTTATACCCAAGAAAAGAATTTCTCAGGTTGGATAGGCATGTCTCCATTTTTCACAGATCTCAACGGATATTGTCAGCCTCTTTTGGCAATGTTGATTGTTGAGGTATGACGTTCTCCATGGTGTCGAGACTTGAGATCATACAAAGGACTTTGCAGAAATTGTAGTGGTGTTTAACGGAAAACTAAATAAAATAAAAATACAAAGGACTTTGCAGTGCAAGTTATATCACAATTATTTTTCCCACTTGTATTGATGGTAATTTGGATTACTATCGAAGGAATTGAAAGCTTAGTTCGTGAAGGCGCCCACAAATTCCGTTATACAGCCATTTTGTCTTCTCTTTTTTCTTTTATCATCCCTTGGGCTCCTTCGTCTCTATGTTCAGACACACCGCGTATAGACTTTAGAGGGTTAAACTAGCTGTTTTAGCTTAAGTTTTGCCCCCAACACACACACATAAAATACGTGAACCAGAACCGACCCAATTGATACCATTCTCGAGCTTGGGCACGTACCCAAAATCCAGATGGTTATATAGCTTTCTAGAATCCACACGGGAAATGGGACTTGCAAATTAAGTTTCTAGAATCCAACGACCTCTGTACTTCTGTAGTCTGTAGTGCACCCTTCTGAGAGGGAGAAAAGATGAGTGATATTCGGGAGAAAAAGAAGCACAAGAATTCGGAAGTGGTAGCTATAGAGGAAAAAGAAGTTTCTAGATTCTTAGATGGATTTTCTAAGCTACCAAACATTATATCAAAGTTACCACTCAAAACTATTTAATCCTTCACCCTCGTTTTGCCCAAATTCATTTCGCTAAGTCAATCCAAACTAACAACTCTCCATGTGTACTATTTTAATTCACGGGCGGTACAATAAGTTTCACTTGATAGGTAATGAATGTTTCGATAATTTGGACACGTTGGCAGCAATGTATCATATTGAGTGCAGGCAGCACTATTAGTTGTTACGAAGTTGTGGGCTCAGATTTGTTTCTTCCCGGTGAATCATGTTATGTTCTTTAATTAGTCGCCCTATTATAAATGTAATCCCATTACTAAAGAGTATGTAAATCTCCTAAGAATGATATTATTCCTATTGCGTCTAGGTTTGAATTTGATTCGGTTAGTAATGAGTACAAGGTTGTTTGGATATTGGGGGCTGGGTGGAGAAATGGAGTTGAAGTTGAGGTACATACTTTGCGGTGTACTGGACACCGTGCTTCTAAGAAACTGTTGACATCTCTACACTAAATGATAGCCGCAAATTGAAATTTCCCTATTTGCTCAATTTATAAACACCTTCCTCACAAAAATTAGAACCCCATTTTATTAATAATTTAGAAGAACCCCCATAATGTAACTTAAATTATATAATTATTCTCTATTTTTTTCTCTGAATTTAGAACAAGTCCTCTTTTATTAATAATTTAGAAAAAAAACTCCCTAATATCACTTAAATAACATAATTATCTCTTATATTAAATTAGATGTGCCTCCCCTATGTAATTACAATTAGAATCCAAAAAAACCATACTAATTATCGATCTCGAATAACGGTTTCAAGAATTCAGGGAAAAAAAAAAACCTTGGGTTCGAATTGTTTCGCAATTCTTAGCTTGAATTGGGATACCTAGGTTGACATATAGTTGTCAGATTAAAGTTGTGATCTTGATGAATGTCGTGTCGTGTAGATCATTCATTTGGCCTATCAACTTTTACCACGGACTGAAATTTTGTGTCTGTATTTCTCCCACCATAGAATCAAGAGCATTTGTTCAACACTCTCCCATGGATATTCCTTCTTTACAGCATTATAAGGTATAGCGTGCTGTCATCAACTTTTACAGCTGTGCATTTGCTTCTTTGAAATGGCATTCTCGAGTGCTGATAGGTGATTTTGGGCAGGACGGTTTCTGCTGGTCTTATTAGGGGATGTGCATTTGTGGGGGTGATCCGCTCATATCTGAAATTTGTTTCTTATTATTCAAGTCTTTAGCTGGAAGTTTAGCGTTTGCCTTGTTCCTGTGGATCTCGCACTAAGAATTGTTCTGCTTGCTTCAAAATGAGCTCCTTCTTGATCTAGGCATTAGGCATTGGTAGGGCATAGTGGAAATAAGTTTAGTTGTTTGTTTGATGTTCAATTTTCTTTTTTCTCAAAAAAGAAGTTTAGTTGTTTGTTTGGCGTTTGAGTTTCTTTTTTCTCTTTTCCTTTTCTTTAAAAAAATAATAACAAAATAAATAAAATAAAAACTAAAAAAATGGAAGTATGCCTATCCAACCAGAGGTTTTTTTTTTGGATTTATAAATCCATAGCATAATTTGTATTCAGTCAAATTGAACGAAGTGTTGATATGTGAATCCATGCCCAATTTTAGTTTCCATGGGATTGCGCCTGTGCTAAAAGAAATGACTGCTGCCTTGGAATCTGATCCCACCCAAAGATGTAACCATCTTTGGACTGCAACTTCAATTCTTTGAAGAGAAGTCTATGTTGCTTCATGCTTGGGTAAGCTAGATTGATGAAGCATTTACCTTAAGGATATGTGTCTGCAACATCTTTTTTCCTTTTTTTCTTTTCAATCAGGATGACCATGAAACACATTATTATTATTATTTTTTCGATAATGATTATTAAAACAACTCAAACAACAACTGCTCAAGTAAATTTTATTTTTTTCGATAAACAACACATTATTATTAAAACAACTGCTCAAGTAAATTTTCCATAAACTAAAATTCTCCTTTTCAAGCGTCTAAAAGCTTCACCAAGTCTTCTTGTTCTGCATCTGCATCACTGGGTTAACAATGCTCCAGTGTTACCCGATCAAAAAAAAAATGCTCCAGTGTTACTCCTAAGACCTTACCCCTCATACGAACAAACGAACAAGCAAACTAGATGGCTATATGAATGACATTAACTTGACTCCTGATCAACCTAGACCACCAACCTTAGGAAAAAAGATGGCATATCCTGTCCCTTGTGGAAGAGCAGATGCTTGTTCCTTGTGCTAATGAATCTGCTACTAGCTTGCTTTCCCAGCATAAGCTTGTTCTAAGAGGTCTGAGGCTTCCTCCATTCGACCAAGAACATAAAACGTCCACCCTTCTCAAATTCTATTAATCTCCTAATGGCAGGATAATCAGGTTTTAACCTACTCCAAAGAATAAGAGCAAAACTTACTCCTAAGACCTTATCCCTCATATGAACAAGCAAACTTGATGGCTATATGAATGACAGCAACTTAACTCCTGATCAACCTAGACCACCAACCTTACGAAAAAAAGATGGCATATCCTGTCCCTTGTGGAAGAGCAGAAGCTTGCTCCTTGCGCTAATGAATCTGCTGCTACTAGTTTGCTTTCCCTGAAAGCGCCAAACCATGGAATCATCAATGAACACGCCACCTCAACAAATTTGTTTTTGAATGCCAAAGTGTAGCTAAATTAAACTGTGATAACAATCTAAAGATTAACTTGGAGCATAATTCCAAAATGAACTTTCTGACATTCAGATTCAATACAGACGGAATACCTTGAAAGAGAACAAAGGTTTCAGCCAAAGTTGTAGATAGCACCCTACCCCAAAAAAGAGGAGAGAACGTAACAAATAGAACCTGACCTCCATTACTCGAATTACTCTTCCACCTCCTGCAAGCTCTGGTTACTCCATGACTGTACATCTGTATTAACAATGAATACTTTATAATGGGAGATCTTGACTATTTAACAAAAGCACCACCACTAACAGGTGTGGTAAGATGCTAGATGTAGACATTGTTAGGAGCAAGATAAACTAGAACAAAAAAGAATGAAAACTTCCAGTGAAAGACTTGAGCAATTTTCAGAATAAATTTGTGTCATATCTCGCCAACAATTTCGTTTATTTCTAGCCCATTTTAAGATGGATCTAATTTGACTCATCTTAAAATCACCTTAGGAAACCAATGACCATTAATAAGAACATATATTCTGCAATTTCCTTTAATCCAAGCAGATACAAAGATGCTCAGGAAGAACAGGAAAAGAGAAAAGGGACACATAACCTCGTTAATTGCTTTTGATGTGTTCTGTAGTTGCAAAGACAGAAAGAAAAAAGAAACACCACAAGTTCATCCTGATTCCTGTCTTAACTAACCAAGAAAAAATTACAATGTACAACCTTTTGCCATATATTAGCGGAGGCAATTAAAACCACTTAAACTAGTTCTATAACAAATAAGAATGAGGATACTTTTCCATGTAAACAGAAAATAACAAAATGCAACTAATGCCTAATGCCTTATTGCCTTTAAGAGAGGGTTATAAAAATTACTAACATGTGTCTATTCAGAGGGCAGGCGGATGAGGCCATTCTGCATCTTTTTCTCTTCATTGGCTCATCAGTCATCACCAGAGAATTTTGGCTCTCTAATGAGCATTGTGCCAAATCACAGATTCACAGTGCTTGTGTTTCACTCACTTATCCGCCCTTGTCACCTATCAAGTGTTGCAACCAACGAATTGCAACAGTTGTGAATCTATGCTAGCATTGAAGGAACACCAATATGATTGACCAACAAAAAAGAGATGAGGAGAGAGACCAGTAAAAGGGAATATGCACTTATTTATTGGTCTTTTTTTGAAGAGGACTGCTCAGTTTTAGTTGAAGTAATTGGCTTCTTAAGCTGCACTCCTGCACCTGTAGAATATGTGTTCTACTCAATACATCCCCACGTTCCTCAATTAAAGTTCTTTCTCTGCTGATCACCACCGAAAGTTCTGAAATCATATTATCCATGTCTTCACCCTTCGGTAAAAAACTTTTAACAAAGGAAGACATAAGTTCCATCACGTTTGAGGCTGAGTTCAGAGCTCTTCCCACCTCTTCATTGTCGGCCCTCACATTCCCAGTAACTGGAAGTCAAAGTGATATGTCCTGCAATGCTTTGATTGCCCCTCCTAGAGAAGTTGAATAATCATCTTCCAAAGTAGACCATTCATCCAAATATGGCAATTGAGCTTCAAGTATGCTCGATAAAGTTCTCTCCTTCTTCAGCTGTCTAAGTTCAACATGCTTCTTATTGACAGAATCATGCAGATCGGTTATTCTTTCGGCAAGAGCATAAAGTGATCTGTTAGCTGCAGTTGACTGAGCATTCATCGCAGCCTCAGCTTTTGCGTTAGCATATCCCCATTGCAAATAATGGTTTTGAAGCATACGTAGAGCATGGACTTGTTCCAGATGATTAGAAACCTTTGCTTTCCTCCCTTCTATCCCAACCTTTGCATTTGAAGGTTGTGGCGGCAAAGAAACACCATTTGATGGTCTATGGACAGACTTTCCAACCCCAAAAAGGATTGTTCACAACTCGGCAATGGTGAATTCAAAGAACGGTAGCAAGAAAATGCATTAACCTTAGGAGTATCCCTGTTATGTGCCAGAAACTTAGAGGCTATATTCGGCAACAGATCTGTCTCTGGCATAGAAGACCGGAAATCTGGAAGGGACCGCATCTTGGAACTTTGAACTCGAACAGGACTACTGTATCTACCCTCCTGATCAGTAATAGAGAATGTTTTGCCCTCAGAAGAAACACTTGATAGCGAAACGTTACCAACATTCTCTGCACACCCAACATCAGACTAACATGTTTTCACTCACAACCTCGAAATCAGAAACCCGATTCCCAATTTTATTACAAGTACCCATCCCACTCATCTGTACTAGCTTCGCAGCAGCCGTGGACGCTGCTGCAGTGACAGAAAAATTAACCAATGACCTCAATTGTGCTACTGGAGTATCTGGCCTCGATGCGCAAGATTACCACTTCTCATCGGAATCTTGTTATTACAATTCTGCTGGTCTACACTACCTCCATTCTCCTTAAAAAGCCTCACACCCTTCCGCTGCTGTTGCTGGTGCATTGTGTTTACTTGTCTGTTAAACGATCCCAAAGGAGTATCAGAACTACTAATCATCATCTCATTTCTATTCTCGTCTCCATACATAGACCCCTCCGTTGACTGCGACTCTCTTCTCTGCGCAGAATGTGACCTTTGCTGATTATGATGATGGTTATTAGACGCCGAAGAATTCAACGTAGCGTGCTTGGAAGATGGTAAATGAAGATCCCCAGACGACGAAGACGTAACAATCGGCGACATAAATCTGGAGCTAACTACAATGGAAGGCCTGTGGCTTATTTTAGCGAGAAGTTGACGGGATCGGCAAAACTATAGTGCTTATGATCTGGAGTTTTATGCTATTTTTTAGACGCTTAAACATTGGCGCCACTACTTGATTCATAATGAATTTGTCCTACATACAGATCATGAAGCATTGAAACATATTGGTAATCAGGATAAAGTTAGTGCTCGACAACTTCGTTGGTCCAGTTATCTGCTGGATTTTACGTTTGTTCTGAAACATACATCTGGTGCTCAGAATAGGGTTGCAGATGCACTCAGTAGGCGTGTTTCTTTGTTGGTTACTATGAGGACACAAGTGGTGGGTTTTGATAGTTTCCGTGAGCTTCTAGTGGATGACCCTTTCTTTTCGCCTATATTGGCTGCTATGCAGGCTGGTGAGCGGTCAGATTACCTTCTGCATGATGGGTTTTTGTTCAATGGTCGGCGCTTATGTGTTCCGGACTGTAGCCTTCGCTTGAAGATCATTCAGGAGATCCATACAGAGGAGCACTTTGGTCGTGATAAATCATATAAGATTATCTCTGATTCTTATTTCTGGCCAAGTATGACTAAAGATGTGCATAGGTTTGTGGATCGTTGTCGTATCTGTCAGGTGTCTAAGGGTCAGCCGACTAATGCTGGGTTATATATGCCTTTGTCTGTTCCTACTCGACCTTGGACTGATATCAGTATGGATTTTGTGGTGGGATTACCTCGCACTCAACGGGGTATGGATTCCGTGTTTTGTGGTGGTTGACATATTTTCAAAAATGGCGCATTTTATTACTTGTAAAAAGACAACCGATGCTGTGAAAGTGGCTCAACTTTTCTTTCGGGATGTCTATCGGCATCATGGTCTTCCTGAATCTATTGTGTCTGACAGGGATACTAAGTTTTTAAGCCATTTTTGGCGGAGTCTGTGGAAACTAGTCCATACTCAGCTTCGTTTCAGCAGTGCCCATCATCCTCAGACCGATGGGCAGACTGAAGTTGTGAACCGTTCTTTGGGCAATCTCCTCCGTAGTTTGACTGGTACTAGTGGGAAGAAATGGGATCAGGAATTGTTTCAGGCTGAATTCGTTTTTAATCGTTCTGTGAACCGCAGTACATGTTATAGCCCCTTTCAGATTGTGTATGGCTTTAATCCTCGCTCGCCTGTTGAGCTTGCTCCTGTTCCGGATTTAAATCGTGTTCATGGGAAAGCTGAAGAGTTTATTACACGGATTCATGACATCCAGAGCGAGGCGCATAAACATTTAGTTGCTTCTACTTCCAAGTATAAGTTGGCTGCTGATAAACACCGTCGGGTTGTTAATTTTGAAGTTGGTGATTTTGTGTGGGCTGTCCTTACTAAGGATCGTGTTCCTGCTGGAGAGTACAATAAGTTGGGTCCTCGTAAGATTGGACCTTTTGAAGTGATTCACAAGATCAATTCGAACGCCTACAAGTTGCAGCCGCCAAGCCATATCTGCACTTCAGATGTCTTCAATGTGAAGCACCTCATTCCTTTTCATGATGCTGATTCTTCTGATTCTTCAGGTGATGACGCTCCAAATTCGAGGTCGAATTTCTCACAAGAAGGGGGGACTGATGCAGTATAAGTAAGGGATGAGTTGGACGTGTGCAGAGGGAGGGCGGGCGCCCCTTGGGTTATATCGCAAGTAGTTATTTCATTTCATTAGGTTTTTGGGCTTTGCAAGTGTTGCAAAGCACGAGTCCAGTCTTTAATTTCTCGCATGCATTTTAGGCTGCCTATATAAAGGCTTGTTAGGGTTTTGGAACAATTAGTTTTTTTATTTAGAATTATAATCGGAATAGAGAAGGTTTTGTTTCATTGTTGTGAGTGTTGAGTGCTATTTGATTCTATCGCACTGCATAAGTTATACTTTGCGGTGTACTGTGCTTCTAAGAAACTATCTACATTGGATAGCTAGGGTGTCGAGTCTCATCATTCCAAAGTTATTCTATTCTTTCATTCCAGTTGGCTAAAGAAGAATTTAGTATAATGCAACTGCCTTTGAGTGTTAACAATGACAAGGGCTTTGACGGAATTAGGGGTTTGATGGTGTTTAGAGAACACCTTTGCCTTATTGATGACAATGGAGACCATGAGATATGGGTGATGAAAGATTATGGAATACAGGGATCCTGGGTGAAGGAATTTGTTCTAGAAAAAGAAAATGTTTTTGGGAATATACACGGTGGTCATGAGATTAATGAAGGAAGGTATGCATGGTATGCTTTTCTTGGTTAATGAGAAACAAACTGTGGGGAACGGATATCTCGATTATGATTATGATGAGCCCTTGTTAGTTGATGCCTTTGTATTACTTCGGGATTACAAATTTTATAAGAAACCTTTTACGCCTATCATGATTCAAGATCAAAACAAAGAACTAGTAGTTAAAATTGACCTACCTATATTTTTTCAAGAGAGCCTCTTTTCACCCAAGAATGTTAGCTATCAGTAAACGGGTAACCTCATCTGATTGTATTATTAGTACTTTTATTACGGAGTTCAATATTCGTAATTCTTCTTTTTGTGGTTGTGAATTTCGTATTGTTCCTCATAGTATATGTCTTTCAGTCTTTTTTGAACTGACAATGCTTTTTTCAGTCTTTGATTTTCATATTTTTTCTCTGCCAAGTTCTTTTTTATATTTTAAGAAGCTGTTGCGTAATACTACATTAAGTTTCTTCTTTTTCAGGTGTATTTTACAAAGTTCTCTAACAGTTTGTTGGGGTTTTTTCCCCCAAAGCTGTGGGCGATTGTCGAAACAATAAATTTATTTAATTTGGTTGGGATCATCCTCAACAAGGTTAAGCTATTCTGAACTAATTATTTCCTGATGGTTAATATGGTCTAGAAGGGATTTTCCTAACCCTGCCTTGCCCAGCAAAAGTTCTACGTAGTTATAAAAAATAGTCAAAGGTGATAGTGGCGGAAAAGAAGTATGCATGATTCCATGAAGACTTTAAGAGTGAAGCTCTAGCTCTTTTGTATCAATTACGAATAGAGATGTTGTTTTACTTGATTAAATTCTTATGGTATGTGTGGTTCTAGGACGATGTTATTTTAACTTGATTAAATTCTTGTCGTTTGTGGTTCTAGTAATATTTTATGGTGAATATATGAGAGTAAGACATTCCCATTCAGGATAACTTCATTATGAAACACAATGGTGCTTTAGATTTGTTGGGCGTCCTGATCTGTTATGAACTTATGATTTGTGATAATAGAGATATTTCAAATTCTAGTGACATCTGCAACAGCCTACCATCTTGAGTTTAAGGATATCCGAGAAAATTGTGCTGCACACTTGACAATAACTGTCATGGATTTTTTTGTCCATTGCTTGATTTGTTTCTGGCCTGAGTCTAGCCATTTTGACGACACACCCAACAATATCGCAATTGCACTATAAAGCACATACTCGCAAAAACAATTTTTTGGAACACTATTGTTTTGATTGCGTTTGGGTTTAATTTTGATTCAGTCAATAATTAGTAGTTGGTGGTTCGGACTTAAGGAATACATCGAAAATGGGAATTGAGTCGAGATATATACTCTGGGGTTGAACAACTGCACTTCTATGGTAGGGGTGATGTAAATCAAGGGGTGTCCTTAAAGGACGTTCTTTCTTCTTCTTTTTTTCGATAATTACCCATCTATTACTCTTAACATGAAAAGAGAGAATACACACTGTCTAGAGTCCAATAGGGAGGTGGACTAATAGCTGTATATTTTAGTGCCCACTTACCAAGTTCATGAGCCTCCCTGTTATGAACTCTCTTAAACCAGAAATACAAGATATTACAATAAGAACTTATAGAATAATCACTGAACAAACCAGAAATCCTATCAAGAAAGTCTTTATGCTCCCAGCTCTCTTCCACTCCAGTGCCTATGTTTAGCATCAACTCCATACAGTCACTAAGGATAACAGTATCTCGCAGCTTCAATTCGTTTAGAAGAATGGCTGCTAACTGCTCCATGACATTCGACTTCAAAAGGAGTTCGCACCCTGCATCTTCTGTACATAGTTCCCAAAAGCTTCCCTTCCGAGTCTCTACATACGGCTGTTGTAGCTCCTCTACTTGTCAGTCTATCAAAGGCACCATCGAAAGTTATCTTATTCCAATTTATATAGTAATTAATGCCTAAACTTTTCAACGATACATGGTAATCTATTGAATTGGCATTACTTCTGTCATCTCTGGTAATTACCTTTTCTTCCTTCTTGTATGCTTCTATAGTACTATTTGTTCTTCTCCTAACTCGTGTGAGCATCTGCCCCATGATAGGCTGGATTTTCTCAAACCTGAATTTGTTTCTACATAACCAAATCTCATTCTCCATGGTCAAGAAGTAGGTACTAGCATACACTTCAACTTCTGTTTCCGTTGAACTATTCCAACACATAGCCTCCCCAATCAATCCAATCTTTGATACTCTTACCACCATGCTCCTCCATTCTAATATTCAAGTCTGACCCAAACCATTGGCATTTGGTCCACTCACATTGAAGAAATAGATGGTCATATGTTTCTATCTTTTTTTGACACAAAATGCATGAAGTATATCCTTTAAATTTTTGTTGTCTGAGTACATCACCAATAAGTATACCACCATTAAAAACTTTCCACATAAACAATTGGACACTAGCTTCCAACTTTGTTTTCCATAGACCTCTCATTGCCTTTACATTAGTACTAGAGCTTTCCGCCATGTTCACATTTACAGTGAGATGAGCATACACAGATTTAACAGTAGGAATACCTTTAGCATGACTCGACCAAATAATTTTATTAACAATGTTAGGGTTGATGACTATTTGGTTTATACAACTAATGACAGGTGAAGGAAACAACTCTCCTAATCTAATTTGATTCCAATTATGTGTATCTTGATCAATGAGGTGGTTAACATGAGTATATATAGTTGGAATTAATGTTGTAAATTGGGGCTACTACCTCTTTAAGACATGTGGGTTGATTAATGAAGGATAACCAAGGTTGTGTATAGATAGGGACATTTGAACCATCCCCTAATATCCAAATAAACCCTCCTCTAATAGCTTCCATAGATCTTTTGATACCTTTCCAGAAATAAGAACAAGGACTTTTCTGTTTGCAAGCTTTAAAACCACTCCATTTGTAAATGCTTTTGAAAGTCTTAGACCAAATGGAATTCTCATCTCGTAAAAGTCTCCAACAATGTTTTGATATCATGGCTAAGTTCATCTCTTTAGCCTTTCTGAACCCTAGTCCCCCCTCACTTTTTGATTTGCAAAGCTTATCCCAGCTTAAAGTATGAGTAACATTAGTTTCTAAAGTCCCATGCCACCAAAAATTCCTATATATATGGTCCAACTTATATGTGGTCTTGTTAGGTAACACGTATGTACTCATGGCATAAATTGGGACAACTTGCCCAATTGTTTTAACCAAAGTAGTTCTAGCAACCTAGGATAACACTTTTGCCTTCCAACCTGTTACCTTTCTTTGTAAGTTATCCACTAGGTACTCAAAATTCTCACTCTTCTTCTTAGTCAAGAGTATAGGAACTCCAAGGTATTTTTCCCTTTCATCAAACTTAATTTCTCACCCTCCAAATCCTTATTAGCAACTTTTGATGTTTATGATGTACATTAGTGCTAAAGTAAGCCTAGATTTTCCGACACTGACTTCTTGTCCCGATGCTTTACAATACTGATTCACTATATTCTTCATATTCACTGCCTCCTCCAAACTAGTCTTATTAAAGATGATTAGATCATCCGCATAGAGCAGCAGATGACTAATAGGTGGTGAGTTCCGTCTAACCTTAATTCCACTAATGTTGTTATCTCTTTCTCCCATATGCAATAATCTCAAAAGTGTTTCAGTGACCAAAATGAAAAGATACGGGGATAGAGGATCCCCTTGTCTTAGACCCATATAAGGTGAGAAACTATGTAAAGGAGCCCCATTTAACAACACCCTAAAAGATACAATTTCCAAACATTTCCTTATTAGCTCAATCCACTTATCTCCAAATCCCAACTTCTTCATGATTTGATACAAGAAACTCCACTCCACGTGATCATATGCTTTCTTCATGTCTAACTTAATATAACCGCCATCCACCCTTGTTTTCTCTTTTTCATCCTTTTCATGCATGTTATGAAATATTTCACTTGTCAACCCTATATTGTCACCAATACATTTCCCCTTCACGAATAATGCCCCCTGAAAGGAGGAGACTATTTTATGGAGATGAGTTTTAAGTTTGTTGGCTAAAAACTTAGAAATGATTTTATAAGTGAAGTTGCATAAGCTTATGGATCTAAATTTGGCTATATGGTCCGGATTTGAAATTTTAAGTATGAGTGAAATGAAAGTTTCATTAAGTGAAGGGGCCAAAACACCAAACATAAAAAAAACTCTTCACCGTGTCAGCTATTGTATCCCCAATAATATCCCAACAATTTTGAAAAAAGACCCCCTGGAATCCATCTGGACCGGGGCTTTTAAAGAGTCCATTTTCTTAACTACATTCCAAATCTCTTCATAAGACTGGGTAGCAATTAGAATGTTATTCTCCCTATCAGTTATACTAGGATAAAAAAGATTTAAAATGTCATTATCAGGTTTAGGGTTGGTTGTACTAAAAAGGTCACTAAAAAAATTATTAAGTCTCCCCCACCTTGATTCTCCCTTTCATCCAATTAGCTTCATCATCTTTGAGTTTAGTTAAATTAAAAGTTCCTCTAGTCTATCCTTTAACTCCAATGCTTGCTTATCTAATTAAGAGTTCCTCTAGTCTATCCTTCAACCCTAATGTTTTTTTATACTTCCATTTGTTTACTTCCCCATCATCATTTTTTCTAACTCCTTCTTTACTCTTTTTATCTTAGAGCCCACATTACTAAACACTTCCTGTTCCAGTCCTGTAACTTATCTCTCGTTACATTCATTTTCTTAATTTGTTACCATATCACCTCAAACATCATTATGCGCCTCAGAGCCCCACACACTTTTAATGACTTCTTTACTAGAAGTCTTTCTCAGCCACATCTCACAAAATCTAAAAGGTTTTTTAGGGGATGGTTCAATAGTACTGAGATTAATGGATAGAGCTAAG
Source organism: Coptis chinensis (assembly GCF_015680905.1). NCBI lineage: Eukaryota > Viridiplantae > Streptophyta > Magnoliopsida > Ranunculales > Ranunculaceae > Coptis > Coptis chinensis. The sequence continues at coordinate 46,157,673 of NC_141456.1, forward strand.
TGGTTAGAAGACACATTTGGTATAGTTTTTATAGTAGCATGAGGAAAACAATCTAACCAAGACACAGAGGCAAGTGCACGATCTAATCTTTCTAGGATATGACTGCTATAAGACCTATTATTTGACCAAGTGAATTTAGGACCCCTAACACCCAAGTTAATCAACCCTAAGTCACTGATAAAATTATTAAAATCTATCATGCTTTTATTGATAGTTCCATTGCCACCATGTTTATCATTTAAGCTAGTAGTAGCATTAAAATCCCCAAATAGGACCCAAGGTCCAGGAACATAGGGAGCAAAATCCCTTAATTCATCCCACACCCGCTTTTTTCTACACGAAGCAGGTTCCCCATAGACAAACGTAAAGTACCAGACATCAATAGCACCAAAATTAGTAAATTTACCTGATATGTGGTTTTGGGTAGCTCCAAGTATCTCCAATTGAATACCTTCTTTCCACGGTATTGCCAATCCACCCTTTATTCCTTCAGCAGGTAGAATAAAATTTCCTTGGTTTCTTAGCTCTTTCCGAACTGCGGTCATCTTTTGTTCAGTTGCTTTTGTCTCAGAGAAGCATAGGATGTCTAGTTGATGTGCACCGACGAGATATCCTGTATTACTTGAACCATCGAATTCGTACACATACCTCGGCAATTCACAGCCATCATCATAGCGATGGAGTAAATTAGAACAAGACACTAGGCAATAAAACTAATCAAGTAACACTAACAACCCAGCAGAACAAGACGCACACATGATATCAATCTATGCTTCAGATTTCACAAAGTAACACTTAGCACAAATTCACTAAATTGTCAAATTGTTAAACCCAAAACACAGTATCAAACACAAACCCCTTTCGACTATTAGCACCAAAAAGACTCACGGACGGCTATCAAAAACCTATTACAATTTTCATCCAATTACTCATCATCATCAAAGACGAATACCAAGACCAATACCCAAATAAAGAAATTGTTTTGATCTGCCGTAACTTTGGCATATACTACCACCTTAGGCAGACACTGCCATCAAACAAATAACAAAAAAGATTGGAAATAGAAAAAGATTTTAAATTTAGCACTACTGAACCCAACTCCTCAATCAACAGATATATATCTAAACAATCACCTAGACCTCTTCACTATTTCACCGCCGATATCCTCTTCACTGCCAGATTAACCCTTGTTAATCTCAATCAAATCTCAATCAAACCCACTACAAAATACTTTTTCAGAAGGTAGGAAGATAACCAAGACCAACAATACCCAGAACTAGCACTAATCAGATCTTTTCCGGTGAAACAATCAAATAAAATAACCAATCTTGTCTTGGTAATCAATGAGTGATTTGTACCTGTATAGATGAAGATATCTATGATGGCCAGAATGATGTAGGGATTTTGAGCTACTATCCACCAACAACTTTCCCAAAAAGTGTCTTCTTTCCCAACAACAACACAATCATCTTATTGAAGCAAATCCAAATTGGATTAATGTGATACTCTTCCAGAAATAAACCCGCAAGAAGCTAAGTTGAGGATTAGATAGTTTTTTGTTCTTCCTCTTGAGTGACAAGAGTTTATAAGTAGACCCTGAGATTGGATCTCCTTCACCACTTCTCTAACAATGAGCTAGTAGTGCAATTCAGGCTGAATCCGTCAGAAATACAAAAATCGGTGTGAACTCAGTTGAAAATCGATATGGAATCAGTTGAAAATCGGTGAGTTACGTTCATTGCTACAGTAGACCAAGTTGTAGATAACCTCTGAATTCCTCTCTCTTCAATTTCACACCACAGTTTGCCACACAGAGAATGAATCTTTTTAAGATCTAAACATTCTTAAAGGACGCTCTTAGCCTCTTATGCTGCACATTTTAGTCTTGATATTCCTTTGGACGAGCCGGTGCAGTTGTCTTAAACATCAGTCCCCTTAAATTAAATCTTAATAGACATCTTAGAATCTTGGTCTTCATACATGTACTAGAATTAGGTTAATGTGACGACCATCAAATGATTTCCAATGTTTTCATATACATTTCTTTCTTTGCCTATATTACTCTATTTCTCAATTGTTACTTGTAAATTGCTTTTGAAGTCCTAGCCGGATTTTAGATGTTTCTGCCCAGCGGCCCAACCTAATTTATTTGACTTCTCAATTTACTTGACTTTTAATACTTATGCTTCCTTTTCATTTTTAGGATGCATTTTGGAATTACGAGCAGAGGATGAATGCATGGGCAGTTATGTGCATGGGGCTAACTAGCACTGCATAGTATCGTTTGCATTTGATACATTATTTGGTTTTTTGGCACCAGATACGGTTGAGTTGTTTAATTAGGAGGGTGCAGAAAATATTAGACATTAATGTGATGACAACTGATTCTACGAATATGTGTTTATGAGTCTGATGATAGTATCTCTTTGCCTCTGATCTTACAACCAACGCCTTTGGCTATAGATGACTCTCTGGTGGTGAGTAGAAAACAGGCAAGGGACAAACAGATACGCTTGAGTGAAGAGGGAAATGGTCAAAAAGCAGCAGCTAGTGGGTACTGTGGGGATGTTAGTGCTAGTAGTGTTAGTGGGGAGTCTACAAGCAGTGGAGGTCTGTGTGGTCCTCCTCCAGGGTTCGCGGCAGCTGTCCCCAAACAGCAGCCTAGTTAGAAATGATTCACGCCTGGAATTGCCGGGGAATAAGTTCCTCCACGGCGATTCAACAACTAAAGGACTTGATAGGGAGATATGACCCAGATATTGTTTGTCTTTCTGAAACTAAAGTAGGCAGTGATAGAATTAGTAGGATAGGTAGAATGGTTAAGTACAAGGGGTGTTTCAGTGTCCCAGCAGTGGGGCGTAGTGGTGGGCTGGCTGTACTCTGGAAGGAGGATGTGGACTTGATCATCATGGGAGCTTCTCGGAACCAGGTGACAGGTAAACTAAATAATTATCTTAGTAATGAGTCCTGGTTTTTCTCCTTTGTGTATGGAGAACCTTTAGCTTGCAATAGACATAGAGTTTGGTCTGAGCTTAGGGATGTAGCTTCTTTGATCCCTGGGCCTTGGTGTTTGTTTGGGGATTTTAATGCTATTACATCTTTGGATGAAAAGATAGGGGGTAGAAGCAGTTTTACTAAAAGTATGGTCGAGTTCAACAATCTGATTGATGACCTGGGGCTTATTGATATGGGGTTTAAGGGGCCTAAGTTTACTTGGAGTAACAATAGAGGCCCACAGGACTATATTTATGAAAGGCTAGATAGAGCCATGGCTAATGATGCTTGGCTTCTTTTGTTTCCTCATATGCAAGTCAATAATGTAGTGAATGCTATCTCTGATCATCTCTCCATTAATATTAATCTCAATACAAATGATGCTAACAAGTCTGAGCATGATAAACCCTTTAGATTTTTTAATATGTGGTTCTCGATAAGTCCCGCATGCCCGCCATTGACACACGCCTGAACTCTATCACTCACAACATGCCGGACATGAATGTTATTCTTAAGCATAAGATGACTCAACAACACCTTGGGATTTGGAATAAAAAAGTGTTTGAAAACATCTTCGCCAATGTGAAAAGAGTGAATAAAGAGCTGGAGGAGGTTTTGAAAAAACCCTTTTCTCCAGCCAACTATGAGAGAGCAAAGGATTTAAAATCTGACCTTTTTGGATCGGGTCAATAAGGAAGAGAGCTTCTGGAAACAAAAATCCACCACCCATTGGTTGCAAGAAGGAGGAAGAAACACTAGATTCTTTCATTTGTCTACTATATATAGGAGACGGAAGAACAGGATAGAGAAATTACTCAAACCTGATGGCAGCTGGAGTATGGGTAGTGCTGATGTGGGGGAAAACATCAATAGTTACTTCAGGGAGCTCTTTAGCTCTGACCATCCCACCAAGAATGAAAGAATTCTCAATCTGTTTCACCCATGCATCTCCTCGAGAGGAGAATAACATTCGACCGGGTGTGCAACCAATGATGACATCCGGAGAGTAGTCGAAAGATGGGTCGTCCAAGGCTCCCCCGGCCCGATGGGTTTCAAGGGTGCTTCTATCAACAAAGCTTGGGAGATAGTAGGGTCTAGTATCTCTGCCTTTGTGAAGGACTTCTTCATTAAAGGGATTTTGAATCCTACCTTCAATGAAACCTTCATTGCTCTCATTCCCAAGATGAGCAACCCTGAGGCTGTGGCTAACTTTAGACCCATTAGCCTCTGTAACTTCAGCTATAAGGTGATTTCTAAAATCCTGGCTAATAGGCTTAAAGGTCACCTGAATAAGATAGTCTCCCCTTTCCAGGGGGCTTTCATAAAAGGGAGAAACATTGGGGATAACACTGGTTTGGCCTGTGAATTGTTCCATCAAATGAAACACATGAAGGCTAGGAATAAAGGTTGGGTAGCTTTGAAAATGGACATGGCAAAAGCCTATGATAGGGCTGAGTGGTCTCTTATTGACAGTATTTTTGAGAGGCTGGGTTTTAATGTTAAATGGAGAAGCATGATTCAAAGAATGCTTGTCTCTCGTGACCTTTCAAGTTCTTCTTAATGGTAGACCTCTCAACAAAATCACCCTACCAGAGGTTCGCATGGGGACCCCGTCCCTTTACCTTTTTATTATCATGTCTGAGGCCTTGTCCAGGATGATTGCCAAGGCTGAGTTGGAAGAGAAGATCCATGGGATCAAGATTAGAAGGTCCTCTCCTTCTATTACTCATCTGCTATATGCGGATGATCTGATTCTTTTTACTAAAGGCAATCTTGAGGATGGAGGCCACCTCAAGAAGATTCTTCAAGAGTACTGTGATGCTTCTGGTCAGAGCATTAATTTAGAAAAGTCTAGTATGTTTTTTAGTAGAAATATTAATTTTAGAAATAAAATAAAGTTGAAAAAGTTTTGGAGGATGAGGGCTTTTGACCCAAAAGACAAGTACCTGGGGATTCCTATCATGCTTTCACAAAAAAAGGCTGAGGACTTTGATTATTTGGTGGATAAAATACACAGTAAGATCAAAGGGTGGAAGGCTAAGGTCCTCTCACAAGCTGGTAGAGCTACCATGATACAATCTGTGGTGCAAGCCACTCCCTTGTATGCTATGGCCACCTACATGCTCCCTGAGTCTACTTGTCAAAAGATAGACAGAGCATGTAGGGATTTCTTTTGGCATGACACTAAGGAATCAAAAAGTGTCCATACCATTGGGTGGGACAACTTATGTAAACCCAAGTCTCAAGGAGGATTGGGGTTCAGGAAGATGAAAGATATGAACCTTGCTATGCTATCCAAGCTGCCTTGGAAAGCAGCTACTGACATACACTCCATTTGGACAAAAACTCTAGCTAGCATATATGGAAAAAACTGGATTGGGGACATTTGGAGACCTCCTGGATATGCCTCCTACTTTTGGAAAGGCATACATAAAACCTTTAATATAATAAGTGGAGGCTTGATCTGGGGGATACATAGTGGAACCTCCACTTCTATCCTGAATGATCCTTGGGTCTGTATGAATGGCAAACCCAGGACTCTAAGGGAGTTAGGAGTGGAAAATTCCAACCTAAATAATCTCCATGTGGCTGAGTTGTTTAAAGAGGATGGGTCTGGGTGGGATGAGGATAAGCTTGCAGCCTGTCTCTCACCCCATCTAGTTATAAGAATAAAAGACATTATTGTGAGACCTTTGGGCCTTGGCAAGGACAAGATGGTGTGGAGTGAGGACAAGGATGGAAAGTTTTCAGTAAAATTTGCTTACAAATTTATCACAAAGGAGAAAGAGGTAGGGCATAGCTCTAGCTTCAATTCCCAGACCATTAAGCTCCTCTGGAAAACCAAACTACCAGCAAATGTTCAATTGTTCCTGTGGAAGGCATATATGTATGTCTTACCTATGGGGAACATGCTGGAAATGAGAAGAATGAAGGGGGACTTTGATTGCCCTCTCTGTTTTAAGACAACAGAGAATGATATACACTTGTTTTTTGAATGTGAGTGGTCTAGAGCCATGTGGTTCACCTCAGCTCTTGGGCTGAGAATGGAGAACCAAGGGAATAATGACAAACAGAGCTTGGGTCACAAAATTCATCGTGGTGTCACAAAGAAGGACCAAGTGGAAGTGTAGGTCAGATCAAAACTTGTTATCTAATGTACAACATATGGATAACAAGGAACGGCTAAGTTTGAACATAAGAGGCCTAATAGAGAAAAGAACTATAAGAAAAAGTGATATGGAGGCAGAGAAATGCTATGCAGGAGTGGCTGCAGAATGTCTGGAGAACAAGATCCCAACTCTCCCTAGTTTCTCTTTAAAGCAAGATAAGAATTCTTCTCTAGATACACTATTTCCTATCATCCCTAATGACTGCATTATCATCAGGTTTGATGCTTCCTACAAGGCTACAACTGGATGGGCTGCAGCTGGCACCATTGCGTGGGACAATGAAGGCAAGGTGGTAGGCGCAGCAGTAAGAAGATATAAAGCTAGGTCTGCAACAGAAGCTGAAATGGAGGCAGCAGAGGTGGCTATTTTGCTAGCAAAAGCTAAAGGGTGGAAGGAAGTGCTGATAGAAGGAGACTGTGCTGAGGTCATTCAAGCTCTGAACAGTCCTTCATGTTCTTGGACGTATGCATGTTTAAGGGATTATGTAAAAAACCTAAGCTCCTCCTTTTTGTTTTGTAAGTACAGTTGGATCAGTAGGGTGGGAAATAGTGAGGCACATGAGCTTGCAAAATGGATCTACCATCAGCAGCTTGTAAGTCAACTACCACAATGTCTACTGTCAAACAATGATGTGCCGGTTATGATCTAGTTTTCTATGATATATATATAAGTTATTATCGAAAAAAAAAAGTTTGCTATTTAGAATGGGCTAGCGTTGCAATTTGTAGAGCGTTTGACTTCTAAATCATTTGTTTGATTTATTTTTCATATAAATAAATATGTTTTTTGAAAATAAAAAAAAAAAAAAAAAAAACAAACAAACAAACAAACTTAGTAAACTGGCTATTTTTCTCTCAAATTCTCCAAATCCAGCTCTCCAGTCTCCACTCCTCTCTCTTCTCTTTTATTGTTTTGGACGGTGGACTTAGTTTTCTATCAAATAATAAAAAATAGAGAAAAATTGTCGCTTATACATTTTTGTATCTTTATCCGTAGGAGCCACACTTTAGGAACTCGTCTAGAGCCTCCAAAACTCAGGGCCGCTGTCATTGCCTTTGATAACATTTTAAATCTAGGTAACAGTTTTGGGCATAAGTAGGCTAGGGTTAGGCCGTTAGGCAAATCCCCGGTCAACCTTACTATTTCGATTTTTGACACCACAATATTGGGAAAGAAAACCTAACAAAGATCTACTTCACTTTTTATGTAGTCTTATTAGGCCACAACTTCTGAAGAGTAAAACAAAGTTGGAGAAGAATCAACAAAACGTATTTGGGTAAAATACCACTATCCAATTAAAATACATATAATACAAGCAAAATTGAAGAAATAAGCCAGAATTGAACTCCACTTTAAAAGTAAATCAATGATACGATTAGATAATGTTACCTCTTTTGTGATAGCCAACATTCTTTGGCGAAAAGAGGCTCCCTTATAGAAATGTTGGTTGTTTAATTTGAAACAGTGGTTCTTTGTTTCCATCATGAATCTTGATACGTGTAAAAGCTTCTTTGTAAGAATCATAGTACTGAAGATCGTCGTTGTCATTAAGCAACAAGAACTCACCATTTCTATATTATATACCTTCACCCAAGAACCCTGTATTTCATAATCTTTCATTACCCATATCACCCTCAATAAGGCAAAGGTGTTCTCCTAACACCATCAAATACAGAGCCCAGTTGTAAAAGCCGTTGTTAAGATCAGAAGGTAGTTGCATTATATCGAATTCCTCTTTGCCAACATCGAATGAAAGAATGTCTCCGGAATGACGATAATTATACTTAGCTATCCAATGAAGAGAGTTGTTTAGAAGTACATTACTACACCGTTCACTGCTATGAACATAAGGAACATTTGTGGATATCTTTCTCCAGCTATTTGATCCCAGAGTATGTACCTCAACCTCGTTCCCATTGTTCAACGGATTCCTTATTATCCTAACTAACATGGAGAGTTATTAGTTTCATCGAAATGAATTTGGGCGAAACGAGTGTTAAGGATTGAAGCGTACCATGTTTTGGATACCTATTTGCATGGCCAGAGATAGTTTTGAGTGGCAATCTTGATATTATATCAAAGAAAAGGTCAACTGGTAGCTTACTAAACCCATCTTCTTTTTCTTCTTCTTTCCTTTTCTTAGAAAATCCATAGTTACTAAGAAGAGGTGGAATTGCTGTTTCTTTTCTCCTCATCTTCTCTCTCTGGTGTTATATATGTGAGCAAAGAAACAGGAAAGACAATGCACAAATGTAGCACACTTTTACTATTCTTGTTCATCTCTACTACTTATAAATAGCGTGGGCAAATTAGCCGAATGAGCTGGCAAATTGGTTATCCCGTTATGTCTCTTCTTAATTTCGTGACAAGACTTTTTTTTTGGTTTCTGTTTTGTTGGCCCACCACAAAAAAAAAACGTGAAATGAGAGAGGAGTACGTGGTTCGGAAACGAAGAAGGCTAGTGCAATTAACTTGTTCAGTCGTTGACTTATTGGACAATTGACTGTGTGGCGTTTGATTTGTTAATCTAAAATCTAAAATACTTTAAAGAATGCGGTTGTTATCTACAGTCCCGCAACAGTACTTTAATATTTTTTTAGATAACTCTTGGTCTCTTCAACCATTTTATTTGGACGGAACTGCCTATATCCATTTGATTAAATTACAAAATATCCCATCAAAATATTAAAGTAAATTTGTAATAATAATAAAGACAATTATGTCATTTAGACTTAACACACTTTTTCCACACCACATATCAACTACTAAACATCATGTGCAGAGCACATGCATCATGCTAGTACTTTAAAGATTACGCCTCTTATGTACAGTGGGGCAATAGTATTTTATTATTTTTTTAATGTATCTCTTGGTTACTTGGTTATTTGTTATTTGCCCATCTATTTTTTGATATTTACCTAATTTATCCTATTTAAAAGAGAGAGAGAACAGTTGTTAGGCATAAAAGAGAGAAAAATATGGTTGGATGAAGAGAGGAAAAAAAAACGTGCATAGCACGTACACCATTCTAGTAATTATGAAAGCACCACCTTTTCGAAGAGTCTGTCTCAAAATTGCACCTAGAAGCTAGAAGATTTTCTTGCTACGTGCATTTTGTGCTGTGATTTGCATGTTTTGCAATCACAGTCCACTATACCAAAGTCTAAACATAAGGCCCATAGTTTGTCTAACAAACTTGGACCATTTTAAACCCAAGTAACCTGGTCGCGTGTCAACGACCAATAAGAAGAGAGAGTGACGACAACTACGCAATGAAACATCGCCACGTGTCAGTGTGATTCTTCGCGGGTACTTTATAAAGTTCAACTTTGTCGAAACGAAGAAGAATCAAATCAATTTTTCCAATTCTGAAAAAAAGCGTAATTCTCAGCAGGATCCATAAATTCCGGCGAGATTTCAGGCGGGGATGGAAAGGCATGGGAGTGGAGTTGGGCGAGCATTGTTATTGGGATTCTGCATTGCTGGAATCTGGTCATCCTATATCACACAAGGAGTCCTTCAAGAGACTATGTAAGCTTTTTCTTTGTCTTGTTAATTGCAATCAATCTTTGAAACCTGTGTTTATAATAATAATATTGTGTTTCAGATCAACCAAGCGGTTCGGTCCTGAAGGGAAACGCTTCGAGCATCTTTCATTCCTAAACCTTGCACAAAATGTAGTTTGTTTAATTTGGTCTTTTATGAGTAAGTTTTCCTTAGTTTCTCCCTTTGGACGTTCTTTTTATGAATCTATTATTCTTAACAAATTTGTTTACTCTTATTTTCTTGTGCAGTGCTAAAGATATGGTCCAGAAGTAGCAGTGGTGGAGCTCCATGGTGGAGTTATTGGAGCGCTGGTATCTCAAACACAATTGGTCCAGCTATGGGGATTCAAGCTTTAAAATACATCAGTTACCCTGCCCAGGCACGTTATACTTTTATTTTCACCATAGGCTACATCATTTGTGATGGTCTTTAAGTCTCTGATATCTTAATACTAAATCTTTCGTCATTTCTGTCCATATAGCTTTCTCATTAGATGGAAAAGCATATTAACTTTACTCACATTGTTATTATTCCTTTGCAGGTCCTGGCTAAATCTTCAAAAAATGATTCCAGGTATGAATTCCTTTATGCAGCCACGAATATGAATTTGTTACAATAGTAGGATTTGTGGTTCACGTTTTATAACTTGACTGATGGATCTCTGACCTGCATGCAGTTATGTTGATGGGTGCACTAGTTTATGGTATTAAATATACTTTTCCTGAGTACCTGTGCACTTTCCTTGTTGCTGGAGGGGTGTCTGCATTTGCTCTTGCTAAGGTGAGGACTGTGTACTTGGAGTTGAATTAACGAGCAGAAGAACTATCCATATGAAGTTCCATTACAGTTTATAAACTTTGCGTTGTAGTTATTAGCTTTTCTCTTTACTCTTATTTTTTCTTCTGTTTTGTTGACAATAGACGAGCTCAAAGACCATAAGCAAGCTGGCTCACCCAAATGCACCTCTTGGATATGGGCTATGTTTCCTGAACTTAGCATTTGACGGATTTACAAATGCCACTCAGGATTCAATTTCAACAAGGTATGAATGTTCAGAAATTGGGTAGTCACTTCTGTGCATATCAATTTATGTAAATTCCATTTACCTCATCCCTCCCATCCGTATTTTCTCCCCTCCCCCTGTTAATATATTGATATAACTAAGAATGTGGTTATCACCATTGCCAATGCCCATCATGCATAATTTGTGCCATTGTAGCTGATACTCAAGCTGCCAGGAAATTTTAGCCTCAGTAGCAACTGCAAGCCTGAAAGGTGATGCCTAAGAAAATGCCTTGTTGTGTAGTCCTGTATGGTGAGAGAATTGAAGGTTCTTAATGTGCCCTACCCATCCGGCAGTGAAGCAATACCCGGTCTTCATCTCAGTCTCCATTGTACTTGTACGACAATCTATGAACTTACTGAAATGAAGTTTGAGCCTGAACCTTTTAAAGACCACTCCTTTGATGTTTGCATTTGCACAAATTTTAGGACAACACTTTTTAATCCCACTTCCTATTTACACTTCACAAGCGCATGAGGATGTTTTATATGAAGCAAAAAAACTTATATAATCTGATATTTCACAAGTAATAACAAACAGTTACTACTCTGGGTTACAGATCACTAGCAAATCAATTTTCATGTAGTGAATACTCTCTCGAAACACATTCATTTAATACATCAATGCATATATAACTTCATGCTCCCCAGCTCAACCGTTTGTAATCTGTTACACAGGTACCCTAAAACGAGTGCTTGGGATATAATGTTGGGGATGAATTTATGGGGTACCATATACAACATCGTATACATGTTCAGCTGGTCACGTGGAAGTGGATTTGAGGCAGTCCAGTTTTGTAGAGATCATCCAGAGGCAGCATGGGATATTTTTCTCTTTTGTGTGTGTGGGGCAGTTGGGCAGAACTTTATCTTTTTGACCATCAGCAGATTTGGCTCCCTTGCCAACACCACCATCACAACTACTCGGAAATTTGTGAGCATTGTGGTTTCTTCAGTGCTTAGTGGTAATCCCCTGTCGGCAAAGCAGTGGAGTAGTGTCATAATGGTCTTCTCCGGTCTGTCATACCAGATATATTTGAAGTGGAGAAAGCTCCAGAAGAAAAGAAAATCCATGTAAGGAAGGATATTAATTCGTCATACTTCTTTGTTTCTATTATTATAGATGGGTCTAAGCATTAAGGTTTAGTGTTCCCTTGAGTTTTGATAGTTTTGCAAGAGTAGAGGAAAATGTAATCGATCATTAATGTAAAATGAAGCGGTGTAAAGCATCTGTTCACATTTCAGCAGTGTCTCTTAGTTGTAAACACCAAAATATCATTTGATTTTAAGAGTAGGTCTGAAACAACAAGTGATTCTGGTTGTACTATACTTTGATGCATCACCATTGTCAAGACAGTAATTGATTGGCATAATCCACTTGCGCTAGTAGCCTGCTGATATATGTATAAATGATCTTTTGTACTATTCTTAATTGGGGATATGCTTTTGTACTATTCTTAATTGGTGTACTAGTTAGTGTTCACCAACATATTTGCTGGTAAAAGCTACCAGCGATCCTAGTGGCTCAGTGTTACTAAACATATTCCCAATCATCCAATAAGGAAATAAGTATTTCCTCCACGATTTTCTCCCCAAATACCTCATGCACTCTCTCTCCCACTTCCCACCAACTTCTGTTCTCTCCCATCCATCACTCTTCTTCTCCACTCTTCCCTAGTGTCTAGTTAGGAGTTGGAGTAGAGGTGTTCTTAATTTTGTTTATAGCTTCATTGGTTGATTGTACTTATACGTGTTGGTTTTGTTTGGGGTGGGATATTCATTATTGCATTTGGTTGAATGGGGTTATATGTTCATCAGTTTAATTCAAGAGATGGAGTTAGGTTGCCCTTATTTGTTTGGTTATATCTGTTCTTGCATTGGATCATTTTTTTTTTTTTTTGCCCATTTCTTCACGGAGTTATTTACTTTTACTTGATTATAGGGCCGTTATGGGAAGTAGTCTCTTTTACTTTCTAAACCATGGTTGTGAGGCTTTCTTTGAAACCTGATAGTTTTGAGAATGTGGAATATAGTTGCAAGAAGGTGAATGTGATCTCTATTGTTTGGCTAGATTTGTAATCTATATACATTTTGAGTTATCATGGGAGCTGCATGTTGTGTTGCTGCAAGGGGGCAGAACACTACCTAATAGAACCAGCACCTAAGCTCTGCACAGGAATATTAGGTATTCTCCTTCGTGGAGTTTTAGATGGCCACAACAGACGGTGTTGCAGATGAAGTAGGAGATTCCCCAAGTCGATATTCTCATGGAAACAGTGGTAATGATGGCTCGGACATTAAAGACCGAATAGGTGTTGAAAGAGATATTTAGTCTTAGATTTTGAGTTTGAAATTACTTAAAATGGAGAACTTCATATGAAGACACTTGGGCTTCAAGCTAGAAATTTTTTCTTTGTTAGATTTTTATATTTTTATATTTTAATTGTTTGATTATTGCCTTTGATCAATTTCCTCAAATCAGGACGATGTAGCAACTACTGCATAGGATGCAGTCACCATCATACATGGACTGGACGATAAATAACTTATGGTTGTTCATCAGAGGATAAAACTCAGGACATGTGTCAGTGGCATACAAGGCAGTCAAAGACATCACTTTACAGGTCCAGTCTTAACGTCTATATCATTTACATTATATTGTTTATTAAGACAAGACAAATAAACTGTCTTTTGTTGTCCACAGTCCATGTCCATTACTCCTTTTTGGGAATAATGTTTTATCTTAAGGATGCACAGAGTCGAGGACATACTATTGAATGTTCACATGTACGTGAAATTAAAATTTAAGAAGCATAAGATCCTTTTTTCTTTCTTTCTTTTTTTCCAATTTTTATTTTTATAATTTCAAGTCTACATTTATTTTTCTGTACATGATGCTGCTCGATTAATTTCAATTTATACATCTATCTTTTGGTTGACATAATGCAGGTCCAAGTATAACAGTTCCTAGGACTCTTGAGTTGGCTGCTCTATAGGTTATTCTTTGAACTCAACTTTTCCTCTATGAAGGCATAAGTGATAAGTGATAGCTAATCTTTTTGCTTACTTTTCATGATTGAGCAGGGTAACGATTATTAATAACTGAAAATAGTTAATAATCCTGATATAAGACAAAGGAATATGAGATGCAAATAGGCAAAATCAATACAACTTTTTGCAAAAGTATGTTCACAGTATCATTTAAATGGATATTGTTTGTATATCTTAGCTTACTAGCTATTTTCAAATTTGAATGAAAAAAGAGTTGCTTGAGGTGCAAGAGCATGCGGCAGTTTCAACATGCTCCATGATCCACTCAATAATTATGAAATCGCTGATAATTGTGAGAATCTTGGATCGATTACCTCGTTGTGGTTATGAGTTAAGCATTTTGTGAAGCCTTAATTGTTGAGTGGTTAAAGAACACTACTCAAGTGAAAATGTTTGAAGAATCAATCGTTTCCATTTTCTTTCTCATCTCAAACTAACGAGTTTTAATCATTTAATTGGGCTAGGTATTTGTTGTGGGTCATGGCTGAGTTGGATTTAATTGGTGCTGATATTCAAGAAGTTATTGGTAGTGCTATTGCTATTCAGATTTTGAGTCATGGCTACTTGCCACTTTGGGCTGGTGTTCTCATCACTGGTACTGATTGGTAAGCAGAAAAAATTTCATCTTTTTGAGTGAACAGTTTTAGTTTTTGGCTTAAATTTCTGTTTTGAGTGTAATCAAATGTTGTGTGTTTGTACAGTTTTATATTTCTGCTTCTTGAGAACTATGGAGTGTGGAAATTGGAAGCTGTTTTCACGGTTCTGATTAAGCATTTATGGCTATATTGTTTGCTTGGATGTTTGGAGAAACTAATCCCAGTGGGAAGGAAGTACTAATAGGTATCGAATGTAGTGTTATTTATTGTTCAATCATTTCAGTTTGTTTCTTTTTTTGTTCCGAAGTTGTAGCTGTAACTGTTGTCTTCTCTATGTAGGTGTTTTAGTGCCAAAGCTAAGCTCAAGAACAATTCGGCAAGCTGTAGGGGTTGTTGGCTGTGTGATTATGCCACAATGTATTCTTAAAACCTGATGAGAAGAAGAATTTGGACGGCACTCCACTTTATATGTAACCAGAATCGATTAAGAAGTGCCTTCGGATATTTGTGCAATTGGGTGTGATGTTGTAGAGATGGTTACAGGTAATCCTACTTGGAAGTGTAGGCTTGATGCAGATGTTAACCACAATGTATGATAACTTTACAAGTTTACATCATCCAATAAATAATTTTCATTCAATAGATTTGGCTTTTGATTTCCATTTTTCTATTTTCCTTATGTTTATATTATTATTTCCATTCTTTGTTTTCTCTGCCTTTTCATGTTTCGGTGTTTTGATTCTCTTTTATTCATTGTAATAGCCACTGCCTTCTTTAATTGCAATTAATATTTCTATGCAGAAAGCTTCCTCCAAAAACAAGATTGTTTTCCTCTTTAAGTCCAATAATGAAAAAGCTTTTGGAAACCCTATCAAAAGGAGGTGATTAATGCAATAATGAGTGCGTATGATGCTTTTGTTTCGATTCCAACTGGAGGTGGAAAGCGCCTTGCTTACCAAGTAACACCAATGGTTTAGAACATCTTTATAGAACTTTTACTCCGTAATATTATTTGTCAGGTGATCAATGCAACAATGCAGTATGGTATAATGTGCACATGTAGTATTCTTTGTAATTATCCCATCAAGTGGGTGGTTGATTTTTCTTATTAGTTGTTTTGTTTCTGAAGGAGTTTTAGGTTCCTTTAACAACATTCAGTTCTTTTTAAACTCTTATTCGGATTTTGTTCAACATATATTAACCATTGAAGCTGAAAAGTAGGTACACCTAGATATGTTTTTTCTTTGACCATTTTTTTTTACAGCTCTTCAATCAAACCTTATTTCATAGATTAGATAGTAGTAATGGGTAAACACATTTTTCCCTTTTAGAAATCTAGCTTTTATAATCTAATCATCAGCTAAGGCATTCACTATTGCATCTTTCCTCCTAAATAAATTCATCGAGATGGGGACTATTACTATTCTATTTAGTAGGTGATAAGGTAATGTATTTTTTTTTTCTTTAATCTATTTGGCTTCAATAATCGAGTGCTTAATGATTATATGATTATCAATAATCATGTATTTGGTTTCTCTAACAATTGGTATATAATAGCAATCATTAGCACGACTAGAATTATTACCATGTCTAGAAAACAGTACCACCTACAGGGAATAAAGAATACTGGAGGTGCCGACTAGCAAAGTCGGTAAAACCTTTGGGTGATTATACCAGAGGTCTGGGGCTCGAATCCAGCCAGCATCAAAGAGTTACTGATCTCATTTAAAACAGGCTTACCAAAAAAAAAAAAAAAAAAAAAAAAAAAATTGAAGAATACTAGGTTCACTTATCGTTAATGATGGTGTATTATTATTTGTTACCAACAAATACTAATTTAACAAGAAATATGTAGGTTGGTTATGGATTCACATACGTACAGACAACCCTGTGTTTGGTGGATAAAATTAGAATATAATTTGTGTTTGTTTATGAGCATTGCAATGTGATGGAGTGACTTTTAGGCAGGATGAGGGAGAGGAAAAAGCAAATGGCGGGAGCAGAATATGGGGAAGTAGAACTCACCCACATGGCCGCATCAAATGTGGAAGCAGGAGGTAGAGAGGGTGGGAGAGTGACATTTGCTGTGGGTGGAACTATAAATCAGCTGAGATGCAGAGACAACAAGAGAGGGAGAGGATAGAAACATACAGACTGCTGAAACATTTTTTCTATCTAACCATACAACATTTTATGCCGTAGTTTGCTAGAGCACTCCCTTTGGTTGTTGATTAACCTTCTTTTGGAACTTCCAAAATCCAGGATTTCTGAACTTCAGTTTTAGTTGCACTTTCGGATGTGCCAATAATTATTGTATTAGGGAAATTATGCGTTTTTAAAAATGCTAATGGAGCTACCTTTGGTAGCCATGACCATATTGCTACCATTATGAATTGAAGTCCAATTAGCTAGAGAAAGAATGATCAAGCATGAAAGAAGAACTTGAAAATCTGGGAAAGTCAAAGAGAAGTTGGAATATCCTTTCGAAATTGGGGTTCAGAATACCAAAGCACCAAATCCCACAACAGAACTACCTGAGAATGGATATAAAGTCACAGAAGTGATCTGTGTGTGGATTGATTTTGAAAGTGAAGACTAAGCATTAGTTTTGTACTCAGCCTCTTAGGAACTAGGTAATTTTTTCTGGTTGAAGATTAGAATCTCTGTAATTCTTTGGCTCAGGAGGTAGGTTATATTCAATTCATTTCTAATTAATTCCCTTCCTTTCTAATTTGAACAGATACTCGATTTGAGAATAGTCTACCCTCAGTCCTATCAATTGTTTAAGTAGAATAAGATAGTGGAGTAAGTTGAAAGTCTGAGATTTAGATTTGCATATATTCTCATAACGAGTTACTAGATGCTCTTTAATCTATATTCCCTATTGAACAAAGAAATGGTTGTTTGCATATGCGTTGATACAAGCACAAAAAATGGTGTTGATTTCACCAGTGTGAGAATACATAGCAAAAATGGTGTTGATTCTCAAACGGTACACCCACCCTCCCCTTTCCCCATCTTGATTTGTTTTTCTATTCTAATAATTTTTTATGATTTGTTTATTTATGCCGTTAAAATTATCCAAGAAAAAAGCCTTGGACTTCATTAATTACCTGCAATTTATAACTGTATGATTTATTAGACCCATATGATAAGAGTTATATTTGGTTAATATGCAGGTTAGCATTGTAAATGTTGTGTATTCACAATCAGAGTTGCTTCAGAAAGAAGTGTTTTTAGTAGAAATAGTTGATTCAACATCAAAAGAATCAGTGTCCCACCTTAAAGTTGTTTTCTTCTTACGCTCGACGTAGGAGAGCATTCAGCATTTGAGACAACAAATTGCTAGCCCAAGATTTGGAGAGTATCACCTATGTAAGATTTCTTCACACGCTTACGTTTTGACCTAGATTTTTAAGTTGGAAATGTTATGATTTTCTTCTTACTGCCCAATGTTATAAACGTTGTATTTTCGTTTATACAGTTTTCTCTAACATTATGAAGGACACCCAGATGCATATACTGGCTGATTCCGATGAGCAAGAAGTTGTCCAGCAAGTTCAGGTGACGGTGATTCTGCTTTCAATAGCTATATATATATTGAACTAAGTCTCTTTCCATTTGTCTTTAAAATCATTATAGAGCCATGCATCATCTGACCTTCTCCCACCGTAATAAAACTTTATAAAATTTAATTGTCTTTCAAGTAATATTTTTTCTAAACTATCAGAAAAATTGTGCAAATAGTAACAATTTTAAAAGTCTGAAAAGTTAATCACAGTCTTTCCTTATAAGGTTTGCGTCACCTTAGTTTCCTTTGCAAAATTCTTATTCGATAAAATCATTAATCTAAAGTTTCTCATGAAGCGATAAGAGTTGGTGCTGCAAGAGGTAGAGTAGTGAGCTTAATTTGATTGGAAACAAAGCACAACAATGGGTTTGACAAGTAGCGTGCTTAGAAGAAATCAAATAACGTACTTGACTAGTAGGTATATATTTTATTTTCTATACAGTTGACCCTCAATTGTGTTTTTCAGCCATAGTATATCTTTGTTTGTTTGCTATTCTTTGTTCACCTCTACTGGAACAAAGTTATATATGCCACATTATGTCATAATTTGATCTGGACTTTTTGCTTAACTCACTACGAACTTTTTGCTTAACTCACTAGGTCGGAGCACAAATTGAGACTGAGCTAAAAGAAAAGAAGCTGAGTGTAGAAGATGCTCTTAATGCAACCAAGGTATCTTTTGATTTATGCTAATGTTGTCTTACTTGAATACTGAGAACACAGAGAAATGTGTACGATAATTTGGTGTTGTCAATGGTTTTTCAGGTGGCTGTTGAGGAAGGCATTGTAGTTGGTGGAGGGTGCACCCTGTTGAGAGTTGCAGCAAAGGTTGATGCTATCAGGGATGCTCTTGATAATGAGGAGCAAAAGCTATATGTCGACATATACTTATAGCGCATTCAATCTTATGCTCCCTTTCTTATCTTCACCTTAGATATTATTGAATTTGAATTTCAGGAATAACTTTTGGAAGTGTTATCCAAGTTTATTGTAGATTATACCCTAGATTGTTATACGGTTCACTTCAGACTAGCCATAATATTTCCATCTGAGCCGATCGATCTCCATGTTTGGCTGGTTCACATAATCACATTCTCAGGCAAGGGAACCTAGTAGCAGATTCATTAGCAAAAGGAGAAAGCAACTTAGAATGGTTGAATGTTATATTTTATGGCAGTCTAGGTTGTACATATACATATTATTGTTCATGTCCCCTGCATTTAGCAATTTAGGTTACGTTTGTTTACTAACTTAAGGAAAGGATAGGAAAACTAATGAGCGATCTACTATGGAATAGAAAAGAAAATAATGTAATAGATTTTTCTTTTTGATGCGTCCATTTGGTTACTTCTGAGGCCAAAAAGGAATAGAAAACTACATATTTTTTTTATTGAATTTTATTTTCATTTTCCTTTTCCATTATTGTTTGTTACGCAAAAATTGAGAAAAGGAAAATGTTCAATTCTGAGTGTTGAGCCTCGGACTCCAAAACATTTTCCTTTCCATAACAAACAAACACACCAAACTTATATAAAATGTGGACCACATTAGACTTTACCTTTCCTTTCCATCCTTAAGTTTTCATCATATCATGTTCTCTAAGATTACGGTCTATATAAGTTTTCAAGGAATGATAACTGCCCAATGGTTTCTTTTTCTTTTATGACAAAGAGGTTACGGGCTTACGGCCTATATCGGTTTGTTGTTCTTGTTAACGAAAATAACGGGGTTGTTGTGCTCCATTATCTATTGTGAGGCATCTCAAATACGAACCTGTTATAACCTGAAATGTTGAGCTTGGGTTGGGTCGGGTACGTCAAAGACAAATTTCCAAATTCCGGGTGTAGGTTGCTTTGACACTCCCATTTGGTGTTAACACAGAAAAGAATTGGGCATTTCGCGTAGAGTGAGACAAAGAATGAGTAACGAGTCGAAAAAGAGGGAATCAGTAGCGGATGTGGAAGAACAGTTCCTACCAAAATTTGCATGTGTGAGAACTGAGAACACATTCCAGCCCAATCTCTTAGCACATGTTCTGAACTTGAACTTGGATGTAAGAAATGTATGTACTAAACGAGTAGTATCTATTTATGTAAGCGGTTATATTTAGCTAAAAAAATATAAGAATAAATGGATTACGAGATAATATATATATATATATATACGAGCAGGTTCCATTTACCACACTTTTTATACCATGCCCCACAACTTTCTGTAAAATGTTAATTATAACATAATTTTTTGTAGAAACCATGAAGATCATCTCTACAAAATTTCAACTAATTTGATAATATTTAACTATGTCAAAAGATGATTGCAAAATCGTAAAATCTGAACTGTTTAAAAAAAAATCAAAATTGATAACGATTTTTAACTAGGTTAGAGATTTCGAAATGGGATGAATTTTTGTGGAGATGTTATCAATGGTTAGTAGATCATATCCACAAATTATTAACACTTAATTCATCTTGTAAGGGAGTGTGGTATAAACTATGATATAAAAAGTATGGTAAAATGAGAATGCGATATATATATATATATATATATATATATATATATATATATATATATATATATATATCAGCCCCGCTCTTAAGCGGATGTACTTAAACGGACTTTATCTAAATATTGAAATTTCACGAAATAAAATCCACGGCCTTTCAAAACCCAAAATCTCTCTCTCTCTCTTATTCTCTATCCCATCTCTTTCCACATAAACTAACTTCTCTTCTTCCATCTTCACTCCAACTGAAACCTACAATCGTAAAAGAAGCAAAGGATATATAGTGGTTTTACCCAAAAAAAAACCAAATTATTATAGGAATGTAGTATCGGCGAAAAAGATAAAGCAAATGTAGAGAAATTATGTAAAGTTGCGTTATGGTGTACTCAACTAAAGCACCAAAATAGACCCGACATGAGCAAATGTGGGTGAAGATGCTCGTGGTGAAATACAACTCGAAGCCACCAAATCCGTTTCCTTTCTATGATTCTTCGCTTGAAAACAACATGATAGGTGGTTTCCCAAGAGCACTCCCAAAATTCTCTCCCCTTTTTTTTTCAAGTGTATGTATCAATCACTAGTTATGATTTTCTGTCTTCTTTTACCGTCTGGAACCATTGGAGGCTTAAGTTGGTTATTGCTCCCCTGAACTTGAGCCTGCAGTTGCTTTTGAAATATTTTGCTAGTTCAACTGATCTTGTGTATTTTAGTGTCAATTATGCATATACGAAACGGTACAACTTTTTCCATGAAGTAAGCCTTCTCATTACTCCAACAGGACATTCTATGGCACCTTGATTTCATCGATTGCCAGTGTGTATCAGCCGTTTGCAGAAATTGGAGATCCGCTTGCAAGAATTATTGCACAATTAGCAGTTTCGAACACGACAAATCAAATCACATGGCACTAAGAGTGGGAAATCGAAGACTTGACCAAACAATCTCCTAAGACTTTCCAATGTGAAACCACTTATCTTTT
Organism: Coptis chinensis; assembly: GCF_015680905.1. Taxonomy (NCBI): domain Eukaryota; kingdom Viridiplantae; phylum Streptophyta; class Magnoliopsida; order Ranunculales; family Ranunculaceae; genus Coptis; species Coptis chinensis. Next base: position 46,179,145 of record NC_141456.1, read on the forward strand.
TGCGGAAACTTGGTGTTGCTTGATCCTATCCTTAAGTATTGATTTCTTAACTATTTCTAGTGCATTTCTTACTTTGCGAAACCTTCAAATTTGTTGTCGGCATAACTGATGGTTGATAGGAGTAAATTCACAGAAGTAGCATCATCAAGATTAATATCAATCATTTCAACAATTTGAAGGTATGCTTTTTGCTTTATTGCTGTGTAATATTGCTTCTGAATATGATTCCAGAACCAGTTGTCACTCGGCAAGAGATCGTGTTTTTCAAAGGGTCTGCTTCCTTGGGTGAATGGAAACACATCATTCTCATTGATCAATTTCAATTAGGTCGTATTTGCCTATCATTTTTTTTATCCCCGATTAATACACTCGTCAAATTTATTACAATGTCTGGCAATCCGTAGTTCAAGATAGTCTCGATTAACTCACGGTTGTTTGTGTGAACTCAATGTGGTATCTTTGTCCCTTAGTATTTCTTTGATTCTCTTAGGGGTAGCTAAAGAGTGAGAACTTACATGGTGAATCTCCAAGCCGAAGTTATGTTTCTTGGGCCAAATAGTGTAGACATTTTTATTGGCTGAAGTGGGAATGCCCCAAGCATCTAAATCTCCAACTTTGTATTGGTAGGAAATGACTTTGATTTGAAGCAAGACTAGTAACTTGATCGTACAAAAACAGTTGGCACTTTGTGATCCCAAGAACGCCATCTCTCACTCTCTCAAATCTAGGAGGAAGCTTAGCTAGCTTATGGGTCCGAGTGAGAGATTGGTGGAGGGAAGACAAATATAATTGTAATGACATAAGTTTACATTAATCCCCATCCACTATAAAGAAAACAAAATGATCATGTCTTTGTTGTCCCTTGATTTTCTTCTAACCTGTACTAGCATTTGTGGATCGTTGAAAATCTATTGGATTTCACCGAGCTTAGAGCCTAAGATTGTTAAGTTTACCTCATTTTTAAATATGGGACATTAAAATATATTGCCCACTTACACTTTAAACATTATTTGAGCTTTTGTTAATCTCCAAATATTCAATATTGTATGGCTATGATCATCTAGAATAGCATATTTAGAGAAGTGGGAATGTGGGATCAAGCTTTTTTTCTTTTTCCTGGTAATCTGGATTAGTGATTAAAGAAGTATAATGTTGAGTCACTTATCAGAAGGTTGAGGGTGAATTGGGACTTTCATAAGAGTGTCAACTAGCAACATATGTGATAGTTGGACATGTGCTAGACTATACCGGCATTTCAGCCAGAATATGGTTGAATGCTGCATGGAGGTGGGGTTCCTGTAATTTGTTTTGATTGATAATCAAACATTATTAGTGGAAAGATGACCCAAATCATGTTTGAGACTTTCAATGCTCTTGCCATGTATGTTGCTATCCAGGCTGTTGTTTCTCTTTATGCCGGTGGTCGGACAACTGGTAAGCAACTAAATCGATTGCTTGTGTCATTCTCTATGTTATGTCTATGGTTTAGCAGTGTAATGTCTTAGTTATCGATCTGAAGTTCAGAAGGAAACGATTGAAGAACAGTTACTGATGGTCTAACAGGAAAAGCTCGAGTGTGCTTGGATTGGCGTTGCTCCAAGCAGCATGAAGATCAAGGTTGTGGCTCCTCACGAGGAAGGAAGTACAGTGTGGGATTGGAGGTTCTATTTTGGCATCTCTCGGCACTTTCCAAAGAGTAATCTCTTTCATTTTTACATCACGACTCTTGGTGGACGGTGTTTTACTAGTAAATGTTGAATTTCTTGCGGATGTGGATTGCAAAAGCCGAGTATGATGAATCACGGGCCATCAATTGTTCATAGGAAGTGCTTCTAATGATGCACCGGTAGCAAATGGATGAAGGACAACTTAACTTCCTTAGTCCTGGAAAATTGTTTGTTTTATTTTTGGTTTAGTTTCCTTTTTCTTTTTCTACCTTTTCCTCTTAAACATGGTTATGCCCCAGGAATCAAAGGGTATTCTTCTATTATTATTTCTCTGAGAATTTCATGTAACGCAAATTGGTTTGGTTTGGGTTGAATTGGGGAGTTCGGCAAGATGTTAAGATTCTTGTTGTCAATTAAAACCATCATTTCATTCACACTTTTCTTTCACGGATAACGGTTTGCAACTTGTATGTCAAACCACATGATATTTTTATGAGAAACACGGTGTGGAAGGAAAGGATGATAACAAAATGGGCCGAGGTATGATACTCGGTCTTGCGTAGTTGTTGTGACAAAATTGTAATACAACTTTGTCGGGCCTATGAGACTACTTAACCATGATCATGACAGCTTTCCAAATTGTCTTTGTACACATTTAAGTACGAGAATCTGAGTATGTCATCGGTGATTGAGAAAAATTGACCTTTGGCGCTCTTTGAAACACGAAGCGTCTCCATAGGGATCGATTGAATAATTAAGACGTTCCAAATACCCAAAATGGCGCTGCAACTATACAAGTATAAAATGGTTGAAATGTTTGCAGTAAATACATTGGATTACAAAAAATAAAAAAATGTTAACAGCAATATGTAACGCATGAGCAGTCTGCAGTCCTATAATTCCCTTTCTTGTTTCTTCAAGATGTTAACAGCCCTCATAGAATCCAACGCCACTTCCACCTTCAGTAGTTGTAGCTTCTGACACCCTCGCAGACCAGAAGTTCCTGATATATGACAGACCTTGGACCACTAGCTCTAGTGTAAGCTAACACTACTCTGCCATCAGGATCTCTTATGATCCTCCCCTATTCCACAATTCCACATCTGTTCTCTGACATACACCCCTCCATATAATCCAAACCTAAAGTACCCAGGAAATGGCAGTAACCTTTGCAATGCGACCTTCAAAATCTAATTATGTGCAACTTTTTTTAATCAAGTGACATTCCTACAGCAAAAACATATGAATATTCAAAGCTATGAAAATACAATAAGCATACATATAAAAAAATAATTAAAAATGTATATTTACCCGAAGATGAATAAGAATCATCATCTGTGGTAGAGTAAGTTGCGTCCTTGTCGTACAAGCAAGTTTTTTCACTGCAAGTCAATTAACATAAGAAAAGAATTTGTGAATACTCTAATAGGAATAAAAAGAAAGAAAGTAAAATTTTGCATTTCTTACCCATTGTTTAGCTCTTCTTCATTGTTTAGCTCTTCTTTACCCTTCTTTTTAAGCTCCGGACAATTCCTTTTATCGTGTGACACTCCAACCATATTACATCCATTGCACCGTCTCCTTTTATATTTTTGTGCCTTTTTGAGTGCTTTCTCTTTATCTCCTTTAAGTCTTTTTCCACATCCTTTTGGTCTTGCTTGACTCGGTTCATGATAATTAATTGCCAAATTAGAACTCTTTGCTCCAGAAACTCCTACACTTGTATCACAACCAAACGCTTGACTACTTTTCTCATGTGGTGTTGCTACACTTGTATCACAACCAACCAACTTATTAATTTTTTCAAGTGCACCACTTAAAGCATCTCAGAAACACTTTAGTTGCTTCTTCACTTTCGAGGGATTTATCAACTACAAGTGTTGACATTTGAATCAATTCATTCCGCTTCATGATGTATAATTTATCATCTTGAACCTCCATTCCACCATCATCAATGATCCTTTTGACTTTGCAGTTTTACACCATCTCTTCAAAATGTATTGATTCGCAACTTATCAAAATCATGCATCTTATTCAAATAAGCTAAAATATGCCTACAAGGGACCCCTAAGCTCTCAAACTTTTTACAAGTGCATGAAGCAAAATCTAGATCTTTTTGATAAGAAATTTCCCGCACTCTAGACTTTTCGGCCGCCATTTTTCTATGAACCTTATAAACGCAACACTTCTCATTCTCACTAACAAGTACAAATCTATAATTCAAGCTCTCCCATAACTCATCTTGAAATTTAAAGAATAACTCATGTGTATAAACATCAACCATGTGTACCAAAAAGCTATGGGGCATTTTCATTTTTGGTTTCTCAATCATATCTTTGTTATCTGCCATTAATTCTTCATGACGTTGGCGCACAAGTCCCCTACCAAACTGAACCATAAAATCTACCAAAGAATTTTCTTTTGAAACATACATTTTGAAAAATGAATGAGCGCTTTCCGCTCGTTGACTACTTGACATACCTGCAGAGAAGATGTGATTCACATGTGCGGGCACCCATTGTGATCGGATTTCGTACATCGACTCCAACCACTTGTTCTCATGTAAACCACTCTTCTGAAGAATACCATTCCACTTCAAGTCAAACTCATCTTTCATCTCAGATCCCCAAATGCAGTTTGAAAACTCAGTGTAGTACTTACTATATATAACTGAATCTATTTTCATCGAAAATTTCATCAGTATGTGCCAACTGCAATACCTGTTGACAGAGTACCCAAAACTTTAGCATGTAAAACAAATAAAAAAAAAAAACATCTGCAAATTAATTATAAAAATAAATAAATAAATAAGAAACCTGTGAAAAGTGGTTGGAAGAGTTTGAGAAATGGCTTTTGTCATTGCTGGATCTTGATCTGTAATAATCATCTTTGGGGGATTGCCTGGCATAGCTTCTAAAAATTGGTTGAACAACCAAATAAATGATTCTGTGGTCTCATCACATAAAAATGAACAAGCAAAAACAACTGTCTGACCATGATTATTAACCCCAAACAGCGGTGCAAGAATCAAGCCATATCGATTAGTGTTGTAGGTAGTATCAAAGATAACCACATCTCCATAAAATTTGTATGCTCGTCTCGAGGTTGCATCAGCCCAAAAACAACGTGTAATTCTCTGTTCATCGTTTGTCTCAATTTTAAAAATGAAAGAAGGATTCCTCCCTTGTTCCAATTCTAAAAACTCATAAAACATATCTCCATCATGGCCTTTCATCTTATTACGCTTGTCCCTTTCCTGGTTATTTAAATCTTTCTGTGTGAAACCAATATTTTCTATCCCTCCCGACCAACTCCAAGAAGACTGAACTGCTGATGTTGTGGTATGTTTACCATGCCAAGTTGTTGTGTTAAACATTTTTGGGCACTGGAAACACCACGGTGAGATCTTAGAAGATGTACTCTTCGCGGGGTCGACAACGGGTGAGAATGCCCTTCAACAAATACAGTAACAACAAATGTACCAGAGTTTGACTTCATCACAGCAACTTTTGCTTTACAATCTTCTTTTACATTGCCCCGACGCCTTTTTGTATCAACGTCCGCTATTTCTGAACTTTTTCCTTGCTTGTAACACACATATTCCTTTCTTACACATTCACCATCTTTCTTCCTTTCAGACCAACTACTTAACACCTCAATCCAAATGGGCTTTGGCATAATTATTGTAGAAACTGTAGACATCATCAAGTGATTCAAACTCCTGTTCTTTTCTAGGTTTGGTATCATATGATACTTGGGGATTGTAAATGTGATTGGGTTTCCCACATACACTCCCACTCTCAATTTCGAAATCCTCATTTTCCATCTCAATATAGCCTAGAAAAAAAATATATAACAAACCCAAATTTGAATAAGCGGAATAACAGAACAATTGAAATTATAAAAAAAATTGTCGACATCGACAAGCAATGCATAAAACAATGTAGGAATAGAATAATTACATGACCGAAAATGACAGGACCAATATGTAAAGCTAATACAGCGATAGTTTTTTTATCTGTAAAATTGAATATCATGTAAGAAGCACCAAGACAGCACCACACTCGTTTCGCGGACCTATCACAAAGACGAGCTCTTCCTGATCCAGGGGTAATGATGCAGCATCCGACTACTCATGTGGTAGCCATATGACATGGACGTCAAACACCTACACTTTTTTTTTCCATGCAAAGAAGATATCTTTTTATACCATAACTCTCGCCTCTCATCCAAGTTATGGATCCTAAAATCAAACATTAGCCCCCAGAACTTGTGTAAATGTTACAAATCTAAAAATCTAACCACCCACCGACACGATAATTCGGATCCACCAAAAACGGGGATCACCGCAATAGTTTCAATCTTTGTTTAATGTCGATATCTAAAGGTCCAAAGGCCCCCAAACATTCTCGATCCTCCTCGAATGGAGATCAACAAAAACACTTCAAACTTGGGTCTAGTAGATTGATGTCCAAGAGGGAAATTTCAAAATGAGTCTAAATTCGAAGAAAATATAAAACAAGATAGCCGACCTTGAAAGAGTCCCAACAACACCATATAAATCTGCCACTCTTTCCGGTCAGCAGGTACACTTAATTTGGTCACCATGCCTCCCCATTGACTAGAAGTGGAAAGCATTAGTCTTTCACTAGGGACAAAATTCAAGTGATGGTATGCAAGTACCAGGGTGAAGCCTCTTACTACAGTGGGAGATTTCCATCTTCTTTACTTCAACAACAAATAAATCACCATCTTTGCTACCCAATGCAAGATATTTCCCGTCCCAGGTGATGGATAGGATAGCAGCAGGCTTTCTAAGTAGCCTCTTGTGCCCAATTCTGTTCCAAGTATTGATATCCCAAACTGCACTTACTACTTTGTCACCCTTTTGAACGGTGCAAAATAGGAATGGCTTGCTCCCATCCTTTAAGAAACGACAACATTCAATCTTCTCATCTGAGTTGCGAGTCAAAGATGTCAATGGAACACCATCATCTATCTTCCATACTCGTGTAGAACCGTCAGTAGAGGTCGAAGCTAAGAACTCTGTGTCTAGGCTAAAATCAATGTCTCTGACAGATTTGTGTTCTTTAAGTACGTCAAGAAGAATACGCAGGCTTGGCCATTCAAATATTCTGAGATGCCCATCCTCCCCACCAATGGTCATTCAAACACCTACACTGGGCATCCCACCAATATATTTTATGCTAAGTGCTTTATTATTGTTTTGGCCTTCATGTACAAACTATCGCTGTTGTGATGATTTATTAGTGATGTTGCACGAAGAGATGACATAACTTATAATAAACATAATAGTTAAGGAAATGACAACGAGCACATACAATTTAGTAAATGATCACATATGTAATGTTACCTGTGCAGCGCATAAAAATTGCGACTCTCCTATCACAATCTGGCGATAAAACTTGTGTTGTGCTTCTCTTTTTTTTTGTTTAGGACTTGCTATAAGATGAGAAGGAGAGAAACAGAAAAACAGGAGATATAAAGAGAAAGAGAGTGCTAGGAGGGAGAGAGGAATGTTCTAACGAAAGAGATGGGAGAGAGAATAAGAGAGAGAGAGATCGAGAGAGAGATTTTGGGTTTTGAAAGACCGTGGATTTTATTTCGTGAAATTTCAATATTTAGATAAAGTCCGTTTAAGTACATCCGCTTAAGAGCGGGGCTGATATATATATATATAAGAAATATAGGATATAGGGAGTTAGGGACTTTCATTAATATAAAGCAAACAGAGAATACAACTCAGTCTGTACTCGATTAAACAAACTTGGACAAAAGAAGGCACTAAGTTATTACAACCCGATTGCAGATTAACTTTTGCTTCTTCAATGTAGAGGTTATGTTTGGTTAACCTTCCAAATGTAGGCTGTTTAGGGGAAAGATGGTGTTTGTGGTCGGATTTGACCGAGTTCATATGGACGAACTGCCTACATATCAAGTTCTTTCTGCTGGGGGGAGACTTAAATCAGGTCAACCGTAGTTCCTCCTCCTCTTTATATAGGCAAGTTGCCTGTGCCTCTTGCTCTCCTCTGTCAGGTCAGATCCAGGTCTTCAAGTCACTTGCGAGCCTTAATGGTGAGTTAAGGACATTGATTGTTAAGCGTGCCTGGAGTCTCGGTCTTGATGGCTATAGTAAAGACGTACGTTTTGAGCCATTATTGTGAACAAGAGGATTAAGCGCTATGGAAGTCGCTTCTGGGCGAGATCATTTGCTCGACTCGAGTCACTTAGAAGCGAGCTTGCGGGACGAGTACGTGAGATCGGTTTCTTGCCTGAGTCAAGTCACTATGAAGCGAGCTTTGAGGACGAGGATATGAGGTCAGTTGGTATTTCTGTATACACTGGACACGTGTGCGATATTCATTAGATGTGAATATTACTCCCTCACATAGCCCCATCTCAGTAAGTCGCTTTTTGGCAAAGGAGCGACTTGCTGAGAGAGAACGATAGCATGTGTTTAGCACATATGAGGATGCAAACAGGTGTAATGAGAAATTCCTACCGCCTCGTTTTGTGGAATTCAAAAAGACGTTATAAAAGGTGACGTGTCGTCTAGGGTTTGAGTGCAATCATGACTTGCCTTGGGAACTGAAAGGTTTTTTTGTACAAAACCGCATTTGGAGAACTGGAGAGCCATCGTTTTGTCATTTTTTAGAACTTGCGAAAGGTTTTAGAGTAACCAATTTAGTCTTTCCTCCATTTTCGTTTTCTCTTCTTGCTTTGAAGGTTCTTTGCTTGTAATCTTGTTTAGGTCGTTGTGTTGTGAGAAAAGAGAGAGAGAAAGTAAAAAATGTCTGACTCAGATGACATTCGTTCTAACGAAGTAATAGAGGAGTCGTTAGGGTTCGAGAGTGAGGAGGTAGAAGTGAGATCAGGATCTGTAATAGCTATAGCGAGTAACTCCAGTTCTGTTATGGCATCTTCTTCTTCTAGTGGTTTGCCTCCGATAATTGTAGATAGGAACGCTGTAAATTGTTTTGTAGACTTAAGGGAAGCTTGTGGTATAACGGTTAGCAAACTGGCTATATACGAGCTGGGATCTTTAGAGAACGCTTTTAGTACAGAGTTCGTTCCTGGAGATTATGGGGTGGTGGTTTGTGAGGGACAGTTGAGGGCTGGAATGAGGTTACCGTTCTCTTGGTTAACCTGTGAGTTTTTAAACTTTTGTGAGAAAGCGCCCTGCCAGTTCGTTGGCAATACCTGGCATTTGTTAAGGGTATTTGATCTGTTGAATGAGAGCGGTGAGTATCGCTGATATCGTGGAGCACTATGCTGTGAAGCGGTTCAGGGCCAACAATTTTAGTTTCCAAACACTGACTGGGAAGTCGAGCGTCCTGGATGGGGTTAGCAACGAACCCTAGGAAAAGTGACTGTTGTTGGTGGTTGGAAATTATTGTGTCCCTGGGTTTAGTGTTGAAACTAGGGTTTGTAATTTTGCTGGTATGTATCGCTTTGTTGTCTGTTGCTCATCTGTTTTGGTAGTTGGTTTTGAATTTGATTCATCTCTTTGACGTTTTGCAGATGTCAGTGTTTCCAGGGGAAGTTCACTTGGGGTTATTGAGAAGTTCTCTAAGCTAAGTTGAGCTCAGAAACAAAAAAGGCTGCCCGAAGTAGCGAACAACTTTGTGGAGAGGGGAGGTCGTCAGATACGTTTGAAGAGAAGGAACCAAAAGAAGCGAGTGCGTGGTCTGATTGATAGTGAGTCGTCTACTGAGTCATTAATGGAAAGGGGAAACAGTGGGATTGTTACTAGGGAAGAAAGGAATAAGAACTATTCTGGGTATGGGCGTCCTGCCGGAGGAGCTGGGACCTCTGGGTTCGGTGGTGGTTTCTGAGGCGACCTGTCCATGGTGGCACCGGGCGGTCGCGGGGGTTTCTTTCCGCAGAGAGGTCGAGGGAGGGCTCGCCTCTAGACCTGGAGGAGATCGGATTTGTGCCTCGCCGGCCAAGCATCCTGGCTAAGCGGAAGGCAGATGCACCTGATACTAGGGCCACCAAGGTGGCTAGGGTCGCCGACTGCTCTGCTGGTAGTGGGTCGGGTGCTTTGCCGAGCAAACTGGCGGGAAGGCGACCAGGAGCTCGAGGTCCAGGGGCGGGCTCGATCTGAGCATACCCGACTTGGATAGTTTTGAGAAAGGGATGAGTTTGGAAGTTGATGTGGGAGGTAAAGAAAAAGGTTGCTAGAGAAAGTGGTAAACCGGGTTTCAGCGGCGGGGGTGATGACCTAGATCGCAACCTCGCCTACATTAGTGAGAGGACGGGGAAGAAGTTTGCGCTAAAACAATCACCGCGGCTTCAGTCGGCACCCATTACTAGTTGTATCTTGGATGGAGTTGTTCTAGATGGTGACAGGAAGGAGCTGGATGCCAAAGATCTGGATGAGAATCTGAGGACCATGGATATGGCTTATTACTTGGTAAGCTTTCATCTTATTTGTCATCTTTCTGTCTTGTGGTTGGACTTAACGTTGGTGTTTCTTTTGTAGTTGCTTGCTGGGTATCAGAAATTGAAACAGACGGCCCAGATAAGTGAAGCTGAGAAAGGCGAGCTGGAGAAGGTTAAGGAAGAATTGGTGAACGTGCAGATCGTTCAAGAGGCTAAAAAGAAAGAAATGGAGGGTCTAAGGAAAATGTACAATGACGTTGTGTTGGAGAGGTCGACAATGGCCAGCTCGATTGCCGAATTGTAGGAAAAGGTTGGTACGGTCATTGAGTATGCTAAGAACTGCAAATCGATTGCTCAGAAAGCTCGACAAGCGTATGACGCTGTGTGCCAAGATTATGATGGACTGGAGCAGACGTACTTTCAATTGAAAGAAGAGCATGAACGTGGGGCTCGAGGTATAAGTGTGCTTGACGTACCTGGAGATGCTAGTAATGTTCCGTTTATCAGTATTGTTGCTGTTGCTGAACGAACTGAGGTGCCTATCGACGTTCCAGAAAACTCTGTTGCCGTTCTGCCTGCTGATGTTGAGAGTGGTATTCCTAATGACTTGGAGCCATTGCAGACCGAAGCTTTGTCCAATGTTATTTGATCTATGTTTCTTATTGTGAGATTTGTGAGGTTTCTGAATTTTTTAAGTGGTTGTGATACAATAGAACTGGTTTCCTGGGCTTGCCTGGGCAGTTCGCCTTATTCTTTTTGTTGCGTGGCATGAGCCAGATACATTAAGAGTTGATAACTTGGGGCAATCTAGGCAGTTCGCCTTTAGTATTTGCTTTAATTTTGGTATTTGGACGAACTGGTTTCCACATAAGTGGCAGTTCGGTAGTTTTAAAAAACTGGTTTCCTGAGTATGTTCAGGCAATTCGTATTTTGAACTTATGAAATGTTTGCTTGCTTTGAAGTATTATCTTACTTTTGTCTGAATGCTTGTTGCATGTTGTTTTGACATCTCAGTAGGAATTTGACCTAGAGATATAAGTCCCGTTGTCTAGGAAGACTTAGGATGCCATGAAGCATTTGAACTCGACTGAGCGTATTGCTCAGGAGAGCATTTTGATTGTTACAGAAAACGCTCTGCAGTACGTTGATCCTAGAATTGTAGGTCTTCAACGAGTGAGAAGTGTTGTAGCTTAGTAGCCTTTGAGCTCGATTGAACGTTTTAGCTTAAGTACGCGTGTTGCTCTTAGAGAGCGTTCTCCACTGAGTTGACTCTAGGAGTATAGGTCTCCAACTAGTGAGAATTGTGTGAGCTATGTAGCCCTGGGCTCGAGTGAGCGTTTGATCATAGAGAACGTTTGAGCTCTGGAGAGCGTTTAAGTTTGTTTGAATGTTTTGCTCTTAGAGAGCGTTATGCACTTAGTTGACCCTAAAAGTATAGGTCTCCAACTTAGCGAGAAGTGTTAAGGCTAAGTAGCCTGTGAGCTATGTAGCCCTGGATCGAGTGAGCCTTTTAATGTGGTGAACATTTAAGCCCTGTAGAGCGTTTTAGTTCGAATGAGCGTTCTGCTCTTAGAGAGCGAGTTGTGTGTCGACTTGATAACATTGAGAGATTGTCGTGCATTGCTGCAAAATAAAAACTATGTGTATGAATGCTAAGAGTAAGAACTCATGGAAATGGAATTTTTTATTGATAAAATTTCTTTAACAAGAAAGTATTCCAAGGACGTGGAAGTGCCTGTCCATCTTGGGATTTGATCCAATATGCACCATTGCCAACGACTCGTTCTACTATATAAGGGCCTTTCCATGTTGGTGCCAGTTTCGAGTCATCCTTAGTCTTTTTCAAGACTAGGTCACCAGGTTGGAAACTTCGAGGGTTAACTCGCTTGTTGTATGTCTTCCTCAGAGTTTGGTGGTAGGATGCTACTCGAATGGCTGCTAGGTCGCGTAGTTCTTCAAGTAAGTTGACCTCTTGTGCAAGAATGGAATTGTTCTGACCAGATTCGACGATCTTAGATCGAGTCGTTGTAATAGTCAGCTCAGTAGGGATGACGGCCTCAGTACCGTAGCATAGTGAGAACGGTGACTTGCCTGTACTAGAATGAGCTGTCGTTCTATAAGCCCATAAAATGTTTTCTAACTGCATTGGCCACTGGCTTTTGTTATTTTCGATATTCTTTGTCAAGTTTTCCATAATTGCTTTGTTACTAGCTTCTGCTTGACCATTGGTCTAAGCGTATTGGGGAGTGGAGAATGCGTGAACGATATTCCACTTGGCCAAGAATTCTTTGAATGTTTTCCCCTTGAATTAAGAGCAATTATCCATCACCAATGTGTGGGGGAGGCCAAATCTGGTAATGATGTTGGTCCAAATGAAGTTTCTGACATTAGATTCTTTGACATGAGCCAAAGGAATCGCTTCCACCCATTTGGTGAAGTAGTCTGTTGTAGCTAGAACCAAAAGCTTGTGTTTTTTTGTGGAATGAATGGACCCATGATGTCCAAGCCCCACATGTGAAATGGCCAATGGCTAGCAATGTTGATCAGTTCGCGAGCTGGCTAGATGATGTTGTGGCCAAATGTTTGGCACTTAATGCATTTGCGTACATACTTCTTGGCATCGATCTGCATTCTTGGCGAGTATCCTTGTGAGATCGCTTTGTGAGCCAAAGAGCGACCTTCTGTGTGGTTTCCGTATTCTCCCTCGTGGATCTCTGCGAAAATCATCTAACCCTATTTTGGGCTTATGCACCTCAGATGGGGCCCTCCGGCGGACTTTATGAAAAGTTTGTCATTTACTAGGCAGTAGCGACTTGACTGGTATTGAACCTGTCTGGCCTTGATGTGATCTATTGGTAATTTGCCTAGCTGGATATAATTTGTGATAGGTTGCATCAATATTTGACTCATCTGAGTGTCAGAGAGTGGCATAGGTCGGCAATTTCTAGGACGTGCTCATTTTGGTAAGTAGGTCGATTAACTACTTCGATGATTAGTTTCTTAGGGTCACAGTTCGGTGTTTGGGTCGCGAGGTACGCCAAGCTGTCAGCGTGGCGATTCTCTTCCCGTAGGAAATGGTGTATGGTGACTTTTTTGAAAGAAGGCGGTAATTGATTTACAACTTGAAGGTACTTAGAAAGGTTACCTTCATTGGTGGTATACTCATGGGCGATCTGGCGAACGACCAATTGTGAATCTCTAAAGACCTTGAGCTCCTGAGTTTCGAGCTCTAACGCCATACGGAGTCCCATGATCAGGGCTTCGTACTCCGCTTCATTATTAGAGGTCGTGAAATCGATGCGAACTGATTTTTCCACCATAGAGCCATCTGGTGACAGTAGGACTACTCTGACTCCACTGCCACCTGGATTGCTAGCTCCATCCACAAAGAGTGACCATATCGCCGAGTTGTGTTGTCCTCTAGTTCCCATTTCAGGTCGTCAATTGGGAAATCTGCTAAGAAATCAACGACGACCTGGCCCTTCTGAGAGGTTCTTGGGGTGAACTCAATATGGTGTTCACCGAGTTCTTCTGCCCATACTGCCATGCGAGTTGTCTTGTTGACTTTAAGGATGATCTTCTTTAGTGGCAGCAGTGAGCACTTTGATTGGATGTGCTTGGAAGTAGGGGCTGAATTTTCTTGCTGAATAAAGTAGTGCCAGTACTGCCTTTTCAATGTGGGAGTAGTTCTTCTCAGCTGGCAACAATGTCTTGCTTGTGAAGTAGATCAGTTTCTCTGTGTTCTGTTCCTCTTTGAAAAGAACTGAACTGATAGCGAAGTCAGTCACATCTAAGTACAGCCCCAGCATTTCACCATCAATCGGTTTTGCCAGCACAGGTGGTGTTGTCAAATAGTCCTTGAGAGTAGAGAATGCTTGGTGGCATTGCTCGTTCCATGAGAACTGTTCGCCCTTCTTGAGAATTTGTAGGAAAGGTTGGCATTTGTCTGATGCTCTCAATATGAATCGGCTTAGAGCTGCCACCATTCCTGACAGTTTCTGTATCTGCTTCTTTGTTTTTGGGTCGGGCATGTCCAAGAATGCTCGAATCTGATCTAGGTTTGCTTCTATCCAACGTTGTGAGACCTGATACCCCAAAAACTTCCCAGAGGACGCTTCAAATAGGCATTTCTCAGGGTTAAGTTTCATCTAAGTTCGCTAAAGTTTGGAGAACGCTTGTGTGAGATGATCTAAGTGATCTCCAGCTTTCTTGCTTTTGACGACCATGTCGTCTATGTAGACTTCCATTGTGTCACCTAACATGTCTTGGAACATATCGGTGACGAAGTCGCCGGTAGGTCGCTCCAAATGCTTGAGGCCAAATGGGAGGACGCCAGAATAATAAATTCCTTTGCTCATTCATGAATGAGGTTTTCTCTTGGTCTTCTTCTGCTAGTGGGATTTGGTTGTAGCCACTGTAGGCATCCATGAATGACAAGAGCTCGTGGCCACAGGTCTGGTCCACAAGTCGGTCGATTCTTGGTAAGGGGAAGCTATCCTTAGGAGTTTCCTGATTTAGGTTAGTAAAGTCCACGCAAAGGCGAACTGTGTCGTTATTCTTTGGGACTGCTACTATGTTAGCGACCCATTCAGGGTAATCGACCTTCCTAGTGAAACCAACTTTTTTGAGATTTTCGACCTCTTCATTGTTGCTTTTTGGAATCTAAAAGATAACTTTCAAGGTTGTTGGCGAACTGGTTTAGAATTGGGGTTAACATTTAATTTATGGCATGCAATATTGGGATCAATTCCAGGCATATCGATATACGACCAAGCAAAAACATCTTTATTTAATGATAAAAAGCTTACAAGTTGTGCCTTGAGAGTAGGATCAATGTTAGCTCCTACATAAACGAACTTGGGGTCATCCTCAGTTCTTAGGTTGACCTTTTCCTTCAGCTCGGTCTGAGCATCCGCCTCAGTGGGTTGAGCGATCTCTGGGGTCTTGGTCTTTTGCGATGTCTGCTTAATCGGAAGGGGTGCGGCAACCTCTAGGGTCTGGACTTCTGGAGGGACGTTTTTTACCGAGCCCCCAGTGTTCTCCTTTGCGAGTTCGTTGCGGGGGGTCTTGGTCAAGGTCTTGACCTCAGAGATGAAGTTTTCCGCCAGCTTGGTTTTGGCGATCTCTCCCTTGTTTTTGAGTGAAGCCCCAGCAGGTTTGTTGACTGAGAGGATCTGATTTCAATTGTGGGCATCGAGCTAGTTGCTTCTGAGCTCCATCATGCCTCTTGGGTCAGGGAAGCGTAAGACCTGATGGAGTGTTGATGGCACTGCTTGCATCTTGTGGATCCAACGGCGCCCTAAAATAGCAGTATAGGACGAGTTGACATCCAGAACGCTGAAGCGCGTATTGATGCTAACCTTGTCTTCGTGCGACCTAACTGAGGCAGGTAGAATGATGTCTCCAATTGGGTCGGCTCGTGATCCGTTGAAGCCATATAGGGTGGTTATTGGATCGATCATGACTAACTTGGGCATGTTCATCTCCTTAAGGGTGCGGTAGAATAGGATGTCGCACGAACTGCCTGGGTCGATCAGGATGCACTTGACAGTCCAGTCGCTGATTTTGACATGGACCACCAAGGCGTCATTGTGTGGGAGACACCTTGTTGAGGTCGGCCTCAGTAAAAGTGATGTCTCCCCGAAGTTACGAAAGCAAGGCGTGGGGGGAGCCACCACTGAGGAGAACTGGTAGACTTCTTGGAGGCGCCTACCTCCTTTTCTCCCATGTGGACGTGACAGAGTTGTCCTGGAAGGTGATCATGTTGATCGTTTTGTTGTTATCTTTGTCAAATAAATGTTGGCGACGATCATGACGAGATCGGTCCATAGAGCGTCCTCGAGGGCGGGAGCGATCTCAGTTGTGGTTGTGTGGAGGAGTTCGGCTTCTCTCTCTACAAGCCATGAGCTTATGGCGTAGGTCACCATCAGCTATATCAGTATAGTGCTTGATATGGCCTGCCTCAATGAGGTCTTGGAGGTAGTGCTTCAGTCCGCAGCATTCATTGGTCTCATGGCACTTTGCTTTGTGGAAAGCGCAGTATGGCTTTCCTGGTGTGTCTTCTGGCCGCTTTACCTCAGGTCGGTAATAGGTCGCTGTTTTTATTTTCTCCAGTATGTAGCTTGGAGATCTTGTCGCCACTTAACTCAAGGCCGTGTGCCCCCGGTACCGACTTCTTCTCTCGTGGTCTGAATCACTTTTTTTAGGACGGGGCAGCGTCTGAGATTGCTGCGACTTCCTCTTGTTCACCATCGTGATCTAAAGCTTCCTATAGCTTTATATATTTGTACACACGAGTGTACAAGTCTTCTAGTTTTTCAAGACGCTCCTTCATGAGCGACCTGTGTAGCCAGGTATTTTTCCGGATTGCCTTG
Source organism: Coptis chinensis (assembly GCF_015680905.1). NCBI lineage: Eukaryota > Viridiplantae > Streptophyta > Magnoliopsida > Ranunculales > Ranunculaceae > Coptis > Coptis chinensis. The sequence goes on from NC_141456.1 coordinate 46,195,592, forward strand.
GTGAATGCTAAGGTTGTAAAGGACTCTTGGAGGCCGCTTTCTATAGACAGCAAGTCTATCTTGAATCGCCCTAAGAAGGAGCGGATTGACTCGTCTTTCTTCTGAGACAGCATGAAGAGTGAGTTGACGCCGGTTTTCTTACGCCCCGTGGGCGAAATGGTTAGCGAACCGGTCGGTTAGCTTCTCAAAGCTATCAATGGAGTTTGGTTCCCAAAGTGAGTAGAACCAGTCGAGGATCCTTCTTTTCGTGACTTCGCAGAGACAAGCAAATTGCAAGTAGTCGAACTCTTAGCGACCGTAGAGTCGCGCGAGGCTTTGGATGTAGTGAGCTATGTGTAGATCGGGACACGTACTGCCATCATATATCGCAAAGCGTGGCTGAATGAAATCGTGTGGGGAGGGTTTACTGATTACCTCCGGTGTGAATGGGGATGCTCGATAAGTTTTCAGCATCTTCTGATCGATCTGAGTGGCGTCCTTCTTCATAGTACTCTGGTCAATTCGCTGGGACAACTCGTTGATTTGCTGGTTCACTTCGTTAATACCATCCTCAGCTGTGACTCCTGATAAGAGTGAAATTGAATAGTCTACCTACGAAATGAACTATGAATTCACAACGTAAGTAAACTAAACTTTACTCTTTTACGTGCTTGAGTTATCAAAGATTTCTACTCTCAATCCTATGAGATATAGTGGAGTAGATAAGTTCGTTCCACTCCTAGTGCTCTAGCATGGATGTTTTCTAATCTAACTAGTCGCTTTTAAGTCTATGAGAGTTTTACTTAAGGGAATTATACTACGATGCAACTACCCACAAGATGCAACTAGTCGACATATCTAAATAATTATGGGAAGGCTACGCTGATTCTATGATACGGAGTTAGAGGGGGATTGATTCCACCTTAACTCAACTTAATCCACTAACGACGAATCGTCGTAATCCGAATTGAACTGCTTCGCAGAACAATTGGTTATTTCTAATCCCTAATTATACATGGCATTTCTACCAATCATAACTAGCATGTGAACAATTAAACCCATTCTCATGGTGAACTAATCATTTCTAGAGTGGAATAGAAAATACTACGACTTTTACGATAATCGGACTCAAGCTTTCATCAAGGCTTCACAACCCCCTCTAATGGAGGTTTAGCCTTGAATCATTCCGCAATCATTTCCATTTATATTAAAACTAAACATAATATAAAGCATGGAAATTTACTTAATTAAACAATAATGAAATCTAATTTAATGACTAAATTGAAATAAGGACATGAATTGAAATTAGATCTAGAATTGGAAATGACAAAACCGAAATTGAATAATACTTCTTTATTGATCTAATCAAATGAGGAACAAGATTCAAGGTTTAATCTAATAAAATGAATTAGATTTGAAACTAAGCTTAATCAAAAACAATTAAATAAAACTAGATCTAGAAACTATTTTAATGGCTACTTTCTATTCTAAGCTATCTACCCTAATTCTCTACTATCTAATCTACCATTAACAAAGAATTAAGCTTTTGTTTTTATACATTCAGATCCAAAAATCGTGCATGGGCTTGAGCCATGGTTTGGGCCGTGAGAATCGTGCCAAAACCCAATTCTTTCACCAAAAAAGGCCTCTTCAGCTGCAGTTGGCTTCCACAGACTTTTCGTCCACTTTTTCTCCTCTGATTGGGTCAAGGCTTAGACCATTGCAAAGCTCTTTCCGAGCCGGTCGTTTTGACATAAGGTAGGCCTCAATCCGAGGTCTAAGTCCAAAGATATGGCATTCGAAGTTCTCACGACTTTTGCTCCTTTATCTCGCTAAAGTGGCACATTTCTCGCATTACATAATGGACTTTGAAGCCCGAAATGCATAAAAACACTTAATCAAGTATTAACTCTTACTTATTATTCACATAATTGGTCTAACAAAGATGATTATTAAGGGGTTAAAACTACAGTTTTGGGCTCTTATCAAACCACCCCAAACAAAGATTTTGCTTGTCCTCAAGCAAAGATGAGAAATTAGAATAAGTGACCAAAAATGGAGTTCTACCTAATCTCGCTTTATTTGAGTGCGCATTGCATTGACCATATGCAACAAGGCCTTAAACCACTAGGAATTCCCTAGTGGACGAAGTTATAGCCTCGTGAGAGTTTTCCAAAGAAGGTACTCACAAAAACTTCATCTATACTACAACGACTAAGAAAATAAAACTATTGTTTCCTTTATTCATGCTCAACTATCTATACATCTCTAGCAATTACACAAGAATAACCAGTCAAAACCCTAAGTTAATATATGCGTAATAATCAATCATCTACAATAAACATATATACAATGAGTAGTACTATCAAATGTTTAGCGGGTTTGTTTCGAGAACTTCGAATAGCGGCCCTTAAGTTCTTCTCACAATAATAGTCAAGAAACAACACTCTGATTTTTCCACTCAAGTTTGGCTACTCCAAAGGTACAATGGGTACACTTTACCTTACAATCTCAATGACAACAAGGAAGCCGGTCGATCAAACACATCCGCCACTTTACTTCACACTAACCTATTCCTAATCGAGCTAGAGGTCTTTATTAGGTGTTACGGGATTAGGAGGTGGTTTAAGAAGGAAGGAAATGGATATTCAAAAGGACAAGTCCGAGATAATAGAGTCTTCAGATATGTAACTTAGAGAAAACCTTGTTATTTTTTTTGCTTCTATACTTTGTTTCCATCCTTAGCCATATTTTTCTTTTTCTTTTCTTTGGCTTTTGACTCCCTTTTTATTCTATTTTTTTTGAGCTTTTATTTTATTTCTATTTTTTTTTCTTTGGATGGAAACTTCTTTTCTTTATTTTCCTCAAGCAACTAACAATTTTTTGTTTACACGTGTTTTTCTCTTCTTCTTTCTTCACTCATTCTATTCCCGGACTTATTCTAAATTGGGTAGGTTGATTTATTCTCTTTTTTTTTTTTTTGTTTTTTTATTTTGTTTTTTTTTGTTTTTTGTAACAGGTAAAGGAATTGTGGTTTATGGAAGGGCTAATGAAAGGCTCAGAGTGGCGACTAGCGAAAATAATTCATAGGTTTGAATTTCTGGCTATATCGATCCAAAGAGCGCCTAAATTCTCACTTAGGATATGGTTTAGTGATCAAGCAAGTGGACGTGTGATTTCTCTATCCGATTTTACTTCTCCCTTGTGTCATTTCTCAAATGTTTCGCTCATATAAGGCTTTAGGCTATATTCTCACAGATTTGTAGAATAAGTACTCTAGCCTAGATTTCGTGAAAACTTATCGCTAACAATCATAGATACTCATGTAATATATTTATAGATAGATGCAAAGATTATTACCTACGATAACCTAAGTTTCTAACAATTATTCTCGATGCAAATGTTATGTGAGACTTCTAGATTGTTAAAAGCATGGAGAAAGAAACAATACCAATATTCCTAAGTGTATAGCATGACTTATTTATTTATATTTTTAACATTTTGAAATTTTAACTAGAAAACAAATGCATATTATGTCTATCTATATCGTAATAGATGTCTTAATTACACGCGGTTTCTATGCCCCAAACAAAAAAGCATGCTTTGTCCTCAAAGCATTTAAATAAAGAGGGTAGGAAAAATACCATTGAAACGCTGCGGAAATTCGTGAACATCTGCAAAACAAAGTTAGAACGCATCTAATATAGGAAATAAAAACCGACACAACTCTATAAGAGTTCTACCCATTATGGGGTTAACATAATTAAATTGCTTGGGACATAAGCATTACTCAACAGTAACTAAAACTTACCTCCACTCCGTTGTTATTCGTCATCTTCGCCATCCTCTACTTCTATAAAGAAGTGAGGTTCCTTCGCCTTGCCATGCTATGATAATTTGCCGTGCTTCACGCCATTTATCATCTATGGTTGCTAACCTATTAAGTGCCACTTGGTCCGATGGGGTGTAGGGGTGCAACCTGGTGAGGTTGTATCCGCCACCCATGCCAAGTCATTGCACGGAAAGATCGAATAATACTATTGGTGGGTCGCGACCGCGTCTACCTTTAATCCAATCCGCGAAACGTGTACAAAAAAGGAAAGAAACATAGCATAATACGCGGAATTAGAAACAGCATAAGAAGGTACTTATGCCTCATGGTATGGGCGTGCTAAACTAGACATCAAAGTCCTGGAAGGTCATAGAACCAAGGCCCATTGGCTAAAGCAAGGAAAAACGCAAAGTGGCGCCATTCACGTAAGAAAAACGCCATTCCCTAAAATGTTTAGCATAATCCAAAACATAACAGTTCCTATGTTCATGGACAAAGCTACCAAGGGCAACGCTATAGTCCCCTTTGGTCCTCAATACGGAAAAATGCCTGCCCCATAAGCCTCGTGCAAAGACTCATAAGTATAGACATGCATATTATCGACCCAATAGCACCACGGGTCTTGTATCTCAGCGGGCATAGCAAGTCCAAGAACAAATGCTAGCAAGAACCTGGTAATTTCCATTGGTTCATCGTTAATGGTGATGGAGAACACTTGTTCTCCATCCGGTCTCTCAAAGAAAATGCAGTTATTATAAAAATAAGATGCAAGTGCCGGAGAATAAAGTTCACCGGTCTTACCATAAGAGGTTCCCAGCCAACGATGTGATCACCTCAAAACCAAGCACCGTAAGTAGTGCTTTGGAACAAATCTTCAAAGACTGTTCCGTATTATTATGGGAGATGTCATCTCAAAACTACGCTTATGGAATAGTTGCAAAACGACCGGCACAACGCTAAAAACTGGAATTTTTGGTCCCGAAGTCGTGGCGCCGCCAGTATTTTTTGTATTTTAGAATTCCAAGAACTTAGCTGGTCGGTCTGACTTTAGCGCTGGCGCCTCGAAAGCAAATTTTTCTCGACAGAAGTGTAGTAAAGAGTCGCCAACTAGGGCTGGCGCCGAAAGGTGCAGCTTTTGTGAAAATGGAGACGAAAACGGGAATCGCTGGGTGTGAAGGGTGAGTGATGGAGTTTAGGTGTAGTGTGAGTTGTGAGGGTAGATTGTATCAAGTTTATATAGGTTTAAAGTTGCTAGAATGGATCGGAAAGTTGCCAAAACTAATTACGGCAGCTCGGAAATCCTAAAATTTCCAAACTTCAAAACGGAAACAACTCATATCCCGGATTCTATTCAAACCCAAGATTCTTATTTGGATTTTATGATTGAATGTACCTATTTAATCTAGATTTCATCCTACAATGATTCTCAATCATAGATAGGCCTAAACTCCATATTTTCACCTTACTCCGCAAAGAATTCTAACACTAGGGTTTTTATAAAAATACAGCTTGAATGATAAAACCACCCCCAAACAAGTTGGGAAGGTGGGGTCAAAATGAAACAAGCACACTAACTGAAAATAACCCCTTATATTAAAATTTTGATTCGAGGTCCTTTCACTTACAAAATTCAAATTACGGAAATAAAAGTTACATTACAATAAAACAACAAAAAGTAAATAAAACAACAACTTATAAAACAAAAATAACTACCACTATCACTCCTCATCCTTCTAAACACCTCGCCAGCGGGTGGCCGAGGGCACAGCTCTCTAGTGGTGGCTCCCGGGCTCCGTGAAGGTCCAGCAAGCAGTCGCCCTTCGCCGACGACGCCATGCCTCGTAGTGTGTCCTCGAGGCGAGTCCAGATGAGGTGGGAAGCGCATAGCATATCCACTCTAAACCGGGGCTTCCATTCCATCTCAGCCCTCGCCGCTCCCATCTCTCATCCTCCTCCTCCGGGTGCGGATCTCGGTTGTGATGAATGGTCGCCGTCGAGTCCGAGGTCTGCACAGAGAGTGTTGAGTGAACGATGCCCCTATGAAGCATAGTCATGCGCCAAAGATCGCACCAACACCTCGGAAGGCATCCGTATCAAAGCAAGTCCCATCCTCCTCATCCTCCTCCTCAATCATCCTCGGCCGTCCCCCAGCCTTCCTCTTCTTCTTCCTCTCTATCCTCAGCCCTCCATAACTTGTTGGGCACACTCCCTATAGATACGCTGGTTACGGTGCGGTGGTAATGTAAATCCTCCTCGTGATGCGGGAGTTGCTTTCATCTTCAAAGATGATCTTAGTAATAAGCACGTGGAGAGGTGCCAAAGACCTTCCCAACCCCTAATAATGTTCAAGAAAACCTGCAGGATGCAGAAATCATACTTCGCCCCCCGAGTACCCATAGGACGGGAGGCAGGTCGACCGATGTCAATCGACCTTGTCCTTGCCTTAGGACATTCGACCAATCCAATCGAAAGAGAAAGCTGGTTGGTCCCGGTGGATGCTCATGCGAACACAATGGGAGTTTGGATTGTAACTCCCATTGATGACAAGAACGCCATCAACGGCTCTACCCCGTCACAAACCGGGATCCCGTAAAGTGGCATTCAGATTGATTCTAGGCGAATGCCTAGAATCTCAACCAACAGCCCGTGATAACTCCCTTCTTCCCCGACCATCACAAAAAATCCTACCCCTCCAACTCCCCGGTGTTGTAGAACCGCCGACCAAGTCTTCATGGTAGAAGTCTTGGTCGAAAGTACCGCAGACTATTCCAGTTTTACTAGCCATTTCGTCACCGTGAAAACGGCGCCGAAAATGGTCGGCAAAGGAAAAACTTGTTCCGGTATGATTCGGCGCTGAGCCATCTAGTGTTTGAATGGAGTGAGGGTCTAAATATGATGTGGTGGTGGTGGATTAGCTTGACCGACCTAAAGAACAGTGGTGGTGATGGAGTGGTGGCGCAAAGACCAATTTTTATAAATTTCGTGGTTTTAGTGCTTAAAATCGGTGGGGTTGTGGTGGTTTGGTTGTAGAGAAGATTTGGGTTAGGATTTGATATCGCTGGTTTATTGGATTTTCTTTTTAATTTTATTTTTGCTAGGGTTTGGAACTTTAAGCTTGGCGCTAATGGCGTGGAAGATGAAGAACGCGATGAACTGTTCGCGGAGAAGGTAAGAGCGCCGAAGGCCAGCATCCATGGCGCTGGTTTGGGCCCAAGCCCAAAATCGAAATTTTTGATTTTTCAATTTTTTTTTTCGCTAATTTCAAATCAAAATTCCCGCTTCGCTATCGGGTCCGATTTTTAAGCGAATGAGATATGGAAATGATCAGGAGAGAATTTCCTATCCAATGATCCATAAAACACTCTATTCCGACTTCGGATGACATACGAGATAGTGGAAAACGCCTCGAAGTGCGGCATGACGAAGTTATGTGAACGAATGAAATCTAAATGAATAGATCATGTCAATCCGAATCGTAATACAATAAAACGGCCTAAGCAACTCTAATGGGACATAAAACATTTTAGTATGGAAACATTTAACACCCCACCCCCAAACAAATTTTTACAACGGCTTAGAAAATTTGTTTTAGCAAAGGGTCTTTTAAAGTCGATTCCCGAGACTTCCTAGATTACTATGTTTATTTTATTTTTTATTTTTATTTTAGTTTTAGAAGGAAAAAAAATAAGCAATAAAGACATAATTCACACCATAGAGAAACATGACTAAAAAATCCGAGAAAACATGCAAGAGTGGAAAACGTGAACTATGTGAACCGTGGACTTAGGATCCAAAGATTTACAGCCACACACTCCATAGGAGGGCCCGTTACCTTAATGGTGCACTCACCAATATATTGGAATGAAAGAAAATGCACCAACACAGAAATTTGAGTCGCTTATAGTCGATACTCAAGACTTTATCTAAAACATATGTATGAACATGCAGTTGATCATATATCAACAACCGAAATAGTTGTGGATCATTCCATAAATAAATACCACAGAAAACATATCCAAACACAATCAAGCACCAAGATTTCCTACGACGCAGCCTAGTGGAATCCAAACGAAGTCGGATAACCCTATTGTGTAACCTATCATGCACCTTCTTTTTCATTTTTGAATGCGTGGGTGTTTTAGTAAATAAGTGTGGAAAAGTGAATGGTTGTGGAGGATATGGTGGATATGGATAAGTTTTAGAAAGACAGCCTGTGCACAATGAGGATGTGGTTTTGGCACTGAACTCATTCATTGTGTGTGTAGGGACTGTCTCAATTCTGAAAATGAAGGTGTCAAATAGTTTGTCCTTCAAGATCCGCTTTTGCTAGGAGGATTTAAAAAATTATGAAGCACAGAGAAACAAAAGGATCGAAAGTGCAAACTCGATATTCCTTTGAAAGGGTGGAAGGAGGGGAATCGAGGTGGATGTTGTGCAAGTTAGTTCTTGATAGGGTGAATTTTCACCTACTCGAAAAAAACTCATCAAATTCCCCATCTAGATTGGTCATATCCACATTACTATGGTAGTTCTCTACATCTTTGAAAAGTCATCTATCCCGGCCCTCATCAATAATATGTGTATCGACTAGTGTAGGGATGAAAATGTTGAGTCCGACTTTCCAAAGGAAAGAATTTTGGGCATATGACTATCGGGAACGTGTTGTTGAAATAATCTCGAGCAAAGCTCTCGATCATGCTAACCTCTCCATCCATGAGACGAATCGGGTAACTGTGTCCTTGTTTTAAAACATTGACTTCAACAAAGAAGATGGCCAAAAGACATGGACATTGAACCATCACGCAATTAATGAGCGATTGGCGGTTGCCAAGAAAGGACGCTTCTAAAATAATCGAGACAGAGTCGCTTAACTTCCTCAGATCGAGGACTACAAAATCAGCCGGATAGTAGAAATCCTGAACTTTTACCAACACATTTTCGACTACACCCTTAGGATACTTAATAGACCGATCAGCCTAATTGCAACGCCATTTTAGTGGGTTGCATCTTGTCTAGACCTATTTGTCTATACAAATAAAATGGGAGTAAGTTAACACTAGCCCCCGTGTCTAATAACGCCGTGGTCGATAGGAATCTCCTAAGGTGCATTGTGCAAGAGGGATCTACCGGTGGTCCTTGTACTTAACAATTCCATTATGTTCAGATAAGGTTGGGAATTGTTCTGCGGTAAAAAGCGCCTTTTGGTATATTTGTCTTACGCCTAGTAGTACACAATTCCTTAAGAAACTTAGCATGGTGTGGTAGCTTTTTATAGCTTCGAGGAAAGGAAGGTTTATAGTTAGATTCTTGAAAACGTCCCTAATCTCCTCGTAATTTGTATCTCTAGTTAACATGGCTAATTTTTGTGGAAACGGTGGTTTCTGTCGATATTTAGCAATGGTATCACTTGGATGTTTAACCGTGGCTTTATGTTTCTTAGGTTGTGTTGTAACTGGTACCTCTACAGTGGTAGGCTCTTCAGTTTCTATTTCGGTATCTAGTAAAAGAGTAGGTGTAGGGGCTACTGGTGGGGTAACTATAGGCATAGTTACCTTGTTATCAACCACTCTGCCAGAACGGAGAGTGGTGATGGCATTTATCTCACCTACATTTTCATATTCATTACTAGTATTATCGGTGACCTCAAAGGCTGTGTTTGTTGTTTTAGGATTAGGTATTGCGTTACCTAGAAACACACCTTTGGGTTGGGCTTTATCTTGAGCCAACTGTTGGGTTAAATTAGTAACGGATTGTAGAAGCTGTTGGTTAGATTGATCCATGGTTTGGAAAAGTTTTTGGCTCACTTGTATAAAGGTGTCGAGCCGATCCGGTTGTGTGGGTGTAGTAGTCACAGGTGGTGTGACTGGAACTATTTCCCGTGAATTATTTATAGGTGGATTTTGATAGTTATTATTTACCGGAACGATACCTCTATTAGCATTATAATTAGTATAATTACCTTGACCTTGTGCTTGACCTTGTCGAGTTTGCACTTGGTTGTTATAATTATTAAAATTACCCTGACCCTGTCCTTGTCTTAGTGGGGCTTGGTTAAAGCTTTGCGTGGAGGGCCTAACATATTGATTATTGTACCCTTGATGTGTGACGCTTTTGGTTATTTCTCCATCCGTTGGGATTTTGTCTCCAAGGGGCGCTAGGTTCACTATTAATGGAACAAGATTGTTCATATGCAATAGACAAGACAGTGATTCGGGATGCTCGTGGCTCCAAATGAAACTACATGGATTTGAATTTACATTCATGACGGGATTGGCTTTTGTTGTACGTAAATGGCATCTACCTTTTAGTGAGGGATTCAATTAGAGTTTTAAGCTCAGGATCTGATTTAACCTCAAACATACTGGTAGCCTTAACTGTAGAAGAAGAACTAGCGGAGCGGGAGTAATCGTCACTACCCCCCCAGTTGTTATTTCGCTTAGTTTGATCCTCTAAAAATTTATAAGCCTCCGAGGCTCCTTTGTTTAAGAAACTACCCCCATTCATTATGTCTAGGACTTCTTTATGGTGGTGTAGAAGTCCTTTGAAAAAAGGCACGAACTAACGCGGTCTTTTCGCTAAGTTATGATGTGGACACTCTATAAGCAGATCGGTGAAACGATTCCAAGCCTCTCCGAAAATGTTTCATGAGGATTTTGTCGAAAAAAAATGAATCTTGGAAAGCATCTCATCCGTCTTTAGGGGTGGGTAAAAATGTTCCATAAACAAATGAACAAGTTTAGCCCATGAGTCCACGAATTAGGCGCCAAGGCTTAACCAAGACGCCTTTATCGGCTAAGGTGAAAGGGAATACCCTTTAAATTTAATTTGTTCCGCACCAACCGTAGGATGGTGGAATGTTGTTAGGACTTGTTCAATCCTACGCGATGTCTTTGATAAGGTTTTTCATGGTCTAAACCATGAAAAACGGGTAACAAATTAAAAATATTTGGAGGGATTCTAAAATCCCATTTACCGGGTCCGCTAGAACGATGCAAGATTTGGGGCTATCGCTCAAGGCTTTGTAGAAGTCCGAGAGGAGTCTCTTTTCTTCCCCATTATATCGGGTAGTGTGTGTGATATAGTAGCTAGAGGTGTAGTTTGTGGTATACTAGATAGACTTGTTTGTTGATGTTGTTGTGTATTTACGTTAGGTGTTTTGTTCGCCGCACCTTAATCTCATGCAAGGCTAAGTCGAGCTTAACTAAACATGCAACACTCCAAACAATTCTCGATGTACTAGTATAAACCTCTAACAGGATGCGCGGGTGTGGAAGAAAGGAATACCTGATTAAGGCCCTTGCTTCGCTTATGAATAGCGCCTTGTATCACGCGTGTTCAGTTCGTTTATAAGAGAATAGAACACTGAAAAACTTGACAACTCGAAGTTCGAATCAAACTGTGGAAATCCTGAAATTTCAGAGAAGGCGCGCTGGCGCTTCTATGTAAATTCGAAGTCCAAGAACTTAGCTGGTCGCGCTCTTTGCGCTGGCGCCGGTGTATTGATCAAATTCCAGTAACATATAGCGGTGGTCGCTCTCCTCTTGCGCCGGTCGTTATATTTTCTCATGAATTTTTCCAAAACTGAAACGGCAACCACAGTATGAATCAAACAAGGGTGGGTGGGTGAAATGGGACTTAAAAATTACTAATTCTATTATGAAAACAATGCTAAAGTGCAACTAAGATGGCAGCGGCGCCATTTGATAAGAGTGAAATTGAATAGTCTACCTACGAAATGAACTATGAATTCACAACGTAAGTAAACTAAACTTTACTCTTTTACGTGCTTGAGTTATTAAAGATTTCTACTCTCAATCCTATGAGATATAGTGGAGTAGATAAGTTCGTTCCACTCCTAGTGCTCTAGCATGGATGTTTTCTAATCTAACTAGTCGTTTTTAAGTCTATGAGAGTTTTACGAAGGGAATTATACTACGATGCAACTACCCACAAGATGCAACTAGTCGATTATCTAAATAATTATGGGAAGGCTACGTTGATTCTATGATACGGAGTTAGAGGGGGATTGATTCCACCTTAACTCAACTTAATCCACTAACGACGAATCGTCGTCAAATCCGAATTGAATCGCTTCACGTAACAATTGGTTATTCCTAATCCCTAATTATACATGGCATTTCTACCAATCATAACTAGCATGTGAACAATTAAACCCATTCTCATGGTGAACTAATCATTTCTAGAGTGGAATAGAAAATACGACGACTCTACGATAATCGGACTCAAGCTTTCATCAAGGCTTCACAACCCCCTCTAATGGAGGTTTAGCCTTGAATCATTCCGCAATCATTTCCATTTATATTAAAACTAAACATAATATAAAGCATGGAAATTTACTTAATTAAACAATAATGAAATCTAATTTAATGACTAAATTGAAATAAGGACATGAATTGAAATTAGATCTAGAATTGGAAATGACAAAACCGAAATTGAATAATACTTCTTTATTGATCTAATCAAATGAGGAACAAGATTCAAGGTTTAATCTAATAAAATGAATTAGATTTGAAACTAAGCTTAATCAAAAACAATTAAATAAAACTAGATCTAGAAACTATTTTAATGGCTACTTTCTATTCTAAGCTATCTACCCTAATTCTCTACTATCTAATCTACCATTAACAAAGAATTAAGCTTTTGTTTTTATACATTCAGATCCAAAAATCGTGCATGGGCTTGGAGCTATGGTTTGGGCCAGAGAATCAGGCCCAAAACCCAATTCTTTCAGTCCAAAAAGGCCTCTTCAGCTGCAGTTGGCTTCTACAAACTTTTCGTCCACTTCTGCTCCTCTGATTGGGTCAAGGCTTAGACCATTGCAAAGCTCTTTCCGAGCCGGTCGTTTTGACATAAGGTAGGCCTCAATCCGAGGTCTGAGTCCAAAGATATGGCATTCGGAAGTTCTGCTGACTTTTGCTCCTTTATCTCGCTAAAGTGGCACATTTCTGCACATAATGGACTTTGAAGCCTGAAATGCATAAAAAACACTTAATCAGTATTAACTCTTACTTATTATTCACATAATTGGTCTAACAGTATGATTATTAAGGGGTTAAAACTACAGTTTTGGGCTCTTATCAACTCCGTTGGGGTTCTGGGTTGCCACCTGACTTTTGAGTGATGCGTTTTCCTGTCGTAAGAGGTTGATGCTGTCGTTCATGGTTCCCATCTAGGCGGCCATGTTCTTCATTTGTTCTTGTAGGCTATCCATGCTTCATGGGCTTGAGATTTGTTTGAAGGTTTTTCTAGTTGAATGGTTGTGAACTCAAGAAATCGAGCCACAGACGGTGCCAATGTAAAGGTTATGTTTGGTTAACTTTCCAAATGTAGGTAGTTTATGGGGACATTACACCATAACTGCATTTTTGTGACAGAGGCTTTTGAGGCTTTGTGACTCCAAAATGCCGTCAGAAATTTTGTGACGGCAATTAGGCGTCAGTATTTGTTTTTTAGCATCACAATAAATCAAAAGGTTATTTTATTTTTTTAAGAAAATTCTGGAAAAAATTGGTGACGGCATATAGGCGTGAGATTTTAGCTAAAAAAAAGTTGAAATCAGCGCACGTGTTCTGCACAAGCGTCAAACTCGAAAGACATCGGGTTTCTTATCGATCTTAACTCTCTGAAAGAGTGAAACCCCTTGCCCTAAATATGTTCTTCCTCCCCACTTCTTCATATTCCACCTCCTTCCCCTAATTTCAACGACAGTGAATTGAAGGCGACAACTTTGTTTATCCCAACATCTCCGTCTTAAACAGAGGTACTCTCTTTTCGATCTTTTAAGGTTACAGTCGATGAAGATAAGTTTTGTTTGTCTTCATTTTTTTTTGGGGTTTCTAACGTGATTTCATTTTCTAGGGTTTATAATCTTGTTCCTATGGAGTTTTCTCCATTTCACAGTTTCTCCACCCAATTTGCATCAGATTCAGAAACGAGAACCATCTGTGTGAGAACCCCACTCTCTTTTCTACTCTCTTGATAAAAAAAAATCATCTAACCACATCATCTCCTCTCCTTCTCATATCTTCAAACCCCATTTTTATTGCTCTTGACCATTTACAGGAATATTTGGTAGTTGGGATCGGAAAATGTGCTGAAAATTGATACAATTCAAGTTGGAAAAAAGGAAGTATTTTCTGCAAAGGAAGCAATAAAGTGTCCTATTAACAACCTGATTGATGGTGTCAAATTTGTTGGAAAACACGATGGAGAAGTGACGGCCTTATCCATTGGCACATGGATGACCACTAGTTTAGTTTCTCAAGGTCGTCGGCCGACGGATGGCACGGTTGGTATCTTCACATTTGTTCTCAAGCTAAGCACTTTTTTATTTTGTTATTCTAAAATGTTCTAGATACTTCTCTAGTTGATTAAGAGTCGAATTAAATTCTTATTGTTGTACATTTGGCTTTGTGTAATGTTTTTTCTTTTTACCTTTTGCTTTGTTTTATTTAGCTTGCTTATCTGCTTTGGGTGTTAATTAGTTGGGTGTATTGTGTGTGTGTGGTGAGGGAGTTGGGTCTGGAGTTCTGGTTTTAGTATTAACTTTTTGGTTTTGTATTTTTTTTCCTGATTCTAGGTGTTGATGTAATCTCTGAATTATCTCAATATATTTAGATTGATGGATCAAAATTAAAAGTTACATTTGTGGCTTGGAATCATGAAATGACATGGACAATGAGGAGGATGATCACATCCGATTTAGGTCGAGGATGACATGGAAGGGGCCTGATCAGGGGAGGATGGTAGCTGATGTTAGTTGTATTTTTTTTTGTAAATGGGGGAGTTCTTAGTTATAGGCTTGGGATTTCTCTTTGTAGGGTAGATTGTCCATTTCTTTCTCCTTGCTTCCTTGTCTTGGGATTTTTCCTTGTCTATTTTTTAAGTAAGGCCCAATAGCTGGAAGTTGAGAACCAACGACTAGGTACTGAAGCCGTACTAGTCCTAGTTAGCTTGGTACATGTCTGAGTCCCGCAAATAGCCGCTAACTAGTAGTTAGTGCTTCCCCATATGCTGCTATATTCGCCGACTTTCATAAGTATGTCTGAGACTCCTAGTATAGGTTAGATACCCTACCGGCTGGTGCCTTTAGGTAAGGATAGCTGAAAAAGAAACCCGTTTCATATAGATCGAGACTTTTAGCTTGATTATTTACTCATTCCATACTGGTAAGAATTGCAGAAAATCATTCTATAACACTTCTTCTTCTTAAGGATATCCGACGATCAAGACAATTCCTGTCAAACTCTTTCATTTAATAGAAGTGAATTCCATGCTCTGCCGGGTGCTGGTGCCCTGGCTGCCGCCGGTGCTTCTTCTTTGCTTGGTGCCGCCGTTGTTGGTGCTAAGTTGCTGCTGGTGCTGCGTCTTCTTCTTCTTTGCTAGGTGCCCGCTTCTCTTTGCTTCTATCGGGTGTTGCCGCTGCTAGTGCGCATCGCTATCACCGGGTGCCGGCTATTTGGTGCATCTTTCGCCATGGACCTTAGGTTATATAAGAGAAGGTAGGATCCAAGTTAAATACGTGAACTTGTTCCAAAAGGTAAGACAACAAGGAACCGAGCCAAAGATAAGAATCACTACTAAAAAAAGCATATTTTATATCGGTTACAAGAATACCCCTATATTGGTTCTTAATAAAACCAATATAATATTCTGTACCAAGATTTCTCATATCGGTTTATATTTTTTCATATCGGTTGCTATTTTGTCATGTCGTTTACATAATAACTGATATGTTATATCCAACCTTTTATATCACAAAGTTCCAACCCATCTAAGTAGTTAAGTATGTATAATATCACTTACATTTTTTGCAATATAAGAATATTCCGTTTAGATATAAGAATTCGTGTGTTATTTCATTGCCTTACCGGAAAAGAAAGAAAAGAAACTTTTCAATAGGCACAAACCAATTCTAGGGTTTGGGAAACTCATCCGCAATGGTTGTCTTAATTAGATCAACCTAGGTGTTCTCGAGCTTCTCTTCTCCACTAGATCGAGCATCTGATCTCCATGGGGTTTTGCTGACTAGGTATCTAGTTCACTGGAATTTCAGATATGCTTGTTTTGATTCAATTCGAGTAGATGGTGCTATGGGGTTTTGCTTTGTTTGAAGGTAATGTCTAATTTCAGAAATTGTTAGTTATATATGTTACTATTACTTGGAGTTTTTAAGCTTTTTTATCCTTTTGTTTGCTTATGAGATTCATTTGATGTATTATGTCAGATCGCTAACATTTTGGTTTGATTGTTAGAATCCTAGAAGTGTTACTCCTGCCGCAAACTCAGGGCTTTCACCTCTCCCTCCTGAACATGGTGCAACAGTTGATATTCCTCTTGATTCTTCAAAGGCGAGATAAATTTCAGGACAACAAATTACCTTATTAGGATGCCCTATTTAAACTTTAACCTGAACTCATTATACGATACTTTGTTTTGAATTAGGATATCAAAAAGAAAGAGAAGGAACTCTAATTCAAGGAGGCTTAATTGAAGAAAAGGGAGTAGATATCTTCTGCTTTTGCTTTAGATGTGTATAAGCATGTGCATGTCGACATTGGATATCTGTGTGCTACAGTAGACTAGGTGGATATCTCTACCAATTTCTCTCTTGATTCTTGTTATATAGCTTGCCTCACAGCCGTCGAGGTCTCACCCCTTTGTCTAAATCAGCTAGGAATTTCAAGTCTCTTTGTCAAAGCTATACATAGACTAACGGTTGCTCTTGTTTATCCCTCCTTCTGAATTGCATGCAACAAGGCTTTCATTTGCTTCATCATATTTAAGTGGTCTCCTCTCCTTGGTGATTGATTGTATGTCTTTTGAAAATCCTATATGTTTTCAAGGATAAGCTATGGAGAAAAGCTATAACAAATTCATAAAGTATTTATTCCAAAATGACACCCAAAAAGACGTAGGACTTGTGTATTGTCAAGTCTTTGATCCTCCATGGGATGATCGACGCTTTTAATTAATTTATTTCTTTCTATATGTACTTTTGTGGTGGTGTTGAGGCAAAGATAAAATAATTGTTTCTTGGAACTTTTAACGACTTATGAGCTACTTTACTCCCCGTAAGGTACTTGTTTATGAAAGATCTACCGATCATTTCTCGAAGTTTCTTGAATATGCAGACTACCCGAACATGATATTACACTGGAAGCAGCATGGCCTGAGCTTTTCATTGACCGTAACGGAAAATATTGGGATGTACCAGAGTTGATCTCATTGGATATGTCATATCTCATTTCTGATTCTGGATTGAGATACCGGTTTGGTGTGAACAAAAATAGCGGCCATCCGCAGGCTGTTAATGCCATAAATGGTTACCCGCCTTTAGCTTTAATGCCTGGAATATGTGCAAACCTTCTCTTATGAGAAGAGCAGTGATATTTGGAGACAAGAAGAGAAACAAAAGGATATCATTATTACGACAGAGAAGGGTAAAACAAATGTATTACTTTTTGTATGATGAATTGATGAATACAAAACAAATGTATGATGAATTTTTTTGTATTACTTTTTGCTCATAGATGAACTTGAATACTTAATATGTGATCTTGAGTTGTAGTCAAGTGATTACATTAATTGAAATGGTATGTTGGTAGATTTTTTGATATATTTTTTGTGTTCATCATTTTGTGATACATGTTTTGTCAAATTTTGGTGTTTGGGGTTTTTGTGGTTGTATTTATACAGGTGATTTAAGGGGGAGAAAAAAGAAAAATAGAATGGCAAACAAAAACGAAAGTTATTTTTTTTTTTCAATTAAATGATATTTTGTGACGCCTGTCAAAAAGGGTTGTCATAAATAATTGATGCCAACAAGCCGTCACAAATATTTGTGATGCCAGAATGCCGTCACCAAAAAAAAGTGACACCACAGTGCCGTCACAACTTACTGACACCAAAATGGCGTCACAAATATTTGTGACGCCACAGTGCTGTCACAAAAAAAAGTGACACAAATTGAGACGCCAAATTTTTGACGCCAAAATGGCGTCACAAAAAATAATTGTGACGCCAAATAGCCGTCACAAATTTACTGTTTTGGTGTAGTGGGAAAATGGTGTTTGTGGTTGGATTTGATCGAGTTCGTATGGATGAACTGCCTACGTATCAAGTTCTCTCTGCTGGGGGGAGACTTGAATCAGGTCAGATGTAGTTCCTCCTCCTTTTTATATAGGCAAGATGCCCGTGCCTCTTGCTCTCCTCTATCAGGTCAAATCCAGGTATTTAGGTCACTTGCGAGCCTTGATGGCGAGTTAAGGACATTGATTGTTAAGCGTGCCTGGAGTCTCGGTCTTGATGGTTGTAGTAAAGACATACGTTTCGAGCCGTTGTGGATGAGAGGATTGAGCGCTATGGAGGTCGCTTCTGGGTGAGATCGTTTACTCGACTCAAGTCACTTAGAAGCGAGCTTGCGGGACAAGTACGTGAGATCGGTTTCTTGCCTGAGTCGAGTCACTATGAAGCGAGCTTTGAGGACAAGGATATGAGGTCGGTTGGTATTTTTGTATACACTGGACACGTGTGCGATATTCATTGGATGTGAATACACTACAAGAATATCGAGTATTCGCCACGGTCATGAGCTGTGGCAAAAGACCTTTAGCCACGGCTTATAGCTGCTGCAAGATCAGAGCCAATCTTTGTGGCTAATCTTTGGCCACGGCTAAAGACTGTGGGTATAGCTTCATTTTTTGCCACGGATATAAATCGTTACAAGGGCTGTGGTCAATGTCTCCTTTTGCCACAGCACTAAACCGTAGCCATTCCTCACACGACCCGTGCCCAATGTCTTTTGTAGACTGGGATCTATAATTTGGCAACAGGTTTAGGCCGTGGCAAATGTCTTTTGTGGAGTGTATCTAAAATTTCGCCACGCTTTATGGCGTGGCAAATGTCTTTTGTTGGATAAAATTTTTGATTCTAGCACCATACAAAATTCATACAATTCGCATCACCTGCCGTTCATACAAAATTCTATCATTCCAATCAAACCCACAAGAATCTTAATTATCCACAATTCAATATTTCATACTCAATATGTACTTGGCATAAGGTTTTTTTTACAACATAGATCCCATTAGGCATCCTAACTTACATTAAAGAACAAATATAACACTCTTTAAAATTTTAAACACTATTTAGAATGACTCTTAAGAAAAAAAATGAAAACATCATCGTGATATAGTGCCTAAACTCGATGACGATATTCCTCATTTGTACCTCTTCATGATCCTCGCCTTTTAGAGTAGGCTTTGAAGATATTTCTACAATATTTAAAAGCAATCATTAGAAATGAAAATCATCTAATATAACAAATATCAAATGAAGGAGAAAGTACTAACCATTACATATGGAATGTTGTTCTAATTAATCCCCGCCAAAGTCTACATCGTAATAGTATTCTTTTAAATGCCTAAAGGTCTACACAATAGTATACATTTATCCCATATAATCATGTAAAGGAACTCACCACGATATATAGAATTCGCTCCAAGGATTTCAACCTCCAATTGCCGAAAGAAAGTAACATCGTGCAAATTTAGGGGAAATCAACAACAATCTGAATAGCTAGCCAAACCAAACATCACGTAACAATCGCTGGGTGTCAATCATCTCATCTTGAACAAAATGTGAAAATAAGTTACGTAACGTTAAACGACATGAGCACTTGGCATGGAGCATGCCGATCTCCTCGGTTGAAGTCCATCACCACAAAACCTCAAGTTTCTCGGTTTTTCATCTTTCACTTATAGTTGTTGTTTTTCTTAAGATGGTGCAGGAACAGGCAAATCAAATCATCTTTGTGACCATTGCAAATCACACTACTAGTCCTATCGGTTCATTGTGAAATTGCTCATGCAGCAATCTACACAGTTGGAGAGGCTCGTGGTCGGACCTTTAACATCGTAAGTCGGGCTCTTACGGGAAAGAGGTTCAGGCTAGTGATGTACTTGGTAAGTTTGATCTTTGGTAGCTAAACGATCCAACCGAAGTCTCCCAAAACTTGTAGCACCACCCGCATTATGTTTGTCCCCCGCCAAAATATGTGAAATATGTCATAAAACTAATAATATATTTCTTTTTGTTGTTCGCCTTCATTAATCGACTCTTTGATGACACACCCCCACATAAGTAGTGTGATGGGGATAATAATTGTATAACAAGATGAACCCACAAATTCTCGAAGCAAGCATTACCCAAGTATTTCAAAAGATGTTTGAATGTCCAAACCGTTCTTTCTCAAAAGAGAGTGTTGCAACCCATCAAGAGCATTTTCCTTTGCTTCTAATAATCGATTAACTTCCTCAATGCTCTCTCAAAGTCTGAAATGAGAATTTAATTGTTGGAAATCAGAGAACTACCAAGGTGAATGTGAAGATGTAAAACAGTTGAACTATTGCTAAGGACCCTTTTATAACTTTAGCAAAAGAGACAAACAAACAAAATTTCTCCCAAGAATCAGCTTCCTATCCGCATATTTATGCCCAAAAACACAATACCGCTTCAAGGAAAATGGCACACTCCACTATCCATATACAACGCTCAAATTTGAGTATCTAATTTTGGGTTTTCTGCAAACGATTGGTGGAGGTGTAAGAGTCCAATTTAATCAGATCGCATACATTCACAATGATGCCCCCACCCATAAAAAATTATTGTAATCTTGTGATCATTACTTTAAATACATAAAGCCTACTTAGCCGAAAAAGGTTTTAATATAAGTAAGATATACATGTATATAATTATTGTGTATACCGGAAAGAGGTCAAGATGGTTCCTCTTCTATCCTGCCTATAATGACATACAAAAAGCACTAACTACCAAAAAAAAAAAAAAAACAGAAGAAGACATTTAGATTCAAAATTGCGTGTCCTCAAAAGAGTAGAGGACTCACCGTCAAAAAAAATAAACTGGCCGCTATGTGTTCAATTTTCTCCTTATGTTCCCCGAAATTCCCGGTGATCCTTCAAATAGATCGGACAAATGGTTCTCTATGTCCTCTGCGTGTACTTTATGTATTTACCAAAGATGTCATCCACTCTCGAGATGGCTCCCCGAACCTCCCCATAAATGAGCGTAAGTGGAATGACTCTTCCGATATAGAGATCCGGTTCATCACGCAATTGAGGATCCGAACTTTCCCAAGTTGATTGGACCTTATATATTTCTTCAAAGGCTGACATTGAAGTTCTTAAACCTTTCCCTTAAGGATAACCTTAGATATGTTACTAAAGCTCCCACTACCAAAGAATTCCTTCATCTTTCAAATAAGACGAACTTTGCTCCAAGAGGCTCTCGATAACATGTAAGTAATCGACGATATCACAAAATCGCGCCTGCATTCCAATCGATCGGATTCCAAGGGGTGCAAAAGTGCTTAAGAGTGGGATCGGACGGATCAGATTGGCAAAGGGTCCCAACTCTTTATCTGCAATTATACCGGCACCGCGGAGTCCGGGATGAAGATCATCAAGTAATGTAATATGAGTGAAGTTTCAAGTCTGTACTTTATATAGCTCTATTAGTTATTATTAATACTTTGGAAACAAGCACCTGAGTTTTCATAGAATGAGATCGATGTAATAGGAGGACTATAAAGTAAATGAATTAGAGCTTCTATCATTTTTCCATGGTAATCACCAAGGGCTTGGGCAGCATTAATCCGTTTCTTAGGGTCCCATGTTAGCATCTTCTTTTACAAGATCCTTCGCAGCGTCCGATATAGAAGGCCAAGGTGCACTTCGATGTCAATCTTACCTTCAAAGATGGCTTCAAATATCCCCTTTCCTCTCGTCTCGTTCAGTTCATTCATTTAAGTGTCCGAGTAAAACGGTCAATATTGTTGTGGAGCATTGATTTCAACAACCGGAGACATGACACTAACTAAACTGAGGTAGTGCTTGGTGCAAAAAACACTGCCAAGAGAATATATAAAATTACCCGCACTCCATACATCTATATCCTTCCCATAGCTCTCACCCAATACCTCGTGTGCCATAATAAGCACTTCCTACAATGTCACGATAAACTTTGCCTGACAATCATTTTGAAACGAAACGATGGCATAAAAGATATGTACATCAATTATCTCATTCAACATATCATAAGTTATTCTAGACTTTGCAATGCCAAACACAGCTTGATAGAAACTAACCTTCTTCAATGAACACCGACTCCAAAAATCGATGGCCTTAAGAGGAGAATCCTCACCCCGTTCACTAGTAAGAAATTTTCAGGCTTCAAGTCCCCGCATCACTCCCATAACTTTTCAATAAATTTTCAGGCTTCAATGAACACTACAAGCGGGATGGTTGAGAGGTCCATACAGTTCTTCACAATACTTTTCTTTGGATCAGAATTTTGACTGAATTGAACATCGTGGTCATTAGTGCTCGCAGTTGTACTTGGTTCTATCACCGTATATCCGGTATCACAACAAACAATAAGGTAAGCAAATCCATCTAAAAATGTTATGGAGAGCCCAGACGATAGTATACTTGAGATACTTGCCGTCCATTGATATATGCCTTCACATAAGTTGTGGGTATTGATATTGGGTAACATTTAGGTGGTTCATTTCCTTTAATCGCTTCAATTCCTACATAGAGAGTTGTTACTTGTTAGTGTAAACCAAACTTTATGCTGCAACGCATTTAAGAATAATAAGCGAGAAATCAGTTTATATATAGTGATTGTCTTAGAAAACACATATTTATATTTAACTTTAAAATCTAAAATATTAACACCTGCAAATATTCTCAAGCAAGAACATCAGGAATTTGCGTACATTTCCATCTATAACATCGCATATCTTTTCCATTTGTGTCCTCCTGAATCGAATCGACATCGCTGCAGCATCTTGATATTTCCTTTGAAGATAATCTTTTCAACTTTTGGATGACTTCAAAAGGCTAGAAGAAAAAGAAATAAAATCAGCAAATTGAAAGCAATTATCATAGGAAGTAGAATAGATACAAAAATGAGAACAATATTTGATGCATAATACTTGTGTAATTTATAAGATTACCCAAGATAGGCGGTGGCAAATGATGGTTTTCAAATTGATACCACTGAGAAGACGCATTATCAATTCAAACCCGGTGGTTTGAATTGAAATATTCCTGAAAGAAAGCGGCAAAAGGCGAAAAGTTAAAACAATTAAAACAAAACTTTGATTCTCAAAGTTTGAACCATCAATTAGCATGGGCCAAAAGCAAATTAAATCGGTCCGCGGATGGTCATCTATGATGCTATAAATATGAAGGCTTAGCGCCGTTAGAACGCCGGCATTTTAAATCGCTTTAGCTGGCTGATTTGGTTTCTTTCGGTCTTTACATGCAACGTCATTTTATTTGGTACTTAATACGATGAAGTTATTTTGCTTAATACTTGGTCGTTTCTTTTCTTGTTTAATTTACATCTGCATTTTATTTACTTAATGTATCTGACAAGTTTTATTATTCCTCTATGATGATGAGCTAATCCCCCGGGGAGGGTTATCTTTGCTTCGTGTAAAATCGGATTGACTTCGTTAATATTCTAGAATCACCTTAGGAATTAGACATAGAATTAACATCCGGTCCCAAAATGGGTGAGGGCCAACAAAGTTAGATCTTGATGCTCGGGGGTCTGTAGCGGCGACCGAAAAAATGTCTGGCGACTGCAGTGTCGAACTGACTCTCAATCGTCGGTGATGTGAAGACAATGCGGGCGAAATAATATACGGAGATGAATGAGGTATTATCGAAACTCCTTATGCTAGTGAAATCGACCTAGAGATGTGGGCATGCACTAGGGATCAATACTCGGCGTCGTCTCGAAGCGAGGCGAACTAGAGATGTAGTGATTTAGTAATAAAAGCTGTTGAAAAATGATTCTTGCATGAGTATGATTAACTTCTCTCCCTGTTTCTCTACTTTTATTTACCTACATAATGTCGGTAGTAATTTATATTATTTGCATTAAAGTTATTTTAATTAAAACCAACTAAAAGAAACCTAAAATCTACTCACCTAAAGTTGTAACTCGGTTGTGAACCTATCCAGGTGCCCACAAGGTTTGGGCGATCCCTTACTCGACCTATCTACCGATCCCGTGAGTAAAGGTAACTTGACTAAAGCGTCACGACTATATCGAGGGCGTTGGACTTTGGACTTTGGACTTGGGTATGGACCTCGGACTTTGGGTATGGACCTCGGACTTAGAAATAAATGGCTAGAAATCAATAAGCGTGTGTAAATTTGCGTTTTATCGGATATCTAGTTGATGTGCACCGGCGAGATATCACGTATTACTTGAACCATCGAAGATTACACATACCTCGGCAATTCACAGCCATCATCATAGCGATGGAGTAAATTAGAACAAGACACTAGGCAATAAAACTAATCAAGTAACACTAACAACCCAGCAGAACAAGACACACACATGATATCAATCTATGCTTCAGATTTCACAAAGTAACACTTATCACAAATTCACTAAATTGTCAAATTGTTAAACCCAAAACACAGTATCAAACACAAACCCCTTTCGACTATTAGCACCAAAAAGACTCACGGACGGCTATCAAAAACCTATTACAAACTCCTCATCTCAGCACAGAATACCAAGACCAATACCCAAATAAAGAAATTGTTTTGATCTGCCGTAACTTTGGCATATACTACCACCTTAGGCAGACACTGCCATCAAACAAATAACAAAAAAGATTGGAAATAGAAAAAAAGATTTTAAATTTAGCACTCTTTGAGACCCGACTCCTCGATCAACATATATATATCTAAACAATGGCCTAGACCTCTTCACTATTTCACGCCGATGTCCTCTTCTTGCGGATTAACCCTTGTTAATCTCAATCAAATCTCAATCAAACCACTACAAAATACTTTTTAGGAAGGTAGGAAGATAACCAAGACCAACAATACCAGGAACTAGCCTTGTGAGGATCTTTTCGATTGAAACAATCAAATAAAATAACCAATCTTGTCTTGGTAATCAATGAGTGATTTATTTTTGTATAGATGAAGATATCTATGATGGCGAATGATGTAGGGATTTTGAGCTACTATCCACCAACAACTTTCCCAAAAGTGTCTTCTTTCCAACAACAACACAATCATCTTCTTTGAAGCAAATCCAAATTGGATTAATGTGATACTCTTCGAGAAATAAACCCTTGAAGCTAAGTTGAGGATTAGATAGTTTTTGTTCTTCCTCTTGAGTGACAAGAGTTTATAAGTAGACCCGAGATTGGATCTCCTTCGCCACTTCTCTAACAATGAGCTAGTAGTGCAATTCGATTTTGAATCCGTCGAGAAATACAAAAATCGGTGTGAACTTCGGTTGAAAATCGATATGGAATCGGTTGAAAATCGGTGAGTTCGTTCATTGCTCTGATGAGACCAAGTTGTAGATAACCTTTGAATTCCTCTCTCTTCAATTTCACACCACAGTTTGCCACCCGAGAGAATGAATCTTTTTAAGATCTAAACATTCTTTAAAGGGCGGCTCTTAGCCTCTTATCATTTTACATTTTAGTCTTGATATTCCTTTGGGCGGTAGGTGCGGTTTATCTTAAACATCAGTCCCTTAAATTAAATCTTAATGGACATCTTAGAATCTTGGTCTTCATACATGTACTAGAATTAGGTTAATGTAGCGACCATCAAATGATTTCAATGTTTTCATATACATTTCTTTCTTTGCCTATATTACTCATTTCTCAATTGTTACTTGTAAATTGCTTTTTGAAGTCCTAGCGGATTTTTAGATGTTTTTCGCCAAAATTGACCTAATTTATTTGACTTCTCAATTTACTTGACTTTTAATACTTATGCTTCCTTTTCATTTTTAGGATGCATTTTGGAATTCTGGAAGCGAGGATGAATGCATGGGCGTTATGTGCATGGGGCTAACTATCGCATAGTATCGTTTGCATTTGATACATTATTTGGTTTTGGCACGGAGATCACGGTTGAGTTGTTTAATTAGGAGGGTGCGAGAAAATATTAGACATTAATGTGATGACAACCGATTCTACGAATATGTGTTTATGAGTCGAGGATAGTATCTCTTGCCTCACGGTCTTACAACCAGCGCCTTTGGCTATAGATGACTCTCACGGTGGTGAGTAGAAAAGCAAGGGACAAACGAGATCACGGCTTGAGTGAAAGGAAATGGTCAAAAAGCTGACTAGTAGATGCTTTGGGGATGTTAGTGCTAGTAGTGTTAGTGGGGAGTCTACTGGCGGTGGAAGTGTGTGGTCCTCCTCGAGGGGGTTCATGGCATTTGTCCCTAAATGACCTAGTTAGAAATGATTCGCGCTGGAATTCTTGGGGAATAAGTTCCTCCGGCGATTGACAACTAAGGACTTGATAGGAGATATGACCCATATATTGTTTGTCTTTTACGAAACTAAAGTAAGGCATTGATAGAATTAGTAGGATAGGTAGAATGGTTAAATTACAAAGGGTGTTTTGATGTCAGCCGATGGGAGGTAGTGGTGAAATTTGGTCGTACTCTGGAAGGAGGATGTGGACTTGATCATCATGGGAGCTTCGGAACCGGTGACGGGTAAACTAAATAATTATCTTAGTAATGAGTCTGGTTTTCTCCTTTGTGTATGGAGAACCTTTAGCTTGCAATATACATAGAGTTTGGTGCGAGCTTAGGGATGTAGCTTCTTTGATCCACAGGGCTTGGTGTGTTTGTTTGGGGATTTTAATGCTATTACATCTTTGGATGAAAAGATAGGGGGTAGAAGCGGTTTTACTAAAAGTATGGTCGAGTTCAACAATCGATTGATGACACGGGGCTTATTGATATATGGGTTTTAAAGGGCCTAAGTTTACTTGGAGTAACAATTGAGGCCACCGGGACCATATTTATGAAAGGCTAGATAGAGCCATGGCTAATGATGCTTGGCTTCTTTTGTTTCCCTCATATGCAAGTCAATAATGTAGTGAATGCTACCTCGATCATCTCTCCATTAATATTAATCTCAATACAAATGATGCTAACAAGTCGAGCATGATAAACCCTTTAGATTTTTAATATGTGGTTTCGGATAAGTCTGCATGCATCATTGACCTTTGCACGGAACTCTATCACTCCATGACATCTGGGACATGAATGTTATTCTTAAGCATAAGATGACTCAACAACACCTTGGGATTTGGAATAAAAAGTGTTTGGAAACATCTTCACCAATGTGAAAAAAAGTGAATAAAAGATTTGGAGGAGGTTTTGAAAAAACCCTTTTCTCGAACCAACTATGAAGAAACAAAAGGATTTAAAATCGACCTTTTTATTTGAATAAGGAAGAGCTTACGGAAACAAAATCCACCACCCATTGGTTGCAAGAAGGAGGAAGAAACACTAGATTCTTTCATTTGTCTACTATATATAGGAGGCGGAAGAGCAGGATAGAGAAATTACTGTGAGCGATGGCATTTGGAGTATGGGTAGTCTTTGATGTGGGGAAAACATCAATAGTTACTGGGGGAGCTCTTTAGCTCGACCATCCCACCAAGAATGAAAGAATTCTCAATCTGTTTCACCCATGCATCTCACGAGGAGGAGAATAACATTATTTGGTGTGCCAACCAATGATGACATCACGGAGAGTAGTCGGGGAAGATGGGTTGTCACGAAGGCTCCTGGGCCTGATGGGTTTCAAGGGTGCTTCTATCAACAGGCTTGGGAGATAGTAGGGCCTAGTATCTCTGCCTTTGTGAAGGACTTCTTCATTAAAGGGATTTTGAATCCTACTTTCAATGAAACCTTCATTGCTCTCATTCCCAAGATGAGCAACCCTGAGGCTGTGGCTAACTTTAGACCCATTAGCCTCTGTAACTTCAGCTATAAGGTGATTTCTAAAATCCTGGCTAATAGGCTTAAAGGTCACCTGAATAAGATAGTCTCCCCTTTCCAGGGGGCTTTCATAAAAGGGAGAAACATTGGGGATAACACTGGTTTGGCCTGTGAATTGTTCCATCAAATGAAACACATGAAGGCTAGGAATAAATGTTGGGTAGCTTTGAAAATGGACATGGCAAAAGTCTATGATATAAATTTGAGTGGTCTCTTATTGTGAGTATTTTTTTGAGAATTTGGGTTTTAATGTTAAATGGGAAGCATGATCAGTGATGCTTGTCTCTTGTGACCTTTCAAGTTCTTCTTAATGGTAGACCTCTCAACAAAATGGAGTCCTACCCGGAGGAGCCCTCGACACAAGGGACCCCCTGTCCCACCTTTTATTATCATGTGGGAGGCCTTGTCGGGATGATTGCCAAAGCTGAGTTGGAAAGAAGATCCATGGGATCAAGATTAGAAGGTCCTCTCCTTCTATTACTCATCTGCTATATCGCGAGGATGATCGATTCTTTACTAAAAGGCAATCTTGAGGATGGAGGCCACCTCAAGAAAGATTCTTCAAAAAATCTTGTGATGCTTACAGTGAGCATTAATTTAGAAAAAAGTCTAGTATGTTTTTAGTAGAAATATTAATTTTAGAAATAAAATAAAGTTGAAAAAGTTTTTGGAGGATGAGGGCTTTTGACCCGAAAAACACAAGTACACAGGGATTCCTATCATGCTTTCACAAAAAAAGGCTGAGGACTTTGATTATTTGGTGGATAAAATACACAGTAAGATCAAAGGGTGGAAGGCTAAGGTCCTCTCACAAGCTGGTAGAGCTACCATGATACAATCTGTGGTGCAAGCCACTCCCTTGTATGCTATGGCCACCTACATGCTCCCTGAGTCTACTTGTCAAAAGATAGACAGAGCATGTAGGGGTCAAAAGATAGACAGAGCATGTAGGGATTTCTTTTGGCATGGCACTAAGGAATAAAAAAGTGTCCATACCATTGGGTGGGACAACTTATGTAAACCCAAGTCTCAAGGAGGATTGGGGTTCAGGAAGATGAAAGATATGAACCTTGCTATGCTATCCAAGCTGCCTTGGAAAGCAGCTACTGACATACACTCCATTTGGACAAAAACTCTAGCTAGCATATATGGAAAAAACTGGATTGGGGACATTTGGAGACCTCCTGGATATGCCTCCTACTTTTGGAAAGGCATACATAAAACCTTTAATATAATAAGTGGAGGCTTGATCTGGGGGATACATAGTGGAACCTCCACTTCTATCCTGAATGATCCTTGGGTTTGTATGAATGGCAAACCCAGGACTCTAAGGGAGTTAGGAGTGGAAAATTCAACCTAAATAATCTCCATGTGGTGAGTTGTTTAAAGAGGATAGATGCAGGTGGGATGAGGATAAGCTTGCGGCTGTCTCACCCCATCTAGTTATAAGAATAAAGACATTATTGTGAGACCTTTGGGCCTTGGCAAGGACAAGATGGTGTGGAGTGAGGACAAGGATGGAAAGTTTTTGATAAAATTTGCTTACAAATTTATCACAAAGGAGAAAAGAGGTAGGCATAGCTCTAGCTTCAATTCGGACCATTAAGCTCCTCTGGAAAACCAAACTACCGACAAATGTTCAATTGTTCTGTGGAAGGCATATATGTATGTCTTACCTATGGGGAACATCTTTGGAAATAGGAAGAAGAATGAAGGGGCTTTGATTGGCCTCTGTGTTTTAAGACAAATGAGAATGATATACACTTGTTTTTGAATGTGAGTGGTCTACAGAGCCATGTGGTTCACCTCGACTCGACTCTTGCTGAGAATGGAGAACCAAGGGAATAATGGCAATGAGAGCTTGGGTCACAAAATTCATCGGTGGTGTCAACAAAGGACCAAGTGGAAGTGTAGGCTGGCATCAAAACTTGTTATCTAATGTACAACATATGGATAACAAAGGAGCAAGCTAAGTTTGAACATAAGAGGCCTAATAGAGAAAGAACTATAAGAAAAAAGTGATATGGAGGAGAAATGCTATGCGGGGTGGGCTCTTGAGAATGTCACGGAGAACAAGATCCCAACTCTCCCTAGTTTCTCTTTAAAGCAAGATAAGAATTCTTCTCTAGATACACTATTTCCTATCATCCCTAATGACTACATTATCATGGGTTTGATGCTTCCTACAAGGCTACAACTAGATGGAACTGGTGGCACCACCAAGATGGGACAATGAAGGCAAGGTGGTAAAGCAGCGTGATAGAAGATATAAAGCTAGGTCAGCTGGAAGCTGAAATGGAGGCGTGAGAGGTGGCTATTTTGCTAGCAAAAAGCTAAAGGGGTGGAAGGAAGTCTTTGATAGAAGGAGGTATCTTGAGGTCATTCAAGCTCTGAGCAGATCCTTCATGTTCTTGGGCGTATGCATGTTTAAGGGATTATGTAAAAAAACCTAAGCTCCTCCTTTTTGTTTTGTAAGTCTGAGTTGGATCGGTAGGGTGGGAAATAGTGAGGCACATGAGCTTGCAAAATGGATCTACCATCGGCTGACTTTGTGAGTCAACTACCACTGATGTCTCTTGTCAAACAATGATGTGCGGTTATGATCTAGTTTTCTATGATATATATATAAGTTATTATCGAAAAAAAAAAAAAGTTTGCTATTTAGAATGGGCTAAGCGTTGCAATTTGTTGGCGTTTGACTTCTAAATCATTTGTTTGATTTATTTTTCATATAAATAAATATGTTTTTGAAAATAAAACAAAAAAAAAAAAACAAACAAACAAACTTAGTAAAGTGGCTATTTTTCTCTCAAATTCTCAAATCGACTCTCCGGTCTCCTCCTCTCTCTTCTCTTTTATTGTTTTGGGCCGGTGGACTTAGTTTTCTATCAAATAATAAAAATAGAAAAATTTGTCGCTTATACATTTTGTATCTTTATCCGTAGGAGCCACACTTTAGGAACTTCGTCTAGAGCCTCCAAAACTCAGGGCCGCTGTCATTGCCTTTGATAACATTTTAAATCTAGGTAACAGTTTTGGGCATAAGTAGGCTAGGGTTAGGCCGTTAGGCAAATCCCCGGTCAACCTTACTATTTCGATTTTTGACACCACAATATTGGGAAAGAAAACCTAACAAAGATCTACTTCACTTTTTATGTAGTCTTATTAGGCCACAACTTCTGAAGAGTAAAACAAAGTTGGAGAAGAATCAACAAAACGTATTTGGGTAAAATACCACTATCCAATTAAAATACATATAATACAAGCAAAATTGAAGAAATAAGCCAGAATTGAACTCCACTTTAAAAGTAAATCAATGATACGATTAGATAATGTTACCTCTTTTGTGATAGCCAACATTCTTTGGCGAAAAGAGGCTCCCTTATAGAAATGTTGGTTGTTTAATTTGAAACAGTGGTTCTTTGTTTCCATCATGAATCTTGATACGTGTAAAAGCTTCTTTGTAAGAATCATAGTACTGAAGATCGTCGTTGTCATTAAGCAACAAGAACTCACCATTTCTATATTATATACCTTCACCCAAGAACCCTGTATTTCATAATCTTTCATTACCCATATCACCCCGATAATAAGGCAAAGGTGTTCTCCTAACACCATCAAATCTGAGCCAGTTGTAAAAGCCGTTGTTAAGATCAGAAGGTAGTTGCATTATATCCAATTCCTCTTTTTGCCAACATCGAATGAAAGAATGTCTCCGGAATGACGATAATTATACTTAGCTATCCAATGAAGAGAGTTGTTTAGAAGTACATTACTACACCGTTCTTTGCTATGAACTAATGAACATAAGGAACATTTGTGGATATCTTTCTCGGCTATTTGATCCCAGAGTATGTACCTCAACCTCGTTCCCATTGTTCAACGGTTCCTTATTATCCTAACTAACATGGAGAGTTATTAGTTTCATCGAAATGAATTTGGGCGAAACGAGTGTTAAGGATTGAAGCGTACCATGTTTTGGATACCTATTTGCATGGGTGTGTTTGTTAAATTTTAACTCAATGGAAAGGAACTAAAATAAAATCTTCTTGGTCCTTTTCTTGGAATGGAATGGAATGGAAGGAAATAATTTTAAATGGTATGTGTTTGGTAAATGGAAAAGCAAAGAAAAAGCTGGGAAAGGAATAATCATGTTTGTTTTGCAAAAGCTATGGAAAGGAATAATTGTATTGTTGGGTCATGGGTGTATTAGTAGTAATGAGCTATCAAATCTATTTTCCTTTCGCTTTCTCTTCAAAATTTTCGGGGGTTAATTTGGAATATTTTTTTGGTTTCCTGTTTGTTGGCAGTATGAAAAAAAAAAAACTTGAAGTGGGTAAACAAACGTGGTTTAAAAACTATGGAAGGCTAAGTGCAATTACTTTTCAGTCTTGACTTTTGGACAATTGACTTTTGGCGTTTGTTTGTTAATCTAAAATCCTAAAATACTTTAAAAATGGGTTGGAGATAGTTTTGAGTGGCAATTTGATATTATATTATATCAAAGAAAAGATCAACTGGTAGCTTACTAAACCCATCTTTCTTTTTTCTTCTTCTTTCCTTTTCTTAGAAAATCCATAGTTACTAAGAAGAGGTGGAATTGCTGTTTCTTTTCTCCTCATCTTCTCTCTCCGGTGTTATATATGTGAGCAAAGAAACAGGAAAGACAATGCACAAATGTAGCACACTTTTACTCTACTACTTATAAATAGCGTGGGCAAATTAGCCGAATAAGCTGGCAAATTGGTTATCCCGTTATGTCTCTTCTTAATTTCGTGACAAGACTTTTTTTTTGGTTTCTGTTTTGTTGGCCCACCAAAAAAAAACAAATTTAATGAGAGGAGTACGTGGTTCGGAAACGAAGAAGGCTAGTGCAATTAACTTGTTCAGTCGTTGACTTATTGGACAATTGACTGTGTGGCGTTTGATTTGTTAATAATTATGAAAGCACCACCTTTTCGAAGAGTCTGTCTCAAAATTGCACCTAGAAGCTAGAAGATTTTCTTGCTAGTTGCTACGTGCATTTTGTGCTGTGATTTGCATGTTTTGCAATCACAGTCCACCATACCAAAGTCTAAAGTCTAAACATAAGGCCCATAGTTTGTCTAACAAACTTGGACCATTTTAAACCCAAGTAACCTGGTCGCGTGTCAACGACCAATAAGAAGAGAGAGTGACGACAACTACGCAATGAAACATCGCCACGTGTCAGTGTGATTCTTCGCGGGTACTTTATAAAGTTCAACTTTGTCGAAACGAAGAAGAATCAAATCAATTTTTCCAATTCTGAAAAAAAGCGTAATTCTCAGCAGGATCCATAAATTCCGGCGAGATTTCAGGCGGGGATGGAAAGGCATGGGAGTGGAGTTGGGCGAGCATTGTTATTGGGATTCTGCATTGCTGGAATCTGGTCATCCTATATCACACAAGGAGTCCTTCAAGAGACTATGTAAGCTTTTTCTTTGTCTTGTTAATTGCAATCAATCTTTGAAACCTGTGTTTATAATAATAATATTGTGTTTCAGATCAACCAAGCGGTTCGGTCCTGAAGGGAAACGCTTCGAGCATCTTTCATTCCTAAACCTTGCACAAAATGTAGTTTGTTTAATTTGGTCTTTTATGAGTAAGTTTTCCTTAGTTTCTCCCTTTGGACGTTCTTTTTATGAATCTATTATTCTTAACAAATTTGTTTACTCTTATTTTCTTGTGCAGTGCTAAAGATATGGTCCAGAAGTAGCAGTGGTGGAGCTCCATGGTGGAGTTATTGGAGCGCTGGTATCTCAAACACAATTGGTCCAGCTATGGGGATTCAAGCTTTAAAATACATCAGTTACCCTGCCCAGGCACGTTATACTTTTATTTTCACCATAGGCTACATCATTTGTGATGGTCTTTAAGTCTCTGATATCTTAATACTAAATCTTTCGTCATTTCTGTCCATATAGCTTTCTCATTAGATGGAAAAGCATATTAACTTTACTCACATTGTTATTATTCCTTTGCAGGTCCTGGCTAAATCTTCAAAAATGATTCCAGGTATGAATTCCTTTATGCAGCCACGAATATGAATTTGTTACAATAGTAGGATTTGTGGTTCACGTTTTATAACTTGACTGATGGATCTCTGACCTGCATGCAGTTATGTTGATGGGTGCACTAGTTTATGGTATTAAATATACTTTTCCTGAGTACCTGTGCACTTTCCTTGTTGCTGGAGGGGTGTCTGCATTTGCTCTTGCTAAGGTGAGGACTGTGTACTTGGAGTTGAATTAACGAGCAGAAGAACTATCCATATGAAGTTCCATTACAGTTTATAAACTTTGCGTTGTAGTTATTAGCTTTTCTCTTTACTCTTATTTTTTCTTCTGTTTTGTTGACAACAATAGGCGAGCTCAAAGACCATAAGCAAGCTGGCTCACCCAAATGCACCTCTTGGATATGGGCTATGTTTCCTGAACTTAGCATTTGTGGATTTACAAATGCCACTCAGGATTCAATTTCAACAAGGTATGAATGTTCAGAAATTGGGTAGTCACTTCTGTGCATATCAATTTATGTAAATTCCATTTACCTCATCCCTCCCATCCGTATTTTCTCCCCTCCCCCTGTTAATATATTGATATAACTAAGAATGTGGTTATCACCATTGCCAATGCCCATCATGCATAATTTGTGCCATTGTAGCTGATACTCAAGCTGCCAGGAAATTTTAGCCTCAGTAGCAACTGCAAGCCTGAAAGGTGATGCCTAAGAAAATGCCTTGTTGTGTAGTCCTGTATGGTGAGAGAATTGAAGGTTCTTAATGTGCCCTACCCATCCGGCAGTGAAGCAATACCCGGTCTTCATCTCAGTCTCCATTGTACTTGTACGACAATCTATGAACTTACTGAAATGAAGTTTGAGCCTGAACCTTTTAAAGACCACTCCTTTGATGTTTGCATTTGCACAAATTTTAGGACAACACTTTTTAATCCCACTTCCTATTTACACTTCACAAAGCATGAGGATGTTTTATATGAAGCAAAAAAACTTATATAATCTGATATTTCACAAGTAATAACAAACAGTTACTATTCTGGGTTACAGATCACTAGCAAATCAATTTTCATGTAGTGAATACTCTCTCGAAACACATTCATTTAATACATCAATGCATATATAACTTCATGCTCCCCAGCTCAACCGTTTGTAATCTGTTACACAGGTACCCTAAAACGAGTGCTTGGGATATAATGTTGGGGATGAATTTATGGGGTACCATATACAACATCGTATACATGTTCAGCTGGTCACGTGGAAGTGGATTTGAGGCAGTCCAGTTTTGTAGAGATCATCCAGAGGCAGCATGGGATATTTTTCTCTTTTGTGTGTGTGGGGCAGTTGGGCAGAACTTTATCTTTTTGACCATCAGCAGATTTGGCTCCCTTGCCAACACCACCATCACAACTACTCGGAAATTTGTGAGCATTGTGGTTTCTTCAGTGCTTAGTGGTAATCCCCTGTCGGCAAAGCAGTGGAGTAGTGTCATAATGGTCTTCTCCGGTCTGTCATACCAGATATATTTGAAGTGGAGAAAGCTCCAGAAGAAAAGAAAATCCATGTAAGGAAGGATATTAATTCGTCATACTTCTTTGTTTCTATTATTATAGATGGGTCTAAGCATTAAGGTTTAGTGTTCCCTTGAGTTTTGATAGTTTTGCAAGAGTAGAGGAAAATGTAATCGATCATTAATGTAAAATGAAGCGGTGTAAAGCATCTGTTCACATTTCAGCAGTGTCTCTTAGTTGTAAACACCAAAATATCATTTGATTTTAAGAGTAGGTCTGAAACAACAAGTGATTCTGGTTGTACTATACTTTGATGCATCACCATTGTCAAGACAGTAATTGATTGGCATAATCCACTTGCGCTAGTAGCCTGCTGATATATGTATAAATGATCTTTTGTACTATTCTTAATTGGGGATATGCTTTTGTACTATTCTTAATTGGTGTACTAGTTAGTGTTCACCAACATATTTGCTGGTAAAAGCTACCAGCGATCCTAGTGGCTCAGTGTTACTAAACATATTCCCAATCATCCAATAAGGAAATAAGTATTTCCTCCACGATTTTCTCCCCAAATACCTGCGTACTCTCTCTCCCACTTCCCACCAACTTCTGTTCTCTCCCGCCATCACTCTTCTTCTCCACTCTTCCCTAGTGTCTAGTTAGGGAGTTGGAGTAGAGGTGTTCTTAATTTTGTTTATAGCTTCATTGGTTGATTGTACTTATACGTGTTGGTTTTGTTTGGGGTGGGATATTCATTATTGCATTTGGTTGAATGGGGTTATATGTTCATCAGTTTAATTCAAGAGATGGAGTTAGGTTGCCCTTATTTGTTTGGTTATATCTGTTCTTGCATTGGATCATTTTTTTTTTACTTGCCCATTTCTTCACGGAGTTATTTACTTTTACTTGATTATAGGGCCGTTATGGGAAGTAGTCTCTTTTACTTTCTAAACCATGGTTGTGAGGCTTTCTTTGAAACCTGATAGTTTTGAGAATGTGGAATATAGTTGCAAGAAGGTGAATGTGATCTCTATTGTTTGGCTAGATTTGTAATCTATATACATTTTGAGTTATCATGGGAGCTGCATGTTGTGTTGCTGCAAGGGGCAGAACACTACCTAATAGAACCAGCACCGAAGCTCTGCACAGGAATATTAGGTATTCTCCTTCGTGGAGTTTTAGATGGCCACAACAGACGGCGTGTTGCAGATGAAGTAGGAGATTCCCCAAGTCGATATTCTCATGGAAACAGTGGTAATGATGGCTCGGACATTAAAGACCGAATAGGTGTTGAAAGAGATATTTAGTCTTAGATTTTGAGTTTGAAATTACTTAAAATGGAGAACTTCATATGAAGACACTTGGGCTTCAAGCTAGAAATTTTTTCTTTGTTAGATTTTTATATTTTTATATTTTAATTGTTTGATTATTGCCTTTGATCAATTTCCTCAAATCAGGACGATGTAGCAACTACTGCATAGGATGCAGTCACCATCATACATGGACTGGACGATAAATAACTTATGGTTGTTCATCAGAGGATAAAACTCAGGACATGTGTCAGTGGCATACAAGGCAGTCAAAGACATCACTTTACAGGTCCAGTCTTAACGTCTATATCATTTACATTATATTGTTTATTAAGACAAGACAAATAAACTGTCTTTTGTTGTCCACAGTCCATGTCCATTACTCCTTTTTGGGAATAATGTTTTATCTTAAGGATGCACAGAGTCGAGGACATACTATTGAATGTTCACATGTACGTGAAATTAAAATTTAAGAAGCATAAGATCCTTTTTCTTTCTTTCTTTTTTTCCAATTTTTATTTTTATAATTTCAAGTCTACATTTATTTTTCTGTACATGATGCTGCTCGATTAATTTCAATTTATACATCTATCTTTTGGTTGACATAATGCAGGTCCAAGTATAACAGTTCCTAGGACTCTTGAGTTGGCTGCTCTATAGGTTATTCTTTGAACTCAACTTTTCCTCTATGAAGGCATAAGTGATAAGTGATAGCTAATCTTTTTGCTTACTTTTCATGATTGAGCAGGGTAACGATTATTAATAACTGAAAATAGTTAATAATCCTGATATAAGACAAAGGAATATGAGATGCAAATAGGCAAAATCAATACAACTTTTTTGCAAAAGTATGTTCACAGTATCATTTAAATGGATATTGTTTGTATATCTTAGCTTACTAGCTATTTTCAAATTTGAATGAAAAAAGAGTTGCTTGAGGTGCAAGAGCATGCGGCAGTTTCAACATGCTCCATGATCCACTCAATAATTATGAAATCGCTGATAATTGTGAGAATCTTGGATCGATTACCTCGTTGTGGTTATGAGTTAAGCATTTTGTGAAGCCTTAATTGTTGAGTGGTTAAAGAACACTACTCAAGTGAAAATGTTTGAAGAATCAATCGTTTCCATTTTCTTTCTCATCTCAAACTAACGAGTTTTAATCATTTAATTGGGCTAGGTATTTGTTGTGGGTTATGGCTGAGTTGGATTTAATTGGTGCTGATATTCAAGAAGTTATTGGTAGTGCTATTGCTATTCAGATTTTGAGTCATGGCTACTTGCCACTTTGGGCTGGTGTTCTCATCACTGGTACTGATTGGTAAGCAGAAAAAATTTCATCTTTTTGAGTGAACAGTTTTAGTTTTTGGCTTAAATTTGTGTTTTGAGTGTAATCAAATGTTGTGTGTTTGTACAGTTTTATATTTCTGCTTCTTGAGAACTATGGAGTGTGGAAATTGGAAGCTGTTTTCACGGTTCTGATTGCGACGATGGCTATATTGTTTGCTTGGATGTTTGGAGAAACTAATCCCAGTGGGAAGGAAGTACTAATAGGTATCGAATGTAGTGTTATTTATTGTTCAATCATTTCAGTTTGTTTCTTTTTTTGTTCCGAAGTTGTAGCTGTAACTGTTGTCTTCTCTATGTAGGTGTTTTAGTGCCAAAGCTAAGCTCAAGAACAATTCGGCAAGCTGTAGGGGTTGTTGGCTGTGTGATTATGCCACAATGTATTCTTAAAACCTGATGAGAAGAAGAATTTGGACGGCACTCCACTTTATATGTAACCAGAATCGATTAAGAAGTGCCTTCGGATATTTGTGCAATTGGGTGTGATGTTGTAGAGATGGTTACAGGTAATCCTACTTGGAAGTGTAGGCTTGATGCAGATGTTAACCACAATGTATGATAACTTTACAAGTTTACATCATCCAATAAATAATTTTCATTCAATAGATTTGGCTTTTGATTTCCATTTTTCTATTTTCCTTATGTTTATATTATTATTTCCATTCTTTGTTTTCTCAGCCTTTTCATGTTTCGGTGTTTTGATTCTCTTTTATTCATTGTAATAGCCACTGCCTTCTTTAATTGCAATTAATATTTCTATGCAGAAAGCTTCCTCCAAAAACAAGATTGTTTTCCTCTTTAAGTCCAATAATGAAAAAGCTTTTGGAAACCCTATCAAAAGGAGGTGATTAATGCAATAATGAGTGCGTATGATGCTTTTGTTTCGATTCCAACTGGAGGTGGAAAGCGCCTTGCTTACCAAGTAACACCAATGGTTTAGAACATCTTTATAGAACTTTTACTCCGTAATATTATTTGTCAGGTGATCAATGCAACAATGCAGTATGGTATAATGTGCACATGTAGTATTCTTTGTAATTATCCCATCAAGTGGGTGGTTGATTTTTCTTATTAGTTGTTTTGTTTCTGAAGGAGTTTTAGGTTCCTTTAACAACATTCAGTTCTTTTTAAACTCTTATTCGGATTTTGTTCAACATATATTAACCATTGAAGCTGAAAAGTAGGTACACCTAGATATGTTTTTTCTTTGACCATTTTTTTTTACAGCTCTTCAATCAAACCTTATTTCATAGATTAGATAGTAGTAATGGGTAAACACATTTTTCCCTTTTAGAAATCTAGCTTTTATAATCTAATCATCAGCTAAGGCATTCACTATTGCATCTTTCCTCCTAAATAAATTCATCGAGATGGGGACTATTACTATTCTATTTAGTAGGTGATAAGGTAATGTATTTTTTTTTTCTTTAATCTATTTGGCTTCAATAATCGAGTGCTTAATGATTATATGATTATCAATAATCATGTATTTGGTTTCTCTAACAATTGGTATATAATAGCAATCATTAGCACGACTAGAATTATTACCATGTCCAGAAAACAGTACCACCTACCGGGAATAAAGAATACTGGAGGTGCCGACTAGCAAAGTCGGTAAAACCTTTGGGTGATGATACCAGAGGTCTGGGGCTCGAATCCCGCCAGCATCAAAGAGTTACTGATCTCATTTAAAACAGGCTTACCAAAAAAAAAAAAAAAAAAAAAAAAAAATTTGAAGAATACTAGGTTCACTTATCGTTAATGATGGTGTATTATTATTTGTTACCAACAAATACTAATTTAACAAGAAATATGTAGGTTGGTTATGGATTCACATACGTACAGACAACCCTGTGTTTGGTGGATAAAATTAGAATATAATTTGTGTTTGTTTATGAGCATTGCAATGTGATGGAGTGACTTTTAGGCAGGATGAGGGAGAGGAAAAAGCAAATGGCGGGAGCAGAATATGGGGAAGTAGAACTCACCCACATGGCCGCATCAAATGTGGAAGCAGGAGGTAGAGAGGGTGGGAGAGTGACATTTGCTGTGGGTGGAACTAGAAATCAGCTGAGATGCAGAGACAACAAGAGAGGGAGAGGATAGAAACATACAGACTGCTGAAACATTTTTTCTATCTAACCATAAAACATTTTATGCCGTAGTTTGCTAGAGCACTCCCTTTGGTTGTTGATTAACCTTCTTTTGGAACTTCCAAAATCCAGGATTTCTGAACTTCAGTTTTAGTTGCACTTTCGGATGTGCCAATAATTATTGTATTAGGGAAATTATGCGTTTTTAAAAATGCTAATGGAGCTACCTTTGGTAGCCATGACCATATTGCTACCATTATGAATTGAAGTCCAATTAGCTAGAGAAAGAATGATCAAGCATGAAAGAAGAACTTGAAAATCTGGGAAAGTCAAAGAGAAGTTGGAATATCCTTTCGAAATTGGGGTTCAGAATACCAAAGCACCAAATCCCACAACAGAACTACCTGAGAATGGATATAAAGTCACAGAAGTGATCTGTGTGTGGATTGATTTTGAAAGTGAAGACTAAGCATTAGTTTTGTACTCAGCCTCTTAGGAACTAGGTAATTTTTTCTGGTTGAAGATTAGAATCTCTGTAATTCTTTGGCTCAGGAGGTAGGTTATATTCAATTCATTTCTAATTAATTCCCTTCCTTTCTAATTTGAACAGATACTCGATTTGAGAATAGTCTACCCTCAGTCCTATCAATTGTTTAAGTAGAATAAGATAGTGGAGTAAGTTGAAAGTCTGAGATTTAGATTTGCATATATTCTCATAACGAGTTACTAGATGCGCTTTAATCTATATTCCCTATTGAACAAAGAAATGGTTGTTTGCATATGCGTTGATACAAGCACAAAAAATGGTGTTGATTTCACCAGTGTGAGAATACATAGCAAAAATGGTGTTGATTCTCAAACGGTACACCCACCCTCCCCTTTCCCCATCTTGATTTGTTTTTCTATTCTAATAATTTTTTATGATTTGTTTATTTATGCCGTTAAAATTATCCAAGAAAAAAGCCTTGGACTTCATTAATTACCTGCAATTTATAACTGTATGATTTATTAGACCCATATGATAGAGTTATATTTGGTTAATATGCAGGTTAGCATTGTAAATGTTGTGTATTCACAATCAGAGTTGCTTCAGAAAGAAGTGTTTTTAGTAGAAATAGTTGATTCAACATCAAAAGAATCAGTGTCCCACCTTAAAGTTGTTTTCTTCTTACGCTCGACGTAGGAGAGCATTCAGCATTTGAGACGACAAATTGCTAGCCCAAGATTTGGAGAGTATCACCTATGTAAGATTTCTTCACACGCTTACGTTTTGACCTAGATTTTTAAGTTGGAAATGTTATGATTTTCTTCTTACTGCCCAATGTTATAAACGTTGTATTTTCGTTTGTACAGTTTTCTCTAACATTATGAAGGACACCCAGATGCATATACTGGCTGATTCCGATGAGCAAGAAGTTGTCCAGCAAGTTCAGGTGACGGTGATTCTGCTTTCAATAGCTATATATATATTGAACTAAGTCTCTTTCCATTTGTCTTTAAAATCATTATAGAGCCATGCATCATCTGACCTTCTCCTACCGTAATAAAACTTTATAAAATTTAATTGTCTTTCAAGTAATATTTTTCTAAACTATCAGAAAAATTGTGCAAATAGTAACAATTTTAAAAGTCTGAAAGTTAATCACAGTCTTTCCTTATAAGGTTTGCGTCACCTTAGTTTCCTTTGCAAAATTCTTATTCTGATAAAATCATTAATCTAAAGTTTCTCATGAAGCGATAAGAGTTGGTGCTGCAAGAGGTAGAGTAGTGAGCTTAATTTGATTGGAAACAAAGCACAACAATGGGTTTGACAAGTAGCGTGCTTAGAAGAAATCAAATAACGTACTTGACTAGTAGGTATATATTTTATTTTCTATACAGTTGACCCTCAATTGTGTTTTTCAGCCATAGTATATCTTTGTTTGTTTGCTATTCTTTGTTCACCTCTACTGGAACAAAGTTATATATGCCACATTATGTCATAATTTTATCTGGACTTTTTGCTTAACTCACTACGAACTTTTTGCTTAACTCACTAGGTCGGAGCACAAATTGAGACTGAGCTAAAAGAAAAGAAGCTGAGTGTAGAAGATGCTCTTAATGCAACCAAGGTATCTTTTGATTTATGCTAATGTTGTCTTACTTGAATACTGAGAACACAGAGAAATGTGTACGATAATTTGGTGTTGTCAATGGTTTTCAGGTGGCTGTTGAGGAAGGCATTGTAGTTGGTGGAGGGTGCACCCTGTTGAGAGTTGCAGCAAAGGTTGATGCTATCAGGGATGCTCTTGATAATGAGGAGCAAAAGGTATATGTCGACATATACTTATAGCGCATTCAATCTTATGCTCCCTTTCTTATCTTCACCTTAGATATTATTGAATTTGAATTTCAGGAATAACTTTTGGAAGTGTTATCCAAGTTTATTGTAGATTATACCCTAGATTGTTATACGGTTCACTTCAGACTAGCCATAATATTTCCATCTGAGCCGATCGATCTCCATGTTTGGCTGGTTCACATAATCACATTCTCAGGCAAGGGAACCTAGTAGCAGATTCATTAGCAAAAGGAGAAAGCAACTTA
Source organism: Coptis chinensis (assembly GCF_015680905.1). Lineage (NCBI taxonomy): Eukaryota > Viridiplantae > Streptophyta > Magnoliopsida > Ranunculales > Ranunculaceae > Coptis > Coptis chinensis. The sequence goes on from NC_141456.1 coordinate 46,238,196, forward strand.
GAATGGTTGAATGTTATATTTTATGGCAGTCTAGGTTGTACATATACATATTATTGTTCATGTCCCCTGCATTTAGCAATTTAGGTTACGTTTGTTTACTAACTTAAGGAAAGGATAGGAAAACTAATGAGCGATCTACTATGGAATAGAAAAGAAAATAATGTAATAGATTTTTCTTTTGATGCGTCCATTTGGTTACTTCTGAGGTCAAAAAAGGAATAGAAAACTACATATTTTTTATTGAATTTTATTTTCTTTTTTCCTTTTCCATTATTGTTTGTTACGCAAAAATTGAGAAAAGGAAAATGTTCAATTCCGAGTGTTGAGCCTCGGACTCCAAAACATTTTCCTTTCCATAACAAACAAACAATAATGATAACTGCCCAATGGTTTCTTTTTCTTTTATGACAAAGAGGTTACGGGCTTACGGCCTATATCGGTTTGTTGTTCTTGTTAACGAAAATAACGGGGTTGTTGTGCTCCATTATCTATTGTGAGGCATCTCAAATACGAACCTGTTATAACCTGAAATGTTGAGCTTGGGTTGGGTCGGGTACGTCAAAGACAAATTTCCAAATTCCGGGTGTAGGTTGCTTTGACACTCCCATTTGGTGTTAACACAGAAAAGAATTGGGCATTTCGCGTAGAGTGAGACAAAGAATGAGTAACGAGTCGAAAAAGAGGGAATCAGTAGCGGATGTGGAAGAACAGTTCCTACCAAAATTTGCATGTGTGAGAACTGAGAACACATTCCAGCCCAATCTCTTAGCACATGTTCTGAACTTGAACTTGGATGTAAGAAATGTATGTACTAAACGAGTAGTATCTATTTATGTAAGCGGTTATATTTAGCTAAAAAAATATAAGAATAAATGGATTACGAGATAATATATATATATATATAATATATTTTATATATATATATATATATATATATATATATATATATATATATATATATATATATATATATATATATATATATATAGAAGAGGGTTCCATTTACCACACTTTTTATACCATGCCCCACAACTTTCTGTAAAATGTTAATTATAACATAATTTTTTGTAGAAACCATGAAGATCATCTCTACAAAATTTCAACTAATTTGATAATGTTTAACTATGTCAAAAGATGATTGCAAAATCGTAAAATCTGAATCGCGAAAAAAAAAAAATCAAAATTGATAACGATTTTTAACTAGGTTAGAGATTTCGAAATGGGATGAATTTTTGTGGAGATATTATCAATGGTTAGTAGATCATATCCACAAATTATTAACACTTAATTCATCTTGTAAAGGGGTGTGGTATAAACTATGATATAAAAAGTATGGTAAGCAGACCGCTGACCGCCGATATATATATATATATATATATATATATATATATATATATATATATATATATATATATATATATATATATATAAGAAATATAGGATATAGGGAGTTAGGGACTTTCATTAATATAAAGCAAGCAGAGAATACAACTCGGTCGTACTTTCGATTAAACAAACTTGGACAAAAGAAGGCACTAAGTTATTACAACCCGATTGCAGATTAACTTTTGCTTCTTCAATGTAGAGGTTATGTTTGGTTAACCTTCCAAATGTAGGTTTGTTTAGGGGAAAGATGGTGTTTGTGGTCGGATTTGACCGAAGTTCATATGGACGAGAGCGCGCCTCATTATCAAGTTCTTTCTCTGGGGAGACTTAAATTAGGTCAACCGTAGTTCCTCCTCCTCTTTATATAGGCAAGTTGCACCGTGCCTCTTGCTCTCTCCCGCCGTCGAGATCCAGGTCTTCAAGTCACTTGCGAGCCTTAATGGTGAGTTAAGGACATTGATTGTTAAAAAGCGTGCACCGAGTCTCGGTCTTGATGGCTATAGTAAAGACGTGACGCTTTTGAGCCATTATTGTGAACAAGAGGATTAAAGCTATGGAGGTCGCCTGGCGAGATCATTTGCTTTCGACTCGAGTCACTTAGAAGCGCGAGCTGGGGAACGTCACGTGAGATCGGTTTCTTTGCCCGAAGTCAAGTCACTATGAAGCGAGCTTTGAGGGACGAGGATATGAGGTCAGTTTGGTATTTCTCAGTATACACCGGACACGCAGCGATATTCATTAGATGTGAATATTACTCCTTCACATATTCCCCATCTCGATAGAAGTCGCTTTTTTGGCAAAGGGCGACTTTGGCCGAGAGAGAACGATAACATGTGTTTAGTACATATGAGGATGCAAACAGGTGTAATGAGAAATTCCCCGCCCTCGTTTTTGTGGAATTCAAAAAGACGTTATAAAAGGTGGACGCGGTCGTCTAGGGTTTGAGTGCAATCATGACTTGCCTTGGGAGCCGAAAGGTTTTTGTACAAAACCGCATTTGGAGAACTGGAGAGCCATCGTTTTGTCATTTTTTAGAACTTGCGAAAGGTTTTAGAGTAACCAAGTTAGTCTTTCCTCCATTTTCGTTTTCTCTTCTTGCTTTGAAGGTTCTTTTTGCTTGTAATCTTGTTTAGGTCGTTTATTTGAGAAAAGAGAGAGAAAGTAAAAAATGTCTGACTCAGATGACATTCGTTCTAACGAAGTAATAGAGGAGTCGTTAGGGTTCGAGAGTGAGGAGGTAGAAGTGAGATCAGGATCTGTAATAGCTATAGCGAGTAACTCCAGTTCTGTTATGGCATCTTCTTCTTCTAGTGGTTTGCCTCCGATAATTGTAGATAGGAACGTTGTAAATTGTTTTGTAGACTTAAGGGAAGCTTGTGGTATAACGGTTAGCAAACTGGCTATATACGAGCTGGGATCTTTAGAGAACGTTTTTAGTACAGAGTTCGTTCCTGGAGATTATGGGGTGGTGGTTTGTGAGGGACAGTTGAGGGCTGGAATGAGGTTACCGTTCTCTTGGTTAACCTGTGAGTTTTTAAACTTTTGTGAGAAAGCGCCCTGCCAGTTCGTTGGCAATACCTGGCATTTGTTAAGGGTATTTGATCTATTGAATGAGAGCGGTGAGTATCGCTGATATCGTGGAGCACTATGCTGTGAAGCGGTTCAGGGCCAACAATTTTAGTTTACAAACACTGACTGGGAAGTCGAGCGTCCTGGATGGGGTTAGCAACGAACCCTAGGAAAAGTGACCGTTGTTGGTGGTTGGAAATTATTGTGTCCCTGGGTTTAGTGTTGAAACTAGGGTTTGTAATTTTGCTGGTATGTATCGCTTTGTTGTCTGTTGCTCATCTGTTTTGGTAGTTGGTTTTGAATTTGATTCATCTCTTTGACGTTTTGCAGATGTCAGTGTTTCCAGGGGAAGTTCACTTGGGGTTATTGAGAAGTTCTCTAAGCTAAGTTGAGCTCAGAAACAAAAAAGGCTGCCCGAAGTAGCGAACAACTTTGTGGAGAGGGGAGGTCGTCAGATACGTTTGAAGAGAAGGAACCAAAAGAAGCGAGTGCGTGGTCTGATTGATAGTGAGTCGTCTACTGAGTCATCAATGGAAAGGGGAAACAGTGGGATTGTTACTAGGGAAGAAAGGAATAAGAACTATTCTGGGTATGGGCGTCCTGCCGGAGGAGCTGGGACCTCTGGGTTCGGTGGTGGTTTCTGAGGCGACCTGTCCATGGTGGCACTGAAGGTGTGGGGGTCGTTTCACAGGAGAGGTCGAGGGAGGGCTCGCCTCTAGACCTGGAGGAGATCGGATTTGTGCCTCGCCGCCAAGCATCCTGGCTAAGCGGAAGGCAGATGCACCTGATACTAGGGCCACCAAGGTGGCTAGGGTCGCCGACTGCTCTGCTGGTAGTGGGTCGGGTGCTTTGCCGAGCAAACTGGCGGGAAGGCGACTAGGAGCTCGAGGTCCAGGGGCGGGCTCGATCTGAGCATACCCGACTTGGATAGTTTTGAGAAAGGGATGAGTTTGGAAGTTGATGTGGGAGGTAAGGGAAAAGCGGTTGCTAGAGAAAGTGGTAAACTGGCTTCTGTTAGCAGCAGGGGTGATGACCTAGATCGCAACCTCGTCTACATTAGTGAGAGGATGGGGAAGAAGTTTGCAGTTAAACAATCTGACTGCAGCTTCAGGTCGGCACCCATTACTAGTTGTATCTTGGATGGAGTTGTTCTAGATGGTGACAGGAAGGAGCTGGATGCCAAAGATCTGGATGAGAATCTGAGGACCATGGATATGGCTTATTACTTGGTAAGCTTTCATCTTATTTGTCATCTTTCTGTCTTGTGGTTGGACTTAACGTTGGTGTTTCTTTTGTAGTTGCTTGCTGGGTATCAGAAATTGAAATAGACGGCCCAGATAAGTGAAGCTGAGAAAGGCGAGCTGGAGAAGGTTAAGGAAGAATTGGTGAACGTGCAGATCGTTCAAGAGGCTGAAAAGAAAGAAATGGAGGGTCTAAGGAAAATGTACAATGACGCGTTGTGTTGGAGAGGTCGACAATGGCACTTCGATTGCGAATTGAGGGAAAAGGTTGAATACGGTCATTGAGTATGCTAAGAACCGCAAATCGATTGCTCGAAAAGCTCGACAAGCCGTATGACGCTGTGTGCCAAGATTATGATAGACTGGAGCAGACGTACTTTCAATTGAAAGAAGAGCATGAACGTGGGGCTCGAGGTATAAGTGTGCTTGACGTAACTGGAGATGCTAGTAATGTTCCGTTTATCGAAGATTGTTCATTGCCACGAACGAAGTGAGGTGCCTATCGACGTTCCAGAAAACTCTGTTGCCGTTCTGCCTGCTGATGTTGAGAGTGGTATTCCTAATGACTTGGAGCCATTGCAGACCGAAGCTTTGTCCAATGTTATTTGATCTATGTTTCTTATTGTGAGATTTTTGTGAGGTTTCGAATTTTTAAGTGGTTGTGATACAATAGAACTGGTTTCCTGGGCTTGCCTGGGCAGTTCGCCTTATTCTTTTTGTTGCGTGGCATGAGCCAGATACATTAAGAGTTGATAACTTGGGGCAACCTAGGCAGTTCGCCTTTAGTATTTGCTTTAATTTTGGTATTTGGACGAACTGGTTTCCACATAAGTGGCAGTTCAGTAGTTTTAAAAAACTGGTTTCCTGAGTATGTTCAGGTAATTCGTATTTTGAACTTATGAAATGTTTGCTTGCTTTGAAGTATTATCTTACTTTTGTCTGAATGCTTGTTGCATGTTGTTTTGACATCTCAGTAGGAATTTGACCTAGAGATATAAGTCCCGTTGTCTAGGAAGACTTAGGATGCCATGAAGCATTTGAACTCGACTGAGCGTATTGCTCAGGAGAGCATTTTGATTGTTACAGAAAACGCTCTGCAGTACGTTGATCCTAGAATTGTAGGTCTTCAACGAGTGAGAAGTGTTGTAGCTTAGTAGCCTTTGAGCTCGATTGAACGTTTTAGCTTAAGTACGCGTGTTGCTCTTAGAGAGCGTTCTCCACTGAGTTGACTCTAGGAGTATAGGTCTCCAACTAGTGAGAATTGTGTGAGCTATGTAGCCCTGGGCTCGAGTGAGCGTTTGAGCTCTGGAGAGCGTTTACGTTTGTTTGAATGTTTTGCTCTTAGAGAGGCGTTATGCATAGTTGACCCTAAAAGTATAGGTCTCCAACTTAGCGAGAAGTGTTAAGGCTAAGTAGCCCGTGAGCTATGTAATACTGGATCGAGTGAGCCTTTTAATGTGGTGAACATTTAAGCCCCCAGAAGCGTTTTAGTTCGAATGAGCCGCTTACGCTCTCTTAGAGCGAAGTTGTGTGTCGACTTGATAACATTGAGAGATTGTCGTGCATTCTTTGCAAAATAAAAACTATGTGTATGAATGCTAAGAGTAAGAACTCATGGAAATGGAATTTTTTATTGATAAAATTTCTTTAACAAGAAAGTATTCCAAGGACGTGGAAGTGCCTGTCCATCTTGGGATTTGATCCAATATGCACCATTGCCAACGACTCGTTCCACTATATAAGGGCCTTTCCATGTTGGTGCCAGTTTCGAGTCATCCTTAGTCTTTTTCAAGACTAGGTCACCAGGTTGGAAACTTCGAGGGTTAACTCGCTTGTTGTATGTCTTCCTCAGAGTTTGGTGGTAGGATGCTACTCGAATGGCTGCTAGGTCGCGGCCGTTCTTCAAGTAAGTTGACCTCTTTGTGCAAGAATGGAATTGTTCTCGACCAGATTCGGACGATCTTAGATCGAAGTCGTTGTAATAGTCACCAAGATGGGGATGACGGCCTCGATCTGAAAGCATAGTGAGAACGGTGACTCGCCTGTACTAGAATGAATGGCCGCTCTATAAGCCCATAAAATGTTTTCTAACCGCATTGGCTTAACGGGCTTTTGTTATTTTCGATATTCTTTGTCAAGTTTTCCATAATTGCTTTGTTACTAGCTTCTGCTTGACCATTGGTCTAAGCGTATTGGGGAGTGGAGAATGCGTGAACGATATTCCACTTGGCCAAGAATTCTTTGAATGTTTTCCCCTTGAATTAAGAGCAATTATCCATCACCAATGTGTGGGGGAGGCCAAATCTGGTAATGATGTTGGTCCAAATGAAGTTTCTGACATTAGATTCTTTGACATGAGCCAAGGGAATCGCTTCCACCCATTTGGTGAAGTAGTCTGTTGTAGCTAGGACGAACCAAAAGCTTGTGTTTTTCTGTGGAATGAATGGACCCATGATGTCCAAGCCCCACATGTGAAATGGCCAATGGCTAGCAATGTTGATCAGTTCGCGAGCTGGCTAGATGATGTTGTGGCCAAATGTTTGGCACTTAATGCATTTGAGTACATACTTCTTGGCATCGATCTGCATTCTTGGCCAGAAGTATCCTTGTGAGATCGCTTTGTGAGCCAAAGAGCGACCTTCTGTGTGGTTTCCATATTCTCCCTCGTGGATCTCTGCGAAAATCATCTAACCCTATTTTGGGCTTATGCACCTCAGATGGGGCCCTCCGGCGGACTTTATGAAAAGTTTGTCGTTTACTAGGCAGTAGCGACTTGACTGGTATTGAACCTGTCTGGCCTTGATGTGATCTATTGGTAATTTGCCTAGCTGGATATAATCTGTGATAGGTTGCATCAATATTTGACTCATCTGAGTGTCAGAGAGTGGCATAGGTCGGCAATTTCTAGGACGTGCTCATTTTGGTAAGCAGGTCGATTAACTACTTCGATGATTAGTTTCTTAGGGTCACAGTTCGGTGTTTGGGTCGCGAGGTACGCCAAGCTGTCAGCGTGGCGATTCTCTTCCCGTAGGAAATGGTGTATGGTGACTTTTTTGAAAGAAGGCGGTAATTGATTTACAACTTGAAGGTACTTAGAAAGGTTACCTTCATTGGTGGTATACTCATGGGCGATCTGGCGAACGACCAATTGTGAATCTCTAAAGACCTTGAGCTCCTGAGTTTCGAGCTCTAACGCCATACGGAGTCCCATGATCAGGGCTTCGTACTCCGCTTCATTATTAGAGGTCGTGAAATCGATGCGAACTGATTTTTCCACCATAGAGCCATCCGGTGACAAGATGGGACTACTCGACTCCACCGCCACTGGATTGCTAGCTCCATCCACAAAGAGTGACCATATCGCCGAAGTTGTGTTGTCCTCTAGTTCCCATTTCAGTCGTCGGTGGGAAATCTGCTAAGAAATCAACGACGACGCCCCTTCCGAAGGTTCTTGGGGTGAACTCAATATGGTGTTCACCGAAGTTCTTCGCCCATACCGCCATCGCGAAGTTGTCTTGTTGACTTTAAGGATGATCTTCTTTAGTGGCAGTAGTGAGCACTTTGATTGGATATGCTTGGAAGTAGGGCCTGAATTTTCTTGCTGAATAAAGTAGTGCCAGTACTGCCTTTTCAATGTGGGAGTAGTTCTTCTCACCGCAACAATGTCTTGCTTGTGAAGTAGATCGGTTTCTCGTATTCGTTCCTCTTTGAAAAGAACCGAACCGATAGCTTAAGTCGGAGACACATCTAAGTACAGCCCCAACATTTCACCATCAATCGGTTTTGCCAGCACAGGTGGTGTTGTCAAATAGTCCTTGAGAGTAGAGAATGCTTGGTGGCATTGCTCGTTCCATGAGAACTGTTCGCCCTTTTTGAGAATTTGTAGGAAAGGTTGGCATTTGTCTGATGCTCTCAATATGAATCGGCTTAGAGCTGCCACCATTCCTGACAGTTTCTGTATCTGCTTCTTTGTTTTTGGGTCGGGCATGTCCAAGAATGCTCGAATCTGATCTAGGTTTGCTTCTATCCAACGTTGTGAGACCTGATACCCCAAAAACTTCCCAGAGGACGCTTCAAATAGGCATTTCTCAGGGTTAAGTTTCATCTAAGTTCGCTGAAGTTTGGAGAACGCTTGTGTGAGATGATCTAAGTGATCTCCAGCTTTCTTGCTTTTGACGACCATGTCGTCTATGTAGACTTCCATTGTGTCACCTAACATGTCTTGGAACATATCGGTGACGAGTCGCTGGTAGGTCGCTCCAGCGTTCTTGAGGCCAAACGGGAGGACGTTGTAACAGTAAATTCCTTGCTCTGTCATGAATGAGGTTTTCTCTTGGTCTTCTTCTGCTAGTGGGATTTGGTTGTAGCCACTGTAGGCATCCATGAATGACACAAGAGCTCGTGGCCACAGGTCTGGTCCACAAGTCGGTCGATTCTTGGTAAGGGGAAGCTATCCTTAGGAGTTTCCTGATTTAGGGTAGTAAAGTCCACGCAAAGGCGAACTGTGTCATTATTCTTTGGGACTGCTACTATGTTAGCGACCCATTCAGGGTAATCGACCTTCCTAGTGAAACCAACTTTTTTGAGATTTTCGACCTCTTCATTGTTGCTTTTTGGAATCTAAAAGATAACTTTCAAGGTTGTTGGCGAACTGGTTTAGAATTGGGGTTAACATTTAATTTATGGCATGCAATATTGGGATCAATTCCAGGCATATCGATATACGACCAAGCAAAAACATCTTTATTTAATGATAAAAAGCTTACAAGTTGTGCCTTGAGAGTAGGATCAATGTTAGCTCCTACATAAACGAACTTGGGGTCATCCTCAGTTCTTAGGTTGACCTTTTCCTTCAGCTCGGTCTGAGCATCCGCCTCAGTGGGTTGAGTGATCTCTGGGGTCTTGGTCTTTTGCGATGTCTGCTTAACCGGAAGGGGTGCGACAACCTCTAGGGTCTGGACTTCTGGAGGGACGTTTTTTACCGAGCCCCGGTGTTCTCCTCATGAAGTTCGTTTATGGGGTCTTGGTCAAGGTCTTGACCTCAGAGATGAAGTTTTCCGCCAGCTTGGTTTTGGCGATCTCTCCCTTGTTTTGAGTGAAGCCCGGCCAGGTTTGTTGGACCGAGAGGATCGATTTCAATTGTGGGCATCGGTGGTTGCTTCGAGCTCCATCATGCCTCTTGGGTCGGGAAGCGTAAGACCGATGGAGTGTTGATAATCGCTTGCATCTTGTGGATCCAACGGCGCCCTAAAATAGCGATTATAGACGAGTTGACATCGAACTGCGGCGTATTGATGCTAACCTTGTATTCATGCGACCTAACTGAGGCAGGTAGAATGATGTCTCCAATTGGGTCGGCTCGTGATCCGTTGAAGCCATATAGGGTGGTTATTGGATCGATCATGACTAACTTGGGCATGTTCATCTCCTTAAGGGTGCGGTAGAATAGGATGTCACACGAACTGCCTGGGTCGATCAGGATGCACTTGACAGTCCAGTCGCTGATTTTGACATGGACCACCAAGGCGTCATTGTGTGGGAGACACCTTGTTGAGGTCGGCCTCAGTAAAAGTGATGTCTCCTGAGTTACGAGCAGTTGCGTGTGGGGCAGGAGCCACTTGTGAGGAGAACTGGTAGACTTCTTGGAGGGCGCCTACCTGTCTCCTTTTCTCCCATGTGGACGTGACAGAGTTGTCCTGGAAGGTGATCATGTTGATCGTTTTGTTGTTATCTTTGTCAAATAAATGTTGGCGACGATCATGACGAGATCGGTCCATAGAGCGTCCTCGAGGGCGGGAGCGATCTCAGTTGTGGTTGTGTGGAGGAGTTCGGCTTCGCTCTCTACAAGCCATGAGCTTATGGCGCAGGTCACCATCAGCTATATCAGTATAGTGCTTGATATGGCTGCCTCGGTAAATGAGGTCTTGGAGGTAGTGCTTCGATCCATGCATTCATTGGTCTCATGGCACTTTGCTTTGTGGAAAGCGCGGTATGGCTTTCTGGTGTGTCTTCGGCGCTTTACCCTCAGGTCGGTAATAGGCCGCTGTTTTTATTTTCTCCAGTATGTAGCTTGGAGATCTTGTCGGCCTGGCCGAACTTCGCTCTTCGTGGTCGTGCGTCCCCGGTACCGACGTTTTCTCGTGGTGCGAATCACTTTTTAGGGCGGGGCGTCACCGAGATTTGCCGCGACTTCCTCTTGTTTCATCATCGTGATCTAAAGCTTCCTATAGCTTTATATATTTGTACACCTGCGAGTGTACAAGTCTTCTAGTTTTTCAAGACGCTCCTTCATGAGCGACCTGTGTAGCCAGGTATTTTTCCGGATTGCCTTGGTGAATGCTAAGGTTGTAAAGGACTCTTGGAGGCCGCTTTCTATAGACAACAAGTCTATCTTGAATCGCCCTAAGAAGGAGCGGATTGACTCGTCTTTCTTCTGAGACAGCATGAAGAGTGAGTTGACGTCGGTTTTCTTACGTCTGTTGTGGACGTAATGGTTAGCGAACTGGTCGGTTAGCTTCTCAAAGCTATCAATGGAGTTTGGTTCCAGTGAGTAGAACCAGTCGAGGGATCCTTCTTTCAGACTTGCAGGAGACAAGCAGCATTGCAAGTAGTCGAACTCTTGCGCACTGTAGAGTGCGAGGCTTTGGATGTAGTGAGCTATGTGTAGATCGGGACACGTACTGCCATCATATATCGCAAAGCGTGGCTGAATGAAATCGTGTGGGGAGGGTTTACTGATTACCTCCGGTGTGAATGAGGATGCTCGATAAGTTTTCAGCATCTTCTGATCGATCTGAGTGGCGTCCTTCTTCATAGTACTCTGGTCAATTCGCTGGGACAACTCGTTGATTTGCTGGTTCACTTCGTTAATACCATCCTCAGCTGTGACTCCGTTGGGGTTCTGGGTTGCCACCTGACTTTTGAGTGATGCGTTTTCCTGTCGTAAGAGGTTGATGCTGTCGTTCATGGTTCCCATCTAGGCGGCCATGTTCTTCATTTGTTCTTGTAGGCTATCCATGCTTCATGGGCTTGAGATTTGTTTGAAGGTTTTTCTAGTTGAATGGTTGTGAACTCAAGAAATCGAGCCACAGACGGTGCCAATGTAAAGGTTATGTTTGGTTAACTTTCCAAATGTAGGTAGTTTATGGGGACATTACACCATAACTGCATTTTTGTGACAGAGGCTTTTGAGGCTTTGTGACTCCAAAATGCCGTCGAAATTTTGTGACGGCAATTAGCGTCGATATTTGTTTTTAAGCGTCACAATAAATCAAAAGGTTATTTTATTTTTTAAGAAAATTTCGGAAAAAATTAGTGTGGCATATAGGTGAGATTTTAGCTAAAAAAAAAGTTGAAATCGGTATGCGTGTTACGCACAAGCGTCAAACTCGAAAGACATCGGGTTTCTTATCGATCTTAACTCTCTGAAAGAGTGAAACCCCTTGCCCTAAATATGTTCTTCCTCCCCACTTCTTCATATTCCACCTCCTTCCCCTAATTTCAACGACAGTGAATTGAAGGCGACAACTTTGTTTATCCCAACATCTCCGTCTTAAACAGAGGTACTCTCTTTTCGATCTTTTAAGGTTACAGTCGATGAAGATAAGTTTTGTTTGTCTTCATTTTTTTTTTGGGGTTTCTAACGTGATTTCGTTTTCTAGGGTTTATAATCTTGTTCCTATGGAGTTTTCTCCATTTCACAGTTTCTCCACCCAATTTGCATCAGATTCAGAAACGAGAACCATCTGTGTGAGAACCCCACTCTCTTTTCTACTCTCTTGATAAAAAAAAATCATCTAACCACATCCTCTCCTCTCCTTCTCATATCTTCAAACCCCATTTTTATTGCTCTTGACCATTTACAGGAATATTTGGTAGTTGGGATCGAAAAATGTGCTGAAAATTGATACAATTCAAGTTGGAAAAAAGGAAGTATTTTCTGCAAAGGAAGCAATAAAGTGTCCTATTAACAAGCTGATTGATGGTGTCGAATTTGTTGGAAAACACGATGGAGAAGTGACGGCCTTATCCATTGGCACATGGATGACCACTAGTTTAGTTTCTGCGTCGACAGATGGCACGGTTGGTATCTTCACATTTGTTCTGCGCTAAGCACTTTTATTTTTGTTATTCTAAAATGTTCTAGATACTTCTCTAGTTGATTAAGAGTCGTGAATTACATTCTTATTGTTGTACATTTGGCTTTGTGTCTGTTTTTCTTTTTTACCTTTTGCTTTGTTTTATTTAGCTTGCTTATCTACTTTGGGTGTTAATTAGTTGGGTGTATTGTGTGTGTGTGGTGAGGGAGTTGGGTCTGGAGTTCTGGTTTTAGTATTAACTTTTTGGTTTTGTATTTTTTTTCCTGATTCTAGGTGTTGATGTAATCTCTGAATTATCTCAATATATTTAGATTGATGGATCAAAATTAAAAGTTACGTTTGTGGCTTGGAATCATGAAATGACATGGACAGTGAGGAGGATGATCACATCCGATTTAGGTCGAGGATGACATGGAAGGGCCCGTCGAGGGAGGATGGTAGCTGATGTTAGTTGTATTTTTTTTTGTAAATGGGGGAGTTCTTAGTTATAGGCTTGGGATTTCTCTTTGTAGGGTAGATTGTCCATTTCTTTCTCCTTGCTTCCTTGTCTTGGGATTTTTCCTTGTCTATTTTTTAAGTAAGGCCCAACAGCTGGAACTTGAGAACCAACGACTAGGTACTGAAGCCGTACTAGTCCTAGTTAGCTTGGTACATGTCTGAGTCCCGCAAATAGCCGCTAACTAGTAGTTAGTGCTTCCCCAGATGCTGCTATATTCGCCGACTTTCATAAGTATGTCTGAGACTCCTAGTATAGGTTAGATACCCTACCGGCTGGTGCCTTTAGGTAAGGATAGCTGAAAAAGAAACCCGTTTCATATAGATCGAGACTTTTAGCTTGATTATTTACTCATTCCATACTGGTAAGAATTGCAGAAAATCATTCTATAACACTTCTTCTTCTTCTTAAGGATATCCGACGATCAAGACAATTCCTGTCAAACTCTTTCATTTAATAGAAGTGAATTCCATCTTCTTTGCCATTTGGGTGTTTTATTCTTTGCCGCTGGTGCGTCTCTTGCTTCGCTGGTGCCGTTGTTGTTGGGTGCCTGCTTGCTTGCCGGTGCGCGTCGCTTTGCTGCTAGGTGCCTTCTTCTGCTGCATCGGGTGTATTCTTCTTTGCTAGTGCATCTTGCTACCGGTGGTGTGCATTTCTTTGGTGCATCTTTGCCGCCATGGACCTTAGGTTATATAAGAGAAGGTAGGATCAAGTTAAATCACGTGAACTTGTTCCAAAAGGTAAGACAACAAGGAACCGAGCCAAAGATAAGAATCACTACTAAAAAAAGCATATTTTATATCGGTTACAAGAATACCCCTATATTGGTTCTTAATAAAACCAATATAATATTCTGTACCAAGATTTCTCATATCGGTTTATATTTTTTTCATATCATTTGCTATTTTGTCATGTCGTTTACATAATAACCGATATGTTATATCCAACCTTTTATATCACAAAGTTCCAACCCATCTAAGTAGTTAAGTATGTATAATATCACTTACATTTTTTGCAATATAAGAATATTCCGTTTAGATATAAGAATTCGTGTGTTATTTCATTGCCTTACCGGAAAAGAAAGAAAAGAAACTTTTCGATAGGCACAAACCAATTCTAGGGTTTGGGAAACTCATCCGCAATGGTTGTCTTAATTAGATCAACCTAGGTGTTCTCGAGCTTCTCTTCTCCACTAGATCGAGCATCTGATCTCCATGGGGTTTTCTTCGACTAGGTATCTAGTTCCTTTGGAATTTCAGATATGCTTGTTTTGATTCAATTCGAGTAGATGGTGCTATGGGGTTTTGCTTTGTTTGAAGGTAATGTCTAATTTCAGAAATTGTTAGTTATATATGTTACTATTACTTGGAGTTTTTCGCTTTTTATCCTTTTGTTTGCTTATGAGATTCATTTGATGTATTATCTTTATGTCAGGGCTAACATTTTGGTTTGATTGTTAGAATCCTAGAAGTGTTACTCCTGGCTGCAAACTCGGGGCTTTCACCTCTCTCCCTAAGGCATTGGTGCAACAGTTGATATTCCTCTTGATTCTTCAAAGGCTGAGATAAATTTCAGGACAACAAATTACCTTATTAGGATGCCCTATTTAAACTTTAACCTGAACTCATTATACGATACTTTGTTTTGAATTAGGATATCAAAAAGAAAGAGAAGGAACTCTAATTCAAGGAGGCTTAATTGAAGAAAAGGGAGTAGATATCTTCTGCTTTTGCTTTAGATGTGTATAAGCATGTGCATGTCGACATTGGATATCTGTGTGCTACAGTAGACTAGGTGGATATCTCTACCAATTTCTCTCTTGATTCTTGTTATATAGCTTGCCTCACAGCTGTCAGAGGTCTCGTCCTTTGTCTAAATCAGCTAGGGAATTTCAAGTCTCTTTGTCAAAGCTATACATAGACTAACGAAGTTGCTACTGTTTATCCCTCCTTCTGAATTGCATGCAACAAGGCTTTCATTTGCTTCATCATATTTAAGTGGTCTCCTCTCATTGGTGATTGATTGTATGTCTTTTGAAAATCCTATATGTTTTCAAGGATAAGCTATGGAGAAAAGCTATAACAAATTCATAAAGTATTTATTCCAAAAATGACACCCAAAAGACGTAGGACTTGTGTATTGTCAAGTCTTTGATCCTCCATGGGATGATCAGACGCTTTTAATTAATTTATTTCTTTCTATATGTACTTTTGTGGTGGTGTTGAGGCAAAGATAAAATAATTGTTTCTTGGAACTTTTAACGACTTATGAGCTACTTTACTCCTGTAAGGTACTTGTTTATGAAAGATCTACCAGATCATTTCTCGAAGTTTCTTGAATATCAGCTACTGAACATGATATTACACCGGAAGCAAAGCATGGCCGAGCTTTTCATTGACCGTAACGGAAAATATTGGGATGTACCGAGTTGATCTCATTGGATATGTCATATCTCATTTTCGATTACGGATTGAGATACGGTTTGGTGTGAACAAAAATAGCGGCCATCCAGCAGTCGTTAATGCCATAAATGGTTACCCGCCTTTAGCTTTAATGCCCGGAATATGTGCAAACCTTCTCTTATGAGAAGAGCAGTGATATTTGGAGACAAGAAGAGAAACAAAAAGATATCATTATTACTGACGAGAAAGGGTAAAACAAATGTATTACTTTTGTATGATGAATTGATGAATACAAAACAAATGTATGATGAATTTTTTGTATTACTTTTTGCTCATAGATGAACTTGAATACTTAATATGTGATCTTGAGTTGTAGTCAAGTGATTACATTAATTGAAATGGTATGTTGGTAGATTTTTTGATATATTTTTTGTGTTCATCATTTTGTGATACATGTTTTGTCAAATTTTGGTGTTTGGGGTTTTGTGGTTGTATTTATCTGGTGATTTAAGGGGAGAAAAAAGAAAAATAGAATGGCAAACAAAAACGAAAGTTATTTTTTTTCAATTAAATGATATTTTGTGACGCCTGTCAAAAAGGGTTGTCATAAATAATTGATGCCAACAAGCCGTCACAAATATTTGTGATGCCAGAATGCCGTCACAAAAAAAAAGTGACACCACAGTGCCGTCACAACTTACTGACACCAAAATGGCGTCACAAATATTTGTGACGCCACAGTGCCGTCACAAAAAAAAGTGACACAAATTGAGACGCCAAATTTTTGACGCCAAAATGGCGTCATAAAAATAATAGTGACGCCAAATAGCTGTCACAAATTTACTGTTTTGGTGTAGTGGGAAAATGGTGTTTGTGGTTGGATTTGATCGAGTTCGTATGGATGAACTGCCTACGTATCAAGTTCTCTCTGCTGGGGGGAGACTTGAATCAGGTCAGATGTAGTTCCTCCTCCTTTTTATATAGGCAAGATGCCCGTGCCTCTTGCTCTCCTCTGTCAGGTCAAATCCAGGTATTTAGGTCACTTGCGAGCCTTGATGGCGAGTTAAGGACATTGATTGTTAAGCGTGCCTGGAGTCTCGGTCTTGATGGTTGTAGTAAAGACATACGTTTCGAGCCGTTGTGGATGAGAGGATTGAGCGCTATGGAGGTCGCTTCTGGGTGAGATCGTTTACTCGACTCAAGTCACTTAGAAGCGAGCTCGCGGGACGAGTACGTGAGATCGGTTTCTTGCCTGAGTCGAGTCACTATGAAGCGAGCTTTGAGGACAAGGATATGAGGTCGGTTGGTATTTTTGTATACACTGGACACGCAGCGATATTCATTGGATGTGAATACACTACAAGAATATCGAAAGTATTCGCCACGGTCATGAGCTGTGGCAAAAGACCTTTAGCCACGGCTTATATAGGCATTGCGGGGACCGAGCCATGCTTTGTGGCTAATCTTTGGCCACGGCTAAAGACTATGGGTATAGCTTCATTTTTTGCCACGGATATAAATCGTTACAAGGGCCGTGGTCAATGTCTCCTTTTGCCACTGCACTAAACCGTAGCCATTCCTCACACGACCCGTGCCCAATGTCTTTTGTAGACTGGGATCTATAATTTGGCAACAGGTTTAGGCCGTGGCAAATGTCTTTTGTGGAGTGTATCTAAAATTTCGCCACAGTTTATGGCCGTGGCAAATGTCTTTTGTTGGATAAATTTTTTTGATTCTAGCACCATACAAAATTCATACAATTCGCATCACCTGCCGTTCATACAAAATTCTATCATTCCAATCAAACCCACAAGAATCTTAATTATCCACAATTCAATATTTCATACTCAATATGTACTTGGCATAAGGTTTTTTTTTTACAACATAGATCCCATTAGGCATCCTAACTTACATAAAAGAACAAATATAACACTCTTTAAAATTTTAAACACTATTTAGAATGACTCTTAAGAAAAATGAAAACATCATCGTATATAGTGCCTAAACTCGACAGACGATATTCCTCATTTGTACCTCTTCATGATCCTGCCTTAGAGTAGGCTTTGAAGATATTTCTACAATATTTAAAAGCAATCATTAGAAATGAAAATCATCTAATATAACAAATATCAAATGAAGGAGAAAGTACTAACCATTACATATGGAATGTTGTTCTAATTAATCCCTGCCAAAGTCTACATCGTAATAGTATTCTTTTAAATGCCTAAAGGTCTACACAATAGTATACATTTATCCCATATAATCATGTAAAGGAACTCACCACGTATATAGAATTCGTTCCAAGGATTTCTGAACCTCCAATTGCTGAAAGAAAGTAACATCAGGTACAGTCCTAGGGCAATCAACAACAATCTGAATAGCTAGCCAAACCAAACATCACAGAACACCGCGGGTGTCAATCATCTCATCTTGAACAAAATGTGAAAATAAGTTACGTAACGTTAAACGACAGAGCACTTGGCGGAGCATGCTGATCTCCTCAGTTGAAGTCCATCACCACAAAACCTCAAGTTTCTCAGTTTTCATCTTTCACTTATAGTTGTTGTTTTTCTTAAGATGGTGCAGGAACAGTAAATTGCAAATCATCTTTGTGACCATTGCAGTCACACTACTAGTCCTATTGGTTCATTGTGAAATTGCTCATGCAGCAATCTACACAGTTGGAGAGGCTCGTGCATTTGGACCTTTAACATTTGTAAGTCGGGCCTACGGGAAAGAGGTTCAGGGCTGGTGATGTACTTGGTAAGTTTGATCTTTGGTAGCTAAACGATCCAGCTGAGTCTCCCAAAACTTGTAGCACCACCCGGCATTATGTTTGTCCCCTGCCAAAATATGTGAAATATGTCATAAAAACTAATAATATATTTCTTTTGTTGTTCGTCTTCATTAATCAGCACTCTTTGATGACACAGTCCCACATAAGTAGTGTGATGGGGATAATAATTGTATAACAAGATGAACCCACAAATTCTCAGGAAGCAGTTACCCTAAAGTATTTCAAAAGATGTTTGAATGTCCAAACCTGTTCTTTCTCAAAAAGAGAGTGTTGCAACCCATCAAGAGCATTTTCCTTTGCTTCTAATAATCGATTAACTTCCTCAATGCTCTCTCAAAGTCTGAAATGAGAATTTAATTGTTGGAAATCAGAGAACTACCGAAGGTGAATGTGAAGATGTAAAACAGTTGAACTATTGCTAAGGACCCTTTATAACTTTAGCAAAAGAGACAAACAAACAAAATTTCTCCCAGTAACTAATCAGCTTCCTATCCGCATATTTATGCCCAAAAACACAATACCGTTCAAGGAAAATGGCACACTCCACTATCCATATACAACGTTCAAATTTGAGTATCTAATTTTGGGTTTTCTGCAAACGATTGGTGGAGGTGTAAGAGTCCAATTTAATAGGGCTGCGTACATTCACAATGATGCAGCCCACCCATAAAAAAATTATTGTAATCTTGTGATCATTACTTTAAATACATAAAGCTCACTTAGCCGAAAAAAGGTTTTAATATAAGTAAGATATACATGTATATAATTATTGTGTATACCGGAAAGAGGTCAAGATGGTTCCTCTTCTATCCCGCCTATAATGACATACAAAAGCACTAACTACCAAAAAAAAAACGAAAAAACCCGGTAAGACATTTAGATTCAAAATTGCAGGTCCTCAAAAAGAGTAGAGGACTCACCGCCAAAAATAAATTGGCTGCTATGTGTTCAATTTTCTCCTTATGTTCTCGCAGAATTCCGGTGATCCTTCAAATAGATCGGACAAATGGTTCTCTATGTCCCTCTGTGTACTTTATGTATTTACCAAAGATGTCATCCCACTCTCGAGATGGCTCCTGAACCTCCCCATAAATGAGCGGTAAGCTGGAATGACTCTCTCCGATATAGAGATCCGAAGTTCATCACGCAATTGAGGATCCGGAACTTTCCAAGTTGATTGGACCTTATATATTTCTTCAAAGGTGCATTGAAGTTCTTAAACCTTTCCTTAAGGATAACCTTAGATATGTTACTAAAGCTCCCACTACCAAAGCAATTCCTTCATCTTTCAAATAAAGGCGAGAACTTTGCTCCAAGAGGCTCTCGATAACATGTAGAGTAATCGACGATCCGGGGCGGGCGCCCGCACTCCATCGATCGGATTCCAAGGGGTGCAAAAGTGCTTAAGAGTGGATTGATCGGATCAGATTGGCAAAGGGTCCCAACTCTTTTATCTGCAATTATACCGGGTAACCGTGGAGTCCGGGATGAAGATCACTGTTAATGCAATATGAGTGAAGTTTCAAGCTGTACTTTATATAGCTCTATTAGTTATTATTACTACTGAAACAAGCACCCTGAGTTTTCATAGAATGAGACTGATGTAATAGGAGTGACTATAAAGTAAATGAATTAGAGCTTCTATCATTTTTCCATGGTACTCACCAAGGGCTTGGGCAGCATTAATCCGTTTCTTAGGGTCCCATGTTAGCATTTTCTTTACAAGATCCTTCGCAGCGTCAGATATAGAAGGCCAAGGTGCACTTCTGATGTCAATCTTACCTTCTAAGATGGCTTCAAATATCCCCTTTTCTGTCTCTGCGTTCAGTTCATTCATTTAAGTGTCTGAGTAAAACAGATCAGAATATTGTTATGAGCATTGATTTCAACAACCGAGACATGACACTAACTAAACTGAGGTAGTGCTTGGTTCAAGCAAAAACACTGCTCAAGAGAATATATAAAATTACCCCGGCACTCCATACATCTATATCCTTCCCATAGCTCCGACCCAATACCTCAGGTGCCACATAATAAGCACTTCCTACAATGTCACGATAAACTTTGCCTGGACAATCATTTTGAAACGAACAGTCGGCATAAAAAGATATGTACATCAATTATCTCATTCAACATATCATAAGTTATTCTAGACTTTGCAATGCCAAACACAGCTTGATAGAAACTAACCTTCTTCAATGAACACTGAGACTCCAAAATCGATGGCCTTAAGAGGAGAATCCTCACCCCGGTTCACTAGTAAGAAATTTTCAGGCTTCAAGTCCCTGGGCATCACTCCCATAACTTTTCAATAAATTTTCAGGCTTCAATGAACACTAAGGCAGGATGGTTGAGAGGTCCATACAGTTCTTCACAATACTCCTTTTGACTGTAACTTGCACTGGGAATCTGGAACATCGTGTCATTAGTGCTCGTTGTACTTGGTTCTATCAGCTCCGTGTATATCTGAAGTATCACAACAAACAATAAGGTAAGCAAATCCATCTAAAAATGTTATGGCTGAGAGCCTGAGACGATAGTATACTTGAGATACTTGCCACGTCCATTGATATATGCTCGCATAAGTTGTAAGTATTGATATTGGGTAACATTTAGGTGGTTCATTTCCTTCAATCGCTTCAATTCCTACATAGAGAGTTGTTACTTGTTAGTGTAAACCAAACTTTATGCTGCAACGACGAAGAATAATAAGTTGAGAAATCAGTTTATATATAGTGATTGTCTTAGAAAACACATATTTATATTTAACTTTAAAATCTAAAAACACAACACCGCGCAAATATTCTCGCTAAGAACATCGAATTTGAGACATTGCATCTATAACATCGCATATCTTTTTTTGGGGTGTCCTCCGGTGAATCGTACTGTGCAGCATCTTGATATTTCCTTTGAAGATAATCTTTCAACTTTTTGGATGACTTCAAAAGGCTAGGAAGAAAAGAAATAAAATCAGCAAATTGAAAGCAATTATCATAGGAAGTAGAATAGATACAAAAAAATGAGAACATTATTTGATGCATAATACTTGTGTAATTTATAAGATTACCTGCAAGATTTGAACTTCTGGCTAAGTTCCTTCAAACCGTTGCCGCTGGATCCAATACCATCGATCAAGTCCCAGCTTCTCTTTATGGTCTCATAACAGTTAACGCTTGTTTCCTACATGGTATTACATACAAGGAATTGGTTGAGGTTCAAAATTTAATTGACCTTGGTATCACCCAGGTAGAATAAAACAGGAGCAGAAGATGCCCAAGCACCCAAAGCAATGTGGGGGTATTTCAAACGGAACCAAGAAGCAAGCACTAAAATTTCAAAAGAAATGGTAAGTTAAAAAAACCATATAAGCTCATAAGATAATCATTCAAGTCAAATACGTCATATGATAAAAATCAACCATTTAACAAAATTCTTCAAGTAGTCAAATATGTCATGACAACACATTCATCTAACCTTGAAGAGTAATCTATTCGTATCTTAATAAAAGAGAACCCACTTCAATCCTGCATCATGCCTAAGACAGTAATGAAACTTGTCATATTATAGGCAACTCAGGAAAAATACCATATAAAAATGGAGCCTAAGACTAGTATGAATCTAAACATCATCAATCAACACAACAAGGTTAATACATTATTAACAGGAAAAATAACTTCTAACAACAAAAAAAGAAAATCCGAACTGTTCTATGAAAGGCAACGCATACCAAACACATAGAAGACCACTAGAGTAAAGAAGCAAATGGACATCACCATGGCCATGAGGTTTAGTCTATCAAAAGCAGATAACAAGAAAACAAAATAGTAAGATTAAAGAAGATTACTGAATATATCCCAAAGAAATTGTAGAGGTCTGGGGTCAGAGCTCTCTCCCTTGGATCCTAGCTGTTCCCATGGCTTATGCTGGACTCACTTTCGTTATTGCCTTTGTCAAGACCCTCAGAAAGTCAAATTCACCAAAGGCTAAGAGACACAAACTGGTAAACAAAAATGCTTTCTTATACAAATCCATAGATGACTTACTCCTCAAAGGATGAAATCAAGTTCAGAATCAAGCTCTACTGGAACTTGTGCAGCAGATAGGATTTGGCATGGAGGAAATTTTGCGCAAGTACATTCGCTATGCAATGAATGAAAAACCCTTCAACCCAGGCATGTTGGCAGACTTGATCCAACTCAGAAAAGCTTCTATGCTGAATGATGCCCAGGTTGCTAAAATTCTAAACGAGATATCAAGACAAATTGTAAGGGACAAAGGTCTAGTTGTCATGGATATTTCAGGATACTCAGAGAAGGGTTTTAAGAGAAAACTTGCTATGCACGCACTCTTTGGGAAGATATTTTATCTATCTGAGCTGCCAGAATTTTGTTCAAGGGAGAGCTCCTTAATCATCAAAGAGATATTTGGAGTTACAGACGAGGATGCAGTTACTCTTTTGTTGCTTCTCAAGAATGATGTGTCCCATGGTTAGAGTTATGGCGTGAGTCGATCGGAGTAGGATTGTATCCCCATCGAGCAATTTTGATGAAGTTGTCGGAAATTACTAATCTTTAGTACTTTGGAGATTTTAAGAGAGAGAGAGAGAGACTCGGTCAGTTATATATTCACCCTTTTCATATGAAGGAACTTGTGAACTTTTATCAATTACATTTTGTAATGTTAATTGGTGTTAAAAAAACAAACTTCTCTTACAAAAATTAAAATAAAAAAAACCCTAAATTAACAACTAACATCAAAATAAAAAAAAAAAAAAAAACAGATATAAGAGTGCAATCCAACCTGGTCCTCGTGACTCTAGCGTGAAAGAGAGAGTGTGTGAGGGGAAAAAATTGATGCTTTTCGTCCATCTTCAACCTGGGTGAGAGACAGAGAGAGGGGGAGGAGGAAAGTTCTATTAGATGAGAGAAGTGAATAAAATAGAAGTACTATTTATAGAGGAGAGAGAGAAGGAAGCCAAATCTTGTTGTTGCTTTAATATCGAGTTTTCTTTCAAACAACTCGAGTCTTCTTCTTCGATTTTTGATAGTTGTTTCATGGTTTCTCTTTATTTTCATGAGGGTTTCATGAGATCTTAACGGACATCAAAATCCAAGTCTGATCCAACGGTGGATAAAACAAATGGACACAGCCGTGGCCAAAATGGGAACTAAAACTCAACTACCCAAACAATACCCCACGGCCACTTAAAAACTTGGCCACGGCTATAGGCCGTTGGACCCTAGCAACAGCTGATGACTGTGGCTAAAACAAGGTTGTACCTGTGGCAAAAGCTCAATTTTCTTGTAGTGATATTACTCCCTCACACTCAGCCAGGAGATGCGCCGGTTGGAGAAGCTGCCTAGGACAAAAGACAACCTTTACAAACTCTAAGGACTGTTTGAGAGATATAGTCTCTTGCAAAAGACTTCAAAGACACTAGGGAAGATCAAAGTTGACACCATTGACAGCATTCACCAGGTTACGACAGTCTGAACAAACGATCAACTTTGAAATACCCATGAGCAGAACCTGATCAAGCCCTTGCTTTAGGGCGAGCAGTTCGGCTTCTTCGGCTGAACTGGCATTAAAGGGCCTGCTTCCTACAAAAATGATTTTGTTGTGCCAAGGATTAATAGTAAAGCCAAGACCACCATCAATGCATAACAAGAAGAGATCAATCACAAGTGATTGAGGTATTAAATATTTGATGGGAGGAGGATGCATGCTTAGCAAGGATTATGGATTTCAGAGCTTGTTGTAGAATCTGTGAAAAGTCTAAAAGGGAATAAGTGGGATCAAAAGTGAGATTGTTCCGATCAAACCAAATGAAGTATGGAACATTGGCAAACATGGTGAGGGAAGCAAGAGTATCATCCTTAGTCACACAGTTACTAATAATTAGATGAATAATATCTTTTACACACCTATGAGCATTCCAAGAATTAAAACATATGGATAAAGGGGAAGCAAACCAAACTTTAATAATATGAGGACAAGTAAATAAAGCATGCTCAATAGTTTCCACACAAAGATTACACCTAGGGCATGCATCAGACGGACAACTAAGTCTATCAAAAAGTATTTTCCTAGTAGGTAAAATCTGTCGCATAGTTTTCCACAAAAAAGTTTTAATACGTAGAGGTGAATGAATATGCCAAATTAAGATCCAAGCACGTTTCAAATAACCAAGAGGATTACCAATAGGATTGACAGATGAGATAGCATTCAAAAGAAACCATTTATATGCAGACTTTACACTAAAAATACCATTCTTTTCAAGAGACCAAAAAAGTTGTTGAGCAGAGTTACCATGGATCTTAATCTTTAAGATCTCAGCTTTAACTTCAAGTAGAAAAGGCAAATCAAGTTTAGCAACATTCCAAGAAAGACAGTCGTGGTCAATAACCTCAGACACATAGGAGAGGTTATCATGGGCAGGTCGAGGCCCAACAAATTTTTTATAATGAAGAGTAGGAATCCAATTGTCTTCCCAGATATTAACATTGAGGCCACTAGAGATAGACCAACAAGGAATAAGGGCTATATCATTTTTAATTTTAATCACATTCTTCCACCAGTTGGAAGCATATTTTTCAGCTGTTGCTTTGAGGAAAGGTACATCATTAAATACTTGGCTTTAAGCAGTTGAACCCAAAAAAGGTTAGGTTTAGTGAGGATTTTCTAGCAGACCTTCAAGATGAGAGCCTGATTTTGAGAGTTAGAGTGTTTAAAGCCATAACCACCAAAACTTTTTTTAACACAACACTGTTTCCAGTTTAACATATGGATCTTATTTTGATTATCCTCACTAACACCCCCACCAATAATTAGCACAAAGCATGTCAAGATCATTACAAAAAGATTTAGATAGTAAGTTAGTTTGCATAGTGTATATCGGCATAGCAGCAGCAACACTTTTAATTAAAGTACCTCTTCCCGCAAAAGATATGAGCTTATTTTTCCAAGAGATAATCTTAGACGAGATACTCTTAAGAATCTTGTTAGTGCTAACATAGTTAGGTTTATCAGGGTTGAACTTAATACCAAGGTATATATTGTTGGAGTTAGACAAAGAGATTTTAAGAATTCGGGAAAGGAGTTTCTTGTGTCTGTGATGAACATTTTGACTGAAGAGAAGAGAGGATTTGTTAAAATTAATTGGTTGACCAGATAGCATACAATACTTACTCATGCAAGTAAGAATATTATGAGCTTCAGAGATATTAGCTCTAGTAAAAATAAAACAATCATCTGCAAACATAAGATGAGTAATGGGAGAAGAATTCCTAGCAATGCGTATACCATGAACTAGATTAGTAGATTGTAGCTCAGTAATGTGCCGAGAAAAGAATTCAGGACATAATGTAAAAAGGAAAGGAGATAAGGGGTCTCCTTGGCAAAGACCCCTAGATGCATTAAACTTACCATAAGAAGAGCCATTTAGGTTAATAGAGAATGAAGTAGTAGTAATACAAGTAGTCATCCAATCAATCCATTTTTGAAAAAGCCAAACTGCTGTAGCATCTTGAAAAGGAAAGGCCATTCGATTTGATCAAAGTCTTTATGCATGTCTAATTTAATAGCCATGCAACCTTGCACACCAAATTTCTTCTTGAGTTTGTGAAGAGTCTCTTGAAGAATAATGGTGTTATCAGAAATTTGTCGATTCTTAACAAAAGCTAATTGAAAAGGGGAGATAAGAATGAGCTTAAAGGATATAAGCCTATAAATAATATTACATAAACTAATAGGTCGAAAGTTCTTAACCTGATTAGGATGAGGAACTTTAGGGATTAAAGTAATATTAGTATGATTAAAGGGTTGGGAAAGAGAGTTGTTTTCAAAAAAATAAGATATAACCTTAAATAAATCATCTTTGAGAAAAGGCAAGTTATCTTGGTAGAATAATGGGGTAAACCCATCAGGGCCAGGAGCCTTACAAGGCTCCATGGCAAAAAGAGCATCATGAATCTCATCAAGGGTGACAGATCTAGTAAGGGTGTCATTATCAGTATCACTAACAACAGGAGATATGTAAGGAATAGTAGCAGGTATAGTAGGGGAACTAGTAGTAAACAAAGAACTATAAAAATCAACAATATGATTACCAATGTCATGTCTAGAATAAAACTAGTCATCACAATCATTTTCAAACAAAGAATTTTATTGTGTTGTCTTCTGATATTAGTGGTTTTATGAAAAAAATTAGTGTTATTATCACCTAAGGATAATTTTAAAAAACGAGACTTGTCTCTTCAGAAAGCCTCTTGACGTAAATCAATATCATGTATTTTATCTTTGATTTCATTTTCCAGAGCAATAGTGTTGTAAGAATTGAAGGATTAGCAATTTGTATTTTACTGAGAGTTTGAAGAAGCTCTTGAACTTCAAAGTCAAGTTTTCGAAAATGGTTTTTGCTCAAAATGCAGAGACCTTTTTGAACTACTGACATATTTGTGACAAAAGAGGAAACGTTGGAGTCATGCTTGTTCCAGTTCAATTCAATAACATCCTTATAAGTGGGGTCAGTAATCCAAGATGATTGGAAGAAAAAGGGGGTTTTATTTTATTTTATTTTATTTGAGGGGGATTTAAATCAAGGTAAATAAGACTATGATTAGAGTGGATAATAGGTAGAGTAAAAAGAGTTGCATTAGGGTAGTTAGTTGGCAGAAGTGTTTATGAGAGCCTTATCCCAGACGTTCTTTTGTGAGTTTAAAAAAAATTTGGTTATTAGTCCACGTATAGGTAACACCAGCAAAACCTATATCATTTAATTCGGCGGCATTGATAAAAAAAGAAAGCTCCTTTGAAGATTTGCTATGTTGGAAGGGTTTATTTCTCCCAAGGGTTTTTTTTTTTGAAACGTTTATGAGGGGTTAGGCAGACCCCAACCTGTATTGATCAAACTTTTTGTTACAACTTACCAATAACATCTTCCTCCACTATTACATTAAGCATCTCCCAAGGGTTTTTGAACTTCATTAAAATCACCTATGATAACCCAGTCATCATTAATCATGTGAGGGCATTGTCTTTTAAGATGGTTCCAAAAAAACCACCTATCGTTTGGTTGAGGGGGTGCATAAATAAAGGAGAGTAGCATATGGTTTTGCCTATTTTCGAAAGAGATTTATGCATGGATGATGTTTTGAGATGAAAAAATGATTTGCATGTCAATATTAGAGGTCCATAAGAGCCATACTCCACCACTAAGCCCATTAGCAGGAAGCAAAAATTTGTTGTTCAAAGGAAGACTAGAAGTTCAGATCCTACTTGCATGCATGTTTGTTTTGGTTTCCATGACAAAACAGATGTCAAATTTGTGAAGTTGTTGTTGTTTTACTCAAGTAGGTTATAGTAGAGGGTTTTTTACTACCGCAACAGTTCCACGAACAGATTTTTAATGATAGAAGGGGGGGGGGGCATGGATTCAGATACAACACGTTTGAAAAAGGAGATGAAACTAGAAGGTAAGCGTCAACAGGCCAGCACAACATGTAAATGAGAAGGCACAATATGTAAATGAGACGATACAGAGAGATTGTATGGAATTATGGAGTAGGTTACCAGATTGGTTAATCAGGATGCGGCATGACTTAGCAGTTAGCATAATGCCCACATGGGAACTCGATCTACCTATTTAATTTGGGTCTTTTAGGTTTTGGTCCTCCTAAACCTCATTAATTGACTTATTAGGCTTTGGTCGTCCTAAATCATCTTGATTGTTTGTAGGTTGTTAGTCAAAATGATTTAGGAGGACCAAAGCCTAATAAGTCGATTAGTGCGGACCAAACCCCAAATACCAATTATTTAGGATGGCCATACCAAACCCTAAAAAATGATGAATTGTACTTGAAAGTTGTTTCTTTATTCACTTATTTTTTGCTAGATTACAAGAGAAGGGGCGCATATAAGAAAGCGTCCCTTACTCAATGCAGCAATGAGTTCTTACATTGCTTACCTTAGTGATAATGGTGAATGTTGAACACCTATCACTTTTAAGAGGGCATGCAACTGAAAGCCTCGTTATGATCCACCTTGTGACTAACTTCATATATGTTCCATAACTTATCTATCACATTTATGTCCCTCAATTGATCTCTTCAATTGTAGCAATTATAT
This sequence comes from Coptis chinensis, assembly GCF_015680905.1. Lineage (NCBI taxonomy): Eukaryota > Viridiplantae > Streptophyta > Magnoliopsida > Ranunculales > Ranunculaceae > Coptis > Coptis chinensis. Next base: position 46,266,311 of record NC_141456.1, read on the forward strand.
ATGTCTAAAGTTGTATTAGAGAGAGTTCATTAATTGGCTAGTTTACCTACTTAAATATTTATCAAAGGCATTACATGTCTAAGTGCATTGAGATGATTGTATGGAGGTTAATGATAGATTCAATCTAAAGAGATTAATGATAAAAGGATTGTTCCAGAATTGAAACAACTTTGCTAATAAGATCATGGGTTATACTAGCTAAAATGGATAACACACATTCAGTTCTTATAAATGATTAACAACTTCACCATGAATCGTGGTTATTAACTTATTCATAGTACCAACTAATCAACTATCAAAACACGTCTTTTCTACTGCATGACACGCACAGTAACACTAAAGTGGAGAGTAACAGAAGCAACTCATGGGATCTGGGATTCAAAAGGATGCTAGTAGCATCTCCCTTGGTGCACATATAGAAATTAGAAAGGAAGTATCATGTGGATGCCATTTGATGATTTTCTCCCTTCGCCATTTGAAAACATTTTGTCACGATCAGGTAGGTTTTCTTGAATGACTGGAATGTCCTTGAATTTTTTTTATCTATACATGCAAATTAAACGTTGAAAATGTTAGGGTAGGTTCCATAATCTTTGCTGCTACTGCTTCCTTTACCACTCCAAACCAATGAGCTAAAAATCCCATGACCAAGTCTCCTAGGACAATCTCATCACCTCCAAAAAATTTCTTCTCTCCAAGACCACTGTGTTCTTCTATGATTCTTAGCACCTCCAAACATCATTTTGCTGTTTCTTCTTATTTCTCACCAATTGTTAAAAAGAATTCAGTAATGCATGAGAACTCCAAATAATCATGACGATTTTGATTTCGGCTAGTGATATTGTGAGAAACTTAATTTATTGAGTTTTTTAGGTTTTGGTCCTCCTAAATAGGTGGTATTTGGGGTTTGGTCCTCAATAATCGACTTATTAGGCTTTGGTCCTCTTAAATCTTTTTGACTAACAATCTAAAGATAGTCAACTAAAGCCTAATAAGTCGATTAGTGATAGGGTAGGGATCGGGTCGAATATGGCTATATATATCCGAATAGTTTCACAAATCCGAATCCGAATAGTTTCACAATATCCGAACCCGAACCCGATTAAAACCGAAATTGAATATCCAAACCCGATCGGATAACACTAAAAATTCAAAAAAAGCCCAAAAATTATATCCGAATCCGAATTCGAACCCAAACCCGAATCCGGCCGGAATACGTAAACGGATATAAAAATCGACTCGAACCTGATGTATTCGGTAATCGAGTCAGGTCGGATTTGGGTCTACCCGACCCGATTCCCTACCCTAATTAGTGATGACCAAACCTCAAATATCCATTATTTAGGAGGACCAAAACCTAAAAGACACAATTAATTGGGTTTAAAATAAGCCAAAACCGATTAACCGACCCACTGATGTCCTCAACTTCGGGCAAATCTGTTTCAATTTTCGCCTAAAATTGATTTGTAAATTTTAGACAATAAAGAGAATAGAGAAGATGAGTCCTCCAACGGAAGGAGAAGTTTGTAAGGTTTCAAAGCTGCCGGACGACATCTTTTTCGACATTATATCAAGATTGCCACTCAAAACAATCTCTGCATGCAAATGGGTGTCCAAAACATGGTACGCTTTAATCCTTAACCCTCGTCTCGCAGAAATCCATTTTGCTAAAACCAACTCTCCATGTGTACTGTTTGGCGGATGGTACAAGAAATTCCACTTGATAGATAACGAATGTTTTGATAGTTTCGACACGTCAGCAACAACATACCATATTGAGTTTAAAGAATTTAATGAAAACTTTACTATGGACGGTTCTATTAACTATTATGAAGTTGTGGGTTTGGTTAATGGATTAGTTTGCTTCTGCCACGAGAGTCACGAGGGTTGTTTTAATGGTTCCCCGTATTATGTATGTAATCCCATTACTAAAGACTATGTCATACCCCCAAAGTCTCCTAATAATCACATTGAGCCTCTTGGGTCAGGGTTTGGTTTTGATTGATTAGAGAGTAGAATTGTATGATTGATTACTTTTGTTATGGTGTTTAGTTCTCTTTTCTTTTTGCCACTTTTCTTTTTGTTGGAATCAATTTCATGTTCTTACTCCAGTATATGGCTTTAGCTCATAGTTCTTTCTCCCTTATTCATTTTGTTGTTGTTGTGTGGTAAGATTCCCCATAAACGTTATATTGTGTTTGGTAGACTTACAAAGTCCTATAATCCAATTTTGGGTTTTATCTCAATGTTGTGGTGATTGTCAACACGATAAATTTATAATAAAAAATAGCAGCTTCTGGGTTATATGGGTGTCTGCCTCTAAATATAGTTCATATTTGATGTTAATCATCCTCGTGAAACTTCAGGTGTTGTTAACATATGGTGGATATATGATGGAGTAAGACATTGCACTCAAGGAACCTGAATAATAAGACATAATGTATGCTGTCTTAATCCGATGTGATATGCATTAGTAGAGATGATTCGACTTCAACTAATCTTGAATTTTTTGATAACTACCATCTTTAACATAAGGAATTCAGAGAATATTTTATTGCAAACATTACGTAGTGGGTTCAGTTTATTGGTTGTTTATGTTTCTGCATCAACTTTAACTATGAGTTTATTGTTCACCCTACTATATTTGTGATTCTGTTACAAAGCACATAATGCCTTTAAAATTTCCTTAAAATAATGTTGATCCTATTGCCTGTGGGTCCATTTTTGATTTACCTACTACTGAGTGCAAGGTGATTCAGATTTAAGGAATTCATCGATAAAGGGATTGAAGGCGAGATATATATATATATACTCTCTGGTCCAACAGCTGCAAATTATGGTTGGGGGTATCCTTTAGGGGAGTTCTTATGCTGGACATTTTAGTCTTGATGGTCCTTTGGCTGAGCCGATGAAGTTGTCTTTGACTGTATATTTTGCTTTGTCTATAAAATTAAGTGCTTTAGTTAGATTCAGTAATTGTCTTACTACTTTCTTACTCGTAATGGTTTTAAATGTCTGTCTGTAAATCGAATCTTTGATGATATCCCTTGGTACAATCACTGTTCATACATTAACATGAGCTATGAACACTCATTGTTCATATAAACAATCATTGTTGGTTGTTCATACCTATTGGAGTACATTATATTGAACAATGAGTGTTCATATGAACAATGAGTGTTCATATGAACACTCATTGTACATTATATTGGGGTATGAACAATCACTGTTCATACCTCAATATAATGTATGATCAGTAAAAACACCTATTGGAGTATGAACAATAATTATTGTTTATACCTTAACATGAGCTATGAACAATCATTGTTCATACCTATTTGGGGTATGAACAATTAATGTTCATACCTCAACATAATGTATGATCAATAAGAACATTTATTGGAGTATACACAATCATTGTTCATACCTATTTGGGGTATGAACAATCATTATTCATACATCAACATGAGTTATGAACAATCATTGTTCATACCTATTTGGGGTATGAACAATCAATGTTTATACCTCAACATAATGTATGATCAATAAGACCACTTATTGGAGTATGAACAATCATTGTTCATACCTATTTGGGGTATGAATAATCATTGTTCATACATCAACATGAGTTATGAACAATAATCATTATTCATATGAAAAATTATTGTTCATACCTATTTGGGGTATGAACAATCAATGTTCATACCTAAACATAGTGTATGATCAATAAGAATACTTATTGGAGTATGAAGAATAATTGTTCATATATGAAGAATAATTGTTCATACCTATTTGGGGTATGAACAATCATTGTTCATACATCAACATGAGCTATGAATAGTCATTGTTCATACCTATTTGGGGTATGAACAATCAAAGTTCATACTTAAACATAATGTATGATCAATAAGAACACTTATTGGAGTATGAACAATCATTGTTCATACCTATTTGTGGTATGAACAATAATTATTCATATATGAAAAATAATTACTGTTCATACTTATTTGGGGTATGAACAATCAATGTTCATACCTCAATATAATGCATGATCAATAAGAACACTTATTGGAGTATGAACAATTATTGTTCATAGGGTATGAACAATGATTGTTCTTATTGTTGATATCTTTTTGGGGTATGAACAATCAATGTTCATACCTTAACATAATGTATGATCAGTAAGAACACCTATTGGAGTTTGAACGATCACTGTTTATACATCAACATGAGTTATGAATAATTATTATTCATACATCAATATATTGTATAAGGTATGAACACTCATTGTTCACCTATTTGGATATGAACAATCATTGTTCATACACCAGCAGAAGGTATGAACACTCATTGTTCATAGTAAAATGACAGAAAGGGTAAAATTGGAAAATATTTATTTTAAATCTTGGTCATTTGTCATTGAGGGTTATTTTCACGCGAAAAATGGTTTTCAGGGTTATTTTCACCTAAAATTTGTCCTTGTGAGTGATTATAGAAAAAATTTGTCCTCTAGAGTTCTTTTGAATCGAAATTGGGTCTTAAATTCTTGTGGGCGTAGGCAACGACTATGCCGAATCACTTAAATTCTTGTGTCTATTTTGTTGAATTGGGATGATGGGCCTAATGGGTCTTTGGTTATGCCGAAATAAGTTAAAATTTCATATTCTTCTGAAATTTCAGCTACACTATTAAAACAAAGTTAAGGTTTTAACAAAATGGTGATGAGAGATTTGTGAGTTCTTCTAAAAGGGGACTTTGGGTGTTCTATTGAACAAGGTGAGTGTGTAACACTATTTGATTCTCTCAATTTGAAACTTCTCATTTAGTTGTGGATTAGGCATAAGCCAAACCACTTAAATATTTGTGTCTCTACTACTTGGTTGGTTATTTCTTGCATAGTTGATACTTTGTATGCTTTGGTTGGTTGTGATTCACCACTCCTCTCAAGTTGTTGTTGTTATTGTTATCGCCATTTGTAGTTGTTATCGCTTCCGTTGCACAACAAATTGGTATCGGAGCCAAGGTTCTACTTTGGGTTTGTATTTGTGGTTATTGGAGGAGTCCAAGTGTTTGAAGAAATTCTCAAGTGAGTTTCTTAGTTGATTATTGTGGTTGTGGTACTTGGGTTCTCTTGTGACTATCAAGTGTTTTTTGAAATTCCCAAGAAGGTGTTTCTTTGGTTATTGTGGATTGTTTGGGGTGTGTGAAAGTTTGAGAATAGTATGTTGACAGAGTCCATGATTACTCTTACGACTTCTACGTCTAAGGAGAAATCTTCTACGACTTTAAATATCAATCATGCTAGAATTGATGTGGAGAAATTCGATGCATCTAACAATTTTAGTATGTGACGTTGTGAAGTTATAGATGCACTATGCCAACAAGACTTGGATGATGTGTTAGATGAAAAGCCATCGGATATAGAGGAGAGTGTTTGGTCTAAGAAAAATCGGCGAGCTTGTGGTATCATAAGATCGTGTTTGGCTAGGGATGTGAAGTACCTTATTCTCAATGAGACTTCGGCCAAGGAAATCTGGAGAATCCTTGAAGAGAAATATTTAGATAAGAGAATGGAAGGTCGTGTTTTTATGAAATCAAAGTTGTATGATATGAGAAAGAAAGAAGGTGTTTCACTAGCTCAGCATATGAATTAGTTTAACAAATTACTTACCGATTTATTGAACATTGAAGAAGAAACGAAGAATGAGGACAAAGCTTTCCATCTATTGAGATCTCTTCCTAAGGAGGAGTATGGGCATATCAAAACCACCATTATGTTTGGGAAGAAAGCTTTGAACTATTCTGAGGTGCAGACTGCATTGACCAGTTGGGATATGATGAACAATAATGAAAGGGAGTCAAAATAGTCGACAAGCACTGCTTTTGTGGTAAGAGGGAGTCAAATGACCGCTCGAATTCTGGTGGAGGTAGAGGGAAATCTCATTCCAAGTCAAGAGGGAGAACTCTAGCCCGAAATGAGTGTGCTTTTTGTTATGAGGTTGGGCATTGGAAAAAGGACTGCAAGAAGTTAAAACACAAGAAGAAAGATGCTGAACAGAAACAACCCAATGTCAACATTGCTCAAGGAGGTAATGATTCAAATAGTTCCAATTTTTCTTTTTCCGTTACATCTAGTGTTTGTTTCATTGACTCTAGTGAATGGATTTTGGATACGGGTGCTACCTATCATGTTTGTCCCATATGGGAGTGGTTTTCAAGCTTCAAGGAGTTTGGTAGTGGAGATGTGTTGATGGGGAATGATCAACCTTGTTGCACTTTGGGGATAGATAATATTCTTCTCAAGATGTATGATGGAATGCTTTGGGAATTGGAGGATGTTAGATATGTTCTCTCATTTAAGAAGAATCTTATCTCTGTTGGTTTTTTGGAGGCTAAGGGCTACAAGGTAGCTATTGCAAATGGTGTTATGAAGTTAGTCTCAGGAGCAATGGTTTTCATGAAAGGCATACAGCGGAATAACTTGTACTATTTAATAAGCACTCAAAACTGTATTATAAAACCCCATAGAGACGTAACATTTCGGTCATTTTTGTACTTAATAATCATGAAATAATCGCATTTTCGTGCTTTTTGCAGGTTGGAGCAACTAATGTAAAAATGATGATAAAGCCAACATTTAAGCACGGAATAGGGAGTATACATAAGCCTTCCGATCAAGCCCACATGAAGCCTAACAAAATCCGGACTAAAGCCCAAAGACTAAAACAGTACATAATCCAGTTAGAAACGGGATTATGTGCACAGAAGCGTCAAACTTCCAAAGCCCATATCTCTTGAACCAAGACTCCGAATGCGACGAGTGAGCTGCCCAGATGATCAGTGCAACGAACTCTATTCATAAGCGGGAAGTTGTAAAAATGCCAAAAGACCGGACCACCACTGGACATTGCACATGGACCCACTAGGCAGGCTCGCAAGATTTGATGAGTCATCATGAAAGTCAAGATAAAGGTGTAAATAATTGATGCAAATTTGACACCTTACATGAAATTAATGAAGTGGTTAGATTTAGGTGATGATTATCTAAAAAAAGGAGAGGTGTCAAATGGGGGTTAGTTTTGGATAAGAGGAAAGTAAATGAGGGGGGAGTGTTTAACGTGGGAAAAGAGAAAAAGACTCTCTTATGTAAAGGGGGGCTGATTTTGGGAGTTAGCTAGCATTTACTTTCTTGACTTTTATTTATTTTACATGCCTTGTCTTTACTTTTAGTTTTTTGGGTAGTTTTTGTTGTTTTGGAGAGAAAAGCTTGTAACATGTTAATGGGGAACTCTCTCTAGTTTTTAATAAACTTTTCTTTATTTAAGAAAATAGGTTGTAGCTTCTTGTTTTATTCTCTTTATCTTTCATTTTACATATCTTCTTGTAGTTTAATCCAATCCTAGGATCATGAGCTAAAACCCTCTGAAGTGGAGGGTTAATGAAGCTCATGTGAGGATTCATATCAATTTTTTAGGAGTAGGATTCATTACCTGGACTTAAGGATACATGGATACATGGTAGGATTGTGTTTTATGTGTCCAGGAGTTGAAAGGGAGTTTTAGAGATGAAATTCTAGTTCAACTTCTTATGCTAGGGAAATGGACTTAGAGATGAGTTCATTTCGCTAGGGATCGACGCTCAAGCCGGTTCGAGTTTGATAATGAACCCAAAATAGCTTAGAGATGGTGGTAATCCGATACTAAGATAGGATAATATGACCTTGCATGAGCATCATGATCCTCCACTTCTTCTTCTTCTCTTTGAATATCTTAGGAAAAATCTTAGTTTTACCATAATTTTGTATTTCGCATGTTTAGCGTCATTTAAGATTTAACAAAACAACTTAGCTAGCAAACACTACGAAACTTACTCACTATGTTTCCTAACTTAGAGCATTAGAAATTTGTATGCTGTCCTTGAACTTAGATTGGTTAGAAACCTTTACTTAAACTATATGCATGATCACGTGAGTAAGGATTTGAAGTTTATACCGAGCGGAATCGAGTTATTCGTATCTTAAGACCATAGAAGTGTAGAGATCACTATTTGAAAGGTAGTACAATCACTAGGGAAGTATCTGTTACTGAGCATTCAGAGGCAATTGCTAAGGAGGCCAACAGATTATGGCATATGCATCTTGCGTATGCAGGTGAGAAGTCTTTGCAAACATTAGTGAGGCAAGGACTGTTGAAAGGTGCTAAGACCTGTAAGTTAGATTTTTATGAACATTGTGTTATGGGCAAGCAGGCAAGGGTGAAGTTTGGCACCGCTATCCACCATACATGTGGAACCCTTGATTATGTTCATTTGGATGTTTGGGGTCCTTCTAGGAATGCATCTCTTGGAGGGAACAAACATTATTATGTGACCTTTGTTGATGATTATTCTAGGCGTTTGTGGGTATATACCATGAGAAACAAAGATGAAGTCATAGATATCTTTGTGAAGTGGAAGAAGTTGATTGAAACTCAAACTGGCAGAAAGATCAAAAGACTCCGTACTGATAATGGTGGTGAATACACGAGTGACCCGTTCTTGCAAGAATGTCAAGATTAGGGAATATAGAGACACTTCACAGTGAAAGGTACACCACAACAGAAAGGGGTAGCTGAGTGCATGAACCGTACTCTAATGGAAAAGGTGCGGTGTATGTTGTCCAATATTGGATTGGGCAAAGCGTTTTGAGCTGATGCTTTGATTTATGCATGCTACCTTGTTAACAGGTTACCTTCGTTTGCAATTGGAGGTAAAACTCCTATGGAGGTTTGGTCTGGTAAACCTGCTCAAGATTATGATTCCCTTCGTGTGTTTGGGTGTCATGCTTACTTTCATGTCAAAGAGAGCAAGTTGGATCCTAGAGCAAAGAAAGCTATCTTTGTGGGTCTGAAAGGTGGAGTTAAAGGTTATAAGTTATGGGATCCGCAAGATAAGAAGTTTGTCTTGAGCAGAGATGTGACATTTGATGAGGCTTCTATGTTGAAGTTTACTGACTCTCAGCAGGTGGAGAGTATGGCCAAAGAGGTATTGCAGTAGGTGGAGATTGATGCGTCTTCACCTAGTCCAGATGGTTCTGTATCTAGTAGATTGGTAACCATGGGTAGTCAGTCAGTTGATGTTCCAGTTGAAGACACAGAAGTAATGAATACAGGTGATGGAACAGATGATGATGTAGAGAATGTGGCTCCATTAAAGGAGCAAATTAATGTTGGTCCTTTGGCTCCGGTTCATGAGCCTATTTTGCAACTGATAAATCTAAGAGGAATGTTCCCCCATTGTATTGGCTAAACAATTATGCTACCTATACACTTTCCGTTATTGAAAGCCTTGACGAAGATGCTCCTTCTTCATATTATGAAGCAATCCAGTGCTCGTAGTCAGAAAGGTAGAAGACAACTATGGATGAGGAGATGCAATCTCTTCATAAGAATGATACTTGGGTGCTTGTAAAGTTACCTAAGGGTAAGAAGGCGATTGGTGGGAAATGGGTGTTTGCATTGAAAGAAGGATCTCTAAGTGATGAGTTACATTACAAGGCAAGATGGGTAACTAAAGGTTATGCTCAGAGGGAGGGGATTGATTATAATGAGGAGTTTTCTCCAGTTGTGAAACACTCCTTCATACGCATCCTTTTGGCCTTGGTAGCTCAGTATGATTTGGAGCTAGCCCAGCTCGATGTAAAAATTGCTTTTTTACATGGTGATTTAGAAGAGGAGATCTATATGACTCAGTCGAGAGGGTTTAAAGTTGCAGGAAAGGAGGATTTGGTGTGTAAACTGAAAAAGTCGCTATATGGCTTGAAACAGTCTCCCAGGTAGTGGTACAATCAGTTTGATTGGTTTATGCTAGGGCTTAAGTACACAAGAAGTCATTATGATCATTGTGTCTACTTTCGCAAACTACATGATGGTTCTTTCATCTACTTGCTCTTGTATGTTGATGATATGCTTATAGCCTCAAGAAGCAAGACTAAGATTGATGAGTTGAAACAGCTTTTGTCCTCAGAGTTTGAGATGAAGGACTTGGGTGAAGCTAAGAAGATTCTTGGCATGGAGATTTAGAGAGATAGAGCAAAGGGCAGAGTTTGGTTGTCTCAAAAGACATATTTGAAGAAGGTACTACAGAAGTTTGGCATTGATGGGAACACTAAGTCTGTGAGTACTCCTCTTGCCCCTCATTTTAAACTTAGTACTACTATGTCTCCGAGTTCTGATGAGGAACGTGAGTACATGACTCATGTTCCATATGCTAGTGTTGTTGGTAGTTTGATGTATGCGATGGTATGTACTAGGTCGGACATTTCACAAGCTGTTAGTGTTGTTAGTAGGTATATGCACAATCCTGGGAAGAAACATTGGCAAGCTGTGAAATTGATTCTACGGTACATTCTTGGTACTGTAGATGTTGGTTTGAAGTTTGAGAGGGATACTAGTCAGCTCTGTGTGGGTTATGTGGACTCTGACTATGTAGGTGATTTGGATAAGCGTCGGTCCACTACTGTGTATGTATTTGCTTTAACTGGTGCTCCGGTGAGCTGGAGGTCTACTTTACAGTTTACGGTTGCATTGTCTACGATAGAGGCAGAATATATGGTAGTGACTGAGGCTATGAAATAGGCTATTTGGTTGCAGGGTTTGTTGGATGATTTGAGAATTATGCAGGATCGGCTTAAGATTCATTGTGATAGCATGAGTGCTATATATTTAGCCAAGAACCAAGTTCATCATGCCCGAACAAAGCACATAGATGTGCAGTTTCACTTTGTCAGAGAGATTTTGGAAGAGGGTGATATCTTACTTACTAAGATAGATACCAAGGAGAACCCCAATGATATGTTAACCAAAGTGGTTTATGGAGTCAAGTTCCACCATTGCTTGGACTTGATTCGTATCCTTCATTTGAGATGATTTGGCTCTTATGAGCATATGTGAACTACGATTGGCTTGATCCCGTTTAGAGGGTGCGTAGGCAACTATTATGTAGTGCAGCCGTTGTTAGTCCTTCGGGACATTTGCTTGGTTATTCGAGACATTTGTTTGTTTTGGTTTGGTATAGCGGATTGGTCAGCTCGAATTTGAGAAATTCTCGCCGAGGTGGAGAATTGTTGGGATGATGGGCCTAATGGGCCTTTGGTAGCCATATGCCGAAATGAGTCAAAATTTCGTATTCCTTCGAAATTTCAGCTACACTATAAAAACAAAGTTAAGATTTTAACAAAAGGGTGATGAGAGATTTGTAAGTTCTTCTAAAAGGGGACTTTGGGTGTTCTATTGAACAAGGTGAGTGTGTAATACTATTTGATTCTCTCAATTTGAAACTTCTCATTTAGTTGTGGATTAGGTATAAGCCAAACCACTTAAATATTTGTGTCTCTACTACTTGGTTGGTTATTTCTTGCATAGTTGATACTTTATTTGCTTTGGTTGGTTGTGATTCACCACTCCTCTCAAGTTGTTGTTGTTATTATCGCTATTTGTAGTTGTTATCGCTTCCGTTGCACAATATATTTCTCTTTATTATGTGCAATCCCTACTAATCAAATACTTCCCTAATAAATCTCTACCAAACTAAAATCAGATATGGTGTACTGCCCAAATGGCTTTGGTTAAATTCGTGCATTTACAGTAGTTATCAAGGAGTCATAGACCAAGTTTATGTTTCCTAATAGTGTATATGTTATTAGATGTTAGTTTCTGTCATTGTTTACAAGCAACTACCGAGCATAAAATTATTATGCTTTCAAGCATTAAGGCGGTATGCAATAATGGATAAACAAGCATGTTTCTGTTAGGCTTGTTCTCCTGTGCATTTAAATCTTTAATACCGTTTCTACAAACAAAACCACAGTTCACCTACTACTTTCGGTGCCCCAACAAATCAAAAGTGGTACCAGAGCAATCCTCTTTTCCAATATAAATTGTTCACATGGATTCAAGTAGCACTAATATTTTTCTGAGTTACTCACATGTTATGATTACACAGGACACCAAAGTATATGCATCCAGTCCTTTTCTTCTTAAGCTAAAACAGCTGGGAATCTTGAATAATGCCTGACCAGCTTCTAAATTCAAAATTTCAAATTATTTGGCTTCTCTTCCAATTCAATGATCTTTGTACTTTCTTCCGAATAAGCTCATAAACATTCTCTTAACAGCAACTAAAATCCCAAAGCCACTTACCTTTTCAAGTAGTAATAAATATATACGTGTATTATTACTTGAAGAGATTACGGGAGTGCACATAAATGTTGTTATCCAAATGATTCAGCAAGTTGCAACCAAGCTACACTTTCCTCCTCTAAATAAAATTCATAATAACTAACAGTGTTTTATTTTCAATAATGAAGACAAACGAACATACATAAAGCTAAATGGAGGTGCTGTTAGGTATTCCCATTCCTGTCATCCCTGGCGTAGAGAATGGCTTCAATAGCTCATATGGAACAACACCAGCACCTGTTCTGTTTAACAACTCTGGGTCTGCATTCCTTGCATCAATTATTCCTTCCACTTTTACCAACTTTCTGTTAAATCGTTCAAACGCTTCCTTAATAACAGGATTCTCTGCCCAGCTCGGTTCAATCTGTCCACCCAAATACTCTTCATCACTTGAGTGAGTTGACAGCACTTTAAGAACAGCCATGACCACTGTTGCTTGAATTTGAGTTGGAAGACACTCCAAGAGCAAAGATTCAGGTTTCTCCAAAAATTTCTTATGGTTGTGCTCTGACGGGTCTTCATTAGGCATGTTGTTTCTGGCAATGGATGGCCTATTTGGAAAATAACCACCATATGTATACTGGCCAAAGTTGGTTGCAGCATGGTGGCATGATGCAACCCATACAATCGTTGTTAAGATTTGGATAAGATCGTCTGCGGTTTTTAGTACTGGCCACCATGGTTTGTCTTTCTTGTCTTCGTGGCCTTTTGTACGGATTTCTGTCCACCATGTTTGAAGCTCCGGATCATTTTGAATGAGGCTAGCGTCTGGGTAGTAGTGGTTAACGTATTCACTGATCCAACTCTTAATAGCATCCCAAACAAGAAGACCGTCGTTAGCGAAAGGGTAGTCTTGGATTGTCAATTTTAGACCATGCACTGCTGTTGGATCCAAAACTGCCATGCCCCTGAAGCAAGTATCAATAACAAAAAGGTTGTTAATCTGCTCAAGTTGCATGGATCTATAATTAACATTCCAGTGCATCCAAGTGGTTTTCACAGATGCAAATTGTTTTGTGCATGAGGATTGTTGCTAAACCCCTACCCCTAAACGTGAAAGATTATTGACAGCATCAACCCTTCGAATGGTTAAGAGAATAATAAATTTAAATTACCTTCTAATCAAATCTGCTGGCAAAGCTTCCATGTCAAAGCGCCAGAACTTATCGTATGCTACAGAGCTAAGCTCCATTGAGTACTTGCCTGTCGAGAAGCCGCTCTCAATTATCCCACCTGCATTGATAAGAGCCTTTCGTGCACGGGCATTTATCTCCATAGTGTAGCGTAGATGAGGGTGTAATAATCTGTAGATCGGATGCATTGCGCTAAGCTGCCGATTTGTCGCAATTATGCAAGGTTCCATACAACAGTGAGTTCTTAGCCTAGATTGTGAAAGGGAAAATAGTAAGTGCAAATATAAACTGAGCCCATTAGATATGCTCCCACAATCTTAGCTTAACTTTTTTATTTTGTTTTTTTTTTTCAAAAACTAGAAGACTTGCACTAAAGCTTATAAAATCGAATAAACTAGATGAAACTGGAAGACTGGAACCAACTTCGGTAATATATAATATTGTCATGTTAGGAAATCTTATGTAGAGGGAATAGAAACTCTTACCAGTGAACGACAAGCTCATGGTAACTAGTGTCATGGACACAGACGTGAACTTTAGCCAACTTCCATAGCCAGCAAGTGGTGGCATTATAACCAGGGGTAAAGACTTTCTTCCACTGAGGTTTATTATCCATAGGTGGCCGTATAAGCTCAATGGCTATGGGTCTTAGCGTGCTATTTTCTGTGAGAAAGAATATCATTCTTGATCCATACAAGGTGGTACCTTCTAAGGCTCTTACTTTCTTCACGTAAGGTAGAAGCAAATCATGATAGTCTAAGATAAACAATTTCTTTTGTTCCAATGCCTGCATACACAAACTAATGATTGTTAATATTCATACTCATACATCTCTTGCCAGTCCTTGTAAATCATGCCTCTTGTAAATTATGCTGGGTAGTACCTCGTCTACAGTCATGATTCCTTTGATCTCTCGCTCGAGAAGTTCCTTTGTGATTGCAGACTCACTTGGGCCATAAATCTTCGGGTCAACATTGCTCTTCAATGGCCATTCCTAACAATCAATTGAAATTTATTCAGGTTCTGTTACTGGCCATTCTGTCTAGTAAATCTTTCTTGGCCGATACTCTCTCTCTCTAACACACACACACACACACATAGAGATATATTTAATTGTTTTTAAATGGAAAAAAGTTCGAATTATTTGTTTCATGAATGGAAGGTATGAAAAGGCTTAACGTTTCACCCAAATAGCTGAAAATGATGCCATAAAGCGTAAGTTTTCTTTCCTCTCTCTCTCTCTCTCTCTGGAGATAAAATGCTGTTTCTGAGCCAAATAAACGATCATAACATAGTAGTATGGTACTTACAGTTACAAACACACCAAAAAATGGTTCAATCAAACACACGCATGAGAACCACGTACACTAAACAACAAAGAACACTGAAGCACCCACAAGAGATCATGGCTTGGAAATAATTAGATAAATATCTAAAACTATGTATAGCACTGAAAAGGTATTTTACTCGCAAAGATTTTTCTATCTGAATCATTTTACGGGGATTTAGTGACTACATATGCATGTTATGTGTTTGTATAGAACATACAGTGACCAACTGGATGCTGTATGGGTTGACACCAGCAAGTGTTTCACGAGAGAACTCCTCATCCTTTAACCAAGAGAATCTGTTTCCTGCATAAGAAAATAGAATAAGTTCGTGTGCTTGCGTGTGTATGCGAGGATCGAGAGAGAGAGAAAGAGAGAGTACTATTGAACATTTCTGGAGTGTCAAACAGCAACAAATCATCTTTTCCTTCTCTAATGGACGTCAGCACTGTCTGAAGTAGCCCTGGATTTTTAAGCTTAGGTAATGAAATCCCTTGGTCGAATATATTATCGATAGCTGTGAAGTGTGGAAATCCGAGTTTGGTATCAATGATGCCTGTCTGGATTGAGGGTCCAAGTGCACGCACCACCTCTTGTAAAGTTGTAGATATAAATTGCAACTCCTTTTCTTCCGAGAATGCTTCATCTCTTGGAACATAAGCAGACAATTCCAATCTCGTTTGTTCGGATAATGGGTCTGTGTCCACCCGAACAGACATATACACAAAGAATTACAATCTCATTCAGAATGGTTTAATTGCAACTCATGATGATTGATGAATAGCACATACCTTTCTTGGTTGGACCACGCCCTGTTCTACAACGCCGTGGATAAGGATGTTCAGGACCACCAAGGACAGGTCGAGCCAATTCATCACTTGAGTCAGGATTACCAAGATCATTGTACTTGTCATAGTCATAGATCCTATCAGAACTCTTGCGTTCTCCTTCTCCATCACCACGTAAGTTCTCCAATTCCTTCTCCCTCAACTCCTTCAGCGCACTTGGCGTGTCTGATGGCAAGTAGGACTGTCACACATACATAAATAGAAACAGAGGTCTTTAGTATGTAGTAGAATATTTTGCCACTGGATGATATTTATATAGAATATGATCTACAAATGTATATACCAATTATGCTTGATGCCGCAAAATAAAAGTAACTTATAAAAGAAGAAATCTCTTTAATTTGTCTGATTTTATCTAAGGTTCAATATATATACACCTGATCTCACAATAACCACACTTTGCGAGCCCAGAAAAAAAATGAGAAAATAAACATGCACACTACTAAAATGTCATGTTTGATGTCTTTATCGGCTCGAATCTGTGTCATGCTTGATGTTTCATTGTTGACCAGTGACCACCTTGTTGCTTGGGTTGTAATAACTTGTAACTTTGTAAGCAACAAGGGAATTATAACAGTAAAAAAAAAAAAGGGCCTTTAAGAAGACTAGGGTTGAGCTTATCAACTAATGAAACGGGCTGGATACTAAACAGTTAAAATCGATTTTCGAAACTAATCGGTCGAGGAGCGATATGCGATTAATTAATTGGTTAATCGGTGATTTAATCGGTTATATCGGATGTATATATTTGATATTTCCAAAATATATATTAGTATAATCATACCGGCCAAATATTTCTAAACAATGATCCGAGATACAACAAAAAATATTAAATTCTCATAATCACATCTAACTAGCTCAATTTTGGAGTACTACATATATGTCAAACACAAAAATTACGTTAAATATTTAAAGGAATAAGGGGATTGAGAAGCGATAATACTTATTAGAGAGGGATAATACAATAATTTGTATATTTAACTTTCGTTAAGGAGGGAAAAATAAGTAAACTCTTAGCTTTGTGTATTGATTGGGTTATATTATTATTAATACGGTTTAAGAATCTAATTCGTTAATTTTACGTATTTTTTTGGATGGGAAACCGATATTTTCAATAATTTTTTTTCTCGGTTTAGCGAGAAATCACTCATCTCGGCCGATTAATCGGTCAATTCGGTGATTAAATCAGTTCGGTGAGAAAAAATTAAAAAATGGGTAAAAACTAATCGATCTACAAGCGATACGCGATTAATCGGCCGATTAATCCTATATTGATAGCATAGGCTGGAATGCTGGATATTCGGCCCTTTTATTATGGGCCTGGGTCACTACACAAGAGTAGTAGCACTAGAAAAGGCCCCTTCATAAATTAGGGCCCATAATTCAGTCTTCAGGCTTCACGATCATAAATCACGACCATGTGAGCCTCTCGACTATAATCGAACCTTTTCTCCGTCAATTTCTAAATGCAGAGGGAGAAGAGTGACCTTGTTTGTAAAGAAGATCCTTAGTTGTGGATTGT
Source organism: Coptis chinensis (assembly GCF_015680905.1). Taxonomy (NCBI): domain Eukaryota; kingdom Viridiplantae; phylum Streptophyta; class Magnoliopsida; order Ranunculales; family Ranunculaceae; genus Coptis; species Coptis chinensis. Next base: position 46,283,357 of record NC_141456.1, read on the forward strand.
CGAACTTGGAAGTGATCCATGAGTTACAAGTAATGGTTGTTGGGCCATTAGAGAATCCATTGAGCACAATATTCTTAATGAACATCTCCTTGTGATACTCATTTTCCACCAAAATAGCACCCACATCACCAAAAGTCTCTGGGACATCGAAGGTGCATTCCAACTTCAGCTCCTTCCCATATTTGCTTTTCTTGTGCCCATACCGTTTGATCCTTTTCTTCTCCAGTCCTGTCTCTTTATTAGAGATTAACAACTAGAGATATAAGTACAACACATACAATAGGTTTCTAACACAGTTCTAGCTCGTCCACATTCTGCACTTTATACTTTATAGTTTATACAGGCCATATTCAGATAGAAAGGTTTAATATGAAGTTCCACAATCAAGAGAAAAATGTGTATTTCATTTGGAAAAGGAAATGTTAATTATTGATAATTTTACTGGAAAGTTTTGTACACTTCATCACATGCACTGTTTACAAGTACTAACGTAAGTCCTTGAACGTGGATTTAGTGGTAACATTTAAAAAAGTTGTTTGTGTGCCGAAAGAAAAAAAGGAAAAAAGAAAAACAAGCATACGATGACAAGACTCGTGCATCCAAAATGGTACCAATACATGTGCTGTATAAACATTATTGGGACGTTTTACTCAGTGGCGGAGCGGCCAGGTAGCGCGTAGGCACCCCTCAACTTGTGAAAAAAAATAATAGTAGTATTGTGTATATTCATTTAGGCACACAGACCACACTTTGTGACCAAAAACAGTTAAAAATGAGGCCTACCTAGGTAGATTATTTACTTGTTAATTGGGTAATCTTTTGTAATATAGTAATATGTTATTTTATATAATTTGTTTATTATTTATTTTTTCAATAAATCGCATCTTTTATTTAAATTGAAATAGGCACTACTACGCCGGAACCTCCAGGAAACTACCCACATCTAACTCCTTGAACTTGAACTTGAACAAGATTACATATCGAAATTACATAACTTATCTACTCAAAATTACATAATTTAAAACTAGAAGAAATCCAACTAATATAAACAACAATATATTAATATATTGATTATGTATTTTGTTATATGGCTGTTTATTTTATTAATTTGTTGACTTTGTCACGCGCTAATTTCCTGGCTCCGCCATTGGTTTTACTGGAACCATATGTTGAATACTTGACAGACAATTGCCTAGATTTAATTAGATCCTCATGTGAATCAAGTTAATTGGTGTGATCTCTGGAAGTGTGCATGTTAGAGCAAACGACCTGACTATTTGAGATGATATAGCTGCAAAACATGGGACGTACTCACGTACTACTTTTACCCTCTAGACTTGTGGAGTGGGGACCACCATTAATCGATAAATTGATAGGAGGACCCTGTTTCTATCTATTTCTGCAGATTTGTAAATTTTTAATTGGTGCATTTTCTTTGGATTCTGGATTATCTGTAAACCTAGGAGCCTTTGAAACAGTACCTATCATCTTGTACTTTCTCTTATTCAGAAACTTAACTAGCTAGCGAAAAAAAAAATTGTTTAAGATTAACATAGAAAGAGTAGCAGAATCATGGTAAATGTATAAATGACTAAAATCATACATGTTCATCACATCGAGATCAATTAGTAAAATTGCCACTCGTGTCTTCAATGAAATGTGCAAATATCGAGTTCATTTTTATTAGATGATCGATTTCCATTAATACTTCAGGAGATCTTAGTTGGTGACACAAAATGTGGAACTTGTTTAACACTATAAAGAAAGAGGGTTTCCGATGAGGTCCTCCCCATGACACAGCTCAGCTATCTGGGATCAATGGTTTAACACAGCTTAGCTTCAAATGATAAAACTTACCAGGATCAAGTTCTGTACTGACGAGTTCCAAAAGAAGGGCTTTACCAACTAAATCAGTAACAGCATCCAGACCTCCGGTCAAGCTCAGGTTTGACAAGAGTCCGCTCACCGAAAATCTTGCATTGATTACAGCAGTAACAGTGAATGTTTCTTTCTCATTATCACTTGAACGTCTATGGACACTGGAAACAGCATTTGCAAGTCTAACACCACCAACATCTATCGTTTTCTTAAGGGTTATACTAGTTCTTGGTTGCAATGAGTGGTATGTTCTCCTATGGATGAAGAAACAAGACTTGGTAGAGGGGAAAAGAGTTTGGTGAGCAAAACCACGTTGGTGCACTTCAAACCTCAACATTATTGGTAGATTGTTAAAAATCGAAATGCAGCTCATGTACATGCATACATATATTCTTGACATTACAACACCTCGTTATATAGAAGAGTAATTAGACCACGTTTGTTGTTTGGTTAGAATTTTTTTTTTTTTGACAATATGTGAGGACATGTTGTTGTAAGTCTTAATCAATTTGAATTTTATGTTCAGAATTTCAATATACATTACGTATGATTAAGTTCTTGCGGCTTTTGGGGTAATACTGATTCATAACTGATGGTACAAGCTTTATAATTTTTCACGAAATGAATTAAATTCACATCCAACCGTAGGTATTTACTTATTAAAGTTAGTTCAAGAACCTTGACTAGAAGGAAATTTGGTGCCCAAAACTCAAGTTAAAGTCATTTACAGCGTGAGGCTATGAGAAAGCCAAGTCATACATAGATTATATATTTTTCTTCGGTTTGAACTTTTCTACATTGGACTTATACGCTTCAATTTTTTTTTGGTAAAGACTTTTACTTCAATTTTGAATCTCTTATGTGGTCATCTAAAATTATAGTAATTAATAAGAGTGTACTTATTTTACTATATTAGAAAAATCTGGGGTATGAATGTATGATGAACAAGATTTTTCACGTACGTTACAGGGGCAATTTTGTCTTTTCTCTTTCTATTGTGGGGTATTTTGGCCTTTTTAGTATTATCTTTGCATTTTCAAATATTCTTCTCACTGTGTGTGTGCAAGTTCTCCTTCTTCGTCTTCTGCTTTTGCTCTATCTTCAATCTTCGGTATTGTTCACATATAAACCGAAAATCCTAGGGTTTTATATCCCCGTTCTCAATCTCGGCGTACTACAATCGGCTGTTATTGTGTTATATTCTGATTTTGGTTTTGGTGATAATCTAATAAACAAAAAACAATGATTTACAGGTAAATCTCTCTCTCTCTCTCTCTAATCTACTTCTTTAATTTAAAATTCCTAATTTATTTAGATTAGCAAAATTTTAAGCCTTTGACGTGGAATTGTGATTGTCTATAATCACTTGGTTTATTTATCGAATTAAATCAATTCCTTAAATATAATCTATATTTTTTCCACTTTGCATTATTTTCTATCTATTTATTTTAGGAGAAAACACAATATTTATGCTAAGGTTCCTACTTATTTTGATTATTTTTCACCTAGTGTTAATGTTTATTGTGCAATTTTTATCATTGAAAATAGCTATCTTCCCTCAGATTCTAGACTCTTTGTTGTTTGGTGAAACTATTCTTGAACACGGCTTACGTATTTATCGACAGATTGATGTCCCCCCACTTTTTTTTTGGGTGTATTGTGGTCATTTTCTTTGTGCCGGGTAAGTGTGGTCATTTGCTTTGTGCCAGGTAAGTTAATTATATAGAGCATTTGGATATGAAAACAAGTAGATAGTTTTTAAAAATGTTCGACAGTTGTTTGATGAACTACAGTGCTTTGATCCTTGATTGTAGGTGATTGTAAAGCCATTTTTAAAAACAATTTATTCATTTTCTAATTTAGTATGTTCGGGTCTTTTTAACTACAAAATTATATATTATTCCATGGAGTTTCTTTCAATTTTGTTCTTGGTAATTTGCTGGGGATTGGGACCTTTATATTTTTTATTCAATTGATTTTTAGTAAAATGTGTATGGTCTCATTCATATTTAGTTGCCTCAATTTATTGTCACAGTTTTGTTGATGGCCTTCAGTAATGCAGTAAGAGTCTAACGAATCAGTGGAGTTAATTCATAGAAATTTATTTAACGGTATAACATTGTTGATTGAATTTGGACATAGTTGTTCAATACGTTAAGATGAACAATGGTAAGATTAGCAATTTGAATTGCAAACAAGATTAAATATTTCCCAAGTATAAGTCCCAAAAAATTGGGTAGTAGTCGAGTTTTTGTCTATTAGTGCCTCATTAATTTGGTTTTTTACATGGTTACCGAGGGGCAAGGGAATATTACGCAAGGGATGACAATAATGGATGTGGGTCTCTGAAGGACTGGCATAGCCACGGATCCGGCTAATAATCGTTTTACACCCATCTCAACTAGCACATACAAGTACTGGTAATTATAACAACTAACTATTTTCATGACGTTCATGTTGGATCTTTTTTTTTTTTTTTTTTTAAGAAAACGCTATTTAGCAATTTTAAGTTGATTTACAACAGTTTGGACTCGAGCTTGAAAGTGAGATTTTTTTTTAAAAATCAATGTTCCAGCATTGTTTCTCTATTTATATTGTATTTATTTTTTTATTTAGTTTGTTTCATAGTTATTTATAGTTTATAAATAGGGAAAGAAGAAGAGGAGGATGTAATAAAAGCGATACTAGACTGTGAAATCAAAATGAATGTAGCTTTTTTCTTCCATATTTTTGTGTGATTCTTTGCATCTGATTGTCATATCATTTTATGACATCTAGGGGGGGAGGGGAGGGGGTCCTCAAAGGACTTCATGAAGAAGTGATATGAGTACGGAATCCCCAACTAGGTGGTGAAGTGTTAGTTCTTTGGTCCTTCCCAACTACATAAACCTTATCACCGCTTAGGAAGAACCCAATACAACTCCCCATCATCACCATATAGAGCTTATCCCAAATGGTGAGAAGAGCTTTTGTAAACTGTTTTTAGTTTTCTCACCTTTCAATGAAATGTCAATGTCTAGCTTGAGTAGTTACGTTTGTATTGATGCTTGTGAGTGTGCATCATTGTCTTTCAACTGTTCTCGATTATTCCTCTCTCTTCACTCCTTAGAACTACATACTCTCTCTCTCTCTCTGCGCAATGATGGTAACTCACTATGGATCACAACCCTCTTCTTCTTCTCTGTTCTTCTTCTTCACACCCCTTCAACCATTCCTTCTACCTACTTGGTGTTGTGCTTAGAGATTTCCAAAGGGTATATTCTCTTTTCCCAATTTTATCTTTCAAATGCTTTTATTTATTATCTTAGTATTAGTAATCAGTTATTAATTGTTCAATTTGTTTATTGATATATGGTATCATATCATTTTGAACTTATTTGTTGGTTGATTTGGAATGTTGGGTATTTGAGTATCGATTCGAATCTAGGGTTTTTTCATGATTTTAGATATGGGTATTGATCTATTAAAGGGTTTAAGGTTTGTGATTTGATAACTTTTGCATTTTGAGGGTTGTGGTATTGATCCATGCTATAGAAAATGATGGGAGTTTCTATTTTCATAACCAATACCCATCTTAATCCCCGTAAACGCCATGGAGATATTGGAAGTTATGTACATTTCATTATGAGCTCCTGAAGTGTGTTTGCTATCAGTCTATGATAGGAAGCTAAAGAGCTATTCAAGGGTCAAAGTTGCAACTTTTAATACGGTTGCAAACTTCTATATAGGTAACCTATGTGTCAACCATGTGTACTGTAGCTGTTAAATCATTGGATCAGAGACTGCATATTGTAGTAAGGCTCTCCGCCTTCTAAAAAAAATGTGCAAGTTCTTGAAGTTTCTTTATGTTTTTACCTTCTGTTGGTATTAAACCTGAGGCTTTGTATACTCTTTTTAAGTATAATTCCTGATGTAATAAAAAACTTGGTTTCCCCCATAAACAAGTTTGATTAGCATTTCTACATACAAAATAAAGTTGTTAATCGTCAAGGACATGTATAAGTGTATAACTACTATGACAATATATTTGTTAACTTCTCAATATGTTTTATTTCTGTCTGGTACATGTGCTCTAGCACGTGCATGATGCTAGTCAACATATTAAACAAAATGGATTCACAAACAAATCAAAATTGTATAATATACTGAGTTGGTAGTGTACGTGGTATAAAAAAAAAAAATTGTATTACAACGGAAAAAAAAAAAACAAGTCATAGACGAGTTAGAAAACCCAATGTTTGACGAAGCTTCAATTCACGCTACATAACAGTCAGCTAGACTATTATCATTGGGAATTTCCAAAACATCATCCTATTATTGGTCATCCTTTTTATGTTTTCCACTAGGTATTGCTCATGCCGGATTCTTCTTAGATTTTTCTTTATTTGCAATGGCGACCTGAGAAAAATAGTAGGTAATAATTGATTAAGAGAAATTGATAATATTCTACTGAAGACACATCTCCTTAATTGAATAACTAACCAAGTACTAGCTATTCTGCCTGCCTTTCGGCTGGGCTTGCTACTTGAAATTTGTTTTTTTTGCCACTCATAATTACGTATTTAATGTCAAGTAATTATACAATTTTTTATTTTTGGTACTACGTACACTGCCAACTCAATATATTATACAATTTTGATTTGCTTGTGAATCCATTTTGTTTAATATGTTGATAAGTACACTCTTATTAATTACTATAATTTTAGATGACCACATAAGAGATTCAAAATTGAAGTAAAAGTCTTTACCAAAAAAAAATTGAAGCATATAAGTCCAATGTAGAAAAGTTCAAACCGAAGAAAAATATATATTACCCAAAATATTTACTTGAAGCTGAATGGTAATAAGTTACATTTTTTATATAACATTAAAATCAACAATACGTTCACTTGTAAATGGGGGTTCAGTATGTTTCAATGGAGAGGCTAGGGGTTTGAGACAAGAGGATCCATTGTCACCACTTCTTTTTGCTTTAGCAGAGGATTCCTTAAGTAGATGACTTAATAAGCTCCGGGATTTGGGTCTCGCGGTGCTTTTTACCATGTCCCTCCCACTTACTATATGCAGATGATGTGATTATTTTCTCAAGTGGTGAGAGAACCAATATAAGAAACATTGCTAGGCTTCTCGAGAGATATTAGTCATCATTTAGCCAAATTATGAATAAAGACAAAGGCAAACTCTTGGCAGGAGGCATGCACTGGACAAGGAAACATGAGTTACAGGAGATTCTGGGTATTCAAGGTGGAGCATTACCTAAGAAGCAGTATTTGGGGGTTCAATTCCTTTGTTCCAAGGGAGAGTTACCAAAGCCACAGTGAGTCCACTTATAGACAAGATCAAAAAAAGAATTACTAGGTGGAAAGGTAAACTCCTATAATTTCAAGGTAGATGCATCCTGGTGAAAGCCATTCTTACAAGCATTAATTTATGTATATAACATGGGGGTTTATAAATGGCCGGCAAGCGCAATCACTAAAGCAGAGAGAATCATAAGAAATTTCTTGTGGACTGGTAATCCCACCACCAAGAAGTAATTAGTCACCCTAGCATGGAACAAGTTAGTCACCCTATTTCGAAGGAGGTCTGGGAATTAGAAAATTGAGGGAGCAAAATTTATCTCTTTTGATGAAACTCGGGTAGCACATGCTTAACAGGGAAAATAACTTCTCTACCTTCATGAGAAGCAAATACTTTACAAGAAATGGTGATCCAATTGAGTACTACACAAAATCCACTATATGGCGAGGTCTGAAGAAGGCAATGAAGGAAGTAAATTCAAGACACTAATGGGTTATTATTGGGGATGGCTCTAAGATAGATATGTGGATGGACAATTGGTGGGGGGCCCAATCAATTCAAACTTCTCTGAACCTTACCTCTAAGAAGTTAAAAGGATGGGTCAGGTCATATCAAATGGTGAGTGAAATGTGAGGCCTGAGCAATTGCTAGAGATTCTACAAGAGGTAGGTATGTCGCATTTGCCCAAGATCAACTCTGTAGCTGCAGACCACAGAGTATGGCTACCAGATTAGAAGGGCAAATTCTCAGTTAAGTCTTCTCATGAGGAACTTAGAGCAAAATCTTTGAAGGTGTGGTGAAGTACTTACATTTGGAATGATTATGTAAATCCAAAAATAATGGGAACAACATGGAAGTTCTTACAAGGTTGTGCAACTACAGAAATTTGTCTAAAAGGGAAAGGGTTTCAGTTTGCCTACTTGGGTTGTCACAGTGAAGAACACTTATTTCATGTTCTTTGGGAGTGCAGATTTTCAAAGGAAATATATATGGGATTGGTTGTCTGATATGTTCAAGAGTCAGAAAGGATTTAAAAATATCAAGGAAGCAATGTAGATGATCAACCAAGAAGCAAAGTGCACTATGCTTACACACTGTCTAAAGGAACCTCTAAACCTTCTGACAATGCACTTCTTCAAAGATGGGGACTATCTCCCAAGCTCCCACGCGCACCAAAAATTTGAGATTGCATATGGGAACTACCACACAAAGAAATAATCAAGATTAACACTGATGGAACATCACAAGATAATCCAGGAGCTACGGGTTATGGGTCAGTCTTCAGAAATAGTGATTGCGAGGTTTTACCAGTTCTATCACTTCTATGTAAAAACTTAGGTGAGAGTACTAGCTATTTTGCTTAAGTAATGGCTATAATAGAAAGTGATGAATTGAACATTTTGCTGAAGTAATGGCTATAGTAGAAAGTGTTGAACTAGCGATAAACAAGAGATGGGAAAGAATACGGATAGATAATCGGATTCTAAAGTTGCAGTCACAGCATTTGGGACTTCAGAGTTGCCATGTGAGATTAGACTACGATGGGAACTAGTAAAAAAGAAGTTAGATTATGTATATATTGGTTTCAAGTACATGGCGTGAAGTGAACTTTGCAACAGACCAAGCTGCAAGGCATAACTTAAACCTAACACCACAAGAACATGTTGTTTTTCTAGGAAAGCCTCAATGGCTCACTAGGTGGGAATCTCCAGATGTCATGTATTACATATTTGATTGAGGTTAGTTGGGAAATATAATCCCAATTAAGACAAACTTTTGTAACATTTTCATATCAATATACTTGCTAACTTAGAAAAAAAAAAAAAATTAAGTCACCTCAAAATAGATATTCTCAATAACACAACATACACAGATGCACATACACCCATAAAACTTTTCATCCTACCTATATATATTAACGAAAGATGTAATATTACTGAAATAGGAGATTTGCGGTGATGAAGTGACTTAGGAGATTTGTAGCAAAGGTTGATAAAGCGATAGACAATTTGTTGATCTTTTTCTTGTGAAGATGACTATGCCAGATGTGTGCCTTCTCTTGAAAACCGTATGTATAGAGAATGTATGTTAATTTGCAGGAAGAGTAATACCGATCACTATTATGTCATTGACATGGCATACCAACCTCTAGACTGTACAACTACAATGCCAACCAAGACGGTGCTCTGTTATTTGAAAGAATCATTGAAAGCATCAAAACATCCACCATAAATAAAACAATACTTGAGATCTCTTTGGATGGCTTGCTTTCATCTATCATGTGCCTATGAGATTATAACAGCCCCTCCAGAACTAAATCAAAGAAAATAAATCACACTAAGAATAAGAATAATCTAACAATAAAAAACACAATAATAATCTTGGTAATACGTAATCAAGGGGAGCTATTCTCATTGCAAAAGTTGCTTATGCACTCTAAACTTGAGGTGGGTTGCTGATACCCACTTAACAACTTCGAATTCTCATTCTCAACTGAAGATCCACATTCATACATAGCTTCATTCAATCATTTGCTCACCAGCCTGTTTGCAGGCCACTTTAGTACTTTCCATCCCAACTTTAAGCTAAAGAAGCATTATTTTTTCTCATTAGGAGTGAATAAACTAAATAGGGTCACCATATATGGACAAAGAACACAAACAAAATAGCTTTATGTGAAATCCACATAGCATCAATTGGATAGTTATTGTTACTTTGAGCCACATAATGAAGGCCCAGAACAGAGATTAAAAAATGGGGCACTGAGAGGGTGACTAAGAAAATAGGGACACTACTGAGAGGGCGACAGGGTGTGACTTAAGCTAATTTTGTCTCTTGATCCTGTGTGCCAAGATATTACCATGTTTGGTAATCATGAGTGGGAAGGGTGGGGGTACGTAGCCCAAAATGTAATTTGGCAGGTTTCCATCTGTGTGTTCTCAATCTTTCCCCTTCCCTCCCTCTCTCCACCATTTTCTCTCTCCCTCCTTCACTCTCCGCTCACTCCCACTTCCTCCTTCCTTCAGTGAGCGGGAGCGAACTCTTGGTTTGGGTTTCCAACAAGTAACAAACCTCTCTCTCTCTCTCTCTCTCTCTCTCTCTCTCTCTCTCTCTCTCTCTCCTTCTTCACTTGCTCAACCCCTCCTTCTCAACCAAACCCAACTCTCTCTCTCTCTCCCCACCCACAAACCCATCTCTCCCTCTCTCTTCTCCACCCTCCGCTCACACCCCCACTGCTTGCAGTTTTCTAGTTTTTAGTAGGTAAGTGGTTCTTTTATCTAAATCTCTTTTGTTTTGTTCCTGTTTAGGTAATAAACATGTCTTCGACTTCTGGAACTCACACATCTATGACTTCTCCACAAGCTACCTTGTTGAGCAACCGAGTGCTAACTTCCCCCCACACCTTCCACAAGCCCCCTACCATCTAAACCGTTGGTTTCTCAGCCTTCTTCTTAGAGCTCTCTTTTCTCTCAAAGACGAGCTTCCAATGTTCCTGCTTCTCTGCTTCAGTTCACTCACCATGAAGTGGAAGGTGTTACCGAGGTTCCTTTGGACCTTATAAGGAGAGGTGAGACAGTTTGGAGAGAATATGTGGTTGGATTCTTCATAGAACAAAGACTTTCTTTTCCTTATGTGAAATCTTTGTTGCAACAAAAATGGAGAACTAAAGGTTCTTTTGAGATGATGGCAGATCGTGAGATTTTTTATTTCAAGTTTGCTAATGAAGAGAATAGACAATCAGTTATTGATGAGGGATCAATTTTCATTGGAGGCAGATGTTTTATAATTAGTCCCTAGACTCAATGAGTGGAGATGCAGAAAACATCCTTGAGCACCATACCAATTTGGGTCAAAATTCACAATGTGCCAAAAGTTTTATGGACGGATCAAAGTCTAGGATTCCTGGCAAGCAAGGTTGGGAAACCAGTTAGTCAGGACTGAGCCATAAAAGAAAGAAGACAACTTGATTTTGCCAGAGTAAGCTAGTGTTGAGATTAAGGCTAGTGACATAATGCCTGATTTCTTTGATATCAAAATGAGCCCAAGAGATGTCAAAAGAATCTCCTTTGAATATCTATGGGTACCCAAAATAACTTTGTGCATCTTGTAACATTTTTGGGCATTCTATGGAGAGGTGTCTGAGCAATCCACAACATCCTCAACCAAGGACAACTTCTACTCCTGCATCTGTTAATGGAACTGAAGTTAGTGGAGTTCAACAGAGGAGAAACACTGCTATTCAAAGAGATTTTGGAGTTGACAAAGGTAACAACACTGTCACCTATAATGGGAATGGTCCTGGTGAATATACAACTAGGAGAATTTGGGTTCGGAAAACCAACATAGTGAACTCACAGTTGTCTGAAGGTGCTAGAACGAGTTGTAACAGAGATGTTAATGGAGTGACTATCCGAGATAACACAAATGGTTTTGTACAAGTGAATGGTACTGAAAACAATGAAGGGACACATGCAAATGATGTACAACAAGATTTTGAAGTAAAGATGCAACCAAATGATCATCAAGTGGTAGTCTATAGTGATAATACTGCAGAAACTATTGGTTCAAGATTTGCTATACTTAATGATTTGGACTTATTGGAGAGTGGAAATGAAATTGTTTTGTTTCAGGAACAACCTATTCTAGTGGATCCTATACAGATGGCTCTAAGCTCACATGATATAGTTGCCTTTGATGAATGAGAGCATGTTACTAAAAGGGTAATGTCTGATGATGAGATCTCTATTCAGGAAATTAATTGAATATTTTCATGATCAAGTACTACATATGAGAATGTGGAGTCTCAAGTTCCAAATGCCATGCTACAACTACAAATGCACCTAGATGAACATGTTGCTCTATAAGGCAGCAAAACTAAGCAGAAAGGGGACACTTTTGATGGGCAATCGAGCAAGAAGAAGAGAGGCAGACCCAAGGGGTCGAAAAACAAAAGCAAATATTAAAGATGATAGCTCCAATTACTATTTGGAATGTCCGGGGAATTAATGATATCTTGCGAGCAAAGGAAATCAATAAGTTGAGAATTGAGAAGAAGATTTGTATTTTGGGACTATTAGAAACGAAGGTTAGACAGCACAAATTTTGAAAGCCATTCTTTTTCTGGATGTTTTAATCTTGATATACCCTTGGATGAGTTTGAACTTGAGGAATTCATAGAAAAATGGGAATTAGGTCGAGATAATACTCTGGGGTTGAACATTTGTAAAGTTTGAAGGACATTCTTTTGCTGGACATTTTTGCCTTGATATTGCCTTGGATGAGTTTGAACTCGAGGAATTCATAGTAAAATGGGAATGAGGTTGAGATAGATACTCAGGGGTTGAACATTTGCAAATTTTGAAGGAAATTCTTTTGCTGGACATTTTAGTATTGATATGCGCTTGGATGAGCCGATGAAGATGTCTTAGATTGCAAATATTTCTCTCTCTAAAATTAAGTCATGTAGTTATATTCAGTTATTGCCATTTTAACTGTAATAGTTTTAAATATCAGTCCTCAATATCAAATCTGAATTGACATTTAAGTTTTTTAGTTCGCTACTGCAATTGATAATACAATCATTCTTTTCCCTATATTTCTCACTTGTTACTTGTAAATTGCTTTCAAGTCATGGAATTTCGATGATATTTCCCAGCCTCATTTATTTGACTTCTCAATTTACTTGACCTTTCATACTTATCTGGTGCTTTTTCATTTTCAAAAGGGATATAAGAATTACGGATAAAGGATGGGAATTGCTGCATGGAAATCCTATCTAGGTCTGTGTTCAGAAGCATGTCTGCAAATGTCATATCTGAGTTTGTCTTCAGTTGTTATTTTTCTAATGTTGTGACGTTTTGGCTGTATACCATTTGACCAGGATCTAAGAAATTGCCTTGTTATTTTTGCATTCACAACTTGAATTGGAATATGTTGGTTGACATAAAATTGTCATAGTAAATCTTGATATGTTGTGTGGACCATTCGTATGGCATATAACATTTTATTCTTGTGTGTGATGACTTTGAAAGTTTGTGCCTGTATTTCTGCCACCATAGAGTTAATAGCATCTGTTGTACTCATTTCCATGGATATTCCTTCTTTTAACGTAACACTATATCTTTTCATGCCGTCATCAACTTTTACTACTGTGCATTTGCTTCTTTGAGATAGCATTCTCTTGGGTATTTATAGACTTATAGTTGATTTTGGGCAGGAGACCTTCTTTTGGTGACCTTATAAGGGAGGGGGATTTGTGGTGGTAATCTGCTTATATGTGAAAGTTTCTTTGTTATTTCCTAATAATTCAAGTCTTTAGCTGGAAGTTAACTGTTGGCTTTGTTTATGTTGATCTAGCGCCTAGTAGTTATTTTGTTTGCTTCAGATTGTAGCTTCCTCTTGATCTTGAATTGAGTAATTCCTGGACTTCTGTTTATTTAACTAGGCATTGCTAGCACTCGGTGGCAGTGTCAATAAATTTCGCTGTCTATTTGATGCTCGAGTGCCTTCTCCCCCTTTTTAACTGTCGAATAAGTGCATGAATTTATACCCAAGAAAAGTATTTCTGAGGTTGGATAGGCATGGGCGCGTGGCTCCATTTTTCACGGATCTCAACAAATAATGTGAGATATGTAGATTCAAATTAAATAAAGTTATTTACAGGAATAACAGATGGTTGTATGACATGTCTTAGATTGTTGAAACTAAGGTCAGGTGGATTCATTGTTTACTGAGAAGGTTATATTTGCAAATTGGTTACGACTTACAACCTCCAAATGTAGAAAATTAAGCATGAGTTGTTTGTTATACAGAAAATTAATTGATGGTATGACATGCCTCTTTTGGCACTGTTGAGGTATGATGTTCTCCATGGTGTCGAGACTGGTGATCATACACAAATGACTCACAGCGCAAGTTGTATTCATTGTTCTAAAAATCGGTCTAGGTGGTCTCTAGGCACTAGGTGGTGCCCAACCGACTCGCCTAGACCCAAATCGTTTAAAAAATAAAAATTGGTGGACTGACTAGGTGGGTCAAGGCGGACTGATTAGGCGGTCTAGGCTTTTTTTTTTATTGGAATGATTAAATGTCGAAAATTAAAGACCCGTGTAAGCTTAAGATTTGAATGAGTTTAAAAAGCTAAAGTCTAATGTAAATTATATATTACTATAACAAAGAGTATGTTTTTATATGAAGTCGATATTCTTCAACTATTACGCATGTTTGTAATAAGTATCTTTGTTTGTGCTTATTTTTTGAGTTATGATAAATGATTTTCTACATTTCTTGTAATATAGGTGTGTATTACTATATATATTAGGAAAAAAACCGCCTTTCCCGTCTAGACACTGCCTAGAAGGCCGAGGCGCTAGGCGCTCTCCCACCGCCTAGTGTTTTTTAGAACACTGGTTGTATCACAAATTTGGGCTTGGGCTTTTGGGACGTACCAAAAATCCAGATGGCTTGACTGTTGACTTACAAATCAATTTTCATAGAACCCAAAACTACTCTTGACAGAATTACCAAAACAAAATACTACGCATCAGAGAAAAAAAAAAGATGCGTGATATTCGGGAGAAAAAAAGAGTTTTCTTAGATGGATTTTCAAAGCTACCAAACGACATCTTTTTGGACATTATATCAAGATTACCACTCAAAGCAATCTCTGCATGCAAATGGGTGTCCAAAACTTGGTATGCTTTAATCCTTAACCCACATTTCGCCCAAATTCATTTCACCAAGTCCATCCAAACTAACAACTCTCCATGTGTACTATTTCGCGGATGGTACAAGAAATTCCACTTGATAGATAACGAATGTTTCAATAATTTCGACACGTCAGCAACAATGTATCAAATTGAGTTTAAAGAATTTAAAGAAAGTTTTACTACATGCAGTACTATTAATTGTTACGAAGTTATGGGTTCAGTTAATGGACTGATTTGTTTCTGCCCTAAGAATGAGGATGGTTATTGTAGTGGGCAAATATCGTACCTATAAATGTGCTCATTTCAGTATTTTAAAACTCGAGATAAAGGCCAATATCTCGGTAGATCTCGTGGGTATTTAAATTGTGTTGTAGGTAGAAGACGGAAAACGAGGAAGAAAGACAAGGGACAGGTGTCAACAAGCAGATTGGGTCAAGGCTAATTGAGAGGGTTATATAAAGACTGGAAAAAGGAAAAAAGGATTCATTCGATTCAGACTACAAAAATTATAAAAATAGGAGAGAGAAAGAGAGAACTAGAGAGAAATTGTAAAGAAGTTTGTCATCAATCAATAAACACATCGCTTTTCTTCAATTCTTGTAAATCTTTCATTCATATTTTCATCATGAATTGTGTGAAATAAGAACATTAATTAGAAGTAAGTGTTCTTGGCAATCACATTGGCACCGTCTGTGGATCTAGAACAAGAATTTTTTTGATTTTCTTCTTTTACGATTGATAACTATAAAATGAGTAGTTTACCTACAAAATGAACGATGAATTCACAACGTAAGTAAACTAAAACTATCCTTTTACACTCAATTATCAAAGCTTCTACTCTCAATGCGAATTGCACTAAGTGGAGTAGGAAGTTCGTTCCACTCCTAGTTCCCTAGCACGGAATTGTTTTCTAATCTAATTAGTCGGTCTTAAGTCTATGAGAGTTTTACTTGAGGGGATTATACTACGATGCAATATGAAATTGATTAATTTAATTTAAGCTACTTAATGCTATGGAAATAACGATTGTTTGACTCTAGATAAAGAAATAGAGGGGAATTAAATCCACCTCGAATCCAACTTAATAACCTAGTATAGATTGTCGTGATCTCGATTCTTACGTTTTCACGGCAAGAATTTCGAAGTCTAATCCCTAGTGTTCATGGCATTCCTACCGGATACTAACTAGCATGTGAGGTCGCCCACCCATTCTCATGGCTTAAACACGACCTTCTAGAGTGGAATAGATTCTACTACCAATTCTATACTAACCACTAAGTTTTCATCAAGGCTTCATCAACCCCTCTAATGGAGGTTTAGCCTTGAGTCATCAAACTAACAATTCCCATTGAATCTAAACTAAACATAATGTAAGAAATTGAGATTTACTTAATTAAACAATAATGAATCTAATTTAATGACTGGAATGGAATAAGAACAAGAATTTAAATGAGATCTAGAATGGAAATGACAAAATTCGAAATTGACAACTAACTATTTTATTTATCTAATCAATCAAGAACAATCATTCAAAGATTTAATCTAAAACAGGAATTGAAATGGAACTAAAACTTAATTAATTAATAAAACTAGATCTAGAATTCTATATATTACTTTAGGTCTAACTAGCTACCATTAACAAAGAGCTAAGCTTTTGTTTTTATACATTCATATCCAAAAATCGTGCATGGGCTTGGAGCCATGTTTTGGGCCAGAGAATCAGGCCCAAAACCCAATTCTTCCAGTCCAAAAAGGCCTCTTCAGCTGCAGTTGGCTTCCACAGACTTTTCGTCCACTTCTGCTCCTCTGATTGGGTCAAGGCTTGGACCATTGGAAAGCTCTTTCCGAGCCGGTCGTTTTGACATAAGGTAGGCCCAATTCCGAGGTCTGAGTCCAAAGATATGGCATTCGGAAGTTCTCACCGACTGTTTGCTCCTTTATCTCGCTAAAGTGGCACATTTCGCACATAATGGACTTTGAAGCCCTGAAATGCATAAAACACGTAATCAGTATTAACTCTTACTTATTATTCACATAATTGGTCTAACAAGATGATTATTAAGGGTTAAAACTACAGTTTTGGGCTCTTATCAAACCCCCAAACGACATTTTGCTTGTCCTCAAGCAAAGATGAGAAATTAGAATAAATGACCAAAAATGGAGTTCTAACTACTCTCGTTTCGCTGAGTGCGATTGCATTGACCATATGCAACAAGGCCTTAAACCACTAGGAATTCCCTAGTAGACGAGTTATAGCCTCGTGAGAGTTTTCCAGTGAAGGTACTCACAAACTTCATCTATACTACAACGACTAAGAAATAAAACTATTGTTTTCTCATTCATGTCTCAACTATCTATACATCTCACTAGCAAATACATAAGAATAACCCAGTCAGAACCCTAAGCTAATATATGCATAATAATCAATCATCTAAAATAAACATATAACAATGAGTAATACTTATGAAATGTAATAGCAGTCCGTTTGAAAACTTCGAATAAGCGTCCTTAAGTAGGTCCTCACATAAATGTCAAGACAAAACCACTCTGATTTTTTCCACTTTTTGCTCCGATTGCAGTGGGCACACTTTACCTTACAATCTCAATGACAACAAGGAAGCCGGAGTCGATCAAACACATCTGCCACTTACTATCACACTAACCTATTCCTAATTGAGCTAGAGGTCTTTATTAGGTATCAAGGGGATTAGGAGATGGGTTAAGAAGGAAGGAAATGGATATTCAAAAGGACAAGTCCGAGATAATAGAGTCTTCATATTATGTAACTTAGAGAAAACCTTGTTATTTCCTTTTTGCTTCTATACTTTGTTTCCATCCTTAGCCATATTTTTCTTTTTTTATTTTCTTTGGCTTTTGACTTCCTTTTATTCTATTTTTGGAGTTTTTATTTATTTCTATTTTTTTTCTTTTCCTTGGATGGAAACTTCTTTTCTTTTAAAAGCAACTAACTAATTTTTGTTTACACGGGTTTTCTCTTCTCTTTTCTTCACTCATTCTATTCTCAGGACTTATTCTAGATTGGGTAAGTTGAATTATTTATTTTGTTTTGTTTTTGTAACAGGGTAAAGGAATTGTGGTTTATGGGAGGCTAAAGAAAGGCTCTGAGGGACTTAATTAGGAAAATAATTCATAGGTTTGAATTTCGGCTATATCGATCCAAAGAGGGCCTAAATTCTCGCTTAGGATCTGGCATAGTGATCAAGCAAGTGGACGCGTGTGATTTCTCTATCCGGATTTTACTTCTCCCTTGTGTCATTTCTCAAATGTTTCGGCTTCATATAAGGTTTTAGGCTATATTCTCACAGGATTTGTAGAATAAGTACTCTAGCCTAGATTTGAGAAACTTATCATAACAATCATAGATACTCATGTAATATATTTATAGATAGATGCAAAGATTATTACCTACATATTAACCTAAGTTTCTAACAATTATTCGATGCAAAAGCTACATTGAGACTTCTAGATTGTTAAGAGCATATAGAAAGAAAACAATACAAATATTCCTAAGTGTATAGCATAAACTTATTTATTTATATTTTTGAAATTTTTAGCTTGAAAACAATATGCATATTATACATATCTATATCCTATCAGATGCCTTAATTACACGTGTTTCTACCCCAAACAAGAAGCATACTTTGTCCTCAAAGCATTTAAATAAAGAGGGTAGGAAAAATACCATTGAAGCGTGAAATTCGGGAACATCCGCAAAACAAGGTTAAAACATACAAATATAGTAATATAAAAACCCGACCTTAACTCTATAAGAGTTCCACCCATTATGGGGTTAACGTAATGAAATTGCTTGGGACTTAAGCATTAATTAACTTAACTAAAACTTACCTGCACCCCAAAGATCTACTCGCCATCCTCCTCTTCTATATGAGGTTCTTTTCGCGATCCGCCATGCCATAACAACTTGCCACGCCTTCCGTGGGTGTATCATCAACTAGTGCTAACCTCTCTAGTGTTATTTGGTCCGATGGGGTGTGGGGGCAACCAAATGTGGTTGCACCTGCCATCCCGCCAAGTCATGGCTCGGAATGATCTTACCACACGATTGGTGGGTCTCATGATTTCGACCCTTTCCTAATATGTGTAATGTATAGAATATGGGTAGGCAAGCGCCAAGATAATGCGGCAAACCAAGACAGGGCATAAGAAGGTACTTATGCCTCAAGGTATGGCCTCGCCTCGTAGTAGCAACTAAAACTTCGGGAATGTCATACCGACGACGTCCCTCGGCTAAAGCAAGGAAAACGCCACCAGGTATTATTGGCGAAGTAAAACCTGCCGTTCCCCTAGAATGTTCATCATGATGAACAACATGGTTGTGCCTACATGCAGTGATAGGCTACTTTCGTATGCGATGTTATATTGGTCTTGGTCCATGATATAAACACCCTCCCCATAATACTCATGGAAATAGGCATATTCATATAGGTATGAGTTATCGTCATATATCCCCCACGCGTGTGCATAGGGTCAGGTAATGGCAACCCGAAACCAAAGCTATCAATTGCTTACCGAATTCCATAGTCGTGCCATCAATAGCAAGGAAAATTTTTTTGTTCTTCTTGGGTACAATAAAAGTAATATTATTATAGAAGAATTCAGTTAGCTTAGGTGAAAAAGAATCGTCATCACTCACCGTAAGATGCCGCTTATCCTAATCGCATCGATTTCCGCGAACGATGCTTCATAGGTATCGGTTCCCATCAAGTCTTCAAATGACTGTTCGGGGAATCACTATAGGAGGTGTCATCTCAAAAGTACTCGTAGAACAGCTGCGCAAAACCTCGAAGAAACCCAGAAAATCGAAATTTCCCTGTGCTAACGGGAGGAGGGCTGGGGAGCGCCAGAGAAGGGCGTGGGTCGCGCTTCGTAGGTTTTGGAATTACGGTGTTTTGGCGCTGGTCGCTTCTGCTGGGCGCGGCTTCTTGAGTTTTTTCGATTTTCTGTTGTTTTTAGGGCGAAGTCGCTTTTGTTGCGCTGGCGCTTATGAACAAAATTTCGACAAAAGTGTAAAGCGCGAAGGCCTTCTCGTAAGCGCCAGAAGTTCAAAACGAGTTTACAAGAAAAACAAGCTGAAAAAGCTTGGAGTGAAAGGTGAGAGATGATTGTGGGGTGTAGTGTGGGTTGTGAGTGTAGAATGATGAAAGTTTAAATAGGTTCTGGGTTTCCAAAACGAATCGGCAAGTTGCCAAATTGTTTTAAGGCAATTTCCGGAAATAGAAAACTGCCAAACCCGAAAACGGAAACTAACCATAGTTTTGATTTCCTAACAACCCTGGTATCTTTTAAACTTGGTTTAGAATAGTAACTTCTAAACTCTCCTACATATCATGCTACCACTACAAAAAATCATAGATATGCCGATATCGGCCTAATTTTCAACTTTGACTCCAAGATATCCTTACGAAAGATGATCAAAATAAATTATATTAAAATAATATGAAATCCAAGCAATCTAAAACAAACAACTTAATATTTAAATCTAACTACTGAAATAAAATTCCACTAACAAAACAATAAAAACAATGAAATAACAGGACACAACTGATGGTGAACACCTAGGCGCAGGAAGAAGATGGTCCCCGAGATGGAGACTGGTTCTGTGGTGAAGAATGGCTTGAGCCATCTGGCCTGCGGCGATGACGCTCATGCCTCTCAGACTCAACTGAGACAGACTCATCCACGAGTGGCATACGTCGTAG
Organism: Coptis chinensis; assembly: GCF_015680905.1. Taxonomy (NCBI): domain Eukaryota; kingdom Viridiplantae; phylum Streptophyta; class Magnoliopsida; order Ranunculales; family Ranunculaceae; genus Coptis; species Coptis chinensis. The sequence continues at coordinate 46,303,986 of NC_141456.1, forward strand.
CATCTCTATCCTGAACAAGCGCTGTGCTTCCATCTCGATCTTGAGTCTTGATAATTGGGCTTGGTGATTCTGGTGGATAATCTCCAAGTTAGACAAGATATCTTCCTGACCCCTTTCGAGCATTTCAACTCTCGTCTGAAAGTTCGTTTGCTTATTTCGAATTACAATTTGTCTATGTCGGATATCTTCACGATACGATAATCGCATCGCGAAACCGGTTCTTTAAACATTATCATTCGTTCTAAATTAGAAGTATGACTATCGAAATTATCCTCAACCAACCATGTCATATCTTCGCCTTCATTATTCGACTCAACTTTATTCTCTGCAGACAACGGCCAAGTCTCTTGGATGCATTCCTTATAAATACTTGCATTAGAATGCAATTTGATCTTAATAGGAGCAGATTTAGCGGCGAAGCTCTAAATGAGAGCATAATCTTAGTGATCAATACGGGGAAGAGGCCATGCTCTTTCCCACTCCTCTAATCACATTCAAAATTACATCGAGGATGCAGAAATTACACTCATTCGTTTGCAAAATCCGAGAACGTCGCATTAATCGAAGTCCGATGTCGCTGACTTTGTCTTTGTCGAGGACGTTCCTACCAATCCACTGAGCTACAGCCAGTTGATTGGTTCTCAGGGTCGTCTGGCGAATGCAATGAGATATCGTATTGTATTCACCCTCTATGACCGTATCTTTCATCAAAGCAGGAACTGCAGTATACTGGGATTCCTGAATGGTCGTATCTAGGTTGGTTATAGGCGTGATTCCTAATAGCTCAGCCAACAACTGTCTCGTTACTTCCCTCCTCGTTCCTGCTATCCTAATGAAAATCCTATTTCCCTCCAATTCTCGTTTCTTATAAAACTGTTCTACCAAATCATAGTGATAGAACTCCTGCCGCCGATAATACCACGGTCGGTTCAATCCCTCTTAATCATATTGGCGTCGTAAAATGGTGCGAAATGGTCGGCCTCAACGCGCGTGCTCTAAGAACATTCTTCGTCGTAGCGCCATTGAAGTTTCAACCGATTTGGGGTTTGTAGATGGTGGTGGATGCAAGTTTGATGAAAACCAACTAAACACAACGGTGGTGGTTATGGTAGGTGCGGTGGCAGGTTTTAAAACTTGAATTGGTGGGTGTTTTCTTGGTGGAAACGGTTGGGGATTGTGTTGGTGTTTCACAAAGGGTGGGTGGTGTTTCTATTTTGATGTATTCTATTTTTATTTTTATTTATTTATTTTTTGAATTTTTGGTTGCTAGGGTTTAATTAGTGAAAGTCGGTTTGAGAAGATGAAGTGCGATTAAGTTTTTTGAGGAGGAGGATGGGCTGTAGGTCTTGTGAGAGTTGGGCCCAAGCCAGATTCGATTTTTCGACTTTCGTCGATTTTTAGCGCTACTTCAAACTAAATTTCCCACTTCGTTATCGGTCCGATTTTTGCGAATGAGATATGGAAATGATCAGGAGAGAATTTCCAATCCAATGATCCATAAACTACTCTATTCCAACCATGGGTGACATATAAGATAGTGGAAAACGCCTCAAAGTGCGTGCATGACGTAAGTTATGCGAACGAATGAACACTAAATTAGATGACGTCAACCCCAATGAACTATACTAATGGACCTAAGCAACACAAATAGAAAGTTCGAGCAATCCGGATGGAAAGACTGATTTCCCACCCCCAAACAAATTTTTAAACACAAAATTTGTTTTAACATGGGTCGTTTAAAGTCAGATTCCCCAGATTTGTTGGATTGCTAGTTCTCTGGGTTTAGATATATATCTATATCTAAAAATGAAAACAATTATTATTATTATTTTATTTTATTTTATTTTTTGGTAAAAACAATAAGCAAATAAAGACATAATTCACACCATAGGGAAACATGACTCAAACATCCGAGAAAACATGCAAGAGTGGAAATCGTGAACTATGTGAACCGTGGACTTAGGATCCGGTACTTACAGCCACACACTCCATAGGGAGGGTCCGGTTACCTTAATGGTGCACTTACCATTAAATGGAAGTGAAAGGAAGTACACCAATGACAAGGGTCATTCCTCATATATAGGGTCCTGTAAAATGACTTCCTCTATATCAGGGGACAAAAGTTCGTGAAAATGTTTTAATCGTTGACCGTTAACTTGAAAGGTAATGTTGTCCTTGGGATTTATCAAGGTAATTGCCCCGTAAGGGGTGACTTGAATCGAGAAAAGGACCGGGAACGGGTTTTAGTTTCCACGGGAAAATATGTAGGCGGGAGTTGTAAAGCAAAACCTTTTGTCCGACCACAAACTCTTTGCGAAGATATGCTTATCATGAACCGTTTCATGTTAGCTTTATAATCCTTAGCGAGAGATCGTAAGAATCGCTACGGATTTCTTCAAGCTCATTTAATTGTAATGCGTTTGACACCGCCTCATCAATATTGTAGTTAAGGCTTTTATAGCCCACGAGCCACGGTGCTCTAATTCAACGGGCAAATGACATGGTTTCCCAAATACAAGTCTAAAGGGAGACATACCTATAGGAGTTTTGAAAGCAGTTCTATCGCCCATAAGGCATCCGATAGACGCTTGACTAGTCTTTCCTATCGAGGGGTTTCTTGTTGTTTCTAAAATCTTTTTGATTTCCCTATTAGAAACTTCTACTTGGCCGCTAGTTTGTGGATGATAAGGAGTTGCTACTTTGTGTGTAACTCCATACTTTTTCATTAGGGATGCAACAACTCTGTTGCAAAATGTGTTCCACCATCACTAATGATGGCTTTAGGAATGCCAAACCGACAGAAAATATATTCTTTAATAAAAATACAACGGTCTTATGGTCATTGCTTTCACGGCAAGCTAGGGCCTCTATCATTTTAGACCGTAGTCCACGGCAACTAGAATATAAATATAACCGGGAAGCAGGGAAAGGGCCCATGAAATCAATACCCCAAACATCAAAATTTCTACTATCAAGATTGGATTTAATGGCATCATATTACGCCAGTGATTAAGCCCAAGTTGTTGGCAAGCGAATACACGTCTTGCAATGCACTTGGGCATCCTTAAAAAAGTAGGCCAATAAAATCCACATTGAAGAACTTTAGCGGCTGTTTTCATTCCATTTAAAGTGGCCCCACACTCTTTGTCATGGCGAACGATAGAACCGTTATATTCCCCTTTGGGAAATGCAAGCGACGAATAATCTGATCCGCACAATACTTAAAAAGGTAGGGCTCATCCCGGTAGTATAACTTGACTCGGCCAAGAACTTGTTACGTTCATTTCTTGACCAATTATAAGGCATAACATCAGCCGCTAAATAATTTACGATGTCCGCGATACCATGGTGATGAAAAATAGCATAAATGATGACTAAGAATTCTTTTCGGTAGTTGAATAATTCCGTTGAGCATCGTTTAATGTTTTACTAGCATAATAAATAACAATTGGACTTATTATCTAGTTTACGTCCCAAGACGCACCAACGCATAGTCACTAGCATCACACATGAGTTGAAAGGTTTAGACCAATCGGGAGGCTGTATAATAGGTGCGATGGTTAGAAATGGCTTTTAAGGTTTCAAAAGCCTGTTTACAGTTAAAATTAAAATAAAAAATTGCATCCTTCAAAAGCGAGGTTAGTTAAAGGCCTAGCTATTTTTGAAAAATCTTTAATGAAACGCCTATAAAACCCCGCATGGCCTAGAAAGGCTCTAATCTCACCGACAATCCGTGGTTTAGGTAGAATTCGCTATCTTATCTAGTTTGGCTTTATCTACTTGATGCCATCACTAGATACAATATGACCTAAGTACTATGCCCTTTTTGACCATGAATTGACACTTTTCCCAATTTAAAACGAGGCTCTTTTCTTCACACCGTGTCAAGACCTTAGACGAGTTAGACAAACATTCGTAAAGGAGTCTCCATAGATAGAAAAATCATCCATGAACACTTCCATAAAAGCTCTACCATGTCACTAAATATATGAAGCATACATTTGGAAGGTACAGGGGGCATTACAAAGGCCAAAAGGCATTCGTTTATAGGCATATGTTAGAAGGGACATGTGAAGGTTGTCTTTTTCTTGGTCATCAATATCAATAATAATCTGGAAATAGCGAGTAGCCATCCAAAACAATAAAAGGCATGACTAGCTAGACGCGTTCTAGCATCCGATCTATAAATGGTAAAGGAAAGTGATCCTTTCGTGTCATAGCATTTAAAGCGTTTGTAATCAATCTGATTCTCCATTTCATAGGACCTTGAGTGACAACATAGTCACCCTTCCCGTTGCATACCATGGTAACTCCCGATTTCTTAGGAACTACATGAATGGGATTTACCCATTCGCTATCGGAGATTGGGTATATAATACCCAAGATCGAGTAATCGCAAGACTTCTTCCCTAACCACCTCTTTCATGGCGGGGTTCAGTTTGGCGCCGAGGTTCGGCGAGAAGTCTTCTCGTTATCCTCAAATGGATACGATGAGTGCAAACATTAGGGTCAATTCCTTAATGTCGGCTAAGGGACCAACCAATCGAGACCGATGTTCCTAATCACCCTTATTAAACATGTCTCTTCATCCTTAGTTAGAGAAGATATAATTATCGGGTGACTACCATCCGGATCAAGTTGAATATATTTTAACTCAGGAAGAGGTTTAAGACGGTGTGGACCGGAATGTCCGTTGATGTTTCATAAGTGTCCTTATCTTGCGTAATGAAGACTTGCTTAGGTAGCAAGTCTTCGTGAATCGATATATGGAGCAACCGGCCGGTCTACAATTGGTGTGGACTCGGGATGGTGTTGACTTCCTCTAAGTAGGAGTCATTTACAAAATCTGAAGTTCCAAAAGAAAGGAATTTGTACATATTGTTTTCGAGGAAACGTGTTGTTAAAATAATCTTGAGCTAAACTCTCGATCATGCTAACCTCCCCATCTACGCATCGAATCCGTAGCTGTTTCATCATTTTAAAACATTTACCTCGATGGAAAGATGGCCAAAAGATAAGGACATCTTTCCATCGCGACAATTTATAAAGCGCATTGGGGTTGCCAAGAAGGGGAAATCTAAGATGATCGATGGAGAGTCATTAGCGACTTACGTATCGAGGATAACAAAATCAGCCAGGATAGTAGAAATCACGAACCTTAACAAGCACGTTTTTCCACTACACCTTTAGGATACTTAATTGACCTATCCGCTAATTGCAGCGTTATTTTTTGTAGGTTGCATTTCTATAGACCTATTTGTTTATACAAGTAATACGGGAGTAAGTTAACACTGCCCCGTGTCTAATAAAATGCGTCGTCGTGTGGGAATCTCCTAAGGTGCATTTTTGATGGGGCGACCGGGGTCCTTGTACTTAACAATTCCATTAGTTTGGATAAAGTTGGGAACCGTTCAGGTTAAAAAGGCGTCTTTAGGTATATTGGTCTTTACGCCTAGTAGTGCACAACTCTTTATGAAACTTAGCGTGGTTAGGTAGCTTTTTAATAGCTTCGAGAAAAGGAAGGTTTATCGTTAGATTCTTGAAAACGCGTTCCTAATTTCCTCAAAGTTTGTATCCTGGTTAGCATGGCTAATTTTTGAGGAATGGTGGTTTCGCTCTATATTTCGCATATGGCTCTACTTGTCGCGGTAACCTTGGCTTTCGGGTTTCTTTGGTTGTGATTTAACGGGTACCTCTACCGTGGTAGGCTCCTCAGTTTCTATTGCGGTATCTAGTTCGATGTCGGTGTAGGAGTAATGTGATGGGGTAACTATCGGCGTAGTTACTTTGTTATCAACCACTCTTCCGTAAGCGAGAGTGGTGATGGCATTTAGGTCACCTACGATTGTAGTTTCCGTTACTAGAATTACCGTTTACCTCAAAGCCGTGTTTGTTTGTTTTAGGGTTTGGTATTGCTTGTCCGGAAACACGCCTTTTGGTTGGGCTTTCGCTTGGGCTAAGCATTGTATGCCCCGATTTATGGATTGTAAAATCTGTTGGTTTGATTGAGATGGAAAAGTTGTTGGGTAACTTGTATAAAAGGCGCCGATACGATCCGGTTTGTGTAGGTGTAGTAGTCCACGGGTGGTGTGGATGGAACTATCTCGTTGATTATTTATGGGTGGGTTGTGATAGTTATTATTATTAACCAGGAACGATACCTCTATTGGTATTATAATTATTATAATTATTCGACCTTGTGCTTGACCTTGTCGTGGTTTAAGCTTGGTTGTTATAATTATTATAATTCCCTTGACCTTGTCCTTGTCCTTGTCTAGGTGGAGCTTGGTTATAATTGTTTGCTTGCCTAACGTTTTGATTATTGTACCACGGAGGTGTTACTTGTTGATTATTTCTCCAATGAAGTTGGGATGTTGTCTCAAGGGGTTAGGAATAGGATAGTTATTAATAGAGTAAACATTATCTTGTTATGGTGGTTGTTGTTCATAAGCTAGAGGACAATAATCGTCGGGTGCTCTGGACTCAAACAGAAATTACATGGGTTGGAGTTTACATTCATGGCGAGGGGATAGGCTTTTGTTGAGCAGAAATAGCCTCTACTTTTTAGTTAGAGATTCGAGTAAATTTTAAGTTCGGATCGGTTTTCTTCTCAAACATACCGGCCTTTCTTGTTGAAGAAGAACTATTTGAGCCCGGGGGATATCATCACTACCCCCAATTATTATTCCGTTTAGTTTGGTCTTCTAAAAATTTGTAAGCCTCCGAGGCTCCTTTACTTAGGAAACTACCCCCATTCATTATGTCAAGGACTTCTTTATGGTGGTGTAGAAGACCTTTGAAAAAGGCCGCGAACTAACGTGTCTTTAAGCTAAGTTATGATGTGGACACTCTATAAGGAGATCGGTGAAACGATTCCATGCCTCGAAAAATGATTCATGAGGATTACGCCGAAAGAAATGAATCTTGGAAAGCATCTCATCCGTCTTTAGGGGTGGGTAAAATGTTCCATAAACAATTTGAACAAGTTTAGCCCACGAGTCCATGTAATTAGGGCGCTTTGGGCGTTTAACCAAGACGCCGCCTTATCGGCTAATGTGAAAGGGAATACCCTCGGTTTAATTTGTTCGCACCTACCGTAGGATGATGGAATGTTGTAAGGACTTGTTCAATCCCTACGGCGTATGTGCTGATAAGGTTTTCATGGTCTAACCCATGAAAAGCGGGTAACAAATTAAATATGTTTGGGGATTCGAAAATCCCCAATGGGTCCGCTAGAACGATGCAAGATTTAGGGCTATCGCCAAGGCTTTGTAAAAGTCGGAGAGAGGAGTCTCTCTTTCTTGACCATTATGTCGTATGGTGTGTGTGATAGTAGTTAGAGGTGTCGTGGGTGGTGTACTAGATAGACTTGTTTGTTGTCGTGTAATTACGTTTGTTGTTTTGTTAGACCGGACCTTAATCTCATGCAAGACTAAGTTGAGCTTAACTAAACATGCAACACTCCAAACAATTTCGATATACTAGTAGAAAACCTCTAACCGAATTGCGAGGTATGGAAGGAAGGAATACCGATAGCTCCTTGCTTCGCTTTTATGAATAGCGTCTTGTAATGCGTGTTCAGTGTGTATATAAGAGATTAGAACACTGAAAAACTTGACAACTTCGAAGTTGAATCAAACACGGGAAAATCCGGAAATTTCAGCTAAAAGCGGAGGCTGGCTTCGTATAAGCGCGCGAAGTCGCTTCGATGTAAAGTCGAGTTCCAGTAACTTAGCGCGGGTCGCACTTGGTATGGGCGCGGGCGCGCTCTGTGGTAGATCAAATTCCAGTAACTTAGTGCGGGTCGCGCTCACCTTGGGGGCGGTCGCGCTCAATGTAAATTTTCGCGGAATTTTTCAAATCTGAAACGGAGAATCCACAGTATGAATCAAACAAGGGTGGGTGGGTTTAATGGGACTTAAAAATGACTAATTTACTATGAAAACAATGCTAAAGCTAACTAAGATGGCAGCGGCGCCATTTGATAACTATAAAATGAGTAGTTTACCTACGAAATGAACGATGAATTCACAACGTAAGTAAACTAAAACTATCCTTTTACACTCAATTATCAAAGCTTCTACTCTCAATGCGAATTGCACTAAGTGGAGTAGGAAGTTCGTTCCACTCCTAGTTCCCTAGCACGGAATTGTTTTCTAATCTAATTAGTCGGTCTTAAGAGACTGAGAGTTTTATTTAGGGGATTATACTACGATGCAATATGAAATTGATTAATTTAATTTAAGCTACTTAATGCTATGGAAATACGATTGTTTGACTCTAGATAAAGAAATAGAGGGAATTAAATCCACCTCGAATCCAACTTAATAACCTAGTATAGATTGTCGATCTCGATTCTTACGTTTTCCGCGGCAAGAATTTGAGTCTAATCCCTAGTGTTCATGGCATTCCTACCGGATACTAACTAGCATGTGAGGTCGTCCACCCATTCTCATGGCGAAACACGACCTTCTAGAGTGGAATAGATTCTACTACCAATTCTATACTAACCACTAAGTTTTCATCAAGGCTTCATCAACCCTCTAATGGAGGTTTAGCCTTGAGTCATCAAACTAACAATTCCCATTGAATCTAAACTAAACATAATGTAAGAAATTGAGATTTACTTAATTAAACAATAATGAATCTAATTTAATATTTGGAATGGAATAAGAACAAGAATTTAAATGAGATCTAGAATGGAAATGACAAAATTCGAAATTGACAACTAACTATTTTATTTATCTAATCAATCAAGAACAATCATTCAAAGATTTAATCTAAAACAGGAATTGAAATGGAACTAAAACTTAATTAATTAATAAAACTAGATCTAGAATTCTATATATTACTTTAGGTCTAACTAACTACCATTAACAAAGAGCTAAGCTTTTGTTTTTATACATTCAGATCCAAAAATCGTGCATGGGCTTGGAGCCATGTTCTGGCCCAAAACCCAATTCTTTCAGTCCAAAAAGGCCTCTTCAGCTGCAGTTGGCTTCCACAGACTTTTCGTCCACTTCTTTTCCTCTGATTGGGTCAAGGCTTGGACCATTGGAAATCTCTTTCCGAGCTGGTCGTTTTGACATAAGGTAGGCCCAATTCCGAGGTCTGAGTCCAAAGATATGGCATTAGGAAGTTCTCATTGATTTTGCTCCTTTATCTCGCTAAAGTGGCACATTTCTCGCACATAATGGACTTTGAAGCACGAAATGCATAAAACACGTAATCGTATTAACTCTTACTTATTATTCACATAATTGGTCTAACAGTATGATTATTAAGGGGTTAAAACTACAGTTTTGGGCTCTTATCAACGATCTAGAATCCAGAGTTTTTTTTTTTTTTTTTTTTTACAGATTTGAGTGAAGGAAGTGTGATAGAAGAGTGTGAATTCGGTTACAATGGCTCCTAAGAAGAAAGCAAACAACAAAAGAATGGAGAACGATAATCAATCGAATACAAGAAACACAAGAGCTTCAGTAAGTCGAGGGGAGATGGAAGCAAATATGAATGTGGAGGTGTCGCTTTAGGAAGTGTTGAAAAGATTGAAAGAAGTAGAGAGGCAGAATGCTATTTTACTAAAAGAGAATCAAGAAATGAATAAAGGAGAATCAAGGTTGAATAAAGGAGGTCCAAGTAATGTGGTTAGGGATTTTTGGGAGGAAGAAGAGGAGGAATGTAGTTCGAAATTGGGTAGTCATGATATGGGAAAGACATCAATAAGAAATGAGAAAGGGGCAGAAGTATCGCCAGTAGTTGAAATGCCGATACCACAGCCCATCACTAAAGAAATGATACAAAAATGATGTTAAAACAATTGGGAAATCAAGTGCTCGAGAAGACTTCAGCGTCAATAAGGAAGCTGGTGGATGATGTTAGTAGGAATCCGATACATCAAAGTATCGAAATGATGCCTGTTCCGCCGAAGTTTAAATTGCCTAAATTCATTCAATATGATGGCTCATCGGATCCGATGGACCATCTCTTTGCATACCGGCATCAGTTTTTGATATATAAGGGAACTGCATATCTGGATTCATTGCTATGCAAATCCTTTTCTTCAAGTTTGAAGGGGAAGGCATTAAAGTGGTTATGTTCTATACAAGAGGGATGAATATTATGTTATAGGGAGATTGAAGAAAAATTTATGATCGACCAATTATGGGCATTAGCGAGTGAAACCAAAGCAGGTGTCAGCTTTGTTCCAACTGAAGCAAGGAAAGAAGGAATCTCTGAAAGATTTCTTGTCGCAATTCAAAGCAGAAGTGCAGTTAGTAGAACATTTGGATGAGTCAGAGATGACAACAGTAATGACATTTCAAACAGGGCTTATTCCTGCATCCGATATGCACAAGTATATACTTCGAAAGGATATTAAGACTCTGAGAGAGCTATATGATAAAGCTGAGAAAGATGTGTAAGTTGAAGAGGGTGTTCTATCAGCTTTAGTTCAACCTATGTTACAAGTGTCTGAGGCAAGCAACTCGGCCAAAGAAGAGATCCATCATAAATCCGATAAGAGGAAGTTGAATGAGTCTTATTCGAAATCTGATGGTCAACCTTCACAGAAGAAGAAATTCGAAAAGTCATTAAGAGAGGAGTTGGATCCATCCAATTATGTCGCTATTAATACTATACATTGGAAGATATCTTGAGGAGAGTTGGGAAAGAGCCTTATTTCCAACATCCGACTCACAAGCCTCGGGAGATAGAAGATAAACCCTTCTGTAATTTTCACAAGGTAAAGAATCATGAGATGAACAAGTGTCTTCAATTGCTCAGGGAAGTAGATCGATTAATGAGAGATGGAAAACTCAGGGAGTTTAGAGCTGATGCTAGACCAGAGGTAGCTGCGGTGATGAATGATAAGCCATTAGGGGTGATCAATATGATATATAAGGGCGGTTATCCCACAGAAGAAAATCATAAGGGATAAAATTTGAAAGATATTGACAGTCAAGGAGGTGCTAGAAGTAAATGTGGAGCCGATACCAATAGACCCTGCTCTCATATCGGCAAGTATACCTAGAGCTATTATGTTTGTACCTAACGATTTGTCAAAGGTAATGTTACCTCACGATAATGCTCTGTTGATTACATTAAGAATATCAAGATATGATGTGCAAAAGATTTTGGTGGATTGTGGTAGTTCCGTCAATATTCTGTTTTGAAAAGCATATACAGGCATCGGATTTGATGAATCCCATTTAAAAGAACCACAGTTTAATTTGTTTGGTTTCAATGGAACCTCAACAAGATCAGCGGGGGAAATCAAGTTGCCAGTAAGGGCAGGCCCACAGACTATTATGATTAAATTTATAGTCATAAAGCATCATTCAGATCATAATGCTATTTTGGGAAGAAAATGGATACATGCTATGAGAGCAGTTCCGAGTACTTTTTATCAAGTGATCAGATTTCCAACAGCATATGGGCCACATGAGATAAGAGGTGACCAGTCAGAATCTGAGAAATGCAATTTTGTTACGATAAAGGGTATGATGAAAGAGGAGAAAGTGGACACTGGGGGCGTCTCGGAAGTCGCCAAATAGCAATTAATGGAAAGTTCATCTCCAAAATCCGATAGCAAAAACCATCAGAAGGATTTTAGAATCACGTCGGAGATGAAGATAAAGCCCGAGATAATCCTAAGTAAGACAATGGAAGAAGTGCAAAAGATCAATATCGGACAAGACAATGAAATTTGCTTCACTTTCATTGTAACAGAGATGGGTTCAGAAATCAAGAGTGATTTAATCGAGTTTCTAAAGAAAAATAAAGATGTATTTGCTTGGTTGATGGCTGATCTTCCTGATATCGACCCTCAGATATATTCCCATAAGTTGAATATGCGAGAAGGAGCAACCCCAGTTCATCAGCATCATAGAAGGGTCAGGCTGATATACGCACAAGCAGTACAAAATGGAATTCAAAAAATGCTAGAATGTGGAATCATCAAAGAGATTGATAATTTAGAATGGGTTGCAAACATCGTGGTTGTTCCGAAAAAGAATGGCAAGGTTCGGATATGTGTTGATTTCACATATGTTAACAAATAATGCTCGAATGACTACTATCCGATGCCTAGAATTGATGAACTAGTGGATAGAACAGCTGGGTTCGAATTGTTGAGTTTCTGCGATGGTTATTCCGGTTATTTCTAGATTATTATGTCAATATTAGATCAATTGAAGACATCATTTGTTGTTGAAGGGGGTCTTTATTGTTTCATTAGAATGCCATTCGGTTTGAAGAATGTTGGGGCAACATATCAGCGCGATTGGTAGAAAAGATGTTCAAACATCTTATTAAGCATATTGTGGAAGTATAAATAGATGATACGGTTATCAAATAAAAAAAGGTGAGTAGTCATGTTCAAGATTTAGATATGGTGTTTCGAATATTCCGACAGTTCAATATGAAGCTTAACCCTGAAAAATGTACTTTCGGGGTAAGTTCAGGGAAATTCCTTGGATATATCATCGCAAAGCGAGGAATTGATGTTAACCCAGATCAGATTCGAGCTATCCAACAGATGCCTTCACCCAGTACAAAGAAGCAAATTCAAAAATTGACAGGCAGAATTGCAGCTTTGAATAGGTTTATATCTCGAACTTCTGATAGATGTAAACCTTTATTCAAATTATTGAAGAAGAATACAAAGTTTGTATGGGGTGAGGAATGCAAACTTGCGTTCACCGAGTTAAAAAAGTATCTACAAGAAGTACCAACTCTGATAAAACCAGAAGAAGGCGATATGTTATTCTTATACCTCGCCGTTTCGGATTTCGCTATCAGTTCAATACTCGTCAAAGTGGAAGATGGAGCTGAGCGACTTGTGTATTTTCAATCTAAAATAATGCTCAAAGCTGAAACTCGATACTCAATGTTAGAAAAATATGCGTTAGCTTTCCTACAGTCTACTCAATGGTTAAAGCCTTATTTTCAATCCCATTCAGTAGTAGTAATGACAAATTTTCCTCTGAAGCAAACTTTAGCTAAGACAGCTAAGTCGGTGAGAATGGCAAAGTGGTCAGTTCTTATTGATGAGTTTGGGATTGAATATAAGAATAGAGTATCGGAGAAAAGCCAAGTTCTAGCAGATTTCTTAGCAGATTTTCCTGCAGAAGATTAAGATTGGGAGGTTGAAGAGGATAATCTTCTACTATTACAAGAGCCTGATAATGCAATGGATGAGGATGATCCTTGGGTCGGCACAAATGGATGGAGGCTCTTTGTAGATGGATCATCAGGTCAAAAAGGATATGGTATCGGCGTTGTATTGATAACTCTAGAATACCAAAGAGTAGAGTCAGTAGTTACTTTAGGTTTTCACGCTTCTAACAATGAAGCTGAATATGAGGCTCTAATAATAGGTTTGGAGATGGCTAAATCATTAAACATCAAATACTTATCAGTTTTCAGCGATTTTCAGTTGGTGATAAGCCAAATCAATGGAAGGTATTCGGCAAAATGCGATAACATGATAGATTATTTGAATTTGGTAAGAGTAAAGCTCAAAGATTTCAGGAAGATTATTTTTTAGCATCTTGACAGGGGAGAAAACCGACATGTTGATGCATTGGCATATGTAGCTGCTATGCTTGAAAATAAGGAAGGTTGTCTGTTGCATATCGGTGTTCAGTAGGGGTGTTCATGGGTTGGTTCTGGATCGGTTCTTATCGGTTTCGGTTCTGGGTCTGTTTTTAGCGGTTCCTATCGGGTTCGGTTCTTTTGGGTTTTTTCTTATATTTTGAAAACCCGGACCCATACCCATTAATTAAGTCAGTTCCGATTCCAATTTCGGTTCCTTATCAGGTTATATATTTTTATTGCTAAAATTATTTTTTTTAGTTATATAACCGAGATAAAAGTTGGTTTACGGCAACTATAACACTTGTCATCGATATTTTTGTCCTCTTATAAAAAGTAATGGTCCTAAATTCAATAATAATATTTGAAAGTTATCTAAAAATTTTAAATACATTCTCATACATTATACACATGTGTATATTTTAAATCGAACATATGTATATTATACTATACGTAATGCGTCATATATAGAATAAATACCACATGTACCATAATTGTTAGTTAGCATTGCACGTATTTTTTTTTTAATCAGCAAGCGAGGTTGTTATTGAGGTCCCCTACCCCTTTTCATTAATAATAAAAGTGAGTTAGTACATTATTGTCTTATATAAATCTTCCCTATGTCATCCTCATAAACAATTTTCTTTACATCTTCTGAGAATGAACTAGGTATGATTTCAATAAAACTAACATTAGGCACATTACAAGCTAGTGCATCTGCTAATCTATTACATTCCCTATAAATATGCTTAATAGTGAATGCCTCTAATCTTGCTATCCTGGTGAATATGTCTTCCATAATCTTGTTTGCTTTCTATGGGTGTCTTTCCTTCTTGCTAAGGAATGATACAACATTAGTAGAGTCTGTTTGTGCTTGAACTCTTCTAATGTTATAAAGCTCTATCAACCTCAATCCTTGCTATAGTCCTTGAAGTTCTATTAGAGCAATGGACTGAAGTCTTGATCTTCCTTGTGCAGCTGCTACAACCTGTCCTTCATTGTCTCGGATGACTGATGCCCATCCACCTAATGTTCCTTGTAAGGTCCCATCTTCATTGTGTGAATGCCCATATCAGCCCTCTCCCATTTGCAATGCTTTATTTGCTTCACCTGTGGTTTCACCTTCACATGCCATATCTCTTCAAATCTGTTCAAGTCATACCCTGGTTCCATCTTTAGTTCCAAAGAGTGCATTTTAATCCTCACATCTCTTAGAATCAGATCCACCAATTGGTGAGCAATTCTATGTGTGTTATTGAATATCCTTGCATTTCTTTCCTGCCAAATATAATAGAAAAAGGCATTAGTAGTAAGTTTGAGTGCATCTTGTTTGCACCCTTTTCCTTTACACTTCTCTAATACCCAATCCATTTCTACCTCCCATGTCATTTCTCTGCCTCTATTGTACCCCATTCTTCCTAGAAGAGTCAGCCAAACATATGTAGCATACACACACTCAAAAAACAGATGTGCCTCATTCTCAATACCATGGCAACAAAGTACACATGTATTAGAATCCACTTTCTTCCAATGCTCCAACTTTTCTAGTGTTTTCAATCCCTGCTTCATAACCATCCATCCTATAAAGGAGTGTCTTGGTATCCTATTTGCAAACCAAATCAAATGATGTCAATTCACTGATTGAATCTTCCTTCTCATGGCTTCATAAGTTTGTTTCAGTTCAAACTCCCTATAAATATATATGCACGTATTCGTTATCTAATATATATACATGTAATATATCAAGTATGTACACGTTCATGCATTAGTTAATATAGACAGTGCATTAGTTAATTCATAGTATACGACTAAACATGTAGGCGTAGACATGTAAACATTAATATTAATATTTATAATACACATATTTAATGTAATATTATAAAAGATGCATTTAATAACACACATTCACTATTATGCTAAATGTTATATATATTTAGTATAATTTTACACCTAACAAATATAGACTATATATAATAATAATGTTTGGGTTTGTCTTTATTTAGTGTAATATAATACTAAATTCTATATATCAAAATCAAACTAATCGGTTCCGATTTCGGTTCTGGTACCCATCGGTTTTTACTATTCGGTTCTAACGGTTTCGGTTCTTTATCAGGTCGGTTCTTAAAGACCCACTTTAAATAGGTCTAGCATTTTAGGACCCAGAACCGCTATAAATGGTTCGGTTCCAGTTCGGGTACGGGTAATTGGGTACCCATGCACACCCCTAGTGTTCAGCAAACTCCAAGTATTAGTATAAAACATATAGAGGTGATGGAAATAGCATGGTGGGGGCGTCATGGTTGGGCGATTATATGTTGTTTTTGTCAGAAGGAAAATTGCCAGCAGATAAGAATGAGGCTAGAAGGGTAAAAGGAGGAGCTGAAAGATATCTATTAATTGACGATCAACTATATCGAAAAAGTCCAGGAGGACCACATTTAAAATATATATCGACAGAAGATTCTCAGAAAATTATTGCAGAAATGCATGAAGGGGAATGTGGGAATCATTCGGCAGGAAGATTGTTGGCAAGTAAGATTGCAAGGCAGGGATATTTCTGGCCACAAATGCATAGGGACTGTCTGTGATATGCAAAAAAGTGTATCCAATGTCAGAAGCATGGACATGCCATTCATGTGCCAGCAGAGGAGTTACATTGTGTCTCGAACCCATGGCCGTTCGCATTATGGGGGATGGACATCATGGGTCCTCTAGTACCTGGAAAAGGGAAGAAAAGATTCATGTTAGCAGTAACTGACTACTTCACTAAGTGGGTAGAAGTGATAGCCTTGCAACATGTCAAAGAGCAAGACATCATCGGTTTTCTGTTTGAAAGAGTGGTTTGCCGATACAGATTGCCATATGCTATCATATCGGATAATGGTCCTCAATTCATTGGTGGTAAAGTGAAAGATTTTTTAGAATCGTACAGGATTAAGCACTTTACATCGGCACCTTACTACTGATAACCATAAAAATAGTAGAATCCTAAATATTAATGTTAACAACACTAATACGTAATCCTACCGTTCTTACGTTTAAATCAATTCTTCTTACTCTCAAAACATAATCATGCAATATAATGAGTAAGGATTCATTCCACTCTTAACTATCTAGACTTAAATTGAATTCAACTAATCAAACCAAAAGGAACAATGGTGAGAGTAATGATTTGATGTGAAATTTCTATACTACCATTCCCAACACAAGAACAATAATAAGAACATGTCATTATGGAATAAGTAATTAACTTTATAAATCTAATAGAACAATAAGAACAAGATATGATTGAATGAATAACAACTATTTTATTTATCTAATGAATGATATTCAATGATTTAAATAACTAATCTAAAACAAAGAATGAAACTAATTAATGGAATGAAAACTAAGTAATTAACTAATCTAGATCTATCTTTTTCTAACCCTAAACTCCATTAACATAAGCTTCCTAACCTAACTACCTTTAACAAAGAGTCAAGCTTTTGTTTTTATACTTTTAGATCCAAAAATCGTGCATGGGCTTGGAGCCATGTTTTGGGCTGGAAAATCGGGCCCAAAACCCAATTTCTTTAGTCCAAAATGGGCTCTTCAGCTGTAGTTGGCTTCAACAGATGTTTTGTCCACTTCTGCTTCTCTGATTGGGCCAAGGCTTAAACTATTGGAAAGTTCTTTCCGAGCTGGTCGTTTTGACATAAGATACTCCCAATTCCGAGGTCTGAGTTCAAAGATACGGCCTTCGGAAGTTCTGCTGACTTGTGCACTATTTCTGCCCATGTTGACTTTTCAGCTTTTGACCGAGCTTTACAAACGCTTTGTCTCCTTGAATCTTGGCCTTTATTCACATAACTCCTTAGCAACCGACCTTTGCTCCTTTATCTCGCTAAAGTGGCACATTTCTACACATAATAGACTTTGAAGCCTGAAATGCATAAAAACACGTAATCAGTATTAACTCTTAATTATTACTCACATAATTTGTCTAAAAGTATGATTGTTAAGGGGTTAAAACTACAGTTTTAGGCTCTTATCAACTACGCTCAAGGGAATGGGCAAGCTGAAGCAACAAATAAGACCATTATGGACAATATCAAAAAGAAGTTGGAGGATAAGAAAAGTTTATGGGTTGATGAGTTAAACAGTGTGTTGTGGGCATACAGAACAACTCCAAGAGTAGCAACGGGGGAATCGCCATTTACTCTAGCTTATGGTATGGAAGCAGTGACTCCAACTGAGATGGTAGTATCGACATCAAGGACAATGCTTGTAGAAAAAGAGTTGAATGACCAGGGGATGCAGGCAGAAGTCTTGAATTTGGAAGAGAGAAAGGAGCAAGCAAGAATGAAGCTTGATTCCTATCACAGGCAGCTCAGAAAAGCATTTAATAAGAAAGTTAAAGAAAGAAATTTCCAAGAAGGTGACCTGGTGATGAAAGAGGTTACACAGGCGACAAAAGAAAAGGGAGCTGGAAAGTTATCGGCAAATTGGGAAGGCCCATACATTGTCCACAAGGTGGGGATAAATAGAGCGTACTATCTAAAGAAGGGTGATGGTGAATTGCTAGCAAAGCCTCAAAATGTCAATAATCTGAAGGTATTCTATCAATAATGTATTTTTCAAATTTTATGGGAAATTAAGTTGTGTAGCATGAATTTTCAATTCAATACAAATAGATTCAAGTTTCAAATTTCAATTTTCGTGTAAAAATATATGGTGTTATCATATGATAAAAAGTCTTGGTATCGATAGAAATATTGATATCAGGCATATCGGCAAGAAGTCCTGATATCAGAAACAGTGGCAGACATCAGGCATAAAAAGTCCTGGTATCGATAGAAATATTGATATCAGGCGTATTGTCAAAAAGACCTGATATCAGAAGCAGAGATAGATATCAGGCATATCGGCAAAAAGTCATGATATCATAAACAGTGGCAGATATCATACATAAAAGTCCTGGTATCGATAGAAATATTGATATCAGGCATATTGTCAAAAAGACCTGATATCAGAAACAGAGGCAGATATCAGACATAAAAAGTCTTGGTATCAATAGAAATATTGACATCAAACATATCGTCAAAAAGTCCTAATATCATAAACAATGGCAGATATCAGGCGTAAGAAGCCCTGGTGTCGGCAGAAATAGTGACATCAGGGGTAAGAAGTTCTAGTATCAACAGACGTGTTGGTATCAGGCATATTGTCAAAAGTCCTAATATTGACAGAAATATTGATATTAGGCGTAAGAAGTCCTGATATCGACAGACGTGTTGATATCGGGCATATTGTCAAAAAGTCCTGATATAAAAAATAGTGGCAGATATCAGGCATAAAAAGTCCTGAGATTAACAAAGATGTTGATATCGGGAATATTGTCAAAAAGTCCTGATATAAAAACAGTGGCAAATATCATGCATAAAAAGTCCTAAGATTGATAGAGATGTTGATATCAGGCATATTGTCAAAAAGTCCTGATATCAAAAATAGGGGCAAATATCAGGCATAAAAATTCCTGAAATTGACAGAAATGTTGATCTCAAAGCGTACTGTCAAAAATTCCTAATATAAAAAACAGGGGCAAATATCAGGCATGGAAAGTTCGTGGAAGTATAGAAATGATAATAGTAGGCAAGATATCAGCAAAGGATGAGGCATTAAAGATCATTCAATAATAAAGGTATGTTGCAATGCTTTATGTTTGTTAATAATAACAAAGGTAAAATTAAATTGTCAGATTGACAATACAAGTCTAAGTATCGCCGATACTCTTTTTTTGGTTGAGGGTATCAAAAATTATATTTTCTTTTTTGATACAAGTCTAAGTATTGCCGATACTCTCTTTTTGGTTGAGGGTATCGAAAATTATATTTTCTTTTTGATACAAGTCTAAGTATCGCCGATACTCTCTTTTTGGTTGAGGGTATCAAAAATTATATTTTCTTTTTGATACAAGTCTAAGTATCGCCGATACTCTCTTTTTGGTTGAGGGTATCGAAAATCATATTTTCTTTTTGATACAAGTCTAAGTATCGCCGATACTCTCTTTTTGGTTAAGGGTATCGAAAATTATATTTTCTTTTTGATACAAGTCTAAGTATCGCCGATACTCTTTTTTTTTGTTGAGAATATCGAAAATTATATTTTCAGATTGATACAAAGTGTTGCTGATAGTTCTTTCTTTTGTGAGGGTATCGAAATGTGTGATTTTCAATGTAAGCAAGTACGAACATATTGCCTTAATATATATAACTACCAATAAGGACAAAAAACCATGGAAATTTAGAAATTATAGCAATAAAAAAGTAGCACTTGTTTGGAGAATACAACATATCATTTTTAAAAGATTATAGTCTAAAGGGGAGGATTGTTGAGAAGGGCATCGACATTAGCCAGATCAGTATCAATGTTTTGAGCAGTATCAGGAGTAATCTGCGAGGTGGTGGTATCAGTCATATCAGGATTAGAGGGTGCGATATTTCCTTCTTCATCATCAGAAATCATCCCATTTTCCACAAGAACGTTATGTGGAACAAAGGGTTTACAAATATCCAGCTTGTCGCCTAGGGAATTTACTGCGGCCATGACAATGTTGAATTCAGCATCAACAGCTTCAGAGGCTTCTACACATTTCTTTCTTTCGGAATCAAAGTCTTCAAGCATTTTCTTCACAACTTCTGCATGGTCAGCCAGTTTATCAGATAAAGTCTTCTCAGCTTTTTCAGATTGCAGCTTCATATCGGTCTTCAATTAATGGATTTCCTTCTTGAAGCCGTTATTTTCTCGGGTTAATCTATCGAATTATGATTGCTGAGAGTTCATTGTTTTCCTAAGACGCCCGATCTTGCACTCCTGTTTATGAAGCAGATCAAATTGAGACATGGCAAGCACTTTCGCCTATAAAGATATCAAAAACAGATAAGCACAAAGTAAAAGGCAAAATTGGTATGAAATGAGAGAAGACAAGACATGAGTACCTTCTCCATGTGATCGCAATACTGAGTAAGATGTTTAATGGGATCCACTTTGATAGCAGCTAGCTTGTCTTTAGGAAGGATGCAGCTACTAGATAATGTGACACCCAACTCAACCTTATTAGCCATTCTCATGCGACCTCCTATTAACCTTATTAACCTTATTAACCTTATTAACCTCCTTTAACCAAAGTAAGATTTACTTATTTTACTTTTATTTGGTCATCTTTATTTATGAGTGTCTAGTCTCTGATTATTATTTTAATTTTCAGTATAAGATTGCACTATGCCAATTGTCAGTGACGGAAGACAAGGAGAGGAACATTGTGCATGCTCGCAAAGCAATAGAAGAAGCTGCAGGAAAGGGTGCACAACTTGTTGTCTTGCCTGTAAGTCTTGTGTCTTCTTTTAATGTGGTGTGTTATATTTTATAAAAAAAATTATTTTTATATCAGGAAATATGGAACAGTCCATATTTAAAAAGTGAGGCTGTTAAAGGGATATCGCTGCCATCAGTAAAGCGAAACACAGGACTGAAGAGTTGGTTGGCATCGGCTGATGGAATAGAATCAAGGTTTTGACCATCGGCAAGTCCACTCTCACCCCATGCATGGGTTTTTCTTTTTTTAGAATGGACAGTAGTAGTCAAAGGAGGGATGGAAGTGGTTTGCTGAGAAGAAGTAGGAGGCTTGTCCTTAGTAGCAGTAGAAGTATGCTTATCAGGAATGGAAGAAGGGGCAGCTTGTTTATCAGCAACAGTTAGGGTTGAGGTGGGTTCAGATGCTTTCTTTTTTCCTTTTTCAGATAAGTAGCGACCAACGTTGGGATTCATCGGCATCCGAGGAGCCATATATGTATACAATAAAATATGTTGATTAAATATATTTTGTAAAATCGGATATTCATAAAAGTCAGGAACCTCTGCTTTAATATGAGGAAAAAGATTGGAAGTCATGGTACAATCGTTATATAAATAGTCAAAGAAACTTTTGGGAAGATTAGGAGGCAGTTCATGCAAGTCAAAGGAGGATATGAGAAAGGAAAGATCGTCTGTGGGATTTTCTAAAGGAGATTGAGTGGGAATTGGCGACTGACCCATATTTTGAAGAGCTCGATGTTTGAGTACATAAAGAGGTGCGCGATAGTTTGAGATATCAGGAAGAGGAATGACTTTGGGATTCCCTTCTTTATCAGCCCCAGTTTTGGTATCGACATCTACTTCAGTCCCTTCTAAAAGCTTTAGTACTCTGTTTGAATTCCCACGACTTCTCACAAAATGAGGAAGAAGAACTGAAAAGCTGGCATAAAAAAGACTAAGGTTAGGTGGGAATTCCGATATTCTTAAGATATAAAACATATCGAAATGAGGATATACCTGAAGAGTTGAAGACTTGATGTTTCAATGTAAGATTTGAGGGGATATCGACGCTTTCCCAATTACCCATAACAACTATCGGATACTTTGTCCACTCTTTGTCGCTCTTATGGTTTTTACGAAAAATACCCCTAATGTTTCTATGGGTATGTTTTTTGGGATAAAAATATCCGATAATCTTTTCACAAAATCTATAGTGCATAAGAATATCGGATAGCCTAATCCGGTCAGCTTCATATCTATCAGCGGAGAAGTGGCTATTGTAGTAATTACAGACAAACATTAACCTCCAGAAGTTACCCATATCCTGACCAGGGAAGATATTCAGGTAATTTAAAACTTCACGATCGAGGCTAGATAAAGAAAATCTCAATCTAGCGGTGAGCTGGCCAACAGTAACGATGATTCCCTCTTTGGTACCACTCTGACATTGAGTAAAAACCCGAGTACCAGCATAATGTTGTAAATAAAGGGAGGAGGGAATTTGATAGGCGGCTTGAACTAAAGCTAGGTTTGGTCGCTTGATGAAAAAACCACAAAGTCCATCGCTCCATCGACTGGTATCTTCAATAGAATCGCGCTCAGATTCAGAGTTACTGGTTTCAAAGGGATGGCAGGGAATGCCTTCTACAACATAAGATAGTTCCCAAGAAATTTGAGGCCGAGATTTATTGGTCGAGGTGGAAGCAAAGTTTTGACTGTGAGGTCTATCATCAGTAAGTATATCATCAGAAAAGATATCATCCGATATGGTGTCCTCAGAATGGAGGCTAGCATCAGAGATGATATCTTCACTGGCCATTGAAACGACTATACACAAAGAAGGGAGGACAAATGTATTTTTAATATCGTCAATTCAAGATTTATAAAACATTATTAACATCATAGTATTATAATGTCAAAAATATCGATACAAAGATTAGAGCATCGGAAATGCCGATGTAAGGGTATATACTGGAATAACATTGTATTGGAATATCGAAAATATCGTGGTATATGACGATAGATAAACCAAAACAAACAAGGAAATGCAAATAATGTTATAAGTAAAAAGATTTGAACTTTTACATGCTTTGGAGTTTAAGGTAGTAATATATATCATTGCACAAGCAGTAGCACAAAAGCACATTTATATTTACGGGATTCAAATGTCAGAAACTAAAGTTAAAACAAACTATTGTATCTATTATTAGTAAAATAAGTATTTCAAGGTATGCTTTAGAAAGTTTAACGAAGGCATAAAGGCCAATATCTCGGTAGATCTCGTGGGTATTTGAATTGTGTTGCAGGTAGAAGGCGGGAAATGAGGAAGAAAGACAAGGGACAGGTGTCAACAGCGGATTGGGTCAAGACTAATTGAGAGGGCTATATAAAGACTGGAAAAAGGGAAAAAGGATTCATTCGATTCAAACTACAAAAATTATAAAAATAGGAGAGAGAAAGAGAGAACCAGAGAGAAATTGTAAAGAAGTTTGTCATCAATCAATAAACACATCGCTTTTCTTCAATTCTTGTAAATCTTTCATTCATATCTTCATCATGAATTGTGTGAACTAAGAACATTAGTTAGAAGTAAGTGTTCTTGGCAATCACAGTTATTTTAATGGTTCCCCTTATTATGTATGTAGTCCTATTACTAGAGACTATGTCTTGCTGCCCAAGTATCCTAAGAATGATATCATTCCTATTGTGTCTGGGTTTGGTTTTGATTCGAGTTAATAACGAGTACAAGGTTGTTCGGATACTTAGGGCTGGGTCGAGAAATGGGAATGAAGTCGAGGTACATACTTTGGGCAGGTCG
The DNA here is from genome assembly GCF_015680905.1 of Coptis chinensis. Taxonomy (NCBI): domain Eukaryota; kingdom Viridiplantae; phylum Streptophyta; class Magnoliopsida; order Ranunculales; family Ranunculaceae; genus Coptis; species Coptis chinensis. The sequence continues at coordinate 46,327,735 of NC_141456.1, forward strand.
GATAGTTGGAGAAAGTTGATTGCTCCTCCTTGTGTTTGTTATACTTTACCATCTACTTTGATTTTCAGAAACTGTCTGCATTGGGTAGCTAAGGTCGAGTCTCATCATTCCAAAGTTATTCTTTCATTTGATTTGGCTACGGAAGAATTCAGTATAATACAACCTCCTTCTGACGGAATTATGGGTTTGATGCCATTGATGGTGTTTAGAAAATGCCTTTGCCTTATTGATGGTGATCTTTTTAGTGACAAGGAGATATGGGTGATGAAAGATTATGGAATAGAGAGATCTTGGGTGAAGGAATTTGTTCTGGAAAATCAAATTGTTTTTGGGCTTATACGCGGTGGTCATGAGATTATTGAAGGAAGGAACCATAAGCTCTTGCTAGTTAATTACAAGGGAACTCTCGGGTATGGTCATCCCTCGTTGGTCTACAAGAAATATCCTCAGTATGGTCTTTGTCCACCTATAAAACTAAATAATGGTGAGCTATTGCGTGTTAAAGTGACAACGGGTATATGGGTTATGATGAGCTATTGTTGGTTAAAGACTTGAAAATAATTTGGGAGTATAAATCTTATAAGAAGACTTTTACGCCTATCAAAATTCGAGATCAAAAGAAAGAACCAATAGTCAAAATTGATCTACCTATAATTTTTCAAGGGAGCCTCCTTTCACCCAAAAATGTTTGCTGTCACTAAACAGGTATCCTCCTCTGATTGTATTATTACTTATCTTACGGAGTTCAGTTTTTATAGTTCTTTTTGTAGTAGTATATTTCATATTCCTCGAAGTATATGTCTTTGAACTGAATGTTTTTTTGCTAAATGTATTTTGTTGCTATTTCTTTTGGTGATTCCCCATTAAGGGCCTGTTTGTTAAATTTTAACTAATGGAAAGGAAAGGAAATAATGAGAGTGGTCCACTATGGAAAGGAAAGGAATGGAATGGAATGGAAACAGTTTTAAAATTGTGTCTGTTTGGTAAACTGTGGAAAGGAAAGTAAAACTGGGGAAATGAATAATCCTGTTTGTTATCAAAAAACTGTGGAAAGGAAAAGAAAGTTGGAAATAGACATCATATTACCTAACAATTTTCTTTAAGCTCATAGTTCATGCGAATTTTTTTTTGGCATGACCTATCCTATTTTGGGCACATATATCATACATGACACCTGTAAAAAGAAATTCAGCATATAGAATAAAAAAAAATACATAAACTACCCTGTTTTATCAACACTCGTAGAGTATAAACAAGTTTTCCTACACCTGCAAACAACACACGTGCATAATATTATCCATAAAACTACCACAACCATGTACCTCATAGTGCATTTAGAAAATAACAACAAAGAACTAGGTTAAAATCCTCAAAACATCCACAACACTTAAAATAAACATCAAAAAGTGCATCTAAAACCCCAAGAGAAGACTTAAGAACCCATCAAGTCAATTTTCAGCAAGCTTCTTCAATAACCAAGTAGCACGCATGTCGGTATCCATCTTGAGAAAAAACATCTTCAGGTTTTCAGCACCATCCTTTGAAAACAACTCCATAGCCGCAATCTTTTGGGGAACATCCAACCCTTCAATTTCATAAATGGCAGAACAAATCTGGTCCCAAATGAGGGCTAAAGCATTGTTCTTGCTAGCCTCAACTGCAGTCCTCTCACGCAAAGAATCTGCCACATTCTGCATAACAAGCTTCATGCCTTCAATAGCATCATCCTCCCCACCTTCTGTGCTCTTCCGCTTCTTCTTCTGAGGTAATTGATTTGATGTTTGGGATGTAGCGGTGAGAGCCTCCTCCCTTATCATTAGTTGTCGGAAAGCTATCCACATCGATATGCATGCCTTCATTGAGCAAAGTATCAGTATAATACTGTGATGACATATCCATCTCATTTGTTCTTTGTAAGCGTCCTCATCCGTAAGACCAGTTTTTTTATGCGTTACCACAAGCAATATTGTCTCCAATTCGACCCACTCCAACAACCTACATATTGGCTTACCTTTATAGGTCTTCCTTTTTGGGTTTGTCTGTGGACATAAAAAATATTTACATAGCATATTAATCATATTCACAAAAGCAAAAGATACTTTGTAACATATTTTGATAACTACAATAACTAACAAAACTTGTTCAGATAAATATACTTACCTTGATTGCATCTGCGCCTGCATCAAGCATCACTTTCTATCATCATTGTATCCGGATTGAAACCACTAGCGGAGAATGATCGCAAATCTTTGAATGATTTAACTCGGAGTCCTCTTTGTCTTGATTCGTTTTCAACGTTATCAATATCGATAACAAAACCAGTTTATCTTTCATTGCCTTCAGAATAAGAATGTGATTTCTTTCTTCCAACCACCGGTTCCTCTTAAACCTTTAGCAAGATGTTCCAAGAAAACATCTAACATGACATCATCCATAGCTTGAGTCCAAACTAATCTCCCTTTTTGAGCATCGGGTGTTTGAGGTGTTTCTTGTGTTGCCATCCCTATTATTATATGATCATAACACATTCATTTCTACAATACATGTTATTAAAAACTAAATACTACATAGAAATTGAATTTAAAAGATTCATAAATCAACCCATAGGGTTGCATAAATATCAAATACATAAATAACTAAAATAATATAATAGACAAATACATGTCGAACTCTCTTTGCCTCTAAAACATATGACTTTCGCCCACATCCTCTCTGTAAGGTTGGTTGAACAACTTCCACTCATCGGTTGGCCTTAGTGCACTATAATCATGACCTTGGTTGTCCATATCTCTAGGTTCATCCACATTATTCGGTTCATCCCATCCACCAAGATCGCTAGGATGTGTATGAAATTATGTAGTATACAACAAGCTATGATCAAATCAACTTGTATATCCACATTGTAAAAGGGGTTATCCTCAAATAAGCAAACCGTTGCTTCAAAAGTCCAAAAGTGCGCTCTACTACATTCGCCAATGAAGAATGTCTAAAGTTAAATAACTCTTTCTCGTTCGGTCGCCATTTCTCCAATTTGGATAAATGATACCTTGTTGTTTCGATGCGGAACTAAGAAACTGGGGCAAAGTGGGAAACCTGCATCACCTAAGCGGTGGAACAAACAACCTCTCCCTTGGATGTTTTAGAGCAGCTCTCAATATCCGACTATCATGGGCGATTACCCTCCCATCCGCCAATACATATGATATTTTCATATCAAATGTACAAGCCATTAGAACGTTATCGCTAAATTTCCTTCGGTTACGATAGCGTGGTTGGTCTTCTATAGGTACCATTGTAGGGATAAAAGTACCATCGATTGCACCAACGCAATCCTACATAAAACAAGGGAGGAAAACTAATTAAAACTAATAACGTTGTACTTTAAGAGAAATGCTAGCTGGGTTTAAAGGCAAGTATTAACAACTCGATGTACCTTAAAATATCTCATGGCCCCGAGGTTTGGATCACCTCTCATTCTTTGGGGAGTTTGTTTGATTTGTCTTATGAATTCCCTCCCAAGCCTCAATCACGCTCTCATAAAACTTTATGAAAAATGCGTGGATTGTTTCTTGTGACCTTATCAAAGTCCAAGTATGCGCCCACACGGTATCGTGGCCTAAAATATAAAGAAACATTGCCACTTGTTCTTTCACGGGAACCCACCTACTAGCGGTCAAACCTCTTTCTTGAAGTCGTTCACATAGATTATTAAAGCACACTCTATTCAATCGGAGCATTTTATGACAATTATTATCATTCTCCGAATTAAAAGGGCTAGGTGTCTCTCGCAAGATCCCGATTTCTCGTGGCTCCCTATCAATAGGCCTATTCTCAAGAATGTGTAACACTACAAAATATGCAAACAATTACACACAAGTATTTAATCATCCATGTTCCTACGACATAATCAAAACATACAATTTCATACAATTCGAAACTCTGAACAACAAACACGACTTCCACACTACCCATATTAAGTAATATCAACAAGATTCAAGAACCACTATTACCTACAAACACAAAATCAATTACCACAAATTTTTAAGCTTAACACCAAGAACTTTTTCCATTTTATAGCACTTCTAGCGAGAAAGAAGAAGAGGAATATCATACATACCCCTATCGTAAAAAAGGGTGTGCAATTAAGTCCCACTTAATCACAATGTGTCCTTTGTAACGATCTTATGATGAACAACCTGATTTGGGTAATCGGGTATGATGCTTTGCATATTGCTACTTTGCAAGGGCACTTTGGTAAGTGATTGTAGTTTCTTTTTTTTTTTTTGTGTGAGTTAACTGTTTTTGTATCGAAGTTTGGCTTTTCAGCAGACCAAATTTTAAACTACTAATATTTTTTGTTCAGCATATATTTGGTATGTTTGGGTTGGAAAACTTTTGTTAAGCGTTGGTCTAAATGTAGCAGCAGCACATGGTTTTGATATACTAAAGTATGCAATTTTGAATGTTTATAATATTTTTTTGTTTGGTTTATAATGTTTATAATGTAGCAGCAGCACATGGGATTCACCGTATAGTTTGGTTTTCATTGTTTAGTTTATTGTGAAGCACGCATATTTCGATCAGCTTGACCACACAGCGTAAAAACTTAAGTACTAAACTCGATATATTTCGTATTCAACACGATTAAGTTTTTCGCTATCAAAAAAAAAAAAAAAAACGGAAAAACTTAATAGTGAGAGTGAAAGCGAGCAGTTTGTATTAAGTACTAAACTCGATATATTTCGTATTCAACACGATTAAGAGAGGAAGTTAGAGGTAGTTTGGAGATGAGATGAATGATAAAGTGATGAAGACAAATGAAGAAGATGAAGAAGGGGGCGGCTCCTTTTTCTCTGGTTCTCTTTGGGTTCTTTTTTTTTGGGGGTTTTTTTTTTTTTTGTTTCCTTTTCTTTAAAATTTTTAGGTCTATAGCGGACACAAAACCATTTCCGTTCTGTAAGTTTTTGTTTAAAGACGGACAACAAGTTTTCTTTCCAAAACAAACAAATTTTACGGAAAAGTTGGGTTTTTCTTTTCCTTTCCTTTCCGTGGTCTGTCCTTCAGAACAAACAGGCCCTAAGTGTTTATTATTTATATTTTAGATGCGGTTGCCTAATACTACATTAAGTTTCTTCTTTTTGGGTGTGTTCTGTAAATTTTTGTTGGGTTTTATTTCCCCCCGAACACCGAGTAATTCGGTCACTAACCTGGGGCAAGAGCCCCCAACACTGTGGTGATTACATTTAATTTTTTGGAATATTCCAACAAGTTTTACCTAGTAATTCTTGATTGTTAGTAAGGCGTAGAAGGGATTTTCATTTGCCTAACCCTAGCTTGTCCAGCCAAAGTTGTACCTAGTTTTGAAAAATAGTGAAAGGTGATAATGTCGTAAATTAAGTGTGCATGATTCCATTAAGAATTTAAGAGGGAATCCCTAGGAATGTTATTTTACTTGATTAAATTCTTATGGTCGGTGGTTCTAGTAATATTATATGGTGAATATATCAGAGTAAGACATTCCATTCAGGAAAACTTAATATCATGAAACCCAATGGTGTCTTCGATCTATCTCGGTGTCTTCATCTAATAAGATATGCAATTTTATAGACAATTCAAATTCTGGTCACATCCGCAACAACATTTCCTCTTGAAAGGATTTCAGAGAAAGCTTACTGCACGTTTGACCATAATTGTCATGAATTTAAGATAATGGCTTGATTTGTTTCTGCCTGAGTCTAACCATTATTTTGACGGCACACCCAACAATATTTGTGATTTCTTTATATACCTAACATTTCTTTTGAACAATATTGGTTTTATGGCCCTGCATCTGGGTTTGGTTTTATGGCCATGCATCTAGGTTTGGTTTTGATTCATTTAAATGATCAGTACAAAGTGATTTGGACTTGAGGAAAATTAACCAAAAATGGGAATGAGGTCGAGATAGATACTCTGGGGTTGAACATTTGCAAATCTTGAGGGACATTCTTTTGCTGGACATTTTAGTCTTAACATGCCCTTGGATGAGCCGGTGAAGTTGGTTTAGACGGCAAACACTGCTTTCTCTCAAAAATAAAGTCATGTACTTATATCCAGTTATTGTTATTTTAATTGGAATAGTTTTAAACACCAGTCCTAAATATTAACTCTCAATTGACATCCAAGTTTCTTAGTCTCCATACATTTAGTAGAACTTGCTTAATAAGGTGACAATAAAACCAGTTCCAATATTTTCTGGAGTTAAAAGTTTCTTACTTTCTTTCCATAATTCCATCTGTGGTTTGCTATTGCAATTGATATTACAATCCTCATTTTCCCTATATTATTATATTTCTCACTTGTTGCTTGTAAATTACTTTTCCAAGTCATGGATTTTCAATGGTATTTCCTAGCCTAATTTATTTGACTTCTCAATTTACTTGAACTTTCATGCTTATCTGGTTCTTTTTAATTTTCAGGGAATTGCTATGAGAATTATGGGAAGAGGATGGGAATTGCTGCATGGAAATCCTATCTAGGTCTGTGTTTAGGAGCATGTCTGGCAAATGTCATTTCTGAGTTTGTCTTCAGTTGTTTTTTTGGTAATGTTGTGACTTTTTGGCTGTATACAATCTGATCAGATATAAGAAATTGCCATGTTGTTATTTTGGAATTCACAGCTTGAATTGGAATACGTAGGTTGACATATAATTGTCAGATTAAACCTATGATCTTGATAAATGTTGTGTGGGTCATTCATACTGTGTATCAACTTTTATTGTGGTGTGCAATGACTTTGAAACTTTGTGCCTGTATTTCTGCCACCATAGAGTCAATAGCATCTGTTGTACTCATTTCATGGATATTCCTTCTTTTACAGTAATATAATTCGTTATGTCATTGGTTTTTTACTGCTGTGCATTTGCTTTTTGAGATAGCATCTTACGTGTTTATAGTTGATTTTGGGCAGGAGACCTTCTTTTACTGACCTTAGGGAAGGGGAATTTTTGGTGGTAATTGATAAAATAAAATTGAATAGTTTACCTACGAAATGAACGATAAACTCAAAACGTAAGTAAACTAAACTGTGTTATGTGCTTAGTTTTTATCAAAGTTTTCTACTCTCAATCCTATAAGATATAATGGAGTAGGAAGTTCGTTCCACTCCTAGTCCTTCCGCATGTTGTGTTTTCAAGTCTAATTACTCTACTCTAAGTCTAATGAGAGATTTACGAAAAGGACAACTAGACTACGATGCAACTACCCACAAGATGCAACTAGTCGATTATCAGAACAACTATGGGAATGCTACGTTGATTCGATGATAAGGAGTTAGAGGGGATTGATTCCAAAGTAACTTCGACTTAATCCTATTAACGATTTAATCGTCGTAATCCGAATTGAGCTCGCAGCGGTAACAATTGGTTCTTCCTAATCCCTAATTACACGACATTCCTACCAATTCATAACTAGCATGTGAGCGATCAAACCCATTCTCATGGTGAACTAATCGTTTCTAGAGTGGAAGAGAAATTACGACGATTTCTACGATAATCGAATCAAGCTTTTCATCAAGGCTTCTCAACCCCTCTAATGGAGGTTTAGCCGAGAATCATTATGCAATCATTTCCGATTAAATTAAAACTAAACATGATATAAAGAATTGAAATTTACTAATCTAAATTAAACAATAATTAAAATCGAATTAATAACTAAGAATTGAATACCAAGTAATAAATGAAATCAAATCTAACACAATATAAATGACAAGAATAGAAATTGACAAAATAACTATTTTATTTATCTAATCAATCAAGAACAATGATTCAAAGACTTAATCTAAAACAAGAATTGAAAATGGAACTAAAACTTAATTAATCTACTGAAAACTAGATCTAGAATTATTTATATTGTTTTAGGTCTAACTAGCTACCATTAACTATCTACCATTCTCTACCATTATCAAAGAGCTAAGCTTTGGTTTTTACTTTCAAATCCAAAAATCGTGCATGGGCTTGGAGCCATGTTTTGGGCCAGAGAATCAGGCCCAAAACCCAATTCTTTCAGTCTAAAAAGGCCTCTTCAGTTGCAGTTGGCTTCAACAGACTTTTCGTCCACTTCTGCTCCTCTGATTGGGTCAAGGCTTGGACCATTGGAAAGCTCTTTCCGAGCCGGTAGTTTTGATATAAGGTAGGCCCCATTCCAAGGTCTTAGTGCAAAGATACGCTTCGGAAGTTCTGGCGACTTGTGTCTTTGTTTACGCGTGTCGACTTTTCACTTTTGACCGGGCTTTAGGAAGGCTTTGTCTTCTTGAATCTTGGCCTTTAATCACGGAACTACTTAGTAACCGACCTTTGCTCCTTTTATCTCGCTAAAGTGGCACATTTTCGCACATAATGGACTTTGAAACACGAAATGTATAAAAACACGTAATCGGTGTTAACTCTTAATTATTACTCACATAATTGGTCTAAAAGTATGATATTCTGAGGTTAAAACTACAGTTTTGGGCTCTTATCAAACCACCCCAAACAGCATTTTGCTTGTCCTCAAGCAAAGATGAGAAATTAGAATAAGTGACCAAAATGGAGTTTTATCTACTCGTTTGATTGAAGCGATTGCATTGACCATATCAACAAGGCCTTAAACCACTATGAATTCCCTAGTGGACGAAGTTATAGCCTCGTGAGAGTTTTCCGATGAAGGTACTCACAAACTTCATCTATACTACAACGACTAAAAATAAAGCTATTGTTTCCTTATTCATGCTCTAAATTAACTATACCTCTCACTAGCAATGCATATAGAGTAATCAAGTCGAAACCTAAGCTAATATATGCATAATAATAATCAATCATCTACAATAAACATATATACAATGAGTAATACTATGAAATGCCTAGCAGGTTAAGTTTTCAAACTTCGAAATAACGTCCTTAAATAGGTTCTCACAATAATAGTCAAGATACAACTCTGATTTTTCCACTCAAGTTCATTTACTCCGATTAATGCGGTGGGCACACTTTACCTTACAATTTCAATGACAACAAGGAAGCCGGAGTCGATCAAACACATCTGCCACTTACTATCACACTAACCTATTCCTAATTGAGCTAGAGGTCTTTATTAGGTGTTGCGGGGATTAGGAGATGGTTTAAGAAGGAAAGAAATGGATATTCAAAAAGGACAAGTCTGAGATAATAGAGTTTTCATATTATGTAACTTAGAGGAAACCTTGTTATTTTCTTTTGCTTCTATACTTTGTTTCCATCCTTAGCCATATTTTTTTTCTTTTTCTTTGGCTTTTGACTCCTTTTATTCTATTTTTTTTTTGGAAGTTTTTATTTTATTTCTATTTCTATTTTTCTTTTCTTTGGATGGAAACTTATTTTCTTTATTTTCTAAAGCAATTAACTAAATTTTGTTTGCACAGGTTTTTCTCTTCTTCTTTCTTCTTCATTCTATTCTCAGACTTATTCTAGATTGGGTAGGTTGAATTTTTTATTTTGTTTTGTTTTTGTAACAGGGTAAAGGATTTGTGGTTTATGAAAAGGCTAAAGAAAGGCTCGAGGGGCTTACTAGCGGAAAATAATTCATAGGTTTGAATTTCTGGCTATATCGATCTAAAGAGGGCCTAAATTCTTGCTTAGGATATGGTTTAGTGATCAAGCAAGTGGACGTGTGATTTCTCTATCCGGATTTTACTTCTCCCTTGTGTCATTTCTCAAATGTTTTATTTCATATAAGGCTTTAGGCTATATTCTCACGGGGTTTGTAGAATAAGTACTCTAGCCTAGATTTGAAACTTATGCTAACAATCATAGATACTCATGTAATATATTTATAGATAGATGCAAAGATTATTACCTACATATTAACCTAAGTTTCTAACAATTATTACGATGCAAAAGCTCATTGAGACTTCTAGATTGTTAAGAGCATAGAGAAGGAAAACAATACCACTATTCCTAAGTGTATAACATAACTTATTTATTTATATTTTTGAATTTTTGAAATTTTAACTAGAAAACAAATGCATATTATACATATCTATATCCTAACGGATGCCTTAATTACGCGTGTTTCTATGCCCCCAAACAAGAAGCATGCTTTGTCCTCAAAGTATTGTAAATAAAAGGGTAGAAAAATACCATTGAAGCGTGTGAAATTCGGGAACAATCTGCAAAACAAAGTTAGAACGCACTAATATAGGAAATAAAAACCGACGCGAACTCTATAACGAAGTTCTACCCATTATGGGGTTAACAAGAATGAAATTGCTTGGGACATAAGCGGACACTAACTAGAATGAAAACTTACCTTATCTCGCGATTACTCATCATCTTCCTCATCCTCTTCTTCCAAAAGAAGTGAGGTTCATTTGATCTGCCATGCCATGATAATTTGCCGGGCTTCCGCCATTTATCATCTATTATTGCTAACCTATTAAGAGCCACTTGGTCCGACGGGGTGTAGGGTGCAACTGATGAGGTTGTATCTTCCACCGCTGCCAAGTCATTACGCGGAAGGATCGAATAATACTATTGGTGGGTCGCATGATTAATGTCGGCCGTAATCCAATCCGTGAAGCGTGTACAAAAATAGGAAAGAAACATAGCATAATACGGAAACTAGAACAGGCATAAGAAGGAACTTATGCCTCATGCTATGGGATCGACCTAAACTAGACATCAAGGTTCGGGAAGGTCATGACACATACGCCCCGTGGCTAAAGCAAGGAAAACGCCGCAAGTGGCATCATTCACGTAAGAAAAACGCCATTCCCCTAAAATGTTTAGCATGATCCAAAACATAACAGTTCCTATGTTCATGGACGGGCTACCAAAAGCGGCGTTATATTCCCCTTAGTCCTCGATACGGAAAATGCCGCCCCATACGACTCATGCAAAAACTCATAAGTGTAGACATACATATTATCTACCCAATAACACCATGGGTCTTGTATTTCAGCCGGGCATAGCAAGTCCAAGAACAAATGCTAGCAAGAACACGGTAATTTCCATTGGTTCATTATCAATGTTGATGGAGAACACTTGTTCTCCATCCGGTCTTTCAAAGAAAATACAGTTAGCTCATTAAAAAATAAGATGTTAGTGTTGGAGAATAAAGTGCATCGAGGGTCTTACCATAAGCGGCTCCCATAACGTATGTGATAAACTTTAAAACCAAGCACCATAAGTAGTGCTTTGGAACAAATCTTCGAAAGACTATTCTGGTATCAATGTTGGAGATGTCATCTCAAAATTACGCTCTGGAATAGCTGCGAATGATCCGGAAACTACCCGCATAAAACTGGAATTTTTCTGGTCCACGGAAGTCAGGGCGCGAGTGCGCTCTGAAGATTTGGAAATCCAGTGTTTGAGCGCGGGTCCGCTCAACTTTGGAAGCTGAAGTCGCGCTCGACAAAAAACTGAAAAAAATTGCAGAGCAGCGAGTCTTTCGAGTTCTTGAAACTTCGGAAAATGAGGCGAAATGTGGGATTCGTGGGAGTGAGCGGTGAGTGATGGAGGTTAGGTGTATTGTGAGTTGTGAGTGTAGAATGTATGAAGTTTATATAGGTTTTAAGTTACTAAAGCGGATCGGAAGTTGCCAAAAGGTTTTACGGCGGTTCAGGAAATACCAAAATTTCCAAACCCGAAAGCGGAAACAACTCATTTTCTTGATTCTAAAACAAACCTAGTATCTTTTAGGTTGAATTTATGATAGAATCTACCTATTTAATCGATATTTCATCCTACCATGATACTTATTCATAGATATGCCTAAACGGCCATATTTTCACCTTGACTCCGCAATAAATTCTAAGACGAGGGTCATATAAAAATAATGCTGGAATAGATAAAACCACCCCCAAACAATTTGGGAAGGTGGGATCAATATTAAACAACCACGCATAATGAAAATAACCACATTATATTAAAATTTTCATTCGAAGTACATTTCACTACAAAATTCAAATTACGAAAATAAAACTTACATGAAAATAAATGACAATAATGAAACTACAAATAAAAATAGAACATCAAACGATACTATCCTAACTCCCTCAGATCGGGTAGCGGAGGGCACACGGTCCGGAGATGGCTCCCGAGCTCCCGATGGGCGGCACCATCCGATCCCTTCGGCGACGGCCTTCGTGCCTCGATGGTGTGTCCTCGGAAGGAGAATCCCCGTGAGGTGGGAATCGTGCAAGCATGTCGGTCCGGAACTTTCACGAGCTTCTAGCTCGCCCTCATATGTTCCCACCCTCATCATCCTCTCTAGGTAACGGATCTCGAAGTTATGATGGATAGTTGCCTGTCGAGTCCGGAGGTCTTCGTGAGATAGTGTTGAGTTTAACGATGCCACGATGAATCACAGCCACGCGTCGCGTCGACCAACACCTCTCCAAGGCATCCGTGATCAAAACAAGTCAAATCCTCCTCATCCTCCCGAGGCATTCTCGTTTCCCCATCCTCCTCGGCATTCTCATCTCCACCATCCTCCTCGTCTTCTTCTATCCTCGGGCAGCCTCCAAACCCGTTGGACACACTCCTTATAGATCGCGAGGGGTTTGGTGTAGGGTGATGTAAGACCTATCGACGCGCGAAGTGCTCTCAACTTCAAAGATGATCTTGGTTATCAACACGGGGAGAGGTGCAAAGCGGACTTCCCTACTCCCCTAATCATGCTAAGTAAAACTCCAAGATACTGAACTGGTACTTCTCGCTTACGGAGTATCCATAAGATGTGAAGGCAGTTCGGGCCGATGTCGCCGACCTTCTCCTTCCCAGGATGTTCCGACCAATCCATCGAGCTGCGGCCTTTTGGTTGGTCCTTAGGGATGCTCTGGCGAACACAATGCGATCTCGCATTTAGTTCCCCTCATCAGAATCCGCCGTTCATCAATGGCTCTACCCCATTATATTGGGACTCCGCGCAACGTGACATCGGATGGATTCTAGGCGGAATGCCTAGAATCTCAGCCAACAACCCAAGAGAGTCACTTTCTTCCTCCTCTTCGCCACCACAACAAAATCCTAGTCCCTTCCAACTCCCCGTATTGTAGAACCATCTAACTAAGTCTTCGTGGTAATAGAAGCGGTCGAAAGTACCACAAGCTATTCCATCTCTCCGATCATTTCACAATCAACGTAAACGGTAGCGAAGTGGTCACCGATAAAAGCTTGCTCACGTAAAATTCGGCGTTGTTGAGCCATTGGAAGTTTGAATACGGTTTTGAGGTTTGTAGAAGGTAAGGGGAAGCAATGAGGACACCTCACAAAAAAGAACGATGGTGGTGGTGGTGTGGTGGCGGCGCAGCACCAAAATTTTATTTTATTTTGATTTTCCGGTGGTTTTGTTGATGTAAATTGGTGGAGGTTGTGGGAGGCGGGTGCGGTTGGAGTCTATTTGGGTTGGGTCTTGATTGTGGGGTGGGTTAATTAGTTTTTTTTTTTTAAAGATTTTGTTTAAAGCTTTGTTAATGGCGGTTTGTAAAAAAAAACGATGAACTGATGGTGAAGGTAAGGGTGCGGGTGCGCTGTCGGTGGGCGCGGGTTGGGCCCAAGCCCAAATCAAAATTTGTGAATTTTTCGATTTTTTCGTGAAACTTCAAATCAAAATTGCCACTTCGTTACCGGTCCGATTTTTGCGAATGAGATATGGAAATGATTAGGAGAGAATTTCCAATCCAATGATCCATAAACCACTCTATTCCGACCATGGATGACATATAAGATAGTAGAAAATGCCTCGAAGTGCGTGCATGACGTACGTTATGCGAACGACTGAACTCTAAATTCATAGATTATGTCAACCCGAATCGGACTACAATTAAACGGCCTAAGCAATTCTAATGGGACATAAAACATTTTAGGACGGAAACACAAACACCCCACCCCCAAACAAATTTTTTACAACAAAGTTTCGAAAATTTGTTTTTAACAATGGGTCTTTTAAAGTCGATTCGAGACTTCCTAGATTACTATGTTTATTATTTTATATATATATATATATATATATATATATATATATATATATATATATATATATATATATATATATATATATTTATTATTATTTTTAAGAAAAAACAATGAGCAAGAAAGACATAATTCACCCCATAGAGAAACATGACTCAAAAATCCGAGAAAAATATGCAAGAGTAAAAAACGTGAATTATGTTAAATGTGGACTTAGGATCCGGTACTTACAGCCACACACTCCGTAGGGAGGGCCTGGTTACCTTAATGGTGCACTCACCAATATATGGAAATTAAAGGAAATACACCAAACACAAAAGTTGAGTCGTTTATAGTCAGATACTCGAGACTTTATCTAAACATATGTATGAACATGCAGTTTATCATATATCAACAACCGAAATAGTTGTGGATCATTCCATAAATAAATATCACAGAAAACATATCCAAACACAATCAAGCACCAGGATTTCCTATGACGCAACCTAGTGAAATGAAAGCGAAGTCGGATAACCCTATTACGTAACCTAGCATGCACCTTCTTTTTCATTTTTGAACGAGTGGGTGTTCTAGTAAATAAGTGTGGAAAAGTGAATGGTTGTGGAGAATATGGTCGATATGGATAAGTTGTAGAAGGACAGCATGTAAATAATGAGGATGTGGTTTTAGCACAAAACTCATTCATGGTGTGTGTAGGGACTGTTTCAAGTCTGAAAATGAAGGTGTCAAACGCTTTTGTCTTCTGAAGTATTTGTTTACTAGGTGGATTTAAAAATTATGAAGCCACGGAAGAAACAAAAGGATCGAAAGTGCAAACTCGAGATTCCTTTGAAAAGGGTGGAAGGAGGGAAGTCGAGGTGGATGTTGTGGAAAGTAGTTCTTGATAAGGTGAATTATCACCTGCTCTAAGAAACTCATCGAATTGCTCATCTAGATTGGTCATATCCTCGTTACTATGATAGTCCTCTACATCTTTGAGAAAGTCGTCTATCTCATCCTCATCCGTAATATGTGTATCGACTAGTGTAGGGATAGAAATGTTGGAGTCTGAACTTCCAAAGGAAAGAAATTTGGGCATATGATTATCAGGGAACGTGTTGTTGAAATAATCTCGAGCAAAGCTCTCGATCATGCTAACCTCTCCATCCATAGACGAATCGGGTAACTGTGTCTTTGTTTTAAAAACATTGACTTCAACAGCAAGATGGCCAAAAGACATGGATATTGAACCATCGCGCAATTAATGAGAAGCGCATTGGCGGTTGCCGAGGAAAGGACGCCTAAGATGATCGGGACAGAGTCGTTAACAACTCGGTCGAGGATGACAAAATCAGCGGATAGTAAAAATCCTGAACTTTTACCGTAACATTTTTCGACGACTCCCTTAGGATACTTAATAGACCCGATCGCCTAATTGCAACGCCATTTTAGTGGGTTGCATCTCGTCTAGACCTATTTGTCTATACAAATAAAACGGGAGTAAGTTAACACTAGTCCCCAAGTCAAATAAACGCCGTCGTATAAGAATCTCCTAAGGTGCATTAGATGGTGGGACGATTGTGGTCCTTGTACTTAACAATTCCATTATGTTAGGATAGAGTTGGGAATTGTTACGTTAAAAGGCGTCGTTTAGTATATTGGTCTTACGCCTAGTAGTACACAATTCCTTAAGAAACTTAGCATAGTGTGGTAGCTTTTTTAATAGCTCGGAGAAAAGGAAGGTTTATAGTTAGATTCTTGAAAACGCCCTTTAATCTCTTCATAATTAGTATCCCTAGTTAACACGGCTAATTTTTGTGGAAACGGTGGTTTCGTTTATATTTAGCAATGGTATCACCCGGATGTTTAACCGTGGCTTTTACGTTTCTTAGGTTGTGTTGTAATTGGTACCTCTACGGTGGAAAGCTCTCTTAGTTTCTATTTCGGTATCTAGTAAAATAGCAGGTGTAGGGGGCGGTGGTAGAAAACTATAGGCATAGTTACTTTGTTATCAACCATTCTGCCACAACGGAGAGTGGTGATGGCCTTTAGCTCACCTACATATTCATATTCATTACTAGTATTATCGGTTACCTCAAAGGCTGTATTTGTTGTTTTAGGATTAGGTATTTGGTGACCTGGAAACACACCTTTGGGTTGGGCTTTATCTTGAGCCAACTGTTGGGTTAAATTATTAACGGATTGTAGAATCTGTTGGTTAGATTGAGCCATGGTTTGGAAAAGTTTTTGGCTCACTTGTATGAAGGTGTCAAGACGATCCGATTGTGTGGGTGTAGTAGTCACGGGTGGTGTGACTAGAACTATTTCACGTGAATTATTTATGGGTGGATTTTGATAGTTATTATTTACCGGAACGATACCTCTATTAGCATTATAATTATTATAAATACCTTGACTTTGTGCTTGACCTTGTCGAGGTTGCATTTGGTTGTTATAATTATTAAAATTACCCTGACCTTGTCCTTGTCGTGGTGGAGCTTGGTTAAAACTTTGTGTTGGCCTAACATATTGATTATTGTACCCTGGAGGTGTGACGTGTTGGTTATTTCTTCAACTGAAGTTAGGATTTTGTCTCCAAGGGGCGTTAGGTTCACTATTAATGGAACAAGCCTGTTCATAGGGAATAAGACAGTGGGAGTCGGGATGCTCAGGGCTCCAACAGAAACTACATGGATTTGAATTTACGTTCATGATGGGGATAGGCTTTTTTGTTGAACGAAATGGCCTCTACCTTTTAGTGAGTGATTCGATTAGAGTTTTAAGCTCGGGTCGTGTTTAATTTCAAACATACGGGCGGCCTTAATCAGTATTAGAAGAACTAGCGAGATGTGGATATCATCACTACCCCCAAGTTGTTATTTCGCTTTAGTTTGATCCTCTAAAAATTTATAAGCCTCCGAGGCTCCTTTGCTTAAGAAACTACCCCATTTCATAATGTCTAGGACTTCTTTATGGTGGTGTAGAAGTCCTTTGAAAAGGCACGAACTAACGTGTCTTTCGCTAAGTTATGATGTGGACACTCTATAAGGAGATCGGTGAAACGATTCCAAGCCTCGAAAATGATTCATGAGGATTTTGTCGAAAAGAAATGAATCTTGGAAAGCATCTCATCCGTCTTTAGGGGTGGGTAAAAATGTTCCATAAACAATTTGAACAAGTTTAGCCCACGAGTCCATGTAATTAGGCGTTTTGGGGAGTTAACCAAGATGCCGCTTTATCGGCTAAGGTGAAAGGGAATACCCCGAGTTTAATTTGTTCCGCACCAACCGTAGGATGGTGGAATGTTGTTAGGACTTGTTCAATCCTACGATGTGTTGATAAGGTTTTCATGGTCTAATCCATGAAAACGGGTAACAAATTAAAAATATTTGGGGATTCGAAATCCCCATCGGGTCCGCTAGACGATGCAAGATTTGGGGCTATCGCTCAAGGCTTTTGTAGAAGTCGAGAGAGGAGTCTCTTCTTCGTCCGCATCAGGTCGTGATATGTGTGAAATAGTAGATAGAGGTGTAGTGGGTGGTATACTAGATAGACTTGTTTGTTGACGTTGTTGTGTAATTACGTTCGGTGTTTTGTTCGGGCCGGACCTTAATCTCATACAAGGCTAAAACCAAACTTAGCTAAACACATCAACACTCCAAACAATTTCGATATACTAGTATAAACCTCTAACGGGATATGCGAGGTGTGGAAGAAAGGAATACCTGATTGTGTCCTTGCTTCGCTTTATGAATAAGCGTCTTGTTTACGGCGTGTTCGGTGTATATAACAAGTTAGAACACGAAAAACTTGAAAAATCAAAGTTCGAGTCAAAACCTGTTGAATTAGGAAAACTTAGCAAAAGCGGGCTGGTGCGCTCTCATAGAGCGGTCGCTCCGTGTAATTTTCAAATTTACAGTGTTTTAGGTATGGTCGCGACTCCACGGGGGGTGGCGCTCGTGTTCCAGCTATAGAGGCGTATGTGCTCTCCTTATAAGCGGTCGCTTCAATGTATTTTTGTCCGGAACTTTTCAACGCTGAATCGGAAAACCACAGTAGGAATCAAACAAGGGTGAGTGGGTGAAATGGGACTTAAAGAAAAGTACTTACACTATGAAAACAATGTGAAAGTGAAACTAAGATGGCAACGGCGCCATTTGATAAAATAAAATTGAATAGTTTACCTACGAAATGAACGATGAACTCAAAACGTAAGTAAACTAAACTGTGTTATGTGCCTAGTTTTTATCAAAGTTTTCTACTCTCAATCCAATGAGATATAATGGAGTAGGAAGTTCGTTCCACTCCTAGTCCTTCCGCATGTTGTGTTTTCAAGTCTAATTACTCTACTCTAAGTCTAATGAGAGATTTACGAAAAGGGCAACTAGACTACGATGCAACTACCCACAAGATGTAACTAGTCGATTATCAGAACAACTATGGGAATGCTACGTTGATTCGATGATAAGGAGTTAGAGGGGGATTGATTCCACCGTAACTCGACTTAATCCTATTAACGATTTAATCGTCGTAATCGAATTGAATCGGCTCGAGAACAATTGGTTCTTCCTAATCCCTAATTACACCGGCATTCCTACCAATTCATAACTAGCATGTGAACGATCAAACCCATTCTCATGGTGAACTAATCGTTTCTAGAGTGGAAGGGAAATTACGACGACTCTACGATAATCGGAATCAAGCTTTCATCAAGGCTTCTCAACCCCCTCTAATGGAGGTTTAGCCGAGAATCATTACGCAATCATTTCCGATTAAATTAAAACTAAACATGATATAAAGAATTAAAATTTACTAATCTAAATTAAACAATAATTAAAATCAAATTAATAACTAATAATTGAATACCAAATAATAAATGAAATCAAATCTAACACAATGTAAATGACAAGAATAGAAATTGACAAAATAACTATTTTATTTATCTAATCAATCAAGAACAATGATTCAAAGACTTAATCTAAAACAAGAATTGAAAATGGAACTAAAACTTAATTAATCTACTGAAAACTAGATCTAGAATTATCTATATTGTTTTAGGTCTAACTAGCTACCATTAACTATCTACCATTCTCTACCATTAACAAAGAGGTAAGCTTTGGTTTTTATACTTTCAGATCCAAAAATCGTGCATGGGCTTGGAGCCATGTTTTGGGCCAGAGAATCAGGCCCAAAACCCAATTCTTTTCAAATCCAAAAGGCCTCTTCAGCTGCAGTTGGCTTCAACAGACTTTTTGTCCACTTCTGCTCCTCTGATTGGGCCAAGGCTTGGACCATTGGAAAGGTCTTTTCCGGGCGGTAGTTTTGACATAATGTAGGCCCCATTCGAGGTCCGAGTCCAAAGATACGCCCTAAGTGAAGTCACGACTTGTGTGATGTTTACGCCCATGTCGACTTTTTAGCTTTTGGACCGGGCTTTAGGAAGGCTTTGTCTTCTTGAATCTTGGCCTTTAATCCGGAACTACTTAGTAACCGACCTTTGCTCCTTTATCTCGCTAAAGTGGCACATTTACGCACATAATGGACTTTGAAACTTGAAATGCATAAAACACGTAATCAGTGTTAACTCTTAATTATTACTCACATAATTGGTCTAAAAGTATGACTGTTACAGGGTTAAAACTACAGTTTTGGGCTCTTATCAGTAATCTGCTTATATGTGAAGTTTCTTTGTTATTTCCTATTTTCCCTATAAAATTCAAGTCTTTACCTAGAAGTTAACTGTTGGCTTTAGTTATTTTGCTTGCTTCAGAATTCTTCTTGATCTTGAATTTAGTAATTCCTGGACTAACGATGAGAGAATGAAGTAGACACACAATATTTAATTCCACATGGAGAGGTTGAGGTAGGAAGTGTATCTTTACGACTTTATTGCCTCCCTTTTATGTGCTTGTGAATGGGTCTCCAGATGGTTTCTTTAAAAGTACTATAGGTCTTGGGTCTCTAATCTTGCTCTCTTCTATTGTAGTGGAGGTTTTGAGTATGATGCTATCTGGGGTGAACTATATGGGTGTTTTGTTAAGGTTTTAGAGTTGGTAGGGAGGATGTGTGCATTCCTCATCTTTTATATGTTGGTGACGCCCTGAATAACTCCCACCGAAAACACCTTATTTTTTTACAGCGCCCCCCACCCGTAGCGGAGCCAGGAAATTAAGTGAGGGTGAGCTACCCAGACAACCAAGTATACCAAAAAAAAAAGAACTCATTTTTTTAAAACTAACATTTCGAACCCAATCACAAAACAGGTATAAGATAAATATCAAAATTCATATAAAATGATAGCAATAAATGTATTATAAAAAAGAAAAAAGAATGTAGGATGTTTTCGTAGAGTGTAACTATATATGTGTTTGGTATTTCTTGGTTTTCAAATATGATGAAATTTGTTGTTTAATG
Source organism: Coptis chinensis (assembly GCF_015680905.1). Lineage (NCBI taxonomy): Eukaryota > Viridiplantae > Streptophyta > Magnoliopsida > Ranunculales > Ranunculaceae > Coptis > Coptis chinensis. The sequence goes on from NC_141456.1 coordinate 46,348,092, forward strand.
TTGTTATATGTGATAATTGACGATAATAAATGTTAAAAATTTGGAAATTAATCAGAAATCGGATTGGATTTTGAAAACACATCCAATTCCTATTCAATTATTTTTTTGAAAATTCGAATATCGGAATTTCAGAAATCGAAACACAAATATCCTTACTAAATTCGGAAAAATATCAGATTGGATTTCGAAAAAATTGGATTATCGGAGAAAAATGGTACCCCTATCAGAAACAATGGATGAGTAGTCACAAGATATGGTCCAACCAAAACTTTGGGCATAGCGATCCTTACTAGCTAGAAACAACTTTATTATGCTTAGGTTATGCAAATATGATGCAGCAAAAAATGGAACTTATTCGGATCAAATCCTCAAGGAATTATCAATTTGGTTTCGTTATGAGGCAAGTTCAGATCACAAGGAGATTTAAATTGGATAACCAAAAGAATCAGATTCAATCTTTTGTAAATCGACGTACTCCAACCGAACATGACCACTATTTTGTATAGATAAAATAAGAATTGAAGCGCTTTCAACTAAGAGTGTTGGTTTGAACCTAGCAAAAAAATGTGTTGGATTGGAATGAATTTACGTAGTAAGCAAAAAACCAAAACCAGTGGAGCGATGGAGCTGAGAGAGAGTACGTGAGGGTTAGTAGAAGTGAGGGTGGGCCAGGGTGTTACCCCTCGTATTTAAAAGGTTAAACTTATTTACTAGAAAAAAATAAAATAAAATCTGAGTTGACTCACTTTTCTCCCCCATTTCAATCAATATCCAAACCAAGTCCCAACCAGCCCAAGCTACCCATTACTCCGGCAGCCAGACTTGGGTTTTTCAATTTTTCTTTTTCATACACGTGGGTTTTTTTTGGTGGCCTTGAGAGGGGAATTGAACTAGTGACCATTGGGGAGCAAACCCAAGGCCGGACCATTATTCTATTCATTTGAAATTGCAAGGAGAACATAGAATCATAGCATCAAACTAAGATGAGAATCATAAGATATAAATCATCCAAAACAAGAGCCAATATATATTTGAAAGTAACAACTCTCTACATTTTGAGCAATTTCAAGTGAGTTTTAAATCCTAAAAACAAAGCATAGCAATTCTCTTTTCCTTTTCTTTAAAAAAATCATAACAAAATATATAAAATAAAAACTAAAAAAATGGAAGTATTCCTATCCAACCCGAGGATTTTCTTCTTGGATTTATAAATCCATAGCATAATTCAAGATAAGAAAATGCTCATATGGCAGTCAAATTGAACGAAGTGTTGATATGTCAATCTATACTCAATTTTAGTTCCCATGGGATTGCGCTTGTGCTGAAAAGAAATGACTGCTGCCTTGGAATCTGATCCCACCCAAAGATGTTACATCCTCTTTGGACTGCAACTTCAATTCTTTGAAGAGTAGTCTATGTTGCTTCATGCTAGATTGACGAAGCATTTACCTTAAGGATATGTGTCTGCAAAAAAACTGCTCAAGTCAATTTTCCATAAACTAAAATTCTCCTTTTCAAGCGTCTAAAACCTTCACCAAGTCTTCTTGTTCCGCATCTGCATCACTGTAACAATGCTCCAGTGTACACTTACCAGCATAAGCTTGTGCTAAGAGGTCTGAGGCTACTCCTAAGACCTTACTCCTCATACGAACAAGCAAACTAGATGGCTATGTGAATGGCATTAACTCGACCCCTGATCAACTTAGACCACCAACCTTAAGAAAAAAAGATGGCATATCCTGTCCCTTGTGGAAGAGCAGAAGCTTGTTCCTTGTGTTAATGAATCTGCTACTAGCTTGCTTCCCCAGCATAAAACCTCCACCTTTCTCAAATTCTATTAATCTCCTAATGGCAGGATAATCAGGTTTTAACCTACTCCAAAGAATAAGAGCAAAACTTACTCCTAAGACCTTATCCCTCATACGAACAAGCAAACTTGATGGCTATATGAATGACAGCAACTTAACTCCTGATCAACCTAGACCACCAACCTTACGAAAAAAAGATGGCATATCCTGTCCCTTGTGGAAGAGCAGAAGCTTGCTCCTTGCGCTAATGAATCTGCTACTACTAGCTTGCTTTCCTTGAAAGCGTCAACCATGGAATGATCAATGAACACGCCTACCTCAACAAATTTGTTTTTGAATGCCAAAGTGTAGCTAAATTAAACTGTGATAACAATCTAAGATTAACTTGGAGAATAATTCCAAAATGAACTTTCTGACACTCAGATTCAATACAGATGGAATACCTTGAAAGAGAACAAAGGTTTCAGCCATAAAGTTGTAGATACCCTACTCGAAAAAAGAGGAGAGAAAGTAACAAATAGAACCTGACCTCCATTATTCGAATTACTCTTCCACCTTCTGCAAGCTCTGGTTACTCCATGACAGTACAATGAATACTATATAATGGGAGGTCTTGACTATTTAACAAAAGCACCATCACTAACAAGTGTGGTAAGATGCTAGATGTAGACATTGCTAGGAGCAAGATAAACTAGAACAAAAAAGAACTTAAATTTCCAGCGTAAGACTTGAGCAATTTTCAGAATAAATTTGTGTCATATCTAGCCAACAATTTGGTTTATTTCTTGCCCATTCTAAGATAGATCTAATGTGACTCATCTTAAAATCACCTTAGAAAACCAATGACCGTTAATAATAACATATATTCTGCAATTTCCTTTAATCCAAGCAGATAGAAAGATGCCCAGGAAGAACAGGAATAGAGAAAGAGACATATAAACCCCGTTAATTGCTTTTGATGTGTTCTGTAGTTGTGAAGATGGAAAGAAAAAAGAAAAACCACAAGTTCATCCTGATTCCTGGCTTAACTAACCAAGAAAAATTACAATGTACAGCCTTTTACTATATATTAGCGGAGGCAATTAAAACCACTTAAACTAGTTCTATAAAAAAATAAGAATGAGGATACTTTTCTATGTAAACAGAAATAACAAAATGCAACTAATGCCTAATGCCTTATTGCCTTTAAGAGAGGGTTATAACAATTACTAACATGTGTCTATTCAGAGGGCAGGTGGATGAGACCATTCTGCATCTTTTTCTCTTCATTGGCTCATCAGTCATCACCAAAGAATTTTGGCTCTCTAATGAGCATTGTTCCAAATCACAGATTCACAGTGCTTGTGTTTCACTCATTTATCCACCCTTGTCACCTATCAAGTGTTGCATCCAATGAATTGCGACAGTTGTGAATCTATGCAAGCGTTGAAGGAACACCAATATGATTGACCAACAAAAAAGAGATCAGTAAAAGAGAATATGCACTTATTTATTGGTCTTTTTTTGAAGAGGACTGCTCAGTTTTAGTTGAAGTAATTGGCTTCTTAAGCTGCACTCCTGCACCTGTAGAATATGTGTTCTACTCAATACATCCCCACATTCCTCAATTAAAGCTCTTTCTCTGCTGATCACCCCTGAAAGTTCTGAAATCATATTATCCATGTCTTCACCCTTTGGTAAAAAGCTTTCAACAAAGGAAGACATATGTTCCATCACGTTTGAGGCTGAGTTCAGAGCTCTTCCCACCTCTTCATTGTCGGCCCTCACATTCCCAGTAACTGGAAGTCGAAGTGATGCGTCCTGCAGCGCTTTGATTGCTCCTCCTAGAGAAGTTGAATAATCATCTTCCAAAGTAGACCATTCATCCAAATATGGCAATTGAGCTTCAAGTATGCTCGATAAAGTTCTCTCCTTCTTCAGCTGTCTAAGTTCAGCATGCTTCTTATTGACAGAATCATGCAGATCGGTTATTCTTTTGGCAAGAGCATAAAGTGATCTGTTAGCTGCAGTTGACTGAGCATTCATCGCAGCCTCAGCTTTTGCATTAGCATATCTCCATTGCAAATAACGGTTTTGAAGCATACGTAGAGCATGGACTTGTTCCAGATGATTAGAAACCTTTGCTTTCCTCCCTTCTATCCCAACCTTTGCATTCGAAGGTTGCGGCGGCAAAGAAACACCATTTAATGGTCTATGGACAAACTTTCCAACCCCCAAAAAGGATTGTTCACAACTCGGCAATGGTGAATTCAAAGAACGGTAGCAAGAAAATGCATTAACCTTAGGAGTATCCCTGTTATGTGCCAGAAACTTAGAGGCTATATTCGGCAACAGATCTGTCTCTGGCATAGAAGACCTGAAATCTGGAAGGGACCGCATCTTGGAACTTTGAACTCGAACAGGACTACTGTATCTACCTTCCTGATCAGTAATAGAGAATGTTTTGACCTCAGAAGAAACACTTGATAGCGAAACTTTCCCAACATTCTCTGCACATCCAACATCTGAGTCTAAAATGTTTTCACTCACAACCTCGAAATCAGAAGACCCATCAGAAACCGGATTCCCAATTTTATTACTAGTACCCATCCCATTCATCTGTACTAGCTTCGCAGCAGCCGTGGACGCTGCTGCAGTGACAGAAAAATTAACCGATGACCTCAATTGTGCTACTGGAGTATCTGGCCTAGATCGCGCAAGATTACCACTTCTCATCGGAATCATGTTATTACAATTCTGCTGGTCTACACTACCTCCATTCTCCTTAAAAAGCCTCACACCCTTCCGCCGCTGTTGCTGGTGCATTGTGTTTACTTGTCTGTTAAACGTTCCCAAAGGTGTATCAGAACTCCTAATCATCATCTCATTTCTATTCTCGTCCCCCTCCGTTGACTGCGACTCTCTTCTCTGCGCAGAATGTGACCTTGGCTGATTATGATGATGGTTATTAGACGCCGAAGAATTCAGCGTAGCGTGCTTGGAAGACGGCAAATGAAGATCCCCAGACGTAACAATCGGCGACATAAATCTAGAGCTAACCTCCCTCACTCTTGGTCTCCTAGGTGGAACTGGAGCTGGTGTCTGCAATTGTTGCTTCTGCTGCGTTTGGCCTGGTAAAACCGCGCAAACTTTCGCCATTTTTTTTTTCTAATACAAAATAATAAATCAATCAATAACAAGTTATAATTATGTGCCCATCTCTTAATTTAAATTTACAAGAATTAGTAATAATACGTGAATCGATGAGTTAATAGAAATGTTTTGAGACTAACCTTGATTGCCACGTGGTCGATCCCTGGGGAAGAAAAGAGAGTCGAGCAAGATTGAGAAGGAAGAGAGTGTGAGAGAGAAAAGAGGGGAAGGAATTTTTGTGTGTTTTTATTAATAATATGAAGCCGTTGCTAAATGAAAACCTATAACGTTGGTTTTCATCATTTCAAAAAGGAATGAGGAAATGATGAGCAACGGTCTTTTATTTGGGTAGTGTTCTGCTGGACCCTCACGTTCTTTTTCCGTGTCCAAATCATTTTTTTTTTTTTTGTGAGCGCATTCCTTGTCAATATTATTTTAATTTATTTCTCATAATCAACTTAAACATTGCAATGTCCAATCGGTTTTTATGATCAAGAAACGGATCAGTTTATGTAAAAGGTCAACGGTTCAAAATAATTGACCATTGCAATACTCTAACTTTTAATTGCGAGCGCATAACACATTTTAACTGTAAGACTGCACTTACTTGTCAATTCAAATGGCACCCTAAATGAACACTATCAGTTACTTAAAATATGAGTAGACTTGTGATTCTTGAGTCTAAAAAAATTGTGGACGTAGAAGATGCTCTTATCTACATTGATCATTCTGATTTGTGGTACTTGAAATATTTGTTAAAAAGATGATTTACCTCATTTGGAATCAAGACCCAGAGAATGTTGGATAAAACGGAATCACTTTTCTAACAAAATAAGAACACCATGCTTGTTCGATCCCACCCTAACCACCTTTCCTCACTCTCCCCTCTTGCCAAGTCAGCATTCTGTCACACCAAATCATCCAAAACCAAGAAAGCCAAAACCATAGCAAGGCTCATAAACAAACAAGCATGGTCACAAACTCTTGACTCTTCTCTCAGTCAATTCTCCAAACACCTTTCACACACAACTGTCCTTCAAACCATCCGCCTTATTAGAACATCTTCAAAAGCACTTAACTTCTTTCATTGGGCTGAAACCAATCACTACACTCATAATGACCAATCTTACTTTGAACTACTTGAACTACTTGGTCGAACGCGTAACCTTAACGCGGCTCGTAACCTACTTTTTTCCATTGAAACTAAGTCTAAGGGGAATGTTAAGTTACATGATAGGTTTTTTAATAGTTTGATTAGGAGTTATGGTCAAGCTGGATTGTTTCAAGAATCATTGAAACTTTATATGAGAATGAAACAAGTAGGGGTTGCTCCTTCTGTTATTACGTTTAATTCCCTGTTTGCGATTTTGCTTCGTCGTGGGAGGACTAATATGGCGAAAAAACTGTTTGATGAAATGTTATCTAGTGGTGTTTCACCAGATGTGTATACTTTTAATACTTTGATTAGAGGGTTTTGTATGAACTCCATGGTCCATGATGGGTTTCGGTTTTTTAAGGAAATGGCACAATATCAATGCTACCCAGATGTTATTACTTATAATACGCTTGTTGATGGATTGTGTAGAGCTGGAAAGGTGAAGATTGCGCATAATGTCGTAAAGGGTATGTGTAGAAAAAGCTCGAATTTGAATCCTAATGTTATTACTTATACTACATTGATTAGAGGGTATTGTGAGAAGCAGTGCATAGGTGAGGCTTTGGATGTGTTTGAGGAGATGGTAAGATGTGGAATGAAGCCTAATAGGATTACTTACAATACACTTATTCAAGGACTTTGTGAGGCACAAAATTTTGTTAAGATAAAGGAAGTTTTGGAGGAAATGATTGGTGGAGGAGAATTCACCCCGGATACGTGTACATTCAACACGCTGTTGAATGCTCATTGCAATGTCAATAACATGGATGAGGCTTGGAAAGTTTTTATGAAAATGAGGGAGTTAGGAGTTCAACCAGATTCAGCTTCGTATAGTATATTGATTCGGAATTTGCATCAGAAAGGGGAGATAGAGAGAGCAGAAGAGTTGTTTGATGAGCTTTCGGAGAATGAGATATTAGTTCATGATGAAGGTTGTGTACCTGTTGTTGCGGCTTACAATCCAATGTTTGAGTATTTGTGCGCAAAGGGGAAGACCAAGAAAGCTGAGAGAGTGTTTAGGCAGTTGTTGAAGAGAGGTAGACAGGACCCTCTAGCCTTCAGAACATTGATCATGGGACACTGCAAGGAAGGTACATTCGAAGCTGGTTTTGATCTTTTGGTCTTTATGTTGAGGAGAGATTTTGTGCCTGATGTGGAGATATATGAGTCCCTAATTGAGGGGTTCTTGCAGAAGAATGAGCCTACTTTTGCGCTCAAGACTTTAGAGAAGATGTTAAAAAGTGCCCATCATCCCAGAACTTCTACATTCCATTCTATCCTCGCAGCCTTTGTAAAAGAGAATTGTGCTCGAGAAGCCGCTTCTCTTGTTATGCTAATGTTAGAAAGAAAAATCCGACAAAATATCAATCTTTCAACAGATACTGTGGTTGTGCTTTTTAAGAGTGGCCTCAGAGCTAGTGCATTCGAGATTGTTCGGTTGCTTCATAACAATGGATATTTCACAAAGATGGAGGAAGTGGTGGGTTTTCTTTGTCAGAGCAGAAAATACTTGGAGGCACGAGAAATGTTATTGTTCTGTCTGGAGAAGCATCAGAATGTAGGCGTTGAAATATACAACAAAGTTATTACTGGGCTTTGCAAAACTAAGAGGGCTGCAGAAGCATTTAGTCTGTACTATGAGTTAATAGAGAAAGGAAACCAACCTAGTCTGAACTGCTTGGGAGGTCTGAAAGACATTCTAGAAACCGAGGGAAGATTGGATGAAGCTGAATTCGTATTGAAAAGGATGAATCAGAAGCATTAGAAAATAAAACTTTGGGTCATTAATGTGCTGCTCCAAAACATGAGTTCGTGGTGATGAGATGTAGCTATACATCTAACCATACCTTTTAACCATTTCATAATGGTGATACCATTAATGCCGGCAATTGTAGAACCAAGTGAACTCCCAGCTAAACACTTGTGAGAAATTGGAGTCCAGTAGAAATTGTAGTGGATTTTCGAAGTTAATTTTGAGAGGTATTGATTAATTTGGAAACCTTTGTTAGCTACACAACCACTCTGGGAACATATTTATCTTTTATGGTAATATCTTCTGTTGCACCTGCACTCACCTTAGGCTGGTTCTGCCCCTTAAAGCATACAATTACAAGCACTTTTGACATTGTCTTCGGTTTTTGACACACAGCGGAATAGGCAGATCTCTTTATTCATTGTACTTGATCGCTTAATAAGAGGATCATGCAGTTAGCTACACCATGAAGAGTACAGTTGCCAGTTTGGACTCCAACAAGGGAAGTCGGGTAAGATAATAGTTTGGACTCTCAAATAATGAATAGTTTTTTATCTCTTAGAATCGGATTTTGATAACTTGGTACCTGCCAATAAAACTACTATACTCGAAGTACTTGTTCTGGATTTAAGTGGCGTGAAGAGAGATTGGATAAATGAGATACCATGCCTTCTTACCAAGTAATGCCAAGTTTTAAATCTGTAAGTCTTTTCCTCCAAAAACCCCGAAAGGCAATTGGACTGCAAGTCAAGTCCGAAGAGATAATAAAAGTTTCCATGATTATTGAACCAATACGAAGATTCTTCTTATTTGCTCCATTTGCTAATTGCAATTAAGGCTGTGCTTGTTTGTCTCTGAAAATGTTCATGTGAAGTTGAGCTACAGTATGGATGCTTTTGAAATTAGTATAGCTCAAATTTACAAGGAATTGTTTACAGGCAAACAACCACAAGCATTTAACACACGACATAAGTACGGGATCTAAAAGATGGAGGAAAAAGCAAGAAGACGGTTTAGGAAGGACCCCTTTAAAACACTTTCAAGCTCTAAACAAAGCACCACATACATCGTTTGTTTAAGTTATAATTACATTTATAGATCACAACACTTGGTTGGTTTATACGGTGCCATAGAAGCTCTATTTTATTGAACTTTTCTTGAAATGGTGCAAGGTAATTCTGCATCCAACCTAAGCAAACTGGAGACTAATAAACTTCATCGCCAAGTTTGGCTGAAACAGCATATGACTACTATCTTTCCGGATCACAAAGTCATTTACTTTAGTTTGGTTCCGAATGGACACTGAAAAAGTAGAAAACAGATTTTGCAAATGGGAGGAAATTGTTTCCTATCTTTGTCTCCCATGGCTCGCAGGTAGAGAGGAGAGATTTGGAGACCCCCGAGGTTTCATAATCCTTGATCCAGTACTCCCGAGCTAAATTCAATTAGAACAAACTTTCATGTTTTAACCAAACCTATGTTGCATGGACTCGGACACAAACACAGACACAGCTATTCGGTTATATCTCTAAAAAGTAGGACGTGGACGCGGCAAAAGACACGGAAATTAATTAATATTTATAATTTTATTTTATATAAATTAAATATTAAAAATTACATTAAATATATCAACATTCATAAATTCAAAACTATTCAAGATAAAATAGCTACAATATTAAGTTCAATATTTCCTAATCAAACTTTAAATACATATCATGAGTCTTAACAAAACAAAAATAGGAAAAATTAAGTTTTTTAACATTATTTTGATTTATTTTTTTTTTTTTTTTGGGTCAAAATCCGCATCGTGACCATGTTGACCACATCCTGATCGTGTTTTGACCCCTGTCCGGTTTAGTTGACCGTGTTGGACGCGCATCCGACTCAGTGTGCCCGTACTTTAGAGAACCAAACAGACAGAATCCAAATTCTTGTTAAATCAATTCATGTAATGTAAAAACTAAAAACTAATCAAGGAATCTTTAGAATCTGATTTCGGCGAACACCAAGCACAGCCTACAGAATTTCACATTCATTTTTTCAGTTTTTCCATTTTCCCTCTTTTTTTCATGTTTTCTGTGGCTCTGTTAGTACCATAGAAACAGGTCGCGACATAGAATCAACTTTTCACATATTGTTTTATGATTACAGCGAGTGATTGGAATCAAATTTTCTAAAATCGAATTTACTAAAAGCTGTGCCAAGCATATTAACACTCCCAGTTCAGCCACATTTTGGGTAAATATGACATTACACATTGCACTAACTTTTGTCTGTACAAATCCTTCTATAGAAAGCTGAAAGCAAGCTTCACCTCTCTTCCTGATTGTGAAGTAATAAAATTTGTCAGATCATAAATGGTTATGACCTTTAATGATGAAGAAGTACACATTACAGAGAAACTCTAAGACCTTGCCCACTAACTGAGAAAAATACAATTGGATGATACATAATTCGTATGCTACAATAATTACTGTGGGACATATCCAAGCCAAAATACAAAGGCCACTCTAGGGCACATACTACTTCCACTTTCGGGCTTCTTGTTCCACACAAACCTAGCATTAGAGAGCCAATGTCTTCTTCTATGTACAATAAGACAGTTAGTGATGTATTTTGCCTACATTTGTACTTTATCAGGCTTCTGACATATCTCCTTATCAGCATAATGAACAAGCCTCCTCAGTCTCAAGATCATATCACAATGTACAGGCAGTGCAGTTCGTCTTTCCAAGTAAGCTGGACTGACTGTCATCCATGACAAAGCATGAAGCTCTGCAGCAACAGATCCAAGAATCAAATTGGTTTCAATCTCGTGGTCTCTAGCATCTGAATTCAGACTTCTTCCATGTTTAACACTTCCTCTAACCATCTTCTCAGGAGGTACGTTGCTACTTCCATAGTAGTCAACTAGACTGACAGATAGAATCGAAGGCCATTCTTCTTTCATGCTGCTTCTAGAGTCCTTCCGGATAGATGGAACTGCTTTTGACACCACAAACCCAGTTGATAGAGGAATAGAAGAACCTTTGCTGTGTAGGAGATGAGCAAGCGGTGGGGAATCGGAAGTTAAACATGTTGGTAGTTGCAAAGGTGTTGGAGGGAGGAAGTGCATATTAGAAGGGATTAAAATGTAAGGTGTGGGTGTCGAACCAAGAGATTTTACAGGGCTGAAACCTTCCAAGTATCCCAATGGACCTGTAGCAGCAGCACCTTGAGCTCCACCTGCAGAATAGCTTGTTAGTCATACCACAATGTTTCATGCCAAGTGATTTGTCCAATTTAAGTGTACTAAAAAACAACCTATAAGTTTGATAACACCAGATTGACCATGATGCATATCTTGATAACTGATACTAAAGTCGTGACAGCTGGGTAACTAACCCACCATCTGATGCAACAACTACTTGTTAGAATCAAATTATTTGTCCAAACTCTCATTCTAGTCATATATGTGATAGAGGTGAATAGGTGATGGTCCAATCAGTAGCAGTACACTTTCAAAAACAAGACTAGACAATCCTTTAGGAGCCAAGTCCACTACAACTTTTCACTCTTCATACACAACAAATGTTTGAAGGGATACCCAAAATACAATCAGTCAGAAGGCAAAACTTACGAAGGTGTCAGGAGGCCGACTGGTCAAACCTTAGGGGTTTGGGGCACAAGGTCCTGGATCAATTCCCAGCTTCACCAGGGGAAATGTGGTTTACACAAAAAGTTATACCAATAAAAAAAAAACACGAAAACTGCAAAAGTTCCAGAAGCATAGCCCCTTGAAATGTCATCCTGATTATTTTCAAAAATCGTTCACAAACATGCACCATAGCTACATAATGGTGCTCTTTGAACCCCTCCATCTCTCGCTCTCTCTCTCTCTCTACTGCCAAAAGCCCACCTAGTCCACTAAACAATTTCATCTCTTACCTTCGACCTCAAACCTCAACACAGAAGAAATAGCCCTACTGCGAAAGAAACGAATTCTGCAAAAGAAACGAATTGAAAACTCTCTTTTTGACTGAACAAACTTAACGACGTAGCATCATCAATCTAACCTAATCAAGTCCAGATATATGTTTGATGAACTTCTGTGGCCATGATTGTCTATAATGTCACCAAGGGTGTAAATACAAAATTAATTAAAGCCCCAGCCACTAATTTTAAGGTATTCTGAATTTCCAGTTATTTCTAAAAGTAAATTCCGATATTCCAGTAATTGGCAAAATCCATATTGCAATGTGACCTCTCTCTTGGATGAAGTATTAGAGACAATAATAATAGACATCTACTGACTTTGTGAAGTTTGTGTAAATGGTCAAACCTTCTGCTCAAATGTACTAGAAAATTTATTTACCACTTACAGATTCCCTGTGTTAATCGTACTTTATTTGTAACAAGCAATTCTATTGTTATTTTTGTAATTACCATCAGTTATCATTAATAGTATTCTATGTTGTTGTTATTTGTGTGGAGTTTTTTTACTCTTTTTTTCTTTGTGGGGGGCGCATGGGAGCGTGCTTCTCAGTGATAAAGGATGACTAAAAGTAACACACTTTATGGAGAAAGAACTATTAACCAGTAGTTACATTTCTCTCAATGGACACAATTTCTACATATATTCTTCAGCTAACATACCTGGTAAAGATGTGTCTGCCTGAAGGATAAGATTTAGGGAATGGTCAATAGAAACTCCAACCAAACTGATACTCTGTACCCACTGAAATAACCCCCTTGAGCTATCGGCAGTTGCTTGTCCCCCCATAGGCTGCTTTCTTGAGTTGGATTGTCCTAAACCACCCTTCATAAAGCTAGAAGCTTTTGTTTGGGGACTATACATTGAAGGGCTAGGTGAGGAAGGTAGCACTCTCTCTGGAATCAAACTCATCTCTTGCTGATGCAAAGAGTTCCCATTACTAGAAGATATGCCATCAGGCACAGATCGTCGAAGATGCAGAGGCCACTTCTTTACTTCATTTCCACCAATCAAGTAAATGGCTTTCTGCCACTCTGTTGACATCATACATAACAGACACGTTAGATATTCATAGATGACAAAAGAGATGGAAATGGGAAAAAATACAGTTACAGTTCTTGATACCTTGGCGTTCAAGCTCATAGAAGCATCCAATGCGTGTTATAATGATGTCTCTAGGCTTGACAGCACCACCATCAGGGGATGAACAAGATAGTATCTGGCAACCTTGCTGTAGAACTTGAACAAAAAGACACTGGAGACCTTTTGTGTCTTGTCGGCTCCCGATGCCACCAAAAGGGAAGATCTGACTGTCAAGATATTCCCCCCTAGAATCTGTCCACACACAGACTAACCAACGCCAGTCTTCAGTCCACCCATAGCAACAATGAAGACTTGTCCCCTTTGGATGGCTAGGTACAAAGCAATCTGTATCTGACCCATCATGCAAAGAGCTTGCTCCACTCTCTGCACCTGAAGTAGAGCTTTGCGTAAAACACCCACTGTTACCATCATCAACAGATGGTCTCGGTGAATCTAATGTTACATTGCCATGACATGTTGCTGAAAGTCCCTGCTCTACAGAGCCAGGTTCGGCCAGTATAAAAAATGGTTCAAACAAGTATTGGGCATCATCTTGAAAAGATTTATTTACTGATCTGGTTTGGTCACAACTCAATCCACCTGTATTTGACGCCTGCCAAGTATTTTCCCAAGTCCCTGCTCTCAAGCTGGTATCAAGTTCACCTTCTTTTGGGAGAGATCCCGTGATTCGAGGAGCAATACAGTGCTTCCACATTCCCGAAATGGGAGAAGCCATATGCGTCAAAGTCGGCTGAGGTCTAACTGAGACACCAGGAGCTTGATTTACATCATTACTAGATACTCGAGCAAGGCGCCGGGACTTATTGTAAACAGTAAATGCAATTTCCTTCAGAAGGACAAGCTCATTAAGAGCTGGACTGGTTACCCTAAGAATGGATTCTACAGTTACAATCTGCAGGACCAATTTAGGAATATTGAAACCTGACAGTGTAAGGATATTTGATACTGATGCTTCATCCGCAGCTGCAGAGCAGCTTAGGGCTCTCCCAACTTGAGTGTGTAATAGGGATCTCCTCTCTTTATCTGATGAAATTAATGTTGATCCAAGTGCAGCGGATGACTCAATCACAGTCTGCAGAACTGCAATAGGCTCAGGAAACGGACAAACGACGTAGATTACCTGAATCATGTGACCAACAACGAGACAATAAGAGAAGGGAAAACTATCCTAGTTCCGGTAAGGCGGTAATTCATTAGTACCAAAAGAAAACATCTGCAAATAAATGAAAAATAGATGTTCAGTTATTCACTGATGTAACAAAATGTGAGATCAATTGGACCTTATTTATTTTCTGTCCTCTTCATTTATTTGGATAAATTCATATTATTTTCAGCTGTGTTTCATTGAGACGGAAATAATAGATAACAGTTCTTCTGTTCCCTTGCTTAAATCACTTGGTATAATTAAAGGCTTAATAGAAAGCTTGGTAATGATTCTCCTTTTCTTTTAGGGACATGGATTATTTTATGTATGATCTAATTTGAATTGTACAACATTGTTAATATATGCAGGATAACAATTAATAAAAAAGCAGTGTAAAATATTATATCTTTCAGCAATGTGTAATTAGACCATAACTATCACTTGAAAATGAGGAGATCTAATGCGTGTATTCTCGGATTCCCGGTACAATCTTGTTCTCACTCCATGTATATTGGTTTTTGTTCCCACCACCTATATACATTCAACGAAAAAAGCAAGTGGAAGTTGGCGAAATAAGTCAATTAATCTTGCAAAAATAGTTCTTTTGAGTTTAGTTTTTTCTTTTAGAATTTCATTCAAAAATGAGTATATTAGCTTCCAAGAAAGGGGAATCTGTATGGCATTTGCATCGATACTATGACATCAAACTAGGATGGCACCCTTAGCCCATGCGTCATTTGCTACCCGTCCTTCCACCCTCCTAGCAACATATGAATATATCATGCAAGCGACACACTAAAGATCACCATACCCCAAACTAAACATGATGTCTTGATAGTTTAAGCCATCTTAAGGATAGTCTATTATACTCCTCACAAGAAAAAGATCCCAGACGTCTAGAATGATCTGGTGCACATCTCGATTTCATGATAAAACATAAACTCTATGATTCTTATCCTTACACAAGCCCTACATTAAAAGTTTGTAGCATTCAATTGTCATTGATGAAGTGACATTTACCTGCTGAACACTAAAACAAATTCAATTGGACATGCAAGGATCTTGTATATCTAACTAGATATAGTTCATTTCTATTTTCAGTCAGGATCTTTGTTTTGATCAAATATGCCCTCTTGGGCTCTTGTTAATAGACTTTCAAGATACTTGAACAATGGACTGTTGAGCTTGTCCTTCACATGTCAGTCAGTGCAACTAACACAGACAACTTCAGGTCTTCTAAGGTTGGTGATTTTTCATGTAATGTGGTTCCTGAAAGTTGTTTAATTTGTTTGACAGATCCTACATGTAAATAAATTAACAATAGTGAGCATGCACCAGCAAAGTTAACAATACAAATAGCAAATGAAGACACCTACGATATATCAAGATTTGTCCCTTACCATGCCAGGAGTATTGCTGCTTTCTTTATGATTCATTGTCGAACTTGAACCGAGTCGAAGAGCCTTGATAATGTTGGAAAGAGACTTAAGGAAGCTCCTCTTGTCCCAAGCATTAGACAGAGCTAAAAGATAATCACTAATTGAGCCCATAATAGATGCCTTACCACTTTCCATCTTCATCGATTGTGGGCAATCTATCATAATAAAACCAGAAGAAGCCCATTTTCCAGAGGCTAGATCCATCTGCCCTCCCATATTCTGGGGTGTATGCGTTCCCAGTTTGCAAGTTTCATAAACTGCAAAGATGGGACTTAGTAAGATCAATTACAAGAGTGATATACTGTTTAACATAAATAAGTGTTGAGTCATACTACACTGGTAGATGTGAAAATATTATCACCAATTTGGCGGAGCTTGTTTACCTTGCACATTTTACAACTTTACCAAAGTAGAATTCAAACTAGAACAGAGAATGTCTCAAAGACTTGGTAGGAGTTCCCCCAACCTAAATCCTACTAGAAAAAATTGAAGTCTACTCCAAACTTCTATTTCCAAATCACCCAAAGTATGATTGAAATCAATTTTTGTAGCATGTTCACATTCTCGACTTAAAAAAGAATGGGCCGGCATTGAAAATCAATATTTGGTTGTAGACTGGGAGAACTGATGTTCAAAGATTTTCGTCTTGGTAACTTCACTGTGGACTGGGAGTCTATTAAGTGTAATTTCGCATTAAGATTTTAGGCTTATTTTAGTTCCTTACTTGCTATATGAGCATATGCATTTTGTACTGATATTGGCTACCAATATCTATTTTAACCGAGGAAATAAATAAATCTTCTAAACAGAACCACCAGTGGCAATATAATCATTTCAAGGTTAGATAATTAAAACATGTTTTCTGTTTCACCCAAGTATATCAATTCTTCTATTTATGAATTGAAGAATATCAATATGTAAGTACAGAAACACAAGAAACGCACTCACCAGTTCCTAATTGTTGAAAAAAATCTGCAGCGGCTGAGGTAAGAGGATCAATGTCCGGGCATACAACATAATAAGTCATCTGCAACAGTTACTAAACAATAAGAACTGGGAGGTAAATGGACTGGTTCTTTGTCTACGCAAGTAGATATGGGGAGGCCATTTAAAAAAAAGGCCTTTAAGGCTTTAACACATCCAAAATGAATATATATCACAAGATTTCAAAATAACAAATGCTTACGGGCTTTGGTAGAGCATATGGTTCCAGAGGAGCTTTCTCCCAAAATTGCAGAGAGCTTGCCGATGTCTTGAGCCAATCATCCTGATACCTATTACGTAATATAAGCTTACTTTTAAGTACAAGTACACGAAATTTAAGGCTAGTCCCATATGAAATCGGCTGACTCATAACAGTTCACATGGTGCACAAGGAGAGTGAGACACATTTAAGTATTTAACATATCCCATCATGAAATATCCTAAACCAAATATCGAGAAGATTAATCAAGATACCATCTCACAGACTCTACATGGATTATGAGCCAGACCTTGCACAAGATGCAAAGTTCTTTGCCTTTTTATTTCAGTGACCATGTGTGGCATCTCCAAGAACAACATAAAGAAAATAACAGGCTGTCAATTATCCATGGGGTTAACTTGAGGTCTAAGTACATATCTAAATAGGACAGTCCTAAAATGGTAGATCCCAGACTTAAAACATGTATAACTACAAGCAGGAAATTTGCCGACCACCTCTGTATACACCTAGAATTGCTAGCATTATGATGCATGAGCATGGAAGTATATTTACTTAGTAGTCTAATTTAATTAGTAACAGGCTATTAGAGTTTCCTATTTGTTTTAGAACTAGGCTATTAGGTTATTTAGTAGTTTCTATTTTGGATTCCTACATAATAAAGTTTTTTATATAAAGGCATCTAGGCCTTCATTTTTAGATGGGTTATTATCAAATATTAGTTCTTTCAGAGTTGTTCTTCTAGTTTGAAGGTATAAACCCTAGTTTTAGGTGTTTGTTTTATTAATCATAATTGGTGTTTATCCATTGTTGAAGCTTCTGCCAACAAGATACATCATCACTTTAACTTTTTGAGCTTCTCCCAGATGCAAGGTAGAGAGGGATGACGGTAAGAATGATGCATACCCAACAAGTATAGAAGGCATAGGGAGCACAAGTAGTGTTGGACGAAGACGTGAGCAGCTCATTTGTTGCTCGGACTCTGGACCACCAATCTCTCGATTTAACCTCCTTTGGCTTGTCTCATCAACTCTAAGACAATCTGTGGTACAAGACGCTAAAAAGTGAGATAAGTTTTAATGAACAATTAAACAAACTGTATAAAATGTTATAAACATTGATTACAAAAAAGGTATACC
This sequence comes from Coptis chinensis, assembly GCF_015680905.1. Lineage (NCBI taxonomy): Eukaryota > Viridiplantae > Streptophyta > Magnoliopsida > Ranunculales > Ranunculaceae > Coptis > Coptis chinensis. Next base: position 46,365,941 of record NC_141456.1, read on the forward strand.
TTTGAGGCCAGATGAACCACCAGAAGAATTGGTTGGGCTTAAAGGTTCTCCAACACCCAAAGTAATAGTACTTGAATCCTTAACATCACCTGTAACTGATTCACCGGAACATCCATCAGCATCACCTAACTGACTGCGACCTTTGCACCAATCAGTGATCAATAATGGACCATCCAAATTTCCAAATGCAGACTTCAAGGCTAGTTTTACATCTGAATTTAGCAAACCGATCACAGAAGATGCCTGAACCTGTTGCAAATAATAATTTGAATTAATATAATCACTAGAAGGGTGTGCAAGTTCGCATGCATGTTTTACATATGAAACCACTGTTACAGGCATCTAAAGCTTGCATTGGATTTGGGTGCAAGAGAAGCTTGGCGTCGTAATTGGGAACAAAAAAGCAAAAAAACCAAAAAGAGAAACAAGAAACAAGAAATAATAAAATTGTAGTGGAAGAATCTTAGTGTGACTTGTTGCAATCTGACATGTTTCTATGATAGTAACACTGTTAAATACAAGGGGACAAAGATGAACATATATAATTTGGACAAGGGCAAATCCGTCCCAATAGCGACTAATAAATTCATGACATACAGAATTGTTATTTGTTGAAGGGCAAAAAAATACAAAAATTTAAAACTTTAGTATTTATTCAGGGTAAGTAGGGAGTGAGAATATCAAAGTCAAAACACCAGAATTTATTTACTAGTGTAAGGCCAAACTCGTCCAAATTAGACAATAAGAGTGGAAGACAACATTGATGTAACTACCAAAGGAACATCAAAAGTGACATAGTAAGGCGTATGACAGGGTTAATTGGGATTACCAAAATAACGTTTTAGCAAGTTTCGTTTGATACTCTTTTTTTCCCTGCATTGAGACGGTGCCTTGTAGGTTCTCTGAAACTTATTTAGAAAGAGTAGACGATAAAACATACTAATAAAATTCTTATTTATCGCGGATCCCAAAATGGTGAAATGCCGAAATCTATCACGTAACGTCTTTCAGAAAAAGCTGAAAATTGTCAATGCCGTAATATTAATAATTTATAGCTAAGATTACCGATTGCAAAAAAAAATGTAACAGCACCTAAGCCAGAGATTACGAATCCGAGCACTCAGTTAACAAAACCCATCTTAGGATCTAGAGCATTTGATTTTCTTTCTTCTTGCTCTTAAGCGTGAGGCTTGATGTATATCATAAACTTTGGGGCATCCAAATCAAAACCAATTAGCAATGAGTGGAGAATCCCAGGAAATTATATACTATATTGCGAGGCTTTAAACATCCCATGTATGGTCTTAAGAAACATGTAGACAACACACTTGGGTGATGTGGAGTAAACGGGCCCTTTTGGCCAAATACAATAGCCTGATCTGATAGCATCTTAAACTTTGGAGCATCCAACTCAAAAACCAGGCAATGAGTGGAGAGGCCGCGGAACTTATATACTATAATGCAAGGCTTTAAACATCCCACGTGTGATTATACTAAAAATCACAACAGTCTCAATTATTATATTTTTATAGCCTTTAAATTTTCTACCAAACAAAATACAATAATGTCCGTAAGTCCACATCATAATGCAATGTTATAACTACAATTTAATAAACTAAATTCGAAAAATGGTTTTGAGTGCAATATAAAGGGTGTGCAAGTCATCATTGACAAGGCCAGAGACATACCAAATTTAAGTACTTGGTTTGCAACATGAACAATAATGCACACAAGGTTAAAAAAAAGGAAAATAAGAAAAGTGAAAAACGAACAGCATGAGCAGTTAGTATTAGACATCCATATATGCTGTGTTGAATAGAAAACTAATCCGTACACAATGAAAAATTCAAAACTAGCAGAATGATAAACTACAGCAATGAGATGTTAGATCAACTACGATTCTATGCGAACTCAATTATCAATTTCTTTTCAGATTTGTAGATGCAAAATGACATTACGGCATGTGGTGCTGTGCCACTTGCCTTGTCTTGAACATGGAAATCTGAATACAATGAAATGCCCAGAGGATACTACTATTACTACTATGCTATTAAGTTTTAATATTACAGATAAAACTTTCAACATTGCTCTGAAAATGGTTCAGAAGAGGTAGATGAATAAATAGCTTACATTGGCAGAAAGTGGATCGAGTAACTCCACACCAGCAATGTCCAAAGAATGACAAGCAGCTAAGAGCCCGCCGCAGCCTGCATGAACCATAGAAGGTCCACAGGAAAATCCACGACGAAACTGCTCCTCTAACGCAAGCCAACCAAAGGGACCATCACCATATTCAGCATCTAATGCGACATCCACAAATGAAGTAGCCTGTTGGACAAGTAGGCCCATTGCATCAAGAAGCTCTTGAAGAGGTTGCCTTTGCCCATACATAAGTCTATTTTCCTCATTGAACTGATTATGTTGAGAAGATGAGGTGTTATCAATAGTCGATGAACTTGTAGGTTTTACTCCTTTAGCAGCTCCAACAGATCGCCAAACACCAATAGGTGCATTAAGTAGCCCGTCAAGCATTTTTACATCAACATCACCTGCTATTCTAACCGGTATACTCTCTTTCTTCTTTACCTCATACCTGCCAGGCATCTTGTCTGAACCAGTTAGAGTGTCACCTTGAGGATGATCCGACATAGTATTTCCAGTAAACCTACCCAGCCCAATAGGCACCGGATTAGAAGATGATAATAGCAAATGTCGTATCCTGCACATAGAAGCTTGGAACATGAAACATTCCACCTCAGAAGCAAACAAAATCTCCAGAGAGAGCACAATATGCCTAGGTTCTCTTGTACTTTCAGTCCTTCCTCTCTTGACAGATTTGACAGCATTTGATGAATTATAACCAGAAAAGGATGAAGATGGTCTCAACCCCTCAGATGAAGCGATGTCTTTTTTACACGCAGTGATTTTCCAATCATGTTTCTCTTTCTCTAACTTGACATGAGTATAATATTTCTTGTAGATCATTGCAGGACTAGACTCAAGTCCAGCAGGACCAACTTTTCCACTCAACAGTATGCCAGGTTTCTCGTCTGACGCATCTACGCAAGAAGAAGGGGCCGTTGAACCATATACATAGCTATTTGGGCTTGAATTTGAGCTTTCTACCTTTCTAGATGTTGGCAGGTATGGGTTTCTAAAAGTCAGTGTCAACAACTCACTTGCAGGTGTTTCAACTGCCGTGTACTCTGGAGCAAATGTTATCATAGCTTCAGCTTTTGACAGAGTGTTGAATTCACCTGTTGACAAAGCTGAAGAATAGCTCCCTGGACCTGATGACCAAGTGTCCTTTGGAAGTTCTTGTTGTTTACTAAGAGACTCATCTGTGACTGCCAGTGGAAGCGGATTAAGGCTATCAAAGGATGGGAAATCTAAAACAGGCATAAGCATCTGATCTGTCACATCCATAGCTCCGGTGCATGGACTGCCATTGACATCGCCACAATCAAGAACGGAATAGGCAAGAGCCTGAGATTCGGCAGTTCCTGGAAGCTTCAAAACAGGAGAAATATTACTGTCACCACACAATAGACATAAATCGATGGTCATAAAACTTCCAAAAGCCGATAAATGTTTGCAGCGAAAAACCAACCAAATTAGAGTCTCAGTTTTAGATAGACCTCACTGTATAGTGGAAGAATAAATATGGGGAAACTTGAAATCAAAGATACATAGTTGACAACTAACACAGTCATATACCGATACTCATCCTAAGGATTAAACAATCCCAGTTTTGCACCGCACGGCCTTACCACATTCAGGAGTTAACTGTGCATGAGGTATTTTTAAAAAATATTTGAAGAACTAACCATTTATTCATTAGTTTCCGAGTATTATGGCCAACCTCGCTGTACAATAGTTTCCTGAGCCAATCCACTAAAAAATCCCTCATTCAGTGTGTGTGTGTGTGTGTGTGAAGCTTTACTGCAAATGCATTTTCTGGTATTTTGCATTTTTCATGATGAAGCTGAGGGACAGGAACATCACCCTTTCGTGGATAAATTGGGACATTTGGGGGCCTTCAATCAATAGCTAATCAGCGACAGCTATTACTTGTGGCTTTCACTAAAGGTGTATCATAGAGGGTTTTGTTTTAAACTTTTTCCTTTAATTGTAATAAGCTTATCTGCTTCTGCATGAGACCAATTGATGTAAACATTTCACGGTCTATGTAAATCCTCATGTTTCTTATGCTATCACTAAAAATAACTAACCTCCCAAGTCGAATACTAGATCTAATAGAAAGACGAATCCCTTGGGAGTGGACAAATACATCGTTCCGGGACTTTATTTTCAGATGGGATTTCTTGCTCAGCCATGCTTGATGACAGATTCTTGTTTTAGTTTTCACAGTTGTAGTTTTTCTCTGTTTTGCACTTGTATTTGTCTTTGTTAGAGTTCTAGGAGGACATCTCCCCAGTGGCTACTAGGGCCGAATTGTTTTGCACTTGTATTTGTCTTTCACAGTGACTTAAAGATGACACCATTTAGTGTCAAGATTTATGGAAAGAAGGGGTTATCTAGAGCATATAATTGCAAAGATGGTAGTTTGACAAAGCACTGCACCACTAAAACATAATCAATAGACGAGGCAATTTTATGGGAAGTAAAATACCTCACCAAATGGCAGAGAATCACTTTGAAATAAGTCACTAAAATCTCCAAAATCAGAAAGAAGTATTTGTATATCAATTTCCACTCTATCTTCATCATCCCAATCCCAACGAGATCCAACCTGATCCTTAGATCCAGTCGATGAAATGTTAACTTCCATATTTGTATATGTCACTATGCCAGTTTCACTGAATGATGTTGTCCCTGTGCGTTGACGCTTGGACACCTGCACTCAGACACAACATTCCTTCATTGAGCTTTCTACCAATATAAGAACTAACTATAATAAAATGGTGGAACCCCGAATCAACAAGATTCACCATCCAAGAATAGTGTCAGGATTCAGTGGGGGATCCAGGATTCTAGTTCAGGGTTAGCCAGTCTATAATGCAAATCATAACTATAATAAATAAAAAAAATGGTTGAGAAACACTGACATCCTGCACCTCAAAGTCTCAAACTAGTCATTTTTTGTATATTCAACAAATTTTGCTATTAATGAAACTTGAAATTAAGAAGTCTTTTCTATTAATGCCTTTTCCATCAAGTTCAACATGGGGTTCAAACAAAAGTTCCAATTTCTAGCAATTAAGATCCACTATAACAACTAGATGAAATATATAAGGATCAAGAAAAATATTTGAAGATCAAGAACTGGTTGAAATTCAGCCAAACAATCATACTAGTCCAACTCCTAGTCTCCTACATCTATCTAAATATTATAATTAAAGTTCTACATATTAATATTAAAGCTCGCACCCAATGTATTCTCCAAGCTCTATTAAAATTCCATGTCATCTCCTATTAAAACGAGAATTCAAACCCTATTGAAAAGGAAATTCTAGCACTTCTAATTAAAACAGGAATCCTTCTCCTATTAAAACGGGAATCACACTTCTAAATTAAGTCAACTATTAAAATGGGATCCCTCCCCAATTAAAAATGGGTTAAGAAATTAAAACGGGTTAGCAACTAAAACAGGAATCCTTTCCCCCAATTAAAACAATTTGTTAGAAAATTTATAAATGTATAGTTATGATTATTGAGCAAGTTTTCAAAAGAGTCGGTGTGTATGCATGGGCTACTTTCTAATTATAATTAAAGTTCGCACCAAAAGTAATTTTCAACTCTATTAAAAATTCACATCATCACCTAATAAAACGGAAATCATTTCTCTTATAACAACTCGGACTTCTAAATCAAAACAACATGGGAGAAAGGAGTTTTAAAAGCAACTCTAAATAAAAAAAACAACTCTTAAACGAGAATTCTTCCACTATTAAAATGGATTAATAAACTCAGCAATGACTGGTTTATTAAAATCCCATAATTTCTTGATAAAAGTACTCAATGCGTACGCACGGGCATACTGCTAGTAACTAGAGTATAACTACTTTCAATGTCATACAAGTACAAACTCTTTAAGCAAATACAAGTAGCAAAAAAGATGAAAATAAATAAACAAATATATAAATATATCACAACTTTGTTTTGATACCTGTTTAAAATCATCAGTCTCAAGATCTTTAGATAATAAACCAGATTGTCTACATGTTAAAGAATCAGCGTCGGCCTCAAGGTCCCCACCTCCAGAGGTCATCCGGCAATCACTATCACTAGATGTGCTACTAATGCTGCTGATGCTGCTATTGTTACTGTTACTACTGCTGTTTTGTGAGGGCACTATGGACTCAGCATCGCCAAAACTTCCGAATCCCAAACTAGGGTAATTCATGGAACAAGAAACAAAAATCAGAACAAAGCAAAACGAAAAACTGAAAACACATTTCAGGAACTACTATAACAGTAATAGAATGAAAGCATAATCTACGGAAGTCAACCTAAAACATAGAACTGGCGTTCAAATACATTCATGACCTTAAGCAGTCCCAAAGTACCATCCCAGTGGTAGGCTAAGAGATCCCAAATATGATAATGAAAGACGATAATGAAAATATTGACAGAGATGATGAAATACATCTCAATTCTCAAAGGATGATGCCAGTTTTGTGAACCTTTGGGTGTTTCTCTTTTGGGTCCTTTGGCTCTTTCACATTTTCTAGTTTTTTGTTGTTATTTTGCTGGTAATAGGCCAACTATAGGTAACCTTGGTTACCTGGGTTGGGTATTGATGTTATAGCAGTGCTGTTCATCAATATAAATAATTTTACTGATCAAGAAAAAAAACACAATAAAATTTTATTTCTTATTCACAAGTAAAATTATTTTAAAAAAACAACACTCATCAATGTTACGCCAAATTGTAGTGTATGATATTTCCAAACTTGCTAAAACAATTATCTGTAGTAACATGAAACTATTTTACTTTTATATGTTAATGATTTTCAAAAACTTATTACCATCAATTAACACATAAGGTTCAATAACAAGTGCAATGTGCTCAGATACTTGTTTGTAAGTAGTAAGGTCAAACCATGTATGTACTACATGCATTAATTCAATTTGAAGAACCTACTAAAAAGCCATTTTGGAATGGCGTATAGCCTTATAGGTTACGAAGCAAGTTTCAAAATTCCAACACGTAAGAATGCACAGACTTTAATACAAACCAAAGAAAGGTGAAAATGACACTTGCGGGTCAAAAATGTCATACTGTGAGTTTGATGTAACATGGAACAATTGACCTAGCAATCTTTATTATAATAAGTGCAAGCAGGAAGGAGACTAAGCCATGCTGACACTTGGAAGAGCTTCTTGAAGAAGCTAAAGGGATCAATCAGGAGAACTGGAAGACGGTTAGAGGGTCCAAATGTGTAAAACAAAAGGCCAGAGGAGTATAATAGACTTATAGACTTAAGAAGAACATATGTGGTTGGGGAACGCATCGTAGGAAAAGAGAAGACCATGAGGGGCAATATGGATAATCAACAGGGCATTATAAGGGGAGAGACAATGATGGAGGTGGTAGACAGCGGTAATAGGAAATCTTTTGGCAGAATGGTCGAAGCTGAATTTATGGATGATAGAATAGGGAAAGGAAAGAGTATCATGATGATAGCAGACAGAGTGTGAGACCGTAGAAAAACTTGTGAAGTTTGGGGAGAGGTGGGGTGTTCATGTATCAAGAAATAAGGAGGGGATTAGAAATGGGGTAGATGGGATTGAGAGACGAAGAATGGACGAAGAAAAGAGATTCCCAGGTGATTCAGGATTTTTATGCTAGTGACAACGACATGAAAGAGGATGAACATCCAACTTACAGCTGCTCAGACGATGGGTATGATTTGGAAGAAGTATAAATTAAGGGGACGGTGGTCCGGCTGGCTAGGTACAGGTGGTGAATTGAGGGATCATCTGGGAACAGTCTTTGGGTTTCTGATTATTTATTTATTTTATCTTTTGTTGCTCCCTTTTTAGGTGCTACGTTGGAGATGGGCAGAAGACTAACTAATTTGCTACTCCCTGCCTACCTTAGTTTGATGTAATTGGTTATGTAATTATATCAACACATATATCTTTTACCTATCATAGAAAAAGAAAAGTGCAAGCAGGGAGGAACTCAAAGATAGAGATGATCAGGACTAACCAATTCATCAGGAAACATGAACCGAAAAGTGCTGCCCCTGCCCAGTTTTGCAGCCAGAATCTGTAATTAACAATAACTTTACTCAGGTGCATATTGTAAAACAACAACAGATATTAATCAACCAAAAGGGTGCCAGTTCATTGATACCCAAAACAAATATACCTTTTTAGAGAAGATCTAGCAAAAGTTGTTTGCATCACAGGTACCACAACAGCCTCAGCTGGATAAATGAAAGTTCTCTCAAAAGCACCACAATAATCAGCTGACCCATGCTTCTGGTCAATTTTTTCAAGTGCCACTGTTGGTGATTCAGTAAGTTGATCAGTGGGCAGATTTCGCATAAAATTAGAACTAGATTCGACTGCCTTGTCCACAGGGCCAGGGCAGCCAAGGGTAACTTCCACATAACAACTTTGCCCTCTTAACTGGCAACCAGAAGCTTGAGCAACATTAGAAGGTACACTCAGAAAAGTGGATCCATTTGAAGCTTTAACCTTACTGGAACTGTTCATTCATGTCAAAAGCTAATAAATAAATAAACCAGGATTTTTCTAACACTCTTTATCTTCTTTGAGAGTAAAATATGTATATATAAAAATCACAAAACTTGGGAAAACACAAAATAAATATCTCCGTGATTACCATCTGACAACAGAATAAGGAGTAAAAGTGGCAACCTACCTGGAATAGACTTGCTTCACGAGATCACTTGGACAGCAACCACTAAGCTTACCCCGCATTCCATGTGGAGCAACAATGACTGGAAAATATCAAGGACCAGATAAAATTAATAAACAAGTCCCAATGAAATGGAAAGTTATTTACCTCAAAGACTAACCTTCAGAAAATATCAACACACCAAGATTCTTAGGTATACGGAGCTAACATACCAAACATATAGGCTCTGTTTGGACGTAACTGAATTTGTATTACTTAAAGCAGTTTAGGTGATCCAATTTTGCATATGAATTACTTAAAGAAGATTCTGCATATCCAAAGCAGTTTTGTCACAAATTTGCTTGTCAAGTGTTTGGTTCACAAAAACAAAAAAAAAAGGGGGGAAAAGAAAACAAAATTTAAATTTAAAATATATTCGTGTGATTATTAGGGAAAAAAAAAACCCAAATCAAATATTCCATCCAGAGTTCCAATTGATTATCACAAGCATATGTTACTTTTCAAGATTATTGACTCTCTTTCATCGTTTCTTCAATTACTAACCCAACTAATTCATGGAGCTTTTGAATGTTCTTAATGTGAGAATTCCAAATTCAATTGATAATAAACTGGACGTTTGTTATCCTCCATTGAGAGAGAGAAGATTTTTCCAGAATATCGACTCTCTTTGTTGAGAGAGAGAAGAAATGTAGTGAAGGAGAATGGAGGTACCGTGGAGACTTCTGGTTTTTAAAAACCATATTTTCTCTTTCTCTCTCATAACTTAGAAATGTGTTTGACCGTATCTCTCATATCCAATTGGATTTCTGTATCCTCACTTTTGTGTTCTCCCAATTCAACGGGTCCCATACAGTATTTACTCTTTTCTCAGACCAAACACTTAGATCACTTAAACAGGAACGCCATGTCACCTATTCATGTATATAATCTCCTAATCCAAGCTGCCAAACAGGGCCATAAGGAATTTCCATATCTTTGTAAGCCCATTCATAGATAAGCGGATAATATTTCATGGACAAAAAAGAGAAAACAGTTTTTATGGAGAATAAGGAAATACACAAGAAAAATCTAGAAGAACTCGTCATGCATTTAAGTACGGGAAATCTCTTGTCCCGTATGATAAAGGTTGTTATGGGATCAACTTGTGTTTTGTAAAAGGAAGACTCATAATTTATTTAATGGGAAAACAAAACTATCTAGTGCAACATTTGTTTTATAGGTAAAATATATATAGATACTAGAAATAGGATGAGATATCCTATAGTACAAGAAATGAGGAAAATGAAAAAAAGAAATGAAACAACAAAACCCTCGCATCTACTCATATTAGACTCCCATCTGGAAAGTCTCAAAAGGAAAAAAAGGAACATCTCAAAACTCGGCGTGCACTTTTATCCAGAAGAACAAAAGCGCTTTGATGGCAATAACCACTTTCACCATAGGTAACGAACTGTCTTCAAGATGTTTGTTATTGCTCTCCAACCATATACCCCATAGGATTGCCAAATGAAGAAACGGCAACCCTTCAAAGAATGGACTCTCAAATTCCGTGAGACTAATTGCTTTTTCACCGACCCAGGATAAACCCAAAAAACCCTAGATTCTAGAATATAGAAATACCAAATTCTTCAAGAAAAAGGACACATCAACAAAAGATGATTCACTGAATCCCCATCCCTCAAGCATAAAGGACAACAATTGATGATCATCTCTATAATATGTCATTCCTAAAATTATCAATTGTCAAGATTTTACATAAAGAAGCACACCAAACAAAAAAAGCTATTCTGGAATCCCAAATAATTTGAGTCAGAAAATTATGAAGGATGACTTTTACAGCACAAGGAATAAGATAACGAAGCTTAAAATAAAGTGATCTAGTAGAAAACATCTCTTTCTTGTTGATTGACCTAAGTCTCCTATCTTTGTCCGATCTCCCAGAAGAAATAGAATCTAGCTTCATTGCAAGTGTAGTCACATTCACTCTATCCCTCTCAGAGAGACGATTATAAATCCCAAGGTCCCAAGCAAAAGACCACTATCTTCCCTTGTAGACCAATGAACATACATGCTTATTTTTAAAGTCAGATGCAAATAATCTAGGGTATACCCACAACAGAGGCCTCTCATCCAACCAAACATCATATAAAAAACGAATATTATCGCCATTGCCCAAGTCATATCTAATATTTTTGCAAAACAACTCCCCTAGTAGTTTCTGAATGTCTTTCCTACCATCCAAACACCGCCCACGGATATGTACTAGCACTGTCCTAGATACTAAGCAAAGAAAGGGAAAATTACATACAACTAGTACATATCCGTCACATGTAACTATATTAGTATATTGCATTGCAGTGGGGGCGCGAGCGGAGCACGAAGATTCATGGAACAAAGTATAGAGAACATCAGTGAATCAAGGAGGAAAAGAGAACTCGTTAACCCCCAAAACAAAACCAATCAATTTCAGATGCTTACGATGCCAAATATACTTCTTCCCACTATGCATCTGTAAGGGGAATTTCTCGTCAATAACTAAACGACACATGGACGGGAAATGACCTGGAACAATAGATACCCAGAATGAGACAAAAATCATCGGATTAGTTCTAGAAATAAGTAATCTCGTGTTTATCATGAGTGTTTCATAAACATGTGCTAGTCACGTGACGAATTGCCTCTAGACATAACAGTTTTTCAAGTCGTTAGAAACTGATATAGACAGTTCCTGAAAAGATTGGGACTAAGGAGGACGGTCCTTGATGATAAGAAAGAAATCAAAATGACATATTTCTAAGAGTTACCTTTTGGGCCTAATCTTCCCATACATGACGGGTTATTATGACCTAAAAGGAAACTTGCCTCTGATAAGATATGGTCCAGATTCAGACTTCTAAGAAGAGAGGATTCCTAATAGGAAAACAGAGTCCAAAGAGGGAAGGAAACTCATAAGCGGTGAGGTTAACCCTAACCGTAGGACTCCTAAGGCTCCTCCTATATAAATAATAGGAATTCGCTCGTAGGAACTACGTGCAATAGGGTTTGATTATTCTAAACAGATAGGAATATACGTAGAGAGCTGCAAGGCGGTTCAACCCTGATCATTCAATCATCTCGTCCCTTTTCCATCATTAATCCCAAAGTTCTTCATCACACGACACATAAGAAGATAGGAAGATCGTAGGATACTCAGAAAATTCCCTACATCTTTAGGCGCCGTCTGTGGGGATTGTTTTGTTGCCAGAGCGTAACATGTTTTAGCAGCCACCTGATCTCCTCTGATTGTCTCGACTCTTCTGTTATGTGGGAATTTCAGATATTGGTGATAGGTGCTGGGAATAGCGCGGAGTCTATGCAGCCAGGTCCTGCCCAAGATCATGTGATAAGGTTTATTAGCTTTGACCACAACAAAATTAATGATGAGAGTTACCGGACCGGTGGCTACGGGTAGCTGGACCTATCCAACTGTTAGGATTTTGTCTCCGCTGAATCCATACAGGTTGGAGTGAGTGACGGCAATCTCTGAGTCAGGAATCTGCAGTTTCTTGAATGCGTCATAGTATAAGACATCTGCCGAACTTCCTAAATCGACCAATATACAATGCAGATCGTAATCACCAAAAGGAAATGTAAGAACCAATGCGTCCTTATGTGGTCTCTAGATGCCGAGACAATCGGCTTTAGTGAACAAGATGGGTGGATCTTTGTGGGACAACGTGTTGACCTAATGACAATCCGCAGTCAATTCGCTGTTCATGATTCTCATTTGCTTTGCAACGCACATTTGGTATCTCGCACCATTCTCTGTGACCTGTCCACTCCTCTTGCTTGCCTTTCCTGAGATCATGTTGATCTGAACATGAGTACATGACCATTGAGTGGTCCAGTTCTTGGGGGATCCCGACCAAATGTGCTAACCCCTCAGGTTACACCGCATTAGCCTGCTCATGTGCTATGAACTGTTTCAAGTACCCCCTCTCAATTAGACCCTGGAGTTCATTTTTCCAGGTCCTACAAGCCCTGGTGTTGTGGCTTTTACTCTTGTGGAACTTGCACTAAGTTCGTTGATCTCTGGAACCTGGTTTGAGTGGAGCTGGCCATTTGAGGCAGCTCTGGTTCTTGATTGAGTCCAGGATCTTGTCTGGCATTTTGTTCAGGGGAGCAAAGTTCCTGTCGATCAAGGGAAGAGTTTCTTCAACTCCTCCCACTCGTGGTTTCTTGTGGTTTTCCATCTCTATTGCTGGCTAAATTCTGGTACTGCCCTCTTGGCATTCGCCCTTTTGATAGGGAATCTGACCTTAGCGACCATGATGGTGGTCTCTCTTATGCTTTGGAGGCAAGGAGTTCCCCTGCCCCTCTCGTGGGACTGAGGGGGTTGTTCGATTGGTCTTCTTTGCTTCTTGACGCCTGTTCAGGACATCCTCCTCCCACCCTGCATTAGTTTCGGTCCTGTCTAGGAGTTCCTCCAAATCGCGGGGTGGTTTTCTGGAGAGGGATCCGAATAAAGCGTTGTTTTCATCCAACCTTGTTTGAAAGCTATGATAACAGTCTATTCGCCAAAGGGATCTATCTGTATCGAAATTTCCATAAAGCATTGCATATAGGATCTCAATGCTTCGCCGTTCTTTTTTTTAATGTTGAACAGTGCATCGATTCGTTTCGGTTGGTGCTTGTCGCATGAGTATCTGTCGATGAAGGTTCTAAACAGCTTTTCTGAGGTCCTGATCTGCCGCTCTGGTAACCTGTGGTACCACTGGAGTGCGGATCCAGATAGGGAAGCTTTGAACTCTTGACACATGACGTGGTCATACCTTTCGTACTGTCCCATGGTGGCTCTATATTTGAACACATGATCCACTGGATCTGACTTGCCACTGAAGATATTAAATTTTGGTTGTCTGTAACCATGGGGATAGGGCTTTCTCACCACTCGTGATGAGAAAGGAGATCGGCCTACCCCTCATTATAGCAGATTGAACAAGGGAGTCTTGCATTTTTCTTTCTTTACCTGTCATCCTATGCATCTGACAAATTAGGTTGTTTTTCTCAGTCTCCCATGTGCTTTCTTTGCTAGAAACTCTTTTGCTCTGAGTTCTTTTTTGGTGTCGAGGGTTGATGTCGCGATCCTAATCTGTTGACTCTGATTCTTCAGCCGAGTTTGAGTGTTCGGTGTTCGTCCGAACTATTGTACTCTGATTCTGATGGCTCGCGCCGAACTGGATCCCTTCGTCTTGGGTTCCTGATCCGACCACTCTTTGGAAGGCCGTCACCATCGAGATCAATGTGCGGCTCCTTCCCCGGTGTCAGATTGATACAACTATCTCAGCAATTGTACTTCTCGCTCAAGGTTTCGTCTTTGCTGTTCCAAAGTCTGTACCGCCTGGCTTGTCTGAACAGACCCTGGAGTGGTAAGAGTAGTATTCTCGCCATTCTGACGTTCTCCTTGAGCGACATTGTCAATGCCTGCAACCAGGGGGACTAGTCCGTCGGTGCTAGTTACCTGCCCTTGAAAGGGATATCCGCATCGTAATGTTCGATATTCTCTCCTTCATCCGGTATCTCGCGTTCCTCTTCTCTGACAGCGATGCTGCGAGTGGTAGCGCCACCTTTTGTCTTCTTAGTTCCTGCCATCACAACGTTAAGAGCGTTTAAACTAAATCGGTCGACCGAACGAATGTTACCTGCTACCAATCGTCTTTTTCGAGGGGAAACACAGCGACGATGGCTAGGCTGATCACCACATTTGGGTGTTGGGTGATGAGTGGGACGTTCGTCCTCAAGATGCTGATGGCGAGTCAGTGGGTATTCCTGTTCCCAAAAAGCATACTCATGCCAGAATCTGTAAGTATATTTTCTCATGAATTTTACAAATCATCCATAAGTGCACATGAAACCATTCGTAGTACATGAGCAGGCGAATGCGGTGCAACCTGAGGAGGTCAACACATCCGGTTGGGATCCCCTAAGAACTGGACCACTGAATGGTCTCATTCAAATCAACATGATCTCAGGAAAGGCAAGCAAGATGAGTGGACAGGTCACAAAGAAAGGTGCGAGTTACCAAATGCACGTCGCAAAGCAAATGAGAATCATGAACAACGAATTGACTGTGGATTGTCATCAGGTCAACACGTTGTCCCACAAAGATCCACCAATCCTGTTCACTGAAGCCGACTGTCTCGGCATCCAGAAACCACACGAGGACGCATTGATTCTTACACTTCCTTTTGGTGATTACGATCTGCATCGTATATTGGTCGATTCAGGAAGTTTGGCAGATGTGTTATATTATGATGCAATCAAGAAACTGCAAATTCCTGACTCAGAGATTGTCATCACTCACTCCAACCTGTATGGATTTAGTGAAGACAAAGCCCTAACAGTTGGAGAGGTCCAACTACCTGTAGCCACAAGTCTGGTAACCCTCATCATTAATTGTGTTATGGTCAAAGCTAACACACTCTATCACATGATCTGGGCAGGACCTGGCTGCATAGACTCCGCACTGTTCTCAGCACCTATCACCAATGTCTAAAATTCCCACAGAACGGAAGAATCAAAACAATCAGAGGAGATCAGGTGGCTGCCAAAACATCCTACGCTCTGGCGACAAAACAGTCCCCATAGACGGCGCCAAAAGATGTAGGGGATTTTCTGAGTATCCTACGATCCTCCTCTGTGACGTATGATGAAGAACTTTGGGATTAATGATGGAAAAGGGATGAGATGATTGAATGATCAGGATTGAACCGTCTTGCGGCTGTCTACGTATCTTCTTATCTTTTTAGAAGAATCAAACCCTATTGCACGTAGTTCCTACGAGCGAATTCCTATTGTTTATATAGGAGGAGCCTTAGGAGTCCTACGGTTAGGGTTAATCTCACCGCTTATGAGTTTCCTTCCCTCTTTGGACTCTGCTTTCCTATTAGGAATCCTCTCTTCTTGGAAGTCTGAATCTGGACCATATCTTATCAGAGGTAAATTTCTTTTTAGGTCATAATAACCCGTCATGTATGGGAAGATTAGGCCCAAAAGGTAACTCTTAGAAATATGTCATTTTGATTCCTTCCTTATCATCAAGGACCGTCCTCAGTTTTCTTTTGTTCAGGAACTGTCTATATCGGTTCCTAACGACTTGGAAAACTGTTATGTTCAGAGGCGATTCGTCACGTGACTAGCACATATTTATAAAACACTCATGATAAACACGAGATTATTTATTCCCAGAACTAATCCGATGATTCTCAACTCATTTTGGGTATCCATAGTTCCAGGTCATTTCCCGTCCATGTGTCATTTAGTTATTGACGGGAAATCCCCCTTACAACAACCCCTAAACCTTTCAACTCATGAAGCATCACACTTTTCTTCCACAAGTAATCTTCCCCAACCACTCTTCCCCAAATAAGTATCATTGCTTGATACAATATCGAACCACCTGGTTTGATAGCTATTCATTCCAAAGTCCAGACAAATGGACATTGCGGACTTTTCGAAGGCCATTGTCATCCCATTATAAAACCAGTAAATATAACTCTATGTTTCTCGACAAAACTTCACCAAACCTAAGAACTTATTATAAAAAAACTCTAGCAATTTTTTTTAACGAACCTACAAAACCAATGACAACTCAGTTTTCCACTTTCTTGTTCCAAACACACATAGAAACAATCAAACATAAAAAAACTCATACCCAAAAGGCCAAAACTCAAAATGTAAATTTTTTTAGAAATAAAGAGACCCCAATGAAGTATTTAAACAAATAAACAAACTGCATACTTATGAAAGTGATAGTGAAATATTATAATGTAACAAAACATGTATGACGTTGTGGGGTGTTTGAATTCAAAGTGAAGATAATAAATAGTACTGTTTAGAAACAAGAACAGTGAAAAATAAGTAAGTGAATAAAGAGAAAACTTGTTACCTTTTGAAAGCCAGTAGAGTAAAGAGAGTAGAGTTTAGAGAAGACCGAGTGAGGAGAAATGGAGAACTTTGGGGTGAACCCTCCCCGGCGTGGCCCATTCGCTCCGCTCACTTGACAAGACATGGTAGCAGTTTCACTCTCCCAACCCAAACCCTGCTCAGTGCTCACCAAACATAGACACTATCACCTTCCTCCAAACGCTTTCTTTTCCTCCCAAAACCACCAAAGCGATTTACCAAGCAACACAAGGTTAAACTCGTGCAAGGTCTAATACCAACCCGCCCTCCTGCCTCAACAAACAAGTTCTCTCCCAGCTAACCAGATGAAACCTATATCTCTCTCGATGACCTCTACAACCATGAGGAAAAGAAGAAAGGAATCCCTCTAGAACTCTTAAAAACCACGTCGATGAACCGTTAATGAGAATGGAAAAAGAGGCCGACAAAATGCATCTTCTAACCCACCCTCTCCACTTTGTATCTCCTAACTTAACCTTGGGATATCTCAACCTACATTCCTACAAAGGTTGACTTTATGATTATGTTCTTACATCACATTTTACCGATCAAAACAAAAAAATTCATGTCTTTCAGGTTAAAAAAAGTGTTATCAACCGTGATTGCTTGGGAACAAGAGGCCTTTGTGTTTGGACGACAAATTCTAGACGGGGAGTTTACCGAGAATGAGGCCTTTGATAATTGAAAGAAGAGAGGCAACTCAGGTGTCGTGTGTAAGATTGATTTGGCAAAAACTTATGATCATGATAATTGGGATTTCCTAGATTATATTATGATGTGTATTAGGAAATTGCCGAACCACATAAATCTTGCGTTCTTCTTTTCTCTTGCTTATTTAGCTTCTTGTGTTTCGTTTGAGTTTTCTTTGATCGTCGATCGTCGTGTTTGTCGGGTTTAATTGATTTGAATCTAACATATATAACAAAAGGAAAGACAAATACAAGAGCAAAACAAGAAAAAGACACAACGGACTGAACTGAGAAAAACTAAAACTACCAAGGAACTTATCTGAACATAAAGTCCCCGAACGATGTATCTATTCACACCTCCCAAAAGTTTGGCCATCAAAAGACGAATACCTTGATCTCTATAATCACCTCATGGACAAGATATTTGAAATGATTTTGTACACAATGCCAATGTGGCTAAATGCAACACACATCACTAATATCCTTCACACCTTGCTTTTTATGAATAAGGTTGATGAAAGTATTAACTAAGGTTATGAGCCAAAAAAATCAAATCGTGGAAATCCGAACCATATTCCCAAATGAAGTCATCTCTCACCTCCCTCCACACAATCCTAAAAGTTCAATGGGAAAGCCATCCGGGCCCAGAGATCTATCATTCTCCAATATCCTTATCTAGCTCATTGCCCCCACCAATACACACCCTACTCACATTCTCCCCATACTAGCTTTAGCACATTATGGAAATGTTTAGTATTAGATTGCCCCTCCTTAAGCAACCATTCACGCCTCCATGAAGACTCTTCAAAATTAACCATGCTCTCAAAGTCAGCTTTCAAGTCAAGGCATTGACTCAACTCTTCTAGTGAGAGGACCTTCCTCCTTCAAATCTAAAATCCGTGTATCCCTCAAGAATTGCTCCTTTTTCATGTCTACCCTACCAAACACCGTCCTATTCCCCTCATTGATTTTAGACTCTACAAACTGTAACTTCTTAGGAAACATGATGCTAGCTCAATCACCATCCACCAATCTCTAAACCTCTCAATGAAACTAGAATCCGAAAAACCACATAAGCTCAAAATGAAAAAGAGTGACCCTTACCTATCTCTTTCACTAAGCTAATGGGATGGTGATTCAGAGTCATACTAGGAACCACCATATGAATCATAATAGGTCAAACCTCCTCCCACTCGCTACTTGCTACTTCGCTAGTAAGCATAAACCTGTCCCGAGTCGATAAAACTGGGTTAGCTTGCTTGTTAAACCAAGTAAATTGCCTCCAATGAGAGAAAGATAAAAAAGCTTGCATCTCCTCACCCACTCATAGAAATCACTCATCTAAGGAGAAATGCAGCAGCCACCTTCTCATGCGAAAATCTAATCACATTATAATCACCTACCACACACCAAGGACACCACCACCACCCCCCTACTGAAAGCATAGACATCATCCAATTCTCCTGAAAAGGAAGGGGAATTCTCCTTTTAAGACCCCACACACAGCTGTCACCAACTTTGAAACCGCTCCCCCACCAAATTTACATACAATAGACACCAAATACAAACTTACATTTCAACTGTATCTTTATCCCAAAGAACACACACCCCTCCTGCAATCTCCACCACGTGAAGCTCAATCCAATCAATATTACCAAAACCCCAAATTTCGCGAACAAGCAAAGGATAAAAACTCTGAAGTTTAGTCTCCTGTAAAAGAACCACGCATGGCTCTCAATCCATAGTAACAATTTTCTTCAATGAGAAAAATATAAAAATACAAAATATAAAACAAGAAAAAATAAGTAAAAACAAAAAAACAAAATCAAAATCAAAAATAAAAAATAAAAAAATAAAAAATAAAAAATGAAGTAAATTTTATATAAAGTGACTATAAATTGTAGATAGAATTTTCTTGTTGTCCGTGTTCTTTCTAAGGCTGTATCAAAAAAATCAAAACCACTATTGGAAAGACATAGATACACCTTCCTATTAATGTTCTTTCTGATTCGGCTCGGTTTACCAGTTTTGGTGAAACACCTCTAGAATGAAGTTAACAACATGCCAATAATTTTAGAAACTAAAATATATATTACGTCATGGGCTAGACTCAACTACTATTATAACTAGGGCAGGGAATCGGGTCGGGTTTGACCCGAATCCGACCCGACCCGAACAGTTCGGGTTTGGGTCGATTTTTATATCCGTTTACTTATTCGGGTCGGGTCTGTCAAATATATTTTTTAGGATTTTTTTGAATTTTTAGTGTTATCCGATCGGGTTAATCAGATTCAGGTCGGGTTCGGATATTAAATTTCGGATATAATCGGGTTCGGGTTCGGATATTATGAAATTATTCGGATATAGCCATATCCAGCCCGATCCCTGCCCTAATTATAACCTTTGACACAAAGATCTCAACCTTTATCCTGGTTGACTTGCATAGTCAAAGGAAAAAGCTCGGAAACTGGAAGCCAAGTTAAGGAACACTTAGATTCTAATCGGTATGTATAAAATTAAAAGGATTTCTATACAGAAAAGGCAGGCAATAAAAGTTGGGAAGAATATAATTTGGGAATTTAATCAAAACAACTACTTATGAAAGAGCAGAAAGGATGCTACCTGGAAGCCTTTCTCCAAGCTTACGAGAAGAGGAGCGTCTTAGGACCCTTTCCATGTCATCACTAGAAAGAGTACGTATATTCCTAATAGCCAAGACAAAATAACCGTAAGTTATCTTTTCATGTTAATCATCACTAATGTGAATAGATATAATGTTACCGGAAAAGGTCGAAACTAGAAACCCATAGGACTAAAATCAGTAAAGAAAACACATGATGTCAGAATAAACTAACTTTGCAGAAACGATAACATGCACAAATACTGCTTCCTCAGTTGCAGCAAAGATGAACTCAATCGTGGGGTGCACTCTCCTAGAAAAAACACAAAAATCACAACTTAGTTGCATTAAAAAATAAAACTGAACACTGAAATGGATACTGCAGAGAATTTAGAAGGTAAAACCGTAAAACAAGGAAACTGGAATCACATAATCTGAAAATGAAATGAACCGATTAGTGTTAACTTGCAAATGAGAAGTTTTCGACTGATGAATCATTCGTATATAATTAATTTGCACATCCCAGCTGTAGTTTATGAATGACAGTCCCACAGATATGAAGCAGTTGACAAATATCAGGGTTTTGGTGACCAGAAGTGCTTGGGAAGGTGCATTATCCTGAGACATTATCCATATCTTCGTTATCATCCTGTTTCCATTGACAGTGAAGGGTAGGCTTGTGGACTATCTACCTCAAGCTATTTATTGAGTATATTGAAAGGAGCACAATTAGATGATTTTTAAGAACAAGACCAAGGGATTTCCTCTGATTATAGTTGAACGTAAAAAGGTGTTCTATAATTTGTTCATCGATACAACAGGGTGTTATGTGTTTTGTTAGTGTAACCAGTTAGTTGTAGATCAACAAGCGTCTTGTTAAGGAAACTTTCTACAGAACCAAATAATAGTACGAATGATTATGTAATCCCTTGTAATCTTTTCATGAATAAGATTGAAAATTAACTTTTAGTGATCCATAAAAAAATTTACGTGGTGAGGTTCCCTAGCTCTCTCTACCTGAAGGGTTGCAGATCAGCTAGCGTCTTGCTGAGGAAACTTTCTACAGAACCAAAGAATAGTACGAATTATTATGTAATCCCTTGTGATTTTTTCGTGATTAGGTATGAAATTTAACTTTTACTGATCCAAAAAAATACACTTTTTACTTGGTGAAGTTCCCTAGCTCTCTACCTCATGGGCAATTGGCAATCTTAATATCGATGCCTCACAATAAGTTGCCGCTAAATTGGAACTTATGAACAGGAAATTACCCCTTTGACCATTACCAAAGGAGTTACTGAATCTAAAGTGAGAGTATCAATGTTGTGCTCCGAGGACTTGAAAATTCTATTCCTTTCTTTCTAAAGAACCCATAAAAATCGCCATGCATGCATCATCAAGGAGCCAACTTCTCTTCAAAGAATGAACTGAACAGTAAAAGGGACTATATATATGAGCTAAACAGGAAGTATGTATGTCAGGGAATCTGGTGTGGTGGTTTAGACAGCGGAACAAAAGGGGTAGGGGACCAGAAAAGAGACAGATCGAATCGCAGAACCGTTAATGAATCCAAGCTCAAAAATGACTTGACTCGGGCATCGTGCAGGTAAAGAAGAGAAATGGCAAGTCTGCCATGGGTGTGGTCCATCATGAAAGACTACATTGTGTGGACGCATGTCTAATATTTAATACCAGAAATAAGAGGAATCGACACTTGATCTCAATATTTAAGCAATTTAAGATTGACAAAAAACAAAACATACTACTACAACAGAAACAGATCCCAAAAGAAAGTGTTTCTGGAAACAAACCTGAACTGTTTTCCACTTTGTGAAAATGGATGGCACCGTGTGAATACGTCTCCATATCTCATGTAGGAAATTCCTCGCAGGGCTCTGTCAATTCCATAAAAGACAATCCATGTTACAATATAACCATGAAAGGTCATAGAAACAATCCCAACAAAGACAAAGCCAACCTCTCTATACAATTCCTAAGAGCCTGAGATAAAGCAATTGCAACCTCTTCTGAATCACCGGGAGCCAACCAGAATCCAGATCCAACAACTTCAACAGAAACAATTAATTACAATTAGAGAAATATAATCACCATATGACTCCTTTCTTTTTTTTCTCTTACAAATAGCATCTTGAAATTTACTGCCCGGTCAACCAAAAAATACAGATCATCTACAAACTATGAAGCTGATAAGCATAATACCTCGTAATTTTGATACCGTGGGTTGAGCTATTTCAAGAACAGATGAATTACGCCCAGGAAGAAAAAGCCAAAGCTTGATTTTCTCGTCTTTGTATTATACATGAAAAGGAAAACAATAGACAAAAATGTAAACCAAACTAACACAGCATTACGATAAAAAGCAACATTACATTCAGCAATCAATCCCTTAAAAAAACTTACCAGGGTTATGCATACCCTGGGACGGATCCCATGGACCAACAAACGAGTTAGTCCAAGTGCTAAGAAACCCTTCCTTTTGTAACTGTAAATGTGCGGAAAGTACCAACGACGTACCCACATCTTTCTGCTCTACTTTCACACTAATAAAACCAACAACACTAAAATAAGAACATGTATGAACCAACTACACTACGGGAAAACAAAAAAGGGGGAGCTCAGTGTTATTATTACCTCTTTTCAGACACAGTGTTTAATTCAGATTCAGAAGGAAGAAACTGAAACCAAGAAATCTGTTGCAGCCCACCCTGAAACATATATCAAACATGTAATCAATAATACTAAATTCAGCCACCAATGCAGATACTTGCAACCAATAGAAACAAACACAAAGTTGAGGGGATTACAATTTTGAAGACATTAGTCCACATTACTTAAGAGATGAAATTATTTAAATAGCATCACCTGTAAATAAATTTTGGTAAGTTAAAAAAAAACGAGAAAGTAATAAAGATTTAATCTTTGAGGAAAACGAGAGTGAATGAATGATTACTGATATAACCTTTATTCTGCTTAAAGTTATGTTATGCAGAGAGAGAAAGAGAGAAGGAGAAGGAGAAGGAGGGAATAATAATAATTAGAGTTGGAAATTGAGTTTGAGTCTTTTTTGGTTGTTTGATTTGTAAAGGGAGTTCGTCAGTTGTGAGGAACTGACTCAAACTCACAAAGTCTTTTTTGTTTGGGACTTTGTTTTCTACTTTTCCTCAGCCCAAAATATCGAATTCGGTGAATATTTCGATGTACCAAAAAACCAATATTTATTTTTTTGTTGACCAGTCAAAATTTTGTTTTGTATGTCGATATATCGAAAATATCGTAAATTATATCAGAAATATCATCGATTATATCAGAAATATTGTCAATATATCGGTCAAAGTCAACAATATTTGGTCAAAATCAACAATATCAGTCAAAGTCAACAATTTATGTCCGATATATCGGTCGATATATATCATTATATCGAAAATTACGATATATATCGAAAAAAAAAAAGATTCAATATTCGGTTGAGATATATCGAATATATCCATATCGGTGTACCAAAAAAACGATATATATTCGGATACATCGGTAATATTTTGGGCCTTGGTTTTCTTTAGGTTGTGCCAAATTTTACTGATATTTCGACACTTAACAGAATGTCACTAGTTTTTCGAACCCGTCCTACGAACGAGTGCCGATATGATTTCTTTTTTAATATTTTGAAAAATATTTGTACGTATTAATATGGAGTTATCTATGAGTAGATAAATATCCATAGCATTTACTTAATTATCTCAATTAGTAGAGTACACCATAATTAACATAGACATTTAAATTGGACCAGTCTTTTTTCTTCCACTAAATACCCTTGATAAAATATTTAAACAAATTATTCAATGCCCTTTAAGAAAACCTACTTCGTAATTTCAAAATTTACTACTATTTATATCCTTAAGATGATATAATACCTTTAAGGGCGTATGTGTAAATTCAAATAGAAAATCAACTACACGCCACTCTTCAATTGTTCGCCACTAATGCCTTCATATTAATGCCCATTTATTACCATTTATACCGAATTTAAATTTTAAGAAACCAAACGTCTTTCTCTTATTCTTTCTTATGCGCCCATTTCTCTCTCTCCAATCTCCCCTCATTTTTTTTCTCTCTCAAATCAAATCTCCCCTCATAATTAAAAAAATTAAAGGAAGATAAGAAAGTCATCAGTCTATTTCTCTAAATCAGGTATGATTGTTACTTTCAATTCTCTAAATCATGCGAATTTCCTTTTATTCGTCAATTCTTCAGATTTTGATTTTTTTTTTTTCGAGATCTTGATTGGTTGATTGTTTCATTTGATGAGATTCTTTTTGAAATTAGGATTTGCTTTATACGTTTAGTTTCTGAAATTGAATTAGTACTGATTTGATTGTTTACAAAAATTTAACAAAAGCAAAGGGAATGAGATGGGTTGTTTTTTAGTGACTGAGGTTGGATTGTAGGTTCATTGATTGGATCCAAGATTACGATTAGGGTTTAGGAAAGAAATCTTATGAAGAACTATACAAGACTACATAATAAAACGATATGTGGCTGTGGCTGTGGCTGTGGCTGTGGCTGCAACTGAATACGAAATATAAGTACATTAACGAATGTGCCTACATCTTGGGTAAGATGTGGATATATTCTGAACATAGTACAATGGTTTAGACATATTTTCTACATATTAATGTGCATTTTTATATATACATTTTTAAACTTACAAATGTAAGCCATTTCAGGATAAATTGCTATCTGTAGTGCATGAGAAGGTTAAGTTCATAGAAGCATGCTGGTCTCTTTCATGTAAGTAGCATCCCTTATCTTTTATTCTTTGTTTCACATATTTGGAAATATTACTTGAAGGCCACTCTTATGTATGTGTGTATTCCATCTAAAGGTAGCATTTGAAGCATGTTTACATTCCCTCATTAACCTTTATTATTGTACTCCTTTTTATAGAGCAAACTCAACAGAATAATGGAAAGGCCTCAATATTAGGTGATGCTACTCGATTATTACGGGAATGTAAGCACGTATCTGTGAGTTAGTATTCACAAAGAAGTATTAATGGAAAGGCCACAAAGAAGTACCTTCCATCAAAATCAATTTTGATAGCACGGTGCAACATGTTCGTATATAAATGGGTTTATATGTTTATGCTATTGGATGATATTGTTTTAATTTGATATTTTTTTTACAACTTTGTTTTTGTTTTTGACTGTGTTTGTTGGGTGGTCTCGGAGTTTATAGTGAGAGTTTTTTCTAAGCTATAAGATAATGTAGTTTGCACTCCTTGAGCAAAGCCTTTGCGGAATTTTGTTGTTGATTTCCCATACTTAGTGATCACGACAATCCGAGGATGATGATGAAGACTTTAACAACAAATCAGGAACTTATTAGGAGAAACTTTCAATTGAAACCAAATGAAGAAAAAGAAGCAGATGGTGGTTCTTAGGGACAATAAATTGATAATGGGTCATATTTTAAAGGTATGAAACATAATTCCTAGAAACTTTAAATTAATCAAAATAACTACATACTTATTCTGTGTGACTTTGTCCTATTACACTTTGTTAATCATTTTATGTTTTTATTTTTGTCGAGGAATTGAAACCGCATTGTCACCCATTTTTCTTTTGCTTTAAGTAGAACACTCAGTGTTAACACCATATGATTTATTGATTTGTCTTTTTGGTTTTTTGCCCTTAGCAGAAGAGAAAGGAATAAGGTGGTTAAGGTGGAAACTTGGGTAGCTAGAGAACATGCATGAAAGCTATGTTTTTCATGTTGAGAGTGCGTCTCATTTCCTTTTCTTAAAGCTTCTATAAAAACCATGAATGTTGAAGCTTCTTAAGGCAGATGCATGGATACGTTCTAATTTGACGTATAATAGAGGTACCTAATCTTTTCAACAAACTCCTTCAATTCCTTATCTTTGAGTTTTTTATTGGTGTAGTCCTATTGTTAGAAGCATATACTAATCAACATGTATTAACTAGAAATGCATCAAGAGAAAAGCATGTCTCATTACCCATCAATGTGGTTGAGAAAAAATTGCAGAAAATTAATAGAATGATAGGGATTTTGGTATGTTAAAATGATGTATACTTAATTAGCTATAGTAATCCTTAAGATGATACACTTCAATAAGTTACCATTTATACCCTTAAGGACGTATGTGTAAATTCAAGTAGGAAATCAACTACACGCCACTATTCAATTGTTCACTACTAACGCTTTCACATTAATGCCCAATTTATTACCATTTATACCAAATTTAAATTCTAGGAAACCAGACATCTTTCTCTTCTTCTTTCTTATGTGTCTATTTCTCTCTCTCAAATATCCCCTCATTCACTCTCTTTTAAAAGCTAAAAGCCAAAAAAAAAAAAAAACATATATCCCTAATTGTCTCTCTATTGTCAATTATTATTAGAAGTAAAGAAGAAAAAAAATATTCTCGATTTCAAAAGGTAAGATATTTCCTCCTGTAGTATCTAAAAGTGGTTTTCTCAAAAAAAAAATCCTGACTTTTTCCTCCTGTAGTACCAGTTCTTCTGATTTGTTATCTCATTTGATGTTTATTGTATGTAAATTCTCCGATTTTTTTTCTACATTGCTTTTTGATTGGTGTTTAACTGTGGATGAATTTATTGTCCGATCTTTTCAATAGAAACTTGAAATCATATGTTCTGTTCTCTTTCCTCTCATGCCATTCTTCATTACAGGATGAGGAGTCGAGGTCTCATTGTCAGACCATGAAGAAGGTTTGCTATGCTTGATCATTAATCTCCTGAGGTGATAATTAATAAATATAACTTTCTTCGGGTTTTGGGTTTTCTTAAAATTGACTTACTACTTCTGATAAACTATTGTTGCTCTGATGTTTCTCATATGTTGGTAAAGTTTTCAAAATTAGGATTATAAGTTATAACTCTTACATTTTCGAATAATTTAGATATGAGAGTTGGACCAACTCTGGTAGTCTTTCCTATCAGGTCATCAGAGGAAGAGAAGTTGCTTTCTCATTGCCCCAGAGCGTGAAGTCGCTGATCATTCACCTCCTCAGGTATTAATAGTTGTAATTTTTGCTCGAGTCTTGGTATTTCTTAGATTTGAATTCCGCATTTTAATAATTATTATCGCTCTTGATCATTGTCATATGCTGGTGTAGTTTTCAAAATTATGATTCTTATTATATGCATTTCAAGGCGCCAGCTAGACCGCTAAACGTTGTCGCCAAGATACGGGTTACTGAGCCTAGGCTTATAATATCTAATCATTAGGAGTGTTTAAATAAATCTTTAACTTTCCTATTGTAGATATACAGTAGCATTTGCTACTTGCCTAAGAATATTCTTTGGCTACTGGGGGGAATAAATATATTAGAGATTGTGTTATTGTGTTGGTTTCTGCTGTCATGTATTATTCACGGTGATGTGAGAAAGAATTGACTAGAAAACTGGCTACATCACTTTGAATAGATTCACATCACAATATTTGAAGCAATATATTGTTTCATCCCCTTCTCCATACATCCCATACTCTCCAGTATCACAGACATACATGCACTCCTGGATATTAAGCATTACATATGTACTCTTTTACCAACATTCTCATCTACCTAAATTCTTCTTCTAACCTTTGATATATAGGGTTTACATGCTGACTTATTCAAACATCATACCATTAACTTGATTTTGTTTTTTAGTCATTCAAAACTGAAATTGTCTCTGAAAATGAATAGATTAAGAGGCAATTAGATTGATTTTGATTCTTAAGATTTGAATTGTTAACTGTGGATATTTGTTGGCTCCCCCTTTTGATATTCTATAGTTTGTATGAATATCGGATTTGGCTATTAATGAACTGATAGTTTTGCAAGTGACGTGGTTGCTATATTTTTTTTCAAAGTCTCCGAGGTCGGTGTTTGTTTAACACGTTCAAAGAACAAAAGATATCATGTGTTTTTCGTGTAACAGGTTATCTGCAATCTTTGTCTTCTTTTTTCTTTATCGGATCAGATATTAAATTTGATCTATTTGAAATAATTACTAATTGTGTTTGCTTTTGTGTAGATTTTCAGCGATGTTCCATAGTGGTACCTTGCTTTCAATAGGATGGTTACACTTTAAAATCAAGAATTTAGCACGGCTAACGCACAACAAAGCAAAGCTATAGAAATCGTTGTCACTGATGCAAGTACTTCTTATAGCCCATTTCTTCTTATATATATTCTAGCTTTGTGATTCATTATATGTTTGTTTGTTATGAACCAGTGACATGAACACAAATCTCATTTAAAAAAAATCAGAGATCTAATCTTGAGAAACCGGTGCCGCAGTTTGAGGTGACATTGTAGTGACTTTGAAATAACGATAACATTGCCTTACTTTGATAGTCACCCTAAAAGTTTTATGGGGGTTTTGCCTTAGAAAATATATTTGGGCTGTATTTGAGTTGTTGCCTTTTTCTATTCTTTTTTCTACCTGTTTTTTTTTTATTAATAAAATTATCGTTCATTATGCTTAGAGTACCATTCAAGGTTTCAATTCTAATTTATAGATTTGATTTTTTCTTAAGTGTGACCGTCATTTTCACAAATGCATACTATAGATTTGATTGTGATGAGTAGGGAATGTGATAGGCGCAAAGAGTTGTATCAAGAACATGCTAATTCTTCTATTCGAAAATTTAATGAATGTTAAGTAGGTTGGTGATGGCTTTAACTTATTCCACAAGTGGTATTATAGATTCTTGCCATTGATTAATGAGAACATCAAATGGTGCAATGATAGCGTGTCTGATATAGCTCAAGCTAAGTTGTCACAAAAAGCTACTACACTTTTGCTCCTAGGCAATGCCTGCGTATTCTCTAGATGGTTACTTAACTGTAGTCATCTAAAGTCTTTCTTTATATCTTTCTTTTTAATGCAGAATTACGATTATAAGATATAATATACATTACATTCTGCACATGTCATATGGGGTTTATTTGGGATTTCTATCAACATGTCTTACACTCTTAGTTTGGTTTCTTTGTCATTGATCTTCAATATGTTCAACTGTGATATTGTTTTAAAAATAGCTTAACTAAAAAAATGTGTTTAATCTGTCAGGACTAGAGGGAATGGACTTCGATCCAGTTTTCCTATTCCTTTTCGGCTGCTAAATTCCTATTTCAGTCGCGTTCTTCTTATTTTTTATTCTTCCGTCAGGTCTTACTCCAATTACTCATGTTAAATCGTCGACTCATTATGGTGAGCTTTCTAATAGAAATGTGTGTAATGTCAGTAGCACATTATGTGCTGTTCCTATGAGAGCCCGTTATGGGTAGTCTTGCTGACTGCATGGTCCAAAGTGGATATCGCCTAAGGTCACCAGAAACTATTTTTTTTTTTACTGTTTTATCAACTATATTTTCTCTTATTTCTTATTCACACTGACTCCATTACCCTTAAATCATTGATATGCACTGCTTTTAATTATATCTACCCTTCTTGAATGATTTTTACTATTTTGTGTTTATCAGCTGTTATTTGTTTTTTCAACTACGATATGTAGGGTTTGTACTTTCTAAGTGTAACTGGAATTAATTTCCTTTGAAATGTTGGGTTGTCTAAGGTTTTTGGCGATGTATAACGGGTGAGCAAATGTGGAACAGTTGATGTATATGGGAGCAACTCACTTATATATCCCTGTTAGCAAAAGTCCTTGAGGGATTGAGGGTCGTTTTTGTTTTGTTTTGGTTCTACCCTATTTTATTTTAAAATGTTTGTCGCAAGCTTGTACTATGTTTTTGCGGTGGCATCTGATTCAATTTTCCTTTTCTGAATGGGTAATTACTACATAAGGTATTTGCCAATATTTCCGAAAAGACATGCTTTGTGTGAAACATAAGTAATGGGCCTACTACATGTGATGTGGTTGGCTACTTTGTGTATATAACAACATTAGCATCTTTATCAGATGGGATGTTCCATATGTTATTTGCTTCTCCCATGGATCACCGCGGGATCCTTTTTTTTTTTTTTTTTTTTAAATTTTAATTTTTTTTTTATTTTTTTTAATTTTTTTATTATTATTATTTTTTTTATTATTTTTTTTTCCTGTTTTGCATTTATTTTTGTTATGGAATGCTCACACATGTGTCATCAATACCCCGATCTAAACTACCTCCCTCGAATACTCCGATCCGATTAGCTATGATTCCAAGATATGTGTTTTGATCGCCAGATTCATCAACTCCTTCATATCCACAACCCTCTTTCTTCCCCAACCATTCTTGGGATGGAGCCCATCTTTTGTTCGCATTATTTACACCATGTATGAGACATCTCCTTTGACCAATATGGTTATAAGTAGCTGCTCTCCTGTTTTGGACGATGGGGCTGCGATAGTTCTAATAGATCTGATTGAAGAAGGTATCTCTATTATTAATGGCGGGATGTTTCGAGCCTACATTCCTTTTCCAATATGTTTATAAGTAGCTGCTCCTGTTTTTTGGACATCGGCTACTACTTCCTTGATAAACAGCTGAGCTATCCTTATGTAAAGAGCATCTTGGAAAAAACTTGGAAAATCAAAGGAACTATGGATATCACAACTGATAGGGATGTATTTTTTATAAGGATGTCGACTCTGGAAGACAAGCAGATGGTCCTTGAAGGAGGCCCCATCTTTATTACAGGTAAGATCTTTGTTATAAGACCTTGGTCGGAAGGGAAGCTGAAAAACTTTGTTATAAGACCTTGGGGAACAAAGCCACAATTGTTCCTATTTGGGCAAAGCTGTCTAAAGTTCCCAAAGAGCTTTGGACAAAAAATGGTTTGTCCTTCCTGGCAAGTCTTATTGGAGGGCCTCTATGTATGGATGGTGCTACTTCTATGAAGCAAAGACTGGACTTTGCTAAGGTCTGTGTTACCATTCTATTGGAGTTTGATTTCCCAAGCTCTATCAAACTCAAAATTCGAGAAAAACATGTTTATGTTAACGTGGAATACCCTTGGAAACCTCCTTCATGCACTGTATGTTGTTGCTTTGGCCATTCTACTACCAAATGTCCAAGTTCTCCAGCTCCTGTTAGGGTTCCAAGATCTAGTAATGCTGATGTTCAGAATGCTACAGCTGTCGTTCGGGTCCCAGGAGCTTCGAATGTGCAGAATGCTCCTACTGCTGTTTGGATTCCAAGAACTAGAACTGTAGTTGTACAAAATGTGACATTTAGTGTATCTGACTCACAGGTTATTTCTACTGATGCATCTTCTAGTGCAACTTCATTGGTACAGAACACTGCTTCCCTCACTATAACTCAGAGTAATACCTTAACAATCCCACATATGGGGCCTCTGCTAGGTACCCCTGATGCCTCTCTTCAAGAAAGGAATTCTCCCCTCTCTAACAGGTCTACTCTTCAACCCATTCTTGGTAGTTCTCCCTTCTCTTTGAGAGCTTCTGGAAGTCCTTCGGCCTTTATCAGAGATAGATCAAATGCCCTCAGACCAAGTTCCTCTTTCACAGGCCGAGGAAATGAAGTAGTGGTTTTTTCTACACCACAAGTGCAACAGGCTTCGACTAATCAAGACGGCAACATTCTTACTGAGGAGGAACTCTACAATTTTTAGGTAGAGTCCAACACATATGCAGCTTTAACGCTTGTTGAGGATGGGATTGAAGATGACATCTCCGAGAACCAAGAGGATCCCTTTGATGATCAGTGTGTGAATACCCCTCTTATCTCTCGACTTTCCATGCCTTCTCAGGTCACTACTAGAGCTCAACTCCAGCGGTAGCAGCAAAGTTCAGCTAAGAGAGGCAAAGGAAAGCCTAAGGGCTCGGGAAACAAAAATAAATCGAAAAGATGAACATTATGAAGATATGTACATATAATGTTAGAGGACTAAATGATCGGTCTAAAGCTAAGGATCTAAATAAATTTAGGATAAAGAATAAACTTTCTTGTTTTTGTTTCCTGGAGACCAAAGGTAGAAGGGGCAAATTTTCTAGTATTAGTTCTATTTGCTGTCCTTCTTGGGTTTTTGAACACAATTATGCTAGCGCATGCTCTGGCCATATTTGGGTCTCTTGGGACTCTTCTCTGCTGTCTGTGCATAAGATTTTGGAGAGTGATCAATTTATACATTCTCAAGTAACAATTTTGGCTACCTCTCAAGTTTTTTTATCTCACAAGTGTGTTGTCAGCAATAGAAGATTAGAAAGGATGGTACTATGGCAAGATCTTATTACTCTTCATGGATCTTTTTCTGGTCCTTGGTGTGTTGTTGGAGATTTCAACAATGTCTTGTTCTCTCATGAAAGGATAAGTTCTGAGCTGGTGCACCCTAGAGAAACCACACCCTTTGCCAATTGTCTAAACACTGTAAGTTTTTTTTTTTTTTTTTATCACAGTTCAAGTGGTTGTTTCTATACCTGGACTAACAATGGTGATGGCAGTTTCAGAAAATAGTCTAAGATTGACAGGTGTCTAATAAATCCTTCATGGTCAAATCTCTTCCCTTCCTCTGGGGTTGAGTTTCTACCACAGGGCCTCTCAGATCACACCCTGACGGTGATAACCCTCTAATATAAGTAGGTGCAGACCTCCCTTTAGGTTTTGCAACTACTAGCTAGGCCTTCCTTCCTTTAAGGATACTCTCATCAGTTGCTGGAATATCCCTAACCAAGGCAATCCGCCTTACATGTTCTCTAAGAAACTTAAAAACTTAAAGCAGGCTCTTAAGGGATGGCCCAGGCTCAACACTACAGATCTTCAAAAACTGGTGGAAGTTACGAAAGCAAGTATGGAAGACATCTAGAGACTTTTGCAATCTAGCCCTATGGATATCCATCTATGTAATCTTGAAAGAATAAGGAAAGCTGAACTTTGTAACTTCATGCTCATGGAAGAATATGATCTCCTCCAGAAATCTCACACTGATTGGCTCTCCTTTGGTGATAAGTGTAATGCTTTCTTCCATAATGCTGTCAAAGAAAAGAAGTCCAGAAGTAATATTTGGTCTATCTTGGACTCTCAGGGTGTTTTGCAGGAAGGACAAGAGAATGTGGCCAAGGCATTCATCTCCTTTTATAAGGAGCTGTTGGGCAAAGAATCTCCCTCCTCTTCCTCTTTACAGTTCCTGGACCATCTCAAACTCCAGTATATCTCTCTTCAGATGGTAGATAGTTTGATTATGGATATCAATGATCTTGAAATCAAGGAGGCTGTTTTCTCAATGCCGGACAATAAAACCCCTGGCCCAGATGGTTTTAATTCTTTCTTCTTCAAGAAATATTGGGATATTGTAGGTGACGACTTCACCCTGGCACTTAAGCATATGTTTGCTCATACTTTTATTCAGAGAGGTACAAACTCTACCCTTTTATGCTTAATTCCCAAATATACTGCGCCTTTCAAGGTAGAAGAATTTAGATCTATTGCTTATTGTAATACCATTTATAAATGTGTTGCCAAGATACTAACAAGTAGGATGAAGGATTTCATCTCTTTTTTTATCTTTGGGGCCCAATCTGCCTTTGTCCTAGGCAGGAATATTCAAGACAATCTTATTCTGGCTCATGAGCTTCTAAGGGGTTATTCAAGGAAGCATGACACTAGGAATTGTGTTATCAAGATTGATATTAAAAAAGCTTTTGATTCAGTCAACTGGCACTCTATAGATTTGATCCTGCAGAGATTTGGGTTTCCACCTCTCTTTATTGACTGGCTCAAAATGTGCTTTTGCTATCCTTCTTATTCCATCATGATTAATGGCACAGCTGAAGGCTACTTTAAAGGAGAAAAAGGGCTGAGGTAGGGTGATTCGATCTCCCCGTACCTCTTTTTCTAGTGATGGAAATTCTCTCTGGACTTCTACACCATGCTCTTTCCACAAGACAGATTAAACCTCATTCCAAATGCAAGAAATTGGGTATCACTCATTTGTTTTTTGTGGATGATACACTCCTTTTTTGCAAAGGAGATATGGCTTCAATTTTGGCTATTAAAGATATTATATTGAAATTCTTTCAAGCAATAGGTCTTAATATCAACCCCGCCAAATCTACTCTTCTAGCTGGGTGTATGTCCAAAGAAGCAGGTTTGGATCTAGCCAATGCCATGGGGATTTCTCTCATTTCTCCACCTATTGTCTATCTTGGTCTCCCTCTCACCTCATCAAGACTTGGTATAAAAGATTATCTTCCCTTGGTGGAAAAATTGACATCTAGAATATCTAACTGGAAGAATATAAGTTTGTCAAGAGCAGGAAGACTATAACTCATTTAGTCAGTGCTATCCTCCTTCCAAGTATACAGGTCTAAAACCTTTGTGCTCCCAAAAAAGGTTCTAGACAAGGTTTCTAAGATATGCAATCGTTTTCTATGGTCTGGGCCTAACATGACATACAAAATGCACCATGCAAGTCATGAAACCTTGAGGTTTTCTAAAGAACAAGGAGGGCTTGGCATGACAGATGTTAGAAATTGGAATAGGGCAGCCTACTATGGACTGGTATATAGAATTGCTAGCAAAGAGGATTCTCTATGGGTGGATTGGACATGGAGCCAGCAGATTAAGAAGCACCACTTCTGGACTATGAAAATCCCCTCGAGTTGCTCTTGGGTATGGCGGGGGATTCTCAAATAGAGAAGCACAGCACAAAGACACATCAAGTATGTTATTGCTAAAGGATCTGAGACTCTTTTCTGGCATGATCCCTGGTGTTCTAACACTCCCCTTTGGGAATTACCTGAAGCAAGAAACCTCATTACCCTTCAAGATGATGCTAATGTCAGTGATATTCTAGAGCATGAAGTTTGGTCATATTTAATTACCACCCTTTTGGATGGTAACATCAAGAAATCTATTATGGATACAAAAGTGAATAGTTATCTAGATAAATATGTGGTGGTTTGGTCTCCTAGTAGCTCAGGCAGTTTTTCGGTTAAGTTAGCTTATGCATCCCTCAAGAGAGTTCGTGCTAAGGTCAAATGGTACAGAGTTGTATGGGGTAAGTTGTCCATTCTTAAACACTCCTTCACGCTATGACAACTTCTTGCTAACTGTCTACCCATTCAAGATAGATTGATCCAGAAGAAAGTTTTGCACCATTCTCTGTGTAGCTTTTGCAATTCTTCTGCAGAACACTCCAAACATCTCTTCTTTGACTGTCAGTACTTGAAAAAAGTATGGGAAATGGTCAAAAGCAACATTGGTCTATCCCGTAATGTAAAGAACTCTTCTGAAGAATGGTTCAACATCTTCCGGATTTGTAGGCATACTTCTACAGCAGTGGAGATATACAAAGCCTTTGTTGGAGCCACGGTGCACGAGCTCTGGTGCGAAAGAAATAGAAGGAAGAAAAAGAACTTGAAGCTCACGGAACAATAGCTCGGTTTCAAGATTATGTCTTACATGAAGTTTTATCTTCACTGAAATCTGTCTGAAGTGGATGACTCACCAGCAAATCGGGCTTTGGCTGCTAGACTAGGACTTGATCTTAATTACACTATTCATGAGCAAATCGGTTGCACTTGGAGAGGCCCAGAGGAAGATTGCTACATGCTCAATACTGATAGATCAGTTCAACAAGTTGGTAATGGCTATGGAGGGACTATCAGAGACTCGCAGGGGAATGTCCTTATGGGGTTTGCGGGAAGTTCCTCAAAGCCTTCAGTCATCTTCCAGGAACTTCTTGCTATTGCTGTGGGCCTTAAGCATGCCCAATTATTAAGCATAGCAAAATTGGAGATAAACTTTGACTCCTTAGGCGCTATCAACATCATCAATGGCAGGGTTCGTGGCCCATAGTACTGCGCCAACTTAGTGGCCCAGATAAAATCCCTTAAAAGTTCTTTTGGGGATTGCATTTTTAAGCATGTATATAGAGAGGGTAATCAGGCAGCTGATTACCTTTCAAAGTTGTATAGATCATCTACTGATCAGGTGGTTTCCTTCTCCCCACCTCTGGACTTTAAGTTATACTCTATTGTAGAAGAGGACAGGAAAGGAACTATGTACTTCAGAGAATATCTTAATACAGGTTGAGGTCGGCCATAACCTCTAAACTTTTTTTTAAAAAAACAAAAAAAAATCCGCATCTACAACAACCTTATAGAATTCCATGTACTTACCAACCAAAAATATAAAAAATAGTTTCCAATAGCTCATTATTCCGAACATAACGTACTATTCCTTACTATTCCTTACACGCACATAGATTTGTACATATAATGACAATTATTTTATTATGTACATTGTTTGTGATCTCAAGTCAAGTAGCATATGATTAACTAACCTCTAAATATGAGACAAACTAAGAACAAAAATTTCACTATTCATTTTTATTCAAGTGATGAGAAAAAAAAAAGATAATAAACAAAAAACGATATGATATATAACCTATTGTTCCATTTTTTGTCATGATGGTGGTGTATCTGAAAATGTTTTCCTCAATTTTTTTTCCCGACTTTTTTGTTTTTGGATTCTATTGTGTTCACTACATGAGATTTGAGAATGTGAAGTTCATGTGTTTTTGTTCGTTTGTTTGGCAGTTGAGGTTTAGTAAATGTGATATTACTTCTGAGGAGGACTTCGTTGCTCTTTGTGAAAGGTATGTTTGTATGCTATTTTATCTTAGCTATAAACTGTGGTTGGCGTTGCTTAATTTTCATTGGAGTTGTTGTTTACATACGATATCCTTGCGTTAATTTGAAATTATAGTGTGTGGGTTTTGGTTATTTTTATTTTTTATTTTTTTTGTCGGGTATGGTTTTGCTGATGAATTCTTAATTAGGTTGTATTAAGTTTTGATACTGTGGTTTCTTTTGGTATCTAAGTGATAAAAATCCATGATAACTACATGACATTATGTGTGGGGTACCGCTTGTGCATATGTTCTGCTACTAATGCTTACCAATTTATTTTATGAAAGTAGTGTGTGGAATGTTTGAATATGTAGCTTCATTTTTATTACAGGACTGAGTACTTCATGTAGTATTCAGGTTTTTCTTAAAAGTTATTAGGTTTCATGCTGGTTTCTGTGTTCTATTGTTTGTATCTTCTTGATTCATATGCTAATGTACTGGAAGTGTTTACAAAATAACTGTGTCATTACTTATTAAGTCAAAGTTGTTGAGATAGTAGCATACAAAAACTTCTAAAAAAGAGAACACCTAAAGAGCCTCCGATCTATCTCCACCGTTTGTCCTTCTCGGCAACAGTTGTCGAGCCACCAAAGCATTCCTCCTACTAGGAAGAAAAAATAATGGAAAAGCAGATGGAAAGGTAGAAAAAACTAACCAAGTAATCATCATCGTGTATTCGTGTCTTTAGACTCCAAACTAATACGAAGAGATGGATTTAAAAAAAATTGTTCAATTCGCTCATTTTCTAATTTATTTTCTTCATCTATTTGTTGTTTTTTTAAGACCTTTTCTTTGTCTTTTGATGATTAAGATGACATGTGACTACAAAGGTGGAGAGGATCAATGATGGCGAGCAAGCGTTTTGTATTGATTTCCAAGGACTAAGTGACGGTAAATATTCAAACTCATATATCTTTTTATTTATTGATATTGTTTGTTTTACTGTGCTTCTTTTGGGTTTCGAATACAAATATGAACTTTATTATATCATATGAGGTTGTTTGCTTATTTGTTAAACAATTGTGTTTTGAATTTCAATTGGGTGCGAGTTTCCTTCAGTTTTTCTACTTCAGATTGTGTGGAAATTGTATTTGTCTTCAGTAATTCAACTCCACTTTTAGTTATTTGATTTAGTTGATTTTCAGTAAAAGCTTGGTACCATTGAACATTAAAGATGACATGGTTAAAGCCTTTGTGTTTTAACTGGTTGAATGCTCCAAAGTAATGTCTTCGTCAATATGGCAGTATACCTCCAATCCAAAGATGTTAGAGCTGTTAGATTTGGGTAATTAGAATTTGTATTTGGCTTTTGTTCCATTGGATATTGCTAGAGAGATTGGAAGATTGCAACAATTGTTAAATTTGGATTTCAATAATAGTATGTTGGTGGGCTCACCTGCTTTGGAGATTAGCCAATAATGTAATTGATCTTAGTATAAATGAGCTTATAGGTCAGTATGAGGATTTGAATTACTTATAACTTATCAAGGAATCATCTCGATGGTTGTATTCCTAGCTTCTTCGATTGCAATATGAATACGCAGACACTAACGTCACACATATGGGCGAGGCCAAACAATTCAACTACTTACTTTAAGGAACACTAATTGAGATATATGTCAGAATTATTAGAACGTAAGGTGCAAACATTACATATCGACATATGGTACCACATTATCCACACAAGTAACATTGCTTTTGGTGAGTTATCTTAAGGCTATTATTTTCCTCTGAATTTGGCAGCTTAATTGTATAACCTCAAATTCATCAATAGTACTGCACTTAGTTACTACACTTGGAATCATGAATATATATTGTTTTTTAAACTTAATAGGGATGCAATCATGTAATGTTCTTAAAGGTGAGTCTCATATTACAGGTTTATTCATGACCGATTTAAAAATGTTCTATTCAACTCCACTTTATTCTATATAAATACGGTTGGATTTATGGGTGAAGCAGTAACACTTAAATAAAAAACCCAATTACTTGATTATAAGACTTGAAATTAGTTTTTTTTCCTGAAATTTCAGAGTGAATTATGTAACCTGTTTGCTCCAAAAAGGAGATTTATCTACGAGAGCAGCTTGGTTTTCATGTTGCGGCTACCCCTTACCTTGCAAATGAGTATATTATCCCCTCGGTAAGAAAGTTGTTATTGACCATCTTTGTTAAAACACCATTTTTGTTTGTATTTTATGTATTGCCAAATCATATTCTTTGTATTATCAGTAGACTTAGACACAAATTGCCAGGAATTAGTCACTGTCAATGTCTTGCATTCCATAGGGGATTGATCATTATGATCAAGCCATCTATAATGTCCTTGCTTTTCTTATGATTTTTGAACCCTGATGTATAACACATGAACCTTCCTGTTCATTAGTTAATGTTTTGTTATTCCAATGTTAAGGCTTAGGTTTTACTATTCTTGGATGCTTGATTATCACACCATGTTTTCATATACATCTTCTAAGATCGCACCATGTTCATAGCAATCTTATACAAATGTATTAATAACAAAATTATATACAAAAGTAAAGAGATGAAAGAAGCCAAGAATCTGATTATACTTTTGCAAATATCTACGAAAATAGGTCGAGATCTATATTTCGCATCCTTACGGACCACTACCAAACATTATGATATAGAAGAGCTTCAATTTTGTGTTTATGAGTGTAATTGTATGCTTAAATATCAACCATTTTCCCCAATTTTTACTCAAGGTTTTGGTGCAGTTGTTCCAATACCATAGACTGAACGTTGTACTCTAAACTTATGTATTTGCATATTCAAAAAACATTTTTATGCTACACTTGAAGAGGTTGACTAGATTTGTTGGGTTTGGCAGTCACTAAAGCTTCAGTTTCAGAATTGTCCTTGATGTAGATAGCGTATTAGCCTATCACCCTTGCTGGTTTTTCAGGTTACTTGAGAAATTGACCAATATTTTAGCAAAGTATTTCAACTTTCATTGTGAAGTTAGTGTTCTTTTCTAACTATTGCAAACTTTTATTCTTCTATGACACACCAACATTCTTCGAGAGTTTGAAATGAAGGGATCAAAAACTATTTCAAATAGTTGTCCTCTTCAAAGACTCATGCTTTTATTTGGCTATTCCCAGTTTTTGTATTTATCATTACCTACTTTCTTAATCAGAAGAAGAAGAAATGAAACTTTTGTATTTGTATTCTGTTTGTATGTACACGCGCTCGCGCATCATATTTTTATGAGCTTGTCCATTGATAAGAGCCCAAAACTGTAGTTTTAACCCCTTAACAATAATACATTTAGACCAATTATGCGAGTAATAAATAATAGTTAATGCTGATTATGTGCTTTTATGTATTTCAGGTATTGAAGTCTATTTTGTGCAGAAATGTGCCACTTTGGCGATATGAAAGAGCAAGGGTTGGTTGCTAAGAAGTTCTGTGAATAAAGGCCAAGATTCAAGGAGAAAAAGCCTTTGTAAAGCCCGGTTAGAAGTTGAGAAGTCAGAGTCAATACGGGCAGAAACAGCCCAAAAAGTCAGTAGAACTTCGGAAGACAATATCTTTGGACTCAGGCCTCGGAATTGGGCATACCTTATGTCAAAACGACCGGCTCAGAAAGAGCTTTCCAATGGCACAAGCCTTGACCTAATCAGATGAGCAAAAGTGAATGAAAAGTCCGTGGAAGTCAAATCCAACTGAAAAGGCCTCTGTGGATTGAAGAAATTGGGTTTTGGGCTCGATTTTCCGGCCCAAAACATGGCTCCTCAGCTCATGCATGAAAAAGTGGATCTGGTCTCCTCCATTTGTATGGAGAAGACTTAGCTCTTAAGCATACCTAGATCTAGATTAGAAAATTAGGTTAGACTCTATTAATTAGTTAGAATAGCTTGCTTTAGATTTAGTTTTTACATTCAATGAATTAGTGTTAGAACAAAGTAGATTATTATTTAGAATCAGTATTAGTTTTATAATAAAGTATTAGTTTTCATTTCAATTTAGTTATTGATTAAATTCTTATTTAGTTTTAGTTGTTTTAAATTCATAAATTAGGTTGTCTTCATTTTGATTCTTAGACTATTGTTAAATTAAATTTATAAAGTTTAAATTAGTTATTAAATTATGACTTGTTATTATTGTTCTTATGTTGGGAATGATAGTATAGAAATTTCACATCACACATTACTCTCACTATTGTTCTTTGTGTTTGTTCAATTAAATTTGTTTAAGTCTTGAGAGTTAAGAGTGGAACGATTCCGTACTCTATATATTACATGAATATATATGTAAGAGTATGAAATAAAATAGTTGATACCGTAAGAATAAGGTTAGAGTAATCTAATTAAGTTTTTACGGATTATCAAATGGCGCCGCTGCCATCTTGATCTCGTTCAAGATAAGAATTCAATTGCTTGAATTCAAGGGGCAATCCCTCATTCTCTACCAACCCACCCTTTTAATTTTTCATTCTTATTTCTTGAATTTTCAGAACTGTTCACTGTTTTAGGCATAGGGGCTGCGGATTCACAGAGGAAAACACTGCAGTAAAGATATTTGTAAATTTCAAAAAATTCTGAAAGTTTACAGGCGTAATTCTTAAGGTGTTATTGATTTACTGTAATATGTTCAGATTTTTTCTAGTTTTTTTACCTAGTGAACTAATACGATCTTTACAGTGTTTTTGCAGTTTTGCAAACACTTAAGTTTTGGAACAACAGCCGATAAGGAGGGTTTGCAGAACTCCAATTACTCTAAAATTTTTACAGGAATACCCATGATCTGTCAGGAATCTCCAGTAAACTTTTGGCGATTTTTGTCTCTATTTTGATTGGCTAACCATTCGGTTGTTTGTATTGTGTCAGAAAACTATTTCAAAAACTTTGAAGGGCAGTAGAAGGACTTTCATAGCTCCGATTGATCTGAAATTTTACAGGTTACTTGATAGACGTCTTAGAAATCTACTATAAAAATTTCAAATTTTTTGGAGAGGGCAACTCGCGCCCATACAAGGCCAAACCTGAGTGCGACCCGTGCCCAAAACACTGAACTTCTAAATTCCACCTGAGCGCGACCCGCGCCCTAGATAGCCTATTTCCAAGTGTGCTCTGCGCTCAACCGCCTGGACATTGTGTCAAGCACGAGCGCGACCCACGCCCTATGTAGCCTATTTCCAAGCGTGCCCCGCGCTCAACCACCTGGAACTTGAGTTAGACAGGAGCGCGACCCGCGCCCTACCAAGGCTATTTCTGAGCGGGACCCGTGCCCTCTTCTGGAGCAGCCCGATTTTCACAGGTCAATCCAAATATTCATTTCTTCAAGTTATTCAGTGTTTCTAACATCATATAAATACTGAGATCGCATATGCAAGACGCTATTCAAATGCGTAGCAAGGAGGCATTTAGGTACTCCTTCTTCCACTCCTCGCCTCTTCTGTAAGAGGAGTTCTAATTCTAGTATAATCAGGCTTTTTTTTTGTAGACATAAATACCACATGCCTATCTAGAATTTCACATATTACACCTACATCAATGCCTAAAGAATACTAGACTCCTCTATCTGATTTTTATAAAGCCCTAAACGATGTCCCTAAGTCGTGCATCGTTCTTGCAGACTTAGTGGGGCATTTTCGAATTCCCCCTAATATATTTAACTTGTTACCAGTTTTTCATGGTTTAGACCACGAGAAGCCTTACCAGCATATGCATAGGATAGACCAAGTTCTCACTACATTCCATCATCCTAGTGTAAGTCCATATCAAGTTAAACTTAGGGTGCTTCCATTCACCTTAGCCAACAAGGCGGCGTCTTAGTTACCTGCCCAAACGCCAAACTCTGTGGATTCATGGGCTAATCTTGTTCAATTGTTCATGAAACAATTTTACCCACCACTGAAGACAGATGAAATGCTTCAAAAGATTCATTTCTTCCACCAGAATCCTCATGAATCCTTTTCTGAGGCCTAGAATCGTTTCATTGATCTTCTCATTGAATGCCCGTATCATAATCTTGCGAAGGACACGCTTGTTCGTGCCTTCTTCAAGGGGCTTTTACATCATCATAAGGAGGTTCTAGATATCATGACTGGGGGTAGTTTTCTTAGTAAAGGAGCCTCAGAGGCTTATAAATTCTTAGAGGATCAATCTAAGAGGAACAACAATTAGGGAGGTAACGAATCTTCCCGCTCCACTCCTTTTTTTGAGGTTAAACCTGATTCCGAGTTTAAAACTCTTATCGATGCCCTCACTAAAAAGGTAGATGCCATCTCTATTAAACAACAACCCACTCCTGTCATGAACATTAAATCTACTCGTTGTAATGTCTGTTTTAGTCTTGAGCATTCTGACTTCTATTGTCCTCTTGTCTATGCACAACCACCACCACAACCATCAAACTTCCACCAGTTAACTCAACCTCAAGGACAAGGAAACTTAGGTGACCAGAATAGAGGTTTAGTGCCCATGACCCAGAACTATCAACATCAAGACGTGAACGCTCAACAAGCCTTAATTCCAGTTCAACCATCTACAGACAAATTAGTAGTGACCTTGTTGGAAAAACAAAATCAAATTATGCAACAAAACTCCAACTTGATGAAATATCAGCATGATCAAAACTCTAATATGATGAAACAAACGATGCAAATGATGCAGTCTTTGTGCCAAAAGGTTATTGACATGTCTCATAACCAAAATAATAACCAAACAGGCGTGTTTCCAGGTCAAGCAGTGCCTACTCCTAAGTCAACAAACACCGCCTTCAAAATAAATAGTATTCACTCTAATGGTAATATAAACCAAGGGGACCTACAAGTAGTCACTACCCTTCGTTAAGGGAGAATAGTTGATAACAAAGTAACTATGCCTGAAGACCACCTGCAAACAAAAGCTGAAAATGAGACCATACCAAATATTATAATAGAAACTGAAGACCCTACAACTGTAGAAGTACTAGTTAAACCACAACCGAAAGGGAAAACCTTACAAGACCTAATAATAGAAATTGAAGACCCTACACCTGTAGAGGTTCCAATATGGACACCTAGATGGAAAACGGATAGAGATAAAGCAAAGACTAATAATATTGCTAAATATAGAGATAAACCACCATATCCCCAGAGACTAGTTATGTCTAAAAAGGACAAAAATTTTGATGAGATTAGGGAAGTGTTTAAAAATCTGACTATAAACTTACCTTTTCTAGATGCTATAAAAAGTTTACCTAGACACGCTAAGTTTCTAAAAGAGTTGTGCACCAAGAAGAGGAAAACTAACATACCTAATGAACATAACGGAATTGTTAAGTACAAGGACCCTGGTCGTCCTACTATACAATGCACCTTAGGTGATACCTTTATAACCACTGCTTTATTAGACTTGGGAGCGAGTGTTAACCTACCCCCTTTTTATTTATATAAATAACTGGGTCTAACAAAACTTCAACCAACCAAAATGACTTTGCAGTTAGCCGATCGTTCTATTAAGTATCCTAAGGGTGTAGTTGAAAATATTCTCGTTAAAGTGTAGGATTTTTACTATCCAGCCGACTTTGTTATTCTTGACACAGAAGTTGCTCATGATTCTATTCCCATCATCTTAGGGCGTCCTTTCTTGGCAGTTGCCAATGCCCAAATCAATTGTCGGGATCGCTCAATGACTCTTTCTTTTGGAAATCTTTCTGTGGAAGTTAACA
The DNA here is from genome assembly GCF_015680905.1 of Coptis chinensis. NCBI lineage: Eukaryota > Viridiplantae > Streptophyta > Magnoliopsida > Ranunculales > Ranunculaceae > Coptis > Coptis chinensis. The sequence continues at coordinate 46,410,378 of NC_141456.1, forward strand.
TGTTTAGACAAAAGCAGAGACAACTAGGTTTTCCTGTAAAAGGTGAAGTTAAGTCTATTGAGAGTTTTGTATATCACATTAGTGCTTCTAACGATCTCGTCCCTACACTAGTAGATACCCATCTTATGGAAGAAGACAAAGATCATAATTTTGACTCCTTGAACATAACTGAACTAGCGAAAGAATTTTCCACCCTGCCTTCCGACCCTACAAGAGATGGAGTAAACCTCACAATAGATGAGATAGATGAATTCCTCAAAGATGGAGATGAATACCATAATTATATGGATGCGAACAACCTAGATGAGGAATTCGATGAGTTTCTAAGAGCCTGTGATGATCCACCCTCTCAAGCACTGCCTAGAGCACCACCCTACCACCAACTACCTGAGCTAATCCCTCACAGAATCCAATCATTCTTCCCACCCTTTTCTTCTAACACTTATCCATATTTCAAGTATCTTCCATAACCATCCATTTTTCACACTCATTCACTTGGCCACCTCTTCGTTGGAGGAAAAAGAAGGTGCATGCTCAGTTATGTTCTAGATCTATCAGACTTCGCTTTCATTTCACTAAGTTGCGTTGTCGAAAATCTTGGTGCTTATTTTTGTTTGGGGGTGCATTCCATCGTAATTATTTATGGAACGATCCACAACTATTTCGGTTATTGATATATGGTAAACTACATGTTCAGTATATACATATGTGTTAGATAAAGTCTTGAGTATCTGACTATAAAAGACTCATTTTATTATTCGGTGTACTTCCTTTCACTTCCATATATTGATAAGTGCATCATTCAGGTAACTGGGCCCTCCCTACAGAGTGTGTGGCTGTAAGTACCGGATCCTAAGTCCACGGTTAACATAATTCACGTCTTCCACTCTTGCATATTTTCTCAGTTTTTGAGTCATGTTTCTCTATGGTGTGAATTATGTATGTATTGCATTATTATTTTTATTAGTTCGGATGTTAATTTTGAATTCCGTAGTTAAATTTGAATTTGGTTGTTAAATGTTGTTTGAATTTCAATTTTAATATAATATGATTCTTTTCAAATTGTGCATTATTTTTATTGTTAATCCCACCTTCCCGAATTGTTTGGGGGTGGTATTATTTACTCTAGCATGATTTGTTATATGATTCTCCATTTTAGAAGTTGTTTTGGAGTGATGGTTGAGAATATTGCCGATATGGGCATGCCTAGGATTAGATGTGGTGGTAGGATGAAATCTATAAGAGTTTAGAAGTTACTATTCTAAATTTATGTTTTCGGCAATTGCCTTAAAATGTTTTGGAAACTTCCCAATTCGTTTTGGAAACTCAAACCTATATAAACTTCATTCATTCTCCACACAAAACTCACATCGCTCACATTCATCTCTTACCTTTCACTCCCAAATTTTCTTTCTTTTTCCTTCTCACTTCCGATTTCAAAGACTCGGGCACTCGCGTGATGGGCGCCCGCGCTGAGTTTCACACCTGCGTCTCTAGGCAACCGCCTCGTCAAAATTTAACCTAAGCGCGACCCGCGCCCATCCTAAGCAAAAAGTGAGCGCGACCTGCCCTGAAGCGCCTCGAACTCAAAAATTTCTGGCTAATCCGCGCTTTACCTGTGCATAGGTTGAGCGCACTCCCACCCCCGTGGGCACGAAAAATTCCAAATTTTTGTGGGTTGTTCCAGGATCGTTGCAGCTGTTCTAGAGAGTAGTTTTGTGATGACTTCTCCTATAGTGATACCAGAGCAGTCTTTCGAACACTTGTTGGGAAGCGAGACTTATGGACATTGGTTTCGTGAAAGGATCTTGCAGTTAGGATGCGAAAGAACCTCATCTCTTTGGAGAGGCAGGATGCGAAGGAACCTCATTTCTTTATAGAAAAGGTTGACAACATTTAAACACTGGAGTTAAGGTTAGTTTTTATTTCAGTTAGTGTCTGCTTATGTCCCAAGCAATTTGATTCTTGTTAACCACATAACGGGTGGAACTCATATCGAGTTGCGTCAGTTTTATTTGCTATATTAGTATGTTATAACCTTGTTTTGCAGATGTTCCAGAATTTCACGCGTTTCAATGTTATTTCTCTACCCTATTTATTTAAATACTTTGAGGACAAAGCATGTTTCTTGTTTGGGGGCATAGAAACGTGTAATTAAGACATCCGATATATATATATATATATATATATATATATATATATATATATATATATATATATATATAATATGCACTTGTTGTCTAGTTAAAATTTTAAAAATTTCAAAAAATAAATAAATAAAAGTCATGCTATACACTTAGGAATATTGATATTGTTTTCTTTCTCTATGCACCGAATAATCTAGAAGTCTCATGTAGCTTTTGCATTAGAATAATTTGTAGAAACTTAGGTTAATACGTAGGTAATAATCTTTGCATCTATCTATAAATATATTACATGAGTATCTTTGATTGTTTGGCAGTAAGTTTCTGAAACCTAGGCTAGAGTACTTATTCTACAAATCCTGTGAGAATATAGCTTAAAACCTTAAATGAGTGAAACATTTGAGAAATGACACAAGGGAGAAGTAAAATCCAGATAGAAAAATCACACGTCCACTTGCTTGATCACTATACCATATCCTAAGCGAGAATTTAGGCCCTCTTTGGATCGATATAGCCAGAAATTCAAACCTATAAATTATTTTCTACTAGTCGCCCCTCTGAGCCTTTCTTTAGCCTTTCATAAAGCAAATTCTTTACCCTGTTACAAAAAAAAAAAAAAAAAATATCAGCCTACCCATTCTTTGAATGAGTTTGAGAATAGAGATGAAAAATAGAAAAGAGAAAGACCTTTGAAATCAAGAATTAGTTAGTTGCTTCAGATAAGAAAAGAAAGTTTCCATCCAAATAAAAAAAAAATAAAAAAAATAAAAGAAAATAAAGAGTTAGAACTCCAAAAATAGAATCAAGGGAGTCGAAAGCCAAGGAAAAAGAAAAAAAAAATATGGCTAAGAATGGAAACAAAGTGTAGAAGCAAAAGTAAAGAACAAGGTTTTCTCTAGTTATATAATATGAAGACTCTATTATCTCATACTTGTCCTTTTTGAATATCCATTTCCTTCCTTCTTAAACTATCTCCTAATCCCCGCATCACCTAATAAAGACCTCTAGCTCAATTAGGTATAGGTTAGTGTGATAGTAAGTGACAGATGTGTTTGATCAACTCCGACTTTCTTGTGTGTCATTGAGATTGTAAGGTAAAGTGTGCCCACTGCATACTGGAGTAGCAAAACTTGAGCGGAAAAATCAGAGTGGTTTTTGTCTTGACATTTATGTGAGGACCTACTTAAGGGGCGTTATTCCGAAGTTTTTAAACGGACTCGCTAGTGCTTTTCATAGTATTACTCATTGTATATATGTTTATTCGTAGATGATTGATTATTATGCATATATTAGCTTAGGTTTTAACTTGATTATTCTGTATCCATTGCTAGTGAGATATATAGATAATTGGGAGCATAAATAAGAAAACAATAGTTTTATTTCTTAGTCATTATAGTATAGATGAAGTTTGTGAGTAACTTCACTGGAAAACTCTCATGAGGCTATAACTCGTCCACTAGGGAATTCCTAGTGGTTTAAGGCCTTGTTGCATATGGTCAATGCAATCACACTCGGTGAAACGAGATTAGTTAGAACTCCATTTTTGGTCACTTATACTAATTTCTCATATTTGCTTGAGGGCAAGCAAAATGCTGTTTGGGGGTGGTTTGATAAGAGCCCAAAACTGTAGTTTTAACCCCTTAACAATAATACTTTTAGACCAATTATGCGAGTAATAAATAAGAGTTAATGCTGATTACGTGCTTTTATGTATTTCAGGCATTGAAGTCTATTTTGTGCAAAAATGTGCCACTTTGGTGATATAAAAGAGCAAGGGTTGGTTGCTAAGAAGTTCTATGAATAAAGGCCAAGATTCGAGGAGAAAAAGCCTTTGTAAAGCCTGGTTAGAAGCTGAGAAGACATAGTCAATGCGGGCGGAAACAGCACACAAAAGTCAGTAGAACTTCGGAAGACCGTATCTTTGGACTCAGGCCTCAGAATTGGGCCTACCTTATGTCAAAACGACCGACTCGAAAAGAGATTTCCAATGGTGTAAGACTTAACCCAATCAGAGGAGCAAAAGTGGATGAAAAGTCCATGGAAGTCAAATCCAGTTGAAAAAGCCTTTGTGGACTGAAGAAATTGGGTTTTGGGCTCGATTTTCCAGCCCAAAACATGGCTCCTCAGCCCATGTATGAAAATGTGGATCTGGTCTCCTCCATTTGTATGGAGAAGACTTATTTCTTAAGCATACCTAGATCTATATTAGAAAATTAGGTTAGACTCCATTAATTAGTTAGAATAGCTTGTTTTAGATTTAGTTTTTACATTCAATGAATTAGTGTTAGAACAAAGTAAATTATTATTTAGAATCACTATTAGTTTTATAATAAAGTATTAGTTTTCATTTCAATTTAGTTATTGATTAAATTCTTATTTAGTTTTAGTTGTTTTAATATCATAAATTAGGTTATCTTCATTTTGATTCTTAGACTATTGTTAAATTAGATTTATAAAGTTTAAATTAGTTATTAAATTATGACTTGTTATTATTGTTTTTGTGTTGGGAATGATAGTACAGAAATTTTACATCACACATTACTCTCACCATTGTTCTTTGTGTTTGTTCAATTGAATTTGTTTAAGTCTTGAGAGTGAAGAGTGGAACGATTCCGTACTCTATATATTACATGAATATATGTGTGTGAGTAGGAAATAAAATAGTTGATACCGTAAGAATAAGGTTAGAGTAATCTAATTAAGTTTTTACGGAATATCATCCATCATTGTGAGCTACAATTGGATTTTGTATTTTTTTTTCTCTCATTATTATTGATTCTTTACTTCTCTAATAGGAAGATTGTCTTAACCTGATTTTGGATGTGTACATGCACAATAAGTAAATCTTCTATGTAGGACAATGGTTCACTTCCTTTGCACAACTTTCTATTAATTAAGTGATACCAAATGTATTTGCGTTGGCCAAATTATCAAGAAAAGTCCACAATCTTGTTGTATATATTTTGTTCAATATAAGTTTAATTTGAACATAAGGTTCAATGCTAGATTTGGGCAAAATATAAAAGTTCCCTATTGATTCAATATATTTTAATTAGATCAAACAATTGGGGAATATGAAAATTTGAAACACTTTCCAAGATTTGGTAGTCAAATTATGGATTCAATCCAACTCTTGTTGTCCAAAGGCATGATACGCTGGCCTCGAAATAATACACCTATTGATACTGTCCATCTACATCTTAGTGAGAATTCCATGGACTATCATACCGTACTCTGATATTCGTAAGATTTCATGTTTTAGTGCAGAGTTGAGAATTAGGCACTATTTTCATATACTCCACGTGCAGAGCATGTGCATATTGCTAGTTAATATAAAGAACTACAAATAGGTTGATCTAAAATTTAGCAATATGCATATGACATCAAATTAAACAAATAAGATGCAACCTAGTAATTGATGTGTGCCATTTGTTGCAATAGATTGTTCTTAATGACTCAAAGCATATGTGGTGAATAATAAGCAATCATTTTAAGCATTTGAAAATTGATAGTATGATAACATGTTGTAGTTTGAGAGCGTTGTTGCACTGGAAATAATATAGTGGCATTCACATTGTGATGGGATATCACATGAATTCCAATTGTGAACTCCATGAAATTTTTTGAGATGTTTTGTTTATTCTTAGTTAGTAAGTCTAGTTTTGTGAAAATCATCATTTATAATTCGGCATTTCAAATATATCTCACTTATTATAATTTGTATTATTAAGTTAGATACTCCAAGGATTACAGGAAAAATACTAAATACGTTTTTTGCGTTCAAGTAATTATGCAGTAAAACAAAAAAAAATTTATAGACAAAAAATAAGGCAATTGGATATCTAACATAGTCACTGAATAAGTTCTTTTTCTGAATAATGAACTTGATTGGCTTGTAAACTTCTGCAAATTGAGTTCTCAGCTTTATAACCTTCTTCGCATGATCTGATTTAAGAATAATGACTTAGTAGTTCTTTTGAATTCTCGGGCTCATTTCCTAGTTTTGCTTCCCCGAGCCACCATGTAATTGATGACGTCGACTTCAATTACATTTGAATTCCGAATGTGGTATACCAGAGTTAAATATTAAGGACTATTACTTCATTATTTCTAATGCACTGAGCACTTTTCCAACTTGAGTGCTAATGTCAAAACACAAAATAGACGTGAAGGCATGAAGAAATCAACTACATACTTTTTCAACTTTAGTAAAGGAAAGAAACTACATATTTGAGTTACAATGCACCTTATTAAGAAAAAAAAATAACATGTCCGTGGTAGTTGCTACATTGTGCAACATTTTGTGTTTTATTTTATTTACGATGTAGGCAAACCTTAGGAAGAGGAGGAAGTGTTTTGTACTACAACATGTTTTGAAGATAATCTTGATGTATGATGTATGTGAATTAAGAATAATGAATAGCTGGAAGAAGAAGAATAATTGGTGAGATTAGAATTAGAAGTGAAGAAATAAACGGAAACCCATTCATTCTATGATTGAATATGATATTCTGTTAGTTGTTCTGTGAGATTTTCAAACGCGTTATCATCTTCTTCAAGCCTGTCTTTCCCATATGTCGTTTCATGATCAACGGTCTGAAAGATAATATGCATATCTTGAAAAGCTTAAAGTCTTCTAATTATGCATGTATTTTATGAAAGCCCAAACTTTGGCCCATAGTCGTGTCCTTGGTCAGAGTATTATTTATTAAGAACTTTTTGTTCATGTATAAACTTGCGCCCAAAGTCAATTATATATGTATTTTACAAAAGCCCAAACTATGGTCCATAGTCATGCCCTTAGTCAGAGTATTATTTATTAAGAACTTTTTGTTCATGTATAAACTTGCACTTACATATTGAATCGTTAAGTTATAATGGAAGAAGAATCAACGAATTGGAACGATAAAATTCGTATTAACCGAACTATTATTTATCTGCTACTATTTCTTAACATATGTGGAGTTTATAGTGATAACAAACAGCGTATCTAGCCAAAAAAATGTATGAACAACGTGAAAAGCCCAAAGTCTTTTAATTATGTATGTATTTTATAAAAGCCCAAACTTTGGCCCATAGTCCATTAATTTGTTGAACTTTTTAAATTGTTTGGGCCTCATTGTTTTTTTTATAAAAAGCCCAATTAAAGCCCATTAGATAGAGTTATTTGTCTTTTTTCTGAATTGACCATACACTTTAGTCAAAGCTTCACTGTGTTGATGAACTTGGGTTGAGGTTTTACATTCTTCTACTTGGCTCATTTGCTGCAGTCATGGACTTTTTGCTGAACTTGCAAAACATTACTCCACTTGTCTCATTTATGATTTGCTCCAGTAATAGGGTAAAAACTAGCTGCAGCAGTAGACGCCACACAACTTTTGGTGGTCCGATATACCTTCCGTCGATATAATCGTTTCCTGGGTAATGTGGCTTGTTCTAATTTTCAGAACATGATGGATTATCTTACTGGTGCAAGACTTTAGTTATAATAAGGCTTTTCAACAATCTCCTTCCCCCTGGCCGTAGAGCCTAGCCTTAAGGTTGTGCCTTGGCCTAAATAGAGCCTTGTTGGTTGACACAGTAATAGCTCCCATGATGTATGAAATTGCTAATAGAAGAGCAAATATTTTGAAAGATGAGTTGGAGATAGAGCAAATGTGTGAAGAATGTTATTTCCCGGAATGGTGAATTTAAAAGGAATAGTGGGAATAATTTGATGCATTCTAGGCAAGTGTTACCTCCTTGTGCATTCTAAACGCCAATAGACGACACATAGTTTTTGGTGGTCCGATATACCTTCCGTCTATCTCTCTGCTTGCTTATATGCCTAAGAACATTCATTCTTGTGTACAGTCTGGTATGGCTACTGTGGTTACAATTAGTTGCGGCGAAGCCTATGGAGCAAAGAAGCACTGCTACTCCCAAGTGCAAAATTATGCCCTGTTGGCAAATGACACCGAGTGATAACAATCTTGTTTTTTAAAGCTCTTAGTTTTTGCATTGCCATTTTTTTAGGTCAACAACTTTGCACTGTCATTGCATTATGTATTTGAAAAGTTTATTTGATTACATCCATCAAGAACCAACGCTAAGGTTCAATTTTGTTTGATATCTTTGCAATTGATACTTGAACATTTTTTTTCCCAATAGGACATAGGGATTAATTCAATAGAAATGTCAACCAAAATTGAAAAATTAAATAATATTACAATAGATAAGCATATAGTTTTAGTAAACGTTCGAACGGTAGTCTTTACTGCTTGCACGTATCACAATTTGAAACTGGACATGCACTTTCCATCAAGTCCTTGAGAGAAGAACTGGGCAAGATACTCATTCATCGAGATTTCTCTGTATACTGGGCAACTTTCATCTGATATCAACTCCTTGATAGGTCTAAAAGGCTTTGTTGCCATATCAAAACGCGGAGTCAGAAAGCATGCAACCGATACTCTGGGTCCAACATGATTGGCTAGCACCCTGTGCTCTATACTTTTAAACTTGTCAACCAAAGAAATTCACCAGAAGCAGTCCATTTAAAAAACAATCTGAATAAGATTTAAAAAAAAAAACACAATACAACCAAAGAAAATAAAATCTTGACAAATTTATTGGGTATCACGCGGAAAAACACCACACAACAAATACACTTCCTATTGTAGTATCAAAATTCGTATGAGTCACAAAGAAACTTTATTTTATCAAGAAAGCTTCTTTGTGTTGATGAACTTGGCTTGAGGTTTTACATTCTTCTATTTGGCTCATTTCTTATTTGCTGCAGTCATGGACCCTTTGCTGAACTTGCTAAACATTACTCCACTTGTCAGCTTTTGGTGGTCCTATATACTTTTCGTCGATGTAATCGTTTCTTGGGTAATGTGGCTTGTGCTAATTTCAGAACAAGAAGGATTATCTTACTGGTGCAAGACTTCAGTTGTAATAAGGCTTTCTAACAATCTCCTTCCCCCTTGTCGTAGAGCCTAGCCTTAAGGTTGTGCCCTGAGCCTGAGGTGTCACACATGGCGATACTTCTTGGTGAGGCATTCCGACTTGCTCCTACATAAACACACAGACGATTAACAATAAGAAACCACAATATTGTGAGCAACTAGTGGCTAGCCTATTAGCCAGTTAGCTTCGAGAATTATTCAACAAAGTAAATCAAAGTTATCTATTTAGTCACTCTGACTCTATATTACTGTGCTCTGCCGCCTCTCTATCAAACATTCACAATTACAATTCATCTTGTGACAAATACGACAAACAAAAAAACAGGGCTTAAAATCACAAAGTCATGGAATTCTATCCAACCCAAGTTGAGCATTAAGCAGTAAAACAAATAGCAAATTCATATATATAGACATATAAAGTATGTGTATACTCACAATTTTGAGTTGTGTACAATCCTTGGTTTGACATCAAATTCTTCAGTCCCCATCACCATTACATCCAAATTCTTCCCTTCCACTCGTTTTTCTCTTGTTTTGGTACTTTGATGCTCTGCTTTTCTGTCATGATAGGAAAAAACTCTTTTCGGGTATGGTTTATTATTTTAAAGTCTGGAACGATATTATGTTAAAGTAGTAATGGTATCGGGGAGAGGTGTAGTAGTAGGTTGGGAAAGTGATCATCCTTGTTTCAGAAAGGAAGAAAGAGATAGAGTGACGGTTGAGTGATATTAACCGGGTAGTGATAAGCACCTAAAACTGTAATATTAAACCCTGAGAAGCATAGCATTTTGGTAAATTATGTGTTTAATAATCATGTAATAATTATATTTTCGTACTTTTGCAGGTTTTCGCAGTTAACGTGAATATGATAATAAAACATGCATCGCAGTACGAGAATACTATAATTCTTGAAGTCTTCCCACTCAGCCCTAGTGAAGCCCAACAAAGCCTGACTAGAGCCGAAGTTTCCAAAGGAACAAAACAAGTGCAGAACGGGTCCACATATAAAGAAGCAGCAAACTTCCAAAGCTCACATCTTTCAAACCTGGACGCCGACTTCAGCTATTGAATTGCCAGAGCAACTAAGGAGACGAACTCTACGCAAAGACAGAAAGTTGTAAAAATGCCAAAATTGGCGCCGCCATTGGACACACCATGTGGACCCACTCTGCGAGCCCAAAAGTCATGACAAGTCAGCATAGGCAGGTGGCAAGTGATGGTCACAATTTTGTGCCACCTTGCAAAAGGAAAATACACGTACCACAATTTTTGAATTGAATTGGGCAAAAAGACAACAAAACATAAAGTTTGGTTTGATATGGGACAAGAAGACAAAAACTAAATTAAAATAGTTCGAGACAAAACTTTGTATTTCAAAGTTTTGAATGTCTCAATTTGAGAAAAGGACAAAACCAAATTAAATGGCTTCACGAGAGGGACCAAGCTATATATATGTGAGGGGGTCTTCAATATTCACTCTTCAGCTTTTACGCTCAAGCTTTAGCTCATTAGTTAGTTAGTTTTAGTTTATAGTCTATAGCTTTACATTCCGCCATTTTTCCTTCCAGCAGCTTCAGTACTGTAAGTATTTCTTCTTAATAAAAGTCATTTCTTTTCAAGTTTAATTCCTATTTTGAATTTACTTATTTATTTTATACAGCAAGTTTAATTATTCCTCTAATGACCATGAGCTAATCCCCCCCCTCAGGGGGAGGGTTATGCTGCTCGTGTGAGAATCCGGATTGACATTTTAATGTTATAGAATCACTACTTAGGAATTAGGTGTAGATTATACATCCGGTCCCAAAATGATTGAGATTGTACAAGTTTGGATTGCTGATGCTCTAGAACAGTCTCGCGAGAGACCCAAAATGTCTCACGCGTGACTCTATGGTGTCAGACAGCTCTCCAATTTGTCCAGCTGATGTAGAATCGAACCATGAGCTGAAATGATAATCTAGAGATGAAATATTAGTTCAACTCTTTATGCTAGTAAGATACACTCAGAGATGCGTGTATTTCGCTTGGGATCAATACTCGACTTCGTCTCGGGTTTGTATATGAACTCGAGACGGATTAGAGCTGTAGTGATGTGGTAGTATAAACTATTGAAAATGATTCTTGCATGAGTACAATAAACCCTCTCCCTGTTTCTCTATCTTTGTTTATTTATGTCGAAATCATTGTTATTAATTTACGTTACTTGCATTACCGTTAATTTACTTAAACCAACTAAATAACCTAAAATCCTACTCACCAAAAGTTGTAAATCCAGTTGTAAACTTTGCTGAGCCCTAAGGTTTGGACGATCCCTTACTTGACCTATCCTACCAAACCTACGTGAGTAAGGTAACTTGACTAAACGGACGACTATACGGACTTTGGACTTTGGACTTTGGTCTTCGGATTGTGGACCTCGGACTTAAGTATAAAACCAAAATGTGAATTTGACGTTTTATCAAATGGCGCCGCTGCACGCCGAAAGACTCTGGACATTTAACGTAATAATTGGAATACATCACGTAAAAACCCCCTCCCCTACCCCCTTATCTTTTTGATTTCCATTTCTTTTACGATACTAACGTATTACGTACCTGTTTGCCCCAACTTTTTCTACTAACAGATATCTATGAACCATATCTTGTTTATTTTTATTAGCACAGTCTAAGTATTCCGTAGGAAGTTGAAGTACTGAACTGATAAAAGAGTATCGGACGAGACTAAATTAGTAGCGTGCGAGACTAACCTAGAGTATCAACACTCCGATTTTCAGGTACATACTACTTTCTTTCTCAGTACTATTTTGGACTCTCTAGTCCTATTTATCCACCATCTAGTAAGTTCACGAGCTCAGGAGTTAAGTTGATTGTTGTACGAAGAATCGCTGGGACGCCAGGTTTCAAAATCTTAAACTCTTCAAACTTTGTAGAGGATATTATTTGGTTGTTTGCTATAACTTGTTTTACCCCGCATATTTGTGTGTTAGCATGAGAACTCTTTGCATGTAAATGTGGTTCATCATTACATATTCACGTTAATACGATTAATATGATTCAAATATATTTGGATGTATGCTTAATTTCAAACCACCTGCTTAGAATATTTTTGTATGTGTATGTTACATCAATTCACGTACGCGGTATTCATTTGCATGAGTTCGTTCTCGACATTCCCCTAGCTCACATATAGTTGCACGTATCGGTAGCTATAGATTATTACATGTGTATGACATAATTCTATTCACGTATAAGTAATATAGAGTTGCATGTGTAGATTTCCTTTGTAAAACTAGCATGTGTTAATTGTATGTTTAGTTTTTTATTTTGGCATATATCGTTTTTAATTGCATGTTTCATAATCATGTCTCCATAATACATTAATTACGTAAAAAAAAAAAAAAATTAAAAAATAATAATAAAAAATTAAAAAAAAAAATTAGGTATTTGCAGTGGCGTTTATCGACACTCCCATTACGTCTGGGTGGGTTAGGTATTTATTGTGCCACTGATGTCTCTACTTTTGCTTTTGTGGCCTCTCATTGTCAGACTTCTGAGCTTCAGAACCACATTCTTAGGAGTTGTGGGCCAGTGCCTTTGGATGAGATTCTTGATGTTGCTAGTAGCGCATTGAGTCTTTGTCTACCCGATTTTGACCTCAGTTCTATGGTTGGGAATGCTACCGTCCCCTCAAAACCACAAAAAGTTTTGGCAGAAGCGTTCTATAGTAAGATTGCTGCTGGTCTTGAGAGGGAGTTTGTGTTATTTGCTCGTCAGAAAGCAGTCATTGGATGCTTGCAGTTAGAACACGCAAAGGATTTTCTACTTGCTATTTCGATGGAGGGACTTGGACAGCGTATGTCGTCGGTGGAGTATTGTTCTATTCTCCGATACCATCTCATGATTCCTTTGTACTCTGATGGTGGTCTATGCCCTGTTTGCAAAAAGAGTAGACTAGATGCTTTCGGGGACCATGCATCACACTATAGATATTTTCCAGGTTTCAAATACCGACATGATCATATCAGAGATATTTTATGTGATGCATTTTGGAGGGCTGGGGTACAAGTGAAGAAGAAGGCTCCTGTGAATTTTCTCACTGATCCGAATGAGGGACGATCTACACTCCGGCCTGCGGATGTATTGATATACAGTTGGTCTGAGGGGAGACATGCATGTGTTGATGTAATTGGAGCCTCTCCATTGGTAGGGCTTGGGAATGGAGTCTTTGAGGTGGGGGAAGCAGCTAAGAGAGCAGCGACAGGGAAGATGGAGAAGCATGAGGAAGCTTGCACAGCTAACCAGCATTGTTTCATTCCGTTTAGTTTCGACACTTTCGGTTTCTTGGAACAATAGTCTGTTGAGCTTCTCAAGAGACTTCAGAAAGTTATGGACAATAATGTTATGATAGCTGGTTCTAACGAGTTTGTTTTTAGAAGAATAAGATTTGCTATTCAGAAAGGACTTGCGGCGCAGCTTGTTGCACGCTTGTCCTAATTATTTGTAAAATTCTTTATCAGTATCAATAAAATTTCCACTTAAAAAAAAATCATAATAATTAAAATTTCATTATAATCATCTTAATAATACCCCGCATAATACACCATCATAAATCATCATCCTATTCCATCAGTATCTAGGAAACTTGAAAGATTGAGGTTGCCTAATTAAGGAACGTGCTAGCACGAACAAACTCCCTCAATTCTCTCAGGTGACTTGGCTGCTGGAATATTTAAACGTTATCCTAGCTTACCCGCCGAAGTTAGCAACAGTATTTCGGGGAAGGCGGCTTCACCTCCCTCCTTCCTTAATTCTAAATCCTCCTATCATAAGTTGTTCCTTATGAGCCTAGAATTAAAACTCGTGTTTGTATGAGACTACGGTCTGGTACTAATAAGGAATTAGAACTTACATATCGTCGTCGGAAATACAATAAACAACTGCTTAAGTTATCTCCTAGACATAGTTTTTCCTCCATAAACCAACCTCGTCACATATCTCCGTTGCCATTATCTCCCTTAATTATGGCCCAGGAAAATCCCACAGTCGAGAAACCCCTTTCGGATTTTTATACTGCTTTACAAGAATGACCTGCTTCATGCATTAAACTCGATGATATTGCAGGAGATTTTTGCATTCTGCCAAACATTTTTGGTTTGTTACCTGTTTACCATGGTCTAGACCATGAAAAACCGTACAATCACCTTCGTCGAATGTAACAAGTAGTCACAACTTTCCGCCATCGGACCGTTACCAATGAATAAGTCTTGCTTAGGTTGTTTCCCTTCACTTTAGCTGATAAAGCAACAGTTTAGCTCGTAGGCGAAGCGCCGCAATCCATTGACACATGGGCCAAACTCGTACAAGCATTCATGATAAAGTTCTATACTCAAAAGAAAACTACAGAAATGCTTCAGAAAATTCAATTCTTTCGCCAGCACCCCCAGGAATCCTTTTCGGAAGCATGGAGTAGATTTACTGATCTGCTTCTCGAATGTCCCCATCATCAACTCGACACCGCTGTTTTAGTTCGTTCATTCTTTAATGGTCTCTCTGACCATCAAAAGGAAACATTAGATATCATGAACGACGGTTGTTTCATAGACAAGGGCGCTACTGAAGCATACACTTTTCTTGAGAAACAGGCTTCACGAAGCACCCATTGGGGTAACACTGATTCTTCCAGATTTTCTAAAGACACTCCTACCAAAGTTACATCTATGTTCGAGGTCAAACCCGATCTGGAATTAAAAACTCTGATCGAGCCCCTAAACAAAAAGGTCGATGCTCTTTCGGTTCAAGTAAATGATAAAAAACCCAAAAAAGTTATGGTGCGCCAATGCTCCCCCCATGTCTTCGCTTTAAGTCTTGAAGCGCCCGATTCTTATTGTCCTTTGGTATACGAGTGCCCTTCCCAACTATCTGAAGAGGCTTGTGCTTTCAACATCCCGAATGCACCTTGGCGACAACATCCTAATTTGGCATGGGGCCCACTTGCCCAACAACAAGCTACTCCGGGTGTCAACAACGCTCCTGTACGACCACCCACGAACTACAATTCCTACCATCAAGGAAATCCTCTGCAATTCCAACAAGGGCAAAGTCATTTTCCCAACAACATAA
The DNA here is from genome assembly GCF_015680905.1 of Coptis chinensis. Lineage (NCBI taxonomy): Eukaryota > Viridiplantae > Streptophyta > Magnoliopsida > Ranunculales > Ranunculaceae > Coptis > Coptis chinensis. The sequence continues at coordinate 46,425,591 of NC_141456.1, forward strand.
ATATAGGGTACCAAAATAACCACAGCCTTGTTCCCGCTAATCAAGGATATGGCTACCAAAATCAACCCGTAAACAATAACCGTGATCTTGTTCTTGCCGCTCTACTGGTACAATCCACTGCCGATAAAACAACTGAAACTTTTTTAACTTACATGAATCAACAGAATCAAATCCTAGCATCTATCCAACAGTCTCTTTAGCTATTAGCACATGATAAAAGTCAAAAGGGCGTGTTTCCTGGCCAAGTAGCTCCAAACCCAAAGCCCACAAACACTGCCTTTACAATGCACCAGGATCTAGTAATACCAGCCAGGGTGAGGTAAATGCCATCACCACTCTTCATTCTGGCCGAACCATCGACAATCACATACGTATGCCATACGTCGAATCGACGGAAGTCGCCGCTGACATCCTTCCAACTCCTACCTTGCAACCTATAGCGGACGAAGTTGTTCCTTCCAAATCTACATCCACGTCCCTAGGGAAAGACGCCACTGATCCATATGCGCGATTCTGCCCAAAAGCTCCATTCCCTGCCCGTTTGGCAAAGAACAAACCGGACGAACATTTCGATGAGATCCGTGAAACCTTTAAAAATTTGACCATAAACCTACCTTTTCTAGATGCACTTAAGCATTTGCCCATGCATGCCAAGTTTTTGAAGGACATGTGCACCACCAAACGACGTACGAATGTTCCTCAACAAGCGTTCCTCACTGAGCAGTTTCCCTCAATTACTACTACCAATGGTGTGGTTAAATACAAAGACCCAGGTTGACCAACTGTACCACGCACGTTGGGTGACAAGTATACCGCTACCACACTTTTAGACCTAGGCACCAGTGTTAACCTACTTCCCTACTATTTATTTAAGCAGTTAGGTCTTCATGAATTAAAACCTACCAATATGACTCTGCAACTCGTGGATCGCTTCATCAAGTACCCAAAAGGCATAGTAGAAAACGTCATAGTCAAGGTCCAAGATTTTTACTACCCAGTTGATTTTGTCATTCTAGATACCGAAGTAGCCTATGACTCCATTCCTATCATTTTGGGACGTCCATTTCTTGCAATTGCTAACGCTTTCATAAATTCTCGGGACGGTTCAATGACATTGTCTTTCGGGAACCTTTCTGTCGAATTCAACGTGTTCAAATTAATGAAACGTACAATTTCCCGATCCTATAATGGAGGGTGAGATTAGCTTGGTTGATAGTATGACACAGGATTATTTTACAAAATCTTTTCCCGAAGACGAGGTACACCAATTTCTTTCTTTTGATAATCCTGAGTTTGACAATGACTTGTACATTAAGGATGTCCACGCATTATTGGAGTCAGTACCACTATTTGACCCTACTACTGTGTTGCCATCTGATTTAGAAGAACCATACTCGCTCTTTTCCATTGACGAGATGACCCCTCACAAATCTTTGATCCCCACTCCTCCAACTCCAGATTTAAAACCTCTACCCTCTGATTTGAAGTACGTGCATCTCGATCCCGTTAGTAGTCACCCTATAATAATTTCTTCTCACTTAACTACCGACAAAGAAGCACGTTTGATTTGTGTCATTCGTGAACACCGCTCCGCTATCGGATGGTCCTTAGATGATATCAAAAGAATAGACCCTAGTGTATGCACGCATCACATATATCTGGATGATGGCTCAAAGACATCGCGAGAACCGTAACGTCGCCTTAACCCCGCCATGAAAGAGGTGGTGAGGGAGGAAGTTTTACGTTTACTTGATGCATGTATCATATATCTCTGATAGTGACTGGGTTAGTCCTGTCCACGTTGTTCCTAAAAAGTCTGACATTCAAGTTGTACAAAATGAAAATGGTGAATGCATCTCCACTCGCATTCCATTAAAATGGAGAATTTGCATTGACTATCACAAACTTAATGCCAGAACACGTAAAGATCACTTCCCTCTCCTATTCATTGACCAGATGCTAGAACATTTAGCCGGTCATGCTTACTACTGTTTTCTTGATGGCTATTCTGGCTACTTCTAAATTGTCATCGATCTCGCCGATCAAGAAAATACAACTTTCACATGTCCCTTTGGAACCTTTGCATACAGACGAATGCCTTGTGGTCTTTGCAATGCCCCATGTACCTTCTAACGCTGCATGCTTCACATTTTCAGTGATATGGTGGAACGTTATATGGAAGTCTTCATGGACGACTTTTCTATTTATGGAAATTCCTTTGACGACTGCCTATCCAACCTTTCTAAAGTGTTAACGCGTTGCGAAGAGAAAAATCTGGTATTTAATTGGGAGAAGAGTCATTTCATGGTTACCAAAGGACTTGTTCTAGGTCATATTGTTTCGAAAGACGGGATAGAGGTGGATAAAGCTAAAATTGGTAAAATTGCTTTACTACCTTTCCCACAAACAGTTCGTGATATCCATGCCTTTTTAGGCCATGCTGGGTTTTATAGACGATTCATTTAGGATTTTTCTAAAGTTGCTCGACCCTTAACCAATCTCTTGCTTAAGGATGTGGTATTCGACTTCAATTTCAATTGCAAACAAGCATTTGAAACACTAAAAACCGCTCTGACTACCACTCCTATCATTCAACCCCCTGATTGGTCAAAACCATTCAAACTGATGTGTGACGCTAGCGACTTTGCTATTGGCGCCGTACTAGGCCAACGACGTGATGACAAACCCATTGTCATTTACTACACTAGTAAAACTCTTAATGATGCTCAACGTAATTACATAACCACTGAGAAAGAGTTCCTAGCGGTTGTCTATGCTTTAGATATGTTTCGCCCTTACCTAGTTGGATCATCCACCATCGTATATACTGACCATGCCGCACTTCGGTACTTACTCACGAAAAAGGACACGAAACAGCGATTGTTCCGCTGGACCTTTCTCTTGCAAGAATTCACCCTGGAAATCAAAGTCAAGAAAGGAACCGAAAATGTCGTGGTCGACCATTTATCAAGGCTGATTGGTGACATTGATAGTGATTCTAAAGCCATCTGTGATTCCTTCCCAGATGAATATTTGTACTCTATTTTCTCCTCTCCATGGTACGCGGATATCGTTAACTACCTAGTTACTGAGGAAGTTCCTTCCTCTTGGTCACGTCTTGATCGTAAAAAGTTCTTATCCACTATAAAATTTTATTTTTGGGATGACCCCTACCTCTTTAAGTATTGCTCCGACCAACTCATTCGTTGCTGCATTCTCGACTGGGAGCACACCGACGTATTATCTTTTTGCCATGCACAATCTTGCGGCGGTCATTTCAGTGGGAAGAAAACTGCGGCCAAGGTGTTACAATGTGGTTTTTACTGGCCTACTGATAAGAGTCTAAAACTGTAGTTTTAACCCCTTAACAATAATACTTTTAGACTAATTATACGAGTAATAAATAAAAGTTAATGCTGATTACGTGCTTTTATGTATTTCAGGCATTGGAGTTAATTACGTGTAGAAATGTGTCACTTTTGCGAGATAAAGGAGCAAGGGTTGGTTACTAAGAAGTTCTGTGATTAAAGCCAAGACTCAAGGAGAAAAAGCCTTTTTAAAGCCCGGTAAAAGCTGAAAAGTTAACTCGGGCAGAAACAACGCACAAAAGTCAGTAAAACTTCCGAAGCCTGTATCTTTAGACTCAGACCTCAGAATTGGGTATACCTTGTGTCAAAACGACCGTCTTGGAAAGAGCTTTCCAATGGTCCAAACCTTGATCCATTTAGAAGAGCAAAAGTGGACTAAAAGACTATTGAAGTCGAATCCAATAGAAAAGGCCTCTGTGGACTGAAGAAATTGGGTTTTGGGCTCGATTTTCTGGCCCAAAAACATGGCTCTAGGCCCATGCACGAATTTGGGGATCTTTTTCTCTTCTTGAAAGGAGGAAAGAGGCAGACTTATAAGCTAGACCTAGATTAGAAAATAAATTAGCTTAGACTCCATTAATTAGTTTTATTACCTTGTTTTTAATTTAGTTATTGAATCATTGATAATTCTTCATTAGATTAATAAAAGTAGTTAGTTATTCATAAATTTAGTTTTGGTTTATTAAATTATTTAGATCTAAATTCAGTTATTAGTTGTTATCATTTCTTAGTTTCAATTCAATCTTGCATGATTAGATTTCCATTTTAATTCAAATAAGTAAATTTATAATCTTTATATTATGTCTTGCTTAAATTCATATAGATATGATAATTTAATGATTCAAGGCTAAAACCTCCATTAGAGGGGTTTGAAGAAGCATTGATGAAGCTTGATTTTTGTTAGCGTAGAATAGTTCGTGATATTCCATTTCATTCTAGAAAACAATTAGTTCACCATAAGAATGGGTTTGATTGTTTCACATGCTAGTTGTTAGTTGGTAGAGATTACCATGAACAATTAGGGATTAGGAAGACCAAATTGCTATGCGAAAACATTTCAATTAAGATTACGACAATTATTCATTAGTAAATTAAGTTGAGTTAAGGTAGAATCAAATCCCCCTAATTCCTCCTCATATCGTCAAATTAGTAATTCCGTAGTTTAAATTATCGTATCTTGTTTAGTACAATTTCTATCGTAGTATAATTTCCATCGTTACTCTCATTGACCTTGATAGACTGATAATCGTAGTTAACTTAGACTTCTAAAGAATTAGGAGTGGAACGAATCTTCTATTCCAACTATATTGCAATAGCATCGAGAGTAGAAAACTTTGATAACTAAGCATAAAATAGTTTTAGTTTTACTTGCGTTTGAGTCTCGTTACTTATTTGTAGGTAAAACTATCATTTTTACGTTTATCACCTACCCTTTTTCGCGATGCACACGAACATTGCATAGCTTGCATTCGTTGTCAGCACCTAGGTCGAATTACCAAACGCAATGTGATGCCCCTAAATCCTATCTTAATTGTGGAATTTTTTTATATTTGGGGCATTTATTTTATGGGACCTTTCCCTATTTATCAAGGTTTTCTCTATATTCTAGTCGCTGTATACTATGTGTCCAAATGGATTGAGGCACTCATATGTTGCTCAAATGACCATAAGACTGTCGTGAAATTTGCAAAAGAAAACATTTTCTCTTGTTTTGGTGTCCTCAAAGCTATCATCAGTGATGGGGGTACACATTTTTGTAATAAATTTTTTGGGTTTTTAATGAAGAAATATGGAGTTACTCACAAAGTTGCTGCTCCATATCACCCATAAACGAGTGGCCAAGTGGAAGTCTCTAACAGAGAGATAAAGTCCATTATGGAGAAAACTGTCAATCTATCAAGAAAAGACTGGTCTCTCCGCTTATCGGATGCCTTGTGGGCATACCAAACAACATTTAAGACACCTATAGGGATGTCTCCTTACTGCATTATTTTTGAAAAACCTTGTCATCTGCCAGTTGAACTTGAGCATCGTGCCCTTTGGGCCGTCAAAAGCCTCAATTATAACATCAACGTTGTAGGCGAGAAGCAAAAACTGCAATTAAATGAGCTTGAGGAGATTAAGAGTGATGCTTATGATCTCTCGAAATCCAACAAAGCTAATATGAAAAGAGTGCACGACAAACACATTTTTCGTAAAAATTTTAAAATTGGCCAAAAAGTTTTACTATACAACTCTGGATTACATATTTTTTCTGATAAATTGAAAACACGATGGTCTGGTCCTTTCATTGTGTCAGCTGTGACCCATTATGGGGCAATCTCTTTGCTTAATCCATAAGATAACAACGAATTTCAAGTAAATGGACAACGCCTCAAACATTTCCACGAATTACGCTCCCCAAATGTTGAACATACTCTTCTTCAGGATCCGGTCTACATAGACTAGATGTTTCGTTTTGGTGTACTTAATCTTGTTTCTGTAGAGATTACACCATTTTGGTAGCCGGGCCATCTTCTATTTTATGATCTCAGAAGTTCTTTGAAGTGTGTGGTTGCAAGCACCGGAATCTTAGTCCACGAAAACTCTATTTCAGAACTGAGTATAAATATCTTCTGCAACGCGAGCAAACATTCCTGCTAGTAAACGATGGGTACTAAAAATTTCACCTCCTTCTTTCTCTTCCCTTTTCTACTTTTTGCCTCGAGAACTTCAGCTAATAACTTGGTGTAAGTCTCACCCATCATGAATAGGTAATGGTCATAGTACTTTTACTCGTAAACGACATGTGCGAAGGATGGGGTGGTGTATGCATTGTTAAACACCTTTCTGTCCAGGTCTTGACTTCCTATCCGATACTAGCCAGTATAAGGTATACTTTTGTTTGACACCAGCTGCGCATGATAAACTTTGACGCCACGCCGTTTCTCCCACGGGTTGGGAATTATCTTGAGAATCTGACATTAAAAGACTCGCAAATGTCTTGAGAATCTGACGTTAAAAGACTTGATTCATCTTGAGGATCTGATGTTAAAAGACTCACCTTGTAGATATGTATATATTGTTGCCTTTTAAAAAGTCCCCGTGCATTAAATTATGAACATAGAGATTCGTGTTCAACCTCGGATGTTGCATACTTGGAACACGTATGGGCAATGGATTCCACCAGACCAACCTCTAGAAATGGTTACTTTGAGTTCCCTTTGGGGCAGTTTGAGGATAGCCGTATCTAATAAGGGCAATATTATTAGACCGTAGCGCGCACGGTCCAAGATGGTACCATCCTGCCCCTAACCCCATAATACATAGAGGTAAAGCCACAGTCTGGCTAGATTGGGTTCGCTCCAGAGCCGACATGATAGTTGCCTATGAATTTAGATGGTGACTCTTCTGGACATCCAGTGTTCTTCACGTAAATCTCCCTTGTATATAAATAAAAACTTTGTTTATAAATAAAACACCCCTCCTTCTTTTCAAAAACTCCTGTGACTTTTGAGAATGACTCATATAATTGGATGGCATTTTTCGTGCCGATCATTTCTATGGTTCATTCATCCAATTCGGAGTCCGAACGAGTCGTGGGTGAGTTTATATTTTTTTAGGCTTAAACTAGGCTTTAGGCTTGATTTGGGCTTGGGAAATTTTTTGGGCCCAACCAAATCTCGTTATTATCGGCCTATTTAAACCTGAGACACCCATCCCTCGCGTCACAATTTTGTTTTTCTTCTTCCCTAAAATCTGGATCTTGTTCCCTCTCGATTTAGTCTCGCATGAGACAGGCCCACGTTAAAACCAAGTCTTGCGTGCTACAGCTCAGAAACCAATTCCCTTCCATCAGTAACTCCAAATTCTTCCCCTTATCTCAAATCAATATCCATCCTCTTCCTACGATCACCAATGGCCATAAATAGGTGGATTTCGGTGGAGAAAAAATTTGGTTCACTATTTGAAAATGGGATGTTTGCTCCATTCTTCGATACGGAAATACACTCTAGAGGATGGGAGTACTTTTTGTATGCCAATATCGGGTTATATTCAAAGGATTTGGTGATGGAATTTTACGACAATGGTAGCTTTAATGGCGAACATTTTTGGGTTACCGTCTACGGTGTGTGCCACGAAGTCACACCCGCTTTGTTCTCCGGGATAACAAGCATACCTCTAGTCGACCACTTGCTGACTCAGCAGCAGTCCGTGTACCCACGGACTTACAACCTAATGCTCAACACGCTAATCGAGGGCGAGTACAATATAGATGGGAAATGCGCATATCAGCGCTCGGTGTGACAAAACCAGCTAGTCGTGACTCAATGGCTGGGACAGAACGTCATTGGCACCTCGAAGCCATCGGACATCAACAAGACATTCCTCCACCTACTCTAGATCCTCCAGGAGCAAAAGGGTAACTTCTGCATAGTCACCTTTCTTTTTGATATCATTACGCATGCCACCCTCAGGTCAGCCCCTCTTGCCGTTCTTGTAACGCAAGTTATGATTAATTTGGGTTTCTTATCTGCCACCCCGTTACTCCCTATTCCACTATATAAGAATATGCTTGTTTTCAAGAAATGCATACTGGCCCCCTGGGAACCCACAACACCAATGGTAGCTGAGCACGCTAACGTAGGTTCATCTCACCCACCCTTATTTGATGAGACTGCTATGAGTAAGATGAGCCATCCTATGGATGTCTTACATGCTATGAATAGTGGCATAAGAGACATGTACACTCGCCAGGTATCGATGAAACATACCTTGGGCGAGTTAAGGACGGAAATGACCACTCGCCACGAGTCGCTGAGAGACAGCATGGGCGAATTTCAGCAAAAAATGCGAACTTCCATGAATGCATTTCAGGAGCAAATGACTACTCGCCAGAACCAATTCCAGCGAATGCTCATGGCGAACCAGCATTAGTTTCAAGCTCAGGTGATAGATACTCTAGGTGATATCCAGGAGCAGTTAGCCTCCACGGGAGCTCGTCCTGCACGCTGTCGGAGGACTCCTGGTTCTTGTTCTGCAGCCCCCGAGGATTCTCAGTAGACAGTTTATTTTTCCGGTCTTGTATATTATTTATGTCGGATATTTTAGTTACGTGTTTGCATTTTTATTTTCCAACGTAGGTTGTATGTTATTTCCTATATGTTCCAAAATTGCTGCCTTGTCAAATAGTATATTAGTTATCTCCAATATTATATTATATAGGTAGAAACATATATAATAATATTAGTAATAATAATTTATATAGATATATATAAAAATATATACATATATATTTTTAACGTCACACTTAACAGCAAATTTTACCGTCAACCAACGCTTTGCAAAACGGTCATGAAAATGCACTAGGAAACGGTCATGAAATCGCATCCTAAAAACGGTCAAGAAATCACCTTAAAAAACGGTCAGAAAACGGCTCAATTTTCTTTCTATAAATAAGTTCAACACATCCTTCACATTCACTCCTTCCATCTTCTTCCCTCTACACTTCTTATTCTAAATATCGTTTTTTAGTTTGCTACAAATTTCAAGCTTCATGGATGCACTAGAAAAGTTTGAGCAGCAGCAGATTGAATATGCTACTCAAGTCTTCATGCTCGGTTGTTTTATTATAGTAATGTTGTTAATGTGGCATATAGGCCTATCTAATATTTAAGTTTGTGTTTTATTTCCCCTGTTATTATGGTGTGTTTTCACATCTCTGTATGTTGTTACATCTTATTATGATATTATATCTACATCTTCCTTGTCCTTCTACTTACGCTATTTACATCTCTTTGTAGTCACATACCCCAGTCTTCCCATCCACACTACATCCACTTTTGCGCCATGTTTCAGAAGATACACGTGGTCTAACTACCCTGTGATACCTCGATTCGTATTTTCTGCATCTTCGGATTGGTGCCTATTTGTTGCAAGGATAGACACCTCTGAAATCCAACTTCCCTTTTTCCACTAAATTTTCTTCACCACTCCATCTTTAATGGCCCTCACCCGAATTTTCGAGCCCGAGCAAAATTTTATGGAAAATTTCCAAAACGGTCTTTTTCATCCATTTTTTGACATATAAATTTTACGTCGAGGATGGTACCCTCTATTACATCATAAGCAGGCATTTTATTCCAAAGAATTGGTCCTGCTATTCTATAAACACGGTTATTTCCAAAATGGGCAATTCTTTGTCCGTGCAAACGGATGCGAGCTTGAGTTGACTATGGAAATTATCTCTGAGGTACTTCAAATTCCCATTGCGAACTAGGGGGTACACCTTCAGGATACACCTTCAGGATTCACCATTCGACAATATCAAGCATCTGATGTTTGCAACTATCCTTTACGGTGAATACAACTGGAAAAACCGTATTGTTTATCAGCGATCCTTGGAAAGAAACCAATTATCTGTGATCCAATGGCTAGCTCATAATGTGCTCGACACATCTAAGACTTCCGAAATAACAAAACCCCTCCTCCATCTACTCTGGGTCTTGCAGACTAACTGCAATGATTTTTGCATTATTTAATTTCTCTGGAACGCGATCACTTGTGCCCGGAAAAAGGCAGCTCCTTTGCCAACCATTGTGACACTTATTATGATGCGTTATTACTACTCCTAATACACCTCTCAGAACAGCTAACATTCTCACCATTCACTCAGTTTGTAGGAATGGTTTTTGGAATCCCGACGTTGCAAAGAACCATGTCGGTGCAGAAACCGACGAAGCTTGCTCCGCTGACAACATCTTCACTGAAAATGCATTATGCAACGTATTTAATCCTATGGAAGGCCTTTGTTTAATTCACCAAAGACTGATGACATTATACAAACGTCAGAACATTATCATCACCAGTCTTCTTGAATTTCACGACCTGCGGAAAATACAAGAAGAGGAACAAGCATAATTCTTGCACAGCCACAACTAGTTCTTGGCAAATCACACTCTCATAATAGAGAACCACGTTGAGATTTACCAGACACAGAGCGAAATATTACAACTGGCTGTTGCACAGATTGACGACATCGAGAATCTTATAAATGGATTTCTCTCACAAAAGGACCCTCGCCATTACTTGGGCCCATGACACAATTTAAATTTCGAAAAATAACTAAAAAGGGTATCAAACCTTACACCTTTTGACAATATGGGGATCAAACTGTTTGATTTTTGCAATGTAGGAACTTCCGTTAAATTTCTCTAACATCGTTTCTAATTTGTATTAATTTTTTTTCAACATTGCAAATTAGAAAATTTATATTAATTTTTTTTTCAATATTACAAATTAATTTATATTAATTTTTTTTCAACATTACAAATTAATTTTCATTTGTATTAATTTTTAAAATAAAAATTAATAAAAATTATAAACGGTGTTAGAGAAATTTGACGGAAGTTCCTACATTGCAAAAATCAAACAGTTTGGTCCCCAAACTGCCAAGAAAATAAGTTTGGTCCCCATATTGTCAAAACGTGTAAAGTTTGATACCCTTTTTAGTCATTTTTTCTTTAAATTTTGCAATTTTATATTCTTTGTCATTTTCTTTTTAGTTTTTAAACATAGTGAAATTTTCCTATGATAAATAAATGTAATTTGTTTTTAATTAGTCATTTCCATCGTATTCTCATTTTTGTTTATCTTTGTCTATAGGTGGTATCTTTCTTTACACGTCTTCTATATTGGCATCTCCAAAGATTATTCTAGAACAATCTTTCCATTCGTTGCTGAATTCTCGTGTATATGGACATCTTTTCAGAGTCTTCATCATCCGAGTTGGCTAGAACTCCTTGATACCACACCCTGAGCAAACATACTCTCCAGGTTTGGCAACTTATTTTTACAGTCATATGGAGGATCTACCTGCTGATGGTTTTGTGTCGAACGAATTTGCAATCCGTATTGGTAACAACCACCACCCCTTTTATGAGCCAGCAGTTGCTATGGCTTTGGACCTTCCTCCTTTTCAGCCAGACATCCCCATTCAATACATGATAGAAAACAACTTTAATGACTATTCTTGGGAATATTTTGCCGCCCGTTATGGAGATGGCCTTGCCCAGGTCATTGAACGTGCAGAAGCTGGCCAATGGCCAAACAACACTATTCTACTAGCCAGTATGACCATGAATGTTGGAACTGCCATGCTATTTATTCTTTTGAACATCATGGGGGATTGGCATTTTTCCACTGCCTCAAAATCAGCTTGTAAGACGTTCCATGCCTTGGCCCAGCAACATACCGCCTTCGACATCACAGACCTAGTAATTAATAACCTTAAGAGGGCTCTGTCTTTTCGGCAGCACTATATCACTTTGCCAGTTACAACATGCAGGATAATAATGACGTACTTCCCACAGTTTGCGACCACGTTTCATGACTGGGTAAAGGTAGACTCTATGTGTCCAACAAACAAGATAATTCGTTCTTTGCGATTTCCAGTATGGAGGCGCCCTGCAAGGTTTCTAAAGAAAGTTCGTTGCTTCCCTGATGACGATAAAATGATAGCTCATCTGGACACTTCAAGGAAGAGGAAGTGGAGCAAAGTCTGGAAGGCTATGATAGATTGGCGTGATGCAAAGAAATGACATTTCTATAGAGACGAAGCAAGGATGGACCATCCCCCAATTCGTAATTGGGGCAATGTGAGTTAATGTATATATTTGTTTTACGTTTTGATATGAAAAATAAATAACCTAACTGTGTGCTTTCACTTTTATGATGTATAATATGTAGTGTGTTACAATAAATGTCTATGAAAGATGTCAGCTATATTTTTGCTTAAAGCCTCTCAGGTATATTCTTTCTTCCTCTTGACACTTTGAGGACACAGCGTTCGACTATTTGGGGGGGGGGGGGGGGGGGTGGTGAGAAACTTTTGAAAAATAAAAGCATGCATAGTGTATATAGTTTTATTTTATGTCTAAATAAACATATTTAGTAACAAATTCTCGTTTCCTTTTCTGTGAAGAAAAATATTTAGAAATCTCACCCTAGCATTTGAGTAGGACTTGCTCTTAGAAACTTGAGTTAACACGTATGCAATAGTTTTTACATCTTTTCATGAACATTCATGCACTGACTATCATTAATGTACACAGCAGTAAGTTTCTGGGACCCATGGTTAGACAACTTAATTTTTATATCCTGTAAGAATCTAACCAAAAAGCCTTAAAATGTGTGGTATGTGAATAATGACACAAATGAGTAGTTTTTCCGAATAGAGAAGTTCACACGTCTGCTTACTTGATTACTACCCAAATCCTCGGCGAGAATTTAGGCCTTCTTTGGATCGATATAGCCAAAAATTCACACCTATAAAAATTTTATCGCTAGTCGCCCCATTGAACCTTTCATTAACCCCTTCTATTTCACCAAAAATTCATTACCCATCTATTAACCACAAATAAATAAGCCTACCTAGATGATGAGTATGAGAAATAGGATGAAGTGCGGAAAAATGAAGAGAAAAACTTGTCACAAATCAAAATTAGTTACCTGCTTCAGAAGAAAAGAAAATGAAAAATAGAAATATGTTTCCCAAAAACAAAAGAAATATCAAAGTTAGAATTTCCCCCAAAATCAAATCAAAAGGGAATACAAAAGCTTAAAAAAGCCAAGTATGGAAACCCATGTTAGAAGTAGGAAAGAAAATAAAGATTCTCTAGTATAAATATCTCGAAGACCTTATTCTCTCATACTTATCATTTTTGAATTTTCCATTCCAATTTTTTCTACACTACCATCTAAGCCCCATAAAACCTAATAAAGACCTCTAGCTCAATTAGGAGTAGGATAGTGTGATAATAAGTAGTAGATGTGAATTATCGACCTTGGCTCTTCTGACTGTCAATGAGTATGTGAGGAAACGTTTGCCCACTGCACACTGGAGTTAGCAAAACTTGAGTGGAGAAATAAGAGAGAAATTGTGTTTCGACACATACCTGTGAGAACCTACTTCAGGACGCTATCCAAGGGATCCAGAAACGGCCCTGCTAGTACATTTCATAGTAAAAGATCACTACATGCATGCTCATATGTAGATGTTTTGATTATTGTATGTATATTAACTTGAATTTTGAAAGAATTAATTCTTGTTTCCCCCGCTAGTGAGATGTATAGAAATCTGAGATTAATTAAGGAAACAGGCCTTTGTTATTGAGTCGTTGTAGTATAAATGAAATTTGTGAGTATCTTCTCTGGAAAACTCTCATGAGGCTATAACTCATCGACTAGGGAATTCCTAGTGGTTCAAGGGCCTTGTAGCATACTGTCAATGCAACCGCAATCTGCAAAATGAGACTTAGCATAGGACAACACATTTTTGGCCACTTAACATTTTAATGTCTCTGCTTTGCTTGAGGACAAGCAAAGTGTTGTTTGGGGGTGGTGTGATAAGCACCCAAAACTGTAATATTAAACCCCGAGAAACATAGCATTTTAGTCAATTATGTGTTTAATAATCATGTAATAATTATATTTTCGTACTTCTGCAGGTTTCCGCAATTAACGTGAATATGATAATAAAACATGCATTGAAGTACGGGACTACTAGAATTCTTGAAATCTTCCCACTCAACCCCAATGAAACCCAACAAAGCCTGACTAGAGCCGAAGTTTCCAAAAGAACAAAACAAGTGCAGAACGGGTCCATATATAAAGAAGCAGCAAACTTCCAAAGCTCACATCTTTCAAACCTGGACGCCGACTTCGGCTAGTGAACTGCCAGAGCAACCAGGGCAATGAACTCTACGCAAAGACAGAAAGTTATAAAAATGCCAAAATCGGCGCCGCCACTGGACACACCACGTGGACCCACTCTGCGGGCCCAAAAGGCATGACGAGTCAGCATAGGCAGGTGGCAAGTGATGGTCACAATTTTGTGCCTCCTTGCAAAAGGAAAAGACACGAACCAATTCAATGTTTGAATTGAATTGGGCAAAAAGACAAAACAAAACATAAAGTTTGGTTTGATATGGGACAAGAAGACAAAAACTAAATTAAAACAGTTCAAGACAAAGTTTTGAATGTCTCAATTTGAGAAAAGGACGAAACCAAATCAAATGGCTTCACGAGAGGGACCAAGCTATATATATGTGAGGGGGTCTTCAATATTCACTCTTTAGCTTTTACGCTAAAGCTTTAGCTCATTAGTTAGTTAGTTTTAGTTTGTAGTCTGTAGCTTTACATTCCATCATTTTCCCTTCCAACAACTTCAGTACTGTAAGTCTTTCTTCTTAATAAAAGTAATTTCTTTTTAAGTTTAATTCTTGTTCTGCATTTACTTATTTATTTTATATAACAAGTTTAATTATTCCTCCAATGACCATGAGCTAATCCCCCCGGGGAGGGTTATGATGCTTGTGTGAGAATCCGGATTGACACTTTAATGTTCTAGAATCACTACTTAGGAATTAGGTGTAGATTATACATCCGGTCCTAAAATGATTGAGACTGTACAAGTTTGGAGTGGTGATGTTCTAAAACAGTCTCGCGAGAGACCCAAAATGTCTCGCGCACGACTCTATGGTGTCAGACAGCTCTCCAATTTGTCCAGCTGATGTAGAATCGAACCAGGAGCTGAAATGATATTCCAGAGATAAAATATTAGTTCAACTCCTTATGCTAGTAAGATGCACTCAGAGATGCGTGTATTTCGCTAGGGATCAATACTCAACGTCGTCTCGGGTTTGTCTATGAACTCGAGATGGATTAGAGCTATAGTGATGTGGTAGTATAAATTGTTGAAAATGATTCTTACATGAGTACGATAAACCCTCTCCCTGATTCTCTATCTTTGTTTATTTACATCGAAATCATCGTTATTAATTTACGTTACTTGCATTACTGTTAATTTACTTAAACCAACTAAATAACTTAAAATCCTACTCACCAAAAGTTGTAAATCTAGTTGTAAACTTTGCTGAGCCCTAAGGTTTGGACGATCCCTTACTCGACCTATCCTACCAAACCCACGTGAGTAAGGTAACTTGACTAAACGGATGACTATACGGACTTTGGACTTTGAACTGTGGACCTCGGACTTAAGTATAAAACCAAAATGTGAAAATAACGTTTCATCAGGTAGTTTTTCTGTTGCTACTAACCTTGTCAGTCTTTGATGAGATTCCTTGATACACTGAGTGTGGTGTGACTTTCTTTGTTTTTGTTCCCTTTTCATGTTGTGCTGCTGCTATACTCAAATGCTTGACTATGTTTTCCCCGTGTTGCAGTAGACTCCTTGGCCTCATGTCTTCTACTCTGTCTACAATTCCTTTGTGTAAGTCCTTGTTGTTAGCGAAAGCCCTCGAGCATCCTAAAAAATGTAGTCAACATGCTAATCTTATTGTAGGTTAGCTAAAAGCTAAAGAACGAAAATGAATTATAATCTAAAAAAAGAAAACTTCATTGTTGCATTAACGGAAGCACTAAGATTAGAAAATAAGGATGCTTATTCAGTAGTAAAATACCATATGACAAATTTAACCTTTGGCAATCATTCCCTCTCAAGTAGTCAAGTCTCTCTCTCTGAAAAATACCAAAACCCCTCTCGTGAAACATAGCTAACTTTTTTCTTCTTTCTTTACAAAGACGAAAATCTCCTCACTACTAATTCAACTCGTACATTACTATGAAGTAAATTACTTCACTACTACAAACTTTTACACTAATACTATGTATTATTGGTACTACACATGTTATAGTACTTGTAAACTATAGGCAACTCAATTGGACCGACATAAGCAGAGTATCCCTTCAATCAGAAGCTTTTGATTGATAAGTTCCTTCAATGTCTTGAAGAGCATTGGCTTTGCAACAACGAAGCCGACAATACCGTTCTGTTTTAAACTCTAAATGCAGCGAACTCTTGTAGGTTTTTCAAGAAACAAAAAAAAGATGTCTTAATTATGTTTCCCTAATTATAAACCTAAATGGTTATTATCATCGCCATCGAGTTCAAACATTATTATCCACTTACCACTTTTTATTGGGAAAACTATGTATGTAGGGTTGAACTGTCAGTATATAATATCAACTAATAACTTAGTTCAATGTCTTCATGATAGAAAATTAGTCGGTCTAATTAAATAGACTAATCTAACCCTAGTTAAACCGCAAGCGCACAACTATCGTTGAAAATAGTTGCGGCAAACGGGTCGATCCCACAAGGATGGCTATTTAGGGACAATTGAATACTAAAATATTACCTAACCTAATTCGACAATGTTGTTTTATAGAAATTTGGAATTGCTATTAACTAAAGCTAATTATTTTAACTACGCTTACGAAAATAATAAATTAAACAATTGAAATTAAACGAACGATTGGAGAGAAATATTAGGACTTTAGATTCCGCCACTAAATCTTTTAGTAAATATTTTAAGATTAGGTTTCAATGTTTCAAATTAATACGAGAAACATCCGAATGAGAATTCAGTGTTTCTCGGGATTTTATCGTGACAATACTATTTTTACATAAAAGCATCTTTCAAAATTCAGCATTAAAGATTAAACGTAAAAGATTACTCGTCTTTTTACGGCACGAATAATATCTAAATTTAATATTTGCAATTAAATCAAGCTTTGATCAATAACAATATATATTCAAACGACTAAGGATGCATGACATACAAAGTGAAAGAATAAACTACTCTCAATCGTGAATATATTGAACGAAGATTAATCAATTAACATCTACATCAAATAATCAAAACCCAAACTCAAAATAATAACATCAAGGCTAGGGATTCATCTTAGCCCTAGCTAATAGTTTAGCTGCACATAATAATCAAACTGAAAATAAAGTAAGGTGAGGAAAAACTCATGTCGACAGCAAGTTCTGCTCCGCCTTACTTCTTCTCCCTCCAATTCTCGCTCTTTGGCTCTCGGTTCTTCGGTGTTCTATTCTGTCTTTTGGATATTCTGGAGCGCCCCCTTCTCTTTGTTTCCCCTTGTATATATAGAGGTTTGGTTAGGGCAGTGTTTGATTTGACTTGGAATTGTCTAATTCGTTGGCGAGAGATTCGGGATTGGATCAGTTTGAGTGGAAGTCGGTCTTTTGTTTCCTGTTGGGTTTTAGTGCAATCGAGAATATAGAGTGTTGATCAAGTGAAAGTGGACGTATGGAAGAATGGTAGGATGTGTAGTGCTCGATTGGTTCGGGGTTCGATCGAATAAGTTGGGATTTAAGGGATGGGTTTTTCTATTTGTGTGAATTGGAGATGGAGAATCGAAGGTGGTGATCAGGTGGTGCGGGGATAGAAATGGATGGTAGCATGCGTAGCTTGGTTAGCTTGGATGTTTGGTTATTATCGCCGGAAAAGAAGGATGGGTTTTCTGTTTGTGAGAAATGGAGAAGGAAACTAATGTTTGGATATGGTGCTTCTCGGGTGGACAGGAAATGGTGTGGCCATTAGTTAGTTGTGTGGGCTTTGATGTTTGGTTATGGGCTGGTCTAATTAGATGAACATGGGTGGTCCGATCTTCAGCACATGGGCTTAAACTCAACTCCCGCTGGTTACGTGCCCACTTAAGTTCATGGTCCTTTTGCTTTTCATTCTTTTATTTCGGCCCATCCAAATACCTCCAAACTTACATTTTGCTAGTCCTCGAGAAAAACTAACACTAAACTAATTAACAAAAATCCTAACTCACTTTCGTAGGAATCACGATTACACTTAGCATGTGTAACAAGCCTTTTAAATCCCTAGGTTACCCCTAGTGGACGAGTTTAGTCTCGTGAGGGTTTTTAGAAACGATCCCCACAAACATTAACATAACAGGATATATAGTGATATATATAAATTTCTCAGAGATAAAAACTTTTTCCAACTGATAAACAAGTTCAATAAACATCAATTACCACAGTTTACATCATTATCACTAAGACACATCACTACTTCCAAAGATAGAAATCATTGATTACTACTCTAAACCAAAGCGTGTATGTGTTTAGTCAAACTGATATAGTCTCTTATCCAAGTAACGGAATTCCTAACTTACTATCCAAAGAATATATCAACCTCAATCCTCACCATTCATACACTCACAAGAAAGTCTCTTTCTCAGATAAGTTTCAATTTTACCTCTGTATGCAGGGAAATGAGTAAAATAGTAGAACATCCCATATACTTAGCCAGAAAGACAGACATATGAAATTTCAAAAACAAATTAGTCTCATGAAAAGAATATCAATCACATGTGAAGTGTCGGGTCCTTCACTTTAGCATCCTCTCACCTATTCTACACTTCATATCATACTTTTGTGATAAGTCTGGGTATTAAGACGGGGCTTAGGATAGGTTGACAAGAAAATGGTAAAAAGGAATCAAAAATTTCTGAGAATAAACTAAAAACCATCTTGTACTTGACCTTCATGGAAAATTTCTTCACTTTGTAGATCACATTACTTAACTTTCTCACTACTGCTCAATGATTTTTTTTTTTTTTTTTTTTTTTTTTTTTTTTTTTTTTTTTTTTTTTTTTTTTCTATTGAATCACTTTGAGCAAAAGGAATGATTTTCTTCATTTGACTTTAGTAAATTTTCCATTCAAAATCTTCTTCTTCTAGCTTTCTCTTTAGTCCTTTAGAAATCCTCAGAAATATGGGTAAAGCTAATAATATGGGTTTACACTAGGGGTGGGCAATGGGCCGGGTCGGGATAGCCCGGCCCTAAATATTTAAAAGCCCTTTAGATATTAAGGACGGGTCGGCCCGGCCCTAAAGTCAACATAGGGTCGGGTCGGGCCGGGTCACAAGTTTAAATATCAAGCCCTGACCCTACCCTAGGCCCTCTTTAAAGGCTTTAAGGTCGGGTTTTAGGGCCGGGCCTATATATTTTCTTCATTTTACAAATGTCATTTTTCAGACAAATGTTGTTTTTTTGGTTTCTGTGTTACAAATGTCTGCTCTGTATTTCGCTTTAATGGTATGGACGGAAACCTTTAGTTCTAGACTTGGCTTGCATGTGAATAAAAATATAATTTATAAGAAGTAAGTGGGAAAATAAATTGAGAATAATAAGTTCTAGACTTTGATTTGATGATCAAAGGAATAAAGTCTTATTTTTTTATTATGCTAGTGCTCATTGTTCTTCATGGCTGCTAGATAGGTTGACAAGTTTTTGTTATATAAGACAAGTTATTGGAAGTACCCTTGGATGTAAGTGATAAATTACAAAGGGCAATGTTATTTTAATTTAAAATATTTAACAAAGAGTTAGACAATTATGGTACGTGTATTTATAGTGAAAATATAAAACTATAACTAGGGCTTGGTTAGGGCTGAATTAGGGTCGGACCTATGTTTCAGAATCTTAGCCCTAGCCCTGCACTAGAAGGCCTTAGGGTTGGGTCGGCCCTGCCCTAAACTTTGTGAGGGCTTTAGTTGTGAGGGCTTTATAAGGCTTAGGGTCGGGTCGGTCAGGGCCGGGTTAGGGTCGTTAGGGCCAAATTCCCACCCCTAGTTTACACTCCTTATTTGGAGTTAGGTTAAGGATAGTTGGTTTAAGAAGAAAATGCTTAATATATAAGGCTCAAAAGGGGTTAACATGAAAATCCTATTAGGTGGTATAGATAAAGGCTAATTGGCTTACTACTTGACTTATCAGTATGATATTCTGCTTCGAATAGACTACAAGACCTAATGGCTATCTCCCCAGTTGATGTCACTTCGTGATCGACCAAAACAAGAAAAAAAAATGAGACTATACAACGAATTTAAGCACAAAAAAATGAATGAGTCAACTTGGACTCTGAATTTACGTAAAGACTCTCCAAGAAATTCAAAGGCTCAAGTCTCACAGGTTAAGTCTCTATATTCCTTTTCTAGTTCACTAGGAGATTAAATTACTCTTCAATTTGACATGTATCAGGTGGCTAATAGTGCATATTCCACTTTGGCTTAAACTTTCATCAACAAAATCTATTTCTAGAGGTAGAAAATAGTCTAAAAGCAACAATAACTTCAAAAGTGACTCTTAACTTCATAGATTCTTTGAAAATCAGTGGCTTTAGAAATCAATTTTTTTTTTTTTTTTAAAATTTCTCATCATAGAAAATCACCATTAATCATACCATGTTGGACATATTTATTTCTCGCTAAACAAACATTTTGTTCCCACCCCCAAACTTCTTATAGACATTGTCCTCAATGTTAACATGGATGCGTAATTTAAAAGATAACAACATGGACAAATAAAAGTATATAAGGAAAGAGGTTACCAAGAGCTTCCAAAAATGAAAAATAATATCTTTGAGTCACCTGTAGAAATTAGTACCTCACAAAAGATATAACAATGATAATATAAAAGAGGACCAAGTTACTACAATGACTAAAAGGTGTCACGTGTCTCATCCCATAGAGTTACACGTCTCCAAAAAAGGTGGAGAAAAGGTGCTAGAGTGGAATGCATGATACACGTGCACAAAAGACTCAACAAAAATAAAAACATGGGTTGCCTCCCATAAAAGCTTACAGATTAACGTCTCTAGCAGATTTAATGCTTCAAGACACCCAATTCTTAGATGAGCATTTTGTCTACCAACGAAACATAAAATGAATGCCCCAAAATTCAAAAAAAATTCGACAAAGTCTCCTCTGTATTTTCGACATTTCATAAATATAAAACCTGTCATAACCTGAAAATCACAATGATATGTTTCTCATTGGTTAACCCAAATGGAGACTAGGGGCTAGAATGAAATATTTGGGAACAATGCAAAGCGACTCTTACAAAAGAAAAACAAAACCTAAACTACTAAAATACAACAAGCATACTCATTCAGTCATGATAAATAGGATCAATAAGATCCACCTCTTCCACATCCTTATTAGCAAAACCATCAAGATACTGTTTCAAGCGTTCACCATTAACCTTAAACACACGACCACCCGTAGGATCCTCTATCTCAACAGCACCATAAGGAAAAATAGTTTTAACAATGAAAGGACCAGTCCACCTAGAACGTAACTTACCAGGAAAGAGACGCAAACGAGAATTATATAGCAAAACTTTTTGATTAGGTTCAAAAGACTTGCGAATAATAGATTTATCATGAAAAATCTTAGTCCACTCTTTGTAAATCTTGGCATTCTCATATGCCTCATTCCTTAACTCATCTAACTCATTCAATTGGAGCTTATGTTGTGAACCTGCTCTACGCATGTCAAACTTAAAAGTTTTAATGGCCCAAAAAGTATGATGTTCTAATTCCATAGGCAAATGACATGCCTTCCCAAACATAAGCCTATAAGGAGACATACCAATGGGAGTTTTATAAGCAGTCCTATAAGCCCAAAGGGAATCATTAAGACGTTGAGACCAATCCTTACGGTCAGGTCGTATCGTCTTTTCTAAAATTCGTTTAATTTCCCTATTAGATACTTCAACTTGGCCACTAGTTTAGGGATGGTAAGGGGTAGCAAGTTTATGAGTAATAGAGTACTTTTTCATTAAAGATTCAAACGCACGATTTGTAAAATGAGTACCATTATCACTTATATTTGCACGAGGAGTACCAAAACGAGAAAATATATTATATTTCAAAAAGTTAACTACAATCTTGTGATCATTCGTTTTACATGGCACCGCCTCAACCCATTTAGAAACATAATCTACCGCGACGAGGATATAAAGATAACCAAAGGAAAGAGGAAAAGGACCCATGAAGTGTATACCCCACACATCAAAAAGCTCAACAACCAAAACAGGGGAAAGAGGCATCATGTTCCTATGGGAAATATTACCTGTACGCTAGCATCGATCACATCCTAAACAAAACTCATGTGCATCTCTAAAGAGAGTAGGCCAATAAAAACCACACTGCAAAACCTTAGCAGTCGTCTTCTTAGGACCAAAGTGACCACCACATGCATGGTCATGGCAAAAGGAGAGAATACTACGAAACTCACTCTCAGGAACACATCTCCTAACAACTCGATCGGGGCATGACTTAAACAAGTATGGGTCATCCCAGAAAAAATACTTAACCTCAGCAAGAAACTTAGATTTATCTTGTTTTCTCCAATGAGAAGGAAACTGACCTATAACAAGATAATTAACAATATATGCATACCAAGGCAACTGGGAGACAGCAAAAAGTTGCTCATCAGGGAAGGACTCATTCAAAGGCAAAAGAGTAGTAGAAGACTCTACTATAAGCCTAGACAAGTGGTCAGTGACCACGTTCTCTATTCCCTTTTTATCCCTAATCTCAATGTCAAACTCTTGTAATAAGAGGACCCAACGAATAAGACGCGCTTTAGCATCCTTTTTAGAAAGAAGATACTTCAAAGCTGAATGATCAATAAACACGACAACCTTAGAACCTATGAGATAAGACCTAAACTTGTCTAAAGCAAACACAACAGCTAACAACTCCTCGGTTGTAGTGTAATTCATTTGGGCATCATTAAGAGTTCGACTCGCATAATAAATTACATGGGCCAACTTATCAAACCGTTGACCTAAAACAGCCCTAAGAGCATAGTCTGACGCATCACACATTAACTTAAAAGGTACATTCCAATCAGGTGGTTGTATGATAAGAGCAGTAGTCAATAAATGCTTCTCAAAAGCTTCTCAAAAGCTTTCAAACAATCATCATCAAAGACAAAATCGACATCCTTACCAAGTAAATTGCATAAGGGACGAGAAATCTTGCTAAAGTCCTTAATGAATCGCTTATAAAATCTAGCATGACCTAAAAAAGACCTAATATCTTTCACAGTCTTAGGTGGTGGAAGACTAGAAATGACATTAATCTTAGCCTTATCGACCTCAATTCCTTTACTAGAAACAATATGACCAAGAACAATACCCTGTTGAACCATAAAATGACACTTCTCCCAATTCAACACAAGATTGCACCTAATTAACACTAATTCCAAATGGTGCAAACCCTTATCAAAAGAATCACCAAATACGGAGAAATCATCCATAAACACCTCAAGAAACCTCTCTACCATGTCAGAAAAAATGCTAAGCATGCATCTCTGGAAGGTACCAGGTGCATTACATAACCCAAATGGAATACGACGGTAGGCAAAAGTTCCAAAAGGACAAGTAAATGTAGTCTTTTCTTGATCCTCAAGTGTAATACATATTTGGTAATAATCGGAATAACCATCGAGAAAACAATAATACTTATGACCGGCTAACCGTTCAAGCATCTGGTCAATAAAAGGAAGAGGAAATTGATCTTTCCTAGTGGCTAGATTCAACTTACGATAGTCAATGCAAAAGCGCCACCCAGTAGTCATACGGGTAGGAACTAACTCGCCATTCGCATTCTTAACTACCGTAATACCAGACTTCTTAGGGACAACCTGAACCGGACTCACCCATTTACTATCGGAGATGGGATAAATGATACCCGCATCTAACAACTTGAGAACCTCAGCTCTCACTACCTCTCTCATGTTAGGATTAAGCCGTCTTTGGAACTCACGGGCTGGTTTAGCATTATCCTCTAGATGAATATGATGCATACAATCAGTGGGGCTTATCCCTTTAATATCAGCAATAGTCCACCCTAAAGCTGTCTTATGGTCTCTAAGAACCCTAAGCAATTTACTCTCTTGTTCACTATCAAGATTAGAAGCAATAATAACAGACAAGGTCTCATCAGGCCCCAAAAGGACATACTTAAGAGTATCAAGTAATGGTTTCAACTCAAGTTTAGGAGGACTCTCTATGGAAGGAACTGGTTTAGACTCAGAAGGAGAAAGAGGTTCTACCTTGGTTTTCCACTTATTAGTATCTAAGATTGGGGTGGCATCAAGCAAAGCATTTACTTCACAAATAGAATTATCCACATCAAAATCACCACCAAAGTGAGTTAAACAAGACTCAAGAGCGTCATCTGAATAACTTTCCAAGAAAGTCTTGTGAACCACACTGTCAATAAGATTAACATCCCAAAGATCATTAGGTTTAGGAGTTTGTTGACTCACATTAAACACATTAAGTTCTGTAGTCATATTACCAAAAGAAAGCTTTAACACTCTATTACGACAGTTAATGATAGCATTGGATGTGGCAAAAAATGGACGACCTAAGATGACATGAATATGGTGTTTAAGATCTTGAACAAGTTGTGTTTCTAGAACAATAAAATTAACTGGGAAATAAAATTTATCAACCTAAATCAAAACATCTTCAACAGTGCCACGTGGAACCCTGACAAACCTATCCTCCAGTTGAAGTGTAATCGGCGTAGGTTTCAATTTACCAAGACCAAGCTGTAAATAAACTGAATAAGGTAACAAATTAACATTAGCCCCCAAATCAAGTAATGCCTTCTCAATCATATGCTCACCTATAACACAGGAAATAGTAGGGCATTCTATATCTCTAAACTTAGGTGGAGTGCGGTTTTGAATAATCGAACTCACTTGCTCAGTAAGGAAAGCTTTCTTATGCACGTTCAACTTATGTTTTTGCGTACACATATCCTTAAAAAACATGGCATAAGAAGGAACTTGTTTTATAGCATCAAGTAACGGGATATTAATATGAACTTGCTTAAACATCTCCATTATCTCATTAAAAGTATTTCCTTTCTTAGCATGAACTAACCTCTTAGGAAAAGGGGCTTTTGGTATATAAGATGGTACATGACTAGACTCGAAAGACGTAGGAGGCTCTAAGCACTTCTTAGCAACATCACGACTATTAGAACCACTTATATCACTCTTCTCACCCTCACACTCTATAAGATCAGATCTAACCTCAACATCCCTAGGCATCTCAACCCTATTATCAATATGTTTACCACTTCTAAGAACAGTAATAGACTTGGCTTGCTCCTGGTGGTGCTCTTGGCTCAAGTTAGAGCCTATTTCGTACTGTCCCTTTGGATTAGCCACTGGTTAACTAGGAAACCTACCATTTTCCCTCTCATTCAAAGTATTAGCAATTTGACCCATTTGAATTTCCAACTTCGCAATAGATTGTGCATTTGAATGCAAACTCTTTTGGGTATCCTTTTGAAATCATTGGGTGTCTTGATGAAATTGAAGGGAACTCTGCATGAAAAGACTAAGAGTGTCCTCAAGAGATGGTTTCTTAGATGGTGGAGGTGGTTGTTGGTATTGCTGAAACTAGTTGGAAGGAACTTGAGCATATGACTGGGAAGGAGGATTCACAGGTGACACCCCTGGTTCAATTTGATGCGACCCATTTTTCCATGAGAAATTGGGATGATTCCTCCATCCAGGGTTATATGTGTTAGAGTATGGGTCACCAAACGGTTTCTTATTATATGTGTTGAGTGCATTAGGTTGTTCAGCTATACACTCATTGAACGCAGAGATAAAAGGACACATTTGAGCTGTGTGCATGGGACTCTCACATAGCTGATATACTTGCCTAACTGACTTGACATGAGAACCTCCCCTTTTAACTTCAAGGATTCCACCTCCCTAGCAATATTGGCTAGTTTGGCACTCATCTCAAAATCGCCTCTCACCTCATAAACACCACCCATTCTTTGGTTCAGAAGCTACTTGTACATTTCTATCATGGACCCTCCCTGGAGATTCCCATTGCTGAGAACTTTCAAAGATTGTCTCAAGAAGTTTCCAAGCTGCGTCCTCCTGCAAAGAGAGGATATCTGCCCCACTTCGGGACTCAACAAACTGATGGTGTAAAATCGACAACCACTCAAAGAAAAACTTCACTAATTGCCATTTCACAAAATTATGGTGAGGACACCTCAAAAGAAGATCTTTAAATCTCTCCCAACATATATAAAACTTTTCACCCTCTTTTTGAGTAAAATGCATGATCTGTCGCCGAAGGCTAGTAGTCTTGTGCATGGGAAAGAATTTAATGAGAAACTTAATGTTCAACTCATCCCAAGTAGTGATAGACTTAGACTCTAAGGAATTCAACCATAACTTTGCCTTATCCTTCAGTGAAAAAGGAAAGAGGTGGAGTTTGATAATCTCTGGTTGGACTCTAGGGAAGTTAAGAGTACCACATATATCTAAGAACTCCTTAACGTGAAGATAAGGGTCTTCAGAATCAAGACCATGGAACTAGGGAAGCAAGTTTATGATGGCTGCCCTTAACTCAAAATTAGCATCACACGTAGGCAAATCAATGCAAGAAGGATTAGAATTAAGGACTGGATAATAGTAGTCCTTAAGGGTTTTAACTTCGGGTTCTGCTGCCATTTCTAACAAATGTTTTTCTAACTCGCCTTGGTTTAGATTAGTAGGTTCCTTATGAAATGTTCTTTCAATTTCCGGATCAAAAGGTGCTATATCAGGATTTTCAGAATGGATTTCTACCATACACAACCTCTGACTCTAGATGATGAAAACCTAACTCTACAATGAAAGACAACGGACGTAAAATGAAAGATGCGAGATGATGCACAATCACAAAAAATAGGCAACAAATCTCTAACCGAATTGAATTTTTAATTAAGGTTTAAAATAAGTGCTCCTAAACCCGGATAACATGATTCCCAGTTCTTGTGCTAAAAACACCGTCACTCGATCCACGTGTCAAACGAGCTTTCCTAGTGAGCGGGCTAAAACCTGTCCTAATGCAATATGCCTAAGGCTGGTCAAAGGTGACTTAACCAATCCTAAATGCAAGAAAAAATACAAAAACAGACAAACACACAAGTTCAACCCCACAAAGTTAAAAGCGTACCTCCAGCGTGAGCCTTCAAGGGCCACTTGCGACGCCGGGTGACGACAAGCAAGCTCTTTTGATTTTTTTTTGAACCTGTAAAAATAAAAAACAAACACTTAGACTATGGAATAAAACTAAACTATGACTAAACCTAAACTATGAATTACGTTAAGTAAGACCCTAAAACTCGATTGCACCACTGCAATCCCCGGCAGCGGCACCAAAAACTTGATAGAAAATTAGTCGGTCTAATTAAATAGACTAATCTAACCCTAGTTAAACCGCAAGCACACATCTATTGTTGAAAATAGTTGCTGCAAACGGGTCGATCCCACAGGGATGGCTATTTAGGGACAATTGAATACTAAAATATTACCTAACCAAATTCAACAATGTTGTTTTATAAAAATTTGGAATTGCTATTAACTAAAGCTAATTATTTTAACTACGTTTACGAAAATAATAAATTAAACAATTGAAATTAAACGAACGATTGGAGAGAAATACTAGGACTTTAGATTTCGCCACTAAACCTTTTAGTAAATATTTTAAGATTATGTTTCAATGTTTCAAATTAATATGAGAAACATCCGAATGAGAATTCAGTGTTTCTCGGGATTTTATCGTGACAATACTATTTTTACATAAAAGCATCTTTCAAAATTCAGCACTAAAGATTAAACGTAAAAGATTACTCGTCTTTTTACGGCACGAATAATATCTAAATTTAATATTTGCAATTAAATCAAGCTTTGATTAATAACAATATATATTCAAACGACTAAGGATGCATGACATACAAAGTGAAAGAATAAAGTACTATCAATCATGAATATATTGAACGAAGATTAATCAGTTAACATCTAAGTCAAATCATCAAAACCCAAACTCAAAATAATAACATCAAGGCTAGGGCTTCATCTTAGCCCTAGCTAATAGTTTAGCTGCACATAATAATCGAATTGAAAATAAAATAAGGTGAGGAAAAACTCATGTCGACAGCAAGTTCCACTTTGCCTTACTTCTTCTCCCTCCAATTCTCGCTCTTCGGCTCTTGGTTCTTCGGTGTTCTATTCTGTCTTCTGGATATTCTGGAGCACCCCCTTCTCTTTGTTTCCCCTTGTATATATAGAGGTTTGGTTAGGGCAGTGTTTGATTAGACTTGGAATTGTCTAATTTGGTGGCGAGAGATTCGGGATTGGATCAATTTGAGTGGAAGTCGGTCTTTTGTTTCCTGTTGGGTTTTAGTGCAATCGAGAATATAGAGTGTTGATCAAGTGAAAGTGGACGTATGGAAGAATGGTAGGATGTGTAGTGCTCGATTGGTTCGGGGTTCGATCGAATAAGTCGGGATTTAAGGGATGGGTTTTTCTATTTGTGCGAATTGGAGATGGAGAATCGAAGGTGGTGATCAGGTGGTGCGGGGATAGAAATGGATGGTAGCATGCGTAGCTTGGATGTTTGGTTATTATCGTCGGAAAAGAAGGATGGGTTTTCTGTTCATGAGAAATGGAGAAGGAAACTAATGTTTGGATATGGTGCTTCTCGGGTGGACAGGAAATGGTGTGGCCATTAGTTAGTTGTGTGGGCTTTGATGTTTGGTTATGGGCTGGTTTAATTAGATGAACATGGGTGGTCCGGTCTTCAACACATGGGCTTAACCTCAACTCCCGCTGGTTACGTGCCCACTTAAGTTCATGGTCTTTTTGCTTTTCATTTTTTATTTCGGCCCATCCAAATAATTACCCAATTCTCCGATGCACTTTCGGGTACCAACTAAAATCACGCACTGATATCTCAATTCTTTCCAATATCGACATAATTAATCAAGTTACTCTAATTCCTGCAAAATCACCGAAAATACGCTAACTTAATCAACTGAATAAAATAAATGGACTAACTGATATAAAATTGGGCGTAAATAATGTAACATTTACGTGCTTATTACTTCACCATACAAATTATTGATTAGTTCAGGAACTTTGACTCTGGTACTTACCAAATCGCTAAATATTTTCAGAGTTCAAATGACTAAGGATAGATTTGAAAAAAAAAACCAATAACTTAATGTAATACATGAGGTAATGAATTTGAGACTTATTCATCAGCCAAGGCTTCATCCATTTCATAGTGTGTAGAAAGTGGTCTATATGATAACCGTTCATTTAGCTAACATTATTCTCATGTTCATCCATGAATGCATGCTTGTCTGCATGAAATCTAACACCACAAATGAGTGGAAATGTGCATCAATTAGAGAATTGAAGGTAGTAATATTGCTATCAAAGATCAATTAAAAGGATATAAAAAGGATATCGCCTTGGTGTCAAGGACTAACGTTTCAAGCTGATACTAATTGATAACATATCATGCTTATATCAAATTCATTTTGTAGATTCTCAAGTTATTCCTACAAACAAACACTTTGCACAGAGTGATTAGTCCTAGTAATCGGAAATAATCGGGAACTAATTAATCGAGTGATTATCCCAAATACAATTTGTTCCCTCCCCCTAGCTAGGTAACACATACGTATGCCACATCATATAACAATATAAATCGAAAGAAAGTCACAAAAGTACTTAAGTTTCACCATATATGAGCTTCTTTGCTTAGTTGATTATATGAGTATGCTGTCATCTCACATATAAGGTTTGTACTTCACAGGATACAAAAGCAGAAAGAAAAATGAAGACAAATGAGAAAGAAACAATAGGTAGGAAGTGTAGACATCTAGTAATCTTATCAATGAATTTACGGTTAAGTTGGTGTTGGATCGACAATTAGGGGCTGGAACAAACAATGTGCCCCTTCGTAGGTTAGGTTCCTAAGCAAATATGTGCTTGGATCATGCATTGAGTTTTTCTCTTTCTTAGTTTATGCTTAAGCCCTTTCAGAATGTGTAGGGTGAGATGTGCTAATGGTCACAGTGTCATTTCTTAAAGGTTATTGAGCACTTATATAAATCTAATACTTAAATCAATACATAGATGCTTAAAAATGAAAGTTAGTAGAAGTTCACTCACAGGTGCACGCTTCAATATGTGTGTTTAGATCTTTACCTATAAGATAACATCCTAATATCACTATAGAGTATAGACAATCTATTATTATGCAAACTTACTACTCTATCTTGAGTTTCAAGAAAATAAAATTGCAAGACACATTTTGGCTTTTACAGGATCAATAAAAAAAACAACAACTCAATAACTAATTATCAAAAAACAATTTATTCCTCAACAAGTAGAATCCCCTTTATTTTGAAACAGAGTATTAACTCTCCCTCGAGTTCACTTCCTTTAAAGATATTGAACCAAGTCAAAAGGAAAAACTAATCAAACTAACCAGAGGTGATGCAATGGAACTAAATAAATGGGATCTATCTCTGAAAGGTAAATATAATGGTAATTAATTGACCACAATTGATTGATAGATGATCCAAACTACAATTGAATATAAGGTGTGAGAAGCATATTTTAAAATCAAGTTCTAATTATCAAATACGCAATCGGACACCCAAAGTAGGAAAAGAAATAAAAAATTGACATACATTGGGTAGCCTAATGTAAGGTGAAGGGCTTAGATAACTTATACCTATAATAGTTCATAGCATTTGAGGATATGCTGGTCACACACACTACTTTAGACCTTGGACATAACAATTGGTAGATATAGGCACAACACTAAGTCTTTAACATGCACTTTGGCACCACATATTCAAAATGATATAAACGAACATGAGAGAGAGATCTAGAAAGTTGGAATAACATTATATTAGACTGAGCACAATGAAATTAGACAACTTCATTCTATATTATTGGTTCACACATCATACCCTACACACAACAATTGATAGAACACTAAGGCACAACACATGAGTTCTTAGCAACTTCTGCTAAAGTGACTTGAGGTGATATGTAGAATGTGTTTAGATAGGTTTATGTACTTAACACCTTGCAGAATGTATAGTGTCTACGTAAATCTACCACTTAAATTACTAAGTAGATGGTTTAAAATGAAATGCAGTAGGTATTCACTCATAGGTTCATTCACGCTTCAATAAGAGGGTTCATATGTTAACTTGGACTCACTAGGTTTTAACTCTGAGAGAATTTGGTTATTTACCGGAGTTAAATCCGGTGAGTGAGGGGGAAGAAAGGGTTTTTGGGTGTTATATATAATAGCATTTTTGAGTGTTGGGATGAATTGGTTTTTTGGGTTAAATTTTCAGGTCACTTTTCCTTAGTAAAAACAATATAATAAAACTAAATTGGCTCTTAAAACAATTTGATATATGGTCGAGCAAGATGGGGTTACCTACTTAATCCACCATGTATATTTATCATACTTGATGAATGGGTAACATCGCATAACTATTGGAAATATATAATTAATAAAAGTGAATGGTAAATTAGAAAATGGTAATCATAGTAAATAAACAGGCGTACCTAATTCGGAATTAGAATCATGATTAAGCTACGACATTGATGATATGTTGATTATGTTCTACCACAGTCAAGACCTTGTACCCAACTGGAAGTGAGGCAATAGACGACACACAATCAAGATCTATCTGGGGTTTTTTTTTTTTTTTTTTTTTTTTTTTTTTTTATTTTTTGGGTTTTGAATGAGTGAGTGGAGAAGAAAGAGGTTCTGGGGTTTTCGTTTTCGTTTTAATTTCATGGGACTCTTCGCAATTTTTTCCTCCTGATTTATCGTAATTAGTCTGGACACGTGGACACTCTAGAAATACTTGCTCAATTGAGGAAGGTAGAGTTATAATATATATAAAGACTCTGGCATATTGAAAAGTTTTACTGGATATAATTATTTGTTTGTTAGTCTTTACTATTCCAAAATAATAATAATTTATTAAGAACCTCCATTATATCACTGATTAAAATTTGTTCACTAGTATATCTACTAGAAGTGGGGAGTGAAGGAGGCAGAGTGAAGGTGAGTTTGGGGCAAAAAAGAAAAGAAGAGAGAGTGAGGACATTTAGACATAAACCAACAAAACAACATTTTGGGCCACACACCCCCCTAGCCCACAACGTTTGCTCCACTCACTTGATTATATATAATTTTACACAAAAGCTTCTATCTCAATTCGTTGTATGCCTCTTTCCTCATGGGAGAGGTTGAAAGTTCGAATCCCACCAAGTGTTGGTTATATTTCTTTCTTTGTGTAATTATGTGATGGGTTTTAGGCTAGGTGATCCTTCAGGCTAGAGACAGGGTGCCACTACGATGGGTGGACCGAGAAGCGAAAGCAAGTCTTCATTGGAAAAATGGCAGATAGGTGAGAGCCTTTGGGCTAGGTTCCCTTCGGGGTGTTAATGAGCCTTCGGGCTAGGGGGTCCTTCAATGTTACCAATGTGGGGTCTTCTTTAACCCTCTAAATATTTCAAAAAACAAAATGCGTTCTACAATTCTACAAAGGTATATATATGTGTGTGTGTGTGTGTGTGTGTGTGTGTGTGTGTGTGTGTGTGTGTGTGTGTGTGTGTGTGTGTGATTGTGATATCCTTGGGGCATGGCCTAAGGAGGGGGTATGATTGGAAGGCTTCTAGCCCTGGGTATGGGTGACGACGGTTGTGCCATAGTGTGATCTCACTTCCCTTAGGCGGTTGTTCAAAGATCCTGGATATGAGTAATTGATCTTCCAAATCCTAAACGTTGCGGCTTTTACCGGATCGTTTGGTTGTGAATTCATTAAAAACTCCGCAGTTAAGCGTGTTTGGGTAGGTGTAGTCCAAGGATGGGTGACCTCCTAGGAAGCTACTGTCCGGAATCCGAAAACCCCACACTATCAAATGTCCGCAGTGACTAAATATGGACAATATCAAGGTGGCAGGGTAAGGCGGGTCGTATATATATATACAGTCCATATCTTAGAAGTACATACTTAAAATAAGTACGTAAGTAAAACTTCACTTAGTAAATGAATTCAAACCTGATTTTTTGTGGATATCAAATATTCACCATAAACATCATCTCTACAAAATTTCAACTCATTTGAAAATCTCTAACCTAGGCAAAAGATATTGCAAAAACATTATTTTATGGAGCGTTAGATTTCTTTTTAAAGATGACAAGAATTTTTATCTATCTAGGTTAGAGGTTTTCAAATGAGTTGAAATTTTGTGGAGATGGTCTTTATGGTGAGTAGATGATATCCACAAAAAATTGGGTTTGAATTCCTTTTATAGGTGAAGTTTTACTTATATAAGTATGTACTTCTAAGATCCGGACCGTATATATTTAACTTAAAAAAGAGAGATCAAGTAAAACACCTAATTATTGCAGAAAAACTAGTCAGTAGCAAGAACACTTGATAAACAAACTAAGTTTTATTTATATAAGTGGAATTATGTTTTAGGGGGGAATGAGAGCACACTGGACACTGGTATTGAAAGATAAAATTGAAAGCTAAACTGAAAGATGTTCCTCAACAAGGGTGATGTATCCTTTATATAGTAGTCGGATTTCAAAACATAATTTGAAGTCCGCACAGGAAGTGGCTACGTGTGCTGAAGCAGTCGCAGTCGGCTGAGCCACTTAGACAAAGTATACTTGTCTTTTACTTTTGGCTTGAAAGGATAAGAATCCTTCTAATGTATAAACTCCTATTCACCTTTTGACTTTTGAGAAAAGCAAAGGCTAGGGCGTCGTCTTCACGGGTCCACCTTGATAAAGCATTTTTGTTTGTATTCTAGTTTTAAGGATAAGAATCCTTATCATCATGAGCAAAATAATTCTTTTTCTTTATATGGAGAATAATTTTGTTTTAGGTCTTCTTCATGGGCCATAAGCACTCATAATGTTTGCCAATAAAATTATTGATCAAAAGTCACAAGTTGGGTGAAGAAGTAGAAAGTGGTAGTAGGGTTTTGAAGTTGTTCATCTTAGATCTAATGTGAGTTGAATGGTGATGGAGAAAACCCCAACTTTTCTTTGATTTCTCTATTGTTTTTGGTATGGTGTTTGATGTATGATGATGTTGAGAACTAGTTATTACTGTTTTGATGATGAAAACATGAAAATAAGAGTTGTTTTAGCTTGAGAAACATGCATGAAAATTAGATAAGATAAATGTAGCTTGGTTAGCAAGTTATACTCATTTGATTGATTCAAATTAGTATAATTAACCAACTTTGGTTCGGTAAAATGATTGAGAAGATGTTTTGAAGAACTATTGTTAAGAAAAACAAGATTAAACACTTTGAATGGAAGAAAATCAACTAGATTCAATAAAGGTTGAAGCTTTAAATCAGTGAAAATGGAAAACAATGAATTAAAAGTAAATAAAAATAGTTAACTAATTATGATCTCCTACTCCTACCTACTTACACTACTAAACTATCCTAACCAACATACCTATTTTGTGGGCATCTCTACACTTATATATGTGTAGAGATGTACGTAATTGCCCATCTTATATCTTATCTTATCCAACAAGTAACCTAATCTAGAAGCTTCTTGTGCCTTCTTTGAGTGGATAGGGTCAAATCTTTTGGGCCCAAGCCTATGCCTTTGGGAATTTGATCATTTGGTCTTTTGAGGCTTTTGTGCTTAGTCATTGTCTTGCAAATGGTTGAGTTTTTGGTCCTTGAAGCCTTGGAGTGTTTTTTGAGTTTTTAGACCATTGAGTTGACTTTGACCATTAACTTTTTGACATTTTTTTCTAGTTGTTCAATGAGGTCCATTTTAGGCTTCCCTTGGCTCTAGAACACGTCTTTTGAGATATTTGGTCCAACATAAGCTTGTGTCCTAAAAAAACAATAAGTATATGAGTTTTCTACATTATTGATCACATAAATTGACTAAATTGAAGCATTATAAGAGGATAAAAACGCATATTTGGGGACTGATCAACTACCCCAAACAACATTTTGTTTGTCCTCAAGCAAAGATGAGAAACAAAACAGAAGATCAGTAGTAAGACTATCACATTTCTCCAAGAACACACTTCAAGAAGTTTGTTTAATGCCAATTGATATACTGAAGCTAGCATTAGATATAGGGTGATAATCTCTTCATGTTTCTGCTAACTTGTGCAACGGCAGTAACCGGTTCATCATATAATTGCTACAATTACCATTTACTACCAAGGCGCGCGCGCTACTAAAAAAAAGGCTTTTTATGACAGCTATTTTTTTTCTACCTTGATGGCTTTTGTATAAGCCGTCATTATTTCTATCTTACCATTAATTTTATGACGCTTGATGTCAAATGTTGACAGTTATAGGCTAGCCATCATAAATATCTTTGACGTTTTTTATCAATGTGTCAAGTTTGTGACAAACAATTGTATACTTACCATTCAATGTTGACTATTATAGGCTAGCCGTCATAAATATCTATGATGTTTTTTTTTTATCAATATGTCAAGTTTGGTGTCTAATTTATGACGTCATTAAGAGAGGTGTCAAGAAAATTTATGACACATCTTAGGTTAACCGTGGGCTTTGAGTTTTATGCTTTTGGAAGTCAAACCACCAAAGTCTAAACAGAGGACTCAAAAGAAAATATAAAAGTTCGCACACAATGTGCCTCTCTTCTTGAAACTAAATTTTGCCCCTCCTCTGTCATTCTCTCGAAGCCCTAGCTAATAAGTCTCTGTCTATCTTGTTCGCGTGCCGCCATTTCAACTGAATCCTCCTTTCTTTTTTTTTAATGTTTCTCTCTTCGAATCCTACATAAGTTTCTCTGAAATCTTCGAACAAATGATCCTTATTCACCCCAAACCCTCTTTCTCTTTATACAAACAAAATTAACAAGAAACAAGTAGTTGGGATTCAAGACTTGATCTGATCGAAAATCTAGCTTTGGATTTGAATAAGATTCACATTGAGATATTGCCATGTCAAACATTCCTTCTCCTTATCTTTTTTCTACTCCGATTTTTTTGATTTTTATTTTTGACTAAGTTGTTTTTCATTGCGGGTCTTTTATTAGTGGTGAGAATTTTTCATTATCAATGATTGATTCGTAATTGTACGATCTCTTCATCAATTGTTACTAGTGTTTAAGATGATCAATTAAGATATCTTCCTATTGTTGCTGATTTATCCTTATGATGAAACTTAAGGTAATTCAATTTCTTTTATCTATCTTTAATTTCTCTTTGTTTCAGATTTGTTTTTTTTGTTAGAATTTGTGTTTTTCTATTTCTGTGAAAGTATAAACTATGACTCAATCAAGTTTGTTGTAACTGTGTTAGATATGCTTTATCATTCTAAATAAACTAGTTTCTATAGTGGATTATGTAAAAGTTCATGTAGTGTTTTGCTTTGTTCATTTGTTTGAGTTTGAACCATAACATCTCTTCATTGCCTAGTTTGTCACTAGCACGTGGTTGCCTAAAGCTCAATCTAAAACTAAGATATATCCAGTAATGCATTAAACAATATATTCCGGTGCATGTGACAATGTAGGATAACTTAATTATACTTCTCCACCTTTTTGTTTAATCAGCCAAAACCGGCCAAGCCGTTGATTTTGCCTTGGTTTTGCAAAACTACTCATCCATTATCACCCTCCATCCTGAGATCATAGATGGGAGACCTGGAACTCTTGTAATTGAATCATTTGTAGTGGATGTGCATGAGGGAAACACCAAGGATGAGATCATGTTATTTTGTTGAGGCTTTGATCAAGTGCAAGGGTGAATACTCAGACTAAAAGATTTGTGTGGTTTTTACCCGAGGTATAGTCTTTACATGTAGTACATGGTCACTCTGGGTCATCCTATAAAAAGGTACTAGTTGATTAGAAATATGTATTATATACATAGACTAAAATGGTAATAAGCATATGCTAGTTATCCTAAACGGAGTTGCACATGCAAGTCACCTTGATAATTTACTCAACAGTGCTTGCAATTTCTGATGGTCTTGTGTGCTGGCAGTTTGGTTTGCTTAGCTTAGGCATAATATTATATAAGGTGACAAACTCTAAAGAAAATGATTCTAGTATATTGTCAAAGGTTTAATTTTGAAATTTCGAACACCCAACCTCTCCCTTATCCTCCTCAAAGTTCAAACCGGATTCACCTCATTCTTGGTATGCTGCCCTAACAGTTTCATCTCCCATCCATCTTCATATATTATTCTTCATCTTATTAGTGCTAGCAACTCCCCATCCACCATTCTCCAAACTA
The DNA here is from genome assembly GCF_015680905.1 of Coptis chinensis. Taxonomy (NCBI): domain Eukaryota; kingdom Viridiplantae; phylum Streptophyta; class Magnoliopsida; order Ranunculales; family Ranunculaceae; genus Coptis; species Coptis chinensis. Next base: position 46,462,766 of record NC_141456.1, read on the forward strand.
TTTTACATCATCCACCATTCTCCAAATCCTAAGTAATAATATCCCTTTCTCTCTAACCACATGCTGAAAATTCGCCGACGATATACGGTTTTTCCCACTGATTTTGAGAAAAGGGATTCAGTTTTTTTAATGGACTTATTGCAAACAAGTGAGTGTTTTTTTTCAATTTTAATCTTTTTGTTCAACGTATTGGTATAAAGTAGTTTTTCTTCTGAATCTGGTTTGTCTTGCACTTTCAAGCCCTAACCAGTCCTCTTGAATTTGTATTGGGTTCTATTCCCACTCAACCATCTTGAGGAGAACGTTCATTTTGCAGACAAGTAAGATTTTTTTCCCGTTTATTCTTTATTTTGTTGTTGAATTTGTATTCTGAATTATCCAACCGAGTTTTACAATTGATGGACAAGATTGTTTTAGGATTTTACACGCTAATTTCAAATGAAAAAGAACTTTAAGGTTTTTGAGACGTAGAGAATCAGGTGTTTTGCATTATTGTTATTTTGAATGGTGGATGATGAGCTAGCTCAAGGGAATGCTAAAGGGGAACTTTCTCATGTCAAGGTATTTCGAAGAAGGTCTGCTTGTCTTTGTTGATTTGGACCTGCAAAGTAGAGTAAGTTCTCGTTTTGTGTTTGTATACTTTGCATTTGCATCCTGTGTTTACTTGGTAATAGTTATCATTCTAGGTTCTAGAACACTTAACTGACACAACCGGTTAAAGTTCTTGCTACTTTGGTTCAATTAGTGCTACTTAGAGAAGTAATAAATTTGATCATTTTTATTTGGGTTCATGTACATTAGTTAACAAGCTAGAGTTTGACAAATGCAAGTTATTTTAACGCCATTCTTTGGTATATTATAGTCCATACTTATGAACATTTAGTTGGAAGTATGTAATTCCTCAATTTATTTATTAGGTAGTTTATCATAACTGAAATCATAGTCGAAGTAGTATGTGTTGCCTCATTGCTAAAATCATCTTGTGTACATGTATAACTTGTATAAGTGTAAAAAAAAAAAAAAAAAAAAAAAACAAACTTTTCATTATGAAAATATAAGTTTCTTTTAGTTTGACACAATAAAGAGCTGAATCTAGGATCGATTAAAGAAATTGAACGTGAAAGAACCAAAAACAAACTTTCTGGTATAATGCCTATTACCAGATGCTACCCTCACAGAATTGAAGTTCTGCTCCATGCATCCTTAGATGCCCACCTTTATTGCTTTAAGCTCCTGAGTGAGGACCGACTTAGTGTAAAACCCTAAATTTTTGGGCTTCGGGCTTCAGGGCTTTATTTTATGGTTTGAAAAATAGAAAGGGGGGAAGTCTTCTCTCTCTCACTCACACTCTCAGAGGTTGACTTCAACCACCTCTCTCTCTGAGGGTTTGATGTCCCTCTCTCCATCTCAAGTGAGACATTCTCTCTCTCTCTCTCTCTCTCTCTCTCTCTCTCTCTCTCTCTTATAATCTACGGTTTTGCCACTTCTCTCTCTCTCTCGGAGAGGAAAACCAGTACTTCTATTTCTCTTAATTCTAAATATAATTAGTTTTATTTGTTGTTGCAAGGTTAGTTCAATTCCCAATTTTATTAGTCTATGAATATTGGATTCTAGATGATCTTGTTTATTGTTTGTGAGTTTGATTTCTATTTTGTTGTGAAATTTTATGTAAAAGAATTTATATCTATGGCTATGGATCGGAGTTGCTAGAATTTCTTTCATTGTTAATATTTAGTGTAAATATTGGGTATTTATTTATGTTTTTGGTTTGTGGGTTGCTGGACGTAATAGAGTCTAATGTTGGGTATACATTCTTAGCCAATGAAGTTGTAGGTTGTATTATTCCTTTATCGTTTGATATAATAATGATTAATGGGTTATACTTACAAGTTAAATTAAATGAATTAGGGACTATATTTAGAATGATTATATCCCTTTCTTGTTGATTTGTTCTTGTTAGTTTGTTCTTAAGTGAGCTACATCCTCTTATATTGAAGTTACGGTTCTTTTCCATGAGTTTTCTATCCCTTGTGAATCATGTGTACAAGTAGTATTCTAATGTTGAAATGTTGAGTTCTAATGTTGGACTGTTGAGGTTGAACTATTGAGTTCTAAGGTTGGACTGTCGAGGTTGAACTGTTGAGTTCTAAGGAAGAATGGCTTGATCCCTGAAAGGGTACGTAGGTAGCCACCTGGCATTAGAGTTCTTTGTTTTTGATGTTTGATCATTTTTTTATTTCGTATATATGTGAAATGAAGTGATTTAGGTTTAATGTTTTATGTATGTCATTTGGTTACAAATAGGCAGATGCGGGAATGGCAATGAGAGTAAGTTTTATTATAACTTAAATATTTATTGATGTGGGTGTCATTATTTCTAGTCGTGTTTGTATCCACCCGATTGCCATATTAGAGATATCTTTGTTTGTTTAGTCGATATTAGTTTGGTACTCAAGTGATCTGGCATTTGTCGATACTTCGTTTATGGGTGTATTTGGAATATGTAGGGTTAGATTGTTTTGTTGAGGTTGTTCTGGTAACGTGGAGATGTATATATGTTAGTTGAATTATATAAGTCGTGTATTAAGGTTTATGGGATGTTGTTTGTATATTAATAGTTTTCCTCTTATTCGAGGATTGGTTATTTGACTTAACTGGCATTGGTCGAGATGGTTAAGTAACTAGTTCTACGAATTGGTATATCTTTTAGTAGTTGGTTTTACGACTAAGGTATGAAGTTTTATATTTGGTTTGGATGTATTTTTATTAAATTTTTAGATTATGATAGGTTTTATATTTATGAAATGTCGAAAATACAGAGAAAACTCTGCTAAATTTTTTCAAGCTAAGCCACGTGTCATAGGTTTGAGTTTTGGGGTGTTACACTTAGAATCTATATGACCTCTATAAAGTGCTCTATAAAACTACTCCATTGTGATCTCTAATATGGCCATCAAATCCAGTTGAGTCTGCTGTAATGGAGGCATCAGTATTGGGTGCAACATCATCTTGAGGTCCTCTAGACCAATGTGCAAGGGATAGGGATAATCTGCTGATAGGTAGCTTGAATTCCAAGCCTTTCTAGTGTTGCTCTTCAGATGCACTTTCTATATGCATCTTTTATTAGTGAAAAATATGTTGGAGAGAAGATTTTCTAGTTTTTTCTTGCTCTGACAAATTCTTTCGTTTATCTTTGCAGCTTCTTTATTTCGAGGTCAGTTTGGCAGAAACCCTAATCATTTGTTGTATTGTACATATTTCAAACCATTCTAATGACTTATAAATTTCGTATTTGTTTTCTGTATGCATCAATAGGTATTCAACTTGGTTGTATTCTGGACTACGCAGTAAGGGTATGCAACGTAGGATTCAACTCTGGTTCTGAGTTGACTAGCAGTCCCACAAGATTTCATATATGTATGCATTGTTTTTCCTTCTGTTGTGAGAACTAGGTCCCATCGCATTGTTCCTCTCATGCCATATATAAAATAGTCTGCTTTTGGTCAGTGGCTCGAGCTTTTGGTAGCAAATTTACTAATAGTGTTTCTTTACTTTGTTTCTTAGGTTTGACAAAGTTCGATCGATCGATGGATAATATTTAATTTGTTGATGATGGAGTTGATTAGAATGATTTTTAGTTTGGTTGAATGTGCTATCAAATAAATGTATCTAACATTTTTCAATGATGTTAGATAAATGATAATAACTTGCTATTTTTTCTTATTGAATAAATTGATGTAAGGAATAAGTATTTTCGAATGGTTTGAAAATATATGGGGTTGAAGTTCTTGTGGATGTTCTAGTTTGATTTTTGAGAATTTTATAGTTGTTTTATTACTGAAATAGGTTTACAGGTTAGGAATTGAATTACAAGTTATTATGTAGTATTTTGGGTAGGAAAAATATAATAATATAAATAATATAATTAAAAAAAAAAAAAACTTAGATGACGGTTCCATGGTAGTCAATGGGCATTTCTTGATGGTTCTGACGTGAAGTGTTAGAAAATATTGTAAATTTCTCGACGGTTCTAACTATAATATATGACGGTTACATATGAAGTGTCATAATAAAATATACCTACTATGATGTTTTCAAGACTAATATATGTCATAATGGGAAGCACTTTTAAGACGCTTTTCTATGAACCGTCATAATTTTAATGACGGTTTTGATTGACTTTTTATGACACCCCCAGTAATGACGGCTAGTTTTTCAAGTAGAAAGTGTCATGATATGTATTTCATGACAGCTAAAAGCTGTCATAAAAAGCCATTTTTTTAGTAGTAACTATATCAAATACTAAAAAAAATCATATATTTTGGATTATCATGAAATAGATTTTAGCAGTTGAGCTATGTGCATTTTGTCTAAGTCAAGCTGAAGTGTTGAATAGGTCCAAGATACTTAAGAAAATATAACTTCACTTTCAGTTGAAAATAAAAGTGTACAAATTACAAAGAAAAATCCATTTTCATCAATATGGTTGACATATTTAGCGTGTTATCATAAATATGAGTTGCATATTTACTTAGTAAGTGCACAGGTTCCATTGACACATAACTTGATTCAGGCAGGGCCTCTGGTTTGATGTCTGTAAGTTTTCCTGGTTCACTTTTAAGCTTATGATGATTTTCTTAATTTTCATGCCATTAAGTAATTTCCTTGATGGCATATAGTTTCAAGTTCATAAAACATAGCTAAAAATCAATCTTGGTGGCAACGGTCAAAGTTCTAAGATGGAGATAATTATTGCAAAGTAACTGATGTAGCTAGAAGAAAAAGAAAACAATACCCACATTACAAAGAGTGCACATATTAGATATGCATAGAAAACATTAAGATCTAAATAAGCAATAACAAATACCAAAGTCTGAAATGTGTGCATAATGCATGGTGTTAAATGAACTTGGAAGAAAAGAAAAGATAGGAAGATGAGTAGGGACGGAGCCAGGATTCTAAGCCAGGGGTGCGAGATTATGTGCACACCCCACCCCCAAAACAAAAAGTATGGAATTTTTTTTATTTTTTTTTTGTAAAAAGTATGCAATGTTTTTTATTTTTTTTTTGTCAGAATGTCTAAACAATAAAGATCAACAAAATTATGTATTTATTTCAATTCACAAAACTAGTGCATTGACTACTAAGAATTTAATATGGACTGATGAGCACTTAAGTCATTATATTATGTCTATATATATCTACATAATCTAGTCCACAATTCTACAACAATTCAACAAATTGTTAATGTACTTCCTATAATGCTATAAGTCTATATAACCCTATTATCATGTCGAGAAAACTATAAAAGATTAACATTGATAGTAAAAAAATTAACTTGTTTTGTTTTTTTTTTTAAAATTTTAAAGTGCAAATTTTATTAATAATGATAACAAGTTTTTACAAATAATTAGGACAAGCATGCAACAAGCTGCGCCGCAAGTCCTTTATGTTTTTTTTTTCTTCGTGTTTTTTGTTATTTTTTTTAGGGTTGAGGTCTGACGTTTGTTTAAGAATTGAGAGTGAAAGAAAGGAGGGATAACTTATGGGTTTGTTATGGGTGATTAGAATTATACAAATTGAACGGTTGGGCTTTGGACATTTGGCTATTGTTTTAGCTTATTAACCAATCAAACATTCAAAAAGACATTTGTCCCCCTTTAATGGTTTTGGACTTAAAATAAATGATAAATGATATTTTGTAAGGGCAAAAAGAGAAGTAAAAAAAACGTTGGCCGGTTTATTGGAATGTTTTTAATTATTTTTTTAATACTATTTTTTTAATTTATTGATTATATTATCACTATAGTTGTGAAAATTTTGGGATTACGGTAGTGGAAGTTTGCTAAAATAATTGGGGGTGTGAGTCCTTATAGTTTGAAAATTTTTCTAGGCAATAATTAGTTATGTGGTAGTAGAGCTTTTCTAATCTCAGGAGGTGCGATCGCCCCCACACGCACCCCCCCTATATCCATCTATGAAGATGAGTACATAGTGAATACCTGAGCAAGGATCACCAGTTGTCTCAATCTTTTGCATGACCTAACAGGCTAACACCAAACAAAACCCAAACAAAAGAGAATGGCACAGAGGCAACAAAGCTGATGAAGTGAATGAAACAGAAAAACAGAGACATTTGAAATAAAGCGTACGTGTGGAAACAAAAAAAATATTCTGCTGATTGGGATGGCCACTTACTGTTGCTGATTATAGCAAGGTAGACCCCACCTGTATTCACTGCGAAAAGTTAAACCTTAGAATCCTCCTTAAGAGTTTGATCGCTAAAAGGACGCACACAAGGCACAAGATCAACAGGCTTTTCAGCCTTACATACATGAGGTGACACGTACACTAGACATCCACTATCTAACCTAGGAAAGTAGTGATAAGAATCCTACTTTCTACTCATTATTTCCTTCACTATGTTAGGATGATCCTTCCTAAGATGAGTCTGAGCTTTCTCATAATTACAAAAGAAACCTTCGCAAGCTCAACACACATAAGTGAATCTATGAGTTTCATACCAAAGTTCTTTGGTGTAGTCCTCAAGATATCTCATTTTTTTTGTTATTGGTTAACGACTTCACCTTCTTCATCATTGCAAGGGTAGATTCTATTTCTCCTGAAGAATGCTCTTGGATACTCTTGCTTCTTTTTGGCTTCACAGTAGTCCATTGGTTTTGATCCACTAATGACGATGCATACCTTAATGTGCTCTTAGGCAATGCAAATGTTAGGGCCTCTATAAAAGTATCCCCAAACAACTCAAGTTCATTCTCGGAGAGAACATCATCTACATCCTCATTTCCAGCAACTAATCCTTCATACATGTTTTTTTCTTTACTATTCGGCAGTTGTTTAAGAGGAGTATCCATTTCCTGGTGACTATGGATTGGTGCAACCATATTACTTCCATCTCTTTGGTCACTAAGAACACCACCTTGCACCCATGCAATAACTATTTCCACATGTGTACATCCTAGTATACCAAGGTGAGATCAATTGAATGTTACTTGAAGTTCCTCTTTGCGAAAGGGGGCCACCACTTATACCTCTAGAACTTCCTCTTGCAGTGCAGAAGTGTTATCTCTTACATTCCCACTGATAGTGGTTACTTGCTAACACTTATTCAGTGATAATTCTGAAAATGGCACAGCCACGTAATGACTTCCTTTATAATTTTGTACACTGATAGGTGCAAGTAACCCACCGAGTTAGGGGAGCGGGAGTTTAGTAAAATTCCAAATAAATAAAGTAAATGAACATGCAAATTAATTAATCTGTTGGGTCAATATGTCCAAGAGGAAAATTGCATCCAATAAGCTAAGATTTCATTTAACGATTCAATAAAATGAGAATATATCTTTAAAGAGGCTCCCATTTCAATAAAAGGACAAGGGGCTCCCATTTCCTGAGTTACTAACATATTCAATAATGTATGTAGGAGCTATTAAACATTTATCAATTTTGTGGATGTACCAGCGCCTCCAAAACGAGTTTTTGCAAAAACCTGGTTATGCAGTATGAACTTCTAACAAGAATAATTCGTAATCAATAATGTATGTAGGGGCTAATAAACATTTATCAATTCTGTGGATGTACCAGCGCCTCCAAAATGAGTTTTTGCAAAAACCTGGTTATGCACTATGAACTTCTAACAAGAATAATCCTTAATATTGTAATTGAAATAGATTTTAGCTGTTGAACTTTGTGCCTCGATCTTGTCCATGTCAAGCTGAACAAGTCCAAGGATATTAATTATGAAAATAGAACTTCACTTTCAGTTGAAAATAAATAATACAACTTGCACTGAAAAATCTTTTTGTTTGAGGGCTTCTTCAGTGCACGTGATGTATGGCTACGCATGATTCTTGACCACATATTTTCCAACCTGTAACCGGTAGCCGAAGTGCCCACCTAGGGGTAGCGTTGGCATTTCACATATTTTAATTCATCCCCAATTTCTCGTATTTTATATTCTTCTCAATTAGATTGCGTGCCCAAATCTTCACCCATTTCACCTCTTCTTAAATTCATGGTCAATCAGCCCAATCATTTACTTCTTTCACTCTCTAAAGTTTACAGCAAGGAAGTAGAGCAAAAAAGAGTGACAACAACCAACAACACTACACGGCTTGAATACGTTTGAACATTGAGGTTAGTTTATCATCCAATCACTGAAGTCGATTTAATCTTTCCTCTTCTCTTTAAGGTACATTAGAATTTTTCATATTTAGGTCGTTTGTACTAAAAAAAAGTTTTCTTTATTTAGGTAGGCGCTCTTATGAAGAATGAAATAAGGCTCGATGATGACGAAGAGTTTCTTAGAAGTCTATGTTTCGAAAGTTTTGCGTATGATGAAAGTGATTATGTGGATGTGGAATCAACTGTTTCCCTGATGGAGAATGAAAATATTGACAGTAGTGATAGTGATGCTGAAGAGTCAGATACATAGAGGGCCTATATAGAAGATAAAACAACATTTTTATCTATGCAGTTTGGCATACTTATTATAAATAGTGTAGACCTCGGACGAGGCCTACACTATTTATAATAAGTATGCCAAATCAGTCAGCTACGGTGTTCGTAAGGATGTTTATATAATTCATTCAAATGGAGTTGCTACTAAGCGGAGATTTGTGTGTTCAGCCGAAGGTGAACGATGTGCAGATAAACTCCAATCGATGACACCCAAAAGAACACCCCAGACAGGTCACTAGGTTCAATTGTAAAGCCCGCATTGTTGTTGTTTTTTTTATTCTGAAGCAAAGTTATGGACTGTGAAAGAGTTTATTGGGGAACACACACATCTACTTGTACCGCATCCGAGTTCAATGTTTCTTCGGTCACATAGAAATGTGAGTCGAGAAGTGTTGGAATTTGCTACATGCCTAAATGATGTCGGTGTTCGTAAATGCCAAGTGATGAGTCACTTTGCACATATAGCTAGAGGTTTCTTTAATGTTGGTTTTACGAAAAAAGACTCGTATAACAAAATGGAAAAAGAGAGGAGAATATTGATGGCAACGCCAACATATTGCTTGCCAACTTGGAGGACAAGGTGAAGTTAGATCCTTTATTTCATTACAACTATGAGTTAAATGCGAGTGGGCAGTTGGCTGGGTTATTTTGGGGGGATTCCACCCTCCCCTGGATTACTGTAGCTTTGGTGATGTGTTGTTGTTTGATTCAACGTCATGTGAGCAATCGATTACCGGATGTCGATCGTTGTGTTTGCTGGAATCAACAACCACCTACAGACTATAGTTTTTGGTTTTTCTTTGATCATAAGTGAGTGCGACGACGCTTATAAGTGGGCATTGAAATCATTTATTGATGCAATGTGTGGTGAACACCCTAAATCAGTCATTACTGATGGTGACCTAGCTATTCGTAAAGCTTTGAAATCTATTCTTCCAGATTCGAAACACCGGCTATGCTCTTGGCACGTATTGAAAAATTGCATCAACAATGTCAAAATCCCTAGATTTGCAACAGAGTTTAGCTCTATTATGTTTATGAAACGTTCTCGAGGAGAGTTCGAAGAAAGGTGGAGACAGCTAGCGGAAATATACGAAGTTAGCCATAACACATAGGTGATGAAGGTACAGAAGAAACTGGCGAGATGGGTAGAATTGTATCTTCATGGTGAGTTCTTTGGCGGTTGCAGAAGCAACCAACGTTGCAATTCTATTAACTCTGTTATACGACATCATGTTAAGCCCGGGATGTGGCTGTTTGAGCTATTTGGGAAAATGGAATTGGCAGTTGCAAATATCCGTCATTGAGAGCACGAAGAAGAGGTAAGGACTGTAACGACGAAGCCTTTCATTAGTAGCCACTTGATTGAATATGCAAAGTAGGCAGAATCTATCTATTCTCGAGCTACTTTTCTTGCTTTTATAAAGCAGTTATAGGAGGAAGCGATGTATACTGTAGAAGATAAATGTGATGTGGTGACAATATTTGTGAATACACCATCAGTCGTCATTTGAACAGGCAAAAAAAGATGAGTGTGGAATACAACCTTTTAGAGCAGGATGCTAGATGTTCATGTGGGCTATTTCAGTCGTTTGGATTTCCATGTAGACATATCATTTCAGTTTACAAATACGAGGACTTTCGTGAAATACCCCAGAGCAGTTTTTTAAGGAGATGGACACGAGTTGTGAAATCTGTCGTTCCAAATAACGACCCAAGTTTTTCTTCGCATATTGCTTCCATTATTCATCACAGTGAGCTTATAGGGAAATGCAAGAAGATATGTTTGTGGGCCTCTCAAACAGCCAAAAACAGTGAAGCTTTTAAATTCATGTTATCATCTTTTTCTAGAGCTTCTGAAGGCAGTCCACAAGTTCCCTTTGAAATGCCTTATATTCCACCAGAAAGTGGTACAATGGATAACATTTTATCTTCTAAAGGCACCGCTGAGGTAGAGATGCCTTTCACCCCACCTAAAACCACCCATAGTCCATTTGTTAATGATCCACCACACGTAAAATCGAAAAGGTAGGCCGCATAAACCTAGTAGATTGAAAGGTCAGAATGAGCCAAGAAAAAATAAGTGTGGCCACTGTGGTATCGTCGGGCACACAAGGCCCATATGTACACTTTCGCATCCAAAGGATAGGGGTAAGTTTCTTATACCGTTGCCATGTTCTCACTTGTCTATTAATATTAAATAGTTACGAAAGTTTGTTGATTCTGATTTGTATTCGTCAATATCTTTCTTGTGGTGCACTGTTTTACAGGTCCAAGTGCTAAGCGTAACTATGTCAAGCGTGCTGCAGGAGTTGCCGATGTGAGTGAGGATGATGACGGGTTAAACAGAGATATTGGATGTAAGTGATAATTTTGCGCGTTATCTTCTTTTTATAAACGCAAGAAAATGTTTCTTGTTTGTTATTTTCATGGGGTTCAAAGTAATGTTGCTTGTTTGGTGGGCGTAGTGGAAGTTGGTAATGAAGTAGGAGGATCTCGAAAGACCAAACAATGTAGCAAGTGTCGATCTACGGAGCACACAAAGTGTAGGTGTCCAGATTTGGAAGGTATGACACAATTTTTATCGACGTAATTTTTCTAGTAAGGAGTAAACTAAACTTAGATTGTACCATTAGAGTGACTATTTTTCTCCTGTTGAACTTATAACGTTTCCCATGGATGAGGTTGGGAGCAAGGTTTCGTAGAAATTCAATGTTGGAAAGTTTTATAGTGACGACGGGAGAGTCTTTTTCAGTATTACGGATATCTTACGTTAGGAAAGAAGAGTACAATGCTGCTAAGGGGCCATTTGTTTTTGCTTCTTATAAGACCTTGAGGACTTATAACCTCTTATAAGATGTGGCACAGTGATTTTGAACATTTTTTTGGTTTGTTTTTTGCCTCTTGTAAGAGACATTCTATTATAAATGTCTTATAAGAGGCTCCAATTCTATAAGTACCAAAATTGGATCTACTTCAATTCTATAAGTCTTATAACTTGAAAAATGACTCAAACACCCCCGTCCATATACCCCTAGCCTCATTTCTCTTTTTCCCTTTTTATTATCTTCTTCTCCAAATAACTCCATTACCCTAGCCACTACCGGCTACCACCACCACCACTGCTGCCACTACCACCACCATCATCACCACCACCAATACCACCACCATCATCACCTCCACTACCACTACCACTATACTATTAAGACTATCACCACCACCACCACCACCGTACTATTAAAACCACCGTGCTATTAAGACCAATATCATCACCTCAACTACCACCACCACCACCACTACTACCCCCGTACTATTAAGACTATCACCACCACCACCACCGTGCTATTAAGACATCCACCACTTCTACTACCACCACCACCACCATGCTATTAAGACCAATATCATCACCTCCACTACCACCACCACTGTGCTATTAAGACCACTACCACTACAACCACCACTGCCAATTAAGGTAGTTTCCTAAAATTGATATTCTAATTATCAAAATTGATTTGAAACCGAAAATCAAACTATACGCTTATTTCAAATTAATCTATTCAAGTTAAATGTGATGTAAAGCAGGGTTATATTTGCCAAATAACCATCTCTAGGATGTCATGTATTTGTTTTTTCTATTTTTACAAGTGCTTATAAGAGGAACTTAAAATGAAAAACAAACCACTTTATAAGACCATCTTATAAGACCCTCTTATAACACATGGTCTTATAAGACCCTCTTATAACTTAACCCAAAAAAACAAATAGCCCCTAAGCTTTAGAGCAGTTGTTGCTAATCTTCTAACATGATTTTTGTAAGAATTTTTGTAATAGTTAGATCAAGTGGAGCATGTGCTATTTGTCGCACAATGGTGAAGATTTAAGGATTGGCTTCTAAATTATTTTGTATTGGTATCTATGGTGTTATTTTCTTTGGTTTAATCAATGAAATAGAGCAATATTCTATGAGATTACACTATATTGACAAGCATTGTATATTCTGTTGTTTCTTATTGTTGGGATGTTGGGGTTGTCCCTTACCCTGAGACAAGACCATCAACAGACATATGTCAGTTAGTGTGACATTGATATGTTCATAAATAGATTTGTTCGTTCTTATAGTGCCGAACAGAGGGATATGTCATAAACAGTAACATAACATTCTGGTATGACAAATATAGTGTCATATATATCTGTGATTCTAGAGCTTATGATATACTACCAAACAAATATATTATAAAAAGTCACATAACATTCGAGTATGACATATATAGTGTCATATCTATTAGTGAGTCTAGCGCTTATGATAATCCTAAGAGTTTAGAAGATCTAAAATTATTATGAATATACCTGCTGGTTCCTCCTTGTACGATGAGGACTTGCCTAATTAGTACTAATGACAGTAATCAGATTAAGAAATGAATTCTTGATTGTAATGTGTGGGGAGAAAGGGAGTGTAAACAGAAACATATAGGAAAGTAGCTATGAACAGTGATTGTTCATAGTTCTGTAGCTATGAACAATGAGCTATGAACAATGAGTGTTCATATCCCATATTGTACGTACTATGAACAATCAATGTTCATAGTCATGAGCTATGAATATTCTTTGTTCATACCATAATTGGACTATAAACAATGATTGTTCATAGTCATGAGCTATGAACATTCTTTCTTCATATCACAATTGGACTATGAACAGTGATTGTTCATAGTTTGGTGCTATGAACACTCATTGTTCATAGCTCATAGCTATGAACAATGAGTGTTCATAGTCCATATTGTATATACAATGAACAATCAATGTTCATAGTCATGAGCTATGAATATTCTTTGTTCATGCCACAATTGGACTATGAACAGAACAGAAGGTTGGAGCGGTTGCAGAGGAATATGTCATAAACAATACCATAACATTCTAGTATGACAAATATATTGTCATGTCTACCAAATGTATATTATAAAAAGTGACATAACATTCGAGTATGACATATATAGTGTCATATCTATCAGTGATTTTAGTGCTAATAATATATACTACCTAACGTATAAAACTCTTATTACCATATATTATAAAACGTGACATAACATTCGAGTATGACATATATAGTGTCATATCTATCAGTGATTTTAGTGCTAATAATCTATACTACCCAACGTATAAAACTCTTATTAGCATATATTATAAAACGTGACATAACATTCGAGTATGACATATAAAGTGTCATATCTATCAGTGATTCTAGAGGTTTCGATATACTACCCAACGTATTTTATTGACATATGTTATAAAAAGTGACATAAAATTTGAGTATGACATATATAGTGTCATATTTATCTGTGATATATTACCCAGCGCATAAAACTCTTATTGATATATGTTATAAAAAGTGACATAACATTTGAGTATGACATATATAGTGTCATATATATTAGTGATTGTAGCGCTTATGACATACTACCAAACATATAAAACTCATATTAATATATATTATAAAAAGTAACATAACATTCGAGTATGACATATATAGTGTCATATCTATGACATATATAGTCATATATATTACCCAATGTGATTCTAGCGCTTATGATATACTACCTAATGTATAAAATTCTTATTGACATATGTTATAAAAAGTGATATAATATTTGAGTATGAGATATATAGTCATATATATCAGTGATTGTAGCGCTTATGATATACTACCAAACGTATAAAACTCTTATTGACATATGATATCCTCTTAAACAATTGTTTTACATTGGACCACCCATAAAGTATGATATACTTTATGTTTATAGAACTATTAATTACATACTACTGCCTATATGACATTTTTTATAACATGTATCTATGTTTTTACAATGCAATCTTATGTATTGGGTAGTAGATCACGTACTCTGTACTCTATGAAATTTTGCACAATATACTATACTATGTATGTTATTCAACATGAGTAATACTTGTCACACCCCGATTGTCTCTCTACACACGGCAAGTTTTTTCCAAAAAAAACTAGTGCTCTCTCTACACCTCATTTTTTTTTGTTAATATGACCATTATACCCTTAAATAACTCTCTCCACACCCCATTGTAATTCAAACGAGCTCTTTACCATACTTACTACTCCACCAACACTCCTACCACTCATGCTCTCTAAAATTTCTCCCCTTCCCTCTCTTGTTCTCTTATGTTAGTGTTGAGTCTCCCACAAAATTGTTGTTATTCCCAACAAATTTTCACTTTAAGAATGGACTCAAGTGGTGGAAGCAACATTCAAGATAAATTCTCCCACCAAATCAAAATGATAGCTTGAAAGGTTCTCCAAGTGACATGGAATCAGCTTTAAAACTACTGCAATCAAATTATTATTCCGATGATGAACTTTACAACAATGTTGAAATTAGCTATCTCGATATGACCGAATCATTTACAACAATTGAGGTAATAATTTGAAAGCTTGTATTTTTTATTTATTTATTTATTTTATCAATAACTTAGCAAAAAACAAATTTTCGTCAATAGTATCTAAGATCACGGGTTTACGTAGGTCTTTGAAGATCGTCACTCGTTGATCCGATGGTGTTCGATAGTTGGTATGACTGTTGGAGTTGTGGTTGTGATATCAAAGTTTGATAATTCGGGACTTGGATGAAGACCTAGAGTTTTCTTGAGTTGTGAAAGGAGTGGAAAATTTAGACCATCCGTAAAAGTAAAAAATATTGAACAAAAAAATGAAAGAATATATGCAATCCAATTAGAAGAAATGTGGTTGTCCATTTGTGTTGAAAGGGGAATTACGAAACAAAGGTGGATGGATAGTGAGTGTTATGTGTGGAACTCATAATCATACTATTAGGGAGCATCTTATAGGTCGTGCATTCATCGGAAGGTTAAAAGTCGAAGAAAAATTGATTGTTCAAGATTTGTCTTTGAGTGGTGTTAAACCGCGTGAAATTTTACCCCTCTAGAAATAGAGAGATGACAATAATTTGTCAAACAAAAGCACTTTATACAATTATCGTCACAAGAATCAGTTGGTTTTGTTGAGTGGAAGAAACCAAACGCCAGAATTTCTAAGAAATTTAGATGAATTTGGTTACACAGAGTTTCATAGGGATAATCCAGTAACAGGTGAATGTAGAGATTTGTTGTTTGCATAACCCCAATCAATTCATTTGGCAAAGTGTTTTCCCGAGGTCATTGTCATGGATTGCACGTACAAGACAAATGTGTTCAAGATGCCATTGTTTGAAGTTGTTTGGTTCACATCCGCGATGAAGACATTCTGTATTGCTTTTGGGTATTTGGAGAGTGAGAAAGAAGATTCTTACCTTTGGGTTTTGAAGAGGTTGCGTGATATTCTGGGCTACAAAGCTACTTCTGAAAAGATTATTATGACTGATTGTGAGTTGGCACTTATGAATGCGATAGCTATAATGCTTCCTGAAGCTGCACACTTCTTGTGTCGAGTTCACATCAGGAGAAACATTGAGACAAAGGCCAAAAAAACATTTGAGAAATTTGTTGAGTATGAACAATTTATGTTTATGTTCGAAACAGTGATAACAGCTCGTACTGAAGTTGAGTACTTGGAACACCTATGTTGTTTTAAACTTGAGTACGGAGATCATTATGATGTGGTGGAATACATAGAAGACCAGTGGCTTTTGAAGTACAAAGAAAGGTTTGTCTTGGCTTGGATAGATCTCCATATGTATTTTGGTACTTCGAGCAGTAACCGAGTTGAAAGTATGCATTCCTCTTTGAAGAGGCATTTATGTTCTAGCAATAATGGTAACTTCTATCGAAACTTTAATTTGATTAATAATCTCCTGACAAATCAAGTGACAGAAATTGAAAGTTTATTTAATAGGAGCTTGAATCTCTGGGATCATCGTTACAAACAAAACACATATGTGTAACTTAGAGGGTACATTTCTAGAGATGCATTGGATTTGATAGCAAAAGAGCTAATAAGGTCTGTTATAGTTGGGACATATAAAATTCGTTGTCGTTGTGTTTACAAGAGTATGTATAGGCTTCCTTGTGTACATGAGTTATGTGAAATTGTTCTAATTGGTAGGGGAATCATCTCCTTATCTTTGATACACCCTAGGTGGAGACAACTTAGTAGCACTCCGATTGATCTTCCTAATGGGTCCTTTGATATTCAGCCCAAGCTTGCACAGATTCAGAAGAAGTTTCAGTCGCTCTCAGATGAACAAAAGGTTTTGATGCTGAAAAAAGTGTAGAACTAGGTGATCCAAAGGCAACTTTCATGTGAGAGCCTCGGGTTAACACCAATGTGAGAGGTAGGCCACCTAGAATAAAAATTGGTGTGAAGACTTGTAAAGATAAAAGTGACACAAAGAGAGAGCCTTCAGCTTTTGAGTATGCACAAACAGTTGAGGAACAAATTGTAACTCAAGAAAGCAAGAATAGTAAAGCCAAGAAGTTGGTACCATGCAAAAGAAAACCAAGAAGAACTCATATTCAAGTGTTTGTAGATTTACCTGAAATTGGGTCTAATTGGGATGATGGGTTACGTGACTTAAATCCATTGATACGAGACTTCATTGTGGATTGGCAGGATGCTGAACCGAATAGACATTGTGGATTTAACGCGATTGCACGATGCTTAGGGTCTAATGGAGATGATGCATGGATTACTGTGAGGGCTCTTATGTTGACAGAGTTGATTTACCATGAGGCAGATTATACTTTAATGATGGGTGGAGAAGAACGAAAAGAAGCTATCAAGAGAAATCTACGATGTACAGTTCCATATACGATGAACCCCAAAGAGTGGTTTGAACTTCCTTTAATGGGGTTTTTTACTGTTAATACTTTTCAGTGTGTCCTTGTCGTCATTGGAGAGAAAGAATGTATGTCATACTTTCCTTTATGGACTACTCCTGATCCAACTCGTGTCCAGATAGCAGCAATAGGCCACATTGGAGGAGGCACACATTTTGTGAACTCATGCTTGAAGATGATAGTCCTATTCCGCCACTTGCTCCAGGGTGGGAGTCATTTGCATGGACAGAAGCTTAGGATTGGGCAACTATAATGGAACCAAGGATCGTGAAGTGGTATAAAAGGGTTCCAAAAAATGTTATGGATTTAGACCTTTCGTATCTATCCTTGTACTGACAATATTTTTTGGCATTAATATCTATTTTGTGTATGTGTATATACTGTCATAAATTGCAGAATGTATTAGAATATGTCAAAAATGGTATTAACTAGTTTTTGTTAAGTGCTCTGTAAATAGTATTAATATGTCAGAATATGTTAAGTGCTTTGTCAGTTTAAGGTAGGAACCAAAGGCATATCGAGCTTCAGGTAAGCTTTATCACTTCTGTTGTGACAAAAGAACACCAGCTGCCTTTATAGCACAAAGTGAACGAGGGACTAATGGGTTCTAGAATAAGTTATCTGAATTCGTAATAAGAATTTAGGACTGGTGAACTAGCAAGGATATTCCTATCAGACAGTAAATGCAAAGAGGGGGGTTTTTTTTTTCTCTTGTAAACATAAGTTAGAGTTTGTTTATGATGCTCTGCAGTGCACTCTGAATCCTGTTTTTTTTTATATATATATATATCATGCCTCACCTAATTTTGGCACTTGTTTGAACTTGCATTAATTTAGTGAATTGGCAATGGAACAAGCAACCCAGAGTCCAATACACAACTTAATCTTTGACAAATGTTTCTTCGCTCACGTTTTGCACAAAATTTTGTTTCAAACATTCTCTTATAATATTTTTTATAAAGTTTGGGATATCATATGTAGCAATGACTTCATGGAGATTACAATTATCATTAAACCCTAACTATCATTGTTCTAAACCGTCATTTTAAACATGCCTCCATGAACACGAGGATGATCAAGCACCCAAACCCAAAAAAGAAAATGTAACGAAGTGCCACCAATTCCCATTGTTGACGAACCCGATGAAGAAATCGCAAAATCAACAACTCCTCTACTATAAATTTCATTGCCAACCATCGTAGGCTTAGAGTAAGTTCATCTCTCTTTCATTTTGATTTAGTTATGACATTTTTCATGCTTTTTGAATGTTCTTAGAATTTGTTGTTCTTTGCCAAAATTTTATAACTGGTCGAAATATATTTTATACCCTTATCTTATCTTCAATGCTACTCTATTGTCCTCCATACTACATAGTGGACTTTAAGTGTTCATACTCTCAAACAGGGGGGTATCTCAAATTGAACCATAAACATTCAGTGTTCATACTCCTAGTGGACTATGAACACTGAATGTTCATACTCTTGTTAAACTATGAACATTTAATGCTCATAGTTGATGCAGTACAGTTTGCCAATGCATATGTCAATGAACTAGAAAAGTGGGCAACAAAGTCGAAAAGACATGGATGCGGCCATATTTGATTGGAAACGTCAAAATAAGCATAACCCACAGCAAAGGACCTCCCTCTATCGGGCCCTAAATCCATTGTTTAGACCTTCAAAATCACATTTTTGCCGTTTTAGGAAAGTTTTGTTTTTGCAATATCTTTTGATAGGAAAGTCCATTTTCGATTTGGTCAGTTGGGTTAGTTCTATTTTGATTAGTAGTTTCTTAATATGTGGTTATCCCAAAACATTCCATTTGTGGAAAATTTCGAGTTTTGTGGTAATTAGGGTATTTCGCCTATATAAAGGCTGGTAGTCTGTATTAGGGTTTTACGTTTTGGTTAAAGTTAATAATATTAAGAGTAACTTCTCTTGTTTCCATTGTTTGGTATTCCTTGTGTGTGAATCAACAAACCTTGAAGCCATTAATCCCTGATATTTCATAAGAAATCAACAGGCTTTAGTGTAGGTTGTGAAAATCTGCAACTTATAAGTTCTTCTCTACATCAATAATCCTATTGGACTATGAACAATGAATGTTCATACTCTTGTTTTACTATGAACATTCAGTGTTCATACCATTGAATTATGAATAATGAATGTTCATACTCTTGTTGGACTATGAACAATGAATGTTCATACTCTTGTTGAACTATGAACAATGAATGTTCATACTCTTGTTGGACTATGAACAATGAATGTTCATACTCTTGTGGACAACTTATACATTGTCGTATATAAACTTTCTTTGTTATATAGTGTTGTGCATAGCTTATACAGTATCGTCCACAGCTTATACATTGTCGTATACAAGCTTTACGAGTAGATATGACACTATAACTGTCATACTTATATGCTATGTCACTTCTTACAAAACTGACGGGTCGATATGTCACTTTAAGTGACGTACTTTCGCAGGGTAGAAACTCCAATCGTTGACATCTCACTGCATATGTTATAATAAATAGCATGCTTCCACAATGTCATTTCTAGTTGCATATATTTGGCATAAAGTATGATACACTCTCTGTTTATAAAACTATTAATTACATACTATAGCATATATGACATTTTTTATAAAATATATCCATGTTTTTACAATGCAATCTTATGTACCGGGTAGTAGACCACATACTCTGTACTCTATGAAATTTTGCATAACATATTATACTATGTATGTTATTTATAAGCACATATACAATTATTTTTACATAATACATTCGTACCGCGTTGGGTATGTACTTTGTTATGTATGACGGTATGCTATGATATTTTTCATGACATACTATACTATGTATGTTATTTATAATCACATATATCGTTATGTTTACATAGTACCTTTGTAAGGTGTTACTTATGACATACTTTCTTGGCTATGACTATTCGGATGACATAATATCATGTATGTCAAACATAATGATATAGACAATTATTTGTATATACTAATTTTTAGTGAAGCGTTTTTAATGGAGTAATGACATACTTTACTATGGAGCTAGGATTTTGTGGCTCCGTTGGAGCCTTGGAGGAATGAATGTTGCACGCGTCAATGAATGGTACGAGTTAGGAAAATTTTCTAGTAGGGTAGAGTTTAATAGCTACACAATAGCATTTTGGATAGTGATGGATAAATATGATGATCTATTTTGGACCATACTTAGGCACCTAGCTTTTCGGATAAGTGTGTAACTTTAGAACTTATAAATAACTATAAATAATTCCAAAATATAGTATTTGGTTGAATATGGATTTTGTTAGTTGGTTCAAATTTTCGTTTCATATGATTCTTAGGAAATTCGAAGAAAAGAGTGGAAAAAGAGAAGTAAATGAAATCTAATGAAATCTAATTTAAGAGAGAGAGAGAGAGAGAGAGAGAGAGAGAGAGAGAGAGAGAGAGAGAGAGAGAGAGAGAGAGATTTTTTCATTGTGAGAGAGTTAGATATGACATTTTCTTTTCTTTGTGAGAGAGTTAGAGAAAACTTTTCGATGGTACTTTGAGGTTTTTGAGGAGAACATAACAACAAGAAGTACCAAATCCAAAATAAATTCTAACTTTATTAAGTCATGAGTATCTCCCAATAATTACATAGTCATAAAAACCAAAGCACCTAATGGGTACTAAAATCCTCATGAAATTATCCTTAACAAAATTGACATTTTCAGCAACATGGACAAAATGGATCATCACTCTTGTCCCCACATTCTAAAATCTAAATGGAACTCATAAACAACCAAAGCAACTAATGATTCGAACAAAATATACATTTTCAGCACCATATACAAAATGGATGATCACATTAGCATCCAGTATCCACATTCTAAATTTATAGACAAAAAACTAACTAAAGCACCAAATGACCCCTGAAAAGATATGCAGTTTCAGCAACAAACACAAAATGGATCACCACTTTAGTTCCCACATTCCAAATCGTTTTTTGGTTAGATGATATAGCAACCATTCCCTACGCCTCTTCAGCCTTAACGCCATAAACACCCTTGCTTTTTTATCATTATCAAGGAGCTCTAAAGCTTTAATGAAAGTAATGCTATCTAGTTCAGGCACATTTTCTAATTCAGCAATGATCTTTGCTTCTTCTGTATATTCAACACTAGAACTAGTAATTTGTTTTTTCATATTATGACCCTTTTCAGAAACTGCAATAGTTTCCATGCCATGAATTGCCTCTTCCATACCCTCTCCAGTGATTTTTCACAGTTTCCTAGCATTGGATTGATTGCTTGATCACGTTGATCGATTCCTCTTAGCATTAGTTGATGGGACTTGAACATTTTTCATCACCTTTTGCCTTCGTTCTAAATAAAAGACATATTTACTTAATCGATCAGTTGATAACCTTAATACCAGACAGTAGTACGACATAGAAAATAACGCCAACAATACATGTGTTTACCAAGTTACCAACTAAGTCTGTGTATAGTTCATTTATCTTATTCATACTCCATAAACCAAAATGACAACTGAAAAGGGACTGACCATTTTGATCCTTACCATGGCCCAAAGTAGCTAATTCTTCATCTACTAAGTTGATCACTGCTGCATTTGGGGGAGGGAGTCACAATGCCTCGGGCCGCTCTTGCTATCTTTGTCTGAAATTCTGATGCCTCAAGAATCAACTTTTCGTACATAGACTGCCTATTACGCATGATACGTCAATTTCTTTCTTGAAAGTTTAGACCATTTCCACTTCAATTTGTCTGAGCCATATGAAACCTGAGCCCCATGTCTGAGCCATTGGATTGATTGCTTGAGCCACATGTCTGAGCCATATGAAACCTAAAATAAAAAGTTTTTATAACTCTCTGAGGTACCAATCAACCACCTTACCTCTACTAAAGCTCTATAAAGCTGTACAAATGCTCTAAAATAAAATGATTTACAAAATGATATATTACTTAATTAAATAATAAATCTTTACAAACTACTGCTTTTTTCGACTTCTAGTTCCAGTATGAAAGCAGCTTACCAGAAAGACGTTTTTAGGTGGTGGTGTTTCGTTCGAAGGCGGAGGCTAGACATGCGGTGGTGGTTGGTGGGAAAGGACTTGGGGTTTGTACAGTTGGAGTGATACAATTTTGTGCTCGAGAAGTTTGGTGACGTGGTGGAGACTAGAGAGAGAGAGGAGTGAAATTTCAGTGATTTCAGGGGAAGGAAATTTTACAAAATATCAAGTGTCAGAGGGCTAGTGGGGAAATCTGCGTTGGTTAATGGAAGAAAATTTACCTGGAATTTTTTGATTCCTGATTTAATCCTAGGAGTTCGGAAGATCTAAAATTATTGTGAATATACCTGCTGGTTCCACCTTGTAGGATGATGACTTGCCTAATTAGTTATAATGACAGTAATGAGATTAAGAAACGAATTCTTGATTGTAATGCGTGGGGAGAAAGGGAGTGTGAATAGAAACATACCAGAAAGTAGCTATGAACAGTGATTGTTCATAGTTCGATAGCTATGAACACTCATTGTTCATAGCTATGAACAATGAGTGTTCATAGTCCATACTGTACGTACTATGAACAATCAATGTTCATAGTCATGAGCTATGAATATTCTTTGTTCATACCACAATTGGACTATGAACAATGATTGTTCATAGCTCATGACTATGAACAATCAGTATGGACTATGAACGCTCACTGTTCATAGTCCAATTGTGATATGAACAAAGAATGTTCATAGCTCATAACTATGAACAATCAATGTTCATAGTCCAATTGTGATATGAACAATGATGCTAAGCTTTAGAGCAGTTGTTGCTAATCCTCTAACAAGATTTTTGTAAGCATTTTTGTAATAGTTAGATCAAGTGGAGCATGTGCTATTTGTCGCACAATGGTGAAGATTTAAGGATTGGCTTCTAAATTATTTTGTTGTTGTATCTATGGTGTTATTTTCTTCGGTTTAATCAATGAAATAGAGCAATATTGTATGAGATACGCTATATTGACAAGCATTGTATATTCTGTTGTTTCTTATTGTTGGGATGTTGGGGTTGTCCCTCACCATGAGACAAGACCATCAGCAGACATATGTCAGTTAGTGTGACATTGATATGTTCATAAATAGATCTGTTCGTTCTTACCGCCGAATACAAGGTTGGAGCGGTTGCAGAGGAATATGTCATAAGCATTAACATAACATTCTAGTATGACAAATATAGTGTCATATCTATCTGTGATTCTAGCACTTATGATATGCTACCAAACTTATAAAACTCTTATTGACATATATTATAAAGAGTGACATAACATTCGAGTATGACATATATAGTGTCATATCTATCTGTGATTTTAGCGCTTATGATATACTACCAAACGTATAAAACAGCTATAAAACTCTTATTGACACTAGCATCATGCACGTGCGTTGCACGTTGAAACATCACGCTATTGGAGCAAAAACAAAGTTCCTTTTCCTTTTCTTAGTTCACTACCCAACCATAATCACTGAATCAGAAACCTAAAATTAATTAAAATCTTCAACTGAAACTAAAACCAAGTGAAGACAGAAAATATACAAAAGACCCAAATGATGAATAGGCAAACAAATGTCTGAATTTCAATAGCTCTTCACAACTTCAAAAACACAGTACCCAATCGAACCTCAAAAAAAGAATAAAAAATATTTACACATGAAGCTTTAATTTGCAGTACCACGCTTGGGACCTGGTAATAAATTCCCTCATCTAATAAAACTTCTTATGTTTGGGCAATATGACCATATCCATCCCACTTTCTTCCAACTTCACATAAACTTTACATTTCTCTGACACAAAATTTAGGATTTTGTATACACAGGAGAACAATCTAGGTACCATAGTTCTGTCTCCCAATAGTCACCTAGCTCAATCAAACCATCTGGCAGCCTGGCACTGAAAATTTTATCGGAGTCAACCTGGTATTGAAACCTTTTGTCATCCCACCCTGAAGGGGTGATCGAGTGTATACAATCAAGTACAAATTCAGTTTCATTGGATTGTTCTTGTGAGCTTGAATTTTGCAATGAAGATAGTGACGGTGGAATTTAAACTACGCAACTTTAATAGCTCAATAGACAATTTCTTTAGGATAGGATTGCAACCGCTCTGGATGACTAATAGAAGTTTCACTTCGCAGCAAGACCTGCTTGGATAGCTACAATGCACACTCCTTTAGCAACCTAGTGCGAGTCGCCTAGTCTCTGTGCAGTTGATAAGAGAGTATTGTTGCTCAATGCTCACAATTCATGCCCAAAAAAAGAATTTATGAGGTGCATAAATAATATTGGAGCACAACTTCTCCAGAAAAACAATATAACACTGACGCCCAAGTATTTCAGTAATAGAAGTGATAGTTTGATGAGTTATCGAATAGACCAAAAAAACAAAAAAAAAAAAAAAAAAAAACAAAACAAACAAACAAACATGAAATTGACTGAGTTAGGGAGAAGAAATTTAGAAAATGTGTACCTAAACTATAAGTTTTGGGCCTTTCCAAGGAGTCTCAAATCCATAATGTCAGTAGCCGATCTCACTTCCCTGTAGGTCCTCTAATAAGCTAAATGCATGGAGAAGTCAACTACTTTTTCTTTTTTAGCTTGTTCGATGTTGCTTGAGCATATGCGGTCCCCTTATCAGTGTGAAGAAAACAATTATCATTAGAGAGCTTTATCATTATATATATTTACATTGCAAGATGAGAATATTAAATTATGTTGCCTCAAAAAGTTCAAGGATATATATGTACAAAAATTTATACCTACGACCATTTCTCTTCTACTTGAGGCGATCTCTTCATTTTTTGTGTACGCAAACAGAAGGAAATTAGTCAATTATGAATGTTTACTCATAGCAACAAAATGTTTACTATGATGAAGAAATTTCATATATCACTAATTCTCATTATAAATGGAATTTTTGCGATCATTCCAAGTTTTCCCATTGCAAGAAGCTAGGTTCCATCTCACACCTTGAGAATTATTTACGTTACGTGGATTTGCCAACATAATTTACTTGCTTCGGAAAGATTTTGTAGTTAGCTATATATCCACAATCCACTGAGGCCGAGAAGCATGACACCAAGGGTCGTTCATCAGTCATTCGCAGTTTCTATCTTGTTGACAAAGACGATTACATTCTCTGCTCAGGGAAAGTTCTTCCTCAGTCATGTGTTGACGATGGTTTCTTTGTTGCTGTCATTATCGTTCTCGATGATCACGTATTATATTGTTGATGACATGGTAGCTTGGTTGGGAAGAGTTGTCCATATTGAACGGATTTGAATTACATGGCTGCTAAGAGAATGCAATCAATACATTAATATCATAAATCAAGCAATCCATATGCTTAATTGCCGAAGCATAAATCAGTTGCCAAAGCATAAATCGGTTCACTATTGACCTCCCATTCACAATGCTCCAATTAATTTATTTGGAGATGGATATTGCATTTTCCCCTAATTGTATCTGAAGATGGATATTGCATTTAGACCCAATAAATATATACAGTCGCATATAAATATATATATACATAGTCAATTATAAAAAATTCATCCTTTATGGGATCAATTAAAGAGAATACGTCTAACAAAGGCGTTTTAAAAAGCAAACCGATGGAATACATACACATACACTGATAAGATATACAATATCAAAGCTTAATGTTATTAGGCAGAATTATCTTACCAACTTAGATGCTTGCCCAAACCTCCAATAGTTGATGCACAAACAATCTTGTATATAGACACCCCACCACCCTTTAGTAGAAAAGCCATGGTTGATGCTCTAACGATGACTCTTTTGTTACATTAAATAAAAAATAATAAAATAATAAGCTGTCAAAAAAATAATAATAATAAAAAAATAAAAATAAAAATGAACATCAAGTTGTTCCATCAATGGGACACATCACAGAGCACCTTTTTTCTAGCCAATCAAAGAAACTATAGTGCCTCGTGTATAAAAGCATATGAAACTCATTAATAAAAAATTCTCCACCATAATTGATACCCAAATAAATTTGAAAGGAAGAATCGAAGAAGTACAAAATAAGTATGATGACCTTACCCAAAGGTAAGTAGGTAACACTGATTGTTATCTGCAACCCGTGAGTTTTGATAGACAAAAGCCCAAAACATATATGGCAAGTGGCAAACATATGAATCCACATACACCAATTCTCTTTACTTATTTGTTGTTAAACTTTCTGCCCAGTTTAATTCGTACCCTCTCACATCAAGTGTGCTTACCCTTCGTTTAGTGATACAGCAAGCCGTAGAAATATTAAACGAAGAACGAAGAGAGAGAACTTAGTTAGAAAGAAATTTACATACACAGAGACAGCGATATGGCGGTGAGATCCAAGCTTGAGTATGAATTGGATTGTCTTTAAGTAATAATGAACTCTCTTGGGTAGAGTTATCCATTCTGAATGCAACTGAATTATATGGCGGTCAAAAGAACACATACAACTATTCAGTGAATACAAAAAATGCCACTAAAATTATAACCAAACTAAATATCATAAAAATTAGTAAATATAAACGACACTAAAATCATAAATCTTACCGTTTTCTCAAATATATAACAGAAGGCTGGGAGTTGGTCTATAAAAAGCGGTATATAGTAAGAGAAAGATTCTTAAGATATGTTGGAAACTTGTGTATAATTGAAAAATACTGCTCTATTTGTTAACTTGTGTGCCGTCGAGGTCATCACTTGGATTCAGCAAATAAAATGCATCTAAAGGATCTATCGATGGGAAGCTTCCCTCGGCTCTCCCAGTTTGTTCTTGACAATGAAAGTTTACATTCACCAATGCAGATATGCTGCCAATTGAAGGCATACGATAAATCTGATTATTTCTCAAAACTGGTAGACTTTCCCATGGTAGCATCTGCATTTAGCAATTTCAACTAAATTAGACGAAAACACTACGATAAAGAAAAGGAAATAGTGCAGATGTACCAATCATGAAATAAAAGTACTCTGTGCGTACATTCCAACGGATTAGCGATATCAGACAGATCATTTTGGCAAAAGAGAAGCTTATCCTTTACAAAAATAGTTTGACAAATTGTCGGTTTTCTTAGCATAAAAAACCTTTATGCCGATGAATGAAACTTAATTGTCTTACTGATATGGTAATTTAAAATTATATCCATGCGTGTTGGCTTCAAAAAAATAAATAATAATAACAAACAATTTAACAATTAAATTAGAGGATTAAATTAAGGTTTTCCTTCATTTTACCATGCCCAACCATACCATGTGAGAATAACATCTGTAGTCAACACTCAACATCCATGAAGATGACAATCCATGAAGCAGACACAACCACAACTTACATAAACGCCAACTCTCCTTTCACTAATTATTACTTCATCCGAAAGCTTATATATTTTGCAAAGTACAACAACCAACCCAGACATAACAAAGTTATCGGAATAATAAATCAACGAATTACCTGAACATCATAATCTAGAACCAATATTATCGGTTCTCTACTGATGCATTCAGCTTCAAGATCATCAATCACATAGAAGAAATAAACATAGAGAGAAAGAGGCGAGAATTCGTGAACCGTATAGAGTCCTCTTAAATAGTATCGGTCGAAGATTGAAGAGAGAGTGAAAGCCGGAGACATAGGAGGAGAATGTGCCACAAAGAGAGATGAATCATTGAGAACCATTGAGATAATCTTTCCAGTCTATTTAAAAAGACCAAAATACCCCGCAATAGATAGTAAAAAGACTAAATTGACCCTGTGACGTATGTGAATACACTGTTCATCGACCCCCAGATTTTTCTATATAGTAAGATATGTTATAAAATGTGACATAACATTTGCGTATGACATATATAGTGACATATCTATCAGTGATTGGAGCGCTTATGACATACTACCAAACGTATAAAACTCTTATTGACATACGATATCCTCTTAAACAATTGTTTTACATTGTACCATGGGACCACCCATAAAGTATGATATACTTTCTGTTTATACAACTAATAATTACATACTACAGCCTATATGGCATTTTTTATAACATATATCCATGTTTTTACAATGCTATGTACTGGGTAGTAGATCACTTACTTTGTACTCTATGAATTTTTTCATAACATACTATACTATGTATGTTATTTATAAGCACATATACAATTATTTCTACATAATACATTCGTACCGCGTTGGGTATGTACTTTGTTATGTATGACGGTACGCTATGATATTTTTCATGACATATTATACTATGTATGTTATTTATAATCATATATAACACTATGTTTAATAGTACCTTCATAAGGTGTTACTTATGACATACTTTCTTGGATATGACTATTCGGATGACATACTATCATGTATGTCAAACATAATGATATAGACAATTATTTTAATCGGTTTGGCTAGGGAGACATGAGTTTCCAAAATAGCCAAAAAAACTGCCAAAAACAGCCATTGGATCCAAACCATCCTGAATCAAGATTAAAAAATAAAATTTCAAAATTAACCTAACAAAATAGAGTACGAAACAAAATTTCGAAAACTCAAAATTTTCATAAACTCACAGAAACAAACTCAAGAAGGGTTTTGAATTGGGCGTTTTCATATCACTGAAAATTAAAACACCAAAAATTAAACCATTTTCATATCACTGAAAATTAAACAAACAACAAACAAACTCAACAAAAGAAGGAAGGACGAAGCTAATCACTAGTTTTTTTTTTTTCCAAAAATGAAGGTAATTTAGATTAAGTTTATAACTTTGATTAAGTTTGAGTTTTCCCTTGCTAGCTAGCATTTGAACTCGAACCCAAAATTTAGAAATGGAGTAAATGGGAGATAATGTAAGAATCAGTATCGACAAAGACGTAGTTGCTGGGTCTTCGTCGAATAAATCCCCGGATAGACTAGTTGCTCCATTTGTAGGTATGGTTTTTAGTAGTGTTGACGACGCAAAGACTTACTACAAATAATATGGTCAACAAGAGGGATTTGAGACTCGTGTTCGGTTGACAGAATGGAAAAAAAGGGGTGTGGATTTTGTTACGGGATGTTTAATAGTTTGTTCATGTGAAGGGGTCTATAACAAGAGAGAAGTGGGAGAAGTGGGTGTTTCTAGAAATATTAGTACTGTCAAGTGTAGTTGCCCCGCTAGAATGCGTGTTACAAAAAGAAAACACGAAGATATATACTATGTAAGTTGCGCTGATAATGACCATAGCCACTGTTTGGTTAGTCCAGCAAAGAGAAATTGCATGAGATCGAACAAAAATATGCCTGAAGCAGCGAAGAAGTTGACTGAGATTTTTGGTGAACATGGTTTACCTGTCAGTAAAGTTGCAACTGTTTTTAGTGGGGAAGAAGTTGGGCTTACAAATAAGGATTACTGGAACCATCATTATGGTTTGACTAGAAAGATGCCTAAAGAAGGTGATGCAACTGCCGTGCTTAAATATTTTATGCAGAAGAGTGCCGAGAATTCCCAGTTTTACTAAGCTATTGATCAAGATAAAAACGGGACTGCAATAAACTTTTTCTGGGTTGATGGGAGGTCTCGAGTGCAGTATGAGTATTTCAGGGATGTTGTCTCTTTTGATACCACATATCGTACGAATGCATACTCTATGCATTTTGCCCCTTTTACTGGAGTCAATCATCATATGCAGTCGATTTAGTTTGGTTGTGTGCTGTTACTTGATAAGACAGAAGATACATTCATATGGTTGTTTAAGGCCTGGCTTGCAACCATGGGTGGTCGTGCGCCAACTGCAATCATGTCTTACTAGGATAGAGCAATGACTACATCCATTGCAAAAGTGTTCCCTGATACTCGTCATTGTTATTGTCTTTGGTATATTATGCAGAAATTTCAAGAGAAGCTATCCTTTACTAAAATTGAGACACTGGTAACTGACCTAAAAAACACTATTTCTTACTCTTATAAGATTGCCAATTTTGAAAGAAGATGGTGTACAATAATAGAGAAGAATGAGTTGTTTGCAAATCCTTAGTTGATAGAAATGTATAATATGCGGGAGAAATGGGTTCCTTGTTATCTCAGTGACACATTTTTTGCTGGTATGCATACGACTGGGAGGAGTGAATCGATGAATTCTCATTACGACCAATTTGTAAATTTGAGCACTATGCTGATGGAGTTTGTACATGGTAATGAGAGATCTTTGGCATTGATTGCTAGGAATGAAAGAGATGCTGATTACCATATTGAGCATAGTTCACGAATTGTGGCTAAAGATGCTTTCCTCCTTATGCATGCTACGAAGGTCTTTATGATTAATGCATTCAATAAATTTAAGGAGCAATTAGAGAAGGCAAAGATGGAGTACAAAATTGATTGGGACGAGATTGTCAACAATGGAACCGGAAGCTACATGGTGAAATTCAGAGACCCGCAGAAGAAGTCCGTTTGGAAAGTGAGTTTCAATAGAGGAACCTTAAAGGGAGACTGTGAATGTAAGTATTTTCAGTTTATGGGGTTACTTTGTGGTCACATGTTAAAGATTTTTCAGCGTTACGAAATCGAAGAGATTCCAAGGCATTTTCTTTTGAAATGGTGGATGCAAAAGGCAAAGAGCAGAGTTTCATACTAGATTAGTGGCCAGCCATGAAAACCATGAACTTTTGAGAGTGGCTCATTGTATCAAGGTTTCTTCTTAAGTGGCTTACGATGCGGGGAGTAGTGTTGAGGCTTATTCATAGTTTATAGAGAAGATGGATGAAACGGCTAAGCATGTCTCAACGTTGAATATAGCTTTGAACGAAGGAGACGAAGATAATGAAGATGATCTAGTTGAAGAGTCTTTCATTGATACCTCACATGTTATGATTGTGATATTAATGTTTAATTTGATATAGGTTTAGTGTTTAATGTTATTTGATTTATTATAATGTTTAATTTGATATATATATATATATATATATATATATATATATATATATATATATATATATATATTTTTTTTTTTTTTTTATTTATTTATTTATTTATTTATTTATTTTTGACTTCCAAATCTTTATTTCAGATATTGATTTTGAATCCAAACATTTCTCAAACAAAAGGGAGGAAGATGAAAGTAGAGAGATGGAAATCCCCCAGAGAGATAGCCCTAAACAATCTAGGAAGAATGTGTAGAAACTGTGGAAAGATTGCTAACCATGACTCGAGAAATTGTCCAGAGAAAAATAAGACATAATTTGTGAAATGTAAGTATTTTTAGCTGCTAGGTTGCTTGGTTTGTTGGTTAATACATAATCTATGATATGTTAGAGGGGTGCACATGCTTTGTGCATTTTGAAATTTTTCTGACCCTCTACTTGATATATGAAAGTGATTATGCTATGGTTGTTCATACCTATTTGTGGTATGAACAATCACTGTTCATACCCCAATATGAGCTATGAACACTCATTATTCATATGAACAATTATTGTTCATATCAATTTGGGGTATGAACAATCAATGTTCATACCACAATATAATGTATGATCAGTAAGAACACCTATTAGAAGTATGAACAATTATTGTTCATATCTTAACATGAGCTATGAACACTCATTGTTCATTGTTCATATGAACAATCATTAATGATGCATTAGCCAATGCATATGTCATTGAACTTGGCATATGTGCAGTATAGGTTGCCAATGCATATGTCAATGAACTAGAAAAGCGGGCAACAAAGTTGGAAAGACATAGACGTAGCCATATTTGATTGTAAACGTCAAAATAAGCATAACCCACCGCTTTGCCTTGGGCACCACCCTCTCGGGCCCTAAATCTATCGTTTAGGCATTCAAAATCACGTTTTTACCAGTTTAGAAAAGTTTTGTTTTTGCTATATCTTTTGATAGAAGAGTCCGTTTTTTATTTGGTCAGTTGTGTTAGTTATATTTTGATTAGTAGTTTCTTAATATGTGGTTATCCCAAAACTTTCCATTTTTGAATTTTTTTGAGTTTTGTGGTAATTAGGGTATTTCGCTTATATAAAGGCTGGCAGTCTGTATTAAAGTTTTCAATTTTGGTTTTGAGTTAATCATATTAAGAGTTACCACAATTGGCCTATGAACAATGATATTAAGAGTTAATCATATTATGAGCTATGAACATTCTTTGTTCATATCACAATTGGACTATGAACAATGATTGTTCATAGTTTGGTAGCTATGAACATTCATTGTTCATAGCTATGAACAATGAGTGTTCATAGCTATGAGCTATGAACAATGAGTGTTCATAGTCCATTGTACGTACTATGAACTACAAACACTCATCGTTCATACCTCAATATGAGCTATAAACACTCATTGTTCATATGAACAATCATT
Source organism: Coptis chinensis (assembly GCF_015680905.1). Classification (NCBI taxonomy): domain Eukaryota; kingdom Viridiplantae; phylum Streptophyta; class Magnoliopsida; order Ranunculales; family Ranunculaceae; genus Coptis; species Coptis chinensis. The sequence continues at coordinate 46,495,482 of NC_141456.1, forward strand.
GTCCATACCTATTTGGGGTATGAACAATCAATGTTCATACCTCACTGTATAAGTTGTGCATAACACTATATAACAGAGAAAGTTTATATACGACAATGTATAAGCTGTGCACGACACTGTATAATTTTCGGACATTGTTTCGGAAACTCATGCAGTGGTCAACTCGGGTGGACAATGTATAGAGTTTTGCAGTATCGCTTTTACATATATTTTTAACTTTTTAGATTGTATTTCATTATTGTGATAATTTTTGCCTTATTGCTATGAAATTCACCTCCCTTCAGGGGAAAAATGTTTCTGCATAAAGTACCAGAGGCATGTTACACTGCTAGTGTATCACTGAGTACTATATTTGAAACATTGTTGGGGAACAAAAGAGAACAAAAAACTCATTGGTGGATCTTCTAAAAACCTTTAAGATAGAAATGGAGTATGATGGTCAGTATATAAGAAACTCTACATTGTTATCGCAAAATGGTATACACATCCCAAGTAACACCATGCCAAAAAGTATAAGGGAACAAAGATCAGTACAACTTTCCTTTCTAAACAAGCTAGACTTCTTGCTCCATCAGAAGTATAAATTAGTTAAAAGTCCCAAAAAGATCTATGCACAATAGCTAAATGACTTGCCGTGAAGAGGCGATGACTAACAAACCTAACTAGCCAATTTCACCAAATGGGAAGAAAACACACAATTTGATATGGCAATGCAATGGACAAATGAGATGGACAGTGTTCTTATCGATACATTCCATAACAAGCTACTTCTAGGTGATAAGAATGAGAATGGATTTCTTCCAATACCAAAAGAGCGTGCAAAGGATCGACTTGACTATTAGTCATGTAACAAATGAAGACCTTACGATGGATAATACACAGTGAAGACCTAGCGCCTAGAGACTGCCTAGACTTATTTTTAGAACAGTGGACATATTCCATTGCCAAATGCCTTGTTGCCCATTTTGCTAGTTCATGGGCTTGGCTATTAAGATTCCTAGGAATCCAAAAGAAGTTACAGGGAGAACAACTATCTAGAACACTGATGGTGGCCTTGACAACCGCTTGCATCCTCTAATTAGCTTTCTCTGGGTTTAGTAATCCCAGGATTACTTGATGGCAATCTCCTTGTAGTCTGACAAACTTGATCCCTTCTTTCTTTCCTAGTATTGCCCCCACCTCAGCAGCCATGTACTCAGCCTCTTCAGGAGATCCCGCACTGAACTCCTTGCAAGCTATTGCCACTATCCTCCCATCTCCATTCCATAGAATGGCTCCAGCAACTCCCTCCCTAGTATCCCTATAATTTGGTTCATTGTGCCTCCCAAAATTTCAATATCACAGTCCTCCTTCCGAAAAACTGCCAAGCCCCCTTTACTACCATCAGCATCCACACAAAAACTTCTCCCATATTTAATCATCTTCCTTACACCTGCAATCCTTCTACTACCCACCTTTGTTTCCGTTAAACATATAACATCCAGCTCGCGTTCTCGGATGTGGCCCTCTAGAGATCGAACAGCAGTGTTGGTGCCAATCCCACAGCAATTCTGGGCCATCAGTAAAACAGAGGCGGTTGTTGAGGAATAGCCATAGTAAAAGTCCCCCCCACTTTTCACTCTCCGGCTACCTTCTCCTAGCTTTTTGAGAATCTTGGCTTGGGGTAAATCCTCACTACACTGGAACGTATTAGATTCGCAGTCCTCCCATGGTTCGTCCTCCTCAGATTCCCCCTTTTGATTTATCTAGGTATCAGGATCATCCACCACTATCTTCCCTTTAGCCTTTTTGCCTTCGCTTTGTCCTCCTCCGTCTCACTATTACTCTCCTCATCACTTGTGAGAACCATTTTTACCTTTGTTTCTTGAAAAGATCCTATTTTACTTGTGAAAGCAAAGCTTTTAAAATTCCGCTCATCTTTTCCATAGTCCACCACTGAGATTTTGTCATCTTCCATTTCATTCTCTCTTTTCACCCTGGTTTCCAGAAGAGCACGCCTGATCACTGTTTCATTATTTATCTTTTCCTCTCTCCTTGTGTTTCTCCGCTTCAATCTCGTATTTTCTTCAATTTGATTACTATCACCCAGAGGGAAAGGGCATTGGAGATCCTTGATTTCCGAATTTCTCACCATGATTCTTAGAAAATCAAGATCAAAGCTCAGAAAGGAAGTGAATTTTCTCTTTTCTGGTTCAGGATAATATAAAGAAATGCACTGTTGGTGCATTGAAAATGGAACAAAATACTTGAGATGAGTGCCTGGCTATCTTGCCTGGGGATACTCAAACCATTTCTAATTCCCAGTGAAGGGGTGACTAGTCCACTGCTCCTGTTCATTTCCCTTGGCCACTTACCAGTTACCATTCACTGAGAATTCAATAAGACTCCCATAGCTATGAACAATGAGTGTTCATAGTCCATATTGTATGTACTATGAACAATCAATGTTCATAGTAATAAGCTATGAATATTCTTTGTTCATACCACAACTGGACTATGAACATTGATTATATACTATTTGATTTCAAAAGCTAATTTATTTTTCATTCGAATATATTGATTCACTTAACTCGACTTGTATGCTTATTAATTAGATATGGCAATGCAATGGGCAAATGAGATGGACAGTGTTATTATCGATACATTCCATAGTAAGCTACTTCTAGGTGATAAGAATGAGAATGGATTTCTTCTAATACCAAAAGAGCGTGCAAAGAATCGACTTGACTATTAGTCATGTAACTTAGCAAATGAAGACCTTAATTACGATGGATAACACACAATATTGCTAGTGTAACTATACATCAAGTGTTTGGATAGAGTTATGATGAACAAAAGATCATAACTAGCAACGAGGTTTGGGATCAAGCAATAGCACAAAATCCGAATATGGGAAAGTACAGCTTTAAAATCTCAACTTGGTAGGGATTTTCTTAATTCGAGCAACTTTGATCCCATATATTATTTTGTAAACTATGATATGGAATTGATTTGGGATATAAATAGCAATAAAGTAAGCCATAATTTTTACTCACTAGTGTAATAGTAATGTATGGGTGCAATACTTTAAGTAGGTGTAATTATTTAAGTTAGCAATTGCATTTAATTAGTGCCTATTTAATTAGCATATTAATTAAGCCAGACCTCTTTATTACTATGAACTCTGAATGTTCATACTCTTGTTGGACTATGAACATTCAGGGTTCATACTAATAGTGGACTATGAACACTGAATGTTCATAGTCCACTGGACTATGAACATTCAGTGTTCATACTCCTAGTGGACTATGAACATTGAATGTTCATACTCTTGTTGGACTATGAACATTCAGTGTTCATACTCCTAGTGGACTATGAACACCGAATGTTCATACTCTTGTTTGACTATGAACATTCCGAGGTGGGCAGAATCGTATCTTCATGGTAACTTCTTTGGCGGTTGCAGAAGCAACCAACATTGCAAGTCTATTAACTCTGTTATACGGCATCATGTTAAGCCCGAGATGCGGCTGTTTGAACTATTTGGGAAAATGGAATTGGCAGTTACAAATTTCGATCCGTCACTTAAAGCACAAAGAAGAGGTGAGGACTGTAACGACGAAGCCTTTTATTGGTAGCCACTTGATTAAATATGCAAAGCAGGCAGAAGCCATCTATACTCGAGCAGCTTTTCTTGCTTTTATGAAGCAGTTATAGGAGGAAGCGATGTACACTGCAGAAGATAAACGTGATGTGGGTGACAATATTTGTGTATACACCGTCAGTCGTCATCTGAACAGGCACGAGTGTGGAATACAACCTTTTAGAGCAGGATGCTAGATGTTCATGTAGGATATTTTAGTCGTTTGGATTTCCATGTAGACATATCATTTCAGTTTACAAACACGAGGACCTTCGGGAAATACCCCAGAGCTGTTTTTTAAGGAGATGGACACGAGTTGCGAAATTTGTCGTTCCAAATAATGATCTAAGTTTTTCTTCGCAGGCTGCTTCCATTATTCGTCACAGTGAGCTTATAGGAAAATGCAAGAAGATATGTTTGTGAGCCTCTCAAACAGCCAAAAATAGTGAAGCTTTTAAATCCATGTTATCATTTTTTTCTAGAGCTTTTGAAGGCAGTCCACAAGTTCCTTTTAAATGCCTTATATTCCACCAGAAAGTGGTACAATGGATGGCATTCCGTCTTTTAAAGGCACCGCCGAGGTAGAGATGCCTTTCACCCCACCTAAAACCACCCATCATCCATTTGTTAATGATCCACCACACATAAAATCGAAGGGTAGGATGCATAAATCTAGTAGATTGAAAGGTCAGAATGAGACAAGAAAAAATAAGTGTGGCCACTGTGGTATCGTCGGGCACACAAGGCCTACATGTACACTTTTGCATCCAAAGGATGGGGGTAAGTTTCTTATACCGTTGCCATATTCTCACTTGTCTGTTAATATTAAATAGTTGTGAAAGTTTGTTGATTCTGATATGTATTCGTCAATATCTTTCTTGTGGTGCACTGTTTTACAGGTTCAAGTGCTAAGCGCAACTATGTCGAGCGTGCTGCAGGAGTTGCCGATGTGAGTGAGGATGATGACGGGTTAAACAGAGATATTGGATGTAAGTGATAATTTTGCGCGTTATCTTCTTTTTATAAACGCAAGAAATGTTTCTTGTTTGTTATTTTCATGGGGTTCAAAGTAATGTTGCTTGTTTGGTGGGCATAGTGGAAGTTGGTAATGAAGTAGGAGGATCTTGAAAGACCAAGCAATGTAGCAAGTGTCGATCTATGGAGCACACAAAGTGTAGGTGTCCAGATTTGGAAGGTATGACACAATTTTTATCGACGTAATTTTTCTAGTAGGGAGTAAACTAAACTTAGATTATACCATTAGAGTGACTATTTTTCTCCTGTTGAACTTATAGTGTTTCCCGTCGATGAGGTTGGGAGCAAGATTTCAGGAGAATTCAATGTTGGAAAGTTTTATAGTGACGACGGAAGAGTCTTTTTCTGTATTACGGATGGTTGACGTTAGGAAAGAGGAGTACAATGTTGTTAAGCTTTAGAGCAGTTGTTGCTAATCTTCTAACGAGATTTTTGTAAGAATTTTTGTAATAGTTAGATCAAGTGGAACATGTGCTATTTGTCACACAATGGTGAAGATTTCAAGATTGGCTTCTAAATTATTTTGTAGCGGTATCTATGGTGTTATTTTCTTTGGTTTAATCAATGAAATAGAGCAATATTCTATACGCTATATTGACAAACATTGTATATTATGTTATTTCTTATTGTTGGGATGTTGGGGTTGTCCTTCACCATGAGACAAGACCATCAGTAGACATATGTCAGTTAATGTGACATTGATATGTTCATAAATGGATCTGTTCGTTCTTACAGCGCCAAACAGATGAATATGTCATAAACAGTAACATAACATTCTGGTGTGACAAATATAGTGCCATATCTATCTGTGATTCTAGCGCTTATGATATACTACCAAACGTATATATTATAAAAAGTCACATAACATTCGAGTATGACATATATAGTGTCATATCTATCAATAATTCTAGTGCTTATGATAATCCTAGGAGTTCGGAAGATCTAAAATTATTGTGAATATACTTGCTAGTTCCTCCTCGTACGATGAGGACTTGCCTGATTAGTACTAATGACAGTAATGAGATTAAGAAACGAATTCTCGATTGTAATGCGTGGGGAGAAAGGGAGTGTGAACAGAAACATACCGGAAAGTAGCTATGAACAGTGATTGTTCATAGTTCGGTAGCTATGAACAGTGATTGTTCATAGTTCGGTAGCTATGAACAATGAGTGTTCATAGTCCATACTGTACGTACTATGAAAAATGAGTGTTGATAGTCCATACTGTACGTACTATGAATAATCAATGTTCTTAGTCATGAGCTATGAATATTCTTTGTTCGTTCATACCACAATTGGACTATGAACAATGGTTGTTCATAGTCATGAGCTATGAACAGTGACTGTTCATAGTTTGGTAGCTATGAACATTCATTGTTCATAGCTATGAACAATGAGTGTTCATAGTCCATATTGTACGTACTATGAACAATCAATGTTCATAGTCATGAGATATGAATATTCTTTGTTCATACCACAATTGGACTGTGAACAATGATTATTCATAGTCATGAGCTATGAACATTCTTTGTTTATATAACTATTGGACTATGAACATAACAGAAGGTTGGAGCGGTTATAGAGGAATATTTCATAAACAGTAACATAACATTGTTGTATGAGAAATATAGTGTCAAGTTTATCTGTGATTATAGTGCTTATGATAGACTACCAAACATATAAAATTCTTATTAGCATAAAATTTAAAAAGTGACATAACGTTCGAGTAAGACATATATAGTGTCATATCTATCTGTGATTCTAGCGCTTATGATATACTACCAAACGTAGATAATTCTTATTAGCATATATTATAAACAGTGACATAACATTCAAGTATGACATAGAAAATGACGCCAACAATATATGTGTTTACCAAGGTACCAACTAAGTTTGTGTATAGTTCATTTATCCTATTCATACTCCATAAACTAAAATTGCAACTGAAAAGGGACTGACCATTTGCTTTGGAACCAATGATATTGAGTAAGGGAAAGTTGAACTGTCAGTTCCTTTCTTGCCCCATGCTGCTGGAACTGTATGCTTGTTCTTTTAAACTGCAAATATCCTCGATGGGTTAAGCCTTTAGGGAATATAACCACACTAACTGTTCAGTAAACTGTATGCCGGTTTGACTTGGAGCAAGAGATAGTGTTCTTGCGATCCTAAACTATATGCCAGTTCCGGGCTCTCAAAACATCAAACACAGGGGTTGCTAGGAAGATCTGGGTGGGTTCCCGATCCTAGCACACCATCATTGCCCTGGAACTATGTCGGCATGATGGTGGTGAAGAAGACTTATACCCTTTTTATTTTTTTAAAAAAAAATTGGACCTATCGTTATTAAACACAGTGTTGCGCTCATGGCAATAAGTTGCTTCCGCAAAGGCATATGCCTCTATGCGATCGAACTCTCAATTACAGTTAAGTTGAAATGGCTCCCATGACATCCTGATTAGATTCTGGTTATGCCTCATCTTAATCTGTTTAGCCTTTTAGGGTCACCTATTGTTGTTCCAAATAAACTTTGGGGGCAACAAGGGTAGAGTATGCACAGTAATATATGTAATATAACATAAAATACTTTGAAGGCATACATAAAATAGAAGAGTTGCAGAGCTCAGTAAGTAAATAGCATGCATAAAATAGAAGAGCCACAGAGCTCTGTAAAGTAAATTGTATTTGAGCTACATAGCTTAATATTACAGACCCATAGAATAATTGTTTAAAAATAATTGTTTATGTGAATCATTAACTGAAAGGCTTATGAAGTAGGGGTATAATCAAACTTTGGTTCACCATCAGTGCTTGCTGCTGCACCATCAGACTGTGTGGTTGGATTAGCTGGAACGGTTGGCTGAACAGAACATTCACCTAAAGCTGGAACTGGCAGAAAAGGAAGTTGAACTGGAAGCAGGTCATCATCAGTGTCTTCTTCAGAAGATGAGGAGGCATCAGGCATAAGTTCAGCTTGAATAGCGGAGATGCTGGTGTCCAGATCAGGGAACAAGACAAAAGGGTTGGTTACCCGCCTTTGATCATCTAGCTGAGAAACGTACCCAGTAGCCTCAATTGCCTCCTTGAACTTAACTTGTTTGGCCGCATTGAAGGACTCCTGAGAAACATCAAGTACCCTCAAAGAAAAACAAATGGCATTTTTGGCTGATCTCTTCTTCACCTCCTGCACCACCTTGGAATAGAACTTGGAGGTCTCAGTCAGGAGGTCATCAGCCTTCTTATTTGAATGAAGACATTTCTCCTTTAGAGCTCTCTCATAGTCTGAAATGACCTCATTTGAATGGGCAATGGCTCGACCAAGTGTCTTCATCTCGGTGTTCCTACGGTGAAGCTCCCCTTGGACCTGGTCATGTTTTGCTTGCAGGGTAGTGAACTGGGTGCTTAGTTCCAAGAACTTCACTTTCCAATTGCCAACATCAGTAGCTCCTTTTTGGGCTGTCTCCAGAGATCTCCGAAGGATGGAGATAGTATTTTTCATGTTCTTGAAGCCAGTATCAAATTTCTTCTCTTTCGCTGAGAGCTAGTCAACCCTAATATGCAGCTCCGCAGCTCTCTTCTTTGTAGCTTCTTTTGCCCAGAACAGCTCACCGGTAGCCATAGCATCAATGGATGTATCGGTGGTGGCCGTAAGGATGGGATCTTTCTGTCCAAAAAGTTATTCACTAACTAGAAAAGAATATAGGATGCATAAGTAACACAATAAGAGAAACCAAACATTGAACAGAGAAGAAAGTTTTACCTTGGCAAGGTGAACATCAGATTGGCAATAGGACTGGTCCAAGGTCCCAGCTATGTTAGTTTCATCTTTGTCAACATGAAGACGCGCAACTTCCAGAACTTCAAGCACGATATCAACATCTTTAACAGAGTGCTTGTTGGTAACAGGTAGTTTATCAGTTCGTCCCCAACACTACATCTCCACAATCATCTCCCTCTTAAGGGAATCTAGAGATCTTGGCAAAAAGGGAATGTCGTCACTCACCCCCCTCCTATCACTGGATCGAGGAGGAGGGAGAGCGACAGTTATAGCAGTGGTCTCAGCAATACCCTTCCCCTTGCGATTATCAGGGAGGGAAGGGTCAACAGTTATAGGGACATTCTCACCAGTTTGACCAGAACTTGTAGTAGGATCCGGAACTGGAAGGGGTACAACTACGTTCTTACAAGACTTAACAGGTGGGGAATAGTAGTAGGAACCTTAAAAGGTGTTTCTTCATTCACGATAAGAAGAGGAAATCTCATTTTCTTACCAGATGGGGAAACATTAAAAGTAGAATCAGGTCCTTTCATCTTATGACGATTGGACGCACGCACTTCTCTTTTAAAATTACTAGAAGCCAGCAGTTCATGAGACAGTTCAGGGCCTCTCCCACAAGTGATCACACAATCATCACTGACAGCAGGGTCCTGAATTGGGCCCAATGCCGCAGTATCACCAGAGGCGGCCACAGAACTCTTCTCCTTGCAGTTTCCTCTTCTTCTAGTAATTATGGAGGAATCATCCTGAACTGGAGGAGGAAGAAATTCAGCATCTTGATCCACATGAGGGGGAAGTATTATGCTCTCAGAATTCATAGTATTTATCCCAAAAGGAGGAAATCCAGGAACAAGTTGCAGCAATTCTTCAGTGGACATGTTGAAGTATTCTGAAAGACGGGTGGGATCAGGAACTATCACCCAAGGCATCCTTTGTTCCCTGGCGATCTTCTTGATAAACTTCACCATAGCAGCGTCAGTTGTTTTTAATTGGTTCCTGGGAGAAGAGTCATCTAAGGAATAATAGCAAAGAAGTTCAGGCAAAAGACTCTTATATCAAGTTATAAAGTAACAGAGTAAGAAAACTTACTGGTTGGAGCATGGGTGTGTTTTCTGGGAACAGGAATTCCCATAGGCTCACCATCATCATCAGAAAAACGAACGTCCCACGCATCACCCAGCACACGGAGATGGTGGTCAGCCCAGCCTTCGTCACACTGCTTTCTCTAAAAAAAGACGATTGGAGAGTGCTTGTCTCTTGTCATGAGGTAGTAGAAGGACTGGTCTCGAATACGCCAGACCTCATAAAAATAACCAAACACCCAATTGTTCAGAGCGAATCCATGTCTCTTGGCAAGAAGGGCAGAATACATAACAGTTCTGTAAAATAAGGGTGCTACCTAACCAAAAGCAAGATTAAAGTGAATCAGACACTCTCGTAGTAATGGGTGGAGGGGAAGAGTGAGTCCGGCCCTAAGTTGACCAATGGTGATGAGCACCACCTCCTTGTAAGCCAACTTATCAGATAACCTCCCCCACTCCAGACCAACATCTTCAGGGATGTTAAATTTTGTGTGGATCAGTTCCAGGGAGGAAAGATCTCTGAAGTTTATCAGTGACCAGTTGGGGTTCATGGTCGAGAAAGATGAAAAGTTTCAAGCTTTGGCGAAACCCTAACGGGAGATCAAAAGGTTTAGTATGCAGAAAAAAGTAGCAAAAGAGATAATGCAAGTTCTCTCACCAGATCTCTTATATATAGATAAGATTGAACTGCCATCATTACCTTTTTTAGGAAATGGCGTGCCTGTTCGAGCCGTCTTTTCAGAGCCTTAATTAGTTGGATACGTCAGCAGTTCCCAACAACAGTATTGGAAAAAGGATTCTCGTGCCAAAACCAGCATCGCTTCAAGCGCCCACATGGTACACAAGAGGGGCATATGTAGGATGGATTTCCCATCACTGAACATATGACACGTGTATGGGAAATAACCTAAGACTATAGATGTCCAAAATAAGACGAGGACCATCTGATAAGTTCTGTGAGTAAGTAATCTCGTGCGTAGCACGAGTGTTTAGTGGACATGTGCCAGCCACATGACTGACTGCCTTCTAACAAAACAGTTACCCCAGTCGTTAGGAACTGATGTAGACAGTTCCTGAACAGAAGGAAACTAAAGATGGCGATCTTTGATGATAAGGAAGGAATCGTGAAGACATATATTAGGAGTTACCTTTTATAATCTTCCCATACACGATGGGACATTATGATCAGCAATGAAACTTACCTCTCATAAGATATGGTCTAGATTCAGACTTCCATAAAGAGGGAATTCCTAATAGGAAGATAGAGTCCAAAGATGGAAGGGAACTCACAAGCGGTGAAGACAGCCTTAACCCTAGGACTCTCAAAGCTTTTCCTATATAAACCATAGGGATTTCGCTCTTAGGAACTACGCAAGATAGGGTTTGATTCTCCATAATAAAGAAGGAGATACGTAGGCAACTGTCAGACGGTTCAACCCTGAACACACAATTATCTCATCCCTTCTCCATTCATTTAGAGGTTCCAAGATCACAAGGCACAGAGGAAGATCAGGGAAAACTTGAAAAATCCCCTACACTTACTATGGCCCAAAGCAGCTAATTCTTCATCTACTAAGTTGATCACTGTTGCATTTGGGGGAGGAGTCACAGTGCCTCCTGCTTCAGTTCGGGCCTCTCTTGCTACCTTTGTCTGATATTTTTATTCCTAAAGAATCAGCACCTCGTACATAGACTGCATATTATGCATGATACGTTGATTTTTTTCTTGAAAGTTCATGTTAACTAATGTAATGTTAGTGTTAGAGATATGTAACTTAAGTTGTCATATGCATAAATGGTACAGTTCGGCTCTATGAACAGAAGGTTTTGAATATGTTTATATGAACAGAAGGATGTTCATATGAACAGAAGATTTTGAGTAGTCTGCAGATGTATGTTGTAAGAAGTGACATAACATGTAAGTATGCTAGTTATAATGTCATATCTATCGTAAGTTGTACCCAGTATATAAGGGATTATTGAGAGTGAATGAAATACGAGAGAGAGTCTCTTTAGAGTAAAAAAATCTATCTCGTTGTCTCTACCATTAACCTAACAGTTCAGACCATTTCCACTTCGATTTGTTTAAGCCATATGAAACCTAAAAGAAAAAGTTTTAATAACTCTCTGAGGTACCAATCAACCACCCTACCTCTACTAAGGCAAAACACAAGCGCCCCCCGCACTAAAGTTCCTGGACCTTGAGTTTTTCCCTGAGCGCGACCCGCGCCCTACCAAGGCTAACTTCGAGCGCGACCCACGCCCAAATGCCTGGAACTCCAGCTTGACCTGAGCACAACCTACGCCCTCCTTAGGCCTATTCTGAGCGCGACCTGCGCCCTCTGCTGAAACTGCCCGATTTCCACAGGTTTGTTTCAAACTTCCATTTATTTCAAGGTTTGCAGTGTTCTAACTTGTTATACACACTGAGCACGCGTAAACAAGACGTTATTCATAACTGAAGCAAAGAGGCATTCAGGTACTCCTTCTTCCACTCCTCGCCTCTTCTGTCAGAGGAGTTTAATTCTAGTATAATCATGCTTCTTTTTCATAAACGTCGACGCACATGCCTATCTAGAAATTTATAGTTAGAGTTTCATTTGCATATTAATTGTCTTAGAATATATTTTTAAAACCAATATGGCATATCAATATGTAGACTAACAATCATGTGATTATTATGTAAACCCTTCACTATGTTCATGCTACGGTAGTCCTTACCATTGGGCTTCTCATTGCCCATTATACCAAGAGTTTGGACCTACCATAGAATATAATAATAATTATGAGCCTCAATTTTCAAATTTTCATAGTAACCAATACAATCAAGAGTTTTCTAGTCATCCAAACTATACATGGAGTCAACCTAACCCAGCACAATACGAAATCAACCAGAGTTACTCAAACGCAAATAACTATGACTATCAAACACCGTATCAACCAGAACCACACCAACAAGCTTCCCCTCCACTAACAACATTTGATAAAATAATGGTTCAAAACAAAATAATACTTCAGAACCTAGAACGGACAAGATTGATGCTAACCTCACCTATGCCAGACCTTTCCACCATGCCAGAAATCACCCACCCATCTAGCTCGCCACCCTTCCCAAACCAAATTTCCTAACAAATAGCCAACAATGGAAAAATGTTTAGAGAACAAAATGAAGAAACCCAAACTATGCTTCATAATCTAGCCAAAATGATTTCTATTATCCCCTCACCTAACACAAAACTTTCAACCTTGCCAAAGATCGACACACAAGATGAACCATTACCTTTCCATGACCCTCCCATTAACCATTATATTAACTCCACATACAACCTGGATGAGGAAATTCCTGAAGACGACTCTGTCGGACTTGTTTGGGATGACCATGATGCCATTGAGAAAACTTATATTGTTTTAGAGGATGAGAGTGAGGAAATAGAAATCAACAATTCTAATCTAAGGCATGAATAAGGTAATGTGCAGGAATTAAAGAAAGTAACATCTTTAGAGCAATGTGAATCTAAATTTAGTTTGGCAGGTGAGGAAATAACAATGGAAAACATAGATGACTTTCTTAAAGATAAAGCCACGAACCACAACCTTGTAGATTCAGCCAAGCCAAATGTAGAGTTCTTAAAAGCGTGTAAGGATCCACCAATTGATAAACCACCAACCACCCACCATCCACCTGAGTTACCACCTCCTAAAATCTAACCATCTGTCACAACTAAACCATCAATTCACCCACCATTTCAGAGGAATCTCGAATTTGCACTTGAGCCTATTGCCTCAGAGACACTCTATAATTTTTTCAACCCTCACGGTGAAGCGTGTTTGCCTAGCACACAATCCCATGAGTACACAATTCCTGTAGTTGAGAGCCAAGCTTCGACCGAGTGTAGAGAGAAACCTACTTTGTCTTAATTTTCCACATCTGAGCCTCATGAAAGACATCAGGATCCATACTTCATTACTTTCTCACCTAAAGTATTGCTAATTCATCTTTTGGGTCATTCAAACTTTTTAACACAGCTATAACATGATGGTTTGCATATGTTTTTTGAGGGGTTGAATAAGTTTTCTTTTATTCTTCTACATGATTGCTTCCAATTATACAATTTCATTCTGTTTGAGGGGGGCATTTAGTATCATGTTTGTATGGCTAAACCCCAAACTCTTTCGACTACTAGTTTATAGTTGACCATGCATCATCTATTTTGTGCCACCCTAGTTTCTTGTTTGTTTGGGGGTGTGCACCGTCTAGGAGAATCAGACGTAAAATGAACCCATATTAAGTCTAGGGGATTCTGACTTTAAAAGACCCACGTTTTAAAACAAATTTTTAAAAACCTGTTTTCAAAAATTTGTTTGGGAGTGGGATGTTTGGTTATTCCATTCTTGATTACTAAACTTCCTATTCTTATCCCTTCCTCATCTCGTAGCTAGATTTATTGTTATTTGTGTTTTGATGTTATTTTTTATTGTTTTTAGTAGTTTGGATGTTAAGTTGTTAAATTCAGTAGTTAAATTTGAATTCGATAGTTAATTGTTATTTGAATTTCTATTTTTAATATAATGTGGTTCTTTTCAAATTGTGCGTTGTTTTTATTGTTAATCCCACCTTCCCGAATTGTTTAGGGGTGGTATTATTTATTCTGGCATAATTTTTATATGAACCTCAATTTTAGAAGTTGTTTGGGAGTGATGGTTGAGAATATTGGCGATATGGGCATGACTATGAGTAGATATTGTGGTAGGATGAAATCTCAATGAGTTAGGCAGTTACTATTCTAAATTCAACCTAAAGATATTCGGGTTGTTTTAGAATCAAGAATATGGGTTGTTTCCGTTTTCGGTTTGGAATTTTTTTTTTTTGTTTCTGGCAATTACCTAAAAGCTTTTTGGCAACTTCCCGATTCGTTTTAGCAACTTAAAACCTATATAAACTTTCTTCATTCTACACTCACAAACCACACTATACCTAACATTCATCTCTCACCTATCACTCCCAACTTTTCCTTCTTTTTCCTTCTCACTTCCGCAATCCAGAAGCTCGGAGCGCGCCTGGGCCTTAGTGGCTACCGCACTCGCGCCAAAGTGCCAAAGTGAGCGCGCCCTGCACCAAAGTGCCTGGAACTCGAAAATCACCAAGGCGCACCCCGCGCCCTACCCAGGCATAGGTTGAGCGCACCCCGCACCCTGAACCCCGTGGGAAAGAAAAATTCCAATTTTTTGTGGGTTGTTCTAGGATGTTTGCAGCTATTCTAGAGAGTAGTTTTGTGATGACTTCTCCTATAGTAATACCGGAGCAATCTTTCGAACACTTGCTGGGGAGCGAGACTTATGGACATTGGTTCCACGAAAGGATCGTGCAGTTCGGATGGAGGCATCTTCTGGTAAGTGAAGACGGCTCGTAGTCACCTAAACTTATTGAATTTTTTTACAATAATGTTAAGTTCAATTGTAACCAGGATGGAGAACAAGAATTCTCCGTCACGGTTGATGACACACCACTAGAATTCAATAAGTATGTGGTAGCATTAGTTTTGGGAATACCAATACCTGATCCTATTCACACGTGAGGATATATGACCAATAATGCATACCTCTATGACTATACATATTTCCATGAGTATTATGGGGGAAGGGTATTTCGTATAATAGACCAAGGGCGTTACAACATAGCCCTTGGTAACCTGTCCCTAAATGTAGGCACCACTATGTTATTCATCCTGATGAATATTTTAGGGGATTGGCAGTTTACTTCTGTAAATAGTATCGCTGGTGACATTTTCCTTACTTTAGCTGAGGTACGTCGCCGATATGACATTCCCTAAGTATTAGTGGCTAGTCTTAAGAGAGCCCAAAACATGCGACATAAGTATCTTCTTATGCCTGTTTTGGTTTTCCGCATCATGCTCAGTTGTCTACATGAATTCTATACCTAGTTCACGGATTGGAAAAGGGTTGAAGTCATGAGACCCACCAATTGGGTGGTTCGCTCATTTCGAGTAATAACTTGGCCGGGATGGCAGGTGCAACCTCATTTGGTTGCTCCTTACACCCCATCAGACATAGTAACACTAGACAGGTTAGCACAAGTTGACGACACACGGCGGCGGGCTTGGCAAGTTATCATGGCATGGCAGGATGCGAAGGAACCTCCTCTCTTTGGAGAGGGAAATGAGGAAAATGCTTAAATGGGAGTTAAGGTTAGTTTTTATTTCAGTTAGTGTCTGCTTATGTCCCAAGCAATTTATTTCTCATTCCCCATTATGGGTGGAACTCTTATAAAGTTGCGCCAGTTTTTCTTTTCTATATTAGTATATTTAACCTTGTTTTGCAGATGTTCTAGAATTTCACGCGTTTCAATGGTATTTCTCTAACCTATTTATTTAAATACTTTGAGGACAAAGCATGCTTCTTGTTTGGGGGGGGGCATAGAAACACGTGTAATTAAGGCATCTGTTAAGATATAGATATGTACAATATGCACTTGTTTTCTAGTTAAAAATAAATAAAAAATTTTAAAAATATTAATAAAAAGTTTATGTTGTACACTTAGGAATATTGGTATTGTTTTCCTTCTCTAGGTCCTTGATAATCTAGAAATCTCACGTAGCTTTTGTATTAGAATAGTTTTTAGAAACTTAGGCTAATATGTAGGTAATAATCCTTGCATCTATCTATAAATATGTTACATGAGTATCTATGATTGTTGGCAGTAAGTTTATGAAATCTAGGCTAGAGTACTTATTCTACAAATCCTATGAGAATATAGCCTAAAGTCTTATATGAGTGAAACATTTGAGAAATGACACAAGGGAGAAGTAAAATACGGATAGAAAAATCATACGTCCACTTGCTTGATCACTATATCATATCCTAAGCAAGAATTTAGGCCTTCTTTGGATCGATTAGCCAGAAATTCAAACCTATGAATTATTTTCCACTAGTCGCCCCTCTGAGCCTTTCTTTAGCCTTTCATAAACCTCAAATCCTTTACCCTATTACAAAACAAAGCAAAATAAAAAATCAACCTACCCTATTCTTTGAATAAGTCTGAGAATAGAGATGAAGAATAGAAAAGGGAATAACCTTTGAAATCAAGAATTTGTTAGTCGCTTTAGATGAGAAAAGTAAGTTTCCATCCAAATAAAAAAAATAAAAAATAAAAGAAAATAAAGAGTTAGAACTCTAAAAATAGAATCAAGGAGTCAAAAGCCAAAGTAAAAGAAAAAAAAATATAGTTAAGGATGGAAACAAAGAGTAGAAGCAAAAGTAAAGAACAAGGGTTTCTCTAGTTACATAATATGAAGCCTCTATTATCTCAGACTTGTCCTTTTTGAATATCCATTTTCTTCCTTCTTAAACCATCTCCTAATCCCCGCAACACCTAATAAAGACCTCTAGCTCAATTAAGAATATGTTAGTGTGATAGTAAGTGGCAGATGTGTTTGATCGACTCCGGCTTCCTTGTGTGTCATTGAGTTTGTAAGGTAAAGTGTGCCCACTGCACACTGGAGTAGCGAAACTTGAGCAAAAAAATCAGAGTGGTTTTTGTCTTGACATTTATGTGAGGACCTACTTAAGGACGCTATTCCGAGTTTTCAGAAACGGACCTTCTAGTTCATCTCATAGTATTACTCATTGTATATATGTTTATTCGTAGATGATTGATTATTATGCATATATTCGCTTAGGTTTCGAGTTGATTGTTCTGTATTCATTGCTAGTGAGATGTATAGATAATTGAGCCATAGATAAGGAAACAATAGTTTTATTTCTGAGTCGTTGTAGTATAGATGAAGTTTGTGAGTACCTTCACTGGAAAACTCTCATGAGGCTATAACTCGTCCACTAGGGAATTTATAGTGGTTTAAGGCCTTGTTGCATATGGTCAATGCAATCACACTCAGCGAAACGAGATTAGTTAGAACTCCATTTTTGGTCACTTATGCTAATTTCTCATATTTGCTTGAGGACAAGGAAAATGCTGTTTGGGGGTGGTTTGATAATAGCCCAAAACTGTAGTTTTAACCCCTTAACAATAATATTTTTAGACCAATTATGCTAGTAATAAATAAGAGTTAATGCTAATTACGTGCTTTTATGTATTTCAGGCATTGAAGTCAATTATGTGCAGAAATGTATCACTTTGGCGATATAAAGGAGCAAGGGTTGGTTGCTAAGAAGTTCTGTGATTAAAGGCCAAGATTCAAGGAGAAAAAGCCTTTGTAAAGCCCAATCAGAAGCTGAAAAGTTAGAGTCAACGTGGGCATAAACAACACACAAAAGTCAGTAGAACTTCCGAAGACCGTATCTTTGGAGTCAGGCATCAGAATTGGGCGTACCTTATGTCAAAACGACCGAACCGGAAAGAGATTTCCAATGGTCCAAACCTTGACCCAATCAGAGGAGCAGAAGTGGATAAAAAGCCTATTGAATTCAAAGCCAGCTGAAAAGGGCCCTGTGGACTGAAGAAATTAGGCTTTGGGGTCAATTTTCCAGCCCAAAACATGGACCTTCAACCCATGCACGAAAATATGGATCTGATCTCCTCCATTTCCACATACAAGACTTAGCTCTTAAGTATCAATTAAGTTAGGATAGAAAGTAGCCATTAAAGCTTAGTGCTAGATCTAGTTTTTCAATTAATTAATTAGTTGTTATTCTTGTTTTAATTTTAGTATTGAATGATTGTTATTTAGTTTTTAGATCAATAAAATATTTAGTTCTTGATAATCTAATTTCATTTTCCATTAATTATTAGTTTCAATTCTTAGATTTACTTATTTGTCATTATTAGTTTAAATCAATTATTGCATGAGCAGTTTCTATTTGAGTATAAATAACCAAAGTTCCAATCTTTTTATGATGTCTAGTTTTAATTCATATGGAAATGATAGTTTGATGAATCAAGGATAAACCTCCATTAGAGGGGTTTGATGAAACCTTGATGAAAACTTGATTATGTAGTGTAGAATCGTTGTAAGAGTCTATTCCACTCTAGAAGGTCGTTGATTCGCCATGAGAATGGGTGGACTTCCTCATATGCTAGTTATAAATTGGTAGAGATGCCATGTATAATTATGGATTAGAACGACCAATTCTTACCGTAAGAACATAAGAATTGGATTACAACAATCTATGCTAGTTCTTAAGTTGGATTCAATTCCCCCCTAATTCTTATTCTAGATTCAAACTTTAGTATTCCGTAGCATTTCGTCGTTGAATCATTATAATCCCAGTATCTTGTTAGTATAAATTGCATTGTAGTATAATTCGTAAAACTCTCATTGACTTTGGTAGGATTGATAGTCGTAGAAAACTTGAATGCCAAAGAACTAGGAGTGGAACGAATCTTCTATTCCAACTCAACTTCAATAGTATCGAGAGTAGAAATCTTTGATAAGAACTGTGTTACGATAAAGTTTTAGTTTTACTTGCGTTTCAATTTCATCGTTTATTCGTGATTTTATTCACTTTTATCAGATTATCACTCCATTTCTAATTAGGACAACCAGCATACCTCCCCACACTCCCCTCCTGAAAACATGGACGTTCACACCCAAAAGCTGTTGGATAGTGATACCGATGAAGATGTGGTGATTGAGGTTCCCTCTGTCGAGGTGCGTGCACTAGCTGACCAACCTCCTTCCAAGAAACAGCGGACCACCGCATCTGTTGAACCTAACTTTTCCACTCAGCGGACCTCCACTTCGAAGAACCTCCTGCCACTACTTCCCCTGCTAACTCTTCCCCAGCCCCCGCAGGTCTGGCAAAGAGCCCATTCCTAATACTGCCCCGGCCTCTGAGCTCGCGCCGGTAAAGGACTTTTGTCCTATCTTCAATGTGTGCAATCGCAGATTGAATACTGCAGACTCAGCACTTGATAATGTGGTTGTTGCCTCCTCACTCTTTTACAACGCTCACTTGCCTAAGGACATAGCGTATGCTGATGGGGGTTCCTTCAATCAACACCGAACTTCCCTATACACCAACTGGGAGAAGGTACTGTCTTCGCTCTTTCTCATTCATCCATCAACTTGTTATTATTATTATTTTTATTTTTTTTAATCCCTCTCTCTCTCTGATCCCTAGTAAGCTTGGGTGTCTCCTTCATGATTCGCGGCCTGTATAGTGCCAAGACCAAGGTGGCATCCCTGGAAAAGGAGCTCAACAGGCCCTGGTGGTCTATGGTATGCCTGTGCTGACCTTCAATCTGAGCTTGTAGCTGCCAATCTGGGCAAAGTTAAGGCCCAAGATGAGCTCCAGTCCATGGAGAAAGCTCACGAACAGTATATGGATAGGTCAACAAGCGTCTAAGCCATCAATGGGAAGTACTCCTCTAACAACATCAGTTCGCCCTGGATCCTCTCACTCAACAACATCAGGCGGCCATGGATGCCCTCAACCAGAAGCACCAAGAGGCCTCCGCCACATCCTAGCAACATCACCAGGCAGACCTGTCTGTACTTAGCGATTGCTTCAAGCTCCTGGCAGACAAGAGAGTAGCCAAGAAAATACAGGAGGAGCATGAAAGGCTCATTCGGGAGGGTCGTCTTCTCCCTGAAGAGCCTTCCACCCCGGTGATTGAATCCCCAGATGCCACGAGGGGAGAAGTGTCAACCCAAGAGGTCCTTAACGAACATCCCATCACCGCTGAACCGTCTACTCAAGATCCAACCACCCAAGAGGGACGAAGAAGCCTCTGAAATGATTGTAGTCGCTACCCTCTCAGATACCGCAAATGTGAGGTTCGTTAACGAGTCCACTGTCCCAGAGCCTTAGAAAGTTTCTGTCTGTAATAAAATACATTTGCAATTTATTGGTTTGTGTTTTGCTACACTCTTTATTTTATAGCTATTAGCTACTATTTCTCAGAATGTGATATTTGACTTAGTCCTGTGTGTTATGGCCTCTTTCTCTTTCGCATCTGATTATTTGTTTAGCTTGCAACAAATACTTAAGTAAATTTCCATGTCTCTACTTCTTCCTCGTGACTCTCCTGTGTCTCTAGTCCCCGGCTTGATCTTGCCAGGACTCGTTGGAGCAACTACCCTTGCTCCAGACTCCCCCTAGCTCTAGTGTCAGCAAAAGGCTCATCCCCTCCGCTGCTTTTCCCTCTGATGGGCATGGAAGCCCGATGAAGTCACTCCCTTTGCCTCATGTGTCCATTGCATCCTTGATCTGTGGAGGGCTCATCCTACTCTGCGGGCTTAGGCCGGGAAACTGGAGCAACTCATTTGGCTCCAGGCTCGCTCTAACTCTGGCGTCAGTGAAGGGCTATCCCCTCCAATGCCTCTCCCTCTAATATGTGTGGGGAATTGATGGGGCCATTCTCTTTGCCCCATGTGTCTCTTGCATCTCTGAGCTGCGGATGGCTCAACCCACTCCGTAGCTCAGACTGTGAAACAGGAACGACTCATTTTGTTCTAGGCTCTCTCCAACTTTGGCATCAGTGAAGGGCTCATCCCTTCCACTGCCTCTCCCTTTGATAGGTGTGGGAAACTGATGGGGTCACTCTTTTTGCCCCATGTGCCCTTTGCATCTCTGACCTGCAGAGGGCTCATCCCACTCCGCGGTATCCGGTCGTAGACCTGGAACGACTCATGGTGTTCAAGACTCGCTCCAACTTTGGCATCAGTGAAGGGCTCATCCCCTCCGCCGCCTCTCCCTCAGATAGTCAGGGAAAACTGATGGGGTCACTCTCTTTGCCCCATGTGTCCTTTGCATCTCTGACCCGCAGAGGGCTCATCCTACTCTGCAGGCTCAGGCCGTGAAACTGGAACGACTCATTTTGTTCCCGACTCGCTCCTACTTCGGCATAAGTTAAGGGCCATCCCCTCCACTGTCTCTCCCCCTCACAGTCGTGGGAAACTGATAGGATCACTCTGTTTGACCCATGTGTCTTTTGCATCTCTGATCCACAGAGGGCTCATGATAAGAGCCTAAAACTATAGTTTTAACTCCTTTAACAATATTGCTTTAGACCAATTATGTGATTAATAAGTAAGAGTTAGTATTGTTATCGTGTTTTTGTGTATTTCAGGCATTGGAGTCGAATATGTGCAAAAATGCATCCCTTTTGCGAGATAAAGGAGTAAGGGTTGGTTGCTAAGAAGTTTTATGATAAAAGGCCAAGATTCAAAGAGAAAAAGCCTTTTTAATGCCCGGTCAAAGCTAAAAAATCAAAGTCAACGCGGGCAGAAACAGCGCATAAAAGTTAGAAGAACTTCCAAAGGCCGTATCTTTGGACTTAGACCTCAGAATTGGGCCTACCTTATGTCAAAACGACCTTCTCGGAAAGTTCTTTCCAATGGTTTAAGCCTTGACTCAATAAAAGGAGTGCAAGTGGGCAAAAAGTCTGTGGAAGTCAAATCCAGCAGAAAATGCCTCTGTGGATTGAAGAAATTGGGTTTTGGGCTCGATTTTTTGGCTCAAAACATGGCTCCTCAGCCCATGCACGAAAAAGTGGATCTGGTCTCCTCCATTTGTATGGAGAAGACTTAACTCTTAAGATGACCTAGATCTAGATTAGAAAATTAGGTTAGACTCCATTAATTAGTTCATATAACTTGTTTTAGATCTAGTTTTTTTACATTCAATTAATTAGTTTGTTTTAATTTGATAAGTAGTTATTCATAATCTTAGTTCTAAATTAGTTTTAATTTTAGTTTTAATTCATTTTGAATTATTATTGTTATTGTTCAAATAGATTAATAGAGTTTAATACTTATTCAATAATGACTTGTTCTATTTGTTTAATCAAGTTTAGTTTAGTTTACATTATTTTTCCTTTCATTATTTTAGTTTAATTAATCCAATGATATTAGGCTAATCCCCCCATTAAAGGGAGTGATTATGAAACCTAATGAGGAATAGATTGCTTAGTATAATTATTTAATCGTGTATGTATTTCAACGAGTTTAGTTTATTGTATGACTTCCAAAATGAGCATATGATAAATTAAACTAGGGATTGTTGTAATTAAGTCGAGAGACTTGGTTGTAATAATCCTACATGCTAGTAATAATGACTATAGAGATGTAGGTTGCTGCTAGGGATGATAAAGGCTGAGGCTTTAGGTTGAATCGTTGCGTGAAAACCTAAATACGATATCTTTTCAATGAATAATTCGATTATTGCATGAAACTAGTTATTAGGTGGATTGATCACTCTTCTCTATAACTTTCTCTTCCATCGAAACCCTATTTTTATTAGTTTAGTTAATTTCGATTTATTTGAATCCATCGTATAATCGTAGAATAGAAATTTCACATCACACATTACTCTCACTATTATTCCTTGTGTTTGATTAATTGAATTCGTTTAAGTCTAGAGAGTTAAGAGTAGAACGATTCCATACTCTATATATTTCATAAATCTATATGTGAGAGTAGGAAATAAATAATTGATACCGTAAGAATAAGGTTAGAGTAATCTAGTTCATTTTTTATGGGTTATCAAATGGCGCCGCTGCCATCTTAATCTCGTTCAAGACAAGAATTCAATTTTTTGAATCCAAAGGGCAATCCCCCATTCTCTACCTACCCACCCTTTTCATTTTTCATTCTTTTTTCTCATATTTTCATTACTGTTCACTGTTTTAAGTAGAGGGGCACACACCATCCCTTTTGCCTTGTTCAGAGCGCGCCTGCCCTCTCTTGTGTCTGCGGAATCACAGCGAAGAGTACTACGGTAAAGGTATTTTTAAATTTCCAAAAATTCTGAAAATATATAGATAAAATATTTAAGGTGTTATTGATTTACTAGAATATTTTAAGAATTTTCATAATTGTTTTACCTTGTGAACAAATATGATCTTTACATTTCTGCATTTCAGTTTTCAAACCGTAAGTTCTTGAAAAATAGAAGAGTAAGGTTACTTAGGCAGTTCCAAAAATTCTAAACTTTTTACAGGAGTATTTATCCTAAGTCAGGAGTTTTTAGTAAAACTTTGATGAGTTTTTTATTTGTTTTGACCTCCTAACTAGTGGAGTGTTTCCAGTGTGTTTCTGCAGTTTTGCAAACACTTAATTTCTACAACAACAACCGATAAGGAGGGTTTGTAGAACTCCAATTGCTGTAACATTTTTACAAGAATACCCATGATCTGTCAATAGTCTCCAATAAAATTTTGGCAATTTTTGTCTTTGTTTTGATTGGTTAACCATTCAAATGTTTGTATTGTGTCCGAAAAATGTTTCACAAACTTTGAAGGGCAGTAGGACTTTCATAGCTCTGATTGATCTGAAATTTTACAGGCTACTTGATAGACATCTTTGAAAACTACTGTAAAAATTTTAAATTTTTTGGAGTGCCCTAGATAGCTTATTTTTTAGCGCGACCCGCGCCTAAAACACTGGACATCATCCAAGGTTGAGCGCATTCCTCGCCCAACCAAGGCAAAGTCTGAGCGCCCTCCACGCTCAAGTGCCTGGAACTCGAGTTTGACCTGAGTGCAGCCCACGCCCTCTCAAGGCTGAACCAGAGCGTGCCCTGTGCCCTATTTTGGAGCAGCCCGATTCCACTCCTCACCTCTTCTGTTAGAGGAGTTTTAATTCTAGTATAATCAGGCTTGTTTTTCGTAGACATAAATACCACACTCCTATCTAAAATTTCACACATTACACCTGCATCAATGGCTAAAGAACAAGAGACTCCTCTCTCTGATTTTTATAAAGCCCTAAACGATGGCCCTAAGTCGTGCATCGTTCTTGCAGACCTAGTGGGGGATTTTCAAATTTCCCCTAATATATTTAACTTGTTACCGGTTTTTCATGGTTTAGACCACGAGAAGCCTTACCAGCATATGCGTAGGATAGAACAAGTTCTCACTACATTCCATCATCCTAGCGTATGTCCGGATCAAGTTAAACTTAGGGTGTTTCCTTTCACCCTAGCAGACAAGGCGGCGTCTTGGTTAACTGCCCAAACGCCAAACTCTGTGGACTCATGGGCTCAACTTGTTAAATTGTTCATGGAACATTTTTACCCACCACTGAAGACAGATGAAATGCTTCAAAAGATTCATTTTTTCCGCTAGAATCCTCATGAATCCTTTTCAGAGGCCTGGAATCGTTTCACTGATCTTCTCATTGAATACTCACATCATAATCTTGCGAAAGACACGTTTGTTCGTGCCTTCTTCAAGGGGCTTTTACATCGTCATAAGGAGGTTCTAGATATCATGACTGGGGGTAGTTTTCTTAGTAAAGGAGCCTTGGATGCTTATAAATTCTTATAAGATCAATCTAAGAGGAACAACAATTGGGGAGGTAACGACTCTTCCCGCTCCACTCCTTCTTCTTTTGAGGTTAAACCAGATTCTGAGCTTAAAACTCTTATCGATGCGCTCACTAAAAAGGTAGATGCCATCTATGTTCAACAACAACCCATTCTAGTCATGAACATTAAATTTACTCGTTGTAATGTTTGTTTTAGTCTTGAGCATTCCAACTTCTATTGTCCTCTTGTCTATGCACAGCCACTACCACAACCATCAAATTTCAGCTAGTTAACTCAACATCAAGGACAAGGAAACTTAGGTAATCAGAATAGAGGTTTAGTACCCATGACCCAGAACTATCAACATCAAGACATGAACGCTCAACAAGCCTTAATTCGCAGTTCAACCATCTACAAATGAAATAGTAGTAACCCAGTTAGAGAAACAAAATCAAATTATGCAACAAAACTCCAACTTGATGAAAGATCAGCATGATCAAAACTCTAATATGATGAAACAAACGATGCAAATGATGTAGTCTTTGTGCCAAAAGGTTATTGACATGTGATAAGAGCCCAAAACTGTAGTTTTAACCCTGTAACAGTCATACTATTAGACTAATTATGTGAGTAATAATTAAGAGTTAACACTGATTACGTGTTTTTATGCATTTCAGGCTTCAAAGTCCATTATGTGCAGAAATGTGCCACTTTAGAGAGATAAAGGAGCAAAGGTCGGTTACTAAGGAGTTCCGTGATTAAAGGCCAAGATTCAAGAAGATAAAGACTTTCTAAAGCCCGGTCAAAAGCTGGAAAGTCGACGCGGGCAGAAACAACACACAAGTTAATAGAACTTCCAAAGGCCGTATCTTTGGACTCAGACCTCAGAATGGGGCCTACCTTATGTCAAAACGACCGGCTCGGAAAGAGCTTTCCAATGGTGCAAGCCTTGACCCAATCAGAGGAGCAGAAGTTGACGAAAAGTCTATTGAAGCCAACTGCAGCTGAAGAGGCCTTTTTGGACTGAAAGAATTGGGTTTTGGGCCTGATTCTCTGGCCCAAAACATGGCTCCAAGCCCATGCACGATTTTTGGATCTGAATGTATAAAAACCAAAGCTTCACTCTTTGTTAATGGTAGATAGTTAGACCTAGATTAGAAATTAGATTAGTAGCCTCCATTAATTAGTTTTAGATCTCGGTTTTAGAATTTCATTCCCTCGTTTTTAGATTAAAACTTTAAATCATTGTTCTTTATTGATTAGATAAATAAAATAGTTATTCTTGTCAATTTCGATTTTTGTCATTTACAATTTATTAGATCTAATTTCAATTCTTGTTATCATTCAATTCTTAGTTATTAATTAGATTTCGATTATTATTTAGTTAAATTTCATAAAGTTAGAATCTTTGTAATATGTTGTATTCAATTTCAATGGGAAATGATGGTTTGATGAATCAAGGCTAAAACCTCCATTAGAGGGGTTGATGAAGCCTTGATGAAAACTTAGTTGTATAGTGTAGAAGCGTTATAGAGTCTATTCCATTCTAGAAGGTCGTGTTTCGCCATGAGAATGGGTGGACGACCTCACATGCTAGTTATAATTGGTAGAAATGCCATGCTAATTAGGGATTAGAACGAGCAATTCTTACCGTGAAGAACGTAAGAATTGGATTACAACATCTATTCTAGGTGATTAAGTTGGATTCGAGGTGGATTCAATTCCCCCTAATTCTTTATCTAGATTCAAGAACATTAGTATTTCCATATATTTCGTAGTGACATTCAACATATTGCTTTTCATATTGCATCGTAGTATAATTCCCCTTCGTAAAGCTCTCATTAGACTTAAGACTGATTAGTTAACACGAAAACATTCCATGCTAGAGCACTAGGAGTGGAACGAATTTGTTACTCCACTCTATTTCGATAGAATTGAGAGTAGAAACTTTGATAAATATAAACACGTAAATAGTTTTAGTTTACTTACATTTTGAGTTCATCGTTCATTACGTAGGTAAAACTATATCATTTTATGTTTATCAAATGGCACCGCTGCCATCTTAGTTTCACTTTAGCATTGTTTTCATAGTATAATTAGTCATTTTTAAGTCCCATTTCACCCACCCACCCTTGTTTGATTCATACTGTGGTTGTTCGTTTCAGCATTGAAAAGTTCCGCGAAAAATTACGCGAGCGACCCGCTTCATACATACCGACCATTCGCGCTAAGTTATGGAACACGGAGTGATCGCGCAAAGCAAGCGCGCCGCACTCTAAGCTGAAATTTGCGGATTTCCACAGGTTTGTTTCGAATTTCGATTTTTCATGTTTTTCAGTGTTTTAACTTGTTATATACACTGAACACGTGTAAACAAGACACTATTTATAAGCGAAGCAAGGACGCAATCAGGTATTCCTTTCTTCCACACCTCGCATCTCCAATTAGAGGTTTCTACTAGTATATCAAAATTGTTTGGAGTGTTGCATGTTTAGTTAAGTTCGACTTAGTCTTGCATGAGATTAAGGTCTGGTCGAAGAAAAACAGCTAACATAATTACACGGCAACGTCAACAAACAAGTCTATCTAGTTTCCCACCCACTACACCTCTAGCTACTATTTCACACACACCACCGATATTATGGTGAAGAAAGAGAGACTCTCTCTCGACTTTTATAAAGCCTTGAGCGATAGCCCTAAATCTTGCATCGTTCTAGCGGACCCGATTGGGGATTTCAAAGATCCCCCAAATATATTTAATTTGTTACCCATTTTTCATGGTTTAGACCACGAAAAACCTTATCAGCACATGCGTAGGATTGAACAAGTCCTTACAACATTCCACCATCTTACGGTTGGTGCGGAACAAATTAAATTGAGGGTATTCCCTTTCACCTTAGCCGATAAGGCGGTGTCTTAGTTAAGCGCCCAAAGCCTAATTCGTGGACTCGTGGGCCAAACTTGTTCAATTTGTTTATGGAACATTTTACCCATTTTAAAAAGACGGATGAAATGCTTTCCAAGATTCACTTCTTTTTCGACAAAATCCTCATGAATCATTTTTGAGGCTTGGAATCATTTCACCGATCTCCTTATAGAGTGTCCACACCATCACCTAGCAAAAGACATGTTAGTTTGTGTCTTTTTCAAAGGACTTCTACAATACCATAAAGAAGTCCTAGACATAATAAATGGGGGTAGTTTCCTAAATAAAGGAGCCTCGGAGGCATATAAATTTTGGAAGATCGACTAAAGCGTAATAATAATTGGGGTAGTGACGATTACTCCGCTCGCTAGTTCTTCTTCAACAGATTAAGGTTACCAAGATGTTTGAGGTTAAATCAGATCCCGAGCTTAAAACTCTAATTGAATCCTCACTAAAAAGGTAGAGGCCATTTCTCAGACAACAAAAGCCTATCCCCGTCATGAATGTAAATTCAAATCCATGTAGTTTCTGTTGGAGTCCTGAGCATCCCGACTCCCACTGTCCTATAGCCTATGAACATTCTTGTTCCATTAATAGTGAACCTAACGCCCCTTGGAGACAAAATCCCAACTTCGGTTGGAGAAATAACCAACAAGTCACACCTATAGGGTACAATAATCAATATGTTAGGCCAACGCACAGTTATAACCAAGCTCCACCACAACAAGGACAGGATCAGGGTAATTATAATAATTATATCAACCAAGCGCAACCTCGACAAAGTCAAGCACAAGGTCAATGTAGTTATAATAATTATAATGCTAATAGAGGTATCGTTCCGATAAATAATAACTATCACAATCCGCCCATAAATAATCAACGCGAGATAGTTCCAGTCACACCACCCGTGACTACTACACCCACGCAACCGGATCTTCTTGACACCTTCATACAAGTGAGCCAACAACTTTTCCAAACCATGGCTCAATCTAACCAACACATTCTACAATCTGTTAATAATTTAAACCAACAGTTAGCCCAAGAAAAAGCCCAACCAAAAGGCGTGTTTCCAGGCCAAGCGATACCCAACCCTAGAACAGCAAACACAGCCTTTGAGGTAAACGGTAATACTAGTACGGAAACTACATCCGTAGGTCAGCTAAATGCCATCACCACTCTCCATTCTGGAAGAGTGGTTGATAACAAAGTAACTATGCCTATAGTTACCCTATCAGTACTCCCTACACCGGATATCGAACTAGATACCAAAATAGAAATTGAAGAACCTACCACTGTAGAGGTACTAGTTAAACCACAACCTAAGAAATAGAAAGCCAAGGTTACACATCAAGTCGAGCCATACGCTAAATATAGAGCGAAACCACCGTTCCCTCAGAAATTAGCCATGCTAACCAGGGATACTAACTTTGAGGAGATTAGGAACGTTTTCAAAAATCTAACGATAAACCTTCCTTTTCTTGAAGCTATAAAAAAGCTACCTAACCACGCTAAGTTTCTTAAGGAGTTGTGCACTACTAGGCGTAAGACCAACATACCTAAAGGCGCCTTTCTAACCGAACAGGTTCCCAACTTTATCCGAAAATAATGGAATTGTTAAGTACAAGGACCCCCGGTCGCCCTATCAGATACAATGCACCTTAGGAGATTCTCACACGACGACGACCGGCTACTAGACACGGGGGCTAGTGTTAACTTACTCCCGCTTTTATTTGTATAAACAAATAGGTCTAGAGGAGATGCAACCTACTAAAATGACATTGCAATTAGTCGATCGGTCTATTAAGTATCCTAAGGGTGTGGTTGAAAGCGTCTTTGGTTAAAGTCCAAAATTTTACTACCCAGCCGACCGTTATCCTCCGACCGTAAGTCACTAACGACTCTGTACCTATCATTTTAGGGCGTCCCTTCTTGGCTAACGCCAACGCGGCTCCTAAACTGCGATGGTTCGATGTCCTTGTCTTTTGGCCATCTTTACGTTGAGGTAAATGTTTTCAAAATGAGGACCAAGATCCCGATTCATTTACAAATGGAGAGGTTAGCATGATCGAGAGCTTAGCTCAAGATTACTTCAAAACATGTTTCGGGAGAAACAGATTAACAAATTCCTTTCCTTCAAAAATTCCGACTTTAACAATGACTCCCGGTAGTAGAATTTAAATCGAAGAAGAATTCCTGCAACTCTTTTGCACCGCTTCTTTACCACTTCGCGAGTCCCCCCTTGCCAACAACCATTCATCCCTTGATGCTATGACGGAAGATGAATTTTTCAATCTCTATCCCAGTGATCCTTTTGACCCACCTATTGAGGAATGTCTTGCATATATCAAGATTTCTGATGATATGGACTTGAGAGCTCTAGCTGAGAATCATTCACCTTCCATCACCAATATTCCCCACCCTCCACATTTTCAAAGGAACCTCGAGTTTGCACTCGATCCTTTAGTTTCTCCTGTGCTTCATGATTTTTTAAATCCACCTAGTAAACAAATACTTCCCAAGGATAAACCACTTGACACCTTCATTTTCAGACTTGAGACAGTCCCTAACTACACCATGAATAAGTTTTGTGCTAAACCCACATCCTCATTTTTTCCATGCTTTCCCTCTAAAACTTATCCCAATCCACCATATTTTCCACAACCATTTACTTTTCCACACTTATTCACTAGGACACCCTCTCGTTCAAAGATGAAACATAAGGTGCATGCTCGGTTATGTTATAGGTCTATCCGACTTCGCTTTCATTCCACTAGGCTGCGTCGTAAGAAATCTTGGTGCTTGATTGTGTTTGGATATGTTTTATGTGATATTTATTCATGGAACGATCCACAACTATTTCGGTTGTTAATATATGATAAACTGCATATTCATACATATGTTTAGATAAGTCTAGGGAATCTGACTTTAAGAGACCCAAGTTTTCGTACAATACCAACGTTCTGGAGTATAGGCCAAACAAAATTTTCAAACTTAAAAAGAGTTTTCCAATTTTGTTTGGGGGTGGCGTATTTTGGTATTCATTTCAAATCATGTTGCCACCCTAAGCCCTGTAATGTTTACTCCGGTAGAGTTTGTGTTAGTTAGTACGCGATACCGGTTTAATTGTGCTTCATATTATCGTATCATCTTTACAATATTTTGTTATTACAGTGCGCCAATTTTGCCAAGTTTCTATGGTAAATTCTTTCCTTATCTCTTTACACTTTGAGGACAAAGCGCCTCGATTGTTTGGGGTGGGATAGAAACATTTGCAAAAATTAGAAACTTTTAGGATGTAAATTACGACTTTTATTTATAAAATGTTAAAAATTATAAAAATTAGTTAGTTACATAATTTAATTGTGCTATTGAATTGTTTCATGAACCCCCTTCTCCCAAATTGTTTGGGGGTGGTATAGAAACATGATGTAAATGTTAAGCACATATTAGGTTGTATATTACGTATTATTTGTCTTAAAAATAATAAAAATAAAAATAAAAATAAAAATAAAAAGTTTATGCTATACACTTAGGAATATTGGTATTGTTTCTTTCTCTATGCTCTTAATAATCTAGAAGTCTCACGTAGCTTTTGCATTAGAATAGTTTATAGAAACTTAGGTTAATATGTAGGTAATAATCTTTGCATCTATCTATAAATATATTACATGAGTATCTATGATTGTTTGGCAGTAAGTTTCTGAAATCTAGGCTAGAGTACTTATTCTACAAATCCTGTGAGAATATAGCCTAAAGCATTATATGAGTGAAACATTTGAGAAATGACACAAGGGAGAAATATATTCCGAATAGAGAAATCACACGTCCACTTGCTTGACCACTATACCATGTCCTAAGAGAGAATTTAGGCCCTTTTTGGATCGATATAGCTAGAAATTCCGACCTAAGTATATTTTCCGCTAGTCGCCCCACTGAGCCTTTCATAAACCACAAATCCTTTACCCTGTTACAAAACATAACAAAATAAAAAAAAATTCAACCTGCCCAATTTAGATAAGTCTGAGAATAGAATAAGGAAGAAAGAAGAAGAGAAAAACCTCTGTAAACAAAAGTTAGTTAATTGCTTCAAAAAAATAAAGAAAAGAAGTTTCCATCCAAAGAAAAGAAAAATAAAAATAGAAATAAAATAAAAACACCAAAAAAATAGAATAAAAGAAGTCAAAAGCAAAAAAAAAAGAAAATAAATATGGCTAAGGATGGAAACAAAGTGTAGAAGCAAAAGTAAATAACAAGGTTTTCTCTAGTTACATAATATGAAGACTCTATTATCTCAGACTTGTCCCTTTTGAATATCCATTTCCTTCCTTCTTAAACCATCTCCTAATCCCCGCAACACCTAATAAAGACCTCTAGCTTAATTAGGAATAGGTTAGTGGGATAGTAAGTGGCAGATGTGTTTGATCAACTTCGGCTTCCTTGTGTGTCATTGAGATTGTAAGGTAAAGTATGCCCACTGCACACTGGAGTAGCAAAACTTGAGTGGAAAAATCAGAGTGATTTTTGTCTTGACTTTTATGTGAGAACCTACTTAAGGACGCTTATTCGAAGTTTCGTAAACGAACACGCGGACATTTCATAGTATTACTCATTGTATATATGTTTATTTTAGATGATTGATTATTATGCATATATTAGCTTAGGTTTCGACATGACTATTCTGTATTCATTGCTAGTGAGATGTATAGATAATTGAGACATAAATAAGGAAACAATAGTTGTATTTCTTAGTCGTTGTAGTATAGGTGAAGTTTGTGAGTACCTTCACTGGAAAACTCTCACAAGGCTATAACTCGTCCACTAGGGAATTCCTAGTGGTTTAAAGCCTTGTTGCATATGGTCAATGCAATCGCACTCAGCGAAATGAGAGTAGATAGAGCTCCAATTTTGGTCACTTATGCTAATTTCTCATATTTGCTTGAGGACAAGCAAAATGCTGTTTGGGGGTGGTTTGATAAGAACCCAAAACTGTAGTTTTAACCCTGTAACAGTCATACTATTAGACCAATTATGTGAGTAATAATTAAGAGTAAACACTGATTATGTGTTTTTATGCATTTCAGGCTTCAAAGTCCATTATGTGCAGAAATGTGCCACTTTAGCGAGATAAAGGAGCAAAGGTCGGTTACTAAGGAGTTCCGTGATTAAAGGCCAAGATTCAAGAAGATAAAGCCTTTCTAAAGCCCGGTAAAAAGCTGGAAAGTCGACGGGCGTAAACAAAGACACAAGTCGTGAGAACTTCCGAAGGCCGTATCTTTGGACTCAGACCTCGGAATGGGGCCTACCTTATGTCAAAACGACCGGCTCGGAAAGAGATTTCCAATGGTGCAAGCCTTGATCCAATCAGAGGAGCAGAAGTGGACGAAAAGTCTGTTGAAGCCAACTGCAGCTGAAGAGGCCTTTTTGGATCGAAGAATTGGGTTTTGGGCTGATTCTCGCCCAAAACATGGCTCCAAGCCCATGCACGATTTTGGATCTGAATGTATAAAACCAAAGCTTCACTCTTTGTTAATGGTAGATAGTTAGACCTAGATTAGAAATTAGATTAGTAGCCTCCATTAATTAGTTTTAGATCTCAGTTTTAGAATTTCATTCCCTGTTTTTAGATTAAAACTTTAAATCATTGTTCTTTATTGATTAGATAAATAAAATAGTTATTCTTGTCAATTTCGATTTTTGTCATTTACAATTTATTAGATCTAATTTCAATTCTTGTTATCATTCAATTCTTAGTTATTAATTAGATTTCGATTATTGTTTAGTTAAATTTCATAAAGTTAGAATCTTTGTAATATGTTGTATTCAATTTCAATGGGAAATGATGGTTTGATGAATCAAGGCTAAAACCTCCATTAGAAGGGTTGATGAAGCCTTGATGAAAACTTAGTTGTATAGTGTAGAAGCGTTGTAGAGTCTATTCCATTCTAGAAGGTCGTGTTTCGCCATGAGAATGGGTGGACGACCTCACATGCTAGTTATAATTGGTAGAAATGACATGTTAATTAGGGATTAGAACGAGCAATTCTTACTATAAGAACGAAAGAATTGGATTACAACAGTCTATTCTAAGTGATTAAGTTGGATTCAAGGTGGATTCAATTCCCCTCTAATTCTTTATCTAGATTCAAGAACATTAGTATTTCCATATATTTCGTAGTGACATTCAATATATTGCTTTTCATATTGCATCGTAGTATAATTCCCCTTCGTAAAGCTCTCATTAGACTTAAGACTGATTAGTTAACACGAAAACATTCCATGCTAGAGCACTAGGAGTGGAACGAATTTGTTACTCCACTCTATTTCGATAGAATTGAGAGTAAAAACTTTGATAAATATAGACACGTAAATAATTTTAGTTTACTTACGTTTTGAGTTCATCGTTCATTTCGTAGGTAAAACTATTATTTTTACCTTTATCAACATGTCTCCTAACCAAAATAGTAACCAAACAGGCGTGTTTCCAGGTCAAGCAATGCCTAATCCTAAGTCAACAAACACCGCCTTCGAAATAAAAAGTATTCAGTGTAATGGTAATAGAACCCCAGGGGACCTACAAGCAGTCACTACCCTTCGTTCTGGGCGAATAGTTGATAACCAAGTGTCTATGCCTAAAGATCACCAACAAACTAAAAATGATACCATACCAAATACTATAATAAAAACTGAAGACCCCACAACTGTAGAAGTACCAGTTAAACCATAACCAAAAGGGAAAACATTACAAGACCCAATAATAGAGATTGAAGACCCTACACCTGTAGAGGTTCCAATATGGACACCTAGATGGAAAACGGCTAAAGATAAAGCAAAGACTAATAATATTGTTGACTCTTATGCTAAATATAGAGATAAACTACTGTATCCCCGGAGACTAATTGTGTCTAAAAAAGATTAGAATTTTGATAAGATTTGGGAAATATTTAAAAATCTGACTATAAACCTACCTTTTCTAGATGCTATAAAAAGTCTACCTGGACACGCTAAGTTTCTAAAAGAGTTGTGCACCAAGAAGAGAAAAACCAACATACCCAATGAAGCCTTCTTAACTTAACAATATCCCTCTTTAAATGAACATAACAGAATTGTTAAGTACAAGGACCCTGGTCGTCCTACTGTACAATGCACCTTAGGTGATACCTTCATAAAAACTGCTTTATTAGACCTGGGAGCGAGTGTTAACTTACTCCCTTTTTATTTATATAAACAACTGGGTCTAACAAAAATTCAACCAACCAAAATAACTTTGCAGTTAGTCGATCGTTTTATTGCGTATCCCAAGGGTGTAGATGAAAACATTCTCGTTAAAGTGCAGGAATTTTACTATCCAGCCAACTTTGTTATTCTTGACACAGAAGTTGCTCATGATTCCATTCCCATAATCTTAGGGCGTCCTTTCTTGGCAGCCGCCAATGCCTAAATCAATTGCTGGGATGGCTCAATGACTCTTTCTTTTGGAAATCTTTCTGTGGAAGTTAACATGTTTAGACAAAAGCAGAGACAACTAGGTTTTCCTGTAGAAGGTGAAGTTAAGTCTATTAAGAGTTTTGTATATCACATTAGTGCTTCCGACGATCTCGTCCCCATACTAGTAGATACCCCTCTTATGGAAGAAAACAAAGATCACAATTTTGACTCCTTGAACAAACCTGAATTAGAGACAGAATTTTCCACCTTGCCTTCCGACCCTATGAGAGATGGAGTCAATCTCATAATAGATGAGATAGATGAATTCCTCAAAGATAGAGATAAATACCATATTTATGTGGATGCGAACAACCTAGATGAGGACTTCAACGAATTTCTAAGAGCCTATGATGATCCACCCTCTCAAGCACAACCTAGAGCACCACCCTACCACTATCCACCTAAGCTAATCCCTCACAGAATCCAATCATTCTTCCCACCCTTTTCTTCTAACACTTATCCACATTCCAAGTATCTTCTATAACCCTCCATTTTCTCATGATCATTCACTTGGACACCTTTTCGTTCAAAGAAAAAGAAGAAACTTTATGCTCGATTAGGTTCTAGATCCATCAAAATTCACTCCCATTCTACTAAGCCATGCCATAGGAAAACTTGGTGCTTAATTATGTTTGGTGGTGCATTACGTGTTAACTATTTATGGAAAGATCCACAATTATTTAAATTATGAATGTATGGTAAACTGCATGCTAATACATATATATCACATTAAGTCTAGGGAATCTGACTTAAAAAGACCTATATAATTTTTTGTAAAATACCACCTTAATGGAGTATAGGCCACAAAAATTTTCAAACTTCAAAAGAGTTTCAAATTTTGTTTGGGGGTGGCGTATTTTGGTATTTCATTTCAAATATTTTTGCCAACCTTTGCCTGTCATGTTTACTCCAGTAGAGTTTGTGTTAGTTCGTACGTAATAGTTTAATTGTACTTCATGTTATCATATCATTTTTACAATATTTCTGTTATAGGTACTACCAATTTTTGCCACGTTTCTATGGTAAATTCTTTCCTTATCTCTTTACACTTTGAGGACAAAGCATTCGATTGTTTTGGGGGTGGGATAGAAACATTTGCAAAAATTAGGCACTTTTAGGATGTAAATTATGCACTTTTCTTTATATAAAAAAAAATTAAAAATCATAAATATTATTTATACTAGGCACTTAGTGATAATGGTATTGTTCCCTTCTCCATGATGATATTAGTCTAGAAATCTCACGCAGTACTTAAATTAGGATTTAATTTTTGAAACATAGATTAATACATAAGTAATAGTCATTGCATCTTTTCACGAACATCTTGCATGAGCATCTTTGATTGTACTTGACAGTATTTTTCTGAGATCTAGGTTAGAGTACTTAATACATATCCTGTGAGTATCTAGCTTAAAAGTCTCATAAGAGTGAAATATCTAAGTGATGACACAAGGGAGAAGGCAATTTCGAGTAGAGAAATCACACATCCACTTGTTTGATCACCACACCACATCCTAAGCGAGAATTTAGGCCCTCTTTGGATCGATATAGCCATAAATTCACACCTATATGAAATTTATTATCCGCTAGTAGCCCCACTGAGCCTTTTATTAGCCTGTTCACAAACCACAAATCCTTTACCCAATAAAACAAAATAAAAAATAAAAAATAAAATCAGCCTACCTATCTGGATAAGTATAAGAAATAGGATGAGTGAAGAAAAGAAAAGAGATAAACCTGTGTAAACAAAAATTAGTTAGTTGCTTCAGAAAAGAAAAAGAAAAGAAGTTTCCATCCAAAGAAAATAAAAGAAAAGAAAAATAAAAATAGAAATAAAATAAAAACTCCAAAAATAGAATAAAAAGAGTCAAAAAGCCAAAATAAAAAGGCTAAGGATGGAAAAAAAGTGTAGAAGCAAAAGAACAAGGTTTTCTCTAGTTACATAATATGAAGACCCTATTTTCTCAGACATGTCTTTTTGAATATCCATTTCCTTCATTCTTTAACCAATACATACGCCCTGTATCACCTAATAAAGATATCTAGCTCAATTAGAAATAGGTTGGTGTGATAGTAAGTGGTAGATGTGTTTGATTGACCTCGACTTCCTTGGATTGTCTTTGAGATTGTGAGGAAACGTGTGCCCACTGCACACTAGAGTTAGCAAACTTGAGTGGAAAAATCAGAGTGTTATGTGTTTTGACACATTTTTTGTGAGAACCTACTTAGGCATGCTACCCAAAAGTTTCAGAAACGGACCTGCCATTGCATTTCATATCATAGTTTATTGTATAGTTGTTTATCTTAAGATGATTTGATTATTATGCATGTATTAGTTTAAGTTTTAGAATGATCATTCTTGTTTAAATACTAGTGAGATGTATAGATCATTGAGACATAAATAAGGAAACAATAGTTTTATTTCTTAGTCGTTGTAGTATAGATGAAGTTTGTGAGTACCTTCACTAGAAAACTCACGAGGCTATAACTCATCCACTAGGGAATTCCTAGTGGTTTAAGGCCTTGTTGAATATGGTCAATGTAATCGCCCTCGGCGAAACGAGATTAGTTAGAACTCCATTTTTGGTCACTTATGCTAATTTCTCATATTTGCTTGAGGACAAGCAAAATGCTGTTTGGGGGTGGTTTGATAAGAGTCCAAAACTGTAGTTTTAACCCCTTTAACAATATTGCTTTAGACAAATTATGTGATTAATAAGTAAGAGTTAGTACTGTTATCGTGCTTTTGTGTATTTCAAGCATTGGAGTCGAATATGTGCAGAAATGCGTCCCTTTTACGGGATAAAGGAGCAAGGGTTGGTTGCTAAGAAGTTCTATGATAAAAGGTCAAGATTCAAGGAGAAAAAGCCTTTTTAAAACCCAGTCAAAGATGAAAAGTCAAAGTTAACGCGGGCAGAAATAGCGCATAAAAGTCAGTCAGAACTTCCGAAGGCCGTATCTTTGGACTCAGACCTCGGAATTGGGCCTATCTTATGTTAAAATGACTGGATCAGAAAGAGCTTTCCAATGGTCCAAGCCTTGACCCAATAAGAGGAGCACAAGTGGGCGAAAATTCTGTGGAAGTCAAATCTAGCTGAAAAGGCCTTTGTGGACTGAAGAAATTGGGTTTTGGGCTCGATTTTTCGGCCCA
Organism: Coptis chinensis; assembly: GCF_015680905.1. Lineage (NCBI taxonomy): Eukaryota > Viridiplantae > Streptophyta > Magnoliopsida > Ranunculales > Ranunculaceae > Coptis > Coptis chinensis. The sequence goes on from NC_141456.1 coordinate 46,533,786, forward strand.
AAACATGGCTCCTCAGCCCATGCACAAAAAAGTGGATCTGGTCTCCTCTATTTGTATGGAGAAGGCTTAACTCCTAAGATGACCTAGATCTAGATTAGAAAATTATGTTGGACTCCATTAATTAGTTCATATAACTTGTTTTAGATCTAGTTTTTTTACATTCAATAAATTAGTTTGTTTTAATTTGATAAGTAGTTATTCATAATCTTAGTTCTAAATTAGTTTTAATTTTAGTTTTAATTCATTTTGAATTATTATTGTTATTGTTCAAATAGATTAATAGAGTTTAATACTTATTCAATAATGACTTGTTCTATTTGTTTAATCAAGTTTAGTTTAATTTACATTATGTTTTCCTTTCATTATTTTAGTTTAATTAATCCAATGATATTAGGCTAATCCCCCCATTAAAGGGAGTGATTATGAAACCTAATGAGGAATAGATTGCTTAGTAGAATTATTTAATCGTGTATATATTTCAACAAGTTTAGTTTATTGTATGACTTCCAAAATAAGCATATGATAAATTAAATTAGGGATTATTGTAATTAAGTCAAGAGACTTGGTTGTAATAATTCTACATGCTAGTAATAATGACTATAGAGATGTAGGTTGTTGCTAGGGATGATAAAGGCTGAGGCTTTAGGTTGAATTGTTCCGTGAAAACTTAAATACGATATCTTTTCAATGAATAATTCGATTATTGCATGAAACTAGTTATTAGGTGGATTGATCACTCTTCTCTATAACTTTCTCTTCCATCGAAACCATATTTTTATTAGTTTAGTTAATTTAGATTTATTTGAATCCATCATATAATCGTAGAATAGAAATTTCACATCATACATTACTCTCACCAATGTTCCTTGTGTTTGATTAGCTGAATTCGTTTAAGTCTAGAGAGTTAAGAGTGGAACGATTCTATACTCTATATATTGCATAAATCTATATGTGAGAGTAGGAAATAAATAATTGATACCGTAAGAATAAGGTTAGAGTAATCTAGTTCAGTTTTTACGGGTTATCAGCTCATCCCACTCCACAGGCTCAGGCCATGAAACTGGAACAACTCACTTTGTTCCAGCTCGCTCGAACTCTAACGTCAGCGAAAGGCTCATCCCCTCCACTACCTCTTCCTCTGATAGGCAAGGGAGCCTACTGGGGTCACTCTCTTTGCCCCCTATGCCCTGTGCATCTCTGATCCGCGGAGGGCTCATCCCACTCCGCGGGCTTAGGCCATGAAACTGGAACACCTCATTTTGTTCCAAGCTCACTCTGGCTCTGGCGTCAGCGAAGGGCTCATCCCCTCTGCTGCCTCTCCCTCTAATAGGCATAGGAGCCTAATGGTGTCACTCTCTTTGTCTCATGTGTCCTTGTATCTCTAATCCGTGGAGGGCTCATCCCACTCCGCGAACTCAGGCCGTGAAACTAGAACACCTCATTTTGTTCCAAGCTCGCTCCGGCTCTGGCGTTAGCGAAAGGCTCATCCCTTCCGCTGCCTCTCCCTCTAATAGGCCTAGGAGCCTAATGATGTCACTCTCTTTGTCCCATGTGTCCTTGTATCTTTGATCCATGGAGGGCTCATCCCACTCTACGAACTCAGGCCTTGAAACTAGAACAGATCATTTTGTTCCAAGCTTGCTCCACTCTGGCGTCAACGAAGGTTTCATCCCCTCTGCTGCCTCTCCCTCAGATAGGCGTGGGAGTCTAATGGGGTCACTCTCTTTACCCCCCGTGTCTCTCACATCTTTTTCCGGTGACTCACATTCTGGTTTAGAAATCATACATAACAACCAAACTTCCTTTCACAAAAGTGCTGCGGTGTTATACATTTACAAGCAGCTCCAGCCCTCTACGCTAGATCTCCCTTACATGGTTTCATAACATCATTACACTCACTTGTAAATTTTTTTTAACATTCTTACATTCCATGGCTTTTCTATCAGTTTTTCCTCCATTGTTCATAGCTTGTAAGTTCTAGACCCTCCTACTTCCACCACAGTGTACAACCCTTCCCAATTGGGTCCTAACTTTCCATCCTTTTCTTTCTTCGTGCTTGGAGTAACCCAGTGGAGCACCAACTCTCCTATCTTGAACTGTCGCAGCCTGACCCGCTTGTTGTATTGCCTTTGTAATATCCTGTGATACTCTTCCAATCGAATGCGAGCCGAGTCCCTTCTCTCCTCCGCCAGATTCAAGTCTCCCGCCAATATTCACCAATTCGATCCCTCCTCCACTGCCTTTGTTCTCATAGTAGCTGCCACCATCTCTGCAGGAATCACAGCCTTGATGCCGTATGCTAAGGCAAACGGGGTCTCCTTGGTGGTCATCCGAGGTGTAGTTCGGTAAGCCCATAGGACTTGGTTCAGCTCGTCTGCCCACGCGCCTTTCTTGTCTTCCAACTTTCTTTTCATGTTGTTCAATATCATTTTGTTTGAAGATTCTGCCTGCCTGCTCGTTACCCTCAGGATTGTTGGAGCAGAGAACCCTTGCTTCACCTTGTATGCCTGCAGAAATTCGGTCACCTTGGTTCCTGTGAACTGTGTCCCATTGTCTACAATGATCGCATATGGCAGCCCAAACCGGCATATGATATTTTTCCATAGAAATTTAATCACCTGCGCCTCCTTCACCTGTTGCAATGGTACGACTTCTATCCATTTGTTGAAATAGCGCCTCCTTTTGCCGCTAGCCATAAGCAGCGGTCCCATGATGTCCATCGCCTACATGGCAAAGGGCCACAGACTCGAGACATTATGCAACGGTTCTGCAGGTGCGAATATCAGTTGTGAAAATCTCTGACACTTGTCACACCTCTTAGCGAACTCCACTGCATTCCGTTTCATGTGGGGCCAGAAATAGCCCTGTGTCAGTAATCGATGTGTCGTAGTTCTCCCAGTAGAGTGACTCCCGTAGTCCCCCTTGTGTAACTCTGCCAGCACCTTTAAGGCTAGCCGCGGTCCTAGGTATTTCAATAATGGCCCGTTAAAGTTCTTTCGGTACAACTCGCCTTCCAACAATACATATCTCTGAGCAGCGTGTTCTAATCTTCTTCTTTCTTTCTTATCGGTCACCTCCTTTCCCTCTAAAAAATGTTTAATGAGCTCCATCCACCCCCTTTCTTCCTCGGTAACTGATAAGAGCCCAAAACTGTAGTTTAAACCCTTTAATAGTATTTTTATTTAGCCAATTATGTTATTAATAATATAGGTTTATCACTAATTATGTGCTTTTGAGTATTTTAGGTTCGGAGTTGAATAAATATCAATTCGTTACTAATTAGGCGCTAAAAAGAGCTAAAATGACTGCTAGAGAAGTTCCATAAAGAAAGCCAAGTCAACACTGTTAAGTGAAAGTCAAACCGGATTAGAGAGCTGAAGAAAAGTCAATAGAACTTCAAAAGACCATATCTTTGGACTCAGGCCTCAGAATTAGGCCTATTTTATATCAAAATGACTGGCTCAGAAAGCTCTTTCCAATGGTCTAGGACTTGACTTGATTAGAGCAGTATAAGTTAGTAAAAATGCATACTACAGTAATACAACTAGAATTGAAAGTCTTGAATTTACCCAATTGGGTTATGGACTTGATTTATGGGTCCATAACCTAGCCTAAAAGCCTATGCACGAAATTGTAACCTAACCCTCTCCTATATAAAGAGGGTTAAGGCTAAAACAAAGTTGGCTACTCCCACTTTAGTTTAATATAGTTTAGGGTTCTCTCTCTCTTTCCTTTTATAGTTTAGTTTAGGTTAGAATAATTTAGTTTATAGCCTCTAATAAATCCTTCAATAAAAACCCTTAGTTTAATATTCAATTCTTGTCTCTTTAATTTAATGTCTTCATCTTATTATTTTGATATTGTTCATCCAATGAAGCAAGGCTAAAACCTCTATTAGAAGAGGTTAAAGAAGCCATGTGAGGATGATTGCTTGTTAGAATAGTTGTTATTTAGAATAGAATTTCAAGTTCATTATTATGAGTGTTTAAAGATAAACCTCATAATGATGAACTAGAGTTTAGAGCCACCATCAAAGAGATTTGTGGTGGAACTAAACTCTCATGCTAGTGGAACCTTGATTCGAGAGGACTTGGTATTCACTAGGGATCAATATTCGATTTGATGAGTAACTAATAGCCAATTGAATTGCATGGTGGAATTTCCCCTCTCTAATTATTCTTCTCATCATTATAAACATTGTTTTAGCTTCTTAAAATTACTATTTTCATATTATTATAATTACTCTCATCATTGTTCCTTTTGTTTGATTAGTTGAATTTTATTTATGTCTTGATAGTTGAATCCGTACTCTTTATATATTGCATAATGAATTGAGAGTATGAAAATTTATCTAAGAACTTGTTTATGTGATTGATTATTTATGTTTACGCATAGATAGTTAGTCCACATAAATTTGTCTTTATTAGTAACCTGACACACCTCTATCACCTCTTCTATGCTTGGTTTCTCCAATCTTTCTACCCATATTGTTCTTTCCTCTGACCCTGGCATGGTCGGAGCCACATAAGCCAGAGCATTTACGTGTCTATTATACCCTTGCCCCAAGTGTACAAACCGAAGCTTCATAAACTTGTGGGCCCTCTGTTGCACTACCATCAAGTATTTCGCCATTCGTGGACATCGTGCTGCGAACTCCCCATTAGCCTGGTATACCACCAGGTTCGAATCTGAATATACAGTCAATTCTTTAACTCCTAAGTCCTTAGCCATCTTTAATCCTGCGATAATGGCCTCGTACTTGGCTTCGTTGCTAGACGCCATGAATCCCAGTTTCATGGTCAACTATATTATGTTATTGTCAGGTGTAAGAAACACAACCCCTATGCCACTGCATGTGTCCGTAGCAGATCCATCTGCGAATACTCTCCACCTATTTTTCTTATCCCAAAGGTCTAGTAGATCAGGCTCCCCATCCTTCTCTAATTCCATGACCATCTCCTCTCCCCATGTGGGGTCCTCGGCATGGAATTTTGCCAGAAACTCTGCGACAGCATGTGCTTTCTCCACCATTCTTATATGATACTGCATCTCATACGAGCTGAGCATCACTACCCATTTCAACATTCTGCCTGACTTCTCTGTCCTTAATGCTTGTTTAAGAGGCAGGTTCGTCACCACCACCACCGAGTATGACTCAAAGTATGGCTTCAATTTCATGGCTGAAAAGATTAAAGTAAGGGCATACTTCTCCATTTTGTTGTATCGCGTCTCAGCGTCCAACATTGTTTTGCTTTGAAAATACACCGGCTTCTTCACTCGATCAACTATTCGAACAAGCACTGAACTGACCACGTACTCGGTGGCCCCCAAATATTGATACAACTTCTCCCCTTGCTCCGGTCGTGACAGCAGTGGAGCCTTACCCAAATACCTTTTTAGCTCTTGAAATGCCTCCTCACATTCTGACGTCCATAGGAAATCAGGGGTGCTTCTCAATAACCGATATAGTGGCCTACATTTGTCTGATGACTTGGAAATGAATATATTCAATGTCGCGACCCTCCCAGCAAGCCGTTGCACCTCTGTGACGTTCTATGGTGATAGCATCTCTACCAACTCTCTTATCTGTTCTGGATTAGCCTATATTCCCCGATGAGTAATGATGTAGCCCAGGAATTTCCCCATGGTCACTCCGAATGTGCATTTCTCTGGATTCAACTTCAAATTGTATTTCTGCAGTATTCCGAACATTTCCCTTAATCCCTCCAAGTGTTCTCCCTCAGACATGTTTTTTTCCACCATATCATCTATGTATATTTCTATCCCCTTTCGAATCTTGCTCTCGAACATTTTCTCCCCCAACCACTGAAAAGTGGCTCCCGAATTTTTTTAATCCGAATGGCATCCTTGTCTAGCAATATGTGCCGCCTTTTACAACAAATAATGTTTTCTCCTGATCTAGCACGTACATCGCGACCTGATTGTACCCCATAGATGCATCCATGAACGAAAATATTTTGAATCCTGATGTCCTGTCCACCAATTCATCCACCTGCGGCATGGGATAGCTATCCTTCGAGCACTCCACATTCACATTCGTAAAGTCGACGCACATACGTACCTTGCCGTTCTTCTTGGGTACCGCGACTACATTAGACAACCAATCTGTGAACTCCACTTCTCGTATGATTCCGGCCCCTTTCAACCACACAACCTCCTCGCGAATTCCCTCTGCATACTTCAGTCTAACGCTCCGTATCTTTTGCCTCACTAGTTTAGCATCCTTTTTCATGTGTAGCAGATGACATACGAACTCCGGATCTAACCCCGTAACCTCCTCAATTGACCACGCAAACACGTCTTGGTTTTCTGTCAAGAACTGTATTAACTTACTTTTCCATTCCTCAGGCAAGCTAGACCCTACGGCGGTAAACCTCTCATCCTCCCCTCTAATATTCACTACTTCAATCTCGTCCAGTGTCTTTGGACCTGCTGCTGCCTTTCCCTTCTCCTCCACTGAGGTACACTGTAATTGTTATGCCTGCCTCTTCCTACGGTTCGAGTTCTCTTCCTCCGGTCCACGGATCAATCGTTTCACTATACCCCTATGACTCTTCTTGGCCATCACTTGATCTCCGCGAACTTCATACATACCCGTGGGAGTGGGAAACCGTATCAATTGATAGTATGTTGACAGAACGACCTTCATCTCATGAATCCACCGCCTCCCTAAAATTGCATTGTACTGAGAAAACGAATCTACCACCATAAACCGCATAAATACAGTCACTGGACCTGTGGTTACCAGTAGTAAGAGTTCTCCCATAGGCTCGGTCTATCTGCCCTATCATTGATCTGCTGGATGCTCGTGGTTCTTCTCACCCTGTCTCTATAGGCATTATGGCTTAGTACCTCTCCACTAAAAATCACATTAATGGTTCCTAGTATACGATCATGATGCGACACACGCTCCTCATTCTGTGCTCCCCTTATAAACTCTCTCATCCTCCCTTTTTCCACCAATCGCTGAACCATCCACTTTAGTGCATAACAATCATCAGTCTCATGATTACGTATCTGATAGTAGGCACAGAAAGGTTTATCAGGCAACTCTCCCGGTGTGTTCCGCGGCCCTTCATGTCCCTGCAGGTTCTTGATCAACGGTAATATTTCGCTCAGGGGTCTACTCAGTGGTGTTACTTCTATCTTGCGGTATGGCTTCCTCTCTCTGTTTTCCCGTCGAATCCCTTCTCGGTTTCTCTCTGTCCTTGATGGATATCCCCGATGCCCACCACTTTCTTTCTCGGTTGCGCCTACCTTCCTTGGTTCCATGTCTTTCTCCAACGATAACACTACCTTCCCAGATCTCTTAGACTCCTTCTGCATATTGTCCTCATATCTGATATATTTTTCCACTCGCAGATATAGTTCATGCCAGGTTGTAATCTCATTCTTCGCCACCGACTGGTGTACTCCTGTCCCTAGCCGTAGCCCTCTTTCAAATGCAATCACTGCGGTTCTCTCATCCAGATTTTTGACCTTCAATGTCTCGGCTTTGAATCTACAGAGGTATTCCCTCACTGACTCCGCTGATTTTTGTCGAACATTGAATAGTGTTGCGATATCCACCACCCGCTTTTTCTGATGTATGAAGTTATCTATAAATGCCTGTTTCAATTCTTGAAAGTTTCTTATGCTTCCTGAGGGTAACCGGTAATACCAGTTTGATGCCCCTTTTTCAGACTAGCTGGGAACATCATACATCGCAGCCCATCATATCGGGATTCTTGCCAAAGTGGCATCTGCTGCCGAAAATGAAGGATGTGATATGCTGGGTCTCCTTAACCATCGTACCTTTCGAACCTAGGCTGGTTGAAATGCTTTGGGACTTCCAAAGCCTAGATGTCGTCCGCTAGTGGGTTGCGGTTCAGCCCGGCCACCACCTGACTAGCTACTCCCCCACGACTTTTCGCCTACTGCCGATTAGCTTCCCTATCATTATTTATCATTTCTTGCACCTGTTCGAGTATCAAGCCGATTACTGGATTTTCCACAAGGTTTGGCCCATCCTCTTCCTCTTCCTTTTCTCACTTGCCTCTCCGCCTTTCTATTCCTCTTCCCTTTCCATCTCCTTTCTTAACTCGTCATTCTCCTCTCTTAACCTCCCGATTTCTTTTCTCATAAGCCGCGTCTCTTCCGCTTCCTGCTCCTCTCTTCTGTCTCCTTCTTCATCAATCACCACCTCGGGCATCGGTTCCTGCACCGCCACCCTCTTCGGTCTCCCTACTTGTTTCTTAGGTGCCATCTCTCTCTTGGTTCTATCCCCACAGACGTCGCCACATATAAGAACCTAATACAAGCTACCAATTAAATATTACCCAAGAAAACAAGAATGACTCACTATTTTTCCTCTTTTCTCTCCTTTCTCTGCTTTCTCTCTTTCCTCTCTTTCCTCTACTGTGCGGCCTCCCCTTCTGTCTCCCCATCTTCTTCTCTCCTTTCTCTCCTTTCTCTCTTTCCTCTACTGTGCGGCCTCCCCTTCTCTCTCCCCATCTTCTTCTCTTTATACCCCTTCCATCCCCTCTCTGGATCGTCCACCTGTCCCCCATCTGATGGTTCCCCCTTGTGTTGTACCTGTGCCACGTCCGCGGTCTAGGGTTCCGCGGCTATGTTATCCTACTCTCCGTTGTATATCGTTATGCTGCATCCTATTCGGTGTCCCTCTGACCTGGTCTCGTTCGTGGACATGTTTCCCTGCCCTCCGAGCTATCTCATTACGTTGCATCCACTCAGTGTCCGCTGACTTGGCTTCCTTTCCCTAATTGAGCCACCATAACTAATAAAGGAGGTCAAAATTGTAAAATTTAGTCTGAAATTTGAGACAGATGTCAAATTTCAATTTTTATGGAGGAAAAACGAATTATTTTTTTTGCTATTTCCTCTTAACTTGAGAAATTTGCGGATGTGTACCTATACCCAATTTTCTGTATAAACATTATTCTGTTATGTAATGTCAGGTATGAACATTCAATGTTCATAGTTCAATGGTATGAACATTCATTGTTCATAGTAAACTAGGTTTATGAACACTGAATGTTCATAACCCAACATACGTATGAACATTCATTGTTCATAGTCTAGAAAGGGGTATCATAATTTACCTGATAATCAATTTCCCTATGAAACAAAAGGTCAATGTATTATGGAACAAAAGGTCAATATTGATTTAGGTTTCAATTCAATATCAAGCATTCAAGCTTTGGTAACGCTTTCAAACATGGCTAAAAGTGGTTTGATAGTTATTGCTTTTGTTATCGGCCACACTCTTAGCACAGCAAAAACTTTTATAATTTTGTACTGTTTTAAATGCGACCTGCTTCCTGCTTCAAATTTGGTAATAGCTAAACAACGCAAGAGGTTAACCCATCAAAACATATCGAATCCAACAAAAAAAACTTGTCCAAATTTGAGTACAAAAAACTTGTCCAAAATACATAGTCATATCATACAAAAAGATCTAGTACATACAAAATATACTGCTTGGAGACATTTTCACAAACTTGTAGCATTTGCACTTCGAGAAGACCCAAAATTCTACAATTGAAAAAATGTAGTGAATTCTTATAACTAGATATGAAACAAAGAGTAGATGTACACCTTTACACAGTAATCAGGTAATAGGCATGGACATATTATTATACATAAGAAATTTCTTATGACTTTTGAGAAAGTGTGGCAATAATATGATAAATGGATGTGAAATATATAAGAACCTACAATGAATAGACTAAGGTATATATGTATTGGTGTAGGTAACAAAGTTGGACATGTTAATGGAAACTCATTGCATGTTTCCTTTGATCTCCCTGCCCATGCAAAGTTACAAGGCTATTGCATCTGAAGGTAAAAAGCGAGTGCCCTCACGCAATTGACGCTAGTGTAATCATAAAAAAATACCTTGACATAAAAATTTGTCAAAGGCAAATAAGACCAGCAGACCAAAAAAAAAAGGTTAGCAACAGCGTCACATTACCAGAGTGCATGAAGGTGTCATAAAGTATGAAGGCAGTGAACTAGACCATCAAGGTATCATGATCACTTAGTTAAGTTAGGAGTTAGGTATCAGTATATGTAATTTGACGACTCAAGCTAAGCACTCACCATTCTCAGTTGAACCAGGAGAGCAATGAAGCTGAGTATCCAATATATAGCCACTACCGTGTGAAGACAAGGCCGATATGATGGCAAATTACCTAGTGTTGTAGGGGACTTTTTCATGACATTCACTACCACTCCCCATCCCCAATCGGGTTCATTTGTCATTATCCTTCAAACTCGCACTTTCTTGAATCGGACCTTGTTGAATTCCTCTTCATTAATCCCACAGTCTATTAAGTCTTTCGCTAGGGCTTTTCAGAGGCAATATAGTTCTTTTCTAAACACAACAGGCATATGTCTGATAACACAATCGGCAAATGCAAGTACATACACCCCGCAATTCCATGTATCATTTTGTTTAGCACACTCTACAAACACAATTTCCCAGTCCTTTCCAAACTGCATATCCATCATACACTTTGTATCATGCAACAATATGCCAACAGGTAGCAGCACACCAAGTGCCTTCAACTTCAAATTTAGGGCGCTTGTCGGTGCTTTCGAAGAATCGTACACATAACATGTCCATGTCAAGAAGTTAAAGACAACAAGGACCCAATGTGTGTTCTTCCCTATGTTTAACGCCATCATTAACCCGTTTGATTTCAAAACATGTGGCACATCTCCATTTTCTTGAACTAAATCTCTGAATGTCATCATCAGATCGAATGAGAACAACAACCCACATTTTGAAATCTTCTCTTCAATAGTAAGACCTTTCTTATGCAGTATGCCAACCACTTGTTCATACAAGTCCAGCAAACGTACCTGTTTTCAAATTAAAACAAAGTAACAAACATATATTTAACACTTCTCACGCGTGTCAAACCAAAAAAACAAATGATGTGTTCATTTTAACAAATACAGGGAAAAATGTCTCAGGCAAAATAGTGTAAGTATCAAAACCGGCTGTTGTATGTGGCACAGACTTCCTTCCATAAGTAATCCACCGCCTATGCAACTCCAGGTAGGTAGAAATCAACTTCAAACACAATAAAGGTATTATTTAGATACAGGTTAGCCTAACATATAGCTACAAATAATTACTTAGCAGTTAGGAATACTATAAACCTTATCATTCAACCATTGTCTGCCCTTGAGAAGGTAGAAGGTCGCCAAATCTAATTTTAAATCATTACCATAGTGTATTATATCGATAACCAATATCCTGCCTTTCAGTGATTCCCTCTCCAACCAATACTCAGTGGCATAATCTTCTGAACTGCTGCAGTTCACACTTTTATCCCATAGCTTAGCTGGCGCAGTTACTTTAGAGCTCTTATTTATGAACGATCCTTCACCCATAACTTTAACAATTTTTGGAATGTATATATGAGCCATTGCAGTTTCAACTTCTGAAAATTTGTTCCTCTGTGCCACCTTCCTTCCTAGGATTTCTTTCACCTATTCAAAACAATGGCCAGGTTAAATGCACTGTCTAAATAAGTAAACAAGAATGACAAGGGAATAAATACATTTCTCATACAAAAAATTAATAAAATTCAAATAAAATTAAATAACATAAATGATAAACCTTGTCAGGATCCCTTTCATTACTATTGTTCCCTTCAAAACTTTCATTTTCCAATAACTGAACATCATCATTTTCCAATAACTGAACACAACAAACTTTGCACAGTTAATATTTTCACTATTATTAGTAAATATATAAACCTACGTTCTAAACAACCAATACTTGCTAGCCCCTTATAAATAAAATACCGGAATACAATGAGTTTTTCAGAACTTAGGTTTTCAGACCTTTCCTACATCATTGTTGGTACATCTCACTTTTGACTACGCTTCACGGTCTGTCCGAATAGCCGCTTGCTTCGTTCGACTACCAGTCCCTAATTTTTTTGTCCTCATAGCAGTTTCTTTGAGAACATCATCAGGTTCTTTTAATTCATCTATATCTCTACCACCCTCATTTTTATCTTGACCACCTTCATTTTTCCTCACTTGTCCCAACATATTACGGGCCCTCATGCTAACCGAATGTGTCTTTCCACACAAACCGCTTCTATTTGCAATACCTTCATTCTGCATAACAACATAATTGTCACTAAAATAGGTATCTATGGCACCTATATAAACCTAACTTTTAAATCCAGGAGGTGCTTGCCCCTTTACATTGTCGCAAACCAACAATATACTGACTTTTATTAGAAAACCTACCTTTTCCTGATCTTTGTTGGTACGTTTCACTTTTGACTTCTCTATGCGGTCCGTTCGGATAGCCACTCGCTTGGTTCTACTACTAATCCCTAATTCCTTTGTCTCCACTGCAGCTTTTTTTAGAACATCATCACTACGTTTCACTTGAACTAAATCATCAGTATCTTGACCACCCTCATTTTTCCTCACTTGTCCCAAAATATTATGGGCCCTCAGGCTAGCCGCGCTCTTGTCTTTCCACACAAACCGCTTCTATTTGCAATGCCTTCATTCTGCATAACCACATAATTGTCACTAAAATAGGTATCTATGGCACCTATATGAACCTAACTTTTAAATCCAGGAGTGCTTGCCCCTTTACATTGTCGCAAACCAACAATATACTAACTTTTATTAGAAAACCTACCTTTTCCTGATCTTTGTTGGTACGTATCACTTTTGACTTTTCTATGCGGTCCGTCCGGATAGCCACTCGCTTGATTCCACTACCAATCCCTAATTCCTTTGTCTTCACTACTACTTCTTTTAGAACATCATCACTACGTTTCACTTGAACTAAATCATGAGTATCTTAACCACCCTCATTTTTCCTTACTTGTCCCAAAATATTACGGGCCCTCAGGCTAGCCGCTCTTGTCTTTCCACACAAACCGCTTCTATTTGCAATACCTTCATTCTGCATAACCACATAATTGTCACTAAAATAGGTATCTATGGCACCTACATAAACCTAAGTTTTAAATCCAGGAGTTGCTTGCCCCTTTACATTGTCGCAAACTAACCATATATTGACTTTTATCAAAAAACCTACCTTTTCCGGATCTTTGTTGGTACGTATCACTTTTGACTTCTCTATGCGGTCCGTCCAGATAGCCACTCCCTTGGTGATAAAAGTAAAATGTAGTTTTACCTACGAATAAGTAACGAGACTCAAACGCAAGTAAAACTAAAGCTATTTTCAGCTAAGGGTTTATCAAAGTTTTCTACTCTTGAATGGTATCGCAATAGAGTTGGAGTAGAAGATTCGTTCCACTCCTAGTTCTTTAGAATTAACGTTTACTAAGATTATCGGTCCTACCAAAGTCAATGAGAGTATTGAGGAAATTTATACTACTATGCAAATTATACTAACAATATACGATAATTCGACTATGAAATGCTAAATTGATACGATGATAAGGAATTAGGGGGGATTGATTCCACCTTAACTTGGCTTAATTTAGTAACGAAAAATCGTTATAATCCGAATTGAACTGCTTTCGCATAACAATTGGTTCTTCCTAATCCCTAGTTGTTTATGGTAATCTCTACCAACTAACATCTAGCATGTGAAACAATCAAAGCCATTCTCACGGTGAACTAATTGTTTTCTAGATTGGAATGGAAAATTATGACTATTCTACGCTAACAACAATCAAGCTTTCATCAAGGCTTTCTCAAACCCATCTAATGGAGGTTTAGCCTAGAGTCATTAAACTATCATTTTCAATTGAATTTAAACAAGACATCATATCAAGATTGTAAATTTACTAATCTGAACTAGAATAGTAATGATTTCAATCGAATTAAACAAGAATTGAAACTAAATTAGCACTAAGAAATGATTAATAACTAAATGATCGAAACTAGATCTAAATAATTTAATAATTAAAATTAGATTATGATTAACTAATTAGCAATTGAAGACAACCTAATTTATGAATTTAACAATACTAAAACTAAATAAGAATTTAATTAATAAACTAAATTGTGATGAAAATGAATAATTTATTATGAAACTAATATTTGATTCTAAAATAACAATCAACTTGTTCTAACTAATCTATTAGAATTGAAAAAAACTAATTAACAGAATGAAATAAATCTAGATCTAAAAACAAGCTATATCTAATTTAATGGAGTCTAAAACTAGATCTAGAAATCTATGATAATGGCTACCTAAAAACTACAATGCTTCAGAGCTAAGTCTTGTGTGTTGAAAGGGAGGAGACAAGATCTACTTTTTTGTGCATGGGTTAAGGAGCCATGTTTTGGGCTGGAAAATCAAGCCCAAAACCCAATTTCTTCAGTCCACAGAGGTCTTTCCAGCTGGATTTTTCTTTAATAGACTTTTCATCCACTTTTGCTCCTCTGATTGGGTCAATGTTTGGACCATTGGAAAGATCTTTCCAATGTGGTCATTTTGACATAAGGTAGGCCCAATTCTGAGGTTGGAGTCCAAAGATACGGTCTTCGGAAGTTCTGCTGACTTTTGTGCGCTATTTCTGTCTGCGTTGACTTTGACTTTTCAACTTTGACCGAGCTTTAAAAAGGCTTTTTCTCCTTGAATCTTGGCCTTTAATCATAGAACTTCTTAGCAACCAACCCTTGCTCCTTTATCTCACAAAAGTGACACATTTCTGCATATAATCGGCTCCTATGCCTGAAATACCTAAAAGCACGTAATCAACATTAACTCTTATTTATTACTCGCATAATTGGTCTAAAAATATTATTGTTAAGGGGTTTATACTAAAGTTTTGGGCTCTTATTAAACCACCCCAAACAGCATTTTGCTTGTCCTCAAGCAAATATGAGAAATTAGAATAAGTGACCAAAAATAGAGTTCTAACTAATCTCGTTTCGCCGAGTGCGATTGCATTGACCATATGCAACAAGGCCTTAAACCGCTAGGAATTCCCTAGTGGATGAGTTATAGCCTCGTGAGAGTTTTCCAGTGAAAGTACTCACAAACTTCATCTACACTACAACGACTAAGAAATAAAACTATTGTTTTCTTATTTATGCTCCCAATTATCTATATATCTCACTAGTAATGAATATAGAATAATCAAGTAGAAACTTAAGCTAATATATGCATAATAATCAATCATCTACGAATAAACATATATAAAATGAGTAATACTATGAAATGCACTAACAGGTCCGTTTCTGAAAACTCGGAATAGCGTCCTTAAGTAAGTCCTCACATAAATGTCAAGACAAAGACCACTCTGATTTTTCCGCTCAAGTTTCGCTACTCCAATGCGCAGTGGGCACACTTTACCTTACAATCTCAATGACACACAAGGAAGCCAAAGTCGATCAAACACATCTGCCACTTACTATCACACTAACCTATTCCTAATTGAGCAAGAGGTCTTTATTTGGTGTTGGGGGGATTAGAAGATGGTTTAAGAAGGAAGGAAATGAATATTCAAAAATGACAAGTCTGAGATAATAGAGTCTTCATATTATGTAACTAGAGAAAACCTTGTTCTTTACTTTTGCTTCTACATTTTGTTTCCATCCTAAGCCATATTTTTCTTTTTCTTTGGCTTTTGACTCCTTTGATTCTATTTTTGGAGTCCTAACTCTTTATTTCCTTATATATATATATATATATATATATATATATTTATTTATTTATTTATTTATTTGGATGGAAACTTTATTTTCTTATTTGAAGCGACTAATAAAATTCTTGATTTCAAAGGTCTTTCTCTTTTCTATTCTCAGACTCATTCTAAGAATGGGTAGGCTGATTTTTATTTTTATTTTTTTTTGTAAAAGGTTAAAGGATTTGCGGTTTATGAAAGGCTAAAGAAAGGCTCAGAGGGGCAACTAGCGGAAAATAATTTTATAAGGGTTGAATTCTGACTATATCGATCTAAAAAGGGCCTAAATTCTCGCTTAGGATATGGTATAGTGATCAAGCAAGTGAACGTGTGATTTCTCTATCCGAATTTTACTTTTCTCTTGTGTCATTTCTCAAATGTTTGACTCATATAAGGCTTTAGGCTATATTCTTACAGGATTTGTAGAATAAGTAATCTAGCCTAGATTTCAGAAACTTACTGCCAAACAATCATAGATACTCATGTAATATATTTATAGATAGATGCAAAGATTATTACCTACATATTAACCTAAGTTTCTAAAAACTATTTTAATGCAAAAGCTACGTGAGACTTCTAGATTATTAAGAGCATAGAGAAAGAAAACAATACCAATATTCCTAAGTGTATAGTATAAACTTTTTATTTATATTTTTGAATTTTTACTAGAAAACAAGTGCATATTGTACATATATATATCATAACATATGCCTTAATTACACGTGTTTCTATGCCACCCCCAAACAAGAAGCATGCTTTGTCCTCAAAGTATTGAAATAAAAAGGGTGGAAAAATACCATGGAAATGCGTGAAATTCTAGAACATCTGCGAAACAAGGGTAAAACATACTAATATAGAAAAAAAAATAGACGCAACTCTATAGGAGTTCCACCCATTATGGGGTTAACAAGAATTAAATTGCTTGGGACATAAGCAGACACTAACTGAAATAAAAACTTACCTTAACTCCAGCGTTTAAGCGTCATCCTCATCCTCTTCAAGGAGATGAGGTTCCTTCGCACCTGCCAAGCCCGTCGCCGTGTGTCATCAACTCGTGCTAACCTGTCGAGTGTTGCTCGGTCTGATGGGGTGTAAGGAACAACCAAATGAGGTTGCACCTGCCAACCCGCCCAAGTCATAACTCGAAATGAACGAACCACCTAATTGGTGGGTCTCATGACTTCAACCCTTTTCCAATCCGTGAACTGGGTACAGAATTCAGGTAAACAACCGCGCATGATGCGGCAAACCAAAATAGGCATAAGAAGATACTTATGCCGCATGCTTTGGGCTCTCTTAAGACTAACAACTAATACTCGGGGAATGTCATATCGGCGACGTCCCTCAACTAAAGCAAGGAAAACGCCACCAGCGGTACTATTCGCAGAATTAAACTGCCACTCCCCTAAAATATTCATCAGGATGAATAACATGGTGGTGCCAACATTTAGGGACAGGCTACCAAGGGCTATGCTATATTGCCCTTGGTGCATTACACAAAACACCCCTCACCCATAATACTCATGGAAATATGTTTAGTCATTGAGATATGCATTATCAGTCATATATCCCCACGTGTGCATAGGATCAGGCAAGGGCAATCCCAAAACTAACGCTACCAAAGACTTACTGAATTCCATTGTCGTGTCTTCAATTGCAAGGGAAATTTTTTGTTCTCCATCATGGTTACAATAGAAAGTAATATTATTGTAGAAAAATGCAGTAAGCTGAGGTGAATACGAGTCGTCATCACTTACCAGTAGATGCTGCCATCCTAACTACAAGATCCTGTCGCAGAACCAACCCCATAAGTCTCGCTTCCCAACAAGTCTTCGAAAGACTACTCCGGCATGACTGTAGGAGATGTCATCATAAAACTACTCTCTAGAACAGCTGCAAATGATCTTGGAACAACCCACAAAAAATCGGAATTTTTCGTGCCTCACGGATGATGCCGCCAGGGCGCTCAAACTATGCCTTGTATGGGTGCGGGGTGCGCTCTAGTTATGATCGAGTTCCAAGAACTTAGGCGCAGGTCGCGCTCACTTTTTGCCTGGGATGGGCGCAGGGTGAGCTCATGCCTTGGGCAAGTTCCTATGTTTTGAGCGTGGGTCGCACTCGGATTTGGTCTAGTGAGGGCTGAATGGAGTAAACAAGTTTATTCAAAGCGCCAGGGCGCTCATCGAGAGCAGGGCGCCTCCATATAGTTAGATCTTTGAAGTGAAGAATAAAATAGGAAAAATTGGAAGTGTAAGGTGAGAGATGAAAGTGAGATGTAGTATGGGTTGTGAGTGTAGAATGAATGAAGTTTATGTAGGGTTTTAGTTTCTAAAACGAATCGACAAGTTACCAAAAAGGTTTAAGGCAGTTTCCAGAAACAAAATATTTCCAAAACCTAAAACAAAAACAACCCATATTCATTATTCTAAAACAAACCTAATATCTTTTAGATTGAATTTAGAATAGTAACTTCCTAACTCATTAAAATTTCATCCTACCACAATATCTAATCATAGGCATGCCAATATCGGCAACATTCCCAACAATCATCGCAAAATTACATCTAAAATTGTGGATCATATAAAAACCATAATAAAAGAAATAATACCACCCTCAAACAATTCGGGAAGGTGGGATTAACACAAAAATCAACGCATAATTTGAAAAGAACCACATTAAATTAAAATCGAAATTCAAATACAATTAACTACCGAATACAAATTTAACTACTGAATTCAAAATTAACATCTGCACTAATAAAAAAAATAAAAACAACATCAATCAATAAATTCCCTAAACCACGCGCTACTGGTTGAAGATGGAACATGAGTAGAAGATGGGTCCTGAGATCCCGATGGGCCCGAGCCATCCGTCCTTCGGCGACGACGCTCGTGCCTCACAGACGCCTCCTCAGAAGAAGAACCCCCGTGGGGTGGGAATGTTCACGTATTTTTTCTTGAAACTTGTTTTGTGCTTCCATCTCTGCTTTCATCTCTTCCCAACACTCATCCTCATGCTGGGCACGAGTTTCATAGTTATGATGTATGGTAGTCTGGCGAGTCCGGAGATCTTCACAAATAATATTAAGAGAACGCATGCCACAATGAAGCACTGACATACGTTCTGCATCAGAAGTACACCTCTCCAAGGCATCAGCATCAAAACATGTCGTGTCCTCCTCATCCTCTGACTTATCCTCCAACTCATTCTTCAACTACCCTATCTTCAAGCAACCGCCACGTCTTTTGGATACACTCTGTATAAATAGTAGGATTTTGGTGCCTCTTCAGGTAAATCCGATCAGACTTCGGAGTCGCTCTCAAGGTCATCATGATCTTCATTATCAAAACAGGGAGAGGTGCAATACTCTTCCCAACTCCTCTAATCATAGCTATCAAAAACTCGAGGATGCAGAAGTCATACTTCCTCGTCTGGAGTATCCATAGAATGTGAAGACAATTCAGGCTGATGTCACTGACTTTCTCCTTTCCAATGACATTCCTCCCAATCCACTGAGCTACAACCAGCTGGTTGGTTCGCAGAGACGACTGGTGAACACAATACGAACTCGCATTGTAGTTACCCTCCAAAACCGTCTCGTTCATCAAAGGCTTGATCCCACTAACTTGGGATTCCTGCAATGTGGCCACATGAGTGCATCCTTCCTCCATACCAAAGATACGTAGCAACAAATTTCTATCCACTTCTCTCCTTACTTTATTCACCTTCACAAAAATCTTATTCCTAACCAACTCCCTCGTCCTATAAAATTGTTGGACCAAATCTTCGTTATAAAAATCGTTGGTCATATACGACAAATGGCTCCAATCCCTATGAATCATCTCCTCACTGTAAAACGGCTCAAAGTGGTTGGCATTAAATGCTTGTTCTGGCAAAATTCGTCGTCTTTGAGCCATTTGATATTTTGAAATTATTTGTGGGTTTGAATAAAGTTGAGGGGACGAGTTTGAAACAACCTCACTAAAAACAATGGTGGTGGCGCGGTGGTTCATTTTTTTTTTTTTTTTGAATTTTTATGTTTTTGGTGGTGTAAAAGGATGGAAATGGTGTGGGAGAGGTTGTGGGGAAGATTTGGATTGGGTTTGAACTTTGGGCATAGGTGTATTTAGGTTTTTTTTTTTTTTTGTTAGGGTTTTGAAGTTTGGTAATGGCGGAAGTGAGAAGGAACTCGCGACTCTGTTGGTTTTGGATGAAGGGGACGCACATGCGTGCGAGATTGGGCCCAAACCCAATTTGATTTTCAAAATGTGTCGATTTTTCGCGCAACTTCAAAGTAAAATTTCCGCTTCGTTACCGGTCGATTTTTGCAAATGAGATATGGAAACGATCATGAGAGAATTTCCAATCCAATGATCTATAAAACACTATATTCCAACCGTGGGTTACATATAAGAAGATGAAAAATACCTCGAAGTGCGTGCGTGACTTAAGTTATGCAAACGAATGAAATCTAAATTCATAGATAATGTCAACTCGAATTGAAATATGATTAAACGGCCTAAGCAACACAAATGGAAAGTTGAGCAATCAAGGATGGAAAAACAAACACCCCACCCCCAAACAAATTTTAGACAACAGAGTTTAGAAAATTTGTTTTAAACGTGGGTCTTTTAAAGTCAGATTACCGAGACTTCCTAAATTACTATTTTTATGATTTTATAATTTTATAATTTTTATGCATGATGTTTACTATAAGAAAATCGAAAAGCAATAAGGACATAATTCACACCATAGAGGAACATGACTCAAAAACTGAGAAAACATGCAAGAGTGGAAAATGTGAATTAAGTTAAACGTGAACTTAGGATCCGGTACTTACATCCACACACTCCATAGGGAGGGCCCGGTTACCTAAATGGTGCACTAACCAATATATGGAAGTGTAAGGAAGTACACCAAATAATAAAATGAGTCGTTTATAGTCAGATACTCGAGACTTTAGCAAATAACTGGATATCTATATATATACCCTGCAGTTTTCCATATATCAACAACCTAAAGAATTGTGGGTCTTTCCATAAATAAATAACATGAAATGCACCCTCAAACAGAATCAAGCACCAAGATTTTCTACGACGCGACTTAGTGAAATGAAAGCGAAGTCTGATAGTTTTTTAACGTAACCGCGCATGCACCTTCTTTTTCACCTTTGAATGAGAGGGTGTCCAAGTGAATGAGCATGAGAAAATGGATGTTTGTGGAAGATATGTTGGATATGGATAAGTTTTAGAAGGAAAGAATGGAAGAAATGAGAATGTGGGTTTAGCACAAAACTCATTCATGGTGTAGGTGGGAACTGTCTCAATTCGAAAAATGAAGGTGTCAAGTGCCTTTCCCTTGGGAATTATTTCTATATTAGGAGGATTTAAAAAAATCATTAAGCACAGAAGAAGCAAGAGTGTCGAGCACAAACTCAAGGTTCCGTTGAAAAGGTGGAAGGCGGGGAACATTGATGGTAGGTGAATTAGTAACATGATGATATGAGGTAGGTAAATGGCACTCACCTAATGCTCTCAGTTCTAGATCATCATAATCTTTTAAATATGAAAGACATTCCTCAATAGGTAGGTTAGAAGAATCACTGGGATAGAGGGCGAAAAATTCTTCTTCTGTCATGGCGTCGAGGGATAGATGGATGTTGATAAGTGGGGACTCGCGAGGTGGCAAAGAAGAGTTGCAAAAGAGTTGAAGGAAATCTTCCTTAATTTCATCTACGTCCAAGGAGTTCTTGTCGAAATTAGAACTTCCGAAGGAAATGAATTGGTGCATCTGATTCTCAAGAAACGTGTTGTTAAAATACTTTTGAGCTAAGCTCTCTATCATGATAACTTCTACATTGATATTCGTATCAGGAAACTATTTCATCATTTTAAAAACATTGACCTCAATAGAAAGATGGCCAAAGGACAAGGACATCGAACCATCGCGGCAGTTTATAAGCGCATTGGCGGTAGCTAAGAAGGGATGCCCTAAAATGATTGGAACAGAGTGGTTAGTGACTTCTGTATCGAGGATAACAAAATCAGCAGGATAGTAGAAATCCTGAACCTTAACAAGCACATTTTCAACCACCCCCTTAGGACACTTAATAGACCGATCCGCTAATTGCAACGTCATTTTAGTAGGTTGCATCTCCTGTAGACCTATTTGTTTGTATAGATAATACGGGAATAAGTTAACACTTGCCCCCAGGTCTAATAAAGTGGTGGTCGTGTGGAAATCTCCTAAGGTGCATTGTACAGTAGGACAACTAGGGTCCTTGTACTTAACGATTCCATTATATTCTGATAAAGTTGGAAACTGTTCACTTAGGAAGGCGTCTTTAGGAATATTTGTCTTATGCCTAGTAGTGCACAACTCTTTAAGAAACTTAGCGTGGTGAGGTAACTTTTTAATCACTTCAAGAAAAGGAAGGTTTATTGTTAGATTTTTGAAAACTTCCCTAATCTCCTTAAAATTTGTATCCTTGTTTAACATTGCTAATCTCTAGGGAAACGGTGGTTTCTCTCTATATTTAGCGTATGGATCAACATGATGTCTAACCTTGGCTTTCTGTTTCTTAGGTTGTGGTTTAACTGGTACCTCTACAGGGGTAGGATCTTCAGTTTCTATTTCGGTATCTAGTTCAATATTCGGTGTAGGGACTACTGGTGGGGTAACTATAGACATAGTTACGTTGTTATCAACCACTCTGCCAGAACGAAGAGTGGTGATGGCATTTAGCTCACCTACGTTTTTATTTTCGTTACTAGTATTACCGTTTACCCCAAAGGCTGTGTTTGTTGTTTTAGGATTAGGTATCGCTTGTCCTGGAAACACACCTTTGGGTTGCACTTTCTCTTGTGCTAACTGTTGTAAAGAAAGTTGGATGGCTTGTAAAATCTATTGTTGGGTTTGCATAAAGGCGCTGAAATGATCCGGTTGTGGAGGAGTGTTAGCTATAGGTTGTGTGACAAGAACCATGTCACATTGATTATTAAGAGGTGAATTTTGATAGTTATTATTTGCCTAAACGATACCTCTATTAGCATTATAATTATTATAATTACCCTGACCTTGTCCTTGTCGTGGTGGAGCTTGGTTGTTATAATTATTATAATTACCCTAACTTTGTCTTTGACCTTGTCGTGGTGGAGCTTGGTTATAATTGTTTGATGGCCTAACATTTTGATTATTAAATCCTAGAGGTGTTACTTTTTGATTATTTCTCCAACTGAAGTTGGGATGTTGTCTCCAAGGGGCGTTAGGAATAGGATACCTATTAATTGAGCAAACATTATCTTGTTGTGATGTTTGTTGTTCATAAGTGAAAGGACAATAGGAGTCGGGATGCTCAGGACTCAAACAGAAATTACATTGATTGGAGTTGACATTCATGACAGGGATAGGCTTTTGTTGAACATAAATAGCCTCTACCTTTTTAGTGAGAGATTCGATTAAATTTTTAACTTCAGGATCCGGTTTCATCTCAAACATACCGGCGGCCTTAACTATTGTAGAAGAACTAGCAGAGCAGGAGATATCATCACTACCCCCCCCCCCCGCCCCAGTTATTATTACTCTTTGTTTGATCTTCTAAAAATTTATAAGCCTCTGATACTCCCTTACTGTGGAAACTACCCCAATTCATTATGTCAAACACCTTTTTGTGGTGGTGTAACAGTCCCTTGAAAAAGGCACGAACTAACATGTCTTTCGCGAGGTTATGGTGTGGACACTCTATAATAAGATCGGTGAAACGATTCCAAGCCTCTGAAAATGATTCATGAGGATTATGTCGAAAGAAATGAATCTTGGAAAGCATTTCATCGGTCTTCAGTGGTGGGTAAAAATGTTCCATAAATAGTTGAACAAGTTTGGCCCACGAGTCCACATAATTAGGTGCTTGGGCAGTTAACCAAGACGTCGCCTTATCGGCTAAAGTGAAAGGAAACACCCTTTAGTTTAATTTGTCCAGCAGCAACCGTAGGATGGTGGAATGTAGTAAGGACTTGGTCAATTCTACACATGTCCTGATAAGGTTTTTCATGGTCTAACCCATGAAAAATGGGTAACAAATTAAATATATTTGGGGGGATTCAGAAATCCCCCACTGGGTCTGATAGAACGATGCAAGATTTTGGGCTATCGTTCAAGGCTTTGTAAAAGTCAGAGAGAGGGGACCCTCTTTCTTCAGCCATTATTTCAGGTGGAGTATGTGATATATTAGCTAGAGGTGTAGTAAGTGGTATACTAGAAAGGCGTGTTTGTTGACATTGTCGGTTGATTACATTAGGCGTTTTTCTTCTGCCTGACCTTAATCTCATGCAAGGCTAAAACCAATCTTAACTAAACACGACAACACTCAAAACAATCCTGGTATGCTAGTATAAGAACTCCTCTGACAGAAGATTCGAGGAGTGGAAGAAAGAAGTACCTAAATGCCTCCTTGGTTTGCTTATGAATAACGTCTTGTTACGCGAGCTCAGTGTATTTAACAACTTAGAACACTGAATAACTTGAAGTAATGGTAGTTTGAACTAACCTGTGGAAATCAAGCGGTTCTAGAAGAGGGTGCGGGTCGCGGTCAGGACCAACTCGAGTTCCAAGCATTTCACCGAGGGGGTGCACTCGAGTTTTGCCTTGGTAGGGCGTGGGTCCCGCTCAGGTCCAATTCGAGTTCCAGGCGCTTCAGCGCGGGGGCGCTCGAACTTTGCCTTGGTATGGCGCGGGGCGCGCTCAACCTTGGCTAATGTCCAATGTTTTAGGTGCGTGTCGCGCTCGAACTTTGCCTACCAAGGGCGCGGTCACACTTCGTGTATTCCTGCGAGGAAAAACTCAGTTCTGAAACCAACAATCACTGTTAGAACTAACAAGGGTGGGTGGGTTTAATGGGACCTTGGAAGGCTAACAATGCTAAAGGGAACTAAGATGGCAGCGACGCCATTTGATAAAAGATAAAATATAGTTTTACCTACGAATAAGTTACGAGACTCAAACGCAAGTAAAACTAAAACTAAATTACGCGAAGTGTTTATCAAAGTTTTCTACTCTCTCGATGCTATCGCAATAGAGTTAGAGTAAAAGATTTGTTCCACTCCTAGTTCTTTAGAATTAACGTTTACTAAGATTATCGGTCCTACCAAAGTCAATAAGAGTATTGCGGAAATTTATACTACGATGCAAATTATACTAACAAGATACGATAATTCGACTATGAAATTATAAATTGATACGATGATAAGGAATTAGGGGGGATTGATTCCACCTTAACTCGACTTAATTTACTAACGAAGAATCATCGTAATCCGAATTGAACTGCTTTCACATAACAATTGGTTCTTCCTAATCCCTAGTTGTTCATGGTAATCTCTACCAACTAACATCTAGCATGTAAAACAATCAAACTCATTCTCATGGTGAACTAATTGTTTTCTAGATTGGAATGGAAAATTACAACTATTCTACGCTAACAACAATCAAGCTTTCATCAAGGCTTCTTCAAACCCTTCTAATGGAGGTTTAGCCTAGAGTCATTAAACTATCATTTCCAATTGAGTTTAAACAAGACATCATATCAAGATTGTAAATTTACTAATTTGAACTACAATAGTAATGATTTCAATCGAATTAAACAAGAATTGAAACTAAATTAGCACTAAAAAGTGATTAATAACTAAATGACCGAAACTTGATCTAAATAATTTAATAATTAAAACTAGATTATCATTAACTAATTAGCAATTGAAGACAACCTAATTTATGAATTTAACAATACTAAAACTAAATAAGAATTTAATTAATAAACTAAATTGTGATGAAAATGAATAATTTATTATGAAACTAATATTTGATTCTAAAATAACAATCAACTTGTTCTAACTAATCTATTGGAATTGAAAAAACTAATTAACTTAATGAAAAAAATCTAGATCTAAAAACAAGCAATATTTGATTTAATGGAGTCTAAAACTAGATCTAGAAATCTATGCTAATGGCTACCTAAAAACTACAATGCTTAAGAGCTAAGTCTTGTGTGTTGAAATGGAAGAAACAAGATCCACTTTTTCGTGCATGGGTTGAGGAGCCATGTTTTGAGCCGGAAAATCAAGCCCAAAACCCAATTTCTTCAGTCCACAGAGGCCTTTTTAGCTAGATTTTGCTTCAACAGACTTTTTGTCCACTTTTGCTTCTCTGATTGGATCAAGGTTTAAACCATTGGAAAGCGCTTTCCAATGCGGTCGTTTTGACATAAGGTAGGCCCAATTCTGAGGTCTGAGTCCAAAGATACGGTCTTCAAAAGTTCTGCTGACTTTTGTGTACTGTTTCTGCCCACGTTGACTTTGACTTTTCAGCTTTGAACGGGCTTTAAAAAGGCTTTTTCTCCTTGAATCTTGGCCTTTAATCACAGAACTTCTTAGCAACCAACCCTTTCTCCTTTATATCACAAAAGTGATATATTTCTGCACATAATCGGCTCCAATGCCTAAAATACCTAAAAACATGTAATTAGCATTAACTCTTATTTATTACTTGCATAATTGGTCTAAAAGTATTATTGTTAAGGGGTTAAAACTACAGTTTTGGGCTCTTATCACTTGGTTCCACTACCAATCCCTAATTCCTTTGTCTTCACAGTAGCCTCTTTTAGAACATCATCACTACATTTCACTTGCACTAAATCATCAATATCTTTACCACTCTCATTTTTCTTCACTTGTCCCCAGATTTTACGGTCCCTCAGGATAGCCGCTCGTGCATTTCCACATAAACCGCTTCTATTTGCAATACCTTCATTCTGTATAACCACATAATTGTCACTAAAATAGGTATCTATGGCACCTATATAAAACTTACTTTTAAAGCCTTGTAAAAGCAAACATGAGACTTTTGGTAGATGTACTAAAAATACATTGTCAAAGATCGAACCAACCTTTTCAGCGACATTAACCTGAGTACCTACCACTTCTTCAACTGTCATCAAAGCACCTTGATCAATAACATCAACATAAACATACTCTTGAGAAATTTTTTTTTTTTTAAATGATAAAAAGCTTCCTCTAGTGAAGTAGCTGTCGGGGATTCCACAATATTTTCCGCATAACCCATTCTTCTCATAACCAGCTGCATTTTTCCCCCTCCAGTTCTAGTGAATATAATCGAGTCTTGGTACCGAAGCCCACATGTTGGACCATTAAGATCCACAAGACGTTTCAATTGTCTCTACCCTGGAGTTTGGTTAAATGCTGATTTTTTACTTCCAACTGTACTTGTTTTCGGTTCGCGATGAAGTCGTATTACCCTATCATCTGTCACCTACAAAATGATCAAGTACATATTTGAAATACTGTTTAATATTTAATATTCTGACCAAACAACAACTTGGAAAGTCAACATAGTCAGGGAATAACAATAATTAACTTACCCCCCGACTTTCACAGAGTATGTCAAGATCAACATAGTGCATATTAACACTCCTTTCAAGCTGCAACAAAATTAACGCTATTACAAAATATGACAAAATAAACAAAATAAAAATCTAACTACTTCAAACGACAGAGAGGATTGACCACCTCAAGTACATTTTTCACAGCCAGCTTTTCTTTCACACAATCTGGAAGACGCAGCTCTTCCCTCACCACTAGAGTCTTCTGATTCTTCAATTTCCCTTCCCAGGTACTACCCCTTGTTGTTTTCCCTATAATATCCACCCATCCTAACAACCAAGGGAAAACATTTTCATACAAACGATGTGGACCCAAAGAAGTGACACAGAGGAAAATCAAAAGACTAAAAATTATTAAACAGCCATGGAAGGCTGAACTAAAATTGGGCTGGTCCGGAAGTTCCATTTTCTTGTTAAGAGCCTCCAAACTATCCTTAATAACTTCAAATACAAAATATCCCCAAGGAAACCTATCAAAGGCTACCAAATCATCAGCAACATCCACATTTTGAACACTGACCCCACGATGGTTCATGGGTATCAGAAAAGAGCCTAGAACATACAGCTTGTATAATCTATAGACATCATTCCAACACTCTGCATCATTAATGGAATTTTTCTTTGCCATCGCCCTAGCTTCTAAAATTTCAACTAGAGAAATTGCACTTTTTTGCTTACTTCTGGGAGCAACATCAAAATACTTTTCCCTAAACTTCGTCGGTTTCTTCTTACACATCCTGTAGTATATGTCATTAGGCTGATCGGTAGACAACCCTGTAAAAAGCGTAACATCAGACTTCTTAAAAGTCAAATATTCATCCTTAATTCTATAAGTCAGCTTCGGGACCCTCTTCTTCAACACTTCCAAAATTAGTCTCTCATGGGTAACAAGTTCGGACATCCTTGGTTCCTCATCTGCACAACTAACCTGACTAGGAACTGCAAATAGATATGCATTCACCAAAAACCCAAAAGGAGACGAACTCAATTCAGCTACTTCTTGCGGTTCTAATGTATCAAAGAAATCCCTTTGCAACTTTGACAAACTGCAACGTGCCCATAATAATACAGTTTTCCCTGCGTCTTCCCCTGTATTTTTATCCTTCTTTTCTGGCCCTTCTTAGGGCTAATGTACTTTTGCGCCTCTTTTTTCTTCATCCTAGAAGAGAGCAAATATAAACAGCGAATAAAAAATTTAGGCAATTTACCATAAACCAGAGATTTAGTCCACCATATGTATACAGTAAAACCTCATTAGCAAACAAAAATACGACAAAATTGGTAGTAAGGAGAACAATTCATAAAGAGTATTCTTAAGTAGAACACTCACACTAGGGCAGAACAAAATTGGTAAAACACTATATGAAAAACTAAATCAAGATTAAACTAAAGCCCCAATCAACTGACACTAAATTCCAAACCACACAATCTACAAACGGACCTATCTACAAAACATGTAAGGGTACATCAAACATCTCAAACTAAAATGAAATAAATTGGGTTGTGAGGAAAACAATATTACCTATAAGTTTAGGAACTGCAAATAAGACTTTATTAGTGCTACACTGTGAAACCCAAAATTCAAATCAAAGCCAAGTCTTTCACACATCGTAGCTAGTGGGGTTTAATTTTGGATTCCAAAATCAAAAAACAATTTCAGTTTAATATTAGGGTTCAATTATCAATTACTTGGGTTGAAAAAACAATTAAAATCTGATTGAAATACTTGGGGGTATTCAATTCCTAAGAAAAAGGTGTGACTCCCCAAAAACCAAAAAAAGGGCAACTCATAAATTTCAGCATGTTCCCCCTAAAAATATATATATTCACTTGCACCGGATGCATATTAGACTAATTAGCAACAACATCATATATTTTCCAATGGCTTCTGCTTGGGAGTTCAAAGCTACCAAAGATGGTGAAGCTGTAGGAACCGTTATGGTTTCGCCGAATGATTTACTAAGAACCGCGAAACACCCACGTGCAGCGGAATAAGGGGTGTCACGGTTTGGTTTGGAATTTACCTTTAGAATCGGCTAAGATAACTCTGAGAATCCAATAGCTATGAAATCAACAACCTTTTGACCTTTTGTTGCATTCCTATGCACAGAGTAGACGTTGTGTGGGCAACGATCTTCCAACCTCTTCTTTCTCTCTTGGCCTCTCTCATTCACAAAATTGGATCCGATTTCTGGATCTATTTTTCTTGAGCAAACCCTTGATTTTTCTTGTGTAGAAGTCGGCCCGAGAAAAAGGTTTTCTTTATATAGGCTATAACATGGACCATGAGGAGAAATTAGGGTTGGGCCTCCTGACGGGCTTGGGCTTCCCATGTTCACCCAGAACACACAACCCAAGTCCGTCAACAAATGGCTTATTCCACTAAAGGCCATTGTTGCACTACCACCCTAATCCAAAATTACGTGTCAGCGTTTATGGGCTCCATATTATATGCTCGTTGATCTCCCCGTGTTTAAGATATCGAATGCCCATTGATTAAGTCAAGTTACTGATAACTACATTAATCAACTTCTTATGTTCTTGAGTAGTACCACTCAACCTCATTGTCTTGTCAGATCAAATCCACCTGCAGGGTTTACATGACAATCCTTATGAGCTCCTCAAGGGGACATCATCAGCCCGACTTCTTGCGGGACACGGATTCCTTCTATAATCAACAGCACACCTTACATACAATGTCATTACCCAATCCATCGAGTTTGTTGATTTGCAAATGAATCTCACTCATTGAAGATTTAAAGCAATGTACATTACAAGTAAGTGCCTATTATTATATCTGGATTAAGAGGACAAACATCCATAATAACAGAGGTGTTTATTCTCTTATATAGTCAGTATAAAGAGAAACAACCTCACTTGGTCCTGTTCAATACACACAAAGTGTACTAGTGTAATCCTATAGTCAAGATAGACTAATACCATATTATACTACAACCATACCAATGGTTTGTCCAAATCCATTTAGGTTGTGAACATTTACTTATACTTTATAAGGTACTGATGATATGATCTTCTGTGTGTCAACATACACCATATCATCTACAACATAAAGTATTAGACACATGCATATAACTAATAACATATATAATATGCATAATATTTGCCCATGATTATCATTCAAAATATAAAGAATTAGAGTTAATACAAAAGTAATGCTTTTAGTATATAACCCTATCTGTAATCTCCCACTTATATTCAAAGTATTGCTTTTTAGTATACTTCTAACAAATCTCCCACTTATACTTAAAGCTATGCTGCCAAGCATCTGATTCCCATCCCCTCAACATTCCTGTCAAGGGGTTAGCTAGGTTATCTTCTGATGCTATCTTGGTAATAGTAACATCTCCTATTATTAAGTGGTACTTGCGCTCAATGTGTTTACTTTCTTACAAGAAGTTCCGGAGCCAAACTAATTCTTTGGCTACCTCAGTGGCTACCACACATTTAGCTTCCATGGTGGAGTCAGACACACATTTTTGCTTGACACTCCTCCATACTATGGCTCCACCTCACAAGGTAAACACACAACCTGAGGTAGACTTACTCTTGTCCCTATCTGACTGAAAATCAGAATCTGTATACCCTAAGGGAACCAAACTATCTGTTTGGTATACTAACATATAATCCTTAGTCCTTTTTAGGCACTTCAGACTATGTTTTACCACAGTCCAGGGCCCTTGTCCTGGATTCTTCTGATATCTGCTAACCATGCCAACAGCAAAGCAGATGTCTGGCCTCATGCATAGCATGGCGTACATTAAGCTTCCTACAGCCGAAGCATAATGAACCGCTTTCATGTCCTCTATCTCTTTTGGTATCTTGGGACACATATCCTTTAATTATGGAACTCCATGCCTAAAAGGCAAGAAACCTTTCTTGGAGTTTTGCATGCTAAAACGAGTCAACACAATGTCAATATAGGTAGCCTGAGATAAGCACAACATCCTTTTCTTGCGATCTCTTATAATTTTGATCCCAAGGACGTGACCCGCTTCTCCCAAGTCCTTCATATCAAATTGCTTTGATAACCATACCCTTATGTCTGAGTAAGATGTCATCTACATAAAGCACAAGAAATACCACTATGTTTCCATCAAATTTCTTGTACAAAACAAGATGCTCATGACCTTTTTTCAATGAATCCTTCTGGTTGCTCCATATAGATGGTTTCCTCAAGACTTCCATTAAGGAAAGCTGTCTTGACATCCATTTTATAGACCCACTTGCATCCAATGGGTTTTACACCATTGGGTGGCTCTACAAGCTCCCAGATCTCATTAGAATCCATAGATTCCATCTCAGAATTCATTGCCTTTTGTCAAGATTCTACATCTCTATCTTGGAGTGCTTCATTGTAGGTCCAGGGATCAGGATCTTGGTTACCAGTGGTTATGTCTGAAGACATTCCCAAACCAATCCACCTATCAGGTTGTCTAACAACCCTTCCACTACGACGAAGCACCTTTTGTTCTTGTACGTCATTGGTGACACGTTATGGTTCCTATTCTTGTACAATTGGTACTGAAGTAGTTTAATGTCTCTCCTCTTAATACTTCTAGAATAATACTACTCAGGGTAAAATTTAATGCACTGTGGGTGGAATAAGATTAATGATGTATAAATTGCCTTCTAATGCACCAGAACAGATAAAATGTTTATTTTTCTTAATGATGATCTTGTCATTTAAAAGAAACAAGATACCCATCCTTAATTAACATAGAAACTGAAATCAAGTTCTTTTTAAAATTAGGCACATAAATACAATTCTTTAACACCATAGTCTTATTTCTACCAAAAGATAAACAAACATCTCCCACTGCAACAGCTACTACTTTCGTAGCATCCCCAAAGATAAGGCAATCTCTCCTACACTAAGTTTTCTGGTTTCCTGGAACCTCTGTAATGAAATGCAGACATGGTTAGTGGCTTTCGTATCTACACACCAGGTACTGGTAGATAACACCGCTAAACATGTTAAAAGGCTAGGGCATGAGACATACCTCCATTATTCTCTTTGTTGAGAAAAGGACAATCTGGATTCTAGTGTCCTAACTGCTTGCACTTGTAGCACTTTCCCTTAGGCTTTTGCACATCTCCTTGAGGTCCCATGCCCTTCTTTGCCATGTTCCTATGCTTTTGAACATTATTCTTTTTCTTACCGCCATTAGGCGTAGAAGTAGAAACCTTCTCAGTAGCATAAACCTGAACATAACTATGCTTAAAAGAGACTCTCAGCTGACTGAAGTTCTGTCATAAGTTCAGCCAAAGAATACAACCTTTTGTTCATGTTATAGTTAAGGCAGAACGGTTAAAATCTCTCAGGCAGTGTCATGAGAATGATATCGACCTGCGTTTCCGCATTGATATCAGCTCCAAGGATCTCCAACTCATTCAGAGAAGCCATCATCCTGAGTATATGATCCCTTACAAGAGTCCCTTCAGTCATAGTTGTGGTCATCAAGTTTTTCATGGTAGTTTGCCTGGCAACCCTATTCTGGTGTCGAAGAGTTCCTTGAGATTGAGCATCATATCATAAGCTGTGGTCATGGCCTGATGTTGATGTTGCACCACACCTGACATTGATGCCCGAATGTAACACCGTGACATCTCATCTGCCTTGTTCCACTTCTTATATGCTGCTTTCTCCTCTTCTCCAGTAATATCGTCAGGCTTAGGTGGGCATTCCTCATTGAGTACAAATTTGTACTCTTCAGCAGTCAACATGATATCCAAGTTGTGTTTTCCAGTCTATGTAATTAGGGCCAAGAAGTTTGTTTTCCTTAAGAATAGTTGTTAGTGGATTGAAAGTAACCATTTTGAAAACCTGAGAATCACATAAAATAACTATTATGTAGGGCAAAACTTCTTGAGTTAATAACAAAAATTAATTAATTAATCAACTGTCGGCCCACCACACCGAAGTAGTAAGCCACGATAGTGTGGACGTTTACCATTCTACATTCGTGGAAATACTTTTGGAGTTAACTTAAAAATTATTTAATTAACCCGTCAGCACCCTATACACCGAGATGTAGTAAGCCACGATAGTGTGGACGTTTACCATATCTACATTCATGTAAAGAGGTTTTTCCTATTAGTTCTACTTCTCATCAACTTAACAGCACACCGCTCGTTAGAGTGGACACATGCCATCTAGACAAGTAAAACTAAAATGCTGACCTTTCTTTGGTCTTACAAATAATAGCAGTGACTCCGATGGGGAGGATACCATTACTTGCATCTAAGTGTATACCATTACTCAACTTCTTAGTCCATTATTTGCAATGAATCCCTTCAGATGGAGAAGTGAATCCATACATTAATAACTTCATATAGTTGTCCTTCAGAAGTTTGTTCTGGTAATCCGTAATTAGACTCATCCGATATGGAGGAAGGCACTAAAACCGACGCGCAAGTATAATTACATCACCAACAAACCAGTAATGGAGATCGTGGGATTTATACGAAACTAAATTCCCGCTCCCACTTAGTTATTTAGAACTGAGGATCTTTCTGTGCACTGGTCAAGTCTATGTCCATGTTATCTATTATTCATGTGGGCTTAGTTTTTAGCAAACATCCACAAATAAAAACATGCATATATAATAAGCAAATATGAACAATAAAATGGAAAATAAATTCCCAACTGTTATGGCCCATATTCATTGCTCCATCCTATTAACCGAACTCTTTTAGTTGCCTTCGCAAAATCCGGCAGGGTTCGGGGCAGCATCCCGATTTTTTTTTTTTTTAAAGAAATCGTGACCTGTTTCTTTCACTAGAAACCTCACGAAATCACCGCATAGACCCCCGAACAGTAAAAAAAAATCCTCTTTCGGGCGTTAAGGGCGCGACCTGCTCTCCTTTTCTGCGTGTACAAGGCGCGTGGTGCGCTCATCTTCCAGGCGTATCAGCGCGTTGCACACTCATCTTCCAGGCACATCAGGGTGACCCGCACTCCATTTTTGCCTGTACAAGGTGCGTGGCGCACTCAAGCTTATATCGACTTCCAGGCGTATCAACATGACCCGCGTTCTACCCGCACTCCAGCAAAAAAAATTCAAATTCGGATTTTGACCAATCCAATTCTTGATCTTTTGATCTTTTGATCTTTACATATGATTACATCATGGATAAAAAACAACAACACGATACATACCGTGGTTTAAATTACATCCACCAATAAACAAAAACAGTAAAAATGATCACTTTTCATAAAATCAAAATCGATCCATTTCTTTCCAGACATCATTCTAACCATAACAGTTGGTCTAGATGCCTGCAAAACCATGTTAGAACAGTTCTACATCTACCAACAAATCTACATGCTCGATACCAATTGTAGGAACTGTTATGGTTTCACCAAATGATTTACTACGAACCGCGAAACACCCACGCGCAGCGAAATAAGGGGTGTCACGGTTTGGTTAGAAATTTACCTTTAGAATCGGCTAAGATAACTCTAAGAATCCAATAGCTATGAAATCAACAACCTTTTGATCTTCTGTTGTATTCCTATGCATAGAGTGGACGTTGTGTGGGCAACGATCTTCCAACCTCTTCTTTCTCTCTTGGCCTCTCTCACTCACAAAATTGGATCCGATTTCTGGATCTATTTTTCTTGAGCAAAACCTTGATTTTTCTTGTGTAGAAGTTGGCCAGAGAAAGAGGTTTCCTTTATATAGGCTACAACAGGGACCATGAGGAGAAATTAGGGTTGGGCTTCCTGACGGGCTTGGGCTTCCCATGTTCGCCAAGAACACACAGCCCAAGTTCGTCAACAAATGGTTTATTCCACTAAAGGCCATTGTTGCACTACCGCCCTAATCCCAAAATACGTGTCAGCATTTATGGGCTCATATTATATGCTCGTTGATCTCCCCGTGTTTAAGATATCGAATGCCCGTTGATTAAGTCATGTTACTGACAACTACATTATCAACTTCTTCTGTCCTTAAGTAGTACCACTCAACCTCATTGTCATGTCGGATCAAATCCACCTGCAGGGTGTACATGACAATCCTTATGAGCTCCTCAAGAAGACATCATCAGCCCGACTTCTTGCGGGACACGGATTTCTTCTATAATCAACAGCACACCTTACATACAATGTCATTACCCAATCCATCGAGTTTGTTGCTTCACAAATGAATCTCACTCATTGATGATTTAAAGCAATGTACAATGCACGTAAGTGCCTGTTATTATATCCTGATTAAGAGGACAAGCTTCCATAATAATAGAGGTGTTTGTTCTCTTATATAGTTAGTATAAAGAAAAACAACCTCACTTGGTCCTGTTCAATACACACAAAATGTATTAGTGTAATCCTATAGTCAAGATAGACTAATACCAGATTATACTACAACCATACCAATGGTTTGTCCAAATCCATTAAGGTTGTGAACGTTTACTTATACTTTATAAGGTACTGATGACATGATCTTCTGTGTGTCAACACACACCATATCATCTACAACATAAAGTATTAGACACATGCATATAACTAATAACATATATAATATGCATAACATTTGCCCATATGATTCTCATTCAAAATATAGATAATTAGAGTTAATAGAAAAGTAATTCTTTTAGTATATAACCCTATCAGAAGCTTCACTTACATTCAAAACTCAACTTACTCAAGATCATGCAATTCCCCCAATCAATTAATCTGTTGGTGTGGTAAGAGGGTCTAAAACCTCATTTAATTCCTCTATTACCTTCTATTTACTTTGATGGCCAGATACAATATTCTTTACATTTTATTTTTAGCTCCCTTTTAATTTTCAAATAACCGTTGATTACATTCGGCTAATAGGTCACATGTCAGATCTGTGAATCAAGGAAACACACTGCACTTGATTGCTAATGCCTTAATACCCGTTGCCATAAACAATATTGCAATTGTTTTATGAAACCACGTTATGGAGTTTATGAAAATGGTGAAGTGCACAAGTTTTTGATATGCTCGAACCCTCGCTGCAATGGATTCCAACAACTACACGGTGATTTGGATGCTTGTTATTGTGGTGAAACAGATCACTAGATAGGCGTATGTCCTTACAAAGACATACCATGTCCAAGTGGTTGTCAAGGGGAGAGGGAATTTACCGAAATGTTGCCAAACTTGGCTGGAAAAAGGGCTTACCATGCTTAAATGTGAACTGTGTAGGCAGAGTGAGATGGTTGGGCCGCTGGTGGAGAAGCTTAAGAACTTGTCTGTCAGTGTTAATGTAAAAGTTGAGTGATAGAAAAGGTTTTTCAAATAACAATTTATTATGGATTCTAGTTTCTTATGCATGTTCTTCAAATTGGATCATACGACAATGTTGTATGGTTATACTGAAATGAAACGAGAAAAATGCAATGTTTGTGGGGTATGTTTTAGTAGTACAACACAAACTACAAAACATTCCGTAATCACACTAGAAAACAAACTGCTCATAGAAGTATTTTGAAGTTTAAGCATTCCTCGAAATCAAGAACAATTTTCACAATCCTCGTACTGAAGGAGCCTGCGAACGAGAATTGATGACCGGCGAATAATGTTGCCAACATGGATGCCTCTCTGTAATTGCAGCCTGCCCAAAAGGGTGTTGCTAAATGTACTTTTGAACATTCTCTGATGTCGTTAATCCTTCCAAATACATCCTAATATCAGCCCCATGTCTTAACGAATTGTCGTTCTTATTACGAATGTCGTATGAAGTAAGGAAGATGGCAGTGTGTGCGGGATTAAGCAATGCTTTATAAGGAGAATCATCGACGAGGAGACTGTTCGATTCATTGTACTTTCTCTTCTCCCAAGGAAGATTTGAGTCATCCTTATCCCAAAGTTTGACAAGTTCTTTCAACATCAAAGGCTTCACATTGTTCTCAACAGTGTAAAACCCAGTAGTAGAGCAATGGGATTGGTCCCAACTTCATATCGCCCATGGCAATATTGAGCACACCGTCCAAATTTCGTTTTGTCCTTGATGACCAAACACCAACATTGAATCTTTGAAAACAAAACTTCAGGAAATCAACACAGGATAGCCTCGTAAATATTGCCTTTCCAAAAATGAACTTGTCGGAAATACAATTTGGAAGAAGGTCAAACTTGTTACCTATGTGAAGAAGCAAACAATTGACATCAAGAATGAGAAGGTTTTGCTTTGTTTTACTGACCAGTGGTCTTTCAATGATCAGGCCTTCCATATTCTCCAATTCGAGCTCTTTCTTTTTGGCGAGAAATTGTCTCTCGGTAATTCCATGATCAGCATCACGCTTGTCAACATCATCACCTTTTTCATCCACATCCATTCCCTTAACCATTATAATATCAGCTTGTTGGCCCTGTTAATTTTAGGTGAAAAAGATAGGTATATAATTAAGCTATATAATTAAGGCTCTATAATTAAATGTATTAATTAAAACTTATATAGCAAGAGCAATGTGAGGAGGACTTACATTCTTGATGTCAATGGTTTGCTTGTCCCCCTCTTGCTGGTCCTTCTTTTTCAACTCTTCCTTGAACTTTTCATTTTCTTCTTTGCACAACAGAAGGTCTTGTTCGAGTGTGTTGACCTTCTTTTTCAACTTTTCCTTCAACTTTTCATTTTCCTCTTTGCACAAAAGAAGTTCTTGTTCAAGTGTGTTGACCTTCTCCCTCAACTCTTCCTTGAACTTTTCATTTTCTTCTTTGCACATCAGAAGGTCTTGTTCGAGTGTGTTGACCTTCTTTTCCAACTCTTCCTTCAACTTTTCATTTTATTTTTTGCACAAAAGAAGTTCTTGTTCAAGTGTGTTGACCTTCTCCCTCAACTCTTTCTTCAATTGTTCATATTCTTCTTTGCACAACAAAAGGTCTTGTTTGAGTGTGTTGACCTTCTCCCCCAAAATTTGGTTCTTCAGTCTTATTGACGTGGCATCATCATCTTCTTCAATCATAGGCTAGACAATCATTTCTTGTTCAGAGGGTACAACGTCACTGGATATGTTCTGCAGCAATGCTATTTCCTCATTTGTTATAGCTTCGACATCAACAATTACCTGATAAAGTTCAACATCAACAATTAGTGTTTGAAATTTGGACCATGAACAATCAATGGTCATACTCTTATTTGACTATGAACATTCAGTGGTCATACCTATTTGGGGGTATGAACAATGATTGTTCATAGCCAGTTTAGTGGTATGAACAATATTTATTCATAACTACTTTTGGATATTAATAATACTAATACTATAGTATATTTATACACTAATACTATAGTGTGTATTTATACACTTCATATAGGTTAAAATCTATCTGATCAGAGAGTACAACGTCACTAGATATATTCTGCAGCAATGTTCTTTCCTCATTTGTTATAGCTTCGGCATTAACAATTACCTGATAAAGTTCAGCATCAACAATTAGTGTTTGAAATTTGGACCATGAACAACCAATGTTCATACTCTTATTGGACTATGAACATTCAGTGTTCATTCGTGAGCGTAGCGAACTCTTGAACACTGAATCAGAGGGTACAACGTCACTAGATATGTTCTGCAGCAATGTTCTTTTCTCATCTGTTATAGCTTCGGCATCAACAATTACTTGATAAAGTTCAACATCAACAATTAGTGTTTGAAATTTGGACCATGAACAATCAATGTTCATACTCTTATTGGACTATGAATATTCAGTGTTCATCTGTGAGTGTAGCGAACTCTTGAGGTCAGTTTTAAAAGCCCCCCTAAAATCGACTTCGTTGGTGTTTGTCTATACCCCCCTCTCTAATAGTCTCTCTCTCTTCTCCGCCCTTCATCTCCCTCTTTCATCTCCCCCTTTCATCTCTCCCCCTCCCTTTAACAGTTTCTCTCTCTTCTCCGCCCTTCATCTCCCTCCTTCATTTTCCTTCTCTCATCTCCTACCCTTCTCATCTCCTCCATCCTTCATCTTCCTCCTCTCATCTCCTAATCTTCTCTTCATCTCCCTCCTTCATCTTCCTCCTCTCATCTCCTCCCTTGCTATGCTCACGCCCCCACTGCTATATATGCAGTTATTCTAGTTATACACTAATATTATAGTGTGTATTTATACACTTCATATAGGTTGAAATCTACCTGATCAGCTTTTAACATGTTAAGTGTTGTGCTTTAAAATTGTCCAATCAATTTCTTCAGATTACATCTCGCACACCTAGGGAATTTTCTTTCATGATTTTCCACTTTTTTAATGAGTGTGGTGTGCTCACATATCCAAAACTGCAATGTGTGTGAGATGAAACCCATATTTGGTGCTAAAAATGTTATACAAACAGGCATTTACAAAGATTTCATATATGAACAATCATTGTTCATACTCCACCAATTGTTAAACAAACATACAAACATATATTAAGGAGATGCAGTTGAAATACTATACCATAAACATAATTGTGCATCCACTGATCGTCTTTATCTTCGTTTTTTTGTGCTTTTTGGTTGCAGCAATCAATTCGTTGTGTATGGAATTGGGCCAAGACAACTTTCTCAATGATTCCAAGTCTTCTACAGCCTTGGTTAAGGGCCAAGTTGCTCCGTAATTTATGTTAGTAAAGAAGCAAGTG
Organism: Coptis chinensis; assembly: GCF_015680905.1. Lineage (NCBI taxonomy): Eukaryota > Viridiplantae > Streptophyta > Magnoliopsida > Ranunculales > Ranunculaceae > Coptis > Coptis chinensis. The sequence goes on from NC_141456.1 coordinate 46,573,511, forward strand.
GTGAACATTTAAAGCGACATTAGCCTAGAGAAATCTTCAGCTACATGTTCATCATTTGTCTCATTCAAGGTCTGCAATATTGCACCAATTAAATCAGCCTTGTTGATTATTGATTTCTCCCCACCACCCAAGTACTTTGATATGAATATTGTTTGTTTATCTTTAGAACCAATAGTCTCCGTTGGATTAAAAAACATTTTTGTTACAGGTAGCCCAAACATTAGACTTATCTCCTCATAAGTTAGGTTTAAACTTTTTCCATCTATCTGAAATTTATTAGAGTTGTTATCATATTTGTCCAAGAGATCAAATATTTCTTTGTTGGGCTTGTTTACGTTACCTTCTACAGTCTCCCCTTCCCACAATGCTTTAAATAACAACCATAATGGTGTCTTCTTCATTTCCTCAACATAATTTTCTAGAATTTTCTTTTCCTTTAGAAGTTTTACTAGCTTTATCATCTGGGGAGAGGCGCGCTTCTGAGGTGAGGTGGTGTGCCTTTGGTCGATACTAGTTCCTTTCCCTGATTTTCCTTCTCCTCCTCTTCATTCTCCTTTTTAGTCTCCTCTTCTGCCTTCTTTTTAGAAACTATTTTCCTACTCTTCTTTTTAGGAACTACTCTACTGCTTGACTCTTTCTTCCTTTTCTTGGTAAGAGTGCTACTCGATTCTGGCTTATGTTGCTTACTTACAGATTTCGAACATGCTCTTTTCCCTGGGGACTTATTTTTCTTTGATTTGTTCTTCCTCTTTGATTTGTTTTTCATCCCTTGGAGTAAGTCCTACAAATAAATGAATGTCAGATATCGAAATTAATAAAATAGCAAAGTACCCTATAAACATTAGTCTGTTGATATATGGTTAGGTATGAACATTGAATGTTCATAGTCCAACAAGAGTATGATCATTCAATGTTCATAGTCCACTAAGAGTATGAACACTGAATGCTCATAGTCCAACATGAGTATGAACACTGAATGTTCATACATATATTTCCTAACATTCATATCCTAACATGTAAACTGTGCAAGTTACCATGAAAATCCTAATAGTGATATGAACAAATAATGTTCATATCTTTTTCTAGCAAAAAAATCACTAATTTCAATAATTATAACATGAAAAATATAATTCAACATCATTGAAATGTACCCGTAATGGTAGTTCGCCTTCTTCCCCGTCCTCAAGTTGTGAAAATAACATAATTTGTTGGTCTAATTTATCTTGGTGTTCTTCACAATAAATTTGATTTTGAAAACTTAGATTTGTGCAATTTTCAGTGTTGCATGTGTTCTCTTCAGTCCACAACGGTGATTTTGACATTTTGTTTTGTTTTGATGAAAATTTGAGATTTTGCTTAGGTTTTCGGTTTGTGGAGAGTTTTTTGTGGGGTTTTTTGTTGAGAGTTTTTTGTGGGGGTTTGTGGAGTGTTTTTTTTTTTGCGGGGATTTGCGGGGGTTTTTTATTGTGTACACATATTCAAGGGCAAACTTGAACTTTCCCCATCCCTATCCTTGAGAGTGATTATGAAATAAGCTTGGGTTTGGGAGTGATTATTTCAGTCGATCTCTCATTTATGCGCCAGAAACTCTTCTCCAAACTCTACCGGCTTTCAAAAGGTAACAAGTATTCTCTTTAGTCTCTTCATTATTTTTCACTCTTCTTGTTTCTAAACATATATACTTGGAATTAAGGATTTGGAGATATCACTTCCACCATTCCGAACTCCTTTTTTCTTTTCTTTTTTTTCTTTTGTTGCATTGTTTTTATTAACATACGAGGGCATTAACTTATTAACTTATTTGGTTGATTATTTTTCCTCTTATTTTTGTTTGCCCCTATTAATGTGTTTTTTGTGTTACATACTTACATATAAGCATCCAAACTGATCGTTCATTTTAAGATAGTTTCATTGGAGTATACACATGTAGGAACCGTTATTTCAGAATGCAAAATTTGTACAAACCGCGAACACCACGCGTAATGGAATTAATGGGTGTCCACGATTTGTGATTGGAAAACATACCTTTGAGAATTGGTTTAGATAACTCTGAGAATCCAAGCTTTATGAATCTGAATCAACAATCAACCACTTGATCTTCTATTGTATTCCTTTAGAACAGATTGGACGTTGTGTGGGCAACGATCTACCAATTCCCTTCTTTCTCTCAAGATCAGAAACGAATTCAGATCTACTTTTCTTGCCTCTTTTTCAGAACAATGAATAGTCCATATCGGCCAGAGAGAGAGTATTCTATTTATAGGCTACAACAAGGACCATGAGGAGAAATTAGGGTTGGGCCTCCTGACGGGCTTGGGCTTCCCATGTTCGCCCCGAACACACGGCCCAAGTCCGTCAACAAATGGCTTATTCCACTAAAGGCCATTGTTGCACTACCGCCCTAATCCCAAATTACGTGTCAGTATTTATGGGCTCCATATTATATGCTCGTTGATCTCCCCGTGTTTAAGATATCGAATGTCCGTTGATTAAGTCAACTTACTGACAACTACATTAATCAACTTCTTATGTCCTTGAGTAGTACCACTCAACCTCATTGTCATGTCGGAATAAATCCACCTGGAGGGTTTACATGACAATCTTTTTGAGCTCCTCAAGGGGACATCATCAACCCGACTTCTTGCAGGACACAGATTCCTTCTATAATCAACAGCACACCTTACATACAATGTTATTACCCAATTCATCGAGTTTGTTGATTCACCAATGAATCTCACTCATTGATGATTAAAAGAAATGTACAATGCATGTAAGTTCCCTTTATTATATCCGGATTAGGAGGACAAGCATCCATAATAACAGAGGCGTTTGTTCTCTTATATAGTCAATATAAGGATAAACAACCTCACTTGGTCCTGTTCAATACACACAAAGTGTACTAGTGTAATCCTATAGTCAAGATAGACTAATACCAGATTATACTACAACCGTACTAATGGTTTGTCCAAATCTATCTAGGTTGTGAACGATTACTTATACTTTATAAGGTACTGATGATATGATCTTCTGTGTGTTCACACACCATATCATCTACAACATAAAGTATTAGACACATACATATAACTAATAACATATATAATATGCATAACATTTGCCCATATGATTCTCATTCAAAATATAAAGAATTAAAGTTAATACAAAAGTAATGCTTTTAGTATATAACCCTATCAACACAATCTTTTAATTATTATTTATTTGAGGTGGTTGCACATTTTAAACTATGTTTTTATATAAACAGTAAACACCTACAAATACGATTATGCATCACAAAATTATTTTAAACGTTCTAGTGATGGGAGATGATCCTCACTTGGTTACAGCTGACATCTAAATGATTACGTTGTAGCGCTTCTACTAGAACCAAAAGAAGTGCTCTGCATGAAATGGGAATGGTCATACCGCCACGGACCAGCAGTCACTTGTATATGCAAGATGACCATATATTGTCGTTACTTGTGGAAGGAGTGGTAATTTATTTCGATTTCTACTCTGCTTTAACTTTATTGCACATATCGATTAACAACCAATAACTCGTGTAAATGATAAACAGGATCGTACAGTGGTTCGTACCCATGAGCACACTAAAAATTTACATCAGTGGAAGCTATTTGGAAACCAAAAGAAGATGGTTTCAAAAATGGGGTTTCAATACCTTAGAAAAATTCAACATTTACAAGGGGACAGAGAGTTGATATCTGCTCTAATTGACCAATGGAGACCTGAAACCAATTCTTTCCACTTCCCATTGTTTGAACTTACAATTACTTTTTAGGATGTAGGTCATATATTAGGCTTGAACATCTTTGGGAATGCCCTTGTTGACAACGTGGACTGGAGTGCAAAAAAGGCTTGCTCAAAAATTTTGGGCGTTTCACCCCCTAAAGACAAAGTAAGGGGGAAAAGCATTGATATCCGATGGTTGACAGATACCTTTTCTAATGTTGGATCTGAACATTAGACAAGGGCCACAATTGCATATGTCCTGTACCTCATTGGTGTAGGAACCGTTATTGTTGCACCGAATGATTTACTACGAACCGTGAAACACCACGCGCAGCGGAATAAAGGGTGTCTCTCACGGTTTGGTTAGAAATTCATACCTTTAGATCGGCTAAGATAACTCTGAGAATATAAGATATATGAATCAACAACCTCTTGATCTTATGTTGTATTCCTATCCTTAGATTGGACGTTGTGTGGGCAACGATCTACCAACCCTTTCTTTCTCTCTTTCCTTGCCTCTCTTTTCCAATCAAAAATTAAATAATGAATAGTGAATTCGGCTAGGAGAGAAGGGTTTCTATTTATAGGCTACAACAGGGACCATGATGAGAAATTAGGGTTGAGCCTCCTGACGGGCTTGGGCTTCCCATGTTCGCTCAAAACAAACGGCCCAAGTCCGTCAACAAATGGCTTATTCCACTGATGACCCGTAAAAACTCAACTAGATTACTCTAACTTTATTCTTACGGTATCAATTATTTATTTTCTACTCTCACATATATATTCATGCAATATATAGAGTACAGAATCGTTCCACTCTTAAACTAGCAAGACATAAGTGAATTCAATTAATCAAACACAAGGAACAATGGTGAGAGTAATGTGTGATGTGAAATTTCTATTCTACAATTATACTATAGATTCAAATAACTCTAAATTAACTAAACTAATAAAAATATATATGAATCAAATATGGAGAAAGCTAGAGAGAGATTGAAATCCACTTTTTAAGTTCTTAACATGCTAGCATAGATTTGTATAGAAAACCCTAGTCTAGATACTCTCACACAATATTAAAATATAAAGACTAGACCTTTAATGATCCCTAATTACTTTATACTATCTCTAGTCATAAAATAATTAGCATGAGAGAAAGCTTGTTCCCATTCTCATGGCAAACTCACTATTCTCTAGTTTAGGTTAGACTCATCTTATCTCTAAGTCAAGAAAAACATAAACTTAAAATCCTAAACAACAAATCTATACTAACAAATCAAGTTCTCTCAAAGCTTCATTCAACTCCCTCTAATGGAAGTTTAGCTTTGATTCATGGGGCTATCTTGAACAAAATAATGAAAAGAATACATAATAGAAAGAGAAGCAATTGAATTGAATAATAATTAAGCTTTTATTAAATGGTTCTAATGGAGGCTACAAAGCTAAATCTAAATTAAAACAATGTAATAGAAATAATTACTTGAATTCTAAAATAATTGTGATTCTAAATAATAATCTACTTTGTTCTAACACTAATTATTTGAAGGTAAAAACTAGATCTAAAACAAGCTATTCTAACTAATTAATGGAGTCTAACCTAATTTTCTAATCTAGATCTAAGTAATCTTAAGAGTTAAGTCTTCTTCATACAAATGGAGGAGACCAGATCCACTTTTTCGTGTATGGGCTGAGGAGCTATATTTTGGGCAAGAAAATTGAGCCCAAAACCCAATTTCTTTAGTCCACAGAGGCTTTTTCAACTAGATTTGACTTCCACGGAATTTTCCCCAACTTCTGCTCCTCTGATTGAGCCAAATCTTGGACCATTGGAAAACTCTTTCCAAGCCGGTCGTTTTGATATAACGTAGGCCCAATTCTGAGGTCTGAATCAAAAGATACGGCCTTCGGAAGTTCTGCTGACTTTTGTGCGCTGTTTCTGCCCGCGTTGACTTTGACTTTTCATCTTTGACCGGGATTTAAAAAGGTTTTTTCTCCTTGAATCTTGGCCTTTAGTCACAGAACTTCTTAGCAACCAACCCTTGCTCCTTTATCTCGCAAAAGGGGCACATTTCTGTACATATTTGACTCCAATGCCTGAAATACATAAGAACACGATAGCAGTACTAACTCTTACTTATTAATCACATAATTGGTCCAAAACAATATTGTTAAAGGGGTTAAAACTACAGTTTTAAGCTTTGATCAAACCACCCCCAAATAGCATTTTGCTTTTCCTCAAGCAAATATGAGAAATTAGAATAAGTGACCAAAAATAGAGTTCTAACTAATCTCGTTTCGCCGAGTGCGATTGCATTCACCATATGCAACAGGCCTTAAACCACTAGGAATTCCCTAGTGGACGAGTTATAGTCTAGTGAGAGTATCCCAGTGAAGGTACTCACAACCTTCATCCATACTACAATGACTAAGAAATAAAATTATTGTTTCCTTATTTATGTCTCAATGATCTATACATCTCACTAGTATTTAAACAAGAATGATCATTCTAAAACATAAACTAATACATGCATAACAATCAAATCATCTAAAGAAAAACAACTATACACTTAACTATGATATGAAATGCAATGGCAAGTCCATTTCTGAAATTTTTAGGTAGCGTACCTAAGTAAGTTCTCACAAGGAAAGTGTCAAAATACATAACACTCTTATTTTTCCACTCAAGTTTGCTAACTCTAGTGTGCAGTAGGCACACATTTCCTCACAATCTCAATGACAATCTAAGGAAGCCGAGGTCAATCAAACACATCTACTACTAACTATCACACCAACCTATTCCTAAGTGAGCTAGAGGTCTTTATTAGGTGATACGGGGTGTAGGTGTTGGATTAAGAAGGAAGGAAATGGATATTCAAAAAGGCAAGTCTGAGAAAGTAGGGTCTTCATATTATGTAACTAGAGAAAACCTTGTTCTTTTGCTTATACACTTTGTTTCCATCCTTAGCCTTTTTATTTTGGCTTTTTGACTCCTTTTATTCTATTTTTAGAGTTTTTATTTTATTTTCTTTTTATTTTATTTTCTTTGGATGGAAACTTCTTTTCTTTTTCTTTTTTGAAACAACTAACTAATTTTTGTTTACATTTCTCCTCTCTTTTCTTCACTCATCCCATTTCTCAAACTTATCCAGATAGGTAGGCTGATTTTACTTTTTCTTTTGTTTTATTGGGTAAAGGATTTGTGGTTTGTGAAAAGGCTAATGAAAAGCTCAGTGGGGTGACTAGCGGATAATAAATTTCATATAGGTGTGAATTTCTTGCTATATCAATCCAAAGAGGGCCTAAATTCTCGCTTAGGATATGGTGTGGTGATCAAGCAAGTGGATGTGTGATTTCTCTACTCGGAATTTACTTCTCCCTTGTGTCATCACTCAGATATTTCACTCTTATGAGGCTTTTAAACTAGATGCTCACAGGATATGTATTAAGTACTCTAACTTAGGTCTCAGAAAAATACTGCCAAGTACAATCAAAGATGCTCATGCAAGATGTTCGTGAAAAGATGCAATGACTATTACCTACGTATTAATCTATGTTTCAAAAATTAAATCCTAATTCAAGTACTACGTGAGATTTCTAGACTAATATCATCATGGAGAAGGGAACAATACCATTATCACTAAGTGCCTAGTATATAAACAATATTTATGATTTTTAATTTTTATTTATATATTTATTTTTATAAAGAAAAGTGCGTAATTTACATCCTAAAAGTGCCTAATTTTTGCAAATGTTTCTATCCCACCCCCAAACAATCGAATGCTTTGTCCTCAAAGTGTAAAGAGATAAGGAAAGAATTTACCATAGAAACGTGGCAAAAATTGGCAGAACAAAAATATTGTAAAAATGATATGATAACATGAAGCATAATTGAACTGTTATGTACGAACTAACACAAACTCTACTAGAGTAAACATGACAAGCAAAGGGTGGCAAAAAAATTTGAAATGAAATACCAAAATACGCCACCCCCAAACAAAATTAGAAAACTTTTTTTAAGTTTGAAATTTTTTGTTTGGCCTATACTCCAGAAAGTTGGTATTGTACAAAAACTTGGGTCTTTTAAAGTCAGATTCCCTAGACTTAATGTGATATATTTGTATTAACATGCAGTTTCCATATATCAATAATCTAAATAATTGTGGATCTTTCCATAAATAGTTAACACGGAATGCACCATTAAACAGAATTAAGCACCAAGATTTCCTATGGCATGGCTTAGTAGAATAGGCATGAATTCTGATAGATCTAGAACCTAATCGAGCATAAAGTTTCTTCTTTTTCTTTGAACGAAAAGGTGTCCAAGTGAATGATCGTCAGAACGAAAAGGTGTCTCTGCTTTTGTCTAAACATGTTAACTTCCACAGAAGGATTTCCAAAAGAAAGAGTCATTGAGCCATCCCGACAATTGATTTGGGCATTGGCGGTTGCCAAGAAAGGACGCCCTAAGATGATGGGAATAGAATCATGAGCAACTTCTATGTCGAGAATAACAAAGTCGGCTGGTTAGTAAAAATCCTGAACTTTAACGAGAATGTTTTCAACTACACCCTTGGGATACTTAATAGAGCGATCGGCTAACTACAAAGTCATTTTAGTTGGTTGAAGTTTTGTTAGACCCAGTTGTTTATATAAATAAAAAGGGAGTAAGTTAACACTCGCTCCCAGGTCTAATAAAGCAGTTGTTATGAAGGTATCACCTAAAGTGCATTGTACAGTAGGACGACCAGGGTCCTTGTACTTAACAATCCCGTTATGTTCAGATAAAGAGGGATATTGTTTAGTTAAGAAGGCTTCATTGCGTATGTTAGTTTTCCTCTTCTTGGTGCACAACTCTTTTAGAAACTTAGCGTGTCCAGGTAGACTTTTTATAGAATCTAGAAAAGGTAGGTTTATAGTCAGATTTTTAAACACTTCCCTAATCTCATATAAATTTTTGTCCTTTTTAGACACAATTAGTTTCTCGGGATATGGTGGTTTATCTATATATTTAGCAATATTAGTAGTCTTTGCTTTATCTCTAGTCGTTTTCCATCTAGGTGTCTGATAAAGCATAAAAAGATAGTTTACCTACGAAATGAACAATAAAACTCAAAACGTAAGTAAACTAAAACTATTTTATGTGCCTAAGATTTATCAAAGATTCTACTCTCAATCCTATGAGATATAGTGGAGTAGATGATTCGTTCCACTCCTAGTCCTTCCGCATGCTGTGTTTTCTAGTCTAATTACTCTACTCTAAGTCTAATGAGATATTTACAAAATGGCACCTAGACTACGATGCAACTACCCACAAGATGCAACTAGTCGACTATTAGAACAATTATGGGAATGCTACGTCGATTCTATGATAAGGAGTTAGAGGGGGATTGATTCCACCTTAACTCGACTTAACCCTACTAATCCATTTAATCGTCAGTAATCCGAATTGAATCGAGAACAATAACTGGTTACTCCTAATCCCTAATTACACATGGCATTTCTATCAATTCATAACTAGCATGTGAACGATCACACCCATTCTCATGGTGAACTAATCATTTCTAGAGTGGCAAGGAAATTACGACGACTCTACAATAATCGGAATCAAGCTTTCATCAAGGCTTCTCAACCCCCTCTAATGGAGGTTTAGCCGAGAATCATTACGCAATCATTCCCAATGGAATTCAAACAAGACATGATATAAAGATTTGAACTTTACTTGTTTAAACTCACATGGAAACTAATCATGCAATAATTGAATTAAACTAATAATGACAAATAATTGAATCTAAGAATTTACGCTAATAAATAAATGGAAATGAAACTAGATTATGGAGAACACTATTTTATTAATCTAATGAATAATAAAACAATTATTCAAATACTAAATTAATAATCTAACTAATCTAGGTCTAACTATCTACGTAATAGGGGAATTTAGATCTAAATAATTGTAAATGACAAGAATCAAAATTGACAAATAGCTATTTTATTTATCAAACTAATTAAGTACATTGATTCTAAGAGTTTAATCTAAAACAAGAATTGAATTGAAGCTAAACTAAATTAAAAACAATTAAATCTAGATCTAGAATTATCTATATTTTTAGGTCTAATTAGCTACCATTAACAAAGAGTCAAGCTCTTGTTTTTATACTTTCAGATCCAAAAATCATGCATGTGCTTGGAGCCATGTTTTGGGCCAGAGAATCAAGCCCAAAACCCAATTCTTTCAGTTCAAAAAGGCCTCTTCAGCTGTAGTTGGCTTCAATAGACTTTTCGTCCACTTTTGCTCCTCTGATTGGGTCAAGGCTTGCACCATTGGAAAGCTCTTTCCGAACCAGTCGTTTTGACATAAGGTAGGCCCAATTTCGAGGTCTGAGTCCAAAGATACGGCCTTCGAAAGTTCTGCTAACTTTGTGTGCTGTTTCTGCTCACGTCGACTTTTCAGCTTTTGACTGGGCTTTAGAAAGGCTTTGTCTTCTTGAATCTTGACCTTTAATCACAGAACTCCTTAGCAACTGACCTTTGCTCCTTTATCTCACTAAACTGGCACATTTCTACACATAATGGACTTTGAAGCCTGAAATACATAAAAACACGTAATCAGTATTAACTCTTAATTATTACTCACATAATTGGTCTAAAAGTATAACTGTTACAGGGTTAAAACTACAGTTTTGGGCTCTTATCAAACCACCCCCAAATAGCATTTTTCTTGTCCTCAAGCAAAGATAAGAAATTAGAATAAGTGACCAAAAATAGAGTTCTATCTACTCTCGTTTCGCTGAGTGCGCTTGCATTGACCATATGCAACAAGGCCTTAAACCATTAGGAATTCCCTAGTGGACGAGTCATAGCCTCGTGAGAGTTTTCCAGTGAAGGTACTCACAAACTTCATCTATACTACAACGACTAAGAAATAAAACTATTGTTTCCTTATTCATGCTCTAAATTAACTATACCTCTTACTAGCAATGCATATAGAGTAATCAAGTCAAAACCTAAGCTAATATATGCATAATAATCAATCATCTACAATAAACATATATACAATGAGTAATACTATGAAATGCCTAGCAGGTTCGTTTCTGAAACTCGGGATAGCGTCCTTAAGTAGGTTCTCACAATAATAGTCAAGATACAACACTCTGATTTTTCCACTCAAGTTTTGCTACTCCAGTGTGCAGTGGGCACACTTTACCTTACAATCTCAATGACAACAAGGAAGCCGGAGTCGATCAAACACATCTGCCACTTACTATCACACTAACCTATTCCTAATTGAGCTAGAGGTCTTTATTAGGTGTTGCGGGGATTAGGAGATGGTTTAAGAAGGAAGGAAATGGATATTCAAAAAGGACAAGTCTGAGATAATAGAGTCTTCATATTATGTAACTAGAGAAAACCTTGTTATTTACTTTTGCTTCTACACTTTGTTTCCATCCTTAGCCATATATATATATATATATATATATATATATATATTTTTTTTTTTTTTTCTTTGGCTTTTGACTCCTTTTATGCTATTTTTTTGGAGTTTTTATTTTATTTCTATTTTTCTTTTTCTTTTCTTTTGGATGGAAACTTCTTTTCTTTATTTTCTAAAGCAATTAACTAACTTTTGTTTACACAGGTTTTTCTCTTCTTCTTTCTTCCTCATTCTATTCTCAGACTTATCTAAATTGGGTAGGTTGAATTTTTTATTTTGTTTTGTTTTGTAACAGGGTAAAGGATTTGTGGTTTAAGGAAGGCTAAAGAAAGGCTAAAGAAAGGCTCAGAGGGGCGACTAGCGGAAAATAATTCATAGGTTTGAATTTCTGGCTATATCGATGCAAAGAGGGCCTAAATTCTCGCTTAGGATATGGCATAGTGATCAAGTAAGTGAACGTGTGATTTCTCTATCCGGATTTTACTTCTCCCTTGTGTCATTTCTCAAATGTTTCGCTCATATAAGGCTTTAGGCTATATTCTCATAGGATTTGTTGAATAAGTACTCTAGCCTAGATTTCAGAAACTTACTGCTAACAATCATAGATACTCATGTAATATATTTATAGATAGATGCAAAGATTATTACCTACATATTAACCTAAGTTTCTAAAAATTATTCTAATGCAAAAGCTACGTGAGACTTCTAGATTATTAAGAGCATAGAGAAGGAAAACAATACCAATATTCCTAAGTGTATAGCATGAACTTATTTATTTATATTTTTGAATTTTTGAAATTTTAACTAGAAAACAAATGCATATTATACCTATCTATATCCTAACAGATGCCTTAATTATCGCGTGTTTCTATGCCCCCCAAAACAAGAATCATGCTTTGTCCTCAAAGCATTTAAATAAAGAGGGTAGGAAAAATACCATTGAAGCGCGTGAAATTCAGGAACACCTGCAAAACAAGGTTAGAACGTACTAATATAGGAAATAAAAAACTGATGCAACTCTATAAGAGTTCCACCCATTATGGGGTTAACAAGAATCAAATTGCTTGGGACATAAGCAGACACTAACTAGAATTAAAACTTACCTTATCTCCCGCTTTATTCATCATCCTCCTCATCCTCTTCTTCTATAAAGAAGTGAGGTTCCTTCGCGTCCTGCCATGCCATGATAATTTGCCAAGCTTCCCGCTATTTATCATCTATTATTGCTAACCTATTAAGCGCCACTTGGTCTGACGGGGTGTAGGGTGCAACCTGATGAGGTTGTATCCTCCACCCTTGCCAAGTCATTGCACGGAAAGATCGAATAATACTATTGGTGGGTTGCACAGTGTCAACCGTAATCCAATCCGTGAAACATGTACAAAAAACAGGAAAGAAACATAGCATAATATGGGAAATTATAACAGGCATAAGAAGGTACTTATGCCTCATGCTATGGGCTCGTGCTAAACTAGACATCAAGGTTCTGGGAAGGTCATGGCACATACGTCCCGTGGCTAAAGCAAGGAAGACGCTGCAAGTGGCATCATTCACAGAAGAAAAACGCCATTCCCCTAAAATGTTTAGCATGATCCAAAACATAACAGTTCCTATGTTCATGGACAGGCTACCAAAGGCGACGTTATAGTCCCCTTGGTCCTCGATACGGAAAATGCCTGCCCCATACGACTCATGCAAAAACTCATAAGTGTAGACATACATATTATCTACCCAATAGCACCATGGGTCTTGTATTTCAGCGGGCATAGCAAGTCCAAGAATAAATGCTAGCAAAAACCTGGTAATTTCCATTGGTTCATCATCAATGTTGATGGAGAACACTTGTTCTCCATCTGGTCTCTCAAAGAAAATGCAGTTATCGTAAAAATAAGATGCTAGTGTTGGAGAATAAAGTGCATCAGGTCTTACCATAAGCGGTTCCCAGCCTACGTATGTGATCGCCTCGCGAAACCAAGCACCATAAGTAGTGCTTTGGAACAAATCTTCGAAAAGACTATTCGGTATCAATGTAGGAGATGTCATCTCAAAATTACGCTCTGGAATAGCTGCGAATGACCCGGCAACAACCCACAGAAAACTGGAATTTTTCTGGTCCACGGAAGTCAGGGCGCGAGTGTGCTCCACTTGGGCGCGAGTGCACTCTGATGATTTTGGAATTCCAGTGTTTGAGCGCGAGTCACGCTCACCTTGGGCACGAGTGCGCTCTGTACAAAATTCTGACAAATGTGTAGGGCGCGAGTGCGCTCCTCTGGGGCGCAGGTGCACTCCGAGGTGCTGAAGATCGAAAAATGAGACGAAACGTGGGAAATGTGGGAGTCAAAGGTGAGTGATGGAAGTTAGGTGTAGTGTGGGTTGTGAGTGTAGAATGAATGAAGTTTATATAGGTTTTAATTTGCTAAAACGGATCGGGAAGTTGCCAAAAAGTTTTTACGGCAGTTTCCGGAAATACTAAAATTTCCAAACCCGAAAACGGAAACAACTCATTTTCTTGATTCTAAAACAAACCTAGTATCTTTTAGGTTGAATTTAGGATAGAATCTACCTATTTTATAGAGATTTCATCCTACCATGATACTTATTCATAGATATGCCTAATCGGCCATATTCTCACCCTGACTTCGCAATAACTTCTAAAACAAGGGTCATATAAAAATCATGCTGGAATAGATAACACCACCCCCAAACAATTTGGGAAGGTGGGATCAACATTAAACAACCACGCATAATGAAAATAACGACATTATATTAATATTGGCATTAAATGCCTTTTTACTACAAAATCCAAATTACGGAATTAAAACTTACATTAAAACAACTAACAATAATAAAACTACAAAAACATCAAGCTATACTATCCCTAACCACGTCGGTGCTGGTAGCGGAGGGCACACACTCAGGAGGTGGCTCCTGAGCTCCCGATGGGCCAGCACCATTCGTCTTTCGGCGATGACGCTCATGCCTCGATGGTGTGTCCTCATAAGGAGAATCCCCGTGAGGTGGGAATCGTGCAAGCATATCGGCCCGGAACTGGCGCTGAGCTTCTAGCTCAGTCCTTATCTGTTCCCACCGCTCATCCTCCCGTTGGGTATGGATCTCGAAGTTATGGTGGATAGTAGCATGTCGAGTCCAGAGGTCTTCGCATGTAGTGTTGAGTGAACGCATGCCACGATGAATCACAGCCATGCGTTCTGCATCTGACCAACACCTCTCCAAGGCATCAGCATCAAAACAAGTCAAGTCCTCCTCATCCTCCAAGGCATTCTCATTTCCACCATCCTCCTCATCCTCTTCCCTATCCTCAGGCAACCTCCAAACTCGTTGGACACAATCTTTATAGATACGAGGATTTCGGTGCAGGGTGAGGTAAATCTATCGATCGGAGTCGCCTCAACTTCAAAGATGATCTTGGTTATCAACACAGGGAGAGGTGCAATAGACTTCCCTACTCCCCTAATCATGTTAAGCATAAACTCCAAGATACGGAACTCGTACTTCTGCTCCTGGAGTATCCATAAAATATGGAGGCAGTTCAAACCGATGTCGCTGACCTTCTCCTTTCCTAGGACGTTCCGACCAATCCACTGAGCTGCAGCCAGTTGGTTGGTTCTGAGGGATGCTTGGCGAACACAATGCGAGCTCGCATTGTAGTTCCCTTCGGTAACTACGTTCATCAACGGCTCTACCCCATTATATTGGGACTCCTATAACGTGGCATCTAGATGGATTCTAGGCGGAATGCCTAGAATCTCAGCCAACAACCCAGCAGTTACTTCCTCCTCCTCTTCGCAACCATAACAAAAATTCTACTCCCCTCCAACTCCCTTCGTGTTGTAGAACCGTCGGACTAAGTCTTCGTGGTAAAAGGCTTCGGTCGAGTACCACAAGCTATTCTAGTCTCTACTAATCATTTCGTCACCGTAAAACGGCGCAAAGTGGTCGCCAGTAAATGCTTGCTCCGGAAAAATTTGACGTTGTTGAGCCATTGGAGTGTTTGGAATGTAGTGGGGGTTTAAATGGGATGTGGGGTTGGAATTTAAGTCAACCGAATGAAACAAACAGTGGTGGTGGCGCGGTGGTGGAGCGACAGCTTGAATTTTTGTAATTTTCGGTGGTTTTTGGTGATGTAAGTTGGTGGATTTGGTGGTGGTTTGGTTTTAGAGAAGATTTGAACTTGATTTGAATGTGGGCATGGGTTTAATTAGGTTTCTTTTTTAATTTTTGGTTTTAGGTTTTGAATTTTTGGTTATTGTTTGATAATGGCGATTTGAGAAGATGAAGGATGACTGTTGGTGTAGAGCAAGGGCGCGGGTACGCTGCAGGTGCGCGCGAGTTGGGCCCAAGCCCAATTCGAGATTTTCTAATTTTTTCGATTTTTCGCGCCACTTCAAACTACTATTGCCGCTTCGTTACCGCTCTGATTTTTGCGAATGAGATATGGAAATGATCAGGAGAGAATTTCCAATCCAATGATCCATAAAACACTCTATTCCAACCGTGGATGACATATAAGATAGTGGAAAATGCCTCGAAATATGTGCATAACGTACGTTATGCGAATGAATGAACTCTACATTCATAGAATATGTCAACCTGAATCGGAATACCATTAAACGGCCTAAGCAACTCTAATGGGACCTAAACATTCTAGGACGAAAACATGAACACCCCACCCCCAAACAAAATTTTTACAACAGAGTTTAGAAAATTTGTTTTTTTTTTAAGTGGGTCTTTTAAAGTCAGATTCCCAAGACTTCCTAGATTACTATGTTTTTTTTTTTATATTTTATATATATATATATATATATATATATATATATATATATATATATATATATATATATTTACTTTTATAAGGAAAAACAATAAGCAAGAAAGACATAATTCACCCCATAGAGAAACATGACTCAAAAATCCGAGAAAACATGCAAGAGTGGAAAACGTGAATTATGTTAAACGTGGACTTAGGATCCGGTACTTATAGCCACACACTCCATAGGGAGGGCCCGATTACCTTAATGGTGCACTCACCAATATATGGAAATGAAAGGGAATGCACCAAACACAAAAGTTGAGTTGTTTATAGTCAGATACTCGAGACTTTATCTAAACATATGTATGAACATGTAGTTTATCATATATCAACAACCGAAATAGTTGTGGATCATTCCATAAACAAATATCACAGAAAATATATCCAAACACAATCAAGCACCAAGATTTCCTATGACGCAACCTAGTGAATTGAAAGCGAAGTCGGATAACCCTATAGCGTAACCTAGCATGCACCTTCTTTTTCATTTTTGAACGAGAGGGTGTCCTAGTGAATAAGTATGGAAAAGTGAATGGTTGTGGAAGATATGGTGGATATGGATAAGTTGTAGAAGGAAAGCATGTAAACAATGAGGATGTGGGTTTAGCACAAAACTCATTCATGGTGTAGGTAGGGACTATCTCAAGTCTGAAAATGAAGGTGTTGCTTTGTTCTTCTGAAGTATTTGTTTACTAGGTGGATTTAAAAAATTATGAAGCACAGGAGAAACAAAAGGATCGAGTGCAAACTCGAGATTCCGTTGAAAGGGTGGAAGGAGGGGAGTCGAGGTGGATGTTGTACAAAGTAGTTCTTGATAGGGTGAATCATCACCTGCTCTAAGAAACTCATCGAATTCCTCATCTAGATTGGTCATATCCACATTACTATGGTACTCCTCTATATCTTTGAGAAAGTCATCTATCTCGTCCTCATCCATAATATGTGTATCGACTAGTGTAGGGATGAAAATGTTGGAGTCTGAACTTACAAAGGAAAGAAATTTGGGCATATGATTATCAGGGAACGTGTTGTTGAAATAATCTCGAGCAAAGCTCTCGATCATGCTAACCTCTCTATCCATAAACGAATCGGGTAAATGTTTATTTGTTTTAAAAACATTTACTTCAACAGCAAGATGGCCAAAAGACATGGACATCGAACCATCGCGGTAATTAATGAGCGCATTGGCAGTTGCCAGGAAAGGACGCCCTAAGATGATCGGGACAGAGTCGTTAGCGACTTCTGTATCGAGGATGACAAAATCAGTCGGATAGTAGAAATCCTGAACTTTTACCAGCACATTTTCGACCACACCCTTAGGATACTTAATAGACCGATCAGCTAATTGCAACGTCATTTTAGTGGGTTGCATCTCGTCTAGACCTATTTGTCTATACAAATAAAACGGGAGTAAGTTAACACTAGCCCCCAGGTCTAATAACGTGGTCGTCGTATAGGAATCTCCTAAGGTGCATTGTACAGTAGGACGACCAGGGTCCTTGTACTTAACAATTCCATTATGTTCAGATAGAGTTGGGAATTGTTCTGTTAAAAAGGCGTCTTTTGGTATATTGGTCTTACGCCTAGTAGTACACAACTCCTTAAGAAACTTAGCATGGTGTGGTAGCTTTTTAATAGCTTCGAGGAAGGGAAGGTTTATAGTTAGATTCTTGAAAACGTCCCTAATCTCCTCATAATTTGTATCCCTAGTTAACATGGCTAATTTTTGTGGAAATGGTGGTTTCTCTCTATATTTAGCAATGGTATCACCTGGATGTTTAACCTTGGCTTTTTGTTTCTTAGGTTGTGTTGTAACTGGTACCCCTACAGTGGTAGGCTCTTCAGTTTCTATTTCGGTATCTAGTAAAATAGCAGGTGTAGGGGCTACTGGTGGGGTAACTATAGGCATAGTTACTTTGTTATCAACCACTCTGCCAGAACGGAGAGTGGTGATGGCATTTAGCTCACCTACATTTTCATATTCATTACTAGTATTATTGGTTACCTCAAAGGCTGTGTTTGTTGTTTTCGGATTAGGTATTGCGTGACCTGGAAACACACCTTTGGGTTGGGCTTTATCTTGGGCCAACTGTTGGCTTAAATTATTAACGGATTGTAGAAGCTGCTGGTTAGATTGAGCCATGGTTTGGAAAAGTTTTTGGCTCACTTGTATGAAGGTGTCAAGACGATCTGGTTGTGTGGGTGTAGTAGTCATGGGTGGTGTAACTGGAACTATCTCGCGTGAATTATTTATGGGCGGATTTTGATAGTTATTATTTACCAGGATGATACCTCTATTAGCGTTATAATTATTATAACTACCTTGACCTTGTACTTGACCTTGTCGAGGTTGCACTTGGTTGTTGTAATTATTAAAATTACCCTGACCCTGTCCTTGTCATGGTGGAGCTTGGATAAAACTGTGTGTTGGCCTAACATATTGATTATTGTACCCTGGAGGTGTGACGTGTTGGTTATTTCTCCAACCGAAGTTGGGATTTTGTCTCCAAGGGGCGTTAGGTTCACTATTAATGGAACAAGCCTGTTCATAGGCTATAGGACAATGGAAGTCGGGATGCTCAGGGCTCCAACAGAAACTACATGGATTTGAATTTACATTCATGACGGGGATATGCTTTTGTTGAACAGAAATGGCCTCTACCTTTTTAGTGAGTGATTCGATTAGAGTTTTAAGCTCGGGATCGTGTTTAATTTCGAACATACCGGCGGCCTTAACTGTATTAGAAGAACTAGCGGAGCGGTGGATATCGTCATTACCCCCCCAATTGTTATTTTGCTTAGTTTGATCCTCTAAAAATTTATAAGCCTCCGAGGCTCCTTTACTTAAGAAACTACCCCCATTCATTATGTCAAGGACTTCTTTATGGTGGTGTAGAAGTCCTTTGAAAAAGTCACAAACTAACGTGTCTTTCGCTAGGTTATGATGTGGACACTCTATAAGGAGATCGATGAAATGATTCCAAGCCTCTGAAAATGATTCGTGATGATTTTGTCGAAAGAAATGAATCTTGGAAAGCATCTCATCCGTCTTTAGGGGTGGGTAAAAATGTTCCATAAATAGCTGAACAAGTTTAGCCCACGAGTCCACAGAATTAGGCGCTTGGGCAGTTAACCAAGACGCCGCCTTATCGGCTAAGGTGAAAGGGAATACCCTCAGTTTAATTTGTTCCGCACCAACCGTAGGATGGTGGAATGTTGTTATGACTTGTTCAATCCTACACATGTGCTTATAAGGTTTTTCATGGTCTAACAAATTAAAAATATTTGGGGGGATTCGGAAATCCCCCACTGGGTCCTCTCGAACGATGCAAGATTTGGGGCTATCGCTCAAGGCTTTGTAGAAGTCAGAGAGAGGAGTCTCTCCTTTTTCAGGCATATTATCAGGTGGTGTGTGTCAAATAGTAGCTAGAGGTGTAGTGGGTGGTATACTAGATAGAATTGTTTGTTGACGTTGTTGTGTAATTACGTTCGGTGTTTTTGTTCGACCAGACCTTAATCTCATACAAGGTTAAGACCAAACTTAGCTAAACACGTCAACACTCCAAACAATCCTGATATACTAGTATAAACCTCTAACAGGACTTGCGAGGTGTGGAAGAAAGGAATACCTGATTGCGTCCTTGCTTCGCTTATGAATAGCGTCTTGTTTACGCGTGTTCAGTGTATATAACTAGTTAGAACACTGAAAAACTTGAAAAATCAAAGTTCGAATCAAACCTGTGGAAATCCGGCAAAATTCAGCTTAGGGCGCGGGTCGCGCTCAGTGTAAGTTCAAGTTACAGTGTTTGGGTGCGGGTCGCGCTCAGCTTCCAGTAACTTGAGCGAGTCTTGCTCTTTTTTGCGAGTCAGAGTCGTGCAATTTTTTTTTTTTTTTTTTTTTTTTTTTTTTTTTGAGGAAGTTTAATGCTGAAAAAGACAACCACAGTTAGAATCGAACAAGGGTGGGTGGGTGAAATGGGACTTTAAGAAAAAGAGTTATACTATGAAAACAATGCGAAAGTGAAACTAAGATGGCAGCGGCGCCATTTGATAAAGCATAAAACGATAGTTTACCTATGAAATGAACGATAAAACTCAAAATGTAAGTAAACTAAAACTATTTTATGTGCCTAAGATTTATCAAAGATTCTACTCTCAATCCTATGAGATATAGTGGAGTAGATGATTTGTTCTACTCCTAGTCCTTCCGCATGCTGTGTTTTCTAGTCTAATTACTCTACTCTAAGTCTAATGAGAGATTTACGAAATGGCAACTAGACTACGATGCAACTACCCACAAGATGCAACTAGTCGACTATTAGAACAACTATGGGAATGCTAACGCCGATTCTATGATAAGGAGTTAGAGGGGATTGATTCCACCTTAACTTGACTTAATCCTACTAATCCATTTAATCGTCAGAATCTGAATTGAACTGCCGCAGAACAATCTGGTTACTCCTAATCCCTAATTACACATGGCATTTCTACCAATTCATAACTAGCATGTGAACGATCACACCCATTCTCATGGTGAACTAATCATTTATAGAGTGGAAAGGAAATTACGACGACTCTACGATAATCGGAATCAAGCTTTCATCAAGGCTTCTCAACCCCCTCTAATAGATGTTTAGCCGAGAATCATTACGCAATCATTCCCAATGGAATTCAAACAAGACATGATATAAAGATTTGAACTTTACTTATTTAAACTCACTTGGAAACTAATCATGCAATAATTGAAATAAACTAATAATGACAAATAATTGAATCTAAGAATTTACGCTAATAAATAAATGGAAATGAAACTAGATTATGGAGAACACTATTTTATTAATCTAATGAATAATAAAACAATGATTCAAATACTAAATTAATAATCTAACTAATCTAGGTCTAACTATCTACGTAATAGGGGAATTTAGATCTAAACAATTGTAAATGACAAGAATTGAAATTGACAAATAGCTATTTTATTTATCAAACTAATTAAGAACAATGATTCTAAGAGTTTAATCTAAAACAAGAATTGAATTGAAGCTAAACTAAATTAAAAACAATTAAATCTAGATCTAGAATTATCTATATTTTTAGGTCTAATTAGCTACCATTAACAAAGAGTCAAGCTCTTGTTTTTATACTTTCAGATCCAAAAATCGTGCATGGGCTTGGAGCCATGTTTTGGGATAGAGAATTAGGCCCAAAACCCAATTCTTTCAGTCCAAAAAGGCCTCTTCAGCTGCAGTTGGCTTCAATAGACTTTTCGTCCACTTTTGCTCCTCTGATTGGGTCAAGGCTTAGACCATTGGAAAGTTCTTTCCAAGACGGTCGTTTTGACATAAGGTAGGCCTAATTCCGAGGTCTGAGTCTAAAGAAACGGCCTTCGGAAGTTCTGCTGACTTTGTGTGCTGTTTCTGCCCACATCGACTTTTCAGGTTTTGACCGGGCTTTAGAAAGGCTTTGTCTTCTTGAATCTTGTCCTTTAATCACAGAACTCCTTAGCAACCGACCTTTGCTCCTTTATCTCACTAAACTGGCACAATTCTGCACATAATGGACTTTGAAGCCTGAAATGCATAAAAACACGTAATCAGTATTAACTCTTAATTATTACTCATAATTGGTCTAAAAGTATGACTGTTACAGGGTTAAAACTACAATTTTGGGCTCTTATCAGTGTCCATATTGGAACCTCTACAGGTGTAGGGTCTTCAGTTTCTATTACAGTATTTGATATGGTTTCATTTTCATCTTCTGTTTGCGGGTGGTCTTCTGGCATAGTTACTTTGTTATCAACTACTTTCCCTAAACGAAGGGTAGTGACTGCCTGTAGGTCCCCTTGGTTTATATTACCATTATAGTGAATACTGTTTATTTCAAAGGCGATGTTTGTTAACTTAGGATTAGGCACTACTTGACCTGGAAACACGCCTGTTTGGTTATTATTTTGGTTAGGAGACATGTCAATAACCTTTTGGCACAAAGACTGCATCATTTGCATCGTTTGTTTCATCATATTAGAGTTTTGATCATGCTGATCTTTCATCAAGTTGGAGTTTTGTTGCATAATTTTATTTTATTTTTCCAACAAGGTCACTACTAATTTGTCTGTAGATGGTTGAACTGGAATTAAGGCTTGTTGAGCGTTCACGTCTTAATGTTGATAGTTCTGGGTCATGGGCACTAAACCTCTATTCTGGTCACCTAAGTTTCCTTGTCCTTGATGTTGAGTTAACTGGTTGAAGTGTGATGGTTGTGATAGTGGTTGTGCATAGACAAGAGGACAATAGAAGTCTGAATGCTCAAGACTAAAACAGTCATTATAACGAGTAGATTTAATGTTCATGACTGGAGTGGGTTGTTGTTGAACAGAGATGGCATCTACCTTTTTAGTGAGGGCATCGATAAGAGTTTTAAGCTTGGAATCAGGTTTAACCTCAAAAGAAGGAGTAGAGCGGGAAGAGTCGTTACCCCAATTGTTGTTCCTCTTAGATTGATCCTCTAAGAATGTATAAGCCTCCAAAGGCTCCTTTACTAAGAAAACTACCCCTAGTCATGATATCTAGAACCTCCTTATGACGATGTGAAAGCCCCTTGAAGAAAGCACGAACAAGCGTGTCTTTCGCAAGATTATGATGCGGGCATTCAATGAGAAGATCAGTGAAACGATTCCAGGCCTTTGAAAAAGATTTATGAGGATTATGGCAGAAGAAATGAATCTTATGAAGCATTTCATCTGTCTTTAGTGTTGGGTAAAACTGTTCTATGAACAATTGAACAAGTTGAGCCCATGAGTCCATAGAGTTTGTCATTTGGGCAGTTAACCAAGACGCCGCCTTGCCGGCTAGGGTGAAAGAAAATACCCTAAGTTTAACTTGATTCAGACTTACGCTAGATAATGGAATGTAGTGAGAACTTGTTCTATCCAACGCATATGCTGGTAAGGCTTCTCGTGGTCTAAACCATGAAAAACCGGTAACAAGTTAAATATATTAGGGAGAATTAGAAAATCCCCCACTAGGTCTGCAAGAACGATGCACGACTTAAGGCCATCGTTTAGGGCTTTGTAAAAATCAGAGAGAGGAGTCTCTTGTTCTTTAGCCATTGATGCAGGTGTAGTGTGTGAAATTCTAGATAGGCATGTGGTATTTATGTCTACGAAAAATAAGCCTGATTATACTAGAATTAAAACTCCTCTGACAGAAGAGGCAAAGAGTGGAAGAAGGAGTACCTGAATGCCTCCTTGCTACGCGTTTGAATAACATCTTGTATACGCGATCTCATTGTTTGTATGATGTTAGAAACACTGAATAACTTGAAGAAATGAAAGCTTGGACTGACCTGTGAAAATCGGGCTGCTCCAGAAGAGGGCGTGGGTCACGCTCAGAATTTGCCTATGAAGGACACAGGTCGCGCTCGTGCCTGAGGCAATTTTCAGTGAGTTGAGCACGGGGGGAGCTCAGAATTTGCCTGTGAAGGGCGCGGGTCGCGCTCAGGTGGAACTCAAGTTATAGTGTTTTGAGCGCAGGTTGCGCTCAAACTTTGCCTTGTATGGGCGTGGGTTGCGCAATCCAAAAAATTTGAAATTTTTACAGTAGTTTTCTAAGATGTTTATCAAGTAGCCTGTAAATTTTCAGATCAATCAGAGCTATGAAAGTCCTTCTACTGCCCTTCAAAGTTTGTGAAACAGTTTTTGAACATAATACCAACAACTGAATGGTTAACTAATCAAAACAGAAAAAAAAATCGCCAAAAGTTTATTGGAGACTCCTAACAGATCATGGGTATTCCTGTAAAAAATTTAGAGCAATTGGAGTTCTACAAACCCTCCTCATCGGCTGTTGTTCCATAAATTAAGTGTTTGCAAAACTGCAGAACCACACTGGAAACAATCCACTAGTTAGGAGTTTAAAACAAATAAAAAACTCGTCAAATTTTTACTGAAAACTCTTGACTTAGGATAGATACTCCTGTAAAAAGTTTAGAATTTTTGGAATTGCCTAAGTAACCTTACTTGTTTGTTTTTCAAAAACTTACAGTTTGAAAACCGAAATGCAGCAAGGTAAAGATCATATTTGTTCACAAGGTAAAACAGTTAGGAAAATTTTGAAAATATTCCAGTAAATCAATAACACGTTAAATATTATACATGAAAATTTTGAAAATTTTCAGAAATTTAAAAATACCTTTACTGCAGTATTCTTCGCTGTGATTCCGCAGACACAAGGGAGGGCGGCGCTCTGTGCTTAAAATAGTGAACAATATCGAAAATATGAGAAAAAAGAAAGAAAAATAAAAAGGGTTGGTGGGTAGAGAATGGGGGATTGCCCCTTGAATTCAAGCAATTGAATTCTTGTCTTGAACGAGACTAAGATGGCAGCGGTGCCATTTGATAACCTGTAAAACCTCAACTAGATTACTCTAACTTTATTCTTACGATATCAATTATTTATTTCCTACTCTCACATATATATTCATGCAATATATAGAGTACAGAATCGTTCCACTCTTAAACTAGCAAGACATAAGTGAATTCAATTAATCAAACACAAGGAACAATGGTGAGAGTAATGTGTGATGTGAAATTTTTATTCTAGGATTATACTATGGATTCAAATAACTCTAAATTAACTAAACTAATAAAAATATAGATGAATCAAATATGGAGAAAGCTAGAGAGTGATTGAAATCCACTTTTTAAGTTCTTAACATGCTAGCATAGATTTGTATAGAAAACCCTAGTCTAAATACTCTCACACAAGATTAAAATATAAAGACTATACCTTTAATGATCCCTAATTACTTTATACTATCTCTAGTCATAAAATAATTAGCATGAGAGAAAGCTTGTTCGTATTCTCATGGCAAACTCACTATTCTCTAGTTTAGGTTAAACTATTCTTATATCTAAGTCAAGAAAAACATAAACTTAAAATCTTAAGCAACAAATATATACTAACAAATCAAGTCCTCTCAAACCTTTCATTTAACTCCCTCTAATGGAAGTTTAGCTTTGATTCATGGGACTATCACGAACAAAATAATGAAAAGAATACATAATAGAAAGAGAACCAATTGAATTGAATAATAAATAAGCTTTTATTAAATGGTTCTAATGGAGGCTACAAAGCTAAATCTAAATTAAAACAAGGTAATAGAAATAATTACTTGAATTCTAAAACTAATTGTGATTCTAAATAATAATCTACTTTGTTCTAACATTAATTAATTGAAGGTAAAAACTAGATAAAAAAACAAGCTATTCTAACTAATTAATGAAGTCTAACCTAATTTTCTAATCTAGATATAAGTAATCTTAAGAGTTAAGTCTTCTCCATACAAATGGAGACTAGATCCAATTTTTCGTGCATGGGCTGAGGAGCCATGTTTTGAGCCGGAACATCGAGCCCAAAACCCAATTTCTTCAGTCCACAGAGGCCTTTTCAGCTGGATTTGACTTCCATAGACTTTTCGCCCACTTCTTCTTCTCTGATTGGATCAAGGCTTAGACCATTGAAAATCTCTTTCCGAGCCGGTCATTTTGATATAAGGTAGGCCCAATTCCGAGGTCTAAGTCAAAAGATACGGCCTTCAGAAGTTCTGCTGACTTTTGTGCGTTGTTTCTGCCCGCGTTGACTTTGACTTTTCAGCTTTAACCGGGCTTTAAAATGGTTTTTTCTCCTTGAATCTTGCAAATAGCATTGAAGATGAAGATCAACAATTCACAAGTCTGTACCTTGCTAACAACATTTAATGGTTTAGTTGAGATGTACGCAATAGTAAGGAGATATTAATATATTTTTAAATTATCTCGATCGAAGTGCACCCACAATCATGAGTTTGATTATTTGTCAAACTTATATTGGTTTATGAACCCCTCTCTTGTTTCATTTGAGTGCCTCATAGTTATTGACACATGAATAGTTTTATGACATCTAAAGCTTTATGACATTGAAAGCGCTTCTATTGAGTACATATCCATCTAGAGTTAGATTTGGAGGTTAAATTTGACGCAAACTTGATTAGCTCATAGTAGGTTTCATTTTTTTGATTTGTTATTTTCTAGAGGAAAATTTAATTTTTTATTCAATATACATCCAAATGATAAAGTTATATTAATTTATTTATTTTTGCTTAATCTATTTCAATAGATCATTATATATGGTCTTTTTTTGAAGAGGGATAAAAGGAAGATGTCATCCCCGGATGTAACCTTATCCTAGATGAAAATACTTATTGTCAACTTAATTGTAATCAAATATCACATTTATCAAAAAAAAAAAAAAATTAATACATTTAATAACATAGATAGAAATGAATGAAATACTATACATATATTTATCAAAAAAAGGAAAAGAAATTTTATTCATTTAATAACATAAATAGAAATGAATGAAATACTAACATTAGAAATTTAGAAATCATCTTAAAATCCTTCTTCCATCATATTAAATATATCATAAATGGCATTATTACACCATGAGTTGTCCGTGAATATTTCCTTTTTACAATACATGTCCAAATCTGGAACCAAATGTCCATCCCGCAATAAAAGTCCAAAATACTATCTCAAAATAAGTCCAGTCCATATTTCAAATTCAATTCTATACATTGAATAATAATATCTTTATCTTTATATATATTATAGACACTCTTCAATAGAGGAAGCATTTCTAGAGTGTCCACGTGTCATGGCTAATTAAGAAAAAATAGGAGAAAAAAATGTGTTAAGAGTCCTACGAAATTAAAACACTGCGAAAAGAGACCCATATCCTTACATATATATTATAGATATACCCTCACGAATCTATTTTTTTAGAGCACTCGCATAGACTTAAATTTTTTCTAAACTCTATTACTAATTATGAAAAAGTATGATATAAATAAGGAAACAATCCTATATAGAGTTTCACAGAGTCTCTAATTTTTCCTAAACGCTATAGCTAATTACAAAAAAACAATCCCATCTAGAGTTTCACAGAGGCTACAAGTTTTCCTAAACAATATTGCTAATTGAATAATTACGAAAAAAATAGGAGACAAAGAACTAAATTTCTAAAAACAATAGTTTCCACCGAAAACGATTATCCTAATAAAACCCTTTCGATTTGATGCGCCATCCATTGGGGGATTTAGACATTTATTCATACTTAAGGATTCCAAAAATCATAATTTTGGCCACAATAATTACGACATATTCCAATTAAATTTATGAATTTATAACTTTTCAACACCATAATGTAATTTCCAAATTTATAAAATACACACACACACACACACACATATTCGGCGGAATAACGAGATTCAGTTAAAGTAGACGTTGGACTTAAATAAATTATATACCAAACCAAAACAAATTACATGTGGAAAATTAAATTATACAAAAAATAACATCACAAAATATATAATAGAAAATGAAAAAAAAAATTTGGCAAACTAATAATGACAAATATATAACATCACCATAATGATCGAAGACGCTGAAGCAAAGGCAGAATGGGACTTTCCTCTGAATGCAAAGGTGAGTATCATCATTTCCAATGGAGAGTGGAATGACGCGGTCAACCTGATGCAGTCTCACACCTTACGGGAGGTTATTAGAGCAGTGGACATCAATACCCATCTTGCACAGGATCAAGTAGTGTGGACGCCTCACCCAAGGGGGGCTGTTTACATCACACAGTGCTTATCCGGCCCTCTCACCAGTCAAGGACAAGAAAAGATGGCACAAGCTGGCATGGGGTAAGTGGGTGCTACCGAGACACTCATTCACTATATGGCAGCTGTTTTCGCAAAGTCTCCCGACTCAAGATAGATTGGTGCAAAGGAAAATCCTACTTTCTTCATCTTGTTGCTTATGTAATAACAGCCGGGAATTTTCAGGACATCTGTTCTTTGAGTGTCCGTATTCCAAGGAGATCATCTCTAGAGTCAAACGACTTCTTGGTATTGTCACTGATAGCGAGAGCGACTAATTGAGGAGTGGTCGTCGATTCTGCGGCTATGCAAACAGGCAGATGTGGGAGAGGTATACAAGGTTTTTTTCTGCGCTGCTGCAGCCTATATTTGGCGGGAAAGGAATGAACGCAGATTTCAGCACTCTACCAAACCAGTGAAGAGGATATACGAGAAATTGGTCAGAGATACAAGGAATTATTTGCAAGTCCTAAGACCAGAAATGGATGATACGGTCAGAGCAAGGAACCTATTTCAGCGACTCAACCTTGAAACCAAATACAAGAAGCAAAGGCAAACCGAATGTGTTTGGAGACCTCCAAGTGGCAACCGAGTGAAAGCAAACACAGACGAAGCCTTGAGCAGTAACAGTGCGGGCCAAGGAGGGATTATAAGAGACAAAGAGGGACAAGTGGTAGCCTGGGTTGATGGCGATGGAGGCCCCTTTGTCGGTGATGTTCCAGGAAATCAAAGCTATCGACATATGCCTGCAAAGATGTCTCGATGAAGGTTACAAGGAAGTGGAGGTCGAGTCTGACTCATTGAGAGCTGTGAATGCAATCAACAAGCTAGAGAAACCTCCTTGGTTCTGTCTTGACATGCTTAAAGCTATAGAGATGAAAAGAGACAGATTCACTTATATATCCTTCTCTCATGCTTATAGAGAAGTGAACCGAGCTGCGGACTATCTAGCTTCTCTTCATGACGCATCTAGTTCCGTTGTACATTTTGTTCCCCCTTTAGATCATAGATTACAATGTATTGTAAATGGCAATTAAGTGGGCAAATCTATTTACTAAACTTGATTAAATCAATCTGGTGAGAGGGTCGCCTAACCTAGCTTAATTTGGAAAATATATATATATATATATATATATATATATATATATATATATATATATATATATATATATATCTTGCATAAAACTAACGTCAAAGAACAATTAATGGGGAACCGAAAATTGGATGCAAATGCATCGTACTAACCTCAAATAATATTTAATCGGGAATTGGAAACTGGATGAAACTATAAGCATTAAACTAATCTTAAAAAGTAATTAATAGAAAATCGGAATATGGGTACAACTGCATTAAAATAACCTCAAAGAATAATTAACAGTAAATCAAAACTTGAATGCAAATGCATCAAACTAACATAAAAAAATAATTGTCGGGAAATTAGAAACTAGATGCAAATGCATTGAACTAACCCTCAAAGATTATATTAACAAGAAATCGGAAACTGAATGCAATTGCATTGAACTAACCTTAAAGAAAAATTAATTATAAATTGGAAACATGATGCAAATGCGTGGAACTAATCTTAAAGAATAATTAACGGGAAATCGGAAACTGGATGCAACTGCACTGAACTAATCTTAAAAAATAAACTAGATGCAAATGCATTGAACTAACCTCAACAAATAATTAACGGGAAATCAGAAACTGGATACAAATTCATTGAACTAACCTCAAACAAAAATTAATGAAAAATTGGAAAATATATGCAAATGCATTAAACTGAACTCAAAGAACAATTAGCAGGAAATTAGAAATTGGATACAAATGTATTGAACTAACCGCAAAGAATAATTAATGAGAAATCGTAAACTAGATGCAACTGCATTGAACTAACCTCAAAAAATAAATAACGTGAATCGAAAATTGGATGCAACTGCATTGAACTAACCTCAAAATATAAATAACAGAAAATCAAAAACTAGATGCAAATGCATTGAACTAATCTCAAAACATAGTTGGATTATATGTTGTGGGAATGTCTTGATAAATATAGTTTTGTATATATATATATTATAGCTCTACCCTCTTCAATTGTGGAAGCGTTTCTATAATATCCACGTGTCATGACTAATTAAGAGAAAGTAGGAGATAAAATAGAAAACAAATATTTATCTTTATCCTTAAATATATATTGTATTGTTCGAAACTCCTTGCTATTCAAGTAGCTTCAATATGAACTTCGCCTTATTAGGCAATCTCACAAAATTCCAATAAAACTTCTATTATTAAACAACAAAATGAAGTTGAAATGTTTTATCAAAGGCGAGTTTTTTTTTTTTAATTGAGAGTGAGATTTTCACGTTATAAGAAATTGGATGAGTAATCAATATAATATTAATATATAATAGTTCTGCATAGTTATAAATATTTTTCAGAATAATTAATATAACAACACTGCCCGACCCGTTCGTAGATAATCTTTGAAGATTCCACATAGTCAGTCATGCATAATTTAAAGAATAATTAACGAGAAATCGGGAATTGGATAATCTTCGATGATCCCACATAGTAAATCAAACATAATTTATTTTTATGTCATGTTTAAGGAAACTACAGATGGATCAGTAGAAGTTGGTATTACACACCACATTAGATAGTTAAAAAAAATCGGAAACTCGATTCAAATACATAACTGAGCTCAAAAAGTAATTAATGGGAAATCGGAAACTATATGCAAATGCAATAAACTAACCTCGAAAAGTAATTAGCTAGAAATCGAAAATTGGATGCAACTACATTAAACTAACGACAGAGAATAACTAATAGGAAATTAGAAATTTGATCAAATCCTTGAAAAATATTTAACGAGAAATTGGAAACGGTATGCAAATGCATCAAACAAAACTCAAAAAATAATAATTAATGGGAAACCAAAAACTAGATGCAAATGCATTGAACTAACCTAAAAAAATAATTAACAGAAGATCAAAAACCGAATGCATTGAACTAACCTCATAGAATAATTGGTGGAAAATTAGAAACTAAATACAAATGCATGGAAATAACCTCAAAGAATTGTTAACGGGGAAATCAGAAACTTGATGTAATTGCATCAAACTAACCTCAAAGCATAAATAATCATAAACTAGATGCAGATATATTAAACTAACCTTAAAGAGTTATTAACGAGAAATCGAAAACTAGATGCAAATGCAATAAACTAATCTCAATAACTAATTAATGAAACATCGAAAAATTTATGAAACTGCACTGAACTAGCCTAAATAAATAATTAACGGGAAATTATAAATTTGATCTAACTGTATTGAACTAACATCAAAAAATAATTAACAAGAAATCGGAAACTTGATGCAAATGCATTGAACTAACCTCAAAGAACAATTAACATAAAATCAAAAATTGGATACAACTGCATTGAATTAACCTCAAAGAATAATTAATGGAAAATAAAAAACTTGATACAATTGCATTAAGCAAAAATTAGAGATTAACTAACGGGAAATCATAAAGTTGATACAATTGTATTGAACTAACCTCAAATAATAATTAACAGGAAAATGGAAATTGGATGCAACTACATTGAATTAACCTCAGAGAATATTAATAGAAAATCATAAACTTGATGCAAATGCATTGATCTAATAACCTTGAAACATATTTGTATTATATGTAAGGGGAATATAATGTCTCAACAAATATAGTTTTGCATTTTAAGTAGTGTTTATCATATTTCTTTTATTATGATTGGGAATGTCTTGCTATTCAAGTAGCTTCAATATTATCTTCCCTACATTGGCCATTCTCACAAAACTTCAATCAAACTTTTATTATTAAACAAAAAGAAGTAGATGGGTTTTATCAAGGTTTGGTGCTTCCTTTTTATAGAGAGTGGTGCAAGAAATTTGAATGACTGATTAATATAATTTTCATATCTTATAGTGTTGTATAGTTACTAATACTTTTTAGAATAATTTAATATAATGGCACCCATTCGTAGGACGGGTTTGAAAGCTAGTATATATATTATAGCTCTACCCTCTTCAATTGAGGAAGCGTTTTGTATGCTCTCTTATTACAACCTATGATATCACTTGTCTTCAGTCCTTCCTCTTCTCTCTTGTTTTTATTCTCTCTTGTCCTTTTCTCTTTGGTTAGTGACATGGTAGAGCGCTTTATGGAAGTTTTCATGGATGATTTTTCTATCTATGGAGACTCCTTCACAGATTGCTTGTCAAACCTATCTAAGGTTTTGACACGGTGTGAAGAAAAAAGCCTCGTTTTAAATTGGGAAAAGTGTCATTTCATGGTGAAAAAGGGCATAGTACTAGGTCACATTGTATCTAGTGATGGCATCAAAGTAGATAAGGCCAAACTAGATAAGATAGCGACTCTACCTATACCACGGACTGTCCGTGATATTAGAGCCTTTCTAGGCCATGCAGGTTTTTATAGGCGCTTTATTAAAGATTTCTCGAAAATAGCTAGGCCTTTAACTAATCTGCTTTTAAAGGATGCCATCTTTGATTTTAATTTTAACTGTAAGCAGGCTTTTGAAACTTTAAAAGCCGCCCTAACCTCTGCACCAATTATACAGCCTCCCGATTGGTCTAAACCTTTCGAACTCATGTGTGATGTTAGTGATTATGCAGTTGGTGCTGTCTTGGGACAGAAACTAGATAATAAGTCCACAGTTATTTATTATGCTAGTAAAACCTTAAACGATGCTCAACGGAATTATACAACTGCTGAAAAAGAATTCTTAGCTGTCATTTATGCTTTAGATAAGTTTCATCCTTATTTGGTTGGTTCTAAAACTTTAGTTTACACGGACCATACAGCCCTTAGGTACCTTCTTGCAAAGAAAGATGCTAAGTAGAGATTAATCCGATGGATTCTTCTCCTGCAAGAGTTCACATTAGAAATAAAGGACAAAAATGTAGTTGCCGACCACTTATCTAGACTTACAAATGACGATGATAGTGATTCTAAGTCCATACCAGACTCTTTTCCTGATGAGCATTTGTATGCTATTTTTTCAGCACCATGGTATGCTGACATTGTAAATTATTTAGCGGCTTATGTTATTCCTTATGATTGGTAAAGAAATGAACGTAAGCAGTTCTTGGCCAGAGTTAAGTTATATTACTGGGATGAGCCCTACCTTTTTAAGTATTGTGCGGATCAGATTATTCGTCGTTGTATTCCCCAGTGGGAATATAATGAAGTTCTATCGTTCTGCCATGACAAAGAGTGTGGTGGCCATTTTAGTAGAATGAAAACAGCCGCTAAAGTTCTTCAATGTGGATTTTATTGGCCTACCCTTTTTAAGGATGCCCAAGTGCATTGTAAGACGTGTATTCGTTGCCAACAACTTGGGCAAATCACGAAGCGTAATATGATGCCATTAAATCCAATCATGATAGTAGAAATTTTTGATGTTTGGGGCATTGATTTCATGGGTCCCTTCCCTGTTTCCCACGGTTTCATTTATATTCTAGTTGTTGTGGACTACGTGTCTAAATGGATAGAGGCCATGGCTTGCCGTAGCAATGACCATAAGACGGTTGTATTTTTTTATTAAAGAGTATATTTTCTGTCGTTTTGGCATTCCTAAAGCCATCATTAGTGATGGTGGAACACATTTTTGCAACAGAGTTGTTACATCTCTAGTGAAAAAGTATGGAGTTACACACAAGGTAGCAATTCCTTATCATCCACAAACTAGCGGACAAGTAGAAGTTTCTAATAGGAAAATCAAAAAGATTTTAGAAACAACTGTAAATCCTGATAGGAAAGACTGGTCGAAGCGTCTATCGGATGCCTTATGGGCGTATAGGACGGCTTTCAAAACTCCTATAGGTATGTCTCCCTTTAGACTTGTATTTGGGAAACCTTGTCATCTGTCCGTTGAATTAGAGCACCGTGCTCTGTGGGCTATAAAAATCCTTAACTTCAATATTGATGAGGCGGGTGTCAAACGCAAGTTGCAATTGAATGAGCTTGAAGAAATACGTAGTGATTCTTACGATCTCGCGAAGGATTATAAAGCTAACATGAATCGTGTTCCTGATAAGCAAATATTGCACAAAGAGTTTGTGGTCGGTCAAAAGGTCTTGCTTTACAACTCCTGTCTACATATTTTCCTAGGGAAACTAAAAACCCGTTGGTCTGGTCCTTTTCTAGTTACTGAAGTCACCCCTTACGGGGCAATCACCTTGGTAAATCCCAAGGACAACAATACCTTTCAAGTCAATGGCCAACGGTTAAAACATTTTCAAGAGCTTTTGTCCCCTGATGTAGAGGAAGTCATTTTACAGGACCCTGTCTATGAGGACTGACCTTTGTCATTTGGTGTACTTCCTTTCACTTCCATATAGTGGTAAGTGCACCATTCAGGTAACCGGGCCCTCCCTATGGAGTGTGTGGCTGTAAGTACCGGATCCTAAGTCCACGTTTCACATAATTCACGTTTTCCACTTTTGCATGTTTTCTCGATTTTTGAGTCATGTTCCTCAATGGGGTGAATTATGTATTTATTGTTTTTCGTTTTTCTTATAATAAACTATTATAAAAATTTAAAAAAAAATCTAAAATCATAGAAATAGCAATCCAACAAGTCTTGGGAATCTGACTTTAAACGACCCACGTTTAAAACAAATTTTGTGTTTAAAAATTTGTTTGGGGGTGGGCAATCGGTCTTTCCATCTAGATTGCTCGAACTTTCTATTTGTGTTGCTTAGGCCCGTTAGTTGTAGTTCATTCGGGTTGACGTTATCTATAACTTAGATTTCCTTCATTCGCATAACTTACGTCACACACGCACTTCGAGGCATTTTTCCACCTTCTTATACGTCACCCATGGTTGGAATTGAGTGTTTTATGGATCATTGGATTGGAAATTCTCTACTGATCATTTCCATAACCCATTCGCCAAAATCGGACCAGTAACAAAGCGGCAAATTGAATTTGAAATTGCGCGAAATATCGAAAAAGTCTGGAATTCGATTTGGGCTTGGGCCCAAACCGCACACACGTGCGTGGCACATGCGTCTCCTTCCTTCCCAAAATGCAAACAGTCGTGTTTCCTTTTCCATCCCGCCAGTTAACAAAGTTTAAAGGAAAACCTAACAACCAAAAATTAAAAAAATTAAAAAAAAATAATAAAAAAACACCTATCTACACCACGCCCATTGTTAACCACCAGCCCGAGTTCTCTCAAACAAATTTCCCACACCACCGAAAACAGCCGCCAATTCAAGCTTCCAACCTGCCACCATACCCACCATCGCCACCACCATTATTTTTAGTTTGTTTTTCATCAAACTCGCCTCCTCCACCGTCTACAAAACCATTGTTTGTTTCAAAAACTTCAATGGCGCTACGACGAAGAATTTTGCCGGAATAAGCATTTAGGCCCGACCGTTTCACGCCATTTTACGCGGCGGAGATGATTAGGAGGGATTGGAATGGACTGTGGTACTCGACTGAGGAGTTCTATCACTACAATTTGGTAGAACAGTTTTATAAGAAGCGAGAATTGGAGGGGGATAGGATTTTCATTAAGGTAGCAGGAACGAGGAGGGAAGTAACGAGACAGTTGTTGGCTGAGCTGTTAGGCATTACGCCTGAAAGCAACCTAGAAACTACCATTTAGGAATCCCAGTATACTGGAGTTCCTGCTTTGATGAAAGATACTGCCGTGGACGGTGAATACAATCCGAAGTTCTCATTCGTCCGCCCGATCAAGTCGAGAACCAACCAAACCGATCAGAGCTTCGGTGGATTGGTAGGAACTTCTCGGGGAAAGAAAAAGTCGGTGACATCGGTCCGCAATGTCCGCATGTTCTCGGATTTTGCAAATTAATAAATATAATTTCTGTATCCTTGAGTTAATTTTAAATGTGATTAGAGGGATTGGGAGCAGCTTGCGCCCCTTCGGTATTGATCACTAAGATCATGTTGTCTTTTAGAGTCGCCGCAAAATCTGCTCCTATTAAGATCAAATTGCATTCTAATGCAAGTATTTATCTGGATTGCATCCAAGAGACTTGGCCGTTAATGCAAGGAAATGTAGTTGAGTTGGAGGATGAAATGGAAGATATGACATGTCCGGATGAAGATGCATTAGATAGTTGTAGTTCTAATTTAGAACGCATGCAAGTGCCGCGAACCGCTTTTGCGTTTATATGGTATTTGTGAAGATATCCGAGATAGACAGATTGTAGTTGAAATAAACAAACAAACCTTGGACGAGAGTTAAAATGCTTTCGAAAGGGTCGAGGAAGATATCTTGTCTAACATGGAGACTATCCACTAAGCGTCCACCAAGCCCACTATGCAGTACTCAGGAGAGAGATGGAAGCACGGCACTTGTTCCGAATAGAGATGCTACGACACATGCCACCCTTGGAGGGTTCTGTTTCAGATGAGTCTGAGAGGCATGAACGCCATCGCCGGGAAAGAACAGATGGCATGAGGTAATTCATCACTCGGGACCAATCTCCATCTCGGGTCCAAAGCTTCATCACGTGGCTAGGTGTTTCGAAGAATGTTGTGTTTTGATGTTATTTTGTCTTTATTTATTTTATGGTTTTATTAGTTCGGATATTAGTTCAGTAATTAAATTAGAATTTGGGTTTGATGTTGTTTGAATTACATTTTTTTTAATATAATTTTGGTTATGTTCAAATTGTGTGTGTTTTTATCACCAATCCCACCTTCCCGAATCATTTAGGGGTGGTATTATTTCACCCTAGCACAATTCGTTATATGCTCATCTTTTGTAAAATTGTTTTGGAGTGAGGGTTGACAATTTGGCCGATATCGGCATATCTATAATTATATGTGATGGCAACATGAAATTTATGAGAATTTAGAAGTTACTATTCTAGATTCAGCATAAGATATATTACATTTAGAATAGAATCCAGAATATGGGTTGTTTCCGTTTTCGGTTTGGAAACTTGTTGTTTCCGACAATTGCCTTAAAAAATTTTGGCAACTTGCCGAATCGGTTTAGGAACCCAAACCATATATAAACTTCATTCATTCTCCACACAAAACTCACATCTCCCACATTCAACCATCACCCTTCACTCCCACGTTTTCCCTTCTTTTCCTTCTCACATTCCGCGGTTCAGCAACTCAGAGCGCACCAGCCTTCCTGTGGAGCGCCACTTGCGCCTTAAGTACTGCCACAAATTCTAGTCAGAGCGCACCCGCACCTGCGCCCAACACAAGCACACCTGCGTTTAGAGTATTGTAACTCAAAAACCATCAGAGCGCACCTGCGCCCCATACGAGCGCCACCTGCGCCCAAGTGCCTGGAAGTCCAATTCTTCGGAGCGCTACCTGCGCCCCATCTGAGCGCACTTGCACCCTGATTTCTGTAGACGCAAAATTTCTGATTTTGGGTGAGTTGTTCCAGGATCGTCGCAGCTATTCCAGAGAGTAGTTTTGAGATGACATCTCCTATAGTCATTCTTGAACAGTCGTTCGAAGACTTGATGGGAACCGATACCTATGGAGCATCGTTTCGCGAGCGGATCGTGCAGTTAGGATGGCGGCATCTTCTGGTGAGGGATGACGATTCTTTTTCACCTCAGCTAACTGAATTTTTCTATAATCATATTACATTCTATTGTAACCAAGAAGGAGAACAAAAATTTTCCCTTGCAATTAATGACACGACTATAGAATTCAGTAAGTATTTGGTAGCTTTGGTTTTGGGATTGCTCTTTCCTAACCCTATGTTCACGTGGGGGTATATGACCGATAACTCATACCTCTATGAATATGCATATTTCCATGAGTATTATGGAGGAGGGGTATTTCGTGTCATGGACCAAGGGCGATATAGCATAGCCCTTGGTAGCCTATCTCTCAACGTAGGTACAACCATGTTATTCATTATGATGAATATTTTAGAGGAACGACAGTTTACTTCTGCCAATAGTACCGCTGGTGACGTTTTTCTTGCTTTAGCTAAAGGACGTCGCCGATATGACATTCCCCGAGTTTTAGTGGCTACTCAAAAAAGAGCCCATACCATGAGGCATAAGTATCTTCTTATGCCTATTTTGGTTGGCCGCATTATGCGCGGTTGCTTACCGGAATTCTGTACCCAGTTCACGGATTAGAAAAAGGTTGAAATCATGAGACCCACCAATCGCGTAGTAAGATCATTCCGAGCCATGACTTGGCTGGGATGGCAGGTGCAACCTCATTTGGTTGCCCCTTACACCCCATCAGACCAAGTAACACTCGAGAGATTAGCAATGGTTGATGATACACGACGGAAGGCGTGACAAGTTGTTATGGCATGGCAGGATGCGAAACAACCTCGCCCCTTTGAAAGAGAAGAGAATGACGAGTAAGCGGGAGTGCAGGTAAGTTTTTATTTCCAGTTAGTGTCTGTTTATGTCCCAAGCAAGTAATTTCTTACTACCCCATAATGGGTGGAACTCCTATAGAGTTGCATCAGTTTTTATTTTCTATATTAGTATGTTATAACTTTGTTTTGCAGATGTTCCTGAATTTCACGCGCTTTAATGGTATTTTTCCTACCCTCTTTATTTAAAATACTTTGAGGACAAAGCAAGCTTCTTGTTTGGGGGGTGCATAGAAACACTATTAGAATATAGATATGTATAATATGCATTTGTTTTCTAGTTAAAATTTCAAAAATTCAAAAATATAAATAAATAAGTTTATGTTATACACTTAGGAATATTGGTATTGTTTTCTTTCTCTATGCTCTTAATAATCTAGAAGTCTCACGTAGCTTTTGCATTAGAATAATTTTTAGAAACTTAGGTTAATATGTAGGTAATAATCTTTGCATCTATCTATAAATATATTACATGAGTATCTATGATTGTTAGCGATAAGTTTCAAATCTAGGCTAGAGTACTTATTCTACAAATCCTGTAAGAATATAGCCTAAAGCCTTATATGAGCTTAAACATTTGAGAAATGACACAAGGGAGAAGTAAAATCCGGATAGAGAAATCACACGCCCACTTGCTTGATCACTATACCATATCCTAAGCGAGAATTTAGGCCCTCTTTGGATCGATATAGCGAGAAATTCAACCCTTATGAAATTATTTTCCGCTAGTAAGCCCCTCCGAGCCTTCCTTAGCCTTTTAAACCCCAAATTCATTTTAGCCTTTCATAAAACAAAAAAAAAAAAAAAAAATATATATATATATATATATATATATATATATATAAATAAAAAAATCAACCTACCCAAGTTAAAATAAGTCTGAGAATAGGATGAGTGAAGAAAGAAGAAGAGAAAAACCTGTGCAAACAAATATTAGTTAGTTCCTTCAGAAAATAAAGAAAAGAAAGTTTCCATCCAAATGAAAAAAATAATAATAATAAAATAAAATAAAATAAAATAAGAAACAAATAAAAGAAAATAAAGAGTTAGAACTCCAAAAATAGAATCAAAGGAGTCAAAAGCCAAAGAAAAAGAAAAATATGGCTAAGGATGGAAACAAAGTGTAGAAGCAAAAGTGAATAACAAGGTTTTCTCTAGTTACATAATACGAAGACTCTATTATCTCAGACTTGGTCTTTTTGAATATCCATTTCCTTCCTTATTAAACCATCTCCTAAACCCCGCAACACCTAATAAAGACCTCTAGCTCAATTAGGAATAGGTTAGTGTGATAGTAAGTGACAGATGTGTTTGATCGACTCCGGCTTCCTTGTGTGTCATTGAGTTATAAGGTAAAGTGTGCCCACTGCACACTGGAGTAGCGAAACTTGAGCGGAAAAATCAGAGTGGTTTTTGTCTTGACATTTATGTGAGGACCTACTTAAGGATACTATTCCGAGTTTTTAGAAACGGACCTACTATTGCATTTCATAGTATTACTTATTGTATATATGTTTATTGTAGAAGATTGATTATTATGCATATATTAGATTAGGTTTCGACTTGATTATTCTATATTCATTGCTAGTGAGATGTATAGTTAATTTAGAGCATGAATAAGGAAACAATAGTTTTATTTCTTAGTCGTTGTAGTATAGATGAAGTTTGTGAGTACCTTCACTGGAAAACTCTCACGAGGCTATAACTCGTCCACTAGGGAATTCCTAGTGGTTTAAGGCCTTGTTGCATATGGTCAATGCAATCGCACTCAGCGAAACGAGGTTAGTTAGAACTCCATTTTTTGGTCACTTATTCTAATTTCTCATATTTGCTTGAGGACAAGCAAAATGCTGTTTGGGGGTGGTTTGATAAGAGCCCAAAACTGTAGTTTTAACCCCTTAATAATCATACTCTTAGACCAATTATGTGAGTAATAAATAAGAGTTAACACTGATTACGTGTTTTTATGTATTTCAGGCAGTAAAGTCAATTATGTGCAGAAATGTGCTACTTTAGCGAGATAAAGGAGTAAGGATTGGTTGCTAAGAAGTTCTGTGATAACGGCCAAGATTCAAGGAGACAAAGCCTTCGTAAATCCCGGTCAAAAGCTGAAAAGTCAACATGGGCAGAAATAGTGCATAAGTCGGTAGAACTTCCGAAGACCATATCTTTGGACTCAGACCTCGGAATTGGGCCTACCTTATGCCAAAACGACCGGCTCGGAAAGAGCTTTGCAATGCTTTAAGCCATGGCCAAATCAGAGGAGCAGAAATGGACAAAAAGTCTGTTGAGACCAAATCCAGCTGAAGAGCCCTTTTCGGACTGAAAATATTGGGTTTTGGGTCCGATTTTCTGGCCCAAAACATGGCTCCAAGCCCATACACGATTTTTGGATCTGAAGCATATAAAAACAAAAGTTTAGCTCTTTGAAAAATGGTAGCTAATTAGACCTTAAATATAGATAATTCTAGATCTAGTTTTAATTGTTTTTAATTAAGTTTAGTTTCATTTCATTCCTTGTTTTAAATTAAACTTGGAAAATATTGTTATTGCTTGATTAGATAAATAAAATAGTAGATTCTTGTTCATTTTGATTTTTGTCATTTACAATTATTTAGATCTAAATTCCTTTATTACTTGTTATTCATTTCCTATTTATTACCTGAGATTTCAATTATTGTTTAGTAAAATTGCATAAGATAGAAGTTTTATATGATGTCTAGTTTTAATTCAATGGGAAATGATAATAGTATGACTGAAGGCTAAACCTCCATTAGAGGGGGTTGAAGAAGCCTTGATGAAGCTTGATCCTTGTTAACTTAGAAATCGTCGTGAGAGTTTATTCCAGTCTAGAAGGTCGTTGATTCCCCATGAGAATGGGTGGACGACCTCACATGCTAGTTATTGATTGGTAGAGATGCCATGTATAATTAGGGATTAGAATTACTATTTTGATATGCGAAGCATTCAATTTGGATCACGATGAGTCTTTGTTAGTTGATTAAGTCGAGTTAAGGTGGATTCAATTCCCTTTAATTCTTTATCTAGATTCAAACCCTTAGCATTCTATCATTTTGTTATTCGTAACTTGTTAATTGAATTCACCTCGTAGTATAAAATTCCCCTCGTAAATCTCTCATTAGACTTTGGACTGATAAGTTGACACGAAACCATCGCATGCTAAAGAACTAGGAGTGGAACGAATCATTTACTCCCCTATATCTCAATAGGATTGAGAGTAAAAATGTCTTTGATAAATCTAGTAACAAAGCAGTTTTAGTTTTACTTTCGTTTAGAGTTTCATCGCTTTATTCATTAGTAAAACTATTCATTTTACGTATATCAGGGCGCACATAGAAGGACTGGTACCCCACACCGACGTCCTTGGTGCTTTTCTTGAGGAAATAGTGAGAAATGATATCGCAGCCGGTTATCTGGGGTTCGCCAGTTTTATTATAGGAATTTGCGGCATACATAGTCCACCAAAAATTCCCGATGCCTTGGCATGGGGGGATATTGAAATGATTACATACATCAATGTCCAGAAGGGTGAGGGGAAGCCGTAGACCGGCAATTATTTGACCCACCGTGACTACGAGGTACCCCAAATGGCAGGGAACCAGGTGGGGGTAATGCGTGGTAGATGGCATGTGCTCTAGGTTTATGCTAGTAGGAATGCCATAAGCAACCCTAATTGAGTCTAAATTAGGGCGGCGGCATCGAGATGGTGGAGGTAGCAGGGAACCTTGACGCCCCAAGGTGGATGGTACCATCACAGAGGTGGCAGGGGGTGGAGACGCTACCCTGAGGGATGGAGAAGA
Organism: Coptis chinensis; assembly: GCF_015680905.1. Lineage (NCBI taxonomy): Eukaryota > Viridiplantae > Streptophyta > Magnoliopsida > Ranunculales > Ranunculaceae > Coptis > Coptis chinensis. The sequence continues at coordinate 46,615,447 of NC_141456.1, forward strand.
GTCTGAATCGTCGAATTCGGTGGTCGACATCGGAAAGGTAAAGGAACAGACGCGAGATATGAACAAACCCAAATAACCAGTTCAAACTAAAATAAAGGGAGTTCAGAAAATGTACCGGTGGGAGCAAGGAAAGAGATGTTAAGCCTGAAAAGGATGCCAAAAAGTGGAAGGAAGTCGCCGGAAGAATAATGAAGTACACACTGACAAAAACCGATTAGAAATGAGAGAACGATGGCAGAACAAGAGAAGGAAAAGAAGGAAATGAGAAAGAGGAAGAAGGAAAGGGGTTTAAAAAGGGGAGGGGTAAAAGAGTAAATATGGAGAGGTGGTGAATTCGAGGAGTCAGAGGAACAATCCAGCCAGGATGAGACACATGGAGGCACGAGACACGAGGGCGGCTGCAAGCACGCGTGATGATTATAGTTCCCATCATGCACAAATCGAGGAAAGAAAGAGTGTGGGCGGTGGATAAAAAAGACAAGCGATGAAAGTTCTCGACCCCAGATCCTTTAATAGGACCGCGGAGTCAAGAAGGGGCATTTGTAGTGGCACAATGTGGGGAAGTAGACTAAGTCGGGCACGGCGCGGGATAGGATGCCGATTTTGAAGAAGAAAAAGGGGAGCACAGAATCGCGGATCATGGAACCCTAGATCGTGGACGTGGCATATGTACGGTAGGGGGGCGAACCGTGAGATGGGAGGACATGTGGACGGCTCAGAGAGAGAGGAGGAAGATATAAAAGGAACAGTGTGGGGAGAGAGAAAAGGGGGGCCAAATTAGAGAGAAAGAGGAGAGAAAGAGAGAAAAAGAAAGAAAGAGGGAGAGAGAGAGGGATTAGGGTTTTTGTGCTCATACAAGGTGCATAAAGGATTTACAGGACAGGTTTGCAAGGGTGAGAATGGAAGTTTCACAACCCTTTGTTTCTTCTAAGGAGACAATTAATGGGGAGGGAAAATCCACTAAAGAAATTGAAGGTGTTGACAGGAAGCTCGAACTGTGTTGAGAAGACAACTCCCAACCAAAGATGTCTTATTCGTGTTCATGTTATGAAGCTACCGTCCATGCTTACAAAGGTTCTTCATGAAATTTCTGACATACTAGGGACCCTTTTAGAAGGCAAACCTAGACAGATAGATAAAACCTCGACATTGCAGAAAGGAAATAATGGTGTTGTTGATGACAGCCCAATTGAAGTCTTTAAGCAACGCATAGTGGATGCCATTGAAAGTGAAATTAAGTCTGGTAGCAAAGCAATTGACAGTGATAGGGCTGAGAAGTATATAAGTATTTGGCGTTAGTTTCTTCTTATCAGAGATAATCCACATCAGCATAACTAACTTCTAACTAATTCAGTTATTAGTTCTAACAGTTTTCAGTTATACTCTAACAGATTCTGTTGTAACAACTTACAAGTCTCTGGTATATAAAGAGTAAGTGTAATAATAGAGAAGTCAATGAAATGAATTGTAATTTGAGTTGATGTCTCATTATCTTAATATGGTATCAGAGCCAGGTTTAATGGCGATTATGCGTGTCACACCCCAAATTTCAACAGAATTCGAAAAAAACCATATTTGTTCCCGACTCTTCGATTTTCGAGGTGTGATGCACTCTCAACTCCCAAAAACCCATAATCAGTTTAAATACGCGGATAATTAAAAACAGATAAAATTTTAAGATAAACAAAAGTCCTCTTCATTTCAAAAATTCACAAATCTGATTAACTTACAAATCTCCTTTCAACAACTCTTTAATTATAATTACAACTGAAAATACAAAACAACATTTGTCTCAACTAAAATCTCCACCTCAAGGGAAAACAAAACATATCCTAAATGCGACGCTAATGCAAACCACAAGCAGCAGCCAACCTTCTTCAACACTAAACCTGTCAAGACTTATCAACTATGTTCATTTAATGAACACACCCAATAAGCAAACAAGCAAATCGGGTCAGCATATAAACAATGCTGGTGTGAGTAGCCCTAAACTACAACATATACTTATACATATATATACACAATAAATAAGGCAGTTAGTTTCCCCACCGAGGCACCTTAACCTCCAACGAATAATACAACATCCTTAAGTACCATAATTAAGGCAGGTAGTTCCTCCACTGAGGCGCCTTAGCTTCCAATAATAAAAATAATCATATTGATATGTACATACAACATGTAAGGCAGTTAGTTCCTCTACTAAGGTGCCTTAACTTCCCACTAACCACACAACAAACCATACACATAATAAAAAGGCATTTAGATCCTCCACGAGGCGCCTTAAGTTCTAACTAAACTAATAACCAGCCAAGCATATTCTATACTTACTGCACTTCATGCTCAATTACAGAGTGGGTCGTCTCTACACAAGTAATTAGTTTGACCCACCCTTCTGCAAAACTATATACAATCATATATCTAAAGATATATCATTAACCAACATATTACCATGATTATATTATTTAAGGTTTTCTTTGTGTGTTCCTAAAATCACGTCGTAACTATGTCTTACCTAGTTTCCCTGGCTACCACAATCGCTACCCAACGCTGAACATGTACATCCATATGCCTCCCCTCACATAATGAACCACTCCGTGCGTAGCTACCCTAAGCGGGATATCGCATACCAGATAACCCTCACACGAAATCCATTATGTGAGTACTGCCACTATTCGGCATAAAATATCGTGCGTCTCGTTCTAATTTTTTTGCGATTGGAATAATCAAGCCACTATTCAGCTACGCCAGAAGGGCCATTCAGATTCACTGAAATGCCAGAAGGGCCAATCACATTACTTACACCAGAAGGGCCATTCAGATTTAATGAAACGTCCGAAGGGCCAATCATATCACATACGCCCATCACAAAGGCCAAATCACATGAGTTGTGGTAGCTAGGTTCTAGGATTTTCGTTACGTAATTTATTTAAGTGTCATACATTAGTATCTCATAACGATTTCACTCTATCACGTGCCAAATAAATTATTGCACTAAGCCACCATATTTGGAAAATCTCAATAATAATTCTTGTTCTATCTCATGCCAGTATACTTAATTGTACTGAAGCTCAATGTTTCTTGTTATAATAAAAATCCACATTATCACGTGCCAATACTATTCATTGCACTATATCCAAGCATCTCTATATCAAATCTCAAAACTTATTATTTCACGTGCTAATCATATATTGCACTACACTATATGGAATATCTCAAGCCTTTATAAATACTACAATTCATTTAAGTAGCAACTCATAATGGTAATCAATCATGTAATATATTCTCAATATAATTATGTGAAACCAATATTTATATGCTTTACACACTACTCACGTCAAATCTTAATTAGATAATGACAAACAAGGTTATACAATTTTTGACAATATTTTATTACTACATTTGTCTATAAAATTAAATATGTGAAAATCTGGAAAAAGTCAACATTCCACATTCCACAGTTAACGGTCAACGGTCAACGTTCAATGTCAAAGTCAACCTGTCATTTCCATGTTCAACAGGTTCAGGGTCATAGCCATGGTTCATGGCTAAGGTCAAGGTGCATGGCTCATGGGCTCATGACTAAGGAAATGGTTTGGACCCAACTAGCCAAGCCTAAACCCAAACCTTAGAACCCGGCCCCAAAAGTCTAAAATGACCTAGTGAATCAACCTGACCCACTTTAAAACATATGGACCAAGCCCAAAACAAAAATAGAAAAAACCGGTCCAAAGAAACCTAATGTGAGCCGGCCCAACAACAAAATTAGATGTCGGCCCAGCAACTAATATAAAAACCGGCCCAAAACTAAAATAGATTTTTGGCCCAAACAAAACCAACCCACTTGCTTCCGACCTAAGCCCAAGCCCAATTAAGAGGAACCAGGTCGTCTCCTCCTCCTTCTTCCTCACAGCCGCTCTTCCACCAGCCACCACTAACCACCCCCGGCACTCCAAAACAAACCGAACCAACTCAGTTTTGCACCCCCTGAAAAACCCAACCTACCGACACCCACAAAACTCGATTCCTCTCACCCTCACCAGTGCCAGCAACTCTAGCAGCTCTCCTCCACCAGCCACCACTGACCACCCACCGACACTCCAACTAACCGAAACCACTCAGGAGGAAAAACCCAACCAAAAGACACCGAAAATTGGAAGTGAGACTGGGTGCACTGGGTCGCGATCTCGGTCACCCAAACCAGCGCACCAGCTCAATCCCACCACTATCGATTCTTCTCTTCCTCTACTCACTTCCTCATTCCACCGGTTTGACTCCCTGCGAAAACCCCTAATACTTTAATAAATCCAAAACCTCAATTCATTGATCAACAACCCTTCCTCAAAATTGTATTGACATCCGCCATTAACAGTTATTCAAAGCTTCCAACAGCACCCTTTCTCCACCACCAAATCATCCCCAATCATCAATCAATAATTCAATCAACACAACAAGAGTAGAATATACAAATAGTTTCAAATAATATACAAACAGTTCCAAACCGTATACAGGACAACTGTTTGTTTTGGCTCGCCGCCATTAACTGCCTCCAAGCTTTGATAGTTCAAATTTCGATTTCAGAGTTTTCAACATAGTTTAACAATACAACAGGACGCCAAATAAAAACAGGATAATGAGCAGTAACAATAGGCAGAAACCTTAGACAGAGAAATATGTCTGTATACACCGGTACACGAAAAACTATAGATTCGGTGAAATAGCAAAAATAACTACTCACCTTAATCAAAAGCTCCACGAATCCCTCCTAGTCCGAATCGTCGCGCTCCAATGCTCTAGAAATCAAACTTTTATCTCCGCCTCTATTTTATTTTATTTTTATCTAAAAACCCTATTCTCTGAAAAAAAAAAATATTATATATATATATATATATATATATATATATATACCCTAAGCCCAACAGACTCGGGCCCAGAAATCAGGCCCACGTATCCCAAATCTAATTCAGCAAATTAAATTAATTAATTAATTAATAAATAAATAAATAAATATGTATTTTAAATACGGGCGTTACAATGCGATCCACCATTGATGCTCATCAAAGCTTCTGTTAACAGTGATTCTTCTCTTCATTACTTCAAATACTAATCAAATTCACTGATTAGAATCAGTTAAGTGTCTCTTTCTGCAACTAAATCTTTAATTTCTTCTTCAATACTTGTTCTTTTTCATCAATCTTCATTAATGGAACCTTCAAACAATCATTCAATGACATCGATCAATATTACTCATTTCATTCCTATCAAACTAAACAAAGATAACTTTCTTCTATGGAAATCATTATTTGTTCCAATTCTACGAAGTAATGTTGTACTTGGTTTTGTTGATGGATCAAATGTTTGTCAATCTATGTTTCTAACTAATGATTCTGGAAATGCGACTGCGTCTATAAACCCCTTGTATCTTTCTTGGCAAAAGAGTGATCAAACACTACTTATATGGTTAAATACCACAATATTTGAAAGTCTTTTACCATATGTTATCGGTTCATCTACTGCTCGTGAACTCTGGTTAGTTCTTGAATGAAGATTCTCAGCTTGTTCGCGTTCTCACATTTCTCAACTGAAGAACAAGTTACAAGCCATAAAGAAAGGAGCATCTACAGATAATTAAACAAATTTCAGGCAACTTGATGGCAGCTGGAATTGTTATTTCTGATGGTGATTTAGTTGATCAAGTTCTTCGTGGACTAACTCATGATTATGATTCATTTTGCACTTCAATACGTTTGAGAACTGAAGAAGTCTCATTTGATGAATTACATGGTCTTTTGTTAAGTGAAGAGATCAATGTCAGTGATAGACAAGGTGTAATACTTGAAACTGCTCCACAAGCATTTGTTATGAACTACACTAGTTCAAACTACAATACTAGTTGTGGAAGAGAGAGGAAGAGGAAGGAACTTTAATCAAGGGAGAGGATCAAATTCTGGTAGAGAATTCCACCCTATGCAAGGTTCTGGATCTAATTCTAGTTCCAATGTCCAAACCAAAGAACAAGTTCCTTCACAATGGCAGCAAAATGGAACTAATAGCTCAAGGCCTGTCTATCAAATCGGTGGCAAGACTGGACATGTTGCAATAGATTGTTACAATTGCATGAATTATTCTTTACAAGGGTGAATTCCACCTTCCAAACTTCAAGCAATGGCTGCACAATATTCTTCACAGTCTCAAAGCTCTAATTCACAGTCCTCTCAAAGCTATGATGGTAACTCTTCTTCCAATCCTTATTATCAGAACTATAATGCTTACATCTCAGATAACAATTCTACTCCTACAAATAAGTCATACTAGATAGCTGACACTGGAGCAACACATCATCTAACTCCTGAGTTGAGTAATCTCTTATATTAAATGATTATGTTGGAAATAACAAGGTCATTGTGGGAGATGGAAAAGATCTGTCAATCTCTCATATTGGTAACTCTATATTTAATACACCATATTCATCATTTAGTCTCAAACATATTTTACATGTTCCTACTATCGCACAAAACTTGTTATCTGTCCACAAATTCACTAAAGATAATGACTGTTCCATCACATTCACATCATCCTCTTTTTATGTCAAGGACAACAATTCGGGCAAGATTATTTTCCAAGGGAACCATAAGAATGGACTCTATCCTCTGACATTCAAGCTTAGCTCAAGCTCTTCTTCACCTCATTCAAACTCATCTCAGTCTCACAATGGAATTTCTACTGCATTTCTTGGAGCCAAAGCTACTACATCTATCTGGTATCAAAGAACTGGACATCTATCTCTTTTTGTTTTAAATAAAATCATTTTTGATTTTCAGCTATCATCTGACACTTGTAATAAATCCAGTTTTTGTACTGCTTGTAAACTTGGTAAAATGACCAAGCTTCCTTTTGCTTTATCACAAACTGTAAGCTCAAAGCCTTTGGAGTTAATAAATTCTGACCTTTGGGGTCCATCTTCAATTCCCTCAACAAATGGTTTTCTGTATTATGTTTCATTTATTGATGATTGGTCTAGATTCACATGGATTTTTCCCCTGTTTCATAAATCTGATTTTTTAACAAATTTTCAATCTTTTAAAACAAATGTAGAAAACCTTCTCAATCACAAAATCAAAATCCTTAGATCTAATTGAGGGGGTGAATACATTAGTAAAAGACTGAAATACTTCCTTCAGTGACAAGGCATTTCTACTCAATATTCTTGTCCACATACACTTGAACAGAATGGCATGGCCGAGCGGAAGCATAGGCATATTACAGAAATGGCTAGGACACTTATTACCCAAAGCAATGTACCTCCTCTATTTTGGGTCAACATCTTTCAAACATGTGTTTATCTAATAAACAAAACACCTCCAAAGTTTCTAAACTACAATCTCCACTTCATATTCTCTTTCTACAGTCTCCACAAATTATTCATTTTTTAAAGTATATGGTTGCTTGTGCTTTCCTTGGTTGAAACCTTACAACACAAATAAACTTCAAGCCAGAAGCGAAAAATGCATCTTCATTGGTTACAGTCTTGATCACAAAGGTTACCAGTGTTTGGATCCTATTACAAATAGAATTTTTGTGTCTAGGCATGTTTTATTCAATGAGCATTTTTTTCCATTAAAAAATAATACTCCAACCTCTATTCCTTCAATTCCATCAACTACAAAACTTCTTGTTCCATCCTTATACTCATCTGACATAAACAATACTTTCATTACACCATCAGTTACTCCAAACTCAAGTCAATTAAATGTTTTTCACAATTCTAAACTTTCTGCCACTTCAAACTCTCAAACTAAAATTGCAAATGTTTCAACTAGCTCTCCAATTGCTATCACAACTGCAGTTGACACAAATGTCTCTTCTTCTCATGTTCCTGTACATGTTCAACCTACTGTTAGAACTCTCAAAAAATCTCAACCACCAAGTCATTCCATGACTACAAGAGCAAAACAAGGAATCCTTAAAAAGAAAGTTTATTCAGCCACCAAGCATCCTAATACTGCTCTCATTTTAGAAGCCAATGCTCACATTCAAGTTCCAACATGTCACACTCAAGCCATGAAGGATTCCAATTGGAGATCAGCAATGGCATCATAATATAATGCTCTCATTCAGAATAAGACATGGATACTAGTACCTTTTGATCATTCTATGAATCTTATGGATAATAAATGGGTGTATATATAGATTGAAAGAGAAAGCATATGGTTCAATAGATAAGCACAAGGCTCGACTAGTAGCTAAATGATATCTTCAACAAGCTGGCCTTGACTTCAATGAAACTTTCAGTCCTATTGCAAAATCAACCACCATAAGGCTCATTCTAACGCTTGCAGTGCATTACAACTGGTCTGTGAAACAACTTGATGTGTCAAATGCATTCTTGCATATTGATCTAAAAGAAACTATTTACATGACTCAGCCCCATGGATTTATTGATCCTCACAAGCTTACATATGTATGCAAATTGCAGAAATCCTTATCATGGGAGCTTTACTGGAATATGGTTTTGAACTAGCAAAAGTAGACACATCCTTATTTGTGAGAAAGTAAGATGATACAATCACCATCATTTTGATTTATGTGGATGATATATTACTCACAGGAAATTCTGCTGCATATTGTCACACTCTGCTTGGACTCTTAAGTCAATATTTTGCAATGAAGGATCTTGGGGAGATTTATTACTTTCTTGGAATGCAAATACATAGAACAAGTGATGAAATGTTTATGTGTCAGAGTAAATATGCTTTGGAGGTACTTAAGAAAGCATCTATGGAAAATGCAAAGCCATGTTCTACACCATGTTCTACAACATAAAAGCTAAATAACTTCTCTAGTGACATATTGCCTGATCCTATAGTCTTTAAAACAATAGTGGATGCCCTACAATATCTTTTATGGACAAAATCTGATTTAGCTTATGCGGTAAATCAATTTTGTCAATTTATGCATGCCCCAAGAACATCACACATGTTGGCAGTGAAAAGAATACTGAGGTTTCTGAAGGGTACTATTACTCATGGCCTAAAACTCACAAAAGGCTTCTCAATGATAACAGCTTATTCTGATTCAGACTGGGTTGGTTGTCCAGACACAAGGAGATCTACAAGTGGCTTTTGTATTTATTTTGGAAATAGTCCTATCAGTTGGAGCTCTAAGAAGCAACCAACAATCTCTAGATCTTTTACAGAAGCAGAATATAGATCTCTTGCCTACACATCAGCTGAACTCTTTTGGCTCTCAATACTTTTGAAGGATTTACATGTTTTTCTCAAGCAACCACCACTTTTATTATTTGATAATGTAAGTGCAATCTCACTGTCCAAGAATCTAGTCCTTCATGCACGTATAAAGCACATTGAGGTAGATTTTCACTATGTAAGAGAACTAGTCACTTCAAATGCTATACAACTGCATTACATTCACACACATGATCAAACTGTTGACATTTTTACAAAGGGGCTTTCTTCAGTCAGATTTTCTCTACTTCAGCACAAGCTATGTGTTTTACCAAACATTAGCTTGAGGGGGTGTATCAGAGATAATCCACATCAGCAGTCCACATCAGCATAACTAACTTCTAACTAATTTAGTTATTAGTTCTAACAGTTTTCAGTTATGCTCTAATAGATTCTGTTGTAACAACTTACAAGTCTCTCATATATAAATATCAAGTGTAATAATAAAGAAGTCAATGAAATGAATTGTAATTTGAGTTGATGTCTCATTATCTCAGTACTTCTTAGGATTTGGGCACTTGCATTGGGACATGACATGTTAGCCCAAACATCCTCCTTGTTCCAGATCCGGAGGTAGAGAGTGAGGATGCCTCTGTTCTTATTCCGGGTTCTTCTCATGCATCTGAAACATTAAGGTTCATGGGGGAACATGGTACACAGAGCAATGAAAATTCTTCCAAAGCAATAAGCTCATTGAACATGGAGGACAAGAGTTTGCAAAACAGTGGTATCGGGGTTCCGATTAGCTTGGCGGCAAATTTGGACCCTTGTGATGAACCAATGTGGGGTTTGGCTTTTCTCGTTGAAGCTTACATTTCTCCATTGGGAGGAAGCGATCTGATGAGTCCCGAACCTTTTACGGATCTATCGGACCAAAGATGGCATATTCACATAACAGATTATGACTGCGTGAAGGATACATGTAAAAGCCGTTAGCCGAGGAAAAAGCCTAGACTTGTAGAAGGCATGTACTTCTGTGAGCTGAACACGACCATTGAGTACTTGGTTGCTATGTATATCGTGCTTGCAAGGAGGCAGGCTCGGGTACTCAAGGAGGAGATGCAGGAGGGGTCTTCATTGTTCACTGTGTATGCTTATGTTCCGGTTGCAGAAAACTTTGGGTTCGCAAATGAGCGTAGAAGATGGACTTCTGGAGCTTGTAGCACTCTACTTGTGTTTAGCCATTGGGAGACACTTGAGGAGGATCCTTTCTTTGTACCCAAAACAGAAGAGGAGATTGAAGAGTTTGGAGATGGTTCAAGTGTTCTGCCAAATACAGCAAGGAAACTTATTGACGCCGTGAGACGTCGTAAAGGCCTTCCCGTAGAGGAAAAAGTAGTTCAGCATGGTGCAAAGAAGAGAACCTTTGCCCGCAAAGTTTAAAGATCATTACAATAGTTAATACAAGATATATCTGTTGGTGTTATCCCTCACATGAGGAGAGAAACGGAGCTGATTCGGCGTTGGAGATGTCGAGGCGCTGAAGGCCAAGGAGTAAGCGACAAGGCGTGCCTTTGAATCAGTCCAGAGTTTGGGCGCGACCCACGCTCATATGAGGCGCACCCGCGCTCATAGCTCCAGTGTTTAGGCGTGACCCGCGCTCATAGCTCCAGTGTTTAGGCGCGACCCGCGCTCAAAGGGGGAGCACCCGCGCCCAGGTCTAATTTTGTGGGCTTCGCTAAAGTAACCGCAAAATTTGTTTTTTGGTATAAAAACAAAATCAAGGTTTTGGAAAACCTAACCAAGTCAGAAGGATTGGAATCCAAACTAAAACAAAGAGACAGAAACCCAATCTTGAAAGCTATCAAGATTGAGAGATAACCTTTATAGAGATACAACCCTGTAAAGAGATAAGAGTGATCTAGTAAGGTGAGAGACTGAAAGGAGAGATTGTAATCTTTCTTCCCACTTTATAAAGAACTAGCTCTTGTAGAAGTAGGCACCATTGGCCGAACCACGGTAAATCTTTGTTTTGTGGTTTGCTTTTACTGCTTTACATTATTATCTGTTGTTAATAGTTGTTTAGCGAGTTGGGCATGTTAGTATAGGTTGTAGTTGATATTTAGAATTTGTCTGGAGTTGAATTGTGTTCAAATACAAGTTATCTGTGTAGTGGGGGAATTGATTGGTATTAGTTTAAACCCCAACAAGTGGTATCGGAGCCTTGGTTAGAATAGCCTAGGGTGTTATCTGAATCTTGGTCAGAAGGTGTTTGACGAAATTTCTGGGAAAAGATTTGAGGTTAAATAACTTGTAGAGATGGACCATTCCGTGAACACTTGCATGATGAGTCTGAATAGGAAGAACTACACCATCTGGAAAGCCAAGATGGAAGACTTGCTATACTGCAAGGACTTAGCACTTCCCATTGAGAATGAGGGAGTAAAACCCGAGAAAAAGACCGATGATGAGGCCGAGTGGAAAAACTTGATGAAAAGCGATTGGATACATTCGAATGAATGGATTGACGGCGATTGTCTTTCACCATGTGTCCCAAGAAACTACAGCCTTCAGTCTGTGGAAGAAACTCAAAGACCTTTATGAGAGGAAGTCGGGTAGAAACAAAGTGCTAGTCGTTAAGAAGTTTGCAGATACGAAGTACCAAGAAGGTTCTTTAATGTCTGAGCATCTTAATAAAGTACAAAATATCATCAATCAGATGCATTTGATGAAGATCAATTTGGGAGACGAAGTTGAGGCTTTGTTTCTATTAGGCTCTCTACCCGGAAGTTGGGAGACATTAGCAGTTTCTCTACACGGAGCAGCCAAGGATGGAATTGTTACCATGGAGATGGCTACCACGTCTTTGTTGAATGAGGAGACTAGAAGGAGTGCAAGAAGCAGCTCTTCTCACTCAAGAGTTCCTTTTCACAGAGAACCGGGGAGAGGTCGAAACAGAAAACCATCTCGTTCTAGAGGTGATGTATAAATCTAGGGGTGAAGCTAGAACTCCTAAGGCGAGAGGCAATGTTACTATTGTGCCACCAAAGGCCACTTTCGGATATGAGTGCGTAAGAAATCGAAGAGGGATGAGAAGAATAAGCTGTGTACATGAAGACATGGTGCAGAGGAACGAAAACACAGCAGAGATACTACCACACTAGTCGGCGACCTAGTGGGGAATGTCGGTGTGGTGTGGTGTCTTTGTCTTAGTACCTCATGTCGATATCTGAGTGGGTGATAGATACTGGGAGCATCCTATCACATCACACCGCCTGAGGGATTCTTCACTACCTACGGTACCTGTGGTGAATATGGTGAAGTAAGGATGGGCAAATGTGGAGTCTCAAGATTATAGGCATTGGAGATGTTCATGTAGAAACCAATGTCGGCTACACCTTGACACTCAAGGATGTAAGACATGTCCCCGACATACGGTTAAGCCTAATTTATTTGGAAAATTAGATGATGATGGCTTTGTAAACTTCGTTTTGGTAACGGGTATGGAAACCGAAAGAGAGGTTCCATTGTAGCAGCCGAGAGGAAAAGAAAAACTTGCTCTTTTACAAAACAAAGGCTAGTTTGTGTAAAAGCGGGGTTTAACGCGGTAGAAGAAGAAGCTTCATCTGAACTGTGGCACAAGAGACTCTGTCACATGGGCATAAAAGGGATAGAAGTTCTTGCTAAGCAAAAGGCCGTGCCAGACATTAAAGGTACACATTTAAATACATGTACTCATTGTTTGGTAGGAAAGCAACACAGGGTGTCTTTCCAAAGATTCCCGTCTCACAGAAAGGACACTGTCCTTGAACTAGTGCACATAGACTTATGTGGTCCTATGAGAGTAAAGTCCCACCAGGGAGCTTCGTACTTCTTGACATTCATTGATGATGCGTCAAGAAAGATATGGGCCTATAGTCTGAAGACCAAAGATGAAGTACTTGGCGTGTTTGAGAAATTCCACAGCATGGTGGAAAGAGAGATTGGGAAGTTGTTGAAGTGTATTCGCTCAGATAATGGGGGTGAGTACATTGGGCCATTTAAAGAGTATTGCCAGAGTCATGGGATTCGTCATGAGTAGACCGTTCCCAAGACACCGCAACAGAATGGAATAGCAGAGAGAATGAACTGTACCATTATAGAGAGGATGAGATGCATGCTATCTCACTCTAAGCTACCTAGAAGCTACTGGGTAGAAGCAATGCGTCTGCGGCGTGCATGTGATCAACCTGTCGCCGCAAATCCTCCGAATAGTGATTATCCGAGAGAGTATGGTCAGCGAGAGATGTTGATTATGGATACTTGGTGGTATTTGGGTCGCGGGGCATTTGTGTATATTCCGAAGGATGAGAGATCCAAGCTTGATGACAAAGCCAAGCGGTGCATTTTTTCCGGGTTATGGAGATGAAAAGTTTGGTTACAAACTCTATGATCCGATTAACAAGAAGGTAATCCAAAGTCGAGATGTTGTGTTCTTAGAAGACCAAACCATAGCAGACTTTTGAGGAGGGTGAGAAGCTACGGGCTTTCACCAATGATCTTGTTGATTGAACCGAAGTTCCTTTTGTGGAGCGTGCGTAAGGCATTGAGAATGCAGAGAACCATGAGTTTAAAGCTCGTGATGAGAATCCTATTGCTCATGATGGGATAGAACCTATTGGTATAGAAGATGCAGATGAGATGCATGAACCACCACCGTGAGCAAGCGAAGTGCATCCTCCTGAGGCACCAGCAGATGGGGCAAGGAGGTCTGACAGAGGGAGACTAGCTTCAACCAGGTATCCACCACATACGTACGTGCTACTATCAGATGGTGGAAAACCTATGTACTATCAAGAGGCACCTTGAAGGTACGCACAAAAGAAAAGTGGTTGAAGGCCATGCATGACGAGATGGATTCTTTGCATAAGAATCACACTTATGAGTTAGTTGAGAAACCCACAGGGAGAAAAGTTCTCAAGAATAAGTGGATATACAAAGTCAAGCATGAGGAGAACAATCCTCACCCAAGGCACAAAGCTCGCCTTGTTGTGAAGGGATTCGGTCAAAGGAAAGGGATTGACTTTGATGAGATTTTCTCTCCTGTAGTGAAGATGACTTCTATCCGGGTGGTATTGGGTATGGCCGCAAGTATGAACCTAGAGGTTGAGCGACTAGATGTTAAGAGAGCTTTTCTTCATGGAGACCTTGAAGAAGATGTCTACATGGACCCCGAGGAGGGTTTGAGGTCAAAGGCAAAGGAGCACCTAGTATGCAAGGCGATAAAGAGCTTGTATGGGTTGAAGCAAGCACCGAGACGATGGTACATAAAGTTTGACTCCTTTATGGCGAAGCAAGGATACAAGAAGTCTGCTTCCGATCATTGTGCATTTGTTCAGAGATTTCCAGATGGGGATTTCATAGTGCTATTGCTGTATGAGGATGATATGTTGATAGTTGGCCCAAACATCAACAAGATATCCAAGCTGAAGAAAGACTTGAGTAAGTCTTTTGAGATGAAGGATTTGGGTCAAGCAAAGTAGATAATTGGGAGGCGGATCACTCGTGACAAAAAGAGTGAGAAGTTGTGGCTTTCTCAAGAAAGCTACATTGAGAAGGTGTTGAAGAGATTCAACATGGATCAAGCGAAGCCAGTCAGTTGTCCGCTTTGTGGCCAGTTTCACATGACCAAAGAGATGTGTCCTTAGGGTGAGCATGAGCAGAGTCAGATGGGAAAGATTCCTTATGCATCCGCAGTGGGTAGTTTGATGTATGCCATGGTGTGTACTAGACCGGATATTGCTTTCGTCGTTGGTGTTGTAAGTCGATTTCTGTCAAATCCGGGTAAAGAACATTGGGAAGGTGTTAAGTGGATATTGAGATATCTCAAGGGCACTTTCAAATTGTGTTTGTGTTTTGGTGAAAGTAAGCCCTTACTTGAAGGCTACACTGATGCAGACATGGCAGGTGATGTTGACTCGATGAAGTCCACCTCTCGGGTTATCCGTTACTTTTGCGGGGGGCGGTTTCTTGGCAATCTAAGTTGTAAAAGTGTGTTGCCCCTCCACTACTGAAGAAGCGAGTATATTGCAGCCAATCGTGTTGCAAAGAGATGCTATGGATGAAGAGGTTCTTCGACTAACTAGGGCTAAAGCGTAAAACGGTTTGTAGTTATGTGACAATCGAGGCGCCATCCATTTGAGCAAGAACCGAAGTTTTCATTCTAGATCCAAGCACATACACGCGTTATCATTGGATTAGAGAAGTACTCGAAGACAAGCATTTGTGTATCGAGAAGATCCATACCGACAAGAACGGGTCGGATATGATGACCAAAATCTTACGAAAGGTAAGTTTGATATTTGTTATGCTACCGCCGGAATGGTAGCAGACTCCTCCTGTTGATTTGGAAATTGCATGGAGGTATCCCCCCTCACTGTTCGGGAGGGGGAGATTGTTAGTGTTATCCCTCACATGAGGAGAGAAATGGAGCTGATTCGGTGTTGGAGATGTCGAGCCGCGCACGCTTTCGAGTAGCGCACTCGCTCGTGCCTTTGAATCACCCGAGTTTGGCGCGACCGGCTCATACGAAAAGCGCACCCGCCATAGCTCCGATGTTTGAAGCGACCAGCGCTTCATATGAAGAAGCGCACCGCCATAGCTCCGATGTTTAGCGACCAGCGAAGCGCAAAGCGCGACCGCCGTGTCTAATTTTGTGGGCATTTCTACAAGAATCGCGAAAATTTTGTTTTTTTGTATAAAAACAAAATCAAGGTTTTGGAAAACCTAACCAAGTCGAAGGATTGGAATCCGGACTAAAACAAAGAGAGATTAAACCCAATCTTGAAAGCTATCAAGATTGAGAGATAACCTTTACTGAGAGATATAACCCCAGTAAAGAGATAAAGAGTGATCTAGTAAGGTGTTGAAAGGAGAGATTGTAATCTTTCTTCCCACTTTATGTTAACTAGCTCTTGTGGAAGTAGGCACCATTGGCCGAACCACGGTAAATCTTTGTTTTGTGGTTTGCTTTTACTGCTTTACATTATTATCTGTTGTTAATAGTTGTTTAGCGAGTTGGGCATGTTAGTATAGGTTGTAGTTGATATTTAGAATTTGTCTGGAGTTGAATTGTGTTCAAATATAAGTTATCTGTGTAGTGGGGGAATCGATTGGTATTGGTATAATCCCCAACAATATCTGTATCTCTTTAAAATTCAAACGCAATTTTGAGCATGAGTTTGATTATTACAATATGACTAAATTCATTTTATCGGTACAAAATTTGAAAATTCTATTCAAATAACTCTCGGTCTTAATCATTGTTTCTCATGTTTTAATTGATGGATAAGAGTTTATGACTTATTGGATTGTACTCGTAGTTGTTTTTGTTTCTTACTTTCTTGTGCATTATGTTTGTGCCAATCAATCTGATTCATATCGACCTTCTTTATCAATATATAAGTTTGTATACATATGACTGATGGGTTCAAAAGTTCTTCCATTCTCAACTTACCAGAATGATATGATCAAGAACTTTTATTTAATACATTTGTCATGTAACATATATGCTACTAAGTATGATGGGTTAAAGTGCAGAGTGTTTTCTGTTGGTCATCTTTCTATAATCACCTTGGTTCTTTATTCAACATGTTAATTTTGAAAACATTGAGGATCATTTTCTACTTCTGGCAGGCGACTCGTCCTATAGACCACTTTGTGAAGGATGATTTGACTTCTGGATAGGTATTCTCTCTTCCCTAAACATTGATTGACCTATATATTTAATCTCCTTTGTAGAATGAACTTAAAAATTTGACTTTTCTTCGGTTTGTTTATTCTCTTTTACTGGAAATAGGAGGAAATGACATCCTGGCGTGCACAAGTTGCGTCTTTAAAAGAAGATCTGGGTAGATCACGTCAAGAAATGTCTGATCATCAGCAACTTTGTCGTCAGTTAGAAAAGATGTCCATTTTCTTTTGATATTGTTTGCATTTGGGAATTTCTTAATCCCTCTATAATTTTAATTTATTTGGATTTTGTTATATGGCCAGGAATTAAAAGACGTCAAAGATCAAGAGCAGCATTGAAGCGTAAGGTACTACTTCTGCAGCTTAGTGCCTTTTAAATGGATTTCCTCTATTTTCGTGATTTGTGCTTAACTATGTCTGATATCATGATTTAGCGTGCTGAATCATTCACCTCCTCTTCTTAAATCTTATTGGTTTCCTGTGATCCTTAATCATAGGCTCAAAGTTTGGTGTCTAGGATTTTACTCCTTAGTTTGAAAGTTTTCTTCTATCAGCAACTTGACGCCTTCTGCTTAGGGAAAAGCTAAGTTACATTAGCACAGTACGAAGTGTCTGACAACTCAAAATATCAAAACTTTAGGTATATCACATACAATGTGTCCTATCCGACACGGATTTTTAAAAAATATAGAGTGTCCATGTAACATGGGAAAATGTCATTATATGACATCGAAATGGATTATCTCTTTTTATTAAATTATTTATTTGTTTTGATCCCATCAGTGTTCTTTGATAAGCGCTCGTTTGTGTTCTTTAATTTCTAAAGGTTACTAAAAAGGTATCTACTGGTCCAACATTGTCCATTCTATTTGAATAACTTTGACTGGCATGTTCATATAAAAAATCATGGAGAATGTTTATCTTCTGTTGGTATGTTTCTTACTTAGAGTAGGCATTATTATTCTTTTTAATGAAACTTATCTTGCGTGTCAGTTTGGCTTGGAAAATTTCACTGATAATTGGTTGGCCTGTTTGTCAACTCTGATGCAGAGAGTAAAAGTAATATCTGATCTGTTAATATCTATTTCAAAACCCGAGAGACAAGAAGCAAGGGCAAAAGTACGACACGATTCTTTGAGGCTTGGCATTGTGGGAGTGATCAGGTACAGTCCGTTACCTTGTTATGATAACAAGGGGAGAATAATCTTAAAAATTAACTTACATTATGCGTTGATTTCTCCAATTCTAATGTCATAATTTACGGACCCTATGGGAACTGAACGGTGATTATATGATAAATCCTGGCTTACCATCTGTTCATTTCGATATCTTTATTCTGCAAGTTCATCCCCATCCATGTAGTTGAGGATGCTCTGTATTTCTTTGGCCCGCACAAGTATTTTGAATCACTTATAGGAGAGTTTTGGGATTTTCCCTCTTGTACCAAACAAAGGAATTGCATGGCTATTTGAATTTGAAACATGCTAGAGATGATGCAGATCCTTCTTGTTTTTCCGCTAGATTAGTCAACACCAAGAAAAATATGCTCAATAGCCAAAGCTTTTTTGCTGATTCTAGTAACAAAAGCACTTTAAGAGACAACTTATCTTACTTAGCTGCAATTCTTTTTGCACTTTCAATGTACTTATTGTCTAGTAAGCATCCCTATCACTGACTTTACTATTTTTTCTGCTTCTATGTGTGTTCATCCTCTAACTGCAGAGCTGGAACAATTATTTCCGAGACATGGGAGGATGGGGAAGCACTGAAGGATTTGAATTCACATCTGGTATGTATTTTTCAGCCCTTTGTTTCTCTGGAACAGTTAGGAAGTCTAGTCACATGCCTGACTCGGGTTATCTTATCTTATATCTTATCTTATATATAATGGGAAACTTGCCCCGTTTATTAGTTGCCGTATTCTCGGTCTTAACCCAATCTTTTGGTCCAAAGGGGTACCCGAAAGTTTCACCCACAAAATTTCCTCCACTTCACGTTCAAAGGGTAAATCAGTCATTGCGTGTTTCCAACACTTAAAACTCACGAAAGTTGGAAATTCTAGACCAACAGACGCACTGCTTCGCCTACAATTTTCATGAATAAACCGATAATCCACCCCCTTTTAGAATTCAAAAAAGGGCCTACCATTCGTTGCCCTTTCTCCATATTCGTACCCTTTTGCTGCAGAGAAAAAAATTCCTTTAATCCATCTTTGTATTCTCAGTTTTAATATATCCCTCTAATCCTCTACTTCTCTTCCTTTCAAACGAATTGTTACGGCTGTTAACACTGTCGGAATGGAACAAGTTGTTATTTGTATTTTTTTTTTTTTTTTTTTTAAATGTTTAAAGTTTTCATCATTTTAGTTCTTTCTTGGTTAATGTGTTATTTGCTTTGTTTCGCCAACAAGGTGCATAGTATTAGAGATAGGAATAGATATCAGAGGCGATTTCGAGCACCTCATTCGTCTCCTACATAAGGTATTGACATATATTGCCTATATTGTTACTTAATTTTCTTCCTGTTTTTGGGTATTTAGTTCCCCCTGCATAAATTCTTTCCAGCCAATAATTTAATTTTTAGATATTTGACATTGTCTATTACTGTTTTCCGTTTAGCATCCAGTATACAAACTCTCCCAATGTCGACGTATAATCACAGCTTAGGTAATTTTTTCATTTAATTTTTTGTCTCTTTAAAGTTGTTGCTTTCAGATAATTGATTGTTATCAATGGATGCAGATGACAACTATCTTAATAACCCTTCAACGTCATCACCACTATAATGAAGCCCTGGGTTTTATAGATGTGCTATGAATTTCGTTCGAGATGAAGATTTCCACCCATACATGTTGCCACAACCTAGAATTTGCAACAAATGTGGAGCAAAACAGTTCGTTCATGAAACCGCAGAAATATGTTGCTCAAAAGGAAGAATAAATCTCCCGAGACCATCAGCACCACGTGATTTAGTTCAATTGTTTCGTGATGAAGGTGACCTTGGGAAACATTTCACAGAAAACATACGGTCATACAATCATGTGTTTGCATTTACTTCAATGGGTGTTGTATATGATGAAAATGTAACTCTCATCTATTACTAACTAAGGATTGGTTGACCCTTTTCTTCTTAACGTCTGTTGTATGGTCATGAATCTCGACAGGTTCAATTTTGTCCTTTTGGACTCTTCTTTTGTGAAAATCTTTTAGTTCCAAAATATTTTACTACAATGCACTTTACACAGATTTGATTGGAATTTGGTGGAGTTGGTTTCTATTACAAATGTCATTTTTTGGGTTCTCTCAAGATTATGTGAGTTCCTCTTTCTATGTTTTTATTCTTCCTCTATTCATTGTCTTACTAATCATCCCGTAATTTGTACTGATGCTTTAATTTGAGAAAGAGAAACTTGCAATAGGTATGAGTTATTCACTCATCCTTATATATATATATATATATCTTAAAAGTAGCTACTTAAGTTAACTTTAAAATACGTACATAAGTAAAATTTCACCTACAAAATGAATTTAAACCTATTTTTTTGTGGATATGATATACTCAATATTAAGATCATCTCTACAAAATTTCACCTCATTTGGAAATCTCTAACATTGACATAAAACAATTACAAAAATTTAACATTTCTGGACCGTTAGATTTCTTTTTAAAGATGACAATAATTTTTATCTATGTTAGAGGTTTCCAAATGAGTTGAAATTTTGGAAAGATAATCATTATGGTGAGTGCTTCATAACCACAAAAAATTAGGTTTGAATTCATTTTGTAGGTGAAGTTTTACGTACGTACTTATTTTAAGTTAACTTAAGTAGCTACTTTTTAGAGAATTACTGTATATCTATATATACTGTTTGGCTATAGTGACACCCTTATCTTGCCACCCTTATCTCACACCTCTCCTGGTTCGTTAGATCTAATCCTGAGATTATCAGATCTAATTTATTTAAAAATCGTGAAATTTCAAAATTTCAGAAACCAAAAGTAGGGGTAAAAACATCTTTTACGTCTCATCTTCTAAAAAAAACAAAAAAAAACCAGATCTGGATCAATTCCGTGAAAGATTAACCCATTAGTGAGAGGATCAACAACTCGAGAATAAGATCAGTAATCGAGTTGCATCTGGTCCAACTTACGGTTTCGAATCTTAGTAATCGAGTTGCATCTGGTGTAATTGGGTTTTTATTGATGAGCCTGAGATTGTTGGGATTTTGAATTTTAAGGTTGCTATTTTTCCATCTAAGAGTTTCACTAACACGTTATGAATCGCCATTAGAGAGAGATTAACAAGTTTTCACGACCATCTTCTTCTCCTCCCTCACTCACTCACTCTCTGTCTGGCACTCATGCTTCACCAGATGCAACTCTAGAGAGAGAGAGAGAGAGAGTTAATCATCATTTGGCACGTGATTTTCAGTTCACTTGAGATGGAGAAAACACAGAGAAATCATGGTTTCTCTTGCTGTTGAGATGGGGAAAGAGAGATCCAAGGTGTGGATTTCCAATTTGATTTAGGAAATGACGTTTTTACCCCCATTTTGTTGTTTGAAATTTGGAGTGTTAGATCTGATCATCTTAGAGTAGATCTAACGTACCAAGAGGGGTGTGAGATAAGGGTGGCAAAATAAGGGTGTCACTATAGCCAAACCGATATATATATATATATATATATATATATATATATATATATATATATATATATATATATATATATATATATATGGAATTGACATACACAATCCAAAAGCAGAATTGCACATTGCTCTAAGGGCTGATTTTTGGTAGATAGTATCTCCCTACCATGGATAGTATCTCTACAAAAAATCAGCTCAATCAGATGTGTCTAGTCTTGTCAAAGAGTGTCAAAAGAGTGTTAAAATTCTGGACCGTCAGATAAATTTATAATTTGAACTCACTTTTTGGTAGGGTTAGACATGTTCAAAATAGCTGATTTTTTGTGGAGATGATTTCCATGTTGTGGAGATCACATCCCTTTAAAATCAGCTTTTAGTTCATTATGTTGGTAGGTAGGATTGCGTATGTCAATTCTGTATGTCGATGTGACCCGATATATATATATATATATATATATATATATATATATATATATATATATATATATATATATATATATATATATTAAATGCTCAAATATTTGTTGGATTTCCAGTCTAGAAAGTTCTCATATTTTTAGGATAGACTAGAGTCTGAGATGGGAATTACGTGTGCATAACGGCTAAAGTTTTTATTTACTTTTTTCCTTTAGTTTTTCTTTATCATACCTAAAAGTTTTCATTAACGACAATGTGAAATTGTTCCTTTCAAAGTTTTCTTAACAACATATTGTTGCAATATAATGTACATATTTCCCAAAATGAATAGTCATACTTCTGTGTGTAGAATATCCTTTCCCATCTGCAATTTGATCAATATTGATTCTTTGTTTTTGCTTTTGGATAAATGTGATTCTCATTATAGTTTGAATATTGTGGCAGGGAATGTTCCATTACAATCGAGGTAAACGATGGGCAAAGGCATGATATGTGGGTTACCTCTTCAGAACATTAGAATATGAGCAATGCATGTAGTAAACACTGTGTTGTTAACTAGAAGGTACATCATTTCACTGCTCCACTCGATTTTTTTTGTATAATATGTTCCTTTAACGTTAGATAATTCATATAGGGAGGACATACCATGAATTATTAGATCATCCAACCAGAAAAGAATTATAAGAAAATATTGTAAGTTAACCAGACAGGAATATGGGTCCATCTTCAAAGTGTTGTTGATCAAACCTTGAAATCAGAATAAAAAGAATCAATGCATTTCAAATTCAAAGAGGATAATGATTCATTAGAAAACGTGCAATTAGCAAGTGGAGAATAGATAGTTGGCTAATTGGAAATCGTACGATAATCTCATGCGTCAGTTCCAGGACTGGTCGTTTCTAAATTCAGAAAGTCGAACAAGATCAATATGACTTCTATTAAGAGTTTGCTTTTGAGTTCAATTGTCGCTTCAGAGATCATAGGCTTCTTTTGTACATTGTGTTGTTTAAATCCGATTGAATATGCTTGTGGTGAACTGGTGTATTTGGTTGTTTCAAGTTTGCTTCTACATAAGTTGTTGTATCTTTATTGTTGTTGCTAAGTAAAAACCTTTTCTTAAAAGTCAATTGTTTAATCAATCAATTGACATTCCAGATGTACTACTCTCTAATGTTTAATTAAAAAACTGAGGTTTAATCTGCCTGTACACAAACTATAGCTTATGAACGACAAATACATGGGTTTTTTTTTTGTGAAGTTTGCATGCTTCAAGTTAATTAATATTGCCTTTTTATTTTGTGCAATGGACATTGTGGGAAGTCCAGATATTTTGGATCGCAACTGATTAGATGGATACAGCCATTAAACAATGAAATTTTAAGTTCAATTTAGGCTACTTTCAGACATACGATTAAGCCAAAACATTTTCTTCCATTGGTTGAACTTAATCATGCAAGTTTTATCCATTCTCAGTGTTGCAGCCACAACGCGCGTGCCTATTTACTAGTATTTATAATTGTATTTTTTATTTATGAAAATATTCTTCTTGAAGGTGAGAAAATCTTTTGAAATTATATATCTATCTTGATGATGGGTGATTATAATGGATGATTAGAGCATTTGCAATGCAGGTGATAGAGGGGGGTTTGTGAAAACTATCACCTAGTTGGGTCCAAAAGTGCTGTGCAATGCAGGGTGATAAACTCGGTGATAGTTTTCCCAGTTCAAAAACAAGGTGAAACCTTCCACCGAAGTTTTCACGACTTGTTAACCGGACGGGATGTTGGATTCCGTCTGCGGTGTTTTTTTTTAAAAAAAAATTTTTTTTTTTTGGACGGGATGTTAGATTCCGTCTCGCATGATTTTTCGACTTTTTTTCGGTTTTTTTAAAATTTCAGACGGGATGTTTCATTCCGTCCGGAGTGTTTTTTTTAATTTTTACGTCCAGACGGAATCCAACATCCCGTCCGAGATATTTTTTATCACCTTTGCATTGCACAGCTTCACCTTGTTTTTCACCGGGTTAGTGAAAACAGGGTGAATAAGTGATGAGGTGGCGGTGATAAAGGGGGGGAAAATTATCACCTGCATTGCAAATGCTCTTAATAGCTTTAGGAAAGAGCTTTACAGATGATGAAATGTATCCAAGATTAGGATCTCAATGAATGAGTGGCACTTGAGTGGTTTAGGAGTTGTACTGTTGTAGCTTAGATGGACAGTATGAAAGAGATTCTATTAGATGTAGTTTCCATGCGAACTAGGTCATTGATATTTTTTCTTTGTTCTGGTTGGCTCCTTGATATGATCTGACACACACCCAATCATGTACGGATACACTATCACTCTTCTCCATCGCTTCTTGAGGCATCATGTAATTGGAGCAGTTCCACTTAAACGTTTTGGCCATCTGTATGCATTTGTTTTTTTCATGAAGTTTTATATCCCAAATGCAGGTTTTCTCTGTCATTCCATCACTTCTTCTTGCACTAGATTCATAAAACCCGGGGATAAGTAAATTCAATTCTCTCGAACTTTCCTTCTCTAATTTGGAATTTTGTATGCTGTCGTTTTTTCTTCGAGTACTAGGGAGTTTTTTTTTGCTTTCTATTCACTTAACTAGTCTTGCAGGCACACCATTGTGGCAAATATACCGTCATTAATAAAATAGAATTGACGATTTAAGAAGACATGACACATATTGGCATCTATGCATTTTCTTTTTCATTTATTATTATTGATATTGTTATTTTATTTTATTTTTTTCCCCAGACTCAATTGTTAGAAACAAAGGAGACTATCGAGCGGCACCGGAAATCATTGAAAAAACGACAATCTGGTATGTTGTCTCTACACCCTCCCATTCTATCCTCTTCTCATTAGGCTTAGTTAAATCTTGCACAGATGAAAACTATACTGTTTCTTGGACTTGTTATCTGTAGGCTTACATTTCTTAACCATTTTGATGCATTTATTCAGGAAGAGGAAATCTTTTTGTGAGAGAGGGATTGCTATGAACTTGAGAAGGGAAGGCTTATCCGTGAGATGAACCATATAAGAGATGAAGATGGATCCCGTTTTAATAATTATCAAATTTTGAATCATCGATATGCTCTCTTAAATCTTCTTGGGAAGGGAGGCTTTAGTGAGGTTTACAATGTTTGACTCCCCTGTTTGTTTCCTGTTATCCTTCCAATAATACTACGAGAGCTTTTGAATTATCAGTCTGTTTTATGAAAACCATGTAAGTTCATAATTGCTGCTAGAAATCTATTTCATTCTCTAATTTTAGGAGAACTTTTGAAATATTAGTCTGTTTTATGAGAACTATATAAGGCCACTATCGAGTAGGCTAATTTTGTTTTCCATTTCTGAATATTTAGAATCACCTCCCTGAAATCACCTCCTTTAATCTCTCTAATTTATTCCCCAATCCTTTAATCATTCCAATTTATTCCTAAATACTGCCGATTCTTTAGGATTTGGAGAAATGTAAACTTCTATTAGAAGAATTTGGCAAAATTGGAACTCTCGATTTCAAAATTGAAATTATCAATGTGAGAGTTTTCTTTCAATGAGTTTCTTCGTTATGGATAAAACCAGGGAGTTCGTTTTCTTATTCAACGAAAGCCTAGTTTCAATTTGATGATCTAAACAAGAACTAAATCCAGGAACAAATCTGGTAAGAACTAAGTTCAATTGGTTGGTTTTTTCTATATTTTTTTAGTTTTGTGGTATTAACATGAAAAATTGAATTCTTTTGATGGTATAGATGGATCTTGATTATTTAGAGTCTTCTCAATAGCTACAGGGACATGTGATAATCATTGAATTAGTTAATAATCGAGATATTTGCTCCAAATTTATAGTAAGTTCTTTTTATGATTATTGTGATGTTCAATTGGATTGCATGTACATTTCAGCTTTCATCATATTCGGGGTTGTATGTTTGCCATTTTTTGTTTTAGCAATATTATCCGGTTGAATTGGTACGACTTTTTTACGATCAAGAAGTATTCCTCAGTAATGTTTCTCTATTAACTGCCATTGTGGCAACTGTGGCAACCTTAATAATGCAAATCTAATTTGAATGAAGAGAAATTTAAGTTATTATCACAAATTACATTTTCTTTAATGTGGATTGATACGTTATGACATAGCAAGGATAGTGTTTATAAGCTATGGAAATGGTATGCTATACTGTGTTGCCAGGTTAATGCATTGTTAAATAATAATTAATGTCGCCTAATTCTTATTAAGATCATCTTAGAATTTTATGATGCTCCACCATATGTCATTTTGTGTATTTTAATAATGCGATATCCAAAACCTCCAAAGATGCTTTGTTTGTTTGAGACTTTGAGTGATAATGACGATTAAAGACGCTAATGGATTCTTCTATTCTCTGTATCCTCAGTAGTATGGCATGCTCGAATGGTATTTTTTCTTTTCTTATCTATTTCATCAATTGTTTTCTTCTTCGTCAAACAGTGAGTTCTGATTAAAATTACTAAAATTATATCACAGTATTACTTTGTGCATTTTTTTTCAGTGAAGAATCAAAGGTTTGCTTCCTATGTTTTATTGCAGTCGAAAGGAGCTTCTACTTGATGTCCTAAACATTCTAGCTTAATGTCTTTTCTTTGAATTTTAACTTGGTGTATGTGTATTAAGATTCATAAGCTCACATGATATGATTTTGTTAAGCAGAAGTGATTGTTCATTCACTTAAGACTAACCATTTGAGAAAGTGATTGCGTGAAGATTGAGCTGACGGAAAAAACTCCAAATTAGATGAAGCTATGTAAGAAAGAATCATAGTTCTCAGGTACACTTGAGTCTTCTTCTTTGTGCTACATTGCTTTGTTGTATGTTCATTTTTCATAATCATTTGACTTCTTATTGTGTTGGCGCCTTTGAATGCTTATGTGTTTCACTGCTTGGTTTGTTTGGTTTTGATAGTGTGTTTCATCGTTGTTGATCTTAAAGTGCTTATTAGACTGATACATGCCTTTCCTATATTTGATTTTTATTGCTTTTTTTTTTCCATTTGTCATAGGTACTAACAACTCAATGTTGTTCTTCACCTGTTTAAAGTCTTGCAATGTTTCTTTTAGGTTAGTTTGTTTTGTGGGTAATGTCTATTCCTTGATTTCTTGGAATACATACTCTTACCCAAATTTTTAAGTCTGTCTTTCTTTAAATAAACGTATCATATGGTGATCATATAGGGCAGCTAGGTTCGTCTCAGAGCAATGAGATTTAACACTATCTCAAATATATGTTCTTACCTTCTTATCTATGTACTTAATGAAGTAGATTCGTTGCATTACTTGATGAAGTAAATTTGCTATATTCAAACCTTTGGTGGAAACTATGAACAGATCGATGGTTGTGATCACTTAGTGTGTATATTGTGTTAGTGCGATGTTATAATTTTCACTATTAACCAAGATTGTTTTATGTAGCTTTAAGGGGCCATACAAGAAAGCAGAGATCTATATATATTTGGTTTGGGCCAAACTAACTATGTCAAAGGTACTTTGCTTTCAGCCACTTTCTCTCCACTAATGATTAGTGATAATTTTTTTTCTTGTGCTTGTGTAGGTCTGTTTTCTCCCTCATCTTATTCACATATTCTAAGACCAAGTTTCAGCTCACCAAATCAAACTGCTAGAGAATAATCATGCATGTAAAAAACACAAGCACAACACATATAACACTTGAACAACATCACTCCCAACTAATACTAATAGCATGCGCTCACTATAGTACTCATTCTCATAAACTTCACTGTAGTTCACTACTAGAGATGGTATTTTCTGTTCTCGGTGAATAATACTCATTTCGGAGATCCAATTCTTAGATTAGAGATTGTCCTCTCAGTCATCATTTTTGTAGCTATACATTCTTCAAGGCAAAAGAAACATCACTACAAGAAACAGGGTCTTTGGCGACAAAAAAAAGTGTCACTGAATATTACAAAAATGTCACTAAATATATTTTGCAATGTTTTTTGGAGTGTCGCACCAACGTAGGTAATGATATAGTCGGCAAAGATATAGAGCGGCGATTTTACAACGTCACTAAATATGAGACATTCACCGACGATGCAAATCATCGCCATTGCTTCTATTTCGTCGCTAACTCATTTTCTTGTTCTCTATACAATAACGTCGCAAAAGATGTTCTTTTTTGCGACATTGTTAAATTTGTTGTCGTTAAAACATTATTAGCTACATTTTTATTTTCAGTAAAGATCTAAAATATTTGAAAATTTGAATGTTATTAGCGATGTTATAATCATCGCTACTTGTTCAAAAATAATTAAAAAAAAGTAGTGTTATTAACAACGTTGCTACTGTCATTAAAAGTCTAAGACATTTTGATTTTTTTTTCTTTTTAGTGACGTTTTTATCGTCGACAAAATTTAAATAAATTTAAAATTTTAGTATTATATGCAACGTTTTGATCATCACAAGAAGCCAAAAAATCTGATAGTTGTATTTGTATTATCACATTTACTTACGTCCA
The DNA here is from genome assembly GCF_015680905.1 of Coptis chinensis. NCBI lineage: Eukaryota > Viridiplantae > Streptophyta > Magnoliopsida > Ranunculales > Ranunculaceae > Coptis > Coptis chinensis. The sequence goes on from NC_141456.1 coordinate 46,643,957, forward strand.
AAAGACTATTTTTCCATTATCACATATCGTCGCTAAATGATATTGTACTACAATTTTTCCTCTCATCCTTCACCTGTGTTTTTTGCCACTGCCATTCAACAAATAAAACTAAAAGAAAACAACCATAACATCAATTACTTTTTAATATGCAATAAGCAACAAATTTTTCAATAAATAAAAATGAGTAAATTCACTCAATTTTATACAAAGGAGTTGCATAATTCCCGTCATAAACAAAAGCAACTCTAAACATCCCTCGAGCAGCTTGCAACTAAAATCATCTTAACATAAAAACTAAAATGTACCATAAAATAGCATATAGATTCATTTGGAGCCTTTTGCAATTCGGAATCACTATTTCTTCACAAAAACATAATACCAACCCACTTCTTTTGTGACGTAAAATTATCTGTATACAAAAATGGTATCCATTAGACTACGAAAAATATAATCACGTCAAAATTAAAATCCGACCAACTATTAACAATTACATTGAATTTAAAATGTTTAAAATGTATCCAAAGAAGTTATCAAAGTCCTAGTTCAAATTAGCAATACAAGACAGAGATAGTAGTAGTAATATGGGTGGAAGAGTTCACTTAAACAAGATGCAATAGTGGTTTCCTTCATCATTTTCAACTACAATTTCTAATAGCGAGGTAACATATGTCCAGAAATAAAATGACTTATAGCTTATATACTTCTGACCATTACCAAAAAACTTATGATATCCTCATAAAATATAGAACTAACATTCCACAACTTGTCTAATGCACCACTTGTATCAAAGGTTTCATTGCCTTGCTCATCCATTGTAACAGCAGCAAATTTAGCTATAGTAACTCCATAAGAGAATGTATACATGCATGACTCGATAATAAAACTACTTCTCATCAATTTAAACAAACAAAACATGCATGAAAATAAGCATGCTAAATATTGGTAATGTAAGTTCCTACCTTCGCACGCTTCCGTATCACCACTCATTCCAAATAACGAACTATACCCCTCGTTGGCTCCCAGAAGTCAAGTACACATAATTAAAATCTAAGAATTATTTATTTAGCATAGAAATATGGAATATACAAGTGCGTACAACAATTAAAGATGAGATACTAAATGCTACCATTAATCTAATTAACGTTCTACCCATATATTTAATATATATTAAGTCCTAGGCTGCTATAGGCACGATTTTTTGAGGTTTACAACTGTTCTATATATGTGAAACTTCAGGATGGGGCAAAGGTGAAGTTTTAATATGTTCAAAGGTTTACAACTGTTCTCAATATTTTGCTTAATAAATAAAAACTTCACCTTCAAACAAATAGCCTAGACAGTTCAATCCACAAACAATCACTGAGTGGAAAAGAGGCCTTGTACAGATGTGGAAATCCACCAAAAGAAGGTTAAGAAAGTGTACAACAAAGTTTACTGAATACTGATGCTCAACACAGGCACATGATTCACACAATCCCCTTCAATCTTCTTGCTGCCAGACCATCATCTCTCATGCTTCCAAGCATCCTTTGTCTAGTTGACAACCATACTTCCAAGTGTCTTTTGTTTCTTCATGATCCAAATCCACAATCATCATTCTCAAAATCTCTAGCTCAGACAGCAGAAAATCAAAAACGCAAACACATCCACTTCTAACTCGTCATTTCTCTAAGCAATAGCAGCGAGATGATTCAAATGTGAATGGTCTTTCTAGACCTCAGAGTGGGAAATGCTTGAGATTTCTCTCTCAATTTGGATATTTGTTGATTAAAATAGAAGGTTAGAAAAACAACTTGAGAAACTCTCGCGAAAATCTCAAGATTCTTGAGTAAGGTTCAAAAAGGAAGAAATGGAGAGTACTCTAAGGTCCAATCTATTATCTTCTATTCTTCTTAGACGCTACTGATCCCCCTCTTAGTTCTTTTTGCTACTTACCAATATTTTAACACATCAGGGGTGAAATCTGACATTTTCCCTCAAAATATTCACACAGGGACAGAGGGCCAACACATTTTTTGAACCTGGATTATAAAAAATCCATTGCTGCTGTAAGTCATGCTATTGCTAATATTCTGAAATAGTGTGCGACAGGTGTGAAACTTTCATAGCATACATAAATATGAGCCACAATGCAAAGCGAAAGGATTGTGATAGAGAATTCAATGGTTTGATATAACTTGTCCAATCAATGGAAAATATAGCTGAGCAATATATAATTTATCCTCGTGCTTCTGGTATCGAACATCAAATTCATGCTTGCACATAAAAAATACTAAGATGTGTACCGCCTGAGGACAAGGAGACATTATAGTGTTAGATACAAGCAATAATCATACAAGACCATATCGACTTTATAAAATGTTTACTAAAGAATATACACATCCACTGAAAAAGATCGAAGTGATGGAACATATTCAAGGTTCAAAATATCCATAAAATCTGATACATTGGAAGCCAACAAAACAATATATATCTTGATTGGAACATTTCTACATCCAGGCAAAAAATTAGAAATAAAAAAGGGGGAGAAACATATGTAAATATTTTTCTTTGTTCCCATTAACGACATATATGGGTAAATCTAGCCAGTATTTCCTAGTTTGGACCCTAAACATATCAACTAGTGAATTCACCTTAGCCCATTGAGAAACATCGTCATGATCCCACATGAGGAATAATTCCTAAATCAAAATTGATGAAAGATAGTTCCTGCAAGAAGAGACGTAAAAGTAAATCTACTTTGATATGAAAAGCAGTATGTTTACAAACGTGACAATGTTGACACATGTTGACCAGCCTTTGAAACGTGTCCACAATCCGCACGCTTTAGGCACATTACATGACCCTTGAAAAATCTCTGGGCAAGCCTTATACAAAAGTCTAGCAAGCCCCGGGCTGCTGCAGGTCGCTCCCAGGCCATTTCCAGCCTTTGTTGGGCCACTGATAGGACATTTCCAGCCACTAACATATACTATGTGTCATTCCTAACTATAATAGTTCCCTCCAGTATCCACTCAACAATCACTTGAACCTTTTGGCTAAAGTTTCTATTATGAACAAATGATAATCTCACAAAAACACTTATGTAACAATCCTTGGTATCACTAGCAGTAGGTAATTTAAACCTCTTTTCATCCAATACCAAAATCAGTACCACCATCCACAATTATATCATGTACTCGCACCCACATACCAATCAATGATATATAGCTATCCAACAACCATCACAACAACAACCCTTAGTAACATCATTCTCTTGTCTCATATGAAAAGTTCTATGTTTCACTTCATTTATTGTAAGCTTCTTAACACCACAAAAGAAACCAAATAATGGGTAAACACCACCGTACCAAGCTATCTTCATATATAATACTCATTTGCTAAACAAATTATGGACATACATAAAGAATGTTCTATTCTTAGATAGAGCCTTAGTTGAGGTTGGTGTGGGGTTTAAATATCTCTAACGTTAGATTGGGGTTTGATTTACTAACCCAATTCAACATGTCAGAAAAACTTTCGGTGGAAAGTTCAAGTGTTCGAACTTATTTGATCAATAATGAGCAAAAGACCAAAGGAATTAAGTGTTTATTGGGTGTTTACTTAAGCAAATATCAACTTAAGTTAAGAGAGCTCTAAATTACTCACCAATAAGTGATGGTAGATTGTTGGAAATTTTCTGCTGGCCAACTTCAAACACGAAGTCAACATCGGTAGATTATCCTCTAACTAAAATGATTTCCAGCTCGATCACCCTTTAATTGGTTTAACTTTTAAAAGATGAATTGGTGATAAAATAAAGAAACTTGAGGTTTCTTGGGCTAGCATATCCAATTAGATCATTATTAAACTATTTTATAAAAAAAATTATTCATAGGTATTCACCGGTTAACTTGAACTAAAAATGTCTCAAGTGGTAATTACTAATCCTCACATGAGTGTATAAACCAAAATTGTATAATTAAAAGAACACTTTACATAACATTGTCTTCTCAATACCCAATAAAATTCTACCATTATGCTTGCCACATAGTCCCTAACTATACACACTACTTACCAAATATCTTCATAGCGTTTACATTGTATAAGTTAATACATTGACAAGGAACAAGTGTCGCACCCTTAAAATATCGCAAACAACCTTAGATAACCATAAAAGAAACTTAATATATTTTTCTTTATGCCTATTGCAAGTTGGGGTTAGGCAGAACCCTTCAGTACTATTTATAACAAGAATGTGTGTACACCCAACACCAAGACTGGCTATGTCATGCTATGTATAGACTAGTTGTGTTTCTCTCAAATTTCAAGTATAAACACCTCACTAGATATGTCATGTTGTTAGATAATAATTGACTCACCAAATTATAATTTCAAAGATCTTGAACTTGTGTATACAACCTACTTAAATAACCTTAAGTCTAACCATAGTACATCCGATTAAATTAAATCAATAACGAAGAAATCACTTACGAAGAAAGAAAAAGTACCAAAATTCATACCTGCATGCATTTCCGTATTGAATCCTCAAAGCTATTCCAATCATGCAAGCCTTTTGCAGTCTCCACCAAAGCATTTCATCTCGCACTGTCGCATAATGTGTACTTAAGGTTCACAGGAAATTGGTTTATCGAAAAACATATAAGTCTACCAACTTAAATGATATTCAGTCTGAGTGTAATATGAGACAGTAAATTATTGAAGTTTGATTGCATAAGGCTTATCAAAGAACAGACAAGTACACCACCAATTTTTAAACCAAAGGAAAACACCAGAATGGGATCTTTAAACAGCTGGCCCTATTAGCTATAAAGCCAACACACAAGCAACCCAAAAAGAGGGGACATAATTTTGCAATAGATTATACTGAAAATTGGAAATATTTTATGAGAAAGCAACATCACCAAAACATATGAACAACAACACCATCAGAAGGAGATAAAACTATATATATACCTGAAACAAACCAAAACAGGATGAGACTAACCAAATGGAAACCAAATTCTATTCCAAAAAAAAACCTTAATAACAGTAACGCATAAACTGCAAAGACACACCCAAACAAACTTTAGCACCACAAATTAGCTAAAAGAATCAAAAAGGTAAATAAGCTACTAGAATTCTTGAATTGGGCGAATAAACCCAAATTCAAATATAAAGGCAAAGTATATCAAACATAAACTTAACTGCCATTATGCCATTAGTATTTGTATCACATAGTAAAAAGATGACGAAGAGAGCCTGAAACCAGTGGCAGCAACGACATTTTAAAAACACTAGCTTTCAAAGAAATCTTAGCACTGGAGCGAAATCTCAACAAACAATCGAAACCGAATTCAATTAAATATAATCTTAACCAATTAATCAAAAACAAAACTATTAATTAAAACCAAAACAATTAGAAATTCTAAATCTAAAATATTATAGATTTAAGGGTGAGGAAAACTCACAAGTGAGCGAGACTAGCTAGAAGGAGAGAATAACGAGGTGAGAGAGGAGAGAAAGAGACGTGCTTTCCAAATGCTTTGAGAGACTTCGTTGGAGCGACAGTGTTGTTTCCTTTCTTGGATAGATGACGGTGAGAGAGGAGAGACAGTGGTGGTTTGTTTCCCTATATTTTAGGTCTTTTTCTTTATTTTATTTTTCCTGTTTTTATGCGGCCGGGTATATTATTTTTCCTTTTTTTTTATATTCAAATTATTTCGTTATACTACCAAAACAGAAGGAGGGTGCGAGATACCAAAACCCAGCGACAAGATCTTTTTTTTTTTTTTGCTCGGGGTGGGAAAGTTTTAATGACGAAGTTTTGGTTCCAAAAGCCATAAGATTCGCGATGTTGTGTATAAACCACACCAATGACGACGTTTTTAAATGTCGCTTTATATCAAAAGATTTTGCCAATGCTCATTATGTCGTCGAAAACTAACTCTCAATTTTATTACTTTACATAATTTGGATTATGACTTTTGGCGACATTAAAAACATTGCCAAATATTGGTTTTAAACATCGTGACAAAAGTTTACTTGTGACGCTTGTAAACGTCGCCAAAGGGAATCATTACCTACTTTTTTTCAGCGTCGCTAAAACTTTTGTCGCTAAAGAACCAGTTTGTTGTAATGATCGTAGACTATTACCCGAATGTAAGATGTGTTAATGCATTTGTGTAGTTAAGCGTAATGAAGTTGCTCATTATCCTTGCTCTGTGTGGTTGCAGCACAAGAGCATTGTGTAGATGTGCACAATGCGTAATGCATAATAGCCCCCAGTTTCTCATTGTAATGCATAACGCATGATTGCAGTGGTTTTTAGCACAATCAAATTATGATATTACTCCTTTGACTATGGTGTTAGTTTCTGTAGCTAAACATCGATAACGTATATATACTGTATATATGCTGATGACATCGAACTAAGTTAATTATTAAAATAGCATGCTGTCAGATCAACCCTATATGCATAGTTTTCCTGGTAGTTTTCTCTATTGAAAAAATTATAAAAGGTAGAGAATGGTCCTCGACTAAGTTTCATGTGTAAGTTAATTGATGGAACATGAAATTGATTATTTGTATGCCTATGGGATAACTCTTTTGATGATTAATTGGTAGGTCATGGAGGAATACCTATATTGAGATATGTTTTTGAAAGAAGTACCTAACAAGATGTTGATGGAGTAATAGCCTCAACCAGTCTTTCTACATGCACTTCGAACCCCTTAATGTGACCCGGTTCTAAGTTGGAGCACAACTAAAATTTAACTAATTAGGAAAATGTTGAATGACCTTTTCCCTTCATGGGCATGATGTATAGGTTCAAGAACACCATAAGTATATTTATTATCATCATTAGTTAATGCCTTAATGGATCCAAGTATGGGGATAGCATGCCCCTTGGTAAGTTTAATGCCATATAGATCTTGTACTGACAAATTTAGGCTAGGTTAAAAATTAGTGAAGGACCAACTGGTGAAGTCATATTTTGGTGGTACAAGAATAAGGGTAAAGTCTTTGACATGTGAATTAAGATATATCAACTGAATAGAGAATGCAGTTGCTTCAGCCTTTGTTAATCGTTTGAAACTTTTTGCATGGTACTTAGAGCATCTCTAGGTGGTGGAGGCATCAAGTGTCAAGTTTGAGGCTATATTTGAGGTAAGAATCCGCAAACAATGACTAACTCTAGGTGAAAAAAAATACAGTCGCAAATTTGGAGTAGCATCTACCACACACGACATTGACAATGGCTTGTGCGACAGTGGAAATATTGCGCAACATTACCACTGTTTGGAGTAGCAACAAATTTTCTCAAACAATTCCAACAAATTTGGAGTAGGACCTATCACTTGGGACATTGGCAATGGTACACGATATTGTCACAGCCGCATCCACATCCGAAATAGCAAATTTGCCTCCACGGATGCGGCTATAAATGCTTCCACTTAGAGTTGGAATCCACCGAAATTATAAATGGTTGAGGCAAATATACACTTATGCCTCCACCTAGAGATGCTTTTATACTCTAAATGTGATTTTCTTTATTTGATTTTCTTGTATGAGATATTTACTTAGCTACCACATTTTTTTAATAAATATACGAGTACAGGGAACTATATTTTCATTATTTCAATGGATATCATGCCAAATGTGTACATTGAGCTCATTCTTCGGTAAAGACTTCATAATTGAATTTGCTTTACGATCTCATTCTCCTGGATGTCCAACATATCTGCGTGCTCACTATTGTGTATAGTCTTAGCAAAACATGTCCTCTCAATTTTCTATGTTCAGGCCATATTTTTCATATTCTTCTACAAGCTTTCTTTAGTAGAGCTCAACCTTCTAGCCAATGTACCACATTATTTGATGGTTTAGATGTGATTTAGGTGCAGTTACATGCATTTGGGCTGCTCTTAAGGCCAACTTAAAAAAACTCAGAATAACCCGTAGCCATTAAGTTGCTGATAGACACTTGCGTGAATTCTATTCTTCCAACCTTCAATTGTGCCTAGCTAGAAGGTTTTGTTGTGTTAACAAGTTATTTCATGTAGTGTAATTTTCATGTTAAAATTAGAACAGTAGTTGTAGAGTTATGTATTTGCTAGTGTAATTGGCGATGTTGTTGACTCATGCATGATTTTCTAATTTAACACATTAACATGAACCTCTATTTATTACTAGCACCTCTCATAGTACAAAATATCGCGATATATTACGATATATATCGAGATTTCAGCAAAGGATAAGTAAATATCGCGATATATTTAGAGATATTTACAATTGCAAATATCAGTGATATTTCGACGATATTATTGATATTTTAAGATATATTGCGATGTTTGTGGATATTTGACGATATTTTGTGTATGTAACAATTTTATTTAATATTTACCATTATATTTCAAATAAATATAAATTATATATCATGATATATCAAGAAATATCCACAATATCCATGATATTTGTTGATATTTTGGATATATCCACGATATTTGCATATGAAACAATGTCAAATATCCCCAAAGAGGGGAATATATCCATGATACATATCCATAAATCAGGCATGGATATTTTGCCATATTATGATATTTTGTACTATGGTACCAGTTACAATTTTCATCACGAACAAGGAACGCATGATTCCAGATGTTAACATCTTTGAAAAAAAATTACTCGCGAACAAGCGCGAGTAGATATATAGAAAATAATGAAGCAGTTCAGAACACAAGTAATGAACATGCTCTGAAGATTCTCTCACCTATTCCAGAAGAGACTTCTCCTGAAAAGGTATTCATTTTCATTATTTACACGTGAACACCGTTCTAGCTATTGCACTTTGCAAACACTCGAGTTCATAATTATATTCCTACAAATATTTTTCAGGCTGTTAAGAATTTGGGGATCGACTGGGAATATAAGATGGCAAACAACATTATAGTAATTATGCATCCAGATGATGAAGAGAATCCCAAAAAAGTTTAAAAAAGGTGTCGTGAATAGATAAGGCTTTAATTTGTGACCATGGTGCTGAAGAAATTGATGAGGAGGTGGTGTCCCTTGATCCCAACACTTCACTTGGTGTATCAGCCTAGTTCATGACCATCAAGATGACATGTCTTCTGGACCGAGGCAGCATAATGTAGGAAGGAGAAGGAGCATAAGATCCAGTCTGTGAAACACAGAAGGGCCGTGGAATCTAGAAGGGCATATGGGTTAGTAGAGTGTCGGCGGCCCAAAGGGAGGCAGAATAGTGAAAGAAGGAGCGGGAGCACAGTAGCAAGGCCATGATAAATGAGGTGGACAAAGTGATAGTTTGAAAGAAGATCATGGGTTAGGAGAGCGGTTAGAGAAAAGGGAGCGGTTAGAAGATATAAAGGAGAGATGAAGAAAAAGAAAGGGGAGGAGAAAAAGAGAGAGAGAGAGAGAGAGAAGAGAGAGAGAGAGAGAGAGAGAGAGAGAGAGAGAGAAGTAATCTTCAAAGTTGTAATATCTGATAATACATTTGGCACCGTCTATGGGGAAATGGGATAGGCCTACGATCAAGTGGTAATAAGAAAAAGTTATAGGATGGCAACAATTGCTAAGAAAGTAAGAGGGAGACCCAAAAAGGTGAGGACGGAGGGCATTGGAGAAGAAACCATGAGTGTAGAGATGGAAGAGGTGGAAGAGGAAGTCCAAGATGTAGTGGGGGAAGCAACTAGACTGTTGCAGGAGGAGATAGTGAGGCTAAGAAATGAGAATGATAGTTTGAGAAGAGAAAGAGAATCCACATAGGCATAGGAGGAGATAAGAGATCCGGAGAATAGCGAGGTGGAAGGTCAGCATGAGGAAGCGCTTCATAGGCCAAGAGGCGATCTGGGGGAAGGCATCACATTGGAGATGGTCCAAGCGATGATTGAAAAGGACAAAGAAGCAAATCAGGTGGCGGAAAGGGAGAGTCAAGGGGTGGCGAAGAAAGTGGTGGCAGGGCTTAATCAGAATTCGCTTGCAGATGTAGTCTGGAACTCCAAGGTACCCAAGAGGTTCGCGCAACCAAGATTTGAGAGATACAACGGGAAGAGTGATCCTGCGGACCACTTGCACCATTTCAGGCAGCAGATGCCACTGTGGCAAGAGAACAAATATGATGGACTCCGTTGCATGATGTTTCCCGCCAGCCAGAAAGGGGAAGCTTCGGACTGGTATTATCGGTTGACGTCGCGAAGTATAAATAAGTTCGAGGAGTTGGAACATGCATTCGTAGACCATTTTATTCATCAGAAAAGGAGGGTAGTGGATATCGCAGATCTCTTTAACGTCAAACAAAAGTCCACCGAGACGCTTAGGGAATTCCTATGTAGATTCAAGGAGGAGACTCTAAGGGTGGAAAGTCTGGATGAGCACACCACAATCATAGCTTTCCAACATGGGCTGAAGCCAGAAAATAGAGTCCACGAATCTGTATCCAAAATTGAAGTCACTACGTTACATGCGTTATATCCAAAAATTGAGAAGTACATACGTTATGAGGATATGTTGTAGAGAAATGCCAAGGAGCCCAGGAAGGCAGAGAAATCAGTACAGAGTGTAGGACAAGATGAATGAAAGGATAGAGGTAAGGCTGCGACAAGAGAGGGGGGATCATACAGGAAAGAGACACACAAATCAGAGAGAGGCAGAGACCAAGTTAGGAGGGACATCCGAGAAAGAAAACCATACCGTGAAATAGAGTCTACGCCATTGAATAAATTGTTGGAAGAAATCCTGCCACTAATTAAAGGGCGAGTTTATGACTATTTAGTACCACGTACTTTCATTTTTTTTCCTAAGTGGTACCCGTACTTTTTTTCTCGCCTATTAGTACCCCGAACTCTCAATTTGTTTCAATTTAGTACCTCAGTCGCTTTTCCTTCTCATTCCGTCTAATTTCGCTAAGAGATTTACTATTCAAATTGACTAATCTTTTTCTTTTTTCTTTTTTCACTCCATAGAATAACATACGCTACTCCACCAGATGCAAGGTCACCGAAATAACCATTAAGAACAATGACTTCCTCCGCAAAAGTACGGTGAGGAGCAGGTTGGGCATAAGCAAAAATGAAACTTCCTTGCAAATACTTGACTGATTCAACAGGGAAAGATAGCGAGCTAGCGAGTTCCAGAATCGGTGGAATGGATAGAAGAAGCTTTGTAGTTCCACAAGTCTTGATGACTATCTTTAAAGAGTAAATAAACAAACTAGACTCAAATAAAACATACGAGTTGAACTCGTCGTTTGAAAGCTGAGACATAATAGTACACCGAGTAGCGTAAAAAATTGAATCGATTTGAGGACGAGTCAAAGCTCGGAGGCCAAGTCCTTGTGGATCAACAAAAATGGGTGCTTCAGAGAAATTAATTTCAATGTGTTTTTCAAATCCTTCGAACCCAATAGCAGATTGTGGAGTTGAGTTGTTGGTGTTGGTGTTGCAAGTTAAAGCCATGGAATCAGTCAACATGGTTATTGTTTCGAATGAAAGATTGAATATTGGAGTATTAATGAAGAAATGAGGTTAAGAGATTACTGAATAACAGTTAGCCAGAGAGTTTTTTTGGTAAATTAAAGACACGACTTGAAAACAATGGGAAATCCTACTCTACTGAAAATGGCATTTACTGAAGACGTATCAAGATGGCTTCCTGAAGCAATTGGAGCAAGCATCAGATCGGAACTTTTCTAATCCACCGTTGGGGCGTAGATTTTCAATGCTGTAACCGAGGGGTGCTTCGTATTGCAATGAACTACTACTACTACTAGACTTTTTACCACCTTTCGACTCCATTAAAACATTCACGCTTCTTACAAATAAAAAAAAGTTGTGCTAATGGAGGATGAGAATAATAGAGCCATATTCTTCAATAATGTTGGTGCTAATGGATTTGTTACTGATAACCCGTAAAAACTCAATTAGATTTACTCTAACCTTATTCTTACAGTATCAATTATTTATTTCCTACTCTCACATATAGATTTATGCAATATAGAGAGTACGGAATCGTTCCACTCCTAAACTACAAAGACAAAAAGAAATCAATTAATCAACACAAAGGAACAATGGTGAGAGTAATATTTATAGAGGTGAATTTATACTATGAAACTAAATATATGAATTTACCTTATACTAATTTAACTAAGCAATTGAATATGAATTGAATAAAATATAGAGAAGAATATGGAGAAGAGATTAGGGGGATTTGATTTCACTTAAATAAATTCCTAATATGCTAGTGTAGATTGTTGCAATCACAACCAATTAAGATTAATTGTGATCCCTAATTATTCATGGCAATCTCTGCCAACTAATAATTAGCATGTGAGGAAGTTCAACCCATTCTCATGGCGAATCAACTAAACTACTAAAGTGAACTCTTAAATGCAATAATTCTAGCTAACACATCAAGTCTTTATCCAAGCTTCATCAAACCCCTCTAATGGAGGTTTAGCTAGAACTCATTAGACTATCATTTCTAATATAAGAACAGTAAAAACAAGTCATTATTGAATAACTAATTAAACTTTCTTAATCTAAATTAACAATAGTCTAAAATTCAAACATGGATTACAATTGAAATTTAAACTAATTTAGAACTAAGATTACGAATACTAATTATCAATTTAAAATAACTAAATCTATGAATGAAAGATTGAATTTGAATTTAAATATTGAAATATAACTAAGTAATTTATTCTAAAATTCAAAACTTGTTCTCACAACTAATAAAATTGACAACTAACTAGATTAATCTATATAAACTAATTTAATCAATTAAAACTAATTCTATATTACAAAACTAAATTTTATGAACTAGAACTAGATTTAGATTTAGATAGCTTAAGAGCTAAGCTTTTGTCTCTTGATATAGAAGAGCTAGATCCCCAAATTCATGCATGGGCTAAGGAGTCATGTTTTGCGCCGAAAAATTGAGCCCAAAACCTAATTTGTTGAATCCAAGACTTTCTATTCTGGTCGTCTTACTGTAGCTCGAGTTTTCACCAACTTATACTAATTTGATCGAGTCAAGGTCTAGACCATTGGAAAGAGATTTTTGAGCCAGTCATTTTGATATAAAATGGGCCCAAATCCGAGGTCTGAGTCTAAAAATATGGCCTTTTGAAGTTCTGTTGACTTTTCTTCAGCTTTCTAATCCGGTTTGACTTTCACTTAACAGCTTTGAATTGGGCTTTTTAAGGGTTTTTTTTTCCATGAAACTTGGGCTTTCTTCATAGAACTTTCATAGCAATCCCTTTAGCTCCTTTTAGTGCCTAATTAGTAACGAATTTACATTTATTCAACTCCAAAGCCTGAAATACTCAAAAGCATGTAATTAGTGATAAACCTATATTATTAATCACATAATTGGTCTAACAACAATATTGTTAAAGGGTTAAAACTACAGTTTTGGGCTCTTATCAAACCACCCCCAAACAGCATTTTGCTTGTACTCAAGCAAATATGAGAAACTAGAATAAGTGACCAAAAATAGAGTTCTAACTACTCTCGTTTTGCCAAGTGCGATTGCATCGACCATATGCAACAATGCCTTAAACCACTAGGAATTCCCTAGTGGACGAGTTATAGCCTCGTGAGTGTTTTCTAGTGAAGGTACTCACAAACTTCATCTATACTACAACGCCTAAGAAATAAAACTATTGTTTTCTTATTTATGCTCCCAATTATCTATATATCTCACTAGCAATGAATAAAGAATAATCAAGTTGAAACCTAGGCTAATATATGCATAATAATCAATCATCTACGAATAAACATATATACAATGAGTAATATTGTGAAATGCACTAGCAAGTCCGTTTATGAAAACTTAGAATAGCGTCCTTAAGTAGGTCCTCACATAAATATCAAGATAAAAACAACTCTGATTTTTCCGCTCAAGTTTCCCTACTCCAGTGTGCAGTGGGCACACTTTACCTTACAATCTCAATGACACACAAGGAAGCCGGAGTCGATCAAACACATCTGCCATTTACTATCACACTAACCTCTTCCTAATTGAGCTAGAGGTCTTTATTAGGTGTTGCGGGGATTAAGAGATGGTTTAAGAAGGAAGGAAATGGATATTCAAAAAGGACAAGTCTGAAAAAATAGAGTCTTCATATTATGTAACTAGAGAAAACCTTGTTCTTTACTTTTGCTTCTACACTTTGTTTCCATCCTTAGCCATATTTTTCTTTTTCTTTGGCTTTTGACACCTTTGATTCTATTTTTGGAGTTCTAACTCTTTATTTTCTTTTATTTTTTTTTATTTGGATGGAAACTTTCATTTCTTATTTGGAGCGACTAACAAATTCTTGATTTCAAAGGTCTTTCTCCTTTATATTCTTCATCTCTATTCTCAGACTCATTTAAAGAATGGGTATGCTGATTTTTTATTTTTATTTTGTTTTGTAAAAGGGTAAAGGAATTATGGTTTATGAAAGGCTAAAGAAAGGCTCAGAGGGGCGACTAGCGGAAAATAATTTCATAAGGTTTGAATTTTTGGCTATATCGATCCAAAGAGGGCCTAAATTCTCGCTTAGGAAATGGTATAGTGATCAAGCAAGTGGACGTGTGATTTCTCTATCCAGATTTTACTTCTCCATTGTGTCATTTCTCAAATGTTTCACTCATATAAGGCTTTAGGCTATATTCTCACAAGATTTGTAGAATAAATACTCTAGCCTAGATTTCAGAAACTTACTGCCAAACAATCATAGATACTCATGCAATATATTTATAGAAAGATGCAAAGATTATTATCTACATATTAACCTAAGTTTCTAAAAACTATTCTAATGCAAACGCTACGTGAGACATCTAGATTATTAAGAGCATATAGAAATAAAACAATACCAATATTCCTAAGTGTATAGCATAAACTTTTTATTTATATTTTTGAATTTGTGAAATTTTTGAATTTTTACTAGAAAACAAGTGCATATTATACATATCTATATCCTAACATATGCCTTAATTACACGTGTTTCTATGCGTCCCCCCAAACAAGAAGCATGCTTTGTCCTTAAAGTATTTAAATAAAAGGGGTAGAGAAATACCATAGAGACGCATGAAATTCTGGAACATCTACATAAATAAGGTTAAAACATACTAATATAGAAAAAGAAAAACAGACGCAACTCTATATGAGTTCCACCCGTTATGGGGTTAACTAGAATTAAATTGCTTGGGACATAAGCAGACACTAACTGAAACTAAAAACATACCACCTCTCCCGCTTAATCGTCATCTTCATTCTCTTTAATAAAGAAATGAGGTTCCTTCACGTCCAGCCACGCCATGATGATTTGCCAGGCTTCACGCCACTTATCATCTACTATAGCTAATCTGTCAAGCGCCACTTGGTCGGATGGGGTGTAAGGTGCAACCTGATGAGGTTGTATCCTCCACCCTTGCCAAGTCATTGCACAGAACGATTGAATAATACAATTAGTAGGTCTCACAATGTCGACCCCCAACCTAATCCATGAAGTGGGCACAAAAAATAGGGAAGAAACATAGCATAATACGGCAAATTAAAACAGGCATAAGAAGGTACTTATGCCTCTTGCTATGGGCTCGGGCTAAACTAGACATTAGGGTCTGGGGAATATCATAAAGTGTACGTCCCCCAGCTAAAGCAAGTAAAATATCACAAGTTTCGTCATTCACAGAAGAATAATGTCATTCCCTCTAATGTTTAGCATGATCTAAAATATAACAGTGCCTACGTTCATAGACAGGCTACCAAGGGAGACGTTATAATCCCCTTGGTCCTTTATCCTAAAGATTTCTGCCCCGTAATGCTCATGCAAATCGTCATAGTTATACATGTACATAATATCTACCAAATAGGCCCATGAGTCTTGTATTTCAGTGGGCATAGCAAGTCCAAGAACAAAGGCTAGCAAGAACTTGGAAATTTCCATCGGTTCATCCCCAATGGTGATAGAGAACACTTGTTCTCCATCTGGTCTATCAAAGAACTTACAATTATCATAAAAATAAGATGTAAGTGCGGGAGAATAAAGTTCATCAGCTCTTACCATTAGCAGTTCCCAACCTACGTGTATGATCACCTCGCAAAACCAAGCACCATAAGCGTCACTTTGGAACAAGTCTTCAAAAGACTGTTCCGGTATGATACGAGGGGATGTCATCACAAAACTACTTCCTAGCACAGCTGAAACGGTCCTGGAATAACCCACGAAAAATTGGAATTTTTTGTGTCTACGGAGGTCAGGGCGCGGGGTGCGCTCAACCTAAGCCTTGACAGGGCGCAGGGTGCGTTCAGGCTATGATCGAGTTCCAGGCACTTAGGCGCAGGGCAAGCTCACTTTTAGCTTGGTACGGGCGCAGGGTGCGACTTAGTGAATTTTGAGTTCCAGGCACTTAGACGCAGGGCACGCTCACTTTTTGCCTGGGGTGGGCGCAGGTCGCACTCTGGTGAATTTCGACTTACGGTGTTTTGTGCGCAGGCGTGCTCTGAGCTGCTGAGTTGCTAAAGTGAAGAAGAAAAGATGGAAACTTGGGAGTGAAAGGTGAGAGATGGAAGTGAGATGTAGTGTGGGTTGTGAGTGTAGAATGAAAGAAGTTTATATAAGTTTTGAGTTTCCAAAAAGAATCGACAAGTTGCCAAAAAGTTTTAAGGCAATTGTCGGAAACAAAATATTTCCAAAACCAAAAACAGAAACAACCCATATTCTCTATTCCAAAACAAACCCAATATCTTTTAGGTTGAATTTAGAATAGTAACTTCTAAACTCTTATAGATTTCATCATACCACCACATCTAATCATAGGCATGCCAATATTGGCAATATTCTCAACCATCACTCCAAAAACAACTTCTAAAATGAGGATCATATAAAAATCATGTTAGAATAAGTAATACCACCCCCAAACAATTCGGGAAGGTGGGATTAACAATATAAACAACGCACAATTTGAAAAGAACCATATTATATTAAAAATGAAATTCAAACAACATTTAACTACCAAATTCAAATTTAACTACGGAATTCAAAATTAACATCCGAACTAATAAAAATAATAAAAATAACTAAATAACATCAAAACAACAAATTTTTTGAAACACCTAGCCACGTGATGAAGATGGACCTTGAGATGGAGATTGGGCCTGGGATGAAGATGGCACCGAGCCATCCGTCCTTTGATGACGACGCTCATGCCTCTCAGACTCATCTGAAACAGAACCCCCTAGGGGTGGCATGCGTCGTAGAATCTCTACTTGGAATAGGCGTTGTGCTTCCATTGCTGCTTTCATCTCTGCCTTCATCTCTGTATAATGCGCATCGTGACGCTGAAGGAGTGTCTCCATGTTACACAAGAGATCCTCCTAACCCTTTTCGAGCATTTCAAAACTCGTCTGAAGGTTCTTTTGTTTATTGCGAATTATAATCTGCCTATCCCGTACATCTTCACAAATACCATAAACGCAATGCACACCAGTATGCAGCACTGAAATGCGTTCTAAATCAGAAGTACACCTCTCCAAGGCATCTTCATCCAAACATGTCATATCCTCCATTTCCTCATCCGAATCAACCACCCTATCCTCCGGCAACTTCCAAGTCTTTTGGATACACTCCATATAAATAATTTCATTTGAATGCAATTCAACATAGTCCACTCAGTTCTTGGTCCCCCCCCCAGACAACATTAGCTTCGTAATTAAACAAGAAAATGGTGCAATACTCTTCCCAACTCCTCTAATCATATTTATCAAAAACTCGAGGGTACATAATTCATCCTTCTTTTCTTGCAATATCCAGAGAACGTGCAGACATGTCAAACCGATGTCACTCACTTTCTCCTTCCCAATGACGTTCTTACCAATCCACTGAGCTACAACCAGTTGGTTGGTTCACAGAGATGACTGTCGAGCACAATGAGAATTCGGATTGTATTGACCCTCCATGACAGTGTCTTTCATCAATGCAGGAACTCCAGTATATTGGGATTCCTGCAAGGTGGCTTCGAGGTGGCGTTCAGGCCTAATGCCTAAAATTTCAGCCAACTTCTCTCTCAATAATTCTATCCTAGTCCAAGCCAACTTCATGAAAATTTTCTGACCCTCCAACTTTCCCTTCTTATAGAATTGTTTGACCAAATCGGAGTGGTAGAAATCATTTGTCGAGTACCACAACCTATTCCAATTCCTCCTAATCATCTCGTCACTAAAAAAACGGCGTAAAGCGGGTGGCAATAAAAGCTTGTTTAGGCAAAATGCGCCATCTTAGAGCCATTGGAGTTTTGAAACTAGTTGTGGGTTTGAATAAGGTTGAGGGAACGAGTTGGAAATCAAACTCACTAAAAATAATGGGAGGAGGCGGGGTGGTGGCGGTGGCAGTTCAAAATTTGTGAATTTTGGATGTTTTCGGTGGTTGAAATTGTTGGAGATGGTGGTGGGAGAAGTCTGGAGAAGATTTGAATTTGTTTTAAACTATTGGCATGGGTGTATTGAGGTTTTCTATTTTTTATTTTATTTTTTTGTTTCTAGGGTTTGGAAGCTTTGTTAATGGCGGAATGAAAAAGAAAATCGCGAGCTGTTTTGGTTTGGAAGATGGAGACGCACGTGCGTCGCACTCACATCCGAGATTGGGCCCAAGCCCAATTCGATTTTCTAAATTTGTCGATTTTTCGCGCAACTTCAAAATGAAATTGCCGCTTCGTTACCGGTCCGATTTTTGCGAATGAGATATGGAAATGATCAGGAGAGAATTTCCAATCCAATGATACATAATACAGTCTACTCCAACTGTGGGTGACATATAATAAGATGGAAAATGCCTCAAAGTGCGTGCATAACGTAAGTTATGCGAACGAATGAAATCTAAATTCATAGATAATGTCAACCCGAATCGAAATACGATTAAATGGCCTAAGCAACACAATGGAAAGTTAAACAATCCAGGACGAAAAAACGAACACCCCACCCCCAAACAAAATTTAGACAACAGAGTTTAGAAAATTTGTTTTAAAAGTGAGTCTTTTAAAGTCAGATTCCCGAGACTTCGTAAATTACTATGTTTATGATTTTTAAATTTTTTTAGTTTTTTATGAGAAAGATTTAATTAGAGAAAAATAAGAAAGCAATAAATGCATAATTCACACCATAGAGGAACATGACTCAAAAACCGAGAAAATATGCAAGAGTAGAAAATGTGAATTATGATAACCATGGACTTAGGATCCAGTACTTATAGTCATACATAGGGAGGGTCCGGTTACCTGAATGGTGCACTTACCAATATATAAAATTGTAAGGAAGTACACCAAACAAAAAAATGAGCCGTTTATAGTTAGATACTCGAGACTTTAACAAATAACTGAATATATATATATCTACCCTGCAGTTTTCCATAAATTAACAACCTAAAGAGTTATGGGTCTTTCCATAAATAAATAACATGGAATGCACCCCCAAATAGAATCAAGCACCAAGATTTTCTACGGCGCAACTTATTGAAATGAAAGCGAAGTCTGATAGATCTAGAACGTAACCGAGCATGCACCTTCTTTTTCTTCTTTGAATGAGAGGGTGTCCAAGTGAATGATCGTGAGAAAATGGATGTTTGTAGAAGATCTGTTGGATATGGATAAGTTTTAGAAGTAAGGAATGGAAAAAATGATAATGTGGGTTTAGCACAAAACTCATTCATGGTGTAGGTGGGAACCGTCTCAATTCTAAAAATGAAGGTGTCAAGTGCCTTTCCCTTGGGAATTATTTCTGTATTAAGAGGATTTAGAAAATCCTTAAGATCAGAAGAAGCAAGATGGTCAAGCGCAAACTCCAGGTTCCTTTGAAAAGGTGGAAGGTGGGGAAAATTAGTGATGAAAGATGAATGAGTGTCAGCTAGAGCTCTCAGGTCTAGATCATTAGAAGCCTTGAGATATGCCAGACATTCCTCAATAGGTGGGTCAAAAAAATCACTGGGATAGAGGGTGAAAAATTCATCTTCCGTCATAACGTCAAGGGATAAATGGATGTTGGCAGGGTGGGACTCGCGAGGTGGCAAGGAAGAGTTGCAAAAGAGTTAAAGGAAATCTTCCTCAATTTCATCTATGTCCTTGGAGTCCTTGTCGAAGTTGGAACTTCCAAAGGAAAGGAATTTGTGCATCTGGTCATCCGGAAACGTGGTTTTGAAATAATCATGAACTAAGCTCTCGATCATGCTAACCTCGTATCAGGAAACTGTTTGATCGTTTTAAAAACATTGACCTCAACAGAAAGATGGCCAAAGGACAAGGACATCGAACCATCGCGGCAGTTTATAAGTGTGTTGGCAGTTGCCAAGAAAGGGCGCCCTAAAATGATCGAAACAGAGTCGTTAGCGACTTTTGTATCGAGAATAACAAAATCCGTAGGATAGTAGAAATCTTGAACCTTAACCAGCATGTTTTCCACTACACCCTTAGGATACTTGATAGACCTATCAACTAATTGCAACGTCATTGTTGTAGGTTGCATTTCCTATAGACCTATTTGTTTATATAAATAATAAGAGAGTTCGCCCCAAGGTCTAATAAAGCAGTGGTCGTATGAGTATCCCCTAAGGTGCATTGTACAGTAGGACGACTAGGGTCTTTGTACTTAACGATTCCATTGTGTTCCGTTAAAGTTGGAAACTGTTCAGTTAAAAAGGCGTCTTTAGGAATCTTTGTCTTACGCCTAGTAGTACATAACTCTTTAAGAAACTTAGCGTGGTGAGGTAACTTTTTAATTGCTTCAAGAAAAGGAAGGTTTATTGTTAGATTTTTGAAAACTTCCCTAACCTCATCATAATTTGTATCCTTGTTCAACATAGCTAATCTTTGAGGAAACGGTGGTTTCTCTCTATATTTAGCGTATGGGTCAACTGGATGTCTAACCTTGGCTTTCTGTTTCTTAGGTTGTGGTTTAACTGGTACCTCTACATTGGTAGGATCTTCAGTTTCTACGTCGGTATCTAGTATAATATCTACTGTAGGGACCACGGTTGGGGTAACTATAGGCATAGTTACATTGTTATCAACCACTCTGCCAGAACGAAGAGTGGTGATAGAATTTAGATCACCTACGTTCGCATTTTCCATACTAGTATTACCGTTTACCTCAAAGGCTGTGTTTGTTGTTTTAGGATTTGGCATCGCTTGACCTGGAAACACACCTTTGGGTTATACTTTCTCTTGTGCTAACTGCTGTAAGGAAAGTTAGATAGCTTGTAAAATCTATTATTGGGTTTGCATAAAGGCATCGAAACGATTTTGCTGTGGAGGAGTGTTAGCTATAGGTTGTATGACAGGAACTATGTCACGTTGATTTAAATAATAAGAGAGTTCGGCCCCAGTTCTAATAAAGCAGTGGTCGTGTGAGTATCCCCTAAGGTGCATTATACAGTAGGATGACTAGGGTCCTTGTACTTAACGATTCCATTGTGTTCCATTAAAGTTGGAAACTGTTCAGTTAAGAAGGCGTCTTTAGGAATCTTTGTCTTACGCCTAGTAGTGCATAACTCTTTAAGAAACTTAGCGTGGTGAGGTAACTTTTAATTGCTTCAAGAAAAGGAAGGTTTATTGTTAGATTTTTGAAAACTTCCCTAACCTCATCATAATTTGTATCCTTGTTCAACATAGCTAATCTTTGAGGAAACGGTGGTTTCTCTCTATATTTAGCGTATGGGTCAACTGGATGTCTAACCTTGGCTTTCTGTTTCTTAGGTTGTGGTTTAACTGGTACCTCTACAGGGATATTCAGTTTCTACGTCGGTATCTAGTATAATATCTACTGTAGGGACCACGGTAGGGGTAACTATAGGCATAGTTACATTGTTATCAACCACTCTGCCAGAACGGAGAGTGGTGATGGAATTTAGCTCACCTACATTCGCATTTTCCGTACTAGTATTACCGTTTACCTCAAAGGCTGTGTTTGTTGTTTTAGGATTTGGTATTGCTTGACCTGGAAACACACTTTTGGGTTATACTTTCTCTTGTGCTAACTGCTGTAAGGAAAGTTAGATAGCTTGTAAAATCTATTGTTGGGTTTGCATAAAGGCGTCGAAACGATTTTGCTGTGGAGGAGTGTTAGCTATAGGTTGTATGACAGGAACTATGTCACGTTGATTTAAATAATAAGAGAGTTCGCCCCCAGGTCTAATAAAGCAGTGGTCGTGTGAGTATCCCCTAAGGTGTATTGTACAGAGGACGACTAGGGTCCTTGTACTTAACGATTCCATTGTGTTCCGTTAAAGTTGGAAACTGTTCAGTTAAAAAGGCGTCTTTAGGAATCTTTGTCTTACGCCTAGTAGTGCACAACTCTTTAAGAAACTTAGCGTGGTTAGGTAACTTTTTAATTGCTTCAAGAAAAGGAAGGTTTATTGTTAGATTTTTGAAAACTTTCCTAATCTCATCGTAATTTGTATCCTTGTTCAGCATAGCTAATCTTTGAGGAAATGGTGGTTTCTCTCTATATTTAGCGTATGGGTCAACTGGATGTCTAACCTTGGCTTTTTGTTTCTTAGGTTGTGGTTTAACTGGTACCTTTACAGGGGTAGGATCTTCAGTTTCTACGTCGGTATCTAGTACAATATCTACTATAGGGACCACGGTTGGGGTAACTATAGGCATAGTTACATTGTTATCAACCACTCTGCCAGAACGGAGAGTGGTGATGGAATTTAGCTCACCTACGTTCGCATTTTCCGTACTAGTATTACCGTTTACCTCAAAGGTTGTGTTTGTTGTTTTAGGATTTGGTATCGCTTGACCTGGAAACACACCTTTGGGTTATACTTTCTCTTGTGTTAACTGCTATAAGGAAAGTTGGATAGCTTGTAAAATCTGTTGTTGGGTTTACATAAAGGCGTCGAAACAATTTTGCTGTGGAGGAGTGTTAGCTATAGGTTGTATGACAGGAACTATGTCACATTGATTATTAATGGGTGGATTTTGATAGTTATTATTTACCGGCACGATTCCTCTATTAACATTATAATTATTATTGTTATAATTATTATAATTTCCTTGTCCTTGTCCTTGCCTCAGTTGAGCTTGGTTGTAATTGTTTGTTAGCCTAACATTTAGGTTAAACAACCTTGGAGGTTGTTGATTATTTCACCAACCGAAGTTGGGGTTTTGTCACCAAGCTGCGTTAGGTTCGCTATTAATGGAACAAACATTATCTTGTTGTGATTGTTGTTGTTCATAGGGGAGAGGACAATAGGAGTCGGGATACTCTGGACTCAAACAGAAATTACATGGATTGGTGTTGACATTCATGACGGGAATATGCTTCTGTTGAACAGAAATAGCCTCTACCTTTTTAGTGAGAGATTCGATTAAATTTTTAAGTTCAGGATCGGGTTTCATCTCAAACATATCGGCGGCCTTAACTGTTGTAGAAGAACTAGCGGAACGGGAGATATCGTCACTACACACCTCCCCAAGAAATTTATAAGCCTCTGAGGCTCCCTTACTGAGGAAACTACCCCCGTTCATTATGTCCAGCACCTCTTTGTGGTGGTGTAACAGTCCCTTGAAAAAGGCACAAACTAACGTGTCTTTCCCGAGGTTGTGGTGTGGACACTCTATAAGAAGATCGGTGAAACGATTCCAAGCCTCTGAAAATGATTCATGAGGATTCTGTCTAAAGAAATGAATCTTGGAAAGCATTTCATCGGTCTTCAGTGGTGGGTAAAAATGTTTCATAAATAGTTGAACAAGTTTGGCCCACGAGTCTACAGAATTAGGCGCTTAGGCAGGTAACCAAGACGCCGCCTTATCGGCTAAAGTGAAAGGAAACACCATTAGTTTAATTTGTTCAACACCAACCGTAGGATGGTGGAATGTAGTAAGGACTTGGTTAATCCTACACATGTGCTGATAAGGTTTTTCATGGTCTAACCTATGAAAAACGGGTAACAAATTAAATATATTTGGGGGGATTCGGAAATCCCCCTCTGGGTCTGATAGAACGATGCAAGATTTTGGGCTATCGTTCAAGGCTTTGTAAAAGTCAGAGAGAGGAGTCTCTCTTTCTTCAGCCATTATTTCAGGTGCGGTGTGTGGTATATTAGCTAGAGGTGTAGTGAGTGGTATACTAGAAAGGCGTGTTTGTTGACGTTGCCGGTTGATTACGTTAGGCGTTTTTCTTCGGCCTGACCTTAATCTCATGCAAGGCTAAGACCAATCTTAACTAAACATGACAACACTCCAAACAATCCTAATATGCTAGTATGAACCTCTAACAGGAGATGCGAGGTGTGGAAGAAAGAAGTACCTGAATGCCTCCTTGCTTCGCTTATGAATAGCAACTTCTATACGCGTGCTCAGTGTGTAAAATGAGTTAGAAACACTGAATAACTTGAAGTAATGGAAATTTGTACTAACCTGTGGAAATTGGGCATTTCAAAGTAGAGGGCGCAGGGTGCGCTCAGAATCAGCCTAGGTGGGGCGCGGGTCGCTCTCAGGCCCAACTCAAGCTCCAGGCGCTTTAGTGCGGGGGGCGCTATTTCGAATTTTTCCTTGGCAAGGCGTGGGTTGCGCTCAGGTAAAACTCAAGTTCTAGGTGCTTCAGTGCAGGGGACGCTCGAGTTTTTCCTTGGCAAGGCAAGGGTCGCGCTTAGGTAAAACTCAAGTTCCAGGCGCTTAGGTGCGAGGGGTGCTCGAGTTTTGCCTTAGTAGGGCGCGGGTCCCGCTCCTTGTATTCCTGCGAGGAAAAATTCAATTCTGAAACAAACAACCACAGTTAGAATAAAAAAAGGGTGGGTGGGTTATGGGACTTTGGAAGACTAACAATACTAAAGAAAACAATACTAAAAGGAACTAAGATGGCAGCGGCGCCATTTGATAACCCGTAAAAACTCAATTAGATTTACTCTAACCTTATTCTTACGGTATCAATTATTTATTTCCTACTCTCACATATAGATTTATGCAATATATAAAGTACAAAATCGTTCCACTCCTAAACTACCAAGACATAAAGAAATCAATTAATAAACACAAGGGAACAATGGTGAGAGTAATATTTATAGAGGTGAATTTATACTATGAAACTAAATATATGAATTTAACTTATACTAATTTAACTAAGCAATTGAATATGAATTGAATTAAATATAGAGAAGAATATGGAGAAGAGATTAAGGGGATTTGATTTCATTTAAATAAATTCATAATATGTTAGTGTAGATTATTGCAATCATAACCAATTAAGATTAATTGTGATCCCTAATTATTCATGACAATCTCTGCCAACTAATAATTAGCATGTGAGGAAGTTCAACCCATTCTCATGGCGAATCAACTAACCTACTAGAGTGAACTCTTAAATGCAATAATTCTAACTAACATATCAAGTCTTCATCCAAGCTTCATCAAACCCCTCTAATAGAGGTTTAGCTAGAATTCATTAGACTATCATTTCTAACACAAGAACAGTAAAAACAAGTTATTATTGAATAACTAATTAAACTTTCTTAATCTAAATTAACAATAGTCTAAGATTCAAACATGGATTACAATTGAAATTTAAACTAATTTAGAACTAAGATTATGAATACTAATTATCAATTTAAAACAACTAAATCTATGAATGAAAGATTGAATTTGAATTTAAATATTGAAATATAACTAAGTAATTTATTCTAAAATTCAAAACTTGTTCTCACAACTAATAAAATTGACAACTAACTAGATTAATCTATATAAACTAATTTAATCAATTAAACCTAATTCTATATTACAAAACTAAATTTTATGAACTAGAACTAGGTTTAGATCTAGATAGCTTAAGAGCTAAGATTTTGTCTCTTAATACAGAAGAGCTAGATCCCCAAATTCGTGCATGGGCTGAGGAGTCATGTTTTGGGCCGAAAAATCGAGCCCAAAACCCAATTTGTTGAATCCAAAACTTTCTATTCTGATCGTGTTACTGTAGCACGAGTTTTTACCAACTTATACTGCTTTGATCGAGTCAAGGTATAGACCATTGCAAAGAGCTTTCTATGCCGGTCATTTTGATATAAAATGGGCCCAAATCCGAGGTCTGAGTCCAAAGATATGGCCTTTTGAAGTTCTATTGGCTTTTATTCAGCTTTCTAATCCGGTTTGACTTTCACTTAACAGCTTTGACTTGGGCTTTTTAAGGGCTTTTTCTCCATGAAACTTGGGCTTTCTTCATAGAATTTTCATAGCAATCCCTTTAGCTCCTTTTAACGCCTAATTAATAACAAATTTACATTTATTCAACTCCAAAACCTGAAATACTCAAAAGCACGTAATTAGTGATAAACCTATATTATTAATCACATAATTGGTCTAACAGCAATATTGTTAAAGGGTTAAAACTACAATTTTGGGCTCTTATCAGTTACTTCATATTCTTCTATTACTAGCTTCGCTGAAGGTAATTAAAGGGTAAATCTGTTAGCGAAATTAGACGGAATGAGACGGAAAAGTGACTGAGGTACTAAATTGAAACAAATTAAGAGTTCGGGGTACTAATAGGCGAGAAAAAAAAGTACGAGTACCATTTAGGAAAAAAAATGGAAGTACGTGGTACTAAATAGTCATAAACTCTTAAAGGGCTGCAGTATTACGAAAGTCCACGAAGCATGCATGGGGAATTATAGGGGAAGCCGTTCTGCACATATCACCCGATTAGAAATCACACAACCAATGAGTGTTTCACATTGCAGTGGCTGATCGGGAGAATGATAGAAAAAAGGTTGTTAAGGGAATTTGTCAAGGAGGTACACCTAGTTGAAAGAGCACCGGCCGTGGCTAGAATCCTGGGTACAATCAATGTCATATTTAGTGGAGAAACATTGGGGAGGAATGCTCACAGGGACAAAGTAAGAAGGACCGCCAGCTTATAGTAGATAAATGAGGTTTCGAGTGTTCTGCGACCGGTTCCAGAGGCCGCCATAGGAGACAGAAGGATAGAGTTCACCCCAAAGGATCTAGAATCAGTAACTCACCTCACGAAAATGCATTGGTGATTACGGTATAGTAGTGGGTAATTACATGGTGAAGGGCTTTGATAGACTGTGGGAGTTTAGTAGATATGTTGTTTAGGGGCGCGATGGAGGAAATGTGCATCGAAAAGGGGCAGATAAAGCCCCCAAAGACTAATTTATTTGGATTCAACGACATCATGACCGAGCCCATAGGGGAGTTAGTGTTACCTGTAACTGCGGGACCGGTGACTGTGTTCACTCGTTTTATGATAGTAGACGCCGCCTCACAATACAATGCAATCTTGGGAAGAAGATGGATTCACGAGATGAAGGCGATTCCATCCACGTACTATCAATTGATCCGCTTCCTAACTAATGGGGGAATGTACGAGATAAGAGGGGACCAGGTCGCGGCTCAAAACATTCACTAGGTGGTGGTTAGAGAATTGATCCGCGCACCAGAGAAGGGAATGCAAGGGGAGGGCGAGTCCCCCGACATAGCAATTACAGTCTGCGATATCAAACGAGGAGTTGCCTGTGGGGGGAAAGACACTGGATTAGACTGAGTCTGTGAACGTATGTAAAGGGGAAGAAGAGAAACTTGTGTCTGTTGGGGCTGAGTTACTAGAGGGTTGGAAGGCAAAGTTGGTTGCCTTGTTAACGGAGAACAACAATGTTTTTGTGTGGTCGATTGAGGATCTAGTAAAACTGGATCTAGAGTTTGCATGTCATAGGCTGCATATGCGAGAGGCTGCAAAACCCGTCAGGCAAAAGATAAGAGGGGTAAGGCCGCAGCATGCGCAAGGAATAAGAGAGGACGTGTAGAGGTTGAAAGTGTTTTGGGTTATATCGTTACATACCGTGGAATCGAAGCCAACCCGGACCAGATCAGAGCGTTGTTGGAAATGCAGTCACCACAGAATGTGAAAGAGGTTCAGAGGTTAGCGGGAAGAATCGCGGCTCTCAACAAGTTCATTTCAATGTCCTCAGACAAGTGTAGACCGTTGTATCTACTCTTAAGGAAGATAACTGACTTCCAGTGGACCGATACATGCGAACGAGCTTTCCAAGAGTTGAAGGTTTATTTAGGAAAGGCTCCTATTTGCAACCGGGGCAAAGGGAAAAGTTGTATCTTTACTTAGGGGTGTCGGAATACGCAATCAGCTCTGTGTTGATAAGGGTGGTGGACAAGGCAGAGAGGCTGGTGTACTTCCATAGTAAAACCATGTTAGATGCAGAAACCAAATACAATAGGATCGAGAAGTTTGTGTTGGCCTTGGTGTTCTCAGCATTGAAATTGAAGCCTTACTTCGATGCTCACTCTGTTGTCGTGGTGACCAACTTGCCACTCAAACAAGCCTTGAAGGCCGACAAATCCAGGAGAATGTTGAAATGGGCAGTGGTGTTGAGTGCTTATGACATTGAGTACCAAATTAGGACAACGGAAAAGGCACAAGCTATGGCAGAGTTCCCCGCCGAGGACCCTACTTGGGGGGAAGAGATGATCATAGAATGGGAGGGAGATGTCAGCTATAACCTTTTAGACCCTTGGAACATGAGCAATGGATGGAGGGTTTTCGCAGATGGGTTCGTTACTGATACCGGGAATGGAATTAGAGTGGTCTTGGTTACACCAGAGAATAATCGTCTAGAATTGTCGATGAAGTTGGGATTCGCGGCTTCTAACAATGAATCAGATTATGAAGCGGTGATAGCTGGGCTGGAATTGGCCGCTGATCTGGGTGTGAGAGAACTTACAGTCTACTCTGATTCCAACTTGGTGATTTGTCAGATGAACGGAGAATTTGCTGCCCTGTGCCCCAGGATGGCGAAGTATCTGGAGGTATTATAGAGAAAGGCTAGTAAGTTTGGTAAGATCCGATTCGCTCATCTAGGCCGCGGTGAAAATAGACATGCTGACGTGATGACATATGTTGTCACGGTACTTCTTGGGTCCGAAGGTAGATCAATTGAGGTCAGGGTGCTGAGCAAGCCAAGTACATCCGAGAATGAGGTGGTTTGGGCGACCACGGAGGAAGAGCCATGATGGATAGAACCTATAAAGAATTTCTTGTCAGGGATAGAGATCGAGGACAAACGGGAGAGAATGAGAATGGAACAGGTATCCTAAAGATACACTTTGCTGGATGGAGACCTATACAGACGAAACATCAGCGGACCGTTGTTGAGATGTTTGGGGTCGCGGCAGGCGCAAGAGATCTTGGGAGAGGTTCATGAGGGGGACTGTGGGAGCCATTCGGCAGGAAGAACGATTGCGCATCGTTTGTTATCACAGGGGTATTTCTGGCCACACATTAAGAGAGACGTAACCGAGTATGCCAAGAGGTGTGAGAAGTGCCAAATATTTGCGCCGCTGATACATGCTCCAGCTGAGCCCTTACATAAGGTGTGTAGTCCTTAGCCGTTCGCCATGTGGGCACTTGATATTGTAGGACTGCTACCATTGGCAAGTGGTAAACGACGATATATACTAGTCGCGACTGATTATTTTACCAAATGGGTAGAGGGCGTGGCGCTCCAACAGATTAAGGAAGAACAGGTCAAGAAATTCCTGTGGGAGAATATAATATGCAGATTTGGGTTGCCGCATACCATAATCGCAGATAATGGGACTAAGTTTATAGGGGGGAAAGTGCGAGAGTTCCTCCAGGTGTTCAAAGTAAAACAAGTATTCGCGGCTCCTTACAACCCTGAGGGGAATGGGCAGGCAGAATCCTCCAACAAAACAATTATGGATAATCTGAAGAAAAAACTGGAGGATAAAAAGGGGGCTTGGGCGGACAAGTTAAACCAGGTGTTGTGGGCAGATCGAACCACGCCGCTAACATCTACTCACGAGTCGCCATGGCGTATGGAGTAGAGGTGGTGATTCCAGTAGAGATGGTGGAGGCCACAACTAGAACAAGAGCGGTGGAAGAAGGGGTCAATGAGACCATATTGGCCGCAGAGTTGAATCTTACAGAAGAAAGGAGAGACATAGCACGCATTAGACTGGAGGAATACCATAAGAGATTGCAAAGACAGTATGAAAAGAGAGTAAAGCCGCGGCAATTTTAGGTGGGGGATCGTGTTCTGAGGCGAGTAACCCCGGTAACCAAAAAGGAGATAGACGGAAAAGTAGGGCCTAACTGGGAGGGGCTCTACATCGTGGTAGAAAAGGGAAGTGCAGGAACCTAACGGCTATAGATGCCACAGGGAAAAGACATCGCAAGGCCCTGAAACATCAGAATGTTGAAAAGGTTCCATGAGTGACACCTTGTACAGTGTTTACATCAAAGACAAAGTCAGTGGCTTCTAGAAATGTAGTGACATTTTATGATGATGTTTGTGTTACATATGTTATCAATGAATAGAGTGCAACTTTGTCCAAATGTCGTATTACATTATTGGCTGCGAATGAGCAGAGAAATTGACCAAGGGCGATGAGGTCCAAATCCAACTTAGGGGCAAACTGAGCTGCCCCCAGCTAGCCTTACGGCTGGCAAGGACAACGGGGTGGGGTGAGCCCTTCACGGATAATGAGGTCCGAATCCAACTTGGGGGCAATTTGAGCTACCCCAACTTGGGAGCACATTAGAGACAGCCGGGGGGGGGGGGGTGCTCTCTGCAGACGACGAGGTCCGAAACCAACTTGGGGGCAAACTGAGTTGCCCCCAAGTAGCTTCGCGGTAGAAAATTAAGTATAACAATTTTCCAATGATTGCAGTGATTGGTGAAAAACTTTATGCAACATGGGCAAACAATTTTCCAATGAGATAACAAATTGCAGCAAACACACTGGTTAAATAGCAAAACAGATGTGATTTCCCGCTGGGAGCACCCAGAAATACGGGACACAGAGTATACATACAAAGGTTTGAAAGCAAAATATGTTAAAATCAAGTACAGGGGAACTATCTCCAAACTATTTCTCATTGGCCGTCTCCTTCGGATTCTGATCCTCAGCTGCTTCTTTTTAGGGCGAGCCCTCAGATATTTCCACCACAGCATCATCTGTCACCAGGATAGTGTTGAGATCTCCTTCAGGTGGCGGAGTGGAGGCAGCAGAAGGGTTAGCAGCAGGGGTAGAGGTGGAGGAGGGCAAGGGGAGGAGTCTCCCAGCAGTGGTGAGATCAGCTAGCTGATGTTGGAGCTCCCTATCAATCTTCTTTTCAGCCAGATCTTGAAAGCGATCAGAAGCGACCTTCAACGATTGTTCAAGTGAGGCTTGTGTAGCGGCCTCACTTGCTGCTTTCTCACTCTCCACCTCGGTCTGACGGTCAGACATTTATTGGTGGAAAGTCTCCTCCGCGGTCTGGAGCGCTTTGTGTGATTTTAGAGCCGTGAGACGTGAGTCATCGCGGTCTTTCTCCAGACGGGCATATCGCGTTTTCCAACCTTCAGGCCCATTAATCTCCTGCTTCACCACATCCAGGGTGTCCAGAGTGTTGGTTAGGTTGTAGATGATGTAGCCTATATCCAACTCAGCTGAACACAAAAGGGTCGTTAAATATGTTATCATTAAAAAACACCAAGGCAAGAGGGGAAACAGGTACACCTTTTCCCAACCAATGTAGATAGCAGCACGGTGAGCAGTAAAGGTCCCAAAATCATCGTAGGCCTGGCCCCAGGGAAGATGGGAACTGAAAAATAGCGTGGCAGCCACAGCAGTGTTGTCCAAAGCCGAGTCTAGGGTGGTGACCACACGATCCCTAGCCTTGAAGTCAGGACGCCAGACTTCGGGTCTAACCGGGGCGAGTTCCTTGCCTGGGCGACATGTAGGAGCCACTGGCCGCGATAAGATGGATGCTGGGGCAGAAAGGGCAATGGAAGTCCTCATAGTTTTACTTCTCTTAGCGGGTGGCCTCTTTGCAGCAGAGTCAGTGGGTTTCTTTTCTTCATCGCTGTCCCATAGTTTCAGCTTGGTGACGTCCATGTCTGGGGGTTGCAGAGGGGAGCCGGCAACTTCAAAATCATCCTCCTAATCAGCGAGGGAAGAGAAAGGGGCGGGGGCAACTTGTGGGCTGCCCGAAGAGGCTTTCGCGATGGAAGGGTGTGATTGAGTGGCCGTCGCTTATTTGGTAGCAGCTTGGGTGTGAGAGATCTTCTTGGTGTAGCCCCTCTTCTTGGTCTGAGGGGGGAAGCTTTGGGCAACCTTTCCTTGGGAGAAGGCAGATAGTAGGAGGGGCCCTAGTACTTGCCGAAGTCTTTGAGAGATGGGTCCAGAAGGAGAGGGGTGGCTTTTTCCGGATCGATACCTAAAATGTCGCACTGGTCACTTCCTAGTTCGCGGAGCTTCTGGAAGATCTCTGAGGAGACACCAGCGTATAGTTGAGAGTGTGAGTCTGGTCTCCAACCTGTGCCCAAGAAAGTTATATGGTGTTAGCAGTGAGAATATTAAGAAGAAACATAGGCTGACCGACTACACTTACCGCTCTAGAGAAAATGTAAATGCCTTAGAGAAACTTCAGTAGGTATATCCGCTGACAGAAAGCTCCCGGACACATAGAATGTATAGTGGTGCCACACTTTGTCGGAAGTAGTGATGCGGAGAACAAAGGACTTCTTTCGCAGACAGCTACAGAATGATTGGTAGCCTACACTCCCGAACTTGGTGCTCTTCTTTATGTAATAGTGGGCTATTATATTGCGGAGTTGGATTTGGGGGGAGTTGGTTTTGTTATAGAAGTTAGCGGCATACGTAACACGCTAGAAATTACCAATACCTTGACATGGCAGAATGTTGAAATGGTTGCATACTTCTACATCTAGTAGGGACAAGGGAAAGCGCAGACCGGCCACTATTTGACCTACCGTAACGACCAGAGTTCCCGGCCAAGGCTTGACCAGGTGAGGGAAGTGAGTAACTCCAGACACATGTTCTAAAACCACGTCGTCAGGGATGCCATAAGCCGCCTTGACCGCAGCTAGATTGGGTCTGCGGTAATATGAGGGATGCGGAGGGAGTTTAAACGATCTCCCAGAGGTGGAGGGGACAGCGGTAGGGCCATCCGAGTCCGAAGTCGCGGACTCAGACCTATCGGCAAGGGGGCTACTAGACCTAGAGGAGGGGGACCCATATATGAGGGATTTGATGGCGGATGAGCTCGCCAACTCAGAAGCCGACATTGTACAAATAGTACGAAAGGTAGAAATCGAAAGGTGAGGGATCTAAAAGTGGCAAGTGTGAGGAACCCAAGGGTCACCAGAGAACATCAAAAAATGTATGGAAAAGATTTGAAAGAGAAAAAAAAAGAAGAAAACAAACCTTGTTTATGAAGAAGCTGCTGGCAAAGGAAAAGGTGGCGTTGCAAACTTGTGCGAAAGCAGGGGAGATATCACCGGGAAGAAGGAGAGGGGTAGGAAGGATGACTGGGCAGAGAGGAACGAAGGATGGGTTAAGGTTGAAAAAAATGTATGAGGAAACAAAGTGGAGTTGGAGAGAAAAGGAAGAGTTTGAACGGATTTCGAAGCGCTAGGGGTACCAAGGTAATTTCCAAGGTACAAAAGCCGAAGAGTCAGAATGAGGGGCCAGAGGGTGAGTGACACGTGGAAGGATAAAAAACGAGGAATCAGGTTCTGCAGGCAATCATGATAGGTGGAGGCGTGTGGAGCACGTGAACAAAGTTAGAGTGACACATGTCAATTAGGAGAAGACACAAGCCGGCATGAAAAGGACACAACAATCATGTACCGTGGATCTAGTTGGCGGAGAGTATCTCGGCCCCCGAACTAGATTTTCAGGGGGTCCGAGGGCCGAGAGGGGGCATCTGTATCAACCTAGTTCATGACCATCAAGATGACATGTCTTTTAAACTGAGGCAGCATAATGTAGGAAGGAAAAAAAGCACAGGATCCAGTCTGCGAAACATAGAAGGTCCGCAGAATCCAGAAGGGCATATGGGTCAGTAGAGTGTCGGCGGCCCAAAAGGAGGAAGAATAGTGAAAGGAGTGGGAGCATGGTAGCAAGGCCATGATACCTAAAGAGACAGGTGGACAAGTAGTGATCGTGGGACGAGAAAGGAGATCATGGGATAGGAGAGCGGTTAGAGAAAAGTGAGCAGTTAGAAGATATAAAGGAGAGATGAAGAAAAGAAAGGGGAGGAGAAATAGAGAGAGAGAGAGAGAGAGAGAGAGAGAGAAAAGGACAAATAATCTTCAAAGTTATAATATCTGATAATACACTTGGTGATGATGATTTTGAGGGAGAAGATAATGATGATAGCGACTATGAAGAGTATCAAGTTTCGAGTGATGATCTTGATGATGAAGAGGAGGTGGAGAAGTATGTTGTCGATGACGATGATATTAATGAAGGTAATAATGGGACTAAAGCTGCTACGATAAATTATCAGAGTTGAAAGAAAAGAATTTGGGAAAGAATAGAAAGAGAAAGGGGGGTTAAGCCTACAACTGATGGTAATATATAGGAGACATAAATCTGGCAGGCAAAATGATTAGAGAAGAAAGCAAGGAAGTTTGGGGAAGTTTACAATTGAGAAAAATTGTGTGAGTATAAAGAAACGGGCAGTTGTCAGGGAATCTACAAAGGGGAAAGAATTTGGTTCCTCAAGTGATAGGAGGAATAATAAAGCATTATTAAAGCTGTTAAGACAAGAAATCAAAGTAGAAAGAAGGGGATTTTGAGGTAGGGTACGAAGACAAAGAGAGTTGGTTCTTCAAGTGATACTAACCATAGTACAAAATTTCATAATATGGCAAAATATCGATGCCTGATTTATGGATATGTGTCGTGGATATATCCCCCTCTTTGGGGATATTTGACATTGTTTCATGCAAATATTATGGATATATTCAAAATATCGACAAATATCGTAGATATTGTGGATATTTCTTGATATATTATGATATATAATTTATATTTATTTGAAATATAATGATAAATATTAAATAAAATTGTTACATACACAAAATATAGCCAAATATCGCAATATATCTTAAAATATCGATAATATTGATAATATCGTCGAAATATTGCCGACATATACAGTTGTAAATATCTCTAAGCATATCGCGATATTTACTTATCTTTTGCAGAAATCTCAATATATATCGCAATATTTTGTACTATGATACTATGATGCCGATGATAATGATTTGGATAATAGGATGACTAAATCTAGTGGAGATAAGATCACAGCAGAAAAAAGGGGTTTTGCGGAATTCTACATAGAGAAAAAGGGTTGGTTTCAGTGTTTAGAAATTCGACTGGACCAGTGGTTGAACGGAGGTTCGACCGGAACTGGTAATTTTTCGGCTCGAGTTGGTGAAAACTGAAACTTTTGGTACTCGGTTTAAGATAAATCGGGTTGAACCAAGAAAAACCAGACCACTTTTATTATATATATTTTTTTTGAAAAATTGATAATGTGGTGGGCCACCACCTCAACAATATAGGGCAAGCTCCAAACCAAAATGCTATTATGTGTTTTTTGTAAACTACTTCCATTTTGATTTATAATACCAATTAATACTGAATTGAAACTTGTGTTTATTAATTTCACTTTTGTAATTATATAATTTATTAAAAAATTTGCTAAATAAAAGTCAATCGGTCCAATCAAGTCAAATTATGGTTGAACTATTTCAACAAAAAATTGCCTGGATTACCGGTTCGGTTTTCAAAACATTGGTTGGTTCTTTACGTGATAATTTTCAAGTGATAATTATGAAGACGTTTTTTTTTCTAAATGTAGTTGTTTAAATGACTTAAAAACGTGGCTGTAAATCTAAAAGACTTATAATTAAATTTCTGGAGAACTAATGACCAAATTTCTTATTATTGATCGATGAATACAATGTATTAGTTTTGAGAGTAAATATATTTATAAATTGATTTTTCAGTCAAAACGAATGCGTAAAAGAACGGATATAGGACCCCTAATAGGAAGATAGGATTCACGATTAACATTTTCATTATCCCCAGCCAAGAATAGAAAATGTTTGAAAATGTAGTATAATAATCAATCTATATGACTATATGCCTAGTGAAAAAGAACGTAGAATATAATCATTATATGCATTGAAAAAGAACGTAGAATATGATATTTTGGTAAAAATAATGGGGATAATTGATAGATTTCTACATGAGAACAAAATACACATTTCTAAGTAATTTCCTAATAAGCCATTTCACGAACTAGCATGCAAAAGACCAAAACATGGCTGCTTTATGAAAGAAAGAAAGGAACAACTTCCAACTTTTTTTCCTTTGTACATTTGGTATTTAGTAATTCTGGTCCCTCTCCACCTCTCCACCTCTCACCCAACTCTCCACCTCTCACCACTCCTCTCCCTAAGCCCATACCCAAACATCTAAGCCCAGATCCAGCCCAGAGAGCCAGCTACTGTTTTATTTTTCTTTGTCTGGGGACTTGTTTTTAAAGATGCGCTAAGTAGATTTGTTTCATACAAGTGTTTGTTTTTTCATTGGTTTTGAGTTTAAACTAATAGGACTGATGCTAATCATGATTAGCCTAGAAAAGCACGAGCATAGCAGAACGGCGAAAGATGCGTTTTCTTGATGCAGTTTTTGTGTTGGAACTCTAAGTTTCTGGTGTTTTTTCCTTGCAGACTGGTTTTTCTGGGTTTTTTTGTATGATGAGTTTTTACCACGCGAGCTGGAGTCGGAAGCTGATGAGACAATGGAAGTTCTATATAAACAATCCTTCACTGTTTCTTCATCATCTCAACCCCAACTTTGCACTATCTATCAAAATAACCATGCCCAGTTCCAAAGATCAAAACACTTTTATCCAAGACCACTCAAACAACATGGAAAACCTTTCTTTTGATTTTGCTCAAAAAGTTCGTTTGACTTATAAATCAGCCCCTACTATTGTTTACTCAGACCGTATGAAATCAAAATTGTTGGATCATAATAAACTAAGCATTTTTATTCGTGTCTTGGATGGAAAAATAGTAGCTGTAAATCTGCGTGCTGGTCTAGAAAAACTTTGGGCACCTTTCAAGATTGTTAAGATGGAGCTTTATAGAAATGAAGTCTTTCAGGTCTGGCTTGAGAACCAACACCAACTAGAACTGATCCTCAAAAGGCAACCTTGGATTGTGTCGCAGCATATCTTGCAGATTGAACCTTGGATAGATGTGAAGGAAAACAAGGAACTTGATTTCAATAAGTTCCTTATATGGGTTCAATTACTAAACTTTCTTGAGATTTTTCAGGACAAGGAAATAGTTGAGAATAATCTACTTGAATCTGGTTGTTTCGGACCAACCCAACTGATGCACTTAGAACTATACCCAAAGCATAAAGAAATGGCTGAACTAACAAGAGTCAAGGTGTTGCTTGATGTTAACGACCCCATTCCACCTGGTTTTAAGCTTCCAGAATCGATTAATGGGGCGGAATGGATCCAATTTGCTTATGAGTATCTACCAATTTTTTGCTTTCGGTGTGGTTTCATTGGACATATTAAGGCCTCTTGCAATTACAACAATGCTGATTTCTGTGCTGAACCTCAATTCACCTCAACTGGTTTGAAGTTTGAACTCTACAACGCCAAGAACCGCATTTTCCCAAAGCCAATTGTTGAGCGCCCCCTCCAAGAATCTCAATTGATATCGCCAACTGAACCACCTCGAGGACATTACCCTTTTCTCACCAGGAACTCTTTTAATGTAGAAGGGCTGTATACATCAATGAAAGGACCAAATGACGATGGTTACAACCCAGGACCATCAGGTAAAGGTAAAGGTAAAAGACCGATGATTATGGAATTAAACACCCCTGACTCTAATCTGGGCACAGGTCAGCATTTTAATGAAGACTGGATGATCAATGACAACCCTGTCAACTCTGAAGTCATTTTTCCTGATCAACTTGTTTTTAACCATCAACTCCCTGCCATTCAGTTTAATGCACTTCCACAACAGACTTTCTATGCAGGCGCATCACAGACAGAACCATCTAATCCTAATGTGGTTCCTTTGGTTGATCTTACTACGCAGTTGGATGGCGAGAATGCGAAACAGATGACCAGTTCAAAAGGCAAGAAATTAGTCAAGGCAAAGCTGCTGATACTGATGGAAACTTTACCCATGTCCAGACTGAAGTGGTGGATAGCTTTAACATGGACAGAGAGCAGCGACGAAAGACTCCTCTTCATGTAATTATGGAGGATCGTGAAAACTCCATGTCTTCAAATAGTAATACTTTGTGCCTATCTAGCAGGCGTAAGAGAAGCCAGACGGTGAAGGCAGCTGCCCGTAAGCAGCTCCACCCCAAGCAATGAATTGCATCAGCTGGAACTGTCGAGGATGTGGCCGTTCCTCGACTTTGGAGGAGCTTAAAAAGAAGATTTCTTTTTTTAGGCCTTTGTTGATTTTTGTAATGGAAACTAAATGTAGTAATCTAAATAAAGCTACTAGTATGATACGTAGATTGGGTGACTATAGCTCTTATATGGTGCCAAGTATGGGTTTGTCAGGAGGTATGTGGTTGTTGTGGGAAAGTTTTGTGAAGGTTGAAGTGTTGGGAGCTAACAGTTGGTTTAGCCATTGTAATGTCGACTTATCTATGAATGGAAAGGAAGAGAGTTTTGTTTTGTCTTGTGTATATGGAAATCCAAAACTGGCAATTCGAAAGATGCAATGGGCTGTTTTACCTCTGCTAAAGCCACAAAATGATGAAAAATGGATTGTGATGGGGGATTTTAATGAAGTAACAACCCAGACTGAAAAGAGGGGTGGTCGACCTTTCAACTTTGTACAAGCCATACCATTTCTAGATATGATTGCTGCCTGTGAATTAATCGACTTGGGCTTCATTGGGAACATTTTCACATGGACAAATAAACAAGTTGGACGACGCCGAATATGGGAACGACTCGATAGAACTCTAGTTAATGCTTCTTGGATTCTTCATTTTGTGAACACAAAGGTTTACCATCATATGTCTATGACTTCTGATCATAAGCTCTTGGTCATCAAAATTTGTAATGAATCAAATCACCTTCCAAGACCTTTCCGTTTTGAAGCCATGTGGTTACAAGATAGGAGCTGTACTGAACAAGTTCAGTTGGCCTTCGAAGTTGACACTGTGGGCTCTCCCTCTTTTACCTTGTGTAATAAGCTAAAGCAATGCCAGAAGAACCTCAAATGGTGGAATAAGAACATTTTCGGTCTTTTGGACACCAAAATGCAAGACGCACATCATAGACTTGAGCAGATTCAATATGAAATCCTTTCTCAAACCGACCCTGGGGATGATTTGTTTGCGGCTGAGCACACTCAAATTCAAAGATACAATGATCTTCTTGTCCAACAGGCTACTCACTGAAATCTTGCTCTGACTGGTATAAGTTCGGTGACCTGAATACCAAGTATTTTCATGCTCTAGTCAAATGTTGTCGGCAAAGATCTTTCATTCACCGGATTAGTGACCCTACAGGGGCTATACTCACTGAAAGGCGCCAGATTGGAGATAGATTGACGGAATTCTTTGCAACTTTAATGACAACTTCTGAACCTTCTTTTGATTCGGAGATTCTAAATGTAGAGACACCAGTTTTGTCCACTGAGGATCTTCTTTGTCTCGCGAAGCCAATTGACAATAAGGAGATCTTGTTTGCTTTAAAACAAATGCACCCTTTCAAAGCTCCTGGGCCAGACGGTTTCCAAGCAATTTTCTTCCATCATTTCTGGCACCTCGTCGGACCACAGGTGTGTGATGCGGTAAATAGATTTTTTACCCAAGGATCTTTTTCACTACAACTCAATCATTCTTTCATTGCTTTAATCCCAAAAATTTCACATCCTACATCCCCACGAACATTATCGCCCCATGCAACTTTAACTAATGTCGTGTACAAATTAATCTAAAAAATTATTGTAAATAGGTTATGCCCTATTCTGAGGAAAATAATCAGCCCTTATCAAACCGCTTTTCTTCCACATAGAAGTATCCATGACAATGCTCTTCTAGCCAATGAGTTTTATCATAAAATTAGAGGTCGTGGAAATAGGAAATCCAAGTTCTTTGCTTTAAAGATTGACATGCAAAAAGCTTTTGATAAACTTGAATGGTCTTTCCTTAGAATTGTTCTTTCCAAATTTGGATTTCCTATTGACTGGATTAACCGCATTATGTTTTGTGTGGAGAAAGTTTCGTACTCTATTCTCTTAAATGGAGCTTCTCATGGTTTCTTCAAACCAACAAGGGGTCTTAGACAAGGAGACCCTTTATCTCCGTATCTATTCATTATATGCACTGAGATTCTATCTTTGAATTTTCTGAAGTTACAAAGACAAGGTCTAATTCATGGCTGCCGTCTTGCAAGACATTGTGCTGCTGTTTCCCACCTTATGTATGTCGATGATCTCTTTGTATTTGGGAAATGTGGTCTGCCGGAGCAATATCACTTGAACAACTTGTTATCAGAATACTGCAGAGTATCTGGCCAGACAATTAACAGAGACAAGTCTCAGATTCTTCATCATCCAAAGCTCCACAGGAGGCTTGTTTATTTTCTCCATAAAATCCTTGAATGCCTTCCACCAGCTGTATGCCGACCTATTTGGGAATACCAAATCTTACTGGTAGAGGCCGCATTCATAAATTTGCTCTGTTACTCCAGCATTTTCAAAATAAGCTTGCTGGCTGGAAGTCGAAGATTCTATCTAAAGCAGGCCGTTTGACCTTGGTAAATTCCGTTTTATCTTAAATACCGACTCACACTATGTCTTGCACTTTACTACCGGCAAAGATTGTTGACACTATGGATGTAATAAGAAGGTCTTTTCTCTGGGGGCACTCTCCTTCTGAACGCAAGATGCATTATTTTTCTTGGAGGCTTGCCTGTACTGCCAAGGGTAATGGAGGACTTGGCATCAAAGACCTACAGCTTCAAAATTATGCACTGTTTGCCAAAAAAGCTTGGGATTTGCTATAGCAAAATTCCATGTGGGCGATATAGATGAAGGGCAAGTACTTCCATTCAACAAGTTTTCTCAATGCAAAAATTCGAAGCAATGACTCCATCATGTGGAAGCAACTTTGTGCAGTGCGAAAAGTGATTAGAGTTGGTTGTTTTTGGAACATTGCGACTGGTTCATCAATTAAAGCATGGGAGGATGCTTGGATTTTAAATGCTAACGAACCTCTGTCGATGCCTCCAAAACCACAGGCATGTGATTTGGAGTTAGTTGCTGATTTTATAAACCATTCTAATAACACATGGAATTTTGAATTGCTTCGTCAATTTTGGCCAACTGATTTTGTTCATAAAATCAGTTCCATTCCATTGTTTCACACGACTGATAGTGATAAACTTGAATGGAAGTGGACCAGTTTGGGATGTTTTTCTGTCAAGTCAGCATATAATGGATGTCTACATTTGGTGAATTCCAGAAGTAGTTTGGTGTGCGAACAAAGGTTTTTGTTCAAATTTGTATGGAGACTCAAGTTACCTTTTCGAATTAGATTTTTCTTGTGGCAATGTTTGCAGGGTGTCATCCCCACAGTGGATCATTTGGCATCCCTTCATTTTCAAGTTTATGCGCAGTGTACTCTATGTGAGACTACTTCAGAGACTCCATTTCATGTTTTTTTCGAATGCAGCTTTGCAAAGGCTGTATGGTGTGGTACAAATTGCTTGACAATGATCGACGACGTCCTCTACTCTTCTGTTTAGGATTTTAAACAAAGAATTTTCCAGATGTTTAATATAGTAAGGAAGCAGCCTGAAGGGGATATTCAAGTTTGCCTACTAGGACTGGGTTTGTGGTTCATTTGGCTTGCAAGGAATGACTAACGTTTCAACCGCAACAGTCCAGATCCTATTTTTTACATTAGAAAGATTTATGGACAGCTGCAAATTCTTAAAGACATCCTAGATGAAAAAGAACACAAGGAGCTCATCACTATATATATTAAGTGGCATCCACCTATTGAAGGATGGGCAAAACTCAACACAGACGGATTTGCCCTTGCGAATAACGGGATTAGGAGGTCTTTGGTTGTGTTTTCTGAATGGCTAATGGTCGAGTTTATCATGGGGTGCTGCGATCCCAACACTTCACACCTCCAACAATTTGGCTGAGTTTTTGGCTATGTTATATGGTATCCATTTGGTCGTGAGACTCGCGATCCATAAGATTGAAGCTGAAACCGATTCTCAATTCATTGTACAAATACATGACTGCTATAACGGTCGATACAAATTGGTTGTTGGTGAAAATAAACAGGGAAATCATGTCCTTGTTACAAAATTTTGAGGAATTCAGAATTCTTTGGTGCTACAGGGAGGGAAATTCAAGTGTTGACTGTTTTGCTACTCATGCTGCTAGTTTGGCATCGTCAGATACGTGGAGAGCACACCCAGAGAAAACACTTCTTGGTCTTTAGATGACTTAAGTTTTTTACCTCTATCTTCAGTTTGGTTACATCGCTCACTTGTTCTTGCTGCTTCAGTCCTAGCTTTTGATGCTTGGGGCTTTTGTAAATATAGAATTATAAATAAATAAGATCTTAGCTTTCGATCAAAAAAAAAAAAAGAAAAAACAAAACACCGGCCACCAGTAGTTAGAGTTTGATAGATTCTATCCATCGATTGAGGGGCCATGTATAATCCTTATGATTCAATTTGCAAAATAAATTGATTTAAGGTTATATATGTTTGGAAATTATGGCGATTTATATTAAAAGGAATTCAAGTATTTGGGATTTAATTTATGTTACTCGAGACTTTGTATTATGGACAGTAGTCTGAAAAACGTATGACTGGATTTAAGTTGACAAGAATCAATTTTAAATTAAGAAATGACATGAATTATGCATTAAGTAGGAATTCTATCTACAACGATTTTCATTCTAAGTTCAAAGTGCCTTGAAATTCAAGTTTCATATATTTTAATATACAATGCATATTAAACACCATTAGGAAATAGCCTAATAGGAGAGTAGGAGACAATGATATCAAATTATATAGCTTTAACACACGTTTAAATTTTTTGGAACCTCCACATGCTAATTAATTTTTATGGAAAGCTGCTTACAGTCCGGAGGCTTGCTGATTGAATTTTTTTATTAAGTGTTTATCACTAGATTATAATAAAATAATTAGTACGTCTGAATTGAAAGTAACAATATCACAAAAGTAAAAAAGTTATATATACCGGCCACCTTGTTCCACTCGAATGACATCCAAGAATTTCTCACCATTGAGAAGAGCAAAGAGGTAGAACAAACACGTTTAGCACAGTTTTACAATGGCAGCTATTAGTTACTCAAACAAGTATAGTTTGTTTTCTATCCTCATTTTCATCACCGTCGTCTCATCCCCAGTCTTGGCCCAGCTTTCAGTTGGCTTCTATGGCAGGACATGCCCTTCAGTATACGACACAGTTCGTGCAGCTACACGCTCGGTCATCAATAGAGAACCTCGTATGGGGGCCTCTTTAATACGTCTCTTCTTCCATGATTGCTTCGTAAATGTGAGTCGTTACTATCAATGTTCAAATGTCGTAGTTTTATTTGATCAAGCAGGTCAACTTGATAAAGTAACATTATGAATGGCTCATGCAGGGCTGTGATGGAGGGGTTCTTTTGGATGACACTGCATCCACTCCTGGTGAAAAGGGTCGTACAGGTAACATAAATTTGCTTCGAGGTTTCGAGGTGATTGACAACATTAAGGTACAAGTTGATAGGGCTTGTGGACGCGTTGTGGTGTCATGTGCTGATATTGTAGCAATTGCAGCTCGTGATTCTGTTGTAGAAGTGAGTACAAGTTTTTGTGTAACATATATGTACTGTCAACGTTCATTTCAAAACTAAAATCAGCCTAATTCTAAAATTTCAGTAAAAATATTCCTCTATTGCTTTAAAAATTCAAACTAACGTACAGTAACACCTTATATAAAGTCACACTCTGAACCTTATTCTACTATCTAATATCTTTGAATATGTGGCAATAGCTTGGGGACCATCTTATGCAATCCCAGTAGGAAGAAGAGATGCTAGAGCACCAAGTCCAGCTAGAACCAATGATCTTCCAGCATTTTGAGGACCTAAACCCACTAGCGGCAAAATTCAAAAGCAAAAGATTTACTACTCCAGAAATGGTCGCAGTCTGGTGCACACACCCTTGGACAAGCCCGTTGCGCATTATTTAGGGACCGAATATACAATGAAACCAACATTGATCCTAGTTATCGGAGATCGCTACAGGCTAATTGCCCTCGCGTTTCTCCAAATGGGGACAATAATTTGGCTCCTCTCGACGAAAAAAGTCCTAATCGATTTGGAAATAGTTATTTCCAATCATTGATGAATAGACGAGGACTACTTCATTCCGACCAAGTCTTATTCAATGGTGCTACAACGGATTCTATTGTGAGAGAATATAGTAACGATCCCAGAGCTTTCTTGAGTGATTTCTCAAATTCTATGCTGAAGATGGGTAATAAGCTCAAATTCTAGCCACCATATATGTAAATGGTCTAATCTAGCCCAAACTTATTAAGCCCAGAGCTGAACAGCTTAATAAGCCCATACCGTATTAAAGCCCAGATAACAAAAAGCGTAAGGCCCCGCTTTGAGAGCTCGCCTAGCACCTTTCAAATCTCAAGGTCAGCCCTGCGTAAATCCATCCTTCTCAGCCTTCTCTCCAAAGACATCGCTGTCTTTTTAGGTATTTACACACTATTATTAAACCCTAGATCCTAATTTAATTATTGTTTTAATACTCATTATAGATTGTGTAAAGAAAGGGTGTGAGAAACACACCATTGGACAGGCAATAGAGTGTTTTTAGCCTAAGAAAAATGTGTAAACGATCTCTTAAAAAACAATGTGAATCTCCCCAAAAATCTTGTTGAA
This sequence comes from Coptis chinensis, assembly GCF_015680905.1. Taxonomy (NCBI): domain Eukaryota; kingdom Viridiplantae; phylum Streptophyta; class Magnoliopsida; order Ranunculales; family Ranunculaceae; genus Coptis; species Coptis chinensis. Next base: position 46,688,791 of record NC_141456.1, read on the forward strand.
CCTTCGTGTTTTTATATATATATATATATTTTTTTTTTTCATTTTTAAATATTATTTTGTGGTGTTTCAAGGCATCTTATTGGCTTGTTTGGCACCATGGATTGGGTAACTTGTATACTGAATAAGACCCTGGATAAGATGTTTAGTTGTTTGGTCAAGTCCATTTTTAGAAGATGGGCCACAACTTATGAATAGTCAATATGAAAATGGCCCAAAAATTGGGTGGATCTTTATCATAGGAAATATATATAGGATTCAATAACGTGTACAGTAGGAAGGAGGAGATAGAAAAATAAAATAAAAAAGTGATCGTTTTCTTCACTCTTTCTCCTGGTCTCCACTCCCAAAGAAGATTTCCCTGTCTCTCTCTCTCTTCCAATCTTTACCCTTTCAAGAAAGTGTTCTTTCTTTCTCTTTCTCTCATCTCTTTCATATGATTTCATCAATTTTTTTTTATGTTGTTTGGGTCAAATCCAACTTTATAATATTACAAATCTTTCAAAATTTGACTTCCATTAATGGCTAAAACATTTTTGTTCGAACTCCATTCAATGGCTTAGGTAATTGAAGAATATGCAGTCAATAATCTTGAGCAAGAGGAATTTGTAGGAGAATTCATTTTGAACTACCAATTTTCTTGCAAAGTTATAATTGATTATATCTAATTTTGAATTGTGGATGTTGGATGTTGTTTGCGGATTGTAAAAAATGTTGCGGTGGGTTTCAATCGTTATCAATAAGGTTAGTGACAAACTAACAACCAAACACTCCAAGAAGCTACTTGTGTGACAACATAACTTTGCAAGTGACAACCAAACAATAGTCTGACTAATTCAGTCAGGGTGTCCTTCACTAGAATTTGGTGATCTAAACACGTTGAACTACTACCGAAATTCTTGGTGCCAAATAAAGCCTATTTGGACTTTGGCAACACATTAGTGAGTTGGCTATTAGGAATTGCTAAATGCTTGTGGGTTTTAAGGTAATTTGATATATTGGGGCTTGTGCAGCCTAAATCTGCATAGAATTGAAGCATCTCTTTTGTTGGAGTGGCACATGAGCAGTCTTCAATGTGTACAACTAGGGGTGATAATTCGGTCCTCAAGCCCTCAATCTGGCCCGACCCGGCCCTAAAAAATGCTTGCAAAAGCTCTCAAAAGCTACCCTCATAGATTTGAGGGCCGACCCTCATGCCTATTAGGGGTGGGCTAGGGTCTAGGTTCTAGAACATGAGCCCGACCTCATTAGACCCTCATCAGTCCTCACTTGGCCTTCATAATTTTTTTTTGTTATTTTACGTTACATATATGTTTTCTAATAATTATCTATGTTATATCACCTTTTTTCACTACAATTAGTATTCAATAAAGAGTAGATTAGAACAGAACATATACTTTTTTTGTAATTAAATGAAATAGAGGTATATAGGTCATATAAAGGCAAAGTAAATAACATGCAATTCTAACGTAGCAACATGGTTAAGTATTAAAAGTGTAAGACTTTCATCTCTTCCACCATCTCTATATCTCCCTTTCTAAAGGTATAAGAATAAGTTTTATATCCTTAGTTGAAATTGATACATAATCAAAATTATAATACAAACAAAAAATCAAAACCATAAAAAACATTAAATAATTAGTAGTGTATAATTCGACCGGGCCTGACCCGACCTCATTTGGCTCTCAAAATTGAGGGTGGGTAAGGGCTTGTGTATTTATGTCATGGCTCTACTTGACTCGGCCCTCAACACACATTAGGGACGGGCTGGCCTGACCCTCAGTCATAAAGGCTTTTATGGTTTGAGAGTCGGGTTAGCCCGACCCAACCCTTTTAACACCCCTATGTACAACCTCTCAATTTCGTTGTCAACTTCCTTTTTTAAATTTTTATCAGAGTTAAGTTTCAAAGTTCAAACCAAGCACTCTCACTATCCCTTTAGCTGTTTAGTGAAACTACCAACCCTCTTGGCGTGGTAGTTTCAAAAAAAAAAAAAAAAAATGACAGTTTCATTCCATTCAGTTTCGACACTTTCGGTTTCTTGGCACAATAGTCTGTTGAGCTCCTTAAGAGGTTACAGAAAGTTATGGACAGTAACGTAATGACAGCTGATTCTAACGAGTTTGCATTTAGAAGTATATGATTTGTGCACCATTCAGAAAGGACTTAAGGCGCAACTTGTTGCACGCTTGTCTTAATTAATTGTAAAACTTGTTATCATTATTAATAAAAATTTCCACTTCTTAAAAAAAAAATCGACTTGGAAGAGGCGCATTAGGCATATTTTCTTTCAAAGACAAAATAGAGTATGTGCTTGATACGCCAATGCCAAATGAGCCGCCTCTTGCTGCTGGTGTGGCAACAATATCAAGACAAACTTATGACCGTTTTCTTGATGATGACAAGGCTGCAAAGTCCACCATGTTAACTTTTATGGACCCCAACTTAGAAATTATCTATGATGGACAACCTACTACTAAGAGTATGTTTGAAGCTATCACTCGAGCATATATACGGAGGACAATCTAAAACTTACATTCAACTTTTAATTGAGAAGTTTAATAATACCAAGATGAAGGAAAATGAGTGTGTTTTGGACTATTGTAGTCGTATGACCGTGATTGCTAAAGAATTAGCGGCAGTATAGGGGTAACCCAATTTCAGGAAAAAAAAATATAAATTTTGACTCTTTTACATAGTCTACCTACCTCTTGGGATCTCGTAGTAATTGTTATTAATTTGCTTGGAAGGGTAGTTATAATGAATGATATACCGATGTTGTTGGGTGTTGAAGCCCAACGTAGAGAAAAAAGAAATGGTGAAAGTTCACAAGTCCATGTTACGGAACAAGTTACTACAAACAAGAAGCACTATCATGCAGGTATCAAAAAGCCATTTAAAAGGAACCTTAAAAAGTTCAATAAAAAGGGTTGGCACAATCCCAAAGACAAGACTTGATATATTTGTGGAAAAGAAGGACACTTCAAATCAAATTGCCCAGAAAATAGTAACAACAATACTAATGGCCGGCAAGAACACGAAAAATGTGCCTAGGGATTTGATATGTGTTATTTCAGAATCTCTTCTATCCGATTGTGATGAAGAAACTTGGTGGATTGACTTGGCTTCTTCAAGGTATGTGACAAAATCTAGAAATTACTTTGCTGGCATCAAGGAGCTGAGCTCAAAACCGGCGATCATAAAGTGCATATGGGAAATAACACCTATTGTGATGTCTTAGGCATTAGAATGGTGAAAATCCCTTTGCCAGGTGAGATGAATTTGCTCCTAATTGATGTATTGTTTGTGCCAAATATGCATGAGGAGTATTTTGATATCTGTGCCACGTCTTGATGACAAGGGTTATGAAGTAAGATTCCGATTTGGAAAAATTTCTTTAGGGAGACATAATAGAATTCTTTTTTGGGGAACTGAAGTAGTTATATAGTGGGAGTGTTGGTAAGAGCCAAAAACTGTAGTTTTAACCCCTTTAAAAATATCACTTTTGACTAATTATGTGAATAATAAGTAAGAGTTAGTACTGTTATTATGTTCTTATATATTTCAGGTATTGGAGTCAAATATGTGCAGAAATACGCCCCTTTTGTGAGATAAAGGAGCAACGGTTGGTTGCTATAAGAAGTTCTATGATAAAAGGCCAAGATTCAAGGATAAAAAACCTTTTTAAACCCCGGTTAAAGCTGAAAAGTCAAAGTCAACGCGGGCAGAAACAGCACACAAAAGTCAACATAATTTCCAAAGGCCGTATCTTTGGACTCAGATCTCAGAATTGGGTTTATCTTATGTCAAAACGAGCGTCTTGGAAAGAGCTTTCTAATGATCCCAGCCTTGACCCAATCAGAGGAGCAAAAGTGGACGAAAAGGCTGTTGAAGTCAAATCTAACTGAAAAGCCCTTTGTGGATTGAAGTACTCAAGTTTTAGGCTCGATTTTCCGGCCCAAAACAGGCTCCTCAGCCCATGCACGATTTTGTGGATCTGGTCTCCTCCATTTAACAAACAAAGACTTAGCTCTTAAGGATACCTAGTTCTAGATCAGAAAATTAGTTTTAAACTTAGTTTTTACTTAGTTAATTAGTTTTTACTTAGTTTTTAATTAGTGAATGATGAAAAATACTTAGTTTTATTGCATTAAATTAGTTTTTATAGATTAATCTAATTAGTTGTTAAAACAAGATTTGAGTTTTAGAATAAAATACTTAGTTTATATTTCAAGTTTTAATTTCTAATTCAATATTGAATTCATAAATTTAGTTTGTCTTGAATTTATAATTAGTTATTCATAATCTTAGTTCTACATTAGTTTTAATTTCAGTTTTAATTCATTTTGAATATTATCTTATTGTTCAATTAGATTTATAAGTAAAATCACTTATTCAATCATGACTTGTTCTTATTACTCTTGTTTTAGAAACGATAGTATAATGATATTAGGCTAATCCCCCCATTAGAGAGAGTGATTATGAAACCTAATGAGGAATAAATTGCTTAGTAGAATTATTTCATGTGTATGTATTTTAATGAGTTTAGTTTATTGTATGACTTCAAAAAATAAGCATATGATAAATTAAACTAGGGATTGTTGTAATTAAGTTGAGAGACTTGGTTGTAATAATCTTACATGCTATTAATAATGACTATAGAGATATAGGTTGTTGCTAGGGATGATAAATGTTAAGGCTTTAGGTTGAATCGTTGCGTGAAAACCTAAATATGATCTATTTTCAATGAATAATTCAATTCTTGCATGAAACTAGTTATTAGGTGGATTGATTACTCTTCTCTATAACTTTCTCTTCTATCAAAACCCTATTTTTATTTGTTTAGTTAATTTAGATTTATTTGAATCCATAGTATAATCGTAGAATAGAAATTTCACATCACACATTACTCTCGCCATTGTTTCTTTGTCTTTGATTAGTTAAATTCTATTTATGTCTTGATAGTTTATGAGTGGAAGGAATCCTGACTCTCTATATTGCATAATGAATTGAGAGTAGGAATATTGATCTAAGCACTTATTTCGTTAATTGATTATTTGTGTTTACGCATAGATAGTTAGTCTACGTAAATTTGTCTTTATCAAATGGCGCCACTGCCATCTTAAACTCTTTCAGGACAAGAATTCAATTGCTTGAATCCAAGGGGCAATCCCCCATTCTCAACCCACCCACCCTTGTTTGGTTCTAACTATGATCGTTTAGTTCAGAAACTAATTTTTTCTTGCAAGAATAGCAGCCAAGCGACCCCATACATACAAGGCTACTTATGAAGCACCTAATTTGGCGTCACCTGGAACTCGAGTTCAACCTGGCTTGCAAGCAACCAGCCTCTAACAAGGCAAATTTCCCCCCCAAGACCGCTCAAGCTTGGAACTCGAGTTGGACTTGAGCGCAACCCGCACCCTATCTAGGCTATTTCTTAGCGCGACCCGCGCCCTCTTCTGGAGCAGCCCGATTTTCACAGGTTAGTCCAAATTTCAATTCTTCATGTTATTCAGTGTTTCTAACTTGTTAAATACACTGAGCTCGCGTATACAAGACGCTATTCATAAGCGTAGCAAGGAGGCATTCAGGTACTCCTTCTTTCACTCCTCGTTTCTTCTGTCAGAGGAGTTTAATTCTAGTATAATCATTCTTGTTTTTTGTAGATATAAATACCACACGCCTATCTAGAATTTCACACACTACACCTGCATCAATGGCTAAAGAACAAGAGACTCCTCTCTCTGATTTTTATAAAGCCCTAAACGATGGCCCTAAGTCGTGCATCATTCTTGCAGACCTAGTGGGGGATTTTCGAATTCCCCCTAATATATTTAACTTGTTACCAGTTTTTCATGGTTTAGACCACAAGAAGCCTTACCAGCATATGCGTAGGATAGAACAAGTTCTCACTACATTCCATCATCCTAGCGTAAGTCCGGATCAAGTTAAACTTAGGGTGTTTCCTTTCACCTTAGCCGACAAGGCGGCGTCTTGATTAACTTTCCAAACGCCAAACTCGGTGGACTCATGTGCTAATCTTGTTAAATTGTTCATGGAACAGTTTTACCCACCCCTGAAGACAGATGAAATGCTTTAAAAGATTCATTTCTTCCGCCAGAATCCTCATGAATCCTTTTCAGAGGCCTGGAATCGTTTCACTGATCTTCTCATTGAATGCCCACATCATAATCTTGCGAAAGACACACTTGTTCGTGCCTTCTTCAAGGGCTTTTACATCATCATAAGAAGGTTCTAGATATCATGACTGGGGGTAGTTTTCTTAGTAAAGGAGCTTTGGAGGCTTATAAATTCTTAGAAGATCAATCTAAGAGAAACAACAATTGGGGAGGTCACGACTCTTCTCCTTCTTTTCTTGAGGTTAAACATGATCTCGAGCTTAAAACTCTTATCGATGCCCTCACTAAAAAGGTAGATGTTCTCTCTATTCAACAACAACCCACTCCAGTCATGAACATTAAATCTACTCGTTGTAATGTCTATTTTAGTCTTGAGCATTCCGACTTCTATTGTCCATTTGTCTATGCACAACCACCACCACAACCATCAAACTTCAACCAATTTACTCAACTTCAAGGACAAGGAAACTTAAGTGACCAGAATAGAGGTTTAGTGCCCATGACCCAGAACTATCAACATCAAGCCATGAACGCTCAACAAGCTTTAATTCTAGTTCAACCATCTACAGACAAAGTAGTAGTGACCTTGTTGGAAAAACAAAATCAAATTATACAACAAAACTCCAACTTGATGAAAGATCAGCATGATCAAAACTCTAAAATGATGCAACAAACGATGCAAATGATGCAGTCTTTGTGCCAAAAGGTTATTGACATGTCTCCTAACCAAAATAATAACCAAATAGGCGTGTTTCTAGGTTAAGCAGTGCCTAATCCTAAGTCAACAAACACCGCATTCAAAATAAAAAGTATTCAGTGTAATGGTAATATAACCCCAGAGGACCTACAGGCAGTCACTACCCTTCGTTTAGGGAGAGTAGTTGATAACAAAGTAACTATGCCTGGAGACCACCCGCAAACAGAAGCTGAAAATAAAACCATACCAAATACTGTAATAGAAACTGAAGACCCTACAACTGTAGAAGTACCAGTTAAACCACAACCAAAAGGAAAACTTTACAAGACCCAATAATAGAAATTGAAATAGAGATTCCAATATGGACACCTAGATGGAAAATGGCTAAAAATAACGCAAAGACTAATAATACTTTTGAACCTTATGCTAAATATAGAGATAAACCACTGTATTCCTAGAGACTAGTTGTGTCTAAAAAGGACGAGAATTTTGATGAGATTAGGGAAGTGTTTAAAAATCTGACTATAAACCTACTTTTTCTAGATGCTATAAAAAGTCTACCTGGACACGCTAAGTTTCTAAAAGAGTTGTGCACCAAGAAGAGGAAAACCAACATACCCCATGAAGCCTTCTTAACTGAACAATATCCCTCTTTGTCTGAACATAACAGAATTGTTAAGTACAAGGACCTTGGTCGTCCTACTGTATAATGCACTTTAGGTGATACCTTCATAATAACTACTTTATTAGACCTAGGGGTGAGTGTTAACTTACTCCATTTTTATTTATATAAACAACTAGGTCTAACAAAACTTCAACCAACCAAAATGACTTTGCAGTTAGCCGATCGTTCTATTAAGTATCCCAAAGGCGTAGTTGAAAATATTCTCGTTAAAGTTCATGATTTTTACTACCCAGTTGACTTCATTATTCTCAACACAAAAACTTCTCATGATTCTATTCCCATCATCTTAGGGCGTCCTTTCTTGGCAATCGCCAATGCCCAAATGAATGGCCGAGATGGCTCAATGACTCTTTCTTTTGGAAATCTTTCTGTGGAGGTTAACATATTTAGACTCAAGCAGGGACAACTAGGTTTGCCTATAGAAGGAGAAGTGAAGTCCATTGAGAGTTTTGTATCTCACATTAGTGTGGCCGACGCTTTCGTCCCCACACTAGTAGATACCCTTTTTATGGAAGAAGACAAAGATCATAATTTCGACTCCTTAGACAAGATAGATGAATTCCTCAAAGATGGAGATAAATACCATATTTATATGGATGCGAACAACCTAGATGAGGACTTCAACGAATTTCTAAGAGCCTGTGATGATCCACCCTCTCAAGCACTACCTAGAGCACCACTCGACCACCATCCACCTGAGATAATCCTTCATAGAATCCAATCATTCTTTCCACCCTTTTCTTCTAATACTTATCCACATTCCAAGTATTTTCCACAACCATTCTTTTTTTCACGATCATTCACTTGGACATCCTTTCGTTCAAAAGAGAAGAGAGTACACGCTCGATTAGGTTCTAGGTCCATCAGATCTTGCTCTCATTCCACTAAGTTGCGTCGTAGAAAGTCTTGGTGCTTGATTCTGTTTGGTGGTGCATTACGTGTTAAATATTTATGGAAAGATCCACAGTTATTTAGATTATTGATGTATGGTAAACTGCATGCTAATACATATATATCACATTAAGTCTATGAAATCTGACTTTAAAAGACCCAAGTTTTTGTACAATACCACTTTTCTGGAGTATAGGCCAAACAAAAATTTTCAAACTTAAAAAGAGTTTTCCAATTTTGTTTGGGGTGGCGTATTTTGGTATTTCATTTCAAAACGTTTTGCCACCCATTGTCTGTCATGTTTACTCCAATTTAGTTAGTGCGTAACAGTTTAATTGTGCTTCATGTTATCATATCATCTTTTATAATATTTCTATTACAGGTACTACCAATTTTTGCCACGTTTATATGGTAAATTCTTTCCTTATCTCTTTACACTTTGAGGACAAAGTGTTCGATAGTTTGGGGGTGGGATAGAAACATTTGCAAAAATTAGGCACTTTTAGGATGTAAATTACACACTTTTCTTTATAAAAAATTAAAAATTAAAAATATTGTTTATACTAGGCACTTAGTGATAATAGTATTGTTCCCTTCTCCATGATGATATTAGTCTAGAAATCTCACGTAGTACTTGAATTAAGATTTAATTTTTGAAACATAGATTAATACGTAGGTAATAGTCATTTCATCTTTTCACGAACATCTTGCATGACCATCTTTGATTGTACCTGGCAGTATTTTTTTGAGACCTAGGTTAGAGTACTTAATACATATCCTGTGAGCATCTAGCCTAAAAGCCTCATAAGAGTGAAATATCTGAGTGATGACACAATGAAGAAGTCAAATCCGAGTAGAGAAATCACACATCCACTTGCTTGATCACCACACCATATTCTAAGCGAGAATTTAGGCCCTCTTTCGATCAATATAGCCAGAAATTCACACCTATATGAAATTTATTATCCGCTAGTTGCCCCACTGAGGCTTTCATTAGCCTTTTCACAAACCCAAATCCTTTACCCAATAAAACAAAAAAAAAAAAAAAAAAAATCAGCCTACCTATATGGATAAGTATGAGGAATAGAATGAGTGAAGAAAAGAGAAGAGAAAAACCTGTGTAAACAAAAATTAGTTAGTTGCTTTAGAAAAAAAAAAAAGAAGTTTCCATCCAAAGAAAAGAAAAGAAAATAAAAATAAAAATAAAAACAAAAATAAAATAAAAACTCCAAAAATAGAAGAAAAGGAGTTAAAAAGCCAAAATAAAAAGGGCTAAGGATGGAAACAAAGTGTAGAAGCAAAAGAACAAGGTTTTCTCTAGTTACATAATATGAAGACCTTATTTTCTCAGACTTGTCTTTTTGAATATCCATTTTCTTCCTTCTTCAACCAATACCTACTCCCCATATCACCTAATAAAGACCTCTAACTCAATTAGGAATAGGTTGGTGTGATAGTAAGTGGTAGATGTGTTTGTTCGACCTCGACTTCTTTGGATTGTCATTGAGATTGAAAGGAAATGTGTGCCCACTACACACTGGAGTTAGCAAACTTGAGTGGAAAAATCAGAGTGTTATGAGTTTTGACACATTCCTTGTGAGAGCCTACTTAGGCACGCAACCCAAAAGTTTCAGAAACGGACCTGCCATTGCATTTCATATCATAGTTCATTGTATAGTTGTTTATCTTAAGATGATTTGATTATTATTCATATATTAGCTTAGGTTTCGACTTGATTATTCTGTATTCATTGCTAGTGAGATGTATAGATATTTGCGAACAAATAAGGAAACAACAGTTTTATTTCTTAGTCGTTGTAGTATAGATAAAGTTTGTGAGTACCTTCACTAGAAAACTCTCACGAGGCTATAGCTCGTCCACTAGGGAATTTCTAGTGGTTTAAGGCCTTGTTGCATATGGTCAATGCAATCGCACTTGGCGAAACGAGATTAGTTATAACTCCATTTTTAGTCACTTATTCTAATTTCTCATATTTGCTTGAGGATAAGCAAAATGCTGTTTGGGGGTGGTTTGATAAGAGCCTAAAACTGTAGTTTTAACCCTTTTAACAATATTACTTTTGACCAATTATGTGATTAATAAGTAAGAGCTAGTACTGTTATTGTGTTCTAATATATTTCAGGCATTGGAGTCAAATATGTGCAGAATTACGCCCCTTTTGTGAGATAAAGGAGCAAGGGTTGGTTGCTAAGAAGTTCTATGATAAAAGACCAAGATTCAAGGAGAAAAAACCTTTTTAAATCCCGGTCAAAGCTGAAAAGTCAAAGTTAACGCGGGCATAAATAGCACACAAAAGTTAGTAGAACTTCCGAAGGCCATATCTTTGGACTCAGACCTCGGGATTGGGCCTGCCGTATGTCAAAACGACAGACTTGGAAAGAGCTTTCCAATGGTCCTAGCCTTAACCCAATCAGAGGAGCAGAAGTGGAGAAAAAGCCTATTGAAGTCAAATCCAGCTGAAAAGCCCTTTGTGGACTGAAGTACTGAGGTTTTGGGCTCGATTTTCCGGCCCAAAATAGGCTCCTCAGCCCATGCACGATTTTGTGGATCTAGTCTCCTCCATTTAACAAACAAAGACTTAGCTCTTAAGGATACCTAGTTCTAGATCAGAAAATTAGTTTTCAACTTAGTTTTTACTTAGTTAATTAGTTTTTACTTAGTTTTTAATTAGTGAATGATGAAAAATACTTAGTTTTATTGCATTAAATTAGTTTTTATAGATTAATCTAATTAGTTGTTATAATAAGATTTGAGTTTTAGAATAAAATACTTAGTTTATATTTCAAGTTTTAAATTCTAATTCAATATTGAATTCATAGATTTAGTTTGTCTTGAATTTATAATTAGTTATTCATAATCTTAGTTCTACATTAGTTTTAATTCATTTTGAATATTATCTTATTGTTCAATTAGATTTATAAGTAAAATCACTTATTCAACCATGACTTGTTCTTATTACTCTTGTTTTAGGAATGATAGTATAATGATATTAGGCTAATGTCCCCATTAGAGGGAGTGATTATGAAACCTAATGAGGAATAGATTGCTTAGTAGAATTATTTCATGTGTATGTATTTTAATGAGTTTAGTTTATTGTATGACTTCCAAAATAAGCATATGATAAAATAAACTAGGGATTGTTGTAATTAAGTCAAGAGACTTGGTTGTAATAATCCTACATGCTAGTAATAATGACTATAGAGATGTAGGTTGTCGCTAGGGATGATAAAGGTTGAGGCTTTAGGTTGAATCGTTACGTAAAAACCTGAATATGATCTATTTTCAATGAATAATTCGATTCTTGAATGAAACTAGTTATTAGGTGGACTGATTACTCTTCTCTATAACTTTCTCTTCCATAAAAACCCTATTTTTATTAGTTTAGTTAATTTATATTTTTTTGAATCCATAGTATAATCGTAGAATAGAAATTTCACATCACACATTACTCTCACCATTGTTTCTTTGTGTTTGATTAATTGAATTCTATTTATGTCTTCATAGTTTATGAGTGGAACGAATCCTGACTCTTTATATTGCATAATGAATTGAGAGTAGGAATATTGATCTAAGCACTTATTTCGTTAATTGATTATTTGTGTTTACGCATAGATAGTTAATTTACACGTAAATTTGTCTTTACCAAGTGTTCAAAGTTTAGTTTGATGAGGTTCACTATAGATTTTTAGAGATGGATTGATGGGAGTTTATGAAGGTGAGAAGGTTCACTATAGTTTGATGGGAGTTTATAAGGTGCACTTAAAGTTCATGACTTGTTTTTGAATGAAACAACCTTGTATTAAAACTTGACAAACTTGAATGTAAAACTTGGATTGATGAATTAAACTTGTATTGAAGATTGAATGACAAACTTGAATGTAAACTTGTATTGAAAAACACTTTGTATTGAAGATTAAAGAACAGACTTGAATTGAAAAATTGAAATGAAGAATAAAAAGTAAATATAGAAATAAAAACTTGAAAATATAAAGGATTTGAAATTAAAATCTACTATACTCCTACATGACCATAGATTAAGTCTAGGTGCCTTATCTCCTCATACTTTTTGGCATTTATACTACACTTTTTGCCAAAGACTGATTTGCCCTCTCCCTCTATAATCAAGACACCTCAGTATGTTGCTTTAGGCTTTTCCTTTTCCTTTTTCATATCTTCTTGAGCAAGTTAGGTTTTTGAGCAAGTTTTCTTTTATAACAAGGCCATACATCTCTAGTCTTCTGAGTTAAAGATGCGACTTTCAGTTATTTGGTTTCGAGTCATTGACCTTTGACCTTTGAATTTGACTTTGACTTTTTCAGCTCTTTTTCATAGCAGCTTTAGTCTTCATAATAAGCATTAATAAGGCTCCTTTTGGCGCTAAAATACAGTTTTTATGATAAGTGGTCTGAAATAGCCTGTAACCTGAAAAATACAATAAAAGTTATGAGTTGCCTTTTCATTATCTGTAAGAAGGGCTGTAATGTAGTAATGTAAAGGTAATAAAATGCACATTTGGGAGCTGATCAACCACCTCTAAATAGCATTTTGCTTGTCCTCAAGCAATGATGAGAGAGAAAACTAAGATAACAAATGAATAATTTATTATTTATTATACTAATCTCATTTCGCAGAGTGCGATTGCATTGACCATATGCAATAAGGTCTTAAACCACTAGGAATTCCCTAGCGGACAAGCTTAAGCCTCATGAAAGTTTTATAGAGAAGGTACTCACAAACTTATTCTATCCAGTACAAAGGGTCTTGTCTCCTTATTTATTCTAAGAAATCTATACTTCTCATTAACGGGGAATAAGTAAAAACTCCTTTGAACTTAGAATAACATATGTACATTAATTAATTCATCTAGAGATAAATGCGCAAACATGAGCAATGAAATGCAAAAGCAGAGTTGTTTCCGAAACTTTTGGAGAGCGTCCTTAAGGTGGGTTCTCACAGGGATGTGTTAAAACACAAACTCTCTGATAGATTCACTCCAGTTTTGTTCTGTCAAATGCAGTGGGCATTTATATTCCTCACATACACGAATGACGTCCAAAGGAAATCGGAGTCGATTGATCACACTTGCCACTTACTATCACACTATCCTTTCCTAATTGAGCTAGATGTATTTTATTAGGAGTTACGGGACTAGGGTGATGGTTTAGAAAGAAAAAGGAAGGAAATTTTTTTTTTGATAAGTTGAGAAATTGGGTCTTCAAGATACTTGTAACTAGAGAAGAACCTCATTTTGTTCTTTGCTTCCGAATTGTGATTCATTCTTTAGCCCTTTAGCTTTGTGACTCCATATGATTTTGAATTTTGGGAGTTTTAACTTTTCTTTTGTTTCTTTTGATATCGGCTCCTTTTGATTTTGAACTTTTGGGATATTTGATCTTTGACTCATTTGATTTTTTTGGAGTTTTGGTTTTTGATGGGTCTTTCTTTTCTTTTCGAAGCAACTAACTGATATGTTTTTGTACAAGGTATTCTCTTCTCTTTTCTGATATCCATCCAATTCTCAACTCGTCATTTAGGTAAACTTTTTATTGTGTGTTGTAACGGGTCAGGGATTTATGGTGAAAAATAAAAATGCTTTTAGAGAATTGTGAAGGCTAAAAAACTAGAGGAAGACTATCTTTTTGGGTTTTTAACGTTTATTTGGCTATATCAATCCAAAAATGGCCTAAATTCCCTAATAGGATATGACGTGGTGATCAAGCAAGTGGATGTGTGGTCTTTCTATCCGGACATCCTTTGTGTCATCATTCAATAATCATTTAGATGAGGCTTTTAGCTAGATTCTCAAAGGATATGGAACTTAATTGTTCTAACCTTGGTCTCGGAAACTCACTGCTATATACAATCAAATGCTTATGCATGCCATTCATGAAAAGATGTAGAAACTATATTGTACGTATATTAGTCTAAGTTCGAAGAACAAATCCTTACTCTATTGCTATAATGAGACTTCTACACTATTTACATCATGGAAAAAGGAAATAAGACTTTTAATACTAAACAGAAAAATATTTTTGGTCTCCTTCAAAAAATAAAAAAAAAAAAAAAAAATAGAAAAGGAAGAAATATACTACTATATCTAATGTAAGAATTGCATAGTTTTTGCAAAATTTTGTTATACCACCCCCAAATAGAAATATGTTTTGTCCTCAAAGTATGAAGAGATAAGAAAAGAGATTACTATAGAAACATATGCAAAAATGGCAATACACTTGTACTTTGTTATTCGTGATGAAAATAAAAACAAATAAGTTTGGGGCGTGGGTAACTGATATAAAATGAGAAATACATGGTTTATTGTACTAGGGATTTACGTAATTATTCTACTATAAAATTTTTGGGTTTTTGTATTTTTGAAAACACATATGTAATGCAGAAAAGAAAAATAGAAATTTTTGGCATGATGTATTTGTATTACCTTCTACTCATATACCAAATTCCACATAAGAAACAATAAAAACAAGCAGATAAAATTAAAATTATACTAAACGTTATACATGCAAGTGCTGAAAGGAAAAAACAAAATAAAATAAACCTAAACATCCAACTATACGGACACTAGGGAGTTGCCTAGTCAGAATCCGTGTGTGACTCGTCACAACGTGGATAAGATCCTTCTCCTCACTGACATCAAGTCCTAGAGTGTCTTTCACTACGTGGGAGCGCATCGCTAATGCTGTGCAGTGTCCTTGTGACACAGTGTTGAAAATGTCGCTGCTCCTATTGGAAAGATTGCTATTCCTCTCTAAGGGTTTGCTGCATTGCTATAATAACTCGTTGCCATTGCCTGAGTTGGTGGACGTGCTGGTGTAGAATCCTCTGGCCCTCATGGAGGAAATGAATTACATCCATGGGTGGAGTGAACTGGCGAGTGGCACCTTCAGTGAAGTAGTCCACTGGCGTAGTAGCGCGTGCTTGCTTGGTGACACTGGCGGCAGGTGGATGCCAGAATTGCTAGACGCAGTGGGAATAGATAGGACCTACGGTAGCATCCTTGACCACTAATAGAGCATTTATAATAGCAAAACCCTAGTGTTGCATGATCCTAGTGACCAACACTGGTAGAGGGGCGGTGGACCTCCTGGGTTTGCAGAGTTGCTCCCAGACGAAGGTGGTGATGCAAAAGCTGTTCTTCTGCTCCTTAAGAATCCACAGGATGTGGAGCATCGTCATACCGATATCAGAAGGCTTGACTAAGCCTATCAAGTCATAGGCTGTCCATTGAGATACTACCAACTAATTCCTTCAAAACGAACTATGAAATACGCAGTGTGATGTGGGGTTTTTACTACCCTCAAGAAACATTTCTACCATCATAACATCAATGGTCTTGTTGTCTGGGGATTGTTTCGTCTGTGTATAGACTTTCAAAGGAATCCCCAAAGACTCACTCACCACCTCCTTATGTGAGCTCGAACGTGTTGCCCTCCATGACAACCATGACGTGGTTTTCCTCCCCTCGTTGAATGTTGGTGTAAAACAAAAGGGTGAGAGAGGGAGAATAACTCGTGTCCCCTATCAAAACAAAAGACTCCCATACTCTTCTTCTAATCTCAGCCTTGAAGTGCACTTTAAACATATCAGAATTGAAGAGGGGTTCGAAATTTTGCCCCAACACTATTTTTAAGACTCGATCCATTTTGGGTAGAAGTTGATGAAATCGGGGTGGTTAGTTGTAATGTGGGTTGAAAAATGGAGCTTACTATAAAAATTTGGAGTGGTAGGGTTTAAAGTGGACGGGCAGTCGCGCGCTGGTATGGTGCAGATAGGGTTCGGGATTTTTGGGGATGATGGGTAGGTCGGGCAGTCACGTGGTTTACAAAGGATTTGATGGCACGTGCCTCACACATGCCTTTTTAAGTTGTTTAGAATTTGGGCCCAAATCCAAATAAAATCAGGTAATTCCGATCATATCCTTAGTGCCTCAACATCTTCTAAAGCAGATCGCTTCGTTACTCGTCTGATTCTGACTCGTGAGGTACCAAAACAATCATCATTGAAAATGCTATGCAAAGATATAAGGTACACTCACATCCAACGGTAGATGAAAAACAGGTAAAGGAAAGAAAAAAAAAATAACTGAGAAGGAAATATATACAAACAAAAGAAGAAAAAACTTAATTAATTTTTTTGGGTTTTGCATATTGATAAATTGAATTTTCTTAAAAAGGTTGGTCATTTTAAGTCAGATTCCCAAGACTTTTTGAAGTTTTTGATGACTAGAGTCAATCCCAACAAGATGGTTGGATTACTCTCTTCAACTATGCTCGGTGAGTGATAAACCCGTATTTTTCTCGAACGTTTATTGGTTTTCAGTTACTAATTTTCTTAAGTCCGAGGTCGGCAGTCTAAAGTCCGAGGTCCAAAGACCCAAGTCCAAAGTCCAAATTCCAACGCCCGTATAGTCGTACGTTTTAGTCAAATTACCTTACTCACGTGGGTTTGGTAGGATAGGTCGAGTAAGGGATCGTCCAAACCTTAGGGCTCGGATAGGTTCACAACTGGAATTACAACTTTTAGTGAGTAGGATTTTTAGGTTTTTTTAATTGGTTTAATAAATTTTACAGTAATGCAATTAATGTAAATTACTACGATGATTTTTATGTAGGTGAACAAAGGTGGAGAAACAGGGAGAGAGTTAATCATGCTCATGCAAAAATCATTTTTCAACAGTTTACTATTACATCACTACATCTCTAATTCGTCTCGTGTTCGGAGACGACGCCGAGTATTGATCCCTAGTGCATGCCCACATCTCTAGGTCGCATTTCACTAGCATAAGGAGTTTCAATAATATCTCATCTACGGTATATTATTTCAGCTCGACTTCGATTTCACATCACCGGGCCGAATTGGAGAGTCTGTTCGACACTGCAGAGTCGCGCGGCGAGACATTTTTTGTCGCTACAGTGATCAATCTGGAGCATCGCCGATCCAACTTTGTGCGATCTCGATCATTTTGGGACCGGATATCAAATCTATGCCTAATTCCTAAGTAGTGATTCTAGAATATTAACGAGTCAATCCGGATTTTCACACGAACAACATAACCCTCCCCCTGAGGGGGGGGATTAGCTCATGGTCATAGAAGGAATAATAGAACTTGCTGTATACATTAAGTAAATAAATACAGGACAGGAATTAAACTAGAAAAGAACTGACTGTTATTAAGGGTAAAATAACTTACAGTATTTAAGTTGCTGGAATGGAAATGACAGAATGTAAGTACTGAAGCAATAAACTAACTAGGCGGAAGCTAAAGCATTAATATTCTAAAGGGGTAATAATGAAGGCGACCCTCTCATATATATAGGCTGGAGACTGAAGACCCATTTAATTGAGTTTTGTTCGGAAATGACAGAATGTAAGTACTGAATCAAAGTTTTGTTTTGATCTGTTTTAATTTTTTGTCTTTTTGCTGATTTAAGGTTTTGTTTGTTAGCTCATTTCAATTCAAACCACCGGTTTGAATTGGTGCGATAATCTTCTCTCTTGCCGGTGGTACCAAATTGAAACCATTCTTTGCCACTGCCTATGCTAACTTCGTCATGCCTTTACGGCCCTGAGTGGGTCCACTTATTAATGTGCAACGATGGGGCCGATTTTGGCGTTTTTACTACTTTTTGTCCTTGCGCAGAGTTCGTCGCCCGGGTCGCTATGGTAACTTCACTAGCCAACGTCGGCATCTAGATTTATCCGATTTGAGCTTCGAAAATTTGCTGCTTCTTTATATGTGGGCTCGTTCTGCACTGGTTTTGTTCTTTTGGAAACTTCGGCTCTAGTCAGGCTTTGTTGGGCTTCACGGAGGTTGAGTGGAAAACTTCAAATATTCCCGTATTCCCGTACTTCGATGCATGTTTTATCACTATATTTATTTTAATTGCGGAAACCTGTGAAAGTACGAAAATATAATTATTACATAATTATTAAACACATAATCAACCAAAATGCTATGTCTCTCGGGGTTTAATATTACAGTTTTGGGTGCTTATCACACCACCCCCAAACAGCGCTTTGCTTGTCCTCAAGCAAAGAAGAGACATTAAAACGATAAGTGGTCAAAAATGTGTTGTCCTAAGCTAAATCTCATTTCGCAGAGTGCGGTTGCATTGACCGTATGCAACAAGGCCTTGAACCACTAGGAATTCCCTAGTGGACGAGTTATAGCCTCGTGAGAGTTTTCCAGAGAAGATACTTACAAACTTCATTTATACTACAACGACTCAGTAACAAAGGGTTGTTCCCTTAATTAATCTCAGGTATCTAGACATCTCACTAGCAGGGGAAACAAGGATTTTATTCTTTCGAAATTCAAGTTAATATACATACAATAATTGAAACATCTACATATGAGCATGCAAGTAATCTAATAATGAAATGTCTGGCGGGGGCCATTTCTGGATCCTTTGGATAGCGTCCTTAATTAGGTTCTCACAGGTATGTGTCGAAACACAATTTCTCTCTTATTTTTCCACTCAAGCTTTGCTATCTCCAGTGTGAGTGGGCACACATTTCCTCACATACTCAATGACAGTTAGAGGAGCCGAGGTCGAGAAGTCACAACTACTACTTATTATCACACTATCCTATTCCTAATTGAGCTAGAGGTCTTTATTAGGTGTTATGGGGCTTAGGTGGTAGTGTAGAAGAAAATGGAATGGAAAGTTCAAAAATGATAAGTATGAGAGAATAAGGTCTTCGAGATATTTATACTAGAGAATCCTTATTTTCTTTCCTGCTTCTAACATGGGTTTCCATAGTTGGATTTTTCAAGCTTTTGTATTCCCTTTTGATTTGATTTTTTTGGGGGGGAATTCTAACCTTGACATTTCTTTTGATTTTTGGAAACATATTTCTATTTTGTTCTTTTTCTTTTCTTCTGAAATAGGTAACTGATTTTGATTTGTGACAAGGTTTTTCTCTTCATTTTTCTGCACTTCATCCTATTTCTCATACTCATCATCTAGGTAGGCTTATATATTTGTGGTTACTAGATGGGTAATGATTTTTTTGGTGAAGTAGAAAGTATTAATGAAAGGTTTAGTGGGGCGACTAGCGGTAATTTTTTTTTTACAGGTGTGAATTTTTGGCTATATCGATCCAAAGAAGTCCTAAATTCTCGCCTAGGATTTGGGTAGTGATCAAGTAAGTAGACATGTGAACTTCTCTATTCGGAAGAACTACTCCTCTGTGTCATTACTCATATATCATACATTTTGAGGCTTTTGGTTAGATTCTTATAGGATATGGAAACTAAGTTGTCTAACCGTGGGTCCTTAAACTTCTTGTTGTGTACATTTAATGATAGTCGGTGCATGAATGCTTATGAAAAGATGTAAAAACTATTGCATAATGATTAAATTAAGTTTCTAAGAACAAGTCCCGGATTCGATGCTAGGGGAGATTTCTAAATATTTTTCATCATAGAAAGGAAACGAGAATTTGTCACTAAATACGTTTATTTAGACATTAAGTAAACTATATACAACTATGCATGCCTAATTTTTGCAAAAAGTTCTCACCACCCCCAAACAGTCGGACACTGTGTCCTCAAAGTGTTAAGAGGAAGAAAGAGCATACCTGAGAGGCTTTGAGCAAAAATAAAGCTGACATCTTCCACAGAAATTTATTGTAACACACTATATATTATACATCATAAAAGTAGAAGCACACTGTTAGAGTAGCACACCGTTAGGTTATTTATTTATTTCATATCAAAACGTAAAACAAATATGTACATGCATCCCAACTCACATTGCCCCAACCTTGAACTGGGGGATAGTCCCTCCTTGCCTCGTCCCTGTAGAAATGCCATTCCTTCGCATCCCGCCAATCTATCATAGCTTCCCAGACTTCACTCCACTTCCTCTTCTTTGCATTGTCTAGATGAGCTATCATTTTATCATCATTAGGGAAAGAACGAACTTTCTTAAGATACCTTGCAGGGCGTGTCCATGTCCGAAATCGCAAAGAACGAATTATCTTGTTTGTTGGACACATAGAGTCGACCTTTACCCAGTCCTGAAAGGTGGCCGCAAACTCAGGGAAGTACGTCCTCACTATCCTGCATGCTGTAACTGGCAGGGTGATATAGTGTTGCCGAAAAGACCGAGCCTTCTTAAGATTCTCAATTACTAGTTCTGTAATGTCGAAGGTGGTATGTTGCTGGGCCAATGCATGGAATGTCTTACACGCTGACTTTGATGCAGTGGAAAAATGCCAATCCCCCATGATGTTCAGAAGAATAAATAACATGGCAGTTCCAACATTCATGGTCATACTGGCTAGTGGAATAGTGAATTCCGGCCATCGGCCAGCTTCGGCACGTTCTTTGACGTGGGCAAGGCCATCGCCATACCGGGCAGCAAAATCTTCCCTAGAATAGTCATTAAGGTCATTCTCTATCATGTATTGAATGGGGAGATCTGGCTGAAGAGGAGGAAGGTCTAGAGCCATAGCCACTGTTGGCTCATAAAAAGCGTGTCGGGTGTTACCAATAAAAAGTGAAACCCTGGACAGCTGGTAGATCTTCCATGTTATCATAAAAATAAGTTGCCAAACCTGGGGAGTATGACTGCTCGGGTGTAGAATGAGAGAGTTCCAACCAACTTGAGTGATGTAGTCTCTGAAAAGATGTCCATATGCCGGAGAATTCAGCAATGAATGGAAAGATTGTTCTGGAATCATCTTTGGAGCTTCCATTGTGTGAAAACAATGTGACCTGTTTAGACAAGGATAAACAAATATTAGAGTATGATGAGAATAATTAAGTAAAAACAAATTACCATATGAAAATTAAAAACTAAAAAGAAAATGATAAATAATATAAAATTGCAAAATTTAAATGGTTTCATTGGCCCAAGTAACGGCGAGGATCCTTTTGTGGGAGGGATCCGTTTTATAATTTTTATATGCAAATCAATCATGCAACAACCCGTTGCAACATTTTGCTTTGCAATGCGGTAAATCTCGGCATGGTTCTCCATTATGAGAGTGTGATTTGCCAAGAACTGGTTGTGTATTGTGGCAAGAATTGTGCTTGTTCCTCTTCGTTTATTGTCCGCAGTCCCGAAATTCAAGAAGGCTGGTGATAATAATGTTCGACGCGTTTGAATAATGTCATCAGTCCTTGTTGAATTAAGCGAAGCCCTTCCATGGGATTAAATATGTTGCATAATGCATTTTCAGTAAAGATGTTGTCGGTGGAATAATCTTCGTTGGTTCCTGCACCGACATGGTTCTTTGCAACGTCGGGGTTCTAGAATCCGTTCCTACATACTGAGTGAATGGTAAGAATGTTAGCTGTTCAAAGAGGTGTATGAGGAGAAGTACTAGAAAAACCTCAATGTATCATGATAAGTGTCACAATGGTTGGTAAAGGAGCTGCCTTTTTTCCGCGCGTCGCGATCGCGCATTCAGAGAAATTTAATAATGCAAAATCATTGCAGTTACTCTGCAAGACCCAGAGTAAATGGAGGAGGGGTTTGGTTATTTCGGAATTCTTAGACGTGCCTAGGACATTATGAGCTACCCATTGGATCACAGATAATTGGTTCTTTTGTAAAGATCTCTGATAAACAATACGGTTTTTCCGGTTGTATTCGCCGTGAAGGATAGTTGCAAACATCAGATACCGGATATTATCGAAAGGTGAATCCTGAAGGTGGACTCCTTGGTTTGTAATAGGAATTTGAAGTACCTCAGAGATGATTTCCATAGTCAATTCATGTTCGCATCCGTTAGCACGGACAAAGAATTGTCCGTTTTGGAAATAACCGCTTTTATAAAATAACAAGACCAATTCTCTGGAGTAAAATGCTTGATTATGGTGTAAAAGAGGGTACCATCCTCGACGTAATATTTCAGTGTCAAAAAAAGGATGAGAAAGACCATTTTGGAAATTTTCCATAAAATTTTGCTCGGGCACGAAACTTCGAGTGAGGGCCATTAAAGATGGAGTGGTGGAAAATTAGTTTTGAAAAAAGGAAGTTAAATTTTTGAGGTGTCTATCCTTGTTATAAATAGGCACCCATCGAAATGTAAAAGATACGTTTCGAGGTGTCACAGGGTAGTTAGACCACGTGTATCTTCTAAGATATGCACAAAAGTGGATGTAGTATGGATGAGAATAATGGGGCATGTGACATGGAGTGCCCCCTTTGTTTATTTTTTTTTTTTTTTTTTTTTTTTTTTTTTTTTTTATTTTTAGAAAAACGTAAGTAGAAGGACAAGGAAAATGTAGGTATACGATTACAATAAGATGTAAGAACGTACAACGGTATGGAAACACAACACAATGATACGATGACTTAAATACAAACCTAAATGTTAGATAGAACTATATGCCACATTAACAACATGACTATAATAAAACAACCGAGCATGAAGACTTGAGTAGCATATTCAATCTGCTGCTACTCAAACTTTTCTAGTGCATCCATGAATCTTGAGCTTGGAGTGATCTAAAAACGTTTTTTTTAGAATAAGAAGTGTAGAGGAAAGAATATGAAATGAGTGAATATGGAGGAAGAGTTGAACTTA
Source organism: Coptis chinensis (assembly GCF_015680905.1). NCBI lineage: Eukaryota > Viridiplantae > Streptophyta > Magnoliopsida > Ranunculales > Ranunculaceae > Coptis > Coptis chinensis. The sequence continues at coordinate 46,711,784 of NC_141456.1, forward strand.
TTTATAGAAAGAAACTTGCTGTTTTCTGACCGTTTTTTAGATGTGGTTCATGACCGTTTTCTGACTGTTTTTGATGTGTTTTCATTATCGATTTCTGAACGTTTTATAAAACGTTAGTTTACGTTAAAATTTGTTGTTTAAGTATGACATTTAAAATATATATTTATATATATAATTTATTATTACCAATATATGTTCCTATCTATATACTATAATATTAGATATAGCTAATATATCAAGATAGAAATATTTAGGAACCATCTACTATTAAGCTGGAAATTGCAAACACGTAAATAAACTATCTGATATAAATATTATACAAGACCGGAAAAAATAAATCTATCTACTGATGATCCTCAGATGCTGTAGCAGAATCCTCGGGGGCTGCAGAAGAAGAACCAGGAGTGTACATCACCTGAGCCTGAAACTGATGCTGGATATCACCAAACCGTGGAGGCTAACTGCTCCTGGATATCACCAAGAGTATCCATCACCGAGCTCAAAATCGATCTTTGGCTCGCCATGAACATTCACAAAACCGGGTTCCGCGAGTAAGCATATTGTCTGAAATGCGTCATGGAGGCTCTCATTTTCTTTGGAATTAAGCCCATCTTTATCATCATCGACCATCGTGTGGCGAAAGTGGTCATATCTGTCCTTAACTCACCCAAGGTACGTCTCATTGATACCTGGTGAGTGTACATGTCTCTCAGACCACTGTTTACAGCACGTAGGGCCTCTATGGGTTGGGTGATCTTACTCATGGCAGTCTCATCAAAGTATGGTGGGTGAGAGGATCCTACGTTAGCTTGCTCGGCAGCCCTAGGTGCTGTGGGTTCCCAAGGGTCCTGTATGCATTTCTTGAAGAAAAGCATATTCTCATATTGTGGTATAGGGAGTAGTGGGGTGGCAGATAGAAAACCCAAATTAATCATGACTTGCGTTACTAGAACGGCAAGGGGGGCTGACCTAAGAGTGGCGTGTGTGATAATATCAAAAAGAAAGGTAACGATGCAGAAATTACCCTTTCGCTCCTGGAGGATCCAGAGAAGGTGGAGGAAGGTCTTGTTGATGTCCGAAGGCTTCGAGGTGCCAATGACGCGTTCAGTCCCACCATTGAGTCACCGCCCGGTGGTTCCGCCGCGACCGGGGGCTCGATACGGCGCATTTCCGTCGATGTTGTACTCTCCCCTTGATTAAGCGGTCGAGCATTAGGTCGTAAGTCCGGTGGGTACACGGGACTCTTTGTTGAGTCAAGATGCGTGGTTGACCAAGCCGGAATGCCCGTGATCCCGAGAGCAACACAGGTGTGACTTTCGCGGGCGCACACCCTCGACGGTGACCCAAAAATGGTCGCCATTAAAGCTCCCATTGTCATAGAATTTCATCACCAAATCCTTGGAATAAAGCCCTCCATTGGCATATAACAAACTCTCCCATCCTCTAGAGTGAATTTCGTGATCAAAGAATGGAGCAAACATCCCGTTTTCAAACAAATTTCCAAAAAAAATTTCAACACAAATCCGCCTGTTTCCGGCCATTACTAGTCTTAGAGAGAGGATGGCTATTGATTACTGATGAGGGGAAGAATTGGGATGTTCTGACGGAAGGAAAACTTGGTCAGAGGTGTGAGGGTCTCGCGCGAGACCTGGTTTTAGTGTGGGCCTGTCTCATGCGAGACTAATTCGAGAGGGGGCAAGATCCGGTTTTTTAGGAAGAAGAATGGTGTATTTGTGACGCGTGTTTTCCGGTTTTTTGTGTTTAAATGGACCGAGAAATCGGTATTTTGGTTGGGCCAAAAATTTTCCCGAAGCCCAAATCAACCCTAAAGCCCGATTTAAACCTAAAAAATCTAAATGCTTACCCACGACTCGTTTGGACTCCGAATTGGACGAATGAGATACCGAAACGATCGGCACGAAAAATGCTATCCAATTGTATGAGTCTTTCTTGAAAGTCACAATTTTTTTTTCTTTTTTTTAAAAAGGAGACTATTTTATTTATAAACAAAGGTTTTATTCACATACAAGGGAGATATACGTGAAAAACACTGGATGTCTAGGGGAGTCACCATCTTAAATCATAGACAACTGTCATGTCAGCTCTGGAGCGAACCCAATCCAGCCAGACTGTGGCTTCACCTCTATGTATTATGGGGTTAGGGGCAGGACGGTACCATCTTGGACCGTGCGCGCTACGGTCTAATAAAATTGCCCTTATTACATACGGCTATCCTCAAACTGCCCCAAGAGACTCAAAGTAACCAATTCTAGGGTTGGTCTGGTGGAATCCATTGCCCGTTTGTGTTCCAAGTATGCCACATCTGAGGTTTGACACGAATCCCATGTGCAAAACTTAATGCAAAGGGAAAAGGCAACAATATAAACATATTTACAAGGTGAGTCTTTTAATGTCAGATCCTCAAGACGAGTCGAGTCTTTTAACGTCAGATCCTCAAGAGGCGAATCGAAGTCTTTTAATGTCGATTCTCAAGACGAATCCCAACGTGGGGAGAAACGGGTATGGCGACGAAGATTATCCCGCGAGCTGGTGTTAGACAAAAGTATACCTTAAACCGGCTAGTATCGGATAGGAAGTCGAGCCAGACGTAAGGGTGTTTGGCAATGCATACACCAGCCCATCCTTCGCGCACGTCGTTTACGAGCAAAAGAACTACGACCATTCCCTATTCATGATGAGTGAGACTTACACCAAATGATTAGCTGAAGTTCGCGAGGTAGAGAGTAGAAAAGGGAAGAGAAGGAAGGAGGTGAAATTTTAGGTACCCATCGCTTAACCGAAAAGCACGCGTTTGCTCGTGTTGCGAGAAGACATTTATACTGGGTTCAGAAAAGAGTTTTCGTGGACTAAGGTTCCGGCGCTTGCAACCACACACTTCAAAGAACTTTGGAGATCATAAGATAGAAGATGGCCCGGCTACCAAAATGGCGTACCCTCTATAGAAACAAGATTGAGTACGCCAAACGAAACATCTAGTCTCTCAGTATCTTCGGATTACGAAGAAGAATCATTCAACATCCGGTGAGCCTAATTAGGTGTGGTAATGTTTTAGGCGTTGTCCATTGACTTGAAATTATTTGTTATCTTTTGGATTAAGCAAAGAGATTGCCCCATAATGTTTCATAGTGACACACAATGAAAGGACCGGACCATCGTGTTTTCAATTTACCGGGGAAAGATGTGTAATCCGGAGTTGTACAGTAAAACTTTTTGGCCAATTTTGAAATCCTTACGCAAAATGTTCTTGTCGTGCACTCTTTTCATATTAGCTTTGTAGGATTTCGAGAGATCATAAGCATCACTCTGAATCTCCTCCAGCTCATTTAATTGCAGTTTTGCTTCTGCCGCTGCGATGATATTGTAATTGAGGCTTTTGATGGCCCAAAAGGCACGATACTCAAGTTCAACTGGCAGATGACAAGGTTTTCCAAAAACAATGCGGTAAGGAGACATCCCTATAGGTGTCTTAAATGCTGTTCGGTATGCCCACAAGGCATCCGATAAGTGGAGAGACCAGTCCTTCCTTGAGGGGTTGACAGTTTTCTCTAGAATAGACTTTATCTTTATGTTGGAGACTTCCACTTGGCCACTCGTTTGTGGGTGGTATGGAGTAGCAACCTTGTGTGTAACTCCATATTTCTTCATTAAAAACCCAAAATTTTGTTACAAAAATGTGTACCCCCATCACTGATGATAGCTTTGGGAACACCAAAACGAGAGAAAATGTTTTCTTTTACAAATCTCACAACAGTCTTGTGGTCATTTGAGTGACATGCGAGTGCCTCAATCCATTTGGACACATAGTCTACAGCGACTAAAATGTATAGAAAACCTTGAGAAATAGGGAAGGGTCCTATAAAATCAATGCCCCAAACATAAAAAATTTCCATAATCAAGATAGGATTTAGGGGCATCATATTTCGTTTGGTAATTCGACCTAGGTGCTGACAACGAATGCAAGCTATGCAATGTTCGTGTGCATCGCGAAAAAGGGTAGGCCAGTAAAAACCACATTGTAACACCTTGGACGCAGTTTTCTTTCCACTGAAATGACCTCCGCAAGATTGTTCATAGCAAAAGGATAATACGTCGGTGTGTTCCCAGTCGGGAATGCAGCGACGAATGAGTTGGTCGGAACAATACTTAAAAAGGTAGGGTTCATCCCAAAAATAATATTTTACAGTGGATAAGAACTTTTTATGATGAGGACGTGACCAAAAGGAGGGGACTTCCTCAGTAACTAGGTAGTTAACGATATCCGCGTACCATGGGGATGAGAAAATAGAGTACAAGTATTCATCCGGGAAGGAATCACCGATAGCTTCAGAATCACTATCGATGTCACTAACCAGCCTTGATAAATGGTCGGCTATGACGTTTTGGTTCCTTTCTTGTCTTTGATTTCCAGGGTGAATTCTTGTAAGAGAAGGATCCAGCGGAACAATCGTTGTTTTGCGTCCTTTTTCACGAGTAAGTACCGAATTGCTGCATGGTCAGTATATACGATGGTCGATGTTCAAACTAGGTAGGGGCGAAACTTATCCAAAGCATAGACAACAGCTAGGAACTCTTTCTCAGTTGTGGTATAATTACGTTGAGTGTCGTTAAGAGTTTTAATAGCGTAGTAAATGACAATGGGTTTGTTGTCACGTCGTTGGCCTAGCACGGCACCAATAGTAAAGTCGCTAGCATCACACATCAGTTCGAATGGTTGAGACCAATCAGGGGGTTGAATGATAGGAGCGGTAGTCAGAGAGGTTTTTAGAGTATCAAAAGCTTGTTTGCAATTGAAATTGAAGTCGAAATCGCATCCTTAAGCGGGGAGATTGGTTAAGGGTCGAGCAACTTTAGAAAAATCCTGAATGAATCTCCTCAGAAAAACCCGGTATGGCCTAAAAGGCACGGATATCACGAATCTAATGACGTGGGAAAGGTAGCTAAGAAATTTTAACAATTTTAGCTTTATCAACCTCTATCCCGTCTTTCGAAACAATATGACCTAGAACAAGTCCTTTGGTAACCATGAAATGACACTTCTCCCAATTGAGTACCAGATTTTTCTCTTCGCAACGCGTTAATACTTTAGAAAGGTTGGATAAACAGTCGTTAAAGGAATTTCCGTAAATGGAAAAGTCGTCCATGAAGACTTCCATATAACGTTCCACCATATCACTAAAAATGTGAAGCATGCAGCATTGGAAAGTGCCCAGGGCATTACAAAGACCAAAAGGCATTCGTCTGTATGCAAAGGTTCCAAAGGGACACGTGAAAGTTGTCTTTTCTTGATCGGCGGGATCAATGACAATTTGGAAGTATCCGGAATAGCCATCAAGAAAATAGTAGTAAGCATGACCGGCTAAACGTTCTAGCATCTGGTCAATGAATGGGAGAGGGAAGTGATCTTTACGGGTTCTGGCATTAAGTTTGCGATAGGCAATGCAAATTCTCCATTTCAAAGGAATGCGAGTGGAGATGCACCCACCATTTTCATTTTGTACAACTTGAATGCCGGACTTTTTGGGAACAACGTGGACAGGACTAACCCAGAGTCACTATCTGAGATAGGGTATATGATACCTGCATCAAGTAAACGTAAAACTTCCTCTCTCACTACTTCCTTCATGGCGGGATTAAGGCGGCATTGTGGTTCTTGTGATGTCTTTGTGCCGTCATCAAGATGTATACGATGCATGCATATGCTAAGGTCTATTTCCTTGATATCATCTAAGGACCATCCGATAGCGGAGCGGTGTTCACGAATGACATGAATCAAACGTGCCTCTTCGTCTGTAGTCAAGTGAGCAGAAATTATTATAGGGTGACTACCATCGAGATCGAGATGCATGTACTTCAAATCAGAGGGTAAAGGTTTTAAATCCGGAGTTGGAGGATTGGGGATCAAGGATTCGTGAGGGATCATCTCTTCAATGGAAAAGAGCGAATCCGGTTTCCGAATCGGTTTGCACCAAGCATTAGGGTCAAATAGTGGTACCGACTCTAATAATGCATGGACATCCCTTTACGCACGAAGTCATCGTCAAACTCCGGATTATCAAAAGAAAGAAATTGGTGTATCTCGTGCTGGGGAAAAAGTTTGTGAAATAATCATGTTCCAGACTATCAACCAAGCTAATCTCGCCCTCCATTATAGGATCGGGAAACTGTTTCATTAATTTGAACACGTTGAGTTCGACAAAAAGGTTCCCGAAAGACAATGTCATTGAACCATCCTGACAATTTATGAGAGCGTTGGCAGTTGCAAGAAAAGGACGTCCCAAGATGATAGGGATGGAATCACAGGCTACTTCAGTATCTAGAATGACAAAATCAACTGGGTAGTAAAAATCTTGGACCTTTACTATAACGTTCTCTACTATGCCCTTTGGGTACTTGATGGAGCGATCCGCGAGTTGTAGAGTCATATTGGTAGATTTTAATTCATGAAGACCTAATTGCTTAAAGAAGTAGTAGGGAAGTAGGTTAACACTAGCACCTAGGTCTAAAAGTGCAGTAGCGGTATACTTGTCGCCCAACGTGCATGGTACAGTTGGTCGACCTGGGTCCTTGTACTTTACCACACCATTGGTAGTGGTAATTGAGGGAAACTGCTCAGTGAGAAATGCTTGTTGAGGTACATTCGTACGTCGTTTGGTGGTGACATGTCCTTCAAAAACTTGGCATGCTTGGGCAAATGCTTTAGCGCATCTAGGAAAGGTAAGTTTATAGTCAAATTTTTGAAGGTTTCACGGATCTCATCAAAATGTTCGTCATGTTTGTTCTTTACCAAACGGGCAGGGAACGGAGCTTTTGGACGGAATCGCGTATAAGGATCAGTGGCGTCTTTCCCTAGGGACGTGGGTGTAGAATTGGAAGGCACAACTTCGTCCGTTATAGGTTGCGAGGTAGGAGTTGGAAGGACGTCAGTCGTGGCTTCCGTCGATTCCTCGTCTGGCATACGTATATTATTGTTGATGGTTCGGACAGAACGAAGAGTGGTAATGGCATTTACCTCATCCTGGCTTGGATTACTAGGTCCTGGTGCATTGTTGAGTTCAAAGGCAGTGTTTGTAGGCTTAGGGTTTGGAACTGTTTGGCCAGGGAACACGCCCTTTTGACTTTTATCTTGAGCTAACAGCTGAAGAGACTGTTGGATAGAAGCTAGGATTTGATTCTGTTGATTCATGTATGTCAGGAAAGTTTCAGCCGTTTTATCGGCTGTGGATTGTACCAAAGGAGTAGCAGGAACTAGTTCACGGTTATTATTCACGGGTTGATTTTGGTAGCCATATCTTTGATTAGCGGGAACAAGGTTGCGGTTGTTTTGGTACCCTATATTTACGTTGTTGGGAAAATTACTTTGCCCTTGCTGGAATTGTGGAAGATTTCCTTGACGATAGGAATTGTAGTTCGCGGGTGGTCGTACAGGAACGTTGTTGCCACCTGGAGGAGCTTGTTGTTGGACAGGGGGTGCCCAAGCTAAATTTGGATGTTGTCGCCAAGGTGCATTAGGGATGTTGAAAGCACAAGCCTCTTCAGAAGGTTGGGGAGGACACTCGTATACCAAAGGACAATAAGAATCGGCGTGCTCAGGACTTAAGCAAAGAGGGCATGGGGAAGCGTTGGCAGCCATGACCTGTTTGGGTTTTTGTTCATTTACTTGTACCGAAAGAGCATCGACCTTTTTGTTTAAGGACTCGATTAAAGTTTTTAATTCCGGATCGGGTTTGACCTCGAACATAGACGTAACTTTGGTAGGAGTGTCTTTAGAAGATCTAGAAGAATCAGTGTTTCCCCAATGGGTGCTTTGTGAAGCCTGTTTCTCAAGAAAAGTGTATGCTTCAGTAGCGCCCTTGTCTATAAAACAACCGCCTTTCATGATATCTAATGTTTCCTTTTGATGGTCAAAGAGACCATTAAAGAATGAACGGACTAATACAGCGGTGTCGAGTTGATGATGGGGACATTCGAGAAGTAGATCAGTAAATCTGCTCCACGCTTCCGAAAAGGATTCCTGGGGGTGCTGGCGAAAGAATTGAATCTTTTGAAGCATTTCTGTAGTTTTTTTTTTCTGAGTATAGAACTTTATCATGAATGCTTGTACAAGTTTGGCCCATGTGTCAATGGATTGTGGCGCTTGTCCGACGAGCCAAACTGAAGCTTTATCAACTAAGGTGAAGGGAAACAACTTAAGCAAGACTTGTTCGTTGGTAACTGTCGGATGGCGGAAAGTGGTGACTACTTGTTGCATCCGACGAAGATGATTGTACGGTTTTTCATGGTCTAAACCATGGTAAACAGGTAACAAACCGAAAATGTTTGGCGGAATGCGAAAATCACCTACAATCGCATCGAATTTAATACAGGAAGCAGGTCCTTCCTGTAAGGCAGTATAGAAATCCGAAAGGGGTTTCTCGACTGTGAGATTTTCCTCAGCCATAATTAAAGGAGATAATGGCAACGGAGATGTTTGACGAGGTTGATTTACGGAGGAGGAACTATGTCTAGGAGATAACATAAACAGTTGTTTCTTGTATTTACGACGACAATATGTAAGTTCTAATTCCTTATGTTTACCAGACCGTAGTCTCATACAAATATAAATTTTAATTTAAGACTCATAAGGAACGAATAATGACTGGAGATTTTAGAATTTAGGAAGGAGGGAGTTGAAGCACGTCTTCCTGAGCTGTTGCTAACTCGAGCAGGGAAGCTAGGTTAACGTGTGAATATTCCAGCAGCCAGGTCACCTGAGAGAATTGAGGGAGGTTGTTCGTGCTAGCACGTTCCTTAATTAGGCAACCTCAATTTTTTTCAAGTTTCCTAGGCACTGATGGAACAGGATGATGATTTATGATGGTGTATTATGCGGGGTGTTATTAAGATGATTTAGATGAAATTTTTTACACTACTAAAAAAATGACATATTATGACGCTTGTTTTTTATCTATCTTGACGGCTTTGTTAAAAACCGTCAAGATAGGTGTTTTAGTAATATTTTTATGACGGCTATTGCAACATTATATCGTGTATGACACAAGCGTCAAGAAAATATAATAATTTTGTGACGGCTATTGCAACATTATGTCATGTATGACACAAGCGTCAAGAAAATATAATAATTTTATGACGGCTATTGCAACATTATGTCATGTATGACCCAAGCGTCAAGAAAATATAATAATTTTATGACGGCTATTGCAACATTATGTACGCCGTGTATGACGCAAACGTCAAGAAAATATAATAATTTTATGATGGCTATTGCAACATTATATCGTGTATGACACAAGCGTCAAGAAAATATAATAATTTTATGACGGCTATTGCAACATTATGTCGTGTTTGACACAAGCGTCAAGAAAATATGATGGTGTTTTCTAAAATAGTGAAATTAGCAATAGAATAAACCGTCAACCTTCTCACAATTTTTTGGGCACTAGGTTGGACCATTTTTACTTTCAATTAAACCGTAAACAACTTAACAAAAAAAATATATATAACAAAATCAAGTAACTCACTAATAAAAATTGAACCATCAATACACTCCCGAGTTTCCTCACCCATCTTCTTAATTTTTTAGTTTTTTAATTTTTATTAGAGAAAAAAGAAAAAACACAAAAGTGCGTTTTCTTCCTGGAAACCAAGGTCATCTTCTTCGTCCTCTCCAATTGGAACACATATTAGCACTGGCACCTCTCCATTTCCTTCTCTGAAATCGACATCTCACTGAATCTTTATTTGCCTCTCATCTGGCCATGGAGAAAAAGGCACCTCATTTTCTTTCAGATTCTGATTTTACTTGGTTATCTCATTTTAGAAACATGTATTTGACATAAAATTTGGAGAGAGAGAGAGAAAGAAAGAAAGGAGACAGTCTTGAAACAAAACCCTTAAAAAAACGATGGTGGCCGTCGAAACCGCAACAATAGTGAAAGACGTATCTCCTTATGAGTTCATCAAGGCTTACTCGCTGCTCATCTCAAACGCCCGCAAGATGGAGCTTCCTCATTGGACTAATATTGTGAAGACTGCTACTTTCAAGGAGCTTGCTTCATATGGCCCAGATTGGTACTATGTTAGAGTTGCTTCCATGGCTAGGAAGATTTACTTGAGGCAGGGTATTGGAGTGGGAGGATTCCGCAAGATCTATGGTGGGCGCAAGAGGAACGGAAGTCGTCCACCACATTTCTGCAAGAGCAGTGGTGCTATTGCTCGTAATATTCTTCACCAGCTAGAGGACATGAAAATTGTTGATGTTGATCCTAACGGGTGAGTTTGTGATTCCCATGTTTTTTAATTTTAATACTGTTGAAATAGCTTATATGCTGCACAAATTGTACATGATATATGCCTAACTGTTACAAATTATGGAATACACAAACTGCTCCCTCTTCTGAAATTAATTTTGCATTTCTTACATTGTTTAGTAGAATGGTTGTAACATAGATGTATGGTCTTAAAGCTTTTTGGTTCAAGTATATAACTAAGGTTTCATGTGTTCATAAGTTTGAATTCTTCTTTATTCTTGCATGGTTTTGCTTTTCTGGAAAGAAGGTAAGAACCGTCGAAGGAAAGGTCTGGATGCAAACTGGGAAGAGCTTTGTTGCTCTGAAATACCTGTAGGTTCTCTGCAGGGTGCCCATCCTTGCAGTCCTTGACATCAATTTCATGAATTTATTCTGAAAGTTGGCTTCATAGTACGGGTTTTGTGCTTTGGGTGGATGATTAGGGAGGAAGATTCAGCTACTGAAGCTTGTCTCTCTTTCCACCACCCATCAAATCTTTCACAAATCCGCCTCCAATTGGCATTACATGTTTCTCTTCCCTTCTTGATTGGAGTTTTTCTTAAGATGTCCTTCTTATAAAGTCCCTATATATAGGGGAGGGATTAGTGTTTAAATCAGATTGGTACTGATTAGTATATAAATGGGATTACTAGAAGTTTCGGTGATTTGCCAACGTAAGGCTAGCTTAGAGAACTTAATTACCCCCTATTTGGCTGTACTGTGAAAGATTAAAAGACTTCTGATTTCTGAAAAGGAAAGAATGTTGAAACACTAGATGTTGAGTCGTTGTTGCTGTCTGTGTCTTGGTGATGGTTAAGCTTGAACTCCACCTTTGGCCATGAAATGTTGAATTGGCTTCGGTCTAGGGCTTAGCTTTGACCATTTATAGGACTGAGATATCTATGATGAAAAATGACAGAAAAAGCTTTTCATGTATGGGTTTGACACGTATTCAATAGCATACATGAAGACATTAAGTAAAATAATTTCGTGTTCTCATTATCTAATTGTAGATGTTGAATTTCTTGTTTTGTAACAGTGGAAGGGTAATCACATCTACTGGTCGACGGGATCTTGATCAGGTTACTGGACATATAGTAGTTCCTGCTGCTGCTCCGATCCATGATTGGAATCTCTCTTGCTTCTACATTTTATCCTTTGTCCAAGGTTTTGTAGGTCCATTTTAGTTGAAGAGGATATGGCTGTCGTTTGAATGTCAAAATCTTTCTTGTCTTTTCCATATTTTGTATTTTGGATAATGAGCATGTTTGTTGGCCTGGTTAAGACAGTGTTTCATGTAAAACATCTTACCTTTGTTTTACTTAATTAATATAGTTTCAAAAAAAAAATTGCATTCTTGTTTAAGAATTAAATCCCAGCATATGGTAGGTATATTGTTCAAATTGTTCCCTATTAATGAGTGTTTGTAGTATTTTATTTGTCCTTTTGGTTACTCTAATTGTTATGAATGTAATATACAGATATGTGTATCGTGTGAAGCTTAGCCTTAGCCATGTTTCAGCCTGAGAACAGCTCAAGACATGCATGGTAAGTATGTGCTAGTATATGTTTCTTGTTAGAACTTTGTGGATTTTCTCATTAATGATTGGAGATAGATGTCAGATACAAGAAAAGGAAAGATGGTTTGGGTGGTATATTAGTCTTAATTATATTACAATAAGTTTCCGATTAGTGTCATTCATATATATATTATTGTTTACCTTGATTAGCTACCCTGGACTAGGAGTTGGTTTTCCTTGCATGGTGCTAATAGCTTCTAAATTAAAAAAAAAATTGTTCTTTTTCTTCATGTGTTCCATTTAAAGGGCATACATGTGGATTTGCAAACTTAAGTTGGAGTTATTCTAAGTAGCACCCTTCTTGCATGTGAAAGGAACCTAGCTCTCTTCATCTAGTGATCATGGAAGTTGTTGCTTACAATAGCAAATTTTTCTTTGGCATACATAGTAAGGTATTAGAAATCTTTAACACCTAGTCTTGTTGCTGTTAGTGGTTGGCCTTTCAATAATTTATTGTTTTCACTTTATGGAATTTTTCTTTCACAAAAATTATTAAATTGTGCTGTCTGTGCTTTGGTTTTTATAGGTTTTAAATGAATGAGTGCAAGACTTATACCACATAAGGTAAAAGTTCTTGAAATTATTTTCATCTTTTTTAGTTAAAGGAAAAAATTTATGAGCTAGTTTTAGGAGTATAAAGGTTCTTGGCTTCTACCCAGTAAGTTTGTACACTCTAAGTAACCCAGGAGCAACTAGCCTTCCATGAGATGATCTTTGTAGTCGTACCTCAAATAATATTCTTCAACATTTTGTCATGTTGTAAACAATTCAAAATCTAATTGGCTGAGGTTGTCAGTTTGTGGAAGTTTCCGACCAACACTTGTATCTATTTGAATCTGTCTAATCCATAGATGAATTGAGAAATATGCCTATTAGCTAAAGGTTTATTTGTGTACTAGTGGTAGATATACAGATCAGATATATCCTACATATATATCCTATAGTGGTGTACGTTATTTGGGGCTTAACCAACATGATTCTATGTCATAGTTGTCATAGTTGATCGTATATCTTTCGTTTAGTAGTTATTGACTTATTATGCTAACACATTGTTTGTGTATTTTTTTTAATACTGTGTAGAAGCTAGTCGTTATATTATTATATTTTTAGTTTACTTATTAAACAAACTAACACATTCTTCTTCATATTGTTTTTTAGGTTAAAAGTGAGATAACATGGTAACTCAATTAAGTTTGTTTGAGATGGATCGGTTAATTAGCAATTTGTTAGATGAGTTATGTAAATTATATTGTTGTTGGATTATATATGAGACTTGATTTTGAATTAAGTGTTCGAGTTATTTAATTTTTTTCTCTGTGAATAAATCATGTAATATGAACAGGTTCTTGGAATGATTTTTTTCGTAATGGACTTGAGTTGTCAGGGTGTATGAATGCATTGGTTTACATGAATTTTCAGATTTACAGGAAAAAAAAATGAAGAAGTTATGACGGCTTCCAAACAACTGTCGTGTTACATACCAATTCTTGATAGTTTTTAATGTTAATTTATTGACGCTTTTGTTTCTCATGGTGACGCTTAAATAAAAACAGTCATAAAGAAGGTTTATTTCTTGACGCTTTTTCTAATAAAACTATGACGGTTAAGTAAAACATGTCACGCAAAAGGATCTAATTATGATGTTTATAAATGAATTTTTGTCATATTAAGTTTGAGCATTTATGTCAGCTTCTTCAGAACCGTCATCAAAATTATGACGCTTTTAGTTAACTTTTATGACGGGCTCTATAATGACGGTAGTTTTTTTAATTAAAAAATGTCATTAAACCTGTTTCATGACGGCTAAAAGCCGTCATCACAAGTCATTTTTTTAGTAGTGTTAATTACTATGATTTTTTTTTTATATATATATATATATATATATATATATATATATATATATATATATATAATCATAGTAATTAAAAAATTTCATCTAAATCATCTTAATAACACCCCGCATAATACACCATCATAAATCATCATCCTGTTATATATATTTTATTTTTTTAATTTACGTAATTAGTGTATTATGGAGACGTGATTACGAAATATGCAATTAAAAACAAAAGATGCCAAAATAGAAATTAACTAACATATACTAGTTTACGCAGAAAGTCTACCCATGCAAATATATATTACCTATACATGCAACTATATGTAAGTTATAATGAGCTAGGAAATGTCGAGAACGAACTCATGCAATTGAATACCGCATACGTGAATTGATGTAACATACACATACAAAAATATTCTAAGCAGGTGGTTTGGCGCTACGCATATATCAAAATATATTCGAATCATATTAATTGTGTTACGTGAATATGTAATGACGAACCACCTTTACATGCACGGAGTTCTCATGCCAACATACAAATATACGAGGTAAAATAGGTTATAGCAAATAACATCCTCAACAAAGTTTGAGGAGTTTAAGAGTTTGAAACCTGGCGTCCCGCGATTCCTCGTATAGCGATCGACTACTCCCGAGCTTATGCTAACTAGAAAAACAGGACCAGAGAGCCCAAAAGAGTATTGAAAAGGAAAGTGGCCTGTACCTGAAAACCGGAGTGTTGATACTCCAGGTTAGTCTCGCGTGCTTACTAATTCAGTCTTATCTGAGACTCTTTTGTCTGTTCAGTACTTCAAATTCCTACGGAGTACTTAGACTGTGCTAATGAAAATAAACAAAACTTGGTTCACAGATATTTGTTAGTAGAAAAAGTTAGGGTAAAGAGTTACGTAAGTTGTTAGTATTGTAACAGAAATGAAAATTTAAAAAGATGAGGAGGTAGGGGAGGGGGTTTTTATGGATGTATTCCAGTTATTACGTTAAGTCCAGAGTCCATCGGCGTGCAGTGGCGCCATTTGATAAACGCGTATTTTTCTCGAACGTTTATTGGTTTTCAGTTACTTATTTTCTTAAGTCCGAGGTCCACAGTCCAAAGTCCGAAGTCCAAAGACCCAAGTCCAAAGTCCAAATTCCAACGTCCGTATACTCGTACGTTTTAGTCAAGTTACCTTACTTACGTGGGTTTGGTAGGATAGTTCGAGTAAGGGATCGTCCAAACCTTAGGGCTCGGTTATGTTCACAACTGGAATTACAACTTTTAGTGAGTAGGATTTTTAGGTTTTTTTAATTGGTTTAATAAATTTTACGGTAATGCAATTAATGTAAATTACTACGGTGATTTTTATGTAGGTGAACAAAGGTGGAGAAACAGGGAGAGAGTTAATCATGCTCATGCAAAAATCGTTTTTCAACAGTTTACTATTACATCACTACATCTCTAATTCGTCTCGTGTTCGGAGACGACGTCGAGTATTGATCCCTAGTGCATGCCCACATCTCTAGGTCGCATTTCACTAGCATAAGGAGTTTCAATAATATCTCATCTCTGGTATATTATTTCAGCTCCTGGCTCGATTTCACATCAGCTGGACGAATTGGAGAGCTGTCTGACACCAAAGAGTCGTGCAGAGACATTTTGTCTGGAGCATCGTGATCCAACTTTTGTATGATCGATCATTTTGGGACTGGATATCAAATCTATGCCTAATTCCTAAG
Organism: Coptis chinensis; assembly: GCF_015680905.1. Classification (NCBI taxonomy): domain Eukaryota; kingdom Viridiplantae; phylum Streptophyta; class Magnoliopsida; order Ranunculales; family Ranunculaceae; genus Coptis; species Coptis chinensis. The sequence continues at coordinate 46,727,239 of NC_141456.1, forward strand.
TAGTGATTCTAGAATATTAACGAGTTAATCCGGATTTTCACACGAGCAGCATAACCCTCCCCGGGGGGGGATTAGCTTATGGTCATAGAAGGAATAATAGAACTTGCTGTATACATTAAGTAAATAAATGCAGGACATGAATTAAACTAGAAAAGAACTGACTGTTATTAAGGGTAAAATAACTTACAGTATTGTAAGTACTGAAGCAATAAACTAACTAGGCGGAAGCTAAAGCATTAATATGTTGAAGGGGTAATAATGAAGGCGGGGGCCCCTCATATATATAGGCTGGAGACTGAAGACCCATTTAATTGAGTTTTGTTCGGTAGCTAATTGATTTCTTCAAAACTTTGAGAATCAAAGTTTTGTTTTGATCTGTTTTAATTTTTTGTCTTTTTGCTGATTTAAGGTTTTGTTTGTTAGCTCATTTCAATTCAAACCACCTGGTTTAAATTGGTGCGTGTCTTCTCTCTTGCCAGGTGGTACCAAATTGAAACCATTCTTTGCCACCTGCCTATGCTGACTCGTCATGCCTTCTGGCCTCGCAGAGTGGGTCCACTTAGTGTGTCCAGTGGCGGCGCCGATTTTGGCGTTTTTACGACTTTTTGTCCTTGCGCAGAGTTCGTCACCCGGGTCGCTATGGCAGCTTCACTAGCCAACGTCGACATCTAGATTTATCCGATTTGAGCTTCGGAAGTTCGGTGCTTCTTTATATGTGGGCCCGTTCTGCACTGGTTTTGTTCTTTTGGAAACTTCGGCTCTAGTCAGGCTTTGTTGGGCTTCACGGAGGTTGAGTGGGAAACTTCAAATATTCCCGTATTCCCGTACTTCAATGCATGTTTTATCACTATATTTATTTTAATTGCGGAAACCTGCAAAAGTACGAAAATATAATTATTACATGATTATTAAACACATAATCGACCAAAATGCTATGTCTCTCGGGGTTTAATATTACAGTTTTGGGTGCTTATCAGTGAGCAGGTGGCTGACACATGAAAATCTTGAAAACTGAATTTTCACTATGAGGTTGAAGACCGAGGCAAGTTGGTGTTTGACAGTCCTAGCACCAGCCTTCTCTCATAGCACGTCTCTTACGTGTGTATGAACTCTTACCCAAACCAGGAATGGTTTTTAGTATATGTGTTCATATCTTCAGTTGCAGCTCTCTAGGAAGTGCCTGCATACGATCATTGAAACTGATCCATCTAGTTTTTCTAGGAAGTGCCCTCTTGGAGGAAACATCATTAATGAATAACTCTACTTAAGGTTGTTCCTATGTTTATGCTATTAATATCTTCTTTCCTTTTATGTGAGCTTGGGCAGCTATTCAATGAATCACCAATTAAGGCAAACACAAGGAATACTTCCCTTACTCTAAAACGCCACACAACTAGAAGAAAAGTAGAGAATAATAGTATAATATTTAATTACAATAAATAAAATCCTATTCTAGCATTATATTCAATTATAATAAATAAAAGCATGTGACTAGCAAATATTCAATTGCAATAAATAAAACCCTAAACTAGCATGATATTCGATTGTAATAAATAAAAACCTTAATCTATACTTCCATCCCCTAGTCTGGGCAATGGAACTAATAACTAAAAATATAAATAACTAACCTGATTGAAGAACACCATGAACCAGAAGAATCATCAAACCCTAAGCACCGGCTTCATCTCCTCCCTTGAAAGAGAAGATTAGCCTTCCATAAAAAAGGAAGAACACGAAGAACGGGAAGAAGAAGAGTCGAAGAACATAAGACTAGAAAGACTAATTTATTAAGACTCGACTAGTTAAAACCGAATATTTTATTATTAATCTCTCTCTGCCTCAAGTTATGGAGACAAGAGTATAAGTGAATTGGCCAATTACATGAGGCACTTAGGTCTTCTAATTATAGAGGTTACTGATAAGAGCCCAAAACTGTAGTTTTAACCCTATAACAGTCATACTTTTAGACCAATTATGTGAGTAATAATTAAGAGTTAACACTGATTACGTGTTTTTATGCATTTCAGGTTTCAAAGTCCATTATGTGTAGAAATGTGCCACTTTAGCGAGATAAAGGAGCTAAGGTCGGTTACTAAGGAGTTCCATGATTTAAGGCCAAGATTCAAGAAGACAAAGCCTTTCTAAAGCCCGGTCAAAAGCTGAAAAGTCGACGCGGGCTGAAACATCACACAAGTCAACAGACCTTCCAAAAGCCGTATCTTTGGACTCAGACCTCGGAATTGGGCCTACCTTATGTCAAAACGACCGGCTCGGAAAGAGATTTCCAATGGTCTAAGCCTTGACCCAATCAGAGGAGCATAAGTGGACGAAAAGTCTATTGAATCCAACTATAGCTGAAGAGGCCTTTTTGGACTGAAAGAATTGGGTTTTGGGCCTGATTCTCTGGCCCAAAACATGGCTCCAAGCCCATGCACGATTTTTGGATCTGGACATATAAAAACAAAAGCTTAGCTCTTTGTTAATGGTAGATAGTTAGACCTAGATTAAAGATTAGATTAGTAGCCTCCATTAATTAATTCTAGATCTAGTTTTCCTTAGATTTAATTAGTTTAATTTAATTAGTTTCATATCATGTTTTTATTTAATTCCTTGAATGATTGTTCTTCATTTAATTAGATAAATAAAATAGTTATAATTTTATCAATTTAGAATTGTGTTATTTCAATATATTAGATCTAGTTTTAATTATTGTTGGTTACCATTTATTAGTTGTTAATTAGAATTTAATCATTGTTTAATTAGATTAGTAAATTTCGAATCTTGATAATATGTTTAGTTTAGATTCATATGGGAATGATTGCGGAATGATTCAAGGCTAAAACCTCCATTAGAGGGGTTGATGAAGCCTTGATGAAAACTTAGTGGTATAGTGTAGAAGCATTGTAGAGTCTATTCCATTCTAGAAGGTCGTGATTCGCCATGAGAATGGGTGGACGACCTCATATGCTAGTTAGTACTCGGTAGAAATGCCATGAACACTAGGGATTAGAACTCGAATTTCTTACCGTAAGAACGTAAGAATCGAGATACAAGAATCTATGCTAGGCTATTAAGTTGGATTCGAGGTGGATTCAATTCCCCTCTAATCCTTTATCTAGATTCAAAACAATCATATTGCCATAACATTCGTAGTTAGATTCAACATAATCAATTTCATATAGGTATCGTAGTATAACACACCTTCGTAAAGCTCTCATTGACTTTAAGATTGATCAATTAGACTAGAAAACATTCCATGCTAGAGCACTAGGAGTGGAACGAACCTCTTACTCCACTATATCTCAAGGGATTGAGAGTAGAGAAATCTTTGATAAACGAGACATATAAGATTAGTTTTAGTTTACTTACGTTTTGAGTTCAACGTTCATTTCGTAGGTAAGCTATTCAATTTTATCTTTATCAAATGGCGCCGCTGCCATCTTAGTTGCACTTTAGCATTGTTTTCATAGTAGAATTAGTCATTTTTAAAGTCCCATTAAACCCACCCACCCTTGTTTGATTCATACTGTGGTTATCCGTTTCAGCGTTGAAAAAGTTCCGACAAATTTACACTGAGCGCGACCGTGCCTGTAAGGAGCGCACCTGCGCCCTATAGTCTGGAACACGAGCACGACCCGCCCTCAGACCGAGCGTGACCCGCCCTCACACCGAAGCGACCGCGCTAAGTCACTGAACAAGGAGCGACCGCGCCCTTTGCGAGCGCACCTGCGCCCTCATCAAAATTTTTCGGATTTCTACAGGTTTGTTTCGAACTTCGATTTTTTAAGTTTTTCAGTGTTCTAACTTGTTATTTACACTAAACACGCGTAAACAAGACGCTATTCATAAGCGAAGCAAGGACGCTATCAGGTATTCCTTTCTTCCATACCTCGCATCTCGGTTAGAGGCTTATACTAATATATCAAGATTGTTTGGATTGTTTTCGTGTTTAGACTTAGACTTGCATGAGATTAAGGTGCGGTGGGAGAAAAACACCGAGCGTAATTAACCGTCAACAAACAAACATATCGAGTATACCAATCACTACACTTCTAACTACTATCCCACCAACCATACGACATAATGGTGAAGAAAGAGACTCCTCTCTCCGACTTCTACAAAGCTTTGGCGATAGCCCTAAATCTTGCATCGTTCTAGCGGACCCGGTGGGGATTTTGAATCCCCAAACATATTTAATTTGTTACCCGTTTTCCATGGGTTAGGCCATGAAAAACCTTACCAACACATGCGTAGGATTGAACAAGTTCTTATAACATTCCATCATCCTACGGTTGGTGCGGAACAAATTAAACTGAGGGTATTTTCCTTCACCTTAGCCGATAAGGCAGCGTCTTGGTTAACTGCCCAAGCGCTGAACTCTGTGAACTCGTGGGCTAAACTTGTTCAGCTATTTATGGAACATTTTTACCCACCCCTAAACACGGATGAGATCCTTTCCAAGATTTATTTTTTCCGACAAAATCCTCATGAATCGTTTTCTGAGGCTTGGAATCGTTTCACCGATCTGCTTATAGAGTGTCCACACCATAATCTAGCAAAAGACCGTTAGTTCGTGCCTTTTCAAAAGACTTCAACATCACCATAAAGAAGTCCTTGACATAATGAATGGGGTAGTTTCCTAAGTAAAGGAGCCCTGAGGCTTACTAATTTTAGAAGAACAAACTAAACACAATAACAATTGGGAGTGATGATATCCCCGCTCCGCTAGTTCTTCTTCAACAGTTAAGGCCGCCGGTATGTTTGAGATGAAACCCGATCCAGAACTTAAAAATTTAATCGAATCTCTAACTAAAAAGGTAGAGGCTATGTCTATTCAACACAATCCTATTCCCGTCATGAATGTCAACTCCAACCCATGTAATTTCTGAGTCCTGAGCACCCTGACTCCTATTGTCCTCTCGCCTATGAACAACAACAATTAGAGCAAGATAATGTTTGCTCCATTAATAACTATCATATTCCTAATGCCCCATGGAGACAACATCCCAACTTTAGTTGGTGAAACAATCAACAAGTTACACCTCCAGGGTTTAATAATCAAAATGTTAGGCAAGCAAACAACTATAATCAAGCTCCAACTAGGCAAGGACAGGGACAAGGTCAAGGAAATTATAATAATTATAACAACCAATTAACAACCACGACAAGGTGTAGCACAAGGTCGAGTAATTATAATAGTTATAATACCAATAGAGGTATCGTTCGGTTAACAATAGTAACTATCAAAACCCACCCATAAATAATCAGCGTGAGATAGTTCGGTCCACACCACGTGACTAGTACACCTACACAAACCGGAGACCGGATCGACGCCTTTATACTGAGTTACCCAACAACTTTTCCAATCAATGACTCAATCAAATCAACAGATCTTACAATCCATAAATCAGGGCATACAACAATTAGCCCAAGAGAAAGCCCAACCAAAAGGCGTGTTTCCAGGACAAGCTATACCAAACCCTAAAACAACAAACACAGCCTTTGAGGTAAACGGTAATACTAGTACGGAAACGACAATAGTAGGTCACCTGAATGCCATCACCACTCTCCGTTCTGGAAGAGTGGTTGATAACAAAGTAACTATGCATATAGTTACCCTATCAGTACTCCCTACACCGGATATCGAACTAGATACCGAAATAGAAACTGAAGAGCCTACCATAGTAGAGGTACCAGTTAAACCACAACCTAAGAAACAGAAAGCCAAGGTAACAAATCAAGTCGAGCCATACGCTAAATATAGAGCAAAACCACCATTCCCTCAGAAGTTAGCCATGCTAACCAGGGATACAAACTTTGAGGAGATTAAAAACGTTTTCAAGAATCTAACGATAAACCTTCCTTTTCTCGAAGCTATTAAAAAGCTACCTAATCATGCTAAGTTTCTTAAAGAGTTGTGCACTACTAGGCGTAAGACCAACATACCTAAAGACGCCTTTCTAACTGAACAATTCCCAACTTTATCCGAAAATAATGGAATTGTTAAGTACAAGGACCCTGGTCGTCCTACTGTAAAATGCACCCTAGGAGATTCCCACACGACGACTGCGTTATTAGACCTGGGGGCGAGTGTTAACTTACTCCCATATTATTTGTAAGAACAAATAGGTCTACAGGAAATGCAACCTACAAAAATAACGTTGCAATTAGCGGACAGGTCAATTAAGTATCCTAAGGGTGTAGTGGAAAACGTGCTTGTTAAGGTTCGGGATTTTTTACTATCCTGGCTGATTTTGTTATCCTCGATACGAAGTCGCCAATGACTCTGACCGATCATCTTAGGGCCCCTTTCTTAGCAACCGCCAACGCCTTTATAAATTGCGATGGTAAGATGTCCTTATCTTTTGGCCATCTTACGGTTGAGGTAAATGTTTTAAAATGATGAAACAATTACCGGATCCGTCTATATAGATGGGGAGGTTAGCATGATCGAGAGCTTAGCTCAAGATTATTTTAACAACACATTTCACGAAAACAATATGTACAAATTCCTTTCTTTTGGAAAGTCAGATTTTGTAAATGACTCCTACTTAGAGGAAGTCAACACCATCCTTGAGTCCACCCCCAATAGACACCCGGTTGCTCCACATATTGAGTATGAAGACTTGCTACCTAAGCAAGTATTCATTATGCAAAATGAGGACCCCGACGAAACATCTATTGATTTTCCTCCCACCCCAGTGCTTAAACCCCTTCCCCCAGAGTTAAAATATATTCACCTCGATCCGGATGGTAGTCATTCGGTAATTATATCTTCTCTGTTATCTAAGAATGAAGAGACAAGTTTAATCCGGGTGATTAAGGAACATCGGTGTAACGCCCGTATTTTTAAAATACGTTTTTATCTATTTATTAATTAATTAAATTTATTTATTTTCAAAATTCGTCGGATTGGACTCGGGATACGTGGGCCTAGTTTTGGGCCCGAGTCTGTGTTGGGCTTGGGTTTCGGACCTAAGTATATAAACACATTGTTCTAGAGAATAGGGTTTTTAAGATAATAGAATAATGAAAATGGAGGCAGAGCTTGAAGCTCCTTTGCTGGAGGGTGGAGCGTGACGACTCGAACTCGGAGGAATTCGTAGGAGTTGTTCATACAGGTGAGTAGCTATTTTGCTATTTCACCAGATTTTTAGTTTTCGTATGTCGGTATACTGTCTACTATTTCTGTTTTTATATTGTTCATTATCCTGTTTTATTCGACGTCGTGCGTGTCGTATTTAATAAACTTTGTTCAATATCGAAATTTTATTGAACTGTTAAAGCTTTGGAAGCTTGAAGCTTCGACAAACATTAATGGCGGTATTTGGAGAACTTCGCCATGATAAACTTTTTGTGAATTTGTCATTGTTGGTTGTTGTATTGTTTTGATGAGGGTTGTAGATTAGGGGGGGAGGGTTTGAGTGAGTCTTTGGAGGTTTGGTCGTCGGTGATTGGACGAAGCCGTTCAAGCTCAAGCGCGTCGTTAATGGTCGACTTCGATTATGGAGAGTCTTTGTCGTCTGTAGTGGTTGGTATGGATTGTTGATAATGGGTTGAAGTTGGGTTGTGTGGTGCATGATGTCGGGGCAGTGAAGCGTTGAGGGAGGCGTTAATGGCGTTACTGCCATTACTGTGATACTGGGACTTGGGTTCTTATGCATTTTTAAAATCGTTTGAACTGTTTTGTTTGTTTTGGTGGGTGGTTGATGTATGTTGGTATGTTGGAATGTGGATGGGGGCTGTTGAATGGTGGTGGAAGCCATTAATGGCGGCGGTAAGGTTTTTAGATCTAGATTTGATGAAGTTGGGATGGAATGATTTGAGAAATGCGTGTTTGTTAAAGTTGTAGGGATTGTTATGGGGAGTGAAACTGTGTGGTCAAAGTGGGTGGTCGATTAGAGCTTGGTGGTGGTCGATTTTGGTGGCTGTTGGTGGTGAGAAGATGATAAACAGTAAATTTCGGGTTGGGCTTGGGTCAAGACCAAGTGGGTTGGTTTTGTTTATGCCGATTCTAGTTTGTTTAGTTGTTGGGCCGGTTTTGTTTTAAGTTCTTGGGCCCTAGCTTGTTTTGTTTGGGGCCAGACTAATTTGGCTTAGCCTATGGGCCAGTTCAGTTGATGTTGGGCCCGGTTTTGTTTTAAATTTGTGGACCAGTTCAATTTAAGGTTTTGGGCCAGTCTAAGTTTTATTTTCTGTTAGCTTGGGTCGAACCCAATTTGTTTGTGGACCAGTTTAATTAGTTTCTTTGGGCGGTTTCTAATTTAGGTGGGCTGGTCCTTATGTCCCCAATTGGGTCAGGTAGAATAAATAAGTCGGTTTGAGACTTTTGGGTTCTAAGGTTTGGGCTTGGCCAGTTGGGTCGGAACCATTACCTTGGTCATGAGCCCATGAGCCATGCACCTTTGACCTTAGCTATGAACCATGGCTATGACTATGAACCTGTTAAACATAGAAACAACAGTTTGACTTTGACTTTGACCGTTGACCATTGATGGTTGACTTTGACCTTTGACCATGGCATGTTGACTTTGACCATGACGTGTTGACTTTGACCATTGACCATTGATGGTTGACTTTGACCTTTGACCATGGGATGTTGACTTTGACCATGACATGTTAACCATGATATGTTGACTTTGACCTTTGACCATTGATGGTTGACTTTGACCTTTGACCATGGCATGTTGACTTTGACCATGACATGTTGACCATGATGTGTTGACTTTGACCATTGACTTTGACCGTTGACTGTTGACTTTTTCCAATTTTTCTCATATTTGATTTTATGGACTATTGTAATAATAAAATGTTGTCGAACATTATATAACGTTGTTTGTTATTATCTAATTATGATTTGACGTGAGTAGTGTGTAAAACATATATATATTGGGCTTTGATTTTAGACTGTAGACTGTTTAATTGTGCTACATTTTATGTTGTAAATTGTATGGACAAATCAAATGTTGAAATGCTGTGTAAGCTGATATAAATTTGGTTGTCATTATTTAATTAAGATTTGACGTTGATATTGTGAAACTATGTAATATGTTGGGATATATATATTGAATGCAATAGTTTTGGAGACATAGATGTATAAAAGCTTTATTATTTTATATGTGAGATGCTACTATGAGGTAGTATAATATGTGTAGATATTTTCCCACGGGTTTGTGGCGTAGTGCAATAATATATTGGCACGTGAAAGAATGAAATTGGTTATTAGATAGAATCGAGATATTTCTAAATATTGTGGCTTAGTGCAATAAGGTAATTGACCTGCACGTGATATAGTGGAATGTTTATGAGTCATAAATGTATGACACCTGAATAAATTACGTAACGAAAATCCTAAAACCTGACTACCACAACTCATGTGATGCATACGTGTATTGATATTTGATATATAAGATGTTGATATATAAGATGTTGTATATATATGAGATGTTGGATTGACCCATGTGTTGGGCAATCGTAGCGAATAGTGGCTTGATATATAAGATGTTGATATATAAGATGTTGTATATATATGAGATGTTGATTGACCCATGTGTTGGGCAATCGTAACCGAATAGTGGCTTGATTGTTCCGTTCGCAAAATAGAACGAGATGCGCAATATTTTATGCCGAATAGTGGCATTACTTACATAATGGCTTCCGTGTGAGGATTTACGGTGTCGCGGCATCATTTCGGGGGTGGTTACGCATAGAGTGGTTCATTATGTAAGGGGAGGCATGTGGATGTACATGTTCGGCATTGGGTAGCGATTGTGGTAGCCAGGGAACCTAGGTAAGACATAGATACGACGTGAATTTTAGGGACACGCAAAGAAAGTCTAAACTAATATAATTATGGTAATATGTTGGTAAATGATATATCTTTAGATAGATGATTGTATATGTTTGGCTGGTTAGTAGTTTAGTTAGAACCTAAGGCGCCTCGTGGAGGAACTAAATGCCTTTTTATTATGCGTATGGTATGTTGTATTAGTTGTTGGAAGTTAAGGCACCTCAGGGGAGGAACTACCTGCCTTAGTTATTGAACTTAAAGATGTTGTATTAGTCGTGGAAAGTTAAAGTACCGGTGGAGGAACTAAGCTGCCATTATGGTTTGTGTATATATTGGTATAATTATATGTTGTATTTTAGAGCTACTCACACCAGCATTTTTATAATGCTGACCCGATTTGCATGTTTGCTTATCGGGTGTGTTCATTCAATGAACATAGTTGATAAGTTTTGACAGGTTTAGTGTTGAAGAAGATCGGTTGCTGCTTGTGGTTTACGTTAGCGTTGCATTTCAAGATAGGTTTTGTTTTCCCTTAAGGTGATATAGATTTTCAGTTGAGGAAATATTATTTGTATTTTCATTTGTAATTTTAATTAAAGAGTTATTGAAAAGAGATTTGTAACCTAATCTTATTTGATGAATTTTTGTAATGAAGATGACATTTGTTTAATTGAAATTTTTATTGGTTTTAATTATCCGCATATTTAAACTGTTTATGGGTTTTTGGGAGTTGAGAGTGCGTCACACCTCGGAGATCGAAGAGTCGGGAACAAATAATGTTTTTCTGAATTCTGTCGAAATCCGGGGTGTGACAGTTTGGTATCAGAGCATTTGGTTAGCTTAGGCTTAGGTGAGTCTAGGTGATTCTCGGATCGTGGTTTGTGGGTAGTGTTTAAGAAGTATTATTTTCAAAACTATTTCCGCTAGTTGTTTTATTATTACAAAGAAAAGAAAAGAGATACAGAAATAAAGAGAGTCAATATTTTCGTGATTTGTTTATATGTGTAATGTGTATACTTATATTAGTTACTCTGGTGGAGTGCATATGAAATGCTTTTATTTTTCCTTATCATATGAGGAGTGAGTATATGTGTAATATGTTAATTATTAACGGATTTGATCAAAATGATGTGTGCTGCTATAGTGTGGTTTTGCTGTTGGTGATCATTTTCACATGGAGTATGGATTAAGTATGACAACCTGTTTGTGAACTTTGTATTTGAGTGTTAGGTTATTATTCAAGAGACGATAAGATATTTTAATCTATATTGAATGAGTTGTATTATCTGATGACTTTATGACGTACTAAGTAAGGAACTAATTGCCTCTGTGTTGGAGGAACTATCTCGCCTCACTCGTACATTGTAATGGATGAATAGTATTTTGAAGTATAAAAGATTAATTTGTTAGAGGTGATTAGTTAGACATAGACCGAATAATAAATAAAATATACGTGTATTCTTTTTGAGATGTGTATACTTGCGTATACACGTGTATTCTTTTTGAGGTGTGTATACTTGCGTATACACGTGTATTCTTTTTGAGATGTGTATACCTGCGTATACACGTTTATATATTATTGTATATATAGAGGAACTATTACCGTGCGTATGTGATGATTAAAATTGTTTTACCAAGAAAACATGCATGTGTAGGTTGTTTTCTAAAGGTCACGTTATTAATGATTAATTAATATAATGGTGATAATTGTTTTTTTTAAACTAGATTGGAATTTATGTAGATGATGTCTTAATATAATGATGATCGTATTTCCACAACAAACGGATTTTTATTTTGTCTTATAAGTGTGTCGTGCCTATAAATTATGACATGATTGATTAATATCGTTAAATTAGTTTCACATGATTTTGGCATATTCAAGTATTTATTCCTAATTGTTTTGTTTCAGTCTATATGATTTTGATAGATGAATATGAAAAATTATTTTTGGATACGTGTTATATTTGATCCAGTTGCAAGCATGAATTAGGATTCAAGGGTGGTTTTAAAATTTAATATTTCTGGGAGCATGACTAAAGTAAATATAAAGTTTTATTATAGTATCAATGACATGAGTGACATTTTGTTTTAAGTGTATCAGGACACTAATTTTCTTTTATGCATGATAATGAAAGACTCCCTAATGTTTTATACAGGGATGAACTTACCCTGTATTATTGATTAATTTAAGTAGAATATTATTTTTCGTAGAGACTACTACGTGTCAAGAAACTACATGCTAAAAAGATATGATATATTTATCTTACGTTTAAGTGACAGTAATAATTTGTTTTAATATAGATAGTTAAACTGTAATAGGTTTTGTAATGGCATGAGGATATATAATATGGAATTATTTAAGAAATAATTAATACAAATGTTATCTTGCTTAAGTTTAATCAACGTACATTCTTGGGTATGTTCTAAGTTAATAACCAACGTTTTTGTTCGTATAACTTTATTTCCGAATCTCGGGACGAGATTCTTTTGAGATGTGTATAGCTGTAATGCCCGTATTTTTAAAATACGTTTTTATCTATTTATTAATTAATTAAATTTATTTATTTTCAAAATTCGTCGGATTGGACTCGGGGATCGTGGGCTGGTTTTGGGCGAAGTGCGTGTTGGGCTTGGGGTGTGGGACCTAAGTATATAAACACATTGTTCTAGAGAATAGGGTTTTTAAGATAATAGAATAATGAAAATGGAGGCAGAGCTTGAAGCTCCTTTCTTTGGAGGGTGTGGGCGTGGACGATTTCGAACTTCGGAGGAATTAAGTAGGAGTTGTTCATACAGGTGAGTAGCTATTTTGCTATTTCACCAGATTTGTAGTTTTCGTATGTCGGTATACTGTCTACTATTTCTGTTTTTATATTGTTCATTATCCTGTTTTATTCGACGTCGTGCGTGTCGTATTTAATAAACTTTGTTCAATATCGAAATTTTATTGAACTGTTAAAGCTTTGGAAGCTTGAAGCTTCGACAGACATTAATGGCGGCGCTGGAGAACTCGCCAGTAAACTTTTTTGTGTGGACTATCATTGTTGGTTGTTTTATTGTTTGATGAGGGGTTGTAGATTCGTGGGGAGGGGTTTGAGTGAGTGCTGGAGGTTTGGTCGTCGGTGATTGATTGGGCCGAGCCGCTCAAGCTCAAGACGCGTCGTTAATGGTCGCCTTCGGTATGGAGAAATCTTGTCGTCTGTAGTGGTTTGTATGGATTGTTGATAATGGGTTGAAGTTGGGTTGTGTGGTGCATGATGTCGGGGCAGTGAAGCGTTGAGGGAGGCGTTAATGGCGTTACTGCCATTACTGTGATACTGGGACTTGGGTTCTTATGCATTTTTAAAATCGTTTGAACTGTTTTGTTTGTTTTGGTGGGTGGTTGATGTATGTTGGTATGTTGGAATGTGGATGGGGGCTGTTGAATGGTGGTGGAAGCCATTAATGGCGGCGGTAAGGTTTTTAGATCTAGATTTGATGAAGTTGGGATGGAATGATTTGAGAAATGCGTGTTTGTTAAAGTTGTAGGGATTGTTATGGGGAGTGAAACCGTGTGGTCAAAGTGGGTGGTCGATTAGAGCTTGGTGGTGGTCGATTTTGGTGGCTGTTGGTGGTGAGAAGATGATAAACAGTAAATATCGGGTTGGGCTTGGGTCAAGACCAAGTGGGTTGGTTTTGTTTAGGCCGATTCTAGTTTGTTTAGTTGTTGGGCCGGTTTTGTTTTAAGTTCTTGGGCCCTAGCTTGTTTTGTTTGGGGCCAGACTAATTTGGCTTAGCCTATGGGCCAGTTCAGTTGATGTTGGGCCCGGTTTTGTTTTAAATTTGTGGACCAGTTCAATTTAAGGTTTTGGGCCAGTCTAAGTTTTATTTTCTCGTTAGCTTGGTCGAACCCAATTAGTTTTGTGGACCGGTTTAATTAGTTTCTTTGGGCGGTTTCTAATTTAGGTGGGGTCGGTCCTTATGTCCAATTAGGTCGGGGTAGAATAAATAAGTCGGTTTGAGACTTTTGGGTTCTAAGGTTTGGGCTTGGCGGTTGGTGAACCATTGGTTACGGAACCATTACCTTGGCCAAGAACCATGAGCCCATGAGCCATGCACCTTTGACCTTAGCCAAGAACCATGGCTATGATTATGAACCTGTTGAACATAGAAACAACAGTTTGACTTTGACTTTGATCGTTGACCATTGACGGTTGACTTTGACCTTTGACCATGGCATGTTGACTTTGACCATGACGTGTTGACTTTGACCGTTGACCATTGACGGTTGACTTTGACCTTTGACCATGGCATGTTGACTTTGACCATTGACCATGGCATGTTGACTTTGACCATGACGTGTTGACTTTGACCGTTGACCATTGACGGTTGACTTTGACCTTTGACCATGGCATGTTGACTTTGACCATGACATGTTGACCATGATGTGTTGACTTTGACCATTGACTTTGACCGTTGACTGTTGACTTTTGTCAGTTTTTCTCATATTTGATTTTATGGACTATTGTAATAATAAAATGTTGTCGAACATTATATAACGTTGTTTGTCATTATCTAATTTATGATTTGGCGTGAGTAGTGTGTAAAAAAACATATATATATTGGGCTTTGATTGTGGATTTGTAATTTTTAATTGTGCTACATTTTATGTTGTAAATTGTATGGACAAATCAAATGTTGAAATCTTGTGGAAGGCGATATAAATTAGGTTGTCATTATCTAATTAAGATTTGACGTTGATATTGTGACACTATGTAATATGTTGGGATATATATATTGAATGCAATAGTTTTGGAGACATAGATGTATAAAAGCTTTATTATTTTATATGTGAGATGCTACTATGAGGTAGTATAATATGTGTAGATATTTTCCCACGGGTTTGTGGCGTAGTGCAACAATATATTAGCACGTAAAAGAATGAAATTGGTTATTAGATAGAATCGAGATATTTCTAAATATTGTGGCTTAGTGCAATAAGGTAATTGACCTGCACGTGATATAGTGGAATGTTTATGAGTCATAAATGTATGACACCTGAATAAATTACGAACGAAAATCCTAAACCCGACTACCACAACTCATGTGATCGCCTGTGTGGTATTTGATATATAAGATGTTGTATATATATGAGATGTTGATTGACCCATGTCGGGCAATCTTAGCGAATAGTGGCTTGATATATAAGATGTTGATATATAAGATGTTGTATATATATGAGATGTTGATTGACCCATGTGTTGGGCAATTGTAGCGAATAGTGGCTTGATTATTCCGTTTCGCAAAATAAAAGCGAGATGCATAATATTTTATGCGAATAGTGGCATTACTTACATAATGGCTTCCGTGTGAGGATTTACGGTGTCGCGGCATCCCGCCGTGGTGGTTCGCACGGAGTAGTTCATTATGTAAGGGGAGGCATGTGGATGTACATGTTCGGTTGGGTAGCGATTGTGGTAGCCAGGAAACTAGGTAAAGACATAGATCGGCGTGAATTTTAGGGACACGCAAAGAAAGTCTAAACTAATATAATTATGGTAATATGTTGATAAATGATATATCTCTGGATAGATGATTGTATATGTTTGGCTGGTTAGTAGTTTAGTTAGAACCTAAGGCGCCTCGTGGAAGAACTAAATGCCTTTTTATTATGCGTATGGTATGTTGTATTAGTTGTTGGAAGTTAAGGCACCTCAGGGGAGGAACTACCTGCCTTAGTTATTGAACTTAAAGATGTTGTATTAGCCGTGGAAAGTTAAGGCGCCTCGGTGGAGGAACTAACTGCCGTATGGTTTGTGTATATATTGGTATAATTATATGTTGTATTTTAGAGCTACTCACACCAGCATTTTTATAATGCTGACCCGATTTGCATGTTTACTTATCGGGTTTGTTCATTCAATGAACATAGTTGATAAGTTTTGACAGGTTTAGTGTTGAAGAAGATTGGTTGCTGCTTGTGGTTTACGTTAGCGTTGCATTTCAAGATAGGTTTTGTTTTCCCTTAAGGTGATATAGATTTTCAGTTGAGGAAATATTATTTGTATTTTCATTTGTAATTTTAATTAAAGAGTTATTGAAAAGAGATTTGTAACCTAATCTTATTTGATGAATTTTTGTAATGAAGATGACATTTGTTTAATTGAAATTTTTATTGGTTTTGAATTATCCGCATATTTAAACTGTTTATGGGTTTTTGGGAGTTGAGAGTGCGTCACACCTCGGAGATCGAAGAGTCGGGAACAAATAATGTTTTTCCGAATTCTGTCGAAATCCGGGGTGTGACAATCGGTCTGCGATTGGTTGGTCCCTAGCCGACATTAAGGGAATTGACCCTAATATTTGCACTCATCGTATCCATTTGGAGGATAACGCGAAGACTTCTCGCGAACCTCAGCGTCGCTTGAACCCAGGCATGAAAGAGGTGGTTAGGGAAGAAGTCTTACGATCACTCGATGTGGGTATCATATACCCCATCTCTGAGATAGCGAATGGGTAAGCCCCATTCATGTAGTTCCTAAGAAATCGGGAGTTACCGTGGTACGAAATGGGAAGGGTGACTATGTTGTCACACAAGGTTCTATGAAATGGAGGATCTGTATTGATTACAGACGGTTAAATGCTATGACACGAAAGGATCACTTTCCCTTACCTTTTATAGATCAAATGCTCGAACCCCTAGCTGGTCATGCTTTTTATTGTTTTCTGGATGGCTACTCAGGCTATTTTCAGATTATTATTGATATTGATGACCAAGAAAAGACTACCTTCACATGTCCCTTTGGAACGTATGCCTATAAACGAATGCCTTTTGGCCTTTGTAATGCTCCTGGAACCTTCCAGCGGTGTATGCTTCATATATTTAGTGACATGGTAGAGCGCTTTATGGAAGTTTTCATGGATGATTTTTCTATCTATGGAGACTCCTTCACAGACTGTTTGTCTAACCTATCTAAGGTTTTGACAAGGTGTGAAGAAAAGAGCCTCGTTTTAAACTGGGAAAAGTGTCATTTCATGGTGAAAAAGGGCATAGTACTAGGTCACATTGTATCTAGTGATGGCATCGAAGTGGATAAGGCCAAACTAGATAAGATAGCAACTCTACCTAAACCACGGACTGTCCGTGATATTAGAGCCTTTCTAGGCCATGCGGAGGTTTTATAGGCGATTTATTAAAGACTTCTCAAAAATAGCTAGGCCTTTAACTAATCTGCTTTTGAAAGATGCAATCTTTGATTTTAATTTTAAGCGTAAGCAGGCTTTTGAAACTTTAAAAGCGCCCTAACCTCTGCACCAATTATACAGACCTCCCGATTGGTCTAAACCTTTCGAACTCATGTGTGATGCTAGTGACTATGCGGTTGGTGCGATCTTGGGACAAAAACTAGATAATAAGTCCATTTGTTATTTATTATGCTAGTAAAACATTAAACGATGCTCAACGGAATTATTCAACTACGAAAAAGAATTCTTAGCCGTCATTTATGCTTTAGATAAGTTTAGATCCTTATTTGGTTGGTTCTAAAACCTTAGTTTACAAGGACCATGCAGCCCTTAAGTACCTTCTTGCGAAGAAGGATGCTAAGCAGAGATTAATCCGATGGATCCTTCTCCTGCAAGAGTTCACATTAGAAATAAAGGACAAAAGAGGGGTCGAAAACGTAGTTGCCGACCACCTATCTAGACTCACAAACGACGATCAGACTGATTCTGAGTCCATACCGGACTCTTTTCCTGATGAGCATCTGTATGCCATTTTTTCAGCACCATGGTATGCTGACATTGTAAATTATTTAGCGGCTGATGTTATGCCTTATAATTGGTCAAGAAATGAACGTAAGAAGTTCTTGGCCAGAGTTAAGTTATACTACTGGGATGAGCCCTATCTTTTTAAGTATTGTGCGGATCAGATTATTCGTCGTTGTATTCCCCAGTGGGAATACAATGAAGTTCTATCGTTCTGCCATGACAGAGAGTGTGGTGGCCATTTTAGTGGGATGAAAACAGCCGCTAAAGTTCTTCAATGTGGATTTTATTGGCCTACCCTTTTTAAGGATGCCCAAGTGCATTGCAAGACGTGTATTCATTGCCAACAACTTGGGCGAATCACAAAGCGTAATATGATGCCATTAAATCCAATCTTGATAGTAGAAATTTTTGACGTTTGGGGCATTGATTTCATGGGTCCTTTCCTTTCGTTTCCACGGTTTCATTTATATTCTAGTTGCCGTGGACTACGTGTCTAAATGGATAGAGGGCCTTAGCTTGCGTAGCAATGACCATAAGACCGTTGTACTTTTTATTAAAGAATATATTTTTGGTCGGTTTGGCATTCGAAAGCCATCATTAGTGATGGTGGAACACATTTTTGCAACAGAGTTGTTGCATCCCTAGTGAAAAAGTATGGAGTTACACACAAAGTAGCAACTCCTTATCATCCACAAACTAGCGGACAAGTGAGAAGTTTCTAATAGGGAAATCAAAAAGATTTTAGAAACAACTGTAAACCCCGATAGGAAAGGAAATCGGTCAAAGCGTCTATCGGATGCCTTATGGGTGTATAGAACTGCTTTCAAAACTCCTATAGGTATGTCTCCCTTTAGACTTGTATTTGGGAAACCATGTCATTTTGCCCGTTGAATTAGAGCAGCACCGTGCTCGTGGGCTATAAAAGCTTTAACTTCAATATTGATGAGGCAGGTGTCAAAAGCAAGTTGCAATTGAATGAGCTTGAAGAAATCCGTAGCGATTCGCATGCGATCTATAAAGGATTATAAAGCTAACATGAAAGCGTGTTCATGATAAGCATATCTTCGCGCAGAAAGAGTTTGTGGTCGGTCAAAAGGTTTTGCTTTACAACTCCCCGTCTACATGTTTTCCTGTGCAAACTAAAACCCGTTGGTGCGGCCCCTTTCGTTTCTTGAAGTCACCCTTACGGGGCAATCACCTTGGTAAATCCAAATGACAACAGTACCTTTCAAGTTAATGGTCAACGGTTAAAACATTTTCACGAACTTCGCCCCCTCGATGTAGAAGAAGTCCTTTTACGAGGACCCCTGTCTATGAGGATCGACCTTGTCATTTGGTGTACTTCCTTTCACTCCCATATAGTGGTAAGTGCACCATTCAGGTAACCGGCCCTCCTTATGGAGTGTGCGGCTATAAGTACCGGATCCTAAGTCCACGGTCAACATAATTCACGTTTTTCACCTTTGCATGTTTTCTCGGTTTTTGAGTCATGTTCCTCTATGGGGTGAATTATGTATTTATTGTTTTTCGTGTTTCTTATAATAAACTAATAAAAAATAAAAAAATAAAAATAAAAATAAAATAAAAATTCTAAAATCATAGAAATAGCAATCCAACAAGTCTTGGGAATCGACTTTTAAACGACCACGTTTTTAAACAAATTTTTGTTAAAAATTTGTTTGGGGGGGGCGAGTCGATCTTTCCATCTGGATTGCTCGAACTTTCCATTTGTGTTGCTTAGGCCCATTACTTGTAGTTCAATTTGGGTTGGCGTAATCTAAACTTAGATTTCCTTCGTTAAGCGATAACTTACGTCACACACGCGCCGAGGCGTTCTTCCACCCTCTTATACATCACCCATGGTTGGAATTGAATATTTTATGGATCATTGGATTGGAAATTCTCTACTGATCATTTCCATAACTCATTCGCCAAAATCGGGCCAGTAACGAAGCGGCAAATTGAATTTGAAATTGCGCGAAAAAACGGGAAATTTCGGAATTCACATTGGGCTTTGGCCCAAACCGGACTCACGACCGTGCGTCTCCTTCCTTCCCAAACCGCACGCACAGTGTTTCCATTTTGAATCCCGCCGGTTACCTATTTTAAATCAAACCTGGAAAACCAAAATAAAAAAAATAGAGAGAGAGAAGGAAACCTAACTAAACCTACACCAAGAAAATCAAATCCACCTAAAATCTTCTCTAAAACATCACCACAACCAACCCAACTCCAAAAAACAGCCACCAATTAAAGTCTCCACCACCGCCACCACCGCCACCTACGTTGTTTTTAGTTGTTTTCTTCAAACTCGCCTCCCCCACAGTCTACAAAACCATTAGTTGTCTAACAAAATTTCAATGGCGCTACGACGTAGAATTTTGCCGGAACACGCGTTTGTTTACAACAGTTTCGCGCCATTTTACGATGCGGAGATGATAAAGAGGAATTGGAACGGATTGTGGTACTCGACTGAGGAGTTCTATCACCATGATTTGGTAGAACAATTTTATAAGAAGCGAGAATTGAAAGGGGATAGGATTTTCATAAAGTTAGGAGGAACGAGGAGAGAAGTAACGAGACAGTTGTTAGCTGAACTGTTAGGAATTACGCTTGAAAGCAACCTAGTAACGACAATTCAGGAATCGAGATATTTGGAGTTCCTGCTTTGATGAAGGATCTTGTTGTGGAGGGTGAATACAATCCGACATCCCATTCGTCCGCCAAAACCACCACGAGAACCAATCAACCGCGGTCAGAAGCTCGGTGGATTGGTAGGAACGCCCCGGGAAAGACAAAGTCGATGATATCGGCCTGCAATGCGACGTTCTCGGATTTTGCAAACAAATAAGTATAATTTCTGCATCATTGATTTAATGTTTAATGTGATTCGAGGAGTGGGGAAGAGCTTGGCGCCTCTTCCCGTATTGATCACTAAGATCATGCTCTCCTTTAGAGCTGTCGGAAGATCTACTCCTATTAAGATCAAATTGCATTCTAATGCAAGTATCTATACGGATTGCATCCACGAGACTTGGCCGTTGTTTGAAGAAAAAATGGTTGAGTCGGAGGATGAAAGGGAGGATATGACATGTCTGGATGAAGATGCATTAGATAATTGTAATTCTAATTTAGAACGCATGCAAGTGTTGCAAACTGCCTTTGCGGTGCGTTTTATGGTATTTGTGAAAATATCCGAGATAGATGAGTGTAGTGTAAAAGAAGCAAGGGAACCTTCGGAGGAGATTTGAAATGCTTTCGAAGGGTTCCGGGCGATATCTTGTCTAACATGGAGACTATCCACCGAATCAACAAACCCAATTATGCGATTCTTCGATGCTTGAGATGGAAGCCCGGTGCTTGTTCGAATAGAGATCTTCTGACGCGCAAAAGCCACCGTGGAGGACTCGGTTTCAGCCGAGTCCGACAAGCATGAGCGTCGTCGCCAAAGGACAGATGGTTCAAGCCAATCTCCATCCCAGGGCCCATCATCATCACAAAACTAGGTGTTCACCCCCAGTTGGAGTTCACTGTTATTTCCTAATTTCATTTTATTAGTTGGATTTTAATTCAGTAGTTAAATTTAAATAGTAATGTGTTTATTTTACGTTGTTGCATTTAAATTTTATTTTTTTAATATAACTGGTTATTTTCGAGTACTGCTTGTTTTTATCATTAATCCCACCTTCCCGACTTGTTTGGGGGTGGTAATATTTATACCGAGCATAAGTCGTTATATGATCATCTGCTGTTAAGTTGTCTTGGAGGAAAGTTTGATAATTTGGCCGATATCGGCATATCTATGATTTGTTTGGTGCTAGCATGAAATCTAGGAGAGTTTAGAAGTTACTATTCTAAATCAAGTGTGAAAGATACCAGGATTTTTAGAAAATCATGGAAATGGTTTGTTTCCGTTTTCGGTTTTGGAATTTTCCTATTTCCGGAAATTGCCTTCAAACAAATTGGTAACTTGCCGATTCGTTTTGAAAGCTCAGAACCTATTTAAACTCCCTTCTTTCTACACTAACAAACCACACTACACCCCACCATCATCCCGGACCTTCCACTCCAAGTTTTTCTTTCTTTTTGCTCTAAACTCCGGGTTCAGCACTTACGAGCACGCTTGTGCCTCGTCAGAGCGCGCCTGCGCCCTTTACATTTTCGAAATTTTTTGTCAGAGCGCGACCCGTGCCCTCCTTTGAGCGCGAACCGCGCCCAAAACACGTAAAAAGAATTTAACACCGAGCGACCGGCGCTTCTATGTGGCGCACCATCTCGCGCCGCCTTCTGTTAACGCGGAAAATTCCAATTTTCAGACGGTCATTCCAGGATTTTTGTGGAGCTATTCAAAGAGTTATTGTGATGACATCTCCTATAGTCATACCTGAACAGTCTTTCAAAGATGTGTTGGGCACCGAGACCTATGGACATTGGTTCCGACAAAGAATCCTGCAGTTAGGATGGCATCATCTACTGGTAAGTGATGACGATTCATATTCACCACAGCTTACTGCTTATTTCTACGACCATGTTAAATTCTATAGTAATCAGGATGGAGAACAAGAATTCTCTGTCGTAGTCGAAGACACGACACATGAATTCGATAAAAATGTGGTCGCTCTAGTTTTTGATTATTACCAATACCGATCCTCGTTCACACATGGGCGATATGACCGATAATGCATATCTTTATGATTATACATATTTCCATGAGTATTATGGGGGAAGGGTATTTCGAGTAATGGACCAGGGGCGATATAGCATTGCCCTTGGTAGCCTTTCCCTAAACATAGGAACCACCATGTTATTCATCCTGATGAATATTTTGGGGGAATGGCAGTTCATTTCTGCAAACAGTATTGCTAGTGACATTTTCCTCGCTCTAGCTGAAAGACGTCGCAGATATGACATTCCCCGAGTATTAGTCGCTAGTCTTAAGAGAGCCCAAACTATGAGGCGTAAGTATCTTCTTATGCCTGTTTTAGTAAGCCGCATCATGCGTAGTTGTTTACCCGTATTTTGTGCACAATTCACAGATTGGAAAAGGGTTGAAGTCATGAGACCCACCAATCGGGTGGTTCGCTCGTTGCAAATAATGACTTGGCCGGGATGGCAGGTGCAGCCTTATTTGGTTGCCCCGTACATCCCATCAGACATGATAACACTTAACAGGTTAGCATTAGTAGATGATAACTGGCGGTAAGCTTGGCAAATTACAATGGACTGGCAGGATGCGAAGGAACCTCGTCTCACTGACGAGGAAGAGGATGTTTAAGCGGGAGATAAGGTAAGTTTTTAGTTTTGTTAGTGTCTGCTTATGTCCCAAGCAATTTAATTCGGTTAACCCCATAATGGGTGGAACTCTTATAGAGTTGCGTCAGTTTTTATTTCCTATATTAGTGCGTTATAACTTTGTTTTGCGGATGTTCTGAATTTCACACGCGTTTCAATGGTATTTTTCCTACCCTCTTTATTTACAATACTTTGAGGACAAAGCATGATTCTTGTTTGGGGGGGGGGGGGGGGGATAGAAACACGTGTAATTAAGGCATCTGTTAGGATATAGATATATATAATATGCATTTGTTTTCTAGTTAAAGTGTCAAAAAAAAAATTTCAAAAAATTTCAAAAATATAAATAAATAAGTTATGCTATACACTTAGGAATATTGGTATTGTTTTCTTTCTCTATGCTCTTAACAATCTAGAAGTCTCCGTAGTTTTTGCATTCAGAATAATTGTTAGAAACTTAGGTTAATATGTAGGTAATAATCTTTGTATCTATCTATAAATATATTACATGAGTATCTATGATTGTTAGCAGTAAGTTTCTGAAATCTAGGCTAGAGTACTTATTCTACAAATCCCTGTGAGAATATAGCCTAAAAAGCCTTATATGAGCCGAAACATTTGAGAAATGACACAAGGGAGAAGTAAAATCCGGATAGAGAAATCACACGTCCACTTGCTTGATCACTAAACCATATCCTAAGCGAGAATTTAGGCCCTCTTTGGATCGATATAGCCAGAAATTCAAACCTATGAATTATTTTCCGCTAGTCGCCCCTCTGAGCCTTTCTTTAGCCTTTCATAAACCACAAATCCTTTACCCTGTTACAAAAACAAAACATAATAAAAAAAATCAACCTACCCAATCTAGAATAAGTCTGAGAATAGAATGAGGAAGAAAGAAGAAGAGAAAACCGTAAAAAAAAAGTTAGTTAATTGCTTGGAAAAAATAAAGAAAAGAAGTTCCCATCCAAAGAAAAGAAAAATAAAAATAGAAATAAAATAACAACTCCAAAAAAATAGAATAAAAGGAGTCAAAAGCCAAAGAAAAAAAAAAAAAAATGGCTAAGGATGGAAACAAAGTATAGAAGCAAAAGTAAATAATAAGGTTTTCTCTAAGTTACATAATATGAAGACTCTACTATCTCAGACTTGTCCTTTTGAATATCCATTTCCTTCCTTCTTAAACCATCTCCCAATCCCCGCAACACCTAATAAAGACTTCTAGCTCAATTAGGAATAGGTTAGTGTGATAGTAAGTGGCAGATATGTTTGATCGACTCCGAGTTCCTTGTTGTCATTGAGATTGTAAGGTAAAGTGTGCCC
Organism: Coptis chinensis; assembly: GCF_015680905.1. Taxonomy (NCBI): domain Eukaryota; kingdom Viridiplantae; phylum Streptophyta; class Magnoliopsida; order Ranunculales; family Ranunculaceae; genus Coptis; species Coptis chinensis. The sequence goes on from NC_141456.1 coordinate 46,751,393, forward strand.
ACTGCATACTGGAGTAGCGAAACTTGAGTGGAAAAATCAGAGTGGTTTTTGTCTTGACATTTATGTGAGGACCTACTTAAGGATGCTATTTCGAGTTTCAAAAACGCACCTGCTAGACATTTCATAGTATTACTCATTGTATATATGTTTATTCGTAGATGATTGATTATTATGCATATATTAGCTTAGGTTTCGACATGATTATTCTGTATTCATTGCTAGTGATATGTATAGATAATTGAGACATGAATGAGGAAACAATAGTTTTATTTCTTAGTCGTTGTAGTATAGTTGAAGTTTGTGAGTACCTTCACTGGAAAACTCTCACGAGGCTATAACTCGTCCACTAGGGAATTCCTAGTGGTTTAAGGCCTTGTTGCATATGGTCAATGCAATCGCGACTCAAATAAACGAGTAGATAGAACTCCATTTTTGGTCACTTATTCTAATTTCTCATCTTTGCTTGAGGACAAGCAAAATGCTATTTGGGGTGGTTTGATAAGAGTCCAAAACTGTAGTTTTAACCCTATAACATCATACTTTTAGACCAATTATGTGAGTAATAATTAAGAGTTAACACCGACACGTGTTTTTATCCATTTTCAGGTTTCAAAGTCCATTATGTGCAGAAATGTGCCACTTTAGCGAGATAAAGGAGCTAAGGTCGGTTACTAAGGAGTTCCGTGATTTAAGGCCAAGATTCAAGAAGACAAAGCCTTTCTAAAGCCCGGTCAAAAGCTGAAAAGTCGACGCGGGCTGAAACAGCACACAAGTCAGCAGAACTTCCAAAAGCCGTATCTTTGGACTCAGACCTCGGAATTGGGCCTACCTTATGTCAAAACGACCGGCTCAGAAAGAGATTTCCAATGGTCTAAGCCTTGACCCAATCAGAGGAGCAAAAGTGGACGAAAAGTCTGTTGAAGCCAACTGCAGCTGAAGAGGCCTTTTTGGACTGAAAGAATTGGGTTTTGGGCCCGATTACGGCCCAAAACATGGCTCCAAGCCCATGCACGATTTTTGGATCTGGACATATAAAAACAAAAGCTTAGCTCTTTGTTAATGGTAGATAGTTAGACCTAGATTAAAGATTAGATTAGTAGCCTCCATTAATTAATTCTAGATCTAGCTTTTTCTTAGATTTAATTAGTTTAATTTAATTAGTTTCATATCTTGTTTTTATTTAATTCCTTGAATGATTGTTCATCATTTAATTAGATAAATAAAATAGTTATTATTTTATCAATTTTGAATTGTGTTATTTCAATCTATTAGATCTAGTTTTAATTATTGTTGGTTACCATTTATTAGTTGTTAATTAGAATTTAATCATTGTTTAATTAGATTAGTAAATTTCGAATCTTGATAATATGTTTAGTTTAGATTCATATGGGAATGATTGCGGAATGATTCAAGGCTAAAACCTCCATTAGAGGGGTTGATGAAGCCTTGATGAAAACTTAGTGGTATAGTGTAGAAGCATTGTAGAGTCTATTCCAATCTAGAAGCTCGTGATTCGCCATGAGAATGGGTGGACGACCTCATATGCTAGTTAGTACTCAGTAGAAATGCCATGAACACTAGGGATTAGAACTCGAATTTTTTGCCGTAAGAACGTAAGAATCGAGATACAAGAATCTATGCTAGGCTATTAAGTTGGATTCGAGGTGGATTCAATTCCCCTCTAATCCTTTATCTAGATTCAAAACAATCATATTGCCATATCATTCGTAGTTAGATTCAACATAATCAATTTCATATAGGTATCGTAGTATAACACACCTTCGTAAAGCTCTCATTGACTTTAAGATTGATCAATTAGACTAGAAAACATTCCATGCTAGAGCACTAGGAGTGGAACGAACCTCTTACTCCACTATATCTCAAGGGATTGAGAGTAGAGAAATCTTTGATAAACGAGACACATAAGATTAGTTTTAGTTTACTTACGTTTTGAGTTCAACGTTCATTTCGTAGGTAAGCTATTCAATTTTATCTTTATCAGTTACAATGAGTTCTAGAAGCATTCCAAACTGCCATTTGTTTCTTAATACAAATCAACTTCTTTTAGAGTCCAAATTCGTCTCCAAAACTAAGAAGGAAGTGGCTACAGTGTCGTTTCATGCGTCTGGACACACGATCCTTGCATCTCAGACGCGAGCATTGCGTCTGGACGCACGATTCTTGCGTCCCAGACGCGGAAGTCTATTTTCCCTCTTTTGCTCTATCCTTCTATCCTCTTTGCGGGTTTTGGTCCAAGCAAATAATCCTTTGGCCTTGGGCTTCCAAATAGGCTTTAAAATAGGTCCAAGTCGCATCTTTAATAGTTTCAATTCCTTAGCCTTTTCCATAATTGTCCACGGGCTTCCCATGTGATCTTTAATGCTCTGAATTGCTCTATTTTACCCTTTTTTCTCTAATATTCCATAAAAATCTCTTTTTCACCTGTAGAATCATAAAACATAACTTACAAACACTATTAGTCCACTAAGATGGCTAAACAAGTGGCATAATCGAGGGTTAAATTACATTTTTTGAGCACTTATCCCAACTCCCAACTAGCCTTTTGCTAGTCTCTTAGCAAATAAGATAAAAAAATAGATAAGTGATCAAAATCACATCCTAATAACAAAAATAAAATCCTGACTCACTTTCGCAGGCATCGCAATTGCATTTACCATATGCAACAAGGCTTTAAACCTTTAAGTTCCCTAGAAAGGACGAGTTATAGTCTCGTGAGGGTTTTCAGGTGATATACCCACAAAATTAATTATTAACATGTTCAAGAATGATAGTATTTTTCAGAGAGAGAAATTCCTTACCCACTTAGTGCTTACTCTAACAGACGGTCTCCATTGCTAACTACATTGCTGTAAAGACTCATAGATTATAATGGGAGATAGTAAAAATTAGAAAAATTCTCAATCAAGGCTTATGTGTGTACTCAGTCAATCTCTTATACTCTCCTATACTCTCCTATCCAAGAAACAGAATCCAAAGTTTACCATAGGTAGATAATCTCGACTTTCAATCCTCATCGGTCATACTCTCAGCAAAGAATCTCTCAGAAGATGGTCTACTATTTTATCTCATGTATGTGGGGAAAAGAATAATACATACGAACATCCCACATACTACCTTGAAAAACAGACTTCGGAATGAAAGTAGTCTCATAGAAAGAATGTCAATCACATATGAAGTGTCGGGTCCTTCACTTTAGAATCCTCTCACCTATTCTAGACTTTGTACCATACTGTAGTGATAATTCATGGGTTGTAAGTTGGCTTGGATATTGGTTTATGAAGGAAAGGTAAAAATGATTCAAAGGTTGTTTCTAAAACACTCAGGGTTTTGCTTCATTCTTTAGAAGATTTCTTCAAATTCTGTATTGCAGAGAAAATTCTTCCTTTGTCTTAGCTTTTCCATCCATTCTATTTAACTTTTTTTTTTAGCTCAGTGGTATATCCTTGATTAGTACTGGATATGCTTGTTTTCCACAAGCTTCTTTCACTTAGAACAGAATGATGGTCTTCATTGTCTCTCTCTGGTATTTCCTTGTAATCTTCCTTTTGTGCTATTTGTTCCTCTTTGTGCCCCTCGTATTCTCAGAAACATATAGGTATGGCTAATAAAGATTTTGGCTATACTCCTTGTCTGGAGTTGGGTAAAGGGTAAAGGGTTTTATGAAAGAAAATGGTTTATTGTAAGGCTCAAAAGGGTTTAACATGATGGTCCTACTAGGTGGGATAAAGGCTGAATAGGTTCACTACTTGACTTATCAGTATGATACTCTGTTTCGAATAGACTACAAGACCTAATGGCTATCTCTCCAGTTGATGTCACTGTGTGATTAACCAAATCAACGAATAATAAGACTATATTACAACGACATAGAGAACTGAAAGAGGTTGAGTCATGCAGACTCGGATTTTTCGTATTAACTCTCCAAAGAATGGGTATAAAGCTCAAGTCTCACGGGCTAAGTAAAAAAATCTACTTCCAGTTTACTAGGGGTTATATATCTCTTCTAGCAAAAGTACACAAAACTGACCAAGTACTATGGTGGTGCCTTGATAAAGAATTCTATCAACAAGAACTATGTCCGAGCATAATAAATAGTCTAAGCGGTAATAAAATCAATAATATCAACTATCTATCAAACTCAACACTAAGCAGTATAGAATTTATATCCCAGACTCATCATTAAAATTCATTTTTGTCATGCTGCTGATATAGAAAAAACAAAAATATTTTTATTTTTGAAAACTAATTTTCGAAATTCATTTCACAAGTACACCCTCCCCCAACTTAACATATGCATTGTCCTCAATGTATAGAAATTAAGTAAATGAAATGAATGAGAAAAAGGGAAGATGTTACCATTGATGCCAAATATCAAAATTAATTCCAAAAATAAGAACATTTCCTTTTACCAAGAATTTTTTTTGTTAGGTCTTTTTAAGTCAGATCCCTAAGACTATATATCATGCATTATCAATTTGGAGTGAGGAGATCTGATTTTCTTACCCAAATTTGATGAATGTCTAGAGAACGAGGAGGTCTCACCTTGTGGGTTGTCAAAAATACTCCTTGATATGCTGGTGAAGTTGCTTCTCTATCTTGAACTATTTCAGGTCTGATGATTGTGTGATAGGCCTTGTGGTTCCTCTGTGTAGAAGATTGACGAAAATCTTTCTTTCTAACAAGACAATAGTATCTGATGTGCCCTTTACCACCACAGTAATGATAATGGATGTCTGGCTGACTGCGCTCAAGGTGGGCGGTAGACTGGTTCATATACTTCTCTCGTTCAGACAATGATGGTGTAGAAGAAGCTTCAGCAATGCAATTCTTCTTATCAATATGGTCCACTTTCTGCTTCAGAAGACTTATTTCAGTTTCTAGATTCTGTTGTTTTTCCAAAACTTCTTTAAACTGATTCTCTAGCAACTGATTTTTCTGGGTATAAGTCTGTTGTTCATCCTTAAATGTAGAGTTCATCTTCTCAAGATATGATACTCTCTCTGCCAATTTTCCATTCTGCTCACTTAAATCCTGAATTTTTTGTAGAGATTTCAAGAACATGGCTAGCAACACCTCTGTGGTGGGGTTCTCAGGTTCATCACAGTTTTCTGTAGATTGAGCACTCTCAATTGTATATTCAAATGGGAAGAATTCTTGTATCATGCTATCAAGGAAGTACACCTCTCCACCTTCGGCATCATCACAATCCTTATGCAACAGGTGAAAGATATTTATGTCCATGGAAATCTTACCAAAGTTGATCTTCATTTTACCATTGTGACAATTTATCAAAGCTTTTGCGATAGCGAGGAAAGGTTGGCCTAGAATAATTGGAATTTTATGAAAGGCCTCCTGGGTGTCTATCACAATGAAATCCACTAGATAGTAGAAATCGGCTACTTGAACAAGAACATCCTCAACTATGCCTCTGGGAATCTTGGTAGAACGGTTAGCCAACTTCAATTTGAATTTTGTAGGCTTTAGGTTCTCCAGGCCCAACGCTTGGTACACATGATATGGTAAGAGATTAACACTAGCACCAAGGTCTAAAAGAGCACTACCTGTGAATTTTTCTCCTATCTTGCATGATATTGTAGGACTTCTTGGATCTTTGAGCTTGACTAGAGCTTGCTGATGGATAATAGATGTTGTTTGTCCAGCTAGAAATGCTCGCTTTGGAACATGAGTACTTCTCTTTATGTTGCATGCATCCTTCAAGAATTTGGCATATGATGGCAACTGCTTGATCGCTTTGAGAAATGGGATATTGATGTTATCTTTCTCAAATGCCTCCTTCATCTCTTAAAATTGCTTGTCTTTTTTACTTTGAGCAAAAAACATAGGAAAAGGTGCCTTTGGTACAAAACACATCACGATGTGTGTCGCTTCTTCTTTCTCTTTGGCATTCTTGCATATCTTGTCTTGGTTATCTTGACAAATGGGAGTTGAAAGGATTTCTCCCACTTCCTTTTGAACTTCATTTGAAATCTTTACCGATTGCTCTGTAGCAATGTCATCATGAGAAGGTAAGTCAACCTTGTTGTCTATCTTCAATCGACCGAGAGTAGTAATCGAAATGACATGATCATGGAGGTGATCAGTACTAGCAGTTGTCCCAAAGTGGGATACATCTTTACTCTTCAATATTGGTTCCAATAAGCTAGGTTGAATGGCTTGTGTCTTTATAGACAAAGCAGTAGTGAGTTGGTCGACCTTAGCCTCTAGAGACTCCATTCTAGAACATTGGCTTGCTTGAGATTGCTGGAGATTGAGCTGAGACTGTGCAAGAAGCTCTAGAACACTTTCAAACTTCTGATTTTTCTATGATAGCAAAGTAACTGCATTCTCCAAGTTGGCAGGTGTGGCATAATTTCTCCTAGGATCAGGCACTAACTCTCCACTTGTATTGGAATTCTGCTGAGAGTATAATTATTTTTGAGGAACCAACTGTGAAGTTTGACTTGTCTGTGGAATATAACTTTGATCTTGAGAACCTAGCCTAGCGTTCTGTCTCCAATAATTGCATTGAAATTTATTACCACCTTGGTTGGGCCTCTAAAATGAGTTCATATTGTACTCTCCAACTGATGCATGTTGATAGTAAACATGACATTCTAGAGTTGCATGAGAAGTGTCCAAACAGACTTCGTAGTATTGGCTAGCTTGCATGACTGGGAGAGATTTAGCTTAAGACTTGTTGATCTTGGAGGGATTCCTGGAGAACTGATTGAATTTCTTACTCAAAGTTTCATTGCTACTGGCCAGGCTGGCCAATGTAGACTTCATTTCTTGATCTGATTGTTCATGTGCTTGGTAACCAAATTGCTTTGGCTCCCCCTCCATGCTAGCGACATCCTTGTTGCTAGTAGTCCATTGTTGTGTTTCTTCAGCTAAATTCTCGAGAAAGTTGTAAGTTTCCTTTCCATCCATTGATGTAAACTTGCCTCTGTGCATTAACAGTATCATCTGCTTGTTCATCATCGGGAGTCCTCGATAGAAAAAATGAGCCAGTGTGCTCTTGTCGTATCCATGATGTGGACATGAGACTAGCAGATTGTTGAATCGCTCCCAACTACAATGATATTCTTTAGTCGTCTTTCCTTTGAAATTGTTGATAGCTTGCTGCATGGCATCAGTCTTCTGGGGTGGGTAAAACTTGTTCATAAACTTCGTTCTCAACTTTTCCCAGTTGTCTATTGAATTTATCGGCTGTGCAGTTAACCATTCGGAGGCTTTACCTTCGAGTGAGAGTGGAAAAAGAATCAACTTGGTACTCTCATCTTTGATATTCTAGTTCTTGAAAGTTTTGAGGATTGATAGAAATTTGTTCATGTGAATATATGGCTGAACATTGTCTGAACCATTAAACTTTGGAAGCATAGAGATTAATGATGCTCTAAGTTCAAACTGGTTAGATTCTGTCTCTGGAAAAACAATACTGCTGGGTGGGTCTCCAATGATTGGCGAATAGAAATCGCTCAACTTCTTCCTCTACTGTGCTTGCATGGGTGGGATAGCTTCAGGATTATTCAGTTTCACAACACCTCCATCATTGTGTGCGACCATTGTATCAATCTCATCTAGGATTCTTGTGAGTCGGTTGTTAAACCTTGTCCACTGTTGTGTTCTTACAGGACGGCGATATGAACGACGGGGCATACACTAGAGAATGCTGTGCGAAAATGACGAAAAACTATCCTACTATGCTTGAATACAATTAAACTAATATGCAACTATTCTAAATTATACTAAAATGCAAAACTACTTTCCTTCAACTGGGTTGGGCTTTGCAGCTAGTATCTCGCCCGTTGTCTAAAGCTGTCTCTTTTAGGGTTATGGTGAATCACTTGGATTGCTTAAGTACCACGGCCCACAGACGATAGTCCGTTTGTCAAGATTTAGACAAAACCACTAGAGTTTGATATTTCACTGTGTTGGCTTACAACTTCAATTGTTGAAAAGATCATAAATGCAATTATACTAGAAAGCAATAATACTAAACTACGATACAATTATACTAAGAATGAAATAAAAAGAATGAAGATTCGACTAACCTCAATTGTAGATCTTGTCTTCTACATGTCCTTCAAGCTTCTTTCTTTATTAAAAGGATGGATGATGCGGCTAAAATTACCTCAAGATCCAAAGTTCTAATATTGAAAGAAAACGTTAAACATAAACAACTTAAAACGGTAGCGGCGCCATTTGACAAGCATCTTTTTTGCTTCTTTTTTGTGTGAGATGGTATATGGATGATGTAGATAGATGATGGTCGTTGAACAAATAGAAGCGTATCAAAACCTAATTATCCCTCAATAAGTAAAGGATGAGTAGGATATCGTTCCACTTTTAAGTGTATGTTTATATGTAGGACATGACTAGAAAGGGGGTTTGAGGGATTAAAAACTATTATTATAGATATTGTAGATTCTAATGCTAAACTAAACTAAACTAACTAAATTATTAAGAATTTATAGGAGAGGGAATTCAAGAGATTAGAATCCACCGATACTTTTGATTCAATGACCTTTTGCTTCATGGTTGTTCTCATAAGTACACTACAATTAGGCAATCGAGCGAGTGCCGATGCCCTCTTAGAGGAAACATCATTAATGAATAACTCTACTTAAGGTTGTTCCTATGTTTATGCTATTAATATCTTTTTTCCTTTTATGTGAGCTTGGGCAGCTATTCAATGAATCACCATTTAAGGCAAACACAAGGAATACTTTCCTTACTTTAAAACACTACACAACTAGAAGAGAAGTAGAGAATAATAGTATAATATTCAATTACAATAAATAAAACCTTATTCTAGCATTATATTCAATTACAATAAATAAAAGCATGTGACTAGCAAATATTCAATTGTAATAAATAAAACCCTAAACTAGCATGATATTCGATTGCAATAAATAAAAACCTTAATCTATACTTCCATCTCCTGGTCTGGGCAATGGAACTAATAACTAAAAACATAAATAACTAACCTGATTGAAGAACACCATGAACTAGAAGAATCATCAAACCCTAAGATTCTTGAGAATTTAATATAATGAATTTAATATAATGAGAACACCATGAACACCTAATTGAGAATTTAATATAATGAATTTTTTTTGAAAGTTTGTACAATGTTGAGTCTTTTACCATCAGATTCTTGAGACAAAAGATAGAATTAAACAGATAATAGTATCACTTTGGGTTACACTATTTGTTTAATTCTCGTTTGGAGACGCCTCATCTGTTTTTTTTTCCCAACCAAAAGATATCTCTAACCATATAGAGGTTTTGACAAGAAGATAAAATTATACGTGAATCCAATATCATTTTGGTTACTCTAGGCGTATAATTTTCATTTTTATATCCACTAGTTTGGAAAACTATGGAGAGATGTTTTAAGATACTCATATTCAAAAGCTGTGATTCTAAACACTAATTTTTGAAAACAAACCATAACATGTGATCTAAGGCAACTTTCTTGTTAGCTCTGGGGCAAACCCAATCTAGACAGATAAATGTCCTGACCCATGCGAATAGCGCGATGATATAGGCGACCTTTAATAAGCAAAATTGATCTCAAATTTGCCCCTAGATTGCATTTTTCTAGGGGTTGGTCTATGTAGAATCTATTGTCCGTTTTGTTTTTAGAAAATCACATAACTATTGATGTATCAAGAATCTTTCATTAATAGAACGGGGAAAAAAATTGTTTCGAAAAAGAAATGTAAAATAAAGAAAAAGAAAATTGTATACTCGCTCCACAGGTTCACACTTACTCAAACAAAGAGTAAAAAACGTTTTACAAAGAATATGCGTGAGATATACGTAGACTAAGGCTCCGATACTTACAACCACATGGACAGTTCGATTATCTTATTGATGTAATCCTTTTAAGAAAAAAGACGTAATAGAAAAAGGGAAGGAATACATCATGGAAAGAAGGATTTAATCCTCGTACATAGGAATACATAGGAATACTTATGAAAGAAGTTTTTGCACTCCAAATTCATTCACATCACTTGTTGCTTCAGAGCGGTGTTTGTTGGTTTAGGATTTAGGATTGTTTGTCCTGGGAACACACCTTTATGAAAGAAGTTTAGAGATTGTTGCATGGATCTAGGATTTGAGTTTGTTATTGCATGACCGATAACATTATCTCGGTGGGCTTATCTGTTTGGACACTATATAGTTGGTGGTGTAACTGGAACTAGGTCTCTTTGGTTGTTGGTAGGTGGGTTTTGGTAGTTCTGGTTAAACTGGGATGGAACCAATGCTCTGTTCTGATTGTTATAAGTATTTTGTCCTTGTCTAAATGTATTTGGTGGTTTGATGTGGTTATTGAAACCTAAAGGTGGATGGGTCTGTGGATTATTAGTCCATACGAAATTGGTGTGTTGCCTCCATGGTGCATTTGGTATATTGAAAGCACAAACTTCTTCTGGTGGAAGTGATGATATGTTTGTGAGGAAGGGACAAGTGGTATCTATATGATTTAAGCTTAAACATAAATTGTATGGTGAGGTATTTATGTTCATGACAGGATGAGGAGTTTGGTCTTTTTGTTTGGTTGTGAGGGCATCCATCTTTCTTGTGAGGGCTTCAATTAAAGTTTTGATTTATGGATTGGATTTCACCTAAAAAATACCACTAGCTTTAGATGTACTGGGTTGGGTTGTTCAAGAATTGTTTATATCTCCCCAATGGGTACTCTTTTCAGCTTGGTTTTCAAGAAAGGTTAAAGTTTCGGTTGCACCTCTATCCAAAAAATTTCCATTACTCATGATGTCGAGGGTTATTTTGTGTTCCTGGAGAAGACCTTTGAAGAAACATTAAACAAGAGTGGACTTTTCTAGTTTATGGTGAGGACACGAATGGAGTTGGTCAGAGAATCTAGGCAAAAAGGCACTTTACACCCTTGAACTTGTCGCGTTTTACCACCTACCCCACAAAACTTCACTTTAGGCAATTTTAACCCTAAACTTGTAAAATGTATCCAACTCCATTTTTCCAGTTCATTTCTGGCACCTAAAGAGTGACGTGGAATTATGTTTTCTTACGTGGGAAAATTAGAATTTGACACATGGCGAAATTAGAAATTCCACGTAAGAAAACATAATTCCACGTCACTTTTCAGGTGTCGGAAATGAACTAGAAAAATAGAGCTGGATACGTTTTATAAATTCAGGGTTAAAATTACCTAAAGTGAACTTTGTAGGGGGTAAGTGGTAAAACACGACAAGGTCGAAGGTGTAAAGTGCCTTTTTGCCAAATCTATCCCTTGCGTTGGAAAATGTCTCACTCGGACTCTGTTTGAAGAACTGTATCTTACTTCTTATCTCTTCTATTTTCTTTGGTGGAAAATACTCATGAAGGAGAACACAACCTTTTCCCATGTATCGAAGGAATCGAGCTTCTGAGAAAGAAGCAATGCGTGACTTTTACCAAGCTAGAGTGAAAGAAAACACTCGTAGCTTCACTTGATCATCGGTGATCGACGCCTGGATGGTGGAAAGTATTGCATACTTCATGTATCCTGCTTAGATGTTCATACGGTAACTTGTGTTCAAACCCGTAGTGTGAGTTGTATACAAGATAAGTGTTCAACCATGGTTTCTTAGTGAAGTGATTGCATACTTCACCCGGCTTACCGATATGCAAGTTTGGTTTCTTGGTGAAGTGATTGCTTACCTTACGAGTTTGAACACCACGGGTTTCTTGGTGAGTGAGATTCTTGGTAGCAATCACTTATCTTGTATACAACTCACACCACGGCTCATAAGAGTAAGCAGTCACTTATCTTGGTATACAACTCACACCACAATAATACAACTCACACCATGGCTCAGAAGAGTAACCAATCACTTCACCAAGTAGTGGGCTACCAAGAATCTCACTCATGCTGAATCTGGGGGAGGGGAGTGAGGAAGGTAGTTGGTCCACCAAAATCTGGTAACTGATTACTCTAAATCCTCGTGGCTATATTTTTGTCCTTTTCTAGAGGAGCGTGACTACTTTAGGCTCTAGTTGATTGATTTTGATTTGTTTGTTTGGTTAGGCCTCAAGTAACAGCCATTAGGTTACAAAACAAGCTACTTAAAAATCCCACAGTCTGGGTTTTTAATAATTATACAACTTTTCCTTCAAGGGCCCAAAACATAAAAGTAAAATTAATATTAATACTAATACCAATACTAATACTAATAAATTAACTAGAGCTAATCGTAATTAGAGTGTTGATTACCAAGTTGACTCAAAGTGCGCGAGCGTATGATTCACGACTCTCCTCGCACATTTGAACTTCCCAAGACAATGAAAACTCGAATCCTTGGTAAGTTGCACAACTTCAACCAAGTGATCAACTCATTCTAATCTAACATAACTAATATGAACTAATATTTTTGATATTTTTGGGTTTTTTTTTTTTTTTTTTGTCACAATAAAGTTCATTGATTTATACTACTTTTGTACAAAATCCGGATCTGTAGTTGAAACCAGAAGACAAATTGGATCAAACTGTGAAAAAACCGTCGAGAAGTGCTTAGAGGTGACTGGGCGGTCACGCGCCGGTGACCGGGCAGTCGCCCCTCCAGTTTCGACGAAGTTTGCTCGATTTCCATCAGTAACTTCAGCTCCTCTCAAGTAGTTTAACTGCGTTCCTTGATTTGAAACAAAATAGATCAGTACTGAAATAAACAAAATGAAATGAAAAACAAGAAATGGAAGGGGTAGAATGTTGCTTCCCTCCTTAAAGCTCAACCATGAATCCACTTCTTCCAATCCATGATGGTGGCGCCATTTGAAGTAATATTATAGTGGGAGTATTCATAGTTTAGTTTGATGAGGTTCACCATAGATTTTTAGAGATGGATTGATGGGAGTTTATGAAAGTGAGAAGGTAGTATCCTTAAAGTTCATGACTTGTACGTTTTTGAATGAAACAACCTTGTATTAAAACTTGACAAACTTGAATGTAAAACTTGGATTGATGAATGAAACTTGTATTGAAGATTGAATGACAAACTTGAATGTAAACTTGTATTGAAAAGTACTTTGTATTGAAGATTAAAGAACAAACTTGAATTGAAAAGTTGAAATGAAGAACAAAAAGTAAATAAATAAAGAAATCAAAACTTGAAAATGTAAAGGACTTGAAATTAAAATCTACTATACTCCTACATGACAATAGATTAAGTTTATGTGCCTTCTCTCCTCCTACTTTTTGGCATTTATACTACATCTTTTGCCAAAGAATGATTTGCCCTCTCCCTCTATGGTCAAGACACCTCACTATGTTGATTTATGCTTTTCCTTACTCTACTCCTTATAGTAAGTTTTCATTGTTGGTACAGATTGCGAATTTGATGTTGTTTGGTCGGTTGGATAGTGATATGCAGACTAACAAGGACAAGGGAAACAAGGATAGGGAGGTTGTAGTGGATGCCACTTCCCCCTTGGAACGTATGGGTGAAAAAACTTTCAGAAGACATGGAAGGAAAAAGAACTCAGGGGAGACCAGTAAACAAGGGGAATCCATTTGGAGGGCAAAAAATACTAAAAAAACCTAAAGAAGTGCAGGTCCAGAATAGATTTGAAGGGATAGAAGTGGATTAGATTCATACTATTGAGGACCAGAAGCACCATGTTGCAGACAATAAGGAAATTCAAGAGAATATAACTGGGAAGGTAGCGAATCAAACACAAAATATAGGATCAGAACATAACACAAAATTAGCAAAACAAAATGCTTCACCAGTTCATGACACTGTCCAGGCAACTCTGAATACAGGAATAAAAAGTAATGAATGTGAGTAGAATATATATAGAGGAGGATGTGGGATTTCAAAAGGATCAACCTGCAAATGATTCACCAACAAATTCAAGAGAGGAGACTCTACTCATCTCTCGCAATGGGGACTACTCTATCTCTCGGATTCATACTACTCCAGTAGGAATCATTATAGCAGACTCTGAAGCAAAACAAGTTCTACATCTATTGGTTAAAAAAAAAATAGGTTCAAAACTTAGAGGATAAATCACCTGACACAAACTCTTCACAGTCCTCGAGTTGGGCTGATATGGCAGAAGAGGAAGCTGGGGAACAAGCTCTTTCTAATAAAGGCATTTACAAACCACAGTGGCAACTGCAGAAAACATCTCTACCCACCACCAGGTCCAGATCTCGATCTAGGACTGGAAGTAGGGAAGAATAAGGTGATTCTTACCATTATCATCAATAAATCTCCACTATTCTCAATGAGGTGCATCTATTGGAATATTAGAGGTATTGCGAATGACAAGTCACAGAACCGTCTCTCCAAACTTATAAATAAATGGGAACCAGACATTGTGGGTATTGCAGAACCAAAAATTCATCCCAATGATATTCCCATTAATTTCCTCCACTCACTAGGAATGAACATTGCCTTTTTCTCTAATCCTAGTTTCGACCTAAATCGAGTTCTTGATATTTCGCTCGTCTGGAAAGCTTCGATTCCCACTCCCATTTTGATTCATTTTTTGAATCAGCACATTATTGTGGTGGTTGACAGTGTTCTCATCACCATAGTACATGCTCATGTTTTTCTGTTCAAAGAAGACATCTCTAGCTAGAACTGTCCAACATTAATCCATTTAATCTGACGTGGCTGATTCTTGGGGACTTCAATGCCTACTTGAGTATATCTGAAAAGAAAGGAAGAAACAATCCCACTTCATCTTCCATTAATGATTTCAGGAATTTTATAAGCAATAACCAACTGATGGAAGATCCTAGCAACGGTTATCAACTCACTTAGTGGAATAAACAAGTTAGGAATTTCAAATTTCTGAGCAAGTTAGACAGAATGTCATGCAATGCAAACTGGGGTTCCAAATTCCCTGGTTGGAAATACCAAGTATCTAGCAAAATTTGTTCTGATCACTCTCCTCTTTTGGGTGGTAATATCAGCATTCCTCAACCTGAGAACATGCCCTCAAATTCTTTAATATGTGGTGCTCTCACCCTACCTTTAGAGTTGTAGTTCTTGACAACTGGCAAATATAACTTCTATGAAACTCCATATTTATTCTTACACAGAAATTAAAAAGGCTGAAGGGTGCCCTGAAGAAGTGGAATAAAGACACTTTTGGCAATATCAAAGTCAAAGTGCAGGAAGAAACTACGAAATTGGAATAGATGCATGACCAATTTGAGAAGGGAAATGTGATAGAGGATTTCACTATACAAATGGTGGATCAAAAAAATAAAGTGGAACTTCTGTTACAGCTGGAACAAATGTTTTGGAAACAAATTAAAAATCAAGAACAAAATGGGATAATGACAATGACAGGAGTACAAAATTCTTTCATGCTATGGCCAACAGAAATAGAAGCAAGTCATTGATTACATAAATGAAGAATGATGAGGGCATCACTCTAGATACTCAAGAAGATATTGGGAATCATATTGTCAAGCACTATTCTGAAAAATTCATGAAGGTGGATCACATCATGGACTGGGAACTCATTCATAATATGCCTCAAGATATGCAATTATAGGATAATGATTTTCTCACCACTATTCCTTTAGCAGAGGAAGTGAAAGCGGCAGTTTTTCATCTGAATCCAGATAGCTCTATGGGACCAGATGGCTTCTCTGGTTACTTATTTCATCATTGTTGGGATATAGTGGGGCATGATCTAGTAAGAGTTATCAGATATTTTTTTTTATCAAATCTAGATTGACCTTTGGTTTTAACTCCAACTTCATTGTTCTTATCCCAAAAGAGAAAAATGCCAATCATCTGGGTAAATTTCGACCTATATGCCTTTCTAACTTCATTTTCAAGGTCATTGCCAAGATTCTTGCCACAAGGTTGTGTCTAATTGTAGAAAAAATCATCAGTAAAGAACAATATGGCTTCATTCCTAACAAAAACTCCCAACAAACCATTGGACTAGCTTCGGAGCTAGTGAACGAATTTCAAACACCTAGGCATGGTGGAAGTATTGGTATCAAACTTGACATCTCTCAAGCCTTTGATACTATGGACTGGAACTTCCTTTGGGTAGTTTTCCAACATGTGGGATTCAATGAGAGATGGATCAGATGGTTGCAAGCAATCTTTCAAAGCAATACAATGTCAATCGTGCTCAATGGAGGTCCTAAAGGCTATTTCTTAGTAGGAAGAGGTCTGAAATAGGGAGATCCCCTCTCCCCTATGCTCTTTGCTATAACTGAAGACTGTCTAAGTAGAAACATCAGCAGATTGGTTCTTGATAAGAAAATTCAACACATGGTGGTAAACTCCAAGTATTGTAGTCCTTCACACTTAATGTTTGCGGATGATATTTTTCTTTTCTGCAATGCTAACATGAGGTGTATCAAGCAACTTGTCAAACTCCTTCACAGATATCAGGACACCTCTGGACAACTCATAAATAATGAGAAGTGTAAGCATTTTCTTAGTCTAATGAATAACAGGAGAAAGATTTTGATCCAGGAGGTTATGGGCATAAAATAAGGCATGTTACCAGAAAAGTATCTCGGGGTTCCACTTATCATGGGTAGAGTGATTAAAGCTGTGTTAGCACCATTAGTAGACAAGATCAGAAAAAGTGATGCAGGGTGGGCTGGCAAAATGCTATCATTTCAAGAAAAAGTAGTATTGGCAAGATATGTTCTTAATAGCATACCAGTACACAACTTGGCAATCTACCAATAACCAAACTCATTGATAAAAGAATGCGAGGGCATTATTAGGAATTTTATCTGGAGTGGCAACCCTGTGGAAAGGAAATATTTTACGGTGTCTTGGGAAAAATCATGCAAACCTTTGGAGGAAGGAGAACTGGGCATAAGGAGACTCAAAGATATCAATCTCTCAATGTTTAAAATGAAATATTCTCATTATAAATTGAGAGGGGCTAGCATTTCTACAATAAATATCTAGTTATTGGGAGAACCCAAGTACTCTCTTTTGGATCCATGAAACAACTCTCAGAGATCTTTTTCCTTTTTGGAAGATACAGGAGCGAAACAATCAACTTATTGATATTGGAAGACCCAAAAGATTCTTCCAATGTATCATTTCAGACCTATTGCCAATACTAAGTAGTAGTCAAAAATTTGTATCCATTTTTCATGATATTATGCATGGATCAGATATATCATAGCCAATTCCTTAGAAAAAATTATGGCGATTCTTCCACAATGGATTCTGATAAGTGACTTCGCTATCGGTCACCTAGAAGTATTTAGACTTGTAAGGTGGTCCTTGCTAGTTCACATGGATTCCACGTGCCCCATGCTACTCGGGTCAGAGCATAAGCTTGTGATGCTTTCAGCTACTACACTCTCGCCATTTAGGGTGCAACACTCTACCACTTCGCCTAGTAGCACAACGCTTGTATTGCTCTCCGACAACCTCATTTTTACAGTTTAGGCTGCTCCCATTTCGCTCGTCGCTACTACGGTAATCGCTTTTTCTTTCTTTTCCTCTGGCTACTAAGATGTTTCAGTTCGCCAGGTTGTCTCTTGCCTGCCCATGAATTCAGCAGTAGTTCGAAAGGTTGACCTATTCGGGAATCTCCGGATCTATGCTTATTTTCAACCCCCGGAAGCATTTCGTCACTTGCTACGCCCTTCCTCATCTCTGGTGCCTAGGTATATCCACCGTAAGCCTTTCCTCATTTGAACCTCGCCATTAACTTTAAGGCTATGCCATCCTAAGGTGCTACTAAATGGAAGGATCTTATCAATGTCCATGAATGATAAATCATAGATCGAACTACCGAATCAGAAAAATTGGGTGCTATCATATACCTTTGTATCAGTTAAGTTCAAGAGCTGGAGATAAGCGGACTCGAACCGCTGACATCCGCCATAGGGTAAACTACTGCCTCTCAAGGCTCCCTGACTGATTCTACCATAAAGGCCAACGATAGACAATAACTCTCTCCCCCGCCCCCAACACAGCTTACAACTTTCATCATATTGTGCTCTCCAAAGAACAACTCTTCTCAAAATCTAGAATGGTGCTGAGTTGGAATCCCATTCTAAGGATTCTTGCAGTTCCAGAGAATCCAGCAACAGGATAACCAGGAATGGAGAGCTTTACCCCCTTTTCCGCCCGACTCTTTGGTCTTAAAAATGTTGGTTATAAGAATGAGTGATTGCCCTTCTCCAACCCTTATTGTCCAACCTAAGAGTGGATAGCTAATCCATTCCACTTATTGAACAAGGTTCTATGGTCGGTCCGTGACCCCTGGATGCCGAAGGCGTCCTTGGGGTGATCTCGTAGTTCTTACAGGGTGGAGACGATGGGGTCAGCCCATGAATTTTCCATCCTTTTGTTGCATTTCGCTCAAAGGCCGGGTTGAAGGGAGATAGTGCATCAAGATGTTCGTAAGGGCCAACTGGATCCTCTCCCCAGCGATCCCAGATGAGGGAACCCTAGGAGAGCCGATAACTCCAACTATCGTCCATGTATGATCCATACTAGATCTGATCAACTGCCTATCCTACCTCATATACGTTCTTGACATCCCATCTTTGTCTCATAGAGTCTTTCAGTGGCATGTTTCAATCCTCTTTCCCATTACTTGGAAAAAGTGAGCCATCGATTCAGGTACAAGATACTATCATTACCACCTGGACAATTAGACATCCAACCTGTAATCCCAACGACCTAATTCCAAGAGCGGAGCTCTACCAACTGAGCTATATACCCCCTCGAGCCAAGTGGAGCATGCATGAAGGAGTCAGATGCTTCTTCTATTCCCTAGCGTAGCTGGGCCATCCTGGACTTGAACCAGAGACCCCACCTGTGAAGTAAATCATCGCACCTACGATCTAACCAATTGGGAGAGAATCAATAGATTCTTTTTCGGGAGCGATTCATCCTTCCCGAACGCAGCATACAACTCTCCGTTGTATTGCACTCTCTAAGTGTGCTAGTTCCCCCCTTCTTTCATGCCATGGCAAGTCTTTGTGAAATAACCCAGATGAGAAGAAAAAAAAAGGCGTTAAGAGACCCTCCTGGCCCAACCCTAGACACTCTAAGATCCTTTTTCAAACCTGCTCACATTTCAAGTCAAGAGATAGATAAATAGACACATCCTATTACACTGATCAAGGGCGTTCATAGTGACTGAGGGGGTCGAAGACCAAGAAGCAAGTTATTTATACCAAGCATTCTTCTTATGGCTAGATCTAATCTCCTCGTCCTTGCGGAAAGGAAAAAGAATTTCACGTTCTTCCTTTCGGGAAAGGAGGATTAGGGAAATCCTATTGATTGCAGCTTTCTCCAGACCTCTGGGAAAAGCATGAAAAAAAAGGGCTCGAATGGTACGATCCCTCCATCACCCCTTTCATTATGGTGATCTCATAGTTCTTAGTCTATGAAGATGCGTTGTTAGGTGCTCCATTTGATTTTCCCATTGAAGCCGAACCTAAACCTGTGCTCGAGAGATAACTATACATACACTGATAAAGGATGTATGGATTCTCAAGAAGAGAGGAGCCTTGGTGTTCCCCCCCGAACCGCCCGGCTCCCCCGAGTGAATAGAAAGTTGGATCTATATTGGATCTCACCTAAATTGCCCCATCTATCCTCTTGAGGAGAAGTTTGGTTTCAAACTCCTTATTCGAACAGGAGGACTACACCATGCTAATGTGCCTTGGATGATCTACATCTTCGGGTTAAGCGCTAATGAATGCATTGAACTATCCATGTGGCTAAGAGCCCTTACAGCCCAAACACAATGACGCAATTATTAGGGGTGCTCTCTACCACTGAGTTAATAGCCTATTGTGCGGGCCTCCCACTGGGGTCCACTATACCAAAAGCGAGAGAAACCCCATTCCTTTCTTTCCTTTTTACCTCCCCAATCTTTGCCAATGTATAAATGGATAACAGCACCTTTCAGGTTAATGGCCAACGCTTAAAACTTTTTCACAAGTTGAGGCCTCCAGCTGTGGAGAATATCCTTCTACAGGACCTATCTATGAGGACCGACCCTCTATGATTGGTGTACTTCTATTCATTTTGATATATTGGGAGTGCACCATTAATGTTACCGGACCCTCCCTATCGAGTATGTGGCTATAAGTACCGAATCCTAAGTCCACGTTTAACGTAATTCATGCTTTCCACTCTTGCATGTTTTCTCAATTTTTGAGTCGTGTGTCTCTATGGAGTGATTTATGTCTTTGTTTCTTTATTCTTTTTAATAAAATCAAATTCATAAAAGTAAAAAAATATTAAAATCCTATAAACATTAGATTAGAAAGTCTCAGGAGTCTGACTTTAAAAGACCCACGTTTTAAACAAATTATCTAAACCCTGTTTTCAAAAATTTGTTTGGGGGGTGGGATGTTTTGGTATTTCCATTCTTGTTCACTCAACTTCCTATTCTTGTTCCTTCTACTGTTTAGTTGTACGTTGATTCGTGTTGAAACAATCTATTAATTTAGATTTCTTTCACTCACATAACTTATGACATTCATGCGTTTTAAGGCATTTTCTATCTCCTTATGTGCCATCCACGGTTAGATTTAAGTTATTTTTTATAGATCATTGGATTGCATTCTTCTGATGATCATTTTCATAGCTCATTCGCCAAAATCGGATTGTTAACAAATCGGGAATTTTAGTTGAAGTCACAGCACGCCCGCCCCCTTCCTTAGGCCAAATCTCCGATGACTTCTACCATACTGATTTGGTCCTTTTTTTTATCGAAATAAGGTTGTCACGAATCATAAGTTGTTTGTGGAGGTGAATGGTAGTCATCTGGAGCTAACAACAGCGGTGTTAACCGCGATTACTGGCATTGAAGAGAAAGCAGTGGTATTTACCTTTAAGGAACCTCAGTTTGGAGGTATAGGGCCACTGATGTCTGAGATGGTGCTAGGAGGACGTTACAATGTTGTTTTTCATTGTGTTCGTCACTCTTCCCTGAGACAAAACCAACTGGCGGTTGCTCAATTGATTGGAAGGAACATTATCGAAACATCGAAGGCCAGTGATGTGAATCTCAATTTTTTCCACCTTCTCTGGATACTTTTGAACCGAAGGTATGGATTTTGTATGCTTGATTTCTTATTGGATCAGATGATGTCTGTTGATACCACTACCGCACCCCTCCCTGTGTTGATCACAAATATTATGTTGTATTGGGGATGTGTTCTGGACTCAAATAGGATTATGTTAAAGTTGCATGAGAATCCACGTATTTATAGGGAGTGTATTCAAAAGGATTAGAATGTGCCTGAAGTTTTGCCTACTGAGTTAGACTCGGAGGAGGAGGATGAAGATACTGCATATTTTGCTGCAGGTGCCTTGGAAAGTTCTACTACGAATGTAGTGATCAGTCCCCAAATGTGCATTTTATTACCTTTACAATACTTCAATTATGCCCTTCTTATGCTTAATGAACAAACAACTTATAGCTTTTGCTACCGTTTGCAGGATACATGCCATTTATGACGTATATTCCTAATACGTGCATTTTAGGCAAAAAGGATTGCTATTGACGCTGCTTGGGAAGATTCCTGCTTAAGAGCAAAAGTGCCGAAAAGTCAAAGTCAAGTCTTAAAGACTCAAGGACTCAAAGCTGAAAGCTATGGACTCAGGGACTTAAGGCCAAAATCAAGAATTCAATTGTATGGGCTTAAGTCAAAAACCCACAAAGCTTAAATGTTGTTTCTAGAAGGAAAGGCAAAAATATAATTGGTGTCCTATATAAACCAAAGTTATAGAGAAAGAACATTACCCTAGCGCTAATCTTTGGTCATTAGGAGTAGATAAAATGTTTTAATTTAATAATATTAACTTTAATACAAGTTTTCATTCTTTTCTTCAATACAAGTTTTCTATACTTATCTTCATCTTTGATTCAATCCTAAAACACTAGTCATACTCATTTGACAAGTTCAAATGAGTATAACTTTGTGAGTAAGATAACCATCAAAACCAATTTATTTCCATGTTTTGATTCAACAAGTTAATGATAGGGTTATATACTAAAAGTATTACTTTTGTATTAAATCTAATTATTTATATTTTGAATGAGAATCATATGGGTAAATGTTATGCATAATATATATGTTATTAGTTATATGCATATTATATATGTTATTAGTTATATGCATACGTCTAATACTTTATGTTGTAGATGATATGGTGTGTGGTGACACACAGAAAATCATATCATCAGTACCTTATAAAGTATAAGTAAACGTTCACAACCTAGATGGATTTGGACAAACCATTGGTATGGTTTGTAGTATAATCTGGTATTAGTCTATCTTGACTACATGATTACACTAGTACACTTTGTGTGTATTGAACAAGACCCAGTGATGTCGTTTCTCTTTATACTGACTATATAAGAGAACAAACACCTCTGTTATTATGGATGTTTGTCATCTTAATCCAGATATAATAACGGGCATTTACGTGCATTGTACATTGCTTTAAATCATCAATAAGTGAGATTCATTTGTGAATCAACAAACTCGATGGATTGGGTAATGACATTGTATGTAAGGTGTATTGTTGATTATAGAAGGAATCCGTGACCCGCAAGAAGTCGGGTTGATGATGTCTTCTTGAGGAGCTCATAAGGATTGTCATGTAAACCCTACAGGTGGATTTAATCCGACATAACAATGAGGTTGAGTGGTACTACGCGAGGACATAAGAAGTTGATTAATGTAGTTGTCAGTAACTTGACTTAATCAGCGGGCATTTGATATCTTAACAAGGGGAGATCAACGAGCATATAATAGAGAGCCCATAACCGTAATTTGGGATTAGGGCGGTAGTGCAACAATGGCCTTTAGTGGAATAAGCCATTTGTTGATGGACTTGGGCCGTGTGTTCTGGGCGAACATGGGAAGCCCAAGCCCGTCAGGAGACCTAACCCTAATTTCTCCTCATGGTCCCTGTTGTAGCCTATATAAAGAAACCCTCTTCTTTCTTGGCCGAAATCAGTTAAAAAGTGATTGCTCAAGACAAGTGAGTTCCAAAATTCGGTTCCAACTTTGTGAGTGACAGAGGCCAAGGCAGAAGGAAGGGGCTGGTAGATCGTTGCCCACACAACATCCATTCTAAGGATTGGAATACAACAGAAGATCAAGAGGTTGTTGATTCATATTCTTAGAGATATCACAGCTGATCTAAAGGTATGATTCCAACCAAAATCGTGAACACCCTTATTCCGCTACGCATGGGTTTTCACGGTTTGTAGTCGATGACATGCAACCATAACGGTTCCTATAGTTAAAACAAGTTTTAATCCATCTACAAATCAACCAAGAGTTTCACATTAAGAAGTAATTTCAAATACCCATTAGAAAGTAAGAGAGAAGAGTTACATGTCTAGTTTTTCCAACCATCAAAACCATCCTCTAAACAAAGGATTCAAGTTGAACAACACAACCTTCAACACCTCTAACACAATCAAATGGCGTCGCTGCCGGGGATTCAAATGTGAAGAGGAAGATGGAGAAAAAAAATCACTCTTTGGACCCTTCTTCTCAATTTTAATTTCAAATATTTTTAGTTTTTTTTTTCTTGATTACGTTACTGATGTTTCATTTTCACATGTTTCCAGAACACTTCTGTGCAAACAGAGCCCAAGAATAGCACGAGATGAATCACTGAAACTTGTTGGAGAAAAACGAGCACAAACGGAGCAAAAAAACCTGTGCCACGCTTGTCACCCACGCGCGTAAGACACACGCTCGCAAATCATTCACCCTCGCCTGCATATGACACGCATCCGTGCCTCATTCACTTGCGCTGCGCCTGAATTTTCTCCGACGAAAATTCGTTAGCTTAGAATCTTTGTGTGTAAGCCTACTTTAATTCCCCCTGGTCTTTTTAATTCAACTGAGTAGATAAAAAGTAGATAGATTTGCAAAGTTTTGAGTTTTTTCAAAATAAAAAATTTAATTAAAAAAGAAATTAAAAATTTTAAAATGTCTATTAATTAAAATGAATTAATAATCCATCAGCAAAGTTAAACATAAAAATTAGTTTAGTAGCATGGATATGTTTTATTTTCTATTAATTGTTGTTTATGCATGATTAGATTAAGATAATATCATATAAAGTCATAATAAAAAAAAAAAAATTAATTAGGATAAATACAAAATAGTTAAGTTTTGGAAGTTTATTAGTCTTTTGGTTTAAGTTTACGTACCAAGAGTTGGGGATTCAACCAACTTAGACCGGTTGGATGTGCGAGGCAAATAGTGTAACATCATGCTCGCGCAACTCAACCGAACTTGGGGGTTGAAGTTCCAATCTTTGACGAACATTTTCCAAGCTTTTACGTATTATGTTTAATTAAGCATTAGTGAATAGTTAATTAGCTAAACGTAGTTAAATTTTCGTGTTTACCACTTTCATAGTTTTAAGCCCACAAAGGCAAATTTGTTTTAAGCCCACAAAGGTAACCAATTGTATCTTATTGGCTTTGCCACATTTCGACCCAACTTGTGGGTCTTAGTTAGATTAAACTTGTAACCATAAAGAAATGCTCGAATGGTGCGTTGACACGCAAGACACCAAACACTTCGTCAACTCCACCATGTCGCCTTCACCCCAAAGGTCGTATACGCATACATTGGGTGGTAATTTCTAAACCTCCTCACTACAAAGTGTAAGAGGATACTTGTGTGTTACTAAGCATGCTTGGATAATTATGTGTATGTTTCAGTCTTGTCTTTACATTAACGCTAAGGCTAAACTCGAGCCCTAAAAGAACACAAAGTGGGATTAAGCCCCACTTTAGAACGGACGTTGCGTGAACTATTTGTCACATAGACCAAACTAAAAAGATAAAATCAATCAAGCAGAGCCAATCTAGTCACGTCCATTATGACAAACATCTAGCACGAACAAAGAGAGTAGTGAACTACTAGATTCCAGTGGACCAACCACCTTCTTCACTCCCCTCCCTCAGAAATACCGTGGGTGAGATTCTTGGTGGCACACCATCTGGTGAAGTAGAGATCTTCTCCCTTGATGCGTGTAGTTCCCAAAACCTAATATCGCGCCCACTGTTAAATTCAAACAGGGCATAATTTCTAATCTATAGACATTGCATGAAAACTTTTCAAAAACTTTGAAGTCACAAATGAATTTCTGCAGATTGTGCATCATTCTTGTTTGAGCATTCATGGCTTATCAATATTTATTGCAACCGTCATAGAATTACAATGCAAACCCAGAACCTTGTTCTTGTTGTGGCAGTCCGTATCAGTGGGCGTCTCAATGCACATCATATACCAAGAGCCTCCTATGGAATATTCTTACAATTACGAACCTTAATTTTCAAATTTCCCTAGTACCCAATACACCCCAAAGTTTTCTAATCATGCAAACAATTCATGGAATTCCACCACAAATAGTCAACCATCATTCATATATCCACCCGGTTAGTCAGAATATGGGTTCACTAATAATCCATTACCATTCACATCACCATCCATTTCAAATTCATATTCCACTCCACCATCTATCAGAGGCCAACTTTACCAAGCAATGGCCGAACAACACAATTCAAATACAACAAATACCAAAGACCTTATATTCTCTCCAATCTATTTTAATCGATACCACATCTGAGACTAATTTTCTTCCCACTAGTCCAGAACCCAACCAAAAAGAGGAAGAAGGTGTTACTATAATAAAGCCAATTGCTAAATCCCATCCTGATATTTATGACCAAGTAAAACCACATCACCGTTCACCTGACTATGTGTGAATTCCAAATTCTACAATAATGACTATATGCATGAGAACACTTCGACAAAAGAAACTCTAGAACCTGTGTTGGAATGTAACTCAACAAACTTGGATGATGACATTGAGAAAATTTATGAAGTTTTAGATAAAGAGGACAAAGAAAATGAAGTGCCTGGAGAAGATGATATAAATTCAATAGTGGAAAATGAATCTAATTTTAGTTTGGCCATTAAAGACTTATCGATGGAACAAATTTGTGACATCCTTAATATTGCCGATATGAACCACAAATTTGTGAAATGCCAAAGCTAGATAAAGAGTTCTCTGAGTCCTCAAGATCATATGAAGAACCACCACCCGACCATTATTCCCCCGAGTTAACACCTCTCAAAAGCCAATCTCCATTCATAAAAAAATTAGCCAAATTCTGAGGACTGCACCATTAAACCATTTCAAAGAAACCTCAAGTTCGCACTTAAGCTAATTGCGTTTGAAATCCTTCATAATTTTTTAAACCTTCCCAGTAAAGAGACTTTGCCCAATATACAAACTCCTGAGACTATCATTCCAGTTGAGAAGAGCCCCGCATTGATTGAAGTGACAAAAAAAGAGAAAATAAAATCTAAGGTGGAATATGAGTTCTTGAGAGCATACGATGATCCCTTTATTCAAGTGGTTGAAAAACCCAGTTTACCATATGTCGCATCATCTAAGCCTCATGAAGAACAACTACTACCACGCTCACAATCTCTTGGACAATTCAATGACGAGTTATTGTATAAATTTTATGAAGTGTTACATAAGCTTTCTCTTATCATTCTGCATCTTACACTCCGCCTGCATCATATCATTCTGTTTGGGGGTAAATGCTCTAATATGTTTTTCTATAAAGATCTCCAATTATTTAGACTATTAGTATATAGTTAACAGCATATCATCCATCTCATATGCATAGTATTAGGGAATCTGACTTAAAACGACCCCACATATAGTCTTGAATAACTCACTATAAAATATTTATGTTATGTTTTCTCGATGCATTCCATGGGAGTGCATCATGAAGGTAACCAGACCACTCTACTTGGAGTGTGTGGGTGTAAGTGCCAGAGCATTTAGTTCACGTATACTTGCATATTCCTAGCTTGTTAGCACTTTTACTCGTGATTTGAGTAGTTTACCCCTATGGAGTAAGTATATAATTTTCTTTTTCTTTATTTTACACTTCTTTTTAGATTACCTTTTCTATTCATGTCATTTAAAATTCCTGTATTTATTTTCATTTCCCTATTTTCTGTTTTTACATAAGCATTTTTCTTTCAATCTCACCTTTGACGCTGAGTAGTCTGTCCTCTATAAAGTAGAGATGTGAAACAAAGCAGAGGGTGATGCGGATTAAGTGAAGGTGTCTTACGGTTGTCTTTCATGGTTGTTTAGCATGCTTCGTCTTATATAAGCATGCCAAACCATAGGATGGTTGGCAACTGTAGCCCTTTATTTTGAAAACTTTTTCCTTCTGTGGGTGATTTCTAGTTGTTTCGAGTTTCGTCTTACAATCTAGTTAGAATGGCTTTAACTAGGGCTAACTAGAGAGTAAGAGAGGAGAGTAGGAGAGGAGAGACTAGATTATCTAGAAATAGAGCTAGTCTTCTTCACTAGGTTTGCCTACTTGCAAAACAAGAGGTGGAAGATCTAAGGAGGTCGATGGTTCGCAATTTGAGTCACCCAAATTCAAAAATATTTTCCTTCTATTGGGAGGATCACTCTCCTCATAATGATTTTTCTTAGTAGTTTTCTCTTTTTATGTTATTGTTTTAAGTAATTTAGGAACCAAAACCCAAAAAGCCAAAATGAAAAACCCTTCTCTCACCCTTTCATAAAAGTTCTTGTTTTTCTTGTGCTTATAATAGAGTTTCTCAATACATCAATAGTTATGTGATTTTCCAAAAACAAAATGGGCAATGGATTCCACATAGGCCAACCC
This sequence comes from Coptis chinensis, assembly GCF_015680905.1. Classification (NCBI taxonomy): domain Eukaryota; kingdom Viridiplantae; phylum Streptophyta; class Magnoliopsida; order Ranunculales; family Ranunculaceae; genus Coptis; species Coptis chinensis. The sequence continues at coordinate 46,779,137 of NC_141456.1, forward strand.
TTAGAAGTACGCAATTTCCATTCTTCTAAGGCCGGTTTGAGGATCAGTTATGTGTTACTAAGGGTTTCCCATATAAACATGATATTCGTACGAGACATCTTAACTCTTGCACAGTAAATCCTCTAACACACATAACTGAAGCCACAATCTGACTGGATTAGGTTTAATAAAGAGCCCACACGAAAGTTGCATAAGATCACATGTTATGGTTTGTTTTTCAAACTTAGCTTTAAAAATCACAGCTTTTGTACGAGTTATCTTTATAACATCTCTACATAGTTTTCAAAATTTTTTTTTTTTTTTGCTTGGTAAATTTTTTCAAAACTTGAGGATATAAAAATTAAAATCTTACACCCTAGAGTAACCAAAATGATACTAGATAAACGTATGATTTTATTATCTAGTAGAAACGCTCTATACGGTTAGAGATACATTTAGATTGAGAAAAACAACCTCTCTAAAAAAAAAAAAAAACCCCCCAAAAATTTCATGGTAGAATAATTATGTAGCTTACTATTTAGATAAACCATGTATTTCTTGTTCTGTATCTATCAACCCACGTTCCAAACTTGTTTGGGGGTGGTATATTTTTATAACGAAGAATAAAGTACAGGTTACTGCCATTTTTGCTCATGTTCCTATGGTAATCTCTTTCCTTTTCTTCATACTTTGAGGACAAAACATATTTCTGTTTGGGGGTGGTGTAGTAGCATTCTGCAAAAACTAGGCATTTATTATATAGCATTTCTTATATTAGATAGAATTAGTATATTTCTTTTTTTCTTAAAATATTTCAAAAAGATCAAAAATATTTTTCTGTTTAGTACTAAACGTCTTGTTCTCCTTTTTTTATGATGAATAAATGGTTTAGAAGTCTCACTATAGCAATAGAGTAAAGATTCGTTCTTCGAACTTAGACTAATATATATACAATAGTTTCTGTATCTTTTCATAAATGGCATACATCAACATTTGATTGTATATAGCAGTAAGTTTCCAAGACCATGGTTAGAACAGTTAAGTTCCATATCCTGTGAGAATCTAGCCAAAAGCCTCATATGAATGATTATTGAGTGATGACACAAGGATATCCGGATAGTGAGATAACACGTCCACTTACTTGATTACCACACCATATCCTAGGAGAGAATTGATCAGCTCCCAAATATGCATTTTATTACCCGTTTATTGTTGCATTACAATCTTTCTTACGCTTAATGAAAAGACAACTCATAGCTTTTATTGTTTTTTTAAGATTATGGAGTATTTCAGGCCACTTATCATAAAAGTTGGGTCTTAACACCAAAAAGAGCCTTAATCATGCTTATAATGAAGACTAGAAGCTGCTATGTAAAAGTGCTGAAAATATCAATGTCAAAGGTCAAAGCCCTCAATTCAGAAGACCAGAGATGGATGCCCTTATCTCAAAATATGATATTCTCTTAAAACCTACCTTGGTTAAGAAGACATCAAAAACCAAAAGTGAAGTGCGAGGTGTCTAATTTGTAATAGAGAAGGGAAATCTCTAAAAGGCAAAAGTAGGGGTATATAATCCAAAAGTAAGGGAGAGAGAAACCATCCATTGTCTTTGGATCCAAACCATTTGGTTTGTTTAATTTCTTGTCTAGTTTTTCATTTTAAGTTTTTACTTTATTGTTTATTTTATTTCCTTTCAATCAAAACTTGTTATTTACTTGTTCTTATTTCAATCTTCAATCTTATCTTGTTGTTCTTATTTCAAGTTTTAATCAATCTTTTTTACAATGTTTTCAAGTCATTTCAATACCAACAACTAATGCTTTCAATGTTTTCATTAGCTTAAAACCAATCTAATCCATATAAGAGTCTACATTTCTTCTTCACAACTCCCACACTCAAACTCTAAACAATTTAGGATGAACCTCACTTCTAAAATAAACTCTTTTGAAGTTACCACCACTAGCTAAAGCTTCAAATGGCTCCGCCATCATGGATTGAAGGAGTAAAAGTGATTGGTTGAGAATCTAAGAAGGGAGCATCACTTTTATCTCTCCATTTCTATTTTTTTTAAATTTTTTTGTCATTTTATTTTATTGTTTCTCAGTACTGATCTAATTTTTTACAAATCAGGTTACAGGACAACAAAACTGGAAAGGAGCTGATGACAGAACCAAAGAACTACCGAGCTTCACCGGCGCAGGTCGGCAACTGCGTGCTGGATAAAGGTTGACCGCCCAGTCACCACTCGAGACGTGTGTCCAGTTTTTTTACAGCTCAGTTGGTTTTTGATGAATAGTTATACTTCGAGCCCAGATTTTGTAATAGAGTAGGAGAAGTCAGTGGAACTTGTTTGTAATAGTTAGAGATAAAAAGAAAAATGAAAAAAAAATTAGAAAAAATTGATTTTTGATTGATTCCGTATGATGAACATGAGTTAAACTTGGTTTAAGTTATATAATTACCAAGGGATTAAAGTTTTAATTGCCTTGGGAAGTTCAAGTGTGTGAGGCAAGTTGTGGATCATAGTTCACACACTATGAATCAACTTGGTAATCAACACTCTAAGTCCATTTGACTTTAGTTAATCTAAGTTTTTTTTATCTAAAACTAGTTAATCTATTAGATTAGTATAATATTAGTTTAGTATGCAGGTGCCGACTAGCAAAGTCAGTAAAACCTTTGGGTAATGATACTAGAGGTCTGGGGCTCGAACCCCGCCAACATCAAAAAGTTACTGATCCTATTTAAAACAGGCTTACCAATTAAATATATATATATATATACAGGCCCGATCTTAGAAGTACATACTTATTTTAAATTTAAAATAAGTACATAAGTAAAACATCACCTAGAAAATGAATTCAACTCTAATGTTTTGTGGGTATTACCTACATACTATAAAGATCATCTCCACAGAATTTGAGCTCATTTGGAAACTTCTAACCTAGTTGAAAATTGTTGTCGTCTTTAAAAAGAAATCTAACGGTCCAGAAAATAGTATTTTTGCAATCATCTTTTTCCAAAGTTAGAGATTTTCAAATGAGTCGAAATTTTTTAGAGATAATGTTGATGGTGAGTAGATGATATCCACAAAAAATTAGATTTCCATTCATTTTCGAGGTGAGGTTTTACTTACGTACTTATTTTAACTTAAAATAAGTATGTACTTCTAAGATCCGGCCTATATGTACTTCTAAGTTTGGGCCCTTGAAGGAAAAGTTGCATAAATTATCAAAAACCCAACTTGTGGGATTTTTAAGTGGGCCTTTATTGTAACTTAAAATAGGGTAAAGCTCGAAAGGTTGGGCCTGATTCTAAGATCACGCGCCAACCGACGTCGCCTTCTCCTCAAGCAGCGTGTAAGCACGGCTTAAGACATAAATTCTAAACCTCTTTGGAACCCTAGTAAGAGGATACCTTAAGTATTCAAGCATTCTTATGTGATTGTTTGAAATTTACTTTCCACACTGCAATTTACATTCGCGCATAAGGCTGAACCCGAGCCACATAGCAACCATTGGGAAGTCATTACCCAATGTAGGTAAATTGGACGTTGCTTGATTCTTGAAAGCCCTAGACAAAAAAAAATGAATTAAAATCAATCAACTAAAGCCCAAAGTAGTCACGCTCCTCCAGAAAAGGACAAAAATATAGCCATGAAGATTTAGAGTAATCAGTTACCAGATTCCGGTGGACCAACTACCTTCCTCAGCTTACTCCCCTCCCCCAGATTGGTTTAATTACAGAAATATACAAGGTACTTAGGTTATGTTAACACTTGTATCAACTTACAATTTTTTTTAACAAATGTATCAATGTACTATGCACGATTTCACAAAACTATCAATCTGTTAACATCCGTCAGTGAAGTGATAATGTGTCATATTATTTTCATTTTTTATTTATTTTATTTCCACCCAGCACACCTTATGTGGCAAATTGTATACACCATGACTAGTTTGACATTTTGACCTTGACCTAGTTTCGTGTCCTTCCAGCGACCTTAACTAGTTCGGTATCTTTCTCACCCGGAAAACCAAACGACCAAATTATAACAAATTGCTCCAAAAGCATAATCGATTTGAACTTTAAAAGGCCTTCAAGCTCAATGATGCTTGGTTGAACTGTAATGCTTGGTTGAAATTTGAGATGAGCACCAATGTGTTAAGCGGAACCACCATCTGACATCCAACAAAAAAATAGACATAATCAAACTCAAATTACACCAAACTCTTGAATTGAAATCAAAATTCTTATTCAAATCCCCCAAAATCATCGAAATTCACATATCAACAACAAAATTGATTTGAAGTTAACGTCGTGTTCATCATTAAGCTTGCTCTAACTTTATACCCAGATTTGAAGTTCTTACTAAAAATACCCAAAATCAAAAATTATGCCGGTGGTGATGTTGATATTAAGAGGAAGAAATAAAATATATATATATATATATATATATATATATATGAAGAGAATAGGAAGAAAAAGATAAAATAATGAGTAGAGAGAGGAGCATGGCGGTGACACTGGTCTTGGCGTCGGCGGTGGCGGTGGAAAACAAAGAAGTGATGGGGGGGGGGGGGTGTCACTACCCTTCAGTTTCTTTTTTGGGTTTTGGGAAATTGTTGTCACGTGGGTTGTGCATACTTTGGTTAGATGTAAACAGTTTCTCACATAAGGTTTGCTGGGTGGAAAATAAAAATAAAATGACACATCATCACTTAACTGACGGATGCTAACAGGTTGCTAGTTTTGTAAAATCGTGTATAGTACATTGATATGTTTGTTAACAAAAATTGTATGCTGATACAAGTGTTAAAGAGGACCTAAGTACGTTGTATATTTCTGTAATTAAGCCCCCCCAGATTCATCGTTAGTGAGATTCTTGGTAGCACACCACTTAGTGAAGTGACTGCTTACTCTTCTGAGACGTGTAGTAAAGCCATCTTAGTCTCACACCCAATTGTTCCTCTGAGCATGGAATAGTAAAATATAGACCAAAAGCAAAGTCTTAAAAACTCCATACTTGCAAAAATGAATTTTTAATTCTTGAGCATACATTGCACCGTTTGCGCATGTTAGAATAGTTTTAGGGTCTTGCTAAAAGTGTATGATAGTGCATTCAGGTACTTCTAGTATTAGCAAGAATAAAACTTACTCATGTAGGAGAGATCGTCGCCCTAGATAATCTCCTGTTTGTAGTCCCCCATCTCATAAAATGGCTGATGAAGTAGTACAAGCTGAAGAGGTTCTCTTCAACTTCTACACACCGTTGCAAGATGGGCCTCCATCTTATATATGACTCACACCGCTCATGAGCGATTTTCGCATTCCACCAAAAGTGTTCAATCTTCTACCTATCTTCCACGAGTTAGAACATGATTTACCATACGAGCATCTACGCCGGATACATGAAGTATGTAATACTTTTCACCATTTGGGCATCACCGACGATCAGGTTAAGCTACGATTGTTTCCTTTCACTCTAGCTGGTAAAAGTCATGTTTGGCTTCTTTCGCAGAAGGGTAACTCTTTTGATACATGGGAAAAGGTTGTGTTTTGTTTCATGAAGAAGTACTTTCCTCCGAAGAAAATAGAAGAGATAAGAAGCAAGATACAGTTCTTCAGACAGAGTCCGAGTGAGACATTTTTCGAACCATGGGATAGATTCTCTGACCTACTCCATTCATGTCCTCACCATAAACTAGAAAAATCCACTCTTGTCCAATGTTTCTTCAAAGGCCTTCTCCCATAACACAAAGTAACCCTCGACATCATGAGTAATGGTAATTTTTTGGATAGAGGTACAACTGAAGCCTTAACCTTTCTTGAAAACCAAGCTGAAAAAAGTACCCATTGGGGTGATATAAACCCAACCCAGTACATCTAAGGCTAGTGGTATTTTTAAGGTGAAATCAGATCTAGAAATCAAAACATTAATCGAAACCCTCACAAGAAAGATAGATGTGCTCACAACCAAACAAAAAGACCAAACCCTTCATCCTGTCATGAACGTAAATACCTCATCATGCAATTTTTGTCTAAGCTTAAATCATATAGATGCCACCTGTCACTTCACAAACCTATTATAACTTCAGTGAGAAGAAGTATGTGCTTTCAATGCACCAAATGCACCATGGAGACAACATCCAAACTTCACATGGACTAACATTCTGCAAAACCAAACACCACCAGGTTTCAACAAACCAACAAATACATTCAGACAAGGACAAGGACAAGGTACCTATAACAATTAGAATAGAGCATTGGTTCCATCCCAGTTTAACCAGAACTATCAAAACCCACCTATCAACAACCAAAGAGACCTAGTTCCCATTACACCATCAACTAGTGTCCAAACAGATAAGCTACCGAAATAATGCTATCTGTCATGAAACAACAAACCCAAATCCTAGCATCCATACAACAATCTCTAAACTTATTAGCCCAAGATAAAACCCAGAAAATTGTGTTCCCATGTCAAGCCATTCCTAATCCTAAACTGACAAACACAGCCTTTGAAGCAATAAGTGACGTGAATGAAGTTGGAGCGCTAAAAACTCTTCCTTAATCATCCCATCTACGAGGATTGACTACTCTTTTTCGATGTATTTCGTTCCTATTCCATTCCATCTTTTCCTTTAAAATGGGATACATCAATAAGGTAACCGGACCTCTCCACTTGGAGGGTGTGGTTGTAAGTGTCGGAGCCTTAGTCCACAGTATATCTATCATATTCTTTGTAAAACACTTTTTACTCGTCATTGGAGTAAGTGTGAGCCTGTGGAGCGAGTATAAAAATTTTCTTTTCTCTAATTTACACTTCTTTTTCAAAAATGTTTGTTTTCTTTGAAAAAAAAAAAAAAAAGACGAGGCGTCTCCAAACGAGAATTAAACAAATAGAGTAACCCAAAGTGATACTATTCTCTATTTAATTCTATCTTTTGCCTCCACCTCTCTATTTTGTCTTGAGATTCTAACATTAAAAGACTAAAAAAATTTCAAATTTTCAAAATTTTCCTTTCTTAAAAATCTTTCCCTTCTTGTTTAAATCTTTTCTCCTTCTAAATCTCTCTCATTTCTGAAAAACTTTTCAAAAATGTCTACTGTAGCAAATAAAAACCCTTTATCTAGCAAGACTAGATGGATAAGTTTCAATGATCATGTGCAAACACTTCTTAGAGAACTACAACTTAAGATATGGACACATATACCGAAAATCATTCCTGGTTTAGGTAAGAGTTAATACGCACGTAAGAGACGAGCTATGAGAGAAGGTTGGTACTTGAATTGCCCAATCTTCAACCTCATAATAATTCTATTTATAAAGTCTACATGTGTTATCCCCCAGTGCATTACACTCGGTCTAAGAGAGTAATCCAGCCATCTGGTTAGGATTGACTCAACTTTTCAAAAACATCCAAGTCTTGGGGATCTGACTTAAAACGATCCACCTATTTAAAATTTCAGTCAAATTTATTCAAAAACCAAAAAAATTAATTAAAATTTTCTTTCTATTATCTGTACATATTTCTATACAGTTCCTAAATAGTTTTTTCCATCATCTATATTTCATCCACCATTGGATATGAGTGTACCCTATATCGGTACGTTGCATTTTCAATGTTGATCGTTTTGGTACCTCACAGGTTAAGACTAGACAAGTAACGAAGCGTGGATCGGCTCTTGAAGTTGGCAAGGCACTAAAGACAAGATCGGGATTTCCTAATTTCATTTGGGCTTGGGCCAAAATTTCAAATTTTTTAAAGAGGCATGTGTGAGGCACATGCTATCAAACCATTTAGCCCACGCAACCGCCCACATTCCATCTTCTCCATCACAAAAATCCCCAACCCTAGCCGCCCACACTAGCTCGCGATCACCTTTATCCAACTCGTGACCGCCCTACACCCAAACACACCTCCACCCAATTTTTTTACACCCTGCTCCATTTTCAACACCCATTCCAACTCAAAACACCAATTTTATAAATCCCTACTCTAAATGGCTCGAGTTTTTAAAATCGTGCTGGAGCAAAATTTTCAAGACCTCTTCTATTCCGATCTATTTGAAGTGCACTTCAGGGCTGAGATTAGAAAAAGAGGATGGGAACCCTTGGTTTTTTTGGAAGGTGCGGCTTATTCTCTCTCTCTTACTCTTTCATTTTATAACTGCATGCTTAGAGGGGAGGATGACTGCATCACGGTTGTTAAGGATGGCCGCTATATAGTAGATATAATAATATATTTCTTCCTTTCTTTAAAGACCAAAAATGTTTTTTCATTTAGTTTTAAAAAGTCTTGTTTCTATGATGAATAAAAAGTTTAGAAGTCTACTTATATCAATAGAGTAAGGACTTGTCCTTCGCACTTTGACTAATATACGTACAATAGTTTATGTATCTTTCCATGAATGACATACATTAGCATTTGTTTGTATATAGCAGTGAGTTTCCGAAGCCAAGGTTAGAACAATTAAGTTCCATATCCTATGAGAATCTAGTCAAAAGCCTCATCTAAATGATTATTGAGTGATGACACAAAGGATGTCCAGATAGAAAGACCACACGTCTACTTGCTTGATCACTACGCCATATCCTAAGAGAGAATTTAGGCCCTTTTTGGATCGATATAGCCAAATAAATGTTAAAAAGCCAAAAAGATAATTTTCCTCTAGTTACCCTGCTAGAGCTTTCACCTTTTCTAAAAACCTTTTTATTCTTCACCAAAAATTCCTAACTTGTTACAATACACAATAAATAGCTTACCCAGCTGACAACTTGAGAATTGGATGGATATCAGAAAAAGAGAAGAGAAGACCTTGTACAAAAATAGAACATTTATTTGCTTCAAAAAGAAAAGAAAATAAATAGAAGAAAATAAAGACCAAAAAAAAAAACCAAAACTCTAAAAAAAAAATTCAAAGGAGTCAAAGATCGAATCTCCAAAAAGTTCAAAATCAAAAGGATACTATATCAGAAACAAAAAGAAACAAAAGCAAAGTTAGAACTTCTAAAATTCAAAATTATATGGAGTCACAAAGCCAAAGGGCTAAAATAATGTATCACAATTTAGAAGCAAGAGAACAAAATGAGGTTCTTCTATGGTTACAAGTATCTTGAAGATCTAGTTTCTCGACTTATCAGATTTTGTTTTTCCCTTCCAGTTTCTTTCTAAACCATCACCCTAGCCCCGTAACTCCTAATAAAAGACCTCTAGCTCGATTAGGAATAGGATGGTGTGATAGTAAGTGGATATTGTGATCAATCGACCCCGATTTCTTTGGACGTCATTTGAGTATGTGAGGAATATAAGTGCCCGCTGCACTTGAGAGACCGAACCTTGAGTGAATCTATCAGAGAGTTGTGATTGCAACACACCCCTATGAGAACCCACCTTATGGAAGCTCTCCAAAAGCCTCAGAAACAACTCTGCTATTGCATTTCATTGCTCATGTTTTGCACATTTATTTTTAGATGATTAAAATACTATATTTATATTATTCTTGATAGGGTTATATACTAAAAGCATTACTTTTGTATTAACTCTAATTCTTTATATTTTGAATGAGAATCACATGGGCAAATGTTATGTATAATATATATGTTATTAGTTATATGCATGTGTCTAATACTTTATGTTGTAGATGATATGGTGTGGACACACAGAAGATCATATCATCAGTATCTTATAAAGTATAACTAATCGTTCACAATCTAGATGGATTTGGACAAACTATTGGTACGGTTGTAGTATAATCTGGTATTAGTCTATCTTGACTATAGGATTACACTAGTACACTTTGTGTGTATTGAACAGGACCAAGTGAGGTTGTTTCCCTTTATACTGACTATATAAGAGAACAAACGCCTCTGTTATTATGGATGCTTGTCCTCTTAATCCGGATATAATAACGGGCACTTATGTGCATTGTACATTGCTTTAAATCATCAATGAGTGAGATTCATTTGTGAATCAACAAACTCGATGGATTGGGTAATGACATTGTATGTAAGGTGTGCTGTTGATTATAAAAGGAATCTGTGACCCACAGGAAGTCAGGTTGATGATGTCCCCTTGAAGAGCTCAAAAAGATTGTCATGAAAACCCTTCAGGTGGATTTATTCCGACATGACAATGAGGTTGAGTGGTACTACTCAAGGACATAAGAAGTTGATTAATGTAGTTGTCAGTAACTTGACTTAATCAATGGACATTCGATATCTTAAACATAGGGAGATCCACAAACATATCATATGGAGCCTATAAATGCTGACATGTAATTTGGGAATTAGGGCGGTAGTGCAACAATGGCCTTTAGTGGAATAAGTCATTTGTTGACGGACTTGGGCCATGTGTTCTGGGCGAACATGGGAAGCCCAAGCCCGTCAGGAGGCCCAACCTTAATTTCTCCTCATGGTCCCTATTGTAGCCTATAAATAGAATCCCTTCTTTCCTCGCCAAAATTACTATTCATTTAGATTGAAAAGAGAGGCAAGGAAAGCTAGATCCAAAATTGGTTCTAGCTTTGTGAGAAAGAAGGGGGTTGGTAGATCGTTGCCCACACAACGTCCAATCTATTGAGAGGAATACAACAGAAGATCAAGAGGTTGATTTCGGATTTCATTGCTATTGGATTCTCAGAGCTATCACAGCCGATCAAAGGTATGTTTTCTATCCAAAATAGTGAGAACCCATTAATTCTACTGCACATGGTTTTCGCGGTTTGTAGAAATATTAATTCTGAAAATAACGGTTCTTACAATTCTAAGTACAAAGGAGCTTGTCCTTATTCACCGCTAATGAGATGTATGAACTTCTGAGAATAAATAAGGAAACAAGACCCTCTGTACTAAATAGAAGAAGTTTCTGAGTACCTTCACTGGAAAACTATCACGAGGCTTAAAGCTCGTCCACTAGAGAATTCCTAGTGGTTTAAGGCCTTGTTGCATATGGTCAATGCAATCGCACTCTGCGAAACGAGATTAGTATAACTTATAATAAATCACTCATTTGTGATCTTAGTTTTTTCTCTCATCCTTGCTTGAGGACAAACAAGATGCTATTTGGGGGTGGTGATTAGCTCTCAAATGTGCATTTTATTACCTATTTATTGCTGCATTACAACTTTTCTTATGCTTAACGAAAATATAACTCATAGCTTTTATTGCCTTTTTCAAGTTATGGAGTATTTCAGACCACTTATCATAAAAGTTGTGTCTTAACAACAAAAGGAACCTTAATCACACTTATTATGAAGACCAGAAGCTGCTATGGAAAAGTGCTAAAAAAGTCAAAGTCAAAGGTCAAGGTCAAAGGTCAAAGCCCTCAATTCAGAAAACCAGAGATGGAGGCCCTTATCTCAAAATATGACATTCTCTTAAAACCTACCTTGGTTAAGAAGACATCAAAAACCAAAAGCAAAAGTAAAAGAAAAAGTGAAGTGTGAGGTGTCTAATTTGTAATGGAGAAGGGTAAATTTGTAAAAGGCAAAAGTAGGGGTATATAACCCAAAAGTAAAAGAAAGAGAAACCATCCATTGTCTTAGGATCCAAACCATTTGGTTTGTTTAATTTCTTGTCTAGTTTTTCAATTCAAGTTTTTACTTTATTATTTGTTTTATTTTCTTTCAATCAGAACTTGTTATTTACTTGTTCTTATTTCAATCTTCAATCTTATATTGTTTTTCTTATTTTAATTTTAATCAATCTTTCTTTCAATATTTTCAAGTCATTTCAATACCAACAACTAAAGTTTTCAATGTTTTCATTAGCTTAAAACCAATCTAATCCATATAAGAGTCTACCTTTCTTCTTCACAACTCCCACATTCAAACTCTAAACAATTTAGGATGAACCTCACTTCTAAAACAAACTCTTTTGAAGTTACCACCACTAGCTAAAGCTTCAAGAATTTAGGCCCTTTTTGGATCGATATAACCAAATAAACGTTAAAAACCCAAAAAGATAGTTTTTATCTAGTTACCCCCTTTGAGCTTTCACCAATTTCTAAAAGCCTTTTTATTTCTTCTCCATCAATCCCTGAACCATTACTATACACAATAGAAAGTGTACCCAGCTAACGAGTTGAGAATTGGATGAACTGTGAAAAGAGAAGAGAAGGCCTTGTACAAAAACAAAATAGTTAGAAGCTTCAAAAGAATGAAAAAGAAAGAAAAGAAAGAAAATATTCAAAAATCGAAATCTCCCAAAAGTTCAAAATCAATCAAAAGGAGTCGAATTCAAAAGAAACAAAAGCAAAGTTAGGACTCCCAAAAATCAAAATCATATGGAGTCAGAAAGCCAAAGGGCTAAAGAATGAATCACAAATTTGGAAGCAAAAAACAAAACGAGGTTTTTCTCTAGTTACAAATATCTTGAAGACCCAATTTCTCAACTTATCAGAGTCTATTTTCCCTTCCTTTTATTTCTAAGCCACTACCTTAGCCCCGTAATTCCTAATAAAAGACCTCTAGCTCAACTAGGAATAGGATGGTGTGATAGTAAGTGGATATTATGATAAATTAACCCTGGTTTCCTTGGACGTCATTCATGTATGTGAGGAATATAAGTGCCATCTACACTTGAGGAAACGAAACTTGTGTGAATCTATCAGAGAGTTGTGATTGCAACACACCCCTGTGAGAACCCAACTTAAGGATGTTCTCCAAAAGTTTTGGAAACGACTCTGCTTTTGCATTTCACCACTCATGTTTTGCATATTTATCTTTAGATGATTAAATTACTATATATATATATATATATTACTTTGAGTTCAAATGAGCTTTTCTTTATTCCCTCGCTAATGAGATGTATAAACCTATGAGAATAAATAAGGAAACGAGACCATTTGTACTAAATATAGGAAGTTTGTGAGTACCTTCTCTGGAAAACTCTCACAAGGTTTAACCTCGTCCACTAGGGAAGTCCTAGTGGTTTAAGGCCTTGTTGTATATGGTCAATGCAATCGCACTCCGCAAAACGAGACTAGTATAATAAATCACACATTTATGATCTTAGTTTTTCTCTCTCATCTTTGCTTGAAGACAAACAAAATGTTGTTTGGGGGTAGTTGATCAGTCACCAAATTTGAGTTTTAATACCTTTACAATACTTCAATTATGCCCTTCTTATGCTTAATGAACATACAACTTATAGCTTTTGCTACCGTTTGCAGGATACAGGCCATTTAGGACGTATATTCCTAATACGTGTATTTTAGCACAAAACAGATTGCTATTGACGTTGCTTGGGAAGATTCCATCTTAAGAGCAAAAGTGTCGGAAAGTCTGTCAACTCTCAAAGACTCAAGGACTCAAAGCTGAAAGCTATGGGCTCAGGGACTTAAAGCAAAAATCAAGAATTCAATTGTATGGGTTTAGGTCAAAAGCCCATAAAGATTAAAGGTTGTTTCTAGAAGAAAGGGTAAAGATGTAATTGGTGTCCTATATAAACCAAAATTGTAGAGAAAAAACATTACCCTAGAGCTAATCTTTGGTCATTAGAGTAGATAAAATGTTTTAATTTAATAGTATAATTTGTTATTTACTTGTTTTGCATTTTTATGTTCTTCAAGCTTTAAGTGATTTAGTATAAGTTTTCAATATTAACTTTAATACAAGTTTTCATTCTTTTCTTCAATACAAGTTTTCTCTACTTATCTCATCTTCGATTCAATCCCAAAACACTAGTCATACTTATTTGACAAGTTCAAATGAGTATAACTTTGTGAGCAAGATAACCATCAAAACCAATTTCATTCCATGTTTTGATTAAATAACAAGTTAAAGCAAGTTTTAATCCATCTACAAATCAACCAAGAGTTTCACATTAAGAAGTAATTTCAAATACCCATTAGAAAGTAGGAGAGAAGAGTTACAAGTCTAGTTTTTCCAACTATCAAAACCATCCTCCAAACAAAGGATTCAAAATGAACAACACAACCCTCAACACCACTATTCTATCATAATCATGTAGCCTATTTCGCCTTCCTTCAAGATGGCCTGCGATCCCTTCATACCCAGTATGAGATGATTCGAACAAACCAACATTCTTTCAGTGAACTCTGTGAGACTGTCTAGACTAGGCAAGGTACTATCATACGCAACTAAGCATCTCTTCAAGAGATTTTTCAGCTGCTCAACGATAGTCAGTAGGACCTCCATGCCAACATGGAGATCTTCTTGCAAAATCAAAGTGAGCGTTTGGATGCTATGGATGTTTTATGGGAACAACAACGCACGTTTCAGGAAAAAGTTATGCGACGCCTGCCACATCATGGCGGTTCTTCCTCTTCTGACTCCGAAAGGCGTGAGCATCATCGTCGTAGGACGGATGGCCCTGGCCCTTCCTCCTATCGTGGCTAATTCCTTTTTGTTGTTATTAAGAACAATTTCCCTTTTTAGTATATTTAGTATTTCATGTTGATTAGTTTAAGTAGTTAATATTGGATTATGTAAGCTTGAATTTTCATTTCAATTGCAGGTTAGTTTTATTTTTGTTCTACTTGTACTATTTATATTTCATGAATCCCACCCTTCCAACTTGTTTGGGGTGGCATATTTTGGTTAGCATAATAATTTACCATATTCGCATATTTTAGAGCACTTAAATTCGATGCTTAGTGCCTATAGTTTCTTTTTAGAATCATGTTAAAAAGGTGTAGTTGGAATTAGCTATCCATGATTTCGTGCAAACCTCAAGGGTTCGAAATATTGTGGTTGCTATTTCTATTCCAGCTTGAAACCTATCTGGTTTGCTTCTAGATTCTTGTTTCACATTTGTTTCTATTTTGGAATTTAGAAACCTTTTCTAATTACATCGAATTCCTTTACAATTTTGGGAACCCTGCGAAACTTAAATTAAGTAACCTGTGTTATATAAATACATGGCTCGCTATGTACTTTACTTTGCACCATTAAATTTCATATCACAAGTCTTACTCAAAGGGCACGCCCCCATATTGTACTGGTTTAGAGCACGCCCACGTTGTAGTCTACTGCTGCTATTCTTTTTTCTTTTTTCAGAAGATAGCGCGCCTGCCCTCTCACATAGGCTTATCAGAGCGCGCACGCCTTTTGAGTTCCACATACATCCAGTTCTTGTTTCTTATGTTTTCTGCAGTCAATTCCAGGAGTTTAATACTATGCTTGTTTTTTATAGAATCTTTGCAAGTCATACCTGAACAGTCTTTTTAAGAATTGCTCAAGAGTGATACGTATGACTTCTTCTTCCGAGACATGATTATGCAGTTAGGATGGGAGCCTTTCTTGGACGCAAAGGAACCTCACTTCTCACAAGATGAGATACGAGGAGAGGCAAATGCCTAACTATTTGGATATATAGTAAGTTTTTTTCTTTCTGTTAAAATCCGATTATGTCATAAGATATTTATTTTCTCGTTATTCCCATAACGGGTGGAACTCATATAGGAGTTGCGTCTGTTTTTCTTTTCCTATATTAGTATGTTTTTCAATTTGTTTTGTAGGTGCTCTACAATTCTTACGCATTTCCATGGTACTTTATATCCTTATTTATTTCTATACTTTAAAGACAAAACATGTTTTTGTTTGGGGGTGGCATAGAAACACGCTGAATTTTAAACACATATTAGGATATATATGTATAATATACACTTTGCTTTCTATTTAAAAAGTAAAAATAAAAATAAAAAAAATCATAAAATTAGTTATACTATGCACTTAGGAATATTGGTATTATTTCTTTTTCTACGATGATATTAGTCTAGAAGTCACACTTTATCATTTGAATTAAAATAATTTTTAAAAACTTAGGTTAATATGTAGGTAATAGTCATTGCATCTTTTCATACATATCTTGCATGGGCATCTATGATTGTATTGGTAATAAGTTTCAAAAATCTAGGTTAGAATACTTATTTTACAGATTCTGTGAGAATCTAGCTTAAAAGCCTCATAAGAGTGAAATATCTGAGTGATGACACAAGGGAGAAGTGTGCCGCCCCAAAATATAGTTCCAGCTATTAGCTGGCCGGTCTAACTTCCAGGAATATATCTTGAGACTTCATGCAAAAAGTATACAAAGCCTAGGACATCCTACAGGTCTAAACTTTAAACTTAAAAACGTTAAAAATACAAAATGAATCCAAAATACTTTTATTAACTATCAAAATAAAACACCAAACTCTTGCTAAATAAATAGCTTATGACATCATGTCTGAAATAAATAACTTAACATTGAACTTGTCTTTGGAAGAGAAAATAAATACTGTTTAAAACAAAAA
The DNA here is from genome assembly GCF_015680905.1 of Coptis chinensis. Classification (NCBI taxonomy): domain Eukaryota; kingdom Viridiplantae; phylum Streptophyta; class Magnoliopsida; order Ranunculales; family Ranunculaceae; genus Coptis; species Coptis chinensis. The sequence continues at coordinate 46,795,378 of NC_141456.1, forward strand.
CGCCTAAACTAAGAATTTTCTGGACACCAGATTATGCCAAGACTCTAAGAACGTGCTCCACATACTATATCGTGCTCACCTGGAAAAAATGATAAATAGGGGAGTAAATCAATGCGCCCAACAAGTAATCTCTAACAAGAACTATCATCCAAATCTAGTCAAAGAATACTACGACACTTACATATGTGTTAGAAGTACACACAAAATACAATCTAATATATTTACAATGATTTAACTGTAAGCTCACAATACTATCGTGTCACCTCATTGGTATGTTATTAAAGCTTATTCATGTCATCTTATTAATTATACTTCGTAGGAAAATAACATCTACGCCCTTGACTATACATATGGTATGATAATTGTGGTCATTCCATCAATTCCAAACCCCATATTCCCCTGGTCAAGTAATACGGCGGACTTATCCCAAGTTTTCATTTTATCGTCCATACTCACGCACGTATTTGTTTAGGTCGGTCACGTGTCAATTTCAGTCACTATAGTCCAAAACCATTCCATAGCCAATTCAAGATCAAAACTAATCTAAATACTTTGACCATTGTTTTGTACAAAAATTATACTTACAAATTTAACACGTATAATGGTCAGAGACACCAAGCTATTCAGCTTTGGTTTATAGAGGACAAGAAGACAACAAGCTATCCAGCTTTGGTGTACAGAGGAATATTCATTATTAGTACAAAATTAATAACACAACCAAACATACAAAGAATTTTCATGTGTATGATTAATAACCACAATGACAAGGAAAAATGCATATATTAAAAATTTCACTGTCCACATTATCCAAGTTTCTTTTCATGAAAGCAACTCGATATTAATAGTATTAGTAAAGGCTTATGCATTTAAAACAAATAGGAGCACAATAAGGAACAATATTAGAAACAAGCATGTACATATATCTAATATAATATTATATATATAACATGGAAAGGATACACAATTATTAACCTCCAGGAATTCAAATGGTATGCTATACACATAATTAATTGTTATTATATATCACATATTGTCATTTACTCATGTCAACATGCATATATCATAGATTCAAGGCATGGAATAAGAAAACAAAGATGAGGTCTAGCATATGCGTCACCATTCAAAGGACACCCACGTTGATGAACTAGGATAGAACATCGACAGTCAATACTCATATCACACAATCACAATACTCTTGATTTGTTTTTCATACTCAACAACATCTAATAAGATTTTACCACTACTAGAATATGGAACTAGCTTCAGTTACAACTAACAATATAACCATAAGCTAGGTTTATTAATATGATTTCATTAAGTTATGATTAACACTGTAACTTTACATAATATTTCTAAATCAATCGTACGAGAATTCAATTATAGAGTGGAATTCTAAGACTAGAAAAGGAAGGTAGTGCAAGTAGAGAAACTTGCCTGATCATCGACAGTCGGAAACTTGTCAGACAACTAGAAGCAAAAGGAAGATATATCTCTCTGCCTACTCAAAGCTAAAGCTTGCGACTCCAACTCCTGAGCAACCTCCTGTTCTTTCCTTTATTGTTTTGTTTTAATCTCTACTCTAAACCCTAAGATTAACATTTATCCTATCTCTTCAAGAGTTCTACAAAGTTTGGAGATTAGTAGTTCACCGATTAGGTTAATTCCTTTTAGCTCTAAATTATCACATAGGCTTGAGCCTTAAAAGAATATTAAAGACATTCAATAGGCCCAAAGCATTGTATTATTACACAAAAGAAAATAGGTTGTTACATTCTTCCCCTCTTAAAAGAATTTCGTCCCAAAAATTGTTAGAAAAATGGATTTGCACAAATCTATTGAGAAATGAATGAATAATTTTCTCCCAAGTTATCCCACTTGAGATGAAATGAGTTTCACTTGAAACAGTATGTAAAGAGAGAAAAACCTTTTCGAAAGGGTGCACTGGTTCAAAATAGTGCATTATGCCGAAAAGGTGTGACCTTTCGAAATAGGCACTGGTTCAAAAATGTGCTTTATGCCGAAAAGGTGCGACCTTTCAAAATAGACACTGGTTCGAAACAGTGCTTTATGCCGAAATGGTGCGTCCTTTCGAAACATGTGACTTTTCAAATTGGTGCCTAACTCTTTGAAAGAGTCATTGTGTTGTTTCGAAAAGGCATTTCTCACCTATAAATAATGGATGAATTTGGAGAGAAAGATTCACCAGATCACATAGAGTTATGATCTTTCTCTTCTCCCTCTGTTCTTAGTCAAATATTATGTTGTGTTTGCTGATTCTATAGAATTGAAGTGCTAGCTTTCTATTGAAGGAAATATGTTCTATCTTGGGAGACAGTTTCCCATCAACCTTCAAGCACCGTGAGGGGGAAACTCTGTCTTAAGAACATAGTGATCATCACTAGGATCAGATTTAATCATTAGTAAATTAAGTTCATTCGTTGAACTCAAAGGTTTGTTTGTTTGTTGAAATTAACGATTTGTTCATGATATATTTGTTATACCAATTTGATTTCTTGTTTACTTAACAATAAGTATATTTTTGGAATAAGTTTCCCTACAAACTTAAGACATATTTTTTTTCCTTGAATTAATTTGGTTGAATTAATTTTGGCTATACTTATTGGTTAGTACAAATGCACTAACAATTTTGAAGCGGATTTCATTCTTGCTTTATTGGTAAAGACGTTAGCGGAAAAGATTGTAATGTGGTAGAAAATTTTCTCACCATAGATACTGGATTTGACACATGGAATTGGTCCAAAAATCAGGTATGTCATATGTGAATTGGATTTCTTTGATAGCGCAAAAAATGGTATTTGCATAACCACAGGGCAGTTTCTTCTCATTGGTTAAAGTAGGGTTCGTTAATTAATTCACCTTAAAATTGTGAAAAGTTGTGAACAGGTGCAATTTTTTTTTCAAAGCCGTTATGTTGGCAATTATATTGTTGTTGTGCATAAGACGGTTCAAGGCACAAATTCATAGAGTCTAATGTCCTAACCACTAGACTTACTTAATGGATGACATGTGTAATAACAGAAAGCTTTTTAAGAGAAGTTTAAAGTAGAATTTAAATATGTCAGTACATTAGGATCTCTTTCAGTGTTTCATGGGACTTTAGCATGACGATTTCAAACTGAAGTGCACATGCTAACCTCTAAACGAAAGATTTCATATATATAAAGTTTTTGTAACTATTCCGCGTATTAGAGTATTGTTATTTTCTCCAAGTGACTTTCAAACCATATAATTTCTACAGGTAAGAAACAATATTCAAACGATTTGTATGTTCACTGCATTGTCTTCTTATGTTCAGTAGCATTTGTATACTGAGAACGATAAATTGGTTCCGCCTCATGGTTTGATAACCAGTAAAGGACATCAGAAGCAACAAGGTACTTTCGATGCCCACTCATTTTACCGGAGGAATCACAAAGTGTACTGTATTTCTATTTCAGAATAGAAATGACAACACTACCAGGTTCTCCTATTCATGTTGTTCCTATTTCATTTGCTAGACCTACTAGTTCGTTCAATGGTATGAACATTTTGGTCCCCGATGACGACCTTATGTTCATAGAGGTGGAACTCAACAACTACGAGTGTCTACTAGCAATGGTGAATATTGGTTAAACTCATACGTTAATCTCTGAGTATATATCCAAGCTTATTGGATTGAAACTCACAAAATGTAAAGGCTCTATGAGAGGCTTGAACCAAGAAGCCAAACCGGTAAAAGGACTCGCTTTGGAAGTTGGCATTAAGATGCACAACTGGCGAGGAAAAGTGGACATGATGGTAGCTCGCTTAGACCACTTTCAAGTCATTCTTGGAATGGACTTCTTGAAGCAAACAATGTGGTGGTAATGCCATACTTAGGGGGGATTATGATCCAAGATTCCAAGAATCCTTGCTTCATTCCAGGTGTTACGAATGGCGGGTGCTAAAAGGGTTCTAAAAGTATTTTATTATTTGTAAGATGTATGTGTTTTACTATTTCGCCAAAGAGTGCCAATAAAGAAAATTGCTTAAGATATTGTTTTGTAAGCATACTTGTAAGCAAAATTGAGGTCTTAGAAGTGTTTCAACACTATATGAATGATATGTGACATTCTTTAATAAGATGCCTCACTTGAAAAACATATATCTAAATGGTTTTCCAATTTATTGACTTTGTCATGGAAAATGGAAAAATATGGGGGATTATGTATCTCCTTGATTTAATCAATTTAAAATTGGAAATTTGTTGAAGCATTACTTAAAAGCTTTACATCAAATGTGGTGTTTTACTCAAGGAGAGATGCATAAATTTCAAGGAAATCCTCAAAACAAACGTGCATAGCGAGGTCCACTATAGAATCAGAATTCATAGCATTGGACAAGGCTGGAGAAAAAGCAGAGTGGCTTCGAAATTTTTTAGAGGATATTCCAAACTGGGCTAAACCTGTGACAGCAGTGTGTATACACTGTGACAGCCAATCTGCTATTGGTAGAGCACATAGTAACATGTATAACTGGAAGTCTTGAAACATACGTCGTAGACATTGATAAGGTTATATACTAAAAACATTACTTTTGTATTAACTCTAATTCTTTATATTTTGAATGAGAATCATATGGGAAAATGTTATGCATATTATATATGTTATTAGTTATATGCATGTGTCTAATACTTTATGTTGTAGATGATATGGTGTGTGTTGACAAATAGAAGATCATATCATCAGTACATTATAAAGTATAAGTAAACGTTCACAACCTAAATGGATTTGGACAAACCATTAGTATGGTTGTAGTATAATATGGTATTAGTCTATCTTGACTATAGGATTACACTAGTACACTTTGTGTGTATTGAACATGACCAAGTGAGGTTGTTTCTCTTTATACTGACTATATAAGAGAACAAACGCCTCTGTTATTATGGATGCTTGTCCTCTTAATCCGGATATAATAATGGCCACTTACATGCATTGTACATTGCTTTAAATCATCAATGAGTGAGATTCATTTATGAATCAACAAACTCGATGGATTGGGTAATGACATTGTATGTGAGGTGTGCTGTTGATTATAGAAGGAATCCGTGTCCCGCAAGAAGTCGGGCTGATGATGTCCCCTTGAGGAGCTCATAAGGATTGTCATGTAACCCTACAGGTAGATTTGATCCGACATGACAATGAGGTTGAGTGGTACTACTCAAGGACATAAGAAGTTGATTAATGTAGTTGTCATTAACTTGACTTAATCCACGGACATTCGATATCTTAAACACAGGGAGATCAACGAGCATATAATATGGAGCCTATAAATGTAACACGTAATTTGGGATTAGGGTGGTAGCGCAACAATGGCCTTTAATGGAATAAGCCATTTGTTGATAGACTTGGGTCGTGTGTTCTGGGCCAATATGGGAAGCTCAAGCCCGTCAGGAGGCCCAACCCTAATATCTCCTCATGCTCCATGTTGTAGCCTATAAATAGAAACCCTTCTCTCCTGGTCGAAATTCACTACTCATCTTGATTGAAAAGAGAGGCAAGGAAAGATAGATCCAAAATCGATTCTAGCTTTGTGAGAAAGAAGGTGGTTGGTAGATCGTTGCCCACACAACGTCCAATCTATTGAAATGAATACAACAGAAGATCAAGAGGTGGTTGCTGATTTTATAGCTATTGGATTCTCAGAGTTATCTTAGCCGATTCTAAAGGTAAATTTCTAGCCAAACCGTGACACCCCTTATTCCGCTGCGTGTGGGTGTTTTGTTGTTCATAGTAAATCATTCGGCGAAACCATAACAGTTCCTACAGACATAACACCGTTAGACAATTTCTCTCAAATGGAGTTCTCTCAATCGACTATGTAAGGTCAAAAGATAACATTGCGGATCCGCTTACAAAAGGTTTAACAAGAGAGCAAGTGGACAGATTATCAAGGGGAAAGGGCCTAAAGCCTTTAAGATAATCAACCAAGAGTCCTCATAATGGAAAACCAACCTAGTTGACTGGAAATCCCAAGATCTAGGTTCAAAGGGCCAACTGAATTATGTATGTGACTCAGTAAGCACTAGAGAGTAATATTATACTCTAACCCATTCTAATATAAGACAGTGCATAGCTGCCGTGAGACCAAGGAAAAGTCAAGCTTTTAATGATTTACTATATCTTGGAAAGTTATGTTATCCAAGTGGAGTATTGCAGGATACTCTTTATAGAAATCACCTATGTGAGTGTGAAGTGGGGCCACTTCTATGAGAATATTTAAAGGAAAATGTCTCAAAAACACTTTCTGAAACCAAGCAGTGTTCAAGGCCAAAATGAACACAAACGTGAAAACCAACAGTATTCCATAAGGTATTTCATGAAAATGATTGTCTAGGTTTATACAAATGGCTAACAGTTCAAGGACATTAATTGAAGTCTACTGATCGTCCAATTAAATCCGATCGTCTTTCACTAAGGCACGTTCAAGGCCTCCCATGCTACTTGACCTGATGCAATATCTTTTTATTTGTAAAAGAACAGAAATCCGATGTTTATAATAAAAGAAGCCAAATCTTCATTCATGTGGGGGATTGTTAGAAAAATGGATTTGCACAAATCTATTGAGATATGAATGAATAATTTGTCTCCCAAGTTATCCCACTTGAGATGAAATATGTTTCACTTGAGTACGTAAAGAGAGAAAAACCTTTTCGAAAGGGTGCACTAGTTTGAAATAGTGCATTATGACGAAAAGGTACGACCTTTCGAAATAGTGCTTTATGCCGAAAAGGTGCGACCTTTCGAAATAGACATTGGTTCAAAACAGTGCTTTATGCCGAAATGGTGCGTCCTTTCAAAACACATGACTTTTCAAATAGGTGCCTAACTTTTTCAAAGAGTCACTATGTTGTTTCGAAAAGGCACTTCTCACCTATAAATAGTGGATGAATTTGGAGAGAAAGATACACCAGATCACACAGAGTTCTGATCTTTCTTTTCTCCCTTTGTTCTTAGTCAAATATTATGTTGTGTTCGCTAATTCTATAGAACTGAAGTGCTAGCTTTCTATAGAAGGAAATATGTTCTATCTTGGGAGACAGTTTTCCATCAACCTTCAAGCACCGTGAGGGGGAAAATCTATCTTAAGGACATAGTGATCATCATTAGGCTCGGATTTAATCATTGGTAAATTAAGTTCATTCGTTGAACTAAAAGGTTTGTTTGTTTGTTGAAATTAAGGGTTTGTTCATGATATATTTGTTAGAAGAAATGGATGTTTTGTACTATGAACTTTGTTGCTTTTATCACTTTAGGCCAAGAACTTTTTTTTTTAGCTAATTGGGCCATGACCTTTCTTTTTTTTATCAAGTTAGACCACCATTACCATTCCGTTACTTCACATGCTTATGTGGCGTGCCGGATGTATAGGTGTCTAGCCAAATGCTCATGTGGCACTGTTGAAGTGCACACCTAATAAGCCAACTATTTTTACTATTTTTTTTTTTGTTACTAGAAAAAAGTGACGAAAAATCCCATGCCTTTTTTTTTTCTAAAATGCCACCAACTAATGTGGCCTATCAACACTTAATTTAATCTGATGGTCCTTGTTCATCTTCTTTATTTATCCTCTACCTTTCCAAATGAAACCAGAGGAATACTTCTCCTTCCATTAAGAAAGAGTTCATCTTTTCCAAATTCACAGCTAGTACCTCATTTCCTTTAACTTGAAAAATCGATTCATTCAATTCTTCAATTGGTGTTAAAATAGGTTTAAGCTCAATATTCAATCCAAGGAGCTCCGCAAACTCCCAAAGCCAGTTACCAGTAGCAACAAGCGAAGAAGCCGGAGATTTCCCAAGAGCCGGTGCTGGAATACCCAAAATACGGACTAAACTTGGTTTACCAGACACCCGAGTTGCGAAAGCTTGAAGAAGTGCTGCCCATTGAAGACTTTGAACTATTTCAAAATCAACAATGTGTATATGAGTAGTTGTCTCAATTGTTTCAAGAATTGCTTGATTTGTTGTTAAATGAGCAAACTTTGAGTAAGGGCAAGCATCATTTAAAGCTTTAATTTATAAGAAAGAACAAGCTCTTTTGAAGTCGTGTCGAATAACATTGCCAAATTTTTAACTGCTTTCAGTGATATCCGACTGTATAATGCTTCACTGAAATAAAATGCTACTCGTTCCACTGAATCACCCCGGACCGATACAGATTCACGGAGTTTATTTAACGATTTTACGGCCTTTGTAGGTTTGCTATCGGCTGTACGAGCACATAGAATGAGAGATTTGAGGAGAGAACTGGGGGAAGAGTCTGTTTCGGGTGGGGACTGAGTTTACACGAGGCAACATCTCCTAGGTGTCTATTCTAATAGCGCCACATAAGCTGCTATTAAGCCACATTGACATCCATTAGTACACATAAGCATTTGAAGTAACGGAAACACACCGGTGGTTTAACTTGATAAAAAAAAGAAAGGTCATGGCCCAATTTGCTCAAAAAAAAAGTTATTGGCCCAAAGTGATAAAACCAACAAAGTTCATGGTACAAAACATCCATTTTTTCTATTTGTTATATCAATTTGATTTCTTGTTTACTTAACAATAAGTATATTTTTGGAATAAGTTTCCCTACGAAATTTCGAAACAACACTATCCAAGGAAAAAAAATCCATATACTAACAATTCTAAACAAACAAAACAAGTTCTCTAAACTTTAAAATAAGCAAACCTTACATCTAGGTTTTAACTCACTCGATTCAATCAATATTATAAGATACACTGGAAAATGGGAGTATATTAGTATATGGGACCAATTTAATGTAATACTCAGCCTCTAAACATGAGGTACACTTGGATTATTTCAAAAGACATCCACCACATACGTACGCGTCAACCATCAGTACATACTCTCCATGATCACTAAACAGACAAACTCCAAATATGCCTCTGCTAGGGTGTTTCCCTTTATTTTTATTTTTTTTTTGCAGTAGCTACTATGACAAAATACTATCTCTTGATCTATAAGGTCAAGATTTAAAAAAAATATTCCAATTAAATATGGAACATACTAACTGCAATATATATATAATTTGAAAGAATAACAAACCAAAATAGTAGTTACACACCATAAAACATACTGATAACTGAAAGTCATCTACGAAAACCAAACTGAGTTAATACTAAACTAAAAAGTCAACTGACATACTCCATAACCAAAAGGATATCCTAACATGACAAAACATACTAATAACGGTTACCTTCCACCACTACTCCATTAGCACCCCCATCACAAGGTACTAAAGCATACACTCTACCCTCAGGTTATGGAGTAACCTGCTGCAATGGTATAGCTGCTGGAACTAAAGCCCCTGTCTCTGCTTGAACGACCCCATTCACCTGCCCCTGAGCTGGTACCTGTCTATATGGTTCTTCTCTTAATTTTCCACAAGTACTTGCAATGTGCCCCTTTTGGCCACAACGATAACACTATCGCTCCTCAATAGGTACATATCTTTCCCCTTGTTGTGTTTGGCTGTGAGCTTACCATCCTGTCCTCTGCTTTTTCCATGGTTGAGAATTTTGATCCTTACTTTCCTTATTCGACTATGTCCTTTCAATATCTTTTTATTTTCCATCATGAAGTATATGGTATAGTTCCATAGTGCGAGTGCACTCAACAACCTCATTATAAGTTCTGAATTGACGACCTTTCACTGCTTTCCTAAGCGGACGAATTAAACCATTTTCGAACTTCCTAGCCCTCCTTTCTTCTGAAAAATAAATATTTGTAGCAAATCAAAGAAGTTGCCTAAACTTTATGTCATACTCAGTCACAGTCAAGCTATCTTGCTCCAAAGTCATAAATTCTGTCACCTTTGCACCCCTAACACTCTCTGGAAAATACTGTGCATCAAACCTCCTACAAAACTCATTCCAAGTAATAATATTTGAGTCTTCTGTCCCTGAAACAGATTACCACCACTTACACGCATCTCCTAATAAACAATAAACAGCTAGGTTCTGTTTTTGAACCTCATTACAGTTTAAGATATGGAAAATCTTCTTCAAATCCTCTCTCCAATTATCAGCATCCCATGGATCAGTAGTACCATAAAATTTCTCTTGCTTCAACTTAATAAACCTTTCAACTATTTTCTGCCATGCCTCATTATCTAGTCCCTAAACTCCTGGTGCAATTACTCCAACTCCATTTTCAACAATAGGTGCCGCTCTAGTAAGTGGTGCACCAGCTCTCTCATAATCCTGAACTCTCTGAGTCAACTGAGCAACTGATGTAATCAAATTTTGTGCCCACTGTGGTGGTTGCTCAACGTTAGCCTTTGGTACATTGGCATTTCCACCAATGTCAGGTGCATTACCTCCTCATCCCTGCCGTGTTCGGGTACCTCTATTCATAACCATGATGTTCTGTAACATAATAATATTAGTCGCACATTACATAAACCACAACCACAACTTCTTTCGCTAAAACATAACGCTAACACGTATAAAACAAACCATAAATCCTATGGCATGATCTGAACAACTCTAACAAAAAAAAATTACAAGAGACTAACCAACAAACTCCCTAAAGAACCATGAACCTACGCCCTGATACCAATATGTGATGCACCAAAATATATTTCCAGCTATTAGCCGGCAGGTCTAACTTCCAGGAATATATCTCGAAACTTCATGCAAAAAGTATACAAAGCCTGGGACATCCCAGGTCTAAACTTTAAACTTAAAAACTTTTAAAATACAAAATGAATCCAAAATACTTTTATCAACTATCAAAATAAAACACCAAACTCTTGCTAAATAAATAGCTTATTAAATCATGTCTGAAATAAATAACTTAACACTGAACTTGTCTTTGGAAGAGAAAATAAATACTGTTTAAAACAAAAATGCCTAAACTAAGAATTTTCTGGATGCTAGATCATGCCAAGACTCTAAGAACGTGCTCCACGTACTATATCGTGCTCACCTATAAAAAATGATAAATAGGGGTGTAAATCAACGCACCCAACAAGTAATCTCTAACAGGAACTATCATCCAAATCTAGTCAAAGAATACTACGACACTTACATATGTGTCAGAAGTACACACAAAATACAATCTAATATATTTACAATGATTTAACTGTAAGCTCACAATACTAGCGTGTCACCTCATTGGTATACGATTAAAGCTTATTCATGTCATCTTATTAATTATACTTCGTAGGAAAATAACATCTTCGCCCTTGACTGTACATATGGTACGATAATTGTGGCATTCCATCAATTCCAAACCCCATATTCCCCTGGTCAAGTAATACGGCGAACTTATCCCAAGTTTTCATTTTATCATCCATAGTCACGCAAGTATTTGTTTAGGATGGTCACGTGTCAATTTCCATCACTGTAGTCCATAACCATTCCACAGCCAATTCAAGATCAAAACTAATCTAAATACTTTGACCATTGTTTTGTACAAAAATTATACTTACAAAGTTAACACGCATAATGGTCAGAGAAAAACACCAAGCTATCCAGCTTTGGTGTACAGAGGAATATTCATTATTAGTACAAAATTAATAACATAACCAAACATACAAAAAAAATTCATGTGTATGATTAATAACCACAATGACAAGGAAAAATGTGTATATTAATAATTTCATTGTCCACATTATCCAAGTTTCTTTTCATGAAAGCAACTCGATATTAATAGTATTAGTAAAGGCTTATACATTTAAAACAAATAGGAACACAATAAGGAACAATATTAGAAACATGCATGTCCATATATCTAATATCGAGAGGTTTGATGTTTGAGCCCTTGCGTCTCCATTAACACTTTTAAGATAGCTTGACAATTGGGGTTATGTTTTTCCAATAGGGACCATGTATGGGGCGACTGGGTGTGAAATAACATAAGTTGCTCATTGGATCCAGCTAGTACTCTATTCTTTTGCCATTTTTAGTTAAAAAAAAAGATAGGTGACTCTATTCTATCTTCTCAATCCTTTTTCTCCTTCCTTTTTGGGTAAAATCCTCCATTGTTTAACAGTGTGAGTTCCGAAAAGCTCTTTACTTTCTTCCTTTTCTTGTCAAATCCTTCATTGCTTAATAGTGAGAGTTCAGAAAAGGTTAGTCATATAGGCTTCTCAATCCCCAAGTTCCTTTTTCTTTCAGGTAAAATGCCTCATTGATTTACAGTGAGAGTTCTAAAAAGGATTGTCAAGGATGAATCTTTATGAGTTTGAGAACCCAACTCCCACGGCGGTGGTGGGCAACACGAGCGTTGTTGCTAGCACGGTACTCCCCAAGAGTTATGCAGATGCAACGAAGCAAAGCTCTCTGCTACAAGTGGTGATGAATGAGCTTCCACCTCCAGGACAGATGGGGGACTACCCCTCCATCACAATCTCTCCCTCCGCCTAAGAAAGAGTATTGTAGTATTTCAAATACTGTCTTATTGGTCGAATTGATCTGGTGGAGATGCCGCTCGATAAGGTCAGAAGCATAGCAAAGGAAAAATGGCAACCAACTGGGGAGTGGCTAATCACACCTATTGGTAGGGGATTTCTCTTCCTCTATTTTTCAAACGCAGAGGACATGAATTGAGTTTGGGCTCAGGGGTCTTGGAACATTGAGGAAGTCCCTCTCCGTCTAAGTTAATGGAGTCCCAACTTCAACCAAGATTTACAATGACAATCACATGCCTTGGTTTGGATTCGTCTGCCGAGGCTAGGACATGCAAGAATTCTGGGTGCTGGAAACTTTGCTTTCTATTGCACGAGGGGTTGGCTACCCAATGCAAATATATGAGAAAACTTTTCACAGAGAATATGGGTACTACGCAAGCATCCTGGTGGATGTAGACTTGTCAAGGCCATTACCATACCAGATATATGTTAAAACTCCATAATTTAATTTCTGGCAAACAGTGGAAGTGGGGAAGTTACCTAAAATGTGTAACCACTGCAAAATTGTTGGGCATTTAGTAACGGAATGCAAAAAGCTTAAGAGGGCTATGAGTGCATGTGGGAAAATTGTGGTCATAGACTCAACACCTCCTCCCACAGAAACCATACATCCCAAGAGGAAAAAGGGACACATGCATAGGCGAGAACATGGGGAAACAAGCTCTGAGGTCTGGAAAGTAAAGGAAGGTAGTGCCTCAGGTACGACAAATGGACCTGCAGTAACAATAGGTTCGAGGCACTGAACATAATCAGTGAAGAGGCTGAATGGGCTGCCAAAGAGGTTTTCTTTGATGCAATAGAGCCGCAAGTGGTCAATGAAACTATTGATGTGGATAAGGAGGGATCCTCGACTACACTTGTTATGGTGATTCATGATACCAGCGGTCATAATGTTAATCACACCATTCTACCAAAACCGGCAGAGCTGGAGAGAGAAATAATAAATGTGGAGGCAAATATGGTTCTTCATATGGTTGTTCATTAGGGTATTACATATGGGGAACAGGAAACATCAAGCAATATGAGCCCTTAACAGGTTGAATCAGAGCAAAATAACGCAGTGCTTAGTATTCCCCCACAGCCAAGAATTGGGGGTATGCAGCATGGAAAATTCAGAGTTAAATAAAGATTGGGGCTTCACTTCCAACAACTGGGCTGACATGGTAAAGGAAAATTTACCACCTGATAAGGAGGACAACCCAGCAAAGAAAAGCAGTTATATGCCTCAATGGAAGTTGCAAAATGCTTCTCCACCCAAGACAAAGCTTCAGTCTGGGGTGAAAGCAGCAAAAAAAAATTGAGGCTTGCCTCATTTAACAATAAACTCATCTCTTTTCCTAATGAGGTGCATCTTTTGGAATGTTCGAGGTATCTCGAATGATAAAACACAATCTAGGTTGGCAAAGCTTGTGAAAAAATGGGAGCCAGTTATCATTGGAATAGATGAACCTAAGATTGATCCCTCTAGTTTTTCTACAACTTATCTCCGCTCGTTGGGGCTTTGCACCCAAATTGTCCACAATAATAATGAAAATAGGGTGCCTAATCTCTGGTTGCTCTAGAAGAATGACTTGTTGGCTCCAACTCTACACATTCAATCGAACCAACACATCACGGTTGTGTCCTAGAATCGTTTGATCACTATCATCAATGCAAGCTCAGTGTATGTGAGAAAAAGGCAACTCTGGGTAGAGTTGAGCAGCATAAACTCTCAGTCTAGAACATGGCTCATTATAGGAGATTTCAATGCTTACCTTAGCCCAACGGAAAAAAAAAGGTGGAAGAACTCCCCTGTCTATGGCTATGTCAGACTTCAAAGCCATGGTAAGCACAAACCAACTGATGGAGGCGCCTCACTCTGGGTTCAAATTCACTTGGTGGAATAAACAGATGGGAGTGGACAAGGTAGTGGGGAAGCTGAACAGAGCATTTTACAATAATGAATGGAACCTGTTGCATCCAGGATAGAGGTACAGGGCTCTGTGTAAATTGTGTTCTGACCACTCACCCATTGTTGGTTGGACAATTACTATTCCAAGGCCCAGGAATGTACCTTTTAAATTCTTTAAGATGTGGACCACCCATCCAAGTTTAAAGGACCTGGTGATTCAAAGTTGGTCTGAGCCCATGGAAGGTCATTTAGTATTTGTGCTTACACAAAAGCTCAAACGCGCTGAAAGGCAAACTGAAGTTCTGGAATCACAATATATTTGGGAACTTGGGCACAAAAGTGAGAGAGGAATTTGAGTTTCTGGAGAATATGCAAAAAAAAGTTGGAGCATAACTTCAATGATGCTTTGTCTAATGAAATGATTAATCAAGAGAACAAAGTAGAGGGCTTACTAGAGCAAGAAGAATCTTTTTGGAGGTAGAAGTCCAAGGTTAAATGGGATAATGATCTGGATAAAAGCACAAAATTCTTCCATGCTTTAGCTGATATGAATAGGAATAAATCATACATCACTGAACTCAAAAACAAAGAAGGTGTGATTCTCACTGATCAAAAAGATATTAGAGAATTCATGGTGCAGTAGTATACTAAGAAACTGAAGAGGGTCGAGTTGCAGCTTGATGAAGATCTTATCAAGTTGATGCCAAGGTCTGTAACAAATGAGGATAATGAGAACTTGACAAGGATGCCTCCCCTAGAGGAAATCAAGAAAGCGGGTTTTGATTTGAATCAGATAGCTCACCTGGGCCGGATAGGTTCATAGGCCACTTCTTTCAAACTTTATGGGCCATAGTGGGATTGGACATGGTCAGAGCTGTACAATACTTCTTCATCAGAAGTCACATTCCAAGTAGCTTTAATGCAAACTTGGTAGTGATTCCAAAAGAAAAGGGTGCAAAACAACTGGACAGATACAGACTGATATGTCTGGCAAACTTTGGTTTCAAAGTCATTACAAAAATCTTGGCTTCAAGGCTGAATATTCTTGATCAGAGAATTGTCACAAAAGAGCAATATGGGTTCATTGCAAATCGAAACTCCTCTCAAGAAGTGGGGTTGGCTTCTGAGCTCATCAATGAGCTGAAAGTCAAGAGAAGAGGTGGAAATATAGGCATCAAGCTGGATATATCACAGGCCTTTGATTCTCTGGATTGGAATTTTCATAGTTATGCAGAGAATGAGATTTGACGGGAAACTAATAGGGTGGATACAGGGAGCAGTAGCAAACAATTCCATCTCTATTCTCTTTAATGCAGGCCCTATTGGATGTTTCACAGCAGAGACAAGGCTCAGGCAAGGAGACCCTCTTTCTTTGATATTATTTGCCTTTGTAGAGGATTGTCTGAGTAAGGGACTGGAATGGCTTTGTGTGAACAAGAAAATACAAAGAATGGTGATACAAAGCAACTACTCCAGCCCTACATATCTTATGTTTGCAGATGATATCTTCATCTTCTACAATGCAAGTAGGTGGCAACTCATTAATCTTATGGAACTCCTGGATTCCTACCAGTTGGCATCGGGATAGCTCATAAGCAAAGAAAAATGCAAGATTTTCTTGAGTCTAATGACACACAGAAGGAAGCAGGACATCGAGGAAATCATGGCCACAAAAAAAATATTTGGGTGTTCCCTTAACTGTAGGTAGGGTTACAAGAGCAACTCTAGCTCCTCTGGTTGACAAGATTAGAAAAAGGGCAGCTAGTTGTGGGCAAGAAAGATGCTATTCTTTAAGGGTCGTGTGGTTCTGGAAAAGCAAGTCCTTAATAGTATCCATGTGCATAATATGGCTATTTATAAATGGCCAGTGTCGGTGATCAAAGAATGTGAGGGCATTATTTGGAATTTCATTTGGAGTGGCAGCCCAGCAGAGAGGAAATTCATCATAGTAAAATGCCAAAAGGTTTGTCGGCTAGTGGAAGAGGGTGGTCTTGGTCTCCAAATGCTCAAAGACATAAATCTATATATGCTCATGAAAATAGCTTGGAATTTATTGAATGAAACTTTGAATTGGTCAGAGTTTATGAATGGAAAATACAGGAACAAATTGGGGGGTTGGTCGAGCCACAAGAGATCTATAGTGTGGACTGGTTTACAATGGGGCCTCAGAGAGATGGATACCCATCAAGGGTGGATCATCGGAAAAGGAAAGAATATAAGTTTATGGAGGGATAATTGGATAGGTGAGGTGATCATTCGAAACTTTATCCAGGACAAGAGGCATATGTAGAAACTCAAAGCACCTTTTAGCGCTTGCATCTAGGGGAATCATTGGAATTTTTCGGAACCTCTGAAACAAATTATTATCAATCTAGGGGTGGACATAAGCCAGCTACAACTTCCAGATCAGCACAGAGAAGACAGAAGAGTTTGGCGTCAATCCACTAAGGGCTTGTTCTCAGTTGGGTCGGCATATGAAACAATAAAAGAAAGGGCTAATAGGCTGTTGTGGACCAAGTTTCTCTGGTCAGCTGAGGTGATGCCAAGGATGCTTGGGACAGGTTGGAAAATTCTCCATGGTTCCATGTATACAGATGAGAAACTAAGGGGGATGAAATTCCAGATGGCATCTCACTGCTGTATTTGTACGATGGCAGAGGAAACACAAGTTCATATTCTATTTGAATGCAATTTTGTGCAGAGATGCTGGGAGCTCATAGCAAATAATATGCATCATCACTCAAGGATTACCAATAGGGAGGAAATGTTCATAAAATGTAGAAATGAAAGTCCTCTCTTATAGGATATGTGGAAGGCAACCGCAATTACTTGTTTGGTCGCTATTTGGAGAAATAGAAATGGGGTCCTATATGGCAGCAAGAAGTTGAGCATAAGTTTTGTCATGTTCCAAGTACGAGGAGTGGTTAAAATAGCTAATGACCATTCGAAGAAACATATGAATAACTCCACCAGAGACTTGGAAGTCTTGAAGGCTTGGAAGCTACCGGTCAAGCTAAGGAAGGCTCCATGCATCCTTGAATGCTATTGGGTAGCACCTCCAAGTAACTTGATAAAAGTGAATGTTGATGGTTGTTCAAGAGGAAATCCCAGAAACTCAGGTTGGGGCACGCTTCTTAGACAGTAACGGCAATGTTATTGGCACATATATAGGAGGTCTGGGTATTGCCACAAACTTTATAGCCGAGAGTTTCGCGATAGTGGAGGGCATCTCAAAAGCGGTGGAACTGGGATGGAAACTAATCTGGGTGGAATCCGACTCTACTGCGGTAGTGAAATCTTTTCAAAATGATTAGGTACATTGGCAAATTCGTGCAACTTGGGACAAAGTGAAAGGGCTAGCGGACTGGATCATTGTGACTAACACTTGGCGTGAGACTAATTTTGGTGTGGACATTTGCTCTAAAGAAGCAGCTAACCTGGCAAAGGGAGAGAAGAAGTGGTGGGATGGTAGGCCGTCATTCTTGCACAGAATCGAAGATATGAACACTACGTACTATAGATTTGTAAACTGAGCTTTGAGATAGTGATTTACTATCAATCCTATCTATTCTTTGTACTTGAAACCCTTTATTTTATTAATACACTTACCCTTAGCAAAAAAAAATATAATATTATATATATAACATGGAAAGGATACATAATTATTAACCACCAGGAATTCAAATGGTATGCTATACACATAATTAATAGTTATTATATATCACATATTGTCATTTACTCATGTCAACACTCATATATCATAGATTCAAGGCATGGAATAAGAAAACAAAGATGAGGTTTAGCATATGCGTCATCATTCAAAGGACACCCAAGTTGATGAACAAGGATATAACATCGACAGTCAATACTCATCACACAATCACAATACTCTTGATCTATTTTTCATACTCAACAACATCTAATAAGATTTAACCACTACTAAAATATGGAACTAGTTTCAATTACATCTAACAATATAACTATAAGCTAGGTTTATTAATATGATTTCATTAAGTAATGATTAACACTGTAACTTTACATAATATTGCTAAATCAATTGTACGAGAATTCAATTATAGAGTGGAATTCTAAGACTAGAAAAGAAAGGTAGTGAAAGTAGAGAAACTTGCCCAATCACCGACGGTCAGAAACTCGTCCGACAACTAGAAGCAAAAGGAAGATATATCTCTCAGCCCACTCAAAGCTAAAGCTAGCGTTTCCTACTCCTGAGCAACCTTTTGTTCTTTCCTTTATTGTTTTGTTTTTATCTCTACTCTAAACCCAATGATTAACATTTATCTTATCTCTTCAAGAGTTCTATAAAGTTTGGAGACTAGCAGTTCACCGACTGTGTTAATTCCTTTTAGCTCTAAACTATCACATAGGCTTGGGCCTTAAAAGAATATTAAAGACATGCAATAAACCCAAAGCATTATGTTATTACACAAAAGAAAATAGGTTGTTACAAGAAGTAAATTCCGAATAGAGAAATCACACGTCCACTTGCTTGATCAATATACCATATCCTAAGCGAGAATTTAGGCTCTTTTTGGATCAATTTATCCAAAAATTCAAACCTATATAAAATAATTATCCGCTAGTTGCCCCTCTGAACCTTTCTTTAGCCTTTCATAAACCACAAATCCTTTACCATTTATAAAAACAAATAAAAATAAAAATCAGCCTACCCATCTTGAACGAGTCTAAAAAATAAGATAAGATGAAGAAAAGAAAAAGAGAAAGACTTATGGAAAACCAAGAATTTGTTAGTTGTTTCAAAAGAAAAATGAGAAAAAGAAAAGGAAGTTTCCATCCAAAGAAAATAAAATAAAATAAATAGAAAGAAAATAAAAAGTTAGAACTCCAAAAACATAATCAAATGAGTTAAAAGCCAAAAAAAAAGGGTTAAGGATGGAAACAAAAGGTAGAAGCAAAGTAAGAACAAGGTTTTCTCTAGTTACATGTTTTGAAGACTATATTATATCAGACTTGTTTATTTGAATATCCATTTTCTTCTTTCTTAAACCATCACCTAATCCTCGCAACAACTAATAAAGACCTCTAGCTCAATTAGGAATAGGTTGGTGTATGTGATAGTTAGTGGCAGATGTGTTTGATCGACCTTGGCTTCCTTGGACATCATTGAGATTGTGAGTAAGAGTGTGCCCACTACACACTAGAGTGAGCAAAACTTAAGTGGAAAAATTAGAGTAATTTGTGTCTTGACACATTCCTTATGAGAATCTACCAAAGGACGCTATTCCAAAGGTTTCAGAAACGAACCGGTCATTGCATTTTATATCATAGTTTGATAAGCACCCAAAACTATATTATAAAACCCCGTAGAGACGTAACATTTCGGTTCATTTTGTGCTTAATAATCATGAAATAATCGTATTCTCTTGCTTTTGTAGGTTGGAGCAACTAACGTAAAAATGATGATAAAGCCAGGATTTAAGCACGAAATAGGGAAGCTTTCCGATTAAGCCCGTGTGAAGCCCAACAAATCCAGACTAAAGCCTAAAGACTCAAACAGTACAAAATCAAGTCAGAAACAGGATTACGTGCACAGAAGCATCAAACTTACGAAGCTCATATCTCTTGAACTAGGACTCCGAATGCGACAAGTGAGCTGCTCAGACGATCAGTGCGATGAACTCTACACATAGGCGGGAAGTTGTAAAAATGCTAAAAGACCGGACCGCCACTGGACACTGCACATGGACCCACTATGTAGGCCTGTAAGACTTGATGAGTCATCATGCAAGTCAAGACAAAGGTGCAAATAATTAGCACAAAATTGACACTTTGCATACAATTAATGAAGTTAGTTAGATTTAGGTGGTAATTATATAAAGAATGCAAAGTGTCAAAAGGGGGCTTAGTGTTTGGATAACAATGGAGTGAATGAGGGGGGTGTTTCACGTGGGAGAAGAGATAAAGCTCTCTTATGTATTAGGAGGGCTGTTTTGAGAGCATTTACTTCTCTCTTTTGGCTTTAATTTTCCATTCCTTGTCATGTTTAGTTTTTGTTTTTGTTTTATGTAAAAAAAGCTTGTAATAGTGTTAATGGGGAACACCTTTAGTTTTTTAATAAACTTTATCATTTTCTTTAGGTAAATCAATGTTTAGTTTTGCTTTTCTTTCTTCTTTTCCCTTATTAGCTTATATATTAGCTTTCAAACAATCTAAGGATCATGAGCTAAAACCCTCCAAGGTGGAAGGTTAATGATGCTCATGTGAGGATTCGTATATATCTTAGAACTAGGATTTACTACCTAGACTTAAGGACACATATAGCACACTACCCCAAAATAGTAGTGTCCGGCCAAACTTGAGGTCTGGAAATTAAGAAGGACTCGTGTGCGCCTCCCTTTTTATGCACCTGGGCTAGCCGCGCGCGTGGGTCTTCTTTAACCTCTTATTTTCATAGTTGACAGGAATATGTTGTATGAGTCCAGGAGTTGAGATGGGACTTCAGAGATGAAATTCCAGTTCAACTCCTTATGCTAGAGAAATGGACTTAGAGATGAGTTCATCTTGCTAGGGATCGACGTTCTATCCGTTTCAGGTTTGATATGAACCCAAAACGGCTTAGAGATAGTAGTAATCTGAATTTTAGGGAGTATAACAAGTCCTTGCATGAAAATCATGATTCTCTACTCTTTCTTTCTCTTTAAATTACAAGTTAAAACCTTAGTTTTTCCATTTTTCTACGTGTCTCGCATTATTAGTATCCGAAGTTGATTTAAAACACAGCAACTTTAGCTAGCAAATCCACAATAAAAAATTACTCACAAGTTTCCTAAGGAGCATAATAAGGTTGTCTCGCATTATTAGTATCTGAAGACACGTGAGTAAGGACTTGAGTCTACACCGAACGGAATCAAGAAACCAAATTTTTATACCGCAAAGTGTGGATATCGTAGTTCATTGTATATGTGTTTATCTTTAGATGATTTGATTATTATGCATGTATTAGCTTAGATTTCAAATCGATTATTGATTATTCATTGCTAGTGAGATGTATAGATATCTAAGATTAAATAAGGAAACATTATTTTTATTTCTTAGTCGTTGAAAAGTTTGTGACTATCTTCTCTGGAAAACTCTCATGAGGCTATAACTTGTCCACTAGGGAATTCCTAATTGCTTAAGGTCTTATTGCATATAGTCAATGCAATCGCACTCAGTGAAACGAGACTAGTTAGAACTCCATTTTTGGTCACTTATTTTAATTTCTCTTATTTGCTTAAGGACAAGCAAAATGTTATTTGGGGGTAATTTGATAAGAGCCTAAAATTGTAGTTTTAACCCCTTAATAGTATTACATTTATGCTAATTATATTTATAATAAATAAGAGTTAGTATTGTTTACGTACTTTTGTGTATTTCAGGTTTATGAATCAATTATGTGAAGAAATACGCTGTTTTTGAATGAGAAAGGAGTCAAATTGCTTACTAGAGAAGTTATGTGGTTGAAGCCCAAGTTTCAAGGAGAAAAAACCTTTTTAAAGCTTAGTCAAAGCTGGAAGTCAAAGTCAACTCGGGCAGAAAAAGAACATAAAAGTCAACAGAACTTCAGTAGGCCATATCTTTGGACTCAAACCTCATAATTGGGCCTATTATATGTCAAAACGACCGGCTCAGAAAGAGATTTTTAATACACTAGGCTTTGACCCTTTCAGAGTAGTAAAACTGGACAAAAAGAGTGTTGCAGTAAATTCTAGCAGAGAAACCCTTTTTTGACTTAAGTAATTAGGTTTTGGAGCTTGATTTAGTGGCCAAAACACAGCTCCAAATCTCATGCACGAAATTGTAACCTAAGACATTGCTTTATAAAGAGGTTTAGGGAAAAACAATAGCTCTCTCTCTCCTACCTCTTCCTCCATAGTTTAGAATAATTTAGGTTTTATGTTTTCTAACCTTAAACTCCATTAAAACACTTCAAGTTCTTAGTTTAATACAATTTCTTATTATTACTATGTATTATTCTCATTCTTATTTGTATGAATCTAATGAATCATAGCTAAACTTCCATTAGAAGGGTTTGATTGAAGCTTTGATGAGGACTTGATATATTAGTGTAGAGTAGTTGCTAAAAGAGTTTCAAGCCTAAGTTTCTCCACTTAGACATAAGTAGAATTAACCTAGGCTAGAGTTTAGTTAATCCGCCATGAGAATGGGTTTAAACTTCCTCTCATATTAATTATTATATGACTAGTGATGCCATAAGTAGTTAGGGATCATTAAAGGCCTAACCTTTATGTTTGAACGTAAATATTAGGGTTTGCAACAAACTCTATGCTAGCATGTTAGGTATTAATCAAGGTAGATTCATACTTCCTTTATTTTCTCCTTCATATTCATTATTTTATATTTAATTGATTTAGTTTAATTTAGAATAGATTCAATCCAACGTTCACTATATTAGTTATATTTATAAATCATTACTCTCACGTTGTTAAATTGTTTGCCATGTGTTGAATTAGTTAAACATCTAAGCAATTAAGACTGGAACGGATTCTTTACTCTAATTATATCGCATGATTAATTGAGAGTAAAACTTTGATTTAATAGTAATAATAATATAGTTTACTTGATCTTCCTAGTGTTATTTAGCATAAAGTAGGGTAAACTATTGTATTTACAGTGATCACCAAATTACCACCAATAGTGGTACAATATCCAGAAGTAGATCGTCGATCAGATTTACAGCCTGCATCGTCAGCATCAGTCCACACCTTGACCCGAGAATGACCATTATCTCGAAACAAGAGGCCATGTCCAGGACTTCCCTTGAGATAACGGAGCATACGAATAGCTGCCTAAAGATGAGGAAAACACGACTTGTGCATAAACTGACTGAGAACTCCAACCGCATATGTAATATCAGGGCGGGTAAGAGAAAGATAGAGGAGTTTCCCAAGAAGCCGCTGATACTGACCAATGTCTTCCAACAACTCCTCATCATAGTTGGCTAGGTGATGGTTCTGTTCAATAGGTGTCTCGGCAGGACGACATGCAAGTTGCCCTGAAGCAGAGAGAAGATCAAGAATATACTTTCTCTGACAAATAAAAATACCAGAACTAGAACGAGCAACCTTAATCCCAAGGAAGTAACACAGGGGGTTGAGATTTTTCACCTGAAAGCGGGTACAAAGATAGGATTTCAGGTCACTAATACCTTGAACATCATCACCAGTAATAACAATATCATCCACATAAACAAGCAACACAACAATCTTCATACTAGAGTGTCGAAAAAATAAGGTGTGGTCAACTTGACTATGAACATATCCATATGCGGTCGTCGGGCTGCATCAAATGTATCAACGTGCCCATGTGCGATGGCGAGGAGACTGCTTAAGCCCATAGATAGACTTTTTTAACCAGTACACCAAGACCAAAGTAGAAGAATAACGGAAACTAGGTGGTGGAGACATATAAACCTCTACTTCTTGTAAAGCCCATTATTTTATCTCTGAGAATATACTATACGAAGAGATTCCCAAATAAAATATGCAGTGTTTGTAAACAAATAGCCAGTAGAAATCGTTGGTTGCATAGAATTAATCAACCAAGTCCTCACCATAGAATCATCTGAGAACCACTTAGCATACTTCGGATCAGTTTCTGCAGGTGCCTTTTCTGTGCCCAGAAGAAATCTTATTTTTCCACGACCTCCAACAAACAGGTTTACAGACTGTGCCCATCGAACATAGTTCAAGCCATCTAATAGCTATGAGGTAGCTTTCAAATTCGGATTATCATGAACAGGGTAGAAGGACTGGACATCTTCACCCGTTCCAACTGAAGTAACAGTCAAGATAGCAGACACATCACTAGTAGCCATCTCGATTAAATAATTACCTAAAAAATAATAAACAGGTATGAGATTCAGATCAACATCTATTGCATCTCGCGACTAGTTATAAAAAGAAAAAACAAAAAAAAAGAAAAAAATGTGGAAGCTTAGGTACGCCGTTAGAAAAATAAGAGAAACTGAGATGTACGTCGTTAAACAAATAAGAGAGAAAACTGAAAGAGTGGCAGCGTGAATCAGTCCAAAAAATGAAATCAGCGAGAGTACGGAATAATTATAATTTGCCTTAATGGCTCTGATCCCATGTAGAAAGTAATTTAGGGAAAAGTTAAGTGAATGAAAGAGCTCATCACTTATATTTATAGAATCATAATAGAAACCCTAGAAAAGGTAATAAGGTAATTACAGAAGTAATATAGGAAAATACAATAATAGCCATGCATCCTAAAATACTATTATTGATAGGGAACTACACTTGTTCAGAAAAGCTGCAGCCAAAGGATATGTTTCAATTTTCATTACAGGAACAACAACTTGAGTGAAAAACCACCGCGTAGTGAATAAGTGCTTGTTTGCAGAGTTCTTACTCCAAACCACTTTCAACCATTTCATTCAAACATTTATTTGCATATGAACTGAATAAGCTGATTTAGTGACAGCACTACTTTATCTTCATCAATAATATAGTTGCTAATGTGTGTGTTTAGAATCCAATTATTGGTTTCAAATTTCAATTATTTAGGAAGCATAAATGGTGATTACTTTATTCCTATTAAGTTAAACAAGTTTCTGGAAGAGGAAAGTAAATATTGCTTTGGTTTAGAAACTTTTGATCACCTTGTATTAGTGATCAAAAAGCAGAGATTCCTTGATTTTTCTCCGTCCTTAAGTTTTAGTTTGTTAAAATAAATTTTGGTTATGCAGAGCACACTCTTACTGATCCTGGCTTTTGGTTGTACTTTTCATTGGCCAGTTTGTGCAATCGTGGCAGGGCCGACCCTGAACTTTGAGGGGCCCAAAGCGAGTTTCTTAAAATGGGCCTATATTTTTGAAAAAAAACAAGTTTTTTATACAAGGGGGTCGTGGGCCAATGTTTGAGTGGACTGGACTGCACATAATTTGACTGGACTGAACAACCTTTAGATGTGGCCTAATGGGTATAAGATTATACTTGGGGGCCCAAATTTTTACCAACAAGTTGGGGGCCCTAGGTGGCTACCTAGTTGGCTTGCCCTAAAAGTCGGCCCTGGTTTGTCGGGGTGGTGGTTGTGTTTGTAGGGAGGGAGATATATTATATTCGTCGCCAGATCATAAATGGGCATTCCTAGGGAGACCGAGCCAAGGAGTTTGGGTTGGGGGTATCCTAAAAAAATTTGGAGGGGTGAAACCTTATATATCGAGGAATTTTTGTACTGATTGTAGTGTAATTTCTTGGGTTTTCAACACCCCCAATCTCCATCCTTGGGCATTCCCATTTGATCAATTCTGTCCCAATCGTGCTACTATGGTCAAGTCCAAGTTCAGTGCTTCAGTCTGCTCAAGAGGCTTTGGCTATTCATTGTCGCCCAAAAGATAGCATCACGAGGCCAGCTCCCCAATGCTATTCCTCTTTCAGCACAACCCAGGTGGTTCATCTTTCTTCTTATTATGCCCCATATCCATAATGCCCCCCCACCCCACACACACACACCCACACACCCACCCACGCACCAACCCACACACACACGCTACATGCCATATGGTCTCTGTGTGCCTGACTTGATATCTAACTTGATATACCATCTGGAAATTGCATACTCCTTTTGCTTTTGATGAAAACATTGTACTTCTTACCGAAAAACATTCTTTCTCATCAAAGATTACTTTGGCTTATAATGTTCTAGACCTCTTGTTCATGACAAAGTTTCAACTGGAGCCTATTAGACTGCCAACTTCCTTGGCACACCAGTTTCTTTCAGTCTCCTATTTATGATTCTAAGGGCATCACCAATGGGACCTTGATATGACCCTCTATCTTCAAATTTAAGAGAACAATACATAAATGGGCTTCCAATGCAGCCTCTATATTGGCCTTTATAGTTACCATCATTTAAAACTGTCTATTTCTATCACATTTATAAAGGGTCCGGTCCGTTCCGTGAGATAACACAAAAATTGGTCATAATAATTTGAGTTGAGTGGTAGTAGTGAAGTTGGTTAAAGTTGCTTATGTATTGGGAAATATCCCAAACATTTTGTACCAAATTTAAAAAGAAAAATAAATCACAATAAAATGAACCCAGAACCTAGATTTAAAGTTAATTTTAAAGGTCAGCATTGTAGGACACAAAATATAAAGGTCTTCTATATCCTTTCTCTCCTTATACATGTCTTCAAAACGCTGATGTGGCCCTCTATTTTGAGGGCCTGCATTGGTGATGCCCTAAGGGTAAACATGTATACAATTTCATTTATTTCCTATCTAACTTCCCTCCAGCATAGATCAAGCTTCCACCATCTTCCCACTCTCATAATCATTATTTCTTCTCTTGTTTTGCAAAGAGTCTCAAATATCTGTGAGACAATGTTTTTTAATCAACATAGTTGAGATGTTCTTATTCTATCATATCAATTGAAGAACTAACTCAAGCCGATTGTAAAGATAGATGCCAATGAGATGAGGCCAAAAGGAATACATTCATCACGAACATGGTATTTGGCAGACCAAGAGAACAACTCTGAGTGATCAAGTAAGTTGCCTTTGAGTAGAGTTTCATACAATATATTGTTCTACATACTTCTAATTTACGTAGGGAAAGCTGGACTATGCTAATCAAACCTTTCTTTGTCAGATGTGCACTAGACAGATTTTTCAGTATAAACAAAGTGAACATGATAGGGAAATTACTTACCTCTTTGTTTGGGATTGAATTGTATTGACTATCATCCAAGATAGGATTCATTTTGTTAGGTAGCAATTCGCAAGATGTCTGTTGTTTTCAGCACTATTTGTTTTTCATTCATAGAACAAGGGGCGCACGCGCCTATGCCTTGAAAAAGAATTTATTTTTTTTTTCAGCTTTGGCAAAACAACGGTACTGGAAGTTGGAAAAGTAGAGGGCACACGCGCGCTCCAATATGCCTTGCCCAAGGCGCGCACACGCTCCACCACATTCATAGAGGCTTTGATCTTTTTCGATCCATCATAAAAACATAAGTTTTTTTTTTTCTAAAGAACTTAACCTAGCCAATACTAGAACAGAGACAGAGATCATAAGAGTGAATTCTAAGTGAGTGTTTGAGTGTTCCTTCTTTGTGGGTGAATTGAGAGCTCTTGTAATATGTTACTTTATGCATCTAGTAAAACTTGGAACTCACCGGTGGACGTAAGCACATTGTCAAACCACGTTATATCCGTGTCTTGTGGTTTGTTCTCTTTTACATTAGTGTCTTTACTTTATATGCTTGTTAGTTGATATTGAGAAGTGTTGGGATAGTACTTGGAGGGTGTTAAAGTCTTGTCTTGAAAGAAAGATCAATCCTTGTGTAGGGTTGATCTATTTGGAGTGAATAGCATTGTTTCCGCTTTAGTTATTCACATCAATTGGTATCGGAGCACAGGTTTACGACCTAGAATTTTGAGTTTTGGTGAAGAACTACAGTGCTCAAAATTTGTGAAGACAAGGTGTTCGATAAAATTTCCAAGTGAAATTTGTTTGGGTTATTATGTGTGACTTAAAAAATGGCTCCCAAGACGTCAAATGCTAGGTTTGAAGTAGAGAAATGTAATGGGAAGAATAACTTTGGGATTTGGCAAGTCCAAGTAAAGGACATCCTCATCCAACAAGGTTTAATTGCACAAGGACTTAAAGGGGATTAAATCAAAGGAAGCGAATATAAGTGATAATGATTGGGAAGAGTTCGATCTACAAGTGATAATACAAAAATGCAAGCTTTTACTCTATCTTAGCTAATTTAACTAGGAAGAAGTAAAATATGCTATTAGTCATGATCAAAGTTTCTACTCTCAATTATCATGCATTAATTTGAGTAAAGATTCGTTCCACTCCTAATTGCTTAGAACGTAATAATTTCACTAACTTAAACAATTCAACAATATTAATGAGAGCAATGTTTTTAATAAGAATAATATGTGGGAATAACTAATTAGGATATTCTAAATTATACTATGGCAATTAAATACAAAGTGTGAATGAGAAAATGGGATTAGGGAGATTTGATATCCACCTTGATTAGTCCCTAATATGCTAGTATAGATTTTTGCAAACCTAATCATTATGTTTTCACACAAGGTTCAACATAAAGATAGGTATTTTCATCCCTAATTATTCATGGCATCTTTAACTAACTAATAATTAGCATGAGAGGAAGTTTAAATCCATTCTCATGGATGGTTAATGATCTGAACTACCCTCTAGAATTAAAACTCTTAAAATAATAATTCTATACTAACACATCAAGTCTTCATCAAAGCTTCAATCAAACCCCTCTAATGGAGGTTTAGATATGAATCATGGGACTATCATGAATAAAAGAATAAGAATAAGAAGACATAATAGAAGCAATATAACTAACTTGGAATTTATTAATGGTAGCTAGGCTAATAAAGAATAATTAGGTTTAGACTAAAGAGAAGAGAGAGAGCTAATTAAAATTAAACTAGTGAGGGTCTTTTTTTAGAGTTTTGCATTAGTCTTCCTTATATAGGAGAGGGTTAGGTTTACAATTTCGTGTATGGGCATTGGAGTTATGTTTTGGGCCAACAAATCAAGCCCAAAACCTAATTACTTAAGTCTAAAAAGGGATTCTCTTATGGGAATTACTACAATAGCCTTTTTTACTATATTTATTGGATCAAGTCCTAGACCATTAGAAATCGCTTTTCGAGCCGATCGTTTTGAAATATAATAGGCCTAATTCCGAGGTCTGAGTCTAAAGATACGGCCTACAGAAGTTCTATTGACTTTTCTGCTCTATTTCTGCCCGCGTTGACTTTGACTTTTCAGCTTTAACTAGGCTTTAAAAATGTTTTTTCTCCTTGAAACTTGGGCTTTAACCATAGAACTTCTTAGCAACTAACATTTGCTCCTTTCTCTTGCAAAAGTGACATATTTCTTCACATAATTGATTCCAAGACTTGAAATACACAAAAGTACGTAAACAGTACTAACTCTTATTTATTATAAACATAATTAGTCTATATGTAATGTTATTAAGGGGTTAAAACTACAGTTTTGGGCTCTTATCAAACCACCCCCAAACAACATTTTGCTTGTCCTTAAGCAAAGTGAGAAATTAAAATAAGTGACCAAAAATAGAGTTCTAACTAATCTCGTTTCGCCGAATGCGATTGCATTGACCATATGCAATAAGGCCTTAAACCACTACAAATTCTCTAGTGAACGAGTTATGGCTTCGTGAGAGTTTTACAGAGAAGATACTCACAAACTTCATTTATACCACAACGACTAAGAAATAAAATTAATGTGTCCTTATTTATTCTCATATATCTATACATCTCACTAGCAATGAATACAGAATAATCAATTCGAAATCTAAGCTAATACGTGCATAATATTCAATCATCTACGAATAAACATATATATAATGAAATATGCTATAAAATGCAATAACAGGTTCGTTTCTGAAACTTTGGAATATCGTCATTAAGTAGGTCTTCACAAATATGTCAAGACAAAAACACTCTGATTTTTCTACTTAAGTTTTGCTCACTCTAGTGTGCAGTAGGCACACTTTTCCTCACAATCTCAATGACGTACAAGGGAGCCTAGGTCGATCAAACACATCTGCCACTTATTATCACACTAACCTATTCCTAATTGAGCTAGAGGTCTTTCTTAGGTGGTGCGAGGATTAGGTGATGGTTTAAGAAGGAAGGGAATGGATATTCAAAAGGACAAGTCTGAGAAAATAGGATCTTCAAAATATGTAACTAGAGAAAACCTTGTTCTTACTTTGCTTCTACATTTTGTTTCCATCCGTCGCTATTTTTTTTTTGTTTTCTTTTGGCTTTTGACTCCTTTGATTTTGTTTTTGGAGTTCTAACTTTTATTTTTTTTTTATTTATTTTTTTTTTCTTTGGATAAAAACTTTTTTTTTTTATTTGAAGCAACTAACAAATTATTGGTTTTCCACAGGTCTTTCTCTTTTCTTTTATTCATTTCATCTCTATTCTCAGACTCATTCAAAAATGGGTAGGTTGATTTTATTTTTATTTTGTTTTTTTAAAAAGGGTAAAGGATTTGCGGTTTATGAAAAGGCTAAAGAAAGGCTTAGAGGGGCGACTAGCGAAAAACAATTTCATATATGTTTCAATTTCTGGCTATATCGATAATAAAAGAGCCTAAATTTTCGCTTAGGATATGGTATAGTGATCAAGCAAGTGGACGTGTGATTTCTCTATTCGGAATTTACTTCTCTCTTGTGTCATTACTCAGATATTTCAATCATATAAGGCTTTTTGGCTATATTCTCACAGGATTTGTATAATAAGTACTCTAGCCTAGATTTCAGAAACTTACTGTCAATACAAACATAGATGCTCATGCAATATATTTATGGAATGATGTAATGACTATTATCTACATATTAACCTACGTTTCTAAAAACTATTCTAATTTAAGAGCTAACATGAAACTTCTAGACTAGTATCATCACAGAAGAAAAAATAATACCAATATTCGTAAGTGCATAGTATAAATACTTATTATATATATTATATTTTTTTTCTAGAAAGCAAATGCATATTATACATATAATACTAATAGGTGCATTAAATTACGCGTGTTTCCCAAACAAAAACATGCTTTGTCCTCAAAATATAGAAATAAGAATGATAGAAAATACCATGGAAACGCGAGAAAATTTTAGAACACCTGCAAAACAAATTTAGAACATACTAATATAGGTAAAGAAAAACAAACACAACTCCTATAAGAGTTCTATCCATTATGGGAATAACAAAAATTAAATTGCTTGGGACATAAGCAAACATTAACAGAAAGTAAAACTTACCTCATATCCAGCATTAAGCGTTGTCCTCCTCTTCTATAAAGAAGTGAGGTTCCTTTGCATCCTGCCAAGTCATGATAATTTGTCAGGCCTCACGCCATTTATCATCAACCCATGCTAACCTATTAAGCGTTACTCGATCTGATGGGGTGTAAGGGGCAACCCAATGAGGTTGTAGCCTCCACCTCGGCCAAGTCATAGCACGAAAAGAGCATACAATGCAATTGGTGGGTCACATAATGTTAACCCCAACCCAATCCATGTAGCGGGTATAGAAATCAGGAAAGAAACATAGCATGATGCGGCAAACCAAGACAGGCATAAGAAGGTACTTATGCTTCATACTATGGGCTCGTGTTAAACTTGACACTAAGGTCTGGGGAAGGCCTTATAGCATACTTCCCTCAGCTAAAGCAAGGAAGATGTCACCAGCGGTGTTATTCGCAGAAGAAAACCGCCATTACCCTAAGATATTCAGCATGATAAAGAACATGATAGTGCCTACGTTAAAGGACATGCTACCAAGGGCTACGTTATATTGCCCTTGGTCCTCTACACGAGAAATCCCCGCCCCATAAGTCTCATGGACATACTCATAGTTATAGAGGTATATATTATTAGACATATAGCCCCATGAGTTTTGGGGAGCAGGCATAGCCATTCCAACAGCAAAGGCTACTAAAAACTTGCTGAAATCCATTGTCTTATCATTAATGGTGACAGAGAACAGTTGTTCCCCATCTAGTCGATAAAATAACTTTCAATTATCATAGAAATAAATAGTAAGTTTAGGATAATAAGAGTCATCAGCACTTACCAAAGATTCTGCCATCTTGACTGCACAATCCTGTCGTGGAACTAGTATCCATAGGTGTTGCTCTCAAGCAATTCTTCGAAGGACTGCTCCGGTATAATTATAGGAGATTTCATATCAAATAGTCACAGTACTGAACTCCTTAAAGTGCTTGCAGAAAATTCCAGAAAAAGGAACTGATGGTACGTTGAGGTCAGGGCGCGTGCGCGCTTGGAATAACCTTTGTCAGAGGGCGGGTGTGCTCTCTTCTAACAAAAGAAAATTCTGCGATTCTGAATATCAGCGCGGGCGCGCTCTGTGTTAGTGCAATTAGGGGGCGTGCACCCTTTGAGTAAGTCTTGTGTGATGAAAAATAATGGTGCAGAGTGAAGTCTAGAGCGAACCATGTATTTATATAACACAAGTTTCTTAATCTAAGTTCCACAAGTTGCCCAAATTGTTAAGGCAAGATGATGGAAAAAGAAAATTTCTAAATCCATAGTAGAAATAGGCGAGATGCAGAGTCCAGAGTCAAACCTATAGATTTTAGGCTAGAATTAAAAAAAGTAAGCACACAATTTCTAATCCTTAAGGTTGCACAAACCAAGAGTAGCTAATTTTAGCGACACCCTATTGGCATGGCGTGCATACAAACAATAGTTATCAAGCAGGACAATAATTTCGAATAAAAATGTGGATATGATAACGACATTGCTAAACAAATAATGCCACCCCCAAACAAGTCGGAAAGGTGGGATTCACGAAAAAAACATAGCATACGCCGAAAATTAAACCAACTTTAAATTTAAGTAATAATCAAATATAGAATTCAATATTAACTACTTAACTAACAACTGGGAATAAAAATTCTACTAAAACAAGGAAATATTCTTAAACATAATACAATGAAACTAGCCACGAGATGAGGAAGTGCAAGAGCCATCTGTCCTGCGTCGACGATGCTCACGCCTTCTAGAGTCAGCAGAAGAAGAACCATCATGAGGTGGCAGGATTCATAGAACTTCTTCTTGAAACTTGTGTTGTTGCTCCATTAAAATATCTATGGCTTCCTAACGCTCATTATTACTCTGAACGAGAGTCTCCATGTTAGCCTGGAGATCCAGGTGACTATCACCTAGCAACTAAATATTGTTCTGAAGGTTAGCCTGGTTACGTTGGATGTTACTTTGCCTAGTCTGGATAGCCTCACAGAGGTCACTAAGAGAACGTTGGCCTGTACAAATTGTCACATACTGGTTATAGACAGTTCGCAGGCCATGATGAAGTAACAAGGCATGGGCTACATCCGTAGTAGCCCTTTCCGAAGCTCCTATATCAAAATAGGCTGTATCTTCCTCCTCTTCCTCATCCGATTCCATCTCAACAGCCAAAACCTCAGGCAAATTCCACTCCTTCTAAATACACTCTCTATAAATACGTGCATTCTCATACACCTTCAACTTAACCTTACTCGACTCCAGAACACATCCCCAAAACAACATAATCTTCGTGATTAATGTAAGGAAAGCTACATTAAGTGCACCAACTGCTATAATCTCATGTATCATAAATTCAAGGATGCAGAACTCATACTTCTTATTCTGAAAGATCCAGAGAATGTGCAGACAACTCTCATTGATGTCACTGGCTTTTGTGGTGGCAATCACATTCTTACCAATCCACTGAGCCACAGCCAGCTGGTTTCTTCTCAGGGACGTCTGGCGAACGCAATGCGAGCCAGGATTGTAATGTCCTTCCAGCACTGTCTCCATTATTAATGTACCGATTCCACCAAGCTGAGATTCCTATGTGGTGACTATGATATGTCTTTGCTTAAAGCCAGTAATCTCAGCCAACACTGTTGTAGTCAACTCCTTTTGACTACCATTCACCTCCACAAAAAACCTACAACCGTTAATCACCCTCTTCTTATAAAAAGAGAGCACCAAATCCGGGTAATAAAAATCATCCGTAGAATACCACAACCCTTCCCACTTCCTAATACACATTTTGGTATCGTAGAAGGGTGCAAACTGTGGAGCAGTAAAAACTTGCTCAGGAAGAATTTTAGGGGTTTTAGGAGCCATCGAGATCTGGATTTGAAATTTGTGGTGAAAATAAGGTGTGGGATAGTGAACTAATCAGTCGGTTTAAACTGGAACTGGTGTTGTGTGGAGGTTAGGGCGTGGGTGCGCTCAAATTTGTCTGGCCCAAAAGGCGTGCGCGCTCAAGGTTTTCTGGGTTCAAGCGGTGTTCTTGAGTATGGAGGTGAAAAAGAAAAGAAGAAAAAGCATGGGGTTTTTTTTTAAAAAAATAGGAAGTCACGTGCGGGGCACGTGACCGCGTAGGGTTTTAGAATTTTGGGCCCAAGTCCAAAACAAATTTGTAATACCCATCCTGTCTTACGCCTCATATAACTTAAAACTAAAATTCCCAATTCGTTAATGGTTCAATTTTTGCAAATGAGCTATGAAAACGATCAGTAGAGAAATTACAATCCAATGATCTATAATAAACTCAAATCTAACCGTGGTTGACATATAAGAAGATGGAAAGCACATTGTAATGTGTGAATGTCATAAGTTATGTGATCAAAAGAAATCTAAATTCATAGATAGTATCAACCCGAATAAAAGTACGACTAAACAGCATAAACACAAAAAATGGGAAGTTGAGCAATCAAGAATAAAAAGACCAAACACCCCACCTCCAAACAAATTATTGAAAACAGGGTTTAGAAAATTTGTTTAAAAACGTAGGTCTTTTAAAGTCAGATTCCCGAGACTTGCTAGATTACTATTTATAGGGTTTTAATATTTTTTTTACTTTTTATGAAAAAGGTTTAATATAAAAGAAAACAATAAAGTAATAAAGACGTAAATCACTCTATAGAGAAACATGACTCAAAAATGAGAAAACATACAAGAGTGAAAAGAGTGAATTACGTTAAACGTGGACTTAGGATCCGGTACTTACAACCACACACTCCAAAGGAAGAGCCCGGTTACCTTAATGGTGCACTTACCAATATATGGAAATGAAAGGAAATACACCAAATATCAAAGGTCAGTCCTCATAGACAGGGTCCTTTAAAAGGACATTCTCCACATCTGGGGACATTAACTTGTGAAAATGTTTAAACCA
The DNA here is from genome assembly GCF_015680905.1 of Coptis chinensis. Classification (NCBI taxonomy): domain Eukaryota; kingdom Viridiplantae; phylum Streptophyta; class Magnoliopsida; order Ranunculales; family Ranunculaceae; genus Coptis; species Coptis chinensis. The sequence continues at coordinate 46,830,529 of NC_141456.1, forward strand.
TTGGCCATTGACTTGAAAGGTACTGTTGTCCTTGGGATTTACCAAGGTGATTGCCCCGTACGGGATGACTTCAGTAACCTAAAAAGGACCAAACCAACGGGTTTTTAATTTCCCTGGGAAAATATGCAAACGTGAGTTGCAAAGCAAAACCTTTTGACCAACTACAAATTCTTTATGCAAAATCTGTTTATCATGAACATGTTTCATGTTAGCTTTATAATCCTTCGAGAGATCATAAGAATCGTTACGGATTTCTTCAAGCTCATTTAATTGCAATTTGCTCTTAACACCCGCCTCATCAATATTGAAGTTCAGGCTTTTTATAGCCCACATAGCACGGTGCTCCAATTCAATGGGTAAGTGACAAGGTTTTCCAAACACAAGTCTAAAGGGAGACATTCTTATAGGAGTTTTAAAAGATGTCCAATACGCCCATAAGGCATCTGTTAGATGTTTAGACCAATCTTTCCAATCAGGATTTACTGTCGTTCCTAATATTTTTTTAATTTCCCTATTAGTGACTTCTACTTTGCCACTAGTTTGTGGATGAGAAGGAGTTGCCACCTTATGGGTAACTTCGTACTTTTTAACTAAAGAAGCAACAACTCTATTACAAAAAAGCGTTCCGCCATCATTGATGATGGCTTTAGGGATGCCAAACCGACATAAAATGTATTCCTTAACAAAAAACACAACTATCTTATGGTCATTGCTACGACAAGCCATGTCGCCTCTATCCATTTGGAAATATAATCCACAACAACAAGAATATAAATAAAACTGTCACTAGTAGAAAAAAGGATTTTTGTGACTGTTTTAAAATGTTATTTGTGACTGTTTTATTTGGAACGGTCACAAATGACTAAAAATAGTTTTTGTGACTGTTTTAAAAAGTTTTTGGTAACGTGTGTTTTCGAAATGGTCACAAAAAGTTTTTTTTTCCTAAAGAAAGTGTATATGTGTGGAGAACTATTTGTAACTATTTCACTAAAATAGTTACATAATATCCAACCCTTAAGTGACAGTTTGACCCATTATTTGAACCAACTAATTCTTGGTCTAGTGCGCCCACAACTCCACTACAAAAAAGTAATTCGAACACACTACTGCCCATGTTCACTCTCATCTCCCTCTGTCTCCCGCTTCCTTTAAACTCTGATGTTCTAATTTCTTGTCACGGCTAGGGCTATCAATGGGTTTCGATAACCAGATAACCGATCCGAACCAAACCAATAAAAAATGGTTTGGGTTTTAGTAATTTGGTTTGCCTTTTACCGACACGAAACCAAACCGAACTGATAAGATATTGGTTTGGTTTTGGGTTTGCCCTCTACCGAACCAATATGAACCCGAATCGGTACGATGTTATTTTAGTAATATTTATGATTAGTTTTGTATATGTTTATTAATTATGTGGCTGAAATTAATTAATTTAATTTATTTTCCAGAATCCGACCCAAACCGATCTATTGACAGCCCTAGTTAACGGCCTATTAGAAACTGTAAGTTGGTTCTTAAATTTTAAACATTACACTTTTTTTTTTCGATAATATTTTAAACAGTAAACTTTACCCCACGATCTAGACTTTCTCAAAACTCTTCACTCTCTCTCTCCCCAAAAGCTTTAGTTCCACCTCAATGATGTTCGATCCAGAAACTCTCTCGCTCGTTTCTCTTTAATCTGGTTCCTTAATTTTGAAGTTGACGACCGATTAAAGCTCTTTGATTCGGATCTCAGCTCATTCCATTGTGCTCAACGCTACTCTCGCTCTCTCTTCTTTCATTGGGGGCATGCCTACCATGATAGGTGAGAATTTAGTTAGAGGTAAGCTTCAAAGCTTGGATATCAGGTTGACCAATTGGATATTCTCTCTTTCATCAAAACAAATTGGGAATTTTATTAAAGAAAACCCAAAAAGCTGAATTTGTTTGCATTTTTCTCTCTTTTTTTTTTTTTTTGTATTGCTAGTATGTTTTGTTTAGTTAGTTAGATCATATACTTCTTTCATTGTTCAAGTGATTAACTGTGCTAGGTTGCTTAGTGTTTAATGTTTGCAAGCACGAATTATATATATATAATCTGCTTGCATAATGCACTCTGCCCCTTCAATTCTATCCACTAGGCTCTACTGATTTCTTACATTAATGAAGATTGTTTTCTCGGTTCGAGTGTATTTCTCCCGTGTTTTGTTTTTGGGAATTGGTTTTGGCCCCCTTAATGCAGCTGGACTATTACTTGTATATGAACAGATGAAGTCCTGATCTTATTGAATGTCTTTCTTTTATGATGATAGAGTAACTTCTTGTATAGTGTATTTTCTTTAGAATAAAGCATTTATCAAATGCATGAAATCTTATTCCTTATTGGTACTTTTTCTAGACTGCTGCAGAGTATGAAAAGTGCAAAGAAATTTTTATGAAGGAACTGGATTTTGTTATAGCTGATGTGGTATGACTATTCACACTAAACATGACGCACTTTTGAATCATGTGGTTCTTGTGTAGTTTTGTCTATGAAAATGTTTTTGTTCATGTTTGTGTTGGTCAATCTTGTATGAAAGATATAACATTCTTAAGGACCATTCCTTAACCAGTTATTACCACATCAATTTGGGGGTCAGTATAGATATTGTTACTAAAAGCTTATAAAATCTATCTTCATTGACCATTCCCCAAATAATGGGAAAGATGATATAAGATGCATGGTTTTTCCCCATATATTGGCAATGTTGTTCATTTGTTTATTTATTAGGAATTTATTCAGTTATTTTAGAACATTAACATTTATAGCCATTTTTTCTAGGTAATGGCCATAGTTGGTGATTTTATGCTTGTCTGGCTTCCTGCTCCAACTGTTTCTCTTCAACCACCACTTGCCGGTAGTGCTGGACCCATTGCGAAGTTCTTCTTCAGCTGTCCGGATAATGCTTTTCAGGTTAGTGTTTACTATTTGAACCTATCAACTAAACATAAGATTGTATATTTCTCCAAAATGTTTTACTTACTATATATAGATATATGAATTACTTACAATTATTTCTTCTTTGTGCGTGTTTGCAGGTTGCTTTAGGTGGACCTTCTTACAGAGAATAGGTGCAATAGTTGTAAGTTAACATTAATCGCACTGATCCTCGTCATATACTGTAGTAAATGAGATATTGTTTCATTTGATCTTATTGTGGTTGAATTCATTCTGCAGCGAAATGGTGCCAAGCTTTTTGCAGTTGGGACGGCTGCTTCTATGGCAGGACATCCATTTCTCTTTTTGTAATGCTTTTTGCTTCAGCTTAAGCCGTTAATTATACTGTTTCTTTTCCACTCAGTATGCCCTTGGATGTTTCTATTGTTTGATTCTCTAGAAGTTGTCATGATGTTGCACTCACTTTCCCATGAAACCGTGTATTGCTATTATGCCTATGGAACACTGTTGAAGAGACTTGTTTCAAATGAACTATTGATTTTAAGAAGCAAGGTTTACATCGATGTGATTGATAAAAAATATCTATTTTCTCTTTATTACATTGCTGCAATCATACACTCATACTGTATTTTGATGACCCAACTTGTAACACGGTGCATTCTTCTTTTCTCCTGGATAAGAATAGTTCATATATACACAAAATACTTTAGAATGTCTCAACATGTTCCTTACGTTAGATTATACAGTTTCTAAGAACGAAAGTGCATTCAGTGGTGATTGGTGTTTTCAGGTTGCTTAGATCCTGAAAAGTTCAAGTAGTTCAAACTTGTTGAATGCATTCAGCTCAGCCACAATGTCGCTAAGTTTAAGTTTGATCTTCCTACGAGTTCTTCAGTATTGGGACCAATTGGACAACATATAAGTTGCAGGTTAAACCTTATTCTTAAATCTCCTACCACTTGTTTCCAAAATATATTTCTGTGGACTTTCAGAAATCTATTTCATGTAGTTTGGCAAGGAAATTTTGAGTCATGGGTACAGGACCCTTTACACGTAAGACCTATCACTCATGCAATTTGGCTACAAGGGACAAAAGGTTGGTTGAATACATTTTTGGCTGCCCTGTATAGTGGATGTGCAAGGGGGAAGTAAGTAGCAACCATATTTATTCATAGCCATTGTCTATTAGTCAGAATTTGAGAATATTGTGTTGTAGCGGTGTAGCCTGCCCATGGCTACAGGCTACAGCACTGGACTGCTTTCCAGCTGTGTTTTGACAAGGTTAGAGTCACATTTAGCTTCAATGACCTCTACATAATAGTTAGTTCTCTGTGTCTATTTTCTAATGAATATTGTTTTGTTACATTTGGATATTGGGGTCAAGAGTTATGCTCTACATAAAGTGGGTTGTTTAAATTGAATTTTGGACTCCACATCTTTTTGCTTAAATACACGTAGATGTCACACTGATTATGCAATACATTTTTGTTTTCTTTGTGTTTCCTACTTACTGAAGTGGAGGACCCCCTAAGTATTGAATTCAGATTTAAGTGATACAAACTTAATACTTTTGATCCTGACTAAGAAACTTCTAATTAAAGTCAATAAAAAGAACAAGTAAATTAAATTGAGATATGCCTTTTGCTACTGCCAAGACTTGCCCTTCATTAGTTCTCAATGCCACTGCAGGCCATAACACAACCCACTGCAGGCCACCTACAGACCACTTCCAGTCCACGTACACATAGGCCATAACACAGTCCACTGCAGGCCATAACACAGCCCACTGCAGGCCACCTACAGACCACTTCCAGTCCACGTACACATAGGCCATGTTGCGGCCACCCTTGCTGCACATGACATTATAATTTTTTATGCTTATCTTTTATTCAGTTTCTGAATTAGGGACAAATAAGGCAACCGAATAAAAGTAAAGGCGAAAAAACTAAGTCACCTGGCCACATCAAAGGAAGCGATCTATGCACTTCCTTTTGTGCCATGATTGGTACAATTATTCAAAGTGGTCGACTTAAGTTTCTATATGGACCAGAATTATTTGGAACCAATGTGGAGTTTTCATACATAGAGACAAATGACGTGAAAAATGTTTGTAATCTTGAATTTGTCGAGTCTCCTTATGGTTGCATATATGAGGTGATAAAACTTACGTTGTTACTAACTATTTTATCGAATGTTTAGTGCGCTTATAAAATGATCGAGTTGTTGTCTTCACATTTCAAATGCTTGTATGAGAAATTTGTAAGTTCTAGAGATGGATATATATTTGTCAACCCGGCTATCTTTAGTACTGCGGATTCAAAAGAAAAAACTAAACTTGTTCTTGATAGATTGAGGGAAGCAAACATGAATGAAATTGTTTTCATTCCTTACAACCCATGGTATGGACATATATTATATTGGTTTTGTTGAACTCATATTTGGTTATGAGTACATATTAAATGCTAGTTAACTTTGTTCGGTTTTAGGTTCCATTGGATTGTGATTGTCATCGACTTGTCTAGTATGAATATTTATTAGTTGGATTCGTTACATGGTAAATGCACCGATGACATGGAAATCATTATCAACACATGCGTAACTATATATTTCCATGCGCATTTATTGATATATTTTTTTTATTATATATTTAGACTTTTTTATTTCTTATATTGACATAAATTGTTTAAATTTTTAACTTGAAGTGCGTTGATAGCTTTAAGAGGGATCCAAATGAATAGAAGTTCTCCAACACCATGTTGGCACCACATCAAGTTAAACAATTACAGTTACTATTTATCTATGTACTTGATGTATAACATTCCTAATTCAGTTTCAAATTTTTGCAGGGCCCTAGGAAACCAGATAATAAACAATATGGTATTCATGTAATGCGCTTTATGCAAGGCATAATGAGTGATCCTTCTCCTTTTCCATTGAAAGTAAATAAAATACTTCTCATATTTTAACTTAATTTATGCTTGATATTTTTAGCAACTGTGTTTTTAACTTCTTTTTTTTCTCTATTTTGCAAAATATTAAACTTGTTGTTTCTTATATTTCAATTAAAAAATCTTAGCCATAAAAAGACCTTCACCAACAAGGAGATAAATGAAGTTCGAATGGATTTCGTTATGTTCATCCAAGAATGTATTATGAACTATAAGGCTGAAGACATATATGTGGGTGATCGAATTTGACGAGATTAGGTTATTTTTTAATTTGAATTTGGATTAGGCTGATTATATTTATATGAATTAGATTGGAAATGTGTTATTTATTTCATTATGTTTTACAATTAAGTACAAATATATATTGGTTATCCAATGGGATTGGAATGTTTCAATGAAATTAGCAATATACATGAGTGTTATTTGAAATTTAATGGATCATATTCAGATATGTAGTTTATTCAGGTGTGTAGTTTATTGCAGGTCCCTAATTTTGGGGGTTTTTATATATATTCACGTTTTTTTTTCTTTTTTTAATAAAAAAAAATACATATCACTGTTTTACCCAAACCATCATGACTAATGGTACTTTTTATGACCGTTAAAAAGGATGAATGCATAACATTTTATTTAAAACCGTCACAAATTATATGATTTGTTGTGATGGTTTTTGAGCAGTTGTTACTGTTTTTTTATGGTTTTATGACCGTTAAAAAGGATGAATGCGTAACCATTTATTTAAAACTATCACAAATGATATGATTTGTTGTGACGGTTTTTGAGCAGTTGTGACGATTTTTTATGGTAGAGAGAGGCTAGTCTGGAACAAATATTTGTGACGGTTTTGAAAAAAAAATAAATGACTCACTCAGTCACGGTTTCGGAAAAAATAAAAACAGTGACAAAAGACTTTTTGTGACTGTTTTTAACAGTGATATAAAACATTTTTTCTTGTAGTGTGTGAGAAATAGGAAAATGACCCATGAAATCAATGTCCCATACATCAAAAAAATTCACTACCATAATAGAATTTAAAGGCATCATATTACATTTATTGGCAATGAACACACGCCTTCCAATAAACTTGGGCATCTTTAAAAAGGGTAGGCCAATAAAAACAACATTGCATAATTTTAGCTGCCGTTTTCATACCACTAAAATGGCCACCACACTCTTTGTCATGGCAAAAGGATAAAACCTCGTTATATTCCCACTGGAGAATACAACGACGAATAATCTGATCTGTACAATACTTAAAAAGGTAGGGCTCATCCCAGTAGTATAGCTTAACTCTGGCAAAAAATTTCTTATGTTTGTTTTTTGACCAAACATCAAGAATAATACCAGAAGCTAAAAAATTCACAATATCGGCATACCAAGGTGCAGAAAAAATAGAATAAATTTGTTCATCAAGAAAAGAATCAGGTATGGACTCAAAATCATTATCATTGTCATTTGTTAGTTTAGACAAGTGATCAGCAATTACATTTTCGACCCCTTGTTTATCTTTAATTTATAAGGTAAACTCTTGCAGGAGAAGGATTCATCGGATCAATCTCTGTTTAGCATCTTTCTTGGCAAGAGATACCTAAGAGTTGCATGGTCAGTATACACTAAGGTCTTTGAACCAACCAAATAAGAACGAAATTTATCTAAAGCATAAACCACAGCTAAAAATTCATTTTCCGTAGTAGTATAATTTCTTTGAGCATCATTTAAAGTCTTACTAGCATAATAAATAACAGTGGACTTATCATCTAGTTTTTGGCCTAACACAACACCAACAACATAATCGCTAGCGTCACACATAAGCTCGAAAAGGGCTTAGACCAATCGGGAGTTTGTATAATAGGTGCATATGTTAAACCGGCTTTTAAAGTTTTAAAAGCTTGTTTGCAGTCATAATTGAAATCAAATATGACATCTTTTAAAAAGCAGATTAGTTAAAGGCCTAGCTATTTTTGAAAAATCCTTGATAAAACGCTTATAGAAACCTGTATGGCCTAAAAAGGCTCTAATATCACGGATAGTCCGTGGTATAGGTAGAGACGTTATTTTATCTAATTTGGCCTTATCTACTTTTCTGCCATACTAGATACAATATGACCTAGAACTATTCCTCTTTTTACCATAAAATGACATTTCTCCTAATTTAAACCAGATTCTTTTCCTTACACCGTGTCAACACTTTAGAAAAGTTAGACAGGCAGTCACTGAAAGAGTTTCCATAAATAGAAAAATCATCAATAAAAAATTCCATAAAGTGCTTCACTATGTCACTAAAGATATGAAGCATACACCGCTGGAAGGTACCAGGAGCATTACAAAAGCCGAAAGACATTCATTTATAGGTATATGTTCTAAACGGACATTTGAAGGTAGTCTTGTCTTGGTCGTTAGGATCGATAATGATCTAAAAATAGCCAGAGTAGCCATCTAAAAAACAGTAATAAGCATGACCAGCTAGACATTCAAGTATCTGATCTATAAAAGGTAAAGGAAAGTGATCCTTTCGTGTCATGGCATTTAACCGTCTATAGTCAATATAAATCCTCCACTTCATAAGAACTCATGTGGAAACATATTCACCATCAGTATTACGCACAATGGTAACACCCGATTTCTTAAGAACTACGGGAATGGGGCTTACCCATTCGCTATCGAAGATGGGATATATGATACCCGCATCGAGTAACCATAAGACTTCTTCCCTAACCACCTCTTTTATGGTAGGGTTCAAGCGACATTGAGGTTCGCGTGAAGTCTTCGCATTATCCTCTAAATGTATGCGATGTGTGCATACACTAGGGTCAATCCCCTTAATGTCATCTAGGGACCAAGTGATCGCGGAACGATATTCCCTAATCACCCTAATCAAACGTGCTTCTTCATCAGCAGACAACTGAGAAGATATGATCACCGGATGACTACCATCCGGATCAAGTTGGATATATTTCAACTCAGCAGGAAGAGGTTTAAGCACATGGGTGGGAGGAATGGGTAGAAAGGCTTCCAGAGGGTCATCGTCTTGAGTAGTAAAGACTTGTTTAGGTAAGAGGTCTTCAAACTCGGAGGATAAAGCTACATAAGGATCTAAGATAGGAGTAGACTTGAAAATGGCATTGACTTCCTCTACGTAGGAGTCATTGTTGAAGTTGGAACTTCCAAAGGAAAGAAATTGATGCATCTAATTCTCTGGAAACGTGTTGTTAAAATAATCTTGAGCTAAGCTCTCGATCATGCAAACTTCTACATCGATAGTCGTATCGGGTAACTATTGCATCATTTTGAAAACATTCATCTCAACAGAAAAGTGGCCAAAGGACATGGACATCGAACCATCACGGCAGTTTATGAGCGCGTTAGCAGTTGCCAAGAAGGGAAACCCTAAAATGATAGGAACAGAGTCGTTAGCAACTTCTGTGTCGAGGATAATGAAATCGGTTGGGTAGTAAAAATCTTGAACTTTAACCTGCACGTTTTCAACATCACCCTTAGGATACTTAATAGAACGATTAGCTAATTGCAATATCATTTTAGTTGGTTTCATCTCTTTTAGGCCCATTTGTTTATATTGATAATAAGGGAGTAAGTTAACACTTGCCCCCAGGTCTAATAGAGCAGTTGTCGTGTGGGTATCCCCTAAGGTGCATTGTATAGTAGGACGACCAAGGTCTATGTACTTAACGATTCCATTACGTTCAGATAGAGTGGGAAATTGTTCAGTTAAAAAAGCGTCTTTTGGAATATTTGTTTTCCGCCTAGTAGTGCACAATTCTTTTAGAAACTTAGCATATTGTGGTAATTTTTTAATAGCGTCAAGAAAAGGTAGGTTTATTGTTAGATTTTTAAAAACTTTCCTAATCTCATCAAAATTTGTATCCTTGTTTAACATGGCTAGTCTATGTGGAAACGGTGATTTCTCTCTATATTTAGCATATGGGTCAATAGGAGTTCTAACCTTGGCCGTTTCTTTCTTGGGTTGTGGTTTAACTAGTACCTCTATAGGTGTAGGATCTTCAGTTTCTTTTTCGGTATCTAGAAAATTTTCATTTTCAATGACTACTGGTGGTGTATCAATGGGCATAGTTATGGTGTTATCAATCATTTTGCCAGAACGGAAAGTAGTGATGACATTTAACTCACCTACATTTAAATTTTCTTTACTAGTATTACCGGTTACTTTGAAGGCTGTGTTTGGCATTTTAAGATTAGGTATAGCTTGACCTGGAAACACACCTTTAGGTTGGGCTTATCTTGAGTTAACTATTATAGGATTGTTGTATGAATTGTAAAATCTATTGTTGAGCTTGTGTGTAGGCATCGAAATGATCCGGTTGTGAAGGTGTAATGGCTATAGGTGGTATGACAAGAACTATCTCACATTGATTATTAACAGGTGGGTTGGGATAGTTATTATTAATCGGAACGATACCTCTATTATTATTATTATTATTATAATTACCTTGTCCTTGTACTTGTCTTGGTGGAACCTGGTTGTAATTATTTGTTGGCCTAACATTTTGATTATTAAACCCCGGAGGTGTAACTTGTTGATTATTTCTCCAACTGAAGTTGGGATTTTGTCTCCAAGGTGTGTTAGGAATAGGAAGGCTATTTACGGAGCAAACATTATCCGGCTTTGTGGGTGGTTGTTCATAGACGAGAGGACAATAGGGGTTGGTATGCTCAAGACTAAAACAAAAATTACATGGCATGGAAGATAGTTGATGTTCATGACAGGAGTAGGCTTATGTTGAATAAAAATGGCTTCTACATTTTTTGTGAGAGATTTGATTAGAGTTCTAAGCTCGGGATCAGATTTAACCTCAAACATAATGGCAACCTTAGCTGTGGAAGAACAATTAGCGGAGCAGGGGATGTTGTTACCCCCAAGTTATTATTACGCTTAGATTAATCTTCTAAAAACTTATAAGCCTCTGAGGCTCCTTTACTAAGGAAACTACCCCCAGTTATTATATCAATAACCTCTTTATGATAATGTAAAAGCCTTTTGGAAAAGGCACGAACAAGCGTGTCTTTCGCAAAGTTATGATGTGGACACTCAATAAGAAGATTAGTGTACCGGTTCCAGGCCTCTGAAAGGATTTATGAGGGTTCTGGTGGAAGAAATGAATCTTTTAAATCATTTCATTAGTCTTTAGAGGTGGGTAAAACTGTTACATGAACAATTGAATAAGTTTGGCCCATGAGTCTACAGAATTAGGCGTTTGGGCAGTTAACCAAGACACCGCCTTATCGGCTAGAGTGAAAGGAAACACCCTCAGTTTAATTTCCTTAGAACCTACCTTAGGATGATGGAATGTAGTGAGAACTTGTTCTATCCTACGCATATGCTGATAAGGCTTTTCGTGGTCTAAACTATGAAAAACGGGTAACAAATTAAAAATATTCAGGAGAATTCGAAAATCCCCCATTGGGTGTGCAAGAACGATGCAAGACTTAGGGCCATCCTTTAAGGCTTTGTAAAAATTAGAGAGAGGAGTCTCTGCTTCTTCACCCATTGATGCAGGTGTAGTGTGTGATATTCTAGATAGGCGTGTGTGTTGACGTCTACGATAGATAACTTTAGATGGTTTGCTCTTACCGGACCATAATCTCATGCAATCCTAAGGCCAATACGAAAAAAAAACCACTAACAGCAGTCAAACAACCCTGATATACTAGAATTAAAACTCCTCCTACGTGAAGAGCGTGGAGTGAAAGAAGGAGTACACGAATCCCTCCTTGCTACGCGTATGAATATAGTCTTTTTTATACGCAATCTCGAGTACGTAAGAGGTTTGGAACACTTAATAAAAAAATAATTTGAACGAAAAGAGAGTCTGTAACTAACCTGTGAATCGGGCTTTCTTCAGTAGGGGCGCGGCGCGCTCTGTGATTTTTTTTTAGCACCAGGCTCTCTCGCGTGGTTCCTTAATGGGCTGGGCCTTTAAATTTGAAATAAAATAGGAAATAAACTTACTGGAAGATAGGTGAGGGCGACTTTCGTAAAACAACGTAGATAAGGGCGAAGACTCGAAAGTACAATTGCGAAAATTTCGGTAGACTTCGGGGAGCAATTTTCAGTTTTTCTAAAAAACTAAAACACAGTGAGAACACAAACACTTTCGGGTTGGTGGGTGATAAGTGCTCAAAAAGTGCATTTTAACCATAATTATACCTCTTGTTTAGCCATCTAAGTGGACTAACAGTGTTTGTAAGTCATGTTTTATGATTTTACAAGTGAAAAAGAAAGCTTTGTAGAATATTAGAGAAAAAGGTGTAAAATGGAGCAATTCGGAGCATTAAGGATCACATGGGAAGCCCATGGAAAATCATGGAGAAGGCCAAGGAATTAAAGCTATGAAAGATGCGACTTGGACTTGTTTTAAAGCCTATTTGGAAGCCCAAGGCAAAAGGATTTGTTGCTTGGACCAAAGCCCGTAAAAGAGGAAAGAATTATGGTGCAAAAGAGGAAAAATATACTCTTGCGTCACGACGATGAACCGATTAATCGTAGTAGCCACCTCTTTTACTTTTTTCAGAAATGAAATTGAACTCTAAAAGAAGTCGATTTGTAATAGGAAACAAACCATAATTTGGGATGTTTCAAGAACTCATTGTAACCCCTATAAATAGAGGACCTAAGTGCCTCATGAAACTCGCCAATTCACTTATATTCTTGTCTCCGGAACTTGAGATGAGAGAGATTAATAATAAAATATTCGGTTTTAACTAGTCGAGTCTTAATAAATTAGTCTTTCTAGTCTTATGTTCTTCGACTTTTTTTCTTCTCATTCTTCGTGTTCTTCCTTCTTTATGGAAGGTTAATCTTTTCCTTCAAGGGAGAAGATGAAGCTGGTGCCTAGGGTTTGATTCTTCTGGTTCATGGTGTTCTCCAATTAAGTTAGTTCTTTATGTTTTTAGTTATTAGTTCCATTGCCCACACCAGGGGATGAAAGTATAGAATAGGGTTTATGTTTTGCAATATTAATATCATGCTAGCGTTCTTTACTTTTCTTCTAGTAGTGTAGTTCTTTAGAGTTAGGAAAGTATTCTTTGTGTTGCCCTAGAAAGGGTAGCTCAGGGAGTGGCTGCCTAGGGGAAGTATTCTTTGTGTTTACCTTAAGTGGTGATTCATTGAATGGCCGTCCTATTAGGAAGCACTCCTTGATGTTACTCCTGGTAATACATTGAATATATGCCCGAGCTTACATAAAAGGAAAGAATATATTAATAGCATAAATAGAGGAACAACCTTAAGTAGAGTTATTCGTTAATGATGTTTCGTCCAAGAGGGCATCGACACTTGCTCGATTGCCTAATTGTAGTCTACTCGGGAGAACAACCATGAAACAGAAGGTCACAGATCAAAGGTAGCGGTGGATTTTAATCTCTTGAATTCTCTCTCCTATAAATTCTCAATAGTTTAATTAGTTTAGTTTAGTTTAGCATTATAATCTAAAATCTCTACAATCATAGTTTTTAATCCCTTAAACCCCCTTTCCAGTCCTGTCATTCATATAACATACACTTAAAAGTAGAACGATATCCTACTTATCATTTACTCATTGAGGGATAATTAGGTTTTAATACGCTTCTGTTTTGTTCAATGACCATCATCCATATACCATCTACACACACAAAAGGAGCGCGTGCTAGTGGGTGAAGTGGGATATTGGTAGAATTGAAAGCACGAAGGGAAACTATTCTAAACACAATTAACCTGGCAGCGACGCCATTTGATAATACGAAAATACAAGCTTTTACTATATCTTAGTTAATTTAATTGGGAAGAAGTAAAATATGCTTTTAGTTATGATCAAATTTCTACTCTCAATTATCATGCAATAACTTGAGTAAAGATTCGTTCCACTCCTAATTGCTTAGAAAATAATAATTTCACTAACTTAAACAATTCAACAATATTAATGAGAGCAATGTTTTTAATAAGACTAATATGTGGGAATAACTAATTAAGATATTCTAAATTATACTATGACAATTAAATATGAAGATGTGAATGAGAAGAAAGGATTAGGGAGTTTTGATATCTACCTTGATTTGTCCCTAACATGCTAGTATAGATTTTTGCAACCTTAATCTTTATGTTTTCACACAAGGTTCAACATAAAGATTAGATCTTTTTATCCCTAATTATTCATGGCATCTCTAACCAACTAATAATTAGCATGAGAGGAAGTTTAAACCCATTCTCATGGTGAATAAACTTCCCTCTAGAATTGAAACTCTTAAAATAATAATTCTATACTAACACATCAAGTCTTCATCAAAGCTTCAATCAAACCCCTCTAATAGAGGTTTAGCTATGAATCATGGGACTATCATGAATAAAAGAATAAGAATAAGAAGACATAATAGAAGCAATATAACTAACTTGGATTTTATTAATGGTGGCTAGGCTATTAAACAATGATTAGGTTTAGACTAAAGGGAAGAGAGAGAGAGCTAATTAAAATTAAACTAATGAGGGTCTTTTTTTAGTTTTGCCGTAGTCCTCTTTATATAGGAGAGGGCTAGGTTTACAATTTCGTGCATGGGCTTGAGAGCTATGTTTTGGGCCACTAAATCAAGCCCAAAACCTAATTACTTAAGTCCAAAAAGTGATTCTCTACTGTAAATTATTGTAATAGCCTTTTCATCCACTTTTACTCCTCTGATTGGATCAAGTCCTAGACCATTAAAAATCTCTTTCCGAGCCAGTCGTTTTCACATATAGTAGGCCCAATTCCAAGGTGTGAGTCGAAAGATACGGCCTGCGGAAGTTCTATTGACTTTTATGCTCTATTTCTGCCCGCATTGACTTTGACTTTTCAACTTTGACTGGGCTTTAAAAATGCTTTTTCTCCTTGAAACTTGGGCTTTAACCATAGAACTTCTTAGCAACCAACATTTGCTCCTTTCTCTTGCAAAAGTGACATATTTCTTCACATAATTGATTCCAAGACCTGAAATACACAAAAATACGTAAACAATATTAACTTTTATTTATTATAAACATAATTGGTATATATGTAATATTATTAAGGGGTTAAAATTAAAATTTTGGGCTCTTATCAACAGGCATGTTCATCAATCCGATTGTGTCTTACTAATGAGGTAATGTATAATGTGATGGGAGAAAATATTGTTGCTGGTATTTTTCTCAAGCTTGAATCTATGTATATGACCAAGAGCATGACGAACAAGATGTACGAAGCGTCTTTATCGGTACATGATGGTGGATGGTTTAACGATGCAAGAGCACGTTAGTGAGTTTCGTCGTCGCCTAGTGGATTATTTGAATGTTGGTATGAAGATGGATGATGAGGATCAAGCGGCATGTTTAATATTCTCTTTGCCCAAGAGCTATGAGCATCTAATGACTACATTTATGAACAGAGAAGATGTTGATCTTGACGAAGTTCAAAGTGTGCTTCTTTCTTATGAGTTGATGAAGAAGACACGAGTTGAAAATAGCATTGATGCAGGACAAGGGCTAGTGGCAAGAGGAAGGTCGTATGAAAAGGCCCCTAAAAGCAATGTGAGGTCTAGGTCCAAGTCAAAGAAGTCGCTGAAACATGTAAAGTGCTACAATTGCAAAAAAAGGGCATTACGCAAGTAATTATCCTCACCCGAAGAAAGATAACAAAAACAATGGTAAAAAGAAAGGTAAGGCTAAAGTTTAGGCAAGTTTTGCTGCAAGCTCTGAAGTGGAAGATGTAAGTCCTTGTGTGTCCACATCGTAAGACTATATGACGGATCGGTGGATCCTTGATTCCGGGTGTTCCTACCATATCTGCCTGAATAGAAAGTGATTTGCTTCATATGAGAGCATCGATGGCGGTTCCATTTTGATGGGTAATGACCATGTGTGCAAGACAGCCGGTTAGGATTGGAACTATATGGGTCAAGATGCATGACGGTGTTGTGAGGACTCTAAATGATGTAAGCCATGTTCCTGAGCTAAAGAAGAACCTTATTTCTCTTGGTACCTTAGATTCCAAAGGCCACAAGTTTGTGGGGGAAGGTGGAGTCCTAAAGATTGTTACTGGTTTTTTAATTGTTATGAAGGGTCAAAGATATGGAACCTTGTATACTTTGATGGGTAGTACGGTGACAGGCAATGTAGCAGTGGGTGTATGTAGTGATGATTATGAGTGCACTAAAATGTGGCATATGCATTTAGGGCATTTGAGTGAATGAGGTTTTTCTGAGTTGTGCAAGTGAAGGTTCTTGAAGAACTTGAAGAAGCCAAGTATGGGGTTCTGTGAGCATTGTGTCTATGGGAAGCAGTGCAGAGTCAAGTTAAGTTCAAGCAAGCACACGACAACAGGCATCCTTGATTATATGCATACGGATGTTTGGGGACTTTCCAGAGTGGCTTCAAACGGAGGTAACCGTTATTATGTCTCATTCATTGATGATCATACTCACTATGTGTGGGAGTATATGATGAAAATGAAAGATAAAGTCTTTGAGATATTGAAGAAGTTGAAGGCAAGGGTTGAAAATCACACAGATAGGAAGGTGAAGACTCTAAGGTCTGACAATGGTACTGAGTATACCTATGAGCCTTTCCAAGAGTTTTGTGCACAATAGGGTATTGCCAGACACTGGACATTCAGGGGCACACCTCAGCAGAATGGGATGGCAGAGAGGATGAATAGAACCTTGCTTGAAAAAGCGAGATGTTTGTTGTCTAATGCTAGTCTAGGCAAAGAGTATTGGGCATGCAGAATCACGGTGTCCATGGCGTGTTACCTGTATAATAGGTCACCAATTCTAGCTATAGATTGCAAGACACCTTATGAGGTATGGTTAGGTAACACAGCTGATTATAGTATTTTGCGAGTGTTTGGATCGACTTCTTAATACCATGTGAAGAAAAGAAAGCTAGATCCTAGAGCTAAGAAGGCAATATTCTTGGGCTTCACAAATGGGGTAAAGGGATACAGATTTGGGTGTCTAGAAGACCACAAGTTCCTAGTCAGTAGAGATGTTACCTTTGATGAGACTTCTGTGTTATCTTTCAGTAGCCGAAAAAAGTTGGGCAGAATGGCAAGTCTATAGAAGTTCAAACTACTGAGCTTGAGTTGTCTAATGCAGTAGATGACTAGTTGGTTTATGATAAGGTACCGGATCATGGAACCATGCAGCAACAGGAAGAAGAGCATGAGCATCCGCAACTTGTAGTGGTTGACCTTAGGCCAAAGATACAAGTTAAGGAAGTGCACAAGTATGGGCACGATAAGCCGGTGAAACATTATGTTCAGGTGGATTTAGTAGCATATGCACTGAATATTGAAGATGATGAGCCAGATAGCTTCAAGGAAGCTGTTAGAGATGCTCATTATAGAGATTGATTGGTTGCTATGCAGGAAGAGATGGAATCTCTTGATAAAAATCACACATGGGATCTTGTTTTATTGCCAAAGGGCAAAAGGACTATCGGCATTAAATGGGTGTTCAGAAAGAAAGAGGTCCTTCCTGAGTCTGACAGTACTGGGTACAAAGCAAGAGTGGTAGCAAAGGGTTTCTCACAGAATGAAGGAGTCGACTATAATGAGGTATTTTCCCAGGTGGTCAAACATACTTCTATTTGTGTGTTATTGAGTTTAGTTGCTCACTTCAACTTGGAGTTAGAGCAACTTGATGTGAAAACTGCTTTCTTGCATAGAGACTTGGAGGAAGAGATCTATATGAGACAACCTGAAGGTTTTGTTGTTGTTAAGAAAAAAGATCATGTGTGCAAGTTAAATCGGTCATTGTATGGTTTAAAGCAATCGCCAAGGCAATGGTACAAGCGCTTTGACACGTTCATGATGCAACATGAGTATACCCGAAGTAAGTATGACTGTTGTGTTTACTTTCGTAGGCTTCATGGTAATGACTTCATCTATCTCTTGCTTTATGTGGATGACATTCTTATTGCTTCCAAAAGCATGGTGGAGATAGACAAGTTGAAATCTCAACTTAGCTCTGACTTTAAGATGAAGAACTTGGGTGGAGCCAAGAAGATATTTGGCATGAAGATTGACAGAGATAGGAAGAAGCGACGGATAGTTGTATCTCAAAAGAAATACCTTCTGAATGTAATTTCTCGATTTGGTATGGAGAATGCAAAGTCAGTTTCTACTCCTTTAGCTGGGCATTTTAGGCTTTCAGCTAAGTTCTCTCCTAGTTCGGTGGAGGAACAAAAGCATATGGCTCATGTTCCTTATGCTAGTGCAGTAGGCAGTTTTATGTATGCTATGGTGTACACACACCCGGACATTTCACTGACAGTCAGTGTTATAAGTAGGTATATGGCAAATCCTAGTAAGCAGCATTGGGAGGCAATGAAATGGGTATTGAGGTACTTGAAGGGTACGTTGGATTTGGGATTAGTTTATGGTGGAGGTACTTGTTATGTCAGTGGTTATGTGGATTTAGATTATGCAAGTGATCTAGATAGATGACGATCAACTACTGGTTATAAGTTTATGATGCATGGTGCACCGGTTAGTTGGAAGTCTATGCTACAGGCTACAGTTGCTCTATCTACTATAGAGGCAGAGTATATGGCAGTGGCAGAGGCAGTCAAAGAGGCACTATGGCTTCAAGGTCTTCTAGATGTTATAGATATTTAGCAGAATAGTGTTGCTGTGTATTGTGATAGTCAGAGTGCTATTCATTTTGCGAAAAACCAGGTTCATCATGATCGGACCAAGCATATTGATGTCCGTTATCATTTTGTGCGAGATGTAGTTAAGGATGGTGATGTTGCACTTGAGAAAGTGGACACCCAGGACAATCTTGCTGATATGCTGATAAAGATTGTCACCGGAGTTAAGTTCCAACACTGTTTGGACTTGCACCAAATCGTACATGTTTGATTAGAGCCCTTTGTGGGCATGGCCCTTCGAGGCGGTTGACGGCGAGTTTCGGGATGTTGTTTTGAAGACTAGTAACTCTTGGTGGATCTTGTGTTCAGCACGGTTTTATGTGTTAAAACCTCACCGAGGTAGACAATGTTGTTTTCAGTACTATTCGTTTTTCATTTAGAGAAGAGGGCACACACGCACTCAACTATAGCTAGGCCCAAGGGCACGCGAGCCCATGCCATGAAAAAGAAGTTAGTTTTTTTTAAGCTTTTGCGAAACAACAGTACTGGAAGTTGGAAAAGTACAATAGCATTTTTAGTACTTAATAATGCAAAAGACATGATTGCACATTTGAATCACCCCCCCTCTAATTGTTATTAATTTAATTCTCCCTGATTGCAAGTACCGAGATATCTGTTTCTTATCAAGTGCAATTCCCCAATGACATCTTCCATTCCTTCGGCTGGCGATTCTCTTGAACATGCAACTCATATTCGAATCATAGTAGTCACGCACTCTAGAAGTCTAGTTCTCCCACTTGGATTTTTGTTGCTATTAGTATGTGCTACTGTTCCATCTTCTTCAGACTGAAGTATTGGATCCAAAATTTGTAGAACACGATCTGGAAAAGCCTTGCTAGCATAGTTATGAAGGTTCAAACCATCTTTAAACATTTCATCGGTGGCGTCTTTCCTATGAACATTTCCAACTAGTTTTCAAACCCGTCCTACGAACGGGTGCCATTATATTAAATTATTAGTAACTATGTAAAGCTATGAGATATGAATATTATATTGGCTTTCACTAAATTTTTGATGTGGACGGTTATTTGTCTTTGCCAATTCGGTTGTGTAACTATTATCCACATGTTCTGCTTTATCATATAATTGCCCCGTTTGTGAAACATAAATAGTGTTTTGCAAGGTCAAACGAAATTCGCATTCTTATATCGGGGTATACTTAGCATGAGCTTGGTTTCAAGTCTAACGAATTTTAGGTTGTTTGACTTAATAGGATTAACAACTATCTTAACTTTGCTGATCTTGCTTTATATTAAATTATTATGAAAAATATTAGTAACTATGTAGAGCTATGAGATATGAATATTACATTGATCACTCATCTAAATTTTATCTAACTTGAAATCCCAACTATCCATAAAAGGAAAAAACCCTCATTTGATAAATCTGATCTCTTGGACTTATTTTTGTTGTTTAATAATAGAATTTTGATTGAAGTTATGTGAAAATGTTCAATGAAGCGAATATGATATTGCCACTATTTTCAATGCAAAACTATACTTGGCGAGACATTCCTACTACGTTTATATCACTTGAGCAGAAATACCACCCCCCCAAACTTGGTGGTGTTGACGAATATCAGAAACGCATAAAAAAAAAATAAAGAAAACTTATATCATAACTTGGCAATGGAAAATTTTCAAACAATCATGAAGCTGATCAGTCAAAATTTAAGCAACCGTAAACCAATCATTAAGCCATACATAAAACACCGTAAAGTTTTGTAAATAACAAGTTGATGTAAAAACACGATATCTATAAACAAAATCCTATAACCTATTTCGTATATTGCTCATAAATTTATGCACTTAAACTAAGAATATGTGCTAGCTAGCATCCCACCTTCCTGTCTTTACTAGTAGGCACAATCCCTTGAGTCTAGTTCTAGAGTGTAGGAATTGTTTTCAATGACAATTTTTCTTTAGAAATTAGTCCTCTTGAAGCTGTCGAATATAGATAGGAGATGCATTTCAAGTTCAATGTTGGCAACAAGTGTAAGTGCAATCCCTATGAATATCATTAATCAATATATCTCAGGCCCTTTAGCACTCTGTTCTGGTGTAATCACGGACTCTAGTTTTGGAGTTCTAGGTCCTCTAGTTAATAGTGTTGGTAGCTCTCCTTTTGGTAATGCATTATAGGTAATTGTCTTCCTTCCACCTCACTTTATCGGCTTGGCTGTTGATGAAATTGAAAACATCCTTTTAGGGCCATCTTTCTTAAGAAAAAACACGTGACTTTCATAGGCCTCTAGGTGGTCTTTTACTGGTGCTCTGCCTGAAAATATGATAATTAAGTTTTTAAGACCCGTGCGATAAAAGTTTGAGACTCCATTTTGTTAACAACAGTTATTGTTTGTTTCTTGTTAAAGTAAGCAAGTAAACTATCTTTTCACAGGTAAGGATTGTCTAGCTATGAGTTTCTCTTCCTTAATAGTGATCTAAGGCATGTAGAAATTCCTCTTACTCAATAGTGGCTAAGGCAAGAAAGTATGATCAATGATCTTTTGCTAATCCTAGCATCTTCTTCATCTCTAATCTCATTCATACTTCAAGAAAAAGTTTCACCTACTCGCTAATAAGTAATATAATAAGAAAGTGCTCTCCTTAATTTCACAAAGAATTGAGTGGTTTTTGTAAGCTTTTTTTTATAGATGTATTTATATCATTTTTTTTTAAAAAAATGTGGGTCGTATACAAAAGTGGAATTAAGTCATAAACCCATTTGGTAATCTGTAATACGAACTAAATTGACGCATACAGTTCAACTTTATCGCTTAGGTCCATAGTGCACTTCTTAGGGCTATAGTGCATCTTAGACATAGCCCATAATAAAGTCGGTTAACCCATTTAATTGTGGTTGAGTTAAATTTTTTAATGAAAATGTGTCATTGGTCAAAGTATTATTTATTAAGAACTTTTTGTTGATGTATAAACTTGCACTTACTGAATCTTTAAGTTGTGATGGAAGAAAAATCAAAGAATTGGAACGATAAAATTTATATTAACCGAATTATTATTTATCTGCTACTATTTATCAACGGTTGCAAGGTTGTGTGTGTTAGTCGAAATGCATTTTGTAGTTCATCTTGATCACATTGTAATGTTTCTTGTCAGTTTTTCTCTTTTAGCATATATTATATCTATTAGTCCAAGTATTTATATGGAGATAAAGATTGTGTCCTTTGCCAATTGATTTCTGAGTAATTAAACAGGTGCTATTTTATATCACTTTTGGAAGCCCAAGAGAAGAGCTTGAATTGGAAAGACTGACTGGGCAAGTAATGCATTCTTATAAAGAGAACGCCCATCTTAAATTGAATTTTAAGAATATGCATTTATCATTATTTGACTGGTTAGACTCAGAAAGGCCAAAAGTTTTTATAACCTCAAAACACTACTAAAATGCTATCTCCAGAATATCCCTAAGAAGCAACATGAGCCACACTATTTTCAATTCTTAGTTACAAGAAGAGCTGAAGAACAACACAATTACCATGGTGGAGCATAGGAATTGTCTAATTAATAAGCTTGCAAACAAACATACTTTGAGGGAGCACTCTTTTATTCACTTCATATGATACCCCTGGGCATGGCCCAATGAGGGGTATGATGGAAAGGCGCCTAGCCCGGGTTTGGGTGACGGTTGTGCCATGGTGTGATCCCACTTCGCTTAAGTAGCTGTCCAAAAGACCTGGCTATAAGTAATTAATCCACCAAATCCTAATATCGATTTGGTTGTAGGGTTGGTAAAAACTCCACAGTTAAGTGTGCTCGGGCAAGAGTAGTTTTCAAGATGGGTGACCTCCTGGGAAGCTGCTGTTCGGAATCCGAAAACCCTACATTGTCGGAGGTCTGCAGTGGTTAAGTGGGGACAGTATCGATATGGTAGGATGGGGCGGGTCGTTACACTTCACCAAGACTATGGTTGGTATTGTTTTCTTCACTTTTTCTGTGCATATCAATTATTATTGTTTCCTATGTGTATCACATAATTAGTAAGATATGCAATATACTTATAGAAATCGGTGTAATATTTTTTCTTTTTTGAGTTTCAGATGGTTGTCTCAAGTTTAAAATTATCTTCCCTCATTATATAAAGCTCGCGCATTTATTCTCTCCTCACCATATTCCTCTATTTTCTTAACACAGCATTTGAAATGCATATGCATTTTTGTGTGAGTCGTGTCAAGTTTAAGCTGCTCAACGATGAGGTAGATATAACAAGAATATAGGAAGAAATTCAATTTTAGTGCGATAATGTGTCATGCCCTTTACACACAATGTTCTTTTAGGTGCATTTGAGTTTTTTTTTTTTTTTTTGAGGAGTAGTGTATTTCTTTTTCGGTGCTATTTATCAATTTGACTGCTATACGATATACCAATGGGCACTCCTTGTGTTTTGTAGCAATTCTAAAGATCCTCTACCCAAGTAAGGTTCCTTCTATTCTTATCCACATCTCAAAAGAACTCTGCACGTCACCATCTTTACATTCTATTAGGCATATATAACTTTTACAATAGGTTGGCAATGAACATGAATTAGTTTGCTAATTGTATGGAGTTGGAATTAGGAAAATTGTTTCTTCGTTTCTTAATAAAATCTACCTTTCCAAGGAGAGTTTGGGCATGCCTCTATAGCCATTGGTGCTACCTAAACACAGGGAATGTACTAATACTACTATAATAGTCTATATGTTTCTTAGATGAATTGATTTGGGGATCACTACTGCAAATCCTTATCCAACTAGGTCTAAAATGGTATTGATTTTAGTTGAACCAAGTATAGTCAAAGTGCTACTCTCCTCGGCTTCAACCTGATCATCCGGTGTGGTAGAGCTACTTGAAGAAGTCACATTATTACATCTCTGAAACAAATGCTTTGGGCACTATTAATCTTGATATATTTAGCACTTCTTTGTTTTAAGTACTTAGTGTGGTGATAAGAGGGTTCTAGAGGCCTTAAGTCACTACCTCTCTCATTTGAGGTTACGAGCTATAGTGTTTGTCATGTCTCTGATTAAGGGTTTAGGAAATGGTTGAAATGCACAACTCATAAGAGTAAGAAACGGTTACCATATACGTTTCTCACATGAACATGTTACTTAGTTTCTATAGGACATGGTTACATGAAAGTCTAAAACTACTAAGAAAATGCAGCCATCTCCTCTTAAAACTAAGTAAAGAAGAGAAAAATGCTCCTTTTATGTTGTTTTGGTTTGTTGTTGTCATGAATTAAGAGTAGGGTAGTGTCTGTTTTAAAATAAAATAAAGTTCTTCCCATTTTAAGTTACATACTTACATGTACTTTATCCTTTTATTGGTTGCAAAAAATTAATCTAATTAGCTATTTCATAATTGCCACCGTCACTGAGATTTTGATGGGTGGTAACTCTCAGAATATTAAAAGTTAAGAATGATCTTCTCATCTTATGCCTCACCTATGAATCAGGTATTGATACAACCTAAAATACATAGGCAACATGAACTAATTAATCCTTGAGCCTAAACCCCAAAGTGTGTGGCCTACTAAACCACATATTAAGCATGAATCTCAACCTCAACACATTAGGCTATGTTGAACCATATGCCTAAGCATTGAATCTATACCTTGATGTGTTTCCAGGTATACATCTTTTTGTTATTTTCTTCTTAGATTTCATGTCTGACTATATTTATATTTGATTACTTAAAAACAAATAGATTTTGGCATGGAGTGCACTCAAAATTTGTTTTCTTTTGGTATCAATACAACTATGGGATGATTGCTTTTGATTGATTTGAACTTTTTATTTGAATTGGGGTACCCTTTCTGTTTTAACCTCTTAAATGTTTTCTCCTCAAGTCAAGGAGTAACTAATGCACATGAGCAAGGTTGAGAAACATAATGCATGGGACTTGGGAGGCGATCTTTGAGGTATATATTGTTCTTTTCGAGAGTAATAAGTATTTGTCCATAATGAGATGATGACTTGAATGATAATTAATTATTTATGAAGATGCCTTTTGAATTGGACTGCAATATATATCACTATTGTTTCTTAATAGTATACATCAATAGCATTTATCTATTACCCTTATTATTATGCTTCTTCACTCATGATATTATCTATTGCCCTTATTATTCTGAACTCAATGATACTGCTTAGTAACATGGATAACAACATCCACGGGTATTGTACTATATTATTCTTTAGGTCAACACCTTTGTGTAATGTATGGGTTTGTTTGCACTTTGCAGTGAGGGGTGGCATGGAGTCCCTCCCTTCCCTATAGCTCTAAAGTGAATCCAGCTGTTGGTAACGGAACGAAGTTTACATAGACCTGAAATATCCAACTCTAAAGTTAACTCCGTGCGTATTGCAGGACAGGAGTATTCCTTAAACCCTAGGGCAAAGTGAACAAGGAATAACAAGGTACTGTCTTTTATTTCTTCTTTCAAATAAAAATTGTTTCAATTGTTTCATGTCACTAAGTTGGTTTGATGGTATCTACGTTACAATTTTGATATTGGTTGTTTTGTTCGAATGATGACCAAACTTCAGTATTTATATGATTGAAAGTTGGAACACCTTCACCCTTGATCTCACTTTCCCTATATTTGGTCTTAGTATTTGGTGGAGTATTGCCTAAATCACCCATGACTGATTATCATATTAAATATTCAATTGCATTCTATAACAATGTCTAATCACATTATATCAATCAACCATGTCTAGCATAATGCTTTCCTCCACAATCATCCACTTTCCTACTAACCCTTCAAAGTCACTTGGAAAGGAGCTCATATATGCTTAAACCCTGAAACCCAAATCCCTATGATAAGAAAAAAATGTGGACACATCTAGAAGGAAATTATCTAAAAGTTTTCTCTGTGGAAACTGAATTATGAATATGAAATGAAAGATGATAAATGAAAGATGCTAATCGAGTGTATTTTTTTAAAAAAACAAAGGAGTGGGACTCATCAACTCAATGTCCTTCCTTAAGCCTTAAATTGGCCATTAAACCTCCACTCAACCAACCTATTGCATATTCTTTCTAGGAGCAGGTCCTAGGTAGCTTTAATGAAAATATTATTCACAGAGGGCTAGAAATCCAACTGTGTATATAGGCCAGAAAACTATCTATAACCAATAAATGCTAGCACTTTAAGTAGTGCCTTCATAGATTAATAGTTCAACACTCAAGAAGAAGATGGTCCAGTTGCAAATGTCCCGCACCACTACCTATACTCATGCATGTTATATCCTATAAAAGCCAACATCCAACAGTCGGGTATTGTGACAGAAAGTTCTATCGATCTATCTTATCCATGTCCTTGACCTAGCTTAATATTGTATTTTATCTCAAATGACATATATGCCACTTTTGGATTCATTAGAGAACCTGAATTGCTAACATTTTTAAATAGGCTCCTTAAAAAATTATAGGTCATTTCGAAAGATTGTTTAAGAGTGTTTCATTTTTTCTAGATAATAGGACATTTGTTAATACATTGAGTATTCTATTAATTTTAAGCCTATAAATCCCATGAAATGCTTCACTAGGCGATATATAATTGAACCAAAAGTTTTTCAATAGTTGCTTAAGCTAATTTTTTTTCTTTTCGAGTGGCATAGATCTAGTAATCTTTGGATTTCTGGTTGGGGTTTTGAAGTGCAAAGTAATCATTGTTTAGAAGAAGACAAAGCAAATGTATTATTCTACAGTGAGAATTCTCAACTCAATCAAAAGAGAATTCCCTCTAATTCGTCAGACTTAAGAAACAAAATCTAACTAAGAAAAAGAAGGTAGCATCTGGCAACTCTAAAACATAAAAAATAAAAATCATTCAACAAACTTTCTAGAAACGAATGTAACAAATTGACACGATTTAGAGATTACACGCTAACTTCAACGATTGACATGTGAAACTTTCACAAATATTTTACGTTAGCAATTTAAGTGTTGAATTATGAATGAACATTGAGAGGGGTTTTTGCATACAACCTTGGGTAGGTGGACCGTTGATAAAGGTTCAATTGAGTTGGTCTTTGAAATGAACCATTTAAGATCATGAAAAGCTAATATCAATTTATGTTCATTTATATTTATTTGCATATGAAAAGCAAGTGTATTAGATAAAGACTCAACATTCAGTAGTTAAACAATATAATAAAATAAGACATGAAATCATACTTGTTGTGAAGGAATAATATAATACAGAAATCTTATTTCAGATTTTTTTTTTTATATTAAACTGAATTGTCTAATGACTATTGATGTTATTACCGTACTGTTTTGACCCCCACCTACGTGGCGAACGTCCATTGGTAGGAGTCTCTATTTTATTCATTTAATCGACAGGGCTAAAGCCCAATTTGCAATACCATGGATCAATGTACAGGCCATTAACTCATGTGTCTAAGGTGAACCTTAGCCACATGGCTTGCCACTAATGTACATTGATTTATGTCCAATTCATTTCTTATCAAAGAGATAATTATCGGTTGAGAGTTATATTCTATCACAATGACTCAAGCTACAAGAATACTTGAACTACAAGGACTCTCTACTCTACCTATATAAATACATATCTATTTTTCATTGAACTACGTTCTTGAGACTTGATCCCACCGATAATTTGGGTGCGTAGGCAACCGCAAGGTACTGCCTCATCATTCCCCAATCACCATCATTTTTCTAATTACTTTTCTAACGTTCTTCGCCTTTTTCATCAACACTTGGTGTTTTGATCATATTTGGTCGAAACATAATTGGCGCCGTCAAGCGGTTCTTATACTACACCCTCGATCACGCTCGCGAAAGTTATGACGATACTTTCGAAGAGCTCAAGGTCCCGATGTGATTACCGACGATCATCACGAACATGATGGTCAAGGACAACTTGGCCGACAAAGATAATACCTTCAAATACCGTCGTTCCACCAATCGCGCCAAATTATTGCCGCGGAGGTTATTGCTTCCGACGATTCTCCAAGATTATCGATCGCGGATAATGTAAGTCATATGTCTCGAGAA
Source organism: Coptis chinensis (assembly GCF_015680905.1). Taxonomy (NCBI): domain Eukaryota; kingdom Viridiplantae; phylum Streptophyta; class Magnoliopsida; order Ranunculales; family Ranunculaceae; genus Coptis; species Coptis chinensis. The sequence goes on from NC_141456.1 coordinate 46,858,090, forward strand.
GCACTTCTTCAAAAGTTAAAGACTGTCAATAAAACAGAAATAATTACTACAGCGCATCTTAAACGACGCGCTCCACTTGTAGATGATGTTGTATCGCCATCACACCACAACGCCACACACGCCAACGACATAATAGTGTGTGGGATCGTTTAAGTGGTGAGGATGAGATTCGCAATATTCGCAACAGCCATCAACAAGTTAAGAGTAATGGGCTGACGAATTCCCGACCTCCACCGAGAAATCTCCACCCACTTGGTCACGCGTTTCGGTAGGCAAGGTAATCGCTTCATAATCGTCCGTCGCACCCCACGGTCCTACTAATTTTCGGCAAGTCCCGAGGAATTCAAATGGCGAACGTAATAATGATCGCGACTCATGATCGTAACCATCGGTATGGTGAAACACTTCAAAGAACGCGGTTCTTATCATTCAACATTATCGCATCGAAAAGCCCAACGCACCATCCACAATCATCTCGACACGGAAACGATGAATCTTCGCCGTTTTCTTCTCGCTCTATTCCTCCCCATAGCGCCATCGTGACTATGATCACGATCAAACAGATACGGATCTGATGACTCCTCAACGTGTTAGAGAAATGATTAAAAAAGCTCTTCTGGACAGCGATCCTTTTGAATCGACACTAGAAAATCTGGCAGTTGAAGATGGTATTTTGGACAAATTTTCTCTCGCCGTCCAAAGGGCTACTCATAACAAAGACTTCAAACAACCAGAGTTTGATCAATATGATGATGTCGAGGGTTGCCCTATGCTTCATGTGATTAATTTCACAAACAAACTGGTTTTATCGGGAGGTGATGATGCTTTAAAATGCAAACTTTTCCCTTCTACATTAAAAGGGGAAGCGTTGGTATGGTTTATTTAATTACCTCCGCTCTATTCTATTCGATTCAAGGACTTAACCGAAAAGTTTTCAAGACGTTTTCATCATAATCTCAAACGTCCAAATGGAGTCCGAGTTCTTTTCAACATCAAGCAACAACGTGAGGAAACTCTCCGTAGTTTTATCGCGCGTTTCCGCCAAGCTGCAGCTGAGATTTCTGAACAATCCGATCTAATGGTGGTTTACGCTTTTAAAGAAGCTATCTTGTTTGATAAAGATGGGTTATACAACTCTCTTGTTCGATATTCCATCTTCCCCGACGTCGTTATACCAGCGAAGTTCAACAATTTATCAATGTTGAAGACGACAATACGCTTTCGAACTTCTCGTGACAAAGATAATAAAGGAAAGGATTTCAATGATCAATAAATGAAATAAACGTAAGAATCCGACTTTTGATCAACAAAGAACCCGGTCGTAAGCCTCCGTGATAAGAAAGAAGACTCCACGAGCAGGACTGGAAAGCCTTTTACTGATTTTGAATTAACTCCGCTTAATACCAAATATGCGGTAGTTTACGACAAAATCAAGGATAAGAGTCTGCTCACTCCGCCGTTTCCCTTGCGCGACGACACTAAAACGACTCGCGATAAATCGTTATGGTGCAAATTTCATAATGATTATGGTCATGAGACGGAGAATTGTCGATCTTTGCGGGGAAGAATTGAAAAGCTTGTGCAGAATGGAAAACTTGATCAATATGTGCAGAAGAAAGTAACAACTCAAGCTTTAACTATCACTGATCACAATGTCATTAAGGTTGGACATGCCATTATTGATTCATTGTCCAATACTCGGAAAAACCGCCGTTCTAAAGTCAAATATCCATCTAATTTGTAACGGTTAACGGGATCAATTTCGTGGAAGGTTTTTCGACGGAGACTATTGAAGATGAACCATTATGTTTCACTGACCAAGATCTAATGGGCGTGCATGTTCCTCATTATGATCTTTGTCGTGATAATGGCAGATATCGTTGTATGCGCGGTACAACGTATAATGATCGACACTGGTAGTTCAGCTAGTGTCATGTTTTCTGGGTGTTATCGCAGTATTCCTTTTATTGATAACTTGGTCACCCCTGAAAATGCGCCTATCGTTGGTTTTGATGGTACCGCTACTCATTGCGTTGGAAAGGTGTCTCTCCCGGTCACTCTTATGCAGAAGGAAGTCAATATTGATTTCTTATTGATGGATTGTAAATCCCCTTACAATGTCATCCTTGGTAGAGATTGGATTCATTATATGGAAGCTGTCGTCTCAACATATCATCAAGCCATCAAGTTCCCATTCAATAAAAAAGTATGTAAGGTGCGCAGCGATCAACTGGCATCTCTAATTTGCCACGACAATGTTCTCGATGATTATAAGAAGTCTGAAGTTGTTGGACGAACTATTCTGAGTTCCAACGCCGTCAAATAGCAATTACAGCATCCGGGACCTTCAGTTTACTCTGCCAATAGAAATGTTGAAGGACCCCCGACAGTCGATCCACTTTTAGAAGTTCAAATTGGCCAACTCCCTGAAGAGACTACTTTTATTTCAGCCGAACTTCCAGAAGAGGAGAGACAAGAGCTTATTTTGTTATTGCGGAAGAATAATCATGTGTTTGCTTTGCTTAATAGAGCAAATGCCGGTATAGATCCTTCGGTGGCTTGTCATAAACTCGACATTGATCCTAATGCAAAACCAGTTCGACAAAAGCCCCGAAGGATGGCCCCGATAGAAAGATGAAAGTGAAAGACTAAATCGACCGCCTCTTTGTCCGTTAACTTTATAAGGCCCGCGGACTTATCCAACATGGATGTCAAATGTTGTCGCAAAGTGCCTAAAAAAGAACGGCAAATTACGTGTTTGTATCGATTTCACAAATCTCAATAAGGCTTGTCCGGTTCATCCATATCCATTGCCTCAGATATCCGAAATGGTCGATGCAACATCCGGTTTTCAGCGCTTGTCTTTTTGGATGCTTATTCCGTTATCATCGATTCGTTATTCATTGAGGACCAAGAGTTCATCAGATTCATTACGCACCAAGGCATTTTATCGCTACTGTGTAATGCCTTTCGTCCTGAAAAAACGCTGGAGCCACATATCAAAAGCTAGTCAACACTATTTTTTCGACCTACTTGGAAAGACAAATAAGCATACACATCGATGACATGGTTGTCAAATCTACAAAAGCACTGATCATCTTATCGATTTGTAAGCTGTTTTCGACAGACTCTCCAATGTCAAACGCGCGTTTGAATCCGGCTAAGTGTTCTTCGGGTTTATCATCCGTAAATTCTTAGGATACATGATGACTAGACGCTGAATTGAAGCAAACCGGATCGATTCGAAATGTTCTTGAAATGCCTTCTCCGACGCGTCAAAGAAAGAAATTCAACGACTTACGGGACGCTTTGGCTGCCCTAAATCGCTTTTTATCTCTCGGTATTCGATCGATGCCGCCCTTTTTCCAAACATTGAAAGACGATCAATTTGACGGAGGACCGCGGAAGTTGCATTTCGTCATTTGAAAGCATACTTAGTCCAACCTCCAGTTCTTGCCACCAAAGAACGGGCAGCCTATAGGTTCAGTATTTAGCCGCTTTAATCGATCATGCCGTAAAGTGCCGCCTTATTTGTCAACGGTGGCGATGGGCGCCCTATATTCTTTGTTAGCAAGACTCTTACAACCGCTGAAACAAGATATTCTCGAAAGTGGAGAAAATTGCATTGGCTTTGGTTCATGCCGCCCGACGCCTTAAACCTTATTTCCGTGGACGAAGTCGCCAAAGTTTATAATGAATATCCATCGCGAAAAGCTTTTTCGTAATGCTTTCGTGAATCAAGTTAAGCCTCGCAGAATGGGGAAAGTTACCTTTAGCTTTATAGCATTGTGTTTGAAACTCGCGACACCTGAGAAAGGACAAGCTTTGGCTTCGCTTAATGGCTGATTTTCCAATTGAGGATATTCTTATGTCCGACGCGTTATTAGGCTAAGAGAATGTCGTCGACAACACGCCATTACCTCTCAGGGATGATGATTTGCCAAACTTATCAGATGTATCTGCTGATTGTTGGATTGTTTACACTGATGGTTCGCATAATAAATATGGCTCCGGTATTGGGTGTGTAATCTTGCAACCGAATGGAGAAAAAATTGAGAAGTCAGTGCGTTTGGGTTTTGACGCTTCAAATAATGAGGCCGAGTACGAAGCTGTCATTTGCGGCTTGCGCACTGCTCTTCACTTGGGGGCGACTAAGCTACAATTATTCACAGATTCTAAGTTAGTCGCTAGCCAGTTTGGTGGATCGTATGCAGCTCGTGACGATAGAATGGCGGCTTATGTGGACTTAATTCATCGGATTGCTCGAAATTTTGATTCTATCAGTATTGTGCAGCGTCCGCGTCATGACGTGCGACATGCGGATTCTCTTGCTTATTTATCCGCGGCAGTTAAGTCAGATAAGCCTCGCCAGATAACCATTGAATTTCAAAAGGAACCGAGTATCGATCTGTCCATCGAGGATGTGCGCGATATGTACATCACTCAGAGTTGTTTTTTTCATCAAGACATTTTCTCGAGGAATCACGTTATGCCAATTTGATATCTCCCGTGGCCGACTCGAAACGTAAAAGTTGATCTTGATAATCAAGCTGTCGCCATTGCAGAAAACGCTTTGATCCACAACTTATGCTATCGATGACCACAATGATCCCGGTTCAATGATATTGTCTCGGTTCATACCGACGACGCATCATGAAGTCGACAATGCTCCGCAGGTTCCCCGATATAGAGCTAAGTTTTCCACTTACACCTTGTGACGAAGATGATTGGCGCCTTCCTTATATCACATATTTACATGATCATATCTTGCCTCCCCGATCATAAAGTGGGTGATCGTGTAAAACGCGATGCTTGGAAATATTGTCTCATATCGACTTCGAACGATCATTGTAACTTTATCGCAAAAGGCACAAGTCTTAACCCTATGCTTCGTCGTTGTTCGCCAGAGTGAAGGTTTGCTCGCCCCGGGCGGAAATTCATTCAGCCTATGGGAACCACTCGGGGTAAGTCTCGCCATAGAGCAATGACACAAGGATACCGTGGCCGTGACATGCAAAAGGATGCTAAGCGTTTGTCCGAGAAGTGTGTTCCTTTGTCGAAATATGCTAACATGGGAAATCTTCCAAAGAACGGAACTTCATCCAATTTTGAGCCCTGGCCGCTTGCAAAGTGGGGTCTTGACATCGCGTCGGTCCTCTTCCGAAAAGCTCCCGGCAAGTGTTCGTTTCTTTACTCGTCGCGAATCGATTATTTTACCAAGTGGGCTGAAGCTATGCCCTTAGCCCGGATCCATGCTTCGATGTTAAAAATTCTTATGGCGAGACATTGTTTGTCGCTTCGGTATATTCCAACATCATTGACTTCCGACAATGGCAAACAATTTGATGTCAAGAAATTCGACAATTTTGTTCGACTTGAAGATTAGTCACAATTTCAAGCACCATACCATCCTCAAGCTAATGGACAAGCCGGAAGCTACTAACAAATCCATTCTTGCAATGCTCAGCGGCGACTTCAACAGCCAAAGGAAATTGGGTTAAGGAACTTTCCTGGCGGTTATGTGGGCTTATCGAACCACACCTAAGCATTCAACTGGATTTTCTCCGTTTAATCTTGCTTACGGACGGAAGGCGGTCTTGTTTACAGAGTTGATGACACCAACCACATTTAACTTCTAACGTGGAATTGGAGTCGAATGATCAACACTTGCTCAAGCCAAAGCCTTGATAGATGAGACAAGAGATGTTGGTCTTCAGCGTTAATTCGTTATCGTCGATATGAAACGAAAATATGATAAGAAAGTTCGACTTAAAGTATTTGAGAAAGATGATCGGGTACTTTGGCCGAAAGACGAGGTTGATAGATTCCGTAAATTTGAGAAAACCGGACAGTCCATACATCATAGATCGCCCCGCCACCAAAGGATCTTATTTTCTCCGAGATTTAGATGGGAATGTTCTCGATAAGCCGTGGAATGCGTTTCATCTGCGCAAGTTCTATAAGTAGATTTTAGTTGTGTTTTTCCGTTATCCTGGAGAAATAAAATAAATACAATATTTAGTTTGTTACCAGTTCAGGCATGTATTTTCCGTTGTTATCTTTGCATTTTTTAAGACTCGGTAATCAATAAAGAAGCAGTTATTTCACTTCAGTTCCAATGGTATGATTTTGGTTTTAGCTTAACCTTATAATCGCTTACGCTTAGTTAAACAAAATCCGATTAAATTACCACGCTTAATTTCGCCGGGCCTAAATTGAACGCTTTTACGCGCTTAGTCGTTATTTACTATCGCTATAACAAAATCCGCGAAATTACCACGTTTAATTTCGGCTATCCTAAGTCGAACGCTTTTACGCCGCTTTTAGTTCATTACTATCGCTACAACAAAAACCGCGAAATTACCACGTTTAATTTCTTCGGCCTAAGTTGAACGCTTTTACGCCGCTTAGTTCATTACTATCGCTAACAAAACAACAAAATCGGCGAACGGTTACCGTTTAATTTTGATCTGATCCTAAGTTTGAACGCTTTTACGCCGCTTAGTCGTTATTATCGCTAAAAAAATCGGGCGAAATTACCACGTTTAATTTATTTTAAGTTGAACGCTTTTACGCCGCTTTTTTAGTTCATTACTATCGCTACACCAAAATCGGACGGGGTTACCGCGTTTAGCTTTTGTCGGCCTAAGTTTGAACGCTTTTACGCCGCTTTTAGTCGCTTTTTATTAGTCGTTATCGCTACGAAAATCCCACATTTAAATTACCACGTTTAATTTCATTGGGTCCTGTTGAACGCTTTTACGCCTTTTAGTCAGGTTATTATCGCTTATCGACAAAATCTGCCTAAATTGAACTTACCACATTTACTTTCGTCCGCCTAAATTGAACGATTTTACGCCGCTTAGTCATTTTACTTCGCTTATGTCAAAGTTAGCATTGGGGGTTTCATTCTTTTTTAATCTAATTGTCATCTATATAATTCAACAACATTGTCGGGTTTTCCATAGGTATGTTATTTGACATCACAATGATATTCAATAGCCAAACACATACTTTATTTTCATAAAAATAATTTTAGCTCTACGGTATTACATACCGCAATCACATGTTCATTGGTTTGGGAAAATCCAATGGTTTCTTCCCAACTTTTCGCGATATACAACTCGCATAAATCTTTGTAATTCATCTTCTCACGTTCTAGTTCATCTCCCGTTTCTATTAAAGTCTCATGGGTTGTCTTTACGGACGATTCACATTGTGCCATTTGCATATGATCTTGGCCGAAGCCGCCGTTTAAATCGTCATTCGCTTGTTATTTTCTCAACCTCTTTTTGCGACGTTTAAGTTCCCGATCTTTGGTCGCCACGAGTGACTTCAATTCTATCACATCTGCTTTTTAAGTGTTTGTGTTCCTCCGTTATCTCACAGGCTTTCCCAAATTCTTTCAGACGCCATCTCCTCCGCTTCTTCCGTCCCGGGCGGTTAAGTTTTTTGTTTTCGTTTTCTAACTCTTTTGATGGTTCCGCTTTTAACGCTTTGTTTGCCTCTTCCAATTTTTGGTTGAGTATCTTCACTTTTTTTATTTCTTCTAAGGCATTGACTTCATCTCGAGCGATATTTTTCTTCACGACTTTTTTTGAATGAATTTTGGCCCGCATTTATCGCCGTTTTAACTCTGCGAAAAAAAATATATATCCGAAGTTCATCATTTTTTCGACTTAAACACAAGTTTGCAATAACGATAAAAATAATACTATCATACCGGTTTATACTATCGAAGATCATTGACATTGCTCTGTCATATTCTCCGATGTTCTCCGTATTCGGGTCACATTTTTGATATTTTTGAGCCCTTCCATTGGCGTAATCCCGGCGACTCCTTCACCGTCTTCCGGACTTGAACATCTCTCGCCAACTACCAATTTCATCGGATTAGTGTTGGACACTCATTTCTTTTTACCGCCCTAACGCAATTATAAAAATCAACGATCAACTTACCATTAACAGATTCTGTGGTTTTCCTCCATGCGTAGTATTACCCCTGACGCCACTTGCCAGTGGTTGTTGGATTCGTTGCTCCTGCATTTTGCTTTGCCGTTTATTTTCTTTCACCGACTTTGTGTTCATTGCACTATCTTTTGTCCGTAGACACCGTTTCATTCTTTTCCCTGTATATACCAAACCCGAATGAGATATTATATTTCACCACACTTTTACATATCTATGTTTTCTACGGTGCATACCTTTTCCTCTTGGTGTTCCGTATGTATTATATTTACGTCAAGGATGTTTGGTGCATTGTAGTCTCCCCTCGAGGCATCATACATTGTACCGTTGGTTGTCTCTCTTGGTCTCCGTTAAGCCCGTTTTCTTGTGGCACATCTTCTTTTGTACAATTCACTTTTTTGCTTGGCAAACTCAAAGACTAATTCTCGCCGTGTTAACTCCGTTCCATCTTCTTTTTTCACTATATCAAATTTTGCCGAATATTGCATTTCGAGACTCTTATTCTTCTTTGCCATTTCGCTTTGTGTCTCTCTTGGACCTATCGGGCCGTTGTTCGATACCCCCATAATTTCGGAAATCGACGATATCATCAAAGTAGCTCAGATCTACCAATCTTTCATCAGAGCATTCATGAAAGAAGAACCGAAGATTGCTCTCCACTTCCTTGTCCAATTCAATGTCTGGTAGCATACTCGCGTTTTCTGTTAGACACAAAAATAACTCGTGTTAGTCAACAGTTTACTCGTAGTATAGTTTTCAATACTTATGTTTTGGCTTACCTCGAAATTTGTTCGGCACTTTAAACTCTGTCGGATTCCACTTCCCTCGCAAGCGGTATGAAATCTATCCCATCCGTGTATACTTTGGAAACCCTTTAAAACTTCTATTTGAATCCTTGAATTCAATTTCAAATTTTATGTACCCTTTCGTCAGTATGGCTTTCGGTCGTATCAACGCGAAGATTTCTTGAGCCCCGAACCTTCTATTAAATTCATTTTGTAAACGGTGCGCTCTCGTAAAGATTAGCCAGAACGATATTGGCGGTTGTCCCTGCAATTTGCCACCACTCCGATCAATGCTTATTTCTTTGCTCAACGGAATTATGTTTCCCGCAATTTAATTGTGTGTAAGCCATTACTACTTCATCTTCTTCGACTTTCGTTTCAAACTCGCATTAACTTCCATCCATCTCAAATTTCTCGAGTCCTAGTATTTTCAGTATTTCCTGTTACCATCCATCGGTAGCGGTTCCGGATGGTGGCCAGATTCTATCACCTTCTTTCCACCTCACCAAGTCTGCGTTCCATCGAAGTTTTTTCTTCTCGATTATATTTCATCCCAGATATTACGGTAGTTTCTACCTGAAAAAAAAGCACATAACATCGGGTCAGATATATAGGTCGAAAATCGGGTCGTAAAGCCTTAAACCGCCCAACAAAACAAAATACAACTGGTCCCAAAACTTAATTAAATTGGGCCCAAACAAAACATTTAAATTACGACCCACACAACTTAAAATAGAATCCGCCTCTAAACCCAACCGACCCACTTAGTCTCTGACCCAAGCCCAAGCCCAAGTTCGATTTGGTTATCGCTCATCTTCTAGCTCCATCACCACTAACAATCCGCCACCACTACGTACCCACCACCGCCACCTTTACACAAAAAGAAACCCAGCCGGGTTTGGTTCTCTCAGAAAACCCTATCCACCGATACTCTCAAAACGCCGACATTTTGTTATAATCGATCTTTCTTGGCAAGAGATACCTAAGAGTTGCATGGTCATTTTCAAGACCATTTGAACCAACCAAATAAGAGCGAAATTTATCTAAGCATAAACCTGGCTAAAGAAATTCATTTCCGTAGTAGTATAATTTCTTTTGAGCATCATTTAAAGTCTTACTAGCATAATAAATAACAGTGGACTCATTTCATCTAGTTTTTTGGCCTAACACAACACCAACAACATAATGCGTCACACATAAGCTCGAAAAGCTTAGACCACCGGAGTTTGTATAATAAGTTGTATTATGTTAAACCGGCTTTTAAAGTTTTAAAAGCATGTTTGCAGTCATAATTGAAATCCAAATATGACATCTTTTAAAAGCAGATTAGTTAAAAGGCCTAGCTATTTTTGAAAAATCCTTGATAAAACGCTTATAGAAACCTGTATGGCCTGTGTTGGCTCTAATATCACGGATAGTCCGTGAAATTTAGGAGAGACGTTATTTTATCTAATTTGGCCTTATCTACTTTTCTGCCATACTAGATACAATATGACCTAGAACTATTCCTCTTTTACTTTCATAAATGACATTTCTCCCAATTTAAACCAGATTCTTTTTCCTTACACCGTGTCAACACTTTAGAAAAGTTAGACAGGCAGTCGAAAAGAGTTTCCATAAATAGAAAAATCATCAATAAAAATTCCATAAAGTGCTTCCACTATGTCACTAAAGATATGAAGCACCCCTGGAAGGTACCAGGAGCATTACAAAGCCGAAAGACATTCATTTATAGGTATAGGTTCTAAACGGACATTTGAAGGTAGTCTTGTCTTGGTCGTTAGGATCGATAATGATCTAAAATAGCCGAGTAGCCATCTAAAAACAGTAATAAGCATGACCAGTTAGACATTCAAGTATCCGGGATCTATAAAAGGTAAAGGAAAGTGATCCTTCGTGTCATGGCATTTAACCGTCTATAGTCAATATAAATCCTCCACTTCATAAGAACTCATGTGGAAACATATTCACCATCAGTATTACGCACAATGGTAACACCCGATTTCTTAAGAACTACGGGGAATGGGCTTACCCATTAAGCTATCGAAGATGGGATATATGATACCGCATCGAGTAACCATAAGACTTCTTCCCCCTAACCACCTCTTTTATGGTGGTAGGTTCAAGCGACATTGAGGTTCGCGTGAAGTCTTCGCATTATCCTCTAAATGTATCGATGTGTGCATACACTAGGTCAATCCTTAATGTCATCTAAAGGGACCAAGTGATCGCGTGAACGATATTCCCTAATCACCCTAATCAAACGTGCTTCTTCATCCAGCAGACAACTGGAGAAGATATGATCACCCGGATGACTACCATCCGGATCAAGTTGGATATTTTCAACTCGCAGGAAGAGGTTTAAGCACATGGGTGGGAGGAATGGGTAGAAAGGCTTTTTGAGGTAAATCGTCTTGAGTAGTAAAGACTTGTTTAGGTAAGAGGTCTTCAAACTCGGAGGATAAAGCTACATAAGGATCTAAGATAGGAGTAGACTTGAAAATGGCATTGGCTTCCCTACGTAGGAGTCATTGTTGAAGTTGGAACTTCCGAAGGAAAGAAATTGATGCATCTAATTCTCTCGAAACGTGTTGTTAAAATAATCTTGAGCTAAGCTCACCGATCATGCAAACTTCTACATCGATAGTCGTGTCGGGTAACTATTGCATCATTTTGAAAACATTCATCTCAACGAAAAAAAAGTGGCCAAAGGACATGGACATCGAACCATCACGCAGTTTATGAAGCGTTAGCGATTGCCAAGAAGGAAACCCTAAAATGATAGGAACAGAGTCGTTAGCAACTTCAGGTCGGTCGAGGATAATGAAATCGGTTGGGTAGTAAAAATCTTGAACTTTAACCTGCACGTTTTCAACATCATCACTTAGGATATTTTAATAGAGCGATTAGCTAATTGCAATATCATTTTAGTTGGTTTCATCTCTTTTTAGCCCATTTTGTTTATATTGATAATAAGGGAGTAAGTTAACACTTGCCCCAGGTCTAATAGAGCAGTTGTCGTGTGGGTATCCCACAAGGTGCATTGTATACTAGGGCGACCAAGGTCTATGTATATTTTAACGATTCCATTACGTTCGGATAGAGGGAAATTGTTCAGTTAAAAGCCGTCTTTTGGAATATTTGTTTTCCGCCTAGTAGTGCACAATTCTTTTAGAAACTTAGCATATTGTGGTAATTTTTAATAGCGTCAAGAAAAGGTAGGTTTATTGTTAGATTTTTAAAAACTTTCCTAATCTCATCAAAATTTGTATCCTTGTTTAACATGGCTAGTCTATGTGGAAAACGGTGATTTCTCTCTATATTTAGCATATGGGTCAATAGGAGTTCTAACCTTGGCGTTTCTTTCTTGGGTTGTGGTTTAACTAGTACCTCTATAGGTGTAGGATCTTCAGTTTCTTTTTCGAATTATCTAGAAAATTTTCATTTTTCAATGACTACTGGTGGTGTATCAATGGGTATAGTTATGGTATTTATCAATCATTTTGCGAGCGGAAAGTAGTGATGACATTTAACTCACCTACATTTAAATTTTTCTTTACTAGTATTACCGGTTACTTTGAAGGCTGTGTTTGGCATTTTAAGATTAGGTATAGCTTGACCTGGAAACACACCTTTAGGTTGGGCTTATCTTGAGTTAACTATTATAGGATTGTTGTATGAATTGTAAAATCTATTGTTGAGCTTGTGTGTAGGCATCGAAATGATCCGGTTGTGAAGGTGTAATGGCTATAGGTGGTATGACAAGAACTATCTCACATTGATTATTAACAGGTGGGTTGGGATAGTTATTATTAATCGGAACGATACCTCTATTATTATTATTATTATTATAATTACCTTGTCCTTGTACTTGTCTTGGTGGAACCTGGTTGTAATTATTTGTTGGCCTAACATTTTGATTATTAAACCCCGGAGGTGTAACTTGTTGATTATTTCTCCAACTGAAGTTGGGATTTTGTCTCCAAGGTGTGTTAGGAATAGGAAGGCTATTTACGGAGCAAACATTATCCGGCTTTGTGGGTGGTTGTTCATAGACGAGAGGACAATAGGGGTTGGTATGCTCAAGACTAAAACAGAAATTACATGGCATGGAAGATAGTTGATGTTCATGACAGGAGTAGGCTTATGTTGAATAAAAATGGCTTCTACATTTTTTGTGAGAGATTTGATTAGAGTTCTAAGCTCGGGATCAGATTTAACCTCAAACATAATGGCAACCTTAGCTGTGGAAGAACAATTAGCGGAGAGGGATGTTGTTACCCCCAAGTTATTATTACGCTTAGATTAATCTTCTAAAACTTATAAGCCTCTGAGGCTCCTTTACTAAGGAAACTACCCCAGTTATTATATCAATAACCCTTTATGATAATGTAAAAGCCTTTTGAAAAGGCAACTTAACAAGCGTGTCTTTCGCAAAGTTATGATGTGGACACTCGATAAGAAGATTAGTGTACCGGTTCCAGGCCTCTGAAAGGATTTATGAGGGTTCTGGTGGAAGAAATGAATCTTTTAAATCATTTCATTAGTCTTTAGAGGTGGGTAAAACTGTTACATGAACAATTGAATAAGTTTGGCCCATGAGTCTACAGAATTAGGCGTTTGGGCAGTTAACCAAGACACCGCCTTATCGGCTAGAGTGAAAGGAAACACCCTCAGTTTAATTTCCTTAGAACCTACCTTAGGATGATGGAATGTAGTGAGAACTTGTTCTATCCTACGCATATGCTGATAAGGCTTTTCGTGGTCTAAACTATGAAAAACGGGTAACAAATTAAAATATTCGAGGGAGAACCGAAAAAATCCCCATTGGGTGTGCAAGAACGATGCAAGACTTAGGGCCATCCTTTAAGGCTTTGTAAAAATTAGAGAGAGGAGTCTCTGCTTCTTCACCCATTGATGCAGGTGTAGTGTGTGATATTCTAGATAGGCGTGTGTGTTGACGTCTACGATAGATAACTTTAGATGGTTTGCTCTTACCGGACCATAATCTCATGCAATCCTAAGGCCAATACGAAAAAAAAACCACTAACAGCAGTCAAACAACCCTGATATACTAGAATTAAAACTCCTCTGACAGAAGAGACGTGGAGTGAAAGAAGGAGTACCTGAATCCCTCCTTGCTACGCGTATGAATATAGTCTTTTATACGCAATCTCAGTGTACAGAAGAGGTTTGGAACACTTAATAAAAAATAATTTGAACGAAAAGAGAGTCTGTAACTAACCTGTGAATCGGGCTTTCTTCAGTAGGGGCGCGGCGCGCTCTGTGATTTTTTTTTAGCACCAGGCTCTCTCGCGTGGTTCCTTAATGGGCTGGGCCTTTAAATTTGAAATAAAATAGGAAATAAACTTACTGGAAGATAGGTGAGGGCGCACTCAGAAACAACGTAGATAAGACGCAGGCGCACTCCTGAGTACAATTGCGAAAATTTCCAGTAGACTTCCAGGAGCAATTTTCAGTTTTTTCTAAAAAAAACTAAACACAGTGAGAACACAAACACTCGGGTTGGTGGGTGATAAGTGCTCAAAAAGTGCATTTTAACCCGCAATTATACCTCTTGTTTAGCCATCTAAGTGGACTAACAGTGTTTGTAAGTCATGTTTTATGATTTTACAAGTGAAAAAGAAAGCTTTGTAGAATATTAGAGAAAAAGGTGTAAAATGGAGCAATTCGGAGCATTAAGGATCACATGGGAAGCCCATGGAAAATCATGGAGAAGGCCAAGGAATTAAAGCTATGAAAGATGCGACTTGGACTTGTTTTAAAGCCTATTTGGAAGCCCAAGGCAAAAGGATTTGTTGCTTGGACCAAAGCCCGCAAAGAGGAAAGAATGATGGTGCAAAAGAGGAAAAATATACTCTTGCGTCTGGACGCATGAACCGACACTGTAGCCACCTCTTTTACTGTTTCAGAAATGAAATTGAACTCTAAAAGAAGTCGATTTGTAATAGGAAACAAACCATAATTTGGGATGTTTCAAGAACTCATTGTAACCCCTATAAATAGAGGACCTAAGTGCCTCATGAAACTCGCCAATTCACTTATATTCTTGTCTCCAGAACTTGAGACAGAGAGAGATTAATAATAAAATATTCGGTTTTAACTAGTCGAGTCTTAATAAATTAGTCTTTCTAGTCTTATGTTCTTCGACTTTTTTTCTTCTCATTCTTCGTGTTCTTCCTTCTTTATGGAAGGTTAATCTTTTCCTTCAAGGGAGAAGATGAAGCTGGTGCCTAGGGTTTGATTCTTCTGGTTCATGGTGTTCTCCAATTAAGTTAGTTCTTTATGTTTTTAGTTATTAGTTCCATTGCCCACACCAGGGGATGAAAGTATAGAATAGGGTTTATGTTTTGCAATATTAATATCATGCTAGCGTTCTTTACTTTTTCTTCTAGTAGTGTAGTTCTTTAGAGTTAGGAAAGTATTCTTTTTGTGTTGCCCTAGAAAGGGTAGCTCAGGGAGTGGCTGCCTAGGGAAGTATTCTTTGTGTTTACCTTAAGTGGTGATTCATTGAATGGTCAGCCCCTATTAGGAAGCACTCCTTGATGTTACTCCCGGTAATACATTGAATATATGCCCGAAGCTTACATAAAAGGAAAGAATATATTAATAGCATAAATAGAGGAACAACCTTAAAGTAGAGTTATTCGTTAATGATGTTTTCATTCTAAAGAGGGCATCGACACTTGCTCGATTGCCTAATTGTAGTCTACTCGGAGAACAACCATGAAACGAAGGTCACAGATCAAAGGTAGCGGTGGATTTTAATCTCTTGAATTCTCTCTCCTATAAATTCTCAATAGTTTAATTAGTTTAGTTTAGTTTAGCATTATAATCTAAAATCTCTACAATCATAGTTTTTAATCCCTTAAACCCCCTTTCCAGTCCTGTCATTCATATAACATACACTTAAAAGTAGAACGATATCCTACTTATCATTTACTCATTGAGGGATAATTAGGTTTTAATACGCTTTTGTTTTGTTCAATGACCATCATCCATATACCATCTACACACACAAAAAGGCGTGCTAGTGGGTGAAGTAGGATATTGGTAGAATTGAAAGCAACGAAGGAAACTATTCTAAACACAATTAACCGTTTAATGCATTTGATATCTAAAAATACAAGCTTTTACTATATCTTAGTTAATTTAATTGGGAAGAAGTAAAATATGCTTTTAGTTATGATCAAATTTCTACTCAATTATCATGCAATAACTTGAGTAAAGATTCGTTCCACTCCTAATTGCTTTAGAAAATAATAATTTCACTAACTTAAACAATTCAACAATATTAATGAGAGCAATGTTTTTAATAAGACTAATATGTGGGAATAACTAATTAAGATATTTTAAATTATACTATGACAATTAAATATGAAGATGTGAATGAGAAGAAAGGATTAGGGAGTTTTGATATCTACCTTGATTTGTCCCTAACATGCTAGTATATATTTTTGCAACCTTAATCTTTATGTTTTCACACAAGGTTCAACATAAAGATTAGATCTTTTATCCCTAATTATTCATGGCATCTCTAACCAACTAATAATTAGCATGAGAGGAAGTTTAAACCCATTCTCATGGTGAATAAACTTCCTCTAGAATCAAACTCTTAAAATAATAATTCTATACTAACACATCAAGTCTTCATCAAAGCTTCAATCAAACCCTCTAATAGAGGGTTTAGCTATGAATCATGGGACTATCATGAATAAAAGAATAAGAATAAGAAGACATAATAGAAGCAATATAACTAACTTGGATTTTATTAATGGTGGCTAGGCTATTAAACAATGATTAGGTTTAGACTAAAGGGAAGAGAGAGAGAGCTAATTAAAATTAAACTAATGAGGGTCTTTTTTTAGTTTTGCCGTAGTCCTCTTTATATAGGAGAGGGCTAGGTTTACAATTTCGTGCATGGGCTTGAGAGCTATGTTTTGGGCCACTAAATCAAGCCCAAAACCTAATTACTTAAGTCCAAAAAGTGATTCTCTACTGTAAATTATTGTAATAGCCTTTTCATCCACTTTTACTCCTCTGATTGGATCAAGTCCTAGACCATTAAAAATCTCTTTCCGAGCCAGTCGTTTTCACATATAGTAGGCCCAATTCCAAGGTGTGAGTCGAAAAGATAATGACCTCATGGAAGTTCTATTGACTTTTATGCTCTATGCCCGCATTGACTTTGACTTTTCAACTTTGACTGGGCTTTAAAAATGCTTTTTCTCCTTGAAACTTGGGCTTTAACCATAGAACTTCTTAGCAACCAACATTTGCTCCTTTCTCTTGCAAAAGTGACATATTTCTTCACATAATTGATTCCAAGACCTGAAATACACAAAAATACGTAAACAATATTAACTTTTATTTATTATAAACATAATTGGTCTATATGTAATATTATTAAGGGGTTAAAATTAAAATTTTGGGCTCTTATCAACAGGCATGTTCATCAATCCGATTGTGTCTTACTAATGAGGTAATGTATAATGTGATGGGAGAAAATATTGTTGCTGGTATTTTTCTCAAGCTTGAATCTATGTATATGACCAAGAGCATGACGAACAAGATGTACGAAGCGTCTTTATCGGTACATGATGGTGGATGGTTTAACGATGCAAGAGCACGTTAGTGAGTTTCGTCGTCGCCTAGTGGATTATTTGAATGTTGGTATGAAGATGGATGATGAGGATCAAGCGGCATGTTTAATATTCTCTTTGCCCAAGAGCTATGAGCATCTAATGACTACATTTATGGCGAAGAGAAGATGTTGATCTTGACGAAGTTCAAAGTGTGCTTCTTTCTTATGAGTTGATGAAGAAGACACGAGTTGAAAATAGCATTGATGCAGGACAAGGGCTAGTGGCAAGAGGAAGGTCGTATGAAAAGGCCCCTAAAAGCAATGTGAGGTCTAGGTCCAAGTCAAAGAAGTCGCTGAAACATGTAAAGTGCTACAATTGCAAAAAAGGGCATTACGCAAGTAATTATCCTCACCCGAAGAAAGATAACAAAAACAATGGTAAAAAGAAAGGTAAGGCTAAAGTTTAGGCAAGTTTTGCTGCAAGCTCTGAAGTGGAAGATGTAAGTCCTTGTGTGTCCACATCGTAAGACTATATGACGGATCGGTGGATCCTTGATTCCGGGTGTTCCTACCATATCTGCCTGAATAGAAAGTGATTTGCTTCATATGAGAGCATCGATGGCGGTTCCGTTTTGATGGGTAATGACCATGTGTGCAAGACAGCCGGTTAGGATTGGAACTATATGGGTCAAGATGCATGACGGTGTTGTGAGGACTCTAAATGATGTAAGCCATGTTCCCGAGCTAAAGAAGAACCTTATTTCTCTTGGTACCTTAGATTCCAAAGGCCACAAGTTTGTGGGGAAGGTGGAGTCCTAAAGATTGTTATTGGTTTTTAATTGTTATGAAGGGTCAAAGATATGGAACCTTGTATACTTTGATGGGTAGTACGGGTGACAGCAATGTAGCAAAAAGTGGGTGTATGTAGTGATGATTATGAGTGCACTAAAATGTGGCATATGCATTTAGGGCATTTGAGTGAATGAGGTTTTTCCGAGTTGTGCAAGTGAAGGTTCTTGAAGAACTTGAAGAAGCCAAGTATGGGGTCCGTGGAGCATTGTGGTCTATGGGAAGCGGTCAGAGTCAAGTTAAGTTCAAGCAAGCACCGACAACAGGCATCCTTGATTATATGCATCACGGATGTTTGGGGACTTTCAGAGTGGCTTCAAACGGAGGTAACCGTTATTATGTCTCATTCATTGATGATCATACTCACTATGTGTGGGAGTATATGATGAAAATGAAAGATAAAGTCTTTGAGATATTGAAGAAGTTGAAGGCAAGGGTTGAAAATCACACAGATAGGAAGGTGAAGACTCTAAGGTCTGACAATGGTACTGAGTATACCTATGAGCCTTTCCAAGAGTTTTGTGCACAATAGGGTATTGCCAGACACTGGACATTCAGGGGCACACCTCAGCAGAATGGGATGGCAGAGAGGATGAATAGAACCTTGCTTGAAAAAGCGAGATGTTTGTTGTCTAATGCTAGTCTAGGCAAAGAGTATTGGGCATGCAGATGCAGTGTCCATGGCGTGTTACCTGTATAATAGGTCACCAATTCTAGCTATAGATTGCAAGACACCTTATGAGGTATGGTTAGGTAACACAGCTGATTATAGTATTTTGCGAGTGTTTGGATCGACTTCTTAATACCATGTGAAGAAAAGAAAGCTAGATCCTAGAGCTAAGAAGGCAATATTCTTGGGCTTCACAAATGGGGTAAAGGGATACAGATTTGGGTGTCTAGAAGACCACAAGTTCCTAGTCAGTAGAGATGTTACCTTTGATGAGACTTCCGTGTTATCTTTTCAAAAAGCCAAAAAAGTTGGAGTAATGGCAAGTCTATAGAAGTTCAAACTCTTGAGCTTGAGTTGTCTAATGCATTAGATGACTAGTTGGTTTATGATAAGGTACCGGATCATGGAACCATGCAAAGAACAGAGGAAGAAGAGCATGAGCATCCGCAACTTGTAGTGGTTGACCTTAGGCCAAAGATACAAGTTAAGGAAGTGCACAAGTATGGGCACGATAAGCCGGTGAAACATTATGTTCAGGTGGATTTAGTAGCATATGCACTGAATATTGAAGATGATGAGCCAGATAGCTTCAAGGAAGCTGTTAGAGATGCTCATTATAGAGATTGATTGGTTGCTATGCAGGAAGAGATGGAATCTCTTGATAAAAATCACACATGGGATCTTGTTTTATTGCCAAAGGGCAAAAGGACTATCGGCATTAAATGGGTGTTCAGAAAGAAAGAGGTCCTTCCCCGAACCGACAAGATCGGGTACAAAGCAAGAGTGGTAGCAAAGGGTTTCTCACAGAATGAAGGAGTCGACTATAATGAGGTATTTTCCCAGGTGGTCAAACATACTTCTATTTGTGTGTTATTGAGTTTAGTTGCTCACTTCAACTTGGAGTTAGAGCAACTTGATGTGAAAAATTTTTCTTGCATAGAGACTTGGAGGAAGAGATCTATATGAGACAACCTCGAAGGTTTTGTTGTTGTTAAGAAAAAGATCATGTGTGCAAGTTAAATCGGTCATTGTATGGTTTTAAAGCAATCGCCAAGGCAATGGTACAAAGCCGGGCTTTGACACGTTCATGATGCAACATGAGTATACCCAGTAAGTATGATTATTGTGTTTACTTTTGTAGGCTTCATGGTAATGACTTCATCTATCTCTTTGCTTTATGTGGATGACATTCTTATTGCTTCCAAAAGCATGGTGGAGATAGACAAGTTGAAATCTCAACTTAGCTCGACTTTAAGATGAAGAACTTGGGTGGAGCCAAGAAGATATTTGGCATGAAGATTGACGAGATAGGAAGAAGCGAATCGATAGTTGTATCTCAAAAGAAATACCTTGAATGTAATTTTCGATTTGGTATGGAGAATGCAAAGTCGGTTTCTACTCCTTTAATTTGGGCATTTTAGGCTTTCGACCTAAGTTCTCTCCTAGTTCGATTGGAGGAACAAAAGCATATGGCTCATGTTCCTTATGCTAGTGCAGTGGCAGTTTTATGTATGCTATGGTGTACACACACGGACATTTCATCGACATCGGTGTTATAAGTAGGTATATGGCAAATCCTAGTAGCGACATTGGGAGGCAATGAAATGGGTATTGAGGTACTTTGAAGGGTACGTTGGATTTGGGATTAGTTTATGGTGGAGGTACTTGTTATGTCGGTGGTTATGTGGATTTAGATTATGCAAGTGATCTAGATAGATGATGACCATCAACCATCGGGTTATAAGTTTATGATGCATGGTGCACCGGTTAGTTGGAAGTCTATGCTACAGGCTACAGTTGCTCTATCTACTATAGAGGCAGAGTATATGGCAGTGGCAGAGGCAGTCAAAGAGGCACTATGGCTTCAAGGTCTTCTAGATGTTATAGATATTTAGCAGAATAGTGTTGCTGTGTATCGTGATAGTCAGAGTGCTATTCATTTTGCAAAAAACCAGGTTCATCATGATCGGACCAAGCATATTGATGTCCGTTATCATTTTGTGCGAGATGTAGTTAAGGATGGTGATGTTGCACTTGAGAAAGTGGACACCCAGGACAATCTTGCTGATATGCTGATAAAGATTGTCACCGGAGTTAAGTTCCAACACTGTTTGGACTTGCACCAAATCGTACATGTTTGATTAGAGCCCTTTGTGGGCATGGCCTTCGAGGCGGGTTGTTGGGCGAAGTTTCGGGATGTTGTTTTGAAGACTAGTAACTCTTGGTGGATCTTGTGTTCAAAGACGGTTTTATGTGTTAAAACCTCACCGAGGTAGACAATGTTGTTTTCAATTACTATTCGCTTTTTTCATTTAGAGAAGAGGGCACACACGCACTCAACTATAGCCAGGCCCAAGGGGCGCACGCGCCCATGCCATGAAAAAGAAGTTAGTTTTTTTTAAGCTTTTGCGAAACAACAGTACTGGAAGTTGGAAAAGTACAATAGCATTTTTAGTACTTAATAATGCAAAAGACATGATTGCACATTTGAATCACCCTCCCCCCTCTAATTGTTATTAATTTAATTCTCCCTGATTGCAAGTACCGAGATATCTGTTTCTTATCAAGTGCAATTCCCCAATGACATCTTCCATTCCTTCTGCTGGCGATTCTACTGAACATGCAACTCATATTCGAATCATAGTAGTCACGCACTCTAGAAGTTTAGTTCTCCCACTTGGATTTTTGTTGCTATTAGTATGTGCTACTGTTCCATCTTCTTCAGACAGAAGTATTGGATCCAAAATTTGTAGAACACGATCTGGAAAAGCCTTGCTAGCATAGTTATGAAGGTTCAAACCATCTTTAAACATTTCATCGGTGGCGTCTTTCCTATGAACATTTCCAACTAGTTTTCAAACCCGTCCTACGAACGGGTGCCATTATATTAAATTATTAGTAACTATGTAAAGCTATGAGATATGAATATTATATTGGCTTTCACTAAATTTTTGATGTGGACGGTTATTTGTCTTTGCCAATTCGGTTGTGTAACTATTATCCACATGTTCTGCTTTATCATATAATTGCCCCGTTTGTGAAACATAAATAGTGTTTTGCAAGGTCAAACGAAATTCGCATTCTTATATCGGGGTATACTTAGCATGAGCTTGGTTTCAACTCTAACGAATTTTAGGTTGTTTGACTTAATAGGATTAACAACTATCTTAACTTTGCTGATCTTGCTTTATATTAAATTATTATGAAAAATATTAGTAACTATGTAGAGCTATGAGATATGAATATTACATTGATCACTCATCTAAATTTTATCTAACTTGAAATCCCAACTATCCATAAAAGGAAAAAACCCTCATTTGATAAATCTGATCTCTTGGACTTATTTTTGTTGTTTAATAATAGAATTTTGATTGAAGTTATGTGAAAATGTTCAATGAAGCGAATATGATATTGCCACTATTTTCAATGCAAAACTATACTTGGCTTAGACATTCCTACTACGTTTATATCACTAGAGCAGAAATACTAGCCCCAAACTTGGTGGTGTTGTGAATATCGATAAACGCATAAAAAAAAAATAAAGAAAACTTATATCATAACTTGGCAATGGAAAATTTTCAAACAATCATGAAGCTGATCAGTCAAAATTTAAGCAACCGTAAACCAATCATTAAGCCATACATAAAACACCGTAAAGTTTTGTAAATAACAAGTTGATGTAAAAACACGATATCTATAAACAAAATCCTATAACCTATTTCGTATATTGCTCATAAATTTATGCACTTAAACTAAGAATATGTGCTAGCTAGCATCCCACCTTCCTGTCTTTACTAGTAGGCACAATCCCTTGAGTCTAGTTCTAGAGTGTAGGAATTGTTTTCAATGACAATTTTTCTTTAGAAATTAGTCCTCTTGAAGCTGTCGAATATAGATAGGAGATGCATTTCAAGTTCAATGTTGGCAACAAGTGTAAGTGCAATCCCTATGAATATAATTAATCAATATATCTCAGGCCCTTTAGCACTCTGTTCTGGTGCAATCACGGACTCTAGTTTTGGAGTTCTAGGTCCTCTAGCTAATAGTGTTGGTAGCTCTCCTTTTGGTAATGCATTATAGGTAATTGTCTTCCTTCCACCTCACTTTATCGGCTTGGCTGTTGATGAAATTGAAAACATCCTTTTAGGGCCATCTTTCTTAAGAAAAAACGTGACTTTCATAGGCCTCTAGGTGGTCTTTCTTGGTGCTCTGCCTGAAAATATGATAATTAAGTTTTTAAGACCCGCGGCGATAAAAGTTTGAGACTCCATTTTGTTAACAACAGTTATTGTTTGTTTCTTGTTAAAGTAAGCAAGTAAACTATCTTTTCACAGGTAAGGATTGTCTAGCTATGAGTTTCTCTTCCTTAATAGTGATCTAAGGCATGTAGAAATTCCTCTTACTTAATAGTGGCTAAGGCAAGAAAGTATGATCAATGATCTTTTGCTAATCCTAGCATCTTCTTCATCTCTAATCTCATTCATACTTCAAGAAAAAGTTTCACCTACTCGCTAATAAGTAATATAATAAGAAAGTGCTCTCCTTAATTTCACAAAGAATTGAGTGGTTTTTGTAAGCTTTTTTTTATAGATGTATTTATATCATTTTTTTTAAAAAATGTGGGTCGTGATACAAAAAGTGGAATTAAGTCATAAACCCATTTGGTAATCTGTAATCTGAACTAAATTGACGATACTGAGTTCAACTTTATCGCTTAGGTCCATAGTGCACTTCTTAGGGCTATAGTGCATCTTAGACATAGCCCATAATAAAGTCGGTTAACCCATTTAATTGTGGTTGAGTTAAATTTTTTAATGAAAATGTGTCATTGGTCAAAGTATTATTTATTAAGAACTTTTTGTTGATGTATAAACTTGCACTTACTGAATCTTTAAGTTGTGATGGAAGAAAAATCAAAGAATTGGAACGATAAAATTTATATTAACCGAATTATTATTTATCTGCTACTATTTATCAACGGTTGCAAGGTTGTGTGTGTTAGTCGAAATATGTATTTTGTAGTTCATGCTGATCACATTGTAATGTTTACTGTCAGTTTTCTCTTTTAGCATATATTATATCTATTAGTCCAAGTATTTATATGGAGATAAAGATTGTGTCCTTTGCCAATTGATTTCTGAGTAATTAAACAGGTGCTATTTTATATCACTTTTGGAAGCCCAAGAGAAGAGCTTGAATTGGAAAGACTGACTGGGCAAGTAATGCATTCTTATAAAGAGAACGCCCATCTTAAATTGAATTTTAAGAATATGCATTTATCATTATTTGACTGGTTAGACTCAGAAAGGCCAAAAGTTTTTATAACCTCAAAACACTACTAAAATGCTATCTCCGAATATCCCTAAGAAGCAACATGAGCCACACTATTTTCAATTCTTAGTTACAAGAAGAGCTGAAGAACAACACAATTACCATGGTGGAGCATAGGAATTGTCTAATTAATAAGCTTGCAAACAAACATACTTTGAGGGAGCACTCTTTTATACACTTCATATGATACCCCTGGGCATGGCCCAATGAGGGGTATGATGGAAAGGCCTAGCCGGGTTTGGGTGACGGTTGTGCCATGGTGTGATCCCACTTCGGCAAAGTAGCTGTCCAAAAGACCTGGCTATAAGTAATTAATCCACCAAATCCTAATATCGATTTGGTTGTAGGGTTGGTAAAAACTCCACAGTTAAGTGTGCTCGGGCAGGAGTAGTTTTCAAGATGGGTGACCTCCTGGGAAGCTGCTGTTCGGAATCCGAAAACCCTACATTGTCGGAGGTCTGCAGTGGTTAAGTAGGGACAGTATCGATATGGTAGGATGGGGCGGGTCGTTACACTTCACCAAGACTATGGTTGGTATTGTTTTCTTCACTTTTTCTGTGCATATCAATTATTATTGTTTCCTATGTGTATCACATAATTAGTAAGATATGCAATATACTTATAGAAATCGGTGTAATATTTTTTCTTTTTTGAGTTTCGGATGGTTGTCTCAAGTTTAAAATTATCTTCCCTCATTATATAAAGCTCGCGCATTTATTCTCTCCTCACCATATTCCTCTATTTTCTTAACACAGCATTTGAAATGCATATGCATTTTTGTGTGAGTCGTGTCAAGTTTAAGCTGCTCAACGATGAGGTAGATATAACAAGAATATAGGAAGAAATTCAATTTTAGTGCGATAATGTGTCATGCCCTTTACACACAATGTTCTTTTAGGTGCATTTGAGTTTTTTTTTTTTTTTTTTTTTGAGGAGTAGTGTATTTCTTTTTCGGTGCTATTTATCAATTTGACTGCTATACGATATACCAGTGGGCACTCCTTGTGTTTTGTAGCAATTCTAAAGATCCTCTACCCAAGTAAGGTTCCTTCTATTCTTATCCACATCTCAAAAGAACTCTGCACGTCACCATCTTTACATTCTATTAGGCATATATAACTTTTACAATAGGTTGGCAATGAACATGAATTAGTTTGCTAATTGTATGGAGTTGGAATTAGGAAAATTGTTTCTTCGTCTCTTAATAAAATCTACCTTTCCAAGGAGAGTTTGGGCATGCCTCTATAGCCATTGGTGCTACCTAAACACAGGGAATGTACTAATACTACTATAATAGTCTATATGTTTCTTAGATGAATTGATTTGGGGATCACTACTGCAAATCCTTATCCAACTAGGTCTAAAATGGTATTGATTTTAGTTGAACCAGTATAGTCAAAGTGCTACTCTCCCTCGGCTTCAACTGATCATCCAGGTGTGGTAGAGCTACTTGAAGAAGTCACATTATTACATCTCTGAAACAAATGCTTTGGGCACTATTAATCTTGATATATTTAGCACTTCTTTGTTTTAAGTACTTAGTGTGGTGATAAGAGGGTTCTAGAGGCCTTAAGTCACTACCTCTCTCATTTGAGGTTACGAGTTATAGTGTTTGTCATGTCTCTGATTAAGGGTTTAGGAAATGGTTGAAATGCACAACTCATAAGAGTAAGAAACGGTTACCATATACGTTTCTCACATGAACATGTTACTTAGTTTCTATAGGACATGGTTACATGAAAGTCTAAAACTACTAAGAAAATGCAGCCATCTCCTCTTAAAACTAAGTAAAGAAGAGAAAAATGCTCCTTTTATGTTGTTTTTGGTTTGTTGTTGTCATGAATTAAGAGTAGGGTAGTGTCTGTTTTAAAATAAAATAAAGTTCTTCCCATTTTAAGTTACATACTTACATGTACTTTATCCTTTTATTGGTTGCAAAAAATTAATCTAATTAGCTATTTCATAATTGCCACCGTCACTGAGATTTTGATGGGTGGTAACTCTCAGAATATTAAAAGTTAAGAATGATCTTCTCATCTTATGCCTCACCTATGAATCAGGTATTGATACAACCTAAAATACATAGGCAACATGAACTAATTAATCCTTGAGCCTAAACCCCAAAGTGTGTGGCCTACTAAACCACATATTAAGCATGAATCTCAACCTCAACACATTAGGCTATGTTGAACCATATGCCTAAGCATTGAATCTATACCTTGATGTGTTTCCAGGTATACATCTTTTTGTTATTTTCTTCTTAGATTTCATGTCTGACTATATTTATATTTGATTACTTAAAAAACAAATAGATTTCTGGCATGGAGTGCACTCAAAATTTGTTTTCTTTTGGTATCAATACAACTATGGGATGATTGCTTTTTGATCGATTTGAACTTTTTTATTTGAATTGGGGTACCCTTTCTGTTTTAAGCTCTTAAATGTTTTCTCCTCAAGTCAAGGAGTAACTAATGCACATGAGCAAGGTTGAGAAACATAATGCATGGGACTTGCAGACGATGCTGAGGTATATATTGTTCTTTCGAGAGTAATAAGTATTTGTCCATAATGAGATGATGACTTGAATGATAATTAATTATTTATGAAGATGCCTTTTGAATTGGACTGCAATATATATCACTATTGTTTCTTAATAGTATACATCAATAGCATTTATCTATTACCCTTATTATTATGCTTCTTCACTCATGATATTATCTATTGCCCTTATTATTCTGAACTCAATGATACTGCTTAGTAACATGGATAACAACATCCACGGGTATTGTACTATATTATTCTTTAGGTCAACACCTTTGTGTAATGTATGGGTTTGTTTGCACTTTGCAGTGAGGGGTGGCATGGAGTCCCTCCCTTCCCTATAGCTCTAAAGTGAATCCAGCTGTTGGTAACGGAACGAAGTTTACATAGACCTGAAATATCCAACTCTAAAGTTAACTCCGTCGTATTGCGGGATGAGGAGTATTCCTTAAACCCTAGGGCAAAGTGAACAAGGAATAACAAAGGTAATGTCTTTTTATTTCTTCTTTCAAATAAAAATTGTTTCAATTGTTTCATGTCACTAAGTTGGTTTGATGGTATCTACGTTACAATTTTGATATTGGTTGTTTTGTTCGAATGATGACCAAACTTCAGTATTTATATGATTGAAAGTTGGAACACCTTCACCCTTGATCTCACTTTCCCTATATTTGGTCTTAGTATTTGGTGGAGTATTGCCTAAATCACCCATGACTGATTATCATATTAAATATTCAATTGCATTCTATAACAATGTCTAATCACATTATATCAATCAACCATGTCTAGCATAATGCTTTCCTCCACAATCATCCACTTTCCTACTAACCCTTCAAAGTCACTTGGAAAGAAGCTCATATATGCTTAAACCCTGAAACCCAAATCCCCTATGATAAGAAAAAATGTGGACACATCTAGAAGGAAATTATCTAAAAGTTTTCTCTGTGAAACTGAATTATGAATATGAAATGAAAGATGATAAATGAAAGATGCTAATCAGAGTGTGACTGTTTTTTAAAAAAAACAAAGGAGTGGGACTCATCAACTCAATGTCCTTCCTTAAGCCTTAAATTGGCCATTAAACCTCCACTCAACCAACCTATTGCATATTCTTTCTAGGAGCAGGTCCTAGGTAGCTTTAATGAAAATATTATTCACAGAGGGCTAGAAATCCAACTGTGTATATAGGCCAGAAAACTATCTATAACCAATAAATGCTAGCACTTTAAGTAGTGCCTTCATAGATTAATAGTTCAACACTCAAGAAGAAGATGGTCCAGTTGCAAATGTCCCGCACCACTACCTATACTCATGCATGTTATATCCTATAAAAGACAACATCCAACAGTCGGGTATTGTGACAGAAAGTTCTATCGATCTATCTTATCCATGTCCTTGACCTAGCTTAATATTGTATTTTATCTCAGCGACATATATGCCACTTTTGGATTCATTAGAGAACCTGAATTGCTAACATTTTTAAATAGGCTCCTTAAAAAAATATAGGTCATTTCGAAAGATTGTTTAAGAGTGTTTCATTTTTTCTAGATAATAGGACATTTGTTAATACATTGAGTATTCTATTAATTTTAAGCCTATAAATCCCATGAAATGCTTCACTAGGCGATATATAATTGAACCAAAAGTTTTTCAATAGTTGCTTAAGCACTGTTTTCTTTTCGAGTGGCATAGATCTAGTAATCTTTGGATTTCTGGTTGGGGTTTTGAAGTGCAAAGTAATCATTGTTTAGAAGAAGACAAAGCAAATGTATTATTCTACAGTGAGAATTCTCAACTCAATCAAAAGAGAATTCCCTCTAATTCGTCAGACTTAAGAAACAAAATCTAACTAAGAAAAAGAAGGTAGCATCTGGCAACTCTAAAACATAAAAAATAAAAATCATTCAACAAACTTTCTAGAAACGAATGTAACAAATTGACACGATTTAGAGATTACACGCTAACTTCAACGATTGACATGTGAAACTTTCACAAATATTTTACGTTAGCAATTTAAGTGTTGAATTATGAATGAACATTGAGAGGGGTTTTTGCATACAACCTTGGGTAGGTGGACCGTTGATAAAGGTTCAATTGGAGTTGGTACTGAAATGAACCATTTAAGATCATGAAAAGCTAATATCAATTTATGTTCATTTATATTTATTTGCATATGAAAAGCAAGTGTATTAGATAAAGACTCAACATTCAGTAGTTAAACAATATAATAAAATAAGACATGAAATCATACTTGTTGTGAAGGAATAATATAATACAGAAATCTTATTTCAAATTTTTTTTTTTATATTAAACCGAATTGTCTAATGACTATTGATGTTATTACCGTACTATACAAAATTTCTAGCATGTTTATAAAAATGGATTTTCAATTCAAAGTTTAATTCTTCCATGCCTATTATGTGAGCTACTTGGATTTTAAATTCATAGTTTAGTTCTTCCATGCCTATTATGTGAGCTACTGGAATTTAAATTATGATATTATAAAATTGGAAATCATTGTTTGAAAGGATATATATACAAACTTACCTATGTTAGCAAAGATGCAACCCATCAAGGCCATCATCAAGAGAGAGATACAAATGGGATTCAGAAAGTTACAATTAACCTCTATTATGTGAGCTACTGACATTTAAATTCTGATATTATAAAATTGGAAATCATTGTTTGAAAGGATATATATACAAACTTACCTATGTCAGCAAAGATGCAACCCATCGAGGCCATCATCAAGAGAGAGATACAAATAGGATTCACAAAGTTATAGTTAACCTCTAATAGGTACCTGAAAATTAAGAAAAAAAACACAACTACATAATTTGTTTAATTATTATATGGACTTTATTAAGTTAACCCAATATGTTTTCCACGGAGGATTATTATCTATCTGTCTTATTATCACCCTATTTCCAACCGATATCTTAGGAATTTGAAATAAAAGGTTAGTTAAGTAAATGGAGCTTGTATTAAAGAAACAACTCATTGTAGTTGGTATTGTAGTTGTTAGCTGACAATCTGACATGATAATGGCTTAACCCGGCTTTGCACTTATTAAAATAAAAGTGTTCGGAATAGAAAACAACAATGAAATATCAAAACATGACACAAATTAGCAAAATTAAGCACACATATTGTTACATACAGAACCAGAAGCAAGAACAATTCATTGAACTCATAATGCACAATAAACAAATATTCCTAATTTTTCAATACTAAAATGAGTCATGTTACCTCTTAAAATATCTCTTAGACCAGAATTTTCCTCTTCAAAAAAAATGACAAACAAAAAGCAAAATTATACTCACTTTTCCTAGAACTTCGTACCATCTTTCTGACAATTTGATAATTGCACTTTGACACATTCGTGATAGATCTAATGCATCAAGGAAATGCATTATGCTCTAGACCCTCAAAGCACCTTAATCTCACTTATTAATTTGAGCTATTCAACAAAGAAGTGTCATTAGACATGGAGTACTTACTCTTAGTTTAAGCACTACGCACAACATAAGGAATGTACGAAGAATCACGGTTTTTGAAAAACAATATACCATAGATTGCTCTTATCAAACAATCAAATGGCTAACAACGTAACAATCACGAATCATGGATAATCCTACATACTAATGCATCATAATAGTTATATATAAGAATCAAGAAACTCTAAAAGCTCGACTTATATATATGTAATCAATTATGTGAAATACTGTCATAGAATTATCAAACTCTGCCTAAATCTAGGGTACAAACAGTGTAAGAATGTCATACTAAAAAACCTACTAAGAACATCTTACTAAAATTCTTACAATCCTGCCGTTATTCCAAATTTCCATTATTGCACCTTGAAGAAAATTTTAAGATTAGGAAGAGACTAAAAAGTTAAATGACATGGGCGCATACTTGACACAGCTTAATTTCCTTTCTTTAAACATTACAAATTAGTAAAATATGATTTTTTTTATTATTATTATTCACAATTCCCTTGGGACTCTCTCTTTACTTGTAGTTTGTAATAACAGTTCAAAAGGAATGAAGAAACCTTGATTTGATATTAAGATACTACTTGTAAAAGATGTAGTATACCTTAAATTAGTACTTAGGCTAGATGCATCAACAATCTAAGAGAATAAACTACATTCTATAGTTATAGAACATACCAGAGGACTAATGGTGAGAAGTGTCCCTGTAACTCGAGCAAACAGAACTGACATTTATCCAATAGCCTCAACAACCCCCAACAACATATGAAACATAGGATCTCTTCTTCAAGTTGTGATGAATATTTGGGGTTTGCTAATGATTGGTTTTTTAGGTTTTTTCACGGGTTTGTTTTGACGTTTTTGGGAAAAACCGATCATTCAAACTCCTTTTTTTTTTATAGCAATGACGAAGGTTTTTGAGGGGGAAGAAATGTTTTTATTATGAGACAAATTGTTTTTTCTTTTGGGTTTAAGTGTTTAAATTTTGAGGTTTACGTAAAATTCCATTTTTCTCTCCTCTTTTTTTGTAATCCCCCTGCTGACGTGGATAGCCTCAGATCATACATTTTAATGGAATTAATAATAATCTCCAATCAAGATTTTCATAGAAAGAGAAATGCACAATAACCCAATGTGTAGACAGAATAAGTTCACTGAAAGCATTAACTAAAAAATAGCATAGGATGTATTGACAACTATGTGTGACCTCGGATATTAACAATAATAAAAAAAGACAGTAAACATTAGCAGCTTGCGAAATCTAGGAACATGCTTGTATACAGGTCTAGTACTTAGGTACAATCATCACTTATATTTTTCTTTTTGACAGCTTTTGGAAATCCTAATTATACATCAACAATTAATGATACAACAATAGCATCAGAAATCCTAATTCTTCCAATACGTTGAGCCTTATACCTGATTTTGGAAGAATGAGAGATGTGTATTTTGGATGGGCGCGTTTGTCGTATCAAAGTGTTGTTTTTTTTAATCGTGGGGTTATTTAGGTTTAGCTAGCTTTGATCACTTTTCGTAGTTTTTTTCTCCACCTTTCTCGTAATTCCCCTGGTGACGTGGAAAGGTTGAGAGAGCTTGAAAAGGGATTGCTGACTCGATGACTCATTCCAGTTGACACCTACTGCCATAACCAATGAAGCAATAGAACCCATGTTTGACATATATTTTGTGTGGCAACCATGTGGATCCCGAAGAATGGAATTGACCAAGCACACAGGCTGCTTCAGTTCTTCACTCTGGATGTTACTAACAGAATCCGCTCGACAATCACAAATCATCCTAACACAATTCTACTTGAGGTACATCCGTTGCTGGATAATGTAACCCCAAGTAAGGTTCCAAATCAGACCAACTCCTTATCTCCAACAACACCTCACCATGCTCGTCCTCATGAAATTTATAAACCATAACCCTATCATACCCAGTAAGCTCATGAACTTTTTCCACCACAGTATCACACAACACACCAATATCTCCCCCAGGGAGTGATTGTAGCCTAGAAATCGCCCCTCACAAATGAAGTTTACGCAGCTATCTGACCCCCAACAATTTAAATGTAGGGTAGGGTAACGAGCATAGCGGCTCCAAGTCTACCACAATACCCATATCAATCCTATGTAGTATAGCATAAAACGGTCTTTGGGTATTCCTATAATGAACCCAAATCTGGTTTACAAGTGAAATCTCCCTCGAAGCAGCTGCCCTCGCCAACGACGCCCCGGACGCAGGAGTAAACAATAACCGGACATCAAGACCAAGTAAAGAGTCACTAAAAACTTCAGTATCAATACCCAACAAAGAAATGGTATTCTCACTATAAGCAATAACAGTTAAAGAACGTTCTTGAATAGCAAGCATACAACAAAAACTCCAAAAGGTTGAATAGAACCACCCATTTAACCAAAAGTTTGAATAGAACCACCCCTTTGTATTCTATATAGGTAAGCAGTTATTTGTTGTTCAGAAACAAAGTTTTGGGCAGATTTAACTGACTCTGAGTAGTGGAAAGACTTACCTGATTCTCCTTACTGTTCAAAAGCAGCCAAGAGATGTGCATCTACATTAATTATGTGTTTATACATAATTCAGAAATCCATTAAATATCTTATTCTAACGATTCATTCAAAAATATCCATTAAATATCTTATTCAGAAATTCATTTAACGATTCATTCAGAAAAGTAATTTGACATTTTCTCACCTGAATTGTTCTACTCCAGGATCATGTAGAATTGTGCAGAAATCGAAAGACATTGAGTTTCCACCGATAATGGTAGAACTACCATTGTAAGGAGTTGAGCAAATCCAGCTGATAGCAGACACACGTAAAAGAAAAGAAATGTGTTTTAGTAAACTACAGAAGTTCTGATAGCAAAACTTAAGAAAACCTCATAAGATTCAACTGCACAATTGTTAAGAGACAGCATGAAACATTTTTTAGTAACATGCTATCATCAAGGACTAGACCATCTATTGGTTCTGACTTCTGAGTACCAAGCTATTGATAAGATAATTTAATTATATTGATACAAAAAAGTCGAGGTAATCTACAACAGAAATTGTTAACTTCACTCGAGTTATCACAATCAACTAACCTTGACAGACTTATGATCAAGTATTTTAAAGTTGAGTGCCGCCTTGGTAGATGGAACGATTTCATTCACAGTTACGATTGTTGATACCTATGAGTATGCGTAGCTAGTAACCTAAGCAATTAATGCTTGTGATCTTATACCACACGAAAAACATGTGGCAAAGTCCAAACAATAGCATGAGTATGCAGAAATTGACAAACAAAAACTATAAAAAAGATTTGGCAATTCTATTGAGAAATCTCAACTTACATTATATTAGAACAAGTATCAACTTTAACATCCACTATTGTACCACTACTCTTGTATTCTGTGCTAGTATCACCAACAAAAATTTGATCCCTCACCAAACCAGCAGCAGTGACTAACTGCCACCAAATAAATACTTTGTACTTGGTAAAAGGACTAACTAATATAGAACCTCTGAAGATTTTTGAGGATAATGAAAGTATTTGATTAGATTAAGAAACTTAAACAATAGAGTTTCTAAATTTTATTCCTTTTGTCATTAAGAAACTTACAGATTGAAGAGTAAGTTTGGAGTAGAGATAATTCGGTGGGGTTCTTTACCGAAGTTGAATCTGATAAGTGAGGGGGAGAAGAAAGGGTTTTGGACAGGGAAGAAAGGATTTTTTTTAGTGTTTATGACGATGTTTTTTGGGTTTATGTGTTTAACTTTTTGGGGTCTACGTAAAATTTGATTTTTCTCTCCCCCCTCCTATTTTTTTGTAATCCCCCTCGTGACGTGGATAGCCTCAGAGAGCTCAAAAAGGGACTGATATTATACATTATGCCCACCATTATGAAGTTAATTCCCAGTAGATTAATCTTTATGGGATGAGAAAGGAAAGATGATATGATGGGTTTTGGGAAGAGGTATGGTGGGTTATAGAATAGTGTTTGTTTGGGTTTTCTACGTGAAGAAGAAAGTCGGGTTTTGTGGAGTCAAGTTAAACTCCTAAACTTACTAATAGAATGTGAAAAACACCAAAATATTTACTTGTTATGCACAAAACAACTGTGCCAAGGAGTTCCACCCTGTCGTGCCATTATTCTTG
The DNA here is from genome assembly GCF_015680905.1 of Coptis chinensis. Lineage (NCBI taxonomy): Eukaryota > Viridiplantae > Streptophyta > Magnoliopsida > Ranunculales > Ranunculaceae > Coptis > Coptis chinensis. Next base: position 46,892,503 of record NC_141456.1, read on the forward strand.
AAAAAGATGTATATGAAGTGCGGCGATATGAACTTGAAGACGGTTGGATAGTATTTGATAGCATTGTATACACCAATTGAGGCAGTTGATGTGAAACAAAGTAGCATGATGGGAGAGAATGAGAAGCTAACCTTGCTCGTTCCAAAATGTTGGAATAAGAATAGAGCAATAAGAACTACAACTGCTATAATGACCAAGTGAGCTGCACATCCAATGCTATTACATTATGTTAATTCCATAATTAACCACACAACAGTCATTACAGAAACAGCGACCAAAACAGATATAATCACGTCAAAAGCTTACTTTGAGTAATCTTATCAGATCTTGATTGGATTACTTGAACAGCAGAAACGACTACAATTGGTAGTTAATCAAGTCAGTAAGTAATACTTACATATATAATATATTCAAATAATGATCAATCAGTCCAAATGTAGGTATATATTTATGCTTATATCACAAGTCAAACATATTTATATTTATTTTCTTCCATTAAAGCTAAGACAGTTTAGATGCATTACAAAATAATTTACCTGAAATGGCATGCGTTAGAGCACAAGTGTGAAAAAAAAAAAACAAATTTAGAAATCAATGGTGGTGCAACTCTTGACACTTTGGGATGATGAGGTTGATTGAGATCACAACCAAAAAGTTCTCCATAGTCGTCCACAAAGTAGAATTGATAGCCATAGTAAATAACGTCATTAATAAGTGTGTATGTTGAGTCTACGTTTGTCCAAACTTTGTCGCTAGGCTTGAAGAACGCTATGCGATTAAACCCACCGTACCATGGATTGCCATTATAGCATAATTGGGATTAGATCCGGGTTTGCAGAGACAACTGCTTTTTGCAGATATTCGCATCCCCAAATTCCATGGTTTTCGTCATGGAATTCGAAAGCGCGTTGTTAAAGGGGGAAGCTGGATCTCATTAGCAATCGACACAAATGGGTTCAAGAGGCGAACCTTGTAATTCTCCAAAACAGTTACCAGCCATCCATAACTAAAACCCTGACATAACTTTTTGTTGCGTAATCGGTACTTGGAAATCTAAGACTCTTTTCCTGGAGAGATCCTTCATCATCAATGAGAGTTCCTTCTTCGTCTCATTGAGAGCTCTTCAATTTTTTTTTCAACCGTTCATTCAAAACCAAAGAAAACCCTTTATAATTGGGTCATCAAGCCCTCCAAGGAAAGTGGAGAAACGATAGAAAAGTAGGTCTGGGTTTTTTTGTGAAAAATAGAGGAATTTGTTTTGTTGGGATTTAGTGTTTTGTTCGCGGAAAAAGTTTTATTCGTATTTATGAGTACGAATAGAGGAATTTATTGTTTTTTTTTGGGTTTAAATGTTTAACTTTTTGAGGTCTGCGATAAAATTCAATTTTTCTCTCCTGATTTCTCGTAATCTCCCTGTCGACGTGGACACCTTTAGAAGGCTTGAAAAGGGTTTGCTATTATATATATATATATATACCATAATTCCATAACTGTACATATTGCCATGTATAGATGCCACACCACCCATACTATATTCTGCAATTTATATATCCGGCCACCAAATGAAGAAACATATTCGTTAGTAAAATTATTTACAACTAGAACAAATAAAATAGGATGTGGTTCAAAGAAATGAAGAAAAGTTAACAGATTCTAAATGAACAGTGGATTACTACATAACTTTTGCCAAAGACTAAAGACACTAAACTTATAGGATTAAAAGTTTAGAACTAACGACAAATATAACGTTGTTTGTATCCACCAGCACAAGTAGCATGATTGATGAACACAATAAACTAAAGTACTATTGCCTAAGTTTTAGAGTTGTAATTAACTTGTTAAAATCTTTACCTGGAGCAGCATAACCAATAGTTCTCTTTACGCCAATTGAAGCACTCTGATTATCAAATGAATGGTCCATTAATCTTGAAAGAAGCTTTGCCAAACCAAAATCACTCACTTGACCCACCATATCGTTGTCAAGAAGAACGTTGCTTGGCTTTAGATCACGATGAATGACTGAAACATGGCATTCGTGATGAAGATATTTAAAAGCAGATGCAACATCAACAACTATGTTTAGTCTTTGATGTAGGTTTAGTTTTCTTGAGGGATCATCTTGTCCATCACTGTCATGATGCATCCACTTTTCTAAACTTCGGTTTGGCATGAACTGAAAAACTAGTACTTTGAAATCATTACCGGCCTTTGAAATCCGTACCAGAACAAGTTAGGATCTTAACAAGATTTCTGTGACGGATGTTTCGCAATGATTCACACTCAGCCATGAAACTCTTGGAAGCACCTGGGCGGTGAAGGTTGAAAACTTTAACTACAACAATCATTTCATCTTGCTGGAGGACTCCTTTAAAGACGGACCCAAAACTACCTGAGCCAATAATGTTAGTTGGAGAAAAACCGCTAGTAGCTCGAAAAAGATCTCTATATGAAACCTTCAAATCTTGATTTTGAGACGAAGAAGAAACATTGAGTTTCAACTTTCTGTTGCAATAAAGAATGAGGAAACATGATGCCAAAACCAAAACGAAGGCAATACTGAGTGCGATTGCTAGTTTGAAAGCAAGAGGCCTTCCTTGTTTTTCAGTATCTTTAATTTGACATTTTGGAAGTTTCAATTCTTGAAGACCCTTCAAAGCTTGAAATTTCTAGCAACTGAAGCTGAACTTGTGCTTTTAAAAAGATACCTTTTATTGGTACCTCACCTCAAACTTGTTTGAGGACAGATTCAATCTTTGGAGATATCGAAAGCTCTCCAAAAATGTTGGAATCTGACTAGACAAGTTGTTGCTTGATATGTCAATATATCGGATATTCTTTACAGAACTCAAGGACTGAGGAATTGTTCCTTCAAAAAAGTTATTCTGGAAGTAAAGTTCTTCCAAACTTAAATAGTTACCAAGAGTACTTGGTATTTCACCAGCTAATTTATTTCCAAAGACGTCGAAGGCACCAAGATTTCCTAAGTTGCCCACTTCTAGAGATAGGGGGCCTGAGAAAGAATTCTGAGAGAGGTCTAGCATAATCGATAGGGAAGAAATACTAAAGATTTGTTGAGGTATGACACCGGTTAGGTTATTTCCACGGAGGTATAGTGATTGCAGATGTTGAAAATCACCAAAACGTGAAGGAATGCTTCCTTCAAATCTGTTTGTTGATAAAGCCAAGAGGGACAAGTGAGTAATGTTTGCTAGAGATGATGGGATAAATCCAGTCAAGTTGTTGTTTTCCAGATTTAAATTTTGCAATGTCTGAATGTTTCCGATAGAAGACGGAATACTGCCTTGAAAGTGATTGACTTCGAGGCCTAATCCGATGAAGTTGACAAGGTTCCCAATCCCTTCTGGGATGACACCTGATATTTGATTACGTCCTAGATACAACTCCGTGATTTGGGTAGACAGGTTGGAAATAGAGTTTGGCAAAACACCTCCAAAATTGTTTAGCTCCGAAGAGAACATGGCCAGATTACTTAAGTTTGTCAAAGAAGTGATAAAACTTAAATCATTAGCCTCCCCCGTTCCAAGATTATTTTCTGCCAAATTTAACCAATATAGATTTTGCAAAGCTCCCAAATTAGTTGGACCTTGTCCCGTGAATTTGGCATCAGCTAAATCTAAGTCTTGGAGCTTAGAAGCATTAGCTAATGACATTGGAAGAGATCCTGATAGTTGACTTCCGGTAACAATTAACCTTGAGAGATCAGGAAGAGTGATGCCAATATCTGGTGGAAGAGTACCAGTAAAGTTGTTACCGCCGATATCAAAAAGATATATAGATGAGATGTTGTATATTGATAGTGGGACTCCACCAGACAATCTATTAGTACTAACATAGAAAGTTGTTAAGCTTGACAATCTACCAAAGGTATCTGGAATACTTCCCTCCAAACTATTTTCTGATATTGTAATGATTTGAAGAGAAGAGAGATTACCTAAAGTAGGTGGGATCTCTCCACTGAGATTATTTGTCTGAAGAGACAAAAAAACAAGATTTGATAACGAGCCAAGTTCTGAAGGAATTCGGCCAGAGAGATTATTCTCATCCAAGTTCAATACCCTGAGATCAGTACACTGTGAGAGACTATCAGGAATTTCACCTCCAAAAGTATTATTGGTGATAATGAGATGTCGAATGCGAAACAAGTGACCGATTTCTTTTGGGATTTCTCCGTAGAATTTGTTGTTTCGGAGGATAATGAACTGAAGGGAACTAAGGTTACCGATATGCGGTGAAATGTTGCCAACTAAACTCCGGTCAGAAAGGTCAAGTGTGGTGACCCTTTGTTCGTGACGGTTGCTGAATGTAATACCCTGCCATTGGCAGAAATGGAAGGATTGGTTCCACGAGCTTAAGCTTCCTTGTATTTTTTCTTTGATGACGATTAAAGAGACAAGATCAGTGTCGTTGCTTGAGCCTTCTGTTTGTAGCATTAATTGGTTAAGTGAACAGAATAGGAAGATACTAAGAAAATAAAGGTTATTGAGTTGTGGAAATTTCAACTTTGAAATCATATTTGGCAAATGGAATGAAGAGGGAGAGGAAAGATGGAGGTATTATTATATAGTAAAGATCATAGGGAGAGGAAACATCACTCTATGCGCAGCATTATCTTGAATGGAAAAAGTTACCCTATTTTGTTATTTTTATTATTTATTTTTCTTAGACGTGAGATTTCTAAGTTTTTTGGACTAGAGCAAATGTTGGAATCAGATTTCACAGTTTTCATACTGATGCTTGTTAGTAACCATGTCTTTATAGGTGTTTTGTCGAAATTCTTTTGTTTGCAGAAACTATAGACAAACTTTAGTGAAATTTTCAATGGAGTTACTTTTTTTTATCTGTTCTTTCTGATTTTTAATTTTGGGACTTTGTTTGTTTTCATTTCTTGAAGTGTTTTATGGTCTTCTCTGGCAAGATTTTGGAATGATGGTTAAGTTCTTAGTGAGAACTTGGTTACAAAATGTGCAAAGGATGTAAACACTTTGGAATGATGGTTCAGCACTTAGTGCGTTCCATACATCCATTTCCATCAAATTTATCCGTCCCTGTATCACCAAAGACTTTGAATTGTATCCTGTCACAAGTTCCATGTATATGACTAAACACTTCCGACTGCACTAACTCATAAATCAATACCACCAAAGACTTGATTGTCAAGTCAATATCATCAAAACTTAGACTTCATCGATGTCCATGACTAAACCAATGAGAATGCTTGCAAGAGAAGCACCTTCTGAGTGTTCTCAAACTGTTTTAAGCACTTACCGCGTTCCATATCCATTAAATTCTCGGTCCTATATCACCAAAGACTTGAACTGGACTTGGGACTGTATATGTCATACCTCATAACTTTTAAGCTTCTTCGAAGACTAGTAAACTTCAATATCATCAAAGACTTGACTGAAAACGTTCTCACAAACATTTCATCAAACTAAAATGTACTGGATTAGTAATGTAATTTTAAACTATAATGTGTTCAAATGATGAAACTTAATTATAAATTATATCAACGCAAAATTATTCTACTATCTAATTTCGTTGAATATGTTGCAACAGCGTGGGGGACCATCTTATGCAATCCCAGTAGGAAGAAGAGATGCTAGAGCACCAAGTCCAGCTAGAACAACTGATCTTCCAGCCTTTTTTGAGGACCTAAACCTACTATCGGCAAAATTCAAAAGCAAACGATTTACTAATGGTCGGGCATTGTCTGGTGCACACACTGCCAAGCCCGTTGTGCATTATTTAGGGACCGAATATACAATGAAACCAACATTGATCCTAGTTATCCGAGATTAGTACAGGCTGATTAGTACTGGCTAATTCTCCTCGCGTTTCTCCTGGGGACAATAATTTGGCTCCTCTAGCCAAACAAAGTCCTAATCGATTTGGAAATAGTTATTTCCAAGCATTGATGAATAGACGAGGACTACTTCATTCCGACCAAGTCTTATTCAATGGTGCTGCAACGGGTTCTATTGTGAGAGCATATAGTTACGATCCCAGAGCTTTCTTGAGTGATTTCACAAATTCTATGCTGAAAATGGGTAATTTAAGTCCCCTTACTGATAACCAAGGTGAAATTCGAACAAATTGTAGAAGGATCAACTAAGTGGCTTGGTCTACCTGGCTCTCGGATAATTCCCTGGATGGACATGATTAATAAGACATGTTTCGCAAGTGAAACATGTGAGGCTGTCAATGGTACCCGTTTAACCGGAACCGGAACTGCATAAAAAATCATGGTTATAGTTCCTAGGGCTGGCAATGGGTCGGGTAAGAACCGATACCCGATCCGGTCCGAACCAATAAAAACGGGTGTGGGACAGATAGTTATCATATTGGATTGGTTCTGGGTCTTGAAAATCAAAACTGGACTCTTATTGGATTGGTTCTGGATTAAGTATGTACCGAACCGTTATGGGCCTAATCCAATTAAAATTATTAGTCTTATTCTTCCTAATTTTCCTCGACCATATATTTCTATTACCTTATACAACATTGAAATATTTAAAGTTCTAAAATAAGATATGCAAAATATATATGTAATATTACGATATTTTTTTACATAATAAAAAGATGGTTTCTATCTAAAGAAAAATCCTCTTTTACAAATTTGGATTTCAAATCATTCATTATGCCTTTTTGATTTGTGTACCTTGTTTTTGTGTTTAGCAAAAAAAAAATTATTTAATATTTATATAACGAAAATTAGGATCCAATTATTAAAAACTCGGTTCACCGGGTTGAAATTGAGCTTATTGGTTCAGAACGGATCGGATCCGGAATCAAAAAAAAGTTTTCGGTTCGGTTCTGGTTCTCTAACTCAAATATCCATTCGGATCGGGTCCAGTTCTGGGTCTGTATTGTTGAAAAGCGGATCGGTTTTGGATTTGCCTATATCCGTACCGATCCAACCCATTGCCAGCCCTAATAGTTCCTACTTAAATGGGTAAAAAACGGGGTACTAAAAAAACGGGTACTAAAAAAACCAGACCATATAGAACTCGAACCGATTTAAACAGAAAAACTGGACTAGAACCAGAACCGAATGTTATCGTACTTTTAACATAAAAAATATCGAAATAAAGGATATAAATACTCAAAACATTCATTTATATTTTACTAAATTTTATTTATTAGTGTAATATGTAGTTTTTATTAGTATTTAATGTTGTAAATAATCTAAAAATATAGCTTCCAAGTTACAACCGCTTAAATATATGGTTTTATTTAACTTATTGTTGAGTGACATAATTACTTATATCAATATTTAAAAGGCGACTCGTCCGTGTGGTATTTTTTGTGTTTTTAGTACACATTTTTTAATATGACCAATAAAAAAATGTGCATACATTGTGAAAATGTTACACTACAACAGAAGGGGTCTTTAGCAGCGCACCCTTTTGCAACGCCGAAAAATTGTTGCTACAAGTCACGTATTGCGACGCCTTTTGGGGCTGCAAAAAATTAGGCGTGCTATCAATTTTCTTGTAGAGGGATTTATGTACAAAGAACGCCTCTTGCGTTGTAAATGGTTGTAATTATATTTTTTAAAAAAAAACAGAAAATACAATTTAAAAACGCGGTCATCATTTTGCTAAAGCTTAATGGATCATTTGCGATGCTGTTTTCGTTGTAACAATTTTTTAGGAATGTACACGTTAATCTGGTATAACCTCTGTTGCGATGCAAGTGGCGTTGTTGGTGGGCCTCTTGTGGGCGGGCCTAGTTTAAATTGGCACTCGAACTAAAACTAAAAATTGAAATACCAAAATTAAAAACTCGAAGTCTCGAACTAAAAACCAAAAAATTGAAATACCAAAACTGAAAAACCCGAAAAAACTTTCTTTATTTTCTCTAACCCTTACTTCAACCAGCACTCCCCCAAATTGGCAACGAATCAAAAGTCCAAAACACTCCTCAGTCCTCACATCTATTGACAGTAAGCTAACGATCTCTCTTTCACCCTCTCTCTCCTTTGATTTTGATAACCCAAGCTTTGATTTTTCAGGTTCGTTCTGTTACTCGGGCATAATTGACTTTGGTTCTTTTTGGGTTTATTTTACAGGTTGATTTGAAGTGGAAATTAGTTATGGATAAAAAAAAATTGGAATTTTTAATTTTGTAGGTTGGGTGCTATTTTCATTAGTATTCTTTTGCATTTCGGGAAATGAATTAGAGTTTTGGTTTTGGCATTGGGCTACTTTTGGTTGTTCTCTTATATTGTTTGCCATCTAATTCTTATGTCTATGTTTTTTTGGGTCATTTGTTGTTGGATTTTGGTTGCATCGACCTTGACAAGTGCTTCAAGTATTCTTCCTGTTCTTTTTTTTTAATTGACAACGATTGCACATTTCGAATTCTATTGCATCCCCAAAAAATTAATATTTTATTTTATAATCTAGAACTTGTGCTTGATAAATATGTAAAGGCATGTGAAAAGTTTCATCCAATTTGATACACTCTAGAAAGGGTCTTTATATTTGCAAAATAATACTCTGAATAGTATTCACATATGTACAACGAATAATTACTTAGATGGTTACCTCAACTTTTGTTATGCTGCACAGATTTTAGGCTTAGCTTTTTTTTCTGCTAATAGTTAAACTTTTTGCTATTTTTTTTCCCCCGAATAGATAGACCTTAAAGTCAAATACAATTGCTTGTGAGCTTAAGCTCAAAAACAATGTTGATGTTTACAATCACACTCTTGCGACGATGACACTTGTGCAATTTGCTTCTGCAGTAAGTCCCCTTATTGAATTTTCTATTTTTTTTTCCTGGAGTTCCGAACCTGAGTGAAGAAGTGTTTGGTTGGAAAATGGAGAGGCCTGATTATCTTACTGCCCCTTGACATTGCGATGGATATGTTAGTTGGGACTCGGGTATCAGGTCATAGTGTCTTAATAGGATGCTTAACCTGCAGTTGATGACTGGAGACATGGTGCTGCATCTTGCAGGTTTACAAGTCAGATTTAAAGAAATTTACGCTACTGGTATTTTACGAGGTTTGATTGATGAACAAATTAGGAAGAAAGAATGGATTGATTTTGACCTTTTAGTATCTTTTTGTTTTATTCCGGGAATACTATAAGGGATATGGTGGTTCATGGGGCACCCGCAATTGCTATATCCATGACCCTTTCCCCGGCTGTGGAAGTGTTTAACATGGAGCCGTTTGTTGGAACATCCGAGAATGCGACTTCTTTTCTTTTCCATAAATTAGACTATCTTGTCTCCAGGTACCTCTTTTTTTCTTAAGATGTCATTTCATATCCCAACCATTATATGACTTATGAATTATTATTTGCAGCCGCCTAGCTGCTGTAAACTTTGTCGCCGATGCGTGATAAAACTTAAAGATGTCATAACAAAGAGTCTTTGCTTCTTGGGATTCTAAATCTGTTTTTCGTAGTAGATTTAACTCTAGATTCTAGTCTTAGAATGATTGGAAAAACTGTTTAATCGATGAGAAACAAAAAACGATGTATTATCATTCTTCAGGGCTTACATAGAATCTGCTTTGAAACCATGGTTGAGGATGATGTTGCTTCAAATAAAGCTATTGGTTCATATGGAGCAAGCTTTATTAAGAATACTCTAAAGGATTCTAAGAACATTTCTATTTTAACTCATTGCAACACTGGCAGGTGCTCGGATTTTGCAATATTGTAGACTTTCGCGTATTCTATCGATCTAGTAAGAGCTTATGTAAAATAGGTTACGATACATTCACCCCGTACATTGTTTCAATAGTCTTGCAACAGACTAGATATGGTAACGCCCTTAGAGTTATCCATGGACTTCATAATCGATGGGGTCCTTGAAAAGATCAACTAGTCTTGACATTAAGTTTTACATGTGCATGTCATACTAATCGAGAGTCGCGGATGATGACGATTGTCAAATCTCTCTCCCTCTCTCTCTCTTCTAGTATCCAAACGGGGGTCATTTTATTCTATTTTGCAGGGAACCTGGGGCAGAGCAAAAATTCAAGGACATTAGCAATGCCTATGAGGTAAGCGGTCGGTTTTTGACTATCATATCCCGTGATCAATGTTTTCAGCCATGGAAGATTTGCCTACACTACACCATTTGGGTGATTTTGCAACATTTGAGATTTCTTATTAGTAACGGATACTCATCCGTTAGGTAATTACTCACATATATTATCCGTTAGAAATGTTTTTATAACCGTTAGTACTCATCTATGCAAATAATTGGAATTATTATGTAACGGTTATTGGATATTTTTTAATGCTTTGGAATGTGTTACAAACTAACATATCAAACTAAATCGGTAGAAAAAGAAAATAATCACACCAAAACTTAAGCGGAATTTATTTTTGTTCTCGCGCCCAGCGTTCCAAAACATAGCACATGCCTTAATCCCTAAAAGGAAAAAAGAAAAAGAAAAAAGAAATGAGTGAAGAGAGAAAAAGAGTGGTGTTTCGCTGCCGCAGCTAGGGTTTTGATTACTCTTGGTAAGTCGTCCTCTCTCACTCATTTGTTCTCCACCTTCTCTTCTCTCATCTTCAACAATCTGTCTTTGGTTGTGATTTTAACTATTAGTTATTTGGTTTTTGATTTCTAAGATGCAATTTGGTATAAATTCGCCTCAAATATCAAACAAGCTTTGCGGACTGAGGGTTCAATTTGCTCAAGGTAACAAATTTATGTATTGATTTATTGCAAGTTTGGGTTTTAGGTCATGGGTTTGGTTACACTTTGAATTATTGGGTCAAAGATGCATTCTTTATGGATGTATTAGTTGTTTGATTTGATTATTAGTAATAAGCTTGATGATGAAGATGAAAATTAGATCTGTTTTGTGTTTTCTTTTTGATTTGATTAATTCAAAGTCAAAATCTGTTATAGTAAGCATTTAGATTCATAAAGTGATTTCATTGACTGTCCGATCTTTGTTTTTAATAGTGATATTAGTCGGTGATGTTTGTTAATACCGATCTGTTTTTAATAGTGATGTTAGTCGGTGATACTCCACCAATGCAAACTTATGAAAGTCTTTGCATTGCCGGTTCCCAACCGAATAAAGGAGGAAGAAGGGGTCTCTTGGAAGTTTATTTTCAGTATAAAGGTAGACATGATGGGCTAGTGATCCATTTCAAGAAAGCTTTTGGTGGTGGCGACTTTTCAAAGGTAAACATGGCTCGTCAATTTTATTAGTATTTGTTAAGTATATAAGCTTTTAATTGCTATATCCGAGATGTATTTGATGAACTTGTAGTAGGCGAAGGGCTGGGCCGTGTTATTATCTTTTTTGTTTCAAAATGGGAATGAGACTCAAAAACTATAATCTAATAAGAAAGCCACTCAAGCTAGCAGGTGACATTCCCTATCTTTTTTTTTTTACTTCAGTTATTTGTTTTAGTTTTTATAAGTGGATGTGTTTAAGATTTGGTTTGGCTTCTTAGGTTCACTTTAGTTTTATTTTTCGACACATACTAAGCTTTTATCACTTCATGAAATTTTGAGAAGAGCCAATGAACTCTTTGAATCCATACTGACCCAATTCCCAAGGACTTGGATTCAGCTAGTATGGTTGGATAAAGGGAAATTCTTTCTTTAAGAAAAAAGGTAGATCAGGTGGGTGCTTTAATACTTACCTTTTTGGTAAGGAAAGGAGGCTCTAGAATAGCGAGTAATAAAGGGAAATGGAGAGGAGCAGCTTGGCTAGAGGGAACAGGACAACACCCATTTCCTTTATGCAAAGTTAACATAAAGATTTCAGGTAAGCATTTCCAAAACTAATTTCAAGGTTGTACCCATGTTACTTGTGAAGAGATAAGTGTCTTTATAGCATGAGCAAGGATATCCACTATTAGTATCACACATGATCGACATGGTACTTACATGTGTATATATAGGATGATATAATTCCAGCTACTTTAATATTTCCTTGCTCTAATTGTCTCTCAGACATCACCTTGTGATTGTACACAAGTTTCTCATATAGCTAGTTGTGATTGTTGTTAAGTGTAATGCGTGTTTTGGATGGACTAGAACTTTGTTGAGTTCCCTCATTGCATCTTATCTCTTGGTCCCAGAACATTGGTTGAGGAGGATAAGGAGTTTTTAGAGAAGAAAAAGAAGTTGCAGGAATCTTGATCTGAGCAGGTAGTTTGTTTATTCTTTACTATTTATGACATTGTAACTCATACCTTTAGAAGCACTTTGCTAGATGTATATGATTGCTCTATAAAACTGAAGGTGTTGATCTGGCTACTTTAGAAATACTTGCCTTTGTTTTGGAAAGTAAGTAAAATTGCAACATTCACTCTAAATCAACCTCTTGTCGTTCCATTCTCAGGTGTGTTATTATGTCTTTTAGCTTCTACTTTTGTTTGCAGAAAGCAGGAGATTTTCTCGTGTACGTTGGCCTCAATGCGGAAAATGAGATAATTCATACACTTGCATTCCTAGGAGTTCTTATGATCTGGTCGGGTGTGATACAAGTGACTTCATTTCACTTGTATTCAAAGACAAAACCTTTACCTTCAAAGGAAGTCCGCAAGAAGAGCAAAAGCTGCCTTGTGAAGGATTACATCCACTTTTAAGAACCTACTAGAAGGTAGCGAGTTGATGACTCTCTTGTCTTCTCTCGGCGATTGAAAGATTTCAGGTGAGTTAGAAATTAGTTTCTTTGGATTTGGAGTCCCAAGATATGTATTGTTGTATTTTTCGAATAGTCAGGGTAATTGTCAGTAAGCTTTTGTTCACGTTATCCAGTTTTGATATTCCTATTGATCTTATGAATGATGTGCACTAGGCCAAAGCAGACAATTTTGGAAGCGGAAGGTGAAGTTGCTAGGTGAAAACATTTGCAAGTAATCTTCTCAACTGTTTCATACTTTTTATCATGAAAAGTGTTTGATGGATTCTGAGTTTCATTCCTCTTCCGAATTCTTGCTTCCTTTTAGCTACTATTTCCAAGCAGTTTTTTTATTTTATGGTGTCAAACTATCAAAGGAACTTAGATAAGCGCACTGAGCCAGTACTTGGTATTACAGGGTTCATCTAGTCAATGGGTTGACGTCATGAAGAGGAAAAGAGCTGTTCATGAAGAAATAATGAATCTGGTGCATCAGAAACGATCTAGTGAACAAGCAGATAAGGTAAATATATGTTATATCCAAATCATGCTAATTATTTATTTATTTTTCATTATTAATTGCTTTATCATTATCTAATGTTGTCAGTTTACATAGAAGTTGTCTAAACTGCAGAAAAAAATATTGACTTCGAACATTAGCATGTTATTTGCATGCAAGTTATAATTTTCTAGTTTTTCATTTAGAAGATTAACATGCTGATCTCGTTACTATTTTTCTTTAGGATGCTAGGAGGAGGATGAAAAAAAAAAACACGGTTCGAGGAGAAAAGGAAAAAAGGTCTTTTTACATCATCCTATCTTTTTTGTTTAAGTCCAACCGGTTTTAAATTCTTTTCTCAATATTCTCTCCATTCCCTGCTCATATTTCTGTTGCCAATTATTGAATTATTTCTGTTTGAATGTTGAGGCTAATGATGTTGAAGTGAATGTAACATACTTGGGTTCTGATTCACTATTATTGTTGTTTTACTTCAATGCTGGAAGGTCGGGGATACAAAAGAAAGGCAGAAAGCTTCAAGGACGAGGAATTCTACATAAGCTCGGTCCCAACAAATCAAGTAGGTTCCAATCCTTTTATTCTCTGGTTAGAACTTCTGCGGTGTGTAGTTGTGTAGAGTGTATAATTTGGCAATGAATATCTTCTAAATACTTAAAACAACCAAAGTTGAAGAAGAAAATTTCATAGGTTTAGACGGAAATTAATCAAAATAATAGAGGTTGTATTTTCTTTAGATCCGCCTTTTAGGGACACTTTAGCTGCAGAGCTTTTATGAATGAAATATTTACATAATCACTCAGTCTCACAATGAATATGACTTGTCCAGCATTACCAGAAGGGAGTGGCCTTCTTATATTCCTACTTGTTTCGCTATATTTTTTTTAAATGTTCGTTTCAAAAAGAAAAAAGGACGGAATTTCCTTTTTTTAAAGGCAGGAGCTACAGTTTCAGCCACAGCCAGAGAGTTTGTAATATCATGTACTCACAAAAACCTCTCTACTAACTAGGTTTAACTATCTGCCGGTATCTGCTACAAAGTGAATCAGGGTGTCCAGTGGGCTCTGGGGTGATGGCATGGGCACTGGGGTGATGGCATGGGCACTGGGTGTGATGGCATGGGCACTGGGGTGAGTTCATCATCATTTATCACTTGAAGAAACTTGATCTCCAAATATCAAACGCTACTATCGGGTTTTGCATTTCCCACTCATAGGGGAGATTTATATTAATTGCAGGATTTCAGCAACCCCTTTGATCTGTTTGAGTCTTTATTTGAGAACATGGGTGGTATGGGCGTTATGGGTGGAGGAGGACGAGGCACTAGAACAAGAGCAGTGGATGGTGAGGATGAGGTGTACAATCTTGTCTTGAATTTCAAGGAAGCAGTTTTGGGGTTGAAAAAAGATTGAGATAACCTTGGGATTTGTGGCACTGTAATGGGTGCGGTGCCAAACACGGGACCAAGGCATCCAAACGTAGTACACCTGTGGGGGGCAAGGTCAGGTCATCCAATCAGCAAGGACTCCTCCGGGTGTTTTCCAAAGAGGTAATGGCGTGCCAATCATGCACGAGGGACGGGTGAATTTTCCACCCTGTAATACTTGTAATGTGGTGAAGAGTGAAACCCGATTGAAGAGCTCGCCGACCTTAACAAGTCTAAGACAAAGCAAATGCAAGAAGATAGTTATTAAGGTGCCACTACCTTCTCATTTCTATTATTGACATCCCGACCTCCTGGGAAGCAAGTCTTTGTTCTCTTGTAATGGGGCCTGAAAGGTTGTTCGATGCGTAAGTAGTGGAATCAAGAAGAAGCTCCGAGTGGATGTTGCTCAAATTATCATGCTATAGACATTAATTGTGGAATTTTAGTTTTGAATAATTCGTCTAAATTTAGTTGAACGTTGTTAAGATTATGTGAGACGATGTTTTTTCACAAAAAATAGTTATGTGAATTCTTTAAGATATTTTTTATTGAATGATTTAGTAATGAAATTCAATTTGTTATGATTTGTGGTGAATTGTTATAGGGTTACTGTGTTCTATAAAAATTGTTTTGGGCAGGATTATGTAAATGAAAATGTACAGGTATATGCATGAATTGCACCATTTGTAATGCTAAATGCGTCCCAAATAAAACGTGTGCTTTTATGGAATTTATATCATTAGCAACAACAATTTTAGTGTAGCTAAAAGATTTAATTCTACCGTAACGTAGACACCTTTTGCCACACTTGGTGTGTCGCTAAATTTATGGACGTCTGTTGCCAAATGTATGCGACTAAAAATTCAAACTTTTCTGCAATGGAAATAGTGTAGCAAAAGGTTGCCTTTGTGACGCCTAGTTGTGCGACTAAAGGTATCACTTTTGCAACGCCATCCTAGTTGTTACAAGCTCTTTTTTGCGGCCAAAGCCGGCTGCAAATAGTTTGAAATAATTTTTGTAATTAATTTAATTTTCATAAATGAAGTAGCAACGGAATTAGTGTATCAGCGCCCGCCATAGGCCGCGAACAAACTAGGAACATTTGCCACGCCACTTTTGGCGTTGCATTTGAGTTTTTGAGACGCACTTTTTAGCCACGCCTTTGCAACGCCATCGGGTGCGTTGCGACAGATCTTTTGCCACGCTCAAAGGCACCTTTAGCGATGGGGTATGGCGCTGCTAAAAACATGTTCTGTTGTAGTTAAGAACCGAAATGAAGAATTGGAACCAGGAATACCCGCTGAGTACCGATGGTTATGGATAAGGTTCCACAATTTTAAGAACCACAAAGAACTAGAACTAGAACCGGAACCGCAAAACTAAATGGTTCTTAGTTCTTACAACACTAAGAACCGGACCAGAACAAGACCCTTGACACCCCTAGAAACATGTATGTTATTTATTAGCTTCATTTTTGTCAAAATAATGACAGAGGGAGTGTATATGTACTTTTCAATTTTGTATTTGTGATCACATTCTTCAAGGAAATGAAAAATTAATCTCCATATTTTTCCTTTTCTCTAAAGTTCACAGTACAGCGAATCGGCACATCCATCCAATTGACACAATAAAATATCAATAAATTGGTCCGAAGATCCAATTTCGTGTTAAAACAACTCTGGAGGACAAGTTTTTTTGAAAATCACCCACACAACCAAATCCGAAGTTATAATAGCCCACAAGGACAAAATTGTTTGACCCGAGACTTTTTCCTTTTTTTAATTCCGAATATACCCTTCGTAGTTTCATATACAAGTGAAGCATCTTCGCCATGATTAGAAAGGTGTTTTTGCATCGAGCTCGACACCACTGATGTCGAAGACGACGACGAAGAAAAATCCAAAGACCGTCTTTTAATGCTCACCAAACCCATTCCGCATGATCATGATGCCTTTCAATCCACCGATCCCACCACCACCATAAATTAATTTAGAATTTATTTGCATTTCTTGGTGTTGATTACTGGCTATGCTAGGTGACCCTCGTTCTGCTGCTTATGTTTGTACTCATTACTTGTTTTTCAATAACTTGAACACCTGCAAGCTTTTTATCCTTGTTAAATGGTAGAGGTGAAAGTCTATTTACATTGATCTACATTATACAGAAGGTGGTAATAGTAATAGTAATCAATCTTCTAATGAATATCCAAAATGGGTAAGTGTGATTTGTAATTATAAGTTTAAAGAGTTTGAGGAATTCCATTTTCGAATTTGGGGAAGTTTCGTTTTGGTGTTTGTGCTGACTAATTGTTGTGAAATGCGAAATGAGTTTGCAAACAATGTTGGGTTGGATTTGAAATCTGATTTGATTTGTTACTAGTTCTCTTTTGTTGTGTTATATGGATTTGAATGACTTTGTGCGGTGCATTTGGATCGAATAGAAATGATGCATTACAATTCATGTTCATATGATTAATCAGTAAAAAAAAATCAAAATAATGACAAAACTAATCAGTAGGAACTTGGTCCATACTCCATACTATCCTGGATTCCCATATGACTTCAATGAACACAAGTAAGAAAGGCCTTCACACCTCATGTTGAGGTATGAACAATGATTGTTCATAACTCATGTTGAGGTATAAACAATGATTGTTTATACTCTAATATGCGTTCTTACTGATCATACATTATGTTGAGGTATGGACATTGATTGTTCATACCCTAAATAGGTATGAACAATGATTGTTCATAGCTCATGTTAGTATAAACAATGATTGTTCATACCCCAAATAAGTATAAACAATGATTGTCCATACTCCAATAGGTGTTTTTACTGATCATACATTACGTTGAAGTGTGAACAGTGATTGTTCATACCCCAAATAGTTATGAACATTGATTGTTCATACTCCAATAATTAAGTGTTCTTACTGATCATACATTTTGTTGATGTATGAACAGTATCAACAATGAGTGTTCATAGCTCATGTTATTGAGGTATGAACAATGATTGTTCATACGCCAATAGGTGTTCTTACTTATCATATATTATATTGAGGTATAAATATTAATTGTTCATACCCCAAATAGGTATGAACAATGATTGTTCATAGGAATAATGAGTGTTCATAGCTCATGTTGAGGTATTAACAGTGATTGTTCATACCCCAAATAGGTATGAACAATATTGTTCATACTCCAATAAGTGTTCATACTGTTCATACATCACATAATGTATGATCAGTAAGAACAATGATTGTTCATATGAACAATGAGTATTCATATCTCATGTTGAGATATGAACAATGATTGTTCATACCCCAAATAGATATGAACAATGATTTTTCATACTTCAATAGGTGTTCTTACTGATCATACATTATATTGAGGTATGAACATTGATTGGTAATACCCTAAATAGATATGAACAATGAGTATTCATAGCTCATATTGAGGTATGAACAGTGATTGTTCATACCCCAAATAGGTATGAACAATGATTGTTCATACTTTAATAAGCTAAGTGTTATTACCGATCATACATTATGTTGAGGTATGAACAGTATGAACAATGATTGTTCATACTTCAATAGGTGTTCTTACTAATCATACATTATATTGAGGTATGAACAATGAGTGTTCATAGCTCATGTTAAAGTATGAATAATAGGTATAAATAATCAGTCATACTCTAATAGATGTTATTACTGATCATATATTATCTTGAGATATGAACAGTGATTGTTCATACCCCAAATAGGCATGAATAGTGATTGTTCATAGCTCATGATGAGGTATGAACAATGATTGTTCATACTATATACATTGGGTCATTTCGGTTTGGCTGGGCCGTTTATTATTTCGCATTAGGGGTATACTTGACATTTCATCTACCCGAGCCAGTTTTAATTTCGCGTCAAGGGTATACTTGACCTTTCATCTACCCGGTCCTTGTGAGTGATTAAAAAAAAATGTGTCCTTACGAGCTACTTTTACCCCTGATCTGTCCTGGAGAGTTTCTCCCTGCTCAAGAAAAGAGTCTAGAGGGCCAATTTCGGGGAAAAACAACTCTAGAGGACACCATTTTTTTTTAGTAACTCACAAGGACAAACTCCAACATTAAATAACCCATGAACCCACGATTTCAATTTTAGTAACCCTCAAGGACAAAATAAGTTGGTCCAACCTTTTTAATTTTTTTAAAATACCAGTTTTACCCCTTTGTGTTATTATAGATATAAAGTATAGAAATATTTATTTATTTTTTAAATACCAGTTTCACCCCTTTGTGTTATGTGTTTATAGCGAGAGAAATTTAGTGATTGTTCGTACCCAAATAAGTGAACATACCTCATACACTATGTTGATGTATAAACAATGACCACAAATATGTACGAACAATTAATGATTATTCATACTCTAATAGGTGTTCTTACTAGTCATACATTATGTTGAGGTATGGACAATGATTGTGCATAACTCCTGTTGAGGTATGAACCCCGAATAGATATGAACAATTAATATTCATAGCTCATATTGAGGCATGAACAATATTTTGTGCTAATGATAAGACTCGAAGAGAAGAAAGATTACCCAACAAATGTGGGATATCTCCTATGAGAATGCTCGTTTCAAGACTCAAAATAACAAGATTTGGTAGTAAGCCAAGTTGTGAAGGAATCCTGCCCGAGAGATTATTCCAACCCAAGTCCAACATCCTGAGATTAGTACATTGTACGTGACAGACTAACTGGAACTTCACCCCTAAAAGTATTATTAGTGAAATTAAGACGTCGATTATGAGACAAGTGGTCGATTTCTCGTGGGATTTCACTGTCGAATCTATTGTTTCAGAGGTCAACGAACCTTAGAAAACTAAGGTTACCGATATGGGTGAATTGTTGCCAGCTAAATTCTGAGCAAAAAGGTCAAGTACTATATATGATATGACTGTTTGATCATGACTATTGCTGCAAGTAATACCCTGCCATGAGAACCTAAATGGAAAAAGAAATGAGAAGCAACGAGAACCTAAATGGAAAAAGAGGGAAATAAAATCCATTAAAAAATAGAAATCCCTTGGGAGCTTAGTTCGATTGTTTATGGAACAGTTTTACCTACCACTGAAGATAGATGAGATGATTCAAAAGATTCATTTCTTCCGCCATAACCCTCATGAATCCTTTTTAGAGGCCTGGAATCGGTATACTGATCTTCTTATAGAGTATCCACATCATAACCTTGCGAAAGACACGCTTGTTTGTACCTTTTTCAAGGGGCTTTCACATCATCATAAGGAGGTTCTTGATATAATGATTGGGGGTAGTTTCCTTAGTAAAGGAGCCTCAGAGGCTTATAAGTTTTTAGAAGATCAATCCAAGCGTAATAATAACTGGGGGGTAACGATATCCCCCGCTCCGCTACTTCTTCTTCCACAACCAAGGCTGTCAGTATGTTTGAGGTTAAATTTGATCCCGAGCTTAGAACTCTAATCAAATCTCTCACAAAAAATAGTATAAGCCATTTCTACTCAACATTAGCCTACTCCTGTCATGAAAATCAACTCTCTTCCATGTAATTTCTATTTTAGTCTTGAGCATACCGACCCTTATTGTCCTCTCGTCTATGAACAGCCACACGCACAACCAGACAATGTTTGCTCCGTAAATGGCCTTCCTATTCCTAACGCACCTTGGAGACAAAACCCCAACTTCAATTGGAGAAATAATCAACCAGTTACACCTCCGGGGTTTAATAATCAAAATGTTAGGCAAGCAAACAACTATAATCCATCTCCACCACGACAAGGATATGGACCAGGTAATTATAATAATTATAATAATAATAATAGAGGTATCGTCCCGGTTAATAACAACTATCACAACCCACCTGTTATTAATCAACGCGATATAGTTCCTATCACACCACCTAGGGCCACTATACCTTCACAACGGGATCGTTTCGATGCCTACATGCAAGCTTAACAACAGATTCTACAATCCATTCAACAATCCATACAACAGTTAACCCAAGAGAAAGCCCAACCAAAAGGTGTGTTTCCCAGTCAAGCTATACCTAATCCTAAAACACTAAACACAGCCTTTGAAATAACTGGTAATACTAGTAATGGAAATTTAAACGTAGGTGAGTTAAATTCCATCACCACTTTCCGTTCTGGAAGAGTGGTTGATAACACCATAACTATGCCCATTGATACACCACCAGTGGTCATTGAAAATGAAAATTTACTAGATACCGAAATAGAAATTGAAGATCCTACCCCTGTAGAGGTACCAGTTAAACCACAATCTAAGAAAAAAGCGCCAAGGTTAAAACTCCTATTGACCCATATGCTAAATATAGAGAGAAACCACCGTTTCCCCAGAGACTAGCCATGTTAAACAAGGATACAAATTTTGATGAGATTAGGGAAGTTTTTAAAAATCTAACGATAAACCTACCTTTTATTGAAGCTATTAAAAAATTACCATAACATGCTAAGTTTCTAATAGAGTTGTGCACTACTAGGCGGAAAACAAACATTTCAAAAGACGTTTTTTTAACTGAATAGTTTCCCACTATATCTAAACATAATGGAATCGTTAAGTACAAGGACCCTGGTTGTCTTACTATACAATGCACCTTAGGGGATACCCACACGACAACTGCTCTATTAGACCTTGGGGCGAGTGTTAACTTACTCCCTTATTATTTATATAAACAAATAGATCTACAAGAGATGCAACCAACTAAAATGACGTTGCAATTAGCTGACCATTCTATTAAGTATCCTAAGGGTGTTGTTAAAAATGTACTTGTTAAAGTTCAAGATTTTTACTACCTAGCTGATTTCCTTATCTTCGACATAGAAGTCGCTAAAGACTCTGTTCCTATCATTTTAGGGCATCCCTTCTTGGAAACTGCCAACGCGCTCATAAACTGCTGCGATGGTTCGATGTCCATGTCCTTTGGCCATATTTCTGTTGAGGTAAATGTTTTCAAAATGATACAACAGTTACCCGATACGACTATCGATAGAGAAGTTAACATGATCAAAAGCTTAGCTCAAGATTATTTCAACAACACGTTTCCAGAGAATCAGATGCATCAATTCCTTTCCTTCGGAATTTCCAACTTCGACGATGACTCCTACGTAGAGGAAGTCAACGCCCTTTTCGAGTCTACTCCTATCTTAGATCCTTATGTAGCTCCATCTTCAGAGTTTGAAGACCTCTTACATAAACAAGTATTTACTACTCAATACGAAGACCCTTCGGAAGCCTTTCTACCCATTCCTCCCACCCTTGTGCTTAAACCTCTTCCTGTTGAGTTGAAACATATCTAGCTAGATCCCGATGGTAGTCATCCAGTGATCATATCTTATCAGTTGTCTGTTGATGAAGAGGCACGTTTGATTAGGGTGATTAAGGACCATCGTTCCGCGGTCGGTTGGTCCCTAAACGACATTAAGGGGATTGAACCTAGTGTATGCTGATAAACTGTAAAACAATAGTTTTACCTACTTTTAACTAGTTATGTTATGAATAAGTAAAACTAAAGCTATTTACTACTCTATATCAAAGTTATCTACTCTCGGTTATCATGAATATGTGGAGTAGAGAATTCGTTCCACTCCTAGCTTGTTTAAACGTAAGTTTCCCTAATTCTAACAATTCTAACAAAATGTAATGAAAGTAATGGATTTAATTATACTAATACGGTGATTGTAGTTATGATTGCTAGATTATACTAACGTAAATTTAATACTAAGATGTGAATATGGAGAAGGGATTAGGGGGATTTGATTCCACTTGATGTATTCCTAATATGCTAGTGTAGATTATTGCAATCTTAACCAATAAAGATTAAGTGTTTGATCCCTAATTACTCATGGCAATCTCTGCCAACTAATAATTAGCATGTGATGAAGTTTAACCCATTCTCATGGCAAATCAACTAACCTACTAGAGTGAAACTCTTAAAAAGCAATAATCCTAACTAACATATCAAGTCTATATTAAGCTTCATCAAACCCCTCTAATGGAGGTTTAGGTAGAAGTCATTAGACTATCATTAATATATAAATAAAAAGAAGACATAATGAAGAACAATAACTTGGATTTTATTAATCTAATAGAATAATGAAGAACAAACAACTAACTTAAAACTAATAAAAAGCTATATGAATTAAAACCTAGGTTGAATGATTATAAAGACTAAGACTAAGTATTCTAGGGTATCAACTAAATAATAACAAAGTAATTGAGAGTAATGCCTTAGTCCTCTTTATATAAGAGAGAGCTAGGTTTACAATTTCGTGCATGGGCTTTGGAGCCATGTTTTGGGCCCTTAAATCAAGCCCAAAACCTAATTACATAAGTCCAAAAAAGGTTGCTCTGCTGGAAATTACTGCAACAGCCTTTTTGTCCACTTTTACTCCTCTGCTGAGGTCAAGTCTTAGACCATTAGAAAGTGCTTTCCGAGCCAGTCGTTTTGACATATAATAGGCCCAATTCCAAGGTCTGAGTCCAAAGATATGACTTACAGACGTTCTGTTGACTTTTCACTCTATTTCTGCCCGCATTGACTTTGACTTTTCAGCTTTGATCGGGCTTTAAAAAGGCTTTTTCTCCTTGAATCTTGGCCTTTAAGCATAGAACTTCTTAGCAACCAACCTTTGCTCCTTTATCTCGCAAAAGTGACATATTTTTTCTCATATTCGACTCCAATACCTAAATACACAAAAACACATAAACAGTACTAACTCTTATTTATTATAAACATAATTTGTCTAAATGTAATGATATTAAGGGGTTAAAACTATATTTTTGGTCTCTTATCAAACCACCCCCAAACAGCATTTTGCTTGTCCTCAAGTAAATATGAGAAATTAATATAAGTGACCAAAAATGGAGTTCTAACTAATCTCTTTTCGCCTAGTGCGATTGTATTGACCATATGCAATAAGTCCTTAAACCACTAGTAATTCCCTAGTGGACGAGTTATAGCCTCGTGAGAGTTTTCCAGTGAATCATCTATACTACAACGACCAAGAAATAAAATTACTGCTTCCTACTTTATTCTCAGATATCTATACATCTCACTAGCAATGAATACAGAATAATCAATTTGAAATCTAAGCTAATACCTGCATAATAATCAATTATCTATGGATAAACATATATATAATGAACTATGCTATAAAATGCAATAACAGGTCCGTTTCTAAAACTTTGGAATAACATCCTTAAGTAGGTCCTCACATATATGTCAAGACAAAAACACTCTAATTTTTCCACTTAAGTTTCACTCACTCCAGTGTGCAGTGTGCACACTTTACCTTACAATCTCAATGACACACAAGAAAGCCGAAGTCGATCAAACACATCTGCCACTTCCTATCACACTAACCTATTCCTAATTTAGCTAGAGGTCTTTATTAGGTGTTGCGGGGATTAGGAGATGGTTTAAGAAGGAAGGAAATGGATATTAAAAAAAAACAAGTCTGAGATAATAGAGTCTTCATATTATGTAACTAGAGAAAACCTTGTTCTTACTTTGCTTCTACACTTTGTTTCCATCCTTAGCCATTTTTTTTTTCTTTTGGCTTTTGACTCCTTTAATTCTATTTCTGGAGTTCTAACTTTTTATTTTATTTTATTTTATTTTTATTTTCTTTTCTTATTTGAAGCAACTAACAAATTCTTGGTTTCACAGGTCTTTCTCTTTTCTTTCTTCATTTCATCTCTATTATCAGAATCATTCAAAAATGGGTAGGCTGATTTTTATTTTTATTTTGTTTTGTAAAAGGGTAAAGGATTTGCGGTTTATGAAAGGCTCCGAGGGTGACTAGCGGAAAATAATTTCATAAGGTTTGAATTTCTGGCTATATCGATCCAAAAAGGGCCTAAATTCTCGCTTATGATATGGTATAGTGATCAAGCAAGTGGACATGTGATTTTTCTATTTGGAATTTACTTCTCCCTTGTGTCATTTCTCAAATATTTCACTCATATAAGGCTTTAGGCTATATTCTCACAAGATTTGTAGAATAAGTACTATAGTCTAGATTTCAGAAACTTACTGCCAAATAATCATAGATACTCATGCAATATATTTATAGAAAGATGCAATGATTATTACCTATATATTAACCTAAGTTTCTAAAAACTATTCTAATATAAGAGCTAACGTGAAATATCTAGACTATTATCATCATAGAGAAAGAAACAATACCAATATTCTTAAGTGTATAGCATAAACTTTTTATTTATATTTATGATTTTTTTTTACTATAAAACAAGTGTATATTATACATGTATTGTCTTAATAGGTGTCTTAATTTACGTGTGTTTCTATGCCTCCCCCAAACAAGAACATGTTTTGTCCTCAAAGTATTAAAATAAGAAGGGTAGGAAATACAATGGAAACACGTGAAAATTGAAGAACAGTTGCAAAACAAATTTAGAACATACTAATATAGATTAATAAAAACAAACGCAACTCTATATGAGTTCCACCTGTTATGGGGATAACAAAAATTAAATTGCTTGGGACATAAGTTGACAAGAAAAAAAAGTAAAATTTACCTCAAATCCAGCATTTAATCATTTCCTCCTCTTCTATATAGAAGCGAGGTTCTTTTATGTCTTGTCACGCCATGATAACTTGCCAAGCCTTTCTCCTTGTATCATCAACCTGTGCTAACCTGTCAAGCGTTACTCGGTCTGATGGGGTGTAAGGAGTAACCCAAGGAGGTTGTACCCTCCATCTCGGCCAAGTCAGAACACGAAGCAAAAGAACAACACAATTGGTGGGTCTCATAATTTCAACCAATTTGTGAAACGGGCAAAAAATCAGGAAAAAAGAAACGCATGATGCGGCAAACCAAAATAGGCATAAGATTATGCCTACTATGAGCTCTTGCTAGACTAGACACTAAAACTTGGGGAATGTCATATAAGAAACGTCCCTCAGCTAAAGCAAGAAAAACGTCACCAACGGCATTATTCGTAGAAGAAAACTGCCACTCCCTTAAGATATTCATCATGATAAAGAACATGGTAGTGCCTACGTTTAGGGACATGCTATCAAGGGCTATGTTATATTGCCCTTGGTCCTCTACATGAAAAACCCCTGCCCCATAAGTCTCGTGAAAATACTTATAGTTATAAAGGTATACATTATTAGACAGATAGCCCCATGAAAAACTGCCACTCCCTTAAGATATTCATCATGATAAAGAACATGGTAGTGCCTACGTTCAGGGACTGGCTATCAAGGGCTATGTTATATTGCCCTTGGTCCTCTACATGAAAAACCCCTGCCCCATAAGTCTCGTGAAAATACTTATAGTTATAAAGGTATACATTATTAGACAGATAGCCCCATGAGTTTTTAGGAATAGGCATAGGCATTCTCACAACAAAGGCAACCAAGAACTTGCTGAAATCCATTGTCGTATCATTAACTATGATAGAGAACACTTGTTCTCCATCTAGGCGATAAAAGAACTTAAAATTATTATAGAAATATTCATTGAGTTTAGTGAATACGAGTCATCAGGACTTACCAGTAGATTCTGCCATCTTGACTACACGATCCTTTCGTGGAACCATCCTCCATAGGTCTCGCTCCCAAGCAAATCTTCGAAAGACTGCTCCAGTATGATCTGAGGAGACTTCATATCAAGTAAATACACTCAAGAACTGCTGGGAACAACCTCGGAATAACCTACAAAAAATTAGAACTGGAAGTGGCTGCGGAGGTGAAGGGCGCGGGCGCGCTCAAGATTGCATGTGTGAGGGCGCAGGCACACTCTTGCTTGAATCAACTTCCAGTGTTTTGAGGGAGGGCGTGCTCAAACTTCCCTGTGGAAGGGTGCGCTCACGCTCTTGCTTGGCGAGAGTTCCAGTGTTTTGAGTGGAGGCGCGATCAAACTTTAGGCACAATAAGGGGTGTGCACGCTCCATGTATGTGAAGTGATATGAAGTGAAAATCAAAGGTAAAGTAAGAGGTGTGATGTTAAGTTGAGAGTGAACCCTGTATTTATAAAGGACTAGTTTCTAAGTTTCCCAACTAGTTAAGGCAACATGATGGAAAAAGACATTTCTAAATCCAAAATAGAAATAGACAAGAGGCATACTCCAAAACCAAACCAATAGTTTTTTGGCTGGAATTAAAATAGCAATCATCTAATTACGACTCCTTGAGGTTGCACCAAACAACACTAGCTAATTCTAGCGACACCAATTTAGCAGCATACTCACATAAACATATCATTATCAAGCAGGCAAAAATATTTTGACAAAAATACGTGGATATGATTAGAAGCATTGCTAAATAAATAAATCCACTCCCAAATAAGTTGGAAGGGTGGGGGATTCACGATACAAAACATAGCATATGCCAGAATTTAAAACAACTTAAAATTTAAAATAACAAATACATAATTCAAAATGAACTACTTAACTAAATAGTTCGGAATCAAAATCTACTAAAAACAGGAAAAATAGTCTTAACACAATAATAATATAATAAAGCTAGCCACGAGATGAAGAAGGGATAAGAATAGGAAGTTGAGTGATCAATAATGGAAAGACCAAACACCTCACCCCCAAACAAATTTTTGAAAACATGGTTTAGAAAATTTGTTTTTAAAACGTGGGTCTTTTAAAGTCAGATTCTCGAGACTTACTAGACTAAAATATGTATTAACATGCAGTTTTCCATATATCAACAATCTAAAGAGTTGCGGGTCTATCTATAAATAATTAACACTAACGGCACCACCAAACAGAATCAAGCACCAAGATGTCATATGACGTAGCGTAGCAGAATGAGAGTGAATACTAATGGATCTAGAACCTAACTTAGCATGCAATTTCTTTTGTGTTCTCCAACGAAAGGGTAGCCAAATGAATAATCGTGAAAAAATGGATGGTTGTGGCAGATATATGGGATATGAAAAAGTTTTAAAAGGAATGAATGGACAAAAGGAGAATGTGAGTTTAGCACCAAACTCATTGGTGGCGTGGGTTGGTATAATCAGACAACTGAAAATGAAAGTATCAGGTGGCTCTTTAGGGAGTATTTTCTTACTAGGAGAGTTTAGAAAATCATGAAGTACAGGAAAAGCAAAATGGTCAAGTGTAAACTCAAGGTTTCTTTGAAAAGGTGGAGGGTGGGGAATATTGGTGATGGAAGGTGAAAGCGTGACATTAGGATGTGATGTGGGTGAATGGATGTTGATAGGGAGGGACTCACGAGGTGGCAAAGAAAAGTTGCAAAATAGTCGAAGGAAATCTTCTTCGATTTCATCTACGTTGAGGGAGTCAAAATTTTGATCTTTGTCTTCGACCATAAGAGGGGTATCTACTAGCGTGGGGACGAAAACGTCAGAGTCGGAACTTCCGAACGAAAGGAATTGGTGCATCTGATTATCAGGAAACGTGTTGTTGAAATAATCTTGAGCTAAACTCTCAATCATGCTAACTTCTCCATCGATTGTCGTATCGGGGAACTGTTTCATCATTTTTAAAACATTTACCTCAGCAGAAAGATGGCCAAAGGACATGGACATCGAACCATCGCGACAATTTATGAGCGCGTTGGCAGTTGACAAGAAGGGACGCCCTAAAATGATTGGAACAAAGTCGTTAACGACTTCTGTGTCTAGGATAACGAAGTTTGCTGGGTAGTAAAAATCTTGAACTTTAACCAACACATTTTCAACCACACCCTTAGGATACTTAATAGAACGATCAGCTAATTGCAACGTCATTTTAGTTGGTTGCATCTCTTGTAGACCTATTTGTTTATATAGATAATACAAGAGTAAGTTAACAGTCGCCCCCAGGTCTAATAACGCAGTCGTCGTGTGGGTATCCCCAAGGTGCATTGTACAATAGAACGACCAGGGTCCTTGTACATAACAATTCCATTATATTAATATAGAGTTGGGAACTGTTCAGTTAAAAAGGCGTCTTTTGTTCATATAGAGTAATGGATTTAATTATACTAATACGGTGATTGTAGTTATGATAACTAGATTATACTAACGGCAATTTAATACTAAGATGTGAATATGGAGAAGAGATTAAGGGGATTTGATTCCTCTTGATGTATTTATAATATGCTAGTATAGAGTATTGCAATCCTAACCAATAAAGATTAAGTGTTTGATCCCTAATTACTCATGGCAATCTCTGCCAACTAATAATTAGCATGTGAGAAAGTTCAACCCATTCTCATGGCGAATCAACTAACATACTAGAGTGAAACTCTTAAAAAGCAATAATCCTAACTAACATATCAAGTCTTCATCAAGCTTCATCAAACCCCTCTAATAGAGGTTTATCTAGAAGTTATTAGACTATCATTAATATATAAATAAGAAGAAGACATAATGAAGAACAATAACTTGGATTTTATTAATCTAATGGAATAATGAAAAGCAAACATCTAACTTAAAACTAATGAAAAGTTATATAAATTAAAACCTAGGTTGAATGATTCTAAAGACTAAGACTAAGTATTCTACGGTATCAACAAAATAATTACTAAGTAATTGAGAGTTATGCCTTAGTCCTCTTTATATAAGAGAGGGCTAGGTTTACAATTTCGAGCATGGGCTTTGGAGCCATGTTTTGGGCCCTTAAATCAAGCCCAAATCCTAATTACTTAAGTCCAAAAAGGGTTTCTTTGCTGAAAATTACTGCAACAGTTTTTTCGTCTACTTCTCCTCCTTTGATTCGGTCAACGCTTGAACCATTGGAAAGCTCTTTTTGAGCTGGTCGTTTTGACATATAATAGGCCCACGTCCGAGGTCTGAGTCCAAAGATACGGCTTGCGAAAATTCTGTTGACTTTTTTGCTCTATTTTTGCCCACGTTGACTTTGACTTTTCAGCTTTGATCGGGCTTTAAAAAGGCTTTTTCTCCTTGAATCTTGGCCTTTAAGCATAGAACTTTTTCGCAACCAGCCTTTGCTCCTTTATCTCGCAAAAGTGACATATTTATTCTCATATTTGACTCCAATACCTGAAATACACAAAAGTACGTAAATAGTACTAACTCTTATTTATTATAAACGTAATTGGTCTAAATGTAATGATATTATTAACGGGTTAAAACTAAAGTTTTGGGCTCTTATTATATGCACACATTGTATACATTTGGAGGATAACGCGAAGACTTTACGCGAACCTCAGCGTCGCTTGAACCCTGCCATGAATGAGGTGGTCAGGGAAGAAGCCTTATAGTTGCTCGATGCGGGTATCATATATCCCATCTCCGATAGCAAATGGGTAAGCCCCATTCATGTAGTTCCAAAGAAATTGGGGGTTACCATGCATTGTGCGTAATGCTGCTGGTAAATATGTTTCCATATGAGTTCATATGAAATAGATGATATGTATTGACTACAGACGCTTAAATGCCATGACACGAATGTCTAGCTGGTCATGCTTATTACTATTTTTTAGATTGCTACTCTAGCTATTTTTAGATCATTATCAATCCTGACAACCAAGACAAGACTACCTTCACATGTCCATTCGGAACATATGGCTATAAACGAATGCCTTTCGGCCTTTGTAATGCTCATGGTACCTTCCAGCTGTGTATGCTTCATATCTTTAGTGACCATGTGAAGCGCTTCATGGAAGTTTTCATGGATGATTTTTCTATCTATGGAGACTCTTTCAGTGACTGTCTGTCTAACATTTCCAAGGTGTGACATGGTGTGAGGAAAATAATATGGTTTTAAATTGGGAAAAATGTTATTTTATAGTTAAAAGAGGAATAATGCTAGGTCATATTGTATCTAGTGACGGCATAGAAGTAGATAAGGTCAAATTAGATAAAATAGTATCTCTACCTATAGCACGGACTATCCATGACATTAAAGTCTTTTTAGGCCATGCAGGTTTCTATAGGCATTTTATCAAGGATTTTTCAAAATTAGATAGGCCTTTAACTAATCTGCTTTTAAAAGATTCCATATTTGATTTCAATGATGACTGCAAACAAGCTTTTGAAATATGAAAAGCCGCTTTAACATCTGCACCGGTTATACAGCATCCCGATTGGTCTAAACCTTTCGAACTTATGTGTGACACTAGCGATTATGCTGTTGGTGCTGTGTTAGGCCAGAAACTAGATGATAAGTCCACCGTTATTTATCATGCTAGTAAGACTTTAAATGATGCTCAAAGAAATTATACTACTATGGAAAATGAATTTTTAGCTGTGGTTTATGCTTTAGATAAGTTCCGTCCTTATTTGGTTGGTTCAAAGACCTTAATGTACACTTACCATGCAGCTATTAGGTACCTTCTCACCAAGAAGGTTGCTAAGCAGAGATTGATCCGATGGATCCTTCTTCTGTAAGAGTTTACATTAGAAATTAAGGGTAAACGAGGGGTCAAAAATATAGTTGTCGATCACTTATTTAGGCTAACCAATGACAGTGATAATGATTCTGAGTCCATACCTAATTCTTTTGCTGATGAACATCTTTATTCTATTTTTTCTACACCTTGGTATGCCGACATTGTGAATTTTTTAGCTTCTGATATTATTCATGATGTTTGGTCAAAAAATGAACGTAAGAAATTTTTGGCCAGAGTTAAGCTATACTACTAGGATAAGCCCTACCTTTTTAATTATTGTGCGAATCAGATTATTCGTCGTTGTATTCCTCAGTGGGAATATAATGAGGTTTTATCCTTTTGCCATGACAAAGAGTGTGGTGGCCATTTTTGTGGTATGAAAACGGAAACTAAAGTTCTTCAATATGGTTTTTATTGGACTACCCTTTTTAAAGATGCCCAAGTTCATTGCAAGACGTGTGTTCGTTGCTAACAACTTGGGCGTATCACTAAATGTGATATGATGCCTTTAAATCCTATTATGGTAGTGGAATTTTTTTATGTATGGGGCATTGATTTCATGGGTCCTTTTCCTGTTTCCCATGGTTTTATTTATATTCTTGTTGCCGTGGACAACGTTACCAAATAGATAGAGGCCAAGTCTTGCCGTAGCAATGACCATAAGACAATTGTGTTTTTTGTTAAGGAATACATTTTTTGTCGTTTTGGCATCCCTAAAGCCATCATCAGTGATGGCAGAATGCATTTTTCCAATAGAGTTGTTGCTTCTTTAGTTAAGAAGTATGGAGTTACCCATAAGGTGGCAACTCCTTATCATCCACAAACTAGTGGCCAAGTAGAAGTCTCTAATAGGGAAATTAAAAAAATATTAGAAACGACAGTAAATCCTGATCGAAATGATTAGTCTAAGCGTTTAACAGATGCTTTACGGGCGTATCGGACAACTTTTAAAACTCCTATAGGAATGTCTCCCTTTAGACTTGTGTTTGGAAAACCTTGTCACTTGCCCGTTGAATTGGAGCACTGTGCTATGTGGGCTATAAAAAGCCTGAACTTCAATATTGATAAGGCGGGTGTCAAGCGCAAATTGCAATTAAATGAGCTTGAAGAAATCCGTAGCGATTCTTATGATCTCGCGAAAGATTATAAAGCTAACATGAAATGTGTTCATGATAAACAAATTTTGCATAAATAGTTTGTAGTTGGCCAAAATGTTTTGCTTTACAACTCACGTTTGTATATTTTCCCAGGGAAATTAAAAACCCGTTGGTCTGGTCCTTTTCTGGTTACTGAAGTCACCCCTTACGTGGTAATCACCTTGGTAAATCCCAAGGACAACAATATCTTTCAAGTCAATGGACAACGTTTAAAACATTTTCACGAGTTAATGTCCCCAGATGTGGAGAATGTCCTTTTACAGGACCCTGTCTATGAGGACTGACCTTTGATGTTTGGTGTACTTCCTTTCATTTTCATATATTGGTAAGTGCACCATTAAGGTAACCGGGCCCTCCCTTTGGAGTGTGTGGTTGTAAGTACCTGATCCTAAGTCCACTTTTAACGTAATTCACGCTTTCCACTCTTGTGTGTTTTCTCATTTTTGAGTCGTGTTTCTCTATGGAGTGAATTATGTCCTTATTGCTTTATTGTTTCTTTTATATAAAACCTTATTCATAAAAAGAAAAAAATATTAAAACCCTATAAACATTAGTCTAGTAAGTCTCGGGAATCTGACTTTAAAAGACCCACGTTTTTAAACAAATTTTCCGACGCTGTTTTCAAAATTTTTTTTGGGGGTTGGGTGTTTAGTCTTTCCATTCTTGATCGCTCAACTTCCTATTCTTGTTATTTATGCCGTTTAGTCGTATTTTGATTTGGGTTGGCACTGTCTATTAAATTAAGATTTCTTTTGATCACATAACTTATGCCATTCACGTGTTCGAGGTGTTTTCCATCTTCTTACATGTCAACCACTGTTAGATTTGAGTTTTTTTTATTGATCATTGGATTGTAATTTCTCTGTTGATCATTTTCATAGATCATTTGCAAAAATCGGATCGTTAACGAATCGGGAATTTTAGTTTTAAGTTATAAGAGGCATAAGATAGGATGGGTATTACAGATTTGTTTTGGGCTTGGGCCAGAAATATTAAAACCCTACGCGGTCACGTTCCCCGCACGTGACTTCCTAGTTTAAAAACCTCACACAGATTTGTTTTCTACTTTTCTTCTTCGCCTCCATACTCAAGAACACCGCCTAAACCCATAAAACCTTGAGCGCACACGCCCTCGTTTTCAGATCAACCATGCCCTAACCTCCACACAACCCCAGTACCAGTATAAACTGAGTGATTGGTTCACTATCCCACACATTACCTTCACCACAAATTCCAAATCCAAAACTCAGTGGCTCCTAAAAAAATTCTTCCTGAGCAAGTTTTTACTACTCAATAGTTTGCACCCTTATTCGATACCGAAATACGTATTAGGAAGTCAGAAGGATTGTGGTATTCTATGGATGATTTTTATTACCCGGATTTGGTGTTCTCTTTTTACAAGAAGAGGGTAATAAATGGTTGTAGGATTTTTGTGGATGTGAATGGTAGTCGGAAGGAGTTGACTACAACAGTGTTGGTTGAGGTCACTAGCATTGAGCAAAGAGATATCGTAGTCAACACACAGGAATCTCAGCTTGGTGGAATCGGTACGCTGATGACGGAGACAGTGTTGGAAGGACGTTACAATCCTGTCTCACATTGTGTTCATCAGATGTCTCTGAGAAGAAACCAGCTGGCTGTGGCTCAGTGGATTGGTAAGAATGTGATTGCCACCACAAAAGCCAGTGACATCAATGAAAGTTGTCTGCATATTCTCTGGATCCTTCAGAATAGGAGGTATTAGTTTTGCATCCTTGAGTTTATGATACATGAGATTATAATAGTTGGTGTGCTTAATGTCACTTTCCCTACATTAATCACGAAGATTATGTTGTTTTGGGGATGTGTTCCGGAGTCGAGTAAGGTTAAGTTGAAGGTGTATGAGAATGCACATATTTATAGGGAGTGTATTCAGAAGGAGTGGAATTTGCCTGAGGTTTTGGCTACTGAGATTGAATCGGATGAAGAAGAGGAGGAAGATATAACCTGTTTTGATATAGGAGCTTTGGAAAGGGCTACTATGGATGTAGCCCATGTCTCATTACTTCATCGTGGCCTGCGAACTCTCCATAACCAGTATGAGACGATTTGTACAGGCCAACATTCTCTTAGTGACCTTTGTGAGGTTATCCAAACTAGGCAAAGTAACATCCAACATAACCAGACTAACCTTCATAACAATATTCAGTTGCTCAGTGATAGTCACCAGGATCTCCAGGCTAACATGGAGACTCTCATTCAGAGCAATAATGAGCGTTGGGAAGCCATGTATATTTTAATGGAGCAACAACGCACGTTTCAAGCAGAAGTTCTACAATGCCTGCCACCTCATGATGGTTCTTCTTCTACTGACTCTGGAAGGCGTGACCATCGTTGACGCAGGACGGATGGCTCTGGCCCTTCCTCATCTTGTGGCTAGTTTCATTGTATTATGTTTAAGAATATTTCCTTATTTTAGTAGAATTTTTATTCCTCGTTGTTACGTTAAGTAGTTAATATTGGATTATGTATTTGGTTGTTATTTGAATTTCAAGTTAGTTTAATTTTTGTCCAAGCATGCTATATCTTTTTCATGAATCTTACCTTTCCGACTTGTTTGGGGGTGGCATTATTTGTTTAGCATTGTATTTTACCCTATCCACATGTTTTTGGAAGTTAATATTGCAAGGTTGTAAGAATATAGTTTATGTATGAGCATGCTGCTAATGTGGTGTAGCTAGAATTAGCTACTGCTATTTGGTGAAACCTCAAGGGTTAAAGGCATTGAGATTGCTATTTTGATAGGATGTTTAAAACCATGTAGAATTGCTGTTGAGGTTTCTTTTGGCTGTTTTTATTTTGGTTTTTAGCAACCCTTTTCTTATTCCATCTCTTTCCTTATCAATTAGGGAACCTTGACGACCTTTGTTTAAGAAACTAGTGCTATATAAATACATGGCACACCATATACTTCACACCACAGCTCTCAATTTCATACCACATGCCTAGCTCAGAGTGCGCACGCCCTTATTTTGCATTACCACAGAGCGCGCCCGTGCCCAACTTTCAGTATTGTAGATTTTCCTTTTGTCAGAAGTGAGCGCACCCTCCCTCTGACATAAGCCATTATGAGCGCGCCCGCGCCCGTACTTCAACATACCACCAGTCCTTTTTTCTGGGTTTTCTACAGTTACTTCTAGGAGTTCAGTAGTATGTTTATTTGCGATGAAATCTCCTCAAATCATACCAGAGCAGTCCTTTGAAGAATTGCTTGAGAGTGACACCTATAGGTACTGGTTCCGCAACTTGATTGTGCAGTCCGGATGGCAGCCTCTAATGGTAAGTGCTGATAAATCTTATTCTCCTGAACCTACTGTTTATTTTTATGATAATTGTAAATTCTTTTATCGACCAAATGAGAAACAAGTGTTCTTTGTCGACATTGATGATAAAACAATGGATTTAAGCAAGTTCTTGTTAGCCTTTGCTATTAGACTTTCTATGCCTGCTACCCAAAACTCATGGGGCTATATGGCTGATAATATATACATCTACAACTATGAGTATTTGCATGAGACCTATGGGGCTGGGATTTTTCGTGTAGAGGACCAAGGGCAATATAACGTAGCCCTTGGTAGCTTGTCCCTTAACATGGGCACTATTATGTTCTTTATCATGCTGAATATCTTAGGGAAATGACATTTTTCTTCTGCGAATAATGCCAGTTGTGACATCTTCCTTGCTCTAGTTGAGGGGCGTATATTGTATGACCTTCCCCAGACCTTAGTGTCTAGTTTAGCAAGAGCCCATAGTATGAAGCATAAGTACCTTCTTATGCCTATCTTGGTTTGCCGCATAATGCTATGTTTCATTCCTGAGTTCTATATCCATTTCACAGATTAGGTTGGGGTTGACATTGTGAAACCCACCAATTGCATTATACGCTCTTTCCGTGTGAGGACTTGGCCGGGGTGGAGGCTATAATCTAATTGGGTTGCACCTTACACCCCATCCGACCAAGTGGCGCTTAACAGGTTAGCAAGGGTAGATGATAAATGGTGTGAGGCCTAGCAAATTATCATGGCCTGGCAGGACACAAAAGAACCTCACTTCTTTATAGAAGGGGAGGACAACGCTTAGTGCTGGATATGAGGTAAGTTTTACTTTCTGTTAGTGTCTGCTTATGTCCCAAGCAATTTAATTTTTGTTATTCCCATAATGGGTGGAACTCATATAGAGTTGCATCTGTTTTTCTTTACCTATATTAGTATGTTCTGAATTTGTTTTGCTGGTGCTCTAAAATTTTCACACATTTTCATGGTATTTTCTATCCTTCTTATTTCTATACTTAGAGGACAAAGCATGTTATTGTTTAGGGGTGGTATAGAAACACACATAATTTAAAGCACCTATTAGGATATATATGTATAGTATGCACTTTGCTTTCTATTAAAAAAAAAAATAATAAAAAGTATTTATACTATGCACTTAGGAATATTGGTATTGCTTCTTTTTCTGTGATGATAGTAATCTAGAAGTTTCACTTTAGTTCTTAAATTAGAATAGTTTTTAGAAACTTAGGTTAATATGTAGGTAATAGTCATTGCATCTTTTCATAAATATATTGCATAAGCATCTATGTTTGTATTGACAATAAGTTTCTGAAATCTAGGCTAGAGTACTTATTCTACAAATCCTGTGAGAATATAGCCTAAAAGCCTTATATGAGTGAAATATCTGAGTAATGACACAAGGGATAAGTAAATTCCGAATAGAGAAATCACACGTCCACTTGCTTGATCACTATCCCATATCCTAAGCGAGAATTTAGGCTCTTTCTGGATCCATATAGCCAGAAATTCAAACCTATATGAAATTATTTTTCGCTAGTCGTCCCTCTGAGTCTTTCTTTAGCCTTTTCATAAACCACAAATCCTTTACCCTTTTATATAAACAAAATAAAAATAAAATCAGCCTACCCATTTTTGAATGAGTCTGAGAATAGAGATGAAATGAAGAATAGAAAAGAGAAAGACCTCTGAAACCAAGAATTTGTTAGTTACTTCAAATAAGAAAAGAAAGTTTCCATCCAAAGAAAAGAAAAAAAAAAGTTAGAACTCCAAAAATATAATCAAAGGAGTCAAAAGCCAAAAGAAAAAGAAAATTTTTTCTAAGGATGGAAACAAAGTGTAGAAGCAAAGTAAGAAAAAGGTTTTCTCTAGTTACACATGTTGAAGATCCTATTATCTCAGACTTGTCCTTTTGAATATCCATTTCCTTCCTTCTTAAAACCATCACCTAATCCCCATAACACATAATAAAGACCTCTAGCTCAATTAGGAATAGGTTAGTGTGATAGTAAGTGGCAGATGTGCTTGATTTACTTCGGCTCCCTTGTACGTCATTGAGATTGTGAGGAAAAGTGTGCCCACTGCACACTGGAGTGAGGGAAACTTGAGTGGAAAAATTAGAACATTTTCGTCTTGACATATTTGTGAGGACCTACTTAAGGACGTCATTCCAAAGTTTCAGAAACGGACCTGTTATTACATTTCATAGCATATATATATATATGTTTATCCGTAGATGATTGATTATTATGCACGTATTAGCTGAGGTTTCGAATTGATTATTTTGTATTCATTGCTTGTGAGATGTATGGATATCTGAGAATAAATAAGGAAACATTAATTTTATTTCTTAGTCGTTGTAGTATAAATGAAGTTTGTGAGTATCTTCTCTGTAAAACTCTCACAAGGCTATAACTCGTCCACTAGGGAATTCCTAGTGGTTTAAGGCCTTATTGTATATGGTTAATGCAATCGCACTCGGCGAAACGAGATTAGTTAGAACTCCATTTTTGGTCACTTATTTTAATTTCTCATATTTGTTTGAGGACAAGCAAAATGCTGTTTGGGGGTGATTTGATAAGAGCCCAAAACTGTAGTTTTAACTCCTTAATAATATTACATTTAGACCAATTATATTTATAATAAATAAGAGTTACACTACAACATAAATGACATTTCCCATCACTTAAAAAGTGATGTCAAAAGTATAAGACATCACTTTTGAGAGTGATGTGAATGGTAGCGACGTGAAAAGTCAGGATTTTCCACGTCACTTTTTAAACGATGTCCACAAGTGATGTTACTTCACATCACTTGTTAATTGATGTCCACAAGTGAGGTTATAACTTTGCATCATTTTTTAATCGATGTCCACAAGTGATGTTATAACGTTTAACATAACTTTTTAAGTGAAATCAATAAGGCCGATTAACATCACTTAGGAAGTGACATTTCATTCAGATTCCAAATTACTTGTAAAGTGATGTTCCATTTATCAAAATAATAAAAATAATAAAATTTTTTTTTGCCAATATCATCCCAATATAATCCTATTTTTTTGGTCATTTATCATCAAATAAAGATGAAATGTATCTTAAAATCACATTCATTATACAAATATCATCTCCAATTATAAATATTACACTATATACAAAAAATTGTAACGAATCAACACATACCAACAAAATCTAATATGCAGTACCGAAATGAGCCAAAGAGAACCACAATCACCCAACCAAGAACCTATCACAGCCTGGCTTGATGTAATCAATTTAATCCAAGAACCTATCATAGCCTAACAAATCACTCTGTTTTCTTTTTTTTCTACAGTATGAAACATTGTACTAGAAAATCAATGAAATTTTTTTAAAAGGAAAATAAACAAACGGAACATCCGCATAATATAGTACCTGAATAACAAAGGAAGTTCTACAGAGCATGAAGCCAGTCACTCTCATTAGAAAAAATAATGTAAGAATGCATGTTTATGATGCGTTAAGCATGGACTATCAGATACTAATAACCTGATAAAATTGGCATCAAACGGCCTTTGAAGTAAAAGCATTTTTCAAAATAAGATATATATTTTTTTTGTTGATTTGCAGATTTTTTTAACTCCTAAGAGCGACATTCGAAATAAAATACCTTTTATCAATAAACCATACTTTCATTGTAAAAAGGAAATTTAAGCAAGGACGTAAATCCACGTACCTGGACCATAATAATGGGACCCTCATCGCTATAAAGAAGAGAGGCTATCTTTGGAAGAAGCATTCCCCACCACCGATCAACCTTTGAAAGATCATGACAGTTGTGATGTATTAGAAAACAGAAACTGATCAGACACAACACACACACACACACACACACACACACACACACACAAATACCATATATTAGGGTTGCAAAAATTCTACCATAAGTGGTAATTCGAATGATCAGCATCACAAAAAATAAAAATCGTGTCCGATACGTATCCGTGTCGGACACAAAGACCACACATTATGCATACAATTTCAAACTAGTGTTTCTTTTAAACAAGACTAAGAAATCAATCTATTAACAAAGTCATAATTCCATGATATTCTACTCGCATAGGAATTTACTTATAAGGAGGGACTTTGTAAGTTCTTGGGCCCAAGAAATAGTTATGCAACTAAAGAATACTAATAGTTTCTTTTTCACTTAGTTGTGTCCCCATGTCCCAATCCATACAGGTCACAGTGTTGGATACCGACACCCGTGTCCGTGTCAATGTAACTTCAGAAATATCATGAACAAACACCATAACTACAACTGCCAAAGTCAACCAAACAAATCATGCTCAATATTTTAAATAAGTTTGCTCAAAATGAACGACAACTGACAAACAGTACAACAAAGATAAACAATGAATTTAATAGGTACCACCAATCCACCATATATCACAATACTATAAGTATTTTGAGATTAGGGGTGTGTATTACAATTTTTCATTCATGTTTCTGCAATATTTGAGTACTCTTGACAATCTGTCTTTCATTCATTTCTTTTTTTTTGAAACATTTAGAGCCTTAGAGGTTATGGTAGACCTCAATCTATATTATGAAATTCTAACATACAAAGTTCCAAAATGATCCTCCTCCACAATATGACTAAGGCTAGGATCTAGGGGAGGATAAAAGAAGTGAAATAGTCACCATGTGACTTACACATTTTAGCTAAGTAGTCAGCTGCATGATTACCTTCTCTAAAGGTATGATAGACATCAAAGCTCTCAAAATAACCTTTCCAAAATACAATGGCTGCTACCAAATCTAAACAATACCAAGGTGACCTCTCTAAACAGTACTAAGGTGACCTCTCTAAACACTGACTTTAATATGTTGCACAGTTGTTCATTCTAAATAAGCAAAAAAAATTGAGTCACACAAGCATTTTGATTCAACGAAAACCAGTAGACATTTTGATTGTTTAATACTTTAATACTATAGTGTGGCAGTGTGGCCTCATTCCTCTCTTCTAGTGAGCATAGTCATCCAAACAGTAATCATAGACACATGGGACACATCCAAACAGTAATACTAAAAGTAAGAAAGACATTAAAACACAAACCAGCTGAAGGAACGCAGGATCAGAAGATCTTAGTCTAAGAGCTGGTTCAATGGAAAACATCCAGGTAGGAAACCCTCTAAAATCCCATTCTATAACAAAAATTCAGACATTAGAAGGAACTGCCGGACCAAGAAAAAAAAAGGAAGCAAATTTAGTCACCAAGAACTGACAAATTATTCACACTAGCTTATCTAATTAAGGCCAAACCAAATTGGTGTTGATTCCACATATATTTCTTACAGAACTTAAATTAATAACTCAACAATGCAATATCAACTATCATGTTCTGCACTGATTCTAAGGATGCAACTATTTATACAAGATGCAGTCTATCTAACACAAAAAAAGTCATGGAAAGTCACCTTTCAGTACCTAACTTGTAAAATCAATCTCAAATGTCAAGTCAGATTGAAGGTCGATCCACAATCAACAAGCAACTAAATACAATGGCCACTGCAACTATGTGCACTGCTAAGCCTTATTCTATTCCTAAATATAAAATTAATTGTTCACCTGCGCATATGTATGGTCCAGGGCGAAGCATCACAAGGAAACCTAGTTTTTGACACATCTTGAGAAATGATTCTAAGTCTGCAATACCCTCAAACAATAACCTAATCACGTAGAAAATTATCAAATTTCCCATGGTTAATTTCTATAGTAAAACAAGCTCATCTCACATCAAAATAAGAAAAAAGAAAAAAAACAGATATGAGAATGAAATCGGAAATCAGACCTGGTCCTTGTTGGTAAATGAGAGAGAGGCAAAGAGAGGGCAAAAATAAATGCTTGGCCTCGATTTTCAGTTCTTAACCCTTGGGGTAAGAGAGAGAGAGGGCAAGAGAACACTTTACTAAATTGGGATCTTTAGTTATTATTTCTGCAGTTAAGTTATCGACTTTGAAGAGAAACAAGAGTAGTAGGCTGTTACCTTTTTGATGAAGGATTTTACATCATGATATAAAATTGATTATAGAATTCGAATAGGAAGAGAGTAGTAGCGGCTAAGAGAAAAAGAGAGGTTTTCTATTTCAACGATATGATTTCTTTTTTTGTTTCCCTCTTTTCGAAATTTCGAAGCTGTTTTGATTTTTAAGATTTGCAACACTTATCACACGGTTTCAAGTGTTAGAAATTAATTCTTCAAATTCATCCGAATTTAAGTAACACTTTACAACATTCCCAACGTTTACAAAGCGTAGGCAACTTACCAACGGCAAAAAAGTGTTACAAAGCAAAAAGGTGTGTGTTACAAATATCTTGTTATGGTGTAGTGCAACCTAATTTTTTAGATGGTCTTTTTCTAACTAATTAACTTAATTAAGAGGTATATTAATAATAATACTTCTGGAAGTCACATTATAAGTAATTTCAAAAATTTGGCAAATTCACTTTT
Organism: Coptis chinensis; assembly: GCF_015680905.1. Taxonomy (NCBI): domain Eukaryota; kingdom Viridiplantae; phylum Streptophyta; class Magnoliopsida; order Ranunculales; family Ranunculaceae; genus Coptis; species Coptis chinensis. The sequence continues at coordinate 46,934,453 of NC_141456.1, forward strand.
AAAGTGATGCTGAATATATAGATATTACATCACTTTATAAGTGACACAGTGAGTGACAATACCTTTAAAGTGATGTTGAATACATAGATATTACATCACTTTATAAATGACACAGCGAGTGATGTAAAAAAGTGTTACTACATCACTATCTCGACATCACTAATTAAAATGATGTTGTACAACTCTACTACATCAGCTTCTAAAATAAGTGATGTTAAAAAAAATTGTGATAATTATTACATCACATGCTAATAAAAGTGATGTCATAGTTTTCTTATGATATCACTTTGCTGAAAGTGATGTAAAATTAGCGATGTCATATGTCATATTTGTTGTAGTGTTAGTATTGTTTACGTACTTTTGTGTATTTCAAGTCTTGGAGTCAAATATGTGAAGAAATATGTCACTTTTGCAAGAGAAAGGAGCAAAGGTTGGTTGCTAAGAAGTTCTATGGTTAAAGCCCAATTTTCAAGGAGAACAAACCTTTTTAAAGCCCAGTAAAAACTGAAAAGTCAAAGTCAATGTGAGTAGAAATAGAGCATAAAAGTCAATAGAACTTCAGCAGGCCGTTTCTTTAGACTCAGACCTTGGAATTGATCCTACTATATGTCAAAATGACCGGCTCGAAAAGAGATTTCTAATGGTCTAGAATTTGATACAACCATAGGAGTAAAAGTTGACAAAAAGGCTATTGCAGTAATTTCTAGCAGAGCCCTTTTTGGACTTAAGTAATTAGGTTTTGGGCTTGATTTAAAGGCCCAAAACATAGCTCCAAAGCCCATGCACAAAATTATAAACCTATCCCTCTCCTATATAAAGAGGACTAAGGTAAAACTCTCTCTACCTCACCCCTTAGTTAATTAATTTATCTCTCTCTCTCTCCCATTAGTTATTTTAATTTAGTCTAAACCTAGTTTTATATTTTATTAGCCTAGGCACCATTAATATAATTCAAGTTAATTTCAATTCAAGTATTCTTTTAATCATGTCTTCTTCTTCTTCTTATGTATTCGATGATAGTCTAATGAACCATAGCTAAACCTCCATTAAATGGGTTTGATTGAAGCTTTGATGAAGACTTGATATGTTAGTATAGAATAGTTATATTAAAAAGCTTAAATTCTAGAGGATAGTTCATTCACCATGAGAATGAGTTTCAACTTTCTCTCATGCTAATTATTAGTTGGTTAGAGATGCAATGAATAATTAGGGATAAAAAGACCTAACCTTTATGTTGAACCTTGTGTGAAAACATAAAGATTAGGGTTGTAACAAACTCCATACTAGCATGTTAGGGATTAATCAAGGTGGATATCAAATCTCCCTAATTCCTTTCTCATATTCACATCATATTATTTCATTATCATAGTTTAAATTAGAATATATTAAATCATAGTTTTCACCATATTAGTTATATTTACAATAATTACTCTCATATTTGTTGAATTTTTAATCACTAGTAAAATTAGTTATGTTCTAAGAAATTAGGAGTGGAACGAATTCTGACTTCAGTTTTATTATATGATAATCGAGAGTAGAACTTTGATAACAATAGACTAAGAGTAGTTTTTACTTCTGCCTAGTTAAATTAGTTAAGTAGGGTAAAAGCGTGTTTTTAGTATTATCAACTAGATTCTTCCATCTCTCTACTATTTATAGGAGAAGGAAGAATCAAATTGAGAAACTTAAGGATGATGATCACAACTAGAAAGAAGGAAGAACAGAGGTTGGGGACACTATTAATAAGTATTTTGCTGATATTTATGCCTTTAAAGCCCCCCCTGTCAACAACAACATTATGGAGCTGTTTAATCTACCCCTTCTGAATGATATCTGGGATGTGCTTAATAAGATGGGGAGTTTGAAGGCACCTGGCCCTGATGGATATCAGGGTGTCTTCTATCAGAAGTGTTGGGACATTGTTGGGGCTAGTATCTATGCTTTTGTTAAAAACTTCTTTATAACGAGGCACCTAAACCCTAGTTATAATGAAACTTATGGATAAACTACTATTTTAACCCTTGTACTCTTCGTCAACTAACGTTCTTCCCCTTGTACAAATTAAAATTAACAGCTTAAAACACATTCTACTTTCAAGTCCATAACATTCTCAACCTTCTCATTGACTCCAGCCCAATTCAGGCAATCTGAAGCAAACGTGTGTGTGACGTGTTGCCACATAAAATCACACATGGCCTTAACCGATGAATAGGATATTATAACTGACACCTCAACATCACGTGCTTAACGCATGCGCCTATCTATATTGTGAACACATGATTCGCACGAATTAGTTTATCCTTTCTATTATGAGTTCCCAAATTTGATATCCGAAACCCTAAATCCCCAATTTGATTTGATCTCCAAAACCCTAATTTCTGTTTATTTGACACGTGATTGATGAGTTCAAACTAATGATCGGAATTAAAGAGCGAACTGAAGACAACTAAGTTGGAAATTATTTTTCTAGGAACAGTAAGTTTTGTTTTTCAACAATTAAATTTTTTTGTTATCGATGAAGATAATAAAAAATTTGATGTCTTGAGGGTTGTGTTGGATTGTTTTGTTTTCTTTTCTAACCTTCTAATTATTTAATCATTTTGACTTTGATGCTAAAGTTAAGTGTACGTTTGCTTTTCGAACCTTTCAAATAAAAAATGTTACTTAATAAGTAGACAAGTATGTTACAGTATGATTTAAATAATATGGTTTCAATGATGTATGATTTATATCATATGTTATATGTTGTTTTACTTTTGGAGGGGTATATAAAGTGTTATTGATATAGAACATGAGTTCGTTTCTTTCAAGGTTCAGTGGTCAAGTCCATGGGCCGTGAGCCACTAGTTTAGTTGTTGCTTTAATGTTATTAGTATAAATAAGGGCTTATGGTTAGGGTTTCAGGGAGTTTTTTTAGTTGTGTTTATGTGTGTTATGAATTATTGAGTGATTATCAATAAATGTGAGACTTTTAGGGTTTTACAAAGTGTAGATTTTAATTAAGTGTTGCTTCCGCCACTTCAATCTACATTATTTGGTATCAGAGCGGTTGATTTTTGGGAGATTATGTAGAAAATACTGTTCACTGGGGTTACTGTTCATTGAGATAATATTTAACGAAGAACTGTTCAACGAACACTATTACGGTATTGTTCATCCGGTTACTGTTCACTGCGATTTATTCCTTTGAAAAAAAAAAATTTTATTGTTATTATGGTGAATCATAAAGCAACTCGAAGTCGTCCTCCATCCATGGATACTCGCATGTCTCATTTAGAAGAAAGCATGAAAAACATGACACAAATGTTCCAGAACCTGATATAAGCAAAGTTTCCAGTCCAAAGAGAGGTGCAACAGCCACCTCGACCACCACAGAATAATGGTTCGGTGGCTAGTACTGATGATGCATCTTAGGTTATTGGTTCAATCCCTCTTCTGGCGGCTACAGATCTAGAAAATGATATAGAGAACAGAGTTGGTAGTAAAGATAACACCAACAGGGATCCTCCCCTCAATGGGGAACGTGAGGGTGTACCCCTCAATGATGGCGCTGCTCGACTGCCGGAAGGTGTTGAAGCTCCCCTATTTTGTGCTCCACCAATTCATAAGAGCCCAAAACTATAGTTTTAACCACTTAATATCATTATATTTAGACCAACTATGTGTATAATAAATAAGAGTTAGTGTTGTTTACGCGCTTTTGTGTATTTTAGGCATTGTAGTCGAATATGTGAAGAAATATGTCCCTTTTGTGAGATAAAAGAGCAAAGATTGATTGCTAAGAAGTTCTAGGATTACAGGCCAAGATTCAAGAAGAAAAAACCTTTTTAAAGCCCGATCAAAGCTGAAAAGTCAAAGTCAATGTGGGCAGAAATAGCGCATAAACGTCAACAGAACTTCCGAATGCCGTATCTTTGAACTCAGACCTCAGAATTGGGCCTACCATATGTCAAAACGACCGGCTCGGAAAGAGATTTCTAATGGTCTAGGCCTTGACCCAATTAGAGGAGAAAAAGTAGACAAAAAGACTGTTTCAGTAATTTCCAACATAGAAACCCTTTTTGGACAGAAGTAATCAAGTTTTGGGCTCGATTTTATGGCCCAAAACATGGCTCCAAAGCCCATGCACGAATTTGTAGACCTAGCCTCTTTTATATAAAGAGGACTAAGGCTAAACTCTTAGACTCTCCTAGATTAGATTCATAATATGGATTAGAAATAACTAATTAGTCAGTACTTAGTTTTTAATACGGTTTTCAATCTTTAAACTCTTTTTCATTAGATTAATAAAGTAATTTTATATTTCTTCAAAGATGTCTTCTTCTTATTCTTCTATTAATGATAGTTTGATGAATCAAAGATAAACCTCTATTAGAGGGGTTTGAGGAAGCTTTGATGAAAACTTGATTTTGTTAGTGTAGAAATAGTTATAATAATCTATTCCACTTAAGAAGGTAGTTAATTCACCATGAGAATGGGTTTAAATTGCCTCACATGCTAATTATTAGTTAGTAGAGATTTCCATGAATAATTAGGGATTAGAAAGACCCAATCTTTATGTGAAAACATAAAGATTAGGATTACAACAAATCTATGCTAATTTATTAAGTTGAAATCAAGGTAGAATCAAATCCTCCTAATTCTTTCTCCATATTTACATCTTAGTATTGAATTGCCATAGTATAAATTAGAACATTTTAATTAGTATTCAATCACCATATTAGTATATTTTCATTTCATTACACTCATCGATTTTGTTAGAATTAGTTAAACTAGGGAATCTTAACATCTAAATGACTACGAGTGGAACAAATTCTCTACTCCATATATTTCACGATAACCGAGAGTAAATAACGAAAGTTTTTATTTTTATCAAATGGCACTGCTGCCATCTTAGTTTTGTTTAGATTCATTTCCTTTAGTAGTGTTAATCTTAACAAAATTCCATTAAATCCACCCACCCTTGTTGGTTCTGACTGTGTTTGTTTGGTTCAAAAAAAAAAATCAGAATTCTACACGGAGCACGCCCGCGCCCATAGTAGGCTATCTCGGGAGTGCGCACGCCTTAAAAACACTGGACATTGGTTCAGGTAAGAGCGCGCCCGCGTCCACTTCTAAATTTGCCCGATTTTCATAGGTTAGTTTCCAACTCATTTCATTTAAGTTATTCAGTGTTTCTATCTTTGTGAATACATTGTGATTGCGTATACAAGATGTTATTCAAACGCGTAGCAAGGAGGCATTCAGGTACTTCTGCTTGCACTCCTCTCATCTTCTGTTAGAGGATTAATTCTAGCATATCAAGGTTGTTTGACTGTTGTTAGTGGTTTTTTTTTTATTGGCCTTAGCCTTGTATGAGATTAAGGTCCGGTACTAGTAAACCATCTTCTGTTATTTATCGCATATGTCAACGCACACGCCTATCTAGAATACCACACACTACATCTGCACCAATGGCTGACAAAACAGAGACTCCTCTCTCTAAATTTTACATGGCCCTTAACGATAGCCCTAAGTCGTGCATCATTCTTGTAGACCCAGTGGGGGATTTTCGAATCCCCCCAAATATATTTGATTTGTTACCAGTTTTTCATGGGTTAGACCATAAGAAACCTTATCAGCATATGCATAAGATAGAACAAGTTCTTACCACATTTCATCATTCTACTGTTAGTTCGGAGCAAATTAAATTGAGGGTGTTTCCTTTCATTCTCACCGATAAGGCGGGATCTTGGTTAACTACCCAAGCGCCTAATTCTATGGACTTATGGGCCAAACTTGTTCAATTATTCATGGAACTATTTTATCCACCGCTCAAGACAGATGAAATGCTTCAAAAGATTCATCTCTTTCGCCAGAATCCTCATGAATCCTTTTCAAAGGTCTGGAATCGGTTCACTGATCTTCTTATTGAGTGTCCATATCATAACCTTGCGAAAGACACGCTTGTTCGTGCCTTTTTCAAAGGGCTTTTACATCACCATAAAGAGGTTCTTGACATAATGACTGGGGGTAGTTTCCTTAATAAAGGTGCCTCTGAGGCTTATAGGTTCTTGGAAGATCAATCTAAACGTCAAAATAACTGGGGGGTAATGACTTCCCCCGCTCCAGTAATTCTTCTTCCACAGTTAAGGCTGACAATATGTTTGAGGTTAAATTTGATCCTGAGTTTAAAACTTTAATCGGATCTCTCACTAAAAAGGTAGAAGTCATTTATGTCCAACAACAGCCTAATCCTGTCATGAACGTCAACACTCTTCCATGTAATTTTTGTTACAGCCTTGAGCATCCCGACTCCTATTGTCCTCTAGTCTATGAACAACCATCCGCTCAACCGGATAATGCTTGTTCCATTAATAACGAACCTAACGCACCTTGGAGACAACATCCCAACTTCAGTTGGAGAAATAATCATCAAGTTACACCTCTTGGGTTTAATAATCAAAATGTTAGGCAAGCAAACAATTACAACCAAGCTCCACCACGACAAAGACAATGTAATTATAATAATTATAACAATAATAATTATAATGCTAATAGAGGTATCGTTCCAGTTAATAATAACTATCACAACCTACCCGTTATTAATCAACGTGAGATAGTTTCTGTTACGCCACCTGTAACAACTACACATCCACAACCGGATTGTTTCGACGCCTTCATGCAAACCAAACAATAGATTTTACAATCCATCCAACATTCCTTACAACAGTTAACCCAAGAGAAAGTACAACCCAAAGGTGTGTTTCCAGGTCAAGTTATACCTAATCCTAAAACACCAAACACAGCTTTTGAAGTAATAGGTAATCCTTGTAATGGAAAGGGAAACGTAGGTGAGTTAAATGCCATCACCACTCTTTGTTCTGGCAAAGTGGTTGATAACTCCGTAACTATGCCCGTTGTTACATCACCAGTGGTCATACCAAATGAAAACTTACTAGATACTGAAATAGAAACTGAAGATCCTACCCCTGTAGAGGTACCAATTAAACCACAACCTAAGAAACAAAAGGCCAAGGTTAAACATCTTGTTGATCCATATGCTAAATATAGAGAGAAACCACCATTTCCCCAGAGATTAGCCATGTTAAACAATGATACAAATTTTGATGAGATTAGGGATGTTTTTAAAAATCTAATAATAAACCTACCTTTTCTTGAAGCTATTAAAAAGTTACCACAACATGCTAAGTTTCTAAAAGAGTTGTGCACTACCAGGCGTAAAACAAATATTCCTAAAGTCGCCTTTTTAACTGAACAATTTCCAACTTTATCCGAACACAATGGAATCGTTAAGTACTAGGACCCTGGTTGTCCTACTGTACAATGCACCTTAGGGGATACTCACACGACAACAACTCTATTAGACCTGGGGGTGAGTGTTAACTTACTTCTTTATTATCTCCATAAATAAATAGGTCTACAAGAGATGCAACCAACTAAAATAACATTACAATTAGCTGATCATTCTATTAAGTATCTTAAGGGTGTGGTTGAAAACGTGTTGGTTAAGGTTAAATTTTTTTATTACCCAGTCGACTTCGTTATCCTCGACACAGAAGTCACTAACAACTCTGTTCCTATCATTTTAGGGAGTCCCTTCTTGGCTACTGCCAATGCGTTCATAAATTGCCGTGATAGTTCGATGCCCTTGTTCTTTGGCTATCTTTTTGTTGAGGTAAATGTTTTTAAAATGATGCAACAGTTCCCAAATATGACTATCGATGGAGAGGTTAGCATGATTAAGAGCTTAGCTCAAGATTATTTCTACAACACGTTTCCTGATAATCAGATGCCCAAATTTCTTTCCTTCGGATGTTCTGACTTCGCCGCTTTCGTCCCTACACTAGTTGATACCCATCTTATGGATGAGGATGAAAATCAGAATTTCAACTCCTTTGATGAGATTGATGACTTTCTCAAAGATGCAGAGGTATACCATAATCATGTGGATGCGACCAAGCTAGATAAGGAATTCGACGAGTTTCTTAGAGCTTGTGATGATCCACCCTCTCAAGAACTACCTATCGCACCACCCACCTCGATTCCTAGCCCTCCACATTTTCAAATGGCCCTTGAGTTTGCACTTGACCCTCTTATTTCTCTTGTACTTCATGATTTTCTAAATTCTCCTAGTACGAAATTACTACCTACAAAGCCACCTGATACTTTCATTTTCAGTTATGTGATTATACCAACCCAATCCACCAATGAATTTTGTGATAAACCCACTATCTCATTTCTTCCATTTCTTACTTCTACAATTCATCCATATCCACCGTTTCTTCCACAACCATCCATTTTCTCACAATCATTCACTTACCCACCCTTTCGTTGGAAAAATAAGAAGACTTTGCATGCTAGGTTAGGTTATAGATTTATCAGTATTCACTCTCATTCCATCATGCCACGTCATGGGAAATCATGGTGCTTGATTGTGTTTGGATGTGTTTTCTGTGATAATTATTTATGGCAAGATCCACAACTATTTCGGTTGTTAAACTGCAGGGAGGGTATATATATATATATATATATATATATATATATATATATATATATATATATATATATATATTTGTTAAAGTCTTGAGTATCTGACTATAAACGACTCATTTTATTCTTCGGTGTACTCCATTCCACTCTTAGATTTTGGTAAGTGCACTATTCAGGTAATTGGGCCCTCCTTTTGGAGTGTGTGGCTGTAAGTATCGGATCCTAAGTCCACGTTTACCATAATTCACATTTTCCACTCTTGCATGTTTTCTCGGTTTTTGAGTCATGTTTCTCTATGGTGTGAATTATGTCTTTGTTGCTTTATTGTTTTCCTTTATATTAAAACTTATTCATAAAAAATAGAAAATGTTCAAACCATATAAAATTATAATCTAGTAAGTCTCGGGAATCTGACTTTAAAAGACCCACGTGTTTAAATAAATTTTCTAAACTATGTTTTCAAAATTTGTTTGGGGGTGGGGTGTTGGTCTTTCCATTCTTGTTCGCTCAACTTCCTATTCTTGTTGTTTATGATGTTTAGTCATATTTTGATTCGGGTTGACACTATATATGAATTTAGATTTCTTTTGCTCACATAACTTATGTCATGCACACACTTCAAGACATTTTCCATTTTGCTTATATGTCAACCACGGTTAGATTTGAGTTTTTTTTATAGATCATTGGATTGTAATCTCTGTGCTAATCATTTTCATAGCTCATTTGCAAAAATTGGACCGTTAACTAATTGAGGATTTTAGTTTTAAGTTTATGAGGCACAGGACAGGATTGGAATTTTTGAAATTGTTTTGGGCTTGGGCCAAAAGGGTTACCGCACGTGTCTCGCACGTGCGTTTCCAAAAACCAAAAGAGGAGAAAAACCCTTCGCGAGTCTTCTTCTTCACGCCTCCACCTGCTCAGGAACACCAAACTTAAAAATAAATAAATAAACCACCACGTCATAGCTTTCCTCCCCACTCCAATTTTGCTATTTACTTATTCAAATTCATCTTCTCCATCTCCAGACCTCCATTAAACCACCGAAAAAAAATATCCAAAAACCCCGTGACCCACTCCAAATTCTCGAGTGAGCTTGCAATTCAAACTCGTTCCCCACATTGCATTAAAAACCAAATTCGACTTCCACACCTTAATAGCTCAAACCCGAAAAATTCTTCTGGAACAAGCTTTCACTTCGGACCATTTTACACCCTTTTACAGTGATGAGATGATTAGCAAGAAGTGGCGGAAGTTGTGGTATTCGACGAATGATTTTTATCACACCGATTTGGTGTTGAATTTCTAAAGAAGAGGGATATTGAAGGTTGTGAAGGTGAATTATATGAGGAGAGAAGTGTGTACAGCTATGTTGTCTAGGATTCTAGACGTTGAGGCAAGACACAACCTTATAATCACAATGTAGGAATCGCAGTGGGGTGGGATAGAGGCATTGATGAAAGAGACTGTATTGGAAGGATAGTACAATACGAAATCGCATTGTGTTCGATAGTCGTCTCTGAGAACCAACCAGCTGGCTGTAGCTCAGTGGCTTGGTAAGAATATCATTAGCACCTCGAAAGTCAGTGACATCGGCTCGTCTTGTCTGCACGTTCTTTGTGTCCTTCAGGAGAGGAGGTATGAGTTTTGCATCCTCAACTTTTTGATTACTGAGCATAGAGGCGTTGGAAAATATACTGCACTTTTCCCTATTTTGATTACTATGATCATGCTGCATTTTGGAGTTGTTTCAAAAACTCAGCGGATTATGTTGAAGTTGCATGAAAGATTTATATGGATTATAATTAGAAGACGTGGCAGTTGCCTGAGGATAGGGGTGTTGAGACAGAATCAGATGAGGATGAGGAAGACACGGCATGTTTTGAGGCTGATGCCTTGGAAAAGGCTACTTCTGATATATAATGCATGGCATTGCTTCATCGTGGCCTGCGTTCTCTTAATACCATTTGTGAGGATCTGCGGACTAGGTAGGTTAACATCCATCAGAATTTTAAGGAGCTCAGTGCTAGTAACTTGGAGCTCCAGGCTAACATAGAGACCCTAGTCCAGCGTGATAAGGAGGGTGAGGAATCCATGAACGCATATATAGCTGGATAACGGAAGTTCCAAGTAGAAGTTCTACGACACTTGCCACCTTATCAGAGTTCTACTTCTGACGACTCTGAGAGGCATGAGCGTCGTCGACTCAGGACTGATGACTCTGACCCATCCTCATCTCGTGGCTAATAATTTAGTTATATTGTGTTTAGGAAATTTCCCTGTTTTTAGTAGAATTTTATTTTTTAGTTGTTTAGTTAAGTAGTTTATGTAATTGTTAGTTGAATTTTAAGTTTAATTAAATTTTTGTCCAGGCATGCTATTGTTTTTCATGAATTCCACGTTCCCGATTTGTTTGGGGGTGGCATTAATTGTTCAGCATTGTTTTTTTACTCTATCCACCGTTTTGGAAATTCTCGTCGCAAGATTGTGAGAATATGATTATGGGAGCATGTTACTAATTTGGTGTAGCTAGGATTAGCTAGAGTCGAATTTGGGCAACTTGTGGAATTAGATTGAGAAAATAATCCTCTATAAATCTTTGGTTCACTCTAAACTTAACACCACACCTCTCTCTTTGCACCTCCCATTGTTATCTCTCACTTTTATTTTTCACTTTTCAATTCAGAGCACTCAAAGTACTCGGAGCACGCACGCCCTCTGTTTTGCCTATACTCAGAGCGCGTGCACCCTCAAATCACTGGACTTCGAGCAAGGCAAAAGCACGCCTGCGCCCTTCACAGGCAATTCCTGAGCGCGCCTCGCGCCTTGGCCTTTGCAACACTTCCACTTCTGATTTTTTTTTGTGGGTTTTTCCGAGGTTGTTCCAACAGTTCTAGAGTGTGTTTGTTTGATATGAAGTCTCCTCCGATCATACAGGAGCAGTCTTTCAAGGATTTGTTCGCAAACGACACTTATGGGTCTTGGTTCCTGATAAAAGTAAAATGAATAGTCTACCTACGAAATGAACGATGAATTCAAAACGTAAGTAAACTAAAACTAAACTTTTACTAGTCTATTATCAAAACTTCTACTCTCGATGCGAATTGCACTAAGTGGAGTAGGAAGTTCGTTCCACTCCTAGTTCCCTAGCATGGATTGTCTTCTAAGTCTAAGAAATCAGTCCTAAGTCAATGAGAGCTTTACGAAATGTTATGCTAACAAGACGCGTTAATTTAAATAACAAGATATAATATAAACTAAAGTTAATCTATGAAAGCTACGGGAATACGATTGTTTGACTCTAGATAAAGAAATAGAGGGGAATTAAATCCACCTCGAATCCAACTTAATAACCTAGTATAGATTGTCGTATCTCGATTCTTACGTTTTCACGGCAAGAATTTCGAGTCTAATCCCTAGTGTTCATGGCATTCCTACCGGATACTAACTAGCATGTGAGGTCGTCCACCCATTCTCATGGCGAAACACGACCTTCTAGAGTGGAATAGATTCTACAACCAATTCTATACTAACCACTAAGTTTTCATCAAGGCTTCATCAACCCCTCTAATGGAGGTTTTAGCCTTGAGTCATCAAACTAACATTTTCCATTGAATCTAAACTAAACATAATGTAAGAAATTGAGATTTACTTAATTCAACAATAATGAATCTAATTTAATGGCTGGAATAGAATAAGCACAAGAATTTAAATTAGATCTAGAATGGAAATGACAAGAACGAAATTGAATAATAACTATTTTATTTATCTAATCAATCAAGAACAATCATTCAAGAATTTAATCTAAAACAAGAATTGTAATGGAACTAAAACTTAATTAATTAATTAAAACAGATCTAGAATTCTATATATTAATTTAGGTCTAACTAGCTACCTAACCTAACTGCCCCTGACTGCCATTAACACTGAGTCAAGCTTTTGTTTTTATACATCCAGATCCAAAAATCGTGCATGGGCTTGGAGCCATGTTTTGGGCCAGAGAATCAGGCCCAAAACCCAATTCTTTCAGTCCAAAAAGGCCTCTTCAGCTGCAGTTGGCTTCCACAGACTTTTCGTCCACTTCTTCTCCTCTGATTGGGTCAAGGCTTGGACCATTGCGAAGCTCTTTCCGAGCCGGTCGTTTTGACATAAGGTAGGCCTCAATCCGAGGTCTGAGTCCAAAGATATGCCATTCGGAAGTTTCTGATGACTTTTGCTCCTTTATCTCGCTAAAGTGGCACATTTCTCGCACATAATGGACTTTGAAGCCCTGAAATGCATAAAAAACACGTAATCAGTATTAACTCTTACTTATTATTCACATAATTGGTCTAACAGTATGATTATTAAGGGGTTAAAACTACAGTTTTGGGCTCTTATCAAACCACCCCCAAAAACGACATTTTGCTTGTCCTCAAGCAAAGATGAGAAATTAGAATAAGTGACCAAAATGGAGTTCTAACTACTCTCGTTTATTGAGTGCGATTGCATTGACCATATGCAACAAAGCCTTAAACCACTAGGAATTCCCTAGTGGACGAGTTATAGCCTCGTGAGAGTTTTCCAGTGAAGGTACTCACAAACTTCATCTATACTACAACGACTAAGAAAATAAAACTATTGTTTCCTTATTCATGCTCAACTATCTATACATCTCACTAGCAAATACATAAGAATAACCCAGTCAGAATCCTAAGCTAATATATGCATAATAATCAATCATCTAAAATAAACATATAACAATGAGTAATACTATGAAATGTAATAGCAGGTCCGTTTATGAAAACTCGGAATAGCGTCCTTAAGTAGGTCCTCACATAAATGTCAAGACAAAACCACTCGATTTTTCCACTCAAAGTTTCAGCTGCTCCGGTGCAAAAAGTGGGCACACTTTACCTTACAATCTCAATGACAACAAGGAAGCCGGAGTCGATCAAAACACATCGCCACTTACTATCACACTAACCTATTCCTAATTGAGCTAGAGGTCTTTATTAGGTGTCATGGGATTAGGAGATGGTTTAAGAAGGAAGGAAATGGATATTCAAAAAGGACAAGTCTGAGATAATAGAGTCTTCATATTATGTAACTAGAGAAACCTTGTTATTTACTTTTGCTTCTACACTTTGTTTCCATCCTTAGCCATATTTTTCTTTTTCTTTTCTTTGGCTTTTGACTCCCTTTTATTCTATTTTTGGAGTTTTGATTTATTTCTATTTTTTTTTCTTTTCTTTGGATGGAAACTTCTTTTCTTTATTTCCTGAAGCAACTAACTAATTTTTGTTTACACAGGTTTTTCTCTTTTTCTTTCTTCCTCATTCTATTCTCAGACTTATTCTAAAATGGGTAGGTTGATTTATTTATTTATTTATTTATTTTGTTTTTGTTTTTGTAACAGGGTAAAGGAATTGTGGTTTATGGAAGGCTAAAGGAAGGCTCAGAGGGGCGACTAGCGAAAAATATACTTAGGTCAGAATTTCTAGCTATATCGATCCAAAAAGGGCCTAAATTCTCGCTTAGGATATGGTTTAGTGATCAAGCAAGTGGACGTGTGATTTCTCTATCCGGATTTTACTTCTCCCTTGTGTCATTTCTCAAATGTTTCGCTCATATAAGGCTTTAGGCTATATTCTCACAGGATTTGTAGAATAAGTACTCTAGCCTAGATTTTGAAACTTCTTTGCTAACAATCATAGATACTCATGTAATAAATTTATAGATAGATGCAAAGATTATTACCTACATATTAACCTAAGTTTCTAACATTTATTCTGATGCAAAAGCTATGTGAGACTTCTAAATTGTTAAGAGCATAGAGAAAGAAAACAATACCAATATTCCTAAGTGTATAACATACTTTTTTTTATTTATATTTTTGAATTTTTGAAATTTTAACTAGAAAACAAGTGCATATTATACATATCTATATCCTAACGGATGCCTTTAATTACACGTGTTTCTATGCCCCCCAAACAAGAAACATGCTTTGTCCTCAAAGCATTTAAATAAAAGAGGGTAGGAAAAATACCATTGAAGCGTGAAATTAGGGAACATCGCAAAACAAGGTTAAAACATACAAATATAGTAATATAAAACCGATTTATGAACTCTATAAGAGTTCTACCCATTATGGGGTTAACAGAATGAAATTGCTTGGGACTTAAGCGGACACTAACTTAACTAAAAAACTTACCCGCACCCGGCATCTACTTTCGTCATCCTCCTCTTCTATATGAGGTTCTTTCAGATCCTGCCATGCCATAACAATTTGCCACGCCTTCCGCCGTGTATCATCAACTAGTGCTAACCTCTCTAGTGTTATTTGGTGCGATGGGGTGTAAGGGGCAACCAAATGTGGTTGCACCTGCCATCCCGACCAAATCATGGCTCGGAATGATCTTACCACCATGATTGGTGGGTCTCATGATTTCGACCTTTTCCCAATCTGCGGTAATCGCGGTAATGAGAATATGGGTAGGCAAAGCGCCAGCATATATCGCGACAAACCAAGACAGGCATAAGAAGGTACTTATGCCTCAAGGTATGGCCTCGCTTCAAAGTAGCAACTAAAACTTCGGGGAATGTCATACCGACGGCGTCCCTCGGCTAAAGCAAGGAAAAGCGTCACCGGCGATATTATTGTAAAAAGTAAACTGCCGTTCCCTAGAATGTTCATCATGATGAACAACATGGTTAATGCCTACATTCAGCGATAGGCTACTCAGGCGATGTTATATTGGTCTTGGTCCATGATCTGAAACACCCTCCCCATAATACTCATGGAAATAGGCATATTCATATAGGTATGAGTTATCGTCATATATCCCTCGTGTGCATAGAGATGGTCGTAATGGCAACCCGAAACCAAAGCTATCAATTGCTTACTGAATTTCATAGTCGTGCCATCAATAGCAAGGGAAAATTTTTGTTCTCCTTCTTGGGTACAATAAAAGTAATATTATTATAGAAGAATTCAGTTAGCTTAGGTGAAAAAGAATCGTCATCACTCACGGAAGATGATGCCATCCTAAGCGCGACGATCCTCGGTGAACGATGCTCCATAGGTATCGGTTCCCATCAAGTCTTCAAATGACTGTTCGGGAATCACTATAGGAGGTGTCATCTCAAAACTACTCTGTAGAACAGCTGCGAAAACCTGGAAGAAACCTCAGAAAATCGGAATTTCCTGTGCTTACGGAAGGAGGCGCTGGGCGCAGTATATATAGGCGAAGTCGCTCTTAGGTTTTGGAATTCTGATGTTTGGTTTGGTCGCTCTGCTTGAAGCGCTGGCGGCTCTGAGATTTTTCGATTTACAGTGTTTTTTAGAGAAGTCGCTCTGCTTGAAAGTGGCCTCGACAAAAAATTTATGGAAGTGTATAGAAGCAGAGCGGCGCTTCGTAGAAATCGTAAAAAGTGTTTACAAGAAAAACAAGCTGAAAAAGCTTGGAGTGAAAGGTGAGAGATGATTGTGGGGTGTAGTGTGGGTTGTGAGTGTCGAATGATGGAAGTTTAAATAGGTTCGGGTTTCCAAAGCGAATCGGCAAGTTGCCAAATTATTTTAAGGCAATTTCGGAAAATAGAAAACGCCAAACCCGAAAACGGAAACTAACCATAGTTTTGATTTCCTAACAACCCTGGTATCTTTTAAACTTGGTTTAGAATAGTAACTTCTAAACTCTCCTACATATCATGCTACCACTACAAAAAATCATAGATATGCCGATATCGGCCTAATTTTCAACTTTGACTCCAAGACATCCTTACGAAAGATGATCAAAATAAATTATATTAAAATAATATGAAATCCAAGCAATCTAAAACAAACAACTTAATATTTAAATCTAACTACTGAAATAAAATTCCACTAACAAAACAATAAAAAACAATGAAATAACAGGGACCAACCGATGGTGAACACCTAGGCGTGTGAAGAAGATGGTCCCTGAGATGGAGACTGGTTCTGTGGTGAAGAATGGCTTGAGGCATCTGGCCTGCGGCGACGACGCTCATGCCTCTCAGACTCAGCTGAGACAGACTCATCCACGAGTGGCATACGTCGTAGCATCTCTATCCTGAACAAGCGCTGTGCTTCCATCTCAGTCTTGAGTACTGCATACTGGGCTTGGTGATTCTGGTGGATAATCTCCAAGTTAGACAAGATATCTTCCTGACCCCTTTCGAGCATTTCAACTCTCGTCTGAAAGTTCGTTTGCTTATTTCGAATTACAATTTGTCTATGTCGGATATCTTCACAGATACGATAACCGCATCGCAAACCAGTTTGCAGCATTATCATTCGTTCTAAATTAGAAGTTTGACTATCGAAATTATCCTCAACCAACCATGTCATGTCTTCCCCTTTATTATCCGAATCAACTTCATCCTCTACAGACAACGGCCAAGTCTTTTTGATGCATTCCTTATAAATACTTGCATTAGAATGCAATTTGATCTTAATAGGAGCAGATTTAGCGACAGCTCTAAATGAGAGCATAATCTTAGTGATCAATACGGGAAGAGGCGCCATGCTCTTTCCCACTCCTCTAATCACATTCAAAATTACATCGAGGATGCAGAAATTACACTCATTCGTTTGCAAAATCCAGAGAACGTCGCGTCATTAATCGAAGTCCGATGTCGTGACTTTGTCTTTGCCGAGGGCATTCCTACCAATCCACCGAGCTCTGACCGGTTGATTGGTTCGAAATCGTCTGGCGAGCATAATGAGATATCGTATTGTATTCACCCTCTATGACCCGTATCTTTCATCAAAGCGAGGAACTGCATTATCTTTTGGGATTCCTGAATGGTCATTATCTAGGTTGGTTCTGGCGTGATTCCTAATAGCTCGACCAACAAGCTGTCGTTACTTCCCTCCTCGTTCTGCTATCCTAATGAAAATCCTATTTCCCTCAATTTCGTTTCTTATAAAACTGTTCTACCAAATCATAGTGATAGAACTCATCAGCCGAATACCGCGATCTGTTCCAATCCCTCTTAATCATATTGGCGTCGTAAAATGGTGCGAAATGGTCGGCCTCAAGCGTGCTCGGCTAAGAACATTCTTCGTCGTAAGCGCCATTGAAGTTTCTTAGATAACTAATGGTTTTTGTAGCCTGTGGGGGAGGCGAGTTTGATAAAAAACAACGAGAAACAATGGTGGTGGCGGTGGTGGTTACGGTGGCAGGTTTGAAAACTTGAATTGGTGGGTGTTTTCTTGGTGGGAACGGTTGGAGATTGTGTTGGTGTTTCACAAAGGGCATGGGTGGTCTTTCTATTTTGATGTATTCTATTTTTATTTTTATTTTATTTTTATTTTGGTTGCTAGGGTTTGAATTTAAATTTGTGACAAGCGGTTGGAGAAGATGAACTCGCGATTGGGTTTTTGGAAAGGGAGGCGCGGGCGCGCTGTAGGTGGCGAGTTGGGCCCAAGCCCAATTCGATTTTTTGACTTTCGTCGATTTTTAGCGCAACTTCAAACTAAATTTCCCGCTTCGTTATCGGTCCGATTTTCTCGAATGAGATATGGAAATGATCAGGAGAGAATTTCCAATCCATTGATCCATAAACTACTCTATTCCGACCGTGGGTGACATATAAGATAGTGGAAAATGCCTCGAAGTGCGTGCATGACGTAAGTTATGCGAACAAATGAACACTAAATTAGATGACGTCAACCCCAATGAACTATACTAATGGACCTAAGCAACGCAAAAGGAAAGTTCGAGCAATCCGGATGCAAGGATCGACTGCCCACCCCCAAACAAATTTTTAAACACAAAATTTGTTTACAACGTGGGTCGTTTAAAGTCAGATTCCCAAGACTTGTTGGATTGCTAGTTCTCTGGGTTTAGATATATATCTATATCTAAAAATGAAAACAATTATTTTTTATTTTATTTTATTTTATTTTATTTTTTATTTATTTATTTATTTATTTATTTATTTATTTATTTTTATTTATTTTTTTTGGTAAAAACAATAAGCAAATAAAGACATAATTCACACCATAGGGAAACATGACTCAAAAATCCGAGAAAACATGCAAGAGTGGAAATCGTGAACTATGTGAACCGTGGACTTAGGATCCGGTACTTACAGCCACACACTCCATAGGGAGGGCCCGGTTACCTTAATGGTGCACTTACCATTAAATGGAAGTGAAAGGAAGTACACCAATGACAAGGGTCATTCCTCATATATAGGGTCCTGTAAAAGGACTTCCTCTATATCAGGGGACAAAAGTTCGTGAAAATGTTTTAATCGTTGACCGTTAACTTGAAAGGTACTGTTGTCCTTGGGATTTACCAAGGTAATTGCCCCGTAAGGGGTGACTTCAGTAACCAGAAAAGGACCAGACCAACGGGTTTTTAGTTTCCCTGGGAAAATATGTAGGCGGGAGTTGTAAAAGCAAAACCTTTTGTCCGACCACAAACTCTTTCATATAAGAAGATATGCTTATCATGAACACGTTTCATGTTAGCTTTATAATCCTTCAGCGAGATCGTAAGAATCGCCACGGATTTCTTCAAGCTTCATTTAATTGTAACTTGCGTTTGACACCCGCCTCATCAATATTGTAGTTAAGGCTTTTATAGCCCACGAGCACGGTGCTCTAATTCAATGGGCAAATGACATGGTTTCCCAAATACAAGTCTAAAGGGAGACATACCTATAGGAGTTTTGAAAGCAGTTCTATCGCCCCATAAGGCATCCGATAGGCGCTTGACCGATCTCTTTCCTATCGGGGTTTCTTGTTGTTTCTAAAATCTTTTGATTTCCCTATTAGAAACTTCTACTTGGCCGCTAGTTTGTGGATGATAAGGAGTTGTAACTTTGTGTGTAACTCCATACTTTTTCACTAGGGATGCAACAACTCTGTTGCAAAAATGTGTTCCACCATCACTAATGATGGCTTTAGGAATGCCAAACCGACAGAAAATATATTCTTTAATAAAAAATACAACGGTTTTATGGTCATTGCTACGGCAAGCTTGGGCCTCTATCCATTTAGACACGTAGTCCACGGCAACTAGAATATAAATATAACCGTGGGAAGCAGGGAAAGGGCCCATGAAATCAATACCCCAAACATCAAAAATTTCTACTATCAAGATTGGATTTAATGGCATCATATTACGCCGTGATTAAGCCCAAGTTGTTGGCAATGAATACACGTCTTGCAATGCACTTGGGCATCCTTAAAAGGGTAGGCCAATAAAATCCACATTGAAGAACTTTAGCGGCTGTTTTCATTCCACTAAAGTGGCCACCACACTTTTTGTCATGGCAGAACGATAGAACTTCATTATATTCCCACCGGGAATGCAACGACGAATAATCGATCCGCACAATACTAAAAAGGTAGGGCTCATCCCAGTAGTATAACTTGACTCTGACCAAGAACTTCTTACGTTCATTTCTTGTCCAATTATAAGGCATAACATCAGCCGCTAAATAATTTACGATGTCCGCATACCATGGTGATGAAAAAATAGCATACAGATGCTCGTTAGGAAAAGAGTCCGGTATGGACTCAGAATCACTACTATCGTCATTTGTAAGTCTAGATAAGTGGTCGGCAACTACGTTTTCGACCCCTCTTTTGTCCTTTATTTCTAATGTGAACTCTTGCAGGAGAAGAATCCATCGGATTAATCTACGCTTAGCATCCTTCTTTGCAAGAAGGTACCTAAAATCTTTGCATGGTCCGTGTAAACTAAAGTTTTAGAACCAACCAAATAAGGACGAAATTTATCTAAAGCATAAATGACAGCTAAGAATTCTTTTTCAGTAGTTGTATAATTCCGTTGAGCATCGTTTAATGTTTTACTAGCATAATAAATAACAGTGGACTTATTATCTAGTTTCTGTCCCAAGACAGCACCAACTGCATAGTCACTAGCATCACACATGAGTTCGAAAGGTTTAGACCAATCAGGAGGCTGTATAATAGGTGCAGTGGTTAGGGCGGCTTTTAAGGTTTCAAAAGCCTGTTTCTGATTAAAATTAAAATCAAAGATTGCATCCTTCAAAAGCGAGGTTAGTTAAAGGCCTAGCTATTTTTGAAAAATCTTTAATGAAACTCCTATAAAACCCGCATGCCCTAGAAAGGGCTCTAATCTCACCGGACAGTCCGTGGTTTTAGGTAGGGTCGCTATCTTATCTAGTTTGGCTTTATCTACTTCGATGCCATCACTAGATACAATATGACCTAGTACTATGCCCTTTTTACCATGAAATGACACTTTTCCCAATTTAAAAGCGAGGCTCTTTTCTTCACACCGTGTCAAGACCTTAGGCAGGTTAGACAAGCATTCTGTAAAGGAGTCTCCATAGATAGAAAAATCATCCATGAACACTTCCATAAAGCTCTACCATGTCACTAAATATATGAAGCATACATCATTTGGAAGGTACCGGGGGCATTACAAAGGCCAAAAGGCATTCGTTTATAGGCATATGTTTCGAAGGGACATGTGAAGGTTGTCTTTTCTTGGTCATCAATATCAATAATAATCTGAAAATAGCGAGTAGCCATCCGAGAAAACAATAAAAGGCATGACCAGCTAGACGCGTTCTAGCATCCGATCTATAAATGGTAAGGGAAAGTGATCCTTTTTCGTGTCATAGCATTTAAACGCGTCGTAATCAATACTGATTCTCCATTTCATAGGACCTTGAGTGACAACATAGTCACCCTTCCATTCTATTACCATGGTAACTCCCGATTTCTTAGGAACTACATGAATGGGACTTACCCATTTGCTATCGGAGATTGGGTATATAATACCGCATCGAAAGTAATCGCAAGACTTCTTCCCTAACCACCTCTTCATGGGGGTTCAAGCGGCCGAGGTTCGCGAGAAGTCTTCGCGTTATCCTCCAAATGGATACGATGAGTGCAAACATTAGGGTCAATTCCCTTAATGTCGGCTAGGGACCAACCAATCGCAGACCGATGTTCCCTAATCACCCTTATTAAACATGTCTCTTCATCCTTAGTTAACGAGAGAAGATATAATTATCGGGTGACTACCATCCGGATAAAGTTGAATATATTTTAAACTCGGGGGAAGAGGTTTAAGACCTGGTGTGGGACGGAATGTCCGTTGATGTTTCATAAGTGTCCTTATCTTGCGTAATGAAGACTTGCTTAGGTAGCAAGTCTTCGTGAATCGATATATGGAGCAACCGACGGGTCTACAATTGGTGTGGACTCGGGATGGTGTTGACTTCCTCTAAGTAGGAGTCATTTATAAAATCTGAAGTTCCAAAAGAAAGGAATTTGTACATATTGTTTTCAGGAAGCGTGTTGTTAAAATAATCTTGAGCTAAACTCGATCATGCTAACCTCCCCATCTACGGCGAATCGGGTAAGCTGTTTCATCATTTTAAAACATTTACCTCGGCGGAAAGATGGCCAAAAGATAAGGACATCTTTCCATCGCGACAATTTATAAAGCGCATTGGCAGTTGCC
The DNA here is from genome assembly GCF_015680905.1 of Coptis chinensis. NCBI lineage: Eukaryota > Viridiplantae > Streptophyta > Magnoliopsida > Ranunculales > Ranunculaceae > Coptis > Coptis chinensis. The sequence continues at coordinate 46,956,424 of NC_141456.1, forward strand.
AAGAAGGGCGCCCTAAGATGATCGGTCTGAGTCATTAGCGACTTACGTATCGAGGATAACAAAATTAGCAAGATAGTAGAAATCCCGGACCTTAACAAGCACGTTTTCCACTACACCTTTAGGATAATTAATTGACCGTCCGCTAATTGCAACGCGTTATTTTTGTAGGTTGCATTTCTGTAGACCTATTTGTTTATACAAGTATCACGGGACTAAGTTAACACCCCCGTGTCTAATAAAGGCGGTCGTCGTGTGGGAATCTCCTAAGGTGTATTTTCTGATGGGGCGACCGTGGTCCTTGTACTTAACAATTCCATTATTTTCGGATAAAGTTGGGAACTGATTGGTTAAAAGGCGTCTTTAGGTATATTGGTCTTACGCCTAGTAGTGCACAACTCTTTAAGAAACTTAGCGTGGTTAGGTAGCTTTTTAATAGCTTCGAGAAAAGGAAGGTTTATCGTTAGATTCTTGAAAACGTTCCTAATTTCCTCAAAGTTTGTATCCCTGGTTAGCATGGCTAATTTTTGAGGGAACGGTGGTTTCGCTCTATATTTCGCATATGGCTCTACTTGCTGTGTAACCTTGGCTTTCGGTTTCTTTGGTTGTGATTTAACTGGTACCTCTACCGTGGTAGGCTCCTCAGTTTCTATTGCGGTATCTAGTTCGATATCTGGTGTAGGGATTACGGATGGGGTAACTATAGGCGTAGTTACTTTGTTATCAACCACTCTTCCAGAACGGAGAGTGGTGATGGCATTTAGGTCACCTACGATTGTAGTTTCCGTACTAGAATTACCGTTTACCTCAAAGGCTGTGTTTGCTGTTTTAGGGTTTGGTATTGCTTGTCCTGGAAACACGCCTTTTGGTTGGGCTTTCGCTTGGGCTAACTGTTGTATGCCCTGATTTATGGATTGTAAAATCTGTTGGTTTGATTGAGTCATTGTCTGGAAAAGTTGTTGGGTAACTTGTATAAAGGCGTCGATACGATCCGGTTGTGTAGGTGTAGTAGTCACGGGTGGTGTGACTGGAACTATCTCTCGTTGATTATTTATGGGTGGGTTGTGATAGTTATTATTATTAACCGGAACGATACCTCTATTGGTATTATAATTATTATAATTATTCTGACCTTGTGCTTGACCTTGTCGTGGTCGGCTTGGTTGTTATAATTATTATAATTCCCTTGACCTTGTCCTTGTCCTTGTCTAGGTGGAGCTTGGTTATAATTGTTTGCTTGCCTAACGTTTTGATTATTGTACCACGGAGGTGTTACTTGTTGATTATTTCTCCAATTTGAAGTTGGGATGTTGTCTCAAGGGGTGTTAGGAATAGGATAGTTATTAATAGAGTAAACATTATCTATTTCGGTGGTTGTTGTTCATAAGCTAGAGGACAATAATCGTCGGTGCTTTTCGGACTCAAACAGAAATTATATGGGTTGGAGTTTACATTCATGTCGGGGATAGGCTTTTGTTGAGCAGAAATAGCCTCTACTTTTTAGTTAGAGATTGATTAGATTTTTAAGTTGGATCGGTTTTCGTCTCAAACATACCCGTGGCCTTTCTTGTTGAAGAAGAACTATTTGGCGGGGATATCATCACTACCCCAATTATTATTCCGTTTAGTTTGGTCTTCTAAAAATTTGTAAGCCTCCAGGGCTCCTTTACTTAGGAAACTACCTCCATTCATTATGTCAAGGACTTCTTTATGGTGGTGTAGAAGACCTTTGAAAAGGCCACGAAACTAACGCGTGTCTTTAGCTAAGTTATGATGTGGACACTCTATAAGGAGATCGGTGAAGCGATTCCATGCCTCGAGAAAATGATTCATGAGGATTCTCGCCGGAAAAAATGAATCTTGGAAAGCATTTCATCCGTCTTTAGGGGGTGGGTAAAATGTTCCATAAACAATTTGAACAAGTTTAGCCCACGAGTCCATAGAATTAGCGCTTTGGGCGTTAACCAAGGCGCGCTTTATCGGCTAATGTGAAAGGGAATACCCTCGGTTTAATTTGTTCCGCACCTACCGTAGGATGATGGAATGTTGTAAGGACTTGTTCAATCCTACGCGATGTATCGATAAGGTTTTTCATGGTCTAACCCATGAAAAGCGGGTAACAAATTAAATATGTTTGGGGATTCAAAATCCCCATGGGGTCCGCTAGAACGATGCACGATTTAGGGCTATCATTTCAAGGCTTTGTAAAAGTCGGAGAGAGGAGTCTCTCTTTCTTCAGCCATTATGTCAGGTATGGTGTGTGTGATAGTAGTTAGAGGTGTCGTGTGTGGTATACTAGATAGACTTGTTTGTTGCCGTGTAATTACGTTTGTTGTTTTTGTTCGACCAGACCTTAATCTCATGCAAGACTAAGTTGAGCTTAACTAAACATGCAACACTCCAAACAATTCGATATACTAGTAGAAAACCTCTAACCGGAAATCGAGGTATGGAAGAAAGGAATACCGATAAGCGTCCTTGCCCGGCTTATTAATAGCGTCTTTGTAATGCTGGCGTGTTAGGTGTATATAAGAGATTAGAACACTGAAAAATATGAAAGATCAAAGTTTGAATAAAAACTGTGGAAATCCGGAAATTTTAACTTTGAAGCCGCCAAGAAAGTAATAATTTTCAGATTTACAGTGTTTTTAGGGGTAGTCGCCAAATGGTGTGAAGTCGAGTCGAGTTCCAGTGTTTGAGCACGGGCGCTTGGTATGAAGCGGGCGCGCTTTCGATGGTAGATGAAATTCCAGTAACTTAGCGGTCGCGCTCTCCTTGAAGCGTGGCTTGGTGTATTTTTCGCGGAATTTGTCGCTTGAAATGGGCAACCACAGTATGAAACAAACAAGGGTGGGTGGGTTTAATGGGACTTAAAAATGACTACTTCTACTATGAAAACAATGCTAAAGTGTAACTAAGATGGCAGCGGCGCCATTTGATAAAAGTAAAATGAATAGTCTACCTACGAAATGAACGATGAATTCAAAACGTAAGTAAACTAAAACTAAACTTTTACTAGTCTATTATCAAAGCTTCTACTCTCGATGCGAATTGCACTAAGTGGAGTAGGAAGTTCGTTCCACTCCTAGTTCCCTAGCATGGATTGTCTTCTAAGTCTAAGAAATCAGTCCTAAGTCAATGAGAGCTTTACGAAATGTTATGCTAACAAGACGCGTTAATTTAAATAACAAGATATAATATAAACTAAAGTTAATCTATGAAAGCTATGGGAATACGATTGTTTGACTCTAGATAAAGAAATAGAGGGGAATTAAATCCACCTAAAATCCAACTTAATAACCTAGTATAGATTGTCGTATATCTCGATTCTTACGTTTTCACGGCGCAAGAATTTGAGTCTAATCCCTAGTGTTCATGGCATTCCTACCGGATACTAACTAGCATGTGAGGTCGTCCACCCATTCTCATGGCTTAAACACGACCTTCTAGAGTGGAATAGATTCTACAACCAATTCTATACTAACCACTAAGTTTTCATCAAGGCTTCATCAACCCCTCTAATGGAGGTTTTAGCCTTGAGTCATCAAACTAACATTTTCCATTGAATCTAAACTAAACATAATGTAAGAAATTGAGATTTACTTAATTCAACAATAATGAATCTAATTTAATGGCTGGAATAGAATAAGCACAAGAATTTAAATTAGATCTAGAATGGAAATGACAAGAAGCGAAATTGAATAATAACTATTTTATTTATCTAATCAATCAAGAACAATCATTCAAGAATTTAATCTAAAACAAGAATTGTAATGGAACTAAAACTTAATTAATTAATTAAAACAGATCTAGAATTCTATATATTAATTTAGGTCTAACTAGCTATCTAACCTAACTGCCCCTGACTGCCATTAACACTGAGTCAAGCTTTTGTTTTATACATCCAGATCCAAAAATCGTGCATGGGCTTGGAGCCATGTTTTTGGGCGAGAATCAGCCCAAAACCCAATTCTTTCATCCAAAAGGCCTCTTCAGCTGCAGTTGGCTTCCACAGACTTTTCGTCCACTTCTTCTCCTCTGATTGGGTCAAGGCTTGGACCATTGCGAATCTCTTTCCGAGCCGGTCGTTTTGACATAAGGTAGGCCTCAATCCAGGTCCGAGTCCAAAGATATGGCATTCGGAAGTTCTCACGACTTTTGCTCCTTTATCTCGCTAAAGTGGCACATTTTACGCACATAATGGACTTTGAAGCCTGAAATGCATAAAAACACGTAATCAGTATTAACTCTTACTTATTATTCACATAATTGGTCTAACAGTATGATTATTAAGGGGTTAAAACTACAGTTTTGGGCTCTTATCAGTTCCACGACTTGATCATAACGGCGGGATGGCAGCCTCTAATGGTAAGCTCTAATGAAATTTATTCTCCTATGCTTACTTCTTATTTCTATGACCATTGTAAGTTTTTCTATCACATGGATGGAGAGCAAGTGCTCTCCATCACCATTAAGGATGAAATAATAGACATAACCAAGTTCTTATTGGCGTTTGTTGTTGGGCTTTCTATGCCTGCTGAGATTCAAGACTCATAGGGCTATTTGGTTGATAATTTCTATGCCTACAACTATGATTTTTATATCTTCCATGAGACCTATGGGGCCGGAATTTTCTATGTAGAGGACCAAGGGCAATATAACGTAGCCCTTGGTAGCTTGTCCCTAAACGTGGGCACGGTGATGTTTTTTATCATGCTAAACATATTAGGGGAATGACGTTTTTCTTCTACGAATGACGCCACTTGTGATGTTTTCCTTGCTCTAGATGAGGGACGTATACTCTATGACCTTTCCCAGACCTTAGGGTCTAGTTTAGCCCGAGCCCATAGTATGAGGCATAAGTATCTTCTTATGAATGTCTTAGTTTGTCGTATCATGCTATGTTTCTTTCCTGCATTTTGTGCCCATTTCACGGATTGGGGTTGACATTGTGAGACCCACCAACTGCATTATACGCTCATTCCATGCAATGACTTGGCCGGGGTAGAGGATACAACCTAATTGGGTTACCCCTTACACCCCATCTAACCAAGTGGCGCTTAACCGGTTAGCAAATATAGATGATAAATGGCGTGAGGCCTAACAAATCATCATGGCGTGGTAGGATGCGAAGGAGCCTTAATTCTTTATTGAGGAGGAGGACAACGAGTAAATACTTGATATGAGGTAAGTTTGTATTTTTGTTCATGTCTGCTTATGCCACAAACAATTTACTTCTTGTTAACCCCATAACGAGTGGAACTCATATAGAGTTACATCTGTCTTTATTTATCTATATTAGTATGTTTTAAATTTGTTTTGCAGGTGTTCTTCAATTTTCACGCGTTTCCATGGTATTTCCTACCCTTCTTATTTTAATACTTTGAGGACAAAACATGTTCTTGTTTGGGAGTGGCATAGAAACACGCATAATTTAAGACACCTATTAGGATAATACATGTATAATATGCACTTGTTTTATAGTAAAAAAATAAAAAAAATGAAAATATAAATAAAACGTTTATGCTATATACTTAGGAATATTGTTATTGTTTCTTTCTCTGTGATGATAATAGTCTAGATATTTCACATTAGCTCTTATATTAGAATAGTTTTTAGAAATTTAGGATAATATGTAGGTAATAATCATATCATTGCATCTTTCTATAAATATATTGCATGAGTATCTATGATTGTTTGGCAGTAAGTTTATGAAATCTAGGCTAGAGTACTTATTCTACAAATCCTTTGAGAATATAGCCTAAAGCCTTATATGAGTGAAATATTTGAGAAATGACACAAGGGAGAAGTAAATTCCGAATAGCCAGAAATTCAAACCTATATAAAATTATTTTCGCTAGTCGCCCCTCTGAGCCTTTCTTGAGCCTTTCATAAATCGCAAATTCTTTACCCTTTTAAAAAAAAAAAAAAATAATAAAAATCAGCCTACCCATTTTTGAATGAGTCTGAGAATAGAGATGAAATGAAGAATAGAAAAGAGAAAGACCTGTGAAACCAAAAATTTGTTAGTTGCTTCAAATATGAAAAGAAAATTTCCTTCCAAAGAAAAGAAAAAGAAAGAAAAAAATAAAAGAAAATAAAAAGTTAGAACTCCAAAAAACAGAATCAAAGGAGTCAAAAGCTAAAGAAAAAGAAAAAAAATGGCTAAGGATGGAAACAAAGCAAAGAAGCAAAGTAAGAATAAGGTTTTCTCTAGTTATATAATATGAAGACTCTATTATCTCAGATTTGTCCTTTGAAATATCTATTTCCTTCCTTCTTAAACCATATCCTAATCCCCGCAACACCTAATAAAGACCTCTAGCTCAATTAGGAATAGGTTAGTGTGATAGTAAGTGACAGATGTGTTTGATCAACTTTGTCTTCCTTGTGTGTCATTGAGATTGTAAGGTAAAGTGTACCCACTGCGCACTGGAGTGAGCAAAACTTGAGTGGAAAAATTAGAGTGTTTTTGTCTTGACATATATGTGAGGACCTACTTAAGGACGTTATTCCAAAGTTTCAGAAACAGACCTGTTCTTGCATTTCATAGCATAGTTCATTATATATCTATTTATTCGTAGATGCTTGATTATTATGCACGTATTAGCTTAGATTTTGACTTGATTATTCTGTATTCATTGCTATTGAAATGTATAGATAGATATCTGAGAATAAAGTAGGAAACAATAATTCTATTTCTTAGTTATTGTAGTATAGATGAAGTTTGTAAGTACCTTCTATGGAAAACTCTCACAAGGCTATAACTCGTCCACTAGGGAATTCCTAGTGGTTTAAGGCCTTGTTGCATATGGTCAATTGATAAGTGCTCAAAAAGTGCTATTTAACCCTCGATTATGCCTCTTGTTTAGCCATCTTAGTGGACTAATAGTGTTTATAAGTTATGTTTTATGATTCTACAGGTGAAAGAGAGAGTTTTGTGGAATATTAGAGAGAAAGGGGTAAAACGGAGCAATTCGGAGCATTAAGGATCACATGGGAAGCCCGTGGACAATCATGGAGAAGGCCAAGGAATTGGAGCTATTAAAGACGCGACTTGGACCTATTTTAAAGCCTATTTGGAAGCCCAAGGCCAAAGGATTCATTGCTTGGACCAAAGCCCGCAAAAGAGGATATAAAGATAGAGCATAAGAGACAAAATCGCTAACGCTGGGCCCTGGGGACGATGGATCGAAAGGCCCAGACGCATTGATCTCGTCTGAGACGTATGGATCGACACTGTAGCCAATTTCTTCTCAGTTTTGGAGACGAAGTTGGACTCTAAAAGAAGTCTATTTGTATTAGGAAACAAATGACAGTTTGGAATGCTTCTAGAGCTCATTGTAACCTCTATAATTATAGGACCTAAGTGCCTCATGTAATTTGCCAATTTGCCAATTCACTTATACTCTTTTCTCCAGAACTTGAGGCAGAGAGAGATTAATAATAAAAGATCGGTTTTAACTAGCTGAGTCTTAATAAATTAGTCTTTCTAGTCTTATGTTCTTCAACTCTTCTTCTTCTCGTTCTTCGTGTTCTTCCTTCTTTATGGAAGGCTAATCTTCTCCTTCAAGGGAGAAGATAAAGCCGGTGCTTAAGGTTTAATGATTCTTCTCGTTTATGGTGTTCTTCAATCAGGTTAGTTCTTTATGTTTTTAGTTATTAGTTCCATTTCCCACACCAGGGGATATAAGTATAGAATAGGGTTTATGTTTTGCAATATTAATATCATGCTAGTGTTCTTTACTTTTCTTCTAGTAGTATAATTCTTTAGAGTTAGGGAAGTATTCTTTGTGTTGCCTTAGAAGGGGTAGCTCAGGGAGTGGCTGCCTAGGGGAAGTATTCTTTGTGTTTGCCTTAAGTGGTGATTTATTGAATGGCCGCCCTATTAGGAAGTACTCCTTGATGTTGCTCTTGATAATACATTGAATGGCTGCCCGAGCTTATATAAAAGGAAAGAAGATATTAATAGCATAAACATAGGAACAACCTTAAGTAGAGTTAATTGTTAATGATGTTTCATCCAAGAGGGCATCGACACTCGCTCGATTGCCTAATTGTAGTCTACTTGTGAGAATAACCATGAAGCAAAAGGTCAATGAATCAAAAGTATTGGTGGATTCTAATCTCTTGAATTCTCTTTCTTATAAATTCTCAATAGTTTAGTTTAGTTTAGTTTAAGAATCTATAATATCTATAATCATAGTTTTTAATCCCTCAAACCCCTTTCCAATCATGTGCTTCATATAAACATACACTTAAAAGTGGAACGATACCCTACTCATCCTTTACTTATTGAGGGATAATTAGGTTTTGATATGCTTCTATTTTGTTCAATGACCATCATCTATCTAGATCATCTACCTATATCATCCATATACCATCTCATCTACACACAAAAAGAGGCAAGGTCAAATGGTGCCGCTACCATTTTAAGTTGTTTATGTTTAACGTTTTCTTCCAAGATTAGAAGTTTGGATCTTGAGGTAATTTTAGCCGCATCATCCATTCTTTTGAGAAAGAGAGAAGCTTGAAGGACATCTCGACGACAAGATCTACAATCTAGGTTAGTCGAATCTTCATTCTTTTTATTTTTCTTAGTATAGTTGCATCGTAGTTTAGTTTTATTCCTTTCTAGTATAATTGCATTTAGGACCTTTTCAACAATTTAAGCTGTAAGCCAACATAGCGAAACATCAAACTTTAGTGTTTCTTGTCTGAAACTTGACAAACGGACTATCGTCTGTGGGCAATGGTACTTAAGCAATCCAAGCGATTCACCATAACCCTAGAAGAGACAGCTTTAGACAACGGGCGAGATACTAGCTGCAAAGCCCAACCCAGTTGAAGGAAAGTAGTTTTAAATTTTAGTATAACTTAGAATAATTGCATACTATTCAAGCATAGTAGGATAGTTTTTCGTTATTTTCACATAGCATTTTCTAGTGTATGCCCCGTCGTCCATATCATCGTCCAGTAAGAACACAACAGTGGACAAGGTTCAACAACCGACTCACAAGAATACTAAATGAGATTGATACAATGGCCGCACGCAATGATGGAGGTGTTTTGGACACCAATAATCCTGAAGCTATCCCTCCCATGCAAGCACAATAGAGGAAGAAGCTGAGTGATTTCTATTCACCAATCATTGGAGACCCACCAAGCATTATTGTTTTTCCAGAGACACAAGCCAACCAGTTTGAACTTAGAGCATCAATAATCTCTATGCTTCCAAAGTTCAATGGTTCAGACAATGTTTAGCCTTATGTTTACATGAACAAATTTCTATCAGTCCTCAGAACTTTCAAGAACCAAAATCAGGGATGAGAGTATCAAGTTAATTCTTTTTAAACTCTCACTCGAAGGTAAAGCATCCGAATGGTTAACTGCACAGTCGATCAATTCAATCAACAACTGGGAGAAGTTGAGAACAAAGTTTATAAACAAGTTCTACCCACCCCAGAAGACAGATACCATGCAGCAAGCCATCATCAATTTCAAAGGGAAGGTGACTAAAGAATATCATCAAAGCTGGGAGAAATTCAATAATCTGCTAGTCTCATGTCCACATCATGGTTATGATAAGAGCACACTGGCTCATTTTTTCTTTCGAGGACTTTCTACTATGAACAAGCGGATGATCTGATCCAATGCATCAAGGTAAGTTTACATCATTGGATGGAGAGGAAGCCTACAACTTTCTCGAGAATTTAGCTGAAGACACTCAACAATGGAGTACTAGCAATGAGGACGTAGCTAGAGTGGAGGGGGTGCCGAAGCAATTTGGCAACCAAATTCAAGAAGACCCAAATCAAGCAATGCTATCAATTATGGCAAGCCTATCAACAGGACTTGAAACTCTAAACAAGAAGTTTGATTAGCTCTCCATGAATCCTCTAAAAGCAAACAATTTCCAAGCTAAACCTCAACCAACCAAGCCTTGTTATGCCATTTGTAAGCTATGTTCTGATGAAGGCCACACCACTGAAGAGTGTTCGTACTATCTGGATACTAATGCAGAGGCATGTAGTATCAACTCTTTAGGAAGAAATAACCAGTTCAATCAGGGATAGAATTATTGGAAGCCACAAAATACAAATCAGAGGAATTTTCCTCCAGGATTCCAAAATCAGTCAAATCAGTACCAGAATAACCAGTATCAGTTCCAAAACCGCTAGCAACCATACAAAAATCAACAGTCATACCAGAACCAACAATACCAAGCCAACACAAACAGAGAGTTAGTACCAGATCTTATGAGTGGATATATTGCCCCTACGCCTCAGTCGAGCAAAGCAGTTATTCCACATCTGGAAGAAGCTATCACCACCATTGTCAATGAGCTAAAACAGAAAAATCAAAGAAACCAGAAGTTGGAGAATAACTTTAGTGTCATTCAAGGCCAGATAGGGCATATCGCTGCTGCCTTGACAGAAAGATCGAAAGGAGCATTACCAAGCCAGCCAAAGCCAAATCTGAAAGAAAGAGGTGTCCTGCAGGTGGATAACCTTGAGATTACTCATGAGCAAGTTAATACTGTCACCACTCTGAGGTCAGGCAAGAAAGTTGATAACAAGATTGTCTATGAACCAGGAAAAGATTCTGCGGAGCCTAAGGTAACTTATGTCCCCACCATCCCACCTAGTTCGAACACTCCAAATATATCTAGTGTTGTGCCACCTGCTGAAGAAACTGTTGCAAAAGAAATTGAAGGAACTACCATGTAAGTAAGTAAGAAGAAGCCATCACGAGTGACTCCACCTATCACTCCACTATCTGTTACCAAGCCAACCAAAGTCGAAAGAAGAGAACCGATATTGAAGAATCCGCCATCACCGTTTCCTTTGAAACTAGTGAATACTAGGAAGGATGACCAGTACAAGGAGATTTGCGATGTATTTCAGAATTTGCATATTAATATCCCATTTCTGGCCGCCATCAAGCAAGTTCCCTCGTATGCCAAGTTCCTGAAAGATCTAGTAAAGAAGAAGACTAACATTCCGAAAGAAGCTTTTCTCGCTCAAAGATGTTCATCATACATACAAAATCTATCAGTTCTGAAACTAAAAGATCTTGGAAGTCCAACTGTTACATGCAGAATCGGAGATTCTTTGGAGGAGCAAGCTTTATTAGATTTGGGTGCCAGTGTGAATCTTCTACCATATTTTGTCTACGAGAAGTTAGGCTTGAAAGATCTTAAACCGACTGATGTTACTTTACAGTTGGCAGATAGATCAGTAAAGATACCTAAAGGAATAATTGAAGACGTCATAGTCAAGATCGAAGATTTCTATTATTCGGTTGATTTCATAGTACTCAACACAACACCTACATCTGGTAGGCAGATACCAATCATTCTAGGTAGACCATTCTTGGCCACTGCAAATGAACTCATCAACTGTCGAAACGGTAATATGATGTTATCCTTTGGTAATATGAGAGTCGAAACCAATATTTTACATACGTTACAGCAACCACAGGAGGTGTGTGCTGTGAACGAGGTATGCATGATTGAAGTGTTAGCACATGATTATCTGACTCATTCATATCCTGCCGATGAGTTGTTGAAAGCTCAGACAGACTCAGACTATGAGGAACTTAGTGTCGAGGAAATCAATGCAATTTTGGATTCATCACCTATCATGGATGAAAGCAAGTTGATAAGAGCCAAAAACTGTAGTTTTAACCCTATAATAGTCATACTTTTAGACCAATTATGTGAGTAATAATTAAGAGTTAACACTGATTACGTGTTTTTATGTATTTCAGGTTTCAAAGTCCATTATGTGCAGAAATGTGCCACTTTAGCGAGATAAAGGAGCAAAGGTCGGTTACTAATTAGTTCCGTGATTAAAGGCCAAGATTCAAGAAGACAAAGCCTTCCTAAAGCCCGGTCAAAAGCTGAAAAGTCGACACGGGCAGAAACAGCACACAAGTCAGCAGAACTTCCGAAGGCCGTATCTTTGGACTCAGACCTCGGAATGGGGCCTACCTTATGTCAAAACGACCGGCTCGGAAAGAGCTTTCGAATGGTCCAAGCCTTGACCCAATCAGAGGAGCAGAAGTGGACAAAAAGTCTGTTGAAGCTAACTGCAGCTGAAGAGGCCTTTTTGGACTGAAAGAATTGGGTTTTGGGCCTGATTCTCTGGCCCAAAACATGGCTCCAAGCCCATGCACGATTTTTGGATCTGAAAGTATAAAAACCAAAGCTTAGCTCTTTGTTAATGGTAGCTAGTTAGACCTAAAACAATATAGATAATTTTAGATCTAGTTTCCAGTATTTTAATTAAGTTTTAGTTCCATTTTCAATTCTTGTTTTAGATTAAGTCTTTGAATCATTGTTCTTGATTGATTAGATAAATAAAATAGTTATTTTGTTAATTTCGATTTTGTCATCTCAATTTATAGATCTAGTTTTAATTCTTGTTGATTATCATTTCGTAGTTTAAGTAGATTGAAACATTGTTAGTCAATTTAGTTAAGTTAGAATTTTAATATGATGTGTAGTTATAATTCAATGGGAAATGATGGTTTGATGATTCAAGGCTAAACCTCCATTAGAGGGGTTGATGAAGCCTTGATGAAAACTTAGTGGTATAGTGTAGAAGCATTGTAGGATCTATTCCAATCTAGAAGGTCGTGATTCACCATGAGAATGGGTGGACGACCTCACATGCTAGTTAGTATTCGGTAGAAATGCCATGAACACTAGGGATTAGAACTCGAATTTCTTGCCGTAAGAACGTAAGAATCGAGATATAAGAATCTATGCTAGGTTATTAAGTTGGATTCGAGGTGGATTCAATTCCCCTATAATCCTTTATCTAGATTCAAAAACAATTATATTTCCATAGCATTCGTAGTTAACTTCAACATAATCAATTTCATATAGGTATCGTAGTATAACACCCTTCGTAAAGCTCTCATTAGACTTAAGACCGAGTAATTAGATTAGAAAACATTCCATGCTAGAGCACTAGGAGTGGAATGAACTTTCTACTCCACTCTATTTCGATAGAATTGAGAGTAGAAACTTTGATAAAAATAGACACATTGATAGTTTTAGTTTACTTACGTTTTGAGTTCATCGTGCATTTCGTAGGTAAACTATTCAATTTTATCTTTTATCACAAGTTCAAAGAAAAGTTTGAATCGCCTATGCTTGATGGACCATCTAAAGAGCTTAAGAAGGAGCCGCCTAAGCTAAAATTAAAGCCTTTGCCGTCTACACTCAAGTATGTTTTCTTGGGAGATTTGGGAACCTACCCAGTAGTCATTGCATCAGATTTGACTGAGGAGTAGGAATCCAGGTTAGTAGCACTTTTAAAGGAACACAAGTCAGCTATAGGTTGGACAATTGATGATATCAAGGGGATCAGCCCTATGATAGTTCAACATAGGATTCATTTGGAAGAGGATTCCAAGACTTCTAAGCAAGAGGTCGTCAAACTCCTTGACGCCGACATTATCTACCCTATTTCTGATAGTCAATGGGTTAGTCCAGTTCAAGTTGTGCCGAAGAAGTCTAGAACCACAGTAATCGAGAATGAGAACAATGAGTTGATTCCAACTAGGATTCAGACTAGATGGAGAGTTTGCATCGATTACAGGAAGTTGAATAGCGCATCGAGGAAAGATCATTTTCCATTGCCTTTCATCGATCAGATGTTAGAAAGATTAGCTGGACAAGCTTACTACTGCTTTCTTAATGGTTACTCAGGATACTTTCAAATCCATATTCACCTTGAGGACCAAGAGAAGACCACATTCACATGTCCTTTTGAGGATTGTCTGCATCATTTCTCCTTAGTCCTTAAACGTTGTTGCGATACCAACTTAGTTATAAACTGGGAAAAGTGTCACTTCATGGTAAAGGAAGGGATAGTGCTGGGTCACCAAGTTTCAAAGGAAGGAATTCTAGTAGACCGAGCGAAAAATGTCTACAGGAAGTAAGCATGTTGTCGAAAGATCAGTTTTAAGATGGAAACCTAAGTATTCCCCACCTGTTAGTTTATGGGATTTACTCCCTGTTGACCTTCAAAGGAAGATTATTTCTATGGCTCGTGTAGGGTTCGGTAAAAGTCCATTTGCACATAAGAGGAGAGTGCGTAAGCTAGGTTGCTGTAAGAATTGCCATTCTGAAACTTGTCCTGGGTTACAGCCATTAAGAGAAAATTGTTGGTACAAGATACACTTTTGTCAATCACATGCTAAGAGAGATCAGAAGAATTCCTACAAAGTGGAACCTAGTGGGTGGGAATACTAGTCTTAAGGATCTGACTATAAAGGACTCAAAAGTCTTGAGGATCTACCTATAAAGGACTCAAAAGTCTTGAGAATCTGACTTTAAAAGACTCACATTATGTCTTGGGGATCTAACGTAAAAAGACCTAAAAATTTGTTTCTTGAACTAATTCTGATATTCGGCATCAATGGTAATATCCTACCTTTTTCTCATCCATTTCATTTACTTTTTTATACATTGAGGTCAATGCATGCATAAGTAGGGGGAGGGTGTACTTGAGAAATGAATTTCAAAAATTAGTTTTCAAAAACAAAAATATTTTTGTTTTTATATCAGTAGCATGAGAAAAATGAATTTTAATGATGAGTCTGGGATATATATTCTATGCTGCTTAGTGTTGAGTTTGATAGATAATTAATATTATTGATTTCATTACCGCTTAGACTATTTATTATGCTCGGACATAGTTCTTGTTGATAGAATTCTTTATCAAGGCACCACCATAATACTTGGTCAGTTTTGTGTACTTTTGCTAGAAGAGAGATTTAAACCCCTAGTAAACTGGAAGTAGAATTTTTAGACTTAGCCCGTGAGACTTAAGCTTTGTACCCATTCTTTGGAGAGTTCTTACGAAAAATTTGAGTCTTAGTGACTCAACATCTTTCAGTTCTTTATGTCGTTGTAATATAGTCTCATTATTTGTTGATTTGGTTAATCACGAAGTGACATCAACTGGGGAGATAGCCATTAGGTCTTGTAGTCTATTTGAAACAGAGTATCATACTGATAAGTCAAGTAGTGAACCCATTCAGCCTTTATCCCACCTAGTAGGACCATCATATTAAACCCTTTTGAGCCATACAATAAGCAATTTTCTTTCATAAAACCCTTTACCCTTTACCCAACTCCAGAAAAGGAGTATAGCCAAAATCTTTATCAGCCATACCCATATGTTTCTGAGAATATGAGGGGCACAAAGAGGAAGAAATAGCATAAAAGGAAGATTACAAGGAAATACCAGAGAGATACAATGAATACCATCATTCTGTTCTAAGTGAAAGAAGCTAGTGGAAAACAAGCATATCCAGTACTAATCAAGGATATACTACTGAGTTTAAAAAAAAAAAAAGTTGAACAGAATGGATGGAAAAGCTAAGACAAAGGAAGAACTTTCTTTGCAATACAGAATTTAAAGAAATCTTCCAAAGAATGAAGGAAAACCCTTAGTGTTTTCAGAAACAACCTTAGAATCCTTTTTACCTTTCCTTCATAAACCAATACCCAAGCCCAGTTACAACCCATGACTTATCACTACAGTATGATACAAAGTCTAGAATAGGTGAGAGGATGCTAAAGTGAAAGACCCGACACTTCATATGTGATTGACATTCTTTCCATGAGACTACTTTTATTCAGAAGTCTGTTTTTCAAGATAGTATATGGGATGTTCGTATGCATTATTCTTTTCCCCACATACATGAGGTAAAATAGTAGACCATCTTCTGAGAGATTCTTTTCTGAGAGTATGACCGGTGAGGATTGAAAGTTGAGATTATCTACCTATGGTAAACTAGGGATTCCGTTTCTTGGATAGGAGAGTATAGGAGATTGACTAAGTACACACATAAGCCTTGATTGAGAATTTTGTCAATTTTTACTATCTCCCATCATAATTTATGAGTCTTTGTAGCAATGTAGTTAGCAATGGAGACTCTCTATTGGAGTAAGCACTAAGTGGGTCAGGAATTTCTTTCTCTGAAAAATACTATCATTCTTGAACATGCTATTGATTGATTTTGTGGGTATATCACTTGAAAACCCTCACGAGACTATAACTCATCCTTTTTGAGGAACTTAAAGGTTTAAAACCTTGTTGCATATGGTAAATGCAATCGCAATGCCTGCGAAAATGAGTTAGGATTTTATTTTTGTTATTAGGATGTGATTTTGATCACTTATCTATTTTTTTTATCTTATTTGCTAAGAGACTAGCAAAAGGCTAGTTGGGAGTTGTGATAAGTGCTCAAAAAGTGCTATTTAACCCTCGATTATGCCTCTTGTTTAGCCATCTTAGTGGACTAATATTATTTGTAAGTTATGTTTTATGATTCTACAGGTGAAAGAGAGAGTTTCGTAGAATATTAGAGAAAAAGGGGTAAAACGGAGCAATTCATAGCATTAAGGATCACATGGGAAACCCGTTGACAATTAGGGAGAAGGCCAAGGAATTGGAGCTATTAAAGATGTGACTTGGACCTATTTTAAAGCCTATTTGGAAGCCCAAGGCCAAAGGATTCGTTGCTTGGACCAAAGCCTGCAAAAGAGGATAGAAGGATAGAGTAGAAGAGACAAAATCGGCTAATGCGTTTGGGACGCATGGATCGAGCGTCCAGATGCATTGATCGCGTCTGAGATGTATGGATCGACACTGTAGCCAATTTCTTCTCAGTTTTGGAGATGAAGTTGGACTCTGAAAGAAGTCTATTTGTATTAGGAAACAAATGACGGTTTGGAATGCTTCTAGAGCTCATTGTAACCTCTATAAATAGAGGACCTAAGTGCCTCATGTAATTTGTCAATTCACTTATACTTTTGTCTCCAGAACTTGAGGCAGAGAGAGATTAATAATAAAAGATCGGTTTTAACTAGCTGAATCTTAATAAATTAGTCTTTCTAGTCTTATGTTCTTCGACTCTTCTTCTTCTCGTTGCTAGTACTCCATAGCAATAATCATTGGTGGATTCTAATATCTTGAATTCCCTTTCTTATAAATTCTCAATAGTTTAGTTTAGTTTAAGAATCTATAATATCAATAATCATAGTTTTTAATCCCTCAAACCCCCTTTCCAATCCTTCATATAAACATACACTTAAAAGTGGAACGATACCCTACTCATCCTTTACTTATTGAGGGATAATTAGGCTTTGATACGCTTCTATTTTGTTCAACGACCATCATCCATCTACATCATCTATCTATATCATCCATATACCATCTCATCTACACACAAAGAGAGGCAAGATCATCAATGCAATCACACTCGGTGAAAAGAGATTAGTTAGAACTCCATTTTTGGTCACTTATTTTAATTTCTCATATTTGCTTGAGGACAAGCAAAATCCTGTTACGGGGTGGTTTGATAAGAGCCCAAAACTGTAGTTTTAACCCCTTAATATCATTACATTTCGACCAATTATGTGTATAATAAATAAGAGTTAGTGTTGTTTACGCGCTTTTGTGTATTTCAGGCATTGGAGTCGAATATGTAAAGAAATATGTCCCTTTTGCGAGATAAAGGAGCAAAGATTGGTTGCTAAGAAGTTCTATGATTACAGGCCAAGATTCAAGGAGATAGCCTTTTTAAAACCCGGTCAAAGTTGAAAAGTTAAAGTCAACGCGGGCAGAAATAGTGCATAAAAGTCAGCAGAACTTCCGAAGACTATATCTTTGACCTCAGTCCTTAGAATTAGGCCTACCATATGTCAAAACGATTGGCTCAGAAAGATATTTCTAATGGTTTAGGCCTTGACTCAATCAGAGGAGGAAAAGTGGAGGAAAAGGCTATTTCAATAATTTCCAATAGAGAAACCTTTTTTAGACCGAAGTAATCAAGTTTTGGGCTCGACTTTATGGCCCAAAACATGGCTCCAAAGCCCATACACGAATTTGTAGAGATAGCCTCTTCTATATAAAGAGGACTAAGGCCAAACTCTTAGACTCTCCTAGATTCGATTCATAATATATATTAGAAATAAGTAATTAGTCAGTACTTAGTTTTTAATACAGTTTTGAATCATTAAACTCTTTTTCATTAGATTAATAAAGTAAGTTTATATTTCTTCAAAGATGTCTTCTTCTTATTCTTCTATTAATGATAGTTTGATGAATCGAAGCTAAACCTCCATTAGAAGGGTTTGAGGAAGCTTTGATGAAAACTTGATTGTGTTAGTATAGAAATAGTCGTAATAATCTATTCCACTCTAGAAGGTAGTCAATTCACCATGAGAATGGGTTTAAATTGCCTCACATGCTAATTATTAGTTAATACAGATTGACATGAATAATTAGGGATTAGAAAGACCCAATCTTTAAGTGAAAACATAAAGATTAGGATTACAACAAATTTATGCTAGTTTATTAAATTGAAATCAAGGTAGAATCAAATCCCCCTAATTCCTTCTCCATATTTACATCTTAGTATTGAATTACCATAGTATAAATTAGAACATTTTAATTAGTATTCAATCACCATATTAGTATATTTTCATTTCATTACTCTTATCGATTTTGTTAGAATTAATTAAACTAGGAAATCTTAACGTCTAAACGACCAGGAGTGGAACAAATTCTCTACTCCATATATTTCACGATAACCGAGAGTAGATAACTTTGATAGTTTAGAGTAAATTCTAATGCTTTACTTCTGTTTAAGTTTAATAGTTAAGTAGGAGTAAACCAAAGTTTTTACTTTTATCACCAATCTTTGATAAGTATGAAGATGAGTCTAAGTTTGTTAAGTATGTTGATCCGATTTGAGAGGGTTTTGATATTCAATATACAAAGCTCTTTAGTTATGTGCATCTGAAGTTACAATTAGAGGTATGCGTATTTTCTATTTTGGGATGTGGTAGTATTCCCATAGAGCAGAGAAATCAAGTTGGTGGATTTACATCTTTCTTCTTGCATTGCTTTGCATATGGTGATTTTGCAAACTTGCAGACATTATGTTGCATTCTTCTTCTTGTGAGTAATTATCTAGGCAAAATTTGAGGTCGAATTCATTTGAACAACGAGAGAGTGATGGGCATCAACTATAGTGAATTTCATCAGTCAATTGCGTATACAAACTCGAGACTAGTTCTTTTCAAACTGGGGATAATGATGAGAACATGAGTTCGTTTCTTTCAAGGTTCGGTGGCCAAGCCCATGGGCTGTGAGCAAACTAATTTAGTTGTTTCTTTATTGTTATTAGTATAAATAAGGGCTTATGGTTAGGGTTCAGAGAGTTGTTATAGTTGTGTTTATGTGTGTTATGAATTATCGAGTGATTATCAATAAAGGTGAGACTTTTAGGGTTTTACAAAGTATAGATTTTGATTAAGTGTTGCTTCCTCTACTTCAATCTACATTAATTATGCTTTGAATAAAAAAGTATTAATTGTATTAATGCCATACGATTTATTTTATTGTAGTGGACAAATTTCTCTTGGAATTATATGATAAGCACCCAAAATTGTAATACTAAACCCCATAGAGACATATCATTTTGGTTAATTATGTATTTAATAATCATGAAATAATTATATTTTCATACTTTTGCAGGTTTTCACAGTTAACGTGAATATGATGATAAGACCGGCATCAAAGTACAGGAATACTGTGCATACTTAAAGTCTTCCCACTCAGCCCCAGTGAAGCCCAACAAAGCCTGACTAGATCAGAAGATTCCAAAGGGACAAAACCAGTGCAGAACGGGTCCACGTGTAAAGAAGCAATAAACTTCCGAAGCTCACATCTTTCAAACTTAAATGCTGATTTTGGCAAATGAACTGCCAAAATGACCGGGGCTACGAGCTTTACGCAAAGACAAAAAGTTGTAAAAATGCCAAAATCCGGGCTGCCACTAGACACTGTAGGAACCATTATTTTCATAATGAATATTTCTACAAACTGCGAAAACCATGTGCAACGGAATTAATGGGTTTTCACAATTTTGGATAGAAAACATACCTTTGATCGGCTGTGATAACTCTGAGAATCCAATAGCTATGAATCCGAATCAACAATCAACCCCTTGATCTTCTATTGTATTCCTTTCAATATATTGGTCGTTGTGTGGGCAACGATCTACCAACCCCCTTCTTTCTCACAAAGCTAGAACCAATTTTGGATCTATATTTCCTTGCCTCTCTTTTCAATCTAGAATGAATAGTAATTTCGGTCAAGAGAAAAGGGATTCTATTTATAGGCTACAACAGGGACCATGAGGAGAAATTAGGGTTGGGCCTCCTGACGGGCTTGGGCTTCCCATGTTCGCCCAGAACACACGGCCTAAGTCCGTCAACATATGGTTTATTTCACTAAAGGCCATTGTTGCACTACCACCCTAATCCCAAATTATGTGTCAGCATTTATGGGCTCCATATTATATGCTCGTTGATATCCCCGTGTTTAAGATATCGAATCTCCGTTGATTAAGTCAAGTTACTGACAACTACATTAATCAACTTCTTATGTTCTTGAGTAGTACCATTCAACCTCATTGTCATGTCGGATCAAACCTGTAGGGTTTACATGACAATCCTTATGAGCTCCTCAAGGGGACATCATCAGCCCGACTTCTTGAGGGGCACGGATTCCTTTTATAATCAACAACACACCTTATATACAATGTCATTACCCAATCCATCGAGTTTGTTGATTAACAAATGAATCTCACTCATTGATGATTTAAAGCAATGTACAATGCACGTAAGTGCCCGTTATTATATCCAGATTAGGAGGACAAACATCCATAATAACAGAGGCGTTTGTTCTCTTACATAGTCAGTATAAAGAGAAACAACCTCACTTGGTCCTGTTCAATACACACAAAGTGTACTCGTGTAATCCTATAGTCAAGATAGATTAATACCAGATTATACTACAACCGTACCAATGGTTTGTCCAAATCCATCTACGTTGTGAACAATTACTTATACTTTATAAGGTACTGATGATATGATCTTCTGTGTGTTCACACCATATCATCTACAACATAAAGTATTATACACATGCATATAACTAATAACATATATAATATGCATAACATTTGCCCATATGATTCTCATTCAAAATATAAAGAATTAGAGTTATTACAAAAGTAATGCTTTTAGTATGTAACCCTATCAGACACAGCACGTGGACGTACTCTGCGTGCCCACAAAAAATGATGAGTCATCATGCATAGACAAGTGGCAAGTGATGGTCACTTTTGTGACACCTTGCAAAAAAATACAAAACAAGAAATTAATGCATGATTAGATGTTTGAAAAGGAAAAAAAAGACAAACTTTGTTAAAAAAAGTTTGGAAGTTTATAAAAGGAAAAGAGAAAGTCATAAATATGGGAAGGCTTCACGTGAGAGTCCCATAGGCTATATATTGAATAGGAGGGGGACTTCTTGCATTTTCCATTTCCCGTAGCTTTTTTGTTTCACTTTGAAGCTTTTGTATTAGGTATATAGGAAGTATTAGCCTCAAATAAAATCTCTTTCTTCAAGTTAGATTCCAGTTCTTCCTTTGCTTCTTTTTACTTTTTCATTACATACATCAAAGAAATCAATCCATCCAAGGACCATGAGCTAAAACCTTCCCAAGGGGAGGGTAATGATGCTCATGTGAGGATCAGGCTGCAATTCCGTGTTCTAGAATCACTACTTAGGAGATAGGTTTAGATTATACATTCTGTCCCAAAATGACTTAGTCTGACCAAGTTTGGAGTGCTGATTCTCCAAGCCAGTCTCACGAAAGACCTAGTTAACACTAGGTAAAGTCTTGTGCGAGACTCTATGGTGGCCGTTAGCCCTCTTGTTTGTCCAGCTGGTGTATAATCAAACCAGGAGCTGAAGTGATATTCCAGAGATGGAATGTTAAATCAACTCCTCATGCTAGTGAGATGAACTCAGAGATGAGTGCATCTCATTAGGGATCGATACTCGATGTTTTTTTGGGTTTGTCTATGAACTCGAGATGGATTAGAGCTATAGTGATAAGGTACTTTAACTTTTGTAACTGACCTTGCTTGATTATGATTAACCTTCTTCATGTATCTCTCTATTTACTTTACTTAGAAATCAATCGTTGTAAATTTTATGTTAACTTGCATTCCAAGTTTTAGATTGAGCAACATAAGAAATAAACTAAAATCCTACTCACTAATCCCTTAAAGCTGTAAATCCAATTGTGAACCTTGCCTAGTCCTAAGGTTTGGAGGATCCCTTACTCAACCTATGCTACTAACCCATGTGAGAAAGGTAACTTGACTAATCAGACATTTTACGGACTTTGGACTCAAAAGAACAAACCTTAAAGGATTGATTATCAAATGGCGCCACTACACGCCTAAGGACTTCGGACATTTAACATAACAACTGAAATACATCACTAGACACCCCCCCTCTCCTACCCTCTCATATTTCCGATTTTTAATTTATTTTACGATTCTAACGTTTCTCTTAACTACTCATACTAACTTTTATTATTCAGCTTACAGGAACATGTGAACCTGATTTGAATTATCATCCTTAGGGCATTCTAAGAACGCTGTAAGAAGTTGAAGCTCTGCATTTATCTCATAGTCTCGGACGCGACTTTCCAGGGTCTCGCGAGAGACTACATTGGAGTATCAGCCCTCCATTTTTTAGGCCTAACTCACTTCCCTTCTCAGTGCTGTTTTGGATTCTCTGGACCTGTTTATCTAACTTCAAGTACGTGCACGAGTTCGACTTGTTTAAGGAGTTAATTCAGTCGATTAATTCTAATCAGTGGAATTGCAGGAAGCTCCAGGTTTCGCAGTTCTTCAACTCCTTATCAAACTTTGTTGAGGAAAGTAATTGAATTATTGCTATAACCTGTTTTATATCACGTAATTATATGTTGGCATGAGAACTCTTTGCATGTGTATAATTTTTCCTGAGTATGTGTGGTTCATCATTGCATATTGACGTTAATACAGTTACTATGATTAGAATATATTTGGATGTCTGCGTGATTTCAACCCGCTTGCTTAGATTATTTTTGTATGTGTATGTTAGTTCCATTCACATACGCATCATTACTTTGCATGAGTTCATTCTCGATATTCCTCTAGCTCGCATCTAGTTGCACGTGTAGGATATATTTTATGTATGCATAGCTGTATATTGTTACATATGTAGCACGTGTTTCTATTCACGTATGTGTAATATATAGTTGCATGTGTAGCCTTCCTGTGTATAACTAACATGTGCTAATTGCATGATTAGTCATCTATTTTGGCATCGCTCGTCTTTATTTGCATGTTTCGTAATCTAATCACATGTTTAGGTTACATATACGGTTGCGTGAATATATTACATGTGTTTTTCCCCCCTTCTCCATAATACATTAATTACAAAAAATTTAAAAAAAAAAGTCATAATAATAAAATTTCATCATAATCATATTAATAATAATTGCATAATACACCACTATCAATCATCATCCTATTCCATCAGTATCTAGCAAATGTGAAAGATTGAGGTTACCTAATTAAGGAACGTGCTAGCACGGACAACCTCTCTCAATTCTCTCATGTGACCTGGCTGCTGGAATATTCACACATTATCCTAGCTTACTTGCTCCCGTTAGCAATAGCATAGGAAGACGTGGTTCACCTCCTTCCTTCCGTAATAACTAATCCTCATGTTATAATTCGTTCCTTATGAGCCTAGAATTAAAATTTGTGTTTGCATGAGACTACGGTTTGGTACTAATAAGGAATTAGAGCATACATATCATTGTTGGAAATACAATAAACAACTGCATAAGTTATCCCCTAGACATAGTTCTTAGTTCTTCCTCCGAAAACCAACCTCATCAAGTATCTCGGTTGCCATCACCTCCCATAGTTATGGCCCAAGAAAATCCCACAGTAGAGATGCCCCTTTTGAACTTCTATACTGCCTTACAAGAATGACCTACTTCTTACATTCAACTCGATGAGATTGCAGGTGATTTCACATTCCACCAAATGTTTTTCAGGTTGTTACCTATTTACCATGGTCTAGACCATGAAAAATCATACAATCACCTTCGTCGGATTCAACAAGTGGCCACCACTTTCCACCATCCGACCGTTACCAATGAACAAGTCTTGCTTAGGTTATTTCCCTTCACCTTAGCTGATAAAGCTTTAGTTTGGCTCACAGGCGAAGCGCCGCAATCCCTTGACACATGGGCCAAGCTCGTACAAGCATTCATGATAAAGTTCTATACTCAGAAGAAAACTATAGAGATGCTTCAGAATATTCAATTCTTTCACCAGCATCCCCATGAATCCTTTACAGAAACATGGAGCAGATTTACTGATCTGCTTCTTGAATGTCCCAATCATTAACTTGACACCGCTGTCTTAGTTCGGTCAGTTTTTAATGGTCTCTTTGACCATCAAAAGGAAATACTAGATATCATGAACGGCGGCTGTTTCATGGACAAAAGCGCTATTAAAGCAAACACTTTTCTCGAGAAACAGGCTTCATGAAACACCCATTGGGGTAATACTGATTCATCCAGATCTTCTGAAGACACTCCTACCAAAGTTACATCTATGTTCGAGGTCAAACCTGATCCGGATTTAAAAACTCTGATCGAGTCCCTAACAAAAAAGGTCGGTGCTCTTTCGGTTCAAGTGAATGATAAAAAACAAGTCATGGCCGCCAATGCTTCCCCATGTCTTCTTTGCTTATGTCCTGAGCACTCCGATTCATATTGCCCTTTCGCATACGAGTGCCCTCCCCAACCATCTGAAGAGGCTTGTGCTTTTAACATCCCTAATACACCTTGGCGACAACATTCGAATTTGGCTTGGCGTACCCCTGCCCAACAGCCAGCTTTTCCAAGTCTCAACAACCCTCCTGTACGGCCATCCACGAACTACAATGCCTACCGTCAAGGGAATCCTCCGTATTTCCCGCAAGGGCAAAGTTAATTTCCCAACACCGCCAATATAGGGTATCAAAACAACCGCAGCCTTGTTCCCGCTAATCCTGGTTATGGCTACCAAAATCAACCCGTAAATAATAACTGTGAACTTGTTCCTGCTGCCCTACTGGTACAATCCATTGCCGATAAAACAACTAAAACTTTACTGACTTACATGAATTAATAGTCTCAAATCATAACATCTATCCAATAGTCTCTTTAGGTGTTAGTACAAGATAAAAGTCAAAAGGGCGGCTTTCATGGCCAAGCAGTTCCCAACCCTAAGCCCCCAAACACTGCTTTTGAACTAACCAATGCACCAAGGTCTAGTAATCCCAGCCAGCGTGAGGTGAATGCCATCACCACCCTTCATTCTGGTCGAACCATCAACAATCACATACGTATGCCAGACATTCAACCGACAGAAGCCGCGGTTGACGTCCTTCCAACTCCTACCTTGTAACCTATAGTGGACGAAGTTGTTCCTTTTAAATCAGCAACCACGTCCCTGGGGAAAGAGGCCACTGATCCATATACGCGATTCTGCCCAAAAGCTCCATTTCCTGCCCGTTTGGTAAAGAACAAACTTGACGAGCATTTCGATAAGATTCGGGATATCTTCAAAAATTTGACCATGAACCTACCTTTTCTCGATTCACTTAAGCATTTACCCAAGCATGCCAACTTTTTGAAGGACATGTGCACCACCAAACAACGAACGAATGTTCCTCAACAAGCATTTCTCACTTAGCAGTTTCCTTCCATTACTGCCACCAATGGTGTGGTTAAATACAAGGACCCAGGTCGACCAACTGTACCATGCATATTGGCGACAAGTATACCGCTACCGCCCTTTTATACCTAGGCGCGAGTGTTAACTTACTTCCTTACTACTTATTCAAGCAGTTAGGCCTTCATGAATTAAAACCTACCAGTATGACCGTGCAACTCACGGATCGCTCTATCAAGTACCCAAAGGGCATGGTAGAAAACGTCCTAGTCAAGGTCCAAGATTTTTACTACCCCATTGATTTTGTCACTCTAGCTAGATACCGAAGTTGCGTGTGCCTCCATTCTTATCATTTTAAGACGTCCATTTTTGGCAACTGCAAGCGCTCTCATCAATTGTCAGGATGGTTCAATTACAATGTCTTTTAGGAACCTTTCTGTAGAAGTCAATGTGTTCAACTTAATGAAACAATTCCCGATCCTAACCTTGAAGGTGAGATTAACATGGTTGATAGTCTAGCACAGGAATATTTCACATACTCTTTTTCCACAGACGAGGAACACCAATTTCTTTCTTTTGATACTCCTGAGTTTGACAATGACTCGTACATTAAGGATGTCTACGCATTATTAGAGTCAGTACCACTATTTGACCCTAATACTGTGTTACCTAAAAATTGAGAAGAACATGACTCGCTCTTTTCCATTAAAGAGGTGGTCCTTCATGAATCCCTGATCCCCAATCCTCCCACTCCGGATTTAAAACCACTACCCTTTGATTTAACGTACGTGCATCTCGATCTCGATGGTAGTCACCCTATAATAATTTCTTCCCATTTAATTACTGACGAAGAAGCGCGTTTGATTCATGTCATTCGTGAACACCGCTCCGTTATTTGTTTGTCCTTAGATGATATCAAAGGAATACACCCTAGTGTATACACACATCACATACATCTAGATGACAGCACAAAGACATCAAGGGAACCGCAATGTTGCCTTAACCCCGCCATGAAGGTGGTGGTGAGGGAGGAAGTGTTATGTTTACTTGATGTGGGTATCATATACCCTATATCTGATAGTGTTTGGGTTAGTCCTGTCCACATTGTTCCAAAGAAATACGGCATTACAGTTGTGCGAAATGATAAGGATGAATGCATCTCCACTCATATTCATTCTAGTAAAATGGATAATTTGCATTGACTATCGCAAACATAATGTCGTAATACGTAAAGATCACTTCCATCTTCCTTTCGTTGACCAGATGCTAGAACATTTAACCGGTCATGCTTACTACTGTTTTCTTGACGGCTATTCCGGCTACTTCCAAATTGTCATCGGTCTAGCTGATCAAGAAAAAACAACTTGCACATGTCCCTTTGGCACCTTTGCATATAAACGAATGCCTTTTGGTCTTTGTAATGTCCCTGGTACTTTCCAACGCACATGCTTTACATTTTCAGTGATATGGTGGAACGTCATATGGAAGTCTTTATGGACGACTTTTCCATTTATGGAAACTCCTTTGACGCCTGCCTATCCAACCTTACTAAAGTGTCATTTTATGGTTACCAAAGGAATTGTTATAGGTCATGTTGTTTCGAAAGACGGGATAGAGGTTGATAAAGTGATAAGAGCCCAAAACTGTAGTTTTAACCCTTTAACAGTCATACTTTTAGACCAATTATGTGAGTAATAATTAAGAGTTAACATCGACTGATTACGTGTTTTTATGCATTTCAGGCTTCAAAGTCCATTATGTGCAGAAATGTGCCACTTTAGCGAGATAAAGGAGCAAAGGTCGGTTACTAAGGAATTCCGTGATTAAAGGCCAAGTTTCGAGAAGATAAAGCCTTTCTAAAAGCCCGGTCAAAAGCTGAAAAGTCGGCTGGGCGTAAACAAAGACACAAAGTCGCCAGAACTTCCGAAGGACATATCTTTGGACTCAGACCTCGGAATGGGGCCTACCTTATGTCAAAACGACTGGCTCGGAAAGAGCTTTCCAATGGTTTAAGCCTTGACCTAATCAGAGGAGAAAAAGTGGACAAAAAGTCTGTTGAAGCCAACTGCAGCTGAAGAGGCCTTTTTGGACTGAAAGAATTGGGTTTTGGGCCTGATTCTCTGGCCCAAAACATGGCTCCAAGCCCATGCACGATTTTTGGATCTGAATGTATAAAAACAAAAGCTTAGCTCTTTGTTAATGGTAGATAGTTAGACCTAGATTAGATTTAGATTAGTTAGCCTCCATTAATGAATTATAGATCTAGTTTTTCATGTAGATTAATTAAGTTTAGTTCCATTTCAATTATTGTATTAGATTAAACCTTTGAATCTTGTTCTTCATTTTGATTAGATCAATAAAGTAGTATTTTTTTTTATCAATTTCGATTTTTGTCATTTCCATTCCTAGTTCTAATTTCAATTCCTGTCTTTAT
This sequence comes from Coptis chinensis, assembly GCF_015680905.1. NCBI lineage: Eukaryota > Viridiplantae > Streptophyta > Magnoliopsida > Ranunculales > Ranunculaceae > Coptis > Coptis chinensis. The sequence continues at coordinate 46,984,533 of NC_141456.1, forward strand.
TTCATTTGAGTCATTAAATTAGATTTCATTATTGTTTAATTAAGTAAATTTCAATTCTTTATATCATGTTTAGTTTAAATGTAATCGGAAATGATTGCGTAATGATTCTCGGCTAAACCTCCATTAGAGGGGGTTGAGAAGCCTTGATGAAAGCTTGATTCCGAATATCGTAGAATCGTCGTAATTTCCTTTCCACTCTAGAAACGATTAGTTCACCATGAGAATGGGTTTAATCGTTCACATGCTAGTTATGAATTGGTAGGAATGCCATGTGTAATTAGGGATTAGGAAGAACCACTTGTTCTGCAAAGCAGTTCAATTCGGATTCTGACGATTAATTGTCGTTAATAGGATTAAGTCGAAGTTAAGGTGGAATCAATCCCCTCTAACTCCTTATCATCGAATCAACGTAGCATTCCCTTAGTTATTCCCATAGTCGACTAGTTGCATTTAGGTGGGTAGTTGCATCGTAGTCTAGTTGCCTCATTAAGTAAATCACTCATTAGACTTTAAGTTTAGAGTACTTACACTTGAGAACATAGCATACGGAAGGACTAGGAGTGGAACGAATCACTCTACTCCACTATATCTCATAGGATTGAGAGTAGAATCTTTGATAAATATAGGCACGTAAATTAGTTTTAGTTTACTTACGTTTTGAGTTTTATCGTTCATTTCGTAGGTAAACTATTCATTTTATGTTTTATCATAAAGCTAAAATTGTTAAAATTGCTTCTTTACCTATCCCCCAAACAGTTCGCGACATCCGTGCCTTTTTAGGCCACGATGGGTTTTACAGGTAATTCATTCAGGATTTTTCTAAAGTTGCTCGACCCTTAACCAATCTCCTGCTTAAGGATGCAGTCTTCGACTTCAATGCCAATTATAAACAAACTTTTGAAACTTTAAAAATCGCTCTGACTACCGCTCATATCATTCAAACCCCTAATTGGTCTCAACCATTCGAACTGATATGTGATGCTAGCGACTTTGCTATTGGCGCCGTGCTAGGCCAACGACGTGATGACAAACCCATTGTCATTTACTACGCTAGTAAAACTCTTAATGTCGCTCAACATAATTATATAACAACTAAGAAAGATTTCCTAGTTGTTGTCTATGCTTTGGATAAATTTTGCCCTTACATGATCGGATCATCCACCATCGTATATATTGATAAGCACCCAAAACTGTAATACTAAACCCCGTAGAGCATAGTGTTTTGGTCAACTATATATGTGCTTAATAATCATGAAATAATTATATTTTCGTACTTTTGCAGGTTTTCGTAGTTAACGTGAATATGATGATAAAACATGCATTGAAGTATGGGAATACTGGAATACTTGAAGTCTTCACACTCAGCCCCAGTTAATCCCAACAAAGCCTGACTAGAGCCAAAGTTTCCAAAGGAACAAAACCAGTGCAAAACGGGTCCACATGTAAAGAAGCAACAAACTTCCGAAGCTCACATCTTTCAAACCTGGATGCCAACTTCGGCTAGTGAACTGCTAGAGCAACCAGGGAGACGAACTCTATGCAAAGACAGAAAGTTGTAAAAACACAAAAATTGGTGCCGCCACTGGACACACCATGTGGACCCACTCTGTGGGCCCAAAAGGCATGACGAGTCAGCATAGGCAGGTGGCAAGTGATGGTCAGAATTTTGTGCCACCTTGCAAAAGGAAAAGACACGTACCAATTCAATGTTTTGAATTGAATTGGGCAAAAAGACAAAACATAAGGTTTGGTTTGATATGGGACAAGAAGACAAAATAAACCAAATTAAAATAGGTCAAGACAAAACTTTGTATTTCAAAATTTCAAACTTTGTATTTCAAATTACCTTTGAAAAAGGGGGCCAAGGTGTCGGGGCGGCCTATATATATATGGGGGCTTCACGGGAGGAGACCAGCCTATATATATGAGGGGGACCTTATCTTTGTTAGTTTTTACTCTCTCCCATTTTTAGTTTAGTTTTAGCCTACATAGTATAGACTATAGTCTGTAGCTTTCATTCCAGTACGTAGTTTACATTCTGTCATTTTCCCTTCCAACAGCTTTAGTACTGTAAGTCTTCTTTCTTAATAAAAGTAATTTCTTTTCAAGTTTAATTTCTGTCATGAATTTACTTATTTATTGTATATAGCAAGTTTAATTATTCATCCAATGACAATGAGCTAAACTCCCCCCGGGGAGGGTTATGATGCTCGTGTGAGAATCTGGATTGACACTCTAATATTCTAGAATCACTATTTAGAAATTAGGTATAGATTATACATCCGGTCCCAAAATGATTGAGACTATCCAAGTTTGGAGTGCTGATGCTCTAGAACAGTTTTGCGAGAGAACCAAAATGTCTCGCGCGCGACTCGATGGTGTCAGACAGCTCCCTAATTTGTCCAGCTAATGTAGAATCAAACCAGAAGCTGAAATGATATTCCAGAGATGAAATATTAGTTCAACTCCTTATGCTAGTGAGATGCGCTCAGAGATGTGTGCATTTTACTAGGGATCGATAGTCGATGTCGTCTCAGGTTTGTCTATGAACTCGAGACAGATTAGAGCTATAGTGATGTGGTAGTATAAACCGTTGAAAATGAATCTTGCATGAGTACAATTAACCCTTTTCCTGTTTCTCTATCTCTGTTTATTTACGTCGAAATCATCGTTATTAATTTACGTTACTTGTATTACCGTTAATTTACTTAAACCAACTAAATAACCTAAAATCCTACTCACCAAAAGTTGTAAATCCAGTTGTAAACCTTGCCGATCCCTAAGGTATGGATGATCCCTTACTAGACCTATCCTACCAAACCTACGTGAGTAAGGTAATTTGACTAAACGGACGACTAATAGACTTTTTACTTTGGACTTTGGTCTTTGAACTTCGGACTGTGGATCTCGTACTTAAGTAAAACCAAAATGTTAAATTAACGTTTTATCAAATGGTGCCGCTGCACGCCGAAGGACTCTTGACATTTAACGTAATAACTGGAATACATCACGTAAAAACCCACTCCCCTACCCCCTCATCTTTTTTATTTCCATTTTTTTTATGATACTAACGTGTTACGGACCTGCTTGTCCCAACTTTTCTTTTTATACTAACAGATATCGGTGAACCAGATCTTGTTTATTTTTATTAGCACAGTCTAAGTATTCCGTAGGAAGTTGAAGTACTGAACTGATATTACAGTCTCGGATGAGACTATAATAGTAGCGCGCGAGACTAACCTGAAGTATCAACACTCCGATTTTCAGGTACATGCCACTTTCTTTCTCAGTGCTATTTTGGACTCTCTAGTCCTGTTTATCCACCATCCAGTAAGTTCATGAGCTCAGGCGTTAATTCGATCATTGTACGAGGAATCGTGGGACGCCAGGTTTCAAATTCTTAAACTCCTCAAACTTTGTCGAGGATATTATTTGGTTGATTGCTATAACCTGTTTTACCTCGCATATTTGTGTGTTGGCATGAGAACTCTTTGCATGTATAGAATTTTCCCTAAGTAAATGTGGTTTGTCATTACATATTCACGTTAATACGATTAATATGATTCGAATATATTTGGATGTCTGCATAATTTCAAATCACGTGCTTAGATTATTTTTGTATGTGTACATTACATCCATTCACGTACAAGGTATTACTTTGCATGAGTTCGTTCTTGGCATTCCCCTAGCTCGCATATAATTGCATGTATCAGTAGCTCTAGATTATTGCATGTGTAGGACGTATTTCTATTCACGTATAAGTAATATAGAGTTGCATGTGTAGACTTCTTGTGTAAAACTAGTATGTGTCAATTGTATGTTTAGTCTTCTATTTTCGCATCTCTCGTCTTTAATTGCATGTTTCGTAATCACCTCTCCATAATACATTAATTATGTACACTAAAAAAATAAAAAATAATAAAATAAAATAATAAAAAAATAATAAAAAAATAAAAAATAATAAAAAATCCTAATAATAAAAATTTCATCATAATCATCTTAATAATACCCTGCATAATACACCATCATAAATCATCCTCCTATTCCATCAGTGTCTAGCAAACTTGAGAGAATGAGGTTACCTAATTAAGGAACGTGCTAGCACGGACAACCTCCCTCAATTCTCTCAGGCGACCTGGCTGCTGGAATATTCACACGTTATTCTAGCTTACCGCGCCAAGTTAGCAAATTTCGGGGAAGACGTGATTCACCTCCCTTCTTCCTTAATTCTCAATTCCCCTGTCATAATTCGTTCCTTATGAGCCTTGAATTAACATTTGAGTTTGTATGAGACTACGGTCTGGTAAACATAAGGAATTAGAACTTACATATCATCGTCAGAAATACAATAATCAACTACTTAAGTTATCTCCTAGACATAGTTCTTCCTCCGTAAACCAATCTCGTCAAGTATCTCTGTTGCCATTATCTCCCTTAATTATGGCCCATGAAAATCCTATAGTCAAGAAACCCCTTTCAGATTTCTATACTGCCTTACAAGAAAGACCTGCTTCTTGCATTAAACTTGATGAGATTGTAGGAGATTTTTGCATTCCGCCAAACATTTTCAGTTTGTTACCTGTTTACCATGGTCTAGACCGTGAAAAACCGTATAATCACCTTCGTCTTACTTAGGTTGTTTCCCTTCACCTTAGCTGATAAAGTTTCAGTTTGGCTCGCAGGCGAAGCGCCGCAATCCATTGACACATGGACCAAACTTGTACAAGCATTCATGATAAAGTTCTATACTCAGAAGAAAACTACATAAATGCTTTAGAAGATTCAATTCTTTTGCCAGCACCTCCAGGAATCCTTTTCGGAAGCATGGAGCAGATTTATTGATCTGCTTCTCGAATGTCCCCATCATCAACTTGACACCGATGTCTTGGTCCGTTCATTCTTTAATGGTCTCTCTGACCATCAAAAGGAAACATTAGATATCATGAACGGCGGTTGTTTCATAGATAAAGGCGCTACTGAAGCATAAACTTTTCTTGAGAAACAGGCTTCACGAAGCACCCATTGGGGTAACACCGATTCTTCCAGATCTTCTAAAGACACTCCTACCAAACTCATATCTATGTTCGAGGTCAAACCCGATCCGGAATTAAAAACTCTAATCGAGTCCCTAACCAAAAAGGTCGATGCTCTTTCGGTTTAAGTAAATGATCAAAAACCCAAACAAGTCATGGCTGCCAACGCTTCCCCATGTCCTCTTTGCTTAAGTCCTAAGCACGCCGATTCTTAATGTCCTTTGGTATACGAGTCCCCTCCCCAACCATCCGAAGAGGCTTGTGCTTTCAACATCCCTAATGCTCCTTGGCGACAACATCCAAATTTGGCTTGGGGCCCCCCTGCCTAACAACATGCTCCTTCGGGTGTCAACAATGCTCTTGTACGACCACCCACGAACTAAATTCCTACCGTCAAGGAAATCCTTTGCAATTTCAGCAAGGGAAAAGTCATTTTCCTAACAACGCAAATATAGGGTACCAAAGCAATCGCAGCCTTGTTCCCACTAATCAAGGATATGGCTACCAAAATCAAACCGTAAACAATAACCGTGAACTTGTTCCTGCCGCTCCACTGGTACAATCCACTACTGATAAAACAGCTAAAACTTTTTTGACTTACATGAATCAATAGAATCAAATCATAGCATCTATCCAAAAGTCTCTTCAGCTATTAGCACAGGATAAAAGTCAAAAGGGCGTGTTTCTGGGCCAAGCAGTTCGAAACCTTAAGCCCACAAACACTGCCTTTGAACTCAACAATGCACCAGGATCTAGTAATCCCAGCCAGGGTGAGGTAAATTCTATCACCACTCTTCTTTCTGGCCGAACCATCGACGATCACATATGTATGTCAGACGTCGAATCAACGGAAGCCACGGATGACGTCCTTCCAATTCTTACCTCACAACCTATAGAGGACGAAGTTGTTCCTTCCAAATTTGCATACACGTCCCTAGGGAAAGATGCCACTGATCCATATGTGCGATTCTGCCCAAAAGCTCCTTTCCCTGCACGTTTGGCAAAGAACAAACCTGACGAATATTTCGATGAGATCTGTGAAACCTTCAAAAATTTGACCATAAACCTAACTTTTCTAGATGCGCTTAAGCATTTGCCCAAGCATGCAAGTTTTTGAGGGACATGTGCACCAACAAACGACGTATGAATATTCCTCAACAAGCGTTCCTCACTGAGCAGTTTCGCTCCATTACTAATACCAATGGTGTGGTTAAATACAAAGACCCAGGTCGACCAATTGTACCATGCACGTTGGGCGACAAGTATACCGCTACCGTACTTTTAGACCTAGGCGCCAGTGTTAACCTACTTCCTTACTACTTATTTAAGCAGTTAGGTCTTCATTAATTAAAACCTACCAACATGACCCTGCAACTCGTGGATCGCTCCATCAAGTACCCAAAGGGTATAGTAGAAAATGTCATACTCAAGGTCCAAGATTTTTACTACCTAGTTGATTTTGTCATTTTAGAACCGAAGTAACTTGTGACTCCATTCCTATCATTTTGGGACGACTATTTCTTGCAACTGCTAATGCTCTCATTAATTGTCGAGATGGTTCAATGGCATTGTCTTTCAGGAACCTTTCTGTCGAAGTCAACGTGTTAAAGTTAATGAAACAATTTCTCGATTCTATAATGGAGGGTGAGATTAGCTTGGTTGATAGTCTAGCACAGGAATATTTCACAAACTATTTTCCCCCAGACGAGGTACACCAATTTCTTTCTTTTGATAATCCTGAGCTTGATGATGACTCGTACATTAAGGATGTCAACGCATTATTAGAGTTAGTACCACTATTTGACACTATTGTTGTGTTGCCAACTGATTCCGAAGAACTGGACTCGCTCTTTTCAATTGAAGAGACGGCCCCTCACGAATCCTTGATCCCCACTCCTCCAACTCTGGATTTAAAACCTCTACCCTCTGATTGGAAGTACGTGCATCTTGATCCCGATGGTAGTCACCCTATAATAATTTTTTCTTACTTGACTACCGACGAAGAAGCACGTTTGATTCATGTCATTCGTGAACATCGCTCCGCTATTGGTTGGTCCTTAGATGATATCGAAGGAATAGACCCTAGTGTATGCACACATCCCATACATCTGGATGACGGCACAAAGGCATCGAGAGAACAGCAACGTCACCTTAATCCCGCCATGAAAGAAGTAGTGAAGGAGGAAGTTTTATGTTTACTTGATACGGGTATAATATACCCTATCTCTAATAGTGACTGGGTTAGTCCTGTCCACGTTGATCCTAAAAAGTTCGGCATTCAAGTTGTACAAAATGAAAATGATGAATGCATCTCCACTCGCATTCCATTGGAATGGAGAATCTGCATTGACTATCGCAAACTTAATGCCAGAACACGTAAATATCACTTTCCTCTTCCATTTATTGACCAGATGTTAGAACGTTTAGCCGGTCATGCTTACTAATGTTTTCTTGGTGGCTATTCCGACTACTTCCAAATTGTCATCGATCCTGCCGATCAAGAAAAGACAATTTTCACATGTCCCTTTGGAACCTTTGCATACAAACGAATGCCTTTTGGTCTTTGCAATGCCCCAGGCACTTTCCAACGCTGCATGCTTCACATTTTCAATGATATGGTGGAAAGTTATATGGAAGTCTCCATGGACGACTGCCTATCTAACCTTTCTAAAGTGTTAACGCGTTGCGAAAAGAAAATTTTGGTACTCAATTGGGAGAAGTGTCATTTCATGGTGACCAAAGAAATTGTTCTAGGTCATATTATTTCAAAAGACGGGATAAAGGTTGATAAAGCTAAAATTGTTAAAATTGCATTACTACCTATCCCCCGAACAGTTCGCGATATCCATGCCTTTTTAGGCCACGCTGGGTTTTACAAGCGATTCATTCCAAATTTTTCTAAAGTTGCTCGACCCTTAACTAATCTCCTTCTTAAGGATGCAGTCTTCGACTACAATTTCAATTGCAAACAAGCTTTTGAAACTCTAAAAACCGCCCTGACTACCACTCCTATCATTCAACCCCCTGATTAGTCTCAACTATTCGAACTAATGTGTTATGCTAGCGACTTTGCAATTGGCGTTGTACTAGGCCAACGACGTGATAACAAACCCGTTGTCATTTACTATACTAGTAAAACTCTTAATGACGCTCAACGTAATTACACAACAACTGAGAAAGAGTCTCTAGCCATTGTCTATGCTTTGGATAAGTTTTGCCCTTATCTAGTTGGATCATCCACCATTATATATATTGACCATGATGCTCTTTGGTACCTACTCGCGAAAAAGGATGTGAAACAAAGATTATTTCGGTGGACCCTTCTCTTGCAAGAATTCACCTTGGAAATCAAAGACAAGAAAGGAACCAAAAATCTCGTGGCCAACCATTTATCTAGGCTAGTTGGTGACGTTGATAGTGATTCTGAAGCCATCAGTGATTCCTTCCCAGACGAATATTTGTCCTCCATTTTCTCCTCTTCATGGTACGCGGATATCGTTAACTACCTAGTTACTGAGGAAGTTCCTTCCTCTTGTTCATGTCCTGATCGTAAAAAGTTCTTATCCACTGTAAAATATTATTTATGGGATTGATAAGAGCCCAAAATTGTAGTTTTAACCCTGTAACAGTCATACTTTTAGACCAATTATGTGAGTAATAATTAAGAGTTAATACTGATTACGTGTTTTTATGCATTTCAGGCTTCAAAGTCCATTATGTGCAGAAATGTGCCACTTTAGCGAGATAAAGGAGCAAATGTCGGTTGCTAAGGAGTTCTGTGATTAAAGGCCAAGATTCAAGAAGACAAAGCCTTTCTAATGCCCGGTCAAAAGCTGAAAAGTCGACGCGGGCAGAAACAGCACTCAAAGACAGCAGAACTTCCAAAGGCCGTATCTTTGGACTCAGACCTCGGAATTGGGCCTACCTTATGTCAAAACGACCGGCTCGGAAAGAGCTTTCCAATGGTCTAAGCCTTGACCCAATCAGAGAAGCAAAAGTGGACAAAAAGTCTGTTGAAGCCAACTGCAACTGAAAGGCCTTTTTGGAATGAAAGAATTGGGTTTTGGGCCTGATTCTCTGGCCCAAAACATGGCTCCAACCCCATGCACGATTTTTGGATCTGAACATATAAAAACAAAAGCTTAGCTCTTTGTTAATGGTAGCTAGTTCGACCTAAAACAATAGATAATTCTAGATCTAGTTTTCATTAAATAAAATTAAGTTTAGTTTAAATTCAATTCTTGTTTTAGATTAAACTCTTAGAATCATTGTTCTTCATTAGTGTTGATAAATAAAATAGCTAGTTTGTTCATTTCGATTTTTGTCATTTCATTTTATAGATCTAATTTTAATTCTTGTTGAGTATCATTTCTGAGTTGTTAAATTAGATTGAAGTATTGTTAGTTAAATTAGCCAAGTAGAATTTTGGTATGATGTTTAGTTTTAAATCAATGGGAAATGATAGTGGTATGAATCAAGGCTAAACCTCCATTAGAGGGGTTGAAGAAACCTTGATGACGCTTGATCTTTGTTAAACTTAGAAATCGTCGTGATAATTATTCCACTCTAGAAAAGATTAATTCACCATGAGAATGGGTTTAATCGCTCACATGCTAGTTATGAATTGGTAGAAATGCCATGTATAATTAGGGATTAGAATTACTATTTTGATATGCTAAGCATTCAATTTGGATCATGACGAGTCTTTGTTAGTAGGATTAAGTCGAGTTAAGGTGGATTCAATTCCCTTTAATTCTTTATCTAGATTCAAACCCTTAGCATTCTCTCTTTAGTTATTAAGTAACTTGTTAATTTAATTCACCTCGTAGTATAGAATTCCCCTCGTAAAACCTCTCATTAGACTTAAGACCGATTAGTTAACTATGAAATCATTTCATGCTAGAGAACTAGGAGTGGAACGAATTTGTTACTCCACTCTATTTCGATAGAATTGAGAGTAAAAACTTGATAAGTATAGACTCGTAATAAGTTTTAGTTTACTTACGTTTTGAGTGTTATCGTTCATTTTGTAGGTAAACTATCATTTTTATCATTTATCAAATGGCGCCGCTGCCATCTTAGTTACCTCATAGTATTGTTTTCATAGTATAATTAGTCATTTTTAAGTCCCATTAAACCCACCCACCCTTGTTTGATTCATACTGTGGTTGTCCGTTTCAGCATTGAAAAGTTCAGCGAAATATTACACTGAGCGCGACCTGCGCCCAAACGCCTAGAACCTTGAGGGCGACTCGAGCCCAAAGTGAGCTTGACCCGCCCTAACACACTGTAACTTGAAGTTACACGGAGAGTGACCCACGCCCAAAGTGAGCGCACCCGCGCCCTAAGCTGAATTTTGCCGGATTTCCACAGGTTTGTTTCGAACTTCGAGTTTTTAAGTTTTTCAGTGTTCTAACTTGTTATATACACTGAACACGCGTAAACAAGGCGCTATTCATAAGCGAAGCAAGGACGCAATCAGGTATTCCTTTCTTCCATACCTCGTATCTCGGTTAGAGGTTTATCTCGATATATCAAGATTGCTTGGAGGGTTGCCGTGTTTAGACTTAGACTTGCTTGAGATTAAGGTCTGGTCGGAGAAAAACACCGAACGTAATTAACCGTCAACGTCAACAAACAAGTCTATCGAGTATACCAATCACTACACCTCTAGCTATTATCCCACCCACCACACCTGACATAATGGCTGAAGAAAGAGAGACTCCTCTCTCCCACTTTTACAAAGCCTTGAGCGATAGCCCTAAATCTTGCATCGTTCTAGCAGACCCAGTGGGGGATTTTCGAATTCCCCCAAACATATTTAATTTGTTACCCATTTTCCATGGGTTAGACCATGAAAAACCTTATCAACACATGCATAGGATTGAACAAGTCCTTACAACATTCCATCATCCTACGGTTGGTGCGGAACAAATTAAACTGAGGGTATTTTCCTTCACCTTAGCCGATAAGGCAGCGTCTTGGTTAACTGCCCAAGCGCCTAACTCTGTGGACTCGTGGGCTAAACTTGTTCAGCTGTTTATGGAACATTTTTATCCACCCCTAAAGACGGATGAGATGCTTTCTAAGATTCATTTTTTTTGACAGAATCCTCATGAATCATTTTCTGAGGCTTGGAATCGTTTCACCGATCTGTTTATAGAGTGTCCACACCATAACGTAGCAAAAGACACGTTAGTTCGTGCCTTTTTCAAAGGACTTCTACATCACCATAAAGAAATCTTTGACATAATGAATGGGGGTAGTTTCCTAAGTAAAGTAGCCTCGGAGGCTTACAAATTTTTAGAATATCAAACTAAACGCAATAATAATTGGGGGGGGGGGGGGTAGTGATGATATCCCCCGCTCTGCTAGTTCTTCTTCAACAGTTAAGGCCGCCAGCATGTTTGAGTTGAAACCCGATCCATAACTTAAAAATTTAATCGAATCTCTAACTAAAAAGGTTGAGGCTATTTCTGTTCAACAAAAGCCTATCCCCGTCAGGAATGTAAACTCCAACCCATGTAATTTCTGTTTGAGTCCTGAGCACCCTGACTCCTATTGTCCTCTCACCTATGAACAACAACAATTAGAGCAAGATAATGTTTGCTCCATTAATAGCTATCCTATTCCTAATGCCCCATGGAGACAACATCCCAACTTTAGTTGGCGAAACAATCAACAAGTTACACCTCCAGGGTTTAATAACCAAAATGTTAGGCAAGCAAACAACTATAACCAAGCTCCACCTAGACAAGGACAAGCTTAGGAGAATTATAATAATTATAACAACCAAGCGCAACCACGACAAGGTCTAGCACAAGGTCAGGATAATTATAATAGTTATAATACCAATAGAGGTATCGTTCCGGTTAACAATAGTAACTATCACAACCCACTCATAAATAATCAACGTGAGATAGTTCCATTCGCACCACCTGTGACTACTACACCTACACAACCGGATCGTATTGACGCCTTTATACAGGTTACCCAACAACTTTTCCAAACAATGAATCAATCAAACCAACAGATCTTACAATCCATAAATCAGGGCATACAACAATTAGCCCAAGAGAAAGCCCAACCAAAAGGCATGTTTCCAGGACAAGCGATACCAAACCCTAAAATAGCAAACACAGCCTTTGAGGTAAACGGTAATACTAGTACGGAAACTACAATCGTAGGTGACCTAAATGCCATCACCACTCTCTGTTCTGGAAGAGTGGTTGATAACAAAGTAACTATGCCTATAGTTACCCCATCAGTACTCCCTACACCGGATATCGAACTAGATACCGAAATAGAAATTGAATAGCCTACCACTGTAGAGGTACCAGTTAAACAACAAACTAAGAAACAAAAAGCCAAGGTTATACATCAAGTCGAGCCATACGCTAAATATAGAGCGAAACCACCGTTCTCTCAGAAATTAGCCATGCTAACCAGGGATACAAACTTTGAGGAGATTAGGAACGTTTTCAAGAATCTAACGATAAACCTTCCTTTTCTCGAAGTTATTGAAAAGCTACCTAACCACGCTAAGTTTCTTAAAGAGTTGTGCACTACTAGGCGTAAGACCAACATACCTAAAGACGCCTTTCTAACTGAACAGTTCCCAACTTTATCCGAAAATAATGGAATTGTTAAGTACAAGGACCCTGGTCGCCCCTCTTCGTAAAATGCACCTTAGGAGATTCCCACACGACGACCGCATTATTAGACACGGGGGCGAAAGTGTTAACTTACTCCCCGTATTATTTGTATAAACAAATAGGTCTACAGGAAATGCAACCTACAAGAATAACGTTGCAGTTAGCGGACATGTCAATTAAGTATTCTAAGGGTGTAGTGGAAAACGTGCTTGTTAAGGTTTAGGATTTCTACTATCCCGCTGATTTTGTTATCCTCGATGAAGTGGATTAGCGACTCTGTACCGATCATCTTCTTAGGCCCTTCTTGGCAACCGCAAACGCGGCGTTTATTAATTGCGCGATGGTAAGATGTCCTTATCTTTTGGCCATCTTTACGTTGAAGTAAATGTTTTAAAATGATGAAAGAGTTACCGTAATCGTCTATAGATGGGGAGGTTAGCATGATTGAGAGCTTAGCTCAAGATTATTTTAACAACACTTTTCGAAAACAATATGTATAAATTCCTTTCTTTTGGAACTTCAGATTTTGTAAATGACTCCTACTTAGAGGAAGTCAACACCATCCTTGAGTCCACACCAATTGTAGACCGCCCGGTTTGCTCATATATCCGAGTATGAACACTTGCTACCTAAGTAAGTATTCATTATGCAAAATGGGGACCCCGATGAAACATCTATTGACATTCCTTCCACCCCGATTGCTTAAACCTCTTCCCGAGTTAAAATATATTCAACTTGATCCGGATGGTAGTCATCCGGTAATTATATCTTCTCGGTTAACTAAGGGTGAAGAGACACGCGTTTAATCCGGGTGATTAGGGAACATCGATCGATTGCGATTGGTTGGTCCCTAGCCGACATTAAAGGGAATTGACCCTAATGTTTGCACTCATCGCATCTATTTGGAGGATAACGCGAAGACTTTCGGGGAACCTCGGCGTTTGTCCGAAAACCTGCCATGAAAGAGGTGGTTAGGGAAGAAGTCTTATGATTACTCGATGCGGGTATCATATACCCAATCTCTGATAGCGAATGGGTAAGCCCCATTCATGTAGTTCCTAAGAAATTGGGAGTTACCATGGTACGTAACGGAAAGGGTAACTATGTTGTCACACAAGGTCCTATGAAATGGAGAATCTGTATTGATTTCTGGGGCGTTTAAATGCTATGACACGAAAGGATCACTTTCCTTTACCTTTTATAGATCAGATGCTCGAACGCCTAGCTGGTCATGCTTTTTATTGTTTTCTGGATGGCTACTCAGGCTATTTTCAGATTATTATTGATATTGATGACCAAGAAAAGATTACCTTCACGTGTCCCTTTGGAACGTATGCCTATAAACGAATGCCTTTTGGCCTTTGTAATGCTCTGGTACCTTCAGTGATTGTATGCTTCATATATTTAGTGACATGGTAGAGCACTTTATGGAAGTTTTCATGGATGATTTTTCTATCTATAGAGACTCCTTCACAGACTGCTTGTCTAACCTGCCTAAGGTTTTGACACGGTGTGAAGAAAAGAGCCTCGTTTTAAACTGGGAAAAGTGTCATTTCATGGTGAAAAAAGGCATAGTACTAGGTCACATTGTATCTAGCGATGGCATCGAAGTAGATAAGGCCAAACTAGATAAGATAGCAACTCTACCTAAACCACAGACTGTCCGTGATATTAGAGCCTTTCTAGGCCATGCAGGTTTTTATAGGCGATTTATTAAAGATTTCTAGAAAATAGCTAGGCCTTAAACTAATCTGCTTTTAAAGGATGCAATCTTTGATTTTAATTTTAACTGTAAGTAGGCTTTTGAAACTTTAAAAAAGTCGCCCCTAACCTCTGCACCAATTATCTGACCTCGATTGGTCTAAACCTTTCGAACTCATGTGTGATGCTAGTGATTATGCAGTTAGTGCGATCTTGGGACAAAAACTAGATAATAAGTCCACTGTTATTTATTATGCTAGTAAAACCTTAAACGATGCTCAACGGAATTATTCAACTACCGAAAAAGAATTCTTAGCTGTCATTTATGCTTTAGATAAGTTCCGTCCTTATTTGGTTGGTTCTAAAACTTTAGTTTACACGGACCATCGCGACCCTTAAGTACCTTCTTGCAAAGAAGGATGCTAGCGAGATTAATCCGATGGATCCTTCTCCCGCAAGAGTTCACATTAGAAATAAAAGGACAAAAAGAGGTTCGAAAACGTAGTTGCCGACCACTTATCTAGACTTACAAGCGGCGATAATAGTGATTACGAGTCCATCTGGGACTCCTTTCACGATGAGCATCGTATGCTATTTTTTTTAGCACCATGGTATCGCGACATTGTAAATTATTTAACGGCTGATGTTATGCCTTATAATTGGTCAAGAAATGAAGCGTAAGAAGTTCTTGGCGAGTTAAGCTATACTACTGGGATGAGCCCTACCTTTTTAAGTATTGTGCGGATTAGATTATTCGTCGTTGCATTCCCGGTGGGAATATAATGAAGTTCTATCGTTCTGCCATGACAAAGAGTGTGGTGGCCATTTTAGTGGAATGAAAACAGCCGCTAAAGTTCTTCAATGTGGTTTTTATTGGCCTACCCTTTTTAAGGATACCCAAGTGCATTGCAAGACGTGTATTCGTTGCCAACAACTTGGATGAATCACGAAGCATAATATGATGCCATTAAATCCAATCTTGATAGTAGAAATTTTTGACGTTTGGGGCATTGATTTCATGGGTCCCTTCCCTGTTTCCCACAGTTTCATTTATATTCTAGTTGTCGTGGACTACGTGTCTAAATGGATAGAGGCCCTGGCTTGCCGTAGCAATGACCATAAGACAGTTGTATTTTTTATTAAGGAATATATTTTCTGTCGGTTTGGCATTCCTAAAGCTATCATTAGTGATGGTGGAACACATTTTTGCAACAGAGTCGTTGCATCCCTAGTGAAAAAGTATGGAGTTACACACAAAGTAGCAACTCCTTATCATCCACAAACTAGCAAGCAAATAGAAGTTTCTAATAGGGAAATCAAAAAGATTTTAGAAACAACTATAAACCCTGATAGGAAAGACTGGTCGAAGCGTCTATCAGATGCCTTATGGGCGTATAGGAGCTTTCAAAACTCCTATAGGTATGTCTCCCTTTAGACTTGGATTTGGGAAACCATGTCATTTGCCCATTGAATTAGAGCACCGTGCTCTGTAGACTATAAAAAGCCTTAACTTCAACATTGATGAGGCGGGTGTCAAACGCAAGTTGCAATTGAATGAGCTTGAAGAAATCCGTAGCGATTCTTATGATCTCGTGAAGGATTATAAAGCTAACATGAAACGTGTTCATGATAAGCAAATCTTGTGCAAAGAGTTTGTGGTTGGTCAAAAGGTTTTGTTTTACAACTCCCATGTACATATTTTCCCAGGGAAACTAAAAACCCGTTGGTCTGGTCCTTTTTTGGTTACTGAAGTCACCCCTTACGGGGCAATCACCTTGGTAAATCCCAAGGACAACAGTACCTTTCAAGTTAATGGTCAATGGTTAAAACATTTTTCGCGAACCACGTCCCCACGATGTAGAGGAAGTCCTTTTATAGGACCCTGTCTATGAGGATTGACCCTTGTCATTTGGTGTACTTCCTTTCACTTCCATATAGTGGTAAGTGCACCATTCATGTAACCGGGCCCTCCCTATGGAGTGTGTGGCTGTAAGTACCGGATCCTAAGTCCACGGTTAACATAATTCACGTTTTCCACTTTTGCATGTTTTCTCGGTTTTTGAGTCATGTTCTTCTATGGGGTGAATTATGTATTTATTGTTTTTCATTTTTCTTATAATAAACTAATAAAAAAATATATATATATAAAAAAAAAAAAATTCTAAAATCATAGAAATAGCAATCCAACAAGTCTTGGGAATCTGACTTTAAACGACCCATGTTAAAACAAATTTTGTGTTTAAAAATTTGTTTGGGGGTGGGCAGTCGGTCTTTCCATCCGGATTCCCCGAACTTTCCATTTGTGTTGCTTAGGCCCATTAGTTGTAGTTCATTTGGGTTGACGTTATCTAAAACTTAGATTTCCTTCATTCGCATAACTTACGTCACACACGCACTTCGAGGCATTTTTTCACCTTCTTATATGTCACCCATGGTTGGAATTGAGTGTTTTATGGATCATTGGATTGGAAATTCTCTACTAATTATTTCCATAACTCATTCGCCAAAATCGGACCAGTAACGAAGTGGCAAATTGAATTTGAAATTGCGCGAAATATCGAAAAAGTTCGGAATTCAAATTGGGCTTGGGCCCAACTTCAAGCTAAGACCGGCGGCTAAGACTCTAAGCCCCCTTTTTTCCCATTTAACAGTATCATGTTCTAATCCCACCACCGCCATTAACAAAGTTTTCAACTAAAAAAAAAAAAAAAAAAAAAAGGAGAAAGGAAACCTAACTACACCCACGCCAAGCAGTTAAACCAAACTGAAATCTTCTCCAAACCATTACTACCAACAACCCCAACAATTTTAAAACTCCGAAAACAGCCACCAATTCAAGCTTCAACCTGCCACCGTACCCACCATTGCCACCACCGTTGTTTTTAGTTGTTTTACATCAAACTCGCCTCCTTCACCATCTACAAAACCATTGGTTGTTTCAAAAACTTCAATGGCGCTACGACAAAGAATTGTGCCGGAGCACGCGTTTGCGGCCAACCGCTTCGCGCCATTTTACGACGCGGAGATGATTAGGAGAAATTGGAATGGACTGTGGTACTCGACTGAGGAGTTCTATCACTACGATTTGGTAGAACAATTTTATAAGAAGCGAGAATTGGAGGGGGATAGGATTTTCATTAAGGTAGCAGGAACGAGGAGGGAAGTAACGAGATAGTTGTTGGCTGAGCTGTTAGGAATTACGCCTAAGAGCAACCTAGAAACAACCATTCAGGAATCCTAGTATACTGGAGTTCCTGCTTTGATGAAAGATACTGTCGTGGAGGGTGAATACAATACGAGTTCTCATTGCGTTCGCCAGTCAACCCTGAGAACCAATCAACTGGCTGTAGCTCAGTGGATTGGTAGGAACGTCCTCGGGAAAGACAAAGTCAGCGATATCGGTCTGCAATGTCTACACGTTCTCTAGATTTTGCAAACGAATAAGTATAATTTCTACATCCTCGATTTAATTTTTAATGTGATTAGAGGAGTGGGAAAGAGCATGGCGCCTCTTCCCTTATTGATCACTAAGATCATGCTTTCATTTAGAGCTGTCACAAAATCTGCTCCTATTAAGATCAAATTGCATTCTAATGCAAGTATCTATACGGATTGCATCCAAGAGACTTGGCCGTTGTCTGAAGGAAATGTGGTTGAGTCGGAGGATGAAAGGGAGGATATGACATGTCTGGATGACGATGCATTAGATAGTTGTAGTTTTAATTTAGAACGCATGCAAGTGTTGCAAACTGGCTTGCGTTGCATTTATGGTATTTGTGAAGATATCCGAGATAGACAGATTGTAGTTCGAAATAAGTAAACGAACCTTCAGACGAGACTTGAAATGCTCGAAAGGGGTCAGGACGATATCTTGTCTAACATGGAGACTATCCACCAGCATCACCAAGTCCAGTATGCAATACTCAGGACTGAGATGGAAGCACAGCGCTTGTTCCAAATAGAGATGCTACGACGCATGCCACCCGTGGAGGATTCTGTTTCAGCCAAGTCTGAGAGGCATGAGCATCGTTGCCGAAGGACAGATGGCTCAAGCCATTCTTCATCCCAAGACCAATCTCCATCTCAGGGTCCATCTTCATCACATGGCTAGGTGTTCACCATCAGTTTGTGTTCGCTGTTATTTCATTGTTTTTATTGTTTTATTAGTTAGATTTTAATTCAGTTGTTAAATTTAAATATTAATGTGTTTGTTTTATGTTGTTTGGATTTAAATTTTTAATATAAATGGTTATTTTTGAATTGTACGTGTTTTTATCATTAATCCAACCTTCCCGAATTGTTTGGGGGTGGTAATATTTATACCGAGCATAATTCGTTATATGATCATCTTCTGTAAGGTTGTCTTGGAGTAAAGGTTGAGAATTTGGCCGATATCGGCATATCTATGATTATGTGTGGTGGTAGCATGAAACCTAGGAGAGTTTAGCAGTTACTATTCTAAATCCAGTATAAAAGATACCAGAGTTGTTAGAAAATCAAGAATATGGGTTGTTTCTGTTTTCGGGTTTGGAATTTTTCTATTTCCGGAAATTGCCTTAAAACAATTTGGCAACTTGCCGATTCGTTTTGGAAGCTCAGAACCTATTTAAACTACCTTCATTCTACACTCACAAACCACACTACACCCCACCATCATCCCTCACCTTTCACTCCAAGCTTTTCCTTCTTTTTCCTCTTAAATTTCTGCTTCAGCACTTACGAGTGCACCTGCGCCCTAGACACTGCCAAAAATTTTTATCAGAGCACGACCTGCTCCCAAGTTGAGCGCGACTCGCACCCAAACACTGTAACTCCTAAAACATCAGAGCGCGACCTGCGCCCAAATTAAGCGACTTCGTGCCCCAAACTTTGTAACTCAAAAACTTAGGAGCGCGACGCGCTGAGTGAAAGTGAAGCACCCGTGCGCCCCTCCCTCCGTGAACACGAAAATTTCCAATTTTCTGAGGGTTGTTCCAGGATTTTTGGAGCTATTCAAAAGAGTAGTTGAGATGACATCTCCTACAGTCATACCTGAACAGTCTTTCGAAGACGTGTTGGGAACCGATACCTATGGAGCATCGTTCCGCGAGCGGATCGTCGCGATTAGGATAAGCCATCCATCGGTAAGTGATGACGATTCATATTCAACACAGCTTACTGCTTATTTCTACGACCACTTTAGTTTCTATTGTAATCAGGATGGAGAACAAGAATTCTCTGTCGTAGTCAATGACACGACACTAGAATTCAATAAATATGTGGTAGCTTTACTTTCGGGATTACTAATACCTGATCCTATTCACACATGGGGATATATGACCGATAATGCATACCTTTATGATTATACATATTTCCATGAGTATTATGGGGGAGGGGTATTTCGAGTAATGGACCAAGGGCGATATAGCATTGCCCTTGGTAGCCTGTCCCTAAATGTAGGCACCACCATGTTATTCATCCTGATGAATATTTTAGGGGAATGGCAGTTCACTTATGCAAACAGTACTGCTGGTGACATTTTCCTCGCTTTAGCTGAGGGACGTCGCCGATATGACATTCCTCGAGTTTTAGTCCCTAGTCTTAAGAGAGCCCAAAGCATGAGGCGTAAGTATCTTCTTATGCCTGTTTTGGTAAGCCACATCATATGTAGTTGTTTACCTGTATTCGCTCATTGTGAATTATGACTTGGCCGGGATGGCAGGTGCAGCCTCATTTGGTCGCCCTGTACATCCCATCAGACATAATAACACTTAACAGGTTAGCATTAGTAGATGATAAATGGCGGCAAGTTTGGCAAGTTATAATGGCCTGGCAGGATACAAAAGAACCTCATCTCTTTGATGAGGAGGAGGATGTTTAAGCGGGAGATAAGGTAAGTTTTTAGTTTTGTTATTGTCTGCTTATGTTCCAAGCAAGTTAATTATGTTAACCCCATAACAGGTGGAACTCTTATAGAGTTGCGTCAGTTTTTTTTTATTATTTATTTCCTATATTAGTATGTTCTAACCTTGTTTTGCAGATTTTCCAGAATTTCACGCGTTTCCATGGTATTTTTCTACCCTCTTTATTTAAATGCTTTGAGGACAAAGCATGCTTCTTGTTTGGGGGCATAGAAACACATGTAATTAAGGCATCTGTTAGGATATAGATATGTATAACATGCATTTGTTTTCAAGTTAAAAATTTCAAAAATATAAATAAATAAGTTTATGTTATACACTTAGGAATATTGGTATTGTTTTCTTTCTCTTTGCTCTTAACAATCTGGAAGTCTCACGTAGCTTTTACATCAGAATAATTGTTAGAAACTTAGGTTAATATGTAGGTAATAATCTTTGCATCTATCTATAAATATATTACATGAGTATCTATGATTGTTAGCGATAAGTTTTGAAATCTAGGCTAGAGTACTTATTCTACAAATCTTGTGAGAATATAGCCTAAAAAGCCTTATATGAGCTAAAACATTTGAGAAATGACACAAGGGAGAAGTAAAATCCGGGATAGAGAAATCACACGTCCACTTGCTTGATCACTATGCCATATCCTAAAGCGAGAATTTAGGCCCTCTTTGGATCGATATAGCCAGAAATTCAAACCTATGAATTATTTTCCGCTAGTAAGCCCCTCCGAGCCTTTCTTTAGCCTTCCATAAACCACAATTCCTTTACCCTATTACAAAAACAAAACAAAATAAAAAATTTAACTTACCCAATCTAGAATAAGCCTGAGAATAGAATGAGTGAAGAAAGAAGAAGAGAAAAACCTGTGTAAACAAAAATTAGTTAGTTGCTTCCGAAAAAAGAAAAGAAGTTTCCATCCAAGGAAAAGAAAAAAAATAAATAGAAATAAATAAAAACTCCAAAAATAGAATAAAAGGGAGTCAAAAGCCAAAGAAAAGAAAAGGAAAAATATGGCTAAGGAGGGAAACAAAGTGTAGAAGCAAAAGAAAATAACAAGGTTTTCTCTAAGTTACATAATATAAAGACTCTATTATCTCAGACTTGTCCTTTTGAATATCCATTTCCTTTATTCTTAAACCATCTCCTAATCCCCGTAACACCTAATAAAGACCTCTAGCTCAATTAGGAATAGGTTAGTGTGATAGTAAGTGGCAGATGTGTTTGATCGACTCCGACTTCCTTGTTGTCATTGAGATTGTAAGGTAAAGTGTGCCCATCGCGACAATCGGAGTATTAAACTTGAGCGGAAAAATCAGAGTGGTTTTCGTCTTGACATTTATGTGAGGACCTACTTAAGGACGCTATTCCAAGTTTTCATAAATGAACCTGCTATGCATTTCATAGTATTACTCATAGTATATATGTTTGTCTCATAGATGATTGATTATTATGCATATATTAGTTTAGGTTTTTGACTTGGTTATTCTTATTCATTTGCTAGTGAGATGTATAGATAGTTTAGACATGAATGACAAAACAATAGTTTTATTTCTTAGTCGTTGTAGTATAGATGAAGTTTGTGAGTACCTTCACTGGAAAACTCTCACGAGGCTATAACTCGTCCACTAGGGAATTCCTAGTGGTTTAAGGCCTTGTTGGATATGGTCAATGCAATCGCGACTCAAAATAAACGAG
Source organism: Coptis chinensis (assembly GCF_015680905.1). Taxonomy (NCBI): domain Eukaryota; kingdom Viridiplantae; phylum Streptophyta; class Magnoliopsida; order Ranunculales; family Ranunculaceae; genus Coptis; species Coptis chinensis. Next base: position 47,006,520 of record NC_141456.1, read on the forward strand.
TAGATAGAACTCCATTTTTGGTCACTTATTCTAATTTCTCATCTTTGCTTGAGGACAAGCAAAATGCTGTTTGGGGGTGGTTTGATAAGAGCCCAAAACTGTAGTTTTAACCCTGTGACAGTCATACTTTTAGACCAATTATGTGAGTAATAATTAAGAGTTAATACTGATTATGTGTTTTTAAGCATTTCAGGCTTCAAAGTCCATTATGTGCAGAAACGTGCCACTTTAGCGAGATAAAGGAGAAAAGGTCGGTTGCTAAGGAGTTCTGTGATTAAAGGCCAAGATTCAAGAAGACAAAGCCTTTCTAAAGCCCGGTCAAAAGCTGAAAAGTCGATGAGGGCAAAAACATCACTCAAAGACAGCAGAACTTCCGAAGGCCGTATCTTTGGACTCAGACCTCGGCATTGGGCCTACCTTTTGTCAAAACGACCGGCTCGGAAAGAGCTTTCCAATGGTCTAAGCCTTGGCCCAATCAGAGAAGCAGAAGTGGACAAAAAGTCTGTTGAAGCCAACTGCAGCTGAAGAGGCCTTTTTGGACTGAAAGAATTGGGTTTTGGGCCTGATTCTCTGGCCCAAAACATGGCTCCAACCCCATGCACGATATTTGGATCTGAACATATAAAAACAAAAGCTTAGCTCTTTGTTAATGATAGCTAGTTAGACCTAAAACAATAGATAATTCTAGATCTAGTTTTCATAAAATAAATTAAGTTTAGTTTAAATTCAATTCTTGTTTTAGATTAAACTCTTAGAATCATTGTTCTTCATTAGTGTTGATAAATAAAATAGCTAGTTTATTAATTTCGATTTTTGTCATTTCAATTTATAGATCTAATTTTAATTCTTGTTGAGTATCATTTTTGAGTTGTTAAATTAGATTGAAGTATTGTTAGTTAAATTAGCCAAGTAGAATTTTGGTATGATGTTTAGTTTTAAATCAATGGGAAATGATAGTGGTATGAATCAAGGCTAAACCTCCATTAGAGGGGTTGAAGAAGCCTTGATGACGCTTGATCTTTGTTAAACTTAGAAATCGTCGTGATAATTATTCCACTCTAGAAACGATTAATTCACCATGAGAATGGGTTTAATCGCTCACATGCTAGTTATGAATTGGTAGAAATGCCATGTATAATTAGGGATTAGAATTACTATTTTGATATGCTAAGCATTCAATTTGGATCACGACGAGTCTTTGTTAGTAGGATTAAGTCGAGTTAAGGTGGATTCAATTCCCTTTAATTCTTTATCTAGATTCAAATCCTTAGCATTCTCTCTTTTCGTTATTCGTAACTTGTTAATTTAATTCACCTCGTAGTATAGAATTCCCCTCGTAAACCTCTCATTAGACTTAAGACCGATTAGTTAACTATGAAATCATTCTATGCTAGAGAACTAGGAGTGGAACGAATTTGTTACTCCACTCTATTTCGATAGAATTGAGAGTAGAAAACTTGATAAATATAGACTCGTAATAAGTTTTAGTTTACTTACGTTTTGAGTTTTATCGTTCATTTCGTAGGTAAACTATCATTTTTATCATTTATTAGGGATGACCCCTACCTCTTTAAGTATTGTTTCCCGACTGGGAACTCACCGACTTGTTATCTTTTCGTCATGAGCAATCTTGCGGAGATCATTTCAGTGGGAAGAAAACTGCGGCCAAGGTTTTACAATGTGGTTTTTACTGGCCTACCCTTTTTCGTGATGCACATGAACATTACATAGCTTGCATTCGTTGTAAGCACCTAGGTCAAATTACCCAAAGCAATATGATACCCCTAAATCCTATCTTAATTGTGGAATTTTTTTATGTTTGGGGCATTGATTTTATGGGACCCTTCCCTATTTCTCAAGGTTTTCTCTACATCCTAGTCACTGTAGAGTATGTGTCGAAATGGATTGAGGCACTCACATGTTGCTCAAATGACCATAAGACTGTCGTAAAATTTGTAAAGGAAAATATTTCTCTCATTTTGGTGTTCCCAAAGCTATCATCAGTGATGGGGGTACACATTTTTGTAATAAAATTTTTGGGTTTTAATGAAAAAATATAGGGTTACTCACAAAGTTGCTACTCCATATCACCCACAGGCGAGTGGCCAAGTGGAAGTCTCGAACAGAGAGATAAAGTTCATTCTGGAGAAAATTGTCAATCCATTAAGAAAAGACTGGTCTCTCCGCTTATCGGATACCTTGTGGGCATACCGAACAACATTTAAGACACCTATAGGGATGTCTCCTTACCGCATCGTTTTTGGAAAACCTTGTCATCTGCTAGTAGAACTTGAGCATCGTGCCCTATGGGCCATCAAAAGCCTCAATTACAATATCAATGCGGCAGGTGAGAAGCAAAAACTGCAATTAAATGAGCTTGAGGAGATTTAGAGTAATGCTTACGATCTCTTGAAATCCTACAAAGCTAATATGAAAAGAGTGCACGACAAGCACATTTTGCGAAAAGATTTCAAAATTGGCCAAAAAGTTTTACTGTATAACTCCAGATTACACATTTTTCCTGGTAAATTGAAAACACGATGGTCTGGTCCTTTCATTGTGTCAGCTGTGACCCATTATGGGGCAATCTCTTTGTTTAATCCATAAGATAACAGTGACTTTCAAGTAAATGGACAACGCCTCAAACATTACCACGAGTTACGCTCCTCAACTGTTGAACAGACTCTTCTTCAGGATCCGGTCTACATAGACTAGATGTTTCATTTGGTGTACTCAATCTTGTTTCTGTAGAGGGTATGCCATTTTTGTAGCCGGGCCATCTTCTATTTTATGCTCTCAAAAGTTCTTTGAATCATGTGGTTACAAGCGCCAGAGCCGTAGTCTATGAAAACTCTATTTCAGAACTGAGTATAAATGTCTTCTACAACACAAGCAAACGTTCCTGTAGGTAAACAATGGGTACCAAAAATTTCACCTCCTTCCTTCTTTTCCCTTTTCTACTCTTTGCTTCACGAACTTCAGCTAATCATTTGGTGTAAGTCTCACTCATCATGAATAGGTAATGGTTATAGTACTTTTGCTCATAAACGACGTGCGCGAAGGATGGGGTGGTGTATGCATTGTCAAACACCTTCCTATCCAGGTCTTGACTTCCTATCTAATACTAGCCAGTATAAGGTGTACTTTTGTCTGACACCAGCTGTGCAGGATAAACTTCGTTGACGCGCCATTTCTCCCACGGGTTGGGAATCATCTTGAAAATCTGACGTTAAAAGACTCGCAAACGTCTTGAGAATCTGATGTTAAAAGACTCAATTCGTCTTGAGAATCTGACGTTAAAATACTCACCTTGTAGATATGTATATATTGTTCCCTTTGCATTAAGTTGTGCACATATATTGCTAGAATGTGGCATACTTGGAACACGTACGAGCAATGGATTCCACCATACCAACCCCTAGAATTGGTTACTTTGAGTTCCCTTTGGGGTGGTTTGAGGATTCCAGGATGGTACCGTCCTTCCCATAACCCCATAATACATAAAGGTAAAGCCACAGTCTGGCTGGATTGGGTTCACTCCAGAGCCGACATGACAGTTGCCTATGAATTTAGATGGTGACTCTTCTCGACATCCAGTGTTGTTCACATTAGTCTCCCTTGTATAGAAATAAAAACTTTGTTTATAAATAAAACACCCCTCCTCCTTTTCAAAAACTCTTGTGACGTTTGAGAATGACTCATATAATTGGATGAAATTTTTTGTGCCAATCATTTTGATAGCTCATTTATCCAATTCAGAGTCCGAACGAGTTGTGGGTGAGCGTTTATATTTTTTTAGGCTTAAATTGGGCTTTAGGCTTGATTTGGGGTTGGGAAAATTTTTGGACGTAACCAAATCTCATATTCTCGGCCTATTTAAACCCGAGACACCCAACCACAAGCGTCACAATTCCAACCTTCGTCTTCCCCAAAATCCAGATCTTGTTCCCTCACGATTTAGTCTCGCACGAGACAAGCCCACGTTAAACCCAAGTCTCGCACGAGACCCCCATAACTCATAATCGGTTTCCCTTCCGTCAGCAACTCCCAATTCTCCCCCTCATCTCAAATCAATATCCATCCTCTTCATACAATCACCAATGGCCGGAAACAGGCGAATTTCTGTGGAGAAAATTTTTGGAGCTCTATTTGAAAAATGGGATGTTTGCTCCATTCTTTGATATGGAAATACACTCTAGAGGATGGGAATATTTGTTATATGCCAATGGTGGGCTCTATTCAACAGATTTGGTGTTGACATTTTACAACAATGGGAGCTTTAATGGCGACCATTTTTGGGTCACCATCGACGGTGTGCGCCGTGAAGTCACACCCTCTTTGATATCGAATGTAATGGGCATACCTATGGTCTACCATGTGTTGACTCAGCAGCAGTCTGTGTATCCATGGACTTACGACCTAATACTTGACACGCTAATCGAGGGCAAATACAATATGGATGGGAAATGTGCGTATCAGCGCTCGGTGCGACGGAACCAGCTGGCTGGGACAGAACGTCATTGGCACCTCGAAGCCATCGGACATCAACAAGACATTTCTCCACCTACTCTAGATCCTCCAGGAGTGCAAGGGTAACTTCTGCATAGTCACCTTTCTTTTTGATATCATTACGCATGCCACCCTCAGGTCAGCCCTTCTTGTTGTTCTTGTAACGGAAGTTATGATTAATTTAGGTTTCCTGTCTGCCACCCAGTTAATACCTATGCCACCATATGAGAATATGCTTGTTTTCAAGAAATGTATACTGGCCCCATGGGAACCCAAAACACCAATGGCAGCTGAGCACGCTAACGTAGGTCCATCTCACCCACCCTTCTTTGATGAGACTGCTATGAGTAAGATGAGCCATCCGATGGATACCCTACGTGCTATGAACAGTGGCATGAGAGACATGTACACTCGCCAGGTATCGATGAAACATACCATGGGCGAGTTAAGGACGAATATGACCACTCGCCACGAGTCGGTGATAGACAACATAGGCGAATTTCAGCCGAAAATGCGAACTTCCATGAATACATTTCAGGATCACATGACTACTTGCCAAAACCAGTTCCAGCGAATGCTCATGGCAAACTAGCACCAGTTTCAAGCTCAGGTGATGGATACTCTAGGCGATATCCAGGAGCAATTAGCCTCTATGGGAGCTCGTACTGCACGCCGTCGCAGGACTCCTGGTTCTTCTTCTGCAGCCCTTGAGGATTCTCAGTAGACAGTTTATTTTCTCGGTCTTGTATATTATTTATGTCGGATATTTTATTTACGTGTTTGCATTTTAATTTTCAAACCAAGGATGTCTGTTATTTCCTAAATTTTCCAAAATTTCTTCCTTGTTTAATATATTAGTTATCTCCAATATTATATTATATAGGTAGAAACATATATAATAATATATATAAAAATATATACGTATATATTTTCGATGTCACACTTAACGGGAAATTTTACTGTCAACTAACGTTTTGCAAAACGGTCATGAAAACGCACCAAAAAAGGGTCAGAAAATGGTCATGAAATCGCATCCAAAAAATGGTTAGAAAACGGTCATTAAATCACATCCAAAAACGGTCAGAAAATGGCTCATTTTCTTTCTATAAATAAGTTCAACACATCCTTCATATTCACTCCTTTCATCTTCTTCCATCTACATTTCTTATTCTAAATATCATTTTAGTTCTTACCAAATTTCAAGTTTCATGGATGCACTAGAAAAGTTTGAGCAGCAACAGATTGAATAAGCTACTGAAGTATTCATGCTCGGTTGTTTTATTATAGTAATGTTGTTAATGTAGCATTTAGTCTTATCTAATATTTAAGTTTGTATTTTATTCCCCGTGTCATTATGGTGTGTTTTCACATCTCTGTACATTGTTATATCATATTGTGATATTATATCTACATCTTCCTTGTCCTTCTACTTACGCTAGTTTACAAAAAAAAAGGGGCACTCATTGTAATCACATGCCCCATTCTTCCCATCCACACTACATCCACTTGTGTGCCATGTTTCAGAAGATACACGTGGTGTAACTACCCTGTGACACCTCGATTTGTATTTTCTGCATCTTTGGATTGGTGCCTATTTATAGCAAGGATAGAAACCTCTAAAATCCAACTTCCCTTTTCCACTAAATTTTCTTCACCACTCCATCTTTAAATGGCCCTCACTCGAATTTTCGTGCCCGAGTAAAATTTTATGGAAAATTTCCAAAACGATATTTTTCATCCTTTTTTTGACACAGAAATTTTACATCGAGGATGGTTCCCTCTATTACATCATAAGCAGGCATTTTTTTTACAGAGAATTGGTCTTGCTATTCTATAAACACGGTTATTTCCAAAACGGGCAATTCTTTGTCCATGCAAACGGATGCGAGCGTGAATTGACTATGGAAATCATCTCTAAGGTACTTCAAATTCACATTACGAACCTGGGGGTACACCTTCAGGATTCACCATTCGACAATATCAGCGATTCTTGCAAAGAAACCAATTATTTGTGATCCAATGGCTAGCTCATAATGTGCTCGTCACATCTAAGAGTTCCAAAATAACAAAACCCCTCCTCCATCAACTATGGGTCTTGCAGACAAACTGTAATGATTTGTGCATTATTAAATTTCTATGTAACGCGATCGCACGTGCCAGGAAAAAGGTAGCTCCTTTGCCAACCATTGTGACATTTATCATGATACGTTGGGGTTTTCCTATTACTGCTCCTAATACACCTCTCAGAACAGCTAACATTCGCACCATTCACTCAGTTTGTATGAACGGATTCTGGAATCCCGACGTATAACCATGCCGGTGCAGAAACCGGCGAAGCTTGTTTCGCTGACAACATCTTCACTGAAAATGCAATCCACAACGTATTTAATCCTATGGAAGACCTTTGTTTAATTCACCAAGGACTAATGACATTATACAAATGTCAGAATATTATCATCACTAGTCTTCTTGAATTTCACGACCTGCGGACAATACAAGAAAAGGAACAAGCACAATTCTTGCACAGCCATAACCAGTTCTTGGCAAATCACACCCTCATAATGGAGAACCACGCCCGAGATTTTACCGCACACGAGAGAAAAATGTTGCAACGTCTTTGTTTAACGGATTGACGACATCGAGAATCTTATAAATGGATTTCTCTCACAAAAGGACCCTCGCCGTTACTTGGGCCCATGACACAACTTAGATGTTGCAATTTTATGTTCTTTGTCATTTTCTTTTTAATTTTTAAATATACTGCAATTTTCTTATGGTAAATAAATGTACTTTGTTTTACCTAGTCATTTCCATCGTATTCTCATTTTTAGTTATCTTTGTCTACAGGTGGTACCTTTCTTCACACATCTTCTACAATGGCATCTCCAAAGATTATTCTAGAATAATCTTTCCATTCGTTGTTGAATTCTTGATAAGAGCCCAAAACTGTAGTTTTAACCCCTTAACAATAATACTTTTAGACAAATTATGCGAGTAATAAATAAGAGTTAATGCTGATTACGTGCATTTATGTATTTCAGGCATTAAAGTCAATTATGTGCAGAAATATGTCACTTTGGCGAGATAAAAGAGCAAGGGTTGGTTGCTAAGAAGTTCTGTGATTAAAGGCCAAGATTCAAGGAGAGAAAAAAAAAACCCTTTGTAAAGCCCGGTCAAAGCTAAAAAGTCAAAGTCAACGCGGGCAGAAATAACACACAAAAAGTCAGCAGAACTTTCGAAGACCGTATCTTTGGGCTCAGACCTCGGAATTGGGCCTACCTTATGTCAAAACGACCGGCTTGGAAATAGCTTTCCAATGGTCCTAGTCTTGATCTAATAAGAGGAGTAGAAGTAGATGAAAAGTCTATTGAAGCAAAATCTAGTTGAGAAGGCCTCTGTGGAGTGAAGAAATTGGGTTTTGGGCTCGATTTTCCGGCCCAAAATATAGCTCCTCAGCCCATGCACGAAAATTTGGATCTTGTGTCCTCCATTTCAAGACACAAGACTTAACTCTTAAGCATCCTTAGTTTTAGGTACCAAGTAGCCATTAGAAAATAATTTTTTTTTAGATCTAGATTTAGATTCTATTAATTAATTAGTTTTCATTTACCTTGTTTTTAATTTAGTATTTTAATCAATTGTTATTTCTTCATTAGATTAATAAAGTTAGTTAGTTCTTCGTAATATAGTTTCATTTCAATAAATCATTATAGTTTCAATTCATAGATTGAGTTATTTACCATTATTAGTTTCAATTAAATCTAACAAATTTAGATTTCCATTCGAGTTGAATAAGCAAAGTTATAATCTTTATATCATGTCTTGCTTAAATTTATATATTCATGATAGCATAATGATTCTAGGCTAAACCTCCATTAGAGGGGGTTGAAGAAGCCTTGATGAAGCTTAATTTTTGTTAAGCGTAGAATAGTCGTGATTTCCCATTCCATTCTAAAAAACAATTAGTTCACCATGAGAATGGGTTTAATTGTTTCACATGCTAAATGTTAGTTGGTAGAGATTACCATAAACAACTAGGAATTAGGAAGAACCAATTGTTATGCAAAAACAGTTCAATTTGGATTACAACGATTCTTCGTTAGTAAATTAAGTCGAGTTAAGGTGGAATAAATTCCCCCTAATTCCTTATCATAGATTCCATTTTTCGTAGTTGAATTATCGTATCTCGTTAGTTTAATTTGCATCATAGTATAATTTCATAAAACTCTCATTAACTTTGGATAGATTGATAATCTTAGGAAACGCGAATTCTAAAGAACTAGGAGTGGAACGAATCTTTTACTCCAACTCTATTTCGATAGAATCGAGAGTAGAAAAACTTTGAAAAATAAGACACGAAATCCCAGTTTTAGTTTTAGTTTTACTTGCGTTGAGTTTAATTGTTTATTCGTGAGTAAAACTGTTATTTTATCTTTTATCAAATGGCTCCGTTGCCATCTTAGTTTCCTTTAGAATTGTTTTCGTTAGTATAATTAGTCTTTCCAAAGTCCCATTAAACCTACCCACCCTTGTTTGATTCTAACTGTGGTCGTCCGTTTCAGAACTGAAATTTTCCTCTCAGGATTACACGGAGCGCGGCCGCGCCCTTGGTAGGCTAAATTGGAGTGCCACCCGTGCCCAAATCGTTGGACATCAGTGAAGTACAGAGCGCGACCGTGCCCTTCGTAGGCAAACTCAAAGCGCCACCCACGCCCCAAATCACTGGACCTCGATCTTGACCGTAGCGCGACCAACGCCCTCCCAAGGCTTAACCAGAGCGCGCCCTGCTCCCTCTTCTGAAAACGCCCGATTTCCGCAGGTTATCTCAAACTTCCATTTCTTCAAGTTATTCAGTGTTTCTAACTTGTTATATACATTGAGCTCGCGTAAATAAGATGTTATTCATAAGCAAAGCAAGGAGACTTTCAGGTACTTTTTTCTTCCACACCTTGCATCTCCTGTTAGAGGTTCATACTAGCATATCAGGATTGTTTGGAGTGTTGTCGTGTTTAGTTAAGATTGGTTTTAGCCTTGCATGAGATTAAGATCAGGCCGAAGAAAAATGCCTAACGTAATCAACTGGCAACGTCAACAAACACGCCTTTCTAGTATACCACTCACTACACCTCTAGCTAATATACCACACACAACACCTGAAATAATGGCTGGAGAAAGAGAGTCTCCTCTCTCTGACTTTTACGAAGCCTTTAATGATAGCCCAAAATCTTTCATCGTTCTATCAGACCTAGTGGGGGATTTCCGAATCCCCCCAAATATATTTAATTTGTTACCCGTTTTTCATAGGTTAGACAATGAAAAACCTTATCAGCACATGCATAGGATTGACCAAGTCCTTACTACATTCCACCATCCTACGGTTGCTACTAAACAAATTAAACTAATGGTTTTTCCTTTCACTTTAGCCGATAAGGCGGCGCCTTGGTTAACTGCCCAAGCGCCTAATTCTGTGGACTCGTGGGCCAAACTTGTTCAACTATTTATGGAACATTGTTACCCACCACTGAAGACCGATGAAATGCTTTCCAAGATTCATTTTTTTCGATAGAATCCTTATGAATCGTTTTCAGAGGCTTGGAATAGTTTCACCGATTTTTTATAGAGTGTCCACACCATAACCTCGCGAAAGACACGTTAGTTCGTGCCTTTTTCAAGGGACTATTACACCACCACAAAGAGGTGCTTGACATAATGAATGGGGGTAGTTTCCTCAGTAAGGGAGCCTCATAGGCTTATAAATTTTTAGAAGACCAAACTAAACGTAATAATAACTTGGGGGTAGTGACGATATCTCCCGTTCGCTAGTTCTTCTACAACAGTTAAGGCTGCTGGTATGTTTGAGATGAAACCCGATCCTGAACTTAAAAATTTAATCGAATCTCTCACTAAAAAGGTAGAGGCTATTTCTGTTCAACAAAAGTCTATCCCCGTCAAGAATGTCAACTCCAATCCATGTAATTTTTGTTTGAGTCCTGAACATTCCAACTCCTATTGTCATCTAGCTTATGAACAACAAACATCACAACAAGACAACGTTTACTTAATTAATAGTTATCCTATTCCTAACGCCCCTTAGAGACAACATCCCAACTTCAGTTGGAGAAATAATCAACAAGTAACACCTCCAGGGTTTAATAATTAAAATGGTATGCAAGAAACGATTATAACCAAGCTCCACTACGACAAGGACAAGATCAGGGTAATTATAATAATTATAACAATAATAATTATAATGGAAATAGAGGTATCGTTCCGGTTAATAATAATAACTATCATAACCCACCCACTAATAATCAACGTGACATAGTTCCTGTCACACAACCTGTAACAACTACTCCTCCACAATCGGATCGTTTTGATGCCTTTATGCAATCTTAACAACAGATTTTACAAGCCATCCAACTTTCCTTATAGCAGTTAGCACAAAAGAAAGTACAACCCAAAGGTGTGTTTCCGGGTAAAGCAATACCTAATCTTAAAACAACAAACACAGCCTTTGAGGTAAACGGTAATACTAGTACGGAAAATGTAAACATAGGTGAGCTAAATGCCATCACCACTCTCCGTTCTGGCAGAGTGGTTGATAACAATGTAAATATGCCTATAGTTACCCCACAAGTAGTCCCTACAACGGAGATTGAACTAGATACCGAAATAGAAACTGAAGAGCCTACCCCTGTAGAGGTACCATTTAAACCACAACCTAAGAAACCAAAAAGCCAAGGTTAGACATCCAGTTGATCCATACGCTAAATATAGAGAGAAACCACCATTTCCCCAGAGATTAGCTATGTTAAACAAGGATACAAACTATGACGAGATTAGGGAAGTTTTCAAAAATCTAACGATAAACCTACCCTTTCTCGAAGCAATTAAAAAATTACCTCACCACGCTAAGTTTCTTAAAGAGTTATGCACGACTAGGCGTAAGACAAATATTCCTAAAGACGCCTTCCTAACTGAACAGTTTCCAACTTTATCATAACACAATGGAATCGTTAAGTACAAGTACCCTAGTCGTTCTACTGTACAATGCACCTTAAGAGATTCCCACACGACCACTGCTTTATTAGACCTGGGGGCGAGTGTTAACTTACTCCCGTATTATATATACAAACAAATAGGTCTACAAGAGATGCAACCTACTAAAATGATGTTGCAATTAGTGGATCTGTCTATTAAGTATCCTAAAGGTGTGGTTGAAAACGTGCTTGTTAAGATTCAAGATTTCTACTACCCTGCTGATTTTGTTATCCTCGATACACAAGTCGTTAACGACTCTGTTCTGATCATCTTAGGGCGTCCCTTCTTGGCAACTACCAACGCGCTTATAAATTGTCGCTGTAGTTCGATGTCCTTGTCTTTTGGCCATCTTTCTATTGAGGTAAATGTTTTTAAAATGATGAAACAGTTACCAGATTCGTCTATAGATGGGGAGGTTAGCATGATCGAGGGCTTAGCTCAAGATTATTTTAATAACATGTTTCCAGAAAACCATATGCATAAATTCCTTTCCATTGGAAGTTCAAATTTTGTCGACGACTCTTACATAGAGGAAGTCAACACCATCTTTGAGTCTACACCTATCGTAGACCCTTCTGTTGCTCCATCTACTGAGTTTAAAGACTTGCTGCCTAAGCAAGTATTCATTACTCAAGATGAGGACCCTCCAGAAGCATTTATCGACATTCCAGCCACCCCGTTGCTTAAACCTCTTCCTTCTGAGTTAAAATATATTCAACTTAATCCAGACAGTAGTCATCCGGTAATTATATCTTCTCTGTTATCTAAGGAGGAAAAGACACGTTTGATCAGGGTGATTAGGGAACATCGTTTTGCGATTGGTTGGTCCCTAGCCAACATTAAGGGAATTGACCCTAATGTCTGCAGTCATCGCATCCATTTGGAGGATAACGCAAAGAATTCTTGCGAACCTCAACGTCGCTTGAACCCTACCATGAAAGAGGTGGTCAGGGAAGAAGTCTTACGGTTACTCGATGCGAGTATCATATACCCAATCTCTGATAGTGAATGGGTAAGTCCCATTCATGTAGTTCCTAAGAAATCAGGGATTCCCATGGTACGTAATGCCAAGGGTATATATGTTGCAACGCATGGTCCTGCTTTTTACTATTTTTTAGATGGCTACTCTGGCTATTTTCAAATTATTATTGATATTGATGACCAAGAAAAGACTACCTTCACATGTCCTTTTGGAACATACGCCTATAAACGAATGCCTTTTTGCCTTTGTAATGCTCCTGGTACCTTCCAGTGGTGTATGCTTCATATATTTAGTGACATGGTAGAGCATTTTATGGAAGTATTCATGGATAATTTTTCTATCTATGGAGACTCTTTCACTAAATGCATGTCTAACCTGTCTAAGGTTTTGACACGGTGTAAAGAGAAGAGTCTGGTTTTGAATTGGGAAAAATGTCATTTCATGGTGAAAAAGGGAATCGTGCTAGGTCACATTGTGTTTAGTGATGGCATCGAAGTAGATAAGGCCAAACTAGATAAGATAGCGACTATACCTATACCATGGACTGTCCGTGATATTAGAGCCTTTCTAAGCCATGCAGGTTTTTATAGGCGCTTTATCAAAGATTTTTCAAAAATAGCTAGGCCTTTAACTAATCTACTTTTAAAGGATGCCATCTTTGATTTTAATTTTAATTGTAAATAGGCTTTTGAAACTTTTAAAGCCGCCTTAACCTCTACACCCATTATACAGCCTCCCGATTGGTCTAAACCTTTTGAACTCATGTGTGACGCTAGTGATTATGCTGTTGGTGCTGTCTTGGGACAGCAACTAGATAATATGTCCACTATTATTTATTATGCTAGTAAAATTTTAAACGATGCTCAAAGGAATTATAAAACTACTGAAAAAGAATTATTAGCTGTCGTTTATGCTTTAGATAAGTTTTGTCCTTATTTGGTTGGTTCTAAGACTCTAGTTTACACGGACCATACAACCCTTAGGTACCTTCTCGCAAATAAGGATGCTAAGCAGAGATTAATCCAATGGATTCTTCTCCTGCAAGAGTTCACATTATAAATAAAGGACAAAAGACGGGGTCAAAAATGTAGTTGTCGACCACTTATCTAGACTTACAAAGGACGATGATAGTGATTCTGTGTCCATACCTAACCCTTTTCCTGATGAGCATCTATATGCTATTTTTTCTTCACCATGGTATGCTGACATTGTGAATTTTTTAGCCTCTGATACTATTCTTGCTGATTGGTCACGAAATGAACGTAATAAGTTCTTGGCCAGAGTTAGGCTATACTACTGGGATGAGCCCTATCTTTTTAAGTATTGTGCAGATCAGATTATTCGTCGTTGTATTCCCCAGTGGGAATATAATGAGGTTCTCTCATTCTGCCATGACAAAGAGTGTGGTGGCCATTTTAGTGGTATGAAAAAAGCTACTAAAATTCTTCAATGTGGGTTTTATTGGCCTACTCTTTTTAAAGATGCCCAAGAGCATTGCAAGACGTGTGTTCTTTGCCAACAACTTGGGCGAATCACGAAGTGTAATATGATGCCATTAAATCCAATCATGGTGGTCGAAGTTTTTGACGTATGGGGCCTTGATTTCATGGGTCCTTTTCCGGTTTCCCACAGTTTTATATATATTCTAGTTATCATGGACTATGTGTCTAAATGGATAGAGGCCATGGCTTGCCGTAGCAATGACCATAAGACAGTTGTGTTTTTTGTTAAGGAATACATTTTCTGTCAATTTGGCATTCCTAAAGCCATCATTAGTGATGGTGGAACACATTTTTGCAACAGAGTTGTTGCATCTTTAGTGAAAAAGTATAGAGTTACATATAAGGTAGCACCTCTGTATCATCCACAAACTAGCGGACAAGTAGAAGTTTCTAATAGGGAAATCAAAAAGATCTTAGAAACAACTGTAAATCCTGATAGGAAAGATTAGTCAAAGCATCAATCTGATGCCTTATGGGCGTTTAGGACTACTTTCAAAACTCCTATAGGTATGTCTCCCTTTAAACTTGTATTTGGGAAACCTTGTCATTTGCCCGTTGAATTGGAGTACCGTGCTATGTGGGCTATAAAAAATCTTAACTTCAATTTTGATGAGGCATGTGTCAAGCACAAGTTGCAATTGAATGATCTTGAAGAAATCCGTAGCGATTCTTATGATCTAGCGAAGGATTATAAAGCTAACATGAAACGTGTTCATGATAAGAAAATCTTGCCCAAAGAGTTTGTGGTAGGTCAAAAGGTCTTGCTTTACAACTCCCGTCTACATATTTTTCTAGGGAAATTGAAAACCCGTTGGTCTGGTCCTTTTCTAGTTACTGAAGTCACCCCTTACGGGGCAATCACCTTGGTAAATCCCAAGGACAACAGTACCTTTCAAGTCAATGGCCAACGGTTAAAACATTTTCACTAGCTATTGTCCCCTGATGTAGAGAAAGTCATGTTATAGGACCCTGTCTATGAGGACTGACCTTTGTTGGGGTGTTCTTCATTTTATTTCCATATATTGGTAAGTGCACCATTCAGCTAATCGGGCCCTCCCTATGGAGTGTGTGGCTGTAAGTACTAGATCCTAAGTTCACGTTTAACCTAATTCACGTTTTCCACTCTTGCATGTTTTCTCAATTTTTGAGTCATGTTCCTCTATGGTATGAATTATACATTTATTGCTCTATTGTTTTTCTCTATTAAATATTTTTCATAAAAAAATATAAATAAATTCTAAAATCATAAAAATAGTAATTTAGGAAGTCTCGAGAATCTGACTTTAAAAGACCCACGTTTAAAACAAATTTTCTAAACTCTGTTGTCTAAAACTTGTTTGGGGGTGGGGTGTTCATTTTTCCGTCCTTGATTGCTTAACGTCCTTAGATTTCATTCGTTCGTATAACTTACATCACGCACGCACTTCGAGGCATTTTCCATCTTCTTATACATCACCTATGGTTGGAATACAGTGTTTTATGGATCATTAGATTGGAAATTCTCTCCTGATCATTTTCATATCTCATTTGCATAAATCGAACTGGTAACGAAGCGGCAATTTCAGTTTGAAGTTGCTCAAAAAATCGACAAATTTCGAAAATCGAATTGGGCTTGGTCCCAATCTCGCACGCACGTGCGTCTCCATTTTTCAAACTGAAACAGATTGCAATTTTCTTTTTCATTCTGCCATTAACAAAGCTTCCAAACCCTAGAAACCAAAAAAATAAATAAAAAATAATAAAATAGAAAACCTCAATACACCCATGCCAACAGTTTAAAACAAATTCAAATCTTTTCCAAATCTCTCCCATCACCATCTCCAACAATTTCAACCACCGAAAAGATCCAAAAATCCAAGAATTCGTAATGCCACCTCTCCCACCACGCGACCACCATTGTTTTTTTTAGTGTGGTTGTTTCAAAACTTGTCTCCCTACCTTATTCAAACCCACAAATCCTATCAAAACCCCAATGACTCAAAGACGGAGAATTTTGCCGGAACAAGCTTTTACGGCCGACCGCTTCGCACCGTTTTACGGTGACGAGATGATTAGGAAGGATTAGAATAGGTTGTGGTATTCGACTGATGATTTCTACCACTCCGATTTGGTCAAACAATTCTATAAGAAGAGGGAGTTGGATGGGAATATAATTTTTGTTAAGGTGGTTGGGACGAGGAGAGAAGTATCGAGAGAGTTGTTGGCCAAGATTTTAAGCATCACGTTGGAACGCCACCTCGACACCACCTTGCAGGAACCCCAATATACTGGAGTTCCTGCATTAATGAAAGACACTGTCGTGGAGGGTCAGTACAATCCGAATTCTCATTACGTTTGACAGTCATCTCTGCGAACCAACCAACTGGCTGTAGGTCAGTTGATTGGTAAGAACGTCCTTGGGAAGGACAAAGTCAGCGACATCTGTCTGACATGTCTGCATGTTCTTTGGATATTGTAGATGAAAAGGTATAATTTTTGCATCCTCGAGTTTATTTTAAATGTGATTAGAGGAGTTGGAAAGAGCTTTGCGCCCCTTCCGGTATTGATCACTAAGATCATTCTGTCTTTTAAAGCTGTCACAAAATCTGTTCCTATTATGATAAAATTGCATTCAAATGCAATTATTTATACGGAGTGTATCCAAAAGACTTGGAAGTTTGGGAGGATAGGGTGGTTGATTCGGATGAGGAAATGGAAGATATGACATGTTTGGATGAAGATGCCTTGGAGAGGTGTACTTCGATTTAGAACGCATGTCGGTCTTTGATATCTTGGCGGGCGTCGGCCGTTTTATGGTATTTGTGAAGATGTACGGGATAGGTAGATTATAATTCGAAATAAATAAAAGAACCTTCAGACGAGTTTTGAAATGCTCGAAAAGGGTCAGGAGGAACTCTTGTGTAACATGGAGACACTCTTTCAGCGTCATGATGTGCATTATACAGAGATGAAGGCATAGAGGAAAGCAGCAATGGAAGCACAATACCTGTTCCAAGTAGAGATTCTACGACGCATGCCACCCTTAGGGGGTTCTGTTTCAGATGAGTCTGAGAGGTATGAGCGTCGTCGTCAAAGGACGGATGGCTCAGGGCCATCGGGAACTTAGGCCCAATCCTCTTCTCATGTTCCATCTTGCACCAAGGATGAAATCTAAAAGAGTTTAGAAGTTACTATTCTAAATTAAATCTAAAAGATATTAGGTTTGTTTTAGAATCAAGAATATGGGTTGTTTCCGTTTTCAGTTTTGGAAATTTTTTTGTTTCCGGCAATTGCCTTAAAACTTTTTGGCAACTTCCCGATTCATTTTGGAAACTCAAAACCTATATAAACTTCATTCATTCTCCACACAAAACTCACATCTCTCACTTTCATCTCTCACCTTTCACTCCCAAGTTTTCCTTCTTTTTCTGTTTCACTTCAGCACTCGGCAGCTCGGAGCGCGCCTCCACCTCAGTTGATCGCCACCCTCACCCAAAACATTGTCAGTCCATTTGCTCCTGAGCGCAACCCGCGCCCTACCCAGACCAATTATGAGCGCGACCCGTGCCCAAAACACTGTAAGTCCAAATTCTTCGGAGCGCGACCCGCGCACATACAAGGCTTAGTCAGAGCGCACCTCGCGCCCTGACATCCGTAGGCACAAAAAATCCCAATTTTTTTTTGGGTTGTTCCAGGATCATTCCAGCTGTTGTAGAGAATAGTTTTGTGATGACATCACCTATAGTCTATAGTCATACCAGAGCAGTCTTTTGAAGACTTGTTGGGAAGCGAGACTTATGGACATTGGTTTTGCGGCAGGATCTTGCAGTTAGGATGGAGGCATCTACTGGTAAGTGAAGATGATTTGTATTCACCTCAACTTACTGAATATTTTTACAATAATGTTAGTTTCTACTGTAACTAGGATGGAGAACAAGAATTCTCCGTCGTGGTTGATGACAGGCCACTAGAATCAATAAGTATTTGGTAGCGTTAGTGTCAGGATTACCAATACCTGATCTTATTCACACGTGGGGATATATAACCGATAATGCATACCTCTATGACTATACATATTTCCATGAGTATTATGGGGGAGGGGTGTTCCGTATAATGGACCAAAGGCATTATAACATAGCCCTTGGTAGCCTGTCCCTTAATGTAAGCACCACCATATTATTCATCCTGATGAATATTTTAGGGGATTGATAGTTTACTTCAGCAAATAGTACCGCTAGTGACATTTTCTTTGCTTTAGCTAAGGGACGTCAGCGATATGACATTCCCCGAGTATTAGTGGCTAGTCTTAAGAGAGCCCAAACCTTGAGGCATAAGTATCTTCTTATGCCTGTTTTGGTTTGCCGCATCATACACAGTTGTCTACCTGAATTATGTACCCAGTTCACGGATAGGAAAAGGGTTGAAGTCATGAGACCCACCAATTGGGTGGTTCGTTCAATATGAGTTATGACTTGGCTGGGATGGCAGGTGTAGCCTCATTTGGTAGCCCCTTACACCCCATCAGACATAGTAACACTCGACAGGTTAGCACACGTTGGTGAGACACGAAGGCGGGCATGGCAAGTTATCATGGCGTGGCAGGATGTGAAGGAACCTCATCTCTTTGGAGAGGAAGATGAGGAGGATGATGCTTAAACACGAGAGTTAAGGTAAGTTTTTAGTTTCAGTTAGTGTCTGCTTACGTCCCAAGCAATTTGATTCTTGTTAACCCTATAACGGGAGGAACTCATATAGAGTTGCATCTGTTTTTCTTTTTCTATATTAGTATGTTTTAACCTTGTTTTGCAAATGTTCCAGAATTTCTCTCGTTTCCATGGTATTTCTCGACTCTTTTTATTTAAATACTTTGAGGACAAAGCATGCTTCTTGTTTGGGGGGCGGGGCATAGAAACACGTGTAATTAAGGCATCTGTTAGTATATAGATATGTATAATATACACTTCTTTTCTAGTAAAAATTCAAAAATTTCAAAAATATAAATAAAAAGTTATGTTATACACTTAGGAATATTGGTATTGTTTTCTTTCTCTATGCTCTGAATAATCTAGAAGTCTCACGTAGCTTTTGCATTAGAATAATTTTGATAAACTTAGGTTAATATGTAGGTAATAATCTTTGCATCTATCTATAAATATATTATATGAGTATCTATGATTGTTTGGTAGTAAGTTTCTGAAATCTAGGCCAGAGTACTTATTCTACAATATAGCCTAAAGCCTTATATGAGTAAAACATTTGAGAAATGACACAATGAAGAAGTAAAATCCGGATAGAGAAATCACACATCCACTTGCTTGATCACTATACCATAGCCTAAGCGAGAATTTAGGCCTTCTTTGGATCGATATAGCCAAAAATTCAAACCTTAGGAAATTATTTTCCGCTAGTCGCCCCTCTGAGCCTTTCTCTAGCCTTTCATAAACCGCAAATCCTTTACCCTGTTACAAAAACAAAAAAAAAATCAGCCTACCCATTCTTTGAATAAGTCTTGGAATAGAGATGAAGAATAGAAAAGAGAGAGACCTTTGAAATCAAGAAATTGTTAGTAGCTTCAAATAAGAAAAGAAAGTTTCCATCCAAATAAAAAATAAACAAATAAATAAATAATAATAATAATAAATAAATAAATAAAAAAAAAAAAAAAGTTAGAACTCCAAAAATAGAATCAAATGAATCAAAAGCCAAAGAAAAGGAAAAATATGGCTAAGGATGGAAACAATGTGTGGAAGCAAAAGTAAAGAACAATGTTTTCTCTAGTTATATAATATGAAAACTCTATTATCTCAGACTTGTCCTTTTTGAATATCCATTTCCTTCCTTCTTAAACCATCTCTTAATCCCCACAGCACCTAATAAAGACCTCTAGCTCAATTAGGAATAGGTTAGTGTGATAGTAAGTGGCAGATGTGTTTGATCGACTCCTTCCTTGTATGTCATTCAGATTGTAAGGTAAAGTGTGCCCACTACACACTGGAGTAGTGAAACTTGAGCGGAAAAATCAGAGTGGTTTTTGTCTTGACATTTATGTGAGGACCTACTTAAGGACACTATTCCGAGTTTTCATAAACGGACCTGCTAGTGCATTTCATAGTATTACTTATTGTATATATGTTTATTCATAGATGATTGATTATTATGCATATATTAGCTTAGGTTTCAACTTGATTATTCTTTATTCATTGCTAGTGAGATATATAGATAGTTGAGGCATGAATAAGGAAACAATAATTTTATTTCTTAGTCGTTGTAGTATAGATGAAGTTTGTGAGTACCTTCACTGGAAAACTCTCACGAGGCTATAACTCGTCCACTAGGGAATTCCTAGTGGTTTAAGGTCTTGTTGCATATGGTCAATGCAATGGCAATCGGCGAAACTAGAGTAGTTAGAATTCCATTTTTGGTCACTTATTCTAATTTCTCATATTTGCTTGAGGACAAGCAAAATGCTGTTTGGGGGTGGTTTGATAAGAGCCCAAAACTATAGTTTTAACCCCTTAACAATAATTCTTTTAGACCAATTATACGAGTAATAAATAAGAGTTAATGCTGATTATGTGCTTTTATGTATTTCAGGCATTGAAGTCAATTATGTGTAGAAATGTGTCACTTTGGCGAGATAAAAGAGCAAGGGTTGGTTGCTAAGAAGTTCTATGATTAAAGGCCAAGATTCAAGGAGAAAAAAAGAAGCCTTTGTAAAGCCCGGTCAAAGCTAAAAAGTCAAAGTCAACGCGGGCAGAAACAGCACACAAAAAGTCATTAGAACTCCAAAGACCGTATCTATGGGCTCAGACCTCTGAATTGGGCCTACCTTATGTCAAAACGACTAGCTTGGAAAGAGCTTTCCAATGGTCCAAGCCTTGATCCAATCAGAGGAGCAGAAGTAGATGAAAAGTCTATTGAAGAAAAATCCAGTTGAAAAGGCCTCTGTGGATTGAAGAAATTGGGTTTTGGGCTCGATTTTCCGGCCCAAAACATGGCTCCTCAACCCATGCATGAAAATGTGGATCTTGTCTCCTCCATTTCAAGACACAAGACTTAACTCTTAAGCATCCTTAGTGTTAGGTAGCAAGTAGCCATTAGAGAATAGTTTTTTTTTTTAGATCTAGATTTAGACTCCATTAATTAATTAGTTTTCATTTACCTTGTTTTTAATTTAGTATTTGAATCAATTGCTATTTCTTCATTAGATTAATAAAGTTAGTTAGTTCTTCATAATATAGTTTCATTTCAATAAATCATTATAGTTTCAATTCATAGATTGAGTTATTTATCATTTTTAGTTTCAATTAAATCTAGCAAATTTAGATTTCCATTCGAGTTGAATAAGCAAAGTTATAATCTTTATATCATGTCTTGCTTAAATTTATATATTCATGATAGCATAATGATTCTAGGCTAAACCTCCATTAGAGGGGGCTGAAGAAGCCTTAATGAAGCTTGATTTTTGTTGTTAGAATAGTCATGATTTCCCATTCCATTCTAGAAAACAATTAGTTCACCATGAGAATGGGTTAGATTGTTTCCCCTGCTAGATGTTAGTTGGTAGAGATTACCATGAACAACTAGGGATTAGGAAGAACCAATTATTATGGGAAAGCAGTTCAATTTGGATTACGACGATTCTTCGTTAGTAAATTAAGTCGAGTTAAGGTGGAATAAATCCCCCCTAATTCCTTATCATAGATTCAATTTAGCATTTTGTAGTTGAATTATCATATCTCGTTAGTATAATTTGCATCGTAGTATAATTTCATAAAACTCTCATTAACTTTGGATAGATTGATAATCTTAGGAAACGCGAATTCTAAAGAACTAGGAGTGGAACGAATCTTTTAGTCCAACTCTATTTTGATAGAATCGAGAGTAGAAAAACTTTGATAAATAAGACACGAAATCCCAGTTTTAGTTTTACTTGCGTTGAGTTTAATCGTTTATTCGTGAGTAAAATTGTTATTTTATCTTTTATCAATTCTCCTACTTATGGACATCTTCTCAAAGACTTCATCACACAAGTTGGTTGGAAATCCTTGATACTACACCCTGAGCAGACATACTCTCCAGGTTTGGCAACTTATTTTTACAATGATATGGAGGATCTACTTGCTGATGGTTTCGTGTTGAACGGATTTGTAATCCTTTTTGGTAACACCCGCCACCCTTTTTACGAGCCAGCAGTTGCTATGGCTTTGGACCTTCCTCCTTTTTAGCCAGACATCCCCATTCAATACATGATACAAAACAACTTTAATGACTATTCTTGGGAAGATTTCGCCGCCAGTTATGGGATGGCCTAGCCCAAGTCATTGAATGTGCAGAAGTAGGTCGATGGCCAGACAACACTATTCCACTAGCCAGTATAACCATGAATGTTGGGACTGCCATGTTGTTTATTCTTCTAAACATCATGGGGGATTGGCATTTTTCCACTACCTCAAAATTAGCTTGTAAGACGTTCCATGCCCTAGCCCAGCAACATACCACCTTCGACATCACATACCTAGTAATTGAAAACCTTAAGAGAGCTCGGTCTTTTAGGCAGCACTATATCACTTTGCCAGTTACAGCATGCAGGATAATGAGGATGCACTTCCCACAGTTTGTAGCCACTTTTCATGACTGGGTAAAGGTAGACTCTATGTGTCCAACAAACAAGACAATTCATTCTTTGCGATTTTGGGTCTGGCGGCGCCCTGCAAGGTATCTAAAGAAAGTTCGTTGTTTCCATGATGACGATAACATGATAGCTCATCTGGACACTTCAAGAAAAAGGAAGTGGAGCGAAGTCTGGAAGACTATGATAGATTGGCGTGACGCAAAGGAATGACATTTCTATAAAGATGAAGCAAGGATGAACCTACCCCTAGTTCGTAATTGGTGTAATGTGAGTTGATGTACATATTTGTCTTACGTTTTGATGCAAAAAAAATAAATAACCTAACAGTGTGCTTTCACTTTTAGGATGTATAATATATAGTGTGTTACCATAAATTTCTATGGAAGATGTCAGCTATATTTTTGCTCAAAGCCTCTCAGGTATATTCTTTCTTCCTCTTGACACTTTGAGGACGCAAAGTCCGACTGTTTGGGGGTGGTGAGAACCTTTCGCAAAAATTAAGCATGCATAGTTGTATATAGTTTAATTTTATGTCTAAATAAACGTATTTAGTGACAAAGTCTCGTTTCCTTTTCTGTGATGAAAAATATTTAGAAATCTCACCCTAGCATTTAAATTAGGACTTGTTCTTAGAAACCTAAGTTAATACGTCTGTAATAGTTTTTACAACTTTTCATGAGCATCCATTCATTGACTATCATTAAATGTACACAGCAGTAAGTTTCTAGGACCCACGGTTAGACAACTTAATTTCCATATCCTGTAAGAAAATAACCAAAAAGCCTAAAAATGTGTCATATGTGAGTAATGACACAGAGGAGTAGTTTTTCCTAATAGAGAAGTTCACATGTCTACTTACTTGATCACTACCCGAATCCTAGGCGAGAATTTAGGCTTTCTTTGGATCGATATAGCTAAAAATTCACACCTGTAAAATTTTTACCGCTAGTCGCCCCACTGAACCTTTCATTAGTCCTTTCTATTTCACCAAAAAAATTCATTACCCATCAATTAACCACAAATAAATAAGCCCACCTAGATGATGAATATGAGAAATAGGATGAAGTGCAGAAAAATGAAGAGAAAAACTTGTCACAAATCAAAATCAGTTACCTGCTTTAGAAGAAAAGAAAAATGTTTCCAAAAATCAAAAGAAATATCAAAGTTAGAATTTCCCCCAAAAATCAATTCAAAAGGGAATACAAAAGCTTACAAAAGTCAAGTATGGAAACTCATGTTAGAAGCAGGAAAGAAAATAAAGATTTCTCTAGTATAAATATCTCGAAGACCTTATTCTCTCATACTTATCATTTTTGAATTTTCCATACCATTTTCTTCTACACTACCACCTAAGCCCCATAAAACCTAATAAATACATCTAGCTCAATTAGGAGTAAGGTGGTGTGATAATAAGTAGTAGATATGAATTCTTGACCTCGGCTCCTCTGACTGTCATTGAGTATGTGAGGAACGCGTGTGCCGTTGCATTAATCGGAGTTAGCAAAACTTGAGTAGAAAAATAAGAGAGAAATTATGTTTCGACACATACCTGTGAGAACCTACTTAAGGAAACAATTCAAATGATCCAGAAACGACCCTGCTCATACATTTCATTGTAAAAGATCAATGCATGCATGCTCATATGTAGATGTTTTGATTATTGTATGTATATTCACTTGAATTTCAAAAGAATTAATCCTCGTTTCCCCCGCTAGTCAGGTATATAGATATCTGAGATTAATTAAGGAAACAAGCCTTTGTTACTGAGTCGTTGTAGTATAAATGAAGTTTGTGAGTATCTTCTCTGGAAAACTCTCACGAGGCTATAACTCGTCCACTAGGGAATTTCTAGTGGTTCAAGGCCTTGTTGTATACGGTCAATACAACCGCACTCTGCGAAATGAGACTTAGCTTAGGACAACACATGTTTGTCCACTTATCATTTTAATGTCTCTTCTTTGCTTGGGGACAAGCAAAGTGCTGTTTGGGGGTCGTGTGATAAGCACCCAAAACTATAATACTAAATCTCGTAGAGACATAGTGTTTTGGTCAATTATGTGTTTAATAATCATGAAATAATTATATTTTCGTACTTTTGCAGGTTTTCGTAGTTAACGTGAATATGATGATAAAACATGCATCGAAGTACGGGAATAGTGGAATACTTGAAGTCTTCCCACTCAGCCCCAGTGAAGCCCAAGAAAGCCTGACTAGAGCCAAAGTTTCTAAAGGAACAAAACTAGTGCAGAACGGGTCCACATGTAAAGAAGCAACAAACTTCATAAGCTCACATCTTTCAAACCTGGACACCGACTTCGGCTAGTAATCTACCAGAGCAACCAGGGCGACGAACTCTATGCAAAGACAAAAAGTGATTAAAACGCCAAAATCGGCGCCGCCACTAGACACACCACGTGGACCAACTCTGCGGGCTCAAAAGGCATGACGAGTCAGCATAGGCAGGTGGCAAGTGATGGTCACAATTTTGTGCCACCTTGCAAAAGGAAAAGACACGTACCAATTCAATGTTTTGAATTGAATTGGGCAAAAGGACAAAACATAAGGTTTGGTTTGATATGGGACAAGAAGACAAAAAAAACCAAATTAAAACAGGTCAAGACAAAACTTTGTATTTCAAAGTTTTGAAGGTATCAATTTGAGAAAAGGCCAAGACTTAAATGAGGGGGCTTCATGAGAGGAGACCAGCCTATATATATGGGGGGGGGGGACCTTACCTTTGTTAGTTTTTACTCTCTCCCGTTTTTAGTTTACTTTTAGCCTACATAGTATAGACTATAGTTTGTAGCTTTCATTCCAGTACGTAGTTTACATTCTGTCATTTTCCCTTCCAGCAACTTTAGTACTGTAAGTCTTCTTTCTTAATAAAAGTTATTTCTTTTCAAGTTTAATTTATGTCCTGCATTTACTTATTTATTGTATACATCAAGTTTAATTATTCATCCAATGACCATGAGCTAAACTCCCCCCCTCAGGGGGAGGGTTATGATGCTCGTGTGAGAATCCGGATTAACACACTAATGTTCTAGAATTACTACTTAGGAATTAGGTGTAGATTATACATCCGGTCCCAAAATGATTGAGACTGTCCAAGTTTGGAGTGTTAATGCTCTAGAACAGTCTCGCGAGAGACTCAAAATGTCTCGCGTGCAACTCTATGGGGTCAGACAGCTCTCTGATTTGTCCAGCTGATGTAGAATCGAACCAAGAGCTGAAATAATATTCCAGAGATGAAATATTAGTTCAACTCCTTATGCTAGTGAGATACGCTCAGAGATGCGTGCATTTCGCTAGGGATCGATACTCGACGTCGTCTCAGGTTTGTCTATGAACTCGAGATGGATTAGAGCTGTAGTGATGTGGTAGTATAAACTGTTGAAAATGATTATTGCATGAGTATGATTACCCCTTTCCATGTTTCTCTATCTCTGTTTATTTACGTCGAAATCATCATTATTAATTTATGTTACTTGCATTATCGTTAATTTACTTAAACCAACTAAATAACCTAATATCCTACTCACCAAAAGTTGTAAATCTAGTTGTAAACCTTGCTGAGCCCTAAGGTATGGACGATCGCTTACTCGACCTATCCTACCAAACCCACGTGAGTACGGTAATTAACTTGACTAAACGGACGACTAACGGACTTTAGACTTTGGACTTTGGTCTTCGGACTTTGGACTATGGACCTCGGACTTAAGTAAAACCAAAACATGTAATTAAAGTTTTATCATATATTGACCATGCCGCACTTCGGTACCTACTCGCGAAAAAGGATGCGAAACAGAGATTGTTCCGCTGGATCCTTCTCTTAGAAGAATTCACCTTGGAAATCAAAGACAAGAAAGGAACCGAAAATGTGGTGGCCGACCATTTATCAAGGTTGATTGGTGACATTGATAGTGATTCTGATGTCATCAGTGATTCCTTCCCAAACAAGCATTTGTACTCCATTTTCGCCTCTCAATGGTATGCATATATTGTTAACTACCTAGTTATAGAGGAAGTTCCTTCGTCGTGGTCATGCCCTGATCTTAAAAAGTTTTTATCCACTGTAAAATATTATTTATGGGATGACCCCTACCTCTTTAAGTATTGTTCCGATCAACTCATTCGTCGCTGCATTCCCGACTGGGAACAAACCGACGTGTTATCTTTTTGCCATGAACAATATTATGGTGGTCATTTTAGTGGGAAGAAAATGGTAGCCAAGGTTTTACAATGTGGTTTTTACTGGCCTACCCTTTTTCGTAATGCACACAAGCATTGCAAAGCTTGTATTCGTTGTCAGCACCTGGGTTATATTACCCAACGCAATATGTTGCCCCTAAATCCCATTTTAATTGTGGAAATTTTTTATGTTTGGGGCATTGATTTTATGGGACCCTTCCCTATTTCTCAAGGTTTTCTCTACATTCTAGTCATTGTGGACTATGTGTCCAAATGGATTGAGGCACTCGCATGTTGCTCAAATAACCATAAGACTGTCGTGAAATTTGTAAAAGAAAATATTTTCTTATTTTGGTGTTCCCAAAGCTATCATCAGTGATGGGGGTACACATTTTTGTAATAATTTTTTTAGGTTTTTAATAAATAAATATGGAGTTACTTACAAAGTTGCTACTCCGTATCACCCACAGACGAGTGGCCAAGTGGAAGTCTCCAACAGAGAGATAAAGTCCATACTGGAGAAAACTGTCAATCCCTCAAGGAAAGACCAGTCTCTCTGCTTATCGAATGCCTTGTGGGCATACCGAACGGCCTTTAAGACATATATAGGGATGTCTCCTTACCACATCATTTTTGGAAAACCTTGTCATCTGCCGGTTGAACTTGAGCATCGTGCCCTATGGGCAATCAAAAGCCTCAATTAGAATATTAAAACGGCAGGCGAGAAGCAAAAACTACAATTAAATGAGCTTGAGGAGATTCGGTGTGATGTTTATGATCTCTCGAAATCTTACAAAGCTAATATGAAAAAAGTACACGATAAGCACATTTTGCGTAAAATTTTCAAAATTGGCCAAAAAGTTTTACTTTACAACTCCAGATTTCACATTTTTCCTAGTAAATTGAAAACACGATAGTCTGGTCCTTTCATTGTGTCACCTATGACCCATTATGGGGTAATCTCTTTGCTTAATCCACAAGATAGCAGCGAATTTCAAGTAAATGGCCAACACGTCAAACATTACCACGAGTTATGCTCCCCAACTGTTGAACAGACTCTTCTTCAGGATCCAGTCTACATAGACTAGATGTTTCGTTTGACGTACTCAATCTTGTTTTTCTATAAATGGTACGTCATTTTGGTAGCCGGACCATCTTCTATTTTTATGATCTCAAAAGTAGTGTGGTTGCAAGCGTCGGAGCCGTAGTCCACAAAAACTCTATTTCAGAACTGAGTATAAATGTCTTCTGAAACGCGAGCAAACGTTCCTACTGGTAAACGATGGGTTCCAAAAATTTCTCCTCCTTCTTTCTCCACTCTTTTCTACTTTCTTCCTGCCCACGTTCAAATCGTCATTTGAACAAAGTCTCACCCCTCTCGAATTGGACAAGGTCACAGTACTTTTGCTAGTCGATGACGTGCGAGCAGAATGGGGTGGTGTATGCATTGTCAAACCCCTAAGTACCCTGGTCTTCAGCTTCTTGGTGAAGGTGTTTATTTTAATGTATACACTTGTTTAACAACAGCAGCTCGAGATCAACTTCGCCAAGTTGTTCCTCCCATAAGTTGCGATTCGTCTTGAGGATCTGACGTTAAAAGACTCACCTTGTATATATGTATATATTGTTATCTTCCCCTCACTTTAACGTTGTGCACAAAGAGATTCGTGTTCAATCTTGGATATTGCTTACTTGGGACACGAGCAATGGATTCCACCAGGCCAACCCCTAGAATTGGTTACTTTGAGTTCCGTTTGGTTCGGTTTGAGGCTAGCCGTATGTAATAAGGGTAATATTATTAGACCGTAGCGCACACAGTCTAGGATGGTACCGTCCTGCCCCTAGACCCATAATATATAAAGGTGAAGCCATAGTCTGGCTGGATTGGGTTCGCTCCAGAGCCGACATGACAATTGCCTGAGAGTTTAGATAGAGAGTCTTCTGACCATCCAGTGTTGTCCACATTAATCTCCCTTGTATAGAAATAAAACCATATAAATAAATAAATAAATAAATAAATAAAAACCATTGTTTATAAGTAAAATATCATTCCTTCTTTTCAAAAACTCTTTTGTCCTTTGAGAATGCCATATATAATTGGATGACATTTTTTGTGCCGATCATTTTGGTAGCTCATTTATCCAATTTGGAGTCCGAACGAGTCATGTGTGCACGTTTACATTTTTTAGGTTTGATTTGGGATTTGGAAAAAATTTGGGCCTGACCAAATCTCGTGATTCTCGGCCATTTATAAACCGAGACACCACACCATGCATCACCATTACATTATTTCTTCTCCCACAAAAACTGGATCTCATCCCCTCCCATTCCCATTCTCGGACGAAACAATTTGAGGTTAAAATCGAAGTCTCGTAGCTACACCACACAACACAAAGATCGATTCAAATTCTATTCCGCTACCAACTTCAAATTCTTCCCCTCATCTCAAAACAATACCCGTCCTCTTCCTCCGATCACCACATGGCCAGAAACAGGCGAATTTCAGTGGAACAAAATTTTGGATCCCTCTTTGAAAGTGGGATGTTTGCCCCATTTTTTGATACTGAAATACAATCTAGAGGATGGGAGTATCTATTGTATGCTAATGGCGGTCTTTATTCGACGGATTTGGTTTTAAAGTTCTACAACAATGGCGGCTTTAATGGCGACCATTTTTAGGTCACCATCGACGACGTGCCTCCCCAAGTCACACCCGCCTTGATCTCTGGGATCACGGGCATACCTCTGGTCGACCATGTGCTGACTCAGCAGCAGTCCGTGTATCTATGGACTTACGACTTCATGCTCAAACACGCTAATCGAGGATGATTATAATCTAGATGGGAAATGCGCATATCAATGTTTTGTACGTAGAAACCAACTTGTTGTGACTCAATGGCTGGGTCAAAATGTTATTGGCACCTCTAAGCCATCTGGCATTAACAAGACATTTCTCTACCTACTCTTGGTCCTCCAGGAGCGAAAGGGAAACTTCTGCATAGTGACCTTTCTATTCGACATTATTACGCATGCCACATTCAGGTCAGCCGCTCTTGCCGTTCTTGTCACACAAGTTATGATTAATTTGGGTTTCTTGTCTGCCACACCATTAGTTCCTATGCCGCAATATGAGAATATGCATGTTTTCAAGAAATGCATACAATTCCCATGGGAACCCACATCACGCATGGCAGCTGAACACGATAACGTGGCTCCACCTCCCCCATCCCCTCCACCTTTCTTTGATGAGGCTGCTATGAGCCAGATGAGTCGTTCTATGAATGCCCTATGCATTATGAACAGTGGCATGCGAGACATGTATACTTACCAAGTATCGATGGAACATTATATGGGCGAATTTAGGGAAGATATGAGCACTCGCCACGAGTCAATCACCGACACCATGGGCGAATTTCAGCAAGAAATGTGCACTGCCATGAATGCATTCCAGGATCAGCTAAGTACTCACCAGAACCAGTTCCAGCGAATGCTCATGGCCAATGATAAATGATAAAAATGATAGTTTACCTACGAAATGAACGATGAAACTCAAAACGTAAGTAAACTAACACTTATTACGAGTCTATATTTATCAAGTTTTTCTACTCTCAATCCTATGAGATATAGTGGAGTAGATGATTCGTTCCACTCCTAGTCCTTCCGCATGGTAATGTTTTCTACGTATAAATAATCTAAACTAAAGTCTAATGAGAGATTTACGAAATGGTAACTAGACTACGATGCAACTACCCACAAGATGCAACTAGTCGACTATTAGAACAACTATGGGAATGCTACGTCGATTCTATGATAAGGAGTTAGAGGGGGATTGATTCCACCTTAACTCGACTTAATCCTACTATCCAGATAATCGTAAGAATCCAAATTGAATCGGCCCGCGAGAACAATCGGGTTACTCCTAATCCCTAATTACACATGGCATTTCTACCAATTCATAACTAGCATGTGAACGATTACACCCATTCTCATGGTGAACTAATCATTTCTAGAGTGGAAAGGAAATTACGACGACTCTACAATAATCGGGATCAAGATTTCATCAAGGCTTCTCAACCCCCTCAAATGGAGGTTTAGCCGAGAATCATCACGCTATCATTCCCAATGGAATTCAAACAAGACATGATATAAAGATTGAAACTTTTCTTGTTTAAACTCAATTCAAAACTACTCATGCAATAATTGAATTTAACTAATAATGACAAATAATTGAATCTAAGAATTGAACTAAATAAGTAAATGGAAAATGAACTAGATTACCAAGAACACTATTTTATTAATCTAATGAATAATAAAACAAATATTTAAAACTAAATTAATAATCTACTTGTTCTAAAGTAATTAAATATGAAACTAGATCTAAAACAAGATATGAAAAACTAATTAATTAACTAATTGAAATTCTAAAACTAATTAATGGAGGCTAACTGATCTAGGTCTAACTATCTACCATTAACAAAGAGTCAAGCTTTTGTTTTTATACTTTCAGATCCAAAAATCGTGCATGGGCTTGGAGCCATGTTTTGGGCCAAAGAATCAGGCCCAAAACCAATTTCTTTCAGTCCAAAAAGGCCTCTTCAGCTGCAGTTGGCTTCAACAGACTTTTTGTCCACTTCTGCTCCTCTAATTGAGTCAATGCTTAGACCATTGGAAAGCTCTTTCCGAGCCGGTCATTTTGACATAAGGTAGGTCCAATTCCGAGGTCTGAGTCCAAAGATACGGCCGGAGGAAGTTCTCTGACTTTTTGTGTCTTTTTTACCAAGGCGTCGACTTTTCAGCTTTTGGCTGGGCTTTAGAAAGGCTTTGTCTTCCTGAATCTTGGCCTTTAATCACAGAACTCCTTAGCAACTGACCTTTGCTCCTTTATCTCGTTAAAGTGGCACATTTCTGCACATAATGGACTTTGAAGCCTGGAATGCATAAAAACACGTAATCAGTATTAACTCTTAATTATTACTCACATAATTGGTCTAAAAGTATGATCTGTTATAGGGGTTAAAACTACAGTTTTGGGCTCTTATCAAACCACCCCAAACAGCATTTTGCTTGTCCTCAAGCAAAGATGAGAAATTAGAATAAGTGACCAAAAATGGAGTTCTATCTACTCGTTTCGTTTTGAGTGCGATTGCATTGACCATATATGCAACAAGGCCTTAAACCACTAGGAATTCCCTAGTGGATGAGTTATAGCCTCGTGAGAGTTTTCCAGTGAAGGTACTCCCAAACTTCATCTATACTACAACGACTAAGAAATAAAACTATTGTTTTTTTATTCATGCTCTAAATTAACTATACCTCTCACTAGCAATACATATAGAGTAATCAAGTCGAAACCTAAGCTAATATATGCATAATAATCAATCATCTACAATAAACATATATACAATGAGTAATACTATGAAATGTCCAAAGAGGTTCGTTTTTTCGAAACTTCGGAATAAGCGTCCTTAAGTAGGTTCTCACAATAATAGTCGGGGATACAACACTCTGATTTTTCCACTCAAGTTTAGCTACTCCGATTAATGCGATGGGCACACTTTACCTTACAATCTCAATGACAACAAGGAAGCGAGTCGATCAAAACACATCGCCACTTACTATCACACTAACCTATTCCTAATTGAGCTAGAGGTCTTTATTAGGTGTTCGGGGATTGGGAGATGGTTTAAGAAAGAAGGAAATGGATATTCAAAAAGGATAAGTCTGAGATAATAGAGTCTTCATATTATATAACTAGAGAAAACCTTGTTATTTACTTTTGCTTCTACACTTTGTTTCCATCCTTAGCCATATTTTTTTTTTTTCTTTTTCTTTGGCTTTTGACTCCTTTTATTCTTTTTTTTTTTTTTTTTTTGGAGTTTTTATTTTATTTCTATTTTTATTTTTCTTTTCTTTGGATGGAAACTTCTTTTCTTTATTTTCTGAAGCAATTAACTAACTTTTGTTTACACAGGTTTTTCTCTTCTTCTTTCTTCCTCATTCTATTCTCAGACTTATTCTAGATTGGGTAGGTTAATTTTTTTATTATTTTTTTATTTTATTTTTATTTTTTATTTTATTTTGTTTTTGTAACAGGGTAAAGGATTTGTGGTTTATGAAAGGCTAAATAAAGGTTCAGAGGGGTGACTAGCAGAAAATAATTCATAGGTTTGAATTTCTGGCTATATCTATCCAAAGAGGGCCTAAATTCTCGCTTCGGATATGGTTTAGTGATCAAGCAAGTGGACGTGTGATTTCTCTATCCGGATTTTACTTCTCCCTTGTGTCATTTATCAAATGTTTCACTCATATAAGGCTTTAGGCTATATTCTCACAGGATTTGTAGAATAAGTACTCTAGGCTAGATTTCAGAAACTTACTGCTAACAATCATCGATACTCATGTAATATATTTATAGATAGATGCAAAGATTATTATCTACATATTAACCTAAGTTTCTAAAAATTATTTTAATGCAAAAGCTACGTGAGACTTCTAGATTATTAAGAGCATAAAGAAGGAAAACAATACAAATATTCCTAAGTGTATAGCATGAACTTATTTATTTATATTTTTGAATTTTTGAAATTTTACCTAGAAAACAAGTGCATATTATACCTATCTATATCCTAACCGATGCCTTAATTACACATGTTTCTATCCCCCAAACAAAAAGCATGCTTTGTCCTCAAAGCATTTAAATAAAGAGGGTTGGAAAAATACCATTGAAGCGCGTGAAATTCAAGAACATCTGCAAAACAAGGTTAGAACGTACTAATATAGGAAATAAAAAAACTGACGTAACTCTATAAGAGTTCCACCCATTATGAGGTTAACAAGAATCAAATTGCTTGGGACATAAGCAGACACTAAGTAAAATTAAAACTTACCTTATCTCCCACTTTATTCATCATCCTCCTCGTCATCTTCTTCTATAAAGAAGTGAGGTTCCTTCGCGTCCTGCCATGCCATGATAATTTGCCAGGCTTCCCGCCATTTATCATCTATTATTGCTAACTTATTAAGCGCCACTTGGTCTGACGGGGTGTAGGGTGCAACCTGATGAGGTTGTATCCTCCACCCTTGCCAAGTCATTGCACGGAAAGATCGAATAATACTATTGGTGGGTCGTACAATGTCGACCGTAATCCAATCCGTGAAACGCGTACAAAAAACAAGAAAGAAACATAGCATAATACGGGAAATTAGAACATGCATAAGAAGATACTTATGCCTCATGCTATGGGCTCGAGCTAAACTAGACATCAATGTTCTGGGAAGGTCATGACACATACGTCCCGTGGCTAAAGCAAGGAAGACGCTGCAAGTGGCATCATTCACAGAAGAAAAATGTCATTCCCCTAAAATGTTTAGCATGATCCAAAACATAACAGTCCCTATGCATGGACAGGCTACCAAAGGCGACGTTATAGTCCCCTTGGTCCTCGATCTGGAAAATGCCCCGCCCCATACCGACTCATGCAAAAACTCATAAGTGTAGACATACATATTATCTACCCAATAGCACCATGGGTCTTGTATTTCAGCGGGCATAGCAAGTCCAAGAACAAATGCTAGCAAGAACCTGGTAATTTCCATTGGTTTATCATCAATGTTGATGGAGAACACTTGTTCTCCATCTGGTCTCTCAAAGAAAATGCAGTTATCGTAAAAATAAGATGTTAGTGTTGGAGAATAAAGTTTAGCAGGTCTTACCATAAGCGGTTCCCAGCCTACGTATGTGATCGCCTAGCAAAACCAAACACCATAAGTAGTGCTTTGGAACAAATCTTCGAAAGACTGTTCCGGTATTATTGTAGGAGATGTGATCTCAAAACGATGCTCTGGAATAGCTGCAATGATCCGGGAACAACCCGCAGAAAACTGGAAATTTTTGTGTTTACGGAGGTCGTATGCGCCGAGTGTGTTCTCCTTTGCTGGGCGCTCTCGATGATTTTGGAGTTCCAGTGTTTTGGCGAAGTCGCTCACCTTGGCGCTGTAGTGCGCTTTGTACAAAAATTTCGACAAATGTGTAGGCGCTCCCTCCACAGGCATGAGTCGCTCGAGGAGGTGCTTGATTCGTGAAAAATGAGACGAAACGTGGGAAACATGGGAGTGAAAGGTGAGTGATGGAAGTTAGGTGTAGTGTAGGTTGTGAGTGTAGAATGAATGAAGTTTATATAGGTTTTAAGTTGCTAAAACGGATAGGGAAGTTGCCAAAAAGTTTTTACGGCAGTTTCCGGAAATACTAAAATTTCCAAACCCGAAAACGGAAACAACTCATATTCTTGATTCTAATACAACCTTAGTATCTTTTAGGTTGAATTTAGGATAGAATCTACCTATTTTATCGAGATTTCATCCTACCATGATATTTATTCATAGATATGCCTAATCGGCCATATTCTCACCCTGACTCCGCAATAACTTCTAAAACGAGGGTCATATAAAAATCATGTTAGAATAGATAACACCACCCCCAAACAATTTGGGAAGGTGGGATCAATATTAAACAACCACGCACAATGAAAATAACGACATTATATTAATATTGGCATTAAATGCCCTTTTACTACAAAATCCAAATTACGGAATTAAAACTTACATTAAAATAACTAACAATAATAAAACTACAAATAAAAAGCATCAAGCTATACTATCCATAAACACGTCGGTACTGGTAGCGGAGGGCACACGCTCAGGAGATGGCTCCTGAGCTCCCGATGGGCCAGCACCATTCGTCTTTCAGCGACGACGCTCGTGTCTCGATGTTGTATCCTCAGAAGGAGAATCCCCATGAGGTGGGAAGCGTGCAAGCATATCGGCCCGGAACTCGCGCTGAGCTCAGTCTTCATCTGTTCCCACCGCTCATCCTCTCGCTGGGTACGGATCTTGAAGTTATGGTGGATAGTAGCCTGTCGAGTCCGGAGGTCTTCGCAGATAGTGTTGAGTGAACGCATGCCACGATGAATCACAGCCATGCGTTCTGCATCTGACCAACACCTCTCCAAGGCATCAGCATCAAAACAAGTCAAATCCTCCTCATCCTCCGAGTCATTCTCATTTCCACCATCCTCCTCGTCCTCTACCCCATCCTCAGGCAACCTCCAAACTCGTTGGACACAATCCTTATAGATACGAGGATTTCGGTCGTAGGTGAGGTAAATCCTATCGGGCGGAGTCGCTCTCAACTTCAAAGATGATCTTGGTTATCAAAACAGGGAGAGGTGCAATAGACTTCCCTACTCCCCTAATCATGTTAAGCAAAAACTCCAAGATACAGAACTCGTACTTCTACTCCTGGAGTATCCATAAAATGTGGAGGCAGTTCAGACCGATGTCGCTGACCTTCTCCTTCCCTAGGGCGTTCGATTAATCCATCGATTTAGTAGCGGTTGGTTGGATTCGAGGATGCTGGCGAACACAATGCGAGCTCGCATTGTAGTTCCCTTCGATGCTATCCACGTTCATCAACGGCTCTACCCCATTATATTGGGACTCTGTATAGAACGTGGCATCAGATGGATTCTAGGCGGAATGCCTAGAATCTCAGCCAACAACCCAGCAGTTACTTCCTTCCTCCTCTTCGCCACCATAACAAAAATTCGACTCCCCTACAACTCCCTCGTGTTGTAAAACCGTCGGACTAAGTCTTCGTGGTAAAAGGCTTCGGTCGAGTACCACAAGCTATTCCAGTCTCTACTAACCATTTCGTCACCGTAAAACGGCGCGAAGTGGTCGCCAGTAAATGCTTGCTCCGGCAAAATTCGACGTTGTTGAGCCATTGGAGTTTGAACTGATTTGGGGTTTGTAGAAGGTGTAGGAAGCAATGAGGAACAACCTCACTAGAACAACAATGGTGGTGGTGCGGTGGTGGATCGGCAGTTCAAATTTTTTTTTATTTCCCTGTGGTTTTTGATGATTTAAATTGGTGGAGGTGGTGGTGGAAAGATTTTAGATTAGATTGGAAGTTGATTTGAACTGTGGGCGTGGGTTAATTTGGTTTTCTTTTAATTTTATTTTTTTAGGTTTGGGTTTGAAGGTTTTTGGTCATTAATGGCGGTTTGGAAGTGGAGAACGCAACTGTTGGTGCGAAGGTAAGGGAAGAACGGAAAAGTCTATTTGCCGGTTGGCGGGCCCAAGCCCAATTCGAAATTTTCAATTTTTTGCGCAACTTCAAACTAATATTGCCGCTTCGTTACCGGTCCGATTTTTGTGAATGAGATATGGAAATGATCAGGAGAGAATTTCCAATCCAATGATCCATAAAACACTTTATTCCGACAGTGGATGACATATAAGATAGTAGAAAATGTCTCGAAGTGCGTGAATGACATACGTTATGCGAACGAATGAACTCTAAATTCATAGATTATGTCAACCCGAATCAAAATACAATTAAACGGCCTAAGCAACTCTAATGGGACATAAAATATTCTAGGATGGAAACACGAACACCCCACCCCCAAACAAATTTTTTACAACAAAGTTTAGAAAATTTGTTTTTTAAGTGGGTCTTTTAAAGTCAGATTCCCGAGACTTTCTAGATTACAATGTTTATTCTTTAATATATATATATATATATATATATATATATATATATATATATATATATATATATATATATATATATTTTACTTTTATAAGAAAAAACAATAAGCAAGAAAGACATAATTCACCCCATAGAGAAACATGACTCAAAAATCCGAGAAAACATGCAAGAGTGGAAAACGTGAATTATGTTAAACGTGGACTTAGGATTCGGTACTTACAGCCACACACTCCATAGGGAAGGCCCGGTTACCTTAATGGTGCACTCACCAATATATGGAAATGAAAGGAAATACACCAAACACAAAAAAATGAGTCATTTATAGTCAGATACTCGAGACTTTATCTAAACATATGTATGAATATGCAGTTTATCATATATCAACAACCGAAATAGTTGGGGATCATTCCATAAATAAATATCACAGAAAACATATCCAAACACAATCAAGCACCAAGATTTTCTATGACACAACCTAGTGAACTGAAAGCGAAGTCAGATAACCCTATAACGTAACCTAGCATGCACCTTCTTTTTCATTTTTGAACGAGATGGTGTTCTAGTGAATAAGTTTGGAAAAGTGAATGGTTGTGGAAGATATGGTGGATATGGATAAGTTGTAGAAGGAAAGCATGTAAACAATGAGGATGTGGGTTTAGCACAAAACTCATTCATGGTGTAGGTAGGGACTGTCTCAAGTCTGAAAATGAAGGTGTCAAATGATTTGTTCTTCTGAAGTATTTGTTTACTAGGTGGATTTAAAAAATTATGAAACACAAGAGAAACAAAAGGATCGAGTGCAAACTCGAGATTCCTTTGAAAGGGTGGAAGGAGGGGAGTCGAGGTGGATGTTGTGCAAAGTAGTTCTTGATAGGGTGAATCATCACCTGCTCTAAGAAACTCATCGAATTCCTCATCTAGATTGGTCATATCCACATTACTATGGTAGTCCTCTATATCTTTGAGAAAGTCATCTATCTCGTCCTCATCCATAATATGTGTATCGACTAGTGTAGGGATGAAAATGTTGGAGTCTGAACTTCCAAAGGAAAGAAATTTGGGCATATGATTATCAGGGAATGTGTTGTTGAAATAATCTCGAGCAAAGCTCTTGATCATGCTAACCTCTCCATCCATAGACGAATCGGGTAAATGTTTCTTTGTTTTAAAAACATTTACTTCAACAGCAAGATGGCCAAAAGACATGGATATCGAACCATCGCGGCAATTAATGAGCGCATTGGCAGTTGCCAGGAAAGGACGCCCTAAGATGATCGGGACAGAGTCTAGCGACTTCTGTATCGAGGATGACAAAATCAGCCGGATAGTAGAAATCCTGAACTTTTACCAGCACATTTTCGACCACACTTTTAGGATACTTAATAAACTGATCAGCTAATTGTAACGTCATTTTAGTGGGTTGCATCTCGTCTAGACCTATTTGTCTATACAAATAAAACGGGAGTAAGTTAACACTAGCCCCCAGGTCTAATAACGATGTCGTCAGATAGGAATCTCCTAAGGTGCATCAGTACAAAGAGGGATCTGACCGGGGTCTTTGTACTTAACAATTCCATTATGTTCAAATAGAGTTGGGAATTGTTACATTAAAGCGTCTTTTGGTATATTGGTCTTATGCCTAGTAGTACACAACTCCTTAAGAAACTTAGCATGGTGTGGTAGCTTTTTAATAGCTTCTAGGAAGGGAAGGTTTATAGTTAGATTCTTGAAAACGTCCCTAATCTCCTCATAATTTGTATCCCTAGTTAACATGACTAATTTTTGTGGAAACGGTGGTTTCTGTCTATATTTAGCAATGGTATCACTGGATGTTTAACCTTGGCTTTCTATTTCTTAGGTTGTGTTGTGGCTGGTACCTCTACGGTGGTAGGCTCTTGAGTTTTTATTTAGGTATCTAGTAAAATAGCGGTGTAGGGGACTCTTGGTGGGGTAACTATAGACATAGTTTACTTTTGTTATCAACCACTCTACCCGAGCGAAGAGTGGTGATGGCATTTATCTCACCTACCTTTGCATATTCATTACTAGTATTATCGGTTACCTCAAAAGTCGTGTTTGTTGTTTTAGGATTAGGTAGTGCGTGACACGGAAACACACCTTTGGGTTGGGCTTTATCTTGGGCCATTTGTTGGCTTAAATTATTAACGGATTGTAGAAAGGTTGTTGGTTAGATTGAGCCATGGTTTGGAAAATTTTTTGGCTCACTTGTATGAAGGTGTCAAGACGATCCGGTTGTGTGGGTGTAGTAGTCACGAGTGGTGTGACTGGAACTATCTCGCGTGAATTATTTATGGGTAGATTTTGATAGTTATTATTTACCGGAACGATACCTCTATTAGCATTATAATTATTATAACTACCTTGACCTTGTTCTTGACCTTGTCGAGGTTGCACTTGGTTGTTATAATTATTAAAATTACCCTGACCCTGCCCTTGTCGTGGTGGAGCTTGGATAAAACTGTGTGTTGGCCTAACATATTGATTATTGTACCCTGGAGGTGTGACGTGTTGGTTATTTCTCCAACCGAAGTTGGGATTTTGTCTCCAAGGGGCGTTAGGTTCACTATTAATGGAACAAGCCTGTTCATAGGCTATAGGACAATGGAAGTCGGGATGCTCAGGGCTCCAACAGAAACTACATGGATTTGAATTTACATTCATGACGGGGATAGGCTTTTATTGAACATAAATGGCCTCTACCTTTTTAGTGAGTGATTCGATTAGAGTTTTAAGCTCGGGATCGTGTTTAATTTCAAACATACCGGCGGCCTTAATGGTATTAGAAGAACTAGCGGAGCGGTGGATATCATCACTACCCCCCCCCCTCCAGTTGTTATTTCGCTTAGTTTGATCCTCTATAAATTTATAAGCCTCCGAGGCTCCTTTACTTAAGAAACTACCCACATTCATTATGTCAAGGACTTCTTTATGGTGGTGTAGAAGTCCTTTGAAAAAGGCACGAACTAACGTGTTTTTCGCTAAGTTATGATGTGGACA
Source organism: Coptis chinensis (assembly GCF_015680905.1). Classification (NCBI taxonomy): domain Eukaryota; kingdom Viridiplantae; phylum Streptophyta; class Magnoliopsida; order Ranunculales; family Ranunculaceae; genus Coptis; species Coptis chinensis. The sequence goes on from NC_141456.1 coordinate 47,046,926, forward strand.
CTATATAAGGAGATCGGTGAAACGATTCCAAGCCTCTGAAAATGATTCATGAGGATTTTGTCGAAAGAAATGAATCTTGGAAAGCATCTCATCCATCTTTATGGGTGGGTAAAAATGTTCCATAAACAGTTGAACAAGTTTAGCCCACGAGTCCGCAGAATTAGGCGCTTGGGCAGTTAACCAAGACGCCGCCTTATCGGCTAAGGTGAAAGGGAATACCCTCAGTTTAATTTGTTCCGCACCAACCGTAGGATGGTGGAATGTTGTTATGACTTGTTCAATCCTACGCATGTGCTGATAAGGTTTTTCATGGTCTAAACCATGAAAAATGGGTAACAAATTAAAAATATTTGGGGGGATTCAGAAATCCCCCACTGGGTCTGCTAGAACGATGCAAGATTTGGGGCTATCGCTCAAGGCTTTGTAGAAGTCCGAGAGAGGAGTCTCTCCTTCTTCAGGCATTATATCAGGTGGTGTGTGTGAAATAGTAGCTAGAGGTGTAGTGGGTGGTATACTAGATAGAATTGTTTGTTGACGTTGTTGTGTAATTACGTTTGGTGTTTTTGTTCGACCAGACCTTAATCTCATACAAGGCTAAGACCAAACTTAGCTAAACACATCAACATTCTAAACAATTCTGATATACTAGTATAAACCTCTAACAGGAGATGCGAGGTGTGGAAGAAAGGAATACCTGACAAGCGTCCTTGCTTCGCTTATGAATAGCGTCTTGTTTACGCGTGTTCAGTGTATATAACAAGTTAGAACACTTAAAAACTTGAAAAATCGAAGTTCGAATCAAACCTGTGGAAATCCGGCAAAATTCAGCTCAGGGTGCGGGTCTCGCTCACTTTGGCGCGGGTGCGTTTAGTGCAACTTCAAGTTACAGTGTTTGAGCGCGGGTCGCGCTTGGCTTCCAGTAACTTGAGCGCAGGTCGCGCTCCTTTAGGGTGCAAATGCGCTCCGTGCAATTTTTTTTGTTTTTTTTTTTCGAGGAAGTTTAATGCTGAAAAAGACAACCACAGTTAGAATCGAACAAGGGTGGGTGGGTGAAATGGGACTTTAAGAAGAGTACTTATACTACGAAAATAATGCGAAAGTGAAACTAAGATGGCAGCGGCGCCATTTGATAAAACATAAAAAGATAGTTTACCTACGAAATGAACGATGAAACTCAAAACGTAAGTAAACTAATACTTATTACGAGTCTATATTTATCAAGTTTTTCTACTCTCAATCCTATGAGATATAGTGGAGTAGATGATTCGTTCCACTCCTAGTCCTTCCGCATGGTAATGTTTTCTACGTATAAATAATCTAAACTAAAGTCTAATGAGAGATTTACGAAATGGCAACTAGACTACGATGCAACTACCCACAAGATGCAACTAGTCGACTATTAGAACAACTATGGGAATGCTACGTCGATTCTATGATAAAGAGTTAGAGGGGGATTGATTCCACCTTAACTCGACTTAATCATACTAACGACGAATTTAATTAAGTAATCGAATTGAATCGGCCGCAGAATAATCGGGTTACTCCTAATCCATAATTACACATGGCATTTCTACCAATTCATAACTAGCATGTGAACGATTACACCCATTCTCATGGTGAACTAATCATTTCTAGAGTGGAAAAGAAATTACGACGACTCTACGATAATCGGGATCAAGCTTTCATCAAGGCTTCTCAACCCCCTCAAATGGAGGTTTAGCCGAGAATCATCACGCTATCATTCCCAATGGAATTCAAACAAGACATGATATAAAGATTGAAACTTTGCTTGTTTAAACTCAATTCAAAACTACTCATGCAATAATTGAATTTAACTAATAATGACAAACAATTGAATCTAAGAATTGAACTAAATAAGTAATGGAAAATGAACTAGATTACCAAGAACACTATTTTATTAATCTAATGAATAATAAAACAATTATTCAAATACTAAATTAATAATCTACTTGTTCTAAAGTAATTAAATATGAAACTAGATCTAAAACAAGATATGAAAAACTAATTAATTAACTAATTGAAATTCTAAAACTAATTAATGGAGGCTAACTAATCTAGGTCTAACTATCTACCATTAACAAAGAGTCAAGCTCTTGTTTTTATACTTTCAGATCCAAAAATCGTGCATGGGCTTGGAGCCATGTTTTGGGCCAGAGAATCAGGCCCAAAACCCAATTCTTTCAGTCCAAAAAGGCCTCTTCAACTGCAGTTGGGTTCAACAGACTTTTCGTCTACTTTTGCCTCTCTGATTGGGTCAAGTCTTAGACTATTGGAAAGCTCTTTCCGAGCCGGTCGTTTTGACATAAGGTAGGCCCAATTCTGAGGTCTGAGTCCAAAGATACGGCCTACGGAAGTTCTGCTGACTTTGTGTGCTGTTTCTGCCCGCGTCGACTTTTCAGCTTTTGACTGGGCTTTAGAAAGGCTTTGTCTTTGAATCTTGGCCTTTAATCACAGAACTCTTAAGCAACCGACCTTTGCTCCTTTATCTCGCTAAAGTGGCACATTTATGCATATAATGGACTTTGAAGCCTAAAATGCATAAAAACACGTAATCAATATTAACTCTTAATTATTACTCACATAATTGGTCTAAAAGTATGACTGTTACAGGGTTAAAACTACAGTTTTGGGCTCTTATCAGCCAACCAACACAAGTTTCAAGCCCAGGTGATGCATACTCTAGGTGATATCCAGGAGCAGTTAGTCTCCATGACAGCTCTTCTGCATGCCGTCACAAGACTCATGGTTCTTCTTCAGCAGCCCCTGAGGATTCCTAGTAGATGTTTTATTTTCATGGACTTGTATTTTATTTATGTCAAATATTTTATTTGCATGTTTTCATTTTCATTTTATACCTATGCATGTCTTATATTTCCTACATTTTCCACAAATTTTGCTTTCTCAAGTATTATATTAGATCTTATATATCTCCAATGGTAAAATATAAATATATATATATAACTGTTGATGACACACATAACATCAAATTTTACCATCAACTAACGATCTTCAACGGTTAGAAAACCGCCATCACAACGGTCAGAAAACAGTCATAGACCCGCCACCAATACGATCAGAAAACGGCTCATTTCTTTTCTATAAATAGAACGTTCACCACATCCTTCACATTCACTCCTTTCATCTTCTTCCCTATACACTTTTTCTTTAATTCCAATAACATTTTTTTTTAAGTTCTTACTAATCTTCAGCTTCATGGATGCACTAGAAAAGTTCCAGTAGCGGGAAATTGAATATGCTACTCAAATCTTCATGCTCGTTAGCTTTATTATCGTAATGTTGTTGATGTGGCATATAGTCCTATCTAATATCTAGATTTGTATTTTGTTTTCCTGTTGTCATTATGGTGTGTTTTCACATCCCTGTACATTGTTACAACTTATTGTGAAATTACATTTACGTATTCCTTGTTCTTCTACTTATGCTACTTAAAAAAAAAAAAAAAAAAAAAAAATAGGAAGAGTGCTCCACTCCTTGTAGTCGCATGCCCTATTCTTTCCCCTCCACACTACATCCACTTTTGCGTCTTGTTTAATTGATTTATGAATATACAAGTTGGTCAAACTACCCTATGAAATCTTCTCTCGTATATTCTATCTCATCCCACGTCTGACTCACAGTCTTAGGGATCTGACTTTAAACAATCTTTTAGGAAAGCACCTTGATAGAATTATTTTAGAAGATACGTGTGGTCTAACTACCCTGTGACACCTCGATCCGTACTCTCTGCACTTTTGGATTGGTGTCTATTTATAGCTAGGCTGGACACGTCTAAAATCCAGTCTTCCCTATTTCACTTAATTATCTTCACCACTCCATTCCTTCCATCTTCAATGGCCCTCACTCGAATTTTCGTGCCCGAGCAAAACTTTATGGAAAATTTTCAGAGCGGTCTATTTAAACCATATTTTAACACTGAAATTTTATGTCGAGGATGGTTCCCTCTATTACATCATAAGGAGGCACTTATTCCAAAGAATTGGTTCTGCATTTCTATAAACAAAGTTATTTCCAAAACGGGCAATTCTTTGTCTGTGCAAACAGATGCGAGCGTGAATTGACTCTGGAAATCATCTCCAAGGTACTTCAAATTCCCATAACAAACCTTGGGGTACACTTTTAAGATTCACCATTCAACAATATATGACATCTAATGTTTGCAACTATCATTTACAGTGAATACAACCGGAAAAATTGCATTGTTTATCAGCGATCCTTACAAAATAACCAATTATCTGTGATCCAATGGCTAGCCCATAATGTGCTCGGCACATCTCAGACTTCCAAAATAACAAAACCCCTCCTCCATCTACTCTGGGTACTGCAGACTAAAAGCAATGATTTTTGCATAATTCAATTTCTCTGGAATGCGATCACACGTGCCAAGAAAAAGTCAACTCCTATTCCAACCATTGTGACACTTATCATGGTGCGTTGGGGTTTTCCTATTACTACTCCTACTACCTATCTCAAAACAGCTAACATTCTCACCATTCACTCTGTCTGTAAGAACGGTTTTGAACTCTCGACGTTGCAAAGAACCATGCTGGTGCAAAACCGGCGAAGCTTGTTCCTCTATCAACATCTTTACTAACAATTCAATACACAACGTATTTAATCCTATGGAAGGCCTTTGTTTAATTCACCAAGGACTAATGACATTATACACACATTAGAACATCATCATCACCAATCTTCTTGAATTTCACGACCTTCAGACAATGCACAACGAGGAACAAGCACAATTCTTGCACAGCCACAACCAGTTCTTGGCAAATCACAATCTCATAATGGAGAACCAATCCAAGATTTACCAGACACAGAGCACCCTGTTGCAACTGGCTGTTGCACATATTGAGTTCATCGAGAATCTTATAAATGAATTTCTCCCACCTAAGGACCCTCGTCGTTACCCGGGCCATGACACAAATTAAATTTCACAAATTTCCGTTAGAATTTCCATTATTTGTCATCTTCTATATTATTTTTTTTAGTTTTTCTTTAGTAATCCTAATTAAGTGTAGTGAAATTTACCTATTGTAATCAATGTCATTTGTTTTTACTTAGTCATTTCCATCGTATTATAATATTTGGTTTATCTTTGTCTACAGGTGGTGTCTTTCATCACACGTCTTCTGCATCTCCAATAATGGCACCTCCAAAGATCATCCCTAAACAATCCTTCCAAGATTTGTTGGATTCTCCTACGTATGGACTTCATTTCAGAGACCTTATCAATCAAGCCGGTTGGTCCTCCCTTATTTTGCAACCTGAGCAAACATACTCTCCACGGTTAACGGCTTATTTTTATGATAATATGGAGGATATAACAACATTTAATGCTGCACGTGGTTTCTTTTTGAACGGATTCGCAATCCATATTGGTAACACCAGACATCTCTTTTACGAGCCAACAATTGCTATGACTTTGGACCTTCCCTATCATCAGCCAACCCCCACCATTCAATACATCATACAAAACTCCTTTAATCACTACTTTTGGGAAGATTTTGCCAGACTCAATGGCAATGGCCTCACCCAAGTCATTGAATGTGAGGAACCTTGCCGATGGCCAGACAAAACAATTCCCTTAGCAAGTATGACAATGAATGTCGGGACTGCCATGTTGTTTATCCTTCTTAACATCATAGGGGATTGGCATTTTTCCACTACCTCCGAATCAGCTTGCAAGACTTTCCATGCTTTCGCTCAGGAACATACCTTCTTCGACATCACGAACCTCGTAATTAAGAACCTAAAAAGGGCTCGTCTTTTTCAACACCATTATATCACCTTGCAAGTTACTGCATGTTAGATAATGAGGGCATTCTTCCCACAATTTTAGGCTAGTTTTCATGACTGGGTACCAGTAGATTCTATGTGTCCAGCAAACAGGATAATTCGTTCTTTGAGATTTCAGGTCTGGCGTCGGCGCTCTTCAAGGTACCTGAAGTACGTTCGTTGTTTCCCCAAAGACAAAGACATGATAGCTCATTTGGACACTTCTAAAATGAGAAAATGGAGCGAAGTTTGGCAGACCATGATAAACTGGCGTGACCCCAGAGAATGACACTTTGATAGAGATGAAGCTAGAATGGACATACCCCTAATTCGTAATTAGGGCAGAGTAAGTTGATGTACATATTACTTTTTGATGTGAAAATTAAATAATTTAACAGTGTCCTTTCCCTTTTGTTTTGTATATTATATGTTGTGTAGCATGATTTTCTGTTGAAGATATCAGCTCCATTTTTGCTCAAGCCTCTCAGGTATATTCTTTCTTCCTCTTGACACTTTGAGGGCATAGCGTTCTACTGTTTGGGGGTGGTTAGAACCTTTCGCAAAAATTAAGCATTTATAGGTTGTATATAGTTTTATTTTCTTTCTAAATAAGTGTATTTAGTGACAAAGTCTTGTTTCCTTTTATGTGATGAAAAATATCTAGAAATCTCACCCTAGCATTAGAATTAGGATTTATTCTTAGAAACTTAAGTTAATACGAATGCAATAGTTTTTACATCTTTTCATGAGCATTCATGCACTGACTGTCATTGAATGTACATAGTAGTAAGCTTCTAAGACCCACGATTAGACAACTTAATTTTCATATCCTGTGAGAATCTAACCAAAAAGCCTAAAAATGTGGGATATATGAGTAACGACACAAAGGAGTAGTTTTTCTGAATAGAAAAGTTAACATGTCTACTTACTTGATCACTACCCGAATCCTCCCCTTCTTTGGATCGATATAGCCAAAAATTCATACCTGTAAAATTTTTACCCCTAGTCGCCCCACCGAACCTTTCATTAACTCTTTCATTTCACCAAAAAAATTATTACCCATCTATTAACCATAAATAAATAATCCCACCTAGATGATGAGTATGAGAAATAGGATGAAGTGTGGAAAAATGAAGAGAAAAAACTTCTCACAAATCAAAATCAGTTACCTGCTTCAGAAGAAAAGAAAAAGAAAAATAGAAATATATTTCCAAAAAGCAAAAGAAAAATCAAAGTTAGACTTTCCCCCAAAATCAAATCAAATCAAAAGAGAATACAAAAGCTTAAAAAAGCTAAGTATGGAAAATTATGCTAGAAGAAGGAAAGAAACTAAGGATTTCTCTAGTGTAAATATCTCGAAGACCTTATTCTCTCATACTTATCATTTTTGAAATTTCCATTATATTTTCTTCTACACTACCACCTAAGCCCCATAACACATAATAAAAACCTCTACCTCAATTAGGAGTAGGATGGTGTGTTAATAAGTAGTAGATATGAATTCTCGACCTCGGCTCCTCTGACTGTCATTGAGTATCTGAGGAAACGTGTGCCTACTGCACACTGGAGTTAGCAAAACTTGAGTAGAAAAATATGAGAAAATTTGTGTTTCGAAATATACCTGTGAGAACCTACTTAAGGATGCTATCGAAAAGATCCAGAAACGGCCCTGCTCATACATTTCATTGTAAAGATCACTACATACATGTTCATATGTAGATGTTTTGATTATTGTATGTATATTAACTTGAATTTCAATAGAATTAATCCTTGTTTACCCCGCTAGTGAGATGTATAGATATCTAAGATTAATTAAGGGAATAAGCCTTTGTTACTGAGTCGTTGTAGTGTAGATGAAGTTTGTGAGTATCTTCTCTGGAAAACTCTCACGAGGCTAAAACCCATCCACTAGGGAATCCCTAGTGGTTTAAGGCCTTGTTGCATACGGTTAATGCAACCGCACTCTGCGGAATGAGACTTAGTTTAGGACAACACATTTTTGGCCACTTATCATTTTAATGTCTCTTCTTTGCTTGAGGACAAGCAAAGTGCTATTTGGGGGTGGTGTGATAAGCACCCAAAATTGTAATACTAAACCCGATAGAGACATAGCATTTTGGTTAATTATGTGTTTAATAATCATGAAATAATTATATTTTCATACTTTTGCAAGTTTTCGCAGTTAACGTGAATGTGATGATAAAATCTGCATCAAAGTACGGGAATATTATACTTGAAGTCTTCCCACTCAGACCCAGTGAAACCCAACAAAGCCTGACTTGAGCCGAAGATTCTAAAGGGACAAAACCAGTGCAGAACGGGTCCACGTGTAAAGAAGCAACAAACTTCCGAAACTCACATCTTTCAAACCTGAATGCCGATTTCGGCAAGTGAACTGCCAGAATGACCAGGGCGACGAGCTTTATGCAAAGACAGAAAGTTGTAAAAATGCCAAAATTTGGGCTGCCACTAGACACAGCACGTGGACCCATTCTACGGGCCCACAAAAATGATGAGTCATCATGCATAGACAAGTGCCAAGTGATGGTCACTTTTGTGACACCTTGCAAGAAAATACAAAACAAGAAATTAATGCATGATTAGATGTTTGAAAAAAAAAAAAAAAAAAAAAAAAAAAGACAAACTTTGTTAAAAAAAGTTTGGAAGTTTATAAAAAGAAAAGACAAAGTCATAAATATAGGAAGCCTTCACGTGAGATTCCCATGGGCTCTATATTGAATGTTGGAGAAAGGAGGGGGACTTCTTGTATTTTCCATTTTAGTATTTACATTTCATACGTAGCTTTTTCCTTTCACTTTGAAGCTTTTGTATTAGGTACATGAAGTATTAACCTCAAATAAAATCTCTTTCTTCAAGTTAGATTCCAGTTTTTCCTTTGCTTCGTTCTTTTTACCTTTTCATTGCATATCACATCAAAGAAATCAATCCATCGAAGGACCATGAGCTAAAACGCTCCCAAGGGGAGGGTTAATGATGCTCATGTAAGGATCAGGCTGCAATTTAGTGTTCCATAAACTTAGGAAATAGGTTTAAATTATACAACTGGTCCCAAAATGACTGAGTCTGACCAAGTATGGAGTGCTGATTCTCTAGACCAGTCTCACGAGAGACCCAGTGAACACTAAGTAAAGTCTCGTACGAGACCCTATGGTGGTCGTTGGCCATCTAGTTTGTCTAGCTGGTGTATAATCAAACTAGGAGCTGAAGTGATATTCTAGAGATGGAATATTAAATCAACTCCTCATGCTAGTGAGATGAACTCAGAGATGAGTGCATCTCACTAGGGATCGATACTCAACGTCGTTTTGAGTTTGTCTATGAACTCGAGACAGATTAGAGCTGTAGTGATAAGGTACTCTAACTTTTGTAACTGACCTTGCTTGATTATGATTAACCTTCTTCCTATATCTCTCTATTTAGTTTACTTAGAAATCAATCGTTGTAAATTTTACGTTAACTTGCATTCCAAGTTTTAAATTGAGCAACATAAGAAATAAACTAAAATCCTACTCACTAATCCCTTAAAGCTATAAATCCAGTTGTGAACCTTACCTAGTCCTAAGGTTTGGACGATCCCTTACTCGACCTATGCTACCAACCCACGTGAGTAAGGTAACTTGACTAATTGGACATTTTACAGACTTTGGATTCAAAAGAACAAACCCTAAAGGACTAATTATCATTATACCATGGAGGGCACTTTAGGACATACCCTACTTTGAGTTATGAAGGGAGTGTTGTTGACTATATTTATGATGTTGATCCTAGTAAGTTGTATTGTAGTACTAGCTTTAAGGGGTATTGTTGCAAACCTGGGACACAACAACAATTGCAGGTTGCATTATAAGGTTCCTAGTATGAGGCTGATTAATGGACTTGTGTTAATTATTGACAATGGTAGCATTAGTACAATGTTAGAATAAATTGGGGTATTTGGTTGTATTGGGGTGTATGTAGATGAGTCTAAAGGTGATGAAAGAAGTGCTAGTGATGGGTTTGTAATAGTAAGTAAGGAAGATGGATCAGAAGCCGAGTCAGAACCTACAAGTGTAGATCATATGTCATCAGATGAAGAACTATTAGAAGTTAGGATGAGGATGTTAAAGAATAAATCTAGGAAGTGTAATGCAAACCCTTGTATTCTTATTACCTCTTTTCCTGAAGTGGCTGATGACAATGTAGAAGAGTTGCATGTGGTGACTGTAGATGAAAGTGATAGTGAATATGATAGTCATGTGTCAGGTGATGATGGTGAGCTTGTAAGAGGTAAGTCCAAGTTTCCAATTAGGGATCCTAAACAAGACATTACAACCTTCGAAGAAACATTGGAACCAGTTCTGGGTTTAAGGTTTGCTAACTCTAAACAATTAAAATCTTTTGTAAGGAGTTATGCTATTGTTAAAGGTCACCTAATTACTTTTTCCAAAAATGAAAGTGGTGGGGTGCTTGCTATATGTGATGATGCATGGTGCTTGTACATGGATGTTTTTTTGCTAGTTGGATGGGGTCTGAAAAGAGTTTTCAAATCAAATCCTATATTAGTGAGCATAATTGTTTAAGAGTTTATGAGAACAAAATGGTTAATGCAAAATAGCTTGCTCAAAGATATCATGATAGGATTATTAGTCAACTAGATTGGAAGTTAAAAGATTTTAGGTTTGATGTGTTGAAGTCATAGAAATGATGTGTTACATGGCCAGGCAGAGAGTCTTGTATAATGTGGATTCAGCAATAGAAGATGAATATGCCAAGTTATGGAATTATGCTGGTGAGGTTAGAAGAGCAAACCCAAGAAGTACTATCAACATTCAAACTTATAGGTATGCTCTTGTACCACAACCTACTCCTGAATAACCAAATGTAAACCAAATGAATCCACAACAGCGTCTACTCTTTCAAAAGTTGTATGTGTGTTTTGAAGCTTTGAAAATTGGTTCGAGGGAAGTGATAAGCACCCAAAAGTGTATTTTAAACCCCTTAATAGTATTCTACTTAGGCCAATTATGTTTATAATAAATGAAAGTTAGTATTGTTTACGTGTTTTTGTGCATTTCAAGACTTGAAGTTGATTAGGTGACTAAAAGCACCACTTTTGCATGGAAAATGAGTCAATATAATTGTTGAGGAAGTTCTACATTTAAAGCCCAAGAATCATGGAGAAAAACCTTTTTCAAGTCTAGTCAAAGTCAATCCGGGTAGAAAAAGAACATAAAAGACAACATAACTTCAACAGGCCGTATCTTTGGACTCGAGCCTCGGAATCAGGCCTCCTTTATGTCAAAACGACCAGCTCAGAATCAGATTTACAATGGACCCATCCTTGCCCCAATCAGATCTATAAAAGTAGACTAAGAAAGCACAAAAGTAGTTTCCAGCAACTGTGGCCTCCTTAGATTTAACCTAATGGATTTTGAGCTCACTTTAGAGGCACAAAGTCCCCCTTTTTGGCCCATGCACGAAAATGTAACCCTAGCCCTCTCCTACAGAAAGATGGATAAGGCAAAACTCATTCTCTCTTCTTCTAGCTTCTTCCTTTTAGTCTCTAATTAGTTTAGTTTAAATTAGGTTTACTTTCTTCAAGTTTATAATTAGGTTTAGCATTGTAGCCACCATTAGAACCAATTCAAATAAAAGCTTGTTTTATTCTCAATTCGATTTCTATAGTATTATGTTTTATTTTACTATTTTGATATTGTTCATCTGATGAATCGCGGCTAAAACCTCCATTAGAGGGGGTTTATGAAGCCACGTGAGGATGGTTAGCATTTAGTTTCTTATTATTTTGCAAAGAACTTCAAGTTCTTCGTTATGAATGTCTAGAGATAGAGCTCACAACATAGAACTAGAGTTTAGAACCACCAGCAAAGAGATTTGTGGTGGAGCTAAACTCTCATGCTAGTGAAGCCTTGATTCGAGAGGACTAGGTGTTCACTAGGGATCAAATAAGCAATTCGATGACTAACTAATAGCCAATCGAATCACGTGGTTGAATTTCCCCTCTCTAATCCCTTTTATCATCATTACATTTACTGTTTTCACCCTTAAATCTACTATTTTGGCTCTCACTAGTAAAGCATAATTCTAATCTAAACTTGCATTCAAGTAATGTACGACTAGATGTTGGCGAACATGACTACTCCTCATTATTTCTACGATATTGAGAGTATTATATTTACTATTTTTCCATCATATATCTACTTCTTTTTTTCGCTAAAAGGTAATTGATTAAATGAATAAAAGGTTACGAGAAAAATGAATATGAAGTGGTAAGAATTGTTTAGTATGGGTATCATCCGTTGTGTACCCACCTATTACATCCAACATGTAGCTTATGAATCGGAAGTAAGTAGTAAAATGGTTCTCCAAATTTCTCACAAAAGGAGGTTTATTGTCCCACCATTTACTTTCTTCCTTTCGCAATGTTGCACCATGTCTCGCACAGCTGTCCGCACCTGAGTTTGATTCTCTCCATGTAGCTGTTACATTGATCCATGCTACTTTCTCTCTAAGTTGCTTCCATTTTGTTCTTACCCTCCAATGCACTCTATCATCCTGAAAAGCTTTGACGACCGATGAAGAGTCTGATTCCACCCAAATATATCTCCAACCATCATATATCTACTGTTCACGCATCTCTAATCTACTATTTTTTTCTAATCTATTTTAACTCCATTTCTTATCAATGGCGCCACTTGCCATCTAGTGCGTTTACATTACGCATGTTAAGATTAGAAACACTATTTTTTACTATTCACAAAAACACACACCTAAAAAACATCATTTAGCGAAGTTTCTTGAATTTTTCTCTTGTTTCGACAAAGATACAAGTTGTTCAACCAACTCCCTACCCTCCTGTGACCTGACCCTGAAAATTTCAAACCCTAGTTTTAATTCATGAGCATGCACGCCTCAATTTTGCCTTCGTCGAGCACGACCCACACCTTACATTAACTCGCGACCCGCGCCCAATTTGCCCTATTTTTAAGCGTGCACGTGCCCTAGGTTAAATACAATAAATTAATTTTTTAATATTATTTGCAATATTCTCTCACGAGTACAGTACAATACTCATATGCTATCAACTCCAAAATTTTAAAAAATATATTTTTCTCATTCTAAACGGTGTTTGGAAAACTCAAAGAATTGGGGTTCTCTAATTAACGAACGTGCACGCACGGACAACCTCCCTCAATTCTTAAGTGACCTGGCCGTTGGTTTGAATCAGAAATACAAAAAAATTAATTAATATTAGTTTAATTAATAAGCCCAACACAATGCCCATAGTAAAAATCCTAAACCTAATTCTTAAAAACTTTTGGACTAATAAGGTTAATCTTTCCACAAGACTTCACAATCCACACTGTGTACCCAAACCAGTACTAGTATAATTGCTCAAGTAACATAGACGTGCTTCAAGGCTGTTGAATACTCTATTTATACGCATAGCAAGGACACTCTAGGTAACACCTCTATACATCCTCGAATTTACTGTCATAGGATTCTATTTCTAGTAATAATCAGGCTATGTTTGCATGCTCATTAGGAATTGCCTATTAGTCTTAAAACTTGCATGAGATTAAGATCTGGTATGCATAAATCTTCCATATTAGTTTATCGTAGACGCAGAAATAATCGTCTATCTAGAAATTCACCAATCCCCACATACACCACTTACACACACCAACACTACATTTATAGCAATGGGTGAAGAAATAGCATAGAGACCCCTCTCTGATTTCTATAAGGCTTTAAATGATGGACCTGAGTCCTGCATAATTCTTGTATATACTACGGGAGATTTTAGAATCCCCCCCAATATATTTAATCTACTACTTGTTTTTCATGGATTAAACCATGACAAGCCTTATCAACACTTACGTAGAATACAACAAGTTCTTACTACATTTTATCATCCTAACGTAAGACCTGAACAAATAAAGCTCAGGGTGTTTCCTTTCACCCTAGCTGACAAAGCGGCTTCTTGACTAATAACACAAAAGCCGAACTCTGTCGACACATGGGAAAAACTAGTTAAATTATTTATAGAACAATTTTACCCGCCACAGAAGACTGATGAAATGTTATCACATATTCATTTCTTTCGCCAAAAGCCGGCCTCAAGAATCCTTTTCTGAGGCTTGGAATCGTTTCACTAATCTTCTAGTAGAATGTCCATATCATAATCTTGGTAAATACACACTAGTTCGTGCCTTCTTCAATGGCCTATCCCAACATCATAAAGAGACTTTAGATATCAGGAATGGAGGTAATTTCCTAGGTAAAGGAGCCACATATGCTTATAACTTTCTAGAAAATCAATTCAAGAAAAGTAACAACTGGGGAGATAACAAATACTCCCGCTCCATTCCTTCTTATTCTACAGCTAAGACAACCAGTACGTTTGAGGTTAAACCTGACCCTGAACTTAGAACTTTAATGGAATCCCTCACTCGTAAGGTAGATGCCCTTTCTATAAATAAACAAGAAGAAAAACCCACTCCTGTCATGAATATAAACTCTCTTTGCTGTAATTTCTATTTTAGTCTTGAGCATTCCGATCATTATTGTCCTTTTACCTGTGAACAACAACCACCACCACAGCCAGAAGATGTCTGCGCTTTTAATATACCTAACGTACCTTGGAAACAAAATCCTAATTTTAGTTGGCATAGTAATTAATCACTATCAAGGAGCACCTCCATGTTTTAATAATCAAAATGTTAGGCCCACTAATAACTACAATCAATATCAACCAAGGCAAGGACAAGGGCAAGATAATTATAATAATAATAATAAAAGTTTAGTCCCATTAAATAACAACTATCAAAATTCACCCATTAATAATCAACGTGAGATAGTTCCTGTTACACAACCCGTGGCAACTCAACCTTCCCAATCTGATAGATTCGATGCATACATACAAACTCAACAACAAATATTACTAGCAATCCAACAATCCATCCAACAATTATCCTAAGAAAAAACCCAACAAAAAGGCGTGTTTCCAGGTTAACTCGTACCTAATCCAAAATCGACAAACACAGCCTTTGAATTAACCGGTAATACTAGTAATGAAAATTTAATACAATGAGAATTAAAGGTCGTAACTTCTCTCCGTTCAGGGAAAGTGGTTGACAACAAAGTTATAATGCTTGAGAATTCCCAACAAACTAATAAAGATAAAGGAAGTTTACTAGATACCTTAGTTGAAACTGAAGATCCTACCACTGTAGAAGTACCAGTTAAACCACAACCTAAGGGAAAACCGACAAAAACTAAAGAAAATGACAAATTCCTACTGACCCTTATGCTAAATATAGGGAAAACGTTTCCCCAGAGACTAGTTATGCTAAAAAAGGACGATAATTTTGACGAGATTAGGGAACTTTTCAAAAATTTAACTATAAACCTACATTTTCTCGATGCCATAAAACGTCTTCCAAAACGCGCTAAGTTTCTTAAAGATTTGTGCACCACAAAGAGAAAAACAAACATACCTAAAGAAGCCTTCTTAACAGAACAATTTCCCTCTTTATCTTAGCACGACATAATCGTTAAGTACAAGGACCCTGGTCGTCCCACTGTACAATGCACCTTACGCAATACTTTCACCACAACTGCTCTTCTAGATCTAGGGGTGAGTGTTAACTTACTCCCATTTTACCTTTATAAACAACTAGGTATACATAATCTAAAACTGACTAAAATGACTTTGTAGTTAGCCGATCGTTCGATTAAGTATCCCAAGGGCGTAGTTGAAAATATTCTTGTTAAAGTACATGACTTCTATTACCCAGACGATTTTGTCATTCTAGACATAGAAGTCGCCCATGACTCTGTTCCTATCATCTTAGGGTGTCCTTTCTTAGCAACTGCCAATGCCCTCATTAATTTCCGTAATGGTTCGATGTCCATTTCCTTTGGAAACCTTGCTGTTGAGGTAAATATCTTTAAGATGATGCAACAGACACCAGACGCAACTATAGATGGTGAAGTTAGCATGATAGAAAGTATCACTCAAGATTATTTTAACAAAACATTTCCAGAAAATTAGATGCACCAATTTCTTTCCTTTGGCAATACTGAGGATTTATACATCCAAGAAGTACATGCCCTCTTAGAATCTACTCCTATCCATGATCTAGCTCCTGAGTTTGAAGAACTCATTTTTGAACAAATCTGTATTATAGAGGAGGAAAACCCTCATGAATCCCTCATTCCCACTCCTTCCACCCTTGAGCTTAAACCGATTCCCACTAAGTTAAAGTACATTCATCTTGATCCGGATGGCACTCATCTGATTATTATATCATCTCAGCTATCTGCTACTAAAATGGCAAATTTGATTAGGGTTATTTGTGAACATCATTCTGTGATTGTTGGTCTTTAGACGATATCAAGGGTGTTGACCCTAGCGTATGCAAACATCACATACATTTGGAGGATAATGCGAAAACCTCCGTGAGCCACAACGTCGTTTGAACCCTACCATGAAAGAGGTAGTTAGAGTGGAAGTTTTGAGATTACTCAATGCTAGCATTATTTACCCCATCTCATATAGTGAATGGGTGAGTCCAGTTCATGTAGTCCCTAAGAAATCCGGTCTTACCGTAATTCGTAATGTCGATAGAGAGTTAGTTTCCACCCGGATTTCTATAACATGGTGGATTTGTATTGATTATAGGAAGCTTAATGCTATGACATGTAAGGATCACTTTCCTTTACTCTTTGTCGACCAAATGTTTGAACGTCTAGCCGACCATACTTACTACTGTTTTTTAGAGGGCTACTTTTGCTATTTCCAGATTATTATTGACCCTGATGACCAAGAGAAGACTACATTCACATGTCCCTTTGGTACATATGCATATAAAAGAATGTCATTTGGCCTTTGTAATGCACCTAGTACTTTCCAGTGTTGTATGCTACATATTTTTAGTGACATGGTGGAGAAATTCATGGAAGTGTTTATGGATGATTTTTCCATTCATGGTCATTTCTTTGAAGATTGTCTTTCAAATCTTTCTAAAATTTTGAAACGGTGTCAGGAAAAGAATTTAGTCTTAAATTGGGAAAAATATCATTTTATGGTCACTAAAGGCATAGTTTTATGTCATATTGTTTCTAAAAATGGAATAGAAGTAGATAAAGCTAAAATAGATAAGATAGCATCCCTGCCTATACCCATGGACTGTCTGTGAAATTAAAGCCTTTTTAGGCCATGCAGGTTTCTACAGACGTTTCATAAATGATTTTTCAAAAATAGCTAAGCCTTTAACACAATTGCTTTTAAAAGATGCCATTTTTTATTTTAATCATGACTGCAAATAGGCTCTCGTTGAAAGCCTCTTTAACCTCTGCACCTATCATACAACCACCAGACTGGTCAAAACCTTTTGAACTTATGTGTGATGCTAGTGATTATGTCGTTGGGGATGTGCTAGGATAGAAGTTAGATAATAAGTCTACTGTTATTTTTTATGCTAGTAAAACCTTAAATGATGCTCAACATAATTACACTACTACTTAAAAGGAATTTCTAGCTGTTGTTTATGCCTTAGATAAGTTTCATCCCTACTTAGTTGGTTCCACGACCATCGTCTATACAGACCATGTCGCTCTTAGGTACCTTCTTGCGAAGAAGGATGTTAAGCAGATATTGATCTGTTGGATTCTTCTCATAACTGAATTTACCTTAGAAATTAAGGATAAAAAAGAAGCTAAAAATGTAGTTGCAGATCACTTATCTAGGTTAACTAATGAGGATGACCGTGATTTCGAATCGATATCTGACTCTTTTCTAGATGAGCATCTTTATTCAATTTTTTCTGCACCTTGGTATGCAAATATTGTTAATTTTTTAGTATCTGAGATCATTCCTGAAATATGGACCAGGAATGAACATAAGAGATTTTTGGCAAAAGTTAAGTTTTACTACTAGGATGAACCATACCTTTTTAAGTATTGTGCGTATCTGATAATTCGACGTTGCATTCCCTAGTGGGAGCACAATGATGTCTTATCCTTCTGCCATGAACAATCATGTTTAGTGGAAAGAAAATTGCCGCCAAATTTCTTCAATGCGGTTTTTATTGGCCGACCATGTTTTAAGATGCCCATGCACACTGTAAAGCGTGTATTATATGTCAACAACTTGGCCGTATTACTCAACGTAATATGATGCCCTTAAATCCCATTCTTATAGTGGAGATTTTTTATGTCTGGGGTTTTGATTTCATGGGCCGGTTTCCTGTTTCGCATGGTTTCATTTTTATTTTTGTAGTTGTAGACTACGTTTCTAAATAGATTGAAGCCATGGCTTGTCGTAGTAATGATCATAAAATTGTAGTATATATTGTTTATGAAGGAGTATATCTTCTCACATTTCGGCGTACCTAAGGCCATCATTAGTGATGGAGGAAAACATTTTTGTAATAGAGTTATTGAAGTTTTAGTCAAGAAATATGGAGTTACCTATAAAGTGGTGACTCCGTATCATCCTCAAACTAGTGGTCAAGTAGAGGTGTCCAATAGAGAAATTAAAAAGAATTTAGAAATTAAACGACAGTTAATCCTAATAGGAAAGACTGGTCTAGACGCCTAACAGATGCTTTATGGGCATATAGAATGGCTTTTAAAACACCTATTGGTATGTCCCCTTACCGCTTACTTTTTGGTAAACCTTGTCACTTGCCTATTGAGTTGGAATATCATGCCCTGTGGGCTATTAAAAGTCTTAATTTCAACATTAACGCCGCTGGTGTCAAGCGTAAATTACAATCAAATGAGCTTGAAGAAATCCATAGCAATTTTTACGATTTAGCAAAAGATTATAAAGCTAACATGAAACGTATTCATGATAAACATATTTTGCGTAAAGAGTTTGATCTTGGTAAAAAAAATTTGCTATATAACTCACGTTTGCATATTTTTCCTGGTAAATTAAAAACACGTTGGTCCGAACCTTTTCTGGTTACTGATCGATGTCACTCCTCAAGGGGTAATTACCTTGGTAAATTCCAAGGACAACAATACCTTTCAAGTAAATGACCAACACTTAAAACATTTCCACAAATTACGTTCGCCCGCTATAGAAGAAACCCTTCTACAAGACGCTATTTATGAGGACTGACCCTCTATGTTTGGTGTACTTCCTATCCAAATTCTTTATTTTGGGAGTACTCCATTAAGGTAGCCAGACCCTCCTTTCGGAGTGTGTGGTTGTAAGTTCCGGATCCTTAGTCCATATTCATGTAATTCACACATTCCTTTCTTGCACTTTTTTCTCGTTTCTTTTTAGTAGTGTTTCTCTATGGAGTGATTTACATTTTTATTTGCTTTGTTTGTTTTCTGCTTTTCAAAAATCCTTTTCATAAAAATTAGAAAATATAAAACCCATAAATATTATATAAATTAGAAAGTCTAGGGTATCTGACTTTAAAAGACCCATCACCACAACAAAAAAAGTTCATCCTATTTCAAAATTTTGTTTGAGGGTGGGTAATCACCCCACCTTGTTCTCTCATTTCCTATCTTTATTTATGCTGTTTTAAGTCATATAGATTCGTGTGACACATATAGATTCGTGTGACACATCTAGTCATCTAGATTTTCCTTCGCCCTCATAACTTATGCCATTTACACATTTTGAGTCATTCTTCCACCATTTCATATGTCACCCATAGTTAGATTTGAGTTTTTCCTTGATCATTAGATAGAATTTTTCATGCTGATCGTTTTCATAGCTCATTCACAAAAATCAGACCGCTTACGATTTAAGAATCTTAGTTTTAAGTTTACGAGGCAGCATGACAGGATGGGTATTTTAGAAAAGATTTCGGCTTGGGCCAAAATTCATTTTTCCACCCAACCCATGATATTTACACCCCACCAACCATCCCATTTAAAATCCAACACCAGCCCAACTTCATCATCTTCCCCAACCAAAATCAATCTAACCTAAATCAATCCCAGTGCGTACCGCGCCTATCAAAAACTAAATCCAAGCGCGCCAAGCGCCTCCATCGAAACAGACATTCTCCAAATTTTTACAGCACCTTTCCCCCATCATCCCCTACTTAAACCCCTACACGTATTCAAAATCCAACCATACAATAGCCCGACCAGCAAAAATCATGCCTGAATTCGCATTTAACGCGGAGATATTCCAGCCATTTTATGGTATTGAGATGCGTGCTAGAAGGTGGGATAGAATGTTGTACTCTACTGAGGAGTACTACCATAAGGATTTGGTGTTGTGATTTTATCGTAATAAGATGATACTTCCTTCAGGGAGGATATTTATGGATTTAGACAGAGTTCAGCGGGATGTGACGCACGATTTGCTCGCATCCATCACTGGGATACCTACGAAACAGGTCACCCTGACCTTACAGAGATCCCAGTTCGACGGTGTGCATCAGTTGATGCAAGAGACGCTGCTCGAGGGTCGATACAATGATCGTTCTCACTGTGCCAGGCAGTAGTCGCATAGGATTAACTAGCTTGTTGTGACACAATGGTTAGGAAAGAACACATGTAGCACCTCGAAGCCAAGTGCATCAGCTTATCATTTCTACATATTCTTTGTGTAGGAACCGTTATTTCAGAATGAATATTTCTACAAATCGTGAAAACAACGCACAATGAAATTAATGGTTCTCACGATTTTGGATTGGAAAACATACCTGTAAATTTGGTTGTGATAACTCTGAGAATCCAATAGCTATGAAATTAGCAACCACCTCTTGATTTTCTATTGTATTCCTTTCAATAGATTGGACGTTGTGTGGGCAACGATCTACCAACCCCTTTCTTTCTCACAAAGCTAGAACCAATTTGGATATATCTTTTCTTGCCTCTCTTTTCAATCAAGATGAATAGTCAATTTCGGCCAAGAAGAAAGGTTTCTATTTATAGGCTACAACAGGGACTATGAGGAGAAATTAGGGTTGGGCCTCCTGACGGGCTTGGGCTTCCCATGTTCACCCAAAACACACGGCCCAAGTCAGTTAACAAATGGCTTATTCCACTGAAGGCCATTGTTGCACTACCGCCCTAATTCGAAATTACGTGTCAGCATTTATGGGCTCCATATTATATGCTTGTTGATCTCCCCGTATTTAAGATATCGAATGTCTGTTGATTAAGTCAAGTTACTGACCACTACATTAATCAACTTCTTATGCCCTTGAGTAGTACCACTCAACCTCATTGTCATGTTGGAATAAATCCACCTGCAGGGTTTACATGACAATCTTTTTGAGCTCCTCAAGGGGACATCATCAACCCGACTTCCTGCGGGTCACGAATTTCTTCTATAATCAACAGCACACCTTACATACAATGTCATTACCCAATCCATCGAGTTTGTTGATTCACAAATTAATCTCAGTCATTGATGATTTAAAGCAATGTATAATGCACGTAAGTGCCCGTTATTATATCCGGAATAAGATGACAAGTATCCATAATAACAGAGGCGTTTGTTCTCTTATATAGTCAATATAAAGAGAAACAACCTCACTTGGTCCTGTTCAATACACACAAAGTGTACTATTATAATCATATAGTTAAGATAGATTAATACCAGATTATACTACAACCGTACCAATGGTTTGTCCAAATCCATCTAGGTTGTGAACGATTACTTATACTTTATAAGGTACTGATGATATGATCTTCTGTGTGTCCACACCATATCATCTACAACATAAAGTATTAGACACGTACATATAACTAATAACATATATAATATGCATAACATTTGCCCATATAATTCTCATTCAAAATATAAAGAATTAGAGTTAATACAAAAGTAATGCTTTTAGTATATAACCCTATCACTTTGGATTTTGCAGAACAGGAGGTATAGTTTTTGCCTCATTGATTTTCTGCATGAAGAGCTTATGGCTGTAGGCCTCAGCACTGCACCCCTACCTGTTTTAGTTACTAAGATTATGTTATCTTGGGGTTGCGTGCCTGAGTTACCTAGGACTCATATTAAGCTTCACTCAAACGAAAAGGCATATAGTGATTGTGTTCAAAGGCATTGGACATTGCCTGAAGAGAGAATTGACGGGATAGATCAGGATTAAGATGAATATCCTGCTTGTTTTGCTGAGAATGCTATGGATCGTGCTTTTTCTAATTTTGCATGTTTTTCACTACTCCATAACGGGATGCGTACGCTTTATGATCATCAATGAACCCTATCTACGCTCTGTGAATCGATACAGAAGTGCCAAGGTTCCATTCAACGTGATCACCGCATCTTAGAGCATAATATTCGAACCATAGCTGATAACCACGCCGACATGCTTAATTCTATAGAGAATATGGAAGAGGCGCAGGTAGCTTTTCAGGCCGAGGTCTTGAGATGTTTGCCCCAACCAGGAGGTTCGCCTTCTTTTTCTGACTCTAGACGTGAGCGTCGTCGTCGTCGTCCTTCTGATGGTTCTGGACCATCTTCTTCTCAGGGATAGCTTATTTCTTTTTGATTTGTTGTGATGCATTTGATTTAGATTTATTTTTGTTTTGTAATAACTATTTAATTTCTGTACTTGTTTTAATTTCAGTAACTTTAGTTTAATTATTTGTTTATTGCATTCTGTAGTTAAGTAGTTAATACATTTTGTTTATGTGATTATTTATCTATGCACGTATTATTAAATTTAATGCATAATTAATCACTTATTCTTTACCATATAGTTTTTCTATTGCAATTCAGGATGTTTAGGTATTTTAAAGAACTATTGCATGAACCGCCCCTCCCCTTCTCAAATTGTTTGGGGGTGGTATATTTTAATGTATGTGCACGTATAAAATTGCATGCCTTAATCACATTTTTAAAAGTTTTGGGCCAAAATATAAAAACTCTTGGGCCTTGTTTAATTTAATTGGGATCCACAATGTAATTAGGTACCTGATATTTCGAGGAATTTTAAAGTTTCGTGGAATTTCAGAAGCTAATCTAATATAGAAACCCATTTTATGCAACCCATGGGCCTTGTTTCATTCAATTGGGATCTATAACGTAATTAGGAACCTTAAATTTCATGGAATGTCAAAATTTCAAGGAATTTTAGAGACTAATAATATATAGAAATTCTAAAAATTGAAATAGAATTTATGTGTAGGAAACTATTCTAAAAATATGTTTTTTCACATCTTTTTATTTAGCAACCATCCGGCCTTAGACTTAGCAACCAAACATTATAAAAACAATCTCTAAGCATATAGTTTCATAACTAGAAACCCTAAACACATTGCTTTGCATTTCTCAGAGCGCGTCATTACACACAAGAACAAACTTATCGGCCAGATAACTTTGGTATCGGCGATAATTACTTTCGCGACACCGCCCTCCGAAAGGATATCTCAAGCGCGTGTGCCCCCACCGCAACCTTCCAAGCTCGGATTTCTAGGTTTTTCTTCAAACATTTCTAGTACTTTAATTCATTACTCGATTGTTATGATTAGTCCAAAAATTACACCAGAACAGTCTTTTGAGGACCTTTTTCTCAATGATAAGTACGGTGCATGCTTTGAGGATATGATCATGGAGCACAAATTTGAAACCCTACTAGTAAGACCTGATTAAATTTATTCTCATGTACTTATTACATATTTTTATGAGCATGTTGAATTCTTTCACGCTCCCATGGAGAACAAGCCCTCAGAGTGATGTTAGATAACGAACCCTTTGAATTGACTAAGTATTTAATTTCTTTTTCATTAGGAATTCCAATCGCTGCCCAACACACCCATATTGATTATATAGCTGATAATGACAACAATTATGATTGGATAAACTTCCACGATACATATGGTGCCGGCATATTTCAAGTAGTACACCAAGGCTAACAGAACGTATCCTTAGGAAGCATGGCCCTCAATACGGGCCTTGCTATGCTTTTCCTTAAGCTTAATGTGCTAGGGGATTGCCACTTTAAATCTGTAGATCCCCAAGCATGCAACGCCTTCTTTGCTTTAGCAGGAGGGCGTTGGTATTATGATATATCCAAAACCATAGTGGCTGGTCTTGCAAGAGCACAGACTATAAGGCATCAGTACCTACTTATGCCCGTCACAATCAGATGTATAATGACCTTTTTTCTCAAAATTTTGTAAACATTTCACTGATTGGGTCAAGGTTGATACAATGCGCACGACCAATGCTATAACCCGTTCTTTACGTGCTATGGTTTGGCCTGGCTGGCACCTCCAACCTCACCTAGTAGCCCCATATACTCCGTCAGACCAAATTGCACTAAATAGGTTGGCTAGGGTAGATGAAAACAGGATGAAGGCATGGAAAGTTGTCATTGATAGTTGATAAAACGTTAATTTCACGTTTTGGTTTTACTTAAGTCCGAGGTCCACAGTTCGAAGTCCTCAGACCAAAGTCCAAAGTCCAAAGTCCGTTAGTCGTCCATTTAGTCAAGTTACCTTACTCACATGGGTTTGGTAGGATAGGTCAAGTAAGGGATCGTCCATACCTTAAAGCTCGGCAAGGTTTACAACTAGATTTACAACTTTTGGTGAGTAGGATTTTAGGTTATTTAGTTGGTTTAAGTAAATTAACGGTAATGCAAGTAACGTAAATTAATAATGATGATTTCGACGTAAATAAATAGAGATAGAGAAACAGGAAAAGGGTTAATCGTACTCATGCAAGAATCATTTTCAACAGTTTATACTCACTACAGCTCTAATCCGTCTCAAGTTCATAGACAAATCCGAGACGACGTCGAGTATCGATCCCTAGCAAAATGCACGCATCTCTGAGCGTATCTTACTAGCATAAGGAGTTGAACTAATATTTTATTTCTGGAATATCATTTTAGCTCCTGGTTTGATTCTACATCAGCTGGACAAATCAGAGAGCTGTCTGACACCATAGAGTCGCGCGCGAGACATTTTGGGTCTCTCGCGAGATGGTTCTGGAGCATCAGCCCTCCAAACTTGGACAATCTCAATCATTTTGGGACTGGATATATAATCTACACCTAATTCCTAAGTAGTGATTCTAGAACAATAGAGTGTCAATCCAGATTCTCACAAGAGTATCATAACCCTCCCTCTAAGGGGGGAGTTTAGCTCATGGGCATTGGATGAATAATTAAACTTGATGTATACAATAAATAAGTAAATGCAAGACATAAATTAAACTTGAAAAGAAATGACTTTTATTAAGAAAGAAGACTTACTGTACTGAAGCTGTTGGAAGGGAAAATGACAGAATGTAAACTACGTACTAGAATGAAAGCTACATACTATATTCTATAATATGTAGGCTAAAACTAAACTGAAAATGGGAGAGAGTAAAAACTAACAAAGGTAAGGTCCCCTCTCATATATATAGGCTGGTCTCCTCTCGTGAAGCCCCCCTCATTTAAGTCTTGGCCTTCTCTCAAATTGATACCTTCAAAACTTTGAAATACAAAGTTTTGTCTTGACATGTTTTAATTTGGTTTTTTTTGTCTTCTTGTCCCATATCAAACCAAACCTTATGTTTTGTCCTTTTGCCCAATTTAGTTCAAAACATTGAATTGGTACGTGTCTTTTCCTTTTGCAAGGTGGCACAAAATTATGACCATCACTTGCCACATTCCTATACTGACTCGTCATGCCTTTTGGGCCCACAGAATGGGTCCACGTGGTGTGTCTAGTGGCGGCGCCGATTTTGATATTTTTACAACTTTCTGTCTTTGCGTAGAGTTCGTCGCCCTGGTTACTCTGGTAGTTCACTAACCGAAGTCGGCGTCCAGGTTTGAAAGATGTGAGCTTCAGAAGTTTGTTGCTTCTTTACATGTGGACCCGTTCTGCACTGGTTTTGTTCCTTTGGAAACTTCGGCTCTAGTCAGGCTTTGTTAGGCTTCACTGGGGCTGAGTGGGGAGACTTTAAGTATTCCAGTATTCCCGTGCTTCGATGCATGTTTTATCATTATATTCACATTAACTACGAAAACCTACAAAAGTACAAAAATATAATTATTTCATGATTATTAAACACATAATTGACCAGAACACTATGTCTCTACGGGGTTTATTATTACAGTTTTGGGTGCTTATCACACCACCCCCAAACAACACTTTGTTTGTCCTTAAGCAAAGAAGAGACATTAAATGATTAGTGGCCAAACATATGTTGTCCTAAGCTAAGTATCATTTCGCAGAGTGCGGTTGCATTGATCATATGCAACAAGGCCTTGAACCATTAGGAATTTCCTAGTGGATGAGTTATAACCTCATGAGAGTTTTCCAGAGAAGATACTCACAAACTTCATTTATACTACAATGACTCAGTAACAAAGGCTTGTTTCCTTAATTAATCTCAGTTACCTATATACCTGACTAGCAGGGGAAACGAGGATTAATTCTTTTGAAATTCAAGTTAATATACATACAATAATCAAAATATCTACATATGAGCATTCATGCATTGATCTTTTACAATGAAATGTACGAGCAGGGTCGTTTAGGATCCTTTGGATAGCGTCCTTAACTAGGTTCTCACAGGTATGTGTCGAAACATAATTTCTCTCTTATTTTTTTACTCAAGTTTTGCTGACTTCAGTGTGCAGTGGGCACACGTTTCCTCACATACTCAATGAAAGTTAGAGGAGCCGAGGTCGAGAATTCATATCTACTACTTATTATCACATCACCCTACTCCTAATTGAGCTAGAGGTCTTTATTAGGTTTTATGGGGCTTAGGTGGTAGTGTAGAAGAAAATGGTATGGAAAATTCAAAAATGATAAGTATGAGAGAATAAGGTCTTCGAGATATTTATACTAGAGAAATCCTTATTTTCTTTCCTGCTTCTAACATGAGTTTCCATACTTAGCTTTTGTATTCCCTTTTGAATTGATTTTTGGGGGAAATTCTAACTTTGATATTTCTTTTGATTTTTGGAAACATTTTTCTATTCTTCTTTTTCTTTTCTTCTAAAGCAGGTAAGTGATTTTGATTTGTGACAAGTTTTTCTCTTCATTTTTCTGCACTTCATCCTATTTCTCATACTCATCATCTAGGTGGGATTATTTGTTTGTGGTTAATAGATGGATAATGAATTTTTTTTGTGAAATAGAAAGGATTAATGAAAGGTTAAGTGGGGCAACTAGCGGTAAAAAAAATTACAGGTGTGAATTTTTGGTTATATCGATCCAAAGAAAGCCTAAATTCTCGCCTGGGATTCAGATAGTGATCAAGTAAGTAGACATGTGAACTTCTCTATTCGGAAAAACTACTCCTCTGTGTCATTACTCACATATCACACATTTTGAGGCTTTTTGGTTATATTCTTACAGGATATGAAAATTAAATTGTGTAACCGTGGGTCTCGGAAACTTACTGTTGTGTACATTTAATGATAGTCAATGTATGAATGCCCATGAAAAGATGTAACAACTATTGGATGTGTATTAACTTAAGTTTCTAAGAACAAGTCTTAATTCAAATGCTAGAGTGAGATTTCTAAATATTTTTCATCACAGAAAAGGAAACTAGACTTTGTCTATAAATACATTTATTTAGACATAAAAAAAAAAAACTATATAGAACTATGCATGCTTAATTTTTGTGAAAGGTTTTCACCACCCCAAAACAATTGGACTTTGTGTCCTCAAAGTGTCAAGAGGAAGAAAGAATATACCTGAGAGGCTTTGAGCAAAAATATAGCTGACATCTTGCACAGAAATTTATGGTAACACACTATATATTATACATCATAAAAGTGAAAGCACACTGTTAGGTTATTTATTTTTTTCACATCAAAACGTAAGACAAATATGTACATCAACTCACATTTCCCCAATTACGAACTGGGGGTAGGTCCATCCTTGCTTCGTCTTTGTAGAAATGTCATTCCTTTGAGTCACGCCAATCAATAATAATCTTCCAGACTTCGCTCCACTTCCTTTTTCTTGAAGTGTCCAGATGAGCTATCATATTATCGTCATCAGGGAAACAACGAACTTTATTTAGATACCTTGCAGGGCACTGCCATATCCAAAATCACAAAGAATGAATTGTCTTGTCTGTTGGACACATAGAGTCTACCTTTACCTATTCATGAAAAGTGGCTGCAAACTGTGGGAAGTACATCCTCATTATCCTGCATGCTATAACTGGCAAAGTGATATAATGCTGCCTTAAAGACTGAGCCCTCTTAAGGTTTTCAATTACTAGGTCTGTGATGTCAAAGGCGGTATGTTGCTGGGCCAGGGCATGGAACATCTTACAAGCTGATTTTGAGGCAGTGGA
Organism: Coptis chinensis; assembly: GCF_015680905.1. Classification (NCBI taxonomy): domain Eukaryota; kingdom Viridiplantae; phylum Streptophyta; class Magnoliopsida; order Ranunculales; family Ranunculaceae; genus Coptis; species Coptis chinensis. The sequence goes on from NC_141456.1 coordinate 47,075,037, forward strand.
AAAATGCCAATCCCCCATGATGTTTAGAAGAATAAACAACATGGCAGTCCCAACATTCAAGGTCATACTGGCTAGTGGAATAGTGTTGTCTGGCCATCGGCCAGCTTCCGCGCGTTCAATGACTTGGGCCATCACCATAACGGGCGGTGAAATCTTCCCAAGAATAGTCATTAATGTTTTTGTATCATGTATTGAATGGGGATGTCTGGCAGAAGAGGAGGAAGATCCAAAGCTATAGCAACTGCTGGCTCGTAAAAAGGGTGGCGGGTGTTACCAATACGGACTGCAAATCCGTTCAACATGAAACCATCAGTAGGTAGATCCTCCATATGATCGTAAAAATAAGTTCCCAAACCTGGAGAGTATGTCTGCTCAGGGTGTAGTATCAAGGATTTTCAACCAACTTGTGTGATGAAGTCTCTGAAAAGATGCCCATATGTAGGAGAATTCAGCAACGAATGGAAATATTGTTCTGGAATAATCTTTGGAGATGCCATTGTAGAAGACGTGTGAAGAAAGATACCACCTGTAGACAAAGATAACCAAAAATGAGAATACGATGGAAATGACTAAGTAAAACAAATTACATTTATTTACCACAGGAAAATTGCAGTATATTTAAAAACTAAAAAGAAAATGACAAAGAACATAAAATTGCAAAATCTAAGTTGTGTCAGGCCCAAGTAACGGCAAGGGTCCTTTTGTGAGAGAAATTCATTTATAAGATTCTCGATGTCGTCAATCCGTGTAACAGCCCGTTGCAACATTTCGCTCTGTGTCTAGTAAATCTCGGCGTAGTTCTCCATTATGAGAGTGTGATTTGCCAAGAACTAGTTGTGGCTGTGCAAGAATTGTGAATGTTCCTCTTCTTGTATTGTCCGTAGGTCGTGAAATTCAAGAAGACTAGTGATGATAATATTATGACGTTTGTATAATGTCATTAGTCCTTGGTGAATTAAACGAAGGCCTTCCATATGATTAAATAAGTTGTGTATTGCATTTTCAGTGAAGATGTTGTCAGCGGAACAAGCTTCGCCGGTTACTGCACCGGCATGGTTATTTGCAACGTCGGGATTCCAGAAACCGTTCATACAAACTGAGTGAATGGTGAGAATGTTAGCTATTTTGAGAGGTGTATTAGGAGTAGTAATAGGAAAACCCCAACATATTATGATAAGTGTCACAATGGTTGGCAAAGGAGCTACCTTTTTCCTAGCACGTGCGATCGCGTTCCAGAGAAATTTAATAATGCAAAAATCATTGCAGTTAGTCTTCAAGACCTAGAGTAGATGGAGGAGGGGTTTTGTTGTTTCGGAAGTCGTAGATGTGAGGAGTACATTATGACCTAGCCATTGGATCACAGATAATTGGTTTCTTTGCAAGGATCGCTGATAAACAATACGGTTTTTCCGGTTGTATTCGCCGTGAAAGATAGTTGCAAACATCAGATGCCTGATATTGTTGAATGGTGAATCCTGAAGGTGTACCCCCTGGTTCGTAATGGGAATTTGAAGTCCCTCGGAGATGATTTCCATAGTCAATTCACGCTCGCATCCGTTTGCACGGATAAAGAATTGCCCATTTTGGAAATAACCGTGTTTATAGAATAGCAGGACCAATTCTTTGGAATAAAATGCTTGCTTATGATGTAATAGAGGGAACCATCCTCGACGTAAAATTTCTGTGTCAAAAAAAGGATGAAAAAAACCGTTTTGGAAATTTTCCATAAAATTTTGCTCGGGCACGAAAATTCAAGTGAGGGCCATTTAAAGATGGAGTGGTGAAGAAAATTTAGTGGAAAAGGGAAGTTGGATTTTAGAGGTGTCTATCCTTGCTATAAATAGGCACCAATCTGAAGATGCAGAACACTACACCATAATAGTATATTTGCAACACGCACCTTTTTTGATTTGCAACGGTTATTTACCGTTAGTAAATTTCCAACGTTAAATAAGCATTGGCAATGTTGTAAAGCGTTGGCAATGTTGTAAAGCGTTGTTTTATTTGGGTGAATTTCCGGAATTAATTGCTAACGCTTAAAAAGTGTTGGAGAAGTGTTACAAATTAAAAACTTGAAATTTCACGAAATAGAGAAACGAAAAAAATCGAAATATAAAACACAACTTTTTTTCTCTCCTCTCTCTCTCTCTCACCGCCGCATTCCAAGATCCCTAAAATCTTCATCAAAACTAAAATCCAACTAATTTTCGCACTCCTCAAAACTAATTTTCGGTGGATTAAAACTTTAAAGTTCTAGCTGTTATTCAATTTCTAGAGAGAGGAAAAAAAAAGGAGGGAATCAAAAGAAGAAGAAGAAGAAGAAAACAAGGAGGAGACATTCATTCCTCGTATTTCCTTCCAGTTTGAGGCTAGATCTCAAGTCTTGTACGTTCTTCTTTTGAGGTAATAATCTTTCATTTTCTTTCTACTTACTAAGATGGAAATATTATATATATATATATAGGAAGCACTTGGTTTATGTATTCACAGATAATGTCAAATAATAGAAAAAAAAATTGAATAGAGTTGTGCATAGATAACAAACAAGCAGACGTATCTGTTTCTCTTATTAAAGTTGTCTGTTTGTGTCAATATGTTATTTCTTTTTTCATGGGGGAAGATTGTCTTTGAATCTGTGTCTCTCTTTTTCTGTATATTTTCTGGAACTTGTGGATTTCTTCTTGGACATTACATCAATGATTCCTGTTAAATATAATAATAAATTCACTATGTTGGTTTGTTTTGTTTCTTGACTTTGTATGTATGGTTTTTAGCTGTCAAAGTTGTAGTGTCATTGTGTCAACATGTCATTTAGGGATTTACCATTAGATGCAGGATTTCGAATTATATTGTCGAAGATTCCATAAGCATTAACATAGATAAATTGAGCATCATCTAGGTTATTGTTGAGGTTGTCCACCATATTCCTAAGCCTATCATTAAATAACCGACATGCACTGTTGATTCTCTCGACACATGTGCGGCCATCAGGACTATTAGCCAATGTATTTGGACTGCAACCAATCTGACCAACACCAATCAAAGCCACTTTCGTTGCTCGAAGTTGTCTGAGTCTATGTATGTACACGAAAACAAGATTTCATTAGCACTTAGTAGAGACAATATTGCTATATATGTACATAATTTTTGATGAACTAAGAGAATGTAGTCAATGTACCCACCCTTAGTTGTTGAGAAAAACTGTTGAATTAGAAGAACGTCGGCATATTGCACAGGGGTGTATTGGCGACTAGTTGAGTACATTTGGGGCATGAAGTAGTTGTTAAGGTAGTCATTGTTGCCCAGTCCAACTGAATAAATACATTGCCTTAGATAAGCTGCTGCTGAATTTTCATCCCCAAGTATATTTACTACTTGTGAATTCCCTCACAACTTATAGATCACAACAGAGGCAAAAATCTCAAGAAGCCCTTAACCATGCATAGTCATGAACAAAACCATATCCAGGTTCTAACAATTCCTAGTTGTTCAAACTTGTTCTTCGATGCCCGATAGAATAAACAAGTTAGATAAAAAGGACTAGTCAATGCGAAGAAAAAGTTGGCCTTTAAATAAGCCACATCAAAACAAAAACAAGTTATTCCAATTTCCACACAGTGAGCAGCAATGGTGAAGCTTAAAACACTAACTTAATTATCAACTTCATTAAAAAGCAATCATTATATAAACAAAAAGAAGAGGAAAGTTATCTATCATTAGCTAAGTTAAAAAAAAAATGGATAAAGGGGTAATAGTAGATGATATAGGAGAAGGTATGCAGTGTAGTAATCATCCTTATAAGAATAACCCAGGTGGGATCTGTGCTTTTTGTCTTCAAGAAAAGTTGGGTAAGCTTCTTTCTTCTTCTTCTTCTTCTTCTCATCAATCTAGTCCTTGTTCTTTTTTTTCCTTCTTCTTCTTCACCTTCTTTCAGGTCTGATAGTAATAATGGTGGGGTTAGTAAGGTTGGTAGTGTTAAAACTTATGGAAGTTTGGGTTGGGTTTCACTACCACTGGTAGTGCTACTAGTTCGGCTGCCACTCATCATGCCAATGCCACTACTCCCAATTTATCTGCAATTCCTTCGTTGCTGACTGTGAGGAGCTGAATGTTCTTTAGCTCAATGCAACTACTAGGTATGATTATCTTTTGTCCTTGCTTGATATAGTGATTTGTATTTCATTTGTTATTATTAATATTGATTGGAATATCTTTTCAAACATGTCAATCTATTTGTCCTCCTTTTTCAAACTGTGACTACATAGTATAGGACCACACAAAAGCAAATTACCCACTTTAACTTTGGTCGTCATTCACTAAAAGGTAGGAATCAAAAGTCTAAATGGCTCAATCAAGTAGAATTGTGAAGGTATTTCAACGTTTTCGGGGTTGTGAATGAGTTTTAGATACTGAATTATGTCTCGGATATTTTTCCCCTCACTTTGTGTGTAAAGGGCTTCGGGTTAAATTTGCAAATAGTGAAGAGGAAAAGTTCTCGAAAGCGATCGATAGGTGATGCAATATTGGACTCACGAAGTGTTATTTGTTCATGTAAAGAGGAGTTAAGGACATAGTGCATAACGCCTCAAATAATATACAAAAAGGAGTAGTGTCTATTTGCTTATATTGCCTATTCAAGTATGGAGCTGGGAGGAACATTGCATATCTTTTCTCTCGGCTCCGCTAGTTGTTTCAAACCTGAAGCCATTTGTTATACTTCAGAAAAACAATAAGCCGCCAACCAACATTCTTTGTGTGATATCACTTAATGACTAATTTTAATCAACTCCATGACTACATTGTCTTTTTTGTGCATTAAAATAAGGTTTGATTAGCTTTTGATGGAGTTGCTAATGGCCATTCTTGACTTAATTGATTTCTATTTGGATCACATATTCAGTTTCTCATAGCTATGTTTGTTTTTGAAAGTTTTATCTGTTGATCCTAATTTCCCACGAATTTTGTTTTTGAAAGTTTTATTTGTTTTTGAAAGTTTCTCATTTGTAGCTATTTGTTAAGATCTCATTCTTTATTATAACGTATATATATGGTATAAGGACTATTCCATTTCTTTGTCATGTGAATTATGCTATACACAACAAGTTTCAAGTTATTTTGTCATTTGCACTACTGCTCCGGTGCCTTCGGAGGTCTCTAAGAAGAATATGTGTTATGGTTTTTCATAGCACATGCAGGGTAAATATTTTTTGGTCAGCACACATGCAGCAGGTTAATTAGAAAGAACATGGTGTACGTGTTTGGGTTTATGTAAAGCCAAAGCATAGATATGGACCACACTTACAGATATTCGTGTGTGTGTTTTTTTTGGCTAGAGACTTGTTTGTGTTTATTGATTATTCATCTCAATGTTTGTGGTGGATGGACATTTGGACTTGGTCAACCGATTTTGTCTCTCATGTTATCATGCACATATGTGTTCTTTTCTTTAACATGAATGATTAGCTGTACATAATTCAATTTTATAATAAAGGTGTTGACTGTGACAAATAAGAAAATTTGCATGGAAAATTCTAGTAGTAGCTTATCTAAGTATACATTGCCTTGTAAATTTAATTAATTTATACACTTGTTTTTTTCACCCAAACTGCCGAATAGGTATGGCACCTTAGGTTACTATCTGATCCCTCTAAGCTAGATGAAACTATTTGTGATATCACCATGACTTAGTTTCAAGTCCTATTACGAGGAGCAATTTAATGGTGTTTTTGTTGTTAGCTCCCAGTGTTTATATATTCTCAGTCATGTTATTGAGTCACTTCCTGTGATGGTAAACAAAAGCCGATTGCTGGGTTTGGTCTAGTATTGTCAAATTTCTTAAGGAATTTCTGTTTTAATAATTAGAAAATGCGAATAAAGGGTGAATCCTTAGAAAACGCCACCATCCAGCAAACCTAAGTCTTGTATTTGGACATAGCTATCTATACGTTTGTGTGTAGCATATTCTTTTCATACTTGGCTTTCCTCGTCTGATTATAAATATCTTATTTTCCATAGTTAAGTAAAAAACTTTATTCTTAGAGATAGAAAAAAGCATGTCGAGCTTTACGTCCCTAAGTGTTTTCTTCTTGTTTTGAAGCTCGTTGTCGTGATACGTAAAAAACTGCACACGAGTTTGGTCCGTGATATCCTTTTCTCTTTCTTTTCTTTTGAATGCTAATATTCTTTCCCCCCACACACTAATAATCTGAATAGAGATGGCTTTATCATAAAAGATGAGATTCCATGGGCTGACATTGGAGCTGAATATGTTGTTGAATCGACCGGGTGTGTTTACCACCAAGGACAAAGTCTGCTGCTCATTTGAAGGTTTGCTTTTCGTGTTCTAGCCTCTAATGCTTGTTTATATTGACGGATCGTGATTCTCGTGGTTTGTAAATGTTTATAAAAATGGGATTATTATATTATAGTCCACGAAACGGAGTTTCCTTATTGATACTATTTTGAAATGAAATAGTTGTAGTCGGTTAATTCTAAAATGGGGTTGTTATGTAGTTTGTTTCTTAGTATGTGCAAAGTGATCCGAGTCTATGCAAACGAATTGATTGAGTAGAATAATGATATTTAAAAGTAATTAAAATTTGTTTGGTTGGATATATATCTACTTAAATACTACTAATAAGATTGAAATGAATTTGATTTCATTTTATTCCTAGAAAGAACTTTCTTATGTCTGATTGTAATTTACTTGTATGTAGGTGCAACAATCAAAAGGTATCCCAAGGGCATCTGATTATCGGAATTCCATGCCAAGTGTCACTTGCAGGTAATTGCATTTTAACAAGGAGTTCACTAAACCTTATTTTTAACTTCAGCTATATCTGTTGCCACACATGTTATGATTGTTATCTATGGAATTATCGCACATTGAGTGTACATGCTTAGTTTGCAACTGATATACTGGGCTTCATTTGGGTTGATTTGATCTTGGGGTTTAACAAAGAAAGAATGGATCATTGTTTCAGTTATTGCCCGCTTTTGAGAGGTTAGAGGCTTCAACTTAAATATTTTTCTCCTCTGTGTATAATTAAAGACAATATGTATTGCAGTGGAGATAGTAATTAAATTTTAACTACTCTTCTAACATCTATTCTTATACGTGTTTAGGCTTTTGCTGATGAAATTGGAATTCCATTCATGGAAACCAGTGCCAAAAGTTCTGCAAATGTAATAGTATTAGTAGTAGTAGTAATAATAGTAATAATTATCTTTCTTTCTTTGGCGTTACTAGTTTCTTGAATAGATTTGTATTAATTTCGTTGACTTTGGCAGAGGTGTTTGGCATTAAGATATGAGGCATTGATTCTTAGAGAGAAAATCTGTGGATGAGAATTGACTTCAAGTTTCATATCAAGAGTGGTTCAATTTTGCTAAAGATTTAGTGGGAAATGGATTTCACTACATTGCCGTCAAGGTAATTAATGAAATGTTATTGTTTGCTTATTGGTGTTGTTGTTAAGCTAAAACTTTACTTGTTTGTTTGTAGGGGTGTGAAAGTGCATTTTCATGCATTCAGGCAAACAATGTCGTTTGCTGCTAAGAGATAAGTTCGTGCTTGATAATACGAATCTTTCATGAATCTCCATTTGGGTTTTGATGCAGAGGTGAGAATCCCTAGTCTTTTTTTATTGTTAAGCTCAATCCACTATACCTTAGATTATCAGTATTTAGCGTTTGAATTGGTCTTGATCCTCTTATTGTCTGCTTCATGATCTTTTCTTAGTCGACTATTTTATCTTAATGCTAGGATCTCTTTTGGAGCATTTGTGGAAGTAAATGGGCGTAGGGTTTTCCACAACGGAAGCTGTTATCTCTTGTTTAGGATCATATAGTATGAAAACTTTTTTTTATGGTGATAGTTCAACAATAAGTTTGTGAGGTTTAGAAAATCGCTCAAAGTTGTGAATGTATATGGTTGGATTAGTTTTGTACTTTATCAGTTTTTTTCCCATATATATTATGGTTTATTTGTAAAATAGTATGAAAATGTATTGTATACAAGATAAATTTAGCTTAAATAAGAATTTATGATTTATGTATATGGTACAATAGGGGGCATCTTTTTGTAGGTTTAGCTAGTCGTTACAAAATATGAGAATTTTTTTTTTTATCAGCAACCCACCCATCAACAACGGTTCATAACCGTTACAAATTATTTTTAAATTAATTTTTTTTAAATTAACTAACAACTTTGCAACGGTTAAAAACCGTTACAAATTACCAACGCTTAAAAAGCGTTTGTGAAATAAAAAAAACCGTTGCAAATATTTTAAATTTGTGTACAAAATAGTTATAAAAAGTGTTGCAAATCATTATTGCAACGCTTAAAAAGCGTTGGAAATTTATATTTGCAACGCTTATTAACCGTTGCAAAAATTTCCAACATTTTACCCACGCCATATTTGCAATGCTTAAAAAGCGTTGCGAAAATTATTCGCAACGCTTTTTTGACGTTGCAAATATCCTGTTATGGTGTAGTGGAAAATACAAATCGAGGTGTCACAGGGTAGTTAGACCACGTATATCTTCTAAAACATGGCGCAAAAGTGGATGTAGTGTGGATGGGAAGAATGGGGCATGTGATTACAATGAGTGCCCCTTTTCTTTTTTTTTTTTTTTTTTTTTTTCCGTAAACTAGCGTAAGTAGAAGGACAAGGAAGATGTAGATATAATATCACAATAAGATGTAACAATGTACAGAGATGTGAAACCACACCATAATGACACGGGGAATAAAATACAAACTAAATATTAGATAAGACAATATGCCACATTAACAACATTACTATAATAAAACAACCGAGCATGAAGACTTAAGTAGTATATTCAATATGTTGCTGCTCAAACTTTTCTAGTGCATCCATGAAACTTGAAATTTGGTAAGAACTAAAAATGATATTTAGAATAAGAAGTGTAGATGGAAGAAGATGAAAAGAGTGAATGTGAAGGATGTGTTGAACTTATTTATAAAAAGAAAATTGAGCCGTTTTCTGACCGTTTTTGGATGTGATTTCATGACCGTTTTTAGGATGTGATTTCATGACCGTTTTGCAAAACGTTAGTTGACGGTAAAATTTGTCGTTAAGTGTGACGTCAAAAATATATATGTATATATTTTTATATATATCTATATATATTATTATATATGTTTCTACCTATATAATATAATATTGGAGATAACTGATATATTATTAGACAAGGCAGAAATTTTGGAAAATGTAGGAAATAACAGACATCCTTGGTTGGAAAATTAAAATGCAAACACGTAAATAAAATATCCGACATAAATAATATACAAGACCAGGAAAATAAATTGTCTACCGAGAATCCTCAGGGGCTATAGAAGAAGAACCAAGAGTCCTACGACGGCGTGCAATACGAGCTCCCTTAGAGGCTAACTGCTCCTGGATATTGCCTAGAGTATCCATCACTTGAGCTTGAAACTGGTGCTGGTTTGCCATGAGCATTCGCTGGAACTGGTTCTGGCGAGTAGTCATGTGATCCTAAAATGTATTCATGGAAGTTCGCATTTCTTGCTGAAATTCGCCCATGATGTCTGTCAGTGACTCGTGGCGAGTGGTCATATCCGTTCTTAACTCGCCCATGGCATGTTTCATCGATACCTGGCGAGTGTACATGTCTCTCATGCCACTGTTCATAGCACGTAAGGCATCCATAGGGTGGCTCATCTTACTCATAGCAATCTCATCGAATAAGGGTGGGTGAGATGGACCTACGTTAACGTGCTCAGCTGCCATTGGTGTTGTGGGTTCCCATGGGGCCAGTATACATTTCTTGGAAACAAGCATATACTCATATGGTAGCATAGGTATTAATGGGGTGGCAGACAGGAAACCCAAATTAATCATAACTTGTGTTACAAGAACGACAAGAGGGACTGACCTGAGGGTGGCATGTGTAATGATATCAAAAAAAAAGGTGACTATGCAGAAGTTACCCTTGCACTCCTGGAGGATCCAAAGTAGGTGGAGAAATGTCTTGTTGATGTCCGATGGCTTCAAGGTGCCAATGACGTTCTGTCCCAGCCATTGAGTCCCGGCCAGCTGGTTCCATCGCACCGAGCGCTGATACGCACATTTCCCATCCATATTGTACTCTCCCTCGATTAGCGTGTCGAGCATTAGGTCATAAGTCTGTGGATACACTGACTGCTGCTGAGTCAGCACGTGGTCGACCATAGGTATGCCCGTTACATTCGAGATTAAAGCGGGTGTGACTCGCGGTGCACACCGTCGATGGTGACCCAAAAATGGTCGCCATTAAAGCCCCCATTGTCGTAAAATTTCAACACCAAATCTGTTGAATAAAGCCCACCATTGGCATATAACAAATATTCCCATCCTCTAGAGTGTATTTCTGTATCAAAGAATGGAACAAACATCCCATTTTCAAATAGAGCTCCAAAAATTTTCTCTACCGAAATTCGCATGTTTCCGGCCATTGGTGATCGTATGAAGAGGATGGATATTGATTTGAGATGAGGGGGATAATTGGGAGTTGCTGACGAAAGGGAAATCGATTCTGAGTTGTGGGGGTCTCGTGCGAGACTTGGGTTTAACGTGGGCCTGTCTCGTGTGAGACTAAATTATGAGGGAACAAGATCCAAATTTTGGGGAAGACGATGGTTGGAATTATGACGCGTGTGGTTCGGTGTCTCGGGTTTAAATGGGTTGAGAATATGAGATTTGGTTGGGTCTAATATTTTTCCCAAGCCCAAATCAAGCCTAAAGCTTAATTTAAGCCTAAAACAATATAAACGCTCACCCACGACTCGTTCGGACTCCGAATTGGATAAATGAGCTATCAAAATGATCGGCATGAAAAATTGCATCCAATTATATGAGTCATTCTCAAAGGTCACAAGAGTTTTTGAAAATAAGGAGTGGTGTTTTATTTATAAATGAAGTTTTTATTTCTATACAAGGGAGATTAATGTGAATAACACTGGATGTCGAGAAGAGTCACCATCTAAATTCATAGGCAACTGTCATGTCGACTCTGGAGCGAACCCAATCCAGCCACGGTGGCTTTATCTTTATGTATTATAGGGTTTGGAGCAGGACGGTACCATCCTGGACCGTGCGCGCTACGGTCTAATAACATTGCCCTTATTACAGACGACTATCCTCAAACCGCCCCAAAGGGAACTCAAAGTAACCAATTCTAGGGGTTGGTCTGGTGGAATCCATTACCCGTACGTGTTCTAAGTATGCAACATCCAAGGTTAAACACGAATCTCTAGGTGCACAACTTAATGCAAGGGGAACAATATATACATATCTACAAGATGAGTCTTTTAACGTCAGATCGTTAAGATGAATCGAGTTTTTTAACGTCAGATCTTCAAGATGAATCGAGTCTTTTAACGTCAGACCCTCAAGATGAATTGAGTCTTTTAACGTCAGATTCTCATGACGTTTGCGAGTCTTTTAACGTCAAATTCTCAAGACGATTCCCAACCCGTAGGAGAAACGGCGCGTCAACGAAGTTTATCCTACACAGCTAGTGTCAGACAAAAGTACACCTTATACTAGCTAGTATCGGATAGGAAGTCAAGACCTGAACAAAAAGGTATTTGACAATGCATACACCACCCCATCATTCGCGTACGTTATTTACGAGCAAAAGTACTACGACCATTACCTATTCATGATGAGTGAGACTTACACCAAATAATTAGCTTAAGTTCACGAGGCAAAGAGTAGAAAAGGGAAGAGAAAGAAGGAGGTGAAATTTTTGGTACCCATCGTTTACCGCCAGGAACGTTTGCTCGCATTGCAGAAGACATTTATACTCAGTTGTGAAATAGAGGTTTCATGGACTACGGCTCTGGCGCTTGCGACCACACACTTCAAAGAACTTTTGAGAGCCACACACTTCAAAGAACTTTTGAGAGCATAAAATAGAAGATGGCTCGGCTACCAAAATGGCGTACCCTCTACAGTACGCCAAACGAAACATCTAGTCTATGTAGACCGGATCCTGAAGAAAAGTGTGTTCAACAGTTGGGGAGCATAACTCGTGGTAATGTTTGAGGCGTTGTCCATTTACTTGAAATTTGTTGTTATCTTGTGGTTTAAGCAAAGAGATTGCCCCATAATGGGTCACAACTGACACAATGAAAGAACCAGACCATCGTGTTTTCAATTTACCAGGAAAAATGTGTAATCTGGAGTTGTACAGTAAAACTTTTTGGCTAATTTTCATATTAGCTTTGTAGGATTTTGAGAGATCATAAGCATCACTCCGAATCTCCTCAAGGTCATTTAATTGTAGTTTTTGCTTCTTGCTTACCGTGTTGATATTGTAATTGAAGCTTTTGATGGCCCATAGGGCACGATGCTCAAGTTCAACTGGCAGATGACAAGGTATTCCAAAAATGATGCAGTAAGGAGACATCCTTATAGGTGTCTTAAATGCCATTTGGTATGCCCACAAGGCATCCCCGATAAGTGGAGAGACCAGTCTTTTCTTGATGGATTGACAGTTTTCTTTAGAATGGACTTTATCTCTCTGTTGGAGACTTCCACTTGGCCACTCGTCTGTGGGTGATATGGAGTTGGAACTTTGTGAGTAACTCCATATTTCTTCATTAAAAGCCCAAAATTTTTATTACAAAAATGTGTACCCCCCATCACTGATGATAGCTTTGGGGACACCAAAACGAGAGAAAATGTTTTCTTTTACAAATTGCATGATAGTCTTATGGTCATTTGAGCGACATGCGAGTGCCTCAATCCATTTAGACACATAGTCTACAATGACTAGAATGCAGAGAAAACCTTGAGAAATAGGGAAGGGTCCCATAAAATCAATGCCCTAAATATAAAAAATTTCCATAATTAAGATAGGATTTAGGGGCATCATATTGCGTTGGGTAATCCGACCTAGGTGCTGACAACGAATGGAAGCTATGAAATGTTCGTGTGCATCGCGAAAAAGGGTAGGCCAGTAAAACCCACATTGTAAAACCTTGGCCGCAGTTTTCTTCCCACTGAAATAACCTCTGCAAGATTTCTCATGGCAAAAAGATAACACGTTGGTGTGTTCCCAGTCGGGAATGCAACGACGAATGAGTTGGTCGGAACAATACTTAAAGAGGTAGGGGTCATCCCAGAAATAATATTTTAAAGTGGATAAGAACTTTTTACGATCAGGACGTGACCAAGAGGAAGGAACCTCCTCAGTAACTAGGTAGTTAACGATATCCGCGTACCATGGAGAGGAGAAAATGGAGTAGAAATAAAACCTTAAGAAATAGGGAAGGGTCCCATAAAATCAATGCCCCAAATATCAAAATTTTCCATAATTAAGATAGGATTTAGGGGCATCATATTGCATTGGGTAATTCGACCTAGGTGCTGACAATGAATGCAAGCTATGAAATGTTCGTGTGCATCGCGAAAAAGGGTAGGCTAGTAAAAGCCACATTTTAAAACCTTGGCCGCAGTTTTCTTCCCACTGAAATAACCTTTGTAAGATTTCTCATGGCAAAAAGATAACACATCGGTGTATTCCCAGTCGGGAATGCAGCGACGAATGAGTTGGTCAGAACAATACTTAAAGAGGGTAGGGGTCATCCCAGAAATAATATTTTACAGTGGATAAGAACTTTTTACAATCAGGACGTGACAAAGAGGAAGGAACCTCCTCAGTAACTAGGTATTTAATGATATTCGTGTACCATGGAGAGGAGAAAATGGAGTACAAATATTCGTCTGGGAAGGAATCACTGATGGCTTCAGAATCACTATCAACATCACCAACTAGCCTAGATAAATGGTCGGCCATGACATTTTCTGTTCCTTTCTTATCTTTGATTTCCAAGGTGAATTCTTGCAAGAGAATGATCCACTGGAACAATCTTTGTTTCACATCCTTTTTCGCGAGTAGGTACCGAAGAGCGGCATAGACAACGACTAGGAACTCTTTCTCAGTTGTTGTGTAATTACATTGATCATCATTAAGAGTTTTACTTGTGTAATAAATGACAATGAGTTTGTTATCACGTCTTTGGCCTAGTACGGCGCCAATAGCAAAGTCGCTAGCATTACACATCAGTTTGAATGGTTGAGACCAATCAGGGGGTTGAATGATAGGAGCGGTAGTCAGGGCGGTTTTTAGAGTTTCAAAAGCTTGTTTGCAATTGAAATTGAAGTCGAAGACCGCATCCTTAAGCAGTAGATTAGTAAAGGATCGAGCAACTTTAGAAAAATCCAGAATGAATCGCCTGTAAAACCCAACGTGCCCTAAAAAGGCACGGATATCGCTAACTGTTCAGAGGATAGGTAGCGAAGTAATTTTAACAATTTTAGCTTTATCAACCTCTATCCTGTCTTCCGAAACAATATAACCTAGAACAACCCCTTTGGTCACCATGAAATGACACTTCTCCCAATTGAGCACCAAATTTTCTCTTCGCAACGCGTTAACACTTTAGAAAGGTTGGATAGGCAGTTGTCAAAGGAATTTCCACAAATGGAAAAGTCATCCATGAAGACTTCCATATAACGTTCCACCATATCACTGAATATGTGAAGCATGCAGCGTTGGAAAGTGCCTAGGGCATTGCAAAGACCAAAAGGCATTCATTTGTATGCAAAGGTTCCAAAGGGACATGTGAAAGTTGTCTTTTCTTTATCAGCGAGATCGATGACAATTCGGAAGTAGCCGGAATAGCCATCAAGAAAACAGTAGTAAGCATGACTAGCTAAACGTTCTAGCATCTGGTCAATGAATGGAAAAGGGAAGTGATCTTTACGTGTTCTCGCATTAAGTTTGCGATAGTCAATGCAGATTCTCCATCTCAATGCAATGCGAGTGGAGATGCATTCACCATTTTCATTTTGTACAACTTGAATGCCGGACTTTTTGGGAACAACATAAACAGGACTAACCCAGTCACTATTAGAGATAGGGTATATTATACCCGCATCAAGTAAACATAAAACTGCCTCCCTCACCACCTCTTTCATGGCAGGATTAAGGCGACGTTGTGGTTCTCTCGATGTCTTTGTGCTGTCATCCAGATGTATGCGATGCGTGCATACACTAGGGTCTATTCTTTTGATATCATCTAAGGACGAACCAAACGTGCTTCTTCGTCGGTAGTCAAGTGAGAAGAAATTATTATAGGATGACTACCATCGGGACTGAGATGCACGTACTTCAAATCAGAGGGTAGAGGTTTTAAATCCAGAGTTGGAGGAGTGGGGATCAAGGATTAGTGAGGAGCCGTCTCTTCAATGGAAAAGAGCGAGTCTGGTTCTTCTGAATCAATTGGCAACGCAATAGTAGGGGTCAAATAGTGGTACTGACTCTAATAATGCGTGGACATCCTTAATGTACGAGTCATCATCAAACTCAAGATTATCAAAAGAAAGAAATTGGTGTACCTCGTCTGGGGGAAAAGAGTTTTCAAAATATTCCTGTGCCAAACTATCAACCAGGCTAATCTCACCCTCCATTATAGGATCGAGAAATTGTTTCATTAACTTGAACATGTTGACTTCGACAGAAAGGTTCCCGAAAGACAATGTCATTGAACCATCACGACAATTGATGAGAGCGTTAGCAATTGCAAGAAATGAACGCCCCAAAATGATAGGAATGGAGTCACAGGCTACTTCGGTATCTAAAATGACAAAATCAACTAGGTAGTAAAAATCTTGGACCTTGACTATGACGTTTTCTACTATGCCCTTTGGGTACTTGATGGAGGGATCCGTGAGTTGTAGGGTCATGTTGGTAGCTTTTAATTCATGAAGACCTAACTACTTAAATAAGTAGTAGGGAAGTAAGTTAACACTGGCGCCTAGGTCTAAAAGTGCGGTAGCGGTATACTTGTCTCCCAACGTGCATGGTATAGTTGGTCGACCTGAGTCTTTGTATTTAACCACACCATTGGTATTAGTAATAGAGGGAAACTGCTCAGTGAGGAACGCTTGTTGAGGAACATGTGTACGTCGTTTGTTAGTGTACATGTCCTTCAAAAACTTTACATGCTTGGGCAAATGCTTAAGCGCATCTAGAAAAGATAGGTTTATGGTCAAATTTTTGAAGGTTTCACGGATCTCATCGAAATGTTCGTCAGGTTTGTTCTTTGTCAAACGGGCAGGGAAAGGAGCTTTTGGGCAGAATTGCGCATATAGATCTGTGGCGTCTTTCCCTAGGGACGTGGATGTCGATTTGGAAGGAACAACTTCGTCCGCTATAGGTTGTGAGGTAGGAGTTAGAAGGACATCAGCCATGGCTTCCGTCGATTCGATGTCTTGCATACATATGTGATTGTTGATGGTTCGGATAGAACGAAGAGTGGTGATGTCATTTACCTCACCCTGGCTGGGATTACTAAATCCTGGTGCATTGTTGAGTTCAAAGGCAGTGTTGGTGGGCTTAGGGTTTGGAACTGATTGGCCTGGAAACACGCCCTTTTGACTTTTATCCTGTGCTAACAGATGAAGAGACTGTTAGATAGATGCTAAGATTTGATTTTGTTGATTCATGTAAGTCAGAAAAGTTTCAACTGTTTTATCGGCAGTGGATTGTACCAGAGGAGGAGGAGGCACATTAGCATGCTCAATATCATCTCTCGCTATAGGTTCCCAGTGATCCATGACACAAGTCTCGAAAATCGCAAAATTTTTGAAAGACCTTGTTTGAACTAATGGCCTAGCGGACTGGAACCCTAAATTAATCATAAGTTGAGTAACAAGTACAGCAAGAGGAGCTGACCTGTTTGAAGCAGTCGTAAGAACATGGCCCAGGAATTGAACCATACAGAACCTATCCTTCTTCTCCTAGAGGATCCACAGTAGATGCAAAAACGTCTTGTTGACGTCGGATGTCTTTGAAGTACCAATGACGTTGTAGGCCAGCCATTGGGTGACAGCCAATTGGTTTCCTCTGAGGGAATGTTGGTACACGCATCTCGAGCCATCATTGTATTCTCCCTCGAGTAGCGTGTTGAACATCAATTCCATAATGCTCGCATACTCTGAAAACAACAGGGTCGGACTATCGGAGTTAATTGGAATATTCACAGTAGTCGATATCAACTCCAATGTGAGTTCACGTTCCATCCCATCCGCCGTGATCCAAAACTCATTCCCCCGAAAACCTCCATTGTTATAGAACTTCAACACCAATTCTTTGGAGTAATGAGCCGGAATTCGATGCAAAAGGTATTCCCACTCCCTACTAGCAATTTCTTCATCGAAAAAGGGATGAAACATGTCAAAATTATAGAGATTTGTAAAATTTCTCTGAACTGTGATTCTACGATTTCCAGCCATAGAGTGATCGAGATGAGGTTTTGAGGGTCTATATTGGTTGCGCAAAGTGAGGGGATGGTTCTGTTCAAACAGGTTTGGAATTGGTTAGGTTTATACCGCGTGCGCGAGTAGATTTTAGACTAGCAGTACCACGTTCGCGAGGATGTGTAAGGGGAAACAAGATCCAGATTTTGGGGAAGACGAAATGAGAGAGGTTGATGCGTGGTTTTCCCCCCGTGCTGGATTTTGTGATCAGACACGTGATTTGGGTTGGGTTCTAATTTTTTGCCCAAGCCCAAATGAATTCTGGAAATTTCCATTATGTCCCGAAATGTCACGAAATTTCAAACGCGGAATCTCGATTCATTTCAACTCCAAATTAAATGAATGAGATGCCAAAATGATCAGCATTAAAAATGCCATCCAATGGAATATGGCGAAGGCACATTCAGGGGGGGGGGGGTGGGTGTGAGTCTTGTAAAAACAGAACGCAACCCTTTTTTTTATTATTATTATTATTATTATTATTTATGTACAAATTTACAAGGGGAGATGAACATGTCAATAACACTAAACTTCAAGAAGAAAACCATTCTGACAAGAAAAATCGGGCAAAATTAACATGCCATGGAAACAAGGGCAAACCCAATCCAGCCAGACTGTGGCTTAACCTTTATGTTTTGGGGGCCTAGGGTTTAGGATGATACCATCCCTGACCAATGTGTAATTGTCTATTAATAATATTACCCTTAGTACATATGGTATAACCTCAAACCGCCCCGAACTGCCATCAAATAGAAACTATTCGGGTTGGCCTGGTGAAATCCATTGCCCGTGTGAATGAGGGACCATCTGATGTTATACATCATGACTCTTTTAGTGCATAATGCTTAGTGCAAAGGTGAAAATAAAAGACACGAGTATATACATGTGAGTCTTTTAACGTCAGATCCTCAAGACGAATGTGAGTCTTTTAACGTCAGATCCTCAAGACGAATACCAACTTGTGGGTGCAACGGGGCGACGATGAAGTTTATCTTGTTAAGCTGGTGTCAGACAAAAATATACCTTATACTGGCTCATATCAGATAATAGTTCAAGACCTGGACAGAAAGGTGTTTGACAATTCATACACCACCCCATCCTTCGCGCACGTCGCTTTCGAGCAAAAGTACTACGACCATTACCTATTTGAGATGGGTGAGATTTACACCAAATGATGAGTTGTAGTTCACGAGGAAGAGAATAGAAAAGGGAAGAGAATGAAGGATGGGAAATTTTTGGTACCCATTGTTTACCAGAAGGCACGTTTGCTCGATTATCAGAAGACATTTACACTCAGTTCTGAAATAGAGTTTTTTGTGGACTCAGGTTCCGGCGCTTGCAACCACAGACTCTAGGAGATTTGAGAGAAGAAAATAGAAGAGGGCCCGGTTACCATTATGGCATACTTTCCCTGTTTTAAACACCTGGAAGGAAGTACACCAGTGAATCTTTTAGTCTTGGCAGACTGGATCTTTGATAAGAGTCTTTTCGACATCGGGAGAGTGCAACTCATGATAATGTTTATGCCGTTAGCCAATTACTTGAAATTCACTGTCATCGTTTAAAATTTTCAAAGATATAGCCCATAAGGGGTGATAGCAGAGACAGTGAAAGGACCAGATCATCTAGTTTTTAATTTTCCTAGAAAAATGTGTAATCTCGAGTTGTACAACAAAACTTTTTGACCAATTTTGAAATATTTTCTTAATATGTGTTTGTCATGCACTCTTTTCATGTTGGCTTTATAGGATTTTGAGAGATCATAGGCATCACTTTGAATCTCCTCAATCCCATTTAACTGCAATTTTTGCTTCTCGCCTGCCGTATTGGGATTATAATTGAGGCTTTGATGGCCCATAGAGCACAATGTTCAAGTTCAACCGGCAGATGACAAGGTTTTCCAAAACGAGGCGGCAAGGGGACATGTCTATAGGTGTCTTAAAAGACGTTCTATATGCCCACAAGGCATCAG
This sequence comes from Coptis chinensis, assembly GCF_015680905.1. NCBI lineage: Eukaryota > Viridiplantae > Streptophyta > Magnoliopsida > Ranunculales > Ranunculaceae > Coptis > Coptis chinensis. The sequence goes on from NC_141456.1 coordinate 47,094,366, forward strand.
ATAATCAAAAAGACTAGTCTTTCCTAAATGGATTAACTATTTTCTCTAAAATGGACTTAATTTCCCTATTTGAGACTTCGACTTGTCCACTGGTCTGAGGATGATACGGAGTTGCCACTTTGTAAGTGCCTCCATATTTCTTTACTAATGATTCAAAAATTTTATTACAAAAATGTTTTCCCCCATCACTAATGATAGCTTTGGGAACACCAAATCTAGAGAAAATATGTTCTTTTACGAACAAAACAACAGTTTTGTGATCATTAGCACTGCATGCCATTGCCTCAATCTATTTTGACACGTAGTCAATAGCTACCAATATGTAGAGAAAACCCTGAGAATTTGGAAAGGGACCCATAAAGTCGATGCCCCACACATAAAAAATTTCGACAATTAAAATTGGATTTAAGGGCATCATATTGCGTTGAGTAATGCGTCCTAGCTGTTGGCAGCGATTGCATGCTTTGCAATGCTCATGTGTATCTTTAAACAGTGTTGGCCAATAAAATCCACATTGTAGAACCTTGGCCACAATTTTCTTACCACTGAAATGACCACCACAAGATTGTTCATGGCAGAAGGATAACACGTCATTATGTTCCCAGTCGGGAATGCAACGACATATCAATTGGTCGGAACAATACTTGAAGAGGTAGGGATCATCCCAGAAATAAAATTTTACTGTGGATAAGAACTTTTTCGGTCGCTACGAGTCCAAGATGAAGGGACTTCCTCGGTAACTAGGTAGTTTACTATATCAGCGTACCAAGGAGATGAAAAAATGGAATACAAGTGTTCATCAGGGAATGAATCACAGATGGGTTCGGTATCATTATCGAAATCATTGACAAGTCGTGATAAATGGTCTGTAACCACATTCTCGCAACCTTTTTTATCTCTAATTTCTAGAGTAAACTCTTGCAAGAGGAGTATCCAGCGGATCAACCTCTGTTAGGTATCTTCCTTTGCTAAGAGATAACGAAGCGCCGCATGGTCAGTGTAGACTATTGTCGAAGAACCAACTAGGTAAGGACGAAACTTATCCAGGGCATAGATAACTGCGAGAAATTTTTTTTCAGTGGTGGTATAGTTACGTTGCGCTTCATGAAAAGTTTTACTAGCGTAGTGACAAACGTAAAATGACTAGTTTTACCTAAGAATAAAATGATAGAATTCTAAACGCAAGTAAAACTAAAACTGAACTAAGTCTAGTCGATTATTTATCAAATATTTCTACTCTCGATTCTATCGAAATAGAGTTGGAGTAAAAGATTTGTTCCACTCCTAGTTCTTTAGAATTAGCGTTTTCTAAGATTATCGGTCCATCCAAAGTCAATGAGAGATTTACGAATTTATACTACAATGCAAATTATACTAACAAGATATGAATTTATACGTCTACGGAATACTAAATTGATACTAGATAAAAAATTAGGGGGGATTGATTCCACCTTAACTCGATTTAATTTACTAATGAAGAATCGTTGTAATCCGAATTAAACTATTTTCGCATATAATTGGTTCTTTCTAATCCCTAGTTGTTCATGGTAATCTCTACCAACTAACATCTAGCATATGAAACAATCAAACCCATTCTCATGGGGAACTAATCGTTTCTAGAATGGAATGGAAATTATGACTACTCTACGCTAGTACAAATCAAGCTTCATCAAGGTTTCTTCAACCCCCTCTAATTGAGGTTTAGCCTAGAATCATTATGCTATCATTTCCCAATGAAATTAAACAAGACATCATATAAAGATTGTAAATTTACTTATTTCAATTCAAATGGAAATCTAATTATGCAAGAATTGATTAAAACTAACAATGATAATAACTAAATCTAGGAATCGAAACTACAATGATTAATGAAATGAAACTATATTATGAAGAACAAACTACTTTATTGATCTAATAATTAAATAACAATTGATTCAAATACAAAATTAAAACAAGGTATGAAAACTAATTAATGGAAAGAAAACTAGATCTAGAACTATGCTCTAATGGCCACTTGCTACCTAAACTAATTATATCCCTAAGAACTAAGTCTTGTGTGTTCAAATGGAGGAGACCAGATCCACATTTTCGTGCATGGGTTGAGGAGACATATTTTGTGCCAGAAAATCGAGCCCAAACCCCAATTTCTTCTATCCACATAGTCTTTTTCAGCTGGATTTGAATTCCATAGGCTTTTCGTCCACTTTTACTCCTCTGATTGGGTCAAGGCTTGGACCATTGGAAAGCTGATTCCAAAACGGTCATTTTGACATAAAGTAGGCCCAATTCCGAGGTCTGGACCCAAAGATACGGTCTTTGGAAGTTCTACTAATTTTTGTGTGATGTTTCTCCCCGCGTTGACTTTGACTTTTTAGCCTTGACCGGGCTTTATAAAGGTTTTTTCTCCTTGAATCTTGGCATTTAATCACAGAACTTCTTAGCAACCAACCCTTGCTATTTTATCTCGCCAAAGTAACACATTTCTGCACATAATTGACTTCAATGCCTGAAATACATAAAAACACGTAATCAACATTAACTCTTATTTATTACTCACATAATTGGTCTAAAAGTATTATTGTTAAGGGGTTAAAACTACAGTTTTGGGCTCTTATCACGTAGTAAATGACAATTGGTTTGTTCTCTCGGCGTTGCCCTAGGACAGCTCCAATAGCGTAGTCACTCGTATCACACATTAATTCAAAAGGTTTAGACCAATCAGGGGGTTGAATTATCGAAGCTGTAGTAAGGGCGGACTTTAAGGTCTCAAAAGCTTATTTGCAATCGAAAGTGAAGTCAAATACGACATCTTTAAGCAGGAGATTTGTTAAAGGTCAAGCAACCTTTGAGAAATCTTGAATAAATCTCTTATAGAATAATGCGTGTCCTAGAAATGCACGTATGTCGTGAACTGATTTTGGTATAGGAAGTGAAGTAATTTTTTCAATCTTAGCTTTATCGACTTCGATTCCATCCTTTGGAACAATATGACCTAGAACTATTCCTTTTGTAACCATAAAATGACATTTTTCCCAATTAAGAACGAGATTTTTCTCTTCATAACGTACTAAAACCTTTTCAAGATTTGATAGACAGCTATCGAAAGAATTATCATATATTGAGAAATCATCCGTGAATACTTTCATAAAGCGTTCGACCATATCACTGAAAATGTGAAGCATACAGCGTTGGAATGTACCAGGTGCATTGCAAAGTCCAAAAGGCATTCGTTTATATGCAAATGTACCAAAAGGAAAGGTGAACGTTGTTTATTCTTGATGAGCAGGATCTGTGACTATTTGAAAATATCCTGAATAACTATCAAGAAAATAGTAATATGCATGACCTGCTAACCGTTTAAGCATCTGGTCAATGAAGGGAAGTGGGAAATGATCTTTACGAGTGACTGCATTAAGTTTGCGATAGTCAATGCATATTCACCACCTCACTGGAATACGAGCGGAGATGCATTCATCTTTATCATTTCGCACAACTGTAATGCCAGACTTCTTGGGAACAAAATGTACTGGACTCACCCAAACACTATCCGAGATAGGGTAAATAATACCAGCATCGAGTAACCTTAAAATTTCTTCCCGTACCACATCCTTCATGGTGGGATTAAGACGACGTTGCGGCTCACGTGATGTTTTGGCATTTTCTTCAAGATGTATGCGATGGGTGCACACTTTAGGGTCAATGCCTTTAATGTTATCAAGAGACCATCCAATAGCAGAACGGTGTTCTTGGATGACCTTAATTAAATGTGATTCCTGATCGGCAGTCAATTGTGATGATATGATAATTAGGTGACTATCATCTGGATCTAGATGTATGTATTTTAAGTCTGAATGAATAGGCTTTAAGTCAAGGGTGGGAGGAGTGGGTATTAAAGATTCTTGAGGAATGTCGTCTTCCATAGAGAAAACAGATTGATGCTCATCCTAGTCGCTTGATAGGATAGTAGTATAGTCAATTAGTGGTATTGACTCTAAAAACTCGTTTACATCCTGTGAATAAGCATCCCTATCAAATTTAGAATCATCACATGAAAGGAATTGGTGTACTTCATCCTCAAGAAAAGAGTTTGTGAAATATTCCTACACAAGGGTGTCAACCAGGTTAACCTCCCTATCAATGTCATTCTCTGGAATATGTTTCATCAACTTGAACACATTAACCTCAACCGAAGATTTCCGAAGGACATGGTCATAGAACCATCCCTACAGTTTATGAGGGCATTAGCAGTTGCTAGGAACGGACTCCCTAATATGATAGGAATGGAGTCACAGGCAACTTTTGTATCCAGAATGACAAAATTGACGGGATAGAAAAAGTTTTGGACTTTTACAAGTACGTTTTCCACAATGCCTTTTGGATACTTAATGGAATGATCGACTAATTGTAGAGTCATCGTGGTAGGTTTAAGCTTATAAAGACCTAGTTGTTTGAATAAGTAATAAGAAAGTAAGTTCACACTCGCCCTAAGGTCTAGTAATGTAGTGGCCGTATATTTGTCACCTAATGTGCATAGAACTGTTGGTCTCCCAGGGTCCTTGTATTTGACTATATCATTGTATTCGGTGATTGACGGAAACTCTTCGGTAAGGAATGCTTGTTGAGGAACATTTGTTCTCCTTTTTGTGGTGCACATATCTTTTAGAAATTTTGCATGTTTTGGCAATTGTTTTAGGGCATCGAGAAAGGGTAAGTTGATTGTCAAATTCTTAAAAGCTTCTCGAATTTCATCAAAATTTTCATCAGGTTTATTCTTTGCCAAACCGGCAGGAAATGGTGCCTTAGGGCGGAATTTGGCATAAGGATCCGCTCTTTCGTTTCCCGATTTTTGAGTTGGTGGCTTTGATGAACTAGGTGTTTCCATTGTTGGTTCATTATCGGGAGTAGATTCATTGGAATCTTCGTTTACTTTCGTTTGATCATCCGGCATACGGATTTGATTGTCAACAGTTTTGCCCAAACGAAGAGTAGTTATTGCATTCACCTCACCTTGGTTTGGAGCATTTGGACTAGGTGCATTTGTGACTTCACAGGCAATGTTCGCTGGCTTAGGGTTTGGACATGCTTGGCTAGGAAACACACCTTTCTGACTCTTTTCTTGTGCTAATTGTTGAAGTGATTGTTGGATAGACGTTAGGATTTGGGATTGCTGGTTCATGTAAGTGAAGAAAGTCTCGTTTGTCCTATCGGTAGCGAGAGGCATAGGTTGTGCAACAGGGACGAGTTCACGATTATTGCTGAGAAGTGGTTGATTATTGTTTGGGGTGGTTGATTATAGCCAGAATTTGGATTGGCTTGAACAAGGCTGCTGTTGTTTTGATAGTTAGCATTGGAATTAGTTTGAAACGGATTTTGGCTTTGTTGGTATTGCTGATTATTTCCTTGGTGGTATGGAATAAAATTGTTGATTGGTCAAATAGGTGGATTAGCGAAACCTGGAGGAGCCTTCTGTTGTGTATTTAGGCGTCAAGCAAAATTCGGATGTTGTCTCCAAGGTGCATTAGAAATGTTGAATGCATATGCCTCTTCCGTTGGTTGAGTAGGGGGTGCATATAACAGGGGACAATAAGTATCGGGATGGTCTGGACTGAGACAAAGAACACACGGGGAAGTGTTAATGTTCATAGCCTATTGTGGAAGTTGATCGTTTACTTGAATTGCAAGAGCATCTACTTTTTTAGTGAGGGATTCTATCAGTTTCTTCAATTCAGCATCGGGTTTTACCTCAAAAATAGACGTAGCAGTTGTAACAGTATCGTTAGATGACCTAGAAGAATCAGTGTTATCCTAATGTGTACCTCTTTTCGCTTGTTTTTTAAGAAAAGTATATGCTTCAATAGCTCCTTTGTCCATGAAGCAACCACCGTTCATTATATCAAGAGTTTCTTTTTTATGATCAGAAAGTCCATTAAAGAATGAACGAACAAGGACAGGTTTGTCTAGCTGGTGATGAGGACATTCTAAAAGAAGATCGGTAAATCGACTTCATGCTTTCGTAAAGGATTCATGAGGATTTTGATGAAAGAATTAAATTTTCTTAAGCATTTTAGTAGTTTTCTTCTGAGTAGAAAATTGTAGCATGAAAGCTTGAAAAAGTTTATTCCATGTGTCTATGGATTGTGGCTGTTGTCCTGCTTGCCAAATTGACGCTTTATCCGCTAAAGTGAATGGAAACAGCCGCAGCAAGAGTTGTTCCTTAGATACGGCTGGATGGTGAAATGTTATGGCCACTTGCTGAAGCCTACGAAAGTGATTGTATGGTTTTTCATGATTCAAACCATGATACACATGTAACAAACTAAAAACGTTGGGCAGAATTCGAAAATCACAGACAATATTCTCGAGTTTGATGCAGGAAGAAGGTCCTTCCTGTAATGCTGTGTAGAAGTCCGAAAGGGGCTTCTCAGTTGATGGATTTTCATCAGCCATAACGAATTAAGGGAATGATGACAAGGAATCTTGTTGATTTAGATTAATAGATGAAGAACATTGTGGAGGTGAGAATTTACGCAAATGTTTATCGTATTTTCTCCTACGATAAGTATGTTCAAATTCTTTAGTTGAACCAGACCTTAATCTCATGCTAGCATCAAATTAGATCTAATTTACAGAAGGAACGTATTATTACTTGGATTTTATGATTATCTTTAAGTATTAGAGTTAAGTTGAACATAAACCAACAGCCAGGTTACAAGAAAGATATATGAGGGAGAATTTCCGTGCAAGCACGGTTCTAATTAAATAACCTCAATCTTTCAAGTTTCCTAGACACCGTCAGAATATGATTAAGGTTTATGGAATTAAAATTTATGCAAGGTCCTGATTTTTTTTTTTTAATTAAAATTTATGTAAGGGAGAAAGTAAAATATGTAAACATGGAAATACGACTCATACTTTCAGACTTGAAGTCTAATCATGCAAATATAACATAGTTATACATTACTAGATACAATAGCATCTGAAGATACTCTACTCATACGTATAGCAATACTTATAGGCAAGGTTGTATCATTAATAAATACTTCGATATGTACAGGCAAATACACATTAGTAATACATATATGTAGGCTAATTTGTAAATAGATATTACATAGACATATATCTACAGTAACAGGCAAATTGGAATTACTCATACGTATTTAGATACGGTAGCATGCGAAAATATTAAACGTATGCGTATATATACTAATATGCAAATATGGAAAAGATACGTAAAACTAAACATGCAACGTATTATACATAGACTAATATCCGATTCTTGTTTTACATAATAATTTGATTTCGTCAATACTCATTGAGATTGCGATTGTCATATAGAGACTAAACATGCAATGTATTATATATAGACTAATATCCGATTCTTGTTTTACATAATAATTCGATTTCGTCAATACTCATTGAGATTGCGATTGTCATATAGAGTGCAGCTTCACCCCGTAAGGTTTAGAAACAAATTACCCAACTCAGATTTTAACCCTCGTTGGAATGTTCTCCTCTTTCATGACAAAATCGACTTATTAAACAAGACAGTTTAATTATACATAGATAAATATTAAACATACAACAACAGCTACTTATACGTATAGATAAATATATCCATGCAAAACAGTACTACAAGTATGTATATATACATTAATATGCAATTCATAACCACTTATCCGTATATATATATTCACAGGGGTATTGACATGATTCATACATATTATTAATCTAATACGCAAAAGATAGTCCATTCATTACGACATAATAACTATGTACATGTGAATCATGCAAAAATATTATAAAATTTGGAACTTGCAACGTCCCGCAAAGCCGCCAAAGAAATGATACTGTCGTTTCAACTCATGGACGTCCCGAACACCAAAGGTCAATTTGAAGTAGCTGTGGCAAGATCAGAAACTTAGACCCTTTACTGGAATGAAATAGATCAATAGGTGCTGCTGATGAAAATCGAGCAGGTTAAGGTTATAACCACCCGCGTGGACGAGGGTTTAATGGCAGACGCGGGTCCAATACCGCGCACGCGCAGTAATCCAGTACAAATGGCTCAAATTTTCACAGTAGTCTTACAACAATGTATAGATGATTTTCCAGGTCCTAACTTTTGGTTCCTACATACAAGTGCGACGAAAAATCCGATATTGGTCAGGTCCAAAACGCGGGAAAAATTTCAAAACAACAAAACGTAGAAAAATAGGAAATTGAAATGATTGAAAGGATGAGAGTGGGGGGTTTCCCCTTGGAGCAATTCCAGTTTGCAAGCACAGGTCCTTGGTTCTTTAGAATGGCAATGGCGCCATTTGATCTCTACACTTCTTCGGTCTAAAGATATGAAATCTCGTTTCTGTTCGGTGTAGACTCAAGTCATTACTCACGTCTTCGTGCATCTAATTCGAGAAAGGATTTGAACCAACCTAAATACTAGGACAGCGTACAACTTTATTGTGCTCTAAGTAGGGAAACTAGTGAGTAAGATTCATTTTGGATTACTCGCTAAGTTTAGTTATGTTATTTAAATCCTAACGGACGCTTAAACATGTGGAATACAAAAGACAGTAAAAACTAAGATGTTTTCGAAGATATTCAAAGAGAAAGAAGGGGTGGCGAATCATGCTGCTCATGCAAGGTCATATTATCCTATCTTAATATCGGATTACCACCATCTCTAAGCTATTTTGGGTTCATTAACAAACCCGAACCGTCTTGAGCGTTGATCCCTAACGAAATGGACTCATCTCTAAGTCCATTTCCCTAGCATAAGAAGTTGAACTGGGATTTCATCTCTGAAATTCTATCTCAACTCCTGGACTCATACAACATAATCCTGTTAACTATGAAAAGAAGAGATTAGAGATAACTCGCGCACGCGGCTTGCCCAGGCATAAAAAGAGATGCGCATGCGAGTCTTTCTAAATTTCTAGGTCTCAAGTTTGGCCGGACACTACCAGTTTGGGGTAGTGTGCTATATGCGCCCTTAAGTCCAAGCGATGAATCCTACTACTAAGAAATCTATGCGAACCTTCAAATGAGCATCATTAACCCTCCACCTTGGAGGGTTTTAGCTCATGATCCTAGGATTTGATTAAAACTACAAGAAAGATAAGTAAAAATTAGAGAGAGAGAGAGAGAGAGAGAGAGAGAGAGAGAGAGAGAGACAAGATGTAACAACCTATTTTTAACTAAGGAAGAAAGAAATTTATTTCAAGATATAGAAAGTGTTGTCCACCATTAACATATTACAAGCTTTTTTTTCTTAAACCAAAAACTAAAACTAAAAACATAAAGTCTAGTAATTGAAATGGAACAATAGTCAAGGGAGTTAATGTAGTGCATCCCCCCTTGTTTTGTTTTTCTCTCCATTTTAGAGAAACCTCATTTCCTCCCACGTGGAAAACAAAATCACATTTACTTCCTTCTTACCCACACAATCCAAAAACATGACACCTTGCTTTCTTTTGATTATTAGCACCTAATCTCATTAATTACATGCAAGGTGTCACTTTTGCACCAATTATTTGCACCAAGTATTTTGTCTTGCTTGATGACTCATCAATTCTTGTGGGCCCACATAGTGGGTCCATGTGCTGTGTCTAGTGGCGGTCCGGTCTCTTGGCATTTTTGCAACTTCCCGCCTATCCGTAGAGTTCGTCACACTGATCGTCTGAGCGGCTCACTTGTCGCATTTGGAGTCCTGGTTCAAAAGATATGAGCTTTAACAGTTTGGTGCTTCTGTGCACGTAATCTCGTTTCTGACTGGATTCTATATTGTTTGAGTCTTTGGGCTTTAGTTCGGATTTGTTGGGCTTCACATGGGCTTGATCAGAAAGCTTATGTATACTCCTTATTCCATGCTTATATGTTGGCTTTATCATCATTTGTACGTTAGTTGCTCAAACCTGCAAAAGCACAAAAATGCGATTATTTCATGATTATTAAGCACAAAATTAACCAAAATGTTATGTCTCTACGGGGTTTTATAGTACAGTTTTGGGTGTTTATCACTTGCCACCTGCCTATGCTGACTTGTCATGCCTTTTGGGCCCACAGAGTGGGTCCACGTGGTGTGTCCAGTGGCGGCGCCGATTTTGGCATTTTTACAACTTTCTATCTTTGCATAGAGTTTGTCGCCCTGGTTACTCTAGCAGTTCACTAGCCGAAGTCGGCGTCCAGGTTTGAAAGATGTGAGCTTCGGAAGTTTGCTGCTTTTTTACATGTGGACTTGTTCTACACGGGTTTTGTTCCTTTGGAAACTTCGGCTCTAGTCAGGCTTTGTTGGGCTTCACTGGGGCTGAGTGGGAAGACTTCAAGTATTCCAGTATTCCCGTACTTCGATACATGTTTTATCATCATATTCACTTTAACTACGAAAACCTGCAAAAGTACGAAAATATAATTATTTCATGATTATTAAACACATAATTGACCAAAACACTATGTCTCTACGGGGTTTAGTATTACAATTTTGGGTGCTTATCAATAGTCAAGACTTAAAGAAGCCTCATTTCATAAGTGAGGAGCAAATGGAGGATAATTCCTGATTACCTCACCTATATATGGTAATATTTATAATTTCCTGTTAGAGTCCGCTTACGTCCTAAGCAATATTTATTTTTTGTTATCTCCATAATGGATGGAACTCATATAGGAGTTGCATCTGCATTTTATTTCTTTATATTTGTATTGTTTAACTTTCTTTTATCGGTGCTCCCATTTCCAAGCACGTTTCTATAGTACCTTCTATTCTTTATTTTCATTCCATACTTTGGGGGTGGTATAGAAACATGCTGTAAATGTTTAAACACATATTAGGTTGTATATTATGTATTATTTGTTGTATAAAAATAGAAAAAAAAAACATAAAAGTAGTTTATATTATGCACTTAGGATAAGTATTATTTTCTTTTCCATGATGACATTGGTCTAGAAATCTCAAGTAACAATAAAATTAAGCGTAGTTCTTAGAAACTTAGGTTAATACGTAGGTAATAGTATTTGCATCTTTTCATTTACATCTTGCATGAGCATGCATGAGTGTACTTGGCAATATTTTTTTGAAACCTAGATTAGACTACTTAATTTTACATATCCTGTGAGATTCTAGCCTAAAAGCCTCATATGAGTGAGTATCTGAGTGATGACACAAAGGAGACATATAATCAGAGTATAGAAATCACACATCCACTTGCTTGATCACCATATCATATCCTAAGCGAGAATTTAGGCCCTCTTTGGAACGATATAGCTAAAAATTCATACCTCTAAGTAATTATCCGCTAGTCGCCCCTCTGAGCCTTTCATTTAGCTTTTTCGCAACCACAAATCCTTTACCCATCTTTTAAACCAATAAAAATAAAAATTAGCATACCCATCTTTGAATGAGTCTGAGAATAGGATAAGTAAAGAGAATAAAGAGAAAGACCTGTGGAAAACCAAAAAATTAGTTAGTTGCTTCAGAAAAGAAAAAGAAAAGAAGTTTCCATCCAAAGAAAATAAAAAAATAATAATAATAAATAAAAAAAACTCCAAAAATATAATAAAATGAGTCAAAAAGCCAAAATAAAAAGGCTAAGGATGGAAACTAAGTGTAGAAGCAAAGTAAGAACAAAGTTTTCTCTAGTTACATGTAATTGAAGACCCTATTATATTAGACTTGTTTATTTGAATATACATTCTATTTCTTCTTAAACCATCACCTCAGCCCCGTATCACCTAATAAAGACCTCTAGCTCAATTAAGATTAATTTTGTGTGATAGTAAGTGGTAGATGTGATTGATCGACCTCAGATCCGTTGGATGTCATTAAGATTGTGAGGAAACGTGTGCCCACTGCACACTGGAGTGAGCTAACTTAAATAGAAAAATCAGAATATTTTTGTCTTGACAAATTGTGAGGGCCTACTTAAGGACATTATTCTAAAAGTTTCAGAAGCGGACATGCCATTGCATTTCATAACATAGTTGATAGCATGCATGTGGATCTTTAGATGATTTGATTATTATGTGTGTATTAGCTTGGGTTTCAAAAGCATGTTCTTATTATATTGTTATTGAGATGTATAGATATATGAGATTAATTAGGAAATTTTATTTTTATCTCTTAGTCGTTGTAGTATAAATGAAGTTTATGAGTACATTCTCTGGAAAACTCTCACAAGCTTATAACTCGCCCACTAGGGAATTCCTAGTGGTTTAAGGTCTTATTGCATATGGTCAATGCAATCGCACTCTGCAAAACGAGATTAGTTAGGACCAAATTTTTGGCCACTTATATGTTTTTATTTCTCATCTTTGCTTGAGGGCAAGCAAAATGCTGTTTGGGGGTGGTGTGATAAGCACCCAAAAATGTATTTTAAACCCCTTAATAGTATTCTACTAAGGCCAATTATGTTTATAATAAATGAGAGTTAGTACTGTTTACGTGTTTTTGTGCATTTCAGGACTTGAAGTTGATTAGGTGACTAAAAGCACCACATTTGCATGGAAAATGAGTCAAGATAATTGTTGAGGAAGTTCTACATTAAAAGCCCAAGAATCATGGAGAAAAGTGTTTTTCAAGCCCAGTCAAAGCTGGGAAGTCAAATTCAATCTGGGTAGAAAAAGAACATAAAAATCAACATAATTTCAACAGGTCGTATCTTTGGACTCAAGCCTTGGAATTGGGCCGACTTTATGTCAAAACGACCGGATCAGAATCAGCTTTCTAATGGATCTAGCATTATCTCAATCAGAGTTTTAGAAGTGGATGAAAAGGGCATGGAAGTAATTTCTAGCAGCTGTGGCCTCCTTAGACTTAACCTAATGGACTTTGGGCTCACTTTAGAAACCCAAAGTCCCCCTTTTTGGCCCATGCACGAAAATGTAATCCTAACCCTCTCCTACATATAGAGGGATAAGGCAAAACTTATTCTCTTTTCTTCTGGCTTCTTCCCTTTAGTCTCTAATTAGTTTAGTTTAAATTAGGTTTACTTTCTTCAAGTTTATAATTAGGTTTAGCATTGTAGCCACCATTAAAACCAATTCAAATAAAAGCTTGTTTCATTCTCAATTCGATTTCTATAGTATTATGTCTTTATTTTACTGTTTTGATATTGTTCATCTGATGAATCACGGCTAAAACCTCCATTAGAGTGGGTTTATGAAGTGAGGATGGTTAGCATTTAGTTTCTTATTGTTTTGCAAAAAACTTCAAGTTCTTTGTTGTGAGTGTTTAGATATAGAGCTCACAACGTAGAACTAGAATTTTGAACCACCAGCAAAAAGATTTGTGGTGGAGCTAAACTCTCGTACTAGTGAAGTTTTGATCCGAGAGGACTTGGTATTCACTAGGGATCAAATAAGCGAATCGATGACTAACTAATAGCCAATCGAATCGCGTGGTGGAATTTCCCCTCTCTAATCCCTTTTATCATCATTACATCTACTGTTTTCACCCTTAAATCTATTATTTTGACTCCCACTAGTAAAGCATAATTCTAATTAATCTAAACTTGCATTCAAGTAGTGTACGACTAGAGTTTGGTGAACATGTACTCCTCATTATTTCTACGATATTGAGAGTATTATATTTACTATTTTTCCATCATATATCTACTATTCACGCATCTCTAATCTACTATTTTTTCTAATCTATTGTAACGTTTTCTTATCAGGAAGGATGTAGATCAGTTTTAGGCTTAGATGGTTGTTTTTTGAAAGGTTATGTTAATGGCATGTTGTTGATAGTAGTGAGGAGGGATGGGAACAACCAGATGTTTCCAGTTGCATGGGCTCAGGTAGAAAGTGAAAACAAAGATTCATGGATGTGGTTTCTGAATCTTTTGATTGATGATGTTGGTATCATAGATGGGCAGGGTTGGACAATAATATCTGACCAAAAAAATGGTCTTGTGGAAGCTATTAGTTTGATGTTGCCATTGGTTGAGCATAGATGTTGTAGTAGGAATGCTTATGCAAATTTCAGGAAAAGGCATAGTGGGGATGAGCTTAAAACATTGTTTTGGATGGCATGCAAGTGTGGAATACCTCAAGAGTTTTTCCTTGTCATGGATCAAATTAAGAAGATATATGATGAAGCATATGATTATCTACATAATGAACAGAATCCCAAGAATGGGCAAGGGCTTTTTACTCTACTAGTTCTTATTGTGAAGCTGTAGAGAATAATATGTGTGAATGTTTCAATTGACAGATAATTAATGGTAGAAAGATGCCTATTATAGGTATGTTTGAGTGTATAAGACATTACATGATCAAAACTATGAACAAGAGGAGAACATCAATGAGTAAGTGGACTGGGAAATTGTGTCCAAGGCCAAAAAAGAAATTAGAAGAGAATAAGAAAAGGTATAGGTATTGGGCTACACAATATATGGGTGCTGGGGAGTATGAGGTAAGAATTAGGAAATCAAGTGATGCTGATGCCTTCTCTGTAGACACAAACAAAAGGACTTGCTCATGTAGAATGTGGGATCTCAGTGGCATACCTTGCTGCCATGCAATAGCAGCCATTTATCATATGAAAGCTAACCCTGATGATTTTGTATCTACTTACTATCTAGTTTAAAACAACAAGAAAGCATACCAGTACTTCTTGAAACCTATGAATGGGCAGAAATTATGGAAAACAACCTGGTGAAATTTTCTTACCCCCAATAGCTAGAAGGATGGCTGGCAGGCCAAAAAAAATAGGAGAAAAGCTGCAACTGAGTCACCAAATAAAAGTCATCAAATAATTAGAAAAGGAAGATAAATGACATGTACAAGGTGCAAGGCAGTGGGTGATAAGAAGACTTGTACAGATGTTGAAGAATAAGGCAATGGTGGTATTGATACTTTAAAGAAAACTGTAAGTATTGATTTATATTTTCATAACAATTATATTTTTATATCAATGTAATTTATATTAATCTAAAGTCAATTTGAAAGGGTAAGAGGAAGTCCAAGGACAAGGAACCAGCAACTACGGTCAATGTTAATGTGCATGACAATAGTGCCAATGACACTACTATGAATGACATTGTTGTGAGAATTTATTCATTTATTTTCAAATTTATATAGTGTGATATTATGTGATATTAATTCTATTAGTTCATTTTTGTAACAGAGGAAACCACCATCAGGGGTGAGAGATAAACCATATGAGAAAGCACCAACTGGATTTCGGGTGTTCACATTTCCTAGTGGGAACACATGGACAAAGGTAAATGTTTATGCATATATTAGTTTATTAGATTTATTTGTTTATGTGTAATTGTTTATGCATTTCTAAATTGTTAATGGTTATGAATTTGAAGCTTCTCGGTTAAAAGAGAGGGAGATGGGCCAGGCCAAACAAGAGGCCAGTCACAGACCCATTTACAAACAATGAAGCTGTTGCAATAACTAGTGTACCACTTAATGATAGGCCAAGTGAAACTCCTCTTCCAAGAAATGAAGCTACTACAACAACTACTACACCACTTGATGCCAGACCACCTACAAGAAGTGCACCTCTCTTGAAAAATGCTTTCGTACCTCCAAGAAGTGCACCTACTAGGAAAAACTTTAGAACAACTCAACTATCCACATAGACATCCACACAAATATCTACTCAGACATCCACTCATTCAACAGCTACAACAAATGAAGCTCCATCCCAAGCTAGAAGATCAACTCATTCACCAATTACAAGGTCACAAGCTCAAGGTAACAGTCAGTCACTAGTTACAAGATCACAAGCTAGAAGCAACAACACTTCAGGTGGGAGAGCTAGAGGACTAGCTTTTTTGTTGGGAATGTAGGTCCCATGCAACTTTATTGTTGTTGGTGTTTTGTCTATGCCAGTACTTTGTTTGTTACTGGATCCTTTTCTTTTGTCTATGCAAGTACTTGGATTCTTTGTTATTTTTTGTCTATGTCAGGTTGTGTTTGTAAGACTATTGTTTTGCTGGTATTTCTAAAGGATATCCATTTAAGACATCTAAACATTTAAGACTATTGTGGTTTGTACAGGTTGAGTGCTACGACTCATACGAGTTGAGTATATGAGTGCTATGAGTTTATTGCTATGATCAGAGCATTATGTGCGTCTACAAAATGTAACAGAGTGCATTATAACAGAAGAAAAAATGCAGTCATATCGTTTAAATTCATCCAAGCTACCATTAATTCATTATGATAGAAAATTACATCATTTGTTCATCTAAATTCATCCAAGCTACAAAATTACATTATAGTTCAATTCAACAGAGTTTACATCGAGTTTGCAGTGCCCAACCACAACATCCATATCACAAATAATAGAAAGAGGATTGCCCAATTCTTCATTAAGTTTTTCTTCTGCAACCCCATGGTCTTTTTCTTCAGCGCCTCAATGCTCTTCTCCAGCCGTCCATTCCTCTGTTGCAGCTTCACATAATTGTCATTCAAGTCATCGACTTCAATCTTCAAATCCTCATGCGCGTAATACAATGTCGTTTATTAATTTCTTGCTTGGTGTGCTTGGTGGATCTATCCACTCAAAGAACATGCATTTTCCGTTTGGGTTTCTATAGTTGGTGCACCCATTAAACCTCTTTCCCGAGTTGTTGTTAGAAAATGACATTTGAATTGGTGAAAGAGAACCACAAAAACAAGATTTCGAACTATTTTCAGACCTAAGAGACATTATTAAATTGACGTGTTCTAGTCAAAAATGAAGATAGGAAGTTCAAGTATGTAGCTCTATGAAGAGATTCCAAACCTTGAGAGAGAGAATTTGAGAAATTGTAGAAAACCATAAAAGGGTGACTTTTAGTGAGGAAGATGACCATACTTGGCTTCTTATAGTTTGGGGATTTATCACTAAGAGAAGTTGTTAGGCATGTGATGTTGAGATGCCAATTATAATATCCTAGTCATCGGTTATGACCACGTGTGATTTTATGTGGCAACACGTCATGCACACGTGTGCTTCGAACTGCCTGAATTGGGCCGGAGTCAATGAGAAGGGTGAGACTGTTATGGACTTGAAAGTAGAATGTGTTTTAAGCTATTAATTTTGTACAAGGGGGAGAACGTTAGTTGACCAAGAGTACAAGGGTTAAAATAGTAGTTAATCCAACTTTTATTGCCTTGATTCCTAAAGTCTTTAATCCTGATCATGTGGCAAATTTTAGACTTATTAGTTTGTGCAATTTTAGCTATAAGATCATTTTCAAGATCCTAGCTAACAAATTGAAGAAGTATATCAATAAGATTGTTTCCCCTTTTCAAGGGACTTTTATTCAAGGTAGAAGTATAGGTGATAACATAGGGTTGGCATGTGAGGTGTTTCATAATATGAAAAATATGAGAGATAAGAAAGGAGGATGGATTGCCTTGAAACTGGATATGGCCAAAGCATATGATAGGGTAGAATGGTCCTTTTTGGATGAGTTATTTGGAAAGCTTAGGTTCAGTACAAAGTGGAGAGAGCCAATCTTTCAATGCCTCTCTACTGTGTCCTTCCAAATTCTTTTAAATTACTCCCCATTAGAGAAATTCTGCCCTAAGAGGGGACTGAGACAAGGGGATCCCCTCTCCCCTTACTTGTTCATTCTGGTCACTAAAGCCTTGTCTAGAATGATCACCTATGTTGAACATGATAATGAGTTACATGGTATCAAGATTAGAAGGAACTCCCCAGCTATTACTCACCTTTTATATGCTGATGATCTTATTTTGTTTACCCAAGCTAATTTGGAAGAGGGCAACAAGCTTAAGGGTATCTTGAATGACTTTTGTGAGGCCTCTTGCCAAAGTATTAGTTATAATAAATCAAGTATTTTCTTTAGTAGGAATGTTATTTTTAGGAATAAGCTGAAACTAAAACGGTTTTGGAAACTCAAACTTTTTTATCCTAAGGAGAAGTATTTGGGTGTGCCTATCATGCTCTCCAAAAAGAATTATGAGGATTTTGAGTTTTTAGTTGATAGAGTGAACAACAAGATTAAGGGGTGGAGGGCTAAGGTGTTGTCCCAAGCAGATAGGACCACCTTGATTCAATCAGTGGTACAAGCTACTCCTCTCTATGCTATCCCAACTTACCTCCTTCCTGTGGGCACTTGTGACAAAATTGATAGAGCTTGCAGGAAGTTTTGGTGGCATGGTTGTGATTCATCAAAAAGTGTCCACACCACTGGGTGGGACAAAATTTGTAAACCAAAAAGTATGGGTGGCCTGGGGTTCAGGAAGGCCAGAGATATGAACTAGGCTATGCTAGCCAAGTTGGCTTGGAAAGCTACTATTGACATTGAATCCTTGTTGACTAAATCTTTGTTTAGTATATATAGGAAACAATGGATAAGGATATTGATATCCCACCTGATAAATCCTCATACTTCTGGAAGGGGATTCATAAACCTTTCAATCTTATAAGTGCCCGCCTTATATGGAGTATAGGCAATGGAATCTTAACATCCATTCTGAAAGACCCTTGGATTTTGTGCAATGGAACACCAAGGACACTCACTAAGTTGGGGGTTGAGAGCCCTCAACTGGAACATTTGAATGTTGCTCATCTCTTCATGCCTGATGGCAATGGGTGGAATAGTAGCCTCCTGGATGAATACTTTCACCCGTTCATAAGCAAGGAGATTCAAAGGGGTATTGTACGGCCTCAAGGGGCTGGGAAGGATTCCATGAAGTGGTGTGAGGACAAGTTTGGTGTCATGACAGTGAAATATGCCTACAAATTCTTGCAAAACAAGAAGGGATTAGGCCAGAGCTCCTGTGTGAATTAAATCACCCTCAAACATATATGGAAAGCAAAGTTACCTACCAACCTACAACTTTTCATTTGGAAGGTTTATATGGGCTTACTCCCTATGGAAAATGTCCTCTCAGCTCGAAAAATGGTTGGGGATTTTGCTTGCCCCTTCTGTTACAAATGCCTGGAAACTGATATACAATTCATGACATGTGAATGGGTAATAATGCTCTAGTTCTCCTCACTAGATGGCATAAGATGGCCTGAGCAGGGGGACTCCATGAATTTTTTTTTGAGAGAGTGATGGACTGGTGTGCCAGCAAAGAGGAGGCTAAGGCCTACTCTGGGATTAAGGTTTGTGTTTATCATGCAAACCATTTGGGAGACTCGAAATAAAGTCAAATTTGAAAATGAGAAGGCCAACAGGGTGGGCATGTTGAGGAGAAGCATGGCTGCAGCCAAAAAATGCTTTGATGCATATAGAGAAGTTTCCTTATATCCTCTTACCCTGAATAATTCTGCACATGCTCATTTATCTCATTTGGATGTTCTATTCTCTGTAATACCGAATTATTGCATTATAATTAGATTTGATGCTGCCTTCTATAGTGACATTGGGTGGGTAGGAGCAGCCAGCATAGCTTCCAATAGTGATGGAGACATTGTAGGAGCTGGAGTCGGGAGGTTCAAAGCTACTAAACCTATGGAGGCAGAGATGCAGGTAGCTAAGGTGGCGACCAGACTGGCAGAAGTCATAGTAGGAGAACATTTTGTTTTTGAGGGGACTATTAGGAGGTGATTAATGCAATCAATGAACCTAGTTGCTGTTGGTCACTCCTTAGTCTGAAAAACTCTATTAATACTAGATGTAGCAGGTTTGCTTCTAGTTCTTTCAGCTGGATAAGTAGGAATCTCAATGGGGACGCTCACTTGCTGGCTAGGTGGATGTACCACCAACAAGCTAGGTAGAGGTGAACTTCGAATTGTATGTCTGTACTTGAACCAATGCTGCTTTGATTTTCAATATAAGTAGGGTGGTTATCAGGAAAAAAAAAATACCATGTCATTGGCAAAACTGGATGGAGTCGTTCCATGAGCTTAAGCTCCTTGAATTCGATCTTTAATTGCAATTAATTATATGTAGCTAGTAATTGGTTCAGTGAACAGATTAGGAAGAGTTTGAGATAATAGAAGTTAATGAGTAGCGGGAGCTTTGGCTTTGAAATCATACTTTGCAAATTGGAATTAAGAGGGAAAGAAAATGTTATACGGTAGTTAGGTGACTACCTTAGGTATTATATAAGAAAATATCAAAGGGAGATTAAAATTCATACCGGGCATGTCACTCTCTAACTCTCAACTGTCTCATGGCCGGCCGACAGAGGAAAATAATGTTTATTAACTTATATAGTAGGGGATTGGGTAGGAAAATATGAAACATCACAGGCAGAGGAAAAGTCTTAACCAGATATTGCTAAAAAATAAAAAAAAAAAATAAATAAATAAATAATAATAATTATAGTTTTTAAAGTAGTTTAGCGGAAGTGCCTTTGGTTGCGAAACCATAGAGATCGAAACTTCGCTACATGTTTATGGTTAAGTTCTGAGTGACAGATTGCTTACAAAGGAATGTGCATGGATGAGGGAGAGGAATTATCATATTTGTCATGTCACTCTCAAGGTCGGCCTGGCCCTGGGGTATATGAGAAAATGCAGGGCCAACTCACCCTTAAAGGCTGGTAAGGCTTCTGGTGAGGGCCTAACCAATGGGGGTTATTGCTTACAAAGGAATGTGCAATGAAGACCCCATCTTTGTTGTCTTTATGTTTGGTACCAATTTTTCTTTGTTGTCCTCTTAAAGCCTCTTAATTTGTTCATTAAATGGTCATTTAATACCATTAAAACACCTCATTTTTTTTTTTCACTACAGATGAATCATTTGGCATGGAATTAAAGTATTATTTAGGAAACATCATAGGGAGAGGTAGCCCAGGAGGCCAGGAAACATCCATGCCAAATGATTTTTCACTTCTTAATTGATAAGGTAGCCTAGCAATTAAGTGTTATTTAGGAAACTACATAGTGAGAGGAAAAACAAAATTCGGCATGCCACTGTGTTCATTTGTTGATGTTAGTATATGAGCTGAGCTTATACAAAGTTTATAAGGCGTGTTTCGAAAATTAGCCAAGTGAAGGCTTTAATACATCTTGTTGTAGCTGTGAAGTGTGAACTGACTAAGTTGGCTCAAGCAAGCTTGAATAGATTAGGGAGCTTGTTTAAAACCAAAATGTTGAATTAGTAATAGGAAGCTCCTATGATCTTTTCGTTAAGAATAAAATTGAAAAGGACTCATCGTACCTTCCTCCTAATGTTCTTCAGAAGATGCTTCTGACCTCTAAGAAATCCCTCATTTGCAAACGCCCACCGATCTGGATCCACCTTTCTAAATCTCTCCAGAAGATCAAATCCCACAATTGAGCCCCAAATCCAATCACACCACTAAGTCCTAACTCGGAGAACTGAACCTATATCGAATCCACGAACTTAAACAGCTTTAACAAAAATATTAAATAAATAAAACTCAACCAGCACCGCCACAGTTGCTAAAATCAATTTAAAAAATATAAGGGGGTGTTTGGATCCTATTTATTTATTGTCAAAAAGTGTTTATTAGTGAAAAAACATATTTTGAAAAAATAAATGTGTTTGGTTTCTATTTAAAAAAAAAAATAGTTTTTCATTCAAAAAACACTTTTTGGTCCCAAAAACTTGTTTTATGATAATTAGGTAAAATTTGTTTTTCAAGTTAAAAAACTATTTTTATTTGAAGGGAATACTTTGGGTGGTAAACGCAAATGAACTCCCCGATTGTTTTAGATTTTAGTGATTTATGCCACAATATGCCAAAATATATCGAGAAACATAATGCGAAATTTGATTTGATAAAATAGTTTTTAAGAAAAATCACAACCAAACATGTTTATTGAAAAACTGTTTTTAGAATAAATACTTTTTCATAAAAATGTTTTTTTAAGAAAAAATGATTTTTTGCAAAAATGAGAACCAAACACCCACTAATCCTCAAGTGATCGCGTAGAAACACGAACACCATAAAGAAAGTGACGCACTAAATCAGCACTATTGCAATTTATGTATCAGCATGAAAAATGACTTTCTAATCTAAAAATCATAGCAAGCTCCAGAGAAATATCTACAACTGAACTTTTATTCCATCAACTAATTTCCTACTAATAAAAGTCCAATAAGCGAACCTATCCACAGAGAAAAATTTCCATCCAAGCAATCCTATTATAAATGAACATAAACGTAAGTCACAGGCTCACAAGTCACAACTAACGAAGTAACAAACCATGTTAATAAGAAATATGTATAAATTGGTCTTCATTACGTGTAAATTATACCGACACAATAAAAATATCGTATAAATTGGTCAGATTTCGGTGGTACTTTTGCACTATAAATATAAGACGCCCTATTGGCGGCAATTTGAGGATTACACACGCAATGGAGAGCATAGCAGAGAGACTATCGGGAATGGACAATCTTTATTTCCCGAGATCAATTGGTCACGTCATCGATTCCCCGCAACGTAAATCCATCCTTCTCGACCTTCTCTCCAAAGACGCCGCCGTCTTTTTAGGTAATTACACTCTATTCTTAAACCCTAAACCATAATTGAATTCTTGTTTTAATATTCATTATAGTTTTATTATTGTTTTATTTCGTACAGAGAGATATGGGGAGTTACTAACGGGGGAAGAATTAAATGAATTTGATGTAAAGAAAAGTGATTATGAAGTGAATTGGCATTTGAATAAGTTAAGAAGTTTAATGAATCCTACGGTAGAGGATGTGAGATTAAGGTCGGTAAAGGTTAAGAATAGAAGGAGAGCTTATATGAGTAAATTGGTTATAGAGGGGAATTACTTTTCCGAAGATTCGATGAGGGAGAGAGAGCCTTATTTGCATCATGAGTTTGTTGGGAAGTTTCAAGATCCTAGTGGTAGGAGTATGGCTAGACCAGGGGAAAAGTGGTCGGAGACGTTAATGAGAAGGTGTGAGGAGGCGGTTTTGGTTGATAAAATAAGGGGTGAGCAACAGAGGTTGGGTGTTGATCAGAGGGATTGGGTAGGTAATGCAAGAGAAGAAGGGGGGGGAAGAAGAAGAAGAAGAAGAGGAGGAGGAGGATGAGCTAATGGAGGATGATGGGCATCATGTTGAGGTAATGTTTTGTTAATTCGTTTCTTTTAGTATTGGCCAGGTATTTTTACTTGATTGTATCTGTGTGGATTCTGTAATGTAATGCATAATAATTTTGATTTAGAAAAAAGAATGCAAGAATTTCAAACCAAACTTGTATTAGGAAAAACTTAGTTGTTTACACAAACTGACAAAAGTTGTAGCTAATTTTGACTGCGAGTTTTAGGTTCTGAAATGACGTGGCATTGTCTGGTTACAAATTCTCAAAGTTTAGGATTAAATAGCAGCATCTGCTTTCAAATTTAAATTCACAGTTCAGCCTAGTGTCGAGCACGAGGGCCGCAACAAAATTGTGATATGGTGATATACTTACCCAATCAGATAGGAAAGTAAAAGTATGATCTCAATAGATTTCTTCTTCGTATAGTGCTATGCCACTCTACTTTGTTCGGGATTTGTTAATGCAGCTCAATACTGGCAGTTGCAAAGTAAAACTTATAGGCTCAATGACTTTTACGCTTGTTTTAGTTATTTCATTCATAAGACGTGAGGTCTATATGAGCCTTTTTTTATTTAATTTTATTGTTTTAGAAATTTTCGAAATGAAATTGGGGCTTAAGCTTCGTATACAGCTCGGAGCCTTGCTAGGCCTTAAGTAGTCCCTCCTCCTTTAGTCTTAGACATGTTTTATTTGAAAAACATTGTCTGCTCTGCCACTCTAAGTAGTCCCTCCTCCTTTAGGCTTAGACATGTTTTATTTGAAAAACATTGTCTGCTCTGCCACTCTAAGTTTATCTTCAACCCCTCCCGATGGTAGTATCTTGAGAGTGGTACTGCTTGCTCAAATGCTCAAATACGTTTCTCGTAAGGCTGCTGCTCTAGGATATTGTCAACACCCCATAGATGGAGGATGTTAGTTTATTGTAATTAGGGCTGCTTTCTCGAAAGATAAAAGGCCGTATAGACTTGGTTATGCACGGATTGGTTGCAGAATAAGGGATTACCGGATTGGGTACTGACTTATCATAGAGATTTATATGATCTTTGTGTCCCTCCTATAAAGAGAACATACCACCCACTGTAGCATCCCACAGGGCCATAGATTTAAGCAACGGACTGGAGCTACTGCCTTTACTAATTGCTTATTGTCGGCATTAGAAATCAGGTCTGACTCGAAATTTACTTTCGATACTTTCCCATATGCCTTTAGAGAAAGGGTATTGATGCTCAATGTCTTCACAATCACCTTTACTTACACAACACCTAGAACCTAGATGTGCTATTTTCTTGTTCAAATCTTCTTGGGTAGCTGACACTTGTGGTACAAGCTCCAACTTCCAACTTCCAACTTCCATTTTGTATCACCATTTCTTAAATAGCACCTAGATGTACTTCATTTTCCCTTGCTTCTTCATGGGTAGCTGGCACTTACAGGACAACTTGCAACTTCCTCCTTCCATGATGTACCAGCTACCTGTGGATATATATGCCTTCTCCACATCCTTTTGGACACCCTTAGCCCCCTTTTTTCTTTTGCCTGAATGCAGACTCCTTTTAATCTGGATCTCTTAGAGTACCACAATTCTACTTCATCTCATCAGGACAAGAATGTGAAGAATGTGCTTTCCAACCTCACTGACTTTAATGGATTACTAAGATACTGGATGGAGTTCCAGGTAAAGGGAAAATAGGAATAAAGTGATTTTATTTGATGATTGTCCACATTTATCGATTCATCGTAGTCAGCTCTATCCTGACATAGTCTTTATACATGTTCCTTACATTTCGTAAAATATATATATCGCAAAGAATATGTGAATGATTGAACTAACAATACTTGCTAACAATATTTGATGTAAGGTGACTAAGGTCACATACTTTTTTTTTTGGGGAGGGGTTGGGTGGGTTGGGCTTCAAAATTCCTGAAAGAACACAAATTTTGTGAGATCTGATATTGTCTATTGTAGAGAGTGAGCTCTCTCTATGACCCAAAGGCTTATCAGTTTCTGTTTGTTTATAGCCTTATTAGAAGGCTTACAATTTATAAACTCGAAATACTAATAGGAATTATTGTTCATGGTTAAAAAGGAGGTGCATCAATAATCTTAGACTAAAATATAATAAAGGGTCAACTAATATGAAAAAAATACACAGTAAAAAAATACCCAATTTGATTTTTTTTTTGTGTGTATTTGGGGGGGAGACCCGAATTTCTCATCTAGTGGGGGTGGGGTGGTAACAATCATTTGGAATCGAAATTAAGGGTTAGGAACCCTAGATTGCATCATAGACGTTTTGGATCTCTGTTTGATGGAGCCGCCTTTGATTTGTGGCAACATTTGGCATTTGTGAATGATAAATTAGGAACTTCGGTGTGATTACTGTGATCTCATAATTTTCATATGATTCTCTAATTAGCCGAGGATGCTATAGTCAAGCAAATCTTTTTCGTTCGCTCTTAAATAAGCTGGTTTGGTGACACGACTGTATTTAACGTGTCTTTGCCTTGTTTTGACTATTTTACTTTTCCAGGAGCCAGACAACAACGATCCAAGCAATGGCGTCCGGAGCAATGGTACTGAGTCTAATGAGAAAGCAAGTTTATCTGCTGTTGAGATGCAAGATCAGATGGAACAATTCACTCACGTCATGCAACAAAAGTTTTTGTCAGGAAAAGATTCTCATTACTTAGATTACTCCATAATTGACAATGATGAGACGCTGGATGATCACTGGCTTAGGGAAGCCAATCATGATGCTGAAGAGAAGTACTTTGCAGATGATTAAGAAAAGGAGTAGCAATTGACCCTTCAGATTTTAGTTATTGTTTGGGATCTTCCACCATCAATATTGGATGTGATGCGCTTTGTACACGCAAAATATACTTGGAAATCTCATAACTCTGTTCATACTGTATATGGTAATAACCTAACATTGCAATAAATTATTTTTTTGCAAGTGTAATGTATATTTTTTCCTTTCTATTCCTGAAAGCGTCATGTTTTATTCTTTGGATGTGGTACTTTTGGTTGATTTCCTCCCTTCCTCTCTCGGCCAAGGGAAATAAAGGGAAGAGAACAAATTAGATATGCTCATATAGTAAATAAAACATCAAGATGTGTCTAGTGTCCTATGGAAAGTGTAGTACCTCCCACCAGCTCTCTCTCTCTTAGGTGGATATAATAACAGACAACCGTAAGGACCATTTAGCTGTGTCATAAAAATAAAAATTAAAGAACCTTAAACTGATGTACCTCCTCTGTGCAGTATCAGGGCTCGACATTTGCTGAATTGTTCTCTCTGATTTTCGACTCAAATGGCTGGGCTTTGTACAAAGGGTAAGATTGCTTCACATTTTTACTGATCCTGCTATGTGTAGGCTATGCTTTTCGTTGGTTTGTGGGTGTGTGTGTGGGTGGGTGGGAGCTAGTATCTGCCTCGGGTTCATAACTGGGCATTCCCATGGGATTTTGTCCTAATTGTGCCACTGTAGTCAAGTCCAACCTCAATTCGTTCAGTCTAGTTGGGATGTTGTTATTCGGATTCAGATTGTTCCTCTGTTCAAGAAGTTTTGGCTTCCCATCGCCCGCCAAAAGATAGCATCACAAGGCTCCCCAACGTTTGTCCTACTTCAGCGTGTCCGTCTAACTTTCATTAACGCAGCTGGTCATCTCTGTTCTTCTTATGCCCCATAAACTTTCACAATACCACATGCCATATATATGCTGCCTATGTGCCTGATATGATATCGTAACTGGATATAGCATCTAGAAGTTGCATACTCCTTAATGATCTTACTCTTAGGGAGCTATGTAACTCTTTGAAGTTTAATGCTACAGGTAGGGGTCTGCATTAACCCCGTCAACTTATTCAAAAAAAAACAAACAAACAAAACAAAACTTGATCACTAGTTTTTATATTAACAATAACTAATGATCCCCGTAAACCAGTAATTTCAACAAGAAGCTGAAAGATAATGCATACACAGTTTTGTAGTAAAGGGAAGGACAGTAACTCTGTTCATAATATATTTAGTGAAAAAAAATATTATACAACATCTTGCGACCTAACAAAATGAATCTCGACCGAAACTTTTGCTGCTTTGGATGATAGTCAATACCATTCGAGGCCAAACAAAGAGGTAAAGTAATTTCTCTAGCATAGACACTGTATTTACTGCAAAATCAGTCTAGTGCATATCTGACAAAGAACGGTTTAATTAGCATAATCCAGCCTTCCATGTGTAACGGTTATGTCCGAACAATGTATGCAACTCAGCTCAAAGACAACTCACTTGATCACTCAAAGTTGCTTTCTTGGTCTGCCAAATACCATGTTCGTGATGAATGTATTCCTTTTGCCCTCATCTCGCTGTCATCTTTAGAATCAGCTCGAGTTGGTTCCTTCAATCAGTAAAATAAGAACAGCTCTACTCTACTATATATGTTGCTTAAGAAGCATTGTTTGGCAGATATTTGAGACTATTTACAAAGCTTCTTTGGAAAATAAGAGAAGTTGTAGGACTTCTGAAAGAGCGGGAAGAGAGTGGAAGCTTAGGACAGGAGAGTCTGCTCTTTCTAGACCTCGGCTATCTGAAAATAACGAATATACAAATTAATTGGCTCCAGTTGATATGTTGTCGTGAGTAAGAGGCCCAGAACAATATAAACCAGAATAATCTTTGATGAGAAAGAATGGTATTCGGTAAGAAGTACAACGTTTCCATTGAAAGCCAGTTCCTTACTACAATGATACTAGGCTACCAGCCATACAAATACGAAATGGAATAAACCACTTGACTACATGCATCAACGATAATGACAACCGCCTAAACTTTTGTCATTTGCAGTCAAAGAGAAGTTGATTCCTTAAAATTCGATGGTCCTTCTTCAGCTGTCTGTCTCTCTGCTTTCTCAAAATCATAGAAAAAGCAGCCAGTGGTAAAGTTCATTTGTCTAAACTCTAAAGTACGAAAATTACATAAGAAAATATACCTAATGTGCCTAGTCATACTCCACATCTGGTATGATCTCGGTGCCAAGTAGATCAACATACTGAAAAATCAGCACGTTTAAAAATGGTGTTTGTTACTGCCGGACCCCATATTGTGTTGGGCAGACCCCAAAAGAAAACAATTATTACAAATGTGTCATTGGCTCCAAAAGTTGTTTTGTGTTGGGCACCTCCCAAACCAAAGTGAATTTGACTTGTTACAATCTATTCAACCCTTCTCTTCTATTCTCTTATATTCTCTTCTCTTCCACCATCAAAAACTTTAAACCCTTAAACCCTAAAGAAAATTAACACTAACACTATACACTAATGGAAGAGCCCAACCCCATTTTAGAACATGAAGATGAAGAAGAAAATGTAATGCATCATGACCTCATTCAAGAAGAAAATGTAGAACAAGTTCCAAGTGACCCCATTCAAGAAGAAACTATAGAACAAGTTCAAAGTGAAGAAAATAGAGGAATGGATGATGATGCATTTAATAAGAATAAAGTAAATCTAAATTAAACGTAATTATGCATGTAGTAATTATGCATGTAGTAATTATACATGTTGTAATTATACATGTTGTAATTATGCATGTAGTAATTATTCATGTAGTAATTATTCATGTGTACAGTGATGGATAGAGAAAATTCGAAGGCTTAAACGACCCGGCTAGGTCGTTTGTATTGCACACCAAACGGTCTGGCTACACCGTTTGGACTGAGTCCCAAACGATGTGGCCATGTCGTTTGGAATTTGGACTTTGAAAAAAAAAACTTACCGGTGTGGCCACACCGTTTGGACTAAGTCCCAAACGACATGGCCACACCGTTTGGGACTCAGTCCAAATGGTGTGGCCATGTCGTTTGGGATTTGAACTTTGAAAAATATGAAGTTCTGTTTTTTGGCCTCTTGACCGGTGTGGCCACACCGTTTGGACTAAGTCCCAAACGACATGGCCACACTGTTTAGAACTCAGTCCAAACGGTGTTGTCATCTCGTTTGGGATTTGAACTTTGAAAAAATATAAAGTTCTGTTTTTTGGCCCCTTGACCGGTGTGGCCACACCGTTTGGGGACTCAGTCCAAACGGTGTATCCATATCGTTTAGGATCTTTCGGTGTGTTTCGAGAACTCTGGAAACTCGAATGACGTGGATGATGTTCAACCGCTTTCAATGGATACAACAAAAATATTTACTATGGAAGGGGTACATAGTAGGCATTGTTTTCATTTGTTTCTATTTTCTAAATGAAATTATATTAGTTTATTGATTGTTGTTTTCTTTCATATCTTTAGGTATTTCCTACACGTAATGATGTAATTGGTTGGGCAACTGCTCGGGGAAAACAATGTAATGTGGTTGTGGTAATTGGGAAGTCGTTTTTAAAGAATGCTAATCTGAACCGAAAAGTACCAAAATTTGGATTTAGCTTTGAGTAGAAATTAGAGTTCGGGGTGTATCGTTCACACAAAAAAGCAGAGAAAGCTAATAAGAGAAATACGGGAACCAAGAAACATTGATGTCCATTTAAGTTAAGATGTATTTTCCAACGCGACACTGTTGATAGTTGGAAAATTGTCGTTCTTAATGGTGTTCACAACCATCCATTGGCGAAGACCCTTGAAGGACATGCATTTGCTACTCGACTGACTATTCTACAATTCAAGTTCTTGTCAGAGATGACTCAAAATGGAGTTAAGCCTAAAGAAGTTTTGAAGTCCATTAGACATAGGTTTCCTGATAACCTATCTAGCATATATCAAGTCTACAATGTCAGGCACAAGGTGAGGACATTGGATATGAACGATTGCTCGCAAATGCAGAGATTGCGTGAGTTGTTAGCAGAAAAATATTATTTCGAGGAGGTAAGAGAGGATACGAATACGGATGAGATAACGGGATTGTTATGGGCCCATCCGGACGGTGTTAAAATGGCTCGGACTTTTCCAAAAGTTTTCATCATAGATGCAACCTACAAAACCAATAAGTATCGGTGACCTTTTGTATAGTTTGTCGGGGTGACTTCAACCTGGAAGTCTTTCACGGTATGTCAAGTGTTGCTCTAGTCCGAAACATCGATAGACTATGAGTGGGCTTTGCGTCAGTCTAACGGCTTGCTGGGTGAAGAAAGGCCATCTATGATCATGTCTGACAGGGACCTGGCCTTGATGAGTGTCACTGATATTGTGTTTCCTGACGCACACAAGCATCTCTGTAAATGGCATATCTCTATGTGCGTCCTTCATAAATGCAATGATTTTTTTCCCACCACAGAACTTGTAGATAAAGGCTAGTTCTCGTGGAACACTATAGTGAAATCGAGGACTGAGGATATTTTCAACTGTAGAATATATTGCTGCTTTGGAAAAATAGTATAGGGTTGAGTACTCCAATTTTGTTAGTTATCTGCGAGAGACTTGGTTGCCTTACAAGGATCGATTCGTATGTTGTTAGACGGATCAACACATTCACTTTGGGAGTACAACGACCAATAGAGTCGGCGTCTCATGCTTTCGGGTGAAGCGTGTTCTAGGAAACACAAAACGGACATGATTTTCTAAGTATGTTTTACTTGATCCACCCGATTTTAGAGATCCAAACTTTTATCCGAGATTAGAGGTAATGCGTTTGAGAAGAGTCGATTGTAACCCAAAGACCACCCACGGGATTCCTTTATTTCGTGAACTTCGAAACCCGGTCTCAAGAAAATGTTTGGACTTGCTTTATGAAGAACTAGATACCGTGTAAGCCGTCTTTGCTAAGGACTCTGAGTTCATTTGTGGGTGTTATTTGCGCACCAGTCATGGATTGCCATGTGCTCACAAAATCATTGAACTTCAAAAGCAAGAACGTTACATATCTTTGAGTGCTATCGATCCCTTTTGGAAAACTTTATCTGTTTTTCCAAGTGTCAGTGGGTGTTGGCCCCGATTGTAGACCTTTGATGGATATGTTTATGAAAAGGTATGAAATGGCTTCTGAAGAAGAGCAGAGGGTTATGGTTAGGAAACTTATGGAGATTGTTGTGCCAGAAAGTACATGGCTAGAACCACCTCATGAAGAGGTGAAAACCAAAGGCCGACCTAAGGGTAGCTGCAAGAGAAAGCTTCCAACTGAGGATGAGAACTCTTCAAAGTGAGATTCATCTGGTTTTGAACATTCTCAACGTGAGCATGAAAAGTGGGTCTCGTCGCAACAATCGAAATGTACGCCAAATTCCAACCCTTCTCATAAAACACCCACACCATCAAAATACGCTACTCCAAACCCACCTGCAGAGAAGTCTTCTCTGAAACCACCTTTGCCACAAAAAAAAACCACACCATGGAAGAACTCTTCTAAAAAATCACCTTTACCACCTAAAACAACCACACCATGGAATAACTCTTCTCAAAAATCACTTTTACCACCTAAAACAACCACACTACGGAATAACTCTTCTAAAAAATCACCTCAAAAGTTAGACATTGGCATCCTGAGGGGGCCGAAACATTACGGTTTGGATATTCTAAAAGAACTGCACAAATATATTGTTAAAGTGGATGACCCCCGTGGGTGATGGCAATTCTTGGTATAGAGCAATGTGCATTTGCTTGGGAAGAAGTCGGGGAAGAGTGGTTGTGGATGAGAAATGAGTTGTTATAAGAACTTAATGACAACCTCCCCTATCTTTGTACATTGTATACTCCGCGGTGGAGGTTAGTTTTGTGAAACCTACAATTTCTCATGCATGTGGTTGGGCACCCTATAATAAGTGGATGACCATGCCCTTTGTTGGATATCTATTTGCTTCAAGATTTAATGTCATCCTCATACATTTAGGAAGTATGTACTGCTATCTTATCTTGCCACTGAGAACCCAAGCAAATCCTGAGAGAGTAAAGAAAGTGTTAGGTACAGCTTACGTATAGGGATATCATTTTGTCCATGTTGAACTTGTTGATGATTGTCCGATTCCAAAACCGATGCGAAGATGGCGTAGAGCTCGACACTTAATTGCAGATAGTTGGGATACTGCATTACAAGCAAGACAAGCGCAATTTAAGACATTAAACATTCCAAATTTAGTATTGGAAGACGAGCACACTAATGATGGGTCCAAAATACCAATAATAGATGTTGACTAGGAATAAGTCTATGTAATTAATGTTCATGTGGTTGGAATTGTAATTTGGTTTTTGATACAATTTTCTTAAATTTGATGGTATTTTTTGGTCGAATTAATTGTATGGATGTATGTTTGTTTGATTTGGATGATTTGGATGGTTTGGATGTTCAATGGTGTGGCTTGGAAAAAATGACTTTTCACGGATATCTTTATTCCATGTCATTAGTCTCGTGTTCTTTGGATGCAAATATGTTTTGGGACTTGAGCTTGGATAAAAATAACTTGTTTGTTTTTTTGCCTCTTGACCGGTGTGGCCACACCGTTTGGACTTAGTCCCAAACGACATGATCACACCGTTTGGGACCTAGTCCCAAACGGTGTGGTCATGTCGTTTGGGATTTGAACTTGGATAAAAATGACTTGTCTGTTTTTTTGCCTCTTGGCCGGTGTGGCCACACCAGTCAAGAGGCAAAAAAACAGATGTTTCATGACCAGTAAATACACATTCAGTATTTCGAAGCTTCGAATCTCTCAAAAGAAGCTGCTGCAGTGAAAGAGGATATTCTAAACCATCATAGTACAAACTTCCAATGAAGGTATAAAGATTATCATTTGGATCCTCACATTTAATAACTACCTTAAAATTTCTGAAAAACTTTTCGTCATGTAAAGAGGAGGTCACTTCCAAAGATTGCTTAACTTTTAGATTTGTCTCACCATCAAGATTGATGGACACTACCTGAATATGTCTGCCAATAATCAAAAAAGAAAAAATGGAGTAACAAACAATCAAGAACAAGTAATCCCAGGAGCCAAAAACATAATTTCACATCAGATAAAATACTTTTATAGAAACGGCAAGAAAGCAAGTAGCACAATGTCTACACAGTAATCATAAACAAGCATAAGCAACTGTAATTTGTAGTTCATCCACCATTTCACAACATTCGGACTAATCTACAGGAACAAACAAAGAGTCCTAATATAAAATCAATCCATCAATATCCCAAAAGGTTCTACATAAATACTAGTACAAGACAGACCAAGGATCTAAATAAACATGCAACAAAGCTCCAGCAAAACAAAGCCTCTATAAACTGAAGATTGCCTCTATCTTCCAACAAAGCTCCAACAAGACTGCCAACAAAACTTCCCTTCCAACAAGACTTCCAACAAGACTACCTCTATAAACTGAAGATTGCCTCTATCTTCCAACAAAGCTCCAGCAAAACAAAAGTTTGTCAAGTGAACTAACCAAACTCAACATTGCTAAATCCAATGCTCCTTAACAATATCGTCCACCAATGAACTTGCACCGGGTCAAATTGTATGCCTCCATGAACTCGTTCCGTGCATCGTCTGGAATCGCAGTCCCACCCAATTGCAGGCCTTGATTAAGCAAGCGAGAAATTTCATCGACGACGGGGTGCTATCAAAATTAAAACGAAAAACTACATTAGTATATACATTTACATTTATAAAATGCCAAAACTAAACAAAAAAAAAAAAAAACCTAACGTTGTAAGGTATGAACTCACCAGATTATGATATGGAAGACTCTGTAGGGAGTATTGATTAAGATGATCAGGGTTTATCATTCGAATATGACTATTATTTTCATACCAACTCATGTATCTACTAACACACTCCCATGGATAAGACGGAATGGGTCCTCGATGTTCAAGTTGTATCAAGTGATTCTGCCATTTACTCCAGTAGGAAGACACAATATTAAATTTCACATCGTACCCGCGTCCGAAAGTAGTTCGCGTCGAGGTCTTTGGTCTTGGGGGACCTGAGGGTACAAACTGCATATGACCCAACTGATGCACAACCCTCGAAACATTGTACTGCTCGACATTATCAAGAAAGCATATAAATCCCTCGAAAAATGCTATTTCATCCACCCGCCGTGTAGCTCGGACTTCAGTATAGGGATACCATTCAACCTGTCAAATAGCATATGATCGAGGAAATTAATCATTAACCACATACTAATAATATCAATTAATAAATAAAACTATTTACATACAAAAATGTTTACATCGGTACAAGTCATATTATCAATCATCACTCGGGTATGCTTCAATGCAGCTGTTGTGCTAGCATAAAAATACTGAGTAACCGAGTACCTATGAGTACACGACATGCTCAACTGATAGTTTTCGTTTGGGAATGGCCTGAACACCGGGAAGTACTCATAAATCCATGCCTAGATTAATATAGACACCCAGTTAATATTGTAATAGATAGATAAAATTGACATTGAAAAGAAAAACAAAAAAACTAATACCTATAGGAGAGTGAAATAGCCTGAAACACCCTTCACCTTGGCACTTGTGGCGGTCCCAAGAACCGCACAAGTAAGCCAGTAAGGCTGCACCCCACGCGTAGTCTCTGATCTCGGCAAATTTCATAAGCAGTCTCAGATAACAAACAGGAGCTACAGTTCCAGACATGTCGGTGAAGGCGGTACATCCAAAGAAAAATAACAGATAAGCTCTCGCAGAAAACTGCAACTCTTTTTGGGTTGACGCCTTCTTCACAACAACCCCATTTTCATCCCGTAAATCTTTATCCGTTACCTTCCCAGCAAACTGCTTCATCAAGAAATCCATCATAACTTTGGAAGTGAACTTATTGGATTTCATCTCCGCATTTATCTTGTCCATGGTATGTCAAGACCTTTGTGGAGGAGTCTTTTTGTCTGTTCCAGGGTCAAATCAGTGTCCCCAGTCACTGCTTTGCCTCTGATCGGAACTCCTAAGAGTTGGGAAACATCGTCCAACGTGATTGTCATCTCGCCCCACGACATATGAAATGTGTTAGTCTCTGGATGTCACCTCTCCACAAACGCAGAGACCAACACAGGATCCTGATGCCTATATACACCTAAGACCAGAGCACATAAGCCGGTCCTTTGAAGCTCCACATGAAAATTAGAACAGTCTGAACACTCTTCGACAATATCCCATTGTACCAACTTGTTTAGGTTCCCATGACACTTCAACACCCCTAGCTCCGCCTAAAACAACAAAAACTCAGTATTAATGTATGCACAAGGTTTCGTAATACAAAATTTAAATAATAATAGACAATATATGATAATATTACCTGCCCCTCCCAAATATCATGAGACGTGCATCGCATAGTCATACAACATATGTGACACACGAGGGCCACCTCCATAAACACCTCTCTAGAACTCCAAGTCATTGTTGGACTTTCTCACAATATTCACTGGAGGTACAGGTACAGGGACTTTAGGGACTTCCTCGTCATCCTCCGCGTCCTCCTCCTCGACATTCTCCTCTTCTGCATCATCAACACCCTCTTCGTCATCTTCTTCACTATCATCTTCTTCACTATTAGTATGACTTACAACTACACTCTTCCCACGATCCATATTTACGTCATCGTCATCTACATCACTCAGAACTGTCCCCTTTCTTCTCTTTTGATTTCCTAACTCTACACCATTTACAACATTACTGGGATCATCTGCTTTCCGATCCCCTCTACGAACTGATGCCGAGGTGGTTGTTCCCCTTCCTCTCTTTTTCTCAGGCTCCTCATCGCGACTCGAACTACTACTCCCCCCACCTAACAACTTCTTAGCACCCGTGAAAACACTTTTTGCTACATTCTTCACATTCACATTCTTTGTTCGAGGCATTGCTACAAAATAAATAGGAGTTAAAAATAAGACATTCAACTAATTCAAATTGTTGCAATACCAACGTGAAAAAACAAAGAACGAAAAAAGGCGGTGTGCATGCCAATCTATATCTAAGGTGTGTAGTTCCCATACGATCAATATTTGTGTAGTAAATCAAGCAATCTTAAACAGGTGATGTGCCTAGCTATCTGTTAAACTTATAAGTAATATGCTTAAAATGGCTACAAGACTATAAGTTGATTTCTCACTTCTCTAATGATCTAAACCAATATTTTCCACAACACATGTTTGTTTAACCAATAACCTACTAGAACTACTTCTCAAGTAATGAACTAGACCATTTTGAACTAATATTGATCAAACGCCCAGATATGTACCAAAAACCAATTTCTAAATCAATAAACCCTAAATACGAGAAGAGTAGTATTGGTATGAACAATTTCAACTATCTAGGCAAACTATACTCCTCTATTAAATCCCCCCTCCACACACTAACAAAAAAAACCAAATCTAATTCAACCAATAGAAATGCAAAGAATGACAAATAAAACACATAAAATTGAACATTAAAGACAACCATTAACAATAATAACTAAAGGGATTACTTAAAACCATATTAAATTCTAAATAGTCAAATAATTACCATTCTTCCAATAGCATAACTACCCATAACTGTAAACAAAGTAGATTAATAAGGTAATCAGAAACATACAATAAGGATAACAACAGTAAAGACACCATTTCGGGGCTTGTTAAAATCATCTTGGGGTTCTTTTGCACTAATCATAGTTGCCCAAGAAACCACAGTTTTCTCAACCATTTTATCAAAAAACGTACTAGCCGAAACCAAACTCCCACAATTAGAATACATATACATTAATGTATTATGTATATAAGAATCCAAAGACAAGCCAAATTTCACACAATGAGAATGCAACTGTTTCCCTACACTCAAATTCCCATAAGATGATTTAAACAATGATGGGAATGTGAAGTTATCAGGAAACAGACCGTTTTGGATCATTTCTTTATAAAAAGCAATGGTTTCTTGATGTAAGGTTTTATTGATGTAAGGTTTTATTGTGTTTTGCCAAGATGATTCTTTGAGCAAAACTAAATATTCCAGACACTGAATATGCACAAAACAACTACATAATTATAATCATATAAAGTAGAAACAAGTAGCTCAAAACATATAACAAAATGGGTGTCTAGAATTCAAAAGAATTGAATCAAACATAACATTATAAAAAAAAAAAAAAAAAAAAAAAAGATAGAAAGATAGAACAGTTACCTGAAACAGAGCTATATAAGTAGTATAGTTTCAAAGACGCCAACAACTTAGAACATTTTCTTTCCTTTCTCTGTGCTAAGGAAAGCAACAGAGTCTCAACTGAACCCTTGCACAAAATATGCTCTTAATCCAAATGTCAGTCGCGGTTATGTCCAAACTACATTATTAACAAAAGCAAAATAAATAAATAAATAGACAAATAGACAAATCAATAAAAATGAGTAAATTAAATAATCAAATTGCTATGATCTAAAAAGTTATCTCTGACATCCAAAATAACATAACAAAACAAATGCTTACGAAATACTTTACTGCAACAACTTTCACTACAATCAAAATGCTATTGTTTCAACCATACAGAAACTTCTTGTAAAAACAAGTGCAAGTGAGAAAACAAAAAAAATTCCAGCATTCTCAACAAAAGAAAACTACTTGTAGGCACTGGAAAGTCTAGTCATAAGTATTTATGAGACATAAGAGATGAATTGCTTCATGGATTTACGGGTGCTATCAATAATTGAGATAATTAGTGTAAGAAAATGTAGGAAATTTGATGAGTGATAAGTTCAGATGTATAATCAAAACAAAAGCAAGCAGTACTCTAGTCGATATGGCCTCAAATAAAAATCTAGTGATATCAACAGGAGAGACAATAAGTTCATAACTTCATTGCTTGATTTAATGATTTATTTATTTTGAATCATTCATCTCTTATAAATCTAATCAAGTAAACAAACAAAATATCTTCAATTAATAATTCAATCCCACTTAAATGTTTATAAAGCAAATAAATATCAAACAAACCCATAGCAACGCCAATTAGATTAAAAATGCAAAAAATCTTTTTCCATTAACATGATGGAAGAAACTAAAAATGCAAAAGATTAAAGATATTATTTCTACACTTACTCTAAGAGAGTGTTTGAAGAGAAGGGATGATTCCGTACTTTGTAATTGAATCGAGATCGAGAGTTTGTGTTTGTGGGTTTTTGGTCGAGTGCGAAATCGAGGGTTTGAAGGTCGAGTAGAAATCGCGAAATCAAAATCGAGTGTTTGTGTTTGTGGGTTTTTGGTCGAGCGCGAAATTGAGGGTTTGAAGCAGAAATCGTGAAATCAAAATCGAGTGTTTGTGTTTGTGGGGTTACCGGTTTGCCGGTTTCTCGGGTATTTGGTTGGGGGGTGTATGATTTATGAGTTGCGCCCAACACAATGGGCAGACCCTGGCCCAACTCGGCCCAATTCGGGGTCTGCCCAACACAATATGGGGTCCGGCAGTAACAGGACTCTTAAAAAGTTCCAACCCTGCCAAACCACAAGGGTACTTATTTCATATTTTCATTTAAAATAGTAGTAAATGTACTCAAGGTTGTCTTTATTTAATTTTCAAGGATCATTTATACTAAAAATGCACTAGAACTACATTATCCCATACAATAGCACTGTTAGTACTTAATACTATAAAAGACATGATTGCACATTTGAATCACCCACTGATTGTTATTTATTTACTTGTCCCTGATTGCTAGTACCAACATATCCGTCTCTAATCAAGTGCAATTCCCCAATGACATCTGTGATGTCTAAGAACACTTTTCTTAAGTATTCTAAGATCACACAATCTTACTAATGAATCAGAATGAATGAGAAGAGTGAATGAAGAAGATGAATTGAATCAAAGTTTTATTGATTTGCAATAAATGTTTACAATCTCTCTTTCTCTCTGTTTCTCTCTCCTATTTTTATAGTTTTTTAGAATCTGGATTGAATGAAAACATGAATCCCTTTCTGATGCTCTTCTAGTCTTTATATAGTGTCCTCATTTGGCCTGGACCCAGTCAATCTTTGACACGTGTCCCTTGCATTTCTTTCTTATTTCCCCCTTTCTACCTACAACATAATTTGAACACCCACGAGATTTACCGAGATATTGTCCTTTATGCCAATATCTCGAGTTTTAAAATATCAAAACGAACATGTTTATAGGTATGATATTTGCCTACTACATCGTCCCCTCTCGAAATTTTGAAATTTCCTTTGAAATTTCAACTTTTCGAGAAGCAATTATACCAAATAACGGATATGAAAACTATCGGGCCCAAACAAACACCCGATCCAATATTTCAAAAAATATAAATTTAAACCTCTTTAGCTTCTTCAGTACACTTCCCAAACACATAATCTCTTTAGCTTCTTCAGTACGCCTCCAAACACCTAAAAAAAACTCTGGTTTTCTTCTTCTTCAACTTTCCAGAACTCATCTCTCTTGCAATCCATAAGGTATGCTCTTTCATCCTGCACTTTATTAATCTTTCTAAGACATGCATTGATATACTTGTTTTAGTAATAATAAATACGATATTTTATCTTAGCTTTATTTGTTTCCATCTGAATCACTTAATTTTGCATGTCTGCGTGTACTAATGCTTATATAATGACATATATTACTACCTTGAACTTCTAAATATATAAAAGTTTGAAGCTTTTTATTCCTACCTTAGTGTTTATCTTTTTGTTTGTTATGGCTTTACTATCAGCATGTATCACAATATTTCCGATATTACTTTATTCCGATATAACTCTATTCATCTGTATCTCCAATGACTTATATCGACCTTGCCGATACTACAATATCATGCAGCTAATAACATTATAAATATTGAAGTACCGATATTAAAAATACCTTTGTCCTTCCTTCTTTGTGTATAGTCATTTCAATGGCAGTGAAGATATCATCTCTTATGCTAGTCTCCCTTCTAAGGATACCATCTCGGATAGCATTCTTTCTGACGATATAATTCCTGACGATAGACCTTTCAGTCACAACTTCGCTTCGACTTCGAACAATAACTCTCAGCCCCATCATGGGACCTATCTTATGTTGTAGAAGGTATTCCATGCCATCCTTTTGCAACCACTGATTCTGAATCTGAACGTGATACCATAGAAGATACCAGCTGATGGAGAACTGACCTTTGCAATTTCTTTATTAAACGATCCAATCTATCGTTAGTTCAAACTGCCTATCAAATTCCCTCTTCACTTTATCTACAACATTATGCTGGTAGTCGGGCTTTTACTCAATGCCAGAGTGGTACCAAGAATGGAATCATTATTACTGTCAGCCAACTCACTGCTGGTCTGAGATTTCCTCTATCCACCCTTGATCGTGAAGTACTGAACCATTTAGATATTTCTCCTGGTCAAGGCACTGGTAACTTTTGGCGGCTGATGTTTGTATGTAATTATTATAACAGCCACCTTTCTCCCGATAAATATGCTGCTGACTATATTAGGTTATCCGATATTCTTATGCACTATAGATTCTGTGAAAAGATTATCGGATACTTTTATCCCAAAAAACATACCCATCGAAACATTAAGGGTATTCTTAGAAAAAACCGCAATAGCGACAAACAGTGGATCCAGTATCCTATTATTGTTTTAGGTAACTGGGAAAGTTCCGATAGCCCAGCAAATCCCCCTTTGAAATATCAAGTCTTCAACCCCACAGGTATGTCCTCCCCTTTCCTTTGTTTTCCTTCTTTAGCCCTCCGAACCCCTTATCTAATTTCACTCTCATTTGCGTCTTTTCAGTACTTTTACCTAATTTTGCCAAAGCTCGTGGTAATTCCGACAGAGTATTGAGGCTTTTAGAAGGAACTGAAGCCGATGTTGATATAAAAATGGGTGCCGATAAAAGAAGGGAATCCCAAAGTTACTGTTCATATGCCCGATATCTCCCACTATCGGGTACCTCTTTACGTTCTCAAACATCGAGCTCTTCAAAAAA
Source organism: Coptis chinensis (assembly GCF_015680905.1). Classification (NCBI taxonomy): domain Eukaryota; kingdom Viridiplantae; phylum Streptophyta; class Magnoliopsida; order Ranunculales; family Ranunculaceae; genus Coptis; species Coptis chinensis. The sequence goes on from NC_141456.1 coordinate 47,135,184, forward strand.
TGGGTCAGTCGCCAACTCCCCCTCAATCTCCTTTAAACGATTCCTCAGACGATCTACCCTTTATTATATCCTCCTTTGCTTTGCACGAATTTCCTCCTACACTTCCCAAAAGCTTCTACGATTATCTAGACAACACTTGTACCATGACTCCCAATCTTTTCCCTGATATTAAAAAAGAAGTTCCTGATTTTTATGAATATCCGATATTGCAAAATATATTTAATCAACATCTTTTATTGTACACAGATATGGCTCCTCGAATGCCGATGAATGCCAACGCTGGTTGTTATTTATCTAAGAAAGGGGAAAAGAAAACACCGAATCCCTCCTCCAAACCCCCTGCTGCTGATAAACAACCTGCTCCCCCTTCCATCCCTACCAATCCTCCTAATGTTCCTAAAAATCATCCTTCCTTTGCATCCCAACCCAATACCACCATTCCCCCTCCAACTACTAATGTTTCTTCTAAAAAAAGAAAAACTCACTCATGGGGTGAAAGTAGTCTTCCCGATGGTCAAAACCTTAACTCCTTTTCGTCAACCGATGCTCATGAAATTTTCAGACCTGAATTTTAACTTGCTGATGGCAGCCCTATCCCTTTAAATGCCTCTATTTTCGAAGATACTCATAAGACTGAACTAGGTGTTGCTTTAGCTAGCAGCTCTATTCTTCCGAAAGACAAAATTGTTGCTCTCAACATTGACTCCTCTGACTACTCAGCGATTAGAATGCGAAATCAGGCGCATTAGAAAAACTCTGACTACTCAGCGATTAGAATTCGACCGATTATCCCAAGAAAACAATGGGTTCCAGAAGGAAATTCGTCAACTAAAAGCTGCTATGAAGCAACAATCTGAGAAAGCCGAGAAAACGTTATCAGCTAAAGAGGCTGATGATGCCGAACTTGTGAAGAAAATAATTGATGATTTTCTTTGCCAAAAGACGTAGAAGAAGCGAGAAGCCTCGAAGCTGGCGATCTTTGAATTCAATAACATCATGGCAGCTGTTAATTCCCTTGGTGATAAGTTGGATATATGCAAGCTTTTTGTTCCCCGTAATATCCTTATGCATGACAATATGCTTTCGGATGATGAAGATGAAGATACAGCTACTGTGGCTGATACCACCTCACAACTTCCACCTGATGCTACTCAACCCACTAAGGCCACCTTATCTGATGTTGATGCACTTATGAACAATCCTCTTTAAACTATCCTCTTTTTGCTCTAAAGTTGTAATTTGCTAACACTATATAGTTCTTGACTGTTTTAAATTCTTAGTTCCATTGATCTTTTGTTTTTGATACTTCACCATTATTTGTAAGTTTCCCATATTTGCATTATATCGGCAACACTTAGAATTAAACCAGAAAGAAAATACAATTTTCGATATCCTCAACTAAAATAATAGTATCGGCGATACTTAGAATTAAATCAGAAAGAAAATACAATTGTCGATATCCTCAACTAAAATAATAGTATCGGCGATACTTTAATTAAACCGAAAAGAAAATACAATTTTCGATATCCTCAACTAAAATAATAGTATCGGCGATACTTAGAATTAAACCAGAAAGAAAATACAATTTTCGATATCCTCAACTAAAATAATAGTATCGGCGATACTTAGAATTAAACCAGAAAGAAAATACAATTTTCGATATCCTCAACTAAAATAATAGTATCGGCGATACTTAGAATTAAACCAGAAAGAAAATACAATTTTTGATATCCTCAACTAAAATAATAGTATCGGCGATACTTAGAATTAAATCAGAAAGAAAATACAATTTTTGATATCCTCAACTAAAATAATAGTATCGGTGATACTTAGAATTAAACCAGTCTGCCAATTTACTTTTATCAAAGCACTACCACATACCTTTATTATCAAATGATCTTCCATGATTCTTTCTCTACGGATATCTTGTTTGATAGCTATGATCTTTTTATACCTGATATATGCCCCTATTTTTTATATTAGGACTTTTTGACAATACGCTTGAAATCAACATTTCTGCCAATCCCAGGACTTTCTTATGCCTGATATCTGCCACTGTTTTTGATATCAGGTCTTTTTGACAATATGCCCGATATCAACACGTCTGCTGATACTAGGACTTCTTATGCCTAATATCAACATTTCTGTCAATATTAAGACTTTTGACAATATGCCTGATACCAACACGTTTGTTGATATTAGGACTTCTTACGCCTAATGTCAACATTTCTATCGACATCAGGACTTCTTATGCCTAATATATGCCTCTGTTTCTTATATCAGGACTTTTTGACAATATGCCTTATATTAACATATCTGTCAATATCCGGACTTTTTATGCCTGACATCTGCCTCTGTTTCTGATATCAGGACTTTTTGACAATATGCCTGATATCAATATTGCTACCAATATCAGGACTTTTTATGCCTGATATCTGCCTCTGTTTCTGATATCAGGACTTTTTGACAATATGCCTGATATCAATATTGCTACCAATATCAGGACTTTTTGACAATATGTCTGATATCAATATTTCTATCGATACCCAGATTTTTACCACATGCTAACACCATATATATATAAATGAAATTTGAAACTTGAATCCCTTTATATTGAATTGAAAATTCATGCTACACATCTTAATTGCTCATGAAATTTGATAGAAATACCTTTACATTATTGATAGAATACCTTCAGATTACTGACATTCTGAGGTTTTGCTAACACTTCCCCATCAGCTTTCTTTAGATAATATGCTCCATTTACTCCCACTTTGTGGACAATGTATGGATCTTCCCAATTCGCCGATAACTTCCCAGCTCCTTTTCCTTTTGTCGCCTGTGTAACCTTTTTCAGCACTAGGTCACCTTCCTGGAAGCTTCTTTCTTTTACTTTCTTATTAAATGCTTTTATGAGCTGCCTATGATAAGAATTAAGCCTCATTCTTGCTTGCTCCCTTCTGTCTTCTAAATTTAAGATCTCTGCCTGCATCCCCTGATTATTCAATCCTTTTTCTACAAGCATTGTCCTTGATGTCGACACTACCATCTCAACTGGAGTTACAGCTTCCATCCCATAAGCTAACATAAATGGTGATTCTCCTGTTGCTACTCTAGGGGTTGTTCTGTATGCCCACAACACACTATTTAACTCATCAACCCACAAGCTTTTCTTATCTTCCAGCTTCTTTTTGATGTTGTCCATAATGGTCTTATTCGTTGCTTCTGCCTGCCCATTCCCTTGAGCATAATAAGGTGTCGATGTAAAGTTCTTGATCTGATAGGATTCCAAAAAATCTTTCACTTTTCCCCCAATTAATTGAGGTCCATTATCCAATATAATAGCATGCGGCAACCCATATCGGCAAACCACCGTTTCAAACAAAAACCCAATAATGTCCTGCTCCTTAACATGCTGCAAAGCTATCGCTTCTACCCACTTAGTAAAATAGTCAGTTACTGCTAAGATGAATCTCTTCTTTCCTCTTCCAGGTACGAGAGGCCCTACAATGTCCATCCCCCATAACGCGAACGACCATGGGTTCGAAACACAATGTAACTGCTCTGCTGGCACATGAATGGCATGTCCATGTTTCTGACACTGACTACACTTTTTTGCATATCGCAAACAATCTCGCCTCATTTGTGGCCAAAAATACCCCTGCCTTGCAATCTTAGAAGCCAACGATCTTCCTGCCGAATGATTACCACATTCTCCTTCATGCATTTCTGCAATAATTTTATGAGAATCTTCTGCCGATACACATTTTAAATGTGGTCCCCCTGGATTTTTCTGATATAACTGATCATCTATTAGTAGATATCTTTCAGCTCCTCCTTTTATCCTTCTAGCCTCATTCTTATCTGCTGGCAACATTCCCTGTGATAGAAATAGCACATAATTGCTCATCCATGACGCCCCCAGTGCATCTATTTCCATTATCTCTGTGTGTCTTATATTAATACTCAGAATTTGTGGAATCCCTATATGCAACAATCGCCCTTCCTCATTTTCGAGCATCGCAGCCACATATGCCAATGCATTAGTATGTCGGTTCTCACCCCTATCGAGATGCTGAAAAACAATATTCCTGAAATCCTTGAACTTCATCCTTACCAAATTTAGATAATCTATCATGTTATCACATTTTACTGCATCTCCTCCATTGATCTGGCTTACCACCAACTGTGAATCACTGAAAACCGATAAGTCTTTGACATTTAACGATTTAGCCATCTCCAAACCTGTTATTAGAGCTCGTGACTTTCGGCTTCATTATTATCGTGAAAACCTAACGTAACTGCTGTCTTGATTCTTTGGTTTTCTGGAGTTACCAGCACAGCGCCGATCCCACATCCCTTTTGCCTTGATGACCCATCTACAAAAGTCTCCATCCCTTTTTTCCTACCCAAGGATCATCCTCATCCATTGCATTATCACTCTCTTGTACCAATAAAAGATTCTCTTCTTCAGCTTTCCATTCTTCATCTTCAGCAGGAAAATCTGCTAAGAAGTCAGCCAAAACTTGGCTTTTCTCCGATATTCTATTTTTATATTCAATCCCAAACTCATCAATAAGAACTGACCACTTCGCCATTCTCCCCGACTTAGCTGTCTTAGCTAAAGTTTGCTTCAAAGGAAGATTTGTCATTACTACTACTGAATGGGACTGAAAATAAGGCTTTAACCTTTGAGTAGAATATAAGAGAGCTAATGCATACTTTTCTAACATTGAGTATCGAGTTTCAGCTTCAAGCATTGTTTTAGATTGAAAATACACATGCATCTCAACTCCGTCTTCCACTTTGACTAGTACTGAGCTTATAGCAAAATCCGAGATTGCGAGGCATAAGAACAGCGTATCGCCTTCTTCTGGTTTTATCAAAGTTGGTACTTCTTGCAGATACTTTTTTAACTCGGTGAATGCGAGTTCGCATTTGTCATCCCATACAAATTTTATATTCTTCTTCAACAATTTGAATAAAGGTTTACATCTATCAGAAGTTTGAGATATAAACCTATTCAACGCTGCAATTCTTCCTATAAGCTTTTGAATCTGCTTCCTTGTGCTGGGTGAAGGCATCTGTTGGATAGCTCGAATCTGATCTAGGTTAACATCAATTTCTCGTTTTGTGACAATATATCCGAGGAATTTTCCTGAACTTACCCCGAAAGTACATTTCTCAGGGTTAAGCTTCATATTAAACTGTCGGAATATCTGGAACACCGTATTTAAATCTTGAACATGGTTAGACGCCTTCTTTGATTTGATGACCATATCATCTATATATACTTCCACAATATGTTTAATCAGATGTTTGAACATCTTTTCGACCAACCGCTGATATGTCGCCCCAGCATTCTTCAATCAGAATGACATTCTAATGAAACAATAAAGACCCCCTTCAACCACGAATGCTGTTTTCAATTGATCTAATATTGACATAACAATCTAAAAATACCCAGAATGACCATCGTAAAAACTCAACAATTCGAATCTAGCTGTCCTATCCACCAATTCATCAATTCTAGGCATCGGATAGTAATCTTTCAGGCATTGCTTATTAACATCTGTAAAATCCACACATATACGAACCTTGCCATTCTTTTTCGGAACAACCACAATGTTTGCAACCCATTCTGAATTATCAATCTCTTTAATGATTCCACATTCCAGCATTTTCTGAATTTCATTTTGTATTGCTAGCGCGTACATTGGCCTAACCCTTCTATGACGCTGATGAACTGGGATTGCTCCTTCTCGCATATTCAATTTATGGGAACATATCTGAGGGTTAATACCAGGAAGATCAGCCATTGACCAAGCAAATACATCTTTATTCTCCTTTAGAAACTCAATTAAATCACTCTTGATTTCTGAACTCAACTCTGTTCCAATGAAAGTGAAACAACTTTCATTGTTTTGTCCAATATTGATCTTCTGCACTTCTTCCATTGTCTTACTTAGGATTATATCAGACTCTATTTTCGCTTCTGATGTAAACTGAACTTCCTCCTGACGACTTTTACTATCGGACTTTGGAACTGAATTTTCCATTAATTGCTATCTGGCGACTTCCGAGACGCCCCCAGTTTCTACTTGCTTTTCTTTCATCATACCCTTCACAATAACAAAATTGCACTTCTCGGATTCCGACTGGTCTCCTCTTATCTCATGTGGCCCATATGCTGTCGGAAATTTGATAACTTGATAAAAAGTGCTCGGAACTGCTCTCATAGCATGTATCCATTTCCTTCCCACAATAGCATTGTGATCTAAATGATGCTTTATGACTATGAATTTAGTCATAATGGTCTATGGACCTGCCCTTACTGGCAATTTGACTTCGCCTGCTGGTCTTGTTGAGGTTCCATTAAAACCATACAAATTGAACTGTGGTTCTTTCAAATGGGATTCATCAAATCCGATATCGGTATATGCTTTCCAAAATAAAATATTTACTGAATTGCCACAATCGACCAATATCTTTTGGACATCATACCCTGATATCCTTAAAGTGATTAGCAAAGCATTGTCATGAGGTAACATTACCTTCGATAGATTGTCAGGTACAAACATAATAGCTCCAGGTATACTTGCCAATATGAGAGCAGGGTCTACTGGGATTGGTTCCACATTGACTTCCAGCACCTCTTTGACCGTCGATATCTTTCGAATTTTGTCCCTTATGATCTTCTTCTGTGGAATAACTCCCTTATATATCATGTTAATTACCCCTAAAGGCTTATCATTCATCACCGCCGCCACCTCTGGTCTGGCATCAGCTCTAAACTCCTTGAGCTTTCTCTCTCTCATTAATCGATCCACTTCCCTGAGCAATTGAAGACATTTGTTTGTCTCATGATTCTTCACCTTATGAAAATTACAGAAAGATTTATCTTCTATCTCCCGAGGTTTATGAGTCGGATGTTGGAAGTAAGGCTCTTTCCCTACCCTTTTCAAAATGTCTTTTAATGTAGTATTAATAGCGATATAATTGGATGGGTCCAACTCTTCTCTTAATGACCTTTCGAACTTCTTCTTTTGTGAAGATTGACCGTCAGCTTTTAAGTAAGAATCATTCGCCTTTTGCTTTTCGGATTTATGATGGGTCTCTTCTTTCGCTGAATTGCTTGCCTCAGATACTTGCAACACAGGTTGAATTAAAGCTGATAAAATACCTTCTTCAACTTGCACGTCTTTCTCGGCTTTATCATATAGCTCTCTAAGAGTTTTAATCTCTTTTCGAAGCATATACTTGTGCATATCGGACGCAGGAATGAGCCCTGTCTGAAAGGCCATTACTACCGTCATTTCAGATTCATCCAAATGTTCTACTAGCTGCGCCTCTGCCTTGAATCGTGACAAGAATCCTTTTAGAGATTCCTTCTTTCCCTGCTTTAATTGGAACAAAGCCGATACCTGCTTCGGTTTTACTCGCTGATAGCCATAGTTGGTCAGAAATTTTTCTTCAATCTCCCTATAACTTGATATTGAACCATCTTGTAAAGAACAGAACCACTTTAACGCCTTTCCCTTTAAACTTGAAGAAAGAGATTTGCATAACAATGAATCCAAAAATGCAGTTCCCTTATATATCAAAAACTGATGACGATATACGAAAAGATGGTCCATCGGATCCAACGATCCATCATATTGTGTGAACTTAGGTAACTTAAACTTCGGCAAAACAGGCATCAACTTAATACTTTGATGTATTAGATTTCTACTCACATCATCCGCTAACTTTCTTATTGATGCTGAAGTCTTCTCGAGCCCTTGATTTCCCAGTTGCTTTATCATCATATCTTGTATCATCTCCTTTGTGATAGGTTGTGGTATCGGAATTTCCGATATTAGAGATACTTCGGCAACTCTTTCCTTTCTTGTTTATTCCTTTCCAGTATAATGACTACCCGACTTCGAACTACATTCCTCCTCGTCTTTCTCATGAAGATCTCTTACTGCATTACTTAGACCTCCCTTCTTCATCTCTTGGTTCTCTTTAAGTAAAACAACATTCAATCTTTCCACCTCTTTCAATCTTTTCAATACTTCCTGAAGTGAAACTTCACCCTCAATATTTTCTTCCTGTAACCTCCAACTTACAGAAGTTCTTGTATTCCTTGTATGTGATTGATCATCGTTATCTATTTGCTTTCTTCTTGGGAGCCATTATAATCCACTTCTCACTCCTTTTTCACACTTCTTTCACTCAAATTCAAAGAAACACTTCGGATTCTTGATCGAAGAAAAAGAAAAGCAAAGTTTTTCTTGTCTTCGATGCACAGATGGCGCCAATGTGATGTCTAAGAACACTTTTCTTAAGTATTCTAAGATCACACAATCTTACTAATGAATAAGAATGAATGAGAAGAGTGAATAAAGAAGATGAATTGAATCAAACTTTTATTGATTGGCAATAAATGTTTACAATCTCTCTTTCTCTCTCCTATTTTTACAGTTTTTTAGAATCTGGATTGAATGAAAACATGAATCCCTTTCTGATGCTCTTCTAGTCTTTATATAGTGTCCTCATTTGGCCTGGACCCAGTCAATCTTTGATAGGTGTCCCTTGCCTTTCTTTCTTGTTTCCCGCTTTCTACCTGCAACATAATTTGAACACCCACGAGATTTACCGAGATATTGGCGAGATTTATGCCAATATCTCGAGTTTTAAAATATCAAAACGAACATGTTTATAGGTACGATATTTGCCTACTACAATATCTTCCATTCGTTCCGCTGGCGATTCTACTGAACATACAACTCCTATTCTAATTATAGCACCCACACACTCTAGAAGTTTAGTTCTTCTCTCACTTTGATTTCTGTTGTTATTAGTATGTCCTACCGTTTCATCTTCTTCAGACAGAAGTACTGGATCCAAAATCTGTATGTAGAACACGATCGGGCAAAGCATTGCTAGCATAGTTATGAAGGTTCAAACCATCTTTAAACATTTCATCGGTGGGCGTCTTTCCTATGAACATTTCCAATACCATAATTCCATAACTATAAATATCACCATGTGTAGATGCCTCACCACCCATACCATATTCTGCAGTTTATAAATCCACCAAATGAAGAAACATATTCGTCAGTAAAATTATTTACGGCTAGAACAGATAAAATAGGATGTGGTACAACAGAACTGTAGGAGCGTAAACAGCTTCTAAATTGAACAGTCAATCACTAAATAACTTTGCCAAAGACCAAAGTCACTAAACTTATATGATTTAAGCTAACAACTAATAAAATGTTACTTGTATTCACCAGCACAAGTATAATGACTGATGAACACAATACACTAAAGGACTATTGAGTAAGTTTTAGAGTTGTGTACGTGTTAGCATCTTTACGTGCAGCAGCATAACCAATAGTTCCCTTTACGCAAATTGAAGCACTCTGATTATCAAATGGATGCTCCATTAGCCCTGAAAGAAGCTTTGCCAAACCAAAATCACTCACATGAGCCACCATATCGTTGTCAAGAAGAACTTTGCTTGGCTTTAGATCACGATGAATGACTGAAACATGGCACTCGTGATGAAGATATTTAAGAGCAGAAGCAACATCAACAGCGATGTTTAGTCTTTGATGTAGGTTCAGCTTTCTTGAGTGATCATCTTGTCCATCAATGTCTTGACGCAACCACTTTTCTAAACTTCTATTGGGCATGAACTGAAAAACTAGTGCTTTGAAATCATTACCTTCGAAATCCGTACAAGAACAAGAAGTTAGGATCTTAACAAGATTTCTGTGGCAGATGTTTCGCAATGATTCACACTTGACCATGAAACTTTTTGAAGCACCTTTGTGGCGGAGGTTGAAAACCTTAACTGCAACAATCATTTCATCTTGCTGGAGAATTCCTTTAAAGACACGCCCAAAACTACCTGAGCCAATAATGTTAGTTGGAGAAAAACCGCTAGTAGCGTGAAACAGATCTCTATAAGAAACCTTCAAATGTTGATTTTGCATTGATGACGGCGAAGAAACTCTTTGTTTCGGCATTCTTTTCAAATAAAGAATGAGGAAACATGACACCAAAACCAAAAAGAAGGCAATACTGAGTGCAATTGCTAGTTTGAAAGCAAGAGACCTTCCTTGTTTTTTGGTATCTTGAATTTGACATTTCGGAAGTTTCAGTTCTTGAACACCCCCACAAAGCCTGAAATTTCCAGCTACTGAAGTCGAAGTTGTGTTTTTAAATATTCCTTCCATTGGTACCTCGCCATCAAATTTGTTAAAGGACACATTCAATCTTTGGAGATATGGAAAGCTCTCCAAATATGTTGGAATACGACCAGACAAGTTGTTCCTTGATACGTCAAGGTATAAGAGATTCTTTAAGGAACTAAAGGACTGCGGAATTGTTCCTACGAACAAGTTGTTGTCCAGGTGAAGGTTTTCCATACTTAAACAGTTACCAAGAGGACTAGGTAATTCCCCAACTAACTTATTTCCAGAGACGTCGAGTTCTACTAGAGTTTCTAGGTTACCTACTTCTAGAGGTAGGGAACCTGAGAAATAATTTTGAGATAAGTCAAGCATAATTAACAAGGAAGAAATACCAAAGATTTGTGGAGGTATGGTACCGGTTAGGTTGTTTTCGCGGAGGTATAGTGCTTGTAGATATTGAAAACCACCAAAAGTTGAAGGAATGCTTCCTTCCAATCTGTTATATTCTAGACCCATATATGATAACCGAGTGAGGTTCGCAACAGAAGGTGGGATGAATCCAGACAAGTTGTTTGAATTCAAAATCAATCTTTGTAATGCCTGATCTTTCCAATAGAATATGGAATACTGCCACTAAAATGATTTACTTCAAGTCCTAATCCGATCATGTTGACAAGGTTCCCAATCCCTTCAGGGATGAAACCTGATATTTGATTTCCTCCTAACCACAACAAGGTAATTTGGGAGGAGAGGTTGGATGTAGAATTGGGTAAAACACCTCCAAAGTTATTAGTGTCCAGACCCAGAATGTTCAGGTTACTTGAGTTGGTCAAAGAAGTGATAAAACTCAAATCATGAGCTTCTCCTCTTCCAAGATTATTACCACCCAGATTTAAATAATAGAGATTTTGCAAAGCTCCCAAATTGGTCGGAACATTTCCAGTGAAATTGTTTTCAACTAAATCTAATTGTCCGAGCTTAGAAGCATTAGCAAATGACATTGGAATAGACCCTGAAAGTTGATTTCCGCCCGCAGTAAGACGAAGGAGATTAGGAAAAGTGTTGTCAATATCTAGTGGAAGAGTACCAGTGAATAAGTTGCGGGAGATTCCGAAGAGAACTATAGATGAGATATTGTAAATTGATTGTGGAACTTCACCAGACAATCGATTAATAGGAAGAACGAAAAATGTTAATTTTGACAATTTACCAATAGTATCTGGAATACTTCCCTCCAAACTATTTTCTCCTATTGAAAATGATTGGAGAGAAGAAAGATTACCCAAGGAAGGTGGGATCTGTCCAATTAGATTGTTGCTTCGAAGAGACAAAACAACAAGATTAGATAATGTACCAAGTTGTGTAGGAATAATGCCAGAGAGATTGTTCAGACTCAAGTCCAAGATCTCGAGGTCACTACATCGCGTTAGACTAACCGGGATATCACCTCCAAAAATATTGTTGGTGATATTAAGATGTCGAAGACGAAACAAGTGACCAATTTCTTGTGGGATTTCTCCATAGAGTTTGTTGTTTCGGAGGTCAATGAAGCGAAGAAAACTAAGGTTGCCAATATGCGGTGAAATGTTGCCCACTAAACTCTGATTAAAAAGGTCAAGTGGAATGACCCTTTGATCAAGACGCTTGATGCATGTAATACCCTGCCATTGGCAGAAATGGACAGATTGATTCCATGAGCTTAAGCCTCCATGTATTCGATCTTTAATGGCTATTAAAGAGACAAGGTCAGTCTCGTTGCTTGAGCCTTCTATGTGTAGCAATAATTGGTTCAGTAAACAGAATAGGAAGATCCTTAGATTAAGGTTATTGAGTAAGGGGGATTTTGGCGTTGAAGTCATAACTGCCAAAGCCGAATGAAGAAGGAGAGGTACGATATTAAAAGGTAGTTAACCAACTAAGGAAGATATAGGTAACATCATAGGGAGAGGAGAAATGTTCGAGAAAAAAAAATGTATCTCTTTGATTCGAATGAAGCTTAACAATTTTTAAAAATCTACATATGATAAAGAATTTGTGCTTGGGTGTCACTAGCAACATCGACATTAATTACATTTTTATTATGTATTACCTTATAACCGGTTGTTTCCTCTGCCCATGATTATGTAAGTTTGAACTGATCAAAGTCTTTTCTTGACTGAATATAAGAATTAGACAATTTTTTAATACATAAGAAATTATGTGCAAAGGAGAACTTAGGAATGTAAACACAAATATACTTGTTACGGATTCCACACAAATATTTTATGGTCAGTCTCCCATCAAGTGATTACCTGTTTTTTTTTCTCCAGCATAAATTAAAGGGTACGAAATGACAATAATAATGCTCATGATTTGATCGTATAAGAAGGGATTTGTACAAAAATAATAAATTATTGGTCAACAATGCGTGAATTTGATAGGAAAAAAGCGCCTTATTACCGATTATGAGTCCTCATTGTTTAACAATGTTTATAGCTAAGAAAGTAACATATATAGGACAGATCATAGGGAGAGGAAAAATAATATTTGGCATGTCACTCTCAAGGCCGGCCATGTAAAGGTTTTTAAGTTAACCGTCCTTCTCTTAATGGTCTTGGGAAGCTTATATCTTCTATAAAAAAATATTTGATGATCTATAGTGAATCGTCAACCCTGTGGACTTTTGATTTTCCAATTTTACCCTCATCTTTTGATATCTACTATCACCTCTCTCTATATCACATCACATCACATCACATCTCTCTATATTAAAGCAGAGTCCACCTGAGGTGGCAATCACAATCCTAGGTGGGAATTTCTTATAACAGAGCTCTCCCACGTAGACTCATCTCTCCACTAAAACTCTGTAGACTCCCACGTAGATTCATCTCTCCACTAAAACTCTGTAGATAGATAACATCACAATCTATTAAATATTATTAGAACAAATTCTATTAGCAATCGAATCCGTACGACAAATAGATAACAAATTCTATTAGCAATCGAATTGTGCTTCTCATCTTCTATATATTAACAATAATTTTTCATCTGCCTAAGTTATCTCACGATCTATCCAAGCACCGAGAGTCCACCGAAAGTATTTGCCTTAATCTCAATTCTTTTGTTAAACTTGAAAATAAATAATGGAACACCCACCGTGTTTAATATATGCCACCGTGTTTAATAGATAAAAATAGTTGCTAACACCCACCATGTAGATCAACATGGGTAGCTTGGACTGGCAGTAACTTCACCATCAGTCGGTAAGAGGTTCACCTTAACCTATACACACAACATTGGTTGATAAGTCATTAAGTCAGACACACATATATAATGAACAACCATGGTGTACAATTAAGAATCAAAGAACCAAAGTTTTGATAAGGGTCCTTTGTAGTCTTTCCAAGGAAAGTTGTTCCCAACATGATGGAATGCAACAAGACAACGAAACTAGCATAAGCACGAAAAGCACATAAAACTTAGATCTACAGGCAGACAACAAAATCACTACACATAGAACGTAAAACATCTAACATTTTTTAAAGTGATTCAAATGTATATACTTGGAATCTCCAAGTTTCTGATTGTAATCTAACTTTGGCAACTTCAACGAAATAGCAAGATTCAAATTCTGATTAGGAGCAATAACACGCGATCCTACATATTTTTCAAGTTCAATATTCTCTTTACAATTCAAGCCACATGACACGCTTGGGCAAGACATGATGATGGAAATAATACTCTTGGTATAATCGAAGTTAAGGTTATCTGATATGTGAATCTGTTATTCATCAAGATAGTACATTGTAACACCACCTATAACGAATCCCAATATTAGCAAACCAAACAACAAAAAACACACATAAGCTGACCAGAAAAATCCCCAACAAAACCTTACCACCAACTTCAAAAGAAAACTTTAGTCCAGAAAACTTTAGTCTGAAACCATACCTCGCAATGTGTCAACATATGCAATTAGATTGGGCACATTCAACATTGAAAGAATCCAGTAGCACTAATCATAGCATCCTTGATTTGTTTCATTAGATTTCTTTTGGTACTTTCGAGAGCCATTGAAGTGAATATGAACAGTAAATAAAATGGAGAGACTCGGGAAAAAGGCAAGAGTAAAAATAACCGGGTACTGCTGCTGCAAAATATTGTCTTTTGGGAGAAAGGGAAGTGAAAAGTTTGTTGAAGTCATCTGAGACTTGATCACTAAAGAATACTTGAAACTCAGGGGTTTGAGGGCCAAGGCCTTGCGATTGAAATATGCATTATATGGCTTATGCTATGGTCTGTATTGCAAGGAATGTATTCTGTCCTACTGAACATCCCAAGTTTGCAATATAAATAATTGTGCCTGATGGAGAGGAAGAAGAAACATGAAGCTTCTCTCCAATCGCTTCTCTTATCATTCCCTTGGCACCATCCATTGCCCCCTATATTCCACTGAATACCCATGTAGGCCTTTACATATGCAGACGAACATCTTGCTCCAACTGACTGCACATTAGTACAGTCACATTAGTGCACAACGGGTATTCCACTTTGAAATGCTTAGGCTCTTCTAGCCTTCCTTCAAGGCTGCCTGCCTCGAGGTAGGCTTCAAGTCGATGGAGGCTCGATGACCTTACGACATAGTTGATACCAAGCCCTGAAAGGGGGGTTTACTCTTTCTCCTCTTTCATCTCAATTCTTACTTTGAGCCTGAAAATAAAGAATGGAACTGACTTACCTGTGAAAAAATTAAAAATGGAACAATATTAATCTAAATTTCATTTCTATCTTATTGAACTTTAACCGTTTATTTCCGGTTCTTCTACGTCCATCCTGTATAATAGACATCATGGATTAGATCAAGGAAGCTAATAAGTGTTTTTATTGTAGTCTTGTAACGTCCCGTATTTTTAAATACGTATTTTTCTATTTATTAATTAAATTATTTAATTATTTATTTTCAAAATTCGTCGGATTGGACTCGGGATACGTGGGCCTGGTTTTGGGATCGAGTCTGTGTTGGGCTTGGGTTTCGGACCCAAGTATATAAACACTTTTCCTAGAAAATAGGGTTCAGAATATAATAATATATTAAAAATGGAGGCAGAGATGAAAGCTGGATTTCTGGAGGGTGGAGCGTGACGGCTCGGACTCGGAAAAATTCGTTGGAGCTGTTCATACAGGTGAGTAGAATTTATCTCTCACCACTACTAAAATTATGATTTTTCGTCGGTTTAGTATTTACGAATTTACTGTCGAGTGTCTCCGACCAGTTTTATAATTTATTTTGGTTAAACTATCTAGGAAAATTGACATTGAGCTGTCCAAGTTTTATGGGCATTAAGGGCAGTTACAGCCCAGGATATAGAAATCGTTTTTTCTTTGTTTTCTCTGTTTGAACTGTTGAACCTCGACAGACGTTAATGGCTGCGTGAACCAAAGCCAGAGAATAGTTAGGACGGTTAAATGTATATTACAGGTGGTCTTAATATAGATTGGTGGGATGGGAAGCTGTGAACAGCGGCAATGGCGGTCGGGGTCGAGTTTTGGAGGTGAGGGAAATCGGTTTTTGTGGGTTTTTTTGTGGTTTGAATTGTTTTGATATTGTTGTGGGTGGTTTGATGGGTTGTTGGGGGTTGGAGTACGGTGGTTGGGCTGTTGGGAGCCTTGAACAGGCGTCAATGGCGCCGAACGTCCATTACTGTAAAACTGAGGACTTTGATTTTTGTGTATTTATTTTCTGTGTTTGAACTGTTTTGTGGTATTGTGGGTTGGTGTTTGATGTATGGTGGTAGTGGGGAGTTTGTGGGGGTTGGAAAAGCTCCAAGAACACTAATGGCGGTCGGATCTAAGAATTTGTAAGTGATTTGTTTTATCGGAAATCGGGGGTTGGCAAAGTGAGTTAAAGTCGTGGGGTTTTTCACCCACATAAAAATCGCTAGGTTGGATTGGGTGGTTGTGTGGAGGAGTGGTGGCCGGATTTTGGTGGCTGTTGGTGGAGGGGAAGATGAAAAGTAACTGAATTTCGGTTTGGGCCTTGGGCCAAAACCTTAAGTTTTGTTTTGGGCCGGTTTTTGTTTTAGTTGGGCCGACCTTGTTTTGTTTTAGTGGCTAGGCCGA
This sequence comes from Coptis chinensis, assembly GCF_015680905.1. Classification (NCBI taxonomy): domain Eukaryota; kingdom Viridiplantae; phylum Streptophyta; class Magnoliopsida; order Ranunculales; family Ranunculaceae; genus Coptis; species Coptis chinensis. The sequence continues at coordinate 47,151,470 of NC_141456.1, forward strand.
AATTTCAGTTAAATTTTCGGACCACATTAGTTATGTTGGGCCAGTTCTCTTTGTTTTATTTTTAGGCCGAACCCATTTGTATTTTTGGACCGAACTCAATTGTGTTTTGGGCCATTGCTCAAGATAAGTTTTGGGCCCGTTTCTAATATTGCTTGGGACCAGTCCATTGGACTTAAAATAGATCTCTTTGGGTCTTTCACTGTTTAGACTTTCGGGTTCTAAGGTTTGGGCTTGGCCAGTTGGGTCCGAACCATGACCTTGGTCATGAGCCCATGAGCCATGCACCCTTGACCTTAGCCATGAACCATGGCTACGACTCTAAACCTGTCGAACACGGAAACGACAGTTTGACTTTGACAATGATGAATTGACTTTGACCAGGACCTGTTGACTTTGACCAGGACAGTTTGACTTTAACCAGGACAGTTTGACTTTGACTATGACATGTTGAGTTTGACCTTGACCATGATGTGTTGACCTTTGACCGTTGACTTTTGACTGTTGACCGTTGACTGGGAATGTTGACTTTTCCAATTTTTCACATATTTGATTATATGGATAAATATAGAAATAAAATATTGTTGAGATTGTATAACTTGGTTTGTCATTATCTAATTTAGATTTGACGTGAGTAGTGTGTAAAGCTTATATATATTGGGCTTTGATTGTGGATTGGGATGGATGATTTATTTGTGCTATGTTTTATGTGTATATTATATGGACACATATAGTAATAAAATGCTGTGGAAGCTAGTATATATTTGGTTGTCATTATCTAAGAAATATTTGACATTGATGTTGTGTATTTTTGACACGTGACGATATTGAGGTGTTAGGAGACATTATATTCCTAATACGTTATAATAAAGATGTATGCGATACGTTGAAGCATTGTGACATGATATAATATGCTGGGATAGTTATATTAATGCAATATCTTGGAGAAATGTATATACACTCCATTATTTTATATGTGAGATGCTAATATAGTATCGGTGAATATTTGCCCACGGGATTGTGGCGTAGTGCAATAATATATTGGCACGTGAAAGAATGAAAGTGACTATGAGATATAATTGAGATATTTCTATATATTGTGGCATAGTGCAATAAGGCAATTGACCTGCACGTGATATAGTAGATATGATTATGAGTCATTAATGTATGACACTGAATAAATTACGAACGAAAATCCTAGAACCCGACTACCACAACTCATGTGATTGGCCCTTCCGGCGTTTCAGTTAATCTGAATGGCCTTCGGACCCCCCCGGGCGAAATTTAATAGTGGCTTGATTATTCCGTTCGCAAAATAGAACGATGATGCGCAATATTTTATGCCGAATAGTGGTGGCGGTGCTTACATAGATTTGGCTTCCGTGTGAGGATTTACGGTGTGCGGCATCTCATTTCGTGGTGGTTACGCACGGAGTGGCTCATTATGTAAGGGAGGCATGTGGATGTACATGTTCGGCGTTGGGTTGCGATTGTGGTAGCCAGGGAAACTAGGTAAGACATAGATACGACGTGATTTTAGGGACACACAAAGAAAGTCTAAACTAATATAATTATGGTAATATGTTGGTAAATAATATATCTCTAGATAGATGATTGTATATGTTTGGCTGGTTAGTAGTTTAGTTATAACCTAAGGCGCCTCGTGGAGGAACTAAATGCCTTATTTATGATGCGTATAGTTTGTTGTGTGGTTAGTGGGAAGTTAAGGCGCCTCAGTGGAGGAACTACCTGCCTAGATTATTGTACTTAAAGATGTTGTATTAGTCGTTGAAAGTTAAGGCGCCTCGGTAGAGGAACTAACTGCCGTATGGATTATGGATATATTTGTATAAGTATATGTTGTTTTAGAGCTACTCACACTAGCATTTTTATAATGCTGACCCGATTTGCATGTTTGCTTATCGGGTGTGTTCATTCAATGAACATAGTTGATAAGTTTTGACAGGTTTAGTGTTGAAGAAGGTGGGTTGCTGCTTGTGGTTTGCGTTAGCGTCGCATTTCCAGATAGGCCTTGTTTTCCTTTGAGGTGATATAGATTTTCAGTTGAGATAAGGTTATTTGCATTTTCATTTGTAAATTGTTTTTGGTAATGAAGATGACTGTTGTTTAAGTTAAAATTTTTATTGCTTTTTAATTATCTGCATATTTTAAAACTGTTTATGGGCTTTTGGGAGTGGAGAGTGCGTCACACCTCGGAGATCGAAGGGTCGGGGACAAATAATGTTTTTCCGACTCGGTCGAAATTAGGGGGTGTGATGATTTGGTATCAGAGCATTTGGTTAGCTTAGACTTAGGTGAGTCTAGGTGATTCTCGGATCGTTGTTTATGGGTAGTGTTTAAGAAGTAATATTTTCAAAACTATTTCCGCTAGTTGTTTTATTTTTACAAAGAAAATGAAAGAGATATAGAAATAAAGAGAGTCAATATTTTTCTTGATTTGTTTGTACGTGTGATGTGTATATTTATATTAGTTACTCTGGTAGAGTGCATATAAAATGCTTTTATTTTTCCTTATCATGTGAGGAGTAGTTATATGTGTAATATTTTAATTATTAATGGATTTGATCAAAATGATTGGTGCTGCCGTAATATTGTTTTATTGTTGGTGATCATTATCACATGGATTATGGATTAAGTGCAATAACATGTTTGTGAACTTTGTATTTGAGTGTTATATTATTATTCAAGAAATAATAAGATATTTTAATCTATATTAAATGAGCTGCATTAACTGATGAATGAGCTGCATTAACTGATGGTTTTGTGACGTACCGAGTAAGGAACTAATTGCCTCGGTATTGGAGGAACTATCTCGCCTCACTCGTACACGTTAATAGATGAATAGTATTTTAAAGTATAAGAGATTAATATGTTAGAGGTGATTAGTTAGAAATAGATTGAATATAATAATAATAATAATAAAATATACGTGTATTCTTTTTGAAATGTGTATACCTGCGTATACACGTGTATTCTTTTTGAGATGTGTATACTTGCGTATACACATTTTTATATTATTGTATATAGAGGAACTATTACCGTGTGTATGTGATGATTAATATTGTTAAATTAGTTTCACATTGATTTTTGCATATTCGAGTATTCTTAATTGTTTGGTTTCAGTCTATATGATTTTGATAGATGAATATGAATTTTTTTGAATACGTGCTATATTTGATCCAGTTGCAAGCATGAATTAGGATTCAAGGGTTGTTTTAAATTTAATATTTTTGAGAGCATGACTAAAGTAAATATAGAGTTTTATTATAGTATCAATGACATGAGTGACTTTTGTTTCAAGTGTGCTAGGACACTAATTTTTCTTTTATGCATGATAATGAAAACTCCATAATGTTTTATACAGGGATGAACTTACCCTGTATTATTGATTAGTTAAGTAGAATCTTAAATTTTTCGTAGAGTTTGCTACGTGTGAAGAAACTGCATGCTTATGAGCAATGATATATTTATCCTGCGTTTAAGTGACAGTAATAATTGTTTTAATATAGACAGCTAAACTGTAATAGGTTTTGTAATGGCATGAGGACATATATTCTGAAATTATTCAAAATAATTAATATCCATGTTATCTTGTTTAAGTTTAATCAACATGCATTCTTGTATAGGTTCTAAGTTAATAACCAACGTTTTTGTTCGTATAGCTTTACTTCTGAATCTCGGGACGAGATTCTTTTGAGATGTGTATAGCTGTAACGCCCGTATTTTTAAATACGTATTTTTCTATTTATTAATTAAATTATTTAATTATTTATTTTCAAAATTCGTCGGATTGGACTCGGGATATGTGGGCCTGGTTTTGGGCCCGAGTCTGTGTTGGGCTTGGGTTTCGGACCCAAGTATATAAACACTTTTCCTAGAAAATAGGGTTCAGAATATAATAATATATTAAAAATGGAGGCAGAGATGAAAGCTGGATTTCTGGAGGGTAGAGCGTGACGGCTCGGACTCGAAAAATTCGTTGGAGTCGCTCATACAAAGTGAGTAGAATTTATCTCTCACCACTACTAAAATTATGATTTTTCGTTGGTTTAGTATTTACTTAATTTATTGTCGAAAGTGTCTCCGACCGTTTTATAATTTATTTTGGTTAAACCGTCTAGGAAAATTGACATTCGAGCCGCCCAAGTTTTATGGGCATTAAGCGGCGATTCTGACCGTGATATAGAAATCGCTTTTTCTTTGTTTTTCTCTTTGAACCATTGAACCTCGACAGACGTTAATGGCTGCGTGAACCAAAGCCGAGAATAGTTAGGACGGTTAAATGTATATTACATGTGGTCTTAATATAGATTGGTGGGATGGGAAGCCGTGTGAAGCCGCAATGGCGGTCGGGGTCGAAGTTTTGGAGGTGAGGGAAATCGGTTTTGTGGGTTTTTGTGGTTTGAATTGTTTTGATATTGTTGTGGGTGGTTTGATGGGTTGTTGGGGGTTGGAGTCGAGGTGGGTTGGTCAATTGGGAGCCTTGAACAAAGGCCAATGTCTAACGCCCATTACCGTCCATTCTTGTAAACCGGAGGACTTTGATTTTTGTGTATTTATTTTCGTGGTTTGAACCGCTTTGTGGTATTGTGGGTTGGTGTTTGATGTATGGTGGTAGTGGGGAGTTTGTGGGGCGGGTTGGAAAAGCTCCAAGAACACTAATGGCGGTCGGATCTAAGAATTTGGAAGTGATTTGTTTACTGAAAATCGGGGGTTGCTTGGTGAGTTAAAGTCGTGGGGTTTTTCACCCACATAAAAATCGCTAGGTTGGATTGGGTGGTTGTGTGGAGGAGTGGTGGCCGGATTTTGGTGGCTGTTGGTGGAGGGAAGATGAACAAGAATCGAATTTCGGTTTGGGCCTTGGGCCAAAACCTTAAGTTTTGTTTTGGGCGGTTTTGTTTTAGTTGGGCCGACCTTGTTTTGTTTTAGTGGCTAGGCGAAATTTCAGTAGTAGTTGGGCGGAAAATTTCGGTTAAATTTTCGGACCACATTAGTTATGTTGGGCCAGTTCTCTTTGTTTTATTTTTGGGCCGAACCCATTTGTATTTTTGGACAGAACTCAATTGTGTTTTGGGCCTGTTCAGTATAAGTTTTTGGGCCCGTTTCTAATATTGCTTGGGACCAGTCCATTGGACTTAAAATAGATCTCTTTGGGTCTTTCACTGTTTAGACTTTCGGGTTCTAAGGTTTGGGCTTGGCTAGTTGGGTCCGAACCATGACCTTGGTCATGAGCCCATGAGCCATGCACCCTTGACCTTAGCCATGAACCATGGCTATGACTCTAAACCTGTCGAACACAGAAATGACAGTTTGACTTTGACAATGATGAATTGACTTTGACTAGGACCTGTTGACTTTGACCAGGACAGTTTGACTTTGACCAGGACAGTTTGACTTTGACTATGACATGTTGAGTTTGACCTTGACCATGATGTGTTGACCTTTGACCGTTGACTTTGACTGTTGACCGTTGACTGGGAATGTTGACTTTTCCAATTTTTCACATATTTGATTATATGGATAAATATAGTAATAAAATATTGTTGAGATTGTATAACTTGGTTTGTCATTATCTAATTTAGATTTTACGTGAGTAGTGTGTAAAGCATATATATATATTGGGCTTTGATTGTGGATCGTGGATCGTTTATTTGTGCTACGCTTTATGTGTATATTATATGGACACATATAGTAATAAAATGCTGTGGAAGCTAGTATATATTTGGTTGTCATTATCGTAGAAATATTTGACATTGATGTTGTGTATTTTTGACACGTGACGATATTGAGGTGTTAGGAGACATTATATTCCAAATACGTTATAATAAAGATGTATGCGATACGTTGAAGCATTGTGACATGATATAATATGCTGGGATAGTTATATTAATGCAATATCTTGGAGAAATGTATATACACTCCATTATTTTATATGTGAGATGCTAATATAGTATCGGTGAATATTTGCCCACGGGATTGTGGTGTAGTGCAATAATATATTGCACACGGAAAGAATGAAAGTGACTATGAGATATAATTGAGATATTTCTATATATTGTGGCATAGTGCAATAAGGCAATTGACCGCAGATTGATATAGTAGATATGATTATGAGTCATTAATGTATGACACCCGAATAAATTACGAACGAAAATCCTAGAACCCGACTACCACAACTCATGTGATTGGCCCCTTCCGGCGTTTGGTTAATCCGAATGGCCTTCGGGCCCCCTTCCGGTGTTTCGCTTAATCTGAATGGCCTTCGGCTGCCCCTCGGGCGAGCGAATAATAGTGGGTTTGATTATTCCGTTCGCAAAATAGAACGATGATGCGCAATATTTTATGCCGAATAGTGGCGCGTGGTTACATAGATTTGGCTTCCGCGGTGAGGATTTACGGTGTCGCGGCATCGCATCCCGCCAGTGGTGGTTACGCACGGAGTGGCTCATTATGTAAGGAAGGCATGGGATGTACATGTTCGGCGTTGGGTTCGCGATTGTGGTAGCCGGGAAACTAGGTAAGACATAGATACGACGCGGATTTTAGGGACACACAAAGAAAGTCTAAACTAATATAATTATGGTAATATGTTGGTAAATAATATATCTCTAGATAGATGATTGTATATGTTTGGTGGTTAGTAGTTTAGTTATAACCTAAAGGCCTCGTGGAGAAACTAAATGCCTTATTTATGATGCGATAGTTTGTTGTGGTGGTTAGTGGGAAGTTAAAGGCCTCGATTGGAGGAACTACCTGCCTAGATTATTGTAATTTAAAGATGTTGTATTAGTCATTGAAAGTTAAGGCTTCGGTGGAGGAACTAACTCACCATTATGGATTATGGATATATTTGTATAAGTATATGTTGTTTTAGAGCTACTCACACCAAAGATTTTTATAATCAATTGACCCGATTTGCATGTTTGTTTATCGGGTGTGTTCATTTAATGAACATAGTTGATAAGTTTTGACAGTTTAGTGTTGAAGAAGGTGGGTTCTTTGCTTGTGGTTTTGCGTTAAGCCGTCGATTTCCAGATAGGCCTTGTTTTCCTTTGAGGTGATATAGATTTTCAGTTGAGATAAGGTTATTTGCATTTTCATTTGTAAATTGTTTTTGGTAATGAAGATGACTGTTGTTTAAGTTAAAATTTTATTGCTTTTTAATTATCTGCATATTTTAAAACTGTTTATGGGCTTTTGGGAGTGGAGAGTGCGTCACACCTCGGAGATCGAAGGGTCGGGGACAAATAATATTTTTCCGAATTCTGTCGAAATTCGGGGTGTGACAAGTCTGACCAATTACCATACCCTTATTAATGGAAATAATAGTCTTAGAACTGAGTTAACTCCTAGAACTACGAGTCCTCGAACTAGAAATAAATAGATAGACCTATATCCTCAATTACACTTGAATAAAAATTCCATTCTGAACCCCAACTCACATTGATTTTTGTTCAAACAATTAGAGAATCCAAATTTGATTGTCACGCCATAAGAAAAAAATTAAAGTAACTTCGTAGATAAAGTTCCGGAGAAGAAAAAAATCAACATGCACAAATTTTACAAACGAGACAAGGTAGGAAATGTAACAACCTCGATTGGTTTGACACATAGCCCGAGCTTCATAACATTTGGAAAGATTGGCGATTGAAACCTACGCCACGATTCATAACAAATCCACAAAGTTTCCTCCATCTCTCGAATGTTTCATCGATGAGTTTTCGTTTTTATTTATTCCTTATATATTACATTGTGAGGCCTTCATAAGGTAATCTCCATTATTCATAGCACAATAACATTCATAGTAGCACGAGGAGTCACCATCCCGCAGAGAGAGCATGCCATATTAGTTTGTATATATTTATTTTATTGACTAATTTATTTTCTGATCTGCGTAACTAAATGGATATCTCCAAAAGCTGAAGGCAAAACAAGCACGATCGAAAGAATGTTTAAGTTGAGAGCAAAGGGAAACCATACACACGTAAGAAGAATGCATAACACACCGCGGACAAAACTCACCCCCGGGTCAAGCATTTGGTAATTCTTATCATATTCATTTATCTCAAGAGCACAAGCACGCACAAGCACATGAACTAACATATCTTTATCTCAACAACACAAGCACATGGATACTTTTCTTCATATCCATTATTTTTCCAGATAATAGCAACGTGCAATCATCCCCCGTGATTTCACATTCACAATACCAATACTTTCCTTATGTTCAACATTCAACAAAGACAAGCACATGGATTCTTTCCTTCAGATCCATTATCTTTTCAAGTTCAATAGGAACGCGTGCAATCATCACCTATGATTTCACATTCACAATACCAAGACTTTCCTTATGTTCAACATTCACCGTAAAAAATTCATATTTATATTATATTTATATACATTTATGAGAAGTTAATTACATCATTATGTGTGCAAAGAATTGGATATAACAATGTGCAGCCATCACATCCAATCTCACAATCATTATTCCAAACAGACTCAATATGCAAATCTTCGTCAATATCAATCAGGTACAATATTGAAAATATGATAATATATTTATGAAATAAAACTTTTAGGATTCTTACTTTTCTCATCTATACGTCCAGATATTGGCTCTTGCAATACACAAAGGTCACAAGAGGTTTCGATCAGATACACAAATGCCACAACCTTGGCAAGCGATGATCATATGGAAATTGATTACGATACAATTGGTAATACCTTATTAATGCATTTCTAGTGTATATCACAAAATCATTTGTTAACACCTTATTAATGCTACAGACGATGACAATTTAGCAGACGAGATGTTTACGGATCAACAGAACAATCAAGACAAAGTTGTCACCAATAGTAAGTTCTAATTGTATTATTGTTTTGCTAAATTAATTTATATTATTAACATGTGTGCATTTTCATTTTCAGGAAAATTCTCTACGCCGTGTAATTTCGGAGGACCTTCAAGTGTCTACTCTCACTGTGGTGCTATACTTTGGCATGAGAAGAGGAACACAAAATATAAGAGACCCAAGAATCCAAAGTTCACCATTTGTTGCCAACAAGGGAAGGTAAAATTGCCATTACTAAAAGAACCTCCGAGTTTTCTAAAGCAGCTCATGGACTATAATGGGAGACCTAGATCAAGAAAATTCAGAGAAAACATACGGTCATACAATACGATATATGTTTGCTATGACGTCTATGGGTGGAAAAATAGACAAAGATATAAACAAAAAAGGTTGTGGACCCTATGTTTTCAAATTGACTGGGCAAAAGCATCATAAGATAGGTTCTTTTATGCCAATGTCGGGCCGAAGCCAAGATTTGCTCGATTATATATACATGACACGTAAAACGGTTCAAAACCGAGTGAATTTTTTGAAAAGAAAAGAAAAGGAAGATCCGAAAAACATAGATAAAGAAATTGTTGATGGATTGATAAAAATGTTCAATGTTGAGAATAATCTAATAAAATCTTTCAGAACAACAAGAGAAAGATTCCGAGAGTCTGATTTGATCCATGTGCGCTTGAGAATCATCGGAACACGAAACAAGGATGCAAGGCAGTACAACATACCAGAGGCAGCAAAAGTTGCTAGATTAATTGTTGGAGACGGACATGAAAATAATAACGGTAGAGACGTAATTGTCGAGAAAAGATCAGAAGGCTTAAAAAGGATGAATGAGTTACAACCAAGCTTTATGGCTATGCAGTATCCTATTCTTTTTCCATTGGGAGAAGACGGTTTCCATTTGCAGATTTTTAAAAATAATGTACGTGGAGGTAAGCTGACAAAACACAATACATTAAGCATTAGAGAATTCTATGCTTACAGGCTTCAACATAGAAAAATGAAGGACGCATTAATCGATGAGAGGTGGACGTCTTTTTGAGCCAGCTTAGTTGTTGATGCAGAAACAAGCGTGGTGGAACTCTGCCTACGTTGGATACGTGATAACCATAAAAAGATCATATCAGAATTGTACCAAGGTCTCCAAGATGCAGTTTTTGTCGGAGACACAACACCAACTTCAGTTGGAAAAAGATTAGTTCTACCTTTTGGAGTAGACTGTAAGATAAAAAAAATAAAATAAATGTGGATAACTAGAAAAAGAATTTACAATTCTTCAATGTTTCCTTTCCAAATTTTGAGTATATTTATCATACTCAAAGTCGTAGCATTGCTTGATGAAATTATCAATAATGATCAACCAAACCAGAAATAGCAGTACTGCCAGAGTGCCAATGGCGAGTGTTTTTGAATTGTTGAATAGTAAATAAATATCGCTGTGGAACTCACAATATTTATTTAATATCGTGTACGTGTTTCTAATTAGTTGGAATTTGGATTACACGTACATGGAATTCACATACTAATTATTATCATTGTTGAATATTAAAGAAATATCGCTATGTGGAACTCACAATATTTCTTGGCATATTACTTTAGCAAATATAATTAACAAATGTATTGGTAAATGCCATATCCGGAATATTGCATCGGCACGATAGTAGATATTATGCCAACATGTATATAAACTTATTCACAATTTAACGTACTAATTATGTTTAATTTTTTGTGCAGCAAAATGGATGATGATAAAGATTTCCTATTTCAAGGAAAGCAATATTGAATCAGATACTAATGCATAACGAAATTTATACACCACCAGTTTACAAAACGTAAATTATAGGCGATAGATTTGGATCTAATGTGACTATAGACGTTCATATTTTACAAGGAATATTTAAAGAATATTGTGACGACTATGATAATTTTTCAACATTGCAAACATGTTATGGAACTCTAGAAGAAACACAAAATATAGCTGAAAATCAAGCTGCACAGGCTGCTCTCACATTACTTCGTGAATTGTACCAATTCGACGTCAGAGATTTCAACTTCAAAGAACTTAGCCATATACGACAACAACTTAAAGAAGCAAGGAGCGAAATCAATCATCTGCGTCAGATTCATGAAGAAGCTACAAACGAAATCATACAACTTCAAGAAGCCAATGAACAGTTTCATGAAATAAATCAAGAACTGCATGTTGATATTATGCACGTTGGGCAAGAAAATAGAGAATTATGAACATCATTTGCTAATGTTGACATGACAAGTGATGAAGTTGTTAAGATAATCAACATTAGTGATGATGATGATCAGTAGAATAAATTTTAATGGAACTATTACTTATTTTAGGAGTAATAATTAGGTTATAGATTGTGCCAAGTTTTAAGCTTATCAAGCACGCAAATATATGCTTAAATTTATTACATGTTTGTGATTTATTACGCAATAATTTCTCAATTAGTTAAATTACATGATAATACACTTACTCCTATTACACAATGTTGGAAATGAAATTTCTCAATTAGTTAAATTACATGATAATACCCTTACTCCTATTACACAATGCTGGAAATGAAAATTTCATAAAAGAACCCGGGCATATGCCCGGGTATAATACCTAGTTAAATATTAAAACAGAGTCCAGCTGAGGTGGCAATCACAATCCTAGGTGGCACATTCTTAAGAGAGAGGTATGCCACGTACACTCATCTCTCCACTAAAACTCTGTAGACAAATTCTATTAAATATATTAGAACAAATTCTATTAGCAATCGAATCCGTATGACAAATAGATAACAAATTCTATTAGCAATCGAATTGTGCCGGTCATCTTCTATATATTAACAATAATTTTTCCTACTCATCATCTTGCTCATCTTCTGTTCATCTTCATCTTCAACGTTCTTCCTGCTGATTCATTGAAAGGTTCACTTCTTTTTCTCATTTTCTCTTTTTTCTATATAGTAACACTGAGCATCTTAGCAAAAACTTTTTCAATACTTATGGTCATTAGGATTTTCTTCAAATGGTCGTACAAAATAAATGGGATACAATAGCAATAGATAGAATAACTTACATAGACTCTGTAAGAAGTCAAGAGAATACAACAACAATAGATAGAATAACTTCAACCCACACCAAGGTAAACACCTATTTTTGTTTTATTCTGGACTACTTATCAACTTTATCGAACTATCGGCTCGGACCAACACTACAATAAAAGCTACAATATCTGAGGACACCCGGAGAAGGAAGAAATACACGGTCCAAAGCAGATAAAGCAAAGCGTCATACTTTATTGAACTACAAATAAATCCGTTTCGAGTTGGTCACCCATTAACCATCGCCTGTCTCCGATTTCTCTATCACCCATGAACCATCTGCATATAGATGCATAACATGAATCAGAATCTATAAGAGGATAGTTAAGTTCTTTAAAGAGAATCTATAAGAGGATAGTTAGGAAACAGAACAAACAAATCATAGCTGAGAACTGAGATGAATGCGAAATAGATCAAAATCTTGGCAGCACCTAGCTAGCTTCGAATTTTCGTTTCTTCTTTTCGAAAATTTATCTCTCCTTGATGTTTTTGTTCTTTATAGTCTTTTTAGACTTTCCTCTAGTACACCCAACTACCCAAGACCTACTGCAAAAAGCTTTTCTGACAAGAATGCTGATGAAACCCCAAAATTCATAATCGTAATAAAAATTGCATACAATTAACAAGATCATATGAACCGAAAAGAAGTCGATTAGACTTAATTGGTTACACTTAATTCCACTAAAGGAAGATGAGCTGGCTCTGCTAAAAACAATCGGATATTATCATTTTTAGAGGGGAAATAAGACAAGCAGTTTGTTATGCTGATGGTCTAGAGTCCAGACCATTTTTTCTTTTTCTTTTTCTGGTGCCTACCATGGATTCTTTGAAGCATTCCAGCGTATCCAAAAACAAAAGGATACATAAGATAAACCATGTAGTAGTGGACAATTTCTTCATCCTTGCGTTTCTCGGCCCTAAGACCTTCAGCTTCAGTTTGTTATTTCTTAGTTTGTCTAGATAAAGCCCCAACTCTTTCCATTAATTCCATCGTTATGGCCTTTGCCTACAAGAACAAGTATCGGAATTTGGCAAGTATGTTATCTCGATCAAATAGAGCAGTGTGTAATGCAGCAGCCTCCTAATGTTTTTTTATTACTCTACTTATGTTTCTGTTTTGCTGCAAGGTTATGTTGCAGACCTTACCACATTCATAGTAGCACAAGGAGCTAGCCATCCTGCAGAAAGCATGCTATATTAGTTTGTATATATTTATTTTATTGACTAATATATTTTCCGGTGCAGAACTAAATGGATGTCTCTAAAAAACTGAAGGCAAAACAAGCACGCATAGAAAGAATGTTTAAGTTGAGAGCAAAGGAAACCATACACACGTAAGAAGAATGCATAACACACCAAGACAAAACTCACTGCCGGGTCTAGCATTTGGTAATTCTTATCACATTCATTTATCTCAACAGCACAAGCACAAGCACAAGCACATGAACTAATATATCTTTATCTCAACAGACAAGCACATGGATACTTTGCTTCATATCCATTATCATTTCAATACAATAGCAACGTGCAATCATCCCCTGTGATTTCACATTCACAATACCAAGATTACTTTCCTTATGTTCAACATTCAACAAAGACAAGCACATGGATTCTTTCCTTCGTATCCATTATCTTTTCAGTACAATAGCAACGTGCAATCATCACCTATGATTTCACATTCACAATACCAGTACTTTCCTTATGTTCAACATTCACCAAGTAAAAAAAATTCATATTTATATATATTTACATACATTTATGAGAAGTTACTTACATCATTATGTGTGCAGCAATTGGATATAATGTCCACCCGTCACATCCAATCTCACGATCACTATTCCAGCAGACTCAATATGCAAATCTTCCTCAATATCAATCAGGTACAATATTGAAAATATGATAATATATTTATGAAATAAAACTTTTAGGATTCTTACTTTTCTCTTCTATATGTTCAGATATTGGCTCTTGCAATACACAAAGGTCACAAGAGGTTTCGACTGTATACACAAATGCCACAACCTTGGCAAGCGATGATCATATGGAAATTGATTATGATACAATTGGTAATACCTTATTAATGCATTTCTAAGTGTATATCACAAAATCATTTGTTAACACCTTATTAATGCTACAGACGATGACATTTTAGCAGACGAGATGTTTACGGATCAACAGAACAATCAAGACAAAGTTGTCACCAATAGTAAGTTCTAATTGTATTACTGTTTTGCTAAATTAATTTATATTATTAACATGTATGTATTTTCATTTTCAGGAAAATTCGCTACACCGTGGAATTTCGGAGGACTTTCAAGTGTCTGCTCTCACTGTGGTGCTATACTTTGGTATGAGGAGAGGAACACAAAATATAAGAGACCCAAGAATCCAAAGTTTACCATCTGTTGCCAACAAGGGAAGGTAAAATTGCCATTACTAAGAGAACCTCCGAGTTTTCTAAAGCAGCTCATGGACTACAATGGGGGACCTAGATCAAGAAAATTCAGAGAAAAGATATACGGTCATACAATACGATGTTTGCTATGACGTCTATGGGCGGAAAAATAGACAAGGATATAAACAAAAAAGGTCGTGGACCCTATGTTTTCAAATTGACCGGATAGAATCATCATAAAATATCATTGGAACATGAAACAAGGATGCAAGGCAGTACAACATATCAGAGGCAGCAGAAGTTGCTGGATTAATTATTGGAGACGGACATGAAAATAGTAACAGTAGAGACGTAATTGTCGAGAAAAGATCAGAAGGCTTAAAAAGGATGAATGAGTTACAACCAAGCTTTATGGCTATGCAATATCCTATTCTTTTTCCATTTAGAGAAGACGGTTTCCATTTGCAGATTTTAAAAAATAATGTACGTGGAAGTAAGCTGACAAAACACAATACAGTAAGCATTAGAGAATTCTATGCTTACAGGCTTCAACATAGAAAAAATGAAGGACATACACTGATGAGAGGTGGGCGTCTTTTGAGCCAGTTAGTAGTTGATGCAGAAACAAGCGTGGTGGAGCTCCGTCTACGTTGGATACGTGATAACCAGAAAAAGATCATATCAGAATTATACCTAGGTCTCCAAGATGCAGTTGTTGTCGGGGACACAACACCAGCTTCAGTTGGAAAAAGATTAGTTCTACCTTCTTCATTTACAGGAGGTCCAAGATATATGGTTCAAAGCTATCAAGACGCAATTGCTATTTCTAGATATGCAGGATCACCAGATCTTTTCATCACATTTACCTGTAATTCTAAATGGCCAGAGATAGAAGAATTCACCACCTTAGTGGGGGTAAAACCACAAGATGACCCATTAATTGTAGCTCGAGCATTTAAGATCAAGCTAGATCAACTCATGGACAATTTATGTCGAGGTCAACACTTCGGAAAGGTTATGGCAGGTATTTTCTAGATGTCTCTTCTTCTGTCTCACTGACGAATCTAATTTATTCAATTTTAGTTGAACTTCCTAATTAACTATATATTAATTAATATTAACATCAGCCAAAGTGGCTAATTATTTATTTTCATTTGGACTTTGAACTTCGAACTTTAGCCTCTAAGTCAATAGAGACTTTTGTTTCTCTGTCCTTATTACCTTTTTGTGTATTTAATCTAACTAATTTCCTCTTTTGCAATTTGTTTACACAATTGAATTTCAAAAAAGGGACTACCACATGCTCATATATTGTTGTTCCTCCACGACAAACTAAAAACTCCATCAGACATCCAAAAAATCATCTCTGCCGAGCTGCCCGATGAAGTCGATGATCCATTGGGATTTCAAGCCGTAGTCCAATACATGATACACGGTCCATGTGGCACAGAAAATGAAAAATCTCCTTGCATGGATGAAAATTAATGCACTAGAAAATTCCCAAAGAGATTTTGCAACGAAACAACCATAGATGAAAAAGGATTTGCTGCTTACATGAGAAGAAATGATTCCAAATTCGCTATTACAAAGAAAGGGAAAAAAGTTGATAACAGTTGGGTTGTTCAGTACAACAGAGATTTGATTGTCAAATACCAAGCACACATAAATGTCAAATTCTGCAACCAAGGAAGGTCTGTTAAGTATTTGTTCAAATATGTGCACAAAGGTGGTGACAGAGCAACATTTGTTATTGAGGAGAACATCCAAGATGGCGAATCAAATGGAGAACAGGTCATACGTGAAGTTGACGAGGTCAAACAATATCAAGACTATCGTTATCTATCAGCACATGAGGCAGCTTGGAGAATTCTCGGTTTTCACATTCAATATCGAAACCCGGCAGTCAAACGTCTTTCATTCCACTTGGAAAACCAACAGCCTATCATAGACCAGGACAGTGATTATATACCTGATGTGGCAAATAGGAGTGGAGTGCACGACACTCAATTCACCGAGTGGATGAAGACGAATGCGGAGAACGAAGATACAAGGCAATTGACATATGCTGAATTTCCTACAAAATGGGTCTGGGATGCAAACAATGACAAGAAATGGACAAGAAGGAAATCAGGAAGAACTATAAGCAGGATATACTATACCCCACCGACAATAGGTGAACGGCTTTATCTTCGTCTACTTCTTAACACGGTGAAGGGTCCAAGGAACTTTAAAGAGATAAGAACAGTAAATGGAAAAGTGCATCCGACCTACAAGTCAGCGTGCCTTGCACTAGGACTGTTGGAAGACGATGGTGAATGGCATGAAGCAATCAAAGAAGCAGCAATTTCAGCATTACCAAAAACATTGAGGAAAATGTTCGTCACTCTTTTGATGTACTACGAGATAACCGATCCTTTGGAACTATGGAACAGAAATTGGAAATTACTTTCTGAGGACATTCTCTTCGACGAAAGAAACAGACTCAAAAACGATGAACTGACACTCACTGATGAGGAAATTCAAAATCGTGCACTCTGCAAGATTGAGAGATTATTAAACAAGTACAATAAAAAACTCAAAGACTTTTCAGAAAAACTAATTCCCGACATGTCGAAAGAGTCTGATGTTGGTAAAGGTAACAGATTGCTTCAAGAAGAGTTGTGTTACTATAGGGTAGCCCTCGACAAAGAGTTCTCCGAGCTTCACAAACAGCTAAATAGTGATCAAATGAGAGTTTTTGATGCAGTTATCAATGCGGTGGAGGAAAAAATAGGAGGCCTATTTTTTGTGTATGGCAGCGGAGGAACTGGGAAAACATTCCTTTAGAACACGATCCTAGCGAGATTGAGATCACAGGGGAAAATTGTGTTAGCAGTAGCTTTTTCAGGTATAACATCTCTATTAATGCCTGGAGGAAGAACTGCACATTCTAGATTGAAAATTCCTATAGACATTGATGAATACTCATGTTATAACATTGGCCAAGGCAGCCATTTGGCTGAACTCATATGCAAAGCGGATCTTATTGTGTGGGATGAGGCACCAATGAATCATAAAGATGCTTTTGAAGCAGTGGACAAAACCTTGAGAGATCTGATGCGATTTAAAGATCCACAATCCAATATAAAAGTCTTTGGAGGAAAAGCAGTACTCTTGGGAGGAGATTTCAGACAAACTCTACCCGTTATCGCAAAAGGAAAAAGAGAACAAGTGGTCTGCGCTTCACTAACTAGATCTCATTTGTGGGACCAATGCAAGGTTTATCTACTGACAAAAAATATGCGACTTAGAGACAAAAACCTTGATACAGAAATGGTTGAGTCCATATCCAAATTCAGCAAGTGGGTCCTCGATTTAGGTGAAGGAAAGTTGCCTACAATTGCTCTTAATAGTAACAAAGAGCCAACTTGGATAAAAATCCCAGACGATCTTCTCATTCCGCCTGGAGAGAACAACATTAAAGAAATTGTGTCTAGCATCTACCCTGACATTGAGAACAACTATACAAAGCTGGAATACTTGAGAGACAGATGCATTTTGACACCAAGAAATGATTGTGTCGACGAAGTTAACTCATTCGTCCTTTCGACATTGGAAGGAGACTCTAAAAAATACCTGAGTGCTGACTCAATAAGCCCAATGTGTGGAAATATTCAAAATCAAGATATTTTGTATCCGACAGAGTTCCTAAATACGATAGAGTTGTCTGGGATTCCAAATCATGAATTCGAGCTGAAGCATGGCGTACCCATTATGCTCCTCAGAAACACAAACCCGAGTATGGGCATGTGCAATGGCACAAGGCTGATCATCAGAAAACTAGGAGAAAGGGTTATTGAGGCACAAATTATAACAGGAAGGAATATCAGAAAAAGAGTTCCAATCCATCGCATCGTCATGTCTTCAAACGAATCAAAATGACCTTTCATTCTAAGACGACGACAGTTTCCTATAAAAATTTGCTTTGCGATGACAATCAACAAGAGCCAGGGTCAAACTCTAAAACATGTTGGAATCTACCTTCCTACACCCATTTTCAGCCATGGACAACTGTATGTTGCTGTTTCCCGTACCACGTCACGAGAAGGATTAAAGATATTGATAGACAACAAAGAAAATAAACCATACGGTCATATAGAGAACATTGTTTACCATGAGGTTTTCAACAATCTACCAACAGGTGTGTCAACTAGACATGATCCGAACACATCATCTCTTAATCTATGAATATATATTTAATACCACTGACCAAATGTTATTATCAAACTTTTCAGAATAAATTTCACAGTGGCTACAAATGCAAATTGAAGAACAGCAAGCAACACAACTCAATCACATGGTAAGATTATCAAACACAAATGTATTACAACCAATTGCACTCGCATGCATATTTTTGTTTTATTTTTATATCTAACTAAATTCTAATACATTCTTTCTATTGTGCACACAGGAGATAATAATGTTAAAGTTGAAGGCATTGGAAGACATATATTCTCATGATTATTTTTTTAATCAATTTTAAACATTATGTATTTTTTATTTCTATTACTGACTTATACATAATAAATTAAGTTGATTACCTTAGTAAACATGATACTAACAAGGTAACCCCACCCAACGATGATAGATATCCTAATGGCATTTATTATTCCTTTTGGTCTATTCCGATATGCATTTTTTATTTCCTCTATCTTTTGGGTAGATCCCTGAAACTCTCTTAACCCAATATCCTGGTTGTTTCCATTTCAGAAGCCTTCTTTCTTTGGAGACGTACTGTGACGAAGTAGATAACACAATAAATTTATTGTAGAGGAAAGGATAATTCGAGTTAGCAACAACTACAAAAAACAAAGGGGAAGGACAATTTTATTTAATTTAACCATGTATAATATGTATCAAATTACCCTTGGGAACACAATACACTGAGATCGACTTTTGGCTATGTCGAAACAATGAGTAGTAGCAACAGCTACTGAACCGGATACTCCAGTTGCAACACTAGCAACCCAAGGTGACAGCATACCAGTTTCTTCAACAGACCTAACCATCAAACACAACAGAAGATTATAATTGAAAACAATGTCTTTTTCAAAGCAGCATAGAAAGCATTTAACTGATGTTTTATATGTGGGATGTGTGAGAATTAGTGCGTAATGTAAGTGTCAGCAATAAAAAAAAAAATGGGACAAATGATGATAGTGATGATGATGGTGGTAAGATGGAAGACATGGACCCACTTCCACATATATGGAACATTTATGGGCTAAGCAAAACAGAATCCCGCACTACTCTTGATCTGAGACCTCTCCATAAGGTATGCCATCCTTCCAATGATATAATATCTGCAGTCTTTTTAACCTCATGAACAAAGGGTGGCTTTCCAGACCCAGTCATCATCCAGGGATACTCTTTCAGAGAACCAACCATATTCGGATGCTATGCTATATATTTGTGTGTAGTTGCATATACACTTGCCCCCCAAACTCATTCCTGCTTCCGTCAATTAAAATCACCACACATGGCTGAATTTTTTGACTAAAAAAAATAACTTTCTATTACATATAGTAAAAGTTAATTATTGACGGTGACCGTTTGCCAGACCAAAAAGAATTATAACCATAAGAAGCAATTGAAAACAACTCACCTCAATCAGTCGGCCATACCAATACAAAAATATTCCACTATTCATCCTTTCCCATTCTAATTGAGAACGACCAAGAATGAGTTGAACAGGTTTTCCTAGGATATGACCTTTTCTAATAGCCGTCTTATTCAAAGATTTTGCCAATGGGCAACTTTTGACCTAAAAAGAAGTCATCCATCAATCAATGAAACAAGTTATACGAAATGCAACCAGAAAGTGAACAATAACATTAACAGTATGGACTATGAAGTTACCAGTGACCCTTGAACCTTGATCTTCAAAAAGATAACTTCTAAGTAGGATCGGAGGGAATAGTCCAAAGGGACCTATAAGAAAAAAAGGAAAGACTGAAATAACAAATACTAATTGCAAAAGTAATAACTAAAAAAAAAATCAACCCATATAAACTAAAACCAGTAGAGTAAGATAATAAACTATCTGCGGTATAATAAGTTGATTTGCAACTTAAAGAAAACTACAAAACCTTCTTCCTATAGAAATGTTTCGGACTTCAAATAGAATGTGATAATTACCAACCTTTCCGGCTGATCCGAGGGACGATCATCGATCCTTCTAGACCGAATAAAAATGTCACCTTCAGGCAAAGTATCCTTTCCATACTGCCAGTCCAAACAGTAATCCGACCCCCATTCATCCAAATTCCATATGTATATTTGTGTCCCAACCCCTCTAAGAGTAATAGTGTCGCAATGAATTACTCATCAAAAGGTGAAAATTCCTTTATATTTAGCTGAGGCTGGTGTATGAACGCTTAAGTCAAATTCCATCGTAAAGGCCCTGCCTAGCATAGCTTACAATTGGAATTTCTAGAATCTGCAGTCATATCAAATAAAGCAAAACAAGGAAAACAAACATAAGAAACTGGCGATAACTTACATGCCTTCATTTAATGATTGTGACAGGAAACCTATAGATCTCAATTTGGCAGTCTGGGTAAGAACAATGGCATCCCTTCCGATTTTCATGGATCAAGTCTGATAATCACAATCAGGAATGTGCATATCATGGAGATGAGATTCACTTTCATGAGTCAACGTTAGCTTCAATATTACAAGATTAATCAGAAATTCAGAATATTGATATATCTTAACGATACATTAGATTGTCTATGGTGCGACTATTCAAAGGCCTCTCTTCTCTCTCTGTCTCTCTCTAGCGTCTTGACTTCAAATGTGATATGACAACCATTCCTGATGGCACTTCCATTGTCATGGACTCATGGTACAAAACCATAACATGGTTCATAGTGTCCAATTCCAAGAAGTAGATCTAATTTCCAGCCTCTCTTAGGATTCAAACAACTATTTTCTTGGCATTCTTATGTACTCCTTTTGGCAATCAAACCTGATGTTTGGAACTCTTACATCTGATTCCTCATAACTCTCATCATCCATTGTGAACCCTCAGTCGCAACATAACCAGCCTCTTTCATGAGCTTAGACATCCCATGTAACTGTGGAAAAATAAGGTATTACGCACTACAAACACATATACTGAACCTGTAAAAGCACCATTTGTTGAATACTTACTTGAAGTAATACTCTCACCTCTCAGTTCTAGAGGCTCTGCCTAAGAGTCCTTAGACTGCTGTCAGGAATGAGGAAAGCATATCCAAACTTGAATACAACATGCTGCCCAAGTGGATTTCTCTTTTCCTTGGGCATCAGAGGCAGCTTTCTCCTCTTAGGCATCAAAGAACATAACTTTCAATAAAGGACATAGGCCCCTGGCAACTGATGAATGAGGACTAAAAACATTTCAACGGATCTAAATCACCATAAATCACCACATGAACAAATTCCATCCTTAAAACAATGGAAACGATTAGAGTCCCTGACAGTGATCTCCCTTGCAACAATCTTTGATATAAATTTAATAGCGGTATGACAATCTCTAAAAACCTTGATCGGTGTTCCAGTAGGTGTGGCAATGATCCAAAATGCAATTGCAAGTTTCTCACTGTGATAGGATAGATTTTGCTCCTTCTGCTCCTCCTCCACATCACGCAGCACATAATATGTCTTTGGCACAAATCCCTCTTCCTTCATCCTTTTTGACAGTTCCTCTAAAAAGTCGTAAATTTCTTTGCTTCTTGGGTGGGATTCATCTCCACCCAAAAACACATGGATCTGCCTTTTAACCTTCATCCAACTAGAACCTGGCTTCTTCACCACCCCTTGCTCATCCATAGCCTTTCTAATAGTAGCCTCTTCGTGCCACATCCCAGCAGAAGCTTATACATTGGCTAAGGTCACATATATTCTTTGCATTCTCGGGTTCTATTTCAAATAATGTTTTCACGCTCTTTTTACAAGTTTGATATTCCAAAAATTCTCTGACCATCGAAAGCAAAGAATCCCACAAGAATCTATCAGGCTCATAGGCATGCCATCAATAATGTCTTCAGCTTCTTAGAAACGACTAGACCGACTCAGCAAGTCAATCACACAAACATAGTGATTGGCAGTGTATTTCAACCCATGTTCTATGTGAATATTTTCACATTCAACGAACCTATTTTACAGAGCACTTTACGGAAAGTTTTACCTGTAATTTGTGACCAAAAAATGGAGGACCACATATATTTACAGCTATGTGTACTCTGAGCGAGTGCAAAATCTCATTCCACCACCAAAAGGAATGACCACTTATCCCATTGTAACGTCAAATTTAGTACATGTCCAAAATCTCATAGCCAAAAATGAATTTTGATCGGTGTAATAACATTATTTTGAAGCTATATATAAGCTGGATCACAAGACCGAATATATATAAGCCGGATCACGCAACGAGCAGGGGTGATGCTCAAAGATTATTGAAACAACGCGTTACCAAGGCACAAAAAATACCGACTCAAAAGTAAAGACACTTGAAACGACTACATGATGGCCAAGCACCGACATTTATTTTCAGCAACCTATCTATGTAAGCATATATGTGTTTAACAAATAAACTAGCTAAATCTAAAGTACGCTATATGAAAGATTCAGATAGCTAACCTTGAAGCAAATCCTTGGACTCCATTGTAAAATTTCACAAAGCACCCATGCTTTTCAATTTTTGTAATCCATCCACGTGTTACCAATCCCTCCCCAGCATCAGCATATGAGCTAAGAATTTTCAGCTTATGGCTAAAACTGTAAAGGTCACAATATACAACCAAGAACAAGCATCAGTAGTGTTGATCAAACCAAGCTCCAATACCCATTCAAAGTAATGTATGAAAATCGTCGGCAGAGTTAAAAAGAATTATTTTTCCCCTTTTTTGTGGAGGTAGAGCTGTGACGCACAGGTACATGTAAATGAATCGGAGGATTAGCACAGGCCACTTATCCCATTGTGATATCGAACTGCCCAAATAAGACACAAAAATACTGACTCAGAAGTAAGACACTTGAAACTTGACTACATGATGGCCAAGACCGGGGTTCTTTGAAGTGTTTTGAGCGGAACAAGCGGTGATCCAACAAATACACTTGAAAATGCTACAATAAGCACCCACCTCCTATCACCATGGATTGAAGGCAAGGGGATCTTCGTATTTCTCAGGGTTCGGATGAATGGCAGGAGAGCAGACCATGATTGCCCAACCTGATGGAATTGTGTATCCTGTTGAAATGAATCCAAAATGAATATGACAATGTCTCTATAAACAAGACATTGCTGCTTTGATATACATATGACAATGCATTTGCAATATGAAAAATACACACTCCACTTAATTAAATTATAAAATAGTCCAGCTCAAATAATTAAAGACGGTGTCCATACTTTCCAATTTTCCAATTTTGTGGCATCTGTAAGAATCCTATTTAGATAGGTATTAGAATTCATCCCAAATAATTAAAGACAGTGTCCATATTCCTATTTTGTGGCGTCTGTAGGAGTCCTATTTAGATACGTATTAGAATTGCTGCAGACACAAATCCAAATCAATTTATAAACATATTACAAATCAAAATAGAAAACCATATTCGAACAACAAACAAAATAGTCTATATAAAAGGCATTATGGAGAAGTAGTTTCTTATAACTTTTCTATCCTCCGAGTTAATTCATCTAGATAGTATTGGTCTATTAATTGACTGCTTAAAGGTATGTTTTTCTCTCTCTTGTTCTATAATCATCAAACTATTTACCTTACACAGATATGTATGCATCTAACTTAAACCTAGGAACTAGATACTAATAATTCAATTCTCTTATTTCGTTATTGTCAAGAACAATCTTTACTGCACAAACTTATTACAGACCATCAAACTTAAACCAACATCAATCAATATGACGTGCATGTAATGTAATTGACTCCTGACCAATTTTCAGGAATATGGCTGAAAAAGAATACACCAGAATCAAGGAAATCGAAGAGTCCAATGGAAATTACAAAATCAAGGTCAGAGTAAGCAGAATCTAGGAAGCAATTGACTACACTACCAATACAGTCAAAAGCTTAGACACGTTCTTTGTTAGGCTAACATGTAAGTATAAGCTAATCTTTTTTATTTCACTACGTCAAACTCATACAAATAGAAGTAACACGATTTTATTGTCTAACAGGAGATCGGATACATGCAAAAATTCCAAGTTTCATTATGGGCAAATATAAACCGCAGCTGAAAGAGATGCAAATCTACCACATCGAAGACTTTTCAACACTCAAAATATTTGACAATGTCACATACCGTCCAGTGAATCATCCCTACATCATCAAGTTCAAATGGAATACAATCGTGAAGCCAAACAGAGAATTCGACACTCATTTCCCAAAACAACAATTTGACTTCGTAGATTTCACAAAGGTGTCATCGAGAAAAGACAACAAGCACCTAACAGGTAAAAAAAAATAAACATACGTAATTAATCATAAATATAAGATGTGATGTCTACAAAGTGTGTTTTCTATAACACGATTTTTTTTTCATTGTGTACAGATATCATTGGAATAGTCAGCACATGGAGCCAACTAGTAGAGCAGAAAAAGACAAACAACACAGTATCAACAATGATGGAATTATATTTGAAAGATGAAAGGTGATAATTTCAATTTAAATAGTAAAAGTAATGAAGTTAACGCCTTCTACTAACAACAATTTTTTATATAATTGTACAGGAACAATTCAATACAAGTGACTATTTGGGGCGAAAACACAAAAATAATCAAAGATTGAATACTTAAAAACTCTTCAAGCAAAATTGTGCTAATAATCACTTCAGCATCAATTAGTGAATTTTACGGTAAGTCGAAAAAAATAATCAAATTATTATTGAGTCGATCAGTATATGCAAACTAAACGAAAAATCCAATGTCACAGGTTCAGATTCTCTATCTACAACATCAGCAACGAAACTGTATCAGAATTTAGACATTCAAGAGATTGCAAATCTGAAAAACAGGTACACTCTGCTATAATTATTCACTCGAAAAAATAACAAAATCAAATAAATAGAAAAAACTAACTAACTTATTTTTTCACAAAAGCAATAGAAGTTGAAGCACAAGAAGCACGGATGAAAAAATCAAAAATCTTGAAGAAGTAATGAATCACAATGAAAATCTCTTTCGGAGATAAAAATTCAAGAACAAATCTTTTTCAGATGTAAGTTGTTATTATTTATTTTTATTATTTTTTAGTATAGAAATATATTTATTACTATATTTATTTGCATTCAAAACATATTTATTTGCAGGAGACACATTTCACATGCAAGGCATCCATAACCAAGGTACTGCATGATAACGGTTGGTATTACAAAGCTTGCCCACATTGTGCAAAAAAAAAATCACCACCAATGCAGAAGGATACGAGTGCACAAAACATGGCAACGTGGAACCAATTCCAAAGTATGATACATGACTTTAGATTGTAAAATGTAATATTCAATTATGTATCAACTAACTTTACTTTTAATTTGTAGGTACATCCTAAAGATGGAAATAGAGGACAACACAGCCACAGCAATGGCAACTTTATTTGAACAAGAGGCTTCATCTTTACTTCAGAAAAGTGCAAAGGAATTACTCACAATGGAGGTAGATTTATACACAACTTCAAAATTATCATAAATTATTAATATTTAATTTCCATGAATCGATCATTATCTTACTTTAATTTTACAAGAGAATGGAACAGAGATTGCTGAAAAAGAGTTTGGAAGGCTAATTAGGCACACAACTATATTCCAGATAAGAGTAACAAGATTCAACAAAGAACAGAACAACAATTCACTAACTATTTCTAAAATCTTTCCAGTGAACAAAATAGACAACACTGAACAAAATCAAAAGGTATACTTTATCTTAGTCAATAACAATTTAACAATATAATACATCTCTGCAAATTACTTACCATACATATTTTACTTTCAGGACAACTACGATGCAACACCAAGTGACAATGCATCTCGGAATACAAAAATAACTCATCAGATTACACATCATTCAAAAGCACATCTAGATGGAACTGTGGCCACCATCATTGAAGATTCAAACAACACAAATGACGGAGAAGATGAGCAACCACTAACGAAAAGAATTTGTAGAACAAATGAAGATAACCAAGAATAATAATTTAGTAGCATATTTGATTTTATATTTATATTTGACTATGCGACTTAATCGATGTTAGTTGAGGAAACATCATACTGTAGTTTGTTATTTCAGTAGATTGTTTTAAACTTTAATTTTTTTTATACTCAAGTTATTCTACTCTATATATAAACAACAGTTCCAATCAAAATTCCACCATATTGACGAATACCAAAATTCTCAATAGCACATTCATAAACAGATTTAAATGAATGTGGACTGTGGTGATGTTACTCTCAAATAAAGATTTCTATCATCACTTCACCTAGGTGCTCAACCAAGAAACATGATTATTCATAAAGGCGGTACACTTCAAGTTTTTGCTCAATAGATAACGCCAGTCATTTCATTCCTGGATTTCGACCAAAACTGAGATCATCCAATGCCTATTGGCTCAGACATCGGTAGACTAAAAAGTTGTTCCAACTAAATATGGAATAAGAAGATGTACTTACTACTAGATTCCTTACGAACCCGAGTTTTTGGTGGAGTGAACTGAACCCCTCATGTCGGGGTTGCAAGGGTTGGACGCTCTTTTTGGTTCTAATGTATATATAATCCTTTTTTAAAATCATCTTAAAATTCTACTAAGCCATTTAAAAAAGTAAAACAAACAAATGGCAATAATTACAGAATTGATCAAAGCGATTCACAAAATTAAGACACCATTTTCTATGATCTCCTACAAGTGTATTGATAACAGGTCATATCGAACAGAAAACAAGACCTTTTGGCTATGTTTTTGTAGTCTACAATTTCACATTCAGTACAGCTGACATTTATTTTCAGCAACCTATCTATGTAAGCAAATATGTGTTTAACAAATAAACTAGCTAAATCTAAAGTACGCTATATGAAAGATTCAGATAGCTAACCTTGAAGCAAATCCTTGGACTCCATTGTAAAATTTCACAAAGCACCCATGTTTTTCAATTTTTGTAATCCATCATCCACATGTCACCAATCCCTCCGCAGCATCAGCATATGAACTAAGAATTTTCAGCTTATGGTTAAAACTACATCTCAATCACTAAACAAGGAAAGCGGCTAATCTACTTATAATCTACTTATTGGGAAAGGAAAAACTTGATAGAAGTAAAGTAGATAGATAGATAAGCATGTACACTAGCGAATACATAACAAGTACCCTAAAATGCAATCTAAAATGTAATAAAATTTGTCTGGTAAAAAAGCGCTCAAGTTGCGAACCCAAAACGATAATTTTTTCTACTTAAAATATGTACGCTCATTCACAGATTCCGTTAGATTATAATACATCTAAATTTGGGCTGAGACACCAAAGAAAAGTCGGAATATAATTTTGTTTATAATCCAATGGATATCGTTGTTGAATGCTAATCCATATATGGTTTTTTTCAAGTGGACTTTAACACTTCCTTATTTAGATAAATCACAATAGTTGATTAGTTTTTGTATGTTCATCAGTTTGCTAACTCAAATAATAAATTATGTTCTTAGCATAACAGCGAAATAAGCCAAAGTTTGTTGGAAATGCCTGACTAGGTATTAGCAAACCAGAAAACGTAAAATACTGGTGCAATTAACCACAAATGACAGAATTCAAGGATGAGAGTTACCTGTTGCCTTTAAAATTGTTTCCTCCATGGCAAGTGTCTTTCCATTTCTTAGGGGGAGGACCGAAGCCTTCATCGCTGAAGCTCTGTTCTTATGGCATCTCAATCACTAAAAAAACAGAGCAAAAACCTTTATTGGGAGGGGGTGGGTGCTGGATATGATATTGGTCAACCTAAGAATTTTGCAAGGTTAAAGTACTGATATGTTAATATTTACACATTCAACGAACCCATTTTACAAAGCAATATCAATAGATTCCTAAACAAAAAATCAAATCAAAATATACGGCTTACCAATTCAAAACCAAATCAGAATTCTGATACAGAACAATATTTCAAATTCAAAATCAACTAGAATTCTAAAATCAACTCTATATAACACTAGATCCGACTACACAAATATTCGCTGATTTCTTCTTTGCAACAATCTAATTTCTTTCCAGTTTTCAACTTACAGGTATGTCAATTATTTTCTCTTTACAAATTCTTTCCAAAACTTTACAATTACAATGGATTCTAGAGTAGACTCAGAAGATAAAAAATCAAATAAAATAAACGTGGATAACTAGAAAAAATTACCTTGAATTTACAATTCTTCAATCTTTGCCAGAGAGTGCCAATGGCTGTGTTTTTGAATTGTTGAATAGTAAAGAAATATCATTTGTGTGGAATTTGGAATTTGGAAATATCGCTATGTGGAATTTGAATTTTTGAATTCTAATTATTTGGAATTTGGATTACACGTACTTTAGCAAATATTTGGAATTTGGAATTTGGAAATATTTCTTGGCATATTACTTTAGCAAATATAATTAACAATCAGATCGGTAAATGCCATATCCGGAATATTGCATCGGCACGATAGTAGATATTATGCCAACATGTATATAAACTTATTCACAATTTAACATACTAATTATGCTTAATTTTTTGTGCAGCAAAATGGATCATGATAAAATATTTCCTATTTCAAGGAAAACAATATTGAATCAGATACTGTTGCATAACGAAATTTATACACCACCAGTTTACAAAACGGAAATTATAGGCGATAGATTTTGATCAAATGTGACTATAGACATTCCTATTCTACAAGGAATATTTAAAGAAGATTGTGACGACTATGATAATTCGTCAACATTGCAAACATGTTATGGAACTCTGGAAGAAACACAAAATATAGCTGAAAATCAAGCTGCATAGGCTGCTCTCACATCACTTTGTGAATTGTACAAATTCAACGTCAGAGATTTCAACTTCAAAGAACTTAGCCATATACGACAACAATTTAAAGAAGCAAGGAGCGAAATCAATCATTTGCGTCAGATTTATGAAGAAGCTACAAATGAAATCATACAACTTTAAGAAGCCAATGAACAGTTTCATGAAATAAATCAACAACTGCATGTCAATATCATGCACGTTGGACAAGAAAATAGAGAATTATGAACATCATTTGCTAATGTTGACATGACGAGTGATGAAGTTGTTCAAATAATCAACATTAGTGATGATGATGATCAGTATAATAAATTTTAATGGAACTATTACTTATTTTAGGAATAATAATTAGGTTATAGATTGTGCCAAGTTCTAAACTTATCAAGCACGCAAATATATGCTTAAATTTATTACATGTTTGTGATTTATTATGCAATAATTTCTCAATTAGTTAAATTACATGATGATACACTTACTCCTATTACACAATGCTGGAAATGAAATTTCTCAATTAGTTAAATTACATGATAATACCCTTACTCCTATTACACAATGCTAGAAATGAAAATTTCATAAAAGAACCTGGGTATATGCCCGGGTATAATACCTAGTCTATATACTAAAGCAGAGACTTTTAAAGGAGGATTTTCTCTCTCCTATGTGGCACTCTAATATGAGAGTTAACTTTTTCTCTATCCTATGTGGCACTTTAGTATGAAAGATAATATTTTCTAATAGCCTATAATCCCACGTATATTGAACCTCTTCAGACAGTTTGAGTATATTTCTAATTCTTGTATTTAGAAAGTTTGAGTGTATTTCCAATTCTTATATATTTGATTAAATAAAAAAAATTCTAAAAAAATAGGTGATGTGTAGAAAGTAATTTTCTATTACAAATCAAACACTTTTAGTGTTCCAATTTTTATATATTTGATCAAATAAAAAAATTGTAAAAAAATAGGTGATTTATAGAAACTAATTCCGTATTACAAATCATACAATTTTAGTGTCTATGATAAAACATCGACTTATTTCAAATATATCCTTAACATGGCTTCAAAACATAGTTAAAAACAATTATACAAAAAATAACATCACAAAATATATAATAGAAAATGAAAAAAAAATAACGGTAAAACAATAATAACAAATATTTTAAAATATATATAATATTGATTGAAACTAATATAAAAAAACAATTAATGGGGAACTAAAAACTGGATGCAAATGCATCGAACTAACCTCAAATAATATTTAGCAGAAAATCGGAAACTAGATGCAAATGCAAGCATTAAACTAATCTTAAAAAGTAAATAATAGAAAATCGGAATATGGATAGAACTGTATTAAACTAACCTCAAAGAATAATTAACGGAAAATTAAAACTTGGATGCAAATATATCAAACTAACATCAAAAAATAATTGTCGGAAAATTGGAAACTGGATGCAAATGCATTGAGCTAACCCTCAAAGATTAAATTAACGAAAAATCAGAAACTGGATGCAGCTGCATTGAACTAACTTCAAAGAAAAATTAATTATAAATTGGAAACATAATGCAAATGCGTGGAACTAATCTTAAAAAATAATTAACGGAAAATCGGAAACCAGATGCAACTGCGCTGAACTAATCTAAAAAAATAAACTGGATACAAAACCTCCAGAAATAATTAACGGAAAATTGGAAACTGAATGCAAACTCATTGAACTAACCTCAAACAATAATTAACGGGAAATCGGAAACTAGATGAAAATGCAACTTTATTAAATAATAAACGAGAAATCAAAAACTGGATGCAAATGCATTAAACTAATCTTACAGAATAATTAACAGGAAATCAGAAACTGGATGCAAATACATTGAACTGACCTCAAATAATATAACAATTAACAACAAGAAATTGGAAATTGGATGCAAATGTATTGAACTAACCAAAAAGAATAATTAACGAGAAATCAGAAACTAGTGCAACTGCATTGAACTGATCTCAAAAAATAAATAACGGAAATTAGAAATTGGATGCAACTGCATTGAACTAACCTCAAAATATAAATAACAGAAAATCAGAAACTGAATGCAAATGCATTGAACTAACCTCAAAACTTAGTTGGGTTAATTGTTGTGGGAATGTCTCGATAAGTATAATTTTGCATTTAATAACACCAATTTTTTTAAATTTTTTGGGACTTGTAGCGATGATTATAACGTTGCTAATAACGATAAAATTTTTAATTTTTTTTTACCTTTAGTGATTATATAAACGTTGCTAATAAGGTCTTGATGGCGACCATTTTGAAGACGTCGCTAAAAAAATATCTTTTGCGACGTTATTGTATAGAAAATTAGAAAATAATTTATCGACGAAATTGAAGCAATGGCGACAATTATTATCGTCGGTGAAGGTATGATATTTGGCGACGTTGTAAAATCGTCGCCTTGTATCTTTGCCGACTATAGCTTTAGCGACGATCAGGGGACGCTCCAAAAAACGTCGCGAAATCTAATTAGTATCGTTTTTGTAATATTCAGCGATGTTATTTTTTGTCGCCAAAAACCCTATTTCTTGTAGTGATGAGCAGCGATTATGGTGCATAAGTATTTGGAAACTAAGGGATAATATTGAGATAGCATCTTCACTTTGTGGTTTAGAATATTAATCCGTAATTTTCAAATGAAATTATCTTAAACTCGATCTAGGTTGTATAATAGTTTTATTAGATTAATGGTGATTTAGCGGTAAATCATTACCGTTTGGGTTACGTACTAATGTGTACAAATTACTAAAACAGATTGATTGTTTCCATATTCTCAAAGAATACAATACTCCCACTTGAAAGATTTATCACATGAACGTGTCCTACGAATGGGTGCTGTTATATTAAATTATTCTAAAAAATATTAAGAACTATGCATAGCTATGAGATATGAAAATTATATTAATTACTCATTTAAATTTCTTGCACCACTCTCTATAAAAATGAAGCATCAAACCTTGATTAAACTCATCGACTTCTTTTTATTGTTAGGTTTAATAATAAAAATTTGATTGAAGTTTTGTGATAATGCCCAATGTGGCGAAGATAATATTGAAGCTACTTGAATAGCAAGACATTCCCAATCACAATAAAAGAATTATAATAAACACTACTTGAAATGCAAAACTATATTTGTTGAGACATTTATTCCCCCTACATATAATACAAATATGTTTTAGGGTTATTAGTTCAATGCATTTACATCCAGTTTATGATTTTTCATTAATTATTATTTGAGGTTAGTTTAATGTATTACATTGCATCCAGTTTCCAATTTCTCATTAATTATTCTTTGAGGTTAGTTCAATGCAGTTTCATCAAGTTTTCGATTTTTTGTTAATTATTATTTGAGGTTAGTTCAGTGCAATTGCATCCACTTTATAATTTCCTGTTAGTTATTCATTAAAAGGTTAATTCAGTATAGCTGCATCTAGTTTTCGATATTTCGTTAATTAGTGTTTGAGATTTGTTCATTACATTTACATCTAGGTTCCAATCTCCCATTAATTACTCTTTGAGGTTAGTTCAATACATCTGCATCCTGTTTCTGATTTCCCATTAATTATTTTTCTAGGTTAGATCGATTGTTTACAGTTTCTATACAGTTTGCATACATGTAAGTGTCTGTTTTTATAAACTCACTTTTGTTTTGGGTTCCTAATTACTCATAATTACTCATGTGAGAATGCTAAAAAAGTGGACATTTATGCTTTGAGGTCAGTGCGATGCAGTTACATCCGACTTCTGATTTCTAGTTAACTATTTTTTGAGGTTATTTCAATGCATTCGCATCCAATTTCGGATTTCCCGTTAGTTAATCTCTGATTTTAGTTTAATGCAGTTGCATCCAATTTTTGGTTTTCCGTTAATTATTCTTTGCGGTTAGTTCAATGCAGTTGCATCCAATTTCCGATTTTATGTTAATTGTTCTTTGAGGTTAGTTCAATGCATTTGCATCAAGTTTCCGATTTCCATTTAATTATTTTTTAAGGTTAGTTCAATGCAGTTACATCAAATTTATAATTTCTTGTTATTTATTCATTTAGGTTAGTTCAGTGCAGTTTCATCCATTTTTTAATGTTTTATTTCGATGATCCCACATAGTAAATTAAGCATGATTTACTTTTTATGTCTTGTTTGCAAGGACACTATAGATAGATAAATAGAAGTTGGTATTACACACCACATTGGATAATTATAAGGAAATCGAAAACTGGATTCAAATACATAACTGAGTTCAAAGAGTAATTAACCAGAAAATTGGAAACTTTATACAAATTACATTAAACTAACGACAAAGAATAACTAATGGGAAATTAAAAATTGGATGTAAGTCTTTGAAAAATATTTAAGAGAAAATCGGAAACAGTATGCAAATACATCAAACAAACCTTAAATAATAATTAATGGGAAACCGAAAACTGGATGCAAATGCATTGAACTTAACTCCGAAAATAATTAACAGAAAATCAAAAACCAAATGCAACTGCATTGAACTAACCTCATAGAATAATTAGTGGGAAATCGGAAGCTAAATGCAAGTGCATTGAAATAACCTTAAAAAATAGTTAATGGGAAATCAGAAACTAGATATAATTGTATCGAACTAACCTCAAAACATAAATAATAAAAAACTAGATGCAAATATATTGAACTAACATCAAAACATAGGTTGGTTATATGTTGTGGGAATGTCTCGATAAGTATAGTTTTGCATTTAAAATGATGTTTATCTTATCTCTTTCTGTATGATTAGGAACTCCTTGCTATTCAAATAGTTTC
Organism: Coptis chinensis; assembly: GCF_015680905.1. Lineage (NCBI taxonomy): Eukaryota > Viridiplantae > Streptophyta > Magnoliopsida > Ranunculales > Ranunculaceae > Coptis > Coptis chinensis. The sequence continues at coordinate 47,185,734 of NC_141456.1, forward strand.
AATATATATGAACTTCATCTTATTAGGCAATCTCACAAAACTTTAATCAAACTTCTATTATTAATTAAAAAAATGAAGTTGAAAGATTTTATCAAAAGTGAGTTATTTTTTTTTTAATGGAGAGTGAGGTTTTCACGTTATAAGAAATTTGGTTGAGTGATCAATATAATATTAATATATAATAATTATGCATATTTGTAAATATTTTTTAGAATAATTAATATAACAATACCCGTTCTTAGATAATCTTTGAAAATTCCACATAGTGAGTCATGCATAATTTAAATAATAATTAACGAGAAATCGGGAACTAGATAATCTTCGATGGTCCCATGCACATAGTAAATTAAGGATAATTTACTTTTTATGTCATGTTTGCAAGGACACTATAGATGGATCAGTAGAAGTTGGTATTACACACCACATTAGATAATTATAAGAAAATCGGAAACTGGATTCAAATACATAACTGAGCTCAATGAGTAATTAACGAGAACTCATAAACTTTATACAAATTGCATTAAACTAACGACAGAGAGTAACTAACGGAAAATTAGAAATTGAATGCAAATCCTTGAAAAATATTTAACGAAAAATAAAAAATGGTATGCAAATACATTAAAGAAACCTCAAATAATAATTAATGGGAAACCGGAAACTGGATGCAAATGCATTGAACTTAACTCAAAAAATAATTAACAGAAAATAAAAAACCGAATGCAACTGCATTGAACTAACCTCATAGAATAATTGGTGGGAAATAAAAAACTAACCTCAAAGAATAGTTAATGGGAAATCAGAAACCGGATATAATTGTATCTAACTAACCTAAAAGCATAAATAATCAAAAACTAGGTGCAGATGTATTGAACTAACCTTAAAGAGTTATTAATGGAAAATCGGAAACTGGATCCAAATGCAATAAACTAATCTCATAGACTAATTAACGAAACATTAAAAAATAGATGAAACTATACTGAACTAACCTAAATGAATAATTAACGGGAAATTATAAATTTGATGTAACTGCATTGAACTAACCTCAAAAAATAATTAACGGGAAATGAGAAACTTGATGCAAATGTATTGAACTAACCTTAAAGAACAATTAACATAAAATCGAAAATTAGATGCAACTGCATTGAACTAACCTCAAAGAATAATTAATGGAAAACTAAAAATTGGATGCAACTGCATTAAACTAAAATCAGAGATTACCTAACGGGAAATCCAAAATTGGATGCAAATGCATTGAAATAACCTCAAAAAATAGTTAACTAGAAATCGAAAGTTGGATGTAACTGCATCGCACTGATCTCAAAGCATAAATGTTCACTTTTTTAGCCTCCTCATATGAGTAATTACGAATAATTAGGAACCTAAAACAAGAGTGAGTTTATAAAAATAGACTCTTACATGTATACAAACTGTATAGAAATTGTAAACTATCGAACTAACCTCAAAGGGTAATTAACGGGAGATTGGAACCTAGATGCAAATGCAATAAACTAATCTCAAACACTAATTAATAAAACATCGAAAACTAGATGCAACTATACTGAATTAACCTTTTAATGAATAACTAACGGAAAATTATAAAGTGGATGTAATTGCACTGAACTAACCTGAAATGATAATTAACAGAAAATCGGAAACTTGATGAAACTGCATTGAACTAACCTCAAAGAATAATTAATGAGAAATTAGAAACTGGATGCAACGTAATATATTAAACTAACCTCAAAGAATAATTAATGAAAAATCATAAACTTGATGCAAATGCATTGAACTAATAACCCTAAAACATATTTGTATTATATATAGGGGGAATAAATGTCTCGATAAATATAGTTTTGCATTTCAAGTAGTGTTTATTATAATTCTTTTATTGTGATTGTGAATGCCTTGCTATTCAAGTAGCTTTAATATTATCTTCGCCACATTGGGCATTCTCACAAAACTTCAATCAAACTTCTATTATTAAACCTAACAATAAAAAGAAGCTGATGAGTTTTATCAAGGTTTAATGCTTCATTTTTATAGAGAGTGGTGCAAAAAATTTAAATGAGTAATTAATATAAGTTTCATATCTCATAGCTATGCATAGTTGGTAATATTTTTTAGAATAATTTATATAACATCACCCATTCTTAGGACACATTCATGTGATAAATCTTTTTAAGTGGGAGTAGTGTATTCTTTGAGGATATGAAAACAATCAATCTGTTTTAGTGATTTGTACACATTAGTACGTAATCCAAACGGTGATGATTTACCGCTAAATCACCATAAATCTAATAAAACTATTATACAAGCTAGATCGAGTTTAAGATAATTTCATTTGAAAATTACGGATTAATATTCTAAACCACAAAGTGAAGATACTATTTCAATTTGATCCCTTAGTTTCCAAGTACTTATGCACCATAATCCATTAACGTATTTCGGTTTATTTTCAATAAAAATATATTCTTATTCGAAAATTTGCCGCTAAATCACCATAAATCTAATAAAACTATTGTATAAGCTAGATCGAGTTTAAGATAATTTTATTTGAAAATTACGGCGGCAAATTTTTGAATCATAATATATTTTTATTGAAAATAAACTGAAATACGTTAATGAGAAGCGACTATGGTGCATAAATACTTGGAAAGTGAATAGACTATCTCAATTTGATCCATTAGTTTCCAAGTACTTATGCACCATAATCGCTGGTCATTAATGTATTTCGGTTTATTTTCAATAAAAATATATTCTTATTTGAAAATTTGTGTGAGACATTTTGTAAAGCCTTTTCAGTACACAAAATATTTAATAGATCCCGGGCGTATGCCCGGGTCCAAAATCTAGTTACCTACCAAAACCAAGACTAAAGCAGTGCATAACATGTTAAAGGGTAAAAGTGCAACTTTAATTTAAATTTCCATAAATACTCCTATTCAGATATCCCAATTACAGGCATGCCTACCTTTTACTTTTCAATATTAACCTCATTGTTGACACAACATATTAACCTCATTGTTGATACCCAACAAAAAACAACCTCAATGTTGACTTTAATTTATATTATCCAATACATATCAAATTAGTAAACTGTACATTAAAAAGGGAAACAATGTAATTCCACAGTTCACACACTCCCCTTCAAAAGACAACATATCATCTCCTTCCAACCAGGACAAACAATTTCTCTGTCAATCTCATCACAGTGACATTCCCCAAATTGGTCTCTTCCAACAAAACACTGTCCTCCACCACCTGGATTGAACATATCTACCCCATTTCCTTTTTGTATTGTCTGTGAACTTCTATGGCTAATCTGACTTGAGACATAGGGTTTTGGTTTCCATCCTTTAAATGGTTTTGGTTATTTATTTGGATTGAAAGTCACTTCTAAGCAATTAAATGGGGTTCATATTTGCTAAGATAAGTTCATTTGAATGCATAGGAACCCAATAACGTTATTGTGGTGCAATTTGAATGAGATCTAATTACCTCCTCATCATCCATTTGCTTTTATTTCAACGAAGAAAACCAAATCTCTTACTCTTCTGCTGGAAGAAGATGCTTGGGCACTGATCCTATACTCAAATTCATATCATGCTAGGTTACTCCCTACAACACTTTGTGATACACGTGCCCATGGACTAGTTATAATTATGCGTACATAGACAAACTTTACCAACCAAAATAACAAAAGGAATTTAAGGAAAATAAAAATTTACACAAGCAGATGAATCATGTATAGTAGAAGAAAGCCCTTTTACCTTGGCCTGAAGACTAAGGGTGTGTTTGTTAAATTTTAACTCATGGAAAGGAAAGGAAATAAAATGGGTGGTCCACTATAGAATGGAATGGAAAGGAAATAATTTTAAATGGTATGTGTTTGGTAAACTAGAGAAAGGAAAGTAAAAACTGGGGAAAGGAATAATCATGTTTGTTTGCAAAAGCTATGGAAAGGAATAATTGTATTGTTGGGTCATGGGTGTATTAGTAGTAAGTCCTATCTATCTATTTCCTTTCCTTTCCTTTCCACAAAATTTTTAGGGGTTAGCTAAGGACACAAAACCTTTTCCATTTCTATGATTTTGTTTCCATATGGAAAAGCCCATTTCCTTTCCATAGATAAACAAACGCCTTAAAAACTATGGAAAAGGTGGACCACTCTTATTTTCCTTTCCTTTCCATAGTGTTTCCATCATAACAAACACACCCTAATTATTGTAGCCCTCATCAATGTATCCCCAATTGCCCATCTCATCCTATGAACAAGTTCATCTCTGCTTATCTTATTACTCTGATAACAAATTCAAGACAGTAAAATTAAATAAATAACTAAATAAACAAATCATAGAGCAAACCCATACACGGAAAGAAAGACAAGACAAAAAGCATACGGGCAAGGTTGTAATATTACCCTAAACTGGCCGTAAAACTGATACACTAACTTCATGGAACTGTAAGGAACTTTGTCCTCAATTGCTGCAAATAACTTGGAGAAAGGCATCCAAGCTGATTTAGGAAGCTTTCCAGCAAACTTGATGCTTGAGTTTTTCCCCTGAGATGTATCCACAGAAAGTGGAGTTTGATGACAATCACCGACCTACATATCAGGTGTAATTTTTTCGTGAGAACATGAAAACTTTTCTTAAGAAGCATATAGCAATAAGTTGTGGTAGATGTATACTTATGAAAACATCCTCAACTTTTTAACAAACTCCTAGCACGTATCCAAAATGTCATATTTATAAAATGTCTCACAAATGTCATATTTCTGTGAACCACTTCAACTAAAGCGTGTATACTTTCCAAACTAAACAAAGTTTACTTCGCAAGGACGTGAAAAAAAAAAAAACTTACTGATGTCGAGGGCAAAATGACGGTGACAAGGGTATGAATGGAACCTCAGAAACCAGTTTGTGGAATTAGACACATGGGCTTGAAAATAATGCCAATAGAGGTACATATTAGAAAAAACAAAAACGTGTGTATCATAATAAATCTCAAAAAGAATCCGAATGAAAAGATGCAAAAGAAAATTATGCAAACTATACACTCACCATATTTCCTCCTACCGAAATATTATGTTCCATAAAATTAAGAATAAAAAGTTCATGATCAAACCAAGACTTTGGCACTACTGGGACTCCATCACTAGTAATTACATTCAAATCTAAACCACCTGTTTCGGCCAAAGTGTGGGCACCCACTACCGAATATGTCGGCACGTAATGCAAGAATCTGTCATCACACAAACCAACTCTTGCAGCACATTCAGAAGTTTCCAAGAGGCAAGAGATAAGACATTCTTTCTTTTAAGATTACCAACCACAGTTTTAGAGTTAACAACAGCTACCATATATCTTACAATCACTACATGAATATGATTCATTTATATAATAATTACCACATCTGGGTAGCAGTCGTTAAAACACACTTTTTCCTCCTCTGTACATTTTTGTTTTGGATTTATAGTCAGTAAAGTAGAGATAACAGGCCACAGTACACCCTACCCAACCAAGAGGCGCGCCTATACTCCACATCCAAATGGCATATCCTCCCTTACACCCAATGATCACTTCCTCCAAATACAGTGTGATAACGCAAGAAATGCCTCCTATACCTTTGCAACAGCATACCACACCAGATCGCAAAAGGTGAAATGTTCCATGTTATGCTACCCACAAAGAAATGACTTCACATTATCTGCCAAGCTAATGACTTCACATACAAAGGAGCAGATCAACTGCTCCTCTTAATCCGGTTGTCAATAATCTTCATTAAGTGCAGCATCATTGTTTAAGGGTGTAAATTTTGTTGATTTTCATGTGCATTGGGATGGGATAGTGAGATGAGTGCACCTGGGTAAAGGGTATTGGGAGTGTGTGAAATTGGTCGAGTAGCTCATGAAGGAAATATTTGTAAAGAAACTTTGGACTTCCAAATAAGAGCTAGTAAAAGGCGAAATTGGGCTAGGTTGGTGGAACTCTAGTAGATGGAAACAACACAAAACTAAAAGGCATTCAAAAGAATCCCTCATTCTTTCCAAAAGTTCACCGACAACTATGCATGTTTGGTCTCGCAGAAGGAATGTAACCAAACTTCACAGAAAAAATGCAACCATAACTAACCGTATCCCACTACGAAATGGCATTATGAATCCTCAAATCCCAACCAAGGTGTCTTTTATCTAACCCCATAAAGCCACAAATTGGGTGATTCTTAATGAGACAGATGGCAAAGTCTCAGAAACTCCAAGGCAATGGTCTTTCCTCCAACCACATATCCTTCCAAAATCAAATACACTCACCATTCTCCATACTAGATGTAATCACTTGCGTGATGCCTTAAGACAAAACCAAATGCCACACCTATACAACCACACTTTGGACCACTAACCAACCTACACAATCCACCAAATCTCTCAAGCAAACATAAACTCATGCGTCCTTCTAAACCCCAATGCTCTATAATATTTCAAATTATATTCTTTCCCAGTTCTCAACCGACATTATGATTCTCTTCCAAGTCATCACACAAGTTACTGATCATTTTTCAATTCTCTAGATCATGCTTTGTGGCATGGTAAACAGACACATCTAATAATAAACCGATAAGATAGACACGGTACTTTTAATCTAAGTAACGCAAGCACCTTAAGGGAGAGATCTACCTTGCCACCCTTGCAACTTCCTTTGGTAACTCAAAACAACATACTTTAACCGAGCTAATTTGTAGGAGTAATTATTTGAAAAGTGAAGCAATTACCTCTGCTACCTAGGGTCCTAAATTGGTTTTGTCACATGGCATATCTGGATGAGAGACCACCTTCCCAACTCAAAGATAAGTGCAGCAATTATAGATCTGTTTAGCAGATGTAAAAGTTATACAAACATTTCCAGTAACAATTTAAAGAATTTTTTTAAAAATCAAATAAAATAAAATAAATCACTACACCTACAAAACTGATAAACACTCCTCATATACGAGCAATTGTAACACTACTTCAAAAGGAAGGGGAGGGGGGGGGGGGGGGCAAGGTGTTTGAACGTGCCTAAGACATGTTACAGCCACCAGATAGCATACATCACTATGCATATAATCTTCAATTACGCAGTTGTCATATATGCACGCGGCAGTTGAAACCGAAATCCCACGATGGGCCACCAAAGCTCTTCCCATCCCTTTGATCAAAGGAATATCAGCTAAACAAGAACGACTTTGACAGTAATTTTGAAAGGGGTAGAAGGTGCTTCATAAATGGTATATCTATCTAACAAAACAGGGAGGAGTGGGAGGACAGATTCCACGTCATAAGGTGAGACGTGGTCGACACACCCCCTAACCATAGCCACTCAAAACTCATGGAGGGTGAATTAAAAAGCTTTTATGGGGTGAGTTAAACAGTTTTTCTCACCTCACCCACCCCTACACAAAAAAGTCAACATTGGACAAAATTTTTATGGGTTGAATCTTTTATGGGCTTGGAACCATGAACATGGGCTCAATTAAAAAAAAATTGTAATAGTGGGGGTAGGCATCCAAAAATCAGCCAAAAAACTGGGCTTATAAACTGTTGGGTCTCCAAATTTGACATGGTACTGCACAATTGGCTGACCCAATTAATATTATTGGGCTTATGGATAATGGGCAATTGGGCTGGCCTTGCGCCGTGACGAGTTGTTTCGCGCCGAAGATGCACATACACCTTGCGCCGAAGGTGTGACGAGTTGTTTCGTGCCGAAGGCGCGGCTGGCCTTGCGCCGAAGGTGCGACGTGTTGTTTCGTGCGGAAGACACGTGTTTCGGCACGCATACGCCTTGCGTCGAAGGCACAACGAGTTGTCTGGGTAGCGCGGCAGGCGCGTTGAGGTCTCACGGGTTGTAGGCACGGGCAATTGGGCTGGCTTTGTGCCGCGACAAGTTGTTTCGCGCCGAAGATGCACATACACCTTGCGCCAAAGGCGTGACGAGTTGTTTCGTGCCGAAGGCGCGACGTGTTGTTTCGTGCCGAAGACAAGCGTTTCGGCATGCGTACGCCTTGCACCGAAGGCACAACGAGTTGTCGGGATAGCGTGGCAGCAGCACGTTGAGGTCTCACGAGTCGTAGGCACGGGCATACCCTAGTCTGTTACAAAAACAGACCACACCGACACTTTTCTTTATCGGAAACCACACCGACACATCAACCTTCACATGTTGCACATGCAACAGATGAGCTTTTTCCTAATGTTAAAATGTCTCCAATCATGTACTTGTTATGCATGTATGGGAGTGTAGCGCTCAAATCCAGCTTAAATCATGTCAAACATCATTCCATAATTGCATTGAAATTACTCCGGTCCAACCAAAGACAACTTTTGCACCTTTAAAGATATTGCACATGATAATCACAAATGAACTTCAAGAAAATTCAGTTCAGTATCCACACAGGGACAACGAAGTAATGAACGGGTTATATTCTAAATAAAGCACACATCTACAAAGCCCATAAACCAATACCACCCACCATCCTTTATTGGTCTACAACTCAATCATATAGCATATATCCAGCTTCAACTTAGCATTTTTGGCATGGGCTATGACCCACTTCTCAACTAACAATAGCACTTGTCACTAATAATCATCCTGGTACTCAAGATAACTTAAAATATTTAGATCCCCACGAGGTGTACAATAATTTGATGCCGCCAAAGACACGAACCCGGGCACCAAATGGCGGTTGGTGCAATTTCATATTCCTAGCCATACATTCAAGATATAGCGGTTGAAACGACCTAACTTTGGCACTAGAATGTTTAACAAAGGGGCAATTAGAAATCTGCTTGAGAACTCACCAAAATATATCTTTGTCTGGATGGCTATTAGAGCCGTTTTGCTAACGAAGGTAACTAAGCAGTATACCGCGCTAGGCGGTGGTCATGAACGAAGACGAGGGGACATAGAAGAGATAGGCAAATGACCACAACGAGAATCAAATTAGGCAGGTTGGATTAGGTGGATGCTTGAAAAAGAAAATGGCTGAGAATGTTTTTTTTTCCCTCCCAAGACGTGTTTTTTTCCGCTCCCCCCCCCCAAAAAAATAAAAATTAAGAACTTACTATGTCTGTGGATTATGCAATCAAGTTCCATAGATCAAGCATGTCTCTATACAAACCGCTAATCCGCTAGACAAAGCATCCATGTAATGTAGATTAATATCTCTCATTTTTACATCACTGAAAATAACAATATCTTGATAAAACCAAAAAATGCGGTCCCACCAACAAAAGGCAAAGAGAAGAGGTGTGCAAAGCTATTATAGGACTTCTCAGATCATCACAAAAAGGAAAATACATTATTAAAATAAAACAATATTTTTAAGAAACATAACCAACCGAATCAGTAGGAGACATATTTGTCTGCATTTTCTCCTAAGAAGAATTAGAAATCATAACAGCCGAAACCCATCTTTGCTCTCACTCCCACTTCCAAGTCCTTTAAGAAAAGAGCTAGTCAGTATTATTAATCCAAGACTTACAATTAAAAAAGCAAAACATGTAACATAATAGAAAACCATAAAGGAATGATATTCCTACACCCCTCCAATAATTGACTGCAAGTCACAAGCTTGCCCACTGAATCACATGTCAAGCATAATTGAACCAAATATATAACTATGAAATTAAACAGATCATGGAATTGGTCGAATCAATCCATCATATAGAGGGTCTAGGAGTATCATCCACAGTGCTAGAAGGAAATAAAATGTGCCGCCACTAGATGTACTTGAAACTTTAAAGATATCACTTTTGGAAGCCCTCTTAAAACTGACGACATATTCTAGATAGATGTGAGTGTTCATATTCATATTCCAGATTGTATAACGCTCTGGATTAAGTAGATCATCTACACCACTATCAAAGTTCTCGCTCTGGGACAGAACTGTTCCGATTCAGGATCAGTTCCATGTTTCCCAGAATGACACGGCACAACAGCATATCTTGGAAAGCTTATACAGTGTCATTCAAAACTTTTTAATTTATGACTTATTAACTTGTTTAACGGACGACACTACATAAGCTTTCAAAAAACATGTAAACGGACATGTCCGTTTAAGAAACTTCATATATAGGCAACATCATATGGAAAGGAAAATTGCCTGAGCTACTTGAAATTGGCTTAAGCGACCATTAGAGAAAGGTATTCATGATCTATGTCTTCAAAATCATCTCTAAATACACAACACCTGGAAGCTAGATGTGCTACTTTTTTGTTCAAATCTTCTTGGGAAGCTAAAACTTTTGGGACAAGCTCCAATGGTCAACTTCCAACTTCCATGTTGTATGTATCACCTGTAGATGCCCTTAGATAAAGTGCATTGTCACAGCAGATGCTGTATATTTTCACCATCACTGTTAATTGTGATCTCTGAAGGTGCAACCCCGGCCTGCAGATCCGAGGTTCCCCTTTGCTGCTCCATTGGTATTGAATTTGATGGTTGGAGCAGTTGGTGGTGGGTGCCAATGTGTTGGAAAAACGATACCAATCGATCCCCACTAAGATAGCTTGCACTTAGACAATCTACTACTCTAATAAAAATCTAAACTTTCACTACAACCAACAGCCAACTCAACTTCCTAAGCAATCAACAACTATCACAAACAGTAATAATAAAGCAAAGAAAATAAAGCATACCACAACACAAGATGTAACGTGGTTCGGCTAATGATGCCTACTTCTACAAGAGCAAATCTTTTTATAAGTGTGGAAAAAAATATTACAATCACTCCTCTCAAGTCTCTCCAAACTTACTAGATCACTCCTCTCTCCTTACAAACTTTTTCTTTTTGCAAGGGATTTCTCTCAATTTTAGTTGCTTTCAAAATTGTGTTTCTCTCTAAGACTTGGTTTTCCAAAATCCGAAACTTTTCTATTTATATTGGGGTGAAATATCAGTGTAAAAACACGATCTTGATTTTCTGGCGAAATATCAAAACTCGGTATGAATAGGCATGGGCGCGGGCGCGCTCTGGGCAAGACCAACTCGAGCGCGTGCGCGCCCTCTTTTATTTCCAATTTTCCCAAACTTTCAGTAGATATGTTTCATGAGAGGTTGAAAAAAAAATTATCTTCTTTTTCCAGGCAAGGGCGCAAGCACGCCTTGGGCAAAGCCAATCTTCACACAAACAGTACTTCTTCATGCCACATGGTGAGGGACTCACACCCAACAATCTCCCCCTCCCGAGCCATGAGGGAGGTACTCCAAACATTTCCGAATTAACAGGAGGTGTGTGCTACTATTCCGGCGGTAGCACAACAAACATCAAACTTACCTTTCGGTAAAACTTTAGTCATCTTATCCAACCCGTTTTGTCGGTATGGATCTTCTCAATGCACAATTATTTCTCTTCAAGAACTTCTCTAATCCAATGATAACACACATGTATGTGCTTGGATCTAGAATAAAACTCGGATTCTTGCTCAAATGGATGGAGCTCTGACTGTCACACAAAACTACAAACTGGTTCTGCTTTAGCCCTAGATCATTGAAAAACCTCTTCATCCATATCATCTCTTTGCAACACTCAGTGACTGCAATATATTTGTCTTCTGTAGTGGAGAGGGCAACACATTTTTGCAACTTAGATTGCCAAGAAACTACTCCCCCTGCAAAAGTAAATAGATAACCGAAAGTGGACTTCATAGAGTCAACATCACCTGCCATGTATGCATCTGTGTAGCCTTCAAGCAAGGTCTTACTCCCATCAAAACACAAACATGCCTTAGAAGTAACCTTGAGATATCTCATTATCCACTTAACACCTTCCCAATGCTCTTTATCCGAATTTGACAGAAATCGACTTACAACACCAAAGACAAAAGCAATATCCGGTCTTGTACACACCGTTAAATACATCAACCTGCCCACTGCGAATGCATAAATAATCTTTTGCATTTCATTCTGCTTATGCTCACCCTTTGGACACTTATCTTTGGTCATGTGGAATTGGCCACCAAGTGGACAACTAACTGGTTTCGCTTGATCCATATTAAATCTCTTCAACACCTTCTCAATGTAGCATTCTTGAGAAAACCACAACTTCCCACTCTTTCTGTCACGAGTGATCCTCATACCAAGTATTTGTTTTGCTTGACCCAAATCCTTCATCTCAAAGGACTTACTCAAGTCTTTCTTCAGCTTGGATATCTTATTGATGTTTTGGCCAACTATCAACATATCGTCCACATACAACAAGAGCACTATGAAATCCCCATTAGAAAATTTCTGAACAAACGCATAATGATCATAAGCGGACTTCATGTAGCCATGCTTCACCATAAAGGACTCAAATTTCATGTACCACTGTCTCGGTGCCTGCTTCTACCCATACAAACTCTTTCTTAGTTTGCATACCAAGTACTCCTTACCTTTGACCTCAAAACCCTTTGGCTAGTTTATGTAGACATCTTCCTCAAGATCTCCATGAAAAAAGCTAACTTGACATCTAGTTGCTCAACCTCCAAGTTTATATTTGTGGCCAAACCCAATACCACCCTGATAAAAGTCATCTTAACTACAGGAGATAAAATTTCATCAAAGTCAATACCTTTTCTTTGAACGAATCCCTTCACAACAAGGCAAACTTTGTGCCTTGGATGTGGATTATTCTCTTCATGCTTGACTTTGAAGATCCACTTATTCTTGAGAACTTTTCTTCCTTTTGGTTTCTCAACTAAGTTATAAGTATGATTCTTATGCAAAGACCCCATCTCATCTTGTATGGCCTTCAACCACTTCTCTTTGTTTGTAACTTCAAGAGCCTCTTGATAGTACATAGGTTCTCCACCATCAAATAGTAAAACATACGTATGTAGTGGATACCTGGTTGAAGCTTGTCTTTCTCTCTCGGATCTCCTTACCCCATTTTCTTATGGCTCAGGAGAATACACTTCTTCTTGCTCAGGTGGTGGTTCATGCACTTCATCTGCATCTTCTATCTCAGTAGGTTCAATCCCATCATGAGCAATAGGATAATCATCATGAGCTTCAAACCCATGGTTCTCTGCATTCTCAATGCCTTCTGCACGTTCCACAGTAGAAACTTTTAGTTCTAAGTCAACAAGATCATCAATGAAAGCTTCTAGCTTTTCACCATTCTCAAAGTCTACTATTGTTTGATATTTTAAGAACACAACATCTCGACTTCAGATTACCTTCTTGTTGATCGGATCATAAAGTTTGTAGCCAAACTTCTCATCCCCATAACCCAGAAAAATGCATTGGTTGGCTTTGTCATCAAGCTTGGATCTCTCATCCTTGGGAATATGACAAATGTTTTGCACCCAAATTCTCTCAAGTATCCATAATCAACATCTCTACCTAACCATACTCTCTCTAGATAATCACTATTTAGAGGCTTCGAATGTGATAGGTTGATCACATGTACGACTGTGCACATTGCTTCTACCCAGTAACTCCTTGGTAACTTAGAATGAGACAACATGCATCTCATCCTCTCTATAATAGTATGGTTCATCCTCTCGGCTATACCATTGTGCTGTAATGTCTTGGGAATTATCTGCTCATGACGAATCCCATGACTCTTGCAATACTCTTCAAACGACCCAATGTACTTTCCCCCATTATCTAAACTAATACACTTCAAAGACTATGGAAAGTCTTGTACACACTGAGAACCTCATATTTGGTCTTCAGACTATATGCATGCCCATATCTTTCTTGACGCATCATCAATAAAGTCAAGAAGTACAAAGTTCCCTCGTGGGACTTCACTTTCATAGGACCACATAAATCTATGTGTACTAGCTCAAGGATATTCTCCTTTCTGTGAGAGGAGAATCTTTGGAAAGACACCCTGTGTTGCTTTCCAACCAAACAATGAGTACATCTATTTAAATGCGTACTTTTTATGTTTGGCAAGGCCTTTTGCTTGGCAAGAACTTCCATGCCTTTCTCTCCCATATAACACAGTCTCTTATGCCATAGTTCGGTGGAAGCTTCTTCTTGTGTTGCATTCAACTCTGCTATACACAAACTATCTTTTGTCTTGTAAATCGAGCAACTCTTCTTTCTTCTGGCTACAATAAAGGAACCTTTGCTTAGTTTCCATACCCCATTGCCAACCAAGCTCTAGAAACTATCATCATCTAACTTTCCAGTAGAAATTAGGCTTAACCGAATGTCAGGGACATGTCTTACATCCTTGAGTGTCAAGGTGTAGCCTGATAGGGTTATATACTAAAAGCATTGCTTTTGTATTAACTCTAATTTTGTATATTTTGAATGAGAATCATATGGGCAAATGTTATGCATGTTATTAGTTATATTCATGTGTCTAATACTTTATGTTGTTGTAGATGATATGGTGTGTGGTGACACACAGAAGATCATATCATCAATACCTTATAAAAGTATAAGTAAACGTTCACAACCTAGATGGATTTGGACAAACCATTGATACGGTTGTAGTATAATCTGGTATTAGTCTATCTTGACTACAGGATTACACTAGTATACTTTGTGTGTATTGAATAGGACCAAGTGAGGTTGTTTCTCTTTATACTGACTATATAAGAGAACAAATACCTCTGTTATTATGGATGTTTGTCCTCTTAATCCGGATATAATAACGAGCACTTATGTGCATTGTACATTGTTTTAAATCATCAATGAGTAAGATTCATTTATGAATCAACAAACTTGATGGATTGGGTAATGACATTGTATGTAAGGTGTGCTTTTGATTATAGAAGGAATCTGTGACCTGCAGGAAGTCGGGCTGATGATGTCCCCTTGAGGAGCTCATAAGGATTGTCATGTAAACCCTGCGGGTGGATTTAATCCGACATGACAATGAGGTTGAGTGGTACTACTCATGGATAAGAAGTTGATTAATGTAGTTGTCAGTAACTTGACTTAATCAACAGGCATTCGATATCTTAAACACGGGAAAATCAACAAGCATATAATATAGAGCCCATAAACGTAACACGTAATTTGGGATTAGGGCGGTAGTGCAACAATGGCCTTTAGTGGAATAAGCCATTTGTTGACGAACTTGGGCCGTGTGTTCTGGGCGAACATGGGAAGCCCAAGCCCGTCAGGAGGCCCAACCCTAATTTCTCCTCATGGTCCCTGTTGTAGCCTATAAATAGAAACCCTTCTCTCCTGGCCAAATTCACTATTCATTATTTCATTTTTGATTGGAAAAGAGAGGCAAGGAAAGAGAGAAAGAAAGGGTTGGTAGACGGCCCACACAACGTCCAATCTAAGGATAGGAATACAACAGAAGATCAAGAGGTTGCTGATTCATATATCTAATATTCTCAGAGTTATCTTAGTCGATCTAAAGGTATGAATTTCTAACCAAACCGTGAGAGACACCCTTTATTCAGCTGCGCGTGGTGCTTTGCGGTTCGTAGTAAATCATTCGGTGCAACCATAACGGTTCCTACAGTAGCCGACATTGGTTTCTACATGAACATCGCCAATGTTATAATCTTAGAGACTCCACTGTAAGGGAATTTCTGGGTATCCGATCCCCTGATCTTCCTTTGTGCCTTGTGATCTAGAAGCCTTTGCTGAACAAAGAAGGGATGAGATGATGGTAAGTTCAGGGTTGAACCGTCTGACGGTTGCCTACATATCTCCTTTGTTCTATTGGAGAATCAAACCCTATTTTGCGTAGTTCCTAAGAGTGAATCCCCATTGTTTATATAGGAAGGGCGATGAGAGTCCTAGGGTTAGGGCTGTCCTCACTGCTTGTGAGTTCCCTTCCATCTTTGGACTCCTGCCTTCTTATTAGGATTCCTCTTTTTATGGAAGTCTGAATCTAGACCATATCTTATGAGAGGTAAGTTTCCTTGTTGGTAATAATGTCCCATTGTGTATGGGAAGATTATATCTAAAATGTAACTCCTAAGATATGTTTTCACGATTCCTTCCTTATCATCAAAGATCACCATCTTCAGTTTCCTTCTGTTCAGGAACTGTCTACATCAGTTCCTAACGATTGGGGTAACTGTTATGTTTGAAGGCGGTCAGTCATGTGCCTGACACATGTCCACTAAACACTCGTGATAAGCACGAGATTACTTATTCATAGAACTGATCCGATGGTCCTCATCTCATTCTAGACATCTATAGTTTTAGGTTACACTACTACAGAATGACACTTATACCAATGTTTTTAAGTGTGGTATAAATATATTTACCACTGTTATACAACCGTGACAATAGGTGGTGTGGTATATAATAATAGCAAAACTGTGGTATATATGTTTAACGGATACCACGGTTTTTTCAAAGAACCGTGGTTTGTATGCCCATTATATACCACGATTGTCAACAAAACCGTGGCATATAAGCTATTGAAACCGTGGTTTATATTAGTGTATGTGTTATAATACCGTGGTATATAGTTATACTAAACACTACGGTTTATGCCAAACCATGGTATATATATATATATATATATATATATATATATATATATATATATATATTTTATTTTTTTTTTTTTAATAATAATGCTAGTAACAGTCTTCCACTTAAAAAGCGAACACGCATAACAAAATTTACCGACTTTTGTCTACATACAACATTTCCATCTTCCCAACAAATTCCAAAATGTTTAATAAACTATCAAACATTGCAAAAAGATAATAATAATAAAAAAAAAACTTCCATTAATTTTTTAGAGTGCACTAAGAAAACAAACTTCAAATTCCTTTTCATAAATTAAAAGGTAAGACTCATAAATTAAATTTGGAGGGTCCGAACATAGCTAAAACTCATCCTCATTTCGCCCATTTGAAACACCCCATTTTCTGGATGAACTAAATAATATCGAAGTCGAACACCGTCAAGTTCATCTTTGCGTGTATGTCTCCTTCAGTTCTAAATTTGTTATCCGGATGAGTCAAAGCACAACACTAACAGATTGATTATTTGCATCTTTCTCGATCTTACACCTGCAGAGTGGAATGCATTAAACAATAAGCTACTACCTAATTCAAAATTGTAATTGTAATCTAGAGGGAACTGGGAAGGAACCAAAAGATTTAGGAATAAATATTTGAAAAGAACACATACTTAGAAAGCATAAAACATACAAAACTATGGCTCGGTCGGGCACAATCCACGAACATGATGTGATATTGATGGTAAATCCAGAGGTTGATCTTGAACCAAAAGTTTAGCTTGACTTTGATTGGAAAAGTAAAGATTTCTTCGGAAAATCTCAATGTATTTTTTGGTCGGTGAGTATTTTTACGTCGCCATAACTTCATCCGCCATATTCATGGCGAGTTTATCAGGATGGAGAAGTATATATTTTTACCACGTAGCATGAAATTTGTGTATGCGCTTATTGGAGCATTTTAAGAAAACTTAGAAGCGGGGGTTTTCCTTTTTCAGAAACACAGAGCTGACAAAGGACAATAAGTTTTGTCCTCGGCTTACAAAGCGACCTTACATATCATATATAAGTTAGTAGAGATTCGATCTATGAGTTTGAGAGAACAACATGTAACATTCAACTTTGCTAGAGGCAGACATTTTCCCTTGACAAAACCTCAGATAATCATGGAGTCATGGAGAGATGACAGAGTAACTTAGTTGTAGAGACCCAGAGGACAAATAGAGAAGAACGGACACATACCTATTGCACTGCGACCGTGATCGATGCATAGTTGTGGTTGCTGCAGTTTGTGCACATCCAATCTCCATCACGCCATTGCTTTGCTCTAACACAGAGAAAAGATGCATCACAAAATCAAAATTTTGAAATATACATGCCCGCATTACGATTTAGAAATTAAACGTAAAATACCTATCACACTTCTTCTATATGAGTCTACAAACAATATAATTGTGTAAAACTTTAACAAATTAGGAAGGCTGCATAATGGAAATTGTTTCATACACTCCAACACTGGAGCCTAGGTAATTCAAATGATTGAACGATTATTTTTGAGCCGGTTACGCAAGACATGTAATAATCAAGCAAGAGATTTAGCTATCAGTAATGTGGTAAGACTATTGATTATTGACAACATTTAGATCCTCTACAGCTAACTTCTCAGGACTCGCATGTACTTATTCCTTCACATTTGATTGATTTTCTTCTCCTTAATTATGGTGTTGTTTGTGGAACTGTGGTGCTGATAATTGGTAATCCAAGTTAACATAAAGCCAAAAAGTTTCATTGGCGGAGTTTAAAGCAGTGAGCTAGCGACTCCTTTCTGATACTAAAAGGTGCGAAGTTCTCATATAAGCAAGTGACAAACTAACAACAATTTCAAATAACCTAAGCCCACCTTTCCGACTAAAAGAGAACCATCCGAAAATATAGCATTTATCCCTAAAAACATAAACCCGGTACATATAGTAGCCTTCAGATGGCTTATTTGGGCGATTGAAGTTCATGATTGCTCCTAGAGAGCCTCACAGACTCATGAGTCATATCCATTCTACTAATGATGTCACCACCTTTTACTACATCCATTGAATTTGAATAAACTTAATGCAATTAGATATAAAAGCAGTAAGATAGATGAGCATAACTTTCTGTGGCTCCCACAAACTTAAAAGTTAAAGTATTGATCGAGTTAAAATCTTTATAATTACTCTTTGGATAGCACGTCCAATAAATTGGTTGCAGAAAATAAAAAGTGAAAAAAGATATTCCTAGATGTTTGTTTCTTTTACTGTGTTGATTGGTAAAAAATGAGTGAAAAGCCAAAAACAAAGAAACAGAAAACCAGTATTACCCTTTTCCAAGAAGTGTAGGCACAGGTGTGAGCTGTGGTAAGCGCACTAGACCTTGTGAGTTCAAGGTGTTATGGAGCTTCCATTTGCGGTATGGGTAAGGTCGGATGTCGATCATTCGGGGCCCCAATATGCTCATAGCCCACGGTATGAAGGTTGTTGATTTGTTTATACTTCCAGAAATAAAGTATGTAAGAGAAACAGTCTAATTCCACAATATATAGTTTAACGTGCATTGGTAAATTATTATCTTGTACACTACATACCAGAAAATTATTGTTTATATCTCCTTCATTCAACCTCTTGTTTTCCCCTTCACCATAAAATTCCTCTGATGCCAATCGCTTTGTCCCATGACCTTTACAACAGGAAAAAACAATATAAATAAATTCCATGAGAGAATTGTATATTGGAAGTATAGTGGTTTCATTCAGGTATCTACACAATAGTTTTGTGATATAAAACTAGAAATATCATTAAAAAAAAAAACATAAGAGACAGAAAAAGAATGGGATGTATTGCACTTACTTGGAAACATTCTGTGGCATTTTGTGTTCACCATGGAAAGTTGTACGGACGGTAAAGAAGCATTGCATTTTTTAAACTGGCCAAAATAACAAGATGGTATAAGAAAATATAAATATGAAGAGAGCACCTTGTGGAATTTGGTACAACTTGGAATAAGATGAACAAGTGTTGTTTATAATTCTAATACGTTTATGTGGAAAATATTACCTCTCCACGAGAGGAATAGTTGTGGAGACCACAATTGCATATCCAATCGCCAGTGCGCCATCCGCTAGGAATCGCAAGCGAATTAGTATTGTTTATATGAGAAAATCCTGAACCATCTGCTTCCACCACCTAACGGCGGGTAGCACCGGTTTGAAGTCCATACCAATCGGCACTCCAAGCAACCAAGTAGAATTCAATGGAAGTGACTGCTGAAAAGCAGAATTAGGTGCCATTCCCATATTCATCCTTAATCCTCCCACGGTGCTCCTTGTGCCCCGGCAAAATAATGTGCATAAGATTGAAGAGAAACTCCGGGCATTGCAATTGCGGGCATTCTTTGCTACCTCCTTGGGTTGACCGCGACTTTTGCACTTTTCTCTTGATGCATAATTGTTGTTACTGCAACCTATTGATCCCATTGGAAAAAACAAACCCAACAACGCACATCCAGCCAGAAATACGCACACCCAAACCACAAAAAAACACACACACCACTCAACCCAATTGTTTACAAGTTCCCAAAAATTGATAAGTAAAACAACAACAACATGAACTAGACATAGCATCTCATTCGATTATATATTAAGGTAAGGATGAATGATGTGTCACCTGAGCAGATCCAATCACCAATGCGAGGTAGCCATTTCAAATCAGCAGGGGTTTTGTTGTCGACTAGAATTCGAGGTTGCTTACAACGGTTGCAAAAGGATCACGAATCGTAGTTTTTGTTTGTGACTTCAGCTTCCAATCCCCTTCTCTCCCTTCAATCTCCCTCTCTCTCCTCTCTCTCTCTCTCTCTCTCTCTCTCTCTCTCTCTTCTTTGCAATTTGAGGTAACACAATTTGAGCGAGAGAGAGAAGAAGACCACGGACGTCTGTAGTGGACGGTGGGTTTTTCACCTTTATTCTTGGGGAATCCTAAGAGTCGTAGAACTGTAAAAGTTGTGGGGAGAGACCGAGAGAATAGCGGGAATCCAATTTGAATGAGTTTCGTACTGTGTATTTTTTTTTCCGTGTATTTGACTATTTGGCATAAAGTCATAAACCACGGTAGAAAGTGGAAAATTTATATACCACTGTTTATGTTTAAGGTAGTGGGGATGTGGGGTACTCTCATGCTGAAAAAAAAACTAACCATGGTATATGGCCCAACTTATCCCACGGTTTTCATGTAACTGTGGCATATACTAGTAAACCAATGACCAAAGAAATTTCCACCGTGGTATATAAGTATTTCCCACGGTTTTTGGAAGAACCGTGGTATAAACGTTCTTATTGACCGTGGTATATGTGTCATTCTGTAGTAGTGTTATTTCCCATACACGTGTCGTCTATTCAGTGACGAGAAATCCCCCCTATAGATGCCCCCTCTCGTGCCATCTAGCACGTGGGCACTTGAAGCGACGTTGCTTTTGGTGAGAGAATCCTTTTCCAAAATTGTTGTTGGGAATTGCTGACATACCCAACTAATTAAGGCTCTAAAAAGACGGCTCGAACAGACACGCCGTTTCCTGAAAAAGGTAATGATGGCAGTTCTATCCTACGCACCACCTGGGCTCATCCTAACCGTCCATCTTATTTGTATATAAGAGATCTGGTGAGAGAACTTTCATTATCGCTTCTACTACTTTTTTCTATATACTGAACATTTTGATCTCCCGTTAGGGTTTAACCAAAGCTTGAAACTTTTCATCTTTCTCGATCATGAATCCCAATTAGTCACTTGTAAACTTCGGAGATCTTTCCTCCCTGGAACTGATCCGTGCGAAATTTCACATCCTTGAAGATATTGGCTTGGAGTGGGGGAGGTTATCTGATGAGTTAGCCTACAAAGAGGTGGCGCTCATCACCATTGGTCAGCTTAGGGCCGGACTCACTCTTCCCCTTCACCCATTGCTACGAGAGTGTCTGATTCACTTCAATCTTCCTCTTGGTCATGCAGCACCCCTGTTTTACAAAACTATTGTGTACTCTGCCCTTCTCGCCAAGATACATGGATTTGCTCTCAACCGTTGGGTGTTCGATTACTTTTATGAGGTCCGGCGTATTTGAGACCAATCGTACTATTACCTCATGACCAGAGACAAGAATTCTCCAATCATCTTTTTTGAGGGGAAGCTGAGTGACGAAGGCTGGGCTGATCACCACCTTCGTGTGTTGGGTGATGCTTGGGACATTCGCCCCTTCGATGATAATGGTGAGCCAATGGGAATTCATGTTCCCAGAAAACACACCCATGCTCCAACTAGTAAGTCTTCCTACTCAGGTACTTTATAACTTGATATAAGAGTCTTTTGTCTGAATATCTTTTACTATTATTCCTTAGATGACTCTTCCCCCTGGAATCAACTAACTGTAACTGATGCTGCTACAGTGGACATTATCAAGGAGATCCCCAAGGAACAGAGGATGCCTTGGGTGATAGTTCCTGATCCCACCAGTCTTTTTGAATATTTCAACATGTCTACTGAAGAATTGCTGCAACTTGTTCTTGGCTCTTCCCCCTTTGGGATAAATACTGTGAATTCTGGGCTCACAACACTTCCTCCTCCTATTGATTAGGATGCCAGACTTCTTCCTCCTCTAGTTCAGGATGAATCTTCTTTGATTACTAGAAGAAGAGGAAACCACAAGGAGGAAAGTTCGGAGGCCGTCTCCAGTGATGCTGCGACGTCGGGTTCAGTTCAGGAACCTGCTGTCAGTGATGATTGTGTGATCACTAGCGGGAAGGGCCCTAAATAGCCTCATGAACTGCTGGAGGCCAACAATTTTAAAAGGGGATTGCGTGTATCTAGCCATTCTAAATTGAAGAGATCTGATACTACTTCTGATGTTGCCCCCTCTGGTAAGAAAATGAAGTTTCGCCTTCTCTCTGTTAGTGAAGATACGCTTTTTAAGGTTCCTGCTAGTATTCCCCCACCTGTTAAGCTTTGTATGAATATAGTTGTACCTCCACCAGTTCCAGTTCCTTCTACATGTTCTAAACAAACTAGTGATAAAGTCCTTCTGACTGTTGACCCTCCCCTCCCTAATAATGCTTAAGGGAAGGGTATTGCTTTGAAACCACTCTTATGTAGAATCGCCTCTCTCCCTCCTCCTCGATCCAGTGATAGGAGGGGCGTGAGTGAAGACATTTCCTTTTCACCAAGATCTCCATATTCCCCTGAGAGGGAGATGATTGTGGAGATGAGGCGTTAGGGACGAACTGATGAACTACCCGTTACCAACAAGCACTCTGTTAAAGATGTCGATATTGCGCTTGGAGTTCTAGAAGCTGCGCGTCTTCCTGTTGATAAGGCTGAAGCCAACATAGCTGGGACCTTGGACCTGTACTTTTGCCGATCTGCTGTTCACCTTGGCAAGGTAAGAATTTCTTCCCTGTTTAGTGTTCGGTTTCTCTCATTGTGTTTCTAACCACCACACCATAACAGTGTTTTTGTGACAGGGGTTTTTTTGGTTTTGTGACGCCAAAGTGGCGTCAGAAAGGAAGTGACAGCATGTAGGCGTCAGTTTGTGGTTTTAGCGTCACTATAATTCATAAATGTATTTTAGTTTATTTTAAAAATGCATAGAAAAATAGTGACGACAAATTGGGGTTAGAGTTATTTTTATACACCGTCACAACTAAAACACGTGTTAAGCATGTGATATGAGATGCGGGCGTCAAATTCATCTCTCTTTCTCGACCTCATCTCTCTTTCTTCTAAACAGTATCGTCTTTTCTATCGGCCTCAATCTCAAAATCAGACTCACTTCACTCGCTAGCTAGGTAAGGTCTCGAACTTAGTATTACAAAGTTTTACACGTTTGATTATTTGTTGGCTTTTTATAATTTTAGGTTTGAGTTATTTGTACTTTTGAGCATCTTCAATTGTTCAGTTGTACTTTCGAGTTTTGATGCTGGGTAAAATATCATGCCAATTCCTCAAACTTTGGCAGATACTGCGATATATCTCATTTCATTGTACTGTAGAAGCTTCACACCCACCCAAATCTCTTTCCTCTTCTTCTCTCTCTCAACTCTCCTTCTGCTACAATGGAAGACAAACCAAACTTAGAAGAACATGAAACAAAACGACCCCAAACCTTATCTTCAAGTAACAGTGTGAGAAAAAGAAGTAACGATCCTAACTCTCCAGAGTTTGAGTTTTGGATGGTTAGAAACCCTTCTTGTCCACAGCCCCATCTTCTTTCTGCTGATGAGTTGATAGCAGATGGTGTGCTTCTACCTCTACACCTCATTTCCCAAGACCCCAAACCCAACTAAGTTCCATTAGAGCTAGAACAAGAAACTGAGCCAGAACCGAGTCGACCATGGCCATAAGTTGAGTCATCATCAACTTCTAAACGTTGGAGAGATATATTCAAAATTGGTGAGAAGAAAAATGAATATAAAGAAGGAAACAACAAAGAGAAAGAGAAGAAGAAAGAAAGAAAGAGTAATGGGAATAATAATAATAGTAATATGAGTTCTTAATAGTAATAATAGTAATAATAGAGCGATATTTTTTGCTTTTAATGGTTTGAGTTATTTGTAATATAGTTGGGTTTATGTTTTGAAATAGATAAATTGGCAAAAGGATTGGAGAAGGTTATTGAAGTCTATCTCTGGAAGTCTCTCTCTTAGACAGATAACTTTTGGCTTTTGGAGGGTATGTTCTTAATGTTTGCTCTTTTGTTTTTTTTTTTTTTTTTTTTTTGTTTTATGAAATTTTTATGTTTTGACATCTCTATATATCAAGTTAGGCAATGTTTTTGCGTAAAATCCTAGCTTGAAATATTTGAAATTGTAAAGTTCTGTTTTTGCGTAAAAATCCTAGCTTTAAGGATTTGAAGTTATAAAGTTATGTTTTTTTTTTCTTGATTGTTTGAAGCTAGCCATTCATAATTCATAATTTGTGCCTGAATTGTTTAATATTTATATCTATTTAGGACATTGAGGCTTTGTTTGGCTTTTGTTAATTGTTTTTTTTTTCTGTGTGACGCATAGTGGTGGACTGGTGGTGCTAGTCCTATAATCTTGAGCACCCTCTGTTTGAAATACTAAAATATGTGTTTGTTCTAAAAATGTTCAAGTATAATGAATCCCAAGTTTTAGTGTTCCAACATTTTTGTATCCATTTTCAGTCATGGTAGCTTGAATTCAAACATTCTGGCTTCCTAACTTAGGTTGGTCTAAGTTCTGATCTAAATGTTTTACGAAAGCAGGTCTTAAATTTTCTTACTGACAGTATAGTGTTATTTTACTTAATTTGTGAATACTTTGACGTTTGACATAGTTTGATTATGAATGTGCTTTGAACTTTGAAGTCATTGTCTCCCTGATTTCTATTAGTAGAATAGTGATTTATGTTGGTAGAATAGTAGCTCGATCAAAAAATTGTCAAGTCTCTCTATTGAAAATCTTTCAAGACTGACAAAGTAATTGAGCTTGGTAGTAATAGTGTTAAGTCATCTATGATTGCTTCAAATTAACTAACTAACTCGAGAGTTATCTTTCTTTTTTCTTTCTTATCTTTGTATCTACATAATGGTAGAATGTCACGGCCGATTCGAGGAAAAAGAGTGGATTCATGAACCAAACCGAAAGTGAGCACCGTCTATAGGGAAGGGGTAGCTAGTTTTATTGATTTGGCACAAAAAAAATATGAAAGGTTGACAACATGTCCTTGTCCTTGTGTAACATGTCGGAATGGGAAAAGATTGGTGTTTGACGAAGTCCGAAGGCATATAATTCAAAATGGTTTTGATCTAAAGTATACTATATGGTCCTTACATGGTGAAAAACAATTGAAGTATCCTGTGATAGACATAGTTGAAGATGAAAACATTGAAGATAGAGGGCTTGGGTTAGAGAATCTTGTTGATGCTTGTTATGGCGTGCATGAAGGTGTAAGGGGTGATGTGTATGGAGGGCTCTTGATCAAATTTCTGATTTTGAACAACCTTTTGTTCCCAACCAGATTTGGGTAAAAAGTATCTTTGAATACAAAAGTAAAGCCGAAGAAAAATTATACCCTTCATGTGAGGGTCATGTGACAACTCTATTTGCAGTTGTAGAGCTTCATGACTTGAAGAAACTTGATAAGGTTGGTCGAGGAAATAGTGTGGCGCACTCTTGTCTATGCTAAGAACTTGGTTGCCAAAAGAAAATACTTTACGAAAAGTGGCGAGAATGAAGAAAATGTTGGCGGCACCTAGGGATGAAAGGAAAAAGCGATCGATGCATGTGAGAATAATTGCATCTTGTATTATGGGACAAAGAAAGATTTGACGATATGTCCTCATTGCGAATCACCTAGATATAAAGTGGAGGGTAAAAAAGGGAAGGAATCCAAAGTGCCTAAAAAATTATTGAGACATTTTCCTTTAGGTCCACGACTCCAACGATTGTATACGATACCATCATTAGCACGGGAAATGACATGGCATGCTCGAGCAACACCTTCATGGGATTATATGCGACATCCTGTTGATTCAGTCCAATGGACAAAATTTAAAGAGAGATGGCCAGAATTCGCTACTGAGGGGCGTAATGTTTGGCTTGCAGTTGCAACTGATGGCTTCAATCCTCGTGGCATTCAATCAACTGGCTACAGTTGTTGGCCTGTCATATTAGTGCCATACAATCTCCCACCTTCATTGTGCATGAAATCCGACTTTTAGATGATGTCTTTGTTAATACCTGGACCGAAGGCGCCGACTACAAACATTGATGTTTTCCTTGAACCACTATTTGATGAGTTGGATCAGCTCTGGAGAGAAGGAGTCCCTGCGTTCGACATGCACAAGAGGGAACACTTTACTTTGATAGCTATGTTGATGTGGGGGATACATGATTTTCCAGCTCTAGGAAACTTATCTGGTTGTGTGACACACGGTTATAAAGCATGTCCTATTTGTGGTGACAACACTCCCTCGGAGCGTTTACCTTGTAGTAAGAAGATTGTGTACCCAAACTACCGTTTGTTTCTTGATCCAGATCACCCGTTTAGGTATAGTAAACACTTCAAATATTGTTTTTTTTTTAAATAATCAAGTTAGGTATAATAAGCAGTTCTAACACTTTCTATCTTTAGGTATAATAAGCACTTCAATGGGGACCAAGAGCTTAACCTTCCTCCATCACATCTTAAAGGAACAGATGTTGATAAATTGTTGAACCGCGTTAAATATGTACCTGGTAAGATCCAAAAAGGTTCCAAACGGTCAAGAGTTGATGGGAGTGTAAATGTTGTTGATAGAGATGATGATGATGATAGTGATGATGATGACGACGACGACGATGACGACGATGATAGTGTTGAAGTTACAAAGGCTTTTTATAGGAGGTCCATTTTGTTTAAGCTATTATATTGGCCAAGTCATAAAGTTCGACATTGTGTTGATGTGATGCATGATGAGAAGAATGTTTCGAGCATATATTGTATCGATCCTAGACCTGAAAAAACAAAGGATACACGATTGGCTGCTAGAGAGGATTTGAAGATGAAGGGCATCCATGATGGTTTGTGGATGCAAGAGGACTTAAATACCGGTAGGCGAGAAAAACCAAAGGCCTCCTATGTCTTAGATGCAAATGAGAAAAAAAACATTTTTTCCAAATTTTGAAAGACTTGAAACTTCCGCCGGGCTTTTTCGTCTAACTTTGAGCAACATTGTCGGTTCCAACCCACCTTCTTTGCTCATGATGAAGTCTCATGACCATCATGTTATAATGCAATATGTGCTGCCTGTGTTGCTTCAACATGCTTTTCCAAAAAACCGCGACTTGTGAAGAGCCTTTCAACAGATCAGCTTATTCTTTAGAATCTTGTGTTCGAAGGTTTTATGTCGTAAGGATATGGAAGGTGCCAAAGTCATGATTGTAGAAGCGTTGTGTGTCCTGGAGAAGCATCTTCCACCATCTTTTTTTGATATTAGTATCCATCTTATGGTGCATCTAGCCGATGAAGCGTTGATTTGTGGACCTGTGTGGCCTAGGTGGATGTATCCTTTTAAGCAGTAAGTCAACAATGTCATATATTTTAGTTCAATTTCTTTTATAAAGATAGGCATTAACAACACACTTATACTTATTGCATTTCTCAATACTAACAGGGCGATGAAAGAGTGTAAAAACATACCTAGCAATAAACGATATGTTGAAGGGTCAATTGTAGAGTCCTATATAGTTTCTGAATCCGTCCGATATGCCATGGAGTACATGCCACGTGGAGGAAATAAAAATTGACTCGTAAAGCGCTACCTTGACGAAAATGGTGAGATCATTGATGAAGGGCCTTTGCTTTCGACTTCAAAGTTGTGATGCTAGAAAGCGGCACAATGGATACAAAAATCTGAGGAGATGGCTTATTTTTCGATTACAAGTTGAAAGACTTGATGAATTCTACAAGTAGGTTGTTCATTCGGCTTTGAATTTGACTAGTTTTGGTAATTTATGAATAATCACGTATATATGGACTTCCATGAATGAATTGCAGTGAGTATCGTAACTTTGCGTCCACTACTCGTGGTAGAGGAAGAGGAATAGCAAAGTCAGAAGTGGAGATTCAGACAGAATTCATTGTCTGGTTATACAATAAGGTATTTTTTTACTTTACATTTCTAGTAGCTAGGGTGAGCCTTTTAGTTTTGTTTGTATTTTGTTAATTTTCTTTTTCTTTGTTGTATAGTTGTAGGCGACTTGTGGCAGTTTGTTAAAGGGCCAATGCACAAGGCTAAATCATATAAGAAGTATCGCATTAATGGATTTGTCTTTTCTACCAAGTCTCATGATGATACTGTTGTCACTCAAAATAGTGGTGTTTGTATGAAGGCTATTACATCATTTATGGCAAGTAGGAAAGACAAAAATCCGGTCGACTCAGAAACCATGTGGTATGGGGTTATCAAGCAAATTTTAGAGTTAGACTGCACAACTTTCCATGAAGTGGTCTTTTATTGCGATTGGGTGAGGGTTGAGGACAAAACTAATGGTTGTAAACTTTGTCCCGATTCTAATTTGGTGATGGTCAACTTTAATAGGCTTAAGAGTGTCCATCATCAACTTGATGAGCCGATCATTCTTGCTTCGAGGCTAGTCAAGTGTTCTATTCAAATGATTTGAAAAATCTTGATTGGTGGGTGGTCATACATCCTCCTCCTCGATTGAGTAGTAATGTAGATGATCTAGAAGCCAACTGAAGTCGAGTCTATTTTTGATGACTGACCTAATTTGCTACCCCCGATCACGAGAAAGTTAATGAAATGATAGTAGTTGTAATATGCACTTTATTTTTTGTTGTTGGTAATGTACACTTCCACCTCTATTTTTCTATTATTATTTTTTTCGTTTTGGTTGATTAATTATATGTTGTGCCAATATCTCTTATCATGTAACAAGTTTGTGCTATATTAGTTTTTGATTAACTTACTTTATTTTCTTCAATCATTAGGTTGTTTTTAATATAATGGCTTCAAGTTCACAACGTCGTGGCGCGTCCCGGTCATCTCCTTTAGGTTCACAACACCCACAACACCGTACAATGCCCCAGTCGTCTCCTTCAGGTTCACATCAACCTAATGTGTCCCAACCATCTAAATCAGCGGGAGACAATACTTTGCCATCTAGTAATGGTAAGCTGCCAATCATAGCGCACGCCGACGGTAGGGTCACAGGAGTTTATAGTGCCAAGTGGAGCAGTAGAGTCGGCTATTGGATACGAGCTATTGTCCCAATTTCTTATGCAAGTTGGGATAAAGTAGATGGTTCTTTCAAAGATGAAGTTTGGTTAAAGTTAATGGTAACTATTTATTTTATTTTATTATTATTTTTGTTTCCATAACCATACTAGTCATAGCATATATATAAATGTATATATGTGATTTATAGGAGGAGTTCCAACTCAATGTGAACCCAACAATGGGGCTCGGAAAAATATAGAGAAATGGTTCCTCCTAAGTTTCGATATTGGAAATATGCTTTATGAGGTAAAATATTGAAGAATTGTGAATCGAGCAAGAAGCTATTTCATCATGTCCAACGGGTTTGATCCAATTCATTGGGAAGCATTTGCAATCCATGAGAACAGACAAGAAGTAAAAGGATATGGCGCTAAGAATCTTTGAGAATAGAAGTATGAACTTAATTGGCCATACTTGTGGCGGAAACCTTATGGAAGAATATTGGAGGAACTTGTATGTATCATTATCACTCTGTATCTCTTCCTTTCATTTGCTATGTTACTACTTAATAACTTTCTATGTATACTTGTTTATGTAGGATGAAGCGAATCCAGAGAAGAAGCATAGACGTACGGATAGTTGGAAATATGGTCATAAACATCGAGATGGGACTGTTTTGGAGCGTGCCCAAGAATACTATGTGAGTTTGTAAAAAAAATTATCTTAATTAAGTCTTGCAGTCCATACTCAAGTATATGCCCCAAAAATTTCAGGATCGAGTTACAAGTGTTGAAGAACAGATGGCTGAAGAAGCAAGTGAACATGGGGGTGAAGTGGTTTACGACATCACATGTGATCCATTGGCTCAAGTTTTTGGGAAGGATAAAGGGAGTCGTACTCGTGGATCGAGCTCTTGCATGTCCAACAAACAATTGCAAAAAGCGTTTGCTATCTTGAGAGGAGCTAGTTGAACAGGGAGAGCTCAAGTAAATCGGGCTCGAGGATGAATTAGCCGAGGTGAAGTCTACGATGGGAAACCTCTTGGCTAGCCAAAGCGAGAATGGAGACTATGATGGCGGTAAGTTATGACTTGTAGGTGTGCTATTTATTGTTTTCCCATAATTGTAACTTCTTTTTATTTATGTAATTGTTGTTGTTCACTTTGTGTATAGGGTATTCTTGAACATGTGAAACTTAATGGATCAACAAATGGCCAACCATCTACACCTACAACTGAAGTTGATTCTACTTACGTCCCCTGTCCCTCGTATTTTCGGCCAAGTTCCAAATTTGATTAATCGAAATGGATCTTTGAACCCTCCTTCTAGGACTTCTTACCCGAATGTGAAGATATTGGGGAGGAAAGGTGAACACGTGGCTAATGGGTATGTTAAGACCGACGGCCAAAAATGTCATTTTAGAGATATTATGGGAGATGAAAAGGTTGTCTATATTACCAATGTCTTGGTTGGTGATGCTCCTGTGTATGATGGTCCCGAGGATGATATTTTGTATCTGAGAGATATAGGCTGCTTTGGAGGCTTCTTGATTTGGGTTGGAGGCAGGTCGCAATATGAAGATTAATTTCGTTTGTTTTGTTACGTTTTAATTTGGAACTCAAGTCACGAGGGACGACCGGTTTATCTATTGCTAGTTTCGTCTTGTATGGACCTTTTGTTCATGGATATGTTTAGTAGTGAATGGACTCTTTTTGTTTATATATGTGTGTATGCTCCTTGCCATTGATTGTTCATATGTATTGTGGTTACTTTTTTGCAGGTTTAGAGAAGTTTACTAACCCTTTTTAACTCCGCCAATGCAACTCATAAAAATTTGCATTGTCGGTCTCAAGCCCGGATAAAAGAGGAGAGAGAAAGGTGACTCTTATGTATTACTACCATGGATTGATTAATTGTTCGTCAACACGAAACTGATCTAGGTCGAGTTACACTCATTTTATTAATTTTTCTTGAATTATAATTGTGTTTAATTAATTTCATCGGTGTGTCGGGACCTTGCCCTAAAATTCATGATCCCATGCTCAAAGAGAGGTAAAATTCACAATATTCCTTCTTATTGCGAAATGGGTTTTATGGATTGACTCATTTTGGTTTTCTTCTTAGTTTCGAGAAGTCCCCTAGACACGATGCGCATGTGCCCAAGTTCGAAGCTGAGCTCGCATAGTTTTGTGAGAGATTGGTGGGTTTCATTCCATCTTGTTAAATGCTTCTCATTGTTACTTGGGTTATTAATGCTTATTACTCCTTTGCGGGTGATGGACTTAGACGGAAAGTTAGGCGTGGTCGGATCGCCCTAGCAGAGAGGTTGAAGTACCACCGGTGCTCCGGCTTTAGGTGAGAAATCTGAGCAGATGATTCCATTATTTATTTATTTCAACTAAAAAGGATTAAGAGATTTTTATTTGTTTGTTGCCAAGGTAGACAGCAGGATATTAAAAGCTGTTTCTATAGAACACAATAAGGACCGCACCAAAGTTACCGATGGTGGTTTAACATGCCCGGTTGAAGAAACTCTGAATCTCATTGATGCTCGGCTAGAGTCCGTCTCCCGGTGAAGGAAATATTTTCCGTTGTATTATTATAGATATTTTCCGGCTAACTCCTATATAACTATATCCCGGAGATTGCCGAATACTTTGTATCGACTATTAAATCACTTCAAAAACTGGGACGATGCTCACATTGATCGTGACATCGTTTATTTGATGGATTTTAGACTTCATCAAGACTTCGGGGTGACTCTGCTTCCCTCTCCGAGTTTTAGGGTGAGTTGCTTTATCTAGTGCAATCTAAGAATAACACGCTTTATAGGTAAAAACCTCATGGATTATTAGATAAGGGTTATCACGGTAACCTTAGCCCCGCCAACACAATTTTAAGCACGAGTTCCTTTTCAATTAAATAAATAAAATAGTGGATATCATGATCTTCACTGTCCGGATCTTCACATTACCATCAATATTAAAACGCACATCTTTAAACAAAACAAATTAAAATGTGCCACATTACACTTTTTTTATCATCTTACGTTTAGAAATGACAAAAATATGTTAGCCCTAAATTTGTGTATAGATCTTTCATTAAGTCACCTTGTGGGTAAGCGGTCAAAAAGAGCATAGTAGTGGAAGGACCTTTTAGTTGCCGTGGAGTACCAAACTGTTGTACTTGAGAAATAGATGACATCAAGTCTGCTTTCATGTGAAAGATTTTTGATAAGATTTAAAAGAAGAAATCTTGTTAGATTTGTTTAAACAATAACAAAGATAGCTTAAAGTATATATCAGAAGTGGAAATTTTGAGATCAGTCCATATGGTTTATCATCATTCCCCATCATATTCTTATCAAGTTTTAGTTGGTATGCTTGTGTCAGCACAACACTGAGAGCAGCCCACCCATTAGAGGGCACAACGGAAAATATTATAATACAAAGAGAATTTATAGACTTGAACTTGAATTATGTGTGGTTTTATTTGGACTTTTGTGGTTAGTTAGAAAAGAAGAACAGGAGGCATTACACTTTCATGGAGATGTAGAACTGTTTATATGACTATACTGAATAATGGCATTGTTGGAAGAATGTATAGGAATTTTGCTCAGTTTCGTTGGACTAGATTAATTAAGCTAGAGAAGGAGATGTTTGATACAAGTTTCGTTGATTGCAGGGAACCTATTTGCTTTTGTGCTGATTATATTCACTCCATTATATTTTACCAATTTACTTTTGAACAGAATCTCTCGTTTCTCTATACTAGAAAGTTACTCGCATTACAACTGTTTTTTACATTTACTTTATGCTATTTTGCATTTGAATTTTCTAAGCAGCAGGCTCTACAAATGCTCAAGTGCGCATCCTGAGGTCACGACTATGAATGAGCTAAAGCGGTGTCTTCGACAAATCATCTTGTTCACTTGGTTTGTCTATGGTCGACTTTTTGTTATTATTATTATTATGTATTTATGTTCCAGTGTATGCCCAATCTGTCTGACACACATTACAAATTTACATTGAAGAAAAGGTGTGAATGGCTAAGTTTATGCAGAGATGATGCATTTATAGATGTTAGCGTACTGAACTGACGATATTTATGCAGGCAAAGAGCAGCTTCTGTTAAAGGCCGTGAATCCGAATCTGGTGTGTCAGGACCTTGCCCTAAAATTCATTATCCCAAGTTCAAAGAGAGGTAAAATTCACAATATTCCTTCTTATTGCGAATTGGGTTTTATGGATTGACTCATTTTGGTTTTCTTCTTAGTTTCGAGAAGTCCCCTAGACACGATGCGCATGTGCCCAAGTTCAAAGCTGAGCTCGCACAGTTTTGCGAGAGATTGGTGGGTTTCATTCCATCTTGTTAAACGCTTCTCATTGTTACTTGGGTTATTAATGCTTATTACTCCTTTGCAGGTGATGGACTTAGACAGGAAAGTTAGGTGTGGTCGGAATCGCCTAAGCAGAGGTTGAAGTACCACCACCGCCCAGCCTTTTCGGCTTTAGGTGAAATCTGAGCAGATGATTCCATTATTATTTCAAGAACTAGCTTTTGATCTCGAGTATATTATAATTTCTTGATATTCCCTTAATCCTGCATTATATAATGGATCCATATTCCCTTAAGCCTGTTTGCTTTTAGCTTGATAAGGAATTCGTCAACCCTCGATGACTGCCTAAAGTCAGTAATGGGCTAAGGGCGGCGCTCCTTGTAGCAGGTTTACTATGTCCACAATGGATTCTTCTCCAGTTAGTGAATAACTTTTTGGCTATGAAAGACTCCATCTTTGCGGCCTCCGCTGATTCATCCACTGATGTTATGGCTACCGGTGAGCTGATCTGGGTGAAAGAGGTCGCTGAGAAGAGAACTGCGGAGCTGCAGATCGAGGTTAATTAGCTCTTGGGGAAAGAGAAGAAATCTGATACTGGCTTCAAGAACATGAGAGACACCATCTCTAACCTTCGGAGCTCTCTAGAGAAAGCCCAAAAAGGAGCTGCTGATGCTGCAACTTGGAAAGTTAAGTTCTTGGAACTGCGCGCCCACTTCACTACCCTGCAAGCAAAACGTGACCAAGTCCAAGGGGAACTTAATCGTAGGAACACCGAGATGAAGACCCTTGGGCAAGCCATTGGCCATGCAAAGGAAGTCATTTCAGGCTATGAGAGGGTTCTAATAGCGAAACGTCTTCTCTCTTATAAGAAGGCTGGTGACCTATTGGCGGAGACCTTTGAGTTCTATTCTTGAGTGGTGAAGGAGGTGAAGAAAAGGTTAGCTGAAAGTGCCATTCGCTTTACTATGAGAGTACTTGATGTTTCTAGAGAGTCCTTTGATGCTGCCAGACAAGTTAAGTTTGAGGAGGCTATTGAGGCTACTGGATGTCTCTCAATTGGATGCTCAGGGGCGAGTGGCCAACCCTTTCATCTTGTTTCTTGTTCTAGACACTAGTATCTTGTAGGAACCGTTATTTCAGAATGACTATTTCTACAAACCGCGAACACCACGCGCAGCGGAATCAATGGGTGTCCACGATTTGTGATTGGAAAACATACCTTTTAGATCCGGTTTAGATAACTCTGAGAATCCAAGCTTTATCAAATCCAAAATCAACCCCTTGATCTTCTGTTGTATTCCTTTAGAACAGATTGGACGTTGTGTGGACAACAATCTACTAACCCCCTTCTTTCTCTCAAGATCATAAATGAATTTAGATCTACTTTTCTTGCCTCTTTTTCAGAACCAGTGAATAGTGAATTTTGGCCAGAGAGAAAGAGTATTCTATTTATAGGCTACAACAGAGACCATGAGGAGAAATTAGGGTTGGGCCTCCTGACGGGCTTGGGCTTCCCATGTTCGCCCCGAACACACGACCCAAGTCCGTCAACAAATTGCTTATTCCACTAAAGGCCATTGTTGCACTACCGCCCTAATCCCAAATTACGTGTCAGCATTTATGGGCTCCATATTATATGCTTGTTGATCTCCCCGTGTTTAAGATATCGAATGTCCGTTGATTAAGTCAAGTTACTGACAACTACATTAATTAACTTCTTATGTCCTTGAGTAGTACCACTCAACCTCATTGTCATGTCGGAATAAATCCACCTGCAGGGTTTACATGACAATCTTTTTGAGCTCCTCAAGGGGATATCATCAACCCGACTTCTTGCTGCACATGGATTCCCTTCTATAATCAACATCACATACACCTTACATACAATGTCATTACCCAATCCATCGAGTTTGTTGATTCACAAATGAATCTCACTCATTGATGATTTAAAGCAATGTACAATGCATATAAGTGCCCGTTATTATTTCCAGATTAGGAGGACAAGCATCCATAATAACAGAGGCGTTTGTTCTCTTATATAGTCAGTATAAGGAGAAACAACCTCACTTGGTCCTGTTCAATACACACAAAGTGTACTAGTGTAATCCTATAGTCAAGATAGACTAATACCAGATTATACTACAACCGTACCAATGGTTTGTCCAAATCCATCTAGGTTGTGAACAATTACTTATACTTTATGAGGTACTGATGATATGATCTTCTGTGTGTTCACACCATATCATCTACAACATAAAGTATTAGACACATGCATATAACTAATAACATATATAATATGCATAACATTTGCCCATATGATTCTCATTCAAAATATAAAGAATTAGAGTTAATACAAAAGTAATGCTTTTAGTATATAACCCTATCATATCTCAACTATCCAGGAAGAACTTATGCCTGATGCCTCCTCATCCTCTAAAGAAGACACTGATGATGACATACCTCCCGTTCAACTTCCTTTTCTACCCATTCCAGTTTCAAGTGAGTGTTATGTTCTGCCTTCAACCGTTCCAGCTAATCCAACCACACAGTCTGTTCTCGTGAGTAAAGTACGAGCTCCTGATGATGGTGCAACAACAAGCACTAATGGTGAACCCAAGTTTGATTCTACCCCTATTTCATAAGCTTTTCAGTTGATGATTCACAAAAATAATTATTTTTAAACAATTATTCTATGGATCTGTAATATTGAGCTATGTAGCTCACATACAATTTACTTACTGAGCTCTGTAGCTCCTCTATTTTAGGCATGCATACTATTTACTTACTGAGCTCTGTAGCTCTTCTAGTTTATGTATATATTTAGAAGCACTTTATGTTATATGACATGTGTTACTATGCATACTCTACCCCTGATGCCCCCAAAGTTCATTTGGAACAACAATAGGTGACCCTAGTAGGCTAAACAGATTAAAATAAGGCATGACCAGAATCTAATCAGGATATCATGGGAGCCATTCAAGTTAACTGTAATTAGGAGTTCGATCACAAGAGAGTCATATGGCTTTGCGAAAGTAACTTGGTGCCTTGAGCACAACACTATGTTTAATAACGATAGATCCTATTTGTTTAAAAAATAAATAGGTTATTGCCTGAACAGCAGTAGGGGAGTCTTCCTCAGTGCCTATCATGCCGATACAGTTCCAGGCCCATGATTTGCGTGCTAGGATATGGATCCAACCCAAATCTTCCCAGCAACTCCTATGTTGATGTTTCAAGAGCAGTAAGAACTGGCATACAGTTCTGGCTCTCAAGAACACTATCTCTTGCTTCAAGTCAAATGAGCATACAGTTTACTGAATAGTTAGTGTGGTCGGATTCCCTAAAGGCTTAACCCATTGAGGATAACCACAGTTTGAAAGAACTGGCGTACAGTTCCAGCTGCGTGGGAATGGGAAAGGACCTAGCGTATAGTTCAACTTTCCCATACTCAGTATCACTATTCTAAAGCAGATTGGCATACAATATTCTTGAACAGATAGTGAGAAGATGATTCCCTAAAGGATTAGTCCATTGTGGATCATAAATAAAGAACTATTGCAAGGAATAAATTCGATGGCAATGTGAAATACTTTATTGATGACTTGGAGAAGAGTGAACAATGTATATAAAAGCATAAAATAACAATTTACTGATAGTACTTGCGAAGGTGCTGTGCGTTCCATGGTTTGACAAGAACGTCCCCATCAATAGTGCATAGATAATAAAAACCAGTTCGACCAAACTTGTTGATGATGTATGGTCCTTCCCAGTTGGGCCTAAGCTTGCCGTTGGGCTCTGGAATTTCTCCTAAAACTAGATCTCCTATTTTGAAAGATCAAATTCGGACTCTCTTATCATATGATCTCTTCAGAATTTGCTGGTTAGCATCTAAACGAAGTGCGACACCTTCTCGCTTTTCATCTAAGAGATCCATTTCTCTGCATAACAACTCCTTATTGTCCAGAGTGTGCATAACATCTGACTTCTGAGTGGGAGCTACCAGTTCTGGAGGTATGACAGCCTCAGTTTTATAGGTCAGTGAAAATAGGGATTCACTAGTTGACCATCTAGGTGTAGTTCTGTATGCCAAAAGGACCTTAGGCAGTTCCTTAACCCATAAACCTTTCACTTCATCTAATTTATGCTTCATGTTATCCAAGATGACCCTGTTAGAAGCTTTAGCCTAGCCATTTCCTTGTGGGTACCTTGGAGTTGAGAACAGATGGGTACTGTGAAACTCCTCACAGAGTTCAACGACCAATCCTCCAGCGAACTATTGCCCATTATTTGAGATGATAACTTTGGGTATGCCGAACCTGCAGACAATGTTGTTCCAAATGAACTTTCTGACGTCATGTTCTCGAATGAAGATAAGGGGAACTGCTTCTATCCACTTGGTAAAGTAATTCGTCGCAACTAGTAGGAATTGGACATTGCCAGGAACAGGTGGTAGAGGTCCTACGATGTCAGTTCCCCACTGTGCAAATAGCCATGGACTGGCCAATGGGTGCAGTTCTATTGCTGGAGCATGGATTAGCGGAGCATATCGTTGACATTTTTCACATTTGCGGCCAAAAACCTGTGCATCCTTCTACATATAAGGCCAAAAGTACCCTTGCCTTAGGATCTTGAGAGCTAGTGTTCTGCCCCCAGCATGGTTGCCACAAATTCCTTCATGAACTTCTCGCATAACCTGTTTAGCGAGGTGTGGGGAGAGACATCTAAGATGAGGTCCTAAAAAGGACTTCTTGTACAGATCATCTCCAACGAAGGTGACTCTTTGTATTTTTGCAAGCAGACGCCTTGCTACATTCTTATCCTCAAGGAGTGTTCCGTCTTTGAGGTAGGGCTTATATGGATCCATCCAACTAGGAGTAATGGCCGGAACAATAGAAACTGTTGTAACTGGGATTTGAATGCTAGATTTCTCCTGGAAATCTATAGGGATAGAACGTGACTCACTATTGCCCAGCATTGAGGCAACATATGCCAAAGCATCTGTGTGCCAATTTTCAGATCGAGGTAGCTGATAGAACTGAATGCTCTCAAACTTTCCTTGGAGACCCCTTACCAGTTCCAGGTATTTGGCTATTCGTTCGTCCCGGGCCTCATACCCTCCATCAATTTGGAACACAACCAGCTGTGAGTCACTAAAAACTGTGAGGTGTGTTGGGCCCAAGTCTAGGGCCCATTGTAAGGCCAACAAGTGTCACCTCATACTCTACTTCATTGTTAGAGGCGTTCCAACAAAATTGGATGGATTTCTCCAGCCGCATATTATCGGGAGTAACTAACACAACTCCAACTCCTGCACCTTTGTCATTTGAAGATCCATCCACAAACAACCGCCATCCGGAGCTCGACTCCCATGGGTCTGGATGGGAGTTTGGAGATTTAGGCAGGATGCCATCATCGGAACTGGGAGTGGTTGAATCGTACCTAGTGTAGGTCATTGGGAAATCTCCCAAGAATTATGCTAATGCCTGACCATTCTCTGAGATTCTGGGGACGTAAATAATATCATATTCTGACAGTTGCACAGACCATTTAGCTAGCCTTCCTGACCTGTTCGGTCGTTCCAGAGCTGATCGCAATTGGTACTCTGTGATCACTCTGATGGTATGGGACTGGAAGTACGGTCGTAATTTCTCTGTGGAAAAAACAAGTGCTAAAGTGACTCTTTCGAGTTTAAGGTACCTTGTTTCTGCTGGTAGGAGCATCCAGCTCAAGAAATAGACAGGTTTTTCAACCTTCTTTTCATCCACGCGTATCAGTACCGAACTGATGTCATAGTCAGATGAACAGAGATAAAGACCCAGGACTTCTCCCTCAACAGGCTTTGAAAGTATTGGCGGTGCCCCCAGGTATGTCTTGAGTTGATCGAATGCCTTTTGGCACTCTTCTGTCCATGCGAAGGAGGTGTTCTTTCGTATTAACTGAAAGAGGGGTTTACACTTTTCTGAACTCTTGGGATGAACCTGTTTAGAGCTGCTAACGTACCTGTAACTTTTTGAACCTCTTTCATGTTTTTAGGTGAAGGCATTTCTATGAGCGCTCAGATCTGATATGGGTTCGCCTCAATCCCTCTCTTAGTTACCAGGTACCCTAAAAACTTTCCTGATGATACAGCGAAAGCACATTTCACAGGGTTAAGCTTCATGCGATATTCTCGAATAACGTTAAATGCACGTTTCAAGTGGGAGAGATGATCCCCTTGTTTCAGACTCTTGATCAGGAGATCGTCCACATACACTTCCACAATGTCGCCTATTAAACCTTCCAACATCTTGTTCACCAAATGCTGGTATGTGGCTCCTGCATTTTTCAATCCGAATGACATGACCTGATAGTAGTATAGGTCATCCTCGGTTGTGAAATTGGCATGCTTGTGCTCCTCTTCATGTAAAAGGATTTAGTTGTAGCCTGACAGCCCATCCGTGAAGGATAACAATTTGTGTCTAGCCATCGCATCCACTAACTTGTCAATTTGTGGCAGGAGGGCTGTCTTTCGGACATGCACGGTTCAGATCCATGAAGTCAATACATATTCTCCATGACCCATTCTTTTTTCTTACTAGAACAATATTAGAAATCCAGGTGGGGAAATTGATTTCCCTGATAAAATTAGCTGCCTTTAGTTTTTCAACTTCAGCTTTTACTGCCCTGGATCTGTCAGCCCCTATCCTTCTTGGTTTCTGCTTGACTACTACTGCATCATTGCGGACATTGAGCTGGTGGCATGCCACGTGGGGGTCAATTCCAGACATTTCTTCGAATGACCAAGCAAACACATCTCTATGCTCTCGGAGGAACTGTATCAGAGCTTGGCGCTTTTCAGGACTCAACAAGGTACCGATGAAAATGGTCTTTGGTGAGCTACCACCTACAATTTCCACTTCCTCTAACGGCTCCAGTGAGGGGGGATCCTGCCTCTCTTGTGAGACCAGGTCCGGGAGAGGTGGATCCAACTATAATTGCTATTTGGCGGGTCGCTCCACCTCCATTGGTTTAAAAGGGAGTAAGGACTGCTTCATCGCCAACGCATAGGATGCTTCGGCAGCCACCTAATCCCCTCTGACTGTCTCAATTGTCCCGTTATGCGGGAACTTCAGACATTGGTGATAGGTGCTAGGAACAGCTCGGAGTCTGTGCAGCCAGGTCCTGCTTAAGATCATATGATAGGGTGTGTTAGCTTGTACTACGACAAAGTTTATGATGAGAGTTACCGGACTAGTAGCTAAGGGTAGTTGGATCTCCCCAACTGTCAGAGCTTTGTCCCCACTGAATCCATATAGGTTGGAGTTGGTGGTGACCATTTCAGAGTCAGGAATTTACAGTTTTTTGAATGCGGCGTAGTATAACACATCTACTGAGCTGTCTGGATCAACCAATATGCGATGCAAATCATAATCTCCAAAAGAAAGTGTCAAAACAAGCACATCCTCATGGGGGCACTGGATGCTACAACAGTCAGCCTCAGTGAAGAGGATGGGTGGATCTTTATGGGGTACCACCTTAACCTGAGCTCCTGTAGTTAGCTCGCTGTTCATGATCCTCATTTGCTTGGCGATGCACATCTGATATCGCGCACCCTTTTTAGTGATCTGTCCACTCCATTTACTTGCTTTTCAGGCGATCATATTTATCTGGAGTCGGCCATTGAGTGGTCCAAGCACTGGGAATCCTGAATCGACGCGGTTGATCTCCTCGGGTTGCAGATCAAGGCCATTCGCTTAGATGCCACAAACTGCTTTAGATACCTCTTTCCAATCAGATCATGTTCATTTTTCAGGGTCCTGCAAGCCCTAGTCTGTGACCCTTACTCTTATGGAACTTGCACTAGGTCCTTTAGTCTGTGGTACCCAGGGAGCCTAGCTTTAGCAGAGCTGGCCATTTGAGGTAGCTCTGATTTTTTATTGTGTCTAGGACCTCATCTGGCATCTTATTCAGAGGGGCGAAGTTTCTATCCATTGAGGGAAGAACTTCTTCAGTTCCTTCCACACGTGGCTTCTTCTGTGGTTTTCCATCTGCACTACTAGCTACATTTTGGTATTGCCCTCTAGGCATTCTTCCCTTTGATGGGGATTTGGCCCTTTGGCGATTACAATTACGGTCTCTCTTCGACTTTTGAGGGGAAGTATTTCCATTCCCTTCTCGGGGAAGCCCAGGAACTAACCGATTTGTCTTTTTCGCTTCTTGACGTCTGTTCAGGACATCTTCTTCCCACCCTGCATGAGTTTCAACCCTGTCAAGGAGTTCCTCTAAATCACGGGGTGGTTTCCTGGAGAGAGATCCGAATAAGGCGTTGTTTTCATCCAACCCTTGTTTGAAAGTTATTATAGTAGTCTGTTCATCACAAGACTCTATTTGGATTGAAATTTCCATGAACCGTTGCATGTTGGATCTCAATGCCTCTCCATCCTTTTTCTTGATGTTGAATAATGCATCAATCCATTTTGGCTGATGCTTGTTGCATGAGTACCTGTCTATGAAGGTCCTAAATAGTTTTTTGAGGACCTAATCTGACACTCAGGTAATCTATGATACCACTGGAGCAAAGATCCAGACAGGGAGGCTTTGAACTCCTGACACATGACATGGTCATATCTCTCATATTGTCTCATAGTGGCACGATACCTAAACACATGATCCACTAGATCTGACTTGCCACTAAGGACACTGAACTTCGGTTGTCTGTACCCTCGGGGATATGGCTTCCTTATCACCCGTGATGCAAAAGGAGATCTGCCTGCCCCCATTATGGTAGATTGAACAAGGGAGTCTTGCATTTTTCTCCCCTTGCCTGTCATTCGATGCATCTGATAGATTAGGTCATTCTTCTCAGTTTTCCATGCACTTTCTTTGGTAGAAAGTTTCCTGTTATGAGTTCTTTTTTGGTGTCAAGGGTCGACATCGCGATCTCGGTCAGTGGAATCTGGCTATGAGGTTGTTCCTGAGTCCTCATCTGAGTTGTTGTATTCTGACATGACCACCTTCCGGAGGGTCGTCATCATCGAGATTGGTGAGTGGCTCCTTTCCAGTGGCAAACTGATACAAGTGCCTAAGTATCTATAATTCTCACTCGAGGTTGCTCCTTTGCTGTTTCAGAGCCTACACCGCCTGACTAGCCTGAACAAACTATGGGTTCGTATGGCCAGCATTCTCGCCATTTTGATGTTCCTCCTGAGCGTTATTCTTGGGACTTGCTCTGGGAACAACTGGTCCATCGGTGCTGGTCATAGGTCCTTGGGGGGTGATAAGAGCCCAAAACTGTAGTTTTAACCCTATAACAGTCATACTTTTAGACCAATTATGTGAGTAATAATTAAGAGTTAACACTGATTACGTGTTTTTATGCATTTCAGGTTTCAAAGTCCATTATGTGCAGAAATGTGCCACTTTAGCAAGATAAAGGAGCAAAGGTCGGTTACTAAGTAGTTCTATGATTAAAGGCCAAGATTCAAGAAGACAAAGCCTTCCTAAAGCCCGGTCAAAAGCTGAAAAGTCGACACGGGCAGCAACAGCAGACAAGTCAGCAGAACTTCCGAATGCCGTATCTTTGGACTCAGACCTCGGAATGGGGCCTACCTTATGTCAAAACGACTGACTCGGAAAGAGATTTCCAATGGTTCAATCCTTTATCCAATCAGAGGAGCAAAAGTGGACGAAAAGTCTGTTGAAGCCAACTGCAGTTGAAGAGGCCTTTTTGGACTGAAAGAATTGGGTTTTGGGCCTGATTCTCTGGCCCAAAACATGGCTCCAAGCCCATGCACGATTTTTGGATCTGAAAGTATAAAAACCTAAGCTTAGCTCTTTGTTAATGGTAGCTAGTTAGACCTAAACAATATAGATAATTCTAGATCTAGTTTCCAGTATTTTAATTAAGTTTTAGTTCCATTTTCAATTCTTGTTTTAGATTAAGTCTTTGAATCATTGTTCTTGATTGATTAGATAAATAAAATAGTTATTTTGTTAATTTCGATTTTGTCATCTCAGTTTATAGATCTAGTTTTAATTCTTGTTGATTATCATTTCGTAGTTTAAGTAGATTGAAACATTATTAGTCAATTTAGTTAAGTTAGAATTTTAATATGATGAGTAGTTATAATTCAATGGGAAATGATGGTTTGATGACTCAAGGCTAAAACCTCCATTAGAGGGGTTGATGAAGCTTTGATGAAAACTTAGTGGTATAGTGTAGAAACATTGTAGAATCTATTCCACTCTAGAAGGTCGTGATTCGCCATGAGAATGGGTGGACGACCTCACATGCTAGTTAGTATTTGGTAGAAATGCCATGAACACTAGGGATTAGAACTCGAAATTCTTGCCGTAAGACGCGTAAGAATCGAGATACAAGAATCTATGCTAGGTTATTAAGTTGGATTCGAGGTGGATTCAATTCCCTCTAATCCTTTATCTAGATTCAAAACAATCATATTTCTATAGCATTAAGTAGTTTAAATTCAACATAATCAATTTCATATTGTATCGTAGTATAACACCCTTCGAAAAGCTCTCATTAGACTTAAGACCGACTAATTAGATTAGAAAACATTCCATGCTAGAGCACTAGGAGTGGAACGAATTTGTTACTCCACTCTATTTCGATAGAATTGAGAGTAGAAACTTTGATAAAAATAGACACGAAAAATAGTTTTAGTTTACTTACGTTTTGAGTTCATCAATCATTTCGTAGGTAGACTATTCAATTTTATCTTTTATCAAATGGCGCCGCTGCCGGGTTAGTTGCACTTTAGCATTGTTTTCATAGTAGAATTAGTCATTTTTTAAGTCCCATTAAACCCACCCACCCTTGTTTGATTCATACTGTGGTTATCCGTTTCAGCGTTGAAAAATTCC
The DNA here is from genome assembly GCF_015680905.1 of Coptis chinensis. Taxonomy (NCBI): domain Eukaryota; kingdom Viridiplantae; phylum Streptophyta; class Magnoliopsida; order Ranunculales; family Ranunculaceae; genus Coptis; species Coptis chinensis. Next base: position 47,230,112 of record NC_141456.1, read on the forward strand.
GCGACAAAAGTACCTTTGGAAGCGCGACGGCTTATAAGGAGCGCACTGCGCCTATAGTCTGGACTACACGAGACCGACCCGCTAAGTTTCTTGGAACACGGAGCGACCGATCACGCTTCTATCGCGGCGCACTGCGCTCTAAGCAAAGTTTTTCGATTTCTACGAGGTTTGTTTGAACCCGATTTTTAAGTTTTTCAGTGTTCTAACTTGTTATTTACGAACAGCGTAAACAAGACGCTATTCATAAAGCGAAGCAAGGACTATCGGGTATTCCTTTCTTCCATACCTCGCATCTCCGGTTAGAGGTTCATACTAATATATCAAGATTGTGCGGATTGTTGTCGTGTTTAGACTTAGACTTGCATGAGATTAAGGTGCGGTGGGAGAAAAACACCGAACGTAATTAACCGTCCAACGTCAATAAACAAATCTATCGAGTATACCAATCACTACACCTCTAGCTACTATTCCACCAACCACGCGGACATAATGGGTGAAGAAAGAGAGACTCCTCTCTCCGACTTTTACAAAGCCTTGAAAGCAATAGCCCTAAATCTTGCATCGTTCTAGCAGACCCGATTGGGGATTTTTGAATTCCCCAAACATATTTAATTTGTTACCCGTTTTCCATGGTTTAGACCATGAAAACCTTATCAACACATCGTAGGATTGAACAAGTCCTTACAACATTCCATCATCCTACGGTTGGTGCGGAACAAATTAAACCGAGGGTATTCCCTTTCACCTTAGCCGGTAAAGGCGTCTTGGTTAACTGCCAAGGCCTAACTCTCACGTGGACTCGTGGGCTAAACTTGTTGTTTATTTATGGAACATTTTACCCACCCCTAAAGACGGATAAGATGCTTTCCAAGATTCATTTTTTCCGACAAAATCCTCATGAATCGTTTTCTGAGGCTTGGAATTGTTTCACCGATCTACTTATTGAGTGTCCACACCATAACCTAGCAAAAGACATGTTAGTTCGTGCCTTTTTCAAAGGACTTTAACATCACCATAAAGAATTCCTTGACATAATGAATGGGGGTAGCTTCCTAAGTAAAGGAGCCTCGGAGGCTTACAAATTTTTAGAAGATCAAACTAAACGTAATAACAATTGGGGAGATGCTTGATGATATCCCCCGCCTCTAGTTAGTTCTTCTTCAAGCGATTAAGGCTGCCGGTATGTTTGAGATGAAACCCGATCTAAAACTTAAAAATTTAATCGCATCTCTAACTAAAAAGGTTGAGGCTATTTCTGTGCAACAAAAGCCTATCCCCGTCATGAATGTTAACTCCAACCCATGTAATGTCTGTTTGAGTCCTGAGCACCCTGACTCCTATTGTCCTCTCGCCTATGAACAACAACAATTAGAGCAAGATAATGTTTACTCCATTAATAACTATCCTATTCCTAATGCCCCATGGAGACAACATCCAACTTTAGTTGGCTTAAACAATCAACAAGTTTCACCTCCGTGGTCAAATAACCAAAATGTTAGGCAAACAAACAACTATAATCAAGCTCCACCTAGGCAAGGCCGAGGGGACTAAGTCGGGGAAATTATAATAATTATAACAACCAAGTTTAAAACCACGACAAGGTTTAGCACAAGGTCAGGGTAATTATAATAGTTATAATACCAATAGAGGTATCGTTCCGGTTAACAATAGTAACTATCACAACCCACCCATAAATAATCAACGTGAGATAGTTCCAATCGCACCACCTGTGACTACTACACAATCACATCCGGATCGTATAGACGCCTTTATACAGGTTACCCAACAACTTTTCCAATCAATGACTCAATCAAACCAACCGGATATTACAATCCATAAATCGGGGCATACAACAGTTAGCCCAATAAAAGCCCAACCAAAAGGCGTGTTTCGTGACAAGCCATACCCAACCCTAAAACAACAAACCACGACCTTTGAGGTAAATGGTAATACTAGTAATGCGAAACGACAACAATAGTAGGTGACTGAATGCCATCACCACTCTCCGATTACGGGAAGAGTGGTTGATAACAAAGTAACTATGCCTATAGTTACCCCATCAAGATACTCCTACACGGATATCAAACTAGATACCAAAGTAGAAAGCTGAAGACCCTACCATTGTAGATGTACCGGTTAAACAACAAACTAAGAAACGAAAAGCCAAGGTAACACATCAAGTCGAGCCATACGCTAAATATAGAGCAAAACCACCATTCCCTCGAAGTTAGCCATGCTAACCGGGGATACAAACTTTGAGGGGATTAGGAACGTTTTCAAGAATCTAACGATAAACCTTCCTTTTCTCGAAGCTATTAAAAGCTCCCTAACCACGCTAAGTTTCTTAAAGAGTTGTGCACTACTAGGGTAATACCAACATACCTAAAGGCGCTTTTTAAGCTGAACAGTTCCCAACTTTATCGAAAATAATGGAATCGTTAAGTACAAGGACCACCGGTCGCCCCATTGTAAAATGCACCTTAGGAGATTCCTACACGGCGACCGCTTTTTATTAGACACGGGGTGAGTGTTAACTTACTCCCGTATTACTTCTATAAACAAATAGGTCTACAGAAAATGCAACCTACAAAAATAACGTTGCAATTAGCGGACAGTCAATTAAGTATCCTAAGGGTGTAGTGGAAAACGTGCTTGTTAAGGTTCGGGATTTTACTATCCTGGCTGATTTTGTTATCCTCGATACGTAAATCGCCAACGACTCAGAGATCGATCATCTTAGGGCCCTTCTTAGCAACCGCCAACGCGACTTATAAATTGCCGCGATGGTAAGATGTCCTTATCTTTTGGCCATCTTACGGTTGAGGTAAATGTTTTAAAATGATGAAACAATTACCAGATTCGATCTATAGATGGGGAGGTTAGCATGATCGAGAGCTTAGCTCAAGATTATTTTAACAACACGTTTCACGAAAATAATATGTACAAATTCCTTTCTTTTGGAACTTTAGATTTTGTAAATAACTCCTACTTAGAGGAAGTCAACACCATCCTTGAGTCCACACCAATTGTTGACACTTCGGTTGCTCCACATATTGAGTATGAAGACTTGCTACCTAAGCAAGTATTCATTATGCAAAATGAGGACCCCGGAATTTAAACATCTATTGATTTTCCTTCCCCGGTCTTAAACCCTTCCCCCGAGTTAAAATATATTCAACTTGATCCGGATGGTAGTCATCGGTAATTATATCTTCTCTGTTATCTAAGAATGAAGAGACACGTTTAATCCGGGTGATTAGGGAACATCGGTCTGCGATTGGTTGGTCCCTAGCCGACATTAAGGGAATTGACCCTAATATTTGCATTCATCGTATCCATTTGGAGGATAACGCGAAGACTTTCGCGAACCTCGGTGATACGCTTTGAACCCAGCCATGAAAGAGGTGGTTAGGGAAGAAGTCTTACGATTACTCGATGCGGGTATCATATACCCAATCTCTGATAGCGAATGGGTAAGCCCCATTCATGTAGTCCCTAAGAAATCGGGAGTTACCATGGTACGTAATGGGAAGGGTGACTATGTTGTCACATAAGGCCCTATGAAATGGAGGATCTGTATTGATTACAGACGTTTAAATGCTATGACACGAAAGGATCACTTTCCCTTACCTTTTATAGATCAAATGCTCAAACGCCTAGCTGGTCATGCTTTTTATTGTTTTCTGGATGGCTACTCAGGCTATTTTCAGATTATTATTGATATTGATGACCAAGAAAAGACTACCTTCACATGTCCCTTTGGAATGTATGCCTATAAACGAATGCCTTTTGGCCTTTGTAATGCTCCTGGAACCTTCCAGCAGTGTATGCTTCATATATTTAGTGACATGGCAGAGCGCTTTATGGAAGTTTTCATGGATGATTTTTCTATCTATGGAAACTCCTTCATTGATCGTTTGTCTAACTTTGTCTAAGGTTTTGACACGGTGTGAAGAAAAGAGCCTCGCTTTTAAACTGGGAAAAGTGTCATTTCATGGTGAAAAGGGCATAGTACTAGGTCACATTGTATCTAGTGATGGCATCGAAGTAGATAAGGCCAAACTAGATAAGATAGCGACTCTACCTAAACCACGGACAGTCCGTGATATTAGAGCCTTTCTAGGCCATGCAGGTTTTTATAGGCAGTTTATTAAAGACTTCTCGAAAATAGCTAGGCCGTTAACTAATCTGCTTTTGAAGGATGTAATCTTTGATTTTAATTTTAACTGTAAGAAGGCTTTTGAAACTTTAAAAGCCGCCCTAACCTCTGCACCAATTATACAGCCTCCCGATTGGTCTAAACCTTTCGAACTCATGTGTGATGCTAGTGATTATGCAGTTGGTGCAGTCTTGGGACAAAAACTAGATAATAAGTCCATTGTTATTTATTATGTTAGTAAAACCTTAAACGATGCTCAACGGAATTATTCAACTACAGAAAAATAATTCTTAGTTGTCATTTATGCTTTAGATAAGTTTCGTCCTTATTTGGTTGGTTCTAAAACTTTAGTTTACACGGACCATGCAGCCCTTAAGTACCTTTTTGCAAAGAAGGATGCTAAGCAGAGATTAATCCGATGGATCCTTCTCCTGCAAGAGTTCACATTAGAAATAAAGGACAAAAGAGGGGTCGAAAACGTAATTGCCGACCACTTATCTCGACTCACAAACGACGATCAAAGTGATTCTGAGTCCATACCAGACTATTTTCCTGATGAGCATCTGTATGCGATTTTTTCAGCACCATGGTATGCTGACATTGTAAATTATTTAGCGGCTGATGTTATGCCTTATAATTGGTCAAGAAATGAACGTAAGAAGTTCTTGGCCAGAGTTAAGTTATACTACTTTGGGATGAGCCATACCTTTTTAAGTATTGTGCGGATCAGATTATTCGTCGTTGTATTCCCCAGTGGGAATACAATGAAGTTCTATCATTCTGCCATGACAAAGAGTGTGGTGGCCATTTTAGTGGGATGAAAACAACCGCTAAAGTGCTTCAATGTGGTTTTTATTGGCCTACCCTTTTTAAAGATGCCCAAGTGCATTGCAAGACGTGTATTCGTTGCCAACAACTTGGGCGAATCACGAAGCATAATATGATGCCATTAAATCCAATCTTGATAGTAGAAATTTTTGACGTTTGGGGCATTGATTTCATGGGTCCTTTCCCTATTTCCCACGGTTTCATTTATATTCTAGTTGTCATGGACTACGTGTCTAAATGGATAGAGGCCCTAGCTTGCCGTAGCAATGACCATAAGACCGTTGTATTTTTTATTAAAGAATATATTTTCTATCGGTTTGGCATTCCTAAAGCCATCATTAGTGATGGTGGAACACATTTTTGCAACAGAGTTGTTGCATCCCTAGTGAAAAAGTATGGAGTTACACACAAAGTAGCAACTCCGTATCATCCACAAACTAGCGGACAAGTAGAAGTTTCTAATAGGGAAATCAAAAAGATTTTAGAAACAACTGTAAACCCTGATAGGAAAGACTGGTCGAAGCGTCTATCGGATGCCTTATGGGCGTATAGAACTGCTTTCAAAACTCCTATAGGTATGTCTCCCTTTAGACTTGTATTTGGGAAACCATGTCATTTGCCCGTTGAATTAGAGCACCGTGCTCTGTGGGCTATAAAAAGCCTTAACTTCAATATTGATGAGGCGGGTGTCAAACGCAAGTTGCAATTGAATGAGCTTGAAGAAATCCGTAGCGATTCTTACGATCTCGCGAAGGATTATAAAGCTAACATGAAACGTGTTCATGATAAGCAAATCTTGCGCAAAGAGTTTGTAGTCAGTCAAAAGGTCTTGCTTTACAACTCCCGCCTACATATTTCCGTGGAAACTAAAAACTTCGTTGGTCCGGTCCTTTTACAGTTCTTGAAGTCACCCACTACGGGGCAATCACCTTGGTAAATCCCAATGACAACAGTACCTTTCAAGTTAATGGTCAACGGTTAAAACATTTTCACGAACCACGTCCCACGATGTAGATGAAGTCCTTTTACAGGACCCTGGCTATGAGGATTGACCTTTGTCATTGGTGTACTTCCTTTCACTTCCATATAGTGGTAAGTGCACCATTCAGGTAACCGGGCCCTCCCTATGGAGTGTGTGGCTGTAAGTACCGGATCCTAAGTCCACGGTTAACATAATTCACGTTTTCCACTTTTGCATGTTTTCTCGGTTTTTGAGTCATGTTCCTCTAAGGGGTGAATTATGTATTTATTGTTTTTCGTTTTTTTTATAATAAACTAATAAATAACTAAATAAATAAAATAAATAATAATAAAAAATTCTTAATCATAGAAATAGTAATCCAACAAGTCTTGGGAATCTAACTTTAAACGACCCACGTTAGAACAAATTTTGTGTTTAAAAATTTGTTTAGGGGTGGGCAATCGGTCTTTCCATCTGGATTGCTCGAACTTTCCGTTTGTGTTGCTTAGGCCCATTACTTGTAGTTCAATTGGGTTGACGTAATCTTAACTTAGATTTCCTTCGTTCACATAACTTACGTCACACACGCACTTCGAGGCATTTTTCCACCATTTTATACGTCACCCATGGTTGGAATTGAGTGTTTTATGGATCATTGGATTGGAAATTCTCTACTGATAATTTCCATAACTCATTCGCCAAAATCGTGCCAGTAACGAAGCGGCAAATTGAGTTTGAAATTGCGCAAAAAATCGGAAAATTTCAGAATTCATACTGGGCTTGGGCCCAAACCGCACGCACGTTTGTGCGTCTCCTTCCTTCCCAAAAACAAACGCACGATTTCTTTCTTTCCCTTTCAATCCCACCGGTTACAAAGTTAAATCAAACCTTGAACACCAAAATAAAAAAAAATAGAGAGAGAGAAGGAAACCTAACTACACCCACACCAACATAATTAAATCCAACTAAAATCTTCTTTAAACCATTAATACCACCACCCCAAACTCCAAAACCGCCACCAATCCAAGTAACCACCGCCACCACCGTTGTTTTAGTTGTTTTTCTTCAATCTCGCCTCCCCCACAGTCCACAAAACCATTAGTTGTCTCAGAAACTTCAATGTTGCTACGATGAAGAATTTTGCCGGAGCACGCGTTTGAGTCCGACAGCTTCGCGTCATTTTACGACGTGGAGATGATTAGGAGGCATTGGAATGGACTGTGGTACTCGACTGAGGAGTTCTATCACCATGATTTGGTAGAACAATTTTATAAAAAGCGAGAATTGGAGGGGAATAGGATTTTCATAAAGGTAGCAGGAGCGAGGAGGGAAGTAACGAGACAGTTGTTGGCTGAACTGTTAGGAATTACGCTTGAAAGCAACCTGGTAATGACAATTCAGGAATCCTAGTATACTGGAGTTCCTACTTTGATGAAGGATACTGTCGTGGAGGGTGAATACAATCTGACATCTCATTGCGTCCGCCCGATCGACCACGAGAACCAATCAATCGGGGCCGTAGCTTCGATTGGATTGGTAGGAACGCCCGGGAAAGACAAAGTCGATGATATCGGCCTGCAATGTCCGCGACGTTCTCTGGATTTTGCAAACAAATAAGTATAATTTATGCATCATTGATTTAATGTTTAATGTGATTCGAGGAGTGGGGAAGAGCTTGGGCCTCTTCCTATATATTGATCACTAAGATCATGCTCTCCTTTAGAGCGCCGCAAGATCTACTCCTATTAAGATCAAATTGCATTCTAATGCAAGTATCTATCTGGATTGCATCCAAGAGACTTGGCCGTTGTCGAGGAAAAAAATGGATGAGTCGAGGAGGATGAAAGGGAGGATATGACATGTCCGGATGACGATGCATTAGATAAATGTAGTTCTAATTTAGACGCGATGCAAGTATTACAAAACTGCCTTGCGTTGCGTTTATGGTATTTGTGAAGATATCCGAGATAGACAGATTGTAATTCGAAAGAAGCAAACGAACCTTCAGACGAGACTTGAAATGCTCGAAGGGGTTCAGGACGATATCCTGTCTAACATGGAGACTATCCACCAGCATCAACAAGCCCGATTATCGCGACGCGCCTTCGGTGAGATGGAAGCACAACGCTTGTTCCGAATAGAGATGTTACAACGCATGCCACCAGTGGAGGAATCGGTTTCAGCCGAGTCCGACAGGCTTGAGCGTCGTCGCCGAAGGACAGATGGTTCAAGCCATTCTCCATCCCAGGGCCAATCTCCATATCAGGGTCCATCTTCATCACATGACTAGGTGTTCACCATCAGTTGTGTTCGCTGTTATTTCATAGTTTTGATTGTTTTATTAGTTGAAATTTAATTAAGTAGTTAAATTTAAATATTAATGTGTTTGTTTTATGTTGTTTGGATTTAAATTTTATTTTTAATATAATTGGTTAATTTCGAATCTTGCTTGTTTTATCATTAATCCCACCTTCCGACTTGTTTGGGGGTGATAATATTTATACCGAGCATAATTAATTTATATGATCATCCGCGGTAAAGTAGTCTTGAAGGAAAGGTTGATAATTTGGCGATATCGGCATATCTATGATTTGTGTGGTGGTAGCATGAAATGTAGGAGAGTTTAGAAGTTACTATTCTAAATCCATTATGAAAGATACCAGGATTTTTAGAAAATCGAAAATGGTTTGTTTCGTTTTTGGGTTTGGATTTTTCTATTTCGAAAATTGCCTTAACACAATTTGGGAACTTGCCGATTCGTTTTGGAAGCTCAAAACCTATTTAAACTCCCTTCATTCTACACTAACAAACCACACTACACCCCACCATTATCCCATGACCTTTCACTCCAAGGTTTTCCTTCTTTTTCTTCCAAATTTCTGTTTTCAAGAAGATTTACGGCGCTGCGCCACTGTACACTTTCCCAAATTTTAGTCAGAGCACGACCCGCACCCAAAACACTGTAATTCTAAAACCCACGAAGCAACCGGCGCCCTATGTGGCCACCAGCGCCCCCGCCTTCGATTAACGGGAAATTCCAATTTTCAGAGGGTCAGTCCAGGATTTTTTGGAACTGTTCAAAGAGTAGTTAAGATGACATCTCCTATAGTCATACCTGAACAGTCTTTCGAAGATATGTTGGGCACCGAGACCTATGGACATTGGTTCCGACACAGGATCCTGCAGTTAGGATGGCGTCATCTACTGGTAAGTGATGACGATTCATATTCACCACAGCTTACTGCTTATTTCTACAACCATGTTAAATTCTATTGTAATCAGGATGGAGAACAAGAATTCTCCGTCGTAGTCGAAGACACGACACATCAATTCGATAAAAATGTGGTCGCTTTAGTTTCAGGATTACCAATACCTGATCCTGTTCACACATTGGCATATATGACCGATAATGCATATCTTTATGATTATACATATTTCCATGAGTATTATGGGGGAGAGGTATTTCGAGTAATGGACCAGGGGTGATATAGCATTGCCCTTGGTAGCCTTTCCCTAAACGTAGGCACCACCATATTATTCATCGATGAATATTTTTTGGGGAATGGCGGTTCATTTTCGCAAAAGCGATCTGCTGGGGTGACATTTTCCTCGCTTTAGTTGAGGGGCGTCGCCCGATATGACATTCGAAGTTTTAGTCGCTAGTCTTAAGAGAGCCCAAACCATGAGGTAAGTATCTTCTTATGCCTGTGTTGGTAAGCCGCATCATGCGTAGTTGTTTACATGTATTCTGTGCACAATTCACAGATTGGAAAAGGGTTGAAGTCATGAGACCCACTAATTAGGTGGTTCGCTCATTGCGAATAATGACTTGGCGGGATGGCGGTGCGCGGCCTCAATTGGTCGCCCGTACATCCCATCGGACATAATAACACTTAACAGGTTAGCATTAGTAGATGATAAATGGCGGCAAGCATGGCAAATTATAATAGAATGGCAGGATGCGAAGGAACCTCGTCTCATTAACGAGGAGGAAGATGTTTAAGCGGGAGATAAGGTAAGTTTTTAGTTTTGTTAGTGTCGTTTTATGTCCCAAGCAATTTAATTCGGTTAACCCCATAATGGGTGGAACTCTTATAGAGTTGCGTCGGTTTTATTTCCTATATTAATGCGTTCTAACTTTGTTTTGCGGATGTTCCGAATTTCACACGTTTCAATGGTATTTTTCCTACCCTCTTTATTTACAATACTTTGAGGACAAAGCATGCTTCTTGTTTGGGGGGGGGGGGCATAGAAACACGTGTAATTAAGGCATCTGTTAGGATATAGATATGTATAATATGCATTTGTTTTCTAGTTAAAGTTTCAAAAAATTTCAAAAAATATAAATAAATAAGTTTATGCTATACACTTAGGAATATTGGTATTGTTTTCTTTCTCTATGCTATTAACAATCTAGAAGTCTCACGTAGCTTTTGCATCAGAATAATTGTTAGAAACTTAGGTTAATATGTAGGTAATAATCTTTGCATCTATCTATAAATATATTACATGAGTATCTATGATTGTTAGCGATAAAGTTGAAATCTAGGCTAGAGTACTTATTCTACAAATCCTGTGAGAATATAGCCTAAAGCCTTATATGAGCGAAACATTTGAGAAATGACACAAGGGAAAAGTAAAATCCGGATAGAGAAATCACACGTCCACTTGCTTGATCACTATGCCATATCCTAAGCGAGAATTTAGGCCCTCTTTGGATCGATATAGTCAGAAATTCAAACCTATGAATTATTTTTCGCTAGTCGCCCCTCTGAGCCTTTCTTTAGCCTTTCATAACCCACAAATCCTTTACCCTGTTATAAAAACAAAACAAAAATAAAAAAAAATAATAATAATAAAAAATCAACCTACCCAATCTAGAATAAGTCTGAGAATAGAATGAGGAAGAAAGAAGAAGAGAAAAACCAGTGTAAACAAAAGTTAGTTAATTGCTTCAGAAAATAAAGAAAAGGAGTTTCCATCCAAAGAAAAGAAAAAAAAAATAGAATAAAAGGAGTTAAAAGCCAAAGAAAAAGAAAAAAATATGGCTAAGGATGGAAACAAAGTGTAGAAGCAAAAGTAAATAACAAGGTTTTCTCTAAGTTACATAATATGAAGACTCTACTATCTCAGACTTGTCCTATTGAATATCCATTTCCTTCCTTCTTAAACCATCTCCTAATCCCCGTAACACCTAATAAGTGTGATAGTAAGTGGCAGATGTGTTTGATCGACTCCGACTTCCTTGTTGTCATTGATTTGTAAAGTGTGTAAAGTGTGCTTGTTTACCTTTGGAGTAGCTTAAACTTGATTAAAAAAAATCAGAGTGGTTTTCATCTTGACATTTATGTGAGGACCTACTTAATATTCGTATTACTCATAGTTTTGCTAGGCATTTCATGGTATTACTCATAGTACTTATATTCACATCATAAATGATTGATTATTATGCATATATTAGCTTAGGTTTTTGACTTGGTTATTCTTATTCATTTGCTAGTGAGATGTATAGATAGTTGGGACATGAATGAGGAAAACAATAGTTTTATTTCTTAGTCGTTGTAGTATAGTTGAAGTTTGTGAGTACCTTCACTGGAAAACTCTCATGAGGCTATAACTCGTCCACTAGGGAATTCCTAGTGGTTTAAGGCCTTGTTGCATATGGTCAATGCAATCGCACTCAGCGAAACGAGAGTAGATAAAACTCTATTTTTGGTCACTTATTCTAATTTCTCATCTTTTCTTGAGGACAAGAAAAATGCTGTTTGGGGGTGGTTTGATAAGAGCCCAAAACTGTAGTTTTAACCATCAGAATATCATACTTTTTAGACCAATTATGTGAGTAATAATTAAGAGTTAACACCGATTCGTGTTTTTATTCATTTCAGGTTTGAGTCCATTATGTGCAGAAATGTGCCACTTTAGCGAGATAAAGGAGCAAAGGTCGGTTACTAAGTAGTTGCATGATTAAAGGCCAAGATTCAAGAAGACAAAGCCTTCCTAAAGCCCGGTCAAAAGCTGAAAAGTCGACCGCGGCAAAGAATAAAGACACACAAGTCGTGAGAACTTCGAAAGTCGTATCTTTGGACTCAGACCTCGGAATGGGGCCTACCTTATGTCAAAACGACCGGCTCGGAAAGAGCTTTCCAATGGTCTAAGCATTGACCCAATCAGAGGAGCAAAACTGGACAAAAAGTCTGTTGAAGCCAACTGCAGCTGAAGAGGCCTTTTTGGACTGAAAGAATTGGGTTTTGGGCCTGATTCTCTGGCCCAAAACATGGCTCCAAGCCCATGCACGATTTTTGGATCTGAAAGTATAAAAACCAAAGCTTAGCTCTTTGTTAATGGTAGCTAGTTAGACCTAAACAATATAGATAATTCTAGATCTAGTTTCCAGTATTTTAATTAAGTTTTAGTTCCATTTTCAATTCTTATTTTAGATTAAGTCTTTGAATCATTGTTCTTGATTGATTAGATAAATAAAATAGTTATTTTGTTAATTTCGATTTTGTCATCTCAGTTTATAGATCTAGTTTTAATTCTTGTTGATTATCATTTGGTAGTTTAAGTAGATTGAAACATTGTTAGTCAATTTAATTAAGTTAGAATTTTAATATGATGAGTAGTTATAATTCAATGGGAAATGATGGTTTGATGACTCAAGGCTAAAACCTCCATTAGAGGGGTTGATGAAGCTTTGATGAAAACTTAGTGGTATAGTGTAGAAACATTGTAGAATCTATTCCACTCTAGAAGGTCGTGATTAAGCCATGAGAATGGGTGGGCGACCTCACATGCTAGTTAGTATTTGGTAGAAATGCCATGAACACTAGGGATTAGAACTCGAAATTCTTGCCGTGAAGAGCGTAAGAATCGAGATACAAGAATCTATGCTAGGTTATTAAGTTGGATTCGAGGTGGATTCAATTCCCCTCTAATCCTTTATCTAGATTCAAAACAATCATATTTCCATAGCATTAAGTAGTTTAAATTCAACATAATCAATTTCATATTGTATCGTAGTATAACACCCTTCGTAAAGCTCTCATTAGACTTAAGACCGACTAATTAGATTAGAAAACATTCCATGCTAGAGCACTAGGAGTGGAACGAATTTGTTACTCCACTCTATTTCGATAGAATTGAGAGTAGAAACTTTGATAAAAATAGACACGAAAATAGTTTTAGTTTACTTACGTTTTGAGTTCATCGATCATTTCGTAGGTAGACTATTCAATTTTATCTTTTATCAGGGGGGATCATTCACATCTTGACGATCGATGCATCTCGTGCATGTCTTCTCTGATGGCGATGTTGCACGTGTTAGCGCCACCCTTTGTTTTCTTTGCTCATGTCATCACAACAGTAAGAGTTTTTAGAATAAATCAATCATTTGCAAAGAATATTTACCTGCTTTCGTCCCCACAGATGGCGCCAAAAGATGTTGGGGAATTTTCGAGTATCCCCTGATCTTCCTCTGTGCCTTGTGATCTGGAAGCCTTTGCTAGATAGAGAAGGGATGAGATGATGGTGAGTTCAGGGTTGAACCATCTGACGGCTGCCTACATAACTCCTTTGTTATATTGGAGAATCAAACCCTATTTTACGTAGTTCTTAAGAGCGAATCCCTATTGTTTATATAGGAAGGGCGACGAGAGTCCTAGGGTTAGGGCTGTCTTCACCGCTTGTGAGTTCCTTTCCACCTTTAGACTCTACCTTCCTATTAGGATTCCTCTTCTTATGGAAGTCTTAATTTATACCATATCTTATGAGAGGTAAGTTTCCTTGTTGGTCATAATGTCCCATCGTGTATAGGAAGATTATATCTAAAAGGTAACTCCTAAGATATGTCTTCACGATTCCTTCCTTATCATCAAAGATCGCCATCTTCAGTTTCCTTCTGTTAAAGAACTGTTTATATTAGTTCCTAACGACTGGGGTAACTGTTATGTTTGAAGGCGGTCAGTCATGTGCCTGGCACATGCCCACTAAACACTCGTGCTAAGCATGAGATTACTTATTCACAAAACTGATCCGATGGTCCTCGTCTCATTTTGGACATCTATAGTCTTAGGTTATTCCCCATACACGTGTCGTCTATTCAGTGACGGAAAATCCCCTACATCCACTGTTACCCATCTTTATCTCACCAAATTCACCACAGTTGTAGGTAGTGAAGAAACCCCTGTTCGGTGTGACGTGATAGGACACTCCTGTATCTATCACCCACTCTGTATCCTAGCATGAGGTACTAACACAACACTTACCACAATATGACACAATTCCCAGTAGACCATCGTTTACTAGTGTGGTAGTATCTCAGCATGTGCTTCCGTTCCTCTTTACCATATTTTCATGTACACAGTTATTCTTCTCATCCCTCTTCAGTGTTCTACACTCATATCTGAAGTGACCCTTGGTAACACAATAGTAACATTGTCTTTCTGCCTTTTGAGTTTTAGTATCACCCATAGATTTGCTTCTATCATCTCCTTTAGAATGAGATGGTTTTCTACTTTTACCTCTCCCCTGCTTCTCTGTGACAATGATCTCTGAGTGGGAGGAGCTGCTTCGTGAACCCCTTTTTGTCTCCTTATTCAACAATGCCCCAGTAGCTATCTTCATGGAAATGATTCCTTCCTTAGCGGCTCCGCTAAGAGAAACTGCTAAAGTCTCCCAATTATCAGGTAGAGAATTCAATAGTAACAAAGCCTCAACTCTGTCACCCATATCAATCTTCATCAAATGCAACTGATTGATGGTATTTTGTACTTCATTAAGATGCTCATACATTGAAGAACCTTCTTTGTACCTTGTGTTAGCAAACTTCTTAATGAGTAGTACCTTGTTTTCGGCCGACTTCCTCTCATAGAGGTCTTCGAGTTTCTTCCATAAGCCAAAAGCGATAGTCTCTTGGGATACATGGTGAAAAACACTATCGTCAATCCATTGTCGAATGTACCTAATAGCTTTTCTGTCAAGCTTGCTCCACTTAGCCGCGGCTATTACATCTAGTTTTACTCCTCCATTTTCAATGGGTTGTGCCATGTTCTTGCAATAAAGCAAGCCTTCCATCTTGGCTTTCCAAATAGTATAGTTACCTCTATTTAGACTAGTCATGCGAGTGTGTACATAATGCTCCATCTCAACAAGCTATTTCAACTCAACCCTCCTCTCAAGAATTTTATCAAACACCTTCCGAGCAAGATTTGGATAATAATATTTGTGATTAATCTAACCTAGCTCTGATACCACTTGTTGGGGAAAATGATACCAATCGATCCCCACTAAGATAGCTTGCACTTGGACAATCTACTACTCCAAAAAAAATCTAAACTTTCACTACAACCAACAACTAACTCAACTTCCTAAGCAATCAACAACTATCATAAACAATAATAATAAAGCAAAGAAAGTAAAGCATACCACAACACAAGATGTAACGTGGTTCAGCAAATGATACCTACTACCACAAGAGCAAATCCTTTTATAAGTGTGGGAAGGAAGATTACAATCACTCCTCTCAAGTCTTTCAAAACTTACTAGATCACTTCTCTCTCGTTACAAACTTTTTCTCTTTACAGGAGTTTTCTCTCAATTTTGGTTGCTCTCAAAATTGGGTTTCTCTCTAAGACCTGGTTTTCCAAAATCCGAAACTCTTCTATTTATATTGGGGTGAAATATCAGCGTAAAAACACGATCTCGATTTTCTGGCAAAATATCGGAACCCAGTATGAATAGGCATGGGCGCGGGAGCGCTCTGGGCAAGGCCAACTCGAGCACATGCGCGCCCTTTTCTATTTCCACTTTTCCCAAACTTCCAGTAGACATGTTTCGTGAAAGATTGAAAAAAAACTATCTTCTTTTTCAAGAAGCAAAGCGAAGCATGCTTTTGGGCAAAGGCCAATCTGGCCTTGGCTCTAACTTCTTCTTCACACGAACAACACTTCTTCATGCCACATGGTGAGGGACTCACACCCGACACAATGTACGCCTTCAATTTTAGGGGCACGTCTAAGTTTCCCTTGAGCTCCCTATTCATTTAAAATCAATATATCCTTTGGGTACATAAAAGCTTTAGACAAGTGCGAAGAGCAATAATGAATGTGTCTTCTAACCTGTCTGTATCATTTGCTAATGTCTGGCTTGAGTGCTTCCAAATGGTGGTAATGCTACCAATCACTGCTGAGCATGACAACTATTTTGTAAGAGGTTGCAGTGCTTAATTAGATAGATTGATTGCCTCATTAAGACTGGTAAAGGACTAAAGGTGCCTTGCATTTTGAACTTTTGTCTAATCCAACTCCATAATTGACCAGAGAATGAGCAATCCCATATAAGATGAGTTAATGTCTCTTCATTACTGCAGCAAAGTCGACAAAAAGAAGCCAACTTAATACTATGTAAAGTATGTAAAGTATCCCATGTTTTTATAAGTGTGGATACGTAATTAATAGTTGCTGTTATCGAGTAGCTTGACACCCAAGTAAGTCAAGTATAAATATATGAACTAAGGTGCAGAGAAATAACTCTCTAACCCTAATCTCCCAACCTCCACTCTTCTCATTCTTGGTTTCCCTATTACAATCATGTTCAAACTCTCATAGCATCACCACTAACATGGTATCAAAGTATTAGGTTCAAATCTAAGTTTAGTGATATGCTAGGAGAGGTAACCCCCAAAATAAGTATACAAAACAAAAATCAATTCTTTTTCAGTTTTCAGTATAGTATTCAATTCAAGTTTTAATCTTTCTCACAAGAAATTTTCGCTGGTGTTTAAACTTTGTTTGAAGAATGCTAGGAGAGAGATCCGAAGTTTCTCAGTATTGATTTCTTAGTATTGTTTCTCTTCCGCAATCTCTGTATTCCACCATCTCTTTGTCTCAGTATTGATAACGGGGTGCACGTCCTATTCAAGTAAGTTTTTTTTCAGAGGGGAGAAACCTCTTTGTATCTCGCAATTTCTGGTTTCGTAATGTTGTAGAGGCACACACCCTCTTAAGTGCCTTCGTCAAAGGGTGCACACCCCTCCCTCTTTAGAAGTATTTGAAGTTTATCTCTATGGTTCGAAGTGATATAGGGGCGCCCACCCTCTTCAGTGCCTTCGTCAAGCTGGTGCATGCCCTCTCTAGAGTATCTCGCGAATCTTTCTCTGTTTCTAGTACTGTTTCAGAAGTTCTCCACCTTGGTATCTTGATTGGAGGCTTCTGTTTCATCTTGGTTTTCTCGAGAACTTGCACATTTTAGAAACTTTATTGCATTCGTTGGGTTTCTTGATTGAAAGTATTGGTTCGCTTCCGCAGTTGGGGTATGGTGAAAATAGGGAGATATGAGGTCGTTAAGTAATTTCAAGTATTGTTGGTATGTCAAATTTGAGGAATATAAAGTTTGAAGTCAGTCTTGTTATGGATGTTTGAGTTTCTAGCTTCTGCGTAGTTGGTATTGATGACCAAAGTGATTGTTATATGTTTCAAGTTGTTTGTTTGAAGTATTATAGGGGCACATGACCTCTATCTCGCGAGGAATTATTCTTTCTATCTTCCTCTGTTTCTGATATTGTTCTAGGAGTTCGCAGTCATAACAAGGAGTCCGACCCACCCTCTAACCTCTACAGTCAGTATTCCTATTTTTTTAAAGTTTGAAGTTGTTCCAAGAACTAATGAATTCGGTACTACACCTGTATCTTATCATGATGAATAAGGATGGAGGAACAAGATGCATAAGGATATTTGATACATGTTATGTTAGAATTTTTTTTGAGTATTGTAGTATGAAGTTTTGTTCTTTGAAGTAGGCATTGGTTGATCATTGGTCGTATAACTTCGTCTTTTCTTTGTTCTTTGAAGTGGGTATTGGTTGGTTGTATAATTTCAAGTTTTAAGTTTAGTATTGGTGGGATGGCCAGTTTATTTATTGGGTTGGTATTTGGTCTCCTCTATTTTCAGTTCAAGTCGGAATAGACAAGCCTCTGTATATTCCAACTCAGACTTGTATATTCCAACTTGTGGGGGAGAATATGGAGATATAAGAACATTGAGTAGTATATGAGGCACGACAAATATGGAGACATATGTGGAAGAGTATGAGATCCATATTCGTATGAGATAATGATATCCCCACCATTCAGTATATTATTCAGGCAGCAGTCAAGCCTAAACTACACGTATGTTTTAGGTAGTAGTCACGCCTAAACTGGACATATATTTCAGGTAGCAGTCAAGCCTAAACTGCACGTATGTTTCAGGTAGCAATCAAGTTTTAACTGCACCAGTAACAGGTAGCAGTCAAACCTAAACTGCACTCATTAGTATCTAGGTAGCAGTCAAGCCTAAAATGCACTCATCAGTATTCAGGTAGCAATCAAGTTTTAACTGGACCAGCATTCAGTATTCAAGACTACCCATAATAGAATTTTGTTGACGGCAACAGTGATATTAATAGTAGCAGCCAAGAAGCGCACATCAAATCAGTGTTATTGTTTTCAATTTATATTATGACAGCCATAACAGCGAATGGAGTGAGTAGTAGCCAAGCAGCGCGCCACTAAACCGGTGTTATGGTTTCAGTTTGTGATTGTGGTACACCTTCTGTATTCAGGTTAGGCCATTGCCTACACTGACCGTTTCACTTTCTAGAACGTCTCAAGAGTTGTTCGAGTTCTTCAACTAAAGATAGTTTTATGCAAAAGGGGTAGTAGTATTCTTATATTTTAGTTTTGCAATCCAAGCTGTAATTTGCATAGTTTGCGTAATTATAGCTTGAAGGGGAGTGTTAAAGTATGTAAAGTATCCCACATTTCTATAAGTGTCGATACGTAATTAGTAGTTGTTGTTTTTGAGTAGCTTGACATCCAAGTAAGTCAAGTATAAATATATGAACTAATTAAGGTGTATAGAAATAACTCTCTAACCCTATTCGATCTCCCAACCTCCACTCTTCTTCAATCTTCTCCTTCTTGATTTCCCTATTACAATCATGTTCAAGCTCCCCTAGCATCACCACTAACAATAATTTACCAGAGAATGAGCAATCCCAAATAAGATGAGTTAATGTCTCTTCATTACTGCAGCAAAGTCGACAAAAAGAAGCCAACTTAATGCCCCTCTTTTTTATACTAATTGGAATTAATGTTCATGGCAAAAACTAGGCGCATCAATAACCCCAGACTAAAAAAAGTAAAGATCAACTGAAAAAAGTCTAAAATATAACAACAAATTGGAATTGAAATTAAGGGTTAGGAACCCATGCTTGCATCATAGACATTTTGGATCTTTAAGTTTGATGGTTATGCCTTTCATTTGTGGCAACATTGGGATTTATGGCTGATCAAATAAGAACTCCAGTGTGCCTACTGTGATGTCAGGATTTTCATATGATGTTTAATTTCTCTAATTAGCGGAGGATGCTTTAAACAAGCATTATTTTTTTCTCTTAAATATGCTCGTTTCTTGAAACCACCGTATTAAATATGTCTTTCTTTTTGTGACTATTTCACACTTCCAGGAGCTAGACAACAACAAGCCAAGCAATGCTGTTTAGGGCAATGGTGTCAAGTCCTAATGAGAAAGCAAGTCTATCCGCAGTTGAGATGACGGATCAGATGGAACAATTCACTCACATCATGTAACAAAAAATTTTGTCACAAAAAGATTTTCAGTACTTAGTGTTGGGATTACTTTAATCCTACATCTTTAACATGCTAATCTATTATTGATCAAAAAAGAAATTAAAATAAAAATACCTTCAAAGCCACCGGAATTGGAGATTGACAGTAAATAGAAACTTTCCAAAGCTGAATCCAAGTCACTTAGTCTTCAGCCTTCTAGTAGTATTCACCACACAACACACCATAAAACACTTTTGTTTTACTCCTACTTTTAGTTGTACTTTTCTTGGAAAAACTAATGGTCCCTTTCTCCAAAAAGTCATTATCTTATATAGAGAAACTTTGAGAATACGTGTGTGTAGTGGGATCCAATTAGGATTCCAAGTCTTATCTTAAGAGGACAAGTCCTTGTTATACAAGTACTTGTACTTGATATATTAAAACACTTTTAATATATATCTCTTTAATATAAAAGTGCCCATTAACAAATCCATATTTATAATAAAGCCCTTGGAACTTTCAAGAAAGTCCTTTCCTACCATTAATTATATCTAAGTCCCTCCACCTTATTTGTATTCACAATTAGACCATTGGGAATTTGTTCTTCACTGTCACACCCATGCCTAATTGACCCAATTTGACATTTAACATTAATTGAGCATTAAGAAACTATTTCTTATACCGGCCGGGTTTGAGCTCAATTAGTTATGTCACAATTTCCTAATACATAACTCCGTAGAGTGGTGGATCCTTTATTAGAATTCGTGATTCAAGACGTCCTACATTCATTACCCAAAACGTCAAGTTTAGTCTATGAATAGACATTACTTTTTAACGTCTCAAAGTAATAAATTTGAGACACAATTTTCATAATTCCTCAAGTCTAGGGATTAATTGGTAGAGTGAGATTTGCACATTATCCTTAACAGCGAATTTATAGAGTGTTCTCACTTTGATCCCCTCAGTGTCAGTCATGTGACTACACCAATATACAAACTTAGAGTCATACTTAAATGATTGAGATATCATCATCCTATCATATAACAGTTATGTATATTATAGTTTTATAAGTGAAGCGTTCGACTTCACCCCTAACTGTGAGTATTCTAAATAAATGGATACAATCAAATCTTCCGCACATGACTCTTCATATGCTTGATTGTTCTAATTCTATTACCTATGGAACTTACGGTTTCATCATATGATATTAGTTCACCCATATGTATGATAATAAGATTCGTGTATTTAATTAAACATCATCATGTATAATCAATAAATGTTCATTGGCTTTGTAAAGGCCAAATATCCCAACACTTGGATTACTCCATAATTGACAATGATGAGACGCTGGATGATAACTGGTTTAGGGAAGCCAATCATGATGCTTAAGAGAAGTACTTTACAGACGATTAAGAAAAGGAGTAGCAATTTACCCTTCAGATTTTACTTATTGCTTAGGATCTTCCACCATCAATTTAGGATGTGATACAAATTTAGCTCATCCATATACCAATCTTACCAAATAAATTTCTTCCTTCATTAATATTGGTTCAACATAATGTTGGTTGGAGAAAAACCGCTAGTATGGGTAGCTTGAAACACTTCTCTGTTTTTGGCTTTCATTTTCCAATAAAGAACAAAGAAATATGATGCCAAAACCAAAAACATGGCGACACTGAGTGTGATTGCTATTTTGAAAGCAAGAGGCCATCCTTGTTTTGCAGTATCTTCAATTTGACACTTCGGAAGTTTCAGTTCTTGAACACCCCCACAAAGCTTGAAATTTCCAGCAACTGTAGTCGAACTTGTGTTTCTAAAGATACCGTTTATTGGTACCTCACCTACAAACTTGTTGAAGGACAGATTCAATCTCTGGAGATATTGAAAGCTCTCCAAATATGTTGGAATCTGACCAGAAAAGTTGTTACTTGACAAGTCCATATACAAGAGATCCTTTAATGAACTTTAGGAATGAGGAATTGTTCCTTCAAACAAGTTGTTCTCCAAGTAAAGTTCTTCCATACTTAGACAACTACCAAGAGTACTTAGTATCGTACCATTGAACTTATTTCCAGAGACGTCGAGTCTCCCAAGATCTTTTAGGTTACCTACTTCAAGTGGTAGGTAACCTGAGAATGAATGCTTAGAGAGGTCAAACAAAATTGACAGGGAGGATATACCAAAGATTTCTCAAGGTATGGTACCATTTAGGTTGTTTTGGCTAGTGTTTAGTGATTGCAATCGAGTGAGGTTCGCTAGAGAAGATGGGATGAAGCCAGTCAAATGGTTGTTACTTAGATTGTAGCTTTGTAATGTTTGAATGTTTCCAATAGAAGATGGAATACTACCACGAATATGATTGCTTTCCATTCTTAATCCGATCAGGTTGACAAGGTCCCCTATCCCGTCTGGGATGATTCCTGATATTTGATTGTGGCCAAGATACAAAAACTCAATCTGGGTGGAGAGGTTGGCAATAGAGTTGGGCAGAACACCTCCAAACTTGTTACTGTTCAAGTTGAAACTGTGCAGGTTACTTGAGTTGGTAAAAGAAGTTATAAAACTCAAGTCACGTGCTTCTCCCTTTCCAAGATTATTTCCACCCAAATTAAGCAAATTGAGATATTGCAAAGCTCCCAAATTAGTTGGAACCTGTCCCGTTAAATTATTTTGTGATAAATCTAATAGTTGGAGCATAGAAGCATTAGATAATGACGTCGGAAGAAATCCTGAAAGTTGATTTCTACGCAGTCCAAGAAATTCGAGATAAGGAAGAGTGATGAAAATATCTGGTCGAAGAGTACTAGTGAATTTGTTAGGGCCGATAGAGAAATCAGTTATAGATGAGATGTTGTACATTAATTGTGGGACTTCACCAGACAATCTGTTAGCAGCAAGTAGGAAAATTGTTAAAATCGACAGTCTACCAAAGGTATCTGGAACATAGAACAAAATATTAGGATATGGGTATTTATCGATATTCAATTTCTAGATATGTATCGTGGATATATCTTTCTCTTTGGGGATATTAGACATTGTTTCACATACAAATATCATGGATATATCCAAAATATCGACAAATATTGTGGATATTGTGAATATTTTTTGATATATCATGATACATTATTTATATTTATTTGAAATATAATGGTAAATATTAAATAAAATTATTATATACACAAAATATCGCTAAATATCTCAAAATATCGCAAAATATCCCAAATATCGCAAATATCGTCGAAATATCACTGATATTTACAGTCGTATATATCTCTGAACATATCGTGCTATTTATATATCTTTCTTTGAAATCTGGATAGATATCCTCAAATATCGCGATATATTGAGATATTTTGTACTATGATCTAGAATACTTCCCCCCAAACCATTTTCAACTAATGATAAGACTTGAAGAGAAGAAAGATTACCTAATGAAGGTGGGATCTGTCCAGATAGATTGTTCATTTCGAGATTTAAATAAACAAGATTTGGTAGTGAGCCAAGTTGTGGGGGAATGTTGCCAGAGAAATTATTCTTACCCAAGTCCAACATTCTGAGTTTAGTACATTGGGATAAACTCACTGGAATTTCACTTCCAAAATTATTATTGTAGATATGGAATTCACGAAGACGAAACAAGTGGCTGATTTCTTTAGGGATTTCACCATATAATTTGTTGTTATGGAGGTCAATGAACTGAAGAAAACTGAGGTTACCGATATGTGGTGGAATGCTGCCAGCTAAACTCTGCTCAGTAAGGCTCAATGCTACTACCCTTTTATCATGACCCTGTTCGCTACTGGTACATGTAATACCATGCCACTGACAGAAATGGATGGAGTCGTTCCACGAGCTCAAGCCTCCTTGTAATCGATCTTTAATAGCAATTAAAGATACAAGATCGGTTTCGTTGCTTGAGCCTTCTGTTTGTAGCAATAATTGGTTCAGTGAACATAACAAGAAGATACTGAGATAATAAAGGATATTGAGTTGTGGGAATTTTGGTCTTGATATCATATTTGGCAAAATGGAATGAAAAGGGAGTGGAAAGATAATAAGGTAGTTAAGAAACTATAAGTTTTTATATAGGAAACATAGGGAGAGGGGAACATGTTGAGAATAAATGATATTTCCTCTTCTTTATTAGATCTGAAACAATGATACGTTTTTGAGAAAGTTTAATTTGAGAAAAGTGATCGTCATGGATTGTGTGATGTCTAAGAACACTTTCTTGTTTATGCTCTAAGATCACACAATAAAATGAATGAAGGGAACAGAATCAGAGAAGAAAATGAAGTGAATATTTGTTTTATTAAAATGGCAATAACAGTTTACAATTTCTCTCTTTGTTCCTCTCTATTTCTCTCTCCTCTTTACAATGATTTTTGGATAATGAATTCATGAATCCTTTTCTTTTGCTCTTCCAGTCTTTATATAGTGTCCTGATTTGGCTTTGACCCAGTCAATCTTTGACATGTGTCCCTTATCATTCTTCCTCATTTCCCGCCTTCGACCTGCAACTCAATTTAAACAACCACGAGATTTACCGAGATATATGCCAATATCTCGAGTTTTAAAATACTGAAATGAACATGTTTATAGGTACGATATTTGCCTACTACATCTTGTGCGTATGGCTTGGGCAAAAGTTGGCAGGTCACTCTCGTCAAATTAAGGAAACATCATACGGAGAGGAAAAATCATGTTTGATTTACCACTCGGTCGTTCCCTTGGGACTTTTCATGGGTCACCATTCTTTCTCACCAAAGATATTTTTCGCTTATTTTGGTCCGACCTCTTGCTCATGACAATGTTTTGACTGGAATCAAATTGAATTGAATTGCTTTTTGCTTATTTTTAGAGTTCAGACAGCAGAGGTCTAAAAGGAACAGAATTCCGCAATTTCAGTAATCTGATGTGACAAACGATTTCAGCGATTTTCTTTTTTCACCGCTAACTTCCATGGTACACCAGTTCATTCCAATATCCTAGTTATATTCTGAGAGGAATCACTCATCATTACATTTCTTTCCTATCTCTATTGCAACAAGCATTAGATCAAGCTTTCAATCTCTTCCTATCTCTTTCAAAACTGCTACAGTTTCTCTTGGTTTACACAGAAATTTTGCAAATAATCTCAAGCTGATTGGAAAGATATGATGGGCATAGGATCAGGACTGTAGGATTTTATCGATATCTCATGCATGATTCCTACGATATATACAATTACGTTATACCACATGCATAAAATAGCGCAGCGGAAACAGAAGATCGTACCTTGGTCACAGCTTTCAATTAGAAGTTCCAAGCTTTGATCTACAGGAGAAGATGTTCTTGGCACACTCAAGATCTTCTTCTTCTTAACTTTGCTGGAGTCAAGTTCCAACCACGAACGGGAAGCAACCTTTTTTCACGAACCAAGAACCAAGAACTGACAATGGCTAGGGAGGATACCAACCTTGGGATCCTCCAAAAATTACGGGCTTCTACTTTAGAAAATGTTGGAGGCTGCCATTAAAGGAGAGTTTTTTTCTTGTTGTTCGGATGATTAATATGTGAGAGGTGGGGGGTCTATTTATAGAGGTTCCCACCTCCTCAATATTGGATAGGATAGAGTCCTATACTCATCTAATATCAGATAGGATAGAGTCATATACTCATCTAATATCTGATAGGATAGAGTCCTATACTCATCTAATATCAGATAGGATAGAGTCATATACTCATCTAATATCTGATAGGATAGAATCCTATACTCATCTAATATCTGATAGGATAGAGTCCTATACTCATCTAATATCAGATAGGATAGAGTCCTATACTCAGTGGTTTATCCTTATCTTGGTGGGCGTCTATCCAACCTTATTTCCAACATCTCCCACTCGCCCACAACGGCGAAGAAGGTTTCTAAGAGAAGCATTTAAGTAGAATGCTTAGCCATTTGTGTGTCTCACACGGCAAATGGTTCGTGTGACCCTAGCACACGTATCATGATATCTGTGAAGTAGCAAGTCGCAATGAAAAGCACGACACAGTGATCTACCATGAAAGTGATCTTAAAGAAGATGAATCCGAAAACCTAATATCCGAAGAGTGTGTGTATACCCCAAGATCTGTTTGTTTCATCACTTTGACAAATAGCACTCATCCCTATGAGTCCACACCATAAAGTCAAAACGTATCACATGATTCACAATTATCATCAATTGTCCGGCGGGTAGAATCGGTGATTGTGTGATAAACTTTCAGTTCTTTTACCCTTTGCACGCAAGTCATTGTCGTCAGAGTTCTACCAACTTCCTAGTATGCATCAAGTCAGCCTTTTAGTAAGAGCTTGTGGGGAGCAAACCAAAGTTACAAGTAGTCCTCTTATTTTCTTGACAAGGTCAAAAGTTCAAGGAGGGTACCATTCGATATGTTTTAAACAAAAAATATATCAATAGAGCTCACATAGCAAGAATTTTAGGGATATTTCTTTTCTTGCTCTCAGGTGGTCAACTATACACATGTTGTGTGAAAACATGTCATGGCAAGAGTATCTAATTTGTTTACTCAACAATAGATATCTGTATGTCCACTCATACCATGCAAGTGTTGTCATCCCTAATGACAATTCCAAGGATACTATGCTCCCACTTGGCAACAACCGTTTGTAGGTTTAGACAGAATCTTCCCTATGAAGCCTGTTTCTTCTTATCCAATTATAAGAAGGGGCATGACTCGGCACTAGGTCCACCCTTCCTATAAGGTTTAGTGACTTGTCAAGCTAAACTCCCATTTGTTTAAAATGGAAGTGACTTTGTTCATGTGAGTGAACCCGGTCAACCCTATTGACATACATATGAGATGATAAGCGATAATGAGAATGCAATCGATCCGGAAAGAACGACTTTTATTCATTAAACCATCAAAGTGTTCTTAACATAATCACATCCTCTTTAACCCAAGAATTTTTACATGTGCAAGGAAGAGTTCCTTTGGAATAGGTTTGGTCAGTGGATCCGCAACCATCTGGTCAGTGGATATATGTTTTAGAACCACTTTCTTCTTCAAGATCATTTTCGTGACGTAGTGGTATTTTAACTCTATATGCTTGGTTCTTCCATGGTACTTTGGATCTTTAGCATATGCAAGAGCAGCCATGCTGTCAGTCCAGATGTGAACTGGTTCAGCAGCTCTTGAGAACACTTACAAGTGTTTGATGAATCGTCTGAGCCACACAGCCTCCTGTGTGGCAGAGCAACATGCAATATACTCATCTTCCATAGTTGAAAGTGCTATGGAAGTTTGCTTCTTGCTGCTCGGGATATA
This sequence comes from Coptis chinensis, assembly GCF_015680905.1. Lineage (NCBI taxonomy): Eukaryota > Viridiplantae > Streptophyta > Magnoliopsida > Ranunculales > Ranunculaceae > Coptis > Coptis chinensis. Next base: position 47,256,980 of record NC_141456.1, read on the forward strand.
GCACCTCCATTCATTATGTAGGTATATCCCGAAGTTGACTTCCTCTCATCAAGGTCTCCCAGCCGGCATCGGAGTACCCAATCGACTTAAGATCTTTCCCTTGGTAGACAAGTGAGTAGTCCACGGTGCCTTTTAGATACCTCATTATCTTCTTGACACCTTCTAGTGTGCGACCCGAGGATTTGTTTGGAACCTTGATACTAACCCAACTGCATAGCGGATGTCCGCCTTGTACACAACATTGCATACATAAGGCTTCGATGGCGCTTGAGTATGGTACATTTTTCATAGCCCGAGTTTTGATTAGGATTCTTGGGAGACATTTTAGAACTCAAAGACTCTCCTAGACTTCTTTGGGAGATCCACTTGCTTACAATCAGTCATGTTGAATCTTTCCAAAACCTTCTTGATATATGTCTCCTGAGACAAAGATAACAAGCGTTTGGGCCGATCACGAGTTATTTTAACTCCTAAGATATAACTAGCTTCACCCATGTCCTTCATTTCGAAGTTTAATGACAACCACTCCTTAGTGGAATTTATTAATGCCTTATTGTTACCTGCTAACAAAATGTCATCCACATATAGAGATAGAATCACAAAACCATTTTTAGATGTCTTGACATATACGCAATGGTCCTCATTTACCATTTCGAATTTGTCTTGAAACATTGCTTCATGGAATCTCAGATTCCACTGTCTAGAGGCCTATTTTAAACCGTATATGGATCTGTTCAGTTTACACACTTTGTGTTCCTGACCCTTGATTGAAAAACTAGTGGGTTGATCCATATAAATTTTCTCTTGTAATTCTCCATTGAGAAAAGCAGTTTTGACATCCATCTGGTAAAGCTCTAAATCTAAATGGGCAACCATTGACAAGAGGAGACGTATGGAGGCAAATCTCACTACTGGTGAGAAGGTGTCCTCATAGTCTATTCCTTCTTTTTGGGTGTAACCTTTTGCAACAAGCCTAGCTTTGAATTTGTCTATGTTCCCTTCCGCATTTTTCTTGATCTTGAGAACCCACTTGTTCCCAATAGATCTCCTGTTTGGAGGTAGATCAACTAAGTCCCATACTTTGTTTTTCTTCATCGACTCCAATTCTTCCTTCATAGCTTCCATCCACTTACTTGTATTGGACCCGAAATAGCCTCCTTGAACGTTTTAGGTTCATGGATATTTTGTAAGTGCATTGGTCATATTTATCTCCCTTCAATCTCAAACCGGCGTTTGGGGATATGGCCTCTAACACTCTTTACGAGGTTGGGATTGATCAATCATTTGACCAATGCCATTGTTACTAGAATCGGGGTTGATGAAAGTTTCATCTTCGCCTTTGTTCATCGCCAGTTATAAGGTTATCAACTTCGTAAAGTTGTATATCCTTATCAACCTCACCCCTCATTGGGTATTGATCCTCTAAGAATCGGACGTTACGTGCTTCTATTTCGTGACATGCCCTTGAGTATCCTCCCCAGGAAGACATACCCCTTAGAAGTCTCACGTATCTTATAAAGATACACTTCTTTCCAGGGAGCACTCAACTTTCCAAATTTCGATTTTGAGAAGTGACAAAGGCAAGACACCCCCATGGTCTAAGGTAGTTCAAAACGGGTTGTCTACCAGTCCATAGTTCATAGGGTGTTTTGTCAACATTTTTTGAAGGAACTAGGTTAAGTATGTGCGCAGCCGTTAACAATGCATCACCCCAAAATGAGATAGGCAAGTTAGCCTGAGCCATCATAGATTTAACCATGTATAGCAGGGTTCTATTCCTTCTCTCAGAGACACCATTCTGCTGAGGGGTATAAGGAATAGTTAGCTGTCTAGCTATACCCTTATTTTCACAGAGTTTCTTAAACTCATCAGAAAGATATTCACGTCCGTGGTCAGTTCTTAAGGCATTTATTGTCCTATCAAGTTGATTCTCAACTAGGTTCTTGTACTTCTTAAAATAGTCCAAGGCGTCTGATTGGTGAGACATCAAGTACACGGTCCCATAACGTGTATAGTCATCTGTGAAGGTAATGAAATACAAAGCCCCATGCCTTGCTGTTACATTCATTGGTCCACAGATGTCTGAGTGAATAAGTTGTAAAGGATAAGTTGCCATTTGGGCTTTCCCAAAAGGTTTCTTGGTGGCTTTTCCAGCAAGACAACTTTCACAGGTTTCCATTTTAACAGAGGTTAAGTTACCTAACAACCCTCCCATTGCTAAGCGGTCTATCCTACTGTGTCCAATATGTCCCAGTCTAGCATGCCACAATTGGCAACCAACCATTTTAGACATAAAAACTTCAGTTTGTGCTAAGTGTAATGTCATAAAAGAATTCATTAAATAAGCATGACCTATCAAACTGTTATTTAAAGATATCTCAAGCGAGTTCTAGGAAAAATTAAACACATAGGATTCTTGAAGTAATTTCAAAACTGATAAAATATTTCTCCTAATTGAGGGTACAAAGAGTACTTCTTCAATAAGGATGAATCTCCCACTCGCAAAATCCAACCTACAAGTGCATGTGCCCAAAACATCAGCTACACTTTGGTTTCCCATGTGGACTCTCCGAGTTCCTTGTGGAAGTTTCCGAAAATCTTCAAATAGGGACCTATCCCGGCTTATGTGTGGTCGTCATTCTGCTGAATCTACAATCCAATATTGTGATGAATCAGACAGCATGACAGTACTTATCACATTGACAGTACTTAAAGTAAAACTCACCTCAGGAGAAGGACATGCCCTAGCATAGTGTCCCATCTGATGACAACGGAAGCATTCAACACTAGTCATGTCTATCGACTTCCTAGGTTTCTTTTGCTGTGGGTTAGGCTTGGCCTTTTCCTTGCCTTTCCCTTTTCCACTTTTCTTGTTCCAAGGAGCCTTCCTCTTTTTGGAGTTGACAACATTTGCTTCAGTTTGAACAACAGGCTTTTCATTGAGAAGCCTTTGTTCCTCAAGTTCACATTTCCTTTGCTTTTTGTGCAAAGTTTGTGATACTGTCGTCATGCGACAAGATAAGATGAAATTGTTCCCAAGTTTTAGGTAAAGACCTAATGACAGCTTGAATTTGTTGTTCATTTGACAGGACCTGCCCTGCTTGGGCTAACTCAGCAACCATGTTTCTCATCACCGTGCAATGTTGTGTCATAGAGGTATGGGGCAGCTTGATAAATTTATCAAAACTCATTTGTAGCCTCCTCACTGGCAAGAGTCGTACCCCAAGGTCCGCCTTTTTATCGCTTCCCATAGCTCTTTAGCCGATCCAAGGCCATCATACCGCATCATGAAGTCATTCCTCATGGTGCCAAGTATGGCAATTCGGGCAACATTATCTTTGCTTGTATACTCATTGTACTTCTTAAGTACAGCAGTATAAGCAGCTTGTGTTAATCCTTCAGCGGTAGGTTCTGCTACTGTCTCAGTTATTACATCAATGACCTTCCTATCTGCCAGAATTAGCCTAACTTTCCTAGACCAAAGTTCGTAATTCTTATCGTTTAACAAGTCCTTTTCGGTAGCATAAAGTAAACGGGGATTTTCCATGGGTGCCATTCTATCAAGTTTGAATTCCAAAAATAAGATACTACTTAATAAGAATCATCTCTTAAATTAAATCTAAGTAATCCACATTTTCACATATGAGATGATCATGATAATCTACTAGCATGATTCTAGCCATTAAATAAAATCAATGCATTTGACTATCAATAACATAGAATATGCAAAAATCTACTACTTAAATTTCCATTTCATAAAATTGTTTCTACAAAAAGAGTTTCCTATCTTTCAAAAACAATGTAGAACTAAACAGAGCTAGTCAACCACGAACATAGAAGCGTCCCCGGGTGCCCGGGAGTCATCCTCATCCTCACAAATCACTATCGGCCATTTGAAAATTACTAGCCACTTCCTCTGTTTCCCGTGAGGTGGGAAAATAAACCCGATGACACATCATATGGATTTGGTTCCTTAGCATCGTCCCGTAATCGATGTAGGAGAGATTTAAGTGGTCGAGCCTCATTTCTATCCTGAATAGGATTTGGGGCTCTTTGGTGTATATTCGGTGATGGTGGCTCTGTCTCTATCTTATCGATTTCAAGACAATTACTCTTGAAAGTTCTCCTATATTGCTTAGGTCATGCGTTTCTTGGAAGCCAGATCTCCCAAGATCCGGGTTGATTTTCCTACAAGTTTGGTCTATGTGACTTAGGCATTGTGCCTTAGTTTTCATATGACCGTTGATAGAAAAACTAACAATTTTATATACATGTAATAGTAAAAATCCATATCAAAAATAATTCTTGCATGGTAAAAATAAACATCCTAATGTCAATTTTTAATTGTGGAAAAATACATGTGAAAAAAATCCTAAAATTTATAGAGAAATGATAAACGTAAAATGTATAGTCTACCTACGAAATGAACTATGAATTCTCAACGTAAGTAAACTAAACTTAAACTTTTACGTGCTTGAGTTATCAAAGATTTATTCTACTCTCAACCAATTGAGATATAGGGGAGTAGATAGAGTTCGTTCCACTCCTAGTGCTCTAGCATGGATGTTTTCTAATCTAACTAGTCGTTTTTAAGTCTATGAGAGTTTTACGAAGGGAAATTAGACTACGATGCAACTACCCACAAGATGCAACTAGTCGCTTATCATCAACTAAAGGGAATGCTTTACGTTGATTCTATGATAAGGAATTAGAGGGGGATTGATTCCACCTTAACTCAACTTAATCCACTAACGACGAATTTAATCGTCATCGAATGAATCGCCCAGAACAATTTGGTTATTCCTAATCCCTAATTATACATGGCATTTCTACCAATTCATAACTAGCATGTGAACAATTAAACCCATTCTCATGATGAACTAATCATTTCTAGAGTGGAATAGAAAATACGGCGACTTCTCACGATAATCGAATCAAGCTTTCATCAAGGCTTCACAACCCCCTCTAATGGAGGTTTAGCCTTGAATCATTCATAATCATTTCCATTTATATTAAAACTAAACATAATATAAAGCATTGAAATTTATTTAATTAAACAATAATGAAATCTAATTTAATGACTAAATTGAACTAAGGACATGAATTGAAATTAGATCTAGAATTGTAATTGACAAATCGAAATTGAATCAAGAACAACTAATTTATTATCTAATTCAAGGGAGAACAATCATTCAATACTAAATTTAAAACAAGAATAAAACTAATTACTTTAATATAAAAACTAGATCTAGAACTAAGGTTTAATGGAGGCTAACTAATCTAATTTATCTTCTAACCTAACTATCTACCATATGCTACCATTAACAAAGACTTAAGCTTTTGTTCTTATACATTCAGATCCAAAATTCGTGCATGGGCTTGGAGCCATGTTTTTGGGCAGAGAATCGGGGCCCAAAACCCAGTCTTTTCAAATCAAAAGGCCTCTTCAGCTGCAGTTGACTCCCACAGACTTTTCGTCCACTTCTGCTCCTCTGATTGGGTCAAGGCTTGGACCATTGCAAAGCTCTTTCTTTTCGAGCCGGTCGTTTTGACATAAGGTATGCCCAATTCAGAGGTCTGAGTCCAAAGATACGGCTTTCGGAAGTTCTGGCGACTTTGCTCCTTTTATCTCGCTAAAGTGGTACATTTCGCACATAATGGACTTTGAAGCCCGAAATGCATAAAAACGCATGAAGTGTTAACTCTTACTTATTATTCACATAATTGGTCTAACAAGTATGATTATTAAGGGGTTAAAACTACAGTTTTGGGCTCTTATCAAACCACCCAAAACAGACATTTTGCTTGTCCTCAAGCAAAGATGAGAAATTAGAATAAGTGACCAAAAATGGAGTTCTAACTACTCTCGTTTCGCTGAGTGCGATTGCATTGACCATATGCAACAAGGCCTTAAACCACTAGGAATTCCCTAGTGGACGAGTTATAGCCTCGTGAGAGTTTTCCAGTGAAGGTACTCACAAACTTCATCTATACTACAACGACTAAGAAAATAAAACTATTGTTTCCTTATTCATGCCCAACTATCTATACATCTCTCTAGCAATTATATAAGAATAACCAGTCAAAACCCTAAGTTAATATATGCATAATAATCAATCATCTACAATAAACATATATCAATGAGTAGTACTATCAAATGTTTAGCAGGTTTGTTTCTGAGAACTCGGAATAGCGTCCTTAAGTAGGTTCTCACAATAATAGTCAAGAAACAACACTCTGATTTTTGCACTCAAGTTTCGCTACTCCAGTGTACAGTGGGCACACTTTACCTTACAATCTCAATGACAACAAGGAAGCCGGGGTCAATCAAACACATCTGCCACTTACTATCACACTAACCTATTCCTAATTGAGCTAGAGGTCTTTATTAGGGTTATTCACGGGGATTAGGAGATGGTTTAAGAAGGAAGGAAATGGATATTCAAAAGGACAAGTCTGAGATAATAGAGTCTTCGTATTATGTAACTTAGAGAAAACCTTGTTATTTTCTTTTGCTTCTACACTTTGTTTCCATCCTTAGCCATATTTTTTTTCTTTTTCTTTGGCTTTTGACTCCTTTTTATTCTATTTTTTTTTTTTTTTTTTGGAGTTTTTATTTTATTTCTATTTTTCTTTTCTTTGGATGGAAACTTCTTTTCTTTATTTTCTGAAGCAAGTAACAATTTTTGTTTACACAGGTTTTTCTCTTCTTCTTTCTTCACTCATTCTATTCTCAGACTTATTCTAAATTGGGTAGGTTGATTTATTCTCTTTTTTTTTTTTATTTTGTTTTTGTTTTTGTAACAGGGTAAAGGAATTGTGGTGTATGGAAGGCTAAAGAAAAGGCTCAGAGTGGCGACTAGCGGAAAATAATTCTTAGGTTTGAATTTCTGGCCATATCGATCCAAAGAGCGGCCTAAATTCTCGCTTAGGATATGGTATAGTGATCAAGCAAGTGGACGTGTGATTTCTCTATCCGGATTTTACTTCTCCCTTGTGTCATTTCTCAAATGTTTTAGCTCATATAAGGCTTTAGGCTATATTCTCACAGGATTTGTAGAATAAGTACTCTAGCCTAGATTTGAGAAACTTATCGCCAAACAATCATAGATACTCATGTAATATATTTATAGATAGATGCAAAGATTATTACCTCATTATTAACCTAAGTTTCTAACAATTATTACGATGCAATGACTATGTGAGACTTCTAGATTGTTAAGAGCATGGAGAAAGAACAATACCAATATTCCTAAGTGTATAGCATAACTTATTTATTTATATTTTTAAATTTTTGAAATTTTTAACTAGAAACAAATGCATATTATATATTTATATCCTAGCAGATGTCTTAATTACACGTGTTTCTATGCCCCCCCCAAACAAGAAGCATGCTTTGTCCTCAAAGCATTGTAAATAAAGAGGGTAGGAAAAATACCATTGAAGCGCGTGAAATTCAGAAACATCTGCAAAACAATGTTAGAACGTACTAATATAGGAAATAAAAACTGACACAACTCTATAAGAGTTCCACCCATAATGGGGTTAACATAATTAAATTGCTTGGGACATAAGCAGACACAAACAGAAACTAAAACTTACCTCCACTCCCGTTGTTATTCGTCATCTTCGTCATCCTCTACTTCTATAAAGAAGTGAGGTTCCTTCGCGTCCTGCCATGCTATGATAATTTGCCAGGCTTCACGCCATTTATCATCTATGGTTGCTAACCTATTAAGTGCCACTTGGTCTGATGGGGTGTAGGGTGCAACTGGTGAGGTTGTATCCGCCACCCATGCCAAGTCATTGCACGGAAAGATCGGATAATACTATTGGTGGGTCGCACCGTGTCTACCTTAATCCAATCCGTGAAGCGTGTACAAAAACAGGAAAGAAACATAGCATAATACGTGAAATTAGAACGGGCATAAGAAGGTACTTATGCCTCATAGTATAGGCTCGTGCTAAACTAGACATCAAAGTTCGGGAAGGTCATAGAACCGGCGCCCATTGGCTAAAGCAATGAAAACGGCGCAAGTGGCGTCATTCACGTAAGAAAACGCCATTCCCTAAAATGTTTAGCATTATCCAAAACATAACAGTTCCTATGTTCATGGACAGGCTACCAAGGGCAACGCGTTATAGTCCCTTGGTCCTCAATACGGAAAATGCACGCCCCATAAGCCTCGTGCAAAGACTCATAAGTGTAGACATGCATATTATCTAACCCAATAGCACCATGGGTCTTGTATCTCGGCGGGCATAGCAAGTCCAAGAACAAATGCTAGCAAGAACACGGTAATCTCCATTGGTTCATTGTCAATGTTGATGGAGAACACTTGTTCTCCGTCCGGTCTCTCAAAGAAAATGCAGTTATTATAAAAATAAGATGCAAGTCTTTGGAGAATAAAGTTCAGCCGGTCTTACCATAAGAGGTTCCCACCAACATATGTGATCACCTCAAAAACCAAGCACCGTAAGTAGTGCTTTGGAACAAATCTTGAAAGACTGTTCGGTATCGGTATTGGAGATGTCATCTCAAAATTACGCTTTGGAATAGCTGCGAATGATTCGGATACTACACTTTGAAAAACTGGAAAATTTCTAGTCGAGGAGAAGTCGCATGCTGGCGCTTAACTTAAAGCGGGCGCTCTTTGTATTTTGGAATTCCGGTAACTTAGCTGGTCGCTCGACTTGTAGCGCCGGGCGCCTTCGACCAAATTTTTCCGACAGAATTTTAGGGCGCTGGCCAGCCAACTAGAAGCGCTGGGCCGCCTCGATTCTGCGAATTGCGAAAATGAAGTGAAAACGGGAATCGCGGGTTTGAAGGGTGAGTGATGGAGTTTAGGTGTAATGTGAGTTGTGAGGATAGATTGTATCAAGTTTATATAGGCTTAAAGTTGCTAGAATGGATCGGGAAAGTTGCCAAAACTAATTTCGGCAGTTCGGAAATCCTAAAATTTCCAAACTTCGAAAGCGGAAACAACTCATCTCCGGATTCTAATTCAAACCAAAGATTCTCTTATTTGGATTTTATGACTGAATGTACCTATTTAATCTAGATTTCATCCTACAATGATTCTCAATCACGATATGCCTATACGGCCATATTTTCACCTTACTCCGCAGTAAATTCTAACACTAGGGTTTTTTATAAAAAATAAAGCGTGAAATGATCAAACCACCCCCAAACAAGTTTGGAAGGTGGGATTAATATGAAACAAGCACACAAACTGAAAATAACCCCTTATATTAAAATTTTCATTCGGAGTATCACTACAAAATCCACATTACTGAAATAAAAATTACATTACAATAAAGACAACAAAAGTAAATAAAACAACAACTACTAAACATAAATAACTACCACTATCACTCCTCATCCTCTCTAAACACCTCGCCACTGGTGGCGGAGGGCACAGACTCGAGTGGTGGCTCCTGGGCTCCAGAAGGTCCAGCAGCAGTCGTCCTTCGTCGACGACGCTCATGCCTAGTAGCTGTGTCCTCAGAGGCAGAGTCTGTCTGAGGTGGGAAGCGTGCTAGCATATCTACTCTAAACCGATCTTTGGGCTTCCATCCATCTCAGCCGCTCCCATCTCTCATCCTCCCTCCGGGTCGGAGCGGGCTCGAAGTTGCGATGAATAATAGTCGCTGTCGAGTCCGGAGGTCTGCACAGAGAGTGTTGAGTGAACGCATGCCCCTATGAAGCATAGCCATGCGCTCAGCATCAGACCAACACCTCTGGAACGCATCCATATCAAAGCAGGTGCCATCCTCCTCTTCTTCCTCACCAACACAAAAATCCGACTCCCTCCAACTCCGGTGTTGTAGAACCGTCTGACCAAGTCTTCATGGTAGAAGTCTTGATTCGAAGTACGAAGACTATTCCAGTCTCTACTAGCCATTTCGTCACCGTAAAAACGGGCGAAATGGTCGGGCGTGAAAATCTGCTCGGTATAATACGACGTTGAGCCATCTAGTTTTTGAGCTGCCGATTGGGGTTTATATAGGATGTGGTGGTGGTGGTTTAGCTTGACCGACTTTAAGAACAATGGTGGTGGTGGTGCAGTGGTGGGCAGCACCAAAATTTTTAAATTTCGGTGGTTTTGATAATAGAAATCGGTGGTGGTAGTGATGGTTGGTGTTTTGAAGTCGATTTGAGGTTTGGATTTGATTTTTGGCGTGGGTTGTTTGTATTTTCTTTTTATTTTGATTTTCTTTTAGGTTTGGAGCTTGGTAATGGCGTTAATGGAAGATGAAACGATGAACTGGTCGTGAGAATGTAAGATGTTTGGCAGCCGCCTCCATGGGCGGTGGTGGGCGTTGAAGTTGGGCCCCAAGCCCAAAATCGATATTTTCGATTTTTCGATTTTTTTCGCGAATTTCAAATCAAAATTCCCGCTTCGTTACGTGTCCGATTTTTGCGAATGAGATATGGAAATGATCAGGAGAGAATTTCCTATCCAATGATCTATAAAACACTCTATTCCGACTTCGGATGACATACGGGATAGTGGAAAACGCCTCGAAGTGCGTGCATGACGTAAGTTATGCGAACGAATGAACTCTAAATTAATAGATCATGTCAATCCGAATCGTAATACAATAAAACGGCCTAAGCAACTCTAGTGGGACATAAAACATTTAGTACGGAAACATTTAACACCCACCCCAAACAAATTTTTACAAGAATTTTAGAAAATTTGTTTTAGCGATCGGTCTTTTAAAGTCGATTCGAGACTTCCTAGATTACTATGTTTATTTTATTTTTTTTTTTTTTTTATTTTAGTTTTAGAAGGAAAAACAATAAGCAATAAAGACATAATTCACACCATAGAGAAACATGACTCAAAAATCCGAGAAAACATGCAAGAGTGGAAAACGTGAATTATGTGAACCGTGGACTTAGGATCCGGTACTTACAGCCACACACTCCATCGGGAGGGCCCGGTTACCTTAATGGTGCACTCACCAATATATTGGAATGAAAGGAAATGCACCAACACAGAAATTGAGTCGTTTATAGTCAGGTACTCAAGACTTTATCTAAGACATATGTATGAACATGCAGTTGATCATATATCAACAACCGAAATAGTTGTGGATCATTCCATAAATACATATCACAGCAAACATATCCAAATACAATGAAACACCAAGATTTCCTACGACTCAGCCTAGTGGAATCCAAACGAAGTTGGGTAACCCTATTGTGTAACCTATCATGCACCTTCTTTTTCATTTTTGAATGAGTGGGTGTTCTAGTAAATAAGTGTGGAAAAGTGAATGGTTGTGGAGAATATGGTAGGTATGGATAAGTTCTAGAAAGACAGCTTGTACACAATGAGGATGTGGTTTTAGCACTGAACTCATTCATTGTGTGTGTAGGGACTGTCTCAATTTTGAAAATGAAGGTGTCACAAAGTTTGTCCTTCTGAAGTATCTGTTTGTTAGGAGGATTTAAAAAATTATAGAGCACAGAAGAAACAACAGGATCGAGTGCAAACTCGGGGTTCCTTTGAAAGGGTGGAAGGAGGGGAATCGAGGTGGGTGTTGTGCTAGTTAGTTCTTGATAGGGTGAATTGTCACCTACTCGAAGAAACTCATCAAATTCCTCATCTAGATTGGTCATATCCACATTACTATGGTAGTCCTCTACGTCTTTGAGAAAGTCATCTATCCCATCCTCGTCAATAACATGTGTATCGACTAGTGTAGGAAAGAAAATATTGGAGTCTGACTTTCCAAAGGAAAGAATTTTGGGCATATGACTATCAGGGAACGTGTTGTTGAAATAATCTCGAGCACAGCTCTCGATCATGCTAACCTCTCCATCCATAGACGAATCGGGTAACTGTGTCCTTGTTTTAAAACATTGACTTCAACAAACAAGATGGCCAAAAGGCGGGGACATTGAACCATCACGGCAATTAATGGCGCATTGGCGGTTGCCAAGAAGGGACGCCCTAAAATGATCGGAGACAGAGTCGTTAGCGACTTCGTATCGAGGACTACAAAATCAGCGGATAGTAGAAATCTCGAACTTTTACCAACACATTTTCGACTACACCCTTAGGGTACTTAATAGACCGATCGACTAATTGCAACGTCATTTTAGTGGGTTGCATTTTGTCTAGACCTATTTGTCTATACAAATAAAATGGGAGTAAGTTAACACTAGCCCCCGTGTCTAATAAAGCGATCGTCGTATAGGAATCTCCTAAGGTGCATTGTGACAAAGATGGGGCGACCGGGGTCCTTGTACTTAACAATCCCATTATGTTCGGATAAGGTTGGGAATTGTTACATTTAAAAGGTCTTTTGGTATATTTGTCTTACGCCTAGTAGTACACAATTCCTTAAGAAACTTAGCATGATTGGGTAGCTTTTTAATAGCTTCGAGGAAGGGAAGGTTTATAGTTAAATTCTTAAAAACATCCCTAATCTCCTCATAATTTGTATCCTTAGTTAACATGGCTAATTTTTGTGGAAACGGTGGTTTCTGTCTATATTTAGCAATGGTATCACCTGGATGTTTAACCGTGGCTTTTAGTTTCTTAGGTTGTGTTGTAACTGGGACCTCTACAGTGGTAGGCTCTTCAGTTTCTATTTCAGTATCTAGTAATATAGCAGGTGTAGGGGCTACTGGTGGGGTAACTATAGGCATAGTTACCTTGTTATCAACCACTCTGCCAGAACGGAGAGTGGTGATTGCATTTATCTCACCTACATTTTCATATTCATTACTAGTATTATCGGTTACCTCAAAGGCTGTGTTTGTTGTTTTAGGATTAGGTATTGCGTTACCTGGAAACACACCTTTGGTTTTGGGCTTTATCTTGAGCCATTTGTTGGGTTAAATTAGTTACGGATTGTAGAAGCTGTTGGTTGGATTGAGCCATGGTTTGAAAAAGTTTTTGGCTCACTTGTATAAAGGTGTCAAGACGATCCGGTTGTGTGGTTGTAGTGGTCACGGGTGGTGTTACTGGAACTATTTCCCGTGAATTATTTATTGGTGGATTTTGATAGTTATTATTTACCGGAACGATACCTCTATTAGCATTATAATTATTATAATTACCTTGACCTTGTGCTTGACCTTGTCGAGGTTGCACTTGGTTGTTATAATTATTAAAATTACCCTGACCCTGTCCTTGTCGTAGTGGGGCTTGGTTAAAGCTTTGCGTAGGCCTAACATATTGATGATTGTACCCTTGAGGTGTGACGTTTTGGTTATTTCTCCAACCGAAGTTGGGATTTTGTCTCCGCGGGCGTTAGGTTCACTATTAATGGAACAAGCCTGTTCATAGGCTATAGGGACGATTGGGATTCGGGATGCTCGGGGCTCCAATGAAACTACATGGATTTGAATTTACATTCATAACGGGGATTGGCTTTTGTTGTACAGAAATGGCATCTACCTTTTTAGTGAGGGATTCAATCAGAGTTTTAAGCTCAGGATCTGATTTAACCTCAAACATACTGGTAGCCTTAACTGTGGAAGAAGAACTAGCGGAGCGGGAGTAATCGTCACTACCCCCCCAATTATTATTACGCTTAGTTTGGTCCTCTAAAAATTTATAAGCCTCCGAGGCTCCTTTGTTTAAGAAACTACCCCCATTCATTATGTCAAGGACTTCTTTATGGTGATGTTGAAGTCCTTTGAAAAGGCACGAACTACGCGTGTCTTTCGCTAAGTTATGATGTGGACACTCTATAAGCAGATCGGTGAAACGATTCCAAGCCTCTGAAAATGTTTCATGAGGATTTTGTCGAAAGAAATGAATCTTAGAAAGCATCTCATCCGTCTTTAGGGGTGGGTAAAAATGTTCCATAAACAGCTGAACAAGTTTAGCCCACGAGTCCACAATTAGGCTTGGGGAGTTAACCAAGGCGCCTTTATCGGCTAAGGTGAAGGGGAATACCCTTAATTTAATTTGTTCAACCAACCGTAGGATGGTGGAATGTTGTTAGGACTTGTTCAATCCTACGCGATATCTTTGGTAAGGTTTTTCATGGTCTAAACCATGAAAAGCGGGTAACAAATTAAAATATTTGGAGGGATTCTGAAATCCCCCGGTGGGTCTGCTAGAACGATGCAAGATTTGGGGCTATCGCTCAAGGCTTTGTAGAAGTCCGAGAGAGGAGTCTCTCTTTCTTCCCCCATTATATCAGGTATGGTGTGTGTGATAGTAGTTAGAGGTGTAGTGTGTGGTATACTAGATAGACTTGATTGTTGATGTTGTTGTGTATTTACGTTCGGTGTTTTTGTACGACCAGACCTTAATCTCATGCAAGACTAAGTCGAGCTTAACTACACATGCAACACTCCAAACAATTCTGATATACTAGTATAAACCTCTAACAGGAGATGCGAGGTGTGGAAGAAAGGAATACCTGATTGCGTCCTTGCTTCGCTTATGAATAGCGTCTTGGGTACGCGTGTTCAGTGTTTATAAGAGAATAGAACACTGAAAACTTGACAACTCGAAGTTTGAATCACCCTGTGGAAATCCGGAATTTTCAGGGAAGGGCGCGGGCGCGGCTTATCTTAGGCTGGCCGCCAAGGCAAAGTCGAGGTCCGATAAGATAGCGCTGGTCGTCGGCTCGCTCTTGTTGAAGGCGCTTCGGTGTAGAAACGAAGTCGGTAAGATAGCTGGTCGCGCTCTCTTTGAAGCTGGGCCTTCAGTGTAGAAACGAAGTCCAAGAAGATAGCGCGGTCGCTCTTTTTGCTGGCGCCTTCGGTCGCGTTTTTTTCGGATTTTTCAAAACTGAAACGGCAACCACGGTATGAATCAAACAAGGGTGGGTGGGTGAAATGGGACTTAAAAATTACTAATTCTATTATGAAAACAATGCTAAAGTGCAACTAAGATGGCGGGCGCCATTTGATAAGCGTAAAATGTATAGTCTACCTACTTAAATGAACTATGAATTCTCAACGTAAGTAAACTAAACTTAAACTTTTACGTGTTAGCGAAGTTATCAAAGATTTATTCTACTCTCAACCAATTGAGATATAGGGAGTAGATAGAGTTCGTTCCACTCCTAGTGCTCTAGCATGGATGTTTTCTAATCTAACTAGTCGTTTTTTTAAGTCTATGAGAGTTTTCTGACGGGGAAATTAGACTACTGCATGCAACTACCCACAAGATGCAACTAGTCGCTTATCAGTCAACTAAGGGAATGCTACGTTGATTCTATGATAAGGAATTAGGGGGATTGATTCCACCTTAACTCAACTTAATCCACTAACGATTTAATCGTCAGAATCCGAATTGAATGAGCTGCCCATGAGAACAATTGGTTATTCCTAATCCCTAATTATACATGGCATTTCTACCAATTCATAACTAGCATGTGAACAATTAAACCCATTCTCATGGTGAACTAATCATTTCTAGAGTGGAATAGAAAATACTATTTAATTTCTACGATAATCGAATCAAGCTTTCATCAAGGCTTCACAACCCCCTCTAATGGAGGTTTAGCCTTGAATCATTCATAATCATTTCCATTTATATTAAAACTAAACATAATATAAAGCATTGAAATTTATTTAATTTAAACAATAATGAAATCTAATTTAATGACTAAATTGAACTAAGGACATGAATTGAAATTAGATCTAGAATTGTAATTGACAAATCGAAATTGAATCAAGAACAACTAATTTATTATCTAATTCAAGGGAGAACAATCATTCAATACTAAATTTAAAACAAGAATAAAACTAATTACTTTAATATAAAAACTAGATCTAGAACTAAGGTTTAATGGAGGCTAACTAATCTAATTTATCTTCTAACCTAACTATCTACCATATGCTACCATTAACAAAGACTTAAGCTTTTGTTCTTATACATTCAGATCCAAAATTCGTGCATGGGCTTGGAGCCATGTTTTGGGCCAGAGAATCAGGCCCAAAACCCAATTCTTTCAGTCCAAAAAGGCCTCTTCAGCTGCAGTTGACTCCCACAGACTTTTCGTCCACTTCTGCTCCTCTGATTGGGTCAAGGCTTGGACCATTGCAAAGCTCTTTCCGAGCGGTCGTTTTGACATAAGGTATGCCCAATTCGAGGTCTGAGTCCAAAGATACGGCTTTTGGAAGTTCTGCGACTTTTGCTCCTTTATCTCGCTAAAGTGGTACATTTACGCATTACATAATGGACTTTGAAGCCCGAAATGCATAAAAACGCCAGAATCAGTGTTAACTCTTACTTATTATTCACATAATTGGTCTAACAATTATGATTATTAAGGGGTTAAAACTACAGTTTTGGGCTCTTATCAAGAAATAATCTTAAATAAATTTCCATGTAAAATTTCTAAGAAAAAAAATTTCCTAGAAAAAATTTCCACTAATTATTTCCCATAAATAATTTATTTTGCAAAAAAAATTAAGCAATATCTAATTAATTTTAAACAACCTAATTATTTAAAAATTAATTAAAAGATTTTGAAAAAACCGCAGTTTTTCAAAAATTGTAGATCACAAGATCAAAATCGCAAACAAAAGCATGCAAACCATGGAAAACTGGCTCTGATACCAATGTAGGATTTTATCGATATCTCATGCATGATTCCTACGATATATACAATTACGTTATACCACATGCATAAAATAGCGCAGCGGAAACAGAAGATCGTACCTTGGTCCGCGACTTTCAATTTGAAGTTCCAAGCTTTGATCTACGAGGGAGAAGATGTTCTTGGCACACTCAAGATCTTCTTCTTCTTAACTTTCTTTGGAGTCAAGTTCCAACCACGAACGGGAAGCAACCTTTTTTCACGAACCAAGAACCAAGAACTGACAATGGCTAGGGAGGATACCACCTATGGAATCTCCACAAATTACTGGCTTCTACTTTAGAAAATGTTGGAGGCTGCCATTAAAGGAGAGAGAGTTTTTCTTGTTGTTCGGATGATTAATATGTGAGAGGTGGGGGGTCTATTTATAGAGGTTCCCACCTCCTCAATATTGGATAGGATAGAGTCCTATACTCATCTAATATCAGATAGGATAGAGTCATATACTCATCTAATATCTAATAGGATAGAGTCTTATACTCATCTAATATCAGATAGGATAGAGTCATATACTCATCTAATATCTGATAGGATAGAATCCTATACTCATCTAATATCTGATAGGATAGAGTCCTATACTCATCTAATATCAGATAGGATAGAGTCCTATACTCAGTGGTTTATCCTTATCTTGGTGGGCGTCTATCCAACCTTATTTCCAACAAGGACAAAAGGAATACATTAACCACAAACATGGTATTCGACGCACCAAGAGAATAACCGTGTCTGATAAAGTGAGTTGTCTTTGAGCTGAGTTGCATACATTGTTCTAGACTTCTAGGATACGTTACAATTTACACATGGAAGGCTGGACTATGCTAATTAAACCATTACTTTCTCAGATTCTACTAAATAGATTTTGCAGTAATACACAGTGAACTTGGCGGGGAAATTACTTTACCTTGGCCTCAAACTTTATAGAATTCATTTTATTAGCTCGCACGTACAATGTGATATAAGTATGAACATAATTCGTGAAAAGATATAAACAGATGAGGTAGTGTTGTTCCCTATATATACTTCAAAACTGTGTTATGCTTTAGCTAGATCTGGTAACAGACATGTCTTAGCTTTTGATTGTAAAATGTAAATTTATCATTTACACTGATAACTGGAGATTGCTAATTCAAAACGTAATACTTTAGTTTAAATGTCTAAAAATACCAAAATTATATTAGAAAATACCCAAGGCACCTAGTCCTGTGTGTTCTTCCTCTGGTTCCCTTCTGGAAAATACCAAGGGATCCCATAAACTAAGACTAGGCGACTATTCTTGTAACCGGCGGTGACAAGTTCATTGCAATATTAGAATCTCTCCTTAGAATAATGAAAGAAACTTTCACTACCCACTGGTTTGAAACTCTTGTAAAGTGTACGTGGGGTATTTCCACTTGCTATAAAGTCCGCGTATGTTTTTGAAAAAGATTCTGGCCTTCTTTATTTTCGGGAAGGAAAATTTCTTTCGTATTGTTTGAATAGTTTATCTTTTTTTCTTCGATAAGATTTGAATAGTTTATCTTCATTTCACACCTGGAAGTGACTGATTAATATAAGTGTGCTATATGGTAGGCAGTGGCGGAGCCATGAATGTAAGTGAGGGTGAGCCACCCAGAAACCAAACATAAAAAAAACAATACACTAATTTTTTTTTTAACTAAAAATTCAAACCCGATCACAAAACAAGTATATTTCGAACATAAAAAAATCATATAAAATAATTACAATATAAAAAAAAAATAAAAAAAGAAAAAATAATTCAATATAAACAAATATTTATTCATAGTTGTCCCCAACGACTTTCCTTTTTGTCATCCTTCTTCATCTTTTGGAAGCGTTGCAAAATCAACTAGGTATTAATGCTATCAAAAATTTCTTTTTCAATGTATGTTATTAAACAATTATTCAACCATTCATCCGCCATCCGATTGGGCAGACGATTCTTTATAATATTCATAGCAGAAAATGCCCTCTCCACGGTAGCAGTAACAACAGGTAAAATCAACGCCAACTTAATCAACAAATACACAAGTGGGTACACAATGTCTTTCTTCGTCTCAACTATTTTTTTGGCTAGGCCGCTAATTCCATTTACTTTGCCAAACTTAGTATCAGAACGCATATCAATGATATAATTCTCAAGTTGATCCGCTAATTCCATCTGATCTATTTCTGAAAAATCTTCTGGATAAAGTCGAGCAAAATGGATCAATTTTTGCTTATCAAAAGCAGCAATCGACTCACAAAGATCAAGACAAGTCATGCAAAGAAGTAAATAGGAACACAAGTAGTATTGGGTTTTCTATTTGCTTTTTGGTACTGTTGTTTTTTGGCATATGAGATAAACAAGTCAAATTTGTCCATCAAGTACAACACATCACATATGACATCAACACATCCCTTTTGTTTCGCTCAACACATGCCAGCATGCCCCCTTTTTCCCCTTTGTTTTGCTCAGCACATGCCACCTTTTTTTTTGCTCCCTTACCACTGGTGCCATAGGCTGCTACAATCTGAAATACCCTTTCTCTATTAATAAAGTTTTTAGAGAAAAAGAGACAAAACCCAAAGACACAGAGAAAGAGAGATGGAGGAAAAAACCTTTTCAAAAGACACAACAAGAGTTTTCCTTGAGAGAAAAAGAGCACTCTTAGACTTGTTATTGCGCTGACCTGATGAAGCATCATACTTGTGAAGAAAGCCAAATAGGTTCAAGATAGATCTCTTTGAACCATTGTAGAAAACCCCCATCTCTCAACAGTGTGCTTTCTGTTTTCAACAAAGTTGGTGCTTCCTTCATCGAGTTTTGAGGTTGTTTGTTTGCCCCCCTATGGAACTTCGGATGGTGGCGGAGTCGCAGAGACTTTATGAACTTCAGATGGTCACTGATAGCCCTACTTTTATTTTTATTTATTTATTTTTGGTGAAGTTGAGGGTACGCCAGGGTGTACCCTGGGCCCCCCTGGCTCCGCCACTGATGTAGGTTACTAGGTTTACATACAACTAAACTGGCATTCACATTGCAAGGGACTAGCAAAATAAAAACAATGAGGAATGACTCTCTAGGACTGATTTGGGGAAAAAGTAGCTCTCATAACCATTTTTTTTAATCACTCACAAGGATCGGGTAGATGAATGGTCAAGTATGTCCTTGACGCGAAATTAAAAACCGCTAAGGTAGATGAAAAGTCAAGTATACCCCTGGCACGAAATAATAAACGGTTGGCCCAACCGAAACGACCCGATGTATATAGTATGAACAATGCCTTAATATAAGCTATGAACAATCATTGCATACCTATTTGGGATATGAACAATTACTATTCATATTATACATATTTGGGTTATGAATAATCACTGTTTTTAAATGAGATCAGTAACTCTTTGATGTTGATGGGGTTCGAGCCCCAAACCTTTGGCATCATCACCCAAACCTTTTACCAACTTTACTAGTCGGTACCTGCACAATCATTGTTTATACCTCAACATGAGTTATGTAGGTACAATCATTATTCATACATCAACATAAGGTATGAACACTCATTATTCATAGCAAAACGACATAAAGGATAAAATCAAAAAATATTTATTTTAAATTCGGGATATTTCAAATTACACCTAGTAGTAAATCCATCACTATTCTCTCTCTCATTCTTGAAAGAAAAACCCAATTATCAGTCATTCACCGGCGGCGGCTGCCTCTTAAGGCACCGTCGCTGAAATTCTTCTCATTTTCTTACTAAGGGTTGCTCGAACTGTTTTGTATGGGAAAGTTTTTATGTTTGTCAAAGTACTGTTTGTCTTTGCCTAGGGGTTGAGAGCTAGGTTCGATTCCTCATGATCTGTAGAAGCCATACTGAGTTCGCGTTATAACAGAGCATTGTTCTATTATCGTGGTTGTCCTTGGAGGTTGGAGCTGAGTAGAGTTTGGATCTGGGGGGGGAGAGAACTTGATAAATTTTGGGACTTGAGTCACGCTGTGCTTGGTGGAAAAGACGAGGAGATCACAGGTAGTGGTTGTTTTTTTTTAAAACAACCCTATTCTCTATGGGCAGACAATGTTGATCGTTTGGGATTGAATCTTATCTCTTGCCATTGAACATTGATTTTATTGTTGATTTTGGGTTTTTGAAGAGAGGAGCTGAGGTCGAGTTTTGGTTTTTATACTGCTTTTCTTAACATAAGCAAATGTTGCAGATATGATACTGAGCCAGAGTTCAAAACCTAGATCTTGAATATTTATTTGGAGGCTATAAAGGGGTATTTGAACGTGAATTTGTATTAGCTTCTCGATTTGGAAATGTCAAACCTTATGATGGGGCAGAAACCAACGAAGGAGATGGGTGCAGGCGGGTAGAGAAGGTGATGGTTCGGGTCGCACAGATCCAGATCCACTTTCTTTCCTTACGCCTGAATCATGTTGGGCTTGGAGCAACATAATGTCTTGGGCTTGGATATGTCGGTTTTATCCAATATTCCATGGCCACATCCCTTGAAACATAATGGATATGGACTACTACTGAGATTTCTCAATTTAGCATCACTCACTTTGGAGGGAGGCTGCTTTCAGTGGTTTCGACAACAATCATGACATGGATCAACCCTGGCGAAAGAACACCTAGAAAATATGGATCAGTTATACTTTAGATTCACTAGAGTCCATACAAATCAAGTTTCTAGCGCAATATAGCATTTGTACGGTTCATTTTGGGCATCCTCTAGATATAGATGTATAAGAATATTTAATAGAGGATGCCAGTGGACACGTCTATGCAAGCAGTTATTGATTTTAATACAAGTGAGGGTCTGCCTAACCCTAGCTTCTCTTTAAAAAAATATATATGGGCTACTTGTCATTAAGAGTTATTTTCGCTTGAAAATTGGGTTTTAGGGTTATTTTCACCTGAAAATTGTCTTTGAGAGTGATTAAAAAAAAATGCGCTGGTTCTGAGAGTGATTTTCACTCTAAAATGGGTTTGGGACAATTTCTTGAAAAAACAAATAACAAAATTACCAGTATAAGATATCTAGTGGGTAGAGACAGTTCTGAATCCTCATCGATCAGCTTAATAGAAAGTAGTAGAATCAATCTTCTAACTTGGTGTTCATGTGTTACCATAGTAACCTATTTCCATGTTTCATTAGTTTCCTAACCTAGTAGATTTGTAGTATATTTTACTTGGTTTGCACTCCAAGACTTTCCATTGTAATTGTGCAGCTCTGTTATAAATAAGATGTAGTTATAATTTTTCTCTCCTCAATTGAGGAAGATAATCTCAATGGTGTTTTTCTAATATCCTTTTTCTCTTTATATGGTATCAGAGCGAAACTAAGGGTTATTTATTTTGTTTCCACTCATCAATCAATCTCTAAGTTTTAACAAAATCACAACAATGGCTAGTAACCCAGACAAAAAACTCCACCAGAAAAAACTCCATCCAATTATTCTTCTTCTAAAATTGATGATTTTGTTACTGTCCAAGGATCCGATGATCCCTATTTTGTGCATCACTCCGACAATCCCACTGTAGTCCTTGTCTCTCCATTATTATTCGGAGATAATTATGGTACTTGGCTTCATTCAATCACTAGAGCTCTTCGATCTAAGAACAAGATCCGGGTTTGTTGATGGGTCCATCAAAAAACCTGTTGATCCCAATGATCTACGTATGTGGGTTTGATGTGATGATTTGGTCGCATCTTGGATTCTTAATTCTATCACTGATGAGATTTGTAGTAGTATTCTCTATGCTGATTCGGCATTCGACATTTGGAAAGATCTTAAGGAGCGATTTCCTCAAACAAAAGCACCGAAAACTTATCAGTTAAAACAATCCATCTCTTCATTGAAGCAAGAAGGCAACACTATATCAGTTTATTTTACTCTTCTCAAATCTCTTTAGGATGAGTTAAACTCATTAATTCATATCCAACCTTGTACTTATGGGAATGGTTTAGCAAATGCTAATCGTCTACATCAAGATTAGGCGATGGAATTTCTGCAAGGCCTTCATGATTGTTTTTCGGCAATCCGCAGTCAAATTCTTCTTATGAATTCTTTTCCTAGCCTCACCAAAATTTATTCTTTGGTGCGTCAAGAAGAAAAGCAGCAAGAGATTCATGCTTTATCTTCACCAGTTCTTGAAGCTACAACTCTAAATTCTATACGTCTAAAGAATAGATTTGATTCTCACAACCGCAATAATAACACCAGTACCACAAATTTTGGGTCGGGTTCCTATCAGCAGAGGGGGGCAACATTTGATCCCAATAGGCGTGGAGGAAAACAATGTCCCCTAAGGTATGAACACTCATTGTTTATAACTCGACATGAGTTATGAAGGTACAATCATTATTCATACATTAACATAAGGTATGAACACTCATTATTCATAGCAAAACGACATAAAGGGTAAAATCAAAAAATATTTTTTTAAAATCCGGGATATTTGTCATTAAGAGTTATTTTCACTTGAAAATTGGGTTTCAGGGTTATTTTCACCTGAAAAATGTCGTTGAGAGTGATTAAAAAAGACACACTGGTTCCGAGAGTGATTTTCACTCCAAAATGGGTTTGGGACCAATTTCTTGTAAAAACAAATAACAAAATTACCAGTATAAGATATCCAGAGGGCAGAGATAGTTTTGAATCCTTATCGATCAACTTCAATTCACACTGACAACCAAATGGATAATCAGGCAACAACCAGTAAAAAATGTACGTGGAGTGTATAATACTCCATACAGTGATTTGAACATCAAGAAATGATCTGGCTAGCGGTTCTAGCTTAGTATAAACATTTTAAAAAATTGAAAAGCTCCCACTTGAACTTTAAATTGTTGATGATGTGTTGAGTATCGAACCAGCCAACACTGAGATCTTGATTGACGGACGATTAAAACCAATAGGTGGAAAATTCGGATGAGCATCCAATACTTTACCCGCTTTTCATCCAAATTTTTCGTGGCCACACACAAAGTTTGATAAAAAAAAATATATCAAAAAATTTAGGCCCCTGATATATCATGGGATATTGAGATTTTGGGCCTTGGCATATCAACTTAATAATTGCTCTCATCAAATATACTAGCAAAAATGACGTGGATGATACTAAAATTGTAGTGTTTGTGCAATCATATGACTCGAAATCTTTGCCACTGTCTTTTCTGTCTCTAGCAATTATATAAAACAGCCAATAGGTAAGTTATGTACGTACTTAAGGCAACTTACTAAAAGCACACCTTATCAGCGTCATATCTATGCAATCCAACACAGTTCTACTAAACAACTAATGTGTGAGTTGCATACATAAAGCCACTTCCTAGAGACACACTTTGTCTATACAATTGAACTTTCCATTTTACTCTTAAACAGACCCAGTGCATGTTCTGCCAAAGTGGTATATATATGTGTGAACTCACCACTGGATTTCCTGATCATTCCTCTTGTATCAAATGGATGGGATCGGGCTAGTACGCCGAATACACAATTGTAGGACAATAAGAACTCTATGTCCTAAGAGCTCAATTAGGAAAGTCCTAAGAGCTCAATTAGGAAAGGACCCCATTTATCTGTTGGTAGTGTGGTTGACTATTGGCTAGTTTGGTCATGGGATTGTGACTTTAAAAAAAAACGACCAAAAAGGAAACCAAATACTCGTATAGTTTGGGCTACTTTATTTTTACAAACTTTTATTGCAAACATATATGGGTCTCGGGTTTGCAAGAACTTCACCCGACCAAAGATAAAATTGTTTAAGATCATGGATTAGGATTTGGTTCAGTTCAGGTTTGCCCATCAACTTGCGCCTAACCCATGTCTAGTTCATGAATTTTGACCCGTCTGGCCGAACCCCTAGCGGCTTGTTCCAAAGAACAGGGATGGTATCTTGGAAAATGGGTTCAATTTGGAAATTAGCAACCAACTTCCTAATTTCAAGCTTTCTAAACTTGCTAATTTATATAAATAAGAGTGTTTTCATTTCAATGACAAGGTACAACAACAAGTGTTATGGAAGAAGCCACCAGATGGTAGTATTATGTAGAACACAAATGGTATGTTGCAAGCACTCAGAGCTGGCTATGGAGGAGTGTTTAGAGATGTGGATGGGAGAGTGATACTCTTATACAATGGATGATCGAAAAGTAACTCAATATTATTTTTGGAACTGTTAGCTATTGAGACAGGTCTAAGAATTGTAGTTAGAATGGGATACTAGCTACTGATGGTGAACTCTGACTCAGAGAGGGCAGTTAACATTGTCAATGGAATAGAAGCAACTCCTTAGTACTATTTGAATCTTATGCAGGCTACCAAGACACATCAATAACACATCTCTACCTTAATGATATAACATATCTTTAGAGAAGGAAATAGGGTTGTTGATTGTATAACTAAATCTTGTAATTTTGAAGATACAAATGTAATGTGCAATGTAGGTCCTTTGGAGGAAAAGTTAACTAGAATTGTATGAGAGGATGCTAGAGGATGTATGTACACAAGGAGTTAAATGAATACATACTGTGTAAGGGGGATTTCCCGTCATTGGATAGATGACACGTGTATGGGAAATAACCCAGGACTATAGATATCCAGAATGAGACGAGGACCATGGGATCAGTTTTGCGAATAAGTGATCTCGTGTTTAGCACGAGTGTTTAGTAGGCATGTGTCAGACATGTGACTGACCTCCTATAAGCATAACAATTCTCCAAGTCGTTAGGAACTGATATAGACAGTTCCTTAATAAAAGAAAATTGAAGAGGGCAATCTTTGATGATAAGGAAGGAATCGTGATGGCATATCTTTAAGAGTTACCTATTATAATCTTCTCATATACGATGGGACATTATGATCAACAAGGAAACCTGTCTCTAATAAGATATGGTATAGATTCAGACTTCCATAAGGGGAGGATTCTTAATAGGAAGGTAGAGTCCAAAGATGGAAGGGAACTCACACGTAGTGAGGACTGCCCTAACCCTAGGACTTTCAAAGCTCTTCCTATATAAACCATAGGGATTCGATCTTAGAAATTACAAAAAATAGGGTTTGATTCTCCTAAACAAACAAAGAGATACGTAGGAAGCCGCTAGGTAGTTCAACCCTGAACTTTATATCATCTCATCCCTTCTCTTTCAAGAACAGGGCTCCTGAATCATAAGGTACAGAGGAGGATCAGGGGATACTCAGAAAATCTCCTACATCTTGTGGCACCATTTGTGGGGACGAAAGCAGGTAAACATTCAGTTCAAACGACTGATTTAGTTTAAAAACTCTTACCATTATGATTCCAGGAGCAAAGAAAACAAAGGGTTGCGCTACCACATGCAGTGTCCCTGTTAGAGAAGAAAATCACAAGATGCCTGAAGGGGGGGAGAATGTCGGTTACCATGATACGAATAATCCCCTCCAAGGACCAGTGACCATCACCGACGGACCAGTTGCTCTCGGTGTAGGCCTTAGGAATAATGCTCAAGAGGAATGTCAAAATGGTGAGAATGCTGTTCTCACCAACCCAGAGTCTGTTCAGGCGAGTCAGGCAGTACAGGCTCTGGAACATCAAAGAAGCAACCTTGAGTAAGAGTTACAGCTGCTGAGGCATTTGTATCAATATAACACAGGGAAAGAGCCACTCATCAATTTCCTGACGGTCGTGCTAAGAACCCAAGGCATGGGGATCCAGTTCGACATGAACCATCAAAGTCAGAATACAGTAACTCGGATGAGGATTCGAATACAGAATCAGAGCCAGAGTCAATTGACCAGGATTGTGATGTCGACCCCCCGACACTAAAAAAGAACCCAGAATAAGAAACTTTCTACTTAAGAAAGTGCATGGGAAACTGAGAAGAATGACCTGATCCGTCAGATGCATCGGATGACAGGCAAGGAGAGAAAAATGCAAGACTCCCTTGTTCAATATGTCATAATAGGGGCAAGAAGATCTCTTTTCGCATCATGAGTAATGAGAAAGCCATATCCCCGCTGTTATAGACAACCGAAGTTCAGTGTTTTCAGTGGCAAGTCAGATCCAGTGGATCACATATTTAGATATCGTGCCACTATGAGACAATATGAAAGGTATGACCACGTCATGTGTCAAGAGTTCAAAGCTTCCCTATCTAGATCAACGCTCCAGTGGTACCACAGGTTACCTGAGCGGTAGATCAGGTCCTCAGAAGAACGGTTTAGGACCTTCATAGATAGGTACTCATGCAACAAGCACCAACCAAAATGGATCGATGCACTATTCAACATCAAGAAAAAAGACGGAGAGGCATTGAGGTCCTACATGCAACGATTCATGAAAATTTCAATTCAGATAGAGTCTTGTGATGAACAGACTGCTATAATAGCTTCAAACAAGGATTGGATGAAAACAACACCTTATTGGGGTCCCTCTCCCAGAAACCATTCTGTAATTTGGAGGAAGTCCTAGACAGGGTTGAAACTCATGCAGGGTGGGAAGAGGATGCCCTGAACAGACGTCAGGAAGCATAAAATAACTAATCGGATAACCCCTATGGTCCCAAGCTAGGGGAACGACAACTTTTCACCTCAAAAGAAAAAGAGATACTGTCATTGTGGTCACCGTCGGGCTGAATCCCCATCCAAGAGACGAATGCCCAGAGGGCAGCACCAAAATGTGGCCAATAATGTAGATGGGAAACCACAAAATAAGCTGCGGATGGAAGGAGCTGAAGAAGCTCTTCCCTCAATGGATAGAAACTTTGACCCTCTGAACAAAATGCCAAACGAGGTCCTGGACTCGATCAAGAACCAGAGTTATCTTAAGTGGCAAGCTCCACTCAAGCCAGGCTCCCTGGCTACCAGAGACTAGAGGACCTACTACAAGTTCTATAAGAGTAAGGGTCACAGTACTAGAGCCTGCAGGACCCTGAAAAATGAACTACAAGATCTGATTGAAAGGGGGTATTTGAAGTAGTTTGTAGCACACGAGCAGGCGAACACAGTACAGCCTGAGGAGATCAGCACGGCACTTCTGTAGGAACCGTTATGGTTTCACCAAATGATTTACTACGAACTGCAAAACACCCACGCGCAGCAGAATAAGGGGTGTCACGGTTTGGTTAGAAATTTACCTTTTAGATCAGCTTCTTGATATCTTTGAGAATCCAATAGCTATGAAAACCGAAATCAACCTCTTGATCTTCTGTTGTATTCCTATACACAGAGTGGACGTTGTATGGGCAACGATCTTCCAACCTTTTTTCTCTCTTGGCCTCTCTCACTCACAAAATTGGATCTGATTTTTGGATATATTTTTCTTGAGTAAAACCTTGATTTTTCTTGTGTAGAAAACAGCCAGAGAAAGAGGTTTCCTTTATATAGGCTACAACAAGGACCATGAGGAGAAATTAGGGTTGGGCCTCCTGACGGGCTTGGGCTTCCCATGTTCGCCCAGAACACACAGCCCAAGTCCGTCAACAAATGACTTATTCCACTAAAGGCCATTGTTGCACTACCGCCCTAATCCCAAATTACGTGTCAGCATTTATGGGCTCCATATTATATGCTCGTTGATCTCCCCGTGTTTAAGATACCGAATGCCCGTTGATTAAGTCAGCCATCGACAACTACATTAATCAACTTCTTCTGTCCTTGAGTAGTACCACTCAACCTCATTGTCATGTCGGATCAAATCAACCTGCGGGGTTTACATGACAATCCTTATGAGCTCCTCAAGGGGACATCATCTGCCCGACTTCTTGCGGGACACGGATTCCTTCTATAATCAATAGCACACCTTACATACAATGTCATTACCTAATCCATCGAGTTTGTTGATTCACAAATGAATCTCACTCATTGATGATTTAAAGCAATGTACAATGCACGTAAGTGCCCGTTATTATATCCAGATTAAGAGGACAAACATCCATAACAACAGAGGCGTTTATTCTCTTATATAGTCAGTATAAAGATAAACAACCTCACTTGGTCCTGTTCAATACACACAAAGTGTACTAGTGTAATCCTATAGTCAAGATAGGCTAATATCAGGTTATAGTACAACCATACCAATGGTTTGTCCAAATCCATTTAGGTTGTGAACGTTTACTTATACTTTATAAGGTACTGATGATATGATCTTCTGTGTGTCACCACACACCATATCATCTACAACATAAAGTAATAGACACATGTATATAACTAATAACATATATAATATGCATGACATTTGCCCATATGATTCTCATTCAAAATATAAAGAATTAGAGTTCATAGTAAAGTAATACTTTTAGTATATAACCATATCAAGTTCATGATCCCCCAGGTACTGGACCACTCAATGGTCAGCTCTAGATAAATATGATTTCAGGAAAGGCAAGTAAACGAAGTGGGCAGGTCACTGAAAATGGTGCGCGATATGAAATGCACGTCGCCAAGCAAATGATGATCATGAACAGCAAACTAACTATGGGTGCTCAAGTCAACGCGGTACCCCACAAAGACCCTTTCATCCTCTTCACTGAGGCTGACTGTTTTAGCATACAGAGTCCACATGAGAATGCACTTGTTCTTACACTCCCTTTTGGAGATTATAATTTGCATCTCATATTGGTTGATCCAAGAAGTTCAGCAGATATGTTATACTATGACGCATTAAAAAAACTATAGATTCCTGAGTCTGAGATGGTCTCCACTAACTCTAACCTGTATGGATTCAGCGGGGACAAAGCTCTAACAATTGGGGAGATCCAACTACCTATAACTACTGGTATGGTAACTCTCATCATAAATTTTATTATGGTAAAAGCTACCACACCTTATCACATGATCTTGGGCAGGACCTGCCTGTACAGACTCCGCGCTGTTCCCAGCACCTATCACTAGTGTCTAAAATTCCCACATAACAGGAAAATTGAGACAATCAGAGGAGATCAAGTGGCCGCCAAAGCATGCTACGCTCTGGCGACAAAGCAGTTCCCACTCACTTTTGAAGTAAGGGAGGTGGGGCAACCCACCAAATAGCAATTACAGTTAGATCCCCCTCTCCCAGACCTGGTCCCAAGAGAGAGGGAGGATCCCCCCTCACTAGAGCCGTTAGAGGAAGTGGAAATTGTGGGAGGCAGCTCGCCAAAAACAACTTTCACCAGCACCTTATTGAGTTCTAAAGAGCGCCAGGCTCTAATGCACTTCCTTCGAGAACACAAAGACGTGTTTTCTTGGTCATTCGAAGAAATGCTAGGAATTGACCCCCATGTGGCATGCCACCGGTTCAATGTCCGCAGTGATGTAGTAGTAGTCGAGCAAAAACTGAGAAAGATAGGTGATGACAGATCCAATGCGGTAAAAGCTGAAGTTGTAAAGCTAAAGGCAGTTAATTTTGTCAGGGAAATCAATTTCCCCACCTGGATTTCTAATATTATCCGAGTACATAAAAAGAATAGGGCATGGAGAATCTGTATCGACTTCATGGATCTGAACCGCGCATTTCTAAAAGACAGTTACCCTCTTCCATAGATTGACAAATTAGTAGATACAACGGCTGGACATGAATTGTTATATTTCACAGATGGGTCATTTGGCTACAACCAGATCCTATTGCATGAGGAAGACCACAAGCATGCAAGGTTCACAACGGAGGATAGGTTGTACTGTTATCGGGTCATGCCGTTCGGACTGAAAAATGTGGGAGCCACGTACCAACGTTTGGTAAACAAAATGTTTAAGAGATTGATAAGTGACATTATGGAGGTGTATGTAGACGATCTCTTAATCATAAGCCTGAGACAAGGAGATCATCTTTCCCACTTGAAATGGGCATTTGACATTCTCTGAGAGTATCGCATGAAACTCAACCCTGTGAAATGCGCTTTCGCTGTCTCATCAGGAAAGTTTTCAGGGTATCTGGTTACTAAGAGAGGAATCGAGGCAAACCCAGATCAGATCGAGGCGTTCATAGAAATGCCTTCACCTAAAAACGTGAAAGAGGTTCAAAAAGTTACAGCCAGGTTAGCAACTATAAATAGGTTCATCTCTAAGAGTTCAGATAAGTGCAAACCTCTATTTCAATTACTGTTCAAGAATGCCTCATTTGCATGGACGGAAGAATGCCAAAATGCATTCAATCAACTCAAAATGTACCTGGGGGCACCACTAATCCTTTCCAAACCAGTTGAGGGAGATGTTTTAGGTCTTTATCTCTCTTCATCTGACTACGGTATCAGTTATGTATTGATACGTGTGAATGAAAAGAAGGTTAAAAAACCTGTCTATTTCTTAAGCCGAACAATCCTTCCAGCAGAAACAAGGTACCCTAAACTCGAAAAAGTGGCTTTAGCCCTTGTTTTTGCAGCAGAGAAATTACGACCATACTTCTAGTCCCTCACTATCAGAGTAATCATAGAGTACCAGCTACGATCAATTCTGGAAAGGCCGAACAGGTTAGGAAGGTTAGCTAAATGGTTCGTGCAACTATCAGAGTATGATATTATCTACGTTCTAATAATCTTAAAGAAGGGTCAGGCACTAGTAGAATTCTTGGGAGATTTCTTAATGACCTACACTGGGTATGACTCAACAACCCCAAGTCTAGATGATGGCATCTTGCTTGAATCTCAAAACACCCGAGCCTTGGGAGCCGAGCTCTTAATGGCGACTGTTTTTAGATGGGTCTTCAAATGACAGAGGCACAGGAGTTGGAGCTGTGTTAGTTACTCTGGACAACATGTGACTGGAGAAGTCCATCCGATTAGGTTGGAATGCCTCTAACAATGAGGCAGAGTATGAGGCGACACTTGCTGGCCTCACAATATCTCTTGACCTGGGCCTCACACACCTCACAGTTTTTAGTGACTCACAGCTGGTTGTGTTTCAAGTTGATGGAGGATATGAGGCCAGGGAAGAATGAATGGCAAAATATCTAGAACTGGTAAGGGGACTGATAAACGTAAAATGAAAGTTTTACGTACAAATAAAATGATAGAATTCTAAACGCAAGTAAAACTAAAACTAAACTAAGTTTAGTCGATTATTTATCAAAGATTTCTACTCTCGATTTTATCGAAATATAGTTGGAGTAAAATATTTGTTCCACTCCTAGTTCTTTAGAATTAGCATTTTCTAAGATTATCGGTCCATCCAAAGTCAATAAGAGATTTATGAATTTATACTACAATGCAAATTATACTTACAAGATATGAATTTATACGTCTACGGAATACTAAATTGATACTAGATAAAGAATTAGGGGGGATTGATTCCACCTTAACTCGACTTAATTTACTAACAAAGAATCGTCGTAATCCGAATTGAACTGCTTTCGCATACAATTGGTTCTTCCTAATCCCTAGTTGTTCATGGTAATCTCTACCAACTAACATCTAGCATGTAAAACAATCAAACCCATTCTCATGGTGAACTAATCGTTTCTAGAGTGGAATGGAAATTACGACTACTCTACGCTAACACAAATCAAGCTTCATCAAGGTTTCTTCAACCCCCTCTAATGGAGGTTAAGTCTAGAATCATTATGCTATCATTTCCCAATAAAATTAAACAAGACATCATATAAAGATTATAAATTTACTTATTTCAATTCAAATGGAAATCTAATTATGCAAGAATTGATTGAAACTAACAATGATAATAACTAAATCTAGGAATTGAAACTACAATGATTAATGAAATGAAACTATATTATGAAGAACAAACTACTTTATTGATCTAATAATTAAATAACAATTGATTCAAATACTAAATGAAAACAAGGTATGAAAACTAATTAATGGAAAGAAAACTAGGTCTAGCATTATGCTCTAATGGCTACTTTCTAACCTAAGCTAATTATATCTCTAAGAGCTAACTCTTGTGTGTTTAAATGGAGGAGACCAGATCTACATTTTTGTGCATGGGCTGAGGAGCCATGTTTCGGGCTGGAAAATCGAGCCTAAAACCCAATTTCTTCAGTCCACATAGGCCTTTCCAATTGGATTTGACTTCCACAGATTTCTCGTCCACTTCTACTCCTCTTATTTGATCAAGGCTTAAACCATTGGAAAGCTGATTCCAAGCCGGTCGTTTTGACATAAGGTAGGCCCAATTCCGAGGTTTGAGCCCAAAGATACGGTCTTCGGAAGTTTTGTTGACTTTTGTGTTTTGTTTCTGCCCGCGTCGACTTTGAATTTTCAGCCTTGACCGGGCTTTACAAAGGCTTTTTCTCCTTGAATCTTGGCCTTTAATCATAGAAATTCTTAGCAACCAACCCTTGCTCTTTTATCTCGCGAAAGTGACACATTTTTGCACATAATTGAGTTTAATGCCTGAAATACATAAAAACACGTAATCAGCATTAATTCTTATTTATTACTCGCATAATTGGTCTAAAAGTATTATTGTTAAGGGGTTAAGACTGCAGTTTTGGGCTCTTATCAAACCACGCCCAAATAGCATCTTGCTTGTCCTCAAGCAAATATGAGAAATTAGAATAAGTGACCAAAAATGGAGTTCTAACTACTCTCGTTTCGCCGAGTGCGATTACATTGACCATATGCAACAAGGCCTTAAACCACTAGAAATTCCCTAGTGGATGAGTTATAGCCCTGATAGGAATTTAACTAGCCTAAATAAATAGACTAATTAAACCCTACTTTACTTATACTAATACTCGCAAGCGCACGAAGTTTATCGTAATAGGTGAGCAAGAACGAGGACGATCCCACAGGGATTGCTGTTTAGGGACAATTGAATACTAAAATATTACTTATCCTAATTCGACAATGTTGTTTTATAGAAATTTGAAATTAATTACTACTAAATCTATTTTATTTAACTACGATCTAAGAAATGAATAAACTAAATGTTAGGGGTCTGCTAAGTGGAGAGAATTCTAGGACTATCAAATCCACCTTAAAACTTTATAGACAATATCAACTTAACCTTTGGTATTCCAGTTATATATTTCTGAGAATCAATCGATGATGATCAATTGCTTTCTCGATGATATTATCGTTACAATTCTTGTTGTACTTTCTTCGCAAAATTATCTTCTTACTCAGCTAAAAATCAAACCCAAAGCATTATTTGTCTTCTTACAGCACAAACAATCAATACTCAGAAAAAATACTAAGCATGCATCGCTGGAAGGTACCAGGTGCATTACATAATCCAAAAGGCATACGACGATAGGCAAAAGTTCCAAAAGGACAAGTAAAAGTAGTCTTTTCTTGATCCTCAGGGACAATACATATTTGGTAATAACCGGAATAACCATCAAGAAAACAATAATATTTATGACCGGCTAACCTCTCGAGCATCTGGTCAATAAACGGAAGAGGAAAGTGATCTTTCCTAGTGGCCAAATTCAATTTATGATAGTCAATGCAAAACGCCATCCGGTAGTTAAATGCGGGTGGGCACTAACTTCGCCCTTTGAATTCTCAACAACTGTAAGCCCGGACTTTTTAGGGACAACACGAGCGGGACTTACCCATTTACTATCGGAAATGGGATAAATGATACCCGCATCTAACAACTTGAGAACCTCGGCTCTCACTACCTCTTTCATGTTAGGATTAAGCCGCTCAAATGAAACTCACGGGTTGGTTTAGCATCCTTCTCAAGATGAATATGATGCATACAATCAGTTGGGCTTATACCATTAATATCAGCAATATTCCACCCTAAAGCTGCTCTATGCTCTTTAAGAACCCTAATCAATTTACCTTCTTGTTCATTATCCAAATTAGAAGCAATAATAACCGGCAAAGAATCATCAGGTCCCAGAAAAACATACTTAAGGGTATCAGGTAATGGTTTCAACTCTAGCTTAGGAGGACTTTCTATAGAAGAGACTGGGGTAGACTCAGATGGAGTCAGGTGCTCTATTGTGGCTCTCCACTTATCAGTTTCTAAAATTGGGGTTGCATCCAGCAACGCATTAACTTCACAAATTACATCATCCACATCACAACCACTACCAGAATTAGTTAAACAAGACTCAAGAGGGTCATCAGAATAACTCTCCAAGAAAGTCTCGTGAACTATACTATCAATAAGATTAACATCCCAAAAATCATCAGGTTCAGGAGGTTCTTGACCCACATTAAACACATTAAGTTCTGTAGTCATATTACCAAAAGAAAGTTTCAACACTCCATTACGACAGTTAATGATAGCATTAGAAGTGGCTAAAAAGGGACGACCTAAAATGACCGGAATATGGTGTTTAGGATCTTGAACAGGTTGTGTATCCAGAACAACAAAGTCAACAGGGAAATAAAATTTATCAACCTGAATCAAAACATCCTCAATAACACCACGTGGAATCCTAATAGACCTATCTCCCAATTGAAGAGTAATTGATGTAGGTTTCAACTTACCAAGACCAAGCTGTAAATAAACTGAATAAGGCAACAAATTAACGCTATCTCCTAAATTAAGTAATGCTTTCTCAATCATATGATCACCAATAACACAAGAAATAGTAGGGCATCCTGGATCTCTAAACTTAGGTGGAGTTTGGTTTTGGATAATAGAACTCACTTGCTCAGTTAGGAAAGCTTTCTTGTGCACATTCAACTTACGTTTTTGTGTACACAAATCTTTAAGAAACTTGGCATAGGAAGGAACTTGTTTTATATTATTTGAACCTGTTTAAACATTTCCATTATTTCATTAAGATTAGAACCTTTCTTAGCCGAAATCAAACGTTGGGGAAAAGGAGCTTTAAGTATATAAGATGGCACAGGGTTAGTCTCTACAGCAGTAGGAGGTTCTACACCCTTCTTAGAAGTATTATGACTATTAGATTCACTCACCTCACCTTCCTCCTTCTCACACTCTATAGGATCAGATCTGACCTCAGCGTCCTTAGACATCTCAACCCTATTATCAACACGTTTTCCACTCCTAAGGACAGTGATAGCCTTGGCTTGCTCCTGGTGAGCCTGGTTTAAGTTAGAACTTATTTCCAACTGACTCCTCGGATTAGCTACTGGTTGACTAGGAAACCTACCCTTGTCCCTCTCATTCAAAGTATTAGCAATTTGACCTATGGTGATTTCAATCTTCCTAATGGCTTGAGCATTATCCTGAGTAGCCGTTTGACTGGCTTGCATAAAAGCTGTTGCGTTGTGTCACGGAATTTCATGGTGTTTTGTGTTAATTGAGTAATGGCCTCTTCTATAAGTGAAAGTTTAGGTGGTTGAGGTGCATACCGTGGGTAACTTGGGTTTGAGTTAACCACGGGGCCTCCCCGATGTATACCTTTAGACCAAGACAAATTGGGATGGTTACGCCATCCAGGGGTTATCGATGTTAGAAAAAGGATTATTGCACGGCTTTTTGGTATGAATTAAAAGCATTGACTTGTGCATTTACACCAGGGCAATTATCTATAACGTGATCAAGACTTTCACACAACAGACACCCAGGGACTTCAACATTGGCTACTGGAGATAGAGACTTTGTCTCTTTTTCTAGCTCGAGAGCTTCAACTCTTCTAATTAAAGCGGCCATCCTAGCGTTCGTGTCGAATTCCTTGTCAACACGGAACAAACCCTTCTGTGTAGTAGTACTACTAGCCACCTTCTTAGGCTCACGACTAGTTTCCCATTGCTGGACCTTCTCAGAGACTTCTTCTAAAAAGGTCCACGCTTCTTCTACAGTCTTATCACAGAAATCCCCAGTACTCATGGTCTCAACCATAGCCTTTGAATTAAAATCGAGACCCTCATAGAGAATCTGCACTAGCCTACCGTTCTCTAGGCCGTGGTTAGGACATTGCAAGAGCATGTCCTTAAACCTCTCCATACACTTCCATAATGACTCTCCATCAGTTTGGCAAAAAGATGACAAGTCTTTTCTAAAAGCAGTCGCCTTATGATTAGGGAAAAAGTTCTTTAAAAACACAATGCATAACTTTTCCCATCCCGTTATGGAATTCGATGGGAGAGTGTGAAACCAACTCTTGGCTTTTTTTCTTTAAGAGAAAATGGGAACAATTTTAATTTTATAAGCCGTCACTAAATTGTTGAAGCTTAATAGTCCCACAAATATCCTAAAATTCCCTCACATGAAGATATGGGTCTTCCTCTTCCGTTCCCCTAAACTTAGGAAGGAGCCCCAGCAGATTGGGCTTCAACTCAAAGTGATTAGCATTGGTTGTAGGGTGAACGATGCAAGATGGTTGGGTTGTCCTAGTAGGATATATATATTCCTTAATAGATCTAGGTACTTGGGCAACCACGTTATTGTTATTACCTTCCATGTCAACAAAAATTGGTGTATTGTCAACAAAAGTTACGGGTACCTCTAATTCGGGATGCCTACTTCTCCTAAGGAGAGTGCGTTCAATCTCAGGATCAAACGGTGTAACAGGTGTGTTATCAGACCGAGTTACTACCATAAACTACTTCTAAAACCTAAGACTCTAATAAAAGATGCAGACAATACCAAACAAAAATTCCAACCCAGATTGAATTTTAAAACTTGTTTAATATATATTTGCTCCTAAACCCAAATCACACGATTCCGGTTCTTGTGCAAAAAGCACCGTCACTTTCGATCCACGCGTAAAAAAGTTTTTCCCTAGTGGCGGGCTAAAACACGTCCTAATGCAAGATGCCTAAGGCTGGTCAATGTGATTTAACCTTCCTAAATGCAAGAAACAATAAAACAAGCACAACCCACGAAACAAACAAAATTCAACCCCACAAAGGAAAAAAAAAAAAACGTACCTCCGGCGTGAGCCTTCGAGGGCTACTTGCGACGCCGGGTGACGACTGCAAGCACTTTACAACGTTCACAACAAAGTCACGACTATCCCTTATAAGAAGAAATCTATGCTTAATTATCTGCAAAAATAACTAAAATTAGACACGTAAACTATGAAATAATATAACTACGACTAAACTTAAACTACGAATCACGATAAATAAAACTTTAAAACTCAATTGCACTACTACAATCCCCGGCAGCGGCACCAAAAACTTGATAGGAATTTAACTAGCCTAAATAAATAGACTAATTAAACCCTACTTTACTTATACTAATACTCGCAAGCGCACGAGGTCTATCGTAATAGGTGCGCAAGAACGAGGTCGATCCCACAGGGATTGCTGTTTAGGGACAATTGAATACTAAAATATTACTTATCCTAATTCGACAATGTTGTTTTATAGAAATTTGAAATTAATTACTACTAAATCTATTTTATTTAACTACGATCTAAGAAATGAATAAACTAAATGTTAGGGTGCGCTAAGTGGAGAATTCTAGGACTATCGAATCCACCTTAAAACTTTGTAGACACTATCAACTTAACCTTTGGTATTCCAGTTATATATTTCTGAGAAGCAATCGATGATGATCAATTGCTTTCTCGATGATATTATCGTTACAATTCTTGTTGTACTTTCTTCGCAAAATTATCTTCTTACTCAGCTAAAGATCAAACCCAAAGCATTATTTGTCTTCTTACATCACAAACAATCAAACAATTTAATACTAACAATTATTCTAAGCTTGATTAATAATCTCCTATTCAAACTACCGAAAATGCATCATAGAAACGGTGAAAGAAATAATAGTAATATTAATCACGAGTTCAAAGAAGAATTAAATCATTAAAAACAATTCAGGAATACCAAATATCAAATATCAAACATCCATATCGATCTAAGGTCTCATCTACGCCCTAGAAATAATTTACTTACACATGGGAAATAATGCAGCAGAAACAGCGATATCAAAAGAAAATAAAGCCATTAACAAAACCGATACTGTTGCGAGTCTGGGTTCGGTGTTCTGGCTTTTCTGATTTTTCCTTTGCGTTCCACAGTCTCCAGCCCCTTCACTGCTGTCTTTCCCCTCTTCAGCCAAGAGCCGGTCGCTATTCTCTGCTTCCCTTGCGTTCCAGCACCAGCCAAGAGCCTCCCTTCCTTGCTGTCTTCTGCGTTTTTCCAGCCAACAGACGACCTTCACTCCTTTTCTCTTACGCACCGTGTTCACCAACGGGCGACCCGCTCTTTCATCTTCTTCGCGCTGCGTTCCAAAGACCACCCAACAACCTTTCTCTCGCTTTTACGTTTCTCCCTCCAATTTTCAGCCAAGCGACCTCTCTTTTCTTCTTGCCGCCAC
Source organism: Coptis chinensis (assembly GCF_015680905.1). Classification (NCBI taxonomy): domain Eukaryota; kingdom Viridiplantae; phylum Streptophyta; class Magnoliopsida; order Ranunculales; family Ranunculaceae; genus Coptis; species Coptis chinensis. Next base: position 47,295,678 of record NC_141456.1, read on the forward strand.
GTTTTTTTTCAGCCCAGCGGGGCGACCCCTTTCCATCTCGCCGCTATGCGTTCGGATCCTCGGCCCTTTCACTGCTGTGTTCTGCCCTTATTCGCGAGCGTCCTCTTCAAAAGGAAACTCTCCTTCCTTTTGGTATGGGATCGGCAGCTTTTGTTCTCTTTGGAAAGTTTCTGTAATTGGGTTCCATTCTTTCCTATTCGCCAGAATGAATGGAGAAGGAAACTAAAGATCTCCTGCTTCCCTTGTAGCGATGTGGGCTTTTAATATCTTGGTTCGAATTTGTAAAGGCGGGATTTGAGGGATTTGAAGTTTGTTCGCGATGGAGAAGGAAATCAGTCTTAAGGACTGATTCGGTGGTCCGGTAGCCAGGCATTAGGGTGGGAACGGGCCTTAGTGTATATGGGCTGGTCTATTTAAGGGCTAAGAATTGGCTTGGAACACATGGTCCAGCCTTAGGCTATTGGACCTAGACTAAACTTTAGGCCCAAATTCCATTTTCTTTTATTTCCTCTTGTATTTACTCACGTGCTTTAACAAGGCCCAACCAGACTAGGGGAACTCATGCCAGTGACATCCCGAATCTCGACAGTTTCCACACTTTTAATCATGTTAAGTCCAATTCCTGTAAAACCACCAAAAATACAATAACTAAATCAAACGAATAAATTAAACGAACTAACTAATATGAAATTGAGCGTGAATACTGTAATATTTATGCGCTTATGAAGCCTCGTGAGAGTTTTCCAGTGAAGGTACTCACAAATTTCATCTATACTACAACGACTAAGAAATAAACTATTGTTTCCTTATCTATGTCTCAATTATCTATACATCTCACTAGCAATGAATACAAAATAATCAAGTCGAAACCTAAGCTAATATATGCATAATAATCAATTATCTACGAATAAACATATATACAATGAGTAATACTATGAAATGCACTAGCAGGTCCGTTTCTGAAAACTTGGAATAGCGTCCTTAAGTAGGTCCTCACAAAAATGTCAAGACAAAAACCACTCTGATTTTTCCGCTCAAGTTTCGCTACTCCAGTGTGTAGTGGGCACACTTTACCTTACAATCTCAATGATACACAAGGAAGCCGGAGTCAGTCCAACACATCTGCCACTTACTATCACACTAACCTATTCCTAATTGAGCTAAAGGTCTTTATTAGGTGTTGCGGGGATTAGGAGATGGTTTCAGAATGAAGGAAATGGATATTCAAAAGGACAAGTCTGAGATAATAGAGTCTTCATGTTATGTAACTAGAGAAAACCTTGTTCCTTACTTTTGCTTCTACACTTTGTTTCCATCCTTAGCCATATTTTTTTTTCTTTGGCTTTTGACTCCTTTGATTCTATTTTTGGAGTTCTAATTCTTTATTTTATTTATTTATTATTATTTTATTTATTTGAATGGAAACTTTCTTTTCTTATCTGAAGCGACTAACAAATTCTTGATTTCAAAGGTCTTTCTCTTTTCTATTCTTCATCTCTATTCTTAGACTTATTCAAAGAATGGGTAGGCTGACATATATATATTTTATTTTGTTTTGTTTTTGTAACAGGGTAAAGGATTTGCGGTTTATGAAAGGCTAAAGAAAGGCTCAGAGGGGCGACTAGTGGAAAATAATTTCATAGGTTTGAATTTTTGGCTATATCGATCCAAAGAGGGCCTAAATTCTCACTTAGGATATGGTATAGTGATCAAGCAAGTAGACGTGTGATTTCTCTATCCGGATTTTACTTCTTCCTTGTTTCATTTCTCAAATGTTTTACTCATATAAGGCTTTAGGTTATATTCTCATAGGATTTGTAGAATAAGTACTCTAGCCTAGATTTCAGAAATTTACTGCCAACAATCATAGATACTCTTGTAACTTATTTATAGATAGATGCAAAGATTATTACCTACATATTAACCTAAGTTTCTAAAAACTATTCTAATGCAAAAGCTAAATGTGACTTCTAGATTATTGAGAGCATAGAGAAAGAAAACAATACCAATATTCCTAAGTGTATAGCATAAACTTTTTATTTATATTTTTAAAAATTTTGAGTTTTTTAACTAGAAAACAAGTGCATATTATATATATTTATATCCTAACAGATGCCTTAATTACACGTGTTTCTATGCCCCCCCCCCCCAAACAAGAAGCATGCTTTGTCCTCAAAGTATTTAAATAAATAGGGTAGAGAAATACCATGGAAACGCGTGAAATTCTGGAACATCTGTAAAACAAGGTTAAAACATACTAATATAGAAAAAGAAGAACAGACGCAACTTTATATGAGTTCCATCCGTTATGGGGTTAACAAGAATCAAATTGCTTGGGACATAAGCATACACTAACTGAACTAAAAACTTACCTTAACTCCCGCGTCTAAGCATTACCCTCCTCATCTTTCTCTCCAAAGAGGTGAGGTTCCTTCGCATCCTGCCACGCCATGATAACTTACCAGGCTCGCCGCCATGTGTCATCAAATTATGCTAACCTGTCGAGTGTTACTATGTCTGATGGGGTGTAAGGAGCAACCAAATGAGGTTGCACCTGCCACCATGGCCAAGTTATTGCTCGAAATGAGCAAACCACCCAATTGGTGGGTCTCATGACTTCAACCCTTTTCCAATCCATGAACTGGGTATAGAGTTCAGGTAAACAAGCACGCATGATGTGGCAAACCAAAACATGCATAAGAAGATATTTATGCTTCATGCTATGGGCTCTCTTAAGACTAGACACTAATACTCAGGGAATTTCATAGCGGCGACGTCCCTCAGCTAAAGCAAGGAAAACGTCACCAGCGGTACTATTTGCAGAAGTAAACTGCCACTCCCCTAAAATATTCATCATAATGAATAACATGGTGGTGCCTACATTCAGGGATAGGCTGCCAAGAGCTATATTATAACGCCCTTGGTCCATTATACGAAACCCCATAATACTCATGGAAATATGTATAGTCATAGAGGTAAGCATTATCGGTCGTATATCCCCACGTGTGCAAAGGGTCAGGCAAGGGCAATCCCGAAACTAACGCTAACAAATACTTATTGAATTCTAGTGGCGTGTCATCAACCATGACGGAGAATTCTTGTTCTCCATCATCGTTACAATAGAAACTAACATTATTGTAAAAATATTCAGTAAGCTTAGGTGACTATGAGTCGTCTTCACTTACCAGTAGATGGCGCCATCCTAACTGCAAGATCCTACTGCGGAACCAATGTCCATAAGACTCGGTTCCTAACAAGTTGTCGAAAGATTGTTCAGGTATGACTGTAGGAGATGTCATCACAAAACTACTCTCTAGAACAGCCGCACCGATCCTGGAACAACCTATAAAAAATCCGAATTTTTCGTGTTTACTGAGGTCAGGACGCGGGGGCGCTCTACTGAGGAGCAGGCACGCTCTGGAGAAATTTGACTTATAGTGTTTTGGGCGCGGGTCGCGCTCAGTTTGACCTTGGGAGGGCGCGGTTGTGCTCAAGAGAAAATTGGACTTACAGTGAGTTGGGCGCGGGTGGCGCTCCACTGAGACGCAGGCACACTCTGAGCTGCTGAAATGCTAAAGTGAAGAAGAAAAAAGGGGAACTTGGGAGTGAAAGGTGAGAGATGAAATTGGGATGTAGTGTGGGATGTGTGTGGAGAATGAATGAAGTTTATATAGGTTTTGAGTTTCCAAAATGAATTAGGAAGTTGTCAAAAAGTTTTAAGGCAATTTTCGGAAATGAAAAATTTCCGAAACCAAAAATGGAAACAACCCATATGTTTTATTCTAAAGCAAACCTAATATCTTTTAGATTGAATTTAGAATAGTAACTTCTAAACTTGTTTAGATTTCATCCTACCACCATATTCACTCATAGCCTGCCGATATCAGCAATATTCCCAACAATCACTCCAAAACAACTTCTAAAATTGAGGTTCATATAAAAATCATGCCAGAATAAATAATACCACCCCCAAACAATTCGGGAAGGTGGGATTAACAATAAAAATAATGCACAATTTGAAAAGAACCACATTATATTAAAATTGAAATTCAAACAACATTTAACTACCCAATTCAAATTTAACTACGAAATTCAAAATTAACATCCGAACTAAATAAAAAGAAATACAAAATGACATAAACTTAAAATATTCCTAACAACGCGCTGCTGGTAGTGGATGGCACATGAGAAGGAGATGACTCATGAGTTCCCGATGGCCCCGAGCCCTCCATCCTGCGTCGATGACGCTCGTGGCTCACAGCCGCCTCCACAGAAGAAGAACCCCCCTGGGGTGGGTAGTGTTCAAGCATATCTGCTCGGAACTTTCACTGAGCTTCCATCTCCTCCCAACGCTCATCCTTGCGCTGGGCGCGAGTCTCATAGTTACGATGGATGGCAGCTTGTCGAGTCCAGAGATCTCCACAAATAGTGTTGAGAGAACGCATGCCATGATGAAGCATCAACATGCGTTATGCATCAGACCTACACCTCTCCAAGGCATTGGCATCAAAACATGCCGTATCTTCCTCATCCTCTTCAACTACCCTCTCTTCAGGCAACTTCCACGTATTTTGGATACACTCCGTATAGATATTAGGATTTTGGTACCTCTTCAGGCAAATCCGATCAGACTTCAGAGTCGCTTTGAACCTCATCATGATCTTTGTTTATCAGCACAGGGAGAGGTGCAATACTCTTCCCAACTCCTCTAATCATCATAATCAGAAACTCGAGGAAACAAAAGTCATACTCCCTCTTCTGGAGTATCCATAGAATGTGAAGATAATTCAGGCTGATGTCACTGACTTTCTCCTTGCCAATGACATTCCTCCCAATCCACTGAGCTACAGCTAGTTGGTTGGATCGCAGGGACGACTGGCGGACACAATGCGAGCTCGCATTGTATTTACCCTCCAAAACCCTCTCGTTCATCAAGGCCTCGATCCCTGTAAATTGGGATTCCTGCGCTGTGGCTACTAGAGTGCGTCCCTCCTCCATGTCGAAGATACATGCCAACAAATTCCTATACACTTCTCGCCTGACTTTATTCACCTTCACAAAAATCTTATTCCCAACCAACTCTCTTGTTCTATAAAATTGTTTGACCAAATCCTTATGATAAAAATCATCAGTCGTATACCACAAGTTATTTCAATCCCTCCTAATCATCTCATCACTGAAAAACGGCGCAAAGTGGTCATCATGAAAAGCTTGTTCCAGCAAAATTCGTCGTCTTTGAGCCATTGGAAGTTTTGAACTGATTTGAGGGTTTGTATATGGTGTAGGAAACAATGTGAACAACCTCACTAAAAAAAATGATGGTGGTGGCGAGACAGTTTTAATTTTTTTGAATTTTTCAAATTTTTTTAATGTTTTGGTAGTGGAAATCGGTGGAGATGGTGGTGGGAATGGTTTGGAGCAGATTTGGGGTGGGCTTGTATTGTGGGCGTGGGTGTAGTTAGTTTTTTTTTGGTTTCTAGGTTTTAAGCTTTGTTAAAGGTAGAATGGAAAAAGAAATCACGAGCTGTTTTGGTTTGGAAGATGGAGACGCACGTGCGTGCGAGATTGGGCCCAAGCCCAATTCGATTTTTTGAAATTCATCGATTTTTCGCGTAACTTCAAACTAAAATTGCTGCTTCGTTACCTGGCTGATTTTTGCGAATGAGCTATGGAAATGATCAAGAGAGAATTTCCAATCCAATGATCCATAAAATACTCTATTCCAACCGTGGGTGACATATAAGAAGATGGAAAACACCTTGGAGTGCGTACATGACGTAAGTTATGCAAATGAATAAAATCTAAATTCATAGATAATGTCAACCTGAATCAAAATACAATTAAATGGCCTAAGCAACACGAATGGAAAGTTAAACAATCAAGGATGAAAAACGAACACCCCACCCCCAAACAAATTTTTGGCAACGAAGTTTAGAAAATTTGTTTGAAACATAGGTCTTTTAAAGTCAGATTCCCGAGACTTCCTAGATTACAATTTTTATGGTTTCGATATTTTTTTTACTTTTTATGAATAAGATTTACTATAAGAAAAACGAAAAACAATAAAGACATAATTCACACCATAGAGGAACATGACTTAAAATTCGAGAAAACATGCAAGAGTGGAAAACATGAATTATGTTCAACGTGGAGTTAGGATCCGGTACTTACAGCCACACACTCCATAAGGAGGGCCCGGTTACCTTAATGGTGCACTTACCAATATATGGAAATGAAAGGAAGAACACCAACCAACAAAGGTCAGTCCTCATAGATAGGGTCCTGTAACAGGACTTCCTCCACATCAAGGGACCATAGCTCGTGAAAATGTTTCAACAGTTGGCCATTGACTTGAAAGGTACTGTTGTCCTTAGAATTTACCAAGGTGATTGCCCCGTAAGGGGTGACTTCAGTAACCAGAAAAGGACCGGACCAACGGGTTTTTAATTTTCCTAGAAAAATGTGTAGACGAGAGTTGTAAAGCAAGACCTTTTGACCTACCACAAACTCTTTGCGCAAGATTTGCTTATCATGAACACGCTTCATGTTAGCATTATAATCCTTCTGCGAGATCATAAGAATCGCTACGGATTTCTTCAAGCTCATTCAATTGCAACTTGCGCTTGACCCCTGCCTCATTAAAATTGAAGTTTAGGCTTTTGATAGCCCACAAAGCACGGTGCTCCAATTCAACGGGAAAATGAAAAAGTTTCCCAAATACAAGTCTAAAGGGAGACATACCTATGGGAGTTTTGAAAGCAGTCCTATACGCCCATAAGGCATCAGATAGCCGCTTCGACCAGTCTTTCCTATCAGGATATTTACAGTTGTTTCTAAGATCTTTTTTATTTCCCTATTAGAAACTTCTACTTGTCCGCTAGTTTGTGGATGATAAAGAGTTGCTACCTTATGTGTAACTCCATACTTTTTCACTAGAGATGCAACAATTCTGTTGCAAAAATGTGTTCCACCATCACTAATGATGGCTTTAGGAATGCCAAATCGATAGAAAATACACTCCTTAACAAAAAACACAACTATCTTATGGTCATTGCTACGGCAAGCCATAGTCTCTATCCATTTAGACACGTAGTCCACGACAACTACAATATATATAAAACCGTGGGAAACAGGAAAAGGACCCATGAAATCAATGCCCCATATGTCAAAAACTTATACCAATATGATTGGATTTAATGGCATCATATTACGCTTCGCGATTCGACCAAGTTGTTTGCAACGAACACATGTCTTACAATGCACTTGGGCATCTTTAAAAAGAGTAGGCCAATAAAACCCACATTGAAGAATTTTAGCAGCTGTTTTCATACCACAAAAATGGCCACCACACTTTTTGTCATGGCAGAATGAGAGAACCTCATTATATTCCCACTGGGGAATACAATGACGAATAATCTAATCCACATAATACTTAAAAAGGTAGGGCTCATCCCAGTATTATAGCTTAACTCTGGCCAAGAACTTCTTACGTTCATTTCTTGACCAATCAGCAGGAATAGTATCAGACACTATATAATTCACAATGTCAGCATACCATGGTGTAGAAAAAATAGCATACAGATGCTTATCAGGAAAAGAGTTCGGTATGGACTTAGAATCACTATCATCGTCATTTGTAAGTCTAGATAAGTGGTCGGCAACTACATTTTCAACCCCTCTTTTGTCCTTTATTTCTAATGTGAACTTTTGCATGAGAAGAATCCATCGGATTAATCTCTGCTTAGCATCCTTCTTTGCAAGAAAGTACCTAAGGGCTGCATGGTTCGTGTAAACTAGAGTCTTAGAACCAACCAAATAGAGACGAAACTTATCTAAAGCATAAACGGCAGCTAAGAATTCTTTTTCAGTAGTTATATAATTCCTTTGAGCATCGTTTAAAGTTTTACTAGCATAATAAATAAAAGTGGATTTATTATCTAGTTTCTGATCCAAGACTGCACCAATAGCATAATCACTAGCATCACACGTGAGTTCGAAAGGTTTAGACCAATTGGGAGGCTGTATAATGGGTGCAGAGGTTAAGGCGGCTTTTAAAGTTTGAAAAGTCTGTTTACAGTTAAAATTAAAATCAAAGATGTCATCCTTTAAAAGCAGATTAGTTAAAGGCCTAGCTATTTTTGAAAAATCTTTGATAAAGCACCTATAAAAACCTGGATGGCCTAGAAAGGCTCTAATATTAAGGACAGTCTGTGGTATAGGTAGAGTCGCTATCTTATCTAGTTTGGCCTTCTCTACTTCGATGCCATCACTAGATTCAATATGCCCTAGCACAATTCCCTTTTTCACCATGAAATGACATTTTTCCCAATTCAAAACCAGACTCTTCTCTTCACACCATGTCAAAACCTTAGACAGGTTAGACATGCAGTCAGTGAAAGAGTTTCCATAGATAGAAAAGTCATCCATGAATACTTCCATGAAACGCTTTACCATGTCACTAAATATATGAAGCATACACCGCTGGAAGGTACCAGGAGCATTACAAAGGCCAAAAGTCATTCATTTTTAGGCGTATGTTCCAAAAGGACATGTGAAGGTAGTCTTTTCTTGGTCATCAATATCAATAATAATTTTAAAATAGCCAGAGAAACCATCCAAAAAATAGTAAAAAGCATGACCAGCTAGACATTCTAGCATCTGATCTATGAAAGATAAAGGAAAATGATCCTTTCGTGTCATGGCATTTAAACGTCTGTAATCGATACAGATTCGCCATTTCATAGGACCATGCCTTGCAACATATTCACCCTTGGCATTACGTACCATGGTAATCCCTGATTTCTTAGGAACTACATGAATGGGACTTACCCATTCGCTATCAGAGATTGGGTATATGATACTGCGATCCAAAGAACCGTAAGACTTCTTCCCGACCACCACCTCTTTCATAGCGAGGGTTCAAAAGCTTACGAGGTTCGAGAAGTCTTTGCGTTATCCTCCAAATGGATATAATGAGTGCACACATTAGGGTCAATTCCTTTAATGTTGGCTAGGGACCAACCAATCGCAGAATGATGTTCCCTAATCACCCTGATCAAACCTATCTCTTCCTCTTTAGATAACAGAGAAGATATAATTACCGGATAACTACCATCCGGATCAAGTTGAATATATTTTAGCTCAAAAGCAAGAGGTTTGAGTACCGGGGTGGAAGGAATGTTGATAAATGCTTCTGGAGGGTCCTCATCTTGAGTAATAAATACTTGCTTAGGCAGCAAGTCTTCAAACTCAGTAGATGGAGCAACAGAAGGGTCTACGATATGTGTAGACTCAAAGATGGTGTTGACTTCCTCTAAGTAGGAGTCATCGACAAAATCTGAACTTCCAAAAGAAAGAAATTTATGCATATGGTTTTCTAGAAACGTGTTATTAAAGTAATCTTGAGCTAAGCTCTCGATCATGCTAACCTCCCCATCTATAGGCGAATCTGGTAACTGTTTCATCATTTTAAAAATATTTACCTCAACATAAAGATGGCCAAAAGACAAGGACATCGAACCATCGCGGCAGTTTATGAGCGCGTTGGCAGTAGCCAAGAATGGACGCCCTAAAATGATCGGAACAGAGTCATTAGCAAATTTTATATCGAGGATAACAAAATCAGCAGGATAGTAGAAATCTTGAACCTTAACAAGCACGTTTTCAACCACCCCCTTAGGATACTTAATAGACCGATCTGCTAATTGCAACGTCATTTTAGTAGATTGCATTTTTTGTATACCTATTTGTTTGTATAGATAATATGGGAGTAAGTTAACACTGGCCCCAAGGTCTAGTAAAGCGATCGTCGTGTGGGAATCTCCTAAGGTGCATTGTACAGTAGGACGACCAGGGTCCTTGTACTTAACGATTCTATTATGTTCTGATAAAGTTGGAAGCTGTTCAGTTAAAAAGGCATCTTTAGGAATATTTGTCTTACGCATTTTAGTGCACAACTCTTTGAGAAACTTAGCGTGGTGAGGTAATTTTTTAATTGCTTCGAGAAAGGGTAGGTTTATTGTTAGATTATTAAAAACTTCCCTAATCTCATCAAAATTTGTATCCTTGTTTAACATAGCTAATCTCTGGGGAAATGGTGGTTTCTCCCTATATTTAACGTTTGGATCAACTGGATGTCTAACATTGGCTTTCTGTTTCTTAGGTTGTGGTATAACTGTTACCTCTACAGGGGTAGGCTCTTCAGTTTCTATTTCGGTATCTAGTTCAATAGCTGGAGTAGGGACTACTTGTGCGGTAACTATAGGCATAGTTACGTTGTTATCAACCACTCTCTCAGAACGGAGAGTGGTGATGGCATTTAGCTCACCTACGTTTGCATTTTCCGTACTAGTATTACCGTTCAACTCAAAGGCTGTGTTTGTTGTTTTAGGATTAGGTATTGTTTGACCTGGAAACACACCTTTTGGTTGTACCTTCTCTTGTGCTAACTGCTGTAAGGAAAGTTGGATGGCTTGTAAAATCTGTTGTTAAGATTGCATAAAGGCATCGAAACAATCCAGTTGTGGAGTAGTAGTTGTAACAGGTTTGTTAGGGTTATATACTAAAAGCATTACTTTTGTATTAACTCTAATTCTTCATTTTTTGAATGAGAATCATATGGGCAAATGTTATGCATATTATATATGTTATTAGTTATATGCATGTGTCTAATACTTTATGTTGTAGATGATATGGTGTGAACACACATAAGATCATATCATCAGTACCTCATAAAGTATAAGTAATCGTTCACAACCTAGATGGATTTGGACAAACCATTGGTACGGTTGTAGTATAATCTGGTATTAGTCTATCTTGACTATAGGATTACACTAGTACACTTTGTGTGTACTGAACAGGACCAAGTGAGGTTGTTTCTCTTTATACTGACTGTATAAGAGAACAAACGCCTATGTTATTATGGATGTTTGCCCTCCTAATCCGGATATAATAACGGGCACTTACATGCATTGTACATTGCTTTAAATCATCAATGAGTGAGATTTATTTGTGAATCAACAAACTAGATGGATTGGGTAATGACATTATATGTAAGGTGTGCTGTTGATTATAGAAGGAATCTGTGTCCCGCAAGAAGTCGGGTTGATGATGTCCCCTTGAGGAGCTCAAAAAGATTGTCATGTAAACCCTGCAGGTGGATTTATTCCGACATGACAATGAGGTTGAGTGGTACTACTCAAGGACTAAGAAGTTGATTAATGTAGTTGTCAGTAACTTGACTTAATCAACGGACATTCATTATCTTAAACACAGGGAGATCAACAAGCATATAATATGGAGCCCATAAACGCTGACACGTAATTTGGGATTAGGGTGGTAGTGCAACAATGGCCTTTAGTGGAATAAGCCATTTGTTGACGGATTTGGGCCGTGTGTTCTGGGCGAACATGGGAAGCCCTAGCCCGTCAATGGCCTTTAGTGGAATAAGCCATTTGTTGACGGACTTGGGCCATGTGTTCTGGGCGAACATGGGAAGTCCTAGCCCGTTAGGAGGCCCAACTCTAATTTCTCCTCATGGTCCCTGCTGTAGCTTATAAATAGAATACTCTTTCTCGCTGGCCAAAATTAACCTATTCACTATTCATTGTTCTGAAAAAGAGGCAAGAAAAGTAGATATGAATTCGTTTATGATCTTGAGAGAAAGAAGGGGGTTGGTAGATCGTTGTCCACACAACATCCAATCTATTCTAAAGGAATACAACAGAAGATCAAGGGGTTGATTGTTGATTCAGATTTATAAAGCTTGGACTCTTAGAGTTATCAAAACCAGATCTAAAAGGTATGTTCTCTATCCAAATCGTGAGAACCCATTGATTTCGCTGCGCGTGGTTCTCGCGGTTTGTAGAAATAGTCATTCTGAAATAACGGTTCCTACAAGGTTGTGTGACAAGAACTATGTTACGTTGATTATTCATGGGTGGGTTGTGATAGTTATTATTATTAACCGGAATGATACCACTATTAGCATTATAATTATTATTGTTATAATTATTATAATTACCCTGACCTTGTCCTTGTCGTGGTTGAGCTTGGTTATAATTGTTTGCTTGCCTAACATTTTGATTATTAAACCCTGGAGGTGTTACTTGTTGATTATTTCTCCAACTGAAGTTGGGATGCTGTCTCCAAGGGGCGTTAGGAATAGAATAACTATTAATTGAGTAAATGTTATCTTGGTGTGATTGTTATTGTTCATAGGCAAGAGGACAATAGGAGTCGGGATGTTCAGGACTCAAACAGAAATTACATGGATTTGAGTTGACATTCATGACGGGGATATGCTTTTGTTAAACAGAAATAGCCTCTACCTTTTTAGTGAGAGATTAGATTAAATTTTTAAGTTCAGGATCGGGTTTCATCTCAAACATACCGGTGGCCTTAACAGTTGTAGAAGAACTAGCGGAACGGGAGATATCGTCAGTACCCCCTGATAAGTGCTCAAAAAGTGTTATTTAACCCTCAATTATGCCTCTTGTTTAGCCATCTGAGTGGACTAATAGTGTTTATAAGTTGTGTTTTAAGATTCTACAGGTGAAAAAGAGAGTTTTGTAGAATATTAAAGAAAATGGGGTAAAACGGAGCAATTCAGAGCATTAAGGATTACATGGGAGGCCCGTGGACAATCATGGAGAAGGCCAAGGAATTGGAGCTACTAAAGATGCGACTTGGAGCTATTTTAAAGCTTATTTGGAAGCCCAAGGCCAAAGGATTCGTTGCTTGGACCAAAGATCGCAAAAAAGGATAGAAAGATAGAGCAGAAGAGACAAAATCGGCTAACGCGTCTGGGATGCATGGATAAAGCGTCCAGACGCATTGATTGCGTCTGAGACGCATGAATAGTGCGTCCAGACGCATTGATCGACATTGTAACCAATTTCTTCTCAGTTTTGGAGACGAAGTTGGACTCTGAAAGAAGTCTATTTGTATTAGGAAACAAATGACGGTTTGGAATGCTTCTAGAGCTCATTGTAACCTCTATAAATAGAGGACCTAAGTGCCTCATGTAATTCGCCAATTCACTTATACTCTTGTCTCCAGAACTTGAGGCAGAGAGAGATTAATAATAAAAGATCGGTTTTAACTAGTTGAGTCTTAATAAATTAGTATTTCTAGTCTTATGTTCTTCAACTCTTCTTCTTCTCGTTCTTCGTGTTCTTCCGTCTTTATGGAAGGCTAATCTTCTCCTTCAAGGGAGAAGATGAAGCCGGTGCTTAAGGTTTAATGATTCTTTTGGTTCATGGTATTCTTCAATCAGGTTAGTTCTTTATGTTTTTACTTATTAGTTCCATTGCCCAGACCAGGGGATGGAACTATAGATTAAGGTTTTTATTTATTGCAATCGAATATCATGCTAGTTTAGGGTTGTATTTATTGCAATTGAATATTTGTTAGTACCATGCTTTTATTTATTGCAATTGAATAGAATGCTAGAATAGGGTTTTATTTATTTTAATTCAATATTATACTATTATTCTCTACTTTTCTTCTAGTTGTGTAGTGTTTTAGAGTAAGAGAAGTATTCATTATATTTGCCTTAGATGGTGATTCATTGAATAGCTGCCCAAGCTCACATAAAAGGAAAGAATATACTAGTAACATGAACATAGGAACAACCTTAAGTAGAGTTATTCGTTAACGATGTTTCGTCCAAAAGGGCATCGACACTCGCTCGATTGCCTAATTGTAGTTTACTTGTGAGAATAACCATGAAGCAAAAGGTCATTGAATCAAAAGTATTGGTGGATTCTAATCTCTTGAATTATCTTTCTTATTGTTACAACACAAAATAGTAATGGCAAACTCTTCTTTAGACTACGGATTACAAACTGCTATCTTCCACTCTCCTCACAAGACTCTCTCTTTCTCACTCTTGGCCGCCTCCTCTTCTCTTCCTCTTCTTTTTTTTTCTTTTTCCTCCTCCATCTTTCTTCTCTTCTCTTCTCTTTTATATCCCCTCTCCCTTTCATCTCAACCCTCCACCTGTCTTTTCATCTCCTGGTCCACTCCCCTCCATGTGTAGGGTTTCCGTACCGCGACCACGTTTCATCTCAACCCTCCACCTGTCTTTTCATCTCCTGGTCCACTCCCCTCCATGTGTAGGGTTTCCGTACCGCGACCCGTCTTTGCCATCCCGATCTGGTGCAGTAGCGGCCCATGGGATTACGCTTAAGTCCGGCCCAAATCCCCATGCTATTTCAAGACGGTATCATGCCACTACAGATGCCTCTCGAGTCCGCGATGATATCTTGATCGTGGAGTCGAGAGCTCGCCCCCTTCCTCCTTCCGACCGTGGTCTTCCCTCTTCCCCTCACAGCTGGGTTCATGAGTGTTCACGCGGTTTCACCTTCTGACCCTTCGTTTCGCGTGCATCCACGTGTCTTTCGTTGGCTGGTTCTTTTTGGTGTCCCCTCGATTTCAGCACCCCTGCAATTACCCCTTTGCCCTCACCCTCTTATAAAAAGCCCGCTCGATTTCTCTTCTCTCTCTCACTTAGCCCTTCTTTCACCTTCCAGTTCCTCTTCCCCTCTTCTTCCACCTTTCTTCTGTCTTCCTAGCTCCGGTCGCTCGCTCGGTCGATCTCTTCAAATCCTGTGGCTGACACTCTTGCTCCGGTTGCTCTCTCTTTTCCTCAGGTTGGTCTCCTTCTCTCTTTGGCTTCCTTTAATTGTTATAGTGCGCATTTCCCCTTTGTGTTTGAAACTGTTCATCTTCATTTCCCTTTTTGCCTTGCTGTGACTGTGTGTCTTCCGCCCTGTACTCGATGTCTGTCTCTAGATCCGCCACCTCCTCCTCCTCCTTACACCGCAGCCTTGCCCCTGACCAGACCGAGGCCCCCTCTACCTCCGGGCAAGCCTTTGCCCTTCCGCCGCCACCACCACGTAGTCGTAGACCTAATCTTGAGGCTGTTAAAGCGGCCTACGGGATACCCGCTGACGTCATTTTAGAGCACGTGCCTGACTTAACTTATTACCCGCATTTGGTCCCCACAAGCGGGGTGTCATTATTGGCCACGGTCGGCCAGATTGTCGCCGGCCTTCGATTGCCTCTCACTCGTCTTGATGTCGAGGTGTGCAATCATTTTAACATCCCCCCATGCCAAGGTATTGGCAACTTCTGGAGGGTCATGTATGCCGCGAACCACTACAACCGCTCGGAAGTACCTCGGATAACGGTTCGCGACATGGCCGCCCACTTCTACCTCAAGAAGAGTACCAAGGAAGTCAGTGTGGGCTATCACTCATTCGCCTCCGCCCTAAAACAGCACTTTATCCTTCGTGATCACTTCCTCCAACAAATTGTGGCACCATTACCCTCTATATATATCGGAAATTCCTCTCCGCGGATCTTCCACCGAAGTTGAACCTCCGTCACTGGCTTTCCTCCCGGTGGTGAGTCCGCTCTTTATCTATCCCCATTGAACTATGTCTTTCAGCAATAATCCAACTTGTTGTTTTGTCTTTTTCAGGTTGGCGGCCCGACTTCGATATCGCGACCTACGACAACATCTTTTCCACAACATTCCAAAAGATTCGTGATTTGGGCGCGGCTCGGTCCGTGATACTTTCGGCATTGACCACGCCACCGCTACTCCCTACTCTCTCGATCTGGCTGGCATCCATAGGAAAATATAAGCCCCATTTTTCCGTCCCCTCCCCCTAAAGAAAAAGCCCGTGTCACTTCCCCCTCAAAAAAGCGCCGGCGCCGCCCTCTTCACACCATGAACCCCCTTTCGCCGTCGGCTCATAGCTCCGCGGCCCCCCTCCGTGCACCCTCCTCGAAGACTTGGGAAGACCAATACTCCCCATCACATTCCTCTTCCACCATTTCTCCCCCTTCAAGCATGCTATTTTAACAAACGAAACTCTTTGATAGCGACTTCGGATGAGGGCGGTCGGTGGCTGCTGCCCCTAATCCACCATTGTTCCCCCACCTCCTCCCCCCGCCTCCAAACGTCCACGGCCATCCGACTCTGGAGAAGGCCCTCCATCTAAGGCCGCGACCCCACCTACCGCGCCTTCTCAAGTGGAACAACGTCCCGGGAAGGAGGTGGCGTCCCGCACCGACAAGGAGGCCGACGAGCCCATTCCTCTATTTTGCCCCTCCTTCAAGCTCCGGAACCGCTCCCTGACTGTCAAGGATTCTGCTTTGAAGAACCCGGCAGTGGCTTCTTCCCTGTTCTATGGGTCTCACCTCCCAGCAGATATGGCATACGCCGAAGGTGGCTCCTTTGAGTCCCACCGGACTTCCTTCTACACAGGCTGGGAGAAGGTACTACTTTCTTTACATTTGACCTCCTTCTTCTCTCTCTTTGAGTGTTCTGACTTTTGCTATCTTCTTCAGATGAGTTTGGATATATCCTTCATGATCCGCGGCCTATTTGGTGCCAGGGCCCGGATCGATGAACTTGATAAGGAGGTGGCCCTCCTAGCAGAGAAGAACTCGGCCGCGGACCTAGACAAGGTCCGGGCCCAAGACGAGCTGAGGACCGCAGAGGCCGCCCATCGCGTATATATGAACGCCGCCCCTCGGTAGCGAATCTCTCCAAGAAAAGCATGCTGCCGCTCTGGACTCCCTTTCTCAGAAGCACCAGGAAGCTCTTGCAGCAATCCATGCGCAGCATGAGGCCGACATGGACGAGCTCCGGGATATCTACCGGGCCCAGGCCGAGAAGAGGGTGGCCAAGAAGGTCAAGGAGGAGATTGACCGTCTCACCAAAGAAGGCCGCCTTCTTCCGGAAGCTCCCACCGCTGCTCCGCTATCTGAGGGCGTTGTGCCAGTGCAGGACTCGGCTTCTGAAGGGAGGGACGCCGCCGAACGGGTAGCCGAGGCTATAGACACGGCTGCGGACCTAATCATAGAAGAAGCCGCTGATTCGGTGATTCTGGAAAGTACTGTTCCTTGAATATAGCCTGTTTGTGCCCTGGCTAGGCGTCTCTTGATGCTATGTGTTGTCATACTCTTTCCGCTACTTGTTACTGTATTTTCGTTCCCACCAGTAGGGATGTACATATTATGTTTTTGCTCCTTTCTATCTGATTGTTTCCGTTCCTTGTATTTTCTGCTATCTGTGTGGGTATTTGTCCTTGTAAAAACTGGCCTCCGTTAGCGCATCCCTCCCCGCCGGTTGGGGATGTTTGATTTGTCTGCCCCATGCCCCGATTGGAGCTCCGCGGCTCTCTCTACCTCTGGCAGGCACTCTGCCCGCGGCATGCGGAAGCCTCTTTGCTTCCGCTGCCCTAATCTCCCAGGGGTTCGCGGTGACTCCTCCCCCCGCCCCGAGACTTTTACCTTAGGGGGCAACTCCTTTTTGCCCCTCTAAGGTTTGGACCTCTCGTCCTTGGGGGCCTCATCCCCCTTCCCTTCACTCTAAGGGGTAATGAATACTCAAACAATAATAGTTCACCTCAAAAGTGATACGGTTTTATATATGTACAAATAGCTCATGCAGTTTTCAGTCTCTCTCGTTACATTCACTCGTGAAATATTTTCAACAACCTTACATTCCACGGATTATCCATCGCTGTTCCTCCAAAGTTTGTAACTTGTAGGTGCGGTTCCCCTACCCGACCACCACGTAGGGCCCCTCCCACGTCGGGCCCAACTTCCCCTCACTGGCTTTTTTGGTGCTCGGAGTCACTCTCCGAAGCACCTTGTCTCCCACCGCGAATCTCCTCACTCTCAGCTTTTTGCCGTACCGCCTCTGCAGGCGGCGGTGATATTCCTCCAATCTGATGCGCGTGCTGTGTCTCTCCTTTCCTCTGCCAGGTTCAAGTCTCTGGCCAAAATGCCCCAGTTTGACTTATCCTCCACAGCCGCGGTCCTAGTGGTCGCCGCCATCATCTCGGGTGGTATCACGGCCTCTACTCCATATGCCAATCGCGAAGGGGTCTCATCGGTGGATGTTCGGGGTCGTCCGATAGGCCCAAAGCACCCGACTTAGTTAAATGCGGCCCGGGACCCCTTCCCGCCTCCGGTTTCCTCTTGAGATTGTTGAGTATGGTTTTGTTAGAGGACTCACTGGCCATTTCGCCGGGGTTGTATGGGGCTGAGAATCCCCCTGTTTGATGTGATACATTTGCAGGAAAACCCTAACCTTGAACCAGTGAACCGGGTTCCATTATCCGCGACATAAAGATAGGCAACCCAAAACGGCAAATGATGTTTTCCCACAAAAACTTGATCACATGCACCTCTTTAACTCGCTGCGGTAGCGCGGCTTTCAATCCACTTTGTAAAATAATCGGTCCACGACCAATAAGAACCTCCTCTTACACGCGGGCCATGGGCAGCGGTCCCACTATGTCGAGGGCCCACATCGCGAATGGCCATGGGCTAGACACACTGTGCAGCGGCTCTGCTGGGGCCCATATCAACTGAGAAAATCTCTGACACTTCTCGCATTTTTTGGAGAATTCCACAGCGTCTCTCTTCATGTGAGGCCGGTAACCCCGCGTCGCCAAAGCGGTTATCTTGTCGCCCCGCCGAGTGGCTCCCCGAATCCCTTTGTGTAACTCATCGAGCAGCCCCCAGAGCGGTCCGCCCCAAGCATTTCAACAAAGGTCCCTTGAAATTCCTCCGATATAACTCTCCCCCCACTAAGGTGTATCTCCGAGCCGTCTGTTCCAACCTTCGTCTCTCCCTGGGATCAACATTCTCCCTTCCTGTCAAAAACTGCTTGATGGGCAACATCCACCCCTCGTCGCTCTCCGCAGTACTCATTACTCCCACTGGTTCCTCTGTGCTTGGTCTGTCCAGTCTTCTCACCTCTATAGTCCTTCCTTCAGATCCCGGCATGGCTGCGGCCACATATGCCAGGGCATCGGCGTGACGGTTCTCTCCACGGTTCAAATGTACAAACCGAACCTCCGCGAACTTCGACGCTCTACCCCGGAGGACCTCCAAGTATCTCGCCATCCGGGGACACCGTGCCGCGAATCCGCCATTCGCCTGACACACCACCAAATTAGAATCGGAATACACAGTGAGTTCCTTCACCCCCAAGCCCTCTGCCATTCCCATGCCTGCGATTACCGCCTCATACTCTGCCTCGTTATTGGATGCCGCGAACCCCAATCTCATCGTCAGCTCTAGCCTGTTATTGTCTGGCGTAACCAATACTACTCCTATTCCGCTGCCTGCATCTGTGGCTGACCCGTCGGCAAACACTCTCCAACCGTTACCTTCGTCCCATGGGTCCGCGCTATCAGGTTCCTTTGCTCCCTCGTTTTCCAACACCATATCCTCCCCCCAAGTAGGGTCCTCTGCGGGGAACTCCGCCAAGAACTCGGCCAGGGCCTGAGCTTTCTCCGCTGTCCTAACCTGATACTGGATCTCATATGCACTCAGCATCACGGCCCATTTCAACATTCTCCCGGATTTCTCTGCCCTCAGAGCCTGCTTAAGGGGCAAGTTCGTGACCACGATCACTGAGTGTGCTTCGAAGTAGGGCTTTAGTTTCAGGGCCGAAAATATCAAGGCGAGGGCGTACTTCTCCACGCGACTATACCGGGTTTCCGCATCCAACATCGTCTTGCTCTGAAAGTACACCGGTCTTTCTATCTTATCCACTACTCGAACGAGGACTGAGCTGACTGCGTAATCTGTGACCCCTAGATACAGATACAATTTCTCTCCCTCTTCCGGTCGCGACAACAAGGGGATCTCCCCCAAATATCTTTTGAGCCCCTGGAATGCCTGTTCACACTCTGCCGTCCATGAGAAATCCGCGGAGTTCCTCAACAGTCGGTACAGCGGCCTGCATTTGTCAGACGACTTCGATATGAATCTATTGAGAGCCGCAACCCTTCCAGCCAACCGCTGCACCTCCTTTACTGTCTGGGGCGAGGGCATCTCTACCAATGACCTAATCTGCCGGGTTTGCCTCTATCCCGCCGCGGCGTCACAATATACCCTAGAAATTTCCCCCGTGGTCACTCCAAATGTACACTTCGGGGTTGAGCTTCAAATTGTGGGTCCGCAGATTCGGAACGTCTCCTCCAACCCTCCAAATGTTCCTCGCTCCGTCATGCTCTTTTCAACCATATCATCGATGTACACCTCAATGCCTTTGGCGAATTTTGCCCTCGAACATCTTCTCCGCCAGCGCCTGGAACGGCCCCGTGATTTTTCAACCCAAACGGCATTCTCGTAGCGATGGGTGCCTCCTTCCACTACAAAGGAGGTCTTCTCCTGGTCCGGGCCATACATCGCCACCTGGTTGTACCCCATCGATGCGTCCATAAATGAGAACACGTTGAACCCCGCCGTCCTGTCTACCAACTCGTCAACTCGCGGCATCGGATAACTGTCCTTTGGGCACTCCAAATTCACGCCCGCGGAAGTCAACACACATCCCCGACCTTGCCATTCTTCTTTGGGACCGCGACAATGTTGGACAACCGGTCGTGAATTCCACATCCCTTATAATTCCCGCATTCTTTAACCTGACAACCTCTTCTCGGATTCCTTCCGCGTATTTGGGCCTTACACCCCTCATCTTCGCTCCTCTCGGCCTCGCGCCCTCCCTCGTAATGCGGGGCGATGACAAGCCGAATTCTGGATCTAAACCCGGTGATATCCTCTATCCCCACGCAAAGACGTCTTTGTTTTCACCAAGCATTGTATCGACGGTTTCTCCCTCCATTCCTCGGCTAAACTTCGACCCTATATCGACGTGAACTCTCTTCTTCCCCCCCTGGGTTTACCGTCTCTATCTCATCCAAAGTTTTTGGGGTCACCGCTGCCTCCCCTCTTCCCGCGGCCCCCATTAATCGAATTGCTACATGGCCCTCTTTCCCCGGAGCTCGCCGGCTTGTCCTCCGGTCCGCGGGACATCCTTTTGATTGTATTCGGTGACTATTTTTGGATGCCACGATCTCCGCGGACCTCATATATGTATTTGGGGTAGGGAATCGAATAACTTGATAGTACGCCGTCGCGATCGCCCATCATCATGTATCCATCTCCTTCCGGGATTGCGTTATCTTTGGGAGCTGGAATCGACCACCATAAACCTTGAGAACACCGCACCATCGGTCCCGCGTTTCTGGCAGCAAAAGAGTTCCCCCCATAGGCTCCGGCCACGCCCCATTGAACCCGTACAAGTTTGTCCACGGAGGTCTCGCTTGCCCCGGTCGATTCCCATCTCCTCCAGAGCCCCCTTGAACAAGAAAATCCACGGTACGCCACGATCTACCGAACCCTTTTGACCACATAATTACCCATCTACTATAATGACCAACACATCCTCATCGCGGTGTGTCGGCTCGGAGGTCCGCCTTGAGAATGTAATTGTCTCTTCCATTGTCTCCCTCTCGTATCTCGTCCTCCGGTGTGACTCGTTGACTCTTTGGATACTTTCGCGGTCCTTCCGACCTTGTCTCGGTGGGCATTATGGCTCGGCCGCTTCCCCGCTGAAAATAACATTTATAGTTCGGTATTCGCCCGGCGTCACGCTACCGCGCCCCTATTTTGAGGTTCACCCACAAATTCCCTCGGCATCCCTTCTCCACCAATCTCCGGACTAACCATTTTAAGGCATAACAATCGTTGGTCTCGTGATTGCGCAAGACCGTGATAGTCGCAGATTATGGCTTGTTAGGCATTTCAGCGGAATGGTTCGCATGCCCTTCATATCCTTGCATTTTTTTTATCAACGGCAATATCTCACTCAGCCGGTCTCGTCGGTGGACGGTCTCCAATTCGTGGTATGGCTTCCTCTCCCTCTGTTCTCTTCGAACTACTTCCCTCCCTCTTTCCGGCCTCGACGATTGTCCGCGGTATCTCTCTTTGCCCCGGTCTTTTCCCCCAGTCTTACCGCGTTCCCTCTCTTTCTCCACTGCTGATACTGTCTTGCCTCCCCTCTTCGATTCCTTCTGCATGGTATCTTCGTACCTGATGTACTTTTCTACCCGGGTATAATTCATGCAAGTTCGCAATCTCGTTCTTAGCCACCGACTGATGGACCGCTGTTCCGGGTCGCAGCCCCCTTTCAAACGCTATTACCGCCGTTCTCTCGTCCAGATTCTCCACCTTTAAGGTCTCGGCCTTAAAGCGACACAGATACTCTCTGACCGACTCCGCGGATCTTTGTCTAACATTGAATAGGGCCGCGATGTCTACCACCCTCCTCTTTCGATGTATAAAATGGTCCACAAATGCCATTTCTAGCTCTTGAAATTCGTTATGCTCTTTGAGGGTAATCGATAGTACCGGTCGGAGGCCCCACCCTTAAGGCTAGCGGGAACATCATGCACATGGACCATCATACCTCGCCTCTCTTGCGAGAGGCATCTGCTGTCTGAAGTGATGGATGTGATCTGCCGGGTCCCCCGTGCCATCATACCTCTCGAACCTCGGCTGGTTGAAGCGTTTTGGTACCTCGGACGTCCATATCGCGTCCGCCAGGGGGTTGCGATTCAAACCTGCCACCACCTGACTGGCCGCGCCCGTTTGGGCCCTTGTCTGTTGAAGATTCGCCTCTCTGTCGCTGTTAATCATTTGCTGGACCTGCTCCATTGTTAATCCGGTCACCGGATTGTCCACCAAGGTCGGTCCTTGCTCCTCCCCCTCCGCCTTTTCTCTCTCCGCTTCCTCTTCTGTCTCATCCCCAGATTCTTCCTCCCTTCTCTCTTTTTCTCTCCTCAGCTCCCATTTTTTTCCTCTCGACCTCCCAATTTCTTCTCGCGATGAGCGGCGGCTTCCTCCTCCGCTCTTTCCTCCTCCCTTCCCTCTCCTTCTTCCACGCCCGCCTCCGTTTTGCTCCGATGCCTCTCTCTTCTTTCGGGGGCCTACCCCACGCTTCTTTGGTGCCATTTCTATCTTGTCTTCCCCATGGATGAAGCCAAATGTTACAACACAAAATAGTAATGGCAAACTCTTCTTTAGACTACGGATTACAAACTGCTATCTTCCACTCTCCTCACAAAACTCTCTCTTTCTCACTCTTGGCCGCCTCCTCTTCTCTTCCTCTTCTTTTTTTTTCTTTTTCCTCCTCCATCTTTCTTCTCTTCTCTTCTCTTTTATATCCCCTCTCCCTTTCATCTCAACCCTCCACCTGTCTTTTCATCTCCCGTCCACTCCCTCCCATGTCCAGGGTTTCCGCAGGGTTTCCGTTTCATCTCAACCCTCCACCGCTCTTTTCATCTCCTGGTCCCTCCCCTCCATGTGTAGGGTTTCCGTCACAGCCACACTTCTTTGCCATCCGATCACGGGTGCGGTAGCGGCCCTCAGGGTTACGCTAAGTCCGGCCCAAATCCCCATGCTATTTCAAGACGGTATCATGCCACTACACTTATAAATTCTCAATAGTTTAGTTTAGTTTAGTTTAATTTATTTTAGTTTAGTATTATAATCTAAAATATATAATAATAGTTTTTAATCTCTCAAACCCCCTTTCCAGTCCTGTCCTTCATATAAACATACACTTAAAAGTTGAACGTTACCCTACTCATCCTTTACTTATTGAGAGATAATTAGGTTTTGATACGCTTCTATTTTGTTCAACGACTATCATCTATCTACATCATCCATATACCATCTCATCTACATACACAAAAAAGAGCATTTGTCAAATGGCGCCGCTGCCATTTTAAGTTTTTTATGTTTAACGTTTTCTTTCAAGATTAGAATTTTGGATCTTGAGATAATTTTAGCCGCATCATCCATCCTTTTAAGAAATAAAAAGCTTGAAGGACATCTCGAAGACAAGATCTACCATCCAGGTTAGTCGAATCTTCATTTTATTTATTTTTCTTAGTATAGTTGCATCGTAGTTTAGTTTTATTGCTTTCTTAGTATAGTTGCATCATAGTTTAGTTTTATTGCTTTCTAGTATAATTGCATTTATGACATTTTCAACAATTGAAGTTGTAAGCCAACATAGCGAAACATCAAACTCTAGTGTTTCTTGTCTGAATCTTGACGAACGGACTATCGTCTGTGGGCCGTGGTACTTAAGCAATCCAAGTGATTCACCATAACCCTAGAAGAGACAGCTTTAGACAACAGGCGATATACTAGCTGCAAAACCCAACCCAGTTGAAGGAAAGTAGTTTTGCATATTAGTATAATTTAGAATAGTTGCATATTAGTTTAATTGCATTCAAGCATAGTATGATAGTTTTCATCATCTTCGCATAGCAAGAATACTAGACAGGATCGATAAAATGGCCGCACGCAATGATGGAGGTGTTATGGACACCAATAATCTTAAAGTTATCCCACCCATGCAAGCACAGCAGAGGAAGAAGTTGAGCGATTTTTATTCGCCAATCATTGGAGACCCACCCAGCAATATTGTTTTTCCAGAGACAGAAGCTAACCAGTTTGAACTTAGAGCATCAGTAATCTCTATGCTTCCAAAGTTCAATGGTTCAAACAATGTTCAGCCATATGTTCACATGAACAAATTTTTATCAGTCCTTAGAACTTTCAAGAACTAGAATATCAAAGATGAGAGTATCAAGTTGATTCTTTTTCCGCTCTCACTCGAAGGTAAAGCCTCTGAATGGTTAACTGCAGAGCCGATCAATTCAATAGATAACTGGGATAAGTTAAGAACGATGGTTATGAACAAGTTCTACCTACCCTAGAAGACAGATGCCATGCAGCAAGCCATCAGCAATTTCAAAGGGAAGGTGACTGAAGAATATCATCAAAGCTGGGAGAAATTTAATAATCTGCTAGTCTCATGTCCATATCATGGATACGAAAAGAGCACACTAGCTCATTTTTTCTATTGAGGACTCTCGATGATGAACAAGCAGATGATACAGTCAATGCACAAAGGCAAGTTTACATCGATGGATGGAGAGAAAGCTTACAACTTTCTCGAGAATTTAGCTGAAGAAACACAACAGTGGACTACTAGCAATGAGGATGTCGCTAGCATGGAGGGGGAGGCAAAGCAATTTGGTTACCAAGCACATGAACAATCAAATCAAGAACTGAAGTCTACATTGGCCAGCCTGGCCACCAGCATTGAAACTTTGAGTAAGAAATTCAACCAGTTCTCCATGAATCCCTCCAAGATCAACAAGTCTCAAGCTAAATCTCTCCCAATCATGCAAGTTGGCCGATACTGTGAAGTTTGTTCAGACACTTCCTATGCAACTCTAGAATGTCCTGGTTACTATCAACATGCATCAGTTGGAGAGTACAATGTGAACTCATTTCAGAGGCTCAACCAAGGTGGTAATAACTTTCAAGGTAATTATTGGAGACAGAATGCTGGACCCCCCAGGTTCTCAAGATCAAAGTTATATTCCACAGACAAGTCAAGCTTCACAGTTGGTTCCTCAACAATAATTATACTCTCAGCAGAATTCCAATACAAGTGGAGAGTTAGTGCCTGATCCTAGGAAAAATTATGCCACACCTGCCAACCTGGAGAATGCTATTACTTTGCTATCACAAAAAAATCAGAAGTTTGAAAGTGTTTTAGAGCTTCTTGCACAGTCTCAGCTCAATCTCTAGCAATTTCAGGCAAGTTAATGTTCTAGAATGGAGTCTCTAGAGGCTAAGGTCGACCAACTCACCATTGCTTTGTCTGTAAAGACACAAGCCACTCAACCTAGCTTATTGGAACCAATATTGAAGAGTGAAGATGTATGCCACATTGGGACAACTGCTAGTACTAATCACCTCCATGATCATGTTAGCTCAGTTACTACTCTCAGATCAGGATTGAAGATAGACAACAAGGTTGACTTACCTTCTCATGATGACATTGCTACAAAGCAATCGGTCAAGATTTCAAATGAAGTTCAAAAGGAAGTAGGGGAAATCCTTTCCACTCCCATTTGTCAAGATGACCAAGACAAGATATGCAAGAATGCCAAAGAGAAAGAAAAGCAAACACATGCTGATGTGTTTGTACCAAAGGCACCTTTTCCTATGTTTTTTGCTCAAAGCAAAAGGACAAGCAATTTTTAGAGATGAAGGAGGCATTTGAGAAAGATAACATCAATATCCCCTTTTCAAAGCAAATCAGCAGGTTGCCATCATATGCCAAATTCTTGAAGGATGCATGCAACATAAAGAGAAGTACTCATGTTCCAAAGCGAGCGTTTCTAGCTGGACAAACAACATCTATTATCCATCAACAAGCTCGAGTCAAGCTCAAAGATCCAGGAAGTCCTACAATATCATGCAAGATAGGAGAAAAATTCACGGGTAATGCTCTTTTAGACCTTGGTGCTAGTGTTAATCTCTTGCCATATCATGTGTACCAAGCGTTAGACCTGGAGAACCTAAAGCCTATAAAAGTCAAATTGAAGTTAGTTGACCATTCTACCAAGATTCCCAGAGGCATAGTTGAGGATGTTCTTGTTCAAGTAGCCGATTTCTACTATCCAGTGGATTTCATTGTGATAGACACCCAGAAAGCCTTTGATAAAATACCAATTATTCTACGCCGACCTTTCCTCGCTACCGCAAAAGCTTTGATAAATTGTCACAACGGTGAAATGAATATCAACTTTGGTAAGATGTCTATGGACATAAATATCTTTCACCTGTCGTATAAGGATTATGATGACACCGAAGGTGGAGAGGTGTACTTCCTTGATAACATGATACAAGAATCCTTCCCATTCGAAGATACAATTGAGAGTGCTCAATCTACAGAAAAATGTGACGAACCACAGAGGCGTTGCTAGCCATGTTCTTGGAATCTCTACAGAAAATTCAGGATTTAAGTGAGCAGAATGGAAAATTGGCAGAGAGAGTATCATACCTTGAGAAGATGAACTCTACATTTCAGGATGAACAACAGACTTCTGCCCAAAAAAATCAGTTACTAGAGAATCAGCTTAAATAAGTTTTGGAAAAACAACAGAATCTAGAAACTGAAATGAGTATTCTGAAGCAGAAAGTAGACCATATTGATCAGAAGCATTGCACTGTTGAAGTCTCTTATACACCATCATTATCTGAACGAGAGAAGTATGTGAACCAGTCTACCGCCCACCTTGAGCGCAGTCAGCAAGACATCCATTATCATTATTGTGGTGGTAAAGGGCACATCAGATATTATTGTCCTGTTAGAAAGAAAGATTTTCATCAATCTTCTACACAGAGGAACCACAAGGCCTATCACACAATCATCAAACCTAAAATAGTTCAAGGTAGAGAAGCAACTTCACCAGCAATCTTTCTGGCATATCAAGGAGTATTTTTGACAACCCACAAGGTGAGACCTCCTCGTCCCCCAAACATTCGTCAGATTTGGGTAAGAAAATCTGATCTCCTCACTCCAAATTGATAATTCATAATATATAGTCTTAGGGATCTGACTTAAAAAGACCTAACTAAACAAAATAAAAAAAAAAAATTGATAAAAGGAAATGTTCTTATTTTTGGGATTAATTTTGATATTCGGCATCAATGGTAACATCTTCCCTTTTTCTCATTCATTTCATTTACTTAATTTCTATACATTGAGGACAATGCATATGTTAAGTTGGGGAGGGTGTACTTGAGAAGTACTTGAGAAATGAATTTTGAAAATTAGTTTTCGAAAACAAAAATATTTTTGTTTCTATATCAGTAGCATGAGAAAAATAAATTTTAATGATGAGTCTGGGATATAGATTCTATACTGCTTAGGGTTGAGTTTGATAGATAGTTGATATTATTGATTTCATTACTGCTTAGACTATTTATTATGCTCGGACATAGTTCTTGTTGATATAATTCTTTATCAAGGCACCACCACCATAATACTTGGTCAGTTTTGTGTACTTTTGTTAGAAGAGAGATTTAAACCCCTAGTAAACTGGAAGTAGAATTTTTAGACTTAGCCCGTGAGACTTGAGCTTTATAACCACTCTTTGGAGAGTTCTTACGAAAAATCCGAGTCTTAGTGACTCAACATCTTTCAGTTCTTTATGTCGTTGTAATATAGTCTCATTATTTGTTGATTTGGTTAATCACGAAGTGACATCAATTGGGGAGATAGCCATTAGGTCTTGTAGTCTATTCGAAACAGAGTATCATACTGATAAGTCAAGTAGTTAACCCATTCAGCCTTTATCCCACCTAGTAGGACCATCATGTTAAACCCTTTTGAGCCTTACAATAAGCCATTTTCTTTCATAAAACCCTTTACCTTTTACCCAACTCCAGACAAGGAGTATAGCCAAAAACCTTTATCAGCCATACCCATATGTTTCTGAGAATACGAGGGGCACAAAGAGGAAGAAATAGCACAAAAGGAAGATTACAAGGAAATACCAGAGAGATACAATGAAGACCATCATTCTGTTCTAAGTGAAAGAAGCTAGTGGAAAACAAGCATATCCAGTACTAATTAAGGATATACCACTAAGCTAAAGAAAAAAAAAAAAAAAAAAAAAAAAAAGAAGAAGTTGAACAGAATGGATGGAAAAGCTAAGACAAAGGAAGAATTTTCTCTGCAATACAGAATTTGAAGAAATATTCCAAATAATGAAGCAAAACCCTTAGTGTTTTTCAGAAACAACCTTTGAATCCTTTTTACCTTTCCTTCATAAACCAATACCCAAGCCAAGTTCCAACCCATGATTTATCATTACAGTATGGTACGAAGTCTAGAATATGTGAGATGATGCTAAAGTGAAGGACCCGACACTTCATATGTGATTGACATTCTTTCCATGAGACTAATTTCATCCAGAAGTCCGTTTTTCAAGGTAGTATGTAGGATGTTCGTATTCATTATTCTTTTCCCCACATACATGAGGTAAAATAGTAGACCATCTTCTTAGAGATTTTTTTCTGAGAGTATGACCGGTGAGGATTGAAAGTCAAGATTATCTGTCTAAAGGTAAACTAGGGATTCCGTTTCTTGGATAGGAGAGTATAGGAGATTGACTGAGTACACACATAAGCCTTGATTGAGAATTTTGTCAATTTTTACTATCTCCCATCATAATCTATGAGTCTTTGTAGCAATGTAGTCAGTAATGGAGACCGTCTGTTGGAGTAAGCACTAAGTGGGTAAGGAATTTCTCTCTCTGAAAAATTCTATCATTCTTGAACATCCTATTGATTGATTTTGTAGGTATATCACCTGAAAACCCTCACGAGACTATAACTCGTCCTTTTTGGGGAACTTAAAGGTTTAAAACCTTATTGCATATGGTAAATGCAATCGCGATGACTGCGAAAATGAGTTAGGATTTTATTTTTGTTATTAGGATGTGATTTTGATCACTTATCTATTTTTTTTTATCTTATTTGCTAAGAGACTAGCAAAAGGCTAGTTGGGAGTTGTGATAAGTGCTCAAAAAGTGCTATTTAACCCTCGATTATGCCTCTTGTTTAGCCATCTTAGTGGACTAATAGTGTTTATAAGTTGTGTTTTAAGATTCTACAGGTGAAAAAGAGAGTTTTGTAGAATATTAGAGAAAATGGGGAAAAACGGAGCAATTCGGAGCATTAAGGATCACATGGGAGGCCCGTGGACAATCATGGAGAAGACCTATTAAAGATGTGACTTGGACCTATTTAAAAGCCAATTTGGAAGCCCAAGGCCAAATGATTCGTTGCTTAGACCAAAGCCCGCAAAAGAGGATAGAAGGATAGAGCAGAAGAGACAAAATCGGCTAACGCGTCTGGGATGCATGGATCGAGCGTCCAGACGCATTGATTGCATCTGAGACACATGAATAGTGCGTCCAGACGCATGGATCGACACTGTAGCCAATTTCTTCTCAGTTTTGGAGACGAAGTTGGACTCTGAAAGAAGTCTATTTGTATTAGGAAACAAATGACGATTTGGAATGCTTCTAAAGCTCATTGTAATCTCTATAAATAGAGGACCTAAGTGCCTCATGTAATTTGCCAATTCACTTATACTCTTGTCTCCAGAACTTGAGGCAAAGAGAGATTAATAATAAAAGATCGGTTTTAACTAGTTGAGTCTTAATAAATTAGTCTTTCTAGTCTTATGTTCTTCAACTCATCTTCTTCTCGTTCTTCGTGTTCTTCCTTCTTTATGGAAGGCTGATCTTCTCCTTCAAGGGAGAAGATGAAGCCGGTGCTTAAGGTTTAATGATTCTTTTGGTTCATGGTGTTTTTCAATCAGGTTAGTTCTTTATGTTTTTAGTTATTAGTTCCATTGCCCAGACCAGGGGATGGAAGTATAGATTAAGGTTTTTATTTATTGCAATCGAATATCATGCTAGTTTAGGGTTGTATTTATTGCAATTGAATATTTGTTAGTAACATGCTTTTATTTATTACAATTGAATAGAATGCTAGAATAGGGTTTTATTTATTGTAATTGAATATTATACTATTATTCTCTATTTTTCTTCTAGTTGTGTAGTGTTTTAGAGTAAGGGAAGTATTCATTGTGTTTGCCTTAGATGGTGACTCATTGAATAGCTGCCCAAGCTCACATAAAAGGAAAGAAGATACTAGTAACATGAACATAGGAATAACCTTAAGTAGAGTTATTTGTTAACGATGTTTCGTCCAAAAGGGCATCGGCACTCGCTCGATGGCCTAATTGTAGTTTACTTGTGAGAATAACCATGAAGCAAAAGGTCATTGAATCAAAAGTATTGGTGGATTCTAATCTCTTGAATTCTCTTTCTTATAAATTCTCAATAGTTTAGTTTAGTTTAGTTTAGTATTAGAATCTAAAATATATAATAATAGTTTTTAATCCCTCAAACCCCCTTTCTAGTCCTGTCCTTCATATAAACATACACTTAAAAGTGGAACGATACCCTACTCATCCTTTACTTATTGAGGGATAATTAGGTTTTGATACTCTTCTATTTTGTTCAACGACCATCATCTATCTACATCATCCATATACCATCTCATCTACATACACAAAAAGGAGCATTTGTCACCCCCCCCCCCCAGTTATTATTACGCTTAGTTTGATCTTGTAAAAATTTATAAGCCTCTGAGGCTCCTTTACTTAGGAAACTACCCCCATTCATTATGTTAAGCACCTCTTTGTCGTGGTGTAACAGTCCCTTGAAAAAGGCACGAACTAACGTGTCTTCCGCAAGGTTATGGTGTGGACACTCTATAAGAAGATCGGTGAAACGATTCCAAGCCTCTGAAAATGATTCATGAGGATTTTGTCGAAAGAAATGGATCTTGGAAAGCATTTCATCGGTCTTCAGGGGTAGGTAAAAATGTTCCATAAATAGTTGAACAAGTTTGGCCCACGAGTCCACAGAATTAGGCGCTTGGGCAGTTAACCAAGACGCTGCCTTATCGGCTAAAGTGAAGGGGAATACCCTCAGTAAGGGCTGTTCAGCACCAACCGTAGGATGGTGGAATGTAGTAAGGACTTGGTCAATCCTACGCATGTGCTGATAAGGTTTTTCATGGTCTAACTCATGAAAAACGGGTAACAAATTAAATATATTTTGGGGGATTCGGAATTCCCCCACTGGGTCTGATAGAAGGATGTAAGATTTTGGGCTATCGTTCAAGGCTTTGTAAAAGTCAGAGAGAGGAGACTCTCTTTCTTCAGCCATTATTTCAGGTGTTGTGTGTGCTAGTATGAACCTCTAACAGGAGATGCAAGGTGTGGAAGAAAGAAGTACCTGAAAGCCTCCTTGCTTCGCTTATGAATATCGTCTTGTTTACGCGATCTCAGTGTATATAACAAGTTAGAAACACTGAATAACTTGAAGAAATGGAAGTTTGAACTAACTTGCAGAAAATGGGCATTTTCACCGAGAGGCGATGGTGGTGGCGCCTCCTCGAGGCGCAGCGCGCTCCGCATTTGACTGATGTCTAGTGATTTAGGGCGGTTGGCGCCCCGAAAGCAGGTGCACAGCGGAGAAATTTAACTTCTGATGATTTTTGGCGGGTGGCTCCCACTAGAAGCGCCGAGGCATACTCCGTGTAATCCTGCGAGGAAAATTTCAGTTCTGAAACGGACAACCACAGTTAGAATCAAACAAGGGTGGGTGGGTTTAATGGGACTTGGGAAAGACTAATTATACTAACGAAAACAAATCTAAAGGGAACTATGATGGCAGTGGTGTCATTTGATAAACGTAAAATGAAAGTTTTACCTACAAATAAAATGATAGAATTCTAAACGCAAGTAAAACTAAAACTGAACAAAGTCTAGTCGATTATTTATCAAAGATTTCTACTCTCGATTTTACCGAAATAGAGTTGGAGTAAAAGATTCGTTCCACTCCTAGTTCTTTAGAATTAGCTTTTTCTAAGATTATCGGTCCATCCAAAGTCAATGAGAGATTTACGAATTTATACTACAATGCAAATTATATTAACAAGATATGAATTTATACGTCTACAGAATACTAAATTGATACTAGATAAAGAATTGGGGGGGATTGATTCCACCTTAACTTGACTTAATTTACTAACAAAGAATTATCGTAATCCGAATTGAACTGCTTTCACATACAATTGGTTCTTCCTAATCCTTAGTTGTTCATTGTAATCTCTACCAACTAACATCTAGCATGTGAAACAATCAAACCCATTCTCATGGTGAACTAATGGTTTCTAGAATGGAATGGAAATTACGACTACTCTACGCTAACACAAATCAAGCTTCATCAAGATTTCTTCAACCCCGTCTAATGGAGGTTTAGCCTAGAATCATTATGTTATTATTTCCCAATGAAATTAAACAAGACATCATATAAAGATTGTAAATTTACTTATTTCAATTCAAATGGAAATCTAATTATGCAAAAATTGATTGAGACTAACAATGATAATAACTAAATATAGGAATCGAAACTACAATGATTAATGAAATGAAACTATATTATGAAGAACAAACTACTTTATTGATCTAATAATTAAATAACAATTGATTCAAATACTAAATTAAAACAAGGTATGAAAACTAATTAATGGAAAGAAAACTAGATCTAGCACTATGCTCTAATGGTTACTTTCTACCCTAAGCTAATTATATCTCTAAGAGCTAAGTCTTGTGTATTCAAATGGAGGAGACCAGATCCACATTTTCGTGCATGGGCTATGGAGCCATGTTTCGGGCCGGAAAATCGAGCCCAAAACCCAATTTCTTCAGTCCACATAGGCCTTTTCAGCTCGATTTGACTTCCATAGACTTTTCATCCACTTCTGCTCCTCTGATTGGCTCAAGGCTTAGACCATTGGAAAGTTGATTCCAAGCCGGTCGTTTTAACATAAGGTAGGCCCAATTTCAAGGTATGAGCCCAAAGATACGGTCTTTGAAAGTTCTGTTGACGTTTGTGTGCTGTTTCTGCCCACGTTGACTTTGAATTTTCAGCCTTGACCGGGATTTACAAAGGCTTTTTGTCCTTGAATCTTGGCCTTTAATCACAGAACTTCCTAGCAACCAACCCTTGTTCCTTTATCTCGCCAAAGTGACATTTCTGCTCATAATTGACTTCAATGCCTGAAATACATAAAAACACGTAACGTAACTCTTATTTAGTACTCGCATAATTGGTCTAAAAGTATTATTGTTAAGGGATTAAAACTATAGTTTTGGGCTTTTATCAGGGATTTTAGGGCAAGTTTGAGAATATTCAGTTTATCAACTGCCTCGATCAGAAAATTGACACGTAGACGTTTTGGCATATGTTGCCTCAATGTTGGGCAACAACGAGTCACTCTCCATCCCTATAGAGTTCCAAGACAAACCTTGTATCTAAGCACTCAATGTTATAACAATTTTTTTCATTCCAACCACCACACCAAACTGGATGGATCCATACAAGTCTTACCTCAAAGGCTAACTCTTCCTGAGGATAAGAACACAACAAGGCATCTGCTTGCAAAGGTACCAAGATTCACCCTCATTGAAGATGATCTATACAAGAAGTCCTTTTTGGGACCTCATCTCCGATGTCTCTCCCCAGACCTCACTGAACAGGGCATAAGAGAGGTTTGAGAGCGAATTCCTATCATTTATATAGGAAGAGCTTTGAGAGTCCTAGGGTTAGGGTTGTCGTCACAGCTTGTGAGTTCCCTTCCGTCTTTAGACTCTACCTTCCTATTAGGAATCCTCTCCTTATGGAAGTGTGAATCTAGACCATATCTTATTAGAGATAGGTTTCCTTGTTGATCATAATGTCCCATCGTACATGGGAAGATTATATCTAAAAGGTAACTCTTAAAGATATGCCATCACGATTCCTTCCTTATCATCAAAGATCACCCTCTTCAATTTCTTTCTATTCAGGAACTATCTATATCAGTTCCTAATTACTTGGAGAAATGTTATGCTTAGAGGCGGTCAATCATGAGCCTGGCACATGCCTACTAAACATTTGTGCTAAACACTAGATCACTTATTCGCAAAACTGATCTGGTGGTCCTCGTCTCATTCTAGACATCTATAGTCTTAGGTTATTTCCCATACACGTGTCATCTAACCAATGATGGGAAATCCCCCTTACTGATGCCCCCTCTCGTGCCATTTAGCAAGTGGGCGCTTGAAGAGACACTACTTTTGGCGCGAGAATCTTTTTGCTAAATAGTTGTTGGAACTATTGATGTACTGAACAAATTAAGGCTCTGAAA
Organism: Coptis chinensis; assembly: GCF_015680905.1. NCBI lineage: Eukaryota > Viridiplantae > Streptophyta > Magnoliopsida > Ranunculales > Ranunculaceae > Coptis > Coptis chinensis. The sequence goes on from NC_141456.1 coordinate 47,330,217, forward strand.
AAGATGGCTCGAACATACACGCCATTTCCCGAAAAAGGTAATGATGGCAGTTCCATCTCGAATAGATGTAATGATTGGGCTAATTGTAACCGTCCATCTTATCTGTATATAAATGATCTGATGTGAGAACCCATATTATCTCTTCCGCTACCTTTTCCCTGTATACTGAACCCTTTGATCTCCCATTTAGGGTTTAACCAAAACTTGAAACTTTCTCTCTTTTCTGATCATGAATCCCAACTGGTCACTTATAAACTTCGGAGATCTTTCCTCCCTGGAACTGATCCGAGAGAAATTCCACATCCCTGATGATATTGGCCTGGAGTAGGGGAGATTGTTTGATGAGTTGGCCTACAAGGAAGTAGCGCTCATCATAATCAATTAACTTAGGGTCGGACTCACTCTTCCCCTCGCCCACTATTAAGAGAATGACTGATTCACTTCAATCTTGCTCTTGGCCAAGCAGCACCCCTGTTCTAAATAATTGTCATGTACTTTGCCATACTGTCCAAGAAATATGGATTCGTTCTGAATCGTTGGGTGTTTGGATATTTCTATGAGGTCCACCGCATTAGGGACCAATCTTACTACTACCTCATGACTAGAGACAAGAACTCTCCGATTATTTTTTTTAGGGGAAGCAAAGTGATGAGGGTTGGGCTGATCACCACCTTTGTGTGTTGGGTGATGTGTGGGACATTCGTCCTTCTGATGCTGATGGTGAGCTAGTGGGAATTCCTGTTCCCAGAAAACACACTCATGCTCCAACCAGTAAGTCTATTTTCTCACGAATTTTGCAATCATTATAAGAGTATTTCAACTGAGTTTCTTTGCTATTATTCCTTAGATGACTCTTCCCCCCTAGATTTAATTAACTGCAACTGATGCTGCTATGGTGGACTTCTTCAAGAAGATCCCGAAGGAACAAAGGATGCCTTGGGTGATAGTTCCTGACCCCACCCATCTTTCTAAATATTCTAACATGTCTGCTGAAGAACTGCTTGCCCCTAGCTTTTCCTCTTTTAGGATAAACACTGTGAATTCAGGGTGCACAGTACTTCCTCCCCGTGGATCAGGATGCTAGACTTCTTCCTCGTCCAATTCAAGATGATTCCTCTTTGAGTACTAGAAGAAGAGGAAACTGCAAAGAGAAGAGTTCTGTGGCAACCTCCAGCGATGTTGCAACATCGAGTTCAGTTCAGGAGCCAGCTATCAGTGATGATTATGTGATCACTGGTGGGAAGGGCCTTGAATTGCCTCTTAAACTTCTGGCTGCTAGCAATTTTAAGAGGGAAGTACGTGCGTCCAATCGTTCAAGACTGAAGAGAGCTGATCCTACTCCTGCTTCTGATGTTGCCCCATATGGTAAGAAAATGAAATTTTGCCCTCTGACTGTAAATGAAAAAACACTTTTCAAGGTTCCTGTGAGTATTCCCCCTTATGGTAAGTCTTTTGAGAAAGTAGCTATACCCCCACCAGTTCAATATCCTCAAGTTTGGTGTGGTGGTTGGAATAACACAAACTGTTATAATAGTAAGTGCTTGGATACTAGGTTTATCTTGGAACTCTATAGGGATGGAACGAGACTCGTTGTTGCCCAACATTAAGGCAACATATGCCAAAGCATCTGCGTGTCGATTTTCTGATTGAGGCAACTGATAAAACTGAATACTCTCAAACTTGCTCTAAAAACCCTTTAACAGTTCTAGGTACTTGGCCATTCGTTCATCCCTGGCCTCATATCCTCTATCAACTTGAAACACAATCAGCTGTGAGTCACTAAAAACTGTGAGGTGTGTTAGTCCCAGGTAGAGAGCAATTGTGAGGCCAGCAAGTATCGCCTCATACTCTGCCTCATTGTTAGAGGCGTTCCAACCTAACTAGATAAATTTCTCCAACCGTATGTTGTCAGGAGTAACTAACACAACTCCAACTCCTGTACCTCTGTCATTTGAAGACCCATCCACAAATAGTCGCCATCCGGAGCTCGACTCCCATAGGTCTGGACGGGTGTTTGGAGATCCAGGCAGGATGTCATCATCTGAACTGGGGGTTGTTGAGTCGTACCCAGTGTAGTTCATTGGGAAATCTCCATAGAATTCTACTAGTTCCTCTAATATTCTTGGGATATAGATAATATCATACTCTGATAGTTGCACGGACCATTTAGCTAACCTTCCTGACTTGTTCGACCTTTCCAAAATTGATTGTAACTGGTACTCTGTGATTACTCTGATAGTGTGGGACTGGAAGTATGGTTGTAATTTCTCTGCTACAAAAACAAGGGCTAAAATGACTCTTTTGAGTTTAGGATACCTTGCTTCTGCTGGTAGGAGCGTTCGACTCAAGAAATAGACAGGTTTTTCAACCTTCTTTTCGTCCACACGTATCAATACAAAACTGATATTGTAGTCAGATGAACAGAGTTAAAGACCCAAAACTTCTCCCTCAACTGGTTTGGAAAGGATTGGTGTTGCCCTTAGGTACGTTTTGAGTTGATCAAATGCTTTCCGTCAATGCAAATGAGGTATTCTTTCGCAATAACTGAAATAGAGGTTTGCACTTATCTGAACTCTTGTAGATGAACATATTCAGAGCTGTTAACATGCCTATAACTTTTTGAACCACTTTCATGTTTTTAGGTGAAGGCATTTCTATGAGCTCCCAGATCTGATCTGGATTCGCCTCGATTCCTCTCTTAGTAATTAGGTACCCTAAAAACTTCCCTAATGAGACAGTGGAAGCACATTTTGCAGGGTTGAGTTTCATGCGATACTCTAAGAGAATGTCAAATGCACGTTTTAGGTGGGAGAGATAATCTCCCCGTCTCAGGCTTTTGATCAAGAGATTCTCTACATACACCTCCACAATGTCGTTAATCAATCCTTCAAACATTTTGTTTACCAAACATTAGTATGTGGCTCCTGCATTTTTCAGTCCGAACAATATGACCTGATAACAGTACAGGCCATCCGCGGTTGTGAAACTAGCATGCTTCTGGTCTTCCTCATGCAATGGGATCTTGTTGTAGCAAGATGACCCATCCATGATAGATAATAATTCATGTCCAGCCGTTACATCTAACAATTTGTCAATCCGTGGCAGAGGGTAACTGTCTTTTGGACATCGCGTGGTTCAGATCTGTGAAGTCAATACAGATTCTCCATGACCCATTTTTCTACGTACTGGGACAATATTCGAAATCCAGGTGGGGAAATTGATTTCCCTGACAAAATTAGCTGCCTTTAGCTTTTCAACTTCTGCTTTTACCGCTTTGGATTTGTCGGCACCTATCTTTCTCGGTTTATGCTTGACTACTACTGCATCACTACGGATATTGAGCTGGTGGCATGCCACATGGGGGGTCAATTCCTGGCATTTCTTTGAATGACCAAGCAAACACGTCTTTGTGTTCTCAGAGGAAGTCTATTAGAGCATGGCGCTCTTCAGAACTCAACAAGGTGCCGATAAAAGTGGTTTTTGGCGAGCTACCTCCCATAATTTTCACTTCCTCTAATGGCTCCAATGGGGGGGATCCTCCCTCTCTCTTTGGACCAGGTCCGGGAAAGGGGGATCCAACTGTAGTTTCTATTCGGCTAGTTGCGCCACCTCCATTGGTTCAAAAGGGAGTGGGGACTACTTTGTCACCAGAGCGTATCATGCTTTGGTGGCCACCTGATCTCCTTTGATTGTCTCAATTTTCCCATTATGTGGGAATTTTAGACACTGGTGATAGGTGCTAGGAACAGCGCAGAGTCTGTGCAGCCAATTCCTACCCAAGATCATGTGATAAGGTGTGTTAGCTTTTACCACAACAAAATTTATGATGAGAGTTATCAGACCAGTAGCTACAGGTAGTTAGATCTCCCCAATTATTAGAGCTTTGCCCCTACTGAATCTATACAGGCTGGAGTTGGTGGCAACCATCTCAGAGTCAGGAATTTGTAGTTTCTTGAATGCATCATAGTATAACACATCTGCTAAACTTCCTGGATCAACCAATATGCAATGCAAATCATAATCTGCAACATGAAGTGTAAGAACAAGTGCATCCTCATATGGACTCTGGATGCTAAAACAGTTAGCCTTAGTGAAGAGGATGAGTGGATCTTTGTGGGGTATCACGTTGACTTAAGCACTAGTTGTTAGTTCACTTTTTGTAATCCTCATTTGCTTGGCGACGCGCATTTGATATCGCACACCTTTTTTTAGTGACCTGCCCACTTCGTTTGCTTGCCCTTCCTTAAATCATATTTATCTAGAGTCGGCCATTGAGTAGTCTAGTAGTTGGGGATTCCTGAACTGACGTGCTAATCTCCTCGGGCTATACTGCATTCGCCTGCTCGTGTGCTACAAACTGCTTCAAATACTAATAATTGTAAAAACTCACTTTTACTCCTACTTAACTAATTAAACTCGGCAGAAGTAAAAACATGATTATACTCTATTTATCAAAGTTCTACTCTCGATTATCTTATAATAAAACTGGAGTCAGAATTCGTTCCACTCCTAGTTGCTTAGACGTAATAATTTCTCTAACTTAAACAATTCTACAATATCAATGAGAGCAATGGTTTAATTATAATAATATAGTGAAAATAACTAATTAAGATGTTCTAATTTATACTATGACAATTAAATAAGAAGATGTGAATGAGAAAAAGAGATTAGGGGGATTTAATTCCACCTTGATTAATCCTTAATATGCTAGTATAGATTTGTTGCAACCCTAATATTTATGTTTTCACATAAAGATTTGGTCTTTTTATCCCTAAGTATTAATGGCATCTCTACCAGCTAATAATTAGCATGTAAGGCAATTGAAACCCATTCTCATGGTGAATTAACTAACTTCTAGAGTGGAATATCTTACTACAACTATTCTATGCTAACAGATCAAGTCTTCACCAAAGCTTTAATCAAACCCCTCTAATAGAGGTTTACCTAAGATTCATTAGACTACCATAATTAAAAGAATATGAATCAGACATCATAGAAACAGTAACAATAACTTGGCTTTTATTAATGGTGGCTAGGCTAGAAAACAATAATAATTAGGTTTAGACTAAGAGAAGAAGAGAGCTAATTAAAATTACACTAATTAGGGTTATATCTTTAAGAGAGTTGCCTTAGTCCTCTTTATATAGGAGAGGTTAGGTTTACAATTTTCGTGCATAGGCTTTGGAGCCATGTTTTGAGCTACTAAATCAAGCCCAAAACCTAACTACTTAAGTCCAAAAAGGGTTTCTCTGCTAGAAATTACTATAATAGCCTTTTCACGGTCTGGACCATTAGAAATCTCTTTCCGAGCCAGTAGTTTTAACATATAGTATGCCCAATTTCAAGGTTTGAGTCTAACGATACGGCAAGCGGAATTTCTATTGACTTTTCTGTTCTATTTCTGCCTGCGTTGACTTTGACTTTTCAGCTTTGACTGAGCTTTAAAAAGACTTTTTCTCCTTAAAACTTGGGCTTTAACCATATAACTGCTTAGCAACCAACCTTTGCTCATTTCTCTTACAAAAGTGACATATTTCTTCACATATTTAACTCCAATACCTGAAATATACAAATATACAAATATACATAAACAATACTAACTATTATTTATTTTAAGCATAATTGGTCTAAATATAATATTATTAAGGAGTTAAAACTACAATTTTGGGCTCTTATCAAACTACCCCCAAACAACATTTTGCTTGTCCTTAAGCAAATATGAGAAATTAAAAAAAATGACTAAAAATAGAGTTCTAACTAATCTCGTTTCGCCGAGTGCAATTGCATTGACCATATGCAATAAGGCCTTAAACCACTAGGAATTCCCTAGTGGACGATTTATAGCTTCGTCAGAGTTTTTCAGAGAAGGTACTCACAAACTTCATTTATACTACAACAACTAAGAATTGAAATTACTGTTTTCTTATTTATTCTCAGATATCTATACATCTCACTAGCAATGAATACAGAATAATTAATTCGAAACCTAAGCTAATAAGTGCATACTAATCAATCATCTACGGATATATATATATATATATATATATATATATATATATATATATATATATATATATATATATAATATGAACTATTATGAAAACAATTTGGAACTTTGGAATAGCGTCCTTAAATAGGTCTCCACAAATATGTCAAGACAAAAATACTTTGATTTTTCCACTTAAGTTTCGCTTACTCCAGCGCACAGTGGGCACACTTTACCTTACAAACTCAATGACGTACAAGGAAGGCGAAGTCAATCAAACATATCTGCCACTTACTATCACACTAACCTATTCCTAATTGAGCTAGAAGTCTTTCTTAGTTGTTGCGGGGATTAGGTGATGGTGTTAAGAAGGAAGGAAATGAATATTCAAAAAGACAAGTCTGAGATAATAGAGTTTTCAAAATATGTAACTAAAGAAAACCTTGTTCTTACTTTGCTTCTAGACTTTGTTTCCACCCCTTTTTTTTTTTTTTTTTTTTTTTTTGGCTTTTGACTCCTTTGATTTTGTTTTTGGAGTTCTAACTTTTTATTTTATTTATTTATTTTTTTTTTCATCTTTGGATGGAAACTTTTTTTTCTTTTCTTATTTGAAGCAACTAACAAATTATTGGTTTTCCACAAGTCTTTTTCTTTTCTTTTCTTTATTTCATCTCTATTCTCAGACTTATTCAAAAATAGGTAGGCTGATTTTTTTTTGTTTTCTTTCTTATAAAAGGGTAAAGGATTGTGGTTTATGAAAAGGCTAAAGAAATACTCAGAGGGGTGACTAGCGAAAAATAATTTCATATAAGTTTGAATTTCTGGCTATATCGATCCAAAATGGCCTAAATTCTCGCTTAGGATATGATATAGTGATCAAGCAAGTGGACGTGTGATTTCTCTATTCGGAATTTACTTCTTCTTTGTGTCATTACTGAAATATTTCACTCATATAAAGCTTTTAGGCTATATTTGCACAAGATTTGTAGAATAAGTACTATAGCCTAGATTTCAGAAACTTACTACCAATACAAACATAGATACTCATGCAATATATTTATGGAAAGATGTAATAACAATTACCTACATAATAACCTAAGTTTCTAAAAACTATTCTAATTTAAGAGCTAACGTGAAACTTCTAGACTACTATCATCATAAAAAAAGAAACAATACCAATATTATTAAGTGCATAGTATAAATACATTTTATTAATTTTTTCGTGCATCATTATTATCCGACAATATATTTTGTGCATCACTCCGACAATCCCACTGCAGTCCTTGTCTCTCCATTATTATCTGGGGATAATTATAGTACCTGGCTTCATTCAATCACAAGAGCTCTTCGTGCTAAGAACAAGATTGGGTTTGTTAATGGGTCCATCAAAAAACCTGTTGACCCCAATGATCTACGTTTGTGGGCTCGATGTGATGATTTGGTCGCATCTTGGATTCTTAATTCTATCACTGATGAGATTTGCAGTAGTTCTCGGAGTGATGTAGTAGTGGTATCGGAGCGGGTCATGCTATAATCTATTTTTGATTTAATAGAATAATCAGATCTGAAAATTTTATATGAGATATATAGTTATTTCAGATCTGCATGTTCTAAGAATTAAAAGTTCAATTTTTTTAAGTATTGAAACATACTATTTAAAATTGAAAAAGGAAAAGATATATTAATGTTGTTAACATAAGATGTTAGTTTAATTAATATGTTTTTTTAAAGGTGAGTGCTAAAAAGAAAATAGAAAGCATACGTGTTTATTTTGTATGGTACAATTTATTTTTGATAGAGCATAAAGTGTTAGTCGATTTCTTCTGTTGGTTATAACTGACACTCTATAGAGTCTGGTCTATCATCTCGTACGTCAGCATAAGCAGTAGACCTTTTGACAGGCTAAGCATGTAAGACTCTTTAGATAATGGCTTGAAAAGAACTGTTTTTTTAAGGACCACATGCCCTAATAAAGGACGGAAATTTTCTTTGAAGAAAAGTGCATAGTTTTTGTACTATTATGTCATAGGAATCTTTTGTCTTGATAAGTAAACATGGGGAGTTGGACGTGAGTACTAACTGTTAGTTGCTTAGGGACTCTGTCCTTTAGTGCATGCCCTTAGTACTTACTGTACATGGTTTTTTTTATGCTTAAGCTTTAAACCAACAGGCAGAAGCGTTATTTTCTTTTTAGGTTTATTGTTCTGACAATTGCATAAGGGCCACATGATAGTAAAAGACAAGATTTGTTATGTCACTCTTTTGTCCTGACTCATAAGGAGATATATGTAACACAAGAACAGTAGACAGGTTTTGCATAAACAACTGTGCGGTTTTTTTTTGCTTAAGTTTGGAAGTTATCACTATCATTCATATATATATATATATATTGCCATCATGAGAAAATGCATTCTAATAGATATGGTATTTCTATCTAGTTTTTTTTATGGAACATGTGATTCCATGCTAGATATTAAAGATGCTTTAAGCATAAATACCCTCGGTCTATATGATATAAAGCAAGTGGTAAAGGCATTTAATTTACGAATTGAATACCTTGCTACACCATTATCAATTCAATAGGAATTATATTTTTAGATGTGATTAATATGATCGCTATGGATAAATTAATTGCATGCTAAAATATTTTTTGTCTATTGTCTATTCTTAAGAAGAAAAATTCATATATGGCTAGTGAGAGTGTTTTCCCTTACAGATTCATTATCTCGCGGTTACATTAATGAATTATGATGATGGCACACTTGGCTGAAATATAGTTGACAGCCCTACGGTTTGTGCAATTATGTTTTAGTAGTAAAAGGAATTATAATGGAAATCGTATTATATGTATGTAAAATTGATGGGTCTAGTAGAACTCGCCTAATTAAGTTGAATAATTTTGATGCCCTATGGATAAGAGATTATTCATAAGTATTATGTTTCTATTGCTTATATTTGTCTTATTAATACAATATGGAGGGTGTTGTATTTTTATTATATAAGTGGGTTATTGGTTTATTAAATTCTCAAAACCAATATTAAATGTATTATAATATTTTTTGTGTATATGTAAATGTTCCAGATATGTCTCAATCAAATTTCAGTCCCTTAGCATCTATCTTGAAAGAGAACAAGTTAACTGGTCCTAATTATGTGGCACTGGAAGCGTAACATTAACATTATCTTGACTGCGGAAAGTTACAAATTCGTTCTCACTACCCCTTGGCCCCCTAAACCAGCAGACAATGCTAGTTCAAGGCTAAAAGATGAGTACAAAAAATGGCAAAAGGCCAATGAGATGTCCAAGTGTTATCTCCTGGCATCCATGTCAAACAACTCCAGCACCAATTTTGGTACAACTACTGAGATCATGACCAATTTGCAAGAGATGTTTGGCAAACAAAAGCGTACTAAACGTCAGATTGCAATGACAAACCTGATGAATACAAAAATGGACGATAGGACTCAAGTTAGGGAACATATCCTTAAAATGATTGGCTATGTCAATGAGTTGGAGATCCTAGGCGCTGAAATAGATGCCAATTCTCAGGTTGATGCTATTCTTCAGTCTTTGCCAGTTTCATTTAATCAGTTCAAGTTGAACTACAACATGAACAATATGGATTTGACACTACCAGAGTTAATAAACTCTTTGTAGTGGGCTGAAAACTTAGTTAAGGTTAAACCAAGTGTAATGGTCTCAAAAAATGTTGGTGTTTCCAAGCCTAAGCCGAAAGGCAAAGGCAAGTGGAAAAAGGGTAAAAAGTTTGCCCTTGGGGCAGAAGGGGGAGTGGAGAAGAATTCAGGGGCTAAAGCAAAAGGTAATTGTTACCATTGTGAAAAGCCTGGTCATCGGAAGCAGAACTGTAGAGAGTATCTGGCTATGAAACAAAAACAAAAATAAGGTATGCAATCCTTTATTCTTGAAACCAAAGAGTTGGTTTTTCCTTCTAACACGTGTTATGTGGAATAAGAGGCCACTAACTACTTTTGTAAAATGTTGCAGGAGTTTCAGAGGAAAAGAAGGATGAATGAAGAAAACGTGTACCAGACACTAGGGACAGAGGCAAAGGTTGTTGTAGTATCAATAAGAGTTGATTATTTAGCTTTAGAAAAGAAATTGTTGGTTTTAGAAGACTATTATTATGTTCTAGGGATAAAGAGAAATTTGGTTTCTATTTCTGTACTTTATCAGTCAGAATATAATATTCTATTTCATTTGATTCAAAAGTTGTAATCAAATTAAATAGAAAGATTATTGCCTCTGGTATTTTGGAAAATGGTCTCTATTTACTTTATTCTATGCTAAAAATAAATGATATTGTTGTTAGTAATTCATCATATGTTAAGTTTTTACCTCAAAAGAGGATAATTTCTTCTGAAAATCCAACAAACTTGTGGCACTTAAGACTTGGTCATATCATTCTGAATAAGATTGATAGCCTGGGTGAAAGATGGGATTTTAAGTTCACTCCCTTTATAATCTTCCTCAACCTGTAATCTTACTTAGAAGGAGAGATGCCTAAAAGATCTTTTAAAGTAAAGGATCAAGAGCCACATAGTTAATGGAATTAGTACATACAGATGTACATGGGCCTATTAAAATGTGAAAACAAAAGGTAACTTAATGCAAAATATGATTTTGTTTCAATTAAGTGCACCAAGAACTCCACAACAAAAAGAGATTGCAGAAAGAAGGAACATAACCTTATGAGGCATGGTTTGGACTATGATAAATTATTCAAACTCTCCCAATATCTTTTTAGAGATAAGCCTTAGAGATGCCAGCAAATATTCCTATTTATGTTCAATCTAAATTATAAGTCAATCTAGATTAACTTATAATTTAGATAAAACTTCCATGTAAAGTTCAGAGTTCACCTAAACCTACTCCAGTACTTCGTCGTAGTGGGAGGAAAAATAGTCCTCTAGAAAAGTTAACCCTATTATTAAGGGAAACTTTCTATGTTATATCAGATGACAAGGATAAAGATCCTATATACTACGAAGAAGTAATTTCTAATATTGATTCGAGAAAATGGCTTGAAGCAATGAGATCGGAAATGGAGTCCATGTATTCCAACAAAGTCTGGGAACTTGTTAATCCATTGCCAAATGTTAAGCCTATCAAGAATAAGTAGTTATTCAAAAGTTAAAGGGGAGCTGATAGAAAGGTAGAGACTTTTAAAGCGAGATTGGTAGAGAAAATGTTTACTAAAAAAGAGGGTATCGATTATAAGAAAGCTTTTTCGCCAGTAGCCATGAAAAGTCCATTAGAGTTCTTCTAGTGATTGTTGCTCATTATGACTATATGATTTGACAAATGGATGTAAAACCGCATTTTTGAACCTGGAAGCTTTATAGTTCCTACAAGCTTTAAGGAGTTGGAATGTAATCTTTGATCAAACAAATCGTTTGGTTTTGATCAATGTAAGGAAGGACCTTGTGTTTTACAAGAAGGTTGAAGGTAAGATGGCTATGTTTTTGGTCTCATATGTATATGATACACTATTAATTATGAATGATATAGTCTATGAGGACCAAATACTATATATTGGTATATATGTTTTTGCAGACCCTTAAAGAGATATTATGGGTTTTAGAATGGTTCCTAAATGGCTTTAAAGGCTAGTGGGAGATTGTTGGGATATTTGGCCTTTACAAAGCCAATGAACATTTATTGATTATACATGATGATGTTTAATTAAATACATGTATCTTATTATTATGCATATGAGTGAACTCATATCATATGATGAAACCATAAGTTCCATAGGTTATAGAATTAGAACAATCAAGCATATGAAGAGTCATGTGCGGGAGATTTGATTGTATCTATTTACCTAGAACGCTCACAGTTAGGGGTGATAACAGTATAGGCCATCCTCGGTTGTGAAACTAGCATGCTTGTGGTCTTCCTCATGCAATGGGATCTTGTTGTAGCCAGATGACCCATCCGTGAAAGATAACAGTTCATGTCCAGCCGTTACATCTACCAATTTGTCAATCCGTGGCAGAGGGTAACTGTCTTTTGGACACGCGTGGTTCAGATTTGTGAAGTCGATATAGATTCTCCATGACCCATTCATCTTATGTACTGGGACAATATTCGAAATCCGGGTGAGGAAATGGATTTCCCTGACAAAATTAGCTGCCTTTAGCTTTTCAACTTCTGCTTTTACCGCTTTGGATCTGTCGGCACCTATCTTTCTCGGTTTATGCTTGACTACTACTGTATCACTACGGACATTGAGCCGGTGGCATGCCACATGGGGATCAATTCCTGGCATTTCTTTGAATGACCAAGAAAACACGTCTTTGTGTTCTCAGAGGAAGTGTATTAAGGCATGGCGCTCCTCAGAACTCAACAAGGTGCCGATAAAAGTGGTTTTTAGCGAGCTACCTCCCACAATTTCCACTTCCTCTAATGGCTCCAGTGAGGGGGGATCCTCCCTCTCTCTTTGGACCAGGTCCAGGAGAGGGGGATCCAACTGTAATTTCTATTTGGGGGGGTTGTGCCACCTCTATTGGTTTAAAAGGGAGTAGGGACTGCTTTGTCACCAGAGCGTAGCATGCTTTGGTGGCCACCTGGTCTCCTTTGATTGTCTCAATTTTCCTGTTGTGTGGGAATTTTAGACACTGGTGATAGGTGCTGGGAACAGCGTAGAGTCTATGCAGCCAATTCCTGCCCAAGATCATGTGATAAGGTGTGTTAGCTTTTACCACAACAAAATTTATGATGAGAGTTATCGGACTAGTATCTACAGGTAGTTAGATCTCCCCAACTGTTAGAGCTTTGCCCCCGCAGAATCCATACAGGCTGGAGTTGGTGGCAACCATCTCAGAGTCAGGAATTTGTAGTTTCTTGAATGCGTCATAGTATAACACATCTGCTAAACTTTCGGGATCAACCAATATGAAATGCAAATCATAATCTCCAACATGGAGTGTAAGAACAAGTGCATCCTCAAGTGGACTCTGGATGCTAAAACAGTCAGCCTCAGTGAAGAGGATGAGTGGATCTTTGTGGGGTATCACGTTGACTTAAGCACTCGTAGTCAGTTCACTGTTCATGATCCTCATTTGCTTAGTGACAAGCATTTGATATCGCACACCTTTTTTAGTGACCTGCCCAATTCGTTTGCTTGCCTTTCCTGAAATCATATTTATCTGAAGCTGGCCATTAAGTAGTCTAGTACCTGGGGATTCCTGAACTGACGTGCTAATCTCCTCGGGCTGTACTGCATTCGCCTACTCGTGTGCTACAAACTGCTTCAAATACTGATAATTGTAAAAACTCGCTTTTACTCCTACTTAACTAATTAAACTCGGCAGAAGTAAAAGCATGATTAGACTCTATTTATCAAAGTTCTACTCTCAATTATCTTATAATAAAATTGGAGATTAGACTCTATTTATCAAAGTTCTCTCGATTATTGATAAACTATAAATTGAATAGTTTACCTACGAAATGAACGATGAAACTCAAAACGTAAGTAAACTAAAACTTATTACGAGTCTATATTTATCAAAGTTTCTACTCTCAATTCTATCGAAATAGAGTGGAGTAACAAATTCGTTCCACTCCTAGTTCTCTAGCATGGAATGTTTCCTAGTCTAATTAATCGGTCTTAAGTCTAATGAGAGTTTTACGAGGGGGAATTATACTACGATGTAACTACCCACAAGATACAAACTATAATTGATTCAACTACGGAAATACTACGTTGATTCTATAATAAGGAATTAGGGGGGATTGATTCCACCTTAACTCAACTTAACTCACTAACGACGAATCCTCGTAATCCGAATTGAACTGCTACGCAGAACAATTGGTTCTTCCTAATCCCTAATTACACATGATATTTCTACCAATTCATAACTAGCATGTGAACGATTAAACCCATTCTCATGGCAAATTAATCGTTTCTAGAGTGGAATAGAAATTACGAAGACTCTACGATAATCGGAATCAAGCTTTCATCAAGGCTTCTCAACCCCCTCTAATGGAGGTTTAGCCGAAAATCATTCTGCAATCATTTTCATATGAATCTAAACTAAACATAATATCAAGATTCGAAATTTACTAATCTAAATTAAACAATAATTAAAATCTAATTAACAACTAAGAAATGGTAACCAACAATAATTAAAACTAGATCTAATAGATTGAAATAACAAAAATCGAAATGACAAGAATAATAACTATTTTATTTATCTAATGAATGATATTCAATGATTCAATAAATTAATCTAAAACAAGAAATGAAATTTTAAAACTAAGTTCTAAAACTCGTTAATGGAGGCTAACTAATCTAATTCTAATCTAGGTCTAACTAGCTACCATTAACAAAGAGCTAAGCTTTTATTTTTATACTTTCAAATCCAAAAATCGTGCATGGGCTTGGAGCCATGTTTTGGGCCAGAGAACCAGGCCCAAAACCCAATTTCTTTAGTCCAAAATGGGCTCTTCAGCTGCAGTTGGCTTCGACAGATGTTTAGTCCACTTCTGCTCCTCTGATTGAGTCAAGGCTTGGACCATTGGAAATCTCTTTCCGAGCCGGTCGTTTTGACATAAGGTAAGGCCCAGTTCTGAGGTCCGAGTCCAAAGATATGGTCTTCGGAAGTTTTGCTGACTTTATGTGTTGTTTCTGCCCGCGTTGACTTTGACTTTTCAGCTTTGACCGGGCTTTACAAAGGCTTTGTCTTCTTGAATCTTGGCCTTTAATCACAGAACTCCTTAGGAACCAACCATTGCTCCTTTATCTAGCTAAAGTGGCACATTTCTGCACATAATGGACTTTGAAGCCTGAAATGCATAAAAACACGTAATCAGTATTAACTCTTACTTATTATTCACATAATTGGTCTAAAAGTATGATTATTAAGGGGTTAAAACTACAGTTTTGGGCTCTTATGAAACCACCCCCAAACAGCATTTTGCTTGTCCTCAAGCAAAGATGAGAAATTAGAATAAGTGACCAAAAATGGAGTTCTATCTACTCGTTTATTTGAGTGCGATTGCATTGACCATATGCAACAAGGCCTTAAACCACTAGGAATTCCCTAGTGGACGAGTTATAGTTTCGTGAGAGTTTTCCAGTGAAGGTACTCACAAACTTCATCTATACTACAGCGACTAAGAAATAAAACTATTGTTTCCTTATTTATGTCTCAATTATCTATATATCTCACTAGCAATGAATGAGAATAATCATGTCGAAACTTAAGCTAATATATGCATAATAATCAATCATCTACAAATAAACATATATACAATGAGTAATGTTATGAAATGCGATAGCAGTCCGTTTCGAAACTTTGGAATAAGCGTCCTTAAGTAGGTTCTCACATAAAAGTCAAGACAAAAATCACTCGATTTTTCCACTCAAGTTTTGCTACTCCGGTGTGTAGTGGGCATACTTTATCTTACAATCTCAATGACACACAAGGAAGCGAAGTTGATCAAACACACATCGCCACTTACTATCAAGACTAACCTATTCCTAATTAAGCTAGAGGTCTTTATTAGGTGTTGAGGATTAGGAGATGGTTTTAAGAAGGAAGGAAATGGATATTCAAAAGGGATAAGTCCGAGATAATAGAGTCTTCATATTATGTAACTAAAGAAAACCTTGTTATTTACTTTTACTTCTACACTTTGTTTCTATCCTTAGCCATATTTTTTTTTTTTTCCTTTTTCTTTGGCTTTTGACTCCTTTTATTATTTTTTTTGGAGTTTTTATTTTATTTCTATTTTTTTTTTTTTTCTTTTCTTTGGATGGAAACTTCTTTTCTTTATTTTTTTTGAAGCAATTAACTAACTTTTTGTTTACCACGAGGTTTTTCTCTTCTTCTTTCTTCCTTATTCTATTCTCGGACTTATCTAAATTGGGTAGGTTGATTTTTTTTTATTTTGTTCTGTTTTGTAATAGGGTAAAGGATTTGTGGTTTATGAAAGGGCTAATGAAAGGCTCGATTAGGCTAGACTAGCGAAAAAATATACTTAGGTCAAAATTTCTAGCTATATCGATCCAAAAGGGCCTAAATTCTCTCTTAGGACATGGTATAGTGGTCAAGCAAATGGACGTGTGATTTCTCTATTCGAATATACTTCTCCCTTGTGTCATTTCTCAATTGTTTCACTCATATAAGGCTTTAGGCTATATTCTCACAGGATTTGTAGAATAAGTACTCTAGCCTAGATTTGAAACTTCTTGCCAAACAATCATAGATACTCATGTAATATATTTATAGATAGATGCAAAGATTATTACCTACATATTAACCTAAGTTTCTAAAACTATTCTAATGCAAAAGCTACATTGAGACTTCTAGATTATTAAGAGCATAGAGAAAGAAACAATACCAATATTCCTAAGTGTATAGCATAAACTTTTTATTTTTATTTTTATTATTTTTAAGACAAATAATCGTAATATACAACCTAATATGTGCTTAACATTTACATCGTGTTTCTATACCACCCCAAACAATTTGGGAGAAGGGGTTCATGAAACAATTCAATAGCACAATTAAATTATGTAACTAACTAATTTTTATAATTTTTAACATTTTATAAATAAAAGTCGTAATTTACATCCTAAAATGTCTAATTTTTGCAAATGTTTCTATCCCCCAAACAATCGAGGCGCTTTGTCCTCAAAGTGTAAAGAGATAAAGAAAGAATTTACCATAGAAGCGTGGCAAAAATTGGTGCACATGAATGAAATATTGTAAAGATGATATGATAATATGAAGCACAATTAAACCGTGCGTACTAACTAACACAAACTCTCTTGAAGTAAAACATGAGGGGCTTAGGGTGGCAACATGATTTAAAATGAATACAAAAATCGCCACCCCAAACAAAATTGGAAAACTCTTTTTAAGTTTGAAAATTTTGTTTAGCCTATCAGAGAAAGTTGGTATTGTACGAAAACTTGGGTCTTTTAAAGTCAGATTCCTAGACTTACTAATATATATGTATTAAAATGCAGGTTTACCATATATCAACAATCGAAAAAAGTTGTGGATCGTTCCATAAATAAATATCACAGAAAACATATCCAAACACAATCAAGCACCAAGATTTCCTACGTGCGACCTAGTGGAATGAAAGCGAAGTCGGATAGACTTATAACATAACCGAGCATGCACCTTATGTTTCATCTTTGAACGAGAGGGTGTCCTAGTGAATAAGTGTGGAAAAGTGAATGGTTGTGGAAAATATGGTGGATTGGGATAAGTTTTAGAGGGAAAGCATGGAAAAAATGAGGATGTGGGTTTAGCACAAAACTCATTCATGGTGTAGTTAGGAACTGTCTCAAGTCTGAAAATGAAGGTGTCAAGTGGTTTATCCTTGGGAAGTATTTGTTTACTAGGTGGATTTAAAAAATCATGAAGCACAGGAGAAACTAAAGGATCGAGTGCAAACTCGAGGTTCCTTTGAAAAGGTGGAGGGTGGGGAATATTGGTGATGGAAGGTGAATGATTCTCAGCTAGAGCTCTCAAGTCCATATCATCAGAAATCTTGATATATGCAAAACATTCCTCAATAGGTGGGTCAAAAGGATCACTGGGATAGAGATTGAAAAATTCATCTTCCGTCATAGCATCAAGGGATAAATGGTTGTTGGCAAGGGGGGACTCGCGAAGTGGTAAAGAAGCGGTGCAAAAGAGTTGCAGGAATTCTTCTTCGATTTCGTCTACTACCAGGGAGTCATTGTTAAAGTCGGAATTTCCGAAAGAAAAGAATTTGTTAATCTGTTTCTCCGGAAACATGTTTTTGAAGTAATCTTGAGCTAAGCTCTCGATCATGCTAACCTCGCCATTTGTAGATGAATCGGGATACTGTGTCCTCGTTTTGAAAACATTTACCTCAACAGAAAGATGGCCAAAGGACAAGGACATCGAACCATCGTGGCGTTTTATGCCAGCGTTGGCGTGTAGCCAAGAAGGGACGCCCTAAAATGATAGGTACAGAGTCGTTAGTGACTTCGCGGTCGAGGATAACGAAGTAAATTTGGGTAGTAAAAATTTGGACTTTAACCAAAGACGTTTTCAACCACTGACCTTAGGATACTTAATAGACCGATCAGCTAATTGCAATGTCATTTTAGTAAGTTGCATCTCCTCTAGACCTATTTGTTTATACAAATAAAAGCGGGAGTAAGTGAACACTAGCCCCGTGTCTAATAAATACGTCGTCGTGTGAGAATCTCCTAAGGTGCATTATCTGATGGGGACGACGGGGTCCTTGTACTTAACAATTCCATTCTTTTTAGGATAAAGTTGGGAACTGCTGTTCAGTTAGAAAAGCGTCTTTAGGTATGTTGGTCTTATGACTAGCGATTGCACAACTCCTTAAGAAACTTTAGCGTGGTTAGGTAGCTTTTTGATAGCCGAGAAAAGGAAGGTTTATCGTTAGATTTTTGAAAACGTTCCTAATCTCCTCAAAGTTAGTATCCCTGGTTAGCATGGCTAATTTCTAAGGGAACGATGGTTTCACTCTATATTTAGCGTATGGCTCGACTTGATGTGTAACCTTGGCTTTCTATTTCTTAGGTTGTGGTTTAACTGGTACCTCTACAGTGGTAGGTTCTTCAGTTTCTATTGCGGTATCTAGTTCGATATCCGGTGTAGGGAGTACTGATGGGGTAACTATAGGCATAGTTACTTTGTTATCAACCACTCTTCCATAACGGAGAGTGGCGATGGCATTTAGCTCACCTACGGTTGTAGTTTCGTTACTAGTATTACCGTTTACCTCAAAGGCTGTGTTTTTGTTCTAGGGTTGGGTATAAGCTTGGCCGGAAACACGCCTTTTGGTTGGGCTTTCTCTTGGGCTAACTGTTGGTTTAAATTATTAACGGATTGTAGAATGTGTTGGTTAGATTGAGCCATGGTTTGGAAAAGTTGTTGGCTCACTTGTATGAAGGTGTTAAGACGATCCGGTTGTGTGGGTGCAGTAGTCACGGGTGGTGTGACTGGAACTATCTCGTGTTGATTATTTATGGGCGGATTGTGATAGTTATTATTTACCGGAACGATACCTCTATTAGCATTATAATTATTATAACTACATTGACCTTGTGCTTGACCTTGTCGAGGTTACGCTTGGTTGTTATAATTATTATAATTACCCTGATCCTGTCCTTGTTGTGGTGGAGCTTGGTTATAACTGTGCGTTGGCCTAACATATTGATTATTGTACCCTGTAGGTGTGACTTGTTGGTTATTTCTCCAACCGAAGTTGGGATTTTGTCTCCAAGGGGCGTTAGGTTCACTATTAATGGAACAAGAATGTTCATAGGCTATAGGGACAGTGGGAGTCGGGATGCTCAGGACTCCAATGAAACTACATGGATTTGAATTTACATTCATGTGGGGATAGGCTTTTGTTGTACGAAATGGCCTACCCATTTGGTGAGGGATTCAATTAGAGTTTTAAGCTCGGGATCTGATTTAACCTCAAATATACTAGTAGCCTTAACTGTTGAAGAAGAAAGCGGAGCGGGGAGTAATCGTCACTACCCCCAATTATTATTACGCTTTAGTCCGATCTTCCAAAACTTTATATGCCTCGAGGCTCCTTTACTTAGGAAACTACCCTCATTCATTATGTCTAGGACTTCTTTATGGTGGTGTAGAAGTCCTTTGAAAAAGGCACAAACTAACGTGTCTTTTGCTAGGTGATGGTGTGGACACTCTATAAGGAGATCGGTGAAACGATTCCAAGCCTCTGAAAATGATTCATGAGGATTCTATCAAAAGAAGTGAATCTTGGAAAGCATTTCATCCGTCTTTAGGGGTGGGTAAAAATGTTCCATAAACAGCTGAACAAGTTTGGCCCACGAGTCCACATAATTAGGCGCTTGGGCAATTAACCAAGACGCCTTATCAGCTAAGGTGAAAGGGAATACCCTCAATTTAATTTGTTCTGCACCAACCGTAGGATGGTGGAATGTTGTAAGGACTTGTTTAATCCTATGCATGTGCTGATAAGGTTTCCATGAAAAAACGGGTAACAAATTAAATATATTTGGGGGGATGCGGAAATCCCCCACTGGGTCTGCTAGAACGATGCAAGATTTATGGCTATCGCTCAAGGCTTTATAAAAGTCAGATAGAGGAGTCTCTCTTTCTTCAGCCATAATATCAGGTGGTGTGTGTGAAATAGTAGCTAGAGGTGTAGTGGGTGGGAAACTAGATAGACTTGTTTGTTGACGTAGCCGTGTAATTACGTTAGTTGTTTTTCTTCGACTAGACCTTAATCTCACGCAAGACTAAGTCTAACTTAACTAAACATGCAACACTCCAAACAATTCTGATATACTAGTAGAAACCTCTAACTAGATATACGAGATGTGGAAGAAATGAATACTTGATTGCGTCCTTGCTTTGCTTATGAATAGCGTCTTGTTTACGCGTGTTCAGTGTATATAACAAGTTAAAACACTGAAAAACTTGAAAAATCAAAGTTCGAAACAAACCTGTTGAAATCTGGCAAATTTCAGCTTAGGGCGTGGGTGCGCTCAGAGTTCCAGTAACTTAGCGCTGGTCGCGCTCGGTATGGGGGTGGGTCGCGCTCAAGGTTCCAGGCGTTTGGGCGTAGGTGCGCTCGCTTAGGGCGCGGTCGCGCTCCGTGTAATTTTTCGCGAAACTTTTCAATGTTGAAACGGACAACAACAGTATGAATCAAACAAGGGTGGGTGGGTGAAATGGGACTTAAAAATGACTAATTATACTATGAAAACAATGCTAAAGTGAAACTAAGATGGCAGCGGCACCATTTGATAAACTATAAATTGAATAGTTTACCTACGAAATGAACGATGAAACTCAAAACGTAAGTAAACTAAAACTTATTACAAGTCTATATTTATCAAAATTTCTACTCTCAATTCTATCGAAATAGAGTGGAGTAACAAATTCGTTCCACTCCTAGTTCTCTAGCATGGAATGTTTCCTAGTCTAATTAATCGGTCTTAAGTCTAATGAGAGTTTTACGAGGGGGAATTATACTATGATGCAACTACCCACAAGATACAAACTATAATTGATTCAACTATGGAAATACTACGTTGATTCTATAATAAGGAATTAGGAGGGATTGATTCCACCTTAACTCAACTTAACTCACTAAGGCTAATCGTAAGTAATCCGAATTGAATCTTCGCACGAACAAACAATTGGTTCTTCCTAATCCCTAATTACACATGACATTTCTACCAATTCATAACTAGCATGTGAACGATTAAACCCATTCTCATGGCTTAATTAATCGTTTCTAGAGTGGAATAGAAATTACGGCGACTCTACGATAATCGAATCAAGCTTTCATCAAGGCTTCTCAACCCCTCTAATGGAGGTTTAGCCGAGAATCATTCCGCAATCATTTCCATATGAATCTAAACTAAACATAATATCAAGATTCGAAATTTACTAATCTAAATTAAACAATAATTAAAATCTAATTAACAACTAAGAAATGGTAACCAACAATAATTAAAACTAGATCTAATAGATTGAAATAACAAAAATCGAAATGACAAGAATAATAACTATTTTATTTATCTATTAACTTTTCTGCTCTATTTCTTCTTGCGTTGACTTTGACTTTTCAGCTTTGACTAGGATTTAAAAAGACTTTTTCTCCTTAAAACTTGGGCTTTAACCATAGAACTGCTTAGCAACCAACATTTGCTCATTTCTCGTACAAAAGTGACATATTTCTTTACATATTTAACTCCAATACCTCAAATACACAAATTATTTATTTTAAGTATAATTGGTCTAAATGTAATATTATTAAGGGGTTATAACTACAGTTTTGGGCTCTTATCAAACTACCTCCAAATAACATTTTGCTTGTCCTCAAGCAAATATGAGAAATTAAAATAAGTGAATAAAAATGGAGTTCTAACTAATCTCGTTTCACCGAGTGCAATTGAATTGACCATATGCAGAAGGCCTCGTGAGAGTTTTCTAGAGAAGGTACTCACAAACTTCATCTATACTACAAAGACTAAGAATTAAAATTACGGTTTTCTTATTTATTCTCAGATATCTATACATCTTACTAGCAATGAATACATAATAATTAATTCGAAACCTAAGCTAATACGTGCATAATAATAAATCATCTATAGATAAACATATATATAATGAACTATGCTATAAAATGCAAAAACAGGTCCGTTTATGAAACTTTGGTATAGCGTCCTTAAGTAGGTCTCCGCAAATATGTTAAGACAAAAACACTCTGATTTTTCCACTCAAGTTTCGCTTACTCCAACGCATAGTGGGCACACTTTACCTTACAAACTTAATGACGTAGAAGAAAGCCGAAGTCGATCAAACACATCTGCCACTTACTATCACACTAACCTATTCCTAATTGAGCTAGAAGTCTTTATTAGTTGTTGCGGGGATTAGGTGATGGTGTTAAGAAGGAAGGAAATGAATATTCAAAAGGATAAGTCTGAGATAATAGAGTTTTCAAAATATGTAACTAGAGAAAACTTTGTTCTTACTTTGCTTTTACACTTTGTTTCCACCTTTAGCCTTTTTTTTTTTTTTTTTTAGCTTTTGACTCCTTTGATTTTGTTTTTGGAGTTCTAACTTTTTATTTTATTTATTTTTTTCATCTTTGGATGGAAACTTTCTTTTCTTTTCTTATTTGAAGCAACTAATAAATTATTGGTTTTCCACAAGTCTTTCTCTTTTCTTTTCTTCATTTCATCTCTATTCTCAGACTCATTCAAAAATAGGTAGGCTGATTTTTATTTTGTTTTGTTTCTTATAAAAGGTAAAAGATTGTGGTTTATGAAAAGGCTAAAGAAATGCTCAGAGGGGTGACTAGCGAAAAATAATTTCATATAGGTCTGAACTTCTAGCTATATCGACCCAAAAGGGCCTAAATTCTCACTTAGGATATGATATAGTGATCAAGCAAGTGGACGTGTGATTTCTCTATTCGGAATTTACTTCTCCTTTGTGTCATTACTGAAATATTTCACTCATATAAAGCTTTTAGGCTATATTCTCATAGGATTTATAGAATAAGTACTGTAGTCTAGATTTCAGAAACTTACTACCAATACAAACATAGGTACTCATGCAATATATTTATAGAAAGATGCAATAACTATTATCTACATAATAACCTAAGTTTCTAAAAACTATTTTAATTTAAGAGCTAACGTGAAACTTCTAGACTACTATCATCACAAAAAAAGAAACAATACCAATATTATTAAGTGCATAGTATAAATACGTTTAATTAATTTTTCCGTGCATCATTATTATCCGACAATATATTTCGTGCATCACTCCGACAATCCCACTACAGTCTTTATCTCTCCATTATTATCTGGAGATAATTATGGTACCTGGCTTCATTCAATCACAAGAGCTCTTTGTGCTAAGAATAAGATTGGGTTTGTTGATGGGTCCATCAAAAAACCTATTGATCCCAATGATCTACGTCTGTGGGCTCGATGTGATGATTTGGTCGCATCTTGGATTCTTAATTCTCATATCCAACCTTGTAGTTGTTGGAATGGTTTAGCAAACACTAATCTTCTACATCAAGATCAGGCAATGGACTTTCTGCAAGGCCTTCATAATTGTTTTTCGGCAATCCGCAATCAAATTCTTCTTATGGATCCTTTTCCTAGCCTCACCAAAATTTATTCTTTGGTGCGTCAAGACGAAAAGCAGCAAGAGATTCATGCTTTATCTTCACCAGTTCTTGAAGCTGCAGCTCTAAATTCTATACGTCCAAAGAATAGATTTGATTCTCGCAACCACACCAATAACACTAGTACCACAAATTTTAGGTCGGGTTCCTATCAGCAAAGGGGGGCAACATTTGATCCCAATAGGCGTGGAGGAAAACAACGTCCCATAAGGTATGAACACTCATTGTTTATAACTCAACATGAGTTATGAATGTACAATCATTATTCATACATCAACATAAGATATGAACACTCATTATTCATAGCAAAACGACATAAAGGGTAAAATAAAAAAATATTTTTTTCAAATCCGGGCAATTTGTCATTAAGAGTTATTTTCACTTGAAAATTGGGTTTCAGGGTTATTTTCACCTGAAAAATATCTTTGAGAGTGATTAAAAAAAACACGCTGACTCTGAGAGTGATTTTCACTCCAAAATGGGTTTGGGACCAATTTATTGTAAAAACAAATAACAAAATTACCAGTATAAGATATCCAGAGGGCATAGACAGTTCTGAATCCTCATCGATCAGCTTCAATTCACACTGACAACCAAATGGATTATCAGGTAGCAACCAGTAAAAAAAGTACGTGGAGTGTATAATACTCCATACAGTGATTTGAACCTCAAGAAATGATCTGGCTAGCGGTTCTAGCCTAGTATAAATGTTTTATAAAATTGAAAAGCTCCCACTTGAACTTTAAATTGTTGATGATGTGCCGAGTATGGAACCAGCCAACACTGAGATCTTGTAATGACTATACAGTGTATACTATACTGGCCTAAAAGAATGACAACGTACTAGAAAATCATGTTGATTGACGGAAGATTAAAACAATAGGCAGCAAATTCAGATGAGCATCCAATACTTTACCCACCTTTCATCCAAATTTTTCGTGGCCACACACAGTTTGATAAAAAAAAATTTATCAAAAAATTTAGGCCCATGATATATCATGGGATATTGAGATTTTGGGCCTTGGCATATCAATTTAATAATCGCTCTCATCAAATATACTAGCAAAAATGCACGTGGATCAAACTAAAATTGTAGTGCTTGTGCAATCATTTGACTCGAAATCTTTGCCACTGTCTTTTTTGTCTCTAGCAATTATACAAAACAGCCAATAGATGAGTTCTCTACGTACTTAAGGCAACTTACTAAAAGCACACCGTATCAGCGTCATATCTATGCAATCCAACACAGTTCTACTAAACAACTAATGTAACAACTAATGTGTGAGTTGCATACATAAGGCCACTTACTAGCGGCACACTTTGCCTATACAATTGAACTTTCCAGTGCACTCTTAAACAGAACCAGTGCATGTTCTGCCAAAGTGGTATATATATATGTGTGAGCTCACAACTGGATTTCCTGATCATTCCTCGTGTCAAATGGATGGGATCGGGCTAGTGTAGGACGTGTCAAATGGATGGGATCGGGCTAGTACGCCGAATACACAATTGTAGGACAATAAGACCTCTATGTCCTAAGAGCTCAATTAGGAAAGGACCCATTGATCTGTTGGTAGTGTGGTTGAGTATTGGCTAGTTTGGTCATGGGATTGTGACTTTAAAAAAAAACGACCAAAAAGGAAACCAAATACTCGTATAGTTTGGGCTACTTTATTTTTACAAACTTTTATTGCAAACATATATGCGTCTCGGTTTGCAAGAACTTCACCGACCCAGTATAAAATTGTTTAAGATCATGGATTAGGATTTGGTTCAGTTCAGG
The DNA here is from genome assembly GCF_015680905.1 of Coptis chinensis. NCBI lineage: Eukaryota > Viridiplantae > Streptophyta > Magnoliopsida > Ranunculales > Ranunculaceae > Coptis > Coptis chinensis. The sequence continues at coordinate 47,355,693 of NC_141456.1, forward strand.
TTTGCCCATCAACTTGCGCCTAACCCATGTCTAGTTCATGAATTTGGACCGTACAGCCGAATCCCTAGCCAGCTTGTTCCAGCAACCGGGATGGTACTGGAAAATGGGTCTAGCTGGAAATTATCAACCAACTTCCTAATTTCAAGCTTTCTAAACTTGCTAATTTATATAACTAAGAGTGTTTTCATTTCAATGACAAGGTACAACAACAAGTGTTATGGAAGAAGCCACCAGATGGTAGTATTATGTTGAACACAGATGGTATGTTGCAAGCACTCAGAGCTGGCTATGGAGGAGTGTTTAGAGATGTGGATGGGAGAGTGATACTCTTATATAATGGAGGATCGAAAAGTATGTCGATATTATTTTTGGAACTGTTAGCTATTGAGACAGGTCTGAGAATAGTAGTTAGAATGGGATACTAGCTACTGATGGTGAACTCTGACTCAGAGAAGGCAGTTAACATTGTCAATGGAACAGAAGCAACTCCTTGGTACTGTTTGAATCTTATGCAGGCTATCAAGACACATCAACAACGCATCTCTACCTTAATGATAGAATATATCTTTAGGGAAGGAAATAGGGTTGTTAATTGTATAGCTAAATCTTGTAATTTTGAAGATACAAATGTAATGTGCAGTATAGGTCCTTTGGAAGAAAAGTTAACTAGAATTATATCAGAGGATGCTAGAGGATTTATGTACACAAGGAGTTAAATGAATACGTATTGGTTTGGGTCAGCCTAACCCATAAATTTTTCAAAAAAAAAAAGAGTGTTTTCATTGCCTCATGCATTTCTAATCATTGTCTATTAGTTTACACATCTAGTTTACTAGTTCTATACCTAAAGAAACCTTGTAGCTTATTCATAATTCCTTTTTAAATTATTGCACACTCTTTGTCTAATCTGTATGGTCTGTTATATTGCTTAAATCACAAACACTTTGTCACTATGGTTGATGGAACTGCTTGGCAACCACACGATTAAATTTGATGAAACCAATATTTATGAAGTATCAAGTGAAAATGAAAAATGTAGTTGGAGTTTCCATAATTAACAGGATGCGTGAATTCATTGAAGGATCAATTGGCATATGTTTTTCAAGGGATTACAACAATGTTGACTAGTAAAGGAAGAGAGCTAGAAAGAAGAGTATCCATCTGGCACTTTGGGGTCTCATCCTCATGTAGACAAGAATGGAGCTAATATTTGAAGTATGATATGATCAGGGTGATCATGATTATTTTTTCCTCATCCTTTTTCTTTATTCTCTTTAAATTTACAGTTTTCCAATTTTCTTTTGTGGGACAAATTGAGAGATCAACCCATGTCCCCTGCCTAAGAACTTTTGCCGTTGGCGGCCGCTTGGACGCATTTTACTATATTTCAAAAGGTCACAATAAACAACCACATCTTGCGATATAGAGCAACTAACTAGTTATTTGACCCGTGCATTGCACGGGCCAATCTATTTGGATTGGTAGAGTTAACATTTAAGCATATACATAATAGTAACAACAGATATAGAAGTATAGTTATATGGATACTATGGTATCTTAAAGTATATATTACGTACTAAGCCATTTGAATTCTTGTACAGAGTAAAGAATTGGATGTTATACAGGCAACATAGTTAACGTATATATTGCACACTAAGCCATCTGAACTTAAATTTTGAGTCAATATGTCAAATTCTTATACTGAGTAAAAACCTGGATGATATACAGACAATATAGTTGAAAGTATGAGGCAAAAAGAATTGCGACCTTCCAAGAAATGATGTTAGAGCAACAACAAAATGCCAACATGGACGCAAAAAACTTACACTTAGACTTATTTTAAGCCATAGACTATGAAAAGTACAGTGTTTGCTAGGCTGAAAACAAAAAGACGTAAGTCGAATAAATTAGAAGTGACCTAAGACAATTTTTTTACTTAGAAATTAAAACCATACAACCTCGACCTGCCTTCCAACTCTGAGACAACTAAATGAATAAAGCATGCATTTAGAAAAATATACAGCACAAAATAATCCGTACATTACCAATAGTCAATGAGAAGATATTGGATGCAAGAATTAAGGGTAAAAGAGTTAATGAGAATAGCCATTTTTTAAGGTTATGATAGAAATACGAAAAAGAATAAATTGTATAGTATGATAACTCAACAACTTAATCAGGATGAATCAGTCACATAAGTGAGTGTTATTCATCTATTATTACAAATATTATACTGAAGGAAGTCAAAATAAAATAACTTATATAGATACGACAGTATAGTCCTAACCAACATCGACGGTAATTCGACTCTCATCAATTTTGCTTCTGCAAACAAAACAATTTAATTTTGCTTAGTAAATAATATGTTTATGTTGTAGTTGCTCATGAAAAATTTGGTATCATACTTACTTTCTAAGTTGTCCTTTTTATTCTCTTTGAGTTAGGGCTCAAGATTGAGCAATCATTAGGAGCGTCATTTGCATCAGACTATGAAAAAGCATCGAAATCATTTAAGTTAAATGTGATACGGTGAGAAAATCACATCATAATATTAAAGTGTCATAGAAGTAAAGTTAAAATGTACCTTTGTTACCTTTGTATTTGTTTTGTCTGAGGTAACCAGCTTGGTAATCAAAATGCTTTCTTCCGAGCAATCCTTAAATTGTCTTGTTGATCAATAACTATTTCATCCTGCAATAAATAATAATTAAATGTACTTTACAAAGAAAAATTACCTTTACACATAATAGTAAGTGAAAGTCGGATACTAAACCTTTTGGACGTTCTTATGTATGCCACCTATTTGAATATCCCGATCTATGTGAAAGATTTTGGTGATAGTAAATGATTTATTCTGATCTTTCAAATTGAATGGAGTTATTTTAATTTCAAAAGTGAAATATACTCCTGTCAGTTTTTTCAATTCTTCTTTGATCAGTTCAGAACCATTATCCTAAACATAGCAACAATATAGTAAGTAAGTACTACAGTATATATGCCACATTTGTTACAAACAATATTCTAATAACATTGAATATTTCTTTTCACCTGTTTGTCCATATCAACCAATTTTTAAACGGGATCCAATATAAGGTTTTCAGCAAGTTTGTCAAAAAGCACCAATGATATAGAATGTGTTGAGTCTTCAACTTGTATTCGAATCATATACCTTTTCAAAAAGAAAAAAAGTTGTTAAGTTTAAAATATGCTACATTGAACTAAAATAGCAGTTTTGGCTCTTACCTTGGCTTCACATATGTAACAAAAGTATGGCAACCATCGCACCAATCATTGTTGTCTTTGTGTATCACTTTTCTAACACATTTACCGTAACTATAATAAAAAAGTTTAAAACCATGTAGCACTTCACAAAATTTTGCTTCACACGTGTACATTGTACCCTGTGTTTGTGAAGAAGCCTAAAAAAAATTATGGTAATTATTTTTCAATGAGTCAAACAAAAAAGAGTTGGTAAAAATAAGTTGTATATGCTATTTTCTTACCATAGAAGGTTTTTGATCCAATGCATTTATCATCTCCCTTAATGTTTTTATGTCAAGATTATTCAAAACATCATCGTCGTAAGACAATACAAATGACATTGTTAACAACTGAGTCTTTTTCCCCTCGCATCTATAAAATGTATATACTTACGCATGTCGGTAAATTGCTCATGCGAGATGTAGCTTTCAAATTTATTAGAAGCACAGTATATTACTTGATAATTTCTTCCAAAGGACGTGCCTCTGGGATGTCTAAATCAACATAAACCTTGGTTGCAGTTGTAGATGATAGAGCGTATACACATGTTTGAACACATTTGATTATGTTGATAACTTTACACCCGAAGTTAATTATGTCAAACCACATTTTTTTGTAAAATATGTACCATTGAAGAAGGTCACACTTGTGGATGTAATAACTACAAAGGAGCAATAGCAAATGTTTGAAAATTATCTTCTTCTATTTCGATTCTTTTTTGGTTCCAAAGTGTAATCTTCAATTGATGACCTCTACATAAATAACAACACATTTTCTATTAGAAGTTTCTATATGTTATATATACAAATGAGCACTGTCCATTAGAAGTTTGTTTACCTTTCATTTTGTATATATGATAATTTCCCTTCTCTTAGAAATGCTTGATGTGCCTTCCTTAATGTAGGACATAGATATTAGAATCTTAATGGCATCTGTTATTCAATTGCAAATAGTGTATTAAGGTAATGAATACATAGTATAAGTTTGTAATGCTCAAATTTCGTTATATGTGTGATTACCAGTTGCATTTTGAGTTTCTTCATAGCCAGAACTGATGGCATTGAAAGGCTTGAAAGAGACATATACATTAGGAAGTTGCTGGATTGATCATTCATCAGTTTAGCAATTGTATCCCATTTGAAGAATATCCTATATATATTGTCAACAGGACACAAAATATTTTTCACGAATCCCACATTAAAATTTGTGATGATACAAATGTTTCCTTCTTGGAGAACAAGCTCATGTTTAAGAGCATCTTCTTCAAGAATAGAAGCATGCATCTTATTGCCATGTATAACATAACTAACAAATTAGCAATTACGGTTGTTACCCTGTATAACATAACTAACAAATTAGCAATTTGGTTTCTAATCCAAATGGTTCTATTTACTGTAATATATTGTTTTTAAGAAAATACGGTAATCATTGCCAAAAGATCGACTAAAAGGAAAGATACATACATGGGTATCAAGTAATATCAAGTCCAAGCTTATGCGTTTATCGCCATATTCAAAGTCAAACAACTCCCAAGTTCTTGAGATTCTAATGATAATTTTCCAATGTTTCTTAGACCTATCAATCTGGTCCAATGAAGTTTCCGCCATTTCGATCTATAATTGAATAAAAATTAAAACAATATGGAGATGGGAATCAACATTATGAAATTCATCTGAAGAAAATGCTAAATTGAAATAGCAACACTGGGAGAACATCTTCAACAAATGAGCATTTTATCAAACACTTAGAAACTTTCTCTATACCAGCGTAGTGTACTTTAAGTAAAAGAGTATTTCCTCAAACAATTTATCAATTAGCATAAGATATAAGATAAAAAGTATGGAATGGAGAGAAGAGAAGGAGCACCTGGAGAGAATCATTTTTTTTCCTATTGGGAGGGAACCATTTGAAATCTGTCAAAGGCATGTCCATTTAAAGAGAAAAGAGTGATGATGAATCACCTAAGAAGATTGAAGTGTTGTGACGATTGAGAACAAAGTAGTTGGTAACTGCTAAACTGTCGGAAAGTTTGAGAACAGATGACTTGCGTAACTACATTTTATCTGGTAGTTTTTCTCAATTCAATGAATGTAGATTTTATCTAGTGGAAAAGGTAGTTATATAATTAAATGACCTACAATGCAATACAAATAAAAAATGAAAATTATTGAAATGGCACTGTATTTTGGAATGAATCTGTATCTTTTCCTGAGTTGGACAGAGCATTTGTGCTCAGTAATGTGTAATGCACAATCGAGGCAGATATTACAAATTTTGCCTACTTATATGGTTTTCTCTTTTTCTTTCTATATTTGCATGGGAGAGTGAAAAATGTGATACTAACATGGGTACTTAATTGGAGTCTTAACGTCGAATAGGCCGTAGCCAGTATGATGCCTCTTTGGAGAAGGAATTCTCAATTGCAGGTGTGCATCAGTTGTGGGATACATTTGTGGTTTAAGAGATAAATTAAATACTGTATAGTTTCTAATGATTACTCCTCATTGTCATTAAGATGTGGAGTTGGATCAAATCTCAAAGTGCCTTGCGTATCTCAACATGCGGAGAATTAGTTCCTTAGAGGAGCTACCAGATTGGATAAGGAAGCGACAGAACCTCCAGATTTTGGTCATAATAGAATGCAGTAACTTGAAAAGGCTTCCCTCTTGTATTACAACTTTACAAAATCTAGTGGTCTTGGATGTTGACAATTGTCCTCTTCAATGCCTGCCTCGGGGATTAGGGAGGCCTACCAAGCTTCAAGTGTTATCCGGATTCAAGCTACCAAGTCCAAGTAAAGATGGAACTCTAGCTACTTGTTGAGGTCAAGGACTTGACAAATCTCAGAGTACTTAGAATAAACATAAGTAAACAACATGAAATTGCAGATGACGAAGCAAAATCCTTATCAAAGCTAGAACAACTCCATATCTTATCGATCTATTGACACCAAGGATTGTGATTATGAAATAATACCGCTTATGGATAAGCTTTTGCCACCAATATCCCTTCAAGAGTTGTACCTTAGGTCCTACCATGGAGATATACACCAGGCCTATCTGGCTCAATCCTTCTTCCCTTCCAGAGTTGCTATATCTTTACATAGAGCATGGTGAACTCACAAGTGTAAGAACAGACTTCTGGGGTAATACAGGAAAGCCTTGGAAAATTGAGGGCTTATGTTTGAAGTACTTGCCTTACTTAGAAATGAAATGGAAAACAATGTGTAGAAAAATGAAATACATAAGGTATTTGGAGGAGCCACTATCACAAGTTGCAATCATTCCCCTGCAATGTCAACAACTATGGAGTCTGGGAGAAGGAAAAAGAAGAAAGAGAGTGAAGATGGAAGGATGACAAAAATCACGAAGAGAAATTGCATAGCAGCAGCAGTGTCACCATCAATAAAGTGTCATCCCTTACATACGTGTTAACTCTCTATTAGAGATAGTTAATCAAGTTCTGGAGTTTTAGTGTGTTGTTTTATACAATATAAATCTTAATTGCATGGTTTTATTGTGTGGTTTTTAGAAACATAGATGTTTTTATGCCCGACAAACCCACCCTTATTGAACATTATATGTACTTATGTAGCATTTGATTATCATAGAGTTGACTGAACAACAGATACAGAAGGTATCAGCGAAAAAGCACTCGAGAATTGAAATTAAGAAAATTAAGTTGTTATAACTGAATAAATTACAAAGTGAATGAATAAGTTACAAAACTGGAAGCACAATTCAAGAATCAGTGAGTGAAATAGGCAAATGATGATTGTTGAAAATTAATTAAATTACAATGGAAGATTCATGCAGTAAAAATTACAACATTAAGTAAGTAGTATATGGAGAACTTAAAAGTAAGGGGAATTTTGACTTAACCCCCCAAAATTATGTAGCGTTTTGAGTAAACCCCCCATTTTTTAAATCATTTGAGTTTGCCCCCCATTCCATCAATCTTCGGTTACGCAAACGTTGGTATTTAGCATATTGACAATTTTGCCCTTACAAAATAGGCTTTGGAGTTTTGTATAAACTCCCTAAAATTTAGCATCAAATTTGAGTTTACCCCATTAGCAAAATTGAAAAGAAAAAAAAAACTAAGGAGAAAGGTTGGGTTTGTATACACCCCCCAAACTTAGACATCAATTTGAAATTACCAAATTCGGTTTCGGGTCGGTTATGTTTATGAGTGGGTTCGGTTTAGTTATGTATATTTGAAAACTGATAGAATCAGTTTAGTCATCTATTTAGTCTCAAACCCAACCAGAACCGACTGCTATATATAATATATATTAAAAAATATATATATTTAATTGATTCAATTAAAAAAGATATGAAAACTGGTCGGTTTGGGTCGGTTAACATCGATTAAACCGTAACCTAGTTGGTTCGGTTCATGTATCGATTTGGCTGGAAATTAGTTTGGCTCGATCTAGTTCGGTTAGTATAACACAAACGGTTTGGTTCGATTCCAAAAAAGTATAAACTGATAGGGTTGGTTCGGTTGTCAGTTTAGACCAAAACCCGACCTGTGCACACCTCGGGGAAACATTTTTTTTCTCCTTAGGTTTTTTTCTTTTAAAATTTTCTAATGGGGTAAACTCAAATTCGATGCTAAAGTTGGGGGGGGGGGGTGGTAAACTCAAAATGCTACATATTTGTAGGGGGTTAAGTAAAAAATCCCCAAAACAATAAAACCCAACAGCTCTATCATATCATAAGGGCAAAATGGTCAATAGATAAAATACCAACATCTGTTATAGACAAAATTGACGGAGTAGGGGGCAAAGTCAAATGATTTTAAAAATGGGAGGTTTAGTCAAAGCGCTACATAGTTTTCAGGGGTTAAGTTAAAATTCCCCTAAAAGTAATAATGTGATACATAACACTTACTAAATAAAATTAGTCAGAAGATTAGATCATTCTTGATTCAATACGTAAAAATCAATCTACCATCTCCATGCATTCCGAAACACCTGAAGTTTTGACAAAGTTTTCATAAGGAAGTCGATTTGTAGAGGTAAATGGTTCATAGTCTTCTGGTATATCTGAATTTCTCTTAGCCTTTATGTAATTTAGTTGGATTTTGTAAATGTTCATGAAAGGATCCCTTTCAACATTCCTTTGGCACCCATAAACTGGAAAACCTTCTTTATTGTAGGCATTTGTTGAAGCATGACCATTTTCTTGCCACGTACAATCAGTATAATCATCATTTAGTAGGAAGATCGACATTGTTGGCAATTAGTGCATCATCTTGGCTTAAACTGGATTCATCAATTTTAACTTCGAAAACAAATGATAATCCTATTAGCTCATCCAATATGGCCCTTATATGACTTCTGCACCTCCTTCCTAAAATGAAGTAACATCAATAAGTTGTGAAAAATTAAAATGTGCAACCAATTAAGTTATTGTGAACATGAAAAGAAAATGGAGCAAGCAAATTCTAACCTTTTGATTCATTTGAAATAAATTGTCGACATGGATCATAAGAACCTTTTCGGCTTGTTTGCCAAAAAGAAAAATTGTTGAAGAAACTGTTGATCGAGGACATACCTTATCATTAAAACATGAGTACATAAAAGTATAAGTTTGTATGTAGATAATATTAAACAGACCTCTATACCAAATAACCAAAATACACGATAATGAATAAAAATACCTTGGAGTAGAGGAAACCAGATCATAGCATCTCTCACACCATTTGTTATCAACTTTTTGGCTGCAGTTCACACATGCCCAACAGAGAGGATCAGAGTTATATATAACTTCTGAAACTTTTGCTTTGAAACTATAAATTGCACCCTGCATTTCCCTATGGCTAACAATTGAATTTTTTCCCCTTTAACATATCCATAATTTCCTTTAAGGATTTTCTAGAGGTGTTGTCGCTGGTCTCCATCACTTGAAAAGTGAGTAACAACTATCGAATTATATGCATTATTATTTTTTGACAATGGAGATACATTTTATAAACTAATTGTGAGAAAGGTTTATAATGCTGAATCGTTGCGAAACAGATGTGAAGGGCTTTGAGGTAGTTATGATGCCGATTGGAAGAGTTGGAAGGCTCTAGATTCCTTAATGCGAAGAGGTGCATTCATTTTCGAAGGGCAACGACCAACGAGCCACATATGGCATAATAGAAATTTGCAGAATCCATGTGGGCTACATAGGTGGATGTTGAAATGTAGCCCATGTATTAGAAATAACTAAATTATATGTTGTCACTGAAATGTTTCATCAGTCTAAATAATAAGTGCTACTGTGGGAAAAAACACAGATATAATGAAGAGGAAGTCGTAAACTAAAAAAGAAAAGCATAGAAATATTTTTTTTAATATATTCTATTGAACAATACAAACTACAAATCTAGAAATAAGTTACATTGTTTTTAAACACTATTTTACTGTTGATACTGTTGATTTCTTTAACGACCAATACACAATTTGCATAGGTTGTATCAGTTTACCACCGCTTATATGTTAAGATCTTAATGTATATAAGGTCAACAAAAGTCACACTGTATATAGGAGTATGAGAGAGATGATTGTCCCTGGAATCTGTAGAAGTAGTCCCACCATCCTTGCATACCTACATATATATACATATATGGAAACAGCGAAACTTTAAGTTGGAAAAGTGATCATTAGATGTCCTTAGACTCAATTTTAATGATAGTTTAGGCAGAAATGTGAGAATCATTAAAAGTAATAGTATACTTATTACATGCTCATAAAGGATTTTTATTTTTATTTTGTAAATCTAGTTGCCACTGCACCTAAGTAACTTCTGGGTTGCCTACGTACCTGGGGGGATTAACTCTCACCCCGCTTACGGATCAAGCGACACGTAGTTCTTTTATCATTATTCAATTGCAATTAATATGATTACAAAGTTCATGTAGATGTAACGGCTCCAATTCATTAGTTCCATGTAGAAATTCTAATGTGAATTCGAGATAACTCCCTATTCAACTCCTTCGAGTAGTGCAGTATGTGCATTCACACTTTGAAAGTGTGTTCACAAATGGGGCTGAGTCGATGTGGTTTCACAATTCCTTTTGCATTGAACTTTGGCCGAGAAGAAATAGAATCTTTTATCATCATCTGTAAATAACCGAAAAATCTGCACTTCAGAATAAGCTATGTATAAGAGTATCATAATGTCATTTACAGGGAACATATACATCTAAGGTTGGTAAAATGACTATAATCCAAACAATATTACCTGATACTGTGTATTTGTTTCCATCACATAAGCTTCGATACAATTGCAGCAAATGAGCGATGGTGTAAAAGTATTTCCAAAGTCATTATTTGTTTGATATTCCTTAAAACCTGAATTCAGATCCGAATGAGAGAATTGAATGAAATGGAAGATAAAATAATAAAAGATGAGTATATAAATATGAGAAATGAGACCACTTATGCTCGATGACCAAATATATCAAAGCTAATTTGTTATTGTATGCATGAATTAGATGAGCAAGATCAGTAAAGTTGAGGCAAATAGTTAAGGCATCTAATCTGGTAGAAATTGCATTCAGTCAACATACTGTAGAATTTCATGCATTAATCGCTAGATGCATTAAATCAGAAATCATGAAGTCACAATGAAATTCAGTATCATTGATTGGTGAAATAAACTAAGCATAAACAGTTTGAAAGAAAGGATATTAGACAATGAATTGGCATCTGTGAGCTTTACAAGGCTGAGACGGAAGATTTCAAGACCAAGCTTTATTCAATCGTATTATGTGCTAAAGCACAGTTTTAGTGTGTACTTTATCATTGACTATCGAAACCTGTGAAAACATGAAAATACAATTAATTTACATTTATTAAACACATAATTAACCCAAATGTAATGCCTCTACGGGGTTTAAAACACAGTTTTGAGTACTTATTAGTCCTCAATTAACAACTTATCATAAATCAGCAACCGAAAAAGTTGTGGGTCTATCCAACTAACACGTTGTTCACCCCCAAACATATTCAGACACCAAGATTTGTTACCCCGAGGTTTAATAGGCTGATACCCTAAACGAGTGTGCACTTTGGGTTTTCTCAAATAGAATGGCATTCGAGTAGATGACGATGAGAAAAATGATGCTCGTAAAGCACACTGGGGATGTAGATGTTACATCAAGAATGAGAAAGTGGGTTTAGCACTAAACTCTTTTAATGAGTGGGGCTTTATTGTTTCGTATTTGAAAAAGAAACACTCCCGTGGTTCGTTCATGGGTATGACGTTCTCGCCAGAAGGATTGAACAACTCGTTAAGAACTGGAGAGGTGAGAAAGTTGAGTGCAAACTCAAGGTTCTGTTGAAAGGGTGGAGGTTGGGAAATCGTGGTGGCAAAAGGTGGGTGGGTTTCTACAGGTGGTAACTCATCATAGGCTCTCAAGAATTCAAAGTATTCGTCATCCAGTTTGTCTAGATTTACAAGATAATCTTCATCCACAAAAGTATGTGCATCCTTAAGGAAATCTTCAATATCTTTGGTAGTGAAGTCGACAAAGAAATTGTGATCCTTGTCGTCCTCTGTAAGAAAAATGGGCACCAATGTTGGATTTAAGTCATCAACCGAACTGGTGATCATGTTGATCTCACCATCCATAGTTTTTTGCATCAGTTTGAAAACATTTATTTCCACAGTGAGATTTCCAAAGGACATGGTCATGGAACCATCACGATAGTTGATGAGGGGGTTTGCAGTTGCAAGAAATGGACGCCCTAGGATGATAGGAATGGAGTCGTATTAACGGGATAGTAAAAATCTTGGACCTTTAAAGTTGTTGTATTGGTGGTAGTCTTCACAAGATTGGAAGTGAGGTTCACCATAGATTGTTTGGAGTTAAATGATTAGGAGTTTTGGAAGAAAGCAAGGTATTTTCTTTTTAGGACTTGGTTAGTTTCTAGTTGAATGAAGAACATGAAGAACATAAAAAAGAGACTTGTTGAATGAAAGATGTAAACACTAACATTGAAGTAATATAAAGATTGATTGAAAGAAATAACAATAAACAGGAAGATTGATTGATTGAATAATAAAGAAAAATAACAAGATTGAAATGAAGAACATTAAAGTAAAATGACTTGAATGAAAAAGGCTAGAAAATAAAACCTACATGACACTAGATTAAGTGTAGGGGCAGTCTTTACTCCTACAAACCAAAATGGTTTGGTCCCTAAATGCAATGGATACCTAATTCTTTACATCTCTTTAGCTTATATATGACACCATTACAAAGCTACCCCTCTCCTATAGATTCATGACACCTAACAACTTTCTTTTACTTTATGCTTTTCTCTTTTATACTTTTCTTCTTGACCAAGATAGGTTTTAGAGAATGTCATATTTTGTGTTAAAGACCTCCATCTCTGGTATTTTGAGTTGAGGGCTTTGACCTTTGACTTTGACTTTTTCAGCACTTTTTCATAGCAACTTCTAGTCTTCATAATAAGCGTGACTAATGCTCCTTTTGGTGCTAAAACATAGCTTCCATGATAAGTGGTATGAATTTCTCTATAATCTAAAAAAGGCAATAAAAGCTATGAGTTGTCTTTTCATTAAACGTAAGAAGGACCGTAATGCAGTAATGTAAGGGTAATAAAATGCATATTTGGGAGCTGATCACCACCCTCAAATAGCATCTTGCTTGTCCTTAAGCAAGGATGAGTGATAAGAGCCCAAAACTATACTTTTAACCCCTTAATAATCATACTTTTAGACCAATTATGCGAGTAAAAATAACAGTTAATGCTGATTATGTGTTTTTATGTATTTCAGGCAGTAAAGTCAATTATGTGCAGAAATGTGCCACTTTGGCGAGACAAAGGAGCAAGGGTTGGTTGCTAAGAAGTTCTGTGATAAAGGCCAAGATTCAAGGAGAAAAATCCATTGTAAAGCCCGGTCAAAAGCTGAAAAGTCAACATGGGCAAAAATAGTGCACAAGTCGGCAGAACTTTCAAAGACCATATCTTTGGACTCAGACCTCGGAATTGGGCCTACCTTATGTCAAAACGACCGGCTCGGAAAGAGCTTTCCAATGGTCTAAGATTTGGCCCAATCAAAGGAGTAAAAGTGGACAAAAAATATGTTAAAGCCAAATCCAGCTGAAGAGCCCTTTTTGGACTGAAAGAATTGGGTTTTGGACCTGATTTTCCGGCCCAAAATATGGCTCCAAGCCTATACACGATTTTTGGATCTGAAGCATATAAAAACAAAAGCTTAGCTCTTTATTAATGGTAGATAGTTAGACCTAGATTAGAAATTAGATTAGTTAGCTTCCATAAATTAGTTTTAGAACTTAGTTTTAGAATTTCAATTAGTTAATTAATTAGTTTTTTCATATCTTGTTTTAGATCTAGTTTCATGTTTAATTAATTACTTTAGAACAAAGTAGATTATTAATTTAAATTCATTTTGAATCATTGTTCTTATTGTTCTATTAGATTTGTAAAGTTATTTTCTTTTTCAAATCATTACTCTCACCATTGTTCTTTGTGTTTGTTCAATTGAATTTGTTTAAGTCTTGAGAGTTAAGAGTGGAACGATTTCGTACTCGTTATATTGCATGAATATATAAGTGAGAGTAGGAAATAAATAGTTGATACTGTAAGAATAAGATTAGAGTAATCTAATTGAGTTTTTACGGGTTATCAATGAGAGAAAAAAAAAGATAACAAATTAGTGATTTATTATAAGCTATACTAATCTTGTTTCGCGGAGTGCGATTGCATTGACCATATTCAACAAGGCCTTAAACCACTAGGAATTCCCTAGTGGACAAGCTTTAAGCCTTATCAGAGTTTTTCAGTGAAAGTACTCACAAACTTCTTCTATTTAGTACAAAGGGTATTGTTTCCTTATTTATTCTCAGAAGTCCATACATCTCATTAGTGGGGAATAAGAACAAACTCCTTTGAATTTAGAATAACATATGTACAGTAATTTAATCATCTAAAGATAAATATGCAAAATATGAGTAATGGAATGCAAAAGCAGAGTCATTTTTGAGACTTTTAGTGAGCGTACTTAAGGTGGGTTCTCACAAGGGTGTGTTGCAATCACAACTCTCTAATAGATTTATGGAAAGTTCGTTCTCTCAAGTGCAGCGGGCACTTATATTTCTCGAATACTCAAATGACGTCCATAGAAACCGGGGTCAATTGATCACGCTTGCCACTTACTATCACACCATCCTATTCCTAATTGAGCTAAAGGTATTTTATTTAGGAGTTACGGGGCTAGGGTGATGGTTTAGAAAGAAAAATGAAGGGAAAAACAAAATCTGATAAGTTGAGAATTGGGTCTTCAAGATACTTGTAACTAGAGAAGACCTCATTTTGTTCTTTACTTCTGAATTGTGATACATTCTTTTAGCCCTTTGGCTTTGTGACTCCATATGATTTTGAATTTTGGGAGTTATAACTTTGCTTTTGTTTTTAATATCGTCTCCTTTTGATTTTGAACTTTTGGGAGATTCGATTTTTGACTCCTTTGATTTTTTTTGGAGATTTGGTTTTTGATGGGTCTTTCTTTTCTTCTCTTTTCTTTTTCTTTTCGAAGAAACTAACTGATTTGTTTTTGTACAAGGTCTTCTCTTCTCTTTTTCTGATATCCATCTAGTTCTAAACTCGTCAGTTGGGTAAGCTTTTTATTATGTGTTATAACGGGTTAGGAATTTTGTGTGAAGAATAAAAAAGCTTTTTAGAAAATGGTGAAGGCTCAAGGGGGGTAACTAGAGGAAAAACTATCTTTTTGGGTTTTTAACGTTTATTTGGCTATATCGATCTAAAAAGGGCCTAAATTCTCTCCTAGGATATGGCGTGGTGATCAAGAAAGTGGACGTATGGTCATTCTATCCAGACATCCTTTGTGTCAACACTCAATAATCATTCAGATGAGGCTTTTGACTAGATTCTCACAAGATATGTAACTTAATTGTTCTATCCTTGGTCTTGAAAACTCACTACTATATATAAACCAATGTTGATGGATGTCATTCATGAAAAGATGTAGAAACTATTGTACGTATATTAGTCTAAGTACGAAGAACGAATCCTTACTCTATTGCTATAATGACACTTCTAAACTTTTTATTCGTCATAGAAAAAGGAAACAAGACTTTTTAATACTAAATAGAAAAATAATTTTCGTCTTTTTAGATTTTTTTTTTATTTTTTTGAAAGGAATAAATATAATATTATATCTACTATATAGAAAATGCCTAGTTTTTGCAAAATGTTACTATACCACCCCCAAATAGAACTATGTTTTGTCCTCAAAGTATGAAGAGATAAGGAAAGAGATTACCATAGAAACATGAGCAAAAACGGTGATACACCTGTATTATGTTCTTTATGATGAAAATATGTCATCCCCAAATAAGTTTGGGGCGTGGGTTGTTTGATATAAAATGAGAAATACATGCGGTTTATTATACTAGGGATAATTATTCTACTATAAAATATCTTTTTGGGTTTTTGTATTTTTGAAAACATATATGAAATGCATGAAAGAAAAATGGAAAAGTTTGGCATGATGTATCTGTATTACCTTCTACTCATATGCCAAATTCAACAAGAAAACAAATAAAACAAGCATATAGAATATTAAACATATAATTAAACGTCATAATAAGGAAAAATAAAATGACAACTAAAGGTTATAAACTATCTATATGGACCCTAGGGAGTTGCCTAGTCAGAATCCGTGCCTGACTCGTCTCGACGTCTAGAAGATCCTTCTCCTTGATGATGTCGGGTCCTAGTGTGTCTATCACTACGCAGGAGCGCAAATAGAGAGGTGGAGGCAAAAGATAGAATTAAACAAAGAATAGTATCACTTTGGGTTACTCTATTTCTTTAATTCTCGTTTGGAGACACCTCGTTTTTTTTTTTTTTTTTGGTATTCTCAAGCAAAAGATATCTCTAACCATATAAAGGTTTTGACAAGAAGATAAAATTATACGTGAATCTGGTATCATTTTGGTTACTTTAGGGTAATAATTTTCATTTTTATATCCTCTAGTTTTGAAAATTATGGAGTGATTTTGAAGATACTCGTACTCAAAGGCTATGATTCTAAACGCTAAGCTTTTGAAAACAAAATATAACAGATAACCTCAGGAAACTTTTGTGTTGGCTCT
The DNA here is from genome assembly GCF_015680905.1 of Coptis chinensis. Classification (NCBI taxonomy): domain Eukaryota; kingdom Viridiplantae; phylum Streptophyta; class Magnoliopsida; order Ranunculales; family Ranunculaceae; genus Coptis; species Coptis chinensis. The sequence continues at coordinate 47,372,118 of NC_141456.1, forward strand.
TTATTGAACCCAATCCAGTCAGACTGTAGCTTCAATTATGTTTGTTGGGGGGTTTACTGCGCAAGACATAATGGAAGGGTTTAGCTGATTGGACACTAGTGGGTGGCAGAACTAGGTCTCTTTGGTGGATTTTGGTAGTTCTGGTTAAAATGGGATGGGAACCAATGCTTTGTTTTGATTGTTGTAGGTACATTGTCCTTGTCTGAATGTATTTGATTATTGACATGATGATATGTTGGTGAGCAAGGGATAATTGGTATCTATATGGTTTAAGATGAGACAGAAAGTGCTTAGTGATGGGCGACTTAGTAACACATAACTGATCCTTAAACCGCCCTTAGAAGAATGGAGATTGCGTAGTTCTAAGGGTTGGTCTATATGAAATTCATTGCCCATTTTGTTTTTGTAAAAACCACATCACTATTGATGTATCAAGAATCTAGTATAATGAGAATGGAGAAAAACAACTATTTTGACAAAGAAATGTAAGAGAATGAAAAACAAAATTGTATACTCACTCCATAGGAACACATTTACTCAAACGACGAGTAAAAAATGTTTTTTACAAAGAATATGCGAGATATACCTGGACTAAGGCTTCGACACTTACAACCACACTCCCCAAGAGGAGGGTCTAGTTACCTTAAGGATGAACTCCTATAGAATGTATCAAGAAGACATAACATGAATCTTTTATAGTAAGATATTCAAGACTATATGTGGGGTCATTTTAAGTCAGATTCCCGAAGACTATGCATAAGATAGATGATATGCTATTAACTATATACTAATAATCTAAACAGTTGGGGATCTTTATAGGAAAACATATGAAAGCATAAACCCCCAAATAGAATGAAATGATGTATTTAGAGTGTAAGATGTAGAATGATAAGAGAATATTTGTGTAACCCATCGTAATTGAATTGTCCAAAAGAGTGAGAGGTTGGTAGTAGTTGTCCTTCATGAGATTCAAATGATGGGGAATATGGCACACCAAGTTTCTCAACTACTAAATTGATGGACTCTTGTGTTTGTTTATTGGGGAAAGTCTTTTTACTTGGAAGGTTTAGAAAATTATGAATGATCTCTAAGGCAATTGGCTTAAGTGCAAATTTGAGGTTCCTTTGAAATGGTTTCGTGGTGCAGTCCTCAGAAATTAGTGGATTTTTTATGAATAGAGGTTGGATTTCAAGAGGTTTTAAATTGGGATGGTGATGGTTGGGTGGTTGTTCTTCACATGATCTCGATGATTTAGAGAATTTTTCATCTAGTTTTGGCATTTCCACAAGATTGTTGTTCACATCTGCAATAGTAAGGATGTCACAAATTTGTACCATCGATAAGTCTTTAACGGCCAAACTAAATTGGGATCCACTTTCCACCATAGATTTTATTCCCTCTTTTCCAATCACTTCATTTTCTTTGTCCTCTCTGCCTAAATCTTCATAAAATTTCTCAATGGAATTTTCCAAGTGTGTCGAGTCCAATACATGCTCTTGAGTTTCTTTTACTGGAGTTTCCTCATTTATGGGTGATGATGTATTAAGGCATGTGAGAGAAACTGTGATTGCAGGCATATAATCATCATCATAAGATTTGGAATTCTCATGATAGTTAGGCGGAGGTTGATGGGGATTTAATTGGTCATGAGTATTAGGATGGGCTTTAGCAATTGGCTTTGTTATAGTAACACCTTGTTTCTCTTTTCAGTTGGGTTCTAGACTGGTAGGAAGAATATTAGTCTTAGATGTGGCTTTATTTGAATCGGATTGGAGAAAACATAAGGTAATTGCCATTTGCTGAGTTAGTATTGTTTGCTTGGCCATTTCCTGGTAGAGTTGGTCTGTGATGGATGGTGGAGTAGGATATTAATTTCATATGGATGGTGATGTGAATGGTAATGGATTGTGGGTGAAACTGTACTCTGACTGACTAGGTGGATATATGAATGATGATTGACTATTGGTGGTGGAACTCCATGAATTGTCGACATGACTGGAAAACTCTTGAGTGTATTGGGTACTTGGGAAGTTTGAAAATTGAAGTTCATAATCCTAAGGATTTCTTGTAGTAAACTCGAATTCGGTATATGATGGACAATGAGATAACCATTGATAAGGACTACTGCAAAAAGAATAAGGTTCTGAGTTTGCATTGTAATTTCATGATAGTTACGATGCATATTGATAAGACATGAATGCTCAATCAATAATGATGCACAAACAGTAGAAATTCATTTTTTTGGATTTTTGAAAATATTTGTTTGATCTAGTATTTACTATACCCTGTTCAAGGGAACAATTGGGCGCGAGACTAGGATGGCTCTACTACATGTCTCAGAAGAGTAGGCAGTCACTTTACCAAGTGGTGTGCTGCCAAGAATCTCACTCACGATGAATCTGAGGGAGGAGAGTGAGGAAAGTACTTGGTCTACCGGAATCTGGTAACTGATTACTTTAAATCCTCGTGGCTATATTTTTGTCATTTTTTGGAGGAGCGTGACTACTTTGGGCTCTAGTTGATTGATTTTAATTATTTTTTACTTTTTTTGGTCTAGGGCTTCAAGAAGCAAGCAACGTCCGATTTTATCTACATTAGGGAATGACTTCCCAATGGTTGTTATGTGGCTCGGGTTCAGCCTTATGCGCGAATGTAAATTATAGTGCAAAAATTAAATTTCAAACAATCATGTAAGCATGCTTGAACAAACAAGTTATCCTTTTACATAGGCTTCGAGGAGGTTTAGAAGTTACCTCTCAAGTCGTGCTTACACGCTGCTTGAGGAGAAGGCAAAGTTGGTTGGCACGTGATCTGAGAATCAGGCCCAACCGTTTGAGCTTTTTCCCTATTTTAAATTACAATAAAAGTCCACTTAAAAAGCCCACAAGTTGCGTTTTTGATAATTAAACAACTTTGCCTTCAAGGGCCCAAAACATAAAACTAAACTAATACTACTCTAATCTAATAAATTAATTAGTTTAGATTGATTATCAATTTTAACTAGAGTTAAATGGACTTAGAATGTTGATTACTAAGTTGAATCAAAGTGTGTAACTTGAACTTCCCAAGGCAATGAAAACTTTAATCTCTTGGTAAGTTTACAACTTCAACCAAGTTTCAACTCATGTTCATCCATAAAAATCAATCACAAACCATTTTTCCTTTTTTTTTTTTTTTCATTTTTCATTTTATCTCTAACTATTACAAACAAGTTCCACTGATTTATCCTACTTTATTACAAAATCCTGGTCTAGAGTTCAAATGAACATCTCAAAACAACTGGAACTGGAAAAAACTAGATGTTGGTGTGCTGATGTGGACTTGCGGTCGCCCGCCGGCAGGGGCGCGGTCGCCCGTCGGATTCCAGCCAAGTTTTGTCAGTTTTCAATTGCAGCTTCAACTCCTCAATAGTATATTGATCTTGAACCTAGATTTGCAGAAAAGTAAGTCAGTAATGAAAAATAAGGAAATAAAACAACAAAAATTTGAAAAATAACAAATGGAAAGGTGAGAATGGTACTTCCTCCTTAGATGCTCAACCAAGTATTCTTGCTCCTTCAATCCCCGATAGTGGCGCCATTTAATGTTGTTGTATTGGTGGTACTTTTCAAAAGATTGGAGTGAGGTTCACCATAGATTGTTTGGAGTTAAATGATTGGGAGTTTTAGTAGAAAGGAAGGTAGTTTGTTTTTAGGATTTGGTTAGTTTCTAGTTGAATGAAGAACATGAAGAACATAAAAAAGAGACTTGTTGAATGAAAGATGTAAACACAAACATTGAGGTAATAGAAAGATTGATTGAAAGAAATAACAATAAAAAGGAAGATTGATTGATTGAATAATAAAGCAAAATAACAAGATTGAAATGAAGAACATTAAAGTAAAATGACTTGAATGAAAAAAGACTAGAAAATAAATCTTACATGACACTAGATTAAGTCTAGGTGCATTCTTTACTCCTACAAACCAAAATGGTTTGGACCCTAAATGCAATGGATACCTAATTCTCTACATCTCTTTGGTTTATATATGACACCATTACAAAACTACCCTTCTCCTATATATTCATGACACCTCACAACTTGCTTTTACTTTAGGCTTTTCTCCTTTATGTTTTTCTTCTTGACCAAGATAGGTTTTAGAGAATGTCATATTTTGTAATAAGGACCTCCATCTCTGGTCTTCTCAGTTGAGAGCTTTGACCTTTGACTTTTTTAGCACTTTTTCATAACAGCTTCTAGTCTTCATAATAAGCGTGATTAAAGCTCCTTTTGGTGATAAGGCGCATCTTTCATGATAAGTGGTCTGAGTTGTCTTTTCATTAAACGTAAGAAGGGCTGTAATGTAGTAATGTAAAGGTAATAAAACACACATTTGGGAGCTGATCAACCTTGACAAGGACGTTTTCAATAGTTCCTTTGGGATGTTCGATATATCGATTAGCTAACTGCAAGGTCATGGTTGTAGGCTTTAGCTTATGAAGACCTAACTGTTTGAATAGATAGTAGGGGAGTAAATTAACAGTTGCTCCTAGGTCTAAAAGTGCAGTTGCTGTGTACTTGTCTCCCAAAATGCAAGGAACGGTTGGTCGTCCTGGGACCCTTTACTTTATTATACCATGGAACTCTGTCATGGAAGGAAATTGTTTGGTGAGGAATGCTTGTTGAGGAACATGTGTTCGTCTTTTGGTAGTGCAAATATCCTTTAGAAACTTAGCATGATTGGGCAATTGTTTGAGGGCATCGAGAAACGGAAGGTTTATCGTCAAATTCTTAAATGTTTCTCGAATTTTGTCAAAATTTTTGTCAGGTTTGTTCTTTGCCAAACGTGCTGGAAACGAGGCCATTCGTCTGTATTTTTCAATTGGATCGACCTACTTTTTGGCCTATTTATCTGAGTGGGACTTAAAGAGGTTTGTCTCTTTGGGTATTGGCTCCTCGACACAGGCAGGTATAGTTGCTTTGGCTGTGACCGGCGGGTAGTTATCTGGCATACAGATTGATTGTCTACAGTTTTGCCAGATCGAAGAGTAATGATTGCATGCACCTCATCTTAGTTTGGATTACTTTTACCTGGTACATTGTTGAGTTCAAAGGCAGTGTTTGTTGGCTTAGGGTTTTGAATTGCTTGTCCAAGAAACACGCCCTTATTTGGACTCTTATCCTACGCTAAAAATTGAAGAGATTGCTGGATAGATGTCAGGATTTGAGATTGTTGATTCACGTATGCCAGGAAAGTCTTAGTCTTCTTATTAGTAGAAGGTTGCACAGGTGGAGCAACAGGAACTAGTTCACAGTTATTGTTGGTGGGCTAAGGATGATATCCGTAACTTTGATTTACTGGAACAAGGCTGCGACTGTTTTGGTAGGTAGGATTTGAATTGCTTGGAAACTGATTTTGACCTTGTTGGTACTGCTGATTATTCCCTTGACGATATGGAGTATAGTTGGTGGATGGTGGAACAGGCGGATTGGTGAAACCTAGAGGAGCCATCTGCTGTGTATTTGGTCGCCAAGCGAAATTTGGATGTTGTCTCCAAGGTGCATTAGGTATGATCAACTCACAAGCTTTTTCAGATGTTTGCGCAGTGGAATCATATAACAATGGACCATATGCATCAGGATGGTCAGGACTTAGGCAAAGAAGACATGGGGAAGTGGTAACGTTCATTACCTATTTTGGTTTTTGATCATTTACTTGAACTGCGAGAGCATCTACCTTCTTTGTTAAGGATTTAATCAGGTTTTTTAATTTTGGGTCAAGTTTTACCTCAAACATAGATGTAACTTTAGGAGTAGTATCTTGAGATGATCTTGAAGTATCATTGCTACCCTAATGGGTACCTCTCGAAGCCTATTTTTCAAGAAAATTGTATGCCACAGTAGCCCCTTTGTCCATGAAATAACCGCCATTCATAATATCAAGCATTTCCCTTTGCATGATCGGAAATGCCATTAAAGAATGAACGGACGAGGACAGTGGTGTCAAGTTGATGATGGGGACATTCCAAAAGAAGATCGGTAAATCGACTCCATGCTTCGGTAAACGATTCATGAGGATGTTGGTGAAAGAATTGGATTTTCTGAAGCATTTCAATAGTTTTCTTCTGAGTGTAGAATTTACCATGAAAGATTGCACAAGTTTGTTCCATGTGTCGATGGATTGTGTTTGTTGACCTGCTAGCCAAACTGAAGCTTTATCAGCTAAGTTGAAAGGAAACAACCTTAGCAAGACTTGTTCGTTGGAGACGGATGGATGTTGGAAAGCGGTGGCTACTTGCTGAATCTTACGAAGGTGATTGTACGGTTTCTCATGATCAAAACCATGATAAACAGGTAACAATCCGAAAATATTGGGCGGGATTCAAAAATCACTTGCAATATCCTCGTGTTTGATGCAGGAAGGATGTCCTTCTTGTAAGGCAGTATAGAAGACCGAAATAGGCTTCTCAACTGGTGGAGGTTCATCGGCCATAATGAATGGAGTTAATGGCAACAAAAGATTTCAATGATTTTTATTAATAGATGAAGAACTTTGTTGAGGTGAGAACTTACGCAAATGTTTATCATATTTTCTCCTACGATAAGTATATTCAAATTCTTTGTTATTACGAGATCTTAATCTCATGTGAGCATAAAATTAAATCTAAGGCACAAAAAGAATTTATTGTTATGTGAATTTTATCATTTACTTAAGCATTAGAAGTGAACAACGTAGGTCGACGCTTCTGCTAATGTAGCAGTGAAGCGAGGAATACGTGTGCATAAACCAACAGCTAGGTCACATGAGAGATATGAGGGAGGTTTTCCGTGCAAGCATGTTCCTTTATTAGAGAACCTCAATCTTTCAAGTTTCCTAGACACCGTTGGAATATGATTATGATATATATATATATATATATATATATATATATATATATATTTATTTTTTTTTATTTTTTTATTTTTTTTTTTTTTTTGCAAATTATGCATAGGATAAAGGCACAAAATATTTATTCTTATTATTATTATAATATTTTTTTTTTTCATTATTTTTGTTTTCATGTGTAAGTTACTAAAATGCATATAAAATCTAATCATGCAAACATAGTCCACTAAGACGTAGTTATAGACGTTAGTACGTGAAAGGATTCTACTCATACGTATATATATTAATAGGCAAAGATGTATCATCTATATATACTTCTAAACTAACAAGCAAATATACATCAGTAATACATATATGGATGCTAATAGACAAATATATATTACGTATACTTATATATATACTGATAGGCAAAGACGTATTACATAAGTAAAAGCTAAACAGGCAACATATTATATACAGAATAATATACTTCTCTAAACGACATGTGTTTTGCATAATAATTTGATTTCGTTAATACTCAGTGAGATTGTGAATGTCATATAGAGAACAACTTCACCCCGAAGGGCTTAGAAACAACTTACCCAACTCAAATTTTAACCCTCGTTGGAATGTTCTCCTCTTTCATGACAAAATCAAATTATTGAACAAAACAGTACACTCATATATAACTAGATGCTAAGCATGCAACAACGTCCACTGATACGTATATATATGATAAACATGCAAACAATAATATACAACATGGTAATATACAGAGATGAGAGTGTTAGGAGTTGAAACCTAGAAATGCCCTTGTTACACTTATAAATAGCTCCTTCAATAGCCTTGGAACACGTTCTTATGCTACTGGAACACGATACGAGTATGGTTCCAGGTTCGAGACCTAAATTGGGTAGTCCTCAAAAAAATTCAACCTGTTTAGTATTTCATGGAGCACGGGCGCGCTCTGAAATAGGCAAACTAAGGCGCGGGGCATGCTTAGGATAGTGCAAACAAGGGCATGTGCGCGCTCTGAACTATTTGCATTTAGCTGGAATTTCTCCAGTGATTTCCTAGTGGTTCAAGTAGTTTTTTTCCCCTAAGTTAGGGGTTAAGGATACCCCAACCTTTTATTAATGAAAACATAACCTTTGATACAATGTTCCAATTTTATCCACGTCCACGAGAGCAAACAATCTAGCGTCTAGAGGTGGAGTAAAATACACAGTCTCATGACATTCATAATCATTTAACTTAGACATATAGTCTGCGGCTTGGTTTGCTTCTCTATAAGAGTGCACAAACCTAAGTCTTTCAAAATACTTGCTTTGTTGATTTATCTTCATCACTAGATTCCTGCATAGCCATGGATGAGCTTCTGTACCTTTCAATATGTTCACTGCCCTCAACGAGTCAGACACAACTTTAAGTCTTTTGCAACCAATCATAATTGCTCCTTCCATTCTAGTTGAGAGGGCCATGAGTTCTTGGAACAATATAGACTGCTTCTTGGAGGACCCATGATAGACGCCAATCTAACATCTCCTTGTACATCTCTAATCAACCCACCATATTTTGCACTCCCATTTCTTACCGATCCATCTGCATTTAAGACTAGTTCGTCATGTTCAAGTATGTTCCATTCACACCAGGTCGAGTTATTTTGCCTAAATATGGCATTGATACCCAAGTTGTTAACCATACTTCTCAACTCCTAAGAATCAGGAACTTAATCTAAGCACTTGTCTAGGTATAACTTCATCTTATTTGTTATCATGTTACTAACTTGCAGGGTAGTACCATACCTCTCTTTTGTTCTTCTGTTCCTCTCACTCCAGATACCTTGTACCGTAGCACAAGTGTAATTTCTTATAATTTCTAACCTACAAGAGTTTGTTCTACATGCCCTCATAATGGAGTACCACTCTTCCTTCAAATTCAGCACATCTGTTCGCATCCCCAAAACTTCCTTCACCTTATTCCACACTTGTTTAGAGAAGACACAATTGAAAAATAGGTCTTTTGAGCTTTCTTCATGTTGACTACATAAGCACCACTTAGACTGACTCAGAACCTTTTTTTTAACCAGCCTTTTTTAACTACACAAGTAGTTGGTTTTGCAACTCGTAAGCAACCTGGAAGTGAAAAAAAAAAGTAGTGAATCAGTAGCGAAACAAGTATAAAATTTGAACGAAAAGAAAAGCAAAAAATGAAAGAGATGAAAGGATAGGAGTGGGGGGTTCCCTGTGGAGTTTTTCCCACTTGGTATGCTATTTCTCGAGCATTTAGGATGGTAGCAACACCAATTGATAGCTGCACTTTTACACGTGTAAAAATATTTAACTCTCACACACACTTGAATACACTTGTTCAAACACCTCACTCATGTGTACGTTAGAATACACTTCGAGTAAGGGAATAGTTCCACACCTAAAGTCTAAGGCACTTGTTTATAGTTACTTCACTAGAATTTGTACCTAGGGAATTCGTGAGAAGGATTTGTGGTTAATTAATCAAACTACTCTATGGTGTTTGGAATTCAAATTATTAAAACCTACAAAAGTAAAAACTGATTTTCTTATGATCCTTAGATTCTACAAATTACAACAACTTAACTTGATTGTAAAGAAAATTCAATGGCAAATGAAATTCTACTTATGACTTAGAAAAGAATTTAAATTAACTACATAGAGTTGAAAACATATTACAAGCTTAACTTAACTAAACCAAAAACTAAAAACATGGAAACTTTCTACTCCGGACTAAAACTAGCTAATGGAGCAAAAATTATGTCTTGCCCATCAAACCTCCCTTTTAAAGCAAATGAGAGTACTCCCATTTTCCTTTGCATCCACGTGAACTTCAACACCCAACTGCATCTTTAAATGTTGGGTTAAATGTGAAATCTAATCAAGATTTTGTAGCCACCAATTACGACTTTGTTTCCACCTAATTATGCCACCTAACCAAGCCACCTAGTCAAGCCACTAATTAGGACTTAATTAAATTTGTGCAACCTAATTACATGACTTTGTGTCCACTTAATTATATTTAGTGACTTTGTGCGCAACAAAGCCAAAACCTTCAAGCCACCTCATCAAGACTTAATGCACCATTTCCATCGAGACCTTTTTTGTCGCCAAAATTAATTCACAACTTTGTGCCAACCAAATAAGACATTGTGCCAAAGTTATGCACAAAAGTCTTTAATGCAAATTGACTTATTATGAAGCTTGATGTATGAGCTTGATCACCAATTTCTGTAGGTCCGCATAATGGGTCCCTCATACTTTGACTCAGTGGCGGGTCCAAAAGTTGACCTTTTACAAAGTCTTACCTATGTGTAGAGCTCGTCGCACTGATTGTTCTGATGGTTTATTTTCCACCATTAAAGGCCAGGTTCAGAAGATATAGGTTTATGAAGTTTGATGTTTTTCGGCACGTTCATCCTGTTCTGATTTGAAAATGTCCTTTTTGCTTCCCTATGTTTTTTTTTTTTTTTTTTTTTAAACGACTAGGGGTTTAGGGGACCCCCACCTTTTATTAATGGAAAAGTGTCATGTACAACTTTCCTTCTTTATCCCTTTAATTAGTTCACTAAGTTTTTGATCCATGGGGGAGATAAAGTATATACAATGGTTACAACAGTCAATACTATGTGTACTACAAGTACTTCTTGACAAGTAATCCGCAACTTGATTGCCCTCTCTAAACACATGTTGAAATTGAACCTCTTCAAATTTTGCTTGATCTAATTCAATTTGAGCCACTAGATTCTTGCAATACCAAGGCGGTGCTTCTTTCTTGTTCAAGATCTGTATCACTCTAAGTGAATCTGACTGCACTAACACTTCCTTCATATTCATTTTTGTCAGTCCTTCAAGGCCTTTTAGAACCCCATAATTAACTTTAAGGCCTCTTAGTAAGTTTCACAACTTCAACCAAGTGTTCAACTCATGTTCATCCACATAATCAACAAAAACTCGATCATTTTTTTCTTTTTCTTTTCATTTTTCTGTGTGTGTGTGTGTGTGTGTGTGTGTGTGTATTATTTTTTTATTTTATTTTATTTTATCTCTATCTATTATAACAAAGTCCATTGATTTATACTACTCTATTAGAAAATCTGGGTTCTTATTAGTTACAAACATGAATAAAAAATCTTTGAACTGTGAAAAAATGAGACACCCATCTTTGAGGAGGTGGGCGGCAGACGCCACCTGTAGGCGGGCGAATCTTGACGCGTCCCGGTCGGTTCTGACCAACTTGCTCCGTCCTCCAGCAGCAGCTTCAGCTCCTCTCTCAGCGCTTGAATGTCAAACCTGGATTTGAAAGAAAACATATTAGTATTGAAAAATAACAAAATATAACAACGAAAATTAAAAAACAATAAGAAATGAAATGATGAGAGTGATGCTTCCCTCCTTAGATGCTCAACTAAGCATCCATGCTCCTCCAATCCATGATGGCGGCGCCATTTGAAGTTCTAGTGGTTAGTATTTTAGAGTTTGTTGAGTGAGGTTCACCATAAATTGTTTAGAGCTTGAATGAAGGGGAGTTTAAAGGAAGGAAGGTAGGTTTCTTAGCTCTTAGGACTTGTTTTGTTAACTCTAGTTGTATTAAAGAACATTAGAAAAAACTTGTTGATTTGAATGATTGAAAACTCTAACTTGAAAGAAATAACTTGATTGGAATGAAGAACGAACTTGAAAAAAATAACTTGATTGAATTATTGAAGAACAGAAAGTAAACAACTTGAATGTAAATGACTTGAAAAAATAAAATCCTGCACTACTCCACATGACACTAGAATAAGTCTAAGTGCATTCTCTCATCCTACTTTTGAGTTCTTATACCCCTATTTTTATAAAAGACAAATTTGCCCTCTCCCTCTACAATTAAGACACCTCACCAAGGTTGCTTTATAGCTAGGTTTTAGAGAAAGCCTTCTTTTATATCAAGGACATCTATCTCTGGTTTTCTGAGTTAAGAACTTGACTTTCAGCTCTCTAGTTTTGAGTCTTTAACCTTTAACCTTTGACTTTGACTTTGACTTTTTCAACACTTTTTCATAGCAGCTTCGAGTCTTCATAATAATCGTAAATAAGGCTTCTTTTGGTGCTAAGACGCAGCATTTATGATAAGTGGTCTGAATTGCTCTGTAACATGAAAAAGGAAATAAAAGCTATGCATTGTCTTTTCATTATGCGTAAGAAAGGTTGTAATGCAGTAATGTAAGGGTAATAAAACCCATATTTGGAAGCTGATCACCGATGCATCATGAACTGAACAACATGTTCATATCCCACTGGATCAGTTGTCTTATCAGGTAGTTTTGCTGAAATTATTTTATCAATATCGGCAATGGTAGTTAGCTTATCATCACGATGAAGAAACAATAGGATGTGCGCATGCAATAGTCCCCTCTTCTGAAATTCTACTGTGTATACCGCTGCAGAGGGGGGGGGGGGAATTATACAATTAATATAGTATGCTACCTTAAGAAGTGCGAGTGTAGCAAAAGTATATATATAAGAGAATCTATGTAATACCTATAATAACCTGACCAAAGTGCTGACCCTACTTTAAGTCTTTCATAAGTGCATCTAGTTTCATCTTGAAAACACGTGCAACAACATCTGGCCTATCCTCTACCTACTGTCCATCTATACATTTCAACCCCTCTTTTACTTCACGCCAATTTGGATTGTAGGTAAATGTAATAAAAAGATCTGGTGTGCCCGCCCACCTACAAATGGCAATGGCATCTTGATAATTTTGTATCTTATATCGTGGACAACCCGTAAATGTTGAAGGCAAGACAATTCTCTTCCCAACAAAAGCAAATATAGTGTCTCTTGCAACAACTGCATCCATTAGTCCACTGTAGAGCTCTGTTATGACTTTGGATTGATTATCTCTAAACCAAAATAAGCGATCTTCTTCAATGCAAGCATAAGCATCAACAACATACTGTTGAAACAACCGACCTCCACGAATCAACGTCTGACCTTCGTCAAACTTCTGTTGAATCCTATATGCATAGAATTCTCTCATGCTGACCCTTTGATGCTTGGTAGTCTTTCCTCCATCAGTGTCACGATAAGGGATTTTGACCATAAACTAACCCATCCTCCCCAAAGGAAACAATAATGGATATGGCATAGCCATATAACTTGGATACAAAATACTTATTCTTTCCAATCCGGTATCTGATAAGAGCCAAAACTGTAGTTTAAACCTATTAATAGTATTTTTATTTAGCCAATTATGTTATTAATAATATAGGTTTATCACTAATTACGTGCTTTTGAGTATTTCAGGCTTCAGAGTTGAATAAATGTCAATTTGTTACTAATTAGGCGCTAAAAAGAGCTAAAGTGATTTCTTTGAAAGTTCTATGAAGAAAGCCTAAGTTTCATGGAGAAAAAGCTCTTAAAAAGCCCAAGTCAAAGTTGTTAAGTGAAGGTTAAACCGGATTAGAAAGCTGAAGAAAAGTCAACAGAACTTCAAAAAGGCATTTCGTTGGACTAAGACATCAAATTTGGGCCAATTTTATATCAAAATGACCGGCTCAGAAAGTTCTTTCCAATGGTTCAGACTTTGACTTAATCAGATCAGTATAAGTTAGTGAAAACTCACGCTATAGTAACACAACCAGAATTGGGCTATAGACTTGCTTTATGGGTCCATAACCTAGCCTAAAAGCCCATGCACGAAATTGTAACCTAACCCTCTCCTATATAAAGAGGGTTAAGACTAAAACAAAGATTGGCTACTCCCCCATTAGTTTAATTAGTGTAATTAGGGTTCTCTCTCTCTCCTTTTTAGTTTACTTTAAATTTAGTTTATAGCCTCCATTAAACCTTTCAATAAAAAAACTTTAGTTATCATATCCAATTCTCCTCTTACTTCAAGTTCTTTTATTATGCTTTCCCTTTATTGTTTAAGTAATTTTAGTCCAATGAATCAAGGCTAAAACTCCCATTAGAGGGAGTTTTAATGGAACATGTGTGAGGAATGTTTATGATTTTGTTGGTTATTTGTGTTTATGTGTTTAAATTTTGAAGCTTTCATATTTTTAGAGATAGAAATTGTTAGTTTTGAACTAGAGTTTAGTAATTCTATACAAGAGATTGATAGAAGTACTATTCTCTCATGCTAATTAATTATTAACTGGAGAAAGTAATAGTTGATTAGGGATCTTACAAAGTAGGAATCTTTATTTCATTGCATTACGGAATTTGATAGAGATGATGACTTATTAATACATGAACTAAATGAATTATGAATAAACTTGCATATGTGGATTTATTACTTCCTCTATATTATTCTTTTCCATCAAAACCTTATTTATATTAGTTTAGTTTATTTAGTTTACATTTTAATTAATGACATAATCATAATTAGTTTATTATCAATATAATTATTACTTTCACCATTTTCCTCTTGATTTAATTAGCTGAATCCTATTGAGTCTTGGTAGTTTAAGAGTGGAACGAATCCATACTCTTATCTATATTGCTTCATTATTATTTGAGAGAGTAAAGAACTATAATTGATAACATAAAAATGGTAATATTACGTATTAGTGTTGTTAACATTAATATTTGTGTTTAACTATTTTTATGTATTACCAAATGGCGCCGCTGCTTAACTGTTAGTGTTGTTAACATTAATATTAGTGTTTAACTGCTTAACTGTTTAACTGTTTTTAAGTGTTACCAATTGTAGGAACCGTTATGGCTGCACCGAATGATTTACGAACCGCGAACACCCACGCGCAACGGAATAAGGGGTGTCCACGGCTTTGGTTAGAAATTTACCTTCAGATCGGCTAAGATAACTCTGAGAATCCAAGATCTACGAATCCGAATCAACCTCTTGATCTTCTGTTGTATTCTTATCAATGGAATGGACATTGTGTGGGCAACGATCTACCACCCTCTTATTTCTCTCTTGGCCTCTCTCACTCACAGAATTTGGAACCGATTTTAGATCTACTTTTCTTGAGTAAAACCTTGAGAGAAAACGGCTAGAGAAAGAGGTTTCTATTTATAGGCTATAACAGGGACCACGAGGAGAAATTAGGGTTGCGCCTCCTGACGGGCTTGGGTTCCCCATGTTTGTCCAGAACACACGGCCCAAGTCCGTCAACAAATGGCTTATTCCACTAAAGACCATTGTTGCACTACCGCCCTAATCCCAAATTATGTGTTACGTTTATGGGCTTCATAGTTTATGCTTGTTGATCTCCCCGTGTTTAAGATATCGAATGCCCGTTGATTAAGTCAAGTTACTAACAACTACATTAATCAACTTCTTATGTCCTTGAGTAGTACCACTCAACCCCATTGTCATGTCAGATTAAATCCACATGCAGGGTTTACATGACAATCCTTATGAGCTCCTTAAGGGGACATCATCAACCCGACTTCTTGCGGGTCACGGATTCCTTCTATAATCAATAGCACACCTTACATACAATGTCATTACCCAATCCATCGAGTTTGTTGATTCACAAATGAATCTCACTCATTGATAATTTAAAGCAATGTACAATGCACGTAAGTGTCCATTGTTATATCCGGATTAAGAGGACAAGCATCCATAATAACAGAGGTGTTTGTTCTCTTATATAGTCATTATAAAGAAAAACAACCTCACTTGGTCCTGTTCAATACACACAAAGTGTACTAATGTAATCATGTAGTCAAGATAGAGTAATACCAGATTATACTACAACCGTACCAATGGTTTGTCTAAATCCATCTAGGTTATGAACGATTACTTATACTTTATAAGGTACTGATGATATGATCTTCTGTGTGTCATCACACACCATATCATCTACAACATAAAGTATTAGACGTATGCATATAACTAATAACGTATATAATATGCATAACATTTGCCCATATGATTCTCATTCAAAATATAAAGAATTAGAGTTAATACAAAAATAATGCTTTTAGTATATAACCCTATCAATCTCCCACTTATACTCAGAGCATTTATTTTTAGTATACTACTAACAAATCTCCCACTTATACTTAAAGCTATGCTGCCAAGCATCTGATTCCCATCCCCTCAACATGCCTGTCAAAAGACTTAGCCGGTAAGCTCTTTGTAAAGGGGTCAGCCAGGTTATCTTCTGATGCTATCTTGGCAACAGTAATATCTCCTCTTGTTAGGTGGTATTTGCGCTCAATGTGCTTACTTGCTTACAAGAAGTTTCGGAGCCAAACTGCCTTTTTGGCTGCCTTAGTGGCTGCCATATATTTAGCTTCCATGGTGGAGTCAGACACGTATTTCTGCTTGACACTCGTCCATACTATGGCTCCACTTCCCAAGGTAAACATACAACCTGAGGTAGATTTACTCTTGTCCCTATCTAACTAAAAATCAAAATCTGTATACCCTAAGGGAACCAAACTATCTACATGGTATACTAACATATAATCCTTAGTCCTTTTCAGGTACTTCAAAATATGTTTTACCGTAGTCCAATGCCCTTGTCCTGGGTTCTTCTGATATCTGCTAACCATGCCTACGACAAAGCAGATGTCTGGCCTCGTGCATAACATGTCGTACATTAAGCTTCCTACAGCCAAAGCATAAGAAACCACTTTCATGTCCTCTATCTCTTTTGGTGTCTTGGGACACATATCCTTTGATAGAGGAACTCCATGCCTGAAAGGCAAGAAACCTTTCTTGGAGTTTTGCATGCTAAAATAAGTAAACACAGTATCAATATAGGTAGCCTGAGATAAGCACAACATCCTTTTCTTGCGATCTCTTATAATTTTGATCCCAAGGATGTGACCCGCTTCTCCCAAGTCCTTCATGTCAAATTTCTTTGATAACCATACCCTTATGTCTGACAACACTTTCACATTATTTCCAATGAGTAAGATATCATCTACATAAAGCACAAGAAATACCACTACGTTTCCATCAAATTTCTTGTACAAAACAAGATGCTCTTGACCTTTTTCAATGAATCCTTCTGGTTGCTCCATATAGTTGGTTTCCTCAAAACTTCCATTAAGGAAAGCTGTCTTGACATCCATTTTATAGACCCATATGTATCCAATGGGTTTTACACCATTGGGTGGCTCTACAAGCTCCCAGATTTGATTAGAATCCATAGATTCTATCTCAGAATTCATTGCCTTTTTCCAAGATATTACATCTCTATCTTGGAGTGCTTCATTGTGGGTCCAGGGATCAGGATCTTGGTTATCAGTGGTTATATCTAAAGACATTCCCAAACCAATCCACCTATCAGGTTGTCTAACAACCCTCCCACTACGACAAAGCACCTCTTGTTCTTGTACGTCATTGGTGACACATTGTGGTTCCTATTCTTGTACAATTGGTACTAAAGTAGTTTAATGTCTCTCCTCTCAATACTTCTAGAATAATATTACTCGGGATAAAATTTAATGCACTGTGGGTGGAATAAGATTAATGATGTATAAATTGCCTTCTAATGCACCAGAACAGATAAAATGTTTATTTTTCTTAATGATGATCTTGTCATTTAAAAGGAACAGGATACCCATCCTTAATTAACATAGAAACTGAAATCAAGTTATTTCTAAAATTAGGCACATAAAGACAATTCTTTAACATCATAATCTTATTTCTACCAAAAGATAAACTAACATCTCCCACTGCAACAGCTACTACTCCCGTAGCATCCCCCCAAGATAAAGCAATCTCTCCAGCACTAAGTTTTTTGGTTTCCTGGAATCTTTGCAATGAAATGCAGACATGGTTATTTTTCCGTATCTACACACTAGGTACTGGTAGATAACACCACTAAACATGTTAAACAACTAGTGCATGAGACATACCTCTATTATTCTCTTGGTTGAGAAGAGGACAATCTGGCTTCCAGTGTCCTGACTGCTTGCACTTATATCACTTGCCCTTAGAGTTTTTCACAGCTCCTTGAGGTCCCATGCCCTTCTTTGTCATGTTCCTATGCTTCTGAACATTATTCTTCTTCTTACCGCCATTAGGCGTAGAAGTAGAAACCTTCTCAGTAGCATAAACCTGAACATAACTCTGCTTAAAGAGATTCTCAGCTGACTGAAGTTCTGTCTTAAGTTTCGCCAAAGAATGCAACCTTTTGTTCATGTTGTAGTTAAGGCAGAACGGTTCAAATCTTTCAGGCAGCGTCATGAGAATGATATCAACCTGCATTTCCGTATCGATATCAGCTCCAAGGATCTACAAATGGCACCGTAGCCATCTTAAACTCTTTCAGGATAAGAATTCAATTGCTTGAATCCAAGGGGCAATCTCCCATTCTCAACCCACCCACCCTTTTAATTTTTCATTCTTATCTCTTGTATTTTCGGCACTGTTCACTGTTTTAGGCATAGGGGTTGCTGATTCACAGAGGAAAACACTGCAGTAAAGGTATTTGTAAATTACGAAAAATTCTGAAAATTTAAAGAAGTAATCCTTAAGGTGTTATTGATTTACTGTAATATTTCCAGATTTTTTCTAGTTGTTTTACCTAGTGAACTAATATGATCTTTACAGTGCTGCATTTCAGTTTTCAAACCGTAAGTTCTTGAAAAACAGACGAATAGGGTTAATTCGGAGTTCGAACAATTTTAAATTTTTTACAAGAGTATCTATCATAAGTCAAGAATTTTCAGTAAAAATTTGACGAGTTTTTGATTTGTTTTGACCACCTAACGAGTAGATTGTTTTCAGTGTAGCAAGGAGGCATTTAGGTACTCCTTCTTACACTTCTCGCCTCTTCTGTCAGAGGAGTTTCAATTCTATTATAATCAGGCTTGTTTTTTTTTGTAGACGCAATATCACACCCCTATCTAGAATTTCACACACTACACCTGCATCAAAGGCTAAAGAACTAGAGACACCTCTCTATGATTTTTATAAAGCACTAAATGATGGCCCTAAGTCATGCATCATTCTTGCAGACCTAGTGGGGGATTTTTGAATTCCCCCGAATATATTTAACTTGTTACCAGTTTTCCATGGTTTTTCCCATGAGAAGCCTTATCAACACATGCGTAGGATAGAACAAGTTCTCACTACATTCCATCATCCTAGCGTAAGTCCGGATCAAGTTAAACTTAGGGTGTTTCCATTCACCCTAGCCGATAAGGCGGCATCTTGGTTAACTGCTCAAATGCCAAACTCTATGGACTCATGGGCTAATCTTGTTCAATTGTTCATTGAACAGTTTTACCCACCACTGAAGACCGATGAAATGCTTCAAAAGATTCATTTCTTCCACTAGAACCCTCATGAATCCTTTTCAGAGGCCTGGAACCGTTTCACTGATCTTCTCATAGAATGTTCGCATCATAACCTTGCAAAAGACACGCTTGTTCGTGCTTTCTCCAATGGGCTTTCACATTATCATAAAGAGGTTCTAGATATCATGATTGGGGATAGTTTTCTTAGTAAAGGAGCCTTGGAGGCTTATAAATTCTTAGAAGATCAATCTAAGAGGAACAACAATTGGGGAGGTAACGACTCTTCCCGTTCCACTTCTTCTTTTGAGGATAAACTTGATTCCGAGCTTAAAACTCTTATCAATGCCCTCACTAAAAAGGTAGATGTTCTCTCTGTTTAATAACAACCCACACCAGTCATGAACATTAAATCTACTCGTTGTAATGTCTGTTTTAGTCTTGAACGTTCCGACTTCTATTGTCCTCTTGTCTATGCACAACCACCACCACAACCATCACACTTCAACCAATTAACTCAACATCAAGGACAAGGGAACTTAGGTAACAAGAATAGAGGTTTAGTGCCTATTACCCAGAACTATCAACATCAAGACATGAACGCTCAACAATCCTTAATTTAAGTTCAACCATCTACAGACGAAGTAGTAATCACCTTGTTGGAAAAATAGAATCAAATTATGCAACAAAACTCCAACTTGATGAAAGATCAACATGATCAAAACTCTAATATGATGAAACAAATGATCCAAATGATGCAGTCTTTGTGCCAAAAGGTTATTGACATGTCTCCTAACCAAAATAATAACCAAACAGGCGTGTTTCCAGGTCAAGCAGTACTTAATCCTAAGTCAACAAACACTGCCTTCGAAATAAAAAGTATTCAGTGTAATGGTAATATAACCCCAGGGGACCTACAGGCAGTGACTACCCTTTGTTCAGGGCGAGTAGTTGATAACCAAGTGACTATGCCTAAAGATCACCCGCAAACTAAAAATGATACCATACCAAATACTATAATAGAAACTGAAGACCCTACAACTGTAAAAGTACTAGTTAAACCACAATCAAAAGGGAAAACCTTACAAGACCCAATAATAGAAATTGAAGACCCTACACCTATAGAGGTTCCAATATGGACACCTAGATGGAAAACGGCTAAAAATAATGCAAAGACTAATAATACTTTTGAACCTTATGCTACATATAGAGATAAACCACCGTATCCCCAGAGACTAGTTGTGTCTAAAACGGACGAGAATTTTGATGAGATTAGGGAAGTGTTTAAAAATCTGATTATAAACCTACCTTCTCTAGATGCTATAAAAAGTCTACCTGGACATGCTAAGTTTCTAAAAAAGTTGTGCACCAAGAAGAGGAAAACCAACATACCCAATGAAACCTTTTAACTGAACAATATTCCTCTTTATCTGAACATAACAAAATTGTTAAGTACAAGGACCCTGGTCATCCTACTGTACAATGCACCTTAGGTGATACTTTCATAACAACTGCTTTATTAGACTTGGGAGCGAGTGTTAACTTACTCCCTTTTTATTTATATAAACAACTAGGTCTAACAAAACGTCAACCACCCAAAATGACTTTGCAGTTAGCCGATCGTTCTATTAAGTATCCCAAGGGTGTAATTGAAAACATTCTCGTTAAAGTTCAAGAATTTTACTCTCCAGCCGACTTTGTTATTCTTGACACAGAAGTTACTCATGATTCCATTCCCATCATCTTAGGGCGTCCTTTCTTGGCAACCGCCAATGCCCAAATTAATTGTCGGGATAGCTCAATAACTCTTTATTTTGGGAATCTTTCTGTGGAAGTTAACAGGTTTAGACAAAAGCAGGGACAACTAGGTTTGCCTGTAGAAAGAGAAGTGAAGTCCATTGAGAATTTTGTACCTCACATTGATGCGGCTGACGCTTTAGTCCCCACACTAGTAGATACCCCTCTTATGGACGAAGACAAGGATCACAATTCCTACTCCCTAGACATAGATAACATCGAGGAAGATTTCCTTCGACTTTTTTGCAACCCTTCTTTGCCACTTCGCGAGTCCCCTCCTAATGACATCCACTCATCTCTTGACGCCATGACGGAAGAAGATTTTTTCACCCTCTATCCCAGTGATTCTTCTTACCCACCTATTGAGGAATGTCTTGCATATCTCAAGGTCTCTGATGATATAGAACTAAGAACACTAGTTGAGCACCATTCACCCACCTCACATCCTCATGTCACTCATTCACCTTCCATCACAAATGTTCCTCGCCCTCTACCTTTTCGAAGAACAATTGAGTTTGTACTTGACCTTCTTGTTTCTCCTATGCTTTATAACTTTCTAAACTCATCTGGTGAATAAGTAACACCCAAGGACAAGCCACCTGACACTTTTTCATTTTTTCCATTCCTTCCTTCTTAAAATTATCCACATCCCACGTATCTTCCACAACTATCAATTTTCTCACGTTCATTCACTTGGCATCCCTTTCATATCATAGTTCATTGTATAGTTGTTTATCATAAGATGATTTGATTTTTATGCATGTATTAGTTTAAGTTTTAGAATAATTATCCTTGTTTAAATACTAGTGAGATGTATATATTCCGAAATAAAATTAGGGAATAATTACTTTTATTTCTTAGTCGTTGTAGTATAAATGAAGTTTATGAGTATCTTTTCTAGAAAACTCTCACGAGGCTATAACTCGTCTACTAGGAAATTCCTAGTGGTTTAAGGCCTTATTGTATATGGTCAATGCAGTCGCACTCAGCGAAACGAGACTAGTTAAAAATACATTTTTGGCAACTTATTTTAATTTCACATATTTGCTTGAGGACAAGCAAAATGCTGTTTGGGGGTGGTTTGATAAGAGCCCAAAACTGTAGTTTAAACCTATTAATATTATTTTTATTTAGCCAATTATGTTATTAATAATATAGGTTTATCACTAATTACGTGCTTTTGAGTATTTCAAGCTTCGCAGTTGAATAAATGTCAATTCGTTACTAATTAGGCGCTAAAAGGAGCTAAAGTGATTGCTATGAAAGTTTTATGAAAAAGCCCAAGTTTCATGGAGAAAAAGCCCTTAAAAAGCCCAAGTCAAAGCTGTTAAGTGAAAGTCAAACCGGATTAGAAAGCTGAAGAAAAGTCAACAGAACTTCAAAAGGCCATATCGTTGAACTCAAACCTCGGATTTGGGCCCATTTTATATCAAAATGACCGGCTCAGAAATCTCTTTCCAATGGTCCAGACCTTGACTCGATCAAATTAGTATAAATTGGTGAAAACTCACGCTACAGTAATATGACTAGAATTGGAAGTCTTGGATTTACCCAATTGGGTTATAGACTTGATTTATGGGTCCATAACCTAGCCTAAAAGCCCATGCACGATATTGTAACCTAACCCTTTCCTATATAAAGAGGGTTAAGGCTAAAATAAAGATTGGCTACTCCCCCATTAGTTTAATTAGTGTAATTAAACTAATGGGGGAGTAGATTTAATTTCAGTTTAGATTTAATTTATAGCCTCCATTAAACCTTTCAATAAAAAACTTTAGTTATCATATCCAATTCTCCTCTTACTTCAAGTTCTTTTATTATGCTTTCCCTTTATTGTTTAAGTAATTTCAGTCCAATGAATCAAAGCTAAACTCTCATTAGAGGGAGTTTTAATGAAGCATGTGTGAGGATTGTTTATGATTTTGTTGGTTATTTGTGTTTATGCATTTAAAGTTTGAAGCTTTCATATTTTTAGAGATAGAAATTGTTAGTTTTGAACTAGAGTTTAGTAATTCTATAAAGAGATGATAGAAGTATTATTCTCTCATGCTAATTAATTATTAACTAAAGAAAATAATAGTTGATTAGGGATCTTACAAAGTAGGAATCTTTATTTCATTGCATTACGGAATTTGATAGAGATGATGACTTGTTAATACATGAACTAAATGAATTATGAATAAACTTGCATATGTGGATTTATTACTTCTTATATATTATTCTTTTCCATCAAAACCTTATTTATATTAGTTTAGTTTATTTAGTTTTCGTTTTAATTAATAACATAATCAGAATTAGTTTATTATCAATATAATTATTACTCTCACCACTTTCCTATTGATTTAATTAGTTGAATCCTATTGAGTCTTTGTAGTTTAAGAGTGGAACGAATCTGTACTATTATCTATATTGCTTCATTATTATTTGAGAGAGTAAGGAATTATAATTGATAACATAAAAATGGTAATATTACGTATTAGTGTTGTTAACATTAATATTAGTGTTTAACTGTTTTTATGTATTATCAGTATCCTTTCTATTAACAATAATATCTCATCCGTTGTTATGTTCTAAACCGTTGCCCACCATAATAGCAACAACCTCAAATGAAGTTAGACAATTATATTGCCTTGTATCCCTACTACGACTTCCAATAATCCGCAGCCTAACATCTAAAAAATAACATTGTTGAAACTTGTCTTGTTCCATTCTAAAAGTTCGTGCAAGATGATTAATTATTGCCATCTAATACCTTTATAGGACCTTCAACAATTTTAGGATCCAATTTGCCCTCCCTATCATCTTTTCTGAGTGAATTCATCATGTTTTGTACCTCATTCTGGATATCATGGATGTGTAACTGTGCGTACTTGGGTTTATATCCTTTGCTTAGTAGTAAAGTACCATGCCTATGATAATTCTGACCTTTTAGCCGAAAGGCATAGGGTCCCCGACCTTTATTTATCTTCCTATCTACCTCCCCCACCCATTGATGTAAAAGCAAATACCATATTGTAAGCATGGATATTTCTCTTGAATTCGTGCGTCCTTCTTCCCCCGCCATATTCTAAAAGCTGACCCAAAAAGTGAGGTGGGTCTTTTAGTAAAGGTAATTGGGCTTTTCCCACTTGGCAACAAATCGAAAAAGATGGACGACGTGGCCATTTTGACTTATGGTTCCTTTCTTCATACCATGCAAATGCTCCACAATAATGACAGATTTGATCCATTGGTCCCAAATAATGCGTCCCCAACAGATGGCATATAACAAAATAAAAAATTAAAGTCATATCTATGTTACCTATACATAACTCCATAATTAAAATTCTTTGTAAAAAAGGAACATAACCCATTCATCATACCTGTGTCTCTTTCACTATTATGTGAACATCCATTAAACTGTTCATCTCGCAAAGTCACACTAACTTCGTCACTTGCAACGGTGCAACCATGTGTTTGGATTGTGGTTGTTGTAGTTGTGCCATCCGCACAAACAACAGTACATGAATGTAAACAAACTTTCGGCGTAGACAGTTTAGAAATCAGTCGTGACCTTTTATTTAAGTGTCGATTACATAGACACTCAATCTTCCTCTTGTTGTATCTCTACTGAAGGATACTTCGACGAAGGAATTACTCCCCAAATCTATAATTAGAAACATTTTAAAAATCTTTTCATTTGAAATGAATTGGAGCGATAGAATGATTGAACACACCTTTTTTTTTATAGTCATAATCTTGTGTTAATGTTTGTGTATGGATGTAAATGAAAAATAAGGGAAGGAAAAAAAAACAGATTAGAAATCAGTGAGGGATTGAAAGAGGGCATTTGCAGTGAGTGATTGAGTAGTTACTCCTCAAGTGTTGCAACACTTGGGGAAGAAAATAGAGAGAGTGAGCGAAACGGTACACTTTGCGGTTATTAATAAAAAATTTGCACATTTTTCTTTTAATATTTGTAAAGATGACATGGAGCTCTGAGAACACAGTAAAGGGCTGCCCTTTAGTAGTGTTAATATAGAGACCAGTACGATAGCTTTAATTTCGAAACTGAAGAAAATAAAAAATAAATTTCATGGCAACAAACACATCTAAGGTTAAAGAGTCTTTTTTAGCAGTTGTACACTTGCTCAACACCATCGAGGATACCTCATAAATAACTCGAAATTTGGACTTGATATCAACATACTAAAAAGTCATCCAAGTTCTAATGCTGCCAATTCACAAGGGAATATAATCAATATTAAAGGTGCACAATTTAGGAAATACACAATCCGGTACAATCAGACAACGGGTTTAATCTCCCTAGTATTTAAATGGTTGCATAAAAAAAACCCAGAAGCGAACAAATGCATAAAACCTCCCTATTATTTAAAACATAACATCAAAGCCAAAACAGACCAAAATACCCCTGTGAAAATTGGGATGACGTCATCAATCTTTACTTATAATTTTGGGTTAAAGATAAACTGGGCTGACGTCATCTTATGTAAATTTGTATTTACATATGACAATATAAAATTACACAGTCTTCTTAACCTATTTAAATTTAAATTTTCATATGAAACTTTTTTTCATAGGAAAATTTAAATTTATATTCTGTCAGGTGTCGTCAAAAAAATTTCAATCCCAAAAGTTACTATGTAAATTTAAGTTTTCATAGCTCCAATGACTATATAAATATAGTTTTACATATATATGACTATGTAAAAATACATTTACATATATTCTGTCAGTTGTCAGGAAATTTTCAATCCCAAAAGTTACTCTGTAAAATTTAAATTTCTACATGAAAATCAGAAGTCGAGCTTGTTCAGATTTTAAAGTTGGTATGGTGCCAATGGCTAGTTCATTCCTGGAATTGAAAGTCTTTTCATTTTTTCAATAGTAATTATCCATCTTGAACAAAAAGAACTCCTACATCTTATGCGGATTAAAATTTTCATAAGTTAATCTTCTGTGTAATTAAAATTTTTATATATAAATACAAATTTGCATAGCTTAAACAACTATGCAAATATAAAATTTCATAGGTTATCTAAGTTTTTACCGACATGTTTAGTTTCAAAAACTAATATGTAAAACTATATTTCTACATTTTTTCATCAGGTTTGTTTTGTTCACAAATCCACTATGCAAACTTAAATTTTCATATGTTAATTTCAATTTTCTTATATCAAACTACTATGTAAATTCAAATTTTCATATATCAAACTAGTCTATAAAATTAAATTTTCATATCTCAAACTACTATGTAAGTTTAAATGTCAACATGAAAATCAGAAGTCGAGCTTGTTCAGATTTTAAAGTTGGTACGGTGCCAATGACTAGTTCATTCGTATCCACCAATGAACAAATTAAATATGGCAGTAATAGGCTAATGGCCTCTTCTAATCACGATGTCCTTCATCCATCAAGGCATCAGCCATTCTTTCTAAAAGAAATTAATGAGAAGAGTATAAGCCGCTAGTTTGTACATCTTTATGATTCCTTCACCAATATAACCAAAAACCACAATGTTATACACATGTGGTATGAAAGAAACGATGAATAGAGAAATGTATAGACAAATGATTGTGGTTCATGCAATTTTATTCCTCATGGACATTTCCATAAATACACTACAAGCAATAAGTAGATTCAACTTCTCCCCCCACTCAATTTTGTACCTATAAAATGGTTATCTATATAGCCACTTTTTATCACAATGAAATCTGTGTTCTTCTTTAGTGTAAGGATGAAGAATCTTTGCTACTTATTTGCTTTATTGGAAAAGGTAGTTCTTCTTCAGTGTAAGGATCTCCAGTTGATTTAATGAAAAGGATAGAATGGAAAACATAAAATTTTAGGGGATAAAAATTAGACAGCAAATTGCTCATAATCTGCAAAACAGGGAGGTTAATTGGCAATGTGTAAATAATAGGGAGGTTATATGGGTATGTTTGTGATGGAGGAGTTTACATATAATTGGATTTGATTGAGGGGTGAGGCCCATTTCTTGCCGGTACAATAACGTTTTTAGTATTTATAAATGTCAAGGATGTGATTGCACCTTTGAATCACCCTGCTGGTTGTCTTGAATTTACTTCATGATTGCAAGTACCCAAATATTTGTCTCTTACAAAGTGCAATTCCCCAGTGACATCTCTCATTCGTTCGGTTGGCGATTCCACTGAACATGCAACTCCGATCCTAATTATAGCAGTCACACACTCTACAAATTTAGTTTTTCTCTCACTTTGATCTCTGCTGCTATTAGTATGTACCAATATATGAAAAACATTGGATCCAATATCTGAAGAAGTATTGGATCCAATGTCTGAAGAACATGATCCTGTAAAGCCTTGATAGCGTAGTTATGAAGGTTCAAACCATCTTTGAACTTTTCATCAGTGGGTCTCTTTCCTATGAACATTTCCAATACCAGAATTCCATAACTATACAAATCGCCATGTATAGATGCCTCGCCACCCATACCATACTCTGTAATTTATACATCCACCAATTGTCACCGGAATCATACACAACTAGAACAAATTATATATTATTTGATTCAACAGAAGGGAAAGAAAAATCACTGCCCACCATAAGTTCTGGAAAAAGACAAAAGGATTATAGGACTAAGTTAACAACTTCTATAAACCGTACAATAAATGAAATATTGCACAAGTTTAGAAGGGTACGTCTATAAAAATCTTTACCTGGAGCAGCATAGCCAATAGTTCCCTTTACGCTAATTAAGGAACTCTGATTGTTATATGAATTCTCCATTGATCCTGAAAGAAGCTTTGCCAAACCAAAATCACTCAGGTGAGCTACCATATTGTTGTCAAGAAGAATATTGCTTGGCTTCAGATTACGATGAATAACTGAAACATGGCATTGGTGATGAAGATATTGAAGTGCGGAAGCAACATCAACAACGATATTTAGTCATTGAATTGATGTAGGTTCAACTTTCTTGAGTAAGCATCTTGTCCTGCACCGTCTTGATGCAACCACTTTTCTAAACTTCCGTTTGGCATGAACTGAAAAACTAGTGCTTTGAAATCATTTCCTTCAAAATCCACACTAAAACAAGAAGTTAGGATGTTAACAAGATTTCTTTGACAGATGTTTCGCAGTGATTCACACTCGGCCAAGAAACTTTTTGAAGCACCTATGCGGTTGAAAACCTTAACTGCAACAATCATTTCATCCTGCTCGATCAAGGGTTCCTTTAAACACACACCCGGAACTACTTGAGCCAATAATGTTGGTTGGAGAAAAACCGCTAGTAGCTTGAAACAGTTCTCTATAAGAAACTTTCAAATGTTGATTTTGCGTTGACAACGAAGAAGAAATTTTATGTTCTTGCTTTCTTTTCCAATATAGAATGAAGAAACATGACTCCAAACCAAAAAACAAGGCGATACTGGTGTGATTGCTAGTTTGAAAGAAAGAGGAATTCCTTGTTTTTAGTATCTTTAATTTGACATTTTGGAAGTTTCAGTTCTTGAATACCACCACAAAGCATGAAATATCCAGCAACTGAAGTCGAACTTATGTTTTTAAAGATACCTTTTATTGGTACCTCACCTTCAAACTTGTTTAAGGATAGATTCAATCTTTGGAGAAATTGGAAGCTCTCCAAATATGTTGGAATCTGACCAGACAAGTTGTTACTTGATAGGTTCATATATAAGAGATCTTTTAAAGAACTGAATGACTGAGGAATTGTTCCCTTAAACAAGTTGTTCTCCAAGTAAAGCTCTTCCATATTTGGATAGTTACCAAGAGTACTTGGTATTTCACCGCCTAATCCATTTCCAGAGAGGTCGAGTCCCCTAAGATTTTTTAAGTTACCAACTTCTAGAGGTAGGGGTCCTAAGAAAGAATTCTGAGAGAGGTCCAGGATAATCGATAGGGAAGAAATACCAAATATTTGTCGGGGTATGGTACCGGTTAGGTTGTTTTCACTAAGGTATAGTAATTGCAAATATTGAAAACCACCAAAACTTGAAGGAATGCTTCCTTCCAATCTGTTTGTTGATAAAACCAAGAGGGACAACTGAGTAATATTTGCTAGAGATGATGGGATATATCCAGTCAAAGTTGTTGTTATACAGATACAATATTTGCAATGTCTGAATGTTTCAAATAGAAGACGGAATACAGCCTTGAAAATGATTAACTTCGAGGCCTAATCTGATGAGGTTTATAAGGTTTCCAATCCCTTCTTGGATGATTCTGGATATTTGAATGCCTCCTAGATATAACTGCACAATTTGGGTGGAGAGGTTGTAAATAGAGTTGGGCAAAATACCTCTGAAATTGTTATCGCTAAAAGACAGACCGTTCAGGTTACTTGAGTTGGTCAAAGATGTGATAAAACTCAAATCATCACTAGCTTCTCCTCTTCTAAGATTATTAGAGCCCAAATTCAACCGATACAAAATTTTCAATGCCCCCAAGTCATTCGGAACTTGCCCTGTGAAATTGTTATTAGATAAATCTAACAATTGGATCTTAGAAGCATTAGCGAATGACATTGGAAGAGATCCTGATAGTTGATTTCCCCCCACAGCAAGATTTAGGAGATTAGGAAGTTTGATGCCAATGTCTGGTGGAAGAGTACCGGTGAATTGATTACTATCGATTGCCAAATAAACCATAGATGAGATGTTGTAAATTGATAGTGGAACTTCACTAGAAAAACTACTGCTACCAATGAGCAAATGTGTTAGGCTTGACAATTTACCTAATGAGTTTGGAATACTTCCCTCTAACATATTTTGAGTTAATGAAAAGTTTTGAAGAGAAGAAATGTTACCTATAGAAGGTGGGATATCCCCAATGAGCTTGTTCTTCTCAAGAGACAGAATAACAAGATTCAATAATGAGCCAAGTTGTGTAGGAATCATGAAAGAGACTGACTAGAATAATGAGCCAAGTTCAAGCCCATCAGGTGAGTACATTGGGATAGACTGACTGGAATTTCACCTTCAAAAGTGTTACCATAGAGATTTAAAGCTCGAAGACGAAACATGTGACCGATTTCTTGTGGAATTTCGCCATAGAAAATGTTGTTTTCTATGATAATGGTCTGGACAAAACTGAGATTACCGATGTGTGGCGATAAGCTGCCAACTAAGCTCTGATTAGAAAGGTCTAGTACAATTACCCTTTGAGCATGATGCTTGCTGCATGTGATGCCTTGTCAACGGCATAAGTTAAAGGATTTATTCCATGAGCTTAAACCTCATTGTATTTGATCTTTAATAGCAATTAAAGAGACAAGATCAGTCTCGTTGCTTGAGCCTTCAGTTTGTAGCACTAATTGATTCAGTGAACAAAATAGGAAGATACTGAGATAATAAAAGTTATTTAGTAGTGGGAATCTTAGCCTTGAAATCATACTTGACAAAATGGAATGAAGTAGGAGAGGAAAGATCATGAGGAAGTTAAGAAACTAGTAGTATTATATAGGGGAGGAAACTAGTAGCAAATCACTCTCAAAGTCGGCCTTGGGTATAAAAGTAGTAAATCTTAGGGAGAGGAAAAATCGTTGTAATAATTTTTAAAACTCAGTAAAATCGTTTTAATAATTGTATAATATTCATTGCTATTAGGTCACTCTTAACTATCATAATTCTTATAATGTTTATGGCTTCGCCTGTCAAAGCCGGTTGTCGAAAAAGGTTACTAAGATATAGGAAACCATCAGGAGAGGAAGAATCATATTTGGCATGAGAATTGGTTGTTCATGTTACTGTATTATGAGCTGAGCTGATACAGAGTTTATTGGGCATGTTTGGAAACTAGCGAGTGAATGTATCTAGCTGCGCCTTTAAAACATACCAAGCTATGCCTGAACAGATCCCATAGCACATATCACGTTCCAAAACTAAAAATACTGATCTAGAAATTGGAGGATGTTGTGAATAAATTATTGCGGAAACAACGTTATCCACTACAAACAGATCAACCATACATAAGGATTGATCTTTCTATCTAGACAAGACTTCAACACCCTCCAAGTTCTATCCCAACGCTGCTCATTAATAATTTAACAAGCATATAAAGTAAAGATAATAATGCAAAAGAGAACCAACCACAAGACAAGGATATATCGTGGTTCAGTAATTTGCCTACGTCCACACTGGCGATTTTCAAACTTTACTAGATGTCTAGAGTAACATATTACAAGAGCTCTCAATTCACTCACAAAGAATGAACACTCAACTCACAAAGAATTTCTCTCTTACAATCTCTCTCTTTCTTTCTTTTGGTTGGGTTAAGTTTTTCCAAAAAAAAAAAATTATGTTTTGTACTGTTTCCGAAAACAACCGAAGTCGCTATGAATACAGTGGAGCGCGGGTGCACTGAGCATTAGTGTTGTTTGAGCGCGTGTGCGCCTGACAAAATTTTGGTGAGAAAAGTCCAATACCTTTTTCTTGCTCGACCCAAAATTTGACTAAGTAAGAAAAAAAAAATCTAGCAAACAACCCTTTTTCTCTACATTCTCCACCTTGGTGAGGTTTTAACACATAAACCCGAGCCTAACACATCCATCAAGAAGCACCAGTCTTCAAAACAACATCCCAGAACTCGCTGTCAACTGCCCCGAAGGGCTATGCTCGCGAAGAGCCACCCACAAAGAGTGTCTTGCTCACGAAGAGCCCACCCACAAAGAGTCGTGCCCACAAAGAGCGATCTTCATAGAGAGTCATGCTCACTAAGAGCAATCACGTCCACAAAGGACCATGCCTACGAAAGGCATCAATCAACAATGCATGAGCCTCCACCGTTTGTGGAGTACCTCCAACCAATGTTGGAACTCAACTCCATAGTACCGTCTATAACCCAAAGCTGTCTTCCCTTTTGGCAATGAAACAAATTCCCAAGTACAAAACTTGTCACGAGCCTCCACCATTTCATGCATATTGATATCCACACATTGCGGTATAAAGATTTGGTTTCTCTACTCCGTTCAGTGTAGACTCAAGTCTTTACTCACATATCTTCGTACGTTTAGCTCGAGTAGGAATTCGAACCAACCTTAAGTCTAGGACAGCTTACAACTTTCTTATGCTCCTTAGGAAACTAGTGAGTAAGTTTTTATTGTGGATTTGCTAGCTAAGATCACCGTGTTTTAAAACAACTTCAGATACTAAAAATCCGAGACAAAAAACGGAAAAACTAAGTCTAAGATTTTTAACTTGTACTTTATAGAGAAGAAAGGTAGAGAATTTTTGCTACTCATGCAAGGTTTCATTTTATTATCTTAGAATCAGATTGCTACACTCTCTACGCCGATTTGGGT
Organism: Coptis chinensis; assembly: GCF_015680905.1. Classification (NCBI taxonomy): domain Eukaryota; kingdom Viridiplantae; phylum Streptophyta; class Magnoliopsida; order Ranunculales; family Ranunculaceae; genus Coptis; species Coptis chinensis. Next base: position 47,404,310 of record NC_141456.1, read on the forward strand.
TCATTATCAAACCCTAACGGATAGAGCGTCGATCCCTAGCGAGATGAACTCATCTTTAAGTCCATTTCCCTAGCATAAAGAGTTGAATTGGTATTTCATTATGCTAGGGAAATGGACTTAAAGATGAGTTCATCTCGCTAGGGATCGACGCTACCATCTTAACTCCTGGACTCACACAACATATTCTTGTCAAATATGGAAACAAGAGGTTAAATAAGACTCGTGCGCGCGGCTAGCCCAGGCATGAAAAGGGAGGCGCATGCAAGTCTTCATCAACTTCCAGGCCTCAATTTTGGCTGGACACTACCATTTTGGGGTAGTGTGCTACATGTGTCCTTAAGTCTAGGCAGTGAATCCTACTTCTAAGAAATTTATATGAATCCTCACATGAGCATCATTAACCCTCCACCTTGGAGGGTTTTAGCTCATGATCCTTAGATTGTTTGAAAGCTAATACAAGTTATATAAACTAATGAGAGAAAGGAAAAAGGAAAACAAAACTAAACACTGATTTACCTAAGGAAATGATGAAGTTTTATTATGAACTACTAATGTTCTCCATTAACACTATTACAAGCTTTTGCATAAAAACTAAAAACTAAAACTAAAAAAAAATTACACGACAAGCAATGAAAATGGAGTAAAAAGGGAAAAGTTAATGCTCCAAAATCATCCCCCCTAATACATAAGAGAGCTTTCTCTCTTCTCCCACGTGAAACACCCCCCTCATTTACTACATTCTTATCCAAACACTAAACCCCCTTTTGACACCTTGCATTCTTTACATAATTATCACCTAAATCCAACTAAATTCATTAATTGCATGCAAGGTGTCAATTTTGTGTCAATTATTTGCACCTTTGTCTTGACTTTTATAATGACTCATCAAATCTTATGGGCCCGTTTGGTGGGTCCATGTGCAGTGTCCAGTGGTGGTCTAGTATTTTGGCATTATTACAACTTCCCGCATATGCGTAAAGTTTGTCGCACTGATCATCTGAGCAACTCATTTGTTGCATTCGGAGTCCTGGTTCAAGAGATATGAGCTTTCGAAGTTTGATGCTTCTGTGCACGTAATCCTGTTCTGACCTGATTTTGGACTGTTTAAGTCTTTGGGCTTTAGTCCGGATTTGTTGGGCTTCACATGCGCTTAATTGGAAAGCTTATGTATACTCCCTAATCTATGCTTAAATGCTGGCTTTATTATCATTTTTACGTTGGTTGCTCCAACCTGCAAAAACATGAGAATACGATTATTTCATGATTATTAAGCACAAAATTAATCAAAATGTTACTTCTCTACGGGGTTTTATAATACAGTTTTGGGTACTTATCACACCACCCCCAAACAACACTTTGTTTGTCCTCAAGCAAAGAAGAGACATTAAAATAGATAAGTGGCCAAAATTGTGCAGTCCTAAACTAATTCTCATTTCGCAGAGTGTGGTTGCATTGACCGTATGCAACAAGGTCTTAAACCACTAGGAATTCCCTAGTGGACCAGTTATAACCTCATGAGAGTTTTCTAGAGAAGATACTCAAAAACTTCATTTATACTGCAACGACTCAGTAACAAAAGCTTGTTTCCTAAATTAATCTTAGATATCTATACATCTCCTTAGTGGAGAACGAGGATTAATTCCTTTGAAACTCAAGTTAATATGCATACAATAATTAAAATATCTACATATGAACATGTATACAGTGAACTTTACATTGAAATGCACAAACAGGGCCGTTTCTGGATCCTTTGGAGAGCGTACCTAAATGGGTTCTCACAGGTATGTGTTGAAACACAAATTCGCTCATAATTTTTTGACTCAGGTTTCGCTAACTCCAGTGTGCAGTGGACACACGTTTCCTCACATACTCGAGGACAGTGAAAGGAGCCGAGGTCGATCAATCACATCTACTACTTATTATCACACCATCCTACTCTTAATTGAGCTAGAGGTCTTTGTTAGGTATTAGGGGGCTTAGGTGGTGGTGTAGAAGAAAATGGAAGTGAAAGATAAAAAATGATAAGTATGAGAGAATAAGGTTTTCAAGATATTTACACTCGAGAAATCCTTGTTTTCTTTTCTTGCTTCTACCTGAGTTTTCCTACTTTGCTCTTAAGCCTTTATTTTATTTTATTATTTTTTTTCTTAAGGATTAAGAAACATGATTCTATTTTTCTTTCCTAAAGCAAGTAACTAACTTTTATTAGGGACACATCTTTCTCTTTATTTTTCTACATTTCATCCTATTTCTCATACTCATCATTTAAGTAGGTTATTTTATTTGGGGTTAATAGATGGGTAAGGAATTTTTGGTGAAAGTGAAAGGTTTGATGAAAGGTTCAGTGGAGTGACTAGTGGTAGAATTTGTAATAGGTAAGAATTTTAGCTATGTTGATCTAAAAAAGGCCTAAATTCTCGCATAGGGTTCGGATGGTGATCAAGTAAGTAGACGCGTGATTTTTTCTATTCGGAAAAACTACTCCTCTGTGTCATTACTCACAAATCACTCATATCGAGGGTTTTGGTTAGATTCTCATAGGATTGATAATTTAAGTAGACTAACCGTGGGTTCTAGAAACTTACTGGTATGTACAATTGATGATACTTAGTGCATGAATACTCATGAAAAGATGTAAAAACTATTGCATACATATTATCTTAAGTTTCTAAAAAATGAATCCTAATTCGAACGCTAATGTGAGACTTCTAGACAATTTTCATCATTGAAAAGGAAACAAGACTTTGTCACTAAGTACATTTACTAACAAGACAATAGAAACTATATACAACCTACAAGTTGCCTAATTTTTGCTACAGGTTTAAAGCACCCTCCAATTGAATGATGATTAGTCCTCAAAGTAAAAATAGATAAAGAAAGGAATTACCTGAGAACTGTGAGCAAAATTAGGGCTGGATTGCTGGAATAGAAAGTTATTGTAACATAATATATTATGCAGAAATAAACAAATAAAAACAATAGCACACTATATACAACTATATATAGTTAGATATATGTACAATTCCCTACTCAAGTTTACCATCCAGGATGTGGTGATGGTCTGGCGTCTTCTTGAGTGAAATGTATTTCCTTAGCATCGTGCCAAAAGATAATATTTTGCCAAATGGTGTAGTGGCCTGTTCACTGGATTCGTTCAAATGTTTCAACATTTTTTCATCGTTCATATAACAATGAACATGGCTCGAGTACCATGCAGGACGTCTCCATTGCCTAAACCTTAATGAATGAATGATTTTGTTTGTTGGGCACATAGAATCTACCTTGACTCAGTCATAAAAAGTAGCTGAAAATAGTGGGAAATGTGTCTTCATGATTCGGCAAGCGGTTACAGATAAAAGTATATACTAATCCTAAACAATGCGAGCTCGTTTCAGATTGGAGATAACACAGTTTAAGATATGAAAAAATGTATGACCTTGAGCAAGCGCATTGAAGACTACACAGGCAGCATCATTGGCGGTTGAAAAATACCAATCTCCCATGTTGTTTAGAAGGACAAACAACATCGCATTCCCCACATTCATGGTTATGCTGGCTAAGGGAATGGTGATGTCTTGCCATCTACCAAGTTTAGCTCCTTCTTTAATTTCAAGACCATCATCGTATGCTGTGCGAAAAGCAAGCCATGAAAAGGAATGAGTAGAGTTATGAAAAATGTATGGCCATGTTGCTGCCGGCTCGTGATATGGAAGATCCAAAGTTAGGGCAAGCGTTGGCTCATAAAAGATATGGTGTGTGCCACCACTTAGATTGTGAACCCGTCTAAGAAAAAGCCATGAGCAGCGTTGAATGCTGGTGTTTCTCCCATATTGGCATAAAAGTAAGCTGCCAAACTTGGAGACGAAGTTTGGTCAGGGCGAAGAACAAGGGTAGACCACCTGATATTAGTGATGTAATCACGAAAATGAAGGCTATAGGCATTGGAATCCATCATAGCCTGGAAGGATTGCTCAGGAATGATTTTTGGAGATGTCATGCTTGATGAAGATGCTACGTGTGATGAAGAAGTTAGGTGTAATGAAGAAGCCATGTGTGATAGAGTAGAGCGATGGGTAATGCAAAGATTCCTGACAGACTATCAATCAGTGTACGTGAGGAAACGTCCAAAATGAAGTAGCCACGTTGTGAATATCAACGTGAGAGTCCTATCGGAAGGAAATCAAGTATGTCGTGCACGCTTAATGGATAAAGATGTGTATAAGAAAAGTGTCCAATAAAGTTTGACTAGATAGATGACAGAGTATGGAAGAAGATAGACCCCTCCTGTAATCAAATTTAAAATACATGTTAAAATTTGATTATTGAATATAACAACGTGAATTATGATAATCTTAGTAGGTCTAGTTTATAAAAGAAGACAGAAAGATAACAACAATATTAATTAAAGGAGCACAAGGCGAAAAACTTAATTAATAATAATAATTTTATTTTATTTTATTATGGGGAAGTTGAGTTTTGTAAAAATAGATTTTTTTTTTTTTTAACTAGGAAGAAAATCATGGATCATGATGATGATGAGGATGGTGAAAGGGATGTAGATCATGGACAACACTATTTAGTTTATCAATTTGTTGGCTGAGCTAAAGTTGAAGGCCCCCTAGTTGCCAGAGAGCGTAGTTTGATTCTCTATTAGGAGAGTGTGATTTTCCAAGGACTGAGAGTGAGTTTCCAAGATTGCCTCTTGATCAACATCATATCGTGCATTGCTTGACATTCTTGGAAATCCATAAGACTTTTGATGATGATTTCTTGACGTGCATGTAGTTCCCGCATGCCTTGATGAAGAAAATGAATGCCTTCCATGGTATTAAAAATGTTATGTATGGCATTTTCATCAAATAAATGTTTAGAGTTTGAGCTTTGGCCGTCCTGTTCATCTGTCAGAGTATCTGGAGTCCAAAAACCAGGGGTGCAGTTTGTGTTAAGTACACTAACGGCTGCTCTATGAAGAGGTATTTTTGGAGAAACTGCTGTATAACCCCAACGCATCATAATTTTCATGACTAAAGAAGGCAGAGGTGCTAACCTATTTTTAGGTCTGGTGATCGCGTTCCAGAGGTGTTAGATTATGCAAAAATCATTCCTCTAATTCTGCGTAATCCAAAGTAGGTAGAGTTGAGGCTTTGTCATTTCAGATTGTTGTGATGTACCTACCACATTGTTTCCCAACAAGTGGAGCACAGCTCGTTGATTTTGTTTCAAGGAGTGTTGAAGAACAACATGATGTCTATTTCTGACTTCGCCACGAGATACAGTGGCCCGTAGTAAATTTGACCGAATCAAATGTTGACTCTGGAAGATGGAACTCCGGGTTAATCATTGGAATTTGAAGTATGTCAGAGATAATTTTCTTAGCCAATTCAAATCTTTGTCCATAGGCATGGAAATAGAATTTTCCATTTTCAGGTCCGCTAAATTGGTAGAACATCAAAACCAAATCTCTGGAATAAGTAGCTTCTGAATGATATATAATTGGTATCCATCCTCGACATACAATTTATGTGTTAAAATAAGGAGAAAACTGGCCGTCATTAAAAAAATTTAGGTAGTTTTTCTCGGGCACTATCTTTCTTGATTGATCCATTTGAAAGTGTAAGTGAGGGAAGGATAGTGAAGAATCCATGAAATGAAAATGGCTGAAAAGAAGAGATTTATAGCCAATATATGAGTCTGTACGAATCAGGATGCCAAGTGCAGTTAGATCCAAAATTAATATATGAAAACACAAATGAACCATGTGGTGTTGGTACACATAATTATGTAACAACAACTATGGGTATCCATAGTATTTCTTTTCATGTCGGATTTCCAAAACAATTAATGAGGTATTAAATTGATAGAAAATATTGAGGAAGGTTTCACAGGGCAGTTAGACTGACAGTTAATTTCTGAATTGATGATCATACCTCAATAATGGAAGATGGATAAAATAATCGAGCTGTGGGAGTGACAATTTTTTTAGGTGTACCGTATAGCGTGCGTGATCTTCTCTGAACACAATGAGTTGACATTGAATTATTTTCGTGAGTTACTGATTTTGCTTATTTGTTATGGTTTTGATAATTTTTTTATGTTTATGATAAGGTAAAAATACAACTAATACATACAAATAATAAATAAGGGACTTCTTCATTTAATACGTAAACTGTACAAATATTTTGAGAATTATTTAACACACCATAGTAATATACAAAGCAACAGAGGGAAATAGAGATGTAGGTTACATAGATCTAGATATTCTGGAGGATGTTATGCATGATTAACAGTATCACCACGATAAATACTGTTATCAAGACCACTGTGAATGCCCCATCATGTTGCTCCTTTTCCAATCTCTCGATCGGATCCATTATGTTGAAGAAGATGAGAATATGTGAAGATTAAGTTATGGAGAGTGAGCGAATGGGATGAGTGAAGGGTGATGAGGAGTGTCGGAATTTATAGGCGAAAATCTGACCATTTGGATATCTGACCGTTGGGCCCAGTGAATAATTCCGATGGAGTTACTATTTGAAGCAGTTCGTTAGGCCTAAAGAGTAGGTCCAATGCATACAGGAATACCTAATATATATATATAAGGAATACAATAATTTCATAATATAAATAATTTCTCATTTAATCCTTCTGGAAATACAACTTTATGAGAAATTAATTAGAAAAATAAAATGCAATACATAAGGGAAAGAAATGACATAGTCATTTTCACCTGAAATAAAGAAGCTACTATTGTGATATTCAAGGTTAGTTGAAGATGAACCCGGGTTCCGACGACGACGAGTACTCCGAACTCCTGAGTGAGATGATTGGTCCTATATGTTGCCTAAGGACTGAATCATTTGGTCCTGAAACTGTTGCTGATTAGCTAGCATCATGTGCTGAAAATGGCCCTGACGATTATGCATCTCTTGCTAAAATTCACCCATGGAAGTACGTATCTCTTCCTGAAATTCACCCATGGACATACGCATCTCTTCCTGGCGAAAAAACATACTGCGTATACCAATGTTCATTAGTTTAAAAGCTTCCATGGGAGTGCTGATTCGGCGCATGGTATTGATAGGGTTATATACTAAAAGCATTACTTTTGTATTAACTCTAATTCTTTATATTTTGAATGAGAATCATATGGGCAAATGTTATGCATATTATATATGTTATTAGTTATATGCATGTGTCTAATCCTTTATGTCGTAGATGATATGGTGTGTGGTGACACACAGAAGATCATATCATCAGTACCTTATAAAGTATAAGTAAACGTTCACAACCTAGATGGATTTGGACAAACCATTGGTAAGGTTGTAGTATAATCTAGTATTAGTCTATCTTGACTATAGGATTACACTAGTATAATTTGTGTGTATTGAACATGACCAAGTGAGTTTATTTCTCTTTATACTGACTATATAAGAGAACAAACACCTTTGTTATTATAGATGCTTGTCCTCTTAATCCGGATATAATAACGGGCACTTACGTGCATTGTACATTACTTTAAATCATCAATGAGTGAGATTCATTTGTGAATCAACAAACTCGATGGATTGGGTAATGACATTGTATGTAAGGTGTGCTGTTGATTATAGAAGGAATTCGTGACCCGCAAGAAGTCGGGTTGATGATGTCCCCTTGAGGACCTCATAAGGATTGTCATGTAAATCTTGCAGGTGGATTTATTCCGACATGACAATGAGGTTGAGTGGTACTACTCAAGGACATAAAAAGTTGATTGATGTAGTTGTCAGTAACTTGACTTAATCAACGGGCATTCGATATCTTAAACATGGGGAGATTAACAAGCATATAATATGGAGCCCATAAACGTAACACGTAATTTGGGATTAGGGCGGTAGTGCAACAATGACCTTTAGTGGAATATGCCATTTGTTTACGGACTTGGGCCGTGTGTTCTGGGAGAACATGGGAAGCCCAAGCCCGTCAGGAGGCCCAACCCTAATTTCTCCTCATGGTCCCTGTTGTAGCCTATAAATAGAAACCTTTCTCTCCTGGCCGAATTCAATGTTCATATTTCATTTTTGATTGGAAAAGAGAGGCAAGGAAAGAGAGAAAGAAAGGGTTGGTAGATCGTTGCCCACACAATGTCCAATCTAAGGATAGGAATACAACAGAAAATCAAGAGGTTGCTGATTCATATATCTAATATTCTCAGAGTTATCTTAGCCGATCTAAAGGTATGAATTTCTAACCAAATCGTGAGAGACACCATTTATTCCGCTGTGCGTGGTGTTTCACGGTTCGTAGTAAATCACTCGGTGCAACCATAACGGTTCCTATAGGTATCCTCATTAAAAAAATTGGGAGGTGAAGGAGGAGGAGGAGGCATATTGTCATGCTCAGCATTATCCCTTGCTATAGGTTCCCAGTGATCCAGGACACAAGTCTCGAAAATTCCAAAATTTCGAAGGACCTTGTTGGAATTACTGGAGTAGCAGACTGGAACCCTAAATTAAGCATAATCTGTGTAACAAGTACAGCAAGAGTGGCTGACCTGTCAGAAGCAGTCGAAAGGACATGGCCAAGGAAATGGACCATACAGAAAGTATCCTTCTTCTCCTGGAGGATCCACAGCAAATGCAAGAATGTCTTGTTGACGTCTGATGTCTTCGATGTACCAATCATATTGTAGGCCAGCCATTGGGTGACCACCAGTTGGTTTCGTGTGAGGGAGTGTTGGTACACGCATCTCAAGCCATCGTTGTACTCTCCCTCGAGTATTATATATGTCGAACATAAATTCCATAGTGTTCAGATACTTGGACATCAGCAGGTTGCACTATCGGAGTTGATCGGAATATTTGTGATAATGGACAACAACTCCAACGTGAATTCACGTTCCATTCTATCTGTCGTAATCCAAAACTCATTTCCCTGGAAACCACCATTGTTATAAAACTTCAACACTAAATCTTCGGAGTAATGAGCCGGGGCTTGGTGCAAAAGATACTCCAATTCCCTACTTACAATTTCCTCATCGAAAAATGGATGAAACATGTCGGAATCATAAAGATTTTTGAAATTTCTCTCGATTGTGATTCGTCAATTTCCGGGCATCGAGAGATTGAATTGGTTTTCTGCTGGTGTATAAGGGATGAACGAAGGGAGGAGACGGTGCTATTTGAACAGATTTGGAATCGGAGTGGTTTATACCACGTGTGCGAGTCAAAATTAGGTTATGAGTGTCGTGGTTACAAGGGTTTATGAAGGGGACAAGATCCAGATTTTAGGGGGGGAGGAAAATGAAGGGGTTGACACGTGGAGTGTCTTACGTGAAGGCTTTAGTGGCCGGACACATGATTTGAATCGGGTTCGAATTTTTGGCCCAAGCCCATATGAAATCCAGAAATTCCCATTAAGTACCGAAATGTCCGAAATTTTGAAATTGAAATCTCGATTCGTTTCAACTCCAAATAGAATGAATGAGATGCCAAAACGATCGGCATTAAAAATGCCATCCAATGGAATAAGGAAAAGGCACATTCAAACCCTTTTTTTTTAATTAATTAATATATATATATATATATATATATATATATATATTTTTTTTTATTTTTTTTATTTTGGGGAAGTTGAGTTTTGCAAAAATAGAGCATAAACCCCCCTCCCTTTTATTTTTTGATTTTTTATGTACAAATGTACAGGGGGAGATGAATGCGTCAACAACACCAGACTTCAAGAAGAAAACCATTACAGTAAAATTAGGCAACTATCATGTCAGCTCTGGAGCGAACCCAATTCAGCCATACTGTGGCTTAACCTTTATGTTTTGGGGGCCTAGGGTTCGGGACGGTACCATCCCTGACCAATGTCCAATGGTCTAATAATAATATTACCCTTAGTACATATGGTATAGCCTCAAACTGCAATCAAATAGAAAACTGCTAGGGGTTGGCGTGGTGAAATCTATTGCCCATCCGAACGAGGGAACATCCGATGTTGCACATCACGACTCTCTTTGTGCACAATGCTTAGTGCAAAGGGAAAAATAAAAGACACGAGTATATACATGTTGAGTCTTTTAACGTCAGATCCTCAAGATGAATGTGAGTCTTTTAACGTCAAATCCTCAAGACGAATGTGAGTCTTTTAACGTCAGATTCTAATGACGAATCCCAACCTGTGGGAGCAACGGGACGATGACGAAGTTTATCTTGATGAGCTAGTGTCAGACAAAAATATACCTTATACCAGCTCATATCGGATAGTAATTTAAGACCTGGACAGAAAGGTGTTTGACAATTCATACACCACCCCATCCTTCGCGCACGTCGCTTACGAGCAAAAGTACTACTACCATTACCTAGTCGAGATGGGTGAGATTTACACCAAATGATGAGTTGGAGTTCGCGAGGAAGAGAATAGAAAAGGGAAGAGAAGGAAGGAGGGGAAATTTTGGTACCCATTGTTCACCAGAAGGCACGTTTGCTCGATTAGCAGAAGACATTTATACTCAGTTCTAAAATAGAGTTTTTGTGGACTAAGGTTCCGATGCTTGTAACCACACACTCTAGGAGATTTGAGACATGAAAATAGAAGAGAGCCCGGCTGCCCTAATGGCACACTTCCCCTATTTTAAACACATGGAAGGAAGTACACCAGCGAATCTTTTAGTCTATGTAGACTGGATGTTTGAGAAGAGTGTTTTTGACATCTGGAGAGCGCAACTCATGATAATGTTTAAGGCGTTGGCCATTTACTTGAAATTCATTGTCATCATTTAAATTTTTCAAAGAGATAGCCCCATAAGGGGTGACAGCAGAGACAGTGAAAGGACCAAACCATCGTGTTTTTAAATTTCCTAAAAAAATGTGTAATCTCGAGTTATACAACAAAACTTTTTGACCAATTTTGAAATGTTTTCTTAATATGTGCTTATGATGCACTCTTTTCATATTGGTTTTATAGGACTTCGAGAGATCATAAGCATCACTCTGAATTCCCTCAAGCTCATTTAACTACAATTTTTGCTTCTCGAATGCCGCATTGGTATTATAATTTAGGTTTTTGATGGCCCATAGAGCATGATGCTCAAGTTCAACTAGCAGATGACAAGGTTTTCTAAAAACGAGGCGGCAAGGGGACATGCTTATAGGTGTCTTAAAAGTCATTCTATATGCCCACAAGGCATCATATAATCTAAGAGACCAGTCTTTTCTAGATGGATTAACTATTTTTTCTAAAATAGATTTAATCTCTCTATTAGAGACTTCGACTTGGCCACTGGTCTGAGGATGATACGGAGTTGCCACCTTGTGAGTGACTCCATATTTCTTTACTAATAATTCAAAAAAATTATTACAAAAATGTTTTCCCCCATCACTAATGATAGCTTTGGGAACACCAAATCGAGAGAAAATATTTTCCTTTACGAACAAAATGACAGTTTTATGATCATTAGCACGACATGTCATTACCTCAATCCATTTTGACACGTAGTCAACAGCTACCAGTATGTATAGAAAGTTATGAGAATTTGGAAAGGGACCCATGAAGTCGATGCCCCATACATAAAAAATTTCCACAATTAAAATTGGATTTAAGGGCATCATATTGCGTTGAGTAACGTGTCCTAGCTGCTGGCAGCGGGTGCATGCTTTGCAATGCTCATGTGGATCTTTAAACAACGTTGGCCAATAAAATCCACATTATAGAACCTTGGCCGCACTTTTCTTACCACTAAAATAACCACCACAAGATTGTTCATGGTAGAAGGTTAACACGTCATTGTGTTCTGATAAGTGCTCAAAAAGTGCATTTTAAGCCTCGATTATACCTCTTGTTTAGCCATCTTAGTGGACTAACCATGCTTGTAAGTCATGTTTTATGATTCTACAGGTGGAAAAAGAGTTTTGTAGAATATTAGAGAAAAAGGGGTAAAATAAAGTGATTCGGAGCATTAAGGATCACATTGGAAGTCCGTGGACAATCATAGAGAAGACCAAGGAATTGAAGCTATGAAAGATGCGACTTGGACCTATTTTAAAACCTATTTGGAAGCCCAAGGAAAAAAGATTCGTTGCTTGGACCAAAGCCCACGAAAGAGGAAAGAAGGATGGAGCAAAAGAGGAAAAATAGACTCTTGCATCTAGGACGCAAGGTCCGTGCATCTAGACGCGACCCTTGTGTCTGAGATGCAAGGTCTATGCGTCCAGATGCGAGAACCGACACTGTAGCCCACCTCTTTTACTGTTTCGGAAACGAAGTTTGATTAAAGCCCAAAACTGTAGTTTTAACCTCTTAACAATAATATTTTTAGACCAATTATGCGAATAAAAAATAAGAGTTAATACTGATTATGTGCTTTTATGTATTTCAGGCATTGAAGTCAATTATGGGTAGAAATGTGTCACTTTGGTGAGATAAAGGAGCAAGGGTTGGTTGCTAAGAAGTTCTGTGATTAAAGGCCAAGATTAAAGGAGAAAAAGCCATTGTAAAGCCCGGTCAAAGCTGAAAAGTCAAAGTCAACACGGGCAGAAACAACACACAAAAGTCAGTAGAGCTTCCGAAGACCGTATCTTTGGGCTCAGACCTCAGAATTGGGTCTACCTTATGTCAAAACGACTGAGTTGGAAATAGCTTTCCAATGGTCTAGGCCTTGACCCAATCAGAGTAGCATAAGTGGATGAAAAGTCTGTTGAAGCAAAATCCAACTGAAAAGGCCTCTGTGGACTGAAGAAGTTGGGTTTTGGGCTCGATTTTTCGGCCCAAAACATGGCTCCTCAACCCATGCACGAAAATGTGGATCTTGTCTCCTCCATTTCAAGACACAAGACTTAACTCTTAAGCAATCATTGGTTTAGGTAGCAAGTAGCCATTAGAGAATAATTCTAGATCTAGTTTTACATTCAATTAATTAGTTTTTATTATCTTGTTTTAATTTAGATTATTGAATCATTGTTATTCCTTCATTAGATTAATAAAAGTAGTTAATTATTCATGATTTTAATTTTGGTTTATTAAATTACTTAGATCTAAATTCAATTTTAGTTGTTAATCATTTCTTAGTTGTTAGATTTGAATTCTTGATTAGATCAATATAGTAAAGTTATAATCTTGATATCATGTCTTGTTTAAATTCAATTGGAAATGATAGCATAATGATTCTAGGCTAAACCTCCATTAGAGGGGGTTGAAGAAACCTTGATGAAGCTTAATCTTTGTTAACTTAGAAATCGTCGTGATTTTCCATTCCATTCTAGAAAACGATTAGTTCACCATGAGAATGGGTTTGATTGTTTCACATGCTAGATGTTAGTTAGTAGAGATTACCATGAACAACTAGGGATTAGGAAGAACCAATTGTTATGCAAAAGCAGTTCAATTCGGATTACGACGATTCTTCGTTAGTAAATTAAGTCGAGATAAGGTGAAATCAATCCCCCCTAATTCTTTATCTAATATCAATTTCGTATTCCATAGTCGTATTAAATTATATCTTGTTAGTATAATTTGCATCGTAGTATAATTTCATAAAACTTTCATTAACTTTGGATAGATTGATAATCTTATGAAACACGAATTCTAAAGAACTAGGAGTGGAACGAATCTTTTACTCCAACTCTATTTCGATAGAATCGAGAGTAGAAATCTTTGATAATCTAGACAAGAAAATAGTTTTAGTTTTACTTGTGTTTAAGTTTCATTATTTATGCGTAGGAAAAACTAGTTCATTTTACTTTTATCAATGGCGCCGCTGCCATCTTAGTTCCCTTTGAAATTGTTTTCGTTAGTATAATTAGTCTTTCCAAAGTCTCATTAAACCCACCCACCCTTGTTTGATTCTAACTGTGGTAATCTGTTTCAAAACTGAAATTTTCCTCATAGGATTACACGGAGCGCGACCGCGCCCTTAGTAGGCTAAATTGGAGCGCCACCTGCGCCCAAATCACTTGACATCAGTGAAGTATGGAGCGCGACCGCGCCCTTCGTAGGCAAACTAGGAGCGCGACCCACGCCCAAATCACTGGACCTCGATCTTGACCGAAGCGCGACCCGCGCCCTCCCAAGGCTTAACCAGAGTGCGCCCCGCGCCCTCCTCTGAAAATGCCTGATTTCCACAGGTTAGCTCAAACTTCCATTTCTTCAAGTTATTCAGTGTTTCTAACTTGTTATATACACTGAGCTCGCGTAAACAAGACGTTATTCATAAGCGAAGCAAGGAGGCTTTCAGGTACTTCTTTCTTCCACACCTCGCATCTCCTGTTAGAGGTTCATACTAGCATATCAGGATTGTTTGGAGTGTTGTGCGTGTTTAGTTAAGATTGGTCTTAGCCTTGCATGAGATTAAGGTCGGTGAAGAAAAAATGCCTAACGTAATCAACCGCAACGCGTCAACAAACACGTATTTCTAGTATACCACTCACTACACCTCTAGCTAATATACCACACACAACACCGAAATAATGGTGAAGAAAGAGAGTCTCCTCTCGACATTTACAAAGCCTTAAACGATAGCCCAAAATCTTGCATCGTTCTATCGGACCGGTTGGGGATTTCGAATCCCCCAAATATATTTAATTTGTTACCCATTTTTCATAGGTTAGACCATAAAAAACCTTATCAAAGATCGTAGGATTGACCAAGTCCTTACTACATTCCACCATCCTACGGTTGGTCTTTGAACAAATTAAACTAAGGGTGTTTCCTTTCACTTTAGCCGATAAGGCGGCGTCTTGGTTAACTGCCCAAGCACCTAATTCTGTGGACTCGTGGGCCAAACTTGTTCAACTATTTATGGAACATTTTTAGCCACCACTGAAGACCGATGAAATGCTTTCCAAGATTCATTTTTTTTTATAGAATCCTCATGAATCATTTTCAGAGGCTTGAAATCGTTTCACTGATCTTCTTATAGAGTGTCCACACCATAACCTCGCGGAAGACACGTTAGTTCTTGCCTTTTTCAAGGGACTGTTACACCACCACAAAGAGGTGCTTGACATAATGAATGGGGGTAGTTTCCTCAGTAAGGGAGCCTCAGAGGCTTATAAATTTTTAGAAGATCAAACTAAGCGTAATAATAACTGGGGGGTAGTGAAAATATCTCCCGCTCTGCTAGTTCTTCTACAACAGTTAAGGCCGCCGGTATGTTTGAGACGAAACTTGTTCCTAAACTTAAAAATTTAATCGAATCTCTCACTAAAAAGGTAGAGGCTATCTCTGTTCAACAAAAACCTATCCCCGTCATGAATGTCAACTCCAATCCATGTAATTTCTATTTGAGTCCTGAGCATCCCGACTCCTATTGTCCTCTAGCTTATGAACAACAAACATCACAACAAGATAACATTTGCTCAATTAATAGTTATCCTATTCCTAACGCCCCTTGGAGACAACATCCCAACTTCAGTTGGAGAAATAATCAACAAGTAACACCTCCAGCGTTTAATAATCAAAATGTTAGGCGAGCAAACAATTATAACCAAGCTCCACCAGGACAAGGACAAGGTCAGGGTAATTATAATAATTATAACAATAATAATTATAATGCAAATAGAGGTATCGTTCCGGTTAATAATAATAACTATCACAACCCACCTATTAATAATCAACGTGACATAGTTCCTGTCACACAACCTGTAATAACTACTCCTCCACAATCGGATCATTTCGATGCCTTTATGCAATCTCAACAACATATTTTACAAGCCATCCAACTTTCCTTACAGTAGTTAGCACAAGAGAAACTACAACCCAAAGGTGTCTTTCCAGGTCAAGCGATACCTAATCCTAAAACAATAAACACAGCCTTTTAGGTAAACGGTAATACTAGTACGGAAAATGCAAACATAGGTGAGCTAAATGCCATCACCACTCTCTATTCTAGCAGAGTGGTTAATAACAATGTAACTATGCCTATAGTTACCCCACAAGTAGTCCCTACACCGGAGATTGAACTAGATACCAAAATAGAAACTGAAGAGCCTACCCCTGTAGAGGTACCAGTTAAACCACAACCTAAGAAATAGAAAGCCAAGGTTAGACATCCAGTGATCCATACGCTAAATATAAAGAGAAACCACCATTTCCCCAGAGATTAGCTATGTTAAACAAAGATACAAACTATGACGAGATTAGGGAAGTTTTCAAAAATCTAACGATAAACCTACCCTTTCTCGAAGCAATTAAAAAATTACCTCACCACGCTAAGTTTCTTAAAGAGTTGTGCACTACTAGGCGTAAGACTAATATTCCTAAAGACGCCTTTCTAACTGAATAGTTTCCAACTTTATCAGAACACAATGGAATCGTTAAGTACAAGGACCCTGGTCGTCCTACTGTATAATGCACCTTAGGAGATTCCCACACGACCATTGCTTTACTAGACCTGGGGGCAAGTGTTAACTTACACCCATATTATTTATACAAACAAATAGGTCTACAGGAGATGCAACCTACTAAAATGACGTTGCAATTAGCGGATCAGTCTATTAAGTATCCTAAGGGGGTCGTTGAAAACGTGCTTGTTAAGGTTCAGGATTTCTACTATCCTGCTGATTTAGTTATCCTCGATACAGAAGTCGATAATGACAATGTTCCGATCATTTTAGGGTGTGCTTTCTTGGCTACTTCCAACGCGCTCATAAACTGCCACGATGGTTCGATGTCCTTGTCTTTTGACCATCTTTCTGTTGAGGTAAATGTTTTTAAAATGATGAAACAATTACCGGATTCGTCTGTAGATGGGGAGGTTAGCATGATCGAGAGCTTAGCTTAAGATTATTTTAACAACACATTTCCAGAAAACCATATACATAAATTCCTTTATTTTGGAAGTTCAGATTTCACCACCGACTCATACTTAGAGGAAGTCAACACCATCTTCGAGTTTACACCTATCGTAGACCCTTCTGTTGCTCCATCTACTGAGTTTGAAGACCTGCTGCCTAAGCAAGTCTTCATTACTCAGGATGAGGACCTTCCAGAAGCATTTATCGACATTCCTTCCACCCCGGTGCTTAAACGTCTTCCTTCTGAGTTAAAATATATTCAACTTGATCTGGATGGTAGTCATCTGGTAATTATATCTTCTCTATTATCTAAATAGGAAAGGACACGTATGATCAGGGTGATTAGGGAACATCGTTCTACGATTGGTTGGTCTCTAGCCGACATTAAGGGAATTGACCCTAATGTATGCACTCATCGTATCCATTTGGAGGATAACGCAAAGACTTCATGAACCTCGATTAATCGGTTGAACCCTGCCATGAAAGAGGTGGTCAGGGAAGAAGTCTTACGGTTACTCGATGCGGGTATCATATACCCAATCTCTGATAGCGAATGGGTAAGTCCCATTCATGTAGTTCCTAAGAAGTCAGGGATTACCATGGTACGTAATGCCAAGGGTGAATATGTTGCAATGCATGGTCCTATGTGATAAGTGCTCAAAAAGTGTTATTTAACCATCGATTATGCCTCTTGTTTAGCCATCTTAGTAGACTAATAGTGTTTGTAAGTTATGTTTTATGATTCTACAGGTGAAAGAGAGAGTTTTGTGGAATATTAGAGAAAAAGGGGTAAAACGGAGCAATTCAGAGCATTAAGGATCACATAG
The DNA here is from genome assembly GCF_015680905.1 of Coptis chinensis. Lineage (NCBI taxonomy): Eukaryota > Viridiplantae > Streptophyta > Magnoliopsida > Ranunculales > Ranunculaceae > Coptis > Coptis chinensis. The sequence goes on from NC_141456.1 coordinate 47,421,906, forward strand.
GAAGCCCGTGGATAATCATGGAGAAGGCCAAGGAATTGAAGCTATTAAAGATGTAACTTGAACCTATTTTAAAGCCTATTTGGAAGCCCAAGGCCAAAGGATTTGTTGCTTGGACCAAAACCCGCAAAAGAGGATAGAAGGATAGAGCAGAAGGGACAAAATAGACTTCCGCATCAGGGACACATGGATCGCGGGTCTAGACGCATTGCTTGCATCTGGGATGCATGGATCGAGCGTCCAGACACATTACTTGTGTCTGAGATGCATGAATAGTGCGTCCAGACGCATGGATCGACACTGTAGCCAATTCTTTCTCAGTTTTGGAGACGAAGTTGGACTCTAAAAGAAGTCTATTTGTATTAGGAAACAAATGATGGTTTGGAATGCTTCTAGAGCTCATTGTAGCCCCTATAAATAGAGGACCTAAGTGCCTAATGTAATTTGCTAATTCACTTATATTCTTGTCTCCAGAACTTGAGGCAGAGAGAGATTAATAATAAAAGATCGGTTTGAACTAGCCTTAATAAATTAGTCTTTCTAGTCTTATGTTCTTCGACTCTTCTTCTTCTCGTTCTTCGTGTTCTTCCTTCTATATGGAAGGCTAATCTTCTCCTCCAAGGGAGGAGATGAAGCCGATGCTTAAGGTTTAATGATTTTTTTGGTTCATGGTGTTCTTCAATCAGGTTAGTTCTTTATGATTTTAGTTATTAGTTCCATTGCCCACACCAGGGGATGAAAGTATAGAATAGGGGTTTATGTTTTGCAATATTAATATCATGCTAGTGTTCTTGACTTTTCTTCTAGTAGTATAGTTCTTTAGAGTTAGGGAAGTATTCTTTGTATTGCCTTAGGGGTAGCTCAAGGAGTGGCTGCCTAGGAGAAGTATTCTTTGTGTTTGCCTTAAGTGGTGATTCATTGAATGGCCGCCCTATTAGGAAGTACACCTTGATGTTGCTCTCGGTAATACATTGAATGGCTGCCCGAGCTTACATAAAAGGAAAGAAGATATTAATCGCATAAACATAGGAACAACCTTAAGTAGAGTTAATTGTTAACGATGTTTCGTCCAAGAGGGCATCGACACTCGCTCGATTGCCTAATTGTAGTCTACTTGTAAGAACAACCATGAAGTAGAAGGTCATAGATTAAAAGTATTGGTGGATTCTAATCTCTTGAATTCCCTCTCTTATAAATTCTCAGTAGTTTAGTTAATTTAGTTTAGTTTAGCATTAGAATCTAAAATCTCTACAATCATAGTTTTTAATCCCTCAAAACCCCCTTTCTAGTCCTATCCTTCACATAACATACACTTAAAAGTGGAACGATACCCTACTCATCCTTTACTTATTGAGGGATAATTAGGTTTTGATACACTTCTATTTTGTTCAATGATCATCATCCATCCATCATCCATCTACATCATCTATCTATATCATCCATATACCATCTCATCTACATACACAAAAAGAGGCAAGGTCACTATGAAATGGGGAATCTATATCGATTATAGACGTTTAAATGCCATGACACGAAAGGATCATTTTCCTTTACCCTTTATAGTGTAGGAACCGTTATTTCAGAACAAATATTTCTACAAACCGCGAGAACCCACGCCCAACGGAATCAATGGGGTTCTCACGATTTTGAATAGAAAACATACCTTTGAATCCAATTTAGATAACTCTGAGAATCCAAGTTTTATCAAATCCGAAATCAACCCCTTGATCCTTTGTTGTATTCCTTTAGAACAGATTGGACGTTGTGTGGGCAATGATCTACCAATCCCCTTCTTTCTCACAAAGCTAGATCCAATTGTGGATCTATCTTTCCTTGCATCTTTTTCTAATCCAGTGAATAGTGAATTTCAGCCAGAGAGAAAGAGTATTCTATTTATAGGCTACAATAGGGACCATGAGGAGAAATTAGGGTTGGGCCTCCTGACGGGCTTGGGCTTCCCATGTTCGCCCAGAACACACGGCCCAAGTCCGTTAACAAATGGCTTATTCCACTAAAGGCCATTGTTGCACTACCGCCCTAATCCCAAATTACGTGTCAGCGTTTATGGGCTCCATATTATATGCTCGTTGATATCCCCGTGTTTAAGATATTGAATGTCCGTTGATTAAGTCAAGTTACTGACAACTACATTAATCAACTTCTTATGTCCTTGAGTAGTACCACTCAACCTCATTGTCATGTCGGAATAAATCCACCTGCAGGGTTTACATGACAATCTTTTTGAGCTCTTCAAGGGGACATCATCAACCCGACTTCTTGCGGGACACGGATTCCTTCTATAATAAACAGCACACCTTACATACAATGTCATTACCCAATCTATCGAGTTTGTTGATTCACAAATGAATCTCACTCATTGATGATTTAAAGTAATGTACAATGAACGTAAGTGCCTGTTATTATATCCGGATTAGGAGGACAAACATCCATAATAACAGAGGCGTTTGTTCTCTTATATAGTCAGTATGAGGAGAAAGAACCTCACTTGGTCCTGTTCAATACACACAAAGTGTACTAGTGTAATCTTATAGTCAAGATAGACTAATACCAGATTATACTACAACCGTGCCAATGGTTTGTCCAAATCCATCTAGGTTGTGAATGATTACTTATACTTTATAAGGTACTGATGATATGATCTTTTGTGTATCCACACCATATCATCTACAACATAAAATATTAGACATATGCATATAACTAATAACATATATAATATGCATAACATTTGCCCATATGATTCTCATTCAAAATATAAAGAATTAGAGTTAATACAAAAGTAATGTTTTTAGTATATAACCCTATCATATAGATCAGATTCTAGAACGTCTAGCTGGTCATGTTTTTTACAATTTTTTGGATGGCTACTCTAGCTATTTCCAAATTATTATTGATATTGATGACCAAGAAAAGACTACCTTCACATGTCCTTTTGGAACATACGCCTATAAACGAATGCCTTTTGGCCTTTGTAATGCTCCTGGTACCTTCCAGCGGTGTATGTTTGATATATTTAGTGATATAGTAGAGCGATTCATGGGAATATTCATGGATGATTTTTCTATCTATGGAGAATCTTTCACTGAATACCTGTCTAACCTGTCTAATGTTTTGACATGGTGTGAAGAGAAGAGTCTAGTTTTGATTTGGGAAAAATGTCATTTCATGGTGAAAAAGGGAATCGTGCTAGGTCACATTGTATCTAGTGATGGCATCGAAGTAGATAAGGCCAAACTAGATAAGATAGCGACTCTACCTATACCACAGACTGTCTGTGATATTAGAGCATTTCTAGGCCATGCAGGTTTTTATAGGCGCTTTATCAAAGATTTTTCAAAAATAGCTAGGCCTTTAACTAATTTGCTTTTTGATAAGAGCCCAAAACTGTAGTTTTAACCCCTTAATAATAATACTTTTAGACCAATTATGCGAGTAATAAATAAGAGTTAATGCTGATTACGTGTTTTTATGTATTTTAGGCATTGGAGTCGAATATGTGCAGAAATGTGCCCCTTTTGCGAGATAAAGGAGCAAGGGTTGGTTGCTAAGAAGTTATATGATAAAAGGCCAAGATTCAAGGAGAAAAAGCTTTTTTAAAGCCTGGTCAAAGCTGAAAAGTAAAAGTCAACGCGGGCAGAAACAACGCATAAAAGTCAGCAGAACTTTCGTAGACCGTATCTTTGGACTCAAACCTCAGAATTGGGCCTACTTTATGCCAAAACGACCGTCTAGAAAAGATCTTTCTAATGGTCAAAGTGCAAACCCAATTAGAGGAGCAAAAGTGGACAAAAAGGGTGTTGAAGTCATTTCCAGCTGAAAACCCCTTTGTGGACTGAAGTAATGAGGTTTTGGGCTCGATATTCCGGCCCAAAACATGGCTCCTCAGCCCATGCACGAATTTATGGATCTTGTCTCCTCCATATCAAGAGACAAAAGCTTAGCTCTTAAGTTACTTAGTTTTTAATTAGTTTTACTTAGTCTAGATCCAATAGTTAGTTTTAGATCTAGTTAATTAGCATCAAATTAGTGTTTAGAACAAGACTTAATTTTTAGAATCAATAATTAGTTTGTATTTCAAGTTTTAGTTTCTAATTCAATATTTGATTCATAGATTTAGTTTGTCTTAAATTTATAATTAGTTATTCATAATTTTAGTTCTACATTGGTTTTAATTTCAGTTTTAATTCATGTTGATTCTTAGACTATTTGTTCTACTCGTTTAATCAAGTTTATTTCAAGTTTATTTTAATCAAGTTTAGTTTAATTTAATTATGTGTTCCTATTATTGTTTATTGTCAATGAATCCAATGAAACTAGGCTAAAAACTCCATTAGAGGAGGTTAAAGAAGCCATGTGAGGATGATTGCTTGTTAGAATAGTTGTTATTTAGAATAGAATTTCAATTTCATTATTATGAGTGTTTAGAGATAAACCTCATAATGATGAACTAGAGTTTAGAGCCACCATCAAAGAGATTTGTGGTGGAGCTAAACTCTCATGCTAGTGGAACCTTGATTCGAGAGGACTTGGTATTCACTAGGGATCAATATTCGATTCGATAACTAACTAATAGCTAATCGAATTGCTTGGCGGAATTTCCCTCCTCTATGTTCTTCCAATTCATTAAATTCACCTTTTAATTTCTTAGTTAAATTAGTTTTACTTTAAATAAATCATAACACTACTCTCATTGTTCTCACCATTGTTTCCTTGTGTTTGATTAATTGAATTCACTTATGTCTTGCTAGTTTAGGAGTGGAACGATTCCGTACTCTATATATTACATAAATCTATATGTGAGAGTAGGAAATAAATTTTTGATACCGTAAGAATGAAGTTAGAATAATGTAGTCTAGTTTTTACGGGTTATCAAATGGTGTCGCTGCCATCTTAAACTCTTTCAAGACAAAAATTCAATTGCTTGAATCCAAGGACCAATCCCCCATTCTCTACCCACCCACCCTTTTAATTTTTCTTTCTTGTTTCTCATATTTTTGTTACTGTTCATGCTTGAAATTCATTGTTTTAATCTGCCCTCCCTTTTGCCTTGCACAAAGTGCGCCCGCGCTCCCTTAAGATTGCGGAATCACAATGACGAATACTGCGGTAAAGGTATTTATAAATTTTGAAAATTCTAAAAAATTTCAGGCATAATATATAATATGTTGTTGGTTTACTAGAATATTTTCAGATTTTTCCTAGTTGTTTTACCTTGTGAACTATTACCATCTTTACACTGGTGTAATTCAGCTTTCACACCATAAGTGTCGGGAAAAACTGTCGAGTAAGATTCTTAGGCAGTTCTAAAAATTCTAACATTTTTACAGGAGTATCTATAATAAGTTAGATGTTTATAGTAAACTTTTGAAGAGCTTTTGATTTGTTTTGACCACCTAACTAGTGGATTGTTTCCAATGTGTTTCTGCAGTTTTGCAACACTTAATTTCTGGAACAATAGCTGTTAAGGAGAATTTGTAGAACTCCAATTTCTCTAATATTTTTACATAAACACGCATGATCATTCAGAAGTCTCTAGTAAACTTTTGGTGATTTTTGGCTTTATTTTGATAGGTTAACCATTCAGTTGTTTGTATTGTGTCCGAAAACTGTTTTGCAAACTTTCCAGGGCAGTAGAAGGACTTTCAAAACTCTGATTGTTTTGAAATTTTTCAGGCTACTTACTGGACATTTTAGCAACCTACTGTAAAAATTTCAAAACTTTTGGAGAGTGTGACCCATGCCCTACCATGGCAAAGTTTGAGCGCGACCCGTGCTTAAAACACTGTAACTCGAGCTAGGAAGGAGCGCGACCTGCGCCCATACAAGGCAAAGTTTGAGCGCGACCTGCACTTAAAACACTGTAACTCGAGCTAAGAAGGAGTGCAACCTGCGCCCATACAAGGCAAAGTTTGAGTGTGCCCCGCGCCCAAAACACTGTAACTTGAGTTCCATTTGAGTGCGACTCGCGCCCTACCAAGGCCATTTCTGAGCGCGACCCGCGCCCTCTTCTTGAGTAGCCTGATTTTCATAGGTTAGTCCAAATTTCCATTTCTTCAAGTTATTTAGTGTTTCTAACTTGTTAAATATACTGAACTCGCGTATATAAGACGTTATTCATAAGCGTAGCAAGGAGGCATTCAAGTACTCCTTCTTTCACTCATTGTTTCTTCTGTCAGAGGAGTTTAATTCTAGTATAATTAGGCTTGTTTTTTGTAGACATAAAAACCACACGCCTATCTAGAATTTCACACACTACACCTACATCAATGGCTAAAGAACAAGAGACTACTCTCTCTGATTTGTATAAAGCCCTAAACGATGGCTCTAAGTCGTGCATCGTTCTTGCAGACCTAGTGGGGGATTTTTGAATTCCCCCTAATATATTTAACTTATTACCGGTTTTTCATGGTTTAGACCACGAGAAGCCTTACCAAAATGTAGGATCCGTTATTTTCAGAATGGCTATTTCTACAAACAGCGAGATCCACGCGCAGCGGAATCAATGGGGTTCTCACGATTTTAGATAGAGAACATACCTTTTAGATCCGGTTTTGATAACTTTAGGAATCCAAGATTTATGAATCTGAATCAACAATCAACCCTTTGATCTTCTGTTGTATTCCTTTAGAATAGATTGGACGTTGTGTGGACAACAATCTACCAACCCCCTTCTTTCTCACAAAGCTAGATCCAATATTGGATCTATCTTTCCTTGCCTCTCTTTCTAATATAGTGAATAGTGAATTTCGACCAGAGAGAGAGTATTCTATTTATAGGCTACAATAGGGACCATGAGGAGAAATTAGGGTTGGGCCTCCTCACGGGCTTGGGCTTCCCATGTTTGCCCCGAACACACGGCCCAAGTCCGTCAACAAATGGCTTATTCCACTAAAGGCCATTGTTGCACTACCGCCCTAATCCCAAATTATGTGTCAGCATTTCTGGGCTCCATATTATATGCTCGTTGATCTCCCCGTGTTTAAGATATCGAATGTCCGTTGATTAAATCAAGTTACTGACAACTACATTAATCACTTCTTATGTCCTTGCGTAGTACCACTCAACCTCATTGTCAAGTCGGAATAAATCCACCTGCAGGGTTTACATGACAATCTTTTTGAGCTCCTCAAGGGGACATCATCAACCCAACTTCCTGCGGGTCACGGATTCCTTCTATAATCAACAGCACATCTTACATACAATGTCATTACCCAATCCATCGAGTTTGTTTATTCACAAATAAATCTCACTCATTGATGATTTAAAGCATTGTGCAATGCACGTAAGTGCCTATTATTATATCCGGATTAAGCTGACAATCATCCATAATAACAGAGGTGTTTGCTCTCTTATATAGTCAGTATAAGGAGAGACAACCTCACTTGGTCCTGTTCAATACACACAAAGTGTACTAGTGTAATCCTATAGTCAAGATAGACTAATACCAGATTATACTACAACCATACTAATGGTTTGTCCAAATCCATCTAGGTTGTGAACGATTACTTATATTTTATAAGGTACTGATGATATGATCTTCTGTGTGTTCACACCATATCATCTACAACATAAAGTATTAGACACATGCATATAACTAATAACATATATAATATGCATGACATTTGCCCATATGATTCTCAATCAAAATATAAAGAATTAGAGTTAATACAAAAGTGATGCTTTTAGTATATAACCCTATCAATCTCCCACTTATACTCAAAGCATTTCTTTTTAGTGTACTACTAATAAATCTCCCATTTATACTTAAAGCTATGATGCCAAGCATCTGATTCCCATCCCTTCAACATGCCTTTCAAGGTGTCAGCTAGGTTGTCTTCTAATGCTATCTTGGTAACATAAACATCTCCTCTTTTCTAGGTGGTACTTGCGCTCAATGTGTTTAGTTGCTTACAAGAAGTTCCAGACCCAAAACTGATTCTTTGGCTACCTCATTGGTTACCACATATGCAGCTTCCATGGTGGAGTCAGACAAGCATTTCTGCTTGACACTCCTCCATACTATGGCTCCACCTCACAAGGTAAACACACAACCTGAGGTAGACTTACTCTTGTCCCTATCGACCTTTTCAAAGACCTCCTCCACGAGAAGTAGTAAGCCACGATAGTGTGGACGTTTACCATTCTTCATTCGTGGAAATACTTTTAGGAGTTCACGATAGTGTAGACTGTATACCGTAAGGGAACCAAACTATCTACATAATATACTAACATATAATCCTTAGTCCTTTTCAAGTACTTCAGTATATGTTTTACCGCAGTCCAGTGCCCTTATCCTGGGTTCTTCTGATATCTGCTAACCATGCCAACGGTTAAGCAGATGTCTAGCCTCATGCATAGCATGGCGTACATTAAGCTTCCTACAGCCGAAGCATAAGGAACCGCTTTCATGTCCTCTATATCTTTTGGTGTCTTGGGACACATATCCTTTGATAGAGGAACTCCATGCCTGAAAGGCAAGAAACCTTTCTTAGAGTTTTGCATGTTAGAACGAGTCAACACAGTATTAATATAGGTAGCCTGAGATAAGCAAACATCCTTTTCTTGCTATCTCTTATAATTTTGCTCCCAAGGATGTGACCCGCTTCTCCCAAGTCTTTCATATCAAATAGTTTGGATAACCATACCCTTATGTCTGTCAACACTTTCACATTGCTTCCAATGAGTAAGATGTCTTTTACATAAAGCACAAGAATTACCACTATGTTTCCATCAAATTCTTGTACAAAACAAGATGCTCTTGACCTTTTTCAATGAATCCTTCTGGTTGCTCCATATAGATGGTTTCCTCAAGACTTCCATTAAGGAAAGCTGTCTTGACATCCATTTTATAGACCCACTTGCATCCAATGGGTTTTACACCATTGGGTGGTTCTACAAGCTCCCAAATCTTATTAGAATCCATAGATTCCATCTTAATATTTATTGCCTTTTGCCAAGATATTACATCTCTATCTTGGAGTGCTTCATTGTAGGTCCAGGGATCAGGATCTTGGTTATCAGAGGTTATGTCTAAAGACATTCCCAAACCAAACTACCTTTTAGGTTATCTAACAATCCTCCCACTACGATGAAGCACCTCTTGTTCTTGTACGTCATTGGTGACACGTTGTGGTTCCTATTCTTGTACAATTGGTACTGAAGTAGTTTAATGTCTCTCCTCTCAATACTTCTAGAATAATACTACTTGGGGTAAAATTTAATGCACTGTGGGTGGAATAAGATTAATGATGTATAAATTGCCTTCTAGTGCACCAGAACAGATAAAAGGTTTATTTTTCTTAATGACAATCTTGTCATTTAAAAGAAATAGAATATCCATTCTCAATTAACATAGAAACTGAAATCAAGTTCTTTCTAAAATTGGGCACATAAAGACAATTCTTTAACACCTTAGTCTTATTTCTACCAAAAGATAAATAAACATCTCCCACTGCAACAGCTAATTCTTTTGTAGCATCCCCAAAGATATGGCAATCTCTCCAGCACTAAGTTTTCTGGTTTCTTGGAACCTTTGCAACGAAATGTAGACATGGTTAGTGGTTCCCGTATCTACACACCAGAACTGGTAGATAACACCTCTAAACATGTTTAAACTACTAGTACATGAGACATACCTCCATTATTCTCTTTGTTGAGAAGAGGACAATCTGGCTTCCAGTGTCCTGACTGCTTGCACTTGTAGCATTTGCCCTTTGGCTTTTTCATAGCTCCTTGAGGTCCCATGCCCTTCTTTGCCATATTCTTATGCTTCTGAACATTATTCTTCTTCTTTCGCTATTAGTAGAAGTAGAAACCTTCTCGATAGCATAAAACTCAACATAACTCGCTTAAAAGAGACTCTAAGCCGAAGTTCGTCATCGGGTTACGCCAAAGAATACAACCTTTTGTTCATGTTGTAGTTAAGGCAGAACGGTTCAAACCTCTCAGGCAGCGTCATGAGAATGATATCGACCTGCATTTCCGCATCGATATCAGCTCCAAGGATCTCCAACTCATTCAGATAAGCCATCATCTTGAGTATATGATCCCTTACAAAAGTCCCTTTAGTCATAGTTGTGGTCATCAAGTTTTTCATGGTAGTTTGCATAGCAGCCCTATTCTGGTGTCCGAAGAGTTCCTTGAGATTGAGCATCATATCATAAGCCGTGGTCATGGCCTGATGCTGATGTTGTAGCACACTTGACATAGATGCCAGAATGTAAGACCGCGACATCTCATCTGCCTTGTTCCACTTCTTAAATGCTTCTTTCTCCTCTTCTCCAGCAATATCTTCAGGCTTAGGTGGGCATTCCTCATTGAGTACATATTTGTATTCTTCAACAGTCAACACGATATCCAAGTTGCGTTTCCAGTCTATGTAATTAGGGCCAAGAAGTTTGTTTTCCTTAAGAATAGTTGCTAGTAGGTTGAAAGTAACCATTTTGAAAACCTGAGAATCACATAAAATAACTATTATGTAGGGCAAAAACTTCTTGAGTTAATAACAAAAATTAATTAATTAATCAACCCATCACTTGTACCCTCCACACCGAGAAGTAGTAAGCCACGATAGTGTGTACGTTTACCATTCTACATCCGTGAAAATACTTATGGAGTTAACTTAAAAATCAATTAATTAACCCGTCAGCACCCTACACACCGAGATGTAGTAAGCCAAGATAGTGTGGACGTTTACCCTATCTACATTCGTGTAGAGAGGTTTTTCCTATTAGTTCTACTTCTCGTCAACTTAACAACCACCACTCGTTAAAGTGGACACATGCCATCTAGACAAGTAAAACTAAAATGCTGACCTTCTTTGGTCCTACAAATAATAGCAGTGACTCCGATGGGGAGGATACCATTACTTGCATCTAAGTGTATACCATCACTCAACTTCTTAGTCCATTATTTGTAATGAATCCCTTCAAATGGAGAAGTTGATCAATACATTAATAACTTCGTATAGTTGTCCTTTACAAGTTTGTTCTGGTAATCCATAATTAGACTCATCCGATATGGAGGAAGGCACTAAAACCGACGCGCAAGTATAATTACATTACCAACAAACCAGTAATGGAGACCGTGGGATTTATACGGAACTAAATTCCTGCTCCCACTTAGTTATTTAGAACTGAGGATCATTCTGTTTACTGGTCAGGCCTATGTCCATGTTATCTATTATTCATATGTGCTTAGTTTTTAACAAACATCCACAAATAAAAACATGCATATAGAATAAGCAAATATGAACAATAAAATGGAAAACAAATTCCCAATTGTTATGGCCCATATTCATTGCTCCATCCTGTTCGCCGAACTGTTTTAGTTGCCTTCAGCGACTTCCAGGTGCATCAGCGCGACCCGCGCTCCACTTTTGCCTTCATAGGGCGCGACCCGTGCTCACTTCCAATTTCTCGGCATTATTATGGGCTGATTAAGCGCTCCGACTGGCTCAGATACTGCATAGGGACGTGACCGCGGCCAGCAAAGGAAAAAATTTAGATCCGGATTTCTACCAATCAAATCTTGATCTTTTGATCATTACAATGGATTACATCAATGATAAAAACAATAACACGATACATACCTTGATTTAAATTACATCCATTGATAATCAAAACTTGTAAAAACAATCAATTTTTCATAAAATAAAAAACGATCCATTTCTTTCTTGAAATCATTCTGACCATAATAGTTAGTCTAGATGCCTGCAAACCCATGTTAGAACAATTCTAGATCTACCAACATCTACATGCTCTGATACCAATTGTAGGATTCGTTATTTTCAGAATGACTATTTCTAAAAACTGCGAGAACCATGCGCAGCAGAATCAATGGGGCTCTCATGATTTTGGATAGAGAACATACCTTTTAGATCCAGTTTTGATAACTCTGAGAATCCAAGATTTATGAATCCAAATCAACAATCAACCCCTTGATCTTCTGTTGTATTCCTTTAGAATAGATTGGACGTTGTATGGACAACGATCTACCAACCCCCTTCTTTCTCACAAAGCTAGATCCAATTTTGGATTTATCTTTCCTTACCTCTTTTTCTAATACAGTGAATAGTGAATTTCGGCCAGAGAGAGTATTCTATTTATAGGCTACAACGGGGACCATGAGGAGAAATTAGGGTTGGGCCTCCTCACGGGCTTGGGCTTCCCATGTTAGCTCCGAACACACGGCTCAAGTCCGTCAACAAATGGCTTATTCCACTAAAAGCCATTGTTGCACTACCGCCCTAATCCCAAATTATGTGTCAGCGTTTATGGGCTCCGTATTATATGCTCGTTGAACTCCCCGTGTTTAAGATATCGAATGTCCGTTGATTAAATCAAGTTACTGACAACTACATTAATCAACTTCTTTTTCCCTTGAGTAGTACCACTCAACCTCATTGTCATGTCCGAATAAATCCACCTGCAGGGTTTACATGACAATCTATTTTAGCTCCTCAAGGGGACATCATCAACCTGACTTCCTGCGGGTCACGGATTCCTTCTATAATCAACAACACACCTTACATAAAATGTCATTACCCAATCCATTGAGTTTGTTGATTCACAAATGAATCTCACTCATTGATGATTTAAAGCAATGTACAATGCACGTAAGTGCCTGTTATTATATCCGGATTAAGAGGACAAGCATCCATAATAACAGAGGTGTTTGTTCTCTTAAATAGTCAGTATAAAGAGAAATAACCTCACTTGGTCCTGTTCAATACACACAAAGTGTACTAGTGTAATCCTATAGTCAAGATAGACTAATACCAGATTATACTACAACTGTACTAAGGGTTTGTCCAAATCCATCTAGGTTGTGAACAATTACTTATACTTTATAAGGTACTGAAGATATTATCTTCTGTATGTTCACACCATATTATCTATAACATAAAGTATTAGACACATGTATATAACTAATAACATATATAATATGCATGACATTTACCTATATGATTCTCATTCAAAATATAAAGAACTAGAGTGAATACAAAAGTAATGCTTTTAGTATATAACCCTATCACAGCATATGCGTAGGATAGAACAAGTTCTCACTACATTCCATCATCCTAGCATAAGTCTGGATCAAGTTAAACTTAGGGTGTTTCCTTTCCCCCTAGCTGACAAGGCAGCGTCTTGGTTAACTGCCCAAACGCCAAACTCTGTGGACTCATGGGCTCAACTTGTTCAATTGTTCATGGAACAGTTTTACCCACCACTTAAGACAGATGAAATGCTTCAAAAGATTCATTTCTTCCACCAGAATCCTCATGAATCCTTTTCAGAGGCCTGGAATCGTTTCACTGATCTTCTCATTGAATGCCCCAATCATAATCTTGTGAAAGACACGCTTGTCCGTGCCTTCTTCAAGGGGGATTTACATCGTCATAAGGAGGTTCTAGATATCATGACTAGGGGTAGTTTTCTTAGTAAAGGAGCTTTGGAGGCTTATACATTCTTAGAAGATCAATCTAAGAGGAACAACAATTGGGGAGGTAGCGACTCTTCCCGCTCCACTCCTTCTTCTTTTGAGGTTAAACCTGATTCCAAGCTTAAAACTCTTATCGATGCCCTCACTAATAAGGTAGATGCCATCTCTGTTCAACAACAACCCACTCCAATCATGAACATTAAATCTACTCGTTGTAATGTCTATTTAGTCTTGAGCATTCCGACTTCTATTGTCCTCTTGTCAATGCACAACCACCACCACAACCATCACACTTCAACCAGTTAACTCAACATCAAGGGCAAGGGAACTTAGGTAACCAGAATAGAGGTTTAGTGCCCATGACCCAGAACTATCAACATCAAGACATGAAAGCTCAACAAGCCTTAATTCCAGTTCAACCATCTACAGAAGTAGTAGTAGTAACCTTGTTGGAAAAACAAAATCAAATTATGCAACAAAACTCCAACTTGATGAAAGATCAGCATGATCAAAACTCTAATATGATGAAACAAGCGATGCAAATGATGCAGTCTTTGTGCCAAAAGGTTATTAACATGTTTCCTAACCAAAATAATAACCAAACAGGCATGTTTCCAGGTCAAGCAGTGCCTAATCCTAAGTCAACAAACACCGCCTTCGAAATAAAAAGTATTTAGTGTAATGGTAATATAACCCCGGGGGACCTACAAGCAGTCACTACCCTTCGCTCGTATGCAGTAATTGATAACCAAGTGACTATGCCTAAAGATCACCCACAAACTAAAAATGATACCATACCAAATACTATAATAGAAACTGAAGACCCTACAACTGTAGAAGTACCAGTTAAACCACAACCAAAAGGAAAAATATTACAAGACCCAATAATAGAGATTGAAGACCCTACACCTGTAGAGGTTCCAATATGGACACCTAAATCGAAAACGGTTAAAAATAATGGAAAGAGTAATAATAATTTTGAACCTTATGCTAAATATATAGATAAACCACCGTATCCCCAGAGACTAGTTGTGTCTAAAAAGGACGAGAATTTTGATGAGATTAGGGAAGTGTTTAAAAATCTGACTATAAACCTACCTTTTCTAGATGCTATAAAAAGTCTACCTGGACACACTAAGTTTCTAAAAGAGTTATGCACCAAGAAGAGGAAAACCAACATACCCCACGAAGCATTCTTAACTGAACAATATCCCTCTTTATCTGAACATAACGGAATTGTTAAGTACAAGGACCCTGGTCGTCCTACTGTACAATGCAGCTTAGGTGATACCTTCATAACAACTGCTTTATTAGACCTGGGGTGAGTATTAACTTACTCCCTTTTTATTTATATAAACAACTAGGTTTAACAAAACTTCAACCAACCAAAATGACTTTGCAATTAGCCGATCGTTCTATTAAGTATCCCAAAGGCGTAGTTGAAAATATTCTCGTTAAAGTTCAAGATTTTTACTACCCCGTTGACTTTGTTATTCTCGACACAGAAGCTGCTCATGATTCTATTCCCATCATCTTAGGGCATCCTTTCTTTGCAACCGCCAATGCCCAAATCAATTGTCGGGATGGCTCAATGACTCTTTCTTTTGGAAATCTTTCTATGGAAGTTAACATGTTTAGACAAAAGCAGAGACAACTAGGTTTTCCTGTAAAAAGTGAAGTTAAGTCTATTGAGAGTTTTGTATATCATATTAGTGCTTTCGACGATCTCGTCCCTACACTAGTAGATACCACTCTTATGGAAGAAGACAAAGATCACAATTTTGACTCCTTGAACATAACTGAACTAGTGAAAGAATTTTCGACCCTGCCTTCCAACACTACAAGAGATGGAGTAAATCTCACAATAGACGAGATAGATGAATTCCTCAAAGATGGAGATGAATACCATAATTATATGGATGCGAACAACCTAGATGAGGAATTCGACAAGTTTATAAGAGCATGTGATGATCCACCCTCTCAAGAACTACCTAAAGAGCCACCTGATACCTTCATTTTTAGATGTGTGCTAATACCAACCCATGCCACCAATAAGTTTTATGCTAAAATCACGCACTCATTTTTTCCATTATATTCCTTCAATCTAAAACTTATCCATAGCCTACATATCTTCCACAACTATCCATTTTCTCACGATCATTCACTTGGACATCTTTTCGTTCAAAGAAAAAGAAGAAACTTTATGCTCGATTAGGTTCTAGATCCATCAGAATTCACTCCCATTCTACTAAGCCATGCCATATGAAATCTTGGTGCTTAATTTTGTTTGGTGGTGCATTACGTGTTAACTATTTATGG
This sequence comes from Coptis chinensis, assembly GCF_015680905.1. NCBI lineage: Eukaryota > Viridiplantae > Streptophyta > Magnoliopsida > Ranunculales > Ranunculaceae > Coptis > Coptis chinensis. The sequence goes on from NC_141456.1 coordinate 47,437,683, forward strand.
AAAGATTCACAATTATTTAGATTATTGATGAATGGTAAACTGCATGCTAATACATATATATCACATTAAGTCTAGGGAATCTGACTTAAAAAGACCCATATAATTTTTTGTAACATACCACCTTTCTGGAGTATAGGCCAAACAAACATTTTCAAATTGAAAAAGTGTTTTCCAATTTTGTTTCGGGGTGGCGTATTTTGGTATTTCATTTCAAATCTTTTTACCACCCTTTGCTTGTCATCTTTACTCTAGTAGAGTTTGTGTTAGTTAGTACGTAACAGTTTAATTGTGTTTCATGTTAACATATCATCGTTACAATATTTATGTTACAGGTACTGCCAATTTTTGCCACGTTTCTATGGTAAATTCTTTCCTTATCTTTTTACACTTTGAGGACAAAGCGTTCGATTGTTTGGGGGTGGGATAGAAATATTTGCAAAAATTAGACACTTTTAGGATGTAAATTAAGCACTTTTATTTATAAAATGTTAAAAATCATAAAAATTAGTTAGTTACATAATTTAATTGTGCTATTGAATTGTTTCATGAACCCCCTTCTCCCAAATTGTTTGGGGTGGTATAGAAGCACGATGTAAATGTTTAAGCACATATTAGGTTGTATATTACGTATCAATTGTCTTATAAAAATTAGAAAATTCAAAAATATAAATAAAAAGTTTATGCTATACACTTAGGAATATTGGTATTGTTTTCGTTCGATGCTCTTAATAATCTAAAAATTTCACGCTAGCTTTGCATTAGAATGGTTTTTAGAAACTTATGTTAATATGTAGGTAATAATCTTTGCATCTTTCTATAAATATATTGAATGCGTATCTATGATTGTTTGATAGTAAATTTCTGAAATCTAGGCTAGAGTACTTATTCTACAAATCCAGTGAGAATACAGCCTAAAAACCTTAGATGAGTGAAATTTTTGAGTAATGATACAAGGGAGAAGTATATTCCGAATAGAGAAATCACAGGTCCACTTACTTAATCACTATATCATATCCTAGGAGAGAATTTAGGCCCTTTTTGGATCGATATAGCCAAAAATTCTGACCTAAGTAAATTTTTCGCTAGTCGCCCCACTGAGCCTTTCATTAGCCTTTTCACATACCACAATTCCTTTACAAAAAAAAATAAAAAAATAAAAAATAAAAAAATCAACCTACCTATCTGGATAAGTCTGAGAAATAGGATGAGTGAAGAAAAGAGAAGAGAAAAACCTGTGTAAACAGAAATTAGTTAGTTGCTTCAGAAAAGAAAAAGAAAAGAAGTTTCCATCCAAAGAAAAGAAAATAAAAAGAAAAACTCTAAAAATAGAATAAAAGGAGTCAAAAAGCCAAAATAAAAAGGCTAAGATTGGAAACAAGTTGTAGAAGCAAAAGAACAAGGTTTTCTCTAGTTATATGATATGAAGACAATATTTTCTCAGACTTGTTTTTTTTAAATATCCATTTCCTTCCTTCTTTAACCAACACCTATGCCCAGTATCACCTAATAAAGACATCTAGCTCAATTAGAAATAGGTTGGTGTGATAGTAAGTGGTAGATGTGTTTAAACAACACCTACGCCCAGTATCACCTAATAAATACCTCTAGCTCAATTAGGAATAGGTTGGTGTGATAGTAAGTGGTAGATGTGTTTGATCGACCTCAGCTTACTTGGATTGTCATTGAGATTATGAGGAAACGTGTGTCCACTGCACACTGGAGTTGGCAAACTTGAGTGGAAAAATCAGATTGTTATGTGTTTTAACACATTCCTTTTGAGAACCTACTTAGGCACGATACCCAAAAGTTTCAGAAACGGACCTGCCATTGCATTTCATATCATAGTTCATTGTATAGTTGTTTATCTTAAGATGATTTGATTTTTATGCATGTATTAGTTTAAGTTTTAGAATGATCATCCTTGTTTAAATACTAGTGAGATGTATAGATTCTGAGATAAAATTAGGGAACAATTACTTTTATTTCTTAGTCGTTGTAGTATAAATGAAGTTTGTGAGTACCTTCTCTAGAAAACTCTCACGAGGCTATAACTCGTCCACTAGGGAATTCCTAGGGGTTTAAGGCCTTATTGCATATGGTCAATGCAGTCGCCCTCAGTGAAATGAGACTAGTTAAAAATATATTTTTGGCCACTTATTTTAATTTCTCATATTTGCTTGAGGACAAGCAAAATGTTGTTTGAGGATGGTTTGATAAGAGCCCAAAACTGTAGTTTAAACCCTATAATAGTATTTCTATTTAGCCAATTATGTTATTAATAATATAGGTTTATCACTAATTACGTGCTTTTGAGTGTTTCAGGCTTCGAAGTTGAATAAATGTCAATTCTTTACTAATTAGGCGCTAAACGGAGCTAAAGTGATTGCTAGAAAAGTTCCATAAAGAAAGCCCAAGTTTAATGGAGAAAAAGCCCTTAAAAAGCCCAAGTCAATACTGTTAAGCGAAAGTCAAGCCGGATTATAGAGTTGAAGAAAAGTCAACAAAACTTCAAAAGGCCATATCTTTGGACTCAGGCCACAGAATTAGGCCCATTTTATATCAAAATCACCGGCTTAGAAAGCTCTTTTCAATTGTTCAGGTCTTGACTCGATCAGAGCAACATAAATTGGTGAAAATACGTACTACAGTAATACAACTAGAATTGAAAGTCTTGGATTTACCCAATTGGGTTATGGACTTGATTTATGGGTCCTTCATTCTTAAACCATCTCCCAATCCCCGCAACACCTAATAAATACCTCATGCTCAATTAGGAATATGTTAGTGGGATAGTAAGTGGCAGATGTGTTTGATCGACTTCAACTTCCTTGTGTGTCATTAAGATTGTAAGGTAAAGTGTGCCCACTGCACATTAGAGTAGCGAAACTTGAGCGGAAAAATTAGAGTGATTTTGTCTTGACATTTATGTGAGGACCTACTTAAGGACACTATTCCAAAGTTTCAGAAAAGGACCTATTAAAGCATTTCATAGTAGTACTCATTGTATATATGTTTATTCGTAGATGATTGATTATTATGCATATATTAGCTTAGGTTTCGACTTGATTATTCTGTATGCATTGCTAGTGAGATGTATAGATAATTGAAACATAAATAAGGAAACAGTAGTTCTATTTCTTAGTCGTTCTAGTATAGATGAAGTTTGTGAGTACCTTCACTGGAAAACTCTCACGAGGCTATAACTCGTCCACTAGGGAATTCCTAGTGGTTTAAGGTCTTGTTGCATTTGGTCAATGCAATCACACTCGGTGAAATGAGATTAGTTAGAACTCCATTTTTAGTCACTTATTCTAATTTCTCATATTTGCTTGAGGGCAAGCAAAATTTTGTTTGGGGGTGATTTGATAGGAGCCCAAAACTGTAGTTTTAACCTCTTAACAATAATACTTTTAGACCAATTATGTGAGTAATAAATAAGAGTTAATGCTGATTACGTGCTTTTATGTATTTCAGGCATTAGAGTTGAATATATGCAGAAATGCGCCCCTTTTGTGAGATAAAGGAGCAAGGGTTGGTTACTAAGAAGTTCTATGATAAAAGCCCAAGATTCAAGGTGAAAAAACCTTTTTAAAGCCCGGTCAAAGCTGAAAAATCAAAGTTAACACGGGCAAAACAACGCACAAAATTCAGCAGAACTTTCGAAGACCGTATTTTTGGACTCAGACCTCGGAATTAGGCCTACCTTACGTCAAAATGACCGGCTCAGAATGATCTTTCCAATGGTATAAGCCTTGACCTAATCAGAGGAGTAAAAGTGGATGAAAAGGCTGTTGAAGTCATTTCCAGTTGAAATCCCCTTTGTGAACTAAAGTAATGAGGTTTTGGGCTCGATTTTCCGGCCCAAAACATGGGTCCTCAGCCCATGGATGAATTTGTGGATCTTGTCTCCTCTATATCAAGAAACAAAAGCTTAGCTCTTAAGTTACTTAGTTTTTAATTAGTTTTACTTAGTCTAGATCCAATAGTTAGTTTTAGATCTAGTTAATTAGCATCAAATTAGTGTTTAGAACAAGATTTAGTTTTTAGAATCAATAATTAGTTTGTATTTCAAGTTTTAGTTTCTAATTCAATATTTGATTCATAGATTTAGTTTTTCTTAAATTTATAATTAGTTATTTATAATCTTAGTTCTACATTAGTTTTAATTTCAATTTTAATTCATGTTGATTCTTAGACTATTTGTTCTATTCATTTAATCAAGTTTAATTTAATTTAATTATGTCTTCCTATTATTGTTTATTGTCAATAAATCCAATGAAACTAGGCTAAAAACTCTATTAGAGGAGATTAAAGAAGCCATGTGAGGATGATTGCTTGTTATAATAGTTGTTATTTAGAATAGAATTTCAAGTTCATTATTATGAGTGTTTAGAGATAAACCTCATAATGATGAACTAGAGTTTAGAGACACCATCAAAGAGATTTGTGGTGAAGCTAAACTCTCATGCTAGTGGAACCTTGATTCGAGAGGACTTGGTATTCACTAGGGATCAATATTCGATTTGATGACTAACTAATTGCCAATCGAATTGCATGGTGGAATTTCCCTCCTCTATGTTCTTCCAATTCATTAAATTCACCTTTTAATTGCTTAGTTAAATTAGTTTAATTTATAATTAGTTTTACTTTAAATAAATCACAACACTACTCTCATTGTTCTCACCATTGTTTCCTTGTGTTTGATTAATTGAATTCACTTATGTCTTGCTAGTTTAGGAGTGGAACGATTTCGTACTCTATATATTCCATAAATCTATATGTGAGAGTAGGAAATAAATAATTGATACCGTAAGAATAAAGTTAGAGTAATCTAGTTGAGTTTTTATGGGTTATCACTTTTAAAGGATGCCATCTTTGATTTTAATTTTAACTGTAAACAAGCTTTTGAAACTTTAAAAGTCGCCTTAACTTCTGCACCCATTATACAGCCTCCCGATTGGTCTAAACCTTTCGAACTCATGTGTGATGCAAGTGATTATGTTGTTGGTGATGTCTTGGGTCAGAAACTAGATAATAAATCCACTGTTATTTATTATGCTAGTAAAACTTTAAATGATGCTCAAAGGAATTATACAACTACTGAAAAAAGATTCTTAGCTTTCATTTATGCTTTAGATAAGTTTCATCCTTATTTGGTTGGTTATAAGGCTCTAGTTTACACGGACCATGCAGCCCTTAGGTACCTCCTCGCAAAGAAGGATGCTAAGCAGAGATTAATCCGATGGATTCTTCTCCTGCAAGAGTTCACATTAGAAATAAAAGACAAAAGAGGGGTTGAAAACGTATTTGCCGACCACTTATCTAGACTTATAAATGATGATGATAGTGACTCTGAGTCCATACTTGACTTTTTTCCCGATGAATATGTATGCTATTTTTTCTTCACCATGGTATGTTGACATTGTGAATTATTTAGCGTCTGATACTATTCCTGCTGATTGGTCATGAAATGAACGCAAGAAGTTCTTGGCCAAAGTTAGGCTATACTACTGGGATGAGCCCTACCTTTTTAAGTATTGTGTGGATCAGATTATTCGTCATTGTATTCCCCAGTGGGAATATAATGAGGTTCTCTCATTCTGCCATGACAAAGAGTGCGGTGGCCATTTTAGTGGTATGAAAACAGCTGCTAAAATTCTTTAATGTGGGTTTTATTGGCCTACTCTTTTTAAAGATGCCCAAGTGTATTGCAAGACGTGTGTTCGTTGCCAACAACTTGGGCGAATCACGAAGCGTAATATGATGACATTAAATCCAATCATGGTGGTAGAAGTTTTTGACATATGGGGCATTGATTTCATGGGTCCTTTTTTGGGTTCCCACGGTTTTATATATATTCTAGTTACCGTGGACTACGTGTCTAAATGGATAGGGGCCATGGGTTGCCGTAGCAATGATCATAAGACAGCTGTGTTTTTTTGTTAAGGAATACATTTTCTATCGATTTGGCATTCCTAAAGCCATCATTAGTGATGGTGGAACACATTTTTGCAACAGAGTTGTTGCATCTCTAGTGAAAAAGTATGGGGTTATACATAAGTAGCAACTCCGTATCATCCACAAACTAGTGAACAAGTAAAAGTTTCTAATAGGGAAATCAAAAAGATCTTAGAAACAACTATAAATCCTGATAGGAAAGACTGCTTGAAGCATCTATCTGATGCCTTATGGGCATATAGGACTCCTTTCAAAACTCCTATAGGTATGTCTCCCTTTAGAATTTTATTTGGGAAACCTTGTCAATTGCCAGTTAAATTGGAGCACTGTGCTATGTGGGCTATAAAGCCTTAACTTCAATTTTGATGAGGCAGGTGTCAAGCGCAAGTTGCAATTGAATAAGCTTAAAGAAATTCGTAGTGATTCTTATGATCTAGCGAAGGATTATAAAGCTAACATGAAATGTGTTCATGATAAGCAAATCTTGTGCAAAGAGTTTGTGGTAGGTCAAAAGGTCTTGCTTTATGATAAGAGCCCAAAACTGTAGTTTTAACCCTGTAACAATCATACTTTTAGACCAATTATGTGAGTAATAATTAAGAGTTAACACTGATTATGTGTTTTTATGCATTTCAGGTTTCAAAGTCCATTATGTGCAGAAATGTGCCACTTTAGCAAGATAAAGGAGCAAAGGTCGGTTACTAAGGAGTTCCGTGATTAAAGGCCAAGATTCAAGAAGACAAAGCCTTTCTAAAGCCCGGTCAAAAGCTGAAAAGTCGACGCTGAAAGCGTAAAACAAAGACACAAGTCAGCAGAACTTCCGAAGGCCGTATCTTTGGACTCAGACCTCGGAATGGGGCCTACCTTATGTCAAACCGACCGGCTCGGAAAGAGCTTTCCAATGGTCTAAGCCTTGATCCAATCAGAGGAGCAAAAGTGGACGAAAAGTCTATTGAAGCCAACTGCAGCTGAAGAGGCCTTTTTGGACTGAAAGAATTGGGTTTTGGGCCTGATTCTCTGGCCCAAAACATGGCTCCAAGCCCATGCACGATTTTGGATTTGAAAGTATAAAAACCAAAGCTGAACTCTTTGTTAATAGTAGCTAGTTAGATCTAAAACTATATAGAACTCTAGATCTAGTTTTCAGTAGAGTAATTAAGTTTAAGTTCCATTTCCAATTCTTGTTTTAGATTAAGTCTTGAATCATTGTTCTTGATTGATTAGATAAATAAAATAGTTATTTTTATCAATTTCGATTTTGTCATTTCAATTTATAGATCTAATTTTAATTCTTGTTGATTATCATTTCGTAGTTTAAGTAGATTGAAACATTGTTAGTTAAATTAGTTAAGTTAGAATTTTAATATGATGTGTAGTTATAATTCAATGGGAAATGATGGGTTGATGACTCAAGGCTAAAACCTCCATTAGAGGGGTTGATGAAGCTTTGATGAAAACTTAGTGGTATAGTGTAGAAGCATTATAGAATCTATTCCACTCTAGAAGGTGGTGATTCGCCATGAGAATGGGTGGACGACCTCACATGCTAGTTAGTATTTGGTAGAAATGCCATGAACACTAGGGATTAGAACTCGAAATTCTTACCGTAAGAACGTAAGAATCGAGATACAAGAATCTATGCTAGGTTATTAAGTTGGATTCGAGGTGGATTCAATTCCCCTCTAATCCTTTATCTAGATTCAAAAACAATCATATTTTCATAGCATTCGTAGTTTAAATTCAACATAATCAATTTCATATTGTATCGTAGTATAACACCCTTCGTAAATCTCTCATTAGACTTAAGACCGATTAATTAGATTAGAAAACATTCCATGCTAGAGAACTAGGAGTGGAACGAATTTGTTACTCCACTCTATTTCGATAGAATTAAGAGTAGAAACTTTGATAAATATAGGCACATAACATAGTTTTAGTTTACTTACGTTTTGAGTTTCATTGTTCATTTCGTAGGTAAACTATTAATTTTATGTTTTATCAAATGGCGCCGCTGCCATCTTAGTTTCACTTTAGCATTGTTTTCATAGTATAATTAGTCATTTTTAAGTCCCATTAAACCCACCCACCCTTGTTTGATTCATACTGTGGTTGTCCGTTTCGCGTTGAAAGTTCAAGAAAAATATACACGGGCGACCGCCTTCTAAGCGAAAGCGCCTCGCCCAAAAGATCTGTAACACGAAGCGACCCCATGTGGAGCGACCGCCCTAAAACACTGTAACTTCAAGTTACACGGAGCGCGACCGCGCCCTAAGCTAAATTTTTCGGATTTCTACAGTTTTCTTTCGAACTTCGATTTTTTTAAGTTTTTCAGTGTTCTAACTTGTTATTTACACTGAACACGCGTAAACAAGACGCTATTCATAAGTGAAGCAAGGACGCTATTAGGTATTCCTTTCTTCCATACCTCGCATCTCCAGTTAGATGTTTATACTAAAATATCAAGATTGTTTGGAGTGTTGTCGTGTTTAGACTTAGACTTGCATGAGATTAAGATCTGGTCGGAGAAAAACACCGAACGTAATTAACCGTCAGCGTCAACAAACAAATCTATCGAGTATACCAATCACTACACCTCTAGCCACTATTCCACCAACCACACCGGACATAATGGCTGAAGAAAGAGAGACTCCTCTCTCCGACTTTTACAAAGCCTTGAGCGATAGCCCTAAATCTTGCATCGTTCTAGGGACCGATTGGGGATTTTGAATTCCCCAAACATATTTAATTTGTTACCCGTTTTCCATGGTTTAGATCATGAAAAACCTTATCAACACATCGTAGGATTGAACAAGTCCTTACAACATTCCATCATCCTACGGTTGATGCGGAACAAATTAAACCGAGGGTATTTCCCTTCACCTTAGCCGATAAAGGGCGTCTTGGTTAAGCGCCCAAAGCCTAACTCGTGGACTCGTGGGCTAAACTTGTTCAGCTGTTTATGGAACATTTTTACCCACCCCTAAAGATGGATGAGATGCTTTCCAAGATTCATTTTTTCCGACAAAATCCTCATGAATCATTTTCTGAGGCTTGGAATCGTTTCACCGATCTGCTTATAGAGTGTCCACACCATAACCTAGCAAAAGACACGTTAGTTCGTGCCTTTTTCAAAGGACTTCAACATCACCATAAAGAAGTCCTTGACATAATGAATGGGGATAGTTTCCTAAGTAAAGGAGCCTCGGAGGCTTACAAATTTTTAGAAGATCAAACTAAACGTAATAACAATTGGGGGGCGTAGTGATGATAGCCCCCGCTCTGTTAGTTCTTCTTCAACAGTTAAGGCCGCCGGTATGTTTGAGATGAAACCCGATCTAGAACTTAAAAATTTAATCGAATCTCTAACTAAAAAGGTTTAGGCTATTTACGTGCAACAAAAGCCCTATTCCGTCATGAATGTTAACTCCAACCCATGTAATGTCTGTTTGAGTCCCGAAAGCACCTCGAATCCTATTGTCCTCTCGCCTATGAACAACAACAATTAGAGCAAGACAATGTTTGCTCCATTAATAGCTATCCTATTCCTAATGCCCCATGGAGACAACATCCTAACTTTAGTTGGCGAAACAATCAACAAGTTTCACCTCCAGGGTTTAATAACCAAAATGTTAGGCAAGCAAACAACTATAATCAAGCTCCACCTAGGCAAGGGCAGGGGACAAAGTCGGGAAATTATAATAATTATAACAACCCAAAACCACGACAAGGTTTAGCACAAGGTCAGGGTAATTATAATAGGTTTTAATACCAATAGAGGTATCGTTCCGGTTAACAATAGTAACTATCACAACCCACCCATAAATAATCAACGTGAGATAGTTCCAGTCGCACCACCTGTGACTACTACACCATCACATCCGGATCGTATAGACGCCTTTATACAGGTTACCCAACAACTTTTCCAATCAATGACTCAATCAAACCAACAGATCTTACAATCCATAAATCAGGGCATACAACAGTTAGCCCAAGAGAAAGCCCAACCAAAAGGCGTGTTTCTAGGACAAGCGATACCAAACCCTAAAACAGCAAACACAGCCTTTGAGGTAAACGGTAATACTAGTACTGAAACTACAATCGTAGGTGACCTTAATGCCATCACCACTCTCCGCTCTGGAAGAGTGGTTGATAACAAAGTAACTATGCCTATAGTTACCCCATCAGTACTCCCTACACCGGATATCGAACTAGATACCGTAGTAGAAACTGAAGAGCCTACCACTGTAGAGGTACCAATTAAACAACAAACTAAGAAATAGAAAGCCAAGGTAACACATCAAGTCGAGCCATACGCTAAATATAGAGCGAAACCACCATTCCCTCAGAAGTTAGCCATGCTAACCAGGGATACAAACTTTGAGGAGATTAGGAACGTTTTCAAGAATCTAACGATAAACCTTCCTTTTCTCGAAGCTATTAAAAAGTTCCCTAACCACGCTAAGTTTCTTAAAGAGTTGTGCACTACTAGGCGTAAGACCAACATACCAAAAGACGTCTTTCTAACTGAACAGTTCCCAACTTTATCCGAAAATAATGGAATTGTTAAGTACAAGGACCCTGGTTGTCCTACTGTAAAATGCACCTTAGGAGATTCCCACACGACGACCGCTTTATTAGACCTGGGGGCGAGTGTTAACTTACTCCCGTATTACTTGTATAAACAAATAGGTCTACAGGAAATGCAAACTACAAAAATAACGTTGCAATTAGCGGACAGGTCAACTAAGTATCCTAAGGGTGTAGTGGAAAACATGCTTGTTAAGGTTCAGGATTTTTACTATCCTGCTGATTTTGTTATCCTCGATACAGAAGTCGCTAACGACTCTGTACCGATCATCTTAGGGTGCCCCTTCTTGGCAACTGCCAATGCACTTATAAATTGCCGCGATGGTAAGATGTCCTTATCTTTTGGCCATCCTACAGTTGAGGTAAATGTTTTTAAAATGATGAAACAGTTACCAGATTCGTCTATAGATGGGGAGGTTAGCATGATCGAGAGTTTAGCTCAAGATTATTTTAACAACACGTTTCCCGAAAACAATATGTACAAATTCCTTTCTTTTGGAATTTCAGATTTTGTAAATGACTCCTACTTAGAGGAAGTAAACACCATCCTTGAGTCCACACTAATTGTAGACCCTTCGGTTGCTCCATATACTGAGTATGAAGACTTGCTACCTAAGCAAGTATTCATTATGCAAAATGAGGACCCCGACGAAACATCTATTGATTTTCCTTCCACCCCAGTGCTTAAACCTTTTCCCCCGGAGTTAAAATATATTCAATTTGATCCGGATGGTAGTCATCCGGTAATTATATCTTCTCTGTTATCTAAGAATGAAGAGACACGTTTAATCCGGGTGATTAAGGAACATCGGTCGGCGATTGGTTGGTCCCTAGCCAACATTAAGGTAATTGACCCTAATGTTTGCACTCATCGTATCCATTTGGAGGATAACGCGAAGACTTCTTGTGAACCTCGCCCGCTTGAACCCCCGCCATGAAAGAGGTGGTTAGGGAAGAAGTCTTACGCTTACTCGATGCGGGTATCATATACCCAATCTCTGATAGCGAATGGGTAAGCCCCATTCATGTAGTTCCTAAGAAATCGGGAGTTACCATGGTTCGTAATGGAAATGGTGACTATGTTGTCACACAAGGTCCTATGAAATGGAGGATCTGTATAGATTATAGACGTTTAAATGCTATGACACGAAAGGATAACTTTCCTTTACCTTTTATAGATCAAATGCTCGAACGCCTAGCTGGTCATGCTTTTTATTGTTTTCTGGATGGCTACTCAGGCTATTTTCAGATTATTATTGATATTGATGACCAAGAAAAGACTACCTTCACATGTCCCTTTGGAACGTATGCCTATAAACGAATGCCTTTTGGCCTTTGTAATGCTCCTCGTACCTTCCAGCGGTGTATGCTTCATATATTTAGTGACATGGTAGAGCACTTTATGGAAGTTTTCATGGATGATTTTTCTATCTATGGAGACTCCTTCACAGACTATTTGTCTAACCTATCTAAGGTTTTGACACGGTGCAAAGAAAAGAGCCTCGTTTTAAACTGGGAAAAGTGTCATTTCATGGTGAAAAAGGGCATAGTACTAGGTCACATCGTATCTAGTGATGGCATAGAAGTAGATAAGGACAAACTAGATAATATAGTGATCCTACCTAAACCACGGACTGTCCATGATATTAGGGCCTTTCTAGGCCATGTAGGTTTTTATAGGCGGTTTATTAAAGACTTCTCGAAAATAGCTAGGCCTTTAACTAATCTGCTTTTGAAAGATGCAATCTTTGATTTTAATTTTAACGCATAATGGCTTTTGAAACTTTAAAAGTCGCCTCTAACCTCTCGCACCAATTATACTGACCTCCCGATTGGTCTAAACCTTTTGAACTCATGTGTGATGCTAGTGACTATGCGGTTGGTGCAGTCTTGGGACAAAAACTAGATAATAAGTCCCTTTGTTATTTATTATGCTAGTAAAACCTTAAACGATGCTCAACGGAATTATTCAACTACGAAAAAGAATTTTTAGCTGTCATTTATGCTTTAGATAAGTTTAGTCCTTATTTGGTTGGTTCTAAAACTTTAGTTTACGGACCATGCAGCCTTTTAAGTACCTTCTTGCAAAGAAGGATGCTAATGAGAGATTAATCCGATGGATCCTTTTCCGCAAGAGTTCACATTAGAAATAAAGGACAAAAGAGGGGTCGAAAACGTAGTTGTCGACCACTTATCTAGACTCACAAACGACGATCAGAGTGATTCTGAGTCCATACCGGACTCTTTTCCTGATGAGCATCTGTATGCGATTTTTTCAACACCATGGTATGCTGACATTGTAAATTATTTAGCGGCCGATGTTATGCCTTATAATTGGTCAAGAAATAAACGTAAGAAGTTCTTAGCCAGAGTTAAGTTATACTACTGGGATGAGCCATACCTTTTTAAGTATTGTGCGGATCATATTATTCGTCGTTGTATTCCCCAGTGGGAATATAATGAAGTCCTATCGTTCTGCAATGACAAAGAATGTGGTGGCCATTTTAGTGGGATGAAAACAGCCGCTAAAGTTCTTCAATGTGGATTTTATTGGCCTACCCTTTTTAAGGATGCCCAAGTGCATTGCAAGACGTGATTTCGTTGCCAACAACTTGGGCGAATCACGAAACGTAATATGATGCCATTAAATCCAATCTTGATAGTAGAAATTTTTGACGTTTGGGGCATTGATTTCATGGGTCCCTTCCCTGTTTCCCACGGTTTCATTTATATTCTAGTTGCCGTGGACTACGTGTCTAAATGGATAGAGGCCCTAGCTTGCCGTAGCAATGACCAAAAGACCGTTATATTTTTTATTAAATAATATATTTTCTGTCGGTTTGGCATTCCTAAAGCCATCATTAGTGATGGTGGAACATATTTTTGCAACAGAGTTGTTGCATCCCTAGTGAAAAAGTATGGAGTTACACACAAAGTAGCAACTCCTTATCATCCACAAACTAGCGGACAAGTAGAAGTTTATAATAGGGAAATCAAAAAGATTCTAGAAACAACTGTAAACCCTGATAGGAAAGACTGGTCGAAGCGTCTATCGGATGACTTATGGGCGTATAGAACTGCTTTCAAAACTCCTATAGGTATGTCTCCCTTTAGACTTGTATTTGGGAAACCATGTCATTTGCCTGTTGAATTAGAGCACCGTGCTCTGTGGGCTATAAAAAGCCTTAACTTCAATATTGATGAGGCAGGTGTCAAACGCAAATTGTAATTGAATGAGCTTGAAGAAATCCGTAGCGATTCTTACGATCTCGCGAAGGATTATAAAGCTAAAATGAAACGTGTTCGTGATAAGCAAATCTTGCGCAAAGAGTTTGTGGTCGGTCAAAAGGTCTTGCTTTACAACTCCCGCCTACATATTTTCCTGTGGAAACTAAAACCCGTTGGTCTGGTCCTTTTCTGGTTACTGAAGTCACCCCTTACGGGGAAATCACCTTGGTAAATCCCAAGGACAACAATACCTTTCAAGTCAATGGCCAACGGTTAAAACATTTTCACGAGCTATTGTCCCCTGATGTGGAGGAAGTCCTGTTACAGGACCCTGTCTATGAGGACTGACCTTTGTTGGGGTGTACTTCCTTTCATTTTCATATATTGGTAAGTGCACCATTCAGGTAATTGGGCCCTCCCTATGGAGTGTGTGGCTGTAAGTACCGAATCCTACGTCCACGGTTAACATAATTCACGTTTTCCACTATTGCATGTTTTCTCAGTTTTTGAGTCATGTTTCTCTATGGTGTGATTTATGTCTATTGCTTTTCATTTTTCTTATATTAAATCTTATTCATTAAATGTAAAAAATATCAAAACCATAAACATAGTAATCTAGGAAGTCTTGGGAATCTGACTTTAAAAGACCCATATTTTAAAACAAATTTTCAAACTTCGTTGCCAAAAATTTGTTTGGGGGTGGGGTGTTCATTTTTCCGTCCTTGATTGCTCAACTTTTCATTTGTATTGCTTAGGCCGTTTAATCATATTTTGATTCTGGTTGACATTATCTATGAATTTAGATTTCATTCGTTCGTATAACTTACGTCATGCACGCACATCGAGGCGTTTCCCCATCTTCTTATATGTCACCCGCGATTAGAACAACGTGTTTTATGGATCATTGGATTGGAAATTCTCTCCTGATCGTTTACATATCTCATTCAAAAAAATCAGACAGGTAACGAATCTGCGATTTTAGTTTGAAGTTGTGCGAAAAATCATAAAATTTCGGAAACACGATTTGGGCTTGGGCTCCAAAGCACGCACGTGCGTCTCCTTCCTCCAAATCGAAAACAGAATTGTGAGTTCTTCACTTCGGCCATTAACAAATCTTTACAAACCCTAAAAAAAAAAAAAAACCTAACTACACCCACGCCAACAGTTTAAAACAAATTCAAATCTTCTCCAAACCTCTCCCACCACCATCTCCAACAATTTCAACCACCGAAAACATCAAAAAAATCCAAGAATCCGAACTGCCACCACCATTGTTATTTTTAGTGAGTTTGTTTTTAAAACCTTTCCCCACCTTATTCAAACCCACAAATCCTTTCAAAACTTCAATGGCTTCAAAGCGGAGAATTTTGCCAGAACAAGAATTTATGCCCTTCCACTTTTAACCGTTTTATAGTAAGGAGATGATTAGTAGGGATTGGAACCATTTGTGGTATACGACGAATGATTTTTATCATGAAGATTTGGTCCAACAATTTTATAGGACGAGGGAGTTGGTTGGGAATAAAATTTTTGTGAAGGTGAATAAAGTAAGGAGAGAAGTGGATAGAAATTTGTTGGCTCGTATCTTCGGCATGGAAGAAGGACGCACTCTAGTAGCCACAGTGCAGGAATCCCAATTTACTAGGATAAAGGCTTTGATGAACGAAACGGTATTGGAGGGTAACTACAATGCGAGCTCGCATTGTGTTCACCAGTCCTATCTGCGAACCAACCAACTGGCTGTCACTCATTGGATTGGGAGGAATGTCATTGGAAAGGAGAAAGTCAGTGACATCAGCCTGAATTGTCTCCACGTGTTTTGGATACTCTAGACGAGAGAGTATGATTTCTGTATCCTCGAGTTTTTGATTACTATGATTAGAGGATTCGGGAAGAGTATTGCACCTCTCCCTGTTTTGATAACGAAGATCATGATGACCTTGAGAGCGACTCCGAAGTCTGATCCGATTTATGTGAAGAGGCACCATAATCCTACTATTTATACAGAGTGTATCCAAAAGACATGGGGGTTGCCTGAAAAGAGGGTAGTTGAAGAGGATGAGTCGGAGGATGATGAGGACACGACATGTTTTGATGTCGATGCCTTGGAGAGGTGTTCGTCTAATACATAACGCATGTCAGTGCTTCATCGTGGCATGCATTCTCTCAACACTATTTGTGGAGATCTCCGGACTCGGCAAGCTGCCATCCATCGTAACTATGAGACTCGCGCCCAGTGTGAGGATGAGTGTTGGGAGGAGATGAAGGCCGAGATGGAAGCTCAATGAAAGTTTCGTGAAGATATGCGTGAACGCTTCCCACCACATGAGGGTTCTTCTGAGGAGGAGGCGTCTGTGAGGCACGAGCGTCGTCGCCGCAGGACGGATGGCTCTGGCCCATCGGGAGCTCAGGAGTCATCTCCTTCTCATGTGCCATCGACTACCAACAACGCGTTATTTGTTGATATTATGAGTTAATGTTGTTTTTATTTGTTTTTATTTAGTTCGGATGTTAATTTTTGAATTCTGTAGTTAAATTTGAATTAAATAGTTAAATGTTGTTTGAATTTCAATTTTAATATAATGTGGTTCTTTTCAAATTGTGCATTATTTTTATTGTTAATCCCACCTTCCCAAATTGTTTGGGGGTGATATTATTTATTCTGGCATAATTTTTATATGAACCTCAATTTTAGAAGTTGTTTTGGAGTGATTGTCGAGAATATTGCCGATATTGGCATACCTATGATTAGATGTTGTGGTAGGAGAAGTTACTATTCTAAATTCAATCTAAAAGATATTAGGGTTGTTTTAGAATCAAGAATATGGGTTGTTTCCATTTTCGGTTTTGGAAATTTTTTGTTTCCGGCAATTACCTTAAAATTGTTTGACAACTTCCCGATTCATTTTGAAAACTCAAAACTTATATAAACTTCATTCATTCTCCACACAAAACTCACATCTCTCACTTTCATCTCCCACCTTTCACTCCCAAGTTTTCCTTCTTTTCCTTCTCACTTCAGCACTCAAGCAGCTCATAGCGCGCCTGCGCCTCAGTGGAGCGCCACCCGCGCCCAAAACACTGTAAGTCCAGTTTTCCCTTGAGTGTGACCGTGCTCTCCCAAGACCAAACCTGAGCACAACCCGTGCCCAAAACACTGTGAGTCCAAATTCTCCGGAGCGCGACCAATACATATACAAGGCTTAGGTTGAGCCCACCCCGCGCCCTGACCCCCGTAGACAAGAAAAATTCCAATTTTTCAGGGGTTGTTCCAGGATCGTTCCAGCTGTTCTAGAGAGTAGTTTTATGATAACATCACCTATAGTCATACCGGAGTAGTCTTTCGAAGACTTGCAGTTGGGATGGCGGCATCTACTAGTAAGTGAAGACGACTCGTATTCACCTCAGCTTACTGAATATTTTTACAATAATGTTAGTTTCTATTGTAACCAGGATGGAGAACAAGAATTCTCTGTCATGGTTGATGACACACCACTAGAATTCAATAAGTATTTGGTAGCGTTAGTTTCAGGAATACCAATACCTGATCCTATTCACACGTGGGGATATATAACCGATAATACATACCTTTATGACTATACATATTTCCATGAGTATTATGGGGGAGGGTTGTTTCGTATAATAGACCAAGGGCATTATAACATAGCCCTTGGTAGTCTGTCCCTCAATGTAGGCACCACCATGTTAATCATCCTGATGAATATTTTAGGGGATTGGTAGTTTACTTCTGCAAATAGTACCGCTGGTGACGTTTTCCTTGCTTTAGCTAAGGGACATCACCGATATGACATTCCCCGAGAATTAATGGCTAGTCTTAAGAGAGCCCAAAGCATGAGGCATAACTATCTTCTTATGCCTGTTTTGCTTTGTCATATCATGCGCAGTTGTCTACCTGAATTCTGTACCCAGTTCATGGATTGGAAAAGAGCTGAAGTCATGAGACCCACCAATTGGGTGGTTCGTTCATTACTAGTTATGACTTTGCCGGGATGGCAGGTGCAGCCTCATTTGGTTGCCCCTTACACCCCATCAGACATAGTAACACTCGATAGGTTAGCACACGTTGATGACATACGACGGCGGGCTTGGCAAGTTATCATGGCGTGGCAGGATGCGAAGGAACCTCATCTCTTTGGAGAGGAAGATGAGGAGGAGGATGACGATTAAGCGGGAGGTAAGGTAAGTTTTTAGTCTCAGTTAGTGTCTGCTTATGTCCCAAGCAATTTAATTCTTATTAACCCCATAACGGGTGGAACTCCTATAGAATTGCATCAATTTTTATTTTCTATATTAGTATGTTTAACCTTGTTTTGCAAATGTTCTAGAATTTCACGCGTTTCCATGGTATTTCTCTACCATTTTTATTTAAATACTTTTAGGACAAAGCATGCTTCTTGTTTGGGGGATAGAAACACGTGTAATTAAGGCATCTGTTAGGATATAGATATGTATAATATGCACTTGTTTTCTAGTAAAAATTCAAAAATTTCAAAAATATAAATAAAAAGTTATGTTATACACTTAGGAATATTGGTATTATTTTCTTTCTCTATGTTCTAAATAATCTAGAAGTCTCACGTAGCTTTTGCATTAAAATAATTTTGAGAAACTTAGGTTAATATGTAGGTAATAATCTTTGCATCTATCTATAAATATATTACATGAGTATCTATGATTATTTGGCAGTAAGTTTCTGAAATCTAGGCTAGAGTACTTATTCAACAAATCCTGTGAGAATATAGCCTAAAGCCTTATATATATGAGTGAAACATTTGAGAAATAACATAAGGGAGAAGTAAAATCTGGATAGAGAAATCACACGTCCACTTGCTTGATCATTATACCATATCCCAAGCGAGAATGTAGGCCCTCTTTGGATCGATATAGCTAGAAATTCAAACCTTATGAAATTATTTTCCGCTAGTTGCCCTTCTGAGCCTTTCTTTTGCCTTTCATAAACCGTAAATCCTTTACCTTGTTACAAAAAGAAAACAAAATAAAAAAAATCAGCTTACCCATTCTTTGAATGAGTCTGAGAATATAGATGAAGAATAAAAAAGAGAAAGACCTTTGAAATCAAGAAATTGTTAGTCGCTTCAAATAAGAAAAGAAAGTTTCCATCCAAATAAAAAAATAATAATAATAATTAAACAAATAAAAAAAAAAAAAAATAGTTAGAACTCCAAAAATAGAATCAAAGGAGTCAAAAGCCAAAGAAAAAGAAAAATATGGCTAAGGATGGAAACAATGTGTAGAAGCAAAAGTAAAAAACAAGGTTTTCTCTAGTTACATAATATGAAGACTCTATTATCTCAGACTTGTCCTTTTTGAATATCCATTTCCTTCATTCTGAAACCATCTCCTAATCCCCGTAACACCTAATAAAGACCTCTAGCTCAATTAGGAATAGGTTAGTGTGATAGTAAGTAGCAGATGTATTTGATCGACTCCGACTTCCTTGTTTGTCATTGAGATTGTAAGGTAAAGTGTGCCCACTGCACACTGGAGTAGGGAAACTTGAGCGGAATAATCAGAGTATTTTTGTTTTGACATTTATGTGAGGACCTACTTAAGTACGTTGTTCCGAGTTTTCAGAAACGGACATGCTAGTGCATTTCATAGTATTACTCATTGTATATATGTTTATTCGTAGATGATTGATTATTATGCATATATTAGCTTAGGTTTCGACTTGATTATTCTGTATTTATTGCTAGTGAGATTTATAGATAGTTAAGGCATAAATAAGAAAACAATAGTTTTATTTCTTAGTTGTTGTAGTATAGATGAAGTTTGTGAGTACCTTCACTGGAAAACTCTCATGAGGCTATAACTCGTCCACTAGGGAATTCCTAGTGGTTTAAGGCCTTGTTGCATATGGTCAATGCAATCGCACTCGGCAAAATGAGAGTAGTTAGAACTCCATTTTTGGTCACTTATTCTAATTTCTCATATTTGCTTGAGGACAAGCAAAATGCTGTTTGGGGGTGGTTTGATAAGAGCCCAAAACTGTAGTTTTAACCCCTTAACAATAATACTTTTAGACTAATTATGCGAGTAATAAAAAATAGTTAATGCTAATTACGTGCTTTTATGTATTTCAGGCATTGAAGTCAATTATGCGCATAAATGTGTCACTTTGGCGAGATAAATGAGCAAGGGTTGGTTACTAAGAAGTTCTGTGATTAAAGGCCAAGATTCAAGGAGAAAAAGCCTTTGTAAAGCCCGGTTAAAGCTGAAAAGTCAAAGTCAATGCGGGTAGAAACAACACACAAAAGTCACAGAACTTCCGAAGACCGTATCTTTGGGCTCAAACCTCAGAATTGGGCCTTCCTTATGTTAAAACGACCGGCTTGGAAGGAGCTTTCCAATGGTCTAAGCGTTGACCCAATCAGAGAAGCAAAAGTGGACAAAAAGTCTGTTGAAGAAAAATCCAACTGAAAAGGCCTTTGTAGACTGAAGAATTTGGGTTTTGGGCTTGATTTTCCAACCCAAAACCTAGCTCCACAGCCCATGCACGAAAATGTGGATCTTGTCTCCTCCATTCCAAGACACAAGAATTAACTCTTAAGCAATCATTGGTTTAGGTAGCAAGTAACCATTAGAGAATAATTCTAGATCTAGTTTTACATTCAATTAATTTGTTTTTATTACCTTGTTTTAATTTAGATTATTGAATCATTGTTATTCCTTCATTAGATTAATAAATGTAGTTAGTTATTCATGATTTCAGTTTTGGTTTATTAAATTACTTAGATCTAAATTCAGTTTTAGTTGTTAATCATTTCTTAGTTGTTAATTTAGATTTGAATTCTTGATTAGATCAATATAGTAAAGTTATAATCTTGATATCATGTCTTGTTTAAATTCAATTGGAAATGATAACATAATGATTCTAGGCTAAACCTCTGTTAGAGGGGGTTGAAGAAGCCTTGATGAAGCTTGATCTTTGTTAACTTAGAAATCGTCGTGATTTTCCATTCCATTCTAGAAAATGATTAGTTCACCATGAGAATGGGTTTGATTGTTTCACATGCTAGATGTTAGTTGGTATAGATTACCATGAACAACTAGGGATTAGGAAGAACCAATTGTTATGGGAAAGCAGTTCAATTCGGATTACGACGATTCTTCGTTATTAAATTAAGTTGAGATAAGGTGGAATCAATCCCCCCTAATTCTTTATCTAGTATCAATTTCGTATTCCATAGTCGTATTAAATCATATCTTGTTAGTATAATTTGCATCGTAGTATAATTTCGTAAAACTCTCATTAACTTTGGATAGATTGATAATCTTAGGAAGCACGAATTCTAAAGAACTAGGAGTAGAATGAATCTTTTACTCCAACTCTATTTCTATAGAATCAAGAGTAGAAAATCTTTGATAATTAGAAATAGTTTAGTCGTAGTTTTACTTACGTTTAAGTTTCATCATTTATGTGTAGGAAAAACTAGTTCATTTTACTTTTATCAAAGTTGGACTCTTAAAGAAGTCAATTTGTAATAGGAAACAAACTACAATTTGGGATGTTTCTAGAACTCATTGTAACCCCTATAAATAGAGGATCTAAGTTCCTCATGAAACTGGCCAATTCACTTACATTCTTATCTCCAGAACTTGAGGCAGAGAGAGATTAATAATAAAAGATTTGGTTTTAACTAGTCGAGTCTTAATAAATTAGTCTTTCTAGTCTTATGTTCTTCGACTCTTCTTCTTCTCGTTCTTCTCGTTCTTCCTTCTTTATGGAAGGCTAATCTTCTCCTTCAAGGGAGGAGATGAAGCCGGTGTGTAGGGTTTGATGATTCTTCTAGTTCATGGTGCTCTCCAATCAGGTTAGTTCTTTATGTTTTTAGTTATTCGTTCCATTGCCCACACCAGGGGATGGAAGTATAGAATAGGGTTTATGTTTTGCAATATTAATATCATGCTAGTGTTATGTATTTTTCTTCTAGTAGTGTAGTTCTTTAGATTTAGGGAAGTATTCTTTGTGTTGCCCTAGAAGGGGTAGCTCAGGGAGTGACTGCCTAGGGAAAGTATTCTTTGTGTTTGCCTTAAGTGGCGATTCATTGAATGGCCGCCCTATTAGGAAGTACTCCTTGATGTTGATCTCGGTAATACATTGAATGACTATTCGAGCTTACATAAAAGGAAAGAAGATATTAATAGTATAAACATAGGAACAACATTAACTAGAGTTATTCGTCAATGATGTTTTGTCCAAGAGGGTATCGGCACTCGCTCGATTGCCTAATTGTAGTATGCATGTGAGAACAACCATGAAACAAAAGACCACAGATAAAAAATAACGGTGGATTCTAATCTCTTGAGTTTTCTCTCCTATAAATTCTCAATAGTTTAATTAGTTTAGTTTAGTTTAGCATTAGAATCTAAAATCTCTACAATCATAGTTTTTAATCCCTCAAACCCCCTTTCTAGTCCTGACCTTCACATAACATACATTTAAAAGTGGAACGATATCCTACTAATCCTTTACTTATTGAGGGATAATTAGGTTTTGATACGCTTCTATTTTGTTTAACGACTATCATCTATTTACATCATCCATATACCATCTCATACACACAAAAGGAGCGTGTGTCAAATGGCACCACTGCCGGGGATATAATTAATTAATTGTAGTCCTAGGAGCGCGTGTCAAATGGCGCCGCTGCCAGTTTAAATTGTTTATATTTAACGTTTTCTTTCAAGATTAGAACTTTGGATCTTGAGGTATTTTTAGCCGCATCATCCATCCTTTTGAGAAAGAGAGAAGCTTGAAGGACATCTCAAAGACAAGATCTACCATCCAGGTTAGTCGAATCTTCATTCTTTTTATTTTATTCATAGTTTAAGTGCATCATAGTTTAGTTTTCTTGTTTTCTAGTATAATTATATTTAGGACCTTTTCAACAATTGAAGTTGCAAGCCAACACAATAAAACATCAAACTCTAGTGGTTTTTGTCTGAATCTTGACAAACAGACTATCGTCAGTGGGCCTTGGTATTTAAGCAATCCAAATGACTCACCATAACCTTAGAAGAGACATCTTTAGACCACGGGTGAGATACTAGCTGCAAAGCCCAACCTAATTGAAAGAAAGTAGTTTTATTTTTTATTTTATTTTTATTTTTAAAAAAAAGTCCAAAAAATTTGTATAATTGCATTTTAGTATAATTTAGAATAGTTGCATATTAGTTTAATTGCATTCAAGCATAGTAGAATAGTTTTTCGTCATTTTTGCATAGCATTTTCTAGTGTATGCCCCGTCGTCCTAATTGTTGTCCAGTAAGAACACAACAGTGGACAAAGTTCAACAACCGACTCACAAGAATACTAGACGAGATTGATACAATGGTCGCACTCAATAATGGAGGTGTTGTGGACCCGAATAATCCTGAAGCTATCACACCCATGCATGCACAACAGAGGAAGAAGCTGAGCGATTTCTATTCACCAATCATTGGAGACCCACCCAGTAGTATTAATTTTCTAGAGACAGAAGCCAATCAGTTTGAGCTTAGAGCATCAATCATTTCTATGCTTCCAAAGTTGAATGGTTCAGTCAATGTTCAACCTTATGTTCACATGAACAAGTTTCTATTAGTCCTCAGAACTTTTAAAAATCAAAATGTTAATGAAGAGAGTATCAAGATCATTCTGTTCCCACTCTCACTTGAAGGTAAAGCATCTGAATGGTTATCTGCTCAACCGATCAATTCCATTGATTCCTGGGAGAAGTTAAGAACGAAGTTTATGAACAAGTTTTACCCACCCCAGAAGACTAATGCCATGCAACAAGTTATCAACAATTTCAAAGGGAAAGCGACTGAAGAATATCATTATAGTTGGGAGCGATTCAATAATCTGTTAGTCTCGTGTCCAAATCATGGATACGACAAGAACACACTGGCTTATTTTTTCTATCAAGGACTCTCGATGATGAACAAGCAGATGATACAGTCAATGCACAAATGCAAGTTTGCATCAATTGATGGAGAGGAAGCTTACAAATTTCTTGAGAATTTAGCTGAAGAAACACAATAGTGGACTACTAGCAACGAGGATGTAGCTAGAATGGAGGGGGAGCCAAAACAATTTGGTTACCAAGCATATAAACAATCAGATTAAGAACTGAAGTCTATATTGGCCAGCCTGGCCACCAGCATTGAAACTCTGAGTAAGAAATTCAACCAGTTCTCCATAAATCCCTCCAAGATTAACAAGTCTCAAGCTAAATCTCTCCCAGTCATGCAAGCTAGACGATACTGTAAAGTCTGTTCGGACACTTCCCATGCAACTCTGGAATGTTCTGGTTACTATCAGCATGCATCAGTTGGAGAGTACAATATGAACTCATTTCAGAGGCCCAACCAAGATGTTAATAAATTTCAAGGAAATTATTGGAGACAGAACGCTGGACCACCAGGTTCTTAAGATCAAAGTTATATTCCATAGACAAGTCAAGCTTCATAGTTGGTTCCTCAACAACAATTATACTCTCAGCAGAATTCTAATAAAAGTGGAGAGTTAGTGCCTAATCCTATGAGAAATTATGCCGAACCTGCTAACCTGGAGAATGCTATTACTTTTCTACCACAAAAAAAATTAGAAGTTTGAAACTGTTCTAAAGCTTATTGCACAGTGTCAGCTCATTCTCCAGCAATCTTAGGCAAGTCAATATTCTAAAATGGAGTCCCTAGAGGCTAAGGTTGACCAAATCACTATTGCTTTGTCTGTAAAGACACAAGCCACTCAACCTAGCTTATTGGAACCAATATTGAGGAGTGAAGATGTATGCCACATTGGGACAACTTCTAGTACTGATCACCTCCATGATCATGTTAGCTTAGTTACTACTCTCAGATCAGGATTGAAGATAGACAACAACGTTGACTCACCTTCTCATGATGACATTGCTACAGAGCAATCGGTCAAGATTTCAAATGAAGTTCGAAAGGATGTAGGAGAAATCCTTTGCACTCCCAATTGTCAAGATAACCAACATAAGATATACAAGAATGCCAAAGAGAAAGAAGAGCAGATACATGCTGATGTGTTTGTACCAAAGGACAAGCAATTTTTAGAGATGAAGGAGGCATTTGGGAAAGATAAAATCAATATCCCCTTTCTCATACATCCATCAAGCAGTTGCCATCATATGCCAAATTCTTGAAGGATGCATGTAACATAAAGAGAAGTACTCATGTTCCAAAGCGAGCATTTCTAGCAGGACAAACAAAATCTGTTTATCCATTAGCAAGCTCCAGTCAAGCTCAAAGATCTAGGAAGTCCTACAATATTATGCAAGATATGAGAAAAATTCATAGGTAATGCTCTTTTAGACCTTGATGCTAGTGTTAATCTTTTGCCATATCATGTGTACCAAGTGTTGGGCCTGGAGAACCTAAAGCCTACAAAAGTCAAATTGAAGTTGGTTGACCTATCTACCAAGATTTCCAGAGGCATAGTTGAGGATGTTCTAGTTCAAGTAGCCAATTTCTACTATCTAGTGGATTTCATTGTGATAAACACCCAGGAAGCCTTTGATAAAATGCCAATTATTTTAGGCTGACCTTTCCTCGCTACCGCAAAAGCTTTGATAAATTGTCATAACGGTGAAATGAGGATCAACTTTGGTAAATTGTCCATGGACATAAATATCTTTCATCTGTTGCATAAGGATTGTGATGACGCCAAAAGTGAAGAGGTGTACTTCGTTGATAGCATGATACAAGAATTCTTCCCATTCAAAGATACAATTAAGAGTGCTCAATCTACAGAAAACTGTGATAAACCTGAGAACCCCACCATAGAGGCATTGCTAGCCATGTTCTTGGAATCTATGTAGAAAATTCAGGATTTAAGTGAGCAGAATGGAAAATTAACAGAGAGAGTATCATATCTTGAGAAGATGAACTCTACATTTCAGGATGAACAACAGACTTCTGCCAAGAAAAATCAGTTGCTAGAGAATCAGCTTAAAGAAGCTTTGGAAAAACAACATAATCTAGAAACTGAAATGAGTCTTCTAAAGCAAAAAGTGGACCATATTGATAAGAAGCATTGCACTGTTGAATCCTCTTCTACACCATCATTGTCTAAATGAGAGAAGTATGTGAACCAGTCTACCGCCCACCTTGAGCGTAGTCAGCCAGACATCCATTATCATTACTGTGGTGGTAAAGGGCACATCAAATACTATTGTGTTGTTAGAAAGAAAGATTTTTGTCAATCTTCTACACAGAGGAACCACAAGACCTATCACATAATCATCATACCTGAAATAGTTCAAGGAAGAGAAGCAACTTTACCAGCAATCTTTCCAGCATATCAAGGAGTATTTTTGATGACCCACAAGGTAAGACCTCCTCGTCCTCCATACATTCATCAGATTTGGGTAAGAAAATCTGATCTCCTCACTCCAAATTGATAATGCACAATATAATATATAGTCTTAGGGATCTGACTTAAAAAAACCTAAAAAAAAATTAAAATAATAATAATAATAAATTAACAAAAAAAAATCTTGGTAAAAGGAAATGTTCTTATTTTTGGGATTAATTTTGATTTGGACTAATTATACATGATTTTCTCTATTTTTGTGAGCTTAACCTTTATTTGACAGAGAAAGAATCATGTAATGATATTCTGCATCAATGGTAACATCTTCTATTTTTCTCATTCATTTCATTTACTTAATTTATATACATTGATGACAATGCATATGTTAAGTTGGGGGAGGGTGTACTTGAGAAATGAATTTCAAATATTAGTTTTCAAAACAAAAATCTTTTTGCTTTCTTTTATATCATTAGCATGAGAAAAATGAATTTTAATGATGAGTCTAGGATATAGATTCTATACTGCTTAGTGTTGAGTTTGATCGATAGTTGATAACATTGATTTCATTACCGGTTAGACTATTTATTATGCTCGGACATAGTTCTTGTTGATAGAATTCTTTATCAAGGCACCACCATAGTACTTGGTCAGTTTTGTGTACTTTTGCTAGAAGAGAGATTTAACCCCTAGTAAATTGGAAGTAGATTTTTTAAACTTAGCCCGTGAGACTTGAGCTTTATACCCATTCTTTGGAGAGTTTTTACGAAATCTCCGAGTCTTAGTGACTCAACATCTTTTAGTTCTTTATGTCGTTGTAATATAGTCTCATTATTCGTTGATTTGGTTAATCACGAAGTGACATCAACTGGGGAGATAGTCATTAAGTCTTGTAGTCTATCCGAAACAGAGTATCATACTGATAAGTCAAGTAGTGAACCCATTCAGCCTTTATACCACCTAGTAGAACTATCATGTTAAACCCTTTTGAGCCTTACAGTAAGCCATTTTCTTTCAAAAATTTACCCTTTACCCAACTCTAGACAGGGAATATAGCCAAAATCTTTATCAGCCATACCCATATATATATTTCTGAGAATATGAGAGGCACAAGGAGGAAGAAAGAGCACAAAAAGAAGATTACAAGGAAATATTAGAGAGATACAATGAAGACCATGATAAGAGCCCAAAATTGTAGTTTTAACCCCTTAACAATATTACTTTTAGACTAATTATGTGATTAATAAGTAAGAGTTAGTACTGTTATCGTGTTCTTTTGTATTTCAGGCATTGGAGTCGAATATGTGCAGAAATGCATCCCTTTTATGAGATAACGGAGCAAAGGTTGGTTGCTAAGAAGTTCTATGATTAAAGGCCAAGATTCAAAGAGAAAAAGCCTTTTTCAATCCCAATCAAAGCTGAAAAGTCAAAGTCAACGCAGGCAGAAATAGCGCACAAAAGTCAGCAGAACTTCCAAAGGCCGTATCTTTGGACTCAAACCTCAGAATTAGGCCTACTTATGTCAAAACGATCGGCACAGAAAGAGCTTTCTAATGGTCTAAGCCTTGACCTAATCAGAGAAGCAGAAGTGGATGAAAAGGGCTGTTGAAGTCATTTCCTGTTGAAAAGCCCTTTGTGGACTGAAGTACTGAGGTTTTGGGCTCGATTTTCCGGCCCAAAACATGGCTCCAAGCCCATGCACGGAATTGTGGATTTGGTCTCTTCTATATCAACATACACAAACTTAGCTCTTAAGCTACCTAGTTCTAGATCAGAAAATTAGTTTTAAAGTTAGTTTTTACGTAGTTATAATAGATAATTAGTTGTTACATTCAATTAATTAGTTTAGAGCAAAGAAATGAGTTTTATTTAGAATTAGATTTAGTTTATAATAAAAAATTAGTTTTTCATTTCAACTTAGTTTTATGATTCAATTCTTATTTAGTTTTAGTTTTCTTAAATTCATAATTAGTTTGTCTTACTTTGATAATTAGTTATTCATAATCTTAGTTCTAAATGAGTTTTAAATTCAGTTTTAATTCATTTTGAATCTTAGACTATTGTTAAATTAGATCAATAAAGTTAATTACTTATTTAATAATGACTAGTTTTGATTGTTCTTATTTTAGAACTGATAGTATAATGATTCAAGACTAAAACCTCCAATAAAGGGGTTTGAGGATGCCCTGATGAAACTTGATTGTTGTTAGCGTAGAATTATTTGTAATAATCTATTCCATTCTAGAAAGTAATTAGTTCACCATGAGAATGGGTTTGATTGTTTCACATGCTAGTTGTTAGTTGGTAGAGATTACCATGAACAATTGGGGATTAGAAAAACCTAATTGCTATGCGAAAGCATTGCAATTCGGATTACGACAATTTCTCACTAGTTGATTAAGTTGAATCAAGGTGGAATCAAATTCCTCTAATTCCTCCTCATATTGTCAATTTAGTATTAAATTGTTGTCATTTCATTTATTGCATCTTGATTAGTTGAATTACCATCGTAGTTAATTTCAAATCCATTACTCTCACGACTTTGTTAGCTTACACGAACTAGGAGACGTTACACCTAAACAAATTAGGAGTGGAATGAATTCTCTACTCTAAACATATTGCATTGATAACAAGAGTAGATAACTTTGATATATAAGCAAGGAAATAGTTCTAGTTTTACTTACGTTTTAGTTTCATCGCTTATTCATAGGTAAAACTAGGTTTTACCTTTTATCAAATGGCGCCGCTGCCGAGGTAGTTGTGTTTAGTTTCATTTTCTTTAGTAGTGATGATCCAACAAAAGTCCCATTAAACCTACCCACCCTTGTTTGGTTATAACTGTGATCGTTTGGTTCAAAAACTAAAAAAATTTCACAGAAATAGCCTGAACGCACCCCGCGCCCTATATAGGTTACTTCTGGGCGCACCTAGCGCTGAAGTGCCTGGACACATTTTATGGCACGAGCGCGACCCACGCCCTACCATAGCAAATTTGGAGCACGCCTAGCACTAAAGCACTTGGAACTTGAGTTATACAGGAGCGCGACCCGTACCCTACCAAGGCCATTTATGAGCGCGACCCGTGCCCTCTTCTAAACAACCCGATTTCCACAGGTTAGTACAAACTACCATTTTCTTCAAGTTATTCAGTGTTTCTGACTTGTTAAATACACTGAGCTAGTGTAAACAAGACGTTATTCATAAGCGAAGCAAGGAGGCATTCAGGTACTTCTTTCTTCCACTCCTCGCATCTCCTGTTAGAGGATTTATACTAGCATATCAGGGTTGTTTTGACTGTTGTCATATTTCTTTAATATTGGACTTAGCCTTGCATGAGATTAAGGTCAGGTAGAGAAAAAATGATTAACGTAATCTATCTAGTATACCACACACTACACCTGAAATAATGGCTAAAGAAAGAGAGTCTCCTCTCTCTGAATTTTACAAAGCCTTGAACGATAGCCCAAAATCTTGTATCGTTCTTGCAGACCCAGTGGGGGATTTCTGATTCCCCCAAATATATTTAATTTGTTACCCGTTTTTCATGGGTTCCCCTTATCAGCATATGCGTAGGATTGAACAAGTCCTTACCACATTCCATCATCCTACGGTTGGTGCAGAACAAATTGAACTGAGGGTGTTTCCTTTCACCCTTGCCGACAAGGCGGCGACTTGGTTAACTGCCCAAATGCCAAATTCTGTGGACTCATGGGCCAAACTTGTTCAACTATTTATGGAACATTTTTACCCACCACTGTAGACAGATGAAATGCTTGCTTTCCAAGATTCATTTTTTTCGACAGAATCCTCATGAATCCTTTTTAGAGGCTTGGAATCGTTTCACTGACCTGCTTATAGAGTGTCCACATCATAACCTTGTGAAAGACACGTTAGTTCGTGCCTTTTTCAAGGGACTTTTACACCACCATAAAGAGGTCCTAGATATAATGAATGAGGGTAGTTTTCTCAGTAAATGAGCCTTAGTGGTTTATAAGTTTTTAGAAGATCAAACAAAGTGTAATAATAACTGGGGGGTAGTAAGGATATCCCCCATTCCACTAGTTCTTCTTCAATAATTAAGGTTGCTGATATGTTTGAGATTAAACCCGATCCTGAGCTTAAAACTTTAATAGAATCTCTCACTAAAAAGGTGAAAGTTATTTCTGTTCAACAAAAGCCTATCCCCGTTATGAATGTCAACTCTAATCCATGTAATTTCTGTTTGAGTCCTGAGCATCCCGACTCTTATTGTTTTCTCACCTACGAGTAGGAAACATCACAAACAGATAATGTTTGCTCCATTAATAGCTATCCTATTTCTAACACCCCTTGGAGACAACATCCCAACTTCCGTTAGAGAAATAATCAACAAGTTACACCTCCAGGGTATAATAGTCAAAATGTTAGGCCAACAAACAATTACAACCAAGCTCCACCACGACAAGGACAAGGACAAGGGAATTATAATAATTAAAATGATAATAATTATAATGCTAATAGAGGTATCATTCTGGTTAATCATAACTATCACAACCCACCTGTTAATAATCAACGTGACATAGTTCTTGTCACACAACCTGTAACAAACACTCCTCTACAACCAGATCGTTTTGACGCCTTTGTGCAAACCCAACCACAGATTTTACAGTCCATCCAACTTTCTTTATAGCAGTTAGCCCGAGAGAAAGTACAACCCAAAGGTGTGTTTCCAGGTCAAGCGATACCTAATCCTAAAACAACAAACACAGCCTTTGAAGTAAACGATAATACTAGTAATGAAAATGGAAATGTAGGTGAGCTAAAGGCCATCACCACTCTCCGTTTTAGCAGACTGGTTGATAACGCCGTCATTATGCCTGTAGTTACCCCACCAGTAGCCCTTACACCGGATATTGTACTAGATGCCGAAGTAATAACAGAAGATCCTACCCCAGTAGAGGTACCAGTTAAACCACAACCTAAGAAACAAAAAGCTAAGGTTAGACAACCTATTGATCCATATGTTAAATATAGAGAGAAACCACCATTTTCCCAGAGATTAGCCATGTTAACCAAGGATATGAATTTCGATGAGATTAGGGAGGTTTTCAAAAATCTGACGATAAACCTACCCTTTCTGGAAGCGATTAAAAAGTTACCTCACCATGCTAAGTTTCTTAAAGAGTTGTGCACTACTAGACGTAAAACAAATATTCCTAAAAACACCTTTTTAACTGAACAGTTTCCAACTTTATCCAAACATAATGGAATTGTTAAATATAAGGACCTTGGTCGTCCTACTATACAATGCACCTTAGAAGATTCCCACACGACGACCGCACAATTAGACCTGGGGAAAAGTGTTAACTTACTCCCATATTATTTATATAAACAAATAGGTCTACATGAGATGCAACCTACTAAAATGACGTTGCAATTAGCGGATTGGTCTATTAAGTATCCTAAGAGTGTGGTTGAAAACGTGCTTGTTAAGGTTCAGGATTTCTACTATCCTGCTAATTTTGTTATCCTCGATACAGAAGTCGCTAATGATGCTGTTCTGATTATCTTAGGGCGTCCCTTCTTGGCAACTGCCAACGTGCTTATAAATTCCCGCGATGGTTCGATGTCCATATTTTTTGGCCATCTTTTTGTTCAGGTAAATGTTTTTAAAATGATGAAATAGTTACTAGATTCGTCTGTAGAAGGGGAGGTTAGCATGATTGAGAGCTTAGCTCAAGACTATTTTAATAACACGTTTCTAGAACCAGATGCTTAAATTCTTTTCCTTTGGAAGTTCAGATTTTAAGGATGACTCCTACGTAGAGGAAGTCAATGCCCTCTTCGAGTCTACACCTACCATAGACCCTTCTGTTGCTCCATCTACTAAGTTTGAAAACCTGCTACCTAAACAAGTCTTCACTACTCAAGATGAGGACCCTCCATAAACATTTATCAACATTCCCACTACCCCGGTGCTTAAACCTCTTCCTTCTGAGTTAAAGTGTATTCAACTTGATCCGGATGGTAGTTATTCGATGATTATATCTTCTCTATTGTATGCGGATGAAGAAGCATGGTTGATTAGGGTAATTAGGGAACATCGTTCAGCGATTGGTTGGTCCCTAGACGACATTAAG
Source organism: Coptis chinensis (assembly GCF_015680905.1). NCBI lineage: Eukaryota > Viridiplantae > Streptophyta > Magnoliopsida > Ranunculales > Ranunculaceae > Coptis > Coptis chinensis. The sequence continues at coordinate 47,469,939 of NC_141456.1, forward strand.
GGGATTGACCCTAATGTTTGCACTCATCGTATCCATTTGGAGGATAATGCAAAGACTTCTCGCCAACCTCAGCATCGCTTGAACCCTGCCATGAAAGAGGTGGTCAGGGAAGAAGTCTTACGTTTACTCAATGCGGGTATCATATACCCAATCTCCGGTAGCTAATGGATAAGTCCCATTCATGTAGTTCCTAATAAATCGGGGGTTACCATGGTGTGTAATGCTAAGGATGAATATTTTTCCACACGAGTCCTGTTAAAATGAAGGATCTATATTGATTATAGATGTTTAAATGCCATGACACAAAAAGATCATTTTCCTTTACCATTTATAGATCAGATAACGCTTATTATTATTGTTTAGATGGCTACTATGACTATTTTCAAATTATTATTGATATTGATGACCAAGAAAAGACTACCTTCACATGTCCTTTTGGAACATATGCCTATAAACGAATGCCTTTGGCCTTTGTAATGTACCTGGTACCTTCCAGCGGTGTATGCTTCATATATTTAGTGACATGGTAGAGCGCTTAATGGAAGTTTTCATGGATGATTTTTCTATCTATAGAGATTCTTTCACTGACTACCTGTCTAACCTGTCTAAGGTTTTGACGCGGTGTGAAGAGAAGAGTCTGGTTTTAAATTGGAAAAAATGTCATTTCATGGTGAAAAAGGGAATAATGCTTGGTCACATTGTATCTAGTGATGGCATCGAAGTAAATAAGGCCAAACTAGATAAGATAGCGTCTCTACCTATACCTCGGCCTGTCCATGATATTAGAGCCTTTCTAGGCCATGCAGGTTTTTATAGGCGTTTTATCAAAGATTTTTCAAAAATAGCTAGGCCTTTAACTAATCTATTTTTAAAGGATGTCATCTTTGATTTCAATTATAATTGTAAATAGGCTTTTGAAACCTTAAAAACCACTTTAACATCTGCACCCATTATACAGCCTATTGATTGGTCTAAACCTTTCGAACTCATGTGTGATGCCAGTGATTATGCTGTTGGTGCTGTGTTGGGACAGAAACTAGATAATAAGTCCATCGTTATTTATTATGCTAGTAAAACATTAAACGATGCTCAAAGAAATTATACAACTATGGAAAAATAATTCTTAGCTGTCGTTTATGCTTTAGATAAGTTTCGTCCTTATTTGGTTGGTACTAAGACTTTAGTTTACACGGACCATGCAGCCCTTAGGTACCTTCTCACAAAGAAGGATGCTAAGCAGAGATTAATCTGATAGATTCTTCTCCTACAAGAGTTCACCTTAGAAATAAAGGACAAAAGAGGGGTCTAAAATGTAGTTGCCGACCATTTATCTAGACTAACAAATGACGATGATAGTGATTCTGAGTCCATACCTAACTCTTTTCTTAATGAGCATCTGTATGCTATTTTTTTTGCACCATGGTATGCTGACATTGTGAATTATTTAGCTTTTGATATTATTCTGGATGTTTGGTCAAGAAAAGAACGTAAGAAGTTCTTGGCCAGAGTTAAGCTATACTACTGGGATGAGCCCTAACTTTTTAAGTATTGTGAAGATCAGATTATTCGTTGTTCTATTCCCCAGTGGGAATATAATGAGGTTCTATCATTCTGCCATGACAAAGACTGTGGTGGCCATTTTAGTTGTATAGAAAACAATTGCTAAAATTCTTCAATGTGGGTTTTATTGTCCTATCCTTTTTAAAGATGCCCAAGTGCATTGCAAGATGTGCGTTCGTTGCCAACAACTTGGGCGAATCACTAAGTGTAATATGATGCCATTAAATCCAATCATGGTGGTAGAATTTTTTGATGTATGGGGCATTGATTTCATGGGTCCTTTTCCTATTTCCCACGATTTTATATATATTCTAGTTGCTGTGGACTACGTGTCTAAATGGATAAAGGCCATGGCTTGCCGTAGCAATGACCATAAGACAGTTGTGTTTTTTGTTAAGGAATACATTTTCTGTCGGTTTGGCATCCCTAAAGCCATCATTAGTGATGGTGGAATACATTTTTGCAATAGAGTTGTTGCGTATCTAGTTAAAAAGTATGGAGTTACACATAAGGTGGCAACTTCTTATCATCCACAAACTAGCGGCCAAGTAGAAGTTTCTAATAGGGAAATCAAAAAAATCTTAAAAACAATTGTAAATCCTGATAGGAAAGATTGGTCTAAGCGTCTAACTGATGCCTTATGGGCGTATATGACTGCTTTTAAAACTCCTATAGGTATGTCTCCCTTCAGACTTGTATTTGGGAAACATTGTCATTTGCCCGTTGAATTGGAGCACCGTCTATGTGGGCTATAAAAAACCTTATCTTCAATTTTGATGAGGCGGGTATCAAATGCAAGTTGTAATCGAATGAGCTTGAAGAAATTCGTAGCGATTCTTATGATCTCGTAAAGGATTATAAAGCTAACATGAAACGTGTTCATGATAAGCAAATCTTGAGCAAAGAGTTTATGGTTGGTCAAAAGGTCTTGCTTTATAACTCATGTTTGCATATTTTTCCCGAGAAATTAAAAACCCGTTGGTCTGGTCCTTTTCTGGTTACTGAAGTCACCCCTTACGGGGCAATCACCTTGGTAAATCTCAAGGACAACAGTACCTTTCAAGTCAATGGCCAACGGTTAAAACATTTTCACGAGTTAATGTCCCCTGATGTGGAGGAAGTCCTTTTATAGGACCCTGTCTATGAAAACTGACCTTTGTTGTTTGGTATACTTCCTTTCACTTCTATATATTGGTGAGTGCACCATTCAGGTAGCCGGGCCCTCCTATTGGAGTGTGTGGCTGTAAGTACCGGATCCTAATACCATGTTTAACATAATTCACGTTTTCCACTCTTGCATGTTTTCTCGGTTTTTGAGTCATGTCCCTGTATGGTGTGAATTATGTCTTTATTGCTTTTCATTTTTCTTATATTAATCCGTATTCATAAAAAGAAAAAAAATATATCAAAACCACAAAAATAGTAATCTAGGAAGTCTCAGGAATCTGACTTTAAAAGACCCACGTTTTAAGACAAATTTTTTAAACTCTGTTCTATAAAATTTGTTTGGGGGTGGGGTATTGGTCTTTCCATCCTTGTTTGCTTAACTTTCCCTCTTTGTTGCTTATGCTGTTTAATCATATTTTGATTCGGGTTGACATTATCTATGAATTTAGATTTCATTTGTTCGCATAACTTACGTCATTCATGCACTTCGAGGTGTTTTACACCTTTCTATATGTCAACCATGGTTAGAATTGAGTGTTTTATGGATTATTGGATTGGAAATCCTCTGTTGATCGTTTTCATAACTCATTCACAAAAATCGGACCGGTAACGAATCAAGAATTTAAGTTTAAGTTTGTGTGCATAAAAACGAAATTGTTAAAAATCGAATTGGGCTTGGGCCCAAATATTGCATGCACGTGCGCAGCACGTGCGTCTTCCTCAAAAACAAAACCAGTTCGCGATTTCATCTTCTTCATTCCGCCATTAACACCAACCAAACCCTAACAAAAAATAAATAAATAAAATAAGCCAAATACCACCACTCAAAAAAAAAAAGAGTTTCCCCCCTCCAAATCTTCTCCACATCATCTCCACCACCATTATCAATAGTTTAAACCACCAAAAATATAGAAAAAAACCAACAAATTCCAACTACCACCGCGACCACTCCAAAATTTTAAGTGAGTTTGATTCAAACTCATTCCCCACAGTGTACTCTAACCCACTCTTCATTCCAAATTCAATGGCTCAACACCAACGAATTTTGCCGGAACAAGCTTTTAAAGCCGACCACTTTGCGTCGTTTTACAGTGACGAAATGATTCAGCGGAATTGGAAAGGGTTGTGGTATTCGGAGACTGACTTTTATCACTCCGATTTGGTCCAACAATTCTATAAGAAGAGGGAGTTGGAGGGTCAGAAAATTTTTGTGAAGGTGACAGGGACGAGGAGAGAAATTTCTAGAGATTTGTTGGCTGATATTTTAGGCATTATGCTAGAATGCCATCTCGAAGCCACCTTGCAGGAATCCCAGTATGGTAGAGTTCCTGCATTGATGAGAGACACTGTCATGGAGGGACAATACAATCCGAAATCACATTGTGTTCGACAGTCATCTCTGCGAACCAACCAGCTGGCTGTAGCTTAGTGAATTGGTAAGAACGTCATTGGGAAAGAGAAAGTCAGCAACATCGGTTTGAACTGTTTGCACGTTCTCTGGATATTCCAGGAGAAGAGGTATAAATTCTGCATCCTCGATTTTATATTAAATATGATTAGAGGAGTTGGAAAAAGTATTGCACCCTTCCCTGTATTGATCACTAAGATCATGATGTTTTTTATGGCTATTACAAAATCTGATCGTATTATGTTAAAGTTGCATTCAAATGCAACTATTTATGCGGAGTGTATCCAGAAGACTTGGAGGTTGCCGGAGGATATGGTAGTTGACTCGGATGATGAGGAGGAGGATACAACATGTTTTGATTCCAATGCCTTGGAGAGGTGTAATTCTGATTTAGAATGCATGTCAGTGCTGCATCGTGGCTTGTGTTCCTTTAATAATATTTGTGCAGACTTACGAACTAGGCAGGTTAACATTCAACATAACCAAAAGAGCCTTCAGACGAATTTTGAATTGATCAACGATGGTCAAACGGATCTCCAAGCTAACATGGAGACTATCATCCAGCGTGAGGATGAGCGTTGGGTAGAGATGAGGGCATTTATGGATGCACAGTGCCGGTTCCAAGTGGAAATCCTAGAACGCATGCCACCCATCGGGGGTTCTTCCTCAGAGGAGTCTGTAAGGCATGAGCGTCGTCGCCGAAGGAAGGATGACTCGGGCCCATCTTCATGTCAGGGCCCCTCTTCATCTCATGGCTAGTGGTTTAGGAAATTTGTTGTTTTGATGTTGTTTTTATTGTTTTTAATAGATTGGATATTGAGTTGTTAAATTTAGTAGTTAAATTTGAATTATGTAGTTAATTGTTATTTGAATTTCAATTTTTAATCCAATTTAGTTTTTGTCCAAGCATGCGATGGTTTTTGAATGAATCCCACCTTCCCGAATTGTTTGGGGGTGGTATTATTATTATTTTTTGCATTGTTTTTATCTTGTCCACCGTTTTAAAAGTTAAATCTTGCAAATCGTGGAAATATGAGTTGTTGGGAATGTTGCCGATATTGGCATGGCTAAGATTGGATAGTGTTGTAGAATGGAATTTCAATTAATAGAATTAGGAAGTTGCTATTTTGAATTTAACAAAAAGCTATTGGTTTATATTCGGAATATACACCTAACTTGTTTCCGTTTTGGTTTTAGAATATTTTGTTTCCGGCAATTGCCTTAAAATTTTTGGGCAACTTGTTGATTCATTTTAGAAACTAAAACCCTATATATACTTGATTCATTCTACACTCACAACACACACATCTCACTTGCATCTCTCACCTTGAACCTTTAAATTTTTCCTTTTGTTCTTCACTTCATCCTGCTCAGAGTACACGGAGCACGCCCCGCGCCTTACACACACCATTCCAGAGCACACCCTATGCTATCTCCACTGGAACTCGAGCAAGACCAGAGCGCACCCTGCGCCCTACCAAGGCCAATTCAGAGCGCACCCTGTGCTCTCTTCTCTAGACCTCGCCCAAGACAGGAGCGCACCCCGCGCCCTGACCTTCGCATCCGCTTTAATTTTTGGATTTTTTGTGAGTTTTCCAGGGTTGTTTGTAGCACTTCTAGAGAGTAGTTATTGTGATGACATCTCCTACAGTCATACCTGAGCAGTCTTTTGAAGACTTGTTGGGAAGCGAGACCTATAGAGGATCGTTTCATGAGAGGATCGTGCAGTTTGGATGGCGGCATCTACTTGTAAGTCCTGATGACTCGTATTCACCTCAACTTACTGCATATTTCTATGATAATGCTACATTCTTTTGTCAACCCGATGGAGAAAAAAAATTCTCTGTCGAAGTTAATGACACGACAATATCATTCAGTAAGTCTTTGGTAGCATTGGTTTTAGGAGTGCCTTTGCCTGATCCTACAAACACGTGGGGATATATGACTAATAATGCATACCTCTATAACTATGCGTATTTTTACGAGTATTATGGGGGAGGGGTGTTTCGTGTAATGGACCAAGGGCAATATAACATAACCCTTGGTAACCTATCCCTGAACGTAGGCACCACCATGTTATTTATCTTGATGAATATTTTAGGGGAGTGGCGGTTTACTTCTGCAAATAATATAGCTGGTGACGTTTTCCTTGCTTTAGCCAAAGGACGTTTCTTATACGACATTCCTAGAGTTTTAGTGGCTAGTTTAACGAGAGCCCATAGCATGAGGCATAAGTATCTTCTTATGCCTATTTTGGTTTGCAGCATCATGTGCGGTTGTTTACCTGAATTATGTACCCAGTTCATGGATTGGGTTGGGGTTGAAATCATGAGACCCACCAATTGCGTTGTTCGTTCATTTCAAGTTATGACTTGGCCGGGATGGCAGGCGCAACCTCATTTGGTTGCTCCTTACACCCCATCAGACTGAGTAACACTTGACAGGTTAGCATGGGTTAATGATACATGGCGAAAGGCTTGACAAGTTATCATAGCGTGGCAGGATGCAAAAGAACCTCGCTCCTATGGAAGGAGGAGGATGACGCTTAAACGCTTGAGATAAGGTAAGTTTTTAGTTTCAGTTAGTGTCTGCTTATGTCCCAAGCAATTTACTTCTTGTAACCCCATAACGGATGCAACTCATATAGAGTTGCATTTCTTTTTATTTATCTATATTAGTATGTTTTAACTTTGTTTTGCAAATATCCCAAATTTCACGCGTTTCCATTGTATTTTTCTACCCTTTTTATTTCAATACTTTGAGGACAAAGCATGATTTTTTGTTTGGGGTGGCATAGAAACACACATAATTTAAGGCATCTGTTAGGATATAGATATGTACAATATGCACTTGTTTTCTAGTAAAATAATTCAAAAATTCAAAAATATAAATAAAAAGTTTATGTTATACACTTAGGAATAGTGGTATTGCTTTGTTTCTATACTCTTAACAATCTAGAAGTTTCAATGCAGGTAATAATCTTTGCATCTTTCTATAAATATATTGCATGAGTATCTATGATTGTTGACAGTAAATTTCTGAAATCTAGGCTAGAGTACTTATTCTACAAATCTAGTGAGAATATGCCTTAAGCCTTATATGAGTAAAATATTTGAGAAATGACACAAGGGAGAAGTAAATTCCGAATAGAGAAATCACACGTCCACTTGCTTGATCACTATACCATATCCTAAGTGAGAATTTAGGCCATTTTTGGACTATATAGCCAGAAATTCAAACCTTATGAAATTATTTTTTCCGCTAGTCACCCCTTTGAGCCTTTCTTTAGCCTTTCATAAACAGCAAATCCTTGACCCTTTTACAAAATAAAATAAATATAAAAATAAGCTTACCCTTTCGTTGAATGAGTCTGAGATTAGAGATGAAGAATAGAAAAGAGAAAGACCTTTGAAACCAAGAATTTGTTAGTGCTTCAAATAAAAAAATGAAAGTCTCCATCCAAGAAAAAAAAAAAAAAAAAAAAAAAAAAATATATATATATATATATATATATATATATATATATATAAAATATATATATATATATATATATATATATATAAAGAGTTAGAACTCCAAATATAGAATCAAAGGAGTCAAAAGCCAAAGAAAAAGAAAAAAATGGCTAATGATGGAAACAAAGTGTATGGGTAGAAGCAAAGTAAAGAACAAGGTTTTCTCTAGTTACATAATATATATGAATACTCTATTATCTCAGACTGGTTCTTTTTGAATATCCATTTCCTTCATTCTTAAACCATCTCCTAATCCCTGCAACACCTAATAAAGACCTCCAGCTCAATTAGGAATATGTTAGTGTAATAGTAAGTGGCAGATGTGTTGAATCAACTTCGGCTTTCTTGTGTGTCAATGAGATTGTAAGGTAAAGTGTGCTCACTTCACACTGGAGTAGCAAAACTTGAGCGGAAAAATCAGAGTGTTTTTGTCTTGACATTTATGTGAGGACCTACTTAAGGACGTTATTCCAAAGTTTCAGAAATAGACCTATTAGTGCATTACATAGCATTACTCATTGTATATATGTTTATTCGTAGATGATTGATTACTCATTACTTGATTATTCTATATTCATTGCTAGTGAGATGGATAGATGTTGAGAATAAATAAGGAAACAATAGTTTTATATCTTAGTCATTGTAGTATAAATGAAATTTGTGAGTACCTTAACTGGAAAACTCTCATGAGGCTATAACTCGTCCACTAGGGAATTCCTAGTGGTTTAAGGCCTTGTTGCATATGGTCAATGCAATCGCATTCGGTGAAACGAGATTAGCTAGAACTCCATTTTTGGTCACTTATTATAATTTCACATATTTGCTTGAGGACAAGCAAAATCCTATTTTGTGGTAGTTTGATAAGAGCCCAAAACTGTAGTTTTAACCCCTTAACAATATTACTTTTCAACCAATTATGTGACTAATAAGTAAGAGTTAGTATTATTATCGTGTTCTTATGTATTTTAGGTATTGGAGTCGAATATGTGCAGAAATGCATCCCTTTTATGAGATAAAGGAGCAAAGGTTGGTTGCTAAGAAGTTCTATGATTAAAGGCCAAGATTCAAGGAGAAAAAACCTTTTTAAAGCCCGGTCAAAGATGAAAAGTCAAAGTCAATACGGGCAGAAATAGCACACAAAAATCAGCAGAACTTCCGAAGGCCGTATCTTTGGACTCAGACCTCGAAATTGGGCCTACCTTATGTCAAAACGACCGGCTCTGAAAGAGCTTTGTAATGGTTAAAGACTTAACCCAATCAAAGGAGTAAAAGTAGACAAAAAGGGCTGTTGAAGTCATTTCCAGTTGAAAAGCCCTTTGTGGACTGAAGTACTTAGGTTTTGGGCTCGATTTTTAGTCCCAAAATATGGCTCCAAGCCCATGCAGGAATTGTGCATCTGGTCTCTTCTATATCAACAGACAAAAGCTTAGCTCTTAAGCTACCTAGTTCTAGATCAGAAAATTAGTTTTAAAGTTAGTTTTTACTTAGTTATAATAAAGAATTAGTTATAACATTCAATTAATTAGTTTTGAACAAAGAAATGAGTTTTATTTAGAATCAGATTTAGTTTATAATAAAGAATTAGTTTTTCTTTTCAACATAGTTTTATGATTCAATTATTATTTAGCTTTAGTTGTCTTAAATTCATAATTAGTTTGTCTTAATTTGATAATTAGTTATTCATAATCTTAGTTCTAAATTAGTTTTAAATTCATTTTGAATCTTAGACTATTGTTAAATTAGATCAATAAAGTTAATTAATTATTTAATCAAGATTTGTTTTGATTGTTCTTGTTTTAGAAATGATAGTATAATGATTCAAGGCTAAAACCTCTATTAGAGGGGTTTGTGGAAGCCTTGATGAAACATTATTGTTGTTAGCATAGAATTGTTTGTAATAATCTATTCCATTCTAGAAAGTAATTAGTTCACCATGAGAATAGGTTTGATTGCTTCACATGCTAGTTGATAGTTGGTAGAGATTACCATGAACAATTAGGGATTTGAAAGACTCAATTGCTATGCGAAAGCATTGCAATTCGGATTACGACAATTTCTCGCTAGTTAATTAAGTCAAAGCAAGGTGGAATCAAATTCCCCTAATTCCTCCTCATATTGTCAATTTAGTATTAAATTGTGGTCATTTCATTTATCGCATCTTGATTAGTTGAATTACCATCGTAGTTAATTTCAAATCCATTACTCTCACGACTTTGTTAGCTTACACGAACTAGGAGACGCACCTAAACAAACTAGGAGTGGAACGAATTCTCTACTCTAAACATATTGCATTGATAACAAGAGTAGATAACTTTGATATATAAGCAAGGAAATAGTTCTAGTTTTACATATGTTTGAGTTTCATCGCTTATTCGTAGGTAAAACTAGTGTTTTATATTTTATCAGACCATCATTCTGCTCTAAGTGAAAGAAGCTAGTGGAAAATAAGCATATCTAGTACTAATCAAGGATATACCACTGTGCTAAAAAAATTAAATAAAATAAAATAAAATAAAAAGAAAAAAGAAAAAGTTAAACAGAATAGATGGCATGGAAAAGCTAAGACAAAGGAAGAATTTTCTCTACAATACGGAATTTGAAGAAATTTTCTAAAGAAAGAAGCAAAATCCTTAGTGTTTTTCATAAACAACCTTTAAATCCTTTTTACCTTTCCTTCATAACCCAATACCCAAGCCAAGTTACAACCCATGGCTTATGACTACAGTATGCTTTGAAGTCTAGAATAGGTGAGATGATGCTAAAGCGAAGGACCCGACACTTCATACGTGATTGACATTCTTTCCATGAGACTACTTTCATCTAGAAGTCCATTTTTCAAAGTAGTATGTACGATGTTTGTAATTATTATTCTTTTCCCCACATACATGAGATAAAATAGTAGACCATCTTCGAAGAGATTCTTTTCTGAGAGTATGACTGGTGAGGATTGAAAGTCGAGATTATCTGCCTATGGTAAACTAGGGATTTCGTTTCTTGGATAGGAGATTGACTGAGTACACACATAAGCCTTGATTGAGAATTTTGTCAATTTTTACTATCTCCCATCATAATTTACGAGTCTTTGTAGCAATGTAGTTAACAATAGAGACCATCTGTTGGAGTAAGCACTAAGTGGGTAAGAAATTTCTCTCTCTAAAAAATACTATCATTCTTGAACATGTTATTGATTGATTTTGTGGGTACATCACCTGAAAACCCTCACGAGACTATAACTCATCCTTTTTGGGGAACTTAAAGGTTTAAAACCTTATTGCATATGGTAAATGCAATCGTGATGCCTGCAAAAGTGAGTTAGGATTTTATTTTTGTTATTAGGATGTGATTTTGATCACTTATCTCTTTTTATCTTATTTGCTAAGAGACTAGCAAAAGGCTAGTTGGGGGTTGTGATAAGTGCTCAAAAAGTGCATTTTAACCCTCGATTATACCTCTTGTTTAGCCATCTTAGTGGACTAACCATACTTGTAAGTCATGTTTTATGATTCTACAGGTGAAAAGGAGAGTTTTGTAGAATATTAGAGAAAAAGGGGTAAAATGGAGCGATTCAAAGCATTAAGGATCACATGGGAAGCCCATGGACAATCATGGAGAAGGCCAAGGAATTGAAGCTATGAAAGATGCAACTTGGACCTATTTGAAAGCCTATTTGGAAGCCCAAGGAAAAATGAGTTGTTGCTTGGACCAAAGCCAGCAAAGGAGGAAAGAAGGACGGAGCAAAAGAGGAAAAATAGACTCTTGCGTCTGGGATGCAAGGTCCATGCATCCAGACGCGACCCTTGTGTCTGGGACGTAAGGATCGTGCATCTAGATACGACCCTTGTGTCTGAGACACAAAGCCCATGTGTCTAGACGCAAGAACTGACACTGTAGCCCACCTCTTTTACTGTTTCAAAAATGAAGTTGGACTCTTAAAGAAGTCAATTTCTAATAGGAAACAAACTACAATTTGGGATGTTTCTAGAACTCATTGTAACCCCTATAAATAGAGGACCTAAGTTCCTCATAAAACTTGCCAATTCACTTACATTCTTATCTCCAGAACTTGAGGCATAGAGAGATTAATAATAAAAGATTCGGTTTTAACTAGTCGAGTCTTAATAAATTAGTCTTTCTAGTCTTATGTTCTTCGACTCTTCTTCTTCTCGTTCTTCATGTTCTTCCTTCTTCACAGAAGGCTAATCTTCTCCTTCAAGGGAGGAGATGAAGCCGATGCTTAGGGTTTGAAGATTCTTCTGGTTCATAGTGTTCTCCAATCAGGTTAGTTCTTTATGTTTTTAGTTATTAGTTCTATTGCCCACACCAGGGGATGGAAGTATAGAATAAGGCTTATGTTTTGCAATATTAATATCATGCTAGTGTTCTGTACTTTTCTTCTAGTAGTGTAGTTCTTTAGAGTTAGGGAAGTATTCTTAATGTTGCCCTAGAAGGGGTAGCTCAGGGAGTGGCTGCCTAGGGGAAGTATTCTTTGTGTTTGCCTTAAGTGGTGATTCATTGAATGGCCGCCCTATTAGGAAGTACTTCTTGATGTTGCTCTCGGTAATACATTGAATGGCTATCCGAGCTTACATAAAAGGAAAGAAGATATTAATAGTATAAACATAGGAACAACCTTAAGTAAAGTTATTCATCAATGATGTTTCGTCCAAGAGGGTATCGGCACTCGCTCGATTGCCTAATTGTAGTCTACTTGTGAGAACAACCATGAAACAGAAGATAAGAAATCAAAGGTAATGGTGGATTCTAATCTCTTGAATTCTCTCTCCTATAAATTCTCAATAGTTTAATTAGTTTAGTTTAGTTTAGCATTAGAATCTAAAATCTCTACAATCATAGTTTTTAATCCCTCAAACCTCCTTTCCAGTCTTGTCCTTCACATAACATACACTTAAAAGTGGAACGATATCCTATTCATCCTTTACTTATTGATCGAGGGATAATTAGGTTTTGATACGCTTCTATTTTTTTCAACGACCATTATCTATCTACATCATCCATATACCATCTCATACACACAAAAGGAGTGCATGTCATGTTCCCAGTCGGGAATGCAACAACGTATCAGTTGATCGGGACAATACTTTAAGAGGTAGGGATCATCCCAGAAATAAAATTTCACAGTGGATAAGAACTTTTTCAAGTCTGTACGAGTCCAAGATGAAAGGACTTCCTCGGTAACTAGGTAGTTTACTATATTAGCATACCAAGGAGATGAAAAAATGGAATACAAGTGTTCATCCGGAAATAAATCATAGATGGGTTTGGCATCATTATTGACTTCATTGATGAGTTGTGATAAATGTTCTGCAACCACATTCTCGCAACCTTTTTTATCTCTAATTTCTAGAGTAAACTCTTGCAAGAGGGGGATCGAGCGGATCAACCTCTGTTTTGCATCTTTTTTCGCTAATAGGTAACGAAGCGCCGCATGCTCAGTGTAGACTATTATGGAAGAACCAACTAGGTAAGGACAAAACTTATCCAGGGCATATGCAACTGTGAGAAATTCATTTTCAGTGGTGGTATAGTTACATTGAGCTTCATTAAGAGTTTTACTAGCGTAGTAAATGACAATTGGCTTGTTCTCTTGGCATTGCCCTAGGACAGCTCCAATAGCCTAGTCACTCGCGTCAGACATTAATTCAAAAGGTTTAGACCAATCAGGTGGTTGAATTATAAAAGCTATACTCAGGTCGGATTTTAACATCTCAAACGCTTGTTTGCAATTGAAAGTGAAGTCAAATACAACATCTTTAAGCAGGAGATTTGTTAAAGGTCGAGCAACCTTTGAGAAATCTTGAATAAATCTCCTATAGAACCATGCGTGTTCTAAAAATGCACGTCTGTCGCGAACTGATTTTGGTATAGGAAGGGAAGCAATTTTTTCAATCTTAACTTTATCGACTTCGATTCCGTCCTTTGAGACAATATGACCTAGAACTATTCCTTTTGTAACCATAAAATGGCATTTTTCCCAATTAAGAACAAGATTTTTCTCTTCAGAATGTACTAAAACCTTTTCAAGATTTGATAAACAGCTATCGAAAGAATTACCATATATTGAGAAATCGACCTTAAAGACTTCCATAAAACATTCAACCATATCACTGAAAATGTGAAGCATATAGTGTTGGAATGTACCAGGTGCATTGCGAAGCCCAAAAGGCATTCGTTTATATGCAAATGTACCAAAAGGGCAGGTGAACGTTGTTTTTTCTTGATCAGCAGGATCTATGACTATTTGAAAATATCCTGAATAACCATCAAGAAAATAGTAATATGCATGACCCGCTAACCATTCAAGCATCTGGTCAATGAAGGGAAGTGGGAATAATCCTTACGAGTGACCACATTAAGTTTGCGATAGTCAATACATATTCGCCACTTCACTGGAATACGAGCGGAGATGCATTCATCTTTATCATTTCATACAACTGTAATGCCAGACTTCTTGGGAACAATGTGTACGAGACTAACCCAAACACTATCTGAGATGGGGTAAATAATACCTGCATCGAGTAACCTTAAAATTTCTTCCCGTACCACATCCTTCATGCTGGGATTTAGACGACGTTGCGGTTCACGTGATGTCTTGGCATTTTCTTCCAAATGTATACGATAGGTGCACACATTAGGGTCAATGCCTTTAATTTCATCAAGAGACCATCCAATAGTAGAACGGTGTTCTTGAATGACATTAATTAAACGTGATTCCTAATCGGCAGTCAATTGTGATGATATCATAATTGGGTGACTACCATCTGGATCGAGATGTACATATTTTAAGTCCGAAGGAATCGGCTTTAAGTCAGGGGTGGGAGGAGTAGGTTTTAAAGATTCTTGAGGACAATCGTCTTCCATAGAGAAAATAGATTGATGGTTGTCCAAGTCGCTTGATAGGACGATAGTAGGGTCAAATAGTGGTATTGACTCTAAGAACTCATTTACATCCTGTGAATAAGCATTAACATCAAATTCAGGATCACCAAATGAAAGGAATTTGTGTACTTCATCATTAGGAAAAGAGTTCGTGAAATATTCTTGTACAAGGGTATCAACCAGGTTAACCTCACCATCAATGTCATTCTCTGGAATTTGTTTCATCAACTTGAACACATTAACCTCGACCAAAAGATTTCCAAAGGACATGGTCATGGACCTATCTCTATAGTTTATGAGGGCATTAGCAGTTGCTATGAACGGACGCCCTAATATGATAGGAATGGAGTCACAGGCGACTTCTGTATCCAAAATGACAAAATCGACGGGATAGAAAAAGTCTTGGATGTTTACAAGGATGTTTTCCACAATGCCTTTTGGATACTTAATGGAACGATCAGCTAACTGTAGAGTCATCGTGGTAGGTTTAAGCTCATGTAGACCTAGTTGTTTAAATAAGTAATAAGGAAGTAAGTTCACACTAGCTCCTAGGTCTAGTAATGCAGTAGCCGTATATTTGTCACCTAATGTGCATGGAATTGTTGGTCTACTGGGGTCCTTGTATTTGAATATACCATTGTATTCAATGATGGACGGAAACTCTTCGGTAAGGAATGCTTGTTGAGGCACATGTCTTTCAAAAAATTTGCATGTTTTGGTAATTGTTTTATGGCATCGAAAAAGGGTAAGTTGATTGTCAAATTCTTAAAAGTTTTTAGAATTTCATCAAAATTTTCGTCAAGTTTATTCTTTGCCAAACGAGCAGCAAGAAACGGTGCCTTAGGGCAGAATTTGGCATAAGGATCCGCTTGCTCGTTTCCTAATTTTTTAGATGGTGACGTTTTTTAACTTGGTGTTTCCATTGTAGGTTCATTATCGGAAATATATTCATTGGAACCTCCGGTTACTTTTGTTTGATCATCTGGCATACGGATTTGATTGTCAATGGTTTTGCCAAATCAAATAGTAGTTATTGCATTCACCTCACCTTGGTTTGGAGCATTTGTACCAGGTGTATTGGTAAGTTCAAAGGCAGTGTTCGCTGGCTTAGGGTTCAGAACTGCTTGGCCATGAAACCCGCCTTTCTGACTCTTTTCTTGCGCTAATTATTAAAGTGATTGTTGGATAGACGTTAGGATTTGGGATTGTTGGTTCATGTAAGCGAAGAAAGTCTCGCTTGTCCTATCAGTAGAAAGAGGCATAGGTTGTGCAACAGGGACTAGTTCACGATTATTGCTGAGAAGTTGTTGATTATAGCTAGAATTTGGATTGTCTGGAACAAGGCTGTGGTTGTTTTGATAGTTAGCATTGGAATTACTTTGAAACTGATTTAGACTTTGTTAGTATTGTTGATTATTTCCTTGACGGTATGGAATAAAATTATTGGGTGGTCGAACAGGTGGATTGGTGAAACCTAGAGGAGCCATCTATTAGTTATTCGAGCGCCAAGCGAAATTCGGATGTTGTCTCCAAGGTGCATTAGGAATGTTGAATGCATATGCCTCTTCTGATGGTTGAGTAGGGGGGGCATATAACAAGAGACAATTAGCATCAGGATGGTCTGGACTAAGACAAAGAACACACGGGGAAGTGTTAACGTTCATGACCTGTTGTGGGAGTTGATCGTTTACTTGAACTGTAAGAGCATCTACTTTTTTAGTGAGGGATTTTATCAGATTTTTTAATTCAAGATCGGGTTTTACCTAAAAAATAGATGCAGCTTTTGTAACAGTATCCTTAGATGACCAAGAAGAATCAGTGTTACCCCAATGTGTACCTCTTGTTGCTTGTTTTTCAAGAAAAGTATATGCTTCAATAGCTCTTTTGTCCAGGAAGCAACCGCCGTTCATTATATCAAGAGTTTCTTTTTGATGATCAAACAGTCCATTAAAGAATGAACGAACAAGGACAGCGGTGTTGAGCTGATGATGAGGACATTCTAAAAGAAGATGAGTAAATTGACTACATGCTTCCGTAAAGGATTCATGAGGATTTTGACGAAAGAATTGGATTTTCTGCAACATTTTAGTATTTTTCTTCTGAGTATAAAATTGTAGCATGAAAGCTTGCACAACTTTATTCCATGTGTCTATGGATTGTGGTTGTTGTCCTGCTAGCCAAACTGACGCTTTATCAGCTAAAGTGAAAGGAAACAACCGAAGCAAGATTTGTTCGGTAGAGACTGTTGGATGGTGAAATGTTGTGGCTACTTGTTGAATCCTACGGAGGTGATTGTACAGTTTCTCATGGTCTAGACCATGATAAATAGGTAACAAACCAAAAATGTTAGGCGGGATTCGAAAATTACCGGCAATATCCTCGAGTTTGATGCAGGAAGAAGGTCCTTCCTGTAATGCTGTATAGAAGTCCGAAAGGGGCTTCTCAGCTGCTGGAGTTTCGTCAACCATAACGAATGAATGTAATGGTGGCAAGGGATCTTGATGATTTTTATTAATAGAAGAAGAAATATGCTGCAGTGAGAACTTACGCAATTGCTTATCGTATTTTTTCCTACGATAAGTATGTTCAAATTCTTTATTATTACCAAACCTTAATCTTATGAAAGTATAAAATTAGATCTTAGGAACACAAGGAACTTATTATTACCTAAATCTTAAGCATTCAAAGTGAACAACGTAGGCCTAAGTTGCTGCTAACGTAGCAGTAAAGCTAGGAATACGTGTGCATAAACCAACAGCCAAGTCACAAGAAAGATGGGGGAGGATTTCCGTGCAAGCACGGTTCTAATTAAGTAATCTCAATCTTTCAAGTTTCCTAGACACCGTTGGAATATGTTTAAGATTTATGAATTTTTTTTTTTAATTAAAATTTATGCAAGGGGGAAAGTAAAATCATGTAATCATGGAAATACAACTCATACGTATAGAATTGAAGTGTAATCATGCAAATATAACTTACTCATACATTATGAGATACATTAGCATGTGAGGATATTCTACTCATACGTATAGAAATACTAATAGTTAAGGTTGTATCATCAATAAATACTTCGATACATACAGGCAAATACATATCAGTAATACGTATATGTAGGCTAATAGGTAAATAGATATTACGTATAATTATATCTACAGTAACAGGCAAATTGTAATTACTCATACGTATCTAGATACGGTAGCATGCGAAGATATTATACGTACACATATATATACTAATATGCAAAGACGGAAAAAAATACGTAAAACTAAACAAGCAATGTAGTATATATAGAGTAATATACTACTCGTGTTTGGCATAATAATTCGATTTCGTCAATATTCATTGAGATTGCGAATGTCATATAGAGAGCAGCTTCACCCTGCAGGGTTTAGAAACAACTTACCCAACTCAGATTTTAACCCTCGTTAGAATGTTCTCCTCTTTCATGACAAAACCGACTTATTAAACAAAACAATTTACTCCTACGTAGATAGACACTAAACATGCAACAACAATCACTTATACATATAGATAGATAAAACCATGCAAAACAGTACCACGGGCATGTATATATACATTAATATAGAATTCATAATCACTTAACCATATATATATATATATATATTAACCGACCTATTCACATGATTCATACAAATTTATAACCTAATACGTAAATAATAGTCCATTACCTACGACATCATATAGAACACATGTGAAGCATACAATAATAATATTAAAACTTAGAACATGTTAGCATCCCGCAAGTCCGTCTAAGAAATGACATAGTCGTTTCAACCCGTGGACATCCCGAACACCAAAAGGAAATTTGAAGTAGCTGTTCCAGGTTCAGAAACTTAGGCCTTTTACTGGTATGAAAAAGACGAGTAGGTGCTACTGATGAAAATCGAGTAGGTTTAGATAGCAGACACGAGGGTATGATAGCGGACACGAGTCCAATATCACGCACGCACAGTAATTGTTTGCAGTAGGCTTAACTTTTTATAGGAGTCTTAGTTCAGTGTGTAGATTAGGCTACACGTCCTAAGTTTTGGTTCCTGCAAGTGCCACCAAAAATCCGAGTTGGAATCAGTACCAAAACGCGGAAAAATTTCAAAACAAAAAAAATGAAGAAAACACAACAAAATGAAAGGAATGAGAGTGGGTGGTTTCCCCTTGGAGCAATTCCAGTTTGTACACAATGTTCCTTGGGTCTTTAGAATGGCAGCGGTGCCATTTGATATCCACACTTTGCACTATAAAGATTTGGTTTCTCTACTCCATTCGGTGTAGACTCAAGTCCTTACTTACGTATCTTCGTGCATTTAGCTCGAGTAGGAATTCGAACCAACCTAAAGTCTGTTTCTTATGCTCCTTAGGGAAATAGAAAGTAAGTTTTTATTGTGGATTTGCTAGCTAAGATCATTGTGTTTTAAAATAACTTCAGATACTAAAAATGCGAGACAAAAAAAAAATGGAAAAACTAAGTCTAAGATTTTTAACTTGTACTTTATAGAGAAGAAAGGTAGAGGATTTTTGCTACCCATCCAAGGTTTCATTTTATTATCTTAGAATTAGAGTACTGCACTCTCTACGCCGATTTGGGTTCATTATCAAACCCTAACTGATAGAGCGTCGATCCCTAGCAAGATGAACTCATCTCTAAGTCCATTTCCCTAGCATAAGGAGTTGAATTGGTATTTCATTTCTGAAATAGCATCTCAACTCCTAGACTCATACAACATATTCCTATCAAATATGGAAACAAGAGGTTAAATAAGACCCTCACGCGCGGCTAGCCCAGGCATGAAAAGGGAGGCGCACGCAAGTCTTTATCAACTTCCTGGCCTCAATTTTGGCCGGACACTACCATTTTGGGGTAGTGTGCTATATGTGTCCTTAAGTCTAGGCAGTGAATCCTACTTCTAAGAAATTTATATGAATCGTCACATGAGCATCATTAACCCTCCACCTTGGAGGGTCATGATCCTTGGATTGTTTGAAAGCTAATACAAGTTATATAAACTAATAAAAGGAAGGAAAAAGGAAAACAAAACTAAACACTGATTTACCTAAGGAAATGATGAAGTTTTATTAAGAACTACTAATGTTCTCCATTAACACTATTACAAGCTTTTGCATAAAAACTAAAAACTAAAACTAAAAAAAAACTACAAGAGAAGCAATGAAAAAGGAGTCAAAAAGGATAAGTTAATGCTCAAAAATCATCCCCCCTAATACATAAGAGAGCTTTCTCTCTTCTCCTACGTGAAACACCCCCCTCATTCACCCCATTCTTATCCAAACACTAAACCCCCTTTTGAGACCTTTCATTCTTTACATAATTATCACCTAAATCCAACTAAATTCATTAAATGCATGCAAGGTGTTAATTTTGTGCCAATTATTTGCAGCTTTGTCTTGACTTACATGATGACTCATCAAATCTTACAGGGCCCGCATAGTGGGTCCATGTGTAGTGTCCAGTGGCGGTCTGGTCTTTTGGCATTTTTACAACTTCTCGCCTATGCGTAGAGTTCGTCACACTGATTGTCTGAGTAGCTCACTTGTCGCATTCGGAGTCCTAGTTCATGAGATATGAGCTTCGGAAGTTTGATGCTTCAGTGCACTTAATCCTGTTCTGACTTGATTTTGGACTGTTTGAGTCTTTAGGCTTTAGTCCGGATTTGTTGGGCTTCACATGGGCTTAATTGGAAAGCTTATGTATACTCCTTAATCCGTGCTTAAATGCTGGCTTTATCATCATTTTTACATTGGTTGCTCCAACCTACAAAAACACGAGAATATGATTATTTCATTGATTATTAAGCACAAAATTAACCAAAATGTGATGTCTCTATAGGGTTTTATAATACAATTTTGGGTGCTTATCACATATCCACTGACCAATCTTTGCAATGACCATCTCTAAAAACTTCTTCAAAGTCATTTGGTTCTTCACCCTCGATATTCAGTGCGTAGGCAACCGAGTCCGGTCGACCATAATGTTTCACTGGCTTATCATGCCCATACTTCGTAACTTATTTCACACTTCTCTTTGGCTTTGATCTAGCCAAAGCTTGCTACTCAGGTTGTTTGAGATCCACTTCTTGTTGAATAGTTCTTTCATTAATTAAAAACCTCACTCTCTATAACATCCTCTCACACTTCCATCTCAATCACTTGAGATTCTATAGAATTACCACTATTTCCAGCCTTCTCTGGCCTGCTAAAATGTAGCACCGAAGTCTCATTAAAGGTAACATCACTGCTGACCAAGAACTTGTGGTTATCAAGACACCACAATCCGTATCCCTTTCCTCCTTTTGCATAACCTAAGAATATATCTTTCTTAGCTTTAGGATCAAGCTTACTATCCTTCATATGTTAGTAAGCACTAGATCCAAATACGTGCAAAGTATCATAATCAGCTGGTTTCCCTGTCCACACCTCATAAGGTGATCTATTTATACAAGTAACACGACATGGCCATTGCATCTGCCCAGAACTCTTTGCCAAGATTGGCATTGAAAGGCAAACACCTAGCTTTCTCAAGCAACATGCAATTCACTCTTTCTACTAACCCATTCTGCTGCAGTGTTCCCCTCACTGTCTAGTGTCTAGCAATACCCTGTTGTGCACAGAACTCCTTGGAAAGACCATAGGTATACTCAGTACCATTATTAGACCTCAAAGTCTTCACTTTTCTTTTTATGTGTTTCTCAACCATTGTTTTCCACCTTTTAAATGTCTCGAAAACTTCATCCTTGGACTTCAAGATATATACCCACACATAGCGTGTATTATCATCGAGAAAAGAGACATAATACTGGTTACCTCCCTTAGAAGCCACTCTAGAAGGTCCCCACACATCCGAATGCACATAATCTAGGATGCCTCTCATCTTGTGCTTGCTTGTACTGAACTTGACTCTGCACTACTTGCCATAGACACAATGCTCGCAGAATTCCATTCTTGGTTTCTCCAAGTCTTTTAGTAGCTCTCGCTTGCACAACTCAGACAATCCCCTTTGGCTTATATGCCCAAGGCACATATGTTACAATTTTGTGCACTCAGAATCATCACCACATGTACCCACTGCTACATCGCCTATCACTGTACTACCCAACAAAGTATACAAGTTTCCATGTCTTTGACCCTTCATAATGACTAAAGAGCCACTAAGGATCTTTAGGACTCTACCATTTCCCACAAAATTGTGGCCTTTGGAATCCAAGGTACCAAGAGAAATTAGATTCTTCTTTAATTTAGAAACATGCCTTACAACGGTTAAAGTCCTCACCACACCATCATGCATCTTGACCCGTATAGTTCTAATTCCTACCGTCTTACAAGAAACATCATTACCCATCAAAACGGAACCTCCACTGAAGTTCTCATAGGTAGCAAACCACTTCCTATTTGGACACATGTGGTAGGAACACCCGGAATCAAGACTCCACTTATCGGTCATGTGGTCGTCTTGTGTAGACACCGAAAGACTTACATCATCTCCATCAAAGCCGGAAGCAAGACTTGCTTCACTAACATCCTCATTCTCAAACTTACCACTCATCTTGTTACTATTTTTCGAGCTAGGGCAATCACATAGATAATGCCCTTTTCCTTGCAATTGTAGCACCGTACACGTTTTAAAGGTTTCTTAGAACTACCCTTCCACTTGCTTGTGGAAGTCATCTCATTCAACATCACTCTCGCCGTCTTTTCTTTTGCTTCTTTATCAAACTTCTCTACTTCAAATCTAGCATTTGACATCTTTGGAGCCTTTTTTTTCAAGTCACACACAATAAACCAAAAAAATATCTCACTTAGGAATTTTATCGAACACCTTGTTTAAGCAAATTTTGAGCACTATGGTTCTTCACCAAAACTCAAAATCCTAGGTCGTATACCCCGCTCCGATACCAATTGTTGTGAATAAACTACTGTGGAAACAGCGTTATCCACTACAAATAGGTCAACCATACCCTACACAAGTATTGATCCTTCTCTCTAGACAAGACTTCAACACCCTCCAAGTTCTATCCTAACCGCTTCTCATTAACAATTTAACAAGTATATAAAGTAAAGATAAAAATACAAAAGAGAACCAACCACAAGATAAGAATATATTGTGGTTCGGCAATTTGCCTACGTCCACACTGGAGAGTTCCAAGCTTTACTAGATATCCAGAGTAACAGATTACAAGAGCTCTCAATTCACTTACAAAGAATGAACACTCAACTCACTAAAAATTTCTCTCTTACAATCTCTCTTTCTTTCTTTTGGTTGGGTTAAGTTTTTCCAAAAAAAAAACTTATGTTTTGTACTGTTCCGAAAACGACCGAAAGTCATTTGTGAATACGGTTGAAGCAAGCACTAAGCATTAGGCTTGTTTGAGCGCGTGCGCGCGACAAAATTTTGGTGAGAAAAGTCCAGTACCTTTTTCTCGCTCGACCCAAAATTTGACTAAGTAAAAAAAAAAAACTTTTTCTCGCAAACAGCCCTTTTTCTCTACAGAGGAATATGTCACTACTAAAAAAAAGGCTTTTTATGACAGCTTTTAGTTGTCATGAATTACATATCATTACACTTTCTGATTGAAAAGCTTGACGTCATTACTGGGGGAGTCATAAAAAGTCAACCAAAACTGTCATTAAAGTTATAACAGTTCATAGAAAGGCGTCTTAAAAGTTCCTCCCATTATGACATATATTAGTCTTTAAAGCGTCATAGTAGGTAAATTTTACTATGACAACTCATATGTAACCGTCATAAATTATAGTTGCAACCGTCAAGAAATGACCATTGACTATTGTGGAACAGTCATTTTATAGAACGAAAAACGTCAACAAATAGTTTACACTATGATAGTTCTTCTAAAACCGTCATTTTTTTTTTTTTTTTAAAAAAAATATATTATTATTATATTTTTCCTGCCAAAAATACTGCATAATAACAACACCCCTATAGAACTTGCCAAAACAACACATTTAAAAAAACAAATTGCTCCATAAAATGCACATGTACACCATCACTCCTATTTAAGAATATAGTATTCATTCTATCATTGTACTTACATTTTCCTCCAAAAAAAATATACATTACGAAAAATATACATTACATTGAACTTACAACTAGCTACAAAGAAAATCTTGTTAGAAAATTCCCAAGTTGATGCAGTATAGACCACTTCCATTTTTTAAGGCAACAAACAAATGCCACATACGTTGTCTGTTTCATTTAACAACAGAGTTTAGATAGACTTCAATCTTAAATTGAAACTTAATATTCAGAACTTAAATGAAAGCTGGTAGGCACTAGGCATGCATTCTACCAATAAAGACTACTCATCTCGACAAAACGAAAAATAAAATAACAATTAGGAAATCCTTAGGTCATGCATCCATATGTGTAGCGCCCCAATTTTTCGGACAATTGAATATTCATATAAAAGAGCTCGATCCAAATATTCAACCATCTAATAAACCAAGACTTGAGCGGTTTTGACTCACATGAGTCCAACTACAACTAAAATATAAAACACCCCTTTGAACATCGCGTTCAAAGAAATTTCGACAGAATTTCCTCTGTATTTCCAACATTTCATAAATTTACAACCTGTCCTAACCTGAAAATCAAATAATATACTTCCATTTAATATATTAAAATCTCAGCCGTAAACGCAACTACTAAAAGATATTGATTCGTGGCACCGGCTACTTAACCATCTCGACAAATGCTAGTTAAATCAAGTAGTTGCAGCGCCCCAAAACCAATCTCCTACTCTAGATCGGTCTTTCACACTTGGAACGCTCATCAACGTCATAATTCATACCTAATGGATGCATTCTAATATGGATTCATTCTTAAAGACAGTAAATAAATTATAAATTATTACAACATGCTCTTAGAAGGAATAAAGTTGAAATTAAAAGAAATAGTTAAATGAACCGTTGTATCACTCAGAGTGCGCTTCATTCACGTTAAATTGTTCTTAACTTTGCCCGTACGCCTTTTATTATCTTATGGGAGCACCTGTTTATCCCTGTGAAGATACTCCAACGCTTAACATTGGATACGTAGTCAATATATAATAATTAACTTGAAATGAAATTGAAAACAAAAGATGAGGTTAACACATACCTTTAGCTGCTTAATACCACTTACCGTTTCCTTATTAAATCCTCGTAAGTGCATCGATTAACATAATCTCAAGAAAAACGTTAGCATTAAATATAATTCATTATATCCATGCATAACATGTACAATTAAACAAAAGACGAGGTTAACACATACCTTTAGTTCCTTAATACCACTTACTATTTCCTTATTAAATCCTCGTAAGTGCATCGATTAACATAATCTCAAGAAAAACGTTAGCATTAAATATAATTCAATATATCCATGCATAACATGTACAATTATATATTTCTCATGCCCAACTTCAACAGCGATAAAGGAATATTAAACATTCGGTTTCCTTTCGCAAAGGGGTAGGGGTTTTCCTATGGAAGTGGCTGAGCTGGGTGGCTGCCTACGTACCCATTTAGGGATCAAGCCAATCGTAGTTCTCCTATTGCGGTGTAAGGTACTATGGGAAGGAATTAAAGCTATTTCCGATGAGAAAGGCGGTATGGGTCCCTCACTTACGTTCTAATTATGTAACATCCCCTAATTAACCAATTCGCAACCGCGTTATGCACTTTGTATCCCAGAAGATCTACCAGGCAAGTCCTTAAGCTTCCAAGGTTTCACCTTCATTATCTAGAGTGAATTAACATTTGCTAATCGATCTCTATTGGGAGGGACCTATTTGTCCCTCCTCATTTTATTAAACATTTTCGTACTGTACCCGGCAAAATTCTTGAAAATGTATTGGTCAGAAATATAGAAAGTAAATCTCATTCAATTCGATATGTGTTAATAATAATAATACCAATATTCTCAATGTTAATAAAAATAAAACTAGATCACCACCAATTAAATACCACTTGCATTATTTCAACAGAGCTATAACAGTTGATCATCCTTAAATAAAAAGAATACCATTTAATCAATTTAACGTACTAAGAATAATATGCCACAACAATAAAATTTATATCTAGTGGACATAGCTAATAGTACCGTTCACAAGGCAGACCAGTTAAATGGAAACACAAAACACTTACCTGGTGTTGAGGAATGCTTGCTAATATCCTTAATTAGCTTTCTTCCAAAATTGCAGTTGGATCACATAGGGTTTTGGGCTGCCAAGTTTAATTTAGAAATGTTACAGAGAGATAGAGACTCTCCACTTGTAAGCTCTTAAATATATACTCTTTGCCGCCACAAAATATAAGGTCTTCGCTTCTTGGCAGTGATTGTACAGCACAAAGACAAAAATAAACAACCACGCCCCGAATCATCATAGCCACACCGTGAGACATACGCCACTAGACACTAGCGATTATCAACTTCAAGAACAAGGACAGTGCCAGCACACTCGTCACCCAGATCTGTCTACAACATATTCTATAGTAACCCCGAACTAACATATAAAATGATCGGATTGCCTTTAGATAAAATACTGAGTCATTACAATATGCAAGTAAACAACTCAAAACATATAAGTTTAAGGTAATAATAATAAAAATAAATAAAAAAGAAAGAAAGAAAGATGATTTCACTACTTTATTGTGCTAAGTATATACCAGTTAAGAATTCAGTAAGTACTACCTACAAGACAGAGTTAAGGATAAAGTATTAAAGGAAGCTCATATCTCACCAATTTACATACGGGGGGAGGTTGCTTCTTTCCTTTCAACGTTCTTCCTGTTCGAATGGACCTAACCTAACAATAAGAAAGGGGTGACCGATGGTATGAGATGCTAGCTCATAATGATTTAAAATAATAGAAGTATTTGGAGGAACAATGCATACTGTTGGTGATGAGACTAGAACATATCCATTTGATCCATGAGACTAGGACATATCCTTTTCAGGCATGGCTTGCACATGTGTGAATGTACCTAGAGAAACTGGCATCATAAAGTAACACATAAGAATTTAAACTACACCTCGTTGACTAGCTCTGTATTAATATCTCAAGTAAACAGAATGTTGTGCTTGCATTGCCTTTCATTCCTGGACACTATGAGATCTTTCCTTTCACAAGATTTACCATATAAACTTACTTTCTTTTTGTTGTGATAGATAACGGGCAAAAAAATATCAACATTGATAGGTTGAAAAATAAGATGTGCCATGGAAAAAATAAGATATTTCCATAACCATGACTCCCATATTCAATTCGATGCACCTCCCACCTCAACTTCAGGACCAGGAAAACTTTCACTATTTGTATAATCTACAATTTTGTTCTTGCCCTTTTTAATTCCAAATAGACCATCCATGTAAGCCTTTACTAAAGGCATTCTGCACATTAGTTACATAGGTTTTACAACATGCCCAGCATTCAATAACAAGTCTAGGGGCCATAGCTAAATCATTTCGAAAACGCCGGTAATAACGTGTCCCAGGAAGGACTTGACTCCTTTCACATTCACAGGCGTCGTCATTTCCAAGATCACTTTCACGGGTCCGTTCGTAATCCTTAACGGCTTTGTGTCCTCGTCCCTGGTTCATTAAGAACTTACACTTCGTGGATTCAGGGGACAAGCCGGCGTGATGAGGCGCCTAAGCACTCCTTTGTTGAGAAATTTTTGTTCCAAGTGCTCCGCCCCTTTTTCGAAGACACTCTAATCATCCAAGTCAATCCTTATAGGCCATAGGCTTTAGAGTAAGTGTAAGTAATCTTCTCAAAGAGAATGATGACTCCATTACATAATAAAAATGGCATCCGGTTGTAGGCATAAATCCAAGACGACATGACAAAGGTGGTAACTTATCCTATTTGGCAATATGAATATCGATTCTGGAATATCCTTTCATATGCATTGTTCATGTCATTCCCTCTTCTAAGATCACATCTTGGAACGACAACGGGAAGGGATGGGATCCTTCTTTGTCACCTTGTGAAGTTCTCTAAAGTTTACCTTGATTCATAGATAGCAAACTCTTCTCGTTTTTTTTTATTAAGAACTATTGGGCCAATAGCTCATGCTAACTCTGAATATGATACCGGCGTCAAGCATTCGTTTAATCTCCATCTCCACCGTCTTAGCATAATTGGGTTCATTCGTCTAGGCCTTTATTTCACAGGCTTGGTGCCTTACCTCCTGCATCTGATTTGTGCTTGCAAATATAAAAAAGGGATGCCTTTAAGATCGTGGTATATGTCCACGCGAGCACATCTTAGTACTCCTATCTTGGCTTGTTCAAGAAGTTTTCCGGGGCGGAGCGTTCTTCACCCGAGGTGCTAAAATTATCCGTGGCATGGTATAATTGTATCCTCCGCCTAAGTGGATCAACACCCGACTTGGCATTTCAAAGCCACGGTACGGTCCCTTCAGCCTAATGTTGAATCACCTACCTTGGCATTGCAGCCAAGGCTGTCTAATAAAATCATATGATTCTGCTCAGCAGTAGTAAGCGATATAACAAAATAGACTACATTGGAGCATCCTTGGATTCAAATTCTTATGTATTTATGAATCCCCTAAGAGGCTATGCCTCCCTGATCAGCCATCCTCAACTTGAATGGGTGCCTTTCGACGAATAGTTAACCCCAATATAAAATACCAAGATGTAAATCAAGGGTAACTAACTGTACAACAGACTCAAAATACCTGGTAAGCTCTGTATAACCATATTGCACACTGAAAACCCCATCTGAGCATTTTATCAAACATCTGCCACCTTAAAAAAAAGAAACCCCAAGTGTTGAAAAACCTTTAGACTACTATATATAGAATACTAGAATCAACAATTTAACAGCGATATAAGCATTTTAATTAATGCAACAACTCCCTGTTTTGAAAGTTTTGATAAAAAATACCAACTTTTAGATCAATACATTCAAGTTAGTGATAACAAGATGCAGAGTAACAACTTTCTTTTTATATAAAAACTTTAATAAAAAGGCTGGAAAAAAAAATGGAAAAGAAAACTCACTACTTTGCAATACGTCGGGCAAAAATAGAGCCCTGGCTTCTTCAAGGCGTCGCGGTGATAATCTTCGAAAAGCGGTTGGATTAAATTTTTGTCTTGGAGAATAAAATATAATTTTTCACCAAACAAAAGATCATGGAGGAAAAGAGTCTAAAGGTAGCTCTTTGTGAACATCTCTTTCATTCAAGTTCCATGTCAAGTTCAAACAAAAATCTTCATTTTTCTCAATTTATTCAATTTGTTTCAAAATTGTTTTGATGTGGGAACTTCAGCTTTTTCTTTAACTTTCTTTTTTGGTGAGACCTTCTCTCGACTCTAGATGCTTAACTCGAGAGGTTCAAAACAATGAAACAAACGCACACAAATGACCAACTTAGAAGTATATTATAAGCACGTCATAAAAATTTATGACATCTATCTTAATTTTGTTAAAAATTGGACAAAACCATCAACAAATTTTTAAGTACAATGGTTTATTATATTGCTAATTTGACTGTTTTAGTATACCCATCATAAAATCATCATATTTTCTTGACGTCTTTGTCATACATGTCACAATATTGCAATAACCATCATAAAAATATCACTGGGACATGTATCATGACGGTTTTCAACAAAGCCGTCAAGATAGAAAAAAAACAACCGTCATAAAAAGCCTTTTTTTTAGTAGTGTGTTATGATCTTTTCACTTGAAACAAAAACTGAAAAGAACACATTACACTTTTTTACAATTGATAGTCTTATATTTTTTTTCTTCACCTATTTTGTCTGTACTTTCAATTTGTTTCAATTTGGTGGTTCTGTCAGGTGCCTGGTCTAATTACTTTAAGGGACATCAAATCATTTTCTTATATGGATTTTGTCTAAAAGTAAATGACACGGAATTATAATATACCTGGTTAAACAAAAGCAAGACTTGGCCATTTCTTTGAAATTACAATATTGTCCAACCTCACAGGAGGTCATATTTGCTACTGAAATTGGAGGTCCACCACTGCCCACCAACTGTAATTGAAGGTCCACTACTAAAATTGAAGCTAAATAAAGTTTGTTTTAACAGTCAATGAGGGTAACAGGTTGTGGTTTTCCCGTCTTTACTAAAAAAACTTCAAATTTTAATTAAAGCCACGTGAGGAAGATATATAAGATAAAAGCTAAAGCCATGAAAAAGCTTTTTTTTTTTTAAAAAAAAACATATAAAAGCTGTGTAGGAAATAACTTTACATCTGTTAAAGTAATAAGTAATTGGACCAAGCATTTAACGAAATCACCAAATTGAAAAAAATTGAAAGTACAGTCCAAAATAGGAGAGGAAAAATGTCGAGTCATTAAACTGAACAAAAGTGTAAATTATGCTGACCATTTTTAGGATAAGTTCTTTTAGTGTTGTTTTCACAACTTCTGCAATGTTTTGTCATGGAATGTCGGCATTTCCATGTGAAACAGACTCCCAGCCTATCAAATTTGAATCATAGCGACACTTTTACTCATAGTATGAGCTTCACATGGTCCTTCACCTATTTCATAATGTTCATGAAAGCTCAAATGTACATTATATTTTCAACATGGATATATTTTGCAAGAAATTGGTCCCAAGGCCCATTTTCGAGTGAAAATCACTTTCAAAATCAACAATTTTTTTAAATCACTCTCAAGTACAATTTTTGAGTGAAAATAACCCGAAAAACTAATTTTCGAGTGAAAATAACCTTTAAGGAGAAATGGCCCAGATTTGAAATAAATATTTCCTAATTTTACCTTTTTTGTCGTTTTGCTATGAACAATGAGTGTTCATACCGTATACTGATGTATGAACAATGATTGTTCAGAACCAAATAGGTGAACGTACCTCATACAATATATTGATATATGAATAATAATTGTCCATAGCTCATGTTTAGGTATAAACAATGATTCTTCATACTCTAATATGTATTCTTACTAATTATACATTATGAGCTATGAACATTGATTGTTCATACCCCAAATAGGTATGAACAATGATTGTTCATAGCTCATGTTGATGTATGAACAGTGATTGTTCATACTCCAAATAGGTATGAACAATGACTGTTCATACTCCAATAAGTGTTCTTATTGATCATACATTATGTTGAGGAATGAACATTGATTGTTCATACCCTAAATAGGTATAAACAATAATTGTTCATAACTCATGTTGATGTATGAACAGTGATTGTCCATACTCCAAATAGGTATGAACAATGATTGTTCATATTCCAATAAGTGTTTTTATTGATTATACATTATGGTGAGGTATGAACATTGATTGTTCATACCCCAAATAAGTATGAACAATCAACAATGATTGTTCATATAAACAATGAGTGCTCATAGCTTATGTTAAGGTATGAACAGTGATTGTTTATACCCCAAATAGGTATCAACAATCATTGTTCATACTATATATACACTTGGTCATTTCAATTGGGTCAAGGTGAGCAATTTATTATTTCGTACCAGAGGTATACTTGACATTTCATCTACTTGAGACGTTTTTAATTTCGTGTCAAGGGGTATACTTGACCTTTCACCTACCCGGTCCTTATAAATGATTAAAAAAACAGTGTCCTTTAGAGTAACTTTTTCCCCCGATCTGTCTTAATGGAAAAAAAAATTTATGAGTGATTGGTAGACTTAATTTTCTTATGTTTTCTTTGTAGATCCATTCTGCTGCTACCAAGGGCGGAGCCAAGGGTGGGCAGCTGCACACCCTGAACTTTCCAAAAAAAAAAACAAATACTATTTATATGATCGAGTTGGTTTTCCTTTTCCAAATATTTAAAACTTTGTTACGGTGCTACCCAATTCAAATGTATTACACCAAAAATGTTGTTGTTTTTCTATCACTTGATGTAATTAAGATTTACTAATTGGGATGGACTTTCACTAACTTGAGAGCACCTTATCAGAACTCCCAAGTCTTGTTTTTTTTTTAGTAAAAATCCCTACTAAAAAACTTGCCCTATCAAGTGTGACTTGTGTCATTGATTCATTGAAAAACTAATCTTGTAAGTTCTCTATACAACTGTTGAGAAAATATTTTCAGCTTTGCATATTGTAATGAATCGACTTTAGAATTGTATAGAAGATGAGTAGGTGAATGATTGTCTAGTAACATATATTGAAAAGGAAATATTTAAAAGTATTTATTCTGTGGTGATTATGCAATGGTTTCAAAAAAATAGATACACTTGTAATTTTTTTTTTTTTTTTTTTTTTTTATAATTAATGTAACATGTTTGAAATTTTTTATTTTTGCTGTTAAGAATTTTGAGTCGCTTTTTTAGTGATTTGTGTTAAATTGCCCACTGTAGTTGGAGAAGATGTTTATCTAAGATCAATAACAGGGAACTAATGAATGTGTAGAACAAAGATTGAAAGAAAAGGAATTAAGCTTTTTCTATTAGTATCAATGGCGGTTACACATTTCTCTTTCTCTATCTCTCTTTGCTCTGGTTTACAGATTTTTCTTGAATGAAATTGGAATGTTCATTTCTTCATCCTTCCAGTCTTTATATAGTGCTCTGATAATCACTTTACCCAATCTTGTAATGTCGCGTGTCCATCTTCTTCTTCTCTATCCTTTTCCCGCTTTTCCTACAACATCCAAACTTAATCACGAAATATCGATATTACTCATGATATTTGGGCTAAAAATATTGGGTTGACGATATTTTCCCACGACATCGCCCCCTTTTGAAACTTTCAAATATTGAAATTCAAAATATCAAGCCGTTACAGCTAGACACAGATCAGCCACATCGAAATTATAAAAGCTTTCTTTCACTTTCTCTTTCTTCACTTTATTTTTGATAAAAACTTGAGAGAAAAACCCAAACCCCAACACCATTAACATCATCTGTAAAGCTTAAACTTGGCCTTATTCGCTGTCATCCTCAGCAAATCTTTCTGCAGAACTATCAGGTTAGTAAAAACGAACAACTTAACACATTACTCCTTGTCCCAATTTTATCGTTATCTTTACATATTTTGAACTATTTCTCCTCCTTCTCTTTCCAGATTACTATACTTAGAGTTTAGGCTTTGAATCTTCACATATTATCTATGTATCTCTATACTAATTAGACCTTGAATTATAATTTTTGACAGTATGGCTAGGAGAAAAACTTGTGTTAACTTTATACGCACTCTCTCGAAACAATCCTGGCTTCGACGTCAAGAACGTATGCGTTTAAGACACAGTTCTTCACCTCGAACCCCGACATTATCATCCCGTGACCTCGATACGTGCTTAGTAAATAATATATTATATACTTATACTAGATATAGCGATAGTAGCTCAGATAAAGGATATAATTCTAAGAAAAAATTTATTGTTTCAAGTGATACCGACATATCGAATGAAAGTATTGAATCTGCAACTTGAAACAACTCGTCCTCTTTAACTTCGTCATCACAAAGGACTGAGACTGATGAACCAGAATTGCGTGCCACGTATCTGGATGATGGCTTAGCCTACCATCCCTTTGAGACTGTGGATTCGGAGTTTGATCGCGAAGTTATGGACGATCATAACATGTGGAGTAGTGGCTTGAACCCTTGTTTTCCAAAAAAACCCAACTTAGACATAGTTAAAGCTGCCTACCAAATACCAGACTCTATCCATCTTCGACATTATGCTGGAAGTACAAAAGGAACTCGATGCCAAAGTGGCGATCCTAAAACCACCATTATTACTGTTGGGCAACTAGCTGCTGGCTTGCGCCTTCCCTTATCTAACCTCGATCGAGAAATACTGAACTACATGACCATTTCTCCTGGCCAAGGCATAGGCAATTTTTGGAGATTGCTGTACATTTGTAATTTCTATAATTCTCACCTTGCACCCGATGTCCGGATATCCCAAAGAACTTGTCTTATCGATATCCAAAAACATTATACCTTTATTGAACGTAACGAGAAGAATAAACATGGTATAAAAGAGCCTAGTGGTCATTTTTATCCCAAAAAATGAATTAACCGCATAGGCATTATAAGGATAAACCGAGATAGTGATTTCATATGGCCATTATACCCTATCGTTATATCTGGGCAATGGGAGTCATCTGCTTCGATTGCTATTCCATCCTTGGCATATCCTGTTTTTAACATTAAAGGTACGTTATTTTACAACACCCACCCCATCCCTCTTCTATCTTGGACTTGCTATCTAACTGGTCTATCGTTGTGACCTTGTTTCAGTGCCAAAACCAACCTCGATGAAAAGTCTTGGAGACTCCACTAGAGTAATGGAGCTTCTAAAAGGCACGGATGAAGAAATCACTGCTCGAACTGGCACTGATAAATACGGAAATCCAAAATTGAATGTCGATCTTCCAGATATCCATAATTATGTCACTCTTTTATACTTTTTAAAAAGTACCGTCCTTCAAGGTCAAGATTCTTTAACCCCCTAAATCTATTATGCCATGCAAAACTACTCCATGTCCCTTACAACCTTGTTCCTCTGAAAAAGTTTTAAGAAAAACTTTTGATTCTACTGAATTACCTGCTAATACTCCTCGATGTTATTTTGAATATATGCTTAATGGTTTTAAAATGACTGAAGATCTTTTTCCTCAAATCAAATAAGAGATTCCCGATTTCTATAATTATCCTCTTTTGCACGATGTGTTTGATCACCACTGCTTATTGTACACAGATATGGCATCTCACATTCCCCAACTTCAAGTCAAATCATCAAAATCTCTGGACAAGTTTCTGAGCAAGAAAAAACCAACAGGTGGCAATTCTTCCCAAGCTCCCACCTCTTCCAAAGAGAAAAATGCCGACACTAGTCTTCTCTCCAAGAAAAGAAAAGAATCTTGTCATACTACAGCACCACCAACCTCGATGACAAGCAAGGTTGCAAAAAAGACTACCAATATTGCCCCTGTTAAGGTGCCCTCCAAATTTTCGACTATACCACCTAATAATAAAACTATTGCTTATGGCTCTTCTTCTCCAACCAAAGCTTTTGAGGTTAATCTTGTTCTTCGAAATAATAAAAAGGTTTCGAAATCTGCTTCTCTATTTTTTGATCCTCTGAAACCTGGCCTCGGAGAAGCTCTTGTTCTGAGTACTATACTTCCTCGAGATAGGTCAGCAATGACTAAAATTAGATAGATGAACGATTCCAACTTTTGTGTTCTTCTATTGAAAAAGTAAGTATCTATCATTCTCCTTACTCTTATCTTAATTTACTTATTCTGTATTCATTAACTATATCTCAATCTCAGGTTAAAGTTGTTGTTGTGGGATAGTTTGATAGTGAAATGGCTAGCTTTCGCCGTTATAGGGATGAGAATAAACAATTGAAGAAAGACAAAGAAGACCTTCTACAATCTTTTGAGAAAGCCTAGAAAGATCATGCTGATGAGATGAAGAAATATTTCACCGAACACACGAAGCTGCACAAGAAACTGCAAAGCTCTTTTGAAGCTATGGAGAAAGACCTTACCCAAGCAAAAACCTCTTTTGCCACTAAGAAAACGGAATGGGTAGCCCAAAAAATTGATCTGGAAACTGAATTGGAGAAGGCCCATCTTAAACTGAATACTAACACTGAGCATATGCAATATTGTGTTGATACCATGAAGGGTTTCAGATCATATTTTCCTCTTGATGTTACCAAGGAGTATAGTCTTGATTCTGATGAGGAGAGCGAGATGACCTCCGAGCTTGTGGCCCATGACCTGGATATCGATGTTGTAGACTCCACTCCACCTACTGCTGAACTTTCCAAGACCAATATGGCTACCCTAGTCTTCAACCCTGACTCTTTCATCAGTACACCCAGCTGCTTGGATGACCCTGAAGTGCAAGTTGGCCTTAATACCCTTCTTGAAACCAAACGTCTTGATGTAAACCCTATCAAGACCTCCACCCAGCTCTAGCTTCTTTGTCTTGATGTTTTGTAATTGTAATATTGATACAATGATCTGGCTATCTCTTCTGACTGCTTTAAACTCCTTTTGAATTATGGAAAATAGATCTTTTTGCTTTTTATAAACTCATTTTGTATGTAATACATCTGATATTTATCATCCATAAACAGGAAACAATATCATTTTCGATACCACTCCTAATCAACATAATATTGAATACTTCATATGAGTACTTAATATATATTTTGAATTTTAAAAAATGAGTTTCGATACCACTCCAACTAAAAGCAGTATCGATACTTAATATATATTTTGAATTTAAAATCGAGTTTCGATACCACTCCAACTAAAAGCAGTATCAATACTTAACATATATTTTGAATTTAATAAACGAGTTTCGATACCACTCCAACTAAAAGCAGTATCGATACTTAATATATATTTTGAATTTAAAATCGAGTTTCGAAACTACTCCAACTAAAAGCAGTATTGATACTTAATATATATTTTGAATTTAAAAAATGAGTTTCGATACCACTCCAACTAAAAGCAGTATCGATACTTAATATATATTTTGAATTTAAAATCTAGTTTCGATACCACTCCAACTAAAAGCAGTATCGATACTTAACATATATTTTGAATTTAAAAAACGAGTTTCGATACCACTCCAACTAAAAGCAGTATCGATACATAATATATATTTTGAATTTAAAAATAAAGTTTCGATACCACTCCAACTAAAAGCAGTATCGATACTTAATATATATTTTGAATTTAAAAAATGAGTTTCGATACCACTCTAAATAAAAGCAGTATCGATACATAATATATATTTTGAATTTAAAAATCGAGTTTCGATACCACTCTAACTAAAAGTAGTATCGATACTTAATATATATTTTGAATTAAAAAAATGAGTTTCGATACCACTCCAACTAAAAGTAGTATCGATACATAATATATATTTTGAATTTAAAAATTGAGTTTCGATACCACTCCAACTAAAAGCAGTATAGATACATAATATATATTTTGACTTTAATATACCTCCATCTATCCCTTTGTTTTTGAATCATACTCTTCTGACCTGATATCGAGATGAAAATCTACAGATCACCATCCCTTTTTTGCTTACTTTTGCACTCTTTGCCATGTATTAATATAATAAATAAATATTTACCTTTGACCAACAATACACTATCTAACTAGCTCAAAAACCAACATCCATTGAATTAAACCATGTCATTAAGGCTTATGTAATTATCATTCAAACTTCTAACTGTCTCGCGCACAAACAACGAAGAATTACTTTTTCACACAAACTCCTCGTTTTCATGCTCACCTACCATTAATACTCCTCTTTTTCTTGCTAATCACCATTAAATTCTCTCGTTTGTATAAACTTTTTCTCCTATAAAAACTCTTTAAAAAACTTGATTTTGAAATATCTCTTACCACTTCCCTACTGATTAATCCTTATTGGTTTAACTTACATAAAACCATGTCTCTTATCTCCCTCTTCCGTATTATTTTAGCCATTTTAATGGTTTTGTCCTATTGTTCTCCTCCCTGGTCTGACTGCCCCACTATAGACTATTCTGATGATGAGGAACAAACAAAAACAAAACCCAAAGAAGAACTAGAAAAAGAAGAGGAAGAAGAAAATAAAAATGAATATGCTGATGAATGGTTGAGAGATCCATATTGCTATAACTATGCTAAAGATGGCAATGAGACTTCTAGCATTTATGATGATGAGGATGATGGTGAAAATGGTGATGATGAAAATGAAGATGAAGAAGAGGATGATGCTAACGATAAATATGATGATTAGTCTTATTTCCTATATTTTAAGTTTTTACTTTGACTTGTACTAGGCTGCTTAGCCTACCCTTTTTCCCTTTTTAATGAAATATTATTGCACTACCTCTGACACTGGCCTCCTTAATTATTAATACATGCTCCGACCTTCGACATAAAAAATCTATGTTGACATTCGACATTCATCATCAACATTGTATTAAAAATATGAAAACATACCGTACTTTGTCCTTATTCTGTATTCTGGTATCGACCACTCAATACCACATATTCTATATTTTCTGTAACCACGATCTTGATATGAGTTCGCACTGTATTCTGGTATCGAGATGAGGATCTACAGATCACTAGGATTTTTTGACCCGAACTTGATATTTCTGCAAAGAATTGGATTTTATTGACCTGAACTCGCATTTCTGCCAAGAACATGATTTTATTGACCTGGTATCGAGATGAGGATCTACAGATCACTAAGATTTTTTTACCCGAACTTGACATTTCTGCCAAGAACTGGATTTTATTGACTTGAACTCGCATTTCTGCCAAGAACAGGATTTTATTGACCTGGCATTGAGATGAGGATCTACAGATCACCATGATTTTTTGACCCAAACCTGATATTTCTGCCAAGAACTGGATTTTATTGACCTGAACTTGCATTTATGCCAAGAACAGGATTTTATTGACCTGGTATCGAGATGAGAATCTATAGATCACCAGGATTATTTTACCTGAACTGGACATATCTGCCAAGAACTGGATTTTATTGACTTGAACTCGCATTTCTGCCAAGAATAGGATTTTATTAACCTGGTATCGAGATTAGGATCTACAGATCACCAGGATTTTGTTTGACTTGGTATCGAGATGAGGATCTACAGATCACCAGGATTTTGTTTGACCAGTTATCAATCATATACTTCTAGAGATACAGAGATCTATTATACATGTATAAATATTGATTTTGAGAATGACTATATCTTTATTGAATGTATAACCTTGATAACAAAAATTTCACCATGATACTTAAAAACAATCTTTATTGATAAAATGCTTTCAAATTACTTACATTTTGAAGCTTTGGTAATATTACACCTTCAGCCGTTTTTAAGTAGAAAGCTCCATTGATTCCGACCTTGTGAACAATATAAGGCCCATCCCAGCTTGCTGCTAGTTTGCCAGCCCCTTTTTCTTTAGTACCTTGAGTGACCACTTTCAAGACCAAATCACCTTCCTGAAAATGCCTTTCTCTTACTTTCTTGTTAAAAGCTTTTCTGAGCTACTTATGATAGGTGTCGAGCTTTTCTCTTGCTTGATCCCTTGTCTCCTAGAGATTTAGAACTTCTTAAGCCATTCCTCCATTATTTTGGCCATTTTCTATCATCTTTGTTTTGGATGTCGATACCACCATTTCAGATGGAGTTACTGCTTCCATACCATAGGCCAAAGTAAAAGGTGATTCACCTGTGGCTGTTCGAGGTGTTGTTCTATAAGCCCATAAAACACTGTTTAACTCATCCAACCAAAGACCTTTCATGTCTTCTAATTTTTTCTTGATATTATCCATAATGGTTTTATTTGTTGCCTCTACTTACCCGTTACCTTGAGCATAGTATGGCGCAGATGTGAAATGCTTTACCTTGTAGGATTCCAAGAAAGCTTTTACCTTTCCTCTCTCGAACTGTTGGCCATTATCTGATATAATGGCATAAGGCAATCCATATCGACATATGACTCGTTCAAAAAGGAAGTTTATGACATCTTGTTCTTTAATATGCTGCAGAGCGATGGCTTCTACCCATTTTGTAAAATAGCCTATGACTGCCAATATGAACCTTCTTTTGCCTCTCCTTGGTGTAAGCAAACCAACAATATCCATACCCCATAGAGCAAAAGGCCATGGGTTTAAGACACAATGTAACTCTTCAGTTAGATCATGTATGTCTTTCCCATGAACTTGGCACTGTACACACTTTTTCACATATCTAAGACAGTCCCTTCACATTTGAGGCAAAAAATATCCCTGTCTCGTTATTTTATTGGCCAATGATCTACCAGCTGAGTGGTTTCTACACTCGCCTTCGTGAAGCTCTACAATGATTAGATGTGCTTCTTCAAACGATATGCATTTCAAATGTGGACCTCTATGATTCTTTTGATATAACTCATTATCAATCAATACATATCTTTAAGCACCAGATTTGATCTTTCTGGCCTTATTTTTTTCATCCACTACTTTATCCTCAGACAAATATGAGATATATGCTTTCATCCATGACGCCCCCAGTGTGTCAATTTCTATCACTTTTGAATCGTCAATGTCGATGCTTGGCCTCTGTTGAACTCCGATATGCAAAGTGCGACCCTCTGTATTTTCCAACATCGCTGCAACATAAGCCAAAGCATTAGCATCCCTGTTCTCATTTCTGTTGAGATGCTGGAGCTTTATCTTATTGAAATTCCTCAACTTAGATTTTATGAAGTTTAAATAAAGCACCATGTTTTCACACTTTCCCATATATTCTTCGTTGATCTGGCTAACCACGAGCAATGAATCACTGAAAATTGATAACTCTTTTACATTGAGAGACCTAGCCATCTCGAGACCCACTATTAAAGCTTCATACTCAACCTCGTTATTAGATGCATGAAAACCCAATGTTATTGCCATTTTGAGCCTTTGATTTTCAGGAGTAACCAACACCACCCTGATGCCACACCCCTTACCTCTAGATGATCCATCGACAAATAATCTCCAACCATTTGTACCCTCCCATGGATCGTTTGCATCGAAAACATCTTCAGGCTCTTGGAGGATTGAGAACTCCTCTTCCTCCATACCCCAGCTAGCATCCTCAGATGGAAAATCTGCCAGAAAGTCGGCCAAAACCTGACTTTTCTCTAATACTCGATTTCGATACTCCACTCCGAACTCGTTTATTAGCACCGACCATTTAGACATCCTTCTTGACTTAGCAGTTTTTGCTAGAGTTTGTTTTAGCTGTAAATTCGTCATCACTATCACAGAATGTGCTTGAAAATATGGCTTCAACCTCTGAGATGAAAATAACAGTGCCAAAGCATATTTCTCCATAATGGAATATCGAGTCTCCGCCTCGAGCATCATTTTGCTCTGAAAATATACCGGCCTTTCCAAACCATTTTCTACTTTCACAAGGACAAAGCTTATAGCAAAATCTGATACAACCAAATAAAGGAGCAAACTTTCTCCCTCATCTGGTTTTGTAAGTGTTGGCATTTCTTGCATATACTTCTTTAATTCAGAAAATGCTTCTCCACATTCCTCATTCCAATAGAATTTAACATTATTTTTAAGCAATTTAAAAAGTGGCTTACATCAATCCGAAGTTCTGGAGATGAATCTATTGAGTGCCGCTATTCTTCCCGTTAACCTTTGTATCTGCTTTCTAGTTGTAGGAGATGGCATTTGCTGGAGTGCTCGTATTTGATTAGGATTAGCATCGATACTCCACTTTGTAACGATGTAGCCCAAAAACTTGCCTGAACTGACTCTGAAAGTACACTTTTCCGGATTAAGCTTCATATTAAACTCTCGCAAAATTTTGAATTCGGTGTCGAGGTCCTTTACATGATCTACAGCTTTCATGGACTTAATGACCATATCATCTATATAGACCTCAACAACCCTCTTGATGAGTTTTTTAAACATCTTCTCTACTAGTCTTTGATAAGTGGCTCCTGCATTCTTCAATCCAAATGGCATTCTAATAAAACAGTATATCCCTCCATTTACTACGAACGCTGTTTTTAACTGATCAACAATAGTAATCAGAATTTGAAAATAACCTGAATACCCATCACAAAAATTGATCAACTCGAAGCCAGCAGTTCGATCCACCAACTCATCAATTATAGGCATGGGATAATGATCCTTTGGACACTTTTTATTTACATCTGTAAAATCGACACAAATTCAGACTCTACCATCTTTCTTTGGTACTACCACGATGTTTTCCACCCAATGAGAATGCTCTACCTCTTTGATTATTCCATTTTTTAACATCTTCTGTATCTCGACTTGCACCGCTTCTTCATATATCGGTCTCACCTTCCGATGTTTTTGGTGCACAGGCATTGCATTTTCTTCCATATTCAGCTTGTGTGAACAAACATTTGGATTTGTACCAGTGAGGTCCAACATTGACCAAGCGAAAACATCCTGATTCTCTTTCAAAAATATC
Organism: Coptis chinensis; assembly: GCF_015680905.1. Lineage (NCBI taxonomy): Eukaryota > Viridiplantae > Streptophyta > Magnoliopsida > Ranunculales > Ranunculaceae > Coptis > Coptis chinensis. Next base: position 47,511,494 of record NC_141456.1, read on the forward strand.
ATCAACTCATTTCTTATGTTTCCCTCCATCTCTGTACCAATTAACGTATGACGCTCACTCTCTCCTATACTAATATTAACTTTCTCCACCATTTCGATAGTCTTTCTTTCCCATACGGGTTCTTCATTTTGTTTTAGCTCTTGAGTGAACTTTGCCTACTCATGTACTTGCACCTCAGTGTCGACAGGCAAAGCTTGCTGTAACTGTTAGTTAGAACCTTCCAAGACGCCCCTAGTTTCTTGGCTTTTCCCCTTCATCATTCCCTCTATTGTGACAAAATTACACTTCTCCGATTCGGATTGATCGCCCCTAATTTCATGCAATCCATATACAGTTGGGAATCGGATGACTTGATAGAATGTGCTAGGCACAGCCCTCATCTTATGTATCCACTTCCTTCCCAATATGGCATTGTGATCATAATGGTGCTTTATGACCACAAATGTCGTCATCACCATTTGAGGCTCAGCTCGAACTGGCAATTTTATCTCTCCAACGGGCTTGGTACACGTTCCATTAAACCCATATAAACTGAACTTCAGTGACTTTAAATAAGACTCATCGAGACCAATCCCTTTGAATGCTCTCCAAAACAAAATATTAATTGAACTACCACAGTCCACTAATATCTTCTGTACATCATAACCCACAATACGCAAAGTGATTAACAAAGCATTGTAATGTGGTAGCATTACCTTGGACAGATCCTCTGGTACAAACATGATTGCCCCAGGAATGCTAGCCGACACCAACTGCCGATTCACCGGATTTGGCTCGACATTGATGTAGTGGTCATACTCATGACATGAGAGGTTATATGTGGCAAGTGGGCCAGATGCAAAATAGTAAAGAAAGAACATACTGCTGTATATCAGGTCCACGGAACCCTAACTGCTAGGGGACCGAAGCGACACATGGAGAGGTAGTGGACACAGGATGAAAAGGGGATCAAAGAACCAGAAACGAAAGGATGTTAGAATGAGAAAAGGAGTTATAAAGAAGAGAGAGATAGGGAGAGTGAAAGAGGGAGAACTATGGCACAACTTGATCCTCCGAGAAGAGCTCGGCGGTACGTAGGCAACCCAAAAGGGTTCAGCTGATCAATTCAAATGGCGATTATTTATAATCTTCAGCATGAAACCGAGGAGTGGAGACATGTAAGATTAGTGTGTATGAAAGGGGTTCATACAATGGTGCCATCTGTGGGGACCGAGTAGGTGAGTATAGTAGATGGGGTGAGAAGTAAGAGTGCTGCTAACGCTATTTCTGGTTGATGAAAATCATAAAAAGGAATCCACGCTTGAATTTTGTAAGGGGCTCTTTAGAGTTTTATTGTAGGTGTTCGATAAAATGCACGAAAGAGAAAAACAACTCTGGAAATACGAAAAGAAGCAATGAATTCGAGTTCACTATACTAGAGTGGCGAAAGAGAGAGACAACTCTTCAAATGAGTTCGTTAAGTGGCATGCAGACACTGAATGGTGAATCTTGCGTCCCTTTCAAGATTAACACTTCTGCTCTTGGGGCAAGGTATGTGCCCTAACCCTTTTAAATATCTTAATAGCATGTTAAGCTTGAGTATCATGATTTCATTTGCTTGCTTGGGCTAAGTTCACCGCTTTACTTAAATTTAGCGTCGAACCGTCATTGTGGGAGTGGATTGATTATAAGGTTAAGTTCATAAGAATGGCGAACTATTGCAAAATGTATGAAAACTGTGTCACATTCATTGCTTTATTGAATTATTGCAGCAATCCAAATTTTAATCTATTGTGGTCAAGTGTGTAGAGTAGTAATGTTGGTGGACTTATGGCGTGTGGGTTGTGCTATAGTGTGTGGAGTATGGCATAGTGTGGGAAATGGTGGCATAGTGTGTGCATTCGTGGACTAGTAGTGTGTGGACTAGGGTTAGTGTGGTAGTAGGAGGGCCTAATCCGTATACCACGAGTGGGAAAAGCGATACTTGTCCACAGACAAGCCATCATATAAGTATCACAATCTGAGTTCGCGACCATACTGGGGTAGTCGATTCCTATTCCTATCGTATACTGGAGGCAAGCAAGCCTTGTCCCCATCCTTGGCAGAGATGTATGTAGGGACAGGCTAAGTGGTCCCTGAACATCGTGATATTCCGTGGAGCTATTCACTCTAGGAGTCTGCAGATCACGAGTGGGAGAACAGGATTGTACACCTCAGGGGTAAGACGGATTGTACATAATCTTGAGGATATTATCGCCATTAGTCTTGTATGCAAATGTTTATATGGAATATCCTTCATTGAATCTCACTTGTTATTTGTACAATACTCGAACATGAAAGTTTCATGTCACAGATAAAGAGAAATACTTGCGGTACCGTGGAATCGAGCGGAGTTTGAGCTGGTAGTAGGAGATGGATCCATCTCACCTCATTTACTACCTAGTTTTCATACACTATATTCTCTTCAAAGAGTTTACTTTCTGCATTAAATGTTTATTGCAAGATATAACATTGAGTAAGACCCCGAGCCCCGTACTAGCTATATGGGGAACCTCGGAGTCTACTGGTATCACTATGTAGTTGTGACTTACAGTTCACATTAAGGACATGATATCTTTGCACTGAGTTACATACATGTACACTATTATTTCTTAATGCCTTGAGAATTTGTCCTCACATATTTACTAGAGGATACTTGGTCTACTCTTGTGTGGGAAGAGATAGAGTTGAGCTGCATCTAAGCCAGAGCTGGGGGGATGAGCCCTTCGTGGACCGCAGTGTCCAAATCAAGCTTGGGGCAAAATGAGTTTCCTCGAAGCGAGAGCGGGGGGGATGAGCCATTCGTGGACCGCAGTGTCCGAATCAAGCTTGGGGCAAAATGAGCTGTCTCGAAGCCAGAGCGGGGGGATGAGCCCTTCGTGGACCGCAGTGTCCAAATCAAGCTTGGGGCAAAATGAGTTTCCTCGAAGCTGGAGAACGGGGGGGATGAGCCCTTCATGGACCGCAGTGTCCGAATCACTCTTGGGGCAAACTAAGCGGCCCTACCAAGCTTCACAACTGACCAAAGATAGCGGGGGGGATGAGCCCTTCGTAGACTATACGTCCGAATCAAACTTGGGGGCAAACTGAGCTGCCCCATTAAGCTTCACAACTGAACAAAGACAGCGGGGGGGATGAGCCCTTCGTAGACTATACGTCCGAATCAAACTGGGGGGCAAACTGAGCTGCCCCTCAAGCTTCACAGGTGACCACAGAGAGCGGGGGGGATGGAGCCCTTCGTGAACATGATGTGGAGTTTGGGATGAGACCCTTACGGAGAGGTTGAGTGTTACGAGTGAGAGCGAAGGGGTTGAGATCATTCGCGGATATATTGTTGAGTTCTACAAAAGAGAAATGGAGGGGATGAGCCCTTCACGATCATGATGTGGAGTTTTACAGAGCACCGAGGAGAAGGGGATGAGACCCTTCACGGGCAATATGTTGATTTTGAAGAGTGAGAGTGAAAGGGAATAGACCCTCCGTGGGCTTAGTAGTGAGTTCTATGATGGAGAGTTGATAGCTGGGTTGAGACACTTCGTGGGCATGATAATGGATTGTGAAGAGTGAGTGTCAAGGGGAAGAGACCCTTCGCAGAATGGTAGTGGGATGAGCCTTCATGGAATCAACTTGGGGGCAAACTGAGCTGCCCTCAATTGCCAGAGACCGCGGGGGGCTGAGCCCTTAGCGGATATGCTTCGCACTATCCAGCTAGTGTCAGAGGAATATAAAAAAAAATGTGAGATCAAGTCCTATGGTACTGCGTAGGTTTGGAATTAAAATACGAATACAGGATAGGTCAAGGTCTTCCCGAGTCCACCATCTTCATCGACGGACCCGAGATGGGGCATCTATAGTGGTCATATTCGTGACATGAGAGGTTATATATGGCAAGTGGGCTGGATGTGAAATAGTAAAGAAAGAACATACTGCAGTATATCAGGTTCACAGAACCCTAACTGCTAGGGGACCGGAGCGACACATGGAGAGGTAGTGGACACAGGATGAAAAGGGGATCAACGAACCAGAAATGAGAGGAGGTTAGAATGAGAAAAGGAGTTATAAAGAAGAGAGATAGAGAGAGTGAAAGAGGGAGAACTACGGCACCGCTTGATCCTCTGAGAAGAGCTCGAGGGTACGTAGGCAACCCAAAAGGGTTCAGCTGATCAATTCAAATGGCGATTATTTCTTATCTTCAGCATGAAATCGAGGAGTGGAGACATGTAAGATTAGTGTGTATGAAAGGGGTTCATATAATTGACTTCGAGCACCTCTTTCACAGTCAATATCTTCCTTATCTTATCTCGAAAGATCTTTTTCTAGGGAATTTCTCCTTTGTAAATCATGTTTATTACCCCTAGTGGCTTCTCTCGTATAGTTGCCATTTCCTCAGGTTTAACATCAGCCCGAAACTCTCTCAATTTTCCATCCTTCATGAGCCTGTCAATCTCTTGTACCAGCTGCAGACACCTGTTAGTTTCATGGTTTTCCACCTTATGAAATTGATAGTATGGTTTTCCTTTTATCTCTCTGAGAGTATATTTTGGCCAGATCACGAAATCTTCCTTTGCTATCCTCCTTAATATATCTTCTGGCGTGGAATTGAGAGCTATGAAATTACTATGATCTAATTCCTCCTTTAGTGTTTTCTCAAACTTTCTTCTTTGTTGAGGCTGATTATCTCTATTTGCGTACTGCTCTTGAGGTCTTTTATGATCTGACCTTGAAGAATCTCGACCTTCATATCGATCATTACTATCTTTATCTTTTCTTCCTGCATCAGTGACCTGCAATACTATTTGAGCATTGGCCGCTTTTAACCCTTCCTCCACCCTGATATCTCTATCAGCTTTATCATATAACTCCTACAGAGTTTTAACCTTTTTCCTCAACAAATACTTATGCATAAGCGATCCTGGAATTACACCTGACTGGAACGTTATAACAGCTGTCATTTCTGATTCATCCAACCTTTCTACCGACTGGGTTTCGGTCTTGAACCTTGCTAAGAATTCTTTCAGTGATTCCTTCTTTGCTTGCTTTAATTGAAATAAGGCTGACACCTGCTTTGGCTTCACCCTCTGGTGACCGTAATTAGTGAGGAACCTTTCTTCAATTTCTCGAATACATGAAATGGATCCCTCTGGAATTGTGCAAAACCACATTAATGATTTCCCTTTCAAGCTTGATGAAAATGATCGACATAGTACAGTATCCCAATATTTGGTACCCTGATATATCGAGAACTGATGTCGAGAACTAAAAAGATGGTCAATGGGATCAGTAGCTCTTTCATACTAGCTCAATTTTGGATTCTTGAACTTCGGAGGTAACGAGGCCCTCTCTATCTCCTTTTTTAATGGATTTCTACCGACATCATCTACCATCTTTCTTATCGAAGCCGAGACCTTTTCCAATAATTGATCTCCTAATTGCTTCTACACCATTTCCTTTGTGACTAGTGCCTTACCTTCTTCTTCTTGCACCACTTTCGGTGTCGTTCTTGCTACAGATTGTACTTCTTCAGGATGACTCCTTCTCACCTCCTCAATGTGACTCTTTCGTACTATTGGAGTGCCTGAGCTCGACTCCTTGTCATCCTTCTCATACATAGCATCTTCTACACGCTTCTCCCTCTATTCCCTTATTGCTTTATTCTCAGCCATTAACATCTGATTTTGCTTTTCTAACTCAGCCATCCTTCTCAACAAGTCTTTCAAAGATACTTTTTCCTCTCGTATCTCATCCACCTCTTCCACCAATCCACTTGCTGACCTTCTAGTTCTTCGATCTGCATTCTTTGATGCTGCTTGAGACGTACTTGCTTCATCAACCATTAATGCTTTACTTGCAGTCGCTCGTTTAGGAGGCATCTTATTAAAACTTTTTAACCAAATTCCTATTCTCCACTGATCCTATCAAAACTCCTTCCAACTCCTTCACAATAGATTCAAAACTTCAAAGAAACCAAGAAAATAATGTTCTTTCTTGATCCTTGAAGCACAGACAGTGCCAATGTAGTTGGAGAAGATGTTTATCTAAGATCAATAACAGGGAACTAATGAAGATGTAGAACAAAGATTGAAAGAAAAGGAATTAAGCCTTTTCTATTAGTATCAATGGAGGTTACACATTTCTCTTTCTTTCTCTCTCTTTGCTTTGGTTTACAGATTTTTCTTGAATGAAATCGGAATGTTCATTTCTTCATCCTTCCAGTCTTTATATAGTACTATGATAGTCGCTTTACCTAATCCTTTAATGCCGCGTGTCCATCTTCTTCTTCTCTATCATTTTCCCTCTTTTCCTGCAACATCCAAACTTAATCGCGAAATATCGATATTATTCATGATATTTAGGCTAAATATATCGGGTTGATGATATTTTCCCACGACACCCACCCTGAACTAAAATCCCAGCTCCGCCACTGGCTGCTACCATCTTGGACAAGAATATTTTCATGAAGTATGACTAGAAAAGCGGATATTTCCAATTTAAAGGTCTAGGCTGCATTGCTAGCTACTATTATATAACACATCAAACAATGGGGGATAGTGAGCATGTTGGCTATTTTCTCTTAAATATGTCATAGTTAAACCGGATGAAATGATGGAGCTGGCATTAAAGAGGATAACTATTGGTTTAGAGAGGTGCGTTAGATTGGCCGAAAGTAATCAATGTCGTGTGATGCGTGCTGGTAGGTTTATTGAGTTAAGGAGTTTGTAGTTTCTTTTCCTTTTCCTTGTTTCATAGTCTAGTGAGGATCTCACTCACCAGTTGTACTTTTTGTGCTTTGCACACCCTCTGAATAAAGATTACTTACCAAAAAGAGTGTAAAAAAAAATGATGGAGCTGGCAATGCCTTTAGATCGTGCGCCCATTCCTGTTGAGGAGAGCTTGGAAGAGCCTAGTGCAAAATCAATGTTTTGCTCCAACCTTGTATTTTGCGGCTGAAGTTTGAGGGTCTTTCTTTGATGTCGAACGTGGTATTTCTCTAAATCAGGTTTCCCGTTTCTTGTGAATAAAGTCGTATCCAGCTTTTTCTTTTCTTACTTGATCTTAAATGTCTTTTTTGCAGAGTGCATGTTGGTTATGCGGGCTCTTTTTGAGATTCTACTGAAATAGGATGGGCGCAATTGATTGAGAAGGCTTTAAATTTGTGCAGGACTCCACCTACGACAATTTGCTAGAATTCCAAGCAAAGTTTTGACGAAGGTGGAGAAGAAAGATTTGGCATGGGAGAGATATTATGATCTCTCTTCTGTGGAAATTGGAGACTTATCCGTATGCCTAATATGCCTAATTTGATTGAATATTTGCACAATTCATTTATCAGTTCCCAAAACTTTTTCTGGCTGCACATGTTCAAAGAATTACCCCGTCTTGGTTGAGAGTTGAACTCACAATTACAACAGATTTTAGGTGGGAGGAATCGGAGGACAAAGTCCATGGATTTTGTCCGGTCTTTCAAAATAATTTTTGAGGACAATGATAGGGAGTATATCCTTTCATCATGAATATTTTATGCTGAAGAAGCAGTGTATAGAGGAGGACCACACTTCAAATTTCAGAGAACCAATCTGTGAACCACTCCCTCCCCAGTCTTTCTTTCATGTGGTTTCAGATAGGTGGCTTGGCTCCCAGTCTGTCTTACATCTTTCTTTCGGGCACCTCATTTTACATGAAAAATATATTCTGTAGTGGGCAAATATCGTACCTTTAGATATTTTATATGATATTTTAAAACTCGAGATATTGATATAAGGATCAATATCTCGGTATGTTTCGTGGTTATTTTTAATATTTGCAGGGAAAGAAAGGAGGAAGACAATGGACACGTGTCATAAGTTAATTGGGTCAAAGCTAATTGAAGGGACTATATAAAGATTGAATGAGTAGAAAAAAGATTCATTCGAACATTCCTACAAAAATTGTTAGAAAACAGGATAGAGAAGCAGAGAAACAGAGTGATGGTAAAATAGTCATTGTGACTCAAATAAAAAGCTTTAGTTTACTTCAAATTGATTCTTCAACTCAATTTAACCTCATTCAAACTACATTTCCACCACTCATCTTCAATTACGAACAATAATTCGTGTGATCTGAGATCGATCATCCAAAGATTGTTCTTAGACATCACATTGGCGCCGTCTGTGGATCGATAACAAGAAAATTTGAAGTTTTCTTCTTCTTCGATTTTGAATCCAAAGTTTTTCTGAGTTTGAAGTAAAAGAAGGGTGTGTAGTGGATTGAGAATTGAATTCTAATGGCTCCAAAGAAAAGAGCAAATAGCAAGCGAGTGGATAATGATAATCAATCACAAACAAAGAATACAAGAGCTTCAGTCAATAAGCGATATCAAGAAGAAAACATTGAAGTAGAAGTTTAACTTCAAGAAGTCTTGAAGCGGTTGAGGGAAGTGGAAAAAGAGAATGCTATATTGGTTAAAGAGAATCAAGAGATGAAGAATGCAAGTCCAAGTCAGGTTTTAAAAGATCCCCATGTGGGCGAAGAGGAGGCTTGTAGTTCAAAGTCAGTTAGTCACTATATAGAAAAGGCATCAGCAAGAAATGAAAGAATTGGAGAAGCATCGCCGATACCTATAATTCCGATACCACAGCCAATCACCAGAGAGATGATATAAGAGATGATGCAGAAGCAGTTGGGTAACCAGCTTCTCGAGAAAACTTCAGCATCGATAAGAAGATAGGCAGATGATGTCAGTAGGGACCCGATACATCAAAGTGTCGAGAAGATTCCTAAATATACTCAATATGATGGGACGTCGGATCCTATGGATAATTTATTTGGATATCGACACCAATTTTCTATCTACCAAGGAACAACTTATCTAGATTCATTATTATACAAATCCTTCTCTTCAAGTCTGAAAGGGAAGGCTTTGAAATGGTTCTGCTCTCTGCAAGAGGGATCGATATCATGCTTCAGGGAGATTAAGGAAATTTTTTTGACCAATTATGGTCATTAGCAAGTAAAGACAAAGCAAGTCTCGGTCTTGTTCCAACTCAAGCAAGGAAAGAAGGAATCTCTTAAAACCTTCTTGTCACATTTCAAGGCAGAGGCGCAACTTGTAGAGCATTTAGATGAATCAGAAATGACAGTGGTGATGGCATTTCAAACAGGGCTTATTCCTGGTTTCGATATGCACAAGCATATGTTTCATAAGGATATTAAAACTCTGAGAGAGTTGTATGATAAAATTGAGAAAGATGTGCCAATTGAAGAAGGTATTCTAGTAGCATCAGTTCAACCAGTGTTGCAGGTATCTAAATCAAGTCTACCAAGGAGGAGAACTATAGCAAATTCGATAAGAGGAAATCGATTGAATCTTATCTGAAATTAGAAAATCAACCTTCACGAAAAAAAAAAAGGTTTGAAAGGCCACTGAAAAAGGAATTAGATCCAAGTAATTACATCGCTATTAATACTATAGTGGAAGACATTTTAACGAGGGTGGGGAAAGAACCTTATTTCCAGCATTCGACATATAAACTTCAGGAGATAACAAATAAACCATTCTGCAATTTCCATAAGGTCAAGAATCACGAGACAAATAAGTGTTTGCAACTGCTCGCCGGAGAAGTGGATGATTAATGAGAGATGGAAAGCTTAGGGAGTTCAGAGCTGATGCTAAACCGGAAGTGACAGCTATGGTAAATGATAAGCCCTTAGGGGTAATCAACATGATATATAAGGGGGTTATCCCGCAGAAAAAGATTATAAGGAATAAAATCTAGAAGATATCGACAGTCAAAGAGGTACTAGAAGTGAACATGGAGCCGATATCGGTGAACCCTACACTAGTATCGGCAAGCATACGATGAGCTATTATTTTTGTACCTGATGATCTATCAAAGGTAATGATACCTCATGATAATGCTTTGTTGATTACATTTAGGATATCAGGATATGATGTGCAAAAGGTGCTGGTTGATTGTGGAAGTTCAGTGAATATTCTTTTTTGGAAAGCATATACCGGTATCGGATTTGATGAGTCGCATCTGAAAGAACCACAGTTTAATTTGTTTAGTTTCAATGGAAGCTCTACTAGGCCAGCTGAGGAAATCAAATTACCATTAAGAGCAGGTCCGCAGACAATTATAACTAAATTTATAGTCATCAAACATCATTCAGATCATAATGTTATCTTGGGAAGAAAGTGGATACATACTATGAGAGTAGTTCCGAGTACTTTCTACCAGGTTATCAAATTTCCGATTGCTTATGGGCCACATGAGATAAGAGGTGATCAATCAGAATCTGAGAAATATAATTTTGTTACTGTCAAGGGTATGATGAATGATAAAAAAGTAGACACTCGGGGCATCTTGAAGACCACCAAATATCAATTAACAGAATCTTCACTTCCAAATCTGATACCAGTAAACAACAAGAGGATTTGAGATTCACCTTGGAGATGAAAACAGAGTTAGAAATGGTTCCAAGCAAAACGATGGAAGAAGTACAGAAAGTAAATATTTGTGAGGACAATGAAAGTTGCTTTACTTTTATTAGTACAGAGATGAGTTCAAATATCAGGCAAGATTTGATAGAATTCTTAAAGACAAATAAAGATGTATTTGCTTGCTCGATGGCTGATCTTCCAGGAATTGATCCTCTTATATGTTCTCATAAGCTGAATATGAGAGAAAGAGCAATTACAGTGCATTAGAAACATAGGAGGGTCAGGCCTATATATGAAAGTGCGGTACAAGATATGATTCAGAAGATGCTTGAATGTGGAATCATCAAGGAAATTGATAATTCATAATGGGTAGCGAATATTGTTGTGGTACCAAAGAAGAATGACAAAGTTAGAATCTGTGCAGATTTCACCGATGTTAACAAGGAATGTCCCAAAGATTACTATTCGATGCCAAGAATTGATGAATTGGTTAATCGAATAGTTGGGTTCGAGTTGTTGAGTTTTTACGATGGTTGATAACTATAATTTAATAGATGTAAAAATAGTAGTTAAAACAGTAATAAATCATGCATATCAATATATAATAATACTCTTTAAACATCATAGAATAAAGAGGAGTAATCGTGTTCTCCACTCTTGCTTGCACGTACTTGTAACGAATCTAAACTAATTAAACTATTAACTAATGAGAGACTAATAAGTTATGTGAAAATAGTAAATAAGATGTCAAAATAGTTGATATAATGATGATAAAAGGGTATAGAGAAGATTCAATCCACCATGTAATTCGATTGACCATTAGGTTGATTATCGAATTGCCTATTGATCCCAAGTGAACACCAAGTCCTCTCGGATCAAGGCCTCACTAGCATGAGAGTTTAGCTCCACCACAAATCTCTTTGATGGTGGCTCTAAACTCTAGTTTAACACTTATGATCTTTATCTCTAAACAATCATAAGAATCAAACTTAAAACTCTAATACAAATTAACAACCATACTAATTACCAATCATCCTCACATGGCTTCATAAACCTCCTCTAATGGAGGTTTAGCCTTGTATCATAGGAATCATATTAACTAAAGATTGAATAGAATACATAATTTAAAGAACAATAATTGAAAGTAAACTAAAGCTTTTATTGATGGAGAATAATAGAGGCTATAATTAAACTAAATTATTATTCTAACCCTAAAACTAAACTAAACTACTCTACACTAAAGAAAGGGGTGCTAGAAGAGGAGTATTAAGTTTAGTCTTAACCCTCTTTATATAGGAGAGGATTAGGGTTACATTTTCGTGCATGGGCCAAAAAGGGGGACTTTGGGCTTCTAATGTGAGCCCAAACTCCATTAGTGTAAGACCCCAATTATTTTTACAATATTTAGTATTTTAGAATATATTTGATATTTATTTCATGGTCAACGTACTAGTAAATGTGGGTTTGACTTTTTTATAGAAAGAGAAAAGAGGGAAAACAAGATTGTATTTTCGAAATTGGTATTAAAGGAAATTAGTATTTTTGAATTTTGAATGTTATGTAGAGATTTTTTAATATTCGGAAAGTTTCCAAGTAAAGATGAAACAAGATATTAATACAAGATATATAATAGATATACTACTTTTAATAGAGAATAACATTCTATAGCTATGAATAGATATATTTGGTAAAATAGAAAGTTTCTAAAAAGTTAAGCATAATATATGATAGATAATTTTTGGAATGGAATGACTTATCATAAATTCAAGGTTTTTAGAAAAATAAGGCTTTTCTTAATAATTAAACAATTTTAACTAAAAGAAAGAAGAAGGAGAAAGGGCGGATTTGTGCATCTTTTAGCAGCTAGCTTGGGTTCGATTTTCTTTCATATTCTATATACTTTTTTGTGATACGAAGGTGAGTAGTTATATTTTTCCTATTTCACCAAACCTAGAGTTTTACGGGTACGAAGAAAAAGCTTTTACTGTCAAAGTTTTTCCACTCAGTATTTTTTTTGTTAGGCTTATTCTTCTATCAATATTTTTTATTACATTTGTTGAATTGATAAACTGTTAAAGGTTAGCATATTGATTTGTGATTTCCTGAACTGTGAAACTCTGGGATTGAATGGTTGAAACTTTATGGGTCATTAATGGCGACGCAAGCCCAAAGAAAATCTTCCAGTATATTATTTGAATTTGAACCTTTTTAATGTTGTTGTTTTGGTTGGCTTATGATTGGTGGTAGTGGGGGTGTGTGAGGGCTGTCGAATGGGGGCTGTTGAAGTTTAAAGAAGGCGTTAATGGTGGCACGATCCAGTTGGGGGCAGAGTGAGTGAAGTGACGAAATTGATTTTTGTGTTAATTAAAGTTATACGGTTTTTCCCAAGGAGTCAAACCACTGGGATGAGGGTGGCGGAAGAGAGGAGTGGTGGTGGCTAGAATTATATTTGGTGTCTTTGGTAAGGGTGATTGGAATCGGTATCCGTGCTCCCAAATCTACTTTTAGGTTTCTATTTTGGCTAGGTGGGCTTTGACCAAAATAATGTCTTTGTTTAGGCCAGTTTCTATTATTGTTTTTAGGCCATACCACATTAATTTTGTTTCTTTGGGCCGATTCTATTTTTGTTTGGGTTAGGCTCACATGATTTAAAGTGGGATAGTTTGAGTTCTAAATCTGTTTAGACTTTTGGGCTAGGTAATAAAATCTTGGGCCTTTGTTTTGGGTTTTGTTTTTGTTAGTTAGATTAGGACCATGGGTTGAAGAGTTTTACTCACTGGTTTGCATTAGGACCTGTTTGGATGAATTTAGGACTGGTGACTGTTGGGCTTGACTTGTTGACCAGTCAACCCTTTGATTTTTGACCGTTTACTGTTGACTGTTTATTGTGTTACATTTTTTTATATATTAAATTTTATATACTAATCCACTGGTAGCATGTTGTGGAAGCCTGTATAAACTGTTTTGTCATTATCTAAGAAAGATTTGACATTGATATTGTGCAATTTTTGACACGTTACGAGATTGAAATTTTAAAAGACATGATATTCCTAAAACGCTATAAAAATGTTATGCGGTACGTTTGGAGCAATTATGACATTATGTGTGGGTAGGTTGAAATGGTTGTTCTGTTAAATAATATGACATGTTATGATATATATTAAATGTGATATTTTTGAAAAATAAATGTAATTGCTCCATTATTATATCTGTGAGATGCTACTATGAGGTATTATAGTATTTGTGGGTATTCCCAAAACGATTGTGGTTTAGTGCAATAATTTTTATTGGCACCTGATAGAGTGTGGAATAATTATGAGATATAAATGTATGATACCTAAATAAATTACGAACTAAAATCCTAAAACCTAGCTACGGTAACTCATGTCATTGGCCTATGTGTAGGGCATATGTGATATGATTGGCCCTTGTGTAGGATGTATGAGATGTTGATTGACCCATTTGTAGGGCAATCGTAGCTGAATAGTGGTTTAATTTTCTCGATTCGCAAAATTAGAACGAGACGCGATATTTTATGCCAAATAGTGGCAATACCCACCTAATGGCATTAGGTGTGGGGGTTACCGGTATGCAATATCCCACTTAGGGTAACTACACACAGAGTGGTTCATTACGTGAGGGGAGGCATATGGATGTACATGTTCGAATTAGGGGAGCGATTGTGGTAGCCAGGGAAACTAGGTAAGACATAGAGACGACGTGATTCTAGAGACACTTGAAGAAACTCTAAACAATAATTGTGAGGATATATCAAAGTGTACGTTAAATCTATAATAAATAATTTATTATAATTTATGTTGCATTCACAATGGTTTTGTAGAAGGGTGGGTTGAATTGATTATTTATATAGGTGTGACCCACTATGTGATTAGGCTTACACCAGTGTAAGTATAGAATAAGTTTTAGTTTTGTTATTTTATTATTAGATGCAATTGATCTATTATGGTTTGAAGATAAGGTGCCTTAGTGGAGGAACTAAATGCCTTATTATTATTGAATTGGAAGTTAAGGCGCCTTAGTGGAAGAACTACCTGCCTTAATTATTATATTTAAGAATGTTGTATTATTCGTTGGATGTTAAAGCGCCTCGGTGGAGAAGCTAACTGCCTTATTGATTGTGTATATATATGTATAAATATGATTTGTATTTTAGGGCTACTCATACCAGCAACGTTTATAATACTGACTCGATTTGCATTTTTGCTAATCGGGTGTGTTCATGAAATGAACACAGTTGATAAGTCTTGACAAGATTAGTGTTAAAAAAGGTTGATTGCTGTTTGTGGTTCGCATTAGCGTCTCATTACAGGATATGTTTTGTTTTCTTTTGAGGTGCAATAGATTTTTAATTAAGACAATATTTTTGTATTTTCAATTGTAATTATAATTAAAGAGTTATTGAAAGCAAATTTGTAATTTAATCACATGTGTGAATTTTTGTAATAAAGAGGACTTTTGTTTATTTGAAATTATTTTATGGTTTTTTGGAAGTTGAGAGTGCATCACACCTCGAAAATCAAATAGTCGAGAACAAATATTGTTTTTCTGATTTTGTCAAAATTTAGGGTGTGACAGTTTGGTATCCAAGCATTCGGTTAACTTAGACTTAGGTGAGTCTCTGTGATCCTCAGATCGTGGTTTATGGGTAATATTTAGGGAATATTATTTTCAAAACTATTTGCGCTAGTCGTTTTATTTTTACAAAAAATAAATAAATAAATAAAGCAAGTCAATATTTTTCTTGATTTATTTGTATGTGTAATGTGTATATTTATACTAGTTATTTCTATGGAGTGCATATGAAATGCTTTTTTAATTTTTCCTTATCATATGAGGGATAGTTATATTTGTTATATGTTAATTATTAGCGGTTATTACCAAAACATTGTGTGCTGCTAGAATGTTGTTTTATTGTTGATGTTCATTTTCACATGGAGTATGGATTAAGTATGACAACATGTTTGTAAACTTTTTATTTGAGTGTTATATTATTATTTATGAAACAATGAGATATTTTAATTTACATTAAATAGGCTGCATTAATTGATGACTTTATGGCGTATTGAGTGAAGAACTAATTGCCTATATGTTGGAGGAACTATCTCGTCTCACTCGTATACTTTAATGGATGAATAATATTTTAAAGTATAAGAGATTAATTTGTTAAATGTGATTAGTTAGAAATAGAAAGAAAATAAATAAAATATACGTGTATTCCTTTTGAGATGTGTATACTTGCGTTTACACGCTTTCTTATATTATTGTATATAGATTAACGATTACCATGTGTATATGATGTTAATATTGTTTCACCAATAAGTCATGCATGTGTAGATTGTTTTCTTAATGCCGCGTTATAAGTAATTAATTAAAATAGTTGTGATAATTAGTAGTCGTAAACCATATTGGAATTTATGTAGAGGATGTCTTAATATAATAATGATCTTACTTCAACAGCAAACAATTTTTTTTATTTTGTATTATAAGTGTATTTCGTGCCTATAAATTATGACATGATTGATTAATATTATTAAATTAGTTTCACATTGATTTTTGCATCTTCAAGTATTTTAAAACATATGTCTTGGATTTATTGTTCTTAATTAATATATTGAACTTTATTCATGCCAATATAACTTGTTGTCGGTGATATACTAGAGGTGGGTTTATATTATCCTAAATATTTTTAAAATTCATGTTATACGGTAGCAAGTCTTATTTTAACTGTCATTGTATATAGAGATTAATTTTTGAACATTTTCACTGTTTAAAATAATTAGTAATAATAATAATAACAATGAACGTCGAGTATTTCTTCTTAGTTGTTTTGTTTCAGTCTATGTACCTTTGATAGATGGATATGAATAATTATTTTTAGAATATGTGTTATATTTGATCCAGTTGCATTCATGAATTAGGATTCGATGGTTGTTTTCATGTTTATGATTTATATAGTTTTAAATGATTCATTTTTGCTTGCTGAAATGAGAGTATTATATATTTGATTATTTATCTTTCTCTCATGTTACTAAATTATAATTGCATAAACTTGAGTTAGAGTTCCTTAATATTTTGTTTAACAATGCAAAGAAATAACATTTGTAGATACAATAAAATAATAAAAATAAAAGAGTTTCTGATAGCATGACTAAAGTAAATATAAAGTTTTATTGTTTGAGATTGTTACTATCTTGTGACATTTCAATAGATTTCAAATGCATAATAATTAGTGTAATTCATCCGTTCTCTATAACTTTTGCCAACTAATTAATTTTATTATTGTTTACTTAAAGTCGTTGGTGTGTTGATATTTTTTTCACCACATTTAGTCTCATGGTTTATCATAATTAGTTGTCGGGGGATGAAACTGTAAATTATATGTATTTTGTTATTTAAAATTTTATTATGAAATATGTAGTATGTCCGTTGCTTAGATTGTCATCCATGATAATAAGAGAAACTTGATTTGTTTGTTTAGTTAAAAAATATTAAAACAAATTATGTTGCAGAATATTTATGTTATTGATGATGATACATTGGTGTTTAGAATAGTGAACGTTATTGATTCATATTATTGTTTGTATTTGTAATTAGAGGTTTCCCTTTCGATATGACTCATATGATAATGGAGGACGCTTTAATTAAAATGTTTGAGATTTTCTTATTTTAGTTTCAAGGACATGAGTGATTTTTGTTTTAAGTGTATTAGGACACTAATTTTCTTTTTTGCATGATAATGAAAAACTCCCTAATGTTTTAAGGAGGGATGAACTTACCCCACATTATTGATTAGTTTAAGTAGAATATTATTTTTCATAGAGTTTGCTTCGTGTCATGCTAATGAGAAACGATATATTTATGTTGTGTTTAAGTGAAAGTAGTAATAATTGGTTTTAATAAAGACAGTTAAACTATAATAGATTTTGTAGTGGCATGAGGACATATATTCGAATTATTTAAAATGATTAATATCAACATTATCTTGCTTAAGTTTAATCTTTATACATTCTTGAGTATGTTCTAATTTAATAAACATTACGTGTTCATATAGCTTACCTTACTTCTGAATCTCGGGACGAGATTCTTTTGAGATGTGTATAGCTATAAGACCCAAATTATTTTTACATTATTATTTTACAATATTTAGTATTTCGAATTTGATAATTATTTCATGGTCAACGACTAGTAAATATGGGTTTAACTTTTTGATTGAAAGAGAAAGGAGAGAAAACAAGATAGTATTTTCGAAATTGGTATTAAAGGAAATTAGTATTTTTGAATTTTGAATGTTGTGTAGAGATTTTTTAATATTCGGAAAGTTTCCAAGTAAAGATGAAACAAGATATTAATACAAGGTATATAATAGATATACTATTTTTAATAGAGAATAACATTCTATAGCTATGAATAAATAAATTTGGTAAAATAGGAAGTTACTAAAAAGTTAAGCATAATATATGGTAGATAAATTTTGGAATGGAATAACTTATCATAAATTCAAGGTTTTTAGAAAAATAAGGTTTTTCTTAAGAATTAAACAATTTTAACTAAAAGAAAGAAGAAGGAGAAGGGGCGAATTTGTGCATCTTTTAGCAGCTAGCTTAGGCTCGGTTTTATTTCATATTCTATATACGTTTTTCGCGATACGAAGGTGAGTAGTTATATTTTTCCTATTTCACCAAACCTAGAGTTTTACGGGTTCGAAGAAAAAGCTTTTACTGTCAGAGTTTTTCCACTCAGTATTTTTTTTGTTAGGCTTATTCTTCTGTCGATATTTTTTTATTATGTTGTTGAATTGATAAACTGTTAAAGGTTAGCATATTGATTTGTGATTAGCTGAATTGTGAAACTCTGGGATTGAATGGTTAAAGCTTTATGGACCGTTGATGGCGGCGCAAGCCCAAAGAAAATCTTAATGTATATTATTTGAATTTGAACCTTTGTAATGTTGTTGTTTTGGTTGGCTTATGATTAGTGGTAGTAGGGGTGTGTGAGGGCTGTTAATGGGGGTTGTTGAAGCTTGAAAAGGCGTTAATGGCGGCGATCAGGTTGGGGAAAAGTGAACGATGTGAGGAAATCAATTTTTGTGTTAATTAAAGTTATAGGATTTTTCCCAAGGAGTCAAACCGCTGGGATAAAGGTGGTGGAAGATAGGAGTGGTGGTGGCTGGAATTCGCGCTGGTGCACTGGTGAGGGTGACTGGAATCGGTATCCAGTGCTCCCAAATCTATTGTTTCAGTTTATATTTTGGTTAGGTGGGCTTGGGCCGGAATAATGTCTTTTGTTTTGGCTAGTTCCTATTATTGTTTTTAGGCCAGACCACATTAGTTTTGTTTCTTTGAGCCGATTCTATTTTTTTTTTGGGCTGGGCTCACATGATTTAAAGTAGGACAGTTTAAGTTCTAAATTTGTTTAGACTTTTGGGCTAGGTTATAAAGGCTTAGGCCTTTGTTTTGGGTTTTGATTTTGTTAGTTAGATTAGGACCATAGGTTGAAGAGTTTTACTTACGGGTTTGCATCAGGACCTGTTTGGATGAACACCGGTTTGGGACTGGTGTCTGTTGGACTTGACCTGTGGACCAGTCAACCCTTTGATTTTTGACGGTTTAATGTTGACTGTTTATTGTGTTACATTTTTTATATATTAAATTTTACAGACTAATCCACTGGTAGCATGTTGTGGAAGCCTGTATAAACTGTTTTGTCATTATCTAAGAAAGATTTGACGTTGATATTGTGCAATTTTTGACACGTGACGAGATTGAAATTTTAAGAGACATGATATACCTAAAACGCTATAAAATTGTTATGTTGTACGTTTGGTGCAATTGTGACATTATGTGGTAGGTTGAAATGGTTGTTATGTTAAATGATATCATATGTTAGGATATATATTAAATGCGATATTTTTGAGAAATAAATGTAAACGCTCTATTATATCTGTGAGATGCTACTATGAGGTATTATAATATTTGTGGGTATTCCCAAAGAGATTGTGGTTTAGTGCAATAATTTGTAGTGGCACCTGATAGAGTGTGGAATGATTATGAGATATAAATGTATGATACATGAATAAATTACGTAACGAAAATCCTAGAACCTAGCTACTATAACTCATGTGATTGGCCCATGTGTAGGGCGTATGTGATATGATTTACCCTTTTGTAGGGTGTATGAGATGTTGATTGACCCATGTGTAGGGCAATCATAGCCAAATAGTGGTTTGATTTTCTCATTCACAAAATTAGAACGAGATGCGCGATATTTCATGCCGAATAGTAGCAATACCCACCTAATGGCGTTCGTGTGGGGGTTACCTGGTATGCGATATCCCGTTTAGGGTAACTATGCACGGAGTGGTTCATTACGGGAGGGGAGGCAGGTGGATGTACATGTTCGCATAAGGGTGCGATTGTGGTAGCTAAGGAAACTAGATAAGACATAGAGGCGACGCGATTCTAGAGACACTTGAAGAAACTCTAAACAATAATTGTGAGGATATATCAAAGTGTACGTTAAATCTATAATAAAATATTTATTGTAATTTATGTTGCATTCACAATGGTTTTGTAGAATGGTGGGTTGAATTGATTATTTATACAGGTGTGACCCACTCTGTGATTAGGCCTACACCAGTGTAAGTATAGAGTATGTTTTAGTTTTGTTATTTTATTATTAGATGCAATTGATCTAGTACAGTTCGAAGCTAAGGCGCATCGGTGGAGGAACTAACTGCTTTACTGATTGTGTATATATATGTATAAGTATGATTTGTATTTTAGGATTACTCATACCAGCATTGTTTATAATGGTGACCCGATTTGCATGTTTGCTTATCGGCTGTGTTCATGAAATGTTCATGAACACAGTTGATAAGTCTTTACAAGATTAGTATTGAAGAAGGTTGATTGCTGCTTGTGGTTCGCGTTAGCGTATCATTACAGGATATGTTTTATTTTCCCTTGAGGTGCAATAGGTTTTTAATTGAGACAATGTTTTTGTATTTTCAGTTGTAATTATAATTAAAGAGTTGTTGAAAGGAAATTTGTAACTTAATCATATGTGTGAATTTTTGTAATGAAGATGATTTTTTTTTATTTGAAATTTTTTAATGGTTTTTTGGAAGTTGAGAGTGCATCACACCTCGAAAATCGAAGAGTCGGGAACAAATATTGTTTTTCTGATTTTGTCAAAATTCGGGGTGTGACAATTAGGTTAAGTCTAAAGCGGTCACAACTGCTGGAAATTACTTCATTTCCATTTTCATCTATTTTTACAGCTCTGATCGGGACAAGGCTAGGTCTATTGGGAAGCTTATACCGAGCCGGTCTTTTGACATAAAGTAGTCCCAATTTCGAGATCCGAGTGCAAGGATACGCCAATTTGAAGTTATGTTGACTTTTTTATTCTTTTTCTACTTGAATTGGCTTTGACCTCCCAGCTTTGGCTGGGTTTGAAAAAAAAATTTCTTCATGATTCTTGGGCCTTAAACGTAGAACTTCTTCGGCAATCATCTTGACTCGTTTTCCATGCAAAATGACATCTTTAAGCGCATAAACAGCTTCAAGACCTGAAATATACAAAAACACGTAAACAATGCTAACTCTTATTTATTATAAACATAATTGGCCTAAATAGAATACTATTAAGGGGTTTAAACTACTCTTTTATGTGCTTATCAACCACCCCCAAATAGCATTTTAGTTGTCCTCAAGCAAAGATGAGAAGTAAAAGCAGATAAGTGGCCAAATATGTGGTCCTAACTAATCTCGTTTCGCAGAGTGTGATTGCATTGACCATATGTAATAAAGCCTTAAACCACTATGAATTCCCTAGTGGACGAGTTATAGCCTTGTGAGAGTTTTCTAGAGAAGGTACTCACAAACTTTATTTATATTAAAATGACTAAGAAATAAAAGTAATTGTCCTCTAATTTTATCTCAGATATCTATACATCTTACAAGTATTTAAACAAGGATCATCAATATAACTCATAAATTAATACATGCATAATAATTAAATCATCTTAAGATAAAACAACTATACAATAAACTATGCTATGAAATGCAATGGCAGTGTCCATTTCAAACTTTTAGGTAGCGTGCCTAAGTAGGAATGTGTCAAGACACATAACACTCGATTTTTCCAAATCAAGTTTGTTAACTCCAAATTGTCTCATGAAAGCACATGTTTCCTCACAATCTCAATGACAATCGAAGGAAGTCGAGGTTGATCAAACACATCTACCACTTACTATAACACCAAATCAATCCTAATTGAGCTAGAGGTCTTTATTAGGTGATACTGGGCTGAGGTGATGGTTTAAAAAAAGAAACGGAATGGATATTCAAATAAATAAGTCTGAGATAATAGGGTCTTCAATTACATGTAACTAGAGAAAACCTTGTTCTTACTTTGCTTCTACAATTAGTTTCTATCTTTAACCTTTTTATTTTGGCTTTTTGACTCCTTTTATTCTATTTTTGGAGTTTTTGTTTTATTTCTATTTTTCTTTTTCTTTTCTTTTCTTTTCTTTGGATGGAAACTTCTTTTCTTTTCTTTTCTGAAGCAACTAACTAATTTTTGTTTTCTACAAGTCTTTCTCTTTATTTTCCTTACTTCATCCTATTTCTCAAACTCATTCAAGATGGGTAGGCTTATTTTATTTTTATTTTATTGATTTTAAAGATAGGTAAAAGATTTGTGGTTGTGAAAAGGCTAAATGAAAGGCTCAATAAGACGACTAGCGGATAATTACTTATAGGTATGAACTTTTAGATATATCGATCCAAAGAGGGCCTAAATTCTCGCTTAGGGTATGGTATGGTGATCAAGCAAGTGGATGTGTGATTTCTCTACTCAGATTTTACTTCTCTCTTGTGTTATTACTCAGATATTTCACTCATATGAGGCTTTTTAGGCTAGATGCTCACAGGATATGTATTAAGTACTCTAACCTAGGTCTCAGAAAAATACTGTCAAGTACAATCAAAGATGCGCATGCAAGATGTTCGTGAAAAGATGCAATAACTATTACCTACATATTAATCTAAGTTTCAAAAATTAAATCCTAATTCAAGTACTATGTAAGATTTCTAGGCTAATATCATCATGGAGAAGAGAACAATACCATTATCACTAAGTGCATAGTATAAACTATTTTTATGCTTTTTATGCTTTTCTACTTTTTATATGATAATTAATACGTAATATACAACCTAATATGTGCTTAAACATTTACAACATGTTTCTATACCACCCCCAAATAGAATAATATTTTGTCCCCAAAGTATGGAATGAAAATAAAGGATAAAGAGTACCATAGAAACGTGCTTGTAAATGGGAGCACCTGTAAAAGAATGTTAATCTATACTAATATAAAGAAATAAAAATATACACAACTCCTATATGAGTTAATAAAAAGCGCTTGGGACATAAGCGGACTCTAACATAAATAAAATAATATCATACGTTCACAAATCAAGCATGCACATATCATGGGTTCTATAGGATTAGCTTCCAAAATTCAGCAAAATAGTGAAATTTAACTAAATTAAGGTACCTAATTACATTATACATGGCCCATGGGTTATATATTTCAATATTTATACATGCAATTTTAATACGTGAACATACAATGTGCTAAAATTAAATATACCACCCCCAAACAATTTGGGAGAAGGGAGTTCATAAAATAATTCAATGGCACAACTAAATTATGTAACTAACTAACCTTAAATTCAATAGCATAATTTAATAGACTCGACTGGAGTAAAAGGCAAAAGGTGGCAAAAAAGTTTTGAAATGAAAGACCAAGATACGCCACCCCTAAACAAAATTTGAAAACACTTTTTAAGTTTGAAAACTTTGTGTGCCTATACTCTAGGAATGTGGTATTTTACAAAAAATTGTATGGGTCTTTTAAAGTCAGATTCCCTAGACTTAATGTGGGGTCATTTTAAGTCAAATCCCCAAGACTGTGCACACCGCCCAAATAAGTAAGAAACTAGGGTGGCACAAGATGTATGATGCGTGGTTAACTATAAACTAGTAGTCGAAAAAGTTGGTGGTCTAGCCATAAAAACATGATACTAAATGTACCCCTAAATAGAATGAAGTGGTATAATTGGAAGTAATAATATAGAAGAATGAATAAAAACTTATGCAACCTATCAAAGAACATATGCAAACCATCATGTTGTAGCTGTTTTAAAGAGTTAGAATGACCCAAGAGATGAACTAGTGATACTTTAGGTGAGAAAGGAATGAAGTATGGATCCTGATGTCTTTCATGAGGCTCAGATGATGAAAAATAAGACAAACTAGGTTTCTCACTATACTCAATCAAGGCTTAGCTCTCAACTACAAGAATGGTGTACTCATGGATTTGTGTTTTAGGCAAAAACTCTTCACCGTGAGGGTTGAAAAAATTATAGAGGATCTCTGAGGCAAAAGGCTCTAGTGCAACTTTGAGGTTCCTTTGAAATGGTTAAGGAATGGATGGCGTAGTTATGGTAGCTAGGTGGTTGGATTTCAAGATTTGGTAACTCAGGTGGATGGTAATGGGTTGGTGGTTCATCAGTTGGTGGATCCTCGCAAGCTCTTTGAAACTCGTCGAATTCCTCATCTAGGTTATGTTTACATCCACATAATTGTGGTATTTATCTGCATCTTTGAGGAATTCATCTATCTTTTCCATTGTGAGATCGACTCCATCTGCCAAACTTAATTGAGATTCACATTGCACTGAAAAAGTTACTTCCTTTAATTCTTGCACATTAACTTGTTCATGCCTTCGATTATAATTGTTAATTTCTATTTCCTCACTCTCGCCTTCTAAAATAATATAAGGTTCCTCAATGGCATCGTTCGAATTTATTGAGTGGTCATCCAAAACATGTCCTAAAGAGTCATCTTCAAGAATTTCCTCATCCAGGTAGGGTGTGGAGTCAATACAATGGTTAATGGGAGGGTCATGGGAAGGTAATGGTTCATGAAATCTAGGGTAGGTCTCAACTAGGTCAAATAGTTTGGTTATGGGAATAGGTTGTTCTACTTGTGTGTGGATCTCTAGCAAAGTTGAAAGTTCTGTGTTAGATGAGGGGATCATGGAAATCATCTGGGCTAGATTTTGAAGCATAGTTTGGGTGATGGCATTTTGTTCCCTAATTGAGTCGGCTATTTGTTCATTAAATGTTTGTTCTGAGTCAATCTTTTGTTTCCTAAATATGTTTGTTGAGTCGGCTACTAGTTGGGAAATTTAGTCTGGGAAGGGTGGCGAACTAGATGGGTGGTTGGTTTCTGGCATGGTGGAAAGGTCTGGTGTAAGTGAGGTTAGTATCAATCTTGTATGTTCTAAGTTCTAAAGTATTATTTTGTTTTGGGCCATTATTTTGTCAAATATTATTAGCGGAGGGGAAGCTTGGTGGTGTGGTTCTGGTTGGTATGGTGTTTGATAGTCATAGTTATTGGCGTTTTAGTGACTTTGGTTGATTTCGTACTGTGCTGGGTTAGGTTGAGGCTGAATGGCTGGTTGATTGTTATTGGTGGAACTCCATGAATAGTTTGGATGACTAGGAAACTCTTGATTGTATAGGTTACTATGAAAGTTTGACAATTGAGGCTCATAATTATATCCTATATTAGGCCCAAACTATTGGTATGGTGGGCACTGAGAAGCCCAATGGTAAGGACTACCACAACATGAACATGGTGAAGGGTTTGTATAATAACCACAAGATTGTTGGTGTACATATTGATAGGCCATATTGGTTTTAAAGATATAGTCTATGTTAATTAATATACAAAAACTCTAACTATAAATTTCTAGATAGGTGATTATTTCTGCGTCTACGAGTACCTAATATGGCAGGTTTATGCGTACTAGATCTTAATATTATGCAAGTTTTAAGTCTAATAGGCAATTCCTAATGAGCATGCAAATATTAGCCTAATTATTACTAGAAATAGAATATTCTGACAGCATATTCGAGGATGTAGAGAGGTGTTACCTGGAGCGTCCTTGCTACGCATATAAATAGCGCCTTCAACAACCTTGGAACACGTCTACTAAAAACTTTTCAAACCAACGGCTAGGCGACTTAAGAATTGAGGGAGGTTGTCCGTGCGTGCATGTTCCTTAATTAGAGAATCCCAATTCTTTAGTTTCTAGACACCGTTTAGTATGAAACAAATTTTATGCAATTACTGGAGTGGTTAGGCATACGAGTATTGTACTGTACCTGTGATGTAATATTGCAATTAGTATAAAAAAATTAATTTAATTTAATTAAGCTAGGGCGCGCACATGCTTAAAAATAGGCTAGATTAGGTGCGGGTCGCGATTAGTACTTTTTTTTCCCGTAAATTTAAAAGAGAGCGGGACGCGCTTAAGAATAGGGTTAATTGGGCGCGGGTCGCGCTTTAGGTGTAATGCGCAGGGCACACTTGGTGAAAGCAAAATGAGGGTGCGGGAGCACTCTCAAGTATAAACTGCAGGGTGAAATTTTTTAGGGTTAGGTCATGGGAGGGCAGGGAGTTGGTTGAACAACTTGTATGCTCTCGAATAGTAGCAGAGAAAATTTTTGGAAAATTGTGAACTGTGAAAATAGTGTTTTGGTGTGAGAATACAGAAAACAATTTTGCTAATCTAAACACGTAATACGTAACAAAGCAAGATAGCAGCGGCGCCATTTGATAACTATAATTTAATAGATGTAAAAATAGTAGTTAAAACAGTACTAAATCATACATATCAATATATAATAATACTCTCTAAACATCATAGAATAAAGAGGAGTAATCGTATTCTCCACTCTTGCTTGCACGTACTTGTAACGAATCTAGACTAATCAAACTATTAACTAATGAGAAACTAATAAGTTATGTTAAAATAGTAAATAAGATGTCAAAACAATAGATATAATGATGATAAAAGGGTATAGAGAAGATTCAATCCACCACACAATTCGATTGACCATTAGGTTGATTATCGAATTATCTATTGATTCCTAGTGAACACCAAGTCCTCTCGGATCAAGGCTTCACTAGCATGAGAGTTTAGCTCCACCACAAATCTCTTTGATGGTGGCTCTAAACTCTAGTTCAACTCTTATGATCTTTATCTCTAAACAATCATAAGAATCAAACTTAAAAAGCTAATACAAATCAACAACCATACTAATTACCAATCATCCTCACATGGCCTCATAAACCTCCTCTAATGGAGGTTTAGTCTTGCATCATATGAATCATATTAACTAAAGATTGAATACAAGACATAATTTAAAGAATAATAATTGAAAGTAAACTAAAGCTTTTATTGATAGGGAATAATGGAGGCTACAATTAAACTAAATTATTCTGACCCTAAAACTAAACTAAACTACTTTACACTAAAGAAAGGGGTGCTAGAAGAGGATTATTAAGTTTAGTCTTAACCCTCTTTATATAGGAGAGGGTTAGGGTTACATTTTCATGCATGGGCCAAAAAGGGGGACTTTGGGCCTCTAATGTGAGCCCAAAGTCTATTAGGTTAAGTCTAAAGAGGCCACAAATACTGGAAATTATTTTATTGTCCTTTTTGTCCACTTTTACAGCTCTTATTGGGGCAAAGTTCGATCTATTGGAAAGCTTATTCTGAGCCAGTCATTTTGACATAAGGTAGTCCTAATTCCGTGACCCAAGTCCAAAGATACACTCATTTAAAGTTTTGTTGACTTTTCTGTTCTTTTTCTACCCATATTGATTTTGACTTCCTAGCTTTGGCTGGGCTTGAAAAAGGATTTTCTTCATGATTCTTGGGCTTTAAACGTAAAACTTCCTCGGCAATCATCTTGACTCGTTTTCCATGGAAAATGACATCTTTAAGCGCATAAACTGCTTCAAGACTTGAAATATAGAAAAACATGTAAACAATACTAACTATTATTTATTATAAACATAATTGGCCTAAATAGAATACTATTAAGAGATTTAAACTACACTTTTGGGTGCTTATCAACCACCCCCAAACAGCATTTTGTTTGTCCTCAAGCAAAGATAAGAAATAAAAATAGATAAGTGGCCAAAAATGTGGTCCTAACTAATCTCATTTCGCAGAGTGCAATTGCATTGGCCATATGCAATAAGGCCTTAAACCACTAGGAATTCTCTAGTAGAGGAGTTATAGCCTCGTGAGAGTTTTCTAAAGAAAGTACTCACAAACTTCTTATATTTAGTACAAAGGGTCTTGTTTCCTTATTTATTTTTAGAAGTTCATACATCTCATTAGCGGTGAATAAGGACAAGCTCCTTTAAACTCAGAATAATATATATACAGTAATTTAAGCATCTAAAAATAATTGTACAAAACATGAGCAATGAAATGCAAAAGCAGAGTTGTTTCCGTGGCTTTTGGAGAGCTTCCTTAAGTTGGGTTCTCATAGGGGTGTGTTGCAATCACAAATCTCTGATAGATTCACTCAAGGTTTGTTCTCTCAAGTGCAGCGGGTACTTATACTCCTCACATACTCAAATGTCTTCCGAAGGAATCGAGGTCGATTGATCACGCTTGCCACTTACTATCACACCATCCTATTCCTAATCGAGCTAGAGGTCTTTTATTAGGAGTTCTGGAGCTAAGGTGATGGTTTAGAAGGAAAAACAAAATCTGATAAGATGAGAAACTGGGTTTTCAAGATACTTGTAAGTTGTAACCAGAGAAGAACCTCGTTTTGTTCTTTTGCTTCCTAATTGTGATACATTATTTTAGCCTTTTGGCTTTGTGACTCTATATGATTTTAAATTTTGGGAGTTCTAACTTTGCTTTGGTTTCTTTTTGCTTTTGATATCGTCTCCTTTTGATTTTGAACTTTTTGGAGATTCGATTATTGACTCCTTTGGATTTTTAGAGTTTTGGTTTTGGATGGGTCTTTCTTTTCTTTCTTTTTTTTTTTTTTTTTTTTTTTTTTTTTTAAGAAAATAACTGTTCTGTTTTTGTACAAGGTCGTCTCTTCTCCTTTTCTGATAACTATCCAGTTCTCAACTCATCAGCTGGGTAAGCTTTTTATTGTGTGCTGTAATGGGTTAGGAATTATTGGTGAAGAATAAAAAGGTTTTTAGAAAAGGTGAAGGCTCAAGAGGGGTAACTAGAGAAAAACTATCTTTTTGGGTTTTTAACATTTATTTGGCTATATCGATCCTAAAATGGCCTAAATTCCCTCATAGGATATGGCGTGGTGATCAAGCAAGTCGATGTGTGGTCATTCTATCCGGACATCCTTTGTGTCATCACTCAATAATCACTCAAATAAGGCTTTTGGTTAGATTCTCACAAGATATGGAACTTAATTGTTCTAACCTTGGCTTCAGAAACTCACTGCTATATACAAACAAATGTTGATGCATGCTATTCATGAAAAGATGCAGAAACTATTATACGTACGTATATTAGTCTTAGTACGAAAAATAAGTCCTTACTCTATTGCTATAATGAGACTTCTAACTTTTTATTCATCATAGAAAAAGGAAACAAGACTTTTTAATACTAAGCAGAAAAATATTTTTGGTCTTTTTCGAAAAAAAATTTAGAAAGGAAGAAATATATATTATACTATATACTATATAGAAAATGTCTAGTTTTTGCAAAATGTTACTATACCAACTCTATGATAGAACTATGTTTGTCCTCAAAGTATGAAGATATAAGGAAAGAAATTACCATAGAAACATGAGCAAAAATGGTGATAGACTTGTATTATGTTCTTCATGATGAAAATACATATGCCACCCCCAAATAAGTTTGGGGCGTGGGTTGTTTGATTTAGAACGGAAAATACATGGTTTATTATACTAGGGATATCTACTATAAAATCTTTTTAGGATTTTGTATTTTTTTGAAAAAATATATAAAATGCATGAAGAAAATGGAAAAATTTGGCATGATGTATCTGTTTTACCTTCTACTCATAAACCAAATTCCAAAAAAAAAAAACAAAATAAAACATGCAGCTAATATTAATAAAGTTAAGCTTATACTACGTCATTCACATGAAAAAGAAACATAAAAATAAATAGATCAAACTATACGAACACTAGGAATCCTAGTCAGAATCCGTGCGTGACTCATCTCGACATCTAGAAGATCCTTCTCCTTGCTGACGTCGAGGCAAGCTGGCATGTCTATCACTACGCGGGACTGCGTCTCTGATGCTCTGCAGTGTTCTAGTGACACTGTGCTGAAAAACGTCACTGCTCCTGCTAGAAGGACCGCTGCTCCTCTCTGAGGGTCCATTGTTCTGCTATAATGTTCCCTTGAGTTTCCTTGAGCTGGTGGAGATACGAATGCAAAATCCTCTGGCCACCATGGAGGAAGTGAATTCTGTCCATGGGCTGAGTGAACTATTGAGTGGCATCTTCAGGGAAGTAATCCACTTTCTCAATCGGGCGTCCTTGCTCAGTGGCTCTGGCTTCAGGTGGAAGCCATGACTTCTGGATGCAGTGGGCATAAATAGGACCTATGGTAGCATCCTTGACCTCCACTAGGGAGTCTATAGCTTGGAACCCCCAGTGTTGCATGATCTTGGTTACCAGCACTGGTAGAGGGGTAGACGTCTTCTTCGGTTTGTAGAGCTACTTGAAGATAAAATAGACGATGCAAAAATTGTTATTCTGCTCTTGAAATATCCATAAAATATAAAGCATCACCTTACCTATATCCGTAGGCTTGGTCGAGCCTAGCAGGTTGTATGATGTCCATTGAGATACTGCTAGCTGGTTCCTTTGTAACGAACTCTGATAAGCATAGTGAGACTTAGGGTTTAACCCCCTCAAGAAGCATCTCTACCATCATCAGGTCAATGGTCTTACCATTTGGGGACTATTCCGTCTGAACATAGGCTTTCAGAGGAATCCCCAGAACACCACTCACCACCTCCTTGGTGAGCTCCAGCGAAAGGTCATCCTTAACAACCATAATATGGTCATTCTCCCCTCTAATCATGCAATTATAAAATGAAAGAGCAAGAGAGGGAGAATATACCACATCTTCCAACAAAACCAAGGGTTCCCATCCTCTTTTTCTGATCTCAGCCCTGAAATGCACTTCAAACAGATCAGAATAGAAGAAGTCTTGAAAATTTTGCTCCGACACAATTTTGAGAACTTGAGGCATTTAAAGTAGGGATTTGAAAAATTGAGGTTTTGAGTTGGAATGGGGGTTGAAAATGTGGAAGACTGTAAAATTTTAGAGTGGTGGTGTGTTGAGTTTTAGGGGCAGTCACGAGCTAGGAGAGGGCGAGCGCGAGTTGGATAGGGTTTGGAATTTGTGATGAGGAAGAAAGGAAGGTGGGCGATCATGTGGGGTTAAGGGTTTGATGGCACATACCTCTTTTAAGAATTTGAAATTTTGGCCCAAGGCAAAATGAATCAGGAAATTCTGATATTGTCCTCAGTGCCTTGCCAACTTCGAGAGCCGATCCATGCTTCATTACTTGTTCGATCTTGACCCATGAGGTACCAAACTGATCAGCATCGAAACTGCAACGTAACAGTATAGGATACACTTACATCCAACGGTAGATGAGAAATAGATGATGGAAAGAACTGTACAAGAACTATAGGAAAATATGTACAGATAACAGAAAGAAAATTTTAATTAATTTTTTTGGGTTTTGAATAAGTTTAACAGAAATTTTAAAAAGGTTGGTCATTTAAAGCCAGATCCCCAAGACTTGGAAGTTTTTGAAAACTCGAGTCGATCCCAACCAGATGGCTCGATTACTCTCTTAGATCGAGCGTAATGCACTGGGGGATAACACATGTAGACTTTGTAAATAGAATTATTATGAGCTTGAAGACTGGGGCAAGTTGGTGTTTGACAATTCAAGCACCAGCCTTCTGATAAATGCTCAAAAGTAATGATTTATAACCCCAATTATGTGTATTAAATATTATAATATGATGCAATTTGTGTTTTTGCAGGTCAAAGAACCTAAATGTAAAATATGGAGGGAAAAGAAGTCAAACAAGTCAAAAAAGACTCACTGGGAATTACAGCTAAAGGCCTAAGGCAAAAACATCATATTTGTCTCCATAAGTGCCAAGCCTAATGGGACTCTAAAAGAGGATAATAATTGAGTTAGAAGAGTCTTCAATCTGATCTCAAAGCCTTAATTTTGACTTCATAGGAAGATGATATCAACATGGAAAAGAAGTCAGAGTTTCACAAGAATTAGGAAACTGAAAGCTATCAGAAGCTGCAGCTTGGGAAATAGCCTGCAGGGAAAAGTGGGCCATGTCCAACTTTGGTCTAACTGAATTTAACTTTTCCAAGATTACTTCTAGAAAGATTAAAGAGAGTTTGACACCAAATAAACATAGGATTTGGATCTCTATCTAGACGAGCATGTAAGCCAATATATAAGGCACAAAAACCTCAGTTTACATCATCTAGGAAATTTAGTGTTTGCATCTTAGATCTAGAATTAAGAGAGAAGAAAGTTCAGACCTTTTCACCATTAATAGCTATAAAGATAATTCATTTTCATATTGTGTTCATAACATAGTATGAGGGGCTAATCTCCCTTCTCTTGGGAGGGGAGATGAAGCCTTTTTCGTATGTTTTAGTTTAATTCTTCTTCTATCATGTTTTAGTTTAAATCCCTCATTGAGTTTCTTCTTAGTCGTCCATTGATCTAACGCTCCTGTGGAGGTTAGCAGGCCTTAGGGTAATTCATGATTGTGTAAAGCCAAATACCACAAACCCTAGATTCTTTTCTTCTAGTTTTTAGTGTTCTAGTGTGATGATTGGATTATTTATGGCACCTCAATTAGTTATATGGTTAATGCCACATGTGGATTTTCCATAGCACCTAGAGTTGTATATTGAATGCCACTTAAAGCACAATTTGGTAAGATAGAAGATATCATTGGAGATTGAAGAAGTATTTGATGGAAAGATAAAAAGCACATTGAAAGCCACATATTATCATCATGGTTATGAGCATAAGGTTTGTAGGTATGGTGAGTTTCTATTGGTGATTTATATTAAGCATGATAGATAGATCTATTAGACTAATTCTATGATTTTGGTGGATTCATTTCTCCTAAGATATTCTTTCTCTTGATTCATATTCATATATTTAATTTAGTTTAGTTTATGCATAGTTTACATCTTAAATCAAATCAATTATATATTCATCATTACTTAGCCACATCTTTTACTTGCATCCATTAGAGTAACTTAGATTAGGAATTTCTATTATCATCAACTAGTTATTTAGAGTAGGATTGATACCTTGCTAGCCACTATATTAATCAATATTTAATAGGCTAAGTAAGTTTTGCAAAAGATACGTAACACAAACAACACAAATAACACAAATAATTACGCTTTTTTAATTTTAATCTTTGCCCACTCTAAATTGATTAGGTGATATAATATTGACTACACCATAACAACTTTTTTGTGACGCCTATTTGGCGTTACAAATAATTTTTTTAACACCAATTTGGCGTCAAAATTTGGCATCTCAATTTGTGTCACTAATTTTTGTGACGGCATTTTGGCACCACTAATTTTTGTGACAGCATTTTGGCGTTACAAATATGTGACGGCATTGTGGCGTTATTTTTTTTGTGACGGCATTTAAAAAAGTGACACCTATATGGCGTCACTAAATGTGTTTTAGTTTTAAAAAAATAATAATTATTATTTTGCTATATGAGCAATCATTTTACAGTCTTGTACCCTGTAGAATTGTCCAAAAGAAAAAAATTATTTAAAAAACACTGTAATTAATCTACAAAACACATTAGTATATCTTCAACATTGAAAATTTCACTTTGACTCAAACTTGCCAAATAATCCATTTAACATTTAAAAAATATAGTCTACAAAGTACACAAGGATGAACACTCACGATTTACATTGTACCTCTCAAAATTATTATCAAATAACTTTTACACTTATCAATTTTAAAGTACAACGATATACAACTACAAGGTATATTTTCTTCGAAAGTATCCAAGGTTTAGCAGAAATGAAACACCTTCAAAGCTCCCACCAAGTGAAAAGAACTTGTCAACTATAAACTTGCCCTTCATGAAAAAAGAAGAAAACTTTATTAATCAACTAATAAAAGACGAGAAAGTATAAACCTCACCCGAGTATATTGAATATGACAACTGCTAACCAAGGACAAGACATAAGATATGCTAAAAACTTAATACTGAAATGAATTAATTAATCTAAAAATAGTCATAAGCAAAATGAATTAGTCTAAAAATAGTACTAAAATGTTACGACACACACACACTAGCTAACAGCACACTCACATTACCACATGCACACACTCACACTAGCTAGCAACATACTCACACCACCACCTGCACACTCACACATTGACACACTAGCTAGTAGTACCCGCATCACCAGTCCACTGCACTACCAGTCACCACTGCACCAACAGTCCACACACCACCCGTTCACTCATTACACCACTAGTGTACACAATGCATATCCCTAGTCCACTACCACACTGCACACCACCAATTCACACATTGCACCACCAATCCACCACCAATTACTGCACACTACGAGTCCACACAGTACACACCACCAGAGAGACTACTACTACTTTACATTTTTCCAATACATACATGCATATATAACTATATATACTACTAATACGTTATGAAAATACATCTACTGTCATAAGTTCCATTCGCACAAGTCTATTTGGCTACCAAACATTTACAAAAGCTACAATAATAGTACTAACAATATATAATAACATATTATCAGAAAAAAAAACAATATATAATAACCATATAAGACATCACCATTATGGCTTTAACAAAAGCATCTCTTGTCATTAACAGCCAATGCTTCTTAACTCCTACATAGTAGAGAAAATGACGCTAAAAGAGTATAACATACTTTTCTGAAGTGCCATCTTGAATATCATGAACTAGCAAGTATTGCTTCAAGATCTTTGGATCCATTGCACCAGTATTAAGGAGAGAGGGAAACTGATTGGTGTTAAAAAGGTCAACAAACTTATTGATTGGCTTATTATCCTTTGAATAGACAACCAACAAACCTGTAAATCAAATAAAACTATGAGTTACATAAAAACCACACTCACTCTCATATCAACAAAAAAAAATAGTAGAGCTCAAGGAGAACTAACCAACCACAAGTCAAAAACTACAGCATCAGTTACAATAGTCAAATAATAGACAAACTATTGTATGTGGCACATGTAGTTGTGGCAAGGAAAGTTATCATTATGATAGGCAACCGAGGCAGAATAGGAATGGGCCACAAAATCATATGAGATAAAGAAAGATTAGTAACAGAAACTAGACATGGTGCTTCATGAACCTTGTAACAGCCATTTTCATAAGATGGGCCATTGTATGTATTGGGCCCAGAGAATAGGCCCAAGACCATGCTAGGCCCCATGAGGTAAACTTAAGGAGGAGATATAAAAGTGAAGAGAAGGGAACTTAAGGAGAGGAAAGGAAAGAGAAATAAGAAATGGAGGAAGGAGGCACCAGATAGAGAAAAAGAGAGAGGTTGAGGGGAGGAAGAGGGAGGAGACAACCAGAGTAGGTGGAGACGACGACCAGAGAGGAGGAGGAAGAGGAGGGGAGATCTAGAGAAGAGGAGTATGGAGACGTCGGCCAGAGAGAGGAAGAAGAGGATGAGAGATCTAGAGAAAAGGATAATGGGGACGACGACAAGAGAAGAAGAGGAGTAGGGAGATGATGTCCCGAAATGAGGAGGAAGAGAGGAGGAGATATCTATAGCAGAGAAGGGAGGAGACGACGGCCAGATGAGACGACAGTCAGAGAGGAGGAGGAATAGGAGGGGAGATCTAGAGAAGAGGAGAAGGGAGACGATAGCCAGAGAGGGGAGGAGGAGGAGTAGGGAGATGATGTCCCGAGATGAGGAAGAAGAGAGGAGGAGATACCTATAGCAGAGAAGGGAGGAGACAATGGCCAGAGAGGAGGAGGAGTAGGGAGATGATGTCCCGAGATGAGGAAGAAGAGAGGAGGAGATATCTATAGCAGAGAAGGGAGAAGACGACGGCCAGAGGAGACGACGGCCAAAGGAGACGACGGTCAGAGAGGAGGAGGAGTAGGGAGATGATGCCCCAAGATGAGGAGGAAGAGAGGAGGAGATATCTAGAACAAAGGAGCTGGAATGAGGAGACAACGACAGGGAAATAGGGAGACAACCAGAGGAGATGACGTCTAGAGAGGTGGAGAATCCAAGAGAGATAGAAAAGAGTGGAGAGAGGAGAGAACTACAGTCGCGGCTTGATCCCTCGATAAAGTGGGGTGCGAGGGCAACCTAAACGGGTTCGGTGATGAAGTCAAATTAGGTGTATTGCTTGCCTTCAGCATCTAACCAAGGAGTCGAGAATTATAAAAATATAAAAAATTGTGAAATGGGTTGTAACAAACCTGAAGGAAGGACATGGTGCAGTTGCTAAAACCCTCGTTCTATATTTCAGTTCTAACTGGAGCTTTTAACCAAGAATTCCAATGGAAAAACTACTAGTGCAGTGGACATCTTTGTTTTACATCATCACATATTCATTTTAAATCAACAACAAGGGAGGACAACAATACAACAAATTAAGGAAACTTAAAGCATCTGCCACTATGTATAAAACAAATGAAAAAGCTGAAAAATGAATGAGCTTGGTCCCTTAATAGCAACATATCTCTTAAATAGCTCTCAAGAATTGTAAGAGTTTCACATAGAGACATCTCAATATTTAAAAAAATTAAACATCCAACAGTTCAATATATCAAAAGTTAAAATAAAAGCTTTGCTTTTGTAGAAATATCTAGTGGAAACCTTAACAGTTCAATATAAAAATGAATGGATGATTTTGATTTTTCAAAGAAATTAGGGGTTTTGAAATAAAGTATAAGTGTTGTAATAATGAAATTGCTCAAGGCTTCAAAAATTTGAAATGAAAGTGACGAGAGATAATTCACGAATATGTTGTTGTGCAAGTGACCCCTATAAAATGGGCGTAGCTAAAACTAAGTACAATATTGAGAGAGAACAAAAGGAAGAAGTAGTGTGTTAGATAGAGAAAATAAGAAGTTTTAAGAGAGAGACTTACTTGCTGGCGGTGGTGACCGACTTCTCCAAATTTGAATCAACAAATGGATCTATAAAACCCATTTTTGAAATAATTCAACAAGTTGAAAGCTTTCTCTATTAGTTAAAATCGCTACATCTCCTTCTTCTTCAACATCTTTGTCTTGATTATTAGAAAGAAATTTCAAGGTTAGATCTTAATACTTCAATCGTTTCTAGAGTCAGGACAACCTTCATTCATTTCTAGGTTTGCGAGGAAGAGTAAAGAAGGAGCGAGAAGTTTTTTTTTTCAACGCAAGGAGGCGAAAGTTGGGTTATAACTTATTGAGAAAACACGGTCCCTTAATTGTATTTTTTAGTCTTTGAGATCCTTGACGCTCTTTTTCCGTCACTTTATTTAATAAAACTCCTCAAAATTTAAATGATATAATTATCAAATTATTGGTGACGGCTTGAGTGTTTTTGTGACTCCAATATGCCGTCACAAACATCCCGACTTGATTTAAGCGTCACAAGAGAAAAACCCAGTGTCACAAAAAAACTGTTATGGTGTAGTGATTTAATTTAGATTACTTTAATTTAGGAATTCATATAGTATAAATTACATATTTAGCATAATTAGATTAATTTAGCATAATTCAATTAGATTTGCATAGTAGAAAGTATTTTCATAAAGTTTTGTATTTGTTTAACAGAAAAGAACAGTACAGAAAACGTATTTATAATTTTCAAAAAATTCTGAAATTTTACAGAGTTGTTCTGTAAAGTATCGGTAATTTATTGGAAGTTTTTTGAATTTTTAGTACTTGTCTTACCTAGGTAACTAACATCCTCTTTACAGTATCCCATTTTCAGTTTTCAAGACGCAAGCATCTGTAAAAACAGTCGAGCAAAGTTATTTTCACATTATCAAAAATTCTAAATTTTTTACAGGAAGAACCTCGATTTGTCAGGCGCTTCTAGTAAAAATTTGAGTATTGTTTGACCTTTTTTGACTACTTAACTAGTTGCTTGTTTTCAGTGTATTTCTGCAGCTTTTCAGGACCAAGGTCTCTGGAAGAACAATCGAGAAGAAGGATTTGTCAAACTCCGAATAATCCAAAATTTTTACAGGATCATCCCTGAGACGTCAGGAGACTCCAGTAAAAATTTCGTGATTTTTAGTTCTCTTTTACTTATTTATTCAATCGATTGTTTACAGTGTGTGCAGAAAACTTCTTCACTGGACTCTGAAGGATTAAACAGTACAGAAGAGGGACATAACAAACTTTGATTGCTCTGAAATTTTACAGGCTACTCCCTGGACGTATTAGGTAGCTGCTATAAAAATTTCAAAATTTTTGGACTTGTTTTGCTTGCTGTAACAGCAAGTACTTCTCTTCCACCGTGAATCCCCTGTTAGCGGTTTCATAATTAGCATTAATAGTTAGCATCATATAGTTTGATAATATAATTTAGTTAATTAAGTGCATATTAGATTATTTTATATAGCTTTATTATCTAGTGCATGAAAACTTGGTTTCGTGATTCACCTAAAACGTTTAATCGAGAAGAGCTAATTCTTGTAACAATCTTCCAATTCGGTTTTGGAGGAGACCACACCATCGAACTTCGGGATCGATTCTGAATCTGAAATACACACACCACTAGTAGACTTAGAGGATACACCAGAGAGAGTACCATTAGCCACCATGGCTGATCAAAGAAATCTTAGCACCTTGTTTCAACCTATCGCGGTACAACCACCGAACTGCATAGTGATGCCCGACAATAACAATAACTATGAGATTAAGCCCACCATTCTTAATATGTTGCCAAGATATTATGGCAAAACAAATGAAGAACCGTATAACCATCTGAGTAAGTTCTTGAGCATATTAAGTACTTTTAAAGCACCTCATCTTTCCCCTGAAGAAACTAGATTAAGGTTGTTCCCCTTGACTTTTGAGGATGCGGCACTACGTTGGTATAGATCCCTACCCACTAATTCTATAACTACTTGGGAGCAACTTTCACAAAAGTTTATGAAACAATATTACCCTTTACGTAAAACTGAAGCCATGCAATTGGCAATTTCAACCTTCAAAGGAAAACCTAATGAAGAGTTTCATACAACATGGGATAGATTTAATGATTTACTTGTCCGCTGTCCACATCATGGTTTTGACATACTTAATATCGTTACATTACTTTATAAAAGGTCTTTCACCTATGAACCGCCAGTTAATTGAATCAATGAATGGAGGAAGATTTACTAGTCTTACTCCTGATGAAGCCTATACTTTTTTACAAAACTTTTCTGAGAGTTCTAAGGATTGGGCCAATAGTAGTGACCATGAGGACATGGCACGGGTAGATGGGGGATGAGTTTTAGTAAACCAAGTATGTATGAGGTTAAAAATGAACTCAATGAGAAACTTGAAGGTGTCATTGCTAGTTTATCCACAGGAATTGAAACTTTAAACAAGAAGTTTGATTCATTTACTTTAAATTCTCTAATGAATAATCAACCTCAACAAGCAATGAATGTCAACCAATTTTGTGAAAATTGTCTTACAATAGATCACGACACCTCAGTTTGCTCTATGTTTGTTGCTCAAGGTACTGATGATGTTTGTGCTTTTAATACATTCAAAAGACAGGGTTATCAAAATAATTTTAACAACAACAACAACTATAACCCAGATTTTAGGAATAACTCAAACAATTCATGGAGACAAAACATGTCTCCATAGCAAAACCAATATGGTTTTCAAGGTAATCAAGGGAACAATAGGCAACAATACATGAATAATAGAGGCGCAGTAGCACCTTCTCCACAGTATTACCCACAACAACAACAACAAACAAACATGAACAGAGAATTAGCTATTGATCTTATGGCTAATTACCAAACCTAACCCAACACCACAGATGAAACCATGAAAGCTTTCGCCACCAAAACCGAGAATGAATTCAGAAGAATTGACCAAAAAATTGATAATATGGCTCAACAAATAACTCAACAGATGAGCCAACAATTCAATCAAATACTAGCTAGTCTAGCGGCGGACCCAAGGAACTCTACCAAGTCAACCCGAACAAAACCCTAAAGGTAGAAATGTTTATCAAGTTGAAACCACCCCTTCATCCAAGACCTACTGTAAAGAGTTAACTCGATATCTACCCTTAGGTCGAGGGAAAGAAAGTAGATAACAAAGTTGACATACCGATTCTAATGAAGTTGTTATAACAAAAGATAAGGAAAAGCCACTTGAAACTGAGAAAACCAAAGAGCAGGTAATCAAAAAAATTCCACCCGCACCATTCCCCTCTAGATTAAAAGATAACAAAAAGGAAGCACAATATAATGAGATCATGAATATTTTAAAAATCTACATATCAATATTCCTTTTCTAAGTGCAATTAAACAAATACCTTCATATGCTAAATTTATAAAAGACCTAGTAAAGAAGAAAACAAATATTCCTAAGGGCGGCTTTTATTGCACAAAGTTGTTCATCCTTTCTACGAGAACAAAGCCAGTAGTAAAACATAAGAACCCGGTAGTAGTCTTATAGTTACGTGTAGAATAAGAGAGGACTACACCGATCAAGCATTATTGGATTTAGGTGCTAGTGTAAATTTATTACCATACTCGGTTTATAAACAGACTAAGGTTAAAGGACTTGAAACTAACAACCTGTTAGACTACTGAGTTTAGTGATAGATCTATTAAGATTCCATGAGGGATAATAGAAGATGTGATTATCAAGGTCTCTGATTTTTATTACCCAGTTGATTTTATAGTTCTTGACACTTTACCTACAAATGGAAACCAAATTCCTATCATCTTGGGTAGACCATTCTTAGCTTCTGTGAAGCTTTAATTAATTGTAAGAATGGGAACATGTCCATCAATTTTGGGAATATGAGAGTAGACATAAACATCTTTACACTATTTAGAAACCTTGACAATGATACGAAAAAAATGGATGATCTATGTGCAATACACACAATAGCTAATAAAAGTTTTAGGAACACTCACTACAAAGATCCATTTTTATCATGTGTATCACAATTAGGCTTGAATTATAACAAGGATAGTGTTATACACCATATTAATACATTGCTAGACACTGGTCAACCTCATACAAAAATAGAAGACATTCGAGCATCTTTATGTCAAGCTACTTTTAATCATAGATTTATCAAAGATTTAATTAAGATGACTCGCCCTCTACTAAAATGTATAGGTCACGCATGGAAAAAAAAGGAAGATAAAAAGAGCAAAAATTGGATTACAAACAAGTTTTAAGTCTAAGGAATCTGACTATAAAAGACCCACAAATTTTTTTTTTTAAAAAATTAATTACCTAAGCTAGTTAGGGGGGTAACCTTAAGTTTCTTCCCTTTGTGTCGGCTAACGACATTAAACGTAGCGCTTATGGGAGGCAACCCAAGTAGTTAAATAGATAGTTTAATCAGTAGCTCATGACAAAGAAATAGAAGAAAAAAATAAATGCACTGAACTGTGTTGAAGATATAAAGTAAAAAACTCACCGAATTCTTGAGTTTTTTATATTTCCATTCCAATTGTGAGTAGCTTTCTCCAAATCCAATTCAAACAATGATAGAGGACTAGGGAAGTTCCAATATAACCAGGATAACTAACCCAGTTCGTTCAAGGAAAAAGAGGGAGAGTGCGATAGATTTTGGAATTCAAGTTAAGATAGGAGTTGAAATCTGCCCAGCGTTAGGAAGTTGTAGCTTCACGATTATGACTAGTAGAGACGTGGAGTACTTCTGAAAGTTTTCCTATAAAGCCATATTTTGTAGCGTCTCTTGTGTTCACTACGTCAACACTTTCTACATCTCTGTATTCTCTATCCCATCACCACAAAAGGTTCGGGAAGGAGCTTGAAGTATTAAGAGTATGGACAATTAATCTATTTTTAGTCGCTATGGTATAGTATTGCGAAGAGGGTACGTAGAAATTAATTTTATTTCCTACATACTGTCATGGGATTAGTTGTTTTTAATTTCTTAGAATATTAATAATTATATATTGAGTGATATTTTTATGCATGAGTATTAAATTTATATGAGTTTCGACCGCTATGTTCATATGTATGTGTTATTGTGTGCTACTTAGACTAAGACTAGTACTACATGAATTGCTCAACTGAAGTAGAATCCTTTTATGCTTCGGACACAATTCCTAGTCAAAATACCCATATAAGTTCAATTTGGGCCTAAAAACTAAAGCAAAGCCCAACCGAACCAAAGAAGGGTCGATATATCATTCTATCTTTCGCTTCATCTTCTACCTCTAGCATAAAAAAACACCACCACCATAACTCATCACCTCAAGTCTCCTACCTACAGCCGCACCCCTACCGCTTCCCTCATTGTCATCACCATTAGGCGACCAAAGAAGATATAGCCACTAGTTCTAGCCCGACCTCGGGTCCAACAAATCAGCAAAGGTCTACCCTAATCAATGCACTCTTTACGGTTTCTATTACTCACCACTCACTACATCCTCACCCCCATTCAATAGAAATAGGGTTCTGATCTTTTGTAAATGTGAGAGATAGGAAAACATGAGGTGGTGTCAGGTGGTTTCGGTTGTAAGGAATGGTAAATTATTGGTATTTGGTTTAAGCTTGAGAGAAAGATTGGAGAGAAAGAAGGTTTCAAACTGGACGACTTATTAGACAACACTTTTTCTCTTTAACGATCAAATGGCTTAAGTGTTCACCGTCTCTTTGGTTCTATTATGGTTCTTTTCTTTGTATTCGGTTTGAATTCAGTTTTCTACCTGTTTAAAGTTGTAAAAAAAAAAACGATCATGTGATGAAGAATTGGTATTTGGTTAGGCTGAGCGAAACAGGAAAGAAACAGTCCTAAATTATGAACTTAATAACTTTCTGATTGATCAGGTGCTTAAGTATTTAGTCCTAAATTTCACCGCTATGGTTCTGTTGTACAAACAGTTGGACATGATGACCGAACGAAAAATTCAGGCAGAACTCTGTTATGGAGAATTGTTTGATAACAATGACATGAACGGATTTTTTAAACAAGAATGCGAAAATCGGGGTTGGGACTGTCTCTTGTATTCTAAGGGTGACAAATGTCCTGAAGATATATTGTTTGATGTTTTTATGATTGTCGAATCGATTATGAGAAGGCGAGTGGCCTCGAAAAATGGAGTTGTATTGGGATAATGAATCTGAGCATATTATCATAACTGATTTTCTAGTAGAGAAATTTGTTGTATTCCATGCAACAATGAAACTATTGATTTAAGTTATTATTTTTATTATTCATTGTTTAATTTTTATTTTTTATTTTTCAGTCGTGTCATTTGTACATGTGACTCATGTATTCCACTCTAGCACTTTTCTCTGCCTTTTTGGAGGCGTGTAACTCTATGGTATGAGCACATGACAAATATTTAGTCGTTGTAGTAATTTTAATCCTCATAAATCATTACTCATATTTGTTTTGTTAAGGATATAAATTCTACAGATTTTAGATGATGTAATTTTGCACGTATTTAAGGTAATATCCCTCCTTCTCTGATTATTTCAATTATGGTAAGCTTTCAGTTATTTTATTTAGTCATTAAGGACAATGCCTAATTTAGTTAGGGGGGTAAAAATTAAAATTTTACAATATTTTAATTACAATATTTGGAAAGTTTATATGTGAATTATGGTGATTCTAGGTGAAAAGTATATTTTTATCATTTAAACTGGCTAATGAAATAGGAAATTATAAGTCATAATCAGGATTAGTAAGACTTTTAGACTAAGTTTCTTTTACTAGAAATAGATCTCACTGATAAAAGTCTTAGTCTAGAGTAAGTTCATATAATACACCACTAGAGGAATTTCAAATGAAAAAGCAACTTAAACTTCTACTAAACTAGAGGATTAGTAAGAGGAGACTTGACTGTGAGACTTGAGCCTTTCAATTTTAAATTTCTTGGAAAGTCTTTATGTAAATCTGAGTCCAAGTTGACTCAACCATTTTTCTGTGCTTAAATTCGTTTGTGTAGTCTCATTTATTCTTGATTTGGTCAATCAAGGATGGCATCAACTTCAGGGGAGATAGCCATTAGGTCTTGTAGTCTATTCAAAGCGG
Organism: Coptis chinensis; assembly: GCF_015680905.1. NCBI lineage: Eukaryota > Viridiplantae > Streptophyta > Magnoliopsida > Ranunculales > Ranunculaceae > Coptis > Coptis chinensis. The sequence goes on from NC_141456.1 coordinate 47,555,194, forward strand.
AATATCATAATCGATAAGTCAAGTAGTGAACCAATCAGCCTTTATCCCACCTAGTATGATTATCATGTTAACCACTTTTTTAGCCTTATATATTAAACCTTTTATTCTTAAACCAATCATCTTAAACCCAACTCCAGATAAGGAGTATATCCTATATTATTAGCCTTATCCATATTTCTGAGGATTTCTAAAGAACTAAAGAGAAAGCTAGAACAAAGAAGATTTTGAAGGAAATTTTACCAAAGTCAAATGAAGAAAATCATTCCTTTTGCTCAAAGAAAAAAAAAAAAAAAAAAAATTATATAAATAATTGAGCAAAAGTAGTGATAGAGTTCAAGTGTTGCAGTCTACAAGTGAAGAAAATTTCCAAGAAGGTCAAAAGCACAAAGTCTTTAGTATATTCTCAGAAATTTTGAATCCTTTTTACCCTTTTCTTGCTAACATGTCCTAAGCCCTATTTTAATACCCAGACTTATCATTAAAGTATGATATGAAGTGTAGAATAGGTGAGAAGATGCTAAAGTGAAGGACCCGACACTTCAAATGTGATTGACATTCTTTCCATGAGACTTTATTTATATATTCGCAAATTTCCATCTTTCTGACTAAATATGTGGGATGTTCTACTTTTTACTCATTTCCCTGTATATGAAGGTAAAATAGAAAACTTATCTGAGAGAGATTTTCTTTTGAGTGCATGAAATGGTGAGATTTGAAGTCAAAATACTAATCCAAAGGTTAGGTAGAAATTTCATTGCTTGGAAAAGAGAAAGGAATCAAGATGGTTAAAAATGAATAAGCTCTAGTTAGGATGATTAGTCAGTCTTTTCTATCTTTATGAATAGAACCTTAGCCTAATGTTTTATGATCATGGGTGTGATAAGTAATAACTTTTTGATTTAGACATTTTAAATGAAAAAGTTGCTTTATCTAGATTTCACCATAGTTCATATGTAAAATTGATTTTGTGGGTATATCAACTGAAAACCCTCACGAGGCTATAACTCGTCCTTTAAGGGTAACTTAAAAGTTTAAGGCCTTGTTGCATATGGTAAATGCAACCGCGATGCCTGCAAAAGTGAGTTAGTTTATTATTTAATTAGTATTATTAGCTTTGAACACTTCTCTAGTATACCACATATTTGCTAAGAGACTAGCAAAATGCTAGTTGGGGGTTATGATAAGTGCTCAAAAGTAATGATTTATTACCCTAATTATGTGTATTAAATATTATAATATGATGCAATTTGTGTTTTTGCAGGTCAAAGAACCTAAATGTAAAATATGGAGGGAAAAGAAGTCAAACAAGTCAAAAAGGAGTCACTGGGAATTACAGCTAAAGGCCTAGGATAAAAACATCATATTTGTCTCCATAAGTGCCAAGCCTAATGGGACTCTAAAAGAGGATAATAATTGAGTTAGAAGAGTCTTCAATCTGATCTCAAATCCTTAATTTCGACTTCAGAGGAAAATGAGATCAACATGGAAAAGAAGTCAGAGTTTCACAAGAATTAGGAAACTGAAAGCTGTCAGAAGTTGCAGCTTGGGAAATAGCCTACAGGGCAAAATGGGCCACGTCCAACTTTGGTCCAACCGAATTTAAGTTTTCTAGGATTGCTTCTAGAAAGATTACAGAGAGTTCGACACCAAATAAACATAGGATTTAGATCTCTATCCAGACGAGCATGTAAGCCAATATATAAGGCACAAAAACCTCGGTTTATATCATCTAGGAAATTTAGTGTTTGCATCTTAGATCTAGAATTAAGAGAGAAGAAAATTCAGACCTTTTCACCATTAATAGCTATAAAGATTATTCCTTTTCATATTGTGTTCATAGAATAGTATGAGGGGCTAATCTCCCTTCTCTTGGGAGGGGAGATGAAGCATTTTTCATATGTTTTAGTTTAATTCTTCTTTTATCATGTTTTAGTTTAAATCCCTCATTGAGTTTCTTCTTAGTCGTCCATTGATCTAACACTCCTATGGAGGTTAGGAGGTCTTAGGGTAATTCATGATTGTGTAGAGCCAAATACGACAAACCCTAGATTCTTTTCTTCTAGTTTTTAGTGTTCTAGTGTGATGATTGGATTCTTTATGGCACCTCAATTAGTTGTATGGTTAATGCCACATGTGGATTTTCCATGGCACCTAGAGTTGTATATTGAATGCCACTTAAAGCACAATTTGGTTAGATAGAAGATATCATTGGAGATTGAAGAAATATTTGATGGAAAGATAAAAAGCACATTGAAAGCCACATATTATCATCATGGTTATGAGTATAAGGTTTGTAGGTATGGTGAGTTTCTATTAGTGATTTATATGAAGCATGATAGATAGATCTATTAGACTAATTCTACGATTTTGGTGGATTCATCTCTCCCAAGATATTCTTTCTCTTGATTCATATTAATATATTTAATTTAGTTTAGTTTATACATAGTTTACATCTCAAATCAAATCAATTATATATTCATCATTACTTAGCCACATCTTTTACTTGCATCCATTAGAGTAACTTAGATTAGGAATTTCTATTATCATCAACTAGTTATTTAGAGTGGGATTGATACCTTGCTAGCCACTATACTAATCAATATTTAATAGGCTAAGTAAGTTTTGCAAAAGATACGTAACACAAACAACGACACAAATAATTACGTGTTGCGTGCTTTTTTACCTTTTCTCTTAGCTCGTCTCTTACGTGCATATAAACTCTTACCTAAACCAGGAATGATTTTTGGTATATGTGTCAATATCTTAAGCTGTAGTTCTCTAGGAAGTGCTTGCACACGATCATTGAAACTGATCCATCTAGTCTCGCTAGGTGGAGGGTTTTTGTTTGCTACAGAAGACAATTTTGAAAAGTTTTTCACAAATGAGAGAGATTAGAAGGAGAAAAGATTTAAACGAGAGGGGAAAGATTTTTATGAAAGAAATTTTTTGAAATCTTTTAGTCTTTTAACATTAGATTCTCGAGACAAAATAGAGAGGTGGAGGCAAAAAGATAGAATTAAACAGATAATAGTATCACTTTGGGTTACTCTATTTGTTTAATTCTCATTTGGAGACGCCTCATTTTTTTTTTTGGTTTTTTTTCTCATCTCTATCCATAAAGAGGTTTTGCCAAGAAGATAAAATTATATGTTAATCCGGTATTATTTTGGTTAGTCCGGACGTATAACTTTCATTTTTTATATCTTCTGGTTTTGAAAACTATGGAGAGATGTTTTAAGAAACTCATGTTCAACAGCTGTGATTCTAGATGTTACTACTTTAAAACAAATCATAACAGATATTCTTAGGCAACTTTCGTGTCGGCTCTATGACAAACCCAATCTAGACAGACAGAGCTTCAGCTATGCGAGTTGGGGGATTTACTACATAAAGACATGGAATGTCGACAATTTGTTTAATAGCTCGGGTGATATAAACGACCCTTAGTAGGTAAAGCTAATCTCAAACCGCCCCTAGATTGCATAGTTCTAAGGGTTGGTCTGTGTAAAATCTATTGCCCGTTTTGAAAAAATCACTTAACTATTGATGTATCGAGAATCTATCATTAATAGCACAAAGAAATCAAATATTTTTGAAAAAGAAGTGTAAAATAAAGAAAAAAAAATTTGTATACTCTCTCCACAGGTTCACACTTACTCCAACGATGACTAAAAAGTATTTTATAAAGAATATGCGGGATATACTATAGACTAAGGCTCCGGCACTTACAACCACACCCTCCAAGTGGAGAGGTCCGGTTACCTTATTGATGTATCCCCCTAAAGCAAATGATGAAATGGAATGGGAAAGGAATACATCAAAAATGAAGATTCAATCCTCGTAGATGAGATGATTAAGAAAGAGTTTTTAGCGCTCCAGCTTCATTCACATCACTTGTTGCTTCAAAGGCGTTGTTTGTTGGTTTAGGATTAGGAATAACTTGACCTGGTAACACACCTTTCTGGGTTTTATCTTTGGCTAACAAGTTTGGAGATTGATGCATGAATTCTAGAATTTGGGTTTGCTGTTGCATGACAGATAACATTATTTCAGCGGGCTTATCTATTTAGATACTAGTTGATGGTGTAACGGGAACTAGGTCTCTTTGGTTGTTGATAGGTGGGTTTTGATAGTTCTGGTTAAACTGGGATGGAACCAATGCTCTGTTCTGATTGTTATAGGTACCTTGTCCTAGTCCTTGTCTCAAGGTATTTGTTAGTTTGTTGAAACCTGGTGGTGTTTGGTTTTGAGGAATGTTGGTCCATGCGAAGTTAGGATGTTGTCTCCATGGTGCATTGGGTACATTGAAAGCACATACTTCTTCTGGCTAAAGTAATGAAAGGTTTGTGATCAAAGGACAGGTGGCATCTATATGATTGAAGGTTAGATAGAAATTGCATGGTAAGGTATTTACATTCATGACAAAATGAGGGGTTTGGTCTTTTTGTTTGGTTGTGAGGGCATCTATCTTTCTTGTGAGGGTTTCTATTAGGATTTTGATTTTTGGATCTGATTTCACCTCAAAAATACCACTAGCCTTGGTTATACTGGGTTGGGCTATTCTGGAATTGTTTATGTTGCCCCAATGGGTACTTTTTTTAGCTTGGTTTTCAAGAAAGTTTAAAGCTTCGGTTGCACCAGTATCCAAAAAATTACCATTACTCATGATGTCAAGGGTTACTTTGTGTTATGGGAGAAGGCCTTTGAAGAAATATTGGACAAGAGTGGATTTTTCTAGTTTATGGTGAGGACATGAATAGAGTAGGTCAGAGAATCTATCCCATGCTTTGGAAAATGTCTCACTTGGACTCTGTCTGAAGAACTGTATCTTGCTTCTTATCTCTTATGTTTTCTTTGGCGGAAAGTACTTCTTCATAAAGGAGAACACAACCGTTTCCCATGTATCGAAAGAGTCAGCCTTCTGTGAGAGAAGCCAAGCGTGACTCTTACCAGCTAGATTGAAAGGAAACACTCGTAGCTTAACCTGATCGTCGGTGACGCCCGAATGACGAAAGGTATTACATACTTCATGTATCCGACATATATGCTTGTACGGTAACTCATGTTTTAACCCATGGAAGATGGGTAGAAGATTGAACACGTTCGGTGGAATCCTAGAATCGCTCATAAGCGGTGTGAGTCGTATACAAGATGGAGGTCCATCTTGCAATAGTGTGTAGAAGTTGGAGAGAGGCTCTTCAACTTGCATTACTTTGTCAGCCATCATAAAAGATAGAGGACTAGAAACAAGAGATTGTCTAGGTCGACGAACTTTCCTACGTGAGTAAGTTTTATTCTTGCTAATACTAGAAGTGCCTGAACGGAGTATCATACACTTTTAGGAAGACCCCAAAACTATCCTAACAGCGCAAATGGTGCAATGTATGCTCAAGCAATCGAAATTCATTTTTGCAAGTAGGGAGTTTTGAAAACTTTGCTTTTGGTATATAGTTTGCTATGCCCTATTCAGAGGAACAATTGGACGCGTAACTAGGATGGCTCTACTACTTCACCAAGTGGTGTGCTACCAAGAATCTCACTCACAATGAATCTGGAAGAGGGCAGTGAGGAAGGTATTTGGTCCACCGGAATTTTGTAACTGATTACTCTAAATCCTCGTGGCTATATTTTTGTCCTTTTTTGAAGGAGCGTGACTACTTGGGCTCTAGTTGGTTGATTTTAATTACATTGGGTAACGTCCAACTTACCTACATTAGGTAAATTTACCTACAATGGATAATGACTTCCCAATGGTTGTTATGGCCCGGGTTCAGCCTTATGTACGAATGTAAATTATAGTACGAAAAGTAAATTTCAAACAATCACGTAAGCATGCTTGAACACACAAGTATCCTCTTACTTGGGCTTTGAGGAGGTTTAGAAGTTACCTCTCAAGCCGTGCTTACACGCTGCTTAAGGAGAAGATGATGTCGATTGGCGCTTGATCTGAGAATCAGGCCGAACTTTTCGAGCTTTACCCTGTTTTAAGTTACAAATAAAGGCCCACTTAAAAATCCCACAAGTTGGGTTTTTGACAATTTATATAACTTTGCCTTTAAGGGCTCAAACTTAAAACTAAACTAAGATTATACCAATCTAATTAACTAGTTTTAGATTAATCTCCTATATTAACTAAAGTCAATTAGACTTAGAGTGTTGATTACCAAATTAATTCAAAGTGTGTGAGCTATAATCCATAACTTGCCTCACAAAGGCAATTAAAACTCTAATCCCTTGGTAAGTATTAAACTTAAACCAAGTTTAACTCAAGTTCACCATAAGAAATCAATCAAAAACCAAGTTTTCTTTTTCTTTTTTTCGTTTTTCTTTTTATCACTAACTATTACAAACAAGTTCCAATATTTTCTCCTACTCTATTACAAAATCCGGGCTCGGAGTACAACTGTGTGTGTCACAAATGAACTGGACCTCAAAAAAATCGCACACACTTGTGTTGAGGTGACCCAGGGGTCACGCTCACGCCGCCCGCACGGTCGCCTGCCAGCGCTAGTGGACAGCGGTCGTCTTTCGCCTATTTGATCAGCTCCTCTCCACCTTTGTTGTCCCACAACCTGTTTTGCAAAAGTATCTCAAGATGTGATGATGGCCATTTTGAAGCTTTAATTAGTAGTGGTGGAAGTATACTTCAAAAGAGTTTAAAAGTTGAGGTTCATCCTAAATTGTTTAAAGTTTGAGTGAGGGAGATAGAAGAAGAAAGGTAGACTTTTGAATATTAGAATGGTTCTAAGCTAATAAACTTGAAAACTTTGATTGTTCATTAAAATGACTTGCAAACATGAAATGAAGATTGATTAAAACATTGAAATGAAATAAGCAAACAAGATGAAGATTGAAACAAAGAACAAAGAACAAGTTTGATTGAAATAAAGGAAATGAAATAACAAGTTGATTGAAATAAAGGAAATGAAATAACAAGAAATTAAAAATATGAATTGAAAAAACAAGACAAGAAAATAAACAAACCAAATGGTTTGGATCCTAAGACAATGGATGAGTTTTCTCTCCTTTGTTTTTTGATTATATACTCCTACATTTGCCATTTACAAATTTGTTCTTATCCATTCTAAACTAGACACCTCACCCCTTTCACTTTTGCTTTTGCTTTTGCTTTATGGGTGCCTTCTTGACCAAGGTAGGTTTAGGGATAAGTCTTCATAATTTGAAATAAGGGCCTCCATCTTTGGTCTTCTGATTTGAGTCCTTTGACTTAACTTTGACCATTGACTTTGACTTTTCGCCAGTTTTCCACAAAGATCTACCGGTCTTCATAATAAGCGTGATTAAGGCTCCTTTTTTGGTGCTAAGACGCAGCCTTTATGATAAGTGGTCTAAAATGCTCCTTAACTGAAAAAAGACAATAAAAGCTATGAAGTTGTCTTTTTCTGCGAAAAGAGGGATCAGAATGCAAAGAATATATGGGTAATAAAATGTACATTTGGGAGCCGATCAGTAATCGATAAGAGTCCAAAACTGTAGTTTTAACCCCTTAACAATATAACTGTTAGACCAATTATGTGATTAATAATATAGGTTTATCACTAATTACGTGTATTTGAGTATTTCAGGCTTCGGAGTTGAATAAATATAAATTTGTTACTAATTAGGTGCTAAAAGGAGCTAAAGTGATTTCTATGAAAGTTCTATGAAGAAAGCCCAAGTTTCATGGAGGAAAAGCCCAAGTGCCTAGGAAAAGACGTTTCCTAAGGAATATAAACGGCTCCTCGAATATCATCAAGGGGTTTGATCATCGTTGTGCCTAAACTTCCCTCAGCCTTCTTTGCTCTTTCTTTTCGTGCCCTTCCTTCGCCGTTCGCCCATCATCAGTGCGTGGTTTCTTATCTGTGCATGTTATTCTGTTTGAGAAATACTTGGAGTAAACTGTAACTCATGCCGCATTAGCTTTGTTGCTAGGTTAGAGCATGGCTAGATGTCGCGCGTTTGTGTGAGAAACGTCACCGCTGACCATGGAGGAAATGGAGTTTGAGCCTCATGTTCATGGTGATCGTGGGAAGAGGAAAGTTACTCGTGAAGAAAGCAAGGGTCACAAACGAGTGAAGAGGGCTAATCGCTACCGGGCGGCATTGTTGTTCAGTCGCCATCGCGAGGGCTTAAACTGCCGGGTCGGTTATCTTGGCAACGATCTGGGGCAAAGTCGCCGATCCCGGTGGAGAGTTCGTCTCCCCAAGGTAGGGATGTGGGGAGCGAATTCTACTACCTGGGGAAGACGGGGAAGAAGCGGATGGTGAAACGTTCGGACTGTAGCTTCCACTCGGCGCCCATAGCGACTAGCGTTCTGAAGGGGATCGTGTTAGATGGTGATAAAGCAGAGGTGAAAGACGAGGACATGGGGATGCTACTGGGGACGATGGATATGGCCGCTTGTTTGGTGAGTTCAGGACACCCTAAGCTGTTTTGCCGTTTTCCAAGGGAGTCTGGTGTTCTAACTTTGCTCATGCAGGGTATGATAAGCTGAAAGATGCTGTGCAGAGTACTGAGACTGGTGGCGACCCTCACGTGGAGCTGGGGTTGATGCGAGCTGCGTGGGGGGCTGACAAGAAGAAGCTAGAAGTGACGACCGCCAAGTACCAGAACGTTGCTGCGGAGAATGCTGTACTAGTGACGGATATGACTGAGCTAGAAAGGGAATTGGCTGTGGTGACTGCTTATGCTAAGAAATGCCAGAAGGTGGCGCGCAAAGCGAAGAGGGTGTATTCCGAAGCTTGTATCAGCTACGCCGCTCTGGACGAGAAGTATGAGGCCCTGAAGAAAGCGACTGTGGGCGATGAATCAGGGCAAGAGATGCGGGTGATGCTAAGATCTGCCCGGCACACGGCTTCTACCAGCGCGCCACCAGAAGATAAGCATGTCATAAGTGAGGTTTGAGGATGTGATCGACCATAGTCTCTGTCAGTTGGAAATTGTAAGTACCGGTTACGCTTTCCTCTCTTATATGAGAGTTAACAATAGTCGTGGTCTTCGTGTCTTGCCCCCGAAAGCAGTTTGCCTTTTATTCGAGAACTGGTTTCCACGATAGTGGCAGTTCGATACTTTACTTATTTTGTAATAGACGCCGATCTGGATTTCCTGGGTAAGCCCAGCAGATCGGTGAACATATCTATCGCGACGTTTGATCGTGTATTGTTATTGCTGATGTTTCGCATGCATGTTGTTGCCTACGTGTGTATGACTAACGTCCTGTGTATGAGGCACGTGGTTTGCAATAAGTGAGTATCTGCTTGCGGAGAGTGTTCTCGTTTATTCGTCCCTAGAAATATAGGTCCTCGTCGTGACAAGAATTGGAGAGGCTATGTAGCCTGTAAGCTCCAGAGAGCTGTCTGCTCACGGAGAGCGTTCTCGCTTTAGTCGATCCTAGAAATATAGGTCCTCGACGAGACAAGAATTGGAGAGGCTATGTAGCCTGTAAGCTCCAGAGAGCTGTCTGCTCACGGAGAGCGTTCTTGCTTTAGTCGATCCTAGAAATATAAGTCCTCGACGTGACAAGAATTGGAGAGGCTATGTAGCCTGTAAGCTCCAGAGAACTGTCTGCTCACGGAGAGCGTTCTCGCTTTAGTCGATCCTAGAAATATAGGTGCTCGACGAGACAAGAATTGGAGAGGCTATGTAGCCCGTGAAGCTCCAGTGGAGCCGCTCCGAGAGCGTTCTTGCTTTAGTCGATCCTAGAAATATAAGTCCTCGACGTGACAAGAATTGGAGAGGCTATGTAGCCTGTAAGCTCCAGAGAACTGTCTGCTCACGGAGAGCGTTCTCGCTTTAGTCGATCCTAGAAATATAGGTGCTCGACGAGACAAGAATTGGAGAGGCTATGTAGCCTGTAAGCTCCAGAGAGCTGTCTGCTCACGGAGAGCGTTCTTGCTTTAGTCGATCCTAGAAATATAGGTCCTCGACGTGACAAGAATTGGAGAGGCTATGTAGCCTGTAAGCTCCAGAGAGCTGTCTGCTCACGGAGAGCGTTTGGCGCGTTAAGCGTGGTGGAATGGGGAAGTATACTGGTTGTGCATTGGATGACCGCTGCATGACGTTCTGACTCCAGGGGGTGGAATAGCTATACGAAGTAATCATACAAATGTGACCTTAGATCTATTAAATCTTTGAAATAAAATGTAATGCATAGGAACAAAAGTTTTATTGATAAAATCGTTTTAGCAGATAAGTATTCCATGGGCGAGGTAACAATTTCCCCTCTTGGGTTTTTATCCAATATGCTCCATTGCCTACAACGCGTTCTACGATGTATGGGCCTTCCCAATTAGGGGCTAGCTTGGAGTCGTCTTGCGTCTTTTTTAGCACTAGGTCGCCAGGTTGAAAAGATCGAGGATGTACTTGCTTGTTGTAGGAGTTCTTCAGAGTTTGCTGGTAAGATGCGACTCTGATGGCAGCTAAGTCCCGCTTTTCCTCCAACAGGTCGACTTCTCGTGCTAACACGGAGTCGTTATGTCCTGATTCGACAAGTTCTGATCGAGTCGTAGTGACTGTCAGCTCGGTGGGAATTACGGCTTCTGTGCCATAACATAAGGAGAATGGAGATTCGCCGGTACTAGATCGAGCTGTGGTGCGGTGGGCCCATAAAATATTCTCCAATTGATTTGGCCATTGACTTTTATTCTTTTCAATCTTTTTCTTCAAGTTTTCCAAGATTGCTTTGTTACTGGCTTCTGCCTGACCATTACTCTGAGCGTACTGTGGAGTAGAAAAGGAGTGAACGATCTGCCACTTGGCTAGAAACTCTTTAACCGTTCTGCCTTTGAACTGAGGCCCATTATCCATTACTAATGTGTGTGGCAAACCAAATCTGGTGATGATGTGGGTCCAAATGAAGTTTTTGACATGTGACTCCTTGATGTGTGCTAAAGGAATAGCCTCGACCCACTTGGTGAAGTAGTCGGTTGCAGCTAGGACAAAGCGGAAGCCAGTACTCTTCTGTGGGATGAATGGGCCCATAATGTCCATGCCCCACATGTGGAATGGCCACGGACTCGCTATGTTGATCAGTTCGCGAGCAGGTTGGATGATATTGTGGCCAAACGTTTGGCATTTGAGACATTTGAGGACGTATGCTTTGGCATCGATCTGCATCCGGGGCCAAAAATATCCTTGGAGATGGCCTTGTGGGCTAACTTGGCGACCACGCGCGTGATTTCCACATTCTCCTTCGTGGATTTCTACAAAAATCAACTGACCCTGTTCTGGGGTAATGCACCGTAAATGCGGGCCACCAGCGGATATAATCAATGATGGGTCGCATCCATGTTTGACTCAACTGACTGGCGGAGAGAGGAAATAGGTCGCTTTATCATCAAGGTGTGGTCGACTTGGTATGCGTGTCGATCGACGATTTCTATGAGAATTTGTCGGGAACGCATTTCGGTCCGGGTAGCCAAGTAAGCTAAACCGCTTACGTGGCGGTTCTCCTCCACGCAAGAAATGATGTATGTGTACCGCTTTAAAAGAAGGCAATAATTGATGAACGACCGAAGATATTTTGAAAGATTACCTTCATGGGTAGTGTACTCTTTTGCAACCCGGCGAACAACCAGTTAATGAAGTCGCTAAATACTTGGAGCTCAGGACACCGAGCTCTTGGCATATCTGAAGTCCCCCTCGCGCCTCATTACTCCGCCTCATTGTTGGAAGTGGCAAAGTCGATGCGAACGGACTTTTCCATCACCGTTCCATCGGGTGAAACTAGGACCACCCGATGCCGCCGCCACGGATTGCTAGAACCATCAACAAAAGAGAGATTTGTGGATTTGATGTGCTCCTTCAAATCTGGGGAGGTCGGTCTCTTGTTCCCAATTGGGGTCATCAACAGGGAAATCCGCTAGAAAATCGGCAACGACCTGTCCCTTCTGGGAAATTCGTGGTACGAATTCCAGGTGGTGTTCGCCGAGTTCTTCGGCCCAAACTGCCATCCAAGTAGTTTTGTTTTCTTTGTGGAGAATTTTCTTCAATGGGAGGTCGGTAAGAACTTTGACTTGATGCGCCTGAAAGTAAGGTCTGAACTTCCGTGCCGAATATAATAAAGCAAGTACTGCTCTTTCCAGGAAGGAGTAATTCTTTTCCGCTGTCGTGAGCGTCTTGCTTGTGAAGTAGATCGGTTTTTCTGAATTGTTTTCCTCTTTGAAGAGAACTGAGCTGATTGCAAAATCGGATACCGCCCGGATAGAGCCCCGAGTCTCCGCTACAGGTTTAGCTAAGACGGTGGTGAGGTAATTTTGAGAGTGGCTAATGCTTGATGGCATTGATCGCTTCCATGAGAACGGCTCGCCTTTTTGAGGAGTTGCGAGGAACGGTCTACACTTATCCGAGACCCTTGATATGAACGGTTGAGTGCCGCGACCATTCCGACAACAACGTATCAGTTTCTTTGTGCGTGGATCGGGCATATCTAAGAACGCCGGATCTGGTCGGGGATTTGCCTTCGATCCCACTGCGACACCGATACCCTAAAACTTGCGGAGGACGGCTCCAAAAGGCATTTCTCTGGATTGAGTTTCATGCCCGTGCGGGCGAATCGAGAACGCTTTGCTCAAGGTGGGCTTAGGTGATCACCGCTTTTTGCTTTTGACGACCATATCATCGATGTAGACCTCCATGGTGTTACCTAACATGTCTTGAAATATGTCGCTGACCAGGCGTTGATACGTTTCTCCGACGTTTTTCAAGCCGAATGGGAGAACGTTGTAGCAATAGATCCCTTGCTCTGTTATGAAAGAGGTCTTCTCTTGATCCTCCTCCGCGAGTGGGATTTGGTTGTACCCATCAGACGTGGCCCATGAAGGAGAGAAGCTCATGACCACAGGTCTGGTCGACAAGTCGGTCGATGCGAGGTAGGGGAAAACTGGCTTTTGGCGTGGCCTGGTTAACATTTGTGAAATCGACGACAGCTTAACCGTGCCATTCTTTTTGGTAATCGCGACAATGTTAGCAATCCACTCTGGGTAGTCTACCTTTCTGATGAAACCGACTTGCTTGAGTTTTTCGACCTCGTCATTGATGGCTTTTTGAAACCGTAGGGATAGTCGACGAGGTCGCTGTCGAACTGGCCTAGCATTGGGGTTTACATTTAATTTGTGGCATGCGAGTTTAGGATCGATTCCAGGCACATCGATATACGACCAAGCAAAAACATCTTTATTCATAGATAAAAAATTTACAAGATGGGTCTTTATTGTGGGGTCGAGGTTGGCCCCTACATAGACAAATTTGGGGTCGTCAGCGGTGCCTAAGTTCACTCTTTCTTTCTCTGCCACCGGAGGTGTTGCAACTGATGGTGGAACGCTGCTTGGTGATCCGCTCGAGGGGACTTGACACTCGGGCTAGTCGGCTAGCGGTTGGGGTCGAACGACTGAAATGGGCAAGGGCAATGACGGGATATCCCCGAGCTGTGGATGTGGAACTGGAGGTATGCCCACTGGTGGGACGGCTATTGTTGTCACATGTGGTGACCCACCATCATCTGAAGCGACTTCTGATACTCTAACCGATGGGGCGTCTGACTTTGTATCAACGTTGGATATCTTTGCTGGTGAAGTAATGAGTTGGGGAGCGACTGCAGGTGTCGGCTTGCTGGAGCCCCCAGCGTTCTGCTTGGCAGTTCGAGTCTGGACTCCGGCCACTAAGTCATGTGCCATTGTGTAACTGGTGGGCTCGTGTATGATGGGGGTCGGTCCACGGACAGTCTCACAGGCTGAAATGATCTGGTTACAGTGGTACGCTTCAAGTTGATTGCTTCTAAGCTCCATCATTCCCCGAGGTCCTGGGAAACGTAGAACTTGATGCAATGTTGACGGGACCGCCTGCATCTGATGTATCCAGCGTCGCCCTAGTATGGCATTATAGGACGACTTGATGTCGAGGACGCAAAACCGTGTATTACAGGTAATCTTATCCTCTCGAGAGCCCACCGATACCGGCAAGATAATGTCACCAATGGGGTCGGCCCCGAGCCATTGAACCCGTAAAGGGGGCAATTGGGTCTACGAACGGACTTGGGGAGATTCATCTCTTGCATGGTGTGGTAAAATAAGATGTCACAGAACCGCCGGTCGATCAAAGACGCTTGATCAGTCGGGTCGCTGATTTTGACATGGACTACCAATGCATCATTATGAGGAAGGCGACTTTGCTTAAGTCGGCCTCGCGGAAAGTGATGTCGCGCCGCGAGACGACCACGCGGGACGGGCTGCCTGTGAAGTAAAATGATAGACTTCCGAAGAGCCTAACTCGACGCTTTTCTCTCCTCGGAAGAGGTCACGGAATCGTCCGGGAAGGTAATCACATGAATAGCGAAAGCGCAGCATTGTCACGATCGACGAAAAGCGCCTTCTCTCGGACGAACGAACGATCGGGAGCGCCCTTCGCTATGCAGGACGAGCCTGAACGCCTTGGTGGTGACGGTGAGGTGGAGATCGACTACGTACATTACACGACGAGCCATCAGTTTGTGACGCAGGTCGCCATCAGGAATGCGAGTGTATTGTTTGATATGACCAGCTTCCACAAGGTCCTGGAGATAATGCTTGAGCCCCCAGCATGCATCAGTTTCATGGCACTTCGCTTTGTGAAATGCACAAAATGGCTTTTGCTAGGGTCGATCCATCGGTCGTCCGACGCCCCCGCCGGAAAAATGAGGCGCTTAATCTTGTCCAAGATGTGGATCGGGTGAATATGTCGACGGCTTAACTCTCTCTTTGTTGTCCGATTGGCGACGAAGCCGTTTGTTGCAGCGACCTAAGCGCTTCTTTGCGTGTGGTAACGATCCGAGATCGCTACGACCTCCCGGTTCTTTTCTAAGTCGCGGAGTTTTAAAGTTTCCTGCAACTTGATGTATTTTGTCCACGCCGAGCATAGAGCTCTGGACAGTTGTCTCTCGGGTGTTCTTCATCAACGACTGGAGAGGTCGGTGTTTTTCAGACTCGCAAGCATTGGAAAAGGCCGATTGTGGCTTAAAGATTCTTTCAAGCCACTTTCCATGCACAACAGATTCGCCTTGAACCGCCCTAGGAATTCAATAATAGTTCGTCCTCCTTGAATGATAATCAAAACAAAGAATCAAGATCGCCTTCTTCTTCCGTTGTGGACGATCGGCCGGGCTTAACAAATCGAAGAAGTTGTCGAAGGTTTTTATAGAATCAGATTCAAAGTTGAAAAGAACCAATCGAGAGCGCCATCCTTGAGGCGGTGTTTGGAAATAATCCGCAGTGGAGATGATCAAACTCGTGAGTGTAAAGTGCCAAACTCGAATATAGCGAGCCACATGTCGATTCGTGGCACGTACGCCGCCGCACATGGGAAAGCGTATCTGGATAAAGTCTTGTGGAGAGGCTTTATTGAGGACCTCGCGGTGAACGGAGATGCTGATACGCCTTAAGCATCTTGTGCACAACTGCGGTCGAATCCTTCTTTGCGTGCTCGCCAATCCTTTGGGATAACTCATTAATCTGTTGATTAACGCCATTGATGTCGTTCTCTCGCTCCGTTGTTTAATTTGTTGTTGTTGGTAACTATCCACCGAAAGCACGTAAAGTAGCATTTTCCTCCTTGAGCAAGGAAATGCTCTCATTCGCTATTCCCAACTGGGTGGGGCAAGGGCCGGACTTGATCTTCTAGGCTAACCATGCTTCGTGGGCTTGAGAGTTAGAGATGGATGAATCGGGTTTAAAGTGGCTCTCAAGTAATCGAAAACCACGACGGGCGCCAATGTGAAGGGCGTTTTGATCTTCTCCTACTTACAGGAGAAAAGGACGGGAAGGGTTAGGATTTTGGGTGTGACCGAGATCGCTCAGGAGCGAGCTGCCTACGTATCTTCTCTCGTTTTTCCTTTTCTTTTAGGAGAGAAGAATCAGGTCCGAATGAAGTTCCAGAGGGTGGTATTTATAGGCTTCCGGGAGTGGAGATCCTTCGGACACGGTACTTTTGTACAAATGTAGGGTGGAGATCGCGAATGAGTGTTGGGTTGGTTTTAGTATAAGCCGTGGTTCGATTGGGGGTAGGTGCGGGTCGTCCCTATTTCCCGGTGGTGGGAAATACAAATAAGATTTTGGCAATGATTACATCGGTGGGGTGTGTTTCTATCCGCCGCTCAGATTTGGCAAAGTGTTCAGATCGAGATATCTTCGCTCGCACCACCTACTCGGGGGAGCTGCCGCAGTCGATCTTGAGGTCCTTTGGTTCTCCTATGCCGCGGCACACGCGTGCTTTTACCAGTAGCGCTTATTCGCAGGTCGGTTTTGTAGGTCGATATCTTCAGTTCGCTTATGCTCCTCGCGTGTGCGATGCTCTATGAGGATATCGCTCCCCTACAAACCCTTATAGCTCCCTGGGAAGGGATGCTTCTATCAATCTTGATGGTCCATTATCAAACATGATCTCGCAAAGTCGCGGATTTCCTTCTTCAACGAAGCTCTCATCCCTAATGGAGTTAACACTAACCTCTTTGTCTTGGTGCCCAAGTCCATAAATGCCAACAAAGCTTCACAATTGATTGTATGAAGAGATAAATAAACTGCCATGATCAACCCGCATGTTGTGCTTAATGCTCTTGAGGATTAAATCCACATCTTATTTCTAAACTTCCACACGTTCATCAAATAACACATCAGAGGAAGGAATGGAACCTTTTCTTCTCTTGTTTAATGGTTGGAAGTAATGGTTGGAAGGAATGTACCTTTATTTCGATCATGGTTTGAATTACATGGAATCTTGGTTCGCCCTCAGATCCATGTTTAAATCTTGATTAGCCTGTATCCATGTAAATACTTAAAAGGGTTTAAACAGAAAACATTTGGACCGACCTAGTTGGGTCGCATGCCTTTATCCCATACGACCTAGTGGTGTCACCCCAAGGGCAATTTTCCAGCAAATTTGGACCGACTAGAGAGGATCGCATGACTTTAATCCCAGCTGATTTTGGTGGGTCGCATAACTTTATCCCAGACGACTCTAGTGGGTTGCATTCCCAGACAACTTGGGTAGGTCCCATAACTAAATACCGCATTTAACTTGAGTGGGTCTCAAACTTTATCCTAGACGACTTGGTGGTGTCGTGTTATGGCCAATTTTCCATCAAACATGAGGATTGTAGGGGAGCGATATCTTATCATGCACGCGTGCAACGTAAGCAAAATCAGGACATCGACCCTCAACACCGAATCGCGAAAGCAACTCCCCTCGGGAACACCCCCCGACGCGGCAACGTAGTTTAACTCAGGACATCGACCCTCAAGACCGAACTGTGGAGCAGCTCCCTCAAGAACACCCCGGTACAGCAAACTCAACACCGCGACCTCCAAGAATGACCTACGAGAAAGGAGGACAAAGATATTTCGTATGAGCACATGGCGCATACCGGTAATGATCACCAACAGGGGTAATCATTACCCATCCCCGGGAAATAGGGTAACTCGCCAACGCCTAATCACACCGGGACTTATAATATAACTAGCTCAACACTCATTCATGATCTCCACCTTACACGTGTCTACTAGATGAACAATTCCCTAAGCCTATAAATACCACCGATTGAACTACGCCGGGCCCTGATTCCTCTCTCTAAAAGAAAAGGAAGAAAGAAAAGAAAGAAAGGAAAAGAGAAAACCAACGAGAGGATCGTAGGCAGGTTAAGCTCATCATAAGTTTAACCCGTCCCAACAAGAAACCCAAAACACACCTTTACATTGGCCGTCTGTGGGTTTCGATTACTTGAGAGCCACTTTAAATCGGGTTCATCCATCTCTAACTCTCAAGCCCCACGAAGCATGGTTAGCCTAGAAGATCAAGTCAAAGACCTTGCCCACATTGGGAATAACTAATGAGAGCATTTCCTTGCTCGGGGAGGAAAATGCTACTTTACGTGCTTTCAGTGGATAGTTACCAAAGAACAACAAGTCGGCAACGGAGCAGAGAACAAAGATCAATGACGTTAATCAACAGATTAACGAGTTATCCCAAAGGATTGGCCGTAACGCCGCAAGAAAGAAGGATTCGGCCACGATTGTGCACAAGCGATGTTTAAGACGATCGCAAGATCTCCGCTTCATCGCGAAAGGTCCTCAATAAAGCCTCTCCACAAGACTTTATCCAGCCACGCTTTCCCATATAACGACGGCAAAGACGCGCCCCGGTCAAAGATGTGGCTCGCTATATTCGTGAGTTTGGCACTTTACATACCACCGTGAGTTTGATCATCTCCATCGCAGATTATTTCCAGCCACTTCAAGGATGGCGCTCGATTGGTTCTTTTCAATCGAATCTGATTCTATAAAACCTTCAGCGCCATCGATTTGTTCGCCACCAAGACGTCCACAAAAGCGGAAGAAGGCAGATCTTGATTCTTTGTTTCGCTTATCATTCAAGGAGGACCTAAACTATTCGCGGAATTCCTAGGACGGTTCAAGGTCAATGTTGTGCATGGAAAGTGGCTTGAAAGAATCTTTTCGCCATTAATCGGCCTTTTCCAATGCTTGCCGAAAGTGCGAAACACCGACCTCTCCGTGTCGTTGATGAAGGAACGCCAGAGACACCGGTCGAGCTCTACGCCGCGTGGACAAGTACATCAAATTGCAGGAAACTTTAAAACTCCACGGCTTAGAAAAGAACCAGAGGTCGCAGTTAGCCTCGTGATCGTACACCACGGGCAAAGAAGTGCATAGGTCGCTTTTGCACCAAAGGCCAAGCACCGATCGAAAAAAAGAGAGTTCGCTATCCCCGTAGCTCCCCCCCTACTACATTCGGTAAAATTAAGCGAGCCCCATTCTTCCGGCCCGAAGTGAGGCAGCCAGTAGATCGGCCCGACAGCCATTTTATGCGATTTCACAACGCCAAATGCCATGAACCGATGCTTGTGGGGGCTTAAACACTATCTCCGTGGATCTAGTGGAAGCCGCCACATCAAACAAGATACTAACATTCCCGACGGCGATTTGAGACACAAACCGATGGCTCACCGAAGTCCGTGAGTCGATCTCCATCTCGGCCATAATTCCTTAAGAGTTTCAAGGTCGCCCACGCAGCGAGAGAGGACGCCCACGAGATCGTTTCGCGCCACGAAGCGCCAAAGACTCATCCGGATCATGACAATGATCGAACTATTCACGGATTACTTTCCGGATGATTCCGTAACCTCATCCAGAGAGAAAAGACGTCGTGTCGGCGCTCTTCAGGAAGTCTATCATTTCACCTCCCAGGCAGCTCACGCCCCGCGTGGTTCAGGTCGCAGCGCAGGCGATATCACTTTTACGGAGGCCGATTTAAGCAAAGTCTGCCTTCCTCATAATGATGCATTGGTTGTCCATGTCAAAATTAGCGATCGGTCAAAGCTGCTCGATCGAATTCCCGGTAGCCTCGTGACATCTTGTTCTACCACACCATGCAAGAGATGAGCCTTCCTAAGTCCGTCCCTCGCTTAATCCGATCGCCCCTTTATGGGTTCAATGGATCCAGGGCCGATCCCATTGGTGATATTATACTTCCAGTGTCGGTGGGATCTAGAGAGGACAAGATCACCTGCCATACACGGTTCTGCGTTCTAGACAGCAAGTCGCCATACAATGCCATCCTCGGACGACGCTGGATTCATCAGATGCAGGCGGTACCGTCAACTTTACATCAAGTTCTCCGCTTCCGGGACCTCGAGGAATGATGGAACTTAGAAGCAATCAACTTGAAGCGCACCATTGTAACCGTGTCAAATCAACAAATGAGACCGCCCGTGAACTGCCTCCCGCCACACAGGAACCCTCCAGCTACACCATGGCACGTGACTTAGTCGCAGAAGTCCAACCCCGAACTGCCAAGCAGAACGCTGGGGGCTCTTACAAGCAGAAGTTCTCTCCAATGCCGATACCGCGACTCTCCCCGAAGTCCTTATCGCGCCAAATAAGACCTCTAGCATTGATCCAACGACAGTAGCTTCGTCAGTTAAAGTTTCAGAGATCATCCCAGTTCATGTCAGGCCGCCACAGTTGACAGCAGCAGCCGCACCATCAATGTGCTTGCAGCCAGGTCCCACTCCCCAGGTCATGGATACCCCTGGCAGCGTTGCGAGTAATCGTGTCGCTTCCACCCTCAGGGGACCAGTCGCCCCACCAGGTGTTCAGACCTCCTCCGATAGCGAGTCGCCAAGCAGTGCTTCGCCATCAGTTGTAAAACCTCCAGCGGCAGAAAAAGAAAAAGTGAATCTTGGCACCGAAGACGACCCCAAGTTTGTATATGTAGGGGCTAACCTCGACCCCACACTCAGATCCCACCTTGTAAATTTCTTATCTATGAATAAAGATGTTTTTGCTTGGTCGTATATCGATGTGCCCGGAATCGATCCTAAACTCACATGCCACAAATTAAATGTAAACCCCAATGCTAGACCAGTCCGACAATGACCCCGCCGACTATCCCTGCGTTTTCAAAAAGCCATCAACGACGAGGTCGACAAACTCAAGCAAGTCGGTTTTATCCGAAAAGTAGACTATCCAGAGTGGATCGCTAACATCGTGGCCGTACCCAAAAAGAACGGAACAGTTCGCTTTTATCGCCGATTTTACTTAATGTAAATCGGGCCACCAAAAAAAGTTTTCCCCTACCTCGCGATCGACCGACTTGTCGACTGACACTGTGGTCATGAGCTTCTCCCCTTCATGGACGCCGCACGGTGGGTACAACCAAATCCCACTCTCGCAGAGGAGGATCAAGAGAAGACCTCTTTCATAACAGAAAGGGATCTATTGCTAACGTTTCTCCCATTCGGGCTTGAAAACGCCGGAGCAACGATCAACGCCGGGTCACCGACATGTTCCAAGACATGTTAGGTGACACCATGGAGGTCTACATCGATGATATGGTCGCCAAAAGCAAAAGCCGGTGATCACCTCGCCACCACCTTGAGCAAGCGTTTCTCGATTCGCTGCACGGGCATGAAACTCAATCCAGAGAAATGCCTTTTTGGAGCGCCCTCCGCAAGTTTTAGTGGTATCGTGTCGCAATGTGGGATCAAAGCAAAATCGACCGTGATCCGAAGCGTTTTTAGATATGCCCGATCCACGACAAAGAAACAGATACGGTTGTCGGGGAATGGTCGCTGCACTCAACCGGTTCATATCAAGGGCCTCGATAAGTGTAGACCGTTCCTGCAACTCCTCAAAAAGGCGAGCCGCTCATGGGCGATCAATGCCATCATGCATTCGCCACTCTCAAAGAGTACCTCACCCGCCTTAGCTAAACCTGTAGACGGAGAGACTCTGGGGCTCTATCTGGCGGTATCCGATTTTGCAATCAGCTCAGTTCTCTTCAAAGAGGAAAACAATTCAGAAAAACCGATCTACTTCACAAGCAAGACGCTCACGACAGCGGAAAAGAATTACTCCTTCCTGGAAAGAGCAGTACTTGCTTTATTATATTCGGCACGGAAGTTCAGGCCTTACTTTCAGGCGCATCAAATCAAAGTTCTTACCGACCTCCCATTGAAGAAAATTCTCCACAAAGAAAACAAAACTACTCGAATGGCAGTTTGGGCCGAAGAACTCGGCGAACACCACGGAATTGCACTACCTAATTTTCGGAAGGGACAGGTGATAACCGTAAAAATAATAGAATCCTAAATATTAATGCTAAGAACACTAATACGTAATCCTACCGTTCTTACGTTTAAATCAATTCTTCTTACTCTCAAAACATAATCATGCAATACAACGAGTAAGGATTTCGCTCCACTCTTAAGACTCAAGACTTAAATAGAATTCAATTATTCAAACACAAGGAACAAGTGAGAGTGATGTGTTTGGTGTTTAAACTAAAACTAATTATAAATTTAAGACAACTAAATCTAAAGATTCTAACTTTATGAAATTTAACAAACAATAATTAAAATCTAACATCAATAACTACTTAAATGACTAACAACCAAGAAATGAAATTAGATCTAAGCAATAGATAAATGACAAAATCGAATTTAATCAATAATAAACTACTTGATTTATCTAATGAAGCAATAATAATATTTTAATACTTTAAATTAAAACAAGGGAAATGAAAACTAATAAAATGGAGATTCAAAACTAGATCTAGATCTAAAAACTAATCTAGATCTATCTTTTTCTAACCCTAAACTCCATTAACATTAGCTTCCTAACCTAACTGCCATTAACAAAGAGTCAAGCTTTTGTTTTTATACTTCCAGATCCAAAAATCGTGCATGGGCTTGGAGCCATGTTTTGGGCCGGAAAATCGGGCCCAAAACCCAATTTCTTTAGTCCAAAATGGGCTCTTCAGCTGCAGTTGGCTTCGACAGATGTTTCGTCCACTTTTGCTCCTCTGATTGGGCCAAGGCTTCGACCATTGGAAAGCTCTTTTCGAGCCGGTCATTTTGACATAAGGTAGGCCCAATTCCGAGGTCTGAGTCCAAAGATATGGCATTCGGAAGTTCTGCTGACTTTTGCTCCTTTATCTCGCTAAAGTGGCACATTTTCGCACATAATGGACTTTGAAGCCCGAAATGTATAAAACACGTAATCAGATTAACTCTTACTTATTATTCACATAATTGGTCTAACAAAGATGATTATTAAGGGGTTAAAACTACAGTTTTGGGCTCTTATCAAACCACCCCCAAACAAAGATTTTGCTTGTCCTCAAGCAAAGATGAGAAATTAGAATAAGTGACAAAAATGGAGTTCTAACTACTCTCATTTCACTGAGTGCGATTGCATTGACCATATGCAACACAAGGCCTTAAACCACTAGGAATTCCCTAGTGGACGAAGTTATAGCCTCGCGGAGAGTTTTCTAGTGAAGGTACTCACAAACTTCATCTATACTACAACGACTAAGAAATAAAACTATTGTTTCCTCATTCATGTCTCAACTATCTATACATCTCACTAGCAATTGAATACAGAATAATCATGTCTAAAACCTAAGCTAATATATGCATAATAATCAATCATCTACTTAATAAACATATATACAATGAGTAATGCTATGAAATGCTTAGCAGTGTCCGCTTTTTAAAAACTCGGAATAATAGCCCTAAGTAGGTCCTCACATAAAGTCAAGACAAAAATCACTCGATTTTTCCGCCAAGTTTCACTACTCCAAAGTGTGCAAGTGGGCACACTTTACCTTACAATCTCAATGACACACAAGGAAGCCGGAGTCGATCAAACACAACCGCCACTTACTATCACACTAACCTATTCCTAATCGAGCTAGAGGTCTTTATTAGGTGTCATGGGGATTAGGAGATGGTTTAAGAAGGAAGGAAATGGATATACAAAAGGACAAGTCCGAGATAATAGAGTCTTCATATTATATAACTTAGAGAAAACCTTGTTATTTTCTTTTTGCTTCTATACTTTGTTTCCATCATTAGCCATATTTTTCTTTTTTTTCTTTTTTTGGCTTTTGACTCCCTTTTATTCTATTTTGGAGTTTTTATTTATTTCTATTTTTCTTTTTTTTTTTCTTTTCTTTGGATGGAAACTTCTTTTCTTTTCCCAAGCAACCTAACTAATTTTTGTTTACACAATGTGTTTTTCTCTTCTTCTTTCTTCACTCATTCTATTCTCGGACTTATTCTAGATTGGGTAAGTTGAATTTTTTTATTTTGTTTTGTTTTTGTAATGTGGTAAAGGAATTGTGGTTTATGGAAGGCTAAAGAAAGGCTCGAGGGGCTTAATTAGCGGAAAATAATTCATAGGTTTGAATTTTTGGCTATATCGATCCAAAAGAGGGCCTAAATTCTCGCTTTTAGATATGGCATAGTGATCAAGCAAGTGGGACGGTGATTTTCTATCCCGATTTTACTTCTCCCTTTGTGTCATTTCTCAAATATTTCGCTTCATATAAGCTTTTTAGGCTATATTCTCTCAGGATTTGTAGAATAAGTACTCTAGCCTAGATTTTTTAAACTTACTACTAACAATCATAGATACTCATGTAATATATTTATAGATAGATGCAAAGATTATTACCTACATATTAACCTAAGTTTCTAACAATTATTCCGATGCAAAAGCTACGGAGACTTCTAGATTGTTAAGAGCATAGAGAAAGAAAACAATACCAATATTCCTAAGTGTATAGCATAAACTTATTTATTTATATTTTGAAATTTTTAACTTGAAAACAAATGCATATTATACATATCTATATCCTAACAGATGCCTTAATTACACGTGTTTCTATGCCCCCAAACAAGAAACATGCTTTGTCCTCAAAGCATTTAAATAAAGAGGGTAGAAAAATACCATGGAAATGCGCGGAAATTCTGGAACATCTACAAAACAAGGTTAGAATATACTAATATAGGAAATAAAAAACCGACGCGAACTCTATAAGAGTTCCACCCATTATGGGGTTACCGTAATTAAATTGCTTGGGACATAAGCGCATTAATTAATCAAACTAAAAACTTACCTCCACTCCTCCAAATACATTCGCCATCCTCCTCTTCTATAAAGAAGTGAGGTTCCTTTCAGGCCCCGCCATGCCATTATAATTTGCCAAGCTTGCCGCCATTTATCATCTACGGATGCTAACCTGTTAAGCGCCACTTGGTCGGATGGGGTGTAAGGTGCAACCTGATGAGGTTGTATCCTCCATCCTTGCCAAGTCATTGCACGGAAAGATCTGATAATATAATTGGTGGGTCTCACAAATGTCGACCCCAACCCAATCCGTGAAACGGGCACAAAAAACAGGAAAGAAACATAGCATAATACGGGAAACTAATATAGGCATAAGAAGATACTTATGCCTCATGCTATGGGCTCGTGCTAAACTAGACATTAAGGTCTTAGGAAGGTCATATAGCAGGCGTTCCTCAGCTAAAGCAAGGAAAACATCGCAAGTGGCATCATTCGCAGAAGAAAAATGCCACTCCCCCCTAATATGTTTAGCATGATAAAGAACATTACCAGATCACATTAAGGGACAAGCTACCAAGGGCTATGTTATATGTCCCTTGGTCCTCTACACGAAAAAATGCCGGACCCATAAACCTCATGCAAAAAGTCATAAGTGTAGACATGCATATTATCTACCCAATAGCATCATGGGTCTTGTATTTCAGCCGGCATGGCAAGTCCAAGAACAAATGCTTGCAAGAACCATAAGCAAAGTCCAAACCACTACGTGTGATCACTCATAAAACCAAGCACCATAAGTAGTGCTTTGAAACAAATCTTCAAAGATTGTTCCGTATCAATGTAGGAGATGTCATCTCAAAATTACGCCCGAATAGCGCGGAATGATCCGAAACTACCCGTAGAAAACTGGAATTTTTGGTCCACGGAGTCGTCGTGAAAGCGCTCGAGCGCGAAGCGGCTGGCGCTCAAGTTTTAGAATTCGGTGTGTTTTGCGCTGGGTCGCTTCAGGTCCTAGGTCCGAAGATGATGGGGTGGTCGTTTCAAGATGAGGGCGGTCGCTCTCAATAAATTTTCCAAAATGTGAAGGCGCAGCGCTCGAATGGGGCGGGCGCCTCAAGGGTTGAACCCGGAGTTTAGATGAAAAAGAAAGTAAAACTTGGAGTGGATGGTGCGGGATGATGGTGGAATGTATTGTGGTTTGTTAGTGTAGAAAGAAGGGAGTTTTTATAGGTTTTAATTGTTAAAACGAATCGGTAAGTTGCCAAAAAGTTTTAAGGCAATTTCCGGAAACAATAAAATTTCCAAACCCAAAACGAAACAACTCATATTCTTGATTCTAAAACAACCCTAGTATCTTTTATAATCGGATTTAGACTAGTAACTTCTAAACTCTCTTATATTTCATCCTACCACCACATCTAATTATAGGTATGCCAATTACGCACAATATTCTCAACCTTCACTCCAAAACAAACTCTAAAATGGAGGATCTTCTACAAATCATGATAGAATAAATAATACCACCCCCAAACAATTCGGGAAGGTGGGATTAACAATAAAATCTATGCACAATTTGAAAAGAACCACATTATATTAAAATTGAAATTCAAACAACATTTAACTACCAAATTCAAAGTTAACTCACGGAATTTAACAATGTAACATCCTATCTACTAAAAATAA
Organism: Coptis chinensis; assembly: GCF_015680905.1. Classification (NCBI taxonomy): domain Eukaryota; kingdom Viridiplantae; phylum Streptophyta; class Magnoliopsida; order Ranunculales; family Ranunculaceae; genus Coptis; species Coptis chinensis. The sequence continues at coordinate 47,581,275 of NC_141456.1, forward strand.
TAAAAACAACATCAAAACGACAAACAAGAAGAAATCTAACTACTCTTCAAGGAGTGGAGGTGGGGGGTAAGAATAGGAATTTGAGTGATCAAGAATGGAAAACTAAACACCCATTCCCCCCAAACAAATTTTTGAAAAACAGTTTGTAAAAATTTGTTTTAAAACGTGGTCTTTTAAAGTCGATTCCTAGACTTAAAGTGATATATATGTATTAACATGCAGTTTCCCATATATCAATAATCTAAACAATTTTGGATCTTTCCATAAATAGTTAACATGGAATGCACCCCACCAAACGTAATTAAGCACCAAGATTTTCTATGATGTAGCTTAGTGGAATGAGAGCAAAGCCTTATAGATCTAAAACCTAATCGAGCATACAGTTTTTCTTCTTTGTCCTCCCACGGGCGGGATGCCAAGTAAATGAACATGAGAAAATTGATGGTTGTGGAAGATAATGTAGGATGTGGATAAATTTGAGAAGGAAACAATGAAAAAAAATGAAAAAGTGTCGTGGTTTGTCCTTGGGTGTGTTTCTTCACTAGTTGGTTTTAGATAGTTATGAAGCATAGGAGAAACACCAAGGTCAAGTACAAACTCAATGGTTCTTTGAAAAGGTAGAAGGCGAGGAACATTCGCGGATGGAAGGTGAATGAGTGACATGAGGATGTGAGGTGGGTGAATGGTGTTCAACTAGTGTTCTTAGGTCTATATCATCGAGGCCTTGAGATATGCAAGACATTCCTCAATAGGTGGGTAAGAAGAATCACGGGATAAAGGGCAAAAATTCTTCTTCCGCCATGGCGCCAAGAGATGAATGGATGTCAATAGGAGAGAACTTCATGCGAGGCGCACAAAAGAAGGGTTGCAAAAGAGTCGAAGGAAATCCTCCTTGATGTTATCTACGCCTAGGAGTAGAAATTGTGATCCTTGTCTTCTTCCATAAGAGGGGTATCTACTAGTGTGGGGACTAAAGTGTCACCGCGACTAATGTGAGGTACAAAACTCTCAATGGACTTCACTTCTCCTTCTATAGGCAAACCTAGTTGTCCCTATTTTTGTCTAAACATGTTAACTTCTACAGAAAGATTTCCAAAAGAAAGAGTCATTGAGCCATCCCGACAATTGATTTGGGCATTGGCGGTTGCCAAGAAAGGATTTCTAAGATGATGGGAATGGAATCATGAGCAACTTCTGTGTCAAGAATAACAAAGTCGGCTGGATAGTAAAAATCCTGAACTTTAACGAGAATATTTTCAACTACACCCTTGGGATACTTAATAGAACGATCGGCTAATTGCAAAGTCATTTTGGTTGGTTGAAGTTTTGTTAGACCCAGTTGTTTATATAAATAAAAAGGGAGTAAGTTAACACTCGCCCCCAGGTCTAATAAAGCAGTTGTTATGAAGGTATCACCTAAGGTGCATTGTACAAGAGGGATCTAACTGTGGTCCTTGTACTTAACAATTCCGCTATGTTCAGATAAAAGAGGATATTGTTCAGTTAAGAATGCTTCGTGGGGTATGTTGGTTTTCCTTCTTGGTGCACAACTCTTTTAGAAACTTAGCGTGTCCGTAGACTTTTTATAGCTTCTAGAAAAGGTAGGTTTATAGTCAAATTTTTAAACACTTCCCTAATCTCATCAAAATTTCGCCATTTTTAAACACAACTAGTCTTTGGGGATATGGTGCTTTATCGCTATTTTTAACGTAAGGGATAAAAGTATTATTAGGCTTTGCTTTATCTCTATCCGCTTTTCCATCTAGGTATCCATATTGGAACCTCTACAGGTGTAGGGTCTTCACTTTCTATTATTGGATCTTGTAATGTTTTCCCCTTTTGGTTGTGGTTTAACCGGTACTTCTACGCTTGTTGTAGGGTCTTCGGCTTCTATTATAGTATGTGGTATGGTATCATTTTTAGTTTGTGGGTAATCTTTAGGCATAGTCACTTGGTTATCAACTACTCGCCCGAACGGCGGTAGTGATCACCTGAGGTCCCCTTTGGTTTATATTACCATTACATGAATAATACTTTTATTTTGAAGGCGTGTTTGTCGACTTAGGATTAGGCATTGCTTGACTTGGAAAAACACGCGGGGTTTGGTTATTATTTTGGTTAGAAGACATGTCAATAACCTTTTGGCACAAAGACTGCATCATTTGCATTGTTTGTTTCATCATATTAGAGTTTTGATCATGCTGATCTTTCATTAAGTTGGAGTTTTGTTGCATAATTTGATTTTGTTTCTCCAACAAGGTCACTACTACTTTGTTCAGAGATGGTCAGATTGGAATTAAAGCTTGTTGAAATGCTCATGTCTTGATGTTGATAGTTCTGGGTTATGGGTACAAAAGCTCTATTCTGGTCACCTAAGTTCCCTTGTCCTTGATGTTGAGTTAACTGGTTGAAGTGTGATGGTTGTGGTGGTGTTTGTGCATAGACAAGAGGACAATAGAAGTCGGAATGCTCAAGACTACAAACGCACATTACAACGAAAGTAGAGTTAATGTTCATGACCGAGAGTGGGTTGTTGTTGAACGTAGATGGCATCTACCTTTTAGTGAGGGCATCGATAAGAGTTTTAAGCTCGGGATCATGTTTAACCTCACGAGAAGAAGGAGAGGAGCCGGGAGGAATCGTTACCTCCTTAATTGTTGTTCCTCTTAGATTGATCTTCTAAGAATGTATAAGCCTCTAAGGCTCCTTTACTAAGAAAACTACCCCTACCATGATATCTAGAACCTCCTTATGACGATGTAAAAGCCCCTTGAAGAAGGCACGAACAAGCTTGTCTTTCGCAAGATTATGATGTGGGCATTCAATGAGAAGATCGCTGAAACGATTCCGTGCCTCAAAAAGGATTCATGAGGATTCCGCGGAAGAAATGAATCTTTTGAAGCATTTCATCTGTCTTTAGTGGTGGGTAAAATTGTTCCATGAACAATTGAACAAGTTGAGCCCATGAGTCCACAGAGTTTGGCATTTGGGCAGTTAACAAGACGCCGCCTTTGTCGGCTAGGGTGAAAGGAAACACCCTAAGTTTAACTTGATCCGACTTACGCCAGGATGATGGAATGTAGTGAGAACTTGGTCTATCCCACGCGATGTGCTGGTAAGGCTTCTCGTGGTCTAAACCATGAAAACCGTAACAAGTTAAATATATTAGGGGATTCAAAATCCCCCACTAGGTCCGCAAGAACGATGCACCACTTAGGGCTATCGTTTAGGGCTTTATAAAAAAGAGAGAGGAGTCTCTTGTTCTTTAGCCATTGATGCAAGTGTAGTGTGTGAAATTCTAGATAGGCATGTTGTATTTATTTCTACGAAAAACAAGCCCGATTATACTAGAATAAAACTCCTCCACGTAAGAGGCGAGGAGTGGAAGAAGGAGTACCTGAATGCCTCCTTGCTACGCGTTTGAATAGCGTCTTGTATACGCGATTTCAGTGTATTTAACAAGTTAGAAACACTGAATAACTTGAAGGAATAAAAATTGGCATTTACCTATAAAAATTGGGCTGTTTACACTGAATTTTCCCTTGAGGGCGCGAGTGCCCTCTGTTTGGGCGCGGGTACCCTCTGTTTTGTCAAATTCCAGTGTTTTGGGCGCGGTCGCGCTCGGTTTGGGCGCGGGTCGCGCTCCAGAGTTTTCAAGTTTTAGGCCTTTTATCGTACTCCAAAAAATCTGAAATTTTTACAGTAATTTTCTAAGACGTCTATCAAGTAGCCTGTAAAATTTCAGATCGATCGGAGTTGTGAAAGTCCCTCTACAGCCCTTCAAAGTTTGCGTAACGGTTTTCGGACACAATATAAAACAACCGAATGGTTAACCCATCAAAACAAATCCAAAATTTCCAAATTTTTACTGGAGACTCCTGAGAGATTCTAGTTGTTCCTGTAAAACGTTTAGAGCAATTGGAGTTCTACAACCTCTCCTTATTGGATGGTGTTCCAGATATTAAGTGTTTGCAACACTGCAGAAACACACTGGAAACACTCTACTATTTAGGAGGTCAAAACAAATCAAAAACTCATCAAATTTTTACTACAAACTCCTGGATTAGGATAGATACTCCTGTAAAAATTATAGAATTTTTAGAACTCCTTAAGTAACCTTACTTGTCTGTTTTTCAAGAACATACGGTGTGAAAACTGAAATGCAGTACTGTAAAGATCGTATTTGTTTTACAAGGTAAACCAACTCTGAAAAATCTGAAAATATTCTAGTAAATCAACAACACATTAAATATTATGTATGAATATTTTCAGAATTTTCGAAAATTTAGAAATACCTTCACCGCAGTGTTTTTCTCTGTGAATCCGCAGCCCCTATGCCCCAAAACAAAGGAACAGCCCGGAAAATTCAAGAAATAAGAATGAAAAATTAAAAGGGTGGGTGGGTGGGTAGAGAATGGGGGATTGCCCCTTGATTCAAGCAATTGAATTTTTGTCTTGAACGAGATTAAGATGGCATAGCCCATTTGATAACCGTGAAAAATAATAGAATCCTAAATATTAATGCTACAAGAACACTAATACGTAATCCTACCGTTCTTACGCTTAAATCAATTCTTCTTACTCTCAAAACATAATCATGCAATACAACGAGTAAGGATTTCGCTCCACTCTTAAACCCTCAAGACTTAAATAGAATTCAATTATTCAAACACAAGGAACAGTGAGAGTGATGTGTTTGGTGTTTAAACTAAAACTAATTATAAATTTAAGACAACTAAATCTAAAGATTCTAACTTTATGAAATTTAACAAACAATAATTAAAATCTAACATCAATAACTACTTAAATGACTAACAACCAAGAAATGAAATTAGATCTAAGCAATAGATAAATGACAAAATCGAATTTGATCAATAATAAACTACTTGATTTATCTAATGAAGCAATAACAATATTTTAATACTTTAAATTAAAAAACAAGGGAAATGAAAACTAATAAAAATGGAGATTCAAAACTAGATCTAGATCTAAAACTAATCTAGATCTATCTTTTTCTAACCCTAAACTCCATTAACATTAGCTTCCTAACCTAACTGCCATTAACAAAGAGTCAAGCTTTTGTTTTATACTTCCAGATCCAAAAATCGTGCATGGGCTTGGAGCCATGTTTTGGGCCGGAAAAATCGGCCCAAAACCCAATTTCTTTTAGTCCAAAATGGGCTCTTCAGCTGCAGTTGGCTTCGACATATTTTTCGTCCACTTGTGCTCCTCTGATTGGGCCAAGGCTTCGACCATTGGAAAGCTCTTTTCGAGCCGGTCGTTTTGACATAAGGTAGGCCCAATTCGGAGGTCCGAGTCCAAAGATATGGCATTCGAAGTTCTCACGACTTTTGCTCCTTTATCTCGCTAAAGTGGCACATTTCGCACATAATGGACTTTGAAGCCCGAAATGTATAAAACACGAATCGGATTAACTCTTACTTATTATTCACATAATTGGTCTAACAGTATGATTAGTAAGGGGTTAAAACTACAGTTTTGGGCTCTTATCAACAGGTCGTTGCCGATTTTCTAGCGGATTTCCCTGTTGATGACCCCAGTTGGGAACAAGAGACCGACCTCCGAGATTTGAAGGAGCACATCAAATCCACTGTCTCTCTTTGTAGATGGTTCTAGCAATCCCGGGCGAAGCGCATCGGGTTGTCTTAGTTTCACCCGATGGAACGGTGATGGAAAAGTCCGTTCGCATCGACTTCGCCACTTCCAACAATGAGGCGGAGTACGAGGCAGGCCGATCGAGGGACTTCAGATATACCGCGCAGCTCGGTGTCACGTAACTCCAAGTATTTAGCGACTCGCGAATCGGTTGTTCGCCAGTTGCAAAAAGAGTACACTACCCATGAAGGTAATCTTTCAAAATATCTTCGTGTCGTTCATCAATTATTGCCTTCTTTTAAGCAGGTACACATACATCATTTCTTGCATGAGGAGAACCGCCACGCAGACAGTTTAGCTTACTTGGCTACCCAAACCCCGAGCTGCGTTCCCCGACAAATTCTCATAGAAATCGCCGATCGACCGCATACCAAGTCGACCACACCTTGATGATAAGTTTACCTATTTCCTCTCTCCGCCCGGTCGGTTGAGTCAAACATGGATGCAACCCATCATTGATTATATCCAAGACGCGTGACGCCCCCGAGGAGCGTGCGGCTAAGCGGATCCCCTACCAAGCCGACGTTATTGTTTGGTTCATAACAAATTGTTCAGAAAATCACCGGTGGCCCGTGATTTACGGTGCATTACCCCGCATCGTGGTCGATTGATTTTTGCAGAAATCCACGGCGAGAATGTGGAAAAATCACGGGGCGGTCGCTAGTTAGCACACAAGGCCATCTCAAGGATATTTTGGCCCCGGATGCGATCGATGCCAAAGCATACGCCCTCAAATGTCTCAAATGCCAAACGTTTGGCCAATATCATCCAACCTGCCTTTCGAACCGACAAGATAGCGAGCCCGTATTATTCCACATGTGGGGCATGGACATTATGGGCCCATTCATCCCACAGAAGAGTACTGGCTTCCGCTTTGTCCTAGCTGCAACCGACTACTTCACCAAGTGGGTCGAGGCTATTCCTTTAGCACACGTCAAGGAGTTACATGTCAGAAACTTCATTTGGACCCACATCATCACCAGATTTGGTTTGCCACACACATTAGTAATGGATAATGGGCCTCAGTTCAAAGGCAGAACGGTTAAAGAGTTTCTAGCCAAGTGGAAGATCGTTCACGCCTTTTCTACTCCACAGTACGCTCAAAGTAATGGTCAGGCAGAAGCCAGTAACAAAGCAATCTTGGAAAACTTGAAGAAAAAGATTGAAAAGAATAAAAGCCAATGGCCAAATCAATTGGAGAATATTTTATGGGCCCACCGCACCACAATTTCGATCCAAGACCGGGCGAAGTCTCCATTCTCCTTATGTTATGGCACGAAGCCGTAATTCCTAACCGACAGTCTACTACGACTCGATCGAACTTGTCGAAGTCGGGACATAACGACTCCGTGTTAGCACACGAAGTCGACTGTTGAAGAAAAGCGGGACTTAGCTGCCATCAGAGTCGCATCTTATCAGCAAACTCTGAAGAACTCCTACAACAAGCGAGTTCATCCTAGGTCTTTTCAACCTGGAGACCTAGTGCTCAAAAAGACGCAAGACGATTCCAAGTTAGCACCCACATGGGAAGGCCCCTACATCGTGGAACGCGTCGTCGGCAATGGAGCATACTGGCTAAGAACCCAAGAGGGGAAGATATTGCCTCGCCCTTGGAATACTTATCTACTGAAAAAAATTTACCAGTAGCGATATTCACGTTGTATATCTTTATGTTCACATTAATGAAAACTACGTTTCTTGGGTTAGCTAGTACGGTATAATCTATTTACTTGTATTGACAAGTCAACCAGTTTACACAGCATAGATAAGCAACACGCTTACTGGGTCCACCATTCTCAGCCAAAGAGTTCATTGCCGCAGACACAAGAACGCTCTCGCGAAAGTATACAGACTCTTCGGAGCTTACAGGCTCTACAGCCTTTCCAAGTCTTGTTACGTCGAGGACCTATAGTTCTAGGATCGACCACACGAGAACGCCTCTCGAGCATACAAAACTCTGGAGCTTTACAGCTCTACCTCTCCAACTCTTGTTACGCCGAGGACCTATATTTCTAGGATCGACTAAACGAGAACGCTCTCCCATGAAAGCATACTCTTCCGGAGCTTACATGTGCTCTACACCTCTCCAACTCTTGTTACGCCGAGGACCTATATTTCTAGGATCGACTAAACGAGAACGCCTCTCGCGAAAGCATACAACTCTTCGAGCTTTGTGTGCTCTACAAAACCTCTCCAACTCTTGTTACGTCGAGGACCTATATTTCTAGGATCGACTAAGCGAGAACGCTTCTCAGCATAAGCATACGAGCTTACGGTGCTCTACAGCCTTTACAAGTCTTGTTATGCCGATGACTTATATTTCTACGATCGACTACACCAGAACGCTCTCCATGAGCAGATCGCTCCCTGGAGCCCGCATGATCCAGTGACCCCTAATTCCTCTCACGTCGACGACCTATATTTCTAGGGTTGACCTCAAGACAGGACGCATATTACTAGAATCCTAAGCAGAGCGCTAATTACACACCAGTCCACGGCAATATACATACGGAACATCTCCAATCAGATTATATAACCATTCATCATAACAGCTACATCCACCGATCTGCTGGGATTACCCAGGAAATCCAGATCGATGATCATTACAAAAATTAACCAAGTATTAAACTGCCACTTTCGTGGAAACCAGTTCACTGAATAAAAATGGCGAACTGCTCAGGCAAGCCTGAAAACACAGCTCTATTGTTAACTCCCGTATAAGAGAGGGAAATGTAAACAGAACTTACAAATCGTGGCTGATAGAGCCAAACCAAGATCACCTTCTCAACTCTCACTGATGACATGCTTATCTTCTGGTGCTGCGCTAGTCGAAGCGGTATGCCGAGCCGACCTCAAAGATCACTCGTGATCTCATGCCCTCGCGTTCATCGCCGCGACTCGCTTTCAACAAGATCGCATTTTCGGCCCAGAGCGGCGAGTCGCGATACAGCTTCAAGCCCTCGCCTCTTCGCTTTGGCGCCACCTTCCGCACTTCTTAGCATAAGCAATCACCACCACTTTTAGTTCCTTTCTAACTCCGTCACGTCCGTCACTAACGCAGCATTCTCAGCCGTAGCGTTCTGGTACTTGGTAGTCATCACTTCCAGTTTTCTCTTGTCTGCCCCCCACGCAGCTCGCATACATCCTAGCTCGACGTGAGGGTTGCCATCCATCTCCGCGTTTTGTACAACATCTTTCAGCTTGTCATATCCTGCAAAAAACTGCATGAAGCAAGTTAAAGAATCAGTTTGCCTTAGTAACTGACATAACAACTTAGTGTGTCTAGAGTTTACCAAACAAGCGGCCATATCCATCGTCCCCAGTAGCGTGTCCATGTCCTCATCCTTCACCTACCGCCTTTGTCACCATCCAAGACGATCCCCCGGGACACCGGGTCGCTATGGGCGAAAGTGGAAGCCGCACCGAGCGTTTCACCATACGCTTCTTCCCAGTCCTCCCCATGTAGTAGAATTCACTCCCCACATCACCATAGCGCGGGGACGACCTCTCGCCAGCGACTGCACGACCTCGCCTCAGGTCGCTACACTCTGCAGCATGACGATCAGTGTCACCTATCCTATCCTCTTCTTCCAAATCAACCTCCACGCCAACACTCACTGCTTCTTCATCCTCGTACTCTCCACAACTCAAGGATATCTCTCGGACCTCCTCCGATCGAGTGTCATCAGAATCAGACATTACGGCAAGTTTTTTTTTCCCTACCAATTACTCAAGCTGAAACCCTATACCCTTATGATGACCTACCTATTTAGCAAAACGCACTGACAGGGAGGAAAGCAAATTGAAAATGGAAAGATAACAGCAGCAGAAGCACTCACCTGAGGAACCCTAGCTTGCGTTTTTGTGGAAGAAGAAAACACACAATGCCTTTTCGATGTCCCAAATTTGATTTTGTATAAACCGCCTGTTCAGTTACCAAAAAGTTATGATTACAGTCTAGGCTATAGCCCGCACACGTGTTCCAAGGTACTGTCTTTTCAACAGTTCCGAATAATGCGGCGACACGTTTCTCTCTCAACTACTATGATTCTGTCACGTGCATGTTACGACATAACATCCCTTTCCCGCCAAAGCATCAGCATGCGTGAATTCGAAAGTCATGTCGTCCTGGTCGAGTCGTCCACCATAGCTTCGCTTCACGCTCCACATTCTTTCTCTCAAAGATAACGTTTCTTGTGGCATAAACACTCTATCGAGAGGGGGTATGTAGGGGCGATATCTTATCATGCACGCGTGCAACGAAGTTTAACTTCGGGACATCGACCCTCAAGACCGAATCGCGAAAGCTCCCTCGAGAACACCCCGTGCGCGTGCAACGTAAAGTTTAACTTCAGGACATCGACCCTCAAGACCGAATCGCGGAGCAGCTCCCTCAAGAACACCCCCGATAAAGAAAACTCAACGCGCCCGCTTCCAAGAACGACCTACGAGAAAGGAGGACAAAGATATTTCGGTACGAGCACATGGCAGAACGCCTCGAGTAATGATCACCAACAGGGGTAATCATTACCCATCCCCGGGAAATAGGGGTAACCTCGCCAACGCCCAATCAGCACAGGACTTATAATATAACCAGCTCAACACTCATTCACGATCTCCACCTTACACGTGTACCATAGACACACGTGTCTACTAGATGAACAATTCCCTAAGCCTATAAATACCACCTGATTGAACTACGTCGGGCTTGATTCCTCTCTCCTCAGAAAAGAAAAGGAAGAAAGAAAAGAAAGAAAGGAAAAGAGAAAACCAACGAGAGGATACGTAGGCAGTTCGCTCATAAGCGAACCCGGTCCCAACAAGAAACCCAAAACACACCTTTACAAGGATTTCATAGATTAAGATTACATCAATTTTGAGTTACGAACTAAAGATTTTTTTTTAAAAAAAAATTGATTTCAATAGAAAAACACAATTACATCAATTAAAAGAAGTGGGGACAATAAAAGGTTGCAGCAGGTTGCCCTTGATGTAGACAGGGGGTGCCCAACATAAAACAAGATTTTTAGGGCAATGACAAATGACAAACTTGTAGTATTTTTTTTTTTTTTTTTGTTGAGTGCCCAACACAAAATAGGGCGGATACCTTTTTAATTCCCCCTTCAGCATTTGTCCCATTCCTCTAGAGGTAGACATAGCTAATTTTGAAGCGAGAGGGCAATCGAGGACATATATATGCCTATATCGTCCAACACGCCAAAAATGCGAAGCCAGCACTTCTATTTGTTCCTACAAAGAAGCACGCACAGCTTACTGCAGTTGATCTTATGACTTACTCAACTGCAGACAGCGGGGAGAAGCCTTTAATTTTATTGTGTTCAGTTAAAGAACTAGAACCTTTCGTCTCCAAGGTTAACAAGGACATGTTGAGCACTACAGTTTGTCGTGGAGTTTGCTACCTACACGAAGAGCATACAAGCATAGTTAGTAAGGCGTGGTATGGGAAAAAAATTCGATCTTGAACGATTCGTAAAAAATCAGGTCAAGCACTCGAATTCGTAAAAAGTCAAGTATAAAAAAATCGATAAATTCGTGCATAATTTATTTGAGATCTTGCACAAAATATTCATATGTAATTTGAGATCATATGCACACTGAAACCTATGGTCTACCTGCAATAAAATATGTTTTGTTGCTTTAATAATTCGAAAAACACTTATTATTCGGTTATTATAAGTGTAATCATAAAAAACGTGATTTCGTTTCTCAACTATTTGAAGCTGTATTAATCTAGTACACAAAACAGAAATAAGAATGCAAACAGAAACTTATCACTGAGGATTGTGCTCGGCACAATTTCCTTAAGACGAAAAACGCCGCCGGTATGGTAGCTGCTAGAATCAATCGTACGCCTCCAAGGATACAATAGCGGAAGAGCAAGTCACCAGCAAATGACCAGCCCTGCAGAAAATCTCAGTACTCCAGACATGTTTTTGGAAGAGGAAAGGTTTTCGAAAAGCTTTTGAGCATCTCTCTTAAAACAGGAAAACCTTTGTTTTATAAAAGCTACAGACGCGACTCAAGGCAAGAATCACGCACAACTCTACAGGCTAGAATGAAGGCAAGAAAAACGTGATTTGGTTTGACTCGCAGTTATTAAGGAAAGATTTTCTAGAAAACAGTTTTGGAATTGAAAAGACCAACAATGGATTTTCTGCAAAAACAAACCCTGTACTCACTTGCACCCCCGCAAAGCCCAAATGGTTGGATTTGCACCCCCCACCCTTGCGCGCGACGTGTGTGGGCACACATGTACTAAGGTTTTCTGGAGCTCCCACCTCCCGAGAGCCCCCAAACCAAGGTGGCCTTGTGTGCACGCGAGCACCTCCTTATATCTCTCTACACTATCCCTCCATAAGGACACAAAGTAATATAAACTTAATAGACTTAAGTTTAGTAACCAATGTGGGACTAAAGCCCCCACATTTGTGAGTAGTAAAGACATAAGGTCATGAGTTCAAACCCATAGGGACACAATTTCATTCAAGTTTCCAACAATCCCCCACATGAGTGAAATTATAACGAAACAAATAAAAACAACAAGAATGTCTAGAGTATGAAGAAGTTATGAATGGACTGAAGGTCTCATACGACTTGAACCTTCGCTTGGTGTTAATCTGTGGGGATTACTAGTTGACCAGTGACCTTAGTCTTGAACTATTCAACATTTATGTAAGCCGAGTCAACAAGTAACACACATAACTTCAAAGATCATCATAAAGTTCCCTCAGATGTGCTCATATAGCCATGAGCTTCCCAGGTTTCATGAGTGCTCTAGAGAACAAGCCTATAAGTTTTCATAGGAATCAACTTTACGTCCTCACTCATATAGGTGCTTATATCAGGAGTGTACTATATCATTACACCCACTGGAAAAACCGACTATAGAAAGCATTAAAAGTATTCACTCATCCTTGAAAAGATACAGAAGGTACTACTACATCATAGGGATGGGTGCAGAGTTTTCACTCTAGGTGTAGTACCCCCACAAATCACGCAGATAACTTGTTTGCCCATTGAACCTTGATCTTGGGATCTCCATTCACAAAGGTTGGGTATCACTTATCAGTGATTTAAATAAATAGGTTTAGTCTTTAATAGACTTTAGCCCAATCCCCCTCGATGTACTAAAAACCACCTCTCTAGCCAGGCTTTTAGTTAAAGGGCTAAATTATCTTTTGACCTGACAAAGTCAATAGCTATGATCCCATCTCTTAACAATTGTCGCACAATGTTATGTCTTCGACGAATATGTCGAGATTTCCCATTATAGGAAGTATTTTTGGCCCTCAAGATAGCAGCTTCACTATCACAGTGAATAGAGACAGGTGGAACAGGTTTAGGCCAAAACGGGATATCCATCAAAAAATTCCTGATCCACTCTACTTCCTCACTAGCTTTATCTAAAGCTATTAACTCAGATTTCATAGTGGAACACATAGCCACTAGTGGATTTAGATTCCTGAGAATCGGCAATCCAATTGCCATCACTGTACCCCTCAAGAACAGTTGGATATCTACCATAATGAATACCATAATTTGATGTATATTTCAAATATCTCAATACTCTGATAAGAGCATCCCAATGCTCATTGCTGGGATTAATGGTGTATCTACTTAGTTTGCTTACGGCGTAAGCAATGTTTGATCTAGTACAGTTCATAAGATACATGAGACTGCCTATAACCCTAGTAAACTCTAAAGGAGATACACCTGATCCAATATTTTTTGTCAAATGTATACTAGGATCATATGGTGTTCTGACAGGTACACAGTCAAATTGATTAAATCTTTTAAGCATTTTATCCACATAATGAGATTGAGTCAAAGTAATTCCATTAGAATTATACACAATATTAATGCCAAGAATGACATCAGCAATACCCAAATCTTTTATGTCAAAATGCTTACTCAAAAAAGATTTAGTCTTATTGACGATCTCTAAGCTGGTTCCGATGATCAACATGTCATCCACATATAAAAAGATAATTACACCATATTGTTTTTCAAATTTACAATAAATTCATTTATCTGCCTCATTAATACTAAAACCGTTAGAGATTAGCACACTGTCAAATTTCTCATGCCACTGTTTCGGAGCTTGTTTGAGACCGTAAAAAGATTTCTTTAGTCCACAAACTTTTCTCTCAAGGCCTTCTAATACAAAACCTTCTGGCTGATCCATATATATCTCCTTTTGTAATTCACCATTTAGAAATGCCGTTTTAACATCCATTTGGTGAGTTACGAGATTATAAGTAGAAGCAAAAGTTATTAACATTCTAATATATGTAATCCTTGTCACAGGAGAGTAAGTATCAAAGAAATCAAACCCTTCTCTCTGTTTATAGCCTTTTGCTACTAACCTCACTTTATATTTATCAATGGATCCATCTACCTTAAGTTTCTTTCTAAATAACCATTTATTTCCAATAGTTTTACAACCAGGGGGCAACTCAACCAGCTCCTAAGTGTTATTGGTTATAATGGACTCATATTCACTTAGAATGGCCTCCCTCCAAAATACAACATCATAAGATGACATAGCCTCTGAATAGGTCTGAGGATCATCCTCTACCAAGAAAGTAAGGAAATTAGGTCCAAATGAGGTGTTAGTCCTAGGTCTCTTGCTCCTCCTCAGTTCAATTTCATCTTTAGCAGAAGAATCTTCTCGAACTTTAGGAGTATGTCTTGAAGAACTTGGACTCCCTCCAGACCTCTCAATAAATGGGAATTTATCCTCAAAAAAGACAACATCTCTACACTCAATAATGGTATTATCATCAACAAATTGATTTTTAGATTTGAAAACTAAAAACCTGTAGGCCTTGCTATTATGTGCATACCCAATAAAGACACAATCTACAGTTTTAGGGCTAAGTTTAGTCCTCTTGGGTGTTGGAATAGACACCTTAGCCAAACATCCCCACACTTTAAAGTATTTATAAGACGGTGTCCTATTTTTCCACATCTTATATGGAGTTTTATCTGTGTCTTTAAAAGGTATCTTATTCATAATATAACAAGCTGTTAGCAAAGCCTCCCCCCATAGGTTCATAGAAGCCCCAGAGCTATTGATCATATCTTTGAGAGTTCTATTTTCCCTCTCTGCTATCCCATTGGATTGGGGAGCATAAGGGGCAGTGGTCTCATGTACTATACCATTATTTTCACAAAATTTATTAAAAGGACCAGAATATTCCCCTCCCATATCAGACCTAAATATTTTTATTTTCTTGCCTAACTGGTCCTCAACTTTAGTTTTAAAGGAAATAAATCTAGCTAAGCTATCATCCATACTTTTAAGAAGATAAACATGGCAGAAACGTGAAACATCATCAATAAATGTAACAAAATATTTATTACCTCCGTTAGTCATGTAACCTTTAAGATCACATAAGTCAGTGTGAATCAATGCCAACAAATCAGTGTTTCTTTCTACCTTTCTGAAAGCTTTCCTAGCATATTTAGATTCTACACATATTTCACATCTCTTGTTTTCAGAAATAGTAGTCTTAGATATGTTACCTAGATGAATCAGTTTTTTAATCAAAACATTATTAACATGCCCAAGTCTACTATGCCACAGATCAAAGGACTCAACCATATAAGAAAAAGAATATGCTTTATTAAATTCAAAATCAGTTACATTGAGCTTGAACAAACCTTCATCTAAATAACCTTTACCCACAAAGGTTCCCCCCTTAGTCAAAAAAAATTTGTCTAACTCAAATATAAGTTTGAAACCCTTCTTACTTAAAAGGGAACCATAAACCAAAATTTTCCTAATATCAGGAACATACAGAACATCCTTCAAATTAAGAACATTTCCAGAAGTGAACTTCAAATTAACAGTCCCTTTTCCTTCAACTCTAGAAGCAGATGAGTTACCTATGAACAGGGTTTCTCTTTCTCTCATAGGAGCGAAGGACGCAATTGCACTTTTAGTGCCACAGATGTGTTTGGTAGCCCCAGTGTCTACCCACCAGTCAGTCATGTTACTCACCAAGTTAACCTTAATAACCACAGTAGAAAAGTTACCATCCTGAACTACATTTGCTTGTGCCTTATCTTTCTTCCTATCATTTGGACCTTTTTTGAATTTAAAGTCCGGGGATATATGACCTCGTGATCCGCACACATAGTAATGAACTTCAAGATTGTAAGGTTTCTTTTTAAAGTGAGGTTGGGACTGTTTATTTTTGTTCACATATGGTTTCCTTTTGGCTTGGTTTTTAGATGATTTAGACTTAGAAGAACTAGAAGCGTTACCTTCAACCAAGTTAGCCTTAGCCTACATTTATGAAGTCTCCACATTGATTTCAGCCTTTTTGTTATCCTCCTTAATCCCAAGGTTGATGATTTAATCTTCTAAGGCCATCTCTTTCTTCTTATGTTTAAGACTATTTTTGTACTCTGAAGAAGGGAGTTTCTCAATGATGGAAGCAACCTGGAAACCTTTACAGATTTTATAGCCTTCCTGCAAAATCTCATGAATAATGATTCGCAACTCCTCCACTTGAGAAACAATAGATTTCCCATCTTCCATCTTGAATTCCATAAACTTTCCTACAAGAAACTTTTTGAACCTCCATCTTCAGTGGCATACTTTTTATCAAGTATATTCCACAACTTTGTAGCAGTCGTACACACAGCATAAACATCATATAATTCAAGAGAAAGATAGTCAAGTATGTAATTTCTACATAAATAATCAGTCTTTTTCCATCTTTCCACACCACCAGAATGACCAGGTTCTTTTTCATTTCATTTGAAATGGGTTTCTCAGTTGAAAGCCATTCAACCAGTTTCAGAGTAGTCAGATAAAATTGCATTTTCATCTGCCATCGCTTGAAATTTCTTCCATAAAAAATCTCAGGTTTGACAGATTACTTTCCACTGGGTTTCTCCATTTTTAGCAGTATAAACAACAAAAGAGCACAAATGCAATACTAGATAAATTTTTTTTCATCTTAAGATTGTATTAACGTATTAATCTAGTACACAAAACAGAAATAAGGATGCAAACAGAAACTCATCACTGACGATTGTGCTTGTGCTCGGTACAATTTTCTTAAGACGAAAAATGCCGCTGGTATGGTAGCTTCCAGCCTCCCAGGATACAACAGCGGAAGAGCAAGTCACTCTTAAAACAGGAAAACCTTTGTTAAGCCCAATTGGGTGGATTTGCAACCGCCCCCCTTTGTCAAATTCATAGGGACACAATTTCATTCAAGTTTCCAACAGAAGCTAGCTGGTTCAAGTGTGTTTTGCTAGTGGTCCAATGTCCTCAGGGATGCCACTATCTGCTCACCTGGTGGTGGTTATGGGAGCAGAATAATATGATGGACGTGAAAGTGCTCACAATGACTACCCTGTTTCTGATCTGCCAATATACCTCTTCTTGATAATTATGGTAAGTGTGTCATCTTTTCCCACGGCTTCTTGTAAGAATACGATAGAAAGTCCTTGTAGTCAAAAGCATTCCTTGTTGAAAGCCATCTTCACCACTACTTGCATGACAATTTCAATGCGGAACTAGTTGTTGGAATCATTGGCAATAAAATCGAAACTTAAGGCTACCTTGATCAAGGGCACAGTAGTTTTATAAACTATCCTTGATTCATGGACTACAACATCTAAGCTCCGCTTAAATGCTCGACATTATAATTGGTCTTCAATGTCGTTGGAGCCTCAAAGTAACAAACCCTGAATATTTTCAAGGCCCCGTGAAAATTATTCTTGTATCTGTTTAAAGTGTGGTATTTGATTTCTAGGTTCTTGCTAATGTCCTTACCTTTACTGAGAATGACTATGGAGCGAAGAGTCAAATTACATTGTACAAACTTTAACATGATTTCATGATAGACAAGTTGAGAGGTCATCCCCTTCCCCCTGCACTGACATCGACCTTGTGATACTTGGAAACATTTTGCTGAATTGGCCGCAGACAGCTAATAAACAATTTAACGTTTCGTGATGTGAAACTAGAAGATCCCAAATAGCACCATATGCCCAAAAGCTTGTGATGTATAGTCTCATGGAAAGCTTTTAAAATAAGTTGAAATTTGCATCTAAAAAGAACGAAAAGAAATGTAACGGTAGAAAATCAGCCTTCTTAAGAAAAAGATGCACTGACAAGGGAATACTTGTTTTTTTTTTTTGTTTGGTAAAGAGGGAATACTCTGTATTATAATTTAACTCGCTAGTAAATGGCTTCGACAAAGCTCAGTGATAAAATTGAACTAGGAATACATTATCTCATGCACTTTCCGCAGTTGTTATTGTAGAAGCCAGGATTGCACCTTTGAATCATCCCCTTACTTCTTCATGAATGCCAGTACCTAGATATATGTCTCTTATCGAGTGTAATTCCCCACTGACATCTTCCATTTGTTCTGATGGTGTTTCTAGTGAACATGAAACCCCAACTTTAATTATGTTTGTCACACACTCCAGAAGTCTAGTTCTTCTCTCACTCTGATTTCTGGTGCTATTAGTATCTCTCGTCATTTGTTCTTCTTCAGACAGAAGTATTGGATCCATAATCTGCAGAACTTGATCTGGCAAAGCGCTGCTAGCATAATTATGAATGTTCAAACCATCTTTAAAATTTCATTAGTGGGCCTTTTCCTATGACCATTTCCAACAATAGAATTCCATAACTGTACATATCACCCTGTATGGATGCCTCACCACCCATACCGTACTCTGCAATTTGTAAATCCATCACAAATGTTATTTGATTTAAAAAAAAAGGAGAATAAGTTAACAACTTCTAAGTTGAAACATGATAACAATTGACATCCCTATTCTATTCCAAGAGTTTCATAAGGTTGATCAATTTAAGTTTTTTATTGCAAGAGTGACAAAATGTTCAAATTTTGAAGCAATTGCTTTTGCGTTTTGACTCTATAAGTACCCTCTGTTCCACACTACAGTGCACGTGTCCATATACCAGGTCGTCCACCTTCAGCTCGTCTCACACCATCAGATTGTATCCATGACCCAACACCCAGGTCATCCACAGCATCAGTTACAGCCATTTATGGAAGCAAATCCACTAGCACAACCTCGGAGCTCAATCAATGCCACAATCACAGAGACATTAACTTTGTAACAGCAGAGTAATGGCGAATCATCAAGATAGCACAAAAGGTGGATCTACACTTCATAACGGCCTGGAGCAAATAAGGAAGGTCAGCTCAAACATCTATAAGTAGAGAGAGATGAACTACGTAAGGCTTGATTCAAGTTTACCCCAAGAAACTTGATACGTATGCAACTCTTATCCCAAGAAGAGTGTAGGCATTCCCTACCACATGAATCATTAGGTCGTTGTCCAGTAAACACAACATCTATATTGGCACCGTCTGCCGGTTCGTTCTCTTGAGAAAAGGCACATACCATTCTCTCAAGCCCACGAAGCTGGTCACAAACAAGCCATGACGGAAGCTCAATTACAAGCATTAGCAGATCAGATGAAGACGCTGCAAGAATAATTCGTAGCACTTCAACAAGAACACTAGACGATGCGCGAAAACACCACCTCCAACACCAACAACGGCCCTCCAAACACAGTGGAGAACAATGCCGACACTACCCTCACCAACACCACCAATCAAAGGCTGGAAGATTTCGTGCAAAGATTGGAGAAGGCGAATGACAAGGATATCGCACTCCAGATCGCCCAGAAAATACTCCAGATGTACAAGGCGTCACCATTCACAACAGAAATTAGTCACAAGCAGCCACCTTCAGAGTTCATCCAACCAACGTTCCCGCTATACGACGGTAGCTCGTGTCCAGGCCAGCACATAGCACATTTCAGCCAGACCCTTGCACTCTACAATGCACCAGAATACGACTACCTTATGTGCAAACTCTTTCCAGCCAGCCTGGAGGACGGAGCTATAGATAGGTTCTACACACTCCCTCCTGATTCCATCGGCAACTTCGACAAGCTGGCTGAAACATTCGCGGCAGAATTCATCCACAACAGGAAGAAGCAGGCCAACGTAGACTCGCTGTTTCAGCTAAGATAGGCGCATGGAGAGACAATCCGTGCGTTCCTAGGATTTTTTAAGAAGGAACTCCTCTCTTTGGAAGCAGGACTCAAAGACAGCTTTGCAACGTCTGCATTCACAAATGCCCTCTTAGACGACTCCGACCTAGCAGGGTCCCTCATGTGCAACAAGCTAGAGACCCTAGACGACCTGTATCACAGAGTCGACAAGTACATCAAATACGAAGAATTGATGGCCAACGCAAAGGAAAAGAAGTCCTCGCAGTAAGCGATAGGCGAGGATCCAAAGAAAGCTATCAATATTCAAACAACAACAACAACAACAACAACAGCAACAAGAGAGCCAGCTCCAGCAAGCCTTCGTACACAAAAAGGGAATTCTCCAACTTCTCCAAGACGCCGAGTCAGATCCTGAAGAAGATATATACAGCATCATACTTCAAGCCCAACATCAACAAGGTGATCGCCATACCAAAACGTCCATACTGTCATTTCCACAAGCTCCACCACCATGACACCAATGATTGTTGGAGCCTCAAACACTACCTCCAAGACTTAGTAGAGGATGGAAAATTAAAAGAGTTCCTGCCAGAAAGGGACCTAAGCCACAAGCTGGATGCCAAACGCCACAGAAGCAAGAGCCGCAGCAACGAGCAACCTGCCAACAACAAAAGCAGGAGCAGAACAGCCCGACGATCTAAATCTCCAGGTCGGTCGAGGCACAACAGGAGACAACACTCCTCAAACCACAGTGAGGAGAAAGTAATCAACATGATTACAGACACCTCAAACGACGAAACCTCATGTCAGGAGAAGCGCAAAAGAGTAGGAGCACTACAAGAAATCTACCACCTCTCACACAAAGCTGAGGTGATCAATCCCACCAACCCTCAAACAACAACATCAATTTCATTCACCGAAGAGGATCTAGACAAGGTGTGCTTACCCCAGAATGATGCCCTGGTAGTGCAAGTCAAAATCAACGGGTGGACAATCAAAAGAGTCATTATTGATCCAGGCAGCTCGTGCGACATACTTTTCTATCAAACTTACAAGGACATGCACCTGCCAAACTCGGTGATGATAGAATCAAATGCACTGCTCTATGGATTCAATGGAGATCGAACAGATGCCATTGGAGAAAAGGAAGACATGGTCAAAACCTCAACACGATTTAGCGTGATTGATGTCAAGTCATCCTACACTGCCATTCTAGGACGCCGATGGATTCACAAGATCCAAGCAATTCCATCAACCCTCCACCAGGTCCTGCGGTTTCCCGGTCCCCGAGGCTTTATGGAGCTCAGAAGCAACCAACTAGAAGTTCACCGGTGCAATCAGGTCAACACAACGACCTCATCCAAGCCTCAGGTCGTCGAAGACAAAGATGTCCCAAGGAAGCAAGATCCTCAAACATCCAACCCTACAGCAACGGCAGTAGAGAAGCTCAAAGGGAAACAAGCTCAAACAGAACCAGGAGAAAAAGTCAATCTAGGCTCAGATGACGACCCAAAGTTTGTTTATGTAGGGGCTGATTTAGACCCCAAGCTCAAGGAGCAACTTGTCAAATTTCTATCTCTCAATAAAGATGTTTTTGCTTGGTCATATATCGATATGCCAGGAATCGAGCCTCAGGTCGCTTGCCACAAGTTAAATATAGATCCAACTGTCAAGCCTGTTAAACAACGACCTAGGAAACTAGCACTCAAATTTCAAAAATTCATCTATGAAGAGATAGAAAAGCTTAAAAATGTTGGATTCATTATAGAAGTTGAGTACCCGACCTGGCTAGCCAACATTGTGGCCGTCCCAAAGAAGAATGGTCAGGTACGACTTTGCATAGACTTCACCAACGTCAACAAGCACTGCCCAAAAAACAGCTTCCCCTTACCAAGGATCGATATACTGGTAGATCAAACTTGCGGCCACGAGCTTTTATCATTTATGGATGCATACAATGGATAAAACCAAATACCGCTTGCAGAAGAAGACCAGGAAAAGACATCATTCGTAACCTAGCAAGGAATGTTCTGATATAACGTCCTACCATTTGGCTTAAAGAACGCCGGTGCGACCTACCAAAGACTGGTCACCAAAATGTTCAAAGACTTGCTAGGAGACACTATGGAGGTCTACATAGACGACATGGTGGTCAAAAGCGAAAAGGCATGCGATCACATCTCAGACTTGCAAGAAGCCTTTGAACGACTTCGCCAAAACAAGATGAAGCTGAACCCAACAAAATGCGTATTCGGAGTAGCCTCGAGAAAATTCTTAGGTTATCTCGTGTCACAAAGGTACATCGAAGCAAATCCAGAACAAATACGAGCTCTCCTTGAGATACCAGCACCAACCACAAAGCAACAAATTTACAAGTTATCAGGCATGGTTTTAGCACTCAACAGATTCATCTCACGAGCATCTGATAAATGCAGACCATTCCTGCAAATACTCAAAAAAAGCGCAACATTCACATGGACAGACGAGTGCAACAAAGCCTTCACCGACCTGAAAGCTTACTTATCAATGCCGCCCGTCTTGTCTAAACTAGAAAAAGGCGAAGCATTGGGGCTTTACCTTGCAACAACCGAATTTGCAATCAGCTCAGTTCTTTTTCGAGAACACGAAGGCATCGAAAAACCAGTCTACTTCACCAGCAAAACGTTGGCAGATTCAGAAAAGCACTATTCTCCGATGGAAAAAGCAATGCTCGCTTTACTCTACTCAGCTCGGAAGTTCCGACCTTACTTCCAATCTCACAACATTAAGGTAATCATCAATGTACCCCTCAAGCAAGTACTGAGTTCCAGCAACAAAACCGCTCGAATGGCCAAGTGGGCTGAAGAGCTCGGAGAGCACCACTTAGAGTTTGTTCCTAGAACGTCTCGCAAAGGATAGGTCATTACTGATTTCCTTGCGGACTTCCCCATCGAAGACACCAACTAGGAACCCGAGCCCATCACTTCACTCCATCAACCAGCCACCCCTAACACATGGCACCTCTATGTAGATGGAGCGTGCAACAACAGCGGCAGTAGACTAGAGGCTATGTTAACATCACCAGAAGGCACCCAGCCACAAAAATCAATCAAGATCGATTTCCCAACGTCCAATAACGAAGCGGAATACGAAGCATTGATCACAGGCCTCCGCATGGCACAGCAGCTACAAGTCCCAAAGCTTAAAGCTTATAGTGACTCCCAGCTAATCGTCAAGCAGATCACCAAAGAGTATGTCACGAATGGAGCAAACCTAGGAAAGTACGCTCAGGTTGTCAATGACCTCATTGGATGGTTCAAAACGTCCTCATTTGAGCACATTCCCAAGGAAGATAACAGACATGCAGATAGTCTAGCTTTCTTAGTCTCAAAGACCCAAGAGGTTTTCCCCAGAACAATCTACATAGACATCCTGGAAAGACCCGCATACCAGAAAGAAAG
Organism: Coptis chinensis; assembly: GCF_015680905.1. Classification (NCBI taxonomy): domain Eukaryota; kingdom Viridiplantae; phylum Streptophyta; class Magnoliopsida; order Ranunculales; family Ranunculaceae; genus Coptis; species Coptis chinensis. Next base: position 47,604,438 of record NC_141456.1, read on the forward strand.
TGTCAACAGCCTCACCGACTTTCATCCCTCATCTGAAGAGGAAATCACTCAATCTTGGATAGGCCCATTCCTGAAATACATTTTATAGGGTGAGCTACCAGCTGAGGCAAATAATGCTTATGCAATACAATTTCTATCCCTAAGATACACAATAATCAATGGATGATTATTCCCTAAATCTGTAGGAGGGCCCCACCTAAGGTGCATAACTCCACGCGAAAGCCAACTCATTTTCGACAAAATCTACAAAGGTGAATGCGGCAACCATGCAGGAGCAAGATCTCTGGCACATAAAGCAATAGCCCAAGGGTATTATTGGCCAGTGATGCATATCGAGGCAAAAATATACGTTCTTAAATGCCTCCAATGTCAAACATTTGGCCACAACCACCTAAGTCCAGCAAGGGAATTGATAAAACTTGCAAGCCCATAGCCTTTCCACATGTAGGGGCTAGACATCATGGGACCGTTCATCCCACAAAAGAAAACATGTCTCAAATATGTCCTAGCAACCACATATTACTTCACCAAGTGGGTTAAAGAAATCCCACTAGTCCAAGTCAAGGAAGTCAACATCATCAACTTCATATGGACCAACATCATCACAAGATTTGGTCTACCCCACACCCTTGTCATGGACAACGGAACCCAATTTGCTGGCACACAAGTCAAGGCTTTTCTACAAAAATGGTGCATCACTCAAGCATTTTCTACACCTAGATATGCACAAAACAATGGTCAAGCAGAGGCCATAAACATGGCCATCAAGGAAGGCCCCTACATTGTTGACAAAGTCGTTAGAAATGGCATATACTTGATCAAAACTCAGCTCAGCGATATGCTTCCCCGACCTTGGAATACAACTCTCCTAAAGCTATTTTATCAATAAGTCTTTCTCCAAATACATAAGTCGATACGAATAAAGTTTCATTAACATTTTGTGTACTGATGTCATTTTTTGTATTACATGAGTACCATGCATCTTACACTGCGCAACCCGACCTAAGACATCACAATGTCAGGTCGTACGTCAAAGGCGGAGTCTACAATGACTCAACTATAACCACGCAGTGGGTAATTATCAATCAATTCAAACAAGGTCCCCAAAAAGGACCCTAAATCGACTTAACACCAACGCCAGGGTTAAGTATGATTCAACTGTAATTGCCACTCAAAGGCCAATTATCAGACAAATACAATCTAGGGGACCCCCAAAAGGACCCCAAGTTGACTTACGACCTCAAAAAGGGTTTAAGTTAGACTCAACTATAATGGCCAGTCAAAGGCTTATTATATCAGTAAGAAATTCCACCAAAAGGAACGACTCAAAGCATACACCTAGGGACACGACGCAGCCTAGGTGCCAACTACGCAAATACATCGGGACGTACACAACACTCTACGACCTGTTACAATCATACGACCTAGCAATATCTAGCAGTTTATCAGTACTACTATTATACAACACAGGTTGTTAAACAACAAATCAAAAGAAATAGAAGCAATCACATGCATGCTTCAAGCTAATTCCAACAAGTAAGCAATTTAAATATTTCTACTTACATATAATTTCAGTTAGATACATGAGGCCCCCAAGTTATCCTAGGAAAATGACCTCAGCATCCCCATTATAAAAATATATAGTATATCAGTATCAGTATCAACTCAGGCAAAAAGAGAATATTGTTCAAACATTTCATCAAACAACCAACAAGCACAACAAGATCAATTAACAAAAGGAAGATTCTCCACATTCAAAGGCTCTAGTGGTCCACCCTCTCCACAGACTGGGCCACTAGCCGGATCAACAACAACTTCAGAAACGTCCGAGACAGAAACAACTGGAGGAACAGCTGGAGCAGCACCTAGATCGGATGGCAGGTCAGACCGTCTACTAGCATATACACCAATATCTTCAACAGACACTGTTGCAGCCCCACTTTCAATTGACATCTTCAGGAGCTCATACCTACAATCTAGCTCCAGATAATCATCTAATAGAACTTAAGTATCACCACCCTCCACCGAATCAACCAGGTTATTATACTCAGTCTCAGCTCGTTCAGCAACAGCCCGCACTTTCTTGCACTCGGCTACCCACTGCTGAACCTCCAACTTTGCAGAGTCAAGAGAGGGTTACAACAGAGCCACTTCCCACCCAGCTCTTGCACCTGAGCCCTCAGCCCTCTCCACCTGTTGCTCGGCCACCAGGTTGCCATAAGCCTTCCTGCTGGCATCCAACTCCTTCTTGTACAGATCGGAGATAGATGCTATATCCCCCAACTTCCTGTACATGGTCAAAACCTAGCAAATAACAAATTAAGATTAGATCAGATCTATATTAACAAAACCCAAAGAAAACAAACTCAGAATAGATATACTCACATAGCACAGCGACCAATCCATCTCTTTTAGGTTCACCTCGAGACTCTTACCATCTAGCATACACCTATCCAAATCAAGAACAATGCTCTCCATCAACCCCCCAGCAACCAACGTAGACTTGAAGTTGCAGTCCCCATTCTTCACAAACTTCCTCAGACAGCTAACAGGGTCCTCATACATGACGAACCTATCCAGAACGTCATCTTCACCCTTCTCACTTGGGGCCGCACTTCTTGACCCCTTGCACTGTTCAGCAGCAGGCTCAACATCATCAACCTTCTTTTTTCCACGGGCCTCAGCCACCCCAGCATTAACAGCCAGATCAATCAGGTTCATCTTTTTCAAAGGTACCTAACCTGAAGAAGTACGACCCTCAGCAGTACTAGGTCGTTCCTCAGACTCAGTTTGGGCCCTCTTAGCCCCCTCTGACTCAACCACTTCGGAGCGCCTCCTCAGAATAGGCCTCCAGAACGAAGTGGGAGCATCACCCTCTCCACCAGCAGTAACATCACCAGCACTTCCAGCACCCGCATCTCCAGAGGAGAAGCAGTTGGATGCAGAACGATCTGCTTCACCAGAGGAAAAGCGATTGGATGCAGAGCATCCTCCATCCCCTAGCTCAGAGCGTTGGGATGCCAAATAATTTGCGTCACCCAACTCAGAGCGTCTGGATGTAGAATGGCTTTCAGCAGCTCCGCCAGCCGTCCTAACTGCCCCAGAACGACTGTCACCAGCCCCTCCAGCCCTTTTCACTCTAGAAACAAGTGCTTTCTTTTAGCTCTCCCTCTCCATGACAGAATCCGAGATAGAATCAGAAAGATCAACCACTACCTTGTGAGCCCTCGCCTTTTGCTTTAGCCTCTTACGGTTGATTTTCCTTCCTCCACGCCTCTTAAAATAATGAGCTACCTCCCCCAACAAAGCTCATTTCTCCTCCAAACTCAAACAAGCAAACCTTTCAATAACACCGGCCTTAGTACAAAAACGAATAGAGATCTCTGCAAAAACAAAACAAATAAATCAGAACGTCCAAATTATAATATACCATACACACATTATGACCTAAAACCAATGACCCACCAGGCAACTGTATAACCCGATTTTCAATCTCCAAACTAGGAGGACAATATCTACCCACAACTAACAACGGCCTACGCCCCCACTCCTCCTTACTCACCCCCACGATAACAAGAGATTTCCCTTTACTGACCTGAAAACTAAAATTCTGAGCACCCTATCTCCTCACAACAAAATGCTCCAACACATCTGACAAACAGATGTTATAACCCCTGTCATTCAACAAATCTAACACATGCAAAATCCTCCAACTATTCCCTACAAACTGACAAGGGGCTTTTCCTAAAAAATTCAACACCTTCACAGTAAGACAGGAAAAAGGCAATCTCATCCCAGCCTTCAACTGTCCATAGCAAACAACTACTCTTCCACCCCAAGGAACATAGTCATTACCATACAAATGCCTCTCCTCATGCAGGTCGTACATGGCCAGGTCGGCTTCCACCTAACCAAACTCCTCCCTCAGAGAAGCATAACAATCCTCCGACTTAGGCCTCCTCGGATCCTCAGTCCCCGTCTCCAAAGATGAAGACGACGAGGCCTCTGCACCACTACAGACCATATCATCAACCTCTTCCTCACTTAATGTTCTCTCTCTCCATTCATCAACTTCAACCTCACCACTCAAACTATCACTAGTCATAGACATTTCAAGTTCGAAGAAAGATTAAAAGATCAAAATTTTAAGTTGAAAACACGCACCTGATAGCAAAGGAAGAGAAAGTTCTTTCTTTTCTTTCTTTCTTTCTTTCTTTCTTTTGCTCTGGTTTTTCTTTTTTCCTTTGCTTGAAAAGTGAACAGACGAAAAACCTTTTACAAGTCAAAACCCCTCAACTGCCAAATCCTCGAGAATACAAAAACGTTTCGTGTTCCCAAAACCTAAATCATTACTCGCCCACAAAACGCCGTAATTTTGTGCCCACGAATCCAGCCCAACAGTTCCTGCACATTCTCCAAAACCTAAATTCATAACAAAACAACTGCCAGACACGTGCTTCCTAACTTTACTTTTTAACCGTTCTTTTACCACGCAATAGCTGTCCAAAGAACGAATAAAAAATAAAAGGGGTTGTGTAAGTACCCTTCGTTCCACACTACAGTGCACGTGTCCATATACCAGGTCGTCCACCTTCAGCTTGTCTCACACCATCATATCATATCCACGACCTAACACCCAGGTCATCCACAACATCAGTTACAGCCATTTATGGAAGCAAATCCACTAACACAACCTCGGAGCTCAATCAACGCCACAATCACAGAGACATTAACTTTGTAACAGCAGAGTAATGGCGAATCATCAAGATAGCACACAAGGTGGATCTACACTTCATAATGGCCTGGAGCAAATAAGGAAGGTCAGCTCAAATATCTATAAGTAAAGAGAGATGAACTACGTAAGGCTTGATTCAAGTTTACCCTAAGAAACTTGATACGTAGGTAACTCTTATCCCAAGAAGAGTGCAGCCATTCCTTACCACACGAATCATCAGGTCGTTGTCCAGTAAACACAACACTCCATGAGCCCAATATTGCCACACAAGCCATCAACAAGAAGGAAGTAACACCTTGTACTGGACGACACAGTTTCAGCAATTCATTACTTCAGTTCTAACTTTCAGGTGACAACTTTTATCTGAGTTCTACGAACAAGGTTCTAATTCAATAAGTATTAATTATTATTGATAGGATGAATAAGTAATTTTTTGAATTGTTGTCCTTTATTTGATGGGATTGTAGTCCACATCTTTCAAACATAAATTATAAAGTATTGATCAATCAAAACTCATGGTATATAATTTTAAATAGTGAATACGGTTAATCATTTCAATAATTTCAGATAATTTCAATAATTATAAGGTTGTACTTAAGCATTTCAATAATTTCAGATATAACGTTTTCAAAAGTTCATACAAGTGTGAACTTATATTTAGATTGAAATACGAAAAATTATGAATGTAACATTAGTTGTTAATTAGTGCAGTGGACAAAATGACTATGCATTAATTTTACTACAGATATGTTAAAATTCTCACCTGGAGCTGCATAGCCTATAGATCCCTTTATGCCAATTGAAGCACTCTGACTGTTATATGGATTCTCTGCTGATCTCAAAAGAAGCTTTGCCAAACCAAAATCACTCACATGAGCTACCATATCATCGTCAAGAAGAACATTGCTTGGCTTTAGATCACAGTGAATAACTGAAACTTGGCACTGGTGATGAAGATAGTTAAGAGCAGAAGCCACATCGATAGCGATATTTAGTCTTTGATGTACGTTCAACTTTCTTGATTGAGCATCTGGTCCATCATCACTCTCTAGATGTAACCACTTCTCTAAACTACCATTTGGCATGAACTGGAAAACTAGTGCTTTGAAATCATTACCTTAAAAATCCATACTAGAACAAGAAGGTTGGATCTTAACAAGATTTCGTTGATGAATGTTTCACAAGGATTCACACTCAGCCACAAAACTCTTTGAAACACCTACGTGTTGAAGGTAGAAAACCTTAACAGCAACAATTGTTTCATCCTGTTGGACCATTCCTTTATATACACATCCAAAACTACCTGAACCAAGAATATTGGTTGGGGCAAAACCACCAGTTGCTTGAAAAAGTTCTCTGTAGGAAACCCTTGAATGTTGTTCTTTCATTGACGAGAAGGAAGATTTAAGTTTTGGCTTTCTTTTCCAATAACGAATGAGAAAACATGATGCAAAAACAAATAACAAGCCGAGACTGAGGGCAATAACAAGCTTAAAGGAAACATGCTTTCCATTCTTTTTAGTATCTTTACTTTGGCATTTCTATAGTTTTAGTTCTTGAATACCCCCACAAAGCTTGAGATTTCCTGCTACAGAAGTAGAACTTATGTTTTTAAAGATTCCTTCTATTGGTACCTCACCTTCGAATTTGTTGAAAGACAAATTCAATCTTTCAAGGTGTCAAGATATCACTAGCCCAGGTGTTTTCAATGGAAGAACAAAATCCTGTAGAGATGTTGTTACCCACAGCACCTACTCCTTCCCTTAAGCCTCTCTCTCCTGACCTAAAATATATCTATCTTGATACCGATGGTACACATCCCATAATCATTTCATCCCAGTTGTCAAAAAAGGAAGAAGAGCGCTTAATTAGAGTGATTCAAGAACACCGTTCTGCCATTGGTTGGTCTCTTGATGATATAAAAGGAATTAATCCAAAGATTTGCACCCACCAGATTCACCCGGAAGAGAATGCCAAGACCTCTAGAGAGACACAATGCCAGTTAAACCCAGCTATGAAAGAGGTAGTAAGGGAGGAGATCCTAAGATTACTGGATGCTGAATTCATTTACCCGGCCCCATATCTAACAGTGAATGGTTCAGCCCTATTCATGTGGTGCCAAAGAAATCTAGGATTACAATGATCCATAATGAGGAAGGAGAGTTAATTCCAGCACGTGTCCCCATCATGTAGAGGATTTGTATTGATTATTGGAAGTTGAATGCCATCACAAGGAAAGAACATTTCCCCCTGCCGTTTGTAGATCAGATGCTTGAACGTTTAGTAGGACATGCTTATTACTATTTCTTGGATAGGTATTCAGGGTACTTTCAGATTTTAATTGATGAAGCAGATCAAGAAAAGACTACCTTCACTTGCCCTTTTGGAACATATGTTTATGCACGTATGCCCTTCGGTCTCTGCAATGCACCTGCCACATTTCAACGCTACATGTTACACATTTTCAGCGATATGGTGGAGAGATTCATGGCAGGTGCATTGCATTTGGAGATTCTTTCGACAATTGCTTATCCAACCTGTCCAAAGTATTAGCGCGTTGTCAGGAAAAGAATTTTGTCCTTAATTGGGAAAAGTGTCACTTCATGGCAAAAAAGGGAATATTGTTAGGTCACATTGTGTCTAAAAATGGTATAGAAGTAGATAAAGCTAAAATATACAAAATTTCTACGCTACCTATTCCACGGAACATTCGTGACATACGAGCCTTCCTAGGCCAAGCTAGATTTTATCAAAGATTCATCAAATATTTCTCAAAAATTGCTAAGCCATTAACTAATCTTCTTATAAAATATGAACCCTTTGAGTTTAACTCGGAATGCATGCAGGCTTTTAAAAATTTGAAAGCCGCCTTAATAACTGCACCTATAATTCAACCTCCTAATTGCTCAAAACCGTTTGAGCTCATATGTGATGCCAACGACTACGTTTTTGGCGCTGTTTTAAGTCAAAAACATGATAAAGGACCTACAGTTGTTTACTATGCAAGTAAGACACTAAATGAAGCTCAACAGAATTATACGACCACTAAAAAAGAATTCTTAATCATTATTTATGCTTTAGACAAATTTTTTCCTTATTTGATTGGTTCAAAAACCTTAATCTACACTGATCATGCAACACTTAGGTACCTTCTCGCGAAGAAGGATGCTAAGTAGAGGTTGATCCAATGGATTCTCCTCCTGCAAGAATTCAATTTGGAGATAAAGGATAAAAAAAGAGTTGAAAACGTAGTGGCTGACCACATGTCCTAGGTTAACCGATGATAGTGACAGTGATTCCAAGCCCATTTTAGATTCTTTTCCTGATGAGCACCTTTACGCGATCCTTTATGCACCTTGGTATGCTGATATTGTGAACTATCTGATGACTGAAGAGACTCCGCCATTATGAAATAGAAATCAGAGGAAGAAGTTCCTAGCTCAAGTAAAGTACTATCATTAGGATGACCCATATCTTTTCAAATACCGCTCAGATCAGATCATCCGACGTTGCATTCCATAATGGGAATAGTCTGTTGTCCTTTCCTTTTGCCACGAGCAGGCTTGTGGAAGGCATTTTAGTGCCAATAAAACTACTGCTAAAGTCTTACAATGTGGATTCTACTGGTCAACACTATTTTGCGATGCATTTCTTCATTGCAAAGCATGTGCTCATTGCTAACATCTCGGTCGTATTTCTGCTCGTAACATGTTGCCCTTAAATCCCATTTTCATAGTGGAGATTTTCGACATCTGGGGCATCGATTTCATGGGACCTTTCCCAACTTCTAATGGTTTCATCTACATCCTAGAAGCCGTAGACTATGTATCCAAATGGACTGAGGCCATACCATGTCGTAATAATGATAACAAAACAATCATCGGGTTCATAAAAGAAAATATTTTTTCAAGATTTGGTGTTCCAAAAGCCATTATCAGTGATGGTGGATCACATTTTTGCAATCGAGTTTTTGAATATATCATAAAAAAATATAGAGTAACCCACAAGGTTGCAACTCTATACCATCCTCAAACAAGTGGTCAATAGAAGTCTCTAATGAAGAGATTAAGCGTATCTTGGAGAAAACAATTAATCCAAATAGGAAGGACGTACTAGTCTCTCCGTCTGAACGATGCATTATGGGCATACATAACGACTTTTAAAATACCTATAGGGATGTCCCCCTATAGGCTTGTCTTTAGAAAACTTTGTCATCTGCCAGTTGAACTAGAGCATTGTGCCCTATGGGCAATAAAAACCCTTAATTATAATTTCGATGCGGTAGGTGAAAAGCGCAAACTACAAATAAATGAGCTCGAAAAGATTCGAAATGATGCTTATGACATTTCAAAAGACTACAAAACCAACCTGAAAAGGATTCATGACAAGCATATTTTACGAAAACATTTTGAAGTTGGTCAAAAAGTTTTGCTTTATAACTCTAGATTGCAAACCCTTAATTATAATTTTGATGCGGCAGGTGAAAAGCGCAAACTACAAATAAACGAGCTCGAAAAGATTCGAAATGATGCTTATGACATTTCAAAAGACTACAAAACCAACACGAAAAGGATTCATGACAAGCATATTTTACGAAAACATTTTAAAGTTGGTCAAAAAGTTTTGCTTTATAACTCTAGATTGCATCTTTTCCCAAGAAAACTGAATATACTCGATGGACTGGTCCTTTTAAAATAACCAAAGTCACACCTTATGGGACTATTACCATAAAGGACCATAAAGATAATAGCACAATGCAAGTAAATGGTCAACGCCTCAAACATTTTCATGAGTTACAGTCTACGGATGTTGAAGGAATCCTTCTCCAAGATCCCATATACGAGGATTGAATCCTCTTTTCCAATGTATTCCTTTCCCATTCCATTCCATCTTTCACTTTAAGGGAATACATTAATAAGGTAACCGGACCTCTCCACTTGGAGGGTGTGGTTATAAGTGCTGGAGCTTTGAGTCCACAGTATATCTTGTGCATTCCACGTTTGCACTTTTACTCGTCGTTTGAGTAGTGTACCCCTAAGGAGCAAGTATACAATTTTCTTTTTCTTTTTATTTTACACTTCTTTTTAGAATAGTTTTTCTATTCTTGTCATTTACAATTCCTGTCTTTATTCTCATTTCCCTGTTTTCTGTTTTTATGTTTTATGTTTTTACATAAGCATTTTTCTTTCAATCTTCACATTTGACGCTGAGTCTTTCCTCTACAAAGAAGAGATGTAAAACAAAGCAGAGGGCGATGGGGATTGAGTGAAGGTGTCTTACGGTTGCTTCTCATGGTTGTTTAGCATATCTCGTCTTCCATAGGCATGCTATACCGTGGAATGGTTAGCATTTGGAGCCCTTGATTTCGAAAACTTTTTCCTTCTATGGGTGATTTATAATTGTTTCAAGCTTCGTCATTCTCTCTGGTTGGAATAGCTACAAAATAGGGCTAACTAGAGATTAGGAGAGGAGAGACTAGATTATCTAGCAATAGAGCTAAAATAGTCATCTTCACTAGATTCGCCTTCTTCCAAAACAAGGAAGTGCACAATCTAGGGCAAGTCAAACCCCACGCAGGTTCTCAATTAGAATCACTTAATTTCAAGCACCTTCTATTGTGAGGATCACTTTCGTCATAGGGATTTTCCTTAGTAGTTTTATAGTTTATATTTTTTTGTCACAGTAATTTAGGAACATAAAAATCAAAAAGCCAAAAACAAATGTTTCTTTCTTTCTTTAATAAAATTGTTTGTTTTCACCGCGCTTATAATGATAGATTCTTGATACATCAATAGTTATGTGCTTTTATCAAAAAAAAAAAAAAAAAACGGGCAATATATTTTACACAAACCAACCCCTTGAACAACGCAGTCTAGGGGCAGTTTGAGATCAGATTTGCTTACTAAGGGTCGCCTATATCACCGACCTATTCGCCCGGGTCAGGACTGATAGGGTTATATACTAAAAGCATTACTTTTGTATTAACTCTAATTCTTTATATTTTGAATGAGAATCATATGGGCAAATATTATGCATATTATATATGTTATTAGTTATATGCATGTGTCTAATACTTTATGTTGTAGATGATATGGTGTGAACACACATAAGATCATATCATCAGTACCTCATAAAGTATAAGGAATCGTTCACAAACTAGATGGATTTGGACAAACCATTGGTACGGTTGTAGTATAATTAGGTATTAGTCTATCTTGACTATAGGATTACACTAGTACACTTTGTGTGTATTGACCAGGACCAAGTGAGGTTTTTTCTCTTTATACTGACTATATAAGAGAACAAACGCCTCTGTTATTATGGATGTTTGTCCTCCTAATCCGGATATAATAACAGGCCCTTACATGTATTGTACATTGCTTTAAATCATCAATGAGTGAGATTCATTTGTGAATCAACAAACTCGATGGTTTGGGTAATGACATTGTATGTAAGGTGTGCTGTTGATTATAGAAAGAATCCGTGTCTCGCAAGAAGTCGGGTTGATGATGTCCCCTTGAGGAGCTCAAAAAGATTGTCACGTAAACCCTGTAGGTGGATTTATTCCGACATGACAATGAGGTTGAGTGGTACTACTCAAGGACATAAGAAGTTTATTAATGTAGTTGTCAGTAACTTGACTTAATCAACAGACATTCGATATCTTAAACACGGGGAGATCAACGAGCATATAATATGGAGCCCATAAACGCTGACACGTAATTTGGGATTAGGGCGGTAGTGCAACAATGGCCTTTAGTGGAATAAGCCATTTGTTGACGGACTTGGGTCGTATGTTCTGGGCGAACATGGGAAGCCCAAGCCCGTCAGGAGGCCCAACCCTAATTTCTCCTCATGGTTCCCTGTTGTAGCCTATAAATAATTATAATGCTAATAGAGGTATCGTTCCGGTAAATAATAACTATCAAAATCCACCCATAAATAATTCACGTGAAATAGTTCCAGTCACACCACCCGTGACTATTACACGAACACAACCGGATCGTCTTGACACCTTCATACAAGTGAGCCAAAAACTTTTCCAAACCATGGCTCAATCTAACCAACAGCTTCTGCAATCCGTTAATAATTAAACCCAACAGTTGGCTCAAAATAAAGCCCAACCCAAAGGTGTGTTTCCAAGTCACGAAATACCTAATCCTAAAATAACAAATACAGCCTTTGAGGTAACCGATAATACTAGTAAGGAACATGAAAATGTAGGTGAGCTAAAGGCCATCACCACTCTCCGTTCTAGCAGAGTGGTTGATAACAAAGTAACTATGCCTATAGTTACCCCACCAGTAGCCCCTACACCAACTATATTACTAGATACCAAAATAGAAACTGAAGAGCCTACCACTGTAGAAGTACCAGTTACAACACAACCAAAGAAACAGGAAGCCACGGTTAAACATCCAGGTAATACCATTGCTAAATATAAACAGAAACCGCCGTTTCTACAAAAATTAGCCGTGTTAACTAGTGATACAAATTATGACGAGATTAGGGATGTTTTCAAGAATCTAACTATAAACCTTCCCTTCCTCGAAGCTATAAAAAAGCTACCACACCATGCTAAGTTTCTTAAGGAATTGTGTACTATTAGGCGTAAGACCAATATACCAAAAGACGCTTTTAACAGACAATTCCCAACTCTATCCGAACATAATGGAATTGTTAAGTACAAGGACCCTGATCGTCCTACTGTACAATGCACCTTAGGGGATTCTTATACGACGACCGCATTATTAGACCTGGGGGCTAGTGTTAACTTACTCCCGGTTTACTTGTATAGACAAATAGGTCTAGACGAGATGCAACCCACTAAAATGACATTGCAATTAGCTGATCGGTCTATTAAGTATCCTAAGGGTGTCGTCGAAAATGTTCTGATAAAAATTCAGGATTTTTACTATCCGGCTGATTTTGTCATCCTCGACGCAGAAGTCGTTAACGACTCTGTCCCGATCATCTTAGGGCGTCCTTTTCTGGCAACTGCCAATGCGCTCATTAATTGCCGTGATGGTTCAATGTAAATGTCTTTTGGCCATCTTGCTGTTGAAGTCAATGTTTTTAAAATAAAGACACAGTTACCCGATTCGTCTATAGATGGAGAGGTTAGCATGATCGAGAGCTTTGCTCGAGATAATTTCAACAACACGTTCCCGGATAATCATATGCCCAAATTTCTTTCCTTTAGAAGTTCAGACTCCAACATTTCCATCCCTACACTAGTCGATACACATATTACGGATGAGGATGAGATAGATGACTTTCTCAAAGATGTAGAGGACTATCATAGTAACGAGGATATGACCAACCTAGATGAGCAATTCGATGAGTTTCTTAGAGCAGGTGATGATTCACCCTATCAAGAACTACTTTGCACAACATCCACCTCGATTCCCCTCCTTCCACCCTTTGAAAGGAATCTCGAGTTTGAACTCGATCCTTTTGTTTCTCCTGTGCTCCATAATTTTTTAAATCCACCTAGTAAACAAATACTTCAGAAGGACAACCCATTTGACACCTTCATTTTCAGACTTGAGACAGTCCCTACACACACAATGAATGAGTTTTGTGCTAAAACCACATCCTCATTGTTTATGGGCTGTCTTTCTACAACTTATCCATATCCACCATATTCTACACAACCATTCACTTTTCCACACTTATTTACTAGAACACCCACTCATTCAAAAACGAAAAAGAAGGTGCATGCTAGGTTACGTAATAAGGTTAACCGACTTCGCTTTCATTTCACTAGGGTGCGTCATAGGAAATCTTGTTGCTTGATTGTGTTTTGATATGTTTTCTGTGATATTTATTTATGGAATGATCCACAACTATTTCGGTTGTTGATATATGATAAACTGCATGTTCATACATACGTTTAGATAAAGTCTCGAGTATCTGACTATAAATGACTCAACTTTTGTGTTTGGTGCATTTCCTTTCATTTCCGTATATTGGTAAGTGCACCATTAAGGTAACCGGGCCCTCCCTATGGAGTGTGTGGCTGTAAGTACCGGATTCTAAGTCCATGTATAACATAATTCACGTTTTCCACTCTTGCATGTTTTCTCAGATTTTTTAGTCATGTTTCTCTATGGAGTGAATTATGTCTTTCTTGTTTATTGTTTTTCATTATAAAAGTATATATATATATATTAAAGAATAAACATAGTAATATAGGAAGTCTCGGGAATCTGACTTTAAAAGACCCACTGCTAAAAACAAATTTTCTAAGCTTCGTTGTAAAAATTTGTTTGGGGGTGGGGTGTTCGTGTTTCCGTCCTAGAATGTTTATGTCCCATTACAGTTGCTTAGGCCATTTAATTGTATTACGATTCGGGTTGACATAATCCATGATTTTAGAGTTCAATTATTCGCATAACGTACGTCATGCACGCACTTCGAGGCATTTTCCACTATCTTATATGTCATCCACGGTCGGGATAGAGTGTTTTATGGATCATTGGATTGGAAATTCTCTCCTGATCATTTCCATATCTCATTCGCAAAAATCGGACCGGTAACGAAGCGGTAATTTTGATTTGAAGTTTCGCAAAAAATCGAAAAAAAAATCAAAAATTCGATTTGGGCTTGGGCCCAACCCGCGCCCATCGACATCGACCCGGCACCTACCTTACCTTAGCCAATCGTCGATCTTCTTCTCCATACCGCCATTAACGCCCAAAGCTTCAACAAAACCTAAAACAAAATCAAATTAAAAAGAAAACGAAAATTAACCCAAACCCAAAATCAATACCCAACCCAAATCGACTCCAAACGCGCCCTACCACCACCTCCACCAAATTAAATAAGCAAAAACCAACGGAAATTCCAAATTTTGGTGCTGCCGCGCCACCACTCCACCACCACCACTGTTACTTCAGTCGGTCGATTTAAATCCCACCACCACATCCCATTTAAACCCCCACTACATTCCAAACTTCCAATGGCTCAGCAACGCCGAATTTTACCAGAGCAAGCTTTTACCGGTGACCACTTCGCGTTTTTACGGTGACAAAATGATCAGTCGAGACTGGAATAGCTTGTGGTACTAGACTGAAGCCTATTACCACGAGGACTTAGTCAAACGGTTCTACAATACGAGGGAGTTGGAAGGGACTAGGATTTTTGTTGTGGTGGCGAAGAGGAGGAAGGAAGTGACAACTGGGTTGTTGGCTGAGATTCTAGGCATCCCGCCTAGAATCCATCTGGATGTCACCCTGCAGGAGTCCCAACATAATGGGGTAGAGCCATTGATGAACGAGATAGTTATTGGAGGGGACTACAATGCGAGATCGCATTGTGTTCGACATGAAGCTTCCTTAGGACCAACCCGGCCGGGCAGCTTTCTGTGGATTGGTCGGAACGTCCTGGGGAAGGAGAAGGTCAGCGACATCGGCCTGAACTGCCTCCATATCTTATGGATACTCCAGGAGCAGAAGTACGAGTTTTGTATCTTGGAGTTTCTGCTTAGCATGATTAGGGGAGTAGGGAGGTCTATTACCCCTCTCCCTGTGTTGATAACCAAGATCATGTTGAAGTTGAGAGCAGCTCAGGCGACTGATAGGACTTACATCACCCTACACCGTAACCCGCGCATCTATAGGGAGTGTGTCCAACGAGTTTGGAGGTTGGCTGAGGATAGAGAAGAAGAAGAAGAGGCTGGTGGAAAGGAGAATGCCGAGGAGGCTGGGGGAAATCAGAATGCCTCGGAGGATGAGGAAGATTTGACGTGTTTTGATGCGGATGCCTTGGAGAGGTGCTGGTCAGATGCAGAACGCATGGTTGTGATTCATCGTGGCATGCGTTCGCTCAACACTATCTGCGAACACCTCCGGACTCGATAGGCAACGATGCATCATAACTTCGAGGTCTGTACCCAGAGAGAGGACGAGAGGTGGGAACAGATGAGGGCCGAGCTAGAAGCTTAGCGCCAGTTCCGGGAAGAGATGCTTACACGATTCCCACCTCACGAGGACTCTCCTTTTGAGGACACACCATCGAGGCATGAGCGTCGTCGCCGAAGGACGAATGGTGCTGGCCCATCAGGAGCCCAGGAGCAGTCTCTGGACCATGTGCCCTCCGCTATCAGTACCGGAGTAGTTAGGGATAGCATCGTTTGATGTTTTTATGTTTATTTGTAGTTTCATTATTGTTATTTATTTTATTGTAAGTTTTATTTCCCTAATTTGAATTTTGTAGTGAAATGTACTCCGAATGAAAATTTTAATATAATGCGGTTATTTTTATTATGCGTGGTTGTCTCATATTGATCCCACCTTCCCAAATTGTTTGGGGGTGGTTTTATCTATTCCAGCATGATTTTTATATAACCCTCGTGTTAGAATTTATTGCGGAGTCAAGGTGAAAATATGGCCGTTTAGGCATATCCAGGAATAAGTATAAGGGGAGGATGAAATCTAGATTAAATAGGTAGATTCTATCATAAATTCAACCTAAAAGATACTAGGTTTGAATTAGAATCAAGATAATGAGTTGTTTCCGTTTTTGGTTTGAAAATTTTAGAATTTTCGAAACCGCCATAAATACTTTTGGCAACTTCGATCCGTTTTAGCAACTTAAAACCTATATAAACTTCATACATTCTACACTCACAACTCACACTACACCTAAACTCCATCACTCACCTTTCACTCCCACGATTCCCACGTTTCGCTCATTTTCCGAAGTTTCAAGAACTCCGGAAGACGGCGACAGGCGCCTCTACAGGAGGCGCACTCGCTCTGCATTCTTTTTTCGTTTTTTGTCGAGCGCGCTTTTCATTTCAAGCTGAGCGCGACCAGGCCAAACACTGGAAATTCCAACTATTCAGAGCGACTTTCGCTCTATCGAGAAGCTTTTCCGCGACTTCCATGGACGAGAAAAATTTCCAGTTTTTCTGCGGGAAGTATCCGGATCATTCGCAGCTATTCCAGGCGTAAGTTTGAGATGACATCTCCAACATTGATACCGGAACAGTCTTTCGAAGATTTGTTCCAAAGCACTACTTATGGTGCTTGGTTTCGCGAGGCAATCACATACGATGGCTAGGAGCCGCTTATGGTAAGACTGGATGCACTTTATTCTCCAACACTAGCATCTTATTTTTACGATAACTGCATTTTCTTTGAAAGACCAGATGGAGAACAAGTGTTCTCCATCAACATTGATAATGAACCAATGGAAATTACCAGGTTTTTGCTAGCATTTGGTCTTGGACTTGCTATGCCCGCTGAAATACAAGACCCATGGTGCTATTGGGTAGATAATATGTATCTCTACACTTATGAGTTTTTGCATGAGTCGTATGGGGCGGGCATTTTCGGTATCGAGGACCAAGGGGACTATAACGCCGCTTTTGGTAGCCCTGTCCATGAACATAGGAACTGTTATGTTTTGGATCATGCTAAACATTTTAGGGGAATGGCGTTTTTATTACGTGAATGATGCCACTTGCGCGTTTTCCTTGCTTTAGCCACGGACGATGTGTCATGACCTTCCCGAACCTTGATGTCTAGTTTAGCTTGATCCCATAGCCATGAGGCATAAGTTCCTTCTTATGCCCGTTCTAGTTTCCCGTATTATGCTATGTTTCTTTCCTATTTTTTGTACACGTTTCACGGATTGGATTACGGTCGACACAGTACGACCCACCAATAGTATTATTCGATTCTTCCGTGCAATGACTTGGCAAGGGTGGAGGATACAACCTCATCAGGTTGCACCCTACACCCCATCAGACCAAGTGGCTCTTAATAGGTTAGCAATAATAGATGATAAATGGCGGGAAGCCTGGCAAATTATCATGGCATGGCAGGACGCAAAGGAACCTCACTTCTTTATGGAAGAAGAGGATGAGTAAGATGATGAGTAATGCGGGGGATAAGGTAAGTTTTTAGTTTCAGTTAGTGTCTGATTATGTCCCAAGCAATTTAATTCTGTTACCCCATAATGGGTAGAACTCGTATAGAGTTGCGTCAGTTTTTATTTCCTTTATTAGTACGTTCTAACTTTGTTTTGCAGATGTTCCTGAATTTCACACGTTTCAATGGTATTTTTCCTACCTTCTTTATTTACAATGCTTTGAGGACAAAGCATGCTTCTTGTTTGGGGGCATAGAAACACGTGTAATTAAGGCATCTGTTAGGATATAGATAGAGTTAATATGCATTTGTTTTCTAGTTAAAATTTTAAAAATTCAAAAATATAAATAAATAAGTTCATGCTATACACTTAGGAATAGTGGTATTGTTTTCCTTCTCTATGCTCTTAACAATCTAGAAATCTCACGTAGCTTTTGCATAAGAATAATTTTTAGAAACATAGGTTAATATGTAGGTAATAATCTTTGCATCTATTTATAAATATATTACATGAGTATCGATGATTGTTAGCAGTAAGTTTCTAAAATCTAGGCTAGAGTACTTATTCTACAAATCCTGTGAGAATATAGCCTAAAGCCTTATATGAGCGAAACATTTGAGAAATGACACAAGGGAGAAGTAAAATCCGGATAGAGATATCACACGTCCACTTGCTTGATCACTAAACCATATCCTAAGCGAGAATTTAGGCCCTCTTTGGATCGATATAGCCAGAAATTCAAACCTATGAATTATTTTCCGCTAGTCCGCCCCTCTGAGCCTTTCTTTAGCCTTTCATAAACCACAAATCCTTTTACCCCTGTTACAAAAAAAAAATAATAATAATAATAATAATAATATTCAACCTACCCAATTAAGATAAGTCCGAGAATAGAATGCGGAAGAAAGAAGAAAGAGAAAACCCGTGTAAAACAAAAAGTTAGTTAATTGCTTGAGAAAATAAAGAAAATAAGTTTCCATCCAAAGAAAAGAAAAATAAAAATAGAAATAAAATAAAACTCAAAAAAAAAAAAGAATAAAAGGGAGTCAAAAGCAAAAGTAAAGAAAAAAGGAAAAAAAATATGGCTAAAGATGGAAACAAAGTATAGAAGCAAAAAGAAAATAACAAGGTTTTCTCTAAGTTACATAATATGAAGACTCTATTATCTCGGACTTGTCCTTTTGAATATCCATTTCCTTCCTTCTTAAACCATCTCCTAATCCCATGAACACCTAATAAAGACCTCTAGCTCAATTAGGAATAGGTTAGTGTGATAGTAAGTGGCAGATGTGTTTGATCGACTCGCTTCCTTGTTGTCATTGAGATTGTAAGGTAAAGTGTGCCCACTCAAAGACTAGAGTAAATAAACTTGAGTGGAAAAAAATCGAGTGTTGTATCTTGACTATTATTGTGAGAACCTACTTAAGGACGCTTATTCTGAGTTTCGTAAATGAACCTGCTAGGCATTTCATAGCATTACTCATTGTATATATGTTTATTGTAGATGATTGATTATTACGCATATATTAGCTTAGGTTTTTGACTTGATTACTCTATATGCATTGCTAATGAGAGGTATAGATAATTTAGAGCATGAATAAGGAAACAATAGTTTTATTTCTTAGTCGTTGTAGTATAGATGAAGTTTGTGAGTACCTTCACTAGAAAACTCTCCGCGAGGTTATAACTCATCCACTAGGGAATTCCTAGTGGTTTAAGGCCTTGTCAGATATGGTCAATGCAATCGCGACTTTCAAACGAGAGTAGTTAGAACTCCATTTTTGGTCACTTATTCTAATTTCTCATCTTTGCTTGAGGACAAGCAAAATGCTGTTTCGGGTGGTTTGATAAGAGCCCAAAACTGTAGTTTTAACCCTCTGAAATAGACATACTTTTAGACCAATTATGTGAGTAATAATTAAGAGTTAACACTGATTACGTGTTTTTATGCATTTCAGGCTTCAAAGTCCATTATGTGTAGAAATGTGCCACTTTAGCGAGATAAAGGAGCAAAGGTCGGTTACTAAGGAGTTCCGTGATTAAAGGCCAAGATTCAAGAAGACAAAGCCTTTCTAAAGCCCGGTCAAAAGCTGAAAAGTCGACACGGGAAGAAACAGCACACAAAGTCAGCAGAATTCCGAAGGCTATATCTTTGGACTCAGACCTCGGAATGGGGCCTACCTTATGTCAAAACGACCGGCTCGGAAAGAGCTTTCCAATGGTCTAAGCCATGATCCAATCAGAGGAGGAAAACTAGACGAAAAGTCTGTTGAAGCCAACTGTAGTTGAATAGGCCTTTTTGGACTGAAAGAATTGGGTTTTGGGCCTGATTCTTTGGCCCAAAACATGGCTCCAAGCCCATGCACGATTTTTGGATCTGAAAGTATAAAAACAAAAGCTTAGCTCTTTGTTAATGGTAGATAGTTAATGGTAGATAGGTTAGAGTAAAAAGTAGCCATTAAAATAGCTTCTACATCTATTTTTTACTTAATTGTTTTAATTAAGTTTAATTTCAAATCCAATTCTTGTTTTAGATTAAACTATTAGAATCATTACTCTTAATTAGTTTGATTAATAAAATAGCTAGTTGTTAAATTTCGATTCTTGTCATTTACATTTGTGTTAGATCTTATTCATTTACTACTTGTTATTCAATTCTTAGTTATTAATTAGATTTTAATTATTGTTTAATTTAGATTAGTAAATTTCAATTCTTTATATCATGTTTAGTTTAATTTTAATCGAAAATGATTGCGTAATGATTCTCGGCTAAACCTCCATTAGAGGGGGTTGAGAAGCCTTGATGAAAGCATGATTCCGACTATCGTAGAATCGTCGTAATTTCCTTTCCACTCTAGAAATGATTAGTTCACCATGAGAATGGGTTTAATTGTTCACATGCTAGTTATGAATTGGTAGGAATGCCATGTGTAATTAGGGATTAGGAAGAAACAATTGTTCTGCGAAGCAGTTCAATTCGGATTACGACGATTCATCGTTAATAGGATTAAGTCGAGTTAAGGTGGAATCAATCCCCCCTCTAACTCCTTATCATTGAATCAACGTAGCATTCCCTTAGTTATTTTGATAGTTGACTAGTGCATCTTGTGGGTAGTTGCATCGTAGTCTAGTTGCCTTTTCGTAAATCTCTCATTAGACCTTAAGTAGAGTAATTACACGTGATAACAAGCATGCGGAAGGACTAGGAGTGGAGCGAACTTCCTACTCCACTATATCTCATAGGATTGAGAGTAGAAATCTTTGATAAGCATATAGGATCATAAATTAGTTTAGTTTACTTACGTTATGAGTTTCATCGTTCATTTCGTAGGAATACTCACCACTATATCATTTATCAGGCGACTAGCGGAAAATATACTTAGGTCGGAATTTCTAGCTATATCGATCCAAAAAGGGCCTACATTCTCTCTTAGGACATGGTATAGTGGTCAAGCAAGTGGACGTGTGATTTCTCTATTCGGAATATACTTCTCCCTTGTGTCATTTCTCAAATGTTTCACTCATATAAGGCTTTAGGCTATATTCTCACAGGATTTGTAGAATAAGTACTCTAGCCTAGATTTTAAACTTCTTGCCAAACAATCATAGATACTCATGTAATATATTTATAGATAGATGCAAAGATTATTACCTACATATTAACCTAAGTTTCTAAAACTATTCTAATGCAAAAGCTATTGAGACTTCTAGATTATCAAGAGCATAGAGAAAGAAACAATACCAATATTCCTAAGTGTATAGCATAAACTTTTTATTTTTATTTTATTTTTTTTAAGACAAATAATACGTAATATACAACCTAATATGTGCTTAATATTTACATCGTGTTTCTATACCACCCCTAAACAATTTGGGAGAAGGGGGTTCATGAAACAATTCAATAGCACAATTAAATTATGTAACTAACTAATTTTTATAATTTTTAACATTTTATAAATAAAAGTGCATAATTTACATCCTAAAAGTGTCTAATTTTTGCAAATGTTTCTATCCCACCAACCACACCTGACACAATGGCTGAAGAAAGAGAGACTCCTCTCTCCGACTTTTACAAACCTTGAGCGATAGCCCTAAATCTTGCATCGTTCTAGCAGACCCAGTGGGGGATTTCCGCATCCCCCCAAATATATTTAATTTGTTACCCGTTTTTCATGGTAACCTTATCAGCACATGAAAAACCTTATCAGCACATGCGTAGGATTGAACAAGTCCTTACAACATTCCACCATCCTATGGTTGGTGCGGAACAAATTAAATTGAGGGTATTCCCTTTCACCTTAGCTGATAAGGCAGCGTCTTGGTTAATTGCCCAAGCGCCTAATTCTGTGGACTCGTGGGCCAAACTTGTTCAGCTGTTTATGAAACATTTTACCCACCCTTAAGACGGAAGAAATGCTTTCCAAGATTCACTTCTTCGTGAGAATCCTCATGAATCATTTTCAGAGGCTTGGAATCGTTTCACCCGATCTCCTTATAGAGTGTCCACACCATCACCTAGCAAAAGACACGTTAGTTCATGCCTTTTCAAAGGACTTCTACACCACCATAAAGAAGTCCTAGACATAATGAATGGGGTAGTTTCCTAAGTAAAGGAGCCTCGAGAGGCATATAAATTTTTGGAAGATCGGACTAAAGCGTAATAATAATTGGGGGTAGTGACGATTACTCCCTCCGCTAGTTCTTCTTCAACAGTTAAGGCTACCAAGTATGTTTGAGGTTAAATCGGATCCCGAGCTTAAAACTCTAATTGAATCCCTCACAAAAAGGTAGAGGCCATTTCAGTACAACAAAAGTCTATCCCGTAATGAATGTAAATTCAAATCCATGTAGTTTCTTTGGAGTCCCGAGCATCCCGACTCCCAATCGCATTAATCGGAGTAGCAAAACTTGAGTGGAAAAATCGAGTGATTTTTGTCTTGACTTTTATGTGAGAACCTACTTAAGGACGCTTATTCCAAAGTTTGAAACGGACTGTTATCGCATTTCATAGCATTACTCATTGTATATATGTTTATTCGTAGATGATTGATTATTATGCATATATTAGCTTAGGTTTCGACATGATTATTCTGTATTCATTGCTAGTAAGATGTATAGATAATTGAGACATAAATAAGGAAACAATAGTTTTCTTTCTTAGTCGTTGTAGTATAAATGAAGTTTGAGAGTACCTTCACTAGAAAACTCTCACTAGGCTATAACTCGTCCACTAGGGAATTCCTAGTGGTTTAAGGCCTTGTTGCATATGGTCAATGCAATCGCACTCAGCGAAACGAGAGTAGATAGAACTCCATTTTTGGTCACTTATTCTAATTTCTCATCTTTGCTTGAAGACAAGCAAAATGCTGTTTGGGGGTGGTTTGATAAGAGCCCAAAACTGTAGTTTTAACCCTGTAACAGTCATACTTTTAGACCAATTATGTGAGTAATAATTAAGAGTTAACACCGACACGTGTTTTATGCATTTCAGGCTTCAAAGTCCATTATGTGCAGAAATGTGCCACTTTAGCGAGATAAAGGAGCAAAGGTCGGTTACTAAGGAGTTCCGTGATTAAAGGCCAAGATTCAAGAAGACAAAGCCTTTCTAAAGCCCGGTCAAAGATGAAAAGTCAAAGTCAACGCGGGCAGAAACAGCACACAAAGTCAGCAGAACTTCCGAAGACCGTATCTTTGGACTCAGACCTCGGAATGGGGCCTACCTTATGTCAAAACGACCGGCTCGGAAAGAGCTTTCTAATGGTCTAAGCCTTGATCCAATCAGAAGAGTAAAAGTGGATGAAAAGTCTGTTTAAGCCAACTGCAGCTGAAAAGGCCTTTTTGGACTGAAAGAATTGGGTTTTGGGCCTGATTCTCTAGCCCAAAACATGGCTCCAAGCCCATGCACGATTTTTGGATCTGAACATATAAAAACTAAAGCTTAACTCTTTGTTAATGGTAGATAGTTAGACCTAGATTAGAAATTAGATTAGTAGCCTCCATTAATTAGTTTTATATCTCAGTTTTAGAATTTCATTCCCTGTTTTAGATTAAAACTTTAAATCAGTGTTCTTTATTGATTAGATAAATAAAATAGTTATTCTTGTCAATTTAGATTTTTGTCATTTACAATTTATTAGATCTAATTTCAATTCTTGTTATCATTCAATTCTTAGTTATTAATTAGATTTCGATTATTGTTTAGTTAAATTTCATAAAGTTAGAATCTTTGTAATATGTTGTATTCAATTTCAATGGGAAATGATGGTTTGATGAATCAAGGCTAAAACCTCCATTAGAGGGGTTGATGAAGCCTTGATGAAAACTTAGTTGTATAATGTAGAAGCGTTGTAGAGTCTATTCCATTCTAGAAGGTCGTGTTTTGCCATGAGAATGGGTGGACGACCTCACATGCTAGTTATAATTGGTAGAAATGTCATGTTAATTAGGGATTAGAACGAGCAATTCTTACCGTAAGAACGTAAGAATTGGATTACAACAGATCTATTCTAGGTGATTAAGTTGGATTCGAGGTGGATTCAATTCCCTACAATTCTTTATCTAGATTCAAGAACATTAGTATTTCCATATATTTCGTAGTGACATTCAACATATTGCTTTTCATATTGCATGGTAGTATAATTCCCCTTCGTAAAGCTCTCATTAGACTTAAGACCGATTAGTTAACTATGAAATCATTCCATGCTAGAGAACTAGGAGTGGAACGAATTTGTTACTCCACTTTATTTCGATAGAATTGAGAGTAGAAACTTTGATAAACATATAGGCACATAAATAGTTTTAGTTTACTTACGTTTTGAGTTCATCGTTCATTTCGTAGGTAAACTATTTCATTTTTTGTTTATCAATCACAAAAGAGTCAAACTCAGAAACTGCATGTACACACCACAAACAACCAGTACTTTCCTTCTTAGTACAATAAATTGTAACTTTCCCCGGATCATTCTTTGAAAATTGATATTTGTACCCAGTCTCAATAGAATACTGCAATACTTTAAGACGGAAATCATTAACATCAACAAATGTTTGACTAACATGTTTGAGATTAAAAGCCCATAATCTACTCCTCAATTATTTAATAGGCACTATTTCACTACCAGTCTCACTACCAGAAGCACAAGAGCTACCATAAAAATTAGAAGAATTATCACCAGATGTACTACTCTCACCTACTCCATAATCAAGTTTCAAAGAGACATCAATGTTAACTGTAGAAAAGCCCTTTGCAAAGCTGTAGCACGCTAAAGATTGAAGCTCTACATCATTTTCTATAACAAATGACTTTCCATCGTGAGTGAAAAAAATATCAAAGCATGATGGATTTAACTCGGTCCAATTTGTTGAAATCTCATTTCTGAAATTGATAATGGAAGAAGACAGACCAATACGACTTGCGAGAGTCAAATTTTTGTAGGATATAACTCCAAGAACAGTAAAATCCATCGTACAACACAAAATTTCTTTCACTCGAGTTAAATCACGATATGAGAAATCACCATCGCCAATTTCTTTCCAAATTAAAGATGATAAAAACCTAAATTGAGAAAGAAATAGACGGAGTAACAAATTTCATATAAAAAGGGTATATACGGTATTTTGAAAAAGAAAATAAGGTGTGGCTAGTTTTTTCTCATAACTTACTGAAAATAAAACCTTTATTTCACAATTTTAAAAATCGGATGGGTTTTAGACGTAATTCATAAAGTCAACGGGTTTTTGACTACTAAAGACCGGAATGAAGGTTTTGAACCTAGTTTTATGTAAAGAAACATGCTCCGATGGAATGGAATTGTGCCATAATGTTAGATGAGGGGTCATAAAGGAGGACCAAGATGAAGAGAAGAGACAGGTATAAAAAGGTAGCGTTTAGGGATTAAAGGTGGCTTCTTCTCCATGAGGGAGGATGCCCAAGAGAGGGAGGGTGGCCAAGAGAGGGAAAGAAAGAGGGAGAAAACTGAGAAGGGAGATAGAGAGTGAACTACGAGGCGACTTGATCCCTCAGCAAGGGGTACGTAGGAAATCTCATATTGGTTCAGCTGAGCCACGAAAACCTGAGTACAGTACGCAAGTTCTCCATTATGTCCATTCATATGAATTCACCACCATGTGAGGGTGTTTGTTAGTATAGTCATAATATTTTTCTCGAGTTTCTTACAAAAAAATTCCTATAGAATATATATTCCTTAATCTAGCACTGTAGAGAAAAAAAGAGTTTTTTTTTTCTTTCTCTTATGTATGCACGGACAAAGGCCAGCTCCTCTTTTGGCAAATGATCGGGTTGTTAGCACAAGATACACTCGACTTTTGTTCGGCCAAAGATAGCGCGCCACCATATTTCAACACAACTTCAACTATTTTCGGAAACAGTATAAATATAAAGTTTTTTCTGTAAAAACATAACCTAACCAAAAGAAAGAAAGAGAGAGATTGTAAGAAGGAAATTCTTAGTGAGTTGAGTGTTCATTCTTTGTGAGTGAATCGAGAGCTCTTGTAATCTGTTACTCTGGACATCTAGTAAGACTTGGAACTCGCTAGTGTGGACATAGGCAAATTGCCGAACCACGATATATTCTTGTCTTGTGGTTGGTTCTCTTTTGTATTATTATATTTACTTCATATGCTTGTTAAATTGTTAATGAGAAGCGTTGGGATAGTACTTGGAGGGTGTTGAAATCTTGTCTAGATAGAAGGATCAATCTTTGTGTAGGGTTAATCTATTTGTAGTGGATAACGTTGTTTCTGTATTAATTTATTCACAACAATTGGTATTAGAGCGGGGTATACAACCTAGGATTTTGAGTTTTGGTGAAGAACCATAGTGCTCAAAATTTGCGTAGACAAGGTGTTCAATAAAATTTTTGAGTGAGATATTTTTTTGGGTTATTGTGTGTGACTTGAAAAAAGGCTCCCAAGATGTCAAATGCTAGATTTGAAGTAGAGAAGTTTGATAAAGAAGCAAAAAAAAGTCGGCGAGGGTGATGTCGAATGAGATGACTTCCACAAGCAAGTGGAAGGGTAGTTTGAAGAAGCCTTTAAAACATGTACGGTGCTACAATTGCAAGGAAAAGGGGCATTATCTATGTGATTGCCCTAGCCTAAAAAAAAGTAACAAGATGAGTGGTAAGTTTGAGAATGAGGATGTTAGTGAAGCAAGTCTTGCTTCCAGCTTCAATGGGGATGATGTAAATCTTTTAGTGTCTACACAAGACGACCACATGAATGAAAAGTGGATTCTTGATTCCGGGTGTTCCTACCACATGTGTCCAAATAGGAAGTTGTTTGCTACCTATGAGAACTTGAGTAGAGGTTCCGTTTTGATGGGTAATGATGTTGCTTGTAAGATGGTGGAAATAGGAACTATATGGGTCAAGATGCATGATGGTATAGTGAGGACTTTAACCGATATGAGACATGTTCTTGAGCTAAAGAAGAATCTTATTTCTCTTAGTACTTGGATTCCAAAGGCCACAAGTTTATGGAAAATGGTGGAGTCCTAAAAATCCTTAGTGGCTCTTTGGTCATTATGAAGGGTCAAAGACATGGAAATTTGTATACTTTGTTGGGTAGTACAGTGATAGGCGATGTAGCAGTGGGTACATGTGGTGATGATTCTGAGTGCACAAAATTGTGGTATATGCGCCTTGGGCATATGAGCCAAAAGGGATTGTCTGAGTTGTGCAAGTGAGGGCTACTGAAAGACTTGGAGAAACCAAGTATGGAATTCTATGAGCATTGTGTCTATGGCAAGCAGTGTAAAGTCAAGTTAAGTCAAGCAAGCACAAGACGAGAGGCATCCTGGATTATATGCATACGGATGTTTGGGGACTCTCTAGAGTGGCTTCTAAGGGAGGTAACCATTATCGTGTCTCTTTCATCAATGATTATACACGATATGTGTGGGTATATAGCTTGAAGTCCAAGGATGAAGTTTTTGAGACATTTAAAAAGTGGAACGCAACGGTTGAGAAACGCACAGGTAGGAAGGTGAAGACTCTACGGTCTGACAATGGTACTGAGTATACCTATGGGCCTTTCCAAGAGTTTTGTGCGCAACAGAGAATTACTAGATACTAGATAGTGAGGGGCACGCCACAGCAGAATGGGTTAGCAGAAAGAATGAATCGCACGTTGCTTGAGGAAATTAGGTGTTTGCTTTCTAATGCCAATCTTGGCAAAGAGTTCTGGGCAGATGTAGTGGTCATGGCGTGTTACTTGTATAATATAGATCACCAGTTCCGTCGATAGACTGCAAAACACCTTATGAGGTGTGGACAGGGAAACCAGCTGATTATGATACTTTGTGCGTGTTTAGATCTAGTGCTTACTACCATATGAAGGATATTAAGCTTGATCCTAAAGCTAAGAAAGCTATATTCTTGGGCTATGCAAAGGGAGAAAAGGGATACGGATTGTGGTGTCTTGAGAACCACAAGTTCCTAGTCAGCAGTGAGGTTACCTTTGATGAGACTTCGGTGCTATATTTTAGCAGGCCGAAGAAGGCTGGAAATAGTGGTGTTTATATAAAATCTCAAGTGATTGAGATGGAAGTGTCAGAGGATGCTATAGAGAGTGAGGTTCTTAATGAAAGAACTATTTAACAAGAAGTTGAGGTACAACAACCTGAGCAGCAAGCTTTGGCTAGATCAAAGCCAAAGAGAAGTGTGAAACAAGTTACGAAGTATGAGCATGATAAGCTAGTGAAGCATTATAGTCAACCGGACTCGGTTGCCTATGTACTGAATATCGAGGGTGATGAACCAAATGACTTCGAATAAGTTGTTAGAGATGGCCATTGCAAAGATTGGTTAGTGGATATGCATGAAATGGTGGAGGCTCGTGACAAGTTTTGTACTTGAGAATTTGTTTAATTGCCTACGGGCAAAAAGGTTTTAGGTTGTAGAAGGTTCTCTATGGAGTTGAGTTCCAACATTGGTTGGAGGTATTCCACAAATGGTGGAGGCTCATGCATTGTTGATTGATGCCTTTTGTAGGCATGGCCCTTCGTGGGCATGATTGCTCTTTGTGAGCATGACTTTATGTGAAGACAGCTCTTTGTGGGCATGACGTGCTCTTCATGGGCATGACTCTTTATGAGTGGCTCTTCGCGGGCATAACCCTTTGTGGGCATGGCCCTTCGGGGCAGTTGACGGCGAGTTTCGGGACTAGTGCTTTCTTGCTAAATGTGTTCAGCTCGGTTTTATGTGTTAAAACCTCACCGAGGTGGAGAATGTAGAGAAAAAAAGAGTTTTTTTTTTTTCTTTCTTTTGTGTAAGGCGGCTACCAAGACTTATGTATGCTGAACAAGGGCACTTCCACGCCCTTCTTTGCAAACGATCTGAACAAGGGCAACTTTTTTGCTCGGCCTCTCATATTTGGCAAGCGAAACATTATTGTTAAAGCCACGCTAAAAATTTAACCTAACCAAAAGAAAGGCGCCATAATTTAAAACAACGATTTGATGAGTTTTGGAAACATTATAAATATAATTTGTTTTTCGACATCTAAAATTTAACCTAACCAAAGACAAAAGAACGACATAATTGTAAAACAAAAATTCTTTTTGAGTATTATATTTCATTCTTTGTAAATTGTTAATGAGAAATTGGGATAGTCTTGTAATTTGTTGTTTAGAGAGACATCTAGTAGAATTAAAAGCTTAGGAACGTTGTTTCGCATTAATTTATTCACAACAAGCACAAATTAGAACCAAAATATATTTTTGTCTTGTGGTTGGATTCTCGTTTTTTAAAATACGAACTAAAAAATTATTATATATTTACGAAAGTTATACTCTCATTTGTTAAATTGTTCAAATGGAATCAGAAGTCCATAGGGATTAAAAAGTCGGTACTTGGAGGGTGTTAAGTCTTGTTTAGAGAGAATGATCAATTCTTGTGTAGAATTAATCTATTTGTAGTCAATAACGTTATTTCTGCATTAATTTATTCACAACAAGCACCAAATTCGGTTTCCAGTCAAAATGGTCGGTACAAAATTCAACTCCAATGTGCAGCTTCAGCTCATTGATTCTCGTTTTACCATTAAAATACGAACTAAAAAAAATGAAAGTTGATAGTCTCATTTACGAAAGTTGATACTCTCATTTGTAATATTTCATTCAAATGGAATCATCCTTTGAAGTCCATAGAGCAGGCTATTTAAAAGTCGTGCACTCAACACTCAACTGTGAAAGTCTCGATATAGCTTGCGTTGCTAGAAGGCAACATCAAATATTATCTTCAAATCTGGCAGTTGGAATGAAAGGAAAATTGTGGCTATATGCCTACATTAATCTTTTATTTTAAGGGTTAACTAATATTATCCCCACTAAATGAGTTAATTAGGATTCCCTCTTTAGATGGAAAATTAGGTTTCTCTTCTCCAATACACCAAAAAAAAAAAGTCAAAATGAGTTGAACATATTTTTCTTTTCGTGTATTTAGAGGGAAATCCTAATTTCTTATCTAGTGGGAGAATTCTAATTGGCTCATCTAGAGAGTAATACTACTTAATCCTTATTTTAATCAGTTTCTTTTGTTGAAATTTGATGGCAGGACCTCCTACCAAGGCAAACATAGCCCTCAGATTGAATTACATGACAGACGCCAAAACTCTGCACACAATTCAATTCCTTCGAACTAAACTAGACAGCCAACTACTTGTTCCTTTTAGTAATTAGACACGGAGCCACTCAACAACCTGCCAAGAACAGAGCCCAACATACCCTTGATTGAACATAGCCACCAAACCAGTTTTTGCTATATTTCCAAGTATACAAACTGGAGCTATAACGTTTTTAAATCCCAATTTTAATACAGGATGTAAAGGATGATTTTAAGCATATTTTCAACTAGTTCTTTTTGAGAAATGTTGTTAAGTGGTCAACTGTGTTCACGATCCCAACATGTTACAGTGGGCGTTGTAGTGCAAAACTCTGCACACAACTTCAAATCCTTCCAATGAAACAAGACAGATCCAGTACTCCAGTAGTCTTTTCCTTTGGCAACGATGCCACATTACAAGTCCATTGTTAGTTTGTTACATGTACTGATGTACGCAATTCATGGCTTCAAGTTGGTTGTATACTCGTATTGCACCGGTCTTGATCAGTCTACCTTAAATGGAAGTTGAAAGGGATTTAAAATTGAGCTCCTCTATGGACGTGCCTAACTAAGTACTGAATGCGAGTGGTCAAGGACAAGGCAGAAAATCTCGACCTCGTTCGATATCTCGGACCCCCCAAAAACCGAGATGAACTGTCAGAGATGTCTCATTTCTTGGTATAAACTGTCGGAAATCTCAGGTATATAAAAAATCTCCCAAATTTGGTTAAAAAGTGGTCAACAAATCAAATGAGATATATCGTATATCTTTGAAATTTGGTTAAAAAGTGGTCAACAAGTCAAACGAGATATCTCGTTGATCTCGTCGAGATCAAAATTCATCTCGGAAATTGCGAAATATATCAGAAAAAAATATTTTG
Organism: Coptis chinensis; assembly: GCF_015680905.1. Taxonomy (NCBI): domain Eukaryota; kingdom Viridiplantae; phylum Streptophyta; class Magnoliopsida; order Ranunculales; family Ranunculaceae; genus Coptis; species Coptis chinensis. Next base: position 47,635,556 of record NC_141456.1, read on the forward strand.
AATATTCAGTTGAGATATCTCGATCTCACTCTTCAAATACCGAGATATCTCGTTGAGATCTCAAAAATCTCATCGAGATTTTCTGCCTTCAAGGAGACAGACTCTGTTGGGTTTTGCCTGCACAGATTCGAATGTTGACGAGTTCTGATCCATTGTCAAAATATAGAAAAGAAAAAAAGGGTACAATTTGGTTGCTCCAATTATGTCGCAGCTGCCCTAATTTTATTATTTCTTCGAAACTTCAAAAGTGATACTTCTATTTGCAGCTACAAGAATGCTGCATAATCAGTTAAAAAGGTGCCCAGCATTAATCTACGAATACAGTTAGGCAATAGTACCATACTTCCATGTAAGTACCTCATTTCAGTAGTCTTGCGTTTCTCGGAACTACAGGAACCATGGAAAAGAGTACGTTCCTTGGCAACTCTGGCACAAAGGTGCACAGTCGTCATCTCTCTAGTCAAAACACAGAGATGGTCACTCCAAGTTGCAAACACTCCAAGTTGCAAACATAACAATAGCTACCTCTCTCTTCTCAAGATGATTATACAACCTCGACTTCTAAAAGTTACACCTAACATCAAGGATTAGGTCGTTAAGAGCAAGCACTACTCGTTCCAAGAAAAAGGAAAAGATCTTTTCATCTATGCTTTCTAAATTCAACTACTCCTAAATACTTCCTCCACCCCGAATAGGCTGCAAAGACATTAGGACTAATCTAACTATACAAAATTTCAACAACCAAGAATAACTTATCAATTGGTATCTTAACCTCAATCACCTGTTCCCCACAAACTCTATCCACGCTGGAATCGTTACATGAACTTTTGAAGCAGATGACTCCCGCACTACTCCCGCACTTGGAATTAATTATAAACACAAGTCAAAACATCAAAAACAAAATAGAACAGAATTTGATAAATAAAAGAAAGAATAGTCACACTAAACACACGATACACAAAACCCACAGATCAGACAAGCTCTTACAATATATATAAGACTGACCTAAACTGCACCATCTGAGACTGGGTCATAGTTTCAATCTAACAGATCCGGAGCTAGTGCAATAAGCCGACTACCACTTTTTTACCTGCTACTGTTAACACTTTTTAAGTTTTCAAATTTTCTAATTAAGTCTCTATATGCCGTCCAAAATGGACACAAATATTAGGCTGCAATGTTAACAGTATCAATCAAAATATCTTGATAATAACAATAATCAATAATAATAATAATAAGAAGAAGAATGCCAAGTTACAAACAACCATCTCAAGCAGCAGACTCAACCTCAAGCTCAGCCTTGAACATCCTCTCTTGAGGCGAGACAAGTGCTTTAAGCAGATACGTGACAAAAATAGAAAAGCAGAGGCAATCAGTCTGAATCAAAATACCATGTGAGTGTAGCACTTTGCTCATTGAGTGCGGGTATAAACACACTGAATTTCTAGTTAAATCTCTAATTTAGCATAAAAATTTAACTCGACAAAATGCCCCAATAGTGACCATATCAACGCTAAACTAAAGAACAACGACAAAAATTGTAATGAACAAAAGGAAGATCAATAAAATGAGGCTACGTGAAACACTACTTAATCAGTGAAAAAGCTTACAGATGGTCTCACAATACAACGCTAAATTAAGGAAAATTAGCTAGAAAGGTAGATTGACTCAATTTTCAAACACTTTTCTCGATATATAAATTGGTGAAACCAGTTGCAACTTTAGAGGAGAGAGGGGGCGCAAGGGTGGGGGGGATTTCTTCCGAATAGAAGCCAGAAAAGGGCCTCTGCCTTGGAATATGAGATTTCTCATATCCAAATTGTATTTGAAAACCTTACATCATGGCTTGTGGATCTTAAAGCCAAATACTCTTGGAACATAGCTTTGTGATGGCTTCTGTGGCTTGAGGTGTCCATAGCTCATCAAAAACAGGTGAGGAAATGTGGTTCCAAAATAAGCTCCATCAATATCTAATATAGTTAAAGAAAGACTCCATGTCAAAAAAAAGTAAAAAGAAATGTAAAGCACAATAGAAAAGGAGCAGTATAGTGGCAACAAAATGGAATGTAAAAAGTAGAACGAGCATCCTACCAAAAAAAAAATGGAATGTAAAAAGTAGGATGAGCATCCTACTTAGACTTACGAAAACAAGAGCAGAAGAAAAGGAAAAAAATACAAAAAACATTGAGGATCAAGCACATGGTATCTTGCAGTATGAAACGGACCTATTGCACAGGACTAACAATTCATTGATACCATTAGAAAAAACAACAAGGCATCTGAAACACTGACATTTCCCAGGAAAGAAAGCTAGCCGTAAGATAAGCCAAAACGAAATAACCCTAAGAGTACAGAGTGGACGTATCCTAAAGTGTTAGCCGCATAGACAGAGCCGACTGCATAACAACATTTAAAAAAATAAAAAGTTGGAACTATTGTGCAGTGAACGACCACAGAAATACAGCATCTGATCGATTTTAGCCATTTATCTTCCTAGTAAACAATGACAATGAACCCCTGCACAGTGATTTAGAAGATATAATCATCTATTTTCATTTAAGGACAATGTTCATGGCACTAAGGATTTCTCATCATCTTGTCCACCAGAGGGCTGTCAATGACACCCATCCCTTGATGTCAGGTCCTGTGATCCAAACCAAAACAATCAGCACCGATCTTGAGTTTCTTTTGCTAATTACCACAAGTTAGATAGTAGAATGTGAAATGTCCCAACCAGTATGCAAGATGAGGATATAATATTCTCATTTGTTCATGCACACACATGCATATAGACACCCCCTCACACATCATAAACTGTAAAAAGGATATCGGACCGATTAAAGATTGGTCCAGACAGTTTAGGTTCATTATCGAACCAAATGCTCACTAAAGTATTGTTAGAAATCTCATACAACAAAAGATTGGAGAATGTGCAATTCCCAACCCGTATGCAAGATGAGGATATCATATTTTTCATTTGTTCATGCAGACACATGAAAGTAGAGTCCCCCCCTTCTCCCCCCCCCACCCCCGACACCAAAACAAAGAAACAACAACAAAAAATTACAGTAGCATATGAAAGCATTTTACCAAAGGTGAATGTTTGAAGCATAGACAATGCATGATCTTGCTAAAAAAGTTTAACCAACGCATGCATGGCATGTTAAGAGTAATAAATACAGGGTAATGTCTCTTTCGAAAATAAAAGGTGAAGGATACTGCCTTGGTACTTAGATCGTGGGTAATATATATCTTCACATTTGGGGCAGTAGATTTTCACTGTACTTGACCGAGGAATGTCTGATTGGCCAACTGGAAGACAAGGTTGCCCACAGCAGTAAACTCTTGGGCATCTGCCAAAATCATAGTTCTTGTACTTGTCCAACTGTAAAAGTTCCAACAACACCAATAATAAGGATGCAGGTCTATTCCAAATCGTCTTGAAAAGAACACTAAAAGTAAATACTTTAAAGAAACTCACCATTGCAGCCATTCCTTTGCTGGTTAATATGTATCTCACATGAATCAGACCATAAAGCATCTCTGCCGCTGATTCAACCAACTCATTCTGTTCCTCAGTAAACATGTCTCCTAAGCAAGACCAATAAAAAACAAATCGCTTAGCACCAAAAAAAAGCAAGGATAAGAGTACCATAGTACAACAGAAACTTGCATGTTAGTGAAAAAGGTTGCATGTTAGTCTGAAAAGCTTGAAAGCAATGATATTGCAGTCAGTATAATTCATCTTAGAAAAGATATACTAAAGCAATGACAGATCAGACTGCAAAGTGCATTGCCATTTCTTTAAATAACGGTTCCTCATAGGAGTAAAAACAGTGCAACAGAGAGCATATTGGGAAGAAGAATCCACGCATGTACTAAGAGGAATAAAAAAAGGGGGTGGGGTGGGGCAAAGGCATGAAGGAAGATAATAAACATATTCATCCTACCAAGGGAACACAATGTGTTCTAACAACTGTACACATACCTCCAACAAGCCCTCGAAATTTAAGGAACCCCCTCCCCTCCAAAAGTCCACAAACATAGGAAAGTGGACTGTGGCACTACCCAAAAAATAAAAGCTATAGTCGTATTCAGAAGCCACCTTCTTAAGGTTATCAACTTCATCCCCAAGGCTCTAAGATTTCTATCCACATGAGCCCCATTTAAATCTCTAAATATCATATCCCCTCTGCACAAAATCATCCTGCAGGAGAGAGAGAGAGAGACAAAGGGAGAGTGAGAGTGTATGTGTGATTGTGTGTGTGAGAGAGAGACGCCTACAGAACACCAAACTCGGCAGTGTACTTTATACAAGTACTGTGAAACATTCCGTACTCTACTACTCTTACAATTCTTGCCCTAATGACTACTTCCCCCAACTAAATAACAAAGACTCTTCAAAACCATGAAGAAATGTTTTGTGGATAATAATTCATAACTAACGTGATCAACAAAAATACGTACAGATTTCTAATCAAAATATAATGGCATAAAACTTTCGAAAGTCACTTCAACATTAACGTTAATTCCATAATCACAGATTAGTTATATAACTCAGAACTAACACTTACCATGTGATGATTCTACATCCAAGATTAAGTCAAGGGCATAATCATAATAAGGAACTTGACTGCTCAACCCACAAAGGTTAAAATCATCCTGAATGTATTCGTCGTCAACTTCACAGAAAAACTCATTTCCTCGAAGATTGCAAAACCATGAGATCCAAGATGTGTCATCCCCATCTGATCCACTATTATCTGAGTCTTCACTTTCAGATTCAGATTCGTCTGCAGTAAATGCAATTAGGATCATCATCACAAAATCAAAGTAAAAACACCCACTTACAACTAAGAAAAAAGAACAGCACCATGATATGGTGCATGTTTAAACCCATAAGATTGTTTAGTACTTGAACATAACTTATTTCCATGAATTACAAAGCAACCGATTAGTAAAAGTAACAAAACTGAATTTCAAGAAAAAATAAAAAGGAAATTAAATTTTATAAAACTGACAATTTGTTAGGTAGGGTCAAAAGAAAAGGCAACGGGCTTATTTTAAAGTTACAGAATAGGCAAACAAACCACAGCGTGATATATAATTAGGTAGATAACTTAAAAGCTACAATTATGATGAAAAAATCGTGATAGGTCCAATGACTTATTACTCAGTATGTGATACATTAGGATGAAATGTTAAAAAATAAAGTCGTAGTACAAAACTAACATCTTAATCCAAACGTTCAACCATAACTGGTGTTCATGCAACACTTAATAAAACACAAGTTATTTTATTACTGTGAGCATCTTTGAAATCAGCTTAAAGCATCTTAGACTTTCCAAAATACTTTGTACCCTTACATTCCTCCTACCTAGGAATATTATGGTCTAATGGTCTATAGTGTACATGGTAACCTTTCATCCGATCCCCTTAATCATCTCTTGAAACAACAACAATTTATCGTACATGCTAAGGAGAAAATCACGTTGTAGTAAAATCATATAAAACCTAAACCCTGATAAAAAAAACTTTACACGAAAATGGTAAAAAAAAACTGTATTCTAGCTTTAATTATCGAAAAAACCAGGTTAGTCTTCAAATTATCAGTAAGGACAGATGGGCATGTTTTGATAAGGACAAGTATGCACAGACCTCTGTGCATACCCCAAGCAGTATGCCCAAACGTCTGTGCATACCCCTAGTAGTATGAACATACTGCATTTTCTCAAAATTATTATTTTTTGACAACTTTCCCTGTTAGATTAAGATGTATTTTTATGTTTTTCAACCTTGTCCTTTTCAGTAATCTCAAAATAAAGGTGTTTTTTCTAGTATTTTCAAACTGAAAAATGTCTTTTACGATTTTTTTCCCCAAAACTTTAATTAGTACCTTCCACTGTTGGTCCTAACAAAACAGAGAATAGAGCAGCTATGACAGACAAATTATTACACATCTACTTCAATCTTTAAAACAACAAACAAACCACAACGTGGTATGAAAATCACATTGATGGCCAAAAGCAATATGACAGACACATTACGATATACACAGTCATACGTCATCAAATAAGAGAACTAAGAGTTTAGTAGGAGATAAACACATCGACTCATGACTTTGGTATGGTAGGTCTCCATGTAGGAAATAAATAACTCTTGCTTTCCTCCTTAGATATTATAAGATTGACGATGGTGCTAGCAGGTTTTGATGTAAATCCACAAACTTTACAAACCAAAAAATATATGCCACCACCAAAAAAAATCTCAAGTCTCTGCCTGTCACAGCCTCACACGCTTTTAAACACATCGTGTGTAAGCGTGTTCTATCAAGAGCTCTATGCCTATGGGCTATACTGCACATGTTGAGACAATCTTAATTGACTCTCTTAGTTTTACGTTGGAACTACTACAACATCAAATTTGCAGGCTTTATGTTATGAGTTATGTTCTTATCTCCCATTTAAAGATTTGCTGCAGATGATCGGCTTAAAGATGTGCAGTTGTGCTGTGTCTGATCCTCAAAATCTGGGGATTGGTCAAGAGATAATCTTAGCTTGAATAGTTCTTCCAAGATGAGATGGATCATGCATCTCAATCCAAGTGGAAAGGGCAGTACAGTAAGTTCTAAGAATGTCCACAATGCTCAGAAAGGCCCCTTGAGATTCGAGACAATGCTATCTACCCTATTTGGCTTAAAACAAAAGACTTCATAGAAATAACAATGGCTCGGAAATGATATTTTTTTACTATCATGGTGAATAGTGAAGCGGAATGATGGGTTTAAAGGCTGAACCAGAAAATTATACTGTTATTAATATGTTGCTTCACAACAGGTAGCATCATTGCAGTGTTCCAAGTGAACCTACATTCACAGCAAAGAACTGGCACCCAATAACTACTCAACGATCAGACGTAGCTTTAAAAGCCTTCACTAAAACTGGTGGGAGTGGATAATGTAGTGACCATCTTCTAATCTATAGTCAGTAATGTATATGTCCTACATCTTCAACACAACTACACTAACCAATAATATTAACTAACACATATACAAAATATATGACATCAAATTAGAAAATACAAGACAAAAAAAAAAAAATGAAAACAAAAAAAAGAAACAATACCATCAGACTGCTGCTGCTGCTTGTTCTTAGAAGAGTTGTTGTTATTATTGTTTCTAGAATCACGATGATGATTATCCGATGGTGGTGGAATAGGTTTAACATTCGAAGTAGAAGGAGCAGTAGCTCTTTCTTTATCTTTATTGTTATTATTCCCATTCAATAATAAACCAACCCCTCTCGTTGTTGATGAAGATGATTTCTCTAGTTGTTTATCTAATGCTTCATTAATTATCCTCTTTCTATCTCCCATTTCTGTTTTCGATCCAACCCCACCTCCTCTTTCTTTATACATGTTTATAAAAATCTTTCCTTTGTTACAATTTTAAGGAAACTGTTGGTCAATTTTCCAGATTTTCAAACTAGGGTTTGGTTTTGTGAGAAGAGAGAAAGGGAAAAAAAAATTATTTTCTTTCTCTCTCTCTCTAATTTTTATTTTTTATGTTTTGTGGATTTGGCTCGTTTTTAGTGAAGCCGGGTGAGAATGGGGAGGGGTGGTGCCCTTCGTTGTTACTTGTTAGAACTTAGAAGAACCCGTTACAATGTGGCTGCTATTTATATGCAAGTAGGGGAAATTTGGCTTTCGGATTGTAAAAGGAATCAAGTACCTAGGAGGTTTTGCACAGTGATTTAGCATCCAACATACAGTGAAAATTGTGTATTTTTTTTGGTGCAACGGGTTCATACAACTATACATGGACGTTTTGGTGCAACGGGTTCATACAACTATACAAGGACGTTAACGTGGTTCAATGTTTTGTTCTCTTTGACAATCAGCTTCGTAGTTAATATTTGGCATATGAGATTTATCCTAACTTGGGTTACACTTGTGGGAACAATTAATCTTTCACATAACCACTTAAATGAGAGTTTATCCTTTGCCCGAAAGCAAGAAGTGTGCCGAGCGTGCATCTAAATACAAACCCGCACCGACTCGAAAACAGACCCGTCCCGCCTCAAAAAGATGTTGAGCGTGCATTTGAACACAAACCCGCACCGACCCGAAAACAGACCTGTACAGCCTCGTCACCGTTTCTATACAGTTGGGCTATGGGTGTAGATTCTATGCTCAAACCTGACTTGTCAAGCCACCCGACCCGCACCATGCCAAAAGTTGTTAACCCGCACTGCTTCAAGACTCTAATTCTAATATTTTTCCATTTTATTTATACTAGTTTTCGAACCCATTTTATGAACGGGTGCCGTTATATTAAATTATTATAAAAATTATAATACCTGTGTGGATCTATGAGGTATAAATATTATATTGGTTTTTACTTTATTTTGTATGTGTGTTGTTCTTTGTCTTTTCCAGTTCGTTTGTGTAAGTGTTATCCACATATTCTATGTAGAGGTATGAGATATGCATATTATATTTTCTTTTGAACTATGAGATATGAATATTATATTGGGTTTCACAATATTTTTGATGTGATTCCTATGAATATCATTAATTAGTATATCTCGCTGTCACGTTAGATAATGATACTTGGCTACACTATTAATAAATTATGATTGAGCATTTAGTAATGGTTTCTTGCTTTCTATGAAAAAAGTGTTAATTTTTTCAAGTTTACATCCATTATCAGCTATATTTTGTGTGTTTATGTAAATCAATTGAGAAATAATTGATTATGGATGAGTAGAGGTGTCAATTAAAGGTGGGTAAAACCGTGTAGGATTTGAGGAGAGAAGTTATTATGGGTTGTATTATCCCACAACTATTTCGTTGTACATAGAACTTGTTGTTGATTGGAAATGATGTTATTTTTTAGTTTTTTAATGTAAATGGTGTAAATTTATAAAATTTTGTAATGGCTGAAAGTAAGAGCAATGAACAGCAGTTGCACAGAAGAAATTTTATCAATGCATCTCTGTTGCTATTTATGATTATGTAATAGCTAGAGTCCTTCGTGTATAACAAATGATATTGGACCACGCCCCATGCAATACACGCATGTACGGATTAACACCAAGACTTGTAAAAGCATTACACGCATTGTGTGACCGAATGTGCTCATGAAATGACCTCGCAATGGCATTAGATCCTTCATACAATGATTTAAAGGCAGGGGGCAGTTCAGAAAGCAAAGGCAATTTGATCTTTCCTTGTAAACAGCACATCCCAAATAGAGGTATGTTTTTGGTTGACTTTGATAGTTGTTGATCTTTCCAATGTAGGGCAGAACAAAATCCACATTGCACATTCATTCAACCAAGATAATGTTGTCCTTTCTATGGAGTAGGTACATCTACATCCATTGGAGAGGTGAATACTCATTGCATACAATTTTTTTCTTGGCGAGCTCGTTGAGCCAATTGCTGCTGAGTAGGTACTACCCCTCGTGAGATAGTATGTTGAGAAAGAGTTGAAGAAACAAACATATACTTTATAATATAATGAATAAGATGAAGAATATTTCTTTTAGAAAAAAAAAAAAAAAAAAAAAAAACAACAACAACAACAACAACAACATGAATGCTAATATTAATACATGCATATGAAAATTGTCAAAAACTGCTTTAAACATTATTAATAGTTTAACCAACAACTTACAAATGAGATAACTACAAAAACAAACATAGAATATCAAATCTTTGTTTCACAATATATAGAATAAGAATTTGCAATGCATCTTCAGTACTATTAAAAATTGATATCATGACATGTCCAAAGAGCAATTACCTCTCAATTATACCTCAATATTCTCGGCATTTTGAAGCGGAATTGCTCCCAAAGTCTTGCTTTATGAATTTCTACTTTCGTTTGCTGTAATAATCATTATGAGATGGAATGTTGAGAAAGAGCTGAAGAAGTTGAATTATGAGAAACATTGTAATCTTTTTTGTTGTTATTTCTTTTCCTTCTTGAATGCTAATAATAATACATTCGTCCAAAAAGTGACAAAAATTGATTTAAACAAACAATATAAGGAATAAGATAAATAATATAAAAAGACAAAAAAAGAAATGAAAGACAAAAAAAGGGGGAAATGTACTAATTTATGCTTGGACTTTAGAGTCGAATCTTTTTAGTCCATTTTGAAGTTGTGAGATCCTGTGGAATATTGCTTTTCGAGACGGCTGACTCTGCTTCTAGCAAACAAAACTTGCCCTTTCGGTGATTTCAAACAAATTGATAGCATGACATGTCCAAGAGCAATTACCTCTCAATTATACCTCAATATTCTCAGCATTTTGAACGCGGAATTGCTCCCAAAGTCTTGCTTTATGAATTTCTACTTTCGTTTGCTGTATTAATCATTATGAGATGGAATGTTGAGAAAGAGCTGAAGAAGTTGAATTATGAGAAACATTGTAATATTTTTTGTTGTTATTTCTTTTCCTTCTTGAATGCTAATAATAATACATTCGTCCAAAAAGTGACAAAAATTTATTTAAACAAACAATATAAGGAATAAGATAAATAATATAAAAAGACAAAAAAAAGAAATGAAAGACAAAAAAAGGGGGAAATGTACTAATTTATGCTTGGACTTTAGAGTCGAATCTTTTTAGTCCATTTTGAAGTTGTGAAAGTGTGAAACCGTTGTTTCCACTTTCCACTTTCCAGTTTTAAGTCTTTGTTTTTTTTTTCTTTGATGAAATTTACTTTGCTTTCATTGCTTGCAACATTTTCAGACTTGTATCATTTTATTTTGCCTTTGAAGGATCTTATAGGGTTGTCAAGTTTTATGTTTTCTTTTTATGCATCCAACTTGGTCCGGTTAATGCGTCCATCCGTGTAAAAATTGTTTTGTTTTGAGGCACTTCTCGCTTCCTTTCGAACATGCCCGAAGAAACGGAAAAAGGGGAGATTAAGGCATGTTTTGTCGCAGGCTCGTTAATTATTATCTCTTTGGAAAGAGTAGGCACGGAGTTGACTATTTAAGATAAGGTGCTTGTACCTTTTTAACTTTGTTTGTGTTCCCCACCCCGCAAATGGCAGTTTTATAAATTTCATGGCCTCCATTGAATTTATTAGGAGCACCAACAAACAAAAAAAAATAAGAGGAAAGTAGTATCTTTGAAATAAAAGCGTAGAAAGGGGAGCATCAAATTCGAAAAAATTAAAATGAGGAAACTAATATTTTATTTCTATTTGTTTCCAAAAGAACACATATATCAAATTACGTCCGATTCCATTGGAACAAAGTAACTATAGTGTAATGCCTCGATCTTTGGGTCTTTGGTTGTAAGGATCACCTTTGTGGTAGTCGTCTAGAAGTAGATCCAGGTGGCAGGTTGGCTTCGTATAGGAAAGTGTGAAGCTAATTGGTGAATACTGGAATTTTCATCAAGATAGAATGTACGCCTTATGTAAGTTTTTTATCTTAACCCACTCAAACTGAATGTGATTCAGCTTAAAGACTTCTAATTTAATAGTGAAGTAGTTCTAACTCATCATCTGTGCTGGTGAGTAACTTCCACCTTGCGATCTAGTGGAGTCCCCGTTTTTCTCAGGACATTAAATAGGCCAATCTTCTATGTCCACCATAGATTGCTCGAGTATAGTGCGAAAGATTGAAGAGAATTTTGATCAAACAGTTGAGAAGTTATACATGTATCGATCTCTTGATAGATGGTGGAGTGATGCACCAAACTTTGTGACAATCTTGTAGACTTGCGTTTTAACAGAAGGGAGAGCACATTGCTTGTTTGTTTTATATCACAGCTCAGATAGTATATTGACCGACTCCATCTTTGCATTGTTAACTAAGTATAAGCGAGTTCTTTGTCTCAACCTTGTTCATGAACTCAAGCTCGGCTCCCAAATGTGAAGCTGATCCTTTTGCACTGCATTCCCGTTGTGTTGTTTTCACCATCAACCAAGTGCTCCGTTGTTTCTATTGTTGAAGGCAGTTGACATACTTTTAACTGAGTAAACTATTTCCTGAAATTGTGAGTCATACCCCTATTGTGTTTTTGGTTATCCATACCTAGAATTTATTAGGATTGGAGAGTTTTACATGGGTGATATGATGTGTTTAATTATTTTGGGTTCTTTATCTTGGTTTCCAGGCTAATAGCTTCTAGAGGCAGTGGAGGGCATGCAACTTCGGTGTAAGATGTGGCTGGAGAACCTTCGAATGAAACCGATGGTGGGAGGGTTGTCCTTATCGTCATTGTTATCTTTTGTGGTTGATGGTTTGCAAGGTGTTCAAATGCTAAATAGAGATGGAATGTGATAGCCTAGTCCTAAGTTTTTCCCCTGTTTAACTATATATATCACTTGCACTTTCGGATAAAGTGAATTGTAATAATTGAAGTTATTTCATTAAAATATGACAGTTGTGTAGATATGTAATGGCTACCTCCGGTTGTCCGAAATTATATGAATGGTTGCTTCTATATATGATTTATAGTTTTGGTTGATATCATCTTCTACATGTTTATTTCGCGATGGTATGGTTGCCCTTCACTGGATGCTTCCCTTATAAATTCGGATGTTTTTTCTTTGTATTTGAAGTTGTAACTTCGTAGTGTACACCAATTAGTGACGAACTGTTTTCTTTCAATTGTTAATATTTTCACCTTAAACCAATATTTGTGCTTGATGTCGAATTCTGGCTTTAACTTTCAAATTTGTTGGTCTGTTAGTTTGGTTAGTTTTTAGTTTTTAGGTTTTGACTTTGAAGAGCTCTTAAGAGGTTTAGCGATGGACTGCACTCTAATATTCTTATCCGAAAAAAAAACATTATTTTGATATTGAAATTATATATCTAAAGCTAATATAGTTGATATGGTAATTCAATTGATTTGTATTTGTTTTGTGCTCTTAAACCTTGCAGTGATGATGCCTATTTAGGCGTGTGTGGAGCACTGTTTGGTGCTTGTCGGATCCATGGAAATCCTGATTAGAGAAAAATGAGTTAGAAAGAAACCCGACTGCAGCTTGATGGAAGCAGAGGATGGGATTATACATGAGTTATTTCTTTGGTGACATTACGCACCCAAAGTCAAAAGAGATCAAGGAAGCACTTGGAGGATCTTTTTACGGACATCATTTGGACTATGTAGTACGACTGTTGGAATCCCCATTAGGATTGTAAAGAAACTCATAATTGATTGTGCTCTTGTGGTAATTTGTGGTGATTTATGAGAGTTTATATAATAGAGTATCAAAACTGCCGAGGAAAATACTAAAAAAATCTAGACATTTAAGAATGTTCTTTTGCCTTCTAATTCTTTCAAGAGACTACCAATGATGTTTTTTTTTTTAAAGATCATCGGTATTTGGCATTAGAATCTTGAAGGAGGAACTCTCTATCTCATTAATATTTGGACTACATTGTCCAAAGATTTACATTGTTGAATGTTAGGTGCATCCACTTATTTACAATTACTCACTTCTTTTTAGAAGGTCGACAAGAAAAACAATGCTATGATACTGAATACCTACTCCAAAGGTGACAAATGACTTATAGTTTTTTCGATATCGAACACAATTTAACTTGAAGTAGTCGAATTTGAAAAGTAAGTGTGCCTAGATTATAAATTTAAATTAAAAAAAAATATGAGACTCAATAGTTACAAACTTTCATAAATAAGAAGCGTTAAACCTCGGCCATTAAAAAAATACTATGTGACCAACATAATAAAGTTTTGGTATTAAAGTACTAATCCTCATGGTTTTCTTTTCTTTTTTATGGAACTCTACATGCCCTTCATTCCTTTAATTTTTTCTTCGAGATAATATATTTTATCTTTGTTGTGTTTATCATCAACCAAACAATCTAGCATAATATTTTTGAGGATATCGAGTTGATTCTGTTTCTCTTCAACTTCTATTCTTTTCTTCATAAGTTCTTTGAAATTGAAGTCTTCAATTTCCATATCACGTTCATCCTTTATAAACTGTATTGCGTGAAAAGGCTTTGAATCCTCTGCTTTTTGCAAATGAATATGTTGGGCTTCCATCAATTTCTTTAACTATTACGCCTTTCTTTGTTAAAGAATAAGTCATTTGGTACCTTTAATGTTACAGTGCTTTTTGAATCGTCCCTCTCTCTAATTACGTGTTGTTGTATTTGGATCTTGTTGAATGTTAAGTCCTGCTTCTAGAATTTCCTTTAGCATTTTTTCTTACATAAGCTGTAATTTTCATACGCCATTATCTGCAATATACATAATAAAATGAAGTCAATAAATAATTGAAAATAATGGAGAAAAGGAAGAAAATAGGCTACTTGGTTTTTCGATATGTGTAGTTCAATTTTTTTTTTTTAGGTTAATAGATTATGTTTTACTAAGTGATTGAAAGTTCAGTTTTCGTAGGGTTCTAGTTTTGTATATATCTTAAATTTTGATATTTTGGAACAGCGAGCTTCTCTTTAAATTAGATTTTTTAAATTATTTTTCTAATTTAAAAAATAAAAAATCTAAATCACCTTATTTTAAATTAGATTTTTTATTTTTTAATTAGGTAGAAGCTTTTGGGTTTAGAAACCCATAAGTATACTATTAGTGTTGGGCCTGGGCCGAACAACTTAACATTGACGGTTCCTTCGAAAAATTTGAATAGTCAACTTAACAAATTTGAATTGCTACTTCTTTTTCCCCCGCAGCTTCCTTTGAACTAAATAGCTCCAATTGACTCTCTAAGTATACCATTACTCATTTCAAGTACGGAAAGTGGATGTTGTAGCTAAAGCCGAAGGCTAATCTTCAAGAACGTTGTTCTATTTCTACAGTGAAAACACATTGGTTCACTCGCTCACTTCCTCTCAATGTATTCATTCCTTCGCCTTTTTGATGTGTTCTCAATAATTGTATCTTTAGCTTTTATCTTAATTTTGTCATTTACATTTTTCAGGCTAGGGGAGTCCTGTTATTGAATTGGGAACCACGTCTAAAGTTGGTGCTGTTCAGCTCGTGGAATTGCTGTTAATGAAACCGTTTGTGAGGTGTCAGTTTCGAATGTTACCTATTTAGGGTTTAGGACCTCAAAATCAGGTTGTAGAGAGAAAACCCCAACATCTACAATTTCAAAGACTTTTTCGGTTGGTGAACTACTTGTTTTTCTACACGGGGTCAGGTGTACTCTTCAAAATGCTAATTTGTTGCTTTCAGTCATTTCATTTTTAATATAGTTGTTAACCCGCGAGAATATGTTCATGAGCAACATTTACCCCATTTAATGTTCAAACGATTAAATAAAAGTCCTAGTAGTCTGGTACCATACTCGTGTAATGAACTCATTGACTTCCTCCCCAAGATGCAAGAGAGACAGGGCTTACTCTCGATCTATACTTGAGAGAGTGAGTGTGTTCCTTTACAAATTTACCTAGCCGTGTTCGAAGAGAGTGCTTGCTTTCTATTGAGAAAGGTTTTGCCGTTAGGGAGTGGTTTGGGTTCGAAGTGTTGCGAGTCTTTGCTGCCATTACAGCTGTAGCGATCAATGAGATTTTTGGTGGGAGAGTTTTTGGAAGGAGAGTGGTTTGGGGTAGAACCGGGGTTCTCTGTTTGTGGAAGCAAGTAAGTCCGTTTTTCTCATCAGTACTTAGATTAGCTCCCACGGAAGCAACATCCCCATGAAGGAACATCATTCGTGGTCGGATGCTAGATTACTAAGTCGAGGCGGTTGGCAAAACCCTTAACGCGTCGATTGATAAGAAGAGTAGCTTACCTGTTCTAACCCTTTTCCAGACAACCTTTGTGGGTCAAATTCTGATTCTCGCCATATATGCTTAAATCTAGGGAAGCCCAATCTTATGTGTGCGAGAAAAGAAAGACATGGATGGTTTAGGTTCTCAGGTCCCATCTAAAGAACACCTCAAAAGTACTAATTCCACTCCTTTGCAACATGAAAACCACAATTATCTCAACTACTCTTCATATTTGTTACGTAATAAGGAAATGAATGACAATCTCGGCTCCCCGGAATTCGGAAAGCTAGAAATCGCAAGTAAAGAGTGGGACTCCACAACTAAATGATTTCTCACCAAGCAATTTAGTCATCTGGAAAATTAAGAAGACTGGATGGATTGAATAATGGATGTCACTCATCATCGATGTTCCTCGACCCTATTCATCATAGTGATAAACCGAGATTGTCAAGCGGCGTGGCCTATATGGATGTAGCATCCGGAGGTCCAAAAGCTTTCAGATAACCAACCATTTGTCACCCAAAACATGTCTAATGGAAAGCAAATCTTGAGAGAGTCAAGCATTTCCTCCAACTTGAAGGAAAGTGCATCTGCAAAGCTATTTACACTACTACCCGATTTTGATTACCATGATGAGTGCCGTGAAAAACTTCCACCTTCAGGGAATCTCCGAAATAGCTTAACGCAAGAGAGATGAACAAATTAATTTTCTAGCTTTGAGGGATGAATCATCAGGCGAAACTGAAACAATGGATATCAATGCTTGTCAGACATGGAATTCTCTTCCAAGTATGGGAGAGCACATTGCTTGGTTTTGGAAAAAGGTGCGATGGGTTTTAGATAGTGTATGTGAATTATTTTGTAGGTTTTGTTTCCATTTTTTTTCTGTCCTGATTTATTGGTTTCCTACGTGAAGAAGAAAGTCGGGTTTTGTGGAGTTAAGTTAAACTTCCCTTTTTTTTTCTCCAAATTTTTAGTAATCTCCCTGTTGACGTGGATACCTTTAGAGGGCTTGAAAAGGGAATGCTATTATATATATATAAAGAGTTATACATAAGGGGGTAGGCTAACACGGGAAGAGCAAAAGGTTTTGTTTCAGATGACCTTAGGTAGATTCAAGCCAAAACCGGTTCTTAATGTCATCAAAAGAAAATTCTGAACGACTCTGTATATGTCCTAAAATAAATATTTCATTAAGTTATGATGAACTATAGATAATTCAAAGTGAAAAAACAAAAATATAAATTTGATGGATCTAACACTGTGCTAATCCTCATCCAATATATAATTCAGCTTGAAAAAAACACTACGTTAATCCTCATCCAAATCTGATGAATTATTTGGGATGCTTAGGTAGTCCATATCCCAATTTGGTCCTCCTATAAGCAATGCTTCATTTATTGACTTCAAATAGGCATTTTCTTTTCTCAAGTTTTCAATATCTTGATGAAGTTGTTTTTCTCTAGTATTTGCTTCATGCAGCTCTTCACGTTTAGTAATGACTTCTTTGTGGTTGACGTCTAAAACCTCAAATTTGTATATCTGCTGTAGAAAGCGGATAGCGTTTCCTGCAGCCGCATTTTATGAGTCCACTTTCTTAGTTTGATACGTCCCCAGAAATAATTGGCTTATAGGATAATTCGGATTTTTGTAGATTTCTCTCATTATCGGCAAATCTATTATGACATCTGTAGCGTATCGGTTGTTTTCAATCTTTGATATGTAAACTGGTTCTCCCTGAATTTTTTCCTTGATTAGAATTTCTCTCAACGCTGTCTTGAGTGAAATTTTATGTTTGGTTTCATACTCCATGAGCTGCATTTTAAAAATTGCATTAGTTTATATTATCTAGAAATATACAGTCTGACCATTGTCAGGGCATATAGTAATTTGGTATTTTTAGAACATGTAAATTTTAGGTTTTGTTTTATTGATGGATCTTTTACTGTTTTGGAGGCTTTGTGGGAGGATACCAAATGTGTGTCAAAGTGGGCTATAGTGAATAAGTGCAGGTATATATATACTACTAAACTTGGTTCCAGCATTACATAATTTTGATATAAAAACATGCATTTTGTTATACTCTAGTTACATATATATACTATAACGTACCTTATACACACACACCTTTCCCCCTTGAAATAAATTTTTAATCATATGGATGATTTGAAAGTTGATATGTTCTCCTTTGGTTTGCTCTTATATTTCATATAATTTCATCAATAATTGTCGTGTTGGATTGATTAACTCAATAGCTTCAACTCGAGAAACTTCACGAACCTAATAGCATGAAATCAAGTATTTTCCCATTAGATCACCTATATATGGTTTGTATTTGTGAACTGTTACTTTAAAGTTTAAACCCGGTTCGCAACAATCTAAAGGCATAACAATGACTACCTGGACAATCTAAAGTTCAGTCAATTAGATCCATCTTACTTTTCTATTCAGACAAATTTGTAGTAAAAACTACGGTGTGAAATTAACTATGCTTAATTATAACAAAAATTCGCTCTGTAGGAGAAACTTTATAGTATATATTTTGACTTGGGTGTTGGCTAGGTGCTTAATACCCAAGTGGCCGTCATCAGGCCATGTACACACCACACTTAACAGCCTATGTCCCTAATAAGTTTGTATTTTTGTGCCTGTGATGATGATGAGTGTGTTCTCATGTTTCAGTCTACTTCATGATTTTACAATATGAGGAAGCTTACTTTTGAATCAAAACTCTAATTAATGAGCTTCATAGTATCTCCTTCTTCCGGATTGAATCCGGATAATAGAATCGGAGGCCCGGCCAGTTATGCATCTAAATCTCTTTGGTTCTAAGACTCCTAGTATAGGTTTGACTTACCTACCGGCCGGTGCCTTTAGGTAAGGATAGCTGAAAAAAGAAAGTGATTACTATTTCATTTTGTGGCTTCTATACTCTAAGCGTAGTGATCGGTCCTGCCCATGGTAACATGAAATCCAGAGATGACTAAGAAGCTGTACCGATAGACGTAGAAAGAACTACAGAAGTCTATTCTAGCTAAGAACACTAAGCCCATCAAATGCGGTCCTCCCTGGCTTATGTTCATAGGTGTTGGGAACTTTACTTCCTTAAGAGGGGGGCTCATGTGACATACCGGAACATCTTTCTTTGAGTATCGAAGCCGTCCATGAGTGAAGGATCAATCTCGGGGAGATCCGTGATCCACCTTGAATAGTTAATAGTGAGTGGTTGTTACACTAGTACAGGTCTTAAGTTCAATATAGTTAAATATAATTTTGAATTAAAAGACGCTAATATCTCATGTGTTTAAACTTTAATATTATCATCAGTTGAATCATAAAAGAGAAATCAACAAAATTATTAAATAAGATATTGTAAAAGAAATTGTTTACCTTATCTATTTTGTTAACTCTTTATGAAGCCTTGATTAAATATCTTCTATTGCATGCAATGAAAAAAAGAAAAAAAACTTAGTTATATATGTAAAACTAATGTAAATCAGACTAAAAGAAAAAACTGAAAGTTTACCTTTGTTTTTTGTTTTGTGTTAGGAGGATCGTGGGTTTTTTTTTATATATAGGTTTGTTTAGGTTTTATTATGTTATTAGAAGTTTAGTATTAATAGGATTCTTATTAGATATGTTTGTTTAGGAAGTTAAGTATAAATTGGATTCTTTTGGTAGAAGAAGTCGTTATGTAGGCCTGGGAATTAGACCGTATACTTCCTTGCTAGTCCAGGAGATCTTACTAAGGCAGTGAAGTTCGGGTACAATAATGAATCCAAACCCAAGATGCTTCTTGAAGTAGGATCGAGCTCCACAAATTGGGCCTAGGAAATACACCCATAACCCTTCATAACGTCTATACACCAATGCCGGCCCCAAGCTCCTCGCCGGATTCATCGACGCCTTTTAAATTGGTCCGGTCAGAGAATATACATTGGTCATGATTTCATTTAAGTAGTATTGGATTCGCATAAGCAGTCAGTATTCGAATTCCTGCGACTTAGACTTGAGAAAATCCTCTATAGTGACATCTGATCCAGAAGCAATATCTCGAACTAATCAGACTTTGTTGTACACTGTCCAACCAGTAATATAAATCAAGCGCCTTCAGTAAATAAGATGTCATTGCAGTTCCAACCTCAGTAGTTCCAAAAATATGAGGGTACTGCTACCTTCACTGCTTGAGATACAGCTCTTGCTGTTGTTATTACCTTACATTCTTGTAACTGTTGAAATGACACGAAGAAGATGGAAGGCTGATTCCAATGTGCGGGAAAAAAAAAAAAACCACTATTGTAGATTGTAACCGCGGAAAGTATATGATCGTGAGAGGATAATTAAATGTTTTAGAGTTATCGACTTATTGCCATTGAGGTTCCTTGTCTTTCTTGGTTGTATATTTTAACTCTGAAAGTAAAGTATGGAAGACGGATATAGTTAAAACGTTCCCTAATTATTAATTTTATTTTTATTTCTTTCCGGTTATGCTTTTCAACCTTCCGTAGCAGTTTTGTCGGCCTCTGTCCTTTTTTTCTCGCTAGCATTTTGTGCGATATAAGTTGATACCAAGAGTATCAAATAAAGGTGGGGATGACTTTAACTTGAAATTTCAGTTAAGCCATCGGTGACACCTCAGGGATTCATCTGAGAGTAAGCTTTAGGCATCTAAAAGACGAAGTATGATGAATGACTCTTATGTTCCTTTGCGTTCTGTAGTATAAAAACTGTTCTTCTTCAATATTGTGACCCTTCTCCTTAACTGAATGGATGTCTAGAGAATTTGGTGATATCCTGATGAATAAGTTTTCGGGCAGATTTTAGAAGTTATTAGTTGCGTTATCGCTTGTTTTTCATTGTAAAGAGTGTTACTCTAGAGACATAGTTAGAGTTCGGAGTCGGTTACATAATACAGGCACGATTGAACATCTGAACTTAGATTTAGCTATTGTGATGCGAAGCAATTAGTGCCAAAAAAGCATTTGTAGCAATGGTGCCAAATATATCTAAACAACATACTGAAAAGTGAAAACGTTGTAACGAATGTATGTACATTCTTGTGGGCGTGTTCAACATAGTATAGTTTTGTCCGGTGAGAAGAAATCCATTATCTATGGCTTTGTTTGACATTTCTTCAGTAAGTAACAAATAAAAGTTTAACAGCCAGATTGTCGAAAACTCATTTGGTATTTTTTTTCAGCTTACCCCACCTTTGTATAGTCTTAGTCCCTAGAGTGCCTTCTATCACTTTCATATGAGAAATCTAAGGATTCCACAATGTCTAGCGTGAGAAGAATGCTAGGACACTGCTTAGAGTTGGTTGAATTTGTTGAGTTACTCACACTTATCCAATGTGTCCAGAAAATACCTACGTTCATATTGCACAAAACAGTGCAACTGGGAGTTTCTCGTTTAAGCCTAGTTTATCAAATAAAAGTGAGATAGAGTAAAATCCCCGCAGACTTATTCTGTGATTCACCGATTTATACTTTATACCCCTCTCCATTCTTTTCTTGTCTAGCAATCATACTCATTCTTTGATTTCTACCTGGAAAAAAAGATAAAATAAAAAAAATCATACACTGAGCTCTAACATGGGTCTTTTGTCCATCCTGTCTTGTATACTTGCGTTTTAACAGAAGGGAGAGCACATTGCTTGTTTGTTTATATCACAGCTCAGGAGCAAATTTCGGGACATGGGATGCTGGTTCCTACAGACATAATAGCCTTGTATTTTCTTGGCTTGGGCTGTTGGAATGGCATTAGGGCAAACCATGTTGAGAATGTTGCATGTTTTACCATCTGGCCTTCCAAAATTTTGTTAAAGTAAAAATTGATGTGGCTTATGGTTGTTTGAACGAAATTGGTTGCCTCACCACACTATAATTATAGTGTTTCAGATATTTCTCTTGTAGAGTTTCTTGTAGTCTAATGTCTGTGCAAAGGAATAATCATATTTGTGCTTTTTTGTTTGCTAAAAATTTCTCGTTTCATTTGCTTCTCTAGGAGCAAGTGCTGTTTTGGGATTCTTCGCCCGGCTTGCGGTCGCCCTTTGATTACGTTAAAAGTCAAATACAAAAGATGCAGTAAAATGCTAATGGAAAGTACCTTTACAAGTGGCTCTTTGGCTTTGTCCTTAAAACTTGGAAAGCGAGGAGGAGCCTTAAAATGTTACATTGAATTTCTGTTTATTGTGTTAAGATTGCTCATTATGTCAAGGTAAGCTCTTTCCTCACGGTATTTAAAGGTCATATAGGATTCTTTGTTGCGAAAAGGATTTCTTTATGATATTCTCCTTTCTCGGGGAAAATTCATTCCGACTTAACATCGTCCCTATATCGCCAAGATAAGTGCTTTTTCTTTTTTCTCTTCACATATGTCAAATTTGTTTTTCATTTATAGTTGTGGAAATTAAGATTACAGGATTTCATATTCAATTGTGGTGGACTATCGGTAGCATTTGTTTTTGTGACGCATCTTGGGATTTCGACCGCATGTTCTCCATCTTTAGCAGGTAATATGTTTATTTCTTTTATTCTAACCGTTTTTCCTTGAGCTCGGTCTGACATCATGATGTTACTTAAGGTACAGAAGCTGGAAGGGCAATTCGGAAATCTCTATGTGATTATCGCGCCCCCGACCACAGAGCAAAATGATTCCTTTGTTCGTTCTTATTTCAAGTGAGTTGCCAATCACCTGTTATCAAACTGGTTTTTACATGACAAAATTATGTTTTTGAGGAACTTGGATATGTTGGTTTGGTAAGGTATGGCATGGAGATTGGCAGGCTAACATTTGTTCTAGTCCAAGACTTATCAGTTACAGCTATTAGTCTGTAAAAACATGGGAAAAACAAACAGTGTTCCCAATAGTTCATGCAAATGCTTTAATGATTTCAATGTTTTTTTTTGTAATTTCCTTCAAAGACACCCCTGAATCCATATTTCATCAGTCATTACCTAGGCTGAGGATGAGAATATGGTTAAATTTGAAAGATATCATTTGCATAGGGAGGCCTTGTGGTAGATGAAGGGAATTATAATCGGTAGTAAAAAACTTGAAGTGCAAACTGACTCCTTACAAACTGTTAGAATTCTGAATGCCTAGCTGAGTACATTAGTAGTCTATCTAACTTCTTTGAGGCTATTATGTTTAAGCGTACATATAGTGAAGGCAACAGATGGTCTAGCGGCAATATGTGCTAACAATGACGAACTTTGGTATTTTGCATATCTCCATGAAAGGGTGCAGATATACTTGTAAGGGATGATGCTACCGACACTATGCTGATTAAGTAACTTTAAGCCATAAAACCTGTAAAGGGCAGATAGATTATAAGAACAGATTAGTTTTTGGTTTTGTGACTTGCATTGAAATTAAGCCACTGAAGTGATTATTTCTAATTTTTGTCTCTCTTGTAGATTTCCTTTGTATTTTTTGTGAACTGATACTGGGCTTTTGTAGATATTGCTTTCTAGGCAAGTGGATGTCCTGAATTGCTCTGTGGGAATTGTTAGTTCCAACATCGCTCTATTTTCTCCTTAAGGTTTGCATTAAACTCTCACTCTCTTTTTGTTGGGTTATCCTTGAAAAGTGCTATAAACCAATAACTATATCTTTTTTATGGATATAAGTCTATGACTAATAATAATGTATGATAGATTGTAACTTGTTTCCCTACAAACACTGACTCACCCAGACACCCTTTCATGGCACTATGCTTGATCTCTGGGAAGGGTGCTTGGATGGCATACCTGGTACTGATCGCTATTATGCTGATTCTGTACTTTCATAAAAAAAAATAGCTCAAATATTCATATGCACATAGAGCTGCCTGTCTTCAAAAATGATTTAGATGCCATGCTCTTAACTGAAGAGTTAACTACATTGTTTATGTAACCACACTAATATTATATAGTTGTTAATGGTGAAGAAGGTTGGTGATAAAAGAGAGAAAAAGAGGATACGGCCTTACTTGGTTGAACAACCATGTACAGGGGAAGTTGACTAACCTGTAATAGAACCAGTGTTACAGTCATTCACATTTTTGCCTGCAAGAACCTTTTTTCAGCGTTGATTTATAAAATGCTTCCTGGCGTTCCTTTGCTCACAGAGGATCCAGAAGTATTTCAAATCCGTGTGAGAAATAAACTGGAAAGTGATGGTATTTAAGAATACACTTAAAGGATATCAAAAGGACACAGGTGGTGTTCTAGAGTTATACCAAGCTTCACACATTGCACTCCCAGATGAAATGTTTTTGGAAAAATTGAAATCCTAGTCCCATCAATATCTGAAACAGGAATTGTCTTACGGCTCAATGCATGCTCTACGAAGACTTATGAATCACAATCACAAAAATTCTAAACATATAAGAAACATAAACATGCCAGCTACAAGAAAGAGCTCCTTCCCGGTTCACCCCCACGGGGCATGGTACTTATGTACATAGATACATCCCAGCTAATTGAGTCTAAGTGTGTCGTATGCATTTTTTCATATGTATATTCGGTCGTCGAAATGGGGATGAGGCACTTGATATTTGTACAGGTGAGGCCCCTAGTCTTGCTTCCGTTTAACTTCCAGTGCAATCACATTGCGACGTGTAAATGGAGGATTGTACTGCAAAATGGCATTCTGTCATAAATATGATAATATACAGTTTGACAGTAAGACATGTGATCTTACCTGTGCAACCTCCACCAGGGCACCCTCTTTTAGTTTGAATTGCATATCACTTCTTAAAGCATCCCTTAACTTTACTTCTCGACGTTTAACTTTTCTGTCTGTAACAAAACCTGTAGCAATCGGAAAAGGAGATCTGTCACACTCTAAAATTAGAGTAATTCAAAATAGCATTTCTTAACTTTACTTCTTGACTTATCTTGTATGGAATGTTTCTCATGTGTAGAGTACAAAATTCTTCAGAGTGGTTTTTGATTCTTGAAGACAACATCAGTGTCATCATAAGAAAATGTTAGTGTTCTCTATGCATATCTAAATTATAAATTATATAGGAACTATACATGAAGATAAGTAAATATCATTGGATATATATTCTGAATTTATAATGTCCAAGTTCTACTGCACACTAATGACCTTACAATGAGTCAGACTAAATCAAGCATTTGAATTGTAAGTTTCGATAAGAACAAACATTTGTTAGAAGTTGCACACTAAAAACTTGTGGCAGGAATTACATGAGACAACCTTTATTTCTCTTATATATATTCTGTTACAAATTGACTTTTCTGTTACCACTTTAGTTAGAGTATGTATTCAAGTATGTTATATTGCTTGGATTGTGGCTTACTATTAGTTTCTATAAATGCAGAATCGGCATTGAAATTTGGCTCAGGAATGTTTCTGCTTGTTCAAGTTGTTCTCTTGTTGGATTTCGTTCACGGATGGAACGACGCATGGGTTAAAAAAGATGAGCAATTCTGGTTAGTGGAGTTTCTTTATCTTCGTTGATATGTAATGCGTAAACCATAAAACGTTTTAATTCTGCTTGATTCTTAAGTTATTATGCTTTAATATTTGCATAGTGAAATGGACAGATTCCAAGTTTTTACTTCTATTTCATGTTTGCAACGTTATTTAAGTATTTATTCTAAATATTACATAAACGTTGATCTAAATACAGGTATGTCGTGTTGTTTGTCGTTTCGCTAGTGTGTTACATTGCAACCATTTACTTCTAAAAATCAAATTCGGTTTTTTCAGTGTATTTGGGAAGAGACTATAATTTCCCATCTAGTGGGAATCCTAATTAGCTCATCTAGTTAAGGTGTAATAATAGTTAATCCTATAAATTAGACTCACTTCAAGCATACACTTTGAAAGATCATCTCTCCCTAGCTGATGGTTAGCCCAGCCAGCCAGAGTAGCGTCCTTATTAAAGTCTCTACTCACGCATCTAAAAAGACTAAAATTATTGAAACTAAATACTGAATGGAGTTTTTAAGGGCTTCCAGTGCCCATTTACATCTTGGTTCATTAAAAGCCGTAATGACCTCCACGCACTCCCTCAAAAGCAAATTTTGTTCCTCCGAACCGGCCCAAGCTAGCTTTTTACTACCACTTCGGGAACGCTTACGTTTCTACTTCTTCAGCATTTCTAACTCTAAACGTCCTAACTGCTGCCCCTACTCATTTGTCTCCACTGTTCCCTACTATGCTCCCAGCAGCAGCCCATCCAGTTCCCATTGTTAAGGAAGCATCAAACCTGAAAAGGATGCATTCATTAGGAAATATAGGAAAAGTGCAGTCAACAGTTTCGTACAAACTATAGGATTTGTCATTTGTGAAGCCATATAACAGGAATGGTGCAGATCTGTGGACATGGTTTGTAGTTTCCAAAATCCCAAGCATGTAAACATGTTGGACTTATTGACATTCTTTCCTTTTCACCTAAATTTCTAAACCAACTAATTAAAATAGCATCTTTGTATATTAGAACTTTGATATTTTACCGATTGGCAGCAATTAATGCAACTCTAGAAGGTAGTAATTAAGTTCAGGCAAATATTGTTTGAGCATTGTTTGGGTTATTTTTTGGATTATTTGATATTGAATATTTATATCATAATTTTCCAAGGTTTATGTGTGGTAGATAACACATCTTTATTGTCAAAGATGTATGCTACTTATCATAATGGGATCGGAGTCTGAGCTGCATTATCTTCATTCTATATAATGATCTGGACTCTGACATTATTATCAAAAAAGTAATGAATGTATTATAATATCTTAATGATTAAGATAAAATCCTAATAAAAGAAAAACAATTATTCAACCATCGAGAATTATTTATTCCTCTCCAAAAGATTCTTCATTTGCTTGATACTTACTGGTGTCCTCATCACTTTACTCTTTATTTTTTTTTTAGCTTTCTTTGATGGTCAAATTTCTTGATAATTTCATTGGAAATCTCTTTGTTTCATTTTAACATAACAATATATTGGTTATTTATTTTCTTAAAAATAATAAATAAAATATTCGGAAGAGGAATTATAATAAAATTTGAACATACCTTTGCATTTTTCGTCATTGATTCAACATCTTTATTATCTTCTTCGGATACCATATTTGTTATGGTAAATGATGGAAACTTTTCATGCATACTATATTTATTGAGTTTGACTTGAAATATCCAATGACTACCAGTATTTTTTTCAAGTTCTTTTCGAATGTCATCAAAATCTTGACCCTGCAAATTATATAATAAATAGTTAATAATAATTTAATATTGAAATAAAATTAAACGTGTTTATGCTTTACTTGCCTTTTTCTCTAAATCAAGAACTTTTGCAATTGGTACTTTCACAATATCTTCTGCTTTGTTACCAAAAGCTACGAAAGCAGTCATTTCAGTTTCATCCTCAACCCGTAGTTTTAAAAGGTATCTGTAAATTAAAATATTTAGAATATTTGTACTTGATAAGAGCCCAAAACTGTAGTTTTAACCCTGTAACAGACATACTTTTAGACCAATTATGTGAGTAATAATTAAGAGTTAGCGATGACATTGTTTTATGCATTTCAGGTTGCAAAGTCCATTATGTGCGAGAAATGTGCCACTTTTAGCGAGATAAAGGAGCAATGGTTGGTTGCTAAGGAGTTACGTGATTAAAGGTCAATTTTCAAGAAGACAAAGCCTCTGTAAAGCCCGGTCGAGGAAGATGAAAAGTCAAAGTCCACACAAAGTAAACAAATTGCACAAAGTCAACAGAACTTCGAAGACCATATCTTTGGACTCGGACCTCGGAATGAGGCCTATTATGTCAAAACGACCGCTCGGAAAGAGCTTTCCAATGGTCTAAGCTTTGATCCAATCAGGAGGAGCGAAGTGGACGAAAAGTCTGTTGAAGCCAACCGGTGAAGAGGCCTTTTGGATCGAAGAATTGGGTTTTTGGGCACGATTCTCGGCCCAAAACATGGCTCCAAGCCCATGCACGATTTTTGGATCTGAGAGTATAAAAACCAAAGCTTCACTCTTTGTTAATGGTAGTTAGTTAATGGTAGATAGTTAGACCTAGATTAGATTTAGATTAGTTAGCCTCCATTAATGAATTCTAGATCTAGTTTTTTATGGAGATTAATTAAGTTTAGTTCCATTTCAACTATTGTATTAGATTAAACCTTTGAATCTTGTTCTTCATTTTGATTAGATCAATAAAGTAGTATTTTTTATCAATTTCGATTTTGTCATTTCCATTCCTAGATCTAATTTCAATTCCTGACTTTATTTCAATTGAGT
The DNA here is from genome assembly GCF_015680905.1 of Coptis chinensis. Lineage (NCBI taxonomy): Eukaryota > Viridiplantae > Streptophyta > Magnoliopsida > Ranunculales > Ranunculaceae > Coptis > Coptis chinensis. The sequence continues at coordinate 47,663,548 of NC_141456.1, forward strand.
CATTAAATTAGATTTCATTATTGTTTAATTAAGTAAATTTCAATTCTTTATATCATGTTTAGTTTAAATGTAATCGGAAATGATTGCGTAATGATTCTCGGCTAAACCTCTATTAGAGGGGGTTGAGAAGCCTTGATGAAAGCTTGATTCCGAATATCGTAGAATCGTCGTAATTTCCTTTCCACTCTAGAAACGATTAGTTCACCATGAGAATGGGTTTAATCGTTCACATGCTAGTTATGAATTGGTAGGAATGCCATGTGTAATTAGGGATTAGGAAGAACCACTTGTTGCGAAGCGATTCAATTCGGATTACTGACGATTCGTCGTTAATAGGATTAAGTCGAAGTTAAGGTGGAATCAATCCCCTAACTAACTCTTTATCATCGAATCAACGTAGCATTCCCTTAGTTATTCCCATAGTCGACTAGTTGCATTTTGTGGGTAGTTGCATCGTAGTCTAGTTGCCTCATTAAGAAAATCTCATTGACTTTAAGTAGAGTACTTTACATTGAGAACATAGCATACGGAAGGACTAGGAGTGGAACGAATCACTCTACTCCACTATATCTCATAGGATTGAGAGTAGAATCTTTGATAAATTAGGCACATAAATTAGTTTTAGTTTTACTTGCGTTTGTAAGTTACATCGCTTATTTCGTAGGTAAAACTATTCATTTTATGTTTTATCAAATGGCGCCGCTGCCATCTTAGTTTCACTTTCGTATTGTTTTCGTAGTATTAGTACTGTTCTTAAAGTCCCATTTCACCCACCCACCCTTGTTTGATTCATACTGTGGTTGTCCATTTCAGAGTTGAAAAATTCCGGGTAAAAATTACACTGAGCGCGCGACCCGCCCTAACTCACTGGACATAGAGCGCGACCCGCCCCCATGTGGAGCGCGACCCGCGCTAAAAACACTGTAATTTGAAAATTACTCGGAGCGCGAGCGCGCCCTGTGTTAAATTTTTCGGATTTCGACAGTTTTGACTCGAACTTTGCTCTTTCATATTTTTCAGTGTTCTAACCTGCTATATATAATGAACAAGCGTAAACAAGACGCTATTCATAAGCGAAGCAAGGACGCAATCAGGTATTCCTTTCTTCCAAACCTCGCATCTCCTGTTAGAGGTTTATACTAGTATATCAGAATTGTTTGGAGTGTTGACGTGTTTAGCTAAGTTGGTCTTAGCCTTGTATGAGGTTAAGGTATGGCCGAACAAAAACACCGAACGTAAATACACAACAACATCAACAATCAAGTCTATCTAGTATACCACACACTACACCTCTAGCTACTATTTCACATACACCACCTGATATAATGGCGGAAGAAAGAGAGACTCCTCTCTCTAACTTCTACAAAGCCTTGAGCGATAGCCCCAAATCTTGCATCGTTCTAGCAGACCCAGCGGGGGATTTCCGAATCCCTCCAAATATTTTTAATTTGTTACCCGTTTTTCATGGATTAGACCATGAAAAACCTTATCAGCACATGCGTAGGATTGAACAAGTCCTAACAACATTCCACCATCCTACGGTTGGTACGGAACAAATTAAATTAAGGGTATTCCCTTTCACCTTAGCCGATAAGGCGGCGTCTTGGTTAACTGCCCAAACGCCTAATTCTGTGGACTCGTGGGCTAAACTTGTTCAATTTGTTTATGGAATATTTTTACCCACCCCTAAAGACGGATGAGATGCTTTCCAAGATTCATTTCTTTCGACAAAATCCTCATGAATCATTTTCAGAGGCTTGGAATCGTTTCACCGATCTCCTTATAGAGTGTCCACATTATAACTTAGCGAAAGACACGTTAGTTTGTGCCTTTTTCAAAGGACTTCTACACCACCATAAAGAAGTCCTAGACATAATGAATGGGGGTAGTTTCTTAAGCAAAGGAGCCCTGAGGCTTATAAATTTTTAGAGGATCAAACTAAGCTTAAATAACAACTGGGGGTAGTGACGATTACTCCCGCTCCGCTAGTTCTTCTTCCACAGTTAAGGCTACCAGTATGTTTGAGGTTAAATCAGATCCTGAGCTTAAAACTCTAATTGAATCCCTCACAAAAAAGGTAGAGGCCATTTTTGTACAACAAAAGCCAATCCCTGTCAAGAATGTAAATACAAATCCATGTAGTTTCTATTGGAGCCCTGACCATCCCGACTCACACTGTCCTATTGCCTATGAACAGGCTTGTTCCATTAATAGTGAACCTAACGCCCCTTGGAGACAAAATCCCAACTTCGGTTGGAGAAATAACCAAAACGTCACACCTCAAGGGTACAATAATCAATATGTTAGGCCTACGCACAGCTTTAACCAAGCCCCACTATGACAAGGATGTGGTCGGGGAATTTTAATAATTATAACAACCAAGTGCAACCTCGACAAGGTCAAGCACAAGGTCAAAGTAGTTATAATAATTATAATGCTAATAGAGGTATCGTTAGGTAAATAATAACTATCAAAATCCAACCATAAATAATTCACGGAAATAGTTCCATCCACACCACCCATGACTACTACACCCACACAACCGGATCGTCTTGACACCTTCATACAAGTGAGCCAAAAACTTTTCCAAACCATGGCTCAATCTAACCAACAGCTTTTACAATCCGTTAATAATTTAACCAAACAGTTGGCTCAAGATAAAGCCCAACCCAAAGGTGTGTTTCCAGGTAACGAAATACCTAATCCTAAAACAACAAATACAGCCTTTGAGGTAACCGATAATACTAGTAATGAGTATGAAAATGTAGGGGAGCTAAAGGCCATCACCACCCTCCGTTCTGGTAGAGTGGTTGATAACAAAGTAACTATGCCTATAGTTACCCCACCAGTAGCCCCTACACCTGCTATATTACTAGATACCGAAATAGAAACTGAAGAGCCTACCACTGTAGAGGTACCAGTTACAACACAACCTAAGAAACAGGAGGCCACGGTTAAACATCCAGGTAATACCATTGCTAAATATAGACAGAAACCACCGTTTCCACAAAAATTAGCCATGTTAACTAGGGATACAAATTACGAGGAGATTAGGGATGTTTTCAAGAATCTAACTATAAACCTTCCCTTCCTCGAAGCTATAAAAAAGCTACCACACCATGCTAAGTTTCTTAAGGAATTGTGTACTACTAGGCGTAAGACCAATATACCAAAAGACGCCTTTTTAACAGAACAATTCCCAACTCTATCTGAACATAATGGAATTGTTAAGTACAAGGACCCTGGTCGTCCCCATCATATAATGCACCTTAGGAGATTCTTATACGACGACCGCGTTATTAGACTTGGGGGCTAGTGTCAACTTACTCCCGTTTTATTTGTATAGACAAATAGGTCTAGACGAGATGCAACCCACTAGAATGACGTTGCAATTAGCTGATCGGTCTATTAAGTATCCTAAAGGTGTCATCGAAAATGTTCTGGTAAAAATTCAGGATTTTTACTATCCGGCTGATTCTGTCATCCTCGACACAGAAGTCGTTAACGACTCTGTCCCGATCATCTTAGGGCGTCCTTTTCTGGCAACTGCCAATGCGCTCATTAATTGCCGCGATGGTTCAATGTCCATGTCTTTTGGCCATCTTGCTTTTGAAGTCAATGTTTTAAAACAAAGACACGCTTATCCGATTCGCCTATGGATGGAGAGGTTAGAATGATCGAGAGCTTTGCTCGAGATTATTTCAACAACACGTTCCTTGATAATCATATGCCCAAATTTTTTTCCTTTGGAAGTTCAGACTCCAACATTTCCATCCCTACACTAGTCGATACACATATTACGGATGAGGATGAGATAGATGACTTTCTCAAAGATGTAGAGAACTATAATAGTAACGAGGATATGACCAATCTAGATGAGCAATTTGATGAGTTTCTTTAGAGCGGTGACGATTCACCTTATCAAGAACTACCTTGCACAACATCCACCTCAATTCCCTCCTTCCACCCCTTGCAAAGGAATCTCGATTTTGCACTCGACCCGTTGTTTCTTTTCAGGCTTTATAATTTTTAAATTCTCCTAATAAACAAATACTACGAAGGACAAACCATTTGACACCTTCATTTTCAGAATTGAGACAGTCCTACACACACAATGAATGAGTTTTGTGCTAAAACCACATCCTCATTGTTTACAGTGTGTCTTTTCTACAACTTATCCATATCCACCATATTCTCCACAACCATTCACTTTTCCACACTTATTTACTAGAACACCCACTCATTCAAAATGAAAAAAAGAAGGGGCATGCTAGGTTACGTAATAAGGTTATCCGACTTCGCTTTCATTTCACTAGGTTGAGTCATAGGAAATCTTGGTGCTTGATTGTGTTTGGATATGTTTTCTGGGATATTTATTTATGGAATGATCCACAACTATTTCGGGTTGTTGATATATGATAAACCGCATGTTCATACATACGCCTAGATAAAGTCTCGAAAGTATCCGACTATAAACGACTCAACTTTTGTGTTTGGTGCATTTCCTTTTATTTCCATATATTGGTGAGTGCACCATTAAGGTAACCGGGCCCTCCCTATGGAGTGTGTTGCTGTAAGTACCGGATCCTAACTCCACGTTTAAACATAATTCACGTTTTCCACTCTTGCATGTTTTCTCGGATTTTTGGAGTCATGTTTCTCTATGGGGTGAATTATGTCTTTATTGTTTATTGTTTTTACTTTTAAAATTAAAAAAATAAGCATATATATATATATATATATATATATTAAAGAATAAGCATAGTAACCTAGGAAGTCTCGGGAATCTAACTTTAAAAGACCCACTGCTAAAAACAAATTTTCTAAGCTTCGTTGTAAAAATTTGTTTGGGGGTGGGGTGTTCGTGTTTCCGTACTAAATATTTATGTCCCATTAGAGTTGCTTAGGCCGTTTTATTGTATTACGATTTGGGTTGACATAATCCATGAATTTAAAGTTCAATTGTTCGCATAATGTACGTCATGCACGCACTTTGAGGCATTATCTACTATCTTATATGTCATCCACGGTCGGAATAGAGTGTTTTATGGATCAGTAGATTGGAAATTCTCTCTTGATCATTTCCATATATCATTCGCAAAAATCGGACCGGTAACGAAGTGCCAATTTTGATTTGAAGTTCGCGAAAAATCGGAAAAAATCCACAAAATTTCGATTTTGGGCTTGGGCCCAACCCGCGCCCACGGACAGCGCGCACGCGCCCTTACCTCCACCAACAGTCGCGTTTCTTCTTCCTCCATTCCGCCATTAACGCCAAGCTTAAAACAAAACCAAAACAAAAAAATCAAAATAAAATGAAACCAACAATTAACCCACGCCCAAAATAAATTTCCATCCCAAATCGATCACAAACACCACCGACCACAACCACCACCGATTTCCATCACTCAAAACCTCCAAAAATTAAAAATTTTGGTGCTGCCGCGCCACCACTGCACCACCACCACTGTTGTTTCAACCGGTCTATTTAAATCCCACCACCACATCACATTTAAACGCCCACTACATTCCAAACTTTCCATGGCTCAACAACGCCGAATTTTACCGGAGCAAGCTTTTACAGGCGACCACTTCGCTACCGCTCTACGGTGATTTAAATGATCGATCGAGATCGAATAGCTTGTGGTACTCGACTGAAGCCTATTACCACGAGGATTTAGTCAGACGGTTCTATGATACGAGGGAGTTGGAAGGGACTAGGATTTTTGTTGTTGTAGAGAAGAGGCGGAAGGAAGTGACGACTGGGTTGTTGGCTGAGATTCTAGGCATTGCGCCTAGAATCCATTTGATGTCACGTTGCAGGAGTCCCAAAGATAATGGGGGTAGAGCCATTGATGCACGAGAGTCATTGAGGGGACTACAATGCGAGATCGCATTATGTTCAACAGACTTCCTTTAGGACCAACCGGTGGCTACTGGCTCGGTGGATTGGTCGGAAACATCCGGGGAAGGGAAGTTCACGATATCGGCCTCGAAGCGCCTTCCACATCTTATGGATACTCCAGAGCGGAAGTATGAGTTCTGCATTTTAAAGTTTTTGTTGAGCATGATTAGGGGAGTAGGGAGGACTGCCCCCTCCCCGTGTTGATAACAAAGATCATGCTCAAGTTGAGAGCGGCTCAGCGATCGATCGACATACATCACTTCCACCGTAACCCTCGTGATCTATAAGGAGTGTGTCCAACGGGTTTGGAGATTGGCTGAGGATAGAGAGGAAGAAGAAGAGGGTGGAGGAGCTGAGAATGCCGAGGAGGCCGGGGACATCGGGATGCCTCCGGGGCGAGGAGGACTTGACCTGTTTTGACGTGGATGCCTTGGAGAGGTCTTTGGACAGATGCGTAACGCATGGCTGTGATCCATCGAGGCATGCGTTAATTTTTAACACTATCTGTGAAGACCTCCGGACTCGACAGCAACGATGCATCACAACTATACGAGCTCCGCATCCCGAGAGAGAGGGCGAGAGGTGGAATAGATGAGCGCCGAGCTAGAAGCTCGGCGCCCGATTCGGACGAGATGTCGACTTCGATTCCCACCTCACGGGGACTCTACTTCCGAGGACACACCATCCGCACGCGCCGTCGCCGGGCGATCTAATGGTGTCGGTTTCTTCAGAGCTCGGGAGCATCTCCGGAGCATGTTCCCTCCGCCACCAGTTCCGGAGTAGCTAGGGATAGTATAGTTTGAGGTTTTATGTTTTATTTGTAATTTCATTATTGTTATTTTTTTATTGCAAGTTTATTTCCGTAATTTGAATTTTGTAGTGTAATGTACTCCGAATGAAAATTTTAATATAAGGGGTTATTTTCAGTATGCGTGGTTATTTCATATTGACCCCACCTTCCCAACTTGTTTGGGGGTGGTTTTATCAATTCAAACATTATTTTTATAAACCTCGTGTTAGAATTTATTGCGGAGTCAAGGTGAAAATATGGCCGTTTAGGCATATCTATGATTGAGTATCATTGTAGGATGAAATCTAGATTAAATAGGTACATTCTATCATAAAATCAACCTAAAAGATAATTGGGTTTGAATTAGAATCAAGGATATGAGTTGTTTCGTTTTCGGGTTTGGAAATTTTAGGATTTTCGAAACCGCCGTAATTAGTTTTGGCAACTTCCCCGATCCATTTTAACAACTTTAAACCTATATAAACTTGATACAATCTATCCTCACAACTCACACTACACCTAAACTCCATCACTCACCTTTCACTCCCGCGATTCCCTCGTTTGGCTCATTTTCCAAGTTTTCAGAACTCCGAAGCATTTCAAGGCTTCTACAGAGCGACTTTCGCTCGTGATATTTTTTCTGAGTTTTGTCGAGCGCTTGCTTTAAGCTGGCGATTCGCCAAACACTGGAAATTTCAATTTCTTCGAGCGACCGTGTTCTATCAGAGCGCGACTCGCTACCGACTTCCGTGGACCAGAAAATTTCCAGCTTTTTGCGCGTAGTATCCGGATCATTCGCAGCTATTCCAAAGCGTAATTTTGAGATGACATCTCCAACATTGATACCGAACAGTCTTTTCGAAGATTTGTTCCAAAGCACTACTTATGGTGCTTGGTTTCGCGGAAGTTTATCACATGATTGCTTGGGAGCCGCTTATGGTAAGACGGATGCACTTTATTCTCCGACTCTAGCATCTTATTTTTACGATAACTGCATTTTCTTTGAAAGACCGGATGGAGAACAAGTGTTCTCCATCAACATTGATAATGAACCAATGGAAATTACCGTGTTCTTGCTAGCATTTGTTCTTGGACTGGCTATGCCCGCTGAAATACAAGACCCATGGTGCTATTGGGTCGATAATATGTATGTCTACACTTATGAGTTTTGCATGAGTCGATGGCGGACATTTTTCCGTATTGAGGACCAAGGGGAATATAACGTCGCTTTGGTAGCCCGGTCCATGAACATAGGAATTGTTATGTTTTGGATCATGCTAAACATTTTGGGGAATGGCGTTTTCTTACGTGAATGATGCCACTTTGCGCCGTCTTCCTTGCTTTAGCCACGGGACGATGTGTCATGACCTTCCCGAACCTTGATGTCTAGTTTAGGTCGATCCCATAGCATGAGGCATAAGTACCTTCTTATGCCCGTTCTAGTTTCTCGTATTATGCTATGTTTCTTTCCCGCTTTTTGTACACGCTTCACGGATTGGATTACGGGCGATTAATTATGCGACCCACCAATAGTATTATTCGATCTTTCCGTGTAATGACTTGGCAAAGGGTGGAGGATACAACCTCATCTGGTTGCACCCCGCACCTCGTCCGCACTCAAGTGGCTCTTAATAGGTTAGCAATCATAGATGATAAATGGCGGGAAGCCTGGCAAATTATCATTGAATGGCAGGACGCGAAGGAACCTCACTTCTTTATGAAAGAAGAGAATGAGGAAGATGACGAGTAATGCGGGGAATAAGGTAAGTGTTCATTCTAGTTAGTGTCTGCTTATGTCCCAAGCAATTTCATTCTTGTTAACCCCATAATGGGTAGAACTCGTATAGAGTTGTGTCAGTTTTTATTTCCTATATTAGTTCATTTTAACTTTGTTTTGCAGATGTTCCTGAATTTCACGCGTTTCAATGGTATTTTTACTACCCTCTTTATTTAAATGCTTTGAGGACAAAGCATGCTTTTTGTTTGGGGGCATAGAAACTCGTCTAATTAAGGCATCTGTTAGGATATAGATAGAGTTAATATACATTTGTTTTCTAGTTAAAATTTTAAAAATTCAAAAATATAAATAAATAAGTTCATGCTATACACTTAGGAATAGTGGTATTGTTTTCCTTCTCTATACTCTTAACAATCTAGAAGTCTTACGTAGCTTTTGCATTAGAATAATTGTTAGAAACTCAGGTTAAGATGTTGGTAATAATCTTTGCATCTATCTATAAATATATTACATGAGTATCTATGATTGTTAGCAGTAAGTTTCTGAAATCTAGGCTAGAGTACTTATTCTACAAATCCTGTGAGAATATAGCCTAAAGCCCGATATGAGCGAAAACATCGAGAAATGACACAAGGGAGAAGTAAAATCCGGATAGAGATATCACACGTCCACTTGCTTGATCACTATGCCATATCCTAAGCGAGAATTTAGGCCCCTTTGGATAGATATAGCCGTAAATTCAAACCTATGAATTATTTTCCGCTAGTAAGCCCTCGAGCCTTTCCTTAGCCTTCCATGAACCACAATTCCTTTACCCCGCTACGTAAAAAAAAAAATAGAAAAAATATATATAAATCAACCTACCCAATTTAGAATAAGTCTAAGAATAGAATGAGAAAGAAAGAAGAAGAGAAAAACCTGTGTAAACAAAAATTAGTTAGTTGTTTCAGAAAATAAAGAAAAGAAGTTTCCATCCAAGGAAAAGAAAAATAAAAATAGAAATAAAATAAAAACTCCAAAAATAGAATAAAAGGGAGTCAAAAGCCAAAGAAAAAAAAAGATAAAAGAAAAAGAGAAAAGAAAAAGAAAAATATGGCTAAGGATGGAAACAAAGTGTAGAAGCAGAAGTAAATAACAAGGTTTTCTCTAGTTACATAATATGAAGACTCTATTATCTCAGACTTGTCCTTTTTGAATATCCATTTCCTTCCTTCTTAAACCATCTCCTAATCCCCCCCAACACCTAATAAAGACCTCTAGCTCAATTAGGAATATGTTAGTGTGATAGTAAGTGGCGGATGTGTTTTGATCGACTCCGACTTCCTTGTGTGTCATTGAGATTGTAAGGTAAAGTGTGCCCATCGCGCAAGACTTGAGTAGCTTAAACTTGAGTGAAAAAAATCAGAGTGTTGTATCTTGACTATTATTGTGAGAACCTACTTAAGGACGCTATTCCGAAGTTTAAACGGATCCGCTAGACATTTCATAGTATTACTCATTGTATATATGTTTATTATAGATGATTGAGTATTATGCATATATTAGCTTAGGTTTGTGACTTGGTTATTCTTGTTCATAGCTAGTGAGATGTATAGATAGTTTGGAGCATGAATAAGGAAACAATAGTTTTATTTCTTAGTCGTTGTAGTATAGATGAAGTTTGTGAGTACCTTCACTGGAAAACTCTCACGAGGCTATAACTCGTCCACTAGGGAATTCCTAGTGGTTTAAGGCCTTGTTGCATATGGTCAATGCAATCGCACTCAGCGAAACGAGAGTAGTTAGAACTCCATTTTTGGTCACTTATGATAATTTCTCATCTTTGCTTGAGGACAAGCAAAATGCTGTTTGGGGGTGGTTTGATAAGAGCCCAAAACTGTAGTTTTAACCCTGTAATAGACATACTTTTAGACCAATTATGTGAGTAATAATTAAGAGTTAGCACTGATTACGTGTTTTTATGCATTTCAGGTTGCAAAGTCCATTATGTGCAGAAATGTGCCACTTTAGCGAGATAAAGGAGCAATGGTTGGTTGCTAAGGAGTTCTGTGATTAAAGGTCAATTTTCAAGAAGACAAAGCCTCTGTAAAGCTCGGTTAGAAGATGAAATGTCAAAGTCCACGCAGTAAAACAATGCACAAAGTCAACGTAACTTCCAAGACCATATCTTTGGAATCGGACTTCGGAATGAGGCCTATTATGTCAAAACGACCGCTCGAGGAAAAGAGCTTTCCAATGGTCTAAGCGTTGATCCAATCGAGGAGCGAAGTGGGCCGAAAAAGTCCGTTGAAGCCAACTGCATTTGAAGAGGCCTTTTGAATTTCGAAGAATTGGGTTTTGGGCCGATTCTCGGCCCAAAAAATATGGCTCCAAGCCCATGCACGATTTTGGATCCGAGAGTATAAAAACCAAAGCTTCACTCTTTGTTAATGGTAGTTAGTTAATCGTAGATAGTTAGACCTAGATTAGATTTAGATTAGTTAGCCTCCATTAATGAATTCTAGATCTAGTTTTTTATGGAGATTAATTAAGTTTAGTTCCATTTCAACTATTGTATTAGATTAAACCTTTGAATCTTGTTCTTCATTTTGATTAGATCAATAAAGTAGTATTTTTTATCAATTTCGATTTTGTCATTTCCATTCCTAGATCTAATTTCAATTCCTGTCTTTATTTCAATTGAGTTATTAAATTAGATTTCATTATTGTTTAATTAAGTAAATTTTAATTCTTTATATCATGTTTAGTTTAAATGTAATCGGAAATGATTGCGTAATGATTCTCGGCTAAACCTCCATTAGAGGGGGTTGAGAAGCCTTGATGAAAGCTTGATTCCGAATATCGTAGAATCGTTGTAATTTCCTTTCCACTCTAGAAACGATTAGTTCACCATGAGAATGGGTTTAATCGTTCACATGCTAGTTATGAATTGGTAGGAATGCCATGTGTAATTAGGGATTAGGAAGAACCACTTGTTCTCAAGAAGCGATTCAATTCGGATTACTGACGATTGTCGTTAATATGATTAAGTCGAAGTTAAGGTGGAATCAATCCCCTCTAACTCCTTATCATCGAATCAACGTAGCATTCCCTTAGTTATTCCCATAGTCGACTAGTTGCATTTTGTGGGTAGTTGCATCATAGTCTAGTTGCCTCATTAAGTAAAATCTCTCATTGACTTTAAGTAGAGTACTTACACGTGAGAACATAGCATACGGAAGGACTAGGAGTGGAACGAATCACTCTACTCCACTATATCTCATAGGATTGAGAGTAGAATCTTTGATAAATTAGGCACATAAATTAGTTTTAGTTTTACTTGCGTTTGTAAGTTACATTGCTTATTTCGTATGTAAAACTATTCATTTTATGTTTTATCAGTACTCAATATCCTTTTTATTAGACATTTGTTGGAAGACTTACCTTTTTTTTGGTCTTAAATATTTGGCTCCACAATCTGTGCATGTATGTTCTGAACCACTATCAACGTGTTTTATAGTACATTTAACGCAAGTTTCGTAGTACCAGTTGGTCCCTAACAACTTAACAAATTTTCCTCTGCATGTGAAGACCTTTCCCTGTAAAAAGTCATAGATTACAAAACTAACTATATAAATCATATGATATTGAAAATATATGAAAAATAATGTAATAGTAAATGGCTAACTTTGATTTGTTGGTTCCATCCCATATCTTATGAGTTCTTCTATTGTTATCCCGTCCTTGCTCATTTTTTCCTCTAATGAAATTGGTTCTTCGTTATGCATTTCTTCTATTCCAATTTTTTTTATCGGGGTCTTCAAATCTTCACAATTGAAAAAGAGAATCATTATAGAAATATGAATAATTGAAAATTTTGTAAATAAACTCGATCATAAATTACCTTTTTCTCATTTCATGAACATATTTTAAATCCAAATTTATGTAAAGCTTTGTTGCTGATGAGACACACACTTGGAATTGCACTATTAAATTGGAAATAGTTTAGTATGATAAGAATTATTTTTGAAACGAATACAAAGATGATGTTAAAGCTTAAACTTACTTCCAATCTTTTTGAGAAATAGGGATGTCAGAATGACAATAACATTTTCTTCCTTATTGCTTATATTAGCAATTGTATCAGACATTTCTCCCCATAAAGCCACGGTCTTCTCATAACCCCTGTTAATTATCCCAAATTGTCAAATACAATTTAATAATAGAAGAAAAAATTGCGTACTTATGAATTAATGTTTACCTTTCGTCTACCAAAGTAATTTCTCTGAAACCTTGTGGTTTTTTATTACCAATTTTTTTCAAAATTGTTATGATATCTGTATTACAAATATTATTAGATCATTCGAATATGCATTATTAAAATATACAACAGATAATAAGTTTATAAAATACCTTTCAAGTCACATGCTGAGGCATCTTCTGTTGCAAGGAATTTTTCGAATCCAACAAAAGTGAACTTGTAATTTTCAATACTCTTGTCATCTTCATTGGTAGGAGTTACTATAGTTGCTTTTGTAAACAAAATTTTGCAGTTAAATCGTACAGGACGGTAACTCTTGTCTTCTTTGTCCACTTCAAATTTCTCAAAAGTATAAATTTTTCCCTCTTCTAGTTTTTCTCTAAATTTGTCTTTTAGGTTGTCCTGTACCTTGGCATGGATTTGGTCTCCCTATGATTACAAAATTAAATTATTAAGTAAAAAAAAGTGATTATTAATTAAATGTATATTTTGACCTTTTCATCAATGAGAAGCATGTCCACAATCTGCTAACACGTGCTTTCACTATACACTTGTCTGTTTTTTGGTTGAGCTTGGCAAGTCCTGTGTATTTATTTTCCATAGTGTAATGCCTGCGAAACAATATTATAACATTGTGAATTAGTTCCTTAACAAAAAACTATCAATATATATTGATTGAGAAATTATTGCGTAATAAATCACAAATAGACACTTGGGCACCGCCATCTTGAAGTTTGATGACTAGCATAAGATTCACGTCAAGTTCAAAAAGGTATTATTATTGTTTAGTGCTTGTGCTAAGGAGTTAAATAGCTTGACCATAGGGAAAGTAGTGAAACTGGATTGAGATGCGGTAGCATCACCATAAGAGATTGAGCTAATTATAGTTGAATCATCATCGATTGGCGAGAGGTATGGGAAGGCGAGGAGGAGTTTACCCAGCGTGGTCTCGAACCGACCGTGTCTTGCTTTTGCCACGTCTTGTGATAAAACTCACCGCCTTTAGGCGCAACTGGGATTGATGTGACTCCTTTTACGCTGATGTACCTTCAAAGACTGCATCGATGTGCCACCCATTATCTGATCGGTTCTAACACGGGGGTATTTATATATGTGTTTCACGGTTTTGCTTTGAAGCGAAGCTAGTAAGCTATTTTGTACTGTCATATTACAACTGGATCTGACACGTTCGATTGGGCCTTAATTTGATATTTCTTTTTTAAGCCCACACACAGTTTGTAAGAGTGACGCAAACTACTAAGGTCACTGTTCTTAAAATTGGTCTAGGTGGTCTCTTGGCGCTAGCGGTGTCCAACCGACTCGCCTATGCCCAAATCATTTAAAAAATTTGTGGACCGATTCGACGGGTCTAGGTCGACTGATTAAGCGGGTCTAGATGGCCTCTAGGCGGTCTAGTCATTTTTTTTAATGATTAAATGTCAACCCCCTATCATATAACAGGGGTAAGTGTTTGGAGAAATACTGTAAGGGAACATCAAGTTCTTGCACGCTTTTCTCCCTTTGAGACCTTGACTCTGAACTTCAGATCCTTTCTTTCAGTCGTTCATTAATCCTTTCTTGAAACTACTATCTGAAAAGGGTGATTGTGAGGCATCCATTATGCCTCATTGGAAGCAAGCAATGGCAGAAAAGGGATCAGCGTTAGAGTGGACACAGACCCGGGATCTGGTCCCTCTTCATGAGGGTAAGAAAGTTATAGGGCTTAATTTGATACTATTCTCACCTATCCTTTATTGGCAGTTTGAGAGCACATTGCAGGAGCACTTTGCGTCCTGTGGGGAGGTAGCAAGTGTGTCTCTCCCAAAGGATTACGAATTCGATGCTTTGAACGGGTATGTAAAATTTATCCTTGTTATTTTCTAGTTATGAGATATTATTTTTACTACAATCTACACTTGCAATGGTGGTTGTCGCGTGTAATTAAATCTAGGTATGATACAAAGCTCCTCTATATACGTTCATATTGTCGTTGGCCTTACCTCTAGGTTCACTGTTGAGTGGATGCTACTCACTTGCTCAATATTATTCTTTTCTAGATAACTTCTTAATCTTCAATTGATGTATAATAATAATATATTAAAAAATATTCAAATCTATTAGAAATTTAAAATAAGTTACATATCCTATCCTAAATAAAAATTGTTACATAGAAGTTACATAAACAAAAGTTGAAGAAACAAAAGAGGAATATGTTACTTTATAAATTTTGTAAATTAGAGGAATATGTTGTACCTGTATGATTGCTTAACTTGAATTATAGAATAGCCTGCAATATACAATAGAAGAATTTAGAAACTGTCAAAATATTTTGATTAATCGTAGGATTTATATTTATAGTTCTTGTCTTTTCTAATAATACCTTTGAGGAGAGAAGCTTTGTAGATTAGTGGAGTATGGTTTTTGGTTGTGATTTATAGTTGTTTTTTGGATAAACATCCGTAGGTAGTAATAGAGTTCTAATACTTCTAAGACTGTGAAGTGTTGTGTTAGTTTTAGAGTTTTAATTGTTTAAGACTTCTAATTGTCTAAGAACTGAGCGATAGATATCTGGAAAAACCCACGATTCAATTGTAATTTAGGACAGCTTACAATTGTAATACCTAAAGAAATCATTCAAGGCATAGTAAAAGACTTAGAACCTATAATAAAGACATTATGTCCAAAATAAAAGGGCCAACACCTTTGGAACCGAACAATTAGTATAAATTATGCTTAATTAATCGGTTATCGATTATTTCAAACATAATGTGAACATGAGAGTAAATTGTATTACAACCAATAGACCGGATACTGAACCGATGCCTAAGCCCTATGTAACAAATAAGTGCCTAACAATTATGATTCGAGGAAAGCTCGATTAATCTTTTCTTAAGGAATCATAACAGGCCAAGTCTCATTATTATCCGATACATTTGCTTTCGGTCTCTAAATACTGCCCCTTCTCCAAAATCATCTCTAATGCTCGTGTAGATGTGTTGGCAGCATCAAAAACTTGCTCAACTCCGTTAACAAATGTGACTTTGATTTACGGTGGATGGTCATCGGTTCATCTTTGCACTTGAAGTTGACAGTGGGTTGGATTCCTTGGCTTTTCTAGCATTGCATTGGGCTAAAAATTCCAAATCTCGATAAGAAATTTAAATAAAACTCACTTACAGGAGTGATGTGCATTGTTGACTAACTTGTTTAAGATGAACAAATTTATTACGATTAGAGAGCTAGGTTATTGGTTAGAGTAAGCGATAAAATAAACAAACATTAAAAATCAAGTGCACTCTCAAGTCGAAACACATCGGATCCCGAAGGGCTAACCCCATGACAAAGGATTCCACATAAAACCAAGGAATTTCAAGAACTTGTTCTCCTGCAAGTACTTGAGATAGTATGGGGATACTTGAGCGCTCACATACATAATGTGAGATGAGTAAAAAAAAAATGAAATAAAAAAGATATGTGGTTTAGATTGCCTTTTGCTTGAGCTTGTTATGACAAAATATAAACAGACGGGCTTCAGCATTTTCTGACGAAAAGACCTTGACGTGATGATCTTAGCTGTTCAAAAACTTCTTAATCAATATACTTCATAATCAAGTACCTATTCAAGTATATATTATAGTTTCATTAGTATCAGGAAGCTCATTGAGATCATAGTTCAGCACCACACGGTTTGTCTGTTTTGTTTCAATTGATGTCACAACCGAGCTAGTAGGGATTGGAGTCTTGGACACCGCACATTGTCCGACTCGGATCAACTACACTGTGTTGTCATCGCCCCAAAGTAGTAGTCGTTTAAATTTCGAACACCGTTGGTGAAGCCGAATGACTTGGCACACACTTTGCCTGATAACTTACTTCCAGGACCTCTCACTTTTGTGATCATTTGAGGTGTGATTCTTATTAGTGTGCTCATTTATTATGTAGTGGGAGAAAATATTTGTTGTCGGCAGTTTCGATATGCATTTGCATAAGAGTACTTCTTCGTGCAGTGCATTCGTAGAGTTGAATAAAAATATTGACACGTTGTCAGCAGAGCTATGAATTAAGGAAAAATATGGTAACCTTGTATAAGATGGTAAACTTGGACTATCGCTCTAAATGTAACTAAAATTGAGCAATTGTGCGAACCCATCATTTTGACCACACGTGAAAACTCAGTAATTTGTCACCTCTGGTCGGTTTTCACATCTGTATATCTGCCTCATGTACTTGTCAGTTGCTACTCTAATAAGAGTGTGTCACTACATGGCACACTAATATTTTGCTCATAGTGTGTGAAAGGACTCTACCGAGTCATTAACTTATTCTTATTTAACATAGGCGTTGCTTAATAATTACTTAAGGTTTACCATTAATCTAGTATACTTGGGAAATCATTGAACCCGAGATTGGACAAAGATAGGAGTTTGTGTCCCAGATTCTAAATTTTTGAGCCATTGCCCGTGGTTCGAGGAGTGCATTAGTCCTTACCGGTGCGAATGTAAGTGGTTGACTAGTGTATGCATCCGAGATTTCGTAAACCTTTGGGAGCACTGTGCATGTGTGTATGATGGTGGTTTGCTACCTTTGGGACGTCTTGGACCAACTCTTGTGGTCTGTCGATTGCCGTGGAAATTCAAGAAGATGCGAGACACGGAAGGTAAAACCAAGTAGATTAGTTTAGAAATTTGTCTCATTACCAAGTTAAATTTAAGTTTCTTTATTTGGATATGCATAGCACCTTGAAAAACACAGTTCTTGATGTCTAAATTGGATTGGGCAAGGCTCGGTTGAGTACACGGTCAAGTTATTGAAGTACTCTTTTGAGTTCTTTGATTATCTAGAAACCATAATAACCGCCCTACGTCCTTAACTATCTTTGGAGCTATAAAAAGTAAGTTGATTAGAATGTTTTCTTGCTCTTTGCTTTAGAACTGTGCTTTTATCCATTTTGCAAGATGAAAGGGAGAAAATAATAAAACAAAAAGTAGTGGAACCATTTTGGTTTCATTTGCCGATTGAATAAGAATTTGGAGGTTGTTGAGTTCGACCTTATGTAATCATCTGCTTGTTATTAATTCAATTAGAGCAGAATTCACTTGTTACGTTGGTAAAGAAGTGTAAAAGTACCACTACTACTTGCCTTTGCGGCATATGCACTTTGTAGAAGTTAAATTAGTGGTGGTACATCTTTGTAGGTCAATGATGAGGAAGTTGAAGCCATCCCGCTTTGCGTCATATGCACTTGCAAAAATTCATATGCATCTTGTATACAGTGGTTAAGACCACCATGAGTTAGGGGTTTTCAGTTACTTAAAGAGGGCAACACTTTTACGGAAGGTCTGTTTTCATTGTAGATAGTGACATGACCTTATCGGAGAGAGCATGATCGTTGTCACCGATTTTGGTTTCTTGATTTCATTTACATTCCATCTTCTTTCTTTTTTTCGGGTACCTATTAGATTACATTTACCGCAACAAGGGGAGGGTTCTACTATTGAGGAAGAGAATGTTTTGAATTTGGCGGGTAACATCCATTTTCCATATTTACTTATATCTTCTATGTGGTCCCATGTATCTTAGAAATTAGTTTTACCATTTCCTTAAATTGTTAAGCAAGGGGCATTGGCTTCCAACTTGAAATAACAAATCGTTATAATAATACAACAGCTACAATAAGGGTTTACAATATAATTGTTGGAAAAATTAACTATTCAAACTCATCGATATTTTCGAACAAATAGTTAGAACTAACTTCAACTCTCCAAAAGCCATGTAGTTGACATCCTTGCAACCCTTTCTCTATAGCTTCTAGCTCCTGAAAAAAGAACATAATTCTTTCGGAACCACCACAAAAGCCAAGACAACTTCACCTAGATGGTAAACTGCAGCACCACCACCATATCCAACGCTTGATGAGACCTGTTTAGATTAAAGTAAACAATTTTTTACAAATTGTATCCTAGACCTACAGAAGAGACAATCAATCTAATTCCCGGAGATCTCTTGCCATGCCATTGTATTATGCAAGAAATTAATATATATTTATTTAACTTGTTTTTATTTTAATCTTGTATGTGATTCATCTTGAATGTAAAATAGCTATATTAGGACATACCTTGAGTTGATATGTTCATATTGAATTGAAAACTTCTTTATACCACGATGTTCTTTGTGCACCCTTCGGGTTCATTTAAGATCCTTTTTATTAGGAATTTCAATCCCTTTCTTGAGGTGGTTCGCGAGACAGCAACATATACCGGCCATGTGTGAAAATTGGTCTTGGTAAATAAACACCAACCTTATCAAAAGTCTGACCTTGACTTTTGTTTATAGTCATAATGAAACAAACTTTGACAGAAACTGTTTCCTCCACGAAAGGCGAAAGGCCATTTTGTGTCACTTGGAGACATAATCATGCGGGAATAAAAACTGGTTCTCCTATCTTTGTTCAGTAATAATTGTTGCTTCTATGACTTTTGGAGCAATATTTGTCCTTTGTGAGTCTAGTACCATTACACAATCCTTCACTTTGATTCATGTTTTCATCGGCATAATAGGGACTCCACGCTTAAGCTTCAGATTGTGGTTTGGTACTCGGAAAATTCCAAAGTTTGTTTTAAAATTTCATTTGGATCTGAGAACATCTTGTTCTGCGCACTCACGGGATTGGACATAGAGACTCGCACTTAAGTAGCTTTTAAATCTCTAGGAATTTTTGAAACAAACTGCAAAATTTATTTAAATCTACCGTGTCATTCTTGGTGCTAGAATACTCCTCTCTTTCAAGTACTTAACTTCTGTATACTTATTCACCAAATCGGGATAAATGGAATGCTGATGATATCTTCAACCGAGTTGTCACTTTCTGAAATGAGTAAGTCATCGTATTTTGATCCAAGTCGGCTCTATTTCTTCGTTCATCGCCTTTGCGGGTAGGTTCCCATCTCCTAAATCTAGAACCCATTTGCTAAACTCTCATCTGAGAACTAATAGTGTCATAGTCCATCACGTCACTCTTGAGTCTCATGTTTTCACTCAAGTGAAAAACTTGGCGCTTTTTTCAAAGTTTTGATTTGTTAATCGAAGCTTTAACAACATCAATTCTTTTACCTCTTGGTATGATTGGCAAAATTTGTCTGAAATCTCCACCCATGAGAAATGTCTTTCCACCAAAATCTCTAGTATCTGGTTTCAATAAGTCTTTCGAGTACGTTCAACGGCCTCAAAGCCGTGCCTATGAGTCATTGGAGCTTCGTCCCACACAATAAGGTTGACTTTTGAAATAAGCTTGTGTAGTTTTGAACCATGAGAAATATCACAACTTGTGGTCTCATCTGTAGGTATCATAATTTTAAACCTTGAATGTCTTTGTTCGTCCCTTTGGTAAAAGAAGTGATGCTATTCGAAGAAGCAAGCTGCAAGAACAATTTTACTTTCGAGCGGAGTTTTGAAATGATAGTCTTGTAGAGATATGTTTTCCCAGTTCCCCACTTCCGTAGACAAAAAACACCTCAGTTAGCGCCTCAATTTGCATTAGTTACACAGTTGTAAACATTTTTCGTTCATTGTTGAGACCGTTATAGAGTTTGATATGTTCGTTTTGTGCAACTCTAAGCGGTTGTAATCAATTCTTCAGCAATCAATTTGTTACCATAGGATGCTTGTGAAGAAATATTGAATTTAGGAAAACCTTCAATATCTGTAAGTGTTTTCCCCCTACGAACCATGATATTCTCAATCTTGCAAAGAGTATCATTCTTTATCTGGTCATCACTTAGCTCTGGTTGTGGTTGGTTTTTCTGTAACGAAACAAAATATCTTCACCAAGGCTTTTCTGATGATTTTCAAAAAGTATTTCTGGAGATGTAACCTCACACAGCAAGATTAAGGTGACAAAAAGTTCTCTTAAAGAAATTTGGATTTACCCACTCGCTTGCTTGCTTCATAGCATCATTCCATTTGCAATAGATCCTCTAGCAAACCGTATGCCTGTAATCCAAAAATGATATAATATAAAATGAAAAACTTGATATTAAGAAATAAATTAACAGGACTTAAAGTAGACTCTTCAGGAATGCCACATCTCAGGCAATGAAAGATTATGGACTAATGTCCTCATTGCAATCAATGTCTTGTGAGTATAAAATATTTTGAAATTGTATTGTTGTATTTCTGCTATGATAAAAGTTGAAGTGCACTTGATTGAGTTGGTGCTTCAGGGGCCATTTTTGGAGTGGTATGTAGTCTTGATTCAGTTTTGTTGCATAATTCATACTTTGTTTTATGAGAATAGGAGATATCATTAAGTACGACAGAATATATATTTTGTTGTCAAATGACATATAGCTTTAATAATAATGTTAGACTTTTATTGGAATATAATAATGTTCAAGAGGGATACTGCTTAATATGTTACTTACTATATCACAAAAAATGCTGTTAGTAGTAGATGGACAATTGAAGTAGTTGAAAGATTACGACTTATTTGCTTTTAAAAGTTGGATGTGGGGTTCCATTAACTGTACGAATATGTTCATAACTCCTAGGTCCTTTAACAATATTAACCAACATTCTTAAGTAGAACCTTTCACCAGATGTAGGATGTGCGTAGTAAACTCGTCCAATTGATATTCCTCGTTTTCGTAGAGTCCACTTATTATACTTTTTTTCCAAACAAATTTAGTTGGGAAATCAACATATGTAAGTGTCTGGCTAATTCATACTCTTCATTTGCCTTGAACCATTCTCGTAAACTTTGTTTTTGGGCGTTTTTTCTCGGCCGACTACTACTTTTGGATCATCTTTTCATTTGTAGTATACAATATTCGACCTTCAAGATGGAATGGCAGCCGCCGACACTTTCAGTTTCACATCTTCGTATATCAAAATTTAAAAGCCTCCAAACTCCTTGAAGAAGAAAGAAATCGACAGATCTAAGAAGTTTGATATTTCATCAACATCCCCGACAATTTGTTCCTTCTTGTTATTGTCGATCCACTACATTCTCAACAATCATTGCGGATGCTCTATCCTTTCCCTTGTTAATATACTTGAATAGGTACTTGATTGACCTTGCTTTGTTGCGGTGTTCAACATTTATGTAGGCTTGGAACTTCACAATCAAGTCCACATTGTGTGGAATGACCCATTTGTTATCAAGAGTTATTCCGTCTTTTTGCAGTTCGACCATTGTCTCTCCTCATATAATTTGTGAAGTCATTTTCATCAATCGTTGTCTCATTCTGAGAATGGTTTAGGATAGTGCCTAGAACATTTTTGATTCCCATCATCAGTTTTACCATGCAAGGAGAATCTGGTTTAGACCGCCACATGGACCGTGAATCATGAATTCCACAACCGCATTATATGCAACTTTGTCGCGAGGTCGAGGGCAATTCGCGGATATAACTCTGTTGACTTGTGAAGGGTGGAAGGCTTTGTTGAATTTTCCAAAACAACAAGATATGAGCATGGGGCAATCCTCTCTTTTGGAACTCTATTGTGTAGAGTCTGCAATTAATTGGAAGTTAGTATCGATTTTCATACTTTAATAATATAATATTTACTAAAAGTTAATAGTAAATATAAAGACTTTGCAACAAATTGTTTACAGATGTTATGTAAAGAAGTTGCAAACTAACGATGAAGCAATGGAAATAAACTAAGAAGTAGACCACTTCACCACTCTTTGATTGATTTGTTCCTTTTGGTATATTAGTTTCAAAATGATTAATTATTCATTTTAATTTCTTATGTTTTCGATTGATTCTCAGCATTTTAGAATTTTCTATTCATTCCCTATTGAAGGGGTAGTTTTTCTGTTGCACTTATGAGTTTTGACAATTATTTGAAGTATGTCGAAAGGAATCTAAGAAATAACAGGGTACATGGGCGGTGTTACTTAACTTGATCTGATCTTTGAAACGTAAGACAAAAAGGTGGACTCGTCCTATTCCTTTGGAGATTGCATCAGCACTTGTTTCCTAATCGACCTCTATTCTTAGGTACCCCATGCACGTGGATTAAGAATATAACTCTTGTTGGTTCTATGTATGAGAGGTCAGAGTGAGGTAAAGCTCTGGTTAGTGCAGAATGGTGGTGTAGTCTAACCCTAAAACATTTGTGTCGGAAGTCATGTTGGATTTCAGCTGGATGCTGGTAGTAGTGTGCTAACCCTCCTACTCTTTATTTGCTATATAAACAAAAGCCAGCATCAATCTGAACAGAATGGATCATGGTCACTCGCTGTCTCTGTATATTCTTTTGTGCTCTGTAAATCAGAGAATATTCAACCTTGATGAAAAAGCTTTCGATTTTTTTTATTCGAAGATTGATTTTGTATCCAAGAGTTTTTTTTTTGTTATTCTAGTGTTCAATCTATTGACTATTTTATTTGATTTTTATATAGGTGCGGTTCCTTGGTGGGAGTGTGGACTTTGTAAAGATGGTGGTGTCCTTGGGTACTTCATTGTTAATAAACTTTATAGTTATTACACTTAGGCAATGATAGAGCTAAGTTATTATCAGTTAAGGTGTATTAAAAATTTCAAGTGCTTTGACTGGTATTTTTATGCGTCAAATTTGATAAACTATTAATCTTTTCCGGGGAGTGAAGGGAGCAAGGTACAACATGAAGATAGAGCTAGAAGACATGTAAATTGGCATCTGTTAAGTTTGTACACTACTTTTGGTATGTCATAATCTATGAAGGCTAGTATGTAGGTGGTCAAATCATGATCCTTTTATCGAAAGTATATTG
Organism: Coptis chinensis; assembly: GCF_015680905.1. Lineage (NCBI taxonomy): Eukaryota > Viridiplantae > Streptophyta > Magnoliopsida > Ranunculales > Ranunculaceae > Coptis > Coptis chinensis. The sequence goes on from NC_141456.1 coordinate 47,686,980, forward strand.
GATATATACTTTTTGATAGAAAACTGTTTAAAATGTTTTTCTAACTGTACTGTTATCTGGACAGTTTACCAACAGTTCAATTACTTATGTTATTAAAACTATAGTGAAAAAGGATCTCTTGTAAGCACTTATGTTTCTTATTGTTTGTAGGTTTCCCCCTAAATCCAACAACTAACCCAGATGCTGAATTGGGTTATGGTGGTGGAAATATTGATCCTGTAAAGGTTGTAGGTCCTGGCTTAGTCTATGATGCTATTGAAGGCGACTACCTAAAATTTCTATGCAGCATATGGTATACTATGGAGCCGACAAAACTCGTATCATTCATGTATATTTCAAGATCTCAAAGATAGGTATGTGCCTGTCTATATTACAGCGTGTTATCATAGACTGCTTTCTTGTTTGGATCATTTAGACATTTTTTTTTTCTATATTCAACATTTATTTATAGATTAATTATATATTTGAAGAGGGAGATATTTTTTTCTTAGCAATATGATAGTCATAAAGTCTACAAATGAACTAAAAAGTTAAAAATTACGAAAGAATAAGTTATAAAAACAACTGAATTAGTAAATTACTTACCCGCCCAAGCTTTTCCGAACCTTTTACGTTTTTGCAAATCCGTCATAAGTTCATGCAGCTTGATCTCAAAAACTCTAGCGACAATTTCAGGGAAATCGACGTGTGTATATCCAGGAGCAATCTTGTCAATACATTTTTGAACTTCAGGCCATTTAGGATTGCAAGTAAAAGTTATGAATAGATCAGGAGATCCAGCCCATCGACAAATCGCAATAAGCGTCTTGATAGTTTTGCAAAGCATATAGCGTGGACCTCCGGTGAAAGAAGATGGTAGAACTATTAGCCTTCCAACAAAAACCTGGTTTTGAATCTCCGTAAAAATCTTGCATCAACTAATCCTTGATAAAGCTCGGTACGAATAGTGCATTTGGTTATTTCTAACCCAATCAACTCTAATCTGTTCTCAAAGACGCGGTAAGAATCAACAATAAGTTGTTGTTTCAAGCGTCCACCAAGAACAATTGTTTTTCCTTCTTTTAGTCTCATTTGCAATCTGAAAGTAGAACTCCCTCATGCTTATGTTTGTCCTTTTCCCCAACTTTGACATTATTTCGATAAAGGGATATCAATCCTGTACCGTCTTGACATGAGGAAACAAAAGAGGATATTGCATGGCCATGAAACTTGGATGCAATTCATTTATTCTTTTCAAGCCATATCCTTTTTGTCCACCTGCCAATCCACGGTAATTACTAAATTCACTATCTTCCTCAACAATAAGTGCAAAGCAACCCGGATGATGTAGGCATGTTATAAAGTCTCCCATCCTTTTGTCTTGTACTAATAAGCTTTATCTTTGAAATCACCTACTTGGACTCTTTAAACTGTCCCTTGCCATTCTATAAGTCTCAATAAGTTTGTTTGTATTGTTCAACATCTCTATTAGTCCCTTCACAATATCCGGATCCAACTCTTCTTGGATCCGTTTTCAAAATTTTCTTACTAAGAGAGTTCATTCTGTTTTACAACTTCATTATCGATTATCATATATGTAAAGTTGGGAAAACTTAGAAATAAACCTTCGGTGGAAGCAAGGTGCCAATTTTGTGGTGGTTTTGGCCTTTTATCTTGTAGGCGTAAGGACCATGACCATTGTTTATTGATTCTTGAACATCACCTCTGTTGATGTGAAAGCAAACATCTTGTTATATACTCTGATATTTTTCATAAACTTTTTGGATCTGTAGCCAGAATTGCAGTCCATAAGCTCATTTAAAAAATCAGGTGTATCTTTCAAAAAAGGTAGCTGAACTTTCCCTCCACTGCAACATATAGAAAACTTTAGATTTTTTGGATTTTTCGTTCTGTCATTCCTTTCTTCATACCAAACAATGGCATCACAGTAAGGACACATCGATGTTGGTTCTCCAAAATCCAACGGTTGGAAACAACGCCCTGAATTAAAATGAATATTAAAAACTATAACTAATAATATAAAAAATAAAATAATATGAAAAACTATAACTAATATAATACTAACTTTCATGCAATACTTCACTTGGTTTCTCATGGGAAACTTCAACTTCCATATGGTCATTTGATTCGTTTTCATCTTCTATTTCTGAATCAAATGATGGCTTCTATTTCTGAATCAAATGATGGTTTCTATTTCAACTTCAACAATCCAAGCTGGCAGCTAGGAAGGTAATGATGGCTTCTTAAGATTGTTTTTTACTCGACCTTTGGTTTAAGCTTTAAACATTACATAATTCTAGGAGAAGTAGTGAGCATATCCTGTGATGGAAAAAAAATTCGGAAAAATTAACAGACAAATAGAAAATTGTTTGTCTCATTCTTGAACAAAGGAAATGGATATATTTTTTTTTAAAGTAGAACCACCAGTGAGCTTTAGCTATTAAGTCGGATCAAGCTGTTTGTTAAACTTGTATAAATAACACTTAGAAGTTCAAGAATTGGTCGCAGCTTTTTTCTCTTGATTTGAAGATTAATATATAAAGGAATCTCCTGATTTGAGGAGAGCCTCGCTGAAATAAGACTTGTAGAAAGAACCTATTAGGACTCTTCAAATTGTGTATAGATTAGGAAACTAAATTAGAACTCTTCACAGAAACATAATTAATTGGGACTCTTACTTTCTACTAAAAAAATCTGACAGGTGTTGATATTAAAACTTGTTAAAGCAATGGTATTAAAGTGATTCTTTCTATAGCAGGTGCTTCTGGGAGCTACTCTCTTGCGTCCTCTTATGATGCTAGGCAAGTTGCCACATACCTATGGAACAACTTCTTGGGTGCAATTTTTCAGCAATCTCGCTTGTCAGTATGCCTCAGGAAGTATTACCAATCTTGAAGATGCATGGAAGCAATGGACCACATCCATTACGGGTGCTCAAATATTCTTAGGACTACCTGCTTCTCCTCGGGCAGCTGGCAGTGGATTCATTCCTGTCAACGATCTATTACCAATCTTGAAGATGCATGGAAGCAATGGACCACATCCATCACGGGTGGTCAAATATTCTTAGGACTACACCCCTTCTCCTCGGCAAGCTTTGCGGTGGATTCATTCTGTCGGCGATCGATCTCTTCGAAGTGCTTTTGGCTATCAAAGGGTCAAGCAAGTATGGGCGTTGCGGGGATTTGTTTTCGAAGTGTGTCTGACCACACCGGAGATCTTACGTCTAGAACTTACATGATGCGGCCATGTTCGGTTGAAAAGGCCCTCGAAAAGACCATTTGTGATGATTGAAGCATTGATCTAACGCTTCAATCTCTGCCGCGATGACGTTTTCCATATCTTGAAGTGCTTCGGCTATCAAAGGGTCAAACAAGTATGGAGGCGTCGCGAGGGGATTTGTTTTACGAAGTGTTACTGACCACACGGAGATCTTCGTCTAGAACTTACATGATGCGGCCATGTTTCGGTTGAAAAGGCCCTCGAAAGACCATTTGTGATGATTGAAGCATTGATCTAACTTCAATCGAGAAAAGATGTCCGCTGAAGTGAACTTCGTTATCGGGGAAAGGAGAAGAAGTGCCCTGAATTAGAGATCACCGAACCGGGTGATATAAGGTGGCCAACTGGGCTTCACGGATACAAATAATAGGACTGGAATTCATAGTGAGAAGGTGGAAATTCGATTGGCTACACTATTTACGCAACTTGCATCCAAATGAGGATGTTAGTAGTCGAGCAAATGGCACCTCCGGTGACAAAGGTGTTGTCTCGATGCAAAGGTTCCGGAGGGGAGTAAAGGAGCAATGGATGGTTCAGATGGTGAAGGTTGAGAAAACAGGCGGAGAAACTAACTGGGTTTCGTGGGCATAAGGCCCAATGGCAAGGATGCATGTTGCTCAATACTTCCATGATAAGTATGATGTCAAGCTGTGGTATTGTCATTGGGCAGCCCTTCAAGAGGGAAGTGATTCCAAGCTAGCATACTTTCCTATGGAGGTTTTTTTTTTTTTTTTTTTAACTCAAGTTCTTTATGTTTGTTTTGCTTGCTCATTTATTAAGGTTCTTGAATTATTTTATTTCAATTCTAGGTTTGCAAGATTGTCAGATATTCAAAATAGTTGAATATACATACATATATGATATATGTATATTTTTATTTTCATTCTTAACTTCAGATATTTTAAACCTACTCTTTTATTAGTAATAATTTAAAGTTGTTGTCAGATATATATATATATATATATATATATATATATGCCACAACGTTTTTTGCCGAAAGAGCTGTATTGGACATCTATAGATCCATCTTCCAAATCAATCAAGTCTATTTTTTCTCTGATGCACTGTAACGCAGCTTCAGTGGACAATGGTGCTAGATCAGCTCCAACATATCTAGGAGTATCCTTCACAACCCTCTCTAAGTTAACATCATCTGAGAGCCTCATGTTCTTTGTTTGGATGTGAAGAACCTTAAGACGTCCAACTTCATCTGGAACTCCTGTTGCTTTCAGAGTTTTGTGAAAATCCTTGGAATGGCAAGGTCATAACCTTTAGTGCCAAGCCTCAACTTCATGTGATCCAGGGAGATGACTTGCGCTCCAAGAAGGAATCTCTTGAAGGCATGGACAGCGGGTTGAACACAAATTTTCAGAAAGTGTTTGACATGATTTTAAAAGTTGCTACTGAGGGGAATTTAGATAAAGATTTCAATATAGCCCCACGAACGATGGCATGAGCGCGAGATTTCATACTATCCATAATTGTCTGGCTGATTGATAACCCGAAAAAACAATAGAATCCTAAATATTAATGCTACAAGAACACTAATACGTAATCCTACCGTTCTTACGTTTAAATCAATTCTTCTTACTCTCAAAACATAATCATGCAATACAACGAGTAAGGATTTCGTTCCACTCTTAAACCTTCAAGACTTAAATAGAATTCAATTATTCAAACACAAGGAACAGTGAGAGTGATGTGTTTGGTGTTTAAACTAAAACTAATTATAAATTTAAGACAACTAAATCTAAAGATTCTAACTTTATGAAATTTAACAAACAATAATTAAAATCTAACATCAATAACTTCTGAAATGACTAACAACCAAGAAATGAAATTAGATCTAAGCAATAGATAAATGACAAAATCGAATTTGATCAATAATAAACTACTTGATTTATCTAATGAAGCAATAACAATATTTTAATACTTTAAATTAAAACAAGGGAAATGAAAACTAATAAAATGGAGATTCAAAACTAGATCTAGATCTAAAAACTAATCTAGATCTATCTTTTTCTAACCCTAAACTCCATTAACATTAGCTTCCTAACCTAACTGCCATTAACAAAAGAGCTAAGCTTTTGTTTTATACATCCAGATCAAAAATCGTGCATGGGCTTGGAGTCATGTTTTGGGCCGGAAAATCGGGCCCAAAACCCAATTTCTTTAATCCAAAATGGCCTCTTCAGCTGCAGTTGGCTTCCACAGACTTTTCGTCCACTTCTGCTCCTCTGATTGGGTCAAGGCTTGGACCATTGGAAAGCTCTTTCCGAGCCGGTCGTTTTGACATAAGGTAGGCCCAATTCCGAGGTCTGAGTCCAAAGATACGGCCTTCGGAAGTTCTGCTGACTTTTTGCTCCTTTATCTCGCTAAAGTGGCACATTTTTCTCGCGCGTAATGGACTTTGAAGCCCTGAAATGCATAAAACACGTAATCAGTATTAACTCTTACTTATTATTCACATAATTGGTCTAACAATATGATGATTATTAAGGGGTTAAAACTACACAGTTTTGGGCTCTTATCAAACCACCCCAAAACGACATTTTGCTTGTCCTCAAGCAAATATGAGAAATTAGAATAAGTGACCAAAAATGGAGTTCTAACTACTCTCGTTTATTTGAGAGTCGCGATTGCATTGACCATATGCAACAAGGCCTTAAACCACTAGGAATTCCCTAGTGGACGAGTTATAGCCTCGTGAGAGTTTTTCGGTGAAGGTACTCACAAACTTCATCTATACTTCTGGCGACTAAGAAATAAAACTATTGTTTCCTCATTCATGTCTCAACTATCTATACATCTCACTTTAGCAATTGAATACAGAGAATAATCATGTGAAACCCTAAGCTAATATATGCATAATAATCAATCATCTACTTAATAAACATATATACAATGAGTAATGCTATGAAATGCTTAGCGAGGTCCGTTCGAAAACTTCGAATAAGCGTCCTTAAGTAGGTCCTCACATAAAAGTCAAGACAAAAATCACTCGATTTTTCCGCTCAAGTTTAAGCTACTCCGGTGTCGCGGTGGGCACACTTTATATCTTAATCTCAATGACAACAAAGGAAGCGGGGTCGATCAAACACATCGCCACTTACTATCACACTAACCTATTCCTAATTGAGCTAGAGGTCTTTATTAGGTGTTCGCGGGGATTAGGAGATGGTTTAAGAAGGAAGGAAATGGATATTCTAGAGGACAAGTCTGAGATAATAGAGTCTTCATATTATGTAACTAGAAAACCTTGTTATTTTACTTTTGCTTCTACACTTTGTTTCCATCCTTAGCCATATTTTTCTTTTCTTTGGCCTTTGACTCCCTTTTATTCTATTTTTTTTGGAGTTTTTATTTATTTTTTTTTTTTTTTTTTTCTTTTTTTTTTTTTTTCTTTTCTTTTTTTCTTTTCTCTTGGATGGAAACTTCTTTTTCTTTATTTTGAAGCAACTAACTAATTTTTGTTTACCGCGAGGTTTTCTCTTCTTCTTTCTTCCTCATTCTATTCTCGGACTTATTCTAAATTGGGTAGGTTGATTTTTTATTTTGTTTTGTTTTGTAGCGGGGGTAAAGGAATTGTGGTTTATGGAAGGCTAAAGAAAGGCTCGAGGGGAGGCGACTAGCGGAAAATAATTCATAGGTTTGAATTTCTCGGCTATATCGATCCAAAGAGGGCCTAAATTTCGCTTAGGATATGGTTTAGTGATCAAGCAAGTGGGCGTGTGATTTCTCTATCCGGTTTTACTTCTCCTTGTGTCATTTCTCAAATATTTAGCTCATATAAGGCTTTAGGCTATATTCTCCACAGGATTTGTAGAATAAGTACTCTAGCCTAGATTTGAAACTTACTACTAACAATCATAGATACTCATGTAATATATTTATAGATAGATGCAAAGATTATTACCTACATATTAACCTAAGTTTCTAACAATTATTACGATGCAAAAAGCTCATTGAGACTTCTAGATTGTTAAGAGCATGGAGAAAGAAAACAATACCAATATTCCTAAGTGTATAGCATACTTTTTATTTATATTTTTGAATTTTTGAAATTTTAACTAGAAAACAAGTGCACATTATACATATCTATATCCTAACGGATGCCTTAATTACCGTATTTCTATGCCCCCCAAACAAGAAGCATGCTTTGTCCTCAAAGCATTTAAATAAAGAGGGTAGAAAAATACCATGGAAATGCGTGAAGTGCGGAACATCGCAAAACAAGGTTAGAACATACTAATATAGGAAATAAAAAAAGCGGCGAATAACTCTATAAGAGTTCCACCCATTATGGGGTTAGCGTAATTAAATTGCTTGGGACATAAGCGGACACTAACTGAAACTAAAAACTACCTCCACTCCAGCGTTTTCGTCATCCTCCTCTTTCTATAAAGAAGTGAGGGTTCCTGGCCATCTGCCATGCCATTATAATTTGCCAAGCTTGCGCCATTTATCATCTACGGATGCTAACACATTAAAGCGCCACTTGGTGGGATGGGGTGTAAAGGTGCAACCTGATGAGGTTGTATCCTCCATCCTTGCCAAGTCATTACGCGGAAAGATCGATAATATAATTGGTGGGTCTCACAAATGTCGACCCCAACCCGATCCGTGAAGCGGGCACAAAAAGCAGGAAAGAAACATAGTATAATCTGACAAACTAATATAGGCATAAGAAGATACTTATGCCTCATGCTATGGGCTCGTGCTAAACTAGACATTAAGGTCTTAGGAAGGTCATATAGCAGGCGTTCCTCAGCTAAAGCAAGGAAAACATCATGAAGTGGCATCATTAGCGGAAGAAAAATGCCACTCCCACAATATGTTTAGCATGATAAAGAACATTACCGTATCACATTAAAGGGACAAGCTACCAAAGGGCTACGTTATATGTCCCTTGGTCCTACTACGGAAAATGCGACCCATAAGCCTCATGCAAAAAAGTCATAAGTGTAGACATGCATATTATCTACCCAATAACATCATGGGTCTTGTATTTCAGCCGGGCATGGCAAGTCAAGAACAAATGCTAGCAAGAACCATAAAAGCGGTTCCCGACTTCGTGTGTGATCACCTCATGAAACCAAAGCACCATAAGTAGTGCTTTGAAACAAATCTTTGAAAAACTGTTCGGTATTATTATAGGAGATGTCATCTCGAACTACGCTCTAGAACAGTGCTGCGAATGAACCAGGAACAACGCGGGCTGGAATTTTTCTGGTCGAAGGAAAGTAGTCGGCTCTCTTTGTATTTTTGGAATTCCAGTGTTTTTTTTGACTTAGAGCTTGTAGGCTCTGAAGTTTTAAATTCCGGTGTTTGGAAGGTCGCCATCAACTTCGATATGCTGGGCGTTTAGGTCCTCTAGATCGATGATGAGAAGGTCGGCGTCCTTTCGATTATGAAGCGGGCGGTCGCTCGAATAAATTTCAAAAAAAAATGTAAAGAGAAGCGCTTCGATCGAAACAGCCTTGGCGCTTCTAAAAGCTTGAAACCGGAGTTTAGAGCAAAAAGAAGGTAAAACTTGGAGTGGAAGCGTTTTTTTTTTTTTTACAAGGGGCGAGGTGGGGGTAAGAATAGGAAGTTTAGTGATCAAGCATGGAAAAACCAAACACCCCACCCCAAACAAATTTTTGAAAACAGGTTTGTAAAATTTGTTTTAAAAAACGTCAGGTCTTTTAAAGTCGATTCCCTAGACTTAAAGTGATATATATGTATTTACATGCGGTTTCCCATATATCAATAATCTAAAAGTTGTGGGTCTTTCCACAAATAATTAACATGGAATGCACCATCAAAGCGAATTAAGCACCAAGATTTCCTATGGCGTAGCTTAGTGGAATGAGAGTAAAGCCTTATAGATCTAAAAACCTAATCGGCATACGGTTTCTTCTTTGTCCTCCTACTGAAGGGAATGCCAAAGTAAATGAACTTGAGAAAATTGATGGTTGTGGAAGATCACGTAGGATGTGGATAATTTTGAGAAGGAAAAAATGGAAAAATGAAAAAAGTGTCGGTGGCTTGTCCTTGGGTGTTACTTCTTCACTAGTTGGTTTTAGATAGTTATGAAGCATAGGAGAAACGCCAAGGTCAAGTACAAACTCAATGGTTATTTGAAAAGGTAGAGGCGAGAGACATCGTGATGGAAGGTGAATGAGTGACATGAGGATGTGAGGTTGGTGAATGGTGTTCAACTAGTGTTCTTAGGTCTATATCATCGAGAGGCCTTGAGATATGCAAGACATTCCTCAATAGGTGGGTAAGAAGAATCAACTTTGGGATAGAGGGAAAAAATTCTTCTTCCGTCATGGCGTCAAAGAGATGAATGGATGTCAATAGGAGAGAACTCAAGGAGTCGAAGGAAATCTTCCTCGATGTTATCTACGTCTAGGGAGTAGAAATTGTGATCCTTGTCTTCTTCCATAAGAGGGTATCTACTAGTGTGGGGACTAAAGTGTCACCCGACTAATGTGAGGTACAAAACTCTCAATGGACTTCACTTCTCCTTCTATAGGCAAACCTAGTTGTCCCTGTTTTTGTCTAAACATGTTAAGTTTCTGAGAAAGATTTCCAAACGAAAGAGTCATTGAGCCATCCCGACAATTGATTTGGGCATTGGCGGTTGCGAAAGGGCGCCCTAAGATGATGGGAATGGAATCATGAGCAACACGTGTCGAGAATAACAAAGTCGGCGGGATAGTAAAAATCACGAACTTTAACAAGAATATTTTCAAACACCCCTTGGGATACTTAATAAACGATAAATTTGCTGCAAAGTCATTTTGGTTGGTTGAAGTATTGTTAGACCAGTTGTTTATATAAATAAAAAGGGAGTAAGTTAACACTTCGCCCCCGAGGTCTAATAAAGCGGTTGTCATGAAGGTATCACCTAAGGTGCATTATCTGATAGGGACGACCGGGGTCCTTGTACTTAACAATTCCGTTATGTTGAGGATAAAGAGGGATATTGTTGGTTAAGAATGCTTAAGTGGGGTATGTTGGTTTTCCTCTTCTTGGTGCACAACTCTTTTAGAAACTTAGCGTGTCGAGTGTAGACTTTTTATAGCTTCTAGAAAGGTAGGTTTATAGTCAAATTTTTAAACACTTCCCTAATCTCATCAAAATTCGTCATTTTTAAACCAACTAGTCTTTGGGGATATGGTGCTTTATCGCTATTTTTAGCAGGGGAGGGATAAAAGTATTATTAGGCTTTGCTTTATCTCTATCCGTTTTCCATCTAGGTATCCATATTGGAACCTCTACAGGTGTAGGGTCTTCACTTTCTATTATTGGATCTTGTAATGTTTTCCCTTTTGGTTGTGGTTTAAGCGGTACTTACGGTTGTAGGGTCTTCAGTTTCTATTATAGTATGTGGTATGGTATCATTTTTAGTTTGTGGGTAATCTTTAGGCATAGTCACTTGGTTATCAACTACTCGCCCTGAACGAAGGGTAGTGACTGCTTGTAGGTCCCCTTGGTTTATATTACCATTACACTGAATACTTTTTATTTCGAAGGCGGTGTTTGTTGACTTAGGATTAGGCATTGCTTGACTTGGAAACACGCCGGTTTGGTTATTATTTTGGTTAGAAGACATGTCAATAACCTTTTGGCACAAAAACGCATCATTTGCATCGTTTGTTTCATCATATTAGAGTTTTGATCATCTTTGATCTTTCATCAAGTTGGAGTTTTGTTGCATAATTTGATTTTGTTTCTCCAACAAGGTCACTACTACTTTGTGCGTAGATGGTTGTATTGGAATTAAAGATTGTTGGCGTTCATGTCTTGATGTTGATAGTTACGGGTTATGGGTACTAAACCTCTATTACGGTCACCTAAGTTCCCTTGTCCTTGATGTTGAGTTAGCTGGTTGAAGTGTGATGGTTGTGGTGGTGTTTGTGCATAGACAAGAGGACAATAGAAGTCGGAATGCTCAAGACTACAACGACATTACAATGAGTAGAGTTAATGTTCATGGCTGGAGTGGGTTGTTGTTGAGCGAGAGATGGCATCTACCTTTTAGTGAGGGCATCGATAAGAGTTTTAAGCTTCGGGATCATGTTTAACCTCAAGAGAAGAAGGAGAGGGGCCGGGAGGAATCGTTTCCTCCCAATTGTTATTCCTCTTAGATTGATCTTCTAAGAATGTATAAGCCTCTAAGGCTCCTTTACTAAGAAAACTACCCCGGTCATGATATCTAGAACCTCCTTATGGCGATGTAAAGCCCCCTTGAAGAAGGCACGAACAAAGCGTGTCTTTCGCAAGATTATGATGTGGGCATTCAATGAGAAGATCGGTGAAACGATTCCAGGGCCTCAAAAAGGATTCATGAGGATTACGGTGGAAGAAATGAATCTTTTGAAGCATTTCATCTGTCTTTAGTGGTGGGTAAAATTGTTCCATGAACAATTGAACAAGTTGAGCCCATGAGTCCTTGAGTTTGGCGTTTGGGCAGTTAACCAAGACGCCGCCTTGTCAAAATTTAGGGTGAAAGGAAACACCTAAGTTTAACTTGATCCGGACTTACGCTAGGATGATGGAATGTAGTGAGAACTTGGTCTATCCTACGCGATGTGCTGGTAAGGCTTCTCATGGTCTAAACCATGAAAAACCGGTAACAAGTTAAATATATTATTAGGGGGATTCGAAAATCCCCACTAGGTCTGCAAGAACGATGCGACTTAGGGCCATCGTTTAGGGCTTTATAAAAATCGAGAGAGAGGAGTCTCTTGTTCTTTAGCCATTGATGCAAGTGTAGTGTGTGAAATTCTAGATAGGCGTGTTGTATTTATTTCTATGAAAAACAAGCCCGATTATACTAGAATTAAAACTCCCTCGATAAGAGGAAAGGAGGAGAGGAAGAAGAAGAAGTACTGAATGCCTCCTTGCTTGCTACAGCGTTTGAATAAGCGTCTTGTATCAGCGATTTAAGTGTATTTAACAAGTTAGAAACACTTAATAACTTTAAGGAATAAAAATATGCATTTACCTATGAAAATTGGGCTGTTAGGATGAATTTTCCTTGTTGGGCGCGGGTTGGGCGGGCGGCGCTCAAGGTAAGTTGAAATTACAGTGAATAAAGGGCGGGTCGCGCTCAACATGGCGCGGGCGCGCTCCAGGGGTTTTCAAGTTTTAGGCCTTTTATCGTACTCCAAAAATCTGAAATTTTTACAGTAATTTACTAAGACGTCTATCAAGTAGCCTGTAAAATTTCAGATCGATCGGAGCAGTGAAAGTCCCTCTACAGCCCTCAAAGTTTGCGAAACCGTTTTCGGACACAATACAAACAACCGAATGGTTAACCCATCAAAACAAATCCAAAAATTTCCAAATTTTTACTGGAGACTCCTGACAGATTCTAGTTGTTCCTGTAAAAATTTAGAGCAATTGGATGTCTACAACCTCTCCTTATTGGATGGTGTTCCAGATATTAAGTGTTTGCAACACTGCAGAAACACACTGGAAACACTCTACTATTTAGGAGGTCAAAACAAATCAAAACTCATCAAATTTTTACTACAAACTCCTGGATTAGGATAGATACTCCTGTACAAATTATAGAATTTTTTAGAACTCCTAAGTAACCTTATTCGTCTGTTTTTCAAGAACATACGGTGTGAAAACTGAAATGCAGCACTGTAAAGATCGTATTTTTTCACAAGGTAAACCAACTTTGAAAAATACTGAAAATATTCTAGTAAATCAACAACACATTAAATATTATGTATGAATATTTTCAGAATTTTCGAAAATTTAGAAATACCTTCACCGCCGTTTTTTTTTTCTCTGTGAATCCATGACCAGCCTATTATGCGAAGCGATTGAGCGGTTCGAAAATTCAAGAAATAAGAATGAAAAATTAAAGGGTGGGTGGGTAGAGAATGGGGGATTGCCCCTTGGATTCAAGCAATTGAATTCTTGTCTTGAACTAGATTAAGATGGCAGCGGGCCATTTGATAACCGAAAAACAATAGAATCCTAAATATTAATGCTTCAAGAACACTAATCGTAATCCTACCGTTCTTACGTTTTAAATCAATTCTTCTTACTCTCAAAACATAATCATGCAATACAACGAGTAAGGATTTCGTTCCACTCTTAAACCTTCAAGACTTAAATAGAATTCAATTATTCAAACACAAGGAGCGATTGAGAGTGATGTGTTTGGTGTTTAAACTAAAACTAATTATAAATTTAAGACAACTAAATCTAAAGATTCTAACTTTTATGAAATTTAACAAACAATAATTAAAATCTAACATCAATAACTTCTGAAATGACTAACAACCAAGAAATGAAATTAGATCTAAGCAATAGATAAATGACAAAATCGAATTTGATCAATAATAAACTACTTGATTTATCTAATGAAGCAATAACAATATTTTAATACTTTAAATTAAAACAAAGGAAATGAAAACTAATAAAATGGAGATTCAAAACTAGATCTAGATCTAAAAACTAATCTAGATCTATCTTTTTCTAACCCTAAACTCCATTAACATTAGCTTCCTAACCTAACTGCCATTAACAAAAGAGCTAAGCTTTTGTTTTATACATCCAGATCAAAAATCGTGCATGGGCTTGGAGTCATGTTTTGGGCGGAAAATCGGCCCAAAACCCAATTCTTTAATCCAAAATGGCCTCTTCAGCTGCAGTTGGCTTCCACAGACTTTTCGTCCACTTCTGCTTCTCTGATTGAGTCAAGGCTTGGACCATTGGAAAGCTCTTTCGAGCGGTCGTTTTGACATAAGGTAGGCCCAATTCGAGGTCCGAGTCCAAAGATATGACCCCGGAAGTTCTCTGACTTTTGCTCCTTTATTTCGCTAAAGTGGCACATTTAAATGCGTAATGGACTTTGAAGCTGAAATGCATAAAAACACGTGTCGGTATTAACTCTTACTTATTATTCACATAATTGGTCTAACAGTATGATTATTAAGGGGTTAAAACTACAGTTTTGGGCTCTTATCACTGATCTACGTTCATGTTTCCTAACTGTTTCCAACGCAGGATAGGCTCCTTTTTGAAAACGGATATGCACATTAGTTTTTCCGAAATTTGCCTGCCTGCCATATGCAACAAAACCCTATGCTGAGTACAAAAGTTCATCAATCATTACCTAGGCTGAGGATGAGAATACGGTTAAATTTGAAAGAATCGGTAGTAAAAAACTTGAAGTTCAAAATGACTCCTTACAAAAGTCGGATAGAGCGAGAGACAGCACAGAAGCTTCCATGTGGTCCTTCAGAGAACTGTAGATACCAGTTTCTGTTCGGATTATTTATTGGGAATGTACTTATACCAGTATTTATACCATGGAAGTTAATCGTGTCCTTGCAAAACATGGTGTGAAGTAATCGTAAGTCGTAACAACAATAACAATAGGTAGCTCTTCTTTCCTATCCTCATTGTTGTGGTTGGCTTCTCCGGGTTCTCATAGTTTACTTTTGATTTCAGAAGAGAAAGAAATCCATTGAAAGAGCGACGGGGATATGAAAAAATGAAACAAAATAAATTAGGAACTTAAACTGATTTAATGTCCCTTAGTGACGTATAACCTCCGATTGTCCGAGTTTTGGCGACATGGGATTTAAAAAGCGAAAGAAAAGCAAAGGTGAGATGGAATAACTCAAAAGCTGAATCAAAATCGAAAATTTCTAAATAAAATAGAATGCAATAGACAAAGAATTCACCCAAACAAAATTCGGAATTTGAATCATAGGGAAGAAGGTCCGACCATTGCGAGTTCGGCTTCGCTTTGCGACAACCTTCTCGTTTGCCCACGGTCCGAGCTCATAGGGGCTTATCGGATGTTTCTTCATCTGCATTGACAAAGTTAAATTCTTTGACCGAGCCGATAGAAGTAAAGGGGCGGCTCTTGCCCATGTTCTTGCCGATTCCAACTTGTTAATCTGTGAAGCTTTGTTGATCTCTCATCTTTGGAAGGTTTCTCATGATGATCGATTGAGTTCTGCTGCATTGGAATGGCAATCTCTTTCATTTGTAACTCTCACTATTGTTACGTCTAATAGAGGCTCTGCTGTAGATTCTATCGATGCGGATGATCCATTCCCATACGGTTGGTACCCACTTTTGCGATTAACTCAAGCGATACCACTGTGACCAATGACAATGTCATCATTTTGGGACCCATTGTCCGAGTTTGCAAGTGACGAACCTCGAAATCTGATTCTCGGATGGAAATTGTCTCGGAAGGTGGTGTCCGGGATCGGTGTTATGGAGCGAGAACCTTGATGTGGCCCCAATTGCGTGTAGAGAACCTATCAATACTCTAGAGCTTAGGAGGTTCTCGATCTGAAACTTCGAGAAAAGGATGTCCGCTTTGAAGTGAACTTCGTTATCGATTTAATGTCCCTTAGTGCCTTGACCTCCGATTGTCCGAGTTTTGGCGACATGGGATTTAAAAACAGAAAGAAAAACAGTGAGATGGAATAACTCAAAGCTGAATTAAAATCAAAAATTTCTAAATAAAATAGAATGCAATAGACAAAGAATTCACCCAAAACAAAATTAAAATTTGAATCATAGGGAAGAAGGTCCAACCATTGCGAGTTCCGGCTTCGCTGCGACAACCTTTCGTTTGCCCACCGGTCGAGCTCATAGGGGGCTTATCGGATGTTTCTTCATCTGCATTGACAAAGTTAAATTCTTTGACCGAGCCGATAGAAGTAAAGGGGCGGCTCTTGCCCATGTTCTTGCCGATTCCAACTTGTTAATCTGTGAAGCTTTGTTGATCTAAATGCTTGGAAGGTTTCTCATGCCGGTCGATTGAGTTCTCTGCTGCATTGGAATGGCAATCTCTTTCATTTGTAACTCGCGCTATTGTTACGTCTAATAGAGGCTCCTGCTGTAGATTCTACCCGATGCGGATGATCCATTCCCATACGGTTGGTACCCACTTTTGCGGTTAACTCAAAGCGATACCCAGCGTGACCAATGACAATGTCATCATTTTGGGACCCATTGTCCGAGTTTGCAAGACGCATAACCTCGAAATCTGATTCTCGGATGGAAATTGCTCCGAAAGGTGGTGTCACGGGATCCGGTGTTATGGAGCGAACCTTGATGTGGCCCTGATTGCGTGTAGAGAACCTATCAATACTCGAGCTTAGGAGGTTCTCGGTCTGAAACTTCGAGAAAAGGATGTCCGCTGAAGTGAACTTCGTTATCCGGGGAAAGGAGAAGAAGTGCCGAATTAGATATCACCGAACCGGGTGATATAAGGGTGGCCCGGGCTTCCCGGATCTACAGATAATAGGACTGGAATTCATAGTGAGAAGGTGGAAATTTTCGGTGGCTACACTATTTCTGCAACTTGCATCCAGCGAGGACATTAGTAGGCGAGCAAATGGCACCTCCAATTGGCGAAGGTGTTATCGATGCAAAGGTTACGGAGGGGAGTAAAGGGGCGATGGATGGTTCGGTGGTGAAGGTTGAAAACAGGCGGAGAAACTAAGCGGGTTTCGTGGGCATAAGGCCCAATGGCAAAGATGGAATTGCGACCCGGGGAATAGACATTTGCAGATAAAGAACTGAAGGAATGAAGCGAGGGGAAGAGGGAGGGGGCGAAGGGTATCTTGATGGCGGATGGGATGAATTTCGGTGGAAGCCCGGCAGTTCGACCTTTGTAGGTTGAGGGGACTAAAGGCGAGAATGGCCAATTCGCTTCCCATTTCTATGAGATCCAAAACACCAATATCCACTCCGGTGAATCCCCATCTTCTTTTCTGCAATGTGCCCCGAGACGATTACATATGTAAGCTTGTAAAGAGAAATTTCAGTAAGCTAGCACATACTTTCCGTAGATATATAAATCTTGAAAATGAATATTTAAAAAAAATAAAGAAAAGAGATCAACAAAAGGTAGGCTTGCACCAAATCATCCAAAGAAACGTAAAAGTTGAAGCAAGTAACAAAATGAAGGCTGAATCCTACACCCCCGTGCTAACCACATGCAAGAAACTAAGAAGTCTAGTAACAATTTATATTTACAGTAACAATACGGAGCAGATCAAAAGCATATAAAATTGAGCATGCTGAACGACCCCAATGGCAGAATTTAGTTCTCATGACTGAGATATGAAATAACTTACAGCTATACAACTAAGTTACTTGAAAATCTTATGATGTATTTTGAACAAAGGAAAAAAGAAAAAACCAAAACACCAACTTTCTCTGAGCTTTATACATTCTAAGAATCGAACTTCTTATTTAGAGTTCCAACCCCCAAGTTGGGTTGAGATGCGCGAGCGTGATGTTACATTACTCGCCTCGCACATCCAACCGGTCCAAGTAGGTTGAATCCCTAACTCTTGGTCGTCAAAGATTGGAACTTCAACCTCTAAGTTGAGTTGAGATCTTTGGCGTGATGTTACACTACTGCCCCGCACATCCAACCGGTCCAAGTAAGTTGACTCCCCAACTTTGGTCGTCAAATATTGGAACTTCAATCTCCAAGTTGGGTTGAGATGCCGGCGTGATGTTACACTACGCCTCGCACATTCAACCGGTCCAAGTAGGTTGAATCCCCAACTCTTGGTAAATAAACCAAAAGACTAAACTTCCAAAACTTAAACTTTGTGCGGGCTTTATACATTCTAAGAATGCAGGTGGTACACTTAACTAATTAACTAATGCTTAATTATACAAAATACGTATAAGCTTGGAAAGTGTTCGTCAAAGAAAGATTGGAACTTCAACCCCCAAGTTGGGTTGAGATGCGTGACCGTGATGTTACACTACTACTGCCCGCACATCCAACCGGTCCAAATAGAGTTGACTCCCAATTCTTGGTCGTCAAAGATTGAAACTTTAACCTCAAGTTGGGCTGAGATCTTGTGAGCATGATGTTACACTACTCGCCTCGCACATCCAACCGGTCCAAGTAGGTTGCATCTCCAACTATTGGTAAGTAAACCAAAAGACTAAACTTCCAAAACTTAAACTTTGTCTGGGCTTAATCACTTATTTTTTCTAAAAGAACCGTCAATTATCCGGTGAATTAGTAAATTTTCTCCCCTGAACAACTTTCCTGACCTTATCTTGAAAACCCAAAATCCTTTGGTTAAAATAAACATTTTTTCAAAGACAATATGTAATCGGTTAATAATAAAACTACAAATTTGGACCATGTCATGCCCAATTGAATCATATCATTTATGTTTGACGCATTACAAATCATCAATTTCAGGGAGTAAATAGTAACGGACATCAAGACTAAGTAAAAGTCACTAAAAACTTGAGTATTAACATCCAACAAAGAAATGGTATTCTCATTATAAGCAATAACAGTTAAAGAACGTTCTTGAACAGCAAGCATACAACCAAAATGTTGAATAGTACCACTCCTTTGTATTCTAGATAGGTAATGAGTTATTTGTTGTTGAGAAACAAAGTTTTGTGCAGATTTAGTTTTGTGCAGATTTAAACTGACTCGAGTAGTGGAAAGAGTTATTTGATTCTCATTTGTTCAAAAGTTAATTGATAGACAAATAGCGAGGGTATCTGCTTTGTGATTTTCCTCAACACGCATACGAAACTAAGAACTCGGGAATGCCCTCGACCCTACTTTGTTAATAAAAAAAATTCCAAATAGATTTTTGAGTTGAAACATCTTCGTATACAAACTAAATAAATTAAAAAGCCTCCTCGACTGTTCAAAAGTTAATTGATAGACAAATAGCGAGGGTATCTGCTTTTTGATTTTCCTCACCCACACGAAACTAAGAACTTCGGGGAATGCCCTCGACCTACTTTGTTAATAAAAAATTCCAAACAGATTTTGAGTTGAAACATCTTCAGTATACAAACTAAATAAATTAAAAAGCTGCTTTCAAACATTATTCCTAAGAACAAAATGGATTACTTGATCCATAGTTACGAGATTGTTAGTTAAAATATATTAGAGGCTTAAGTCATGAGAGAAGGTAACGGCTTACCAATGTATAGTGAGAAGGAATAAAATTCTTGAATTGTGTTCACATGTAAATCTCCTTCATTCCCCAAAGTTCATTGTTGCTCACTATATGCATAAGTCAACCACAAATAGAAAATAAGGTATCGTGAGTACCCTATCCATGATGAAGATTTCAACAAATAAATTAGTTGCTAGAAAAATAAGGTAGTGATGCAACACAAACTTAAAAACCTAATAAGTATAAAGCACGAAAAGTGCCTACCTTAGAATCAATAGCAGAAATTCCAAGCCCGGGGAACTGTTTTTTATCTTTCAAATTAGTGGAACCCCTTAACTACCTCCATGAGAATATAAATCAACAAATGAGTTGTGTGCCGTTCGGGAACCAAATCTTTGGTAATGACCAAGGTTAAATTAGTATGAAAATTTTGTTTTGATTAGTTAACAAAATGTTTATGATTTTGGTGGGATAGAGTTGTCTTTGATCTTTGTTGTTCTTTTAGGAGAGTCATTTGTTCCTCTTGCCCAAAAACAGACGGAAACACCGAAGGATGGCAAAAATACTTACGTAATAGTTAAAGTTCTTTGCCTTTAATCCGTTCATCTTTCTTGCAAGACAATGGAGGAATTGCACCATAGTAGCTAGCGGACCAAAGAAAATAAGAAATGGTTAGATCCACCACGAGAAAAGCGTTGAAGGTAGCTAATAGATTAATGGAAAGCGTTGTTCAACGTGACTTCTCTATCGTTTTTGCCAGTCTCTCATGTTGTTGATGATTGAAGCAAGGGGTGATTACTTGGTTAGTATTGTCGAGTATCGAGAAGATCTTTGTGAATGATTTCTCTTGTTGAGGCCACCATAAAGCATGTAGTGAGAGAGAGAAGAGAAATCAATTCGAGGGGTGATCGACTTTCGAGTTAGGGTTTTGGGATTTAGGTTGGGTGGTAGAAGAGAGTGGGAGAGATCGAGTCGCGGGGAGAGTCGTGGGTTTTGTTGGTTTCCATTTTTAGTTTCGGCAAGTTTTTCTCATTTTATTTCTCCACTTTTCTCGTAATCCCCCTGTCGACGTGGACACCTTTAGAGGGCTTGAAAAGGGACTGCTATTATATATATATAAAGATTTTCTTTTAACTTTTATAAAAATTTAGGAGATATGAATACAAACTTATAAGTTCAGCAACAATTCCAAATGTTCAAGTTTAAACATTGGGCAAATATCACGAGTTTAAATTCAACTTTCGAATTTTAGAGAAGATAAATCATTCATCTTTGTATTAATTTGAAAATACACGATAAATTAACATACACACAATAAATGCAAAATCTACAATTTAGAGATGCTAGTTGGTTGTTAGTTATTTGCCTCACCTCTGCCCCTTATAAGTGACAAATCTTCACGGTTTCTAATGTTTGTCTCTTCCATATTTCTCCCCACAACGAAGTGGTCATATTGTCGACAACTTAAATACTTAATAGGAACAAATGTCCGAATGACACATGTTTACGGCTTAACGAGGTCACCAATTAAAACTCGCAAAATAATTGCAGAATAATTTTCAGAATAAGTTACCATGAGTTTTTTTCTGTTTTTGTTCCAAGCAAGGCCTAAAATATTGAATTCGTTGAATATTTCGATATACCCAAAAACCGATATATATCGGAAATATCAGAAATATCTATTTTTGTTGACCAATCAAAATTTTGTTTTGTATGTCGATATATCGAAATATTGTTGATTATATCGAAAATATCGTTGATATATCGGTCAAAGTCAACAATATTTGGTCAAAGTCAACAATATCGGTCAAAGTCAATAATTTATATCGGATATATCGGTCGATATATATCGTTATATCGAAATTGCGATATATATCGAAAAAAAAAGATTCAATATTCGGTTGAGATATATCGAATATATCCATATCGGTGTACCAAAAAACAATATATATCGTGATATATTGGATATATCAACGATATTTTGGGCTTTGGTTACAAGTGAAAAAGATTATCACTATTAATTAGACCAAGTCAATATAAGAGAAGATCTCAACCAAGTCAAATAATGATATTCAAGTTCCACTAGATTTCCTTAAAATCCTCTTTATTACAAACTAAGTTTTGAATTATTTGTTGATCATAGATTTTCTTAGTTGGTCTAATAGTGGCTATCTTTTCACTTGGAACAAAACTGAATGAGCTATGGGATCTGTTGACCTCCGATTTTAGTATTTTCCTATATTGCAATGTGATCTTATAATCACATCCTCGATTCAAGATCGCCAACATTAGTTTTGAATGTGCTATGGGATCCGTTGAGGCTCGCTTGAACCAAGTTTAAGTAGCAGTGACTAGATGTACTTGTACATTCACTTGCTTGCTAGTTTTCAAACATGCATGCCCAAGAAATGTGTATCATTTCATTTCATAATACACTTCTGATAACATGAACAACTGATTGAGTGTCATGCCAAATCACGATTTTTCCTCCCGTTGGTTTCCTATATCTTAATTTACCATTAGGCGGCCGGCGTTGGCGGTGACATGCCAACTTCGCCCAAGCCACAAACATTATGAGATCCACGATAGTTAATATTGACCTAATAAGAATGAATATAATCTTGGATAAGCGAACTTCGGTCCGCCCGGAAAATCTCAAACCTCTTCCCTCTCCCTTAGCGAACTAAGGAAACCCAAAACCCACCTTTACATTGGCCGATGCGTGGTTTCGATTACTTGAGAAATCCGTTACCCTAACTAAAAAACTCTCCAATTCTCAATCCCATGAAGCATGGTCACCTCGGCTTCGGGTTCAACACCTTGCGAGAACAATGGGTGTAACAAATGAAAGCATTTCCTTGCTTTCGGGCAAGAAAATGCTACTTCTGAAAGCATAAGTCGGCGCTTATCAGCGGCAACCCGGTCGGTAATGTTGCTGAAAATGGCATCAGCGAGGTTAATCGCCAGGTTAACGAATTATCACATAGGATAGGCCAAAGTCGCGGTCGAAAAGGCGAACCCAAATTGTTCAAAAGATGCTCAAGACATACGTAGCGTCCACGTTCACTTCGGCGTTCTCGGTAAATCCTCTCCTCAAGATTTTATCGGCCACGTTTCCCCATGTGTATGATGGCCTTTTGTCGGTCAACATGTGGCTCGATACATTCGAGTTTGGCCCTCTACAGTTCTTACGAATATGATTATCTTCAGCTGTCGATTATTTCGGCCGGTCTCAGGATGGCGCGCTTGATTGGTTCTTCTCTCGAACTGATTCTATTAAAACTTTTGAGCAGCTTCTCGACTGTTTGCTAGCCAATACGTTCATAAGGCGTAGAAGGCGGATCTTGATTATTTGTTCGGTTATCATTTCAAGAAGATGAAACCATTAAGCCAATTCTTAGAGGCGGTTCAAAGGCTGAACTGTTGTGTATGGAAGCGGTGAAAGAGTCTTTTGCCACAGCGGCATTTTCTAACGCTTGTCGAGTCGCGTAATACCGACCTCTCGGATCGCTCATGAAGGAGCGCCCGAAGCGCTATCAGCTATGCGCCCGAGTTGACAAGTATATCAAGTTGCAAGAAAGTTTGAAGTCGATTGGTTTAGCCGAGAACCGAGGAGGTAGCGGCGATCTCGATCATACCCAGCGTACCAAAGCGGCGATCAGTCGTGGCACCTAAAATTTTGGAACCCGACGGGATAATAACGAGAAATCGATGTCTAACGCATTCTCCCTAGTTACATCCTAGACAAGATCCGGCGAGCCTCGTACTTCCAGAGGTGAAGCGACCCGTAGATCGACGACAAGCCATATTGCGCATTCCACAAAGCCAAATGTCATGACACCAATGCGTCTTTGGGGGCTTAAGCATTATCTTCAAGACCTTGTCGGCGGGTCACATTAAGCGATTACACTAACATTTCGGCGATGACTTGCGTCATAAACTCATGGCTCGCCCGAGTCGCGCAGCCGATCTCCACCTCGCCCGAGTCGTAAGTCGATCTCCACCTCGCGCCCGTCATCATCAAGACTTTCTAGTTTGCCCCACAATAGAGGGGCGTCCCCAAGATCGTTTCGTCCGCGGCGAAAACGAGCACTCGATATCGTGACAATGCTCGAACAATTCACATGATTACTTTCCCGATGATTGATTACTTCATCGAGGAGAGAAAAGGCGTCGTGTTTGGCTCTTCAAGAACTGTATCACTTTACTTCCCAAGCGGCACATGCTCCGCGTCGCTCAGTCGCCATTTAGGAGATATCATTTTTCGCGAGGCCGACCTCAACAAAGGTCGCCTTCCTCACAATGATGCACTAGTCGTCCCACGTCAAGATCGCGGCCCGGATAGTAAAAGCGGCGTCTTAGTCGACCGGGGAGTTCTGTGACATTTTATTTTACCACACTCTCAAGAAATGAATTTACCCAAATCAGTTCGATATAGATCGATTGCCCCCCCTTTATGGGTTTAATGGTTCGGGGCCGACCACATCCGGTGATATCATCCTTCGGTATCGGTGGGATCTAAGGAAGACCACGATCGATTGCAATGCAGCCCGCGTCACGGATATCGATCGTCCTATAATGCCATATTAGGGCGGCGATGGATCCACCAAATGCAAGTTGTCCGCCGACTTTGCATCAAGTTCTCCGTTTCGGGCCCGGCGGACTAATGGGCTGCGAAGCAATCAAGCTGGAAGCATATCATTGTAACCAAATCTTGTTAGCGGGAAAGATCGGCGATTACACCACTCCACACAAGTAGCGAACCCATCGGTTATACCATGGCCAAAGACACGGGTTGCGGAGTCGAGCCAGCGCATCAACGCATAACCTTGCTGCGGGCTCGGTAACAAAGGAAGTCGTCCACTTACATTCCGGTGATCAATCCGGCCGTTGCGGCTCCATCAAAAGCGGATTCCCAAAGTCGCGTCGATTCTTTGTCCCCTACCGTAGTCCAGCTCCCGGAGGGCCCTCTACTATTGTTATCTCACCGGTTAGCATCGATGGATTCCGCGGACATGTGTTCCACCCACAAGTCTCCATGCCGCGATCCTCCAGCCCCTCTTTGTACTACCACGAAGCCATTCCAATCCCGCTCTTGTCAACCACGGGCGCCGATCGATTCGGATGAATAAGTGCACTCTCACCGGTATTTGAAGTACCACCACGCGAAGAAGCGTCGCCACCCGCGTCGGCACCTCAGCAGTCGACAGAGAGCGGGTGAACTTAAAGGCGATAATGATCCCAAGTTTGTATATGTAGGGGCTAACCTTGACCCTACACTTCAAGGCACAACTTGTAAACTTTCTAGCTATGAATAAAGATGTTTTCGCACAGTGGTATATCGATGTGCCGGTATAGACCCTAGTGTAGCTTTGTCATTGATTAAATGTCAATCCTAATGCTAAACCGGTTCGCCCGGCTGACCTCGCCCGATTATCTCTGCGGTTTTGAAAGCCATTAATGGCGAAGGTCGACAAACTCAACAAGTCGGTTTCATCGAAAGGTGGACTAGACCCGATTGAATTCGCTAATATAGTGGCGGTCTCCAAAAGAATGGAGCGGTTAAGCCTATCGTCGATTTCCGCGAATGTCAATCAAGAAACACCCGAAGATAGCTTTCCCTACCCGCGTATTGACCGACTTGTCGACCCGGACTTGCGGACATGAACTCCTTTCCTTTATGGATCGTCACGGCGGATACAATCAAATCCCACTTGCGGAGGAAGATCAAGAAGACTTCGTTCATTCTTGAACAAAGGAATTTATTGTTATAGCGTCCTCCGTTCGGCCTTAAAAGCGCCCGGAGGGACATATCGGCGTCGTAAATGGCGACATGTTCGGGACATGTTAGGAGAGACCATGGAGGTTTACATCGGCGACATGGTCGTTAAGAGCAAAAAGCGATCGACCATATTACTCACCTTGAGTAAAGCGTTCTCGATTACGCCACACTCGAATGAAGTTGAACCGAGGAGAAATGCCTCTTTGGGCGTCCTCACGGTAAGTTTCTCGATTATCAAGTGTCCTGGCGGGATCGAAGCAAATCGACCAAATCAGGCGTTCTTAGATATGCGATCCACGGACAAAAAGCGGAATCTGAAGTTGTCAGGCATGGTTGCTGCACTTAATCGATTCATATCCAGGGCGTCAGACAAGTGTCGTCCGTTCCTACAACTCCTCAAGAAAGGCGAGCAGTTCTCATGGAACGATCAATGCCATCATGCATTCACCACTCTCAAAGAATACCTCACCACGCCTCCCGTCTTAGCCACACCAGTAGATGGAGAGACACTTTGCGGGGCTATACAGCGATATCAGATTTTTGCAATCGGCTCGGTTCTCTTTCAAGCGGGGAGAACAACTTCGGAAAAGCCGATCTACTTCACAAGTAAGGCGGCTCCGCCCGGTGAGAAGAATTATTCTTTCCTTGAGCGAGCGTACTTGCTTTGGTGTATTCCGGAAGGAAATTTAGGCCGTACTTTCAAGCCCATCGATCAGCGTCTTGACCGACCTTCAGCGAAGAAACTCCTCCACAAAGAAAACAAAACTACTCGTATGGCGTATGGGCGGCTCGGTGAACACCACATGGGTTTGTACCTGCATCTCCGGAAAGGTCAAGTAAATTAGCCCGATTTCCTCGCCCGATTTTCACATTAAGGACCTACTTTGGGAAGCCGACATGGGCTTCGCTATTGTCAAAGCGTGTCAAATCAATCTGGTCTCTCTTTGTAGATGGCTCTAGCAACTCGGAGAGTGGCATCGAGAATCGATCTTAGTGTCTCGAAGGAGTTATGGTTGAAAAATCAGTTCGACTTCGACTTAGCATCTTCGATAGCGAGGCAGAATATGGGCGATGATCATGGGCCTTTGTATGGCTAAAGCTTCGGTGTGCAAAAGAGCTCAAGTCTTTAGTGACTTCATGGCTGGTGGTTAGCGGTTTGCTAAGAATTACACTACTCGGGGAAGGTAACCTTCGAAGTATCTTGGTCGTTCATCATTTTTGTTTCTTTAAAGAAAACTACAATATACCATTTTTGCGAGATGAGAACGTCCATAAACAGCCTAATTTACCTAGCCACTCAAACACCGAGGTTGTGCTCCGACAACTCCTCATTGAAGTCGTCGATCGACACTGCATACCCGGTCGAACATGCCCGAGTTATAGCTGATCTGTTCCCTCTCTCAGCGACCCGGATCGCCCGGACTGGATGCGACCCGTCATGGACTACCTCAACAGGGCACCTCCCATAGAAGCGTGTCATAGCGGACAAATCAATATCAAAGCTGGCGTCGTTATTGCGTGTTACATGATAAGTTATTTAGGAAATCTGCTGGTGGACCGCATTTGCGATGTATTACTCCAGAGCAAGGCCAATT
Source organism: Coptis chinensis (assembly GCF_015680905.1). NCBI lineage: Eukaryota > Viridiplantae > Streptophyta > Magnoliopsida > Ranunculales > Ranunculaceae > Coptis > Coptis chinensis. Next base: position 47,713,589 of record NC_141456.1, read on the forward strand.
GATATTTGCCGAAATTCATGAGGGAGAATGTGGAAACCATGCCGGAGGTCGCTCTTTAGCCCACAAGGCAATTTCCCAAGGCTACTTTTGGCCTCATTATGCGAGACCGATGCCAAAGCGTCACGTTCTCAAGTGCTTAAAATGCCAAATATTCGGCCATAACATCATTCAGGCCGCACGCGAGCTGATCAATATAGCAAGCCCATGACCATTTCACATGTGGGGCATGGACATTATGGGACCATTCGTCCCCCATAAAAGCACTGGTTTTCGGTTCGTCTTAGCGTCAGTGACTATTTCACTAAATGGGGTGAAGCCATTCCTTTAGCACATGTCAAAGGAATCGCGTGTCCACAATTTCATCACGGACTCATATCATCACCCGGATTTGGGTTGCCACATACACTTTCGTAATGGACAATGGACCCCGATTCAAAGGCCGAACCATTAAAAATTTCTAGCAAAGTGGAAGATAGTTCAAGCATTTTCTACTCCACAGCTCTGAGGCACTACCTCTAGCGAATTAAGCCTCGCTTCAGTTGCCTCTCTTCCCTTATTATTAAGTACTTTCGTTCCGTCTCCATCACCTCTTCCCTTGTCGACCTCGAGCTCGATCTTTTTCGCCTTCCTTTTTTCGGGATTGCGGCCCACCCTTCTCCACAAAGAAGTGTGCAACCCGAACAACTTAACTTGCTTTTCTGCATGAGTCATTGGCGAACCTCTCTATCTCCCCGCGATCGATTCGTTTCTTCACGAGAAAACTCGTAGTCAAAGCCACACAAAGGCTGTTAGAACAATTATCGATCGTTAAGTAAAGCAACAACAGAAAAATATTCCTACCTACCGGATATGTTACAAATCCTAGTTTGCAATCTACACCCGTTCACCGGTGGTTGCCAACTAGCGGTTTGTGACCTCTTTGTCCGGGGCCTCATTGCTTACACCATCGATCCCAGCGGAGCGGCGTCGTCATGGTTTGCAAGCTCAAGTTCAAATTTCGGATCGCCTTACCACATAGTGCTCCACTATAGCCGGGATATATCAATTATTTCAGCTTTCGCATTCAACGGGTCAAACACCTTAAACAATGGCGAGGGTGTTACCAGCGAACTAACAAGGAGACTTCCAACAATGGGCCAGAAGTCACATACCGGTTTGAAGCGGTATTTGCATATCGCTCTCGGTGGCCCTCACAGTTATTATTCCACCATTCGGTGGGTTGTACTCCTCACTACGAACATTTTCACTCAACCGTGGTTATTATATCTCAGTCGGGGACATTAATCCCATCGCTGCCCTCGGTTCGGGGAGGAGCGAGTTGGCGACCTGACGGTTACACTTCTAAAGGGGCACATCGGCGATGGCGACATCTCCCCTCGACTGGCGTCTTGGCTCGCCATCCGACCTAGATCGAATTATTACCCTCATCTACCTATCTTCCTCATCAATTCAACCTCAGCGCCAACACTCAGCTGCTTCTTCATCCTCATACTCTCTGCAACTCAAAGGATATCTCGGACCTCTTTCGATCGGCGTATCATCGAATCGGACATTATAGCGACTCTTTTCTATCAATTACTCAAGCTTAAACCCTATAACCTTACGATGACCTACCTACTTAACAAAGCGCCTTTGGAATGAGGAGAGGAAAGCAAATTGAAAATGGAAAGATGCGCGACGGCAAAAGCACTCACGAGGAACCACAGCTTGCATTTTGCGGAAGAAGAAAACCTTGATACCTTTTGGATGTCCCAAATTTGATTTTGTATAAACCGCCCGTTCGGTTACCAAGAAGTTATGATTCTGACCTATGCTCTAGCCGCACCGCGTGTTCAAAGTCTTGTCTTTTCAGCGATTCAGGTATAATCGCGGCGACACATTTCTTCCTCAGCGCTTCACGATTAAATCGCGTGCATATTACGACCAACTTCCCTTTCCGCCAAATCATCATGCTACATGATTCAAAAGTTCGCCGTCTGGTGGATCGTCCACGGCTTCGCTCATATTCTACCGCGTTCTTCCATTTTTTCTCGATGGCGTTTCGTGGCATAAACACTCTCTTTGAGAGAGGTATTATAGGGGCGATATCCTATCATGCAGCGTGCAACATAAAGCGAACTTCGGGACATCGACCTCCAAGACCGGCTGTGGCGGCTCCACCGAGAATACGCGTAATGCGCGGCATAAGCGAACTTCGGGACATCGACCTCAAGACCGACACTGTAAGCGGCTCCCTCGAGAACGCGTATGCGCAACATAAAGCGAACTTCGGGACATCGACCTCCAAGACCGACTGTGGTAGCTCCCTCGAGAACGCGCGTAATGCGCGGCATAAGCGAACTTCGGGACATCGACCTCAAGACCGATCGTGGTAGCTCCTTTCAAGTAGGTGAGTACGAACAAAGATGTCTCGATACGAGCATATGGCGAGAGGCGAGCATACTCGAATAAAAGGTCACCACCAGGGGTAATCATTACCAAAATCTTGCTTATACTTCCCACCACCGGGGAAATAGGGGTGACAGGCGTGGCCCAATCGGCACCACAACTTCTAATATAACCAGATGACACTCACTCCACGATCTCCACCTTACGCGTGTGCAAGAGACTGCGTGTCTCTGGATAGATATTTCCTCAAGCCTATAAATACCACCTATTTGAACTTCGCCGGACTGATTCCTCTTTCGCGGGAAAAATAGACTAACAAGAGGATCGTGGCGGTTCGCTCATAAAAGCGAACTTCGGTCCCTTCGAGAAAATCTCAAACCTCTTCCCTCTCCCTTAGCGAACACTAAGGAAACCCAAAACCCACCTTTACAATTCCCCACAACTTGGCTCGTTGTCGATCTTGTTTTTTTTGTCTCTTCAAACAAACAATCTCATTGGAGAGATCCCACCTTCTTTAGGTAATCTTTCTTCTCTTGAAATCTTTTGGTAGTAGAAAATAGTTTGGTGGGAAGTATTTCAAATACCTTTGGTAGATTGTCAAGTTTAACAAATTTCCTACTTGGTGTTAATAGATTATGCGGTGAAGTCCACAATCAATATACAACATCTCATCTATAAATGGTTTTGGAATCGGCCAATAACTACTTTTCTTTGGTACTCTTCCACCGGATATTGGCATCACTCTCCCTAATCTACCGTAGGCTTTATTGTTGCGGACTCAATTTTCGAGGATCTCTTCTAGTGTCACTAGCTAATGCTTCTAAGCTCCAAGAATTAGATATAAGCGATGCCAAATTCGGGACAAGTTCCATCTAATTTGGGAGCTTTTGCTGAAATCTCTATTGGTTAAATTTGGGTGAAAATAATCTAGGAGCGGGAGAGGCTAGCGATTTGAGTTTTATCGCCGTTGACCAACTTAAGTAAACTAGACCTTTTCTCTTTGAACTATAACAATTTTGGGGTTGTTTTGCCAAACTCTATTCGAACCTTTGTCCACCCAAATCTACGCGATTGTGGCTAGGAGGCAATCAAATATCGGGGAGTCATCGGCGGGGGTTTGGGAACCTTGTCAACCTCATCGGATTAGGCCTCGAAGTCAATCATTTTCATGGCGGTATTCCTTCTTCTATTGGAAACATTCGGATTTTGCAAAGATTGTATCTGAATAACAACAACTTGGTGGATTTCTCCCATCATCTCTAGCAAATATCACCCGGTTATCGGTGGACCCGGGACTTCAACTCTCTCGGGCTAAAAGCCCTAACGGATGATAGCCATGCCATTGTGTAATCCTTCAAGCCCAAGTTCTAAGAGCATCTCTAGGTGGTGGTAGTATCACTGCAGATTTGCCTCTGAGAAATTTGACAAAATTTTTCTCAAAATCGACCAACTCTAGGTGGCCACAAATTTCACCGGTAGCGTCATTAGAATGCTTGTCGTACGACACTCCCAATGTAAGCCCCAAATTGAAAAAAGTAAAAAAAAACCACCAACATTCCCGGTCAGCGGAAATGTGTGCTAAATTGCTAAATTGAAAAAAAAAAAAAAAAAAAACCCCGTGACATTTGGAATGGCGACATTACCATTATGCGCGCATCATCCACATCCGAGAAATCGAAAATTTGCATCTAGGGATGCGGCTAGGCAGTGATACTACCAGATTTGCTTCCATCTAGAGTTGGTTTTCGCCAAAAGTCTGAGTTTTGGAAGTAAATTTGGAGGTAATACTACCACCTAGAGATGCTCTAAGTATGTGGGCAGACTTTTTTGCCTTGGCGGTTGGGCTTTAGGTAGTTTAGGTAGTATAGTATTTTTTGTTTTGTAGCAAAAGGGCGGGGCTGAAGCTTTTAGTCGGCCCTTTCGAGTCCGCCCTGCTGTTATCCCTCTTGGCTTTATCAACAAATAGATTGGAAGGAAGCATTCCTTCAAGTTTTGGTGGTTTTCAATATTTACAATCACTATCCCTTAATGAAACGACCTAACCCGGTAACATACCTCGACAAATCTTTGGTATTTCCTCCTATCGTGATGTTGGACCTCTCTCGAGAATTCTTTCTCGGGGTCCTTACCTCTAGAAGAAGGTGACTTAAAAATCTTAGGGAACTTCGGACCTCTGGAAATGAGTTAGGCGGTGAAATACCTAATACTCTTGGTAGCTGTCTAAATATGGAAGAGCTTTACTTGAAGAGCAATTTGTTTGAAGGAACAATTCCTCGATCCTTTAAGCTTTAAAAATCTCTTATCCATGGACCTATCAACTAACAACTTATGCGGTCGGATTCCAACATATTTGGAGAACTTTCGGTTTCTCAAAGATTGAATTTGTCCTTCAAAGCGAATTTGAAGGTGAGGTACCAATGGAAGGAATCTTTAAAAATACAAGTTCTACTTCAGTGGCTGGAAATTTCAACCTTTGTGGGGGTATTCAAGAACTGAAACTGCCAAAATGCCAAATTAAAGATACTAATAAAAAACGTGGAAACTGCCAAAATGCCAAATTCAAACTAGCAATCGCACTTAGCTTGGCCCTGTTTTTAGTTTTGGCATCATGTTTTCTCATTCTTTATTGGAAAAGAAAGCCAAAACTTAAAGCATCTTCTTCACTGTTAATGGAAAAACAACATTTGAAGGTTTCTTCTGAGAGATCTTTTCAAGCAGGCTGGTGGTTTTCTCCGGCTAGTCTTCTAGGTTGGTAGTTAAGGTGCGTATTTAAAGGAATGCTCCAACAGGATGAAAAGATTGTTGCAGTTAAGGTTTTCAACCTTCACCACAAAGGTGCTTCAAAGAGCTTCATGGTTGAGTGCGAATCATTGTGAAACATTCGTCACCGAAATCTTGTTAAGATACTAACTTCTTGTTCTAGTATGGATTTTGAAGATGATGATTTTAAAGCACTAGTTTATGAGTTCATGCCAAACGGAAGTTTAGAGAAGTGGTTGCATCGAGATAGTGAAGGACAAGATGCTCACTCAAGAAAGTTAAACCTACATCAAAGACTAAATATCGTTGTTGATGTTGCTTCCGCACTTAACTATCTTCATCACCAATGCCATGTTCCAGTTATTCATCGTGATTTGAAGCCAAGCAACATTCTTCTTGATAAGGATATGGTAGCTCACGTCAGTGATTTTGGTTTGGCAAAGCTTATTTCAGGATCAATGGAGAAATCATATAACAATCAGAGCACCTCAATTGGCGTAAATGGAACTATTGGCTATGCTGCTCCAGGTAAAGATTTTTTAAACTAGTGTAATATTTCATTTATGGTTCAGTTTATAGAACCTGTTAACTTTAACTTAGTTCTATTATCCTTTAGTCTTTCGGGAAAACTTATGCAGTAACTTTCCTTTCCTTTCAGTTGAATCAAATAATATCTTATTTGTTCTAGTTGTGTATGATTTTGTGACGATTGGTGGATGTATAAATTGTAGAATGCGGTATGGGTGGTGAGGCATCTATACATGGGGATGTAACAGATTATGGAATTCTTGTATTGGAAATGTTCATAGGAAAGAGACCCACTGATGAAATGTTCAAAGATGGTTTGAACCTTCATAACTTCTGTTGGCGAGGGCTTTGCGGATCGTGTTCTCTGATTTTTGGATCAATACTTCTATCGAGGAAGATGAAATAGTAGGCCATCTTGATGGCAATAAAATCAAAGTGAGAGAAGAACTAAACTTCTAGAGTGTGTGATTTTGCTATAATTAGAATCGGAGTTGCATGTTGGTGGAATCCCAACCAAACGAAAGGGAGATGTCACCCAGAGAATTGCATTTTATAAAGAGGCGGATATCTTGGTACTACCAATCACGAAGAAGTAAATTCAAAACAACCGGTAGAATGATTCAAAGATGCAATCACGACTTTTACATTAATAAATACTAAACATGGTATTGTATCGGCTAATGTATTTCCTAAATTGTGCATCTTTAATATTGAAAGATCCTTGAAAGTAAGCCCCAAAGGCCGCCAAAGCTTGGTCAAATACTTTTCCATTAATTGTGAATTGGTAAGATTAGGAATGGCATGGGATGACTTTTAGTATGTTGATTTACAAATGCAAGACCAAGATATAGTTGAGGGAACCTACTAAATGAAGGTGCTATTTGTGTTAGTAGCGCAACTATGCTTCTCTTAGAGGTAGTAGATATTAAGGAAATACTACCACTTTAAGCCTAAGAACTTGCTAAAATATTTCACTTTACCCATATACTTTTTTAGAAGCATAAACCTATCCATTTCGGGCACGGATTGCTAATGTGTCCTATTTCAGCCTATGTGTTTTTTGTCTATTATTCTAAAAAATAAAACATAAGCAAATAATACACCTCATCCTCCCTTACATGCTCCCTCATTGGGTGCTCCAAATTAAATACATCAACAATTCTCTAGTAAATGAGAAAATATAAATTTAACAAAATATCGAGAGGGAATCTCCATTGAAGAGTTATGAGCTGCAATTTTCACAAAACGGGGAAAATATCGAAAAGGTGAACTCCATTGAAGAGTAAGTAATCATCCTTTTTCGAGTTTGGGGTTTACAAATTAGGTTTTGTTTTTTGCGAGTTTGGGGTTTTACAAATTAGGGGTTTTTTTTTTTTTCTTTTTGCTAATTAGGGGTTTACAAATTAGGGCTTTACTATACTTTCTATTATTCATTTGATTATTAGGTTGCCTATTGCAATATTCATATTCATGTTCTATTATATGTTTTACAACTTGTTACTGCGATACTGAATTTGATTTATAATAAATTCATTCTATTATGTTTTACATCTGTTTAATATGTTTTTGCTATTATAATTCATTTTCTAGTTTAGATGAATTCATTTTATTGAAGTGTTGATGTATACATTTGTTTAACAGTGGATGAATTTGTTTTGCAATTGCATTATGGGGGCCAATTTGTTGGTAGTTTACAATATGTTGGTGGGAGAGTGAATTTTCATTATCATGTTGATTATAACAAGATGTCTATGACTATTTTGAATGATAGGGTGAGAAGTGAGTGATATAACAAGGTCGATTAGGATTTACTATAGGGTTCGGGTGAGAGTTTAGCAAGTGGTCTAAGGTTGATTCGATTGTGATGATGAAATTAGAAAATGTGTAATCAAGCTAAAGTATTTACTTCTATTGAGGTATATCCAGGACCATACTGAAACGATAGGGAGAGTGATGATGAAACAAGTGAAAAACATGTTGATTTCTTTGAAGAAGATGATACAAGTGATGATGAGAGTGTTGCAAGTTTTGGATCATGTATCGATAATGAAGAACTTATTGAGGTTAGGAAGAGGATAATAGAGTTGAGGAAGTATAAGAATAAGGGTATAGTAAGGGTAAGGTTAACACTGAGGTTATTAGTGATACACCAGTTGAGGTTATTAATGTTGATGTTGAAGTAGTGGACAATGATGTCAATAATGAAGCAGAAGATAATGATGTTAATGGTGAAACACTGGTAGATAATGAGATTGGTGATGATGACTATGATAGTCCTGAAGAAGATGAATTTAATGTGGAAGCAGATATTAGAAGAAAGAAAGATAGATTTTCTCTCTTTAATCCTAAAATTGATGTGAAGCTACAAAAACCTGAGCTTGGGATGAAGTTTGAAAGTATTGAAGAGTTGAAAGAATGTATTAGAAACTATGCAGTTTGTAATGGCCGTCCAATATGGTTTAAAAATAATGAAGCTAGTAGATTCATAGAGGCTAGGTGTGCTGAGAACTCTATTTGGAAATTGTCTGCAAGCTACATGCAAGGTGTGGAAACTGTTCAAGTTAAGACATACATAAAACAACATACATGTGTAAGAGAGTTTAAGTTCAAACTTGGGAATGCTAGCGGCTATCTAGGAGGTACAAAATAAACTAATCAAAGCTGCAAAATGGAAGTTAGCTTTTTTGTGTTAGATGTAAGCGTTATGGTGTTGATGTGTCTCAATCCAATGCCTTAGGGCAAAGAGGTTTGCAATTGGGGAGATATATAAAACTTTGATTGAACAACTATGACAAAGTAGAGACTATGTTGGGGAGATCTTGAGAAGAAATGTAGGGAAGCACAGTGAGGATTGAACTTCACTGCCAGTTGAAGGCCAGCCTCCAGCTTATTTCTAGAGGATGTACATATGCTTTAAGAGTTTGATTAGGGGGTGGAAACAAGGTTGTAGGCCTGTGTTTGGTCTTGATAGTTTGCTTTCTAAAGGGGCATGTTAGGGGTGGGTTACTTACACCTATTGGTAGAGATAGGAATAATCGGATGTATCCCATTCCATGGGTTTGTGGTGGAAGAGAGAATACTTTTCAATCTTGGTTGTGGTTTCTAGAGTTGTTTACTGCGGACATTGGGACATCAGATGGGCTTGGTATGACAATCTTATCAGATCAACAAAAAGGTCTTGTGCATGCTACATCACAAACATTTCCCTTGGCTGAGCACAGGTGTTGTGCTAGACATGTTTATGCCAACTTCAGAAAGAGGCATACATGTCAAATGTTCAAGTCTTTGTTTTGGCAAGCTCGTAAAAGTGGGACTCCTGAAGAATTTGAGAATGTCATGGATCAGATCAAAGCTCTCTCTGATGATGGATATGAGTACCTAATGAAACAATAAAACCCAGAGAAATGGTGTAGTGCCTATTTTTCTAAACAATTCAACATGTGGCGGTGGAGAACAATATGTGTGAGACATTCAACAATTGTATAATTGGTGCAGGGAAACCAATTATATATCTACATCTTTGGAGGATATAAGGTTGTATGTGATGAGGAGAATGTAATAGAGAAAAAGATATTGTAAATGGGTGGACTGACTTGTTTTGCACCAAAGATTTAGAGAGGATAGAGGCGCCAAAGTGGATAGTAGGTATTAGACTTGTCATTACAATGGTGACAATGAGTTTGAAGTCGGGCATGCAAATGGTGTAGATCTTATATAGTTAGCTAAAGCTAGAACTTGTGCATGTGAGTGGGATTTGAGTGGCATTCCATGTTGCCATGCAATTACAACCATTAACCCAGCGGTGCCAATCGATGGCTGTCAATCTTGTTATAAGGTAGAGACAATCAAGAAGGTTTATGGAGTAAAGTATGAAACCTTTAAATGGCCAAAAATTATAGAGGAAGACCAATATTAAGGGGATGGTGAAATTCTTACCACCACCTGATAGAAGAATGCGGAAGACCTAGAAAGAATAGAAGAAAGGATCCACATGAATCACCAAAGAAACCTTCACATCCATCTATCAAGGAGGGGCACAAATGCATTGTTCTAATTGCAGGAGGTTGGCCACAATATGAAAGGTTGCAAAAAGGAATTTGTTCCAACACCTCCCCACAACAAAGAAAGAGTCATGTAAGTATTACATTAGTGTTTAATAATTTAAATGTGTTTAATTATGTAAGTATTTTTTTTTTGAATAATGTAAATGTGTTTATTTTTACAGAGGAAAGAAGAGAACAAATTCAAATGCGAAAAGACAACACCAAGCTGGTGATGCTACTTAAAAAAGGGTGAAGCCACCACGGGGTTTGGGTGATTGAATGTCTAAACTTTGGGGATACATACATAAAGGTTAGTGAATTTTTGTAAGTTTAGAGTGGTTTTCAATTTTTTCAATTTTTTTTTTAAGTGGAAATTTTATTGATCTTGATAAGGATTTTTACAAATAATTAGGACAAGCGTGCAACAAAGGCTGCGAAGTCCTTCCCCGAATAAGCGAATCTATTCTTATAAATCAAACTCGTTAGAACCATTTGTCATAATATTCTTGTCCATGACTTTACGGAAGTCTCTTGAGAAGTTCAAATTTGTTGTTCGAAACGAAAGTGTCGAAACTAAGCGGAATGAAACAATCTTTGGTTTTTGCATTGCAAGCTTCCTCATCTTCTCCATCTTCCCTGTCTGCACACGCTCTCTTGGGTGCTTAGAGCCCTCAAAGACTCCATTCCCAAGCCCTACCAATGGAGGCTCTAGTTATATCAACACGTGCATGTCTCCCCTCGGACCAATTTGTATATCAACCACATCCCGAGTAGCGGTGTAGATCTTCCCTCATTAGGATCGGTAAGAAAGTTCCAGAGGCCTCGCTGCCTTCCTTGTACCCCGACCCTCAAAATGCATCACATAAAATATCTCTAACATGATCATGTGTTATTTGAAACCTGGAAAATGCCTCTGATATGCTTTGCATAGTCCCCCAAAGCATCTAGTCTACTCTTTTTTGCAAGCAAGGGGCATAGACCACCATCCAGTACAAAGGAATCATGAGGCGGTGCGAGAGAATAGAGCGATCATACGACATATGCTATCAAGTCCTCCATCGGATAGCAAGTAGAAAATCATTAGTGTGTTACATTTTGCAAGCAGCATCGATGGCTGCTACGGTGGCGAGATAACCACAAACTCCCTCTCCAAGACCGGCAACAACTTACTATAGAGCGCTTCCGCCAAAACTTTTTGTGGTTTTGGGGGCGGTAGCATTCGACCATAGGCGGGAGGAGGTCAAATCCCGGGTGCCAAAGACTCGGTGCACTGCTAGCAACATCAAGAATCTCATCGAAAGGAATTGGCCTGACTCCCCAGAATGTGGTTTTGAAGCTCAAAAAGTCGACAGCAGGAGGCCACAAAAGAAAAAAGTAGAGACATCAGTGGCACAATAAATACCTAACCCGCCCAAGACATAGCGGGGTGTCGATAAGCATACTTTACAAAATCACCTAAGTTAGGACCATCAAAAAGTAAATACCTTGGAGAACCTTTGCGGGGATCTGCGATCAAAAGTCTTAGCTGCCTTTCTAAAAGGGATGGTGGACAAGTCTGAATCACAAATACCAACTTAGAGAGGCTGGCCACAGTGCGGTAAAGAGCTAGCTTTCTGCTTTGTGGATCATCTAATATGGCTAAGCGGTCCGTCAAATTAGCTGACCTTTTCAACGACTTTGCGAGCAGAGGCCCGCTGACAAAGGATGGATCGGTCTTGCGACGAACCTCCAAGCAACGACTCCTGCTGAGGGGCCGGGACAAATCTGAAGGAAAGAGACCGGGGAGGCTGGCGTGGATCAATGATGGCCAAAATATCTCAGTTTTAGCCACATTAGAACCAGAAGGTCCTTAACTACAGATCATACAGAAGGCGTAAGCCACATTACGTATCTCAATCGAGGAGTCCCATCATCTAGATACCAAGCATGCTTAGCAACAAACGACAACTAGGCGGAGATCATGAATGGGGATGCAACACGGCCAAATAGAAGTGGACCACGGGGTGCGCCTGAACCCGATGGTAGCGGACCATATGTAGCCATCCCACTATATATAACCTCGCTAGGGTTTGACAATACAATTACTTAACCCGGAGGGCAATAGGCAGGCAGATGGATATGAACCTCTCTCAACATGGTAGTCCATCTGACCATGTTAAAAGCATTCAAAATCTACGGCGGCATGAAGAGGTACTTATCCTGTTAGCATCGCTTGTATCGCGGTTGCGGCATGCAAAAATAAACCGCACCGGAAACACCAACCCCGTATTGAAAATCTATAAATTATCTTACCACATCTTGGGAAACTCCTTTCATTGGAATCTTGGAGACGAGACAATGCCAAACCATCCCCACGCTATAGAGCGAATACCATTATCCGGAGGGAAATTGGAGTAAAGCGGAGCACTCGCGATGAATTCGGTATTTGGCTGTGGACATAGTCCATCTGTAACCAAAGATTCACCGTAGGGGTCAATGCATCTAGCAAATCGGATGATATAAGCGTCACGGCACCACTCATGGCATCAAAAAATCTTTTTCGAAGAGCCGTCGTGACCCGCGAAGTGCCTTTCGGAATGGCCAGAATACATACCCGATATGGCGACTCTGCTAAGGGGAACAATAAAGAGCGTCGGTCTCCGAAGTGGTTTATCGGTGCTTTTCTCCCAATGCACATATAAGTCTCTGCGATTATTGGAGGCAACCCGATGATGCTAACGCTTTAACGCTTCTGACAAAAATGTCCGTGACAACTTTCTATAAGCGTCGGCGCACGTTGAAGTGGAAGCAGATTTCTGGTTGGTTGGATTGTTGAAGGAGGCTCTATTACAAACTCTCAGAGACAAAACATCCCACGAGGTTTAGTCCATGTCGTCGAGGCATGGAGAATCTATTCTGGCGGCGGTTTTCTAGTACCAAAGCGACATTCACGGCGATTACGTGGTTAAAAACTTTGCAGTGCGGTGAAGAAGGAGATGAACCCAGGCATGTGACCCGGGGATCGGCCGTAATATCGAGGAAGGCAGATTTGATTGCACGAGAAAAACCCGAAAAACAAGCCGCGTGGTATACTTTTCACGATGCGAAAAGATTATCACGGAATGCATATCAAATAGCGTCTCAAGATGCGAAACATTACCCGACTGATTAGGGGTAATCATCGCCCTTGTGTCTCGAGTGTAAGATCCAAGTAGTGTTGGGAGCAGAGGCATTTTGTGGTATGCCCACAATAACGATGGGTTCTCCCTCTTCTCCATCATGGCGGTTACATGGTATCATCTAGATGGCGACACGGTATCCTAAAGTGCATGGATGCAAAGACAAATGCCACAAACCCATTTGTCTAATGACCTTAGGGAGTTCTCTGAGTGACAAATATAATTCTTGATCATCCTTAATTTCATACCGTACCTGCTCCGATACTCAAGTGACAATCCAAATGTTGTTTTATCGAAATCGTGAAAAAATAGAGAACGATAAACCCGTTACCATTTTACTCCGTTTGAATTGCATCCATGGCCGATCCTAAAAGGACTGATGGACCGTTTCTTAGGGGTGGGAACCGGGCCGAAGTCACTAAGAGGTGAAACCTTTCTTCCCTCTCATAGCCAAAACACGTAGCCGGTTAGCAAACCCCAAACCAAACAAATCCCCGAACTATACATATCCCATTACCCCGAAACCCGTTGAACAACACCACACAAAACCCAATCTGAAACAAATCCACTGGACAAATCAAAAGGAAACCAGTCCAATGACCAAATCCAAAACAAATGGTTGCCGACATTGGCTCTTCTTCGAGATTGGTTTATGAAGTCTTTGGTTGCAAAAATGAACAAGAACAAAAAAGCGGTATCACGACCTTGTTCTAGCAAACAAAAAATTAAGAAAAACAAAACCCATTGAGTGCCTTTATTTGCCTTGCATTCGGCGATGGTGAAAGTGAGTGATGGTGGTCGTCTTTGTTAAGATTGGGAGGAGGAATGGATGGATTAGGGAAGCTGTGGGGGTTGTGGTGGAAGATGCTGATGGTGGGAATGTGGCAAATCTATTGGTGGTGGATTGGGGGATGGATGGTGAAGTGATCTTTGGGGAGGTCGCGGTGCGTGATAGGGGAGGTTTGTGGCGGTGATGGGGTTTCTTCTTTGGGGAAAGAAGGGCATTGTTTTTTAAAAAATTGTTGGTCGATGTGGATGGTGGTGGTGGCGGGGATATTATATAATGGAGGTGGTAATTGAATTGTTGGTGACCATGGATGGAAGAAGCGCCCCGGTTATTGTCGGAAGGCGTGGAAAAAGGTGGTGGTGGTGGTCGCGACAAATTCCGGGCTTTTTTGTGGATGGTCATGGTGATTGGATGGTGAAGGGGGCTGGTGGCGGAGTGATGGGAATTAGTTTTACGCGTGTTGCCGCGAGAGGTTTTTTTTTTTTTAATTTAAATACATTACAAAGTAGTATCTTATTTTTTGTATGTCCACGATTGCAGGTCGAGAAAAAGGGAAGATGGATAAAGAAAGATCTCTTCTACCACCCCACCACCACTAAGAAGTAGAAAAAGCGAAGGCAAAATCAAATGCAAGTCCCTGATCGGCCTGAAGTTTTAACTTTCGGAATTCAAGTGCATCTCCCATTGACCTGAGTTCAAGTCAAACTTCAAATGCACCTCCACCTTCAAGTGCAACTCCACCAAGACCCTAGGAGGTCAATTGTTTAGCTGCAACTCCACCCAAGGTCAAGTCGAGGCTAGAAGGTCAACCCCACCAAGAAATGTAGAAGGTGGTTCAATCCATTAAGAGTTGCAGGGATGTATGGATGGTTCAGCTGATATGATGCTCCAGAGTTCATCTAGAGTTACAAGGTCAAATGCAGTTGGTAATGCAAATGAAACAAGCAAAGAGTTAACGATTCGTGTTTTATGCATTCTGAGGCTTCAAAGTCCATTATGTGCGAAATGTGCCACTTTAGCGAGATAAAGGAGCAAAAGGTGGAGTTACTAAGGAGTTCATGATTAAAGGCAAAGATTCAAGAAGACAAAGCCTTTCTAAAGCCGGTCGAAAGCTAAAAAGTCTTGGCGAGGCATTTACACAAAGTCGGTGAGAACTTCAGAAGGCCATATCTTTGGACTCAGGACCCGGAATGGGGCCTACCTTATGTCAAAGCGACCGCTCGGAAAAGAGCTTTCCAATAGTCTAAGACGTGATCCAATCAGAGGAGCAAAAGTGGACGAAAAGTCTGTTGAAGCCAACTGCAGCTGAAGAGGCCTTTTTTGAATTTGAAAGAATTGGGTTTTGGGCTAATTTCGGGCAAAAAACATGGCTCATGCCCATGGACGATTTTGGATCTGAAAGTATAAAAACAAAAGCTTAGCTCTCTTTGTTAATGGTAGATTTTTAGTAGAGAATAGTAGATTTTTAGGTTAGAAAATAAAGGAGCTTAGAATAGAAAGTAGCCAATAGAATAGCTTACTAGATCTAGATTTAATTGTTTTTAATTAAGTTTAATTTCAAATCAATTCTTGTTTTAGATTAAACTATTAGAATCATTACTCTTAATTAGTTTGATTAATAAAATAGCTAGTTGTTAAATTTCGATTCTTGTCATTTACATTTGTGTTAGATCCGATTCATTTACTACTTGTTATTCAATTCTTAATTATTAATTAGATTTTAATTATTGTTTAATTTAGATTAGTAAATTTCAATTATTTATATCATGTTTAGTTTAACTTTAATCGGAAATGATTTGCGTAATGATTCTCGGCTAAACCTCCATTAGAGGGGGTTGAGAAGCCTTGATGAAAGCTTGATTCGACTATCGTAGAATCGTCGTAATTTCCTTTCCACTCTAGAAGCGATTAGTTCACCATGAGAATGGGTTTAGTCATTCACATGCTAGTTATGAATTGGTAGGAATGCCATGTGTAATTAGGGATTAGGAAGAACCAATTGTTTTGCGAAGCGATTCAATTCGGATTCTGACGATTAAATCGTTAATAGGATTAAGTCGAGTTAAGGTGGAATCAATCCCCCTCAACTCCTTATCATCGAATCAACGTAGCATTCCCTTAGTTATTTTGATAACCGACTAGTTGCATCTTGTGGGTAGTTGCATCGTAGTCTAGTTGCCTTTTAAGTAAATCTCTCATTAGACCTTAAGTAGAGTAATTACACGTGATAACCACGGCATCTTGAGGAAGGACTAGGAGTGGAGCGAATCACTCTACTCCACTATATCTCATAGGATTGAGAGTAGAAACCTTTGATAAGCATATAGGATCATAAGATAGTTTAGTTTACTTACGTTTTGAGTTTCATCGTTCATTTTAGTAGGTAGACTATTCAATTTTATCGTTTATCAAATGGCCATATATCTTAGTTTCACTTTTCATTATTGTTTTCAGTAGTGTTAGTACTTTTCTTAAAGTCCCATTTAACCCACCCGCCCGTGTTTGATTCATGCTTTGTGGTTATCGATTCAAGCGTTGGAAAGTTCCGACAAAATAACCTTGGCGAGCGGCCTTCTAGCAGAGCGCACTGCTTAATAGCTGGAGCAAGAGCGACCGCTTTATGTGGAGCGACCGCCCTTAAACTCACGGAATACCAAGTTACCGGGGTAGCGCCAGCGCTATCTGCAGCGACCGGCGCCAGCAAATTTTTTCGGTTCGACGGTTTTGATTCGAACTTTGATTTTCATATTTTTAGTGTTCTAACTTGTTATACACAGCGAACAGCGTAAACAAAGGCGCTTTATTCATAAGTGAAAGCAAGGGCCTAATCAGGTATTCCTTTCTTCACCTCGCATCTCTGTTAGAGGTTTATACTAGTATATCGGAATTGTTTGGAGTGTTGATGTGTTTAGCTAAGTTTGGTTTTAGCCTTGTATGAGATTAAAGGTGCGGCGAACAAAAACACAGAGCGTAATTACACAACAGCGTCAACAAACAAGTCTATCTAGTATACCACCCACTACACCTCTAGCTACTATTTCACACACATCACGACCTGATGCCCGAAGAAGAGACTCCTCTCTCGACTTCTACAAACAAAGCCTTGGCGATAGTCCCAAATCTTGCATCGTTCTAGACGGACCGATTGGGGGATTTCGAATCCCCCAAATATTTTTAATTTGTTACCCGTTTTCATAGATTAGACCATGAAAAACCTTATCGGCTACATCGTAGGATTGAACAAGTCCTAACAACATTCCACCATCCTACGGTTGGTGCGGAACAAATTAAACTTAGGGTATTCCCTTTCACCTTACCCGATAAAGGCGTCTTGGTTAAGCGCTAGCGCCCTAATTACGTGGACTCGTGGGCTAAACTTGTTGGAGTTGTTTATGGAACATTTTTACCCACCCCTAAAACGGATGAGAGATGCTTTCCAAGATTCATTTCTTTTCGACAAAATCCTCATGAATCATTTTGAGGCTTGGAATCGTTTCACCGATCTCCTTATAGAGTGTCCACATCATAACTTAGCGAAAGACCGTTAGTTAGGTGCCTTTTCAAAGGACTTCTACACCACCATAAAGAAGTCCTAGACATAATGAATGGGGTAGTTTCTTAAGCAAAGGAGCCTCGGAGGCTTATAAATTTTTAGAGGATCAAACTAAGCAAAATACTGGCGGGGGGGGGTAGTGATGATATCCGCGCTCGCTAGTTCATCAAATCTGATTAAGGCCGCGGTATGTTTGAAATTAAAAACGATTCGAGCTTAAAACTCTAATCGAATCACTCACTAAAAGGTAGAGGCCATTTTACGTACAACAAAATCCTATCCCGTCATGAATGTAAATTCAAATCCATGTAGTTTCATTTGGAGCCACGAGGCATCCCGACTCCCACGTCCTATAGCCTATGAGCGGGCTTGTTCTATTAATAGTGAACCTAAGCCCTTTGGAGACAAAATCCCAACCGGTTGGAGAAATAACCAACCGTCATACCTCGAGGGTACAATAATCAATATGTTAGGCCTCATGCGGCTTTAACCAAGCCCGCTACGACAAGGGCGAGGTCGGGGAATTTCAATAATTATAACAACCAAGTGCAACCTCGACAAGGTCAAGCACAAAGTCAAGGTAATTATAATAATTATAATGCTAATAGAGGTATCGTTAGATAAATATTAACTATCAAAATCCACCCATAAATAATTCATGTGAAATAGTTCGGTCCACCACCCGTGACTACTACACCCTTGTCGGATCGTCTTGACACCTTCATACAAGTGAGCCAAAACTTTTCCAAACCATGGCTCAATCTAACCGGCAACTTCTACAATCCATTAATAATTTAACGCAGCGGTTGGCTCAAGATAAAGCCCAACCCAAAGGTGTGTTTTCAGTGTCGCATAATACCTAATACTAAAACAACAAATACAGCCTTTGAGGTAACCGATAATACTAGTAATGAATATGAAAATGTAGGTGAGCTAAAGGCCATCACCACTCTCCGTTACGGCGAGTGGTTGATAATAAAAGTAACTATGCCTATAGTTACCCCTTCGATCGCCCCTACACCTTTATTTTACTAGATCTTGAAATAGAAGCTGAAGAGTCTACATTTTGTAGAGGTACCCGGTTCTTACAACACAACCTAAGAAACAAAAGCCGCGGTTAAACATCCGGGTGATACCATTGCTAAATACAAAGCGAAACCACCGTTTCCACAAAAATTAGCCGTGTTAACTAGGGATACAAATTATGAGGAGATTAGGGATGTTTTCAAGAATCTAACTATAAACCTTCCCTTCCTCGAAGCTATAAAAAGCTACCACACCATGCTAAGTTTCTTAAGGAATTGTGTATTACTAAGTAAGACCAATATACCAAAGGCGCCTTTTTTAGCAGGAACAATTCCCAACTCTATCTGAACATAATGGAATTGTTTAAATTACAAAGGACCACGGTCATCCTACATTACAATGCACCTTAGGAGATTCTTATCTGACTGACGGCGTTATTAGACTTGGGGGCTAAGCGT
The DNA here is from genome assembly GCF_015680905.1 of Coptis chinensis. NCBI lineage: Eukaryota > Viridiplantae > Streptophyta > Magnoliopsida > Ranunculales > Ranunculaceae > Coptis > Coptis chinensis. The sequence continues at coordinate 47,732,290 of NC_141456.1, forward strand.
TAACTTACTCCGTTTTATTTGTATAGACAAATAGGTCTAGGCGAGATGCAACCCACTAAAATGGCGTTGCAATTAGCTGATCGGTCTATTAAGTATCCTAAGGGTGTCGTCGAAAATGTTACGGTAAAATTCAGGATTTTTTACTATCCAGGCTGATTTTGTCATCCTCGATCTGAAGTGGATTAGCGACTGTGTCGATCATCTTAGAAGCGTCCTTTTTTCGGCGAAACTGCCAATCGCTCATTAATTGCAGCGATGGTTCAATGTCCATGTCTTTTGGCCATCTTTTTGTTGAAGTCAATGTTTTAAAACAAAGACACACGGTTACCCGATTCGATCTATGGATGGAGAGGTTAGCATGATCGAGAGCTTTGCTTTCGAGATTATTTCAACAACATGTTCCGGATAATCATATGCCCAAATTTCTTTCCTTTGGAAGTTCGGACTCCAACATTTCCATCCCTACACTAGTCGATACACATATTACGGATGAGGATGAGATAGATGACTTTCTCAAAGATGTAGAGGACTATCATAGTAGCGAGGATATGACCAATCTAGATGAGCAATTCGATGAGTTTCTTAGAGCGGTGATAATTCACCCTATCAAGAACTACTTTCCATAACATCCACCTCATCTCCCTCCTTCCACCCTTCCACCTAGTAAACAAATGCTTGAGGACAAAAAAAGCGTGTGACACCTTCATTTTCAGACTTGAGGCGGTCCCTACCTACACTATGAATGAGTTTTGTGCTAAACCCACATCATCATTTTTCCATGCTTTCCTTCTACAACTTACCCATATCCACCATATTCTCCTGACCATTCACTCTTCCACACTTATTCACTAGGACACCCTCTCGTTCAAAATGAAAAAAAAGGTTAGGGCTAGGTTAAGTAATAGGGTTATCCGACCGGTTTCATTTCACTAGGTTGAGTCATAGGAAATCTTGGTGCATTGTGTTTGGATATGTTTTTACGTGATATTTATTTATGGAATGATCCCAACTGACTATTTCGGTTGTTGATATATGGTAAACTCCATGTTCATACATGCACGTTTAGATAAAGTCCGAGTATCGACTATAAATGACTCAACTTTTGTGTTTGGTGCATTTCCTTTCATTTTCATATATTGGTGAGTGCACCATTAAGGTAACCATTGCTAAAAACAAATTTTCTAAGCTCCGTTGTAAAAATTTGTTTGGGGGTCAGGGTGTTAAATTTTCGATCCTAGAATGTTTATGTCTCATTACAGTTGCTTAGGCGTTTAATTGTATTACGATTCGGGTTGACATAATCCATGATTTTAGAGTCAATTGTTAGCATAGCGTCGTCATGCGCGCCGCGAGGCGTTTTCCACTATCTTATATGTCATCCACGGTCGGAATAGAGTGTTTTATGGATCATTGGATTGGAAATTCTCTCGATCATTTCCATAACTCATTCGAAAAAATCAGACCCGATAGCGAAGCGGCAATTTTGATTTGAAGTTTCACAAAAATCGAAAAAATCACAAATTCGATTTGGGCTTGGGCCCAACCATCGATGACTTGCCCGGCGCGCCACTTTACCTTACCTTCACCAGCGATCATCTTCAAAATCCGCCATTAGCGCCCAAAAGCGAACAAAAAAAAAAAAAAAAGAAAAATAAAAAAAACCTAAATTAACCCCGACCCCAATCAATACCCAACCCAAATCGACTCCAAAGCCTACCACCACCTCCACCAAATTAAATAAGCAAAACCACGGAAATTCCAAATTTTGGTCTTTGCCATTCCCACTCCACCACCACCACTTTATTTGCCCGGTCGGTCGATTTAAATCCACCACCACATCCCATTTAAACCCCCACTACATTCCAAACTTCCAATGGCTCAACAACGCGAATTTTACGAGCAAGCTTTTTACGTGACCACTTCGCCGTGCCGTTTTCACGGTGAAGAAATGATCGGTCGAGGCTGGAATAGCTTGTGGTTTTCATTTGAAGCCTATTACCGGGAGGACTTAGTGGGGACGGTTCTACAATCTGAGGGAGTTGGAAGGGACTAGGATTTTTGTTGTGGTGGCGAAGAGGAAGGAAGGAAGTGGCGACCTGGGTTGTTGGTGAGATTCTAGGCATCCGCATAGAATCCATCGGATGTCACCCTGCGGGGAGTCCCAACATAATGGGGTAGAGCCATTGATGAGCGAAGGCGGTTATTAGAGGGACTACAATGCGAGATCGCATTGTGTTCGACGAGCTTCCCTTAGGACCAACCGGTGGGCTGCATTTCGATGGATTAGTCGGAAGCGATCTGGAAGGGAAGGAGAAGGTCGGCGACATCGGCTGAACTATCTCCACATCTTATGGATACTCCGGGGCGGAAGTATGAGTTACGCATCTTGGAGTTTTACTTAGCATGATTAGGGGAGTAGGGAAGTCATTTGCACCTCTCCCGTGTTGATAACAAAGATCATCTTTGAAGTTGAGAGCGACTCGAGGCGTGATAGGGGCGATACATCACCCTACACACCGTAACCCTCGCATCTATAAGGAGTGTGTCCAGCGGGTTTGGAGGTTGGCTGAGGATATAGAAGAAGAAGAAAGAGGTGGTGGAGAGGAGAATGTCGAGGAGAATTTGGGGAAATCAGAATGCCTCGGAGGATGAGGAGGATTTGGCGTGTTTTGATGCGGATGCCTTGGAAGTCTTTGGTCGGATCACGAGCGCATGGCTGTGATTCATCGTGGCATCGCGTTAAGCTCAACACTATCTGCGAAGACCTCCGGTTCGACGAACGGCGATGCATCATAACCGAGGTCCGTACCCGAGAGAGGAGGGGCGAGAGGTGGGAACGGATGAGGGCCAAGCTAGAAGCTCGGCACCGATTCGGGAAGAGATGCTTACGATTCCCACCTCATGGGGACTCTCCGCCGAGGACACACCATCGAGGCCTGGCGTCGTCGCCGAAGGGCGAATGGTCTTGGCCCCATCGGGGAGCTTCGGGGAAGCGATCTCCGGACCATGTGCCCTCGCTACCGGTTCGGAGTAGTTAGGGATAGCATCGGTTGATGTTTTTATATTTAATTGTAGTTTCATTATTGTTATTTATTTTAATGTAAGTTTTATGTCCGTAATTTGAATTTTTGTAGTGAAATGTACTTGAATGAAAATTTTAATATAATGGGTTATTTTCATTATCGTGGTTGTTTAATATTGATCCCACCTTCCCAACTTGTTTGGGGGTGGTTTTACCTATTCCAAAGATGATTTTTTATATAACCCTCGTGTTAGAATTTATTGTGAAGTCAAGGTGAAAATATGGCGTTTAGGCATATATATGAATAAGTATCATGGTAGGATGAAATCTCGATTAAATAGGTACACTCTATCATAAAATCAACCTTAAAGATACTAGGTTTGAATTAGAATCAAGAAAATGAGTTGTTTTCCGTTTTGGGTTTGGAAATTTTAAAATTTCCAAACCCAAGTAAATAATTTTGGCAACTTCGATCCATTTTAGCAACTTAAAACCTATATAAACTTCATACATTCTACACTCACAACTCACACTACACCTAAACTCCATCACTCACCTTTCCTCCCACGATTCCCCGTTTCGGCTAATTTTCGAGTTTCATCAACTCGGCGCACTTTTCAGCCCTCAGGGAAGCGCTTTCGCTCTGTATATTTTTCACATTTTTTTCGGGCGCTTTTCATTTTTGAAACCGCGACCAGCTCAAACAACTGGAAATTCAAATACTTAGAGCGCTTTCGCGCATACGATGTGGACCAGAAAATTTCGGTTTTCTGCGGGTAGTATCGGATCATTAGCAGCTATTCGAGAGCATAAGTTTGAGATGACATCTCCAACATTGATACGGAACAGATCTTTCGAAGATTTGTTCCAAAGCACTACTTATGGTGCTTGGTTTTTGAAGGCGATCACATCGTTGGTGGGGAGCGCTTATGGTAAGACGATGCACTTTATTCTCCAACACTAGCATCTTATTTTTACGATAAGCTGTATTTTCTTTGAAAGACCGGATGGAGAACAAGTGTTCTCCATCAACATTGATAATGAACCAATGGAAATTACCGGGTTCTTGCTAGCATTTGTTCTTGGACTTGCTATGCCATTTGAAATACAAGACCCATGGTGCTATTGGGTAGATAATATGTATGTCTACACTTACGAGTTCTTGCATGAGTCGTGACGGCACGGGCATTTTCCATATCGAGGACCAAGGGGACTATAACGTCGCTTTTGGTAGCCTGTCCATAAACATAGGAACTGTTATGTTTTGGATCATGCTAAACATTTTAGGGGAATGGCGTTTTTCTTCTGTGAATGATGCCACTTGCAGCGTTTTCCTTGCTTTAGCCACGGGACGTATGTGTCATGACCTTCCCCGAACCTTGATGTCTAGTTTAGCTCGATCCCATAGCATGAGGCATAAGTTCCTTCTTATGCCCGTTCTAGTTTCCCGTATCATGCTATGTTTCTTTCCTATTTTTTTGTACACGTTTCCGCGGATTGGATTACGGTCGACGCAGTGCGACCCACCAATAGTATTATTCGATCCTTCCGTGCAATGACTTGGCAAGGGTGGAGGATACAACCTCATCGGGTTGCACCCTACACCCCATCGGACCAAGTGGCTCTTAATAGGTTAGCAATAATAGATGACAAATGGCGGGAAGCACGGCAAATTATCATGGCATGGCGGGGCGCAAAGGAAGGAACCTCACTTCTTTATGGAAGAAGAGGATGACTAAGATGATGAGTAATCACGGGGAGATAAGGTAAGTTTTCATTCTAGTTAGTAATGCGCTTATGTCCCAAGCAATTTCATTCTTGTTAACCCCATAATGGGTAAAACTTCGTATAGAGTTGCGTCGGTTTTATTTCCTATATTAGTGCGTTCTAACTTTGTTTTGCGGATATCCCTGAATTTCCGCAGCGTTTCAATGGTATTTTTCCTACCCTCTTTATTTAAATGCTTTGAGGACAACGCATGCTTCTTGTTTGGGGGCATAGAAACGCGTGTAATTAAGGCATCTGATAGGATATAGATAGAGTTAATATGCATTTGTTTTCCAGTTAAAATTTTAAAAATTCAAAAATATAAATAAATAAGTTCATGCTATACACTTAGGAATAGTGGTATTGTTTTCCATCTCTATGCTCTTAACAATCTAGAAATCTCACGTAGTTTTTGCATTAGAATAATTTTTAGAAACATAGGTTAATATGTAGGTAATAATCTTTGCATCTATTTATAAATATATTACATGAGTATCGATGATTGTTAGCAGTAAGTTTCTGAAATCTAGGCTAGAGTACTTATTCTACAAATCCTGTGAGAATATAGCCTAAAGCCTTATATGAGCGAAACATTTGGGAAATGACACAAGGGAGAAGTAAAATCCGGATAGAGATATCACACGTCCACTTGCTTGATCACTAAACCATATCCTAAGCGAGAATTTAGGCCCTCTTGGGATCGATATAGCCAGAAATTCAAACCTATGAATTATTTTTCGCTAAGTAAGCCCCTTTGAGCCTTTCTTTAGCCTTTCATAAACCACAAATCCTTTACCCTGTTACAAATAAAACAAAAAAAAAAAATATATATATATATATATATATATATATATATATATATATATATATATATATATAATATATAATAATAATAATAATATTCAACCTACCCAATTAAGATAAGTCGAGAATAGAATGAGGAAGAAGAAGAAGAGAAAAACCTGTGTAAACAAAAGTTAGTTAATTGCTTGAGAAAATAAAAAAAGAAGTTTTCATCCAAAGAAAAAGAAAAATAAAAATAGAAATAAATAAAAACTCCAAAAAATAGAATAAAGGGAGTCAAAAGCCAAAGTAAAGAAAAAAAGAAAAAAAAAATATGGCTAAGGATGGAAACAAAGTATAGAAGCAAAAAGAAAATAACAAGGTTTTCTCTAAGTTACATAATATGAAGACTCTATTATCTCGGACTTGTCCTTTTTGAATATCCATTTCCTTCCTTCTTAAACCATCTCCTAATCCCTGCAACACCTAATAAAGGCGTCTAGCTCAATTAGGAATAGGTTAGTGTGATAGTAAGTAAAGTGGCGGATGTGTTTGTTCTACTCCGGCTTCCTTGTTGTCATTGAGATTGTAAGGTAAAGTGTACCCTGCTTGCACTAGAGTAGTGAAACTTGAGTGGAAAAATCAGTGTTGTATCTTGACTATTATTGTGAGAACCTACTTAAGAACGCAGCTATTCGAGTTTCAGAAAGCGAACCTGCTAGGCATTTCATAGTATTACTCATTGTATATATGTTTATTGTAGATGATTGATTATTATGCATATATTAGCTTAGGTTTAGACTTGATTACTCTATATGCATTGCTAATGAGAGGTATAGATAATTTAGAGCATGAATAAAGAAAACAATAGTTTTATTTCTTAGTCGTTGTAGTATAGATGAAGTTTGTGAGTACCTTCTTTGGAAAACTCTCCGAGGCTATAACTTCGTCTACTAGGGAATTCCTAGTGGTTTAAGGCCTTGTTGCATATGGTCAATGCAATCGCACTTTCATAAAGCGAGAGTAGTTAGAACTCCATTTTTTGGTCACTTATTCTAATTTCTCATCTTTGCTTGAGGACAAGCAAAATGCTGTTTGGGGGTGGTCTGATAAGAGCCCAAAACTGTAGTTTTAACCCTGTAACAGACATACTTTTAGACCAATTATGTGAGTAATAATTAAGAGTTAACACTGATTACGTGTTTTTATGCATTTCAGGCTTCAGAGTCCATTATATGCAGAAATGTGCCACTTTAGCGAGATAAAGGAGCAAAGGTCGGTTACTAAGGAGTTCTATGATTAAAGGCCAAGATTCAAGAAGACAAAGCCTTTCTAAAGACCTGTCAAAAGCTGAAAAGTCGGCCTTGGGCAGAAAGCTTGACACACAAAAGCGAGAACTTCGAAGGTCATATCTTTGGAGTCAGACCTCAGAATGGGGCCTACCTTATGTCAAAACGACCGGCTCGAAAAGAGTTTTCCAATGGTCTAAGCCGTGATCCAATCAAAGAAGCAGAAGTGGATGAAAAGTCTGTTGAAGCCAACTGCAGCTGAAAAGGCCTTTTTGGACTGAAAGAATTGGGTTTTGGGCCTGATTCTCTGGCCCAAAACATGGCTCCAAGCCCATGCACGATTTTTGGATCTGAAAGTATAAAAACAAAAGCTTAGCTCTTTGTTAATGGTAGATTTTTTAGTAGAGAATAGTAGATTTTTAGGTTAGAAAATAAAGGAGCTTAGAATAGAAAGTAGCCATTAGAATAACTTCTAGATCTAGATTTAATTTTTTTAATTAAGTTTAATTTCAAATCCAATTCTTGTTTTAGATTAAACTATTAGAATCATTACTCTTAATTAGTTTGATTAATAAAATAGCTAGTTGTTAAATTTCGATTCTTGTCATTTACATTTTGTGTTAGATCGATTCATTTACTACTTGTTATTCAATTCTTAGTTATTAATTAGATTTTAATTATTGTGTAATTTAGATTAGTAAATTTCAATTATTTATATCATGTTTAGTTTAACTTTAATCGAAATGATTGCGTAATGATTCTCGGCTAAACCTCCATTAGAGGGGGTTGAGAAGCCTTGATGAAGCTTGATTCGACTATATTAGAATCGCCGTAATTTCCTTTCCACTCTAGAAGCGATTAGTTCACCATGAGAATGGGTTTAATCGTTCACATGCTAGTTATGAATTGGTAGGAATGCCATGTGTAATTAGGGATTAGGAAGAACCAATTGTTCTCTTTGAAGCAATTCAATTCGGATTACTGACTATTAAATTCGTTAATAGGATTAAGTCGAGTTAAGGTGGAATCAATCCCCCTCTAACTCCTTATCATCGAATAAACGTAGCATTTCCTTTGTTATTTTGATAACCGACTAGTTGCATCTTATGTGTAGTTGCATCGTAGTCTAGTTGCCTTTTCGTAAATCTCTCATTAGACCTTAAGTAGACTAATTACACGTGATAACACAGCATGCGGAAGGACTAGGAGTGGAACGAATCACTCTACTCCACTATATCTCGTAGGATTGAGAGTAGAAATCTTTGATAAGTATATAGGATCATAAGATAGTTTTAGTTTACTTACGTTTTGAGTTTCATCGTTCATTTCATAGGTAGACTATTCAATTTTATCGTTTATCACAGTTCGACCATTGTCTCTCCTCATATAGACTGTGAAGTTGATAAGGGCCCAAAACTGTAGTTTTAACCCCTTAATAATCTTACGTTTAGACCAATTATGTGAGTAATAATTAAAAGTTAACACTAATTACTTGTTTTTATGCATTTCAGGCTTCAAAGTCCATTATGTGTAGAAATGTGCCACTTTAGCGAGATAAAGAAGCAAAGGTCGGTTACTAAGGAGTTCCATGATTAAAGGCCAAGATTCAAGAAGATAAAGCTTTCTAAAGCCCGGTCAAAAGCAGAAAAGTTGACTCGGGCAGAAACAGCACACAAGTCAGCAGAACTTCCGAAGGCCGTATCTTTGAACTCAGACCTCGGAATGGGGCCTACCTTATGTCAAAACGACCGGCTCAGAAAGAGCTTTCCAATGGTCCAAGCCTTGACCCAATTAGAGGAGCAAAAGTGGACGAAAAGTCTGTTGAAGCCAACTGCAGCTAAAGATGCCTTTTTGGACTGAAAGAATTGGGTTTTGGGCCTGATTCTCTGGCCCAAAACATGGCTCCAAGCCCATGCACGATTTTTGGATCTGAATGTATAAAAATAATAGCTTAGCTCTTTGTTAATGGTAGATAGTTAGACCTAGATTAAAGATTAGATTAGTAGCCTCCATTAATTAATTCTAGATCAAGTTTTCCTTAGATTTAATTAGTTTAATTTAATTAGTTTCATATCTTGTTTTTATTTAATTCCTTGAATGATTGTTCGTCATTTAAATAGATAAATAAAATAGTTATTATTATTCAATTTCGATTTTTGTCATTTGCATTTATAGATCTAGTTTAAATTCTTGTTCTTATTTCATTCTTAGTTAATTAATTAGATTTCAATTATTGTTTAATTTAGATTAGTAAAGTTAGAATTTTGATATGATGTGTAGTTATAATTCAATGGGAAATGATGGGTTGATGACTCGAGGCTAAAACCTCCATTAGAGGGGTTGATGAAGCTTTGATGAAAACTTAGTGGTATAGTGTAGAAGCATTGTAGAATCTATTCCACTCTAGAAGGTCGTGATTAAGCCATGAGAATGGGTGGGCGACCTCACATGCTAGTTAGTATTTGGTAGAAATGTCATGAACACTAGGGATTAGAACTCAAAATTCTTGCCGTAAGAGCGTAAGAATCGAGATACAAGAACCTATGCTAGGTTATCAAGTTGGATTCGAGGTGGATTCAATTCCCCTACAATCCTTTATCTAGATTCAAAACAATCATATTTCCATAGCATTCGTAGTTTAAATTCAAATAATCAATTTCATATTGCATCGTAGTATAATTCCCCCCGTAAAACTCTCATTAGACTTAAGACCGACTAATTAGACTAGAAAACATTCCATGCTAGAGAACTAGGAGTGGAACGAATTTGTTACTCCACTCTATTTCGATAGAATTGAGAGTAGAACTTTGATAAATATAGGCTCATAAGATAGTTTTAGTTTACTTACGTTTTGAGTTTCATCGTTCATTTCGTAGGTAAGCTATTCAATTTTATCATTATCAAATGGCGCCGCTGCCATCTTAGTTGCACTTTAGCATTGTTTTCATAGTAGAATTAGTCATTTTTAAGTCCCATTAAACCCACCCACCCTTGTTTGATTCATACTGTGGTTATCCGTTTTAGCGTTGAAAAATTCTGCGAAAAATTACACTTGAAGGCGACCCGCGCTTTATAAGGGCGCACTGCGCTCTATAGCCTGGAACAGCGACCCGCCCTCATACCGAGCGCGACCCGCCCTGATTTTACTGGACCACGAGCGCGACCCGCCCTCATACCGAGCGCGACCCGCGCTAACTTACTGGAACACGGAGCGCGACCGCGCCCTATGCGAGCGCACCTGCGCCCTAAGCAAAACTTTCCGGATTTCTACAGGTTTGTTTCGAACTTCGATTTTTTAAGTTTTTCAGTGTTCTAACTTGTTAATTACACTGAACACGCGTAAACAAGACGCTATTCATAAGCGAAGCAAGGACGCTATCAGGTATTCCTTTCTTCCATACCTCGCATCTCTAGTTAGAAGTTCATACTAATATATCAAGATTGTTTGGATTGTTGTCGTGTTTAGACTTAGACTTGCATGAGATTAAGGTCTGGTCGGAGAAAAGCACCGAACGTAATTAACCGTCAACATCAACAAACAAATCTATCGAGTATACCAATCACTACACCTCTAACTACTATCCTACCAACCACACCTGACATAATGGCTGAAGAAAGAGAGACTCCTCTCTCCGACTTTTACAAAGCCTTGAGCGATAGCCCTAAATCTTGCATCGTTCTAAGGGACCCGGTGGGGGATTTTGAATTCCCCAAACATATTTAATTTGTTACCTTTTTTTCATGGTTTAGACCATGAAAAACCTTATCGGCTTATCGTAGGATTGAACAAGTCCTTACAACATTCCACCATCCTACGGTTGGTGCGGAACAAATTAAATTGAGGGTATTCCCTTTCACCTTAGCCGATAAAGGCGTCTTGGTTAAGCGCCCAAAGCCTAATTAATGGACTTCGTGGGGCCAAACTTGTTGATTTGTTTATGGAACATTTTTATGCACCCCTTAAGGCGGATGAAATGCTTTCCAAGATTCACTTCTTTTGAGAATCCTCATGAATCGTTTTTGAGGCTTGGAATCGTTTCACCGATCTCCTTATAGAGTGTCCACACCATCACCTAGCAAAAGACCGTTAGTTCGTGCCTTTTCAAAGGACTTCTACACCACCATAAAGAAGTCATAGACATAATGAATGGGGGTAGTTTCCTAAGTAAAAGGAGCCTCGAGGAGGCATATAAATTTTTGGAAGATTAGACTAAAGCGTAATAATAATTGGGGGTAGTGGCGATTACTCCGGCTCCGCTAGTTCTTCTTCAGTGATTAAAGGCTACCGGTATGTTTGAGGTTAAATCAGATCCACGAGCTTAAAACTCTAATTGAATCCCTCACAAAAAGGTAGAGGCCATTTACGTACAACAAAAGCCTATCCCGTAATGAATGTAAATTCAAATCCATGTAGTTTCATTTGGAGTCACGAGTATCCCGACTCCCAGCGTCCTATAGCCTATGAACATTCTTGTTCCATTAATAGTGAACCTAGCGCCCCTTGGAGACAAAATCCAACCGGTTGGAGAAATAACCAACCCGTCCACACCTACGGTACAATAATCAATATGTTAGGCCAACGCCGCGGTTATAACCAAGCTCCACCACAACAAGGACGGGACCGGGGGTAATTATAATAATTATAACAACCAAAGCGCAACCTCGACAAAGTCAAGCACAAGGTCAATGTAGTTATAATAATTATAATGCTATTAGGTAAATAATAACTATCAAATAAATAATCAGCGAGATAGTTCAGTCCACACCACCCGTGACTACTACACCCACACAACCGGATCGTCTTGACACCTTCATACAAGTGAGCCAACAACTTTTCCAAACCATGGCTCAATCTAACCAACACATTCTATAATCCGTTAATAATTTAAACCAACGGTTAGCCAAAAGCCCAACCAAAGGCGTGTTTCGGCCAAAGCGATACTGACCACAGAACGGTAAAAAGAACACTTTGAGGTAAGCGGTAATACTAGTGCGAAAACTACAACCGTAGGTGAGCTAAATGCCATCACCACTCTCCGTTACGGAAGAGTGGTTGATAACAAAGTAACTATGCCTATAGTTACCCCATCGATACTCCTACACGGATATCGAACTAGATACGAAATAGGCCCGAAGAACCTACCAGCGTAGAGGTACCGGTTAAACCACAAACTAAGAAACAGAAAGCCAAGGTTACACATCAAGTCGAGCCATACGCTAAATATAGAAGCGAAACCACCGTTCCCTCGAGAAATTAGCCATGCTAACCGGGGATACTAACTTTTGAGGAGATTATGAGCGTTTTCAAAATCTAATGATAAACCTTCCTTTTCTCGAGCTATAAAAAGCTACCTAACCCGCTAAGTTTCTTAAGGAGTTGTGCACTACTAGGCGTAAGACCAACATACCCCTAAAGGCGCCTTTCTAAGCTGAGCGGTTCCTAACTTTATCCGAAAATAATGGAATTGTTAAGTACAAGGACCCTAGTCGCCCCATCTTGTACAATGTACCTTAGGAGATTCTCACCACGACGATCGTATTTACTAGACATGGGGGCTAGTGTTAACTTACTCCCATTTTATTTGTATAAACAAATAGGTCTAGAGGAGATGCAACCTACTAAAATGACATTGCAATTAGCTGATCGGTCTATTAAGTATCCTAAGGGTGTGGTTGAAAACGTGTTGGTTAAAGTCCAAAATTTTTACTACCCAGCCGACTTCGTTATCCTCGACACAGAAGTCACTAACGACTCTGTACCTATCATTTTAGGGCGTCTCTTCTTGGCTGCTGCCAACGCGCTCATAAACTGCCGCGATGGTTCGATGTCCTTGTCCTTTGGCCATCTTTCTGTTGAGGTAAATGTTTTCAAAATGAGGACACAGTACCCCGATTCATCTACAAATGGCGAGGTTTGCATGATCGAGAGCTTAGCTCAAGATTACTTCAAAACATGTTTCGGAGAAACAGTTAACAAATTCCTTTCCTTCGAAATTCCGACTTTTAACAATGACTCCCTAGTAGTAGGCGAAATCGAAGAAGAATTCCTGCAACTCTTTTTGCCGCTTCTTTACCCACTGCGAGTCCCCCTTGCCAACAACCATTCATCCCTTGATGCTATGACGGAAGATAAATTTTTCAATCTCTATCCCGGTGATCCTTTTGACCCACCTATTGAGGAATGTCTTGCATATATCAAGATTTCTAATGATATGGACTTGAGCTCTAGCTGAGAATCATTCACCTTCCATCACCAATATTCCCCACCCTCCACCTTTTCAAAGGAACCTCGAAGTTTACTTTCGATCCTTTAGTTTCTCTGTGCTTCATGATTTTTAAATCCACCTAGTAAATAAATACTTCTCAAGGATAAACCACTTGACACCTTCATTTTCAAACTTGAGACAGTCCCTAACTACACCATGAATGAGTTTTGTGCTAAACCCACATCCTCATTTTTTCCATGCTTTCCCTCTAAAACTTATCCCAATCCACCATATTTTCCACAACCATTCACTTTTCCACACTTATTCACTAGGACACCCTCTCGTTCAAAGATGAAACATAAGGTGCATGCTCGGTTATGTTATAGGTCTATCCGACTTCACTTTCATTCCACTAGTCGGTATCGTAGGAAATCTTGGTGCTTGATTGTGTTTGGATATGTTTCTGTGATATTTATTTATGGAGCGATCCACAACTATTTCGGTTGTTGATATATGATAAACTGCATATTCATACATATATTTAGATAAAGTCTCGAAGTATCGACTATAAAGCGACTCAATTTTTGTGTTTGGTGCATTTCCTTTCATTTCCATATATTGGTGAATGCACCATTCAGGTAACCGGGCCCTCCCTATGGAGTGTGTGGTTGTAAGTACCGGATCCTAAGTCCATGGTTCACATAATTCACGTTTTCCACTATTGCATATTTTCTTGGTTTTTGAGTCATGTTTCTCTATAGTGTGAATTATGTCTTTACTGCTTATTGTTTTCCTTTATATTAAACCTAATTCATAAAAAGTAAAAAAGTTTAAAGCTATAAAAATAGTAATCTAGCAAGTCTCGGGAATCTGACCTTAAAAGATCCAAGTTTTCGTACAATACCAACTTTCTGGAGTATAGGCCAAACAAAAATTTCAAACTTAAAAAGAGTTTTCCAATTTTGTTTGGGGGTGGCGGATTTTGGTATTCATTTCAAATCTTGTTGCCACCCTAAGCCTGTCATGTTTACTCCAGTAGAGTTTGTGTTAGTTAGTACGTAATAGTTTAATTGTGCTTCATATTATCATATCATCTTTACAATATTTCTATTACAGGTACTGCCAATTTTTGCCACGTTTCTATGGTAAATTCTTTCCTTATCTCTTTACACTTTGAGGACAAAGTGTTCGATTGTTTGGGGGTGGGATAGAAATATTTGCAAAAATTAGACACTTTTAAGATGTAAATTATGCACTTTTATTTATAAAATGTTAAAAATTATAAAAATTAGTTAGTTACATAATTTAATTGTGCTATTGAATTGTTTCATGAACCTCCTTCTCCCAAATTGTTTGGGGGTGGTATAGAAACACGATGTAAATGTTAAGCACATATTAGGTTGTATATTACGTATTATTTGTCTTAAAAAAAATAAAAATAAAAATAAAAATAAAAAGTTTATGCTATACACTTAGGAATATTGGTATTATTTCTTTCTCTATGCTCTTAATAATCTAGAAGTCTCACGTAGCTTTTGCATTATAATAGTTTTTAGAAACTTAGGTTAATATGTAGGTAATAATCGTTGCATCTATCTATAAATATATTACATGAGTATCTATGATTGTTTGGCAGTAAGTTTCTGAAATCTAGGCTAGAGTACTTATTCTACAAATCCTGTGAGAATATAGCTTAAAGCCTTATATGAGTAAAACATTTGAGAAATGACACAAGGGAGAAGTATATTCCGAATAGAGAAATCACACGTCCACTTGCTTCACCACTATACCATGTCCTAAGAGAGAATTTAGGCCCTTTTTGGATCGATATAGATAGAAATTCCGACCTAAGTATATTTTCCGCTAGTCGCCCCACTGAGCCTTTTATTAGCCCTTTCATAAACCACAAATCCTTTACCCTGTTACAAAACAAAACAAAATAATAAAAAAATAATAAAAAAAATTAAAAAAAAAATCAACCTACCCAATTTAGATAAGTCTGAGAATATAATAAGGAAGAAAGAAGAAGAGAAAAACCTGTGTAAACAAAAGTTAGTTAATTGCTTCAGAAAATAAAGAAAAGAAGTTTCCATCCAAAGAAAAGAAAAATAGAAATAGAAATAAAATAAAAACTCCAAAAAAATAGAATAAAAGGAGTCAAAAAAGCCAAAGAAAAGGAAAAAAAATATGGCTAAGGATGGAAACAAAGTGTAGAAGCAAAAGTAAATAACAAGGTTTTCTCTAGTTACATAATATGAAGACTCTATTATCTCGGACTTGTCCCTTTTGAATATCCATTTCCTTCCTTCTTAAACCATCTCCTAATCCCCCATGACACCTAATAAAGACCTCTAGCTCAATTAGGAATAGGTTAGTGGGATAGTAAGTGGCAGATGTGTTTGATCAACTTCGGCTTCCTTGTGTGTCATTGAGATTGTAAGGTAAAGTATGCCCACCGCATTAATTGGAGTAGCAAAACTTGAGTGGAAAAATCAGAGTGATTTTTGTCTTGACTTTTATGTGAGAACCTACTTAAGGGGCTATTCCAAAGTTTGAGAAATGGACACATTCTTGCATTTCATAGTATTACTCATTGTATATATGTTTATTCGTAGATGATTGATTATTATGCATATATTAGCTTAGGTTTCGACTTGATTACACTATATGCATTGCTAGTGAGAGGTATAGTTAATTTAGAGCATGAATAAGGAAACAATAGTTTTATTTCTTAGTCGTTGTAGTATAGATGAAGTTTGTGAGTACCTTCACTGGAAAACTCTCACGAGACTATAACTCGTCCACTAGGGAATTCCTAGTGGTTTAAGGCCTTGTTGCATATGGTCAATGCAATCTTGACAGTAAACGCGAGAGTAGATAGAACTCCATTTTTGGTCACTTATTCTAATTTCTCATCTTTGCTTGAGGACAAGCAAAATGTTGTTTGGGGGTGGTTTGATAAGAGCCCAAAACTGTAGTTTTAACCCCTTAATAATCATACGTTTAGACCAATTATGTGAGTAATAATTAAGAGTTAACACTAATTACGTATTTTTATACATTTCAGGCTTCAAAGTCCATTATGTGCAGAAATGTGCCACTTTAGCAAGATAAAGGAGCAAAGGTCGGTTACTAAGGAGTTCCGTGATTAAAGGCCAAGATTCAAGAAGATAAAGCCTTTCTAAAGCCCGGTCAAAAGCTGAAAAGTCGACGGCAGGCGTAAGCAAAGACACAAGTGAGAACTTCCGAAGGCCGTATCTTTGGATTCAGACCTCGGAATGGGGACTACCTTATGTCAAAACGACCGACTCGGAAAGAGCTTTTCAATGGTCCAAGCCTTGACCCAATCAGAGGAGCAAAAGTGGACGAAAAGTCTGTTGAAGCCAACTACAGCTGAAGAGGCCTTTTGAATTTGAAGAATTGGGTTTTGGGCACGATTCTTCGCCCAAAACATGGCTCCAAGCCCATGCACGATTTTTGGATCTGAATGTATAAAAACAAAAGCTTAGCTCTTTGTTAATGGTAGATAGTTAGACCTAGATTAAAGATTAGATTAGTAGCCTCCATTAATTAATTCTAGATCTAGTTTTCCTTAGATTTAATTAGTTTAATTTAATTAGTTTCATATCTTGTTTTTATTTAATTCCTTGAATGATTGTTTGTCATTTAATTAGATAAATAAAATAGTTATTATTATTCAATTTCGATTTTTGTCATTTGCATTTATAGATCTAGTTTAAATTCTTGTTCTTATTTCATTCTTAGTTAATTAATTAGATTTCAATTATTGTTTAATTTAGATTAGTAAAGTTAGAATTTTGATATGATGTGTAGTTATAATTCAATGGGAAATGATGGGTTGATGATTCGAGGCTAAAACCTCCATTAGAGGGGTTGATGAAGCTTTGATGAAAACTTAGTGGTATAGTGTAGAAGCATTGTAGAATCTATTCCACTCTAGAAGGTCGTGATTTGCCATGAGAATGGGTGGACGACCTCACATGCTAGTTAGTATTTGGTAGAAATGTCATGAACACTAGGGATTAGAACTCGAAATTCTTGCCGTAAGAACATAAGAATCGAGATACAAGAACCTATGCTAGGTTATCAAGTTGGATTCAATTCCCCTCTAATCCTTTATCTAGATTCAAAAACAATCATATTTCCATAGCATTCGTAGTTTAAATTCAAATAATCAATTTCATATTGCATCGTAGTATAATTCCCCCTCGTAAAACTCTCATTAAACTTAAGACCGACTAATTAGACTAGAAAACATTCCATGCTAGAGAACTAGGAGTGGAACGAATTTGTTACTCCACTCTATTTTGATAGAATTGAGAGTAGAACTTTGATAAATATAGGCTCATAAGATAGTTTTAGTTTATTTACGTTTTGAGTTTCATCGTTCATTTCGTAGGTAAGCTATTCAATTTTATCATTATCAGAAGTCATTTTCTTCAATCGTTATCTCGCTACAGAATGGTTTCGGATAGTGCCTATGACATTTTTGATTCCCATCATCAGTTTTTACCATACAAGGAGAATCTGGTTTAGACTGGCCACATGGACCGTGAATCATGAATTCCACAATTGCATTATACACAACTTTGTCAGCAGGGTCAAGAAATTCGGTAGATATAACTCTGTTGACTTGCAAAGGGGTGGAAGGCTTTGCTGAGTTCTCCAAAAATAGCAAGATATGAGCATGGGGAAAGCCTCTCTTTTGGAACTCTATTGTGTAGAGAGCTGCAATTAATTGGAAGTTAGTATCAAATTTTCATACTTTAGTAATATAATATTTACTAAAACTTAACAGTAAATATAAAAACTTTCCAACAAATTGTTTACAGATGCTATGTAAAAAAGTTGCAAACTAACAGAAGCAATGGAAATAAACTAAGAAGTGGACCACTTCACCACTCTTTGATTGACTGTTCAAACTGAGTTTAGAAAGGGATAAAATGGAAGGAAACTATTACTGATGAGAATTAGTCTCATTTTTTATGATAAAAGTAGTAGAGACATAATCATATAATTCCATATATGTTGGCATATGTTTTTTCAGGTGAGTGAAATGAATGGGAAGGTGATTGGATTTAAACCTCTGTACGTGGCTGTGACTCAACGCAAAGAAGAGAGGAAGGCAAGGCTGCAGGTGGTGTATTTTACAAATACTAAATGTATTTTGAATTTTAGCTAGGTGGTGTATTTTACAAATACTATCGTAATATCTTGAACTTTGCTATATGAAGTACAATGTATGTCAGCTAAGTTAGCTAGGTTACTTGGATCTTGAATGAAACTGTTAGCAATGAGCCCCCTACAAATATTAATAAAAATAAAATAATAATAATAATAATGTTGGGGAGTTTCAACATACTGATTCACCTTTATAATGTTCTTTTGTTGTTGATTAGATGAAGGTAATTTTCTTTTGCCAAATACTACTGCATCATGTTCTATTAAACTTCATATTAATCATTATCACTATTCAATTTTTAGTTGGTCTTGTTTCTCAAGAGGAGATTTATGTTCTTTGAAGAAGTTTGCATCGCCTGTAAGTGAAATTTATATTAAAAAAAAATGATATTGATGATTTGATTATTGTACCTTCTGCATGTTACTCTTTGCTTCTTAATTTACTATTCTTACTAATTTTCATGCCTTGATTTTTATTGGTAGCTTTTATTGGCATGTCAACAACAAAGTATTCCTAAAAAATGTCAACTTGGAGAATTGTTGTATATGTTGTTAGGAATTAATAACCGTGTCTCATGCCTATGAACACCACAAAACATTTAAACCTTCTTGAATGAAACGTCAAAATTTTAATAACTGTTTAGTTTTTAGTTTGTTTTATTTATTATTATTTTAGTTTGAGTTTTATAAAATAAGGAGTCCGCTTTTTTTTATTTCATTTGTAGAGGAAAAAGGGGTGAAAACCAAAATGGTTTAGGAAGGACAGTGTGGATGATTGCTATCGTTATGTAGGTGGATACTGGGAAGCAAGAGAAACAAAGAAATGGCATGATATTCTGGATATATTTGGGCAGAGTAACGATGCTTCTCCATGTGTAGATGAAAAGTAAGAAACCATTTGGCTTGCCACTCTGAAACTTGTTGTGTCTTAGTTGCTTCCCCTGAATTTTTGATCTGCATGGTCTGGAAAGTGTTGGTCACTTAGTTGTACGTGAGCTCCCCACATGTAAGTTATCTTGAAGAGATTCTATCAATAGTAGTAATTATACTTGATGGTCCATTTCTAGATATTATCTCCTACGACGTGATATTTTGTTACTTTAATGTATTTATTTATTTTACACACACAGTCAGAATAAATATAGTTTTCCTCTACCCCCTAATCAATGTTTGATGGATATAGAATTTTGTGTTTCCCTGTCTTTATTTTATGTTATTTTAGTCTTTCGCTAATCGTTGTAGGAGTTGGTTTTTGTTTTGATCCGCAGGAATTTATTCTTCATATTGTGCTAAACAGATGCGATTTTCCTTTTCAAAGTTAGATTCGTCTGTAGTCAATTTTTTGTTGGTTCCCTTTCCAAGAACAATTTGCTCAGATTCTAGCACCTTTTAATGTGGCACCAGTATTATATGCCTGGTTTTCACCCTGGTGGACCAAGGCTACCCCCTCCACAGCTGTATTTTGGCCAAGGTGGTCCTGGCTTTTTGCCTACAGCGGCTTATGGTTTCCAGCAATAACTATTACCTGGGATTGCCCCTAACCAAATAGCTCCATACCATCATTAGAGACTAGCACAGCCTGGACAGAGGATGGGTGCAAGGAGAAGTAGAACCTCCCGACAAATGCAGCAGGTGGGTTAGCTTTTTTGTTTTTGATTATTTTTTCTTTTTTGTGCTGTCAGTTGTCACAAACTTGTGTGGGGGTTATAGTGTTGTACTGTGACATTGATAGTATTATATGAATTACATTAAAAATTACGAAAGAATAAGTTATAAAAACAACTAAATTAGTAAATTACTTACCTGCCCAAGCTTTTCCGAACCTTTTACGTTTTTGCAAATCCATCATAAGTTCATGCAGCTTGATTTCAAAAACTCTAGGGACAATTTTAGGGAAATCGACGTGTGTATATCCAGGAGCAATCTTGTCAATACATTTTTGAACTTCAGGCCATTTAGGATTGCAAGTAAAAGTTATGAATAGATCAGGAGATCCAGCCCATCGACAAATCGCAATAGCGTCTTGATAGTTTTGCAGCATATAATGTGGACCTCCGGTGAAAGAAGATGGTAGAACTATTCGCCTTCCAACAAAACCTAGTTTTAAATCTCCATAAAATACTGCATCAACTAATCCTTGATAAATCTCAGCACGAATAGTCTGCTGGTTATTTCTAACCCAATCAACTCTAACCTGTTCTACAACACAATAAGAATCAACAATAAGTTGTTGTTTCAAGCATCCACCAAGAACAATTGTTTTTCCTTCTTTTAGTCTCATTTGCAATCTAAAAGCGTAGAACTCCCTCATGCTTATGTTTGTCCTTTTCCCAACTTTGACATTATTCCGATAAGGGATATCAATCCTGTACCCGTCTTCAGCATGGGGAAACAAAAGAGGATATTGCATGGCCATGAAACTTGGGTGCAATTCATTTATTCTTTTCAAGCCATATCCTTTTTTGTCCACCACAATATCACGGAAATTGCTAAATTCACTCTCTTCCTCAACAATAAGTGCAACAACTTCAGATGATATCGGCATGTTATAAAGTCTCCCATCCTTTTGTCTTGTACTAATAAGCTTTATACTGAAATCACCAACTTCAGACTCTTTAAACCTGTCCCTTGCCATTCTATAAGTCTCAGTAAGTTTGTTTGTATTGTTCAACATATCTATCAGTCCCTTCACAATATCTGGATCCAACTCTTCTTCAGATCCGTTTTTCAAAATTTTCTTACTAAGAGAGTTCATTCTGTTCACAACTTCATTATCAGTATTTTATATGTAAAGTTGGGAAAACTTAGGGCGTAAACCTTCAGGTGGAAGCAAGGTGCCAATTTTGTGGTGGTTTTGGCCTTTTATCTTGTAGACGTATGGACCATGACCATTGTTTATTGATTCTTGAACATCACCTCTCGTTGATGTGAAAGCAAACATCTTTGTTATATACTCGATATTTCTCATAAACTTTTTGGATCCGGAGCGAATTGCGATCCATAAGCTCATTTAAAAATCAGGTGTATCTTTCAAAAAAGGTAGCTGAACTTTCCCTCCACCACAACATATAGAAAACTTTGGATTTTTAGCATTTTTCGTTCGGTCATTCCTTTCTTCATACCAAACAATGGCATCACAGTAAGGACATACCGATGTTGGTTCTCCAAAATCCAACGGTTGGAAACAACGCCCTGAATTAAAATGAATATTAAAAACAATAATTAATAATATAAAAAATAAAATAATATTAAAAACTATAACTAATATAATACTAACTTTCATGCAAAACTTCACTTGGTTTCTCATTGGAAACTTCAACTTCCATATGGTCATTGGTATCGTTTTCATCTTCTACTACGAATCATTCCCATCGATTTGAGAATCGTAGTCATCGTCACTTTCTCCAACACCGCCTAGTTGATATAGGTGATTTTTTGGGCATAATGGTTGTCATCACTTGTTTCACCATCACAATTAACATAACCATGAGTTTCAACTGGTTAGATTTCTCTATTACTCAATATACGTCTTCTTTTATATCGGCTATTTTTGGCTTTTTCATTATTTGAATGCGGTCCATCCACTGTATAAGAATAAAACATGTTAAGTACAAATCAAAGCCAAGTAACAATGAACAATGAAGAATGTCTTACCAAGTTCATTAGGAAAAGGCTGTGCAGGAAAAAATCCATCATGTTTAGTGGATGTAGCATCTGTTGACAAAATTAAACAACATTATAATTATAATGGAAGAAGAAAATATTTTTTGGTTACTTGTCCATTAATAATTAAACAAATATTTTTTAAAAGAAAAGACTTATACTTATGGGATATTCAATAGTAGATCGTTCTATGTCTTGAATAGAGGTATTGTCATTATGATTTGAACCGTGTTGATCTTTTCTAAATTTGATTCGACGGTTCTTGAACCAATTCTTTATGTTATCTTCTGAAATTTGACCATGTACTAACAGCTGAGTTGTCAAAAGTTTGATTTCTTCCTTAGTATAATATGAACTCTTTTGATTAAATTTGCATCGTTGTTGGTGACCATCGCTTTCTTGCAAACATAGTTACCTAGTAAGAACTTAGAATCATGTTGGTGTGAAAGAAATAATGTCGTTCATTGTTAATGTGAAATTGCTAAGAGAACTCGAGATGGTGCTTTCTATATAATGGGGATATATTGAAAGAAGACTTGTATAAATAACACTTAGAATTTCAAGAATTGATCGCAGCTTTTTTCTCCTGATTTGAAGATTAATATATAAAGGAATCTCCTGATTTGAGGAGTCTCTCGCTGAAAGAAGACTTGTAGAAAGAACTAATTAGGACTCTTCAAATTGTGTATAGATTAGGAAACTAAATTAGAACTCTTCCCTATTTAAAAAAAAAAAATATGACAGGTGCTGACATTAAAACTTGTCAAAGTAATGGTATTAAAGTGATTTTTTCTATAGGAGGTGCTTCTGGGAGCTACTCTCTTGCGTCCTCTGATGATGCTAGGCAAGTTGCCACATACCTATGGAACAACTTCTTGGGTGGGCAATCCTCATCCCGCCCAATTAGAGATGTTGTTTTGGATGGAATAGATTTTAACATTGAAGGATGTTCAAATCTATTTTGGGATGACCTTGCTAGATACCTCTCCGGATATAGCAAGAAAGGTAAGTAGGTGTATTTCACTGCTACACGACAATGTCCATTTCCTGATGCTTGGGTTGGGGGTGCCTTGACAACAGGCCTTTTAGATTATGTTTGGGTGCAATTTTTCAACAATCCCCCTTGTCGGTATGCCACAGGAAGTATTACCAATCTTGAAGATGCCTGGAAGCAATGTACCACATCCATCCCTGGTGCTCAAATATTCTGAGGACTACCTGATGCTACTCATGCAGCTGGCAGTGGATTCATTCCTGTCAACGATCTCACTTCTGAAGTGCTTCCGGCTATCAAAGGGTCAAGCAAGTATGGAGGCGTCATGTTGTGGTCCAAGTACTATAACGGCAGACCATGGCACAACCTTAATGGCAACAATACTTCCAGATGATCAGCCATGTCAAATTTTGAGTGGACATAAATATCTTAAATACTCAGAACGCTCAATTTACACGTTAACCATGCATTATGGACTCTGCCATTAACGACTTTATTATGCAAAATACAGTTTCGAATATCTTTTACAATTTGTTTCAAATGAGACTTAAGTGGGAGTATCTTTGTTTCCAAAATCTGAGTTTCTTTGTCTCTCATGTGGGCGTCTTTTCCCAGTATTGAAAATTTTGGAAAGTTTTGTGTAACTATTGTGAGCCCCAAATCGTAGCAGATGGGGTAGCCATTTTAGAAAGCTGCATGTTAGCTTAGTAGTTGCGAGATCTGTCAAGTTCCGCTCTTCCCACTTGATCCTGCAAGCCCCAGAAGAAAGCTTTCAGGAACTCTGAAAACTTGACTACAATGTGTGAAGTATGTCATACTGCAGAGTAAAATAAATAAAATGCAAATACCTGTGAGTGGAATAGGAGGATGAAGGCCATTATCTTTTTAATTAATGAAATAGATCGTGGAAAATGTTTGTACTTATTATCTATGATGGTCCAATATCGTTAATTTTCAAAATCGAATTTACATAATAAGTAGAATGACTCGGAATCTTAAGACCTTAGATTTGTCTACATAATAAACAAACTTGATAGGAAACATTACAATATGATCCTCCTTGTATAAGATCCCATAAGATTCCACTCCATTTAGCAATTCACAACTGTCGTCAGCCAAAATTAGCATAGACTTGGAAATTAACATTTTTTCCAAAGCTGCTTTTGCTGCACTAAGCTTCGATGTCTCTTTCTGCTCTGAACACACTGAAGCTAAAAGCTTCCCATCCACCAAAATATTGGTAATATTATTTTTCCCATTCCTCCAATGTTTAATATCAACATTTTTGCCCTGTTTCTGACAAAGCTCATAAAGCATTGTGAGTGGTTGTTGTAGATTTTCAAGCGCAACGATAGGCTCCAACAGTGGACTAAAGACCTACCATAAACATTACATAACTTTATAACTAACAAAAAACAAAAACAGGATCTTCAAAAACTCAGAGTAACTTTTTACCTCCCACATAAACTTTAAATCAAATTTGGCATCCACGTATACAGCCGCAGCAACGGGTTCGACGATATCCACTAGGACTTTTGGTGTTTTTACCTTTCCTCCATACGCTGAGATCTCGCAAGCTTGTTCTTCTTTTTTAATTGCTAAAGAAAATTCATTAACCTACCAAAACAATATACAAACCCGAATATCAAAGCATGATCAAACTAAATATTTAAAGTTTAAAACCAACAGAATATTCTTAGCTTGTGTACCTTTGCATCAAGAGAAGGGCCATTGTGCCTAACAAAATGAAAAAGGCCATGTCGGACTGCAATGCGAGCAAGCTTTTCCGTGTTAATATTGGAAGAACAAAGAAGCCAGAGTTAGTCCTGATCAAGATCAGGGTATGTGATATATACGAAATTTGCAAAAGCAAGCCCCAAAGCAGCATCACCAACGAACTCTAAACATTGGTAAAAATGTAAGATGGCGATGAGTCAGCAAAAGAAGAGTGAGTTAATGCTTTTGCCAATAGCGACTTGTCAGAGAACTTGTAATTCAGAATCTGCTCAATTGCTTCAATCTTCAATTGACAACATGAAGTTGTCATCTTCTATCATATCGCAACCTGTAAATCAAATCAATAAGAAACGACATATTAAGCCCAAAGAACAGAAGGAACCGAAAAGAAAAATATCTTTATATATATATATATATATAATAGAAGTCCCTTTTCAGGCATTCTAAAGGTGTCCACGTTGACAGCCTATGACTTAAACTTAAGTAAGGTAACATGCCCAGTTGATACGCCTATGACTTAAGCAAAAATGCAACACCATACCAAGAACATACTTGAGATTAAGTAATCTTTGAAAGCATAATTTGAAATAAATTGTCGGAAATCAAGTACCTTGCTTCCTAATCAATTTAGTCATACTCGCAATTATCTTAAGCTTACACCATTGCGATATTTCTATGTATTCCCTTAAAACCTCCTGCGTCAAAAAAGAAATACTATACATAAATAATTGATTAGTAAGCCAAGCCAACACATAATTAAAATAACATGGCTTCCTTTGAATAGGTCCTTATAACTTGCTTGTATATCCAAAGACTGATGTTACTCACCATTAGTTGCTGCATCATCTGACGGAAGATGAAATGTACCATGCCTCCTTTCTCACATTGCTTCTAAGCACTGCTTCATCATCATCAGTCCACCAACCTTTCTTTTCAACCCATTTTATATATCTTGCTACTCCACGCTTTTCATGAGTCAGAGAAGACAATTGCCGCGCTAGAGTAAATCAAACGAACAAACCAACTCATCACATAACAAATTAGAACTCAAACTAACTTAAATTGTTTAGAAATGTTATGAAATTACCTGATTTATAACTCTGTTGACAGGAAGAATGCTCGGCACTCAGCATATGGATGCAAATAGAGAATTTATCATCACTCTCACCTAGAAGTCAGCTATTAGCATCATCAGGGACCAAAAAATTCCTTCCATGTCGCCCGAGCTGGAGGTCTTGATTTCATGTGAATATCTATCCTTCAAAGCTTATTAGATAGATGGAAATCAATTTCAGGTAAGGTGAGGCGTCCTCTCTCTCTCTCTCTCTCTCTCTCTCTCTCTCTCTCTCTCTCTCTCTCTCTCTCTCTCTCTCTCTCTCTCTCTCTCTCTCTCTCTCTCTCTCTCTCTCTCTCTCTCTCTACACCCGAACTAATATGCATCTCAATTCTCAACCCCATAAGCTTGGTACCAAAATAATAGTAAAAAGAATTTAAATCATATGTGAAGGCCTAAAATCTTCAACATGGCGTTTTTGTTTCTTTTTTATTTGTTGGTGCTTATCCTTTATCATTCCTATTTCCAGGAGCTTCATTCCCCCATTTTTCAAAGTACGTGGTGGCTTGCTATGAAAGGCCTATAAAACAAAGTTATCTCCCATGCCATGTGTCCCTTTCTTTTAATCTGTTTTCACCAAATTAGATCATAAGCCTCTTTTAGAAGTCCCCCACCAAGGAATCAAATATTAAGGTAGACAATTACATGCTTCACATTTAGTACAACTTTTTAATATTATGCAATGAATCATTGAATGGAGGCAATACTATATCCTTAACCAAATATTATGAGTACTTAAGTAGTTCCTACAAAATTTCAAGACTAAATGAAAAAACAACACGCCATGTCCAAATAACATCATGAGATGTCCGATAACGTCAAATTCGCGAGAAGCATTAGAGACCTTTCTATGGTCCAATAACATCAAAGAAATTTTAACACCACAACAACGATTCTCTTAAAACAAATTTTTTTATTAATCGCAAACACAACAATGTTTAAACTCGAATGCAAATAATTAATAAATGACGTGGTAAATCATTACCTCGGGCTGGTTTTTAACAAAATCCAAAAGTCGAGTTCGGAAGACTTTTCTCAAGTTAGAATATTGATAAAACAAATGATTGAATAATTTACCTACGAAATGAATGATGAACTCAAAACGTAAGTAAACTAAAACTATCTTATGATCCTATATGTTTATCAAAGTTTCTACTCTCAATTTTATCGAAATAGAATCGAGTAACAAATTCGTTCCACTCCTAGTGCTCTAGCACAGAATGTTTTCTAGTCTAATTAGTCGGTCTTAAGTCTAATGAGAGCTTTACGAAGGGTGTTATACTACGATACATATATGAAATTGATTATGTTGAATTTAACTACGAATGCTATGGAAATATGATTGTTTTTGAATCTAGATAAAGGATTAGAGGGGAATTGAATCCACCTCGAATCCAACTTAATAACCTAGCATAGATTCTTGTATCTCGATTCTTACGTTCTTACGGCAAGAAATTCGAGTTCTAATCCCTAGTGTTCATGGCATTTCTACCGAATACTAACTAGTATGTGAGGTCGTCCACCCATTCTCATGGCGAATCACGACCTTCTAGAGTGGAATAGATTCTACAATGCTTCTACACTATACCACTAAGTTTTCATCAAGGCTTCATCAACCCCTCTAATGGAGGTTTTAGCTTTGAGTCATCAAACCATCATTTCCCATTGAATTATAACTACTCATCATATTAAAATTCTAACTTAACTAAATTAACTAACAATGTTTAAATCTACTTAAACTACGAAATGATAATCAACAAGAATTAAAACTAGATCTATAAATTGAGATGACAAAAATCGAAATTGACAAAATAACTATTTTATTTATCTAATCAATCAAGAACAATGATTCAAAGACTTAATCTAAAACAAGAATTGAAAATAGAACTAAAACTTAATTAATCTACTGAAAACTAGATCTATAATTATCTATATAGTTTTAGGTCTAACTAGCTACCATTAACAAAGAGCTAAGCTTTGGTTTTTATACTTTCAGATCCAAAAATCGTGCATGGGCTTGGAGCCATGTTTTGGGCCAGAGAATCAGGCCCAAAACCCAATACTTTCAGTCCAAAAAGGCCTCTTCAGCTGCAGTTGGCTTCAATAGACTTTTCGTCCACTTCTGCTACTCTGATTGGATCAAGTCTTAGACCATTGGAAAGCTCTTTCCGAGCCGGTCGTTTTACATAAGGTAGGCCCAATTCTGAAGTCTGAGTCCAAAGATATGGTCTTCGGAAGTTCTGTTGACTTTGTGCATTGTTTCTGCCCGCGTGGACCTTGACTCTTCATCTTTTGACCGGACTTTACAGAGGCTTTGTCTTCTTGAATCTTGGCCCTTAATCACAGAACTCCTTAGCAACAGACCTTTGCTCCTTTATCTTGCTAAAGTGGCACATTTCTGCACATAATGGACTTTTACACCTGAAATGCATAAAAACACGTAATCAGTATTAACTCTTAATTATTACTCACATAATTGGTCTAAAAGTATGATTCTAGGGGTTAAAACTACAGTTTTGGGCTCTTATCAAACCACCCCAAACAGCATTTTGCTTGTCCTCAAGCAAAGATGAGAAATTAGAATAAGTGACCAAAAATAGAGTTCTATCTACTCGTTTATTTGAGTGCGATTGCATTGACCATATGCAACAAGGCCTTAAACCACTAGGAATTCCCTAGTGGACGAAGTTATAGCCTCATGAGAGTTTTCCGTGAAGGTACTCACAAACTTCAACTATAATACAACGACTAAGAAATAAAACTATTGTTTCCTCATTCATGTCCCAACTATCTATACACATCTCACTAGCAACTGAATAAGAATAACCAAGTTAAAACCTAAACTAATATATGCATAATAATCAATCTTCTATGATACAAAATATATATACTATGAGTAATACTATGAAATGCCTAGCAGGTTAGTTTCTGAAAACTTCGAATAAGCGTCCTTAAGTAGGTCCTCACATAATTGTCAAGGCGAAAACCACTCTGATTTTTTCGCTCAAGTTTAAGCTACTCCGATTGTGTAGTGGGCACACTTTACCTTACAATCTCAATGACAACAAGGAAGCGGAGTCGATCAAACACATCTGCCACTTACTATCACACTAACCTATTCCTAATTGAGCTAGAGGTCTTTATTAGGTGTCATGGGATTAGGAGATGGTTTAAAAAGGAAGGAAATGGATATTCAAAAGGACAAGTCTGAGATAATAGAGTATTTATATTATGTAACTTAGAGAAAACATTGTTATTTTCTTTTGCTTCTATACTTTGTTTCCATCATTAGCCATATTTTTCTTTTTCTTTTCTTTGGCTTTTGACTCCCTTTTTATTCTATTTTTTGGAGTTTTTATTTATTTCTATTTTTATTTTTTTTTTCCTTTTCCTTGGATGGAAACTTCTTTTCTTTTTTTGAAGCAACTACTAATTTTTGTTTACCACACGGGTTTTCTCTTCTTCTTTCTTCACTCATTCTATTCTCGGACTTATTCTAGATTAGGTAAGTTGAATTTTTATTTTGTTTGTTTTTGTACGGGGGGTAAAGGAATTGTGGTTTATGGAAGGCTAAAGAAAGGCTCGGAGGGGGACTAGCGGAAAATAATTCATAGGTTTGAATTTCGGCTATATCGATCCAAAGAGGGCCTAAATTCTCGCTTAGGATATGACATAGTAATCAAGCAAGTGGACGTGTGATTTCTCTATCCGGATTTTACTTCTCCCTTGTGTCATTTCTCAAATGTTTCGCTCATATAAGGCTTTAGGCTATATTCTCACAGGATTTGTAGAATAAGTACTCTAGCCTAGATTTCAGAAACTTACTGGCTAACAATCATTGATACTCATATAATATATTTATAGATAGATGCAAAGATTATTACC
Organism: Coptis chinensis; assembly: GCF_015680905.1. Classification (NCBI taxonomy): domain Eukaryota; kingdom Viridiplantae; phylum Streptophyta; class Magnoliopsida; order Ranunculales; family Ranunculaceae; genus Coptis; species Coptis chinensis. The sequence goes on from NC_141456.1 coordinate 47,761,952, forward strand.
TACATATTAACCTAAGTTGCTAACAATTATTCTGATGCAAAAGCTACGTGAGACTTCTAGATTGTTAAGCACATAGAGAAGGAAAACAATACCAATATTCCTAAGTGTATAGCATAAACTTATTTATTTATATTTTTGAAATTTTTACCTTGAAAACAAATGCATATTATACATATCTATATCCTAACAGATGCCTTAATTACACGTGTTTCTATGCCCCCCCCCCCCAAACAAGAAGCATGCTTTGTCCTCAAAGCATTTAAATAAAGAGGGTAGAACAATACCATGGAAACGCGTGAAATTATGGGACATCTACAAAACAAGGTTAGAACATACTAATATAGGGAATAAAAAATCCGACGCGAACTCTATAAGAGTTCCACCCATTATGGGGTTATGTAATTAAATATGCTTGGGACATAAGCGGACAATAACAAACCTAAAACTTACCTTATCTCCGCTTTAAACGTCGTCCTCCCCATTAAAAGAGATGAGGTTCCTTCAAGATCCCCGCCAATCCATTATAACTTGTCAAGCTTGCCGCCATTTATCATCTACTAATGCTAACCTGTTAAGTGTTATTATGTCTGATGGGATGTACGGGGCGACCAAATGAGGCTGCACCTGCCATCCCGGCCAAGTCATTATTCGCAATGAGCGAACCACCCAATTGGTGGGTCTCATGACTTCAACCCTTTTCCAATCTGTGAATTGGGCACAGAATACAGGTAAACAACTACGCATGATGCGACTTACCAACACAGGCATAAGAAGATACTTACGCCTCATGGTTTTGGCTCTCTTAAGACTAACGACTAAAACTCGGGGAATGTCATATCGGCGACGTCCCTCAGCTAAAGCGAGGAAAATGTCACCAGCAGTACTGTTTGCAGAAATGAACTGCCATTCCCCCAAAATATTCATCAGGATGAATAACATGGTGGTGCCTACGTTTAGGGAAAGGCTACCAAGGGCAATGCTATATCGCCCCTGGTCCATTACTCGAAATACCCCTCCCCCATAATACTCATGGAAATATGTATAATCATAAAGATATGCATTATCGGTCATATATGCCCATGTGTGAACAGGATCAGGTATTGGTAATCCTGAAACTAAAGCGACCACATTTTTATTGAATTGATGTGTCGTGTCATCGACTACGACGGAGAATTCTTGTTCTCCATCCTGATTACAATAGAATTTAACGTGGTCGTAGAAATAAGCAGTAAGCTGTGGTGAATATGAATCGTCATCACTTACCAGTAGATGACGCCATCCTAAACGCCAGGATCCTGTGTTGGAACCAATGTCCATAGGTCTCGGTGCCCAACACGTCTTCAAAAGACTGTTCAGGTATGACTATAGGGGATGTCATCTCAACTACTCTTTGAACAGTTCCAAAAAAAATCCTGGAATGACCCCTCGAAAATTGGAATTTTCAGCGTTGGAGAAGAGGCGTGTGGCGCTTCGTGGGTTTTTGCTATTACAGGTGTTTTTGCGAGTCGCGCCGACTAAACTTTGTGAAATTATGCAGGCCGCAGCAGCGCTTTCGTAAGAATCTTTGAAACAGAAATTTGGAGGAAAAAGAAGGAAAAGCTTGGAGTGAAAGGTGCGGGATGATGGTGGGGTGTAGTGTGGTTTGTTAGTGTAGAATGAAGGGAGTTTAAATAGGTTTTGAGCTTCCAAAATGAATCGGCAAGTTCCCAAATTGTTTTAAGGCAATTTCCGGAAATAGAAAAATTCCAAACCCGAAAACGTAAACAAACCATTTTCGTGATTTTCTAAAAATCCTAGTATCTTTCATAATGGATTTAGAATAGTAACTTCTAAACTCTCCTACATTGAGTGCTACCACCACACAAATCATAGATATGTCGATATCGGCCAAATTATCAACCTTTCCTTCAAGACTACTTTACCACGGATGATCATATAACGAATTATGCTCGGTATAAATATTACCACCCCCAAACAAGTCGGGAAGGTGGGATTAATGATAAAACACAAGCATTTTTCGAAATTAACCAATTATATTAAAAATAAAATTTAAATCCAAACAACATTAAACAAACACATTAATATTTAAATTTAACTACTTAATTAAAATCCAACTAATAAAACAATCAAAACCATGAAATAACAGCGAACACAACTGATGGTGAACACCTAGCCATGTGATGAAGATGGGCCCGGAGATGGAGATTGGTCCTGGCATGGAGAATGGCTTGAACCATCTGTCCTTCAGCGACGACACTCATGCCTGTCGGACTCGGCTGAAACAGAGTCCTCCACGGGTGGCATGCGTCGTAGCATCTCTATTCGGAACAAGCGCTGTGCTTCCATCTCAGTCCGGAGTACTGCATACTGGGCTTGTTGATGCTGGTGGATAGTCTCCATGTTAGACAAGATATCGTCCTGAACCCCTTCGAGCATTTCAAGTCTCGTCTGAAGGTTTGTTTGCTTCTTTCGAACTACAATCTGTCTATCTCGGATATCTTCACAAATACCATAAATGCAACGCAAGGCAGTTTGCAATACTTGCATGCGTTCTAAATTAGAACTACATTTATCTAATGCATCGTCATCCAGACATGTCATATCCTCCCTTTCATCCTCCGACTCAACCATTTTTTCTTCAGACAACGGCCAAGTCTCTTGGATGCAATCCGTATAGATACTTGCATTAGAATGCAATTTGATCTTAATAGGAGCATATCTTGCGACAGCTCTAAAGGGGAGCATGATCTTAGTGATCAATACGGGAAGAGGCGCCAAGCTCTTCCCCACTCCTCGAATCACATTAAACATTAAATCGAGGATGCAGAAATTATACTTATTTGTTTGCAAGATCCGGAGAACGCGTCGCGGACATTGCAGCCGATATCATCGACTTTGTCTTTCCCGAGGGCGTTCCTACCAATCCACCGAGCTCTGACCCGTTGATTGATTGGTGGTCGATATTTGGCGGGCCGAATGAGATGTCGGATTGTATTCACCCTCCCGACGGTATCCTTCATCAAAGCGGGAACTCCAAGATATCTTTGGGATTCCTGAATTGTCGATTACCGAGTTGCTTTCAAGCCGTAATTCCTAATGATTCGATAACACAACCTGTCAACCGTTACTTCCTCCTCGTTTCTGCTACCTTTATGAAAATCCTATCCCTCCAATTCTCTTCTTATAAAATTGTTCTACCAAATCATAGTGATAGAACTCCTCAGTCGAGTACCACAGTCCATTCCAATGCCTCCTAATCATCTCCGCGTCGTAAAATGGCGCGAAGCTGTCGGAAGCAAAAGCGTGCTCCGGCAAAATTCTTCGTCGTAGTGCCATTGAAGTTTCAGAGACAACTAATGGTTTTGTAGACTGTGGGGGAGGCGAGTTTGAAGAAAACCAACTAAAACAACGGTGGTGGCGGTTTTTCGGAGTTAGGTTGGTGGTGGTAATGGTTTAAAGAAGATTTTAGTTGGATTTGATTATCTTGGTGTGGGTGTAGTTAGGTTTTCTTTCTCTCTCTCTTTTTTTTTTTATTTTGGTGTTTAAGGTTTGTTTTACCTTGATAACCGGCGGGATTAACTAAAAAGAAAGAAATCGTGCGTTTGTTTTTGGGAAGGAAGGAGACGCACAGCCGTGCGTGCGGTTTGGGCCCAAGCCCAGTTTGAATTCGAAATTTTCCGATTTTTCGCACAATTTCAAACTCAATTTGCCGCTTTGTTACTGGCCCGATTTTGGCAAATGAGTTATGGAAATGATCAGTAGAGAATTTCCAATCCAATGATCCATAAAACACTCAATTTCAACCATGGGTGATGTATAAAAGGGTAGAAAAATGCCTCGAAGTGCGTGTGTGACGTAAGTTATGCGAATGAAGGAAATCTAAGTTTAGATTACGTCAACCCAATTGAACTACAAGTAATAGGCCTAAGCAACACAAATGGAAAGTTTGAGAAATCCAGATGGAAAGACCGATTGCCCACCCCCAAACAAATTTTTAATCACAAAATTTGTTCTAACGCGGGTCGTTTAAAGTCAGATTCCCAAGACTTGTTGGATTGCTATTTCTATGATTAAGAATTTTTTTTTTTATTATTTGTTTTATTTATTTTTTTATTTTTTTATTAGTGTATTATAAGAAAAACGAAAAACATTAAATACATAATTCACCCCTTAGAGGAACATGACTCAAAAACCGAGAAAACATGCAAAAGTGGAAAACGTGAATTATGTTAACCGTGGACTTAGGATCCGGTACTTACAGACACACACTCCATAGGGAGGGCCCGGTTACCTGAATGGTGCACTTACCACTATATGGAAGTGAAAGGAAGTACACTAATGACAAAGGTCAATCCTCATAGGCAGGGGTCTGTAAAAGGACTTCCCTACATCGGGGGGCGAAGTTCGGTGAAAATGTTTTAACCGTTGACCATTAACTTGAAAGGTACTGTTGTCATTTGGATTTACCAAGGTGATTGCCCCGTAAGGGGTGACTTTAGTAACCAGAAAAGGGCCAGACCAACGGGTTTTTAGTTTTCCTGGGAAAATATGTAGACGGGAGTTGTAAAGCAAGACCTTTTGACCGACCACAAACTCTTTGCGCAAGATTTGCTTATCATGAACACGTTTCATGTTAGCTTTATAATCCTTCGCGAGATCGTAAGAATCTCTACGGATTTCTTCAAGCTCATTCAATTGCAACTTGCGTTTGACACTTGCCTCATCAATATTGAAGTTAAGGCTTTTTATAGCCCACAGAGCACGGTGCTCTAATTCAACGGGCAAATGACATGGTTTCCCAAATACAAGTCTAAAGGGAGACATACCTATAGGAGTTTTGAAAGAAGTTCTATACGCCCATAAGGCATCCGATAGACGCTTTGACTAGTCTTTCCTATCAGGGTTTACAGTTGTTTCTAAAATCTTTTTGATTTCCCTATTAGAAACTTCTACTTGTCCGCTAGTTTGTGGATGATAAAGAGTTGCTACTTTGTGTGTAACTCCATACTTTTTCACTAGGGATGCAACAACTCTGTTGCAAAAATGTGTTCCACCATCACTAATGATGGCTTTAGGAATGCCAAACCCACGAGAAAATATATTCTTTAATAAAAATACAACCTGTCTTATGGTCATTCCTACGGCGAAGCGGGGCCTCTATCCATTTAGACACGTAGTCCATGGCATCTAGAATATAAATGAAACCGTGGGAAACAGGGAAAGGACCCATGAAATAAATGCCCCAAACGTCAAAAATTTCTACTATTAAGATTGGATTTAAAGGCATCATATTACGTTTCGTGATTCGCCCAAGTTGTTGACAACGAATACACGTCTTGGAATGCACTTGGGCATCCTTCAAAAGGGTAGGCCAATAAAATCCACATTGAAGCACTTTAGCGGCTGTTTTCATCCCACTAAAATGGCCACCACACTCTTTGTCATGGCAGAACGATAGAACTTCATTGTATTCCCACTGGGGAATACAACGACGAATAATCGATCCGCACAATACTTAAAAGGTATGGCTCATCCGGTGAGTATAACTTAACTCTCGCCAAGAACTTCTTACGTTCATTTCTTGACCAATTATAAGGCATAACATCAGCCGCTAAATAATTTACAATGTCAAGATACCATGGTCTTTGAAAAAATCGATCTGAGATGCTCATCGGGGAAAAGAGTCCGGTATGAACTCAGAATCACTCGATCGTCGTTTGTGAGTCTAGATAAGTGGTCGGCAACTATGTTTTCGACCCTCTTTTTGTCCTTTATTTCTAATGTGAACTCTTGCGGGAGAAAGATCCAACGGATTAATCTACGCTTAGCATCCTTCTTTGCAAGAAGGTACTTAAAAAAGGCTGCATGGTCCGTGTAAACTAAAGTTTTAGAACCAACCAAATAAGGGCCGAAACTTATCTAAAGCATAAATGACACTAAGAATTCTTTTTCGTAGTTGAATAATTCCGTTGAGCATCGTTTAAGGTTTTACTAGCATAATAAATAACGATGAACTTATTATCTAGTTTTTGTCCCAAGATCGCACCAACTGCATAGTCACTAGCATCACATATGAGTTGAAGGTTTAGACCAATCGGGAGGCTATATAATTGGTAGAGAGGTTAGAGTGCTTTTAAAGTTTTAAAAGCCTGCGTCTGATTAAAATTAAAATCAAAGATTGCATCTTTCAAAAAGCAGATTAGTTAAAGGCCTAGCTATTTTCGAGAAGTCTTTAATAAACCGCCTATAAAACCTGCATGGCCTAGAAAGGCTCTAATATCACGGACAGTCCGTGGTTTAGGTAAAGTCGCTATCTTATCTAGTTTGGCCTTATCTCTGCTTGATGCCATCACTAGATACAATGTGACCTAGTACTATGCCTTTTTTCACCATGAAATGACACTTTTCGGTTTAAAAGCGAGACTCTTTTCTTCACACCGTGTCAAAAACCTTAGGCAGGTTAGACAAGCGATCGTGAAGGAGTCTCCATAGATAGAAAAATCATTCATGAAAACTTCCATAAAGCTCTACCATGTCACTAAATATATGAAGTATATATTTGGAAGGTTCGGGAGCATTACAAAGGCCAAAAGGCATTCGTTTATAGGCATACGTTCCAAAGGGACATGTGAAGGTAGTCTTTTCTTGGTCATCAATATCAATAATAATCTGAAAATAGCACGAGTAGCCATCCGGAAAACAATAAAAAGCATGACCAGCTAGGCGTTCGAGGCATTTGATCTATAAAAGGTAAAGGAAAGTGATCCTTTCGTGTCATAGCATTTAAACGCGTCGTAATCAATACGGATCCTCCATTTCATAGGACCTTGTGTGACAACATAGTCACCCTTTCCGTTACGTACCATGGTAACTCCCGATTTCTTAGGAACTACATGAATGGGGCTTACCCATTCGCTATCAGAGATTGGGTATATGATACCCGCATCGAGTAATCGTAAGACTTCTTCCCTAACCACCTCTTTCATAGCTGGGTTCAAGCGACGCTGAGGTTCGCGAGAAGTCTTCGCGTTATCCTCCAAATGGATACGATAAGTGCAAATATTAGGGTCAATTCCCTTAATGTCGGGTAGGGACCAACCAATCGCAGACCGATGTTCCCCAATCCCCCGGATTAAACGTGTCTCTTTATTCTTAGATAACACAGAAGATATAATTACCGGATGACTACCATCCGGATCAAGTTGAATATATTTTAACTCTGGGGGAAGAGCTTTAAGCACTGGGGTGGAAGGAAAATCAATAGATGTTTCGTCGGGGTCCTCATTTTGCATAATGAATACTTGCTTAGGTAGCAAGTCTTCATACTCAATATGTGGAGCAACCGAAAGGTCTACAATTGGTGTGGACTCAAGGATGGTGTTGACTTCTTCTAAGTATGAGTCATTTACAAAATCTGAAATTCCAAAAGAAAGGAATTTGTACATATTGTTTTCGGGAAACGTGTTGTTAAAATAATCTTGAGCTAAACTCTCGATCATGCTAACCTCCCCATCTATAGATGAATTTGGTAATTGTTTCATCATTTTAAAAACATTTACCTCAACTGTAAGATGGCCAAAAGATAAGGACATCTTACCATCGCGGCAATTTATAAGTCGTTGGCGGTTGCCAAGAAGGGCCCTTCTAAGATGATCGGCATGCAGAGTCGTTGGCGACTTCACGTATCGAGGATAACAAAATCAGCGGGGATAGTAAAAATCCACGAACCTTAACAAGCACGTTTTCCACTACACCCTTAGGATACTTAATTGACCGTCCGCTAATTGCAGCGTTATTTTTGTAGGTTGCATTTCTGTAGACCTATTTGTTTATACAAATAATATGGGAGTAAGTTAACACTCGCCCCCAGGTCTAATAACGCGGTCGTCGTGTGGGAATTTCCTAAGGTGCATTTTCTGATAGGGCGACCGAGGGTCCTTGTACTTAACAATTCCATTATTTTCGGATAAAGTTGGGAATTGTTCAGTTAAAAAGGCGTCTTTAGGTATGTTGGTCTTACGCCTAGTAGTGCACAACTCTTTAAGAAACTTAGTGTGGTTAGGGAGCTTTTTAATAGCTTCGAGAAAAGGAAGGTTTATCGTTAGATTCTTGAAAACGTTCCTAATCTCCTCAAAGTTTGTATCCCTGGTTAGCATGGCTAACCGAGGAATGGTGGTTTAAGCTCTATATTTAGCGTATGGCTCGACTTGATGTGTTACCTTGGCTTTCTGTTTCTTAGTTTGTTGTTTAACTGGTACCTCTATAGTGGTAGGCTCTTCAGTTTCTACTTCGGTATCTAGTTCGATATCCGGTGTAGGGAGTACTGATGGGGTAACTATAGGGATAGTTACTTTGTTATCAACCACTCTTCCAGAACGGAGAGTGGTGATGGCATTCAGGTCACCTACTATTGTCGTTTCCGTACTAGTATTACCGTTTACCTCAAAGGCTGTGTTTGTTGTTTTAGGGTTGGGTATCGCTTGTCCTGGAAACACACCTTTTGGTTTGGCTTTCTCTTGGGCTAACTGCTGTATGCCCTGATTTATGGATTGTAAGATCTGTTGGTTTGATTGAGTCATTGATTGGAAAAGTTGTTGGGTAACCTATATAAAGGTGTCTATACGATCCGGCTGTGATTATGTAGTAGTCACAGGTGGTGCGACTGGAACTATCTCACGTTGATTATTTATGGGTGGGTTGTGATAGTTACTATTGTTAATCGGAACGATACCTCTATTGGTATTATAACTATTATAATTACCCTGACCTTGTGCTAAACCTTGTCGTGGTTGCGCTTGGTTGTTATAATTATTATAATTTCCCTGACTTAGTCCCTGGCCTTGCCTAGGTGGAGCTTGATTATAGTTGTTCGCTTGCCTAACATTTTGGTTATTAGACCCTGGAGGTGAAACTTGTTGATTGTTTCGCCAACTAAAGTTGGGATGTTGTCTCCATGGGGCATTAGGAATAGGATAGTTATTAATGGAGTACACATTATCTTGCTCTAATTGTTGTTGTTCTTAGGCGAAAGGACAATAGGAGTAAGGGTGCTCAGGACTCAAACAGACATTACATGGGTTGGAGTTAACATTCATGACGGGGGTAGGCTTTTGTTGCACAAAAATAGCCTCAACCTTTTTAGTTAGAGATTCGATTAAATTTTTAAGTTCTAGATCGGGTTTCATCTCAAACATACCGGCGGCCTTAACTGTTGAAGAAGAACTAACTGCGCGGGGGATATCATCACTACCCCCCCAATTGTTATTACGTTTAGTTTGATCTTCTAAAAATTTGTAAGCCTCCGAGGCTCCTTTACTTAGGAAACTACCCCCATTCATTATGTCAAGGACTTCTTTATGGTGATGTTGAAGTCCTTTGAAAAAGGCACAAACTAACGTGTCTTTTGCTAGGTTATGGTGTGGACACTCAATAAGCATATCGGTGAAACGATTCCAAGCCTCAGAAAATGATTCATGAGGATTTTGTCGGAAAAAATGAATCTTGGAAAGTATCTCATCCGTCGTGGGGGGGGGTGGGTAAAAATGTTCCATAAACATTTGAACAAGTTTAGCCCACGACTCCTGAGTTAAGTTAGCTTTAGGCAGTTAACCAAGATATTTGCCTTATCGGCTAAGGTGAAGGAAATACCCTCGGTTTAATTTGTTCCGCACCAACCGTAGGATGATGGAATGTTGTAAGGACTTGTTCAATCCTACGCATGTGTTGGTAAGGTTTTTCATGGTCTAAACCATGAAAAACGGGTAACAAATTAAATATGTTTGGGGAATTCGAAAATCCCCACCGGGTTCCGCTAGAACGATGCAAGATTTAGGGCTATCGCTCAAGGCTTTGTAAAAGTCGGAGAGAGAGAGGTCTCTCTTTCTTGACCCGGCATTGTGTCGGGTGTGGTTGGTGGGATAGTAGTTAGAGGTGTAGTGATTGGTATACTCGATAGATTTGTTTGTTGACGCGTTGACGGTTAATTACGTTCGGTGTTTTTCTCCGACCGGACCTTAATCTCATGCAAGTCTAAGTCTAAACACGACAACAATCCAAACAATCTTGATATATTAGTATGAACCTCTAACGGAGACGCGAGGTATGGAAGAAAGGAATACGATAAGCGTCCTTGCTTAAGCTTATGAATAGCGTCTTGTTTATGCGTGTTCGATGTAAATAACAAGTTAGAACACTGAAAAACTTAAAAATCGAAGTTGAAACAAACCTATAGAAATCCGGAAAATTTGGCTTTTGGCGCTGGTCAATTTCGCATAGAAGCTTGGTCGCTCCGTGTAACTTGAAATTCCAGTGTTTTTTATGGTCGCTAGCCCACATGGGGCGGGTCAGCGCTCCGTATGGGGCGGTCGCTCCATGTTCCATGTTCCATGTTCTATATATAGCGCAGTGCGCCCTTATAAGCCTGATCGCCTTCGGTGTAATTTTGTCGCGAATTTTTCAACGGCTGAAACGGATAACCACGGTATGAATCAAACGAGGGTGGGTGGGTTTAATGGGACTTAAAATGACTAATTCTACTATGATAACAATGCTAAAGTGCAACTAAGATGGCAGCGGTGCCATTTGATAAATAATAAAATTGAATAGTTTACCTACGAAATGAACGATGAACTCAAAACGTAAGTAAACTAAAACTCAATTTATGTTTTATCAAATGGCGCCGCTGCCATCTTAGTTGCACTTTAGCATTGTTATCATAGTAGAATTAGTCATTTTTATAGTGGTGAGTATTCCCGCCTGTCACGCGGGTGACCCGGGTTCGATCCCCGGCAGCGGCGCCATTTGATAAAACAAATGATTGAATAATTTACCTACGAAATAAATGATGAACTCAAAACGTAAGTAAACTAAAACTATCTTATGATCCTATATGTTTATCAAAGTTTCTACTCTCAATTCAATCGAAATAGAGTGGTAATAAATTCGTTCTACTCCTAGTGCTCTAGCATGGAATGTTTTCTAGTCTAATTAGTCGGTCTTAAGTCTAATGAGAGCTTTACGAAGGGTGTTATACTACGATACATATATGAAATTGATTATGTTGAATTTAACTACGAATGCTATGGAAATATGATTGTTTTTGAATCTAGATAAAGGATTATAGGGGAATTGAATCCACCTCGAATCCAACTTATTAACCTAGCATAGATTCTTGTATCTCGATTCTTACAATCTTACGGCAAGAAATTCGAGTTCTAATCCCTAGTGTTCATGGCATTTCTACCGAATACTAACTAGCATGTGAGGTCGTCCACCCATTCTCATGGCGAATCACGACCTTCTAGAGTGGAATAGATTCTACAATGCTTCTACACTATACCACTAAGTTTTCATCAAGGCTTCATCAACCCCTCTAATGGAGGTTTTAACCTTGAGTCATCAAACCATCATTTCCCATTGAATTATAACTACTCATCATATTAAAATTCTAACTTAACTAAATTAACTAACAATGTTTCAATCTACTTAAACTACGAAATGATAATCAACAAGAATTAAACTAGATCTATAAATTGAGATGACAAAAATCGAAATTGACAAAATAACTATTTTATTTATCTAATCAATCAAGAACAATGATTCAAAGACTTAATCTAAAACAAGAATTGAAAATTGAACTAAAACTTAATTAATCTACTGAAAACTAGATCTAGAATTATCTATATGGTTTTAGGTCTAACTAGCTACCATTAACAAAGAGCTAAGCTTTGGTTTTTATACTTTCAGATCCAAAAATCGTGCATGGGCTTGGAGCCATGTTTTGGGCCAGAGAATCAGGCCCAAAACCCAATACTTTCAGTCCAAAAAGGCCTCTTCAGCTGCAGTTGGCTTCAATAGACCTTTCGTCCACTTCTGCTCCTCTGATTGGATCAATTCTTAGACCATTGGAAAGCTCTTTCCAAGCCGGTCGTTTTGACATAAGGTAGGCCCAATTCCGAGGTCTGAGTCCAAAGATATGGTCTTGGAAGTTACATTGACTTTGTCTTAATTGTTTACGCCCGCGTGGACCTTGACTCTTCATCTTTTGACCGGACTTTACAAAGGCTTTGTCTTCTTGAATCTTGGCCTTTAATCACAGAACTCCTTAGCAACCGACTTTGCTTCCTTTATCTTTAAAGTTCGCTGACTTTGGCACATTTCAAGACATAATAGACTTTTACGCCTGGAATGCATAAAAACACGTAATCAGTATTAACTCTTAATTATTACTCACATAATTGGTCTAAAAGTATGACTGTTACAGGGTTAAAACTACAGTTTTGGGCTCTTATCAAATATCCACCTCCTATTTTCCCTTTCCCATTACTTTCCACAACATCAATCAGCAACATAACCTCAATATTAGACTTGGTGCAACACGTACGCTCATCAACCACATTAAACTTCAATTCAATAGCCTGAGGTTTATAACTAAACCTCCTAAAACAAAATACAAAATCACAATCAAAATCAAAATCAAAATTTTATCTATGCCTGTAGAAAATTACAAAAACCCAACTAAAATACCTATCTGATAATGATCCAACACCCGGGCAAATGTTAGTGAAGTTCCTCATAACAATGTGCCCTTCATCTTTAACAACCGATATGTCGATTGCTTATCATCAAAGAATTTAGCTAGTAACTCAAACCTGTAAAGAAAATAAAACAAAGCCCAGATCAAATACATAACCAAAAAAAATAACCAAATAGTAATTTTAACTAAAAACAAACAAAAAGAACATGGAAGTTTTCAGAAAGTTTGATTAAAATTCTGGGCATCTCTTTTTCCCAAGATTTTCGTATGGTGTGCTGGATTAGATGAAATCGAGTGGTGGGGATTCATTGTTGGATTTATTGAGCTTTTAAGCCACTTAATTATAAAGTTGGATAGTGTGTCACATTGAGTTACACAAACCAATGAGAACCAACCCAGAGGCCTTGTGTAAGCTACAGTTAGTGAGTGTATATACATTTTATTTTTAACTATGGAATATAAGCATATCAAGAAATAAAAGATGTTTACCTTTGGAGAAGGCGTGAAGAAGATGCAAGACACATAGAGAGAAAGACAGTGTTGCATAGGGTCATTGTTAAAAAGTTTTTTTAGTGTAAATCAGTGATCAAGCATTAAATGTCAAAAAGGTACCTTAATGGTGTGCATTATGATCAAAGCAAAATCAAGAGTGCTCATCCATGTTAGTTGGTGTTCTTAGTACAACAGAAACCTAAAAAGAAAAAAAATATATGAGCAACTCAAGATAGTAAATAATATTTTACTGCAAAAGTAGAAAATTGTGTAATACTCTAAAATCATAATTGAACCTTACCCTTAAGCACTCAATGCAAGGATTGTAAATTGGCAAGTCGATTCCCTGTTCGTTGCAATTTATCTAGTATAGATGACTGAAAGGATAGCAAAAAAATTATACACAATTAGTTGGCAAACAACCTGGGGCATCGCGAGCAGTAAAAGCACAATAGGGGGATGTGATAACATAAAATGAATAGTTTACCTATGAAATGAACGATGAAACTCAAAACGTAAGTAAACTAAAACTATTTATGATGCTTATATGCTTATCAAAGATTTCTACTCTCAATTCTATCGAAATAGAGTGAAGTAACAAATTCGTTCCACTCCTAGTTCTCTAGCATGGAATGTTCTCTAGTCTAATTAATCGGTCTTAAGTCTAATGAGAGTTTTACGAAGGGGAATTATACTACGATGCAATATGAAAAGCAATATGTTGAATGTCACTACAAAATATATGGAAATACTAATGTTCTTGAATCTAGATAAAGAATTAGAGGGGAATTGAATCCACCTCGAATCCAACTTAATCACCTAGAATAGACTGTTATAATCCAATTCTTACGTTCTTACGGTAAGAATTGCTCGTTCTAATCCCTATTTAACATGGCATTTCTACCAATTATAACTAGCATGTGAGGTCGTCCACCCATTCTCATGGCGAAACACGACCTTCTAGAATGGAATAGACTCTACAACCCTTCTACACTATGACTAAGTTTTCATCAAGGCTTCATCAACCCCTCTAATGGAGGTTTTAGCCTTGATTCATCAAACCATCATTTCCCATTGAAATTGAATACAACATATTACAAAGATTCTAACTTTATGAAATTTAACTAAACAATAATCGAAATCTAATTAATAACTAAGAATTGAATGATAACAAGAATTGAAATTAGATCTAATAAATTGTAAATGAAAAAAATCAAAATTGACAAGAATAACTATTTTATTTATCTAATCAATAAAGAACAATGATTTAAAGTTTTAATCTAAAACAGGGAATGAAATTCTAAAACTGAGATCTAAAACTAATTAATGGAGGCTACTAATCTAATTTCTAATCTAGGTCTAACTATCTACCAATAACAAAGAGTGAAGCTTTGGTTTTTATACATTCAGATCCAAAAATCGTGCATGGGGTTGGAGCCATGTTTTGGGCCAGAGAATCAGGCCCAAAACCCAATTCTTTCAGTCCAAAAAGGCCTCTTCAGCTGCAGTTGGCTTCAATAGACTTTTCGTCCACTTCTGCTCCTCTGATTGGATCAAGGCTTGAACCATTGGAAAGCTCTTTCCGATCCGGTCGTTTTGAAATAAGGTAGGCCCCACTCCGAGGTCTGAGTCCAACGATACAGCCTTCGGAAGTTCTGCTGACTTGTGTGATGTTTCTGCCCGCGTCGACTTTTCAGCTTTTGATCGGGCTTTAGAAAGGCTTTGTCTTCTTGAATCTTAGCCTTCAGTCATGGAACTCCTTAGTAACCGACCTTTGCTCCTTTATCTCGCTAAAGTGGCACATTTCTGCACATAATGGACTTTGAAGCCTGAAATGCATAAAAACACGTAATCAGTGTTAACTCTTAATTATTACTCACATAATTGGTCTAAAAGTATGATCGTATTCTGGGGTTAAAACTACAGTTTTGGGCTCTTATCAAACCACCCGAAACAACATTTTGCTTGTCCTCAAGCAAAGATGAGAAATTAGAATAAGTGACAAAAATGGAGTTCTATCTACTCGTTTTCACTGAGTCGCGATTGCATTGACCATATGCAACAAGGCCTTAAACCACTAGGAATTCCCTAGTGGACGAGTTATAGTCTCATGAGAGTTTTCCAGTGAAGGTACTCACAAACTTCATCTATACTACAACGACTAAGAAATAAAACTATTGTTTCATTATTCATGCTCTAAATTAACTATACCTCTCACTAGCAATGTATATAGAGTAATCAAGTCTAAAACCTAAGCTAATATATGCATAATAATCAATCATCTACTTAATAAACATATATACAATGAGTAATGCTATGAAATGCAAGATATAGTCCGTTTCAAACTTTGGAATAGCGTCCTTAAGTAGGTTCTCACATAAAAGTCAAGACAAAAATCACTGATTTTTCCAATCAAGTTTTGCTACTCCGTGTGCAAGGTGGGCATACTTTACCTTACAATCTCAATGACACACAAGGAAGCCGAAGTTGATCAAACACATCTGCCACTTACTATCCCACTAACCTATTCCTAATTGAGCTAGAGGTCTTTATTAGGTGTTGCGGGGATTAGGAGATGGTTTAAGAATGAAGGAAATGGATATTCAAAAGGGACAAGTCTGAGATAATAGAGTCTTCATATTATGTAACTAGAGAAACCCTTGTTATTTACTTTTGCCTCTACACTTTGTTTCCATCTGTAGCCATATTTTTTTTTCATTTTTCTTTGGCTTTTGACTCCTTTTATTCTATTTTTTTGGAGTTTTTATTTTTCTTTTCTTTGGATGGAAACTTCTTTTCTTTATTTTCTAAAGCAATTAACTAACTTTTGTTTACACAGGTTTTTCTCTTCTTCTTTCTTCCTTATTCTATTCTCAGACTTATCTAAATTGGGTAGGTTGAATTTTTTTTTTTTTTTTATTTTGTTTTGTTTTGTAACAGAGTAAAGGATTTGTGGTTTATAAAAGGGCTAATAAAAGGCTCAGTGGGGCGACTAGCGGAAAATATACTTAGGTCGGAATTTCTAGCTATATCGATCCAAAAAGGGCCTAAATTCTCTCTTAGGACATGGTATAGTGGTCAAGCAAGTGGACGTGTGATTTCTCTATTCGGAATATACTTCTCCCTTGTGTCATTTCTCAAATGTTTCACTCATATAAGGCTTTAGGCTATATTCTCACAGGATTTGTAGAATAAGTACTCTAGCCTAGATTTCATAAACTTACTGCCAAACAATCATAGATACTCATGTAATATATTTATAGATAGATGCAAAGATTATTACCTACATATTAACCTAAGTTTCTAAAAAACTATTCTAATGCAAAAGCTACGTGAGACTTCTAGATTATTAAGAGCATAGAGAAAGAAACAATACCAATATTCCTAAGTGTATAGCATAAACTTTTTATTTTTATTTTTATTTTTTTTAAGACAAATAATACGTAATATACAACCTAATATGTGCTTAACATTTACATCGTGTTTCTATACCTCCCCCAAACAATTTGGGAGAAGGGGGTTCATGAAACAATTCAATAGCACAATTAAATTATGTAACTAACTAATTTTTATAATTTTTAACATTTTATAAATAAAAGTGCATAATTTACATCCTAAAAGTGTCTAATTTTTTGCAAATGTTTCTATCCCACCCCCAAACAATCGAACGCTTTGTCCTCAAAGTGTAAAGAGATAAGGAAAGAATTTACCATAGAAACCACTACACCATAACAGGCTATTTGCAACGGCAAAAAACCGTTGCGAATAATTTTCGCAACGCTTTTTAAGCGTTGCAAATAGGGCGTCGGTAAAGTGTTGGAAATATTTTCAACGGTTTTTTGCCGTTGCAAAGTGACAATTTCTAACGGTTAAAAAGCGTTGCAAAGCAAGCGTTGCAAACCAAATTTTCCAACGGTTATTAACCGTTGCAGAGTGACAATTAGTAACGGTTAAAAAGCGTTGCGTAGTTTGATTTGTAACAATTATTGATGATGCTTTAATTTTTTTTTGCTTTGCAACAGTTTAAAACCGTTACTAATGTGTTGATATTGTAAAAAAAATTATTTTTATTTTTTTCTTGCCCTAAATTTGAACCTCCTGGTTTCATATAGAAACAAAGAAAATTACCAATGCTTTTGCAAATAGGACGAAAGGAATTAATCAAAACAGGAGCATTTGTATTATGGTTTGATGACTAAATCTCAAAAGATAGTGAAAGAGGTAAAAGAAACTACCTCATCTATATAGCAACCAAATAAAAAATACAATTTTATGAAATCAAGTAAAATACAATTCTATACTCCCAAGCAAAGTTTTGTACATCCTGACAACTTCAGCTCCCTATCAAAGATCACAACAATAATCCACAATCCTTAAATTGCCAAATGAAGTCATAGTGCAACATGAAGATGAACAAGAGCTGCGAGAAGAAAAACAAACCTTCTCATATACCTGTAGTCAGAAAATAAGAAACCTTTTAGGCCTCGTATAACTTTTTTAGTAAGGAAATACACAATGGAACTATATGTATATATAGGAGGGATAAAGAGTAAGACTCATAGTCACTGTATGGTCCATAATAGACCCATATGAGGAGTCATAGCCAATCATGGAGTTGCACAACATCAGCCAACACATTTCAATACATCGTAATCGACAAAGACACAATCACTTCGGATCAATAGTAAAATCACGAAGAGAACAACAACTAAGCAACATACGAAAATGCTGATTTTCACTAATACCCAATAGAAAAGCTAATCAGAAGGTCCTATTGCTCGTGGAAATCACTTACAGCAATTTCGCATCAAGTCACAACCCTCGCCAATAAGGCCCGAGATTCCTTGATCTTCGCCGTTTTTTATCAATCGCACGCCCAGTTCAACATAAATCTACACGAGGAGAAACAAAAATGCCCAACACAACTCATTAGTAACCTTCCAAGAGAAATTACTTGTTAAAAGAGAAAATGGCTTTGCAATTTATTAATTCACGCTTACCTTCCCAGCAGATACACTGTTTAGCGTTTTGATTAATTCTACACGAGCTTCAATATCAGGCGTGTCATCTATATATTGCATAGCTTGTCGGACCATAGCAAAGAATGTACCGCTGTTTAACACCAAATAACAACATGGAACTAGATTTGAGATTTATATTATATTAAATCAATCGAAAAAAAAAAATGTACTGTTTAAAATTTGGCCTCTTCGTTTGGACAATATGATGATCCGTTCATTAAGAGTTTTCCAAGCACGTGCTCGAAACGAGTTGAATGATATCAATGATGACTTTCTTAGTAGCGTAAACATTCTCAAAGAAGTCTACTTTGTTTCTCTACATTCAATAAAGATTCAATTTGTGCATCCAAATTATCCCTCCTTCCCCGCACAAAGAAACAATAGTAAAAAATGAGAAAGCCGAAATCTAGAAATAAATTAAGATCTATAACGAACAAACTTACCATTGAATCGAAAGTTTGAAAAGTAGATTTGAGATAGAATAAAACCCTAGCTGCTGATGACAAGAAAAAGGAACACTAATAAAGAGTTACGTGGGCTTTTCTTGTGGACCACGAAGGTAAGCCCAATTAATGGCCCAATGTTAGTTTTCCAACTGACTACGACCCTCCTCATCGCGGCATCGTCTGCCTTTGCTTAAAAGGCTCCAACTTTCCAACCCAACACATTGGCCTAAAATGTTATGTGTAAGGCACTAAATAAACTAAAGAGTAGCCAAAGACCAATAAAAACAACCACACCCATACATAAAAATAAAAATAATGAGATTGCTATAAATGGAAGGTAAAAACATATCTGGCGGTAGCCAACTTGCAAAATCCCAGGTTTCGTAATACATGTGGCGGCAATTACAGGCTGTACCTCTACTAACATAGATCGTAGAAATTATGTGTTAGTAGTTACTAACCTTGATATAAGAATGTGGTCGCATTGGGGATGAGCCATGGGACCGTAATCCTAGAAAATCACCAAACAAACATCAGCCTTTTAGTGAGGGGAAATTCTAAAACCCATGTCCAAAGCTATGGGTTTTACTATTCTGATAGAAATATTACTATATGAGTTTTAACTTTACATCGAAAATAAATAAAAGGCGTGCGTGCCCTCTTGTTGACAGTTTAACACATTTCCAAAGCTATGTATTCAACATTCCATTGTTGGTTACAAGCTTAAGCATATCCTGACAAAATGAATGACAAAACTAAGAATTATATATATGATGAAAACAATAAGTTTTTTATTTAAGGCAAACTCACCATCAACACACCCTCAACTCTAGCTATGGAGGACTTCATCTCACTCATTTCACCCTTAAATTCAGAATTTGATGAAGACCTTGCTTGTGCTAACATCACCTTCGCAATACTTGTACGCTTTAATTGCTTCTTAGAGAGGTTAGAGCTGATTCCACGAGTCCTACTCTTTTTGTCCGCTCCTAAGACTTCGGTCAATTCGTCATTATCAAAATCAAGATGAGTTGCACTGCCCTCTCCACTTGAAGTTGCACTTTTTCTTTTCTTTTGAGCAGCCTCCACCAATTCCTATAGTGTTTTCCATGGAAATTAGTTCAAAACTAACAAGTTAGTACAAACTTAAGGTAAATCAGTCGAGAAAAAATTGTCTATAATAACAAAGTAACGAACTAACACCGCGCACACTAGTTCGGTGCATCATTTACAAAGAGAAATACTATGTCAAAGACTTAACAAAATTATAGTTGGAACTCAAGTGAAATGCAAACTCACATAACGGCTCGGCTCTCCAAAACAGTTCCATTACAACGTTCATGTCCTGCTTTCCAGCTGTCTACCCGTCCGTGTATCTTGTCAGGATTTTGTTTATTCTACATGTACATTGGTAAACAATTGTTAGCATATCGTGATAAAAATTTAAAAGTTTATGGAAAGACACCTACCATTTTATGCAACGTGTTGGCATACGTATCCCGCCCAAGTGTATGTCGAGAATCATTCAATTTTATATTCTCACCATTCTTCGCATTTCTTGCCATCACCTCAGAAGTGTTCTCATATATTACAAACTGTTCCCAATGATTTGGATCAATGCCAGCTGGGCATGCGGCGATTTGTTCTTCCAAGGTCTCAAACTTATTCAATATATCTTTTCTCAAGACCCATTTTCCATATCTAAACTTAGTAGAAAAGTTTTTTTCTGCATGTGAACGAGCTAGTGCTTGGTCGACATTTGTAACTTCAAATTCATTGTTGAAACACAAGTTATATAGTAATGTGAATGAAGCTAGAACTCAAAATGTCTAGAATGCATTAAAAAAATCGAGGTAAACCTTACCATTAAGGCATTCCAAACCTTATCCTTGAATTCAGAATGTACAAGCCTCCAATCAGTGTAACTAACTGGGATACGAGCTCGAATGAGACTACCAGCACAAGTATTCCATCTGGAGGCATTATCACCAACGACAACACCATCAATATCAATCAATATAGGTAACTTCCTAACATTTTCTGATTCTTGCACGTCGCCTGAAGGCTGAGATGGATGTGAAACTGAAGTAGAAGGCTGTGATGCATGTGAGGCGTAACGGAAGGTTGAGATGCACTAGGTCGTGGTTGACCGATATCATTTCAAATGAAATCCTAACATATATTGCAAAATAGTCTATTAGTAGTCCGTAGTGCTTGAAAAATATAATCATGAAAGGTGAGAAAGAAGAATAAATAAAAGCATATACGATTCAATCCAAACAAAAGTATTTCATTACATTATCATAGTTTGGAAACTACAACAATTACAATCAAGTTAAGCACTTCATCAAAGGCTTCAAATTAGGTTGGTCCTCAAGGGTAGATTGAAAAAACGGTTGGTACATCTAGTGAGTCAACTCCACACGCCAATCGCCTCGGTGAATGGATGACTACCGACCAATTAGGATTTTTCAAGTCCTTGAATAAAACACTTGACTAGCTTCGGAAGCAAGAATGACCGGCTCATCAAAATACTGATCAACACTTTTCATCTTATTAAGATTGACCAACACCAAATTAGAGTCTGGACAGAGCTTGCAGCCATTGGTCTTGTCTTCCACCTTCACCCAATTGCAATAAAAGACTACTTGTTGAAAGTCTGTATAGTCCAGCTCTAATATTTGTTCAATAACCCCATACCACTTCGTCGATGCATCTACTGGATTTTTGTCTTTCCTACTTGACGTAAACGAAGTGATTGCCTCCATGCAAACACCACTATCTTGTGTGACAACTGTTTGGTCATGCGACCTAGTAGAAAAGACAAAGCCATTGATGCGATACTTTCTATACGTTTTAGCTTGGTGTAATGGTCCTTCAACTAATCGCCATAAGTCATTCTTGGTGTCGTTTGCAGCCAATAACTGTAAAAAGACGATAGTTAGAAAGCTAATATTACTAACTTCAGATTTCCTATTTAACTAATGGATGAATTAAACAATACCTTGTTATATAACCAGACAATGAAATCTGTTTGTATTTGCACTTCTGACTTTGCAACCCCTTTTCCTCTACCGCGAGATTGTAAGGAGCGGTATTCACTACAAATCGTTCATGCAATTCGCATGAGTATTTTCATGTAGAGTACTAGAGTAGGTTTAGAAACCAAATGTGTCAAAAAACACCTGTAGTAATCATCAAGCTTTTCGACGCCTAGTCTAAAAAGCGGGACCCATCTACGATTTGAATCCATTGTTTAACACTTAAAGTCACAGTCTTTACCATCGAGCAAAGGCCCTTCATCACTATACTGCGCCATCTTCATCCGGAAAGACTACACACTTCGATTTATGATTTCCGTCCGCGAATTGGGCATATACTCCATAGCATACCTAAGCGACTTCGAAATAATATCACGACTCTGCAATGGACCCTTCAACATATCATTTATTCTTTGGGAATATTTTTACACTCTTTCATCGCCCTATTAGAACAAGAAATTTAAGTATACACTTTCAATTTTAAAATCCAATTATAGAAAAAGCTAGAGAAGATATTAAGGTAAAAGTAATTTACATACCGTTCAAATGGAAACATCCACCTTTGATGCACGGTTCCACAAAGTAGCTTCATCGACCAAATGCACCATGAGGTGGATCTTTGATATCAAAAAACGATGGTGGAAAATATTTTTCAAGCATGCACAATGCTTCGCAACCATGTACTTGGCCTCTTGGATATGTTGCCGAACTAAGACTTTAGAGCACAACAAGTTGAAGAATAAGCTTATCGATGAATAGCTCTTCGCAGATCCGCGATGTTTAGGAAAAGCATGTTGAAGCAATACAGGTAGCAAATAACACATAATGACATGATAGTCATGTGATTTCATTACGAGCAAACCAGGTGGATTTAAAGCGACAATGTTGCTTTCGATTTGATGAGAAACCGAAGGAAGCTTCAAGTCCTTCAAAATTTTGCGAAGTTTAACTTCTCGTCTTTAGTTAAACAAATGGAGCCTTCGGTTTTATGGTTTCCCTGTGGATCTGGTCCGATTGCATCCACTCCGACCACTATGAATTCAAGATCTTCCTTATATCTTCTCCGCACCTCCATATCCTTTGACTTGTCTTTCTTGTCTAGGATGTAATTTAGTAGATGTTCCGCAACATTTTTCTCGGTATGCATCACATCAACAACATGTCGGGATTTATGAATGGGCCAATAGGGCATATCCCAAAAATAGACCTTTTATACCAAGCCTCGTAACTTGAACATCTTCATCATCTACACTATCATCCAAATTCACATCGGATGTGCTTCTTTTGCTACTGTTGGGATTTTACCCGGCTTATACTTGATATGACTCACTGGCCGCATAACTTTTTCTCCACTTAACCTTTGTGGAGCAATGTTCAACTCTTGATCTTAAGTCCCAAGTATTGCCCTCGACCGAAACGGGTGACCCAACGGAAGAAAGGGCGATAGTTTGTGTAAACAATCTTCTTTGCATGCTCAAGATATATCGATTGAGTGTTATCCGAACAAATCGGACATGCTTTGTAACCATGTGTTATGCAACCCGCTAAGTTTCCAAGAGCGGGAAAATCATGAATACCCCACACTAGCATAGCTCTCAAGGTAAAATGCTGTTTTTATGCATGTCATAAGCCAAGCACCCTTCCTTCCCAAACTGTTCCAACTCCCTCATACAATGGTCAAGAAAACGCCGATATCTTGACCGGTGCCTTCCGCCCGGTATCGACAAACACATCATTTGGAACTCGGCTTCATACATAAAGAAGGGGGGAGATTATAAGGTACCAAGTAAACAGGCCAACAACTGTAGCTAGTGGATTGTATTCCACGGGGATTAAAACCATCAGTTGCAATTCCAAGCCAAACATTACGCCCTTCCTGAGCAAAATCAGGCCAACTCTTTTTACATGTTTTCCACTGGATTGAGTCGATGGGATGTCGCATATGATCCCAAGAAGGTGTAGCTCGGTCGTGCCATGTCATTTCGTTCGCTATCCATGGGATAGTGTACAACCTCTTGAGCCTTGGAATCAAGGGAAAATGTCTCAAAACTTTATTCGGCTTTTTTTGTTTCTTTCTTACCCATATTTCCTTCTTTCACTTTGTATCTGGGTGCTTTACACTGACGACATTCCGTTAACATAGCATCATCTTTCCAAAGATTATAACATACAATTGTTCTCACATGCATGGATACTTGTGGCTTTCATTCCTAGATCTTTCAAAGATTGCTTTCATTACAGGGTACTTTGATGGCAAAGTGATTCCTTCTGGGAACCATATCCTCAAAAGGGACAAAAGTGCAGACACACTAGTTCCCGACCAACCATATTTCTTCTTCAAGTTATGAAGGTCAACAATTGCCGAAAGTGTTGTAACGGGAGCCTCACATGAAGGGTATAGCTTTTGTTCTGCCATTTTCTTGTATTCGTTGTACCTCTTCCCCAAATCAGGTTCAAGAACAGGTGGTGGTTCAAAATCCCCCATATGATTTTCTTCATCCTCATTCAAATCACATGCAACTACTTCATGCACTCCATAAGAAGCATCAACAAAATTCCCCATCCCAAGCCCTTCAGCCTCAGTGTTTTCTTCTTCAATCACTGGCTCCACCACCGGATCCGTACATGGGTTCTCACCATGTAAAACCCATACACGATAATTCTTATCCATCCCGTACCTAATCAAATGTCTAGAGATTGTATCAAACACAAAGCTTTTTCCATTTCGACATTCTCTACAAGGACAAGGACACGTGGTCGAGCCGCGGTTGTTCACAGTCGCAAATTGAATGAAATCAGCCACCCCTTGTTTGTACACATCTCCAAGTCTGTCCAATTCATTCATCCACTCTTTCTGAATTGGCGAGACATTCGCAAAATTAGACATGTGGGGGTTGAACAAGCACATTGTGTAATCTATCGATTTGATACAACATAATACACAATCAAACCTTGAATATAGACCAGAGTACTAAGGCTTTTGTGTAAGTCGTTGAATCCTAAACTTCGACTTCAACTACATCAAAAGTAAGCTCTAAGTCGGTCAAATAAGTGGCTGGCCTAGGTAACAAGCAAAGACTAGTATTCTCGAATTCTAGCTAAGTCTATGATATTAAAGGAATAGCTATAAATAGAATTAACAAAGAATATTAACAAAGAAAAATTGATTTAATCTGCCAGTAACATTGGGCTATACTACCACCTTAGGCAGGCACCGCCGTCGAACCCTCGATCGACATATCTTTATCTAAGCAACCACATATACTTCATCATTGTTTCACCATGAACATAAGAAAACTTCAAACAACAAAGATCTATCAATACTCGGTCGGCGTCAAATTGTGATACTTGCTCGGTTCTTATATAGAGTTGTTATTACGTGGACTGCTTTGTTACTACACAATTCGCGTGAGGTCTTTGCATAACGTTATTACGTGGACTCGATAAACCAACACCTCAACCTTTTCTAATTTTGTCTAAAATAGTTTCTATCTTAGCTAGTCCACAAAAAAAATTTGCATTGAGATTGATTGAGACAAACAATTGACACCTCGATCATACACAATATTCGTATCCCAAAGAACCGTTACAAGTCATTTGTTGATTTAGATCCGAGATTCGTGTGTGCACCAAGATCTGTGTGTGCCGAGATCCGTAACCAAAACAATCCAACGACAACTAGTAATGGTTGCTGGAATTTGATCCCAGTAACCGGTTACTGTGTAGCCGGACTCAAAGGAAAATACTGCATTCCTCTATTGTGTGTTTAACAACTCAGTTCTTTGGCCTAGGGGAACAAAAAGTCCTTTAAAGAATTTTTGTAATCTATGGAGAAACCACTTCATCAAAAAAGGAATAATAATAATACATTCCAAAGTCAATTGAATTTTCTTTGACAAACTTTCAAAGTAGTTACATGGAAAAGAAAATAACGAATCTGAGATTAAATTATGAAGTCAAATGGAATTCTCTTTTTACTAAACTTTCAATATGAAATTGCAATCGCTATTGTTATTATTATTTTTTTCGATGAAGAGAAATTGCACTACTAATTTCTCATTGTTTTCCACGTAATAGTTGTTTACATGTGTACTTCATTTCTTGTTCCACACGCATAAAGAAGACCCCCTCACTCCAAATCTCTTTCATTTGATGCCCAATATCAGCCCAAGGTTATATGAAATGGGTCGGGTGTTGGTTTGGGCCTTGGTTTCCCACCCCGTAGTTTTTCAAGGGAGAATTAATTCACCTATTTTTCCAAGAGCTGTAATTTGCGGCTGAATAAATGTGAACAACGCCACCCTCAATTGTGTGCTTAAAAGCCTTATCATTTGTGGTTCAAGTGTGATACTTGCTCGGGTCTTATATAGAGTGAAATATCAATTATAATATTCATTTAAGTGAGCAGACCACATTGTAATTCAAATAAAGCAATATAATGCCAACAACGACTGATCAAATCCTTTCTTCTTGGCAGATTCTAGAAAAGTAAGCGCTGTTAAGAGAGCGATCATCGAGGAGAGAAGCCTAGCAAGTCAAAGGCATATACAGATTTCCCTGCTAGTATTCTAAATAACATACTAGAATAAATGCCAACAAATCAAACCTAATCTACATATTCGAAGCACCACGAGAGAAATTATCATATCAAAACCACAACTACATACTAAAAACTAAGCTTGCATATATGTATGAATCAAGTAGTTCTTGCTAATAGAGAGACTTCAATAAGAAACATTAGAAGCTAGAAAGGATAAAGGAAAAGAGAGAAATTTCAGAAGCTTTAAACTCACGCTTCTTCTAAATCAATAACTTTAATAGCAACATCTCGTTAAGCTCCTTATCAAATCTGCTGCAACGAATGTACGTAACAATGCATATTAAGTCAACGTGTAGGAAACCAACAACTCAGGATTTATGTGAAAATCTTACTTCTCAAATGAATTGAATAAGATATATCCTAGACAGATGTAGCTTTTGATATAGACTAAACAAAACTGCTTAAGTGCAAAAAGCCGCCTAGGAGTATAGCAAATCGGTCTCTCCGTGAACCAAACGGTAAGTATGAGAACCTCACATTATAATAGTTTTTCAATCCATACAAATCTTATTAATACTTTTTCTCCAAAGATGTAACAAACTAGAAAGAAACTGAAAAATTATTACCTCAAACTGCAAGAAATGGATTGTGTCAAACGCGTTGCAAAAAGAATTCACAAATTCACAAATTTATTTTGCAAAAGAATTCGAACTTCGGAAAGAGTTCGATTTTCAACGTTGGGGGATTAACTTTCATGATCACAAATTCACAACATGCTTTCGATACGGTCATAAGATAGATAATTGTAAATTGTGATTACAGCTAATGAAGAGAAAAGTTTGAGGAGAAAAGAGTGTATGGCTTAATTAGTTTTGGCCTTCTCTCACACTGTTTATATAGGAAAAATAGTTGGTTACAGTAAGTACGCCTATTTAATGTCTCGGCTTAGACACTAACATATAATTAAGGTAGATATATAGCCAAATATAACATTTGCTACTTACTAAATATCATTGACGATTGTGGTATGGATCACCAGTTAGCATTTACTCAACACTAATATCTGATATTATCATGTAAACGTAGTTTGGTTTCTTTAGTCAGTAATAAGTTAATGACCTAATAAATAAGATTTATACATTATATGATTGTAGTCTGTAGTAGTGCGAATATGTATTTTCCCCATATTTCCAGGTACCAAAAAGTTTATTAAGAGTTGAAGAGTGTACAAGACTTAGAAACCTTACGTAATAATACAAGAAAAACTCTAATACTATGCTCAACCAACTATATGTGAAGTTATCAAACTTGAAGCGCTACACACTTCTAGAATCTAGCAAAAGCACCCCCAAAGGTTTTTCATGCTTGCGATAATTTGGTCAAGATATGAGGAGTGCTTTTACTTTCTAGTTGTTGTTTCTTTCCAACCAGATTGGGCGGGACAGATGTATGATGAGGGAGCAATTCCACAAAACATACGGCCGAGTTTTGTCAGTTTGTTACACATTCTTATTGTACTAGTTACATATTACGTTATTACCTGACTATCTGAGCATATTCATAAATATTTTCAGCTCTCTATTTTACATGAATGAATGAGTAATACGGCTTGGCGGTGATGCCAAGCCCGGATAAAGCAAATAGCATCATGTTAAGTGAATGGTTGCTCATAGTTAGTGACAAATCCCAAACCAACTTTATGATCTTACAGTTAATATGTTCATCGGATAGGTGATTGAATTATAATGACCATTATTTATATATTTAAGTTTAAGGAGTCACTAGTCATGCTAATAACAGTATGGCTTAACACATGCTAATAACACTAGTAAAATGGTTAAGCACATACCGCAGATGTCCCGAGCATTTTGTGCACGTGGCTCGCCATAGATGCTTCAAAATCAATGTAGAAAAGGTAATCAAAGTACTGTCATCATAAAGGATTCACTTAACCAACTTATAGGCTTTAAACTGAACATAAAAGGAAGTTTCACCTCACTGAAACAATTGAAGAATAATTCTATTAAATGTTAAAAGACACAGATAAAATCTTTTAACATCTATAGTGTATAATCTTTTACTAGTGATATCTCCAGTAGTTCCATCAGAAATTCAGGACGTTAGATTTTATCATCCCTGAAAGTCATATCAAAGACAACATTTCCCATATATAAGGATGTTATGTAACTTTTGTGTTATGAATCATAGCGCATATTACTGTCTCTTCTTTCCTAACACTTTTTTACAAAACTTTGAGAGCCTCAGAGTAGACATTCTTGTGTACACTTTTGGATAAGAGATTAAATGTTTATGTATCTAGATTGCTATATTGCTCTTCATCTTCTTTCTTTATCAATATGGGGCTATCTTTTATGTGATTGTCCATACTGTTGCCGACCGGGCAGGGTGTCCTTATGGAGTGGTTCTTGATTCTTTTTGGTTCAAAGAAGTATCAAGATCCTCTATAGAAAGAGATCTGTAGCCTACACTGCTGCAGAAATGACATGGCTAAGGACCTTGTTAAAAGTGTATCTGTCAGATCCACCAATGCTTTAGGGTGACAACTCGAGTGCTATGACACTATCTCTAAACCCTGTGTTTCATGCGTGTCGTTGGAAATTTTAATGGTACGTTTGCCTACAACTAGGTCAGCATCTATGTCCTCCTCAGAAGATCAGTAGCCATTATGGTAAAAGAAACAACTCTATGACAATCAACCAAAGCAACGTGTCACCTATATAAAAGGCTTCCAATATATGAAAAACAGGAACAATATTATAGATGTCGGGTAAGAAATATAAGTTATTGTGATCAGAAATGACATTTATAGGTTTAGATAACCTATCAAAATAAAAAATCACGGAAACAAACAAATTCTTGACTTTCAAACATGCCATCCTCCGGATGAAAACAAAGGAAAAAAGGACTATGAATGAAACCATCTCATATACTAACAAAGATGAGACCTTTAAACTAATTGTCATATCCTACCATCAGATTCAAACCTTCTTTTAAACGATGGAACACTATGTCAAGTAATTAGCCAATTACATCAACAAAATGTAAGCAAGAAGTTGTACATTTTAAGACCGAGAGAACACCAAACCCAAATCTGTGAGAACTAATTCTAGTGGCATCAACAAAGAACAAACCAAAGACACCCATGAGAGAAAATAGATCAATTCAATATAAAAATAGTTCCTCTACTTAAAAACACAACTTTCCACTAATAAAACTAATACCCATCAATAATTAGTTATATTTCATAAAAATTTTCACACGCGGCTGGCTTACCAAAATGTTCTTCGAGATACTCCTTAGGATCAACGGTTCTTTCGTCCGCCCTAAAATTTTCAAAGATAATATACCAATCGGATCCATTATTAAATATGTAAAACAAAACATGGCCATCTCTTTCTTCCTTTTTTCACATAGTTTGGTAAAATTTTAATAAATGAATAAATTTAATAAATGGAATGATAAAAAGATTGAGACATGGTAAGTGACGGAAGAATATCACGACCTTTGGATGTGTTTTCTGTTGTGGACTTTATGAAGAAAAGGAAAAGAAAAATTGAAAATTAGTTTTGAGTGCGGTGATGAATTAGTTTTGAGGGGATGATAATTTTAGGGATCTTGTGAGAAAAGAGAGCGAGGAGAGAAAGAAATTTTCGTTTTTAACTCAATGATATTTCATTTTTTTTTTTCGCTCTTTTTGAAATTTTCAAAATTTTAATTTGTAACACTTCTCCAACGCTTTTTAAGCGTTAGCAATTAATTCCGGAAATTCAACCAAATAAAGTAACGCTTTACAATATTGCCAACGCTTATTTAGCGTTGGAAATTTACTAACGGTAAATAACCGTTGCAAATCAAAAAAGGTGCGTGTTGCAAATATCCTATTATGGTGTAGTGAACGTGGCAAAAATTGGAAGTACCTGTAACAGAAATATTGTAAATATGATATGATAATATGAAGCACAATTAAACTGTTACGTACTAACTAACACAAACTCTACTGGAGTAAACATTACAGGCTTAGAGTGGCAACATGATTTGAAATGAATACTAAAATACGCCACCCCCAAACAAAATTGGAAAACCCTTTTTAAGTTTGAAAATTTTGTTTGGCCTATACTCCAGAAAATTGGTATTGTACGAAAACTTGGGTCTTTTAAAGTCAGATTTCCTAGACTTATCTAAACATATGTATGAATATGCAGTTTATCATATATCAACAACCGAAATAGTTATGGATCGTTCCATAAATAAATATCGCAGAAAACATATCCAAACACAATCAAGCACCAAGATTTCCTATGACATGACCTAGTGGAATGAAAGTTTAAGTCGGATAGACCTATAACATAACCGAAAGCATGCACCTTATGTTTCATCTTTGAGCGAGAGGGTGTCCTAGTGAATAAGTGTGGAAAAGTGAATGGTTGTGGAAAATATGGTGGATTGGGATAAGTTTTAGAGGGAAAGCATGGAAAAAATGAGGATGTGGGTTTAGCACAAAACTCATTCATGGTGTAGTTAGGGACTGTCTCAAGTCTGAAAATTAAGGTGTCAAGTGGTTTATCCTTGGAAAGTATTTGTTTACTAGGTGGATTTAAAAAATCATGAAGCACAGGAGAAACTAAAGGATCGAGTGCAAACTCGAGGTTCCTTTGAAAAGGTGGAGGGTGGGGAATATTGGTGATAGAAGGTGAATGATTCTCAGCAAGAGCTCTCAAGTCCATATCATCAGAAATCTTGATATATGCAAGACATTCCTCAATAGGTGGGTCAAAAGGATCACTGGGATAGAGATTGAAAAATTCATCTTCCGTCATAGCATCAAGGGATGAATGGTTGTTGGCAAGGGGGGACTCGCGAAGTGGTAAAGAAGCGGTGCAAAAGAGTTGCAGGAATTCTTCTTCGATTTCGTCTACTACCAGGGAGTCATTGTTAAAGTCGGAATTTCCAAAGGAAAGGAATTTGTTAATCTGTTTCTCCGGAAACATGTTTTTGAAGTAATCTTGAGCTAAGCTCTCGATCATGCTAACCTCGCCATTTGTAGATGAATCGGGATACTGTGTCCTCGTTTTGAAAACATTTACCTCAACAGAAAGATGGCCAAAGGACAAGGACATCGAACCATCGCGGCAGTTTATGAGCGCGTTGGCAGTAGCCAAGAAGGGACGCCCTAAAATGATAGGTACAGAGTCGTTAGTGACTTCTGTGTCGAGGATAACGAAGTCGGCTGGGTAGTAAAAATTTTGGACTTTAACCAAAGACATTTTCAACCACACCCTTAGGATACTTAATAAACCGATCAGCTAATTGCAATGTCATTTTAGTAGGTTGCATCTCCTCTAGACCTATTTGTTTATACAAATAAAATGGGAGTAAGTTAACACTAGCCCACGTGTCTAGTAAATACGGTCGTCGGTGAGAATCTCCTAAGGTGCATTGTATAGTAGATCGACCGTGGTCCTTGTACTTAACAATTCCATTATTTTCGGATAAAGTTGGGAAACTGTTCAGTTAGAAAAGCGCCTTTAGGTATGTTGGTCTTCGCCTAGTAGTGCACAACTCCTTAAGAAACTTAGCGTGGTTAGGTAGCTTTTTATAGCTCGGAGAAAAGGAAGGTTTATCGTTAGATTTTGAAAACGCGTTCCTAATCTCCTCAAAGTTAGTATCCCCGGTTAGCATGGCTAATTTTCGAGGGAACGGTGGTTTCGCTTCTATATTTAGCGTATGGCTCGACTTGATGTGTAACCTTGGCTTTCTGTTTCTTAGAATGTGGTTTAACTGGTACCTCTACAGTGGTAGGTTCTTCAATTTCTATTTTGGTATCTAGTTTGATATCCGGTGTAGGGAGTACTGATGGGGTAACTATAGGCATAGTTACTTTGTTATCAACCACTCTTCCATAACGGAGAGTGGTGATGGCATTTAGCTCACCTACCATTGTAGTTCCTGTACTAGTATTACCGTTTACCTCAAAGGCTGTGTTTGCTGTTCTAGGGTTGGGTATCGCTTGGCCTGGAAACACGCCTTTTGGTTGGGCTTTCTCTTGGGCTAACTGTTGGTTTAAATTATTAACGGATTGTAGAATGTGTTGGTTAGATTGAGCCATGGTTTGGAAAAGTTGTTGGCTCACTTGTATGAAGGTGTCAAGAAGATCCGGTTGTGTGGGTGTAGTAGTCACGGTTGGTGTGACTGGAACTATCTCGCGTTGATTATTTATGGGCGGATTGTGATAGTTATTATTTACCGGAACGATACCTCTATTAGCATTATAATTATTATAACTACATTGACCTTGTGCTTGACCTTGTCGAGGTTGCACTTGGTTGTTATAATTATTATAATTACCCTGATCCTGTCCTTATTGTGGTGGAGCTTGGTTATAACTGTGCGTTGGCCTAACATATTGATTATTGTACCCTGTAGGTGTGACTTGTTGGTTATTTCTCCAACCGAAGTTGGGATTTTGTCTCCAAGGGGCGTTAGGTTCACTATTAATGGAACAAGAATGTTCATAGGCTATAGGGACGATTGGGAGTCGGATGCTCGGGACTCCAATGAAAAACTACATGGATTTGAATTTACATTCATGACGGGGATAGGCTTTTGTTGTACGTAAATGGCCTCTACCTTTTTGTGAGGGATTCAATTAGAGTTTTAAGCTCGGGATCTGATTTAACCTCAAACATCTTGGTAGCCTTTAACTGTTGAAGAAGAACTAGCGGAGCCGGGAGTAAGTAATCCACTACCCCCAATTATTATTACGCTTTAGTCCGATCTTCCAAAAATTTATATGCCCTCGAGGCTCCTTTACTTAGGAAACTACCCCATTCATTATGTCTAGGACTTCTTTATGGTGGTGTAGAAGTCCTTGAAAAAGGCAATCTAACTAACGTGTCTTTTTGCTAGGTGATGGTGTGGACACTTTATAAGGAGATCGGTGAAACGATTCCAAGCCTCGAAAATGATTCATGAGGATTCTCACGAAAGAAGTGAATCTTGGAAAGCATTTCATCCGTCTTTAGGGGTGGGTAAAAATGTTCCATAAACAATTTGAACAAGTTTGGCCCACGAGTCCACGAATTAGGCGCAGCAGTTAACCAAGACGCCTTTATCAGCTAAGGTGAAAGGGAATACCCTCAATTTAATTTGTTCCGCACCAACCGTGGGATGGTGGAATGTTGTAAGGACTTGTTCAATCCTACGATAATGCCGATAAGGTTTTTCATGGTCTAAACCATGAAAAATGGGTAACAAATTAAATATGTTTGGGGAATTCGAAAAATCCCCCCAATCGGTCCGCTAGAACGATGCAAGATTTAGGGCTATCGCTCAAGGCTTTTAAAAGTCAGAGAGAGGAGTCTCTCTTTCTTCAGCCATTGTGTCAGGTGTGGTTGGTGGGATAGTAGTTTGAGGTGTAGTGATTGGTATACTCGATAGATTTGTTTATTGACGTTGACGGTTAATTACGTTCGGTGTTTTTCTCCAACCAGACCTTAATCTCATGCAAGTCTAAGTCTAAACACGACAACAATCCAAACAATCTTGATATATTAGTATGAACCTCTAACTGGAGATGCGAGGTATGGAAGAAAGGAATACCTGATAGCGTCCTTGCTTCGCTTATGAATAGCGTCTTGTTTACGCGTGTTCAGTATAATTAACAAGTTAGAACAACGAAAAACTTAAAAATCGAAGTTGAAACAAACCTGTAGAAATCCGAAATTTTTGCTTAAGGCGCAGTCGGCGCAGATAAGAAGTCGCGCTCGTGTTCCATAAGTTAGCGGTGGTCGCTTCGGTATGATGGCGGTCGGTGGTCATTAAAGAAAATCGGCGTGTTCCAGCTATAGGTGCGCTCCTTATATAGCGGGCGCTTCGCCAAGATAATTTTTAGCGAATTTTTCAACTGAAACGGGTAACCCAAAGTATGAATCAAACAAGGGTGGGTGGGTTTAATGGGACTTAAAAATGACTAATTCTACTATGAAAACAATGCTAAAGTGCAACTAAGATGGCAGCGGCGCCATTTGATAACATAAAATGAATAGTTTACCTACGAAATGAACGATGAAACTCAAAACGTAAGTAAACTAAAACTATTTATGATGCTTATATGCTTATCAAAGATTTCTACTCTCAATTCTATCGAAATAGAGTGAAGTAACAAGTTCGTTCCACTCCTAGTTCTCTAGCATGGAATGTTCTCTAGTCTAATTAATCGGTATTAAGTCTAATGAGAGCTTTACGAAGGGGAATTATACTACGATGCAATATGAAAAGCAATTTGTTGAATGTCACTACGAAATATATGTAAATACTAATGTTCTTGAATCTAGATAAAGAATTAGAGGGGAATTGAATCCACTTCGAATCCAACTTAATCACCTAGAATAGACTGTTGTAATCCAATTCTTACGTTCTTACAGTAAGAATTGCTCGTTCTAATCCCTAATTAACATGGCATTTCTACCAATTATAACTACCATGTGAAGTCGTCCACCCATTCTCATGGTGAAACACGACCTTCTAGAATGGAATAGACTCTACAACGCTTCTACACTATACAACTAAGTTTTCATCAAGGCTTCATCAACCCCTCTAATGGAGGTTTTAGCCTTGATTCATCAAACCATCATTTTCCATTGAAATTGAATACAACATATTACAAAGATTCTAACTTTATGAAATTTAACTAAACAATAATCGAAATCTAATTAATAACTAAGAATTGAATGATAACAAGAATTGAAATTAGATATAATAAATTGTAAATGACAAAAATCAAAATTGACAAGAATAACTATTTTATTTATCTAATCAATAAAGAACAATGATTTAAAGTTTTAATCTAAAACAGGGAATGAAATTCTAAAACTGAGATCTAAAACTAATTAATGGAGGCTACTAATCTAATTTCTAATCTAGGTCTAACTATCTACCATTAACAAAGAGTGAAGCTTTGGTTTTTATACATTCAGATCCAAAAATCGTGCATGGGCTTGGAGCCATGTTTTGGGCCAAGAAAATAGGGCCCAAAACCCAATTCTTTCGGTCCAAAAAGGCCTCTTCAGCTGCAGTTGGCTTCAACAGACTTTTCGTCCACTTCTGCTCCTCTGATTGGGTCAAGGCTTGGACCATTGGAAAGCTCTTTCCGATCTGGTCGTTTTGACATAAGGTAGGCCCCATTCCGAGGTCTGAGTCCAACGATACGGCCTTCGGAAGTTCTGCTGACTTGTGTGATGTTTCTGCCTGCGTCGACTTTTCAGCTTTTGATCGGGCTTTAGAAAGGCTTTGTCTTCTTGAATCTTGGCCTTCAGTCACGGAACTCCTTAGTAACCAACCTTTGCTCCTTTATCTCGCTAAAGTGGCACATTTCTGCACATAATGGACTTTGAAGCCTGAAATGCATAAAAACACGTAATCAGTGTTAACTCTTAATTATTACTCACATAATTGGTCTAAAAGTATGACTGTTACAGGGTTAAAACTACAGTTTTGGGCTCTTATCAGGATGACGTAATGCAACCACTATTATGCCTTTAGCAACTGTTATATGGTTCTAAAAGAGCCTTCTCTAAAACAATGTGTCAAACAGCTGAAAGTAAATCTCAACAACTCAACTAAGCAAATAATGGATACATATAAAGATGTCTCACAATACATCACTGCAAGTTATATGAACCAAAACATTGTGACTCTTCATACTTCACATTAGGGGTGCAAACTGATATGTTCGGATGCGGATATGTCTGTATCCGAATCCGAATCCGAAAATTTATACCGATATCCGAATCCGAATCCGAATCCGATGGATATTAAAAAAATTATCCGAATCCGATTTTGGATATCGAAACGGATATCGGATAATATCCGATCCGAAAATAAAAATTAATTAAAATTTTATTTGCTTTGAATAATTCATTTTACCACTATAAAAACTAGTATAAATATATATATTTGTCATTTATTATTATTATTTTGTTATTATAGTTTTATATTATTAGTTTATGATTTTATATAATATTTTATACAATAAAAAATAAATAAATAAATTATATATAAAAACTATTAATTTTTTAAATCGGATCGGATATTATCGGATGCGGATATGTCAGTATCCGAATCCGTATCCGAAACCAGTTCGAACAAAAAAAAATATCCGAATCCGAATCCGAATCCGAAATTTTCGGATAATATCCTATTTTTCGAATACGAATTCGAATAGGATTCGAATATTTGGATATCCAATTGCACCCCTACTTCCCATACAAAAACAGTTAGTTATTTCATATGAATGAATATCGTTCATGGTTCTTTTAATGCTAAAAATTGAGAAAACCGCCTAATATAATTGAGAGAGAGGGATTTAAGGTTTGAATAACACCTTTTGACATAATCCTTTAGTAGCTTTGAGAGGAAGTGGAGTGACTTTCCTAGTAGTTCGAAGAGTTTGGTGCTCTGTCATGGCTTCTGACTGCTGTTGATTATGATGAAGAAAAGTAATTGAATGAATTGGGTTTTGCGATAAAGAGTTTTAGTTGAGAGATGAGTCTATAATCTTACCAATTTCAGAAGAGAACGATTCTCCCAATTTCAAATGGTCCTTGATATATACAGAGTTTTGGGGTTTTGGTTTTTACAATTTTTCAATGGATTTGCGTTTTTGTGGAGTTGTGGAAACTTCCGAAAAAGATTTTGGGGTTTTTGAGGATTGGGATCCCGTAAGCTTCCATAGAAATTGGAGTACTTGTCCTGTGAGTTGTGAGAAAGCAACTCCTATTTTCTGGAGTAGAAAGTAGAAAAAGGCAAGACGTTGACATAATGAGTGGAGTAACTGGTAAGATCATTGTTGCATATCCTTCTTAAGATTATTATTACATGTGTAATATTCCTCAGATCCTTCCACCTCGTTCTATTTTAGTTATTCCTTCAAAACCCCAATAACATATTATGACATCCCATTCAACTTTCAATATGTAATATTGATTTGCCATAGTGCCCTACATATATGTTGAAGCACCATCATTCCCCCTAAACAATTTTTCTAAATGTTGGAAATTTTACTATGATTAAGTATCAAAGACTTTGATATATCCACATTAAATAGAAGAGAGATGTGAAGGTCACAACTACAAAAGAAATTAAATACATCAACTCTCTTACTTTTTAAAGAAATTACATCCCTATAAGCACTCAATGCAAGGGATGTAAATTTAGAAGAAAGCCATAGGTCAAGTCAATTCATTGTGTGTTGCAATTCTAGACGACTGCCCTAGCCTCATTTGAAATTACTATTTGCAAAAGAGAAAATGGAAAAAGGGTTTCAAACTTAGCTTAGGGAGCTAGTAGGTAAAAGTATTCGAATGTTTACGCAATATTGTGTATTGTGTCTCATTAAGTGGTATGATCGTTGAAGAACAATAAAAAGTCATAATGACACTAAATCAGTATAGTAAGAGCTGGTTTACTCACTGTTGAAGAACAATAAAGTAGTGACTGTTGATTACTGTAAACCAAGAGGTGCTCCGAATCATGTCTAGAAATTACTAACCATGCAAAGGAATGTCGTAATTCTAAAATCTGAGGACATTCAATGAAAGAACACTTAAAAAAAGTAAAGTATAATTGGAGTAAAAAAAAAACTCAATATTAGATCAAAAGTAGAAAATTCCACAGATAATAGTGGATTCCAACACTATTAATTTCACAACAAGTATATAGAGGACTTGAACATATAACATCAAATTACTGGCTTGGACTTGGTGTATTTGACAAAAATGTCTTGTACAAACAGTAGGGATTGATGTTTATATATATATATATATATACCCTATGGTAATCAAGAGAAAAATAAGCATTTTCTTCAAAACCCTTCTTATTAGGTCTTACTAATCGGCAACTATTTTACCTTAAAAAAAACTTTGAAATTACCTGGAGAAGAATATCGCTTAGAACCTTAACATGTGTATGCGCTTTCAGGGTGGCAAGTCTGAATTAGTGAGGTCATAATAAGAGCTATGAACTATCACAGGCCAATCACGGGATTGAACTTATGCAACTTCACCTGAAAACTAAATCTGAGGGTTAAAACAAAGGTGAGGATTGGTGACATGTGCATAAACAACAGAGGTTAATGCAAAAGAATGTACCAGAAGCACAGAATACTTGGAACCCAACACCACGAATCAGCTATGGTGAAGCAAAGGAAGCCTCAATTGCTCCCAGCCATGATATTTGCAAGAAGAAAAAAATGATATTAACTCAAATCTCCAACTATGATGTCCAAGTCAAGGTCCAATAAAAAAAAAATCAATGTTATAATGATCGTGCGCTCAAGGTTTTTGTAAGGACATGTACAACATATGCAAACAATGTTTTCTATTTCTCCTTGCAGTAAAAATGTACTAAAACAAAGCTTTCGTTGGTATCTTATTTATTGTCTTTCTATAATCATAAAACTTAAATGACCAATGCCCTTGCAAAAGTTTTTATTTTTTATTTTTATGATATTTTGGGGCAGAAAAGCAAAAGACCAGGTCGGTAATATATTCTCAACTCCTCAAGAAAGGGAATTCCTGAGGTTGCAAAGAATATACCGCAATTCCAAATTCAAGATGCGCCTGCAAATTTCCTTCTTGATGAGCGAGTACAGTGGACTTAATCTTCTTATTCATCTGAAATAGATACCCAGTCTCGAGCAAAGGAAATAGATAAGATGAACTGACCTGAAGTATCTCCATCTTCATATTTGTCTGTCATAGTTGAGTCGACTGAAGGTGCAACTGTGGTTGTGTGTGTGTGCGTTACTGAAGGTGCAACTGTGGTTGTGTGCGTGTGCGTGTGCGTATGCGTATGCGTGTGTGTTAAATAAGAAATCAAATAATTGAATCTACAACAAGAACCTATCAATATTCAACAAAAATGATAAGTATATGTCAATCTTAATTCATATATACTCATTACATTTATTGTTAGAACATACAATCTAAATCCTTTTGTCAACAAAATGAACAATAAATGGCGTTCATCAAAATAGTGAAGTAGGCATAAAATGAGATAAGTATATTTAAACCAAAAAAGAGCTTACTCTGATCAATGGTTGATAAACATAAAAATGATAATTTACCTACGAAATGAACGATAAAACTCAAAACGTAAGTAAACTAAAACTTAAATACGTGCTTAATTTATCAAGTTTTCTACTCTCAATTCTATCGAAATAGAGTGGAGTAACAAATTCGTTCCACTCCTAGTTCTTTAGCATGGAATGATTTCTAGTCTAATTAATCGGTCTTAAGTCTAGTGAGAGATTTACGAAGGGAATTCTATACTACAAGGGGAAAACAATTAACAAGTTACGAATAACGAAATGAGAGAATGCTAAGGGTTTGAATCTAGATAAAGAATTAAAGGGAATTGAATCCACCTTGACTCGACTTAATCCTACTAACAAAGACTCGTCGTGATCCAAATTGAATGCTTTGCATATCAAAATAGTAATTATAATCCCTAATTATACATGGCATTTCTACTAATTCATAACTAGCATGTTAGCGATTAAACCCATTCTCATGGTGAATTAATCGTTTCTAGAGTGGAATAATTATCACGACGATTCCTAAGTTTAACAAAGATCAAGCGTCATCAAGGCTTCTTCAACCCCTCTAATGGAGGTTTAGCCTTGATTCATACCACTATCATTTCCCATTGATTTAAAACTAGACATCATATGAAAATTCTATCTTTATGCAATTTATCTAAACAATAATTTAAATCTCCAGTAATACCTAGGAAATTAATAACAAGTAATAAGGGAATTTAGATCTAAACAATTGCAAATGACAAAAACGAAATTGACAAACTAGCTATTTTATTTATCAACTAATGAAGAACAATGATTCTAAAGATTAATCTAAAACAAGAATTGAAATGAACTAAACTTAATTTTTATTTAATGAAAACTAGATCTAGAATTATCTATAGTTTTAGGTCTAACTAGCTACCATTAACAAAGAGCTAAGCTTTTGTTTTTATATGTTCAGATACAAAAATCATTCATGGGCTTGGAGCCATGTTTTGGGCTAGAGAATCAGGCCCAAAACCCAATTCTTTCAGTCCAAAAAGGCCTCTTCAGCTGCAGTTGGCTTCGACAGACTTTTCATCCACTTTCGCTCCTCTAATTGGGCCAATGCTTAGACCATTGGAAAGCTCTTTCCGAGCCGGTCGTTTTGACATAAGGTAGACCCAATTCCAAGGTCTGAGTCCAAAGATACGGCCTTCGGAAGTTCTGCTGACTTGTGTGCTGTTTCTGCCCGTGTTGACTTTGACTTTTCAGCTTTGACCGGGCTTTAGAAAGGCTTTGCCTTCTTGAATCTTGGCCTTTAATCACAGAACTCCTTAGCAACCAACCATTTCTCCTTTATCTCATCAAAGTGGCACATTTCTACACATAATTGACTTTGAAGCCTGAAACACATAAAAACACGTAATCAGTATTAACTCTTAATTATTACTCGCATAATTGGTCTAAAAGTATGACTGTTACAGGGTTAAAACTACAGTTTTGGGCTCTTATCAAACCATCCCCAAACAGCATTTTGCTTGTCCTCAAGCAAATATGAGAAATTAGATTAAGTGACCAAAAATGGAGTTCTAACTACTCTCGTTTCGCTGAGTGCGATTGCATTGACCATATGCAACAAGGCCTTAAACCACTAGGAATTCCCTAGTGGACGAGTTATAGCCTCGTGAGAGTTTTCCAGTGAAGGTACTCACAAACTTCATCTATACTACAACGACTAAAAAATAAAACTATTGTTTCCTCATTCATGTTTCAACTATCTATTTTTCTCACTAGCAAATGAATAAGAATAACCAAGTCAAAAACCTAAGCTAATATATGCATAATAATCAATCATCTATGATACAAATATATATACTATGAGTAATACTATGAAATGCCTAGCGAGGTAAGCGTCGAAAACTTCGAATAAATCCCTTAAGTAGGTCCTCACATAAATGTCAAGACAAAACCACTCGATTTTTTCCGCTCAAGTTTGGCTACTCGATTGTAGTGGGCACACTTTACCTTACAATCTCAATGACAAACAAGGAAGCCGGAGTCGATCAAACACATCTGCCACTTACTATCACACTAACCTATTCCTAATTGAGCTAGATGTCTTTATTAGGTGTTGCGGGGATTAGGAGATGGTTTAAGAATGAAGGAAATGGATATTCAAAAGGACAAGTCTGAGATAATAGAGTCTTCATATTATATAACTTAGAGAAAACCTTGTTATTTTCTTTTGCTTCTATACTTTGTTTCCATCCTTAGCCATATTTTTCTTTTTCTTTTCTTTGGCTTTTGACTCCCTTTTATTCTATTTTTTGGAGTTTTTATTTATTTCTATTTTTTTTT
Organism: Coptis chinensis; assembly: GCF_015680905.1. Taxonomy (NCBI): domain Eukaryota; kingdom Viridiplantae; phylum Streptophyta; class Magnoliopsida; order Ranunculales; family Ranunculaceae; genus Coptis; species Coptis chinensis. Next base: position 47,803,466 of record NC_141456.1, read on the forward strand.
TCTTTTCCTTGGATGGAAACTTCTTTTCTTTTTCTGAAGCAACTAACTAATTTTTGTTTACACAAGTTTTTCTCTTCTTCTTTCTTCACTCATTCTATTCTCAGACTTATTCTAGATTGGGTAAGTTGAATTTTGTTTTGTTTTTGTGGCAGGGTAAAGGAATTGTGGTTTATGGAAGGCTAAAGAAAGGCTCAGAGGGGCGACTAGCGGAAAATAATTCATAGGTTTGAATTTCTGGCTATATCGATCCAAAGAGGGCCTAAATTCTCGCTTAGGATATGGCATAGTGATCAAGCAAGTGGACGTGTGATTTCTCTATCGATTTTTTACTTCTCCCTTGTGTCATTTCTCCAATGTTTCGCTCATATAAGGCTTTAGGCTATATTCTCACAGGATTTGTAGAATAAGTACTCTAGCCTAGATTTCATAAACTTACTGCTAACAATCATAGATACTCATGTAATATATTTATAGATAGATGCAAAGATTATTACCTACATATTAACCTAAGTTTCTAACAATTATTCTGATGCAAAAGCTACTTGAGACTTCTAGATTGTTAAGAGCATAGAGAAAGAAAACAATACCAATATTCCTAAGTGTATAGCATAAACTTATTTATTTTATTTTTTTTGAAATTTTTTAACCTGAAAACAAATGCATATTATACATATCTATATCCTAACAAATGCCTTAATTACACGTGTTTCTATGCCCCCCCCCCCAAACAAGAAGCATACTTTGTCCTCAAAGAATTTAAATAAAGAGGGTAGAAAAATACCATGGAAACGCGTGAAATTCTGGAACATCTACAAAACAAGGTTAGAACATACTAATATAGGAAATAAAATAAAAAAATTAAAAAAAAAAAAAAAAAAAAAAAAAAAAAAAAAAAAAAAAAAAAACTCTGTAAGAGTTCAACCCATTATGGGGTTAACAGAATTAAATTGCTTGGGACATAAGCAGACAATAACAAAACTAAAAACTTACCTTATCTCGGCAGGCATCCTCCTCCTCATCAAAGAGATGAGGTTCCTTCAGATCCCGGGCCATTATAACTTGCCAAGCTTGCCGCCATTTATCATCTACTAATGCTAACATGTTAAGTGTTATTATGTCCGATGGGGATGTAATGGGCGACAAATGAGGCTGCACTGCCATCCCGCCAAGTCATAATTCGTGAATGAGCTTAACTACCCGGTGGTGGGTCTCATGACTTCAACCCTTTTCCAATGCGTGAATTGGGGCACGAATCAATGTAAACAACTACGCGATGATGCGGCTTACCAAAACAGGCATAAGAAAATACTTACGCCTCATGCTTTGGGCTCTCTTAAGACTAGCGACTAAAACTCGGGGAATGTCATATCGGCGACGTCCCTCAGCTAAAGCGAGGAAAATGTCACCAGCAGTACTGTTTGCAGAAGTGAACTGCCATTCCCCCAAAATATTCATCAAGATGAATAATATGGTGGTGCCTACGTTTAGGGACAGGCTACCGAGGGCAATGTTATATCGCCCCTGGTCCATTACTCGAAATACCCCTCCCCCATAATACTCATGGAAATATGTATAATCATAAAGGTATGCATTATCGGTCATATATCCCCATGTGTGAACATGATCAGGTATTGGTAATCCCGAAACTAAAGCTACCACATATTTATTGAATTCTAATGTCGTGTCATTGACTATGACGGAGAATTCTTGTTCTCTATCCTGATTACAATAGAAACTAACGTGGTCGTAGAAATAAGCAGTAAGATGTGCTGAATATGAATCGTCATCACTTACCAGTAGATGGCGCCATCCTAACTGCACGATCCGCTCGCGGAACGATGCTCCATAGGTATCGGTTCCCAACACGTCTTCGAAAGACTGTTCAGGTATGACTATAGGAGATGTCATCTCAACTACTCTATTGAATAGCTCCAAAAATCCTGGAATAACCCTTAGAAAATTGGAAATTTTCATGTTCACAGAGGGCAGGGCGCAGGTGCGCTCCACTTGGGCGCAGGTGCGCTCGAGTGTTTTTGGATTTACAGTGTTTGGCGCCGAAGTCGCTTCGACTTAAGGCGAGTGCTTCGGGTGTTTTAGAGTTACAGTGTTTGGGCGCGAGTCACGCTCAACTTGGGCGCGGGTGCGCTCTAAGTAAAATTTCTGACAGGGTCTAGGGCGAAGTGCGCTCTATCGAGGCCTTGAATGCTTCGTAAGTGCGTAAACGTAAGTTTACAAAAGGAAAAGAAGGAAAATCTTGAAGTGAAAGGTGAGAGTTGATGGTGGGGTGTAGTGTGGGTTGTGAGTGTAGAATGAAGGAAGTTTAAATAGGTTCTGAGCTTCCAAAACGAATCGGCAAGTTGCCAAATTGTTTAAGGCAATTTCCGGAAATAGAAAATTTCCAAACCCGAAAACGGAAACAAACCATATTTTTTATTTTATAACAACCCTGATATCTTTTATACTGGATTTAGAATAGTAACTTCTAAACTCTCCTAGATTTCATGCTACCACCACAAATAATCATAGATATGCCGATATCGGCCAATTCTCAACCTTTACTCCAAGACAACTTTACAGAAGATGATCATATAACGAATTATGCTCGGTATAAATATTACCACCCCCAAACAATTCGGGAAGGTGGGATTAATGATAAAAACACGCAGAATTCGAAAATAACCAATTATATTAAAACTAAAATTTAAATCCAAACAACATAAAACAAACACATTAATATTTAAATTTAACAACTGAATTAAAATCCAACTAATAAAACAATAAAAACAATGAAATAACAGCGAACACAAACTGATGGTGAACACCTAGCCATGTGATGAAGATGGACCCTGAGATGGAGGTTGGTCCTGGGATGAAGAATGGCTTGAGCCATCTGTCCTTCGGCGACGACACTCATGCCTCTCAGACTTGTCTGAGCCAGAATCCTCCAAGGTTGGCATGCGACGTAGCATCTCTATTTGAAGCAAGCGCTGTGCTTCCATCTCAGACTTTAGTACTATATAGTGGTCCTCTTGGTGCTGGTGCATAGTCTCCATGTTAGACAAGATATCTTCCTGACCCCTTCCGAGCATTTCAACTTTCGTCTGAAAGTTCGTTTGTTTATTTCAAACTACAATCTGTCTATCTCGGATATCTTCACAAATACCATAAATGCAATGCAAGCCAATTTGCAACACTTGCATGCGTTCTAAATTAGAATTACAACTATCTAATGCATTTTCATCCAGACATGTCATATCTTCCATTTCATCCGCCAACTCAACTACATTTCCTTCAGACAACGGCCAAGTCTCTTGGATGCAATCCGTATAAATACTTGCATTAGAATGCAATTTGATCTTAATAGGAGCAGATTTTACGGCGACTCTAAATGAGAGCATGATCTTAGTGATCAATACGGGGAAGAGGCCATGCTCTTTCCCACTCCTCTAATCACATTAAAAATTAAATCGAGGATGCAGAAATTATACTTATTCGTTTGCAAAATCCAGAGAACGTGCAGACATTGCAGACCGATATCGCTGACTTTGTCTTTTCCGATGACGTTCCTACCAATCCACTGAGCTACAGTCAGTTGGTTGGTTCTCAGACTTAACTAGCGGACGCAATGAGATCTCGGATTGTATTCACCCTCCACGACAGTATCTTTCATCAAAGCAGGAACTCCAGTATACTGGGATTCCTGAATGGTCGTTTCTAGGTTGCTTTCAGGTGTAATTCCTAACAGCTCAGCCAACAACTGTTTCGTTACTTCCCTCCTCGTTCCTGCTACCTTAATGAAAATCCTATCCCCCTCCAATTCTCGCTTCTTATAAAACTGTTCTATCAAATCGTAGTGATAGAATTCCTCAGTCGAGTACCACAGTCCATTCCAATTTCTCCTAATCATCTCCGCGTCGTAAAATGGCGCGAAGCGGTCGGCCGCAAACGCGTGCTCCAGCAAAATTCTTCGTCGTAGCGCCATTGAAGTTTTTGAAACAAACAATGGTTTTGTAGATGGTGGCGAAGGCGAGTTTGATGAAAAACAACTAAAAACAACGGTGGTGGCGATGGTAGGTACGGTGGCAGGTTGAAGCTTGAATTGGTGGCTGTTTTCGGAGTTTTAAAATTGTTGGGGTTGGTGATGGTAATGGTTTGGAGAAGATTTCAGTTTGATTTAAATGCTTGGCGTGGGTGTAGTTAGGTTTTCTTTTTTTTTTTTTTTTTTGTTTAAGGTTTGTTTTAAACTTTGGTAACCGGCGAGATTGGAAAAGGAAACAACTGTGCGTTTTTGGGAAGGAAGGAGACGCACAGACGTGCGTGCGGTTTGGGCCTAAGCCCAATTCGAATTCCGAACTTTTCCGATATTTTGCACAATTTCAAATTCAATTTGCCGCTTCGTTACTGGTCCAATTTTGGCGAATGAGTTATGAAAATGATCAGTAGAGAATTTTCAATCCAATGATCCATAAAACACTTAATTCCAACCATGGGTGATATATAAGAAGGTGGAAAAATGCCTCAAAGTGAGTGTGTGACGTAAGTTATGCGAACGAAGGAAATCTAAGTTTTAGATAACGTCAACCCAAATGAACTACAACTAATGGGACTAAGCAACACCAATGGAAAGTTCGAGCAATCCGGATGGCAAGACCGACTGCCCACCCCCAAACAAATTTTTAAACACAAAATTTGTTTTAAACGTGGGTCGTTTAAAGTCAGATTCCCAAGACTTGTTGGGTTGCTATTTCTATGATTTTAGAATTTTTATTATATATATATATATATATATATATATATATATTTTAGTTTATTATAAGAAACACGAAAAACAATAAATACATAATTCACCCTATAGAGGAACATGACTCAAAAACCGAGAAAACATGCAAAAGTGGAAACTGTGAATTATGTGAAACGTGGACTTAGGATCCGGTAGTTACAGCCACACACTCCATAGGGAGGGCTCGGTTACCTGAATGGTGCACTTACCACTATATGGAAGTGAAAGGAAGTACACCAATTGACAAGGGTCAATCCTCATAGACAGGGTCCTGTAAAAGGACTTCCTCTACATCAGGGGACAGAAGTTCGTGAAAATGTTTTAACCGTTGACCATTAACTTGAATGGTATTGTTGTCCTTGGGATTTCCCAAGGTGATTGCCCCGTAAGGGGTGACTTCAGTAACCAGAAAAGGACCAGACCAACGGGTTTTTAGTTTCCCTGGGAAAATATTTAGACGGGAGTTATAAAGCAAAACCTTTTGACCAACCACAAACTCTTTGCGCAAGATTTGCTTATCATGAACACGTTTCATATTAGCTTTATAATCCTTCGCGAGATCGTAAGAATCGCTACGGATTTCTTCAAGCTCATTCAATTGCAACTTGCGTTTGACACCCGCCTCATCAATATTGAAGTTAAGGCTTTTTATAGCCCACAGAGCACGGTGCTCTAATTCAACGGGCAAATGACAAGGTTTCCCAAATACAAGTCTAAAGGGAGACATACCTATAGGAGTTTTGAAAGCAGTTCTATACACCCATAAGGCATCCGATAGACGCTTCGACCAGTCTTTCCTATCAGGATTTACAGTTGTTTCTAAAATCTTTTTGATTTCCCTATTAGAAACTTCTACTTGTCCGCTAGTTTGTGGATGATAAGGAGTTGCTACTTTGTGTGTAACTCCATACTTTTTCACTAGGGATGCAACAACTCTGTTGCAAAAATGTGTTCCACCATCACTAATGATGGCTTTAGGAATGCCAAAACGACAGAAAATATACTCCTTAATAAAAATACAAACTGCCTTATGGTCATTGCTCTGACAGAAGCCATGGCCTCTATCCATTTAGACACGTAGTCCACGGCAACTAGAATATAAATGAAACCGTGGGAAACAGGGAAGGGACCCATGAAATCAATGCCCCAAACGTCAAAAATTTCTACTATCAAGATTGGATTTAATGGCATCATATTACGCCGCGGATTAAGCCCAAGTTGTTGGCAACGAATACACGCCTTGCAATGCACTTGGGCATCCTTAAAAGGGTAGGCCAATAAAATCCACATTGAAGAACTTTAGCGGCTATTTTCATTCCACTAAAATGGCCACCACACTCTTTGTCATGGCAGAACGATAGAACTTCATTATATTCCCAATTGGGGAATGCAACGACGAATAATCTGATCCGCACAATACTAAAAAGGTAGGGCTCATCCCGGTGAGTATAACTTAACTCGGCCAAGAACTTCTTACGTTCATTTCTTGACCAATTATAAGGCATAACATCAGCCGCTAAATAATTTACAATGTCAAGATACCATGGTCTTTGAAAAAAAAATAGCATACGATGCTCATCAGGGAAAAGAGTCGGTATGGACTCGGAATCACTATTATCGTCGTTTGTAAGTCTAGATAAGTGGTCGGCAACTACGTTTTCGACCCCTCTTTTGTCTTTTATTTCTAATGTGAACTCTTGCAGGAGAAGAATCCATCGGATTAATCTCTGCTTAGCATCCTTCTTTGCAAGAAGGTACTTAAGGGCTGCATGGTCCATGTAAACTAAAGTTTTAGAACCAACCAAATAAGGACGAAACTTATCTAAAGCATAAATGACAGCTAAGAATTCTTTTTCAGTAGTTGAATAATTCCGTTGAGCATCGTTTAGGGTTTTACTAGCATAATAAATAACATTAGACTTATTATCTAGTTTCTGTCCCAAGACAGCACCAACTGCATAATCACTAGCATCACACATGAGTTCGAAAGGTTTAGACCAATCGGGAGGCTATATAATTGGTGCAGAGGTTAGGGCGGCTTTTAAAGTTTCAAAAGCCTGCTTACAGTTAAAATTAAAATCAAAGATTGCATCCTTCAAAAGCAGATTAGTTAAAGGCCTAGCTATTTTTCGAAATCTTTAATAAAAGCCTATAAAAACGCATGGCCTAGAAAGGCTCTAATATCACGGACAGTCCGTGGTTTAGGTAGAGTCGCTATCTTATCTAGTTTGGCCTTATCTACTTCGATGCCATCACTAGATACAATGTGACCTAGTACTATGCCCTTTTTCACCATGAAATAACACTTTTCCCAGTTTAAAACGAGGCTTTTTTCTTCACACTGTGTCAAAATCTTAGACAGGTTAGACAAGCAGTCTATGAAGGAGTCTCCATAGATAGAAAAATCATCCATGAAAACTTCCAAAAAGCGCTCTACCATGTCACTAAATATATGAAGCATACACCACTGGAAGGTACCAGGAGCATTACAAAAGCCAAAAGGCATTCGTTTATAGGCATACGTTCCAAAGGGACATGTGAAGGTAGTCTTTTCTTGGTCATCAATATCAATAATAATCTGAAAATAGCCTGAGTAGCCATCCAGAAAATAGTAAAAAGCATGACCAGCTAGGCGTTCGAGCATCTGATCTATAAAAGGTAAAGGAAAGTGATCCTTTCGTGTCATAGCATTTAAACGTCTGTAATCAATACAGATTCTCCATTTCATAGGACCTTGTGTGACAACATAGTCACCCTTTTCGTTACGTACCATGGTAACTCCCAATTTCTTAGGAACTACATGAATGGGGCTTACCCATTCGCTATCTGAGATTGGGTATATGATACCCGCATCGAGTAATCGTAAGACTTCTTCCCTAACCACCTCTTTCATGGCAGGGTTCAAACGACGCTGAGGTTCGCGAGAAGTCTTCGCGTTATCCTCCAAATGGATGTGATGAGTGCAAACATTAGGATCAATTCCCTTAATGTCGGCTAGGGACCAACCAATCGCAGACCGATGTTCCCTAATCATTCTGATTAAACGTGTCTCTTCATCCTTAGTTAACTGAGAAGATATAATTACCGGATGACTACCATCCGGATCAAGTTGAATATATTTTAACTCCGGGGGAAGAGGTTTAAGCACTGGGGTGGAAGAAATGTCAATAGATGTTTCATCAGGGTCCCCATTTTGCATAATGAATACTTGCTTAGGTAGCAAGTCTTCATACTCAGTATATGGAGCAACCGGCGGGTTTACAATTGGTGTGGACTCAAGGATGGTGTTGACTTCCTCTAAGTAGAAGTCATTTACAAAATATGAAGTTCCAAAAGAAAGGAATTTGTACATATTGTTTTCGGGAAAAGTGTTGTTAAAATAATCTTGAGCTAAGCTCTCGATCATGCTAACCTCCCCATCTATAGACGATTCTGGTAACTATTTCATCATTTTAAAAATATTTACCTCAACAGAAAGATGGCCAAAAGATAAGGACATCTTACCATCGCGGCAATTTATAAGCACGTTGGCAGTTGCCAAGAAGGGACGCCCTAAGATGATCGGTACACCCTTAACGAGCACGTTTTCCACTACACCCTTAGGATACCTAATTGACCTGTCCGCTAACTGCAACGTTATTATTGTAGGTTGCATTTCCTGTAGACCTATTTGTTTATACAAATAATACGGGAGTAAGTTAACACTCGCCCCCAGGTCTAATAAAGCGGTCGTCATGTGGGAATCTCCTAAGGTGCATTTTACAGTAGGACGACCAGGGTCCTTGTACTTAACAATTCCATTATTTTCGGATAAAGTTGGGAACTGTTCACTTAGAAAGGCGTTTTTAGGTATGTTGGTCTTACGCCTAGTAGTGCACAACTCCTTAAAAAACTTAGCGTGGTTAGGTAGCTTTTTAATAGCTTCGAGAAAAGGAAGGTTTATCGTTAGATTTTTGAAAACGTTCCTAATCTCCTCAAAGTTTGTATCCCTGGTTAGCATGGCTAATTTCTGAGGGAACGGTGGTTTCGCTCTATATTTAGCGTATGGCTCGACTTGATGTGTAACCTTGGCTTTCCGATTCTTAGGATGTGGTTTAACTAGTACCTCTACAGTGGTAGGCTCTTCAGTTTCTATTTCGGTATCTAGTTGGATATCCGGTGCAGGGAGTACTGATGGGGTAACTATAGGCATAGTTACTGTGTTATCAACCACTCTTCTAGAACGGAGAGTGGTGATGGCATTTAGGTCACCTACGATTGTAGTTTCCGTACTAGTATTACCGTTTACCTCAAAGGTCGTGTTTCTTTGTTTTAGGGTTTGGTATCGCTTGTCCTGGAAACACGCCTTTTGGTTGGGCTTTCTCTTGGGCTAATTGTTGTATGCCCTGATTTATGGATTGTATGATCTGTTGGTTTGATTGAGTCATTGTTTGGAAAAGTTGTTGGGTAACCTGTATAAAAAGCGTCGATACGATCCGGTTATGTAGGTGTAGTAGTCAAGGTGTGGTGCTTTTGGAACTATCTCACGTTGATTATTTATGGGCGGGGTGTGATAGTTATTATTGTTAACCGGAACGATACCTCTATTGGTATTATAACTATTATAATTACCCTGACCTTGTGCTTGACCTTGTCGTGGTTGCGCTTGGTTGTTATAATTATTATAATTCCCCTGACCTTGTCCTTGTCTAGGTGGAGCTTGGTTATAGTTGTTTGCTTGCCTAACATTTTGGTTATTAAACCCGGAGGTGTAACTTGTTGATTGTTTCGCCAACTAAAGTTGGGATGTTGTCTCCATGGGGCATTAGGAATAGGATAGCTATTAATGGAGCAAACATTATCTTGCTCTAATTGTTGTTGTTCATAGGCGAGAGGATAATAGGAGTCAGGGTGCTCAGGACTCAAACAGAAATTACATGGGTTGGAGTTTATATTCATGACGGGGATAGGCTTTTGTTGAACAGAAATAGTCTCAACCTTTTTAGTTAGAGATTCGAGTAAATTTTTAAGTTCTGGATCTGGTTTCATCTCAAACATACCGGCGGCCTTAACTGTTGAAGAAGAACTAGCAGAGCGGGGGATATCATCACTACCCCCCCCAATTATTATTTCGTTTAGTTTGATCTTCTAAAAATTTGTAAGAATCCGAGGCTCCTTTACTTAGGAAACTACCCCCATTTATTATGTCAAGGACTTCTTTATGGTGATGTAGAAGTCCTTTGAAAAAGGCACGAACTAACGTGTCTTTTGCTAGGTTATGGTGTGGACACTCTATAAGCAGATCGGTGAAACGATTCCAAGCCTCAGAAAATGATTCATGAGGATTACGCCGAAAAAAAATGAATCTTGGAAAGCATCTCATCCGCCTTTAGGGGTGGGTAAAAATATTCCATAAACAATTTGAACAAGTTTAGCCCACGAGTCCACAGAGTTAGGCGCTTTGGGCGTTAACCAAAGATCTTTGCCTTTATCGGCTAAGGTGAAGGGAAATACCCTCAGTTTAATTTGTTTCGCACCAACCGTAGGTTGATGGAATGTTGTAAGGACTTGTTCAATCCTACGCATGTGTTGATAAGGTTTTTCATGATCTAAACCATGGAAAACGGGTAACAAATTAAATATGTTTGGGGGAATTCGAAAATCCCCCAGTAGGTCTGCTAGAACGATGTAAGATTTAGGGCTATCGCTCAAGGCTTTGTAAAAGTCGGAGAGAGGAGTCTCTCTTTCTTCAGCCATTATGTCAGGTATGGTGGGTGGGATAGTAGCTAGAGGTGTAGTGATTGGTATACTCGATAGATTTGTTTGTTGACGTTGACGGTTAATTACGTTTGGTGTTTTTCTCCGACCAGACCTTAATCTCATGCAAGTCTAAGTCTAAACACGACAACACTCCAAACAATCTTGATATATTAGTATAAACCTCTAACTGGAGATGCGAGGTATGGAAGAAAGGAATACCTGATTGCGCCCTTGCTTCGCTTATGAATAGCATCTTATTTATGCGTGTTCAGTGTATATAACAAGTTAGAACACTGAAAAACTTAAAAAATCGAAGTTCGAAACAAACCTATGGAAATCCCGCAAAATTCAGCTTAGGGCGCGGGTGCGCTCACTTTGGGCGCAGGCTCGCTCCGTGTAACTTCAAGTTATAGTGTTTGAGCGCTAGTCGCGCTCGGTTTGGGCGCGGGTCGCGCTCAAGGTTCCAAGCGTTTGGGCACAGGTGCGCTCCATTTGGGCGCAGGTGCGCTCCGTGTAATTTTTCGCGGAACTTTTCAATGCTGAAACGGACAACCACAGTATGAATCAAACAAGGGTGGGTGGGTTTAATGGGACTTAAAAATGACTAATTATACTATGAAACCAATGCTAAAGGTAACTAAGATGGCAGCAGCGCCATTTGATAAACATAAATATGATAATTTACCTACGAAATGAACGATAAAACTCAAAACATAAGTAAACTAAAACTTAAATACTTGCTTAATTTATCAAGTTTTCTACTCTCAATTCTATCGAAATAGAGTGGAGTAACAAATTCGTTCACTCCTAGTTCTTTAGCATGGAATGATTTCTAGTCTAATTAATCGGTCTTAAGTCTAGTGAGAGATTTACGAAGGGAATTCTATACTACGAGGGGAAAACAATTAACAAGTTACGAATAACGAAATGAGAGAATGCTAAGGGTTTGAATCTAGATAAAGAATTAAAGGGAATTGAATCCACCTTGACTCGACTTAATCCTACTAACAAAGACTCGTCGTGATCCAAATTGAATGCTTTGCATATCAAAATAGTAATTATATCCCTAATTATACATGGCATTTCTACCAATTCATAACTAGCATGTGAGCGATTAAACCCATTCTCATGGTGAATTAATCGTTTCTAGAGTGGAATAATTATCACGACGATTCCTAAGTTTAACAAAGATCAAGCGCCATCAAGGCTTCTTCAACCCCTCTAATGGAGGTTTAGCCTTGATTCATACCACTATCATTTCCCATTGATTTAAAACTAGACATCATATGAAAATTCTATCTTTATGCAATTTATCTAAACAATAATTTAAATCTCCAGTAATAACTAGGAAATTAATAACAAGTAATAAGGGAATTTAGATCTAAACAATTGTAAATGAGAAAAACAAAATTGACAAACTAGCTATTTTATTTATCAACTAATGAAGAACAATGATTCTAAATATTAATCTAAAACAAGAATTGAAATGAACTAAACTTAATTTTTATTTAATGAAAACTAGATCTAGAATTATCTATAGTTTTAGGTCTAATTAGCTACCATTAACAAAGAGCTAAGCTTTTGTTTTTATATGTTCAGATCCAAAAATCGTGCATGGGCTTGGAGCCATGTTTTGGGCCAGAGAATCAGGCCCAAAACCCAATTCTTTCAGTCCAAAAAGGCCTCTTCAACTGCAGTTGGCTTCGACAGACTTTTCGTCCACTTCTGCTCCTCCAATTGGGCCAAGGCTTGAACCATTGGCTTCGACAGACTTTTCGTCCACTTCTGCTCCTCTAATTGGGCCAAGGCTTGAACCATTGGAAAGCTCTTTCCGAGCCGGTCGTTTTGACATAAGGTAGACCCAATTCCGAGGTCTGAGTCCAAAGATACGTTCTTCGGAAGTTCTGCTGACTTGTGTACTGTTTCTGCCCGCGTTGACTTTGACTTTTTAGCTTTGACCGGGCTTTAGAAAGGCTTTGTCTTCTTGAATCTTGGTCTTTAATCACAGAACTCCTTAGCAACCAACCATTTCTCCTTTATCTCATCAAAGTGACACATTTCTGCACATAATTGACTTTGAAGCCTGAAACGCATAAAAACACGTAATCAGTATTAACTCTTAATTATTACTCACATAATTGGTCTAAAAGTATGACTGTTACAGGGTTAAAACTACAGTTTTGGCCTCTTATCAATGGTATTAACGCTTTCACCAATTACGCTGATAATTCTTTGTTTACCACACGAAGGTGGGAATTTGTCAACAAAATCAACAATAAATGGCGTTCATCAAAATAGTGAAGTAGGCATAAAATGAGATTAGTATATTTCAACCAAAAAAGTGCTTACCCTGATCAATGGTATTGACGGTTTCACCAATTACGCTGATAATTCTTCGTTTACCACACGAAAGTGGGAATTTGTCAACAAAATCAACAATAAATGGCGTTCATCAAAATAGTGAAGTTGGCATAAAATGAGATAAGTATATTTAAACCAAAAAAGAGCTTACCCTGATCAATGGTATTGACGCTTTCACCACACAAAGGTGGGGAGTCCCTGTCCAGTCCTTGCATCTCTTATGTAGCTTTGGATGGAATCTAATGATGTCTTAAATTCACCAAAGCATACCTTGTATGACATTTGCATTTTTTTTCTCTCTCGACGGAAGAGAGAACATGGAATATTTTGCCAATGACTTCCACCGCCTAACAAAGCACTAAAAGTCCACAAATAATTCAAAAAAAATGTGGCTCTTGTTTTTAATGAAATTAAGCAAGGGTAATATTACAAATGCTTCAATGGACGATGCTTTCTTCAGTTTATATTAACAAGGAGTGATGGATACTGGTTGCCTTTACATATTGAAATGGTCTAAAGAGTTTATGCAATAAGAGAACCAATGACGACAATTTAATGTGACTCAGATTTTTGTATGAGGATAAAAGCGTACGAAAAGTAATCATACCTTTAAGCCCCAAAATCAATGCTAAAGAAAGAAACTTTCATCTCTGTGTCTTATTCAGTTCAACAATGGTTCGTTTGAGTTCTTAAAAAAGTGGGAGATTGATCGAGTCAAAAAGCAGAAAGGGGCGTCATCGTCTTTTCAGATTGGATATTCAGTTTCGGAGAAGATCAACAAAGGGAAGAGATGGAGCATACCCGTCCAATCTGTTCACCTTGCTCAAAAATTGGTAGGCTTGGTCCATTGATTCTATATCACCTCTCTTTGAACCTTCTATGCTTAGGAGAGTATGAAGATTATGCTGGCTAAGTGAAAAAAAAATCTATCACTATCATCGAATGGGGGTGGGTAATTGGAGTTAGCGATTAGTGTTTTGAGGTTTTGTGGGTTTTCCTAATATGAAGAGAGAGATATTAATAAGAATTAGCGGAGATATCTCGGACGAACATAAGGGTTCGGAGACGAAAGGGAAGAGAGGGTGTAAACCCAAAAGATAGTTTCGGTGGAGTGGGGTTAAATTTTGTGGGACTCTTTAGTTTCGCAGTTTTTTTCTCCCCCTTTCTCATAATCCCCCTGTCGACGTGGACACCCTCACAGCGCTCAAAAAGGGACTGCTATTATATATATATAAAGAAGATAGGGTGTTAATATTTTCACCCCCTCATGAATCCAACTCACGCCCACAGAGGGTCTAGAACATAAGATAAACAATACAATACTATATGTAGCAGTTCAAAGTTTGAAAAATGTTAATTACAAAGAAAAAATCATACCTGATTCTAGTGTTGCTCCTCCTTCTCAGATATATAACACGGTGACAACTAAAAGTGCGTATCAATGTCCCAGATCCCTGATTAGTTCACATTGCAGATTAATTATAATCATCAGCCTAATGAAAACAAATTATAGAATATTGTAGAATATTGGCAATAGTTGAATTAGCAATATTATTGAAGCAAATTACAAAGTGATGATGAGATATCCAGCATACTCCTATAAAAACCAAAGAGACTTACTTCCCTGTTGGGTGCGACAATGGATCATAGCTTTTCCAAAAATATCCCTTTATATCCAGGATTAGGTGAACTTCTTGATTAAACCCGTCTAAAATGACATAAACCCCATTCATTGTGGCAAGGAAAGGTCGCCATCTTCCAAACAAATAGCCTAAACTATGTCGTTTTCTCCCACTGCAATGGTTTCCTGATTTATCATATAGAATGGTGTAGTTTGAACTACTTACATTCCTAAAGAAGCAACCTCTAGTACCATCATAGTTGTATACTTGTTGAGTACTTCCCAGCCCACTGGTCACCAAGTTTCCCTTTACCACTATAGAACCTTGTCCATTCTGCACATTCTTGAGTGCCCAGGGAGACATTCGCGATTGAAGTGTAACTGCCATTTCCTTGGTCCACATTCTCATTGTACAAATAAAAGGGGAGGTTTTGGAATAATCTAGCCTTGTAGATATGAGATGAGAGTTTGGAATCAATGCCGTAGTTAGAGTTAATTGTTTGACTCACAATTTGCAAACTTCCATTTTCCCCCATCCGCATAAAGTTTGTGAAACTGAATTCTTGGAAGGAATGTGTAACTACCTTTCCATGATATGACTCCACCCATCCACTTGAATAGATAGACCTACTTGCCTTAGTCAGGAAAGTCCCATCTAGACCACTAAAGTTTGAAACCAAAGACACTGCAGGAGTTGGACTCTTGTATTCGATCAAATTTCCCTTAGTTTCCACGCTCTTACTGCCCAACCATATATGCAAATTCGCGTCAATGTACCACACATCCAAAGCATTTGTAACACCAAATCCAAACTTATGTTCCATTCCATCCAAAATTCTCCCCATAAAAGGAGTAACTTCAATGTCATAAGAAGGAAGATCAAATTAAGGATTAACCCCTCCGGTATAGATCACAGTAAAAGGATAAACAGCACCAACTGCCTTACCATCAAGACTGCCACAGAATCAGATAGACCTACTGATTATTCCCTTCAACTATAAATTCACGTTTAAAATAAAAATAAATCATCAATGTACGTCAAACCCAAAACAATAACATATGCTTGGGATTTTGACAACCGTAAAAATAGTAGTTTTACCTACGAAATAAAGCGATTAAACTTACAAACGCAAGTAAAACTAAAACTATTTACGAGCCTATATGTTTATCAAAGTTTCTACTCTCAATTCTATCGAAATAGAGTGGAGTAACAAGTTCGTCCCACTCCTAGTTCTCTAGCATGTGATGTTTTCTAATCTAATTAATCGGTCTTAAGTCAATGAGAGCTTTACGAAGGGGAATTATACTACGATGCAATATGAAAAGCAATATGTTGAATGTCACTATGAAATATATGGAAATACTAATGTTCTTGAATCTAGATAAAGAATTAGAGGGGAATTGAATCCACCTCGAATCCAACTTAATCACCTAGAATAGACTGTTGTAATCCAATTCTTACGTTCTTACGGTAAGAATTGCTCGTTCTAATCCCTAATTAACATGGCATTTCTACCAATTATAACTACCATGTGAGATCGTCCACCGATTCTCATGGCGAAACACGACCTTCTAGAATGGAATAAACTCTACAACGCTTCTACACTATACAACTAAGTTTTCATCAAGGCTTCATCAACCCCTCTAATGGAGGTTTTAGCCTTGATTCATCAAACCATCATTTCCCATTGAAATTGAATACAACATATTACAAAGATTCTAACTTTATGAAATTTAACTAAACAATAATCGAAATCTAATTAATAACTAAGAATTGAATGATAACAAGAATTGAAATTAGATCTAATAAATTGTAAATGACAAAAATCGAAATTGACAAGAATAACTATTTTATTTATCTAATCAATAAAGAACAATGATTTAAAGTTTTAATCTAAAATAGGGAATGAAATTCTAAAACTGAGATATAAAACTAATTAATGGAGGCTACTAATCTAATTTCAAATCTAGGTCTAACTATCTACCATTAACAAAGAGCTAAGCTTTTGTTTTTATACATTTAGATCTAAAAATCGTGCATGGGCTTGGAGCCATGTTTTGGGCCAGAGAATCAGGCCCAAAACCCAATTCTTTCAGTCTAAAAAGGCCTCTTCAGCTACAGTTGGCTTCAACAGACTTTTCGTCCACTTCTGCTCCTCTGATTGGGTCAAGGCTTGGACCATTGGAAAGCTCTTTCCGAGCCGGTTGTTTTGACATAACATAGGCCCCATTCCAAGGTCTGAGTCCAAAGATACGGCCTTCGGAAGTTCTGCTGACTTGTGTGCTGTTTCTGCCCGCGTCGACTTTTCAGCTTTTGACCGGGCTTTAGAAGGGCTTTATCTTCTTGAATCTTTGCCTTTAATCACGGAACTCTTTAGTAACCGACCCTTGCTCCTTTATCTCGCTAAAGTGGCACATTTCTACACATAATGGACTTTGAAGCCTGAAATGCATAAAAACACGTAATCAGTGTTAACTCTTAATTATTACTCACATAATTAGTCTAAAGTATGATTATTAAGGGGTTAAAACTACAGTTTTGGGCTCTTATCAAACCACCCCCAAACAGCATTTTGCTTGTCCTCAAGCAAAGATGAGAAATTAGAATAAGTGACCAAAAATGGAGTTCTATCTACTCTGCGTTTATTTGAGTCGCGATTGCATTGACCATATGCAACAAGGCCTTAAACCACTAGGAATTCCCTTGTGGACGAGTTATAGTCTCGTGAGAGTTTTCCAGTGAAGGTACTCACAAACTTCATCTATACTACAACGGCTAAGAAATAAAATTATTGTTTCCTTATTCATGTCTCAATTATCTATACATCTTACTAGCAATGAATACAGAATAATCATGTCGAAACCTAAGCTAATATATGCATAATAATCAATCATCTACGAATAAACATATATACAATGAGTAATGCTATGAAATGCAGTAACAGGTCGGTTTCTGAAACTTTGGAATAGCGTCCTTAAGTAGGTTCTCACATAAAAGTCAAGACAGCAATCACTCTGATTTTTCCACTCAAGTTCCGCTACTCTAGTGCGCAGTAGGCACACTTTACCTTACAATCTCAATGACACACAAGGAAGCCGGAGTCGATCAAACACATCTGCCACTTACTATCACACTAACCTATTCCTAATTGAGCTAGAGGTCTTTATTAGGTGTTTCGGGGATTAGGAGATGGTTTAAGAAGGAAGGAAATGGATATTCAAAAAGGGACAAGTCTGAGATAATAGAGTCTTCATATTATGTAACTAGAGAAAACCTTGTTATTTACTTTTGCTTCTACACTTTGTTTCCATCCTTAGCCATATTTTTTTTTTTTTTTTCTTTGGCTTTTGACTCCTTTTATTATATTTTTTGGAGTTTTTATTTTATTTCTATTTTTCTTTTTCTTTTCTTTGGATGGAAACTTCTTTTCTTTATTTTCTGAAGCAATTAACTAACTTTTGTTTACACAGGTTTTTCTCTTCTTCTTTCTTCCTCATTCTATTCTCAGACTTATCTAAATTGGGTAGGTTGAATTTTTTATTTTGTTTTGTTTTGTTTTGTAAAAGGGTAAAGGATTTGTGGTTTATGAAAGGCTAAAGAAAGGCTCAGAGGGGCGACTAGCGGAAAATAATTCATAGGTTTGAATTTCTGGCTATATCGATCCAAAGAGGGCCTAAATTCTCGCTTAGGATATGGTTTAGTGATCAAGCAAGTGGACGTGTGATTTCTCTATCCGGATTTTACTTCTCCCTTGTGTCATTTTCTCAAATGTTTCACTCTTATAAGGCTTTAGGCTATATTCTCACAGGATTTGTAGAATAAGTACTCTAACCTAGATTTTAGAAACTTACTGCCAAACAATCATAGATACTCATGTCATATATTTATAGATAGATGCAAAGATTATTACCTACATATTAACCTAAGTTTCTAAAAACTATTCTAATGCAAAAGCTACGTGAGACTTCTAGATTATTAAGAGCGTAGAGAAAGAAACAATACCAATATTCCTAAGTGTATAGCATAAACTTTTTATTTTTATTTTTATTATTTTTAAGACAAATAATACGTAATATACAACCTAATATGTGCTTAACATTTACATCGTGTTTCTATACCACCCCCAAACAATTTGGGAGAAGGGGGTTCATGAAATAATTCAATAGCACAATTAAATTATGTAACTAACTAATTTTTATAATTTTTAACATTTTATAAATAAAAGTGCGTAATTTACTTCCTAAAAGTGTCTAATTTTTGCAAAGGTTTCTATCCCACCCCCAAACAATCGAACGCTTTGTCCTCAAAGTGTAAAGAGATAAGGAAAGAATTTATCATAGAAACGTGGCAAAAATTTGCGACTGTAATGTAAATATTGTAAAGATGAAATGATAATATGAAGCACAATTAAACCTGGTGCGTGCACTAACTAACACAAACTCTACTGGAGTAAACATGACAGGCTTAGGGTGGCAACATGATTTGAAATGAATACCAAAATACGCCACCCCCAAACAAAATTGGAAAACTCTTTTTAAGTTTGAAAATTTTGTTTGGCCTATACTTCAGAAAGTTGGTATTGTATGAAAACTTGGGTCTTTTAAAGTCAGATTCCCTAGACTTATCTAAACATATGTATGAATATGCAGTTTATCATATATCAACAACCGAAATAGTTGTGGATCGTTCCATAAATAAATATCACAGAAAACATATCCAAACACAATCAAGCACCAAATTTTCCTACGACGCAGCCTAGTGGAATGAAAGTGAAGTCGGATAGACCTATAACATAACCGAGCATGCACCTTATGTTTCATCTTTGAACGAGAGGGTGTCCTAGTGAATAAGTGTGGAAAAGTGAATGGTTGTGGAAGATATGGTGGATTAGGATAAGTTTTAGAGAAAAAGCATGGAAAAAATGAGGATGGGGGTTTAGCACAAAACTCATTCATGGTGTAGTTAGGGACTGTCTCAAGTCTGAAAATGAAGGTGTCAAGTGGTTTATCCTTGGGAAGTATTTGTTTACTAGGTGAATTTAAAAAATCATGAAGCATAGGAGAAACTAAAGGATCGAGTGCAAACTCGAGGTTCCTTTGAAAAGGTGGAGGGTGGGGAATATTGGTGATGGAAGGTGAATGATTCTCAGCTAGAGCTCTCAAGTCATATCATCAGAAATCTTGATATATGCAAGACATTCCTCAATAGGTGTGTCAAAAGGATCACTACGATAGAGATTGAAAAATTCATCTTCCGTCATAGCATCAAGGGATGAATGGTTGTTGGCAAAGGGGGACTCGCGAAGTGGTAAAGAAGCGGTGCAAAAGAGTTGCAGGAATTCTTCTTTGATTTCGTCTACTACCAGGGAGTCATTGTTAAAGTCGGAATTTCCGAAGGAAAAGAATTTGTTAATCTGTTTCTCCGGAAACATGTTTTTGAAGTAATCTTGAGCTAAGCTCTCGATCATGCTAACCTCGCCATTTGTAGATGAATCGATATCTTGTGTCCTCGTTTTGAAAACATTTACCTCAACGAGAAAGATGGCCAAAGGACAAGGACATCGAACCATCGCTGGCAGTTTATGAGCGTTGGCGAGCCAAGAAGGGACGCCCTAAAATGATACGTACAGAGTCGTTAGTGACTTCTGTGTCGAGGATAATGAAGTCGGCTTGGTAGTAAAAATTTTGGACTTTAACCAGCACGTTTTCAACCACACCCTTAGGATACTTAATAGACCGATCAGCTAATTGTAATGTCATTTTAGTAGGTTGCATCTCCTCTAGACCTATTTGTTTATACAAATAAAACGGGAGTAAGTTAACACTAGCCCCCAGGTCTAGTAGCGCGGTCGTTGTGTGAGAATCTCCTAAGGTACATTGTACAGTAGGACAACCAGGGTCCTTGTACTTAACAATTCCATTATTTTCGGATAAAGTTGGGAACTGTTCAGTTAGAAAGGCGTCTTTAGGTATGTTGGTCTTACGCCTAGTAGTGCACAACTCCTTAAGAAACTTAGCGTGGTTAGGTAGCTTTTTTATAGCTTCGAGAAAAGGAAGGTTTATCGTTAGATTTTTGAAAATGTTCCTAATCTCCTCAAAGTTAGTATCACTGGTTTGCATGGCTAATTTCTGAGGGAACGGTGGTTTCGCTCTATATTTAGCATATGGCTCGACTTGATGTGTAACCTTGGCTTTCTGTTTCTTAGGTTGTGGTTTAACTGGTACCTCTATAGTGGTAGGTTCTTCAGTTTCTATTTCGGTATCTAGTTCGATATCCAGTGTAGGGAGTATTGATGGGGTAACTATAGGCATAGTTACTTTGTTATCAACCACTCTTCCAGAACGGAGAGTGGTGATGGCATTTAGCTCACCTACGGTTGTAGTTTCCATACTAGTATTACCCGTTTACTCCAAAGGTGTGTTTTTGTTCTAGGGTTGGGTATCGTTTGGCCCGGAAACGCCTTTTGGTTGGGCTTTCTCTTGGGCTAACTATTGGTTTAAATTATTAACGGATTGTAGAATGTGTTGGTTAGATTGAGCCATGGTTTAGAAAAGTTGTTGGCTCACTTGTATGAAGGTGTCAAGACGATCCGGTTGTGTGGGTGTAGTAGTCACGGGTGGTGTGGACCGAACTATCTCGCGTTGATTATTTATGGGCTGGATTGTGATAGTTATTATTTACCGGACGATACCTCTATTAGCATTATAATTATTATAACTACATTGACCTTGTGCTTGACTTTGTCGAGGTTGCGCTTTGGTTGTTATAATTATTATAATTACCCGATCCTCGTCCTTGTTGTGGTGGAGCTTGGTTATAAGCGCGGCGTTGGCCTAACATATTGATTATTGTACCTGTAGGTGTGACTTGTTGGTTATTTCTCCAACCGAAGTTGGGGTTTTGTCTCCAAGGGGTTAGGTTCACTATTAATGGAACAAGAATGTTCATAGGCTATAGGGACGGTGGGAGTCGGGATGCTCGGGACTCAATAGAAACTACATGGATTTGAATTTACATTCATTACGGGGATAGGCTTTTTGTTGTACGTAAATGGCCTCTACCTTTTTGTGAGGGATTCAATTAGAGTTTTAAGCTCAGGATCTGATTTAACCTCACACATACTTGGTAGCCTTAACTGTTGAAGAAGAACCAGCGGAGCGAGTAATCGTCACTACCCCCAATTATTATTACGCTTTAGTCCGATCTTCCAAAATTTATATGCCTCGAGGCTCCTTTACTTAGGAAACTACCCCATTCATTATGTCTAGGACTTCTTTATGGTGGTGTAGAAGTCCTTTGAAAAGGCACGAACTAACGTGTCTTTTGCTAGGTGATGGTGTGGACACTCTATAAGGAGATCGGTGAAACGATTCCAAGCCTCGAAAATGATTCATGAGGATTCCGTCGAAAAGAAGTGAATCTTGGAAAGCATTTCATCCATCTTTAGGGGTGGGTAAAAATGTTCCATAAACAGTGAACAAGTTTGGCCCACGAGTCATTGAGAATTAGCGCTTTGGGCAGTTAACCAAGACGCCTTTATCAACTAAAGTGAAAGGGAATACCCTCAATTTAATTTGTTCCGCACCAACCGTAGGATGGTGGAATGTTGTAAGGACTTGTTCAATCCTACGCATGTGCTGATAAGGTTTTTCATGGTCTAAACCATGAAAAACGGGTAACAAATTAAATATATTTGGGGGGATGCGGAAATCCCCCACTGGGTCTGCTAGAACGATGCAAGATTTAGGGCTATCGCTCAAGGCTTTATAAAAGTCAGAGAGAGGAGTCTCTCTTTCTTCATCCATAATATCAGGTGGTGTATGTGAAATAGTAGCTAGAGGTGTAGTGGATGGTAAACTAGATAGACTTGTTTGTGGACGTTGCCGTGTAATTACGTTAGTTGTTTTTCTTCGACCAGACCTTAATCTCATGCAAGACTAAGTCGAAATTAACTAAACATGCAACACTCCAAACAATTCTGATATACTAGTAGAAACCTTTAACTGGAGATGCGAGGTATGGAAGAAAAGAATACCTGATAGCGTCCTTGCTTCGCTTATGAATAGCGTCTTGTTTACGCGTGTTCAGTGTAAATAACAAGTTAGAACACTGAAAAACTTAAAAATCGAAGTTCGTAACAAACCTGTAGAAATCCGGAAAATTTTGCTTAGAGCAGCGAGTCTTTCGCATAGATAGCGCGATCGCGCCGTGTTCCAAGATAACTTAGCGGCTGGCTCTGTATATGGCACGGTCCGCTCGTGTTCCGATAACAAGCGTGGGTCGCTTCTGGTATGGCGTCGGTCGTGTTCCAATAACTTAGCTGGTCGCTCGATATGGGCGTCGCTCCGCTTAATTTTTCGCGGAACTTTTCAATCTTTCAAAGCGAACAACCACAGTATGAATCAAACAAGGGTGGGTGGGTGAAATGGGACTTAAAAATGACTAATTATTCTATGAAAACAATGCTAAAGTGAAACTAAGATGGCAGCGGCGCCATTTGATAACCGTAAAAATAGTAGTTTTACCTACGAAATAAAGCGATTAAACTTACAAACGCAAATAAAACTAAAACTATTTACGAGCCTATATGTTTATCAAAGTTTTTACTCTCAATTCTATCGAAATAGAGTGGAGTAACAAGTTCGTTCCACTCCTACTTCTCTAGCATGTGATGTTTTCTAATCTAATTAATCGGTCTTTAAGTCAATGAGAGCTTTACGAAGGGGAATTATACTACTATGCAATATGAAAAGCAATATGTTGAATGTCACTACGAAATATATGGAAATACTAATGTTCTTGAATCTAGATAAAGAATTAGAGGGGAATTGAATCCACCTCGAATCCAACTTAATCACCTAGAATAGACTGTTGTAATCTAATTCTTACGTTCTTACGGTAAGAATTGCTCGTTCTAATCCCTAATTAACATGGCATTTCTACCAATTATAACTAGCATGTGAGATCGTCCACCCATTCTCATGGCTTAAACGACCTTCTAGAATGGAATAGACTCTACAACGCTTCTACACTATACAACTAAGTTTTCATCAAGGCTTCATCAACCCTTCTAATGGAGGTTTTAGCCTTGATTCATCAAACCATCATTTCCCATTGAAATTGAATACAACATATTACAAAGATTCTGACTTTATGAAATTTAATTAAACAATAATCGAAATCTAATTAATAACTAAGAATTGAATGATAACAAGAATTGAAATTAGATCTAATAAATTGTAAATGACAAAAATCGAAATTGACAAGAATAACTATTTTATTTATCTAATCAATAAAGAACAATGATTTAAAGTTTTAATCTAAAGCGGGGAATGAAATTCTAAAACCGAGATCTAAAACTAATTAATGGAGGCTACTAATCTAATTTCTAATCTAGGTCTAACTATCTACCATTAACAAAGAGCTAAGCTTTTGTTTTATACATTCAGATCTAAAAATCGTGCATGGGCTTGGAGCCATGTTTTGGGCGAGAGAATCGGGCCCAAAACCCAATTCTTTCGATCCCTAAAAGGCCTCTTCAGCTGCAGTTGGCTTCAACAGACTTTTCGTCCACTTCTGCTCCCTCTGATTGGGTCAAGGCTTGGACCATTGGAAAGTTCTTTCTGAGCGGTCGTTTTGACATAAGGTAGGCCCCATTCGAGGTCCGAGTCCAAAAAATACGGCCTTCGAAAAGTTCGTTGACTTGTGTCTTTACATTTACGCGGCGTCGACTTTTCAGCTTTTGACCGGGCTTTAGAAGGGCTTTATCTTCTTGAATCCTGGCCTTTAATCATGGAACTCCTTAGTAACCGACCCTTGCTCCTTTATCTCGCTAAAGTGGTACATTTCTGCACATAATGGACTTTTAAGCCTGAAATGCATAAAAACACGTAATCAGTGTTAACTCTTAATTATTACTCACATAATTGGTCTAAAAGTATGATTATTAAGGGGTTAAAACTACAGTTTTGGGCTCTTATCAGATTTCAATCCATCCATAAGCGTCAACAGTTGAGAAACAAACCTCCTTTCAACTTCTCCATTTGTCTTCTCTCTTTTGGACGGGGAAGAAATTTTTTTTTGGGAAGAAAGGTTTTTTTTGGCTACCGGATCGGTTTTTTTTTTAGTTTAAGGGTTTAAGTTTTTGAGGTCAGCGATGAAATTTGATTTTTCTCTCCTGATTTCTCCTAATCTCCCTGTCGACATGGACACCTTTAGAATGCCCGAAAAGGGACTGTTATTTTATATATATATATATATATATATATATATATAAAGATGTCAGTTATCCTGCATTTTCTTCGACTAAATGCTTCGACTATTACCTATGCTCTGATTCTGGTTGGAATAAAAATGTCAGTTTCAACTTTGAATGAGACGTCTAACCACTGATCTCAACAATGTCAAAGATACACACGGGAAATTCTGAACCATTTTCTGTGGAAGATTTCTTTTTCACCAAGTTTTTTGTGGAAAACGATTATTGGAGCAGTGTTCTAAAAAACACTAGGCGGTTAGTCAGGTGGTGGGGGAATGCCTAGACCTTCTAGATGGGCTAGGTGCTAGGTAGTTTTATTTAATTAATTAAATATTTAAATATATATGTAATAGTGTAAATATGTATGCATATGAAAAATAAAGAAATGAAACTTTATAGATTTGCTTAAAAGAATTTTGTGCATTTTTTTTTTTTTTTTTGTTTGATAAGCCTGTTTTAAATGAGATCAGTAACTCTTTGATGCTGGCGGGATTCGAGCCCCAGACCTCTGGTATCATCACCCAAAGGTTTTACCGACTTTGCTAGTCGGCACCTGCAGTTTTTTTGGTCAATTGCTCCTCATGACTTAGCAAAATGGGCCAGTGTTGCTCTACCTAGTGTTGCTCATACTATAATTGTAGTCCATTATTACTTTAATATATATGGTATGTTTAATTGTTTACAGCGAAAAAAAATTTACATGTGCGATCCATTATAATGCCCGGTCGGTTCAGGGAGATTTGAAAAGGAAAAAAAAAAGAAAAAAAGAAGAGCTTGTTGGTGCTTGGTAGAAAGGAAGAAGAATAAAAAGAAAAAATAAGCAGAAGTAGTAAGTACTTTATGGTGGAAGTTGTTGTTGAAGTGCTAAACGAAGTTGGAGAGTGGAGACGAGCTGCTGGTCGAAGTTGCTGGCTTCTTGCTGAACTAATTAAAGTTGTTCATTTTTTTTTTGCCGGATACAGTTGTTGTTCTTGAATCTTGTTCGCCCTATTATCTCAAAGCTTGCTTGTGCTCAACTGCGTAAGTCTTTGTACTCATGGATTTCGTGCTTTCTTAGGTTTTTTCTTCTTTTTTTACAAAAAAAATATATGGGCCCGACTAGACCGATTAGCCCGTTTAGTCCACCTGGACCCCCTAGACTGCTTATTCGGACTGCCTAGCCCTGCCTAGTCAGCCACCGATTTGTCCAATGATTATAGCCTAGGTGAGTCGTCTAGGCGGGCGCCTAGCCTGATTTTTAGAACACTGCATTGGAGTAATGGAGTATGAACACACGACTATCTTGGAAAAGCCTAGTTAATAAGAGGGCCAAACGATAATGAAGAAGTTAAAATGTAACCTATTCACACTATAAGGCTAAGTCCAATGGTGCGTCATCCCACCAAATATGGCGAAAATCGTGATCCAATGGTGCGTCAAAACACCAACTCGTTAACGATATCACTATTAATTTACCTATACATAGCGCAAGTTTTAGCTGAATGACATATAGTCTACATGCCACTCTAAAAGGCGGGTAGAATATATTTTGTTGGTACGCCACGTACTATAAATGACAGGTAGAAAGTGTTGGCATACCACTAGGAGTCGTGTTTGGTAATACTTGCTTGATTTGGGCTACATGTCATTGGGAGAGGTGGCTAGAAATTTGAATATTTTCTTCACTCCTTTGGCACTGGCGGATAGTTTAGAAACCATTGGGCGCGACTTACACCATCTCACTAACACTATCCCTGTGATATTGTGTTATAGTATGTGTAGATGTTTGTTAGTTTACTAGAGAACGACCTGATGATTTGTGTGATAGGGAACGGTTGCACTCTTCTTGGGATAAGAGTTGCCTACGTATCAAGTTTCTTGGGGTAAACTTAAATCAAGCCTTACGTAGTTCATCTCTCTCTACTTATAGATGTTTGAGATGACCTTCCTTATTTGCTCCAAGCCGTTAGGAAGTGTAGATCTACCTTGTGTGCTATCTTGATGATTCGCCATTATTCTGATGTTACAAAGTAAATGACTCCTTGATTGTATTGACTGAGCTCCAGGATTGCGCTAGATGATTTGCTTCCATATATGGTTGTAACTGATGTTGGGACGACCTGGGTTTGGAACGTTTGGTACGTTCTGATGGATTGGTATGAGCTGATGGAGTACGACCTGGTGTGTGGACACGTGTACTGTAGTGTACTTACAGTGGGATAGCGCACAAAACTATTGGACTTAGCCAAAGACATGCTAGAGTTGAGAACCCACACCCAGTAAGGAGATCTGGATTTTGGGCTATTTTAAGTCTTAACTAGGATAGGGTTTTGTTCCCCTTCATTCATATTACTAAGAGCATCTTTAATTGTGAGACCAATTGAAGACCAAATACTAAATTCTTAAAAATTTGGTAAAAACCATTTTTAGTGATGAGACCAAATAAAAACAAATACCAAATCGGTTCCCATTTGGTATTTGGTTTGATGTTGTATCAAACGTATGATGCGGTGTTCAATAAGCCACACAATTTTTCAAAAACTGCGTGGGCCAATGGGCTGTTCTAGGCTTCTTTGGTGCGGTTTTCAGAAAGCAGCGTCGGCTTCAAAACAACGTGGGCTTTGTGCTAAACTAAACGGGCTTTCTGGTGTAGTGTTTAGAAAGTTTTGTTGGCTATTCTGGCATGGTTTATCCAAAGTACCTTAGTTTAGTGTCGAATATTTGATGTCTGGGCTAAAGATGTTTGATTTGGTCCAAAAATTTGGTGTTTTTAGGTTTCACCATTAAAAATTTGTTATTTGATGGGCTAAGAGCATCTTTAGGTGAGACACTATCCTAGCATCAAACACCAAATTTTTAATAATTTGGCTTTTTTTAATCTTCAGGAGAGACACATGTTGATGAAAACACCAAAAAAACACCAAAGCAAACACCAAATCGGCCAAAATTTGGTGTTTGCTTTGGTGCTGTATCAAATCTCTCTCGCAATTTTGGATAAACCGTGTAGTTTTACGAACACCACATGGGTTTTGGTGTTAGTTAGGGCCTCTGCCTCATAGTGTTTCGAACACCAAATTTTAATGTGTCGCGGTTTACCGAAAACCGTGTGGGCTTGAGCTTGGTCTCTTACGCGGTTTTACGAAAGCCGTGCGTAGTTTGGTGTCGAATATTTAATGTTTCTCTTGAAGTTGGTTGCTGTTTTTTTTGTTTGGTTCAAATATTTGGGGTTTTCTTGGTTTCTCTCCTAAAAAATGCTCTAAGACAATAAACCAAATACCAAACATCTTTTCTTTCACTAGGCCTGCTATATTTTCTTCGCTTCAACGAAAATACATTGGTAACTCTAACATGTAAATGGTTTTGGTGGAAAGTTGATTGGGTGTTGGAAATAGTAATATCGAAGTATAGAGCCTTGAACTAAATTAGATCCCGCTCCCCGCCACACACTGCATCCCTACGTACAAAACCTTCATGATTATATATATAGGCATACAGTGGTATCCTTTTATAGTTGCTTGCTTGCGCAGATATTCCTAGCTACTATTTTAGCCCAAATATGCTGTTAGCATATGTGCTCTATTAGAAATGACCGACGATAGAACAGACTTGTTACAGCATAAATTGGCGGTATGGTCCAAATTAACCATGTAGTCTGACATATTGGACATACGAAAATCGTATGCTCATTGAAATAGTATGCTCTAGAGGCTGTTAGCATATTTCCAAAGGCGCGGATTAGGCTGTCCTTAAGGAAAGATTTCGCCCCTTCCAATGGTGCAGAAAGGCAACAGTGGCGTCTTCCTCACAGGATTCAATGGTTAACAGTAGCCTGACTTTACACTAGAACAGACTACCCTCTAGAATAGCAATATAACTCTCTCTGGCGGCTGACAGGAAGAAGAGAAGAAGAAGAATAGGGATGAGGTTCTGTTTCTCTGATTCATGTGGGGTAGGGTGAAGGGCTGCTGGTATTCACGAGTTCTGTTTCTCTGGTATAGAATAGATGCCCTCTATGGACACACAACAGTGTTTATATAGAGGAGGTAGCTGGTTTCCAGATGTGAGAAGGACTGCTCAAAGTCGGTTTCACAAACTGATAAGGTAACATAAACCAACTCGTAATAGGACACCCACTGAAACTTGCTGCAAAAGCAAAACAAGTTTAGGCTTTTAGTTAGCCACTACCCACTAGACAGTAAGCCCAAGCCCGAGCCCGACACGACGCGACTCGGTGCAGTGCGGGCGCGCGCGCGTGCGTGTCTGGCTTTGGGTGAGTCCTCCCTCCTAACACAAAAGCATTTGTACCTTAAGGGCACGCCCTTACGGTAGAGGAATTCTTCATACACCTCACTTGCTAGTGGTGGTTAACCAATGTGGGACTAAACACAATGCACTAAAGTGGAGAGAACACACAAAGTTCTTCTCCTCCACTTTGCACACACACACAAGTATTTTGAAATACTCTTAGAGATTCCAACAATCTCCTACTATTTCAAAATACTAATAGTCCCCCACTATTTTGGAATAGGATATTACAAAAGAAATGGGTTAACGAAATGCCAGAGAAAATCGAAAAAACAATGCATAAGATATTGGTGCTTTGCGGGCTTGAACCAGTCATAGGGTAACATGTCTTATAATACGTGAAAGTGGTGGATTAAAAAATCTTTGAACCAACATTCCCTTGTAGTAAAATAGATCACATGCACCCACATTGCTCTTTCATTATATGCATGTTCTGCGGTGTTGCGCTTTTTGGCCCCTGCGCTGCCTATGTTCCATGAATGTTCTAGAGTACTTGCCTGAATGTTCATAAGAACCAACCCAGTTCTACATTCATGTAGGTGGATATCCATCAAGTGTACATTGCAGTTAAAATACACTATCTCATAAAAAAATGGACTATGGATTCCAATAAGAGTAAAATAACTCATCCTTTTCTCATTGCAATTCAAGTTATACAAAGTATACAAAAAATGTTATCTAGTCATAGGGTGGGACGTCTCAAAGAAAGACAATAGCATACCAGAGCGACGAAGTGACTTGTTTTTCCCTTTGAACCTACTTCATGGGATCTCCAATCACATAGGTTGGGTTGCCGTCAGTGTCGCCCTCTATCTAAGGCAAAAGTCTCATCCCCCTCGACGTTTCAACCACTTGTCTCCTGTTAAGCGGTTTTGTCAGAAGATCAGCCAAATTTAACTCTGACCTCACATAATCTAGAGCCACAACTCCAGATTCCAGCAGCTGCTTTATAGACTGAAGTCTCAGACGGATATGCCTGCTTTTCCCATTATACAATTTGCTCTTTGCCTTTGCTATTGCAGCCTGGCATTCATAATGCATAGGTACAGCTGGAGGTGGTTTTGTACCAATAGGAAGATGTGCCAAGAGGTTTCTAAGCTACTCAGCCTCAGCACTTGTTTTATCTAAAGCAATAAGCTCAGACTCCATGGTTGAACGAGCTATCAAGGTCTGCTTAGAAGATTTCCAAGCGACTACACCTCCACCAAGAGTGAAAATATAACCACTAGTGGACTTGATATCATGAGAATCAGATATCCAGTTTGCATCACAATAACCCTCTATCACAGGTGGAGTTCGTTTAAAACGTATGCCCTAATTCATTGTTCCTCTCAAGTACTTGGCTAGTCTCTCTAACACACTCCAATGTTCTTTGCTAGGACAATGAGTGTATCTACTCAACCTGCTAACTGGATAAGCAATGTCAAGTCTAGTGCAATTCATCAAGTACATGAGACTACCAATAATTTGGGTATATCTAGACTGAAAGACACTATGTTGATCATTTTTCTGAAGTTCACTAGTTGCCTCATAAGGTGTTGACACAGGCTTACTATCATAAAAGTTAAACTTCTTCAAAAACTTCTCAACATAATGCTCTTGTGAAAGCGTATAGCCATCACTATTTCTGATAATTTTGATTCCAAGAATCACATCAGCTTCTCTCAAATCCTTCATTTCAAATTGGGAGGATAAGAACATCTTAGTGTTTCTCACAACATCAAGGCTAGGACTCATGATTAACATGTCATCCATATATAGACAGACAATCACATATGTATTCACATCAAAAGATTTAAAGTAAATACATTTATCAGCATCATTTATGTGATATCCATTAGACATCATGACACTGTCAAACTTTTCATGCCATTGTTTTGGCGCTTGTTTCAACCCATATAAAGACTTAACCAATTTGCATACTTTTTGCTCATTCCCTGGTACTATAGTACCCTCAGGCTGCATCATATATATTTCTTCGTCAAGATCACCATTCAAAAATGCAGTTTTTACATCCATTTGATGAATAAATAAATTATGAATAGCAGCTAGAGCCATTAGAACTCTTATAGAAGAAATCCTAGTTATAGGAGCATAAGTATCAAAATAGTCAATACCTTTTTTCTGGGAGAATCCCTTGACTACTAGTCTAGCCTTGCATTTTTCAATGGAACCATCTAGCTTTAGTTTCTTTTTTAAGATCCACTTGTAACATATAGGTTTCGCCCTAGGAGGTAGATCAACTATCTCCCATGTGTGATTAGCTATAATCGAATCTAGTTCTGAGTTTATAGCATCCTTCCAGAAAGGTGCATCTCGAGAACTGATTGCCTCATTATACGTCATAGGATCATCATCAAAAAGAAACGTGTAAAAGTCATCACCAAAATTGGTGGATTTTCTATCTCTTTTACTATTCCGAATTTCTTGTTCAGAAATTTCAGGCCCTTTTGATTGTTGTTCACTAGGAGCAACCAACCTCTCAATGACAATTTTCAAAGGAAACAAATTCTCAAAGAAATCAGCATTTTTACTCTCTATAATAGTGTTAGCATCGACAAGGTTATTATCAGATTTTACTACTAAAAATCTATATGCAGCACTATTATGAGCATAACCAATGAACATACAATCAACAGTTCTAGGTCCCAATTTTCTCTTTTTAGGTTCGTTCACAAGAACCTTAGCAAACACCCCCACATTTTGAAGTATTTCAGGTTAGGTACATGACCTTTCCATAATTCATATGGTGCCTTATTCCCTGTTTTCTTGTTGGGTATCCTATTCTGTATATGGCAAGCAGATAGGATTGCTTTCCCCACAAGTTCGGGGAAGCTCGAACTTACAAGCATAGCATTCATCATCTCTTTTAATGTTACGTTTTTCCGTTCGACTACTCCATTTGACTCAGGAGAGTATGGTGGAGTAGTCTCATGAATAATGTCATTCTTGTCACAAAATTCCTGGAAGGGGTTAGACTCAGATTCTCCACCCCTATCAGACCGAAGTCTTTTAATCTTACAGTTAAGCTGGTTTTCAACTTCAGCTTTGTACTTGAGAAACATCTCACCTGCCTCATGCTTGTTTCTAAGTAAATATACCATGGTGTACATAGAGAAGTAATCTATGAATGTAATATAATAAAACTTCCCCCCTCTAGACATGGTACTTCTGAATTCACCCAAATCCGAGTATGAATAAGAGTTAGCAATCCAGTTTTATCTCTAGAAACAGTTCTGCAAGGTTTCTTTGTGGCTTTAGTCTCAACACATATCTCACATTTATCATTAGAAAAATCAGAAATATCAGACAATAAACCATATGCTTTCATTCTTTTCATATACTGAACATTCACATGTCCTAGTCTACCATGTCATATATTTAAAGAGTCAAGCAAGTAAACAGAAGCAGATTCATTCTTATTAATAATAATGTTGTCAAGTACATTCAACATGAAAAGACCACTGTTATTACAATAACATTTCCCAACAAAACCCTCATTCTTCGTCCGTCGAGCTTAACTTGTCACTCTCAAAAGTCACCTTGGCCTTGACTTTTCCCGATGGACACAAAAATCAGATTCGGCGAATCTCGGGAACATGCATTACATTACTAAGTGAAAGGGTTTTCCCGAAGTTAACCAGAAGAATCTTGCATGTTCCCTCAACAGGAACAGACCTTGATTCACCCATATAGACCTTTTCATCTTTCACTAGTATGTAGTCTGAGAAGGCTTCAACATCACCACAGACATGGCGGGTGGCACCAGAACCTAGTACCTAGTTCTTCTTCCCAGTGGCCATGAACACTTCTGACACCACAACAGCAATAATATCATCTCCCTCAACTATATTAGCATTGGGAGGATCATCAATGATGTCCAGGTTTACCACAAACATAACAATTTCCATTGCCATTACCACTCCTTTTAAAAGAAGTGCCTTTGACCTTGAAATTCTTATTTTTGTTGTACTTCTGCTTTTTAGAGGTTTTGTTAGATTTGCTGGGATTGTCTTCAATGATATTGGCTTTAGAATGGAATTCCTTAGACAACACATCATCCCGAGTCTTGTTCTTTTCCTCTATGTGGATGTGAATGATCACATCCTCAAGAGTCATCTGCTTGCGGTTATGCTTCATACTATTTTTATAGTGTTTCCAAGACTCGGGGAGTTTCTTAATCAAACATCCAGCAACAAAGGTTTCGGGTAAATTAATACCCTCAGTTTTCAAATCAGTAATCAGCACATGATAATAATGGATTTGAGACGTTACATCTCTATCTACTCTCATCTGACACTTTAGAAAAGTCCCAATAACATATTTCTGAGTACCAGCATCCTCTATTATGTATTTTTTGTTCAAACTCTCCCATATATCATGTGCATTCTTATTTGAACAATAAATATCAAAAATTTCATTGGACAAGGTACTCAAAATAGCATGATGACATACCTTATTCTCATTGAGCCAAGCAGCTTGATTTCTTTCGAAATCATTGGAACCCTCCACGGGTGATGTATCAGTGAGATACTTTGCATAGTTGAGTACATCTAGGACTGTGAATACCCTTTCTCTCCATCGCTTAAAGTGTGAACCGTTGAAGGATTCAATCTTTGATACATTGGGTAAGTTGCGAGCATTCAATAGAGGTGCAGCATCTCTCATAATCAAAGTAACTTCCATGACTCCAGAATTGGTTTCTTTGATCGGCGTGGTGTCAACAGGTGTAGACATCTTGTTCTTTCCTTAAGATTGTTGTATGCGGATAAATAAAACAATAAGAGAGACAAGGACAAAATAAAAGGTAATAACCAAGGCGCGGATTAGGTTGTCCTTAAGGAAAGATTTCGCCCCTTCCAATGGTGCAGAAAGGCAACAGTGGCATCTTCTTCATAGGATTCAATGGTTAACAGCAGCCTGACTTTGCACTAGAACAGACTACCCTCTAGAACAGCAATATAACTCTCTCTGGTGGCTAACAGGAAGAAGAGAAGAAGAAGAATAGGGATGAGGTTCTATTTCTCTGATTCGTGTGGGGTAGGGTGAAGGGCTGCTGGTATTCACGAGTTCTATTTCTCTGGTATGGAATAGATGCCCTCTATGGACGCACAACAGTGTTTATATAGAGGTAACCGGTTTCCAGATGTGAGAAGGACTGCTCAAAGTCGGTTTCACAAGCTGATAAGGTAACAGAAACCAACTCATAATAGGACACCCACCGAAACTTGCTGCAAAAGAAAAACAAGTTTAGGCTTTTAGTTACCCACTACCTACTAGACAGTAAGCCCAAGCCCGAACCCGACCTGACACGACGCGACTCGGCTCGGTTCGGTGCAGGCGCGCGCGAGCGTGTGTGACTTGGGGTAAGTCCTCCTCCTAACACAAAAGCATTTGTACCCTAAGGGCACGCCCTTATGGTAGAGGAATTCCTCGTATACCTCACTTGCTAGTGGTGGTTAACCAATGTGGGACTAAACACAATGCACTAAAGTGGAGAGAACACACAAAGTTCATCTCCTCCACTTTGCACACACACACAAGTATTTTGAAATACTCTTAGAGATTCCAACATATACGACATAGCATGTGGAAAAGAGTTGAAGATTTTCCTCTTGACAATTGTTTTCCTATGGACGTTGTCAGTAATTGGATCCTATTTCACCACGATGAATCTTCTATATCACATGCTGCCTTGCCACGCCATATCTCACCCTTGTATATCTTTCTCTACTTAGGGGGTGTTTGTTTTTCCTACTTATAAGTGCTAGACCACTTATAAGCACTTGTAAGTGGTGGACCACTTGTTTTTACCTATTTGTTTTTTCCCACTTATAAGTAGCCAATGGTCAAAAAAACTTATAAGTAGTGCCGAAAGTTGTAAGAGAGAAAATCCTACTTACGCTAACTTATAAGTTGGGATTAGACATAAAATTACATAACTACCCATGGACACATATAAAATTACATAACTAACCAAATAGCAAATGAGTTGATGCAAATGAGAATAAGTTAATGTCTTTCCAATAGCACTTCTTGATTATCATAATAAACAGTATGTCTATTATGGATTGTTTAATGCGTGGTCTATATGAATTTATTTCTACTTCCATTAAATTGATTTCTTATATGATCGTCATTAACTTCGACAAGAGAATACATGTGTTATTAAAATATGGGTAAAATTGTAATGTCGACACTTATAAGTGCTTGAAAAAACAAACACCCCTACCACTTATAAGTACTTATAAGTAGCAAAAAACAAACAGGTTTTAGGACCTACTTATAAGTAGCACTTATAAGTGTTTGGCACTTGTGTTTGGCACTTATAAGTAGCAAACACTTATAAGTAGGAAAAACAAACATCCCCTAAACATCCCCTTAGTTTTGTGTATGGAGCTTAGCCAACACTTATATGATATTTCTTGGATCTAGCTTTAAATTGTTGGTTGGACTCTTATCTAATCCAAACTCTTATCTAATCCGAATTTTTATCTAATCCAAATTCTTATCTAATCTAAATTTTTATCTAATCCAAATTTTTATCTAATCCGAATTCTTATCTAATCCAAACTCTTATCTAATCCGAATTCTTATCTAATCCAAACTCTTATCTAATCCAAATTTTTATCTAATTCAAATTCTTATCTAATCCGAATTCTTATCTAATTTGAAATTGGCATCCAGTTTTAGTCGCTAAAGTCTTTACTTTCGAATCCAATTCGTATTTACCTTCCTTTTCTTCCTATTATTATTAAACTAGCCCTACGTTTAATTTCAACAGTCTAATCCTAGTATCGCTATTCCGCTGGCACGCGTTGTCGAAATCAACTTTCGTATTGTTACGTAATGCGTTCGGTACAGTTTTCGGCAATCAATTTCTTTTGAAATTTTTTGTGCATCTTTTATTATTTTTTTTTTCTATGCATTTTTCAGCCATTTTTTAACTACATTGCATCCCGTATACGTTAGTTTGATATTATTTCGTTTCCAATAATTCACGAATTTTTTCCGATTGTCCATTTTCCTATCGTTTACGTTCACACGACACTTAATTATACATTCCGCTTACTCTTTTCTTATTCCATTTTTTTCTTGATTTTTCTTCTCTTCTTTGTCATATGAACTTTGTTCGCATGCCAAAAATGGGGCAGTGTTTCGACCCCCACCTACGTGGCAAACATCCATTGGTAGGAGTCTCCACTTTATTCGTTTAATCGACAGGGCTAAAGCCCAATTTACAATACCATGGATCAATGTACAGGCCCATTAACTCATGTGTCTAAGGCTGAACCTTAGCCACATGGCTTGCCACTGATGTACATTAATTTATGTCCAGATTTGTTTCTTATCAAAGAGAAACAATTATCAGTTGAGAATTATATTCAATCACAGTTACTTAAGATACAAGAATACTTGATCTACAAGGACACTCTACTCTACCTATATAAATACAAAACTATTTATCATAAAAAACTACGTTCTTAAGACTTAATCTCATCGATAATGTGGGTACGTAGGCAACCGAAAGGTACAGTCTCATCATTTACTCAATCACCATCACTTTCTCACTATTTTTCTACGTTATTCACCTCTTTCGTTATCACTTAGTATTTTGATCATATTTGGTCAAAACATAATTGGTGTTTCGACCCCCACCTACGTGGCAAACATCCATTGGTAGGAGTTTCCACTTTATTCGTTTAATCGATAGGGCTAAAGCCCAATTTGCAATACCATGGATCAATGTACAGGCCCATTAACTCATGTGTCTAAGGCTGAACCTTAGCCACATGACTTGCCACTGATGTACGTTAATTTATGTCCAGATTCGTTTCTTATCAAAGAGATAATTATCAGTTGAAAATTATATTCAATCACAGTTACTTAAGATACAAGAATACTTGATCTACAAGCAGGACACTCTACTCTACCTATATAAATACAAAACTATTTATCAGAAAGAACTACGTTATTGAGACTTGATCTCATCGATAATGTGAGTATGTAGGCAACCGAAAGATACAGTCTCATCATTCACTCAATCTCACCATCACTTTTCTCACTATTTTTCTACGTTATTCACCTCTTTCGTCATCAGTTAGTGTTTTGATCATATTTGGTCGAAACATGTATGTTGGCTGTTTTCTTGGCTTTGGTTTTCACTATTTCAACCACCTCTATTTCCTCTACCTCTAGACCTTTGTGAAGACATTTTGTGATTTTGGTGACGAATAAAATAAGAAAGAAGAATATGAAGTGAATTGGTGAAAAATGAGTTAAACAAATATGCAATATATATAGGCCCAGTCCAACGGAACTAAATATAGCCGTTAATTCCAACGGTACAAAATCGAGCCGTTTGAATTTTTTATTAAAAAATAAGAAAAAAATGTTGGACGGCAAAACTTGTCCCGTCCCAATCTTGAACGGGATAACTTGTCCCGTGCGAGTCATTTCTATATTTTTGACAAATTTGGTTTAAGATTTGACAATTGTTAAAATGAAAACGATATTTTGACAGCGCGTTGGTGACGAAAATTACTAAATAAATTATCAACTGTCACATTGGAAATGGATTATAACAATGCGTTGATTGATGATGCTCTAATGATTTAATCTTCAACTATATATACTGATAACATCTTTTCAGTACTTCAGTTTTAACTTCTTCTCAATTCAAGGATATCAAAACCGAATAACAAGTCCAGATTCACTGCCCATCATTTTCTGTTGTCTGGATTTCTTATCCCATGGACTCCAACATGTATCAACAAGGACATTGACATACAGGGATAGCTAGTGCTTTGTCCTGTTTCTTTAGATAACAAATATCTACATGCATTCGAAAGGTGATGTTGCACTTTCTAGCATGGAGAGGTAGCAACCAGGGAGAAGAGCTGAGACGGATGACAAAGGTGTGGGTCAGGAAAGCATAGCTGGATAGGAACAACAGGATTTGAGGACGACTCTTTTGCCTGATCTTGTGGCCTCATCTTACAGTTGATTATTTTTCCTTCATAGCTCACTCCAATTATTGAATTACTTTATTCCTCTTATTAAAATAATTTTGGAGACACCCGATGTAGAGTATTTTGATGGAAGCACAACGTACCACACGTCATAAATTATACAAATTATTGGAGAAGCCTAAGTGCCTAACGTTTCCAGTAAATATATATAGGAAAGCCCTATAAAAGGTGACGCGGTGTGTTGTGCACTTGTGCTTGTGCAAATGAATATTATAACTATAAATTCAGGTCATCGGGTAATCAACTTATCAACATCTGATATGAAGTCCTTATTTTCAAACTGGGAAGGCGAGTAATTATTCCTAACATTATTTGACCGAGACATGATCAAATTAATTAAACTAAAAAATCCCCACTTGTAAAATTGCGTAAGAAGATTTGAAATTGAATATATAAAATTCTAAACTATCTCTTATTTGTTTCAGCTAGAAAGTATTGCTTCAAATTGAAGCAAAGGTATCTGCATGCGGAGTCATTCTATGCAATTTAGGCATTTGGATTTCCACCATTACAATATTTCCAATACAATTAATAACTTTGTTACCTCTACATAGGCGTCATATAGGACTATTTCCCCTTATAGTTATCTTTTTGGTGAGAAGCTATTAGGGGTTTCCCAATGCAAATGTGACTTTAAAATTTGGACGTAATATTTTATTCCGTCTGAATGTAAAAAGTAAAAATTATCGAAAAAAAATACGCCAGACGTGCGAAAGAACAAAAAAAACGAAAAAAGTTGCGGGATGGAACGAAAAATTTTAAAAAAAAAAAAAACAAAAAAAAAAACAAAAACAAAAACAAAAACAAAAAAAAGTGAGACGGAATAAAAAATTCCGTCTGAAGATCACAAGTCGGCAACTATTTCGGTAGCAAGTATTACCCTCATTATAACTTAATAAAAAACTACTATCATTGTTACCCTTGTAAGCAATTGTTTTTGGCTCATAAAAATAACAAATTGTTATTTCCCCTCAAAACTACTTGCATTGAAATTGTTCTTTTATATACGTATTGAACAACATTTAGTCCTTTTGGTCCATTACGGCCTTGATTTTGATAGATGTTCCTTGTACCTTGTTGAGTGGACCTAGCACTTGAGCCTCGACTTTGTTTTGCTTTCGGGGTCATGTGCATTGACTATATGATGGAACCATGTGTGGACCATAATTGGAGATCTTACTAGTACTTATTTACAAATTAAATCATTTGTTAAAAAAAAAATCCAATGTAAATAAAATATTTTATGCTAATTATAAAGTAGAATAGATGTGTGTTATGATAATATACTAATATGGGCTTATGAGATCAAATCTCAAAAAAAAAATTTTTTTTCCCCAATAAATAGATCAAATCTCAATTGACATGTGGTAAAAGACAATTTATACTTTTTGAGCTTAGTGGGACACATTTTTTTTTTCCATAAAAAGAATTAAATTTGATATGAAATTACCGTTTTACCCCTTATATATTTGCACCAAACACAGGAGTCCACCTGTTACGACACAATTGACAAAAAACTATATTTAAAAGAGCAAAATTACTATTTTATCCCTCAAAAAGTCAAAAAAAATATTTAAAAAAAAGGTCGGATCGTCTCCACCCGGGTGAAAAACTTTAGCTATTACACCTTACAAAATATTTGACATATGTCTCTTATTTAACACCTAGAGTAACAGTGTTACTTAAAACCAAAAAACAAAATCAATAAAAAATCACTACAAAAAAAGAAAGATTCGATGGAAAATGGAAACAAAAAATCTCCACCATTGTGTTTTCAAAAATGTTATCTCTTCTTCAACAATATTCTTATTATTACTTCAATGAAATTGCCAAATTTTCCATTGAAATAGAAAACCACACTTGGATTTGAATGAAAGTCGAAAATACAATCATAAATTATCACATAACTTCACAGCATTTGATTAATACTCAAGAAATAATGCAAAGAACTGATTAAAACTCAACTTGAAGTAAAAAAGATTAAATTATTCAAAATTATGATTAAAGCTCAAAACCCAATCATCAAATTACTAATTTGTAAATATCGAATTGATCCCGTAGAAAGAAATTTAATTAATTTTCAACCTAATATTGAAAATCAATATTAATCAAAAGTTATTGATGTTTATTACAATTAGTGTTTTGATGACTTGATTATAATTAAGTTATATATATTTTGATGTTTATTACAATTAATTTTTGTAATGATTTTTATTTTTGGTTTTAAGTAACACCGTTACTTTAGGTGTTAAATAAGGGGACACGTGTCAATAATATTTTGTAAGGTGTAATAGCTAATATTTCCACCTGGGTGGAGAAGATCCTGCCTCTTTAAAATATAAAAAATTGTTAAATAACTATTTTGCCTATATGGGCTTTATATATATATATACGGTTTGTCTAGAGTGCCACTCTTATCTCACACTTCTCCTCAGCCGTCCGATCTCGCCTCAAGATTTGATGATCTAATTCACTGATAAAACCGATATTTCAAAATTTCGTGTTATTTCAAAAAAAAAAAACGAAAATCACCAAAACGCGAAATTTGGTTCTCTCTCTCTCTTGGCTTCTTCTTATCCAAACCGTACCAAGCTTCTGGATTAAGGTATTTTTCCACTTTTAATTCGTTTGATTTGTTGTTTAATTAGCTTGGATTCGTTTGAAATAAACCTAGTAAACTTTATTCTTGGATGTTGTTTATATTGTTGTTTAAAACGCGAAATTGAATGGTATTTTGCAAAATAAACATGAAATAATTTTGCAATAATTTTGCAAATTTCCTTGAAGGGTTTGAATGGTATTTAATTAGCTTTAATGGTATTTTCGTTGTCGTATTCTTCATGCTTTAATGGTATTTAATTAGCTTGAACTCTGTCATATTCTTCATGCCGTATTCTGTCAGAGTTTTGAACTTTGTCAGAGTTCGGTGAACTAGTATATTCGGTGAACTCTGTCAGAGTTCGATGAAGTAGCATATTCGGTGAACTCTGTCAGAGTTTTGAACTAGCATATTCGGTGAACTCTGTCAGAGTTTTGAATTCTGTCAGAGTTCGGTGAAGTAGCATATTCGGTGAACTCTGTCAGAGTTTTAACTAGCATATTCGGTGAACTCTGTCAAAGTTTTGAACTCTTTCAGAGTTTTGAACTCTATCAGAGTTCGGTGAACTAGCATATTCGGTGAACTCTGTCAGAGTTTTAAATTCTTTCAGAGTTCGGTGAAGTAGCATATTCGGTGAACTCTATCGGAGTTTTGACTAGCATATTTGGTGAACTCTGTCAGAATTTTGAACTAGCATATTCGGTGAACTCTGTCAAAGTTTTGAACTCTATCAGAGTTCGGTGAAGTAGTATATTCGGTGAACTCTGTCAGAGTTTTGAACTAGCATATTCGGTGAACTCTGTCAGAGTTTTGAATTCTGTCAGAGTTCGATGAACTCTGTCAGAGTTCGTTGAACTAGCATATTCGGTGAACTCCGTTAGAGTTTTGAACTCTGTTAAAGTTTTGAACTAGCATATTCTGTTTAACTTTTGTTTGTTCATTTGTTGTTTAATGTTATTGTTTTAGGGTTCCATAGTTATTACATATTCATGTGATTTTACATTTGCATATTTTTAAATTTTTAAATTTTTTCCTTATATAGTGAAATTCGATCTATAAATGAGGTGCCCTTATTGTGGAAGCTCAGTTCTTAATAGAGTCTCAAATACCCAAAATATCCTGGACGATCTTTCTGTGTTTGCGAAAAAAATGACAAACGTTTGCCTAAGGATAAGAAATGTAGGTATTTTAAGTGGGCGGATGAAGAAAATAATTGTGGAAGCTCGTCGTCGTTGAATATAAATTAGAGTCGAGTTCCCACATTTTCCCCAATTGAGAGTCGAGCTTCTATTTGCACAAGGAGGATAACGACTGATTCGAAAATTCACTCAATCGGAATGTTAATATTTAAGTTGTTGTTGGTCTGTCTTCTCTTAGCGGTTTTGTGTATTATCAAGTGGCTGGTTAAGGTGTTATTGGCTTAAGTTGCTTTGGATGTCGTGTGGCGTTGTCGATGATGAGTTATCCTAAGTTGCTTTGGATGTAGCTTCTGCTTTGATTGATGTTGCTATGGAGACAACCATCAGTTAGACTCGGGGCTTTGGAACTGTATCTTCGGGAAATTCAGTTGTATTTAGTTAGTAGTTTGAATTTAGTATGTATAAATCATGGAAGGATTTGGTATGTGTATTTGAACTCTGTCAGATAATTTGGCATGTGTATGTGAATTTAGTATGTGTATTTGGTTAGTAGTTTGAATTTAGTATGTGTAATCTTGCGCTCAAAGAAAACAACAATAGCCAGAAGTCTTGGGCTGTGTTTGATTGGAGCCGTTGCAAATGCAAATCATGGCAAATGCAAAAATCTCATATTTGCCACTGTTTGATACCAACTTAACCCAGTTGCAAATGCAAAAAAGATTTGCCACACCCACTGATTTACCACCATTTTCGTGACAAGTGAGTGATTACATTATCATTGTAGGCCCACCCAGCCGCAGCAAGTTATAAAACCAATTGGCTTCAACACTATGAGATGCTTGACTTTATATATGTAAACGATTCTGCAAATGGAGGTGGAAACTTTAATGCGCATGATACTGATGCTATACCTATATTGGATGGTAAGTTAAGCGAAATGTTTTTTTTTATTTGTGGTTTTCCTTTATGCAATAAGATACTACTAAGCTAATAACTATGTTGTGTGTTTAATTTAATAGATGAAACTGATGATAATGACCCCGTTAATGTAAATGAATATGTTGACAATACTGGAGATGCTACCCAAGGCTCCGGAGTGAATGTGGAAGAAGAATCACCGCGTCAAAATTCGAATGGGCAAAAGGAAAAAAAACCACGCATAGATGTGAACGACGAGAAGATAGCTAAGACATTCGAACATCTTGCAGAAGCTGCTAAGGCAATGGCGGACAATTTGAAGCGACCTCCTAGCATGATGCAGAAAGTTCATGATGCCTTGAAAGGTCTCGAGTTGTCTAAAGAAAATTTTAAGCGTGGAATGACATTCCTTGGAAATAACCCAAACATGGGTGAAATCTTTTTGAGTTTTGATGATGAAGATCTTAGGGGGGGGAGTGGCTTTTGGACAACCTTCCAGTGGCTTAAAGCATTTCTTTTGGATTTTGGCAATTATGGTACATGTGATGCGCGCACTTGTCTGGTTTAAGGCATTTCTTTTGGTTATTTTTTGTAAAACACCAGATCTTGTACTTACAGTTGATTTATAAAAGTCTGACATGCCTGTATAAATTGTAAATTTTGCTTTTGTTATAAATGTCTAACAACACCAGTTCCTTAATGATCACCAGTTGCTTTTGTTATGTGATTCTATTTTATGTGTTTGTGATTCCATTTTATTTCAAAATACTTGAATTTGATGTTATGCGATTCCATTTTATGTGTTTGGTTTTGAATTTGGAAGTGTTAGAATTGTTGGAAGTTGAATATGGAAGTTAAGAAAAAAAAATCGAGGTTCGGCAAATTTCAGTCCCAAACGACATTGCCACACCGTTTGGACTAGGTCCCAAATGGTGTGGCCACACCGGTCAAGAGGCAAAAAAACAGACAAGTTCATTTTCATCCAAGTTCAAATCCAAACGATATGGCCACACCATTTGGAATTAGTCCCAAACGGTGTGGCCATGCCGTTTGGGACTAAGTCCAAATGATGTGGCCATATCGTTTGGATTTGAACTTGGATGCAAAAATGACTTGTCTATTTTTGCCTTTGACCGGTGTGGCCACACCGTTTGGACTGTCCCAAACGACATGGCCACACCGTTTGGGGCCTACTAATCTGTTCGTTTCCAGCCCCTCGACCATTTCTTTTGGACTACACCACTATTCGAAGAAAGTGCGTCAGAATTGAGTTATTAGCTACAACGGGAGAAATTGTCACGGAAAGAGCGAGAGAAGAAGCAGAAATGTTGAAAGAAGGTGGAGAAGTTGAAGAGAGCTTAAACTTGGAGTGAAAGGCTTGAACAAGCCAAAGCTAGGTGCAGGCAGGCTATACTTGTTGCTAATTCATTCTGATGTGCTTAAATGTTGTAATACATAACAATAATATTTGGGATTGCATAAAGCATTTTGATGTGCTTATTATAAATGTTACTGTTGTTACACAAGCGCTCCCACTTGCAATTTTGTTCCGTAAGTTGATATGATGCATTGATGCAGATACTATACCACCAGTATAATGCCAACGTTTGTCAACAACAAATTTACCTCAACTCATATGATCATCAATCAACATCAACAAAATTTAGCTCAATTGATAAATTGCCAAAACACGAAACATCTGTTTTTTTGCCTCTTGACCGGTGTGGCATTATACTGGTGGTATAGTATCTGCATCAATGCATCATATCAACTTACGGAACAAAATTGCAAGTGGGAGCGCTTGTGTAACAACAGTAACATTTATAATAAGCACATCAAAATGCTTTATGCAATCCCAAATATTATTGTTATGTATTACAACATTTAAGCACATCGAATGAATTAGCAACAAGTATAGCCCGCTCAAGACCTAGCTTTGGCTTGTTCAAGCCTTTCACTCCAAGTTTCAGCTCTCTTCAACTTCTCCACCTTCTTTCAACACTTCTGCTTCTTCTCTCGCTCTTTCCGCGACAATTTCTCC
Source organism: Coptis chinensis (assembly GCF_015680905.1). NCBI lineage: Eukaryota > Viridiplantae > Streptophyta > Magnoliopsida > Ranunculales > Ranunculaceae > Coptis > Coptis chinensis. The sequence goes on from NC_141456.1 coordinate 47,848,239, forward strand.
CGTTGTAGCTAATAACTCAATTCTGACACACTTTCTTCGAATAGCGGTGTAGTCCAAAAGAAATGGTCGAGGGGCTGGAAACGAACAGATGAGTAGGCCGTATTTTTACCTAAAGCAAAGCTTTGCCTCCAGATTCTCCATTTCTCCTTAAGCCATACTTCTCTTTTCTACAACATCAATGAGATTAGAACTCAGTCTAATTAAACTCCCCAAAAGTAACCTAAACCAGCAATATTGAACTTTGAAAATAAAAAGGGAGAAAGAAGTTATCAAAAAAAGCAAACTTTTATCATTATGTTGTTTCCTATTTAGAGCCTAGAAGGCAACATTAGATACTATCCAATGGACATAATGATGCAATAGAACACAACCCTCGACACAGTTTTACTTAACAACACTTGATAAAACTCTAACAAGGCTGCCATATCTAAACCACTCTTAACAAGTCCAGACATCAATGAAGTCCATGACATAACATCTGGGACCAATATAGAATCAAATATTCGACGCGCAGATAAAATATCATTAGAACTAGTGAACAAATAAATCTGACAGAGTTCACTGAATATGCTAGTTCAAAATTCTGACAGAGTTCACCGAACTCTGACAGAGTTCACCGAATATGCTAGTCAAAACTCTGACAGAGTTCACCGAATATGTTAGTTCACCGAACTCTGACAGAGTTCACCGAATATGTTAGTTCACCAGACTCTGACAGAGTTCAAAACTCTGATAGAGTTCACCGAATATGCTACTTCACCGAACTCTGACAGAATTTAAAACTCTGACAGAGTTCACCAAATATGCTAGTTCACCGAACTCTGACAGAATTCAAAACTCTAACATAGTTCACCGAATATGCTAGTTCAAAACTCTGACAGAGTTCACCGAATATGATAGTCAAAACTCTGACAGAGTTCACTGAATATGCTACTTCACCGAACTCTGACAGAGTTCACCGAATATGCTAGTTCAAAACTCTAACAGAGTTCACCGAATATGCTACTTCACCGAACTCTGATAGAATTTAAAACTCTGACAGAGTTCAGCGAATATGCTAGTTCACCGAACTCTGACAGAGTTCAAAACTCTGACAGAATACGGCATGAAGAATACGACAGAGTTCAAGCTAATTAAATACTATTAAAGCATGAAGAATATGGCAACGAAAATACCATTAAAGCTAATTAAATACCATTCAAACCCTTCAAGGAAATTTGCAAAATTATTGCAAAATTATTACATGTTTATTTTGCAAAATACCATTCAATTCCTCGTTTTAAACAACAATATAAACAACATCCAAGAATAAAGTTTACTAGGTTTATTTCAAATGAATCCAAGCTAATTAAACAACAAATCAAACGAATTAAAAGTGGAAAAATACCTTAATCCAGAAGCTTGGTACGGTTTGGAGAAGAAGAAGCCGAGAGAGAGAGAGAGAACCAAATTTCGCGTTTTGGTGATTTTTTTTTTTTTTTATTTTAAAATAACGCGAAATTTTAAAATATCGGTTTTATCAGTGAATTAGATCATCAGATCTTGAGGCGAGATCGGACGGCTGAGGAAAAGTGTGAGATAAGAGTGACAATATTAGAGTGGCACTCTAGACAAACCGAGATATATATATATATATATTTGCCCTCAAGCCCAGGACCAAAGCCAACAACCAACAGGGACTCGCTAAAGAGTGGCAGGACCCTGATATATATTCATCGAAAAAAAACAGACTCCATATTTTTATATATAGTAAAAATGTTTTATATACTATAAATATTTCCTGTAGTCTTTGGACATTATTTGAACTAGCCTCATGCCACGTGCCTATCACGTGGAACAATCTCAAGTCCCACTAATATTATTTTTTCTAATTTTAAATTTACAATAGAAGTGAATTACTATTTTATCTCTATATGTGCAATCATTTTTCTCACCCCGGAGCCCACCAAGTCTACACTTTTGTTAGAAAACAAATTTGATAATTGTGAAAATACAATTTTGCCCCCAAAAAATAGAAAAAAACAAAAATAATTATAAAATTACCAAAATATCCCTAAGTCCATACCAATCACTATTCACTCGACCCCTCATTTTTCTATATATTAAAGATAGTTGCATTGAGCCAAATTGACCAAAAAGCCAAAGATATTACTCAATCAGCTGGAAACTCAATGCCATCAGGGTCCTGCCACTCTTCAGCGAGTCCCTGTTGGTTGTTGGCTTTGGCCCCTGGGCTTGAGGGCTTTTACACCTCTTACTTGCCGGCTTGCTCTGTAGTCGCACCACTTAAACCAGCCAAATCTATTTCGTAGTAGATAAAACCAAGGTATTAAGGAGGTCAAGGTTGATAGCTTTGTTCCTAATAAATGGACTACAATCTAACGACTCTAATGTCCAGTTCTTATGGATGTGCGTCATGATTGGCGCCGCAATGTTTTGAATTTTATCGAGGATGATAACGCTAGCAATAAATGTTTCGATATATAATTATTGAGAAGACACATTTTATTCCAGACATTATTTGGTTTTGGCATAATATATTGTAGGTCCAGTTATTGCTTGGAAGGTACAATATTATAGTTCTCCTTTTAAAAACTTGTGCTTTTGTTGAGTGGCTCAGTGTGTAGTTGCTAAAGGTATATAGACAACTAGTTGTTTGTTTTGTTTCATCGGAAGGTATTGAAGTTGTGCGCAGAGTTTTGCACTACGAAAGTCCACTATAACTTGTTGGGATTATGAACGCAGTCGATCACCTGACAACTTTTCTCAAAAAGAAAATGTATCAAAATCATCTTTTACAGCTTTATGTTTATATGCATAAAATTGATATTAGAATGTTACAGCTCTGGCGTGTATCGATGTAAATGAGTAAATCTAGCAAAAACTTGTTTATTTAATCAAGGGCTATCAGATGTTCTTGACATCTTGGTAGGTTGTTCAGCGGCTCAGTAGTTGCTAAAGGAACAAGTAGCTATCTGTCTTTTGTCATTGAAGGAATTGGATGTTGTTCAGTGCATAGTACAAAATATCCCGATATATCGTGATATTTGGGGATATCTATCCATATTTCAGAAAAAGATATATAAATATCACGATATGTTAAGAGATATATACGACTGCAAATATCTACGATATTTTGACAATATTTGCGATATTTGTGATATTTGAAGATATTTGGAGATATTTAGCGATATTTTGTGTATATAACAATTTTATTTAATATTTACCATTATATTTTAAATAAATATAAATAATGTATCATGATATATCAATAAATATCCACAATATCTACGATATTTGTCGATATTTTAAATATATCCACGATATTTGCATGTGAAACAATGTCAAATATCTCCAAAGAGAGGGATATATCCACGATACATATCCAGAAATTTGAGTATCGATAAATACCCATATCCTGATATTTTGTACTATGGTTCAGTGTTTCACACCAAGTCCACTCTAACTTGCTGGCATCATGAAGATAGATTACTTGAACACCTGACAACAATTCTCAAAAAGACATGTACCAAAATCATCACACACATTATTTATTATACGCTTAAATTTTGGTATTAGACCTACCATATCTCTCCGGTTTGTATCCATGTAAATCTAATAATAACATTTTAGGTAATAACAGAGAACTAATGTGGAAGTAATTCAGGTAATTCATCATCTTGATATAATGGTATTCAATCAAAGAAACTGCTAACGTAACTAGCGTATTCGATCCTTAGAACCGACCCATGCACACCCTACTCTCGTATAAACTATAAAGCGTATGTTGATATGTCCTATTACGTATAAAGGATGAATCAATTTTTCTAAATAAATATTATGACAAATGTGAGTGATTTGTTTTTTCTAATCGTATATTTCAAATTTCAACATCGATCTAAACAATTGAAATCCGACCCTGCAGATTGCAGTACAGATATTATACTTGTTGTTATTCTTAACTAACCGACCCTGCAGATTGCAGTATAGATATTATACTTGTTATTATACTTAACTAATTTTAAATATAATACTACACTAAGAACAATGAGAGAAAGAGAGAGAAATCTTATTGATAGAAGTGAGTAATGAATAAGAAGAGGTCCTCTTTATATATAACTAGGTAATCTCCTCTCTAATATACAAAGGTTACAAAATAGAAACATATGAGGAGATGCCTCATATAGGCTCAATAGTGGGCATTTATATGGGGCCCACACCTTTAATAACACTCCCCCTTAGATGTCCACCATCCGTCGTAATTGACGTGTCTAATACCTCATCAACGAGATAAGTGGAAAAAGAGTCAAGTTAAGGAAAAAATATTATTCTTTAGGAACTCTAGTGACCGGGTGCACCTTTTGTTGCCTTATTAAAACCTTGATTGGAAAACATCGTGGGAAAAACCAAATCGAAGGAAAAAGAGTGCAATGTTCAGCAATCTTCTATAACATTCTTCTGGATGCTCTATCACTATTCAATGATAGTTGTCTCGTTAAAACCTTGCTAAGGAAAACCATTGGGAAAAACCAAAGCAAAGGAAAAAAAAAAGTACAACAAATTCTTCAAGATCATTGAACTAGTAGTGGGACTTGCATAATGCTGTCTCATTAAAACCTTTACTAGAAAAATCCAGTGGGATAAAACCTAGATAAGGAAAAAGAGTACAACGCATATATCTCGAGACACATTATTTAGGATGCTCCCCTCATAAAAACAAGTCTTTACATGGCTTAGTGGTGAATTCTTCATGATTTAAGGAGGCTACATACTACTGGATCTTGCTTTGTCGATTGGCAAGACATAGCTGTATAGTTATTAATAAAAACTTAACCTGTTTGAGAATGATCTTTTGAGGGTCAGATAGATAACCCAAAGCTACATAGTCAACTAGATCATAGGCGTTAGTGGAATCACAAGAATAAATACATTTTATAAAAAAACTACAAGTTTAATTTATGATTTTGGAACTTTAGGTCCTCATTTAAAATTAAGAACTTCAAGTTCTTGAAAACAAAATTAAGATCTTTGAACTTCAAGTTCTTAAAAACAAAATTAAGATCTTGGAACTTCAGGTTCTTAAAAATTTGATCTTGGGAACTTCAAGTTCCTAAAAATTAGACCTTGGAGCTGTTGGTTCCTAAAAAAATTAGATCTTGAAACTTTAGGTTCCTAAAAATTGGACCTTAGAACTTCTGGTTCCTAAAAAATTAGATCTTGGAACTTTAGGTTCCTAAAAGTTGGATCTTAAAATTTTTGGTTCATTCCTTAAAAAAATAGATCTTGGAACTTCAGGTTCCTAAAAACATAGATTTTGGAACTTCGAGTTCCTAAAAATTGAATCTTGAAACTTTAGGTTCCTAAAAAATATATATAAATATATATTGAAACTTCGGGTTCCAAATATATCATAGAACTTTAGGGTCTATATCATTGATCAAGAGTATACATCAAATCAACAAAAAGAAAAGAAAAGAAAATTCGAATTGAAGTCATAGATCAAGTATGAATAGTAATATTATTTATTTTTATATCCGACGATTTAACCATTAGATGTTTTTAAAAATCTGATATGTTGTTACCTCATAAGTTACGCATCTACTATAAATTTTTTGGCTCAATCCAATCATGGGAAGATCTTCATCGAAACACAAAACCGAAGTTGTTTTAGTAAAAATAAAATAGTGTTATCATACCTTTGCTTTCGTGTAGATGATAAGTAGAAGAAGATGATATTTAGTAGTTGATAGCTCCTAGAGTCTTCGCATTGATAATGTGTTATACTTAACTAGCTTTAAAGAGAATACTACACTAACAAAGTAGAAGAACAATGAGAGAAAATGACAGAGAAATCTTATTGATAGAAGTGAGTAATGAATGAGAGGAAGTTCACTTTATATATAGGGTTAACTAGTATTACCCCCATACTAGATGAGCCAATTAGGATTTCCCCCAACTAGATGGAGAAATTAGGGTCTCCCCCTGAGTACACAAAAAAAAAACACGGTCAATCCAATTTGATTTTTTTTGTGTGTATTCAGGGGAGAGACCCTAATTTCCCCATCTAGTTGGGGGCAATCATAATTGGATCACCCTTATATATAACTAGGTAACCTCCTCTCCAAGATATAGATGTTACAAGAATAGAAACATATGAAGAGGTGCCTCATATGAGCTCAATGGTGAGCATCCACATGAGGCCCACACCTTTTATAATATTGGTTTCTTTTACGAAAAAAGACAATAAAATAGGTTGTAATTTAGGTAAAGATATAGAAACAATATTGTGATAAGGCTAAAATTTAGTGATTGATCATTTGATGTCTTAGCCATTTTTAAGCTCTTGAATTGACACTCGTGAAAAAAAAAATGTGCCAATACTACGTTTTAATGATAAAATGAGAATCAATGAGCCAAAGATGTACATATGCTCTGAAGTTTGTACTGACCAAGTGGCCATTTTAGCTGAAAATTGAATTTGGTGCTAAGTTAAGGTTATATTAAGCTGGTCCCTATTTCGGTATATACGGCTGATCCCCAATGCGCCAGTTCTATAGGTCTGAATTCACCAACTCCGGCTTCAAGTATAATTGTGTGGCAGATGATCCCTATGATCCTATCACAAACTTAAATTTGGTATATATGAAAGTGATTCAAGTGTGACATAGGGAAGTATCGCCAGGTTTTCATTTTATATTCTTCGCAAGCCAATTTTCATGTTACCAAAATGCAAATATGAATGTGCAGTGGTTTTCTTCTAACAAGGAAAAATTGATAAAACATGGAAAATTCAAATAGCAGAAACTTGAGACAAAATGATTTTCTTGTTTGATTGGTTATAAGTTATAACTTCAATAATGAATTAATGACATTTCAATGCGTATGAAGACATTTCTGTTGGGCGCAGTCCAAACTCCAAATTGAAAAAGCCGCTCTGACCAAGCGTTCCTACAACATTTCATTCTCAATTTTAGTCTCACTAAGCTAATTTTGTAAACAATTAGGCAGTAAATGTGGAATTTACTTGAAGAAAATTGACATAAAGAACCACACCCGACTACAAAGAATATCACATATAGTATATGATGAAAAATGTACCTGAAAGAGGCCTGAGACAGGGGGATCCTTTGTCACCATATCTGTTTATTATGGTGTCTGAGGCCTTATCAAGGTTGCTTGTACAAGCTGAGAATAGGGGAAAGATCCAAGGCATAAAAATCAGACGGAACTCTCCAGCTATTTCTCATCTGTTGTATGCAGATGACCTGATTATCTTTTCAAAAGCTACTCCTGAAGATAGTAGGCATCTTAAGACTATCTTACAAGAGTATTGTGAGGTCTCAGGTCAGGTGATTAACTATGACAAATCTAGCATTTTTTTTAGCAAAAATATTAGATTTCGAGTTAAGCTCAAACAGAAAAGATTATGGAGAATGAAGCTGTTTGAACCAAAAGATAAGTATCTGGGTGTCCCCATCATGTTATCTAGGAAAAAAACAGAGGACTTTGATTACCTTGGGGATATAATTCATGGCAAATTGAAGGGGTGGAAAGCTAAGGTGTTCTCCCAGGCTGGGAGAATTACCCTTATACAAACTGTGGCTCAGACCACCCCCTTATATGCCATGTCTACCTACCTCCTTCCTGCTTCTACCTGTGATAAGATTGATAAAGTCTGTAGAGATTTCTTCTGGAATGGGTCTCAGAAGTTTAATAGTGTCCACACCATTAGGTGGGGGTAGTTGTGTAAACCTAAACATGTGGGAGGCTTATGCTTTCGTAAAGCTAGGGATATGAATATTGCTATGCTTGCTAAGCTGCTACTGACTTAGAGTCCTTATGGACTAAAGTCTTTACCAGTATCTATAGCAAAAATTGGATTGGGAATGTGCTTAAACCTCCTGGATCTATTTCTTACTTTTGGAAAGGAGTGCATAAGGTGTTTAGCCTTATAAGTGGGGGGCTTATTTGGAACATTGGCAATGGGCTCACCACTTCGGTTCTCCAGGATCCCTGGCTTTGCAAAGACAGCAGACCTATTACCTTACAAGAACTGGGAATTGACCACCCAAATCTTAAACTTGCTCATGTAGCTGACTTGTTCATCCCTAGTGGCAATGGGTGAGATGCCCAAAGGTTGAATCAGATGTTTCCACCTCTTGTCAGCAAGCATATACAAGAGGTGGTGGTAAGGCCTATGGGTGCTCAAAAAGATAAGATGGTTTGGTCTGAGAATAACAGAGGGGCTTTTACTGTGAAGACTGCCTATCAGTTTTTAACTCAAAAGAGTTGGGATGGGCAGTCCTCCAGTTTCAGCCAAAGAACCATTTCTAGAATTTGAAGATCAAGTCTCCCAGCTTAATATCCAAATGTTCCTATGGAAGGTTTATAAAATAGGCCTACCCATGGGGGACTTACTGATGGAAAGAAAGCTACACGGAGACTTTGCATGCCCATTCTGCTGGAGTACCATGGAATCAGACCTGCATATTTTCTTTGGATGTGAGTGGATCAGGAGTGTCTAGTTTGGCTCGGACCTTGGAGTTCGTATTCAGAATGATAGTGATAATAATATCAGAGATTGGGTGGATCATTTTATGTTGTGGTGCTTGAGCGGAGAGGAGCATATCAACCAAGCTGGAGTTTATTGCTGTGTGATGCTCTATCAGATTTGGGAAGCTAGGAATGAGGCAAAGTTTGAACACAAGATCCCCAGCAGAGCAAGGCTTCTTAGGAAGTGCTCAGCTGTCACAGCAAGCTGCTGCAAAGCTTTCAGAGAAGCTCCTCCTAATCCCCTTAACACTCCTATTCCAATTAATGCGTTGAATAATTTGTTTCCAGTTATCCCCAATAATCGTATTCTGATACTCTTTGATGTTGCTTTCCACAGGATCACTGGAGCTGCGAGTGCTGGGTGTATGGCTCGGAATGATGTTGGTGATATGGTGGGAGCAGCTATTAGGAAGTTTAATGCAACAAGTCCTGAGGAGGCTGAGATGGTAGCGAGTGAAGTAGCAGTTCTGTTGGCGTGCTATCTGGGTAGTTACAACTATGTGATCCAAGGAGATTGTGAAGAGATAATCCAGTTCTATAATGGTGGAGGGTGTAGGTAGAGTCTGAAGGCCATTCGTTTTGTTGTAACAAAACTTTGTAGTAATTTAGAATCGGTTAGCTTTAACTGGATAAGTAGGACTGTCAATGATGATACTCACCAACTTGCTCAGTGGGCATTTCATCATGTATCTATGAAAGCTTTGCCTAAATGTGTGGCGGAGGCAAACCTTGATCCAATTTGGTTGTAAGTTTTAACTAATATATGGTATGCAAGTTTATCGAAAAAAAAAGAGATGAAAAATGTAGAATACATGCTTCGTTTTGGCAACCATAAACAAAATGACCACAATTCAAGCTTATACTATTGAGAATATTAAGTATGCTTCATAACTCAGTTATTTGATTTGTTTAAATTTCACCATTTCTCCTCTACTAGATGCATAGTTTGTGATTTCAACGGAATTTTCGGAATTTCAAAAATTATTTCAGTTTTTGAGAAATTCAAAATTTCAATTGAAAGGTTGAAAAATATAAAATTTTAAAATACACTCGGAATATAATGGAATAAGAGCTGGAATTTCGATTTTAGATTTGTCGGAATTTTAGAAATTCCGAAATCTTAAACTATAATTAGATGCATCAAAGTTCTTAGGGTGTGTTTGTTAATAGGCAAACTTCTAGTGGGAAAATATAAGATTTGCCAGTGTTTTCCCACTATAAATTTGCCAGACAAATCTATAGTGGGAAAATTTTAGTTTGCCAGTGTTTGTTTGCAAAAATTTATAGTGGGAAAATATAAGATTTGTCAGTTTTGCTAGTGTTTGTTTACATGGTTTTTCTCCAGTGGCAAATGATATTTCAATTTTTTTGAGATATTTTTTTTGGTTTTCAAACTCAATGAAGTATAACAAAAAATTAAATAAAATACAAATTAAATAAAATAAAATACAATACAACTCAACTTTAATAGTATCCATAGGATGCCTTCTTAAACAACCATCGCAGCATAGCAATAGTAGCAGCACACCACCACCACTCCACCACACCCACCACACCACCTAATTGCACACACTACACACACTACCACACACACCAACCCACTACACGCACACAAAGACTCAACAAGAACACACAATAAAATATCCAAAAGTAACATCAATGTCACTTAACAATAATATATCGGTCCACCACTTAACAACAATCCCACAAAAACATATAGTTCAAACATAGAAATAAACCAAAAAACAAGGTTGAATCAACGTCCAGCTTGTTCTAGCCTCCTAAACAACCATGAAGCCTTGATATCCTCTTTAAGGCCCAAGAAGACCTTAATAAGCCTATCATTCTCGACCAGCAAGTCAAGCGACCTTAAGAAAAGCTCAGGATTCATATCGGGGAAGAGGCGCAAGCATCCTTCAACAAATCTATTTGGTCTACTTCTTCTTCTTGTGGTTACGGTTTGAGGGGCCTCGGCAATTTTGCTACCGCCCGAGTTAACACCTTAAACGAAGGGGGTTCAGGTATATCCTCAAAGAATCGAGACTTCCTAGTCTTCTTAGAAGTAGGTGTAGTGCTTCTAGGACCACTCTCAGTTTGAGAAGTATCCCCACTAGTATCTGAGGGAGCACCAAAAGCTGAGGACTCACTAGCATCAGAATCGTCACCCCCATCTCCTTGGGTTTGCCTAGAATCATCTAAACAAGAAGTTGAAACAAAAAGTTAATTTCAAAACTAGTTAGACACACAAAATTCAACTCTATTTACATCTAATCAACTTACCTCCATCCACCATGTCATCATCGAACCCACTATTGCCCCCTTCTCCAGTTGCATAATCATTTCCAAAAATGAGACAACATTCGTCATAGTAAGGAAATGATTTACGCACCTGAGAGTGTTTGCCAACGGATGAGCCTAAATCCCACAATATACCAATTAATATGGCATCCAAAACCAAATCCTATAAAAAAAATGAGATTATTTTATTACCTTTACATAACTCTCCCATGCATTCTCATCTGCATCAATTCTCTTGGTCTCTTTGTTGAAAGACAAACCAAACCCACTAGCATCAAGCATGCATGTTTAGAACTTGCCAAGCAAGTCTCATTGTTTTCAACCTCGACCGACATTGTGCGAAACACAATTCATTCCAAGTCGCCAGTATTGATCTCATCAGTGATGACGCTTCAAGCTCTCTTTCCTCCACCCATTATCGCCTCTTGCCCCCAAGAGCTAACTCCTCTAACAACACCTCTACCAAGATGGCTTCCATGTTGGGATACTATCTAATTTGGGGCGATCTTGTTTTCACAACTTTTTCTGTTTTCCAGCCATACCTAGTTTGAAGCAATGACCAACAAAGAACATAACATAGTAACATATCAAGGTAACAAATAAGAAAGATTGCATGTGAATAAAACATTATAAGTAGTTGAAACATAATAGTGTCTATTACAAAAACAATCTAATAAAATCATAAGTCTACTACAAAAACATCACTCATAAAATCATAATATCTATTACATCACTCGTTATCGCCCACATTGCAATTGACAACTCATCCCTAAAATTAGTCCACCCAATGCTTGGCTGCATATCAATATTCATATTTGGAGCATTGAGAGAGTTGTCGACCTCTTCCTCATCATCGATTGAGCTCCTCATCACTCAATGTATTATCGGGATCTTCTTTCGCAAGAAGTTGTGCAATGCACAACATGCAAGGATAACCTTTGTGTGTGTTTTGACATCGTGGAAAACTGCATCTCTTAGATAGGCAAATCGCTTCTTCAAGAGACCGATTGTCCTTTCAACAACAAAGACGCATAAAGATGAATGACGAAAATTATATTGTTTTTATGATTTTGAGGTTGAACTTCACCGATCTCTCTAAGATGGTACCGTACACCACGGTAAGGCGTGAGGAACCCCGGCACAAAAAGCAAATCCAGCATCCGCAAGATAGTACTTGCCATTTGGAGCGATAAGCTTATGCCCGGGACGAGCCACAAAGACTTCTCAACAACCGTCCATCGTGTGCCGATCCCCTCCCACCCCGCTAGCACGTATGTGAATCTCATGTCAAATGTGCAAGCTACTAACACATTTTGGGTCCGCGACACCTTTCTCGTTACGATACCTAGCCATTGCGCTAGTGGTAAATTGATTGGAAAGTGTGTACCATCAACCGCACCCACAACATCCTAACATAAAAACTTCATAAATATTTATTGAACTATTAAACATTGAAATCGAATGATCCTATCCATTTTCTAAAAAGTTGGTGACCTTGAAATAACAATGCCAATGATGTGTGTTGGTACACTCGAGGGGAGTTATCGGTGGTAGCATTTGTTACTAACTCTGAATAAACAAAGGATTGCATCCAACACAAGATGGAAATAACGGTGAACTGTTTCTCCCGAGCGGAAGAATTGAAATGTTTCATTCGATTAGCATGTTATACCCAACGGTGTTGAGAAATAGGGCAACTTGCTCTTCCAATGTAACATGTCCGCTTTCCGTAGACCATGACCATGCAAACGAGTGCACAAGCGGCGAAACATTGATCGCCTCATCCTTAATTGCTCGTGGCAAAATCATGCCGATGCTTGTATACATCCTACCCAATGAGTTCTCCGCGACTTGATCCCAATTCCTACGAGGACCTCTAATAAGAGCGGGGGGAGCCCTACGCCTAGGCCTATACCTCCCAATATACATTCTCCTATACCACCATGTCATCATTATATATGCACTTATAACTATAAGTAGAAATGCCACTAACCTACGCTGACGTTCGGTAATCATTCTACAATATCTCAAAAAGAAAAAAAAAATAATAAAGTATACAAATTCATGTACTCAATTAACGAAACATACAAATTGATACAAACATACATGCATGAACAATGTAGAGGAAATATTATAGAAATCGCAAAAAGAATATGTCCTAACATTATTTATACGAAAAATGAGACTAATCTTACATTCCTGAACATTTAAGTTTTCACTATTAAGTTCTTGTTGTTCATCGCCTTCTCCTTAATCTAATCTGAAATGAATGTAGAGTTGGTTGTTAAGGCAAATGGCTTTGTTTTGTTTCTACTTTTAAGAGTAGCTCTTTAAACTTTTAAAAGTCTTGAAATGGGGATTGAGGGGCTGCCTATTATGACCTTTCTTGCTCTTGGGTAGGAATTTTCTGCGTCTGGCGCTCTAAGGATAATAAGAAAGAATCTTAATCAGATATGTCCAAATTTTTTGTTATAACTTAATGCCTAAGGCATAGACTTCATCTGATTACATAACTTTTATGAATGAACATCCAGCTTGAGACTATACTTTCAGTAAGACCATAACCATCTCTTCAAAATGGAAGAAGTGACGCTATTCGGAAGAGCCTAGTCCTTTTACTTACAGAGTGATATGGGCATTAAACTGAAGGGTATAGATTACACATACACAAATGAGGATTTTACAAAACAAGAGTGCCTTGCTTTTGAAGTATAACCAGGTTTATCGAGAAAGTTCCAGTTCTTGTTCATGGTGGAAAAGCAATTGCGAGTCTGTTGTTATATTTGAATACATTGATGAGACATGGCGGAAATCCATCGGCGCCAAAAGATTCCTATGAGAGATCTGTCGCTCGATTTTGGGCCAAGTACTTCGACGATAAGGTAATACTGTTGATCGTTGATTTTTTTTTTAATGGAAAATTACAACCATTCTACTAATCAAATTGGTATTCTAAATAGCTGATTTTGATTCTAACTATTTATTAGAGATATTAAATTCTATTCCCACATATTGCCCAAACTATAGTAATGGATTAATGGCTTAGTTTGCCTACCCCAGAAGCCATAGCATTGACATCCAACATCTCTGGTAATTTTTAGTTCAGGGATCAATTACAAGTATCTAAATAATTATTTGGCGATAGTTTTAACCGAAAGCATAAAATTTCTTGAATTTGTGTGTGGTAACTGGAGTATTACAAGTTGCAACAACGAAAAAAGAGTAAAGAAGGATCTTTGATAAAAATGTAATGGCCGTTCTCTTCTAGATATAATTTATTTTCATTGATCCGTGGAATATTGGGGCTTGATGAAGCTGACTAGACTATGAGTTTGGACAAAAGAAGAGTCCGAAAATGTTTACTTGAAGCAAAGAACAAAAAAAAAAAAAGGATAAATACATGTAACAAAGAGAAAACAAGAACTTAAATAGTGAAAAAAGAGATTGAGATAAGAGAGAGATGAGAGATGAGAGATGAGAGATGAGAGATGAGAGATGAGAGAGTATACGAAAAAGAGAGCGAGTTGATGAGAGGCGGTAGTGAGAGAGAGAGAAGAGAGATGAGTGGGAAAGTTGTTTCTATTGGCAGTGAGAAAGAGAGAAGAGAGATCGAGAGGGAGAGTTGTTTTATTTTCCTATCATAGTGGGAAAATCTTAGGGTGACTAATTCAACTTTGGGGGAGGTGTTTTATTTTCCCACTTCTAGTGGGATAATTTGATTTGGCTAATTCCAAATAGTGTTTGTCAGGGCCCTTAAATACACCCAAACACTGACAAATGGTGCTTCTAGTGGGAAAATACAATTAGCCACCCCCATTTACCAGTTAACAAACACACCCTTAGAGGCTGGTTGGTAGTTGACTACAGATGCTGTAACGGTTAATCCAGTTTTGTTCGATACAACCCCAAAAGTTTATAGAGATTTACGACTGGTAAAGACAAGGATGCAATTTACAAGTTATTGTGACGAAAAATCTTCAATTTTGTAACTGTTTATGAGGAATTTCAATGCTAGCGCAAGATCTTTGTAAAAAATATTGTAATTGTTATTTTGTGAGCACATGTGTTCATTCAAAAACATGTAAACTTCAGTCGACTTAATAACTGTTATTTTAGTCCAATAGAAATCCGATCAAACCGTTCAAAAGAGTTCCCCGTAGAAAACTGCCAGCCTCTAATAAATTAGCTAGTGGCAACCCACGTAATTCTCACAAAACCCAAACCCCTTTCCCCAAAACTCATCTTTTACTTTCTCTCTCTCCCATCTAAAAAACAGCCCCTTCTTCACATTTCCCTCTCTTTAATCCACACCAAAAAACCAGACTCAAACTCAAAACCAATCCATTTCAACACCCAAAAATCTCATTTCTTGGTTCATAAAAAGAAGAGAAACAAAAAGAGAGGTGTGATGAATATGTAATGCATCATAAGAAATCTGAGCTTCAGATCGGAAAAGAAAGCAGCGGTGTATCTTCGGATTTTAATCCAACACCGCCTCTTTTTCCAACTGGTGTTATTCACACCCACCACCCACACCCACCACCTTCTAATAAATTTCTTCATCTTCAAATACAAATACCTTCTTCACCTTCTTCTTCATCATCTTGTTCTTCTTCTCCACAATTCATTAATAATAATAAAAAACATCAAAATGAATTACTATCCACACCTCATAAACGACCCATTATGAATAATCATAATCCACGTCAACTTTCTCATTCACCAACTCTTTCTTCTCTTCAACAACACCATCATCATCATCATAATAAGAAGAATGGGTCTGGGTCTGGGTCTGGGTCGTTACCCATTTCGAATACTAGTACATCGACAACGACGGGTATAACGAATTCCTATTGCCCATTTCATTTACATTTTCAAATACCATTTTCAACAAAGGTTCATTTCTTTAGAATATATCGTTATCTTCGTCGTTTACGTCTTCATCTACGTTTACTTTTATTATTATCATTTCCATCTTTTTACTTCTTTTTATCAAACCCGAATAGATCATTTTTCCTCGACTTCCTTTCGGCCATAGCCTTTTCGGCTGTTCTACTTGTGTCTCTTAATCTTGCATTGCCCCGTCTTCCTTCCATTCGTCTGTTTTTTGCGCGGTCGTTTCCTATTAAGTTAACTTCTGTTACTACTCCGTCTTCTAGGACTAGTTCTTCGCCCGTGTTTTGGTCCATTGGGTCTAGGCCGAAAGCTGAGAAGTTGGTGAATTCGGGATCTGGGGTACAGGTTTATAATAATGGGGATGTTTATGAGGGAGAGTTTCATAAAGGGAAGTGTTCAGGGAGTGGTGTGTATTACTATTATATGCAAGGGAGGTATGAGGGTGATTGGGTTGATGAGAAGTATGATGGGTATGGTGTTGAGACATGGGCGAAAGGGAGTCGGTATCGTGGGCAGTATAGGCAGGGATTGAGACATGGTTTTGGGGTATATAGATTTTACACTGGGGATGTATATGCGGGTGAGTGGTCGAACGGTCAGAGCCATGGATGCGGAGTTCATACATGTGAAGATGGGAGTCGGTATGTTGGGGAGTTCAAATGGGGAGTCAAACATGGCCTTGGACACTACCATTTCAGGTAATTCTTATGCATGCTTAGAAGTTTATTATTCTGCATTGTTGAATTTTGTGCGAAGTTCATAGTGAATTGGACTTCAAACTGAGGCTGTATTAGTCTATTTCGAGTTTTAGGAATAGTACTCTTTTAGTCCATGGAATTAAGTATACAAATGATCCCTACTTGAACGCAAATGTGGTGTTACATTTATTATAACTCAGGTATTATCACAACACCCTGGAATTCATGTGTTTCTCCTTCTTGGATTGAGTTATGGTTTGTTGTTTGTGATTCATTTGCATTTCCATATTCTTGAATCTAGGCCCCTATACGTGCCTCACTTTTGGTTTAGGCCCTCAGATTCGTTGTAATGAAATCCTAACACCGTAATTGACGAGTTCTCATATGCATTTCATTTTTTAGTTTTATTTATGTTATATGAATCATGGAACCCATCCTTTTTTTATATTCTCTGTTAATGTAGTAGTTTCAACATCATAGGAAATAGTTAAGGACACAATTAGCTCATTTTTACATCATAATCTTACTAAAGGTTTTCAGTTAACTCCTATGAGGTGATGCTGAATCAACTGCCCATCAGGCTTATTATTAGTGTAGTTTTGAGTACCTTGCAAAGGACATCATCTGTCATAAGTGGTTTATATTTCAGACTTGCGTAGTGTATTGTTGACGATTAGTTTTCAAATAACTTGTAAGGGACTGGTTGAGGTTTTTAGTTGCGTTTCTAGTCATGGACTATACCAAAAAATATCACTCTTTTATTCCCCCTGATTGGTAGTAGATCCAGGAATTTTCTGGTGTTCTCACAATCGTATTCAGCTTATTGAGAGCTATTTGCTTCAACTCAATTGTTCTTTTCTTTTGCTCTTACCGTGGGTCATCTTCTTTTCCACTTAACAATTGAATAACAATTATTAGCCTTGATTCAGCTCAAAACGTTATTTTGTTTGTCAACCTTTTGTAGTCAGAGACTACGATGATGTCGCTACTTATGCCTTTGTCAACCAATATACGTTAAGGTAATTAGGAAGTATGATTTTTAGTGGAGTGAAGTAGTGAACGGGATCTGAAAATCAATAATCTGAGGTTTACACGCAAGAAGGATCTGATCAGAACACTATGGTTCAAATAATCAAATGACAATAGAGGAAAATGTGCTCAACTAGCTTACAAGCTTACGAAGAACAGTACTTGATTATACTTGATTCTTTAGTGATAATGCTGTTAATGGTAACAAAGAGCACCAACAATAGAACTTAGGAGGGGATATTTGGGCCCTGAATTGTAGAGCGAGGAAAATCATTTGCAGACAGGAAGGTGATGTTTTTAAGAAGGAACTAGGGTTCTCCCTCGCAAGTTAATCTGGTGCTTGATTACCAGTGTTTGCTATTGGACTAGTGTTTGGTTTAGAGCACAGTAGAGTCTTTGAAGGATAAGATCTGAAGAATTGAGATCAAGTCTCTTTTTTTGTGACCTGATGCAAGTGCGGCTCTCAATTGAGTTTTCCTTATGTTTTATCTCTATCTTTTGGTATGGAGTTGGTGGGATTAATTTTTCTGGTTGAAGCTTAGTGTCTTTCGCTGTAATCAACTAATCATGTAGCCGTTGTGGTGCTCCATTAGGAATGGGAACAAAAAGTAGTTTTATCTGGCTGATGTTTGTGAACTTTTTTGAACCTTGTGTACCTAGAAAAGGGGGGAAAGGAGAGCTAGTTGTAGCCGTTTCCATATCTGTACGAACTCATTGTCTTTCTGCATTCACTCTAGGTTTTATTGACAAGTTTTGTGCTTCTGTTCCCACTTGCTGTCCAACTTGTCTACGGGTTGTTTGGATCCATGGTTTTCCTTGTGAGCCTTCGTCATAATTTTAGACTGGCCAACCTGTTTAAAGTTGATATTTTTCAGTGTTCTGAAATAGCGATAGGCGGTAGTCTGGCAGGGTCTAGCGCATAAATTGCCTGGCGGTTGATTTTTATGTTTTCATATAATCAAACTCACTTATTGAAAATGCATAAGAGTTCTTTAACCAAATATTTTATACTTGAAAGTTCAAACACAAATGCAAAACCTTCTTGAAAAGGCATAAGAGTTCTCCGCAGACAAAATTATGAACTAGTCACCTAGGAGTTTCTGCATATTCAAGTGATCATGAACTTTTTTTCTTGGTTTTCTAGTGATCACGAATTCGAGAAATGGATTTCGTGTCTGAAGAAGACGAAGTATTTAAGGGATTAGGTTTATACTTTTTTGTGTTTGAATTCAGGCTTATTGGGTTTTTCTTTTGCTGCCTTTTTTATTTTACCTCTTTTTCCGCCCCCCCTCCCCCCGGTTGGTCAGGGGAGTAGGGGATTGCCTAGGACGACTTTTAGAACACTAAGTATACTGACTGGTATATGTGGCACACAACATTATTATTATTATTATTATCATATAAGGCCTTTGCACATTTTACATTTAGAAAGTGTTCATGGTTTGTTAGCAATGGACACCAATTATTTTCTCAAAAATGTTCCAAACTTACTCAAGATTTGTAGATCAATTTAGCTGCTGAGTGAGAGTGAGCATGGGTACAATATGAGTGAAGACATGTGATCATGAAGGTTTCAAGAGTCTCTCATGAGACTCTAGTTTTACCTATCGTTGTTTTTTGGTAAATGAGAGTCTGAAGTTTATTGATCTCTTTTGGCATTTGGAAGTAGGTCTGCTAGTTTATTCTGGAGATGTGAACCAGTTTGTTTTGGTTTTCTTTTAGTAAGTTTGCCGCCAGATCTGTTTTTTAATCAGTTTCCTCATGCTTAGGTGTTGTGTCTTCCAACTTACACAATACCTAGGTGGCTGCAGAAGGTCTTTGTACGACATCGTGTCAAAAACAATCTATTGGGACAACCTTGTTGGTTTTAGGTATTGACTGTTGGACATTAAAGAACAGCTAAATTGTTATTGACTATTGGGACATTAAAGATTTGTAGGACCTTGTTTTTCTACAAAATTGTTTATTTCTAGTGTTTGGAGCTTTCCTTTTCCTTTTCCATCTTCTGTTGCTGAGCTGTTTTCTACCGCCTGGTAGCATTCAGTCCGATAGGTAAACATGTCAACTTAATTGCACCTGCACAAAAAAATAATGATACTCCTTCCTTTTGGCATTGCTTATATTCCCAGGGTATCACTTGCTTGGAATTGACTGGTTCTTTTCCAGGTTTTAATTCAGCCTGGTCAAGAAGCCTTATTTTATTGCTCCTCATTCTACATTGAATTGAAAACTCTTTAACCAAAGAAATTAGCAATTCTGTTTCCCCTAAATAAGTCTTGTTCCTCGTCACTTAAATTTTCATTTTCATATTGCTCCATATATATTCTTTTACTTTTGGATTCTTTCCCGTCATAGTTTTAAGAAACTGAGATTTCCATCAAATCTGCTGGTCAAAACAACTAGGGGTGACAGTTTTGTACATGACCCACTAACCCGTCACGAATCCGACACAAAATTAGTGGGCTCGGGTTGGGAAAAAAGGCTTTTGGGTTATTTAAGGGTTAACTCGCCGAACCCGTCAAATAAATGGGTTGGGTTAGGCCGTTAGGGTCATATATGTTAACCCGAGTAACCCGTTAGTAGACCTGATTAGTTCTCGGGTCTAATGGGTTGGGTATAACCTGTTTTAAGATAAGTTTCCTTATTTTTTTAGATCTCATCATTCCAAGTCCCAACTACCTAAAATAAACAACGAAAAGGAGAAGAATTAGCCATCATATTGATTCATTCGATAAAGATATGTTTCGTTATTCAATTTTCATTGATATGTAATTGAATTATGGATGGTTTTTGAGAATTAATATATTTTTTTTTATATATATATTTTTGATAGATAAAATCGTGAAATACTAAATATTTTGCATACAAGTTATTTGTGAATCCGATCCTAAATTAACCCCCTGGCTTAACGGGTCACCCGTTGGGTAACCCATTATATAGGCGAGTTGGGTTTGGGTTTGACAAACTCGACACGATTAGTCATTGGGTCGGGTTTAGGTTTGTTCTCCAAACCTGTGACCCGAATATGACACAACACGAACCCGACCCATTGCCACCGTTAGTTTAAAACAACAATTTAACTTGGTTTGGCTTTAAAGAAAACACATCAATCAATCAGTAATTGTTTTATGTAGAATTCGCTTAAAATGGTGTTTGTGTACTTAGTAACTTTTTCGAAACGCAAGTGAGACAGCTACATTAAAGCTTATCTAGTTTTAGGCTCCGGACGTGATGTATTATTGTATTGTGAAGGTCTTTCTTGAAATAACATACATCTTGTAATTTATGGCTGGGTGTAGTTATGGAGATCAAGTGATTGCAATTTGTTGTCCGAAAGAGGATAGTACAAGAACATATGGTATTGGGACCACTTAATAAGTTTTCTTAGGGCGTGTTTGAAACAAAAAGTTGCTTCTCCTAGAAGTCCTGATATATCTTGAACGCCAATTGGATGGTTTCAGTCAGCCTTTAAGATTCACGACTTACAAATCATGCTTAATTTGCCTCCCTACTCCATGTTTATATGAGTTGCAACTTGTCATAGTTGTGACGAGAATTTCACCTCTTAAGGCTAAGTCCAATGGTTTGGTGTGGCAAAACACCAAAACACAATAGCATAGTTGATAGGGTAAGTGCGATAGGGTTTATGGACCCAATGGTTTGTTTTTTTACCCGCCAGTGGCATAGGTGTCCAGCGAAAAAAAAACCAAAACAAAGTCAACCCATCCTAGCTGGTGGATAAGGAAAAAAATTAGCCGCACCAGCCGCCACTCCTACTGGCGTGTAGAGTTTTCTTTGATTTTGCTTCGTATCCGCCACTCCTATTGGCGTGTATAATTTATTTGGAAATTAAATCGAATTAAATCGATTTATTTGGAAATTCTAGCCGCTACACACAGAGGCGTGTAGATTTATTTTTCTGGCCGCCACTCGTTCTGGCGGGCAAAGCATACGCTATATCGTTAAAATTGGCGGTATACATAGCAAAACTTATACCGATAGCGTTGGCGGGTTAGCGTTTTGACGCACCATTGGATCACAATTTCGGTGATATTTGGTGTTTTGCCGCACCATTGGACTTAGCCTAAAAGTCCCGCGGAGTGGGGTGTTGAACTCCTGAAAATTAAGGATTTGTTGTGGATAACAATTATACAAGTTGATATTATGAGCATTACGAAATGTCACATCTAGGATTAAACTGCTTGAGTTATGCCTGTAATACACATTGTGGTCTATCAACACTCTTGTAAAGGGCACACTTAGATGGACATTTGTTTTGACGGATCCTCCATATTTCTGACTCCCAAAACCATTGGGTCAGAATATATGTAGGAAATTGCTATCGGTCTTGTAAGGAAGTATACATCATTGCCAGTCTCTGCCTTCAGATTTAATAGGTCTCCCAAGTTTGTGAACAAGGGGGCCTTTGTAGTTACATTTCTGTATCCAAGTGAGGAAAATACGCTTTATTTTGAAAGAAAAGTATTTTTAGTCTTCCGACTATTTCCTTGAGTCGTCTCTTTGATGGGCAAATGCCCCTGGAAGGCTGAAAGTGGGCCCAGCCTGAAGCCTTGGAGTAGTATGATTTCTGTTCTTTTGTAACATCGTCATTCCAAGTATCTGTGAATCATTTTTTAGTGGAGGAAATAGTTTGGGTGTTCTTGGGGTTCCTTCTCCACCATGGGAAACTATTTTGTTTGTGGGAGATCAGATCGCTTGGCTTGGTTTTTCCTTCAACAATGGGAAGACATGGGCTAAATTTGTTTTGTTGTTTGTACTGTGCTGCTCTGGTCCATTTTTCAGATGCTTGTACTGTAGATCGAGCCTATCCAACTTTTACCCAAATCAAATTATTACCGTAAAATATTTTTTTAGCTTAGATATTGATTTAGAGGAATTCATCAAAATTGGTAGAAAGGCAGACAAGGAAGATCGTTGGTAGATTATTACATCTTTTTATAATACCTTTGGTATCATGTTTAAGGGGGTGTTTTCCATTGATAATTACATTAAACCTTTGCTAATCACTGCTTTGTGGGTCGCAGAATTGAACTAGTCAAGGGGGTTTAGATTAGTCGGTTTGCTGTAGCCACATTCAATGATCTTGTACACACACACACACACACAAATTTTCTCTCTGTGGAAAATGGGTATAGACAGTAGAGATGCTGACAGAGTTAACTCTGCAATTGAGAATGGTGTATTTTGTATATAAGTGTATATTAGCATATGGGTGTTTATAGTTGTGTAATGTATATGCTGAATTACATTTCAGCAGTGGATGGAGAGCGGGGGTGGAAATGGGTTACATGGACACACCATATTTCAAAATTAACCCGTGTCGGATAAATATACACGTGTCTGTGTCGGACACACACTGACACATATTGTATGTGATATACCCGAATTCTCATTTTCGCCGTGTCAGACACTTCGTATCCGTGTCAGATATGGACACACGTATCTGTGTCAACTTAACTTAACATATAAGTAATATTTTAGTTCTTATCTCTAACCGCATTGTATAATATGCTGTGGTGATGAATAAATAATAAAACGAGGCTCTGATTAGCTGAGTAGTTGCATGGCCGTCTCTGGAACTCCACTAATCCGCCTGTCCCACTTTTTTATTTTCGCTTTTATTGCTGGAGTTCATCATAAAGTATGTGTTCCTCTTCCAATGCAACTTTTCTTTTTCACAGACATGATTGTGAATGTATGTCATTCAATAATGATAACTTGGTGGTATGAATGTCATACTATTTTTCTTCACATGATGAATGATGGTTATCATTTTGCAGCATATTATATCAAATATTATGTACTGTCCATGTGTGCACATTTTAGACTCCCAACACCTTTGCTTGTTCCATGCAGATTGGGTGGTACATGACAAGTTATGTTGGTCATAGTTTACATATCTACTGCACTAGTGAATAATGCTTATATGTATTCTGATAGTGTTACTCATTCTTTGTGGTAGTTAGTTTTTCTATCCATTACTTTGTCTATTCATGTAATCACTCAGCACAACATTCTGCATTTTGAGAAATAACAAGTTGCTTTTCTGCTTCTATTATACCATGTGCAAGTCTGTCTCGAATGTCCCTGCATATTTTATTTATTCTCTATTGACTGGGCTAAATGAATTCACCTGGAACTTGGTTTCTTGCAAACATGCACAAGGAATTGTACTAGTCTATGTAGTAGGCTATTTTTCAGTACCTAATTATGTTGTCGTGCAGAAATGGGGACACTTTTGCTGGAGAGTATTTTGCAGACAAAATGCATGGATTTGGTGTCTATCGTTTCGCAAATGGGCACCGATATGAGGGAGCCTGGCACGAGGGAAGAAAGCAGGGACTTGGGATGTACACATTTAGAAATGGAGAAGCTCAATCTGGTCACTGGCAAAATGGTATACTTGATATCCCAAGCACACAGAATATCCATCCAGTCTCACCCATTGCTGTTAATCATTCTAAAGTTCTGAATGCGGTTCAGGTATGATTGTCTCACCTTCATGGTAAAGCACTAAAGCTATGCTTCTATGCTCTATGCACGTTTAGAACAACGAATAAGGAGGAGAATTGTAGAGTTACTGTTGTTCTCAGTAATATAGAAGAAAAGTACTGGCTTAGAATCCTACTCAGTCAGTTAACCTTCCTCTCATTCCAGGCCATTCTTACCCTAAAATTAAATTTATTTTTTCTATTGTCTGAATATATAATATTTATAAAGAAAGGGCTTTTGCAATGTTTTTAAATATTGGCAAAAGGTAGCAGTTGGTCCAGTTAATATTTGTCATTTTGTATCCTTCATAGCCTTCAGCAAAATGTACTTGTAGTTTTCTTGATTTAGAGAACCTTGACAACTTGAGCAGAGGCAGACAATAAATTGGAGACAAAAACAAGTGAAAGAATTAGCTTTTGATTGTTTTTGCTTTGTTACAGGAAGCACGACGTGCTGCTGAGAAAGCCTATGATGTGGGAAGAGTTGACGAGAGAGTGAACAAGGCTGTGGCAGCAGCCAACAAGGCAGCTAATGCAGCAAGAGTCGCAGCTGTAAAAGCTGTCCAAAAGCGGATGCATCACCACCATCATAATGATGAGTTACCACTGCCAATTGTGTGATTTTTAATTGAGCCTGTCCTTGACATTTTTCTTTTATTTGGTAATTTCTCGTGAATCTCTTTTTCATGTCTTAAGAGGATGCAACATGAGGTGCTGCACAGTACCATTTTTCAGTTGTAGAAGAAGACAGCTCCTGGAGGTGGACTTGTTACGTTTTCATGTAGGCTCTTTGTGTATTATGTACAGTATAGGGGGTATGGTTTATGAGTTGAGCAGTGATGCCCGTAGGTGGCAAGAGAAATTAGGGGTCCCCTAATTTTTTTTTCTCAATTTTCTTTTTTGTGTAAAGAGTGGTAGCTAGTTGTAATGTAAACCCGGGTGCCGGGGTGAAACCTCAGCCCAACCAGTGTTGTATGTGACTATGTCACTCTTACGAAGTAATGAAGGGTGCATGGTAAATCTCTCTGAGCTGATTTCCTCGTCAATATACGACAGGTAGCTTGATCGTCATGGTAGGTCTGTCCAGGCCAATGTCAGTGTCCACTGACAACTCTGTGTAACCAATTAACCATACAAAATGTGGAGGAATTTTCTTTTGAAAAAACAGCCAAAGTGGGTAACGTAATTTCCTGAAAAATTCAATTTGGGTAAAATATTTTTTTTCTCATCAATTTGGGTAATGTACTTATTAAATTTGTCAATCCAGGTAATATGTTAACTTGCTTTTCAAATCAGCTGTTATCTAATATAAACAAATTCTTTAATTCAAAAATGTTTTTTCCAAGTACGAAAAATGTTGGACATGTATACTAAAAGTAGACCAGTGGAAGAAGGCATGTGAAAGTCACATGTGAAGAAAGCACGTGAGTAGAAAAATACCGTTGTTATTAGCGCGTGGTTATTAATCGTCTTCTCCAACAAATAAAAGTAGTCGTTTGTTTGTTTCTCTCTACTAATTTCTTCTATTTGTTTTTTCTCAAAATTACTTCGATTTAATTAGAAATTGAGGCTCAGATAATGTGAAGTTAATCTATCCTTATTATACTGCATCTCTTTGTTTCAATTTCAAAATTTTATTTATTCAATTTCATTTGTTTTAAAATAGATAATGAGTTCGAGCACAGTCAATTCTGGCTATTCTTGTTACTGTGGAGATCTTGCACCTATCCAAGTTTCTTTCACTGACAAGAATCCAGGAAGGAGATTTGCTGGATGCAAGAAATTTCCAAATGGGTATTGCTTATTTTTCGTATGAGTTGATGATTACGTGAATCCAGGGCAAAAACATAAGGAGTTGTATACGAGGCATGAAGCACTGAAGCATAAGTATGAATCTTTGCTTCATGCAAAAGTGAATTCAGGGAGACCAAATCAGGATTTGTATATAAGTATGAAGTGCTGGAGCTTTGAGTGATGTGAATGTGGAACTGAAGAATTTTAACAAGTTATTAAGAGAAACTTTGGATGATGAGAAGAGGCTCAAGGTGGAGTTGTTTGAACAATCGAATGAAATGGAGAAGAAGTATTTAGCTAGTAGGAAAGCATGCAGGAAAGCATACCTTTTTATCCTTATTGTCGTTGTGTTATGGTTGTTGCCTAATGCTTAAATGGAGTCAGTTGCTGATGTTGCTATGGGTTCCCATTTTGGTGTAATTATAAGGAACTTAATTAGAAATGTACTTTGATTTTGCTTGTCATTTTGGTTTATATGCTCATGTATATTACTAGGCTGAACAAAAATGAACTGAAATACTCTGAAACAGAAACATAACTAAAATCATTTTGGTTGAACATCATTTTGGTTGTCAGAAACATAATTGAAAACTGAACAGATCGCGACTAAAACAAGAATATTAAACATGAAAGAAAACATAAAACATATTGAAAACAGAAGCAAAGGAAAACATAGAAAACATACACACATAGAACTAATACACACATATAACTAATACAACATGATTTACATCCTACCAACATCACTTCTTTTTCTTTTTGATCATGCAAACACCAGCAGCATGCAGTGCTAGAACAATTTCCTTAACTTGTTGCCTCTGTTATGGGTTTGGTGGTGGTGGTGGTGGTGGAGCTACTGCATTTGCCTAGAGCCTTGTTGATCTTCTCAAACAAGTAAATGATCCTGCTTTAATTCATTTGGTGGAGGATCTGATTTCTTAACATTTTCAAAACCCGGTGGTGGACCTTCAGTTTCTTCTCCATTGACATGTTCTTCTAAAACATCTATAAAATACCTCTGCCCACACCTACGACATGCAACCAATTTCAACTCATCATCACACAACAAAACCTCCATAAACACCCTCCTACCAATATTACTATTTCTCCTCATGATATCAAGAATTGCATCATTCTCATCAGCAACCATACTTATCTTTCCCTTCACCATTTCTATTCTACTAACCTGTAAAAAATAAAATGACATACAACTATTTTTATAGCAGTAAGAATGGTACATGTATTCAACATTCCAACCAATTCTACCTGATACAACAATTTACAAAGCAACACGAATTACAAGTCATTTAATAAAAATTGATTCATTGATTCATTGATTCAAAGTTAGAGTCTAGTTTAGTCTAGTCTTACATTTCAATCCTTCATTAAATTTGTTATAGACTTACCACACAAAAAAGTAATAAAGTTAATACATGTTAATACATTCCTTGCATAATTCCACCAAATCCAAAAAACTAATCCAATCCAAATAAAGCATAGCCCATAGCCTATATAGTGTCTTGGTCCATGTTCCAATCCAAAAAACTTAAACATCCAAAATCCAAACATACCAAACACAAACCATTTACTTCCATGGTTTCCTTTGATCACCATTGTTTACCTTACCACCCCTAGTCCTTACTCCCACTTCCTTTTTTGCCTTTGGAGGTGGTGGACTTGGAGTGACACAAGCTGATTTTGCAGAACTTGATGCCCTTGGCCTTGGAGGTAGTTTTTCCCTTTTTCTTTTTGGCACTGATGCCCTTAGTGTTGCCTCCCTGCTTGGTATTGACTCCCTTGCTGTTGAGTGCTTTCTTTTTGATTGCATTGGTTGTGACTTCATTGGTGCTATTGACTCCATTGGTGTTGCTACTGACTTCATTGGTGTTGAGTGCTTTCTTCTTGATTGCCTTGGTTGTGACTCCATTGGTGTTGAGTGCCTTCTTCTTGATTGCCTTGGTTGCGATTTCATTGGTGGTGCTATTGACTCCATTGGTGTTGCTACTAACATCATTGGTGGTGCTACTGACTCCATTGGTGTTGAGTGCTTTCTTCTTGATTGCCTTGGTTGTGACTCTATTGGTGTTGAGTGCCTTCTTCTTGATTGCCTTGGTTGTAACTCCATGGTGTTGCTATTGACTCCATTGCTTCAGTTGACTCTACATGCACATTAACCTATAACAATACAATATATAACAAAACAAAAATAAAATACATGTATATCTTAAACTAGACTCCAAGTAAAACAAATAAATATATCTTAAACAAAACAAAAAGAAAATACATGCATACATGGAAAAATAAATACTTACAAGTGTTGGACAAGTTTTTATGTTTTGACCAACATTATGGCAGTTGGAGCACTTCATTTGCCTCCCAATTCTACAGACTCCAGTCCTATGAGTTTCTTCATTTGGGTCATTTATTCTACATTTTTTAGGACTACTAGGCATCCTTCTTTGTATAGGTGGTAGTAAGACCTGCAAATATGGTATTGGCCAAAGTTTTATCCCCATTGACAAGCACAAGGAAATGGTCATAAGCCTTTCTCATTTTCTCAACTTTATACCACTCAATGACTTACTTACATGGATTATCTTTCAACTGGTTAATAACAGAAACTGCATGTGCACAAGGTCCCTTGAGATCCCACATTCTACATGCACAAGTTTGATTCTTCAAATCAACTGTATATTCATTGTGTTCATTGTGTCTCACTTCATATTTATGATTCCCATATATGGTGGTGTGAATGACAGAACCTGTGGTCCTTTTTGCTTTTCTCCAAAATTTTCATACCATTAGGAGATATCTGGTCATTCCACATACCTATATTGTCTCTCTGCTTCTGTAACCTATTTACTATATATAGCCTGATATGCTCTAACATGGATATGATTGGTTTTGGTCTTGCTTCTAGTATACAACCATTAAAGCATTCACATATGTTATTCTGAACATGAATATGTAGAGAAAAAAGCCCTTGACCACTGAACTGCATTTTGACCCATCAAATAATCATAAGCACTTACGTTAATTAGCTGCCTTTTATCATCCATAACAAGCTTAAACTCCTATGCTGTTCCAGACTTTGAAGCTTGCCAAAATAGTTGCTTCAGCTGACTACTCTTGTGACTCTTCCTAAAATTTTGATAAATATGTCTAGCACACTACCCTCTGCCAAAGGCATCCACTCTGCAACTGCAGGAATGGGACCTTTTTGTTGGTCTGTGATGATAGTCACCCCATTGCCTTGAGTTATAAAAGTTGCCCATTATCTCCAAGAACACCCTTCTGCACAATTAGCAAGAAGCTTCATTCTAGAACTTTTCTCAAAATGAATAGGATATCCCCCCTTTACAGCATAACACCTAAGCAAATGCATTAGTTCATCATGGTTTGTAAATCTCATCCCTAACACGTACAGGAAGAACTAAGAAATGGTACTGTTAGGGTTGAAAAATGGATACTTTGGTTTTTTCCTAACAATTAAACCATCCTCATCACTTGACTAAGATGAACTATCATAATCAGACGAGTCTGCATACTCACTGTCATAATTTATATTCACATCAGGTTCACATACTTGAGGTTCACACACTTGAGGTTCACTCACTTTAGGTTAACTCACTTGAGGTTCAATCACTTCAGGTTCTTTAGATAACTCCCTAGTTCTGAGTTTTTTACCCATCAACTTCTTCACTCTCACCTCTATGAGTTCTTCGTCATCATCACTCAAGTGATCTAGTGATGTAGCATCAATATCACTACCACTATCATCCTCCTCCATATGAAACTGTCTAATAGCTGCAACCTCATCATCAGAATCACTAACATCACTAGACCTCACAGTGTCATAATTAACAACATTAGCTTCCAATATAATCTCTCCACTGTACGTGTTCTATATACGGTTCAGCCACCCGATGGCCTTCAATATCTTTTAGCATTTGATTAGTGTTTTCATCACTGTAAATTAACCTCAACCCAGATTCAAATGTTTTACCAGAACCAATTAAATAATACATTTTAGTCACATCTATCAATCCCAAGTCTTCCTTCACCATACCAATTAACTTGAAATATGATATTTTATCTATATCATAACCATCACTATACCAAACTTGTCCCCCACTGTAAAACAAACCCCCTTCATCAACAAACTTTCGCCCATATTGCAATTCAATAGCAACAATACCCACTGCATACAAGACATGACTAATTAAAATACAGAAACCTACGACCAAATTAAGCATGTGAAAAAACATGTATATTATAAGCATAAAATAAGCAAATAAACATAAAATATCACAGTGTATTGTCAAATTCGAAGCATATAAGCATAAAATATTCATAGCGCGAACAAAATAAATATTATAAGCATACTTAAAACATTTCCCAAGAAACAAGTGCAAAACCTCAAATTTCTCCCAAATTTTAGTAATTAAAAACCCTAATTTTTACAAATCCCTAAATGAAACTGTGCAACCCAACATTTATGCTATTTCAGAGCTTTATTCTACACGGATAGAAAATTCTAATACTTACTTGATGCCAATTGTACGAATACTTTCGCCCCAAACCCTAATTGTCTTGTCTTTCTTAGCCTTCAATACCAAATGAGTAGTGGAATCATCGAGCTAGGTAGAGAATTTGTTGTGATATTTTGTTGTGAAATTAACGAATTATCGAGCTAGGTAGAGAATACAACTCCAGAAAGAATATGGTTATGTTGTTTTGCTCCCGCGTAGATGTTAAGTCTGCAAACATAAAAAATAATATTCATTTTTTTTCAATAATAATAAAAAAATAAATAAACATAAATAGATATATTACACATGTAAAAATGACTGTCACATAGGTTGATTTGAACGACAAGTTAACAGATTACCTAGATTGATGAATTTAATAAGTACGTTATCCAAATTGACGAGAAAAAAAGTACGTTACCCAAATTGAATTTTTGGGAAAGTACGTTACCCACTTTGGCTATTTTTTTAGTTTCTTTTATTTTAAATTAGTTAAAATATTAAATATCACGAAAACTACATGTTACCAAGGAACAAAATTTTCGAAAAATAAAAATAAAAAATCAATGGCCCTTTTCTCTCATGGTGTCTTTCTCTCTCTCTCTCTCTCTTAGGGTTTCGAATTTGAAACCTAAACCCCAAAAAATCCAACTGGCTGTTCAGAGATATATCTTCAATTCTCTGGTATATGGGTTTGGTTAGTATGAGTTCGGGGGTCTGGTGAGAGGTGTTTCGGGATCTCTCTTGGATTTCCCTCATATTCTTTGCCACCTAGAAGTGATTTTGCCCCCCTGTTTTGTCTATGCTCTTTCTCTTGGCGGTTTGTTCGGTGTAACTCTAGTAGTTCGATGCTCAAGCGGCGAGAAGAAGTGATTGTTTTCGAATTTGAAAATTAAAAGGCAAGGCCGACTGGTTGTGAAGTTTGGTCTTCTCATGGTTACCCTGGAGGTTTTACTGTGTTGTGGTTTGGATTGGGTGTGTGAGCTTGGGACGGCAGAGATGTGCTGGATAAAGCTCGGAACTTGACTCAAAGATGCGGCTGGTTGGAACTTTGGAGGTGACTGTTGGCAGGAGATGACCTTTACAACCTCTCTGGACTGGTTTGTTTTGGATTGGGATCGAGAGTTGGATTCTTAGCTGCTGAAATTTGGTTTCTATGGTGGGCTGGTGGATCTGTCAGGAGGTGGGGCAAAGGACTTTGAATGGAGGGCCTAGTTGGTTGATTGGTGGCGCTGGGAAAGAGCTGCTGCCATAGTTGGTGGTAGCTGTTGCTGGCGGGTAGAAAAGATGGTGGTGGGTTGTCTCGATCTAGATCCACTTCTCAAATGGGTTGTATTGGTTGGGCTCGGGTTGTTTGGATACTGGCCCGATTAGTTGGGCCGGTTTATCTAGAGCGTAGACTTGAGCCTAGCTAAGGGGATTTTCACCAGCTTTTGGTCTCATATGCTTGAACCTAGTTTGAGCTATGCCTAATAGGGTTTCAACGTAGTTAGTACCAACATGGTTCCTTAATTGCACCAAGATGTTGAATTTTCCACGGTTCACTTGCATATCCGCGTGATTTGTTGTATAGAACATTGTAAACGAGGATGCGAGTGGTACTATGAATGTAAGGATATATTATATTAATACAGGTGGGGATCTGCCTAACCCTAGCTTAATCTAAAAAAAAAAAAAAAAAATTCCTAAATTTTCACTAAAATTTCGTGCAATTTTTTGTTTTTGGTAGGCATAGAAACATTTTGAACCCTACACTTTCTATTTGCAAGTTTTAGAAGTGATGACATCACTTTTCACGAAAATTTCGATACTTTTTTTTTTTTTCCGATTTTCATCCATTTTGTTCACTAATTTGTAGTTTTTCATGAAACTTTCGAAATAGTAGCAAATGCAATAAATATTTAAAATAGAAGCTAGTTTTGTCTATTTTGTATTTTTATTTACTAAGTTACTAATCAATAATGACCTAATTTTTCTCAAACAAGTTGAGTCGTCCAAAGATTTAAGAGAAATCTAATTTCACTTAGATAAGCTATCTCTTCTCCCTCCATTTTGATTAGTGAGATGAGGGACATTTGATTAGTGAGATATATATATGTCTATTTGAGAGGATTATTAATTTTGAGATAAGGAGCTGCTTATTTTGGTCATTTTTGGTATATAGACAATTAAATTTGAAAGTATAGTTGTTGGGTGATCTTGGACACACCCATAAAAACACTCCCGTACCCTATAACTAACTAAAGTTTTTGTCGTACCCCAACAACCGCCTCAATCCAATAATATCTCCCAAATTAATTTGAAGTATTTCCAATGGGGACAAAAATTAAAAAAAAAAATGCAAAAAAAAAAAACAAAACAAAAACACGCCCTTTTTTTCGGCAATCTTATTCTTTCCCCATTCGTCAAAATTTGATTATTGTTTTTTTTTTTTAAAAAAAATTTATTTATCCTCATTAGATTGGTATTCATCCCCATTACTTTGGTATGGTTGATTCAAATTAAAAGTGGGTAATTAGTGAGAGAAATGTTGCTAAAGAAGAGGTTATTGGAGAAGAAATCAATATCGTTTTTTTTAATAGAAAAAGAACATGTTCTTATTCCTTTTCAATTACAAGTGAAAAACCTAGAATATCTACGGTTAAGTATTGGTCCTTAATATATTCTAATAAATGAATTGTTTTGTCTTGGGTACGCCTAATAAAAAGAATGATAATTTAGGAACATAAATGTGTCTAAAACAATTTTATTTATTTATTTTAAAGTTGGGGTATGAGAGTGTTTTTATGGGTGTGTCCAAGATCACCCTAGTTGTTACCTATATTTATTATTTTTGTTAATGTATTTGCAATTTTTCTCTTACTTTTCGTGAAAATTTATCGAAAATTTCTATATTTTCGTTTTCTGTGGTCACTGAAACAATGACCAAAAACAAAATTTAATTCCTTGCATGTTATATTAACAAGATAAAATCTTATAAAAGTATAACATTTGGTTCTGGTCCTGTTCTTCTTTTTTATAATAGCCACCACTCTGTTTTGGTTCTAAAATTTTCGGTTCTTTTTATCTTCATCTATAGTTGTTGCATTATAATGAGATTAGGTGTAATTAAATGTAAAAACACTAACTATTCTATTTTTTTTTTGGTAATCGCTAACTACTCTTTA
The DNA here is from genome assembly GCF_015680905.1 of Coptis chinensis. NCBI lineage: Eukaryota > Viridiplantae > Streptophyta > Magnoliopsida > Ranunculales > Ranunculaceae > Coptis > Coptis chinensis. Next base: position 47,881,715 of record NC_141456.1, read on the forward strand.
GCTTACTTTGTTTGCCACTCTAAAACGCTACGTAGAGTCTTAAGACTCTTTGTTATCGACCGGTGGATCACCATGCAACACTATTGGCTATTTTCAGGGACGGAGCCAGGATTCTAAGCTAGGGGGTGAGAAAACTACATGGAGCCAGGATTCTAGCTTTTAACAACGGTCAAACTCAATTGACTTAGATGTGTTGTGGTCTTGGGGGTAAACCTCTAGATGAAAGAACTAGGGGGAGGGTGGGGGCGGGGGGGGAGAACCGGGGATAAAACTAAGGGGGATAAAAGTTGGCCTAAGTTCTGTGGGATAAAGCTAGAAAACTATTAAAAGGGCAAAAGGCAATGTAGTCTTTTTACATGCATTGATCAAAAAGATAACAATCAAACATGGTTGACTTGGATGTGGTGTGGTCTTGGGGGTAAAGCTAGAAAACACTGGAGAGATTATGTGCACATCACCCCAACCCACCCCCCAACAAAAAAAAGTATATAATTTTTTTTTGTCATGAAGTTAACTACTTAAGCATTTAAGCCATTAATTGATACTATTATGTCTATATATATCTATATAATCTAGTCCATAAGTCTACAATAATTCAACAAATTGTTAACTTCCTATAATGCTATAATTCTATATAACCCTACTATAATGTGGAGAAAACTATAAAAGATTAACATTGAAAATAAAAAATTACCTTGTTTTGTTTTTTTAAGTGGAAATTTACCTTGTTTTGTCTTTTTAAATGGAAATTTTATTGATAATGATAACAAGTTTTACAAAAATGTGGATAAACGTGTAACAAGTTGCGCCGCAAGTTCTTTATGAATTTGTTTTTTATTTTTTTTTGGGTTGAGGTCTGGCGTTTGTTTAAGAATTGAGAGTGAAAGAAAGGAGGGAGAGCTTACGGGGTTTGTTATAGGTGATTAGAATTATACAAATTGACCAGTTGGGCTTTGGGCCTTTGGCTATTTGTTTGTCTCATTAACACATCAAACATTCAAAAACACATTTGTCCCTCTTTAATGGTTCTGGACTCAAAATAAATGATAAATGATAATTTTGTAAGGGCAAAAAGAAGTTAAAAAACGTTAGTTTATTGAAATATTTTTTATTAGTTTTTTTTTTCATACTATTTTTTTTGTTGATTATATTCTCACTATAGTTGTAAAAATTTTGGGGGTACGGTAGTGGAAGTTTGCTAAAATAATTGGGGGGGGGGGGGTGCAAGTCTTTATAGTTTGAAGATTTTTATAGGCAATTAGTTATATGGCAGTGGAGCTTTTCTAATCTCAGGGGGTGCAACCACCCCCACACGCTTCAACGCCTTCAATATTTTATTTGCTACTTTCTATAGTATTAAGGATATCGATATCTTCTCTTGGATTTTATAATTTTTGTTTAATTGCTTTGGTTTTGTTGTACTGCATGGGTACTAGACGTCTTCTCTAGATGAAAGAACTGGGGGGTAAAACTAATTGGCCTAAGTTTGGGGGGTAAATCTCTAGATGAAAGAACTGGGGATAAAACTAATTGGCCTAAGTTCTGTGGGATAAAGCTAGAAAACTATTAAAAGGGCAAAAGGCAATGTAGTCTTTTTACATGCATTGATCAAAAGATATGATCAAACATGGTTAACTTGGATGTGGTTGGTCTTGGGGTGTAAAGCTAGAAAACACTTGGAGAGATTATGCACATCATTTGACCCCCCCAACAACAAAAAGTATATATTTTTTTTTTTTTGTCATTAAGTTAACTACTTAAGCATTTAAGCCATTAATTGATACTATTATGTCTATATATATTTACATAATGTAGTCCACAAGTCTACAACAATTCAACAAATTGTTAACTTCCTATAATGCTATAAGTCTATATAACCCTACTATAATGTGGAGAAAACTATAAAAGATTAACATTGAAAGTAAAAAATTATCTTGTTTTGTTTTTTTAAGTGGAAATTTTATTGATAATGATAACTAGTTTTACAAAAATTTAGATAAACGTGTAACAAGTTGCGCCGCAAGTTCTTTATGAATTTGTTTTTTATTTTTTTTGGGTTGAGGTCTGGCGTTTGTTTAAGAATTGAGAGTGAAAGAAAGGGAGGAGAGCTTACGGGGGTTTGTTATAGGTGATTAGAATTATATAAATTGACCAATTGGGCTTTGGGCCTTTGGCTATTTGTTTGTCTCATTAACACATCAAACATTCAAAAACACATTTGTCCCTCTTTAATGGTTCTGGACTCAAAATAAATGATAAATGATAATTTTGTAAGGGCAAAAAGAGAAGTTAAAAAAAACGTTAGTTTATTGAAATATTTTTTATTAGTTTTTTTTTCATACTATTTTTTTTGTTGATTATATTCTCACTATAGTTGTGAAAATTTTGGGGGTACGGTAGTGGAAGTTTGCTAAAATAATTGGTGGGGGTGTGCAAGTCCTTATAGTTTGAAGATTTTTATAGGCAATTAGTTATATGGTAGTGGAGCTTTTCTAATCTCAGGGGGTGCAACCACCCCCACACGCTTCAACGCCTTCAATATTTTATTTGCTACTTTCTATAGTATTAAGGATATCGATATCTTCTCTTGGATTTTATAATTTTTGTTTAATTGCTTTGGTTTTGTTGTACTGCATGGGTACTAGACGTCTTCTCTATATGAAAGAAATGGGGGGCAAAACTAATTGACCTAAGTCGGGGGGGGTAAATCTCTAGATGAAAGAACTGGGGATAAAACTAATTGGCCTAAGTTCTGTGGGATAAAGCTAGAAAACTATTAAAATTAGCTAATTAAGCTGATTGGCCTAAGTTCTGGGGGTGTAAATCTCTAGATGAAAGAACTGGGGGATAAAACTAATTGGCCTAAGTTATATGGGATAAAGCTAGAAAACTATTAAAAGGGCAAAAGGCAATGTAGTCTTTTTACATGCATTGATCAAAAAGATAACAGTCAAACATGGTTGACTTGGATGTGGTGTGTTCTTTGGGGGGGGGTAAAGATAGAAAACACTGGAGAGATTATGTGCACATCACCCCAGCCCACCCCCCAACAAAACAAAGTATATAATTTTTTTTTTTGTTATGAAGTTAACTACTTAAGCATTTAAGCCATTAATTGATACTATTATGTCTATATATATCTACAAAATCTAGTCCACAAGTCTACAACAATTCAACAAATTGTTAACTTCCTATAATGCTATAAGTCTATATAACCCTACTATAATGTGGATAAAACTATAAAAGATTAACATTGAAAGTAAAAAATTACCTTGTTTTGTTTTTTTAAGTGGAAATTTTATTGATAATGATAACTAGTTTTACAAAAATTTGGATAAACGTGTAACAAGTTGCGCCGCAAGTTCTTTATGAATTTGTTTTTTATTTTTTTTTGGGTTGAGGTCTGGCGTTTGTTTAAGAATTGAGAGTGAAAGAAAGGAGGGAGAGCTTACGGGGTTTGTTATAGGTGATTAGAATTATACAAATTGACCAGTTGGGCTTTGGGCCTTTGGCTATTTGTTTGTCTTATTAACACATCAAACATTTAAAAACACATTTGTCCATCTTTAATGGTTTTGGACTCAAAATAAATGATAAATGATAATTTTGTAAGGGCAAAAAGAGAAGTTAAAAAAAACGTTAGTTTATTGAAATATTTTTTATTAGTTTTTTTTTTCATACTATTTTTTTTGTTGATTATATTCTCACTATAGTTGTGAAAATTTTGGGGGTACGGTAGTGGAAGTTTGCTAAAATAATTGGGGGGGGGGGTGCAAGTTCTTATAGTTTGAAGATTTTTATAGGCAATTAGTTATATGGCAGTGGAGCTTTTCTAATCTCAGGGGGTGCAACCACCCCCACACGCTTCAACGCCTTCAATATTTTATTTGCTACTTTCTATAGTATTAAGGATATCGATATCTTCTCTTGGATTTTATAATTTTTGTTTAATTGCTTTGGTTTTGTTGTACTGCATGGGTACTAGACGTCTTCTCTAGATGAAAGAACTGGGGGGTAAAACTAATTGGCCTAAGTTTTGGGGGGTAAATCTCTAGATGAAAGAACTGGGGGATAAAACTAATTGGCCTAAGTTCTGTGGGATAAAGCTAGAAAACTATTAAAAGGGCAAAAGGCAATGTAGTCTTTTTACATGCATTGATCAAAAAGATAACAGTCAAACATGGTTAACTTGGATGTGGTTGGTCTTGGGGGTGTAAAGCTAGAAAACACTGGAGAGATTATGTGCACATCACCCCAGCCCACCCCCCAACAACAAAAAGTATATATTTTTTTTTTTTGTCATTAAGTTAACTACTTAAGCATTTAAGCCATTAATTGATACTATTATGTCTATATATATTTACATAATGTAGTCCACAAGTCTACAACAATTCAACAAATTGTTAACTTCCTATAATGCTATAAGTCTATATAACCCTACTATAATGTGGAGAAAACTATAAAAGATTAACATTGAAAGTAAAAAATTATCTTGTTTTGTTTTTTTAAGTGGAAATTTTATTGATAATGATAACTAGTTTTACAAAAATTTGGATAAACGTGTAACAAGTTGCGCCGCAAGTTCTTTATGAATTTGTTTTTTATTTTTTTTGGGTTGAGGTCTGGCGTTTGTTTAAGAATTGAGAGTGAAAGAAAGGAGGGAGAGCTTACGGGGTTTGTTATAGGTGATTAGAATTATATAAATTGACCAATTGGGCTTTGGGCCTTTGGCTATTTGTTTGTCTCATTAACACATCAAACATTCAAAAACACATTTGTCCCTCTTTAATGGTTCTGGACTCAAAATAAATGATAAATGATAATTTTGTAAGGGCAAAAAGAGAAGTTAAAAAAAACGTTAGTTTATTGAAATATTTTTTATTAGTTTTTTTTTCATACTATTTTTTTTGTTGATTATATTCTCACTATAGTTGTGAAAATTTTGGGGGAATGCGGTAGTGGAAGTTTGCTAAAATAATTGGTGGGGTGCAAGTCCTTATAGTTTGAAGATTTTATAGGCAATTAGTTATATGGTAGTGGAGCTTTTCTAATCTCGGGGGTGCAACCCACCCCACACGCTTCAACGCCTTCAATATTTTATTTGCTACTTTCTATAGTATTAAGGATATCGATATCTTCTCTTGGATTTTATAATTTTGTTTAATTGCTTTGGTTTTGTTGTGATTGCATGGGTACTAGACGTCTTCTTCTCTATATGAAAGAAATGGGGGCAAAACTAATTGACCTAAGTTATTGGGGTAAATCTCTAGATGAAAGAACTGGGGGGATAAAACTAATTGGCCTAAGTTACGTGGGATAAAGCTAGAAAACTATTAAAATTAGCTAATTAAGTTTGATTGGCCTAAGTTAAGGGGGGTGTAAATCTCTAGATGAAAGAACTGGGGATAAAACTAATTGGCCTAAGTTATATGGGATAAAGCTAGAAAACTATTAAAAGGGCAAAAGGCAATGTAGTCTTTTTACATGCATTGATCAAAAAGATAACAGTCAAACATGGTTGACTTGGATGTGGTGTGTTCTTTGGGGGGGTAAAGATAGAAAACACTGGAGAGATTATGTGCACATCACCCCAGCCCACCCCCCAACAAAACAAAGTATATAATTTTTTTTTTTGTTATGAAGTTAACTACTTAAGCATTTAAGCCATTAATTGATACTATTATGTCTATATATATCTACAAAATCTAGTCCACAAGTCTACAACAATTCAACAAATTGTTAACTTCCTATAATGCTATAAGTCTATATAACCCTACTATAATGTGGATAAAACTATAAAAGATTAACATTGAAAGTAAAAAATTACCTTGTTTTGTTTTTTTAAGTGGAAATTTTATTGATAATGATAACTAGTTTTACAAAAATTTGGATAAACGTGTAACAAGTTGCGCCGCAAGTTCTTTATGAATTTGTTTTTTTTTTTTTTTTGGGTTGAGGTCCGGGCGTTTGTTTAAGAATTGAGAGTGAAAGAAAGGAGGGAGAGCTTTACGGGGGTTTGTTATAGGTGATTAGAATTATACAAATTGACCGGTTGGGCTTTGGGCCTTTGGCTATTTGTTTGTCTTATTAACACATCAAACATTTAAAAACACATTTGTCCATCTTTAATGGTTTTGGACTCAAAATAAATGATAAATGATAATTTTGTAAGGGCAAAAAGAGAAGTTAAAAAAAAACGTTAGTTTATTGAAATATTTTTTATTAGTTTTTTTTTCATACTATTTTTTTTGTTGATTATATTCTCACTATAGTTGTGAAAATTTTGGGGGTACGGTAGTGGAAGTTTGCTAAAATAATTGGGGTGCAAGTTCTTATAGTTTGAAGATTTTTATAGGCAATTAGTTATATGGCATTGGAGCTTTTCTAATCTCGGGGGGTGCAACCACCCCACACGCAGCGCCTTCAATATTTTATTTGCTACTTTCTATATTATTAAGGATATCGATATCTTCTCTTGGATTTTATAATTTTTGTTTAATTGCTTTGGTTTTGTTGTACTGCATGGGTACTAGACGTCTTCTCTAGATGAAAGAACTGGGTAAAACTAATTGGCCTAAGTTATGGGGGATAAAGCTAGAAAACTATTAAAAGGGCAAAGGGCAATATAGTCTTTTTACATGCATTGACCAAAAAGATAACAGTCTAGATGAAAGAAGTGAGGGGGGGGGGGGGTAAAGCTAGAAAACACTGGAGAGATTATGTGCACATCACCCCAGCCCACCCCCTAACAAAAAAAAAGTATGTAATTTTTTTTTTTTTTTTTTTTTTTATTTTTTTATTTTTATTTTTTTAAGTGGAAATTTTATTGATACTGATAAGGATTTTTACAAATAAGTAGGACAAGCGTGTAATAAGCTGCGCCGCAAGTCCTTTCTGAATAGCAAATCCTATTCTTCTAAAAACAAACTCGTTAGAACCAGCTGTCATAACGTTACCGTCCATGACTTTTTGAAGTCTTTTGAGAAGCTCAACAGACTGTTGTTCCAAGAAACTGAAAGTGTCGAAACTAAATGGAATGAAACAATGCTGGTTATCCATGCAAGCTTCCTCATGCTTCTCCATCTTCCCTGTCGCTGCTCTCTTAGCTACTTCTCCCACCTCAAAGACTCCATTCCTAAGCCCTACCAACGGAGAGGATCCAGTTACATTAACACATGCATGTCTCCCCTCAGACCAACTGTATATCAACACATCCGCAGGCCGAAGTGTAGATCTTCCCTCATTCGGATCAGTGAGAAAGTTCACAGGAGCCTCCTTCTTCACTTGTACCCTAGCCCTCCAAAATGCATCACATAAAATATCTCTGACATGATCATGTCGGTATTTGAAACCTGGAAAATGCCTACAATGTGCTGCATGGTCCCTGAAAACATCTAGTCTACTCTTTTTGCAAACAGGGCATAGACCACCATTAGAGTACAAAGGAATCATGAGACGGTACCGGAGAATAGAACGATACTCCACTGACGACATACGCTGTCCAAGTCTATCCATCAGAATAGCAAGTAGAAAATCCTTAGCGTGTTCTGACTGCAAGCATCCAATGACTGCTTTCTGACGAGCAGATAACACAAACTCCCTCTCAAGACCAGCAACAATCTTACTATAAAACGCTTCCGTCAAAACTTTTTGTGGTTTTGGGGGACTGTAGCATTCCCAGCTATAGAACTAAGGTCAAAATCGGGTCAACAAAGACTCAATGCATTGCTAGCAACATCAAGAATCTTATCCAAAGGCACTGGCCCACAACTCCTAAGAATGTGGTTCTTAAGCTCAAAAGTCTGACAATGGGAGGCCACAAAAGCAAAAGTAGAGACATCAGTGGCACAATAAATACCTAACCCACCAAGACGTAATGGGAGTGTCGATAAACGCCACTGCAAATCATCGAAGTTAGGACCATCAGAAACCACAATACCCTGGAGAACACTGCGGAGATGCCGATCAAAAGTCTTAGCTGCCTCTCTAAAAAGGGATGGTGGACAAGTACGAATCACAAATACCAACTTAGAGAGCCCAAAGACAAACGCGTAGAGAGCTAACTCACACCGTGGATCATCTAATATAGCTAAACGGTCCATCAAAGTCGCGAACCTTTTCAACACGCCTTTGCGAAGCAAGGCCCATGACAAATGATGGATCGGCCGACCGCACCTCAAGCAACGACTCCTGGCGAAGGCGGGACAAATCTGAAAGAAAGAGACCAGGAGTGGAACGACGTGGATCCAATGATGGCCAAAATATCTCAGTTTTAGCCACATTAAGAACCAGCTCGTAAGAAGGTCCTTCTTCCTGAATCATACCCAAACCTGTCGCCACCTATTCTGTATCTCTAATCAGAGTCCCATCATCTATATACCAAGCATGTAGCAACAACTGACAACTGGACTGGATCCGTAGAATCAGGGGATGCAACACCATCGCAAATAGAAGGGGACCCAAAGGGTCGCCTTGTTGGACCTCAGTAGCAGACCATATGTAGCCATCCCCCATATATAGCCTTGCAGGTTGACAATACAAGTACTCAACCCAAGGGGCAATAGTTGGGCAACGGATATGAACCTCTCTCAACATGGTAGTCCGATCAACCATGTTAAAAGAATTCCGAAAATCTACAAGCAGCATCGAAAGAGAGGTACTGTCACTATTAGCATACACTATGCGGTTGACAGCGTGCAAAAGCCCTTCTGCACCACCAGAAACACCAACCCCGTATTGAAAATCCTGTAAGTATCCTACCACATCTTGGGAAACTCCTTTTATTGCAATCTTGGAGACCAGACGATGCCAAACCATCCCCACAGCTATAGGACGAATACCATTATCCGGCTTGAGAAGTTGAGTAAGCGGAGCACTAGCGATGAATTCCGCTAATGGCTGTAGACATCGTCCCTGTAACCAAAGATTCACCATAGGGGTCAATGCATCTAGCAAATCAAACGATATAGCTGCTGCAGCACCACTCATGGCATCCAACAAATGCTGAGCTCGAAGACCATCACGACCACAAGAAGTGCCTTTTGGAAATGACCGAATACATGCCAATAGGGCGACTCTCTCTACCACTAAAGGGGGCTCAGCAAAAGAAATAGTCAGTCTCACAGGTGGTTGTCGCATCGGATGCTTCTCCTCTAATGCACATATAGTCTCTGAAGTATTAGAGGCAACTCCTGATGATGATAACACTTTAACCGCTGCAGCAAAATGTCTATCAGCAACTTTCTGTAAGCATCGACGCACATTCTAAGTGGAGGCATATTTCCTAGTTGGCTGGATTGAAGGAGGCTCTATTACAAACTCTAGGAGACGAAACATCCCACCAGGCTCATTCCATGTCGTCAAGGCATGGAGAAACTGTTTCTGCTGAAGGTTTTTTCTAGTACCCGAACGACGTTCCTGACGATTCTGTGGTTGAAAAACTTGCAGAGTACAGCGCGGCAGAAGAAGGAGACGAACCCAAGGCATAACTGACCCAGGATCAGCCGTAATATCCCAGAGAGCAGATTTCAGTGCACCAGAAAAAGCCAAACGACAAGCACGTGGTATACTTTTCACAGTACGAAAAGGTATACGGAATGCACTATCAAGTAACGTCTCATCAAGATGCGAAACATTACTAACCTGATTAGGGGTATCACCATCACCCCTGTGTGTCGTGAGTATAAGATTCGTAGTGTTGGGCTTAGAGGGTGGTTGTGGTATGCCCACAATAACACATGCGGGTTCTCCACTCTCCATCAAAGCAGGCGGTTCTATGGTATCATCTGGATGATGACAAGGTATCCCAAGTGCATGGATGCAAAGACAAATGCCATAAACCCATTTGTCTAATGACCTTAAGGAGTTCTCTAGTGAGAAATACAATTCACGATCATCCTTAATTTTATCTCATACCCTATCGATATTCAACTGACAATCCAAATGTTGTTTATCGAAATGCGTGAAAAATATAGGGAATAGTAAACCCATTACCGTTTACTCCATTGGTGCATCCATGATGATCCCGAAAAGGACAATGGACACGTTTCTTAGGGGGTGGGGCACAGACCCCTGAAGAAGTCACTGAGAGGGCGAGACCTTTCTTCCCTCTTATAGCCAAAACCCACAGTCAGGTCAACAAACCCCAACCCAAACAAATCCCAAACTATACATATCCCATACCCCAAAACCCATCGAACAACACCACATAAAACCCAATACAGACAAATCCACTGACAAATCCCAAAACTAGTCCAACAACCAAATCCAAAACCAAATGCTGTCAGCAATTCAGCTTACTGTCGAGGAATTGGTTATGAAGTCTTTGGTTGCAAAAACAGACAAGAACAGAAACAATATACGACACTATTCTAGCAAACAAACATCCTAAAAAACAAAAACCAGTGAGTGCACTGTTGCACTGTTGCTGATGGTGGTGAGTGAGTGATGGTGGTGCTGTACTGTTAAGGTGGGAGGAGGAATTAGATGGATTGGAGACTGTTGTGGGGGTTCGGTTGTGGTGGAAGTGCTGATGGTGGGAATGTGAGCAAATCTATCGGTGGTGGATGGGGGATGGATGGTGAGGGCGGTACTGGGGAGGTGCAGTGGCAGGTGATGGGGAAGTGCAGTGGCAGGTGATGGAGTTTCTTGCTGGGGAAGAAGGGCTCTATTTTTTTTTAAAATTGGTGGTCGATGACAGATGGTGGTGGTGGCGGGATATTATATAATGGAGGTGGTAATTGGTGTTAGTGATGCCAGATGGAAGAGGCGCATCACGAGTTGTGCAGCAAGGGCGTGGAAGAAGGTGGTGGTGGTGGTGCAACAAGGTCGGGTTTTTAGTGGATGGTCATGGCGGTGGATGGTGAAGGGGGCTGGTGGCAGGTGATGGGGGTGGATGGTGAAGGGGGCTGGTGGTAGGTGATGGGGGTGGGGTTGGGCGCGTGTTGCACAAGAAGTGCAGCGCTGGGTTTCTCGCTGGGGAAGAAGAGACCGGTTTTTTTTTTTTTTTCAAATGAGAATTACGTTTTTTTATTTATTATTATTTTTTCATGAAGTTAACTACTTAAGCATTTAATCCATTAATTGATACTACTATGTCTATATATATCTACATAATCTAGTCCACAAGTCTACAACAATTCAACAAATTGTTAACTTCCTATAATGCTATAAGTCTATATAACCCTACTATCATGTGGAGAAAACTATAAAAGATTAACATTGAAAGTAAAAAATTACCTTGTTTTGTTTTTTTTAAGTGGAAATTTTATTGATAATGATAATGAGTTTTACAAAAATTTGGATAAGCGTGCAACAAGCTGCGCCACAAGTCCTTTATGAATTTGTTTTTTGTTTTTTTTTGGGTTGAGGTCTGGCGTTTGTTTAAGAATTGAGAGTGAAAGAAAGGAGGGAGAGCTTACGGGGTTTGTTATAGGTGATTAGAATTATACAAATTGACCAGTTGGGCTTTGGGCCTTTGGCTATTTGTTTGTCTCATTAACACATCAAACATTCAAAAACACATTTGTCCCTCTTTAATGGTTTTGGACTCAAAATAAATGATAAATGATAATTTTGTAAGGGCAAAAAGAGAAGTTAAAAAAAAACGTTAGTTTATTGAAATATTTTTTATTAGTTTTTTTTTTCATACTATTTTTTTTGTTGATTATATTCTCACTATAGTTGTGAAAATTTTGGGGAATGCGGTAGTGGAAGTTTGCTAAAATAATTAGGGGGGTGCAAGTCTTTATAGTTTGAAGATTTTTATAGGCAATTAGTTATATGGCAGTGGAGCTTTTCTAATCTCAGGGGGTGCAACCACCCCCACACGCTTCAACGCCTTCAATATTTTATTTGCTACTTTCTATAGTATTAAGGATATCGATATCTTCTCTTGGATTTTATAATTTTTGTTTAATTGCTTTGGTTTTGTTGTACTGCATGGGTACTAGGCGTCTTCTTTATACAAAAAAAAAAAAAAAAAAAAAAAAAGATTGGTTTGTTTTCTGTGTCTTGTGTGTAGGTGTACTACTAGTAATGTTAAGATGAGAGAAAATCTTCCAACGGTTTTGTTCCTCAAAAGCTAAAACCAGAGTACATACTCGTCTTTTCTGAAGCCATATACCACATTATTAATGAGAAATGGAGTGGCACTGTAATGGGATTGCAGACGGGGTGGGGTACGGTGACACTATAATGACATTGCAGAAGAGTATTATCGAAAAACTGAAATGTGAAAGGATCACAAATGACAAAAGAGGAAGCATAAGAGGTGTCATGAAAAAGTTTTGTTTTGTATGGAAAATCATATTCATTGAAAATAACATGTCTAGATATAAAAACTTTTCCAGAAACAGGGTCTAAACATCTATATTGTTTTTGTGTAAGACTGTATCTAATGAAAATGCAATGCTTACTTCTCATGTCAAATTTATTTTGAGAATATGGTCTTAACCAGGGAAAGCAACTACAACCATATGCTTTAAAAAAGGTATAGTCAGGATTGAGTTGAAAGAGTTTTTGAAAAGGAGACATGTTTCGAAGTGATGGTGAAGGTAGTCGATTTATCAAGTATGATGAAGTTTGGATGATTTCAAGCCAATACTTGATAGGAATATTAGATTGAGCAATAAGTGTTCTACCCATTTCTAATAGATGTATGTGTCTTCTTTCTACAATCCCATTTCGTTCAAGAGTATGTGCACATGTGAATTGATGTTGGACACCATAACTAAAAAGGAAAGACTGAAACTTGTTACTTATGAACTCTCCTCCACAATCAGACCTTACGCATTTGATGTGATGATTAAATTGTTTTTCCACAAGAAGTTTGAAAGAAACAAATGCTTGATAAAAATCAGATTTAGCAAAAAAAGGTAAAATCCAGCAAAATCTAGTGAAATCATCCACAATAGTAGCAAAATATATGTATTTGCTTATTAAATGTACATGGTAAGGCCCTGAAGCTTTAGTATTGGTGGGAGTATACTTCAAAAGAGTTTAGAAGTTGAGGTTCATCCTAAATTGTTTAGAGTTTGAGTAAGGGAGATAGAAGAAGAAAGGTAGACTCTTGAATATTAGAATGGTTCTAAGCTAATGAACTTGAAAGCTTTGATTGTAGATTAAAATGACTTGAAAACATGAAATGAACATTAATTAAAACATTGAAATGAAGATTGATTAAAACATTGAAATGAAACAAGCAAACAAGATGAAAATTGAAACAAAGAACAATAACAAGTTGATTGAAATAAGGAAATGAAATAACAAGTTGATTGAAATAAAGGAAATGAAATAACACGAAATTAAAAACATAAATTGAAAAACAAGACAAGAAAATAAACAAACCAAATGGTTTGGATCCTAAGACAATGGATGAGTTCTCTCTCCTTTGCTTTTTTATTTATATACCCCTACTTTTGCCATTTAGAGATTTGCCCTCATCCATTCTAAACAATACACCTCACCTCACCCCTTTCACTTTTGCTTTTGCTTTATGGGTGCCTTATTGACCAAGATAGGTTTAGGGATAAGTCTTCATAATTTGAAATAAGGGCCTCTATCTTTGGTCTTCTGATTTGAGTCTTTTGACTGTTGACTTTGATCATTGACTTTGACATTTTCAGCACTTCCATAGTAGCTACTGGTCTTCATAATAAGCGTGATTAAGGCTCCTTTTGGTGCTAAGACGCATCTTTTATGATAAGTGGTTTGAAATACTCCTTAACCTGAAAAAGGCAGTAAAAACTATGAGTTGTTTTTTCGTTAAGCGTAAGAGGGACTATAATGCAGTAATATATGGATAATAAAACGCACATTTGTCCCTCATTGACAATTTGCAAAAAGGAGTACATTTATCAGACTTTTGAAGGAGTACATCCATGACTTTTCCCAAGTTGACAATTTGTTTAATGCTATGGAGATACTGAGCAATGGTAGATGAACTTTTGGTGATAGCTTGAAGCCTACTCTTCAATTGATTCACATGAGATCTGGACATAGTAGTGAAATGCCTCTATAAAGTTGCCCAAAGATAACAAGCAGTAGGCATACCCATAACATAAGGAAGAAGCTCAACAGATGGAGCTGCATTAAGCCAGATCGATTACCAAAGTTTGATCACGTTTCATCCAATCAGTGAAAGCAGGATTGATCTGAGTTGTAATAACTCTTCTATTATCAATGAGAAACTGTAGTGGACATCTTTCAACACCAGTAATAAGATCAAAGAGGTTAAAACAATGCAATATCGGAAGAAAAATAGAACGCTAAAGTAGATAGTTCTCACGAGTTAATTTGATAGGAACTAGATTTGAGATGTTTTGAAAGATGAAAGAATTTGAGTTTGAACTTGTGTTATTGTCACTAGGTGGAATTGAGTTTAAAGAGTTAAACTGATTGTGATTTGAAGTGTTGTTGTCATTAGGTGAAGAAGTAGTAGGTGGAATTGTGTTTAAAGGATTGAACTGGTTTTGATTTGATTGATTCTGGGTTTGATTGGTTCTTGCCATTGTTGAACGAAATGAATTGAATAATAGCGAAAATGAAATTGAAATGGATAAAAAAACACGTAATAGAAGTAATAAGATGAAAAAAATTGATGAAACTTAGCTGAATCTGAAAACTTTGATTAATAACAGAAGCTTTGAAGCTTTTCAATCTCCATTAATGGTGGATCTTTATGCCATTTGGCGAAAATTTGCTCTGATACCATGATAAAACTAGAAATGAGACAAGCTATCAAAATGAAATTTCTTGATTGAATGACTTAATGATCTGTGAATACATCCTTCCTTTTTACACTGATACAAGTGTTGGAGTTATCCCTCACATGAGGAAGAAGGGAGAAACAAGTATTATTCGTGTGAAGAGGTCAGAGCGCGGGCGCTCAGATTGGCCGTGCCCAAGGCGTGCCCGCGCCCTTGCCGTGAAAAAGAAGATAGTTTTTTTCAGCCCTCTCACGAAACATGTCTACTAAAATTTGAGTTAGAAGGAGGCGCTCACGCACTCGAGTTGGCCTTGCCCAGAGCGTGCCCGCGCCCTTGCCTAAACATGCCAAGTTATAATTTTTCTATAGGAAACGTGAAATTTCACAGACGCGCCGAAATTTCCGGTTACTATAAAAACAAAAGTAAGGTTTTGGAAAACCAAGTCTTGAATAGAAACCCAATTTTGTGAGCAACCAAAATTGAGAGAAAGCCCTTGCAAAGAGAAAAGCTTGTAAGGAGAGAGGAGTGACACTACACCATAATAGGATATTTGCAACACGCACCTTTTTTGCTTTGCAACGGTTATTTACCGTTAGCAATTTACTAACGTTAAATAAGCGTTGGCAATGTTGCAAAGTGTTGGTTTATTTGGGTGAATTTCAGAAATTAATTGCTAACGCTTAAAAATCGTTAGATAAGTGTTACAAATTAAAATTTCGCGAAATAGTGAAACAAAGAAAAATTGCCGCTCTATTATTTCGGTCTAAGTATAAAACATAAGTTTCTTTCTCTCCTCTCTCTCTCTCACCGCCGCATTTCAAGATCCGATCTCGCACTCCTCAAATTTTTACTTCTCTCTCCAAATCCTTGAATCCGTACAAATTCTTTGCCTTCAAATCTAGTTTCTTTTTCCAGATCTAGTTTCTTTTTTTGCAAAAAGAACGTAGATCTAAATCGAAGCAGGGGATTCAAGTTGGTAACTTTATTGTCTCGAACATGGAATCCAACCCGATGGTATCATGCCTAGGTATAATCTAGTTTTTTTTTATTTTTATTTTTCTATTTCACCGCTGAATTGCAGAATTGCACATAAAAATGTTTGTTTTTGTGTTGGTTATTATTAATTAACAAAACTTCATTTACCTGGTTTTTGTGTTTGTTTAATTTGATTTTCTCTCTGTACGTGATATATTAAGAATATGAGAAAAAAAATTAAATCCCAATTGTGACGTGAAGTTTAGAAATTGTGAACTTTGAAAATGAAACTACTAATGTATAATTGTATATGGCCTTATGAAGCCAACATGACTAAGGAGGATTCTTATATTTCCACTCTTCTTTGTGGAATCGAACTTATACGATCCGGCGGAAGTTCATTTCCCTGATTATTCGACAAAGTAATGTATATAATATGGTACATTTACTCGGTGACATGCTTTGTTGAAGCGGGTGGGCAACATGTGTGCGAAATGGCAAAGGGCAGTGGAAGTATTGGGGTTGCGTGCATGTTTAGCAGTATCAACCATGGATTACAGTCATGGATTACTTGGAAATTGGGCTCTTCATACAACCGATTCTTTGTATTCGGGTTCAACATCCTCTTCCCTTTCTTTCTTTTTGAACATCTCACTTTCTCTCAAATTATAAGTCGTAATGGACTGAAATTTGACTTCACTACTACTACTTGATATTTATTGATTGCTCACCTCATTTTGTAGCACAAAGTTTTTTATGGGCTGTAAAAAAGTATTGCTTTAGGTTATTCCAATTTTTTTTTTGTTGCTTTAGGTATTGAGTTGTTAATATGGGTTAGAACTTAGAACATCCGATCGACACCGCTAGTTTTATTAAATTTGTAATATAATGTTTTCCATCAATAGATCGGCTAACTTCTTTAGAAAAATAATGGAGAGTCGTGCCAAAGAAGTGTTGATATTAGTTGCGTTGCAATTGTGTACTTTGAGGCTAGATGTCCGCTACCATGAAAATTTTGAATCTTTACTTTCGATGCGTATGTGAGGTAATGTGATGAAGTGTGAACTGATAACCTCCACAATATTTCCTAGTGGGACATAATGGGCCAAAATCTGCATCTCCCAATTAAGTAGGATTTAGTAGACAAGTAATTGTGGTGGAGCAGAATTCATGCCTGGATCTACATCTGCAATTTCGTCTTAGATGAAAAAAATTGGTTTTAATTTGAAATGTGATGTTTCCATTTATTTTTTGTAGCATCACTAAGTTTGTTCCTCTCTAGGCAAACATCCAAGGATGATTCGTTCTTGAAGAAGTGGTAGATCAAAACCTATTTTTACGTCGGTGTTTTGGATGTGAATATGTGATATTGTTAAGTTCATTTTGTTTCCGCCAATTGTTTTGTTGGTACTTGTTAGTGTCATTTTTAATCCATGTTTAAGTAAATCATTATTTCCATCATTTGTGGTATAATTATAGTTAATATATTTCAAGGGAACAGTCCGAAACAACTTTACAACAAACATCATGATATGGCCAGATGGATATCATATCGGAATTTGGCTTGGGATTAGACAAATAATGAATGCAACCGATAAGTTCTTGATTGATACCGAGACACACAAAAGAACTAAAACAGGCATTCACATGGTAAAACCTTGAACACATGTCGTTTTCTTGTAGAGTTACTCTGTTCCTCGTACTAAACTCTGTTTTCTTGAGTCCATGGAATTTATTCGACTAGAATTTGGTTTGTGGGTTCCGATTGCTTAGCCTTTTTATATTTGTATAGCATGTTGCGAAATACCTTATGAGAATCAACTTGTTGTGGATACTCGAGAAGTTGATCATGGAACCGTCACCTACTTGGAGAAAATAAATTTCCTACAAGGCAACTTGTTGGCGACTCATTCGATCGGGTTAGTGAGGTGAGGTAAATTTTCTTGTCCCACCAAATTATGAAAGTAGGGCATATAATATTACTTGTACAAATGCTGATATTGACAAGTGTGTTGTAAGATTGTAAACCCGAGAACTCTCTAGTTTATGTAGATTAGATTCCGTTTGAGATGAGGGTTAACCATTTTAAACAAGACTCTAGTGGGGACGGTGCATATAGGCGACATACCATTATATCCTTTTAGATGCCCGGTCATTGTGTAAAAACGATGGGAAATGATAAGTAGGCTAAGGGGTTCCAACCTAGTTGAGATGTTAGATGTATATGTTTCACACATCTTTGGTCACCCGCATTATGTCCGCGCAATTTCGCGCCATTAGGAGTGACATGCCGATTACTTGAAAATTATTGCGACTAGGAAATTTCTAATGGTGTTCTCGATGGCGTCGTGTTTTGTTTTACAAGTTTGTAACTTAATTGAGATGGGGTGTAAAACAAATACCATACAAGAAAGTCCGTGGTGGGGTGTGTAAATCCTTGTGGCTCCCTATCCGGAGGTGTAGATTTACATCCCCATTGCAAATGCTCTAATTGATGTGTCTGGAACAAAATCTTATGGAACAACCTCATAATCTTAGTGTTCTCCTAATGATACCTCGGTTGGCTCGGCTTTAAAAGGTGTTTCAAGTTGGGAAAAATAGTTAGAAATGTTACTATGTGCTAGATGATTTTTTGAATTACTTCGCGAACTATGTGGTCCTATGATTGGTTGGAAGGCGTTGTTATTTTTAAAATCTTGGCTTTTGTAAATGATGCTCCTTTGTGACCACAAACTTGTCTTCTTTTGGGGTTTTTGAGCTCCATTGTTCATCTATCGGTTTATTTCGATTCTAAGGTTCTCTACTCGGTGGAGGATTGAATTCATCCTGCTTTGAACCTAGAGATATGGAACAAATCTTTATCAATGATATATGGGTGCGCATGCCGATATTTTGGTGGAGAATGTTATCACGAGATTGGTAAGAACTACCCTGGCGATAGTTTGCTTCCAATCTATATTAATCCTCACACAGAAAATGACATCATACCCAACAATTACCTTTGGAGCCATGGGTGATAGGTACTCTCTCTCCGCGAATTATATACACTTTTGACAGATTTGAGATCAATAGCAACACTTTATTCTTCTTCTTTTTATTATTATTATTATATTTTTAACAAATTAATTAATTAACATGATTATTGATTGGCAATTTGGCGGTGAGAGATGACCAAATTATCTCAAGACTTGCTTCGATTGCGAATCACCGCAAGAATTTAAATCGCTTGGTGAAATTATGATTACTGAATGTTGTTAAGGATGATCCGATTGATGTTCAACGGAGAGGGAAAGTCAAAGAAGCTATGCTTCATGCATGGACTTGTTATGAATGGGGCGGGATGAACTTCGGTTTGTTTTGTTTATTTCCAGTTACTTAGACTACTTTTTCATCTTGGTAAAGCAATTTTCCTTGGAAATTTTGAATTGCAACAGCTCCTCCACATTTTCGGGTTCGCTTTTGAGTGCCTTTTCGTTTTCACTCGAGATTTGTTCTTGGTAATGTGTCTAATTCTTCGCATCTTGATTCGGGCTACTTGGCATTGATTGTTTTGTCGCACTATCTAGAGGTATGTTTTCCAATATATTTGTTAATACTCACATGCGGATGTATGCCCGAAATGATTTGCTTATGTTCTTTCTTTCTTTTTTTGCTGTTTTTTTGTATTTTTGTCCTGTAGGCGCAAGATTCGAGACGAGTTTTGGGATGAGGTCAAAAAAAACGCAACATACTTGAAGTTGTGCCACGTAAATATTCAAGTTTTTCTTATATCCATAAATTCAATCAGATCTGCTTTCATGTTAAATGCTCATTTCTTATATCTGATTTTGGAATATAGGATGACAATTTACCCTCTCTCGATATGGCTCGCGTAATCGTATTTAGTGCTTTATGTTGAGTTGTATATTTATATTATATCTAAGCGGTTAAGTGCCATCCTTTTCAAAACTCATTCTTAACGAAAGGAACACAGACAAACATAATATCACCTCGATTAATTTTATAGTGTTAATAGCATGATGCTACAATTATGGCATAACCCATCTTTCCTGATTCATATGCACACCATTTGTTGCTACCTAGGAAAGTAACTAAGTAAGCCAATAGTTGGTGTTAAGCGTAACACAAGCTGTATTCTAGGATTCTGGTCCCATGGCTCATCCTGTACGACCACATTCTTATATCAAGGTTAGCAACTACTAACACATAATTTCTACGATCTATGTTAGTAGAGATACTCCAGCTATAGTAAGGAATTGCTTGTAAAATGATATAAAAGAGTTCATAGATATAACTTACGGCATAATGCCTACAGGCTACATCCACAGATAATCGTTGATAATTATCCGTTATCCAAATCAACAATAATAACAATAATACGATTGTTAAATTATGAAAAAAAAATCTTTCCTTCCTCATTCGTCTCCATCTCGTAGGGCCCCTTGGTTTTGTAACCACTCCTGATGATAATGTAACTGTTGCAATTACTCCATATTTATAACATTCAATATGTTCATATAGTATCCGACACAGATAGGTGGAAATTTATAACATATCCACATTTCTTTAAATTTTTTTATTTGTTTGGCTTGTCAATGTATGCAGATTTAACAAGTATGTTAAATGAGCATATATGACATGTTATGTGGTACAGCCTGTAATTGCCGCCACATGTATTACGAAACCTGGGATTTTGAAAGTTGGCATACCGCCGGATATGTTTTTACCTTCCATTTATAGCAATCTCATTATTTTTATTTTTATGTATGGGTGTGGTTGTTTTTATTGGTCTTTGGCTACTCTTTAGTTTATTTAGTGCCTTACACATTACCCATCGATTTTAATTGATAACTGGCTTTGTGTTTCTTTTCACGGATGGACAACTTTTATCTTGGTTAGCTTTTGTTCTCTTCGTGATTTTACTATTGATCTGAAGTGATTGTGTCTTTGTCGATTCGATGTATTGAAATGTGTTGGCTGATGTTGTGCAACTCCATGATTGGCTATGACTCCTCATATGGGTCTATTATGGACCATACAAATTGTGAGTCTTCTTGTTTATCCCCTCCTATTTATACATATAGTTCCATTGTCTATTTCCTTACTAAAAAAGTTATACAAGGCCTAAAAGGTTTCTTATTTTTTCTGACTAGGTATATGAGAAGGTTCGTTTTCTTCTCGCAGCTCTTGTTCATCTTCATGTTGCACTATGACTTCATTTGGCAATGTAAGGATTGTGGATTATTGTTGTCATCTTTGATAGGGAGCTGAAGTTGTCAGGATGTACAAAACTTTGCTTGGGAGTATAAAATTGTATTTTATTTGATTTCATAAAATTGTATTTTTTATTTGGTTGCTGTATAGATGAGGTAGTTTCTTTTACCTCTTTCACTATCTTGTGAGATTTAGTCATCAAACCATGATACAAATGCTCCTGTTTTGATTAATTTCTTTCGTCCTATTTGCAAAAGCATTAGTAATTTTCTTTGTTTCTATATGAAACCAGGAGGTTCAAATTTAGGGCAAGAAAAAAATAAAAATAATTTTTTTTACAATATCAATACATTAGTAACGGTTGTAAACCGTTGCAAAGCAAAAAATAAATATTAAAGCATCATCAATAATCGTTACAAATCAAATTACGCAACGCTTTTTAACCGTTAGTAATTGTCACTTTGCAACGGTTAATAACCGTTGGAAAATTTAGTTTGCAACGCTTTTTAACCGTTAGTAATTATCACTCTGCAACGGTTAATAACCGTTGGAAAATTTGGTTTGCAACGGCAAAAAACCGTTGCAAATATTTCCAACACTTTACCGACGCCCTATTTGCAACGCTTAAAAAGCGTTGCGAAAATTATTCGCAACGGTTTTTTGCCGTTGCAAATAGCCTGTTATGGTGTAGTGTGATCTAGTAAGTTTGGAGAGACTTGAGAGGAGTGATTGTAATCTTCCTTCCTATACTTATAAAATGATTTGCTCTTGTGGATGTAGGCATCATTAACCGAACGACGTTACATCTTGTGTTTTCATTATGGTAAGTTAATTTACATTTCTATTGCTAGTTTGTGATAGTTATATCCATAGCTTAGGTTTGTTGTTGTTGGTTGTAGTTAAAGATTAGAATTTTGTTTGGAGTAATAGATTGTCCAAGTGCAAGTGATCAGCTCCCAAATGTGCATTTTATTACCCGTATATTGCTGTATTACAGTCCCTCTTACGCTTAATAAAAAAACAACTCATTTCTTTTATTGCCTTTTTCAGGTTAAAGAGTATTTCAGATCACTTATCATAAAAGCTGTGTGATAACCCGTAAAAAGGCAACTAGATTTCTCTAAGTTATTCTTACGTTATCAATTATTTATTTTCTACTCTCACATATATATTTATGCAATATATAGAGTACGGAATCATTTCACTCTTAATCTATCAAGACTAAATAGAATCCAATTAATCAAACACAAGGATACAATGGTGAGAGTAATATTATGTTGAGAGATTTCTATTCTACGATTATACTACGGATTCAAATAAATCTAAATTAACTAAACTAATAGAAATAGAGTTTTGATGGAAGAGAAAGTTATAGAGAAGAGTAATCAATCCACCTAATAATTAGTTTCAAGCAAGAATAGAATTATTCATTGAAAAAAGATCATCTTTAGGTTTTCACACAATGATCCAACCTAAAACCTCAAACTTTATTGTCCCTAGCAGCAACCTACATTGTATTAGCCATATACATGACCCCGAACATCACATGTAGAGAGGTCTGAAGAGTACACAGAGAGAAAGAAGAAAAACATAGGCATATGATCTGAAGGGGAGTGAGAGAGAGATAAGTGGGCCTCGTATGGTACTGGGCCCAAAGAAAGAGGCCCAAGGGTTTTGACTAAAAGAGGAAGTGGGGGAGAAAAAGAAGGAGAGGGAGGTGGCAGTGAAGAGAGAGGGAGACGGGGGGGGGAGAGAGAAAGAGGAGAACTACGAGCCAGCTTGATCCCTCGGGAAGTCGGGGGTATGTAGGCAGCCCCAAATGGGTTCAGCTGAGAGGTTCAAGAGAGGGAGAGTCTCACCTTAGTGAAGAGAAGGAGGAGAGAGGGGATGTAAGGTTGAAGGGTAACAATTGGGTTAACACAATGGCGCCGTCTGTGGGGAATGATGAGTAAAATTGTATGCCTTCAGATCTGGTTAAATGTATGGTTATTTACAACGGAGCTATGGATCGACATCTATGGCACCATTTCTAAAGAAGTTTTTCCCATAGGTATATAAGAAAGAAAATGGCAACAAATCGACAAATCAATACGGTAGATTCGACAGTGTGATTCTAACTTTGGTTACTTCATCTCTATACCTTGCTGCTTTGATAGCATCTATTTTGGCTTCAAAAGTTACAAGGTCATTTGGTAGAAAACTATCTATGCTTTAGGTGGGTTAGTTTTCTTGGTTGGTGCCATTAGCAATGGTGCTGCTAAGAATGTTGCTATGTTGAGTGTTGACCGGCTTTTGCTTGGTGTTGGTGTTGGGTTCTCAAATCAGTTTGTGCCACTTTACGTCTCCGACATGGTTCCTTACAAATTTCGTGGTGCGCTAAATATTGGTTTCCAATTGAGTATCACAATTGGTATTTTGGCTGCTAACATCATAAACTACTTCACTGATAATATTAAGGGTGGTTGGGGATGGAGAGTGAGTTTAGTCTTTGGAGTGCCTACTTTATTTATCTTCCTTGGGGCTCTAGTATTACCCCGACACGCCTAATTCGTTATTGAGAGAAACGATCCCGAAAAAAGGCTTAAAGCATTGCTTCTAAACGCGTTTGTGGTACAAATGATGTGGATAAAGAGTATAGAGATCTTCCGTCGCCGGTGAAGCGTCAAGGAAAGTTGGAGATCCCGGGGAAAGCTACTAAAGAATAGGAAGTACAGACCACATTTAACAATGGCCATTCTAATTCCATTCTTCCAATAGATTACTGGAATTATTGTGATTATGTTCTATGCTCCTGTTCTATTCAAGACTCTTGATTTTGGAAATAATGCGTCTCTTATGTCTGCTGTTGTTACTGGTTTGGTCAATGGGGTTGCTACTTGTGTTTCCATTTACCTTGCGGACAGGAAAGGAAGAAGGTTTCTTTTTCTTCAGGGTGAAACTCAAATGTGTATTTTCTAGTTTGTTGTTGAAGCTCTTATCTGGGTGAAATTTGGAGTTAATGGTGTTGCTAATATTGGATCAGGTTATGCTGCATATATGTTGCAGGATTTGCATGGTAAAAATAGAAGGTTACACGTCCTTATCAGTTTTAGATCAGAGATCAGCAACAAAATATTACCTATTTGTACTTGCCAATGTGTTTCTCGGGAGCATTGTGACTGGAACTGCATTTCAGCAACTCCCCAATTTTATTAAGCAGTCTGCAAATGAGATTCCAACAACAGTTGGTGTATCTATTCCAATGAAAGCCACTTTCTTTATTACATATATAATGGTCGATGGTTGGGCAGGAGTTTATGGAGAGATTCTTAGATTGGTTCCACTTGTTATGTTCCACCTTAATAATACATTCTTAGTGAAGATAGAACGAGACAGGGAACATGCTATGGATCTAGGGTCCTTGGACTTTGCTTCTGTTGAACCCTAAATACAATTGTATTTCTTGCTTGGACTTGTCTATTCTGTGGTCACACCCATCTTTCTCCCATTCATTACCGTCTTCTTTGGTTTCTCTTGGTTTTTTGACATCAAGAGTGCAGATTGCGTTAAGAGTGGACTATTATTATGTGATTGATGAAGACGAAACGAGATTAATTGTTGTTGTGCCTGTGAAGTTAATTGATCGTCATGGGGGATGCTTGTAGTGAATTGCCGCAGGACATTCTGTTTCGTATGCTCTCATCAGTGACTATTAAAGATGCTGTCAAAACAAGGGTGTTATCTATGAACTGGAGATATATCTCTCTGCGTTCAAATCCCAGTGAAGCTGAGTTGGTTAGCTGGATGCGGCTGATATGGAGTAGCACCTTCCGACAAATTATGTGGAAAATAATGTCACTGTGGCTTTGAAATATGTTTTCTCTTTCTACGTGGGCTCTTTCTTTTATTCAGTTCAACTTTATTTTAAAGAATATAATTGGATTTGATTTTCCTCGCAGGGTGTGCTACAAGTTGTTATGCAAGTATTGTACGCTTGATATGCTGCCATTGTATGAGGTCAGTTTCGATGGTGGATACGAGGGGTATGAATGACTGGTTCTCTTTGAATTCAGATACGGTCCATTATTGTGGTGTTGGTCGACAGATGATGACAATGATGTAGTAAGTTGTGTGCCTCGAGTTTAGCTGGGCATGCACACACGCATGAGGGTGGATGGGAGGATCCATTCGCAAACCCACATGTAAATATAGAATTTGGGGCAATTGGATATGTTGTGCGCTACCAAACAGAATGGAACACCACCGCTGTCAATAGTTCCATCCGCAGATCCGTGGCTGCAAGCCCAGTGCCAGCATCTTATCATACCGTCAACCTTCAACTGGGGTACTTTTTAATCAATTGTAGAGCTTGAGCAAGAGTGTTCGACAACATCTGCGATGAGGAAGTTCGAGGTAGAGAAAGGATGAGATCAATAGGTTGGGACGGAGATCAATGACTTCGAGCGTCCGAACACGGATGGTAAGAGGATTACAAAAAAGGTGGAGAGACATACACCGCAGCATTTAACTCGTTTCTTTTGCCGTCATGTATATAATAGACGGACGAGTAGTGACTCGGCCGTCAACCAGAGTTACATGGGGGGCAAGCAAGCCTTGTCCCCATCCTTAGCAGAGATGTAAGGGGGGATGAATTGGGATTGTCCCCAAACCTCGCGGTATTCCGCGAACCTATTCGCTCTAGGATGTCGCGGACCATGAATGAGAAACGTGGTCGCACACCTCAGGGTAAGACAGAATGTACACCGTTTGGAGCGTATGATCGTCGTTATATTTGTATGTAAATGTTTGTGCTGGATTAATGTTCTTCGTTAAAGCTCACGTGTTATGTATGTGAAAATCAGATGTGAAAGTTTCAGGTTACAGAGGGTTACAGAGGAAGAGAAACATCTCCATATTCAACTTGGGGGCAAGCTGAGTTGCCCGGGCAAACTCAGCGGCCTCCAACATCTCCATAGTCAACTTGGGGGCAAGCTGAGTGGCCCGGGCAAACTCAACGGCCTCCAACATCTCCAGAAGCAGCTTGGGGGCAAGTTGAGTGGCCCGGGCAAGCTCAGTGGCCTCCAACATCTCCAGAAGCAACTTGGGGGCATGTTGAGTGGCCTGGGCAAACTCAGCGGCCTCCAACATCTCCAGAGGCAACGTGGGGGCAAGCTGAGTGGCCCGGGCAAACTCAGTGGCCCCCAACATCTCCATATTCAACTTGGGGGCAACCCGGGTCGCCCCCAACATCTCCATGGCAGCGGGATAGGATCCGCGGACCCTCGTGTCCAAACAGCACGTGTGGGGCAGGCAGAGCTGTCCTAGACCCTCGTGTCTGAAGCCTCAAGCGGGATAGGATCCGCGGACCCTCGTTTCCAAACAGCTCGTGTGGGGCAGGCAGAGTTGTCCCGGACCCTCGTGTTCGAAGCCTCAAACGGGATAGGATCCGCGGACCCTCATGTCCAAACAGCACGTGTGGGGCAGGCTGAGCTGTCCCGAACCCTCGTGTTCGAAGCCTCAAGCGGGATAGGATCCACGGGCCCTTGTGTCAAAACATGATTGAAATGCATGTAGATAACCCCAAAAATCAATTTGAGATTTTTTTTTTTTTTTTTTTTTTTTTTTCTATAGGGATCATTATTTCTAGTCATATTTGCATCCACCTGGTGGCCAGATTTGAGATATCTTCATTTGTTTAGTTGGTTTAGTCGATATTTGTTTGTTACTCAAGTGATCCGGCATTTATCCATCATTTGTGTATGGGTGTATTGGGAATATGTAGTGTTAGAGGGTTTTGTTGAGTCTATTTTGGTAACGTGAAGATGTATGTTAGTTGCATGGTATATGTTGTATATTAGGGTTTCTGGGATGTTGTTTGTATATTTATAGTTTTCCTTTTATTCTAGGATTGGTTACTTAACTTAATTGGCCGTGGTCGAGCTGTTGTTAAGTAGCGGGTTTTATGAATCAGTATATCTTTCAGTAGTAGGGTTTGAGACTGATGCATGAGGTTTTATATTTGGTTTGGATGTATGCTTATTAAATGTTCAGGTTATGACAGGTTATTATGTTTATGAAATGTTGAAGATACAGAAGAGATGCTGTCGAGATTTTTCCAGAAAGCTCACATCTTGGGTATATTGGTTTGAGTTTTTGGAGCGCTGCAGGTCAAGGTCTTCTCGGGTCCGTCATCTTCATCGACGGACCCGAGAGGGGGCATCTGTATTAGCCATATACATGACCCCGAACATCACATGTAGAGAGGTCTGAAGAGTACACAGAGAGAAAGAAGAAAAGCATAGGCATATGATCTGAAGGGGAGTGAGAGAGAGAGATAAGTGGGCCCCGTATGGTACTGGGCCCAAGAAATGGGCTGAAAGAAAGAGGCCCAAGGGTTTTGACTGAAAGAGGAAGTGGGGGAGAAAAAGAAGGAGAGGGAGGCGGCAGTGAAGAGAGAGGGAGACGGTAGTGAAAAGAGGGGGAGGAAAGAGGTGAACTACGAGCCAGCTTGATCCCCTGAGAAGTCGGGGGTATGTAGGCAGCCCCAAATGGGTTCAGCTGAGAGGTTCAAGAGAGGGAGAGTCTCACCTTAGTGGAGAGAAGGAGGAGAGAGGGGATGTGAGGTTGAAGGGTAACAATTGGGTTAACACATACATCTCTATGGTCATTATTACTAGCATGTAAGATTATTACAACCAAGTCTCTCAACTTAATTTTAACAATCCCTAGTTTAATTTACTATAAAGTTATTTTGGAAGTCATACAATAAACTAAACTCATTGAAACACATACACAATTCAATAATTATACTAAGCAATCTATTCCTCATTAGGCTTCATAATCACTCCCTCTAATGGGGGGATTAACCTAATATAATTGGATTAATTAAACTAAAATAATGAAAGGAAGACATACTGTAAGGAAGAAGTAATTGAATTGAATAAACTAAAGCTTTTATTAAAATGTTCTAATGGAGGCTACAAACTAAACCTAAAATAAAAGGGAGATAGAGAGATATTAATTAATTAACTAAGGGGTGGGTGAGAGTTTAGGATTTTTATTCTCTTATATAATGATACAAAATCGTACATGGGTTTTTAGGCTAGGTTATAGACCCATAAACATTGTCACCAAGTACGGTACGGGTTTAAAATGGTGTATTTGAAAAAAAATTAGTTCGTGTTTTAAACGGAACGTCTCGGAAAAAAAAACGGGAAAAAAGCGTAAAAAAACGCGGGGCATAAAAAACGGGTTTAAAACTGTAAAACGGGTTTAAAACGTATAATACGTATAATACGTAAAAGAAACGGTAAAAACCGATGATAAAGAATATAATAGATAAAGAATTTGATTTTTTTTATAAGAGTGGAAAAAAGAATTGACACATAAAATAAAAATAAAAATAATAAAAATGAAAGAAAATTCAAATACATGAAAGTATCAAATTATCATTACTCATCCAAATACTAGAAGTTTTAAATTCAATACCAAAACACGACTCTAAATAAGATACTACTAATTACCAACCATAATGGCATAATCAAGTTCTACAAATAAGTTAATAACTTTAAAATTTCTAATTAATTATTAATAGTCCAAAGCAAAATAGAACTGTTTCAATACGTCAATCTAACGCCCACTCTTCAAAAAGGTAAACTCTAAAACCTCTTTTTCTTCTTCGTGTTTTCTTTTAAAAAAAAAAAAAAAAAAAAAAAAAGAGTTTTAAACGGGAGATTTTCAAAATCTCGGGTTTTAAACATTTTTTAAGTTTAAAACGCGTTTAAAACGGGTTTTTTTGAAAAAACCGGGGTTTAAACTGGAACCAGACGCCTTGCCAATATCTCGGGTTTTAAACGCGTTTTTTTTCAAAAAAAACGCCGAACTTGGTGACAATGCCCATAAATCAAGTCAATAACCCAATTGGTCGAATCCAAGACTTCCAATTTTGGTCGTGTTACTATAGTGCATATTTTCACTAATTTATACTACTCTAAACGAGTCAAGGCCTATACTATTGGAAAGAGTTTTATGATCCTGTCATTTTGATATAAAATGGGCCCAAATCCGAGGTCTGAGTCTAAAGATATGACATTTTGAAGTTCTGTTGACTTTTCTTCAACTATCTAATCCGGTTTGACTTTCACTTAACAGTTTTGACTTGGGCTTTTTAAGGGCTTTTTCTCCATTAAACTTGGGCTTTCTTCATGAAACTTCTCTAGCAATCACTTTAGTTCCTTTTAACACCTAATTAGTAACGAATTGACATTTATTTTTAGATACATTTATTTTTAACACCTAATTAGTTCACTTCTCATTATTTTTAGATACAGAATTGGCTAGTCCAGGGGAATAGGGGTCGATCACGCTGAATTGGTAGCTGCTACCCTTGCTCTTAGGTGATAAATCCAAAGAACTTCGCAAAACCTTGCTTCTCTTCCTCTCTATCTCTCAAGCACTGAAAGTGAGCTCTCTTAAATTATTAAGTGTTTAAATTAAGTTATTATGTGCTACTTGCCACTTTGGGCTGGTGTTCTCATCAACTCATTGATTGGTAAGCGAAAAAATCGTGATTTGCTTTTTTGAGTGAACAGTTTTAGTTTTTGGCTTAAATTTGTGTTTTGAGTGTAATCAAATGTTGTGTGTTTGTACAGTTTTATATTTCTACTTCTTGAGAACTATGGAGTGTGGAAATTGGAAGCTGTTTTCGCGGTTCTGATTGCAATGGCTATATTGTTTGCTTGGATGTTTGGAGAAACTAAGGCCAGTGGGAAGGAAGTTCTAATAGGTATCGAAAGGAGTGTTATTTATTGTTCAATCATTTCAGTTTGTTTGTTTTTTTGTTTCGAAGTTGTAGTTGTAACTGTTGTCTTCTCTATGTAGGTATTTTAGTGCCAAAGCTAAGCTCGATAACAGTTCGGCAAGCTGTAGGTAGGAGTTGTTGGCTATGTGATTATGCCACAATGTATTCTTGCATTATGTGGATTTTGGATTGGCAAAAAAACCTGATGAGAAGAAGAATTTGGACGGTACTCCACTTTATATGTAACCATAATCGATTAAGAAGTGCCTTCGGATATTTGAGCACTTGGGTGTGATGTTGTAGAGATGGTTACAGGTAATCCTACTTGTTTCGATTCCAACTGGAGGTGGAAAGCTTCTGCTGAATCTGATGCTCTCGGAAAATCCAGGTGAGCAATGCTTATTTGATCTAAGTGTTTTCTTAATTTTATGGAATTGAACAAGTAAAATGTTTCTTGTGTTGAATGATACCTTGCTAGTTGCCACAGATTACTATTTTGAACTCTAACGATTTTGATTAAGTATTGTTAGAAATTACATAAAGAAGTAATATTAGTAACTATAATTCTCTAAGTCTAAAACTGAGACACATGATTAATGTGGAACATTCTAGAATCCAGATCATCCAAAGGCACCGAGTGGAAGGTAGGCGATCTAATATGTGAGATTGTCGTTTGAAATCTTCTTTCTCTGATCATCTTTAAATTGTGTCCACCTGCGCTTTCTTATCTTGATATAATATAGGATTGGTGCCGATGAGTGGTTGCGGGTACCTTCTGTGGAAGATGTGTTTGCACTAGGGGATTGTGTTGGTTTTCTTGAACAGACAGGGAAACAAGTGCTTCCAGCTCCTACTCAGGGTAAATTCCTTGATTTCTTCGTATGCTATGACGTTCAATAAAATGTTTACATGTAACTATGTAAGATGCACAGTAGTTACAAGAGAAGCATGATATCTCCTCTTTTCATTTTCCTCTTTTCATTATTTGGATTGATATCATAATAAAGACTTACTTGAGGGCTTTGATTAATGTACATCGACGAATCATTTTTTTCTTTTCCTGGTCAATCTTTGCAACAACTATTTTGGAATTTATTTCAATTAAATAAGAATTTTTTGTATGCTGTGAAGGTTAGTTTCCCATATGGAAGTGATGATGATGAAGATGCCTGAAGAACATAAAGGGTTATACTAGCCTTAACGGTATCGTGAAGGCCAGATGATGAAGATGGGTGTGTTCAAGTCCATCTTCTTATTTTAGAGTAAAATGTAACTTATAATTTCTTTTTTTTTTTCAATTGAACAACTTGTATTTCTCTTTATTATTAACTATCTTTTAATAATTGTTAATAATTGTGTAATGAAGAGGCTGTAGAAAGTTTTGTGGACAATTGGTGGTTGTTTAATTAGAAAAAATGTGTAGAAATAGGTTGAAATGTGACATTGGCCCTATTTTTTTTTAATAAAAAAAAGTCTTTTCCCACGGTCCAAAGCAGTGGCTAATATTGTGCGATCGTAGGCAAAAACCAGGATTTCCCACAGACTAGTCTCGTCGCGACTTCCACGGACTTAGACCGACGCAATGACTGTGGCTATTGGTTGGCTTTTTCCACGGTCATGACTGTGGGCACACTATTACCGACGCACAAAAAGCCTACGGTCATGTGACGGATTTTGACTGTGGGTAAATGTCTTTTGCCACGGTTTTGGGCCGTGGCTAATAACCTGTTTTCTTGTAGTGCTAGCATCCATGCAATAATCTCTGAACTTGTTAACCCAAGATGAAACCTAGGAAGGTATGTTCCCAGGTCAAGCTATTCCTAATCCTAAACCAACAAACATAGCCTTCGAAGCAACAAGTGATGTGAACGAAGCTGGAGTGCTAAAAACTCTTTCTTAATCATCCTATCTACGAGGATTGAATCCTCTTTTCCAATGTATTCCTTTCCAATTCCATTACTTCTTTTGCTTTAAGGGGATACATCAATAAGGTAACCGGACCTCTCCACTTGGAGGGTGTGGTTGTAAGTGCCGGAGCCTTAGTCCATAGTATATCTCGCATATTCTTTGTAAAACACTTTTTACTCGTCGTTGAAGTAACTGTGAACCTGTGGAGCGAGTATACAAATTTTCTTTTATTTACATTTATTTTTTAAAAATGTTTGATTTCTTTGTGCTATTAATGATAGATTCTCAATACATCAATAATTAAGTGATTTTTTTTCAAAACGGGTAATGGATTTTACACAGACCAAGCCCTAGAACTACGCAATCTAGGGGTGGTTTGAGATCAACTTTGCTTACTAAGGGTCGCCTTTATCTTCGAGCTATTCGCCCGGGTCAGGACATTCTATGTCTTGTATAGTAAATCCCCCAACTTGCGTAGCTGAAGCTCTGTCTGTCTAAATTGGGTTCACCACAGAGCCGACACGAAAGTTGCCTAAGAATATCTGTTATGATTTGTTTTAAAGTAGTAACATCTAGAATCATTGTTTTTTCATACGAGTTTCTTAAAATATCTCTCCATAGTTTTCAAAACCAGAAGATATAAAAAATGAAAGTCATACGTCTGGAGTAACCAAAATGATACCGGGTTAACATATAGTTTTATATTCTTGGAAAAACCTCTATATGGATAGAGATATATTTTGAATGAGAAAACAAACCAAAAAAAAAAAAAGACGAGACGTCTCCAAACGAGAATTAACCAAATAGAGTAACCCAAAGTGATACTATTCCCTATTTAATTCTATCTTTTTGCCTCCATCTCTCTATTTTGTCTCGAGAATTTGACGTTAAAAGACTAAAAAATTTCCAAAAATTTCAAAAATTTCCTTTCTTAAAAATCTTTCCCCACTCGTTTAAATCTTTTCCCTTTCTAAATCTCTCTCGTTCTGAAAAACTTTTCAAAAATGTCTTATGTAGCAAACAAAAACCCTCTACTTAGCAAGACTAGATGGATCAGTTTCAATAATTGTGTGCAAACACTTCCTAGAGAACTGCAGCATAAGATATGGACACATATACTGAAAATCATTTCTGGTTTAGGTAAGAGTTCATACACACGTAAGAGACGAGCTAAGAAAGAAGGCTGGTGCTTTAATTGTCAAACATCAACTTTCCCCGGTCTTCAACCTCATAACAATTTAGTTTTTATGATTTTCATGTGCCAGCCGCCTGCTCATCGAGCACAGCTAAAGAAAGTAATCCAACCGTCTGGTTGGGATTGACTCAAGTTTTCAAAAACTTTCAAGTCTTGGGGATCTGACGTAAAATGACTCACCTTTTGTAAAATTTATGTCAAACTTATTCAAAACCCAAAAAAATTCATTAAAATTTTCTTTCTGTTATCTGTACATATTTTCCTACAGTTCCTGTACAGTTCTTTCCATAATCTATTCTCATCTACCATTAGATGTGAGTATATCCTATACTGTTACGTTGCATTTTCGATGCTGATCGTTTTGGTACTTCACGGGTCAAGATCGGATGGGTAACGAATCATGGATAGGCTCTGGAAGTTGGCAAGACACTGAAGACAAGATTGGAATTTTCTGATTCATTTAGGCTTGGGCCAAAATTTCATTTTCTTAAAAGAGGCACGTGCTATCAACCCTTTTAGCCCATGTGATCACCCCTTCCCTTCTTCTCCATTCCAAAAATTCCCAACCCTAGCCGCCCCACTTAGCTCACGCTTGCCCTCTCCAAAATTTTACAGTCTTCCCCAATTTCAACCCCCATTCCAACTCAAAACCCCAAATTTTCAAATCCCTACTTTAAATGGCTCGAATTCTCAAAATCGTGCTGGAGCAAAATTTTCAAGACCTATTCTATTCTGATCTGTTTGAAGTGCACTTCAGGGTTGAGATCAGAAGAAGAGGATGGGAACCCTTGGTTTTGTTGGATGAGGTGGCTTATTCTCCCTCTCTTACTCTTTCATTTTATAATTGCATGATTAGAGAGGAGGATGACCGCATTACGGTTGTTAAGGATGGCCGCTCGCTGGAGCTCGCCAAGGAGATGGTGAGTGGTGTTCTGGGGATTCCTCTGAAGGCCTATGTTCAGATGGAACAGTCCCCAGACGGAAAGACCATCGACATGATGATGGTAGAGACGCTTTTCGAGGGGGTTAAAAACCCCAAGTCTCACCGCGCTTGCCAGAGTTCGCTATGAAGGAACCAACTAGTAGTACTATCTTAGTGGACAGCCTACCACCTGTTAGGCTCGGCCAAGCCTTCGGATATAGGTAAGGCGATGCTTCATCATTTATGGGTTTTTCAAGAACAGAAGAACAACTTTTGCATCATCTCCTTTATCTTCGAGCAACTCTACAAACTGAAGAAGACATTTGCCCCTCTACCAGTGCTGGTGATAATTGTGAAAACACGCTTTTACTCCTACTTAACTAATTAAACTCGGTAGAAGTAAAAACATGAATTAACACTAGTTGTTATCAAAGTTCTACTCTCGATTATCTTATAATAAAACTGGAGTCAGAATTCGTTCCACTCCTAGTTGCTTAAACGTATCAATTTCTCTAACTTAAACAATAAACAATTCTACAATTTCAATGAGAGCAATGGTTTCATTATACTAATATGGTGAAAATAACTAATTAAGATATGCTAAATTATACTATGGCAATTTAATGAGAAGATGTGAATGAGAAGAAGAGATTAGGGGGATTTGATTCCACCTTGATTAATTCTTAATATGCTAGTATAGATTTTGTTGCAACCCTAATATTTATGTTTTCACATGAAGGTTAGGTCTTTTTATCCTTAATTATTCATGACATCTCTACCAACTAATAATTAGCTTGTGATGCAATTGAAACCCATTCTCATGGTGAATTAACTACCTTATAGAGTGGAATATCTTACTACAACTATTCTATACTAACACATCAAGTCTTCATCAAGGTTTTAATCAAACCCCTCTAATGGAGATTTAGCTATGAATCATGAGACTATCATAAACATAATAATAAGTAGAAGAAGACATAATGAAGAACTACTTTATTAAAGATAACTTGACTTGAATTAATGGTGGCTAGGCTAATAAGACAATAACTAGGGTTTAAAACTAAAGAATAATAACTAATTTATTATCTAATGGGTTCTATCTAGAGTTGTGCCTTAGTCCTATTTATATAGGAGAGGGCTAGGTTTACAATTTCATGCATGGGCTTTGGAGCTGTGTTTTGGGCCATTAAATCAAGCTCAAAACCTAATTACTTAAGTTCAAAAAGGGTTTCTCTGCTGGAAAATAATATAACAGCCTTTTCGTCTATTTTTACTCCTCTAATTGTATCAAGGCTTGGATCATTAGAAAGATCTTTCCGAGTCGGTCATTTTGACATATAGTAGGCCCAATTCCGAGGTCTTAGTCTAAAGATACGGCCTGTGGAAGTTCTGTTGACTTTTATGCTCTATTTATGGGCTTTAAAAATGTTTTTTCTCCTTGAAACTTAGGCTTTAATTATAGAACTTCTTAGAAACCAACCTTTGCTCCTTTCTTTTGGAAAAGTGATATATTTATTCACATATTTAACTAAAATACCTGAAATACACAAAAGCACGTAAACAGTACTAACTCTTATTTATTATAAACATAATTGGTCTAAATGTAATATTATTAAGGGGTTAAAACTACAGTTTTGGGCTCTTATCAGTTGGTCACCAAGATCATGCAACACTGGGGGTTCTAAGCACCAGATGCTCTAGTGGAGGTCAAGGACGGTACCACAGGTCCTATCTATGCCCATTGCATCCAAAAGTCATGGCTTCCACCTGAAGCCAGAGCCGGAGAGCAAGCACGCACTACTGAGAAGGTGGATTACTTCACTAAAGATGCCACTCGACAGTTCACTCAGCCCATGGACAAAATTCACTTCCTCTATAGTGGCTAGAGGATTTAGCATGCATATCTCCACCAGCTCAGGGAAACTCAGGGTAATATTATAGCGAAACAGCGGACCCTCAGAGAGGAGCAGCGGTCCTTCCAGCAGGAGTAGCAAAGTTTTCAGCACAGTGTCACTAGAACACTGTAGAGCATTAGAGACACGCTCCCATGGAGTGATAGACATGCCAGGCCTCGACGTCAGCAAGGAGAAGGATCTTCTAGACGTCGAGACGAGTCACGCACGGATTCTGACTAGGATTCCTAGTGTCCGTATAGTTGGATCTATATTTTTTTATGTTTCTTTTTCACGTGTATGATGTAGTATAAGTTTAACTTTATGTTTAATAGTATATGTTTGTTTTATTTTGCTTTTTCTTGTGGAATTTGGTTTATGAGTAGAAGGTAAAACAGATATATCATGCCAAAATTTTCCATTTTCTTTCATGCATTTTATATATGTTTTCAAAAATACAAAAACCCAAAAAGATTTTATAGTAGAATAAATATCCCTAGTATAATAAACCTTGTATTTCTCGTTCTATATCAAACAACCCATGCCCCAAACTTATTTGGGGGTGGCGTATTTTCATCATGAAGAACATAATACAGGTCTACCGCCGTTTTTGCTCATGCTTCTATGGTAATCTCATTCCTTATCTCTTCGTACCTTGAGGACAAGTATAGTTCTATCATAGAGTTGGTAATGTAACATTTTGCAAAAACTAGGCATTTTCTATATGGTATATATAATAGTATATTTCTTCCTTTCCAAAAAATTCTCGAGAAAGACCAAAAATATTTTTTCGTTTAGCATTAAAAAGTCTTGTTTCCTTTTTCTATGATGAATAAAAAGTTTAGAAGTCTCATTTTAGTGATAGAGTAAGGACTTGTTCTTCGTACTTAGACTAATATACATAAAATAGTTTCTGCATCTTTTCATGAATGACATGTATCAACATTTGTTTGTATATAGCAGTGAGTTTCCGAAGCCAAGGTTAGAATAATTAAGTTCCATATCCTATGAGAATCTAGCCAAAATCCTCATTTGAATGATTATTATGTGATGACACAAATGATGTCCGGATAGAAAGACCACATGTCCACTTGCTTGATCACCATGCCATATTCTATGAGGGAATTTAGGCTATTTTTGGATCGATATAGCCAAATAAACGTTAAAAACCCAAAAAGATATTTTTCCTATAGTTACCCCTCTTGAGCCTTCACCCTTTCTAAATACCTTTTTATTTTTCACCAATAATTCCTAACCCATCACAACACACAATAAAAGCTTACCCAGTTGATGAGTGAAGAACTGTATGGCTATCAGAAAAAGAGAAGAGAAGACCTTGTACAAAAATAGAACAATTATTTGCTTCCAAAAGAAAAAGAAAAAGAAAGAGAAGAAAAGAAAAGAAAAGAAAGACCCATCAAAAACCAAAACTCCAAAAATCCAAAGGGGTCAAAAATCGAATCTCCCAAAAGTTCAAAATCAAAAGGAGACGTTATAAAAAACAAATAGAATCAAAAGCAAAGTTAGAACTCCCAAAATTTAAAACCATATGGAGTCACAAAGTCAAAGGGCTATAAGAATGTATCACAATTCGAAAGCAAAAGAACAAAACGAGGTTCTTCTCTGGTTACAAGTATCTCGAAGACCCAGTTTCTCATCTTATCATATTTTGTTTTTCCCTTTCTTTTTATTTCTAACCAATCACCCTAGCCCCGTAACTCCTAATAAAAGACCTCTAGCCCGATTAGGAATAGGATGGTGTGGTAGTAAGTGGCAAGCGTGATCAACCGACCCCGGTTTCTTTGGACGTCATTTGAGTATGCGAGGAATATAAGTGTCCGTTGCACTTGAGTGAACGAACCTTGAGTGAATCTATCAGAGAGTTGTGATTGCAACACACCCCTGTGAGAACCCACCTTAAGGAAGCTCTTCAAAAGCCTCAGAAATAACTCTGCTTTTGTATTTTATTGCTCATGTTTTGTATAATTATCTTTAGATGCTTAAATTACTGTACATATGTTATTCTGAGTTCAAAGGAGTTTGTCCTTATTCCCTGCTAATGAGATGTATGAACTTTTGAGAATAAATAAGGAAACAAGACCCTTTGTATCAAATAGAAGAAGTTTGTGAGTACCTTCATTGGAAAACTCTCACGAGGCTTAAAGCTCATCCACTACGGAATTCATAGTGGTTTAAGATCTTGTTGCATATGGTCAATGCAATTGCACTCTGCGAAACGAGATTAGTGTAACGTATAATAAATCACTCATTTGTGATCTTAGTTTTTTCTCTCATCCTTGCTTGAGGACAAGCAAGATGCTATTTGGGGGTGGTGATCAACTCCAAAATGTGCGTTTTATTACCCGTATATTGTTGCATTACAGTCCCTCTTACGCTTAACGAAAAGACAACTCATAGCTTTTAGTAACTTTTTCAGGTTAAGGAGTATTTCAGACCACTTATCATAAAAGCTGCGTCTTAGCACCAAAAGGAGCATTAATCACGCTTATTATGAGACCAGTAGCTGTTATGGAAAAGTGCTGAAAAAGTCAACCGATCAAAGTCAACAGTCAAAGTCCTCAATTCAGAAGACCAAAGATGGAGGCCCTTATTTCAAATTATGAAGACTTATCCCTAACCCTATATTGGTCAAGAAAGCACCAAAAAGCAAAAGCAAAAGCAAAAGAAAAAACAAAAGTGAAAGGGGTGAGGTGTCTAGTTTAGAATGGATGAGGGCAAATATGTAAATAGCAAAAGTAGGGGTATATAATAAAAAAGCAAAGGAGAGAGAACTTATCCATGTCTTAGGATCCAAACCAATTGGTTTGTTTATTTTCTTGTCTTGTTTTTAATTCATGTTTTTAATTTCTTGTTTGTTTTAATTTATTTCAATCAACTTGTTATTTCCCTTTCTTTATTTCAATGAACTTATTACTGTTCTTGTTTTAAATCTTCAATCTTGAGTTGCTTTTATTTCAATGTTTTAATTAATCTTCTTTCATGTTTTCAAGTCATTTCAATATTTTAATCAATCTTCCTTTCATGTTTTCAAGTCATTTCATTCAAACAACCAAACTTTCAAGTTCATTAGCGTAAAACCATTATAATATTCAAGAGTCTACCTTTTTTCTTCTTATCTCCCTCACTCAACTCTTAATCTAACTCTTTTGAAGTATACTCACTACAATATTAAAGCTTTAGCAAGCTATCTTACCGAGGATCGATTGGTATCATTTTTCCTAACAAGTGGTATCAGGGCCAAGTTGGATCAATCCCAACTAGGTTGTTATCCAAATCTTGCTCGGAAAGTGTTTGATAAAATTCTTGAGTGGAGGTTTGAGTTAAAATAGCTTGTTAAGATGGACCATTCTATAAACACTTGCATGACTAGTCTAAATAGAGGTAATTACACTATTTGGAAGATGGAAGACTTTCTCTATTGCAAGGACTTGACACAACCCATTAAGAATGGAGGAGTAAAACCAGAAACAACTGTCGTGGATGAGTTGAGCAAGCTTGACAGAAAAGCAATTGGGTACATTCGACAGTAGATTAATGAAAATATTTTCCACCATGTATCCTAAGAGACTACCGCTTTTGGCTTGTGGATCAAACTTGAAGACGTCTATGAGAGGAAGTTGGTCAGAAACAAAATGCTACTCATTAAGAAGTTTGCTAATACAAAGTACAAAGAATGTTCTTCAATGTTTGAGCATCTTAATGACATACATAATACCATCAATCAGTTGTGTTTGATGAAGATTCATATGGGTGACGAAGTTGAAGCTTTGTTACTATTAAACTCTCTACCACATAGTTGGGAGACTTTAGCAGTTTCTCTTGGCCGAGTCGCCATAGGTGGAATAATTACCATGGAGATGGCTATCGGGGCATTATTGAATGAGGAGACAAGAAGGGGTTCAAGAAGCAACTCCTCTCACTTAGAGATCTTTGTCACAGAGAAACGGGGGAGAGGTAAGAGCAGAAAACCATCTCATTCTAGAGGTGATGACAGAAGCAAATCTAGGGGTGAAGCTAGAACTCCAAAGGCAGAGAGACAGTGTTACTATTGTGCCATAAAGGGTCACTTCAGGTATGAGTGCAGAACACTGAAGAGGGATGAGAAGAATAACTATGTACATGAAGACATGGTAAAAAGGAATAGAAGCATAGGTCGAGATACTACCATACTAGTAGATGATGTTCTAGTGGTGATTGTGTCAGATTGTGGTGAGTGATGTGTTAGTACCTCATGCCAGGATACAGAGTGGGTGATAGATACCAGAGCATCCTATCACGTCACACCGCATAAGAGCATCTTCACTACCTACAGCTGTGGTGAATTTGGTGAGATAAAGATGGGTAATAGTGGCGTCTTAAAGATTATAGGCATTGGTGATGTTCATGTCGAAACCAATGTCTGCTACACCTTGATACTCAAGACATGTCCCTGACATTCGGCTAAGCCTAATTTTCACTGGAAAGTTAGATGATGATGACTTTCTAAACTCATTTGGTAATGGGTTATGGAAACTAAGCAAAGGTTCCATTGTAGTAGCCAAAGGGAAGAAAACTTGCTCGCTTTATAAAACACAAGCTAGTTTGTGTAAACCAGAGTTAAATGCGGCACAAGAAGAAGCTTCTTCTGAACTATGACATAAGAGATTGTGTCATATGGGAGAAAAAGGGATGGAAGTTCTTGCTGAGCAAAAGGCCTTGCCAAGCATTAAAGATATGCATTTAAATAGGTGTACTCATTGTTTGGTTGGAAAACAACATAGGGTGTCTTTCCTAAGATTCCCTTCTCACCGAAAGGAGAATGTCCTTGAGCTAGTACACACATATTTATGTGGTTCTATGAAAGTGAAGTCCCATAGGGGAGCTTTGTACTTCTTGACTTTCATTGATGATGCGTCAAGAAATATATGGGCATATAGTTTGAAGACCAAGGATGAAGTTCTTGGCGTATTTAAGACTTTCCATAGCATGGTGGAAAGAGAGATAGGGAAGCCGTTGAAGTGTATTTGCTCAGATAATGGGGAAGAGTGCATTGGGCCGTTTGAAGAGTACTGCAAGAGTCATGGGATTCGTCATGAGCAGACCGTTTCCAAGATACCGTAACAAAATGGTATAGACGAGAGGATAAACCGTACTATTGTAGAGAAGATGAGATGCATGATGTCTCACTCTAAGCTACCAAGGAGTTACTGGGTAGAAGCATTGTGCACAGCCGTACATGTGATCAATCTATCGCCTTTGAAGTCTCTAAATAGTGATTATCCAGAGAGAGTATGGTCAGGCAGAGATGTTGATTATGGATACTTGAGGGTATTTGGGTGCATATCATTTGTTCATATTCCCAAAGATGAGAGATTCAAGCTTGATGACAAAGCCAAGTAGTGCCTTTTTATGGGTTATGGGGATGAGAAGTTTGACTACAAACTTTATAATCTGATCAACAAGAAAGTAATCTGAAGTCAAGATGTTGTGTTCTTGGAAAACCAAACAATAGCAGACTTTGAGAAGGGTGAAAAGCTAGAACCTTTCACAAATGATCTTGTTGATTTAGAATCAAAAGTTTCTACTGTGGAACATGCAGAAGGCATTGAGAATGCAGAGAACC
Source organism: Coptis chinensis (assembly GCF_015680905.1). Lineage (NCBI taxonomy): Eukaryota > Viridiplantae > Streptophyta > Magnoliopsida > Ranunculales > Ranunculaceae > Coptis > Coptis chinensis. Next base: position 47,922,931 of record NC_141456.1, read on the forward strand.
ATGGGTTTGAAGCTCATGATGGGATAACCTATTGATATAGAAGATGCAGATGAAGTGCATGAACCACTACTTGAGCAAGCAGAAGTGCATCTTCCTAAGCCACAAGAAGATGGTAAGGAGATCTGAGAGAGAAAGACAAGCTTCAACCAGGTATCCACCACATACGTATGCTTTACTATCTGATGGTGGAGAACCTATATACTATTAAGAGGCTCTTAAAGGTACAGACAAAGAGAAGTGGTTGAAGGCCATGCAAGATGAGATGGGTTCTTTGCGTAAGAATCACACTTATGACTTAGTTGAGAAACCAAAAGGAAGAAAAGTTCTCAAGAATAAGTGGATCCTCAAAGTCAAGCATGAGGAGAATAATCCACAGGCAAGGCAGAAAGCTCGCCTTGTTATGAAGGGATTCGGTCAAAGGAAAGGTATTGACTTTGATGAATTTTCTCTCCAGTAGTTAAGATGACTTCTATCCGGGTGGTATTGGGTCTGATCGCAAGTATGAACCTAGAGGTTGAGCAACTAGATGTCAAGACAACCTTTCTTCATGGAGAACTTTAAGAAGATGTCTACATGGACCAGCCAGAGGAGTTTGAGGTCAAAGGCAAGAAGCACCTGATATGCAAGCTGAAAAATAGCTTGTATGGGTTAAAGCAAGCACCGAGATAGTGGTACATGAAGTTTGAGTCCTTTATGGTGAAGCATGGGTACAAGAAGTCTGCTTCTGATTATTGTGTGTTTATTCAAACATTTCCATATGGGGATTTCATAGTGCTCTTGTTGTATATGGATGATATGTTGATAGTTGGCCAGAACATCAACAAGATATCCAAGCTGAAGAAAGACTTGAGTAAGTCTTTTGAGATGAAGGATTTAGGTCAAGCAAAGAAGATACTTGAGATGTGGATCACTCATGACAAAAAAAGTGAGAAGTTGTGGCTTTCTCAAGAAAGCTACAAGAGATTCAACATGGATCAAGCGAAGCTAGTCAGTTGTCCACTTGGTGGCCAGTTTCGCATGAGCAAAGGTATGTGTACAAAGGGTGAGCACGAGCAGAATGAAATGGAAAAGATTCCTTATGCATCTACAGTGGGCAGCTTGATGTATGCAATGGTGTGTACAAAACCGGATATTGCTTTCGCCGTGGGTGTTGTAAGCCGATTTCTGTCAAATCTGGGTAAGGAGCATTAGAAAGGTGTTAAGTGGATATTGAGATATCTCAATAGCACTTCCAAAGCGTGTTTGTGATTTGGTAGAAGTAAGACCTTGCTTGAAGGCTACACAGATGCAGACATGGTAGGTGATGTTGACTCTATGAAGTCCACCTCCGGTTACCTGTTTACTTTTGCAGGGGGAGCAGTTTCTTGGCAATCTAAGTTGCAAAAATATGTTGCCCTCTCCACTACAAAAGTCGAGTATATTGCATCCACTGAGTGTTGCAAAGAGATGTTATGGATGAAGAGGTTCCTCAATAAACTAGGGCTAAAGCAGAAAAAGTTTGTAGTTCAGTTAGAGCCTCATCCATTTGAGCAAGAATCTGAGTTTTCATTATAGATCCAAGCATATACATGTGCGTTATCATTGGATTAGAGAATTTCTTGAAGATAAGCAATTGTGCATTAAGAAGATCCATATCGACAAGAACGGGTCGGATATGATGGCCAAAGTTTTACCGAAAGGAAAGTTTGATGTTTGTTGTGCTACCGCCGGAATAGTAGCACACTCCTCCTGTTTATTTGCGAATGTTTAGAGGTATCCCTCCTCATGGCTCGAGAGGGAGAGATTGTTGGAGTTATTCCTCACATGAGGAAGAAGGGATAAACAGGTACTGTTCGTGTGAAGAGGTCAGAGCGCGCGTGAGCTCAGATTGGTCGTGCCCAAGGTGCGCCCGCGCCCTTGCCGTGAAAAAGAAGATAGTTTTTTTTCAGCCCTCTCAGCGCGCCCTTGCCTAAACATGCCAGGTTCTAATTTTTGTACAGTAAACACAAAATTTCGCAGACGCACTGAAATTTTAGATTACTATAAAAACAAAAGTGAGGTTTTGGAAAACCAAGTCTTGAATAGAAACCCAATTTTGTGAGCAACCAAAATTGAAAGAAAACCCTTGCAAAGAGAAAAACTTGTAAGGAGAGATGGTTGATCTAGTAAGTTTGGTATAACAGCTATAACAACAAGAACAGTTTCTAACCATAACAAACTCTCTAACTAATCCTAACAAACTATAACAGCTATAACAATCTCTAACAACTTTAACAAACTCTAATAGCTTATGTTGACTGTACACTTGTATCTCCACCTGTCATTCTATCATAATTGCTCATTAGTGGGGTGGTGAATTATTTTGTCAGAAATTGAACCTTTTTGCATCCAAAATCCTTTCATTCTTCACTCATTCAAAAGGGCCCTTGTAGTCGATGAATTGGCAGACTAACTGGATGATTTTGCTTGGGATTCCCTCGAGCTGGATCTTCAAGATGGAAGCCCTGAACAGGTTTGCCTGTATTTATTTATATAGTTAGCTCTGCTTGAGTTGTCTCTGTTTAAAAGAGGGCCATGAGTTTATGGTTAATGCTTCTATGTTTTCAAGCAGGTTGCAAAAGTGTTGATTGCTATGCATGAGGAATTGTTACGTGATGATTTGAAGTCAATTGAAAAACTAAGGAATTCAAGCTTTGCATCCGGAGCTGTTTCTGGAAGCAAAGAGGTATATGTAGAATGTAGTTACAACTCTTAGCCTTGAACTAGATACCATATGGCCACCTTGGTTTTTTTTTTTGTACCTTCTCTGAAAAAACGTTCTGGAAGCAGAAATATAATATCTCGTATTTTTATTTTTGCTATAAAAAAAGAGTAAGTATTATTAATAGGGTTATAATAGTAATATTTAAAAAAAGAGGGGATAAAGATTAAATAGAAATAGAGAAAACGTGGGGAGAGAGTGGGTACGGTTAAACCCTTTTCTATTTTTAGGGGTTTTGAAATACAAAAGAAAAGAAGAAAAGAGGGAGACGTGGAAAAAAAAAAGAAAATAGAGACAGAGAGAGAGATAGCTATTTCTTGAGAGTGCTTGAAAGAGAAAGGGGTAGAGGAAGACAACACCTTACCGTTAGTTTTCAAGTTCGTTTGTTATTTCACTTTCACTAACGTTCCCGTTTTTGATTAACTTCGGCTGAGTGGACCTAACTTAGTTAGATTTTCACATTAATTAACTACATTAGTGAGGGTGGTTTATTTTATTTATTTTCTTATTCAGATATATTCGCACCTAGGTTTTGTTCTTCTGATAGTCACAAAGTAGTTGTTATAACAGATGGTGTGAGTATTTCTTGATATGGTTTTCACGGGTAGAAATTAATATGCATATTCCACGCTGGTATCCTGTTGGCTAAATTCATGTGTATATGTATTGATATGCTTACCTGGTGGTTAGACTTTGTATTATATTGGTTGATTTTATTTGCATTGCTAAGAATTGGTTATTTGAAATTGTGAAGTTGAATATTCAAAATATAGGAAGTTATGACACATGACGTCCATGGATGGATTTATAATGAAACTCTAGAAAGGGTACGGTTTTGATTATACAGGAGGTATGATACACCCTTAACTTGTTTCCCACTTTATAATTATACAAAACTATTAGTGTTAGATTTAGTGTAACCTTTATATGTATCGGTTTTGAATGAACCTACAAGTCACAGACTTATACAAGGCTATAAGCCTAACCTCCACATTGGTTTTAAACTTATCTCTTGATTTTGTTTTAGTATAAAGGTCTTACCTGAGCAATGAACCCTTCTATTATATTAGATAAGTACTCATATATGGGTGTACACTTTGTTGCAAAATTGGTGTGTTTTGCTCATGTTCATGTCATGAATTTGGTCTGATTTGGAGACGAATTATAGTATGTTTAGAGATTGATATTGGTTTTCATTAAAGCACGTTAAGTAAGTGTTATCCGCCCTCTTTCAAACTCAGAAAGCCCCATCACATTTCGATTTATGTAGAAGGAGTTACACCCTTCAGAAGTTAGCACGTCAGAATGTTTTGACCGCAGAAATCAGGATCTGTGTCTGTTTTGGAATTGAGTTTAAACATAGTTAGATTCAGATTCAAACTCTTGCCAAAACATGAAAAAGTGAGTTTTCTGAGTCTTCTTTCCAACTCAATTGGCCTCGTTGTATTCTGAGTTCTGTGGAGGTAGATATAATGTCTGGAAGTTTGGTTGACAGAAAACAGTGCGTCAGAAATTAGTTTCTGCGCACTATGTTCAAGTCCAGTTTTAATATAGTTAGAGTGAGAGTTATAATTTTTGTAAAACATAAATAAGTAAGCTACGAGAGTCTTCTTTTTAACGCAAAAAGGCTTGTCACGTTTGGACACCTATGGAAAGAGTTGTGGTCTCTGGAAAATAACGCGTCAGAATTCTAGTTTGTTGAAAATTAGGATTTTTATCATTTTCAACTTAAGTTTTCTTCTAGATGGGCTGAGGTTGAGACATCAAGTTCTACATGAAAAAGTAATTCTACATAACCCAATTTCTAAATAATTAAGTTACATGTCATTTGAAGGAATGTAGGAAAAACTATAGTATTGACAAGTTGGCTTGAAAACTTACCTTGTTATCCTTTATATGCATGAACCTGTTTTGGGAAATATGTTTAGTAATGAACTAAGAGTTTTTTAAAATTTTCTTGGGTGTTTTATATAGTATTTGTAGCATACTTTTAGACTGTGGTTTTATTTGGAACCGACATAGTTCTTAAGATCGTTTTTGGAGAATCAAAAGTAGAGAAATATCCATTTTTGAGTTTTTAGATTTAAAGGTTTATAGTATATCTCTGGGTATGAAACTTTATGTATATGATTGTGGAAGTATTTGAAACTTATTGTATGTGATTCTATATAGTATAAATTGTTGCTTTCTTTAAAGGTACATACAAGGATATTGATATTTATTGGATAAGAGCTACGTAAGGCTTGATTATAATCTTGAAATATTGGATACGTAGGCAGCTTTATGTAAAGGTGAAGCCACCATATTATATATTATATATTAGTTTTAGTGATAACTATATGTGTACAATATTAGTATTAAATTGTGTACGTGATAGTAGTTGTTTAAAAAGGTATTCATTGAATATGCCATGAATGACCTGTTGGTGTTGTGATGGGTATTCCTTGAATGTGACGGAAATGACCTAATGTATTCATTGAATGTGTTATGAATGACCTGCTGGTGTTGTAATGGGTATTCCTTGAATCTGGCATTAATGAATGACCTGTTAGTGTTATGATAAGTGATATTCCTTGAATATGAGGGACAAACCATGTTTTATCAATTAGATTTCAATGTCTTAAATGAGGTGTGATTATGAACGAAAATTTGACTGGCTGAGATAAATTCTGTTATTGTGATGTATAACTCTGTTTTGCAGGAGGGTAAGATTTGTTAATCTTGTATGCAAGGGACGTAAATATCCTACCCTAAAATGTCGTGTTGGCTTAAATGTAAGGTGTATTAAACTCATGTTTAATTAATTTATCATATGTGTATTTAGTAAGTGGAATGTAAGTGGTATTTATATCGTGAGTTAATTTGGAAAATGGGAATAATGAGTACTGTTATATGAGTTTCTTGGAAATGTATATTGGGATTGAAATCTTACTTGGAAAGAAACTACATGCCGTTTTAAAAAAAATGGAACTAATTTGTCTTCCAAGTTAAAATGATGATAATATTTTTATTTGTGAATGATGAGTTGTTCCTTTTGTTTTCATTTTATTTCAGTGTTTTTAATATCATTTGATAACAGGGTATTCGGTTTTCGTTTCATCCTGGGTTTCCAGATGATTGAATATCATTGTTTTTTTTTTTATTGTATGGAAATTTGGGGTGTGACAAGAAATGAGGTGATTTATTTTGGGCTTTTGGTTCAGAGAAATAGAGAATAAGATCCTAGAAATCGTAAACCCAATAAATAAATAAATGATAATCTTTGAAAAGTAGAGTAACGGTTAACTTCATTCTATTGCTGTTTAAGAAGAACATTTGCCATTACTTTTGTATTTTTCTCGCTTTTAGGCATTTCATTGTAAGAATCTGTGTTGTTGATGAAGCAAATTGGTCATGATCGAAATCATGTTCATTTCTCAGATGCACACTACTTACTATATATTCATCTATCAATTTACTTCAAAAAATCGCAAGGTACATCATTCATCTTGAGGCATGCTGTTTTGCGGCGTCATTCATATTAGTAGTTCTGCAAGTGAGAATAGGATAGTTAACACGTCTTCTTGAAGAAGTTGTTCAAAGTTAAAATTTTTTTTTTTTGTGGGGGCAATAGTAAAATATCTGTAAATATTTTGAATCGACGAAGGTTCTCAATAATTATCCTACCGGGGAGTTATTTTATCTCTTTTGCTGCTCATGTGGCACAGGTGGTGTATGAATATTATGTTGAAATCCCGGATGACGATTGATGAAAGTTCAACTGATGAAGAATCATTTATGGAAGTTGATGAGCCAAAGCCACGGCTGGGGTAAAAAGTAAAAACTATGCCTGTGGATGAAAAGAAGTCACACGGAACTGTTAGGAGATTTTACTAGAAAGTCACACCTCAATCTAGCTACTTTCTATCCCAAATGATTTCAACTTGGAGCTCACACCAAGGAAATCACCCACCCAAGACTTTGGTAGTTATCACAACAAACTCAAACAAGCAAAGCTACTAATTTATCATCACCCATAACAAGCAAACAATAAATAAGAAAGTACATATGCAAAGAGACACAAAGATTTAGGTGGTTCGGTAAATGTTACCTACATCCACACAAGAGCCGAGTTTCCTTTATAGTAAAGATTGGAGAGTTTACAAGAGATATCAAGAATCAAGAATCAAGAACAAGAGGCCTCACTCAAACCCTAGCTCAAAAGAGCTCCCACAACACCCAAGAAATGAATCTCTCAAAGTTGTCTCAAACCCTTTATATAGGTACACATAGAAAAAGGTGAGAAATATGGGCTTTGGGCTGAAATATCGACAAACTGTCGAAATTCTGAAAAGTTTCAGAACTTTAACTTCAAACGACACCATCAGGTCATTGGGAGGTAAAATCGGCAACATTACTTCCAAACAGTGTGTGTAGACCACTCAACGCTTTTCTCAAATGACTTCACCAAGTCGTTTGGCTCTCTTCCCACACGATGCCCACATGTCATTCAAGCTTGCTGGTGAGATACCAGAGCTTCATTCGCTCGACGGTTCCACAAACCAACAATCTCCCACTTGGAACCTTCGAGATTCTACATGCACATCACATCTCAATTGTAACAACTCCATCCAATTCCAATTTACTAAAGAAACACTCGGCTCATCCATCATAGTCTTCAATCAAGAAGACCCACCGAAGTTGAACACAACTTCAACTTCTCAGTAGGCACGGTCTTGGTCAACATATCTGCCGGATTCTCACTCCCTTGGATCTTCTCAAGTGCCAAAACCTCATCCTCCAACAGAGATTGGATAAAATGATACCGGAGACCAATGTGCTTGGTCCTAGAATGAAAGGCGGAATTCTTAGCAAGATGTTTAGCACTCTGACTGTCACTGTGTAACACACTCCTCTCTTGCTTCATCCCAAGCTCTTCCATCAATCCTCAGAACGGATCATCTCCTTGCTTGCCTCAGAATGGCCACATACTCTTTACGTGGTAGACAAAGCAACAATCTTTTTGTAATCGAAATCCAACTTCAACGCAAGAGTAGCACCTACTGTAAAGATATAACCAGTAGTGCTTCTTCTGCGATCTACCTCACCTGCAAAATTGGCATCCACATACCTTTGCAGGTTCACAACACCCCTTCCATAACATAGGCATTTCTCTGTGGTACCTCTTAGATATCTCAATATCCACTTCACGGCTTCCCAATGTTGTTTGCCAGGATTAGACATAAATCGACTGACAGCTCCCACTGCTTGGGCTATATCTGGACGATGCTATAACACCCCGTCTTTTTATTGCATTTCCTATAATAATATTAATAGTAATAATAATAATAATGTAAATAGAAAACAGAAATAGGATATCCAGTTGTATGGAAAAAAGCTCATAAGCAAGTAGATAGGTTTAAAACCCTTGTTTTACGGGGAGGTTTTAAGAAACTAGAAAATAAGGGTTTCTCACGTAGAGTTTTTAGGGAAAAACAAAAAAAGGGAAAATTTTACTGAAAAAGTTTGGATCAAGGAAGATAATCTTTTCGGGGAGCTGTTCGGGCTGTTCGGTTTTAACAGTGAGTAGATCTTTTATCTTCCACTGAACCAATATTACTAAGTCTGATTAAAAACTTTAATGTCTGATATCAGCTAATCTGTAAATTTTCTTTCTGTTCAATTATTCGGCAATGTTATTATACATACTGTTCATTCTACATACTGTTCATTCTACATACTGTTCGTTAGTTTGTTGCTGTGATCAACTTAGTCGGGGTACGGTGTAAACAAACTTAAGAAATAAAAAGATGATTTGAATCATATTTATTTATTGGTATACGCTGGATATAAGCCTGTTCTGCTGGAGTTTGGGTAAGCCGTTTTTATTGGGTTTTGGGTTGAGGTGTGATGTAGATCAAGTTGCTAGGGATTGTTGTTTGAATTGGAGATTTGAAACTGTTGAACTGTTGGTGGGTTGCCGGGCAATGACGGGCAGTGGTGGAGGTATGTTATGAACGGTGAGAAGCGTTTGAACAGCCATTAATGGCTGTTCAAACAAGAACCCAAACCGTCCTAAATTTTTGTGTTGTTTGGAATGTTTGTTGTGTATGACTTTTGTTGCTGTTGTTGTTGGGTTTATGTTGATGGTTGGGGGTTGATTTGGGTGCGCAGAGGGGGTGATTGAAGCTTGAATCAACCTTTAATGGCGTCGGTCGATTTTTGCAGTATAACAGAATCAAGTATTGTTGATATGGGTAGATAGGGTTTTTCTCCCTGAACCAAACCGCGGGGTTTCTTTTTGCCATGGATGGCCGGTGGTGGCTGTGTGGTGGTCGGTGGTGGTTGGTTGAAATTGGAGAGGAAGGAGATGAACAGTAGCCAAAAACGATTTTGGGCTTGGGCCAAAATCGTGGGCTATTATCTTTTTGTTTTGGATTTTTAAATTTTGACTTTTAGAGTAGACTATGGGCCTTAGGATTTGGGCTTTTGGGTTTTGGAGTTTAGGCGGGTTGACCAGAGAGTGATTTATTGACTTTGACCGAGTTATTTGTTGACTTTGACCGTGGTTGACTTTGACCATTGACCCGAAAATTTGACTTTTCCTAAAATTATGATTCGGTCTAATAGGATAAGTCTAGGACTATTAACGTGTTTGACCTTAGGCTAGGACCTTTATAAATATACTTGTGTAATGCGTGTATTTTCTTGCTTTGTGATTTTTTCTTTTTGATACACAACGCTATGACACTTATACATTCATGAAATTAATAACGATAAACCAAAATTAATTGAATCAAGATATTCCTACGTTCTCTTCCGAAATAATATATACAATAAAATACAATAATGCGTAAACAAAACTTACCGCGACCCTTTTAGAACTCTCCACGCCTCAAGTTTTAGAATTGAGTTTATGGTCGATGAAGTCATATGTAGGTGGGCATTTATTGAATGTGCCATAAATGGCCCGTTAGTGTTATATATAAGGGTATTCATTGAATGTGCCATGAATGACCCGGTATTCATTGAATGTGTCATGAATGACCAAATTGTAGTGACCGCCCTAAAGAGGAACTAAGATATTTAAGCCTTGGGTTAGTTGTATTCCTTGAATGTACGGGAATGTAGGATTGGGTATTCCTTGAATGTGGCAAGAATGACCTAGGGCATTCATTGAATGTGCCATGAATGGCCCGTTAGTGATATGATAGGTATTCCTTGAATGTGGCGGGAATGACCTAAGGTATTCATTGAATGTGCCATGAATGACCTGAGTTTTTGTGCCCAAAGAGGCTGTGAAATATGTGTATGAAAGCCCAGAGATGGCTATGATATTGTGGTATACGGTGGGAGAGAGGCACACAGGAATGTGTGATTTGGCAAATGTGTGGAGTGCAAATCGTGGAGTAGGTACTAAAGGGTGGGTGTATAAGATAAAATAATTGATTAATTGATAAGAGAAATTGATTTGTTTATACGAGCGTGCTTGGGTTTACCTTTGAATACATATAGAATATCTACATATGTTATATATACAAGTTCTAACTTTCTTTTGCAGGAGGGTAGGACTTAATAATATTTTGTGCAGGGACGCGGTCCTACCCTTATACAGCGGCGGATATCGGTAAGTGTAATTCAATTATTTAGATATAAAAAGGAGTTATTAGAATGAGTTAATAAGATGGAAGTTAATAAAATGGAAGTTTTGCTTGGGAAGAAACTATGCCGTTTGAGATGACGGAACTACCTGTCTTTCAAGCTGAGAATGATTAGGTTATGATAGATTTAAAGTGTTAGTTGGATAAGTAAAGTTTGAAATGTTTATATGTATTTAGTCTACTCATACCAGCAAATTCAATTTGCTGACCCATGTTTGCTTTGTTTTGGCAACGTGGGTGTGTTCTTGGGAACATAGGTGGAAGGCAGTGGAACCGCGGCGTGTGATTGGGATTCGTGTCTGGAGCGGTCCGTTAGTTTTCTTTTTAGGTCTGATTCTTTGTTGGAAGAATGTAATAACGTAGTTTACCTTTTTCATGGCATGAGAACGTGGTAGTGATGAATTTTTATTTATGAGAGTTTGGTTGATTATTTTATTTGGACGGATGATATCTTAATAAAGCAATGGCAGATAATTATTTGGGATTATTTTAATTTAAAGTTGTTTCTTTTATGATATGGATATTAGGGTTTGTATGTGTAGTATTCTCCGTCATAGTCTGGGTTTTTAAACAAGTGAACCTAGTGATGTTTGAGATAATTATATTTCAAATATTCACTTTGTTATTGTTTAGAAATTCGGGCTGTGACATTTTGGTATCAGAGCTTAGGTTAGCCTAGATAGTGAAGGTCTAGGTGATCCTCGAATTGTGGTGAATGGGTAGTAGGAGTGTTTCTTTGTGGTATTTGGTTTGGCTTGTTGTTTTGTGTGTACTTTTATAGTGGAATGTTGGGATATGATTAGGAAAATAAAATGCTTGTTTTAACGGTTAATTTCTTATGAAATTTATAACCGAATATGTTTTTGCATGTTATAGTGTTGTTTTCATAACGGAGTTTTCGATTTTTAAGTAAGTATTGGTTAAAGAAGAAATTGGTATTTTAAAATTTCATATTTGAGTAAATTTGGAATTTACCCAAGGAATAAGGGAAACCCTTTTGATAAAGGTTGGATTTGAAAGTTTTTTTTATATTGTCCATGTTATGTATATCGTTGGTGTGTGATCCAATATACATAACATCTCTCGGTATGCATCGTTGGAGTTTGATCCAGTGTATACATGTTCATCGTTGGTGTGTGATCCAGTGTGCATGCCACACATCGTTGGTGTTTGATCCTATGTGATGGTAGAGAGTTAGTATGCATCGTTGGTGTGTGAACCAGTGTATACTTGCATATCGTTGGTGTGTGAGCCAGTATGCATGCCTCACATTGTAGGTGTTTGATCCTATGTGATGGTGGACATAGTATATATAGGCCGTTGATAATATGAATCAGTCTATACGTTTTATTTTTTTTTTATTTATTTTTCGAACATGTGGTGTTTGTGAAACACTGAGAGAAATGTTGATATATGTGTAAACACTAAGGTGGTGGATGAAGCATATGAGTTTTTAAACAAATAGTTTTGACAAGGAATATCGTTAAAAAGGAAATTATAATATGTTTTTTTTTAAAACGCCTTGGATTAGTTGGGAAATACTAAGAGTGGAACTAACTGCCTCGGTGTGAGAGAAACTACATTGCCTTCTTAGTATGATTTAACTTGAAGAATATGGGTTTTGCTAAACTGTGAAAGAATGATTTTAATTAAGTGTTGGCAATTGAAGAAATTAATTACGTTTATTCGTTTTGAGTTGTGTATGCTAAGCGTATATACATTATTTCTTGGGTTCAATACATTATATAGACACTTTCAAAGTATGTGATTTGAATATTAGTATGTCTATCTATATGATATTGTATATGTGTATTCCTTTTAAGGTGTGTATACTTCATGATATACACGATGTCTTATTTTACTTGTTTGATGTCTTGTTTGTTTGGTTAATCTACACTCTACTTTGAATCGGGGACGAGATCCTTTTAAGGTGTGTATATTATAACACCCTGTGTTTTATATAATGTATTTTTTCTATTTAATTAATTAATTTAATTGTTTATTTTAAAAATTTGTCGGATTGGACTCGGGATACGTGGGCTTGGTTTTGGGCCGAAAGTCGGTGTTGGGCTTGGGTTTCGGACCCAAGTATATAAACACATTATTCTAGAGAATAGGGTTTTGAAGATAATAAAATATAAAAAATGGAGGCAGAGAAAGAAGCTGGTTTGCTGGAGAGGTGGAGTATGACGATTCGGGCTAGGAAAATTCGCCGAAATTTGTTAGTTAAGGTGAGTAGCTATTTTGCTATTTCAATCAGCGTATGGTTTTGTGTATTGATACTGTTCATTATACATTTATACTGTTGTGTTGGACTTCGTGCCATTTGTTTTATTAAACCTTATTAAATTTCGGATTTGTGATTAAACCGTTGAACTGTTGGAAAAGAGGTCGGCTTGGGTTTTCGTTTAAACTTCGGTTTGGTGGTGGTTTTGAAACTCTGAACTTAAAGCCGTTCAAGCTTTGAGACTTCGTCAATGGCGGCATGAGCCCAGACGTCCTGTACAGTTTAGATACTGTTGTGGTTGTCGTTTTTGTAAACTTTTTGATTGTTGGTTGGCTGCCGATTGGGTAGTGTGTTGTGGTTGGACGAAATACGGTGGGAGGTTGTCAAGGTGCTGCCAAAGCTTTGAGGGAGGCTTTAATGGCGCCGAATGTTTTACTGTGTTACTGAAAGATGCGATTTTTTTTGTAGTTCCAACTGTTTTGGTTGTGATTTTGAATGGTTGATGTATGTTGGTATGTTGGAATGTCGAATGGGGGCTGTTGGAAGCTCCCAAAACTCTTTAATGGCGGTTCGAAATTTGGCTAGATCTAGTTTTTGAGAAGATATATATTGAAGAAGTTGGGGTTTTCGGTTTTGTAAATATTGTATGGTTTTTCATTCTCGTCATTTTCGATTTGGTTGGGACGAGTGGGGATTAGTGGTGGTTGGTGGTGGCCGGATTTTTGGTGGAGGAGAGAAGCTAGAGAAGATGAACGAGAATCGTTCATCTTAGTTGAAACTTAGGCGGTTTTGGTTTTTGGTTTTTGGGATATTTTGGTTTTGTTAGTTGGGCCAGTTTATTAAGTTTTTGTTTGGGCCCTTTTCCTATTAGTTGATAACTTGTTGTGGGCCGGTTTCCTCTTATTTTGTGGACCTGTTTAATTTAAAGTTTTTGGGCCCGTTTCTAATATTGCATGGGGCCAGTCCATTGGACTTAAAATAGATCTAATTGGGTATTTGAATGTTTAGACTTTCGGGTTCTAAGGTTTGGGCTTGGCCAGTTGGGTCCGAACCGTTACCTTGGTCATGAGCCCATGAGCCATGCACCATTGACCTTAGCCATGAACCATGGCTATGAACATGAACCTGTCGAACATGGAAACAACAGTTTGACTTTGACGATGACAGTTTGACTTTGACCAGAGTTGATTGTTGACCAGGGTTGACTTTGACCAGTTAACCCAATTTGACTTTTTAACTCGGATTATGATTTGGGTTATTAAGATAGGTCTAGGACTATTAGCATACTTGACTTTAGGCTAAGACCTCTATATATACGTGGGTATGTGTATTAACTACTATGTGATTTTGCAGTATTTTATGATATGCAACGTTATGACACTAAGACATCCCTGAAATTAATAACGCGTAAATCAAAAATACAGGAATCAAGATACTCATTCGTTATCTTAAATGATATATAAAATAAAGTTCAATAATGCATAAATAAATTTACCGCACTCTTTTAGAACTCCACGACTCAAGTTTTGGATTTGAGTTTTATGACTGATGATGTCATATGTTAGGTGGGCATTTATTGAATTTGCCATAAATGGCCCATTAGCGTTATATAGGGGTATTCATTGAATGTGCCATGAATGACCCGGGTATTCATTGAATGTGCCATGAATGACCAGATTGTTTGGACTACCCTAGAGAGGAACTAAGGTATTCGCCTTGCGGGTTAGTTGTATTCCTTGAGTGTACGGGAATGTAAGGTTGGGTATTCCTTGAATGTGGCGGGAATGACCTAAGGTACATAGGTTGTGAAATATGTGTATAAGAAAAGAAATTGATTAATTAATAAGATAAATTAATTTGATTATGCGAGTGTATTTGGGCTTGCATTGGAATACCTATAGGATATCTACACATATTATATAAAATTGCTAACTTTCTTTTGCAGGAGGGTAGGACTTAATAATATTTTTGTGCAGGGACGCTGTCCTACCCTTATACAACAGTGGATATCGGTAAGTTTTAATTCAAAGGTTTAGATATTAAAATGAGGTATTATAATGAGTTATATAATGGAAGTCTTGCTTGGGAAGAAATTATGCCGGTTAAAATGAGGGAACTACCTGTCTTCCAAGCTGAGAATGTTTGAGTTATGGGATAAAATAAAGTGATTGTTTGGATAATTAAAGTATGATAATGTTATATGTGGTTAGTCTACTCATACCAGCAAATTCCATTTTGCTGACCCATGTTTGCTTTGTTTTGGCAACGTGGGTGTGTTCTTGGGAACATAGGTGGAAGGCAGTGGAACCATGGCGTGTGATTTGGATTCTCGCCTGGAGCAGTCTGGGAGTTTAGTTTATTAGGTTTGAACTTTTGGAAGGATGTAATAACGTAGGTTACATTTTTATATGACATGAGAATACGATGTTGGAAATTGTTATTCTTAAAGTTTGTTTATGTTTGTATTGGGATGGAAGAAAGTTTTTAATAAAGTGATAGTTGAGGAATTTGGAGATTTTTGTTGTTAAGTTGATTCTGTTGTGATGTGGGTTTTAGGTTTTGACATGTGTAGTATCCCCCCGTCATAGCCTGGGTTTCTAGACAATTGAAAACACTGGCCTCACTGGGTTCTAGATTTTTGTTGTCATCATCGTTCAACTTGGTAAAAGTGCAGTGGAGTGAAAGGGAAAATGACGTGACCTGGGAACTTGAAGATAAGATAAGGCAGATGCACCCTGAGCTCTTCTCGACACTCTACCTTGAATCGGGGACGAGATCCTTTTTTAAGGTGTGTATATTATAACACCCGTCTTTTTATTGCATTTCCTATAATAATATTAATAGTAATAATAATAATAATATAAATAGAAAACAGAAATAGGATATCCAGTTGTATGGAAAAAAGCCCGTAAGCAAGTAGATAGGTTTAAAACCCTTGTTTTACGGGGAGGTTTTAAGAAACTAGAAAATAAGGGTTTCTCACGTAGAGTTTTTAGGGAAAAACAAAAAGGGAAAATTTTACTTGAAAAAGTTTGGATCAAGGAAGATAATCTTTTCGGGAATTCGTTCGGGTCATTCGGTTTTAACAAATGAGTAGATCTTTTATCTTCCACTGAACCAATATTACTAAGTCTGTTTAAAAACTTTAATGTCTGATATCAGCTAATCTGTAAATTTTCTTTCTGTTCAATTATTCGGCAATGTTATTATACATACTGTTCATTCTACATACTGTTCGTTAGTTTGTTGTTGTGATCGACTTAGTCGGGGTACGGTGTAAACAAACTTAAGAAATAAAAAGATGATTTGAATCATATTTATTAATTGGTATACGCTGGATATAAGCCTGTTCTGCTGGAGTTTGGGTAAGCCGTTTTTATTGGGTTTTGGGTTGAGGTGTGATGTAGATCAAGTTGCTAGGGATTGTTGTTTGAATTGGAGATTTGAAACTGTTGAACTGTTGGTGGGTTGCCGGGCAATGACGGGCAGTGGTGGAGGTATGTTATGAACGGTGAGAAGCTTTGAACAACCATTAATGGCTGTTCATACAAGAACCCAAACCGTCCTAAATTTTTGTGTTGTTTGGAATGTTTGCTGTGTATGACTTTTGTTGCTGTTGTTGTTGGGTTTATGTTGATGGTTGGGGGTTGATTTGGGTGCTTTGAGAGGGGTGATTGAAGCTTGAATCAACCTTTAATGGCGTCGGTCGATTTTTGCAGTATAACAGAATCAAGTATTGTTGATATGGGTAGATAGGGTTTTTCTCCCTGAACCAAACCGCGGGGTTTCTTTTTGCCATGGATGGCCGGTGGTGGCTGTGTGGTGGTCGGTGGTGGTTGGTTGAAATTGGAGAGGAAGGAGATGAACAGTAGCCAAAAACGATTTTGGGCTTGGGCCAAAATCGTGGGCTATTATCTTTTTGTTTTGGATTTTTAAATTTTGACTTTTAGAGTAGACTATGGGCCTTAGGATTTGGGCTTTTGGGTTTTTGGAGTTTAGGCCGGGTTGACCCGAGTTATTTGTTGACTTTGACCGAGTTGACTTTTGATTGAAAAAAATTTGACTTTTCCTAAAATTATGATTCGGTCTAATAGGATAAGTCTAGGACTATTAACGATGTTTGACCTTAGGCTAGGACCTTTATAAATATACTTGTGTATGCGTGTATTTTTCTTGCTTTGTGATTTTTTAGTCTTTTGCGATACACAACGTTATGACACTTATACATTCATGAAATTAATAACGCGTAAACCAAAATTAATTGAATCAAGATATTCCTACGTTCTCTGAAATAATATATACAATAAAATACAATAATGCGTAAACAAAACTTACCGCACCCTTTTAGAACTCTCCACGCCTCAAGTTTTAGAATTGAGTTTATGGCTGATGAAGTCATATGTAGGTGGGCATTTATTGAATGTGCCATAAATGGCCCGTTAGTGTTATATAAGGGTATTCATTGAATGTGCCATGAATGACCCGGGTATTCATTGAATGTGTCATGAATGACCAAATTGTAGTTGACTGCCCTAAAGAGGAACTAAGATATTTCGCCTTGCGGGTTAGTTGTATTCCTTGAATGTACGGGAATGTAGGATTGGGTATTCCTTGAATGTGGCAGGAATGACCCAGGGCATTCATTGAATGTGCCATGAATGGCCCGTTAGTGATATGATAGGTATTCCTTGAATGTGGCGGGAATGACCTAAGGTATTCATTGAATGTGCCATGAATGACACGAGTTTTGTGCCCAAAGAGGTCATGTGAAATATGTGTATGAAAGCCCGAGATGGCTATGATATTGTGGTATTTGGTGGGAGAGAGGCACGCGAAATGTGTGATTTGGCAAATGTGTGGAGTGCAAATCGTGGAGTAGGTACTAAAAGGTGGGTGTATAAGAAAAGTAATCGAGTAATTGACAAGAGAAATTGATTTGTTTATACGGGCGTGCTTGGGTTTACCTTTGAATACATATAGAATATCTACATCATTATATATACAAGTTCTAACTTTCTTTTGCAGGAGGGTAGGACTTAATAATATTTTTCTTGAGGGGACGCGGTCCTACCCTTATACAGCGGCGGATATCGGTAAGTGTAATTTAATTATTTAGATATTAAAAGGGAGTTATTAGAATGAGTTAATAAAATGGAAGTTTTGCTTGGGAAGAAACTCCCGATTTTCTAAACAATTAAAATAAACGAATATTTGAAATATAAATATCTCAAACATCACTTGGTTCAATTGTCTAAAAACCCAGGCTATGACGGGGTGGATACAACACATGTCAAAACCTAAAACCCACATCATAAACAATCTTAACCACAAATTCAATCTCCAAAATTCTCTTTATTACTTAAACAAACTTTCTTCCATCCCAATACAAACATAAACAAACTTTAAGAATAACAAATTCCAACATCGTATTCTCATGTGATATAAAAATGTAACCTACGTTATTACATTCTTCCAATAAAGAATCAGACCTAAACGAAAACTAACGGACTGCTCCAGGCACGAATCCCAATCACACGCCGCTGGCGGTTTGCCTTCCACCTATGTTCCTAAGAACACACCCACGCGCCAAAACAAAGCAAACATGGGTGACAAATTGAATTTGCTGGTATGAGTAGACTAAATACATATAAACATTTCAAACTTTTCTTATCCAACTAACACTTTAAATCTATCATAACCTAATCATTCTCAGCTTGGAAGACAGTAGTTCCGATCATCTCAACCGCATATAGTTCTTCCCAAGCAAAACTTATATTATCTTAACTCATTCTAATACCTCGTTTTAATATCTAAATACCGAATTTAAAACGCGTCCGATATCCATCTTTGTATAAGGGTAGGACCACGTCCCTGCACAAAATATTATTAAGTCCTACCCTCCTGCAAAAGAAAGTTAGAACTTCTATATATCATATGTATATATTATATTAGGTATTCAAAAGAAAACCCAAACACTCACATAATCAAATTAATACCACTAACCCGCAAGGCGAATACCTTAGTTCCTCTCTAGGGTAGTCCAAACAATCTGGTCATTCATGGCACATTCAATGAATACCCGGGTCATTCATGGCACATTCAATGAATACCCATAGATAACGCTAACGGGCCATTTATGGCACATTCAATAAATGCCTACCTAACATATGACATCAACAGTCATAAAACTCAAATTCCAAAACTTGAGTCGTGGAGTTCTAAAAGAGTGCGGTAAATTTATTTACGCATTATTGAACTTTATTTTATATATCATTTAAGATAACGAATGAGTATCTTGATTCCTGTATTTTTGATTTACGCGTTATTAATTTCAGGGATGTCTTAGTGTCATAACGTTGCATATCATAAAATACTGCAAAATCACATAGTAATTAATACACATACCCACGTATATATAGAGGTCTTAGCCTAAAGTCAAGTATGCTAATAGCCCTAGACCTATCTTAATAACCCAAATCAGAATCCGAGTTAAAAAATCAAATTGGGTCAACAGGTCAAAGTCAACCCTAGTCAAAAGTCAACTCTAGTCAAAGTCAAAGTCAACCATCATGGTCAAGTCAAACTGTCATTTCTATATTCAACGGGTTCAGGGTCATAGCCATGGTTCATGGCCAAGGTCAATGTGCATGGCTCATGGGCTCATGACTAAGGTAATAATTCGGACCCAACTGGCCAAACCCAAACCTTAGAACCTGAAAGTCTAAAAGTTGAAAGACCCAAGTAGATCTATTTTAAGTCCAATGAACTGGCCCCAAGCAATATTAGAAACGGGCCCAAAAACTTTAAATTAAACAGGTCCACAAAATAAGAGGAAACCGGCCCACAACAAGTTATAAACTAATAGGAGAAGGGCCCAAACAAAAACTTAATAAACTGGCCCAACTAACAAAACCAAAATAGCCCAAAAACAAAAAACCGGCCCAAGCCCAACTAAGATGAACAGTTACTGTTCATCTTCTCTAGCTTCTCTCCTCCACCAAAAATCCGGCCACCACCAACCACCACTAATCCCCACTCGTCCCAACCAAATCGAAAATGACGAGAATGAAAAACCATACAATATTTACAAAACCGAAAACCCCAACTTCTTCAATATATATCTTCTCAAAAACTAGATCTAGCCAAATTTCGAACCGCCATTAAAGAGTTTTGGGAGCTTCCAACAGCCCCCATTCGACATTCCAACATACCAACATACATCAACCATTCAAAATCACAACCAAAACAGTTGGAACTACAAAAAAAAATCGCATCTTTCAGTAACACAGTAAAACGTTCGGCGCCATTAAAGCCAACCTCAAAGCTTTGGCAGCACCTTGACAACCTCCCACCGTATTTCGTCCAACCACAACACACTACCCAATCGGCAGCCAACCAACAATCAAAAAGTTTACAAAAACGACAACCACAACAGTATCTAAACTGTACAGGACGTCTGGGCTCATGCCGCCATTGACGAAGCTCAAGCTTGAGCAAATTTTAAGTTTGAGAGTTTGAAAACCACGACCAAACCGAGTTTAAACGAAACCCAAGCCGACCTCTTTTCCAACAGTTCAACAGTTTAATCACAAATCCAAAATTTAATAAGGTTTAATAAAACAAATGGCACGAAGTCCAACAAACCAAAATGTCACAGCCCGAATTTCTAAACAATAACAAAGTGAATATTTGAAATATAATTATCTCAAACATCACTAGGTTCACTTGTTTAAAAACCCAGACTATGACGGAGAATACTACACATACAAACCCTAATATCCATGTCATAAAAGAAACAACTTAAATAACAATAATCCCAACAATTATCCAATAATCTCTTTATTAAGATAACATCCTTCCAAATAAAACATCAAAACAAACTCTCCAAATAAAATTCATCACTACCATGTCCTTATGCCATGAAAAAAGTAAACTACGTTATTACATTCTTCCAACCAAGAAAATCAAACCTAAAAGAAAACTAACGGACCGCTCCAGGCACGAATCCCAATCACACGCCGCGGTTCCACTGCCTTCCACCTATGTTCCCAAGAACACACCCACGTTGCCAAAACAAAGCAAACATGGGTCGACAAATTGAATTTGCTTTGGTATGAGTAGACTAAACACATATAAACATTTCAAATTCTTACTTATCCCACTAACACTTTAAATCTATCATAACCTAACCATTCTCACGCTTGGAAAGATGTGTAGTTCCGTCATCTCAAACGGCATAGTTTCTTCCCAAGCAAAACTTCCATTTTATTAACCTCCATTTTATTAACTCATTCTAATAACTCCCTTTTAATATCTAAATAATTAAATTACACTTACCGATATCCATTTGTATAAAGGGTAGGACCGTCCATGCACAAAATATTATTAAGTCCTACCTCCCTGCAAAAGAAAGTTAGAACTTGTATATATAAATGATGTAGATATTCTATATGTATTCAAAGGTAAACCCAAGCACTCTCGTATAAACAAATCAATTTCTCTTGTCAATTACTCGATTACTTTTCTTATACACCCACCCTTTAGTACCTACTCCACGATTTGCACTCCACACATTTGCCAAATCACACATTTCTGTGTGCCTCTCTCCCACCAAATACCACAATATCATAGCCATCTCTGGGCTTTCATACACATATTTCACAGCCTCTTTGGGCACAAAACTCAGGTCATTCATGGCACATTCAATGAATACCTTAGGTCATTCCCGCCACATTCAAGGAATACCTATCATATCACTAACGGGCCATTCATGGCACATTCAATGAATGCCCTGGGTCATTCCTGCCACATTCAAGGAATACCCAATCCTACATTCCCGTACATTCAAGGAATACAACTAAGCCGCAAGGCGAAATATCTTAGTTCCTCTTTAGGGCAGTCAACTACAATTTGGTCATTCATGACACATTCAATGAATACCCGGGTCATTCATGGCACATTCAATGAATACCCTTATATAACACTAACGGGCCATTTATGGCACATTCAATAAATGCCCACCTACATATGACTTCATCAGCCATAAACTCAATTCTAAAACTCGAGGTGGAGAGTTCTAAAAAGGGTGCGGTAAGTTTTGTTTACGATTATTGTATTTTATTGTATATATTATTTCAGAGAACGTAGGAATATCTTGATTTAATTAATTTTGGTTTTACGCGTTATTAATTTCATGAATGTATAAGTGTCATAACGTTGTGTATCGCAAAAGACTGAAAAAAATCACAAAGCAGTAAATACACGTACACAAGTATATTTATAAAGGTCCTAGCCTAAGGTCAAACACGTTAATAGTCCTAGACTTATCCTATTAGACCGAATCATAATTTTAGGAAAAAGTCAAATTTTCGGGTCAATCGGGTCAAAGTCAAACGGTCAAAGTCAACAAATCAACTCGGGTCAAAGTCAACAAATCAACTCTCGGGTCAACCCGCTTAAACTCCAAAACCCAAAAGCCCAAATCCTAAGGCCCATAGTCTACTCTAAAAGTCAAAATTTAAAAATCCAAAACAAAAGATAATAGCCCACGATTTTGGCCCAAGCCCAAAATCGCTTTTTAACTCGTTCATCTCCTTCCTCTCCAATTTCAACCAACCACCACCGACCACCACACAGCCACCACCGCCATCCATGGCAAAAAAGAAACCCCCGGGTTTGGTTCAGGGAGAAAACCCTATCTACCCATATCAACAATACTTGATTCATTTATCTTTGCAAAAAATCGACCGACGCCATTAAAGGTTGATTCAAGCTTCAATCACCCCCTCACAAGCACCCAAATCAACCCCCAACCATCAACATAAACCCAACAACAACAGCAACAAAAGTCATACACAACAAACATTCCAAACAACACAAAATTTAGGACGGTTTGGGTTCTTGTTTGAACATCCATTAATGGCTGTTCAAAGCTTCTCACCGTTCATAACATACCTCCACCACTGCCCGTCATTGCCCGGCAACCCACTAACAGTTCAACAGTTTCAAATCTCCAATTCAAACAACAATCCCTAGCAACTTGATCTACATCACACCTCAACCCAAAACCCAATAAAAACGGCTTACCCAAACTCCAGCCGAACAAGCTTATATCCAGCGTATACCAATAAATAAATATGATTCAAATCATCTTTTTATTTCTTAAGTTTGTTTACACCGTACCCCGACTAAGTCGATCACAAAGAACAAACTAACTAACAAAGTATGTAGAATGAAGCGATGTGTATAATAACATTGCGAATAATTGAACAGAAAGAAAATTTACAGATTAGCTGATATCAGACATTAAAGTTTTTAAACAGACTTAGTAATATTGGTTCAGTGGAAGATAAAAGATCTACTCACTGTTAAAACCGAACAGCCCGAATAGCTCCCCGAAAAGATTATCTTCCTTGATCCAAACTTTTTCAGTAAAATTTTCCCTTTTTTTGTTTTTCCCTAAAAACTCTACGTGAGAAACCCTTATTTTCTAGTTTCTTAAAACCTCCCCGTAAAACAAGGGTTTTAAACCTATCTACTTGCTTACGGGCTTTTTTCCATACAACTGGATATCCTATTTCTGTTTTCTATTTACATTATTATTATTATTACTATTAATATTATTATAGGAAATGCAATAAAAAGACGGGGTGTTATAATATACACACCTTAAAAGGATCTCGTCCCGAGATTCAAGGTAGAGTGTCAGAGAAGAGCTCAGGGTGCATCTGCCTTATCTTATCTTCAAGTTCCCAGGTCACGTCATTTTCCCTTTCACTCCACTACACTTTTACCAAGTTTACAATCCTCCTCCTAAGGTGTTTCACATCTCTATCTACTATCATGATAGGCCTCACTGTAAAAGTTACATCATCGTTCAACTCTAGCTCTGCTGGCTGGACAACCTCAGTAGGATCTTTCACACATTTCCGTAGCATAGACACGTGGAATACATCATGAATCATCGCTAAGTTAGGGCGGCAAAGCAAGACGATACGCCAAACTACCAACGGAGGCTACTATCTCAGTAGGGTCCAATATATCGTGGACTCAACTTTCCTTTCATGCCAAACCTCATAACTCCTCTCATAGGGGAAACCTCAAAAAAACACAAAATCGCGCTACGTAAAAACTCTACCCGTTTCCTCTTCAAATCTGCATAACTTTTCTGCCTACTCTGTGCTGTCTTAATCCTTTCTCTAATGACTTTAATCTGCTCAGATGTCTCTCTTACTATCTCAGGCCCAAGCAATACTCGGTCTCCCACACTGCTTAACAAGCAGGTGATCGAAATGGACGCCCATACAAAGCCTCAAAGGGTGCCATACCGATGCTCGACTGGAAACTATTATTATATGCAAACTCCACCAAAGGTAAATGCTCCTCCCATCCTCCACCAAAATCCATTACACAAGACCGTAACATATCTTCTAATATCTGATTCACCCTCTCTGTCTGTCCATCTGTCTGAGGATGATAAGCAGTACTCATCGCCAAACTAGTGCCCATAGCACGCTGAAAACTCTTCCAAAACTCGGAAGTGAACAAAGGATCTCAATTTGAAACAATACTCACTGGAATCCCATGTAACCTGACCACTTCCCGAATGTACAAGGAAACTAACTTATCTGTATTTCTACGTACGTCAATAGGAATGAAATGAGCAGATTTCATTAGACGATCAACAATAACCCAAATAGATTCATTACCTCTCCGAGACTTAGGCAAGCCATCAATGAAATCCATAGAAATGTGCTCCCATTTCCACATCGGTATCTCTAATGGCTGCAATAATCCAGAAGGCCTCTGATGCTCTGCCTTAACTTGCTGACAAGTTAAACACTGAGAAATATATTCTCCGACATCTCTTTTCATTCCTTCCCACCAAAAAGTCCTCTTCAAGTCTTGGTACATCTTCGTTCCTCCAGGATGAATTGTAAACCGAGAACGATGAGCTTCATATAATATTTCCTTCTTTAACTCTGCATCATCTGGTACACATAATCTCTCATGAAATCTCAATCCTCCATCAGAATCTACTGCCCAATCAAACGGACAATCATCTAAAATATCAATGACGGATCATCCAACCGACTCAAAAGAAATCGGTCTCGTGGTTGCATGGCAATCACTCTACTGAAAATCACCGCCTAACCTCCAAACTGCATATATACCCCTCATCTCAGATCCGGTGTGTAGTCCGGACATCATAAGCTGCTATAGTCTCTAAACTCTTCCACTCTTGCACCATAAGAGTGGTCAAAACACCGTGCAATCGACTAAGTGCATCCGCGAACTACATTGCCCTTGCCCGGGTGATATGAATCTCAAGTCATAACTACTTATGAACTCCATCCATCTCTCTCTGGCCTCATATTCAACTCCTTCTGTGAATAAAGATACTTCAAACTCTTGTGATCTGTGTAAAGTTCGAACTTCTCACCATATAAATAATGTCTCCACACCTTCAAAGCAAAAACCACTGCCGCTAACTCCAGGTCATGAGTAGGATAACGTCTCTCGTGTATCTTCAACTGTCGTGAAGCATACGACACCACCTTCTGGTCTTGCATTAACACGCAACCCAAACCAGTTCCACTAGCATCTGTAAAAACCACTAGCTTTCCGCCTCTAGTCGGGATTACTAGAATTGGAGCTGTAGTAAACCTCTGTTTCAATTCTAGGAAAGCTTTCTCACAATCATTAGTCCACATAAACTTCATATCTTTCCTAGTTAACTTGGTGAGCGGAGCTGCAATAAGTGAAAACTTCTCAATAAATCTCCGATAATATCCAGCTAACCCCAAGAAACTTCTAATCTCTGTGACAGTGGTTGGTTGTTTCCATTCTTTCATTGCAGCAACCTTTCCAGGGTCTACAGCAATCCCTTCACTAGATACCACATGTCCCAAGAAACGAATTTCTTCTTCCCAAAAATGGCACTTGCTAAACTTAGCATACAACTTATGTTCTCTGAACGTCTGCATTACTATCTTCAAATGCATCTTATGTTCTTCTGTGTTTTGTGAATACACTAAAATGTCATCAATGAAAACAATCACAAATTTATCCAAAAAGGGCCTGAATATACGATTCATCAGGTCCATAAAAAATGCAGGTGCATTCGTTAACCCAAAAGGCATCACAGAAAACTCATACAACCCATAACGAGTTCTAAATGCAGTCAAAGGAATACTCTTCTCTTCAACTCCCATCTGATAATAACCAGTCCTTAAATCAAACTTCGAAAATATCTTAGCCCCTTTCAACTGATCCAACAAGTCATCAATCCTAGGAAGCGGATACTTATTTTTTATAGTCACCTGATTTAAATCCCTAAAGTCAATAGACATCCTCAAAGTACCATCCTTCTTGGAAACAAAAATAGCAGGCGCACCCCATGGTGAGTTGCTCGGTCGTATGAACCTGGTCATACACACCTTAAAAGATTCAAACCCACATACTCAAAAGATATGGTTAAGCCAAAAACAAAATCACTAAACATTAAACTCTTACCCTTTCTTGAGTAATTCCTCGACTTGCACTTTCATTTCGTCCAATAGCTTAGGTGCCAACCTGTAAGCCGACTTTGAAACTGGTGCAGTCCCCGGTAACAAGGTTCATCGTTCAGTTGAGGAACTCTAGCACTCATGCAGGTGCTAGAGTTGAACGATGATGTAACTTTTACAGTGAGGCCTATCATGATAGTAGATAGAGATGTGAAACACCTTAGGAGGAGGATTGTAAACTTGGTAAAAGTGCAGTGGAGTGAAAGGGAAAATGACGTGACCTAGGAACTTGAAGATAAGATAAGGCAGATGCACCCTGAGCTCTTCTCTGACACTCTACCTTGAATCTCGGGACGAGATCCTTTTAAGGTGTGTATATTATAACACCCCGTCTTTTTATTGCATTTCCTATAATAATATTAATAGTAATAATAATAATAATGTAAATAGAAAACAGAAATAGGATATCCAGTTGTATGGAAAAAAGCCCGTAAGCAAGTAGATAGGTTTAAAACCCTTGTTTTTACGGGAGGTTTTAAGAAACTAGAAAATAAGGGTTTCTCACGTAGAGTTTTTAGGGAAAAACAAAAAAAGAGAAAATTTTACTGAAAAAGTTTGGATCAAGGAAGATAATCTTTTCGGGGAGCTGTTCGGGCTGTTCGGTTTTAACAGTGAGTAGATCTTTTATCTTCCACTGAACCAATATTACTAAGTCCGCGTTTTTAAAAACTTTAATGTCCGAGCATCGCCTAATCAGAATTTTCTTTCTGTTCAATTATTCGGCAATGTTATTATACATACTGTTCATTCTACATACTGTTCGTTAGTTTGTTGCTGTGATCGACTTAGTCGGGGTACGGTGTAAACAAACTTAAGAAATAAAAAGATGATTTGAATCATATTTATTTATTGGTATACGCTGGATATAAGCCTGTTCTGCTGGAGTTTGGGTAAGCCGTTTTTATTGGGTTTTGGGTTGAGGTGTGATGTAGATCAAGTTGCTAGGGATTGTTGTTTGAATTGGAGATTTGAAACTGTTGAACTGTTGGTGGGTTGCCGGGCAATAACGGGCAGTGGTGGAGCCATTAATGGCTGTTCAAACAAGAACCCAAACCGTCCTAAATTTTTGTGTTGTTTGGAATGTTTGTTGTGTATGACTTTTGTTGCTATTGTTGTTGGGTTTATGTTGATGGTTGGGGGTTGATTTGAGGCGCAGAGGGGGTGATTGAAGCTTGAATCAACCTTTAATGGCGTCGGTCGATTTTTGCAGTATAAATCAAGTATTGTTGATATGGGTAGATAGGGTTTTTCTCCCTGAACCAAACCGCGGGGTTTCTTTTTGCCATGGATGGCGGTGGGTGGTGGTGGTGGTCGGTGGTGGTTGGTTGAAATTGGAGAGGAAGGAGATGAACAAGATAGCCAAAACGATTTTGGGCTTGGGCCAAAATCGTGGGCTATTATCTTTTTGTTTTGGATTTTTAAATTTTGACTTTTAGAGTAGACTATGGGCCTTAGGATTTGGGCTTTTGGGTTTTTGGAGTTTAGGCCGGGTTGACCAGAGTTGACTGTTGACTTTGACCAGAGTTGACTGTTGACTTTGACCAGGGTTGACTTTGACCAGTTGACCCGAAAATTTGACTTTTTCCTAAAATTATGATTCGGTCTAATAGGATAAGTCTAGGACTATTAACGTGTTTGACCTTAGGCTAGGACCTTTATAAATATACTTGTGTACGTGTATTTACTGCTTTGTGATTTTTTCAGTCTTTTGCGATACACAACGTTATGACACTTATACATTCATGAAATTAATAACCCGTAAACCAAAATTAATTGAATCAAGATATTCCTACGTTCTCTGAAATAATATATACAATAAAATACAATAATGCGTAAACAAAACTTACCGCACCCTTGTAGAACTCTCCACGCCTCAAGTTTTAGAATTGAGTTTATGGCTAATGAAGTCATATGTAGGTGGGCATTTATTGAATGTGCCATAAATGGCCCGTTAGTGTTATATAAGGGTATTCATTGAATGTGCCATGAATGACCCGAGTATTCATTGAATGTGTCATGAATGACCAAATTGTAGTTGACTGCCCTAAAGAGGAACTAAGATATTTCGCCTTGCGGGTTAGTTGTATTCCTTGAATGTACGGGAATGTAGGATTGGGTATTCCTTGAATGTGGCAGGAATGACCCAGGGCATTCATTGAATGTGCCATGAATGGCCCGTTAGTGATATGATAGGTATTCCTTGAATGTGGCGGGAATGACCTAAGGTATTCATTGAATGTGCCATGAATGACTGAAGTTTTGGTGCCCAAAGAGGCTGTGAAATATGTGTATGAAAGCCCGAGATGGCTATGATATTGTGGTATACTGATTGGGAGAGAGGCACACAGAATGTGTGATTTGGCAAATGTGTGGAGTGCAAATCGTGGAGTAGGTACTAAATGGTGGGTGTATAAGATAAAATAATTGATTAATTGATAAGAGAAATTGATTTGTTTATACGAGCGTGCTTGGGTTTACCTTTGAATACATATAGAATATCTACATATGTTATATATACAAGTTCTAACTTTCTTTTGCAGGAGGGTAGGACTTAATAATATTTTGTGCAGGGACGCAGTC
This sequence comes from Coptis chinensis, assembly GCF_015680905.1. NCBI lineage: Eukaryota > Viridiplantae > Streptophyta > Magnoliopsida > Ranunculales > Ranunculaceae > Coptis > Coptis chinensis. The sequence continues at coordinate 47,951,686 of NC_141456.1, forward strand.
CTACCCTTATACAGCGGCGGATATCGGTAAGTGTAATTCAATTATTTAGATATAAAAAGGAGTTATTTGAATGAGTTAATAAGATGGAAGTTAATAAAATGGAAGTTTTGCTTGGGAAGAAACTATGTCGTTTGAGATGACGGAACTACCTGTCTTTCAAGCTGAGAATGATTAGGTTATGATAGATTTAAAGTGTTAGTTGGATAAGTAAAGTTTGAAATGTTTATATGTATTTAGTCTACTCATACCAGCAAATTCAATTTTGTTGACCCATGTTTGCTTTGTTTTGTAACGTGGGTGTGTTCTTGGGAACATAGGTGGAAGGCAAATGGAACCCAGCGGGCGTGTGATTGGGATTCGATTGCACCGAGCGGTCCGTTAGTTTTCTTTTAGGTCTGATTCTTTGTTGGAAGAATGTAATAACGTAGTTTACCTTTTTCATGGCATGAGAACGTGGTAGTGATGAATTTTTATTTATGAGAGTTTGGTTGATTATTTTATTTGGACTGATGATATCTTAATAAAGCAATGGCAGATAATTATTTGGGATTATTTTAATTTAAAGTTGTTTCTTTTATGACATGGATATTAGGGTTTGTATGTGTAGTATTCTCCATCATAGTCTGGGTTTTTAAACAAGTGAACCTAGTGATGTTTGAGATAATTATATTTCAAATATTCACTTTGTTATTGTTTAGAAATTCGGGCTGTGACACATGCAAACCATGGCATACATAAGACTTCCAATGGCAGAGGCGTATGGTACCTTAGCCATGAAGTTTCTTTCCTCAACAGTTTTGGGAGAGTGTTCTTTGGACAACTTGAAGTGGACTGCCAAAGGTGTGCAAACTGGTTGCGCACTACCCATGTTGAACCTCTTCAATACCTTCTCAACATACTCAGCCTGAGACAACTCCAGAATACCTTTCTGCCTATCTCTTCTGATCCTCATCCCTAGAATTTGTTTCGCTGCACCCAAGTCCTTCAAAGAGAACTCACTTGCCAACTTCTCTTTCAATCTCCCAATTTCTGACATATCATAACTCGCTACTAACATATCATCAACATATAGTAATAGGATGATGTAGCTGGAGTCGAACCTCTTGAAGTAGCAACAATGGTCAGCGTTGCACTTATAGTAGCCATTTCCTTGCATGAAGTTATCAAACTTCCTGTACCACTGCCTAGGGGCTTGTTTCAAACCATACAAACTCTTTTCGAGCCTCGTGATACCATATTCCCTTTACCCTTCTTGATGAAAACCCTTGATTCTTTGCATGCATGTAAATTTCCTCAACTAGGTCACCATGGAGGAAGGCAGTTTAACATCCAACCGCTTAAGATACAAATCTTCCACTGCAACAATACTCAACACCTAATCGAATAGTATTCGGGCCACCACCACCGGGAGAATATCTCTCAGTAAAGTCAACCGCTTTCGGTGAAAACCCTTAACTACTAGCCTCGCTTTGTATCTCTGGGAACCATCATGTTCCTCTTTGACTCTAAACACCCATTTGTTCTGTAGGGCCTTCCTACCCATGGGTAGTTTGGCTAACTCCCACGTGCCATTAGAGATGAGGGACTTCATCTCATCTTGCATAGCAAGCTCCCACTTGCTTGCATCACTTGCCTCCAATGCTTCATCATAGCATTGAGGCTCGCCACCATTAGTAAGTAGCAAGAAATTCACATAGGTGGAGGGCGGATATCTTGTACTCGGTACATGTGGCCTGGATGTCTTCCTTGGGGCATGAGGTGGAGATGGACTCGGTGGTAGAGTATCCTCATTATTCTCTAAGTCACTACTACTGTCATCATCTGACTGTGGGGATCCCACTATACCGCGACTTACATCGAAGTCTTCCAACTCAACATACTCTGTGCCTCTCTGTACCCAATTCCTTGGTTTGTGCTTCATCTCTATCCTTGTACATCACCTTCTCATTAAACACAACATCTCTACTACGTATGATTTTCCGATTTTGATCATCCCAAAAATGATACCCAAAATCATCACCGCCATAGCCGATGAAGGTGCACTTTAGTGACTTAGCATCAAGCTTGCTTCTAGCTTGGTCACTAATGTGGACATAGGACACACAACCAAACACCTTCAAATGGGAAAGGTTCACATCCTTCCCACTCCACACTTCCTCTGGAATCTTAAAATCCAAAGGTACTGATGGTCCTCTATTGATCAGGTAAGTTGCTGTGCTAACACTTTCTACCCAGAACTGCTTGGGCAAGCCTGCTAGTGTACGCATACACCTAGCTCTCTCTGTCAGTGTTCTATTCATCCGCTCTGCAACCCCATTATGCTGAGGTGTCCCTGGCAAAATATTTTCCATCTTGATACCATTGTCAGCACATACCTTCTTAAAACCTGAATCCTCATACTCTCTACCGTTGTCGGATATCAGCTTCTTTACTTTCAAGCTTGTCTCATTCTCAACCATGGCCTTCCAAGTCTTGAACACTTCAAATACTTCTGACTTGTGTCTCAAGAAATAGACCCACCTTCCTAGTATGGTCATTAATGAAAGTCACAAAATATGACTTTCCGCCAAGTGAAGAGACATTAGCTGGCCCCCAGACATCTGTATGAATCAACTTAAGCCTTCTAGCTTTCGGAGTCTGACCCATTCTCTGAAAACTCACCCGCTTCTGCTTTCCAAATACACAGTTCTCACAGAAGTCAATTTCAGTCGACTGTAACTTTGGGAGTTTACCAGAAGAGTGAAGGATTTTCATTCCTTTCTCACTCATGTGACCAAGTCTGCGGTGCCAAACATTCGGATCCTCTTTGCCATGTGCCACGACAATCGACTCACAACCGTAATGCGGTCATGTAGAGTACCATCTTTCTTACCATTTGCAACAACCATTGAACCCTTCGAGACCTTCCAAGTATCACCGGTGAAGACTGTAACAAATCCTTCACTTGCCAATTGCCCCACAGAAATCAAATTCTTCCTCAAATCCGGAACGTGTCTGACGTCCCTCAATAACCATGACGAGCCATTCATCTTGACATGTACGTCACCTTTGCCGACAATGTCACAAGGTTGGTCATCACCGAGAAAGACCGTTCCAAGGTCACCTTCGGTGTAGTTCTCTAGGAACTCTTGATGTGAGGTAGCATGGAAAGATGCACCGGAATCAAGTACCCAAGACTCCTTCTTGTGCTCTATCGAACATATCAAAGCATCGTCTACCATCTCAACAACATTAGCTTCTTGATTTTTTTTCTTGTTCTTATTAATGTTGTTGTTGTTTCTTGGTGCCGGGCAATTGTTACTATAGTGGCCATGCTTACCACAATTGTAACATACAACTTCACTTATGTCTCGAGGATTGTGTTCAACGCTTTGCAATCGAGGGGCTTGAGATTTCGATCTCCCCCTCCACTTTTTCTTACTACAACTCCTGTTTGAATTTCTTCCCCTACTTTCAGTGCTCAATGCCGACCCTGAAGTTGACCCCGAAGATGAAAGACAATCCTGTCTCCGGATTTCCTTGATTAGTACCATACTAACAACGTGCTCAAACTTCAACTTGGTCATTCTCGCAGAGCCACTAATAGCCGCCATAGTCGCCTTCCAACTTGGAGGCAATTGTCCAAGTATCGCCAAAGCTAGCACCTCATCGCTAAATGTAATCTCAACCGACTCCAATTGGTCCTTAGTTTGGTTGAATTCATTTAGGTGATCCTTGAAGGAGGTCCCCTCCGACATTCTCATACTAAATAGCTTGGTGATCAAATAGACTTTGTTCGCGGCCGAGGGTTGTTCATACATCGTAGTAAGTGCCTCTATAAGAGACTTCGCCGTCTTCTCGGTTTTAATATTGAAGGCTATCGACTTCGAGAGACTCAATCGGATTGTGGCCAATGCCTTTCTATCTAGCAAATCCCATTTATCTTGCAGAATCTCATCGGGCTTTTCACTTATCAATGTTTCCATCAAATCCTTTTGATAGAGTACATCCTCGATTTGCATCTTCCAATAGCGAAGTTTGTTCTGTCAAACTTCTCTATCTTGTAGCTTTCTTTTTCGGTTGTCATGACTTCCACTGAACCAAAACAACGGTGGCTAGCTCTCAATGCTAAAGGTGGAGTCTTTCCTCACTCACCTTGTTCCAATGATTCAAAACCGTGCTCCCATACCACTTATTGGGAGATTTCACTAGAAAGTCACACCTCAATCTAGCTACTTTCTATCCCAAATGATTTCAACTTGGAGCTCACACCAAGGAAATCACCCACCCAAGACTTTGGTAGTTATCACAACAAACTCAAACAAGCAAAGCCACTAATTTATCATCACCCATAACAAGCAAACAATAAATAAGAAAGTAAATATGTAAAGAGACACAAAGATTTAGGTGGTTCGGTAAATGTTACCTACATCCACACAAGAGCCGAGTTTCCTTTATAGCAAATATTGGAGAGTTTACAAGAGATATTAAGAATCAAGAACAAGAGGCCTCACTCAAACCCTAGCTCAATAGAGCTCCCACAATACCCAAGAAATGAATCTCTCAAAGTTATCTCAAAACCCTAATCTATTTCCTTTATATAGGTACACATAGAAAAATGTGAGAAATATGGGCTTTGGGTCGAAATATCGACAAATTGTCGAAATTCTGAAAAGTTTCAGAACTCTAATTTTAAACGACACCATCAGGTCGTTGGGAGATAAAACCAGCAACATTACTTCCAAACGGTGTGCGTAGACCGCTCAACGCTTTTCTAAAACGAGTTGGCTCTCTTCCCACACGATGCCCACATGTCGTTCAAGCTTGCTGGTGAGATACCAGAGCTTCATTCGCTCGACGGTTCCACAGATCAACAGGAACAAGTGAAGGAGCTGATGATGGATGGTCACTGGTCTCATATAGGAGAAACAAGGGTAAAAGACAGTAGAAAGCTTGTAAGTTTCTCTCTCCTGCAGAAATAAGCAGAATGTAAGGGAAGGAGAGTCAGGATTCTAATGCTATTTTAAAGAGAATGTTTACTTACGTTTGATTTGAAGTATACATCGAATGGTAGTTTCTGTGTATTGTTGTTTGTCTAGTTTCTGAGTTGGAACACTTAACTGATACTTCAAATGTCAGTTATTAATGTTTGGTTTGTCTACGTTTCAACTTGTGTACAATTTAGTTTCTATTAAAAATAAGTTGTGTGTCGTAGACGTGGTTAAATTGAGCAGGGGACCCCAATTTGGCAGAAATCTCCATATATGTACAGCGGAAAAAAATTGTGAAAAACGAAGAGAAAGCTAATTCCTCTGGAGGCACAGAGAAATTGGTTCGAAGTTCACAACTGGTGTCTAACAGCAGTACTGTAGGGATCATTGAAATTGAACTCTTAATCATGCTGACACGAAAAGACCGCTTGCCTTGGCTTTGATAGGATCAATGATCTTGTATGATAATATGGATTAGATTATCTACTGGAAATTTTGTTTAATTGGTCATTTAATTTGGGTTGGGGTTCTATTGAATTTAGGTGCTTTTGTTAGTTTTATCATAATCAATCCAATTAGAGAGAAATAATGTAATAATAGTAATTTCTGAGATACTCTTCTTCATTTTAGTTTTTAAATTTAAAAAATAAAAGAATTTCTGATTAGCTTCAAATGTTTTGTTTTGTTTTGTTTTTTTTTTTTTTTTTTAATAGTAATTTCTGAGATACTCTTCTTCATTTTAGTTTTAAATTTAAAAAATAAAAGAATTTCTGATTTGCTTCAAATGTTAACGTTAATGTATCGTCTTTAATTTAATGACAAAGGCAATCCTTAGCCATGGTCACAACTTACAACGCATGGGAATCTTGAAGATTATATTGCTACTTGTTAGGTAGATGGCAATATATATGGCATTACAATTTCATACGTCACAACGTTTTCAGGGTCTTTTTAACTTTTTCAGTTTTGCTGAAGGTTAACTTAGGGATGTCCAATGAAACCTGAAATCCGCCCAAAACCCAAACAAAATACCCGACTCTGTTTGAATCCGACAAAATCTGAACCTGAACCCAAACCGAAATACATAGGGTAGGATTTGGTCACACTCTCTAAATCCGGCCCGACCAAATAATTTAGCCCTAAACCCGTTAAAAGAGCTAAAAAACCCGAAACCGAATCTAGACCGAAATCGAACCCTAAATACGGTTTCAATTGCATACTACTAATCTCATATAAAAGAATGAGTTAGATAAATATTTGGATTATGATCTCATTCATGTTTACAATGATGAATTATTTAATATATTGGATTATGAAAAAATTTATGTCGGGATTTCCAATTTTTTCAGTAATTGCACGTGATCATGTGTCTATAGTTTATTCCGAATCCATCTATTTTTAAATCATATTAAATAATTATATCCGAGTATAGGTAATAATTACTTCCAAGTTCATTACAAGTTTTATTTTGTTTGAAGGATTGGTAGATAGCCGAAGAAGGAATAAAATGTAGATATATATTTCAAATAAAATTTCTTATTGTCTTCTTTCTTCATTTATACCAGGCTTTATCCTATCCGAAACCCGAACCCGAGGCAGATGGGTACCCGAAATATAGGGTTATGGTAGGGTTTGGTCACACTTCTCAACAAAATATCCGATTCCAAACCCGACCTGTTGAAAACCGATCTGAGTTCGGATAACCCGATACCCGTTCAAAACCCGAAAAGTCGGGTTCGGACTGGATCGGGCATCCGTTTGGACATCCCTAGGTTAACTTAAGAGAGAAGAATCACCCAATGTAGTTACTGACTTACTGTACATTTTTGTTTCAGGTGCATCAATATATTCAGGTCCATATCCCGCATGTAGTGCTGCCCAATGCTCCTAACCTCTAATATAATTAATTTGATGATGCATGAACTTGTACAAATAATTTTAAGTAGATGTAGATCGATCTCCAAGTAGCCTAAAAAGATTTGTTAATGTTAGGACTTAGGGTACTACCTGGGTGGCTGGGTATCTATCTCTGGAGTTTGAAGGTCAGGATAATAATTAGAAAAGTTATGACAAGCACGTGGGTTCCAGGTAGGGTGCATATAAAACGTTTAAATGCTTCATATACTGTGACTGTGTAACAGGACTGCTATTCTTCCTGTATTTCAAAGCTGTACTAATCATGTTTTGGGGGATGGTGCAAGTATCCGATTTTGGTCGCACCTCTGGGTGGTGAAAGAGCAGTTTCCAGTGGTATTTGAAGCTGCAGTGCGAAGAAATGGTACGGTTAGTGACTATATGGTACCTATGATGTCTCTGTCGTCTGTTAAACAAGTTAATAAGCTGTAAACTAAAAGGTTTCGGAATGACCCTGTATAAGTTTACGAAGATACTATATAAGCTTTCGACGAACATGTCCGTTTAAGAGAAAACTTGTTTTCGAGGTATTTTTGTTTACAATTTTTTTGTTAAAGTTAATTTGATACTTACTAAATCACTTGCCGGATTATAAGTTCTACTTTAATTTGTTTCATTGATTTGCAACATGTTTATATTTACCACTAGATTTTTGGACCCGTTCAACGAATAAGGACCATTTTTATAAATTTTATTATTAACGTATCAAAAATATTATTTCCAAAATATATTGAAACTCATACAGTAAATTTATTGATAAAAAATATTGTTTACTTAGAATTAGTATAGTGAACATATAAAGATAAAAAAGATACATTCGTAATACACAATTTACAAAAAAAAAATCAGCGCCCAGTTTCCCTTCTAAGTAAGAATAATAGTACACTGGCATCCATTGAAACCTCTAACCTGCCATGAATACTTGTTTACTTAGTATAGGATGACTTTTTAGTTTTGGAAGAGTTTAGCGTTTTACAGTTCAAATGAAAAATGTGTAGTTCTTCATTATGCAGGTTCGATGAACCATCTGCTTGAATAGTTCATAAGATGATGTATATCCTTCTCATGATAAGTTCCCTTTAGTAGACTTTGTTACTCACTAACTGACTAAGAGAGTGAAAAGTTGATGTTCAGTATCTCCCTCCCCCTCCCTGTTACTTCTATATTTTTTAGTTCCACAACTTGGAAAAATATTCTCAAGGTAGCAACTGTATCAACAATATTTTACAAATTTTTAAGTTACATTACATCCGCAATTTGTAACTCTACTATCAAAGCACATTCTAAAAAAATAAAATATCATATCAGGGTTTCCTCCCTCAAAAAATTCATTCACAATAGAGTAGGTCACCACACTATTATCATTATCATTTTGAAAATGGTATACACATCAATGTAAATTTCAAAATGAGTGTGTTCTTGATACAACATCTAATAGTGGATAGTGTATTTCTTAAGCCAATAACAAATAATACGCATACCTGAAAAAACATTAATATTGGCTTGTACTATATCAAAGAATCAAGTGTTAACTTAATGACAATCGCAACAACATTTCCACATTCAACTGACATTAGCCATGTCAGATACATTAAACATTTTTTAAGAAAAAGAGATACAACCAATTCCAAGCCTTTCAAGATCTCAGTCTAACAATATGAAAATCCTCTTCCCATTCCAGTTGCTATTACAATTATTACCACACATCAATGGTCTCTAAAATCTAAGATCACAAACCATTATCCTCCAAAGAAATTCTTATAGTCATGTTCTTTGATCCATTATCATTTACACTCTATCGTAGTTGTCTTTTAACAACGACAATATAAATTTATGGTACAGAGGTTTTTTACATGCTAAATCTAGTAAAGAATTTCCTAAGATCCCATTGTGTACTATGTCTGTAAGAAAATAAAAGAATAAATCAGCAAAGCCCATATGTGCAAGTACTAATATCAACATAGATAGAATGGTGTTCATTAGATCATACAAAGCTCTTAAGAGCATGTTAAAATCAAGGTCAGAGTGCAATAAATTACAGATAACTACTATTCAATTTTCCTGCCTTGCTAGGTGTTTTCCTTACATGGGCATGTCGACAATTGCTCTTCAAGTTGCATGAGAATGTAAGAGTTACCAAATGGTCCGGCTCTACCAAGAACTACTTTCTTCTAAAGTTGTAGATCAATAGCTCTGGCCTTGACATAAGCTGTATCAAGGACTTATACATGAAGGTATACCTGGCATACCCTCGCTTGGTTCAGCTTAGAAACATGTTCTTGACATTATCCACATAGCTCGCAATCTGCAAACAATTCAACTATGAGAGAAATTCTAGCAATTGTGCAAATCAACAGTGACTACAATTGTCTAATCCATCCCTAGCTCTCATGTCATCCGCGCTTCATCTATTTATCTCGCTTCACACAAATGACGATGAGTTGCATTAGGTTCATAGACATTATATTCCCCTGGGAGGCTTTATCAATGTCCATGCTTGCAAACACAGAAGCTATAGCAAGTGAAATGCTCTACTTAATTTAACTGTTTTTTAATACTTCATTTCCACCAACGCTCCTTTGCTAAATATAATCCTCCTAGATAGAAAATTCTAGTGCCTGACCTATAAAAGCATCTGTGCTACAACAAAAGTGTATTTTTTATATAAAATATTCTGAAACATGAATGAAGCATGAAAGTAGTTCACGAAAACAATACAGTGTTAAAGATCATGTGAGTTTTTTTTTTATTGGATTTAACCCTTTGCACTAATAAGAATCTAATTTATACCTCGTACAAAGCACTGCTGAATAAAAATGATTTTTCCCAAAGACTCACCGACAAAAACACTCACTCTCCACTAATATGTGATAAACTGATAATGATTATAGTTGATAAAAATCCTTTCATTTTCTTACATAAGCTTTTAAGTTACAACAGGACAGAGCACATGAGCAATATCCATAACTGAATTATCTCCTAATCATACTTAAACCATAAATAGTGATAAGTACAGACATAAAGTTACTGCAAGCAATAAAAAAAATGATCGTTGATGTGCAACAACGAGTAAAAACAGCTGATGTTAATCTCCGCGCATTGTTGAAGGAATACATATCATTCGACATTATATAAGGTTTATGTTTTTAAATATTCCAATGATATTTGCGTATCTTTTTTTTTAAATGATATTGTTCAATGATATTTCCAATGATATTATGAAGTTCCTTAGTCATGAAATAACAACAACAACAATTACATATACAACCAGCTATTTTAAAAACATAACACTTTTACAATCAACATAAACAAATAACAAAAGGGTGCACATACATTATTGGTTTAATGAATTTTGTTAATACCTTCATAATATATGTATAGTAACTGCAATAGCTAATTCTTCTTGTACCACTGCGGTGCACACCCAAGTCCCAACCATATTTCCTAAAAGGTAGCATAAGAGAATACTGTAACTGATTGTAATATCAAGCAGTATCTGGAATTGGTCGAAGTTCACCCGTCTGTGTTTGAACGACAATATCTCTCGCTTCCAATCCTTCTAGATCATTATCTCCTATCAATATTGCAGCCACCGGCGATGTTGTTGGTAATGCACGCATGCTCCCGGCGGTCAGTTCTTAAGTGTGATCAATGCTGACATGTCCTCTAGATCTTGTCATTTATCGAGCATAAACAACTACTTTATCCTAAATACAATTCAAGAAAATAAGTAGAAACATAATTAACTTTCACAAACTCACATTCATCAAATTTTCATTTTTCATGGTTCATTAAACAATATATATTCTAACTTGTTCTAGATGTTTCCAATGAATGCCAATGGAAAATGTTAGCAAGCTAAAAGAAGGTATGCAGACACATGAAAAGGAAATGGGGAAACTAAGTAATATATCTTTGAAAGTTGAAGGCAGTAAGAATGTGACATCAGTTACTATCTAGCAAGTCCTAGCTTCAAGTTTGCAGACAAAATACTCGTGTGTCTAGCAGCTATTGTGATCTACATAGCAAGTAATAGGTTCAAGTCGGCAGCATCCCCATGCAAATCAGTATCTGCCATATTCGTCCACACAACAATAGGTGTTACGGTGCTACCTATAAAACAGGATAAAAGGGGAGGAGGACAGGAGTACGTGGGAGGAGAAAGATCATATTTGTGTGGGTTATGGCCTTTCCTTATAGGGTACAAAGCCAGGTGATTCCACACTTGCCATTGCTATTGCTACTATAACCTAATTAAGTACACTCTAAACAAATTTACCCATTATATCCCTATAGTTGGCTCCCCATATTTTGTTCACCATCGAAGAGTCTAAACAGTTATTTGTATCATAATAACCAACAGCAGGAACGCCATGATGCCAGCATATGTACAACATATTGTCCTTGTTTATAATTTAGTCTCAAGTCTTTACAACCAAAATACATTACATGCTTCCATTCTTCGACCGTCATCTCATACTGTGAGAAAACTTATACCAAACTTAGTGAAAAATATAGAGCTATATATATAGCAGTTATTATCAATCACACATTTCTGAAAAATGGGGAAAAAAAGAGAAACACTTGTAATTGAAGGTACGATACTCACTCGTAGTCGCGAAGCCATATCTGAGCTAAGTACGACCTCTCCTACCCTCTTCCCCTATGATCATTTTCTTTTCTAAATTAAGACTCCCAAATGCTATATATAACTGCCGAAATGAAATTTAAGCCCACAATTTTCTTATTCTCAATTAAAAGCAAAACACGATGTCTTTAATGAACTCTTTCAACTTATCCCCTGGTTACTACTATGGAGATCCACCTCCATTAGTGATTTTGAAGACTCAAGGGAACCTAGGAAGATGGGAAAAAATCAATCACGTTAATATACCTACTGAGTTTGGAATATCAATACTTATGTTGTCAAGGCACCTACATACTCTATCCAAACGTTAAACGAATTGACAGTAATATCACGTTTCGCTCCGAAATGAAGTCAGACAACTTTGACCAAAACACCAGATTTAGAATACCCCAATTTCAAAACCAACATAATTAAAGTACCTCAAATTATAAGTAGCAAAATACATTGCAATTATCACTCTTTACAGGCATAGTTTATCATACATACTGATACTTTGTGTATTCTTCTTTAAATAAATAAATCAAGCATCTCGGCATAAAAGAATTTGTTGTGAGGAGAGTTACCGGCCTGTTGGGAAATATGTAACTATCGACATCTCCAACCCATTGTGAAGAAGAAGATCTACAAAATTCAAGAGATTTGAGGCATAAATTTATCGAAGAAACAACATCCAGGTTAAGGTTAGTGGTCTTAAAAAATTGTCAAAAAATAAAAATAAATAATAACTATCTTATCCTATTAGTCATAAAGTACTTCTTGTGAAGAACATAAATTGTTGACAAAAAACTCACTTGCATGCACAGGTTATATCCAATGAAAATATTCACTTACAAAGCAGATACTTGGACATGCACCCGAATGGAAGGCCTCATCAAAACAATGGCTAGTACGTAATTATGAACTGACTACTGGTAGTACTGGTAGTACGGTGGAGTAGATGGCTATATGCTTGATGGGTTTGATATCTAGGATATATACAATATAGGCATGGGTTACCAGCGAGCGAATAACTGAGTAAGTAGTGAGTTGTTCCATATGTTCCTATAGGTTATTCCATTAGTCATCCAAGATGAAAGGCATAAACAATAATTCTCGGGATGAAAGATTGCTATGAACACTACGAATAATTCTCATAACTATAATCTTGTGGAGCGAAAGTATTTTCAGCCTTTGTTGTTAGGCTTGGCTTCATCTTTATCCACTGCATGAGTTTCAAAAATACTATTCAATTGACATTATATTATACATCAATAAAGCATATGAATTCGGCTTTATGTAGATATTCAATGAATAATGAACTAACATTTAGCTATACCATTGGTTTGAATTAGAATGTAGGCCCTTAATAAATTTGCTTAAGGACATTAGTAGATGACAAAACATCATGAAAGTCTATAACCAATTTTTCATAAATGCCACAGAAAGAGGACAAACTCATGCATAAATCAAAGTGAATGTAGAAAACATATCATAAATCTAAGTAAAGTAGCATTTATATTGATGTTAAAAAAAAGAAAAAACAAAGAAAGAAAGCATTTACCTTAAGCAGCATAAAATGAAAGATGTTTAGAACGACTTCTTTTTTGTCTATATCCGCATCTTTTTGTCTATGATTTCAGTTCTACTAACCCTAAAGAGATCCAGGGGTATGTACTGTGTAAGTCAAAATAGTTTAAAAGAAGTGTAAAATGATATCGAGAAAGCTAGAGCAATCAATAAGGTTTGGGTAGAAAAGAAATTGAGTGTTTTTTGTTTACTTGAAACCAAGGTTCGACAGGATAAGTATGATTCCATTAGAAACGTTTGTTGCCCAACTTGGGATCATACAAACAATTACAGCAAGGACCCTTCGGGTAGAATATGGATTTGTTGGGACCCTTACAAGATGGATATCATTAAGCTACAAGAATCGGATCAATTCATACATTGTAAGGTTTGGTTCAAGCCTACCAATGAGGAAATTCTACTTACTATAATCTATGCCAGAAATGTCAAAACTCTCAGACTGAATCTATGGAAGGACATTCAAGCTATCCACTCTTCAGTACATATGTTGTGGGCAGTAGTTGGTGACTTCAATAACATTACCAAAGTAGAGGAAAGAGTGGGGGGCAATCCCATGCACCCAAGAGAAGCCGAGGAATTCGTGGAATGTCTACAAAAATCTGGATTCTCTGACCTTAGTTATAGCGGGTTTTTATACACGTGGAATAACAAGGTGGAAGGTAGAGGTAGAATATTGTCCAAAATTGATAGATGTCTGGTTAATAGTCTATGGAATACAGGCCACCCTAACTCCACGGTTGAGTTCCTACCACACAGAGTATCGGATCACTCACCAATACTTCTCTCCTGGAATGATTTTGGCAATAAGGCTTGGCCTTTTAGATTCAAGAATTTTTGGGTTGAGCAAAAAGAATTCCAGTCTATCTTGCAGGATGTTTGGAAGGTCAACATCTGCTCCAACCCAATGTATATCCTCATGAAAAAACTTAAATTGTTGAAGGAAAGGCTTAAACCTTGGGCCAGGAAAAATTTCTCCTACATTCATGGGAGAGTAGAACAAGCAAGGGAGTGGCTTTATGATGTACAAAGACAAGTTCAGGAAAATCCTTGGGATCCCTTCTTGGGACAAAAGGAAAAGGAAGCACTACAACGATATAGTGAACTAGCAAGCATTAAAGCCGCTGAAATCCAAAGTAAGCAAGATAATGAGTGGATGAGAGAAGGGGATAAATGTACTACATTTTTCTTTAAGTCTCTAGAAGAAAAGAAAGCTTGCTAGAAGCGGAATATGGGCTCTCTAGAACTCTCAGGGAGTTTCTGTCACCGGTTAAGCAGAAGTCACAAAGAATATTCTTGCTTACTATTCTAACATTCTGGGCTCTGTATAGGGGGAAATATGTGGAGAAGCTTTCTTTAATAAGTTAGACATCAAAGCTTGTATCCCTTCGCACATGCAAACTGTTCTTGAAACATAGGTTACCCCTGAGGAAATCAAGCTTGCGTTTTTTGATATGAAGGAAAATACAGCTTTAGGACCAGATGGTTTCACTCCTCTTTTCTTTATGAGTTGTTGGTCCACAGTTGGTCATGATTTTACTCCTGCCATCCTAAATGCATTTAAATTTTGTAAATTTATGAGAGGTGTCAATGCTACCTTTATTTGTCTTATTCCTAACGTCAACAATCCTTCTAAGGTTGAAGACTTTAGACCTATAGCATTGTGCAACACTGTCTATAAATGCATATCTAAAGTCATAGCTAATAGAGTGAAATTAGTTATCAATGATTTAATGTAGACTAATTAATCAACTTTTATCCCTGGCAGATCGATTCAGGATAATATCCTCTTATCTCATGAACTTCTTCGGGGGTATGACAGGAAGCACAGAACTCCACGATGCTCTATCAAGTTGGACACAGAAAGGCTTATGACATGGTTAGCTAGGATTCTATAAAGGCCATGATCAAACTGTTCAAGTTCCTGGCCAACATGTGCAATTGGATTGAATTATGTATTTCCACTCCATCCTACTCTGTCCTAATTAACAGTGCTCCAGAAGGTTATTTTGCGGGAGGAAGAGGCTTAAGACAAGGCGATCCCTTATCTCCATACCTTTTTGTTTTGGACATGGAGATTCTCAGCTGCATTCTCTCACAGAGTTTCAACAACAGTCTATCCTATTCCACTCAAAATGCAGGAAAGTGAAATTATCACATTTGGCATTTGCGGATGATGTGCTCATATTTTGTAAAGGAGAGTTGGAATCAATACAAGCCATTAGAGAGTGTCTAGAAGTCTTTGATAAAACAACTAAACTACAGATCAACAAACATAAAACTTCTCTATTAGCGAGAGGTGTTCACGATCAAGACGCTCAAGCTCTAGTGGATATCTTAGGTGTGGAATTAATCAAACCACCAGTAAAGTACCTTGGACTTCCACTTATCTCAGCTAGGTTGGGCATTAGAGAATGTCAACCAGTTGTAGAGAAAGTTGCGAGCACAATTTCCAACTGGAAGTCAAGACTACTGCCACATGCTGGAAGGTACAACTTATTATTTTTGTTTTACTTGCTCTCCACACATACTGGATGAGGACGTTCATCCTTCCTAAGACAGTGTTGGAACAAGTAGAGAAAATTTGTGCCCAATTCCTGTGGTCTAGTCCAAGTCTGAAGAAAGGGCATCACCAAGCAAGTTGGAACATTGTGTGCCAACCAAAAGAAGAAGGTGGATTGAGAATAATGAATTTACACAGATGGAATCTTGGCGCTTATTGTGGACTGATTTTTAAACTAATCACACGGGAGGACACAATATGGGTTGACTGGACATGGAAGTAACACATCAAAGACAAGTTTTTTTGGTCTATGACTATTCCCAAGGACTGCTCCTAGACTTGGAGAAGTATTCTGAACACAAGAAAAGAAGCAAAAAAATTCATCATCTATTCTATCTCTAATGGAGAGGACACTTTATTATGGCATGATATATGGTGTTCTCGATCACCATTGATAGAAGATGCCGAAGCTAGAGCTGAATGGAATTTTCCTTGAACTTAAAAGTGAGTGCTCTTCTCACTAATGGCTCTTGGAATACAGCAGTGAATGGGATACAATCACAATCCTTGAGAGAAGCTATCATGACAGTTAATATCAATAGACATTTGAGTCGGGACAAGATCATTTGGACTCCACATCAAAGTGGGCTTTTCACTTCTAATAGTGCCTATCTTGCCTTGTCAAAGAAAAGGGATAGGAAACAGTGGTATAGCATGGTCTGGGGAAGTTAGGTTCTGCCATGCCACTCATTCACTACCTGGCAACTCTTCTCGAATAGCATCCTAACACAAGAAAGGTTAGTACAAAAGAACATCATTCAACAATCTTCTTGATGTCTGTGTAACACCAACAGAGAGACATCCCATCATCTGTTCTTCGAATGAAACTACTCCAAAGACTTTTTCTCCAAAGTCAAAAGTAAGTTGGGTATCCTCACTGACAGTAGAAACGCAAACAGAGAATGGTCTTCTCTTATCCGACTGTGCAATACCGAGGATACGGGCGAAATTTTTAAAGTGTTTATTTGTGCTTTAGTGGACTGTATATGGAAGGAAAGAAATGCTAGAAGATTTTAGCAAGCAGCTAAACCAGTTTCAGTTGTCTTTAACAAGATGGAAAGAGATATTAGGAACTACTTGCAGGTGCTTAAGCCAAAGGTGAGAGACACATGCCCAATCAAAAACCTTTTTCGAAGTCTAAACAATGAGGTTCAATTCAAACAGCAGGCCAACACTGAATGCACTAGGAAACCCCCTGCAAGTGGTAGAGTCAAAGCTAACACAAATGGTGCACTTAACAATAAGGGGCCAGGACATGGAAGGGTTATAAGAGACGAAGAGGGGAGATCGAGTTCTTGCTGGATTCAATGGTAGTGGAGGACGACATTCAGTTATCTTTCAAGAGATGAAAGCAATTGAAATTTGCTTAGACCGATGCATTGAAGCAGGCTACAAAGAGGTTAAATTGGAATCTTACTCCTTGAGAGCAATCAACGCAATCAACAAGCTAGAGAAACCACTGTGGTATTGTCTAGATGTGCTTGCTTCCATAGAAGAAAAAAAAGCCAAAATTCAGTTTCATCTCTTTTTTGCATGTATTTAGAGAGGTGAATAGAGCTGCGGACTATCTTGCTAGTATTGATCAGCATGTTAATTTCTCTACTCTTCATTTTTGTTCCTCCTATCAATCATGATCTTCACAATATTGTAAATGAGGATATGGGAAAGAGAATCTATGCAAGAAAATCTTAGTTTTTATTAATACAAGTGGGGGTCAGCCTTACCCCAGCTTAATTTGGAAAAAAAAAAAAAAAATGGGATCCTCAAACAAAATTCCACATTTGGGATCTATGAATAAAAACAATGAAATATTAAAACAATTACCATAACCATAACTGAAAATTTTAGCTCATGAGAATAAAAAAACACCTTTTCCAAGTAATATTAAAGAAAGATTGAAAACAAAGTACCATTCACTTAGTTAGTTTGGCAAGAAATGGGCCTTTACTCCTCCATCACGAACGTACCCATATAACCTCCCTATTATTTACACATTGCCAATTAACCTCCATGTTTTGCAGATTATGAGCAATTTGCGGTCAAATTTTTATCCCCCAAAATTTTATGTTTCCCATTCTATCCTTTTCATTAAATCAAGCCCTTAAATCAACTGGAGATCCTTACATTGAAGAAGAACTACCTTTTCCAATAAAGCAGA
This sequence comes from Coptis chinensis, assembly GCF_015680905.1. Taxonomy (NCBI): domain Eukaryota; kingdom Viridiplantae; phylum Streptophyta; class Magnoliopsida; order Ranunculales; family Ranunculaceae; genus Coptis; species Coptis chinensis. The sequence goes on from NC_141456.1 coordinate 47,969,502, forward strand.
TAAGTAGCGAAGATTCTTCATCCTTACACTAAAGAAGAACACCGATTTCATTGTGGTAAGAAGTGGCTATATAGGTAACCATTTTATAGGTACAAAATTGAGTGGGGGGAGAAGTTGAATCTGCTTATTGCTTGTAGTGTATTTGTGGAAATGTCCATGACGAATATAATTGCATGAACCACAATCATTTGCTTATACATTTCTCTATTCGTCGTTTCTTTGATACTATATGTGTATAACATTGTGGTTTTTGGTTATATTGGTGAAGGAATCATAAAGATGTACAAACTAGCTACTTATACTCTTCTCATTAATTTCTTTTAGAGAGAATGGCTGATGCCTTAATGGATGAAGGACATCGTGATTGGAAGAGGTCATGAGCCTATTACTGCCATATTCAATTTGTTCATTGGTGGATACGAATGAACTAGCCATTGGCACCGTACCAACTTTAAAATCTGAACAAGCTCGACTTTTGATTTTCATGTTGAAATTTAAATTTACATAGTAGTTTGACATATGAAAATTTAATTTTACGGAGTAGTTTGATATATGAAAATTTGAATTTACATAGTAGTTTGATATAAGAAAATTGAAATTTACATATGAAAATTTAAGTTTGCATAGTAGATTTGTGAACAAAACAAACCTGATTAAAAAACATATGGAAATATAGTTTTACATATTAGTTTTTGAAACTAAACATGTCAGTAAAAACTTAGATAACCTATGAAATTTTATACTTGCATAGTTGTTTAAGCTATGCAAATTTGTATTTATATATAAATTTTTTAATTACACAGAAGATTAACTTATGAAAATTTTAATCCGCATAAGATGTAGGAGTTCTTTTTGTTCAAGATGGATAATTACTATTGAAAAAATGAAAAGACTTTCAATTCCAGGAATGAACTAGCCATTGGCACCGTACCAACTTTAAAATCTGAACAAGCCCGACTTCTGATTTTCATGTAGAAATTTAAATTTTACAGAGTAACTTTTGGAATTGAAAATTTCCCGACACCTGACAGAATATATGTAAATGTATTTTTACATAATCATATATATGTAAAACTATATTTATATAGTCATTGGAGCTATGAAAACTTAAATTTACATAGTAACTTTTGGGATTGAAAATTTTCCGACGACACCTGACATAATATAAATTTAAATTTTTCTATGAAAAAAAATTTCATATGAAAATTTAAATTTAAATAGGTTAAGAAGACTGTGTAATTTTATATTGTCATATGCAAATACAAATTTACATAAGATGACATCAGCCCGGTTTGTCTTTAACCCGAAATTATAAGTAAAGATTGATGACGTTAGCCCGATTTTCACTGGGGTATTTTGGTCTATTTTGGCTTTGATGTTATGTTTTAATAGAGAGGTTTTATGCATTTGTTCGCTTCTGGGGTTTTTTTGTGAAACCATTTAAGTACCATGGAGATTAAACCCGTTGTCTGGTTAGTTTGGTTCTCTATGATATAGACCTTGACTTCTTCAACTTGTTTGATTCCAAAGCTACATCCAATAATTCCCGCTAACCACTATACTAAATAGTCTGAATAGTAACATATGCTTAATTCTTACTTTCTGAGTTTACTTCACACAGAGCTAAGTGATCACAATCAATTTTAGCAATCTCATATACATTAGCAGAAAATAATCCAAATTAAGAATCAATCAACAAATTGAAGTTTTAAATTGTTTTAATATCTAGGAGTTAATCAAATACTTCATACTAATATACTTGTATGTATATGTAGCAATAACACAAATCCCAACAAAACAATTTTACAAAATCAAACTACCAAAGTAAGAAACTCCATGTAATGGTAGCATATGAGAATTGGTATAGCTAAATAAACTTTGCTATGTCCCCAGTTCCCAGCCTCTTTAACCATGACCATACTCAATAAATTTGATAAGTAGAAAGACTAAAATTGAACTTCATATTTCAAAAGGAACAAATCACAATGGCTATTATGATGCCATATGATATTGGAATTTGCAATGAGTGAAGGAGGTATGTGCTAGCATAAAACCTCAATTAATATTAGCTTTTACGATTTACATATGAGTGGCTACATTGAAAGAGCGATAATAAATATATCCTTGGAAAAAACCCTTAGCAGCCATGAAGGTTTGAGTGTCCTTAGAGTCCAGAGAGTTGTGGGAGAGAGGTGGAGAAAATAACCATAAGACAATATCACGTCGGAAAAAGAGGAGGCTGGCTTTAAAGCTATGTTAATATGTGTGTGTGTGTGTGCATTTTTTTTTTGCTAATCAGTGTTGTCGATAATGTCAACTTATGTTTGGGTTTTACTACGTAAGCTTTTAATTTTGTTTTGACTGATATTTAATTTGCGTGATTGATCGTCCCCTATTTTTTTGTAATTGGTAAAGTGATGTGGGAACTCTGACATAACTCAAAGTATAGTTGTTAGTAGCAGCAGTTTAAATTCCTTTGCTCTATCGACACGTTTCAAGTACCTTATATGGCAAATAACCTGCAAAATGGGGGCATAAAATGGGCACTAATAACTTGAAAACAATTACCGTAGTCTCCTTTAGGCTAAACTCAATTATAAAACTTTTGTGAGGCTTGGAACAATCAAAAAGAAAAAATCATTACCTCAAAGGATACGGATATAGTTAATGGTATACTGGCATCAAAATCTATGCCAACAATGACATAAAACCCAACATTTGAATCGTACCTAATTAACAACAACAAAGATACCCCGTCTCACATTCCAGTTCATAAAAAAGCAATCAGCGGTAAACAAAGTTAAACATAGAAAGAAGATGAGAAAAAAAAAAAGAAAAAAAAAATCGTACTTGATGCAAACCCTCGTTGAAAAATGCAAAAGACGGAGAGAGTGAAGAGTGAGCTGAGCATAGCTTAACAACTGTTTAGGACTTTACCACTCATGCAAGGTGATGATGTCCTAGAATACTTAGTTCTGGCCAATTATATAGAGTCCTTAATAAATGCAAACCTTATCGATGTCATAAACAAAATAATCAAGAGAAAGAAAACATTCCAGTTAACAATAGCATCAAGCATTGCTTACTATACATAATAAACATGTGGTTTACTAATTAGTGATTGCATCACAATCATTTGCTTTGATCCCATACATAGGGTCAGCAACATGAATTCTCTTTTAAGATTAAGCTATATGGATTATGGATAACTATATAATTAGGTACTCAGCTTAGATGCCATTGGGCCCTTTATTAGGACACATGATTTAAGGTTGATTAAATATTAATTGCCTCATATTGTACGCCTACGTATTCCAAACTCGAATATAATAATTACGAACGCCTCTAGGTGGAAGCATCAATCAAAATTTTATTCTTTCAATAACAAACAATTTATCACTCCAATATATTCCAAGTTTAAGCAATTTCTTCAACTATGTAACAGAACCTAAAACATATACCAACTTTTCATATTTAATTCAATTAATGTGTAACTTAATGCAAACCGGCTAAATGAAGGTGGAATAATTAACTCAACCCAAGTTGAAGAGTCCCGTTTCATAGAGTCCGCAAATGTTTTAATATAAACTGAAAAAACAACAGTAGTATGTGAATAAAAAGGATATTTATGTAACATCTTCTATGGAGAACCAACGCGTCTCACTTGCAAGCGACTTTTTTTAAAATGGAGAATGGATATTTTCATTAAAGAGAAATGCATACCTTTAACATACTAATATGATGAGCAGCCGCTTTGTTCTATTGAGTCATCACCATCAATAAATTCAACAAAACATTAAATCATCATCGTTTAACCAATATTTCCCAAATCGATGCCAAACATTTAACAAAACAACAACAAATTAAATCAATACATTCATTTCTAGATGTTATAGATAATTAAAATCTCATAAACATTCAATATTAGCTCAAATGGGCATTTCATCAAACAAATGTCAATCAAATAATGTAAAACCCCTATTTTTTCTTCATTGTTATTTTACAATATTTAGTATTTTTGGATTAGATATTTAATGCATGATCAATGTATTAGAAAATTTGGTTTAACTTTTATTATAGAAAGACAAAGGAGGGAAAACAAGAGGATATTTTTGAAATTTGTATTAAAGGAATTTAGTGTTTTGAATTTTAAATTTTGTGTAGAGATTTTTAATATTTGGAAAGTTTTCAAAATATATATTAATATAAGGTATATAATAAATGGAGTACTTTTAATAGAGAATAATATTCTATAGTTATGAATAGAGATATTTTGTAAAATAGAAAGTTTCTTAAAGTAAAATACGGCAGAGAATTCGTTAGAATGGAATGGTTTATCATAAATTTAGGATTTTAAGAAAATAATTTTTTGCTTAGAACTAAACAAGTTAACTAAAAGAAAGAAGGAGAAATGGTGGATTTGTGCATCTCTTAGCTTCAGATCGGATTTTTTGCGTGGTGTAATGTGATTTCTATTATACATATTCTTTTTGTGGATACAAGAGGTGAGTAAATATTTTTCTATTTCAGCGAACCTAGAGTTTTACGTGTATACAAAAATAGTTTTACTGTCCAAGGTTTCCGCTCATTTTTGCTGCTCATTCTTTTGTCATTATTCTTCGTCCTGTCGAATTGTTAAAACTTGTTAAATGGTTTTTTTTTTTTGAAACAACTAGGGGTTAGGGTACCCCAACCTTTATATATTAATATTAAGTTCTCAAGTACAACTTTCCTTCTTTATCCCCTTTGATCAATTCACTAATTTTGTTGATCCATGGGGGGTATAAAGTACAAAGTTTCATTACATTCACTAATAGTATCTAGGTCCATAGTATGTAGCTTTGACATATAGTTTGCCACCTGGTTACCTTCCCTCAGAACATGTTTGAAATTTACTTCTTCAAACTTCCTTAGCTCTACACGTATCTGGGCCACTAAGTTGCAATAGTACCATGGTGGGTCTTCTTTTTTGGTCAGCATCTTTGCCACTCGCATTAAGTGAACTTGCACTTCCAATCTCAGGATATTCATTGCTGCCACCCCTTTAAGCCCTTGAAGTACTCCCAACAGTTCTTGGTGTAAAACTGATAACTTCTTCGAGCTTCCAGTGAATGCCATTTGCACATCCCCATTCCAATTTCGCAAAGCCCCTCAATAACCAGCTCTTTCATTTTATAGCGATCCATCTGTATTTAAGGTCGGCATGTCAGTGGTAGGCTTCTCCCACTTTACCCGCTTCTCTTCTCTCTGTTTGAAACTAACCCCAATGCCTAGTCTTGCCAACACCATTCTCGTATCCCCATCCTCCTTTACCTTATCCAGTGATTTCCTGATTTACACTCTCATGCTGTTAAAGGCCTTGAAACTTACAGATTTAGCCGATAAGTATCTCTTCCTTTTGATACGCCAGTTCCTTTCATTCCATATAGCTTGTACAGCGGCACAAGTTAAAGCCCTTAGAACTTCAGACGCCACTGACTTCCCCCTACATAGTCGCATAAGGTAATACCACTCATTATATGAGGATCTCACTCTATCAGGTAACCCCATTGCTTTCTTGAACTCTTGTTAGACAACTTTCGAGTAAGGGCAATCAAAAAATAGGTGAGCAGAGCTTTCTTCTTGTACATTACACAAGAAACACTTTGAAACCCTTATCACTTTCTTGGCCATCAATCTATTTTGGGTGGGAAGTGACCCAGCAAATAACTGTCATATCGTGAAAGAGTGTTTGGGTACTGAGAGCTTTCCCCAAACAATCTTGAACCATTTAACCTTGCTCCTCACATTCTTTAGAGTAGCATATGCAGAGGAAAGATCGAACTTACCAAAACTTGAGAGAGTTCAAATTATTTTGTCTTCTGGCAAGTATGAATTAATCTCTGTATCCATGATCCATTGTTTAGCTCCACAATCAGGGAGATCAGTAATGCTCCTACCCCATCGTCCATTAACAATCACTGAAGCAACTGAAGCATTCTCTGGAACGTGGGCTAGCATTGCTTTTACTTGGGCATTCAAACTTAGAGGATTTGAGCACTAAGGGTCATGCCAGAAACTGGTGTTATGTCCATCAGCTATACTATATCTCACATATTTCCAAGCCGTTTCCACACCTATGAACAATCTTTTAGCATCTTCATGGTCCAAAAATATTTGTTCTTGATATGATTCTCCCATGACCATTTGACCCATAAACAATCATTTTTTTGGGCCAGTTTCATCACTAGTCCACAATAGGCAGCTTGGTTCCAAATCCTTGGGTCCACCAATACTAGTCCTCCATGCTCTTTGGCTAGTCTCAGGGTTGAATGACTTGCGTGATGCATTTTTTTCTCCATCTTGGGACCAGACCAAATAAATTTCTTGCAAATCTTTGATACTTTATCTAGCACTATTTTTGGAAACACAAACGTCTTAGCCTAATAAGTCTGAAAAGATGTGAGCACAGAGTTGACAAGTTGCACTCTACCTACCTCTATTCAAGTCCTTATTCTTCCAGTTTGAAATTCTCCCTGTAATCTTTTCAATGAGTGGTAAGCATTCACTGATACCTAGTGCGCTTTGCGGTGAGTGGCAATCGGATAAGTGGATGGGGGTGACCAGAGAAATACTCATGGCTTATGCTAGTTCTAGTCCTTCTTCTACAGTCATACTCCCCGTGAGAAGAGTAGTCTTGTCATTACTCAAGTGCAACCCTGTAGCCTGGGCGAAGGATTCCAGAATATCCTTGATTGCCATTATAGACTCCATGTTACCTTTATAGAAGAGAATGACATCATCCGCAAAACATATATGTGAGATGGCCAGCTTTCTACATTTAGAGTGAGCAGAGATCCTTTTGGACTGAATGCCCTGTAGTAGTAGAGCACTCAACACTTCCATAACAAGAACAAAGAAATATGGGGACACTGGATCACCCTGTCTGAGGCCTCATTTCCCTTTGAAATAGCCTTCAGTTGTCCCATTTGTCATCACAGAGAAGTGAGGAGAAGCATAACACATCTTTAACCAATCAATGAATAGAAGAGGGAATTTGAACTTGTGGAGTATGGCTTCCAGAGCTTGCCATGAAACAAAATCATATGCCTTCTGGATATCGAGTTTGATGACGCATTTTTTTTGACCTGTCTTTCTAGAGTACCCCCTGAGGAGTTCATGGGCCAGCAGAAGGTCATCTTGAATTGCCCTCCCAGGTACAAAAGCAGATTGAGCACCCGATATCAGTGATGAGATGCAAGTTTTCATCTTGTTTGTTAGAACTTTGGATACACACTTATACAAAATATTGCAACATGCTATAGGTCTAAAAGAGGCAACAAGAGAAACATTTTTCATCTTGGGAATAAGACAAAGAAACGTAGAGTTAATACCTCCTGGGATCTGCTTATGGTTAAAGATGTACTTGATGACTTTTATGAGATTAGCTCCAATAATATCCTAGCTAGACTTATAGAAAAAGGCATTAAACTCGTTAGGGCCTGGTGTCTTATTATCATCCATAGCGAACAAGGCTTCTTTAATCTCCATGTCATTGATAGGCGCTACTATTAACTGACTAGCTTGTGGGGTTAGCTCTGTTACCTGAAGACCATTAAGGAACTTGGGTTCACATCTAGCATTTGATTCCACTCCTATGATCTCAGAGTAGTAATTTAGGAAAGCAGCAGCTACTTGTTCTTGTCCTTCTCTCACTACCCCTTGTGCATCTATTATACTCCATACTTGGTTTCTAGTCTTCTTTTCCTTTAAAGAATTGAAGAAATACTTACTGCATTTATCACCAAAACACATCCAGTCTATGTCAGTCTTATGATATAATTCTGCTTCCTCTAGCTTAAGTAACTTACAGAGTTTCCCCCTTGTTACATACTCATGTGCACTTAGTGACTGGTCCAGCGGATCTCTCTGGAGCTTCTCTTGAATGTCCTGCAGTTCAAGTTTTGCGGCCTCAACAATTCTATGGATATCATGGCAGAAGTGTCTTGCCCTTCCTTTCAACACCCCTTTCAGGGTTTTAAGTTTACTGGTAAACATGTAAGGCAGACTCCCATGATCTGCAATATCCCAACATTCGCGAAGAGAGGGAACAAAATCTTGATTCAACACCCATCTATTACAGAATCTGAAAGGAGGGTGCTTTCTGAATGAGTTCATGAAGATCAAAATAACAGGGCTATGATCAGACAACCCCTAGTTTAGGAATTCAACCCTTGTTGTGAAGTTCATTAAGGACCAGGCAGCATTTAAGAGACACTTATCAATTTTAGACCACTTCCCGATATTGTTTCCTCCGCTATTCCATGTATAGAAACACCTAGTGGTTGTATGATCAAACAACCCTGCTACATTTAAACAACTTGCAAATGGAATTATTTCTCTAGGGTGTATGACTCTATCCCCAACCCTTTCATGTGAGTACAATACATTATTAAAATCACCCATGACACACCATGCTCCCTGGACTCCTACACTTATAGCCTTTAACTTATCCCACAAAGTAAGCCTCTCATGGCTCTTATTACTAGCATACACAACAGATAAATGGAAGGAGAAGCCATGCTGCAAACTATTGACTTTGTAGTGGATAAATTGAGCTCCTTCCATTTCCTTATGTATGTCCAAAATACTTGTATCCCATGTGATCCAGACCCTACCATACTTATCACTTGAGTAGTTGTGAATTTCCCCCCATGAAGGGCATGTCATGCCTGTAGTACTACTAAACTTATCCATTCTATTCTTTGTTTCTAAAAAACTCATACAACTGATCTTATTCTCAGCCACAAACCTCTGCATACTTCTAGCTTTCATGGGGTCATTTAATCCCCTTATATTCCAGCTACATATTTTTAACATTGACATTTAAGCAATGAGTGTCCTCTCCTCCTACCCTGCCCTTTGGGTCTGCCCCTCCCTCTCTTTGCTGATGCATTTTGGTTTTCTGTATTGTTCTGCTTTTGAGCTCTCGTTTGGACTGGAGAGTTAACCATAATCACTGATTGAGAAATCGGAGTAACAGGGATAACACAAGCATCCCCAAACAGATCATCCTCCTCTAGTTCTGCTAATTCCTCAAATACATTTCTATCCGCTCTAAACAGGCCTGCTTCTGGGTGCTCAGGTCTCTCCAGTTGGCCAGATTCATAGACCACCATTGCTTGTTCATCCATTATATGTTCCTGTTCTGAATATGAGCATTCAACTTTTCCCGGAGACACTATAATTCTTTGAGAACTCACTGGATGGGTCCCTTCCTCACGGACTTGGCCTTCAACACTTCTTTGTATTTCTTCTCTTCCATTTATGTTCAACTCCATCTGACCACTAATAGGACCAGAATTTTCTTCTCTGACACCCCCCTGGTTTAGAGTGACTATTGCTAGTGTCAAAGCATTCTCCAGGACCGTATTGTCATTTTGGTTTCCCATGCTTTGTTGCTCAACTGTGTTGCTGTGTTGCTCACCTGTGTTGCTCTCTGATCCTCTCTGGTTTTGTGCTGTTGTGCCCCTCTGATTTTGTTCCACTGTGATTGTTTCCCCACCATTGGCTTTTCCATTTCTGCGAGTCCATACTCTGTTCATCCTTACCCCACATTGCGGAGTACTATGCCCAAATCTTTTACACTTCTCACAAGAAAGTAGTTTCCAAGGATATTCAAGAGGGATAACCATCTCTCTTTCACCCACTTTAATTTTGATGGTTTCTTTATACTCAAAATTTACTGGAAATTCAATACAGAATTGAGCAAAAGATAGACTTTTTCGCTTTGTTGTAGCTTCATCCATGAACTTTGGGTTTCCACTAACTAAACTTGCTAAAACCGACAACCCATCTAGAGTGCACATCTCTTTTGGGACGTCTAGCAGTTTTACCTAGAGTGGGACTGTTGCCTCCTTGTTTCTGAAGTTCGCCACCTCTACTGACCATGGCTTGATAACAAAAACTCTTCTAGCGATAAACACCGGACCTTCATCAAGTACCATCTGTCGATCCTCTGGACATGTGAAGCTCATATAAAACACATCCTTGTCCATTGTGATATCAAAAGCTCCTTTCAACTTCCATTTCCTCTCAAGGAAAGACTTTACTATGGGAAAAGGCAGTCGAGTGTTGAAGAAATAGCCCACCAAGTACTCGTCCCACTGTTTAATCCCTTGTTCCACCAGATGGTCGGGAACTTGTGCTACCCCATCCACTCTTATGAGTGCGAAAGAAGTAAACGCTACAGCTCCTTCCTGAACCCTTGAGCGCCCAAAGAGAGAGCTCCACGATCTATCTCGAAAACCCTCCTGATTGTTTTGAGAAGATTGTTGTTTTTCCACAGAGCTACTACCAGACGGCTTTTGTAGGAAAGGTTTTTTTTTTTTTTTTTTTTTCCAACGAGCTAAATAGACAAACCTCTTACTCCGCCAATATACTACTAAACAGCGAAAGATTTCTTTCACCCAAGAACTCTTGCTGTACACAGCGGAGGATTTTACCTTAAGTAGAAAGAAGAGCAGTACGTTTTTGGATAAGAAAAGTACAATTTTACCAGAGAAAACTTTAGCTTTGTTCGGATAAGAGAGGGACGCTACTAAAGATTTAACTAAAACTGGTAATAATGGATACTTGAGCTTTGTTCGGATAAAAACTTGATCTTTGTTCGGATAAGAGAGAAACAAAGAGATGAGTTTCTCTACCTGTTTCGGAAAAAAGTGGAGGGAAGATAGCAATAAGAATTCTCACCTAACTAAAGTTTGCTATAAGCAGTAATCTTTGGAGCACTAGATACAGGAATTAGGATATGCTTAAGTATCCCCTGTCGCCCACTTAAGGTCCCTATTTTCTCTCAAACTTGTTAAATATTAGTATATTGATTTGCTGAACTATTGAAACTCTGAAATTGAACAGTTGAAGCTTTATGGGTTGTTAATGGCGGCGCGAGCCCAAAAATCGTTATGTATATTATTTAAACTTTTATACTATTGTTGTTTTTGTTGACTGATGATTGGTTGTAGTGGGGGTGTTTGAGTACTGTAGAGTGGGGGCTGTTGAAGCTTGAAGGGGTTGTTAATGGTGGACGATCCAATATGGACGAAGGGTTATCGATGTAATTTATACTGTAGTAGTTTTGGCTGACTGATAGTTGATTATAGTGGGTGTGTTTGAGTGTTGTAGAGTGGGGTCTGTTAAAGCTTAAAATGATTGTTAATGGCGGCGCGATCCAGATCCAGTTTGGAGGAAGGGGATCGATGTAATGAATTAATTTTGTTGTGTTTATTAAAGTGTTAGGGTTTTTCCAAAGGAGTTAAACCACTGGGATGAGGGTGGCGGAAGAGAAAAGTTGGTGGTGGCTGGAACTTGAGCTATTGTGCTAGTGAGGACGACTGAGACTGCGATCCAGTGCTCCCGGTCTCACTTCCAGTTTAGGTGATCGGTTGGGCTTGGGCCGGAACAACTTAGTTTGTTTCTTTGGGCCAATTTCTATTTTGTTTGGGCTGGGTTCATATGACTTAAAGTGCGTCAGGTTGAGTCTTTAAATTTGTTTAGCCTTTTGGGCCAGGTTATAAAGGCTTGGGCTTTGGTTTTTGGGTTTTGTGTTGGTTAGTTGGATTAGGACCATATGTTGAAGTGTTTTACATACGGGTTTGCGTCAGGACCTGTTCGGATGAACACTACCGATCTTGACTGTGGACTGTTGACTGTTTATTGTGCTACATTTTTTTTATATATTAAATTTTATGGACTAATACAATGGTAGAATATTGTGGAAGCCTGTATAAACTAGTTTGTCATTCTCTAAGAGAGATTTGACGTTGATATTGTGAAATTTTTGATATGTGACAAGAGTGAAATTTTAAGAGACATGACATTCCTAAAATGCTATAAAAATGTTATGCGGTATGTTTAGAGCAATTGTGACATTATGTGGTATGTTGTAATTGTTGTTCTGTTAAATGATATGATATGTTAGGATATCTATTAAATGTGATATTTTTGAGAAATAAATGTAAACGCTCTATTATTATATCTGTGAAATGCTATTATGAGGTATTATAATATTTGTGGATATTTCCAAAGGGATTGTGGTTTAGTCCAATATATTTTATTTGGCACGTGGAAGAATGAAAATAAGATGTATTGTGATATTTCCAAATATTGTGGCTTAGTACAATAATTTATTTGGCACGTGATAGAGTGAAATGGTTATGAGATACAGATGTATGATACTTGAATAAATTACATAACGAAAATTCTATAACCTAGCTACCACAACTCATGTGATTGGCCCTTGTGTAGGGCATATGTGATATGATTAGCCCTTGTGTAGGGTGTATGAGATGTTGATTGACCCTTGTGTAGGGCAGTCGTAGCCGAATAGTGACTTGATTATCTCGTTCACAAATTCAGAACGAGACGCGCGATATTTTAGGCCGAATAGTGGCAGTACTCACATAATGACGTTCGTGTGAGGGTTACCTGGTATGCGATATCCCACTTAGGGTAATTATGCATGGAGTGGTTCATTACGTGAGGGGAGGCATGTGGATGTACATGTTCGGCGTTGTGAAGCGATTGTGGTAGCCAGGAAAACTAGATAAAACATAGAGATGACGTGATTCTAGAGACACTTGAAGAAACTCTAAACAATAATTGTGATGATATATCAAAGTGTACATTAAATTTATAATAAATGATTGATTGTGGTTGTGAAATTGGTCATTGAGATTGTTCTTGTTGGTTTAATGAGATGATTGGAATTATGTATATGATATGTTTGTTTTATTATAATTTATTTTGTATTCACAATGGTTTTGCAGAAGGGTGAGTTAAATTGATTATTTATGCAGGTGTAACCCACTCTGTGATAAGGCCTACACCAATGTAAGTATAGAGTAAGTTTTAGTTTTATTATTTTATTATTAGATGCAGTTGATCTAGTACGGTTTGAAGCTAAGGCATCTCGGTGGAAAAATTAATTGCCTTATTATTATTAAATTGGGAGCTAAGGCGCCTCACTGGAGGAACTACCTACCTTAATTATTGTACTTAAGAATGTTGTATTATTCATAGGATTTAAAGGCGCCTCGGTGGAGGAACTAATTGCCTTATTGATTGTGTATATATATGTATAAATATGATTTGTATTTGAGGGCTACTCATACCAGCATTGTTTATAATGCTGACCCGATTTGCATGTTTGTTTATTGGGTGTGTTCATAAAATGAACATAGTCGATAAGTCTTGATAGGATTAGTAGTGTTGAAGAAAGTTGATTGATGTTTGTGGTTTGCATTAGCGTCTAATTACATAATATGTTTTGTTTTCCCTTGAGGTGCAATAGATTTTCAGTTGAGACAATGTTTTTGTATTTTCAGTTGTAATTATAATTAAAGAGTTGTTGAAAGGAAATTTGTAACTTAATCATATTTGTGAATTTTTGTAATGAAGAGGACTTTTGTTTATTTGATTTTTTTTTATTGGTTTCAAATTATTAGCATAATTAAACTGATTATGGGTTTTTGTAAGTTGAGAGTGCATCACACCTCAAAAATCGAAAAGTCGGGAACAAATATTATTTTTTTGATTTTGTCGAAATTCAGGGTGTGACAAATAAGGTTTTTGTATTGAGCTTTAGGGGTAAACTAAAAGAATGGCATATCGTACCTTATCTACATAACAGTCGACATATTTGAATTGCAGAGTTTTCAATTGTAATGGCTTTTTGAAACAAAAACACTCTATTTTTCTTATCAACTAACATAAAGACATTGGGTCATTCAGCAAATACTAACTTCCTTTGTTCCATAAAGTGTTCATCATTTGAATGTTGAGCTTCAAAACCACAGTATACAACATTTTCCTTTTTAGTGTATATAGTGACAAAAGAAATTTTTGACAAAAGCAAAGAGTTCAGTAATACTTAGAAATCAAGAAAAATTAGAAAAAGAGGTATTTAATGAAAGCCAATGTATTAACTCAAACCAAAATTACTAAATATCAACTTCTTCTAGCTAAGCAATTGAGTGAACTTCTTGCCCTGTTAATCAATATAGTGAACACCTTATTGAATCGATCATGTCATCCATGTTAACTGCTCATATCAGTGATGTGTAGCTTGTATGAACAAATTATCGAAAAAAAAAAAACTTATATTTTTCTCAAAGATACAACAATTTGTCCTATCATATATACATATCTCGTCACAAATCTGATACTTCAAACCTAACTGAGTTACTAGTAGAAATCAAACTACCTACTTGGTCCATTAAACCAAACTTATATTTCATGTTGGTAAGTTTTGAGTAGACCACTGTGGTTCCGTGACCATACCACACCTCGAAGGAATAAGCCACTCTACTTTATTGACCAATGGAAGGATCAGGAAGAATGGAAAGGCATGTGATTCAATTCTACAGGGAAATAATGTTGGAAATATTCTCTAGACTCCCAATTCAAGCTCTCTCTCAGTGTAAGTTAGTATGTAAACCCTGGTATGCAAACTAGAGAAATTTTGTTACAAATCCACTTTTCATTAATTTGCATCGTTCCAGAATAAAAAAGTGAACCCATAAGAAAATTCATTCAAATTTCGGAATTATACCATGGGCTTGAAGAGTAGTATTTGATAGTGGTGGTAAGGGTTTTGTTGTTCATCTTAGATTCTTTGTTTAGAGGATAGTTTTGATGGATGAAACACTAAACTTTGTAACTCTTCTCTCCTACTTTCTTATGGTTATTTGGAATTACTCTCAATCTTACACTATTGGTTGACTTGTAAAGGGATGAAAACTAGCTTTTAACTTGTTGTTGAATCAAAACATGGAATGAAATTGGTTTGATGATTATCTACTCACAAGGCTATACTCATTTGAACTTGTCAAATGAGTATACTTGTGTTTATGGGATTAAGCAATATGAAATAGGCTAGCCTATGAAATAAGTAGAGACAACTTGAAGATAAAAAAGATTAAGAACTTGTATTGAAAATATTAAAGCTTGAAGAACATGACAATGGAAAATAAGGAAATAACAATTTAAATTAAAACATTTAATCTACTCCTAATGACCAAAGATTAGCTCTAGGGTAAAGTTCTTTCTCTACAACTTTGGTTTATATAGGACACCATTTACAATTATACCCTTCATTCTAGAAACAATCTCATGGGCGTTTGACCTAAGCCATACAATAGAAGTCTTGAATTTGGTTTTAGGTCCCTGGGTTAGTAGCTTTCAGTCTTGAGTCCTTGAGTCTTTGACTTTGACAGTTGACTTGACTTTCGACTTTGACTTTTGACTTTGACTTTTCGGCACTGTTGCTTCTAAAGCTGGAATCTTCCCAAGCAGTGTAAATAACCATCCTTTTTGTGCGAAAATGCATGTATTATGAATATGCATCCTAAATGGCCTGTATCCTGCAAACAGTAGCAAAATCTATAAGTTGTCTGTTCATTAAGCATAAGAATGACATAGTTGAAGTATTGTAAAGGAAATAAAATGCACATTTGGGGACTGATCAACTATCCCCAAACAGCATTTTGCTTGTCTTCAAGCAAAAGATGAGAGAAAAAACTAAGATCACAAATGTGTGATTTATTATACTAGTCTCGTTTTGCAAAGTTCGATTGCATTAACCATATGCAACAAGGCCTTAAACCACTAGGACTTCCCTAGTGGACGAGCTTAAGCTTCGTGAGAGTTTTCCACAGAAGGTACTCATAAACTTCCTTTATTTAGTACAAAGGGTCTTGTTTCCTTATTTATTCTCAGAGGTTTATACATCTCAATAGTGGGGGAATAAAGAAAAACTTCTTTGAATTCAGAATAATATATATATACAGTAGTTTAATCATCTAAAGATAAACGTGCAAAACATTAGCGGTGAAATGCAAAAGCAGAGTGGTTTCCGAAACTTTTGGAGAGCGTCCTTAAGGTGGGTTCTCACTGGGGTGTGTTGCAATCACAACTCTCTGATAGATTCCCTCAAGTTCCATTTTCTGAAGTGCAGAGGGCACTTATATTCCTCACATACTCAAATGATGTCCAAGGAAATCGGAGTCGATTGATTACAATATCCACTTACTATCACACCATCCTATTCTTAGTTGAGCTAGAGGTGTTTTATTAGGAATTACGGGGCTAAGGTAGTAGTTTAGAAATAAAGGGAAGGGAAAACAAACTCTGATAAGTTGAGAAATTGGGTCTTCAGGATATTTATAACTTGAGAAGAACCTCGTTTTGTTCTTTTGCTTTCGAACTTATGATTCATTCTTTAGCCCTTTGGCTTTGTGACTCCATATGATTTTGAATTTTTGGGAGTTCTAACTTTGCTTTTGTTTCTTTTGAAATCGACTCCTTTTGATTTTGAACTTTTGGGAGATTTTGATCTTTGAATCTTTTCTTTCTTTTCTTTTTCTTTGGAAGCTTCTAACTATTCTACTTTTGTACAAGGCCTTCTCTTCTCTTTTGTATAAATCATCCAATTCTCAACTCGTTAGCTGGGTAAGCTTTTTATTGTGTGTAGTAACGGTTCAGGAATTGATGTCGAAGAAATAAAAAGGCTTTTAGAATTTGGTGAAGGCTCAAGGGAGGTAACTAAAGGAAAAATTATCTTTTTGGGTTTTTAATGTTTATTTGGCTATATTGATCCAAAAAGGACCTAAATTCTCTCCTAGGAGATGGCGTGGTGATCAAGCAAGTGGACTTGTTATCCCTCTATCTGAACATCCTTATGTCATCACTCAATAATCATTCAGTTGAGGTTTTTGGCTAGATTCTCAAAGGATAGGGAACTTAACTGTTCTAACCTTGGTCTCGGAAACTCACTGCTATATACAATCAAATGCTGATGCATGCCATTCATGAAAAGGTGCAAAAACTATTGTATGTATCTTAGTCTGAGTTCGAAGAACGAATCTTTACTCTATTGCTATAATGAAACTTCTAAACCTTTTATTCATCATAGAAAAAGGAAAACATGACTTTGGTACTAAACAGAAAAATATTTTTGGTCTTTTCAAAATATTTTTAAGAAAGAAAGAAATATAGAAAATCTATCTAATATAATAAATGCCTAGTTTTTGCAGAAATATGCTTTGTCCTCAAAGTATGAAGAAAAGAAAAAAGATAACCATAGGAACATGTGCAAAAATGGCAGTAACCTGGACTCTGTTCTTCGTTATGAAAATATACCACCCCCAAACAATTTTGGAGCATGGGTTGATTGATATAGAACTAGAAATACATAGTTTATCTAAAAGGGAAAAAAAGTAATTATTCTAACATGAAATTTTTGGCTTTTTTGAATTTTATTTGTAAAAAGATGCATAGTATAGAAAATAAGAAAATTTAGGCATGATGTATTTGTATGTGCTTCTGTTCATATACCACAAATTCTCATACATTCCACAAAACACAAACAGACATAACATATAATACTAAAAAAAAACTAAAAGTGCAGAAAGTAAAAATAGATACTACAACGACAATAAATTATATATAATTATGCGGACACTAGGGAGTTGCCTAGTCAGATTCCTCGCAGGATAACTAACGACGTCGAGATGAACTCGAAGCTACTCCTGTCTCTTCCCTCTCGTCAGGCTCTCTCAGGCATAGAAGCCTGTGGAACTAACTCATCTTGCAGATCCTAAAGCATTTGGAGAGTGTTGTCTTAAAAGGTGCACTGTTCTTGTTGTCGGCTTTGAGTGGAGAGCGGAGCGGGTTAGGGTAGTGCGGGCGCGTGTCGGCTTTGAGTGTGCGTGGGTTAGGGTAGGCGCGGGCGTGTGTCGGGCGATTGTGTGGTTGGGTTTTAAACCCGCATACGATCGTCGGTTGATGGGTTTTTAGGTTTTGAAAATTTTGGCCCAAGCCCATATGAAATGTAGAAATACCGAAAAGATCTTGTTTCGTCTCGTTACGCGTAAAAAGCAAATCCCTACTTCGTTACTAGTCCGATTCGAACAAACGAACTGTCTAAACGATCAGCACAAAATATCCTATCCAATGGTATATCACATGTTTTGATCCAAGGTTGTGTGACACACAAGATGATAGATGAATGCCTTAAAGCGTGAAGATGACATACGTTGTATACACAAATGAGCTCTAAAAAAGAATAGAGTATGCCAACTTGAAAACAAAGCACACGAATAGCAGAATGAATAAAAAAGAGTGTTACGAGACAAAGGAAATGGATGGTGGAAAGAATATACAAACTTGAAATTAAAGACTAATTAATTTTTTTGGATTATATTTTTGAAAAACTGTAAAAATGTGGGTCGTTTTTAGTCAGATCCCCAAGACTCGAGTCAATCCCAACCAGATGGTTTGATGACTCTATGAAGCTGAGCTCTGTGCTTAGGTGTAAGTCACATGTAGACTGTAAATACTGAGCCTTCGCTTATCGGCTAAAGCCCAGGGCAGTCTGGTGTTTGACATCTCAAGCACCAGTTCTCCCTGACTGCACGCCGTCTACGGGCATAGAAACTTTTTCTTGCACCAGGTGTGATGGTGTGAATTCTCTTCTAGATATCATGTTTTATATTAATCGGAAGAGACACAAAAACTTCTGAATCAGAGGGTACACGTCTCCATTGAGCCTTGCTCGGTGGAGAAGAACTGTCTTTAGACATTTTGAAAGGTTTTTAGAAGGGGAGAAAATAAGTTTTTGAAATGTTTGACAACTGGAAATTTTGTAGAGTTGTAGAAAATTTGAAAATTTTGTACAAAGTGAGTATTTTAGGGTCAAATTCTTGAGACAATAATAGAGAAGTGCATGATAGAATTAAACAAATTATGGTTTCACTTTGGGTTACACCGTTTGTTTAATTCTAAAGGTTGACGCCTCGTCAAGTTTTTTTTTTTTTTGGTTCTTGTTTTTCTTAAAAGATATCTCTAACAAGATAGAGGGTTTTTGCAAGAAGATAAAATCAGACGTTAATCCAGTATCATTTTGGTTACTCTGGGACGTAAGATTTTAATTTTCATATCCTCAAGTTTTTTTATAAAAAAACTATATATATATTATACAAAAGAAGTGATTAAAACATACCATAACAGATTGTCTTAGGCAACTTTCATGTCACTCCGAGTGAACCTAATCCAGATAGACAGAGCTTCAGTTATATGAGTTGGGGGAATTTACTGCGCAAGATATGGAATGTCCTGACCTGTGTGAATAGCGTGGTGATATAGGAGACCCTTAATAAGCAAAACTGATCTCAAACCGCCCCTAGATTGTGATTTTCTAGGGGTTGGTCTGTGTAGAATCCATTGCCCATTTTGAAACAGAAACACATGACTAGTGTTGTTTCGAGAATCCTCTATTATAAAACTAGAAAAACCAAGAACTTTTATGAAAGCGTGAGAGAAGGGTTTTTCTTTTTGGCTTTTTGGGTTTTATATTCCTAAATTACAATAACAGGAAAAAAAAAACTACTAAGAATCATCACTATGATGAAAAGTGATCCTCCCAATAAAATGAAAAAAATGTTGAAATTAAGTGATTCTAATTGCGAACCATCCCATGGTTTGGCCTCCTTAGATCTTCCACCTCTTGTTTTGCAATTAGACAAATCTAGTGGAGAGGACTAGCTCTATTTCTAGATAATCTAGTCTCTCTTCTTCTACTCTCTAGTTAGCCCTATTTTGTAGCTATTCCAACCAGAGAGAAAAACGAAGCTCGAAATAATTAGAAATCACCCATAAAAGGAAAAAGTTTTCGAAATCAAGGGCTCTAGCTGCCAGCCATCCCACGGTATGGCATGCCTATGGAAGATGAGACATGCTAAACAATCATGAGAGACAACCGTAAGACACCTTCACTCAATCCCCAACGCCCTCTTCTTTGTTTAACATCTCTTCTATATAGAGGAAAGACTACTCAGTGTCAAAGGTGAGATTGAAAGAAAGAACTTATGAAAGACAGAAAATTGGGAAATAACAGAAAGCAGGAAATGGAAAATAAATGACAAGAAAAGAAAGCTATTTTTAACAAAAAGATTGTAAAATAAAGAAAAAGAAAATTGTATACTTGCTTCATAGAGGTGTACTATTCAAACTATGAGTAAAAGTGCTAACAAGGAATATGCAAGTATACGTGAACTCAAGGCTCCCGCACTTACAACCACACACTCCAAGTGGAGTGGTCCGGTTACCTTTTCTGATGTAATCCAAAGAAACAGATGTAAAGGAATGAAAGGATTGGAAATATATCACGGAATAGAGAATTTAGGCGCTTGTAGCTTCCAAGGTTGAGTTTGCTTGTTTAACATTAGGAACTGCTTGTCCAGGAAACACACCTTTCTAGGCTTTCTCTTGAGTTAGGTGGCTTAGAGATTGTTGTATGGACACCAAGATTTGAGATTGTTGATGCATCAAGGATAGCATCATCTCGGATGTTTTGTCTACTGAGATATTAGTAGGTTGGGCAACTGGTACTAAGTCTCTTTGGTTGTTGATTGGTGGATTTTGGTAGTTCTGGTTAAAGTTAGATGGAACCATTGCTCTATTATGGTTATTGTAGGTACCTTGTCTTTGTTTGAACTTATTGAATATATTTTATGGCTTGACATGATTTGTGAACCCTGGAGGTGGTTGGTTTTGTGGATTAGTATTCCACTGAAAATTTAGGTGTTGCCTCCATGGTGCATTTGGTACATTGAAAGCACAAACTTCTTCAGGTTGAAGTAATGTTATGTTGTTGAGAAAGGGACAATGGGTAGATACATGATTTAGATCGAAACAGAAGGTGCATATTGCTATATCGATGTTCAAGACTTGTTGGGGAGTATGGTCTTTCTTTATGAGGGTTTTGATTAGTGTTTTCATCTCTAGATAGGATTTCACCTCAAAGATACCATTGGCTTTAGAAGTACTGGGTTGGGATATTCTGAAATTGTTTGTGTCGCCCCAATGAGTACTTTTTTTTGCTTGGTCTTCCAGAAAAGTTAGAGCTTCTGTAACACCTTTATCTAAAAAGTTTTCATTACTCATGATTTCCAGTGTGACTTTGTGTTCTTGGAGAAGACCTTTGAAAAAATATTGGACAAGAGTGGATTTTTCGAGTTTATGGTGAGGACATGAATAGAGCATGTCAGAGAATCTATCCCATGCTTCAGAGAATGTCTCACTCGGACTATATCTAAAGAACTATATCTTGCTTACTATCTCCTCTGTTTTCTTTGGTGGATAGTACTTCTTCATGAAGGAGAACACTACCTTTTCCCATGTATCGAACGAATCGGGCTTCTGCGATAGAAGTCATGTGTGTCTCTTTCCAGGTAGAGTGAAGAGAAATACTCTTAGTTTAACCTGAACATAAAAAATGCTCGGATGATTGAACGTACTGCAGACCTCATGTATCTAGCGTAGGTGTTCATATGGTAACTCGTGTTCGAGACCGTGAAAGACGGGTAAGAGATTGAACACGTTTGGTGGGATGCGGAAATCGCTATTGAGCTGTGTGAGTCGTATACAAGATGGAAGTCCATCTTGTGACGGTGTGTAAAAACTAGAGAGAGACTCTCCAGCTTGAACTACTTCATCCGCCATCCTAATAGTTGGGGGATGAAAAATAGAAGAATGTCGAGATCGACTTGCTCTCCTACGTGGGTAAGTTTTAACCGCGCCAAGCTTTGTATAGCCTTAGCGTAGTCTCATGCACGATTGTGAGACTATTTAGAATCTACTTACATGCGCATACAAATGTATTAGACGCTCAAACAGCGAAATTCGTTTGTAGCTTTTAAGTTTTTGAAAAGTTTGCAAGCAATGTCTGTAGATTAGAGCCCTATTTGAATTTAACAGTGGGCGCAAAACTGAGTTTTGGGAACTACACGTGTCGAGGGAGAAGATCACTACTTCACCAGATGGTGTGCCACCAAGAATCTCACCCACGGTATTTCTAAGGGAAGGGAGTGAGGAATGTGGTTGGTCCACTAGAATCTGGTAGTTGACTACTCTCTTTGTTCATGCTAGATGTTTGTCCTGATGGACGTGACTAAATTGGCTATGCTTGGTTGATTTTATATTTTTAATTTGGTTTATGTAACAAGCATTTCATGCAACGCCCGTTCTAAAGTGGGTCTTAATCCCACTTTTTATTATTTTAGGGCTCGGGTTTAGCCTTAGCGTTAATGTAAAGATGAGACTGAAATGTAAATCACACAATCATCCAAGCATGCTTAGTAACACACAAGTATCCTCTTACACTTTGTAGCGAGGAGGTTTAGAAGTTACTGCCCAAGGTGTGTGTACACGACCCTTGGGGTGAAGGCGACGTGGTGGGGCTGACGAAGTGTTTGGTGTCTTGCGTTTCAACCCACCATTCGAGCGTTTCCTCACGGTTACAAATTTAAATTAAGTAAGATCCACAAGTCGGGTCGAAATGTTGGCGAAGCCAATAAGTTACAATTCATTGCCTTCGTGGGCCTAAAACAAATTTGCCTTCATGGGCTTAAACTATGAAAGCGGTAAACACGAAATTTTTTAACTACGTTTTAACTTAATTAACTATTCACTTAATTAAATAAAATACATAAAAGTTTGGGAAGTGTTCTTCAAAGTTTGGAACTTCAACCCCCAAGTTGGGTAAAGATACGTGAACGTGATGTTACACTATTCGCCTCGCACATCCAACCGGTCCAAGTTGGTTGAACCCCCAACTCTTGGTAAGTAAACTTAAACCAAAAGACTAAACTTCCAAAGCTTAAACTATTTTGTATTTAACCTAATTAATTTTTTTGTATTTTGACTTAACTATATGATATTATCTTAATCTAATCATGCATAAACAACAATTAATGAAAACTAAAACCTAAACATGTTACTAAACTAATTCTAATATTTAACTTTGCTGATGGATTACTAATTTATTTTAATTAATAAAAAAATTTAATTTTAAAAATGCTTTTTTAATTGAATTTTTGGTTTTTGAAAACTTAAAAACTTGTAAATCTATCTACTTTTTATCTACTAACAGTTTAATTAAAAAGACCTAGGAGAATCAAAGTGGACTTACATATAGCCAACCAAAAGATTTGACGGAAAATGGTTCACGGGTGCGTGTCTTACGCGGACGTGGGGAAAGTGGTGGTAGTGGTTTTGGGTTGTTCATCTTAGATGTTCATCTTAGATTCTTTGTTTAGTGGATGGTTTTGATGGATGAAACACTAAACTTTGTAACTTTTCTCTCCTACTTTCTTATGGTTATTTGGAATTACTCTCAATCTTACACTATTGGTTGACTTGTAGAGGGATAAAAACTAACTTTTAACTTCTTGTTGAATCAAAGCATGGAATGAAATTGGTTTGATGATTATCTATTCACAAGGCTATACTCATTTGAACTTGCCAAATGAGTATACTTGTGTTTGTAGGATTAAGCAATATGAAATAAGTAGAGAAAACTTGTAGATAAGAAAGATTAAGAACTTGTATTGAAAATATTAAAGATCGAAGAACATGACAATGGAAAATAAGGAAATAACAATTTAAATTAAAACATTTAATCTACTCCTAATGACCAAAGATTAGCTCTAGGGTAAAGTTCATTCTCTACAACTTTGTTTTATATAGGACACAATTTACAATTATACCCTTCATTCTAGAAACAATCTCATGGGCTTTTGACCTAAGCCCATACAATAGAAGTCTTGAATTTGGCTTTAGGTCCCTGGGTCAGTAGCTTTCAGTCTTGAGTCCTCGAGTCTTTGACTTTGACAGTTGACTTGACTTTTGACTTTGACTTTCCGGCACTGTTGCTCCTAAGCTAGAATCTTTCCAAGCGGCATAAATAGCCATCCTTTTTGTACTAAAATGCACGTATTAGGAATATTCGTCCTAAATGGCCTGTATCCTGCAAACGGTAGCAAAAGCTATAAGTTTTCTGTTCATTAAGTATAAGAAAGGCATATTTGAAGCATTATAAAGATAATAAAACGCATATTTTGGGACTGATCAGGGCTGCAAAATACTCTGTAACATAGACTGTATGTATTCAAGCAAAAAATCCAACCCTTTAGGTCATTGCTGATTCCAAACACCGGTCGGTTCATGTAATACAATCACATGCAAATTAAAACTAAAATTAAAGATAATCTTGTTGAAATTGAAGATTATGAAAAAATAAATAAATTGCTTAATTGTTTGAAATGCCTAGAACAGCATTGTTGCCTTCTTCTTCGTTGTAATCGGGAATCCAAAAAAATAAAGAAAATCAATATCTTAACAAACACAAAGTCAATGAATTTCATATACAATTCCATACAAAATTAAGAGTCCACTTGAATCATGAGTTCACCACTGTGACTCGTCATTTTATTCGCTTTTATTATATTAAACAGTAAAATAAAAATGTTTACCTTCGAGGAAAAAGATGATGCGTGCAACTATATATTGAGATGTGAAGAAGATGCAAGAACAAGAGATGGGTGGTTCACTTTTCTCATTTGCTCCACCACTTAGTAGTTTGCCTTAGTCGAAAGAAACTCGAAACTGAGTTGCAATGCGATGGCGATGGAATTAATGCTTGATAATCTAAGGAAATTGCTGATTTAAATCATTGATTAGCAAGGGAAACTTTTTGGAAATAGAGATATAGAGATATCGTCTTAAAATAGTAAAGCAAACTAGGAAACCTGACACACATACTACAAAACTCAACTAAGACCTTAGTCGGCATGCGTAACGATCATAGCGATCTCCTCTGGTATCTGCTGGTACGTCAGGATCCAAGGTTGTAAATCATTTTTGGGGAGCTATACCATGACCTTAAACAATGGATTCAGGACCTGATGAGCGCTAGCCAATGAAAGGACTACCTTTCTTAGACTTGTCTAGCATTCTTGACTCATCAAAAAGTACTTGGACATTGTGTTTTCCCGGACAATGAACTACCAAATCCAAATTACACATTCCACTGTGCCGAGAGCCGAATGAACTGGAGTGGTTCCAAGAAGAGTCGCTTTATCCTATTAATGATCATCCATCTCTAGGTCTTGATCTCGCAAGCAAGCTATTTATTCGATGCAATAAAATGGATGGAAGCAAAGAGGCTGACTCTCTAAATCGAGTGAAATCCGATCCGAACCTTAGCCTGGCTGAGCGAGGCTTAACTCCACGTGAGTCTCCATTTTTTTTTGAGAGAGTTTTGGGTGTTTGCGAAGGGGCGGGGCTTTCTTTATGTTTTTGGAATTTACTGGAATGTGTAAAATAGGTTTTTTATTTTTAATTATTTAGTTTGAGGAGGCCATAGTAAATTAAGAATAGAATAGGGAGAATTAAACAAATGCAGGGAGGTGTTTCTAATTAAACCTTTTTTAGGAGCCTCTAATATTGCTCGGTTTGGAAAATAGAGCGATATGGTGAGGAGAGAGAATATGCACGAGCTTTTATATATATATAGATGATTAAAAGGAAGGAAGTAAAACGGAATGGATTGGTAGTTTGGGTTTGGGAAGTATAAGTGCATATTACGATAAAGGGTTAACGAGTATTACCCCCACTAGATGGGCCAATTAGGATCCCCATATACACAAAAAAAAAATACGATCAACCCAAGTTGATTTTCCCTTGACCTTCTTGAGAATAAGCAACTTTATTATTTTATGTTAGTATAGGTACTTCAGAGTTCAGAAACATACTTGACACTAAGAGCTGGCGGTTATACTTGGAAGTCTAAATCATGTTATTTTCTGCTTTGTATGTGTAAGGGACATCTAAATCTATTAGAGCACAGTGGGTGAAAATGCTCCTAAGCAATATTAGGAGGCCACGTCAACACA
Source organism: Coptis chinensis (assembly GCF_015680905.1). Classification (NCBI taxonomy): domain Eukaryota; kingdom Viridiplantae; phylum Streptophyta; class Magnoliopsida; order Ranunculales; family Ranunculaceae; genus Coptis; species Coptis chinensis. The sequence goes on from NC_141456.1 coordinate 47,995,274, forward strand.
ATTTTTAAGTAAGGACAAAAAGTTCATTACAAAGTAGGACAATATTTTGATTATTTGTGAGTCAGTCCCTACTACGAAATACATCATATGTTAGATTTGCTCGAGATTGGTTAAATGTTTTCGAGATACATAAATATAAGAAAACAATTACACGCTACTTTTTTAAAGGATTCCTGATATATCTAGGAATCATACAAACATAACAATTGATTCTGAAAAAAAAATCCTTCAACCCTTTCAAACTAGGAAACCTAAAAACCCAAAAAACCTTCAACAAGTCGTTCCATATATTGAAACTCTTTCCTACCTATCTTAGAATTCTTCATAATTTAACTCTTTCAAAACCTCGAACAAGTCTTCATCAACCATCTTCTAATAACCCATTTGAGAGACTCGAACGTGTCTTATCTTCATCATCAACCATCTTCTAGTTACATACCCCTTCAAAGTGCCTGGAACATCATCAATCATCTTCTTACTTCATCACAACTTGAAGCTTGTAAGCAAGTATAAGGTTATGATCTTCTTTAACTTTATCTTCAAGTTGTTTTTTTTTAAACACATGAAGACATACTCACACTCTAGATTTGCTACTACAAGCAAACAGGTCTCACATCCTCCAGAAACCTACAACAAATCATTGTGGTTATGATCTAATGGGGAAAAAAAGTCGCTATCATAAGTCATACTCACAATGGACTAGACTAAATAGATTATTTCATTGGCTCAAAGCAACAATTCAGTTCCCAATAGTAAGTTGTCGACACATTATTATGGAAGTACTAATACAATATGTAAAACTACAATAGAATAGGAGACTAGCCATTTAGAAGTTGAAAGTACAAATTAAAACATTATTTATATATACATGTTCCACTTCTTTTTTTATTAGTGTTGCATGCGAGCATATATAGAAGTAGTTCTAACATCAACATCTAATTAAGTGTGCATGTCATTCAAGTTTTTACTCTACATATACATACAATCAATTTCTTTCAGACTTTTTATAAGAATATGAAATAATTAATAATCATCAAATTTTCAGGCAATGGATTGTGAAAAAAACCATCTAAAATACGTTGCCTTTCCAATGAACTTTATTTGGAACAAATACAAACAGGTGAGTTACAAGATATGTTAAGAGATGATTATTATTTGTAGATTTTAAACAATGTATATTTTTGAAATTTTTTAGGAATGAAAAAAAAAATCATTCCAAATATATATATATATATATATATATATATATATATATAAGCAACAAAGTATACATTCTACAATATAAACAAGGATAATCATAAACCAGTGCTAACAATCAGAGAAAGTACAGAAAATTCGATAATAGATAGTGAGACGGAGCTCACCAAACGAATTGAATGACACCTAAGGTGACATTATAATTAAATAACATGTTTTTTATGTTTACTTTTTCTATTTAACTAACAAAAAATTTGTCGCAAAATATGCAGGAATGAAAACTATCAAGGAGAAAAAAAGACAAAAAGGAGAACAAAAGAGAATAATTTTATTTTTTTCATTTTTCAGAATAATTTGTGTCTATTAGAAATTTAGAATGTCTACTGTTCCTCGACTTAGAAAATTGAACATTCATTATCTCAATTACTTTTCATCTTATATATGACTACTTATTGGCTTGATTTTGAATGAGATAACTGATAAAATGTAGCTTCGTTAGATAAGTTTAGTCATTGTTTTTACGTATGTAAATGCACTAGCTATCTAGGTTTCCTTTGTCACATTAAAAGTCGAGGGAGGGATTTCTATATTTGTATGTCTCCTATTAGTTGAGTCCATCTCTCTTATCAATAAGATAATAATACCTCAGTTTGAGATAGGGGGAGAACAATATTATGAAGACCAGCATATGCGCTCATGCGACTGTCAACTGATTTTATTAGGAATGACTAATAATTTTGTAAATGCACATTCATAAGTTCACAAAGAAATAAACAAATGACAATCTGTGTGCACCTGTGTACGTACTAAACTAAAAAATTAAGTACAAAGATCAGTTCAAATACACAGCACACATACATAAATAATAAACAAATAGACAAAGAAAAACAATACAATGATGCAACACTTAAAAGGCTTGGTTTCCTAGAGAAATAAACACTCTTATATTATGAAGAAGAGAGCTAACTCCACAAAATCAATATTCAAATGCAAAAGTATATACCTCTCAAACTATCTTCTTATCACCTATTCCAACTGATTAATCAATCATTGTTTAAGAATGGAATTATAACCTATAGAGTAAAAAGACATTGAAGGAGCACTTTAGATACAAAATAGGCTATTAGGAATTCAGAGTTTCCTTATTACCTCATTTTCATTAACATACCTAGGTCGAAAATAAAGTGAGCCAAAGAAGTATGGAACACAAATAAGAGAGTATAGAGTGAATTGAAAAACAACCCTTTCCCCAAGTTTGAAGATCCAACAAGTTTAAACCATTTGTAAAATCCCATATTTTGAGCCTTGGATGAGTTGGGCTTCATAATGCCCAATAACATTGAAGAACAAAAAAGAAAAATAAAGAGGGAGAGAATACTATCGGTCTCCTCTCGAGGGAAATTGGGAGGATTTCTCTCTCCGGATATTGTATTTGGGGGGAGGAGGGGGTGTTCTCTTCCTTGGTCTCCCTCTCACAATTTTTAGGGTATACTCATCCACCTCGTACAATAAAAGCTAGGATCTTTTAGTGGGGTCTTGAATTGGAAGTGAATTCTAAGGAATTTCATGAAATTGGAGTAATTAAGCACCACAGGAGTTAAGCAGTTAAACTAAGTAATCTCTACCATAAATCCTCTTAAATTTAATTAGAATTTGAAATTGCTAAGGGTAGGAATATATATATATATATATATTACCTATTATTTGTCGCAGGTTAAGTATTTAGCCTTTGTTATTTCATATTTTTTATATGGGTGCATGTAATATGTAGAACTAATTTTAAATGATATGTCCAAGGCTTGATTTATGTCTAGTTATCTAGCATGGTGTGTCTTGATGGGCTTGAAAATCATTTTTGTGATCCGATTCATCTGTGTAAGTTTTAGGATACGAGGGAGTTAGATCTCGATATATGTCAGTAGTGCGGGATGATTTATGTTATTGCTATTTTGATCGATTGTGTATTATCTAAGTTGAGTTAAGTTGAAGTGTTGTTACTTTATTAACATTCATGATGTGACTTGTATTAATGTGTAAATTGCTAAGATTAGCAAGTTATTTCTATCAGTATCAAATGAATTTTGGGGTTTGGTGTGGGATATATATATATATAGGAAGAACTATGTATGGCTTGATTCTTGAAAGGGTATGTAGACGGCCACCGATCAGCACAGCCGCTTCCATAGGTAGATACCTGCCCCATAGAGTTCTTTGTTTCTGATGTTTGATCGTTGTTTTATTTCGTAACTATATATATTAGAGCATGCTTAGTGTGATCTGTTTAATATCGAATCCTTACGTATCTTTTTGCTTGGAAAAACTGAAATTTAGTGATTCAGGTATAATGTTTTACATATGTCATTTGGTTACAAATAGATAGATGCGGGAATGGCATTGAGAGTAAGTTTTACTATAACTTAAATATTTATTGCTATGAATGCCATTATTTCTAGTGATTCAGGTATAATTATTTTTAAGGTTAGTTCAATACAATTTTGTCCAGAACCTGATTTCTTATTAATTATTTTTAGAGATTAGTTCAATGCATTTACATCCAATTTCTGATTTCACGTTAATTATTTTTTGAGGTTAGTTAAATGCATTTGCATCTAGTTTCGATTGCCCGATAATTATTATTTGGAGTTAGTTCAATGCAGTTGCATCCAGTTTTCGATTTCATGTGAATAGTATTTTAAGGTTAATTACTGGTCTGGGGAAAGCTTGTACTGCCCAAACATTCGTTTACAAGATGGGAATTATTTGGTGGTCACCTACCTACACAAGACCGATTAATTCAGAAGAAGATCATCAATAACTCGAGATGTTCCTTGTGTGATTCCAGTAGGGAGAATTCTAAGCATTTTTATTTCGATTGCCCATTCTCAGCACAACTTTGGGCAATGACAAAGAGAAACTTAGGGATCAATGATCAGGTCATTAACTTTACTTCTGAATGGTATCAGATCCTAAGGAGATGCAGAGACTCAAGTGTAGAAGCTGAGGTCTACAAAGTCTTTGTTAATGTTGTTGTTTATGCAATTTGGATGGAAAGGAACAAAAGAAAATTTGAGAATATAACAAAGAGTATACAAGTTATTTTTGGGAGGATGTTTAGAGAAATCAAACTATACTTACAAGGCGCACTCAAAGAAGCTCCTAACACTGACCGAAATAGGAAACTCTTTAGCAGATTGGGCATTGAGGTACATTTTAAAGCAAAGGCATCTCAGTGGACTACTTGGTCAAGATCTGATGAAGATGAGCTAATGTTGAACACTGATGGGTCTGTCACTGAGGATGATAACAAATTTGGGGAGTTGATAAGAAACCATGGAAGGGAAACAGTGCTCGCATACTCTCGTAGCTTAACTAAGAAGTTAGTTCTGACTCAGGAACTCCTAGCAATTGATGCAGGGCTTACGGGATCAGAATTACTGGGCATTAGAAAGTTAAAGATTGGGTTTGATTCACTCAGAGCAGTCAAGGCCATTAAAGGAGAAGAAGAAGTTCCATGGTATTGTGCGAATATCTTGGCAGCTATTATGGAAAAAATAGATAAACTAGAAAGGGTGTTGGTGATGCTTGTGTATAGGGAAGGAAACCAAGCTGCAGACTACTTGTCGAAGTTGTTAAAAGAGTACAATGATCATGTTTTATTTTTCAATGCACCTTTTGATGTAAAACTTTGGGTAATCCTTGAAAATGATGCAAGACATGTCATGTATGAGAGATTTTAATCAATACAGGTTGGGGTCTACCTAACCCCTAACTATTTCCAAAAAAGAAAAAAAAACAAATAAATAAATAAAAATCAGCCCAATCAACCATCTCCCCTTAAAGAAAACAAAGAGGATTGAAAACTTCATAAGAGTACTTCAGTGAAATTTTCTCTTTTAGTGGTTTCTTATTAATGTAGACTAATAGAAGAGCATAAAGAGCGTGTGGCTCAGATTGCTGAGCTGTTGCTAGAGAAAGAGGTTTTACACCAAGAGGTGGACATGATTGCAGTACTGGGGGATCGTCCTTAACATTCAGATGAGCAGACAAACTATTATAGGTTCAGGGATGGATTTACTGTGGAAGAGAAGAGTGTAGAGACCACAGAGGTTGGCACTATGCTTCCTCTGTCTAATTGAAAAAGATCGAGGCGCTTTGAGACAAAAGAAAAAAATGGCGCCCGGAGAGAAAGCTCCCACCGGTGGCGGATGCCATCTAATGGCACCGTCGTCAGGTACTCTTCTTCATATTCTCATGATGGCTTCAAGAATAGATCTGATTGGAAAGGTATCTCTTTTAAAATTCATCCATTTGTGATTCTTTATGAAGATTGTTTAACTTAGTCTGGTTGTTGGATGGGGTAGCGCAGAATTATATGGGTAAGGAAAAGGTTCTACTTTTGCCTTCAATTGTTGTCTTTCAAGTTGGAATTCCATGAGTTTACTTGGTTTGTCCACTCCATTTTCAGCATGGTCTTGGCCAATGAGCTAAATTTCAGATCTAGAAACCTTTCAACCTCCTCCAATGGTGTTACCTCGTAGTGTTTGGGAGAGCAGAAATAGGTTCTCATAGCTCGTGCGTTGATAGATATGTTGATTTATCCACTTTTCATGGAAGTTTTGAGAGATTATGTTGTGATGAAGTGTTGAGTTTCTTGTGTTTCTTCTTGAAGCTTTGAATTAAGAAGGTTACGGGTCAGGTTTGAGAACTAGGAAGCTAAGTTTAGGACTTGATCCAATGCTAATTGGCTTGAAGCAACATTAGAAATCTAAGAATGGTTGTACTTTTAACAATTATTCTCTTTGAGGGTAGATGAAGATTGATGGGTCTTGAGAACTCATTTTTCATTTGATGAGCAGTGAATGTACTATGGTGGCGAACTCTCTTATACCATGAGTTGATGCAAATTGGGGTTTAGAAGTTGATTGGTTTTAAGATGGTTCTTTCGATTGCAGACTGTTTGTATGTCAATTCAGTTTCTGATAGTTTTGACAAAAGGAGCTGTATAAACCCCCACTTTGTGGCTCATTAAGCCCACGGATCCAGCCCAAGGGCTTAATCATAGCTATACCCAATAACTGGTCTATTTAAGAATATGTCCAGGTTCATTATTGTAGAAATATAAGGATAAAAGTTTAAAGAGATAACAATTCTTTTGACAAACAAACACAGTCCTCTTAGGACTCAATCTCTACCAATTCATATAAAAAACATTCTCTCTCACAACAAGGAACTCTGTTGAAACTTGATCCCTAGAGAATAGATCTTGGGTACATAGGCAGCCATTATCTTGGTTCAGTTTCATCTCCCCCAACATCAATTTCCTCTGTTTCTTAGTGCATTCTTTATTATTTGCTCTCGTTGTGTTGACGCAGGTTACTGCCAAAACATAATTGGCTCCGTCTATGGGGATTTTTAGAATCCATTATCACGTGAAACAATCAAGATGGTAAGCACAAGAAGCAGACCGAACAGTCAAAATATTCCTCCTGTCAATAGGAATCGCAACCTTCGAAATTCAAATCGGCCAATGCAAGAACCGTTGAACAATCAAGTTGCTCCTAGTGGTAGGATCAATTCTCAACATCCAACTGCAGCAGCGCCACCGCAAATGGCAGTACAAACGCTGCCACCACCCCTAACAGTCTTGCAACAAGAAAACCGACAAGTTGGTAATCCTCCACGCGGTCTGCTGTCTGTCCATGTCGATCCTTCAGTTGACATGGATATGGACGTGGATATTACTCTCACACCAACTAACGGAAAAGGTGATAGTAATAGCTAATTCACCCCTAATATGGTTGAGCGTGAGTTATGACGAGTCAAAAATTTAAATAGGAACTTGAGAAGGAAGCTAACAAAGAGGCAAAGGCCGGTGGACGATGTTGCAAATTCAACAACATCAAGGCGACCACGCAGGGACGCAGGCTATTCTAGTGTATGGGACCGTCTTGAATATCCACTTCATCGTCCTCAGCAACATGTTATTTCTCAAGCATAATCAACTAGTGCACGCTCTAAGAGTACTGACCCTATTACCCAAACTTATGGGGAGAATCGGATTGGCAGGGATAACTACTACCCTAGACATGTCCGATCTTAAAGGGAAGATTTACCTTAGAGAAGCAATTTCAGGGAAGACCGCAATCTGAGATATGTCCGACATGACTGGGAAGGTAGGTACCACAGACAAGAGCAACTAAACATGGAGAAGCGGTATAATTATACCGACCACCCTGCCAAGGGTGACTATCAGCCTAGACAGGCTGGTTACAGGGATAGAGAAAGACAATCACCGGTCAGAGCTGATTGTGCATACCGCCAAAGATCTCTAACTCCAATAAGAGACAATGGAAGGTATCCCTTTCCATATGGGCACAACCAGGGGCGTCCACCTGTTTGAGGCAAGTTGATGGTCAAGGAAGGGTACTTAATAAGTTATGAAAAAATGTCATCCCAGATAGGTTTGACCTGATAGGGAAGACCGACATCCCAGACAGGTCCGACTTGACAGGGAAGGCCGACCTCGCTGATTTGAGGAAAATTGCCATCCCAGACAGGTCTGACCAGACAGGGAAAGAAGGCGTCACGGAATAAAATATAAGGAAGACCAATATCCCAAATGAGACCGACTTGATAGGGAAGGCCAACCTCGTTGATCTGAGGAAAATAGCCATCCTAGACAGGTTTGATCCGATAGGGAAGAAAGGTGTCACAGAAGCAACTAGAGGGAAGACCACGATCCCAGACAAGCTATCGGCTTAGATAGGTTGGGTACATGCAAAGAAAAAGACAATCTCCAGTCAGACCCGAACGTGTGTATCGCCTAAAATCTCCAACTCTTGTAAGAGATAATGGCAGGTGTCATCCTCCACATAGGCTCGACCGGGGACGTCTGTTTGTTTAAATCTTCTAGATGAAATGGATTTCACCCCGCTTAACACAAAGTCCCTTTGATGTAACTTCCACAAATAATGGTCACGGGCATGAAAGCTTTGTCGTTTCTCAAGGGGAATTGGGTAAAGGAGTTACCTATAATTTTGCAGACTTATAGTACAACGCCAAAGTATTCAACTGCGTTATCACCTTTCAACCTTGAATATGGCGCTGAATCAGTTTCATCCACAGAGCTAATTTCCAGTACATCTTGATGGTTGCTATTGAAACAGACTCAAACCACATTTTTACCGTACCGTTACGAAATTCTTTTACATTTTTACATGTTATCCATCAATAAAGACATTCAATTTCCATTCTCATATGATTGGTTGTCCTTTATTACATTACTCTATTCTTCTGTACTCCTCCTTTCAACAATATTGTCATTCATTAGCATTAATTCCAAAGAGGTCATCCATATTATTCCTTCTTTGGTCCAAGTATGTTGCATTAATGCCTGCTTGAAGAAAATCCGAGTCAATAAGATGGTTATTCTTGCACGGTACGGTTATTGGAATACTCTCAAATTTTAATATCCGTGTGAATTCCACTACTAAGGCAATGACGTTGTGTTTTAGTTTGGTCCAAGTGCAAGAATGACAACCTTGCACCTGCGGAAAATTCCAGACCTTGCCTCACGTTTGGTACATGTGTTGTTACACCTGAATAGCTAAGGTCATTAAGGACCACCGTGGTCCCTTTGCCTTATTTTTTTCAATGACAACAATGGGGGCGAGACTTACACTTTCTTACACTGATTTAATATTGGGGGCGTATGCATTCCCCCATTATATTGCCATCATATTTTTCTATCAATATTACATATCAACATGCAACAAACAACACAAGATCAAAAACAAGAAGTGATGTTGCATTTCCATTAAAGGTTGGTATTATTTTTCCTACTTTTATTACACAGCCAACGTTCTATTACTTTCTCTCTGGAAAAGGCACACATTTCGGAGCAACTTTTAACAGTATTCATATACAAACTTTCGCTCATTATTTTCGCCAATATTTTCCGCCAAGACTTCTGCCAATTATTTCCGCCAATAATTTTCGTCAATTACTTTGGCCAATAAACTTCCGCCAATATTTTTGCCAATTATTTTTGTCTCCTGTCGCCAATATTCCGGTCTCCTTTCACCACTAATTTTCGCCAATTATTTATGCCAATAACTTATGCTAATTATTTTCGCTAATTATTTCCGCCAATAATTTTCGCTAATTATTTCTGCCAATAATTTTCGCTAATTATTTCTGCCAATAATTTTCGCCAATTATTTCCGTCAATAAACTTCTGCCAATTATTTTTGCAAATTATTTTCGTCTCCTGTCGCCAATATTCCCGTCTCCTTTCGCCACTAATTTCCACCAATAACTTCCGCCAATAATTTTTGCTAATTATTTATGCTAATACTTTTTGCCAATTATTTCCGCCTACTTTCGCCAATAACTTCTGCCAAAAAATTTCGCCAATTATTTCCATCTCCTATCGCCAATATTCCCGTCTCTTCCCGCCAATTATTTCCGTCTCCTGTCGCCAATATTCCCGTCTCCTTCCGTCGATAATTTTCGCTAATTATTTTTGTCTTGTCGCCAATAATTTTCGCTTACTGTCATCGCCTATTGTCGCCTTTGACAATGAGATTCTGCACGCCAATACTTGGTAACATTTTTTTTTTCTATTTTATTTATTTTTTCTTTTAAATTGATGTTCTTCTATTCTTTTTTCAATATTAACTTCTTTGCCCATCCACCAAAGAGAGGGCGATGTATAGACCCCCACTTTGTGGCTCATTAAGCCCACGAATCCAGCCCAAATCAATTAACCCCAATGGCTTAATCCTAGCTACACCCAATAACTGGTCTATTTATGAATATGTCCAGGTTCATTATTATAGAATATAAGGATAGAGGTTTAAAGAGATAACAATTCTTTTGACAAACAAGCACAGTCTTCTTAGGACTCAATCTCTACCAATTAATAAAAAAAAATATTCTCTCTCAAAACAAGGAACTACATTGAAACTTGATCCCTAGAGAATAGATCTTGGGTACGTAGTCAGCCATTATCTTGGTTTAGTTTCATCTCCCCCAACATCAAATTCCTCTGTTTATTAGTGTGTTCTTTACCATTGCCCTCGTTATGTTGAAGCAGGTTACTGCCGAAACATAATTTGAAGCAGGTTACTGCCGAAACAGGAGCTATGGTGAAGTTTCAGGTTTCGGGTAGAGCTTTGGACATTTTTGATTTAATGTACGAACTGAACTAGAGAGAGCAAGTTAATTCTTCAAGGCTAGAGTTTGGGATTAGATTGAAACAAACCTAGATCCTTGATTAACTATGGAATTTCTAATAACTACTCAGATTAGGAAGATGGAAGGTTGAGATACAATAGAAAACTATCGAATGAGCAAGATGCTTATAGGGATCATTCCGAGCAGAGATGGTCAATCATACTTCGGGTTAGAATGTCTATCTTTCTAGGTCTGATACCTGTTTAGGCTTGTAACAGTAGTTGAATCCATCTCTATAAAATGTTGGGCTTGGCACTGTAATTGTAGTTCTAGTGTTGTGCCTGTTGAGATTTTTGCCTAATGAGAGGCAACACATAGCATGTCTTTTAGGGTGCTAAGTATAGTCCCTAAACCCTTTGTATCTTTCTTTTATTCTTTTTAATATAAAATCCCTACATGCGTTCAAAAAAATAGAGACCACAGAGGTTGAAAATGTGGACAATGAATTGTCACCTCTTGAGCCATAGTTTCTGTTTTGTATATGAAATGGGGTTTTTCATCATCCCATGTAGGCATATGTACACTTCAGCATGTTTTCCATAAGAGTACTACTGTAGAACGTTTGTTATTGTTGTGATTTGATATCTTGGTAATCAAACCCTTAGTAGAGGATTTTTTTTTCTCCTCTAGTATTAATTTTTTTTGCCAAACCTCCAGTATTAATTCATGTACATGTGTCTATTTCATGAGACTAAGGGTACGGTGTAGCAGAAGGGCATGCAGAAAAGTTCTTACTTGCTACTTTTGTTGTGGGACGTGCCTTCTCTTCAATCTACTGATGAAGATTATACAGTTCTATGAGTTCTTTCAAATCATATTCTCTTAGAAGGGCCTTAAACATATGATAGCCTAGCCTTAGAGCATATCTCTTTTGGTCTTGAAAAGTACTTTGCTGCTTGCCTGAGTAAAAAAAGGAGATACCTTCTTAACTTTGACACCTTAACCATCTTGAAAATCAAGGAAAGAAAAAGAGTATAAACGTCCAGTCCAAAGTTGATTTTTCCTTATTTGTCTCCTACTTTTTCTTAATTAGCCAAAGAGTTTTACAAACATTGGAGACTCTGTGAAGGCCTAAAAAATAAAGCCTATATAGAGTACAGCTATAATACATACTAGCTTTTGAATCCATCGAACGAACGGGTGTCGTTATATTAAATTATTCTAAAAAATATTAGCAACTATGTAGAGCTATGAGATATGGAAATTATATTAATAACTCATTCAAATTTCTTGCACCACTCTCTATAAAAAGAAAGCACCAAACCTTGATAAAACCAATCGACTTATTTTTGTTGTTAGGTTTAATAATAGAAATTTGATTAAAATTTTGTGAGAATGTCCACTGTGGCGAAGATGATATTGAAGCTACTTGAATAGCAAGGCATTCCCAATCATAATAAAAAAATTATAATAAACACTACTTAAAATACAAAATTATACTTGTCGAGACATTATATTCTCCTTACATATAATACAACTATGTTTCGAGGTTAGTTCAATGCAATTGCATCAAGTTTCCGATTTTACGTTAATTATTCTTTGATGCTAGTTCAATGTAGTTGAATCTAGTTTCCGATTTCCTATTAATTATTCTTTGATGTTAATTTAATGTAGTTGTATCAAGCTTCTGATTTCCTGTTTCTTTGAGGTTAGTTAAGTGCAGTTGCACCAAGTTTACGATTTCTCGTTAGTTATTCATTAAGATTAATTCAGTGCAGTTGTATCTAGTTTTCAATGTTTCGTTAATTACTCTTTGAGATTAGTTCATTGCATTTGCATCCAGGTTCCAATTTCCCATTAATTACTCTTTGAGGTTAGTTCAATACATCTACACCCAGTTTTTGATTTTCTGTTAATTATTTTTCGAGGTTAGTTCGCATCTAGCTTCCAATTTCCAGTTATTTATGTTTTGAGGGTAGTTCGATGCAATTTCATCCGACTTCTGATTTCCAGTTAACTATTCTTCGAGGTTATTTCAATGCATTTGCATCTAGTTTTCAATTTTCCGTTAAATATTCATCAAGGATATTGCATCCAATTTCTGATTTCCCGACCTTTAGTTAATTTATGATTTTAGTTTAATGTAGTTGCATCCAGTTTCTAATTTTCCATTCATTATTCTTTGAGGTTAGTTCAATGCAGTTACATCCAATTTCCACTACAAGAAAAAAGGCTTTATATCACTGTTAAAAACTGTCACAAAAAGTCTTTTGTTTTTTTTTTTTCCCAAAACCGTGACGGAGTGAGAGTCATTTATTTTTTTCCCAAAACCATCACAAATAATTCTTCTGGATAAGCCTATATCCACCTCATAAAACCGTAACAAACACTTAAAAATAGTCACAAAAAAACATATCGTTTGTGACGGTTCTAACAAACCAGTAATGTAATCATCTTGTAACGGTCACAAAAAGGACAACTATTCATGACAGTTTGGTTAAAACCGTGATAAATATATATTTTGTTTAAAAAAAAATATCGAATACACGTGAAAACATACCTCACATGGAATTGGACCTGTAATAAGCCACTCTGAATATTATCCATTATATTTCAAGTAGCATTCATAAAGTGCTAATTCCATTGAATTATCGGCCAATTCCCTTGGATAACCAATATATATTTGTATATTCCAAAACATAATGAAGTAAATAACACATTCCCAATGTAATACATATAAATTAAATCAGCCAAATCTAATTGAAAAAAAGAACCTAATCTTGCCCAAGTCGATCACCCACGTGTATGTCTTAAGCCTTGTGGTTGTTCTGTATCTAGTTTTCATCTTGAGAATAGTTCATAATACATTATTGGATGAACTGAACAAAGTCTATTCGAACGTCACTCTAGTATCTCCTTGTAGGTGTAAACCATTTTACGGACAAGATTCTTTATCTTAAACATAATAAACCAATCGTATAAAATAATTGGAAAAGTTAGCAACCTATGGATAAGAATATAGCATCCCTTTAGTCACATGAATAAGAGCCATAAGTTCTATAGCCATGACATTCAGTACTTGGCTCATATATAACTAAATATATCAATTCAGAATATTCTTTAACAAATTGGATGTGAATACAATACCAGCAGAGTGTACCACCCCAGTTTTCATATTTTGACCTTTCAAGGAAACAAGAAACACCGAAGGCGACCACTTTGCTACTAGAATGCCTAGAAAGCAATATGCATTATTCGACGACCGACCTATGAAATAAGTTAAATCTAGAAAATAACCAATCAGATTTATACAGTTTGTGAATCATACCCAATGCAATGTATTACATCGATCAATCTAAAGAATAAGGGCATCACAGACCGCTAAACCAGATAATGATAATGACCCAATGATTCCTCGGATATATTAGCACCACGGATGAAAATTGGACGAAGCTGGGGTGAAGCCGATGATTGGATTAAAAGTGATGGACCTTCTCCACATGCCACTTTGGCATGTCACCTCTTCTTGGTAAGATGATCAACCTCGAACAATCTGCATTGGCATTTTTTCTTTGCCCTTCATGCGAAACTTTTACCATCCTTTTATCAGCTGCTCCACTTGGAATCTTTGTTCTCAATTCTCACATTAGCAAGAGCTCAATGTACTTATCTTGGGTGACAAAGGACTTGTTAATGGCCCCACATGTATATACTATAACTTACTAATGTACAATGAAGAAATCACCTTTTTTTGTGTGTGATCGGTAAGGTCGAAATCATGTTGGGCCTTTGCTAGAAAATTACATGCCGACAACAATAGAAGGAAGCTCGGGTTCTACATTTGGCATTCGTTCGGATCCTTCCTCCCTTATGCGGAACACAATAGCAATTCATAATGCCCAATTAATATTACAAGCAATACTAAGAAATTAACTAGTTCGTCATCGGTATTCATATCATTTTCAAGGGTGCCTTGGCATGTCAAAATGCCATTGATTGAAAATACAGAACAACTGTCATCAAATAGGAAGAAATAGTGTACCTCATACATGGCATCCATCAAAATATTCACTAGCAAGGATCTTAAGCCTCGGGCACCGATTCTTCGGCCATTGATTTTCTAGCAATTAGTCTCAAAGCAACCGATTGAAATGCAACTTGACCTATGGAGATAAGAAGGCAGGTAATTAACAGATACACCCTAGTTCCTTAGATTGATCAACGGCGCCATTTATACCCCGAAAGAAATTCAACGATATATATCTTGGTAGAATGAAAAGAAATGGGAAAAAGAATATACAATGGGTTTATCAAGTGACGGATCGATAAGGGAGAAGGGTGCAGATTAAGAACTTACATCATTTGTGCGAAACATCTTCCTATATTGTTTTCCAAGGGCATTTTTTGCCTATATGAGGACCTTCAAAATCAATGATTTCAACCGTCCGGGTTAATAAGGAGAAGTTTGATGCAGAATATGAATATAGGCGTGAATAATTATTTAATATAGAAGACAACGATAAAAATTAATTAGAAAGTAGCATTGGCATGTGCCACTTCGGATTGTGTGTGTAAGTATGCTAGTTTGAGCAAAAGTGATAGAAAATCACGACTAAAAGTTAAACTAGCCCAAAAGTGGGTTCTTACTTACGGTTTCCGATAAAGGCGATGTGATGGCAAAGCATTTGTCAAACCACCGGTCCTCATATTTGCACACACATGTATGCGGTGCTCCAAACCCAATTGGCGAATCTTGGCACCTGATTACAAGTGAAATACTTCATGTTAAGGAAAAACCTTATAGAAGAAATTCCAATTCGGGCGGTCAACATGACTAATATTTGAAGAAAACACAAAACTGAAGAATTACACCATTTATTATCGACTATGACACAAACCTGGAATATGTAGTGCTGAATATAATTGGATCAACTCGAGACCATACATTTGTTACCTAATCGAGAAGCTAGAACCCTAAAACTAAACCACATCCCTTAGATTTTCTGGTACCCCTTGATTAATCACCAGTCACGCCATCTCAAATCAAAATAAATATCAAAATGTGTTATTTGGAAAAGACTAGCTTAAGAATAACAAAAAAGTTTTCTTTTTCTGTTTTTCTCGGTGAAACATTGAATGAATAATACTATGAACAAGCCCCAATCACAGCAAGCGATAGAAAGAAGGGTGAATTGGAGGCAAGAAGCTATGGTGCATTGGCGTAGCTTATGGCTTTCTCTAAAAAATATTGTTAAGAAATTAAACCCTAGCAAAATTTGGAAAATTTTGATTTCTCCAAATTTTCGTTTTTCCCACTCAAACAAAGATGTGGTATCTTGCTAAATTAGAGTACAACGACCCGTGTGTTCCAATACAACAGATCGAGCGAGAGCTTACCTTGTCTCCACCCTTTGAGCTATATAAAAGAATCACCTTTTACTTGAAAACCAACCCTAAATCAATGAACGCCATTTTAAAGAACTGCCTTGCGGTTAAATCTAAGAACAATATGGAAGGGAGAGGGTATATATCTCTGGTCTTCAAAAAAGATGAGTATTTTCTTTTTTGAGAGATAGATCATGAAGGAAAACATTGTTAAGATGAGAGAAGGAGAAAGAGAAAAAAGAAAAAGAAAAAGGTTAATTGGGAGGTGGGCGGGGGGTGGGGCGCACAAAGCGAAGTGGGTGAAGGAGAAAGTTGGCTCATTTGGAAATTTAGAACTGTTTAGTATTTTTTTTTCTTGTGTTTAGTGTTGGGATTAATTTAGACAAGATTTTTTTTTCTTCTGGTGGCACGTAGCCACGTATGGGCTGGAAGTGTTTGTAGGAAGCGGGAGTCTGAATGTGGGCTCACTATGGTGTGTTTGTGCATCTAAGTAGTTATTTTTTAGTGGAGTTGTGGTGCAGACCGAAAACTAAATGAGATCATGAGATCATTTAAGATGGTGACATAAAGTGCGGAGTATGTAACTGTTTTGGGAGAATAGTCACAAATAATCTTCAATACACGAATTTTTTCCAAGAAAAAAGGATTTGTGACGGTTCTAGATCTGATAGTCACAAAAAAGCATTTCATAACAGTCACAAATGCCCTTTTTTACCATTTGTGACCGTTTCGAACAGAACAGTCACAAATAACATTTTAAAACAGTCACAAAAGCCCTTTTTTCTACTAGTGTTCCGATTTCCAGTTAATTGTTTTGAGGTTAGTTCAATAGATTTGCAGCAAGTTTTTGATTTCCCATTAATTATTTTTTGAGGTTTGTTCAATAATGCAGTTGCATCAAATTTATAATTTCTCATTAATTATTCAATGAGGTTAGTTCAGTGCAGTTGCATCCATTTTTTGATGTTTCGTTAATTAGTCTTTAGAAAAATTCATTGCATTTGCATCCAGTTTTTGGTTTCTCATTAATAACTCTTTGAGGTTAGTTCAATACATCTGCATTTAGTTTATGATTTCTAATTATTTATGCATTGGGGTTACTTAGATACAATTTCATTCGATTTCTGATTTTTCGTTAACTATTCTTTGAGGTTATTTCAATGCATTTGCATCTAATTTCTGATTTTCTGCCAATTATTCTATGAGGTTAGTTCAATGCAATTGCATTCAATTCGGTTTTTGATTTCCTATTAATTATTTTTTTATGTTAGTTCAATACATTATTTGCATCCAGTTTCCGATTCACCGTTAATTATTATTTGAGGTTTGTTTGATGCATTTTTGCATACCGTTTTCGATTTCCCATTAAATATTTTTCAAGGATTTGCATTCAATTTCTAATTTCCCGTTAGTTATTCTCTGACGTTAGTTTAATGCAGTTGCATCCAGTTTCCAATTTCTAGTTAATTACTTTTTGAGTTTAGTTTATTGCATTTGCATAAAGTTTCCGATTTCCTGTTAATAACTCTTTGAGCTCAGTTCAATGTATTTGAATCCAGTTTTCGATTTCCTTTTAATTATCCAATGTGGTGTGTAATACACTGAACCATCTGTAGTGTCCTTGCAAACATGACATAAAAATAAATTATGCTTGATTTACTATATGGGATCATCAAAGATTATCCAGTTCCCGATTTCTTGTTAATTATTCTTTAAATTACACCTGACTCACTATGTGGGATCTTCAAAGATTATCTATGAATGGATCCTGTCATATTAATTATTCTGAAAAATATATGCAACTATATATGCATAATTATTATATACAAATATTATATTGATCACTCATCCATTGATAAAACCCAACATACTCTCTATTAAAAAAAAATAACTCGCCATTGATAAACCCCTTCAACTTTATTTTGTTGTTTAATAATAGAAGTTTGATTAAAGTTTTGTGAGATTGTCTAATAAGACGAAATTTATATTGAAGCTACTTGAATAGCAAGGTGTTCCCAATCATACGAAAAAAGATAAGATAAATACCGATTTAAATACAAAACTATACTTATCGAGACATTCTCACAACATATAACACAACTATATTTTGGGGTTAATTCAATGCATTTGCATCCAGTTTCTGATTTTCTGTTATATATTTTTTGAGATTAGTTCAATGCAGTTGTATCCAGTTTCAGATTTCTTGTTAATTATTCTTTGCAATTAGTTCAATGCATTTGCATACAATTTTTTGTTAATTGTTCTTCGAGTCAGTTCAACACATTTGCATCCAATTTCTGATTTCCCATTAATCATTCTTTGATATTAGTTTAATACATTTGCATCCAGTTTATGATTTCTCGTTTATTATTCGATGAGGTTGCATTTGCATCTAGTTTTTGATTTCCCGTTAATTATTGTTTGAGATTAGTTCAATGAATTTGCATCTAGTTTCTGATTTTCCATTATTTATTTCTTGAGGTTAGTTCAATGTATTTGGATCCAATTTATTTTTTGGAATTAGTTCAGTGTAGTTGCATCCGGTTTCCGATTTCCTGTTAATTATTTTTTAACATTAGTTTCACGCATTTGCATCCTGTTTTCAATTTATAGTTAATTTGTTTTAGGTTAGTTATTCAATATAGTTGCATCTAGTTTCCGATTTTCCGTTAATTTAATCTTTGAGGGTTAGTTCAATGCATTTGCATCCAATTTCCAATTTCCCAACAATTATTTTTTTATGTTAGTTCGATGTATTTACATCCAAGTTTTGATTTCCCATTAATTATTCTTTGAGGTTAGTTTAATGCAGTTGTATCCATATTCCGATTGTCCATTAATTACTTTTTAAGATTAGTTTAATGTTTGCATGTGCATCCAATTTCCACTTTTCCGATAAATATTATTTGAGGTTAGTTCGATGCATTTACATTTAGTTTTCTACTTCCCATTAATTGTTCTTTGACATTAGTTTCATGCAGTATTATATATATATATACTAGGTATAACCCGTGCCTATGACACGGTTGGTTATTAGGCGCTAATTATATCGAATGGAGTTGCCTATTATGTTTTAAAGACATGTACACCTTGTGATCCCATGTGAAAAAGTGTCTTTTGACTTGCCATACTGGAATAAGAACTAACAACCAAAATTGACTTACTAAAAGCTCTCAATGGAAAGAAGTTACTCCAAAAAAAAAAAAAAAAAAACAAATTGAACCTAACATAATGTAATATTCTAATACGAATAATAGAACCTATATTTCTTTGAACATCTACATAAGAAATAATTCTTTTATGCCCGAGTTTAAATCCTAAATCTGCTTCTGCAAACTGATGACTTCTTTCCGAACAATTTTGAACCATAGATTCATTTTTTGTTTTGCAATTAGAAGCTTTTGTCTTTTTTCTACCAGTTCTTTATAGTTGTAATCTTCTACTTCAATTGCTCCTCCGGCAGTCACTTAACTTCTTCTACTTCAAACGTATACACATGACGCAAGAAGTCAATTGCTCCTCCGACAGCTGAATGTTCTAATGCTTCTTGTATTGTCAATGGTGTCCTTTCAAATTTGTATATCGGTGGTTTGTATTCCAAATGTTTCACTTCTATTATCGGAAGGTTTAGAGTAATAGCTGTTGTGTATTTCCCATCTTCCAATATACTAGTATATATTGCGGGGTCTTCAATTTTGAACTTCTTGATGAAGTATTGTAGCATCTCTTTGAATGGAATTGGTATTATATCATCATATACAAATGACTGCAAAAAGTCATAAGTTAACTGATGTCAATTAAACCAAAAAATTGTTTGAAAAAATAATAATTCAAAATTAAAAGTCTTAGGGGGTGTTTGGATCCTATTTATTTATTGCTAAAAAGTGTTTATTAGTGAAAAAACATTTTTTGAAAAAATAAATGTGTTTGGTTTCTATTTAAAAAAAAATAGTTTTTCATCCAAAAAACACTTTTTGGTCCCAAAAACTTGTTTTATGATAATTAGGTAAAACTTGTTTTTTAAGTTAAAAAACTATTTTTCTTTGAAGGAAACACTTTTGGAGCTAAAGGCAAATGAACTCCCCGGATGTTTTAGACTTTAGTGATTTATGCCACGATATGCCAAAATATATCGAGAAACATAGTGTGAAATCTGATTTGATAAAATAGCTTTTAAGAAAAGTCACAACCAAACATGTTTATTGAAAAACTGTTTTTAGAATAAATACTTTTTCATAAAAGTGTTTTTTAAGAAAAAATACTTTTTTGAAAAAATGAGAACCAAACACCCACTTATCTTTCTTCTATATCTGCTAATATGTAACTCACGTCTTCATTGTTTTCCATGATTTCCTTTATTGTCCTCTCTATAAAAGATTAACTACTTTTTCTGGCTTGATTATCATATTCGTCGACGTTGTTGACCTAAAATTAAAAAAATGAAATTGTCAATCAGCCGTAGTAATTTTAAAATAATAATAAGTAATGTTATAAAGGTCGGTCAAACTATTACCTCCTTCTTAGAACTACGAATATGTATCTCTAGTTCATTTGTTGGCTTCCCCCAGTGATTGCAACTTTCTTTTCGTGTATTTGTTCCCACTTTCATCAAAAGCCTTGCAATCCTAAAAGAATTTTTTTGTTATTACAAATCAAATGAAATTCGAGTTGATAAGACTTTTTTTTTTTTGAAGAAAAAACATTGTTAATGCTTGCCTTTGTTTGTTGTTTGTAGAGTTGAATGTTTTTTTTTTCTAGTATATCAATTCTTTCCTTTTGGATTTTGACCAATTCCCGATTTTCCTTCAGCTCGTGCCTTCGGCTGTATTTTCCTGCGAATGTTGATAGTGTAATTGAAATATTACATTGTACTTGAAATTTGAAACATTAATTGAATATATGGTTATAGTTAGGATTAACAATTATTTGCAAAACATTATTTGTACCGGAATTATTGAGAAAAATGAAGTGGAAGTGCAATAGAGTAGGAAAATTAGATCCTAGATCTAGTATAACTGAAACATAAGCTACATGTTTAGCAAAAAAAGAGGAAACCCAAAAAAAAACCTAAGCCTATTTCCGGGTTACATTTACTACTGATGGTTTATCTGGATCAAATTGTGTTTCGGTAAAGAATGTTTTTTCCATGGTTATTGTTTTTAAACAATCCTAAGATAAATAAATTCAGGAAATACAATGGAAAAGATAAAAGCAAATTGTATATTGGTTAAAGAATAATAATTAGCTTAAAAGAGATAAGTAACTTACAATTGAGGATGATAGTGCTAAGTTAGAAGATATCAAACTAACCTATACTGATGATGGAGAAGATAATGGCAGTGCAATAACGAATATATATAGCATAAGATAATTGTAACGCAAGTTGAAGTTCAAAAGTGGTATGTGAATTTGATTTGTGGGTATTTAGAGGAAAAATATGGATTTGTAACAGTTTTCTTCGTAACAGTCCAAAAAATTTGTCTTTTGGAGAAAATGAGAGAGTCTGAAATGGTTTTCTTCATAACAGTCCTCAAATCGTTCCCGACCAGTTAACTTTTTGAAAGATGGGAATAAAGGTTTAGAAGATGAAGGTCATCTACATTAAACTTTTTCAAAGTGTAGGTTTTCGGTTACAATTGTGAACATTCATTATGGGCTTTATTTGTGACCCAAACTTTTTGAACCGGGGAAAGAAATGAAGGGTCTTCAATATTCCCATTTTAGTTTTCTTTTTACTAAAAAAATGCCCAACGTACTTATTTGTTTCTTAAAATGGCGAGTCTTGGGAGTATATGTAGTTGTATTAATTAATTGTAATGCCTTAGACTTTGGTACTATTAGGTGATTCCACAGATCTTTATTCAAGTCTTTCCGCAAAGAGGTATGTGCATTTAGTTGGAATGCCTTAGTTTTTGCTAACGTTGGCTGATTCCATGGATATGTGTTTAAGTCATTACCCTATTATGACACTACTTGGTCAAGTACAAAGCCACACAATAGGTCTTCTACTATATAGGCCGGAGTACAACATTTATTTCTCGCGCCAAACTGATTTATATTTCGCATTCCAAATATACCTGAGTTTTTTATACTGAAGCAAATCGTTATTCATAATGTGTAACCCTTTTTGGCCATCAACCCAATTGTCATAAGCTTTATTAAAAGTTAGTAATTGTAATTACAACAAATTGATAAATTATATGACTTAAGTACTTAGTTCTCCAAAGATGTTACCACACAACTTTGTCAATTACAAATCCACACAACACGTCTTCTACTATATTGGAGTAACGACCAATTTAATTTGTTTTAGAAGAAATATGTCAGGTGATAGATCTGTGTTTTCGAAGTTGGAACGGCCAATGTTCGTGATGATCATAGCCTAACATTTATTCGTTGTGCCAAACTGGTTTATATTCCGCATTTCAAATTTGTGTAAGTTTTTAATACTGAAGCAAATCGTAATTCATAATGTGTTACCTTAGCTTTCTTCGTTATCTTGCTGATTGTCTTCATCTTTATTAAAAATTTGTAATTGAAATTACAACAAATGGATAAATTATACTACTTAGTTCTCCAAAGAGGTTAAAAAATGTCAAGAACTGTGGTTGACATCCTCATCTTCCGATGGGTCATATTGACTATCATATTCCTCATCACTTTGAGCATTCTCGATCTTTTTAGTTGTAAGACGCTCTTTTAGAACTTTATTTTCTTCAATGAGCTGCTGATAGCTTGCCTGCATAGCTTCATGTTCTTCAAGTAGTTTGTCAAAGGCAAATTCTATGCGTCGATAGCGCACAAATTACTTTGTTTTGTCCTTGTAGTTGAAGTTTTCTATTTCGCAGCCATAGTCTTTTTGTAAAAAAGTAATTGCTTTTGCAGCATTCTGTTCCGACTCTTTTTTGTCTTATGAACGTATTCTTATGAATATCTTCTTCTTTTTTATTCTGGAGATTTCAAGTTCTACCCATGCCTCATATAGATTGTCGTGTAGGGTGTATCTGTAGGAACTGTTGCGCATGTTGAAATATGTGAGCATGTGGTGGAGTAAGGTTTTGAAAGAAATGGTGTAAACTGACAAAACCAATTCCATGACATGCATATTAGTCAAATTTGTTAGTTGTGCTGTAGAATTGAAAAATACTACCAATGGGCAACAATGCAAGATAAACAATATGAACATTCATAACCAAAAGTAGAATGAATTAAAGTTGTTAGCGTATAATTGAAGAAGACAGAGGAAAAGGTTTAGGTTCACACTATTTTGAAGAAGTATCGTGGTATAAATTAAACTAAAGCATAGAGCACATCAATTTATTTTCATACCATTTGACCGCCTCCAAAACCTTGCATGGAATGCAAAACAGTCTGTGGTGCAATTTGCCTTGGAAAAGAATTGAATCCTTCTCATTGATGCCCATAATAAACATGGTACAATCTATACCTGGGTGTGAAACAATGACTTTCTTTGCACCCCTTTGAGCATAGACAACCCAGTACAATTACATCAGGCTTGTAGTACATCTTGTCTATTGTATGGTTATAATATGAATTTTATATTGCAATACCATTATTGGTTTGCCTAGTGTATGGTAAGACAAAATATTAGGCGAAGACAAAATATTGATGCACTTTTGTGTAGTGAAAGTTCAATTTAAGAGCATAAACTGATGTTTGTAATTTAACATATAATTAGAAAGTCAATTAAATGCATTGAAGATAGTATGATGTAAAAAAATGAAAAAAGAACAAAAAAGAAAGAACAGAGCAAAACAAAAATAGTACGCAAAAAGAAAGTTACAGGCGTATAGATAGGTTCAAGTACCTCAATTTCTTGGCAATGAAACTAAAGCATATGCAAATGAGAGTGATGAACCAAATCAAAGAATTGGTTTCAACTAAGTTTGCCTGAAAAAGTGAATAGACACTACAAAAATAAGATGTTTGTAAGGATTTCTAAAGTACAAAAACACATCAAACGTTATGTGGGATTTAGAAATGAAATAGTATGAAAATTGAATACGCAATAAAAAACAATCAGAGGGGATTTGGAAGAAATGTTAGCATAGAAATGAAGATAGAAATCCAGTAGATACTATTCCACACCAAAAAACAAATTTACAAAGCAATAGCCACGAATTCAAAAGCCTAAAATTAAGTCCCATACCTGACTTGCCATTTTGAGAGAGCGGGAGAGAGTAATAATTGTAAAACACACCACTATAGCAAAAAAACTCCGGTTGTTGTTATTTTTTTTTATATTGGAAATGGGTACATGAATTCCCAAAATATATACAATAAACTAATTTAGTTTTTCTATTACAGAACCATAAGTTATATTTCACATCAACAATAATAAGGGAATGGAAATTAAGGAAAAAGTAAAAGTTTATGAAAGAGAGAGAAGAGTGAATAAACCATGACTCACCTCTTTAAAAAACTTGAAGTTTAGGAGACGATCTGCAATACACTGAAATTCTTGAAGTACTCTTAGTAAGCAAAATGGTGCCAAACACGCAGTTATCTGGGGGATGGCTACACCAAGTAGCTTTGTTCAAAGTGTTGAGGCAAAAGGTTACCTACTCGAGGGTTTTATACTGGTAGAGTTGAGAGAACAAATCGGGAACGTTACTTAATCCTTTACTTTGTAACCGACTGCTTTTATTCTTATGAATTTATTGGGCAGAAAATTTGGACAAAGACGAAGGCTTGAAAAATGGTGTTATTATTATTATTTTTTAGTGAATGAAATTAATTTATTGTAGAGAATGGTGTTAATATACAAAGCCATTGCTAACTATTATGTTGATGGCGATGGTTATTGAGTAACAGTTCAGAAAGGGTGTTTAAGGGAGAGGAAGAAAGGGCTACGCGTTAAGCCCACGTCGGAACCCATTAGGAGAAATTTAGATTTTTTTTTTGATAATGGAAATTTAGATATTAAATGAAGGGGGATCACACCTGCCCCTGACATTAATTCACACGTTAAAAATTACTCAAATTACTCAAAGATGTTTCAAAACATTCCAAAGCGTACATCTATTCCCCCTCTAACGTAGATCCCTACGAAAGGCCACTTTAATATTGCCCTATAATTGTAAGGCAATATATAGATGTTTCAGACAGTTTTGTAACGTCTAAAAACTTGTGGCCTTTTAGGTATCTTACAAATATGGTGCGGCTATTCTTGTATATCCTGAGAATATGAATTTGGTTTGGAACCGCTATATTTTTTAGGCATTCTTTCGAATCCCATGTAATTATAAAAGGAAACACTATGATACAGTCTTAACAGAAAATGTTAAGTATGGAAATGCTTACTACATAGATTTGGAATTGCTGACAGTGATGGCTCCGCTTACCACCACAGAGAGATGAACCCTTTAAAACAGTCATCCATGATGCTTAACAGAGGTGGAAGTTGTGATGAGACCAGTTGCTTGATCATGTTGTCCTTGAAGTGATTTGGCTGGGTTAAAACATTAAGGGATGTCTTGCGAGCATGTGTACACATTTTATATTTTCAGTGCTCTAACACGTTCGTTGATGCTGATTAATATATATATTCTCAGTAATGGATAACACTTGTGATTACGGGTTATACCTTTATTAAACATATTGAGATTGAAATTTAACTAACTTTAGTCAATACATAAAAATGGCAATCAACATACATTAACATATATAATGGGGATAATATATTTTTTTGTTTTAACCTTTATTAATCTCTTAGTAATATTAGAAATTTTAAAAGTCAGTTAATCAATGCTCTCCATGCACTGTGAATTGTTAAGAAAACCACACACACATTCTGGTTCTATCGAGACATTTGTTCTATTGGTATTTCCAATCTTGACAGTAAGCTATAGATGTGCTTCGCTATTGTAGTCGTACAATGTTAAGGCTGCATGATTACCCGAGGAGCCCATGGCAGGTGTTGCTTCGTGCTTAGCAAGAACTTTTTTGTTTGATTCTCCGGGTACTTTGCAA
The DNA here is from genome assembly GCF_015680905.1 of Coptis chinensis. Taxonomy (NCBI): domain Eukaryota; kingdom Viridiplantae; phylum Streptophyta; class Magnoliopsida; order Ranunculales; family Ranunculaceae; genus Coptis; species Coptis chinensis. The sequence goes on from NC_141456.1 coordinate 48,021,026, forward strand.
AGATCATCCATTCTTAAAATAGAGCATTATGTGCCAATTAGAGGAGAGAGTGCATTATTTAACTAAAGATATTTGGTGTAAAGAAATAATGGAATGTAATAAACTTGATTGTAATGTGAGTGAAATGTTTGGTTTTCTATTGGATTATTGGATGCTTGTTACTGTAATCGTTTAATGCTAAATAATTTGTTGTTGTTTTAGTTTCCATGTATTCATAATTAAAATATTTGCTCACCCCATTTGTATCAATTACAGTTGTGTCAACGGGATTGAAGGGTGTATTTCCCCTAAATTTGGTTAGTAGAAGGATTATGTGTGTAAAGAAAAATAATCTATATAGTAAGTTACCTAGACTTGAAGATTTTGTGGGTTACTATTTTTGCTTTATAAATGTTCACTCCATAATTTACATTAATTATTTCCTTATGGGAGTGAATGGTGTATCTCCATAAAATGTTAATGGTAAGTTGTTATGCTCAAATATAGAATGGACTACTTGTACACGAAGCAGAGGCTATTATTTTTGTGAGTTAATTTTTTTTTCCCATTTTTTTATTATATGACTGGGATGAATACATGCTATTTTAGGTTGGCATAATATGCAGATGGACTCATTTCAAATTGGAATTTGCCTATTTGTAAATATACACTGAAGTTGGTTCACTGTAGGTTGTGTCTGGGTAACCCCTTCTCACAGGGCGTCTTCATGGGGCAGTCGGATACCAAACTGCTCTGTTATAGTAGGGCATGCACTTGAAGACCAAAGCAACTGACTTCTTGAAAGCGGTAAAATATTATAAATGGAAATGGTATTTTTTTAACCCCAAATAAGTCGCAAAGCTTAAAAGTATAAAAACAGTGAACTACATAGACTTCCTTTCAAAGTGAATCACATTAATATGAGACAATCTAATTGAATGTCACGTTTGCTGCTCGTCGTGCACGTTGTATTCAGGAGTACCATTGGTTGCTTATAGGTCCATGAAACCCAGCAGAGGGGACTTTTGATTTCTAGTGTTACACAATGTGCTGCACGGCGAATGCAACTTCTCATATTAGACTGGCAAGAAACATAAAAGACAACAGTAAGGAAAATAGGACTTGAGCCACTAATAATCATTGCATCTTGCAAACAATATTCTTGCACCTAACTGCAGAAGCCTCTTAAATCGAGCAAATCATGACACCAGTTTTACAGCCATAGGATCATATATTACATTATAAGATGAAACACTTTTATCTATGAAATCAGGATAATAAACAGGTTCAACACCAAAAGACTCATTTGGCTCATTTACTACCACCATCTCCAAAGAGGTAACCAAGGGAAGATCCCCCACCAAGAGTAGCATGTACCTTTGTTGAAGGTCGGTCCTACATTATGAAAAAAACATCACTAAGTTGTGCAACCAAATAAGTAAATATCGCGAATACACAATCAACTCAAACGCAGCAAATTTAAGATAAGCAGGAGCGATTTTAAGAGTATAACACGTTTTGTGCGTTATCCAGATATTTTTCTTTTTTTTTTCTTATTGGATAAGTTATCTTCATTGAGTACATTTTCTATTAGTTATCTTCAAACAGGCAGGTATTGCATGTTTGTTCAATGATACAGTACATTTTTGTCCCATACTTAACTATCTCAAGTCCACATGCTACCTTGCAATTGATTTTCTAGAAGAATAGATCTTGTTGCACACCATCCACTCACTAATAACTCAATCTATTCTATCTAAATAAAACAATGAGTTCTTCCTTTAAGAAACCAAAGAGACAGACTAATGAACATACTAAATTATAGATATAATAAATGCATTGTCCACCAGACATGGATATAATAAGAATGATACTGAAAGCATGAGATGAAGAGCATACCGTGATAAAATTGCCAGTGTTCTGGCCATCAGCTCAGAAATAATTATTTGCTTGGCTCCCTTGAATGCCTGCTAGAATCTGCTTAGCATTATCCACAGGTGGCAAAGCAGACTTCTTAGGAACAACAAGTTTTGCAGTTACAGGTACTGGTGCCTCACTCTGAGGAAGTGGAGTTGAGGGTTTTGGGGGTGGAGCCTCACCACTCCCAAACAAATAACCCAAAGAACTTTGTCCCCCTCCACTGCTCACTCCACGACCCATTTTCCTCTAACAATAAATCTACAAACTTTTTTCCCTATATTAACAGATCCAAAAATCAATATTAACATATCTAACAAAAATTAAATTAAATTAACTCAAACATTGTAATGCGGATCTAATCCAAGGAAATGCTAAGAACAAAGATCTAGTGTTTGTGTACCTTGATTCGTGTTGGATCTTAAATGAGAGAAGAAAAGAGATTCCCTCTGGAGCAAAACTGAGAAAGAAACAGTGACCATGTATACTTCCCTCTAGAGAATTAGGATCCTGGTTAGGAAATGATAAGCACGTAAATGCTATATATTTACGCTCAATTTTATATTAGTTAGTTCGTTTAATTTATTCATTTGATTCAGTTAGTATATTTTTGGTGATTTTACAGGAATCGGACTTAACATGATTAAAAGTGTGGAAACTGTCGAGATTCGGGATGTCAGTGCATTAGTTCCCCTGGTTTGGTTGGCCTGGTAGGGTTGTGTAGTTCAGTGGAGGTGCCCGAAACAGTATTGGTGAACTACTGGGTTATTATTTACCTTTAGTTGGGCTTGTGAATATTGGGATAAGGAAAGAAAAGAGGATATAAAAGAATAACAGGAAGTAGAATGCACCAATGAAAAATATGGAATTGTTTGTGGTCTTGCAAGAAATTAATGTGATGGTTTGGGAGAATGTGGAAACTGGTGAGCTAGTTAGAACTTAGAAGTTTATTAGTAGGCACGTGACTATCAAAGTGAGGAATGGATCTGTTTGTCGAAATATGGGCCAAAGTTAAGTTTAGGCCCATTAGTTAAAAACCGGGCCATGTGTACCTACCATTTCTTAGCACCTAAATAGACCAGCCCATATACACTTTAAAGCCCGCAACCTACCAGGCCATTAGTTTCTTACGCCTTGCTATTTACCTAGCTATTTGGAGCACTGGATCACCAACTCTTTCTCATTTCTCTGTTCTTATAATTCCCTTACAAAAATTAGTCCACACCATATCTAATCTACCACTATTTTAGTAAAGCCGCACCATCTGATCACCCATGGGCTTAAACCCTTTTTTCTAATTCTCTTTTTTGGGAGAAAAACAGTATCCAATTCCTAAAAGACGTGAGCAGGTCGATCTTTGGGTTTGCAATTCAATTTCGAATCGCTCGCATATGTTCCACCGAACTCCAAACTTTCTAATTAGAATCAAACTCTTGGGGTGAATCCAATATATAAACAGCGGAGACAGAGAGTTTGGGAGCTCTCCAAAACACAGAAGAACAGAGAGCCAAAGAGCGAGAAGAAAGAAGGCCATGGAAGCCGAAGTTGATCAAACACTTTACCTTACAGACACACAAGGAAGCCAGAGTCGATCAAACACATCTGCCACTTACTATCACACTAACCTATTCCTAATTGAGCTAGAGGTCTTTATTAGGTGTTGCGAGGATTAGGAGATGGTTTAAGAAGGAAGGAAATGGATATTCAAAAATGACAAGTCTGAGATAATAAAGTCTTCATATTATGTAACTAGAGAAAACCTTGTTCTTTACTTTCGCTTCTCCACTTTGTTTCCATCCTTAGCCATATATTTTTTTTCTTTTTCTTTGGCTTTTGACTCCTTTGATTCTATTTTTGGAGTTCTAACTCTTTATTTTCTTTTATTTATTTATTATTATTTTTTATTTGGATGGAAACTTTCTTTTCTTATTTGAAGCGACTAATCAAATTCTTGATTTCAAAGGTTTTTATCTTTTCTATTCTCAGACTCATTCAAAGAATGGGTAGGCTGATTTTTATTTTTATTTTTAGGGTTAACTAGTATTACACCCCCCCCCCCCCCACTAGATGGGAAATTAGGGTCTCCCCTAAATACACAAAAAAAAAGTCAAAGTGGGTTGACCAAATTTTTTTTGTGTGTATTTAGGGGGGAGACCCTAATTTCCCATCTAGTGGGGGAATCCTAATTGGCTCATCTAGTGGGGGTAATACTAGTTCACCCTTATTTTTATTTTGTTTTGTAAAAGGTTAAAGGATTTGCGGTTTATGAAAGCCTAAAGAAAGGCTCAGAGGGGCGACTAGCGGAAAATAATTTCATAAAGTTTGAATTTCTGGCTATATCGATCCAAGAGGGCATAAATTCTCGCTTAGGATCTGGTATAGTGATCAAGCAAGTGGACGTGTGATTTCTCTATCCGGATTTTACTTCTCTATCGTGTCATTTCTTAAATGTTTCACTCATATAAGGCTTTAAGCTATATTTTCACAAGATTTGTAGCATAAGTACTCTAGCCTAGATTTCAGAAACTTACTGCCAAACAATCATAGATGTTCATGCTATATATTCATAGAAAGATGCAAAGATTATTATCTACATATTAACCTAAATTTCTAAAAACTATTCTAATGCAAAAGCTATGTGAGACTTCTAGGTTATTAAGAGCATAGAGAAAGAAAACAATACCAATATTCCTAAGTGTATAGCATAAACTTTTTATTTATATTTTTGAATTTTTGAAATTTTTAAAATTTTAACTAGAAAACAAGTGCATATTGTACATATCTATATCCTAGTAGATGCCTTAATTACACGTGTTTCTATGCCACCCCCAAACAAGAATCATGCTTTGTCCTCAAAGTATTGAAATAAAAAGGGTAGAAAAATACCATAGAAACGCGTAAAATTTTGGAGCATCTGCAAAATAAGGTTAAACATACTAATATAGAAAATAAAAAACTGACGCAACTCTATAGGAGTTCCACCCGTTATGGGATTAACAAGAATTAAATTGCTTGGGACATAAGCAGACACTAACTGAAATAAAAAACTTACCTTATCTCCAGTGTTTAAGCGTCATCCTCATCCTCTTCAAAGAAATGAGATTCCTTCACGTCCTGCCATGCCATAATAATTTGCCAGGCTTCACGCCATTTATCATCTACAATCGCTAACATGTTTAGCGCCACTTGGTCGGATGGGGTGTAGGGGCAACCCAAGGAGGTTGCACCTGCCATCCCAGCCAAGTCATAGCACGGAAAGATCGAATAATACAATTGGTGGGTCTCACAATGTCGACCCTAACCCAATCCGTGAAATGGGCACAAAAAATAGGGAAGAAACATAGCATAATATGGCAAACTAAAACAGGCATAAGAAGGTACTTATGCCTCATACTCTGGGCTCGTGCAAAACTAGACATTAATGTCTTGGGAAGGTCATATACCAGGCGTCCCTCAGCTAGAGCAAGGAAAACATCGCAAGTGGCGTCATTCGCAGAAGAAAAACGCCACTCCCCTAATATGTTTAGCATCATAAAGAATATGACCGTGCCTCCATTAAGGGACAAGCTACCAAGGGTTACGTTATATGTCCCTTGGTCCTCTACACGGAAAATGCCGACCCCATAATTCTCATGGAAAAGCTCATAGTTGTAGGCAGAGAAATTATCAACTATGTAGCCCCATGGGTCTTGAATCTCAGCAGGCATAGGAAGCTCAACAACAAAAACCAACAAGAACTTGGTTATTTCCATTGTTTCATCATCAATGTTGATGGAGAACACGTGTTCTCCATCCATCCGATAAAAGAATTTACAATGGTCATAAAAATACGAGGTAAGTGCAGGAGAGTAAAGTTCATCAGAACTTACCATTAAAGATTGTCATCCTGCTTGTATGATTACTTCGCGAAACCACGCACCATATGTGTCACTTTGAACAAGTCTTCAAAAGACTGTTCTAGTATGATGTGAGGGGAGTTCATCATAAAACTACTCTCTAGAATAGCTGTAAACGATCCTGGAACAACCCACAAAAATTCGGAATTTTTCGTGCCTACGGATGTCAGAGCGCGGGGGGCGCTCAAACTATGCCTTGTATGGGCATGGGGTGCGCTCTGGTTATGTTTGAGTTCTAGGCACTTAGGCACAGGCCGCGCTCACTTTTTGCCTGGGATGGGTGTAGGGTGCGCTCAGGTCTGAATGGACTAACAGGCGGTTCAAGCGCAGGGTGCGCTCACTGTGGCGTAGGGCGCGCTCCGTATAGCTGGAGTGCTGAAATGAAGAATAAAATAGGAAAAATTAGGAGTGAAAGGTGAGAGATGAAAGTGAGATGTAGTGTGGGTTGTGAGTTGTGAGTGTAGAATGAAGGAAGTTTATATAGGGTTTTAGTTTCTAAAACGAATCGACAAGTTGCCAAAAAGGTTTAAGGCAGTTGCCGGAAACAAAATATTTTCAAAACCTAAAATGAGAACAACCCATATTCATTATTCTAAAACAAACCTAATATCTTTTAGATTGAATTTAGAATAGTAACTTCCTAACTCATTGAAATTTCATCCTATCATAATATCTAATCATAGGCATGCCAATATCGACAACATTCCCAACAATCATCGCAAAATTACTTCTAAAATTTGTGGATCATATAAAAATCATGCTAGAAGAATAATACCACCACCAAACAATTTGGGAAGGTGGGATTAACACAAAAATCAATGCATAATTTGAAAAGAACCAAATTAAATTAAAATCAAAATTCAAATACAATTAACTACCAACTTCAAATTTAACTATTGAATTCAAAATTAACATCCGAACTAATAAAAATAATAAAAACAATAAAAACAACATCAATCAATAAATTCCCTAAACCACCCGTTACTGTTTGAAGATGGAACATGAGATGAAGATGGGTCCTGAGTTCCCGATGGGCCCGAGACATCCGTCCTTCGGCAACGACGCTCGTGCCTCACAGACGCCTCCTCAGAAGAAGAACCCTCGTGGGGTAGGAAGCGTTCAAGCATTGCTTCTCAGAACTTGCGTTGTGCTTCCATCTCTGCCTTTATCTCTTCCCAACACTCATCCTCGCGCTGGGCACAAGTCTCATAGATATGATGTATGGTAGCCTGCCGAGTTCGGAGATCTTCACAAATTGTATTAAGAGAACGCATGCCACGATGAAACACTGACATGCGTTCTGCAATAGTTTTTCCAACTCCTCTAATCATATCTAATATAAAATCGAGGATGCAGAATTTATACCTCTTATTTTGCAATATCCAGAGAATGTGCAGACAGTTCAGACCGATGTCGCTGAACTTCTCTTTCCCGATGATGTTCTTACCAACCCACTGAGCTACAGCCACCTGGTTAGTTCTCAATGACCGCTGTCGGACGCAATGTGAGGTCGCATTATACTCTCCCTCCAACACATTGTCTGTCATCAATGCCAGAACTCCAACATACTGGGATTCCTGCAAGGTGGCGTCGAGATAGGGTTGTGGTGTACCGCCTAGAATATAAGCTAACACATCTCTACAAACTTCTCTCCTCGTCCTATTTACCTTCACAAAAAATTTCTGACCCTCCAACTCCAGCTTCTTGTAGAATTGTTGGACCAAATCGTCGTGATAAAAGTCGTTCTTTGAATACCACAACCCTTTCCATCGCCGATGAATCATCTCGTCACTGTAAAACGGCGTGAAGCGGTCGGCAGTAAAAGCTTGTTCCGGCAAAATTCTCCGTCTTTGAGCCATTGACGGTTGCAGACGATTTATGGAATAAAGACAATGTAGGGAAAGAGTTTGAAACCAAACTAACTAAAAGTAATTGGAGGTGGCGCAGTGGGGGCGGTGGTGGATCAAAATTGTTTGGATTTTGTTATGTTTTGGTGGTGCAAAAGGTTGGAAATGGTGGTGGGGATGTTATGGAGGAGTTTTAGAGTGGGTTAAACTTTTGGCTTGGTGGTATGTAGGTGTTTTTTTTTTTTTTTGGTTAGGGTTTAAAGTCGTTAATGGTGGAAGTGAAAACAAAACTCGCGGTATGTTTTTTTTTATTTGAGGAAGGGGATGCACGTGCGTGAGGTATTTGGGCCCAAGCCCAATTCGATTCCCGAAATTTTCTGATTTTTTCGCACAACTTCAAACTAAAATTCCCGATTCGTTACCAGTCCGATTTTTATGAATGAGATATGGAAACGATCAGGAGAGAATTTCCAATCCAATGATCCATAAAATACTCTATTCTAACCATGGGTGACATATAAGAAGATAGAAAATCCCTCAAAGTGTGTGCGTGATGTAAGTTATGCGAACAAATGAAATCTAAATTCATAGATAATGTCAACCCAAATCAAAATACAATTAAATGGCATAAGCAACAAAATGGAAAGTTGAGCAATCACGGATGGAAAGACCAACACCCTACCCCCCAAACAAATTTTAGACAGCAAAGTTTAGAAAATTTGTTTTAAACGTGGGTCTTTTAAAGTTAGATTCCCAAGACTTCCTAGATTACTATTTATATGGTTTTAATATATTTTTTATTTTTTATGAATAAGATTTAATAAAAGAAAAACTAAAAGCGATAAAGACATAAAACACACCATAGAGGAACATGACTCAAAAACCGAGAAAACATGCAAGAGTGGAAAACGTGAATTATGTTAAACGTGGACTTAGGATCCGGTACTTGCAGCCACACACTCCACAGGAAGGGCCCAGTTACCTGAATAGTGCACTTATCAATATATGGAAGTGAAAGGAAGTACACCAAACAACAAAATGAGTCTTTTATAGTCAGATACTCAAGACTATATTTAAAACATATGTATATAATGAACATGCAGTTTACCATATATCAACAACCAAAATAGTTATGGATCGTTCCATAAATAATTACCATGGAATGCATCCCCAAACAGAATTAAGCACCAAGATTTTCTACGACGCAACTTAGTGAAATGAAAGCGAAGTCTGATAGATCTAGAACGTAGCCGAGCATGCACATTCTTTTTCATCTTCGAATGAGAGGGTGTCCAAGTGAATGATCATGAGAAAATAGATGTTTATGGAATATATGTTGGATATGGATAAGTTTTAGAAGGAAAGAATGGAAAAAATGAGAATGTGGGTTTAGGACAAAACTCATTTATGGTGTAGGTATGAACTGTCTCAATTCTAAAAATGAAGGTATCACGTGCCTTTTCCTTGGGAATTATTTTAGTATTAGGAGGATTTAGAAAATCATTAAGCACAGAAGAAGCAAGAGGGTCAAGTGCAAACTCCAGGTTCCTTTGAAAAGGTGGAAGGTGGGAAATATTGTTGATGGAAAATGAATGAGTGTCAGCTAGAGCTCTCAGGTCTAGATCATCAGAAGCCTTGAGATATGCAAGATAGTCCTCAATAGATGGCTCAAAAGAATCACTGGGATAGAGGGTGAAAAATTCGTCTTCCCTCATAACGTCAAGGGATGAAGGGATGTTGGCAGGGTGGGACTCGCGAGGTGGCAAAGAAGAGTTGCAAAAGAGACAAAGGAAATCTTCCTCGACTTTCAGGGAGTTCTCGTCAAAGTTGGAACTTCTAAAGGAAAGGAATTTGTGCATCTGATCATCCAGAAATGTGGTTTTGAAATAATCTTGAGCCAAACTCTCGATCATGCTAACTTCTCCATCGATAGTTGTATCTGGGAATTGTTTCGTCGTTTTAAAAACATTTACTTCAACAGAAAGATGGCCAAAAGACATGGACATCTAACCATCGCGGCAGTTTATGAGCGCGTTGGCAGTAGCCAATAATGGACGCCCTAAAATGATCGAAACAGGGTTGTTAGCGACTTTTGTATCGAGAATAACAAAATCCGCAGGATAGTAGAAATTCTTAACTTTAACAAACACGTTTTCAACCACACCCTTAGGATACTTAATAGACCGATCCGCTAATTGCAACGTCATTTTAGTAGGTTGCATCTTTTGTAGACCTATTTGTTTGTATAGATAATACGGGAGTAAGTTAACACTTGTTCCCAAGTCTAATAAAGCGGTCGTTGTGTGGGAATCTCCTAAGGTGCATTGTACAGTAGGACGACCAGGGTTTTTGTACTTAACGATTCCATTATGTTCGATTAAAGTTGGAAACTGTTCAGTTAAAAGGTGTCTTTAGGAATATTTGTCTTACACCTAGTAGTGTACAACTCTTTGAGAAACTTAGCGTGGTGAGGTAACTTTTTAATTGCTTCGAGAAAGGGAAGGTTTATTGTTAGATTTTTGAAAACTTCCCTAATCTCATCGTAATTTGTATCCTTGTTCAACATAGCTATTCTCTGGGAAAACGGTGGTTTCTCTCTATATTTAGCGTATGGATCAACTGGATGTCTAACCTTGGCTTTCTGTTTCTTAGGTTGTGGTTTAACTGGTACCTCTACAAGGGTAGGATCTTCAGTTTCTACGTCGGTATCTAGTATAATATCTGGTGTAGGGACCACTCACTGCCAAAAAAAAGAGTTTACCCGACAAACGCTATAAAGAATAGCCGACAGTTTCTGTCTGTGGGAAGTTACCTACATATTTCGTCTGTCGGGTAAAATTTGAAGGTCTATCGGGTAAACTCTCTAAGTATTCTATGGGTTTTAGATGTGGCCGATGGTGTTACGAGAGTTACTAACCCTCGGATAGGGCGACGGTTTTCACTAGTTGGTAAGTTCCGACAGATTTAATAAATTTCCTAACTGTTGTTTAATATTTTGCAATATTTGCTAGCCGCGGGGTATCTTCCAACCAATTTCAACTGTCGTCATACCTTTCCCAAATTATCAGGCGACAAACAAATTTCGTTCCCATTAAATTTATTTGGAAAAATAAAATAAGAATAAGAAAAAGAAAACCTAAAATCTAATTTCCTCTCTCCCTCACAGTTGCTACCGCTTCAACTCTCCTTCCCACTCCAAAAAGGTAACGTGCACTCTCTCTTTCTCTCTCTCTCTCTCATTCTCACACTCTCTCTCAAATAAAATTTTAATTTCGTTTGTTTCGGTGATTTTTTAGGTTGTTTCATTAAGTTTAAATCTTTAGAGTTGAAAATGATGGAACTTAGCACGCGTTAGGGTAAGGCTGAATATAGTTTTTGTTGGTGATTATAGTTTAACAAAATTATTTTCTAATAAATATGAATTTTTTTGTAGTTGATTTCAACTACCACTGTTCAGACCAGAGACGGTGTTGATATTCTTGAGCACTTTCATATCCCTATTGGTACTTATAAAATCACTTATTAGTTTTATATAAGAGATTGATATTAGTGGAGAGAAGTTAAAAGGCGTATGAAACACGGATTGTTAACAGCTGATATGATTGACCCATTTTTACTATTTGCTAAAAGTGGGGGATTAAGTATTGCATGTATAAGGATTCAGAAAGAGTTATTGGTAACACATTTGGCATGTGTATTCTAGGTACAACAACTCTAGCAATCTATATGTATATAGTTCACTACTTCGTATTAACTTATGCCTCTTAATATGATTGTAGGATTTTGAGGCACTAACACCAAATCTCCTTGCAAGAACAATTGAGACAGTGGAAGGTGGTGGATTAATTATATTGCTACTTCATTCCCTCACTTCACTCACCAGTCTTTATACAATGGCCATGGTCTGTTTTCTGCAATAACTTGTCTTTCTACTGTTGCTTGTTAACAATAACTGGGCCTGACTGCCTATAAAGAGGAAAGAATTAGTACAAGTGTAAATAAAAATGTGGATTACTTTTCCTACTTAGAGGTGTTGATGTTTTCAAATATTACAACTTCACAGATATTAGTAATGAAAGCAAAGCCAAGACAAATAGACAACTTATTTTTTGATCTAATCTTATTTCTCTTATGAAGAAACTCACACTGCATTCTGAATAAAAACTTATTTTTTAAAACTTTATATAGTTGACCTTCGACTGCTATTTCTATAATGTCTTTTATGTTGCTACTAGGATTCATGATATTTCTTATGAATTAATCACTTGTTTTGAGAATGCTCCTTTTGTCATTTGTCCTCGTTATCAAAGTACTGCCACAGAGTACTTTGTTCTTGAATAAGAAATGTTGTTGCTTTCGAAAGGCACAAACTTGGTGCTGTGTAACAATATTATAAGTGCAAACTCATTTCTTTCAGGATGTTCATGAGAGGTTTCGAACAGAATCCCACTCTGAGGTAACTGGACGCTTTAATGAACGCTTCTTATTATCTGTTGCATCTTGCAAGGCATGTCTTATAATGGACGATGAGCTAAATGTAATCTTTCATGGAAAAGAAACAGGAGACCAGCTAAATGGTTTATCGATTTTGTCACATAATAGGATGAGCAAAACAGGAATAGTTAGGAAGGTATGGTTTCACACTTTCACCACTATTATCTTTTCAGATATGCTTTGTTTGGTACAAATAATGTATTTGCTGTACTTGTAAGAAACGTTTTGATTTGATAATTCCATTCATGCGTCTCTGCTAGCTTGTGGCAGCATACAATATCTTGTATTCTATTTCATGCACTAATTTATGCATCTCAGAAGTATAGGACCTAATTAACACTAGTTACATAGTGAGTTTAATCTACTTAATTGCATTATTCTACTTAGAACGTAAGATTAATAACATCAAATTATCAATGCCTCAATTTTTTCATGTTCTGCACCATTTCTTTAGGGGTATATGTATGCGTCTCAACTTTTTTATTCTTTATGGTGATGAATGTGTACAAAGTCCAATTTTCTAGGCTAGTGAAAGTTTGGTAGTCGGCTTCTGACTATGAGGAAAAATTTATAGTTGTCGGACCTTACGAAATCTATACAAGGAAAATGCCCTGTCATCTCCAACAAATCAGTTCATTTTGGAAGTTTGTAGTTTGTGATTTTGTCGCATCATTTGTTGTGTGCAGCTTATTGCCCATCACAGTGACTAAATCTCTCTTAATTAATAATCATGTTTCTTTTGGTTAAGCTGGGATTCCGAATGTGAGGTGGTTTGGCGTTGAAGGAGATTACAGTGTTCTTGTGATGGATTTGCTTGGACCTAGTCTTGAAGATTTATTTAACTTCTGCAGTGGAAAAATTTCTTTAAAGACTGTTCTTAGGCTGGCAGATCAAATGGTAGGTGCAATATCTCGTTTGGTCTCTGTTATTCTATATTAATGGTATACAAGATTTCTCATGTACATATGTTCCCAATTCTTTCATCAGATTAACCGAGTTGAGTTTGTTCATACTAAATCTTTTCTACATCGAGATATCAAGCCAGACAATTTCCTCATGGGCTTAGGGAGGCGAACGAATCAGGTATGTTTTACCTTTTCATTGATAATTTTTCTTTTTTCTTCCAAGTGATTCCTTGTATGTGATGTAATGTGCTTTTTCTCTTTAAAACCTGCTCTACTATATCTGTTGAGATTTTAGTAGAAAAGGAGTTGAAAGCTGATTCTATGTCGTGGTGTAGGTTTCGATAGTCAATTAGCACTCGACATATTTCATTTACGTCATCTAGTGTGTTGGATATGTAACGAAATTTAGATAAGGTGCATGGAGAAGAAATGGATGGGAGTACTGGTTGAAGAATGTGAGCTAGTTTAGTACTATGTAAAGACTCAACAAAAGCTCATTACATGGAAGGAGAAGAAGCATAAGAAAATGACCCAGAAAGCAACTCTCTGCAGTAGCCATTTCTTAAAAAAAAATAGAACACTATCCTCCAACCCACTAGCCATGGTTGGGTCTAAGGTCTCTCATATGGAGAGCTTGGACTATGAGCATGGTCATCTTATTCCATAAATAAATACTAATATTCCTTCTTGTAATACTATCATGCTCAAATGATTCTTTTTTCTAATGTCCTTCTTGATGCAGGATCAATGAGAATGATCTCTTCAAACATGATTGGAGGAGTCGATCAAGAAATGGCTTTCCCTATTTTCTTAAAATGGACATTGGCTTTCCTTATTGGCCTGCTAGCTGGGGTTATTGCCACCCTTATCAACCTTTCAATAGAGAACATTGCTGGATTCAAGCTTCTCGCAGTGGCTCATTTTGTTGAGGAGAAAAGGTGTGCATGCTTTCTGCAGGATCAATATTATACTATTATCAAACCTTTTTAGTAGGGTGTCAACAACTTCATTTTCTTGGTCTTTTTTGTCCTTACAAAAATTTGAAATGTACATTCTGATGGTTGCTGCAGGTATCTCATGGGTTTCATATATTTCACCGTGTCCAATCTGGTTCTCTTATTAATAGGGGCTGTTCTTTGTGTGATGTTTGCGCCTACTGCTGCAGGATCAAGCATACTAGAGATTAAAGCTTATCTCAACGGAGTTGACACACCCAACATGTTCAGTGCTCCTTAATTAGTTGTGAAGGTGAGTTAACCACTTCCTAGCGTGATTCCAGTTTCTGTCAGCAATTCACATTTCTGTCAACAATTTCCGGATAGTGAAATGACTAAATCAAAATAATTTTAGTGGGCAAAAGTTCACCACTATGAACAATCTCAAACCTGATAAACAAGTACATTTTTATATATGGCTTAAGAAGAAATACACAACAAAGGATATTGACATTAAATTCAAAAAATGGATAATTAGATATAGATGATCTCAAAAAACCTTTTCTTACTCATCTTTGCAGATAATTGGAAGTATTTGTGCGGTCTCTGCTGGTCTAGACCTGGGAAAAGAAGGGCCACTGGTGCACATCGGTTCCTGCATTGCTTCCTTGCTAGGCCAAGGTGGACCAAACAAACACCGCTTGAAATGGTGTTGGTTACGTTACTTCAATAACGACAGGGACTGTAGGGATCTTATTACATGTGGAGCAGTTTCAGGTGTATGTGCTGCTTTCCGCTCACCTATAGGGGGTGTTCTATTTGCCCTAGAAGAGGTAGCAACATGGTGGAGGAGGCCTGCTATGTGATATAGGGTGAGTGTTGTCTTAGATTTAATTTCATACTTTATAAATGTTAGTTTTAGTAAAACCATTTCCTTGTAAGTTATTGGGAATAGCTTTAGCAATACATTAAAGGTCGTTTGTTCAAATTTTAAATTTAAATTTTGCCCCGATATTGTTCCTATCTTAGCTTGAAGTCCTGTTTCTCCTTTGATCAGTCATGTGAAGCAAGATTATTATAGTCATGCAAGTCACAAACTATTCAATGTTTTTTAGCAGAGTACTTTAATTTTAGCATTTTGTTGTTCTAATTGTTTATTTATGAATACATTGGCGCTTGTAGCATTTGAGTGGAACCTGCAAGATGTAATTGGAGGGGAAAGAATGTAGTGTTAGGATTGGGATACCTGAAAGAATTATTACAATCAATATTTTTTTTAAACAAAAAACTAATACCCGACAGATACCAACTGTCTAGTAGTAAACTACCCCGACGGCCTATAACACTGGTCCTATCCAACGGCTAGTGACAGCAGGTATATCCGACGACCTATAATAGTTGTCCTATCCGACGGCTAGTGACAGCAGGCATATCCGACGGTTAACAACAGCCGTCCATATCCGATGGTTCTTGGCAGCAGTAATACCCGACGGTCCAAAGCAGTGGGAATATCCGTCAGCAAAGATCATCAACCCCGACGGCCTGTTCTGATTGTTCATAACTGTCGGAAACCTATGCCGACCGAGCGTTTTCCAACAGTCATGCGGCAGTTTTGGTCTATGGGGTAATACCTTTGGCGATAGTCACCGTCAGTCAAGTAAAGTGACTTCTTTTGTAGTGACTGGTAGGGTAACTATGGAGAGTGGTGATGGCATTTAGCTCACCTATGTTTGCATTTTCCTTACTAGTATTACTGTTTACCTCAAAGGCTGTGTTTGTTGTTTTAGGATTAGGTATCGCTTGTCCTAGAAACACACCTTTGGGTTGTACTTTCTCTTGTGTTGTGAGGAAAGTTGGATGGCTTGTAAAATCTATTGTTGGGATTGCATAAAGACGTCAAAATGATCCGGTTGTAGAGGATTGTTAGCTATAGGTTGTGTGACAGGAACTATGTCACATTGATTATTAATGGGTGGGTTATGATAGTTATTATTTACCAGAATGATACCTCTATTAGCATTATAATTATTATTGTTATAATTATTATAATTCCCCTGACCTTATCTTTGTCCTTGTCGTGGTGGATCTTGATTGAAGTTGTTTGCTTGCCTAACATTTTGGTTATTAAACCTTGGAGGTGTAACTTGTTGATTATTTCGCCAACCGTAGTTAGGGTTTTGTCGCCAAGGTGCGTTAGGTTTGCTATTAATGGAACAAACATTGTCTTGTTGTGATGTTTGTTGTTCATAAACGAGAGAACAATAGGAGTCGGGATGCTCAGGACTCAAACAGAAATTACATGGATTGGAGTTGACATTCATGACGGGGATAGGCTTTTGTTGAACAAAAATAGCCTCTACCTTTTTAGTGAGAGATTCGATTAAAGTTTTTAGTTCAGTATCGGGTTTAATCTCAAACATACTGGCGGCCTTAACTGTTGTAGAAGAACTAGCGGAACGGGAGATATCGTCACTACCCCGTTATTATTACGCTTTGTTTGATCTTCTAAAAATTTATAAGCCTCTGAGGCTCCTTTACTGAGGAAACTACCCCTATTCATTATGTCAAGCACCTCTTTGTGGTGGTGTAACAGTCCCTTGAAAAAGGCATGAACTAACGTGTCTTTCGCGAGGTTATGGTGTGGACACTCTATAAGAAGATCGGTGAAACGATTCCAAGCCTCTAAAAATGATTCATGAGGATTCTGTCGAAAGAAATGAATCTTGGAAAGCATTTCATCTGTCTTCAGTGGTGGGTAAAAATGTTCCATAAATAGTTGAACAAGTTTGGCCCATGAGTCCACAGAATTAGGCGCTTGGGCAGTTAACCAAGACGCCGCCTTATCGGCTAAAGTGAAAGGAAACACCCTTAGTTTAATTTGTTCAGCACCAACCGTAGGATGGTGGAATATAGTAAGGACTTGTTCAATCCTACGCATGTGCTGATAAGGTTTTTCATGGTCTAGCCCATGAAAAGCGGGTAACAAATTAAATATATTTGGAGGGATTCAGAAATCCCCCACTGGGTCTGCAAAAACGATGCAAGATTTTGGGCTATCGTTCAAGGCTTTGTAAAAGTCAGAGAGAGGAGACTCTCTTTCTTCAGCCATTATTTCAGGTGGAGTGTGTGGTATATTAGCTAGAGGTGTAGTGAGTGATTTACTAGAAAGGCGTATTTGTTGACGTTGCCGGTTGATTATGTTAGGCGTTTTTCTTCTGCCTGACCTTAATCTCATGCAAGGCTAAGACCAATCTTAACTAAACACGACAACACTCAAACAATCCTGATATGCTAGTATAAACCTTTAACAGGAGATGCGAGGAGTGAAAGAAAGAAGTACTTAAATGCTTCCTTGCTTCTCTTATGAATAACGTCTTGTTTACGCAAATTCAGTGTGTGTAACAATTTAGAAACACTGAATAACTTGAAGTAATGGAAATTTGAACTAACCTGTGGAAATCGGGAGGTTCGAAAGAAGGCGCGGGGTACGCTCTGAAGTAGCCTAGGATGGGCGCGGGCTGCGCTCGTGTCTGACTCGAGGTCTAGGCACTTTGGGCACGGGTTGTGCTTTGGTGAAGCCTTGGGAGGGCGCAGGGTGCGCTCGTGCCTTAGCTAATGTCCAGGCACTTCAGTGCGTGGTGCGCCTTGATTTTGTCTAGGATGGGCGCGGGGTGCGCTCATGCCTTGATTGATATCCAGGCACTCCAGCGCGGGGTGCGCTCCACTTTTCGCCTACAAGGGTGTGGGGTGCGCTCAGAGTATTCCTGCGAAAAAAAAATCAGTTCCGTAACAAACAACCACAGTTAGAATCAAACAAGGGTGGGTGGGTTTAATGGGACTTTGGGAAGACTAACAATACTAACGAAAACAATTCTAAAGGGAACTAAGATGGCAGCGGCGCCATTTGTTAAAATTGAAATGAATAGTTTTACCTACGAATAAGCAATTAAACTCAAACGCAAGTAAAACTAGAACTTTTTTACGCTAATGTTATCAAAGTTTTCTACACTCTCGATGTTATTGCACTAAGTGGAGTAGAGAATTCGTTCCACTCCTAGTTCTTCAGAATTCAATGCTAACTAAGATTATCAGTTCTACCAAAGTCGTGAGAGTAATGATTAATGATTATGTAACTATGCTAACAACGATGAATGATGTAATCGAAATGTTCTAAATATTATGATGGCAATTCAAATACTAAGGTTCGAATCTAGATTAAGAATTAGGGGAATTTGATTCCACCTTGAATTTAACTTAATAAACTAGCATAGATTGTTGTAATCTAATTCTTACGTTCTTACGATAAGAATTGGTCGTTCTAATCCCTAATCATTCACTACAAGAAAACAGACTATTAGCCACGGACTCCCGGAATTTTTAGCCACGGACACAATCTGTTGCATGTTTTCCCACGGTTTTCCACCCTAGCTTATTCATTGTTGTCTGTGGCATTAACCCAAGAACCCTTTACCTACGGTTATGCCACAAATTAGGTCAGAGCTGCTTGGACAGTTTTTAGCTTGGTTGGATTCATGTGTGAAAGGTCTGCTTTACGGCTTAAAGTTACTTTTTACACCACCGCAAGCCGTAGAACAGATCCATTCAATAATAGTTCAAAAAAAAAAAAAAAAAAAAAAAAACACAAACTCACAAACAATGAATAGTCTCTTTGAAGTCTTCGGGGTTCTCATCGTTGTCCTTCAACCTTGTGCAACACCAACGAAAAATTTCTTCTCTCTTTCTCCAAACTAGGGTTTCCTCTTATTTACTACATTTTTTTTTATTTAGTGTTATTTTTTGGCGTTTTGGATTTACAAGATATGCTCGAAATTGAGTCACCGTGTTCTTCTTTGGAAGCTTGTTTAAAGATAGAATTTTGATGCTATTAACAAGTGATAGAGGTACTTTGTTGCTCATTTTCCTATTGATTTTGATAATTTCAGTAGTAGTGTGTGAATGTTTTGAAATTTTGTGCATTAGGGCTTTTAGAGTGGTAAGTGAGTGCCCAATTTCACCTTTATGGATCGGTTTTATCAAATTGGGTTTTAAAAATGTTGGCTTTGTCAATCTTTCCCATCGGTTTGTGGTCATTTATATATTTTTTGTTTGAAAATAGAGTCATTTGTTAGTAAATGTCTACTGCCCTTGGAAATCATGAAGAAGTTGGTTGAGCTATTCATAGGACTAACCGGCAGGAAGGTTTTGCACTAAATGTTACAGAAGTTTGCCATGAACATTGTGTTTCCCTCGAGTCAAGCCCATTCTATAATTCCAGAAGCAAACTAATTTATTTGGTTGTTGTTTACGTAGTGAGCTAACTTTAATGCCATATATGTCAAATTAAGGAAAAGAAATATAAGAATACTTTGTTACCTGTATTACATCATTGCTATTTGTTATGTGAACTCAGGTTAATGCTAGTGGTTACTTGAGTTCCTTGTCTGCATTAGAGAACCTATATAGGTGGAGTGCAACTCTTACTGATCTACCACAAGCAATTTTTCAAAAAGAGATGTGATACTAACTCACTGACAAAGGAGCAGGTATTTTGATTTTACCCTTCATCATGAACCCCTTTTTATCATAAGTTTCTTGTTAAATAAAATTATTGTGAGATCTAAAAGGTGGAACATAGTTTCAATCAATTGATCCTACTGGTACCAAGTACAAAAATGGATGAGCATGGAGTCATCATTTCTGTCTAAACGAATTATTTCATTTATTTGTTTGAATGTGTCGACAAAGCACAAGCAATGCTTCTATGTTGTTTTGAACGCGTTACTTGTTGGTCAAAGGCGCGACCAGATATGGGATTAAATCGGATGACGAGGGATTGTTGAAGTGGAAGCTGGTGGACTATCTTGTGACAAATCTGAAATCAATCTCTCTCGTTCTCTCAACCCACCACCACCACCCCTACCAGAAGGACCACCATTACCAATATCTGCTAGGTGAGTACAACTTTTGCCACCTTAATGTTTCTCAGTGTTCCCTTCATAAGTTTCAGCTTCTACCACCTTAATTACATTATGATTTGCATTAGGAAAATGTCATTCCTATCACCCAATTTCATCTTTCATTAGAACTTTGTTTGGGACTTTAACTACCATCTTGATTATTCATTCTGTCAAAAGTTTGTGTTAATCTGTGTAATTGAGAATGTGCATCATGACCAGTTGTTTTAGTGTATTGTCCTTTTTAGTATTTAAATGTAGTTAGTGTCAAATTGTCAATAGCTTAGTTGGAGCTTTGTAAGTACAATGCAGTAGTAATGTAGAATAGACAAGACTAAAGAAGAAAACTATACCATCCTAAAGCCATGCCTATCTCCAAGTCTTCATTAATTTCGGCAACAAAGTCCATTGAACTTGAACTTAAAGTTCATACTTTTAGGCTTTTAGGTGATGCTAAGAGTAAAAAGTCTTTGGCTACATCTTTGTCAATTACAGCCTAATTGCCTATATAATCTTAACTCTTAAGTCTACTAACAATTTATAAATAAATCCATTGTCATCGAAGTGAATAATGAGCTTTCTGTAGAATAATTAATATATATCAATTAGTATTTCTGACAATGCTGTTGTGAATTGTAATGTTGGTTCCGTAGGTCTCGAGTCTAAAATCCAAATGCACTACTTATTACAATGCTGATGCATGCATGTACTTGGATAATGTACAAGAATTATCGGCAAGTATCCAAGAACTACATCTCCTTAAAGCCTTTCAAAAGGCATCTAATTGATATGAAACTTCAAACGGATCGAACACAACAATTTGAAGAATAATAGAATGTTCCATAAATTACCTCTCAGCTTACCAAGATTGAACAATTTTGATAGTTAGATGATTGAACTAAATTGCTACTCTTTTGATTCCCAACTGTGTAAATTATGTTGAACCCTTATGGAGGCCTTTTCAATGCGATTTTTAGATAACCTCAGTCTCAATATAAGCACTTACAATGTTGATTTAAGGCTTCAAATAGCCGTTAGAAAAAGTGTTGATCGGTTAAATGCCTTATTCTCGGGACAAGTCCTTGGCTATTTACGTTGATTATTTGACTTCTCCTGTTCAATGTATGCGGTTTCATCCAACTTTTTTTCCTTAATTTACTGGCCAATCTTGCAATAAAGTATCCAACAATTCTCACCTATACTTTCTACAACCTAGCTATTGAGCTTTTATAATTTATATATTAATCTTCCTTCAGTTTAAATTTTTCAAGATGGCCCGAAAGTTGTAACTAGTAATTGCTTTTACCTAGGTAATCTAACTAGCAGATCGATGAACATGTAAACCAAATTAAGTTTTAAATCTCTGACATCAATCTCCTTCTAGTCTTGACACCAGAGGATCTTCTACAATGATGGGAAGGAACGCTTGGAGTCCATCAATTCAGGAGAATCAACCAACTCATTCTCATTTCAATTCTATAGAAGTCTCACATAAGCCAACCATGGTATGGCGTTCTACGTAATTGCATTTTCTTTTCTCTCTTTCTTATCCTTACTTTAGTATAATTTCAACATTCAATTTCCTGTTTAACACTTTAAAAACTTGATTGTACAGGATAACGTATGTCGGCCTGGCCAGCCAGTATCTCACAGTGAGAATGAAAATATGTATCTCAGCTCTTTGGCATATTCACAGATTATCCTGTTAAAATATGTACCTTAGTATGCCCTTGCTGGTGAAGTAGTTATAAGCTTCTATCATAGCATGGTCATAGCTTCTAGAACATATAGTGAAGGTTAGACAAAGGTGGACTAATACGAATTGTCGACCTCATCCAGTGTGCAGGTTAGACATTTGAAACTTTAGTAGTTTGTTTTCATTAATTATGCATGATATTTACCTTTATTTACTGAATTACTTGTAGTTGGCAGTGAACATATATATATTTCCATAAACAATTGATTTCTCATAGTTTATTTCCTTTCATTACATGTAGAAGTTCTTTTTAATCAGTCATATATTCATGTTCTATTCTCTTACGTAAAAAAATGATGGGCCTTGCCTTTCATGCAAGGGACTGACTTGACAAAGGGTACCCTTACCATTTTAATTTTCCATAGACACTTTATCCCCTCCCTTGTTAGTTTCTCAATGTAATCGATGCATAATTTGCCTGCTGGTACAAGTGTACAACTGCCTTGAGAATCAAAACCTTAGTGTGGGGTTTTGTTTGTTGAGTCTTATGGTAAGTAGATTTCAGATTGTGTGTGTGTGTGTGTGTGTTTTTTCCCGTTTGTATCTTTCTAATTTCTCTTCCGCTCTCTACATATATGAGAATTGGGATGGCATTCCATCTACTAGAAGTGTAACCATCCATGCTTGGATTCTGAGAAAGATCTTGTACTTTGTGCTTGGATTTTGTCAACCATTTATTGAGTTTTTCATGTAGTCATATGTGCTCCCAACCTACCAAATAAGCATTTTGAGTTGCTTACGTGCCTTGTTTTACTTCCACCACAATTTGCATACTTTACTTTGGTAGGCATAGAGCCCTTTATTACTTCTTTGCTACTTACAAGGCTTCCACAACACTAGCGAAAGCACATTTAGAAATCATTTTGATCTCAAATAGGGTGAGTCTTTGTCTTAGATTTAATTTCATACTTTGTAAATGTTAGTTTTAGTAAAACTTTTTCCTTGCAACAAGTTGTTGGGAATAGCTTTAGCAATACATTAAGGGTTGTTGAACTTGTTCAGTCTTACATAGCTATGTAGCAGCCATGCACTAGATGCTGCTAGCCATGTATAGTAAGCCCATTTTTCTATTTCAGTTTATTTTTATTAATGCTTCAAATACCCTACTGAGTTGGGTTGGATATTAGTTACATTAGATTTTTATTCATGTCTTGTAACTAAAGTTATTCTTATCGATTTTAATAACGTTCCCATATTAGTTCACGTTATTTTCTTGGTATCTTGGATATTATGATGATTTGGCATAGTCAAGACATCTATGTGTTTGTATTTGGCATTACTAATTAAGTTCTTATACTTTTAGTGTTGAACTATGACAGATTTTAGGATCGACATTGTAGCACTTGGAGAAGTTCACATGAGTTTACGATGGCGGAAGAATGGCAGAAGAACAAAGAAAGCACTTTTGCCCAAGGGTTGTCTACCTGTTCTTCGAAGAATTCTTTCTTGTTTACATTATTTGTCTTTCATTTCATGAAGAATGAGAACAAAAATACGGTTTAGTCGTAAATATTTTTAGCATTAGTTAGGTTTTGATTGTATGATTTAGTCAATGGAATTCTATTTTTTAGGATGAATGGAAATGGTGATTTTGTGGTGTAGGATTGTTATGGGAGTTTTGTTAGGTGATTGGTACGTTTCTGTTGATTGCGGTGAACTGACCCAAGAATTAAATTATCATTATTTTTTTTTAAAGAAAAAAGAACTTTGCCACGGTCTAGAACTGTCGCCAAAATGTTATTTCCCACGGTCTAAAACTGTAGGAAAAAGTAACCTTTTCCCACGGTCTAAAACTGTAGGAAAAACTGACCTTTTTCCACGGTCATGGCTGTGGGTAGATCATTTCCGACGCACAAAAAGCCCACGGTCCTGCGACGGTCCAAAACCGTGGGAAAAGGGCTTTTCCCACGGTTTTGGACCGTGGCTAATAGTCTGTTTTCTTGTAGTGATTTATGACAATCTCTACCGAATAATGACTAGCATGTGAGGAAGTTCAACCCATTTTCATGGCGAATCAACTACCTTCTAGAGTGGAATAGAATCTTACAACTATTTTTACACTACACAATCAAGTTTTCATCAAGGCTTCCTCAAACCCCTCTAATGGAGGTTTAGCCTTGATTCATAAAACTATCATTTCTATATGAATTTGAGCAAGACATGATATAAGGATTATAAATTTACTATATTGATCTAATCAAGAATTCAAATCTAAATTAACAACTAAGAAATTATTAACAACTAATAACTGAATTTAGATCTAAGTAATTTAATAAACCAAAACTGAAATTATGAATAACTAACTATTTTTATTAATCTAATGAAGAATTATCAATGATTCAATAACTAAATTAAAAACAAGGTAATAGAAACTAATTAATGGAGTCTAAAACTAGATCTAAAATTATTGGCTAATGGTTAACTAAAAACTAGAATAAAATTATTGGCCAATGGCTAACTAAAAACTAGAATAAAATTATTGGCCAATGGCTAACTAAAAACTAGAATGCTTAAGAGCTAAGTCTTGTGTCTTGAAATGGAGAAGACAATATTAACTTTTTCGTGCATGGGCTGAGGAGCCATGTTTTGGGCCGAAAAATCGAGCCCAAAACCCAATTTCTTCAGTCCAAAGAGGCCTTTCCAGCTGGATTTTTCTTTAATAAACTTTTCGTCTACTTCTGCTCCTCTGATTGGGTCAAGGTTAGGACCATTGGAAAGTTCTTTCCAATGCAGTCATTTTGACATAAGGTAGGCCCAATTCCGAGGTATGAGTCCAAAGATACGGTCTTCGGAAGTTTTGCTGACTTTTGTGCGATGTTTCTGCCTGCGTTGACTTGGACTTTGACTTTTCAACTTTGACCGGGCTTTGAAAAGGCTTTTTCTTCTTGAATCTTGGCCTTTAATCATAGAACTTCTTAGCAATCAACCCTTGCTCCTTTATCTCGCAAAGGTGACATATTTCTGCACATAATCGACTCCAATGCCTGAAATATATAAAAGCACGTAATCAGCATTAACTCTTATTTATTACTCGCATAATTGGTCTAAAAATATTATTGTTAAGGGGTTAAAACTACAGTTTTGGGCTCTTATCAACCATCCCATATACACTTTAAATCTCGCAACCCACCAGGCCATTGGTTTCTTACACCTTGCTATTTACCTAGCTACTTGGAGCACTGGATCACCATCACCTATCTTTCCCATTTCTCTATTCTTATAATTCCCTTACAAAAATTAGCCCACACCATATCTAATCTACCACTATTTTAGTAAAGTCGCACCATTTGATCACCCATGGGCTTAAACCCTTATTTCTAATTCTCTTTTTTGGGAGAAAAACAGTATCCAATTCCTAAGAGACGTGAGCAGGTCGATCTTTGGGTTTGCAATTCGATTCTAAATCGCTCGCATATGTTCCACCGAACTCCAAACTTTCTAATTAGAATCAAACTCTTGGGGTGAGTCCAATATATAAACAGTGGAGACAGAGAGTTGGGGAGCTCTCCAGAATATAGAAGAACAGAGAGCCGAAGAGCGAGAAGAAGGATGGCCAAGCCAAACTTGCTGTCGACATGAGTTTTTCTTTACCTTACTTTAATTTTAGTTCTAGTATTATCATGTGTAACTAAACTCTGTCTAGGACTTTGATGAAACTTTAGATTACTGTTTGTGTATTGGGATTGATTTTGATGATTTCCAGTTGGTTTAATATAGTTTTATTCTTCTAAGTTCATAATTTGATAGCAAGAATTTATCTTCAATATAGTATGTCACGCATGCGATATAGTTCGATATTCATCATTATTGATTAAAGCCTATTTTAACTGTTTGTATAAAGTTTAGATATTACTCGTGCTGTAAAAAGACGAGTAATCTTTTGAGTTTGATCATTAGTGCTAAACTTTTAGAAGATACATGTTTAGTTAAGAGTTGTCACGATCATATCTTCGAGAAAGCAATGGTTACCTTTCCCTTATGCTACTCGTATTAAATATGGAATGTTAAAATTACTCCTAGAAATATAAACAAAAGTCTAAGGTGGATTCAACAGTCCTAGAATTCTCTCCATTTGATAAAACCCAATTATTTAGTTTATAGTTTTCATAATTTAAATAGTTTAGTGAGTAGTTAATTTAATTTTCCATAAAAAGAATATTGTCTGAATTAGTTAAGTATAATTTTAATACTCGTTTGTCCTAAGTAGCAATCCCTGTGGGATCGACCCGTTTGCCGTAACTATTTTCAACGATAGTTGTGCGCTTGCAGTTTAATTATAGGGTTAGATTAGTCTATTTAATTAGACCGATTAAATTCCTATCAAGTTTTTAGCGCCGCTGCCGGGGATTGCAGTGGTGTAAACGACTTTTAGGGCCTTACTTAACGTAATTCATAGTTTAGGTTTAGTTGTAGTTTAGTTTTAATCCATAGTCTAAGTGTTTGCTTTTGATTTTTACAGGTTTAGGTAAAAAAAAAAAAAAAAAGGGTAATTTTGACTTAACCCCCCACAGATGGGTAGCGGTTTGACTAAACCCCCCATTTTTAAAATCATTTGAGTTTGCCCCCCACTCCGTCAATTTTGTGTGTAACAGACGTTAATATTTTAGCTATTGACCATTTTACCCTTATGAAATAGATGTTGCATTGCCCCCTACATTAACACGTTAAACCTAGCTTTGCGAAAACCCCCCAAACGTTGCCATTATTTAATTCTTGCACTCTCTCTCTTGTATTTTACCTATTGACCATTTTGCCCTTTCTGACAAATTAAGGTTTTTTTTTTTTTTTTTTTTTTTTTTTTTTTTTTTTCCTTTAGTTAAAACAAATTAAGAGATTTACTATTAGTTAGTGTAAACCCCCCAAACGTCAATATGATATTTGCATAAACCCCCCAATTTTTTAGTTAACAGTAAACAATTCTAGGAGTAAGACCAGATGAAGGTGTCATGCCACTTCTAGGAGTAAGACCCGTGGCTCGAGGAGTCAATAAAGGAGTAGCCATTGGGTTAGGTGTCTGTATTTCTCTTTTCCTAGGAGTGACACCGGAAAAATCTGAAGGATGCAACTCTGGATTGTCACCGCCTAACAATGGTGTTTGTGATTCTCTCAATCTTGCAAGGTTTTACGCTTCCATCATAATTGCATCAACCTTACCACCGGTGTGCGTTGTGGAGTTGAAATGGTGTCATCCCTGTCTTGGAGTTTGTGCATAGTTGGCAAGAAGAGCACGTGTAGCACCACTTCCTTCCGACATTTCCTCGGCTTCTCACGAAACAAGATCGCTAGCATAACCCATCTTTGCGATTTCTTCCAATTCATGATCCGAGATCTGCGGTCTTTGGAAGCATCGGTTTCGATCTCTTCCTAACTGTTTCCGGATCATTTAACTTGTTAACCTGCAAGATGGATGATGGGGCATCCCGCCTTTGAGCAATTTTGTTCTTGGCAACATCTTGCCTTCTTAGCTGAGCTTCAACATCAACCCTTCTTTTACCTTCGAGCTCTTCAATGGTTGTCGGAAACTTTGGCTGTTCCACTACTCTCTCCTCATCAACAACATCGAAGAAACCTGGTGGAGGCTTTTTCTCAAAAGGGATCTCAGAATTATAGTCTATCCCCTTCCTTTTTCTCTTTTCTGCACTTTTGTTATCAATTCCGGTTGCCTTAAGTTCTCTCCGCTTCGCAGAGACGATGCCTCCTTGCTTCTTCAAAGCTGTTTCTCCCGGCTTTTCTTTTCGCTTTTCTTTCCCCGGTGTTAGCCAACCGAGCCCGAATTGAAAGCATTTCTTTCTCATCCTTATCCATGTCAACGGGATCCGGACGTGCGGGTTTAGATTCGGGTTGGGATCAATCTCTCCGGGCCGCAACTTCCTTGGGTCATCATTTGGCTCATAGTTTTCTTCCTTGACACACGCGAAGCATCGACAAGTTTTCATACCGCTCGGCACTTTGTGAAGGAGTCCGCCAACGATAGGAGCAATCGTCCGCCATTGTGTGGGCATGAGTTTAGCAAGATGGAGCAGTTTCTCATCTTCTTCTCTTGTCCACTCAGTCTAAACAAACAATAAACATAACTAATTGGTAAACCCTAGATTTGAAAATTATTAAAACAAATGAAAAAAGAAACTTACTTTTTAATAGAAGGATCAAGCCATTCATACCAACGAGCTTTACATTGCTTAGCAGATTTATTTAACAAGTAGAGATGAAATTCTAGCCTATTGATTTTTCCCATATTTCATAACAGCTGCTTTTAATATCTCATCTTCC
The DNA here is from genome assembly GCF_015680905.1 of Coptis chinensis. NCBI lineage: Eukaryota > Viridiplantae > Streptophyta > Magnoliopsida > Ranunculales > Ranunculaceae > Coptis > Coptis chinensis. Next base: position 48,048,979 of record NC_141456.1, read on the forward strand.
GTGTTTTTCCAAACACCTCCCTTTATCATTATCCTCATTTTCCCCTAATTTTTTTTTTTTTTTTTTTTTTTTTTATCTTTAAATATGTAATCGATGGGGTTTTTTGTCTAGGGTTTCAAATAGCATATTGACGTTTGGGGGGGTTTACACTAACTAATAGTAAACCTCTTAATTTGTTTTAACGGAAAAAAAAATAAATAAATAAAAAAACACTTAATTTGTCAGAAAGGGCAAAATGGTCAATAGGTAAAATACGAGAGAGAGAGTGCAAAAATTAAATAATGGCAACGTTTGGGGGGTTTTCGCAAAGCTAGGTTTAACGTGTTAATGTGGGGGGCAATGCAACATCTATTTCATAAGGGTAAAATGGTCAATAGCTAAAATACCAACGCGTCCTATTACACACAAAATTGACGGAGTGTGGGGGCAAACTCAAATGATTTTAAAATGGGGGTTTAGTCAAACCGCTACCCAAAATGGGGGTTAAGTCAAAAAAAAAAAAAAAAAAAATATATATATATATATATATATATATATATATATATATATATATATATATATATATATATATATATATATAGAGAGAGAGAGAGAGAGAGAGAGAGAGAGAGAGAGAGAGAGAGAGAGAGAGAGAGGTTTCAAGCTTTATAAAGGATAATCAAAGGAGCTTGTTTGTCGTCACCCGGCGTCGCAAGTGGCCCTTGAAGGCTCACGCCGGAGGTACACTTCTAACTTTGTGGGTTGAACTTGTGTGCTTTGTTTGTTTTCGTTTTTTTTTCTTGCATTTAGGATTGGTTAAGTCACTTTTGACCAACCTTAGACATCTTACATTAGGACAGGTTTTAGCCCGCTCACTAGGAAAGCTCGTTTGACACGTGGATCGAGTGACGGTGCTTTTAGCACAAGAACTGGGAATCATGTTATCCGGGTTTATGAGCACTTATTTTAAACCGTAATTAAAAATTCAATTCGGTTTGAGATTTGTTGCCTATTTTCTGTGATTGTGCATCATCCCGCATCTTTCATTTTACGTCCATTATCTTTCATTGTAGAGTTAGGTTTTCATCATCTAGAGTCAGAGATTGTGTATGGTAGAAACCCGTTTTGAAAATCCTGATATAACACCTTTTGATTCGGAAATTGAAAGAACATTTCATAATGGACCTACTAATCCAAACCAAGGTGAGTTAGAAAAACATTTGTTAGAAATGGAAGCAGAGCCCGAAGTTAAAACCCTTAAGGATTACTATTATCAAGTTCTTAATTCTAATCCTTCTTGCATAGATTTACCTACGTGTGATGTTAATTTTGAGTTAAGGGCAGCCACCATAAACTTACTTCCCCAATTCCATGGTCTTGATTCCGAAGACCCTTATCTTCACGTTAAGGAGTTCTTAGATATATGTGGTACTCTTAACTTCCCTAGAGTCCAACCAGAGATTATCAAACTCCAACTCTTTCCTTTTTCACTGAAGGATAAGGCAAAGTTGTGGTTGAATTCCTTAGAGTCTAAGTCTATCACTACTTGGGATGGGTTGAACATTAAGTTTCTCATTAAATTCTTTCCTATGCACAAGACTACTAGCCTTCGGTGACAGATCATGCATTTTACTCAAAAAGAGGGTGAAAAATTTTATATATGTTGGGAGAGATTTAAAGATCTTCTTTAGAGGTATCTTCACCATAATTTTGTGGAATGGCAATTAGTACAATTTTTCTTTGAGGGGTTGTCGATTTCACACCGCCAGTTTGTTGAGTCCCGAAGTGGGGCAAATATCCTCTCTTTGCAGGAGGACGCAGGTTGGAAACTTCTTGAGACAATCTCTAAAAGTTCTCAGCAATGGGAATCTCCAGGGAAGGTCTATGATAGAAGTGTACAAGTAACTTCTGAACCAAAGAGGGGTGGTGTTTATGAGGTGAGAGGCGATGTTGAGATGAGTACCAAACTAGCCAGTCTTGCTAGGGAGGTGGAATCCTTGAAGTTGAAAGGGGAGAGTTCTTATGTCAAGTCAGTTAGTCAAGTATGTCAGCTATGTGAGAATCCCGCGCACACAGCCCAAACGTGTCCTTCTATCTCTGCGTTCAATGAGTGTATAGCTGAACAAGGTAATGCACTCAACACATATAATAAGAAACCGTTTGGTGACCCTTACTCTAACACATATAACCCTGGATGGAGGAATCATCCCAATTTCTCATGGAAAAATGGGCCGCATCAAACTGATCCAGAGGTATCACCTGTGAACCCTCCTTCCCAGTCATATGCTCAAGTTCCTTCCAACCAGTTTCAGCAATACCAGCAACCACCTCCACCATCTAAGAAACCATCTCTTGAGGACACTCTTAATCTTTTCATGCAGAGTTCCCTTCAATTTCATCAAGACACCCAACGAAGTTTGCATTCAAACTCGCAATCTATTGCGAAGTTGGAAATTCAAATGGGTCAAATTGCTAATACTTTGAGTGAGAGGGAGAAAGGGAATTTTCCTAGTTAGCCAGTAGCTAATCCAAAGGGTCAGTATGAGATAGGCTCTAACTTGAACCAAGGGCACCACCATGAGGAAGTAAAGTCGATTACTACACTTAAGAGTGGTAAACATGTTGATAATAAGGTTGAGATGCCTAGGTGTTAGGTCTGATTTGGGAGAGTATGAGAGTGAGGAGAGTGATATTAGTGGTCCTCATGTTAGTGAAGCTTCTAGGCAACTTTCTATTCCTATGGAGTCTAGTCATGTGCCGCATTATATACCAAAAGCTCCTTTTCCTCAAAGATTGGTTCAAGCAACGAAAGGAATACAATCCAATGAAATTTTGGATGTTTTTAAAAAGGTTCATATAAATATTCCATTTCTTGAGGCTATTAAGAAAGTTCCTGCCTATGTTAAGTTCTTAAAAGATTTGTGTACTCTGAAACGTAAAATGCATGTGCAGAAGAGAGCTTTTCTTATAGAACAAGTAAGCTCAATCATTCAATACAAAACTCCACCTAAGTTTAAGGATCTAAGTTGTCCCACCATTTCGTGTGTTATAGGAAGCCATATGATAGAGCAAGCTTTAGTTGATTTGGGACTGAGTGTAAATTTACTCCCTTATTCTGTGTATGTGCAATTAGGATTGGGAGAGCTTAAGTCTACTCCAATAACACTACAACTAGCTGAAAGATCTGTTAAAATGCCATGTGGTGTCATTGAAGATGTTTTGATTCAGGTAGATAAATTTTATTTTCCTGTGGACTTTGTAGTTCTTGATACTCAGCCTGTCCAAAATGCTAATGGAATTATTCCTGTGATTCTTGGTAGACCATTTCTGGCTACAGCTAATGCCATTATAAATTGTAGGAATGGTGTCATGAAAGTTTCTTTTGGTAATATGACAGACGAGCTTAATGTTTTTGATATTAGCAAACAACTTGGAGAGTTAGAGAATATATATGAGGTTAATATGATCGAAACTGCTAGCAAACAATTAAGCACTAATAATGATAATAGTTTGATTTTGGATGATGATTTTTGGTTGTCTAATAGTGATGATGATGTTGTACTAAAAGCGGTGGCGCATACTCTATCTGATGAACTCTCTCTTGATAGTACTCTTGAAGTTAACTCTTCATGTCCTAATTCCATCGTCCCTCTCTCTAGTACTTCCATTCCATGTTTTGCCCCTAGCTGTGTTGTTGTAGTGAATAACTTTCATGAGAAATTTCCTAAGGATTATCTTGATTTGTTAGAGAAAAATAAGCAATTACTCGAGGAAAATGAGAAGTTGTCTGAAAGGATAATATCTCTTAAGAGTGAAAATATTATTTTGAATTCCAAAGCCAATGAGACTATGCATGTTGCTAATACATTGAAGATAGAGAATGAAACTCTTATTGATATGAATAAATCTTTGGAACGCGAGTTTGACATGATTAAGGAAAGGAAAAAAATCTATTGAAACTAATTTTGATCTATTAAAGAAGAATTTCAACTCGAATATGACATTTCCAAACATGTGTAATGGTGTTGAAATTTTGGATACAATCCCAAGTGTTGGGGAGTGTTCCAGTGATTATGATCGTCTTATTACTTGTTATAAGTCAGCTCCATCTTCTTTAGAATGTGTCTCAACTACTGTCCCTTCCACTACTCATATTGAACATCCTAGGCCTATTGTTGTTTGTTATTATTGTGGTGGTGAAGGGCATATTAAGTATCACTGTCAGGTTAGAAAACGAGCATTTCAGTTTTGGTATAAATCTAATACTAGTGTAAACCAGGGTAACTCTCTGAACCAGGTTTCACAATCAGGTATTTCATCTCATGACCTTCCTAGTAAGTTTGTCACATCTAATTCGCTTCCTAACTCTTCTTTGGAATCCGCCTATAGTCTACTTATGACTCATACTACGAAAAGAAAAGTAAGATTTAAACAAATAGACTCTAGACACTTTCCAAATAATGTACGTACCGTTTGGGTGAGAAAAGATTACTTGAGAGTGTTGTCAGATTTGCGAAGATCTGATGGCATTATCACAATTTGTTAAGTGTTAATCTCATGTTTACCTAAGGTTCATTGCATTTGCATATCTTATTAGGTGATACATAGTTAGGTGTGTGTTTTGTCTAGGTTTGGGGGTGACAGTTACTACATAGCATCACATGATCTTTGTTTAAAATTGGCATATTTAATTATCTACATGATATCGCATGAACTCATATGGTAGTTTATCCAAGGATTGGGTGTGTGCAACATTCATCTGCTAGAGACGTTAACTGTAGCACTTGTGGGAGGCAATCCATATTTTCTTCTTATTTTTGTTGAGTCTTTTGTACACGTGTATCATGCATTCCACTCTAGCACTTTTTAATTTCTCCGTCTTTTTGGAGACGTATAATTCTATGGAATGAGACACATAACATATTTTAGTCGTTGTAGTAATTAGGTTCCTTATATATCGACATTCTATTATCTTTTGTAAGGTACTAATTTCTACAGGTCACTCAGAGATTTATTGTTCATTCATGGAGCTATTGGTAACCTCTTTCCTTATTCTTTTACTTGGCCATGTTGTTATCTTTTTAATTGAGCATATATGTCAACATTGGGGACAATGTCTATAATAGGTTTGGGGGTGGGAACAAAAGCTTTTGTTTTGCGAAAAATAAAATTTTCTAGCATTATATGATAAATGGAGATTTTCTATGATGAGAATATTTAAGAATTTTTTATTTCTAATGCCACTGATTTTCAAGGAATTTGAGAAGTTAAGAAGTTAAGAGTCACTTTTGAAGTTATTGTTGGTTAGACTATTTTTTACCTCTAGAAATAGATTTTATTGATGAAAGTCTAAGCCAAAGTGGAATTTGCACTATTAGCCAATTGATACATGTCAAGTTGAAGAGTAACTTAACCTCCTAGTGAACTAAAAGAGGAATATAGAGACTTAACCCATGAGACTTGAACCTTTCAATTCTAATTTCTTGGAGAGTTTTTACATAAATTCAAAGTTCAAGTTGACTAAATCATTCTTATGTGCTTAAATTCGTTGTATAGTCTCATTATTCTTGATTTGGTTGATCACGAAGTGACATCAACTGGGGAGATAGCCATTAGGTCTTGTAGTCTATTTGAAGCTAAATATCAGACTGATAAGTTAAGTAGTGAGCCAATAAGCCTTTATCCAAACTAGTAGGATCATTATGTTAACCCATTTTGAGCCTTATATATTAAGCCTTTTCTTCTCAAACCAACTATCCTTAACCCAACTCCAGACAAGGAGTGTAAACCCATATTATTGGCCTTACCCATATTTCTGAGGATTTCTAAAGGACTAAGGAGAAAGCTAGAAGAAAGAAGATTCGGAAGGAAAATTTACAAAAATCAAATGAAGAAAATCATTCCTTTTACTCAAAGTGATTCAATAGAAAAGAAAGAAAAAAAATATATATATATAAAAGAAAAAGGAAAAGAAAAAGAAAGAGAAATAATTTAGTAGAAGTGGTGAGAAATAAAATTACAATGGTCTATACAAAGTGAAGAAATTTTCCAAGAAGATCAAGTGCAAGAAAAGTCTATAGTTTATTCTCAAAAAAATTTTATTCCTTTTTACTTTTTTCTTGTTAACCTATCCTAAGCCCCGTCTTAATACCCAGACTTATCACAAAATTATAATATGAAGTGTAGAATAGGTGAAAAGATGCTAAAGTGAAGGACCCGACACTTCACATGTGATTGACATTCTTTGCATGAGACTAATTTGTTTTTGAAATTCATAAGTCCGTCTTTCTGGCCAAGTATGTGGGATGTTCTATTATTTTACTCATTTCCTTGCATACAGAGAGAAAATTGAAAACTTATCTAAGAGAGAGACTTTCTTGTGAGTGTATGAATGGTGAGGATTGAAGTTGATATGTTCTTTGGATAGCAAGTTAGGAATTCCATTACTTGGATATGAGCTTGTATTAGTTTGGCTAAATACACACACGCTTTGGTTAGGAAATTAGTCAATGTTTTCTATCTTTGGAAGTAGCAATGCGCCTTGGTGATAATGATGGAAACTGTGATAATTAATAATTTTTGAACTTGTTTATCAGTTGGCAAAAGTTTTTATCTCTGAGAAAAAATTATATCACCATTGGTTATGCTATGTTAATGTTTGTGGGTACCGTTTCTGAAAACCCTCACGAGACTAAACTCGTCCACTAGGGGTAACCTAGAGGTTTAAAGGCTTGTTACACATGCTAAGTGTAATCGTGATTCTTACGAAAGTGAGTTAAGATTTTTTTGTTTTTATTATTAGTTTAGATTTAGTTTTGCTCGAGGACTAGCAAAATGTAAGTTTGGGGGATTTGATAAGCATATAAATGCTATGTATTTATGCTCAATTTTATATTAGTTAGTTCGTTTGATTTATTCGTTTGATTTAGTTAGTGTATTTTTGGTGATTTTACAGGAATTGGACTTAACATGATTAAAAGTGTGGAAACTGTCGAGATTCGGGATGTCAGTGCATTAGTTCCCTTGGTTTGGTTGGCCTGGCAGGGTTGTGCAGTTCAGTGGAGGTGCCGGAAACAGTATTGGTGAACCACTGGGTTATTATTTACCTTTAGTTGGGCTTGTGAATATTGGGCTAAGGAAAGGAAAGAGGATATAAAAGAATAACAGGAAGTAGAATGCACCAATGAAAAATATGGAATTGTTTGTGGTCTTGCAAGAAATTAATGTGATGGTTTGGGAGAATGCGGAAACTGGTGAGCTGGTTAGAACTTAGAATTTTATTAGTGGGCATGTGACTATCAAAGTGAGGAATGGATCTGTTTGTCGAAATATGGGCCAAAGTTAAGTTTAGGCCCATTAGCTAAAAACCGGACCATGTGTACCTACCATTTCTTAGCACCTAAATAGACCAGCCCATATACACTTTAAAGCCCGCAACCCACCAGGCCATTGGTTTCTTACGCCTTGCTATTTACCTAGCTATTTGGAGCACTGGATCACCAGCACCTATCTTTCCCATTTCTCTATTCTTATAATTCCCTTACAAAAATTAGCCCACACCATATCTAATCTACCACTATTTTAGTAAAGCCGCACCATCTGATCACCCATGGGCTTAAACCCTTATTTCTAATTCTCTTTTTTGGGAGAAAAATAGTATCCAATTCCTAAGAGACGTGAGCAGGTCGATCTTTGGGATTGCAATTCGATTTTGAATCGCTCGCATATGTTCCACCGAACTCCAAACTTTCTAATTAGAATCAAACTCTTGGGGTGAGTCCAATATATAAACGGTGGAGACAGAGAGTTGGGGAGCTCTCCAAAACACAGAAGAACAGAGAGCCGAAGAGCGAGAAGAAGGAAGGCCAAGCCAAACTTGCTGTTGACATGAGTTTTTCTTTACCTTACTTTAATTTTAGTTCTAGTATTATCATGTGTAACTAAACTATGTCTAGGACTTTGATGAAACTTTAGATTACTGTTTGTGTATTGAGATTGATTTTGATGATTTCCAGTTGGTTTAATATCGTTATATTCTTCTAAGTTCGTAATTTGATAGCAAGAATGTATCTTTCATATAGTATGTCACGCATGCGATATAGTTCGATATTCATCGTTATTGATTAAATCCTGTTTTAACTGTTTGTATCAAGTTTAGATATTACTCGTGCCGTAAAAAGATGAGTAATCTTTTGAGTTTGATCATTAGTGCTTAATGTTTAGAAGATACATGTTTAGTTAAGAGTTGTCACAATCATATATTCGAGAAAGCAAGGGTTACCTTTCCCTCGTGCTACTCGTATTAAATCTGGAATGTTAAAATTACTCCTAGAAATATAAATAGAAGTCTAAGGTGGATTCAACAGTCCTAGAATTCTCTCCGTTTGATAAAACCCAATTATTCAGTTTATAGTTTTCATAGTTTAAATAGTTTAGTGAGTAGTCAATTTAATTTTCCATAAAAAGAATATTGTCTGAATTAGTTAAGTATAATTTTAATACTCGTTTGTCCTAAGTAGCAATCCTTATGGGATCGACCCGTTTGCCGCAACTATTTTCAACGATAGTTGTGCACTTGTGGTTTAATTATAGGGTTAGATTAGTCTATTTAATTAGACCGACTAAATTCCTATCAGGAAACAATGAAAAAAGAAAATGCACAAATGAATAAAAGGAAAATAGGGGGGGCAATGTCCCGTAGAGGTTCTGCAACCTAATGGTAATTTATAGCTCGATGGTTTTGAAAAAATATTGTTAATAACTTTAGGCAGATAGAGAAAAGCTATGTTACATGGACACACCATATTTCAAAAATAATATGTGTGAGATACATATCCACGTGTCTGTATCGGACACACACGGACACATATTGTGTGTGATATACCTTAGTTTTTGATATTTCACCGTGTCAGACACTCCGTATCCGTGTCGGATATGGACACACATGTCTGTGTCAATGTAACTTAGGAGAAAAGAGATCGTAATAGCTAAATGCGCCAAATCACTGAGAAACACAAAAGCAATTATTCAAAAAATGTGATGCAGTTTTACCTTGGGTGGCCTCCTATGCGTGTACAACATTGTCTTGCAGGAAAGGATAAAAATGTTCTCATCGTAATCCTGGGAGTGCATTTCACCCTCTCTCTTACCCGCCGTCATTTAATATGCAAGTTCATTGAAGTAAGGTTTCTCATTTAGCACCAAAGCTTGGATAGATAGCAGAACTTGTAACATAGTGCATATCCCTAGAACCCAGTGCTCTTACTTCTTTCCTTGCCATGTGTTCAGAAGGATAAGGCAGACCTTTCCGCAATCATATAAGTTTGGGTTTAATCGAAGGCCACCTGAATAGTAAAATACTTGCTGGAAGCACATATTGCTTGATTTTATCAATCTCGTGCCTATCACTAATATTATAATTAATAAAACAAAATGAAAAAGCATACCAGTGGTACATCAAGATAGGCAGATGGGAAAAGAATATCGAAGAAGAAAAGACCATCGTGATAGGGAGTGCCCGGAGTACTAATAATGATAGCTCTAAGAAGATCCATTCTCTCTTCATAAACTCTAACAAATATTGCAACTGCCAAAGAAAAAAAATGTGTCAACACCAGCCAGTATCAGCAAGGATACAGGATTTTAGTTATTTACCACGAACCCAATAGTCGAGGGGAAGCTTGAATAACAAAAAAATAGTCATTAAAGACAAATGAAGAGAATGCGTACAATCTTGTTCAACTGTCAATTAAATGGTTTATTTTGTCCATGTAGAATCACATGATTGTTACTCGCTTCCTACTTCGGAAAACCAATTCTAAACAATATTAAATATGATGCCAGACCAAGATACAGAACAGGGCTTGCGTACTTGCTATCATACACCTAGTAACATATATACTAACATGTCAAATTCGACAGATGAAAGAAAGGATGGTAGAAAAAAAAGAAATAAAAACAAATAACTAAACGAACATGTCAAAGTTCTAGGACAAAAAGAAAAACATAATTAGAATAGTGTTTCTACGTTTACACTCTTGCCATACCAAATGTCTGATTCACACACCTTACATCTATGAACCTTTAAATAAAAAAAAATTGAAGAAGAAATTGCGAAAAGAACACACTCATTGACAGATTGCATTAATCGTATGCAATGGAAATGTAAGTGACCTTATAACAATACAAGTAGGCTGAAGCAAATCCGGCAGCAATTGTTAATGTGTAACAACCTGGGGGAGAAAGCTGATAGGGTTATATACTAAAAACATTACTTTTGTATTAATTCTAATTCTTTATATTTTGAATGAGAATCATATGGGCAAATGTTATGCATATTATATATGTTATTAGTTATATGCATGTGTCTAATACTTTATGTTGTAGATGATATGGTGTGAACACATAGAATATCATATCATCAGTACCTTATAAAGTATAAGTAATCGTTCACAACCTAGATGGATTTGGACAAACCATTAGTACGGTTGTAGTATAATCTGGTATTAGTCTATCTTGACTATAGGATTCCACTAGTACACTTTGTGTGTATTGAACATGACCAAGTGAGGTTGTTTCTCCTTATACTGACTATATAAGAGAACAAACGCCCCTGTTATTATGGATGCTTGTCCTCCTAATCCGGATATAATAACGGGCACTTACATACATTGTACATTGGTTTAAATCATCAATGGGTGAGATTCATTTGTGAATCAACAAACTCGATAGATTGGGTAATGACATTGTATGTAAGGTGTGTTGTTGATTATAGAAGGAATCCGTGTGCCGCAAGAAGTCGGGTTGATGATGTCCCCTTAAGGAGCTCAAAAAGATTGTCATGTAAACCCTACAGGTGGATTTATTCCGACATGACAATGAGGTTGAGTGGTACTACTCAAGGACATAAGAAGTTGATTAATGTAGTTGTCAGTAACTTGACTTAATCAACAGACATTCGATATCTTAAACACGGGGAGATCAACGAGCATATAATATGGAGCCCATAAATGCTGACACTCAATTTGGGATTAGGGCGGTAGTGCAACAATGGCCTTTAGTGGAATAAGCCATTTGTTGGCGGACTTGGGCCATGTGTTCGTGGCGAACATGGGAAGCCCAAGCCTGTCAGGAGGCCCAACCCTAATTTCTCCTCATGGTCCCTGTTGTAGCCTATAAATAGAATACTCTCTCTCTGGCCGAAATTCACTATTCATCTAAACTAAAAAAGAGGCAAGGAAAGATAGATCCAAAATTGGATCTAGCTTTGTGAGAAAGAAGGGGATTGGTAGATCGTTGTCCACACAACGTCCAATCTATTCTAAAGGAATACAACAGAAGATCAAGGGGTTGATTGTTAATTCAGATTCATAAAGCTTGGATTCTCAGAGTTACCTAAACCGATTCTCAAAGGTATGTTTTCTCAATCACAAATCGTGGACACCCATTAATTCCGCTGCGCGTGGTGTTCGCGGTTTGTAGAAATAGTCATTCTGAAATAACGATTCCTACAATTGGTATCGGAGCATGTAGATTTGTTGGTAGATGTAGAACTGTTCTAACATGGTTTTGCAGGCATCTAGACCAACTGTTATGGTCAGAATGATTTCTGGAAAGAAATGGATTGCTTTTTTGATTTTATGAAAAATTGATCATTTTTACAAGTTTTGATTATCAATGGATGTAATTTAAATCACGGTATGTATCGTGTTATTATTTTTATCATTGATGTAATCTATTGTAATGATCAAAAGATAAAAAAGATCAAGATTTGGAATGGTAGAAATCCAGATCTAAATTTTTCCCGCTGGAGCGTGGGTCGCGCTGAAGCGCCTGGAAGTGAGCTCGGGTCACGCCCCATACAGGCACAACTGGAGCGCGGGTCGCGCCCTTAATGCCAGAAAGAGAAAAGTTGAGCTTGAGCGCACCACGCGCCTTGGATAGGCAAAAGTGGAGCGCGGGTCGCGCTGACGCGTCTGGAGCATGAGCACGGGTCGCGCCCTATACGGCAGTGAGAGAATTTTTTTTCTCTAAGATGAGATGATTTTTGTTTGCTGTTCGGGGGTCTATGAAGTGATTTCGTGAGGTTTCCAGTGAAGGAAACAGGTCACGAATTCTAAAAAAAAAAATAAAAGAGTTGGGAATTTGTTTTCCATTTTATTGTTCATATTTGCTTATTCTATATGCATGTTTTTATTTGTGGATGTTTGTTAAAAACTAAGCCCACATGAATAATAGATAACATGGACATAGGCCTGACCAGTAAACAGAAAGATCCTCAGTTCTAAATAACTAAGTGGGAGCGGGAATTTAGTTTCGTATAAATCCCACGGTCTCCATTACTGGTTTGTTGGTAATGGAATTATACTTGCGCGTCGGTTTTAGTGCCTTCCTCCATATCGGATGAGTTTAATTACGGATTACCAGAACAAACTTCTAAAGGACAACTATATGAAGTTATTAATGTATGCATTCACTTCTCCATTTGAAGGGATTCATTACAAATAATGGACTAAGAAGTTGAGTAATTGGATACACTTAGATACAAGTAATGCTATCCTCCCCATCGGAGTCACTGCTATTATTTGTAGGACCAAAGTAGGTCAGCAATTTAGTTTTACTTGTCTAGATGGCATGTGTCCACTTTAACGAAAGTGGGTGTCTTTGTTAAGTTGACGAGAAGTAGAACTAATAGGAAAAACCTCTCTACACGAATGTAGATAGGGTAAACGTCCACACTATCGTGGCTTACTACATCTCGGTGTGTAGAGTGCTGACGGGTTAATTAATTGATTTTTGAGTTAACTCTATAAGTATTTCCACGAATGTAGAATGGTAAACGTCCACACTATCGTGGCTTACTACTTCTCGGTGTGGAGGGTACAAGTGATGGGTTGATTAATTAATTAATTTTTTGTTATTAACTCAAGAATTTTTTGCCCTACATAATAGTTATTTTATGTGATTCTCAGGTTTTCAAAATGGTTACTTTCAACCCATTAGCAACTATTTTTAAGAAAAACAAACTTCTTGGCCCTAATTACATAAACTGGAAACGCAACTTGGATATCGTGTTGACTGCTGAAGAGTACAAATATGTACTCAATGAGGAATGCCCACCTAAGCCAGAAGATATTGCTATAGAAGAGGAGAAAGAAGCATTTAAGAAGTGGAACAAGGCAGATGAGATGTCACGGTGTTACATTCTGGCATCTATGTCAGGTGTGCTGCAACATCAGCATCAGGCCATGACCACGGCTTATGATATGATGCTCAATCTCAAGGAACTCTTTGGACACCAGAATATGGCTGCTAGGCAAACTGCCATGAAAAACTTGATGACCACAACTATGACCGAAGGGACTCTGTAGCGGATCATATACTTTCGGGATGATGGCTTATCTGAATGAGTTGGAGATCCTTGGAGCTGATATCGATCGCGGAAATGCAGGTCGATATCATTCTCATGACGCCGCCTCGAGGCGTTTGAACCGTTCCGCCTTAACTACAACATGAACAAAAGGTTGTATTCTTTGGCGGAACTGATGACAGAACTTCAGTCAGCTAAGAGTCTCTTTAAACAGAGTTATGTTTAGGTTTATGCTACTGAGAAGGTTTCTACTTCTACACCTAATAGCGGAAAGAAGAAGAATAATGTTCAGAAGCATAAGAATATGGCAAAGAAAGGCATAGGACCTCAAGGAGCTGTGAAGAAGCCTAAATACTACAAGTGCAAGCAGTCAGGACACTGGAAGCCAGATTGTCTTCTTCTCAACAAAGAGAATAATGGAGGTATGTCTCATGCACTAGTAGTTTAAACATGTTTAGCGGTGTTATCTACCAGAACTTGGTGTGTAGATACGGGAACCACTAACCATGTCTGCATTTCGTTGCAGAGGTTCCAGGAAACTAGAAAACCTAGTGCTAGAGAGATTTCCTTATCTTTGGGGATGCTACCAGAGTAGTAGCTGTTGCAGTGGGAGATGTTTGTTTATCTTTTGGTAGAAATAAGACTAAGTTGTTAAAGAATTGTCTTTATGTACCTAATTTTAGAAAGAACTTGATTTCAATTTCTATGTTAATTAAGGATGGATATTTTGTTTCTTTTAAATGACAAGATTGTCATTAAGAAAAATAAACTTTTTATCCATTCTGGTACATTAGAAGGCAATTTATACATCATTAATCTTATTCCACCCACAGTGCATTAAATTTTAGCCTGAGTAGTATTATTCTAGAAGTATTGAAAGGAGAGACATTAAACTACTTCAGTACCAATTGTACAAGAATAGGAACCACAACGTGTCACAAATTTTGTACAAGAACAAGAGGTGCTTCGTCGTAGTGGGAGGGTTGTTAGACAACCAGATAGGTGATTGGTTTGGGAATGTCTTTAGACATAACCACTGATAACCAAGATCCTAATCCCTGGACCTACAATGAAGCACTCCAAGATAGAGATGTAATATCTTGGCAAAAGGCAATGAATTCTAAGATGGAATCTATGGATTCCAATCAGATCTGGGAGCTTGTCGAGCCACCCAATGGTGTAAAACCCATTGGATGCAAGTGGGTCTATAAAATGGATGTCAAGATAGCTTTCCTTAATGGAAGTCTTGAGGAAACCATCTATATGGAGCAACCAGAAGGATTCATTGAAAAAGGTCAAGAGCATCTTGTTTTGTACAAGAAATTTGATGGAAACATAGTGGTAATTCTTGTGCTTTATGTAGATGACATCTTACTCATTGGAAACAATGTGAAAGTGTTGTCAAACATAAGGGTATGGTTATCAAAGCAATTTGATATGAAGGACATGGGAGAAGCGGGTCACATCCTTGGGATCAAAATTATAAGAGATCGCAAGAAAAGGATGTTGTGCTTATCTCAGGCTACCTATATTGATACTGTGTTGACTCGTTCTAACATGCAAAACTCCAAGAAAGGTTTCTTGCCTTTTAGGCATGGAGTTCCTCTATCAAAGGATATGTGTCCCAAGACACCAAAAGAGATAGAGGACATGAAAGCGGTTCCTTATGCTTCGGCTATAGGAAGCTTAATGTACGCCATGCTATGCACGAGGCTAGACATCTGCTTTACCGTTGGCATGGTTAGCAGATATAAGAAGAACCCAGGACAAGGGCACTGGACTGCGGTAAAACATATACTGAAGTACCTGAAAAGGATTAAGGATTATATGTTAGTATACCATGCAGATAGTTTGGTTCCCTTAGGGTATACAGTCTACACTATCGTGAACTCCTAAAAGTATTTCCACGAATGAAGAATGGTAAACGTCCACACTATCGTGGCTTACTACTTCTCGGTGTGGAGGGTGCTGAAGGGTCAGATAGGGACAAGAGTAAGTCTACCTCAGGTTGTGTGTTTACCTTGTGAGGTGGAGCCATAGTATGGAGGAGTGTCAAGTAGAAGTGCTTGTCTGACTCCACCATGGAAGCTGAATATGTGGCAGCCACTGAGGCAGCCAAAGAATCAGTTTTGGGTCTGGAACTTCTTATAAGCAAGTAAACACATTGAGCGCAAGTACCACCTAGAAAATAGGAGATGTTTATGTTACCAAGATAGCATCAGAAGATAACCTAGCTGACCACTTGACAGGCATGTTGAGGGGATGGGAATCAGATGTTTGGCAACATAGCTTTAAGTATAAGTGGGAGATTTGTTAGTAGTATACTAAAAAGCAATGCTTTGAGTATACGTGGGAGATTGATAGGGTTATATACTATAAGCATTACTTTTGTATTAACTCTAATTCTTTATACTTTGAATGAGAATCATATGGGAAAATGTTATGCATATTATATATGTTATTAGTTATATGCATGTGTCTAATACTTTATGCTGTAGATGATATGGTATGAACACACAAAAGATCATATCATCAGTACCTTATAAAGTATAAGTAATCGTTCACAACCTAGATGGATTTGGACAAACCATTAGTACGGTTGTAGTATAATCTGGTATTAGTCTATCTTGACTATAGGATTATACTAGTACACTTTGTGTGTATTGAACAGGACCAAGTGAGGTTCTTTCTCCTTATACTGACTATATAAGATAACGAACGCCTCTGTTATTATGGATGCTTGTCCTCCTAATCCGGATATAATAAAGGGCACTTACATGCATTGTACATTGCTTTAAAACATAAATGGGTGAGATTCATTTGTGAATCAACAAACTTGATGGATTAGGTAATGACATTGTATGTAAGGTGTGTTGTTGATTATAGAAGGAATCCGTGTCCCGCAAGAAGTCGGGTTGATGATGTCCCCTTGAGGAGCTCAAAAAGATTGTCATGTAAACCCTGCAGGTGGATTTATTCAGACATGACAATGAGGTTAAGTGGTGCTACTCAAGGACATAAGAAATTGATTAATGTAGTTGTCAGTAACTTGACTTAATCAACAGACATTCGATATCTTAAAAGACGGGGAGATCAACGAGCGTATAATATGGAGCCCATAAACACTGACACATAATTTGGGATTAGGGCGGTAGTGCAACAATGGCCTTTAATGGAATAAGCCATTTGTTGACGGACTTGGGACATGTGTTCGGGGCGAACGTGGGAAGCCCAAGCCCGTCAGGAGGCCCAACCCTAATTTCTCCTCATGGTCTCTGTTGTAGCCTATAAATAGAATACTCTCTCTCTGGCCGAAATTCACTATTCATCTGAACTGAAAAAGAGGCAAGGAAAGATAGATCCAAAATTGGATCTAGCTTTGTGAGAAAGAAGGGGATTGGTAGATCGTTGTCCACACAACGTCCAATCTATTCTAAAGGAATACAATAGAAGATCAAGGGGTTGATTGTTGATTCGGATTCATAAAGCTTGGATTCTCAGAGTTATCTAAACCGATTCTCAAAGGTATGTTTTCTCAATCACAAATCGTGGACACCCATTAATTCTGCTGCGCGTGGTGTTCGCGGTTTGTAGAAATAGTCATTCTGAAATAACGGTTCCTACAAAAGCATTATGAGTATGTGAGGGATTAGAAATGAAATCTGAAATCAGTCAATGAAGAATCCATACCTGGAAGAATTATTGAAGATGGAGCCGCTACATAAGGGTTAGAAGAAGAAGAAGGAAGTCAGAAGTTGAATAAATTGATGATGGATCATCTTAATGGTGGGGTGTTAGGAGTTACAAATTTAATCAAGGAGAGAGGTGTGTGTGTGTGTGAGAGAGAGAGGAAGGTTAAGGATCTTTAATAGTGAAATGGGGAGAGTGAGGAGTTCACACTGAATTGGGGAGCGAAGCTGTTTCTTTCTTTTTTCGTTAAATAACATATAATGGAATTAAGGTTTTTTTTTTTTTTTTTTTAGGGGTTAAGGCTACCCCAACCTTTTATTAATCAAGTCAAGAGCGCAAGTACATTTTTCCTTCTTTATCTCCTTTAACCAATTCAAACATTCTTTGGTCCATTGGGGGGTTATAAAACAAAATATCATTACATGAGGACTTGCTCAGTTTAGATAGATAGTCGGCTACTTGATTTCCTTCTCGAAAGACATGCTTAAAAGAGATTTCTTCAAACTTCAAAGTTTTGGCCCATATCTGTGCTACTAGATTCCTGCAATACCATGGAGGTGCCTCTTCCTTCGTCAATATCTGGACCACTCTCATAGAGTCGGATTGAACTTGGAGTCTAGTTAAGTTCATTTCTATCGCACCTTCCAGCCCTTTTTGTACCCTAAGAAGTTCCTGGTGCAACACCAAAAGTCTATTGGAGCTTCCACTGTATGCGATACTCCCATCGCTATTGCAATCTCTTATAACTCCTCCAAACCCCGCTCTCCCACCTTGAAGAGATCCGTCAAAGTTAAGAGTGGCTGTGTCCGACTTCTCCCATTAAACCCATTTTTCGTCCTTGTTTTTGAACTTAGCTCCAACACCCAGTCTGGACAAGAGAGTCCTCAGTAATCCATCCTCTTTAACTATTTCCAACATCTTCCCTAAGTATAACTTCATACTGTTGAGTACTCGGATACTGACTACATCGGCAGTTCTATACCACTGTTTCTTGAGTCTCCAGTTCCTTTCATTCCAAATGGTTTGGACAGCCGCACAAGTAAATGCATTTATCACATCTACTGTTGTCGAATTTGATCTACAAATACGCATGATATGATACCACTCATCATGCGAGTTGCGAACCACTTCTGTTATCCCCATTGCCTTTTTGATGCTTTGCCAGACTAATTTTGAAAAGGAACAATCAAAAAATAAATGGGTCGAGCTTTCCTCATGCAAGTCACATAAACAACATCTTGATTGCCCAATCACCTTCTTCATTCGTAATCTATTCTGTGCGGGAAGGGCTCTTGAGAATAGCTGCAACATAGTGAAGGCATGTTTAGGGAACGAGAGCGTACCCTAGACTATCTTGTACCATTTCACTTTGCTGCGGACATTTTTTAGAGAGGCATAAGCTGATGAGATAGAGAACTCTCCCAAACTAGACAGTGTCCATACCACTTGGTATGCCATCAACAATGTATTAATATCCATTTCCATGATCCATTTCTTGACTTCACACTCTGGCAAATCAGTAATGGTCCTCGACCATCCTCCATGTGAGATAACTGTAGCTACTTTAGCATCCTGGGGTACAGAGTTGAGAAGAAGAGATTTAGCTTGGACATTAAGAATGAGTGGTCCTGAGCACCAAGGTCCATGCTAGAAACTCGTGTCATTACCATTTGCTATGATGTACCTCACAAACTGCCATGAGACTTTTCCATGCTCCAAAATGCCTCGCCAAACCTAGGAGCAGTCCTTTGGAGCATTCATTGTCCAAAACTACTTTTGCTTGATATGATGGTCCCATGATCATTTAACCCACAAGCTCTCTGATTTCTGAGCCAATTGAAACACTAGGTCGCAGCATGCTGCTTGATTCCACACCCTTGGGTCAATCAATCCCAGTCCTCCTTGTTCTTTGTCCAATCTCAGAGTAGTGTGACTCGAGTGGTGCATCTTTCTCGCCATATTCGGGCCTGCCCATATGAATCTATTACATAACTTGCTCACCTTGTCCAAGACAGTTTTTGGTAAAACAAAGGTCTTGGCCCAGTAAGTTTGAAAAGATGATAGGACTTATTTGACTAGCTGTACTCTTCCTGCTCTATTCAAGTCTTTATTCTTCCAATCTGAGATACGTCTTGTTATCTTTTCAATGAGAGGGAGGCAGTCTCTAATACCCAGTCTCGTTACAGTAAGAGGCAAACCAAGGTATGCGACTAGAGGAGTGAGAAACGAGATGTTCATCTCTGCTGCTAAAGCTAATCCTTCTTCTTTAGACATGCTTCATGTTAATAGAGTGGTCTTTTCATTATTCAGTTGTAGCCCTGTAGGTTGCGAGAAGGAAGAGAGGATGTTTTTTATTGCAAGTAAAGATTCAATGTTTCCTTTGCAGAAAAGAAGGACATCATCAGCAAAGCAAAGATGAGAGATAGCCAGATTCTTGCACTTTGAATGACATTGGATTGACTTTGATTAAATCCCTTGTTGAAGAAGAGCACTCAACACTTCCATAATGAGAACAAAAAGATAAGGTGATAGAGGGTCGCCTTGTTGGAGCCCTCTTTTCCCTTGGAAGTAACCCTCTGGTGATCCATTGACCATTACTGAGAAGGTGGGGGCTGCATAACACATATACAACCATTCAATGAAGATTGGAGGAAATTTGAACTTGTGTAGAATGGCTTTGAGAGCTTGCCAGGAGACAGTATCGAACTTTTTCTTTATATCAAGTTTGATCGCACATCTTTTCTGTCCTTTCTTCCTTGTGTAACCTCTGAGTAGTTCATGTGCAAGGAGCAGGTTGTCCTGGATAGACCTCCCAGGAACAAATGCCGACTGAGAGCTAGATATCAAAGAAGTGATGCATGTCTTCATCCTGTTTGTTAGTACCTTTGACACACATTTATATATGGTATTACAACAGGCTATGGGTCTAAAGGAACTAACATGAGAAGCATTTTTCATTTTAGGAATGAGACAAAGCAAGGTAGAATTTATACCTCCTGTCAACTACTTATGAGAAAAAATTAACTTGATAGCTCTTATGAAATCATCTCCCACAGTAGCCCAACTTCTCTTGAAGAAAGCAATATTGAACCCATCCGGACTTGGCGTTTTATTGTCCTCCATACAGAATAATACTTATTTTATCTCATCTTCACTGATTGGAGTTTCTAAGAACTGACTGGTGTCATAGCTTACCTCTGCAACATTCATCCTATTTAGAAACTCCGTGTCACATTCCGCACTTGAAGTCACCCCTAGCAAGTATGTATAGAAATTCAAGAAAGCTTATGCTACTGGTTCTTTCCCTTCTATTCTGGTCCCTTGAACATCTATGACCTCCCATACAAACTTCCTTGTCTTCTTCTCCTTCAAAATATTAAAGAAATACTCACTGCACTGGTCCCCATAACACATCCAGTCTATATCTATTTTTTGTAACATTTCAGCCTCCTCTAGTTTTAACAAATCACACAACTTCCCTCAGATCAGGAACTCTTGCTCGCTATGGTAACAATCCAGAGGATTCAGTTGCAATCTTTCTTGAATATCTTCCAGTTCTACTTTTGTGTCTTTTACTAATCTCTGGATATCATGACAAAAAGCCCTTGCCCATCCTTTCAACACCCCTTTTAAACTTTTTAATTTCCTGGCTAGCATGTAGGTTGGACTACCATGATCAGCTATATACCAACTCAATTTCAAAGTGGCATCGAAATCTTGATGAAGCATCTAAAAGTTACAAAATATAAACGGGGGGTGACTTTGAAAGGTAGTAAGGAAAGACATAACCATAGGAGAACCATAGTAAGAAAGTTACAAAAATTCCACCTTTGTAGCCAACTTAATAGAGGACCAAGAAGAGTTTACAAGGCATCTATCAATTTTTGACCATTTTCTTACTCCATCCCCTCCACTGTTCCAAGTATAGAAGCATCCTGAGGCAAAGTGATCAAACAAACCAGCAACATTCAAACAACTTGCAAAAGGGAAGGTTTCCCTAGGGTGCACAACTCTGTCACCTATCCTTTCGTGCGAGTATAACACATTGTTGAAGTCTCCCATTACACACCATGGACCTTGCAAACTAGCACTTAGAGTCTTCAACTCCTCCCAAAGGATATTTCTTTCATGACTATTATTAGTAGCATATATCATAGTAACATAGAAGAATAATCCATACTGCAAAAGATTGACTTTGTAGTGAATAAACTGACTTCCTTCCATCTCTTTCTTTACATCCAAAAAACTTTAATCCCAAGCAATCCAAATTCTGCCATTTTCATTACTTGAGTAGTTCTGCTCTACTACCCATGACGGACATATCATATCTACAACAATACTATATTTCTCCCTTCTAACCTTAGTTTCCAGAAACCCCATACAACTTATTTTATTCTCTGAGATAAACCTGTTCATCTTTTTTGCTTTTGTGATGTCGTTCAATCCCCTTACATTCCAACTGCAGATTTTTAACATTGGAATTGATTAATGCTGATTTCTCCTCTTTCCATTCCTTTAGGTCTGCCCCTACCTCTTTTTCTAGAATGAGTTGCTGGATTGCTTTGCTTCTTCTGGGCTCTCATCTGAACTGAAGAGATCCCTACATTCAATCTCGCATTAACTGGGGTGGAGCTGAGCACAGGTATGGGGATGTTATCTCCAAAGAGCTTTGGTTCTGCATCCGATAAATCATCATCATCCAATTCAGCTAATTCCTCAAAGAGATTTCTTTCTGCCATAAATAGTTCTGAGACTGGATAAGGTGGCCTGACCCGTTGGATTGGACTTTGTACCTCCACTAGAGAATAACCTAGGACAGTTTCCATTTCCTCATCCATGTCGTCTACTCTGCCAGGAGTTATCAGAGTGACACTCCCAGAGTCTGTTAACTCATGTTTGCTTGATGGATTGTTAACAGTTAGGTGTCCTCAGCTGTAGCATTGCATTCTGTTGTGCTCTCTTCTCTGATAATCATAGCTTGCTCATCAGTCAAGTTATCCATTTCTGAAACTGGTTCAAAAACTTGACTATTTACTTCTCGAACATTTATAGTTTCCCCTTCTTGCTGCCTTTCAATGTTCCTCCCATCTTGAACGTCCTCATCTTTTTGTGCATCTCCATTCTGTTATGATGTTCTTCTTGTCCAAACTCTTGTGGTTTTCCCCCTACACTGTTCAGTAGTATGCCCAAATCTATTACATTTAGTACAAGATATGGGTTTCCATGGGTATTCAAGTGAGATGACTACCTCCCTATTTCCGGCTTTAACTTTGATGGTTTCTTTGTATTCATGATTAATAGGGAATTCAAAACAAAACCTTGCAAAGGATAGTCTTTTCCGTTTTGCTGTAGCCTCATCCATGAACAATGGTTTACCACCTACCAAACTAGCAAGGTAGGACAGGCCTTCAAATATCCACATCTCCTTTGGGACATCCATCAACTTGGCCCAAACTGGCGCTGATGCCACCTTGTTTCTATAACTGTCAACTTCCACAGTCCAAGGTTTTATAACAAACACTTTCCCTGCCATGAAGACCGGCCCCTCTTCCAACACCATTTGTCTGTCTTCCGATGAGGTAAAACTCATGTAGAACAACTCTTTATCATTCGTAATCTCAAAGGAGACTTTTAACTTCCACTTCTTTTCCAAACATTCCTTCACCTTAAGGAAAGAGAGCCTAGTATCTAGGAAGTAACCCACCAAGTATTCATCCCATTGTTGTATCCCCTAATCTATAAGTTCTTGTGGGAAAACTGCTACTCCATCAACTATAACAGGAGTGAACTCTTTGAAAGCTACAGTTGTCTCCTGAGCTCCAGATCTACTAAAGAGCACACTCCAAGAGTTGGCTCGAGCTCCAGTAGTTCTATTTGTGGTATTTGAAGGAGGAGGGGGGTTGCTTGTTGACGCCATAAGGAGGGGGGTTTCACGTAGATGAGAAGCTGCTTGAGGTTTCCTTCTCTTTTTTGCCAAAAAAGGAAGGTTTAATAGTTTCGAAGGATAAGTTGAGGAAGGGCTTTAGAAAGTTACTAAAAAAAGCCCAAAGCGATAAGTTTTTTTGGTGTTGCTAAGTGTTTTCTAGAGAGAGAATGTCATAGCATCTCTCACTAAAAGAAAGCATCTGCAGAAGTATACATCAAATTCCCACAAACTAAAAGGCCACACGATATTTAAGTTATTTTAGAAGCTTTGGGTTTCAAAACGTAACTGATTTAATTCATTTAACAAACAATTAATACAATGGTGAATACCACTCTAGATAGCTAGTAAAGTAATTAATTGGCAAATTCAAAAAATATTCCAACCACACACGTGTCCCCATCCAACTCAGATCTCCACGAACATTTAATTTATTAAATAATAATTTTAAATTGCATTGAAAAGGAGTTTCAAAATGCTCTAGATCGTACATCTACCCCAATCTAACTTAGATCCCCACGCGATCCCGACCTCTCTTTGTCTTCCCATTGTGTTTTATTATAATAGATGTATATATATACAGGCCGAATCTTAGAAGTACATACTTATTTTAAGTTAAAATAAGTACGTAAGTAAAACCTCACCTAGAAAATGAATTCAAACCTAATGTTTTGTGGATATCATCTACTCACCATCAATAACATCTCTACAAAATTTCAACTCATTTGAAAATCTCTAACTTAGGCAAAAAATTATTGCAAAAATACTATTTTCTGGACCGTTAGATTTCTTTTTAATGATTAAAACAATGTTTAGCTAGGTTAGAGGTTTCCAAATGAGCTCAAATTTTGTGGAGATGATCTTTATGGTATATAGATAATACCCACAAAACATTAGAGTTGAATTCATTTTCTAGGTGATGTTTTACTTACGTACTTATTTTAACTATAAAATAAGTATGTACTTCTAAGATCGGGTCTGTATATATATATATATACTAAAATATTTGTCATTATTGGTTTTTTTTTTTTTTTTTTCATTTTCTATTCTATATTTTGTGATGTTATTTTTTATATAATTTAATTTTCCACATGTAATTTGTTTTGTTTTGGTTTGGTATATAATTTATTTAAGCCCAACGTCCACTTTAACTAAATCAATAGTTATATAATTTATTTAAGCCAACGTTCGCTTTAAATGAATCTCGTTATTCCGCTAAAATTGGAAATTATATAATTCAAAATTTTAATTGGAATATATCGTAATTATTGTGGCTGGAATTATGGTTTTTGAAATCCTTAACTATGACTAAATGTCTAAATCCCATAGTGGATGGCACATCAAATTGATCCAACTTTATTTGTTAGGCCCATATATATAGTGCATACAATACAATTTTATTTGTTTTGGGTGTACACTGTTACTTATTTTATGATTAGTTTACTTTTTTTTTTCTTTTTTCCCAATCACATGTGTGGTTAACAAATATTAAAAAAACTCAATTCATTTTTTCATTTGTTCTTTCATAGTTTCATTGTCATTTTCTAGAAAGAAACTTTGTTATGTTAAACTTCACCAGAGATTAGTGTGGAAACTATTTTTTGTGGCGTAAGGGTTGTAGGAAAATTGTTTTTGGTTGAAACTATTGTTCTTAGCAATTTAGTTTTTTATCTCTGTTTTTTTATCCGCAATTAGCTATATTGTTTAGGAAAAATTGGAGACTCTGTGAAACTCTAGATGGGATTGTTTCTTTATTTATATCTTATTTTTTCATAATTAGTAATAAAGTTTAGAAAAAACTTGAGTCTCTGTCAGTGCTCCAAAAAATAGATTAGTGAGGGTATAGCTATAATATATATCTAAGGATTTGGATTTTTTTTTTCGTAATTAGTATTAGAGTTTACAAAAAATTGGAAACTCTGTGAAGCCTTGAAAAATAGAGCCAAGAGGGTATAGCTATAATATATATCTAAAGACTAGCTTTCGAACCTGTCTTACGAACGGGTGCCATTATATATTAAATTATTTTGAAAAGTATTTACAACTATGCAAAACTATGAGATATGAATATTATATTGATCATTCATCCAAATTTCTTCCAATGTATTAAAAAGAAAGAACTCACCCTTGATAAAACTATTCGATTTATTTTTATTGTTTAATAATATAAATTTGACCGAAGTTTTGTGAGAATGCCCAATGAGGCAAAGATCATATTGAAGCTACATGAATAGAAATGCATTCTCATTCATACGAAAGAGATATGATAAACACCATTTTAAATGTAAAACTATAATTGTCGAGACATTTCTACTAAAAATAATACAACCTAACTATGCTTTGAAGTTAGTTCAATGCATTTCCATCCAGTTTCTAGGTTTTCGTTAATTATTCTTCTAGGTTAGCTTAATGCAATTCCATCCAGTTTTCGATTTTCTGTTAATTATTCTTTGAGGTTAGTTCAATGCATTTGTATCCAGTTTTCAATTTATTGTTAATTATTCTTTGAGATTAGTTTAATATATTATATTTGCATCCAGTTTTTGATTTCCCGTTAATTATTCTTTAAGGTTAGTTCAATGCAGTTGCATCCAGTTTTAATTTTCCACTAATTAGCTTTTTAGGTTAATTCAATGCATTTGCATTCAGTTTCTGATTTCCCGTTAATTATTCTTTGACGTTAGTTCAATGTACTTGAATCCCGTTTTCGATTTTTTGTTAATTATTCTTCTTTAATTTGAGGTTAGCTCTATGCATTTGCATCGTTTTTTATTTCCCGTTAATTATTCTTTAAGGTTAGTTTAATGTAGATGCATTGAGTTTTTCATTTCCACTAATTATTCTTCTTTGAAGTTAGTTCCATGCATTTGCATCCATTTTCCGATTCCCATTATTCTTCGATCTTTGAATTGAGGTTAGTTCAATCAATTTGCATCTAGTTTCCGATTTTTTGTTAATTATTCTTTGAGGTTAGTTCAATACATTGGCATTCAATTGCATTGAGTTTTTCATTTCCACTAATTATTCTTCTTTGAGGTTAGTTCCATGCATTTGCATCAATTTCCCGATTTCTCATTATTCTTCAATCTTTGAATTAAGGTTAGTTCAATCAATTTGCATCTAATTTCTGAATTTTCGTTAATTGTTCTTTAAGGTTAGTTCAATGCATTGGCATTCAGTCTTTGATTTCCTGTTAATTATTCTTTGGGGATAGTTCAATGCATCTACATCTAATTTCCGATTTCCTGTTAATTATTCTTCTTTTAGGTCAGTTCAATGCATTCCAGTTTCCAATTTTTCATTAATTAGTCATTGAGTTTAGTTGAATGTATTTGCATCCAGTTTCCGATTTCCCGTTAATTATTCTTAGAGGTTAGTTCAATGCATTCACATCTAAAAGTTTTCCATTTCTCATTAAATCTTCTTTCAGGTTCAATGCAAATGTATACAGTTTCTGATTTCCGATTAATTATTCTTTGAGATTAGTTCAATTCATTCGCATCCAATTTCTGATTTCCCCTTAATAATTCTTTGAGGCTAGTTCAATGTATTGGCATCCATTTTCTGATTTCCTGATAATTCTTCTTTGAGGTAAGTTCAATCCATACCGATTTTCCATTAATTACCATTTGAGGTTAATTAGTTCAATGCATTTGCATCCAGTTTCCGATTTCTCGTTAATTATTCTTTAAGGTTAGTTCAATGCATTCGCATCCAGTTTCAGATTTACTATTAATTATTCTTTGAGGTTAGTTCAATGCAAGTTTCTAGTTTCCAGTTAATTATTCTTTGAGGTTAGTTTGATGAAACATTCAATGCAGTTGCATCTAGTTTCTGATTTCATTAATTTTTCTTTGAAGTTTGTTGCATTTGCTTTTGAGGTTAGTTCGATGCATTTGTATCTAGTTTTTGATTTCCTGTTAATTATTAGTTGAGGTTAGTTTGATGCATTTGCATCTAGTTTCCAATTTTCCGTTAATTATTCTTTGATGTTATTTTAATGTTATTGCATCCAATGTCCGATTTCTCGTTAATTATTCTTTAAGGTTAGTTCAATGCAGTTGCATCCAATTTCTGATTTCACGTTAATTATTCTTTGAGGTAATTTTGATGCATTTGCCTTAATTATTCTTTGAGGTAATACAGTTGCATCCATCTTTCGATTGCTCGTTAATTATTCTTCAAGGCCGATTAGTTAAGTGCAGTTGCATTCTGATTCCGATTTCTCTTTAATTGTTCGTTAAAGTTAGTTCGATGCATTTGCATCCAATTTCTGATTTCCCATTAATTATCTAAGGTGGTGTGTAATACCAACTTCTATTTATCCTTCCGTGTCCTAAAACTTAGAAATACCCTAACAATTATGAGTTTGTTTACATGTTTTTTAATATATGTCCCTACAACCCTTCCCTCTAAATGTAACATCATTTAGCTAACTTCATATTTGATTGCCTAAATATCTTCTCATGGGGATAATGACTTTTTTTACGTGTTTCAACTGAATGCGCTGAAGTATGACGTACATTACTACTCTAATACCAGTGAAAATCCAAAGATGCCATCCACATTAAAAAGTTAGGGTAGATCTTATTACAATATTGTAGAACTTAATAATTGTTGATCTCATGACACAATTCCGACGAAAAGAACAATTAACAATACCATTTTTTTTTTATGAATTACATTGTTTGTTAAGAATAATAACAATGCACGGTTGACATAATTGAGCCAAGTCTGAGTCATTAATGTATGTACATGACCTTGATTGGTTTAGTACTACTTTGGTTGTCGCCTCTATCTCCTATTCTAGAATCAGCCATGATTACCACCGTATTTGCAACTGATACTTTAGAAGGCTGTCAATTAAATTGAGCCTGCATCAAAGAAGCAAGTCATTGTATCATATGTCTCAATTCATATATTGTAGTTATTAGCTGACATAATAACAACGTTTTATAACACTCCATGTGGAATTCCATACTTTAAACAACATAAATGAAGGAACTCATATTGAAGAGCAAAAATGTTGTTTAAGGATTTGAAGAAAAATATGTGTACAGAAGATCACCAAGGAGAATGACAAAAAGAATTGAAATAGAAATACTAAAAGAATTCAAATTAAACATGAGGGATTCATCTAATCATAACACAACTTGTTATACATTGCGATCCTTGCACTTGGTTACACTCTTTATCCATCCATCCACTATGTTTCCTAATCAAATGTTTTACGAATAGCCTATTACACCCCCTCAAATCAACAATTACATTTACTAACCCATGCAACATAATTCATAACTTCCCACAACCACTTTGTATGTACGTAGTCGATCTGACCTCCAAGCTCAATAGTCCGTTACATCCATGCAACCAATGTTAATAAAGAGAGGGGTCCTAAGCGAAAGCAGATCGAGTTCTTTAAGAATATGGAGTGTTGATTTTGTTCACTCACCCCACTAATGGCCATGATGCATATTAATCACAATTGCAAGTAACCACATCGTCAAGTTTATAGTTTTGTTTCATTAGTTAAGTGTATAGCATGAATATGTCTGCCTATGAATGTAAATATCTAAGTATAGTTTTCAACCACTATTTCAATACTTCAATCATTAATTGCATATTGGATTCTAATTGATAGATGGTTGATAATAAGCTATTATTATAATAACAACCTAGCTTATATGTCTGTAGAATGGAACATTTCATTTCAAATTGTAAAACTATATGGTGGAAGAGATTCTTATTGTGGTGGGTTTTGAGGCAGTTGCGAGGGCAAGATGGTGTTGCCATCAATGTCAGGTATGTTTACCATATTTGTGACATTGAGTGTATCAACCAAGTACTTGATAGGAATGATAACGTCGTATCTAAGTGCCCTTTGCTACAAGCTAAATGCAAAGGAGAGCATCCATGGCCATCCCTTTTCTGTGCAAAGTCTGGCCGGAAACCACATGCCTTAATATAAAGATAGTAGTATAAACTCTAGCTTAGGGTGGGAAAACCTTGTATAACGTGTAGGTTGTTCTTTTCAACAAAGGTGTACTGTGAACAATAGAATACGTACAAATCGTAGCAGTGGCCTTATCTAAGAAGGAGAAAGAACCAAGAGGACGCAAGGAGAAGAAATTAGAAACATGAACAATGATACTTACATATATGTTCAACTGCATGAGATGAAGTAAAACAATTGGTTTTTTGTTTTCTGTCAATTCACCTAACACCGTGACTGTTCTTGTAGAATTCTTTCTAGTTCATGAAGATTAGTTCTCATATACCGGTGATCCAGCTTAGAGTCGACATCCATAATTTGGCGACGACCATCTCCAAATATACCACTAAGTTTGTCCGTAGATGGATTTTGTAGCCCCCAATCTTTCAATGTGCAATCAATTAAACCAATTATCATGCTAAAAAAGTACAAAGCCAAAGCATGTCTAAACTCAACTATAGGAATCTCGTAAGTCTGAGAAAATTGTAGGGCATCATCAACAGATTTTGCGATCCTAAACCAATAAAGCAAGAGTTGCCATGAGGTTTTAGAATCAAAATTTTGCAAGTAGAGGCCATGAAGGGATTGTCAGAGCATAGAGGAATCTTAAAGATGATATGGAGGAAGAGCAGTCATGCAAAAACCATTTTTGGGTTTATTATTTTCTTTTAATGTTCTTTGTACATAAGGTTTCGAATTGGTATTTTTCTTTTTCCTATTTTAACTCCTACTTTCTTTTAATTAGCCTAGAGGAAGATTAACATTAGTGTTTTGACATAAATAGAGACTCTGTCAAGGCTCCAAAAAATAGAGATTGGCAATAGTGTTTTGAAATAATTGGAGACTATTTGAGGGCTCCAAAAAATAGAGCCAAGAGGGTATATCTATAATATATATCTAAGGATATCTACGAATGTAAAAAGTAAAAACGTGAACTTCCTTCAGCTTACTCTGTTTACTTCATTAAAACACTACTAAGACTGACACTGTTTGTCATTGACCTATCGACCTGTGGATCACTATGATTCGGTATTGAGTATTGACTCTTCTTCAACACCCTAGTTTGATTTACAAAGGAGGTAGGAGAACGATTTGGATTTTAATAATGGACCTTGTTGCGCTTCTTGTATCACACCAACACTTCAATAGATTATCTGAGCTTGTAGCAATGATGCAAGGGGAATGATACATACATTTAAGATCATATCATAGGTAAGGGTCCACCTAACCCTATTAACTTTTAACTCTTTAAAAAAAGAAACAAGTAAATAAATATATAAGAAATTGATGAAATTAGATCTAATTGAAATCTCACATTTGCAGGGACTTGATTTTTAGCTTTTTCTCCCTATATATTTAGTTGCTCATTTCAAATCCCACTACATAAAACTCATGCGATATTGTTTTGTAGGAAACATTATGGTTGCAACGAATGATCTACGAACCGCGAAAACCTACGCGCAGCGGAATAAGTGGTTCTCACGGTTTTGGATAGAAATCATACCTTTAGATCGGCTATGATAACTCTGAGAATCCAAGATCTACGAATCCGAATTAACCTCTTGATCTTCTATTGTATTCCTATCAATGGAATGGACATTGTGTGGGCAACGATCTACCACTCTCTTCTTTCTCTCTTGGCCTCTCTCACTCACAGAATTTGGAACCGATTTTAGATCTACTTTTCTAGAGCAAAACCTTGAGAGAAAACGGCCAGAGAAAGAGGTTTCTATTTATAGGCTACAACAGGGACCATGAGGAGAAATTAGGGTGGGGCCTCCTGGCGGGCTTGGGCTTCCCATGTCGCCCAGAACACACGGCCCAAGTCCGTCAACAAATGGCTTATTCCACTAAAGGCCATTGTTGCACTACCGCCCTAATCCCAAATTACGTGTTACGTTTATGGGCTCCATATTATATGCTTGTTGATCTCCCCGTGTTTAAGATATCGAATGCCCGTTGATTAAGTCAAGTTACTGACAACTACATTAATCAACTTCTTATGTCCTTGAGTAGTACCACTCAACCTCATTGTCATGTCAGATTAAATCCACCTGCAGGGTTTACATGACAATCCTTATGAGCTCCTCAAGGGGACATCATCAGCCCGACTTCCTGCAAGCTCACGGATTCCTTCTATAATCAACAACACACCTTACATACAATGTCATTACCCAATCCATCGAGTTTGTTGATTCACAAATGAATCTCACTCATTGATGATTTAAAGCAATGTACAATGTACGTAAGTGCCCGTTATTATATCCAGATTAAAAGGACAAGCATCCATAATAACAGAGGTGTTTGTTCTCTTATATAGTCAGTATAAAGAGAAACAACCTCACTTGGTCCTATTCAATACACACAAAGTGTACTAGTGTAATCCTGTAGTCAAGATAGACTAACACCAGATTATACTACAACCGTACCAATGGTTTGTCCAAATCCATCTAGGTTGTGAACGTTTACTTATACTTTATAAGGTACTGATGATATGATCTTCTGTGTGTCACCACACACCATATCATCTACAACATAAAGTATTAGACTCATGCATATAACTAATAACATATATAATATGCATAACATTTGCCCATATGATTCTCATTCAAAATATAAAGAATTAGAGTTAATACAAAAGTAATGCTTTTAGTAAATAACCCTATCATAAACTTGATAGAGTTATGGGTAATGTCGAGTGGATAGGAGAGTATGGGGGCTACGAGACTGAATTTTTGAACCCTGGTGTTATTTCTAACCACTCCACAATGGTGGTAACATCAATGCTATAGAGAAATCAGAAAAAGAAAGCGTTCAAATTCTTCAATTTCTAGTATACAGAGAAAGAATTCATGAAAACAGTGGAGGCAGCATGGAGGAGTGCAATAGTGGGGAATCCAATGTATGTTTTTATGAAGAAGCTGAAACTAACAAAGGATGCACTTATCGACTGGAATAAAGAAAGAGTAGGCAATGTTGTGAACAGGGTCAAAGAAGCGAAGAGATAAATGGATATGATTCAAATAGAACTGCAAGGGCAGACACTAAATCAGATGATCATCAAGAAAGAGAAAGAAGCCATTAGAACATATGTACAAGCGGCAACCTCAGAGGAAGGAATGTTTAAGCAAAAATCTAGGGATCAAGTGATAGGAGTGGGGGATAATAATACGACTTATTTCTTCAAGTCCATGCAGGCTAGAAGAGTGGTAAATAAAATTACTTATTTGAAAGATAGTGCTGGGAATGTGATACAAGACTTCAATGACATTGGTGCTGAATGTGTGGAGTATTACAAGAATTTCTATAGTCCTACAAACATGCAACAGATGGATTTTTCAGTTTTTCAAGAGATTGGGCTGAGAGATCAGATATGCACAACAAATTATGAGAATTTGCAGAAAGAGGTAACTAGGGATGAGATTATAGAGGCACTTGCTAACATTGGCAATGAGAAAGCTCCGGGAAGTGATGGGTTTTCCATCTTTCTTCTTCAAATGCACTTGGAGAATAGTAGGGGATGATTTCATAAGGGCTGTAAAGAATTTTTTCCACTCAAACCAGCTGCTTAGTGAGGTAAACTCGACTTGTATTACACTGATTCCTAAAGTACAAATCCCTATATCCCTCAGTGATTATAAGCCTATAGCCTGCTGTGGCGTGATGTACAAGTGCATAACAAAGATCATGACAAGAAGGATGAAGGAGTTGATGACGAAGATAATCAATTCAAACCAGTCTGCGTTCATAGCTGGTAGGAGTATGCAAGATAACATATTGTTGTCTCATGAGTTAATGCACAATTACTACCAAGATGCTCACCCACCTAGATGTGCTGCTAAAGTTGATTTGAGAAAAGCCTATGACTCGGTGAGATGGGAGGTTGTAGAATTTGCTATGAGAAGAGTAAGCATGCCAGAAAGATTTATGACATGGGTAAAAGCTTGTGTGGAAATAGCATCTTACTCCATTATGATCAATGGATCTTCTTATGGCTATTTCAAAGGAAACCGAGGAATTAGGCAGGGTGACCCCATGTCACCGTACCTATTTGTGCTGGTAATGGACTTATTCTCAGAGATTATGTCACATAGTGTTAGGAGGGGTTTATATAAGTTGCATTATAAATGTTAAGCACCTATTATTACTCACTTGTCCTTTACAGATGATTTGATGGCGTTCATGCATGGTGATGCTCAAACAGCTATTCAATTAAAGATGAACCTAGAAACTTTCAAAATGGCCTCGGGATTGGAGGTGAATTTTCAGAAAAGCAATGTATTCTTTGCCGGAGTGGATGACACCACAAGTGCTGACATTGAGTTAGCTCTAAAATTTCAAAGAGGAGAGCCCTACCACTGAAGTATCTAGGGTTACCCTTGATTACTACAAGACTAAGGTCAGTGGATTGTTGCCAGCTAATACAAAAAGTGACAAGCAGAATCCAAAGCTGGAAGGGGAAGCTGCTCTCATATGCCGGGAGACTACAATTGCTAAAGGCAGTGTTGAATAATTTAAGTGTATATTGGGTTGCTTCATTCACAATACCACAAAAGACGATTGATGATATAAATAGGCTGTGTAGGAATTTCTCGTGGACAGGACCAGATTGTCTTCAATCACACGCCCTCATTGGTTGGGGAGATTTATGCTATCCTTATGAAGATGGAGGCCTGGGAATTAGAGACTTGGAGAAGGTTAACCAAGCAGCTACAATGAAGCATATATGGAAGATCATGAACAATGCAGACACGTTGTGGGTACAATGAGTAAAGCATAATTTAGTCAAAGGCAAGAATTTCTGGCATTTGAAAGTGCTAAACGATTGCTCATGGAGTTGGAGAAATATTCTCAAGCTGAGGAAGGAAGCATCACAGCGAGTAACTCATCAGATCGGAGATGGGAATGCAACTGATTTCTGGCATGATCCCTGGCATCCTAGCGGGATACTCTGAGATAAGTTCCCTCAAGCATTACAATATGTATCAGCTTGCAACTTAAGATCTACTGTATCGAGTTTCATCGTAAATGGAGAATGGTCATTTCAACCACATATACGGCACCATCTAAGATAGATTATTGAACAGGTTGAGGATGAAGTGGAAATCATGGGTGGAGATGACAAAATAGTATGGAATGCATCGATTAATGTTGAATACAACATGAAAGATACGTATGACAACTTGAGGGGTATAAGGCAATCGGTATAGTGGAGAAGTTTGGTCTGGTATGCGAACAAAATCCCAAGACACTCGTTTATTAGCTGGATGGCACTGAGTGGAGGTTTAAAAATGCTGCAAAAGATGAAGGAGTGGAAAGTGATAGCAACAGACTTGTGCATGCTTTGTTGGAGGGAAACTGAAATAGAGGAGCATCTCTTCCATCTTTGCAATTTCTCTCGAGCTGTTTGGAGCATTCTGCTGGGGAAAATGGGGTACAACAGACAAGTGGCTCTGACATGGGAATAAGAAGTGCAGTGGGTGGGAACAATCACGAAAGGAAAGGGGAGTGAGAAAGATGTGATGAGATTGGTGTGTAATGGATTCATTTATTGGGTCTGGAAAACTAGAAATGACCGTATTTTTGAAAATAAACAGAAATATACGACTGAAGTTGCTCACTCAGTTCTAGGAGATGTACGAATCAAGTTGGTGGCAATGGATATTACAATGGAACCAGGACCAGAAACAGATCAGTTCATGGATATGTGGAATATACAGGTCAAAGTTCGGCAAAAGCAAAGGAAGGCATGCAAATGGGAGAGGGCAGATGAAGGAATACTTAATCTTAAAACTGATGGTACTTTACAAGGCATCAATGGGGGATGGGCAACAGCGATTAGGAATGAAATCGGTGAAGTTGTTGCGGCAAGTCGAGGCAAATCCAACAAACACAGTATAGAGCTTATTGAGCTGCAAGCTATTGAGAACGGAATGAGTATGGCTCTTAGACATGGCATTAAGAGGATTAGAGCGCAAACAGATTCGAAGAATGTAATTTCAATCCTAACTAGCAACCATGGCAAGCAGAGAAGATGATTCGAAGCATTGCAAGGATGAAGACAGAGTTTGAATATTTTAGTATCACCCATGTATTTCGTGAAGCTAACAAACTAGCTGATGCTTTAGCTAGTGGTATACCTACTGTCAGTTACATAGAGTTACTCCCTAGTTCATTTTCAGAAGATGTTAAGAAAATTATATATGAGGATGTAAGTGGCAAACAATATGTGAGAGAATGTAACAAGCTATGATTTTTATTTAGTTAATGAAAAGGGGTAGGGGACCTCTATAAAAACCTCGCTTTCCGACCAAAAAATAAAAAAATAAAAAATAAAATGGAAGGGTATTATGCGTACTACACACTATCTTCTAGTGGGGGCCACGTCCGACAGTGGAATAAAACTTGTCTGGCAGATTCAACAGGCTGTTCCTGTCTTCATTTCTCAGTCAATGTCCGATCCAGTCATTTTTCGTTAATTTATTAAAAAACTGAACAAATTGATTGGTCAACTCAGTGGACTCACAATCAAGTAACATAAGTTGGACTAAAATATAATTTTTAAGAAAGTCTGGACCAAAGCCTAATTTTCTATCATAATTAAATAGGACCAAGATCTAAAAAACCCATTTACATATTAAGGTGTTTCAAAATATTCCCCACATTAACCAAATTGTTTGTATGTACATGCACTGTTTTTGTTTAGACAATGTAAGTACCCTCCGTTCTACATTTCATATCACTACAACACACGTGTCCACACACCAGCTCGTAATTCACCAGCTCGTACCAAGCCATTAGAGAGTACCAACGACCCAAACCCAGGTCGTCCCAAATTCCAGTTACAGCCATATATGGAAGCAAATGATCTAGCGCAATCCTCGAGCTCAGCCAACGCATCAATCAAGGAGACATTTACTTTGTAACATCAGGAGTAATGTCGAATCATCAAGATAGCACAAAATATGGATCTACATTTGATAACAGCCTGGAGCAAATAAGGAAGGTCGACTCAAACATCTATAAGTAGAGAAAGATGAACTACATAAGGCTTGATTCCCCGAGAAACTTGATACGTATGCAACTCTTATCCCAAGAAAGAGTGCAGCCATTCCCTATCAATCTCAACCTCAGGTCGTAGATCCAAAATACTGAACCTCTACATTGGCGCCGCCTGCCAGTTCGTTCCCTTGAGAAAACACACACAAAATACTAAACCTCTATAGAACTCCAGACTATGACTACTTGAAGTGCAAACTCTTTCCAGCCAGCTTGAAGGACGGAGCACTAGACTGGTTCTACTCACTCATCCTCGATTCAATCAACAACTTTGACAAGCTGGTTGAGATGTTCGCAGCAGAGTTCGTCCATAACAAGAAGAAACAAGCCGACCTGGACTCCTTATTTCAACTTAAGCAAGCAGACGGCGAGACTATCCGCACTTTCCTAGGATGTTTTAAGAAGGAACTCCTATCAATGGAGCCAGGCCTCAAGGATAGCTTTGCAACTTTTGCATTCACCAACGCCGTCCTGGACGACTCCGACTTAGCAGGGTCTCTAATGCGCAACAAGCTAGAACGCTTAGACGACCTGTACCACAGAATTGACAAGTACATCAAGTACAAAGAATGGATGGCCCAACGTAAGGGCAAAGAAGTCCACGCAGTAAGCAACAACCGAGGACCCAAAGAAAACAATCACTATTCAGCCAACAACAACAACAACAAGGGCTCCAACTCCCACAAGCCCTCATACACCAAAAGGGAATTCTCCAACTTTTTCAAGATGCTAAGCCATATCCTGAAGAAGATATATACAACACCATACTTCAAGCCCAACATCAACAAAGTCATAGCAATCCAAGGACGTCCATACTGCCATTTCCACAAACTCAACCACCATGACACGGATGAGTGTTGGAGCCTCAAGCACTACCTCCAAAACTTAGTCGAAAAGGGAAAACTGAAAGAGTTCCTGCCAGAAAGCGACCTTAGGCATAAGGTGAATGCCAATCGCAACAGAAGTAGGAGCCAGGAATGACCTACTCACAGAAGGAGCAAAAGCAGAATAACCCGACGATCTAAATCTCCAGGTCGGTCGAGGCACAATAGGAGACAACACTCCTCCGACCACGACGAGGAAAAGGTAATCAACTTGATTACAGACACCTCCAACAACAAGACCTCAGGTCGTGAAAAGTGTAGGCGTGTAGGAGCGCTGCAAGAAATCTACCACCTCTCCCACAAAGCTGAGGTGATCACTCCTACCAACTCTCAATCTACGACCTCGATATCATTTATGGAGGAAGATCTCGACAAGGTGTGCCTACCCCACAATGATGCCCTGGTAGTGCACGTCAAAATCAATGGGTGGACAGTCAAAAAGGTCCTAATCGATCCAGGCAGCTCCTACGACATCCTCTTCTATGAAACATACAAGGACATGCACCTGCCAGACTCAGTGATGATAAAATCAAATGCACCACTCTATGGGTTCAACGGAGACTGCACAAATGCCATTGGAGACGTCATCTTACCAGTCTCCATTGGTGAAAAAGAAGACATGGTCAAGACCTCAACACGTTTTAGCGTGATTGATGACAAGTCGTCCTACACTGCCATCTTAGACGTAGGTGGATCCACAAGATCCAAGCAGTTCCGTCCACCTTGCACCAAGTGCTGCGGTTCCCCGGACCCCGAGGCATCATGGAGCTCAGGGGCAACCAACTAGAAGCTCATAGATACAATGAAGTCAGTGTAACAACCACATCCAAAACTCAGGTCGTCCAAGACAAAGACGTCCCAAAGATGCAAGATCCTCAAGCGTCCAGCTCACAAGCACCATTAATAGACAAGCACAAGGAGAAACACGCACAAATCGAACTTGGAGAAAAAGTCAATTTTGGCACAAATGATGACCCAAAATTTGTTTATGTAGGGGCTGATTTAGACCCCAAGCTCAAGGAGCAACTTGTCAAATTTCTATCTCTCAATAAAGATGTTTTTCCTTGGTCGTATATCGATATGCCAGGAATCGACCCTCAGGTCGCTTGCCACAAATTAAATGTAGATCCAACTGTAAAGCCTATCAAACAACAACTTAGGAAGCTTGCACTCAAATTCCAAAAAGCCATCAATGAAGAGATAGAAAAGCTCAAAAATGTTGGATTCATTAGAGAAGTCGAGTACCCGACTTGGC
The DNA here is from genome assembly GCF_015680905.1 of Coptis chinensis. Classification (NCBI taxonomy): domain Eukaryota; kingdom Viridiplantae; phylum Streptophyta; class Magnoliopsida; order Ranunculales; family Ranunculaceae; genus Coptis; species Coptis chinensis. The sequence goes on from NC_141456.1 coordinate 48,087,130, forward strand.
TAGTTAACATCGTAGCCGTTCCTAAGAAAAATGGCTAGGTATAACTCTACATAGACTTCACCAACGTCAACAAGCATTGCCCAAAGGATAACTTCCCCTACCAATGATTGACATTCTGGTAGATCAAACTTGCGGACATGAACTTCTATCATTTATGGACGCATACAGTGGGTACAATCAGATACCACTTGTAGAAAAATGCAATGAAAAGACGTCCTTCACAACCGAACAAGGAACGTTCTGCTACAACGTCCTACTATTCGGCTTGAAGAATGTCGGTGCGACCTACGAGAGACTGGTCACAAAGATGTTCAAAGACTTACTGGGCGACACTATGGAAGTCTGTATAGACGACATGGTAGTCAAAAGCGAAAAAGCTGGCGATCACATTTCTCACCTCCAAGAAGCCTTTGAAAGATTACGCCAAAACAAGATGAAGCTCAACCCAGCAAAATGCATATTTGGAGTAGTCTCAGGGAAATTATTAGGATACCTCATTTCACAAAGACGCATTGAAGTAAACCCAGAACAAACATGAGCTCTCTTAGAAATGCCAGAGCCAACTTCCAACCAACAAATCTACAAGCTATATGGCATGGTTTCAGCCCTCAATAGGTTCATCTCATGTGCATCTGACAAATGCAGACCGATCCTGCAAATACTCAAGAAAAGCGCAACATTCACTTGGCTAGATGAATTCCACAAAGCCTTCAATGACCTGAAGGCTTACCTATCAACTCCGCCCGTCCTGTCCAAACCAAATGAAGGAAAAACACTTGGGCTTTACCTTGCAACTACCGACTTTGCCATCAGCTCGGTCCTCTTTCGTGAAAGCAAGGGAATCGAAAAGCTAGTCTACTTCACCAGCAAGACATTGGCAGATGCAGAAAAACATTACTCTGCAATAGAGAAAACAATGTTGTCTTTCTTATACTCTACTCAGAAGTTCCGACCTTACTTTCACGCTCACAATATCAAGGTCATAACAAATTTACCCATCAAACAGGTCTTGAGTTCTAACAACAAAACAGCCTACATGGCCAAATGGGCTAAAGAACTCGGAGAGCATCACATCGATTTCGTTCCCAGAACGTCTCGCAAAGGTCAGGTCGTTGCTGACTTCCTTGCTAACTTCCCCGTCAAAGATGTTAATTGGGAACCCGAGTCCATCATTTCATTCCATCAACCAACCACCCCAGACATATGGCACCTCTATGTAGATGGAGCGTGCAACAGCGGCAGTAGACTGGGGGCTGTGTTAACTTCACCAGAAGGAACCCAGCTACAAAAGACAATAAAAATCAATTTCGCAACATCCAACAACGAAGTGGAATATGAAGCATTAATCACAGGCCTCCGCATGGCATAACAACTACAAGTCGGGAAGCTCAAGGCTTATAGTGATTCGCAGCTAATCGTCAAACATATCACCAAAGAATATATGACAAATGGAGCAAACTTATTAGCCAAGTATGCTCAGGTCGTCAATGATATCATTAGCTCGTTCACAACATTCTCCCTGGAACACATTCCCCGAGAGGATAACAGACATGCAGACAGCCTCGCTTTCTTAGCCTCGAAAACTCAAGAGGCATGTCCTAACACAGTCTACATTAACATCCTGGAAAGGCCCACCTACCAGCAAAAAGGTGTCAACAGCCTCACAGACTTCCAACCCTCATCCGAAGAAAAGATCACTCAATCTTGGATAGGCCCATTCCTAAAATTTATCGTACATGGCGAACGCTCAACCGAGGCAAGGAATGCTCGTGCCATACAATTTCGAGCTCCCAGATACACCGTGATCAATGGACAATTATTCCGAAAATCCGCAGGAGGACCCCACCTAAGGTGTATAATTCCACGCGAAGGCCAACTCATCTTTGATGAAATTCACAAAAGCGAATGTGGCAATCATGCAAGAGGAAGATCTTTGGCTCATAAAGCAATCGCCCAAGGGTATTATTGGCCAGGCATGCACATAGAGGCAAAGAAATATGTTCTCAAATGCCACCAATGACAAACATTTGGCCACCCCCACAACCACCTAAGTCCAGTACGGGAATTGATCAACATAGCCAGCCCGTGGCCTTTTCACATGTGGGGGCTAGTCATCATGGGACCATTCATCCCACAAAAGAAAATATGACTCAAATACGTCCTAGCAACCACAGATTACTTCACCAAATGGGTTGAGGTAATCCTACTTGTTCAAGTCAATGAAGTTCATGTCATCTACTTCATATGGACTAATATCATCACAAGATTTGGTCTACCCCACATCCTCGTCATGGACAATGGAACCCAATTTGTTGGCACACAAGTCAAGGCATTTCTACAAAAATAGCGCATCACTCAAGCATTTTCTACACCTAGATATGCACAAAGCAACGGTCAAGCTGAGGCCACAAACAAAACCATCAAAGAAAATCTCTAAAAGAAGTTGGAGAGCAAGATAAGCCAATGGCCAGAACAGCTCGAGAACATTTTATGGGCATACAGAACAACAACCAGAGCCAGCACTAATGAGTCTTCATTCACACTTTGCTTCGGAACAGAAGCAGTCATACCATCAGAACTCACAGTCATAACAACACGATCCGACATCATCGAATCAGGAGAAAATGACAACATCTTAGCCAAAGAAGTCGATCTCCTGGAAGAGCGAAGGGAAATAACTGCAATATCCTTAACTCGGTACCACCAAACAATCCAACGATCTTACAAGAAGAAGGTCGTCCTAAGATCTTTTCAAGTTGGCGACCTAGTCCTCAAAAAGACTTTAACACCAGGCAAGCTTGAGCCAACGTGGGAAGGCCCATACATAATTCACAAAGTCGTTGGAAATGGAGCTTACTTGATCAAAACGCAGATCGGTGATGTGCTTCCCCGACCTTGGAATACATCTCTACTCAAGCATTTTTACCAATAATTTGTCTCCAGATGTATCAAGCAATATGAATAAAAACTCCATCACCATTTTGCGAATAAATGTTATCTTTGCATTACATGAGTGTCACACATTTTTTCACATGCTGCCCGATATGAGGTATCATAATAGCCGACCTAGCATCAACGCCAAAAGTGAGCACAACTTAACTATAATTACCACGCAGTGGTTAATTATCAGTCAAATTCAATTTATGATTCCCCAAAAGGACCGCAATCAACTTAACACCAACGCCAGGGTTAAACATGATTCAACTGTAGTTGCCACACAAAGGCCAATTATCAGTCAAATACAATCCTAGGGACCCCAAAAGGACCCCAAGTCAACTTATGGCCTTTGAAGGGTTTAAGTCTGGCTCAACTATAATTGCCAATCAAAGGCTAATTATCTATCAAAAATCAATAAGGAGTTTTTCCCAAAAGGAACGACTTACACCTAAGAACACGAGGAAACCTAGGTGCCAACTACGCACATCTATCAGATCGTACATGAACACTTACGACCTACAATCATCAGACGAACTGCAAGCATCTCCTACTAAGCAGCACAGATCGTCAAACAACAAGTCACAACACAGGAAAAACAATCACATTCATACAAGATTCAAATGCAATATCAATTCAGAACAAGTAAGTAGTTTAAGTAATTTTTACTTCTTACAAATTTGGTTAGATGTTAGAGGCCCCCTTAGAAAATGTTATCCATCATAAAAAATGACCTCGGAAGGACATCCAGTTCAAAAATTAAAAAATAAATCAGTTACACTATCGGTTGGAGGACACGGGGAAGATTCTACATTCAAGGGGCTCCACAAAGACCCTTACCACCAAGGTGTTGGATCATCTATTATTATCTGGAAACACAACAACCCTAGTCGGTTGCCATAACTACTATTATTGCACTTGCCATAACTACTATTGCAGCCCCACTTTCAACTGACCTCTTAAGGGTTTTGTACTTACATTCTAGCTCCATGAAATCATCCACCAGAACGTAAGCATCACTACTCTCTACCAAGTCGACCAGGTCTTTATATTCATTCTGAGCTCGCTCAGCAACAGCCTGCGCATTCTTAAACTCAGTAACCCAATGCTGAACTTCCACTTTTGAAGCATCAAGCGATGGTTGCAACAAGGCCACCCTCAAAGCTAACTCCCCGACTTGAGCCCTCAGCCCTCCAACTTCAGCCTTTTCCACCTCTTGCAAAGCCAGAAGCTTGTCATATGCCTCCTTGGCAGCATCCAATTCTTTCTTGTACAGGTCGGAGATAGTTGTCATCTCCCTCAGCTTCCTATACATGGCCATAACCTGACAAACTAACAAAATAAGTCAGATCGGAAAGAAACTTGCAAAGCACAAAATAGAAACTCAGATCGGAATGACACTTACAAAGCACATGGAGCGATCCATATCTCTCAAGTTCACTTCCAACTCCTTCCCAGTCTCCAACTAGCAACTGGTGCCTATCTTTATCTAGGGCAATACTCTCCAACAGCCCTCCAACAACTAGTGAAGACTTGAAACTACATTCCATATTCTTCACTAGCTTGGTCAACCCACTCATTGGGTCGCAATAGGTGGCAAGCCTGTCCAGAACATCAGGCTCACCTTGTCAGCTGGAGCCGCACTCCCCGACCCTTTTCACTTCTGGGCAACTAGCTCAGTCTCACTAGCCTTCTTCTTGCCCCGGGCATCAGCCACCCCCACATCAACAGCCAAATCATTCAGATTCATCTTCTTTAAAGGAGCCCGACCTGAAAAAGTACAACCTTCCCCTGCGCCAGGTTGTTCTTCAGACTCAGTTCGGGTCCTCTTCACCCCCTCAGGCTCAGCCACCTCAAAACGTTTTTTCATTTCAGGCCTCCAGAAGGGAGCAGGAGTATCACCACTTCCCCCAGCCATTCTCACTCCAGAAAATGGTTGCCTCCTTTGGCTCTCCCTTTCCATCTCAGGATCCGAGCTAGAATCAGAGATCGATGTCAAAAACAAGCTTACGAGCCCTCTTCTTTTGCTCCACCTTCTTTCGGTTGATCTTCTCTCCTCCACGCTTCTTAAAGTAATGTGCAACCTCCCCTAAGATAGCTTGTTTCTCCTCCCAACTCAAACAAGTAAACTTTTCTATAACGTCGCTGCTTGTGCGCCCACGAATAGCAACCTCTGCAAAAGTAACATAAAGCTATCAGAACGTTCAAAATATCAAATACAATACATACAATACGACCTATAACATAACGACCTACCATCCCACTTTATAGTACGGTTCTCCAACTCCCAATCAGAGGGGTTGTAATTACCCACAACAAATAACGGCCTACGCCCCCATTCCTCCTTACTCACCCCCACAATCACAATAGATTTCTCCTTCACGACCTGCAAACTAAAGTTCATTGCAGACGACCTCTTCATAGAAAAATGCTCTAACACATCTACTAAACAGATGTTGTAACCCCTCTCATTCAACAAATCCAACACATGGAAAACCCTCCAACTATTCCCTACGAACTGACAAGGGACTTTTCCACAAAAATTCAAAACCTCCACAGTAAGACGAGAAAATGGCAACATCATCCCAGCCTTCAACTGACCATAACAAACCACAACACCCCCATCCTGAGGAACATAATCACTGTTAAACACATTCCACTCTCCACACAGATCGTATATAGCCAAGTCGAACTTACCCAACCAAACTCCTCCCTCAGCTCAGAGTGGCATAACAATCTACCAACCTAGGCCCCACCTCCTCAGCCATCGTCTCCACTAAAGAAGATGATGAAGCTTCTCCTCCATTACGTGCCCTAACACCAAAATCTTCATCACTAATATTTCTCTCTCTCCACTGATCCAACTCCACTTCTCCACTCAAACTATCACTGGTCATAGACATTATGAAAGAAAAAAGGATCAAGTTTTTAGATTCAAATAAACGCACCTAAAAACAATAAGACAAGAAGGGTTGGTTTTCTTCTCTCTGCATTTTCTTAACTTGTGTTGGTAGAATGAAAAATGAGAAGCCTTTCCCACATGAAAACCCCTCAGCTGCACAAGCCTCAAGAAAAAAACAAATCATTTCGTCTTCCCACAAAAGCCATCATAACTCGCCCACAAACCGCGGTGATTTGGGCCCAGGGATCAAGTCCAACAGTTCCCGCACAATTCCAAAACCATTCAAATGAACCAGTTGTACGACATGTGTTTTAAAGCTTTATTTTACCTTTTCTTTTCATACCACAGCTGTCCAAAGAATGAATAAAATAAAAGGGGTTGTGTAAGTACCCTCTGTTCTACATTTCATATCACTATAGCACACGTGTCCACACACCAGCTCGTACTTCACTAGCTCGTACAAAGCCATTAGAACATACTGACGACCCAAACCTAGGTCGCCCCAAATTCTAGTTACAGCCATATATGGAAGCAAATGATCTAGCGCAATCCTAAAGCTTAGTCAACGCACCAATCATGGAGACATTTACTTTGTAACATCGGGAGTAATGTCGAAAATATGGATCTACATTTGATAATGGCCTGGAGTAAATAAGAAATGTCAGCTCAAACATCTATAAGTAGAGAGAGATGAACTACGTAAGGCTTGATTCCCTGAGAAACTTGATACATAGACAACTCTTATCCCAAGAAAGAGTGCAGTCATTCCCTATCAATCCCAATCTCAGGTCGTAGACCTAAAATACTAAACCTCTATAGATAATCTTCGCGGGTATAACTTGTTTACAGTGATCAAATATATCTAGGATAACATTGAGTAACCAAAAACTTGGTTACACGTACTCAGCAGTATGTCGAATCAGAAAACATTATCCAAAAACGAAAAGAAAAAGAAAGAAGCAGTCTAAATCTAATCATAAAAGCTTAATATTCCTAATATTTAAGAGGAAAACACAAGGAGTTTATTAATTATCTTAGAAAATTAAAATCTTATGTAATTAAATAATATTGTCGTAATACCAAAAAAAAAAAAAAAATCAAAACAAAGGTTTTTCTGAAATAAGGATACATTATGAATTTTATGCTGGTTATCTTATGGATTTGCAATATTTTCAAGTTTGGCCTCCATATTAGAATACTACAACCCATTTTGCTATTCATGGCACTTAGCACAAATGCCACCAATGCAAAATATGAGGATGCAGATCCCAAGCATCAATGCTAAAAACCACAACACAAATAAGGCAGATTTTCTATCTTCTTTACAAACAGTGTAATCTATATGCCATAGTACAACAAATTTTCCACAATGACACCCAATTTTCTCTTCATACAACCGAAAAGTTTTGTCTGGATCCAACATTGCTCTATAAATTATGTGTCTAGCACTGCTCCGAAAAGAATCCTCCTCTCTCTGCTTTGTCAAGACTACACGGTCCCAATCGGCTAGGTAGAGACGACCACTTGAGTCAAGATTAAGTACTACGGGGCTACTACTTTCTTATGTGTCTTACTCTTCCATCTATAGTAACCCTTTTCATTATACATTACTAGGTTCCCATCATCTTCTATCACCAATTCATAACTTGAGACGAGTTTTTGACCGGTTTTCAACGTCGACCGACGAGAAAAGAATTGTATCGGCAATTGATCAAAACTCTGCAATATGAGTACAGACTCGGATTGTATACAATAAAGTTGCCATTGTCATACATTAAAGTGTAAGAAGCCCGTTCGAACTCGTAGCTAAATAATAAACGTTTCTCTGTCAAACCTAGTCTCTGAAGCATGAACACACCTTCATGATCAAATAGTAAGGATGATGAATCATAAATAGGTTTATAATCATTGAACTTCGCACTCCATACAAGAGTTCTACCAGGGTCATTGTTGATCCATGTGCCTACTTTATATCGACCACAGTCAGAGCACAATGGGTAGAAACCAAAAGCAAAGATGCCTGAGGGCGAGAGCTAGTAACTACTTTCGTTCGATAAAGCGGACAGAGATGATCCTATAGTTATGTTGAAGGGTGAAGATGCAAGAGATGAATTTTCAGTTGTGTTGAATGGAGAAGGTTGACCAACACCTAAAGATACTAATGGAAGAAGGGAAAGGAGTAGAAGAACAGGGGATATTGGCTTCTTCATGGCGAACTAGAAAATCAACAACTTATGTGTTGCACAAAGTTTTGTTTCTGATATTTATATAGATGATGGAGACAATGCAAGAGGCAATTACAAGTAGGACTTGAAAACTATTTGTTACTCTTAGTTGAATTCTATGACGATTACGACTTCAAATCCCTTAAACATACAGACAATTTCAAGTACAATTAGGACTCTAATTTCCTTTAATTTGTGGTACAAGGTCCGAAACACTAATCAGTTTCCCTAAAATATGTTATGTTCATTTCTACGTCATCAAGTGTTTGCACAAAATCTTGGGTCTAGGTAATCGTTCTTGTAGTGATCAAGAGAAACCAGCTAAGATTAACAAGAATGAAATGCTAAAGATGAAAATAAAGATCGAATCGAACTAAAAATGAGTTTTGTTATTGAGTAATAATATCGGTTACAATATTTTTTTTTCTCTCTCTCTCTCTTGTTCTAGTTTTACAGATTTTTGTGTAATGATTTTGGAATAAATCTTTTCTTCTCCTTCCAGTCTTTATATAGTACTTTGAGAATAGCCTTCACCAATCACTAACTGCCGCGTGTCCATTCTCTTCTTCTCCCTCCTTTTCCCGCCTTAAACCTGCAATATACAAACTGTAATACCAATTATCGATATATCGTAATATTCAATTTGGAATATCGAGGTGACGATATTTTCCCACGACATCGCCCCCTCTCGAAACTTTCAAATTTTAACCACGAAAAATTTGAAAGTTTCAAGAACCAGAAACACCTTCACCAACTTCAAAATCCAAAAAATCAATCTGTTACATCTGTAAACAACCCAGTTACATCAAAATTACAAAAGCCTTATTTCACTTTCTCGTTCTTCACTTATCAAAAAAGCTTGAGAAAAAACACCCTAAACCCCACCACCATTAACATCTTCTGAAAAGCTCCATCTTGGTCCTATTCGTTAACGTTCTCAGCAAATCTTTCTGCACAATTATTCGGTTAGTAAAAAGAACATCCTAACACGCTACTCTTTATTAGCACTTTACTATTTTCTGAAAACATTTTAAATGATTTCGCCATCTTCTTTTTCCAGATTATCATACTTAGGGTTTAGGCTTTGAGTGTTCAAATATTATCTGTATATCTCTATACTAATTAGACCTTGAATTATAATTTTTGACAATATGGCTAGGAGAAAAACTTGTGTTAACTTTATACGCACTCTCTCGAAACAATCCTGGCTTCGACATCAAGAACGTATGCGTTCGAGACACAGTTCTTCATCTCAAACCCCGACATTATCATCCAGAGACCTCGATACGTGCTTAATAAATAATATATTATATAACTATACTAACTATTGTGATAGTAACTCAGATAAAGGATATAATTCTAATAAAAAATTTATTGTTTCTAGTGATACCAATATGTTGACCAAAAGTATTGAATCTGCAACTCGAAACAACTCATCTTCTTCAAATTTCATCATCACAAAGGAGTCGAGACGAACGAATGTAATGTACGCATCAAATGATCTGGTTGATGGCTTGTCATGCATTCCTTTGAGACTGTAGATTCAGAGTCTGAGCACGAAGTTATGGATGACCATAGCATGTGGAGTAGTAGCTTAAACCATTGTTTTCCAAAAATACCCAATTTAGCCATAGTTAAAGCTGCTTACCATATACCAGACTCCATCCATCTTCGACATTATGCTGGAAGTACTAAAGGAACTCGATGCCAAAGTGGCGATCCTCGAACAACCATTATTACTGTTGATCAACTAGCTGCTGGTTTGTGCCTTCCTTTATCTAACCTCAATCGAGAGGTACTAAATTATCTGACCATTTCTCTTGGCCAAGGCACCAGCAATTTCTGGAGATTGTTGTACATTTGTAATTTATATAATTCTCACCTTGCATCCGATGTCCGGATATCCCAAAGAATTCGTCTTATCGACATTCAAAAGCATTATACCTTTGTCGAACGTAACGAGAAGAATAAACATGGTATAAAAGAGCCTAGTGGTTATTTTTATCCCAAAAAATGAATTAACCGCACTGGCATTATAAGGATAAACCGAGATAGTGATTTCAGATGGACATTATACCCTATCGTAGTATCTAGGCAATGGGAATCATCTATTTCGATCGTTGTTCCATCCTTGGCATATCTTGTTTTTAACATTAGAGGTACGTTATTTTACGACACCCCATCCCTTAAATCCTTCTTTGAATCCTCTATCTCGGACCTGCTATCTGACTGGTCTATCGTTGCGACTTTGTTTCAGTGCCAAAACCAACCTCGGTGAAAAGTCTTGGAGAATCCATTAGAGTAATGGATCTTCTAAAAGGCACTGATGAAGAAATCACTTCTCGAACTGGCGCTGATAAATACTGCAATCTAAAATTGAATGTCGATCTTCCAGATATCAATAATTATGTCGCTCCTTTATACTTCTTAAAAAGTACCGTCCTTCGAGGTCAAGATTATTTACCTCCCCAATCTGTTATGCCATGTAAAACTACTCCATGTCCCTTACAACCTTGTTCCTCTGAAAAAGTATTAAGAAAAAATTTTGATTCCAGTGAATTACCTGCTAATACTCCTCGATGTTATTTTGAATATATGTTTAATGGTTTTAAAATAACTGAAGATCTTTTTCCTCAAATCAAACAAGAGATTCCCAATTTCTATAATTATCCTCTTTTGCACGATGTGTTTGATCATCACTGCTTATTGTTCACAGATATAGCATCTCGGATTCCCCAAGTTCCAGTCAAATCATCGAAATCTCTGGAAAAGTTTCCGCTCAAGAAAAAACCAACAGATGGCAGTTCTTCCAGAGCTCCCACTTCTTCCATGGATAAAAATGTCGACACTGGACTTCATTCAAAAAAAAAAAGAACCTTGCCATATTTCAGCACCACCAGCCTCGAAACCAAGCAAGACTGCAAAAACTACTACTAACCCTGCACTTGTTAATATGCCCTCCAAATTTTCAACTATTCCAGCCAATACAAGGACTAATGCTTCTGATTCTTCTTCTTCAACTAGCAATTTTGAGATTAAACTTGTCATTCGAGATCAGACCAAAGTTCTAAAAACTGCTTCTCTATTTTCTGAACCTCTAATACCAGGCCTTGGAGAAGCTCTTGTGCTAAATATTATACTTCCTCGAGATAGATCAGCAATGACTGAAATTAGCATAGAGGAACGATTCCAACTTTTGTGTTCTTCTATTGAAAAAGTAAGTATCTATCTTTCCCCCTATTCTTATCTTAATTTACTTATTCTGTATTCATTAACTATATCTCAATCCTAGGTTAAAGTTGTTGCTGTGGGACAGTTTGATAGTGAAATGGCTAGCTTTCACCGTTATAGGGATGAAAATAAACAATTGAAGAAAGACAAAGAAGACTTTCAACAATCTTTTGAGAAAGTCCAGAAAGATCATGCTGACGAGATGAAAAAATATTTCGTCGAACACACAGTGCGTTGCACAAGAAATTGCAAGCCTCTTATGAAGCTATGGAGAAGCAATTGTAGGAACCGTTATGGTTGTAATAAATGATCTACTATGAACCGCGAAACACCACGCGCAGCGGAATAAAGGGTGTCTCTCACGGTTTGGTTAGAAATTCATACCTTTAGATCGACTAAGATAACTCTGAGAATATTAGATATATGAATCAGCAACCTCTTGATCTTCTATTGTATTCCTATCCTTAGATTGGACGTTGTGTGGGCAATGATCTACTAACCATTTCTTTCTCTCTTTCCTTGCCTCTCTTTTCCAATCAAAAATGAAATAATGAATAGTGAATTTGGCCAGGAGAGAAGGGTTTCTTTTTTTAGGCTACAACATGGACCATGAGGAGAAATTAGGGTTGGGCGTCCTGACGGGCTTGAGCTTCCCATGTTTGCCCAGAACACACGACCCAAGTCCGTCAACAAATGACTTATTCCACTAAAGGCCATTGTTGCACTACCACCCTAATCCCAAATTACGTGTTATGTTTATGGGCTCCATATTATATGCTTGTTAATCTCCCCATGTTTAATATATCAAATGCCCGATGATTAAGTCAAGTTATTGACAACTACATCAATCAACTTTTTATGTCCTTGAGTAGTACCACTCAACCTCATTGTCATGTCGGAATAAATCCACCTGCAGGGTTTACATGACAATCCTTCCGAGCTCCTCAAGGGGACATCATCAACCCAACTTCCTACGGGTCATGGATTCCTTCTATAATCAACAACACACCTTACATACAATGTCATTACCCAATCCATCGAGTTTGTTGATTCACAAATGAATCTCACTCATTGATGATTTAAAGCAATGTACAATGCACGTAAGTGCCCGTTATTATATCCAGATTAAGAGGACAAACATCCATAATAACAGAGGTGTTTGTTCTCTTATATAGTTAGTATAAAGAGAAATAACCTCACTTGGTCCTGTTCAATACACACAAAGTGTACTAGTGTAATCCTATAGTCAAGATAGACTAATACCAGATTATACTACAACCTTACCAATGGTTTGTCCAAATCTATCTAGGTTGTGAACGTTTACTTATACTTTATAAGGTAATGATGATATGATCTTCTATGTGTCACCACACACCATATCATCTACAACATAAATGATTAGACACATGCATATAACTAATAATATATATAATATGCATAATATTTGCCCATATGATTCTCATTCAAAATATAAAGAATTAGAGTTAATACAAAAGTAATGCTTTTAGTATATAACCCTATCAACAACTTGCCCAAACACAAGCAAACTTTGCCAACGAGAAAACATAATTCTTGCGCAGCTCAGAAAACTGATCTGGAGGCTGAACTGGAGAAGGCCCAGCTCAAAGTGGCTACTTATGTTGAAAACATGCAATATTGTGTGGATACCATGAAAAGCTTCAGACCACATCTTCCTGCTACTCTTATCAAAGAATATAACCTTGATTCAGATGACGAGAGCGAGCTTCCCTCCGACATTGCTGCTCAAGATTTGGATACAGATGCGGTTGATTTTGCTACCATTGCTGCTGGGACTGTTGAGACCACTGTAGCTACCCCGGCTACTGATGTCGTCGATGCCAACATATCTACCCCAATTTTCAACCCTAACTCCTTCATCATCACACCTAGCTACTTGGATGATCCAGAAGTTTGAGCTGGTCTCAATAGCCTTTTTGAAACGAAAAAGCTTGATGCCAACCCTATCAAGACCTCCACCCAGCTCTAGCTTCTTTGTCTTTATATTTTGTAATTGTAATATTGATACAATGATTTGGCTATCTCTTCTGACGACTTTAAACTTCTTTTGAATTATGGAAAAATAGATCTTTTTGCTTTTTATAAACTCATTTTGTATGCAATACATCTGATATTTATCATCCATAAATAGGAAACAATATCATTTTCGATACCACTCCTAATTAACATAATATTGATACTTCATATGAGTACTTAACATATATTTTGAATTTAAAATCGAGTTTCGATACTATTCCAACTAAATACAGTATCGATACTTAACATATATTTTGAATATAAAAAACGAGTTTCAATACCACTCCAACTAAAAGCAGTATTGATACTTAACATATATTTTGAATATAAAAAATGATTTTCGATACCACTCCAACTAAAAACAGTATCGATACTTAACATATATTTGAATTCAAAAAATGAGCTTCGATACTACTCCAACTAAAAGCAGTATCGATACTTAACATATATTTTGAATATAAAAAATGAGTTTCGATGCCACTCCAACTAAAAGCAGTATCAATACTTAACATATATTTTGAATATAAAAAACAAGTTTCGATACCACTCCAACTAAAAACAGTATCGATACTCAACATATATTCAATGAATTTTGACATGGACATTGTATTAAAATATCACTTATAAATACATACCTTACTAATTCACCTCACATTGCTTCCAAGAATTGGATCTGTTGGCTCGAACTTGACATTTCTGCCAAGAACTGGATTTTATTGACCTGAACTCGCATTTCTGCCAAGAACAGGATTTTATTGACCTGGTATTGAGATGAGGATCTACAGATCACCAGAATTTTTTGACCCGAGCTTGACATTTCTACCAAGAACTGGATTAATTGACCGAAACTCGCATTTCTGCCAAGAACAAGATTTTATTGACCTGGTATCGAGATGAGGATCTACATATCACCAGGGATTTTTTACCCGGACTTGATATTTCTGCCAAGAACTGGATTTTATTGACCTGAACTCGCATTTCTGCTAAGAACAGGATTTTATTGACCTGGTATCGAGATGAGATCTACAGATCACCAGGATTTTTCTTGATATGGTATCGAGATGAAGATCTACAAATCACCAGGCTTTTGCTTGACCTATTATCAATCATATAATTCTAGAGATACAAAGATTTGTTGTACATATATAAATATTGATTTCGAGAATATGAATATCTTTATTGAGTGTATAACCTTGATAACAAAAATTACACCATGATACTTTAAACACTCTTTATTGATAAAATACTTTCAAATTGCTTACATTTTGAGGCTTTGGTAATATTACACCTTCAACCATTTTTAAGTAGTAATTAAGCTCCATTGATTCCGACCTTGTGAATGATGTAAGGCCCATATCCCAGCTTACTGCTAGTTTGTCAGCCCCTTTTTCTTTAGTAGCTTGAGTGGCCACTTTCAAGATCAAATCACCTTCCTGAAAATGCCTTTATGTTACTTTTTTGTTGAAAGCTTTTCTGAGCTGCCTATGATAGGTGTCGAGCTTTACCCTTGCTTGATCCCTTGTCTCCTGGAGATTTAGAACTTCTGACGCCATTCCTTTATTATTTTGACCATTTTCTATCATCTTTGTTTTGGATGTCGATACCACCATTTCAAATGGAGTTGCTGCTTCTATACAATAGGCCAAAGTAAAAGGTGATTCACCTGTGGCTGTTCGAGGTGTCGTTCTATAAGCCCATAAAACACTGTTTAGCTCATCCACCCAAAGACCTTTCTTGTCTTCTAATTTTTTCTTGATATTATCCATAACGGTTTTATTTGCTGCCTCTGCTTGCCTGTTACCCTGAGCGTAGTATGGCGCAGATGTGAAATGCTTTACCTTGTAAGATTCCAAGAAAGCTTTCACCTTTCCTCCCTCAAACTGCGGGCTATTATCTGATATAATGGAATAAGACAATCCATATCGACATATGATTCGTTCAAAAAGGAAGTTTATGACATCCTGTTCTTTGGTATGCTGCAGAGCTATGGCTTCTACCCACTTTGTAAAATAGTATGTGACCACCAATATGAACCTTCTTTTACCTCTCCCTGGTGTAAGCGGACTAACAATATCCATACCCCATAGAGAAAAAGGCCATGGGTTTGAGACACAATGTAACTCTTTAACTGGGACATGTATGACTTTCACATGAACTTGGCATTGTACACACTTTTTCGCATATCGAAGACAGTCTCTTCGCATTTGAGGCCAAAAATATCCCTGTCTCGTGATTTTATTGCCCAACGATCTACCAGCTGAGTGGTTTCCACATTTGCCTTCGTAAAGCTCGGCAATGATTAGCTGCGCTTCCTCATACGATATGCATTTCAAATGTGGACCTCCAAGATTCTTTCGATACAATTCATTATCAACCAATACATATCTTTGGGTGCTAGACTTAATTCTTCTGGCCTCATTTTTGTCCTCCACTACTTTCCCATCAGCTAAATATAAGATATATGCTTCCATCCATGACGCCCCCAGTGTATCAATTTCCATGACTGCTGAGTCGTCGATGTCGATGCTTGCCTTTTGTTGACTGCTGAGTGAGACCCTATGTGTTTTCCAACATCGCTGCAACATACGCCAAGGCATCCGCATGCCTATTTTCATTTCTATTGAGATGTTGAAGTCTTATTTTACTGAAATTCTTCAATTTGGATTTTATAAAATTCAAATAATCGAATCACGAGCATCGAATCACTAAAGATCGATAACTCTTTTATATTGAGAGATTTAGCCATTTCGAGAACAGCTATTAAGGCTTCATATTTAGCCTCATTATTGGACGCATGGAAACCCAATGTTATTGCAGTTTCGAGTCTTTGATTTTTTGGATTAACCAACACCACTCCGATGCCACACCCCCTTCCTCTAGAGGATCCATCAACAAATAGTCTCCAGCCATTTGTTCCAGCCCATGGGTCGTCTATATCGATAACATCTTCAGGCTCTTGCAACATTGCGATTCCTCTTCTTCCATGCCCCAACTGGCCTCCTCATATGGGAAATCGGCCAATACCTGACTCTTTTCTGATACACAGTTTCGATACTCGACTCCAAAATCATTTATTAGTACAGACTATTTAGACATTCTTCCTGACTTAGCAGTTTTTGCCAGAGTTTGCTTTAATGGGAGATTCATCATCACGATCACCGAATGTGCTTGAAAATATGGCTTTAATCTCTGAGATGAGAATAACAGTGCCAGGGAATACTTTTCTAGTATCGAATATCGAGTCTCAGCCTCGAGCATTGTTTTACTTTGAAAATACACTAGCCTTTCCAATCCATTTTCTACCTTCACGAAGACAGAACTTATAGTAAATCTGATACAGCCAAATAAAGAATCAAACTTTTTCCCTCATTTAGCTTTGTCAGTGTTGGCATTTGTTGCAGATATTTCTTTAATTTATAAAATGCTTCTTCACATTCCTCATTCCAACAGAATTTGACATTCTTTTTAAGCAACTTAAAAAGTGGCTTACAGCGATCAGAAATTCTGGAGATAAATCTATTGAGCGCCGTTATTCTCCCTGTCAACCTTTGTATTTACTTTCGAGTTGTAGGTGATGGCATTTGTTGAAGCACTCGTATTTGCTCAGGATTAGCATCAATACCTTGCTTTGTAACTATGTATCCCAAAAAATTTCCATAACTAACCCCGAAAGTACATTTTTCAGGATTAAGCTTCATTTTAAACTCTCTCATTATTTTGAATACAGTGTCGAGGTCCTTTATGTGATCTCCAGCTTTCATAGACTTGATGACCATATCATCGATATAGACCTCGACAATACGTTTGATGAGTTTCTTGAACATTTTCTCCACTAACCTTTGGTAAGTGGCTCCCGTATTCTTCAATCCAAATGGCATTCTGATGAAGCAGTATATTCCTCCATTAACCACGAACACCATTTTTAACTGGTCTAACACAGCCATTAGAATTTGAAAGTATCCTAAATAACCATCGCAAAAACAGATCAACTTGAAACCAGCAGTTCGGTAGACCAATTCATCAATTCTAGGCATTAGATAATGATCCTTTGGACACTTTTTATTTACATTAGTAAAGTCGACGCAAATTCGAACTCTACCATTTTTCTTGGGTACAACCACTATGTTTGCTACCCATTCAAAATGCTCAACTTCTCTGATGATGCCATTATCTAACATCTTTTGTGTCTCCACTTGCACTGCTTCTTCATACATCGGCCTCACCTTTCTATGCTTTTGATGTACTGGAGTTACGTTTTCTTCCATATTCAATTTGTGCAAACATATATCTGGATCGATATCGTTGAGATCCAACATCGACCATGCAAAAACATCTTGATTCTCTTTCAAAAATACTACTAATAGCTTTCTTATATTTACAGCCATTTATGTACCAATGAACGTATGACGCTCATTTTCTCCTTTACCGATATTAACCTTCTCCACTGCCTCTATGGTTTTTCTTTCCCAGGGTGGTTCTTCATGTTTCATCAGCTCTTGAGTGAACTTTACCTGCTCCTGTATCTGTATGTTGGTATCAGCAGGTAAAGCTTGATGTAACTGCTAAGTAGAGTTTTCCAAGATGCCCCCAGTGTCTTGGCTTTTCCCCTTCATCATTCCCTTTACTCACTACACCATAATTGTTAAATTAGGATGACCCATTAAGACATAAATCCTCGTCTTAAATTTAGGACGGGCTTTTGAGTCTCAAACATTAGAAAACCCGTCACCAGGCTTTGGCCCAAAAAATAAGTGACCACGTTTTTTGTCCTTAATCTAAGAAGGGGCGAAAGTGAATCTAAGAAGGGGCGAAAGTGTCTCTAGTTTGCTTCAATGCCATCGCTACTCAACTGAACCTTATTTCCCTTCAAAAATAAAGTTTAGCATTAATTCTTCGTTCAGCTCCAGAAACCAGTGTGCTTCATCTCCTTCCTATTGCTTCAAGGTATACTTTTTCTTCTCAATTAATTGGAGACACTCTATTTAATTCTTAATAGCATTTGGATTGATTTTTTTCTTTTTAATTTTTGTTTGTTTGTGGGTTAGGGTTCAAAAAATTGGTTGAGCGGTGCTGAGAAATTGATTTTTGTGTTGGGGTTGACAAGAAAATCCTAGAACGTGTTGTGTCACTCATTTGGAGCAGAAAATTCCAACATTGAATTATACTCAGATCAGCTCTACATGATGTATGACCCTGTAGTAATTATTAGCAGGAAAAGCAACAGCTGCAAATAAGGATAAGAAGAAGCTTGTTTCTCATTCATCACGAGCTGGTCTTCAGGTACATCTTATTTTCTTTTTTGTTTTTATGGTTTATTTGAGTAAAAAATGGTAAAATTTTGAATTATTTACTTTAAGTAAGTAATTTAGGGAGAAAGATGGTTTTTTTGAAGGAATTAGGAGTTGGGGATTGAGTTGTTAGTGAGTTTATTGTGGTATTTTTTATAAAGGTTGGTTTTTATGGGTGAACTTGGTTGGAGAGAAGCTAGGTGTTGAGACTGATGTCAAGGAATTGAGGAAGTTAGTAGTTTATTAAGTAGTGTATTGCTTTTAATGTATGTCGCTAACTACTGAGCTCTGTTGACGTAAGTTTAATGTTTATTTGAAGGTATAAATCTAGGCAACTTGTCAATAAACTCATTTTGGAAGAGAAGCTAAACCCTCATTTTGTACTTCATTTTGTTTAGTCTCTAGGGAGGCTTGTACAAATGGAGTGATTATGCCGCGTTTTTTAAAGAATTGGGTGTTTTGAGGGGGAGGGCAGATAGGGCAAGGCCGAGGGAAGGCGTTTAATTTGATGGGCATATGGCACTTGTATGGGTTTTATATGACCAGCAGTTGTTTATGGCAGCGTTGGTTAGTTTAAAGAGGGCTTGTGAACTTCAACTTACTGATATAAGACCACATTTTAGTTTGGGGATTCTTTGTATGTTGTTGGGAGGTATGGTGAGGTGAAAGACGAGTTTTGGTTAACACTTGAAGCTGCTAAAGTTGGTGGGAATCAGTGGGCTTATTTGCCACCACAATTTCATGTTAATCTTGGGATTGCGCTGAAAGCGGACTGTATGGTTATAAGTGCTTGTGAGCATTACAGAGAGCTTTGAATATAAGATTTTGCTAATCAAGAAGTGGTTAAAACATCAAACAACATAATGCGCAATTCAACTACTAGGTACTACATAACGCAAGCATTTGAATCCCAGCTTCCTACAAAAGAATAGATAACTAACAAGGCTGGCCTGTGTCAAACAACATTGGTTTATGTTTTGGACTTTAAATTGAATTTTCTTCTGTAGATTACAATGACATATTTATTTGTGGTTCTCTAGCAGGTTACATGAGTGTCTTAATGCAATGAAGGGACAGTACAAGTACAGGAAGTAATAAGTATACTGAATCTCTTTAAACCAAACAATACTGATCATAGGGAATTGGACATAGTACAGATGAGAGATTTTACAGATTTGTTTGAGATTTACACACTTTTTATGATGACTTCAATTAGTTACAAGAATGATGAGAGGCAAGCAATGAGCCTATTACAACTCACGATTGGAAACCAAGTATGTAGTATCTTAGTTAGAGAATATTGAAGCAAACAAAAAACTAGTTTAGGTCTCTAGTAAAATTACTGTTAATTGGGAATTACTTAGAGCTCTGTTGGCTGCCTTATTTTGAAAAAAAATATAAGCATGTGGACTAAGACTAACTCAACGGGCAAACTAAAGAAAAGCCAAACTAGCTTTGAAGATAGAAGGCTTTCAAAAAATACACGGTAGAGTGAATGAGTATTAGCTAGTGACAATATTAAAGTGAAGAAAGACACTAGAGTTCGTAATCATCAATGAAAATGTATATGTAGTTCCAAGACTTTGACATCTCTCTATTTCTCTATCTTATCGATTTATATGTATATGTTGCTTGTTTAATGCTTGAAATTTGAAGCACTTGAGTTGATTTTCACTAGTTTGGTTGTTGGAGTCTGACACCTCTTTCTTAGTGGGAACCTCCATTAGGCTAAAGTCCATATACCTTTATGATTCTCCAAGTACCAACAAACCAAAAAAACGTCACTTATTTTGATTCCCTTACCCTTTCTAGGGTATCACTTGTCTTGGTTCATTGATGATATACACATGGGTAGAGAAACATTTCTAGGGTTTGTTATAACCTATTTATGGATGATCCCATAAATTTATAATTTGTAACCAAAAAAGAAAAAAGACTTAGCTTGACTGTGAAGCAATTAAAGATGTAATAGTTATCCTATGGTATCTTGAGTTAGGGCCACCAGGCATAGGACTTGTAATGGGGCTGGTGACCCTAGGTAGGACAAAAGGCTTGTATTTGAGAAGGAAATATCAGTACCTACACAAACTATCTAGTAAGCCATGTACCTACACAACCACTCGAAGTAGATGGACTGATTGTTTTAATTGATCCAAGTAAGTTATCTTTTCGTGTATCTCAGTATAACTAAGGTTATACATTTTTTTTTACATAGTAACTTATTGATGTTGACGGGATTCTAGCCCTATGCCTCTAGTATCATATAAGCCAAATGATTTACTGAAGTTAGATTTATCAAAAGGCTAGTCTATTTATTATTTTATAAGGTTATGATGCATGTTAAAGTGTATGCAGCTATATATGTGTGCGTGGTATTGACAGGAAGAAGATTGTTTTACTTCATGTTTAGAATTGCTCCCTTTTATAACAATTTTTGTTTATTAGATATGTCCTATTTTTAGATTCTAGAATCAAGTTATATCTTTTTTTAAAAAAATTGTCGGTGCAGGCTCCTTATGTTACACAAGGGCTGGCTTATTGAGAATATGCATGGACACATGGTACAAGTGATGGAAAGCTAAAACCTATAGTTTGTTATGAAGTTTAGTTAATAGCTCTTTGACTTTTATTCATTTGTTCATTTAAATTATTGATTGAAAGAGTCACTTAGCAAATAATGCTATTTATGCAATGGAGTTACCATGTGATTTTTAAATGTATTCATAGTTATTATCTAAGAAACTCACATATGGTATTCTTTTATTATGAAGTTAAAACTTGGTATGTGACAATTGTCTAGTCTGTTTGTGTAGTAAAGGTGGGGGATCTCCTTTGAATCAGCCACTCTAGCAGTTGCAGGTCATTTGGCCTGCATATTTTTTAAAAAAATATTTTTTCTAAACGACGACAGCTAATGCTGTCTTTTCTCTTTGCGATGAACTTGCGACGGATATTTTAGTTGTTTTCTAAATCCATTTACGACGGACTATACCATCGCAAATATTAACAACAGAGCAATTAACGATGAGAACGTGGGACATTAAAACCCGTCGCAAATCAGAAAAAACGACGGATTTGACTGTGACGAAATTACAAATTCTGGTGTAGTGACTATGACGAAATTACATTTTTCTGATTCGGACTGATCACCCCTAATCTCGTGCAATCCATATACTGTTGGGAATCTGAGAACTTGATAAAATGTACTAGGCACAGCACGCATTTTGTGTATCCATTTCCTTCCCAATATGGCATTGTGATAAGATTGGTGCTTGATAACCACGAATTTTGTCATCACCGTTTGAGGCCCAGCTCGAACCGGCAAGTTTATCTCTCCAGTAGGTTTGGTAGAAGTTCCATTAAAACTATATAAATTGAACTTTAGTGGTTTTAAATGTGACTCATCAAGACCAATTCCTTTAAATGCTTTCCAAAATAAAATATTAACTGAACTACCACAGTCCACTAATATCTTCTGTACATCATAGCCCGAAATACGCAAAGTGATTAGCAATGCATTATCATGTGGTAACATTACCTTAGACAAGTCCTCTGGTACGAACATGATTGCCCCAGGAATGCTAGTCGATATTAGTTGCTGACTCACCGGCACTGGCTTGACATTGACCTCGAGCACTTCTTTGACCGTCGAGATCTTCCTTATCTTATCTCGAAAAATCTTTTTCTAAGGAATTTCCCCCTTGTAAATCATGTTTATTACCCCCAATGGCTTCTCATGTATGGTCGCCATTTCTGCGGGTCTAACATCAGCACGAAACTCTCTCAGCTTCCCATCTTTCATGAGCCTGTCTATCTCTTTTAATAACTGGAGACACCTATTAGTCTCATGGTTCTCAATCTTGTGAAATTGACAATAAGACCTTCCTTTCATTTCTGTAAGATTGTATTTCGGCCAAACTACAAAATCTTCCTTTGCTATCCTCCGCAAGATATCTTCCGGAGTGGAATTGAGAGCTATGAAATTACTAGGATAGAGTTCCTCTTTCAATGTTCTGTTATACTTTCTTCGCTGTTGTGGCTGATTATCTCGGTTTATATAATCTTCTTGAGGTCTTTTGTTATCTGACCTCAAGGAATCTCGACCTTCATGGTGATCATTACTATCCTTATCTTTTTTCCCTACATCGGTGACTTGTAATACTGCTTGCGCAGTGGCGGTTCTCAACCCCTCCTCTACTAAGATATCTCTATCAACCTTATCATATAATTCCTGTAATGTTTTAACCTCTTTCCTCAACAAATACTTATGCATAAAAGATCCTAGCATTACCCCTGCTTGAAAAGCTATGACAACTGTCATTTCTGATTCATCTAATCTTTCCACCAACTGCGTTTCAGCCTTAAACCATGTCAAAAAATCCTTCATCGACTCCTTTGCTTGCTTTAATTGAAATAAGGCCAACACCTGCTTTGGTTTCACCCTCTGGTGACCGTAATTGGTGAGGAACCTTTATTCAATTTCGCGAAAACATGAAATGGATCCCTCAGGCATAGTACAAAACCATTTCAATGCTTTCCCTTTTAAACTTGAAGAAAACGATCGACATAATACCGTATCCTAGTACTCGGTACGCTGATAAATTGAGAACTGGTGTCGATAGCTAAAAATATGATCCATGGGATCAATGGTCCCCTCGAATTGACTGAATTTTGGATTCTTGAATTTTGGGGGTAACGAGGCCCTTTCTATCTCTTTTTTCAATGGATTTCTACTCACATCATCTACCAGCTTTCATACCAAGGCTGAGACTTTCTCCAGCAATTGGTCTCCAAACTGCTTCTGTAACATCTCCTGCACCATTTCCTTTGTGATCGGTGCTTCTATCTCTTCCTCATGCACCACCTTCGGTGTCGATCTTGCTTTTGATTGTACTTCTTCATGATGGCTTCTTCTCACTTCCTCGATATGGCTTTTTCTTACTATTGGAGTGCCAGAACTCGATGCCTCTCCATCTTTCTCATATATCGCGTCTTCTGCACGTTTCCCATATACTTCTCTTACAGCCTTATTTTCTGCCATTAAAATTTTACTATGATTTTCCAACTCTTCCATTCTTCTCAACAAAACCTTCAACGACACCTCTTTTTCTTGTATTTCCTCTACTTCTTCTATCATTCTACTTGTTGATCTCTGAGTTCTTCAGCTCCTCATTCTTAGACACAACATGATAAATGCTTCCCACATTCACCATCATTGCTTTACTTGCTGTAGTACACTTTGGAGGCATCTTGATTACTTTCTTTAACCTTTCTCTGACCTTACCACACAGTTACTCTTTATCACCATGATTTCAATCAATGGATTTGATCAAAGAAAAAAGAAACGAAAGACAAAACAATCGATCTTTGTCTTTGAACCCAGACGGCGCCAATGTAGTGATCAAGAGAAACCAACTAAGATTAACAAGAATGAAATGCTAAAGATGAAAATAAAGATCGAATAGAACTAAAAATGAGTTTTGTTATTGAGTAACAATATCAGTTACAATATTTTCTCTCTCTCTCTCTCTCTCTCTCTCTCTCTCTCTCTCTCTCTCTCTCTCTCTCTCTCTCTCTCTCTCTCTCTCTCTCTCTCTCTCTCTCTCTCTCTCTCTCTCTCTCTCTCTCTCTCTCTCTCTCTCTCTCCCTCTCTCGTTCTAGTTTTACAGATTTTTGTGTAATGATTTTGGAATAAATCTTTTCTTCTCCTTCCAGTCTTTATATAGTACTTTGAGAATAGCCTTCACCAATCACTAACTGCCGCGTGTCCATTCTCTTCTTCTTCCTCCTTTTCCCATCTTATACCTGCAATATACAAACTGTAATACCAATTATCGATATATCGTAATGTTTGATCTAGAATATCGGGGTGACGATATTTGCCCACAACAGTTCTCATGTGAAACATGCATGCATGCCGGTCCTTCAGATGGCGTCTTCATTTGAGGATTGTCAACGGTAAAAACAATAATCAAGCAGCATTGATTTCCTTGTGCTCTTTTTGAATGAATTGAATGTATGTTTTGTTAAGAGAAGTAGTGTCCTTTATATGTGTCATCCCTCATAAATTAAAGGAGATCAACGAACAGGCCCTCCACATTATATTTTGCCTAATATGATAACACTATCCTCTATTTGAATGAAGCTCAGTTACAACTAGTATAGTCCTGCCTAATTTTACATATTCTTTATAACTTTATTCTTTATAACTTTTAATGTATATATGGGAAAAGATGATGATAAAAGTGATTCTTGAACCAGGGCAGGGTTGAATATGATTTGTGTATAGTAATGGACAAATGTGCTTGTCAAAATAGTATGAAATAAGAAGGGAAAGTGGAAAACTGAAGGATCGACTACAAACTGGAAAACACACCACTGTTGTCATCTGCGCCTCACTTCAGATAACGCAATATTAATTTGGCAGGAATAAGGTGGGGAAATGGTGCAAATGATATTTCTCTGTAGGATGTAGTTCCAACTTCCCAAGAAAAAACACATTCTCTCTTTTACCTTTATCTTTTCTTCTTTTAATCGCAGCTAGAGAAGTACTTTTGATTGCACTTACCAGTTACGCTTACTCTTATTATCAATGGTTATATTGTTAGATGCATTTCCTTCTTGCATTGCTTCACTTTTTTGCCTAACGATTATATGCATCGGATTAGAGAATATTGCCATTTGAGGAAATCTTAATATGCATGGTCATTTGTTATCAAACTAGAGAATGAATAGATCCTAAGAACAAGAAAAAATTAATAGCTAGACAAAATGAATAATTGGCCGGGCTAGAGTGGGGATAAATCATAACTTCTGAGAAAATGTGTGGTCATTCATTAGAAAGAACTCGGTTTTTGGATTTCCTAGAACAGATCACAGCGCCAGAGTGTAATTTAATCAAAGTAAAAGATCACATCAACATAGACCATGGTTTCATGTAGTTCTGTCAGGCCCACATGCGCTAACTAGCCCTTACGGCTTCCATTCCAGCAGCCTTCTCAATATCTAAGTACCAGGGGCTATGGTGCTGAAGTAACCCATGCCATACTCCAAGGAAAAGCTCGAACGACCGTCAACAAAAGCTTACCTGTACCTGAAAGCGACAAAGGTGGGTAGGTTGAGAATACCTAGCTAGGGGCGCGAGACAATGGGGACTTTAACGGGCCTTAGAAGCTCATTAAATGGCACCACCACCCTACCCCTCACAGGCAGAACTAAAATTAAACAAGAGTTCCATTTCCCTTATTGGTATTGCAAGCAATCCCAATTCCATCGATGACAATATTCCCGCCTTTCGAAGCTTCAGGGCATAGTAGCCTTTCTCAAGACGATTATTTTCCTTTAGCAATACTCGGCTTAAATAACATGGGCTAGAGTAAGCCGCATTAATGAAATAGGAAGTATGTTTGATTCGAATAGAAAAACTATCACTACCAGTTGGGAAAAAACATGTAAACCCTTGGAGGAGGGTGGACTTGGCATCTGAAAGCTTAGGGAGATTAATCTTTCAATTCCCATGAAACTAGTTTGGTCAATTCTTACTGGAACTAATGATTTCTCTCTCTTCATGAGACACAAATACCTTACAAAAGAAGGGAACCTGATAAACTACTATAAGGTAAGAAGTCAAAGGACCTAAAGGGTTGTACTGCAAAGGTAAACTAGCTGATTGTCAATAATGAACTAAGTATTCCACAACAACTCCAACAAATTCTAAATCAAGTGGGGGTGGACTTAAGTTTAGTTATGCGAGCCAAGTCTGGTGATCAGGACTACCAAGTGTGGTGTAATGACAGCAAAGGTCGCTTTTTGACTAAATCAGCTTTTGAAGCCATCAGAAACAGGAGACAACATGTAGACTGGGCTACAAGCATTTTGAAGCCATTAGCTATTGCATGGAGCTCTCATAAAAGAGTGCAGCCACAAATGACAGAGTGCAACGGGTGGGGGTCAAGCTAGCCTCGAAGTGTAGAATGTGCAATAACAATAGTGAGACGTTGGATCGCATATTGTGGGAATGCCCTTTTATAGTACAACTTTGGGAATGGATCTTAGAAACTTTTAGATCGAACTCAGCAGCGGATCTCTTCATTGATGAGTGGTATAAGACAAGCAAAACATTGGAGTCCCATTGTTCGACATATCTGGAATGCGGCACTTGTTGCAGGTATGGTGGAGATTTGGAAACAACGAAACAAGGCAAGATATGATGACAAGATACCCAATCTGAACAAATACAAGTACTTTATTAAACTACAAGTTGCTTGCTCTGCAAGACTCTCGAAAGGACACTCAAACAACAATGCTCATGATACAAGCATCCTAAACTCTTGGAATATAGTAGTGAGGCCAAAACAAGCTCCAAGAATAAAGGGTTGCACTTGGATTGCACTTGGATTCCACCGGATAATGATATCATCAAGATAATCACTGATGGAGCTTCATTTGGTAACCCTGGTCCATCTGGAATTGGGGTAACATTTCGAAATGCAGATAGTAAATTCCTTCTTGTCCTCTGCAAGAGTATAGGAGTGGATAATAATTACAATGCCGAATGCGTGGCAATCATTTAGGGTGCAGAAACAGCAATTACAAGAGGTTGGAAGCACATTTGGTTGGAATCTGACTCCCTTGCTGCAGTAACTGCCTTTGCAAACAGTTGCATACCTTGGGCCCTTCAAGCGAGATGGATAGATATACAACACTCAGTTTTGTATATGATCATCACACATGTCTTCAGGGAAGCAAATTTTTTCACAGACTGTGCAGCTAAGATGGGCGCATCCATGCCATCAGGTCATAGTGAGATTCATGTGGGTAAACCAAGTTGATTGCATACTTGGGAAGTACCATTTCAAGTTTACTATAGATTTTGTAAAAATGCTTGTTGTAAAGAGTTTCACAGCCTTGAAAGGAATGAACTCTAGTCTCATATAGTCTAAAGGAAGTTGTTTCCACAATCGCCCACAAAATTTTGTACTTTCCTTTTCATTTAATAAATTTAACTTTACTGAGCAAAAAAAAAAAAGATTTGAAATAATGAAATATTTTCATGCATATAGGCTAGTTACTAAATAATGAAATAGGAAGTATGTTCTTACAATTATAGCGGGACGCATTACTAAAAAGTGAAATACAGGAGAAGAAAAATACACGTCTGGTAAGATGGGATTCCGAAAAGTCCAATCTAGACAAGTCACAATGACCTTGAACATGTACTGCAATTA
Organism: Coptis chinensis; assembly: GCF_015680905.1. Taxonomy (NCBI): domain Eukaryota; kingdom Viridiplantae; phylum Streptophyta; class Magnoliopsida; order Ranunculales; family Ranunculaceae; genus Coptis; species Coptis chinensis. Next base: position 48,114,992 of record NC_141456.1, read on the forward strand.
ATAAATCGATAGACAATTAATTTGAATAACACCATCGCGTTCCTCTTGTAAAATAAACAAACAGAGAGCACTACCCATCTGAGATCTATCACGACAAGTTGTATTAAAGAAAACAATACTCTATATTAAAAGGGACTGTTAAATAAATGGACGTTGACTATTTATTATTGCCATAACCACCAGTTGACCATTTATTCAAATACCGAGCGTCGTTGACCGTGGTTTGGTCTCGTTGACCAAGCGGTTTTCAAATTTACAAATAATACCCCCCCTTAAATAAGTAACCTCATAAAACACTTTGTTTACAAAACATACCCTTCACCAGTTGCATCATTTCCATGCATTTAATGCATATAAAGTTTCTCTCTCTCTCTCCTAAATGGAAGTAAACAATCGAAAAATATTGAAAAAAAATTAAATACACATTTTTTGAAAATTGTACTCTTTGACCACACACTACTCCTCAGAGGAAAAATAAGTTAGAGAGTTCATTGAAGAAGGGAAGCTTCTTCTTCAATTTCTGAACAGCCATTGTTGAAAATTTTCTGTGTACTAGGTAGGTTATACAAAGCAGTTATTGCATTTAATTTTTAGCTATTCGTCCATGCATTTAATTTGTCATCTAAAAGTTTCAGTGAATTGTAGGTCAAAGTTTGAGTGATTTTATAAGTGAATTATTAAGTTCAGTACTCAGTTAAGTTGTTGTTGTAGTTCTCTTACACTATCGTTCGCATTTGGTTTTGTTGGCGTCCAATTATAGTTATGTAGATTAATACAGCCTGAGTCTTTATTTCAATGTTATTTCATTATTTCATTTCCTTTTATGTCTCAGGTGGAGGTTCTCCAGGATAGGTTTAAATGTGATGGTGGAAAGTTTTCAATTCTTATGCAGTTAAGATGGAAAATTCGAAGCAGATGATACTGGTGGTGGTGGTAGGTACTCCGGTGGGGTAATGAAGCTTTGGAGTTGTTATGTTAACTTTCCATTGGACGGTTTCATTATACTTCTTGAGAAAATAAGAAAAATTAAACCACTAAAGTTCTGTTTTTTGGTTTACGGCCATCCGTGCACTGTTGAAGATGTGGATGACTACAAGGAAATGATTGAGTCGATGAGGTGTAAAAAGATGGGAGAATTACGGATTATGATTTCTAGAATAGAAAGAAGTGATTTGATGGATGAGGATGATGATGTCATACATTTATGTGCTTCCCCTGTGTACATGAATAAAATGAGAGATGGTAATGACCTCGTCCCTCCCCCTTATTCTGTTTTAGTTTGCCTTTATTTGCCGTAAATTAATTTAAAAAGTGCTTTGGCAGATATTGAGAAACCTTCCGAAGTGGTTGTACAGGAGTTTATTGAAGAAGACAGAGTAGATATTGGGAACAACACCCCCGGCGGTAAGTTGTTTGATCAAAAAAAATTGTGCACTTTTTTAGCCCTTAGCAAGGTAATGTTTTAGAGAAACCAATTTGAATTTGTTTTTGCAGTTAGGGTTGGACCATTAAGTGGGAGTAAAGGAGACGTTGGTGCATCCTGTGTTGAGCTATCGGATGATGTAGGTGCTGGTGGTAAGTAGTTGAAAATCTTTAAGAATTTTTGATATGATAAATTGACGAGACGAAAATTGATATGTTCATCGTGAAGATGAACACAATGGATCTATATATATATCGCTTCAAATTGAGTTTTAGACAGTCGATTTACTTTGCAATTACTTTGTCGGCATCTGGTCGTACATTGTCGATTAGGCAGCCTGATCAAATTGAAATTACTTCGTTGCAATGCTTCTATACATTGTCGATTTGTCTCATAAATTAACCTATAAAGAAGGAAAGTGGATGGATACAAACACATTGTCGCAATGATTCAGAAGTAAATTTTGGAAGAAGCTATATGTGCAAAGATAATATGAAGTTTTTTGTTGGTTTTATGTAACGAATTATTATGTTGTAGCAAACCCTATACCATCTGGAGTAGAAAACATAACCGACGAATGCAATTTGTTTTTTTGTACCCAAACGTGATGTAGATGAAGCATTTATTGTCGGTAAGTTTGGTTGTGTCATATTGTATTAACAACATAGTTTTGTAGTGGGCAGAAATAACTATACAATGTGTGTTTTTCAAGTAGTAATGAAGGATCAGGTTTTATGGGAGGGGATAATTTATTTCCCACTGTGGTCCCTGAAACCAAATTGGGTGAACTTTATTATGTGGCTGAAGATGATGAGGATGTAGGCACTGGTATGTTCACATTGTGGCAAACCTGTTATTGTTTAACTAATATATTAGTATGTGCTGAGCCAAATAACTATTCATAAAGGTACTTAAGAAGCTTCAGATGTGCATCACACGTCCAATGGCGATATCGAGCTTGTGCCTGATACTAATGATGTAGAAGTGGTTGGTTGTAGCCCAAGCACCATCCGGGTCGAGGCAGAACCAAGTATCTTCAGTCTTGTTATTCCCAACATAGGTACTGAGAAAGTAGTAGTTACTGGGATGGGAGCTGAAACTGTTCCCATGGAAATTCACAGTGAGGCAGAAGGGGAGGATGATGTGTATATACTTGGGAAACATGAATTAGAATTTAGGACAGCTGACGTAGCTGACATGGAGGCAGAACCCAATATCTTCAGTCTTGTTATTCCTAAAATATTGACTGAGAAAGTAATCGTTACTGGGCTGGGAAGTGAAATTGTTCCTATGGAAATTCACAACTAGGGGGAAGGGGAGGATGATGTGTATATACCTGAGAAAGATGAAGTACAAGTTAGGAGAACTGAATTGTGTATACCGAGTTTTGGAGAACTGATGATACTAATGGAACAGAGCAGAGTTATGTTTAGGGAGGATGGAGGGGACTGGGTGACTGAAGTGGCTATGGAAGGATATTCACAGGAGTTACATGATCAGGTTATTCACGACAATAGTCAAATTCAGAATAGGGAGTCGATGATTGAGAATGTTAGCGATAGTAGTAGCGTTTCCTCAAAAGATTGAAGTGTGGAAGGAAGTGGTGGTGAGTGTACTAAGGACCGGACCGATGGTAATGGAGATTGTACCAAGGGCCAGAATGAGCCCTGGGATTACACAAATAGTGCGAACAATTGGAAGGATACTAATTGGGATGAGGTGTATGACAGTGATAGCATGTGTGAAGACACAGATCCCTTGTTTGGAATTTGCGGTGGTGGTGATTCCAAAAATGGCACAAATGTGGACGGAACGCAGAGTGATGGATTTGATGTGAACTTTACTAATGCTAGGATTGATGGTGATGGAATACATGAGGCAGATAAGAGTGACACCGTTATGGGTGGTACTATAATTGGGAGCAATTCAACTGTTGTTGCAATACTCAAAAACTTTGTTTCGAGTTCATTTTTGATGCCTAGGAAATCCACTACATTTGAAGGATCATCTTTTGTTTATAGTGGTCGTAACTTACAAACAGGAGATAAAAGAGAAATAGGTGGGAGACTGGAATTAACAGTTAGTGGAAAGGCAAAAGTTGACAGTGTAACTAAGGTGGGAGAACAACGTATAGGTGCAGGGAGTTGTGCCATAGCAGAAGTTGAGAATGGAAGTGAGGTTGGAGAAGAAAGTATTATTGGAAAGATAGCAGAAGTTGGCAACATAAGGCAAGTTCCAGAACAAAGTATTGGGATGATAGCAGAAGTTGGCAACGTAATGCAGATTCCAGAACAAAGTATTGGGAGGATAGATGGAGTTGTGAATGTAAGAGAGGTTGGAGATCAAAGTATTGGTACGGGGAGTAACGGTAGAATATCCGAAGAAGGGAGGGGAACAAAGAGGCATCGGAAAGGGGATGGGGAGGAACGATTTGATAAAGACTCAGAGCACAGTGATCACCGCCAACATGCACCTAACACAGAATTTAAAACATATGACTACGCACTGCTAACTGTGGGTATGGTGTTTCCCGATCGTAATTTGGTTGTTTTCCACATGAAGAATTAGGCAATAATTTCTAATTTCGAACTTTTGAAGGTGAAGAAAGACTGGTAGAGGGTCCAATACGGATGTAAAGGGTTTGATACAAGTTCAAGAGAAATTTGTCCTTTTCATGTGTACTGCAGCACTAATAAAGGTTCATATGAGTGGACTGTGAGGAGTGTTCTCAAAGTCCACAAATAGGTGTGTAGGGGAATTCAATCGGGAGGCTTCGAGTGGTTTTGTTGCGAAGGTTGTAATTGATATTCTTAGGGACGACAGGACGCTGAAGGTGAACCACCTTATTCAGGTGGTTAAGAATTCTAAGCATGTTGAGTTGAGTTACAAAACAATGTGGAGGGCAAATGAGAGGGCTCTACAGGAGGTATGAGTTAAGGTTAAACATTATGTTTTTCATTTTCCACAATCAATTTCAAAATAATGTTTTTGTTACCATTGACTACATAATAATTGTTTATGTGTATAGATCGATGGTAGTTTTGGTCAGTTTTATCAGCTACTTAGCACTTACTGTAAAGAGTTGAAGAAAGTTGATCATGGCTGTTACACAGAGATTCATCGAGTGGCACATACGGATCGATTCAAGTGTTTTTTCTAGACGTACGGGATTACCATTAGGAGTTACAGAAATACTTGTCTGCCACACATAGAAGTTGATGGAACCCATTTGAAAGGCAAATCATCAGGCTGCCTTCTTTCAGCCATCTGCGTTGACGGTGATGGGTATGTTTTCCCTATTGCCTTTACCATGGTTAGTGTAGAGAACAATGAAACTTGGGAATGGTTTTTGGGATGCTTGGGTAGGAGTGTTGTTGGGTTCGACATTCCCTTCGTCACCATCTCGGATAGGCACCAAAGTATCCAGTGTAAAATTCTGTTAGTGTTTCCAAAAGCGAAACATGTGTACTGCATGAACCACATTTGTAAGAACCTTGCGAAATGCACATATTATGTTTTGAAGAAGATTAAAGCAGTGGCAACAACAGTGGTAAAGTGGCATCACCGTGCGGTGATGACGAAACTGATGTCCGTGTGCAAACCTGCATTTGATATGCTAAGTAAAATACCTCTAGAAAAGTGGGCTTCTTGTGCTAATGAAGTGAAGCGGTATGGCATTATATATACAAACCATATTAAAAGCTAATGCAATGATTATGGATGACCGTTCATGTCCCATGACTGTTCTTGTTGATGAAATAAGAATGAATTTAGGAGTTCATTTCTACAAATTCCGTACTACTGCAGATGCGTGGTCCTTGAAATTTGAAAGCTTAACACCACTTGCTACTTCTCTTTTGCGTGATAACATTAGCAGGTCAATGACTTTTTCAGTAAATCGGTATTCGGACAACACATTTGACATTCTCTCAACCAAAGGCAGAAAGTTCGTTGTTGATCTTGTGAAAAGGGAGTGTTCTTGTGGGTGGTTCCAACAGATGGGTATCCCGTGTGCATGCATGCAAAGCCATCAGTGTCAATCACCATAGCGGGAGAGGTGGGACATATCACACTTTTGTTGATCAGTACTTCACAACAGACATGTGGAAGCGGACATATGCTGAGGTGTGGAAAGGAATTCTTAGCAGAGAGCAATGGGACATTAAATGTGACGATGAGCGCATTTTACCACCTGAAGGCAAACGTCAAGCAGGTCGTCCCCCAACTGTGAGGATGAAGTTTTGGCCATCACAGAGGTCAAAGCAGGAAAGACATTGCACCATGTTCGGAGAGAAAGGGCACAACAAACGTATTTGCAAGAATTTTGTTGATGACAAGGGTGCCACTGTACGTCCTTCCAACGTTCCTGCAACTAACAAAACTTTTCCTATATGATGTTGTAGTTGTCTTATTTCGCCATTTGTAATGTTGTTTAATTTTGGTGTAATTAGTATCGTGTTTTGGGAGGTAACAGAAGAATTTTTTGGAATGCAACAGAAGCTCGTGTAAGGAGATGTAAGGGTTATAGTGGGTAGTATTTACACCATGATCGCTTTTATTCACTACGTACTTTATCCGTTCATTCTCGTATTGGATTACTACATTGCGAGTAGTATAGTGCTTCTTAGGAACTTTTGTTGTATCTAAATTTGTGGTGGATTTATTATTTAACCCTATTATTAACTGAAGGTGTGGTGATGAAATGGTATTGGGGTGTGTGTTTTGTTATGGGGACCTGCGTTCCCCATTTCCCAAAGAGATAGAGAATAAGTATGGGAGAATAAGTATATAGATCTTCCAATAGATAAAATATTTTGATTGGATCAAGAGCATAAAAAACGTACTTCATTTATTAGGCTATTTCATTAGGACTTCTAAAAACAAAAAAATTGATTATGTTATTGTTTAATTGCAGTATAACCATGCTACATTGTCGTATAACCACACTACATTGTCGATTTGAAGAACATGCATAAGAAATCGGAATCCATAATAAACTATTATTTGAAAACCTTTTCTATCACTCAACTCTTACATTAACAGTGACAGACAAGCTCTTAAGCTTCTCCACCAGCGGCCCAACCATCTCACTCTGCCCACATAGTTCACATTTAAGCATTGTAAGCCCTTTTCTAGCCAAGTTTGGCAACATCTCGGTAAATTCCCTCTCCTCTTGACAACCACTTGGACAGGGGATGTCTTTGTAAGGACATACGCCTATCCAGTGATCTATTTCACCACAATAACAAGCATCCAAATCACCGTGTAGTTGTTGGAATCCATTGCAGCGAGGGTTGGATCATATCAAAAACTTGTGCACTTCACCATTTTCATAAACTCCATAACGTGGTATTATAAAACAATTGCAATGTTGTTTGTGGCAAATGGTATTAAGGCTTTTGCAATCAAGTGCAGTATGTTTCCTTGATTCACAGATCTGACATGTGACCTATGAGCCGAATGTCACTGTTAATATAAAGGGAGCTGAAAATAAAGGGAACTGTTATTTGAAAATTAAAAGGGAGCTGAAAATAAAATGTAAAGAATATTGTATTTGGCCATAACAGTAAATATAAGGTAATAGAGGAATTAAATGAGGTTTTAGACCCTCTTACCACACCAACAGAAGAATTGATTGGGGGAATTGCATGATCTTGAGTAAGTTGAGTTTTGAATGTAAGTGAAGCTTCACCATTTTCGGTAGCTTTGAACGTCCAAGCAGAAGCCATTGAAAAAGTATTGGAAGTGTTTGAAGCCTTGGTTTTCACATTGTGAAGGGAGAAGATTCCCTTATAAGCTTGTATGGAACAGCTCTTTAATAGTCGTTCGATGGATTTCCAAGATTAAGTCACGTGTTTCACTATTTGTAATGGTGACGTCAGCAACTTGGAATTAACGTTTAACTTTGAATCTTCAGACCGTTGAATCTATTTTTTTTTTAAAAGTAAGCTAGGGTTAGGCTGACCCTCACCTGCATTAATTAACCAAATCTTACATAGGTAGTCCCTCGTGCATCCCCCTCTATTAATTTTTGCAATTCTCTATCTAGAGGAGGTATAAACACTGACAAATCATTACAAAGAGAAGGGTTAAGACCAGCAAGTAGGTCTACCGGCTTGTTAGGTTCCCTAAAAACATGCGAGAAAGAACAAAATCTAAATTTTGTAGCTAGGTTTGAAATTTGAGATTCCAAATCCATACATGTCCATGGTGGTTTTGCGATCTTGGTGATGATTTTCATTGCTGTAAGGGAATTGGATTCAAGTTCCACTTTTTGAGCTCCTATCTCATAACATAACTCGAGCCCAAGCCCAATAGCTTTTAGCTCCTGATACAAACCAACCTGATTATCACCACTACCCGTATAAGCTGCCAACACCTCTCCATTATTGTTTCTGATGATGCCGCCATGTCCAGCTCCCTTGTCCGTCAAAGCCCCATCTGTGTTCAGCTTTACCACTCCTTGTTCTGGTGGAATCCAATTGCAATGTTGCATCTTCATAGCTCTGAACTTAACTTGTATGCCTAGCGACTGACAGAGCTTTCTAGTTTCTAGGGAATCTGCGATTTCAGTTACCTGAGTCTGAATGTACCCCTTGGTTTCTCTGATGATTTTCCTTAACGCCACTACAGCTGGTCTAGCATTATTCTTGAACCTGCGCCCATTTCTTTCTTTCCATATCCCATCCACTGCCACACAAATGTAAACCTTATAGATTTCAGCCACTAAGCTAGAGCCTTTGCACAATCTCAACAGCGAGGACCATTCCCTATTCGAACTTCTACAATCAGTCATAATTCCTAGAGCAGTTTTTATACCATTGATAATCTCACATGAATATGTGCAATCAAAGTAAAGATGATTAGAGAATTCTCTACTTTGATTACACAAACAATAGGAGGAGAATGAAAGGATCTTTTTGTATACCAACATGTCTTGCGTTGATAAGCTGTTGGAGAACAACTGTCATGTAGTAAAAGAATGTCTTGGTAAAACCAATCTGCCCCAAACTAGTCTCTGTCATCTTACTCTTTCTCCTTGAATCTTTGATATGATGTTGATGCTAATTAGTCTAATATGCATCCGGTGCACATGAATATATATATTTGGGGGGGGGGGGGGACATGCTAAAATTTATAAGTTGCCTTTTTTTTTGGGGATTAGTCACACCTTTTTCTCAGGAATTGAATACCAAGTATTTCAGTCGGATTTCAACTGTTTTTTCAACCCAAGTAACCGATAATTAAACCCTAATATTAAACTAAAATTCTATTTTGATTTTGGAATCCAAAATTAAACCCCATTAGCTGCGAAGTGTGAAAGACTTCACTTTCATTTGAATTTTGGGTTTCGCAGTGTAGCATTAATAAAGTCTTATTTTCAGTTCCTAAACTGACAGGTAATACTGTTTTCCTCACAACCCAATTTGTTTAATTTTTGTTTTAGATGTTTGATGTACCCTTACATGTTTTGTAGATGGGTCTGTTTAAATTAAGATTGTGTTGTTTGGAATTTAGTGTCAATTGATTGGGGATTTAGTTTAATCATGATTTAGTTTTTCTTATAGTGTTTTACCAATTTTGTTCTGCCCTAGCATGAGAGTTCTACTTATGAATACTCTTTATGAATTGTTCTCCTTACTACCAATTTTGTTGTATTTTTGTTTGCTAATGAGGCTTTACTGTATACATATGGTGGACTAAATCTCTGGTTTACAGTAGATTGCCTAAATTTTTTATTTTTGTTTATATTTGCTCTCTTCTAGGATGAAGAGAAAAGAGGCATAAAAGTACATTAGCCCTAAGAAGAAGGGCCAGCAAAAGGAGGATAAAAATATAGGGGAAGACGCAGGGAAAACTGTATTATTATGGGCACGTTAACGAATCTGAATGCTCATAAGCCCCAAGCCAAGTAAGGAATCCGAATGCATATCTCCCGTTTCATAAGACTTATTAGAAGAAGCAATTGGATAAGAATCATACGCTGAATGAGTAGACGAATTGACCGAGGGTCCGAAGGAGATGCTCACACAAATGAACAGAACCTAACTCTACTTCTTTTTTTTCTTTCTCCTGCTGCTATTCTCTCAACATGTCAGTCAATATTAGTAGTGGATAAAAGCATAGTAGTCCCTGGTCATCAGTTAGTAGTTGAATAATCCTCTTGCTTATTAGCGGAGTCAGCACTTAATGGACAAAAGTCTAAGCGAAGCGCGTTTTGCGACCGCACAACAGAATTGAATACTGGCTCGGATGACTGGCTCACTTCCTTGAGAAGGGAGAATGACCTTTGAATAAGCTAATAACATAATTTCATAGATAACGGATAATCTTTCTTTTTCCGAGGAACGAATCTCAGTAGCTTAATAGCAAGCAAGCTCTCAAAGACTTACTTACTTATGATGAAAAGGATGGAGACCGCCCTTCTTTTTCTTCACTATCCGGCTATCGAGAAGAGAAAATGTAGCTAAGCATAAAGCTAATCAACTTCAATGCAAGGGAGTCAGTCAATATGCAGAAAAGTCACCCAAGGGAAGATCATGTCACTGAAGACCAAGCCACGAGCTAGCTCAGTTAGAACGAAATTAGGACTAGATGAACCATAATCGGATGTGTGATATACAATACATATGAAATAAATCACTTTTAGTACACTAATCAGAAAGAGAAGAAGGGATGCTTGTTATCATTCCTGTACCACTGTCCAATTAGTGAGCCTGTCTGCCCTTTCATATTTTCACTTCCTGTATTATTTCATTTACTAGTTTGTTAGGTTTTTAATAATCTACATAAAAGAATAAGAGTAGTCAACCATGAAACAGATCAAATGGATGACAAGCACACTAACTTTCCATATGTATGTCTAAACATATTCAATCTTCATTCTTAGCAATAGTTCACAAGACCTTGAATGTTGATGAAACAGATAAGTAGATGGGGACCTAGTAATTAATAACAAGCAAACTAGAATAGTACGTGTTCACTGTTCAGGATCCATATTACAATGAACAACCAGAACCCAAAAAACATAATATTGCTGCATTTTTTCAGATGATTTGAACCTCAGACTGAGGTTCTCATTGAAAAAAAAAATTTGAATGCAATAACAAATATTTCTACAAACAATTTAAACAAGAAAAAAGAGATAAACAAAAAAAATACTTACTTTTAGATTTCAGAAACCTTCGTTGTAGTAGTAATCAGACTGATCCCTTCTCAAACAAGTTTAAGTGCAGCTAAGAAGTGAAGAAGTGAGTGTGTGAGAAACCAATGAGACGAAGAAAAAAAAAAGGCACAACTGTTAGGGTTTGCAATGGAAGGGGAAGAAAGATATATAGGCGTAACCCTAACATCAATCCCTTAATATTCGGCGAGAGGGAAAAATAATTAGGGTGAGCGGGAGAATTTTCATCGTGAAGGGAACTTGGATTTCTCATTATTGTTGTTTCAATAAGTTTTTTTTTATAAGATAAGTTTTTTGTTTTTGATAAAGTTGTTTCCATAAGTGAGGAGTCTATTGACGGTTCAATTCACTACTAAAAAAAGGGCTCTTTATGACGGATATTTTTTTTCTACCTTGACGACTTCCGTATAACCCGTCATTATTTCTATCTCACCATTAATTTTATGACGCTTGATGTCAAATGTTGACGGTTATAGGTTAGGCATCATAAATATATGTGACGTTTTTTTTTATCAATATGTCAAGTTAGTGACTAACAATTGTATACTTACCGTTCGCTTTATGACGTATGATGTTAATGTTGACTGTTATAGGCTAGCCATCATAAATATCTTTGACGTTTTTTTATCAATGTCAAGTTTGGTGTCTAATTTATGAGTTTATTTTCACAAACGTCAAGTGAAAAATTGTCTAACTTTTTCCTTTCAGCATGACCGGTGTTTAATTAATTGTCTAACCATTTGGGAACAATTAAAAATGAACCCTTTGTAACTGACTGGTTGAGTGAACCGTGAATAAGAATAATTGGGTTAAGTCTCGGGTCAGTAATAGTATACCCAATTCTTAATAACCAAACTTCCTTTTTTTTTTATGGTTACTCAATAACCAAACTTCCCAAATAACCAAAACCTGAATCCCTATCTAATACTGAAGATAATAAAATCGATATGGAGAAAGGATTTCCCCGCTCACTACAAGAAAATAGACTTTTGCCCACGGATCCCTGTTAATTTTAGCCACGGTCATGAACCCTGGCATAACTTCCTACGCCTTTTGACCGTAGCAAATAGGTTATTTCTGATTTGGTGGCTTCAATATTTTTAGCCACAATTTAACTCATAACTTGGGCCGTGGGTGCAGCCAGGGCCGAAACCATCGGGTACGATTTTGACCGTGGGTTAGGGCTGATAACACTTGGGAAAAATAAATATACGACCAGTTTAACCTTTCTTCCCCCACCGCCACTTAGCCTTCGTCCCCCGCCGCCACTTAACTATTTATTTTTTTATGTTTCTTTTTGTCTTTCTCCTTCTCTCATCACAACAATCTCAATTCATTGTTTGCATACTCTCTCTCTCTCTCTCTCTCTCTCTCTCTCTCTCTCTCTCTCTCTCTCTCTCTCTCTATTTATCGATCTACTGAAACCAATGGCTTGAAGGCGTGCTTGTATTGATCGATCTACTAAAACCAACAGCTTCAAGGTAAATATTTTTCTATTTATGTTTAGGGTTTATTTGTAGTGTAAATGGTTTTGTATCTACATATATATTTTGGTCTATTTATGTTTCAGATTGGAAAATTGGGTGTTAATTTGTTTTGGAAAAATATTCACTGTTAGGTTTTGTTGCAAAAACCTTAGTTAGGAATCGTCATTTGAGTGTGAGCAGCAAACTGAGTTTCAGAGATGTCCAAATGAGGACGTGGTGGTTCTGCAGGAAACAAGTTCGGTATGTCACTGGGTCTTCCAGTGGCTGCTACGATTAATTGTGCTGATAACACCGGAGCCAAGAACTTGTACATTATCTCTGTGAAGGGTATCAAAGGAAGGTTGAACAGGCTTCCTTCACTTGTGTTGGTGACATGGTTATGGCTCTTGTCAAGAAAGGTAAGCCCGATCTCGGGAAAAAGGTGATGCCTCGGGTTGGTTGTTCGCGGAGGAAGCCCCGGAGGCAAAAGGATGGTGTCTTCATGTACTTCAAAGATAATGCTGGAGTCATAGTGAACCCAAAAGGTGAAATGAAAGGATCTGCTATCACTGGCCCCATTGGTAAGGAGTGTGCTGACTTATGGCCTAGGATTGCTAGTGCTGCAAATGCTATCGTTTAGGAAATTCCTATTTTCATTGTTTATGCAATGGTGTACTCGGTTTTGTTTGGAAGTTTGAAGTTTACCCTTTTTTAACTGAACTCATCTTTAGCACTTTTAATGCATAAAAGGACTTGTCTTAAAAAAAAACCTTAGTTAGTTTTGTACTTGAATTCATGTTAGAGTTTTCTGTTGAATGTACTTGAATTCACTGTTGGTTTTCCGACCACTATTGTTATAGTCAATCATATTAATTCGACATATAAAGGATGAAGCTTGTGTTACGTAGCTCAAGGATGTTACGCAAAAACAATAAACACTAAATAGTCAAATTGTTCTGGGAACCAAGTAAAATAGATGTATGAGATAAAAGAGCTAAGAATACAAATTTAAAAAATGCTTTATAATGAGTTCATAAGGACATTGAAGATGCACTAAGCAAGATAGGTTTTACATGGGGATCTATTATTCTCTGGGCTGGATGTTGGATACTCATAAAAAGTAGTATATATCGTTGACATTTGGGATAACAAGCTTCGGATTTAGACCTTGCATTTACCATTTTTGGAAGTTAAGCTATTTACCTTCGTTTGGTGCTGTTGACTTTTCACCATCATCTATTGCTTTTATAAGTAGTTCCCAAGTGCACACTGTTCTTGTGTGTCACCACCTTCATGAGGCTAAGCCGCTTTTTTTGTATAATGTATGAGAAATATTTTAATATAATATTAAATGTTGAAGCCAAATATTGGCATACCCTCTCATTAGCTCTCTGTTGTCAGCTTGTCAAGGACTGGAGATGACTTATTCTTTTTCAATAAGATAAAATGCAGATAATATAAAAAGAAGGGTATCCAAGGCTATGAGCATGTTCCATAAAGCGAATGCTGAAAGCATAAAAATGTGTGTTTTTCTGAACCTTTTCCTTTACATATGCAATTTTTTTTGTTTGACATATTGCATGTCTATTTTAACTCTGTAAGGACATCTATTGCATGATTTATATTATTAGCTATTATTATGGCATTGTCTTGTGTATGTCCCATGTGTGATTATTTGTTTTATAATGCATTTTTTTTTTAAGATCAGGTAATTTACAATGGTTAGCAACACATCACATGGTTCAGTTCCACTTCAGGAGTCCGAAGAGGCAGGTACTACTTTCAATTCCCAGGCTATTGGTTATTGCCTCTTATCTCCTTTCCTATAACGTAGTATATGTCATTGTTGACCAACATCTTAAGTATTTGTATAGTACTTGCTTACTTGTTTTACAAGAATGCATCTACCTGGTTTTGAGTCTTTTTGTTCATGATGGAAAGTATACCATAATTGACCAACCTGTTTCAGCATCTTGTTACCTTATATAGCTTAATAAGACCCATTTTAGACAGTGCCCATTATATATTAATTAATTGTTTGATAGGTAAAAGTTTCAAATATTGGGCTTCATCCAAACCAACTAATTTTGCTTCTTGAACATACTTGTGATTTTTGGTTTTATTTTTCAAAGTCAGGCCACTCTTTTTTTTATATCCTCTTTTGGTTTATTTAGCATATCGAAATTGTGAACAAATCTTAGTAACAACTAATTTAAAGCTTTTGCATGGATTGTATTTGTTGAAGGATGTACAATGTGAGCAACAGCCTCTACCTTGAGCTTGCCAAATCGGATTATAGTCACTACCTTGAGCAACAGTTCTCATTTTATTTTTATTTTTTGTACTTTCTTAACTCCTATATATGGTTGTATATGATTCATTGGGTTTTGGTAATTATTGATGTAAGTGCAAAAAAATATATAATTTCTTGATTCAACTGGAGGTGTCCCTGATATAAAGCTAAGATGCATAGTGAACACGTGAGTTGATGAATCTTATTTTTATTTTGTATGTCATATATGCAAACAACTTGTAATTTAATTATAAAGTTAGTTTTTTTAGTGGGATGAAAACATTAGCATTAAGTGAAGGAAAAAGAGTGGAACCAGAGTGGGACTATGTCGAGGTAAATATACAATACTTGAATGTGAAAGATTTACTTAGTGTATTGAATGTGTTTTGATAATTTGTTTATGTTTTCGTGTAGTGCCCAATTCAACCAGGAGGATACGAGTGTACATGGATATTATGTCTTGCGGTTCATGAGACATTTTATGATGGATCCTAGTCAATCAATTAAGATAAAGGTTAGCAAGTCTTTCTTGTTAATATATTCTAAAATATCTATGTAATTCTTTCTTGTAAATGTATATCATATATACTAAATTCTTTGTTAACTTGATGTACTCGTGTAGCTAATGAAGTTGGCCAACACTATTACCTATACCACTGCTGAGCTTATTGAAATTCGTATGGAGTTTATTGACTTTATCGAACGATTTATCTCGCCAAGCCAAAGATATGTGTATGTATTGCGATAATAGTATTTTGTTTTTATTTTGTTTGCTGCTTTAAGATATGGGATAACTTTAAATGTATGTAGTAGTGTATATCTTGAACCACAACCCATTTGTATTGTAGGTATTTTCATTTATTTTTTCTTCCGTTGTGAGAATTAGGTCCCATCGCATTATTATCCTCATGCCGATATAAAATAGTCTGCTTTTGGTCAGTGGCTTGAGCTTTTTGTAGCAAATTTACTAATAATTTTTCTTTACTTTATTTGTTTCTTAGGTTTGACAACGTTCGATCGATTGATGGATAATACTTAATTTGTTGATGATGGAGTTGATTAGAATGATTTTTAGTTTGGTTGAATGTGCTATCAAATAAATGTATCCAGTATTTTTCAGTGATGTTGGATAAATGATAAATTGATGTAAGAAATAAGTATTTTAGAATGGTTTGAAAATATATGGGTTGAAGTTACTGTGGATGTTCTAATTTTATTTTTGAGAATTTTATAGTTGTTTTATTGGTGAAATAAGTTTACAGGTTAGGAATTGAATTACAGGTTATTATGCATCAGTTTTTACTGGAAAAATATAATAATATATGTAATATAAATTTTAAAAAATAAATAAATAAAAATAGATAACGGTTGTAGAAGAACTGTCACAGTGTAAACTATTTGTTGACGTATTTTTTTTCCATAAAATGACGGTTTTATAGTAGTTAATAGGCATTTCATGACGGTTCCATAGTAGTCAATGGACATTTCATGACGGTTCCACAGTAGTCAATGAGCGTTTCATGACGGTTCTGATGTGAACTGTTCAAAAATATTGTTAATTTCTTGACGGTTCTAAATATAATTAATGACAGTTACATATGAGGTGTCATAATAAAATTTACCTACTATGACGTTTTAAAGACTAATATATGTCATAATGGGAGGACCTTTTGAGACGTCTTTCTATGAACCGTCATAAATTTAATGACAGTTTTGGTTGACTTTTTATGATACCCTCAGTAATGACGACTAGTTTTTCAATCAGAAAGTGTCATGATATGTATTTCATGACAACTAAAAATTGTCATAAAAAGCCATTTTTTTAGTAGTGATTCCTAGTGAGGAGTCTATTGATTTTGGTATTCTTTTTTTCGGTTAAGTTGTTGACGGTTTAATTGAAAGACAAAATGGTCCAACCTAGCTAGTGCCCAAAAAATTATGAGAAGGTTGATGGTTTATTTTATTGCTAATTTGACTGTTTTAGGAAACACCATCATATTTTCTTGACACTTGTGTCATACACGACATAATATTACAACAGCCATCATAAAATTATTATATTTTCTTGACGTTTGTGTCATACACGACATAATGTTGCAACAGCCATCATAAATTTATTATATTTTCTTGACGTTTGTGTCATACACGACATAATATTGCAATAGCTGTCGTAAATTTATTATAATTTCGTGACGCTTGTGTCATACACGACATAATATTGCAATAGTCGTCATAAAAATATTACTAAAACACCTATCTTGACGGTTTTTAACAAAGCCGTCAAGATAGATAAAAAAACAAACGTCATAATATGTCATTTTTTTAGTAGTGGTTGCAGTTTGTCAAAGTTGCAAAGGGATTTCTTTGATGCATTAGAACCGCAAGAAGCAGCTGAATTGAGTTCGTCTCCTTTTGGGTTTTTGGTGAATGCGTATCCATTTGCAGTTCCTAGTCAGGTTGGTTCTGCAGATGAGGAACCAAGGATATCCAAACTTGTTACCCATGAGAGATTGATTTTGGAAGTGTTGAAGATGAGGGTGTCGAAGCTGACTTATAGAATTAAGGATGAATACTTTACTTTTAAGAAGTATGATGTTGCACTTTTAACGAGGTTTCCGACTAATCAGCCTGATGACATGTACTACAGGATGTGTAAGAAGAAACTGATGAAGTTTAGGGAAAAGTATTTTCATGTTACTCCCGAAAGTAAGCAGAAAAATTCGATTTCTCTGGTTGAAATTTTAGAAGCTAGGGCGATGGCAAAGAAAAATGCCATCAATGATGTAGAGTGTTGGAATGATGTCTATAGACTAAACAGGCTGTATGTTCTAGGCTCTTTTCTAATACCCATGAGCCATCGTGGGGTCAGCATTCAAAATGTGGATGTTGCTGATGATTTGGTAGCCTTTGATAGGTTTCCTTGGGGCTATTTTGTATTTGAAGTTATTAAGGATAGTTTGGAGGCTCTTAACAAGAAAATGGAACTTCCGGACCAGCCCAATTTTAGTTCAGCCCTCCATGGCTGTTTAATAATTTTTAGTCTTTGGATTTTCCTCCTTGTGACTTCTTTGGGTCCACATCATTAGGATGAAAATGTTTTCCCTTGGTTGTTAGGATGGGTGGAAATTCTAGGGAAAACAACAAGGGGTAGTACCTGGGAAGGGAAATTGAAGAATCGGAAGACTCTAGTGGTGAGGGAAGAGCTACGTCTTCCAGATTATGTGAAAGAAAAGCTAACTGTGAAAAATGCACTTGAGGTGGTCAATCCTCTCTGTCGTCTGAAATAGTTAGATTTTTATTTTGTTTGTTTTGTCATATTTTGTAATAGCGTTAATCTTGTTGCAGCTTGAAAGGAGTGTTAATACGCACTATGTTAATCTTGACATACTCTGTGAAAGTCGGGGGGTAAGTTCATTATTGTTATTCCTTGACTATGTTGACTTTCCAAGTTGCTGTCTGGTCAGAATATTAAATATTAAACAGTATTTCGAATATGTACTTGATCATTTTGCAGGTGTCAGATAATAGGGTAATACGAATTCATCACGAACCGAAAACAAGTACAGTTGGAAGTCGAAAATCAGCGGTTGACCAAACCCCAGGGCAGAGATAGTTGAAACATCTTGTGGATCTTAATGGTCCATATGTGGGCTTCGGTACCAAGACTCGATTATCTTCACCAGAACTGGAGGGAAAAAAATGCAACTGGTTTTGAGAAGAATGGGTTATGCCGAAAATATTGTGGAATCATCGACAGCTACTTTACTCGAGGAAGCTTTTTATCATTTTAAAAAAATTTGTGTTTCTCAAGAGTATGTGGGTGTTGATGTTGTTGAACAAGGTGTTTTGACGACAGTTGAAGAAGTAGTAGGTACTCAGGTTAATGTCGTTGAAAAGGTTGGTTTGATCTTCGACAATGTATTTTCAGTGCATCTAGCAAAAGTTTCATGTTTGCTTTTCAAGGATTTAAAAGTTAGTTTTATATAGGTGCCATAGATACCTATTTTAGTGACAATTATGTGGTTATGCAGAATGAAGGTATTACAAATAGAAGCAGTTTGTGTTGAAATACACTAGCGGCTATCCTGAGGGACCGTAAAATCTTGGGACAAGTGAAGAAAAATGAGGGTGGTAAAGATACTGATGATTTAGTGCAAGTGAAATGTAGTGATGATGTTCTAAAAGTAGTTGCTATGAAGACAAAGGAATTAGGGATTGGTAGTGGAACCAAGCGAGTGGCTATCCGGACGGACCGCATAGAGAGGTCAAAAGTGATACGTACTAACAAAGATCTTGTAAAGGTAGGTTTTCTAATAAAAGTCAATATATTGTTAGTTTGCGACAATGTAAAGGGGCAAGCAACTCCTGGATTTAAAAGTTAGGTTTATATAGGTGTCATAGATACCTATTTTAGTGACTATTATGTGGTTATGTAGAATGAAAGTATTGCAAATAGAAGCAGTTTGTGTGGAAATACACAAGCGGCTAGCCTTAGAGCCCATAATATTTTACGACAAGTGAGGAAAAATGAGGGTGGTCAAGATACTGATAATTTAGTTCAAGTGAAACGTAGTGATGATGTTCTAAAAGAAGCTGCTGTGAAGACAAAGGAATTAGGGATTGGTAGTGGAACCAAGCGAGTGGCTATCCGGACGGACCGCATAGAGAAGTCAAAAGTGATACGTACCAACAAAGATCAGGAAAAGGTAGGTTTTCTGATAAAAGTCAATATATTGTTGGTTTACGACAATGTAAAGGGGAAAACACCTCCTGGATTTAAAAGTTAGGTTTATATAGGTGTCATAGATACCTATTTTAGTGACAATGCAGAATGAAGGTGTTGCAAATAGAAGTGGTTTTTGTGGAAAGACACGATCGGCTAGCCTGAGGGCCCGTAATATGTTGGGACAAGTGAGGAAAAATGAGGGTGGTCAAGATGAAAATGAGGGTGGTAGAGATGCAGATGAATTAAAAGAACCTGATGATGATGTTCTCAAAGAAACTACTGTGAGGACAAAAGAATTAGGGACTGGTAGTGAAACGAAGCAAGTGGCTATCCGGATGGACCGTAAAGTGAAGTCAAAAGTGAGATGTACCAACAATGATGCTGGAAAGGTCTGAAAACCTAAGTTCTAAAAAACTCAATGTATTCTTGTATTTTATTTATAAGGGGCTAGCAAGTACTGGTTGTTTAGAACTTAGGTTTATATATTTACCAATAATAGTGAAAATATTAATTGTGCAAAGTTTGTTGTGCTCAGTTACTAGAAAATGATGATGTTTAGCTATTGAAAAATGAAAGTTTTGAAGGGAACAATAGTAATGAAAGGGATCCTAATAAGGTTTATCATTTATGTTATTTAATTTTATTTGAATTTTATTAATTTTTTGTATGAGAAATGTATTTATTCCCTTGTCATTCTTGTTTACTTATTTAGACAGTGCATTTAACCCGGCCATTGTTTTGAACAGGTGAAAGAAATCCTTGGAAGGAAGGTGGCACAGAGGAACAAATTTTCAGAAGTTGAAACTGAAGTGGCTCATATATGCATTCCAAAGATTGTTAAAGTTATGGGGTGAAGGACCCTTCATAAATAAGAGCTCTAAAGTAACTGCGCCAGCTAAGCTATGGGATAAAAGTGTGAACTGTAGCAGTTCAGAAGATTATGCCACTGAGTATTGGTTGGAGAGGGAATCACTGAAAGGCAGGATATTGGTTACCGATATAATACACTATGGTAATGATTCAAAATTAGATTTGGGGACCTTCTAACTTCTCAAGGGCAGACAATGGCTGAATAATGAGGTTTATAGTATTCCTAACTACTAAGTAATTATTTGTAGCTATATGTTAGGCTAACCTATATCTAAATAACACCTTTATTGTGTTTGAAGTTGATTTCTACCTACCTGGAGTTGCATAGGCGGTGGATTACTTACGGAAGGAAGTATGTGCCACATACAACACCCGATTTTGATACTTACACTATTTTGCCTGAGACATTCTTCCCGGTATTTGTTAAAATGAACACATCCTTTGTTTTTTTGGTTTGACAGGCGTGGGAAGTGCTAAATATATGGTTGTTACTTTGTTTTAATTCAAAAACAGGTACGTTTGCTGGACTTGTATGAACAAGTGGTGGGCATACTACATGAGACAGGTCTTACTATTGAAGAGAAGATTTCAAAATGTGGGTTGTTGTTCTCATTCGGTCTGAAGATGACATTCAGAGATTTAGTTCAAAAAAACAGAGATGTGCCACATGTTTTGAAATCAAATGGGTTAATGATGGCATTAAACGTAGGGAAGAACACACATTGGGTCCTTGTTGTCTTCAACTTCTTGACATAGACATGTTATGTGTGCAATTCTTCGAAAGCACCGGCAAGCGACCTAAATTTGAAGTTGAAGGCACTTGGTGTGCTGCTGCCTGTTGGCATATTATTGCACGATACAAACTGTATGCTGGATATGCAGTTAGGAAAGGACTGGGAAATTGTGTTTGTAGAGCGTGCTAAACAAAATGATACATGGAATTGCAGGGTGTATGTACTTACATTTGTCGATTGTGTTATCAGGCATATGCCTGTTGTGTTTAGAACGAATGGCCCTAGCGAAGGACTTAATAGACTGTGGGATTAATGAAGAGGAATTCAACAAGGTCCGATTCAAGAAAGTGCAATTTTGAAGGATACATGACAGCATAACTGATTGGGGATAGGGAGTGGTAGTGAATGTCATGAAAAAGTCCCCTTCAACACTAGGCAATTTGCCATCATATTGGCCTTGTCTTCACACAGTAGTGGCTATATATTGGATACTCAGCTTTATTGCTCTCCTGGTTCAACTGAGAATGGTAAGTGCTTAGCTTGAGTCGTCAAACTGCATATATTGACACCTAACTCCTAACTTAACCAAGTGATCATGATACCTTGATGGTCTAGTTCACTGACTTCATACTTTATGACACCTTCATGCACTCTAGCAATGTGACGATGTTGCTAACCTTTTTGTTTTGGTCTGCTGGTCTTATTTGCCTTTGACAAATTGTTTATGTCAAGGTCTTTTTTTATGATTCCACTAGCGTCAATTGCCGTAGGCACCCTATTTTTGACCTTCAGATGCAATAGCCTTACAACTTTGCATGGGCAAGGAGATCAAAGGAAACATGCAATGAGTTTCCATTAACATGTCCAACTTTGTTACCTACACTAATACATATATACCTTGGTCTATTCATTATAGGTTCTTATATATTTCACATTCATTTATCATATTATTTCCGCACTTTCTCAAAAGTCATAAGAAATTTCTTATGTATAATAATATGTCCATGCCTATTACCTGATTATCGTGTAAAGGTGTACATCTACTCTCTATTTCATGTCTAGTTATAAGAATCTCACTACATCCGTTTTTTCAATTGCAAAATTCAAGTGGACTAATGTGCTAAAGACGTGGGGGAAATGTTTTGGGTTTTCTTGAAGTGCAAATGCTACAAGTTGGTGAAAATGTCTCCAAGCAGTACATTTTGTATGTAGTAGATCTTTTTGTATGATATGACCATGTATTTTGGACAAGTTTTTTGTACTCAAATTTGGACAAGTTTTTTTTGTTGGATTCGATATGTTTTGATGGTTTATTTTCTTGTGTTGTTTAGCTATTACCAAATTTGAAGCAGGAAGCAGGTCGCATTTAAAACAGTACAAAATTATAAAAGTTTTTGCTGCGCTAAAAGTGTGGCCGATAACAAAAGCAATAACTAGCATACCACTTTTAGCCATGTTTGAAAGCGTTACCAAAGCTTGAATGCTTGATATTGAATTGAAACCTAAACCAACATATTGACCAGAAATTGATTGGGTCAAGAGCATAAAAACGTACTTCATTGATTAGACTATTTCATTTGAACTGCTATTTGATTAAGACTGCTAAAAACAAAAAAATTGATTATGTACGTTCTCGTTTGATTGCAGTATAACCATACTACATTGTTGTATAACCAAACTATGTTCTTGTAACTTTGCATGGGCAGGGAGATCAAAAGAAACATGCAATAAGTTTTCATTAACATGTCCAACTTTGTTACCTACACCAATACATATATACCTTGGTCTATTCATTGTAGGTTATTATATATTTCACATCCATTTATCATATTATTGCCGTACTTTCTCAAAAGTCATAAGAATTTTCTTATGTATAATAATATGTCCATGCCTATTACCTAATTACCGTGTAAAGGTGTACATCTACTCTCTATTTCATATATAGTTATAAGAATCTCACTACATCCGTTTTTTCAATTGCAAAATTCAAGTGGACTAATGTGTTAAAGACGTGGGGGAAATGTTTTGGGTTTTCTTGAAGTGCAAATGCTACAAGTTGGTGAAAATATCTCCAAGCAGTACATTTTGTATGTAGTAGATCTTTTTGTATGATATGACAATGTATTTTGGACAAGTTTTTAGTACTCAAATTTGGACAAATTTTTTTTTGTTCGATTTGATATGTTTTGATGGTTTATTTTCTTGTGTTGTTTAGCTATTACCAAATTTGAAACAGGAAGTAGGTCGTATTTAAAACAGTACAAAATTATAAAAGTTTTTTATGCGCTAAGAGTGTGGCCGATAACCAAAGCAATAACTAGCAGACCACTTTTAGCCATGTTTGAAAGCGTTGCCAAAGCTTGAATGCTTGATATTGAATTGAAACCTAAATCAACATATTGACCAGAAATTGATTGGCTCAAGAGCATAAAAAACGTACTTCATTTATTAGGCTATTTCATTAGGACTGCTATTTGATTAGGACTGCTAAAAAAAATGATTATGTTCTCGTTTAATTGCAGTATAACCATGCTACATTGGCATATAACCAAACTACATTGTCTATTTAAAGAACATGCATAAAAAACCGGAATCGATAATAAACTAGAAATATTTATGTCACCCTAAATATAAGTAGTATATTACAAGATACAACTACAGGTTAAGCCGAGTTGCAGTGAAGTCTGACATGAATGAGAGAATGGAGTGATTGCCGATGGTTGGGATTTTTTTGACAAATAGCAACTTCTCTACACTGAAATCATACCAAAAGATCTTGTCGTTGCATTCAAAAACTCCAATATTTTCTGTGAGTAGGTCAACGAAACACGGGTGACAATAAGAGGAATACAATTTGGCTAACAAATACATCTTCGGTTTACTCCACAACCTGTTGTCGTATTCATGTAAAACCTTAAGTTCTAATTTCTCAGTAGCATTGTTCCCCTCACCCCAGAACCTGAACATGATAGCAATAGTACCATTAAACTGAAACAGTTTGTACGACTTTGGTGGGGATTTAGTCTGCGATAGCCCAATCCTCATCCAAGATTTGAGGGCAATGTTAAATACCAATATGCCTGTATCATAAAGAGACCAGTGAAGAGATCCTTTTGCAGCCACTGCGGGCTGCTTCTTGATGTGTTCATCAAGAAATGACAAGTCCAAGTCGTTCAACCTTCACCATTTTAAACTTTGGGAATCAAACAATTCAACATACATGATGCGAGATTGCTTCATTTTATTTGCTTGGGTAGGCCTTACAGTGTTGAAGTTGGGATTTGACAGTCGAACTATAATGAAACTTAATGGTTCTATTGAATTCACCAGCATTCCAAGGGATTATGTAAAGAATCTAACCCTAGGAGTATTGAGTTGATAGACCGTACCTCTCCTGTCATTGGTTTGCAAACGTAATATTTTTAGTTTTTCTCGTAAAGTGTGGTCAAGAGAGCAATACCTTGCATTGAAGACGACGCAGCGATTGCAGTACTGTACGGTTTATACTTCAGTGTTGGGGTTGGAATTGGTGGGTTGTTGTCAATTCTAGATGCGAAAGATACTGTGGATTCCCATTTTTTGCCAGTATTTATAAGGTAATCAAGAAGTGATCCCGTGAGTAACGTGTTGTCTATTACAAAGGAATTTCGACTTGTAAGGCTTTCCCATTCTCGGGGAACAATTTTTGACTTCTGGACAAATGGGAGTGGAGAATGTTTAAGAACCTCTGCCCATAAATCTGTATGCAACTCCTTTCCGTTGTTGTTGTTATGTGCAGTAGACGAAGAGGCCACCATTGTATGTTTGATCTATTGTCTGTTTCTGCTTTGTATGGCATAAAATGTTTCCACGACTCTGTTTAAGGATTTTATACTGAATTGGATGGAGGTTACTGTAAACGTTTTCTCAAGTCTCGGTTCCCTTTTTGCAAACCGTTTTTGCAAAGTATTACAAATTACCCTAGTAAGTGGTTTAAGAATAGAATAACCGTTTATTAGTTCCCTTATTAACTGGAGTAAGAAGGGGATGAGTGGTTAATTGGGAACCTACATTTTGTTATGGGGACCTGCGTTTCCCACTTCCCAAAGAGACAAAGAATAAATATGAGTAATGCGACGAGAACAGCCTGGCTTCCATCGAAGTGACAAACCAAACAAAATACGCCATGTTACTTTTGTGAAACTGGGAACCCTTAACTCCAGTTTTAAATATAAATTAAAAGAAAAAAGGGTGGTAGAGTTCCTTGATTAACTTTTTTTTGCCCATTTTCTCTATTTTATAATCAACCGGTATCCAATTTCATAGTTGCCACGTAGCATATTGTAGTGTTTGGTCTGTCACGTAGATAGAGGCCAGTAGCTTTCTCTTTAGCATTTTCGAATAAATATGGGAGAATAAACGAACCTAATAAGTGTAGGGTATATACTTCCCATAGATATTTATTGACCATAAATTGACCCTACATTTATTGGGTCAAGAGCATAAAAAACGTACTTCATTGATTAGGCTATTTCATTAAGGACTGTTATTTGATTAGGACTGCTAAAAACTAAGAAAATTGCATTCATATGTTTATTCATTACAGGGATTTGGCACTCATATCTTGATTCATTCATGCATACATTACTTAAGACTCATTTTTGCAAAGTCTGATACATAGTGAGCATTTCAAGTACTTCCTCCCAGTGTTCAACCCATTTTGAGTAGTCCTGAGTGACCTCTCTCCACCACATATCTTGTTATTGCAGACACAATTGTTCCATGGGCATTGTATCTTCGAGTGGCTTGTATCTCTCACTTGTGACATACATTTGTTGAATCATTTTTAACATCTAAAATAGCCTCATCAAGCCATTTTAATCCACTTTGACAGTTCCCATATTGGCACTTTAGATACTTTCTATCGGGATTTCTTGATGTTTGAGAGAGTTGCAACATAAGAAACCCATTGCATTTAGGATTTTCGCAGGGGTATACACCCAAGGACATCTATAAGCTAGATGTCCAACTTCATCGCAAATTTGGCACTGAATCTGGAAAAATATATAATTTCAAGAGAATTTTAGATACCCCCTTAAATCACCGAAATCATTTGGAAAATCCCCCTGCTGCAGAAAAATGAAAAATATGACAATATTGAAAATGATGAACTTACCAACATTAGTTGAAGAAAAAGACATCAGTTTCTGAATTTGTTTTTAGTTTTCACTCACTTTTAAAGGTTAAATTTGAAGCAATTACTGACAAAGATGACTGCAACAACTCTCCAACGGTTACTCAATGACAACAGTTAGATTAATCTCATAGTGATAAAGGTGAGTTAGTTGCACATGGACTAGTGAAGACACATTGGAAGATACAAAACTAGGTTAAAGGGAAACAACATCTAACACTAACACTCAAACAAAAAAGTAGTACAAAACAAAGTGCTTCATTTACTGCAACAACATCTAACAAAGTACTTAATCAGACAAATACTTCAACAACATCTAACACTCAAACAAAAAAGGGAAACAAAAATTACAACAGTATATAAGAATAAAAATGATTTGCCAATTTTCACAATCCAGGGTCTGGAGGAGCATGCAACAGAGAAATGATGAGTTGCAGATAATGTGGCAAAGATGGATCGCTCTCCATAAGATCTTGCTAGTCAAAAGGATGTTGCTCGATGTACTTTTGGACTTTTTACTTGTCACTAATCCTTCCAAATACATCCTAATATCACCCCCAGGTCCTAAGGAATTATCATTTTCATTCTGAAAATCATATGAAGTTGGGAATATGGTAGTGTGTGCGGAATTAAACAATGCTTTATACGGAGAATCATCCAACATCACTGTGTTTGATTCATTATACTCTCTCCTCTCCCATGGAAGATTTGGGTCGTCCTTATCCCAAAGTTTGACCAGTTCTTTTAACATGACAGGCTTGTCAATGTTGTCAACAATGTGCAACTCAGTGGTAGTGCAATGGGATTGGTCCTAACAAAATGCCAACTGGTACCTTCTTTCGCGCATAATGAAATCGAGCAGATGGACCAAATTAAGTTTTTTCCTTGATGACCATACACCCACATAGAACTTTTCAGAACAAAACTTCAGAAAATCATCACAGAATGGCCTCTTTATAATTGCCTTTCCTGAAATGAATGTGTCGGCTTTGAATCCGAGTGGCAGGTTAAGCTTGTTAGCTACGTGAATGAGCACACCATTGAGATCAAGAATGAGAAGTATTCGGTTTGGTTAACTCATTGGTGGTCTATAAATGACCATGCCTTCTTTACACCAAGATTGGATATCTTCCTTTTTGCTGAGAAACTATCTCTCTATAATTCCATAATCTAGTCCTTCGCTATTGTCATCCTAATAAGGGCAGCGTCCCTTCCAAATTGGACGTGTGCACCCCGTTGCAACTGATCTGCATATGCTAGTACGAAAACACCACAATTCCATGAATCGTGTTGTTTAATGCAGTCAATAAGAATAATTTCCCATTGTCTCTGCAACTGTGATCGATGTATACACTGAGGATCATGTACTGACAACCCATAAGGTAACACTACACCTATCATCTTCAAAGTTGGTAGAGTGTCGAACATTACTGATTCTAAGGAATCATACAGAAGACACTTCCAAGTAGAAAAGTCAAAAACAGCAAGAACCCAGTGTTTGTTCATTCCCATACTCAAAGCCATCATTACTCCTTTAGATTTCATTGCTTGGGGTACATCACTTTTTTCTTGAACCATATTTCTGAAGAGCATGCTTAGGCTCCATGGCATTAGGGATGCAGTTTCTGAAATCTTTTCCTCTATAGTCAGACTTCCATCATTTAACTTGCCCTCTATGGTTCCATATAAGGTAAGTAGGGAAACCTGTATAACTCGAAAATCCAATTGTTAAGTAATACAGTTGCTAAAAATATGAGAATGAGGTGGAGACTGACATAACAAACCGGAATGAGCGTGTCCCCAATAATAGTGTACTTTCCTGAATCCCGAGTTTTATACCGAGATTGCCCCTCCTTCAACTGCCACCTTCTGAGTAATTCCATCTAGATGGAGACAACCTTAAAGGGAAATTAAAAAAGAAAAGAAAACAGTGGTAAAATAGTGGAAGAGGGTGACTAACTGGTAAGAATGAACAACATATATATTTTGTAAAGTAGTATAGACCTCATCGTTCAGCCATCCTTGGTGCTTGAGAAAGGAGAAGCTTCTCAGATTTAGTTCTAAACCATGTCCATAGCACCTGACTATGACAGTGGGTGCAACAGCCCTGACCCTTTCATTTTCCTCATACTGGCTCCAGTAATGTGCAGTCAGTTCTCAAGACGTCATGCATTTATTGTGGTCACTAGGCAATTCATTCATTGTGGGTATTGATTGAGTAGTTCCTCCCTACTAATGGAATTTCATCAAATTTTGCATGAATTTTGTCTTCGCAAATGGTATATATTGCTTCTTCGAGGTGACAAATTTTGTTCCACTGCTTACTCTTCGAAGTATAACATTGCTTCCCTTGCAGAAATCAATCGTCAGAAACATCACATATTCTGTGCGAACTATTACACTGCCACACATCTACACTACATTGTCACAGTGGATGGAAAAATAACTCCTGCAGGCAAATTTTATACCGAGATTGGCAACTATATATTACAATGTTTAACAGACGCACCCTGCAATGTTAACTCTTGCAAAAATACTTGTAACTTAAGATAAAGGTGTTCAGAACAATGCACAAACCAGTTTTCCATCAGTTGTGTTAACGTCCAAATCTTCTTCAATGGTGGTATCCTCAATTTCATAAATTGTTGCATCTTCGGGTGGGTGTACAATATCGTCCGGATTCTGTAATAGCATATTCACGCCATCTGCCAATGTCATGAAGTCATGCTCTGCTATATTGTCGACCACATCTTGAAGTTCCCCATGGTACTCAGCAATTGCAGGAGTGTTGGCTGCCCCATCATTTGCAAACACACGCTGATTGCGTAACTCTTTCTCAAAATTTTCATTCCTCAAAGAGTCCAGTAGTTCAGGGTCAAAACTTGCTGCATCTTCGGGTAGGTGTACAATATGGTCCGGATCTTGTAATAGCATATTCATGCCATCTTCCAAAGTCATGAAGTCATGTTCGGCTATATTGTCGACCACTTCTTGAAGTTCCCCATGGTACTCAGCAAGTGCGGGAGTGTTGACTGCCCCATCATTTGCAAACATTCGCTGAGCGTAATGAGTGTGTAACTCTTTCTGAAAAGTTTCATTCCTCAAAGAATCTAGTAGTTCAGGGTCCATCTCAGGCTGCGAGCGGCCCAAATGGCAACGTTCTCGTTGCGAAATAGACAGATAACCACTTAGTTCCTGAAGACCCTCCGGTTGAGAACCGCCATCCGGGTTGTCTATTATGGCCTCAGTTCCTGAAATTGACAATTCTAATATTTGTTTGGATTCCTTTGGTACCCAATTCTGGACCGCCAATCCTAGTCCAATTGGTAGGCGAACAAAGTCCCCCATCTCCTTCTGAGCAACAACCTAAGATTATAAACCAATAATAAGCGTGGGTCACGTAAATTGTATGTTGTACATAACCATAATCACAAACATGGTAAACACCTGATTTGACTCCCTTGGAGGGTCATTCGGTTCTAAAGTGATATCCACTTTACTCCTTTCACCCTGTTGCAATACATAAATGATACATAAATTGTTAAGAATATATCCTTCATATTGTGAATGCTAAATAAAAGGTTGCATCTATCTAAACGTTGACTAAAAGAGTCACATACATTTACAACTTTAGCTGCATTTACACAAGCATTTTCCTCCGCATTTAGTTGAGATAGATCATCAAAATGTTGTACAGAGGATCGGATGTACTATTAATTTCATTCACTGTTTGCATAACCATGAATTGTGCCTCTGCCACTATTACTTCAGATTTTTCAGGAGTCTTTTCCGAAAAGTAAGAAGGCCCTAGCGGTTCACGATTGTTCCTCCCAATCCGCTCGCTACAATATTGGTTCTCCTGCTGCTTGCTTTTTGGAATAGACTTTTCTTTGGGATTGTTCTTAGTTGAAGGTTTGTTATGGTTTTTGGTTGGTGGTCTTGTCTGTTTTCCGCTCTTAGTTAATTTATTCTCACATGGTGTTATTGCCCTCCTCTTTGGAGGCTAAACAAAATCACTATCACTACTATTCTCATCATCACCCCTTCTTTTAGCCCAAGGCCCGCTTCCTTTAATTAACTACAAATATGAAAGTACATATAAATTTACCAAGACACTATCAACTTCCAAAAAAACATTTAAGAGATGGGCTAGAGTACAAGAGTACATAATTAATTACCAATGGTTGTCGATCTTCTACAGAACATTTTGTTCTTTTAGCACGACGTTCCACTAATTCCTGCAAGGGCTGAATCCAAGGGAAAATTTTATTCATCTTGCATTTTTGTAGTGCAAATAATAACATACATTCAATAACACATAAAATCACCACATTTTCTTCATCATCCAGGACCAAATTTATTCCTGTTTTAGTAGTCACCTTCCTCACTTCCTTAGCAGGCACCTGATTTAAATTCTACCAGTACAGGAGCACAAAAGATTAGGTTTACTCATGACTACATTGTGGCAATATGTAGATACATTGCAGTACACATTACCACAGTTTGTTGCTCCATATGACCACTTCCAGTATTATGAGATTGCTGTAAAAACAATTTTGCAGCCTGGGTTATGACCTATAATTACGATATCACAGATGAGAAGCTTTGTCAGTATTGAAATTCTCAATATCAATAAAAAGTGCAACACGCAAAAGTTAACCTCATTCTACTTCTTCTGTTCACAGAAAATGTCCAAAGAAAGAAGCTTCTTATCATCAGGTTCTTGCTATAACAAACCATGGAATTCAGCAATAATAATAACAGAAAAACCCTCCATCAAATTCAAAGTAGCAAGACTTATAAACCTTTAGTGCCTTTCTGTAGACTCCCTATGCTTGCACCGTCGGAGGAATATGTAACTTACCCAGCACAATTAGTTTCTTGGGGTTGTTTAATTTGGTCTCCCAAGTTCTCCCATGGGTGGTTTTCCCGAGGAAACCCACCTAACTTCGAAACCAGGGGAATATCTCCCCATCCACCCGTGGACATTCAAAGCGGGCACATGAAAGAAAACCCAACACTCGAATCCTAGTGCACACTCATATAGGGTGTGCGTAAACGGCTTTTCTGGTTGAACCTGAAAGTGCTTCTCCATATCTGTATGTAGAACCTCAACACCATCACGAATGCCTTCAATCGTCAGATACCCCCAAGGGAATTTGTCAAACTTCGTCAAATCAGCTGCAATATCAATATGTTTGACATCAACGCTCTTCGAACCGCTTGGCAAGAGGAAAGCCCCGAGCACAAACAAACGGCTAAGTCGGTAGATGTCGTCACAAGTGTTCAGATCGCTATGTACCAAAACTCTCTTAGCTTTTTTCCTTGCTGCCGCAAACTCGGTCAGCATAACGGCCCCAAGCGGAGTCGAGTGTCTTCCCTCTGGCTGAAAATACCTTTGACGAAAATCAGAAGGGTCAAACACGTCCATTTTGTAAAACCATTAAAGTGGTGGCTCTGTGGATAGACTGGTAAGGAGAGCCACATCGGAAGGATTGAAAGTCAAATATCGGTTTCCTATGTTAAAAGTCATTGGCAAAATATTTTTTCCAAAACCTCAACAATCAAATTTGGGTGGGTAACCAAATGAGTTTTCTCACCGCCTTCCACATCAACTGAATTCATATCAAGGAGAAAACCAAATGGAGACTTTTTGAAATGTTTGGTTTCATCTTTGTCGAATGTGGAAAACAGTTGCTCTTCCAGCATTTTTGGAGAACATCGACAAGTAACCTTGATGTTTCTTCGCGGAGGAGGTTTCAGCTTTTCCTTCTCCTTCGAAACAACCTTCTTCTTCACATCCTTCTCTTTCTCCACATAGTTCTGATAAAAGTAAAATGATAGTTTTACCTACAAATAAGCGATTAAACTTAAACGCAAGTAAAACTAAAACTATTTTATGTTCTAATTTATTAAAATTTCTACTCTTGAAGCTATCGTAATAGAGCTGGAGTGGAAGATTCGTTCCACTCCTAGTTCTTTAGTATTCACGTTTCCTAAGATTATCGGTCTATCCAAACTTAATGTGAGTATGATGGGAATTATACTACGGTGCAAATAATGCTAACAAAATACAATAATTTAACAAATAATACTAAGGTTTGAATCTAGATAAAGAATTCGGGGAATTGATTCCACCCTGAATCCAACTTAATAAACTAGTATTGATTGTCGTAATACAATTCTTACGTTCTTACGATAAGAATTGGTCGTTCTAATCCCTAATCAATCATGGCAATCTCTACCAAATAATGACTAGCATGTGAGGAAGTTCAAACCATTCTCATGGCGAATCAACTACCTTCTAGAGTGGAATAGACTCTTACAACTATTTATATACTACACAATCAAGTTTTCATCAAGGCTTCATCAAACCCCTCTAATGGAGGTTTAGCCTTGATTCATCAAACTATCATTTCCATATAAACTTAAGCAAGACATGATATAAAGATTCCAAATTTGCTTATTTGAATTAAATGGAAATCTACTCAAGCAAGATTAATTAAAACTAACAATGATAAATAACTAAGTCTATGAATTGCAACTACAATGATTTAATGAAATGAAACTAGATTATGAAGAAGCAACTAATTTTATTGATCTAATGAAACTAAATTGAATAGAAAAACTAATACTTTATTATAAACTAAATTCGATTCTAAAATAGCAATCTACTTGTTCTAACTAATCTATTGGAATTGAAAAAACTAATTAACTGAATGAAATAAATCTAGATCTAAAACAAGTTATTGAACTAATTAATGGAGACTAAAAACTAGATCTAAAACTATTCCCTAATGGCTAACTAAAAAACTCCTTGCTTAAGAGTTAAGTCTTGTGTGTTGAAATGGAGGAGACCAGATCCACATTTTCGTGCATGGGCTGAGGAGCCATATTTTGGGCCGGAAAAATCGAGCCCAAAACCCAATTTCTTCAGTCCATAAAGGCCTTTTCAGCTGGATTTTTCTTCAACAGACATTTCGTCCACTTTTGCTCCTCTGATTGGGTCAAGGTTTGGACCATTGGAAATCTCTTTCCGATCCGGTCGTTTTGACATAAGGTAGGCCTAATTCCGAGGTCTGAGTCCAAAGATACGGTCTTCGGAAGTTCTGCTGACTTTTGTGCATTGTTTCTGCCCGCGTTGACTTTGACTTTTCAGCTTTGACCGGGCTTTAAAAAGGCTTTTTCTCCTTGAATCTTGGCCTTTAATCACAGAACTTCTTAGCAACCAACTCTTGCTCCTTTATCTTGCCAAAGTGATACATTTCTGCACATAATTGACTCCAATGCCTGAAATACATAAAAACACGTAATCAGCATTAACTTTTATTTATTACTCGCATAATTGGTCTAAAAGTATTATTGTTATGGGGTTAAAACTACAGTTTTGGGATCTTATCAAGTTCCAATTGGGCACTACTTTCTTCTTGCCCCCACCCTTTTTCATTATACACAAGAAAATTAAATTTTCAATTTCGAACATTGTAACCTAAATATGTGAACGACCCTATGATAATTTCCAAAATTAAAAGTAGTAACGGAATACTCTGTTTCGAATATTCGAGTCAATTACAAATTTTCAACTATAGAAATTATGGTACAATTAAGGAAAACAAATATGGTCAAATTAACCGATATAGTTCTGTAAAGTTAAACCTTTAAGGAAAAACCAAATCACGTTGTTCCAAAATTTAAATCCGATTTAAACGACAGAAATTTGGATTGAAATATTGGTTGAAAAGTTGACTTCAATGTTAAGCTTTCGAGAGAGAACTTACGAAAAGATAGATAGAGAGAGGAAAAGAAACTTTCCTACTT
The DNA here is from genome assembly GCF_015680905.1 of Coptis chinensis. Taxonomy (NCBI): domain Eukaryota; kingdom Viridiplantae; phylum Streptophyta; class Magnoliopsida; order Ranunculales; family Ranunculaceae; genus Coptis; species Coptis chinensis. Next base: position 48,148,679 of record NC_141456.1, read on the forward strand.
CTAGTTTCCCCCAAAAAACTAAATATTTGGGATTGCAGAAGTGGTCCTCATGAAGCAGGTAGAAACTGAGTCCGAATTTGTTAACCACCAATTATGCTGCTAGATTCCACCAGCACTCTCACCAATTAGAGCGTTCTCATTATTTTCTAATTAATAATTAAAAGAGTAATTAAAATTATTCAATTTAAAAAGTTTAAAATTAGTCCATCTTCTTCTCCACAATTAAGCGAGCTCTCTATTAGACATCGAGTTTGAACAGGAAAGAGCGATTAATCAAGTCAGACAATGCGTTTTCCAACAAGCCTTACAAGGAGCTCTAGGAAATCTGAATAGTTGTTTGAACAACGAGTTACAACAAAAATGGATACATGAAGGTTTAATTACTGAATCACTTCCCAATGGTCTGTTTCGAATTCGTTTAGATAATGAGGATTTGCTTCTAGGTTATGTTTTAGGTAAGATCCGACGTAGTTATATAAATCATGTTTATATAGTCTTTATGATTAGTAATTATGAATCTTGGTAGAAATAAAATGGATCTGGAGGAAATAATAAAAAGTTATTATCAAAAACTTCGGATCCTTTATACAATTAGATCTTATGACCTAACCGCATAACTCAATGCTTATTATTTTTTATTTTTACTTAGAATTTGATTACTATAAACTAAATACTTATGCACCTCAAAAAAAAACTAAATTACAACCGCTTAAGAGAAATTGTGGACTAAACCAGATTTAACACGGACTAAACATTCTTCTCATCATCCTCTTTCATAAATTCTACAAGGGTATCCAGTGCCGATGCTTCATTTCCAAATCAAAATGAAACATCTTGACATCAAAGTTCTTGTGCTCTTATCCTATTTATTGTTAGTTGGTCCAATTACAAGTTCTTGAAAGCTATATGATTCGTGGGTTAGTGTTTGAGTAGTTATACTTGTCAATATAGCCTTATTAAGACTTATGACAGTGTTCAGTATCAACAAGATAGAATTCTTAAATATAAGGATAAAAATTACAACAGTATATAAGATAAAGGTGAGTTAGTTGCACGTAGAATAGACCTTATACTACATTGTCGCACAGGTAAACTACATTGTCGCAGAAAAAAGAAAATATTTTATCTACATATACAATTGCTTTTGAGTTTTTCCCAAATTGTATAGAGATAGTATCATGTCCTAGTTCTATCAAGTGTAGCATTCCTTCACCTATAGTACAAATCATCCATGAGAATAGCTTGTTGCTTTCCCCTCGACTGAGTCAACGTCTAAGAAACGGTAGTTTCAATAAAATAGCTTTATAACAAGCCTACATTACATTGTCGCATACGTACAATACAGTGTCTCACTTAAAATTTGCTCACCCCTCCAGGTTTTGTAACCAAAAATATAACACACAGTAATGTTTACTCTTAAATATAAGGATCTGTAATTATAATTGCATTTGCGAAGTACATTATATGAATACTTAAAAGTGCTTCACTTTTAAACAAATATTTTCGTTGTACAAATATTTTCATTGGCAGCATCACGGTTGTCACCATCATCAACCTTTTCAGCTTCTCCATCCTGTTAATAGATGAAAAAAATATGGATACAATTAGTACAAATAAGTGCGTGAGTCAACACTACACACTCTAAATAGTGGAAAAAACATTAAGTTTCAAACAAGTAACCTTATGTCAATCTAGAACTTTCATTAGCCAATGTTTCGTACTACTTTCTTTAGCCAATCATTGCCGCATACATAACCCTTTCTTTTTCACAGGGAATATCAAGTTATTTTTGCTGCATACTCTTACCCTGTGCAATGTGCAAAGCCTTGTAAAGGCGACTTTTAGTTATGGATTCATTCCTCACATGTTTAAAAGTTCACCTGCATACTCTTACACTGTTTATTACAGCATCGAAATTGATGTAACAAGAAATACTATCTCTACCCACACTCAACTTAAGCCAATTTTGTAATGAGCACTCTGACTGTCCAGACGAATCGTTAGCAGTATCCATGTCTGCATTCTGCAAAATCAACATTTGAGCTTACAACAGTTGAGGTCAAAACAATTGAATTTATAGTTCGCATAACTTGTAAATATTTAAGACAAAACTAGATAGAATCGTTTGAACACAATAAACCGCCCACCCCTTCATCATAAATTGACTTGTTCATATCAATTGAGATTTCCCCTTCAGACTGCCAAAAAAACAAAGGAAGAAAGATACATCTAGCATTACAATCTACCAACCACAGTGTGCAAACAAAAAAGATAAAAGCATGGAAATACCAATTTTGCAGCAGTTGAAGTTTGTACTTCGCGACCGTTGTTATCAACCACCACTTCACCGCCATTATTCTCAACAACTCCTCCATTGGTGTTCCAAACATTTTCCAGTTGAGAACCCCTAACGGACTCATCTTCCAATGAACTTATGCTTAAGACTTCATTGGGCAGGTCTTCTCCCTCTTCACGTTCTTTTTCAATTTCAACAACATTCTTCTCTGCAATTTGCTGAGATAAATCATTATCATTAGAAAGTTTTGTCTTTTGGGTCCTGGGCTTCTTAGTAAAGGGTAGAATCTTCAAACTAGACTTGTGTGTGGTCCTCGCCTACTTCAATAGATGTTCATGTCGTGTGACTACAAGTTTAGTTGATGGTTGCCTCTTCCTCAGCGGTTCAAGGTTGTCTAAAACTTGCTTGGTGTCTGATTTTCTTTTTTGCTTGGGAAGACTTCTCCCTCTTGGCAGCCTCTTTGCCGACGATTCTACAAATGCATCATCACCACAGTCCTTCGGTACCACAGTTTGCTCTTCAGTTCCCTCAACTTCCACAACAGGTCTAGCAGCTTTGCTTGAAAACTCCCTCAACATCTCCTTAGCTTTTTGTTTAATCACCTGTCATTATAACATGAGATTCATTATAACATACATCACTGATACTTATTAGACTGATGGACCAAAGACACAAAGGAAGATAAAACATTACCTCTGTTTGCTTTGCTTGATGAAAAAAAATGTCCAGAGGAACCTGGTTATCAGCAGCTTCTCTCTGTAACAAACAACCCAATCAAAAACACTTTTAATAGAAACAAACAAGGGATCCGTACTAACAGAACAAATTTACATCTTAACCTGAACTGCATCTCTGTAAACTCTCATTGCTTGTAGATTCCGTGGAACTTGTAAGTCATTCACCACATGAACTTTTCTCATGTTCTTCAAACTAGGGTCCCACTTACTGTCCCGCATGGTTTTCCTTGCAACTTTAACCCACCCTAGAAACCAGGGGAAAACATTCCTATCCAATCGGTATGCATCCAAAGAGGGAACGTGAAGGAATATCCATAAGGTGAAAGCAAGTGCACACCCGTCTAGGGTGTGTGTAAATGGCTTCTCCTGAAAACTGTTAAATTGCTTCTCCATTTCAGTGTTTAGAAGCTCCACACCAGCTTTAATGCCTTGGAAAGTAAGATAGCCCCATGGAAATGCATCAAACGGTTCCAAAACTTGTGCAATGTCGACATGAAGTACACTAACTCCGTTCGTAGACTTTGGCATCAAAAAAGCCCCGACCACAAACAATCTGTTCAGGCGGTATATGTCATTCCTAGTCGTCTTATTCCTCCATACTGACTTTGACTTAACTAACGTCATTGCCGTCAAAATCTCCGTTAGCAAAACATCGTCACAGTAACTCCGCCAAAGTTTGGTTGTCCTGAAATACCTTAACCGGAAGGCAGGTAGGCACCTTTGAATCCATCCAGAAATACCAGTCAGGAGGTCGATCTATGGATAGTCCAGTAAGAAGGGCCACATCCGACTCCTTGAAAGTTAAGTATACCTTTTTTATTTTGTAAGTCAGTGGTAAAATCCTCTTTTGCAACACTTCCACAATCAGATTGCAGTGGGTAAGCATAGTATACCTTTTACTGTCAATTGGATCTACTGTATTAATATCTAGAAGAAAACCAAAATGTGATTTCCTGAAATCAACCCTTTCATCTTTATCAAATGTCGACAACAACTTATCCTCGAGCATTTTCGGACAACATTGACTGGTAACCTTGATACCACCTCAAGGTCGACCGTCTTCAACTTTTTTAGGCTTATATTTATACACGTCTTTCTTCATCCTAGACAAAATAACATAATAACATTTTTCTTCCTAATTAGGCAACAGTTTCACCAATCTGAAATAGTAAATATTGTTTCCCCAATCAAAATACCTTCTCCACCTCTACCAATAACTACAATAAGATATCTCATGATCAAATGTAATTACCAAATTTGACAATGAAAATAACTAAAGCACCACTGTCTTATGTAATGTATCATTGTGTAGCAGATATTTATCTATATCTATGGAACAACCTTGTACCCAAACTTAACCTAAAATGAATAGAAATAATTGAAAAGTTAGACATGATAGAGTTACCTACTTTCGGTGAATGTTCTGTTATAATGATCTATCCTTTCAAATTGAAAGTTTTTTTCAAATTGAGAAGACAGATCATTATAACCAAACATCCACCGGGATAGCCAACTCTATCATAACCTTCCTTTCAAATATTTTCATATTATTACATGACAAAAAAATATCCAAAAAAAGATTAAGCGTCGTGACAAAAATATCTAGGGAATATCATAAACAATAATAGAGAAATGCCAAGATATCAATATGATTTAGTGATATGTCCCCCTTATTATATTCGGAACCCTATTATATTTGTCACGATGCTAAACCTTTTCTTATGTGATGTATCATTGTGACAGATATTTATCTATATCTATGGAACAAACTTTTACCCAAAATGTAAGGAAATAGTTGAAGAAAACCAAAAGGTGATTTCCTAAAATAAACCCTTCCATCTTTAAATGTTGAATTCATCTTATTCTAGGGCATTTTCGGACAACATCGACTGATAACCTTGATATCACCTCGATGTGAACCATCTTCGTCTTTTTTACACTTATATTTTTACACATCTTTCTTCATCTTAGACAAAATAACATATTTCTTCCTAATTACCCAACCGTTTAAACATTGTTTCCCCTAACTTCTTTTACTTTCGTTAACACTACACATTTGTTCAAGAAAAAAAAATGGGAAAATGGTAAAAATATAAGGGTTCTGAAAATATAATTGCACAAATACGAATACAATCACGTCAAATTAAAATCAAAACTTGAAGTGTACCTTCCACTACAAATGCAAATCGGGTATATAATTTCGTTTTCAATTTAAGGTTTGAGTCTGGTGTTTCATTAGGGGTTTCAATTTAGTGTTCTAGAAAATTGAAGAGAGAAATACTCAAATAAGGGTTTCTAGGTTGGAGAGAGAAAAGGTTATTTCAGACATTTGGAGAGACAATATGCGAATCAAATTCCCTTCAAATTCGGACATTTGGGTTACAATTTTCAAATTTTATTGGGTCCTATAAAAATTACTTTTTCTTGAATGCGTAGTACTGTAAATGCACTCAATGTGTAGTATTCTGCACTGTCAATTTCGAATATTTCATCAAAACTGAATAAGGGTAAAACTGGTAGATCAGTTGTTTAACTGGCTACACCACGTTACCAAATTTGTGTTGGAAATAAAGCATTAGTTTTGATATTGAAGAATAGAAATTGAAGCGATTAATATAGAAAGAAAGAGCACTGAATCTTCTTTCATAATTATTGATTGACTTGAATTGAAATTTTTATGAATGAATTCAAATCGCCTAAGGAAACTCTTTGGTTATCAAATCTTTTGTATTTATCTTCATTCTTTCTCTCTATGTCAATTCAATTTCCAATTACCACAATCTCCATAACTCAACCAAAACTAATCCCTAACTCAGTGGGTTAACTTGGATTTTATATCTGAAACCAGATTTTGGGATTTTGTTTGTCTCTTTATTCGTTAAATTAAGGTCAGTTATCGTGCTTGATTTTGACTTTATGATGATTAATAATGGTAGGATGAATCCTGTGTTTATTTTATTTCGACTTTATTCGTTCTAATGATTGTTTGAATTTTTGTGTTGTATGAATCATGTTTTAATTTTTTTGTTGGTCTCTTTACTATTTCAAATTCGGCTTGTTTGTTGTGTAGAGCTTTCGTCTTGTTGTAGGTCATTGTCCATTGAAACCAACTTGTTTAAGAGAATTGAGCTTATAGGGTGACGAGAACTACTGAAGTGAGATTAAAAAATGAGAATCAGATTGAAGGCTAGTTGGGTACAAAGAAGCAGGGATGATGTTGAAACCGGAAGATAGGAAGTACCCCAAGAGAATAAAAAGTTGCTGAAACCAATCATAAGACCCATTAGATATACAAATTAGTAACAACTGTTTAGTGAAGAGAGATAAAGGATTAGGCATGGATTTTTGTTTGGATTTGTTAAAAAAGTGATTATCCTAGTATCTAACATCTATTGGTTTCTTCACATTGTTAATTAGATTGCCCGCTGTTTGATATAAGAATGAAACATGAAAGTTCTCTGACTTCTCCGTGGTTGTTTAGTTTTGAGATAATAATCACTTAATGTGAAATTGAGATACTTGGTTTGCATGTTCATGTATTAGATTACTAATTTGTACCTACCACACGCACAAAGTTATGATGTCAAATGCCTTGTGAGATGGTTTTTTGCTTTTACCTTTAATTTATGACTTTTAACTTTTTTTTTTGTCTAGATACTTTTTAACTCAATGCAAAAAAGTTGTTGACATGGATTTTATTTTTTTGTCTGATTGGAAACAGCCTGTGGTCTAATTGAAGTCATGATGGAGACAAGTGGTACATTCTCAACTTTTACATTGTTCAAATACTGGGCTCAATTTGGACATCCACGATACATATCAAGAAATTGAGTATCGATAAACACCCATATCCTGATATTTTGTACTATGTGTGTAGGTATTCCATATGAATGCATGCATAAGAACCGATTGCAAGAGTATGCTCAGAAATCCAAACGTACTGCCACTTCCGACCTATACTACTAAAAGCTTTGGAACTGTGCCACAATTTAGATCTTCTGTTTTGGTTGATGGGGTAAATTATATGTCGGTTGAGACATTTCCACATAAGAAAGAGGTATAACAGAATGCTGCTAAAGTTGCTCTGGAATCTATATTGAAGAAGGTCAAAGACGAAGGATGTCCAATAATAGATAAGGTGTGTTGCATACATGTGTGTGTGTGTGTGTCCATGTCAATGTAACTTAGGTTATATATTTTTATTTGTTTTTGTCACTCTTGTAGGATATGACCTATTGCAAATCCATCCTTAATGAATTTGCTGTGAAGATTGGTTTGGAAATGGCTATTTATACAACTACCCATTCAAATTGTCTTATTCTAGTGTTCATCTCAACTTTGGATTTCCATGGTAAAACATATACCGGTACTCCCGCCAGGAGCAAAAAGGTGGCAAAACAAATGGGTGCATGTTTAGTTATTAAGTTAATTTTAGGTAGTTATTTATGTTTTGATTCATGTTGATTAGATTTGTGGTTACATGAATTTTACTTTAACTACCTCTTAGATGATATTATCATACAATTAGACCTATTTGTTGGAGTGCTTTGAGTTCGCTAATTGAAGTAATTTGCAAGTACTGAGGCGGGATCACTTCTATCTCAAATCATCAAATCCAAAAGGAAAGTTTTTGATGCATTGCCCAAAGTCAGTAAGAACGCAATGTTGTCAATGGTTCCGTGTTCAAAAAAATCTACACAAATTAGATATGCCCCAGAAATACATTTGGATGTCCAACCATTAAAAAGAGAAAAGTTGAAACATTTGTGTGGATGTAGTACGGGTGTGGTTATCACTGTATTGGAAAAAGCAAGCTAAGGATTAAGTTATGTAAGCCTTGCGAGGTGTCTCCGATCATGGTTAAATTGTAGTTTGTTGTAAATTTTTTGATTATCCGCACTTGTTTGAATAAAATAGGGCAATCTAGTCTAGTTGTATTCCTGTGACAGTATAATGCTTTTCTAGTAACTGTGTTTATCTATGTTAGTTGCAATGGTATGAGGCTACATTTGTTCATTAAATTAAAGTGAATTGCTGATTAGTCTTGGATGCCTTCTGTGTACTCCGTCCACCCATAAGGCTGAAAGCTCATTAGCATATGCTATCAAAACTTGTCCTAAGCTACTACTAGGACTGCCATATACTGTAGTTTGTAGCTGGTGTACCTGTGTTATCTTCTTTGGTTAACCTTCTGTATCATATGATATACAATTTCTTAAATAATGTATCTCCTTTATGAGTGTCACATCCCAACTCAGGCTGCCTGGATGATAATGGGTAAATGGCACAAGTACAACAAGATGAATGTCATGATATGGTCTGGGATGAATACCAAAAAAATCCCAAATACCAAAATTCAACTAACTGCCTTAGCTTCTCCATACCAAATCCAGTTGTAGGCTTGTAGCACAGTCGCACATCACCAGTACCTAGTCACTTCTTTTTGGCATGTAGTGGGTTAGGATGGTCCTACCCCCAAAATAGGCAGGACGCTAGCAATCCTCTTAACATTAACCACAAATATAACCATAACCAGATATAACCCAACAAATTTAATGTGTACCATTACGACAATGTAGTTAGCAAGAACGACAACCAAAAAGTAAAGTTCTTCCGAATAACATACATATTATCGCCATTCTAAAACTTTCCTTCAAACTTGCAGTTTCTAAGAATGGGAATCACTTGTCGTCTCGTCATAGTGTGTCTCCAGTCTTGCTTCTGTGGGTTTTCATTTCGTTTTTGTACTGTGGCGTCTCTTATTTTTAGTGGATAATTTCCTTACAAAATCTTATGGAAGTAGTTAGACATTCTAAAGTCTTACTAGATTGCAATGCATGCTGTGGAGTGGTGAGATTCCCTGTTTCACTACATTGGACTACAATAGTAACATATTCAACGCCTAGTGCTTGTCGACGAATGAAATGAACTCCTACATAAATATTAAATATTATTCCACTGCATTCAACCCTAAACAAATGCATAAATTCCGAAGCACTCATTTACATTATGGAAAGGGGAAAACATTAGGGATTTACATTACGGACCCAAAACATTAACACTTTCATAAACTAGTAAGATGATAACGACAGTAACCATCACATCTACAAATATCCCAACATTAAACAAACAAGCAACAGAACCCCACAACTAAATTGAATTCTTTTCTTCCCAATGGCACCGAAGAGGCTGCCATGTTACATATTTTCAAGACGAACTATCTGATGAAGTGTCGTCTGATGAATCTAGAATAACATCTTTTAGTTGTTTTAATTTGTGCTTCCGCTTAAGACAGCGCAAAACCAACCACCTCAGTTTTTGGCACTTATGTGCAAGGGCCAACTCTGCCGCCACCTCTGTTCTTTTCAGCATCATATCGTATTCACATACAAATATATCCAGCTTGCCATAGAGAATATCTAACTCCATCCTGCCTTCCAAACTCATTTCCTTCTTCAACTTAGTGATGGACGTACAACAATATTTCTTCTAAAGTTTGCACCATCCGATTTGGTGGAAGAGATGACCCGAAAGTACTTGACATTTCCGTTGTGTTACCAAACCTAAATTTCTACTTCAAACTATGAGACAAACTTCTACTGGAGTAGAGAAAGACAGTATCGTATATATCATGTAATTGTACGGTGTGTCATGCAAGATTCTGAATGACACCACCAAAACTTACCGCGAAAGACTGGTCTGAATTTTCAGGAGCATGATTCAACTTTATTATCCCACATCCCTAGATAAGATAGTAAAACAGATATGGATAAGGTAGCTAACTTACATGTTCTCTCTAAATTTCTATGTTTCTAAGTATTTTGATGATGCTGGATGATGGGTATTTTTCTTTTGAATGTGTAGGAGATTCATTAAAGCAAGTTGACCAAAATGAAATCTCAATTACACCGTAACAAAATTGGTCCCCATCGATGACATTGGGAATTAACTAACAGTGCATTATTCCTTCATCGAAATGATGCACAAGAATGGATTTGAAAAATTGCTACGCAAAATTCACATCAAATTAAAACACCCCCAAAGCTCCAAAAAAAAAGAAGAATGTAAACTTAATTACTCAGTCTCTTTTGCCCTCAAAAGCCAAAATTGCTCAGGAGACAAAATAGCTTACCACTCTTCTTCTGATTTCTGCACAGCCATAACAACACCACTTATTCTTTCACTACACAAACTTCTCATCATGAAAACGAAAAAATATCAAACACCCCAAGTTCTAAAACTAAAAAAAAACATCAAATATTACAAAAATAATTATACCCCATCACTGGATACTTCAATTCAAAGAACTCCAACTTATTAAATTAACTCAGTAATCAGTACATTGAATTGAAGAGTTTGTATGAGGAATAAAACTTACACAAAATCTGCCTTCTTCTTCTTTGTGTTTTCTAGGTCTGTGTTGATAAATTTGGAGAGTGGGTTAGAGAGGCGAGAGTGAGAGATTAGTCCGTGATGAGAATGAGAGAGAGGAGTTGAGGGAGAAGTTGAGAGACGGAGGAGGTATCGGCAGGACACACAGAAGAGATTGGAGGCGAAGAGAGGGAAAAACGAGAAAAGAATAGGGGTGTACGATCAGACTAGGGCTGGAAATGGAGCGGGTTTGGGTCGGATTTTCACTCTAAACTCTTGACCATATTTGGATCTATCCGAATTAAGGTCGGATTTCGGATATCCATATCCATTAAAAACACCAAAAAATACACTATTTTAATGATTTTCATATATAAATGTAAGATATAAATTAATTTTTAGGCATCAAAATATAAATCTTGTTAAAATGATTTGGGTTTTCGGATATTCGGGTCGGATTCTAGTCACAAACATAGAAACCATATCCGTTAAAATGGATTCGGATATGGTCGGATTCGAGTTGCATCCCGTACCATTTCTAGCCCTAGGTGTGGGGGGGGGGGGGCGCATTACGGACAGACAAAGGGGAGGGTGACACAAAGCAAGTGGTTGTTTGGGAGACTTTTGAAAAGCGACCTCAAGAGTTTGCTACACTATCAGATGATAAAGAATGACTCCGTGGTCCACAAACAGAATGTCAATGTTATGTTCATTGTTCTTCTTATAAGTCTAACATATCATGCTTGCTTTGTTCACTAAATAACACTCTCACCAAAATAGTAATAGATCTGCATTAATAACTATACACACCATTCAACGATATGCAACACTCTTAAATTTTGTCTATTCAAGTATCATCCACATTTGAGTTACTCAAAATACCTTTTGCACATATTACATTACAAAATGCAAACTTCTAGCAAAGACAATCTGCTTAACTAAATGCACACTGAGACAATGCGCTGACCGATTACAACATCATGGCACATAGTTCTCAATCACCATTGTTCCATCGCCAAGATTGTAAGTAATGAATTGTGCTTTCGGTGCTCCTTCCTTCATTACACGTGGTCTTTTCAATTCGTTAGCAATAATGCCTCATACTCCATATCCTCTTCAACCGTCATGGAGCAATCCAACTGATCTGCTTTCCTTTTCTTCGACTGCACCAATACTAAAACAATTAAGGGAACAATTAATAAATACAATAAGAATGTCCATCTACACACAATATACAGATGAAACATGACAATGAATATACCTTCTCCACATACCAATAAGGGTAACTAATGGTTCATGCTGCAATGTAATGACTATAACCGACAATGGAAATAACTAATGTACAAATGTCGATGATGCAATATACCCTAGCAATAACTACACCAAGACATCTCATAATACAATGTCATGGCCAAACTCGACAATGAAAATATGAAAATAAATAAAGAAGCACTGTCGTCACAATATAGTGAAAATGACCTTCTTAAGCGCTCCTCGCGGAGGGAGGAATTCTTGTGGGGGTTGTTCATCATGGAAAACAGGGCTCTCATAATATCTGGAAATGTCAAACTTAGAAAGCAACTCACAGGAAGACACGAAAGAATCTAACTGTAGAAATCGCATCTCAAATGCCCATTGCACATGCAATTGAGCCGAAAGTAAACCTCTCATAACAACCTTCCTTTTGGCATCACCATTATCAAACCTCGCATAAAGGACCTTGCAGAGCATTTGTATGCATCTCAGACTTTCTTTATTGTCAGACTTACAGTCTTTATTTATCAATGACATGCCCCGTGCATACTCATGACAGGTTGCACATAATTTGAAGTTATCCATTTTCAATCTCACTAATCCAACTCCAAACTCTCCAAACAGTCACGTTTCATTTCTAAAACATACTTCACCAAGAATTTAACATCAAATCCCCAGTACATAAGCAAATCTAAGTCACTCACAATATTAAAAAAAAATCCACTCTCAAAAGTCATCATATCCAAAGTCAGTTTGTACAAGCAGTTCACTGTGACTACGAATATTTCCCACATGTGGGCTTGGGTGTCTAAATCCACATAATGAGGTGATTGTGAATGACATTGTAAGAACAGCCTAAAATTGTTACTGTTCACCATACAAACAATCTCTTCATAACTCTTACCCACCAGCCAGTACTCATCAAATGTCCCTATCTCAATAGGGCCATCTCCACATTCTGTTTGCCCTAAATCTACCCTCCTTCCTCCTATAAAATTCAAGGTCATTTTCATATTCAAAATCCACCACAACCATTAAAATATGACAGCCACAAAATAAGCTAAAAGATAGACGACAATGAAACTTAATTAGAACGACAAGTACTAAAGGTATGAACTGAAGATAGATCCCCCCAACTAAACAACAATAAATAGCCTAAAAGAAACAGAAAAGGGTACATAAAATGATGAGCTATCAACTAAACTAAAGACCAACTTCTCTGGACTAAATAGCAAAGTCTGTGGGTCTTGTTGCAGTGGGAATTGGGAGGGAAAAAAGGGCAGGATAAATGAGAGGGAAAATTCGGCACGAATGGGTTGGCCTTGAGTTGACATGATCAGGAATCAGAATTCAGCTGTAGTTCTTTCAAAACAGAGAGGAGTGGAGGAGAGAGAGATCTTTTATTCATTCAGTAGATACAAACTGACAGAAAGGGCAGTTTAGTATTTGCACTGGAATAGTAAAAGACAGCGAAAACCACTTTGACACTGTGCACGTCCTAAAATTGATTAAAATCTTCTATCCCTGGTCAATTGGTGGTTTTGGCAAAAATAAATAATCAACATCCAGTTATTTAATTTTCCAGTATTAAAATGCAATATTTAAACAGGGAGCAACTCTAGAGGACAAATCGGCTGAAAGAGGAACTCTAGAGGACACGTTATTTTTGTAATCACTCACAAGGACCGGGTGGATGAAAGTTCAAGTTTACCCTTGACGCGAAATAAGAACGGCTCGGGTAGATGAAAGGTGAAGTATACCCCTGAAGAAAAAAAAAATAAATGGCCCGACCCAACTGAAATAACCCGATTATGAACATTGATTGTTCATACCCATAATAGGTATGAACATTGATTGTGCATACATATCCTATGAACATTGATTGTTCATACCCCCAATTATGAACATTAGCTATGAACAATGAGTGTTCATACCTATTTGAGCCATGAACAAACATTGCTCATACCTATCCATGTATGAACATTGATCCAGTTATGAACATTGATTGTTCATACCCACAATAAGTATGAACATTAATTGTTCATACCTATCCATACTGAACATTAGCTATGAACATTGATTGTGGCTATGAAAATATGAACCCAAAACAGATATGAACAATAACTGTTCATACCTCAAATTATGAACATTAGCTATGAACAATAGGTATGAACAAAACAGATATGAACAATAAATGTTCACACCCAAAACAGATATGAACATTGATTGTTCATACCTTCTTTAGGTATCCAAAAAAACATGAACCCAAAACAGATATGAACATTGATTGTTCATACCCAAAACATATATGAACAATAAATGTTCATATATGTTTTTTTTAAAAATATGAACCCAAAATAGATATGAACATTGATTGTTCCTACCCAAAATATATATTAACAATAAATGTTCATACCCAAAACAGACATGAACATTGATTGTTCATACCTAAAACATATATGAACAATAAATGTTCATACCCAAAACATATATGAACATTGATTGTTCATACCTTATTTAGGTATGAACAATCCGTGTTCATACCTAAAAAAACATGAACCCAAAACAGATATGAACATTGATTGTTCATACCCAAAACATATATAAACATTGATTGTTCATACCAAAAACAAACATGAACAATAAATGTTCATACCCAAAATATATATGAACATTGATTGTTCATATATGTTTTAAAAAAAAACATGAACCCAAAACAGATATGAACATTGATTGTTCATACCCGGCCAAAACATATATGAACAATAAATGTTCATACCAAAAATATATATGAACATTGATTGTTCATAACAACAAAAACACATGAACCCAAAGCAGATATGAACAATAAATGTTTATACCAAAAACAGATATGAACAATACGTGTTCATACTTAAAGTAGGTATGATCAATACGTGTTCAACAATAAAAAATGAACAATCATTGTTTGATTAACATTAAAAATTTAGAGGATCTTGGTGGAATCGAACCACCATCACCATTGGATATCTCCAAAGTGCTCGCCCATTTAAGCTAAAGATCCACAAGGGTTTAATTATTAAAAAAAAAAAAAGATAAAATGATAATGGTGTGATTCTTCATCTTCAATGTCTTTGATTTGTTGGATAATGGTTGCCATCTTTGTTCAACTTCTTTAAAATAACTGAAGCTTCGCACAACTTCGTCTATTTCTCGACTTTGGTTTTAGGTTTTTTTTCTCATAATTTCGTTTGATTAAAACATGGAAGGTGGTTTTGGGTTTTCTCTCTCGTAATTTTGTTGATTAAAACAGGGAAGGGATTCGACTTGTAGTTTGATGAGGTACGTGCATCATGAATCAAAAAGTCAGGTCAATTTGAGAAGAAAGGGGTTTTGGGTTTTCTTACTCGTAATTTTGTTTATTAACAGGAAAGGGTAAAAGTGGTATTTAAGAAATATAAAATAAACTGGGCCAACTTATTTTGTCCTTGAGAGTTATTAAAATCAAGAAATTGGGTCCGTGAGTTATTTCATTGATGAAAATGGTTTTGTGAGTCATTATCACAAAACACTGTCCTTTAGAGTTGTTTTCAATTGAAATTCGGCCCAATTTCTTGATATTTAAATATGGTACTATAAGAATATATCAACTTGTCCAATTTTTAGTATGAGTATTAACTTTTCAAACTACCGATTCCAGTTGGACTCTGTAATCTTCAACGCCCTCTGCTAGCTTTCAACGTTGGAGAAAAAGCACGTTGGCTTATTAATCAATCTAAAAACTCCAAAACACTTCATTTCTCCTTTCTAATCCCAACTCCTCATCGTCTCTTACAACAGTTTGAGAAGAAGAACTTCGACGTAATAACACAGACTCCGCTCATTTTGGTATGTATCGAAAGCTTCATTATGAAATAATACAGTATACAACATGCCACGCCTTACAATTTGACAAGTAAGAAATCAGAGCGCACTGGAACTTAAATTTATCCAATCAATCCTGGTAAGATAGTTTTTTTAATTTTTTTAGTATGCAAGTCTTGTGAAGAAACATAGAGAACAATTGTTATTTTTTATCTTGATTTGATTTTGTTTTATCCTTTTGCATGCCAACCTATTCCAAATGCTGAAAGCTGAATTCTAATTAGACTTTCAAGTATTTGGGTCATCTATAGTTTTATGATAACACACCAATAAATACATGTACTGAACAGTTATCTTAGAATTCCTAGTACTTTTATTCTGTTGAGATCCTCGACTGAAATGTCTTCATATAATTAACTGGTTGTTTAGTGAAGGAAGAGCTTTCAATATATTGGATAAAAGGGATATCATCAATGTCTTCTTTCTATTCTCTAATATATAGAAATTCATTCTAATTTTTTCTTTTCTAGAAGTTGTTATCACTCTTTCCTCCACACTCTACTTTGTTGGACTGCAAGTCTGCAACCTATATTAAATTGGTCCAGAGGACCAATTTTGAGCCAAAATCACGGTAGAGGACAACCTATTTTAGAAACCACTCACAAAACCAAATTCCATGTTTTAATCACTTACGGACCCAATCTTTTAATTAAAATAACCCTCAAGGACAAAATAAGTTGGCCCGGTTTTTAATTTTTTATTTTATTTCCCCTTTTACCCTTATGTGAATAAAACAAAACTACGAGAGAGAAAACCCAAAAGGCCAAAACTCCTTCTTCTCCAACTAACCAGACCCTTTTTAGACGATAATAACACGTCCTTGTGAAGAATAACCCTTTTTATACGATAATATCAATGGCTAATTATCAAACAAAGCTAGAGATGGCGGCACTAGACTAATTATCAAACAAAATAGTGTTCATAGCTCCAACAGGTATGAACACTCATTGTTCATAGCTAATGTTCATAATTGGGGGTATGAACAATCAATGTTCATAGCTAATGTGAATAACTTATTCAAATTTGGGTAAAAGTGATATCCAAAGGTGATGGTGGTTCGATTCCACCAAGATTATCTAAAATTTTAATGTTAATCAAACAATGATTGTTTATTTTTTACTGTTAAACACGTATTGTTCATACCTACTTTAAGTATGAACACGTATTGTTCATATCTGTTTTGGAAATAAACATTTATTGTTTATATCTACTTTGGGTTCATGTTTTTTTGTTGGTATGAACACGTACTTTTCATATTTGTTTTGGGTATGAACAATCAATGCTCATATATGATATGAGCATTGATTGTTCATATATGTTTTGGGTATGAACAATCAATATTCATATCTGTTTTGGGTTTATATTTTTTTTAAGTAGGTATGAACAATCAATGTTCATATATGTTTTGGGTATGAACATTTATTGTTCATATATGTTTTGGGTATGAACAATCAATATTCATGTCTGTTTGGGTATGAACATTTATTGTTCATATCTGTTTTGGGTATGAACAATCAATGTTCATATCTGTTTTGCGTTCATGTTTTTTTTGGGTATGAACACGGATTGTTTATACCTAAAGAAGGTATAAGAAGGTATGAACAATCAATGTTCATATCTGTTTTGAGTGTGAACATTTATTATTCATATTTGTTTTGTTCATACCTATTGTTCATAGCTAAGGTTCATAATTTAGGGTATGAACAGTTATTGTTCATATCTGTTTTGGGTTCATGTTTTCATAGCCACAATCAATGTTCATAGCTGATGTTCAGCATGGGTAGGTATGAACAATCAATGTTCATAACTGGATCAATATTCATACATGGATAGGTATGAACAATGCTTGTTCATAGCTCAAATAGGTATGAACACTCATTGTTCATAACTAATGTTCATAATTGGGGGTATGAACAATCAATGTTCATAGATATTGTTCATACATGGATAGGTATTGTGGGTATGAACAATTAATGTTCATAACCGGGTTGTTTCAGTTGGGTCGGGCCGTTTATTTTTTTTCTTCAGGGGTATACTTTACTTTTCATCTACCCGAGCAGTTCTTATTTCGCATCAAGGGTAAACTTGAACTTTCATCCACCCGGTCCTTATGAGTGATTATAAAAATAATGTGTCCTCTAGAGTTTCTCTTTCGGCCGATTTGTCCTCTAGAGTCGCTCCCTATATTTTTTGAGATAAAGTAATGGAGAACGATGACAGCTCACAACCAATCGAAGAGTTCTTGTATAAACTAACAAACGACATACCACGATCATTTTCACTTGATGAACTTAAGAGATTTACATCAGATCTCGAGAAGAATGTAGGTGCTGGTGGGTTTGGAGACGTCTACAAAGGCGAATTGCCTAACGGTGTCAAAATAGCGGTGAAGGTACTGAAAGACAACACAAAGGAAATTATGAGGAAACAATTCGAGGCTGAAATGGGCACCATGGGCAAAACTTCCCATCGAAACTTGATCAAACTATATGGGTATTGCTTTGATACCAACATGAAAGCACTTGTTTACGAATACGTGGAAAACACATTCGATAAGATTTTGTTTAAGAATCACCTTAACTTAGAATGGGAGAAGTTGTATGAGATTGCAATTCAGATAGCAAATGGGCTCTCTTTTCTACATGAGCATTGTGAACCACCAATAATTCACTATGACGTAAAGCCAGATAATGTGCTTATTGACTCAAATATTTCTCCTAAAATTATAGATTTTGGAATGGCAAGGAATTTAAATCAGGTCGAACAGTCAGGATATAGAGGGACCAACGATTATGCTGCCCCAGAGGTGGGTAGAGGACAAGAAGTAACTTACAAAAGTGATATTTATAGCTTCGGAATTATGTTATTTGAAATTTTGAAGAAGAAAAGAAATTTTGAGGGGCCAGGATAGTTTCCGGGAGAAGTTGGGGAAAGAGTTGAGAAAGACGTGTTGGAGTTATCCCTCACATGAGGAGAAACTCAAGTTCACCTAGCGTGAAGAAAGGTTGAGCGACGCTTTCGGTTGTTCTTTCTTTCGAAAGCGACCGCTCTTGCCTTGACAAACCTCCAGGCGATAGAGCGCACCCCGCGCTTGACTTGGCCTTGCCCAAGGCGCGCTCCGCGCCCATATCTACTTTTGGTAGCATTTTATTTTTTGTGAACAGCGAGTTTGCAATACAAGTTGGAGTTTTTGGCAAAACCTAACTAAGTCAGAAGACACAAAAATACACAGCAAACAGAGAGGAAACCCAATCTTGAAAACAATCAAGATTGAGAGATAACCTTTATAGAGAAACAACCCTGTAAATAGGGAAGAGTGGTCTAGTAAGGTGAGAGACTGTAAGGAGTGATTGTAATCTTCTTTCCCACTTTATAAAAGGATTAGCTCTTGTGGAAGTAGGCATCATTGGCCGAACCACGGTATATATTTGTTTTGTGGTATGCTTTTACTGCTTTACATTATTATCTATTGTTAATTATTGTTTAGCGAGTTGGGCATGTTAGTTTGGTTGAAGGGAATATTTAGATTGTTGATTGGAGTGGTTATTGTTTAAATACAAGTTATCTGTGTAGTGGGAAATCGATTGGTATTGGTATAAACCCCAACAAGTGGTATCAGAGCCAGGTCAGATTAGCCTATGGTGTTATCCAAATCTTGGTCGAAAGGTATTTGACAAAACTCCTGAGAGAATATTTGAGTTTAAATAACTTGTAGAGATGGACAATTCCGTGAACACTCGCATGACGAGTCTGAATAGGAAAAACTACACCATTTGGAAAGCCAAGATGGAAGACTTGCTTTATTGCAATGACTTGGCACAACCCATTGAGAATGGAACTATAAGAATACTGAGCATTTTCCACGGTCATTGACCGTGGCTAAAGATCTTTTGCCACGGTTATAAGTCGTTGCACGACCGTTGCCAATGCACGTGTGGCTAATCTTTGGCCACGGCTAAAGACCATGGGTAAAGCTTCATTTTATGCCACGGTTATGAACCGTTACATGGGCCGTGGTGAATATTCCTTTTGCCACAAAGATTAAACCGTGGCTAATGCTCATCGTAGAATGGATCTATAATTTGGCCACGTGTCTAGGCCGTGGCAAATGTCTTTATTGGATGTGTACCTAATGGTTAGCCACAGTTTATGGCCGTGGCAAATGTATTGAATTGGATAAAAAATTGATTTCGACGCCATACTAAATTCATTCAATTCATCACATCACACCCGGGTCATACAAAATTCTATCATTTCACCAAAAGTCGAAGTCGGACTACTTTTAACAATTTTATTGACATCATACTTTATACAAGTGAAAGCACATACTAAGCTTAATCAACACGCTTTTGCGGGATCGTATTCACGGGTTTCCCAAGAAGCCCTTCCTTGACAAGGCCCCATATGACAAGAAGTGTCCCAAACATGCTCATCGCACCAGGTTTCAAGAGACCCACAAGAGCTCCCGCCATCGGAGAAGTAGCTAGAAGAACACGGTAAGATAGGCAAACAAAGTAACAATGAGATCAAAAGAGAATCCCGGGCGATGCATATCTCATTAGTGTACTAAGGCGCTTCATGCCATAACATAAATATTAGGATGTCACGTGAATTAAGAGTGAAGTCCCCCGATGCTTAAACTAACTTATGTAATTCCAAGTGCATTGGACAAAAATGGTAAAAGAGCATCAAGTGCTTATATTGGATGAACTTGAGGTCAAACATATCCGTGGCCGAAAGCGGCGCCTAAGTGAAAACCGGTGAAGGGTGCCCCGAGCGACAATAGTCGCCAATATCGGTAGCTATAAATCTCAATAAGTTGGACCCAACAAAGTTAAATTTCAACCTGAGAAAATGAAAACTTACCCCTTTAAGATCCCCCGAGGTAGAAGGGAGCAACCGATGACGGACCTCTACATTCCATGTTAATGAACACAATGTTGTTTTACGCTTAACAAAAAGAAAACAAAGCCTACAAAGGAAAGTATTCTCGATTGAACAAATGTACATATTATGCAAGCAACAAAATCGGCTCAACAATGCTACAAGCCTATTTAAGCCCCCGTCAGTAATGTGCTTAAACCCAAACCCACTTTGTTTCCCACACCTTGTTCCTTGGGAAGACATAGTCTATCCCCACTCCACCCACTTAATACCCTCGACAAAACCCTTCTAAACAACTTCATTGGTGGGATGTTATACTTGTATAAGAATTCCATATCATTAGCCCTTCCTATCGCGCCTAAGGGTAGGGTCTGCCTTGTTTCCATCAAAAGTTTTGAATCTTCTATAGTTTATAATCTGCGGCTTTTGTCATGGCTTGGATTGGTTTTGGTAAAACTTGCGTGAATTAAATGGCTAAAATGTAAAAGTTTTTTCATATGGGAAAATGGCCTTGAATGTAAGCTCTTAATATTAACATTTTTAAATTCAAGAAAGAAAAATAGAAAAATTAGAGCATACAGTTTTTTCTTTTTAATCATTAAAAAATACAATAATCTAACAAACGAATAGGAATTGCTGCACATAGCACATAGGCGAGCCGAATCTTAGGCCTGAGATCATCTTAGGCTAGGATTATGCCACATTATCTCCATTCTGCCCATGTAGCATTGGTTGGTTTATGACAAAAATGCACAATTAATAAACTAGGGGGTTTAAGGAGTTAATAAAGCCAGCACATAAACTAAGTAAAATTGAAAAATGTATGGGAAAAGAAATTCTTATTCTAGGACTATTAGTTAACATATAAATGTTTTAGTTGAGAAGGAAAAACAAAATAAAATCAAATGTAAGATTATTAATTCATGTGTAAATGTTCAAATTTATATATAAGTGTCCAGTGACTCATTTTGCTCAAGGCCCAGTAGTTGTACCGGGGAGGTCTTGGGTTTTATTCCCACTTACATTGCGGTTGAGGAGGTTTTCAACATCTAGTTGCTTGGGTAGAAATCATCACCTCTATTGTAAAGAGGTTGAAAAAAAATGTTTAAATTAATAAGGTCTTGTTCAATGATCCTAAACAGATAAACATATACGATAGATAATACGAAGAAGCACATTCAAAGCATATATATTATATAAGAGTATGGAAGAATGGACGACTTACGACAAAACTTGGAAGGCGAGAAGCATCACGTGCACGGGGTTTGAGCTATCAAATGGTGCAAACCGGGTCCCAAGAATTGGTGGCATTAATCCGATTTTGTAGTTCGCACGGTATGAATCGAGTACGGAGGACCTCCAACAGCCGCATGAAGGGCGGTCCTTGATCGGCTGTGTGGTGGCAATACGAGAGGCCCCTGTGTGACCATGGGTGAGCGATCGAAGGCGTTGAATGCTCACCGCAGCTGAATTCTGCAGCTCGTTTCAGGTTTTTGTAAACCCACATTTGTCCACCAACATGAGAAGCGGCGTGACGACATTTCAAGAACAAAATCCGGGGAAGTGCGACCAAAAAGAAAAGATTTAGCATTTTGCAATAGAATTTTACTTGCTTGTGAGATCTTAACGCCATGTTCTTTATTACGACCATCAATGACGCATAGTTACGTGACAGTTTTTCGTCATCTTCGTGCAACGGAACTAGTCCAGTTCATGGGAAACGCTTGCCCACTTTGTCCCATAATTCCACGATTCTCGAGTCCACCCTAGGGTGTATAAGTTCATGAGTTCCACTCTCATATCTATTTATGAAGGGGATGCTATGATTTTGAAGCGTTGGCATAGTTAGTGAATGCAAAACCCAATTACATGCAAGTACAATGAATTTGGATCAGAGTTTTTGCTATTTCTATGGCAGCATTGTAATGGAAGCTGAAATGTTGTATATCTAAGTGATCATGAACCCTGAAAGAATAAATCAGACTCACCGCATCTTGTCCGTCTCCTGAAAATTTAGCCCTATGATAAAATATTTCGAAAATGGCTCCATAGGGGCTCGCAATAGTTGCAATCTCAATAGAGGATTGAATAAACCTGTAACTCGATTTAAATGAAGGTTTCAGGAAAAAATAAAAAGGATAATAAAGAAGTAATAACCAATTTATCTATATAGGTAAAACCTACGCAAGAAGGCATGACGCTAGGAGTTGTGGAAAACCAAAGAAGTTTTCAATCTCGTCGAATTTCTCAGCTAGAGCATGTCAAACTAGTGTATTTCTGTCGTACTCAATTACCTGTTTAAATATACAAAATGCAATTACTTGTAACATCAATGTATTATACGTCAAAATAACCTTAGCAAGAATATCTTGTTAAACCATGGAGATCATAATGCTACGTTCAGGGAACCATATATGTGGAGTATCTAAATAGTACAAATTAAGAACTTACAGGATAGAAAGCAGACTTTTTAAGCTCAATGAAGAAGTGAGAGAGTTTCTCCCTTGATGTTGTTTTCTGCATCTTCTTGAAAGTCCTTTTACGAACAAGCCTATTTGGTGTAGATTCAAGAAGATGTTTGAATGGAGTAGCTTTCCCTGAACCAACTAGAGAAGGCGATAAAATGGGATCGGGGAACTTCGTTTGTGATTGGAGGAGATGCCCAGCTTCTCTCATCTTCTTCATAAAAACAGTCTTAAGTACTCTCATCTCCATGAAGTTTTTCAAAGCACTTGAACTTCTCCTCATCATTTGTTGGATTTCACATTATTTTCTTCATCAATACTCTCTATCAAACCTAGCTTGGAAGAAGAACTGTTTTCTCCACTTGCATTGGAATTTCCATGACTTTTAATTCTTCTTCTAGTCAAGAGAAGCATCACCAACTATTACAAAAAAAAAATCAACAAAAGTTATAAATTTATTTGGATGAAAAAAATAATCAACATGAGTATTGAATGTCTACTTTAATTATTAGTAACTACGTCTTCCCTCATGAAATCTTTTAACACTCTTAACGAGCAATTCAGCCTTCATTTGTATAACAAGTGAAGGGTCGTTGTGAACTTAAGAAAAAATGTATTTCAAGTAATTTCTTAACAGAACACCTAAACTAGTCGACCAAGAATGATCGACCGCAAAAAGATTTAGTAATTATTGGAGTAATTATTAAATGGTACTAAGTTCTAAAAAGTTCGGGATATCCATCCATAGAAACAAAACGAGAAAACAGAAAATTTCACATGCATTGAGATGAGAAGAAACTCAACAAAGTGCAGATGCTAAGAGTGGACTCGAGGAACTTGTGCAGTGGTAAGAACCTAGCTTGAAGAGCCCCTAATTATATTGGAATCAATATTGATTCCAATATAATTAGGAAAAAAATCAGCTCATTTCAGTATCTCTAGCCTTGTCGAATGTGGTTTACAAACTGAAATAATATAGACCATTACAAAAATTGCAAATGTAAACACGACTTTTGGAGATTACACAAAATGAAATGAGCCGTGCACCTGCAGATCTAAAGTAAGAAAAGATTGGAGTCTCGAAAGCAAGCGGATCAACTTGTCCATTTGGACCAAGAACTTAACATTAATATCTTCCTCCACCGGTGATGAATCACGCGGAACTTGCGTCGGCCGGTAAACCCCGCCAAGAAAGACAAGTACACCGTAGTAAATTAGGTCTTTTCACGGTCTTGATATTGCAGTATATCATGGATGAAAGTGCTTCAATGGAAAATTCTAAGATGCAAAAAGTATATGAAGGATGAGTAGTAAAATGAGATTGGTGATAAAATTAGCAATTTACGATAATATTCTTCATTACATTCTCTCTTGTCTTCCTACAAAATATCTTTGTTGGTACTAGTGTGTTATCGACTAGATGGACGTACCTTTGGACTGGAATCCACAATCTTGACTTTTGTGAACAGCTATCATATGCCAAATCAGCAGACAACACATATGTCAAAAGCGTAATAAATTCTCTCCCCGGCATCGCTGTGGATGTTCTCACATAATATTACGTAACTCGAACCATGATGGACGAAAATCCAAGTCGGCTTCTCCCTCAAGAATTGTGGAGAGTTCCAAGTACACATTTCAAAGCATCCAAAAGAATACCTAGCCGATGGATTATCAAAGCACCACCTGAAAAAAAAATTAAAGACTTACATTAGAAACAAAAACATGTTTAAACTCATAGAGGGAAACAACGTTATCCAAACCGATTGGTAAACATAAAAGGAAATTAACTCACTTCTCGAGAAGCGAGTGATCAACTCGAAATTTATGCACTAGGAAAACAACAAGTTGGCGGAATTGAGATGCATCCCTCGCTATGCATGCATGCACATCAACCACCAGGAGAACTACCTGTGAATGATAATCTCATTTTAATTTACTCCTTAATTCAATAGGGAAGTAAGCCTTAAAGGCACAAATAACACATAAAAATTCAAACACCATGATGGACCTGCCATTAGCGAAGGGATAACAGTGATATTGGTTGCCCTTGTACCTCTTGGTAGCTCTTCCCTGCAGCCCAGAGAAAAATAAACAGAATTAAATACAAAGACAAACATATTATACACCACTTCTCCCTCCTCCTTTTTTCCGGGCTTGGGACCGGCAATGCAAATGCAAACGTAAAGTTTACTTGCATTGGCGGAGTTAAAAATGGGTTAGCAAAAACTGAGAAAGCAAAAAAAATGATACCAGTTTGGGAGTAGCTTGGACATAAACATAGAAACGCGTTTCAAATTAGCAAAAGAGATAACATAGTCAAACATGCCCATAGGCATGTATCATAAACAAAAAAAAAAAAAGATAGTAAACTTATTCAAGACCTGATGTAGATGATGTAAACTCAACACATGACTTGGGCCATATAACATTTCCTAGGCAACTCTCTCCTAGATTCTTACACCATGCATCATGAGGGCATGGTAGAGCAGCATTTTGTGCATGTACTTCATCAACGTAAACTAAGTAAGACCTCTCTCCCAAGCACCTTTCATGGAACTTGTAGGTGGGGTCAACTTCTTTAATACATCCAGTTGCCACAATGTCAAGAGGCCAACCACCAAGTAAGTTAACTTCTTTGCCAATCTTTGAGGTTTCCGGCTGAAAAACAAAGGTGTTGGATATAAAAGATCAAACAACTTACAAAGGCTTAAGTAAAGCATTAAAAGAGACAATCGTGATACCGAGGTTGCATTACTGGAGCGAGGTATATTACTGGAAGTTCCAAAAGAGTTGGTCGTGGGTGGTTCTTGTTGCCTCAACATCGTTGACCTAATCTCTTCTAATTGCATAGCAAAATTCATTTGGTTTGTTTGAGTCTCCTTCCATAGCTTGGAGTTTTCTTCTGCCAAGTGATAGTTTTGACCCAAAACAAGCTCCATGCTCTTCATTGCTGTTTTGTTGACCCCTGGACCCATAGCCCGACATCATTTTGCTATCTTTGCCAACCACCTGTATCCAAACACATTTCATTTTACCTACAATATAGCACAAACATTTAATGCACTACTGACATCCTAATTTGCATACCACGGCATCGTCAGTGATTGTCATTGGAGACCCTGAATTTGCAGACATGTCCTCATTAATCCTCTCCTATTTAACACAACAGGAGTGAAACCATAATACATTTTTACCAAGTAAAGTATTACACTAAAGCTCAAGACTGCAATCAAACCTTGATACAACTTAAATAACTTACTACCAATAATCCCTCCCACCAGGAAAATGACACTTAACTCCCACTCAACTGGTTCTGTGCATGGAGCTTTCCTCTTGTGCATCCGGATATAAGATTCAGGCCTAGCAACCATATGGACTGGCTTGTTCTGTTCCTTAGCAATCTGTTGTCGAATAATTTGGGTGGGTGTCCTCCAAACTAGTAGAGTTGTTTGTTTTGACCGGTTTATAGTGTTCCTTTCACTCAGCACCTATATACAAAACAATATATAAGAGAATATACATATAAGATT
The DNA here is from genome assembly GCF_015680905.1 of Coptis chinensis. Classification (NCBI taxonomy): domain Eukaryota; kingdom Viridiplantae; phylum Streptophyta; class Magnoliopsida; order Ranunculales; family Ranunculaceae; genus Coptis; species Coptis chinensis. Next base: position 48,175,122 of record NC_141456.1, read on the forward strand.
CACAACTAATAAACTAATGATTAGATAACCCGAATTTTTGGTGTTGCAGATATCAACAAAACCCGCCAATCTTCAAGATTGACACCTTCGAGTTTGGACCTTGTTTAACAACAGCAGGAGATTTTCCCTTGACTAAGTTTTTATACAAGGTGCTCTTATGACCGTCCATGCCTCACCCATGACTTTTTTAGTGTATATCGTATTGATGCTAGGACGTCCCACAAACCCGAAGCTGGTTTCCAATGTTTCAAAGACGTCTACTAACGTATGTTTCAGTGCGGTTGGAAAAGTATCGTAGCATATCCGGACGTCACGCCGTACAAGTACACCACATTCAAAGGAAAACCTACTTACCTCTGCTAAAGGGTGACATGGTTGTTCAAGATGGTCCAATGTTAACCAAACTTTTTTCTTTGTATTTGGCGTATCCAACATTCCTTTTGCCTTACCTCTAGTCTCCTTAGGAGCATTGGATGATTCTGGAGTAGATGGAGTCCTATCTATAAGTACATAGTAAACTTGTCAATTAGTATACATTAAAGTTCAGATGCAATTCCTATAATAACTAAAGAAAATATTAAGACCAAAGAAAAAATGAATTGCAATCTAAGAACCAGTACAGTAATCTAATTCCACATGCATTCACATACGGTAAACAAGAAATCCTTCAAAAAGCAATAACTGAATGAGTGTGAAGCCACATAGCCTTTTTGAATGTCTAAACGATAATGAGACATGTAATCGATCCATTTGGATCTGCGCGATCTACTTCTATATATCTATATCACCCAAGCGACTTCCTTTTATTCGGGGAAGACATTTTGCCTTCTCACTTTTGATAAATGGCTAATAAATCGAAGAAACTTCCCCTGCCATTTGTGGTGCAAGTGAAAGGGCTGGCTGGTGCAGCAAAGCCTGATTTATAGTCGGGTAAGAGGAATGAAAGACTATGGAGAAAAGTAGATGAAGATAGAAGGGGTCTCAAACTGGCCGCTTCATCTTCTTATCTTTGAACCGACCGCAGCTCACAGGAACCGCTTCGTCGTGGCATCGGGTACTACTTGGATCAACGACAACTCACGCGTTAGGGGCTATGACTAGAAATAAGGGTCACTCTTAGGGGGCTACTTGGATCACCAGATCTGTCGTGGAAAGGTTAGTTAGTCGCTATAGGTATAACCCCAGGTAGATGCGATATGGGCATAAGTAGCGACCTAAGTATAACCACGAAGCTTTATCTCCTGCAGCAATAAATGATGCAATGCAGAGGCTAGGATAATTTGGAGCAGGGGGTGGTCTTGGGTAACCAAGAAAACACATAACTAGACAAAATTCAAAATTCTTACCATAATTAGTCGCTCCATGTTGTCCTCTCGAGTCACTTTCGGACAAGTTCAAGTTGTTTTGAGATGGAGTTCCCATGAAGGTCTTTGTACATATTGTAACAAGTCCCATAAACTCTTAATATTCAAACCATGCATTTTTCAAGTATCTAAAACATGATGTATCAAAACATAGATATTGCATAACATTTAATCTATCAAAACAAATCAGAAAACATAATATCCATTTATAATTATGTAACCTGAAAAATCAAACACAGGTATTCAAAATTCAAACACAGGTATTCAAATTTTAAACATAGATTCAAAATTCAAACATAGTTAATGCAGATAAGCATTTAGTTAAAGTGAACTAATTCCTTTTTTGTCTTTTCTTCCTCCTAGTGTCTTCAACAACCACAAACATATCGTCTGGATCGTTAAAAATCAGATCATCTGTGGATTGTTCAAGGTTACTAGACTCCGCATAAGAAGGATCAACTTCAATTGGGTCATCAGATAGAAGACATGTTTCATCTTGATCACAATACACCTTTCTTGGGACTTCCAAAACCACATGCCAATCGGGATCTTTTGGATCTTTAGAGTAGAAAACCTGAGAAGCTTTATCTGCAAGAATGAATGGTTCGTCACTCATATTATCCGAACTAATTTGATTTGATAAATTTACCAATTTAAGGTTCGCTTCCACATCTAGCTTCACACCATGTCTAAGTTTAACCCATTCACACTTGAACAAAACCGGCTGGTACCCATCTCGATACTTCAACTGAATGATATTCATAAGAACACCGTAATATTCTGCAACATCTTCTACTGGGTTATTATCCTTCGCGCTAGCCCGGAATGTAGTTGGACACTCTATGCAAACACCACAATTTTGGTTCCTCTTATTCTCCTGATAGTCTTTTGTAATAAAGAGGAAACCATTGACACAATACTTCTTGTACGCCATGGCACAGCTCATTGGTCCCGCCACTATATTTTTGAAAGAATCTTCCTCTATGTCTTCAAACTCAGGATGTCTTCTCAACCAAGGAATGAACTCGTCATCCATGGACACCCTATATTGGCCTGCCTTCCTCCCTGCACACTGCCTACGAGCTTCCAAATCTGTGGTGTACTCCCTAAATAAGATATTACGTTTATAAATATATGTATTAGTTAAAGCAATAGTCTGTTTAAGTATATAGAAGTTATAATTTCAACTTTTAAAATTTAGAAATACATACGTGTACCACCAATCATATCTTGGATGGCTTTTCAGTACCCAATTGCGTGCTTGCTCATATTCAACACCTACCAAATGATAAGTATGACCCAAACCAACTGGGCCAACTTCATCAGCCCCATCAAATTCACTATCAAACACATCTGATGGTATTACTTCTTCACCACTAGACTTTCGCTCAAGCTTCTGGAGAAGACTATTCCCTCCTTTGTAACCCGGTCAATAGTTCATGGTTTCTCTTTCTTTCAAGTATCGCTCCGTGATACAACCGGGGCGTGCCTTGTTTGTAACATAATCCTTGTAAACCTTCATCATCCTTCACAAAATTAAGAATTTTATAACATAATAACTTAACACAAATCAACCATGAAGCTAAGTAAACAATCTTATTAGTTAGAATTACCTCTCAAACAAATACATCCAACGATAGAATCTTGGTCCACACATACGAGCCTCATACGCTAAGTGAATAGGTAGATGCATCATTATTACAAATACCGATGGAGGACAAATTTTTCAAGCTCACATAAAGTCGACCATACCCCTCTCAAGTGCATGTAAAGTGTCAACATCAAGTCTCCTCGAACATAATGCACGAAAAAATGTGCAAATACTCAAGATCACATGTCGGACTTCCTTCCTATCTCGATATGCATGTTGGATCAACATTGGAAGCAAATGTTGCATCAAAATGTGATAATCATGAGACTTCATTCCACTCAAATCCTTCGCACCGCCTTGGACAATATTCTTCTAGTTACCACTAAACCCAACAGGTACTTTGAGATCTCTTAAGCTCGCAAGGAACAACTTTTTCTCCTCCGCTCGAAGCCAAAACACCCCAGGCTTCATAACCTTCTTACCATTTTGATCACTCAACCAATACTTCCTTTTAATCCCAAGAAGTTGCAAATCTTTGCGTGCATTGGCGTTATCTTTTGTTTTTCCTTTTGTGTTCAACATCATAGCAATCGGGGAGTTCACAAACATTTTTTTTTCAATGTGCATAACGCCCAAGTTGTGACGGATAAGAAGCTCTCGCCCAATATGGAAGCCTAAATAATATCGATTTGTTTGAAAAAACATGTCCCATCCCCATTGTCCTCTTTTTGTTTTCTACTACCCTTCCTTTTTTTTTCCTTTTTCCATTCCCCTTTTCCTTCTCTTTGCCCTTACCCCATTGCACTTTCAGATTCTGTGTCATTTGTTCAACTTGCAATCCGGTCAATCTCAAAGGCTGTTCTCTAAGCTCTTCAGTCTTGTTAAAGGTGCTTGGTCTAGTGTCCATCCTACTAGCATCCGACGAGGGCAAAAATCGTCTACTATCCATGTAAGCAAATTTCTAGCTATGTTGGAGTCTCAATGAAGAGGTATTTGGACCACAAATAGGACAAGCATATTTGCCATGGGTTCTACAACCAGATATGTTACCTAATGCAAGAAAGTCATGGATAGTCCATAACAAAACTGCGCGCATATTGAACATTTTGCCTCTATTTGCGTCCTTCACAGTTACCCCGGTATTCCACAAAGATTGTAATTCACGAACAAGAGGCTGTAAATATATGTCGATATCCTTTCCTGGTTGTCGTGGCCCTTCGATGAGTAAAGAGAGCATGGTAAATTTGGGTTTCATGCAAAGCCACGGAGGAAGGTTATAGGCAACACACATTACAGGCCAAGAGCTGTATAATGTGCCACAAGTTCCAAAAGGATTGAAACCATCTGTCGCTAGTCCTAATCGAACATTACAAGCTTCAGCTGAAAAGTCTTTATACTTCCGATCAATTAATTTCCAATTAGATGAGTCAACTGGATGCCCCATCTCTCCACCTTTCAATCGATTTTCCGAGTGCCAACGCATCTCCTTTGCCACCCATGGTACACTATACAACCTCTTTAACCTCGCCGAATTGGAAAATATCGGAGTATCTTTCTTTGGAATCCTAATATGTTTCTTCCTCGTTCGATATCGGCATATTTGTACCTCGACGCCCACACGTAGTACAAATATCCCTCCAATCATCATCTCTCCAAAATAGCATGCAATCATTAGGGCAAGCATCAATTTTCTCATATTTAAGGCCCAACTCTTTTATTAATTTTTCTGCCCTATAAGTATTCTCCGAGTCTTGTTGTCGCGGAAAAAAAGCCACACGTAAGTAATTCGAGGAGTCCCAGTAAAACTCTTGTCCGTCCACCCATGTGTAACCTTTAACCGAAACAACTTGATGACAAATTTCAAAACTGTAAAGTCCTCACAATCAGGGTATAAGGGACTCAAAGCCTCACGAAAATTATCAGACTCAATTGTGTCAGGCTCTTCCTCAACTATAGGATCTTCCTCAACTATTCCTCGAGCACTATCTGTTGAACATTGTTCAATAACAGCATCCAAGTTATCACCGTCAAGTTCTTCTACGACGGTACTAAATGCAACATTCTCCTTAAAAAAGGGGAAGTCCCCTCCCACCTCAAAATTAGTGGAATTTGACCTTCCACCCCTTTCAAATGCCACACTTGGTGGCTGACTTGTTTCTCCATGCATTCTCCAAAATGTATACTGTTTGTAGAAGCCCTTTTGGTAACAATGCAATGTGACCACCTCATGGGTTAGTGCTCGACCCCTATTTCTACAGTTATCGCATGGACATGGGATCACATCCTTGTGGTGACAGTTATCCCTTGCAAATTGTACAAATTGATTAACACCATGAATAAAACGATTGTCCTCTTTTGGTAAATCAATCCAACTTTTATCTATCACCCCAAACCCCTCCATACTGTAGTTCTTGCAATACGAATAAATCAAAAATAGTTAGAGCTGAAAATACAATGGCAGGTAAACCATACACATAATAGACCACCACATAAGTAAATAATGAACTCCACGTTGGGAGAGACTAAAATAGCACAAGTACTACATCCAACAATCAATCTAACCTAGTTGCACCCATAAATTCAAATAAATTGGAAGCACACAAAAAAATGGATCGATTGAGGCATGCATACGAAAAAAAACAAACTACATTCTCACTCTAAAAAATAAATTGAAACTAGATAAAGAACAGTAACAACAAAGATGATATCATATGCAACCAAGTAGGATGTTATCTAGAAAAAATATAATTATACCGCCCATATTAGTAGCGTATTTTAGTTAACCCAGTAGCAATATCTTAACTTGCATTCAATATAATATAGAGTAGGAGCATAAAAATAAAAAGAAGCAAGTAAGGGTTCTCCTACTCACTTCTACCAACTACCACACACTTTAACAACAGACTCAATATTAAAACAATTACTTCTTGAGACTACCGCGAACATTAGGCTTTGGTTTAAAAGAAGTATCAATAACAACAATAGCATCCAAGTTACTAATCTTGGTATCGACAAATGGATTATTAAGGTGCTTAGAATCATGATGAATTTGTATGTGAGACACTCTCACTTACAATATAATAAATTATTAAATATATTAAATTATTTCTTCTAAAATAAATAACAAATGGGTATATTTGACCTTACAAAATATTGATTTGAATTCCATAAAATGCCCAACACTTAGCTAATCAACACTACAACTTACTGCAATTAACATTCTGAATTGCACCTTAAAAGTGACAGATATAATAAATAGAGAACATAATGCAAGTACATCACGTCAACAAGTAGCAAATATCTATCATCTAGTAAGTCACATAACAAACAAATGTGATTTTATTGAACTTAGTTATACCTAAAAACTCAAGCGACCAACACAAACCCATTTTAACTTAGAATCGGGACTAACATATAACAATAACACAACCCCATTTGGTGATAGAATCAGATTACTAACGGTATCTATAACCAAGATAAGTAAAACAAAACAAGTTTCAACTTTTCTAGAAAAACCCCATTTCAAGTTAACACCAAACCGGAGATGGGAGAAAAACTCACCGATGTAAATGAAAAAAACAATAATCCGGACCTGTTCACAACAAATATCATAAATCATGAGTGATATTATTTCATTTAAACTAAATTTTAACAAAACAAACCTTACAAACACTACTTTTTCATAGAAATTGGTAAACACTACTTTTTCATAGACATGTTTTCTGTTTTCTATGGAGTGAGTATAACGACAAACAACAAATGCAAAGTTTTCTGTTTCTATGTATAATATAACTTCAATCTCCTACCCAAAACATGCTTCAACCATCTCACAACATTTACATGAGAGGGTAGAGCCACTCCACCTCAAAAGTGGACTAGATCTTGAATCGGGGGCTACTTATTTGTGAAATGATCTCCCCGCCATGGAGATCATCCTTGCAAAAAAAAATCAGCTCATTTAATATTTCCTTTATTTTCATTTCCCCCTGAACCATTGCTTATATAGTTATATAGCATAGTTTATCATCAAGTAACTTTAAACAAAAGGGGTTTACGATCAGGGTGGGTTTTCACTGGCATCTGCCATTATGCAGAGTCAAGCAATGCCATTCAATTCTACTCACGTCAGCAAGCCGCCCAAAGGTCTCTTATATCTGGGAGACAGTATTATAAGTTTCCAGTAATAGCAACACACATCAAGAGCTCAGGTTAAAAAGCAAGAATTGTGAGAGGGGATAGAGAGACATGAGGGGAAAAACAAATAACAATTACCTAGTGATTAAAGACGAAGTTTTTCTCAAAAAAATAATGATTTAGAGATGTTCAAAGTAAGATTAGCAGAAGAAGAAAACAAAACAGAGAAAAGATTACCTCAGAGAGAGGGGAGTGGCGTGTCTGCGTCACTGCCGTGAGAGAGGAGAAGGGAAGAAAACGGAGACAGAGTATTTGTTTTGTTTTTGTTTTTTTAATTTTCGATAAACCTCGAGAGAGTAGTTTACATTACGTAGAATTTTTGGGCCGTGGCCAAAAACCCAATTAAACTTAAACCGCACCAAACTTTGGCCACACCTGTCAAAAGTTTTAGCCACGGCTAAAGCCCGTGGTTATTATGCAACAGCCTATGACCGTGGCTAAAGCTCATCTGTACCTGTGGTTAAAAGTCATTTTTCTTGTAGCGAAAGACCAGAATCGATTGCTGCGGCTGAGTGGAGCAAGCTTGACAGAAAAGCAATTGGGTACATTCGACAGTGGATTGATGACAGTGTCTTTCACCATGTATCCCAAGAGACTAGAGCTTTTGGCTTGTGGAAGAAACTCGAATGCCTCTATGAAAGGAAGTCGGGCGGAAACAAAGTGCTGGTCGTTAAGAAGTTTGCCAACACGAAGTACCAAGAAAGTTCTTCAATGTCTGAGCATCTTAACGAAGTACAGAATACCATCAATCAGATGCATTTGATGAAGATTAATTTGGGAGACAAAGTTGAGGCTTTGTTTCTATTAGGCTCTCTACCCAAAAGTTGGGAGACGTTAGTAGTCTCTCAACACGGAGCAGCCAAGGATGGAATCGTTTCCATGGAGATGGCTACCACGTCTTTGTTGAATGAGGAGACTAGAAGGAGTTCAAAAAGCAGCTCCTCTCACTCAAAGATCCTTGTCACAGAGAAAGAAAGGAGAGGTAGAAACAGAAAACCATCTCGTTCTAGAGGATGATGACAGAAGTAAATCTAGGGGTGAAGTTAGAACTCTTAAGGCAGAGAGGCAATGTTACTATTGTGCCACCAAGGGTCACTTCAGGTATGACTGTAGAACACTGAAGAGGGATGAGAAGAATAATTGTGTACATGATGACATGGTGCAGAGGAACGGAAACACAGGCAAAGATACTACCGCACTAGTCGACGATCTAGTGGGAATTATGTCAGATTGTGGTGTGTGATGTCTTAGTACCTCAGGCCAGGATACAGAGTGGGTGATAGATACGGGAGCATCTTATCACGTCACACCGCATAGGGGATTCTTCACTACCTACAGCTGTGGTGAATATGGTAAAGTTAAGATGGGCAATAGTGAAGTCTCGAAGATTATAGGCATTGGTGATGTTCATGTAGAAACCAATGTCGGCTATACCTTGACACTCAAGGATGTAAAACATGTCCTTGACATTCGGCTAAGCCTAATTTCGGCTGGAAAGTTAGATGACGATGGCTTTGTAAACTTGTTTGGTAATGGGGTATGAAAACTGAGCAAAGGTTCCATTGTAGCAGCAAGAGGGAAGAAAACTTGCTCTCTTTACAAAACACAGACTAGTTTGTGTAAAGCAGAAGTGAATGCGGCAGAAGAAGAAGCTTTCTCCGAACTGTGGCACAAGATATTCTGTCATATGGGCATAAAAGGGATAGAAGTTCTTGCTAATCAAAAGGCCTTGCCAGACATCAAAGGTACACATTTAAATGCATGTACTCACTATCTGGTAGGAAAGAAACACAGGGTGTCTTTCCAAAAATTCCCGTCTCATAGAAAGGACAATGTCCTTGAACTAGTACACCCAAACTTATATGGTCCTATAAAAGTGAAGTTCCATAGGGGAGCTTTATACTTCATGACCTTCATTGATGATGCGTCAAGAAAGGTATGGGCATATAGTCTGAAGACCAAGGATGAAATACTTGGTGTGTTTGAGAAATTCCATAGCATGGTGGAAAAAGAGACAAGGAAGTTGTTGAAGTGTATTTCCTCAAATAATGTGGGTGAGTACATTGGGCCATTTAAAGAGTATTGCCAAAGTCATGGGATTCGTCATGAGCAGACTGTTCCCAAGACACCATAATAGAATGGAATAGCAGAGAGAATGAACCACACCACTGTAGAGAGGATGAGATGCATGTTGTCTCACTCTAAGCTACCTAGAACCTACTGGGTAGAAGCAATGCGTACAGCCGTGCATGTGATCAACTTATCGCCGTCGAAGCCTCTGAATAATGATTATCCAGAGAGAGTATGGTCAGGCAGAGATGTTGATTATGGATACTTGAGGGTATTTGGGTGTAGGGCATTTGTGCATATTCCGAAGGATGAGAGATCCAAGCTTGATGACAAAGCCAAGCAGTGCATTTTTCTGGGTTATGGAGATGAAAAGTTTGGTTACAAACTCTATAATCCGATTAACAAGAAGGTAATCCAAAGTCGAGATGTTGTGTTCTTGAAAGACCAAACCATAGCAGACTTTGAGGAGGGTGAGAAGCTACAGGCTTTCACCAATGATCTTGTTGATTAAGAACTAGAAGTTCCTACTGCGGAACGTGTAGAAGGCAATGAGAATGCAGATAACCATGAGTTTGAAGCTCATGATGAGAACCTATTGCTTATGATATGATAGAACCTATTGGTATAGAATATGCAGATGAAGTGCATGAACCACCACCAGAGCAAGCAGAAGTGCATCCTCCTGAGACACTAGCAGATGGGGCAAAGAGGTCAGATAGAGAGAGACTAGCTTCAACCAGGTATCCACCACATACGTACATTCTACTATCGAATGGTGGAGAACCTATATACTATCAAGAGGTACTTGAAGATACAGACAAAGAAAAGTGGTTGAAGATCATGCATGATGAAATGGATTTTTTACATAAGAATCACACTTATGAGTTAGTTGAGAAACCACAAGGAAGAAAAATTCTCAAGAATAAGTGGATCTACAAGGTCAACCATGAGGAGAACAATCCACACCCAAGGCACAAAGCTCGCCTTGTTGTGAAGGGATTTGGTCAAAGAAAAGGTATTGACTTTGATGAGATTTTCTCTCCAGTAGTGAAGATGACTTCTATTCGGGTGGTATTAGGTATGACCGCAGGTATGAACCTAGAGGTTGAGTAGCTAGATGTTAAGACAGCTTTTCTTCATGGAGACCTTGAAGAAGATGTCTACATGGACCAGCCAGAGGGGTTTGAGGTCAAAGGCAAGGAGCACCTAATATGCAAGCTAATAAAGAGCTTGTATAGGTTGAAGCAGGCACCGAGACAGTGGTACATAAAATTTGATTCCTTTATGGCGAAGCAAGGATACAAGAAGTCTGTTTGTTCATATATTTCTATATGGGGATTTCATAGTGCTCTTGTTGTATGTGGATGATATGTTGATAGTTGGCCCAAACATCAACAAGATATCCAAGCTGAAGAAAGACTTGAGTAAGTCCTTTGAGATGAAAGATTTGGTTCAAGCAAAGCAGATACTTGGGATACGGATCACTCATGACAGAAAGAGTGGGAAGTTGTGGCTTTCTCAAGAAAGCTACATTGAGAAGGTGTTGAAGAGATTCAACATGGATCAAGCAAAGCCAGTTAGTTGTCCGCTTGGTGGCCAGTTTCGCATGGCCAAAGAGATGTGTCCAAAGGGTGAGCATGAGCAGAGTCAGATGGGAAAGATTCCTTATGCATCCGTAGTGGGCAGCTTGATGTATGCAATGGTGTGTACAAGACCGGATATTGCTTTCACCGTAGCGGTTGTAAGCTGATTTCTGTCAAATCCGGGTAAGGAGCATTGGGAAGGTGTTAAGTGGTTATTGAGATATCTCAATGGTACTTCCAAATTGTGTTTGTATTTTAGTGGCAGTAAGCCCTTACTTTAAGGCTACACTGATGTAGACATAGCATGTGATGTTGACTCGATGAAGTCCACCTCCGGTTATCTGGTTACTTTTGCAGGGGGAGCAGTTTCTTGGCAATCTAAGTTGCAAAAGTGTGTTGCCCTCTCCACTACAAAAGCCGAGTATATTGCAGCCACTGAGTGTTATAAACAGATGTTATGGATGAAGAGGTTCTTCGATGAACTAGGGCTAAAGCAGAAACATATTGTATTTCTATGTGACAGTCAGAGCGCCATCCATTTGAGCAAGAATCTGAGTTTTCACTCTAGATCCAAGCACATACACTTGCGTTATCATTGGATTAGAGAAGTACTCGAAGACAAGTATTTGTGTATCGAGAAGATCCATACTGACAAGAACGGGTCGGATATGATAACCAAAGTCTTACCGAAAGGTAAGTTTGATGTTTGCTGTGCTACCGCTGGAATAGTAGCAGACTCCTCTTGTTTATTTGGAAATTGCATGGAGGGGGTCGGGAGGGGGAGATTGTTGGAGTTCAGTCTGCGAGAAGAAGGCTGAGCGCTCGCACTCAGTTTGTTCTTGCTCAAAGCGCGATCCGCACTCTTTCCTTGACGAACCTCCAGGCGATTGAGTGCGCCCCGCGCTTGACTAGGCCTTGCCCAGCGCCCATACCTATTTTCGGCAGCATTCTATTTTTTGTGAACCGCGAGTTTGCAATACAAGTTGGGGTTTTTGGCAAAACCTAACTAAGTCAGAAGACATGAAAATACACAACAAACAGAGAGGAAACCCAATCTTGAAAGTAATCAAGATTGAGAGATAACATTTATAGAGAAACAACCCTGTAAAGAGAGAAGAGTGATCTAGTAAGGTGAGCGACTGCAAGGAGTGATTGTAATCTTCATTCCCACTTTATAAAAGGATTAGCTCTTGAAAGTATGCACCATTGGCCGAACCACAGTATATTTTTGTGTTGTTGTATGCTTTTACTGTTTTACATTATTATCTGCTGTTAATAGTTGTTTAACAAGTTGGAAATGTTATTTTGGTTGTAGGGAATATTTAGATTGTTGATTGGAGTGGTTATTGTTCAAATACAAATTATCTGTGTAGTGGGGAGTCAATTGGTATTGGTATAAACCCCAACAAGACGAACTAGAGGAAATTATTTTGATGTGTGGCATTGAGAAAAAGAATAAAGCAAAAGGAGAAAAATTATGTATAGTTGCATTATGGTGAACTCAACAAAATTTCCGGCATAGACGAGACAAGAGCAGTGTGGTGAAAATGCTCCAGGGTGAAATACTGCCTGAGAAGCCACCCAATCCGTTTTCGTTTCACGATTCCGCACCAAGCAGCATGTTTGGCGGTTATCAGCTCCCAAAATTCTCTCCTGCCGAGAGGTATGTACTCGATGTAGATTTATGTGAAATTAATATCATTCATCCACATTGTATATATCATATATGAATAGAACTATCTTTATCTTTAGTTTTGCGTTTGACTGGGTTTTATTTTCAGGTTGCTCGAGGAAAGCTCTCTCCCTCCAGCAGTGGATTCAACCCCCAAAGAATCTGCTTCGAGTTTTGCTTCGAGATCAACTTCCAAGAGTAATCCTATTGATCTGAAAAGAGAGAGCGTCAAGATTGATTCGGGTAAAACCCATTTAGAGCCAAATGCATCATTAGAAAAAGAACGCAACGAACATTCTTCACCTGAAAGCAGCATGGTTGGTGATTCCACGAGAGATGAAGGCTATGGAGCACTCCCAGAACTCTCTTCTGCCCCTACTGAATTGTACGTATTACTTGCTATGGTATTTTAAATTGTTTTTTTGGAGCGTTGGATGCTCAAATTGGTTACTTGCTATGATACACCATTAGAAAAGAAACCTCATCTTCATTTTCTTCAAGCTAAGTACAAACAGGGGGCAGTGTTGCATTTGAAACCTGTCCAGAATTTCACGAGCATACTTCTTTGGGGATTAAGCATGTGTCTAGGTGCTTAGTTTGTGTATGTCGAGTTTGTTTATGTGTTGACTGAATCTCGGTAGTTGCTATGGTTAAGGTCATGCATTGAGTAGTGGTCCAGTAGTTGCAGATTTAGTGGTGGTAGTTTACTACTGGTAGTAGTTCGTATTTAGAGTAATTGTTTCCTATTCGATAAACACAGAGTGTTCGACCATTGTTCTTGTTATGTACTTTACTCTCCTTCCTCTTGAGCGTATTTAGAGCTTGTATTTAGATTACCCCAAGTTTGTTATCATAATTGAGCTTTAGCGTTTATGGGAAAAAAAAAAAAACAAAAAAACTGAGCTTGAGCATTAAAAACCGGTGAAATAATTCCATAATTATACGAGTGTATTGTAACATAAGCGCCTGACAAACACATATCTCATACGAGTGTAATGCTCAGATGTTTAGACATTTGAATTGGAAACCTGTTAGATGAACTTCTCTTCTCTGATAAACAGTATGATCCAACTGTAGGACTATTATAATAGTAACTCGTTTGCATCGTTTTTCACATTTTGGTTTCCACTGGAGTGAAGTAATTGGCCAATTCCAGTTGACAACAGTAATCCTTACTTTATGTCTCTTCTCTGATTCTCTCCCCAGATCTTCATTCTCATGTTCTGTGATTTTTTATATAATACTACTAAGACGAATCAGTTTCAGGATTTCTTCTTCAACGTCTGCCAAACTTGCAAGGATACGAGCAGCTGCTCTTAGCGATTGCACGACAGAGATTGTTGTTTTAAGAGGTGAGGGTGTAAACCCGAGTTCCATTCTCCAACGCATATGTGAAGGCTATCATACTGCGAGGAGTATTGAGAGTAATGACAACATAATGGGACTGGAATTAAAGTCATCGGATGTTCTTGATTTTTCCGATTTCTACTCCGAGTCATTAAGTATTTGGTTTGTGTATGACATCACAAACAAGTCATCTTTCAACTTCATTGAGAACTGTATCCAAGAAATTGAATCTTGTGCTCGTGACAGCGTAATTAAGATTCTGGTGGCAAACAAGCCTGACAGATTTCTTGGTTTTCTTAGAAAAAGGGCTGTGCTTGCTTTCCAGGGTAAGCTCCTTGCCTCTCTCCACGACATGATATTTTTTGAGACGGATGGCTCCAAAACAAATATGGAAGTGGAAGATATTCTCTCTAATATGATAGCACAGATAAACCAAATGCTTCTAAAGGCTGAGACGGAGATACAGTTTTCACCCGCTCCAAATCCGTTTTTATATGATCGCAGCAGGTGAGAAATTTCTACCAAACTTCTTTTAGCCGGGTATTTAGGAACCTCTCCACTGTCCAGTAGGCAATTTGTAATCTCCTGCTCAATTTCAAAACACCTCACTCCCAAAAATTAGAACAAACCCCCTATTTATTAATAATTTAGAAAAATCTCCCAAATATCACTTAAATTATATAATTATCCCTAATTTCTCTTCTAATATTAGAACAAGCTCTATTTTATTAATAATTTAGAAAAACCTTTCTAATATCACTTAAATAATATAATTATTTCTTATTAAGAAAATAGATGAGCCTTTCCTACATAATTACAATTATCAATTACAATTAAAATCCAAATAAATCATGTTAACTATCGAACTCGAGGGACGGGCTGCAAGACTTAAAGACTTTAGAAAAAAAAAAGCCAATGTGCAGCATGGTTTGCATACTTGTTATTTAACAATTTGACAACCAATCTTCTTCTTTTTTCACGAATTTGACGCCGTATTATTAGGATACAAGTATGTGAACCGTGCTACGCATCGGTGTTTTTTCAAGCTCTAACATCTCTCGGATAGTATGATTTTTTGAATTCTAGTTCTAATCTAAAAAATAATATAAAAATATTAGGAGGGGTTGAATATAATTTCAGTGATCTAAATGAAATTTTCTAAATTATTTTAAATAATATTAAGCTAATTCTAATTTCAATAAAGTGATGGAGTTTTTTGTAAATTATTTAAAAATGAGAATAATTAAGGAAAGTGGTTCTAAAATCTTAAAATATATAGATTAGAAATACACTGTTAGGTTGAGAAATGTGCCTCCTAAAGACCGGCTAACATTATTAGGATATTTCAATTTCGAGTTGATATTGCTGATATTGTTTAAAACCATATTAATAATGTAGCCCAAGCGGACTTCAAATTTCTCAACAACAAAGAGAACAAAAAAAAAAAAAAAAAAAACACACACACACACACACACAAATCATCTCTTCTTAAGTTTCAAAATTGATGTCGTACAGGATCTAGCAAATATATTTATGGATGCTTATGATTGTGTTTCGGTGTTGTAGTTGCTTTCACTTCATTGGCAGGCGCCTATGATTTGTTCTCTAAACAATAGGTGCACGGGGATGTTTTGGTTTCGTGTCATTTTAATTCAGTAGGTTGTGGGCCTTGTGAACATCACAAAAGGGTAGTCTAGTCTTTATTTTTGCTCGTGTTATGAGGTCGACTTTAGGGTTTGTGGAAGACACTTTTTTTTTATATCTATTATTATTCTCAGTCAATTCTTAGTTAAAGATTGATTGTTTATTATCATTTCTTGGTTAAAGAGCGATAATTTAAATTGTTTGATAGCAAATGCATCTTAGTCATATATTATAAAGCTTATAAAGCTTGGAATATTTTCTCTATCTTAATCATCAAATCTTTCGTGAAAGTAGAATGGAATTCAGTTTCAAATCCTAAGGGAGTTATATCAAGATTTGATTTGATTTATTATTATTTTTTTTTGCTCTATATCAACTAAATTCATAGTTAGCAATTCGGCGAATAATTTGCAAATCTATCGTTTAATTCAGAAAATGTTTAAAAAATTCATACTTTTCAATAATACGGAATCATTCGTTAATTCGGCAAGGAATCATTAATTCTCGAATAATTAACCCCTGCATTGATTCCATAGTTTGCAATTCGTATTGTATTTTCACTATAAGTCTATTGAGTCTGCTGCCAAATTTTCTTGTTTTTTATTTTTTTATTTTTTATTTTTTTAGCTTCATATTATACTCGAATTACTCGCCGTTTCTTTTTTTTTTAATCCGAATTGAAAAAACAACTTCTTATCGAAGCTCGAATTTTATGCGAATACTTTCCGTATCGAGTTTTATTGCTAATTATGATGAATTTGGATGAAAATATAACGGGGATCAAATTGAAAAAAATCTTCACGAATGAAAAAAAAAAAGTTGGGGTACAAAAATCAAATATACGAAAAAATCAGGTAGCAGATACACGGTGTTGCATGGGGGAATCTACTAGTTTTGCTGTCCTATAAAGTGTATCTCAGCTGTCCAGAGACTGCATCAAGCCCTTCGGTTTGCATTATATGTTGCGGTTATGTGCAAATCTCTAAGAACTATAAGTGGTTGTGATCTTTCAAGAGAATTTTTAGGACAGCAAAACGGGACGCATTCAAGTGTGATCTCCATGCAAAGCCGCACCGTGAGATCCCCATTTGAACAAGTTACTTTTGTTTCTATGTATCTTTCCGTCTTTCCCATCTAATTTCTCATCTACGGGGTGGGTGGGTGGGTTCTCAATGCATACCCAAACACCGTTGACATCACTGATTCTTACTTTGACATTATTTCAGGACTTCTGCACCTCGTACAGATGATGTTTACTACTTACATCTTGTTCAATTAGGCAATATACCGGGGTGGGTAAGAATTCCCTTCGTACACGCTTTTCAAGTTCCATGGGTAAGATTATCAGCCGTTCTGGATATAGCGTAGTGTCTTCTCTACAGATTGATGGAAAACTGATCCATTTGACCATTGAAAGTGGTTGGTTGGGGCAAGGTTATCCAACAAAATAGCTCCAATAAAAAAATTATGGGCGTTATGCTGGTGTATGACATTACAAATGGGCCAAGTTTCCAAAAACTTAAGTCGAACTGGATCAATTGGGCTAGAGACCCTTGGCGTGACAATGTCTCTATCATATTGGTCGGAAACAAGGTTGACGTGGATGGAACCAAAAGGGTTGTGCCTACTTCCGCCGGCCAGGTCCCCGCTGATAAGTATGGTGTTCAGTTCTTCGAGACTAGTGCAGTCACAAATTATAACGTGGAGCAGGCTTTCTTGTCACTAGCAAGAGATCCAATTGAGGTATTGGAATATTCCCGCTTGTTATACAAGAATGCGTTTGGGAACAAGAAGAGTCTTCGACGATCAATGTAAGAAATTGGTTGTTTTGGTTGCAATATAAGAATTTCTTGTTTGTAATATGTTTTACATTACTAGCCCATCACATGGAGGCATGTTGGCAAGAGTATATTTTGGAAAGTGAATAATATTAGGGAATTGATTCAATGACTATTCTGACCATAGTACAAAATATCGGGATATGGCAAAATATCGACTTCTGATTTATGGATATGTATCGTGGATATATCCCCCTGTGTGGGAATATATTACATTTGGGCATCTGTAAATATCATGGATATATCGAGATATATCGATAAATATCCACAGACTATGTGTGGGTATTTCTGACTACAAATATCGTGGATATATCGCGATATATCGACAAATATCGATAAATATCTACAAATATCTATATTTTCTTTGAATGTGGTCATTATAAAGGTTGAATTTGATCAGTCCTTACAAGTGTGAATAATGGAGAAGATTGTGATGGGTCGAGTTTTGACTGAGCTCGCTGGGCTTTGGGACGTTGCCTACATATCAAGATTTTGTGATGAACTTGAATAAAGTCAGACATTGTTCCCCCCTTTCCTCTGCCAGCTCAAGTCCCTGTCTTGATGAGAATAAATGAGCTTTAAGACAGTGTATTTATAAGCGCGACAGATGCTACGACTTTAACTAACACATTTATGTTGGCGTTCTCGCCCGTTAGCGTGCATGTGCCAGGTTGTCACCTCGTTCTGGACGAGGTGTTATGTTGTAACGATCTATCATGAGTCCTGGAGATTATCACCTCAATCTAGACAAGGTGTTATGTTATAACGATCTTCCATGAGTTTTCCTGATTCGTGTTGGACACGTGCATAATATATATAAATATATTATTCCCTCACAGTCATACTTTTAATATAAATTATTCTCTAATACTCAAAAATACACCTTAGAATTCCTACATATTACTTTGACTATTCATTCTTTAACAATGAATCTTGAATTTTTTTTCTACATATTATAATACTTGTTGTACTTGCATTGAGCGTTCAATCATATAGCGCATCTATTAGATCTTCTGTTGTGATTGAATCCATGATGAGAGGCGTGAAGGCAGGCGCAACCTTGATGTCCATAGATGCCTGCGCTATAGAGTCTATCCAACACTCTAACGTCTTGAGGAGGCGACCAACACAACTCAATCCACTTCATCGGTTGTCAATAGGATGTGTTCAATTACATCACTTGCCAAAACCATGCTCCCACTAGTATCCTCCCCATCACTGCCATAAACCACATCCATCATCTTGATCAGGCAATCTACAACATATTGCAGCCCTTTGGTTGAATCCAGGATTTTACATCCTTCAATAAAGGTTGTTATTTGAGACAATAGGAGAAGCATAAATAAAACAGAATAGAATGGTCTTGGTTCATCCTCCTTGATGGAAAGAAGGTACTCGAGAAGATCTAGAGCCTTTAGCATGCAGGCAAAAGGTGATTCCGCCAAGTACTTCCCAACAAACAACACTGAATCAAGAAGATCCTCTCCTTTTCTATGATCATGATCCTTTGCCTCTTGCAAGGACTCTAGAACCTTACCCATCGTCTCGTTCGGACCATTGACCATCATTATTCCCATGTTTTTATCAATATAACTCACATTGATTTCAGAGACGTTTTCTGCTGAGACCGATTTCATCATCTTTTCTGCTGAGGCTGATTTCATCATCTTTTCTTATGATGATTCATTCACGTATGAATCTTTCGATCTGGATCTTGCACACAAGAACAACTAGCCCTAGCATTTCCAGAGAGATAAGAGATAAGAGAACGAAGATAACAATAAAACAATCAAACAATAAAACAGTCACTGAATACCAAAGACACGTGGCATCTACAATTATTACAAAACTCAGGATGTGATATAGACCAACTAAGCAAAACCCAAACTACACAGAGACGGAAAAATCCTACAAAAATTTTGGCAGAGTTTCCTCTGTATTTTCGACATTTCATAAACTTAAATCCTGTCATAACTTGGAAATCCAATAAAACTACACCCAACTACTAAAAGATATACTGATTCGTAGAACCGGCTACTTAACCATCTCGACTAGTGCCAGTTAAGTCAAGTAACCAACCCTCGAATCAAATATCAACAAATTCAAGCTAACTAGAGGAAGGAACGAACTTGGTTCAAATTTCACCTCGTGGCTCAAAGTAGAGGAATAAAATTTCAAAATTGTTACGACTTTCTACTTATCTTTGATTTCCACAATTCCAAACGATATGAAATGATAAACTAGCTAGATTAAGAATTGAAGAAAGCAAGTCAAATAAGTGAATAACATATGTGAGCTGGAAAGGTAATTCTTTCAAGACAAGCTATAGATTTTAAGAAACAAACCTATAGATTTCAAGATAGCTACTCTTAGAAGTTAAAATAAGGTTGATAAGCTAATAGAATCCTTAAGGGATAAGCAAATGTGGGGGCATCAATCAAGAGCAACAAGCGATTGCAATGCAGTAGTAAAATCAGGATAACTACAAATTATAAGACCTTTGGTTACAGGTTGTGAACAGAGTCATAATTACACAACGAGTAAGCATCTTTACTCACCTCTTAGCTCGAGAAACATAAGCTAGTATGAACTTACAGTAGTTTACTTCTCTGAGGCGGAAAAGTTGGTTCACAAGATCAAAAAGTGGAGAGATGCTATCTTTGTTGAAAGCGTCTGATCGTCAAGAAATTCAAAAAGATGCAATTGTAACTAAGAAATAAGCAAGCCCAACACTACATTAAGAAGAAAACATATGAAATTGAAGGATATAAATATCAGCTCCAAGAACCAGATCAAATCCCCCTAGATAATCGATCTGAAATTTGTTTTATATGATTGTCATCTCCCATTCTAGCTTCTCTCTCACGCCAATCCTAAGTACAAGTGTCCATCAAAGACAAAGCTTATCAATATAGCTCTTTTTGTTACTAGACACTTCGGCTTAATTAAAACAAATAAAACCCCATAGGAAGATTATTGTTTTCTCCTTACAAGAACAAATTACTACGGCATTCAAGTCTGCATGGAGCTCTACATTTTTCTTCAAGATCTAAGTGGCTCACCAAAAACATAACAATTACAACTAATCCATAGACATAAAGAACTCACAAAAACAGAGCGATATTTTGTACTATGACTCAAACTTTATTCAAAACCAACGAGAGAGGCCGACACTCCAAACCATTAAACATGATAAAAAACGGATGACCAATACAAAACACTTTAACTTTATTCCAAACCAACAGAGGTGACACTCCAAACCATTACAAAGAAGACTACCGCGGAATGATTTTTGCGACCTTCTTGTATGCCTTTGACACCATGTAATGCCGATTCAAAAAGAAAATCATTACAATCTTGGTTCCAAGTGAGGGTTTGGCCGAACCAATTCTTAAAGTTTTCCACGCACAAGTCATAATACCGACCGATCCAAGTTCTTGCCACACAATTGAAGGTAACCAATAATCGGATACCCGGTTTTCCTCAACAACGGGTCGATTTCGGAGGTTCCCGCACAGTTCCCCCATGCAGGTGGAGGCATGTCCACACTATGGTCGAGAATGGTGAACATCTTCCATACTTTGGTCCTTTCATTCCGTCCTCCATAAGAATGACGAGGAGGTGCATATTGTTCTGAAGGTAGCACAAATGTAGATTCAGTAGAATACTCGCGAGATGGAGCATTCCAATCTCCATAAGGCTGAGGGGACGCATATTGTTTCGAAGAAGTAGCATAGGTGGAAGCAGTAGAGTATGCTTGATGATCATTCCAATTCCCATAATATTGAGAACGTGAATATTCTTCTGGAGGATTCGCATATTTGAACCAGTAGAAGAATATCCATAAGGCTGATTGTAAGAAAACAATCCTCCAAATTGGCCCGCCAACGAGTCCACAGGCATCTCGACCCCAGTAGACGACCCTTTCCCATAAAAACAATTGCTAGAGTCCGTGCCCTGTGTAGGATCTGCTCTCCTTTGTCGACCTTTTCTTTGATGAGATCCTCGTTGGGCGGAAGCACCATGGTCAGAGTCTTGAGTTGCATGGTCAAACCCATCCTCTTCATTAAAGTATACTCCTCTATTATCACGGCACTGTGAGGAACCACCAGTTGCTTGTTGAGACCCAACAACAGTGCATCCACCCCTACCACTTGGTGGGCGCTGTGAGGACCCACCCCTTGATTGTTGTGAGGATCCACCCCTTGACTGCTACATTGAGGACCCACCCCTTGACTGCTGCATTGAGGACCCACCCCTTGACTGCTGTGACCTTGGTGCTGTCACCCGTTGTGACCCAACACCACCACCAATGGAAACTCTAGGTTGTTGTGACTGAACCCCATCATTACCATCAAAACCTGGAGGACCACCACCACCTACTCGACTCGGACCACTGCCATCTCCACGACCACCACCACCTCCTCGACTTTGACCACTAGCACAAACTTGAGCATGATCATCATCAAAACCAGGGGGACCACCACCACCTACTCGACTCGGACCACTACCATCTCCACGACCACCACCACCTCCTCGACTAGGACCACTAGCACAAACTTGAGCATGATGATGATGATCATCATCGCTATCGTTATCGTCATTAACAACATTGTAAGCATTATTGTGCTCCCCATCACTAGGCATTCTCCATGCATCAGGATCATAATATGTTTCACCATCAAGTTGAATGTTATTAGGAGATTGAGCTGCTTCAAAGTTATCCTCAGGATTGGGATTCGGAACAGGTTCCCAATTTCCATCTATTGGCACACCAGATTGCTCTGCAATGTATGAATTAGGACGACCGCTTTCATCTAATAATGCCTCAGGGGTTCTCTTTCTGTCATCGATCCAATCAAAAATAGGACAGTCTGAGTCATTATCGACTGGGTACAATGATGTGAGGTCCAAGATCTTCTTCTCTTCTTCGAATTGGTTATTTAGTTGGACATGCTTGCTTTTCAGTCGAAGGTTGTAGTGGACAAAGACTCGATCCTCCAGTGACTCGGCTCTCGAGTTACAACGTTTTGCCGAGTGTATGAATCCAAACGTGCTCCAATTCCTCTCACATCCAGAAGATGAGGTAGTTTGTGAGAGGATCCGTATAGCTAACGTTTTCAAGTGATCGACATAACCGTCTTCAACATTCATTCACCAATCAGCTGCGTCAATGACAAACAATGTAGACCATATTATATAATTTTGTATGGACTAAAACTAAAATAGGTCAGTTACAAGTTCGTAGTGGGTTAACAATGAAACTAACCCGGCATGACTTTGGTTCTTCCATTTACAAGAATTGGCGCAGAGAATACCCCAGAAGCCTCTCGATAAGCTTTACATTCATTTAAGCAAGCTAATTGATCTGATAGGTTTGGGATCAATTGGTTAATGACTGTCTGCATTGTTGAGAGGAACTCCCCATTGTATGCAACATTTTCACTATCAGGGCCGTAAATTACGGGAGGATTAAGGTAGTGTGCTACAAGCAAATTTGTAGTATATTAGCTTACAACAGTTATGGTACAATTAAATAAACCTCGAGTTAACAAAAATATTACCAGCTTTATGTAATGGGTGCCCCAATTGGTTGTTCCACCTCCTCTTAATGATTCCAACAATCCATTCAGGCGAGTGAATCTTCCTCCGAACTTGCTCAATTGTTATTTCTACCCATCTGTGTAAAAATGGCATGGTCGGTTTATCATCCCTATCCACCTTCCGCAATAAAACCACAATTGTATCTAATACAGCTACAATCCCCTTCACATTCTGCCAAAATTCTCAGTCGTTTATAATATCCTCGACCATCATCATCTGGACCGTAGGATTATCATTCTTGATTTCAAGATATCCTTCGGAAGTAAACATTGATTGGAGCTTGTTCTTTTTCTTCAGCAAACTTTTCAATGCCATGTAATTACTAGCAAATCTAGTTGGACCAGCTCGGACTAAGTCTCCACCACACACTTCCCTCATAAGGGAAACAACTCGAGAGTGGTTATAAATGAAAGACGTGATATCCTTCGCCTGATCAAGGATTGCTTTCGTCGATGGGGCTCGAGAAAATTCTTTCAAGATAAGGTCTATAGAATGAGCCGCGCATGGGGTCCAGAAAAGGTTATACCCTATTGTACATGAAGTAGTTTAGTAGACAGTTCATACAAAAAACCTATTTGCAAAAGGAATCTAAAATGGGAGAATAAAACTTATTTGTAAGTATACCATTTTCTCTTGCAAGCATCTCTCCAGCTTTCTTAAAATTCGCCCCGTTGTCCGTTACAATCTGAACAACATTCTCCTTGCCAACCTTGTCAACAACACGTCTCATGTGTTTCAGTAAGTGGCGGTGATCTTTCTTGTGTTTCGATAGATCAACGGACGAATCAAAAGTCATGAGCCCATCACAATACACCATGAAGTTCATCAAGCACTGTCGTGTTGGACCAGTCTAGGAATCACACATAACAGTGACACCATATGTAGACCATTTTATTTTCATATGGTCAATATACAATTTGCACTCTGCCTTAAGCCTCTGCAACTCTGAATTTTGTAGTTGATACCTGAAGGAGGGGTCACTCCAAGACCGGCGCGACATGCCTCATCGAACATCGGCTTGTAATACGGGTTGTTGGCCACTGCATTTGGAGACAAGTTTCCCCAAAGTACAAATCTAGCCCAACTGTTCTAAACACCCCACTTTTGACTTACCGGTGGAGACATCGGTGGATGATGATGGTTGATTAACATCATCGGCCTTCTCGGACGAATCGACAACAATAAGCTCGGGATGCCTAGTGCTCTTCGAGCGGGAGAAGAGAGACATAAGACCTTTGCCTTTGTAGAGCTTGTGCTTGCAACATTGGTGTGTTCTCTCGGTTGGAGCCCTCTTATCCCACGAGCCCGCCTCATGAGAACCTCTGGTACTCATCCCTAGATTGTTGTCGTGCCATCTCGAACTTCGTTGTCATCCTCGCCCCGAGTCTTCTCCGGGGAGGGTGTGCATGCATGGCATCTCTATAATGTTCTTCAGCTATCTTTTTTCCATTTCTCTTCTCAATTCCGGACTCAATTATTTGTCGGAACATGTCTCGAATTTCCTTTCCACACTTCAAACATTTCTCAACATTTTTGTTCCTTCCGCCAAGATGTACTTTCAGCCTTGTAATGCCACCTCCAGCTAAAATCTTGTCACAGTATTTGCACTGTGTCCCGTTTTTATTTCCAGGGATACGGATAGCGTGGTCCCACCCGATATCAAATCCCTTTGGCATTTCTATCCTCAGTTATCACAAACGAGAATAATTTAATATATACATCAAACCAAAACATAATTAAATTTGATGATTCCAATTTAAAAATACATGGATCAAGTACGTGGTCCTATAACTCAAATTCCAATGTTGCCTTAACTGTGTCTGATACTTTTTCTACATTTAATTCTAGTAGTCAAACATCCAAATATTAACAATATCAAACAATTACAGTCAAGTTTGAAACCGGCATCCGGGCTTGTGATCGGAATTAACCAATAATTAAACAAGTAGGAACTCTCAGATCACCCGTAGGTGCACCGTGTTCTGGAACCAAACTGTACTTTGAGTGATATCAAGAATATTCCAATGCTAACTGTGTATTTTTATTGATATTCCAATGTTGCCTTAACGTGTGGTGGCTTTTCCTACATCTAATTCTAATATTCATGCCTCGCCAATGCTAATCATATCTTCCTGTACTTTAGAAATAAGCGGTATAAATCATTTAGACAATTTTACCATTGCATTATATTTTAACACTAACTTGCTTGTTTATAAAACAAAAGAGCTAAAAATATTTTGACAGAGTTTCCTTTGTTTATTCAACTTTTGACCACCACAGTATTATGCCTAAAATACTCATATATAAAAAAAAAAAAAAAAAAAAACATAAATTCTATAACTATCAGTTTATCCATAGAATCTGAATACCAAGTTAAATTACATTAGCCATTCAAATTAATTTAAAGTCATGCGCAAATAAAATATAAAAAATATATAACCTGCACACTTGATAACTAAACCAAGAATAAATCTTAACACTACCTAATATACAAACCAAATGACTTTATGGCACACAACCAAAACATATCCCTTATATGCATACAAACACCCACAATTTCAATTGTTGCAAAAAACAACAAGTAACAAATTAAACTAGTATACGAAATGGGTAGAAGTTTTACCTCAAGAGAATCAGAAGCCAACTCCACTACTACAAATCAAACTCCACTACTGCAAATCAAACTCCACTACTACACCAACAATGAACAAGTTATTTGAATTATTCCCTTTCTTACTCAAAATACTAGAAAAAGTGATATTTGTTGGAAAAAAAAAACACGACATACCTAGTGCGCAACAACGAAAAGTGGGAGAAGAACAAACCATTGAGACAACACGACGTACCTAGAGCGCAACAACTAAGTTTTCAGCTGTGTTTATGCTGCAAAATAGAAAAACAAGCAACCACTGAGAACATACTTGTACAAAAGACAAGGAAGAGTTCATGGAAGAGTTTGCTCTACCCTCAAAGACAAGGACCAAAGACGGGTACAATCCTCTTCTAGATGACTTCAAGAATACAAAATATCTTATGATATACATAACTCAAATATAAAACCACCACTTAACATCACATTCTAAAAAAAATTCGGCAGAGTTTCCTTTGTATTTTCAACATTTCATAAATTTAAAACTTGTCATAACCTGAAAATCAAATAATATACTTCCATAACATATATTAAAACCTCATACCTCATAAACCCAAGTACCCAACTACTCAAATATATATTGATTGGTAGAAAAAAAACAAACAAAAAGTAGATGATCCTACTACTGCATTTCGACATAAAAACTTTATATATGGTGGAGTTTGATATCCAGGGTGGTCATGGTGCAAGCTGGCTATGATTGTCCTGGTACGTAGCCTGACTTGACTCACTTGAGAAGCTTTTTAGTAGAGGATTGTAAGTATTTAAATGAAAAGACAACTTACAATTTAAAAGAATGAAGGAGACCCTAATCGTAATGTCTTCAAATACAAATTATCCTTTTCAGTTTAACTCTATACAACTTGCATTTTTTTATGTTACAGTCTTGACCAAACACAAAAAATGGAGAAATATTATATAAAGACAAAATTTCTTCCACCACTATGTCTATTTCTAATATTCCATCACTGTCTTTGACAAAACATATTAGGAATGATGAAATCTTCAAATGCGCTAAACTGGTACGTACTAGGTATTGGTCCTTAAAAGAAGTTCACTAGACAGACTCGAAACCAGAACTCAATTTAATTCCCACTTGGAATTGAATAGAGAATATTTGAACCTTATTTCTTACCCTTGTCAAATTACTAGATTACACTTGCCGGCAACATATATTGAAATAGTCTAGTTCTAGTACATTCCCTTGCTACCATCAAAACTCCTCTCTTACAAACATCGTCAGTGTCATACCTATATTCCATCATAAATGCCCCTACGAAAACTACAGTGAATTGCCGACGGATCCGCTAGTCTATATATATTATAAGAACAAACTTTTATGCCCAACTGCTTAGGTGCGAAGTGTACTCCTAAGCATCTCAACATACATGAATTGCTGACGGATCCGCTAGTCTATATATATTATCGTCGCAAGTCACAGAGATTACTACCATGTCTTGCAAAACCAGAAACTGGACTGCTATGGTGGCTAGTGGCATATGAGAAGGTTTGGTATTAAGCACTTAGGGATAAAATCTAAGGAATATTCAAGGAATCGGCGAAATGGTAGAAGATATATAAAACATGTTGAAAGTTGAAATAGATGTAAAATAGATAATGCTGAAGCGCATACATACTCCATATCCAGTAACATCACCAATATGCATATATTGTTAGAGTGAATGTATGCATTTTTGTTAATTGTTTTTAGCAAACAAACACTCTATCCACTGATCTACAAGCACATGTTCTTAAGAGTTCAAAAACTATTTTTCTCAAGGATTTATCACATCAAATGGTGTCTACCAAAAAAGACATACATAACATTCTCACTTCAATGAAATGTTATATGGTTGAACAACAATAACACAGTTTAAAACAATACGAAAACATAAATCCAATCATATTGAAGTAGACTCACTTCTAGGAACCTGTATTTTTGCTTGAATCTGGCCAACAAGAGCTCCTTCAGCAAGGCAGTTCTTTCTCCAGCTTCATATACAAATGAGAAAGACAAAAAATCAAAAAAGATCATGCATCTCTATTTATAGGGACCCCTACACAAATATACAACAACAATTAACATAGATACAAACATGCCGCCTAATACCATTTGACAAACTAGCATACTACTTGGGCATTAAAGGAGTGCTACAACAACCGAACCAGCATGCAACATTTTGGTCATTGGCATTACGAAATATCACCATTTACTAACTCATCCATTCAGTACAAGTGAATCAGTTTTGTACCTAAAAGACCTTCATATATAGTTCTAAGTCATTGAAAACCATTATAGGGTACAAATATGAGAAATAGTATAGGCTACAAACGAAATGATGATTTCATCTAATGCACCAAAGCGTATCCCAGAACATGCTATGTCTAGCTGCTTCTTGCTCTTTCATCACTTTAACAACACTAGGAACCATGCATAAGCTTTCAAGCAAGCAATTAACATATATATGTCCTAATATATGCCACAATCACGAGTTTCCGAATTGTTATCTGGCCCTAGCTATTAATACATCGACTTTCAAGAAATCAATTAGTACTACATTTGTGAGTAATGGTGGTTTTATGGTTGTTGAATGATTTGGTTCAGGGATGGCAGAAGTTCCAAGACATAAAAAGGCATTTATTGCAATGAGAGCTCTAGGGGTTGATGACAAGACTACTGAAACAATATTGAAGAATTTATTGAAAGTGTATAAAAACTGGGAACCTATTGAAGAGGAAAACTATAGAGTTCTTGCCGATGTGATATTTGAAGATGGGAAAAATCAGGTTGTTATTGTTTTATATCATTTTTGTGGTGAATTGTTGGGCTTGTTTTACTGACTTTAGTGAAATGTAAGTAATCTTATTTGGTCATGATGTTATCAGTGGAGGAAGCAAGGAAGAGGAAGGAATCGAGTTCTAGTGATTATGAGCGTCAACCGAAGAAATTAAATTCGACACAACAAGAAAGTCGAGCTTCACATTTTGGTGGTTACCCTCTCCAATCGTCGTGTAACTCCACGGCGTAGTCCGAGTCGAGGAGGAAAGGGAAATAGCGACTTCCCAAAACCTTTTCCTAGGGGAAGATTACCAAGACACTGTGCCTTCTTCACTGGATTGGTTACTAGGGACACACAAAATGGACATAATATATCTCAAACTCATAACAAAGCAATGCAAGTCCGGTTTCCACAGTGGAGCCACTTCAGAGAACGAGGAAACAACAATGAACCAAAGCCTACTTCATCTAGATTGTGGTCTAGAGACAGAACAAATGAACCTAAATCACCTTAGACTCATACCAGATCACGATGTAAATGAACTCAAGCCTGTTTTCAAGAACGGAGCCACTTCAGAGAGCAAGGAAAAGACAATGTCTTGTCATCTCAAAATAGTATGAGGCGGGGATGTCGCGAGGGCATCTAGTTCTTGTCCTAAGGCCAATAGACCAAACTCCATTTCGGTTTCACCACAAGCACGCCAAAACTCAAAGGAAAGGAACCTATCATTCATCAAAATGGTAAGAAGGTGAACAGAGAAATTTTCAAAGAAGTATCTATGGGGTTGTCCTTCAAAGAACCAAAGGTTGAAAATGGCTACTGCGAATGGTTCCTAGCAATTATGGTTACAATGCTCTCTCTCGAGATAACTTTTTGAGCCATATATCAATCACAACCCCGAAGTTCGAGGTTCGATTCTTTGTAGTTCGATCAACGAACCAAGATCCTGCTGTAAATGGTATGCCCATTTCTCTATTTACGTGTTAGTAGTACTTTTATTTTTATTATTTTTATTTTTTCTTTGTACTCGTGGTTTCAAGTATGAAGTCAAGAGAAAGTTTGTTTGGACCGAATCACTAACTAAACATTTCACTAGAGCGAACATTTCTAGCTGAGACCAATTACCAAAATAAGATAACCTTGAAAACTTGAAAACTTGAAAACTATTACTAGTGAAAAGAGTTCTGTAGCCTCACTTGACCCTAGTTTGCAATATCATGCTAGACACGTTAAAGGTCACAGAGAAGAATCAGAAGTTAAGTTACTAATCTATTAATAAAACAAACTTTTAAATGAGTGCTAAAACAAATAACAGTATTTAGAGTTGGAAAGTTATACACGAAGCAAATAATCATGGATGGGAGGGGACAAGAAAGCTTACCTTATTGAGCTCTACAATTGAATTTTCACAAGCACTGCAAGAGACCGAGAGTGGAGAAGAATGAGCTTATAGCCATCAAAATTTCGCGTGGGAGAGGGTAGGAGTAGCCTTTTTTTTTTCTTTGTCGGTTTGCAATCACCAGCCCTTTTCTTTTTCTTCTTCTTCGTCAGTTTGCAATCACCCAATTCTCTCCGAAAATATCGTATAAATCACACATATCGTGGAAATATCGCAAAATATCAACAAAAATCATCGATATTTGCATTGGTTTTTATCCAAATTGGTATCGCGATATTTATTTACCCTTCTCTGAAATCTCGATATATATCGCGATATATCGCGATATTTTGTACTATGATTCTGACAATAGTTTTGAATTCTTATTGTATTAGCCTTCCCAAGACAATACAAATCTGGATATCAGATTTAGTTAGGTTGCTCACTTTTGATGAACATAGACATAGTACAAAATATCAGGATATGGGTATTTATCGATATTCAATTTCTGGATATATATCGTGGATATATCCTCCTCTTTAGAGATATTTGACATTATTTCACATGCAAATATCGTGGATATATCCAAAATATTGACAAATATCGTGGATATTGTGGATATTTCTTAATATATCATGATACATTATTTATATTTATTTGAAATATAATGGTAAATATTAAATAAAATTGTTATATATACAAAATATCGCAAAATATCTCCAAATATCATCGAAATATTACCGATATTTACAGTCGTATATATCTCTGAACATATCGTGATATTTATATATCTTTTTCTGAAATCTAGATAGATATCCCCAAATATCACGATATATCGGGATATTTTGTACTATAAACATTGATATATTTGACATTTGAGCCAATTTTGTTAAGCACTCTGCGGTACGCACAACTCCAGCTTTGCAAATTTGAAATTGCCATGTAAGTTTGAAATGAGTTTTTCTCTTTTTGTAAACTAGCAAAAATGCACGTGCAATGCACCTGCAAAGTGAACTAATCTTTAAATACATAGAAAAGCAGATTGTCTGTAATAAATTTGTTGTTACAGAGAGATGGAAAAACAAATAAAGAAGCGAAAAGAAGTATGAGAAAGTGGTATGTGGAACAATAGATCAGCTGACAATTCAATTATACACTATCATTTAATGGAAGTTATTAAACTTTCAGTTATAAGTATAATTTGTTGTAAGCTTAAATGCTACAATAGAAACAATGTTTCGGCTTAGTGTTTACAACTTTATATATAATACTGATTGTGCTTTATTAAATCACAGACACAAATTGTCATCACTGAGTATGAATATTCAATAACCTGCTGGTTGCACCGAGACCTTAGCCCATCAGTCCTCCACTATATTTTAAGTACCTAAGTACCATATCTTCATGTAATTGATTGGTATTATATTGAGTAGTAATCCTTGTTCAACCCATGAATGAATGTCTGACAGAGGAGGTCATCAATGTACGGAAACGGGTTGAATTCAGAGATAAGCTTTTAGCAATTAATGATGCACTCACTTAAATGCGGAGGAATTTTCAGATGTCCAAGACTGGATGTTGTCTGCCTTGGTTCTTAGCTGAGCATCATGGTTAGTGGGTGGATCAAGCAAAAAGCATGAACATAAACCACCCTAGCTGTTTATAATCCTCTGAATTGGGTCAACTGCAACTACAACAACTCTTTGATTCAAAGCATTATAACTCTGCAAATAAAGTTGACTTAAATTAAATGAAAAGTTTTCAACACATAATAAGAACGAAGAAATCCATCAAAGAAAACAATGAAGAATCAACATATCCACTAACATACATGCTATAAGATCATGAATTCTTCCAAAGAAGCAAAGAAATGAAATAAGAAACCAATAATATTCTCTTAATGTATCCCATTCCAATGAAGTCTATTGAAAAAAAATCTGATGTGGTACACTAAAATGTTCGACTGTGATAAAATGACGACACTAAGAGGTTGTATTGACTTAAATAACATGATACAAAACAGTATAATAAACGATTTCAATGAAGTGAGATTTTCTTCAAAATCAATATAAACATATCTTGCTAGTGTTCAGTCGTGGATTCCACAAACTCCCCAACAACTTCTAAACACACAAACCTAGGGAATATGTTAAGTATTTGAATATTTTATTACAAACAAACCCAAACATAACAAACAATAGCCATTATGAAGATCGATTACAAAAGCAATGCATAACTTACATGCCCTTTTCGTCAACTTCACGTGGCGTTCCCATCCTCGTAATATTATGAGCACTCTCTCCGTTGGTTCCAAATATTACAGCCATCATAGTGAATCCATTGTTTGGATCTTGTTCTCAGTTTCCTTTATTTCAGTCAAGCAAAGTAAATCTATCAAAGGGAACTATTACATGATTTTGTTAGTGTATCTTGACACTACACTCTACTTTCGTTTAAATACAACATAGTAGATCTACTTTCTGGTTATCTGCATTGTACGCCTTTATTCCTGCATAGTCCGGTTCCAGTAAGACATCATTTAAATCATACATCATTTCACTCATACTTAGAAATAAAATCCAAATTAAATATTGTGAAATGAACCAATTGTAGAAATGCATGTAAACCAACCAGGGGTCAGATCAGGAGTCGAGTGCTAACGAATGAGATAAGGGATCGGATTAAGAACCCTGCTACTGTTTTAGCAAATATGATTTTGCAGAAAATGTGTTTATTCGACAAATCCGCTATGTTTAATCGAAATATAATTGTGATAAAAGTTCACAAATACAAAGTTTTAATCCAAAACCGAAAGGCATACTGTTGAATTGGCCATCTTTGTTCGTCTCTTTGTTGAATTATCAGTTGCGTTCGTCTTGCACGCCTTCTTGCATTTTTAAAATTTATTTTTTCAATGTCCAATTAGAGTCTTCGAACTGTATATCTTTGACGGGATCATTCTCGTTCTCCTATTTCGTCGTTAATTTCTCTATGTAGTTGGTTTATTCTTTGATGACCTTGTTCCACAAAGCACTCCATTCTGTAACAATTTCAATCTTTTCTAAGTTAAAATATAAACAAATATTGTTATATACGACTCATAATCCTTTGTAAGAACGAAACAGTGTTTACCCATGTATAGGAAAGATGAAAAACTAATTAACCGAAGTAGCAAACTAGATGAAAAACTAATTAACCGAAGTAGCAAACTAATTAAATGTTTGAAATAGTGAGAATTAAATCCAAAGATTTATACATAGTAATCTATAGTGAGCGCAAGCAATGAAATTGATAAAGAAGAAGAGAGAACTGACCGTACCTATAGAAAATCGACCCTAACGGTGCTTTGAGAGTTTCGTTTCTGACATCGAAATCATCAAAACGAAAATGAAAATTGTAAAGAGAGTAGATTCCCATAATATAGCTTTCGATGATGGTGTTGTGATAACTGTGTGATGATTTTTCCTAATCTAGAAACAAAAATATATTGTTGATGATCAAAGAACAATGAGAAGTATTGGATCAAGAAGAAGAAGAGATGTAGAAGATGATGAGTTGAACCACGTTCTTTAATGGCTACCTACGTATCCTGTGAATAGGAATCAAACTCAAAACGTAGTTCAACTATTCTATTTATAAGAATAGATGAGGGCTCCCAATTAGTGTTTAACTAGGAGACCGTCTCTTGTTAAGCCTCATCTTGACTCTTCTAGAAGCCCCATGTTTCCCAAGTCAAATTGGTCTCCTTTATTGACTTAAACAACAGAAAAACATGTTTAGATTCGGAGTAGTAGTTAGAGCTCCGCGCCTAGTAGTTGAGTTCCGGATTTGGAGTTCATAGTTAGGAGTTGGTTATACAAACCTACTACTCCAACTAGTTCCAAAGCCCACGAACCTGCTCCGAACCTAGTAGTTGATCGAGTTCCGGATTTGGAGTTCATAGTTAGGAGTTGGTTATATGAACCTATACTACTCAAACTAGTTCCAAAGCCCACGAACCTGCTCCGAACCTAATAGTTGAGTTCTGGATTTGGAGTTCATAGTCAGGAGTTGGTTATACGAACCTACTACTCCAACTAGTTCCAAAACCCACGAACCTGCTCCGAACCTAGTAGTTGAGTTTCGGATTTGGAGTTCATAGTTAGGAGTTGGTTATACGAACCTACTACTCCAACTAGTTCCGAAGCCTACGAACCTGCTCTGAACCTAGTAGTTGAGTTCCAGATTTGGAGTTCATAGTTAGGAGTTGGTTATACGAACCTACTACTCCAACTAGTTCCAAAGCCTACGAACCTCTTCTTCTTGTCTCACTTTCGAACCTCAGAAGTGAGGGAATTTGGACTTGAGGTATGTTCTGGTACTTTCTACCCACACCAAGACCATATCCGAGCCTTAAGAATATGTTGCCACGTGTTACATATCTATTTGCTAAAATATGCACACACAGATGCCCCACTTTTTTATTCATGGGTTGTGAATCAAACCCTTAAGGAAAAAGGCCGGGTAAAAATGTACGCGACGTCTTATGCCTCGATTTTCGCTGTGGAATGTATCGGCAAAATTTAGCATTACTTCAGTGTAAGGAATTATAAATTCGGACCTGCCATGACCATGCCCCGAACCTTGTATATTAGGTCGAACTTGGTGAAAACCGGTCCTACCATGCCTTATGATGATCCGGACTTGGAATACTAGCTGATCTAAGGGACCGAACATGGTCACATGGCCCGGACTTAAGTAGATTTTACTAAGTCACCTTGACTCGGAAGTGCAACCCGGAACTAGGCCTTGCGAAACTAGAAATTTTGCAAATTGTTAATGCTTGACTCCCATCCAAATCTGATCCGGACGTGCCATAGTCATGACCCGGAGCTGAACTTTGTCACACACTCACATACTCACATGACCCGGACTTGAACTTTGTCAAGTGCAACCCAGACCTTAAATACTAGCACATGGCCACATGTAAGGAACTGAACTTGGTCACATGGCTCGGACTTGGTAGATCAAGACTTCACGAATTCACCTTGACCCGGACTTGAACTTCATAAAATCCAAACATGCCAATTTCGCCAAGCCTTATGAGGGAAGATCCAGACTTGGACAAACCAGCACATCCCAAGCCCATTATTCATCCGATTTTGAACTTGAGCACCCACTTCCTCAAACGCTTTTGCTCGCTGCCACCAGTAAGAATCTCTTGGTTCTCGCTATTGGAGCTTTGGATATCTTTTTAAGTTTGAATCATTATTTCCGTCGAAAAATGTATTGAACTCTAATTTGTTTTGCTCCAATAGTTCACCTGCTCTAAAGATTCTTTTGCTTCTTCCTAAAACCGCCATTAATGGGTTGAGGAAATCGTAGTTTTGGTAGTCAATAGCCATGTTAAGAACTTAAACAATCAGTTCCAGTGTTGGTCAGTACTCAGTATCGGCTTTGCTAGTGAACCAGCACGTCCATATTGATCAAGTCAATACCGCTGCTATCACTTGACTGTGTATTCCTAAATCAAATGTCTCACCAATCAATGTCGGGCTCTTCAATCCACAAAGCAGTTTCGAATCCAGTACTGGGGAATGCAATTGTCGAGGCACGCAGTTCCGGATATGTCAAGTTACAATGCAATTCGGATAGGCCGGGTACTGTAGTTCACAATGTAGTTTCGGATTCTTCCGTCCACAAAACAGTTTCGGGTTTGTTACTCGAGAGAACAGTACCGAACTTGGACTTTCTGTGTTCCTTATTAGCTAGGAAGTGGAGTTCCGAACTTAGAGAAGTTCGAACGTGGAGTTCCAGGCAAGCTAGGAAGTGGTGTTCCGAACTTGGACAAGTTCCGAACGTGGAGTTCCTAACTAACTAGGAAGTGGAGTTCCGAACTTGGACAAGTTTCGAACGTGGAGTTCCTGACTAGCTAGGAAGTGGAGTTTCGAACTTGGACAAGTGTGGAGTTCCTTACTAGCTAGGAAGTGGAGTTCCAAACTTAGACAAGTTCCGAACGTGGAGTTCCAGATTAGCTAGGAAGTAGAGTTCCGAACGTGGAGTTCCTAACTGGCTAGGAAGTAGAGGTTTGAACTTGGACATGTTCCGAACGTGAAGTTCCAGACTAGCTAGAAAGTGGTGTTCTTCTCTCCTTATTTGTATACACAGATGCCCCACTTTTCTCTCAGACGATGGTTGCACATTCGACCGTTGAAGGAAAATGACAAAAGTGTCGAATTATATTTTATACAAATTTGTATTCCGAATCTTAGAAAAACAAGTTTTTGTAGGAAAATAGGGTTTGCCCCTGTGTCAATTCCTGTAAATACCTTTAGTTTTGTTAAGAAATAAGACTTTGTAGGAACGTAGGGTGTGCCCCTGTATTATTTCATGTAAAGTCCTTAAATGATTTGATATATAATGTATAAGCCGACACTTATAAGCATAAGGCATTAGAACTGCTCTTAGGAGGATAAAATCAAAGCTAAGTTAAACTTTCTCCATCACACAGGGAACAACACATGAGATCTTTCACTCATCATCCCGAGAAAGTTTTCTAAAGGTTCTGATACAACTTTGGCCAACATATGTGATCTCTCACCCAACATCCAAAAAGTATCCCAGCAGAAAATTATAAAAGAAACAATGCTCTGAAAAGAGAAATATAACTTTTATTGAGAATTAATTGGCATAGATCATGCCCCCAGTATAGTGGAAGCAGATCCAAATTTGTGAAAATTTTGTCTCTTAGAAGCTAAGAGTAGTGTAACATTATTTGGAAACAGTACATGTTAACATCGAGATTCACCGCTAGAGGATCTTTTATGAACATCTTGTTCCCGGTTAACTTCAAAGATGTCCTCATAAGGATAAGTTAAAGTGGTAAAGTCCCTATCCTGTGGGGGTAATTTATTACTTCGAACGTGTCACTAGTAGTCTTCTGTCTCTTGGACTTATCTTGATAGGAATTCCTATCGACTAACTTGTGCTCCGACTGTGGTTCCTCGGACTTCCTATCATTATAATGACTAGCATAGCTCCTACCAACAGGAGTGGAGGTGACACTGGTTATCACTCTTTTATGAGAAAATTCCCTTTCCAATTGGTCTTCTTCCAGTTCCGCATACTTATTGATCCGAGTCTGCAACTCTGTCATGTTCGTAGGCTTCTTTTTCTTCAAGGACATGTATAGACCAGAAGTGGGATCTAACCCCTTTCTAAAGGCCACAATGGCGAGGGTCTCATCGATGT
Organism: Coptis chinensis; assembly: GCF_015680905.1. Taxonomy (NCBI): domain Eukaryota; kingdom Viridiplantae; phylum Streptophyta; class Magnoliopsida; order Ranunculales; family Ranunculaceae; genus Coptis; species Coptis chinensis. Next base: position 48,212,067 of record NC_141456.1, read on the forward strand.
TGTCAACATGCAATTGAACCTCGTTAAATCTTTTAGTGAAATCCCTAATACGCTCGTCCTTTTGGATCTTCATGTCAAATAGTGCATCAGCGGTTTTAATGTAGGGTCGGTTGCAACTAAATTTCGCAATGAAATTGATGGATAGCACCTTAAACTCGTAAATACTGCCCCTAGGCAGCTTCGTGTACTAGATGAGTGCCGAGTCTGTCAAACTTGAAGCAAAATACTGGTACAAATAATGATCTTTCTTAGAAAGACCTACCATTGCTTGACGATAAACGAGCACATGAGAGACCGGATCTCCTTTGCCATTAAATTTAGAGAACTTTGGTGGTTTATAATCATGGGGGATGTATCCACTCATAACATGTCGTGAAAAAGGAGTTCCAATGTCTCCCTCGATTGCTGACTGAACAACTGACTCATCTATCTTGGTTGGTTTCGAACCTCGCAATTGCTCCAGTATTTGTGCCTTGAGCTGTGTAAGAGTAGTCGGTTTATGAATTGGAGTTCTCTCATTGTTGTACCTCGGACTTGGACTCTCGTAATTCTCATCTCGATGATAACGTGGTTCCGGTTCCCAAGATCGAGTGGAGGAGTTTGCAAAACTGAATCGGGGAACTGAAGGATTCCGAGGCGATGAAGGTTACCTTGGAACTGAAAGTCTTCTTCGTACCGAGGGTGACCTTGATAGTTGTGGGTTCCGAGAAAACACATTCGGGCGTTCATCCCTTGTACCGCGAGAACTTAAATACCAAGAGAAGTCAGTTCCGTGTGAACTTGAGTGTTGGATTGGATCCAATTCCGGATTATAATCCGAATTTGGTTGGTCGCTATGATACCCAGCGAAGTAAGGGATATAAGGTGTAGGGACGTAACCCTCACCATGGTCGAGACTTGGTGGCCGGAACTACACCCTCGAGTTTCCATCAGTAGGCAACACCTTTGGAGGTGAACGACCCTCCTTCGTGCGGTAGTAGTCTTGGGAAAAAAGCAAACGAGCCTCTTGTCGACCACGTTCGGCAATTACAGCATCCCTGATGGCTTGGTTGGTTATGGCAGATTGGAGAGTATCGTTGTTAGGCTCATCTTCTTCACGACCCTGTCCAAAACGACGATCTCCTCTACGTTCAGATTGTCTTTGAGAAGTAACATGTGGGTTATTGATCTCGTTATTCCCCTCGTTACTTTGATTTGCATTAGCTCTTGTAGTAACCATGATTTTGAATCAAAGTGAAGAAAAGATTTATTTTTTTTTAAAGAACAACAAACCCAAGAAAAATTTGTGGGTAGGAGAGCCTAGAACCGAAATTTTTTTGACCAAGAAATCAAATCAATTTTGTATAGTTTTCCCACAGACGGCGCCAATTGTGTGATGATTTTTCCTAATCTAAAAACACAAATATTTTGTTGATAATCAAAGAACAATGAGAAGTATTGGATCAAGAAGAGGAAGAGATGTAGAAGATGATGAGTTGAACCACGTTTTTTAATGGCTGCCTACGTATTCTGTGACTAGGAATCAAACTCAACACGTAGTTCAACTATTCTATTTATAAGAATAGATGAGGGTTCCCAATTAGTGTTTAACTAGGAGACCGTCTCTTGTTAAACCTCATCTTGACTCTTCTAGAAGCCCCATGTTTCCCAAGTCAAATAGGTCTCCTTTATTGACTTAAACAACAGAAAAACATGTTTAGGTTCGGAGTAGTAGTTAGAGCTCCGAGCCTAGTAGTTGAGTTCCGGATTTGGAGTTCATAGTTAGGAGTTGGTTATACAAACCTACTACTCCAAGTAGTTCCAAAGCCCACGAACCTGCTCCGAACCTAGTAGTTGAGTTCTGGATTTGGAGTTCATAGTTAGGAGTTGGTTATACGAACCTACTACTCCAACTAGTTCCAAAACCCACGAACCTGCTCCAAACCTAGCTAGTAGTTGAGTTTCGGATTTGGAGTTCATAGTTAGGAGTTGGTTATACGAACCTACTACTCCAACTAGTTCCAAAGCCTACGAACCTGCTCTGAACCTAGTAGTTGAGTTCCAGATTTGGAGTTCATAGTTAGGAGTTGGTTATACGAACCTACTACTCCAATTAGTTCCAAAGCCTACGAACCTCTTCTTCTTGTCTCACTTTCGAACCTCGGAAGTGAGGGAATTGGACTTGAGGTATGTTCTGGTACTTTCTACCTACACCAAGACCATATCCGAGCCTTAAGAATATGTTGCCATGTGTTACATATCTATTTGCTAAAATATGCACACACAATAACAATATAAAAGAGGATAATAAATTTTCTTAAATTGCGAACTTGCAGTGGAATTCAGCAGTTGATTTCCCGTAAGTGTTAGATATCTCCAATGAAAGGGCAAAACTGAAGATAGAAGAGAGTGGTTGGGCGCGAAAAAAATAAGAGCGGAAGTGAGGAGTAAATAAGAGGAGTACCGTTTGAGGAGATGGTGAAAGGGTGTTGTCTCTTCGAGGGTTAGGCATTTTCAGCCGATATTTGGGCCTTTTGGGGAATAAGTTTGTCACATATTAGTGAATAACTTACTAGTATACTGCATTGCAGTGGGGGTGTGAGTGGAGGAGTGGAGAAGAGAGAGACATGGGTATTGGTGAGAAAGGAGAGAGAGGGAGGAGATGCATGGGTTTTGCTAGCAGTTTGAGAGAAGAAGATAATCAAATGATGGGGGAGTAGTGGGCGGGGGAGAGGTCAGCTGGGAAAGGTTGGCAGAGAGAGAGATTGAGAGAAAGAAGTTATGAAGGGGGGCTCACTTGATTAACCAAACTTGTTGAACCAAAAACGGTTATTTTGGGGAGTTCGCTTTCTTATTAGAATAGATATTTCATCAATATCAGTTTGCCAGACACAGGTTTCTATTCTTCGCTATTGGAAGTAGGGATGTCTATCTTGCCCGGAACCCGCCCAAAATCCTAACAAAATACCCGCACCGAACCCGAACCCAAACCGAAATACATAGGGTAGAGTTTGGTCACACTCTCTAAACCCGGACCGACCCAAGCCCGACCCGATAATTTAGCCCTAAACCCGTTAAAAAGGCTAAAAAACCCGAAATCGAACCCCAAATTCGGTTTTAATTGCATACTACTAATCTCATATAAAAGAATGAGTTAGATAAATATTTGGATTATGATCTCATTCATGTTTACAATGATGAGTTATTTAATATATTGGATTATGAAAAAAAAATTATGTCGGGATTTCTAATTTTTGCAGTAATTGCACGTGATCATGTGTCTATAGTTCATTCTGAGTCCATCTATTTTTAAATCATATTAAATAATTATGTCCAAGTATAGGTGATTTTATTATAAGTTTTATTTTATTTGAAGGATTGGTGGATAGCCGAAGAAGGAATAAAATATAGATATATATTTCAAATAAAGTTTTTTATTGTCTTCTTTATTTATTTATACTGGGCTTTATCCTACCCGAATCCAACCCGAGCCCGATGGGTACCATAAATATAGGGTTAGGATAGGGTTTGATCACACTTCTCAACAAAATACCGGACTCCGAACCCAACCCGTTCAAAACCAGTCCGGGTTTGGATAACCCGATACCCATTAAAAACCCGAAAAGTCGGGTTCGAGCTGGGTCGGGTACCCGTTTGGACATCCCTAATTGTAGGGGTGCAAGTGGATATCCAAATATTCGAATCCGATTCGAATTCGTATTCGAAAAATAGGATATTATCCGAAAATTTCGGATTCGGATTCGGATTCGGATATTTTTTTTTGTCCGAACTGGTTTCGGATACAGATTCGGATACTGACATATCCGCATCCGATAATATCCGATCCGATTTAAAAAATTAATAATTTTTATATATAATTTATTTATTTATTTTTTATTGTATAAAATATTATATAAAATCATAAACTAATAATATAAAACTATAATAACAAAATAATAATAATAAATGACAAATATATATATTTATACTAGTTTTTATAGTGGTAAAATGAATTATTCAAAGCAAATAAAATTTTAATTAATTTTTATTTTCGGATCGGATATTATCAGATATCCGTTTCGGATATCCGAAATCGGATTCGGATAATTTTTTTAATATCCATCGGATTTGGATTCGGATATCGGTATAAATTTTCGGATTCGGATTCGGATACAGACATATCCGCATCCGAACATATCCGTTTGCACCCCTACCTAATTGGAAGTGATATTGAGCATATACTGACTAAATGGATGTGCCTCACAAAAACAGGGGAAAGTCATGAACTCAATAATCAAAACGGCAAGGTAGTGGTTTTTGTCTACTGACTTGGTTATTTAGACACACTAAGAGAGTAAAGAATTGATGATTTCGGTGGATACCTTGTTCATTCTTCTCTAAGGGATTTTGGTACTAGTACCCGACATGTTTGATACTTCTGTAGTTCTGTATTACTTCATTATTCTCACACAGCATGACACGAGAAACACATGAAATGAGGACTTCTTCTGTCCTTTTAGAGGTACTGTTTCCAATCAAATTGTGTAATCTTCACTCTGCTATCCCTGAAAAGCTATGAAACACACTGGAAGCCCTGTTTCTCTTTCAACAATCTCCGAAACACTACATTTCTCCTTTTTAATATCAACTCCTCCATAGAGAAAGAAGCCCTCCAACAGAATGAGAAGAACCCCGAATCCTTCACTTGCTATCCGTTACGTAGCCTAGCTGATCTAGTCATTCCAGGTACTCAAGTATGATAATGATTCAGTATGTAACTATGTTTTGGCTGTGATTCTGGCGGTTAAAGGTAGGACTATGAAAGCATGATGGCAGAGAGCAACATTACAGACGGAACAATGGTGGATCACTCATACTCTAGGAGAAGCAAACTTTGGAGCCGACTCTGCAGCAAAAAAGGGTGCATTTATGAGTACAGGAGACTTCCTATGGAGAACTACTAGGCCTGACTTCGTCCCAATGTCCTTTCAAGACATACTATAGATTCGACTAGCCTCTGCTTATAGTATTTTGCTTTAAGAACGGTGTAACAACAACAATCTTGATGTAACCTTCTTTTATTTATAATATATCTTTACTTGCGTGCCAAAAAAAAAAAGACAGAAATGTTCGTTAATGATTTTAGTCTTGTTTTGTTTTTGTTTTTTCCTACTGCATGCCAGCCTATGCCAAATGTTGAATGCTGAATTCTAAGACTTTCCAGTATTTAGAACACCTGCAGACTACCAAAATTACGTTATTCACCAAAGTTCAGTGAAAACCACCATTTTGAACAATCTGTCGTTTTAGGATAATGTACCAAAAAAAAGATCTTTACTGAACTGTTGACTTAAAATCCTAGAATTCTGATTCTGTTTCGAATCCATGAATTCTTTGAAGGAAACATCACCACATATTAACAGTTTGTTCAGTGAAGGAAGAGCTTCCAAATTATTGGACAAATTATTGCAAAGAGCCTTGGAACCTTGTATCATCTCCTTGTTCTTTCCAGTAAATATCATCAACATATACTGAAACAATTAAAATGTTAGATGTACCTTCTAACTTGACTTGATGTATAGCGTAGGCTCATTTTCAGTTTTGTGAAATCTAAATTTGACAAAGTACTTGTCAATCTGACATTGTAAACTTTTTCTTTTGTTCTGTCCACAACAAATCCTTGCGGTTGCTCTACATATATTTCTTCCTTCAATTCTCCATTTAGAAATGCTGATTTGACATCTAGTTGATATAGAAACCATTTATTTTGTGCTGCCAAAGCATTTAGTGCTGTAATGGTTTGTACTGTAATCAATAACTAGTTTTTGGAACCACACTTTGTTTTTTGCACGGAGCCATCTGGATTGAACTTGGTCCTGTAAATCCATTCCACTCCAGTTATGTCTCTGCCCTCAGGTCAATCCACCAACTCACATTCTGATTTTTCTGGAGCATATTGATCTTGTTACGACTAACGCGGAGGCTATCAACAACAACTACCAACAAAGTATTCAACAACTCTCCAAGCAACAATCCAAGATCAACAACAACAACATAATCAATAGTAGAGAATAAAGTAAAGAATGCACTCACACACAAGACTAGATATACGTGGTTAGGCAATGTGCCTACGTTCACCGGTAAGCTCTATGATATATTGGATGAACTAGATAGAGGATTACAAAGAGGAGTTTTTGTTAGAAAAATTATTTGCTCAAATCCATTTAAATATGAATGAGTAGTTTGTCTCCTAAGTTACCCCACTTAAGATGAAATGGGTTTTTTCTTGAAACAGTACGTAATGTGAGAAAAACCTTTTCAAAATGATGCATTTGTTTGAAAGCAGTGCATTATGCGAAAAGGTCGCGACCTTTCGAAATGTGCCTTTGGTTCAAAAGCGGTCATCATGCCGAAAAGGTGCAACCTTTCGAAATAGGCACCGGTTGAAAACAATTGCTATATGCGAAATGGTGTGTCCTTTCAAACATGTGACTTTTCAAAGAGTTGCTTACTTTTTCCCAAGAGTCACCGTGTTGTTTCGAAAAGGCACCACTCACCTATAAATAGTGGATGAATTTGGAAAGAAAAAGACACCGGATCACACGAGTTCGATCTTTCTCTTCTCCCCTCGTTCTTAGTCAAATACTATGTTGTGTTAGCTGAGTCTATAGAATTGAAGTGCTAGCTTTCTATAGAAGGAAATCCGTTCTATCTTGGGAGATAGTTTCCCATCAACCTTCATGCACCGTGAGGGGGAAAATCTGTCTTAAGGACATAGTGTATCTACACTAGGCTCGGATTTAATTAAGAAGTACAAAACAGTTACAATACAAAAGGTTTGTATAGTTTGGTAATTGGTAAAGAGTAAGTACAATTAAGTTGTATATTCCTAACAACTTAAGACAGATTCCCTTTTTCTTCTTCTTCTTCTTTACCGAACAGAATTTGTTTTTGTTTTCTTTTCTTTTTTGGTTTAAGGAAATAACGAAGGTGTATTTTAGAATAGAAATGACAACACCACCGAGGTTCTCCTATTCATGTTGTTCCTATTTCATTTGTTAGACCTACTAGTTCGTTGAATGGTATGAACATTTTGGTCCCCGATGGCGACCTTTTATGTTCGTAGAAGTGGAACTCAATAACTCTGGTGTATACTAGCAATGGTAGATCTTGGTTCAACTCATCGTTAATCTCGAGTATGTATCTGAGGCTATTGGATTGAAACTAGCAGAATGTACAGGCTCTATGAGAGGCTTGAACCAAGAAGTCGAACCGGTGAAAGGACTCGCTTTGGAAGTTGACATTAAGATGCACCTGTTGGCGAGGAAAGGTAGACGATGGTAGCTCGCTTAGACCATTTTCAAGTCATTCTTGGAATGGACTTCTTGAAAGCAAACAAGGTGGTGGTAATGCCACACTTGGGGGGAATTATGATCCAAGATTCCGAGAATCCTTGCTTCATTCCAGATGTTAGGAATGGAGGGTGCTAAAAGGGTTCTAAAAATATTGTATTATTTGTAAGATGTATGTGTTTTACTATTGCTCCAAAGAGTGCCAATAAAGAAGATTGCGTAAGATATTGTTTTATAAGCATACTTGTAAGCAAAATTGAGGTCTTAGAAGTGTTTTCGACACTATATAAATTATATGTGACATTCTTTAACAAGAAGCCTCACTTGAAAAACATATATCTAAATGGTTTTCCAATTTATTGACTTTGTCATGAGAAATTGGAAAAATGTGGGGGATTATGTATCTTCTTGAATTAATCAATTCAAAATTGGAAATTTGTTGAAGCATTACTCAAAAGACATCAAATGTGGTGTTTTACTCTAAGAGAGATGCATAAATTTCTTGGAAATCCTCAAAGCAAACGTGCATAGCAAGGTCCACTATATATGGAATCAGAATTCATAGCGTTGGACGAGGCTGTAGACGAAGCTGAGTGACTTCGAAATTTCTTAGAGGATATTCCAAACTGGGCTAAACCTGTGCCAGCAGTGTGTATACACTGTGACAGCCAATCTGCTATTGGTAGAGCACAGAGTAGCATGTATAACGGGAAGTCTCGACATATACGTCGTAGACATAATACCGTTAGACAATTGCTCTCAAATGGAGTTATCTCAATCGACTATGTAAGGTCAAAAGATAACATTGCGGATCCGCTTACAAAAGGTTTAACAAGAGAGCAAGTAGAAAGATTATCAAGGGGAATGGGCTTAAAGCCTTTTGAGATAATCAACCAAGAGTCATCATAATGGAAAAACCAACCTAGTTGGATTTGGAGATCCCAAGATCTAGGTTCAATGGGCCAACTGAATTATGTTTGTGACTCGGTTAGCCTTTGGAGAGTAATATTATACTCTAACCCATTCCTATATAAGACAGTGCATATCTGCCGCGAGAACCAGGATAAGTCAAGCTTTTAATGATTTACTATATCTTGGAAAGTTATGTTATCCAAGTGGAGTATTGCATGATATTCTTTATAGAAATCACCTATGTTAGTGCGAAGTGGGGCCGGTTCTATGAGAATTTTAAAGACAAATGTCTCAAAAGCACTATCTCGAAACCAAGAAGTGTTCAAGGCCAAAATGAACACAAGCGTGAGAACCAACAAGATTCGAGGCGATGCTGCGTGAAGATGATTGTCTAGGTTTATACAAACGGCTGACAGTTCAAGGACATTAATTGAAGTCTACTGATCGTCCAATTAAATCCGATCGTCTTTCACTAAGGCAAGTTCAAGGCCTCCCATGCTACTTGACGTCGCGGTATCTTTTCATTTGTAAAAGAACGAAACCGATGTTTATGATAGAAGAAGCCAAATTTTCATTCATGTGGGGGATTGTTAGAAAAATGATTTGCTCAAATCCATTTAAATATGAATGAGTAGTTTATCTCCCAAGTTACCCCACTTAAGATGAAATGGGTTTTTCTTGAAACGAAGACGTAATGTGAGAAAAACCTTTTCAAAATGATGCATTTGTTTGAAACAGTGCATTATGCGAAAAGGTGCGACCTTCGAAATGTGCAACCGGTTTGAAACAAAGCATCATGCCGAAAAGGTGCAACCTTCGAAATAGGCACCGGTTCGAAACGATGCTATATGCGAAATGGTGTGTCCTTTTCAAACATGTGACTTTTCAAAGAGTTGCTTACTTTTTCCCAAGAGTCACCGTGTTGTTTTGAAAAGGCACCACTCACCTATAAATAGTGGATGAATTTCGAGAGAAAAGACACCGGATCACCACGAGTTCGATCTTTCTCTTCTCCCTCTGTTCTTAGTCAAATACTATGTTGTGTTCGCTTGAGTCTATAGAATTGAAGTGCTAGCTTTCTATAGAAGGAAATCCGTTCTATCTTGGGAGATAGTTTCCCATCAACCTTCAAGCACCGTGAGGGGGAAAATCTGTCTTAAGGACATAGTGTATCTACACTAGGCTCGGATTTAATTAAGAAGTACAAAACACTTACAATACAAAAGGTTTGTATAGTTTGGTAATTAGTAAAGAGTAAGTACAATTAAGTTATATATTCCTAACAGTTTTCTCTTCACTCACTTAGAATGATTCACTCAACACTCACAAAGAATGCTCTCTCTCCAATCTCCTTGGTTTAGTTCTCTCACAATCTCTCTCACTTAGAAAAAAAATTATGTTTCCCTCAAAAAAGAAAAAAGAAGAAGATTAGGTTAGGTCGTGCACTAAGGGGGGCGACTTGGGCCTTGGGATTTTGAGCTTTTCAGACCCAAAACAACATTCTCCACCTCAGTGAGGTTTTAACAACATAAAACCGAGCCGAACACAAGATCCACCGAGAATCATTAGTCATCAAATCACATCTAGAACTCGCCGTCAATCCGCCCCGAAGGGCCATGCCCACAAAGGGCTATCATCAAACTTGCAGGATTTGGAGTAAGTCCAAACAATGTTGGAACTTAACTCCGGTGACAACATTTGTCAACATATCAGCGGGGTTGTCTTTGGTGCCCACTTTCTCAAGTGTTACATCACCATCCTCAACAACATCCCGCATGCACAAAGTGATAACGGACATCAATATGTTTCGTCCGAGCATGATGAACCTCGTTCTTCGCCAAATGAATAACACTCTGACTATCACAATACAAAGCAACACTGTCTTACTCAAACCCCAGATCATCTATAAGACCTCAAAGCCATAAGGCCTCTTTCATTTTACTGCCTCTGCTACTGCCATGTACTCTGCCTCTGTAGTAGATAGAGTCATTGTAGCCTGTAGCATATACCTCCAACTAACCGGTACACCATGTATCATAAACACATAACCAATAGTCGATCTTCGTCTGTCTAGATCACCTGCATAATCTGAGTCCACATAACCACTAACATGAGAGGTATCTCCACCATAAACTAATCCCACATCCAAGGTACCTTCAAGTACCTCAATACCCATTTCACTGCCTCCCAATGTTGCTTCCCAAGATTGGCCATATATTGACTCACAACACTGATTGCTTGTGAAATGTCCGGGCGTGTGTGTGGACACCATATCATACATCAAACTGTCCACTGCACTAGTATAAGGAACTCGAGCTTTATGCTCTTGCTCCTCCACCCAGCGAGGAGAGAACTTAGCTGAAGGCTAAAGTGCCCAGCCAAAGGAGTAGAAACCGACTTTGCATTGTCCATACCGAATATAGAAATCACTTTCTGAAGGTATTTCTTCTGAGATACAACTAGCCTTGGCTTCTTCCTATCCCTCTCAATCTCCATGCCCAATATCTTCTTGGCTCTACCCAAGTCCTTCATCTCAAACTCAGAGCTAAGTTGAGATTTCAACTTTTCTATCTCCACCATACTTTTGGAAGCAATAAGCATGTCATCCACATAAAGCAAGAGATAAACAAAGTCATCACCACGAAGCCTACGAAAGTAAACACAACAATCATACTTATTTTGGGTATATTTTTGCTTCATCATGAACATGTCAAAGCGCTTGTACCATTGCCTCGGCGATTGCTTCAAACCATACAATGACCTATTAAGCTTGCACACATGATCATCTTTCTTAGCAACAAAAAACCTTCCGGTTGTCTCATATAGATATCTTCCTCCAAGTCGCCATGCAAGAAAGCGGGTTTCACATCAAGTTGCTCCAACTTCAAGTCGAAGTCGAAGTGAGCAACCAAACTCAATAATACATCACGAATAGAAGTATGCTTGACCACCGGTGAGAAAATCTCATTATAGTCAACTCCTTCCTTTAATGAGAAACCCTTTGCTACCACTCTGGCTTTGAACCCAGTATCACTCGAATCAGGAAGGACCTCTTTCTTTCTGAACACCCATTTACTACCGATAGCCCTTTTGCCCTTAGGCAACAAAACTAGGTCCCATGTGTAATTTTCTTATCAAGAGATTCCATCTCTTCTTGCATAGCTACCAACCAATCTCTGTAATGTGCATCTCTAACAGCTTCCTTGAAGCTATCTGGCTCGCTCATTACCCTTAATATTCAGTGCATATGCTACTAAATCCACCTGACCATAATGTTTCACCGGCTTATCATGCCCATACTTGAGCACTTCCTTAACTTGTTTCTTTAGCCTAGTGTCAGCCAAATCAAGTTGCGGATGCTCATGCTCTTCTTCCGGTTGCTGTGTGGTTTTATGATCTTGAACATCAGCATGAACTAACCAATCGTCTGCTGCATCAGACAACTCAAGCTCAGTAGCCTGAGTTTCAATAGAATCACCACTCTACCCAGCTTTCTCCTGTTTGCTAAAGTTTAGCACCGAAGTCTCGTCAAAGGTAAAATCTTTGCTGACCAAGAACTTGTTGTCTTCAAGACACTACAATCTGTATCCCTTTACCCCATTTGCAAAGCCCAAGAATATTACCTTCTTAGGTCTAGGATCAAGCTTGTTTTCCTTCACATGATAGTAAGTTGTAGATCCAAACACTCGCAAAATACTGTAATCAGCATGTTTCCCTTGCCACACCTCATAAGGTGTCTTGCAATCTATTGCCGGAACCGGTGGCCTATTATACAAGTAACACGCCATGGACACTGCTTCTACCCAATACTCTTTGCCAAAACTAGCATTAGACAATAGACATCTCGCTCTTTCAAACAATGTTCTATTCATCCTCTCTACCATCCCATTCTGCTGAGGCATGCCCCTGACTGTCCAGTGTCTAGCAATACCATGTTGCGCACAAAACTCTTGGAAATGACCATTAGTATACTCAGTACCATTGTCAGACCGTAAAGTTTTCACCTTTCTTTCTGTATGATTCTCAACTCTTGCTTTCCACTTCTTAAATATCTCAAACACGTCATTTTTGGTTTTCATCATATACACCCACAAATAGCGAGTATGACCATCAATGAATGAGACATAATAAGGGTACCTCCTTTCAAAGCCACTCTGGAGGGTCTCCAAACATCCGTATGCACATAATCAAGGATGCCCATTATCTTGTGCTTGCTTGAACTGAACTTGACTCTGCACTGTTTCCCATAGACACAATGCTCACAGAACCCCATGCTTGGCTTCTTCAAGTCCTTCAAGAACCCTCATTTGCACAACTCAAAAACCCATTCACTCATATGCCCTAAATGTATATGCTACATCTTAGTGCACTCATATAATGACTCGGAATTTCACTAAGGGTAATCTAGTCATTTTATATTATAGTTCGGTGCTACTATAGCATAATTTGGGTAGACTAATATGGGGGACGAGAGTTGGTATCTGCTTTATTTAAATATTCTAGTAATTACAATTTTTGGTATGGGTATTTGACGCGGTAATTTCCAAAGTTAATGCAAAGTTATTGTTTGTTACCATTAAAATGGAACCGGTTAATTACTAGATATATGGTGGGGTTTAACGTTTATCATTGGCGGGGTGGTAACGTATATTATTGGCAGACTTTGATGATTATGGGCTTTTCATTGATGGTTATTTTTATATTGGGCATGTTTATTGTATTGGGCTTGTTATTCTATTGGCCCGTTATATTATATTGGGCATGCTTTATTGTTTTGGGCCTAGCTATATCGGGTGAGTTGGGCATGGGCTGCTAATAGGACTTTAGCCTTTAGCTATGGGAGAGACACGAAGTGAGAAGGATGGAATTTAGTAATTGGTGGGAGGAGCTGGTGGTGAAAAAAAAAAAAAAAAAAAAAAAAAACACTGGGAGAGACGCTGGATGGGGGTCGCTGGCCTCACTTTGGATCTCCACCAGGTTACATATATCGAAGGGGAACGAATTCAAAGCCTCAACATAGAGATTCCAACTCTCATATTTCCACTGTACGGTCCACTATAAGAGCTAAGTTCATTTAACCACTCTAGCAATTTCTATGAATAGATATTAAGATGGTAGTGAAGTTTAGAATCAGGGGATTCCTCGAGGTTCATTTAATTAGTTTACTACATATCTCAATTTTATGGCAATTTGGAGTACGTAAGGCATTTGATCAATTGTTTCAATTAAGTAGCAGAGAATAAAAATTGTAGAAAACACGAAACCAACCGAGCTGAGAAATCATTGAGTGGAAGAAACCACCTAATACTGAAAACCATAGTTTCCGTTGTATTTCATACGATTGTTATTGGGGCCGCTACAGACCATTTGCTTAGCCGCGTCAGGTCGTCTCCAGCAGTTACATTCCACATGCCAAGCCACCACAGGCCATTTCCAGATTTCTATTCTCTTATCTAGTTAATTAATTATCGTTTGATTTTTCTCGCGTAACTATGTATGTTAGTTAGATTAGTAATGAATTAATATTCTTTTATTGGTATTGAGATTTTGTTCGCTTGAGGATTCGGGAAAATCCTTGAAAGATTTAAAGTAAAGGGATGTATGATATAGTATACCGATTCAAGGTAGGAAATCGGTTAATTAGTGGACGTTACATAATTAGAACATGAGTGGGGAACCTATACTGCCTTCTTCATCGAAAATGGCTTAATCCATTCCTATATAACCCACCTTATCAATAGGAGAACTACGATTAGCTTGATCCCTAAATGGGTACGTAGGCAACCACCCCGCTCAGCCGCTTCCATAGGAAAACCCCTACCTCTTTGAGAAAGGAAACCAAATGTTTAATATTCTTTTATCGCTGTTGAAGTTGGGCATGAGAAATATATAATTGTACATGTTATGCATGGATATATTAAATTATATTGAAGGCTAACGTTTTTCTTGAGATTATGTTAATCGATGCACTCACGATGATTTAATAAGGAAACGGTAAGTGGTATTAAGCAGCTAAAGGTATGTGTTAACCTTGTCTTTTGTTTTCAATTTCATTTCAAGTTGATTATTATATATTGACTACGTATCCAACGATCTAACATTGAGCGTTGGAGTATCTTCACAAGGATGAACAGGTGCTCCCATAAGACAAGAAAAGGCGTACGGGCAAGTTAAGAACAATCTAATGTGAATGAAGCGCACTCTGAGTGATACAACGGTTCATTTACTTATTTATTTTAATTTCAAATTTATTCCTTCTAAGAGCGTGTTGTGATAAATTATTATTTCTTTACCAGTCTTTAAGAATGAATCCATTAGGTAGAAATTATGTCGTTAATGAGCGTTCCAAGTGTTAAAGACCGATCTAGAGTAAGAGATTGGTTTCGGGGCGCTGCATCTACTTGATTTAAATGGCATTTGTCAAGATGGTTAAGTAGTCGATGCCACGAATCAATATCTTTTAGTAGTTGGGTTTACAGCTGAGGTTTTAATATATTAAATGGAAGTATATTATTTGATTTCCAGGTTTGGATATTATTTGATTTTCAGGTTAGGACAGGTTGTAAATTTATGAAATATTGGAAATACTTTTTGGAAATACAGAGGAAACTCTGTCAAAATTTCTTTGAACGCAATGTTTAAAGTGGTGTTTTATATTTTAGTTCTAGTTGGACTCATGTGAGTCAAAACTGCTCACGTCTTGGTTTATTAGATGGTTGAAAATTTGGATCGAGCTCTTTTAGCTGAATATTCAATTGTCTAGAAAATCATCGGTGCTACAACTCAGAATCATCACTACATGTACCAACTACTACATTGCCTGTCACCGTACTACCCATCAAAGTATACAAGGTTCCATGTCTTTGGCCCTTCATAACAACTAAATAGCCACTAACAATCTTTAGGACTTCACCTACTCCCACAAACTTGTGGCTTTTGGAATCCAGGGTACCAAGAGAAATAATGTTCTTCTTTAGCTCGGGAATATGTCTCATATCATTTAGAGTCCTCATAATACCGTCATGCATCTTGATCTGTATAGTTTCAATTCCAACCGTCTTACACGCATGGTCATTACCCATCAAAACGGAACCACCATCAATGCTCTCATAAGAAGTAAACCGTTTTTTATTCGGGCACATATGGTAGGAACACCCAGAGTCAAGAATCCACCTTTCAGCCATATAGTCTTGTGTGGACACATAAAGACTCACATCGTCCCCTTCAGAGCCCGAAGAAAAACTTGCCTCAACTTGAGCCTTACTTTTCTTCTTACCATCTTTCTTGTCACTTTTCTTCGGGTGAGGACAATTACTTGCGTAATGTCCCTTTTCATTACAATTGTAGCACTTCACATATTTCAACGACTTCTTTGACTTGGACATAGACCTTTCATTGTTTGTAGAGGCCTTTTCATGCGACCTTCCTCTTGCCACTAACTCTTGTGCATTATCAATGTTATTCTCTACTCGTGTCTTCTTCATTAACTTATAAGAAAGAAGCACACTTTGAACTTCGTCAAGATCAACATTTTCTCTGTTCATAAAGGTAGTCATTAAATGCTCACAGCTTTCAAGCAAAAAGAATATTAAACATGCATGCCGCTTAATCCTCGTAATCCATCTTCATGCCAACATTCAAATAATCCGAGAGGCATCGATGGAACTCACTAACGTACTCTTGCATCGTTAAACCATCCACCATCATATACCTATAAAGACGCTTCTTAAAGTACATCTTGTTCGTCATGTTTTTGATCATATACATCGACTCTAACTTAAGTCAAATACCAGCGGCAGTATTTTCTCCCATCACATTATACATGACCTCATTCGCAAGACACAATCGGATAGATGAACAAGCTTGGAGATCAAACTCTTCCTAATTATCACCGGACATCGTCGCGGACTTTGCTTTAATCACTTTCAAAGTCTTGTGCAAATCTTGTTGGATAAGAATGTCCTTAACTTGGACTTGCCAAATCCCAAAGTTATTCTTGCCATTAAACTTCTCTACTTCAAACCTTGCGTTTAATATCTTATGAGCCATTTCCCCAAATCACACTAAGCAAGCCATAAGAAAAAACTCACTCGGGAATTTTATCGAACACCTTGTCTACACAAATTTCGAACACTATGGTTCTTCACCAAAACTCAAAATTCCAAAGTCGTAAACCTCGCTCCGATACCAATTGTTATGACTAACGCGAAAGCTATCAACAACTACTAACAAAGTATTCAACAACTCTCCAAGCAACAACCCAAGATCAACACAATATTAACAACAACATAAACATAATCAATAGTAGAGAATAAAGTAAAGAATGCACTCATACACAAGACTAGATATACGTGGTTAGGCATTGTGCCTACGTCCACCAGTAAGCTCTATGATATATTGGATGAACTACATAGAGGATTACAAAGATGAGTTTTCTCTTCACTCACTTAGAATGATTCACTCAACACTCACGAAGAATGCTCTCTCTTCAATCTCTTTGGTTTAGTTCTCTCACAATCTCTCTCACTTAGTAAAAAATTTATGTTTCTCTCAAAAAAAAAAAAAAAAAAAAAGAGAAGATTAGGTTAGGTCGTGCACTAAGGGGGGCGACTTGGGCCTTGGGCTTTTCAGACCCAAAAACAACATATCTCTTCTTGCATTGCCATCACCCATACTTTTTGTGTTGCCCCCTCAAAACATTCTGGTTCAGTATAAGTGTTGCATGTTTCACATATATCCGCCTTGTTTTTTGTTTTCCTTGTCGGCAACTCGGGTGTGGATGAATCTAAGGAGGAACCGTCCACATTTCTTGGTGATTGTGGTGGAGTTTCAATCATGTTTTCTTCCAATAAAGGAGTACTTTGCTGTTGCTGCTCTTCTAGTATGAGAGGCAACTCCTAAATTTTCTTTTCTTTCCCTGCCAATTCCAAGAAGCCTTTTCATTAAAAATCACATCTCTACTAATAACTAATTTTTGAGTCTTAAGATTAAATAATCTATAATTAAGCTTTTGACTCATCAGAATAACCTAGAAAAATGCATCAATCACTCTTTTTACCGAGCTTATGCCTCTTGACATATGATATATGAACAT
This sequence comes from Coptis chinensis, assembly GCF_015680905.1. Classification (NCBI taxonomy): domain Eukaryota; kingdom Viridiplantae; phylum Streptophyta; class Magnoliopsida; order Ranunculales; family Ranunculaceae; genus Coptis; species Coptis chinensis. The sequence goes on from NC_141456.1 coordinate 48,229,404, forward strand.
ATCATATGCTTCCAAAAATTCTGAGATGAATTACCGAGGGGTTTTGATCCTGCTCCAAGCTTCAATTGGTGTCTTGTTAGTTGTTTCAGGCTTTAGTTGGGCATCTATTGAGAATGTACACTGCTGTATGAAGAGCTTCTGCCCAAAATTTTGTAGGCATGTTCTTGTCAACAAGCATAGATCTTGCCAACTCCACTACCATCCTGTTCTTTCTCTAGGCAACTCCGTTTTGTTGTGGGCTGTAGCTAGCCTACTGTTAGTGAGTGCTTTCCGCTTTGCAAAAAATTTCAAACTTTAGAAAGGTATATACACCTCCCCCTCACTCCTTATGAATTTAATGTCGCAACCACTTTGCTTCTCAACTAAAAATTGAAAATGTTTCGTTCTGGTTTTTCCATCAAAAAATATACCCACATCATTTTTTAAAAATCATCAACAAATATAAGAAATACCTGTTTTGATTGTGCAATGGAGTCCTAATTGCGCCACATATGTCGTTATGTATTACTCCTAAAGGTGCGTTAGCTCTCCAAGAGTTTCCTTGTGCAAATGACATTCTGTGTTGCTTGCCCGTGACGCATCCTTCACATACATCAGCTTCACCTTTAATTTCTGGAAGTCCTTTCACCATCTTTTCCATGTGCAACAGCTTGAGTCCCATGAAATTGAAATAGAACCTTTTGTGCCATAGCCATACATCAGCTTCCCCTTTAATTTTAAAGCAACAACACCTGCATACTAGAACTCAAGTGTAGAAGATCCTAATAAGCTATTTGTTCCCATTTTTATATTTGCAATCAATGGCTATGACTACTTTTATCGTATATTTTACAGCGATATTCTTCCAAATGAACAAAATAGCCATTTCTATGAGTTGCTCAAAACTTAATAAATATTGCGTCAAGCTTAGGATCCAATAAGACATTATGAATAAATCTCGTTCCTTTCTTAGTTTCAACAGCAATATAATGGTACCTTTACCTTGAGCAAATACATACAGGAGCTTCATTCTCCATTTTTACTTGTGTCGATCTTGACAGAGGTACCCATTTTGAGGAATACACGAGCTTCATCCTTGTCATATATTGTCCTCTTCTTTTGTGGCTGAACAACAACCATAAAACTAGTTTCCTTCTTCATTTTCTTCTAAAAAATTTGTTTGGTCACTTTTGCCTAAGTGAGACTTTTTCTCAGTATGCCCAATTTTTAATGATGTTGAGGTTTTCCATGATACCAACAATGAGTGACACTATGATTAGACTTTTTACAAATGCTACATGAAGGCATAGAGTTGTCCGAGATCGTACCTCTTTCAAAAACTTTTTGTCCTCCTTTCGTGGTTGGGCGTCGAAATAAATCTTCTATTCGACTGGGAAGCCCTTTCAATCAGCATGCCTTTTATTTCCTTTGTTCATGTGCAAGCAATGAGCTCATCAATTCTTGCACAGACAAAATGCTAGTGTCGTTTGCTTCTTCTATTGTAGCAACAGTGTAATCATATTTTTCAGGCAAACTAATTAATAAGTATTTTTTTCTACAATTCTTTGATCTGTAACATTTTCTCCTTACGACCTCATTTGATTGACAATTTCCATAATTTTTGAGAAATAGTCTTTAATATTTTCAGACACCGTCTCTTCTCAAAGAATGGAGTTTGATACTAATTACCTTGGCATCACCTTGAAATTCCTTTTGCAGAGTCTCCCAAGCTTCCATTAGAAGCTCCCTATTTCGACCCCCACCTACGTGGAAAACGTCCATTAGTACGGGTCTCCACTTTTTTCGTTTAATCGACAGGGCTAAAGCCCAATTTGCAATATCATGGATCAATGTACATGCCCATTAACTCATGTGTCTAAGGCTGAACCTTAGCCACATGGAACCTTAGCCACATGGCTTGCCACTAACGTACATTAATTTATGTCAAGATTCGTTTCTTATCAAAGAGATAATTATCAGTTGAGAGTTATATTCAATTACAATTATTTTAGCTACAAGAAGTCTCTACTCTACCGATATAAATGCCAAACTATTTTTCATACAGAACTACGTTCTTGAGACTTGATTCCATCAATAATTTGGTTACGTAGTCTCATCATTCTCCTGATCACCATCACTTTTCTAATTACTTTTTACATTCTTCATCTCTTTCATCACCACTTAGTGTTTTGATCATATTTGGTCGAAACATAATTGGCGCCGTTTGCGGTTCTTATTCAAAACCCTCGATCACGTTCTGCAAAAGTTATGACGCATACTCGAAGAGCTCAAGGTCCCGATGCAATTATTGACGATCATCATGAACATGATGTTCAAGGTCAACTTGGCGATAATAGACTAATCCCTCCTACTCCTTTTCCACCACAGGTTGCACACGACCCTACTGTCGTTCCACCAATGCGCCAAATTATTCAGCGCGAGGTTATTGCCTCTGATGATTCTCCATTCTCTAATGTGGATAATGTAAGTCATATGTCTCGCGAAGCTCTTCTTAAAAAGTTCAAGAGTGTCTGCAAACAGAACAACTACTACAGGCGTCGTCTAAAACGACCGACTCCACTCGCAGATAATGTTGTATTTGTCATACCACAACATAACACACGCCAATGACATAACAATGTGTGGAATCGTTTAAGTGGTGAGGATGAGATTCACGATATTCGCAACAGCCATGACGAGTTCCAAGAAACAGGCGCAGCATTCCCCGACTTCCGCCGAGAAATAACCAACCCCCCGGTCACGTTCTCGGTAGGCAAGGTAATTCTACTAACCGTTCGATTGTACCCCAAGGTCCTATGGATTATTGGCCAGTCTCGAGGAATTTGGGTGATGAACAGAATAATGGTCGCACTTATGATCAAAACCATCAATTCCGAGAAATACCTCAGCGACATGATTCTTATCATTCTGAAGGATATTGTACTGAAGTCACACCATACCGTCCACAATCATCTCAACATAGTCAAGATGAATCTTTGTCATTTTCTACTCGTTCAGTTCATTCCCATAGGCGTCATTGCAACTATGATTACAATCCAACAGATGTGGATCTGATGACTCCTCAACGTGTCAAAGAAATGATTAAAAAAGCTTTTCTGGACAGCGATCTTTTTGACTCGACACTAGAGAATCTGGCAGTTGAAGATGGTATTTTGGACAAATTTTCTCTCGCCGTCCAACGGGCTACTCATAGTAAAGATTTCAAACAACCAGAGTTTGATCAATATGATGATGTCGAGGGCTGCCGTATGCTTCATGTGATTAATTTCATGAACAAACTGGTTTTATCGGGTGGTGATGTTGTTTTGAAATACAAACTTTTCCCTTCTACATTAAAAGGGGAAGCGTTGGTATGGTTTAGCGAATTACCCCCGCGATTTATTCGTCGGTTCAAAGACTTAACCGAAAAGTTTTCGAAAGGTTTTCATCATAATCTAAAATGTCCAAATGGTGTCCGAGTTCTTTTCAACATCAAGCAACAACGTGATGAAACTCTCCATAGTTTTGTCACTCGTTTCCGCCAAGCTGCAGCTGAGATTTTTGAGCAGTCCGATCTAATGGTAGTCTACACTTTTAAAGAAACTATTTTGTTTGATAAAGACGGGTTGTACAGCTATCTTGTTCGGGACATTCCATCTTCCTTACGTGCGTTATACCAGCGAGTTCAATAATTTATCAATGTTGAGGAAGACACGACTGCTCGAACTTTTTGTGACAACGATAATAAAGGAAATGATTTCAACGATCAGCGAAACAAACAGAAGAATCCGACTTTTGATCAACAACAACCCGGTCAGAAGCCTTCGTATAAGAAAGAAGACTCCATGAGCAAGACCGGCAAGCATTTTATTGATTTTGAATTAACTCCGTTTAATACTAAATATGTGGTAGTTTACGACAAAATCAAGGATAAAAGTATGCTCACTCTGCCGTTTCTCCTATGCGAAGACACTAAAACAACTCGCGATAAATCGTTATGGTGCAAATTTCATAATGATTATGGTCATGAAACTGAGAATCGTCGGTCTTTGGGGGGAAGAATTGAAAATTTTGTGCATAATGGGAAACCTGATGACAACTCAAGTTTTAATAGTAACAGAACACAATGTCATTAAGGTTGGACATGCCGTTATTGATTCATTGTCCAATACTCAGCGGAAAAATGCTCGTCGTTCTAAAGTCAAATATCTTTTTAATTTTTATGAAGTCAACGGGATTAATTTCGTGGAAGGTTTTTGCACGAAGACTATTGAAGACGAACCGTTGTGTTTCACTGACCAAGACCTAATGGGAGAGCATGTTCCTCATTATGATACTGTCGTGATAACTGCGTATATCATTTGTATGCGCGTACAATGTATAATGATCGACACTGGTAGTTCAGCTAGCGTCATATTTTCTGGGTGTTATCGTAGTATTCCTTTTATTGATAACTTGGTTACCCCTAAAAATGCGCCTACAGTTGGTTTTGATGGTACCGCTACTCATTGTGTTGGAAAGGTTTCTCTCTCGGTCACTCTTATGAAGAAGGAAGTCAATATTGATTTCCTATTAATGGATTGTAAATCCCCTTATAATGTTATCCTTGGTCACGATTAGATTCATTATATGGAAGCTGTCGTCTCAACATATCATCAAGCAATCAAGTTCCCATTCAATGGTAAAGCCTGTAAAGTGCGCAGTGATCAACTTACATCTTTAATTTTCCATGACAATATTCTCGATGATTATAAGAAGTCCAAAGTTGTTGGACGAACTATTCTTAGTTCCAACGCCTCAAATAGCAATTACAGTATTCAGGACCTTCAGTTTACTCTGCCAATAGAAATATTGAAGGACCCCCGATCGTCGATCCATTTTTAGAAGTTCAAATTGGCCAACTCCCTGAAGAGACCACTTTTATTTCGACCAAACTTCCAGAAGCGGAGAGACAAGAGCTTATTTTGTTATTAAGGAAGAATAGTCATATTTTTGTTTTGCGAATATAGCAAATGCCCGATATAGATCCTTCTGTGGCTTGTCATAAACTTGACATTGATCCCAATGCTAGGCCGGTTAGACAAAAGCCCCGAAGGATGGCCCCCGATAGAAAGATGAAAGTGAAAGAAGAAATCGACCGTCTCTTGTCTGTTAATTTTATAAGGCCTGTAACTTATCCAACATGGCTATCGAATGTAGTCGTAGTTCCTAAAAAGAACGACAAATTATGTGTTTGTATTGATTTTACGAATCTCAATAAAGCATGTCTGATTCATCCGTATTCGTTACCTCGTATATCTGAAATGGTCAATGCCACATCTGGTTTTCAGCGTTTGTCTTTTTTGGATGCTTATTCTGGTTATCATCAGATTTCGTTATTCATTGAGGACCAAGAGTTCACTGCATTCATTACAGATCAAGAAATTTACTATTACCAGGTAATGCCTTTCGTTCTGAAAAACGCTGGAGCCACATATCAAAAGCTAGTCAACACCATTTTTTCTGAACTACTTAGAAAGACAGTCGAAGTATACATCGACGACATGGTTGTCAAATCTACAGAAGCACCTGATCATTGTACTGATTTGCAAGCTGTTTTTTATAGACTCTCCAATGTCAACATGTGTTTGAATCCGGCTAGGTGTTCTTTCGGTTTATCATCTGGTAAATTCTTAGGATACATGATGACTAGACACGGAATTAAAGCAAATCCAAATCAGATTCGGTCTATCCTTGAAATACCTTCTCTGACGTCAAAGAAAGAGATTCAACAACTTACAGGATGCTTAACTGCCCTAAATCGCTTTATCTCTCGGTATTCTGATCGATGCCATCCTTTTTTCCAAACATTGAAAGACGCATCAATTTGGACGGAGGACTGTGAACTTGCATTTCGTTATTTGAAAGTGTACTTAGTCAATCTCGGTTTCGGCAAAGTCAAGAAATGGCAGCCTATCACCAGATTTAGTCAGCATCGATCATGCCGTTAAGCGTCATCTTATTTGTCGGCGGTGACGATGGTCGTCCTATATTCTTTATTAGCAAGACTCTTACAACGGCTGAAATAAGGTATTCTCGAGTGGAGAAAATTGCATTGGCCTTGGTTCATGCTGCCCTACGTCTTAAGCCTTATTTCCAGGGACGAGTTGTTAAAGTTTATACAGAATATCCACTGCGAAAGCTTTTTCGCAATGTCTAGGAATCAAGTCGCCTCGCCGAATGGGAAAGTTACCTTAGCACTTATAGCATTGTTTTTAAAACTCGCACAGCTAAGAAAGGGCAAGCTTTGGCTTCGCTAATGGCCGATTTTCCTATTGATGATATTCCTACATCTGACATATTACTGGACGAAGAAAATGTCGTCGACAACACACTATTACCTCTTGGGGGCAATGACTTACCACACTTATCAGATGTATTTGCCGATTGTTGGATTGTTTACACTGATGGTTCGCATAATAAGTCTGGCTCCGGTATTGGGTGTGTAATCTTGCAACCAAATGAAGAAAAAATTGAGAAGTCAGTGCGTTTGGGTTTTGACACTTCAAATAGTGAGGCCGAGTATGAAGCTGTCATTTGTGGCTTGTGCACTGCTTCACCTAGGGCGACTAAGTTACGATTATTCACAGATTCTAAGTTAGTCGCTAGCTAGTTCGGAGGATCGTATGCGGCTCGTGACGAGAGAATGGCGGCTTATTTGGACTTAATTCATCGGATTGCTCGAAATTTTGAATCTATCAGTATTGTGCAGCGTCCGCATCATGATGTTCGACACGCTGATTCTCTCGCATATTTATCTAAGGCAATTAAGTTAGATGAGCCTCGCCAGATTACCATTAAATTTCAGAAGGAGTCGAGTATCGATCTGTCTATCGAGGACTTGCGAGATATGTACATCACTCAGAGTTATTTTTTCGTCCAGACATTTTCTAACAAATCACGTCATGCCAATTTGATATCTCTTATGCTGACTCGGAAGTGCAAGCGTGATCTTGATAATCAAGCTGTCGTTGCAGAGAAAACACTTGATCCACAACTTATGTTATTAGATGACCCCAATGATCCTGTTAATGATATTGTCTCGGTCCATACCGACGATGATCATGAAGCTGACAATGCTCCAGAAGTTCCTGATGTAGAGCTAAGTTTTCCTCTTATGCCTTGTGACGAGGATGATTGGCGTCTTCCTTATATCACATATTTACATGATCACATCTTGCCTCCCGATCATAAAGTTGGTGATCGTATCAAACGTGATGCTTGGAAATATTGTCTCATCTCGACTTCGGACGGTCTTTTGCAACTTTATTGCAAAGGCATAAGTCTTAACCCTATGTTTCATTGTCTCAGTAGAGCGGAAGGTTTACTTGTTCTCGTGGAAATTCATTCAGGCATATGTGGGAACCACTCCTGGGGGCGAAGTCTCGCTCATAGAGCAATGACACAAGGGTACTGGTGGCCATACATGCAAAAGGATGCTAAGTGTTTGTCTGAGAAATGTGTTCCTTGTCAGAAATATGCTAATATGGGAACACTTCCAGCGACGAAACTTCATCTAATCTTGAGCCCTTGGCCGTTTGTGAAGTGTGGTCTTGACATTGTCGGTCCTCTTCCGAAAGCTCCTAGCAGTGTTCGTTTCTTACTTGTCGCAACTGATTATTTTACCAAGTAGGGTGAAGCTGTGCCCTTAGCCCAGATCCATGTTTCAGATGTTAAAAAGTTCTTGTGGCATGACATTGTTTGTCGTTTCGGTATTCTAACATCATTGACTTTCGGCAATGGCAAACAATTTGACACTGACGAAATTCTACAATTTTGTTCTGACTTGAAGATTAGTCACAATTTTTTGGCACCGTACCATCCACAAGCTAATGGACAAGCTGAAGCTACTAACAAATCCATTCTTGCAATACTCAAGCGATGACTTCAATAGGCCAAAGGAAATTGGGTTAAGGAACTTCTTGCAGTTATGTGGGCTTATCGAACCACGCCTAAGCATTCAACGAGATTTTCTCTGTTTAATCTTGCTTATGGTACGGAAGCAGTTTTTCCTACAGAGTTGATGACTCCAACCACACGAACTTCTGCCATGGAATTAGAATCGAATGATCAAGCACTTGCTCAAGCTAAACAGCCTTGATAGGTGAGATGAGAGATGTCGGTCTGCAACAGTTAATTCATTATCAGGCTGATATGAAATGAAAATATGATAAGAAAGTTTGACTTAAAGTGTTTGAGAAAGATGACTGGGTACTCTGTCGAAAGACGAGGTTGATAGATTCCGGTAAATTTGGAGAAAACTGGACATGTCCATACATCATTGATCGCCTCGCCACCAAATGATCTTATTTTCTCCGAGATTTAGATGGGACTGTTCTCGATAAACCGTGGAATGCGTTTCATCTGTGCAAGTTCTATAAGTAGATACTTTTGATACTTTTGGTTTCTTGGCACAACAATCTATTGAGCTCCTTAAGAGATTGCAGAAAGTTATGGACTGCAACGTAATGACAGCTAACTCTAATGAGTTTGTATTTAGGAGGATAGAATTTGCTATATATTTAGAAAGGATTTGCAGCGCAGCTTGTTGCACGTTTGTCCTAATTATTTGTAAAATTCGTTATCATTATCAATAAAATTTCCACTTAGAAAAAAAATATTTAGTTTGTTTCTAGTTCAGTCGTTTATTTTCCGTTATTATCTTTGCACTTTTCAGACTCAGTCATCAATAAATATATAGTTCTTTCACTTCAGTTCCAATAGTATTATTATGGTTCTAGCGAACCTTATTATCGCTACGATAAAATCTGACGAAGTTACCACATTTAGCTTCTTCAGTCTAAGTTTGAACGGTTTTACGCTCGCTTAGTTCGTTACTATCACTAAGACAAATCTGACGAAGTTACCAAGTTTAGCTTCGTCAGTCTAAGTTTGAACACTTTTACACTCGCTTAGTTCGTTACTATTGCTACGACAAATCTGACGAAGTTACCACGTTTAGTTTCGTCAGTCTAAGTTTGAATGTTTTTACGCTCGCTTAGTTCGTTACTATCGCTACGACAAAATCTGATGAAGTTACCACGTTTAGCTTCATCAGTCTAAGTTTTAATGCTTTTATGCTCGCTTAGTTTGTTACTATCGCTACGACAAATTTGACGAAGTTACCACGTTTAGCTTCGTCAGTCTAAGTTTGAACGTTTTTACGCTCGCTTAGTCCTTTACTATCACTACGACAATATCCGACTAAGTCACCGCGTTTCGCTTTGTCAGTCTAAGTATGAACATTTTAACGCTCGCTTAGTCTAATTTTGCCAAGTTAAGTTCGCATTGGGGGTGTTTCATTCTATTTCGTTTCATCTACCTAACTCAACAACATTGTCAATTTTCCACAAGAATGTTATCTGACATCACAACGATATTCAATTGCCAACACATACTTTATTTTTATTTTCATCAAAAGACGTTTTAGCGTGATGGTATTACATTCACACAATTACATAGTCATTGGTTTAGGTCAATCCAATGGTTCCAGTATTATGCCGATCTTTCTACGAGAAATTTTCCGAGCGAATTTTTTTAATATCATTATTTTTTCTAAGGCATTGAGCCGATTTTTCAGGGCGAATCTTTCTGAGTTAAACTTTCTGACAGCGCCATTATTTTTTCTAACGCATTGACCCGATCTTTCTCAATAAACCTTCTTTTATTCTTCTACGACATTAATTGACACCTTGTTGCACAAAACTTTTCTCCGTCCACTCTTTGTGAATATATTTTGCTCGTACTACCACCGTTTCTCCGTGCAGCAAAACTTAGCATTACGTCAACTTTATGAGCGAAAACTTTCTTTAGCTTCTTTATTTTTCTACGGCATTGTGATCTTTCCGCTCAAAACTTTTCGTCAATATCTTTTGCTCGTAATTCCGCCGTTTCAACCTGCGACAAAAATACAAATATTTTCGTTAGTCTTTCAGAATTAACCAAAATTTGAAGATAACTGATAAAAAAAATACTAACACACCTGTTTCATGCTGTCGAAAATCTTTGACACCGCTTTGTCATATTCTCCGAACTTTTCTCTATCTTCTTCGGCAGCCCAAATTTAATTTTGATCGAAACCCAATAATTTGAACTTAATATCCTGAGCTAGATTATGCCGGTCAATCTTTAGTTGCCTATCTAATTCTCGTAGTAGAGAGAAATTAAAGTAGACTTAATTGTAAAACCATGCTCGGCGTCATCTGCGCGGATATCTGTCATCCTATGACAGTTTCCTGAGCAATGATACTAGCCGCGGCTACGAGGAGGCGATCAAATTTCTTCAACATCTCTTCCAACCAGTCAGAAGCTTCCAAGTCAAGATGATTTGTAGGTTCATCAAGGAAAAGTATGGTCGGATTCATGAGCAAGGCATGTGCCAATGCAATTCTCATTCGCTATCCACCAGAGAAATCCCGAGTTTGTTTAGCTTGCATCTTCTTGTCGCACCCAAGTCCAAACAAAGTCTCAGCCACCCGCTTCTCATCAAATCACCAATTCATGACTCCAGTATAAATCTGATTACCAATGAAAAAGCCAACCAGAAACAAGAGATTGAGCTCTACAATCAAAAACCAATTACGAATCTGAATATGGAGATCTAATTGAAGTAGAGCCAATGAATTGGAATTGAATCAGCAAACCGAATCAGGCTTCAATATTACAAGTTTATATTCAGGAATTCTGCTTTAGTTATATCCGAAGGACAAAAACAAAGAAATTCAAACAAGTACCAGAACTTCGTTTCTTTCATTCATCTATGTCAGCAACGTGATTTTTCAGTTTGTGTGTTTTCTTCAATTCTTTAGTTTAATACTTAAATTGGTATCTCTAGCTAATTTTTCGAGGTGATGTCATTGTGAGATTTATTTTCACCAGATAAACTTGATGAACAACCCTCTTCTGTTAGCATGGCCTTCGAAAATTTCGATTGTTTTACTACCAGATCTAACACCTTGTTACACAAACGTCAAAAACGGTACTAACCTTTTCTTCATCTTCTTGCACTCGTTTCCCTCCTCGTAACGCAAACTGGTTCGAACACTGTATTCTCATTCCTCGCGGATCATGATTTGTCATGTCTTCGCTATTTTTACCGTTCTATGTCCATCTCTTAAATTCTATCCTAGTCATATCTCTATACTTAGGTTCTTTTGTGTACTATCAGATTGTTACAAGCTGCCTTATGAACAAAGGGTCCGAATTCACATCAGTTTTTGTTATACACTCATAATCGAAGTGTTAGTCAATTACTATTTGTATTTGGCACAGTTTTGTTTGAGCACGAAATCGAATTTTTGACGTAGTCAGCTTACATCTCGTTCCTGTTTTGTCATCATGCGAACCCATTATACCCGGCTCATCATGCGAACCCATTAAACCCGGCTCGGGCAGTTCTATGTTCAACCCAGCAAACCAGGATAGTTTCAAACTACTAGACCGACTTAGTTGCCCAATTTTTGCAAATCTTTGAAATTCAAAATTTAATTTGACAATGTGAAGACTTGAACCTTGTTCATTCAGCTCACCAACTAGTGGGTCTGCCACTACAGCTGTCACACCCCAAATTTCAAGACAATATTTAAAATCAATCATTTGGCAACCCGGGGTGAAACAAAACCCAATACCCTGCTATCAAACACGATATAAAAAAAAACTAAAATCAATAGAAAACCAAAAGAACAACTCTTAATGTACGAATTCAAGAATTACTAAACAATTCTATTACATCTGTTTCAAATCAAGATTTTATATTTTATAAAACTTATACCAGTAAGACTCCAAGAGCGAATCCAAATCAAGCGTCTTCATCCACTGCATTCTACCATCTATGTTTCCAAGAACACACCCACGTTGCAAAAGAAAGCAAACATGGGTCAGCAAATTGAATTTGCTGGTATGAGTAGACTAACAACATAAAAACAAGTCCATACTTTAATTATCCAAACAAACACTTTATATGTACCCATAACTTAACTATTCTTAGCTTGGAAGACAGGTAGTTTCGTCATTTCAACCAGCATAGTTTCTTCCCAAGCAAGACATCCATTCTATTAACTAATTATAATAACTCATTTTAATAACTTAGTAATTTAATTAAATTATACCGATATCCACTTCTGTATAAGGGTAGGACAACGTCTCTGCATAAAAAGTTAATAAGTCCTACCCTCCAGCAAAACAAAGTTAGATTTCCCAAACGTAATCATTTATAATATACATCTATTTCACTCTCACTGCAACCATCATGAGTATATATAATATGGCATAATATATCACCAATATTAACATTCATGTCACACCACCATATCCATTATATCACAATATATCACCAATATTAACTAATATTCATATCACACCACCATATCCATCATATCACGTTAACCATATTCACATTCCTTCGTAAGAAATTATATGCATCATATCATAATATATCACCAATTATGTCCAACAACTCGCTCATATTTAAAGCCAATATTTTCTTAAAAACCACTCGTCTATTTCTGAGAACGAGGAAATATATCACAACTAGGGAGTACATTCATCCCTCGTGAGTATTAACTCACACAAACCACGTATACATTTCTCATAAGAAATCATGTACATCATAATACATAAATATTCATATGCAATAACTCAGTCACACGTAAAATTAATATTTTACTTTGTTTATTAATTATCTCGTTAACTCATTTATTAAAAGACACAACCCAACCTTTAGTTCCTACTCCACGATTTGCGCTACACACATTTGCCAAACCACACATATCTGTGTGCCTCACTCACACCAAGTACTACAAGATATATGTCCCAAGCAGGGATATCGCCTCCAGGAAACATATTTTCATCTTGTAAACTCGTAACTTGTGAGTCACAACCATCTCTAGGCTTTCCATACACATAATCACAAAACCTCCTTTGGGCATAACAAAATATCAGGTCATTCATGGCACATTCAATGAATACCTTGGGTCATTCCCGCCACATTCAAGGAATACCGATCATAATACTAACAGGTCATTCATGGCGCATTCAATGAATACCTTAGGTCATTCCCGCCACATTCAAGGAATACCGATCATAATACTAACAGGTCATTCATGGCACATTCAATGAATACCTTAGATCATTCCCACCACATTCAAGGAATACCCACCTACATTTCCGTACATTCAAGGAATACAACCAACCCTTAAGGCGAATGCATTAGTTCCTCTCTAAGGCGGCTTTTCAGATGACATCATTAGTCATAAACATTTCATTTCTTTTCTTTTCATCAAAGAGGCCTGGAGAGATCTAAAGATGTGGGCGACATATTAAATTTTCACCGGACACTTTTACACCGGATTTTCACACTCAAGAGTTCTCATTTATTATAATATTTCATTACAAAACAAACATTGTCTCAAACAATAGAATCATTACTAAAGATTCCAAACACAATAACTAATCAACTCACCTCATTATCAATTATATAAATCATAGCTATTGATAAGTGCAGAATTATTACATATTCACGCCCAATTTTATATGAGTTAGTCCAGGTTATTTTATATAATTTCGTGATTGATTATCGTCGGTTTCCTTGGTTTTGCAGAAATGGTATGAATCGTGAACAAGTTGAAAAGTCTTTGGAAGTTGATCGATTGTGCTATAGAGAGGGCCTCTATTTCCTAGCTTGACTAAGCCCAAGTGACCAAAGCCAAGATATAGAGTTAAAAGGTTGGACCGAACCAGTTAACAACTAATGGCCATACCGGTTCATGTCCACATGAGAGCACCGAATCAGACCTTTATGTTTCTCCACCCTTCGGAATTTAACGTAAACTTTGGTTTCATTCTCCAAACTGAATTCACAACAGAGAAAACCGATCCCTCAAATTTCGCCGAATAAATTGAACACGCCAGCACCAAGACTCACCAAATCAGCTTACGGACCACCCGATCAAAGCTCTAGTTTCCTTCTCGAACTCGATTCTCACTTAACGTAAAATGGGATTTCCAATTTGAACCAAAGACATCATCTCTTAATCGAATCGACCTTCCAAAATCAGCCCATAACCAATCATTAAATCCCACATTAGTACCTAGCTGCCACACGGGATCACTACCATCTATCTTTCTCACAAAACAAAGACCGACTTCGACTAAAACTGATCCAAACCCAACCTCTCGCCACCGACTTGAATCCCATTCAAGTCAAACATATATCATAACCAATCCATTATATAAACAAGAGAGAAACAGTAGAGAGAGGGGACAACACGTAAATACAGTGTCGAGAGACTGGAAAAACAAAGACAAAGTGGGCGCAAGATTGAAGGGCAGTAGAGACTTTGAGTCGAACGAAGGCGGGTAAGAAGATAAACCAGCCGCAGATACTCTATTGGATTTATCAATGGGTTTATTCTTTTCTGTTTTACCGTTCTACTTATCATGTCTAGCTAAATTCAAAGCTAGGGCTTAGATGAAGCCCTAGACGGCATGAGGTTTTCTAAGTTTAATTGGGTTATTGTTTCTCGACTTAAGTTTTAAAGAAATAATTAATTGAATTATCCTGATTTCTGTAGAAATTCTATCATTGATTATATCCCGCATGTTTAATCCATGTCTAGACTAGTCAATTGTTGGATTAAGTTTCATTTGATATCAAAGCTTCGGTTCTAAAGTTTATTTAAAACCGTGTGAGAAGTTATCTCAGTAAAAGACAATTTTTGCTAGGGGTTTATATCCGTTTTGTTGAAATTCGATTAAACCGATTTGTTAGAATTGTTTAAGAATTACACGCTCACATCTTTCGAAAGCAAGGGTTACCTTTCCTCATGCTTGTGAATTATTAAAAGAGAACTTTAAAATTAATTAAACTAGGATAATCTACAACGGTCTAGGGTGGATTCAATGCCTTAGTGTTTTCTTCGTTAATAGTTAATCCATTTAATTTATTGCTTTAAGTAGTAATTAGTTAATTTTAGTTAATAGTAATTCAAACTTCCATAAAACAAATATTGTTGAATTAGGTTAGGTAATATTTTAGTATTCAATTGTCGAAAGTAGCAATCCCCGTGGGATCGAATTCGCTTTGCCGCAACTATTTTCAACGATACCGTGGCGCTATGGGTTTAATTAGGGTTAGATTAGTCTATTAATTTAGACTGACTAATTTTCTATCAAGTTTTTGGCGCCGCTGCCGGGGATTGTAGTGGCACAATTGAGTTTTAAAGTCTTATTTATCGTGATTCGTAGTTTAAGTTTAGTCGTAGTTATATTAATTCGTAGTTTACGTGTTTAATTTTAGTTATTTTTGCAGATAGTTAAGCAAAGATTTCTTCTTACAAGGTTGATAGTCGTGATTTTGTTGTGGACTTTGTGAAGTTTCTTGCTTGTCGTCACCCGGCGTCGCAAGTAGCCCTCGAAGGCTCACGCCGGAGGTACGTCTCTTTCCTTTGTGGGTTGAATTTTGTTTGTTTCGTGTGTTTTGTTTGTTTTATTGTTTCTTGCATTTAGGAAGGTTAAGTCACCTTTGACCAGCCTTAGGCATCTTGCATTAGGACAGGTTTTAGCCCGCTCATTAGGAAAGCTCTTTTGACACGTGGATCGAGTGACGGTGCTTTTGCACAAGAACTGGGAATCGTGTTATTTGGGTTTAGGAGCAAATATATTAAAGAATATTTAAAAATTTAATCTGGGTTGAAATATTTGTTTGATATTGTTTGTGTGAGCATCGTTTGCATCATTTATTAGAGTCTTAGGTTTTAGAAGTGGTTTATGATCGAGACTCGATCCAATAATCCAGAGTTAGCACTATTTGATTCAGAAATTGAACGGACACTCCATAGGAGGATTAGAAATCTCGCCGAGTTAGAGATACCTATAACCTTTGTCGGTAATACACCAATTTTTGCTGACATGACTGACAATAATAATGACATTGTTGTCCAAGTACCTAGGTCCATTAAGGAATTCATATATCCTACTAGGACAACTCGACCGTCTTGCATCGTTCCTCCACCGACCAATGCTAATAATTTCGAGTTAAAGCCCAATCTACTTGGGCTTCTTCCTAAGTTTAGGGGTACAGACGAGGAAGATCCATATCTTCATGTAAGGGAGTTTGAAGATATTTGTGGGACTGTGAAACTTCAACAGTTTAGCGATGAGGCTATAAAGCTGAAGTTATTCCCTTTTTCCCTTAAGGAGAGTTAAAAAGTTGGTTTCACACCCTTCCATCTAATTCCATAACTACATGGGAAAGATTATGCATTGTGTTCTTAAAGAATTTTTCCCCTAATCATAAGGCAACGCTTTTAGAAAAATTTATCATCTTTTGCCAAGTCGATGGAGAGTCATTATGGAAGTGTATGGAGAGGTTCAAGGACCTGCTCTTGCAAAGTGTCCTAACCATGGCCTAGAGAAGGGTAGACTTATACAGATTCTCTATGAGGGTCTTGATTTTAGCTCTAAGGCTATGATTGAGACCATGAGTACTGGAGATTTCTGTGATAAGACTGTGGATGATGCATGGTCGTTTTTAGAAGACGTTGCTGAAAAGGTCCAACAATGGGAAACTAGTCGCGGAGCCTAAGAAGGTGGCTAGTAGTACTACAAAGAATGTTATGTTTCACGTTGATAAAGATTTTGACTCGAATGCCAAAATAGTGCCTTTAGTTAGAAGAGTTGAGGCTCTTGAGGTAGAAAAGGAGACAAAATCTCCAAATTTCAAGTTAATAATGTTGAGACCCCCGGGTTGTTTGTTGGCGATAGTCTTGATCACGTGATTGATAATTGCCTCAAGGCCAACGCGCAAGTTAATGCTTTTAATTCACACCAAAAGCCGTGCAATAATCCGTTTTTTAATACGTGATAACCCCGGGTGGCGAATCCACCCCAACCTATCTTGGTCCAAGGGTATACATCGGGTGGTCCAGCTTAGTAATACAAACCCGTGCAACAATATACACCCCAACCACCTAAGCTGTCACCTTTAGAAGAAACTATGGCTCAATTAGCACGCACCACCATGAAATTCCGTGAAACAACCCAACAGGTTTATGCAAGCCACCAAACGGCTACTCAGAGAATGCTCAAGCCCTTAGGAAGTTGGAAGTTCAAATTGGTCAAATTGCTAATACTTTGAATGAGAGGGACAAGGGTAAGTTTCCTAGTCAACCAGTAGCTAATCCTAGGGGACAATTTGAAATAGGTTCTAACTTGAACCAAGGGAACCACCAGGAGCAAGCCAAGTCTATTACTATTCTTAGGAGTGGTAAACAGGTTGATAATAGGGTTGAGGTACCTAAGGATGGTGAGGTTGGACCTGATCCTATAGAGATTGTAAGGGAGGAGAATGACGTAAGTGGGACTACTAGTCGTAATACTTCCAAGGAGAGCTTAGAACCTCCTACTCCTGTGCAGACTAGTCCTATACCTTCTTATATACCAAAAGCTCCTTTTCCCCAACGGTTAGATCAGGCTAAGAAAGGTTCTAATTTGAGTGAGATGATGGAGCTGTTTAAACAAGTTCAAATCAACATTCCATTACTTGATGCCATAAAACAAGTTCCTTCTTATGCCAAGTTTCTTAAGGATTTGTGCACACGAAAACGTAAGTTGAATGTGCACAAGAAAGCCTTCCTTACCGAGCAAGTGAGCTCCATTATCCAAAACCAAACCCCGCCTAAGTTTAGAGATCCTGGATGCCCTACTATTTCTTGCGCGAATTGGTGATCATATGATTGAGAAGGCATTGCTAGATTTAGGGGCTAGTGTTAATTTGTTGCCCTATTCGGTTTATTTACAGCTTGGTCTTGGTAAGTTAAAACCCACCACCATTACTCTTCAATTAGCGGATAGGTCTGTGAGAGTTCCACGGGGTATTATTGAGGATGTTTTGATTCAGGTTGACAAGTTTTATTTCCCCGTTGATTTTATTGTTCTAGATAATACAACTGTTAGGGACCCTAAGCACCACATTCTGTTATCTTAGGTCGCCCATTCTTGGCCACATCTAATGCTATCATTAACCGCCGAATGGAGTGTTGAAACTTTCTTTTGGTAATATGACTACCCGAGCTTAACGTGTTTAATGTGGGTCAACAACTCCCCGAGCCTGATGATGATTTTGGGAAGTTAATCTTATTGAGTCTGTGGTCCATAAGACTTTCTTAGAGAGTTATTCCGATGACCCTCTTGAGTCTTGTTTAGCTCATTTTGGTGGTAATTTTGATGTGGATAGTTCTATTTGTGAAGTTAATGCTTTGCTTGATGCTACCCCGATCTTAGATACTAATAAGTGGAAAACCAAGGTAGAACCTCTTTCTCCTTCTGAGTCTAAACCAGTTTCTTCCATAGATAGTCCTCCTAAGCTTGAGTTGAAACCATTACCAGATACTCTTAAATATGTCTTTTTGGGGCCTGTTGAGACCTTGCCTGTTATTATTGCGTCTAATCTCGATAGTGAACAAGAGGATAAGTTGATTAGGGTTCTTAGAGACCATAAAACAGCTCTAGGGTGGACTATTGCTGATATTAACGGGATCAGCCCCACTGATTGTATGCATCATATTCATCTAGAGGATAATGCTAAACCAACCCGTGAGTTCCAGAGACGGCTTAATCCTAACATGAGAGAGGTAGTGAGAGCCGAGGTTCTTAAGTTGTTAGATGCGGGTATCATTTATCCCATCTCCGATAGTCAATGGGTGAGTCCGGTTCAGGTTGTACCTAAGAAGTCTGGTATTACGGTAGTTAAGAATGTGAATGGCGAGTTAGTTCCTACCCGTATGACTACTGGGTGGCGTTTTTGTATTGACTATCGTAAGTTGAATCTAGCCACTAGGAAAGATCACTTTCCTCTTCCTTTTATTGACCAGATGCTCGAACGGTTAGCCGGTCATCAGTATTATTGTTTTCTCGATGGTTATTCCGGTTATTACCAAATATGTATTACACCTGAGGATCAAGAAAAGACTACTTTTACTTGTCCTTTTGGAACTTTTGCCTACCGTCAGATGCCATTTGGGTTATGTAATGCACCGGTACCTTCCGAGAGATGCATGCTTAGCATTTTTCCGACATGGTAGAGAGGTTTCTTGAGGTGTTTATGGATGACTTCTCTCAGATTTGGTGATTCTTTTGATGAGGGTTTGCACCATTTGGAATTAGTATTAATTAGGTGCAAGGAGAAGAATCACGGTGTTGAATTGGGAGAAATGTCATTTTATGGTTCAACAGGTATTGTTCTTGGTCATATCGTTTCTAGTAAAGGCATTGAGGTTGATAAGGCAAAATTGATGTCATTTCTAGTCTTCCACCACCTAAGACCGTGGAAAGATATTAGGTCTTTTTTAGGTCATCTTTGGATTTTATAGGCGATTCATTAAGGACTTTAGCAAGATTTTCGCCCCTTATGCAATTTACTTGGTAAGGACGCCGATTTTGTCTTTGATGACGATTGTTTGAAAGCTTTTGAGAAGCTTAAGCATTTATTGACTACCGCTCCTATCATACAACCACCCGATTGGAGTGTGCCTTTTGAAGTTAATGTGTGATGCGTCGGATTATGCTATTGGGGCTGTTTTAGGTCAACGGTTTGATAAATTGCCCCATGTAATTTATTATGAAGTCGAACTCTTAATGATGCCCAAATGAATTACACTACAACCTAAAAAGGAGTTGTTAGTCGTCAGGTTTGCTTTTAGACAAGTTTAGGTCTTATCTCATAGGGTCTAAGGTTGTCGGTTTATCGATCATTCGGGCTTTGAAGTATCTTCTTTCTAAAAAGGATGCTAAAGCGCCTTATTCGTTGGGTCCTCTTATTACAAGAGTTTGACATTGAGATTAGGGATAAAAGGTGAGGAGAACGTGGGTCGCTGACCACTTGTCTAGGCTTATAGTAGAGTCTTCTACTAGTCTTTTGCCTTTGAATGAGTCCTTCCCTGATGAGCAACTTTTTGATGTCTCCCAGTTGCCTTGGTATGCAGATATTGTTAATTATCTTGTTATAGGTCAGGTTTCCTTCTCATTGGAGAAAACAAGATAAATCTAAGTTTCTTGCTGAGGTTAAGTATTTTTTCTGGGATGACCCATACTTGTTTAAATCATGCCCTGATAATATTATTAGGAGATGTGTTCCGGAGAGTGAGTTTCGTAGTATTCTCTCCTTTTGCCATGACCATGCATGTGGTGGTCACTTTGGTCCTAAGAAGACGGCTGCTAAGGTTTTGCAGTGTGGTTTTTATTGGCCTACTCTCTTTAGAGATGCACATGAGTTTTGTTTAGGATGTGATCGATGTCAGCGTACGGGTAATATTTCCCATAGGAACATGATGCCTCTTTCCCCTATTTTGGTTGTTGAACTTTTTGATGTGTGGGGTATAGACTTCATGGGTCCTTTTCCACCTTCCTTTGGTTATCTTTATATCCTCGTCGCGGTAGATTATGTTTCTAAGTGGGTTGAGGCAGTGCCATGTAAAACGAATGATCACAAGGTTGTAGTTAACTTTTTGAAATATAATATATTTTCTCGTTTTGGTACTCCTCGTGCAATTATAAGTGATAATGGTACTCATTTTACAAATCGTGCGTTTGAATCTTTAATGAAAAAGTACTCTATTACTCATAAACTTGCTACCCCTTACCATCCCCAAACTAGTGGCCAAGTTGAAGTATCTAATAGGAAATTAAACGGATTTTAGAAAAGAGTGCATTTTAACCGACCGTAAGGATTGGTCTCAACGTCTTAATGATTCCCTTTGGGCTTATAGGACTGCTTATAAGACTCCCATTGGTATGTCTCCTTATAGGCTTGTGTTTGGGAAGGCATGTCATTTGCCTGTGGAATTAGAACATCGTGCTTTTTGGGCCATTAAAACTTTTAACTTTGACATGCGTAGAGCAGGTTCACAACGTAAGCTTCAATTAAATGAGTTAGCTGAGTTAAGGAATGAGGCATATGAGAATGCCAAGATTTACAAGGAGCGGACTAAGATTTTTCATGATAAATCTATTCTTCGCAAGTCCTTTGAACCTAATCAAAAAAGTTTTGCTATATAATTCTCGTTTGCGTCTTTTTCCTGGTAAGTTACGTTCTAGGTGGACTGGTCCTTTCATTGTTAAAACTGTTTTTCCTTATGGAGCTGTTGAGATAGAGGATCCTACGGATGGTCGTATGTTTAAGGTTAATGGTGAACGCTTGAAACCATATCTTGATGGTTTTGCTAATAAGGATGTGGAAGAAGTGGATCTTATTGATCCTGTTTATCATGACTAAAGGAGTATGCTTGTTGTATTTTAGTAGTTTAGGTTTTGTTTTTCGTTGTTTTTAGGTTTTACTTTTCTTTTGTAAGAGTCACTTCGTATTGCTCCCAAATATTTCATTCCAGCCCCTAGTCTCCATTTGGGTTAACCAATGAGAAACATATTATTGTGATTTTCAGGTTATGACAGGTTTTGTATTTATGAAATGTCGAAAATACAAAGGAGACTCTGTCGAAATTTTTTCAATTTTGGGGAGTTCATTTTGTGTTTAGTTGGTAGACAAAATGCTAATCTAAGAATTGGGTGTGCGAAGCATTCGTCTGCTAGAGACGTTAATCAGAAGCTTATGGGAGGCAACCCATGTTTTTATTTTTGTTGAGTCTTTTGTGCACGTGTATCATGCATTCCACTCTAGCACCTTTTCTCTGCCTTTTTAGAGACGTGTAACTCTATGGGATGAGACACGTGACACATTTTAGTCATTGTAGTAACTGGGTCCTCTTTTATATTATCATTGTTATATCTTTTGTGAGGTACTAATTTCTACAGGTGGCTTAAAGATATTATTTTTCGTCTTTGGAAGCTCTTGGTAACCTCTTTCCTTATATACTTTTACTTGTCTATGTTGTTATCTTTTAAATTCCGTATCTATGTTAACATTGAGGACAATGTCTATAAGAAGTTTGGGGGTGGGAACAAAATGTTTGTTTAGCTGAAAAATAAATGTCCAACATGGTATGATTAATGGTGATTTTCTATGATGAGAAATTAAAAAAAAAAAAAAAAAAAAAAAAAAAAAAAAAAAAAAAAATTGATTTCTAAAGCCACTGATTTTCAAGGAATCCATGAAGTTAAGAGTCACTTTTGAAGTCATTGTTGCTTTTAGACTATTTTCTACCTCTAGAAATAGATTTTGTTGATGAAAGTCTAAGCCAAAGTGGAATATGCACTATTAGCCACCTGATACATGTCAAATTGAAGAGTAATTTAATCTCCTAGTGAACTAGAAGAGGAATATAGAGACTTAACCCGTGAGATTTGAGCCTTTAAATTTCTTGGAGAGTTTTACGTGAAATTCAGAGTCCAAGTTGACTCAATCATTATTCTCAGGCTTAAATTCGTTGTATGGTCTCATATTTTTTTTATTAATTTGGTCGATCACGAAGTGACATCAACTGGGGAGATAGCCATTAGGTCTTGTAGTCTATTCGAAGCGGAATATCATACTGATAAGTCAAGTAGTGAACCAATTAGCCTTTATCTATACCACCTAGTAGGATCATCATGTTAACCCTTTTTGAGCCTTATATATTAAGCCTTTTCTTCTCAAACCAACTATACTTAACCCAACTCCAGATATGGAGTGTAAACCCATATTATTGGCCTTACCCATATTTCTGATAATTTCTAAAAGACTAAGGAGAAAGCTAGAAGAAAGAAGATTCGGAAGGAAAATTTACCAAAATCAAATGAAGAAAATCATTCCTTTTGCTCAAAGTGATTTTTAAAAAAAAAAAAAAAAAAAAAAAAAGAAAAGCAAAAGTAGTGAGAAAGTCAAGTAATGTGATCTACAAAGTGAAGAAATTTTCCATGAAGGTCAAGTACAAGATGGTCTTTAGTTTATTCAGAAATTTTTTGATTCCTTTTTACCCTTTTCTTGTCAACCAATCCTAAGCCCCGCCTTAATACCCAGACTTATCACAAAAGTATGATATGAAGTGTAGAATAGGTGAGAGGATGCTAAAGTGAAGGACCCGACACTTCACATGTGATTGATGTTCTTTCTATGAGACTAATTTGTTTTTGAAATTTTATAAGTCCGTCTTTCTAGCTAAGTATGTGGGATGTTCTATTATTTTACTCATTTCCCTGCATACAGAGGTAAAATTGAAAACTTATCTAAGAGAGAGACTTTCTTGTGAGTGTATGAATGGTGAGGATTGAGGTTGATATATTCTTTGGATAGTAAGTTAGGAATGCCGTTACTTGGATATGAGCTTGTATTAGTTTGGCTAAACACACACACACGCTTTGGTTTGGAGTAGTAATCAATGATTTCTATCTTTGGAAGTAGTGATGAGTCTTGGTAATGATGATGTAAACTGTGACAATTGCTGATTTTTGAACTTGTTTAGTAGTGGGCGAAAAAGATTTTATCTCCGAGAAAATTATTTCACCATTGGTTATGCTATGTTAATGTTTGTGGGTACCGTTTAGAAAACCCTCGGGACTAAACTTCGTCCACTAGGGGTAACCTAGGGGTTTAAAAGGCTTGTTACACATGCTAAGTGTAATCGTGATTCCTACGAAAGTGAGTTAGAATTTTTGTTTTTGTCATTAGTTTAGTTTTAGTTTTGCTCGAGGACTAGCAAAATGTAAGTTTGGGGGTATTTGATAAGTGCAGAATTATTACATATTCACGCCCAATTTTATATGAGTTAGTCCAGTTATTTTATATAATTTCGTATTGATTATCGTGTTTCCTTGGTTTTTGCAGAAATGGTATGAATGCGTGAACAGGTTGAAAAGTGCTGGAAGTTGACTGATTGTGCTATAGAGAGGGCCTCTATTTCCTAGCGCTTGACTAAGCCCAAGTGACCAAAGCCCAGTATAGAGAGTTAAAAGGTTGGACCGAACCAGTTAACAACTAATGGCCATACCGGTTCATGTCCACATGAGAGCACCGAATCAGACCTTATGTTTCTCCACCCGGCTCCACCTAACGAAACTTTGGTTTCATTCTCCAAACTGAATTCGCGACAAGAGAAAACCGATCCCTCAAATTTCGGCCGACCAAATTGAACACGCTACCAAGACTCACCAAATCAGCTTACCAGGACCACCCGATCAAAGCTCTAGTTTCCTTCTCGAACTCGATTCTCCTATAACGTAAAATGGGATTTCCAATTTGAACCAAAGACATCATCTCTTAATCGAATCTGACCTTCCAAAAATCAGCCCATAACCAATCATTAAATCCCACATTAGTACCTAGCTGCCACGGGATCACTACCATCTATCTTTCTCACAAAACAAAGACCGACTTGACTAAAATCGATCCAAACCCAACCTTCGCCACCGACTTGAATCCCATTCAAGTCAAACACTATCATAACCAATCCATTATATAAACAAGAGAGAAACAGTAGAGAGAGGCGGACAACACAGAAATCTCTGGTCGAGAGGCTGAAAACAAAGCACGCCAGAGCCAAGATTGAAGGGGCAGAGGCCGAGACTTTTGAGTGGAACGAAGGAGCGTTAAGAAGATAAAACCACATGAGACTCTATTGGATTTATCAATGGGTTTATTCTTTTCTTTTTTTACCGTTCTACTTATCATGTCTAGCTAAATTCAAAGCTAGGGCTTAGATGAAGCCCTAGATTTTATGTGAGGTTTTCTAAGTTTAATTGGGTTATTGTTTCTCGACTTAAGTTTAAAGAAATAATTAATTGAATTATCTGATTTTGTAGAAATTCTATCATTGATTATATCCTGCATGTTTAATCCATGTCTAGACTAGTCAATTGTTGGATTAAGTTTCATTGATATCGAAGCTTTCGGTTCTAAAGTTTATTTAAACCCGTGAGAAGTTGTAATCTTAAAAAGACAATTTTTGCTAGGGGTTTATATCTCTTTTTTGAAATTCGATTAATACGATTTGTTAGAATTGTTTAAGAATTACACGCTCACATCTTCGAAAGCAAGCAAGGGTTACCTTTCCCTCATGCTACTCAGATTAAAAAGAGAACTTTAAAATTAATTAAACTAGGATAATCTACAACGGTCTAGGGTGGATTGAATGCCTTAGTGTTTTCTTTCGTTAATAGTTAATCCATTTAATTTATTGCTTTTAGTAATTAGTTAATTTTAGTTAATAGTAATTCAAACTTCCATAAAACAAATATTGTTTGAATTAGGTTAGGTAATATTTTAGTATTCAATTGTCCGAAAGTAGCAATCCTCGTGGGATCGACCCGTTTGTCGCGAACTATTTTCAACGATAGTCGTAAGGCCATGGGTTTAATTAGGGTTAGATTAGTCTATTAATTTAGACTGACTAATTTTCTATCAGCTATCAAAAGGTTCAATCAGGAATAACGTATTAGTTAAATGTCTCGTAAATACATTTTAAACAACCACAATTACGTACACCATTAAGTACTAATATTGTACACATATAGTTATCACAATAACTAATAACTAATATATAATATATAATATAGTATAGTGTAGTGGCTGCACTTCGCTCAAAGCTGCCTACGTATCCAAATCTTTCAAGATTGGAATCAAGCTTCCGTAGTTCTTATCAGCCACATAGTCAATTGATAAACGTAAAAAGAATAGTTCTACTCACAAATAAGCGATGAAACTAAAACGCAAGTAAACTAAAACTTATACAAAGACAGTGTTTATCAAAGATTTCTACTCTCGATACTATTGAAATAGAGTTGGAATAGAAGATTCGTTCCACTCCTAGTTCTTTAGCATTCAATTTTTTCTAATATTGCGAATCTATCCAAAGTCTAATGAGAGTAATGGTGGGATTATACTATGATGCAAATTCAAATAACAAGATACGCTAATTCAACTACAGAAATGCTAAATTGATACTATATGGTAAGGAATTAGGGGGGGGGGGGATTGATTCCACCTTAACTCAACTTAATCAACTAACAAAGATTCGTCGTGATCCAAATTTCCATGCTTTCGCATATCAAAAAATGGTATTTCTAATCCATAATTATACATGGCAATCTCTACCAATTGATAACTAGCATGTGAAGCAACCAAACTCATTCTCATGGTGAACTAATCACTTTCTAGAATTGAATAGATTATCACGATGATTTCTAAGTTAACAACGATCAAGCTTCATCAAGGCTTCTTCAACCCCTCTAATGGAGGTTTAGCCTAGAATTATTATGCTCTCATTTCCAATCGAAATTGAATAAGACATAATATAAAGATTCTAACTTTATTAAATTCAACTAAACAATAATTGAAATCTAAATTAACAACTAAGAAATCATTAAATAACAAGAATTGAAATTAGATCTAAGCAATTTTAAATAACAAAATCGAAATTATCAAGAACTAACTATTTTATTTATCTAATGAATGATAAACAATGATTCCAATAACTAATCTAAAACAAGGAATGAAACTAATTAATGGAATGAAAACTAATTAATTAACTAATTCAAAAACTCAAAACTAGATCTAGATTATTCTTTAAGGGCTACTCTCTACCTTAAGCTAATTGATCCTTAAGAGCTAAGTTTTGTGTGTGGAAATAGAGGAGACCAGATCTACATTTTCGTGCATGGGCAGAGGATCCATGTTTTGGGCCGAAAAATCAAGCCCAAAGCCCAATTTCTTCAGTCCACAAGGCCCTTTTCAGCTGACTTTGATTTCAACATACTTTTCATCCACTTTTGCTCATCTGATTTGGTCAAGGTTTGTATCATTAGAAAGCTCTTTCTGAGCCGGTCGTTTTGACATAAGGTACGCCAATTCTGAGGCTTGAGTCTAAAGATACGGTCTTCGGAAGTTCTGTGATGTTTCTGCTTGCGTTGACTTTGACTTTTCAGCTTTTGACCGGGCTTTACAAAGACTTTTTCTCCTTGAATCTTGACCTTTAATCATAGAACTTCTTAGTAACCAACCCTTGCTCCTTTATCTCGCCAAAGTGGCACATTTCTGCACATAATTGACTTCAATGTCTGAAATACATAAAAGCACGTAATCAGCATTAACTCTTATTTATTACTCGCATAATTGGTCTAAAGGTATTATTGTTAAGGGGTTAAAATTACAGTTTTGGGCTCTTATCATCAAGCCCAACTAAAACAAAAGAGACAGAATCGCTGTCTCTTTTTCTTCCTCACCAGAACACCTCCACCACCGATCAACCACCACAAATCACCAACCTAACTCCACTATAAACCCCACGATTTTAATCCTTATTAAAATCCCAACCTTTCTATACCATAAAATTTCAATTCCTTTACACTTAAAAAATCGTGATCAACGCCATTAATGGCTGTTCAATGCTTCACAGCGCTCATACAACAATTCCACCACTACCAATCATTCCTCGGCAACCCACAAAACCCATATAGATCATCTCATTACTACAAAACACTTCCAACTACTAACAAAATCCTTAAGACATCAGAAGCAATGAAACCAAACCCTGGTAATAGAAATTCTATTCGAGACAAATTAAATAATGATTTGGTATCTAATAATACCACATACTCATCATCATCACAACATAACAATCAAGAAAAAATATAATTTGGCGTAGATGCAGTACTTCAAATTTCTATAACCACCGGCCACCATTGACTACAGAGAACATGCGAGGAATCATATCTATGCATTAATGGCAATTAAATCCTTTTTATCAAATCAATATTTTTATAACAATGTTCCAATATATCAAATAAGGAAATCACTAACAGATATGATTAGCAGTCAACTAAAATTTTAAATAACATGTTCGGACTACTCACTGTTTGTAAACCGAACAGCTAGATTTCCGAAAGCGGAAAAAAACCTCAAAAGACCAAAGTCGACTGTCGCGCGTAGAAGACGGTCTTCCTCGTTCGAACCCTTTTTCTTTTTACTCTTTCACAGCAACCACTCACTGAAGTTACTCTCCTTTCCGTCTTTTTTTTTTTTTTTTTGTCTGTGTATCTCTGTCTTCCCAAAAACTCTACGTGAGAACTCCTTTTTATTTTTCAAACCGAAAACAAGGATGAAGGTTTATCTTTTTACCTACGGGGTTTCCTATCCTTAACTAATATCTATCCTATTTTTGTATTATCTATTATCTATTATTATTATTATTATTATGGTACCAGCAAAAATAAAAGAAATACACAGAGTGTTATAACAGCCCAACCACTTTCTTGAATGGATTCTTTTTTTTTTTTTTGCATACTTCTATTAATGATAAGGTCGGTAAATCCTAGTTACAAATTGGTTTTCTTTATCAAATTTTTGTGTCACCTATTTTAATTCTCGCTTCACCCTATATCAATTAATTACATTGCATCCTCATATAAATTAGTTTAAAATTATTTAATACACAATATTTCACACATTTTTCTCGACATTCCATTTTCATATCATTTGCATTCACATGACACTTTGTTATACATTCCACTCACTCTTTTCTTATTCCATTGTTTCCTTGATTTTTCTTCTCTTCTTTGCCATATGAACTTTGTTCGCATGCCAAAGAGGGGGCGGTGTTTCAACCCCTACCTATGTGGCAAACGTCCATTAGTAGGGGTCTCCACTTTATTCGTTTAATCGACAGGGCTAAAGCCCAATTTGCAATATCATGGATCAATGTACAGACCCATTAACTCATATGTCTAAGGTTGAACCTTAGCCACATGGCTTGCCACTAACGTACATTAATTTATGTCCAGATTCGTTTCTTATCAAAGAGATAATTATCAGTTGAGACTTATATTCAATTACAATTACTTGAGCTACAAGAAGTCTCTACTCTACTTATATAAATACCAAACTATTTTTCATACAGAACTATGTTCTTTAGACTTGATCCCATCGATAATTTGGGTACGTAGGCAACTGAAAGGTACAGTCTCATCATTCTCCCAATCACCATCACTTTTCTAACTACTTTTCTACGTTCTTCATCTCTTTCATCACCACTTAGTGTTTTGATCATATTTGGTCGAAACACTCCCATTATTCTCGAAAAAATTGCTTCAGAAACTCCTTGTTGGATCAAAGCGGCCTCATTCTTCCATAATTCGGTGATCTATATACCTTTGTGCTCTGTGTTAGCATGTTTTGTGAATTGTTTTGGACTAAGAAAGGAAAAGCTGGAAGATTTTAGATTCCTAACAGTGCAACAGAAAGATGAAAAAAATCACCCTTTGTTTCCCACGTGAAAATTTGTTAAGCTGACACCATGTTTTAACCTTCGTCATATATAGTTGTATACAAAAACATGCCAAACAAAAACATTCTAATGCAATGCCATAGGCTTTCTCTTAAACGGATTATTCGTGTTAACCGATATGGTGTTTTGGACAACTTAGTTAGTGTCTTGAACAACTTATATAGTATCTTGAACAACTTTTTTATTTACACTTATTACATGGTCATGGGCAAGACACTAAATAAGCTGTTCAAGACACTATATAACATGTCCGTAAACGGATAATCCGTTTAAGAGAATTCATGTATAAATGTGTTCATAAAACTTATATCATATTGTCACCGACCATCTTTTCCTTGAAACACAACTCATATATCTTTGGCTAACAAAAAATAAAAGTTTTGGCCCAACAACAAAATCTATGCTAGTATGAAGGATTATGAGGAGGTGCATTGCATTTAGCTGATCGAAGTAGTATTCTGGATGCAAGCAACTACAACAAAATCAATTAAATCGATTGTTTCATTAGAACAAGTAAAGATATAGCATTCATCATGCCAAATAGTTGTAGAACCGAACATCTATCTAATAAAAAGGCTTGGTGTGGGGGTCGAGTCCAGATTAAGTACGATGGGACTACCGACTTTCTTATGGGTCTTACTTTCCCATCCATATTTATGATCTCCATTATACAATACAAGGTTTCCGTTCTTTTGCATGACTAATTCAGAATTTGAGACTAGTTTTTTACCAGTCTTTACTGTCTGGCCAGAAAGAATTGTTTCTGTCGGGTGATCAAAACTCTGCCATATAACTAGGGAATCTGAATTGTATACAATAAGTTGTTGTTGTCATGCATTAAAGCGTAAGAAACCTGTTCCAAATAATAGTTAAATAAAGGTTGCGCTTTGAAAGTTGGTATCTGAAGCATGAAAACACCTTCTTGAATTGATTAAGTAATAGGGATGATCCATCGTAAATGGGATCATAGTTGTTGAACGTAGCACTCCATACAAGAGTTCTACCAGAGTCGGTCATCCATATGCCTACTTTATATCGACCAAACTCATGAGACATAAGGTAGAAACTTAACCAAAAGCAAATTTTTTTTTTTTTTTTTATTGGCAAGCCTATTTTAAATGAGATCAGTAACTCTTTAATGCTGGCGGGGTTTGAGCCCCAAACCTCTGATATCATTACCCAAAGGTGAGAGTCAGTAATTAATCTCGTTGGGTGAAGCAGATAGAAATGAACCTAAAGTTATGTTCAAGGGCAAAGTAGAACTTACGGTCGTATTGACTGGAGTAGGTAGAGTAACACCTAAAGATACTAGTGAAAGAAGGCAAAAGAGTAGAATAACAAACATTGTAGGCTTCTTCATGGCGAACAAACGAAACAATAACAACATATGTAGCATCAATTTTTTGTTATTGATATATATAGCAGATATATAGATGGTAGAAAAACGAACTAATCAATCTTAATTACATTTACTCATAGTTTAAGTCTACTACGTATACGATTAAAACACTTTAGTTTGAGTACTATTAGGACTCTATCTTCATTTGTACAAGTACAACTAACCCAGGCTCAAGGAATGTTATACCTAGATCAGCTTCCTTCAAACGATACTCGCTCCACCTTGATCTGGTCTTCCAACTTTTCAAGACACCTAATCCTTCACAAAAGCCATCACAGCCGCCGTCAGAATCTTACTCCACCCATAGATATAGCCACCCTTTATTCATAGCCATCGTACCTCTGGGGCTTCTACTATTGCTTCACATTATACTATTTAGTTTGTAGTGATCCCCTATCCTTCTTGCAGAACCAGCTTAACTGCGTGCTCATTATCGCTGAAAATTGCTCCCAACCCTGCATCACATGGATTCAAATCCCATTTGATGCCTGACCCAAAATAAAGGATTAAGCATAACATCATTTGGCATCGCTATCCTTTCCGAAGTACTTCACCGCACATCAAAATTGCAAAGTTGTCTTTCATTCTTCCTTGTGCAGAATGTGCCAGCATCTTAATTAGTAACGCCAAGTTGAACTCGATCGTGTAGCCTCCTTCTGCTTAAACACTTTCTACTATACATACGGCTTGCAACACTTGACCAAAGTATACAATAGCAACCTTCTTTAGGGAAGGATTACCCAGTAAGAGAAAACTCCTTAGTAGGGCTTCATCCTCCTTGATGATCCTCACAGACCGTTTACAACTTTGCATATTGTGCACTAGGATACTTGCCAACATGGTATTTACTGACACACATCTCAGCTCCCTTGAAAAGAAAACAACCACAATATTTCTTTTGGTTATCTTCTCTTGTAGAGGGAGCATTGTTGCTGGACTTACTCTACCTTGGATTAAAAGCATCCCAAGGTATTCAGTGCACCTATCCCTACCCTCCAATGCCCTATATTTATATATATAAAAAACGAATGCCTGATAAACATTTAACTCCTCTTTTAGATACGCATGAAGGCTATATCGCTATCTTTTTGTCATCTCTCTACACCCGCCATTGCCTTTCTTTAGCTGAATTAGGGTAATTGCATTAATTAATAGCCGAAAAGAAAATGTTACAAGTAAAAGGATTATGACATCAATAGTTGGTATTGTCATAAGCATACCAACTGTCAAAATACATCAAGTGGTAAATCTAGAATACATGACATGTGGATCTTGCTACTCCACCAATGACAAGTGCCATTCGGCAGAAGCACTTTATTTTTAGCACAGGTGTCTGCTTCAAAATTGACCTCTCTCCAGCATTAAGTGATCAAGATCCAGTTAGCTTGGTCTTTTAAAGTTTCCCGCTGAGCTCTTGCTTTCCAATATATGTGATTAGAGTTGAATGCCTTAACTGCTGCACTGGAGTCAGAGACTATCCATAATCATTTCCATCCTAGTTGAATGGCCTTGGCTAAGCTGTGAGCAATGGCCTGGCATTCGGCTACATAGTTTCAACTTCCACTCCAACTTCTACCACCCCAAGAGTAACTCCTTGATTGTCCCTATAAAGCGAGCCCCAACCTGCATCCCCTGGATTACCGCAAGAAGAACCATCTGTATTAATCTTTATGACACCAGGTGGAGGAGCTAGCCAGAAGCATTCATTCATTTTAGGTGTTTTTCTATATTTCATTTGTACGGTCAGCTTGTGTAGAGAAGAAAGATCATGCACCGGGTTATCCATGTACCCCTTGGGCAAGTTGTAGGCTCTATAAATTGCTTTTCTTATCTCAACTCTACACTTCTGTACACAATGTAACCTCTTTTTTACATCAATACAATTTAAGCCTACTTAAAAAAAAAAAAAAAAGCTTGACTGACCTTTATCATAAAACACCAATGGGGACTTTAAGTGGATGACAAAGTGTAATTTAAGCTTATACTAAGTCTCGATCTGGCATGCTAAAACATTACCGTTTCTAGCTAGTGTTTTATGATTGTCGCATTTATTATTCGTTCCTTGTGCTTCAAGTTACTATTTTGGGTATCTTTTAGAAGGGACTTCTCAACGATGGCTTCAACATCTACCACTCAAGCTCGAATTTGTTGTCCTTGGGGGTTCTTAGATGGCTCTAAAATAGTGGAGAAACTGACAATACCAGTTGCAAAACAAACTAAAAGTTTGAATCTAAGAAATGAATATGAAAATAACCTGGGAGCAAAAGAAGCAATGACCACGACAAACACAACACAAGAGCTTCCAGCTCGATTCTATGGTGGTGAAGACTAAATATGGTAGAAATGTGGATACTTTTACTCTCCCAGCACCTGGAAAACAAGGTGAGGTGCCCATGATCTGTTTGATTGATGAGGACATTGAGACAGGCTTGCAATTTTGTAAGTTTTCTCTGGTGGGGAGGCTAGATCTAAATTCTGTAACACTTGATAGAGTTAAGAAAGTTATAGCTGATGCTTGGAACCCTAAAGGGGGTTGGCAAGTAACACCTCTCCGAAGGGGTTACATTATGTTTAGATTTTGCGAAGAAGCAAACTACCAACAGAGTGTAGGGGCAAGGCCCCTTTAGGGGGCAACAAATGGACCCCAAACTTCTCTTTTGAAAAACAATTGCAGTCCCCATGCCATGGTGTGGGTAAGATTCCCAGGCCTCAGCCTTCATTACTGGGAAGTGTTTAACCTTCTTGCTATGGGGACTGCCCTAGGCAAACCACTTCACATGGATGAAACAACAAAAAAATGAAAGCTTTGATACTTTGTGAGTGTGTTGGTTGATATTGATATGTCCCAAAATATACCTGAGGAGATTTAGGTTGAATCGAAGAAACAAAGTGCTGCATTTTGGCAAACGTTGCAACTTGGGAAGACTCCAAACCTTTGCACTCATTGTAAGGTGGACATTCTGCAATTAAGTGCAGAGTGCTCAAATCTAACTGAGCCAAGCAAAATGGCAAAACAGTGGTGGTGTAATCACCTATGGTGGAGCTCAAAGAAGAATATGTGGCGAAAGTTAGTAAAAATACAAAGAAGGAAGCAATAGAACTATAGAAGAAGTGTGTAGTGTCACTCTTTCCTTTCTATTCTCTTTACACTCTCCTTAGTTTGCTCCTCCTCTCTCTAATGGAATTTCTGCCCCTTTTCCTTCCCATCTCTTTCTCTTTATACCCCTTCCACCTTTTGTCTCAGCCGTCCACCTGTCTTCTCATCACTCGGTCTCCCTTCCTTCCGTACACATGCCACGTCTGCGGTTTAGGTATCCGCACAGCACTGTTCTCCTACTCCTTGATTTCCCCTGTTATGTTGCTTCCTAAACAGCTCACCGTTGACCAAGTCTCCTTACTCTTCTTAAGCCCCTACAAATGCCCCTTATTGACTCCACAGTCATCTAATTGACCCGGGGTCGAGAATTCCCACCGCCTCCTTCCTTCTGCATCTAGTTTTCCTCTACATCTGCATGCGCACGTTGTTAAGTGGAATCTTCACACGCATCTTCAGCAACCCTTCGGTTTTTGTGCTTCCACGTGTCGTCTTCATACTGGACCACCTAATGACTCTTCGATTTCCTCACCTTACTAAATTTACCCTTTAGCCCTTCCCCTATTTAAATCCTGCTCCTTCCTCTTTCATTTTGTTTCTCCATTCTCTCTCTGCTTTCCCTTTACCAGACTAGTTCCTCTTCTTCCGTTCACTCTCCGACCGTGTGTTCTCCAGCGCTTTCTCCGGTGACTTTCTTCTTCCTTGGACACTCCCCTCGGGATCATCATCTCCTTCTCTCCTTGGTACTAGTACGTTTTCTCTTCTCCATTTTCTTTTGTTTGGTAACTGTTCTTAAGTTTTCCCCCTCCATTGAGTCTGTTCATCTCCTCTTTCCAATGTCGTACTCAGAATCTGGTGACTCGTCCTCTTCCCAGTCTCATAGGATAGCATTCCCACCTCCATTAGCCCCAGCTGCGACCCTGTCCACCTCTGGGCAACTCATATCCTTATTGTCGCCCCCTTCTCAGTGCCATAGACCTAATTTGGATGCAATTAGGGCTGCCTATGGGTTCCGGCCGGTATACTACTAGAACATGTGCCCTCAGTCACCTACTATCCTCATCTGGATCCCCTCATGCCGGGGTATCTTGTTGTTATCATAGGTCAAATCATTGCCGGTCTACGGCTTCCCCTCACTCTATTAGACATCAAAGTGTGCAACCATTTCAACATCCCTCCTTGCCAAGGCATATGGAACTTTTGGAGAATTATGTATGTCGCTAACTCGTACAATAGGACAGGAGAACCTAAGATTTCCAGCCGTGATATCATCTCTCACTACTATATAAAGATAAGTACTAAAGATGTAAGTGTACAGTATCAGTCCTTTTGTGTACACCATAAGAAGCAATCCTTCGTCCTCCGTATCACCTCCTTAGACAAGGTGTGGTATCATTGTCCACTATACATATCTGGGAACTTTCTATCCACAGACCTTCCTTCCAATTTAACTCTTAATCATCTCGCCTTCCAAACCCACGGTGAGTCTTCTGGTACTTTCCTTCTTTCCTGGTACATGCTCCTTGTTATCAACTGACCCGTGGCTATTTTCCTTTATAGGTTGGCGGCCTGACTCCAAGTCTAGAATCTACTCCGGCCTATCTTGTCCTATTTTTGAAAGACTCTACAGTCTAGGCTCTGCCCAAGCTAATCGCCTGGGTATCCACCCCACCCAAGGTACTCCGCTGCTTCAAGTACCGGTGCTCCATTCCATTGGTAGATATTTTGCCCCTTTATATCATCCTCTACCAGCCAAGGAAAGGAAACCCAGAGCTTTGCCCCCACCCAAGAGAAGATCTCACACTCAGCCCTCCCGCAGTACTCATCCCCGGACCCCATCTCACTCCCCTATCTCCCTTGAACTCCTCAAACCTCATACCTCGTCGGCACCAGAAGACGTCCCTTCCTACCGCTCTATCTCCACCTGGGAAGATCAATATACCTCCCCTTCTACTACCGACAACATGGATGTCAACAAAGTGAAGCTGTTTGATAGCGACACTGATGAAAATGATGAAGTGATGGAGGTGCCCTCCACTGAGGTGCGTGCTCCTGTTGATGGGCCTCCAACCAAAAGGCAGTGGACTTCTGTGTCCGAGGAACTAGTTTCCAAAACATTGGCTGTCCATTCCGAGGTCTCTTCCCCTCGAACACGCCGAGAAGGTAAAGATCCTGTCATACTTGCGGGCCCGGGATCCATGATTGCAACCCTCGAGGAATTATGCCCCACCTTTAAGGTGGCAATTGCAAGGTGAACACCGCGGACTCAGCTTTAGAGAACCTGACTGTGGCCTCTTCTCTATTTTATGGCGGCCATCTGCCCAAAGATCTGGCTTATGCGGAAGGGTGGTCATTCGAACAACACCAGACTTCTCTATACACCAACTGGGAGAAGGTACGCCTCTTTTCCTCTATTTCTTACTTGACCACATTCCATCCTTGATCCATCACCTTCTTTGATCTTAGGTGAGCTTAGACATCTCGTACATGATCCGCGGCCTTTTCGGTGCCAAGGCCAAGGTGGAGTCCTTTGAGAAGGAACTTAATGGCCCTACCGGACTCGGGTTGCCTGTGCCCGACTCCAACAAGAGCTGGAAGCTGCCAACCTGGACAACCTCAAGGCTTAGGATGAAATGAAGTCCGCGGAGGCCTCCCATCAACAGTACATGGATGTGGTCAACGACCGTCTGAGTCATTAGTAGGAAATGCTCCTCCAGCAACATCAAGAGACTCTAGATGCCCTCAATCAGCGGCATCAAGATGCCTTCGTGGATCTTCTGCAGCAGCACCAGGTTGACATGGGAAAGCTCTAGGAACGCTTCAAACTCTTGGCTGACAAGAGGTAGCAAAGAAGATCTAGGAAGAACATGTGCGACTCCTCCAAGCAAGGCGCCTTCTTCCTGAGAAGCTAGCCACCCTTGCACCTGCAGCTCTTGATGCCGTGGTGGAAGATGTCGCGTACAAGGAGATGGCAGAGGAGCCCACCATGGGAGAGGAGTCAGCAGACAAGGATGTGGCAGATGAGCCTGCCGCGGGAGATGTTGTTGAGCCTACTTCCGAGATAGTCTAGGATTCACCACTCCTCTTGACTCCAAGCCTTGTACTTTTTTGTGGCTCCCTTCAGCTTTTCTCTATTGTTATTGTACTTTTGTGTGTAAACTTATGATCTCGTTGTTGTCTCGGCTTTTGTCTTATGTATACTTTATTTAATGTGTTTGTATTTGCCCTTTTGTTCCTTCATCATTTGAACTTCGCTAGCTCTTGAAATTATAAATTGCCTTAGTATAGTGATTTTTTATACCACTATTCATTCTCCTCAACCCACCTGGTTGTGTAAGCTTGGACACGTTCTGGCGAGGGTTAATATCCCTAATTAACAACTTGGCACACACATTCTCATTGCATTCATACGGTATTGTATCATGTTTTTCTTACCTCATTAATGTTCCCTTTCTAAGGTGTCCCCCTTGGCCCTAAGTTCATGAGGACTTTCTACGCATCCCAACTCTCTTTGATTAACTGTGTCACCTGCTGGGGACAACTCCCTTTGCCCCTACGTGTGATTTAGGCCTCTCTTCCATGAAGGGCTCATCCCATTCTGCAGTCTTGCTTAGGCCATGAAGCATGTTGGGGCAACTCATTTTGTCCCAGGCTCGATTTGGACCTTGCGTTAGTGAAGGGCTCGTCCCCTCTGCTGTCTCTCTCTTTGATTGGATGTGCAGCCTGCTGGGGACAACTCTCTTTGTCCCCATATGTGATTTGGACATCTCGTCCGTGAATGGCTTATCCCACTCCGCGGGCTCTCTTAGGCCATGAAGCCTGTAGGGGCAACTCATCTTGCCCCAAGTTTGATTCGAACCTCTTGTCCGCGAAGGGCTCATCCCCCCTACTGTCTTAAGTTTGATTTGGAAATCTTTCATTACAGGCTGGTGATATTCTCTTCTCAAAAGTGTCGTTGTATTATATATTTACAAACAGCTCCAGTCTCTTGCTCTGTATCTCCATTACATTCAAGTGTAAAAAAATTTCAACATTCTCATATTCCATAGTTTCTCTATTAATTCGGCTCATCCCATTCTGCAGTCTTGCTTAGGCCATGAAGCCTGTTGGGGCAACTCATTTTGTCCCAGGCTCGATTTGGACATTGCGTCAGTGAAGGGCTCGTCCCCTCCGCTGTCTCTCTCTTTGATTGGCTGTGCAGCCTGCTGGGGACAACTCTCTTTGCCCCCATATGTGATTTGGACATCTTGTCCGCGAATGGCCCATCCCACTCCGCGGGCTCTCTTAGGTCATGAAGCTTGTAGGGGCAACTCATCTTGCCCCAAGTTTGATTCGGACCTCTTGTCCGCGAAGGGCTCATCCCCTCTACTATCTTAAGTTTGATTTGGAAATCTTTCATTACAGGCCGGTGATATTCTCTTCTCAAAAGTGTCGTTGTATTATATATTTACAAACAGCTCCAGTCTCTTGCTTTGGATCTCCATTACATTCAAGTGTAAAAAAAATTCAACATTCTCACATTCCACAGTTTCTCTATTAATTCCCCCACTGTTTGTAGCTTGTAGGTTCCAAACCCCTCAAATGTCTACCATGGTGTAGGGCCCCTCCTAATTTGGGCCCAGTTTTCTGTCGTTCCCCCTTTTAGTACTAAGGGTCACTCAGCAGAGAACATAATCTCCTATTTGGAACTTCCGTGGCTTGACTCTCTTGTTATACTGTCTCTGCAGGCGTCTGTGGTACTCCTCCAACCTGATATAGGCAGAGTCCCTTCTTTCTTCCGCCAAATTCAAATCCCCTGCCAGTATGCCCCAGTTCAAACCTTCCTCCACAGCCTTTGTTCGTGTTGTAGATGCCACCATCTCGGACGGGATCACGGCCTCAACGCCGTAACCTAGGGAGAAAGGAGTCTCTCTGGTGGTCATCCGGGGTGTGGTTCGGTAAGCCCAGAGGACGTGATTCAATTCATCGGCCTACGCCCTCTTCTTATCTTCCAACTTCCTCTTGAGGTTGGTCATTATGGTCTTATTAAAAAATTTAGACTATCCATTGCCCTCGGGATTGTATGGGGCCGAGAATCCCTGTTTCACCTTGTACGCTTGCAAGAAATTCTGCACCTTTGCTCCTGTGAATTGAGTCCCATTGTCCACGATGATGGCATATGACAGTCCAAACCTACATATGATATGTTCCCATAAGAACTTAATCACCTGTGCCTCCTTCACCTGCTGCAAGGGCACAATCTCTATCCACTTGGTGAAATAATCGGTAGCCACTAGCTTGAATCTCCTCTTGCCACTGGCCATAGGCAGTGGACCTACTATATCCATTGCCCACTAGCTGAGAGAATTTCTGACACTTGCCACATTTCTTAGAAAACTCTACCACGTCTCTTTTCATATGGGGCCAAAAGTAACCCTGTGTTAACAACCGGTGTGCTGTGGTTCTTCCCACTGAATGGCTCCTACAATATCCCCCATGCAGTTTTGCTGGCACCTCTATTGCCAACCTCGGCCCGAGACATTTCAACAATGGCCCATTGAAGTTCTTTCGATACAACTCTCCCCCTAGCAGAATGTATCTCAAAGAAGTCTGTTCTAAGCTTCTTCTCTCTTTCTTATCATCCACCTCTCTCCCAGACAAAGAGCCTTTGATAGGATCCATCCAACCCCTTCTTCTTCCGCGGTTTGGCATACCTCTGTCGCCTCCTCAATGCTCGGTTTCTCCAACCTCCATACTTTTATCGTTCTTTCCTCAAATCCAGGTATTGCCACGGCTACATAGGCCAGGGCGCCAACATGTCTATTTTCACCGCGACCCAAGTGTACGAACTTGATCTTAGTAAACTTAACACCTCCAAATACCTTTCCATTCGCTCATTCTGACAACAAAGGAGCCTTGCCCAAATAACTCTTTAACTCCTGAAATGCCTTCTCGCATTCTGACGTCCACAAGAAATCTGGTGTACTTCTTAGCAATTTATACAATAACATACACTTGTCTGATGACTTCCCAATGCATATGTTTAAGGCCGCGACCCTTCCCGCCAGTCACTGTACTTTCTTAACACTCTGCGGTGAAGGCATCTCTACCAAGGATCTTATTTGTTCGAGGTAGCCTCTATTCCCCGGTGAGTAACAATGTAACCCAGAAACTTCCCCGTGGTCACTCCAAACATACACTTCTTTGGATTGAGCTTCAAAGTATGTGTTCGTAGTATGTTGAACGTCTCCCTTAGACCCTCTAAGTGCTCCTCCTCTGACATACTCTTTTCCACCATGTCATCTATGTATATTTCAATTCCCTTTCGGATCTTGCTTTCAAACATTTTCTCTCCCAGCCGCTGGAAGATAGCCCTGGTATTCTTCAAACCAAATGGTATCCTTGTATAACAATATGTACCGCCTTCCACCACGAAGGCCATCTTCTCCTAATCTAGTCCATACATAGATGCATCCATGAACGAAAATACTTTGAATCCCACAGTTCTATCCACCAATTCATCTACTCGCGGCATGGGGTAGCTGTCTTTAGGACATTCTAAGTTCACATCTGTAAAATTGACACACATATGGACCTTGCCATTCTTTTTCGGTACCGCAATGAAGTTAGACAACCAATCTGTGAATTCCACTTCTCGTATTATTCCAGCCCCCTTTAACTTCGCGACCTCCTCGTGAATCCCCTCAACATACTTCGGCCTATGCTTCGCATCTTTTGTCTCATAGGCTTAACATCTTCCTTCATGTGCAAACGGTGACATGCGAAGCCTGGGTCTAATCCAGTGATATCCTCAATTACCCAGGCAAAGACATCTTTATTTTCTCACAAGAACTGTACCATCTTACTCTTCCACTCATTAGACAAACTGGACCCTACTGACTTAAACTTCTCTTCCTCTCCCATCCCCAAATTTACTATTTCGACCTCGTCAAGGGTCTTTGGTCCCATCAACGACCCTGCCTCCTCCTCCATAGAGGCACACTGTAATTGCTATGCTTGCCTCTTCCTAGAGTTTGACGACTCCCCTTCTGCTCTTCGGGTCAAACTATTCACCGTACCCTGATGACTATTCTTAGCTGCCACGTGATCTTCGTGGACTTCATACAACCCGGTTATGGTGGGGAATAGAATCACCTGGTATGTAGTAGGTTGATGGTACCGCCTTCATCTCGTGGATCCATTGTCTCGCTAGAATCGCGTTGTATTGTGAGTTAGAATCTACCACCATAAATCTGGTGAATACCGTCACTAGACCCATTGTAACGGGTAATAAGAGTTCTCCCATGGGCTCCGTCATACTTCCATTGAATCTGTATATGCCACCGTATCTGCACCTTTATAAACAATCATCGTTGGGTACCATTAAAACACCACTCACTACTAAGCACGATGCCAAAAATTATGGCATGCCAGCGCCGCCCAAAATTATGGCGTGCCTGCTTTGCCCAAAATTATGGCATGCCTGCCCTGCCCAAAATTATGGCACCACAAGCTAGATATAGCAGGTTCAGATTTAGAAAACATATTGGTTAAGATATGCGTCTATATTAAGACTTTACATAATTACAAAAGATTTTCTAGCAATTAAGGAAAGGATATTTCTCATTATTATCCTATAAATACCCCTTTCCTTCGAAACAAAGAACTACGTTCATTTGAGAGACTTTATTCCAAAGAATGATTCAGATACGTAGGCAGCCATTAAAGGTACAGTCTCAACAATTCTACAACAATCTCCCTAACAAGATCATTAATGTGTTCGGGTGAGTTTTTACCCAAACATAATTGGCGCCGTCTGCGGTTCTTATCAACTGGCCCTCTTCCTCGGTTTTTCTTCAAGCTCCATTAATGGCGACAACTACAAGATCTTAAGTAAACAACCGGGCAAGAACACAATAGTCCGATGGAAACAACTTAGCAAATCTTGAAGATCCAGTCAATCAAGTTCCACCATACCAAAAGGCATCACCTTTGTAGCTTCAAATACCACGAAAGCCCAGATCTAAACTTCCACGGTCTCACTAGCCAATATCTTCAACTCTCCTCATAATGGTACAATTTTGCAAGATGTAGATCTAAAAAAAATATGAAGACAGATGATAAAAGCCTGACCCTAGAAGTGCTGCGTCAAAAGCTCAGAAACACAAAGAAACTTAACGACAACTTGTAGAAGCAACTAAACAAAGTAAGACGAAAATGTCAACTATCAACAATGGTGAAAACACAAGAGAATTTCCACAAGTGCTCCAAGTCGTTATCAAATCTCACACCCTTACTGAGAAGAACACCGAAGTCACCCATGGCGAAAAGCCGAATGAAGAAGTTCAACAAGCATATATTCAAGTTTCAACTAGAAACTGCATCGCACAAACATAAGTGGTTTCATATGCCATAGTTCCTATAAAAGTGCTCTCTCCCAACAGATCTACAACTTTCAAGTTCAATCAATGGTTGTTACTCGATCTCATACAAACAGGCAAACAAGAGATCA
The DNA here is from genome assembly GCF_015680905.1 of Coptis chinensis. Taxonomy (NCBI): domain Eukaryota; kingdom Viridiplantae; phylum Streptophyta; class Magnoliopsida; order Ranunculales; family Ranunculaceae; genus Coptis; species Coptis chinensis. The sequence continues at coordinate 48,271,610 of NC_141456.1, forward strand.
TAAGTCTAACACAACAACTCGCTGGATCAAGAGACGATAAGTTAAATGACACAACTTTTACATCCTCCAACGTCTTAACAATGCAGATCTAGACTTTTACAGTCTCAAATTCCATTTCTTTTGTTTTTTGTTTTGTTTTGTTTTTTGGTTTTTTATCGCGGGGCTTTAGGGATGGAATAATGCTTACTCAAGCTAATTACTATCCATGTCAATCCAGATCCAAAAGTTTATAGTCTTAAAGCAACTCGTGGAGGAAGAAGTTAACTACCTAACAAGGAGGCGCTATGACAAACAAACGTTTTTCATAAGCAACAGTAAAAACTAACGACGAAGAATATGGACAACACAGAGAGCATTTAGATTGTATGCACACCATAATGTCTAGACTACCTATTGCATAGGAATAACGACGTATAATGGAGGAAGATGACACGTGGATGGAATGCAACAAACCGATACAGAATATGTAAAGAAAGACAGCCCAGAATATGACCACACCGAATAAACTACTCCCCAATTCGACAACATAGCCCATATTATCAGCACAGGTCCTGCAGTCCAAGGAACCAGCGAAATCTAGAAGGAATTAAAGCAACAAATGGGGGCAACCACACCATGAGATGCAGCATAGCGAAGTTACCCCTAAAGTCAAAAATCAAGAAGTCGCAGGAGCACCATTCACGAAACAACAAATCAAAGACATTATCAAGAAAACAATGAGCAATGCGAGTGTGGTTGAAACACGATGGAAAGACCTTGCAGTAAACGAAGATGTCGTTGGGTGATTTTCTCTGAAGATACAAAATGCAGAACATCAAGAAAGATTCAAACCAGATATTCAAGAAATACCTGGTCTCACCACCAATCTTGGCCAGCCCAGCTACAAGGCAACCTGTTGGAGCTTACTTCGTCGCTACAGATACTGCAGTAAGTGTAGTACTGTTCATCAATAGAGAAGACGGTCATCCGATCTTCTACATTAGTAAGACACTAACGGGGGCGGAAACCAGATATTTGAGAATTGAAAAAAAATCGCTTTAGCATTGGTTCATGCTGCCAGGCGCCTTAAGCCGTACTTCCATGGAAGACTGGTTAAAGTATATATGGAGTATCCTCTTCGCAAAAAAATTCGAATTGCTCAGGAATCAATCAAACTCGCGGAATAGGATATCTACTTGCGTGCTTATAACATTACCTTTGAACCTCGCATTTCAAAAAAGGGTAATACACTTGCATCCCTAATGACAGATTTCCCTATCAACAATTTTGTCCCCAAAATCAACCAAGATGAAGGTATCCCTAGTGAATCAGCCATAGTTGGGGGTGAGAAAGCCCCGCCAAAGCATACTGAATATTCATCTGATAAATGGATTGTTTACACAGATGACTCACATAACAAATCTGGCTCTGGATTAGGATGTGCTTTTTATCAAGCCAGATAAATCGACTATTGATAGCTCAGTTCGTTCTAGGTTCAAGGCCTCTGACAATGTAGCAGAATATGAAGCTGTCTTTTATGCCATGCACACAGCTTTGGACTTAGTGGATTCAGTAAAGAAAGTCATCTGTGTTTGGGCAAGTTCCAACAAATGAATTGCATCCAATTTTCTCACCTTGGCCGTTCGCAAAACATCATTGGGCCTTTCCCTAGAGCTTCGGGGAATGTCCGTTTTTTGCTGGTTGCTACTGATTACTTTACCAAGTGGGCAGAGGTACAACCCTTAGTGCACATACAAGCTTCCGACGTGAAGCGATTCCTATAGAAGGATATAGTGTGACATTTTGGTGTCCCTGCCGAGTTAATATCAGACAATGGAAAGCAGTTTGATGCAGAAGAAATACACAAGTTCTGTGCTAGTCTCCATATTCAACACAATTTTTCAACACCCTATCACCCTCAAGCGAACGGGGAAGCCGAAGCGACAAACAAGTCAATCTTAGCAATCCTCAAACATCGACTCGAGCAAGCTAAAGGAAAGTAAACAAGAGAGCTACCAGCCATTCTATGGGCATATAGAACCACTCCAAAGTGCTAAATAAGATTGTCACCATTTAACCTGACTTTTGGAGCAGAAGCCGTATTACCTACCGAAGTTTTTGCTGGGACAACCCGCACTGCTGCCTTAGATGATAGTCTTAATGGCGAATTACTAGCTCATTCGTAAGCCAATGTAGATGAAATACGTTAAGAAAGTATTGCTCATCTACTCTATTACCAGGCAACAATGAAGAAGCAATATGACAAAAAGCTTCGCTTGAAAGCTTTTCATCCGGGCGACTGGATCTTATATAGAAAATCCAAGATCATTGATGTAGGGAAACTAACTAGGCAAATATTGGGAAGGACCTCAGCATAGGCAAAAAAGTCGTGGAGTTTGCGTTTTCAACACCTCTCTCCATGCACCAAAAAGTCACTGAGTTTGCGTTCGTAATACCTTACTCCGCGCATCACCGAGTCATGGAATATGCGTTTTCAACACCTCTCTCCATGTACCAAAAAGTCATGGAGTTTGCGTTTTCAACACCTCTCTCCATGTAGCAAAAAGTCGTGGAGTTTGCATTTTCAACACCTCTCTCCATGCACCACAAAGTCACGGAGTTTGCGTTTGCAATACCTTACTCCGCTCATTACCAAGTCATGGAGTTTGCGTTTGCAACACTTCCCTCCATGCACCAAAAAGTCGTGGAGTTTGCGTTTTCAACACCTCTCTCCATGTACCAAAAAGTCATGGAGTTTGCATTTTCAACACCTCCCTCCATGCATTAAAAAGTCATGGAGTTTGTGTTTTCAACACCTCTCTCCATGCATCAAAAAGTCACGGAGTTTGCGTTTGCAACACCTTACTCCGTGCATCACTAAGTCATGGAGTTTGCGTTTACAACACCTCTCTCCATGCACAAAAAAATTCATGGAGTTTGAGTTTGTAACACCTCTTCATTCACCACCAAGGCATAAGGTCCTCGCCTACTCCATCTTCAAGTCCAAGGTCTTCTATTGTGTCTTCCAAGGCACTTGGAAGCAATATCCCGCAAATCTCTTTCTTCGGGCAGAAGTTGTACAACGAAGTATAATGTCGTGAACATCAAGAATCTCTTTGCGTTCACAACACCTTACTCTACTCATCAAAAATCATTGGTGAACATTTGCAACCCCTTACCCTATGCATCAAAAGTCAAGAAGTTTTTGTAGTAGTATAATGTAGGAAAGATGACTGGGTCAGCGGTGCAGGGGATAGGATGCAGAATACTAAAGAAAAAAGGGGTGAGTACGGGATCATAACCGTGGAACCCTAGACCGCAGACGTGTCATTGGTACGGATGGGTGGCGGACCGTAAGATGTAAAGATAGATGGACGACCCAAGAAGAAAGGGAGCGATATAAAAGGAACAGTGTGGGAAGAAAGAAAAGGGGGAGAAAGAAAATAAAAAGAGGAGGCAGAGAGAAAGAGAAAAAAAAAGAGGTAGTTGCATCGTGTTCATACATTTGGCGCCGTCTGTGGGGAAGACAAAAACAAGAGAGAAATGGCACCGAATAAGAGAGGAGGTAAACCTAAAAAGGTGGCAGTGGAGAATGCAACACCGGATCTAGCACTGGATGGTGTGATCGACCGAGAAGGAGACCGAAGAGAGGAATGGGAAATAGAAGAGACGAGGCAGATGAGAGAGGAGATCACGAAGCTGAGGGAAGAGAATAAAGAATTGAGAAGGGAGAGAGACAAGACGGAGGGTGAGACCGAGGAAGAAGGGAATGAGAGATCTGAAGGGGAGAGAGCTGAGGAAGAGATGGTGGGACCAGATCTGGTGGAGAATCTGGTAGCAATGTTGACTATGGAGCAAGTCCAGGAGATGATAGACAACAATAGGGAAGCGAATCGACAACAAGAGAAGAATCAAGGAGGAGCGGCTAGTCAGGTGGTGGCGGGGTTGAACCGTAACCCGTTGGCAGATAAAATATGGGCATCGAAGGTTCCAAAGCAGTTCGTTCAACCTAGATTCGAAAGGTATGAGGGCAAGGGAGATCTGGCGGATCACACCCATCATTTTCGGCAGCAGATCCCTTTATGGCAGGAGGCGCGGTATGATGGCCTGCGGTGCATGATGTTCCCGGCAAGTTTGAAGGGAGGGGCTTCAGATTGGTATTACAGGTTACCCGTGGGGAGCATAACCAATTTCCAGGAGTTGGAGCAAGCATTCATAGATCACTTCATACACCAGAAGAGACGAGTGGTAGATATAGCGGCGTTATTCAATGTGAGACAACGGTCCTCGGAGTCAGTTAGAGAGTTTTTATGTCGATTCAAGGCGGAGACATTGAAAGTTGAAAATCTAGATGAACGTACTGCGGTGATAGCATTTGAGAGAGGGTTGCGACCGGGAACGGGGGTACATCAATCGATGGCGAAGAATAAGATCGCGACCTTACATGAACTTTATCCGAGGGTGGAGAAATACATAAGGTATGAAGATACTATGCAGAAAGATTCTAAAAAGTCAGGAAAAGCAGTGTTGTCATTGGAGAAGGGAAGAGAGCCTAGGAGGACGGAGACTGCCGGGAAGGAAGGCGGTGGATACCGTGGAGACCGCACACGGGTAGCAGGGACACGGGAGGGTGCCCAAAGAGAGTATCGGGAGAGAAAACCATACAGAGAGACGGAGCAGACACCGCTGAGCGAGATCTTACCCTTAATCAAGAATCTACCGGGGTACGAGGGACCGCGGAGTACACCAATAGAGATACCGGATAAACCATTTTGCGATTATCATCAGATGCGGAATCACGAGACTAATGACTGCTATGCCTTGAAATGGTTGGTTCTGAGGATGGTGGAGAGAGGAGTGATGAGAGAGTTTGTGAGAGGAGAGCAGAAAGAGGGACATATGCCGCTGCCGGGAAGAATATTGGGAACTATCAATATGATTTACAGCAGTGAAGTCCTGAGTCACAATGCTCATAGAGACAAGGTAAGACAGACGGCGAGCATCCAACAAATCAGTGAGAGGGTGGATAGGTCACGGCAGATTTTGGGAGCGACATCCGAGAAGGACTGGATAGTGTTCAGCAGCGCAGATCTCCGGGCAGTGGACTCACCGCATGAAGATGCCCTGGTAATTACAGTAGCTATGGGGAACTACATGGTAAAGAGGGTGCTGATTGATTGTGAAAGTGCAATGGATCTTCTATTCAGAGGGGCGTTGGAAGAAATGGGAGTAGATCCTAAGCAACTACGGCCCTCACGGACCAATCTATAAGGATTCAATGGAAGCATGATTGAACCCATGGGAGAACTTTTGTTGCCAGTGACCATGGGTCCGGTGACCGTCTTCACATGATTCATGGTGATAGATTCGGTTTCGCAGTACAATGCGATTTTAGGGAGATGATGGATCCATGAGATGAAGGCGGTACCCTCTACTTACTATCAAGTGATACGATTTCTAACACCTACCGGCGTGTATGAGGTCTACGGTGACCAAGTGACAACCAAGAATAGTCACTGGGGCACCGTGAAGAGATTGATCCGAGGATCGGAGGGAGAAGCTTCAGATCCCAGAAAAAGGCGAGCATAGCAATTACAGTGCACCTCGGTGGAGGGGAAGTCAGAGCCATCAGAGGGACCGAAGACGATTGACGAAATCAAAATGGTAAATATTGGACAAGGAGAAGAGGAGAAGTTCACGGCGATAGGGTCCAATTTGCCAGAAGAATGGAAAGATAAGTTGATACAATTCTTATTCGAGAATAAAGATGTTTTCGCTTGGACAATAGAGGATGTCACCGGGTTAGATCCGGAGTTTGCGTGTCATCGGTTACACATGAAGGAAAATGCCAAACCCGTGAGGCAGTAGTTGTGCGGCATCAGGCCTAAATATGCGGAGGGAATTCGCAAGGAAGTGGCGAGGCTGAAAAGAGCTGGGATAATCCGAGAAGTGGAGTTCACAGACTGATTGTCTAACATAGTCGCGGTACCAAAAAAGAATGGCAAGGTCCGCATGTGTGTCGATTTCACGGATGTGAATCTGGAATGTCCGAAAGATAGTTACCCGATGCTGCGAGTAGACGAGCTGGTGGATAGGACGGCAGGATTCAAAGTATTTTCCTTTATGGATGCATCAATGAGATACAACCAGGTAGCAATGTATAGGCAGGATCAGGAGAAGACGGCTTTTGTGGTGGAAGGGGGTACATATTGCTATACGAGGATGTCGTTTGGGTTGAAGAATGCGGGAGCTACCTTCCAGCGGTTAGGGGAGAAAATGTTCGAAAGCAAGATCCGAAAGGGAATGGAGATTTACAAAGATGACATGGTAGAGAAGAGTATGTCAGAGGAGGAACATATAGAAGGTTTGAGAGAGACGTTTGGAATATTTAGAAGATACAACTTAAAGCTGAACCCGGAGAAGTGCACATTTAGGGTGACAACAGGAAAATTCCTGGGGTATATCGTCACCCAGCGGGGAATCGAAGCTAATCCCAAGCATATAAGATCTTTGTTAGAGATGACGTCACCACGGAACGTCAAGGAAGTACAGCGGCTAGCGGAAGGGTCACAGCTTTGAATAGATTCATCTCCAAGTCATCCGATAAGTGTCGTCCGTTGTATAGATTGCTAAGAAATACACTTGACTTTGTATAGACCACAGAGTGCGAGGAGGCATTCCAGGAGTTGAAATTATATCTGGGCAAGGCGCCTCTGTTGTCGCGGCCAGAGCAAGGGGAGAAGTTGTATCTGTATCTGAGGGCCACGGAGTATGCAGTTAGTTCGGTACTAGTCTGCCTGGCGGACAAGGTGGAGAAGCCAGTATATTTTCAGAGTAAGACTTTGTTAGATGCAGAAACCCGATACAGTAGGATCGAGAGGTATGCCTTGGCATTAATTTTCTCAACCTTGAAGCTGAGACCCTACTTTGAGGCACATGTAGTGACGGTGGTGACGAATCTGCCCCTAAAACAGGCTTTGAGGATAGAAAAATCCAGCCGAATGTTGAAATGGGCGGTGATGTTGAGTTCATATGAAATACAGTATCAGGTAAGGACCGCGGAAAAGGCGCAGGCGGTAGCGAAATTTCTGGCAGAGTTTCCTGCGGAGGATCCCAATTGGGGAGAGGAGATGGTCATGGAACCAGAGAGGGAGGCAGAACCAGACCTGTTAGACCCCTGGGATAAGAGGAACGGATAGAGAGTGTTCACTAATGGGTCAGCTACGAACGGATGCAGCGGCATAGGGGTTGTGCTAGTTACACCCGATAATGACAGAATAGAGCAAACTATGAAGTTGGGGTTCGTGGCATCCAGTAACGAAGCGGAGTATGAGGCAGTAATAGCAGGATTGAGAATGGCTGAGGACTTGGGTGTGAGAGAGCTAACGGTGTACTCTGATTCAAATTTAGTCGTGTGCCAGGCGAACGGAGGGTTCGCCGCACGATGTCCCCGGATGGCCAGATATTTGGAGGTGTTGCATAAACGGTCTGCCTATTTCACGAACCTAAGGTTCATTCATTTGGGCCGAGGTGAGAATAGGCATGCCGACGCCTTGGCTTATGTTGCCGCCGCAATTCCAGGGTCAGAAGAAAAGACGATTCAGGTGAGAAGGTTGGAAAGACCAAGCACGGAGGGCACGATAAAAACATGTCAGGTCACTGAGGAAGAAGGAAGTTGGATGGATCCAATCACCCACTTTTTGGCAGGAAAAGAGTTGGCCGACAAAAAGGATAAGAGAAGGTGGCAGCAGACGTCCCAGAGATATGTTTTACTCGAGGGGGAATTGTATCGGAAAAACTTCAATGGGTCGTTGTTGAAATGTTTGAATCCACGGCTAGCAACAGAGGTGTTGGCCGAATTACACGAAGGAGATTGCGGGAGCCATTCTGCAGGAAGAACTATAGCTCATCGGTTGCTGACACAAGGGTATTTCTGGCCTCACATGAAGAGGGATGCAGTGGAATTTGCTAAAAGATGCGACAAATGTCAGAGATTCGCTCAATTAATATTTGCCCCGGCGGAACCTTTACACAACGTCTTCACTCCTTAGCCTTTTGCTATGTGGGAAATGGATATAGTGGGACCACTGCCCATGGCAAGCGGGAAGCGAAGATTCATGCTTGCAGCCACCGATTATTTCATGAAATGGATTGAGGCTGTACCCTTGCAACAGGTGAAGGAGACATAAGTGATCAAGTTCTTGTGGGAGAACGCCATCTGCCGGTTTGGATTACCATATGCCATCATAGCGGACAACGAGACTCAGTTCACCGGAGCAAAAGTGGTTGGCTTCTTGCAAGCGTACAGGGTGAAATAGAGTTTCTCGGCACCTTACAACCCAGAGGGTAACGGACAGGCGGAGTCATCCAATAAGACTCTTATGAACAATTTGAAGAAGAAGTTAGAAGATAAAAAGGGGGCTTGGGCAGATGAGTTGAATCATGTACTATGGGCCTACCGGACTACACCTCGATCCTCCACTCAGGAAACTCCGTACTCCATGGCTTACGGCGTGGAGGCCGTGATACCTTCAGAGATGGTTGCAGCAACAACGCGGACAAAGGCAGTGGAGGATGGTTCAAATTGGAGGATATTAGCAGCGGATATGAATCTGGCGGAAGAAAAAAGGGATACGACCCGCATCAAGTTGGAAGAATACCACAAGGTTACAGAGACAGTATAACAAGAGGGTCAAGCCACGACATTTTCTGATAGGCGAGTAGGTCCTCTGCCAAGTGACTCCTAGCACAAAGAGAGAGAATGAGGGGAAACTAGGGCCGAACTGGGAAGGGCCATATACCGTGGTGGATGTAGGAGGAGCGGGAACCTACAAATTGCGGACCAAGGAGGGCAAGTTGGTAGAGAAACCATGGAATGTTAGAATGCTCAAAAAATTTCACACTTGAATGTAACGAAAAACCAGAGCAAAGATATGTAGCTGTGTGTAAATATATAATACAACGGCACTTTTGAGATGAAATTGTTAGCGGTAACAGTAGAAGACTTCTAGAATGAATAAGGGATAAGACGTGGAAACTGTGTGAGAAAGAGAGTGGAGGGGTTGAGCCCTTCACTGAGACGAGTTCAGAATTATAAAGGGTGCAAAGCAAAGGGCCCCAAGTGGCTTCCCGTGTCTATAACACCATGGAACGGTACCAGTCACACATGGGGCATTGAGCCCCAAAATAGGGAGTGACAGCGTGGGGGACGAGCCTTTCGCTGACCTACTCACATTGTTGAGCAGAGGATAAGAGGAGTTGTCTTTATCTACGGAGTGGGATGAGCCCTTCGCGGACGAGAGCATTGAACTACACGTGGGGCATTGAACCCAGTAGTAACAAAAGTCAACGGAGGGGATGAGCCCTTCGCCGATGCAAGGCCAGAGCGGGGCCGGTGTTGAGGGGAGACATCCTAAATGGATTAGGTGGGCATGGACTAGGGTTATAGGTACACGTAGAGCATGGAAACAAACCACTACCTGTTAAGTGTCCGAGCGGAAGGGGGACGGCCGAGAAAGAATACAAACTATCTAAGTCAATGCAGCAAGATCGCAGGAGAGATATATAGACATGGGGAGATGGGGTATGTATGTACAGTACAAATAAAGCAAACATTGGAATTCATAGCTAAAAAGACAACACATATGAAAGGAGAACAAGCGTGCTTTGAAGCAAAACAAACACCAAGTGTTTACAAAACAAAAAAAAGGATAAACTTGGTAAGAGTTCAGTAGTTCAGATGCGGCATGATGCATAAAAGAAGAGCTAAAGTTGCTCGGTTGTGGGGTCGTTATGAGTCTGGATGTCAGAGTCTCCATCCATGGCCGTAGTTGCGGAGTCATTGGTAGCTGCTACTAGAGTGGACGGGTCCTTTTGACTGGGGGGAGCAGGGATGACATCGGTGGGTCGTCCGCTTTCCTGTGCGGCATCAGTTCTATCAAGCTCAAGGGTGTTGGACCTTTCAGGGAGGAGCCTCCCTTCCCGAGTGAGTCGCGCGTGCTCTTCTTGAATTTTTCATGCTACTCGCTTGTCGGCCAACTGTTTAAAGTGTTCGCGCAAGGCTACCATGTCAGCTTGGTGCTATTGCTGCATGGCCGTGGAGTCAGCCTGGTATGTTTGATTAAGGGTATCCACGGATTCTTGTTGTTGGCGAGTAAGAGCGTCCAAGTCACACTGGTGTTGCCGAAGAAGTTCTTCCCTTTGTCGTTCGAGGTGCTCAATGGCTTTGTCCATGTCACGCTAGTGAGTTGACTCCGCGAACCTCAACTCATCTTGGGCCCGAATCTTCGCAAGGTTGGCGGCTTCCAGATCGGATTGAAGCCCGGCACAGGCGCTTCTTAAGCCTTTAGGCCCGCAAAGTTCCTTTTCGAGGGATACTACTTTGTTCTTGGCATTTAAGAGTCCGCGAATCATATAAGAGATGTCCAAGCTTACCTAGAATCAAGAGTCGAGAGGTAAAAAAAAAATGTACCCTTTCCCAATTGGTGTACAGGGAAGAACGATGTTGATCGAAGGAACCCCTATCAGAGTACATTATATCTTTCGGAAGGTAAGCATTGTAAAAAAGAGATGAGGCAACGGCCGCATTGTGTAGGGCAGAGTCGGCGGTGGTCATCCTGCGATCGCGTACCTTGAACACGGGACGGAATTCTTCCACAGGGGACACATCGGAAGCGGGAGTCATGGATGGACAAGGTTCTTTGCCAGGGCGGTAAGTGTGCAAGGGAGGGACTGCGGATTGAAGGGGTTGGGAAGTGACGGGCTCAGGATCTTCTGAGACAGAATTCTGCTCGGTGACTTGGTCGTTCTTTGCAGAGGTAGAAGTCCGCGGCCTCTTGGCGGGTGGAGCGTTGGCTGGTACATCGGTTTCAGGGATAGAAATCTCCACGACATCATCATCTCCATCGGAGTCACTGTTAAACAACTTCTGTTTGCAAATATCTATACCTTCAGAGGGGGAAAGGGGATAAGTGTACTGATCGTCCCAAGTGGATATGGAGCGGAAAGAGGGAATATCTTCGGGAGCAGTGCAAGGGCGGGGTTCACGAGATTTGCGCGACCAAGAGGAGTGGGGGGAATGACGGCGGCGGGAGCCTGGGTTTTGAGTTCTTTTTCTGGGTGGGGGTGAGGCTCACGGTTTCCTTTCCTTAGGAGGAGGGGGATGATAAAATGGAGTAGAGAAGCGGAAAGTTTGTAAAGTAGGGACTTGCAATAGAGGAGTAGCGGTGGTAGGATTGATACCTAGGAGTTCCGCTTGACCCGCACCAAGATCGCGAAGATGCTGGAAGACGGGACAGGAGATGCCGGAGTAGATTCGAGATTTGGAATCCTGTCGCCAACCTGAAAGAGGGGAAAAGGTTGCAGTTAGTGTGCAACAATACAAATGGACGAAGAGATAAGAATAGTAAAGATACTCACCACGGGCTATGAAGGCGAGGTGGTTAAGTGTCAGTTCTGGAGGCAGGTCCGCGGATAGAAACTACCCCAACACGTATAAAGGGTAGTGATGCCACACCTTATTGGAGGTAGTGACGCAGAGCAAGAGGGGGCACTTCTGAGGGCACACACAGAAAGACTGGTACCTCACACCGACGTCCTTAGTGCTCTTCTTGAGGAAATAATGAGAAATGATATCGCGGCTGGTGATCTTAGGTTCACCAGCTTTGTTGTATGAGTTCGCGGCAAACAGTGTCCGCCAGAAGTTCCCAATGCCTTAGCATAGGGGGATATTAAAGTGATTACATACTTCAACGTCCAGGCGGGTGAGAGGAAGCCGTAGACCGGCAACTATTTGACCCACAGTGATCACGAGGCACCCCGGCCTACGGGGAACCAGCTGGGGGTAATGGGTGGTGGATGGCACATGCTCTAGACTTATACTAGCAGGAATGCCATAAGCAACCCTAATTGAGTCTAGATCAGGGCGGCGGCATCAAGACGGTGGAGGTAATGGGGGACCTTGACGTCCCAATATAGATGGGACCGCCACAACGATGTAGGGGGTGGAGACGCTGTTCCAAGGGACGGAGATGAGCCCGATCCGTTGGATTCACTGGACGACATCGGAAATATAGGGGAACAGACGCGAGATATGAACCAACCTAAACAACCAGTTCAAACAAAAAGAGAAGGAGTCCAGAGAACGTACCGGTGGAAACAAAGACAGGGGTGTTTGGCCCGGAAAAGGGTGCCGAAAGTGGAGTGGAATCGCCGGAAGAATAGTGGAACTCGCGTTGAGAGAGGCTGATAAAAAAAGATGGAATAATGGTATTGCAAGAGAAGTAGAAGAAAGAAATGAGAAAAAGGGAGAAGGAAAGAGTTTAAAAGGGGGGAGGGGTAAAGGGGTAAATTTGGAGAGTTGGTGAATTCGAGGAGTCGGGTTGACAGTCCAGTCGGGACAAGACACATGGGGGTGCGAGACACGAGGGCGGCTAGAACATGCGTGATGATGATAGTTCACCTCACACACAAATCGAGGAAAAAGAGGTAAGGGCAAAGAATAGAAAGGACAAGCTATGAAGGTTCTCGACCCCGGATCCTTTAATAGGACCGCGGAGTCGAGAAGGGGCATTTGTAGTAGCATAATGTAGGAAAGATGACTGGGTCAGCGGTGCAGGGGATAGGATGCAGAATACTGAAGAAAAAAGGGGTGAGTAAGGGATCATAACTGCGGAACCCTAGACCGCAGACGTGTCATTAGTACGGATGGGAGGCGGACCGTAAGATGTAAAGACAGATGGACGACCCAAGAAGAAAGGGAGCGATATAAAAGGAACATTGTGGGAAGAAAGAAAAGGGGGAGAAAGAAAAGAAAAAGAGGAGGCAGAGAGAAAGAAAAAAAAGAGGTAGTTGCATCGTGTTCATACAGTTGTCCTTGAAGAAAATTGAAGAAATATTGAAATGTTGATATTACAACAAAGCTCAAGTTTCACCAATATTTTATACACAGCTTAAAACTGGGGGCGAGCATTGGTCGACATTGAATAGTTGGAGTACCTATCCAACTGCCATAGAACATGGTTGTTTCTCTAGTGAAATGGCAACAATTAGGGGCGACTGCAATATGTTTAACGCCTAAAAGTTTCTCCATTTCATTAGTATTGAGTGTTTCCATACCACTGGTGTTGCCTGAACTAAGCAGCGAACAAAAACAACGATCAATATTTCATGGCTGTACAAACAACCTTAGGCATTCGTGTCAAACAAACAACCTTTGGTTGCTTTCTTTTCACAATCTTCACCTCCGTCTATAACTTCTACTGTCACATCCTCTTTGAACCAGTTTTTTTATTATTCTTCACCACAAAGAACTAGTTCCATCCGGCAAAGAGGGGGCGGTGTATGTGCCACCATATTTGCACCCCTATAAACAATCATCATTGGGTACCATTATAGTGCCACTCACTACTAAGCACGATGCCCCAAAATTATGGCATGACAGCGCCGCCAAAAATTATAGCGTGCCTACATTGCCCAAAATTATGGCATGCCTGCCCTGCCCAAAATTATGGCACCACAAGCTAGATATATCAGGTTCAGATTTAGAAAACATATTAGTTAAGATATGCTTCTAGATTAAGACTTTACATAATTACAAAAGATTTTCTAGCAATTAAGGAAAGGATATTTCTCATTATTATCCTATAAATACACTTTTCCTTTGAAACAAAGAACTACGTTCATTTGAGAGACTTGATTCTAGGGAATGATTTGGATACGTAGGCAACCATTGGAGGTACAGTCTCAACAATTCTACAACAATCTCAATAACAAGATCGTTAGTGTGTTCAGGTGAGTTATTACCCAAACAGAATCCATACAAGTTAGTTCGCAGAGGTCTTAGCTATCTCAGATCAATTCTGATTTCCTCCAAAGCCCCTCTGAACAATAAGTCCACGGCACTCCCACAATCAATTATCACCCTCTTAATAATGTAATTGCCTATCGCTACTGTAATGACCAATGCATCTTCTTGGAGGGAATTGACAACTCTGAGATCCGCGCTGCTGAATACGATCATATCCCCTCCCTTCGTCGACCATGACTTTGGTCGTGGATTTCCTATTACCTCATTAACCTGCTGGATACTCATGGTTCTCCTTATCTTTTATTTGTGGGCATTGTGACTCAGAACCTCCCCACTGAAAATCACATTAATGGTTCCCAATATCCTGTCTTGAGTAGGCCCTTGCTCCTCGTTCTGGGCGCCCTTTACAAACTCTCTCATCATTCCCTTCTTTACCAATCTCTGAATCAACCATTTTAATACATAACATTCAGTAGTCTCATGATTTCATACCTGGTGATATGCACAATATGGCTTGTTTGGCATCTCTGTCGGGGTGCTCCGCGGTCCTTCATATCCCTAAAGGTTCTTAATCAAAGGCAAGATTTCACTCAGTGGCCAATTCAATAGTGTTTGCTCCATCTCGCAGTATGGCTTTCTCTCTTTATTCTCGCTCCTGATCCCCTCTCGGCTTCTCTCAAGCCGTGAGGAGTATCCGCGATACCCACCACTCCCTTTCTTGGACATCTCCGTTCTCCGGCGTTCCCCGCCATTTTCTAGCAAGAACACTGCCTTCCGTGACCTTCTGGAATCTTTCTGTATGGTGTCCTCATACCTTATGTACTTTTCCACCCGAGGATACAGCTCGTGCAAGATCACGATCCCATTCTTAGCTACGAACTATTGCACTCTTGTTCCTGGTCGCAAACCTCTTTCAAATGCTATTACCGCGGTTCTCTCATCCATGTTCTCCACCTTCAACGTCTCAGCTTTGAACCTGCACAGATAGTCCCTAACTGACTCTGCAAATCTTTGCCTGACATTGAATAAAGCTGTGATGTCCACCACTCGCATTTTCTGATGTATGAAATGGTCTATGAATGCCTGTTCCAACTCCTGAATATTATTTATGCTCCTTGACGGCAATTGGTAGTACTAGTCCGATGCCCCTCCTTTAAGACTAGCTGAGAACATCATACACCGAAGCCCAACGTACCGAGCCTCTTGCCAAAGCGGCATCTGCTGTCAGAAATGGTGAATGTGATCTGCAGGGTCTCCTTTACCATCATACCTTTCGAACCGGGGCAAATTGAAATGCTTCGGAACCTCTGAATCCTATATGGCGTCCGCTAACGGATTACGGTTCAGACTAGCCACCACCTGGCTAGCCGCTCCTCCTTGACCTTTTGTCTATTGAAGATTCACCTCCCGGTCATTGTTTATCATCTCTTGAACTTGCTTCATCATCAAGCCAGTCATCAGAGTTTCAACGAGATCCGGTCCACCTTCTTCATTGTCAGACTCCTCACTTACTTCCTCTCCTACTTCTTCCTCCGCCATTTCTTTTTCTCTTCTAGATGCGTCGTTCTCTTCTCTCAACCTCATGATCTCTTCTTGCATAAGTCGTGTCTCTTCTGCTACTACCCCCTCTGTTGTCTCCTCTGCTTGATCTCCCTCTTCATCACTCACCACTTCCGCCACCGACTCCTGCACCACTGCCCTTTTTGCTCTACCCACCCCTCTCTTCCCTCCTGTTGCCATCTTTGAGTTGCTTTGATCTGTTCCCCACAGACGGCGCCAAAAGTAGTATCACTCTTTCCTTACTCTTCTCTCTACACTCTCCTCAGTTTGCTCCTCCTCTCTCTAATGGAATTTCCGCCCCCTTTTCCTTCCCATCTCTTTCTCTTTATACCCCTTCCACCTTTTGTCCCAGTCGTCCACCTGTCTTCTCATCACTCGGTCTCCCTTCCTCTATACATATGCCACGTCTGCAGTTTAGGTATCCGCGGCACTATTCTCCTACTCCTTGACTTCCCTTGTTATGTTGCTTCCTAAATAGCTCACTGATGACCAAGTCTCCTTACTCTTCTTAAGCCCCTACAAAGTGTCTAAGCAGAAAATTTCTATGTGGATAAGTGATTTCCTGACTGCTTTTGTGCACAATAGATGTCATGCCAGACACAAGAAAGAACGAACTCTTAGCAGAAATGATTGATTTGTATACTGACAAACTTTGGCTAGTATTGGGAGACTTTAATGTCATTCTCAGAACTAAAGAAAAAAATAGGAATTGGAGAAAACCATGCACCAAACAGAGCTGCTATGGAAGAATTTTACTCAGCGGTCAATTCTTTTCACTTGATGGAATGCCAAGGCTTTGAACTGAAGTACACTTGGTGTAACAAACAACAAGGAAGCAGAAGAGTGTTGTATAAGTTAAAGAGAGTATTTATGAATGAAGCTTGGTATGATGCTTATGCAGGTTGGAAGTGTAAAATCCCTTATAGATTGGAGATCAGCCTCCTCCCTTTCTTTTTCCAAAGTTAGGGATAACTGGCACCAAGAAATTAGTGGGACTCCCATCTTGAGATCGGTACAGAAGCTCAGAAGACTCAAAGCAGATCTCAGGGTCTGGAATAAACAAATCTTTGGAATGGTACTGTAGTGATCAAAAGAGACTAACTAGGATTGATAAGAAAGAGTTACTAAAAGTAAAGGTTAAGGATTGAATCGAATCGAATTGAAAAATAAAGTTTGTTATAGAATACCAGTATCGGTTACAATATTCTCTCTCTCTCTCTTGTTCTAAGTTTACAGATTTTCTATAATGATTTCGGAATGAATCAATCTCTTCTTTTCCAGTCTTTTTATAGTACTTTGAGAATAGCTTTGACCAATCAATACTTGCCGCGTGTCTCTCCTCTTCTTCTTCCTTCCTTTTCCCGCTTTAAACCTGCAATGTACAAACTTACTTACCAATTATCGATATATCGCCATACTCGGGCTGGAATATTGGAGTGATGATATTTGCCCACAACATCGCCCCCTCTTGAAACTTTCAAATTTTAACCCCGAAAAATTTGAATGTTTCAAGAACAAAATCAAATTTCACCCACATTCAAAAAATCAATCGGTTACAATTGTGTACCACCCAATTGACTCGAAATTACAAACGCCGTATTCACTTTCTCTCTCCTCACTTTTGAAAATATAAAAACCTTGTTTTACTTTCTCTCTCTTCACTTTTACAAACAATCTTGATAAAAACCCATCTAAACCCCACCACCATTAACGTCTTCAGAAAAGCTCCATTTTGGTTGTACTTGTTGTTGCTTTCAACAAATCTCTCTGCATAATATCAGGTTAGTACTAAAAAATAACTTAATCATGCTATTTCTTATTCCCATTTTAACGTTTGGCGATAATATTTTAACTGATCTCACTATCTTCTTTTTCCAGATTATTCTACTTAGGGTTTAGGCTTTGAGTGTTTCAATATTACTTGTATACCCTTATACTAATTAGATTTTGAATTATAATCTTTGATAGTATGGCTAGGAGAAAAACTTGTGTTAACTTTATACGCACTCTCTTGAAACAATCCTGACTTCGATGTCAAGAACGTATGCGTTTGAGACACAGTTCTTCACCTCGAACCCCGACATTACCATCTCGTGACATCGATACGTGCTTAGTAAATAATATATTATATACTTATACTAGATATAGCGACAGTGGCTCAGATAAAGGATATAATTCTAATAAAAAATTTATTGTTTCTAGTGATACCGACATGTCGAACGAAAGTATTGAATCTGCAACTCAAGTGAACTCTTCCTCTTCAGCATTGTCATCCCAACGAACTGAGTCTGATGAACCGGAATGGCATGCCTCATATATTGCTGATGGTCTCTCCTGCCATCTTTTCAAGGTTACGGATTCAGATACCGATTGCGAAGTTATGGACGATCATAGCATATGGAGTGGTGGCTTGAACCCTTGTTTTCCAAAAAGACCCAACTTATACCTAGTTAAAGATGCCTACCAAATACCCAATTCTATCCATCTTCGATATTATGTTGGAAGTACTAAAGGAACTCGATGCCAAAGTGGCGAACTCAAAACCACCATTATTATTGTTGGGCAACTGGCTGCCAGTTTGCGTCTTCCCTTATCTCACCTCGATAGAGAAGTATTGAATTATCTAGCCATTTCTCCTGGTCAAGGCACCGACAATTTCTGGAGATTGCTACATATTTGTAATTTTTATAATTCCCTCCAAAAGAATTCATCTCATCGATATCCAAAAAGACTATTCCTTTCTTGAACGCAATGAAAAGAACAAATATGGTATAAAAGAGCCCAGTGGCTATTTTTATCCCAAAAAACGAATGAACCGGGCTGGTATTATAAGGATAAACCGAGATAGTGATTTCAGATGGCCATTATACCCTATCATTGTATCTGGGCATTGGGAGTCATCTGCTTCGATAGCTGTTCCATCCTTGGTACATCATGTTTTTAACATTAATGGTACATTATCTTTCGACACCCCATCCCTCCTCTATCTCGAACCTTTTATCTGACTAGTCTACCATTGCCACTTTGTTTCAGTGCCTAAACCCGCCTCGATGAAGAATCTTGGAGAATCCACTAGAGTAACGGATCTTCTAAAAGGCATTGATAAAGAAGTCACCGCTCGAACTGGTGTTGATAAATACGGCAATCCCAAATTGACCGTCGATCTTTCGGACACCGATAATTATGTCACTCCTTTATACTTTTTAAAAAGTACCGTCCTTCGAGGTCAAGATTCTTTACCTCCCCAATCTATCATGCCACGTAAAACTTCTCCATGTCCCCTACAGCCTTGTTCCTCTGACAAAGTACTTAGGAAAACTTTTGATTCCACTGAATTACCTTCTAATACTCCTCGATGTTATTTTAAATATATGCTTAATGGTTTTAAAATGACTGAAGATCTTTTTCCTCAAATCAAACAAGAGATTCCCGATTTCTATAATTATCCTCTTTTGAACGATGTATTTGATCACCACTGCTTATTGTTCACAGATATGGCATCTCGTATTCCCCAAGTTCCAGTCAAGTCCTCGAAATCGCTGGACAAGTTTATGAGCAAGAAAAAACCAACAGATGGCAGTTCTTCTCAAGCTCCTACTTCTTCCAGAGATAAAAATGTCGACCCTAGACATCATTCAAAAACAAGAAAAGAACCTTGCCAAACTTCAGCCCCACCAGCCCCGGAATCAAGCAAAGCTGCAAAGACTACCGACATTACACCTGCTACTATACCCTCCAAGTCTTCAACCCTTCCAGCCACCACAAAACCTATTGCTTCTGACTCTTCTTCGTCCACTGGTGATTTTGAGGTTAAACTGGTTAGGTGAGATCAGACCAAAGTCCAAAAAACTGCTTCTCTGTTATCTGAACCTGCGGTACCTAGTCTCGGAGAAGCTTTTGTGCTGAATACTATACTCCCTCGAGATAGGCGGGCAATGACTGAAATCAGCATAGATGAACGATTCTAACTCCTATGTTCTTCTATTGAAAAAGTAAGTATCTATCATTCCCTTTACTCTTATCCGTATTTACTTATTCCTTATTCATAAACCATATCTTCTCTTTCTCAGGTTAAAATTGCTACGGTGGGGCAATTTGACAGTGAAATGGCTAACTTTCGCCAATATAGGGATGAGAATGAACAACTGAAGAAAGACAAAGACAATCTTGAACGGTCTCTTGAGAAAGAAAAAAATCATGATGTCGAGATGTAGAAATATTTTGATGAACACACAGGGCTGCACCAGAAACTGAACAACTCTTTTCAGGCTATGGAAAAAGAACTTGCTCAAACAAAAATCTCCCTCGCTACTGAAAAAGCTGAACGGGCAGCTGACAAAATTAACTTCGAGGCTGAACTGGAAAAAGCCCATTCCCAAGTGGTTGCCTATGCTGCAAACATGGAATACTGTGTGGGCACCATGAAAAACTTCAGACGGTTCCTTCCTGCTGATGTCATTACGGACAAAGGGCTTGATTCTGATAACGAGAGCGAGCTGCCTTCCGACATTGGTGTGCAGGATGCTAATAGTGATGCTGTGGATTCTATCCTTCTAGCAAATGAGCCTATCGAGACGGAGATGTCTACCCCACCTTTTAATCCTGACTCCCTCCTTAGTACTCCTAACATTTTAGATGATCCAGAGATTCAAGCTGGTCTTAATACCCTTCTCGAGACAAAAAAGCTTGATACAAACCCTAACTAGATCTTCATCCAACTCTAATTTCCTTGCTTCAAAGTTTTGTGATTGTAATATTTGATACAATGATCTGGCTCTTTTTGAAATGATCTTGATGTCTAACATTGAATATTGATGCTAGTTAAACTACTCTTGTAACTGTTTAACACTCCTCTTGTATCATGAAAAATATATCATTTTGCTTTTTATAATCTCAAATTGGATGCACCACATATAATATTTATCATACTTTACCAAAAATCAATATCAATTTCGACACCATTTCAACTAACCAAACAATATTAATGCTTGAGATATATCTGAATTTTATACCCAAGTTTCGATACCACTGCAACTAATGTAGAGTATACTTAGTAATACTTTGAAAAATTAAAAACGAGTTTCGATACCACTCCCACGAAAAGCAGTATTGATACTCTCAACATATATTTTGATTTTTAAAAACGAGTTTTGATACCACTCCTACTAAAAGCAGTATCGATACTCAACATATATTTTTATTTTAAAAACGAGTTTCGATACCACTCCCACCAAAAGCAGTATCGATACTCAACATATATTTTGATTTTTTTAAAAATGAGTTTCGATACCACTCCCACTAAAAGCAGTATCGATCCTCAACATATATTTTGATTTTAAAAACGAGTTTTGATACCACTCCAACTAAAAGCAATATAGATACTTAACATATATTTTGATTTTAAAAACAAGTTTCGATACCACTCCCACTAAAAGCAGTATCGATACTCAACATATATTTTGATTTTTTTTAAAAAAACAAGTTTTGATACCACTCCCACTAAAAGCAGTATCGATACTCAACATATATTTTGACTCCCACTAAAAGCAGTATCGATCCTCAACATATATTTTGATTTTTAAAAATCGAGTTTCGATACCACTCCCACCAAAAGCAGTATCTACTTAACATATATTTTGATTTTAAAAATGAGTTTCGATACCACTCCAACTAAAAGCAGTATCGATACTTAACATATATTTTGATTTTAAAAACGAGTTTCGATACCACTCCAACTAAAAGCAGTATTGATACTCAACATATATAACTTTATTATTCTCTACCATGCATTTAATATAGCAAATAAATATTCTTTTGACCAACAAAGTACTATCTAACAGGCTAAAAAACCAATACTGAGTGTACTTAACCATGTTATTAAAGCTTATCTAATTATCCTTCAAACTTCTGATTGTCCCGCGCACAAACAATGAAGAAAACAGCTTTTTCGTACCACCTCCTCGTTTTCATGCTTGCCTACCATTAATACTCCTCTTTTTCATACTGATCCACATTAAAAACACTTGTTCGTACAAACTCTTTCTCCTATAAAAACCCTTTAAAACCTTGATTTTTAATATACCTCTTTCAATTTTCTTACTGATCATCTTCTAGAAAAAACATGACTTCTACCTCTATCTTCCTTATTATACTAGCCATTTTTATGGTTTTACCCGATGATTCTCCTCCAAATCACTGGTCTGATTGTCATACCACTGACTTTTCTGATGATGAAGAACATTCAGAAAAAGAAGCTAAAGAAGAAGAAGAAAACAAAGAAGAAGAAAATGAAGATGAATATAACGATGAATGGTTGATAGATCCACATTGCTATGACTATGCCAAAGATAGCGATGATGATGATGAAGAAATCCATAGTATTGATACTGATGAGGATGATGGTGAAGATGGTGATGATGAAAATGAAGATGAAGAAAAAGATGGTGATAACAACGAAGATGATGATTAGTCTTGTTTCCTATATTTTAAGCTTTTACTTTGGCTTGTAATAGTATGCTTAGCCTACCCTTTTTCCCTTTTTAATGAAATCTTATTGCACTATCTCTGATACTCTCTTCCTTAATTATTAATGCTTGCCTCTACTTTCAACTTAAAACAAATGATGCCGACATTCGACATTCGACATCAACATTGCATTAAAATATTATATATAAAAACATACCTTACTTCCTCCGTATTCTGGTGTCGACCACTCAATCACCACATATTCCATATTTACTGTACTCGCATTTCTGCCCCAAGCTGGATTTTATTGACTTGAACTCGCATTTCTGCCCCAAGCTGGATTTTATTGACTTGAACTCGCATTTCTGCCAAGAACAGGATTTTATTGACCTGACATCGAGATGAGGATCTACAAATCACCAGGATTTTTTTACTCGAACTTGGCATTTCTGCCAAGAACTGGATTTTATTGACCTGAACCCGCATTTCTGCCAAGAACAGGATTTTGTTGACCTAGTATCGAGATGAGGATCTACAGATCACCAGGATTTTTTGACCCGAACTTGGCATTTCTGCAAAGAACTGGATTTTATTGACCTGAACCCGCATTTCTGCCAAGAACAGGATTTTGTTGACCTGGTATCGAGATGAGGATCTACAGATCACCAAGATTTTTTTACCCGAACTTGACATTTCTGCCAAGAACTATATTTTATTGACCTGAACTTGCATTTCTGCCAAGAACAGGATTTTGTTGACCTTGTATCGAGATGAGGATCTACAAATCACCAGGAATTTTTTACCCGAATTTGGCATTTCTACAAAGAACTAGATTTTATTGACCTGAACCCGCATTTCTGCCAAGAACAGGATTTTGTTGACCTGGTATCGAGATGAGGATCTACAGATCACCAGGATTTTTCTTGACCTGGTACCGGGATGAAGATCTAGAGATCACCAGGCTTTGGCTTGACCTATTATCAATCATATAATTCTAGAGATACGAATATTTGTTATACATGTATAACTATTGATTTTGAGAATGACAATATCTTTATTGAATGTATAACCTTGATAACAAAAATTACATCATGATACTTGAAATATTCTTTATTGATAAAATGCTTTCAAATTGCTTACATTTTGAGGCTTTGGTTATATTACACCTTCAACTGTTTTTAAGTAATAAGCTCCATTGATTCCAACCTTGTGAATGATGTAAATCCCATCCCAGCTTGCTGCTAGTTTGCCGGCCCCTTTTTCTTTAGTAGCTTGAGTGACCACTTTTAATACCAAGTCACCTTCTTGAAAATGTCTTTCTCTTACTTTCTTGTTGAAAGTTTTTCTAAGTTGCCTATGATAGGTGTCAAGCTTTAGCCTTGCTTGATCCCTTGTCTCCTCGAGATTGAGAACTTCTAAAGCCATTCTTTCATTATTTTGACCATTATTTATCATCTTTTAACTGGATGTCGATACCACCATTTCTGATGGAGTTACTGCCTCCATACCATAGGCCAAAGTAAATGGTGATTCACCCGTAGCTGTTCGAGGTGTTGTTCTATAAGCCCATAAAATGCTATTTAGCTCATCCACCCACAGACCTTTCTTGTCTTCTAATTTTTTTTTTGATACATAATATCTTATTTGTTGCCTCTGCCTGCCCGTTACCTTGAGCATAGTATGGCGCAAATGTGAAGTGCTTAACCTTATAAGATTCTAAGAAAGCTTTCACTTTTCCTCCTTCGAACTGCGAACCATTATCTGATATAATAGCATAAGGCAATCCATATTGACATATGACTCGTTCAAAAAGGAAATTTATGACATCCTTTTCTTTGATATGCTGCAGAGCTATGGCTTCTACCCATTTTGTAAAATAATCTGTGACTGCAAATATGAACCTTCTTTTGCCTCTCCCTAGTGTAAGTGGACTGACAATATCCATACCCCATAGAGCAAAAGGCTATGGGTTTGAGACACAATGTAACTCTTCAACAAGAACATGCATGGCTTTCCCATAAACTCGGCACTTTACACACTTTTTCGCAAATTGAAGACAGTCCCTTCGCATTTGAGGCCAAAATTATCCCTGTCTCGTGATTTTATTGGCCAACGATCTACTAGTTGAATGGTTTCCACATTCGCCTTTGTGAAGCTCAGCAATGATTAGTTGCGCTTCCTCATACGATATGCATTTCAAATGTGGACCTCTAGGATTCTTTCGATACAATTCATTATCAACCAATACATATCTTTGAGCGCCAGACTTAATTCTTCTGGCCTCGTTTTTATCCTCCCCTACTTTCCCATCAGTCAAATATGAGATATATGCTTCCATCCATGACGCCCCCATTGTATTCCATTACTGCTGAGCCATCAATGTCGATGATTGGCTTCTCTTTAACGCAGATATGTAGAGTACGACCCTCTGTGTTTTCTAGCATCGCTGCCACATATGCTAAAGCATCCGCATGCCTATTCTCATTTTCTATTGAGATGCTGAAGTTTTATTTTATTGAAATTCTTCAACTTGGCTTTTATAAAATTCAAATAATCGACCATATTTTCACATTTTTCCGAGTATCCTCCATTGATCTGGCTGACCACGAGCATCGAGTCACTAAAAATTGATAAATCTTTTATATTGAGGGATTTAGCCATCTCAAGACTAGCTATTAAAGCTTCATATTCAGCCTCATTGTTCGACGCATGGAAACCCAATGTTATTGTAGTCTCGAGTCTTTGATTTTCAGGAGTAACCAACACTACACCAATGCCGCACCCCTTTCCTCTAAAGGATCCATCGACAAATAGTCTCCAACCATTTGTTCTTGCCCATGGATCGTCTGCATCGATAATATCTTCAAGCTCTTGTAGCATTGTGAATTCTTCTTCTTCCATGCCCCAACTGGCACCCTCAGATGGAAAATCAACCAAGAAATCAACCAGTACCAGACTCTTTTGTGATACGCGGTTTTGATACTCTACTCCAAATTCATTTATTAACACAGACCATTTAGACATCCTTCCTGACTTAGCAGTTTTCACCAGAGTTTGTTTTAATGGGAGATTCGTCATCACGATCACCAAATGTACTTGAAAATATGGCTTCAATCTTTGAGATGAGAATAAAAGTGCCAAGGCATACTTTTCTATCATTGAATATTGAGTCTCCGCTTCGAGCATTGATTTACTTTGAAAATATACTGGTCTTTCCAATCCATTTTCTACTTTCACGAGGATAGAACTTATCGCAAAATCCGATACAGCCAAATAGAGAAGCAAACTTTCTCCCTCATCTGGCTTTGTCAAAGTTGGCATTTCTTGCAGATACTTCTTTAATTTAGAAAATGCTTCTTCACATTCCTCATTCCAACATAATTTTGACATTCTTTTTAAGCAACTTAAAAGTGGCTTACATCGATCAGAAGTTCTGGAGATGAATCTATTGAGCGCCGTTATTCTCCCCGTCAGCCTTTGTATTTGCTTTCGAGTTGTAGGTGATGGCATTTGTTGAAGCGCTCGTATTTGATCAGGATTAGCATCGATACCTCTCTTCGTAACTATGTATCCCAAAAATTTGCCAGAACTGACCCCGAAAGTACATTTTTCAGGATTAAACTTCATATTAAAGTCTCTCAATATTCTGAATACAGTGTCGAGGTCCTTTATGTGATCTTCAGCTTTTATAGACTTGATAACCATATCATCGATATAGACCTCGACAATACGTTTGATGAGTTTTTTTAACATCTTCTCCACTAGCATTTGGTAAGTGGCTCCCACATTTTTCAATCCAAATGGTATTCTGATGAAACAGTATATTCCTCTATTGACCACGAATGCCGTTTTTAATTGATCTATCATAGCCATTAGAATCTGAAAATATCTTGAATACCCATCGCAAAAACTAATCAACTCGAAACCAGCTGTTCGGTCAACCAATTCATCAATTCTAGGCATGGGATAGTGGTCCTTTGGACACTTTTTATTCACATCGGTAAAATTAACACAAATTCAAACTCTACCATCTTTCTTGGGCACAACCACTATGTTTGCTACCCATTCAGAATGCTCAACTTCGCTGATGATGCCATTATCCAACATCTTTTGTATCTCCCCTTGCACAACTTCTTCATATATTGGCTTCACTTTTCTATGCTTTTGATGTATTGGATTTGTATTTTCCTCCATATTCAATTTACGCGAATATATCTCCGGATCGATACCGGTGAGATCCGACATCGACCACGCAAAAACATCTTGATTCTCTTCCAAAAATACTACCAACTCTTTTCTTATGACGCTCACTTTCTCCTTTTCCGATATTAATCTTGTCCACCGCCTCTACGGTTTTTCTTTCCCATGGTGGTTCTTCATGCTTGTTCATCTCTTGAGTGAACTTTACCTGCTCCTGTATCTGTGTTCTGGTATCGGCAGGCAAAGTTTGTTGTAGTTGCTAAGTAGAATTTTCCAAGACGCCCCTAGTGTCTTGGCTTTTCCCCTTCATCATTCCCTTTACTGTAACAAAATTACACTTTTATGATTCGGACTGATCACCCCTAATCTCATGCAATCCATATACGGTTGGGAATCTGAGAACTTGATAAAATGTATTGGGCACAACACGCATTTTATGTATCCACTTCCTTCCCAATATGGCATTATGATCTGATTGGTGTTTGATGACCACGAACTTTGTCATTACCGTTTGAGGCCCAACTCAAACTGGCAATTTTATCTCTCCCGCAGGTTTGGTAGATGTTCCATTAAAACCATATAAATTGAACTTGGTGGTTTTAAATGTGACTCATCGAGACCAACTCCTTTGAATGCTTTCCAAAATAAAATATTAACTGAACTACCACAGTCCACTAATATCTTTTGTACATCATAGCCCGAAATACGTAGAGTGATTAGCAAAGCATTATCATGTGGCAACAGTACCTTAGACAAATTCTCCGCTACGAACATGATTGCTCCAGGAATGCTAGACGATATCAACTGCTGACTTACTGGCATTGGCTCGATATTGACCTCGATAATTTCTTTGACCGTCGAGATCTTCCTTATCTTGTCTCGAACAATCTTTTTTTGAGGAATTTCCCCCTTGTAAATCATGTTTGTTACTCCCAATGGCTTTTATCTTATGGTCGCTGTTTCTACAGGTCTAACATCGGCACGAAACTCTCTTAGTTTCCCATCTTTCATAAGCCTGTCTATCTCCTTTAATAACTGGACACACCTATTTGTCTCGTGGTTCTCAATTTTGTGAAATTGACAATAAGGCCTTCCCTTCATTTCTCTAAGAGTGTATTTCGGCCACAACACAAAATCTTCCTTTGCTATTCTCCACAAAATATCTTTTGCCGTGGAATTTAAAGCTATGAAATTACTAGGATCAAGCTCTTCTTTCAATGTTCTATCATACTTTCTTCGCTGTTGAGGCTGATTATCTCGATTTGTATAATGCTCCTGAGGCTTTTGTTCTCTGACCTCGAGGATTCTCGATTCTCATATCGATCATCATTATCTTTCTCTTTTTTCCCCGCGTCGGTGACTTGCAATACCGATTGCACCGTGGCGGTTCTCAACCCCTCTTCTACTATGATATCTCTATCTACCTTATCATACAACTCTTGCAAAGTTTTCACTTCTTTCCTCAACAGATACGTATGCATATATATAAGATCCTTGTATTACTTAAGCTATGACAGCTGTCATTTCTGATTCATCCAATCTTTCCACTGATTGCATTTCAGCCTTGAACCTTGTTAAGAAATCTTTTAATGACTCCTTCTTCGCTTGCTTCAATTGGAACAGGGCTGAAACCTATATTGGCTTCACCCTTTGGTGACCATAATTAGTAAGGAACCTTTCTTCAATCTCTCGAAAGCATGAAATGGATCCCTCTGGAATTGTACAAAACCACTTTAATGCCTTCCCTTTTAAGCTTGACGAAAATGATCGACATAATACAATATCCCAATATTCGGTGCCTTGATATATCGAGAACTGATGTCGATAACTAAACAGATGATCCATGGGGTCAGTAGTTCCTTCATATTGGCTCAATTTTGGATTTTTGAACTTCGGAGGTAACGAGGCCCTCTCTATCTCCTTTCTTAATGGATTTCTACCGACATCATCTGCCAGCTTTCTTATCGATGCCGATACCTTTTCTAATAACTGATTCCCTAATTGTTTTTGCATCATTTCCTGCACCATCACCTTCGTGACTAATGTTTTACCTTCTTCTTCATTCACTTCTTTCGGAGTCGTTCTCGCTACAGATTGTACTTCCTCGATATGACTCCTCCTCTCCTCGAGATGACTCTTTCGCACTACTGGAGTTCCTGAACTTGATTTCTCATCATCCTTCTCATACATAGCATCTTCAGCACGCTTCTCCTTCTGTTCCCTTATTGATTTATTCTCAGCCATTAACATCTGATTTTGCTTTTCTAATTCATTCATCCTTCTCAGCAAGTCCTTTGATAAAACATAAAAATGATGTTTACCTACGAAATGAACGATGAAACTCAAAACGTAAGTAAACTAAAACTTAATTACGTGTCTAAATTTATCAAAGATTTCTACTCTCAATCCTATTGAGATATAGTGGAGTAGATGATTCGTTCCACTCCTAGTCCTTTCGCATGCTGTGTTTTCTACGTATAAGTAATCTTAACTAAAGTCTAATGAGAGATTTACGAAATTATAACTAGACTACGATGCAACTACCCACAAGATGCAACTAGTCGACTATTTGAACAACTATGGGAATGCTACGTCGATTCTATGATAAGGAGTTAGAGGGGGATTGATTCCACCTTAACTCGACTTAATCCTACTAACAAATAATCGTCGTAATCCGAATTGAACTGCTTCGCAGAACAATCTAGTTACTCCTAATCCCTAATTACACAAGGCATTTCTACCAATTCATAACTAGCATGTGAACGATTACACCCATTCTCATGGTGAACTAATCATTTCTAGAGTGGAAAGGAAATTAAGATGACTCTACGATAATCGGAATCAAGCTTTCATCAAGGCTTCTCAACCCCCTCTAATGGAGGTTTAGCCGAGAATCATCACGCTATCATTCCCAATCAAATTCGAATAAGACATGATATAAAGATTTGAACTTTACTTGTTTAAACTCAATTCAAAACTACTCATGCAATAATTGAATTAAACTAATAATGACAAATAATTGAATCTAAGAATTGAACTAAATACGTAAATGGAAAATGAAACTAAATTACCAAGAACACTATTTTATTAATCTAATGAATAATAAAATAATAATTCAAATACTAAATTAATAATCTACTTTGTTCTAAAGTAATTAATTAAACATGAAACTAGATCTAAAACAAGATATGAAAAACTAATTAATTAACTAATTGAAATTCTAAAACTAAGTTCTAAAACTAATTAATGGAGGCTAACTAATCTAGGTCTAACTATCTACCATTAACAAAGAGTCAAGCTCTTGTTTTTATACTTTCAGATCCAAAAATCGTGCATGGGCTTGGAGCCATGTTTTGGGCCAGAGAATCAGGCCCAAAACCCAATTCTTTCAGTCCAAAAAGGCCTCTTCAGCTGCAGTTGGCTTCAACAGACTTTTCGTCCACTTCTGATCCTCTGATCGGGTCAAGGCTTAGACCATTGGAAAGCTCTTTCCGAGCCGGTCGTTTTGACATAAGGTAGGCCCAATTCCGAGGTCTGAGTCCAAAGATACGGCCTTTGGAAGTTCTGCTGACTTTGAGTGTTGTTTCTGCCCGCGTCGACTTTTCAACTTTTGACCGGGCTTTAGAAAGGCTTTGTTTCTTCTTGAATCTTGGCCTTTAATCATAGAACTCCTTAGCAACTGACCTTTGCTCATTTATCTCACTAAAGTGGCACATTTCTGCACATAATTGACTTTAAAGCCTGAAATGCATAAAAACACGTAATCATTATTAACTCTTAATTATTACTAAC
Organism: Coptis chinensis; assembly: GCF_015680905.1. Lineage (NCBI taxonomy): Eukaryota > Viridiplantae > Streptophyta > Magnoliopsida > Ranunculales > Ranunculaceae > Coptis > Coptis chinensis. The sequence goes on from NC_141456.1 coordinate 48,301,413, forward strand.
ATAATTGGTCTAAAAGTATGACTGTTACAGGGTTAAAACTACAGTTTTGGGCTCTTATCATCCTTCAAAGACACTTTTTTCTCTTGCATTTCCTCTACTTCTTCTATCATCCTGGTTGTTGATCTTCGAGTTCTTTGCTCCTTATTCTTAGACATAGCCTGAGAAGTGCTTCCCTCATTCACCATCATTGCTTTACTTGTTGTAGCATGCTTTGGAGGCATCTTGATTACTTTCTTTTACCAAAGAAACCAAGAAAAGAATGTTCTTTCTTGATTCTTAATTCCTCACTGATCTTACCACCCATTTCTCTTCCTCACGAAGATTTCAATCAATGGATTCGATCAAAGAAAAAGAAAATGAAAGACAAAACAATCGATCCTTGTCTTTGAACCCAGACGGTGCCAATGTAGTGATCAGAAGAGACTAACTAGGATTGATAAGAACAAGTTACTAAAAGTAAAGGTTAAGGATTGAATCGAATTGAAAAATAAAGTTTGTTATAGAATACCAGTATCGGTTACAATATTCTCTCTCTCTCTCTCTTGTTCTAAGTTTACAGATTTTCTATAATGATTTTGGAATGAATCAATCTCTTCTTTTCCAGTCTTTTTATAGTACTTTGAGAATTGCTTTGACCAATCAATACTTGCCGCGTGTCCCTCCTCTTCTTCTTCTTTCCTTTTCCCGCCTTAAACCTGCAATATACAAACTTACTTACAAATTATCGATATATCGCGATACTCAGGCTGGAATATGGGGTGACGATATTTGCCCACGACAGGTACAATGGATGCTAATATACTAAAAGCTAAGGAGGAGCTAACCACGCAAAACTCATTGTTGATGATAGCCCCAAAGATCTCCTTTTGGATGATGGTGTTAAAGAAAAAGAAAATGACCTGCAGCAGGCACTACCCAACAAATTAAAGACTCTACTTAGAGAAAAAAGCAAAATTACTTGGTGGACTGAAGGTGAAAGATGCACTGCTTTTTTCATAGGACACGCAAAATGAAGATGGAGAAGGCTCGCATAACAAAAATTCAAAATGAAAATGGAGAAACACTTGTTAAGCAAGAGAACATTCAAAAGAACTTGATAGAACACTATGATGCTAAGTTTCAAATGCAGAATGTTAACATTGATGAAGACCTAATCGGTTTACATCCTACAACAGTCACTCAAGAGACCAGGGACAACACTATGCATTGTGAGATGCCTACATCACTTGAGATTTAAGAGGTGGTCTTTTCCATGAAAGGTGGAAGCTCTCTGGGGCCAGACGGCTTTCAAGGGTATTTTTTTCATGCTTGTTGCCTATTATAAAGTATGATGTTTGCAAGGCAGTAAATTCCTTTTTCAGAGAAGCTCACATGCCAAATGGCATGGAGTTAACACGAACTTCATGGCGCTAATCCGTAAAGTGAACAATGCTAGAAGTGCTTCACAATACAGACCTATCTATATGGGGAATTTTTTTGTCAAGATTTTATACAAGATCATGCAGAAAAGACTCAACACAATTATGCACAAACTGGTTTCAAAGGAACAGGTGGGTTTCATCAAAGGGAGGTCAGTTCAAGCTAATTTAGGCGTGGCTTCTGAGATGATAAATGACATGAGCCAGAAAAGGTGTGGTGGTTCTCTTAGCTTAAAAGTGGATATCTCCCAAGCATATGACACTATAAGCTAGGAGTTTTTAGAGAAAGTAATGAAACATCAATGGTTTCGTTAGACTTGGTGTACAAGGGTCATGCCGTCATGGCCATCATTTAAAGTGCTAAACATTCAATTCTTATTAACGGATATCTTCAGGAAGAGGATTAAGAGTGGGAGATCCCCTTTCCCCTCTCCTATTTGCCCTAGCCGAAGATACTTTGAGTAGAGGAATGAACTATCTCAGATATTTGGGAATTACAAAGCCATTGGCTGTTGCCAAAGGCTTCCCAAGACCCTATCATTTACTCTTTGCAGATGACATATTCATATTCCTAAAGGGCAACATGAATGGGGTTAAGGCATTGTCCAATTTATTAGAGGTCTATCAATAGTCTGCCGGTCAAGCTATGAACAAGAATAAGAGCAGAGTCTTCATGGGAGGGATTCCAAATGCTAGACAAACCAGAATCAAAGAGTTACTTAAAGTGCAAACTGGAAATTTTCCTGATACATATCTTCGTGTACCCTTGCTACAAGGCAGAGTGACTAGAATTCACACTAACAACACTCTCCTTCATAAGATAAGATCTAGAATCGTTCACTGCTTGGAAAGGAAGACTCTTGTGGGTTTTTGGCGTGGAGTGTCTCAGCATGGTCTTGAATGGAAGGCAGCAAGGTACACATCTCTGTCATGTACGTCTGATGTTTCTACAGTCATTTCAAGGGATAATTTGTGACACAAAGTACCAAAGACAGAAGGAAAGGGTCATGGGTGTCAGATGTGTCTGGATCGGAAGGGATTTTTATAACTGCCTAAGTGAAATCGTTTTATTTATTTATTTTTTGTAATAAGTTTTTGGGGGGTTAGGCAGACCACTACCTGTATTAACCTAAGTGAAATTGTTATCAAGAGTGACAACGCATGAACATAAATGGCCTCATTCTAACTATGTTTTAGTATAATCTGCAGTATGCGCAATATACTTCCTTTAATTTCTTCTTAGGATCATGAACTGGTACAATTCTTTTTCCTTGAGACAACCGAGCCACTCCATAGTTGTAACTTTCAACAACACTTCATAATTACCAAATCCTAACAATGACTATATTGGAATTATGGAGATACAGTATGGGAAGAAGTATCTGCAAGACTATAATATAATGCGAAGAAGTTTTTGCAAGACTATAATTCATTTTTATGACATTGAAAAGCTGAAGTTCTAAGATTCATAAACTGATAAACACGTCAACAGCAGAAGGGGCTGGGGAAAAGAAAAACCCTGAACTGGATCTTATACTCCTTTTCCTCAATTTGTGAAATATTGTTCTACTGTTATCAAGATTTTCTTCACAGATGCCATATATATGTCGGCCATCTACATAGCTATAAACTCAGGAATTATGTAAAGAAGATCATACGAAAGCATGCCAAACATAACTAAAAAAATAGAATGACAATTTCCAGTTATCAGTTACAGCTTATCAGATTGTTTTCTTGGAACTGCTTTAATCCAGTTATAAGTTTATAACCATCTCTTTCTTGTTCGATTTCTTGGCTCCAAAGCCAGAACCTATGCAAAATAAGAAGGATTATGAGGAGGACCACACTTCCTTATTAAATTAAGTAGTCATGATAAAAAAAACTACAACAAGATCGAATAAAATGGATAGTTTCATGTAATTTGTCCATGTTGCTGTAAATAATGTACAAAGAACTAAAGAAATTTTTGTGAAAAAACAAGTGGCAGAGAGCAATTGTAAATCAGAGAGAATGAAACTATCATAGTCCTCCCATGCACCAAATCGTTGCACAAACCTAATATCAATAATGTAAAACAAATAATTTGATATAGAAGCATAGAACCGCTCTGTCATAATCGAAAAAAATAAACAAATACAAAAAAAAAAGCAGATCTTTCTAATAGATACATTGATTCTTCCATGAGCATCTCAAGGGCATCGTTATAACTTATTATAACTAAATAATTGTGTTGTGACCTACCTCTTCTCCTCCTCTACTATTCTATTTATAATTCCCCTCCTCCCTCTTGGACCCTCCATCTGTCCACTCATCTTACGGTCTCTGGATTGCCATGTGTTAAGTTCCCGTACGACGTTAGGGTTTCACCCTTCCTCCTGCTAGGCACGTGCCCAGACGGTTCGATTCCATGTCAGCTAGCCTTTCGCGCCGCGGTTCTCCACTATCGGTCCTCGGTACTCGGCCTCCATACTTGGCTTCCATGCCCACGGTCTCCAGTAGCCTGTCCGTCATCTCACACCCTGTCCTCTTCCGGCTTCCTTATCCGGCGGACTCTTGGCCCTCATAAACCGTGGTCGCTATAATGCCCCTCTCGAAGTTCGCGGACCTCACTTAATGTTCGTGGACTCGAGAACCCAAACCATCCGCCTTTTTCCCAGAATTCTGCTGACGCGTCTTTCTATTATTGACGACGACGTGTCTCTCGCGTGCTTGGTTCATGTTGCCTCGGTTCTTGCCCCTCCACGTGTCACCTTCCCTCTGGTTCAACTGACGGCTTCTTGATTTTCGATCCTATTTCTTTCCCCTTTTACCCCCTCCACGCTTCAACTTCTACTTATTCTTTCTTTCCTTCTCATTCCTTTCTCACCCTTCTACTTCTTCTTTACCAGTCGCCATTTTTGCACCTTTCTCTTTTCTTCTCAGCTACTGTTGCCCCTGTTTACAGTCACCTCCATCCCTCTTCTAGCTTTCCTCCCACTCCTCCATTCTACACACCTTGCCCTCTCAAACGTTTGCTTCTGCTGCTGGATTGGTGCACCAGGTTGGTAATCTTCTCTCTTTAATTTTCGCATTTGCTTTGTAAACCGTTCATATTCCTTAGCTCCTCCCATGTCGGATTCTAATCCGCCGGTCCGACTTCCTCGCGGTCGATGTGGAGGAGTCTTCTCCTCCGCCGATCCCCCGCAGCGCCCTCCACCACGGGCGGCCTTTCAAACTTCCACCGCCTCCCCACGCCCCCGCCGACCCTAATTTGAAGCGATTAGGGTTGGCTATGGCATCCCAGACGACATCCTCCTCGAGCACGTGCCCGACGTGACTCACTTCCCTCATCTAGTTCCCCCCAAACCGGGATGCCTCGTGGTCACAGTCGGCCAAATTGTATCTGGCTTGCGACTGCCACTGTCTCGACTAGATGTCGACGTATGCAACCATTTCAACATTCCCCCTTTCCAGGGTATCGGCAATTTTTGGCGTATCATGTATGCCGCGAACTATTATAACCTCCACCACGAGCCCCGAATAGTCCTCCGCGACATAATTTTTCATTATTACATACGTAAAAGTACCAAAGATGTGAGCGTTGGGTACCACTCTTTCTGTGTCCGCCTCGGTAAACAGTCCTTCATTCTCAAACTCACCACCTCGGACAAAACTTGGCATCACTACCCCCTGTATGTTTCTGGTAACTTCGTGTCCGCGGAGGTTCCACCTGAAGTGACTCTCAACCATCTCACCTTTTCGCTCGGCGGTGAGTTCACTTTATGTCTCTCTTTCTTATGTTGACTTTATACCGCGGTCTCACTCCTTTGTCTCCATTTCTCCCCGTGCGGTAAAGAAGTCCGACTCCAAATCCCCGATTTTACGCCGGCCAAGTCCGCAATCTTTTGAGCACATCCCGTTTGGGCTCTGGGCTCTTCGTTGAAATCCCTCGCATAGATCCCTCTCATGGAACCCCTTACCGACCGACTTCTTTTCTTTGCACACCTTGGGTAAGTATTCAGCTCCCCTTTTATCGCCCTCCCGCCCCAAAAGAACGAAAGCCTCGTCATTCTCCATCCTTACTATCCGCCTCCCATCCGTCCTAACGTGAAACACCACCGCCGGCGGCTTCACTCGCAAAACCACTGTCTCAGGGCCCGCTCGCTCTAGAGGAGATAGTCAAAAAGTCCACCGCGACACCTTTCTTCCCGGCCCCGCCAATATACATCTCCTTCTTTCCGTTCCCTTACTGACTGGGACGATCAATATATTCCCCCCAATTCCCCTCCAGCCGACTCATCACCTCCCCCTATGGACATCTCCAAAGATCGCCGTTTGATAGCCGATTTCGGACGATGACGGATCAAGTCCTCCTTCCCACACCGTCTCCGGCCTCATCGCCCCCACGTGTCCGCGGATCCCTCATCTGAGGAGCCCCCCCACAAGCGCCGCAGGTCTTCTCCTTCTGGAAGCCTTTCTGCGGCTCCTCCGTCTTCTCCTCATCCACAGCGGCCGGGCAAAGAAACCGCTCGCTCTCTCCCTGGGTCTGCGGCTCCAGAAGCTTTCCGCCCCCACTTCAAGGTGCGCGGCCGCTCGGTCAATGTAGAGGATTCTGCTCTAGAAAAACCTGCCGTGGCCTCAGCAATGTTCTACGGTTCCCATCTTCCTCGTGACTTGGCCTATGCTGATTCTGGGACCTTCGAACAGCATCGCACCTCCTTGTATGCCGGCTGGGAGAAGGTCTGTCTCTCTTGTCCCCTTTGCACTTTCTGTTTTTTTGACCCTTTATTCTCGATCGCTTCTTCCCTTGCTAGGTGAGCACGGACATGGCCTATATGATCCGCTGGCCTCTTCTCTTTCCCCGGATTCCGCGGAAATCTTGGAGAAGGAGGTCGGCGCCCCGATGGACTACGGGCCACCTGTGGAGCTTCCAAGCCGAAGTTGTCGGCAGCGGATATGGCCAAACTCCGAAATGAGGATGAACCGAGGACCGCTGAAGCTTCCCACCAGGCCTTCATGGATGGACGGGTGAACGACCGCTTAAGCAAAGCAACAACGAAGCCCTTTGCCCTCCAAAGATAAGGAAGCTACGGCCGCTTCTTCTTCTCGCAACACACTCGTGACATGGAGCAACCGGGCGGGTAAGTTTCAAGGGCCTGCCGACAAGCAGGTGGCCAAGAAGCTTGCCGAGGAACATGTGCGTTTACTTAAAGAAGGCCGACTCCTTCCCGAACAGCCCCCCTCTCTCATGCCGGAAGATCCATCCACCGCGGTACCCATTGCCGCAGAGCCGCTGGTTTCCGAGTCGGTTGATGTCGCCCTCCTCAATCCGCTGCCCGAAGGCTCTGTTTGCGAGGCCGCCTCCCCGGGCCCCGACTCGAGTGCTCGTGACCAAGCTCCCCTTGCCGAAGATCTAGTGCAGAATTTAGACTAGCCCCACATTGGCTGTCTGCTATTGTATTAGCTATTTTGTAATTTACTCTCCCAACTAAGTGTGCCCCTAATCTTACTGGTTATTTCCCTTTCATTTGTTTGTTGGCGTGATTAGAGACTGTTTCACTCTTTCGATTACATGTATAATCTCTTAGTTTTAATTGTTGCTTTGTTTGGCATGCTACTGTTCGTCATTTCTTGCCTCTATTTCCACACATTTCGTCCTTATCTACGCCGGGGCTTTCTCTCTTCTTGCCTCCATGTGTGATCCCCGCCTCTCACTCGGGAACTCTCTTTTCCCTTTGGAGTCACTCGTTGACTCTAGGTTCCATCGGGGCAGCTCGACCTGCCGTGGGCCCGATTTGAACCATTCGACCGCGGAAGGCTCATCCCCACCGCAGCCGCTATTTGGAGTGGCTTCGCCTTCCGTTGGGCTTCTCTCTTTGCCCCCGGTGTAGCGTATGCCTTTCTTCCGCGGACGGCTCTCCCCGACCCGCGGCTCTATCTTGAGGTGGACCTCTCGTCCTCGGGCGTCTCTTGCCCCCACCTGTGTTTAGCCTGACTGTTGTCAGTTTACGTGGAATGGTGAAATTTGTTCCCCAAAAGTGCCATTGTATTATATATTTACAAATAGCTCCAGTGTATCATTCTGGACTTTCATTACATTCAAACATGAAACTTTTTTAGCATTCTCACATTCCATGGCTTTTCTAGCACCTTTCCTCCCGTTGTTCTTAGCTTGTAAGTACCGGCTCCTCCCACGTCGACCATCAGATAGGCCCCTCCCAGTTCGCCCGAAGCTTTCCATCATTCTCTCTTGGTACTTGGTATATCTGCCGCAAAGACGCATCCCTATCCCCGAATCGCTTCGGCTTGACTCTCTTGTTATACCGTCTCTGCAGGCTGCGGTGGTATTCCTCTAGTCTGATTCGCGCCTCATCTCTTCTCTCTTCTGCTAAGATCATATCCGCTGCCAGTATGCCCTCGTTCAGCCCCGTCTCCACCGCCCTTGTCCTCGTCGTGGCTGCTACCATTTCCGTGGGAATCACGGCCTCTACCCCGTAAGCCAAAGCGAAGGGAGTTTCCCTTGTTGATGTTCGAGGCGTGGTCCTGTATGCCCACAGAACATGACTAAGTTCATCTGCCCACACTCCTTTCTTATCCTCTAGCTTCCTTTTGAGATTGTTCATAATGACCTTGTTGGAAGATTCTGCCTGCCCATTGCCTTCTGGATTGTATGGGGCCGAGAACCCCTGCTTCACCTTGTATGCTTGTAAGAACGCTTCACCTTTGGACCCGTGAAACGGGTTCCATTGTCCGCTATGATAATATATGGCAACCCAAATCTACGGATGATATTCTCCCACACAAACTTGATCGCGGAGTCTCCTTGACTGTTCGCGGGCCACCGCCTCAATCCATTTGGTAAAATAACTGCGGGCCGCCAACATGAATCTCCTTTTGCTCAGTAGCCATGGGCAGCGGACCCACTATATCCATTGCCCACATTGCGAAAGGCCACGGACTTGACACATCGCGGTAATGGGTTCGCTGGTGCAAAGATCATCCGAAGCGAACTTCGCACTTCTCGCATCGTTTAGCATAGTCCACGGCGCCCTTTTCATGTGCGCCAAAAGTAGCCTGCGGATATCACCGGTGTCGTTGTTTCCCGCCTACCGAGTGACTCGAAGTCTCCCTCATGCAACTCCGCTTAACACTTCAAGGGCTAATCTCGCCCGAGACACTTTAACAAAGGCCCACCGAAATTCTTCGATATAGCTCCCCCTATGATGAGCACGTGATCTCCGACGCCCGCTCGATCTCCTTTTCTCCCCTTTATCTTCCACCACGCCCCCGACAAAAACTCTTGATGGGTACGATCCATCCCCTTCGTCCTCCTCTACACCGACATACCTTCCCCCCCTCCTTCCTCCTCCCTCCTCCGCTAGGCTTCTCCAATCGCTTTTACTTTTATCACCCTTTCTTCCGATTCAGGGGATTCGCGGCCGCCACGTAGGCTAGGCCGGCATGTCTGTTTTCACCGCTGACCCAAGTGTATGAATCTAACCTTCGTAAACCTGGCAGCCTCTTTTGCAAAGACTTCCGGATATTTTGCCACGCTGCGGCACCGCGCCACAAACCCTCCGTTTGTTCGACACACCACCAGATTTGAGTCGGAATAAACCGGTCAACTCTTTCACCCTACCTCTTTCGCCATTCTCATGCCCGCTATTATCGCCTCAGATTCTCGCTTTATTTGATGCCGCGAACCCCCAACTTCATAGTTAACTCTATTCGTTGTTTTCCGGCGTGACCAACATCGCCCCCCTATCCCATCGCGAATTGTTGCGTGGCTGACCCATCGGCGAAGACTCTCCATCCATTCCTTCGATCCTGTGGGTCCAACCAATCTCGTTCCATGATCCTTTTCCGCCCCATGACCATCTCTCGTTTCCCCTGTGGGGTCCTCCATTGAAACTCGCTAAATTCTCGCCACCTCATGCGCTTTTTTCTCATTGCTCGATCCGAGCATCAGATCTCGTTAGAACTCAACATCACCGCCCATTTCAAAGATCCTTCCCGACTTCTTAGCTTTCAATGCTTGCTTTAGCGCAAATTGGTCACCACCACTACAGAGTGCGCCTCAAAGTACGATTTCAACTTCAGGGCCGAGAACACCAATGCCAAGGCATATTTCTCTATTCTGCTATATCTGGTCTCGGCTTCCAGTAGTGTTTTACTTTGGAAGTATACCGGCTTTTCCAATTTACCCACAATTCTGACTAGTACCGAAGCTAATGGCATATTCCGCGGACCCCCAAATATAGGTACAACTTCTCTCCCGTTTCGTCGCGACAAAGATAGGGCCTTACCTAAGTAACCTTCAACTCTTTGAACGCCTCTCACACTCCGGGGTCCATTCAAATCCAACAGATTCAAAGGCCAGCCGATATAACGGCCTACACTTATCCGGACGACTTCGAGATGAATCTATTCAAAGCCGCGACCCTTCCCCGCAAGTCTCTCGCGACCTCCTTGACATCCCGAGGCGACGGCATCTCCACTAGGGCCCTTATCCGTGGGGGGTTGGCTTCTATTCCCGGTGAGTAACTATGTATCCCGTGAACTTCCCCGTAGTGACGCCGAACGCGTATTTCTCTGGATTAAGTTTTAAATTGTACAAACCGCAGTATTCTAAATGTCTCTTTCAAACCCTCCAGATGCTCTTCTTCCTCCGACATGCTCTTCTCTACCATGTCGCCTATGTAAATCTCAATCCCCTTCGGATCTTGCTTTCAACATTTTCCCCAGCCAGCCCGAAAGGTGGCCCCGGCGTTCTTCAATCCAAACGGCATTCTTGTGTAACAGTACGTCCCACCTTCCACCACGAAGGCTGTATTTTCCTGATCTCGCCCATACATGGCCACCTGGTTATATCCCATTGACGCGTCCATGAAAGAAAACACTTTAAACCCCGCAGCTTCTATCCCATTTCGTCTACTCGGCATGGGGTAGCTATCTTTGGGGCACTCAATTCACGCCCGCGGAAGTCGACGCGACATCCCGCACCTTGCCATTCTTCTTAGGTACCGCTACCACATTTGATGATACCGGTAAAGGACACCTCAGATATCCCCGCCCCTTCAACCTCGCGACCTCTTCGCTAATTCCTTCGCGCATCTTTGGTCTAATCCCTCGCATGATCTTCGCCTTTACTGGTTTAGCGGCCCCCCTCATATGTAACTTATGACATGCGAACTCCGGGTCCAATCCGTGACTTCCTCGATCATCCAGCAAATACATCTTGGTTAGCGGATAAGAACCGTACTAATTTGCTCTTCCATTCCTCCGACAAACCGGACCCCACCGATGTGAACTTCTCTTCACCGTTTCTCCCCAAGTTTACTACCTCTATCTCATCCAAGGTCTTCGGTCCTTCTACTAACTCCGCCGATCCCTCCCGACGGGTAATCAGAATTGCTATGCTATGCTTCTTTCCCCGGACCGCGAGGTCTCTTCCTCCGAATCGTGGATCAATCTCTTCACCGTACTCGGTGGCTATTTTTTGCCGACACCGATCCCCGCTGAACCCTCGTATACCCCGGTCGGGTAGGGAACCGAATCACTTGGTAGTAAGTGGGGGAACCGCTTTCATCTCATGAATCCATCTCTCCCCTGGGATGGCGTTGATCGCATGAAGTCGCATCCACCACCTTAAACCTCGAAAACACCGTAACAGGTCCCCATAGCCACCGGGAGCAATAGCTCCCCCAAGGGTTCCGTCATGCTCCCGTTGAACCCATACAAATTTGTTGGCGAGGGTCTCAGCTGCTTCCTTTCTATGTTCATTTCTTCCATTGCCCTCTAAATAGTAAATCCACAAAGATCGCCGCAATCCATCAACACTCTCTTTACTATGTAATTTCCTATAGTCACCGCGGACCACCAACGCCGCCCTCATGCGGGAGTCGATGGTTCGGAGGTCCGCGCCGAGAACGTGATGCTCTTCCTTCCTCTTGCGACCCCATACTCGTGTCGCGACGCCCCGCTGCCTCTCATGTACTTGTTGTATGCTTGCCGCCGCCTTTATCGTCGTCGGTGTGCATTATGGCTCAATATCTCCATCGAAGATCACATTGATCGTTCCTAGTATCCTCCTCGGTAGGCGCTGCTCCCCTTTGTCCCTTCCGCTACAAACTCCTTCAATAATCCCTTTGCTATCATCCTCGAATTAGCCACCTTTAACGCATAAAGCCGTCCGCCTCGTGATTGTGTATTTGATGATAAGCACAATAAGGTCCGCCTTTGTACCTCCACTCGCTTGGTTCGTGGACCCTCATACCCCTGCAGATTCTGAATCAACGGTAGTATTTCGCTCAACGGCTTATTCAGTGGCACTTGTTCTTCCTCGCGGTAAGGCTTTTTGTCTCGACCTTCCCTTCTAGCCTCTTCGCGGCCCCTGTCGGGCCGCGATGAATACTTTCGATAACCACGCCCCTTTATCGAGGGTTCATATTGCCGACGCCCTCCGCTTTATCCAACGATAACACCGCCTTTCCCGCCCTTCTTCCCTCCTTCTCCATATGGTGTCCTCATACCTGATGTACTTTTCCACCCTCGGATACAAATCCTGTAGAGTTGCTATCTCATTCTTTGCTACCGATTCGTGTACTCTAGTTCCCGGGCGCAACCCTCTCTCGAAAGCTATCACCGCCGTCCTTTCATCTAGATTCTCCACTTTCAAAGTCTCCGCCTTGAATCTACACAAGAAATCTCTCACTGATTCCGCCGACCTCTGCCTTACGTTGAACAAGGCCGCGATGTCCACCACACGCTTCTTTTGATGTATGAAGTGATCAATGAACGCCTGCTCCAACTCCTGAAAGTTATTAATACTCTTCGAAGGTAACCTGTAATACCAATCGGATGCTCCCCCTTTTAAGCTTGCCGAGAACATCATACATCTTAGTCCGTCATACCGCGACTCTTGCCACAATGGCATCCGGCTGCCGGAATGGTGAATGTGGTCCATTGGTCTCCCCGTTCCATCATACCTCTCAAATCTTGGCTGATTGAACCTCTTCGCACTTCCGACTTCCATATCAAATCGCTGCTGGGTTGCGATTCAACCCCGCCACCACCGACTTCGCCAGCCTCTCGCTCCCTTTGGTCCGTCCCAAGCTAGCCTTCGATCGGCTATCATTTCCTCGACTTGTTCCTTAGTGAGCCCTACCCCCGTTTGTTCTTCCGCATCCGTTCCCCCTTCCTCCTCTTTCTCTGCTCTAGACACCTCCCTTTCCGACTCCTCTATTGTCTCTCTCTCCCTTCTCAACCCCTCATTTTCCTCCCTCAACCTCGATATTTCCTCATGCAACAACCTTGTTTCCTCTGCTCCAGACATTATTGTCTCTTCCCTATCCCGCTCCTCCCCTTCGCTTCTTGTTGACTCCACGTCCCTCTCGGCGGCTGTCGTCTTTTTTGGTCGCCCCACTCTTCTTTTTGTTGCCATCTCACTATTTTTCCTTACTCTCTCTTTCTTTTCTCTCCCCACAGATGGCGCCAAATGTTGTGACCTACCTCTTCTCCTCCTCTACTATTCTATTTATAATTCCCCTCCTCCCTCTTGGACCCTCCATCTGTCCACTCATCTTACGGTCTCTGGATTGCCATGTGTTAAGTTCCCGTACGACGTTAGGGTTTCACCCTTCCTCCTGCTAGGCACGTGCCCAGACGGTTCGATTCTATGTCAGCTAGCTTTTCGCGCCGCGGTTCTCCACTATCGGTCCTCGGTACTCGGCCTCCATACTTGGCTTCCATGCCCACGGTCTCGATGCTTTGTCCGTCATCTCACACCTCGCCCCTCTTCCCGGCTTCCTTATCCGACAGACTCTCGGCCCTCATAAACTGTGTCGCTACAAATTGCAATTCGTAAAATTCATATTTCAAAATAGACCTGCCAAATCCCAATATCCAAAAGCAATCCCTGGTCAAGAGCAGAGTTCGTTCCCTCGTATGTAGTTATAGACTAATATGACTGCGGCTATCATCAGCGGTACGCCAAACACCATACAAACAAACCCAAGAGGCCCTAATGTGTCTTCTTTCTGCTGGTTGCATCTAGTGCAATCAGAATGCCACAGTACAATGGATTTTCCACCATCACATTCAATTCTCTCGCCATACAATCGGAAAGTTGCATCTGGATCCAATGTTGCTCTATAAATTATGTGTCCAACAATGCTTCAACTAGAATCCGCCTCTCCCTTTGTTAAGTTCTTGATGTTAGAAAAATGGATTTGCACAAATCCATTGAGATATGAATGAGTAATTTGTCTCTCAAGTTATCCCACATTGAGATGAAATGGGTTTCTCTTGAAACAGTATGTAAAGTGAGAAAAAAAAAATTCAAAATGATGCACTAGTTCGAAACAGTGCATTATGCCGAAAATATGCAACCTTTCGAAATGTGCATTGGTTTGAAACATTGCATCATGCCGAAAATGTGTGACCTTTCGAAATAGGCACTGGTTCGGAACAGTATTTTATGTTTAAATGGTGTGTCTTTTCGAAACATGTGACTTTTCAAAGAGTTGTTTACTTTTTCCCAAGAGTCACTGTGTTGTTTCGAAAAGGCACCACTCATCTATAAATAGTGGATGAATTTGGAGAGAAAGACACACCAGATCACACAAAGTTCTGATTTTTCTCTTCTCCCCCTGTTCTTAGTCAAATACTATGTTGTGTTCGCTGATTCTATAGAATTGAAGTGCTAGCTTTCTATAGAAGGAAATCTGTTCTATCTTGGGAGACAATTTTCCATCAACCTTCAAGCATCGTGAGGGGGGAAATCTGTCTTAAAGGCATAGTGTATCTACACTAGGCTCAGATTTAATTAAAAAGTACAAGACACTTACAAAACAAAAGGTTCGTATAGTTTGGTAATTGGTAAATAGTAAGTACAATTAAGTTGTATATTCCTAACACTTGACAACTAAACCGTCCCAATCAGCTAGGTAGAGACTACCAATTGAGTCAATATTAAGGACGACAGGACTGCTACCTATCTTAGGCATCTAACTTTGCCATCGATACAAATCATATTCATTATACATTACCAGATTTCCATTCTCTTGCATCACCACTTCATAATTAAATACAAGTTTTTTACCAGTCTTCAATGTCTGGCCTGAAAGAATTGTATTAGTCGGGTAATCAAAACTCTGCCATATAACTAGGGAATTTGGATTGTATATAATAAAGTTGTCGTTGTCATGCATTAAAGCGTAAGAAGCCCGTTCCATCTCGTTGCTAAACAAAGGTTCCTCTTTGAAACCTAGTCTCTGAAGCATGAAAACGCCTTTATGATTAAGTCGTAGGGATGATCCGTCGTAAATAGGTTCATAACTGTTAGACTTAGCACTCCATACAGGAGTTCTACCCGTGTCTGTGATCCATATGCCTACTTTATATCTACTAGTCTCATGACACAATGAGTAGAAACCAAAGGCAAAGATACCTGAAGGGGAGAGCCAATAACTTATCTGGTTCGGTGAAGCGGATAGGGATGAACCTCTAGTTATGTTGAAGGGCGTAGAAGGAGGTGAGTCTACTGTTATGTTGAATGGAGAAGGTTCTGCGACATAGAAAGATAATGAGAGAAGGGGAAATAGGAGGAGGAGAACATGGCATATTGGCGTCTTCATGGCGAACGAAAATCACAAAATCAAAGTCTTCTGCCCCTTTCAGATTTTACTTGTCCACAGAATCTTTATATAATAGCAGTCCCCTGCTTACCCACATCACCTAGGGGGATTACGAAAAAATAGGATACCCAAAATGGAAGGGGTTTAACTTAAGAGTTTCACGAAACGGCGAAACCCATCTTTCTTAACGTATAAGTTTGAACTAATTTGTTGCCCCCATTGTCTAGTTCACGGAAAAGGATAGAAAATGAAACATTTTCATGGAATTTGAAATGTGTCACGTGTTTGGTAACACGCGGAAAACTAAAAACATAGAAAATGGTTTCTCTAAAACATAAAAAGGAAAGAAAACAATTCACTTACAATAAAAAGGGAAGTTGTTTTCTATTTTCAATCCGATGACAACTCAGGGCTAGCGAACTAGAAAAAAAATGATCAAGCTTGAGAAGGTAAGTTTCCCTCTCTCGCTCTCTTCTCTCTTCTCTCATTGATTAATGGTGGTAGTGGTAAACCCTAATTTCGCTCACTTCTATGTCGGGTGTTCAAATCTCAAAGTAATTGTTTCAAACGCATCTCCATCGATCAAATCTACATTTGTTCGAGTATAATGAGGTACTTTTTTGTTATTTGATTCAAACCATCAGTTAAAGTATCGATTTGGGGTCGTTGTTGTTATTTCTTTGTACCAATTTGTTCATTTTTATGATTTTGTTGAGAATATGCTTTTATTTTTTATGTTTTGTTATTTATGTGGTTTGGATATTGTAGATATGGTGTTTCGAGATTGTTGATGGTAGTTAATTTGTGTTTATTGATGTTTATATAGTGATGAGTTGTTCACTTTATATAATTTTGTTACTGTTTCATGTTGGTTTTGTGTATGATATTTTCTTTTACTTAGATGAGTAGTGAGAACGATTTTGAAAGGACGCGTAAAGTAGTTGCCGTGGTTGGAGCTATGGCAGCGGTTACAAGTGCAGTAAATACTATTTTCGCACTAGCAGATATCATACCAAGGAAGCTATATGTGAATCGTGACATCGACAGAAAATTGTATTTGGATGGTATAATCAATGATGATAGTGAGTGTTACGATCTTTTGAGGATAAGTAAAGAGTCGTTCTGAAAGTTGATTGTTTTATTTAAAGAAAAAAATTTGTTAAGAGATTCAAGGAATACGAAAGTTAAAGAGCAAGTTGTTGAGTTCCTTCATACTATAAGGCATAATGT
This sequence comes from Coptis chinensis, assembly GCF_015680905.1. NCBI lineage: Eukaryota > Viridiplantae > Streptophyta > Magnoliopsida > Ranunculales > Ranunculaceae > Coptis > Coptis chinensis. The sequence continues at coordinate 48,317,677 of NC_141456.1, forward strand.
TAAAACCCGAGTCATCAAGCATAATTTTTTACGTTCGGGAGGAACAACTAATCGGTATTTTCATATTGTTCTAAAGGCGGTTCTTTGTCTTTATAAGGATCTAGTGGTGGAACCGACTGCTGATATGGAAACACCTCTAATTATTCGATGTAATGAAATGAGATTCTAGCCTTGGTTTAAAGTAAAATATAAGTATATATTCTTTTGTCAAAATTGTTAAAAGTTTTCTTATATTTTAATTAATTAATCTTTTATTAATTGTAAATAAGGATATATTGCATTGGAGCAATAGACGAGACTCATATTAGTGAGAAGATACCTGAAGGTATACGTAATACATTTTGTGGGAGGAAAGAAAAACCTACACAAAATGTCTTAGCTATTGTTGCCTTTGATCTTAGGTTTACTTATGTGTTAGTTGGTTGGGAAGGGTCATCTCATGACGCACGACGATGCTTTAACAATACCTAATGGACTTAAAGTCCCTAAATATATATATATATGAACGTATTGTTTACTTATGTAATATGCAATGGTAGGATCCCTATAAGTAATGTTATTTCCCTTGTAGGAAAATATTACTTGGTAGATGTTGGTTATCCTAATCGCACGAGCTTCCTTGCTCCATTTTGTGGTGTTAGATGCCACTTGAAAGAATGGAGTGAGCATGAACCAGAAAATGAGAAGGAGTTGTTTAATGTTCGGCATTCATCACTAAGGAACACTGTTGAACGGGCCTTTGGAATCCTAAAGAAATGTTGGAAGATATTAGATGATTCTAAGTGTTTTTTCTCTTTTGATACATAAGTAGATGTGGTCTTGGCTTGTTGTACCCTACACAACTATATTATTGGTGTCACCCCTAATGATTTGTTCCTTTTGGGGCCAGATCTTGAACCTGAGAGTGGAAAGCCTCCAAAGAAAAAAAACAAAACTGGCACAGAAGGATCAACGTGATAAAAAAAAAAAGAGTGGGTTGTATTTAGGCTGAATATGGCAAAGGCTATGTGGGATACCAACTTAGTAAGAAAAGAAACAAAGGTGACACAAAAATAGCAATGTTAGAAAAAGGAGGAGTAGGATAACGAGTGATGTTTGTATTGTAGAATGTTAGTTATGACTTCTATTTTCATAGTTCTATGTGAGACTTCAATGTTGATTAATATAATACTATGTTTTGATTGTGTATGATGGTTACCTGCGCCTGCTTGTCCCATATATGTCATGTGACTAACATAATTTTCAGGAATGGATAAAACTCAACAGTTTGTGAAAGGAAATTCCAAGCAAGACAAAAAGAAGGGTTAACTAGTATTACCCCCCACTAGATGAGCCAATTAGGATCCCCAAAGTACACACATTATAGGTGGACTAATAAGAAAGAGAAAGTTTTGATCTCATTCCTAGCAGAGTGTGCAAGAAAAGAAGAAAATAAGGGAAAAACATTCAACAAGTCAACTTTTACAAAGGCGGCTAAAGCTGTTTCTAATGCCTTTAACGACACTTGCACTGCGAAAAATGTTACTGGTCGTATGAAAACTACTAAGGCAAAATATGCAACAATTAAGAGCCTTAAGGGAAAGAGCGATTGGGCGTGGGATGATGAGCTTAAGATGATCAAGGTTGACAAAGAAGATGTAGAAGATTTTATTGAGGTATTTGCGTTTAATTTTTTTTCAAACTCAACAGTTGAATGTTTTACTGCCATGTATTTAATTGTTATTAACTCTTTTACTGCTAGTAACCAAGGCTGGAATAAGTTATCTTTTACTCTATTCATTTTAACGTCCATACAACTTATTTCGAAGCTTGACGGGTTGGCACAGCAAGTTTCTCGCCTAGCAAATGCAGTGAGTAACGTCGATCAAAGCTTTTGTGAGCGAATCTTCTATGAGGTGATGAACATTGAAGGGTTTTGATACTCAAATGTTAAACTCAGCTTTTGAGTATCTAACTGAAAACCCTCTTGCTGGGAAGTAGTTTCTTTCAAAGACTACCAAACTTCGTATGAATTGGTTGACGAGTTTTGTTGCAATAGAGTGACTTGTGCTTTAAGAAAATAGGAATGGATAAACCAATGTTAGTGCTTGCTTTGTGTTTCATATCATGGTTGTGGTATTCTGAAATGTGCCAATGTGGTTAATCATGGTTGTGGTATACTGAACCTTTCCTTGTAGCTCTGCAGAATGTTAGTACCATTCTTATTAGGATTCATTGTTATTTTTGTATTGTCAGTTTTGTAAAAGCCATGATCTAACAGTTGCAACTTATGCACATCCAGTTTTCCAGTAGTGGAGATACCATAATGACTATACAAGTTACTAGTAATAAACAATTCTGATTAATTTTGACTAATGTTTTTAGTCTGTTATACAAATCTAAATTGGGGTTGTCGTGTGTGAAAATGTTATAGATTATGTGCACGAATTGTACTATGTTCCCTACTATACTACTGTCTTGATCCGTATATTAATATACTGAACAATTAAAATGAACCACACCCCCTTTTGAGTCTAACATAGTAATATGTTTAGGTCCAGATAAATGAAGGATTGACAATTGTTACAGGGTTCCAAACAAACAAAAAGTTTCTCAAATCTAGTGTGACAATGAATCCGCAAATAAATCGTTTTATATCAAATGGTAGTTCTACACTATCACTGACTATTAGTGAAGTCCAAAACTTGGTCTCAAAGGGCTATTAGTTCTTGATGGTTTTTGCATTTGTATTTAGCGACAATATCGTCTTCTTTTGTCAATTTCTCAACTTTCAAATAATCACTGGGGACTTCTCTGTCAATCTCCTATTTGAACATATCTCTTTTCTCATATATATGACTTGACAGTGCCATTCTTCTATCTTTTATTTATCCCTTTAAACTCTTCTATCTATAGATAACTAATTCAAGTTTTGAACGCCCCTTTCAAACCATAGCTCAAAGAAGGCCGCGCGCCAACTACCTATGATTCAAGGAAATTACACCACTTACTATATTCTTCGTCGAACTACCACTGATGCTAACTTCCACTGTACTAGATTCAATCTCCCTCAACACAGCAATCCAATCATCAAAGTATAAAGGTACGATTTTTCTTTTTTGCAAATTTTCTATATTTTTACCCCGATTGGGCTTTTTTTTTCTACCTCTTAATCCAATATTTCAGTCATATAATATGCTTGATTATAGGTTAAACCTCACTACTTGGACGTCTTTTCTATAGTCAATTGTTTATTTGTGCAGAAATTTTAAGTAGCCATCATGCATAATGGCACCTACCTTTTAGCAGAAGCAAGATTGGTCATGGTTTGCTCAAATTTGGGACAAGAGCTACTAGCTATTTGACATATGGTAAGAACTGTTCCAACTATGCTGATTTATTTATGTTTGGGAAACCTTGAGATGCTTCTTTTCAAACTTCATATTATGACTCTGAATTGCTGAATTGCGTTGTCTCTTAATTGTTAGACTCTCTAATTGTTCTTTGGTGAAGAAGAAATCTTAGATAGTTATTTTGCATACATATACCACATTCACATCCACTATTCTCCGAATAGCCAGGATCCATATATCAAAGGAATAAAACCAATGCCCCATAATACAACATGATAAGAGCCCAAAACTGTAGTTTAAATCCTTTAATAGTATTTCTATTTAGCCAATTATGTTATTAATAATATAGATTTATCACTAATTACGTGTTTTTGAGTATTTCAGGCTTCAGAGTTGAATAAATGTCAATTCGTTACTAATTAGGCGCTAAAAGGAGCTAAAGTGATTGCTAGAGAAGTTTTATGAAGAAAGCCCAAGTTTAATGGAGAAAAAGCCCTTAAAAAGTCTAAGTCAAAACTGTTAAGTGAAAGTCAAACCGGATTAGAGAGCTGAAGAAAAGTCAACAAAACTTTAAAAGGCTATATCTTTAGACTCAAGCCTCGGATTTAGGCCCATTTTATATCAAAATGATCGGCTTAGAAAGCTCTTTCCTATGTTATAAGCCTTGACTAGATCAGAGAAGTATAATTTGGTGAAAATGTGCACTACAGTAACACAACCAGAATTAGAAGTCTTGGATTCAACCAATTGGGTTATAGACTTGATTTATAGGTCTATAACCTAGCCTAAAAACTCATGCATGATTATGTATCATTATATAAGAGAATAAAAATCCTAAACTATCTCTCTTCCTTCCATTAGTTAGAATAATTTAGCTCTCTCTCTCTCTCTCTCTCTCTCTCTCTCTCTCTCTCTCTCTCCCTTTTTAGTTTTAGTTAATGAGTTTAGTTTGTAGCCTCCACTAGAACTTTTTAATAAAAGCTTTAGTTTATTCAATTTAATTAATTTTTCTTTACATCACGTCTTCCTTTCATTATTTTAATTTAATTAATCCAATGGTATTAGGCTAGCCCCCATTTAGAGGGAGTGATTATGAAGCCTAATGAGAAATAGATTGCTTAGTAGAATTATTTAATTGTGTATATATTTCAATGAGTTTACTTTATTGTATGACTTCCAAAATAAGCATATAGTAAATTAAACTAGGGATTGTTGTAATTAAGTCGAGAGATTTGGTTGGAATAATCCTACATGCTAGTAATAATGACTATAGAGATTTATGTTATTGCTAGGGATGATAAAGTTTGAGGCCTTAGGTTAGATCATTGTGTGGCCTTAGGTTGGATCATTGTGTGAAAACCTAAAGACGGTCTCTTTTCAATGAATAATTCTATTCTTGTTTGAAACTAATCATTAGGTGGATTTATTACTCTTCTCTATAACTTTCTCTTCCATCAAAACCCTATTTTTATTAGTTTAGTTAATTTAGATTTATTTGAATCCATAGTATAATCGTAGAATAGAAATCTCTCAACATAATATTACTCTCATCATTGTTTCTTTGTGATTTAAATTAGTTGAATTTCCTTTATGTCTTGGTAGTTTAGGAGTAGAACGAATCTGTACTCTTTATATTACTTCGTTATTATTTGAGAGTACGTAGGAATATTGATTTAAGCACTTGTTGAGTTGATTGATTATTTGTGTTTACGCATAGATAGTTAGTTTACATAAAATTGGTGATTATCAAATGGCGTCACTGCCATCTTAAACTCATTCAGGACAAGAATTCAATTGGTTGAATCCAAAGGGCATTCCCCCATTCTCTATCCACCCACCCTTTTAATTTTTCATTCTTGTTTCTCATATTTTTGTTACTGTTCAAGCTTGAAATTCACTATTTTAAACTAAGAGCGCGCCTGCCCTCCCTTTTGCCTTGCACAAAGCGCGCTCACGCTCCCTTAAGATTGCAGACTCACACAGTGAAGAATACTACGGTAAAGGTATTTATAAATTTCCAAAAATTCTTAAATGTTTCAGGCATAATCTTTACGGGGTTGGTGATTTACTGAAATTGTTTCAGATTTTTCCTAGTTGTTTTACCTAGTGCACTATTACCACCTTTACACTGCTATATTTCAGCTTTCACACCATATGTTACGGGAAACTCGGACGAGTAAGGCTACGTAGGAAATTCAAAAAATTCTAAGATTTTTACAGGAGTATCTATCATAAGTCAGGAGTTTGTCGTAAAAATTTGAAGAGTTTTTTATTTGTTTTGACTAACTAACTAGTGGATTGTTTCCAGTGTGTTTCTGCAGTTTTGCAACACTTAATTTCTGGAACAACAGCCAATAAGAAGGGTTTGTAGAACTCCAATTGCTCTAACTTTTTATAGAAACACGCATGATCTGTCAGGAGTCTCCAGTAAAATTTTGGCATTTTTTAGCTCAGTTTTGATTGGTGAACCATTCGGTTGTTTGTATTATGTCCGAAAACTGTTTCACAAACTTTGCAGGGCAGTAGAAGGACTTTCATAACTCCGATTGTTCTAATATTTACAAGTGACTTCCTGGATGTCTTAGCAAACTACTATAAAAATTTCAAATTTTTTAGAGTGCTCCCGCACCCTATGATACCTATATATTACGAACGCCAGGCCGTTATCGTTCATCAACCAAAAAAAAAAAAGCGATTACCTTGAGCATGCCGCCTTCAAGAAAGCCCGATTCACAGGTTAGTTACAGGCTCTCTTTGTGTTCAAGTTATTTTTACTATTCAGTGTTCCGAACTTCTTTAATACACTGCGATCACGTATCAAAGACGCTATTCATACACGTAGCAAGGAGGCATTCATGTACTCCTTCTTCCACTCCTCGTTTCTTCTGTCAGAGGAGTTTTAATTCTAGTATAATCAGGCTTATTTTTCGTAGATGAAATACTACACGCCTATCTAGAATTTCACACACTACACCTGCATTAATGGCTAAAGAACTAGAGACTCCTCTCTATGATTTTTATAAAGCTTTAAATGATGGCCCTAAGTCATGTATCGTTCTTGCAGACCCAGTGGGGGATTTTTGAATTCCCCCGAATATATTTAACTTGTTACTAGTTTTCCATGGTTTAAACCACGAGAAGCCTTATCAACACATGCGTAGGATAGAATAAGTTCTCATTACATTCCATCATCCTAGCATAAGTCTGGATCAAGTTAAACTTAGGGTGTTTCCATTCACCCTAGCCGACAAGGCGGCGTCTTGGTTAATTGCCCAAACGCCAAACTCTGTAGACTCATGGGCTAAACTTGTTCAATTATTCATGGAATAGTTTTACCTACCACTGAAGACTGATGAAATGCTTCAAAAGATTCATTTCTTCCACCAGAACCCTCATGATTCCTTTTCAGAGGCCTAGAATCGTTTCACTGATCTTCTTATTGAATGCCCGCATCATAATCTTGCGAAAGACACACTTGTTCGTGCCTTCTTCAAAGGGCTTTCACATTATCATACAGAGGTTCTAGATATCATGGATGCTTATAAATTCTTAGAAAATTAATCTAAGAGGAACAACAATTGGGGAGGTAATGACTCTTCTCGCTCCACTCCTTCTTTTGAGGTTAAACCTGATCCCAAGCTTAAAACTCTTATCGATGCCCTCACTAAAAAGGTAGATGTCCTTTCTGTTCAACAACAACCCACTCCAGTCATAAACATTAACTCTACTCGTTGTAATGTCTGTTTTAGTATTGAGCATTCCGACTTCTATTGTCCTCTTGTCTATGCACAACCACCACCACAACCATCACACTTTAACCAGTTAACTCAATATCAAGGACAAGAAAACTTAGATGACCAGAATAGAGGTTTAGTGCCCATGACCCAGAACTATCAACATCAAAACATGAACGCTCAACAAGCCTTAATTCCAGTTCAACCATTTACAGACGAAGTAGTAGTGACCTTGTTGGAAAAACAAAATCAAATTATGCAACAAAACTCCAACTTAATAAAAGATCAGCATGATCAAAACTTTAAAATGATGCAACAAATGATGCAAATGATGCAGTCTTTGTGCCAAAAGGTTATTGACATGTCTCCTAACCAAAATAATAAACCAAGCAAAGTGTTTCGTGTCAAGCGGTGCCTAATCCTAAGTCAACAAACACCGCCTCCGAAATAAATAGTATTCAATGTAATGGTAATATAACCTCAGGGGACCTACAGGCAGTCACTACCCTTCGTTCAGGGAGAGTAGTTGATAACAAAGTAATTATGCCTAAAGATCGCCCGCAAACAGAAGCTGAAAATGAAACCATACCAAATACTATCATAGAAACCGAATACCCTACAACTGTAGAAGTTCCAGTCCAACCACAACCAAAAGGTACAACTTTACTAAATACCACCATACAAACTGATGATCCTACACCTGTAGAGGTTCAAACTTGGACACCTAGATGGAAAACGGCTAAAGATAAAGCAAAGACTAATAATACTTTTAACCCTTATGTTAAATATAGAGATAAACCACCGTATCTCCAGAGACTAGTTGTGTCTAAAAAAGACGATAATTTTGATGAGATTAGGGAAGTGTTTAAAAATCTGACTATAAACCTATCTTTTCTAGATGCTATAAAAAGTCTACCTAGACACGCTAAGTTTCTAAAAGAGTTGTGCACTAAGAAGAGGAAAACCAACATGCCCAATGAAGCCTTCTTAACTGAACAATATCCCTATTTATCTGAACATAACGGAATTATTAAGTACAAGGACCCTAGTCGTCCTACTGTTCAATGCATCTTGGGAGATTACTTCATAACAACTGCTCTATTAGACCTGGGGGCGAGTGTTAACTTACTCCATTTTTATTTATATAAACAACTCGATCTAACAAATCTTCAACCAACCAAAATGACTTTGTAGTTAGCCGATCGTTTTATTTAGTAGCCCAAGGGTGTAGTTAAAAATATTCTCGTTAAAGTTCAGGATTTTTACTATCTAGCCGACTTCATTATTCTCGACACAGAAGTTACTCATGATTCTATTCCCATCATCTTAGGGCGTCCTTTCTTGGCAACCGTCAATGCCCAAATCAATTGTTGGGATGGTTCAATGACTCTTTCTTTTGGAAATCTTTCTGTGGAAGTTAATATGTTTAGACAAAAGCATGGACAACTAGGTTTGCCTATAGAAGGAGAAGTGAAGTCCATTGAGAGTTTTGTATCTCACATTTGTGCGGCTGATGCTTTCGTCCCTACACTAGTAGATACCCCTCTTATGGGAGAAGACAAAGATCACAATTTCTACTCCCTAGACATAGATAACATCGAGAAAGATTTTCTTCGACTCTTTTGCAACCCTTTTTTGCCACCTCGCAAGCCCCTTCCTATTGACATCCATTTATCCCTTGACGCCATGACGAAAGAAGCATTTTTTACCCTCTATCCCAGTGATTCTTTTGACCCACCTATTGAGGAATGTCTTGCATATCTCAAAGTTTCTGATGATCTAGAACTGAGAACACTAGTTGAACACCATTCACCCACCTTACATCCTCATATCACTCATTCATCTTCCATCACCAATATTTCCCACCTTCCACCTTTTCAAATGAACCTTGAGTTTGTACTAAACCTTCTTGTTTTTCCTGTGCTTCATGACTTTCTAAACCCATCTGGTGAAGAAGTAACACCTAAGGACAAGCCACCTAACACTTTTTTCATTTTTTCCATTCTTTCCTTCTAAAACTTATCCACATCCCACGTATTTTCCAAAACAATCCATTTTCTCACGCTCATTAACTTGGCATCCCTTTCGTAGGAGAAAAAAATAAGAAATTGTATGCTCGATTAGGTTCTAGATCTATCAGGCTTCGCTCTCATTCCACTCAGCCACATCATAGAAAATCTTGGTGTTTAATTCTGTTTGATGGTGTTTTCCGTATTAACTATTTATGGAAAGATCCACAATTATTTAGATTATTGATGTATGGTAAACTGCATGTTAATACATATATATATCACATTAAGTCTAGGGAATTTGACTTTAAAAGACCCATATAATTTTTTGTAACATACCACCTTTCTGGAGTATAGGCCAAACAAAAATTTTCAAACTTAAAAAGAGTTTTCCAATTTTGTTTGGGGGTGGCGTATTTTGGTCTTTCATTTCAAAACGTTTTGCCACCCTTTGTCTGTCATGTTTACTTCAGTAGAGTTGATGTTAGTTAGTACGTAACAGTTTAATTGTGCTTCATGTTATTATATCATCTTTACAATATTTCTGTTACAGGTACTGCCAATTTTTACCACATTTCTATGGTAAATTCTTTTTTTATCTCTTTACACTTTGAAGACAAAGCGTTCGATTGTTTGGGGGTGGAATAGAAATATTTGCAAAAATTATGCATTTTTAGGATGTAAATTACGCACTTTTCTTTATAAAATATTAAAATCATAAATATTGTTTATACTAGGCACTTAGTGATAATGGTATTGTTCCCTTCTCCATGATGATATTAGTCTAGAAATCTCACGTAGTACTTGAATTATGATTTAATTTTTGAAACTTAGATTAATATATAGGTAATAGTCATTGCATCTTTTCATGAATATCTTACATGAGCATCTTTGATTGTACTTGGCAGTATTTTTCTGAGACCTAGGTTAGAGTACTTAATACATATCCTGTGAGCATCTAGCCTAAAAGCCTCATAAGAGTGAAATATCTGAGTGATGACACAAGGAAGAAGTAAATTCCAAGTAGAGAAATCACACATCCACTTGCTTGATCACCATACCATATCCTAAGCGAGAATTTAGGCCCTCTTTGGATCGATATAGCCAGAAATTCACACTTATATAAAATTTATTATCCGATAGTCACCCCACTAAGTCTTTCATTAGCCTTTTCACAAACCACAAATCTTTTACCCAATAAAACAAAATAAAAAATAAAATCAACCTACTTATTTGGATAAGTCTGAGAAATAGGATGAGTGAAGAAAAGAGAAGAGAAAAAACTTGTGTAAACAAAAATTAGTTAGTTGCTTCAGGAAAAAAAAAATTTACATCCAAAGAAAAAGAAAAGAAAAGAAAGCTTCCAAAAGGAAAGAAAAATAAAAGTTAGAACTCCAAAAATAGAATCGAAAGGAGTCAAAAGCCAAAATAAGGGCCAAGTATGGAGCAAAAAGTGTAGAAACAAAAGAACAAGGTTTTCTCTAAGTTACATAATGTGAAGACCCTATTTTCTCAGACTTGTCTTTTTAAATATCCATTTGTTTTCTTCTTTAACCAACACCTACTCCCCATATCACCTAATAAAGACTTTTAGCTCAATTAGGAATAGGTTGGTGTGATAGTAAGTGGTACATGTGTTTGATCGACCTTATCTTCCTTAGATTGTCATTGAGATTGTGAGGAAACGTGTGCCCACTACACACTGGAGTTAGCAAACTTGAGTAGAAAAATCAGAATGTTATGTGTCTTTACATATTCCTTATGAGAACCTACTTATGCACGCTACCCAAAAGTTTTAGGAACGGACCTGCCATTGCATTTCATATCATAGTTCAGTGTATAGTTGTTTATCTTAAGATGATTTGATTATTATACATGTATTAGTTTAAGTTTTAGAATTATCATCCTTGTTTAAATACTAGTGACATGTATAGATTCTAAGATAAAATTAGGGAACGTACAATTCTTTTATTTCTTAGTCGTTGTTGTATAAATGAAGTTTGTGAGTACCTTCTCTAGAAAACTCTCACGAAACTATAACTCGTCCACTCAGGATTTCCTAGTGATTTAAGGTCTTATTGCATATAGCAAATGCAATCGCACTCAGCAAAACGAGACTAGTTAAAAATACATTTTTGGCCACTTATTTTAATTTCACATATTTGCTTGAGGACAAGTAAAATGCTATTTGGGGGTGGTTTGATAAGAGCCCAAAAATGTAATTTAAACCCTTTAATAATATTTATATTTAGCCAATTATGTTATTAATAATATAGGTTTATCAATAATTACATATTTTTAAGTATTTCAGGCTTCGGAGTTGAATAAATGTCAATTCGTTACTAATTAGGCGCTAAAAAGAGCTAAAGTGATTGCTAGAGAAGTTCCATGAAGAAAGGCCAAGTTTAATGGAGAAAAAGCCCAAGTTAAAACTGTTAAGTGAAAGTCAAACCGGATTAGAGAGATGAAGAAAAGTCAACAGAACTTCAAAATGCCATATCTTTGGACTCAGATTTTGGATTTGGGCCGATTGTATATCAAAATGACCGGATCAGAAAGCTCTTTTCAATGGTCTAGGCCTTGGCTTGATCAGAGCAGTATAAGTTAGTGAAAATATGTGCTATATTAACATTACTAGAATTGGAAGTCTTGGATTCAACCAATTGGGTTATGGACTTGATTTATAGGTCCATTACCTAGCCTAAAAACCCATGCACGATTTTGTATCATTATATAAGAGAATAAAAACCCTAAACTATCTCTCTCCCTTTTATTAGTTAGAATAATTTAGCTCTCTCTCCCTCCCTTTTTAGTTTTAGTTTATGAGTTTAGTTTGTAGCCTCCATTAGAACATTTTAATAAAAACTTTAGTTTATTCAATTTAATTAATTCTTCTTTAATTATATCTTCCTTTCATTATTTTAGTTTAATTAATCCAATTATATTAGGCTAATCCCTCCCGCTATTAGAGGGAGTGATTATGAAGCCTAATGAGAAATATATTGCTTAGTAGAATTATTTAATTGTGTATGTATTTCAATGAATTTAGTTTATTGTATGACTTCCAAAATAAGCATATAGTAAATTAAGCTAGGGATTGTTGTAATTAAGTCGAGAGTTTGGTTGGAATAATCCTACATGCTAGTAATAATGATTATAAAGATTTAGGTTATTGCTAGGGATGATAAAGTTTGAGGCCTTAGGTTGGATCATTGTGTGAAAACCTAAAGATGATCTCCTTTCAATGAATAATTCTATTCTTGTTTGAAACTAATCATTAGGTGGATTAATTACTCTTCTCTATAATTTTCTCTTCCATCAAAACCCTATTTTTATTAGTTTAGTTAATTTATATTTATTTGAATCCGTAGTATAATCGTAGAATAGAAATCTCTCAACATAATATTACTTTCACCATTGTTTCTTTGTGATTTAAATTAGTTGAATTTCCTTTATATCTTGGTAGTTTAGGAGTGGAACGTATCCGTACTCTTTATATTACTTCATTATTATTTGAGAGTAGGAATATTGATTTAAGCACTTGTTGAGTTGATTGATTATTTGTGTTTACGCATAGATAGTTAGTTTACATAAAATTGATGATTATCACAACGTTGCCACAAAAGATGGGAGACTTACCTACCTAGACTTCTTTAGACAAAATCACTACTTTGCTTCTTACCTATTGGCTATAACTTTAGTGATAAACTTTATGACACTCAATTACTATGTAGTTTGAATAATGTATCGCTCCAAGATAATAAAATACCTACAGTTTTTTATACGACTACACATTTGGACAAGATAAATGGTGCTAGTGCATCACAAGCGGTACTCTCATATAGTTGATCATGATGACCTCATTCATATACATTACATGCATATAATATAATGCATGTCTGGGAAACTTTAGTTTGCAAACTTGATTTTGGGTAATATGCTTCAGTTGTGTGCAAAGTTGGCTTTGATGTCTTGGTATGCAAATATTGTTGCCTTTCTTTTGCAAGTGTAGAAACTAATTATTTAGTAGTATAGATGCATCATCCATGTGCGGAAGCTTTTGTTAATACTTCTCACGTACCATTTCTCAACACACAATGTTGTTACTTTCCGATCACCTCACCTCAAATTTTAAACAATCCAATATAGTGGGAAGAAACAAACAAGTAGTTCACCAACTAATAATGAAAACTCTGAGTCGGTCAAGAATGTGTTGATTACGTTAGCATGGTACAATTATGAACTTCTTGGAATTGCGACATCTTTTTTCAGGTCACCCACATAGGTATAAACTTGATTTATTGGGTTGGAATTGGGTGGGACATTCCAAATGATTATTAATATTGGGTCTATCAAATGTTTAACGTGTTACGCTTATGTATTAAGAAAAATTTAAGGAGAACTAAATAAGAAGCTTTTGTACTACTTACGTACTCATTTATTTTTGGAAACAAAATCCCTGCGAATGAAACCTTCTTTGTTTCCTTTAAAAATCGCACCAAGGATTTTGTTCTTCAAGACTCAATCTATCTTTCAAACTTCAGACCAAAGGATACCATATTTGATGATAAATAACTATACACAAATTTGAAGGGTTTTATTGTTTGAAACCAAGAAAGTCGAAGAGCTATTCTTCCATTATTTTTCTATCTATCAAAAGTCCAGTGAAACGTGCTTTTTTTCTTTCTTTACTATTCAATAGTTTTGCATCAATTCTCTACTATTTAGAATTAGCTACTTTTAGCTATTATTTTTAGTATTTTTGACTACTTATATTAGTAAGATTAATTCTCCCCCAATTTTTTAAGTTTGATAAATTCAAGTTTACATTCTAGTCATTCGCCAGAAAATAACATTGATTCCAAATTTTCACGTGCACATAGAATGAATTATATTAATAAATATCTATGTGGTAGCAAGTATTTTTTTTTCATGAATTATTCTGCGCACACAGACCACTTAAAGCAATTACCAACTGAGCTGCATTATGTACCGATGCCAATCTCCTTTTATTCGCGCCTTGGTTTATGGCCAAGGGACCATCATGCGTCACACTGATTTAGTTTGTTCTCCACATGAATGCTAAACCACTATCTACTCAGCTTGAATTGTAGACATATACATTGAGTACAAATCCCAATAAGTATTTTAACTCTTTAGGTACATAGTTTTTTCTATTGATTAAGATATTAAATCCATTAAAAACAACATTATCTCCAAGATTCACTATTGGTATAGGTTTGGATTTAAATAGTAATCTATCAGAGATGTTCAAATATGTTTATGAATCTACACTTCTAATTTGATTTTTTCATATGCCTTTGAGCAACGGTAGACAACAATGTGATTTTGACAATATTGACATGAAGATGACAAGAATTTTGTAGCAATAAGCAAGGGAGCAAGTACTAAAATGGTATTTTAACGATCACTCACATTCATTTTAATATACATATTTTAGTTAATTAGCTTAACCATATAAGTGCATTACTAGGATTGATTCAGTATGAAGAAGCATGGTCTGTTATTCGTTTTACCGCCAGCTAACAATTCTTAGGAAACGAAAATGCATTATTGATAAAAAATAAAACTGGTGCTAGGCAAAAATATGTTTTGTTTGTTGCAACCCATGTTGCACGCTTCGTGAGTACTTTGTTAAGAGATGTTGTAAATCAATGTTCTCATAGACCAAGTCATACCTCTTAAATATCCTGCATCTTACAAAGGATCAATCTACTTGCAGAGAATGCTTATGGACATCTCTACTAGGTAAAACTCTACCTTAGCTCTATCTTTTTCACAGTAAATTTACATATTTGAGATGTTATTATCAAACTTTTATATTTGGTCATCTTAGATATGTGACTTGTTTTATTATAACCTACTTTTATATTTGACCATCTTAGATATGTGAATTGTTTTATTATAACTAACCTATTATGCAATTTTAGGGCTTCAATCTCATGGCAATTAGAGAATATGACGTGTACGAGCTTGGTGTCAGACTACATACAAAATGGTTATGGATTATGTTGTCTGCATGGGTTAGTAAATCTAATTGTTGGTTATTACAGGTAGTGTAACAGGCTATATATTCATCTAAAGTTCAATCGAGAAACAGAGCGGATGGAGGGAAATAGTGATGGTATGATAGATAAATCCCTCAAGTTTGAATTCCTTTAGTATTTCTGTTTACTTTTCTCTATCGTCTTTCTTCTTTAAATGCAATTCAAGGCTGTATCGTAAGGTGGACAAACATGTTAATGTGATATTTTCCCTTTATTTCTTTCCTCTTAAAAATAAGTAAATAAGTGAACGGATGTTAATTTGCATTGCTTTTATATTGTTTTGGTTTGTTGTTATGAATTAAGCATATGGTAGTACCAGTTTCAAGTTTGTTATCTTACATATTAATGCTTCTAAGTGTCTTAAAATGGATCTTTAGCTTAATGGAAGAGCACTTGAGTGTGTAAATACATCTCAAGAGATGGCGGTTCAAATCCACTAAGGTCTTTTTATGAAATTAGGACTTCCATAGCTTTTGATTTGACTCCACTATTATCACGCCAATATTTTGAGTTGAATTCTAACGTAAGCTCATGATACACGTACTCTGTCTCAATTGGTATATATAGATTTTACCTAGAACTTACAAAATTCATCATGATCATTGCTATTTGATTGATTTATTATCTACTTTAAGGAAAAGGTGCAAATATGTATATTGTAAGAATTATCCTTTTTAATCATTAAATAAAAAAGATCAAATGCCATTAATTTTTAGTTATATTCTTAGCATTCAATTAAAAAAAAATTGTAGTTAGAAATCTTTGATCATCCCACATAGTGAATTATGTATATTTTTTTTAATGCCATATTTGCAAGGACATTACATAAGGATCAACAGAAGTTAGTATTACACACCACCTTGGATAACTAACATGAAATCGAAACTCGAAGTAAATGCATTGAATTAACCTCAAACAATAATTTACAGGAAATTGAAAACTGAATGCAAATACATCGAACTAACCTCAAGAAATAATTGATTTAACGGGAAATCGGAAAATCAGAAACTAGGCACAAATGAATTGATCTAACTGCAAAGAATAATTAATAGTAAATCGGAAACTGGATACAAATGCATTGAACTAACCTCAAAACATAGTTGTGTTATATGTAGTGGGAAATATAGTTTTACATTTAAAATGTTGTTTATCATATCTCTTTTCGTATGATTGAGAATGTATTGCTATTCAAGTAGTTTCAATATGATGTTTGCCTCATTGGCCAATCTCAAAAAACTTCAATCAAACTTATATTGTTAAATAACAAAAAATTTGAATTAAAGGCGAACTATATTGTTAAAGTTGAATGGTTTTATCAAAAGCGAGTTTTTTCTTTTTATGGACAGTGAGATTTTCACAGAATTTTGAATCTAATAGCTCTACGCATTGTTGCAAATATAATGGGACCCGTTTGTAGGACGGATTCAGAAAATGGACTTGTAGTTTGGTATTGGGGGAACCAACCCTGGGAGCAAAAAAACCGTATCCTCATACATTTCGGATTGCTATGAAGTTATATATATATATAAACTAACCATAAAAATGGCTTTGCCCAACAACAAAATCTAGGCTAGAATGAAGGATAGTATTCTGGGTGATAGTAACTGCAACAAAATCGATTGAATCAATTGTTTCCTGCAAAACAAAATATATATATATATATATATATATATATATATATATATATATATATATATATATATATATATATATAGCATTCTCATTGCACCAACTAATTGTAGAAATTGCTCAAAAAAAAAAAAAGTTGTAGAAATCAAACATTCATAACAAAATAAAACGAAAAACAAATAATCTCATTGATTAAACTGCCTGATGTAATCTCCAAAATAAGGAGATTTTTCTAAAAGATACATTGATTTTTCCGGGAGCAGCTCATGGGCTTACTACTTTTTCCAATTGTACCTCCATCAGGGAAATCTTTTTAGTGCGCAAAAAAACAAAGGATGCCAAAGAACGCAATTACGCTCACTACTATACCAATAATTAACAACAAATCTGCTGTATCCTCCTTACATCCAGTGCAATCTGAATGCCACAGTACAACAGATTTTCCACCTTCACATCCAATTTTTTCCTCATACAATCGAAAAGTGTTGTCTGGATCCAACGTTGCTCTATAAATTATGTGCCCTGCACTGCTCCTACAAGAATCCTCCACACCCTTTGTCAAGTTCTTGATAACTACACCATCCCAATCAGCTAGATAGAGATAACCAGTGGAGTCAAGATTAAGTACAATCGGGCTACTACCTATCTTACGCGTCTGACTTTTCCACTGATAATTATTAGATTCATCATATAATACCAGGTCCCCATCCTCTTGCATCACCAATGTACAACTGGAGACGAGTTTTTGACCAGTCTTCAATGTCTGGCCGGAAAGAATTGTATCAGTCGGGTAATCAAAACTCTGCCATATGCAAATTGTATACAACAAAGTTGCCGTTGTCATGCAGTAAAGCGTAAGAAGCCCTTTCAAACGTATTGCTATAGCTAAATAAGGGTTTCTCTTTGAAACCTGGTCTCTGAAGCATGAACGTTCCAAACCGATTAAGTCTTAGGGACGATCCATCGTAAATAGGTTCGTAACTGTTGAAATTATCACTCCATACAAGAGTTCTATTATTAGAGTCATTGTTAATCCATATGCCTACCTTATATCGACCACAGTCAGGACACAACGGGTAGAAACCAAAAGCAAAGATGCCTGAAGGGGAGAGCCAGTAACTAGTTTTGTTTGGTGAAGCGGGTATAGATGATGAACCTCTAGTTATGTTAAAGGACGGAGCAGAAGGTGGTGATGAGTCTACTGTTATTTTGAATGGACAAAGTCCGGTGAAATAGAAAGATACTGTGAAAAGGAAAAAGAGGAGGAGATAAGTGCATATTGGCAGCTTCTTCATGGCGAACAAAATCACAAGTTATGCGGGAAAAAACACACAAGAACGGGGATTTTAATATTAAGAAAATTCCTATTACAAATAGGACTCTCTATCAAGCCCATAAAAGACCAAAGCCCAACCCATCTTCCAACTTTGGGCTTGGGTTAAACCAATTTACCGAAATTACCCGACGAGTTTGACTAATTTTGACTTTATATTATGACGGTTCTCTAAGATCATCCTCAAAAAGTGAAAAGTGAAAATAAAATGGGTAATTCGAGCCCAACCCAAGCCCAACCAACCCGCCTAAATGACTAATTTTGACTTTACATTAAAGACCGTTTTCTAGAAACCCAATCGAATCGTTTCTTTTTCTCATTTTCTGTTTTTACAAGACCATCCTCAAAACTGCAAAAAAGAAAAAATGGATTTTTCAGAGCAAGAAGAAGAAGAGAATAATCATAATCAAAGAAGTAACAACAAACCATCATCATCATCATCGTCATCATCGTCATCATCATCGTCATCATCAGCGGGAGCAGCAGCTTCATCTTCTTCAAATCGGCAAAGTAGTAGTGGGAATAGTGGTAGTCGTAGTGGTGGTAATAGTGTTAATAATAATAATAATAATGGAAGCAGTAGTAGTGATGATGATGATGATGATGTGGAAGTTGAAAAGGCAAGTGGGTATGAAGAAGAAGAAGAGGAAAGAGATCTGTTTGGTTCTGATAATGAGGATTATGTTAATACTCCTTCTGTAAGCCCTATTCCTGTGCCAAGTAAGTGTCAGTGTAATTGTTTTTTGAGTTTCTTCGATGCCCATTTGATGTATTTGTATATTTATGTGCTTTTTATTTGTAAAGATGTGGTTTTTATGCTAAATGTTTAGTTAGAAATTGTATTTTGATATTAAGCTTCTACATGGCAGCACTACCTCCTATACGAAATACGAACCACCAGACCAGAGGTAATTTTGGACGTGGACGATGGCAATCCGGATTTCAAAATGGTAGAGGAAATGGCTTACTACCACGTCCTGCGCATTTTAATCAGAGACAGAACTATGGTTATGGTAGATATTCAAATGTTCGTCAAGATGAACGGTTTGTTTCTGAGATGAAATTTTTGAAGACCGAAGAGACTTTATCTAGAAAGTGTATTGCATTTCAGGAGGTAATTACTCCTTTCATATACTGATTAGTTCCACAAATTCTATTCCAATATTTTACCAGTAGACCGCTTTCAAAACTAACTATATTTAATTTTTATTTTTTTATATTAATGACCACTTTGAATGATGCTGATGGTGATCATTTTGTTCTGCATTTTCTTTGGTACTGAAATGGAATTAAATCAGGACAAATGGAATGTTTTTAGGTTGTATGTAACTAATAATCTGATTTTTGCCATCAATTGCATCTACACTCATGGCTCCTAAACATCATCCTCTCTTTATTTGTTACGAATGTTTTTTCAATATGTTTTATGAATCTTACTACTGTAAAAGTTGATCCAGTAGCCTTGTGAAGTTGCTTGTTATAGTCGCGTTGAAGATGGTGATGTTTACTTTGATGACCGCAGCTTGGTAAGCTCTCTTCCACAGTCATGTGCACATCATTTTTCTTTTTCTTGCAAGACTGTAATTTAATCTCTGGTCTGTATATTAGAGGCTTTTTAAGCGGCTTATTTCTGAAGATGTTGGCGCTGATCTGAATGAAGGATTTGAAACATTCATTGCTAAAAGAGGTTAGTTGGTTTTCTTGAGATTTTTTTAATGGTTGTCAATCTGTGATCACATAAGCCTTTAATATGGACACTCTTGATCGATGAGGATATATGCTGCCGTTTTTCACAGACTTAGCCTCCGAGGGGTTTGGTAATCTTCTTGCTTCCATAAGAAATAAGAATATCCCACTTCAAAATATTCATTTTGTGGTAAGATACATATTCTGCATTTTGTTTCTCATGATTAACACATACATTTCTTCGGACAATTTTTTACTTTTTAATTTTTTGTGCAGACGTTTCGTAACAACCTTAACAAGGTAACATCACTCTGTTTTAATCTGTTTTCGACCTTATTATGTTGTTTGATATTGAATATTATTTGCTCCATAAGCTTTAATCACTTTTGAAGAAATTTCTCTTAGTGTTTCTCTGCCTGTAGATACTAGCTACTGCTTATATCAGGAATGAACCGTGGGAAATGGGGGTGCATAAGAGAAATGGTGTTGTCTATCTTGATGTGCATAAACTTCCAGAAAGGCCACAAAGTGATCTTGACCGTCGGAGGTATGTCCATAGTTTGCTAATTTGTGTCTACAAATAGATGAGTAAGCATAATATAAAATTTTGAAACAAAATATAAGGGCACGTCATAGATGAAGGGCTTGAAAATGTGTTGGTAAGACAGGAGGACTGCAATTTGTTGATCCTATGTTTCTATGGGTAAAAAGTGATTTTGTCTTTCACACTCTTTTACATATAACCGCCCCTATTACAGAAAAAATGAGTAAATTGAAAAAGAATGTCTGTGTTTGTGTGTGTGTGTGTGGGGGAAAGGGGTTGAAAATGTGTTGGTAAGACAGGAGGACTGCAATTTGTTGATCCTATGTTTCTATGTGTAAAAAGTGATTTTGTCTTTCTCACTCTTTTTACATTATAACCTATTACCCTATTTACAGAAAAAATGAGTAAATTGAAAAAGAATGTCTGTGTTTGTGTGTGTGTGGGGGGGACAGGAGGACTGCAATTTGTTGATCCTATGTTTCTATGGGTAAAAAGTGATTTTGTCTTTCGCACTCTTTTACGTATAACTGCCCAATTACGGAAAAAATGAGTAAATTGAAAAAGAATGTCTGTGTTTGTGTGTGTGTGTGTGTGTGTGGGGCGGGGGGGAAGGGTTGAAAATGTGTTGGTAAGACAGGAGGACTGCAATTTGTTGATCCTATGTTTCTATGTGTAAAAAGTGATTTTGTCTTTTGCACTCTTTTACGTATAACCGCCCTATTACAGAAAAAATGAGTAAATTGAAAAAGAATGTCTGTGTTTGTGTGTGTGTGTGGGGAAGGGTTGAAAATGTGTTGGTAAGACAGGAGGACTGCAATTTGTTGATCCTATGTTTCTATGTGTAAAAGTGATTTTGTCTTTCGTGACTCTTTTACATTATAACCGCCCTATTACAGAAAAAAAAAAAAAATGAGTAAATTGAAAAAGAATGTCTGTGTTTGTGTGTGTGTGTGGGTGTGGGGGGGGGGGGGTGAGGGTTGAAAATGTTTTGGTAGGACAGGAGGACTGCAATTTGTTGATCCTATGTTTCTATGGGTAAAAAGTGATTTTGTCTTTTCGTGACTCTTTTACATTATAACTGCCCAATTACGGAAAAAATGAGTAAATTGAAAAAGAATGTCTGTGTTTGTGTGTGTGTGTGTGGGGGGGGGGGGGGGAGAGAGAGAGAGAGAGGGGAAGATGTGTATTTGTGTGGGGAGATAATGTATTGGCCTACAGACAGACCTTTTATGTGTAAGTTGATGTTTTCTTTGAAAAAAGTCTAGGGGGGGGGGGGGTGTTATTTTCAAAGAAAGGTTAGGAACACTAGTTGCGGTTTATGTTGAGCTGAAAATAGAATGTCTGGTGTTGGATGTGGAACTAGTTGCTTTACTTAAACTTCTCTTCTTTTAGATTAATTAATTTGTGAATTAAATTATGAATTAGATGCTACTGGGGTTACTGCTTTGAGAATCTGGCAACTGAAGATTCAGCGAGGGCTGACGGGGAGGGGATTCATCACATTGATGCAAATGTTGAATTCTGTTCTGTAATCAAAACCAAATTAGGGGCTCACCGTATTATTATGGGGGCTGAAATGGATTGTTGTGATTCCACTGATGACGGGAGGAGGTTCTATGTGGAGTTGAAAACCAGTCGTGAGGTTGAATTCTCCATTCTATGTTGATATTATTGCAACCTTAATGATTAATTCGTCTAAGGATTATTCTAACTGGAAAATTTTCCTTGCTTGTCACAGTTGGATTATCATACTGAGGAAAGATTTGAACGTGAAAAGCTGCTCAAGTTTTGGGTATGTTCGTGTAGATTCTCTTCATGGAATGTTTAATTTTAACCATTCTTTAAATGGCTTAATGACCATCCCTTTGGCTGCACAGTATCCACTCTTGTGGATCACATTAGGAATATCGCTTAGGTGTTTTTTGCAAAGACGTTCTCCTCATTATGGAGATCATCCTATATGGCTATATAAACACTGCTTATAAAGATCTCATAATCTGAATAATGTACCCATCCCGAGCGGCCGAGCCATCTTTTTATCCCATATTAAACATGAAAAGTTTGATGTAATTAGATGCAAGAATCAGCTAGTTCATGTGAGGATATCATATTAATATGTAATCAACTCATAACGTATTTCTCTGAGCATGCTTGACTTTAACCAGGCACTTCTAGATAGATGGTTGTGGAGATTTGGGGAGGAGAGTGAATCTCTAAAGGCATTTGGGTTGTGATGAGAGCACCAGTGTCAATTTCTATGCTTGCGTTGTCTGAAAAGGCATTTATAAACTTTGGAGGTGCTTTGGACGAACATCAAATTTGAATTGAGAATGGCGAGCATTTAGTTTTTAGGACAACGCTATGATAGATGGAAAACCCTTAGTTTTTTCGTTTTTCCCTAGATGGCTAGATCATATGTAATGTTTGACTTTAAGAATTGTCAGTCCTCTTGTTTATGCTGGAAGGTTTTGGTAATATTTCTTGGAATACAGCATCTATGTTGCTCTCTCTCTGACGGATACTGTGAGTGTGGTTGCTCTGATGGAGAAGTCGGAACCATATCCTTTTCTGAGACTGAACAGAGATAAAGCTATCTCAGTCTGGCAAAGGAAGTTTCTCTGTTAGGTCTTGGTACTTTATACTTTGCTTTGAAACCCCTTTAGGTCCTAGGCCCACTGTTGAATTGCCTAGCCTGGTCATTTTGGGTTTGAAAGTTCCTTCCAAAGTTTCCTTTCATTTTTCATGTGCGTCCTTAGATCACATCCTTAGTAGGTACCCTAGAATGGATAACCTTAGGAAGAGATACGTCAATCAACCAATTAGAAAATTTCATCCTCCTTGGTTGTTGATGTTAGCTTTGTGAATCACATCCTTTGTTCTAGATTTTTCTCCTTTAAAATTATCAATATTTAGCTAGGTTACGTTGACATGCCGTATCGGACACAGATATGAATTGTCGGACATGGCAAAATATCAAAATTTGAGGTGTCCGACACGGACACGTGGATACGTATCCAACACGGTTTTTTTCAAAATATGGCGTGTCCATGTAACCTAGATATTTAGTTTGCTTTAAGTACCATGTCAATGTTGTTTTATCAATGTCGTTTTATGAATGAATATCAAGATATATTTTTTTGTTCAACCAATTAACGGAACAGTAGAATAGGGAGGAAGTTCTTCTACAAAAGACGGTGATGCTGCAATGAAAATATTATCCAATTCCTGCTACATTTATTCTGGTTTTATATCTTTGAAAGATACTCAGATATAACAGATACATTATACCAATGCATTGACGATAAATAGTAATGGATCGATAAAATTGTACTTTGTTTTGTACATTAAGAAATCTAATTCATTATAACACATTGGTTTGATTGTTTTTATGCAGTCAACAACAAACAAATTGTCTTAGAGATTTCTAAAAAAATTAGTATTGTCAGGAGAAGTTGATTTCTACTGTAACTTATTCCTTAGATACAAACTTCTGATTCAACTGTAATGAATCTTAAGGTAAACCTCTCCACATTTTAGTCCTATCAGCCAGCATTTATAAGATCTACATTTGGTCCTTGCCGTTAGGCTCAAGAGTCGAGACCTATATTCTCTCTTAATTTCTCAGTGGGAAAGAATGTTGTGTATACCGTTTACAGGTCTTTAACTTGATGCAGCGACTGTTGATTCAGTTGTTTTGCATTACCATCCTTATAGCTTTTTGTTAGATGGAAGGTGCTCTTGTATTCAACATATATAATAAAGTCCTTATTTTACTGATAAAAGTGCAATCAGGACAGGTTAGTAGTAACTGGAGGTTTTGATTATGGCTTACTTGACTCAACCCTGTGTCCTGCGTGATAAGCGTCTATGTCTAGTATTTACGACTTACTTGACCGAGTATACATCTATGTTATGACAAATTAGTAGTAACTGGAGGTTTTGATTAAGGCTTACTTGACTCAACCCTGTGTCTTGTGTGTTAAGTCTACGTCTGATTGGACATTTCTGGAACCTTTTTCGGATTTTAAGAAAGGTTGGGAATGTAAAGTGTGGACATGTTTTGTTTTTTGTATGACCTAATGACTAATGTTTTGTCCTTGTGAACGCTTGCAATTGTTTCTTTGGGAGTAATAGGGAAGCAAGGGGACCCATGTTCCATTCCTACCGTTTCTCTTCAACCTTGCTGTGGGTCTTTTTTGTTTCGTTAAGAAACCAATGTTTGTGAAAATCTTGAGGGGTTTTCACTGTGGGGAATGAATTTGATGAGAATGGAAGATTCTTGGGTTAGGACATTGATCTGATCACAGAGCTTAAGATACTAGATATGGTTGGGCTTAAGGGATGTCTTGCTTTTTTTTTTTTTTTTTTTTTTTTTTTTTATGATTATTTTTTATTTTGCATTAAAATGTATTTTCTATTTATTCTGTTAGCCTGAAAGATGGGTCTATTATTACATCGTTTGTGTAATCATTTTTCATCCTTTGCTATATTTGTGCATTTGGGGATGGTAAAATGGTATACTATTTTGTGCATGAATGGAGTGTAATTTTGATCCAAGAAAAAATGAATGGAGTGCAATTGTATATTCTTGAGAATTTCTTAATATGTTGTATTTATCAGCTTAATATTTGAATTTTGCAGATCCAGTCGTTCCTAGCAGGTGTCCCTTACATTGTTGTTGGATTTAGGTAATCCTATTCTGTAGGTTCTTCTACTTTGTTTTGGAGAACAGTAACACTCCTGATTGCATAGGACAATTTCGTAAAAACAATGGGAAAGGTCTTATTCTCTTATGTCTATCTTTTGAAAGCTGAAACATACAGCATCTGATAGCCTTACTTTTGATATTATTTTAGGTACTAGTGCTCCATTTCTCCATCTGGGCTTGAAAGTTGAAACAAATTGCATTGCTCGATTGAGATGCTATTGTTTAACTCATTGTGGTCTTACTATTTAAATTCCAATTACAAGGTTTTTTGTTCTGGTGGGGACATACTAAATGAATAATTATTTTAGAACCTTATGGTCGCTATGAGAGGTTCATCTTGCTAATACTTGCAATCACATTAACTGGAGATTCCTTCATTACACTCATAGTCGAAGAAGTCTGTGTTACATCTAGGGAAGCTGTTATAAGTGTCTTACTGTCTTGTCAACCTGTTTCTATATTTTGGTGAACATCTTCATTATTGTCTTTCTTGGAATTTCCAGGAATTGTAACTAAGGGAAATTGATGTCACAATAGTGTCTTCTATTTTTGTTATGGTGATGGTGAAATTATGTATTGTACTCTTAATTTACTGTAAGATTCAGATCAGTGTTACCAGATTTACTACTTCCATTTTAAGGTGTTCCAGTTTGTACCTACCCTTTTAGGTTCTGTACACGCATCACCAAGTCTTATGCCCCATGACCAAGAGAAGAATAGCAGAGAAAACAGAGTAGCAAAAGGGGAAAAAACCTAGGTTACATTGACACGCCATATCGGACATGGATATGAATTGTCGGACATGGCAAAATATCAAAATTCGAGGTAAATTACATGCAATATGTGTCCGACACGGACACGTGGATACGTATCTGACACGGATTTTTTTCAAAATATGGCGTGTCCATGTAACCTAGGAAAAAACACTGACCTAGAGGCGCTATAGTACTCTTCTATCTGCTCCAGTCTGTCCCTCTCCCTCATTCCCTCTATGTGGTGGTGAATATCAGCTCCCATCCTCCTGCCTCCATCTTTAGCTGGTGGCTGGCTTTTAGTGGTTTGGGTCAAAGAAAAGGATGTTTGAAGTTCGAGTCAACACTAGACTTTGGTTTTTTACGTCATCATAAGCACATTTGAATAAAGCACCGGGTCTAAGCCCTATTGTGAACAGACCTACATTTTAGGCCAAAAACTTCATAGATAATATTTGCAGAGCAAACTCTGACTGCATTCACGCTAAAATTGATTCAGTTTAATGATAGCTGTTTCTGTTCTTCTCCTTTTGTCATTGGCATTGTTGTTCCACCACTTGAGAAAGTTACA
The DNA here is from genome assembly GCF_015680905.1 of Coptis chinensis. Taxonomy (NCBI): domain Eukaryota; kingdom Viridiplantae; phylum Streptophyta; class Magnoliopsida; order Ranunculales; family Ranunculaceae; genus Coptis; species Coptis chinensis. Next base: position 48,344,043 of record NC_141456.1, read on the forward strand.
ACATTATAATTTTCTCGTTTCTCTTTGATGCAGGGATGATGCAGGAAGACTTGTTCGCACTGAGAGGCTAAGAACCAAAGATATAACTCATAGGGTCAAATTGAAGAACTATTGGCAGGTATCCTATTTACTGTTATTATTACTAATTATCAGTAATTACTGAGAACTGTGTCATACTGTCATTATAGTTGTAATGTTAGCACCATATTAGTTATTGGTTTTTTGAAAAAGCAGAAGGGTTTAGTAAAATGAATGTCAGCCTTTTGAAACTGAAACTATTGTATGTTCGTTATTCTCAATTGCATTCAATTAAACTGAAAAATGGACAGACTTTAGATGTATCCCTCCTTAAACCCGATAAGGATGAGAAATCCCTTGACTCATATTTTGCAGAGAAAACATCGTGTCTAGTCAAGTCTGCATGCTTCGCGTGCTTGCAAAGCTAGCTGAGTACTATATGTGTGTACAGAGAACAGACTATTGTTCTGTGTATAGCTAGCTGTTTAGCGAGAGTAATCCAATTCCAGACTGGGCAAGGGTTTCCTTGCCACCCATAGGTGTGGCGTACTTTCCATAAAGAGGTATATCATTCAAGTTATGTGAGTGGTCATATTTCTTTTCTTCATGTGCCATGTGCCATGTTTTTGGCTGGTCAGCCAAGTCAGACCGTCTCAAGATGAGCCTAATTTGGATGGTTCTTCTGGTCTATCACATCACGCCTTTTTATCACGTAATATATTTTGGTCATTGAGGATATTATGATCATTGCACGTTTTACCGCCCATTTAAGATCTTTGGAGTTAATTATGTGCTCCGCCTACTGGATTAAGTAAATAATCCAATTTGGTGGTTCTCTTCCTTTGGTTAATATAGGGTACTGATGTTGTAATCATTTACGTGTAAGTTTGGATTGAAGCAAGCATAGAACTTCTTGCTGAATATATTCTGAGGGCATAAATTTAAGATCTCATGTGAATATGTGATGGTTTGCAGGGCGGAGTCTGCTTGGCGTTTGCTGATGAAGTTTTGTGCTGGCTGTATGGAACAGTTAAAGAAAGTTAGTTTTCCCTTGAAATTTTAGTTTCTTTTGTCATGTTACTGATCTTTTTTGTAATATAATAGTTTGAATTGCCTCTTCAGACGAGGATTATATTCTGCAGTTTGCTCAACCATTTAACCGGCTAGAGCTTTTACAAGCTCCCTCTTGCCCCGAAGTAATTGCCAGCCATGTACAGCAACTATAAGCTGAGGAAGACCATTTTTGCTATGAGATTCATACTCTGCATGGATAAGCACCCTCCTGACCGGAAGTAACTACAAACCATGTACAGCAATTATAAGCTGGCCCATCTTTGCTATGCGGTTATAAGAAACATTGATAAGTGGATACACACTCCAAAATGGAGCTGTATTGTTCGTCTTGTATTTTTTGGGATAAAGAATATGGCTTCAACCTGATGATTCACATTTCACGTCTTTAATTGAAATTGTAGTAAAAGCAACAGTAAATTAATTGACACTAGTTATATGGAGTTTTAGTAATGTTTCGTAGTTATTAATGAAAACATTGTGACTTTGGCGATGAACTTGTCTTGCTTCTGAACTCTTAAATGATATCGGTGATGTTTTTGGACTTGTGAAATAGTTTGTTATTGCACCCTTTTGGTAGTTAGACCCTTTCATTACGTTCTACTAGCATTAGTGTACGTGCTCTGCACGTGGATGTTAAAAAAGACTTTCTAAAGGGAATGTGATCATATATAGTTTAGTATTTAAAACTTAAGAAGACATTTTTTTTATGATTACAAATGCTTTTGATTCCTGATAGGACTAATACTTACTTACACGTGTCCCATTAATGCATTTAATATGGAAATTGTAAAATATGGATTTACGAAAGCTAGGTAGAGTTAGTTAGATAAAAGCCCTCTGTATATGCATGTAACTTATACTAAACCACAGATTATAAATGGAAAGTAAAAAATAAATTACAATGTTGTCCCCTTGTTCGCCAACGTTTTTTGTTTTGTCTCAACATGTAGTAAGGGTTTTTTATAAATTTTTATTTATTAGAAAATTGATCAGACAATTGGATTATCATATTTTACAGTGTAATAAACAATTACATTCTAACACTACTTCAAAGCTGATTTTTTTTTTTTTAACAAACATCTACTCGGTAAAAAAAAAATGATGGAAGATCATTAAGATATTGGTGTAGCTCAATAAAACTAACTACACCATTTTTTTAATATGATTTTATGGTATTTCTAGATAACCCAAACAAACTGTTTAGCTATATGTGTTCAAATAGTATGTAATAATATATAGATATGGGTACTATCACTATCTTAAATAGTACCTTTGTATAACTCCGAACAACAATCCATTTACCCAATGCCGTCAGATGAGTCTCAAGTTTTCTTCCTACCACAATCCGTTTTCTAAAGGGAATGTGATTATATATAACGTTCATTATTTAAAAGTTAAGAAGACCTTTTTTTTATGAGGATGCATTTTTTGGATTTACTGATAGTAGTAATAATTACTGACATGTGTTGCATTAATGTATTTAAAATGGAAATTGCAAACATGTGTCTTACAGAAAAAGTAAGTATTTCAATAACAAAACATATTGGCTAAAAAAATGTAATGACATGGTTTAATATCTTTACTGAATTTAAAACAGTGATATGTTAAACAGTAAACATACATTTGTTTAGGTCTAGACACCTAAAGCCACTTTCCATAAAAGGAGTAAAACACAAATAATTACTGTTAACAGTAAAACTTTTATTGCATCTCCAATCTCGTTTTCCTCAACATCAAATCTGTTGGACATGGTTGTTACTGTTGTTAAAGAAAAAAATAACAAAAGTTAAATAAATTAATCATGCGTTAGTTTGATGCCAATTCCAACAATTATGAACTATAACGAAATAGTATCTTTAAAAAAAAACGCAATAGTATTGTAAAGAATGTATAGAAAATCAAATTTAGTTAAATATATATTTAAAATGATATATATTGTGTGGGAAAAATGGCTCAACATGGTAAAGATAACGACTGGGACAAATAAGTCATCTGATTTGTTATTGTTATAATAATTAGTATTATTATGGTTATTATGAAAATTCTTATTTTCTAACTTACAATTTATTTATTTATTTATTTATTTTATTTTATTTTATTTTATTTTATTTTTTTGTAGCTTGATCTTTTAAATAAGTTAACTATTAAGTAAAAAAAAAATTCGAAGGTTATGATGATCTGAAATGGAAATCGTATGAAGAAGACAGTGTAACAGACAAATAATATATTTAAGGTAGAAACGCCATAAAATAAGCGAAATTTTTTTAAGAGGAGAATTACCTGAGGGGGGTTGGTGGTTGGAATCCACGAGATGCGAGAGGTATGAATACTGTGGTTGAGTCGTTTTCTTAAGAAATTAGAGAAGAAAGAGATAAGGTTAATATGTCAAAGTTAGTCCGTGAGTTGGAGAAAGAGGGGCCCGTACTTTTTTGTGTAAGTCTGTTGGAAATTTTTAATATATCGTGGGAAAAATGAATTTAAATTTTTTAAAGAAAACGCTTTAGATTAACGTGACTTACGTAAATCTGATGGGATGTTGGATAGTAAGGGTGGTCAACCTAATGCATGCTATATATCGACATAGTATAATAATATAATTAGATTGTTTATATTCAACTATATTTAATGCGACGTGTCAAAAATCTTCATTTTCATCCAATGGGCAAAAAAAAAAAAAAATGTTTTTTTTTAAACAAATGTATTATAAAAGGCTACCCAGAACTTTTCATAGTAGTTATTTCTTTATATGGTTTTTTTGTGTTAAACTCTTTCTCTTAGGTTGATAAGTTTAACATAAATGGGTGGAGCTGCTTTTCGAACATTTGTAGCAACGAAGGTATTTTAGATAACTTAATTTAAAACTTCATTTGTACAACTCTTTTGTTATTAAATTAGGCACAAAGCTTAATTTAGCTAACAGCAGGAGTAAGTACATCAATAAAGACCACATCATGACATGAGTTAAATTATGATATTTGTTTTTTTGGTTAATTTTTTTCTAGATTTGTCAACTTTGTGAGCAAGAAGGCCACACAGTTCAAATCTGTCCTTACCTTAATCGAAGATGCAGGGAAGCAAGCTACAGAGGTATTATGTATTTGGTTAAGTGTTGGGATCGGTCGGGGTAAAGTTGTTGAAATGTGGCTTAAATGTATTTGGGTTGGATGTTTTAGTAAGGAGATGCAATTTACTGCTTCAAACCAACCAATGTTGCTAAATGAAAAGAAAATCACCCATGTTGTCAATTGTGATGTTTGTGGTAATGAGTGCTGTTGTCAGATTGATTATACTATTTAAGTTTTTTTGCGTGTCAGGTGTGATGTTAGTGCTATATGTATTTTTTTAAGGGCAACGTAAACGTTTATTAAAAGTGTTTATTTTGCTTCTGATATAATAATAGATATTACACACAGTATGCAAAGACATAAATTCACACAACGAAAATATGTCATAACTTCAATATTACACAACTAATACGAATCTTAGAGAAGACAGTTGAGGACCTTTAATTTGAAGCATAATTAGATTACGCTGGGCCCAGGCAGACGATTATAACGGGGAGGATGTGGAAGAAAAGTTGTGACAATAGTGTGGAGTTGTTCTATATGTTGGAGAATTTGTTGTTGAAGGTCTCCTTGGTGCTCGAAAATTTGTCTTTGACTCTCCAAAATTTGTGAGTGGTTTTCTAAGAACTGCGAGTAGCTTTCCAGAAATTGTTCCTGTTCTTCATCAAAGACTATAATACGTCGCTGTAAATCTGTTAATTGTTCATGCATAAATCCTTGACGTGCATACATTGCCTTGATACACCCGTGAAGAATATGGATCCCTTCCATGGGATCAACTGTGTTCTGCAGGGCATTTTCAGCGAAATAATCTATTTGGATTGGAGGTGAGGGAGGGATTCTTTGACGGTTTGGAGTCATTGAGAAGTTAGGTTTATGATGAGGAGGACTAATGAGATTGGATGAGGAATATAATTATTGTATGAATCAAAATATAAGCGTGCGTGCTTTATAGTGGAAAAAAAATAATTAAATATTAAGACATAATTAAAAATGTGGGGACTCTATAATAATTTTAAGTTGATATGTAGAAGCATAGGTGGGCTCTAAAGAAAAAGTTGAAGTGTCAAGTAGCTAGGTAGAGAAGGTTACTTTCATAATTTAGTTTTAAGCCACGTCAAATGTGTAGAACATATACTAATTTCTGCAGTAACTGTAAGTTATCTCAATCAAGCAATGTGCACATTTTTTTTTTTTTAATTCTAATGTACGTATTTGCATGTTCCAGATTGAGAAAATAACATGTAGATGTCTGCCCATAAATAAAAAAATAACATTATAGAAAGCTTTAAAAACTTAATAGAACGATGCCACGTATTTTGTTTAAATTACAAAACAAATTTACAGATGGATAAAAAAGTTTTACCACTATCGATTTGAGCAATTGGCTGTCAAAGTCGCAGAATCAAATAGTTAACAAAACTAACTCTGCAAACTTGACAATAAGGCAAAGGTTTTGCAGCCTTTGGAAGCCATCAACGCGTTAAAAGCGCATCACGGCCAGTTAGAAAATCTTGCTAAGCGTCTATCATCGACAATGTTGGAACTATATATTGTGTAGCAGTTCCTGGCAGTAAGTTAATTATAAAAAAAAAAACAAAATGCAATTAAATAAAAAAGTAAGAACTCGTAAGTGCATTCTTCGCTTTTATGTAAATATAATGCATGTGACATGTATCAAACAATTTGAGAGCACCATGAGTTACATGTTTGAAGACGCAAAAAAACAAATGCAAGGGTCTATTGACTGACCTTCTTTTTAAAGCAGGGAACTGTTATAGAGGAAGCGCTTGCAATAGTCTCATTGAGGTTGATTTCTTTGTTTTCATTTCTGCATCAAAACAAACACAACGTATTATACGTTATTGATACGTTCTACAAAGATTAGCTTATTTTGAAGTAGTAAACAATCCATTATGAGAGTAAACTAACTTTAACTAAAGTGTACGACACGATATAAAATTTTAAGAAATGTTAAAATTTTTTTTAAAAAAAACAAAGACCAAGTGAAGTTTAAAACTGTTATTGAATAAGGAGAAAAAGGGTGTTTATAAAAAAAACAATAAAACATAGAAGAAGGAGTTAAATCATGATAAGTTTGACAATACTAAAAGAAAATTTAAGTATAAAGTGTTTACATCAAGCTAAGTACAATTAAGATGGTTGTTAACATCCAATAATATATGATTTTCGAACGACTCAGTCGTAAATGTTTTCTTAATCGGTAAACTATAAAAAAAAAAGAAACTTATGGAGTTAATGGTTAGGGTGGGATTTTTTTTTTGGAAAAAATTACATATCAAATAACTTTTTGATCGATTTGCAATATTTAGTATTGAAAAGTTTTTAAAAAATATATACAACAAATAGACAAAATCAAAAAGTTTTCGTTTATTTTTTTGAGTAGTAGAGATCAACATAGTAGGTTAAATATTCATATTGCAACTGCAATAAGAGGTGTATGGGTAGGTGTTAGTGTTGCTTCACCTTTTGCTTTTGTTATTATATAGCCACACTTTGAAAACATTTATCTCAATGCCATTTTTCAAACAAAACTGGCTAATGGCAACAACATCACTTTTTTTTGTTTTCCAAGCTAATCTATTAGCAAACACGACCACCATCCTGTTTTCACTGAACTTTTTGTAAATTTTGTTCTAAATCTCTTACTCTTGACACTCCTAGAACCACCACTGATGCAAACTTCTTTGCTCATATGATTACCAGGTTCATCTAACAATCGTTTTTTATCAACCTTACCCAGACTCAAGAACTTCTGCTGATGAAAATTCCAATGACACCCACAGGCGGCACATTTAAGTGATAAATCTCCATTGACAACAGTGGCACTAAGTGAAGGCATATGCATATATTGGCAACAATCATCATTAGCATATCCACCAATTGAAGCAGCATGGTTTTTCATACACTCTTTATAACTCACAGCAGTATGCTTTGGATTTATGGAATTGTTTTTTTTTGTTGGACTCGGTTTTTGTTTGCATAAATGAAAGAACTTTAAACTTATCAAATCCTTCCTGCATCTTTTATAAAGGAAAAAAAAACTTGTTTTAGTACAGCGAAAAGCTCGTATGATAATGAAATGATATATGGCAAATTTTATAGTTTAGTTTGTATAGTATTTTAAAAGTTATCACATGTTCATACTTGTATGTCTCAATACATGTTTGATATTTTTTAAAAGTACAGTACAGTAGTACGTATGTTAGAATGAATTGTTATTGAGGGGCACATGTGTAATGTTTTCACTTATAATTAAAGTAGTTTTTTATTGACTATTTTGTAAACAGTGCTCCCTTTGCCAATGATGTAATCCTTGAGCCTATCGCCATGACTTTTGTATGGGTTTTTATTTATTATTTATTATTTATTTTATTTTATTTTTTTAAATGTGGCAGACAACATTGGAATGCGGGTTTGAAAATGTGTCAGATGATAATTTAGCTAACAGAGGTGAGCCTTATATCACTAAATGTTTTGGTAGTTGGGCCTTATTCAAGATTCAAAGTTACTGTAGTTCGTTTATTGTACTCATTGGATTGAGTCACTTGGTTTGTAAAGGCGAACTACTTAACTCAATCTTTTAGTATATAAAGTTGATTTGTAGACTTTTATTTAATTTATTTAAAACATTATGGTTTGCTTTGTCTTTTTTTTTTTTTAGTTTTAAAAAAAAAAGATTCTTTAAGAAACGTCCGAGTTTCCTTAGACATACATAAATTCGCTTCTTGTTCTTTAACAGTTTGTGATAGTTTTTATTATTATTTTTTTTTTTTTCTAATATATTTAATTTTTTTTTTGTCTGAACAGTCCGTAAAATTTTATATGATGAAATACTATTTCGCAATGATGAGCAAGGAGGAGCCAACAAAGAAGGCTCAAAGGAAAAAATATAATGGGCCCGATTTTAACGTCAAGGTAATGGAAGGATATATACGAAAAAATAAGTTGTTAAAGAGTACTGTTTGTGATCATAATATCAGAAAGAGAGAAAGGGGTTGAGTTGAAGGAGGTGTAAAAGGTTAGGAGCAAGAGGTATGGCAAAACTATAGTTTAAAGTATATATTTTTTTATTACTTTTTTGTTAAATATGCTATATTGGGCTATTTTAAGTTAGTCATGGTAATTGTCTCGTGTAAGAGTTATGCAAGGCTTTGTATACATATGTTTTTTAAAAGACGTTTGAAATAACCCTCAGTAGAAAAAACGTTTAAAAAAAAGTAGTAAGAGACAAAGAGAGAGAGAGAGAGAGATGTAAAACAGCTATATAATGGTTTGATGCATTTGTTTTGTTTTGTTTTGTTTTTTTTTTTTTTTTTTTGAAAAAAGGCAAAGGGTGAAGCTGCCGAGGAGCATATGAAGCTAAAGGCTATGGAAAGAGTCTTCAACACGCGTTGAACGTGTACATGCTACTGGCCGGGATTGTCTAAGCATTTCAAGTGTCTTGGAACTAAACAAAAGTCAGGAACGTCGGTCACTTAGTTTTATAGATGGGGTTGTTTGGGATGGGAACAATGATGATGTCAGTTGGCGAATTACTAATGCTCAAAATGAATTGACCTCTATAGTTTTTTTTTTTTTTTTTTTTAATTTATTGACTTTCTTCTTAGATTTATAAAGTAAAATGTTTTGTATAGGTTCAATTCTTTGCTTGATGATGTCGCGACGTCATTATCAAGAAAATTTAGACGCATCTTAATCCATCGATGATAGTTAGTTTAGTGGCTGACGATGAATGGCTGGATTTTGGAACCCATGTTGTGAGGAGTGTTGAGAAAGAAACTGACGGAGCAGCCACAAAGAAGGTTGCAACCGGTGGTTTGCCAGAGAGAAATCGTCATATAGTTCAGATAGAGAGAGCTCTAAATAAGTATCATCAACGTGTTGAAGAGCTAGAAGAAAATCAGATGACGCTGAAAGGTCTGGTAGAGGCCCAAGAGTTTGATCTCCAATGGTCCGATGGAAATCGCTTGCGAAGTGAAGCACAAATTGACATGTTGGAGACAACGATATGTAGTTTAAAGGAGGAAATTGTACGGCTGCAGTTGAACGCGAAGGATAAGGGGAAGGCGTAATTACAGATGGTGTGTCAAATAAATCTAAAATTTGGAATTTCCTTGTAATATAATGGAATAAGTTGGGTAATTATGCTTTCTAAAATGCGTAGACTTAGGAAGATTTTGAAATCTTTGAGTATGGTTGGCAGTAAGAATTTGGAACAAAAAAAAGGTCAGATGGAGGCATAATGTAGATAAGCTATATGTTTAATAATATTTAAATTAGTATATTTTATTGATAGGAAGCTCATGTACAAAGGTTGCTAGAGTTGATCACAGCAAAAAGTAAGTTAAAAGTAAACATATGTACATAAATATTATTATAACACGCTGAGCTACATGACTTGAACAGAGTAAAATCAGTAGCATTTATTAGATGGACCTAGCGGCGGATGGAGGTAGGCGTAGTAGCATTTCGTTCTCCATTTTACAGGCGAGTTGTGAGGAATTAAAGATAAAGACATAACACAGGTGACTCTTCATACATGGGTGTGGGCTGCAAAGGATACCAAAAAAAGTAGATGTAGTTAAATCTTCTTGGTAACAAACAGAGGAAATGAATATTCAAATATTGTCACACAAATGTGTTTGTTGTTTATTTACCGAGTATTATGTGCTTTTCAATTTTTTTTTTGCTACTTGTATTTCAGAGTTGTCCTTGTCGGCTGAAGCATCTTTTCGAACCATTTTAGAAGTTGTGAGCTTATAACCCTATGTTTGTTAAAAATGTAGCATGGTTAAAGTATTGACAACAATTACTGTTTAAGAAAAGAAATAATTAATAAATAAAAGCATAACCTCACCGTCTCAACAACGTGACTATCTAAGTCAGTTTCTTCAGGGTAAACTTTGTCGATGGTAAATGATTCAAAAGTGTCCTTAGCACTGAAGCCATTGATTTTAACTTGGAATATGAAAGATCTTCCTTCAATTTTTTGGAGTTCTTTGGAAGCTGTATCGGGACCATTTTGCTGTATTTTGTATAAGACATGTTTCAACTTATAGTCAAAAGATGTATTAATAAATTGTGAATTAAGTTGCCTTTTGTATTATGTCCAACTCTTCAACCGACTTCATTAGCAAGGTTTCAGCATGCTTGTTGAAAGCGACAAAAGTGGTGATATCGGAGAAATCATTCACACACATTCGAAGTTTATACCTACTTTGAAATAAGAATGTGTTGAAGGATGTTGTCGGATACTTAAAGGGAAAATAGTTCAAAGACGTTAGTTTAATTTCACCCACCTTTTTTCTGTCTCCATTTTACATTTGGAACAGGGTTTATCAGAGTCACTTTGTGAGATAGTTACTTACAACGTTTGCAGCAATTGTAGAACCAAATAACACTGTATACCTTGTCTACTATGGCAGCACAAGTATAGCTTGATCCGTTTTGTTATTCATCTCTTCCAAGCTCCTTTAATTTAGCTATGGTAACTCTTCTATTTCTAAGTAGTTCTTCTTCAGATAGATTTTCAGGGGGACTCTTAACTTCAACGGAAATATATGTACCTCGGAAGCTAGTTTGTACCCAAGAAAGAAAAGCGCAGATCATAATGGGAATAGAAAAAAAACGTAAATGAATTGCATTTGCATAAATATGCATAGTAATTGAAGTTAAAAAAATTGCACCCAATGTAACACATATTAATAGTTCTAACGAATATAGTGTATGTTAAATTTTTTTTCTTCTATATATATATATCTGTGCATGCATTCCGTAACAACGTCAATTTCCAGGTTGATATAGATTTTTGTTCCGCTAAGAGATGAAAGTGTAATTTTGCCTACAAAAAAATGTAGTAAAATACCTTTTTATTGGATGGAATTCCAGGTGTAAAATAAATTTGATATTAACTGATATTTGATACCAGCATAAATTGTCAACAATATAAATGTATATTTACCTTGATAATCTTTTGCATTCAGCGAAGTGGCTATAATGATCACATTATGCTTTGTAATAATGTCTTCTGGAATTGATTTGCCGATATCACCCCACAAAGCAATTGTTATTTCGGTGCCACTAAAAATTTGGAAGAATTCATTAAGTTACAACAATACATTTGATTTGTTAACTAAAGATATCAATGTTTAACTCACTTCTTATCCATGATCACGATCTCTTGTAAATTTGTTCCTGATTTTTCTTTTTGCTTGCCAACTTTTTTTAATACACCAATAACATCTACGTGTTGACGTCAAAGGAACATTAGAACTTCTGGCATTTAATTTCTCTTGTGAAAAGAATGTTTAATCTAATGTGAAAATATAAATTAGAAAAAATATTTAAGTTTAAAGCTGTAATATATAACCTGATAAAAGAGTTTTTTGTTTAGACCTTTCTTGAAGGTTTTTGAAGTCAGTGAAATTGAACTTGTGTCTTGCAATTTCAGTCACTTCTTCATCAACTGCTTCTATTAATATTTCTGGTTTAAAATGAATCACAAATAGATGAACTACCGGACGATAGGTTGTTGGTAACATCACATCAAAGCGTTGAATGAGGTAGATTTTGCCTTCTTCTATCACTTTTCCTTTTGCAAATTTATCAAAGGCTTTAAAGTTTTCCGATGCCAATTTTGCATGTAATGAGTTCCTATGGATAAAAAAAAAAAAAAAATTTATTTCTTTAAAAAATTATCTTAAATCTAATGTGATCGATTACCTGGGCATCTAATAGTAAAAAGTCTCGGCTTAAAATGTCGTTGTTATTCCAGTGAATTGACTCCCACATTCTTGTTATGCGAACTTTAACTTCCCACTTGTATGTAACTGTACGGAGATTAGCAAGAAATTGACATGCTTGGGATGCCATTTGATAATGGTTGGTTGGGGAATAAGTTTTCTGAAGTGGTTTCGACGGGTTTTCCCTCTAAGAGAAGGTATAACTTTAATGAACTGATAAGAACTTTAAAGATAGGGTTGACAGATTATATAAGTTTGCTGAAGCAACAAAATAAGTTAATATTGTTTATATGTCAACGTAATACAACTTAGAGGATTATTAATTCTTAAAAAGACAAAGGACATGTTTTTTGTATAATGAATCTGTTAGCTACTTACGTTAAGCTTTAAATAAGTGTTGTAGATATGCAAATTTAAGGGCTGGTGGTGATAAGAATGTGTGGTACAGAAATGTTTGATCCCACCATTACTATGCAACCAACCAACTTGTTTTTTTTTTTTTTTTTTTTTTTTTTTTCTCATCTATATTATTATTCTTGGCTGTTACCATGAATGAGTGGGGGGTTGTTGTGTAACTTGTGTATGATAGATTTGATTGACACTAATTTTGTTTGATACAGGCAAACATTATGTAATGTGTGATTGACAGGGATGATGTCCCACAATGTGGCAACTTTTTAACAATTCTTTTGATGGTGACTGGAAAATTAAGACATTAACTTCATGTACGTAAAATTTACTCCCGCCCGTGATAAGAATCTATGGCTCAGAGCTGCTTGGGCCAGTGCTTACGATGAAATCAACCTAGTTTTTTTTTTTTTTTTTTTTTTTTTTTTTTTTTTTTTTGTTATCCTCCTAGTCAATGACTCTAATCATAGCTTCGTGGGGGTGGTTAGCTATCAACTGATGATGTTTTTTTAATAATAAATTTGTTCTCAGGTAACGTCAACATCTACATATGCGCTGATGTAAATTTAGGTGTCGTCCATAATAACAGTGTGCGGCTAAGAGTTGAATGATCCCACTGTCACTATACAACCAACCAATTTGGTTTATGCAAAGTTTTTTTTTCTCCCATACAATCTTTTCGTTGTCTTTTGGCATGATTTAGCGGGGTTGGTTTGTATCAACTGTGGATGATATATATGGTCAACAATAATTGTGTTTGATATAAAATAACATTATTTAATGTGTTACGCACACTGATGTTTGTTTACGTTGTAGCTATTTTTTACAGTAAGTTGTTTGTAGTTGTCATCAAAATTCAACTATTGTACATCACTGTTGTTATTTAATTTAAGTCTAATTTAATCAATCTGTAAAGATCAGACGAATTATCGAACTAATATTTTTAAGTGACACTAAAAAAAATTTAATAACTAACGGATATTTGTATCTCTTCAGGGCATTTTAACAATTAGTCAATTCTAATTTGGTGATGTTAAATTGTGAACATGTACGAAAGAAACCTACATTTGAATCACATTGACAATAATAACATCCACGTAAGAGCTATATTAGACTCGACTGGTATTTCAACTACACCAAAGCCGTACTATTTTTAAGACAAATATATAGTCAATATACATTATTGATTTTTTTTTTACTTTAAGTCTAATTTAGTATACCAGTCAAGCGGAGCTCAAATGTCTTAATTAAAAATTAATCTTAAATAAAGAAAACAATTAAATGTATAACGGATCTATGTATTTTTCTACCTCGTGTAAACTATTAGTCAATGCTCATTTGGCGATGACAAAAGTTGAACACGCACGAAAGGAACCCAAATGTACGCCCCATCAGCAAGCTACTTACGTTAAGATTTAAGTAAGTGTGGCAGATATGCAAGTTTAAGGCAATGCCGTTCTAATAAGGTGCGACCCGAGCTGTTCGATCCAACGATTACTATGCAACAAACCAATTTATTTTTTTCAGTGTTTTTTTGCTCATCTATACTATTATTGTTGGTTGTTACCATGAATGACGGGGGAGCTGCTGTGTAACTTGTGCATGATAGATTTGATTGACACTAATTTTGTTTGATACAGGCAAGCATTATATAATGTGTTATTGACAGGGATAATGCCTTACAATGTGGCAACTTATTAACAATTTTTTTGTTGTCGAGTGGAAAAGTAAGAAATTTACTTCATGTATGTAAAATTGACTCGCGCCCGAGGAAGAATATGTGGCTCAAAGCTGCTTGGGCCTGTTCTTACGATGGAATCAACTAATTTTTTATTTTTAATTTTTTCGTTATCCCGCTAGTCAATGACTCTAATCATAGCTGATTGGGGTGGTTAGCTATCAACTGATAATGTTTTTTTAATAATAAATTTATTCTCATGTGATGTCGACATCTACATATGGGCTGATGTAAATTTAGGTCTCATCCGTACTAATACTGTGTATGGAAGAGTTGAGCTGTCACTATACAACCAACCAATTTATTCTATTTTTTTTTCTCCCCTACAATCTTTTCGTTGTCTTTTGGAATGAGTTAGCAAGGTTGGTTTGTATCAATTGTGTATGATATATATGGTCGACAATAATTTCATTTAATATAAAGTAGCATTATTTAATGTGTTACGCACACCGATGTCTGTTTACGTTGTAGCGACTTTTTATAGTAAGTTTTTTGTAGTTGGTGTCAAAATTCAACTATTGCACATTATTGTAGTTATTTAATTTAAGTCTAATTTAGTCAATCTATAAAGGTTAGACGAATTATCGAGCTACTAATTTTAAGTGATACTAAAAAAATTTAATAACTAACGGAGCTTTGTATCTTTCTAGGGAATTTTAACTATTTGTAAATTCTAATTTGGTGATGTTAAGTTGTGAACATGTAGGAAATAAATCTACATTTGAATCACATTAACAATAATAACATCCACGTTAGAGCTATACTATACTCGACTGGTATTTTAACAACGCCAAAGCCGTACTATTTTTAAAACAAATATATAGTCAATATACATTATTATTTTAAAAAAAAAATTAAGTCTAATTTGGTATACCTATCAAGCAGAGCTTAAATGTCTTAATAAAAAAGTAATCTTGAATAAAAAAAACAATTAAATGTATAACGGATCTATGTATTTTTCTAACTCGTGTAAACTATTAGTTAATGCTCATTTGGCGATGTCAAAATTTGAACACGTACGAAAGGAACCCAAATGTGCGCCCTATAAGCAATAGTAAGGTGCGCCTAAAAGAGTATAATTCAACAGTGTCTACGTTGAAGCCGGTTTAATATTTTAACAAAAAAATTACCTATAGCACAATTACTATGTAGCCTCATAGAATGGTGGAGTTGGTTTGGGCTAAGATGAGCATATATCAGAATTGTTGACATTTTACATACTGACATTAATTTGCTTGCGTAGGCTTCAGTTTGGGTAATCATTTTGACAACCTGATCCCTCAATCAGTTTAATTTAATTTCTTAAGGACTGTGATGTTTATGGATGATGTGTCTCCGATAGTTAAGCTTCAAAAGTTGAGAAATTGTCCAAGTTAAAAAATAGCAAGATATCTTATGAAATAAAGTTTTTACAGTCTCTTTTTAGAATGTAGCTGGTTAATTAGTCTAAGTTGCTCAGTCATGAAGAACATCATATGGATCAAACAAAAACAAACCAACTTGTTTTTTTTCAGTGTTTTTTGCTCATCTATACTATTATTGTTGGTTGTTACCATGAATGAGTGGGGAGCTGCTGTGTAACTTGTGCATGATAGAATTGATTGACACTAATTTTGTTTGATACAGGCAAGCATTATGTAATGTGTTATTGACAGGGATGATGCCTTACAATGTGGCAACTTTTTAACAATTTTTTTTATTGTCAAGTGGAAAATTAAGAAATTTACTTCATGTATGTAAAATTGACTCCTGCCTGTCAGAAGAATATGTGGCTCAGAGCTGCTTGGGCCTGTTCTTACGATGCAATCAACTAATTTTTTATTTTTAATTTTTTCGTTATCCTGCTAGTCAATGACTCTAATCATAGCTGAGTGGGGTGGCTAGCTATCAACTGATGATGTTTTTTTAATAATAATTTTATTCTCATGTGATGTCGACATCTACATATGGGCTGATGTAAATTTAGGTCTCATCTGTACTAAAACTGTATAGGGAAAAGTTGAGTGACCCCATTGTCACTATACCTAACCAATTTGGTTTATTCTACTTTTTTTTTTCTCCCCAACAATCTTTTCATTGTCTTTTGGCATGATTTAGCGGGGTTGGTTTGTATCAATTGTGTATGATATATATGGTCGACAATAATTTCATTTAATATAAAATAACATTATTTAATGTGTTACGCACGCACACCATGTTTGTTTACGTTGTAGCGACTTTTTATGGTAAGTTTTTTGTTGCTGGTGTCAAAATTCAACTATTGTACATTATTGTAGTTATTTAATTTAAGTCTAATTTAGTCATTCTGTAAAGATCGCAATTTTAATTATCGAGCTAATAATTTTGAGTGGTACTAAAGAAAATTTAATAACTAACGGAGCTTTGTATCTTTTCGTATGTTTTAACTATTAGTAAATTCTAATTTAGTGATGTTAAGCTGTAAACATGTACGAAATAAATCTACATTTGAATCACATTCACAATAATAACATCCACGTAAGAGCTATACTATACTCGACTGGTATTTTAACTACGCCAAAGCCGTACTTTTTTTAAAACAAATATATAGTCAATATACATTATTATTTTTTTCTTTTAATTTAAGTCTAATTTAGTATACATGTCAAGCGGAGCTTAAATGTCTTAATAAAAATGTAACCTTGAATAAAAAAAACAATTAAATGTATAACGGATCTATGTATTTTTCTAACTCGTATAAACTATTAGTCAATGCTCATTTGGCGATGTCAAAATTTGTACACGTATGAAAGAAACCCAAATGTGCACCCCATAAGCAATAGTAAGGTGCGCAGTAAAAATATAATTCCACAGTGTCTACGTGACCGACCTGTTCAATATTTTAAAACAAATTTAACTATCGCACAATTACTGTGTGGCATAATAGGCTGGTGGAGTTGGTTTGGGCTAAGATGAGCATATATCAGAATTGTTGACATTTTACATACTGACATTGATTTGCTTGCGTAGGCTTCAGTTTGGGTAATCATTTTGACAACCTGATCCCTCAATTAGTTTAATTTAATTTATTAAGGACTGTGCTGTTTATGAATGATGTCTCTCCGATAGTTAAACTTGAAAAGTTAAGAAATTGTCTAAGTTAAAAAATAGCAAGATATCTTATGAAAGCAAGTTTTTACAAACTCCTTTTAGAATGTAGCTGGTTAATTAGTTTAAGTTGCTCACTCATGAAGAACATCATATGAATCATACAAAGTATCCTTCTAGGCCATTTCCAATTGTTGATAAGTTCTGAAAAGTAACTTAATTTTTTCGGAATCACTTTCAAAATATACTGCAAGGATAAAAGCGTTGTGGTAAATATAAAAGTTTCAAATCATATCTAGAGCAGGGAAAAAAATGTTTAATCTGTACAGAAAAATGAGTAAAATCGTTAAACTTGGTTGTTGGATTTTTGACTGCTCTACGTACACAAGCAAAATAAAGTGATGTTTGGTAAAGGATGGTTCTTCTTTGGGTTTATATTGTATAATAATGAGACTTGGTCGCTATATAAATTAAACAATATACAGAAATTAATATATGTGTATAAAAAGTAATATTTAAGTTGACAATAGTAAAACGACTTGTTACTAAACACTGCAAGAAGCTAGGATGTCGTTGTAGACGAAATTTCGAGTGTAAGTTCCAGGAAGACCCTTGATTGTCCCTTTTTTAACTAAAACTTTCGTTATCGTCTGTGATACTCCTCTTGATAAAGCAACATAGAGCTGACCGTGCGAGAAAACATGATCGGACAAATAGACCCCAACATTTGGAATGGTTTGACCCTGTGATTTGTTTATTGTCAGAGCAAAACTTAGCTTAATAGGAAATTGTTTCCTAGTCATTTCGAATGGCAACTTTGCATCCTGAGAGGGGCACAGTGGAATGCGAGGTAGGAAAATTCGATCACCAACGGAATTTCCAGTGACAATTTCTGCATCAATTACATGTGTGTCAAATCCTCTGCATATTAGTCTTGTTCCATTACATAGGCCATTTTTAGGATTCAAATTTCGCGTCAGTATAATGGGAGCCCCCAACTTTAGCTTCAATTTGTGAGGAGGTATACCACTCGGACAGATTGAATTCAAGTATTCTTGCTGGTATAGACCACGAGAATCATTCTGAACTGAATCAAAAGAGTAATATGTGACTTCTTCACCGGGAAATAGGTCAATTATTTCATCATTCAACAGTTGGACAATATCATTCTTAGGAGTTACTATCGCCCTACTGATCATGTAGTCTTTATTACCAGCATTTCTATCTAATCCTAGAAAGATTCCATTTATAAGCTTAAGACGTGAATGCTCATTCTCCCACGGAATGACAATATCTTTGGGCAGTTCAATGATGTCATCACAAATAATTGGCTGAATCCCATCGCCGATGGCCATGAGTAACTCTGCAAAGGCTAGGTCATTTTTAGCAACATATTTTCCTGTAGACGTAACACACGAACTTGCTCCCAAAGTGGAGAACTTGTTATGCATGCATCAATAGTCTGTTCCCTTGTACCACGAGGAACAACTGGCAACACCTGACGAAAATCTCCACCCATTACAAAAACTTTCCTCCAAATGGTAAATCACATGCCGTAATATCTCTTAAAGTTTTTCTAACGCTTAAACGCATAACGATGTGCCATCGTGAGCCTCATCCCATATCGGTATGCTTTCGCCGCCATAACAAAAACTGCCTAAATTGCCAGCTTTGCTTATTTTGCAAGTGGAAGTGGATGTAATTGGAATTGGGATTTTGAACCTAGAGTGGGCTGTACGACCTCCAGGCATCATGATAGCAGCAATTCCCGAGGTAGCTGTTGCAATAGCAATCTGTCCGTTGCTACGGAGTCTTGCTAAAATTGACTTATATAAGTATGTTTTACCTGTTCCGCCAGGGCCATCAACAAAGTATAGACCACCATTCTTCTGCTGAACAGAACTAAGAATCTGGTCAAAAGCAATCTTTTGTTCTAGGTTAAGCTGACTTATAGAAGAAAGATCTTCTGAAGTAACAGGAATAGAAAGTTCCTCTGTGACCAAACTTGATATATCATCTTGGTCAACCTGATCAGAACGCATCTGGGGCAAATCATAATATGAAATTGACTGTCCATATTGTTCCAACAACAACTTAAGTTCGCTTAGCAAACAATTTGTCACATAGGTTGTGTTAAAACTCCCTAACGCGTAATCTTCGGCCATACAGCTATTAAATTCATTCCACAAATCACGTACTCCGATAGGATTACAATAAACCAGAATTGTAACAAATAATTGCCGTAGAGAACATGGCATCTACAGTCTGGATGCTTCAAGCAAACATTGACGAACGTCACTGTCTCTTTCTAGCAGCCCCAATTCCTCAACAGCTTCTTTGAATGTAGGGTATAAATTAGATCCAACAGTGCACAAATGTTCATATGATGTTGGGCCTTTGACATGGTTCAGCAGCATCCTCAAGTAAAATCTTTCACCTTCCATAGGGGAAACTGCAAATAGCCTTCCAATGACACGATTTTGGCCAGCTCTTGGTTGCCAATGCTTAGTTGACTTATCCCACACATAATGCTCAGGAATTTTATGATAAAGATATTGTCTAGCAGCAACGTCCACGCTATTCAGACGGAAAAAATCGGTTAACGTTGTGCGAGAGTTCCTATCATCAGCCAAAACATCCTCAATCAGCTGGTTACCTTGATAGGTTATTTCATGCATATTTTCCATGTGGACTTGCAAAGAATATACTGACGGGTATATTTAACTTAGTGGAAATTCGAAGATTCTCCAAAGGGCTTCTTGCGGGCAAATTCAACAGCCATCTACAAACTACTTTATTTCATCTTGTTCATCTCTATTTGTCGACATAACTTCCATCGCTACTCGGTCTGACCCTTTGTAAATATGCTTTTACAAATACTTGACGCTTTTAATACTCGAGCATATTTCGACATTGATATGGCAGTTGTACTTTTTCAATAACCATGGATTATAAGGAACAACTTAACGATTATCTACACGATAATGCTGACCATGATTCTTAACAATAGCTAAAGCGTTATTGTCCCGCCTCATATATGTAGCATAAGAATCACTGCCTTGATTAGTTGCTGGAATGAATTGTTTTGGGAAATTTTTTGAACACTTTCGATCTCTCATGCAGACACAATTAGGATTAACATTACCGCACGGACCATGCATCATGTGTTTAACAACAATCTCATATAGTTCTACCTCAATAGCCGAATCTGGAATTTCTGCTCTAACAATCTTATCGTAAGCATCTGCAGAAGTTAACTTGTCAGCCTCATCAAGGATTAGAAGGATGTGTGCATGCGACAACCCTCTTTTTTGGAATTCGACTACATGAACATGTGCTGCCACTTTTCCAAGGATTCCTTTAACGAACAGATCATTTTTCAACTCTTCTAGCTTGGCACGGAAAATCCTGACTATCAAATCTGGTCTATCATTTGGAACCTGGCCTTCTAACAACTTCGGCGATCGATCTCTGACCACGATGGATTGCATGTCATTGTGATAAACAAATCTGGTCTCCCGTACTTTTGAACCAATGCCATAGCATCATGATATCGACGATGCATGTCACGGGGACAACCCACAAAAGTGGCAGGCAAAATTGTTTTGCGACCGACATTGCCTTCAATTTAAAATAAAAAATGAATTTAAGGTTTTCCATTTGACTAAATTTTAATAAGTTTTTAAATTCAAAGTGTACCTGAATGAAGTTTCCCCAAACTTAAAGAGTCTTGCAATCCTTGATAAAGTTCAGCCCTTATTTCTTGCTGGTGATCACGTATCCACCTCAATCTTAAAGTTGATATTTTAACATAGTTGTCGACTATGTATTGTTGTAGAAGACGACCACTACGGAGCAAAAGAGAAGGATCATCTGGGCGAATCTAATAAGGGAATTAGAAATTAGTGGCATCTAATTGGGTAAAAAAAATATGTATATATAACATAATATTATAAAATGTTAGTAAGAGGCTTACTTGTAGCAAGTAACAATAAAATTGTTGGCATGTAAGTCGGGCCCTATTGGAACGAAACATATGTAAATTCCATCCTGGACTGCCATGAGGGAGTAGAAGAGGGTACTGAAGTGGATCATAATAGCCTGCAGTGTCTGGCACATTTTCAAATTCACCAGAAATCCTTTGGGCTATGATGTCGCGTTCATTAAGGTTACTTGGATCTTCACTACCAAATAAAATTGCAGCTACTTGAGAAGACGTAGGAATACTATATTGATGATTTCTGGTTGGGTTATCTTTAATAACCAGCCGAACATTTGGTGATGCTAATCGTTGCGACACCTGTTGGAAAATTTGGACGTATGGATTCTCTTTTAAAACGTTATGGATGATAGCCAATACCCATCGGTCTAGTACTCCATTTTCAGCCATCCAATAATCAAGTTCGTGATATATGTCATATATATACATTTGTAGAAATCTGGGTCTGTGTCTTGGACTTGGTAATAGGCCACCAATACGGTGATAAATAGCACCCCGAGCTTTATATGTGTAAATTCCTTCCCTACCATCAGCGAGCGCATCATCAATGTCAACTCCCATAGAAGTGAAGGAAAAAATATGGTTGTATGCACGTATGTTTTTCCTAAATTCAATGCCGATTGTTGATTGAGATGCATATAAATTAATCAAATCAGTTGGCGCTACCATAGGAGGTAAACTAATTGTCCCATTCAAGCAACATAAACTGGGTGGTTCAAGATTGAATAATTTTGCTCGACATTTAGAACAATTCTGAGGTGGTGGCAAACGATGTGTTGTTACAGTAGAAGAGTCATCATAGCCTCAAGCGCAGTTATGATTACGCCTTCTTCTAGTCACAAAACATGTTTGTCGACTATTCTTAACGCCACCTGAGGCAACATGCTTTTGATAGTTAATATACGTATTACATAAACCAAGTAACTTAATGCAAGTAAATGACTTATATAGATATTCTTAATTTAAGTAGTGAAGCCAACCTTGCACAGCGACAGAAGGTTCTCTTAAACACGCGTTGTTGCCTCCAATTCCATCAACATCTATTACAGCATAAACATTTCTTAATGAATTAGTTGTAACCATGTCTCCATATTCGTGGTCAACATCTGTTTATACAAATAAAAATAAAGTTATACGCGATACGTGAAGGAAAAAATATTGAGTAATTATCAACGCAACCATAAGTTTAGATGTATAACCTACGAAAGGCTCGCCGTCACTGTCACTAATGTTATTAATGCCATTCCGATCTGGATTGATGGTATTGATATCATATTCGTCAGGAATTTCATCAGCATGGATTCCTAGAACTTAACAAAGTTACATTTTATTTTGTAAGTACCACGGTATAAATGGAATAAATCTTTTATCAAGACATAATGGAATTGAAATTGCAGCGGAGTAGTTGGTAGAAGGGGGTTTAGCATTACCGTCATTGCTTGCACTTGCGGCTGCATTTGACGTTGCATCGATAACGCTGAAACCATCGCTTCCCAAGTTCTGAGCATATTGTCGCATATGAGTCAACCTTCTTTGCTGTGTAGTACGATCCACACAGAGTAATTGATCGGAAATATTTCTAGGTTGAGGTCGCAAGCGAGTTACCCTCTGAGTAATGCACCTGTTGGAGCGTAATGATACATTATAATTACTGCTTGCACTACCTGATCTATTTGGTGCTGCTTCAATAAATTCTGAAACTTCGTTTACCAAGTTACGAGCGTAACGCCTTATATGAGTTAAACGACTTCGTTGCGTAGGTCGACCATCACAAACCAACTGGTTTGTCATATTTCCTGTTTGGTGTTGTACCTGAGTAACCATCTGAGGCATTAAATTGTTGGAGTGCAATGATTCCTCAGTGGGAATCAAGCGAGGAGTTACCCACGCTATATGCATGCGGTCTCTTTGAGCAGTTATTGCTTCATTTCTTTGTCGTCGCATTCGTTGGTAATAATTTCTTCGTAAACGATTTCTTCTCTCGGCTACCTGTGTTGAATCCATATTAGCTCGCCTATCTCGTTCCCTAATCCGCCGATTTCGTTGTTGTTGTCGTTGAGCACTATCATAACTTTGGAGATCTAAATTCGAATTACTTCCATTCAAATCCATATGCTAATGCTAAACAAACGGCAATACAAAGTAGAATGATTCAAATTTCACCGTGTATCTATTTTGCTAATGTTTAAAAGTGGAATACGATTAGAAATACTTGTGTACCTGAAATTGCGTTGAAAACAAACTTCAAAGATTTGGTGACCCAAGCATATGAGTTCAGTTGTTTCTCGTTGAAAACAATCTCGCTCTGATTATCCACAGGACAGTGTATGACACTAACGCTGGCAATAAAAATCCTACAGGTAAAGGGCAACAAAAATTTCATTACGTACCATCTTAAAGCAAATTTCCCAGTTGTTAACGTAAAATAGTCATATGAAAATAATATAGCATATCCAACTAATAAATAAGTATATAAATAATTAATGTCTCATAATGCATTTGATTAAAAAGAATAAAGTCAGACTGTAACCAGTATGTAGAGTGGTTAAGGTGAACATGTTAGCTTTAACTATTCATCATTTTTTTGCGTGCAATCTGTATGTGATGTAGTGATACAATTTAATAACATGCCAATTTTAAGGTGCTACATAGTCAATAAAGCAAAATGCCTAAACAATATTGTTGCCAAAACTATTATTGAAAAATCCTTTTAAGCTATTGACTGAAATATTGTTAATGGCAAGTAAAAAAAAAAAAAAAAAAACAATCTTCAAACAAAACCCAATATGCAAAGCAGCTAAGTTTGATATGATAGTTCATCAATTTGAAGCCACAAAATACAATTTATCAACGCCCACACTCTAATTTTTTTTTAGGAACAAAAAAAACTATGGTCTTATAACACGTTACATAGTTCATTGTAACATAATAAACATTTTATTGTACCTGATTAATGCACTATGATCATATACATTTTTTTTTTTTTTTTTGCCACAATATACTATAACGTTTTTTGTACCACCTTTGTATTGCTGGGTACCAAAATTCTGTTCAGTAAATTTGGGCAAACGAACCGAAAATTACCTGAAGACCACAGAGGTCAGTAGTTAGTTTTAAAAACAGTAAAAAAATTGTTAAAACAACAAATGCCAGGGATTGAGTCAAGTAATTTTCCGTTTCAGTTTACCTATCTAAATGGTTTTCAAAGTTGATGAATTAAATTTGGGTAGTTCAAATCGACATCAAACTGTATTGAAATGGTGGTAAAAAAGCTTAACCAAAACTGCAAAAATGAATTCATTACAATTTAAATAACAAAAGAGCTAGGGAAAAAAAAAAAAAAATAGTAGATACCTGGAGTGTTTGACGATTACAAATAAACATTGTATAGCATCAAAGGGTTTTTTTTTTGTTCTGCATAAAACCGTTTAACGATTTTCTTATCAAACACTTATTTAATGAATCTTTACTTTGAAGTGAAGGAGGCAAGTATTTAAAGAGGAAAGAAAATAATGGTGGGGATATTAGAAAAACTTTAAATGTAAAGCAGGTTTGTTGTTTAGTAATGGTGGGGATGAAAATAGTTAATGAGGTGTTTCAAATTTGGGGAGGTTAGATTAAACATTCTTTCCACAAGAGAAGTTATAGCCACAGAGTTATGCATTTAAACGGGGTCCCACAGAAGGCTTTTAGAAAATTAAACAGACACTTATCGGAACAAACAAATAGACTAAATAGGAAAAGCAGGTAGGACTCAAACTCATGTCTAATTTGCACTGCTCAGATGCGTTAAACCCTGTGGAGTGGAGCCAAGCATAAAAGAGGCGTACATTTGATGATAACTTCAGAAATACATAAAAGCCCTCTGTATATGCACTTAAATTTTACTAAAGCACAGGCTAGAAATGGAAAGCAAAAAATAAATTACAATGTTGTCCCTTTGTTCGCCAATGGATTATTTTTTTCTCAACATTTAGTAAGGGCAGCACGCGGGTCTAAAAAGGCTGATTACTTTTAACGTGCCAGGTTATTTATAGTAGTAGTGATTTGGAAGGTGGTCTCGTGTTTTGCATGAAGTGATCTGCCCTCGACTTCGGGTCAAATGCGTTTTTCTCTTTTGAAAAATTAATAATGGCTAGCTATTCATGGGGAAAAAGATAAAAGAGAAAAAATAAAAAGAAAAGATGAAGTGAAGAGGCTCATTTCAAAATAATACTCTATTTTGACGTGCATAATTTTACAGCACTTCTTACGTTGTCGTAATATCAATTCCCCTTATGATTTATTGGGTTATTCACATTGAAATAATCGTATAAGCAGAGCATCATTAGCAAGTCAGTTTTGTTATCATTGATGATGGGCTTCATTTTGTTGATGGGCAAGAGGTTCCGGTGTTGGGGACGGTGGTCTCTAGAATGAGATGTTAGACGGCGCAATAACAAAGATATTTATAGCGGGGCTTTCATTTCTGTTGCCAATGCAAATGATCTTGTGGACTGGATTGGTGCAACTTGTTAAACTTCCCATCCTCTCCCTCAGTCTATGGAGTTGCACTTTCATGGTATAGGCTAGCTGATTATGAAGCAAGTATGCAAGCAATGACAAAGGTAACATATACAGGTATTTTATGCCAAAACTCCTATTTAATTTGTTTCTAGAAAGAAGTCAAGGAACCATATGACGTGGCTCACTTGTCTTGATCACAAGAATTACTCAAGTGCAGATGGCGGCCAGAATCCACCTTTTCTCTTGCATTCAGTGCAAGAAATAAAACCTCCCATCTTGTGTGTCAAGGATCCCATATGGTTGATACACTTCATCATAGTAGGGGTAGGGTACTTTAGCCTCGTAGGTTGAAGTACTCTTCCTGAGCTCTTTTATTCTGGGAAAGTCCAAGTTTGTTATTGTGTAGCACTAGCAGTTTGATATTTTGGATAGTTTGGGAGATGCGACGATCTGCTAAGCTGTGGTGGTTAAATGGAGACAGTGGGGAAATGCTATATATATAATGAGTGCCCTGTTTTGCCGAGGACAAAATGCTCAAGTTGAGTACTATAATTCTGAAATAATACAGATGAGGTCGTCTTGCCAGTGAACCTATCTTAGATGATCATGTTAAGTGTGTCATCCTTTTCCACACTCGCTGTGAAGAAAATTACAAGAAGTATTGTTTCACAGATTACCCGTGGAAAGTCATCTGCACCGAGACATGCCTGAATGCGGGGGTAGCTGATATGTCATATGTCATCAACAACAGTTAAGATGCCGTGGATTCTCTCATGTGGACAATTATGTATCGATGCTCCATCTAAATAGCAATCAATTACTAGAAGTGGGGTGTTGTTGGATTTGATCATGATCATTACCTTTGTTAGTGGTGATGCTAAAGAGTTGTGACATATTATAATTACCTTTATTAGTGGTGATGCTAAAGAGTTGTGACATATTATAATGAGGGAAACCAAGAAAAAAGAATGGAGGCTGGAAAATAGGGTGAGAGAGAATACTCATATTCTACTCAGAGTTTCATATATATAGTTAACCTACCTTGGGTGTTAAGTTACTCTTACAACATGAGAAAGGAAATACTAGATCAATTCAGTTTCGCATACCAAATTGATAGAAATGTGGGACATTACATACGTCAACAATATATATAGGCTCCGCCTATATACAAGGAGCAAATAACAAGCGCACGCCCACATACCAACATACTTCTTAACAACCTCCTACACACTACATTTACGGAATTTGATCACACTCAATATTGATGGCACACTTCAATGAAACCAAGGAACAGCTCTACAGAATGACCTGGGAGAGGTGATTTATGCGGCTAAGCGGAAGTCAGCTTATTTTACTCCTATAGCACTTATTGAACTACAAGGAGTTGAAATAGGATTAACTAGTATTCCCCCAGATGAGAAATTAGGGTCTCCCCCTAAATACACACAAAAAACACATGGCCAACTCAATTTGACTTTTGTTTTGTGTGTATTTGGGGGGAGACCCTAATTTCCATCTGGGGGGAGGGGAGATCCTAATTAGCTCATCTAGTGGGGGTAATACTAGTTAACCCTACCATATTAGGAGTCTTAATGTTCAAACCGACTCTACTAATGTGGCGTCTTTTCTCAAGTCTAAGGAGTATCCATGGTTGGCTAGGCATGTAATAGCAAGGATTCGGAGGATGATAGCTCAAATGGGGTCCTTTTCTATCCAGTACATATACAGAGAAACTAACCGACTTGGGGACGCACTAGCGGCTTCGATCCCATCTGTTAGATACATAGAGATAATTCCTAGTTCCTTTTCAGAGGATACGAAAAAAATTGTCTACGAGGATGTAATAGGAAAAAAGTACTTGACGGACTAATTTTAGTCTTGATTTGCTCTTCAAATTATGTGGGAATCTCAATATAGCCGTGAAGCAGACAGAAACAATGGACTTTATTACAATTCTTCCAAAAAGAAAAATGTAAACCTATTGACTTGGTCACATAATAATCTCAGTGGCTTCACTTCAACGATCCTTTATTTTGATCCAAGTAAACAACACCACATAGAAATAACATTCTCTATGAATGTAACCATACTTCTATTATTAATGAAAAGGGGTAGAGGACCTCTATAACAACCTCGCTTGCCAATAAAAAAAAAAAAGATAACGAGCATGTTCTATCTAATGATCTCGGGATAGTGGCAAGTTGTTTGAACTTAACATTAGTTACTCCATAATATGGAAGTTCGGTCATATCTTTTCCCCTATATGTATGTGGGAAATTTTGATAGTCTGTCAAGCATGAACAACTTTCCATCTGACAAGGCGGGGAAGAGCTTCTGATGATATTAACTGCGAAATGATAAGTGAATCACTAGGTAAAGATGATTTTCAAGATGAACGTTTGGTCTGTAGAAGTCCATACGATAAGGAAATTAAGATTATCTCTTTCATCATGGTAGCACATTTTCCAGGCCACAATGTGGAGGAACAACTAGCTTTTAATCAGCAAAAGATTGTCCTCTGCACTAGCAGGCTGCTCGAAGCTATGGCTTACCGTTGCTATCACAACAGCAGGGTGCTTACATTTACATTTGCTCTTATTAAATTGCCAGTAACTCCACAAGCTAGAACTTGGAGAGAGCAAATTCTATGAAGTATCAAGAGGAGGCTTGGTGATAGAACAGGTGGAACACACCTATTAATGGGGTGAACAATTCTCTACGGCCACACTTCAAAGTGGAGTTAGAGAGAGAGATGTCAAGAATGGCGCTCAGTCAATCTACAATATCAAGAAGATAAAGGGATGAAAGCCTAGGCAAATCCTTCAATTGGTATGAACTCTCAGCTACTTGACATAACACGTTTCTGCAACCAATACCCTTGTGTCAATATGGTGTACTCTATTGATATAACTGGGGTGGTAATACTTTTACTGTCAGTTGAACAAAATCGTAATGGTAGTTTAGAAACTGCCTACGCTAATGCACATCTTTCACCAGCCTATCATAACTGAGCAGTTTTCGAATCAGGGAATTGAAGGATAGATGTTGCTATGAAATAAGGCGAGCCCAACTTCTAGACCTGGCACTTGGTGAAGTCAGAGCTGATGTAAAATAGCGGTTCTCGTAAGCTAAGTTACTGATCCATTGAGTTAATTGCCGTGTCCTCGAGAACTTTGCCAAGACGTGCAATGTTCTTCTATTCACATAGACCGTAACCCAATTTTTTTTATTTTAATTTTGGACTCGCCACATAAATTTAGTCGGGGGAACAGGGAATAGTAGATGAAACCCAATAAACAAATCTTTGCAACCACACAACCAAGAAAGTCAGTTAAATTTTTTTGCTTCAGAAGTTAATAAATATAACTTTTGTAATTGAAATAGCTTGGGCACTTGACAATTGTCAAATACATTACCTCAAATACGTCGTAATTCCTACCATATCAAGAGAAATAAAATACGGGCTTGGATAAATCTGGTTTATTAGTTAATCAATTAAGTAATTTATTTACAACCCGTTTAGCAGGGCACAAGCCACAAGCGACCAAGCGCCTGTGAATACAACAATAATTCCCAACTACTGGTTGAGGGGCTGATGAGCTATCCTTCACGTCCTTTATGGGTCTGTTGGCATCTCATCACGACATAGAGGAACATGTATTTGTCTTCATCAACCAGCGTTGAATGCAATTTGTATGGAACACATGTGCATTACAATGCTTTTGTGTAACATCTACACCCACCAAGAACTCTTCCAAGCAAACTGCACATGTTGTTACTTCTCTCAAGTCGTCTTTATCAAATTTCATGGACATCAATGCCTCAACAGCAGATGGTGCAGCAGGTACTAGGTTTTGTTCATCATTGCCGTCTTCTTCCATAGGCTCTTGATCGTCTCATCGTCATCCATTATTGTGCTTGTTATCACTACTCCGATGTTGACTAAAATCTTTGTAAACTTTTGTTCTTGCCCGTTTATCTCTTCAAAATATTCATTGCATATGCTTGATATATATTCCTTGACCGTGTCTAATACCCCGTCGCTGTCTGAATAATCTTCACAGACAGAAACAAGATCAGGATGGTAATGATCAGCAACATTATCCCAGACAAGGCGGTCAATGGAAAATCGTCAGATGAAAGACGAATTTCTTCTTCAGTACTATCGCCTTCATAATTAACACTGTTGTCTTCAGCTATTACAATCCTCGAGGATCGAAAATCTTCTTTCCTGATGAACAAGTTGATTGTCACATTATTTATTCCAACCTTCTCGGCACGATCGCCCCAGTCGCCATAACACGATACATCTACTGCCATGGTGGATTGTTTAGCTCGAAAAAAATACTTCGAAGAACAGCGAAAGCTATTAAGTTGAAATATTGCAAATAACTGAGACACAGATATATAATCCTCGAGAATGTATTTTGGTCCTTATTATGTTGCTTTGCTTTATATGGAATTCTACTAGAAATTTAACGGTTTAACCGTACGGTGTTGGACATGAAGACTTCAATTAAACCAACTTGGGAAAGGTACTTTGAAAGGGCGGGGAGGTATCGAATTAAATCTTGGATTTTGGCCAATAGATCTCGATGTAATTGCCCGATTACAGAGGTATAATCATATTCTTCTTTAACACAAAAGTAAATGTATTCAACAAAGCTAGTTGGCCTTTACTATGAAGATCATTCAATAATAAAGATGCACTAGAGCTAGAAATACATTCCAATACAATAACATTAAGTATTTATTAGCGTAAAAGACATGACTGCACCTTTTGTAGTGATCAAGTGTGTTTGCGTGGATGAACATGTTAATATATGAAGAGTGAGGAATGATTTGATATGAAATGAGTAAGGTTTTATTAATCTATAATGGCGGTTACAACTCTTTCTGGTTTCTCTCCTTCTCTCTCCAGTTTACACTGATTTTGTGGGGAGAAAATAATGATCTCTTTATTCTGAATCAGTCTTTATATAGTGTTTCCATCTAGTTTTTATCCAATTAGATCATGACTCGTGTCCATTCTTCTTCTTCTTTTTTTTCCCGCATGCAACAATTCAACTTATCTCAATGTTTTAATGAAACTAATGCGCTGAAATATCAGTTTACCATATTTGCCCACGATATTACCCCTCTCGAAACTTTCAATTTTCTCTCTTGAAATTTGAATGTTTCGAGAAAAAACAGCAGGCAAAAATATTTTGAATATTGAATTTTTGGGGAAAAAACGAAACGATTGGTTTTTTTGGGGAAGGGAAATAGTTGCGTGTTGTGTAAGATGAAAAGACTCCCAAAATCATGAGTATAATTGTACAAAGCCTTATGGTTCCTTTCTCTCTCTTACCTTAACAAAAAAGAAAGAAAAAAAACAACACCGCCATTAACAAATTCTTGAAGCTTACCTTTAGTTTCTCCACAAATCACACTCTCTTCATTTTATGCAAACTCCACCACATGTTAGTACATAGTAACACAAAAAATTTATTGTCTTTACTATTTTTATGATCCTATTTTTACTGTTCCTGCCCATCATCTTTGTTTGTTCATCTTCTAAGTTAAAACAAAACGCTAGATTGAAGGTTCTAAAAATACTATGTGTCTATGTGCTGTTTAAACTTTACAATACTATATAACTTTTTTTAAATATGTAGGGTTTATGAAATTCATGTTTTTATTTGTTTCAGCATGGCTAGGAGAAAAACTTGTGTTAATTTTAAGAGAACTATGTCGAAGCGTTCCTAGTTTCGACGTCAAGCTCTTATGCTCTCGATATCCAACATACCATTACGAACACCGATACCACCACCTCAAAATCTCGACATGTACGTAGTAAATAACGTAATATATAATTATACTGAGTATAGTGATAGTAGTACTGATAAGGGATATAATTCTAATAAAAAATTTATTGTTCCTAGTGATACCAATATGTCAAGCGAAGGTACCGAGTCTGAAGATAGAGTGAGCTCTTCCTCCTCAGCCTCGAAATCACAAAGGAACAGTACAGATGAACCTAACTAACCTGGCAACCCACTTACCTTGCCATCCTTTTGAGACTGTAACTTCCGAGTCTGAACGGGAAATAACTGAAGACACCAGTGTCTGGAGTCAAGGTTTGAACCCCTATTTCCTAAAAAGACCCAACCTAGATTTGGTTAGAGCCGCCTACCAAATACCAGATAATGTCACTCTTCGACACTACGTTGGAGCTAGGAGAGGGACTAGATTCCAAAGTGGTGATGATGCCCAGTCGATCATCATAACTTTTGGGCAACTAGTTGCTGGTTTACAACTCCCCTTGCCTGACCTCGATCGAGAGGTATTAAAGCACTTGAACATTGCTCCAGGCCAAGGCATGGGCAATTTTCGGAGATTGATGTATATTTGCAAATTCTATAATGCCCATCTTGATCCTAACACGTGGAGATCCCAAAAAATTAGACTTATCGATATTCAAAACCATTACACTTTTGTGGAACGTACTGAAAAACCTAAGAATGGTCGACTAGAGCCTAGTAGCTACTTTTACCCCAAGAAACGGAGTAACCGAGATGGTATTATCAGAGTGAACCGAGATAGTGACAATAGATGGCCTCTGTATCCTCTCATCATTTCTGGTCAATGGGAATCATCCAGACCTATCGCCGTTCCTACGTTGGTGCACCATGTGTTTAATCTCGGAGGTACATTGCCTATTACGACCTTGTTGACACACATTTTCCGACATTCCATCTCGAACATTTTGTCTGATTGGCATATACTTGTGCCATTGTTTCAGTCTTGAGACCTACCACTTCGAAAAGTCATGGGAATTCTCCTAAAGTACTGGAGCTCCTGAAAGACACTGACGATGAAATAAAGGCCAGAACTGGTGCTGATAAATATGGAAATCCTACTCCAACTATCACCCTTCATGATATCAACAACTATCTTCCTCCTCTTTATACTTTAAAAAGCCCCGTGTTCAAAACAGATAAAACTCGAGGTCCAGATCAATCTCGAGGTCAAGATCCTTTCCCTTCCCAAACTGTCCAAGGTTCATTACGACCTTGTTCTTCTAAAAAATTATTTAGGAACACTTTTGATTCCTCTGAATTACCTTATAACACTCCTCGATGCTATTTTGATTATATAATTAATGGATTTATTATGATTGAAGATCTTTTTCCCAAAATCAAACAAGAAGTTCTAGACTTCTATAATTATCCACTTTTGCAAGATGTATTTGATCACCATTGCTTATTGTACACAGATATGACATCTCGAATCCCTCACGCAAAAAGTAATGCAGCTAGCGGTTTTTTGTCCACCAAAAAATCAACTGGAGGTAGCTCATCCCAGGCTCCCCCTCCCTCCAAAGAAAAGCATGTTGATACTAGTCTTCATCAGAAGAAAAGGAAACATCCTTTGACTACCGAGGTGTTGCCTAATGTCGAGACATCAAATTTTTTGAAGACTATAGCATCTACATCACTTGCCTCGGTACCAACTAAACATCCAACTGCTCACTCAACTGATCATACCAATGCTCAACCTAAATCTCACACTTCTTCCTCTTCTGCTGAGGTTTTTGTGCCAGATCTGGTTCTCCACAATAATCGGAGGGTTCTAAAATCTTCTTCTTTATTTGCTGACCCTCCGACAACTGGCCTCGGTGAAGCTATTGTACGGAACACCATTCTTCCTCAAGATCAATCAGCAATGGCTGAAATTTTGATCACTAAACGATTTCAAATCATGTGTATTTCGCTCAAAAAGGTATGTATATACCTTTTGCCTTGCCCTTATAACTGTTTGACCATTATTTATAATGCATCCATCTTCTGTATTCTTGATTACAGTTTAAAGTTGCTGCTGTCAGTCAGTTCGAGAGAAGAAAATGAAAAACTGAAGAAAGACAATGAACGCCTTTAGCAATCCTTTGATGAGGAAAAGAAAAATTATGCTTGATCTCACCACCATGAAACTTGGCTCTACAGAAACAGCTAAAAAGGTTGCTATTGATGATTTGAAAAAGTTTGTTGAGGAAAATGCCTAGTTGGTAAGCAAAATAAACAGCTCGTATAAACAGATGACAACTACATATGAGAAAGAAAAAACTGAGCTCATAGCCCAAGTAGCCCAGGCTGATGCCGATCTGGTTGAAGCTGATGAACACATGGAATATTATGTTACTACTATGAAAAGTTTCAGACCTTATCTTCCTCAACATCTCATTGATCAGTATAACCTCGATGCTGGTGATGCGAATGTTATTTCTTCTGAAGCTGCCACTGAAGCTGACAACAAGGTGGTCGAGGCTGATAAAGAGGCTATTGAGACTGACAAAGAAGCTAGTGATGAAGAAGTTACAGAAATCAATTCAGCCGATATCACAACTATCCCACCTGGCAACCCTGAATCCTTACTTCTTGATCCCGCCACTTTAAAGGGAGTTGCTATGCTTGCCGATCTCAATTCGATTCTTGAGGCCAAATCTAGTGATCCAAACCAGCCCAAAGACTCATGCCAGAATTAACTTTCTCTTTAAGATTTGTTAAAGTTTGTAATATTGATACAATGGCTTGATTATTTTTGAAACACTTACTTAAAATTTTGCTGAAGTGTTAAATACATCTGTTTGCTTTTTATCTTTTATTTATACTTATACGATGTCTATTAACAATACTGGCTACTTAGAAACTATACTTATCTAATTGTATGTGTCCAACATCTCCTGGTGCTTGTATTCATACTAAAAAGAAATCTGGACTTTCAATACTACTCCACTTAAAAGTAGTATCAATTGATACTTAACAATATTTGAAAAGAAATTTGGAATTTCGATACTACTCCACTTAAAAGTAGTATCAATTGATACTTAGCAATATTTGAAAAGAAATTTGGAATTTCGATACTACTCCACTTAAAAGTAATATCAATTGATACTTAGCAATATTTGAAAAGAAATTTAGAATTTCAATACTACTCCACTTAAAAGTAGTATCAATTGATACTTAACAATATTTGAAAAGAAATTAGGAATTTCGATACTACTCCACTTAAAAGTAGTATCAAATGATACTTAGCAATATTTGAAAAGAAATTTGGAATTTTGATACTACTCCACTTAAAAGTAGTATCAATTGAAATACATACCTTTGATTATTCTTGCTTGATATTGAAGAAAAACCATAGTTACCAAACATTCTTGATTTGTTGCTAATCCCTTGTGCTTCATTGACCTGGACTCGACATTTTTGCCAAGAACAGGATTTTTTTACCTGAATTCGACATTGCTGCCAAGAACAGGATTTTTTTACCTGAATTCGACATTGCTACCAAGAACAGGATTTTCTTTGACCTGAACTCGACATTGCTGCCAAGAACAAGATTTTTTCACCTGAACTCGACATTGCTGCTAAGAACAGGATTTTCTTTGACCGGAACTCAACATTGCTGCCAAGAACAGGATTTTTTTACCTGAACTCAACATTGCTGCCAAGAACAGGATTTCCTTCGATCTGAACTTGATATTGCTGCCAAAAATAGGATTTTTTAACCTGAACTCAACATTGTTGCCAAGAACAGGATTTTCTTTAACCTGAACTCGACATTGCTGCCAGGAACAGGATTTTTTGACCTGAACTTGACATTGTTGCCAAGAACAGGATTTTCTTTGATCTGAACTTGACATTGCTGCCAAGAACAAGATTGTTTTACCTGAACTCGACATTGCTACCAAGAACAGGATTTTCTTTGACCTGAACTCGACATTGCTGCTAAGAACAAGATTTTTTTACCTGAACTCGACATTGCTGCCAAGAACAAGATTTTCTTTGACCTGAACTCAACATTGCTGTCAAGAACATGATTTTCTTTGACCTGAACTCGACATTGCTGCCAATAACAGGATTTTCTTTGACCTAAACTCTACATTGCTACCAAGAACAAGATTTTATTTGACCTGGTATTGAGGTGAGGACCTACAAATCACCAGGATTTTCTTTGACCTAAACTCAAAATTACTGCCAAGAACAGGATTTTCTTTAACCTTAACTCGATGACATTGCTGCCAAAAGTAGAATTTTCTTTGACCTGAACTCGACATTGCTGCTAAGAACATGATTTTGTTT
The DNA here is from genome assembly GCF_015680905.1 of Coptis chinensis. Taxonomy (NCBI): domain Eukaryota; kingdom Viridiplantae; phylum Streptophyta; class Magnoliopsida; order Ranunculales; family Ranunculaceae; genus Coptis; species Coptis chinensis. The sequence goes on from NC_141456.1 coordinate 48,379,805, forward strand.
GACCTGGTATTGAGGTGAGGACTAACATATCACCAAGATTTTTTCTTTGACCTGGTATCAATATATGATTCTACAGATACCAGGATTTATGATATTTATATCGATATTGCATTTGGAAATTTCCATATCTTTATTGAATGCATAACTTCAAAAATACATCATGACAATTAAAATATTCTTTATTGATAAAATGCTTTCAAATTGCTTACATTATGAGGTTTTGCGAAGACCTCACCTTCTGCAGTTTTCAAGTAATAATCCCCATTAACGCCTACTTTATGAATGATGTAAGGCCCTTCCCAGCTTGTTGCTAGTTTGCCTGCTCCTTTCTCTTTAGTTGCTTGAGTGACCATCTTTAATACCAAATCACCTTCCTGAAAACGCCTGTCTCTTACTTTATTATTGAAAGTTTTTCTGAGCTGCCAATGGTATGTGTCGAGCTTTAATTTTGCTTGATCTCTTAATTAATCGAGATTGGGAACTTGTTGCCATTACATCATCATTTTGGCCATTCATTAAGATTTTGGTTTTGGATGTCGATACCACCATTTCTGATGGAGCTACTGCTTCCATGCCATAAGCTAATGTTAAAGGAGATTCTCCAATAGCAGTTCGTGGTGTCGTTCTATAAGCCCATAGAAAGTTGTTTAGTTCATCCACCCAGAGACCTTTCTTGTCCTCCAACTTTTTCTTGATATTATATGTAGGGGATTTTCTGAGTATCCCCTGATCCTCCTCTGTGTTTTGTGATCTAGAAACTTTTTTCTTGATGGAGAAGGGATGAGATGATTTAGAGTTCAGGGTTGAACCGCTTGGCAGATGACTATGTATCTCCTTATTTATTTAGAAGAATCAAACCCTATTTTGAGTAGTTTCTAAGAGCGAATCCTTATGGTTTATATAGAAAGAGCTTTGAGAGTCCTAGGGTTAGGGTTAACCTGACCGCTTGTGAGTTCCCTTCCATCTTTGGACTCTGCCTTCCTATTAGGAATCCTCTCCTTATAGAAGTCTGAATCTAGACCATATCTTATTAGAGGTAGGTTTCCTTGTTGATCATAATATCCCATCGTATATGGGAAGTTTATATCTACAAGGTAACTTTTAAGATATGTCATTATGATTCCTTTTTTATCAACAAAGATCGCCTACTTCAGTTTCCTTATGTTCAAGAATTGTCTATATCAGTTCCTACGACTTGGAGAACTGTTATGCTTAGAGGCGGTCAGTCACGTGCCTGACACATGCTTACTAAACACTCGTGATAAACACGAGATCAATTATTCACAGAACTGATCCGATGGTTCTTGTCTCATTCTGGACATATACAGCCCTGGGTCATTTCCCATACATGTGTCATTTAATCAATGATGGGAAATTCCCCTTACAGATGCCCCCTCTCGTGCCATCTAGCATGTGGGCGCTTGAAGCAACACTGCTTTTGGCGCGATAATTTTTTTCATAAACATTTGTTGGAACTGCTTACGGACTCACCTAATTGAGGCTTTGAAAAGACAACTTGAGTAGACACGCCGTTTCCCGAAAAAGGTAATGATGGCAGTTCTATCCCGAAAAAACGTAATGGTTGGGCTAATCGTAACCATCCATCATATCTGTATAAAAATGATTTGGTGAGAGAGCCTTAATTATCTTTTCTGCTATCTTTTCCCTGTATACTGAACCCCTTGATCTCCAGTTAGGGTTTAACAAAAACTCTAAACTTTCTCTTTTCCGATCATGAACCTCAACTGGTCACTTATAAACTTTGGGGATCTTTCTTTCCTGGAACTGATTCGAGAGAAATTTCACATCCCTGCTGATATTGGTCTTGAGTGGGGGAGATTGTCTGATGAGTTGGCCTACAAGGAAGTAGCGCTAATCACGATCGGTTAACTTAGGGCCGGACTCACCTTTCCCCTCCACCCACTGTTAAGAGAATGTCTGATTCACTTCAATCTTGCTATTGGTCAAGCAGCACCCCTATTCTACAGAATTGTCATGTACTCTGCCCTACTGGCAAAGAAGCATGGATTTGCTCTAAATCGTTAGGTGTTTGGGTATTTTTATGAGGGCCGCCATATTTGGGATCAATCTTACTACTAACTCATGACCAGAGACAAGAATTTTCTGATCGTCTATTTCGAGGGGAAGCCGAGTGACGAGGGTTAGGCTGATCACCACCTTAGAGTGTTGGGCGATACGTGGGACGTTCATATTTTAGATGCTGATGGTGAGCCAGTGGGGATTCTTGTTCCCATAAAACGCACTCATGCTCCGACCAGTAAGTCTATTTTCTCATGAATTTTACAATCATTATAAGAGTCTTTCGACAGAGTTCCTTTGCTATTATTCCTTAGATGACTCTTCCCCCTGGAACCAATTAACTGCAACTGATGCTGCTATGATGGACTTCATCAAGAAGATCCACAAGGATCAAAGGATGCCCTGGGTGATAGTTCCTGACCCCACCCGTCTCTTTGAATATTTTAACATGTATGTTGAAGAACTGTTGGCACTTGGCCCCGACTTTTCCCTTTTTGGGATAAATACTATGAATTATGGGCGCACAGTACTGTGGATTAGGATGCTGGACTTCTTCCTCCTCCAGTTTAGGATGAATCCTTTTTGAGTACTAGAAGGGGAGGAAGCCGCAAAGAGAAGAGTTATGTGGAAACCTCGGTGATCTTTGCGACATCGAGGTTCAATTCGAGGGCGATGTCGATTGATGATTAATGTGAACATCGGCGGGTGGGGCTTTGAACTGCCTCATGAACTTCTGGCTGCTAGCAATTTTAAGAGGGAAGTACGTGCGTCCAATTGTTCAAAGTTGAAGAAAGCTGCTTTTGCTTCTGATGTTGCCCCATCTGGTAAGAAAACAAAATTTCTCCCTCTATCTGTGAATGATGAAACACTTTTCAAGATTCATGTGAGTATTCCCCACTATGGTAAGTTTTTTGAGAAAGTAGTTGTACCCCTACCAGTTCTAGACCCTCCTATAGGTTCTGAACAGGGTAGTGACTATGTACCTTTGACTATTGATCATTCCCTCCCCGATAACCGAAAAGGGAAAGGCGTTGCTGAGACAACTGCTGTAATTATTACTCTCCCCCCTCCTCGATTTGGCGATAGGAGGAGGGTGAGTGATGACATTCCCTTCTCGCCACAATCTCTAGATTCTCCTGAAAGGGAGATGATCGTGGAGATAAGGTGTTGGGGCCGAATCAATGAGCTTCCCATTACCAACAAACACTCAGTTAATGATGTTGATATCGCGCTTGGAGTTCTAGAAGCTGCGCGACTTCCTATTGATAAAGCTGAAGCCAATATGGCTAGTAGTCTGGATCTGTCATATCATAGATCTGCCGTTTATCTTGCCAAGGTAAGACTTCATTCTTAGTACAATGTTCTGTTTCTCTCATTGTGTTACTTACACACCCTATATTCTTTTTCAGTTGGTGAATAACTTCTTGGCCATGAAAGAACCAATCTTTGCAACCTCAGCCACTACAGCTACTGATGAAATGGCTACTGGTGAATTGATCTAGGCGAAAGAAGCTGCTGAGAAAAGAGCTGAGGAGCTGCAGACCCAGGTTGACCAGCTTTTGCCAAAAGAGAAGAAATCTGATGCTGGTTTCAAAACATGAGATATATGATCTCCAACCTCCGAAACTCTCTAGATAAAGCCCCAAAAGGAGTTGCTGATGCTGCCTCTTGGGAAGTGAAGTTCTTGGAACTGCGCTCCCAATTCACCTCCCTGCAAGCAAAGCATGACCAAGTCCAAGGGGAGTTTCACCATAGGAATATCGAGATGAGAACCCTGGGCCAAGCCATTACTCATGCAAATGAAGTCATGATAGGTTATGAGAGGGCTCTCAAAAAGAAGCATTCTGAAAATAAGGTTAGTGATCTCTTGGCGTAGACCTCTAAGTTCTATTCCAAAGTGGTGCAGGAGGTAAAGAAGAGGTCAATTGAAAATTCCATTCATTTTTCTCTGAGAGTACTTGATGTTTCTGAAGAGTCCTTCAATATAGCCAAACAAGTTAATTTTGAGGAGGTTATTGAGGCTACTGGGTATGTTTCTCAGGTGGATGATCAGGGGTGGGTGACCAACCCTTTCATCTTATTTCTTGATCTGAATACTAGTACCTTAACGATTCAGAATGAACTTATGCCCGATGCCTCCTCATCCTTTGAAGAAGACACCGATGATGACATGCCTCCCGTTCAACTTCCTTTTTTGCCTGTGCCAGTTTCAGGTGAATGCTCTGTTCAGTCTTCAATCGTCCCAGCCAGTCCAACCACACAGTTAGTTTTTGTGAGTGGTCTAGGAGTTCTTGATGTTGGTGCAGCAGCAAGTACTAATGTTGAATCGAAGTTCGATTCCACCCCTGCTCAACAGGCTAAGTAAAGACTTAGCTATTCAGTTCATGATTTAGAAAACATTGAAAATATTTATTTTGAAATAATTTTTCTGGGTCTGTAATATTAAGCTATGTAGCTCACATACTATTTACTTACTGAGCTTTGCATCTCTTCTAGTTTATGTATGCATTTAAAACATTCTATGTTATATAGCATATAATGACATGTACTACTATGCATATTCTACCTATGATGCCCCCAAAGTGCATTTGGAATAACAATAAGTGACCCTTATAGGCTAAACAAGTTAAAATGAGGCATAACCAGAATCTAATCAGGATATAATGGGAGTTGTCCAAGTTTAACTGTAACTGAAAGTTCGATCGTAATAGAGACACAGCGTCACAGAGGAGCCATGTGTCCATGAGAAGGTAACTTGGTGCCTTGAGCACAACACTGAGTTTAATAATGATAGGTCCTGTTTATTTTAAAAATAAATAGGTTATCGCCAGAACAACAGTGGAGGAGTCTTCCTCAGCGCAATCATGCAGATATAATTCCAGGCCAATGATTGCGTGCTAGGATCTGGATCCAACCCAGATCTTCTCACACAGCAACTCCCATTAGTGATGTATGTGAGCGCACGGAGCTGGCATACATTTCAGGCTCCCAAAAACACTATCTCTGGTTCCAAGTCAAGCTGGTATATATTTTACTAAACAGTTAGTGTGGTTAGATTCCCTAAAGGCTTAACTCATCGAGGATAATCTCAGTATCAAAGAACTGGTATACAGTTCAGGCTGCATGGGGATGAGAAAGGAACTGGCATACAGTTTGGCTCCCTCAAACTCAGTATCTCTGGTTCCAAAGCAAATTGGCATACAATATTCTTGAACAGATAGTGGGAAGAGAATTCCCTAAAGGCTTAGCCTATTGTGGATAATAAATAAAGAGCTGACGTAATGAATAAATTTGATTGCAAAGTGAGGAACTTTATTGATGACTAGAGAGAATATACAATGTATAAGAAGCATGAAATAACAATTTACTGATAGTACTTGCGAATGTGCTCTGCGTTCCATGGTTTGACAAGAATGTTCTCTTCAACAGTACGTAACTAATAAAAACCAGTTCGGCCAACCTTGTTAATGATGTATGGTCCTTCCCAGTTGGGCCCAAGCTTGCTGTTATGCTCTGGGATCTCACGCAGAACCAGATCGCTAGATTTGAAAGCTTGAATTCGGACTTTCTTGTCGTATGATCTTTTCAGAATCTGCTGGTTGGCAGACAAGCGTAGTGCGGTGCCTTCCCACTTTTCATCAAGGAAATCCATTTCTCTGCATAACAATTCCTCATTGTCCAGGGTGTGCACAACGTCAGACTTTCGAGTGGGAGCTACCAGTTCAGGAGGTATGAAAGCTTCAGTTCCGTAGGTCAGTGAAAATGGGGACTTACCTGTCAATCGTCTGTGTATAGTTCGGTATGCCCATAGAACCTTAGGTAGTTCCTTGACCTATAAACCCTTTGTGTCATCTAATTTGCGCTTCATGTTATCCAAAATAACCCTATTAGAGGCTTCAGCCTGGCCATTGCCTTGTGGATACCTTGGAGTTGAGAAAAGATGGGTAATGTGAAACTCTTCACAGAGTTCAGCGACCAATCTGCTAGTGAACTGTTGCCCATTATATGAGATGATGACTTTGGGTATGCCAAACCAACAAACAATGTTGTTCCAAATGAACTTTCTGATGTCTTGTTCTCAAATGAAAACAAAGGGAACTGCTTCTATCCACTTGGTGAAGTAATCCGTCACAACCAGTAAGAATCTAACATTGCCAAGAGCGGGTGGCAAGGGTCCCACAATGTCAGTTCCCCACTGTGCAAATGGCCATGGGCTGGCTAATGGGTGTAGCTATATTGCTGGAGCATGGATAAGCGGAGCATGTTGTTGACACTCTTCACATTTGCGAGCCAAAACTTTTGCATCCTTTTGCATGTAAGGTGAAAAGTACCCTTACCTCAGGATCTTGAGAGCGAGTGTTCTACCCCCAGCGTGGTTACCACAAATTCCTTCGTGAACCTCTCACATGACCTGTTCAGTGAGGTCTGGAAGGACATTTTGTAAAGATCATCTCTGATGAGGGTGAATCTTGGTACCTTTGCAAGTAGACGCCTTGCTGTGTTCTTATCCTCTGGGAGTGTCCTGTCCTTGAGGTAAGACTTGTATAGATCCATCCAGTTTGGTGTGGTGGCTGGAATAACACAAACTGTTGTAATAGTGAGTGGTTGGATGCTAGGTTTGTCTTGAAACTCTATAGGGATGGAGTGAGACTCACTATTGCCCAACATTAAGGCAACATATGCCAAAGCATCTGTGTGTCGATTCTTTGATCGAGGCAGCTGAAAAAACTAAATATTCTCGAACTTCCTCTGAAGACCACTTACCAGTTCTAAGTATTTAGCCATTCGTTCGTCCTTGGCCTCGTAACCTCCATCAACTTGAAACATAACTAGCTGTGAGTCACTAAAATCTATGAGGTGTGCTAAGCCCAGGTCGAGAGCCATTGTGAGGCCAGCAAGTGTTGCCTCATACTCCGCCTCATTGTTAGAGGCATTCCAACCTAATGGATGGATTTCTCCAGTCGCATGTTGTTAAGAGTAACTAACACAGCTCCAACTCCTACGCCTCTATCATTTGAAGATCCATCCACAAACAGTTGCCATTTGGAGCACGACTCCCAAAAATTCTGCTAGTGCCTGACCCTTCTCTGAGATTCATAGGGCGTAGATAATATCCTACTCTGACAGTTGCACGGACCATATAGCTAACTTTCCTGATTTGTTCGACCTTCTAGAACTGATCATAACTGGTATTCTATGATTACTCTGATAGTGTGGGACTGGAAGTATGGTCGTAATTTCTCTGCCGCGAAAATAAGGGCTAAAGCGACTCTTTCGAGTTTAGGGTACCTTGTTTCTGTCGATAGGAGCGTTCAACTCAAGAAGTAGACATGTTTTTCAACCTTGTTTTTGTCCACACGTATCAGTGCATAACATCTGATACCGTAGTCAGATAAAGAGAGATAAAGACCCAAAACTTTTCCCTCAATTGGTTTGGAAAGGATTGGTGGTGCCCCTAGGTATATTTTGAGTTAATCGAATGCTTTTTGGCATTCTTCTGTCCATGCAAATGAGGTATTTTTTCGCAGTAACTAGAACAGAGGTTTGCAGTTATCTGAACTCTTGGAGATGAACCTGTTCAGAGCTATTAACCTGCTTGTAATTTTTTTAACCGCTTTTATATTTTTAGATGAAGGTATTTCTATGAGTGCCAGGATCTGATTCAGGTTTGCCTCGATTCCTCGCTTAGTAACCAGATACCCTAAAAACTTTCCTGATGAGACAGCGAAAGCACATTTTGCCGGATTGAGTTTCATGCGATACTCTTGGAGAATGTCAAACGCACGTTTCAAGTGGGAGAGATGATATCCACGTCTTAGGCTTTTGATTAAGAGATCGTTTACATACACCTCCACAATGTCGCCTATCAATCTTTCAAACATTTTGTTTACTAAACATTGGTACGTAGCTCCAACATTTTTCAGTCCGAACGGCATGACCTAATAATAGTACAGGCTATCCTCGATTGTGAAACTAGCATGCTTGTGGTCTTCCTCATGCAATAGGATTTGGTTGTAGCTAGATGACCCATCTGTGAAAGATAACAATTCATGTCTGGCCGTTGCATCTACCAATTTGTCAATCCGTGGCAGAGGGTAACTGTCTTTTGGACACGTACGGTTCAGATATGTGAAGTCGATACAGATTCTTCATGACCCATTCTTCAAACGTACTGGGACAATATTAGAAATCAAGGTGGGGATATTGATTTCCCTGAAGAAATTAGCTGCCTTTAGTTTTTTAACTTCGGCTTTTATTGCTTTAGACCTGTCAACACCTAATTTTCTCGGTTTCTATTTGACTACTACTGCATCACTGCAGACATTGAGCTGGTGGCAGCCACATGGGTCAATTCCTGACATTTCTTCGAATGACCAAGCAAACACGTCTTTGTGTTATTGGAGGAATTGTTTTAAAGCCTGATGCTCTTCAGAACTCAATAAGGTGCTGATGGAAGTGGTTTTTGGCGAGCTTACTCCCACAATTTCCACTTCCTCTAACGGCTCTAATGAGGGGGGATCTTCCTTCTCTCTTGGGACCAGGTCCGGGAGAGAGGAATCTAACTGTAATTGTTATTTGGCGGGTTGCCCCACCTCCATTGGTTCAAAAGGGAGCAGGGACTGCTTTGTCGTCAGAGTGTAGCATGTTTTGGCAGCCACCTGATCTTCTCTGATTGTCTCAATATTCCCATTATGTGGGAATTTGAGACATTGGTGATAGGTGCTGGGAACAGCGCGGAGTCTGTGCAACCAGGTCCTGCCCAAGATCATATGATAGGGTGTGTTAGCTTTTACCACAACAAAATTTATGATGAGGGTTACTGGACCAGTATCTATGGGTAGCTGGATCTCCCCAACTGTTAGAGTTTTGTCTCCATTGAATCCATACAGGTTGGAGTTAGTGGCGACCATGCATCTCAGAGTCAGGAATCTGTAGTTTTTTTAATGCATCATAGTATAACACATCTGCTGAACTTCCTGGATCAACCAATATGCGGTGCAAATCGTAATCTTCAAAAGGAAGTGTAAGAACCAGTGCATCCTCATATGGAGTTTGGATGCTGAGACAGTCGGCCTCAATGAAAAGGATAAGTGGATCTTTGTGGGGGTAACGCTTTGACTTGAGCACTAGTAGTTAATTCGCTATTTATGATCCTCATTTGCATGGCAACGCACATTTGGTATAGCGCACCCTTTTCAGTGACTTGCCCACTTCATTTGCTTGCCTTTCTTGAAATCATGTTTATCTGGAGCAGGCCATTAAGTGGCCCAATACCTGGGGGATCTTGAACTGACGTGCTGATCTCCTCTGGTTGTACTGTGTTTGCCTGCTTGTGTGCTACAAATTGCTTTAAATACCCCCTTTCAATCATATCTTGTAGTTCATTTTTCATGGTCCTACAGGCTCTGGTACTGTAACTGTCACACCCCAAATTTCCAGATAATATTTAAAACAATTATATTTAATTATCTGGAAACCCGGGGTGAAACAAAACCCAAAACACTGTTATCAAACACGATTTATACAAAAACTGAAATCAAAAGAAACGAAAAGGAAAAAAAATCCTTAAATTACATTATTAAACTATAAAGAAACTAACCCACTCTTCAGAAAATCTTAAACCAGAAGACTCCAAAAGCAACTCTAAATCACGTCTCCTTATCCACTGCACTCCACCATCTATGTTCCCAAGAACACACCCACGTTGCAAAACAAAGCAAACATGGGTCAGCAAATTGAATTTGCTGGTATGAGTAGACTAACAACAAAATATATAATAATTATTTAAATGAATAAATGTAACATTTCAAACAATTTCAACTTGGAAGACAATATAGTTCCGTTTTCCAAAAACGGCGTGTAGTTTCTTCCCAAGTAAGATTTCACCCCCAACATACAAATTCCAAGAATCTCATATAGCGATTTTCGTCATTCCAACTTTCCAAAATAACTCACAATACAATAACACTTACATTCCATTTATTAAATGCACATATGACAACCTAATTAAATATGTGTTTGGTATACCTTACCTTTAAGCCAACCGCATGCGTCTTAGGGTAGGATATTTACGCCCCTGCAGAAAAGATTAATAGATCCTACCCTCCGGAAAACAGAGTTAGACATCACAATAAAATGATTTATCTCGGCCGGTCAAAATTCCATTCATAACCAAACCTCATTTAAGACAATTAAGTCTAATTGATATTACGGTTCGATCCAAGATATTAGGGGAATACCACTTATCATAATACCTTCATCAAGGGTAGTCATTCATATGACATCATTCGTCATAAAGTTTCTGCGTGCATAACCATAGATCTCGGACTATCACAAGTCATTAATAGTTTAAGTAATAACATATCAAGTTATAGTCATTTCACAATCACATAGAAATCACAATCATTTACTAATATTATTTACCGTTACACTTCATATCCATAACATTACACAATTCATATACTTTTACTTTAGTATCACTTTCGTCTACTTATGAGAGCGAGGAAAAGTCACAACCAAGGAGTACATTCATCCCTTGTGAGTATCAACTCATACAAACCACGTAAGCATTTACCATAAGAAATCATATACATCATATGCAATAACTCCATCACACGTAAAATCAATATTTTACTTTTTGCTTATTAATTATCTCGTTGACACATTTATTCAAAGACACAGCCCAACCTTTAGTTCCTACTCCACGATTTGCATTACACACATTTGCCAAAAATCACACATATCCGTGTGCCTCACTCACACCGAAAGTACCACTACAAGACATATGTCCCAAGCGGGATATCGCTCCGGGAAACATATTTTTATCTTGTAAACTCGTAACTTGTGAAGTCACACCATCTCTGGGCTTTCCATACACATAATCACAAAGCCTCCTTTGGGCATAACAAAATATCAGGTCATTCATGGCACATTCAATGAATACCTTGGGTCATTCCCGCCACATTCAAGGAATACCCATCATAACACTAACGGGCCATTCATGGCACATTCAATGAATGCCCTGAGTCATTCCCGCCACATTCAAGGAATACCCAAACCTACATTCCCGTACATTCAAGGAATACGACCAACCCGCAAGGCGAATACCTTAGTTCCTCTCTAGGGCAGTCCAAACTATTGGGTCATTCATGGCACATTCAATGAATACCCATCTATCACATGACATCACAAGTCATAATATCTCATTACCAAATCCTGAGGCATGGAGAGTTCTAAAGATGTGGGCGACACTTTAAAACATTATTATCACTTATAATTATACTAGCATTACTCATGTCAAAACAGACCACACATGTAGAGAGTCATTTCGCGTGTCAAGGAAAATCAAGCACTTAAGCATCATTTAATGTAAACAGACTTATAATCAAACAAATACAATTTACATAACCACACTCATATATACAATATTGTAAACAAATAGTTCATTAACCCAAATTCAAGTCCACACACACTAATGTCCAAAACAGATCTACATATACTAAAGTCTATATTCATATACAACTTCTATCTCACACATATATATTTATGTAGTATCAAAACAATAGTACTTTCTAACACAATCACATAGTTATCACAACAAACTAATATATATATTATAGATATAGTGGTACTTTTTACATATACATAAGCTGCCTCATTATCCAATCTTTTAAGATTAGAATCAAGCCTTACGTAGCTCTTAACCAATTCTCCAAATATTTTAATAATCACGATAAAATAAAACATATAGATATATTTTCATTCCACACCAATATTTTCAACGATAGTAAGAATATATCGAAAGTATAATAACCACTCGACCATCTAATGTCATCATGTAACCACCCAACTATATCTATTTTAAACTTGAGCTAATTCTAACAACCTTGTTAATCCGTGCCTTGACAGACAACCCACCATTGGATCTGCCTAAAATTTGTATATGTCATTTAACTGGATATCAAGAATCTATGGATTAAATTTGAGGTCAATCCGATAATAGGTTGACCTCCATCTAAACAGAAACAAAGGACTGCACCCATCAGTTTTCTGGTGTAGTTTCTACTACGACTAGTCCCACTAATGGAAGCCTCGACAGATATCAAGCCATTGGATAAATCTAAAAATCTAATATGGAAGACTAAAATGTGTCAGGAAACTATAGATTAAATTTCATACAAATCCTAGTACGGAAAGGTCACCATCTAAGAAGAAACAAAAGACTGCACACTGCAGTTTTTATGGTGTAGAAACACTAGGACCTGTCATGCTTATGCGCACCTCGACAGAAATCCAACCGTTGGATCTGTCTAAAATTTTAATATGTCAGACTACAATGTGTAAGGAAACTATGGATTAAATTTCATACAAATCCGAATATGGAAATGACACCATCTAAGCAGAAACAAAAGACTGCACACTGCAGTTTTTCTGGTGTAGAAACACTACAACGTGTCACGCTTATGCGCGCCTCGACAGAAATCAAACCGTTGGATCTGTCTAAAATTTTATTATGTCAGACTACAATGTGTCAGGAAACTATGGATTAAATTTGAGAGACATCCGTTTGCGGAAAGATCTCCATCTGAACAGAATTAAAAGACTGCGCAGACAACTTTTCTAGAATGGTGTTTACTGTTAACTGTTCATCTTCTTCACAAAACTCTATACAATTTATTAATGGCTTTATCCTCCCAATATACAATCCATATGATCACACATAACAAACAACATATCCTATTTCTATGGAAACAATAAAAGAAATAAATATAACTCACCTTATTAAGTCTACAAGATGTAAACAACTATGAATATCAATAGTGCGGTGAGCCCAATACTTTGCGTCCCCTTTTTCTCTTTTCTTCCTCTTCCCCTTCTTTTTATTGGAGGCTAGGGTTTTGATTTTGAATAATCATATTTTACAGAGAAAATTCGCAAACTCTTATTTATTCCATGTTTTAAGTCCTGTTTTAAGGTAACTATGGGCCTCCAATGGGTCTAAAAACACCCAAGGTCCATACCTATATGAATGGGTACATTTTAACAATGTTTTCAAGCCCAAAATGATTATAAAATACCCACATAAGTTCTAACAAACAATTCAAGTAAAAACATTAACTTTTTTTTTTTGAAAATCAACAATAGCTAAACAAATTCTAGAATAAGCTAGACTTCATAATATAATAGTTATTTTCAATCAAATAATTTAATTTATGTTGTTTAAAAATTGGGGTTGTTATAGTAACTCTAGTTATTAATTGAGTCCAGGACCTCATCAGGTATTTTGTGTAAAGGGGTGAAGTTTTTGTCTATCGAGGGAAGAGCTTCTTCAGCTCCTTCTATCTGTGGCTTCTTTTGTGGTTTTCCATCTGCATTACTGGCCACATTTTGGCACTGCCCTCTGGGCATTCGTCCCTTTGATGGGGATTCAGCCCTTTGGCTTTTGAGGTAAAGAGTTGTCGTTCCCCACGCGTGGGACCACAGGGGTTGTCCGATTAGTCTTTTTTGCTTCCTGATGTCTGTTTAGGACATCCTCCTCCCACCCTGCATGAGTTTCAACCCTGTCTAAGAGTTCCTCCAAATCATGGGGTGGTTTCTTAGATAGGGACCCGAATAAGGTGTTGTTTTCATCCAACCCTTGTTAGAAAGTTATTATAGTAATCTGTTCATCACAAGACTCTATTTGGATTGAAATTTCCATGAACCATTGCATGTAGGATGATAACCGTAAAAACTAAACTAGATTACTCTAACTTCATTCTTACGGTATCAATTATTTAATTTCCTACTCTCTCATATATATATATATTCATGCAATATATAGAGTACGGAATCGTTCCACTCTTAACTCTCAAGACTTAAACAAATTCAATTGAACAAACACAAAGCGTAATAATAACTGGGGGGTAATGACGATATCCCCCGCTCCATTAGTTTTTCTTCAACAGTTAAGGCTGCCGGTATGTTTGAGATTAAACCCAATCCTGAGCTTAAAACTTTAATTAAATCTCTCACTAGAAAGGTAGAAGCTATTTATGTTCAACAAAAGCATGTCCCCGTTATGAATGTCAACTCTACTCCATGTAATTTATGTTTGAGTCCTGCGCATCCCGACTCCTATTATCCTCTAGTCTATGAACTAACAACAATCCGCACAGCCAGACAATGTTTGTTCCATTAATAGCGAACCTAACGCAACTTGGCGACAAAACCCCAACTACGGTTGGCGAAATAATCAATAAGTTACACCTCCAGGGTATAATAATCAAAATATTAGGCCAGCAAACAATTACAACCAAGCTCCACCACGACAAGGACAAGGACAAGGTTAGGGTAATTATAATAATTATAACAATAATAATTATAATGTTAATAGAGGTATCGTTCCCGTTAATTATAACTATCACAACCCACCTGTTAATAATCAACGTGACATAGTTCCTGTCACACAACCTATAGCAAACACTCCTCTACAACCGGATCGTTTCGACGCCTTTATGCAAACCCAACAACAGATTTTACAGTCCATCCAACTTTCTTTACAACAGTTAGCACAAGAGAAAGTACAACCAAAAGGTGTATTTCCAGGTCAATCGATACATAATCCTAAAATAACAAACACAGCCTTTGGGGTAAACGGTAATACTAGTAAGGAAAATGCAAACGTAGGTGAGCTAAATGTCATCACCCCTCTTTGTTCTGGCAGAGTGGTTGATAACGTCGTAACTATGCCTATAGTTACCCCACCAGTAGTCCCTACACCAGATATTGAACTAGATACCGAAATAGAAACTGAAGATCCTACCCCTATAGAAGTACCAGTTAAACCACAACCTAAGAAATAGAAACCCAAGGTTAGACATCTTGTTGATCCATACGTTAAATATAGAGAGAAACCACCATTTCCCCAGATATTAGTAATGTTAAACAAGGATACAAACTTTGATGAGATTAGGGAAGTTTTCAAAAATCTAACGATAAACCTACCCTTTCTTGAAGCAACTAAAAAGTTACCTCACCATGCTAAGTTTCTTAAAGAATTATGCACTACTAGGTGTAAGACAAATATTCCTAAAGACACCTTTTTAACTGAACAGTTTCCAACTTTATCAAAACATAATGGAATCTTTAAGTACAAGGACCCTGGTCGTCCTACTGTACAATGCACCTTAGTAGATTCACACACGACGATCGCACTATTAGACTTGGTGGCAAGTGTTAACTTACTCCCTTATTATTTATATAAACAAATAGGTATATAGGAGATGCAACCTACTAAAATGACGTTGCAATTAGCGGATCGGTCTATTAAGTATCCTAAAGGTGTGGTTGAAAATGTGCTTTCGTTAAGGTTCAGGATTTCTACTATCCTGCTGATTTTGTTATCCTCGATATAGAAGTCGTTAACAACTCTGTTCCGATCATTTTAGGGCGTCCTTTCTTGGCTACTACCAACGCGCTCATAAACTGCCACGATGGTTCGATGTCCATGTCTTTTGACCATCTTTCTGTTGTGGTAAATGTTTTTAAAACAATGAAACAGTTCCCAGATACGACTTCAGATGGAGAGGTTAGCATGATGGAGAGCTTAGCTCAAGATTATTTCAAAACCACATTTCCTGGTAATCAAATGCACAAATTCCTTTCCTTTGGAAGTTCCAACTTCGACGAGAATTCCCTGGAAGTCGAGAAAGATTTCCTTTTACTCTTTTGCAACTCTTCCTTGCCACCTCGCAAGTCCCTCCCTGTCAAAGTCCATTCATCCCTTGACGCTATGACGGAAGATGAATTTTCACCCTCTATCCCAGTGATTCTTTTGACCCACCTATTAAGAAATGTCTGGCATATCTCAAGGCTTCTGATGATCTAGACCTGAGAGCTCTAGCCGAGCCCCATTCATCCACCTCACATCATCATGTCACTCATTCACATTCCATCACCAATTTTCCCCACCTTCCACCTTTTCAAAGGAACCTTGAGTTTGCACTTGACCCTCTTGTTTCTCCTGTGCTTCATGATTTTCTAAATCCTCCTAATACGGAAATACTTTCCAAGGAAAAGGCACTTGACACCTTCATTTTTAGAATTAAGACAGTTCCTACCTACACCATGAATGAGTTTTATGTTAAACCCACATTCATTTTTTTCATTCTTTCCTTCTAAAACTTATACAGATCCAACATATCTTCCACAAACATCCATTTCCTCACGATCATTCACTTGGACACCCTTTCATTCAAAGATGAAGAAGAAGGTGCATGCTCGGCTACGTTCTAGGTCTATCAAACTTCGCTTTCATTTCACTAAGTTGCATTGTAGAAAATCTTGGTGCTTGATTCTGTTTGGGGATGCATTCCATGTTATTTATTTATGGAAAGATCCACAACTATTTCATTTGTTGATATATGGTAAAATGCATGTTCAATATATACATATATTTTAGATAAAGTCTTGAGTATCTGACTATAAAAGACTCATTTTATTCTTTGGTGTACTCCATTCCAATCTTATATTTTTGTAAGTGTACCATTCAGATAACCGGGCCCTCCCTATGGAGTGTGTGGCTGTAAGTACCGAATCCTAAGTCCACATTTAACACAATTCACGTTTTCCACTCTTGCATGTTTTCTCGGTTTTTGGAGTCATGTTTCTCTATGATGTGAATTATGTCCTTATTGCTTTATTGTTTTCCCTTATATTAAACATAATTCATAAAAAAAATAAAAAATAAATAAAAAAATTATATTAAACCATTAAAACAGTATTCTAGCAAGTCTCGGAAATCTGACTTTAAAATACCCACGTTTTAAAACAAATTTTCTAAACTCTGTTTTCAAAAATTTGTTTGGGGGTGGGGTGTATGGTTTTTCCATTCTTGATCACTCAACTTTCTATTCTTATCCCATCTTCATCTCGTGGCTAGTGGTTTAGGAAATTTGTTGTTTTGATGTTGTTTTTATTGTTTTTAGTAGATTGGATGTTAAGTTGTTAAATTCAGTAGTTAAATTTGAATTCTATAGTTAATTGTTATTTGAATTTCTATTTAAATTTAAATTGGGTTTTGTCTAAGCATGCGATGAGTTTTGCGTAAATCCCACCTTCTCGAATTGTTTGGGGGTGGTATTATTATTTTTAGCATTGCTTTTATATGATACACCATTTTAGAAGTAATTTTGCAATGAGTTGGTTGAGAATGTTGCCAATATTGGTATGGCTAGGATTAGATATTGTGGTATGATGAAATTTCAATGAGTTAGGAAGTTGGTATTCTAAATTCAATCTAAAAGATATTAGGGTTGTTTTGGGATAATGAATATGGATTGTTTCCGTTTTAGGTTTTGGAAATATTTTGTTTCCGGCAATTGCCTTAAATTTTTTTGGCAACTTGTCGATTCATTTTAGAAACTAAAACCCTATATATACTTGATTCATTCTACACACAAAACCCACACATCTCACTTTCATCTCTCACCCTGAACCTCTACATTTTCCTTTTATTTTCACTGAATCCTGCTCTTCACACACAGAGCACGCCCCGTGCCCAACATACCCCATTCCCGAAAGCACACCCCCTGGCTGAAAACATCAGAAACTTCGAATTTGGCAGGGCCACGACCAGCCCTACCAAGACCATTTTCGAAAGCACACCCCATACGACCTTCAGATCCCCAAAAATTTCTGATTTTTTGTGAGTTGTTCTAGGGTTGTTTGCAGCTCTTCTAGAGAGTAGTTATTGTGATGACATCTCCTACAATCATACCTGAGCAATCTTTTGAAGACTTGTTGGGAAGCGAGACCTATGGAGGTTGGTTCCGCGACAGGATCTTGCAGTTAGGATGGCAGCATCTACTAGTAAGTGACGACGACTCGTATTCACCTCAGCTTACTGTATATTTCTACAATAATGTTAATTTCTATTGTAACCATGATGGAGAACAAAAATTCTCCATTATAGTTGATGACACGCCACTAAAATTCAGTAAGTCTTTGGTAGCGTTGGTTCTGGGATTGCCTTTGCCTGATCCTATACACACGTGGGGATATATGACCGATAATGCATACATCTATGACTATGCGTATTTCCATGACTATTATAGGGGAGGGGTGTTTCGTGTAATGGACCAAGGGCGATATAACATAGCCTTTGGTAGCCTGTCCCTGAATGTAGGCACCACCATGTTATTCATCCTGATGAATATTTTAGGGGAGTGGCAGTTTTCTTCTGCAAATAGTACCGCTGGTGACGTTTTCCTTGCTTTAGCTGAGGGACATTGCCTATATAACATTCCCAGAGTTTTAGTAGCTAGTCTAAAGAGAGCCCATAGCATGAGGCATAAGCATATTCTTATGCATGTTTTGGTTTGCCGCATCATGCGTAGTTGTTTACCTGTATTCTGTACCCAGTTCATGGATTGAGTTAGGGTTGAAACCATAAGACCCACCAATTGCGTGGTTCGCTCATTTTGCGTTATGACTTGGCTGGGATGGCAAGTGCAACCTCATTTGGTTGCTCCTTACACCCCATCAGACCGAGTAACACTAGATAGGTTAGCACGGGTGGACGACACACGGCGAAGGGCTTGGCAAATTATCATAGCGTGGCAGGACGCAAAAGAGCCTTGGTCCTATGAAGAGGATGAGGATGATGATTAAACGCCGGAGATAAGGTAAGTTTTAGTTTCAGTTAGTGTCTGCTTATGTCCCAAGCAAATTAATTCTTGTTATCCCCATAACGGGTGGAACTCATATAGAGTTGCGTCTGTTTTTCTTTATCTATATTAGTATGTTTTAACCTTGTTTTGCAGATGTTCCAAAATTTCACGCGTTTCCATGGTATTTTTCTACCCTTTTTATTTCAATACTTTGAGGACAAAGCATGCTTCTTGTTTGGGGGTGGCATAGAAACATGTGTAATTAAGGCATCTGTTAGGGTATAGATATGTACAATATACACTTGTTTTCTAACAAAAATTTCAAAAATTCAAAAATATAAATAAAAAGTTTATGCTATACACTTAGGAATATTGGTATTGTTTTCTTTCTCTATGCTCTTTATAATTTAGAAGTTTTACGTTAGCTTTTTTGCTTTAGAATAATTTTTAGAAACTTAGATTAATATATAGGTAATAATCTTTGCATCTTTCTATAAATATATTGCATGAGTATCTATGATTGTTTGGCAGTAAATTTCTGAAATCTAGGCTAGAGTACTTATTCTACAAATCATGTGAGAATATAGCCTAAGGCCTTATATGAGTGAAATAATTTGAGAAATGACACAAGGGATAAGTAAATTCCGAATAAAGAAATCACACTTCCACTTGCTTGATCACTATACCATATCCTAAACGAGAATTTAGGCCCTCTTTGGACCGATATAGCCAAATATTCAAACCTATGAATTATTTTCCGCTAGTCACCCCTCTGAGCTTTTCTTTAGCCTTTCATAAACCACAATACCTTTACCCTTTTACAAAAAAAACAAAACAAAAAAAAAAAAAAAAAAAATCAACCTACCCATTTTAGAACGAGTCTGAGAATAGGATGAGTGAAGAAAAGAGAAGAGAAAAACCTGTGCAAACAAAAATTAGTTAGTTGCTTCCGAAAAGAAAAAGAAAAGAAGTTTTCATCCAAAGAAAAGAAAAGAAAAGAAAAGAAAAGAAAAATAAAAATAAAAACAAAATAAATACTCCAAAAATAGAATAAAAGGAGTCAAACGGCCAAAATAAAAAGGCTAAGGATGGAAACAAAGTGTAGAAGCAAAAGAACAAGGTTTTCTCTAGTTGTAGAATATGAAGATTCTATTATCTCAGACTGGTTCTTTTTTAATATCTATTTCCTTCATTCTTAACCCTTCACCTAATCCCCCCAATTCCTAATAAAGACCTCTAGCTCACTTAGGAATAGGTTAGTGTGATAGTAAGTGGCAGATGTGTTTGATCGACTTCGGCTTCCTTGTGTGTCATTGAGTTTGTAAGGTAAAGTGTACCCACTACACACTGGAGTAGCGAAACTTGAGCGGAAAAATCAGAGTGTTTTTGTCTTGACTTTTATGTGAGGACCTACTTAAGGACACTATTCCAAAGTTTCAGAAACGGACCTGTTAGTGCATTTCATAGTATTACTCATTGTATATATGTTTATTCGTAGATGATTTATTATTATGCATATATTAGCTTAGGTTTCGACTTGATTATTCTGTATTCATGGCTAGTGAGATGTATAGATAATTGAGACATAAATAAGGAAACAATAGCTTTATTTCTTAGTCGTTGTAGTATAAATGAAGTTTGTGAGTATCTTCACTGGAAAACTCTCACGAGGCTATAACTCGTCCACTAGGGAATTCTTAGTGGTTTAAGGCCTTGTTGCATATGGTCAATGCAATCACACTCGGCTAAACGAGATTAGTTAGAACTCCATTTTTGGTCACTTATTCTAATTTCTCATATTTGCTTGAGGACAAGCAAAATGCTGTTTGGGGGTGGTTTGATAAGAGCCCAAAACTGTAGTTTTAACCCCTTAAAAATATTACTTTTAGACTAATTATGTGATTAATAAGTAAGAGTTAGTACTGTTATCGTGTTCTTATGTATTTCAGGCATTGGAGTCGAATATGTGCAGAAATGCGCCCCTTTTACGAGATAATGGAGCAAAGTTTGGTTGCTAAGAAGTACTATGATTAAAAGCCAAGATTCAAGGAGAAAAAGCCTTTTTAAAGCCCGATCAAAGCTGAAAAGTCAAAGTCAACGCGGGCAGAAATAGCACACAAAAGCCAGCAGAACTTCTGAAGGCCGTATCTTTAGACTCAGACCTCAGAATTGGGCCTACCTTATGTCAAAACGACTAGCTTGGAAAGAGCTTTCGAATAGTCCAAGCTGTTACCAAATCAGATGAGAAAAAGTGGACAAAAAGACTGTTGAAGTCAAATCCAGCTGAAAAGGCCTCTGTGGACTGAAGAAATTGGGTTTTGGGCTCGATTTTTTGGCTCAAAACATGGCTCCTCAGCCCATGCACGAAAAAGTAGATCTTGTCTCCTCCATATAAGAGACAAAGACTTAGCTCTTAAGCATCTAGTTTTTTACTTAGCTTTTTATCCAATAACTTAATTTGAGATCTAGTTTTTCTACATAGAATTAATTAGGTTTATAACAAAGTAGAACTTTATGTAGAATCAAATTTAGTTTTGTAATAAAGAATTAGTGTTTAATTTCAATTTAGTTTATGATTCAATTCTTATTTAGCTTTAGTTGTCTTAAATTCATAATTAGTTTGTCTTAATTTGATAATTAGTTAATCATAATTGTAGTTCTAAATCAGTTTTAATTCATTTTAAATCTTAGACTATTATTCAATTAGATTTATAAGTTTAAACATTTATTCAATAATGACTTGTTCTATTTGTTCTTGTTTTAGAAATGATAGTATAATAATTCAAGGCTAAAACCTCCATTATAGGGGTTTGAAGAAGCTTTGATGAAACTTGATTGTTGTTAGCGTAGAATAGTTCGTAATATTCTATTCCATTCTAGAAAGTAATTAGTTCACCATGAGAATGGGTTTGATTGCTTCACATGCTAGTTGTTAGTTGGTAGAGATTACCATGAACAATTAGGGATTAGAAACACCCAATTGTTATGCGAAAGCATTGCGATTCGGATTATGATATTTCTTCATTAGTTTACTAAGTCGAATCAAGGTGGACTCAAATTCTCCTAATTCCTTATCATATTGTCAATTTAGTATTTCCGTAGTTGAATTATCATATCTTGATTAGTTGAATTACCATCGTAGTATAATTTCCATCGTTACTCTCATTAACTTTGATAGACTGATTATTGTAGTTAACATTGAATTCTAAAGAACTAAGAGTAGAACGAACTTTCTATTCCAACTATATTGCAATAGCATCGAGAGTGTAGAACTTTGATATATAAAGCAAGAAAATAGTTTTAGTTTTACTTGCATTTGAGTCTCGTTGCTTATTCGTAGGTAAAACTATCATTTTACCTTTTATCACTTAACATGTGAATGCAATCAAGTATTAATATAATGGACCATGTCAGTTTGGGTATATATTATTCTTGCTTGCTTGCCAAATCAATTTCAACGAAACTCGATTTAGATGAGTGGATTCTTTTGTTTTATTTGCTAAAATTGAATTGGGGTTAATAAAAAGTTCTTAAAAATTTAGGAACTTGGATTTGTAGAGTTTGATGTTTTATATAAGAGTTGATGTTATGATAAATAGAATGAGTGTTTGTTTTGTTTGTCTCTCATTCTGTGACCTGTTGCGCTGGCTTTTGTGGATTTATGAGTAGGAACCAAGTTTTGAGGTTCAAATAGAAGTTGTAGAGTTCTTACTCAGATTTAATACCCAATTTGATTTGTTTCAATTCAATATATATAGAAAATGATGCAACTTTTTTAGTACATATACGTTAAATAGGATTTTCCTGTCCATGTTCTGCGTTTAGTTGGCTTCCCTGAATCTATTCTACAGAATCTGCTATATTGGTCTGAATAGAAGCTATAGAGTTTCGAGTGTAGTTTCATATCCATTTCGGTTTGCTCCTATCTAAGCTACAGAGAGAAAATTATGACAATTTTAGTTCAAACTGGTGAACTAGTGCTTTTCCTGACTGTCTAGCAGGTTCAGTCAACGTCTATGGATTTCTGGATCAATATTGGCTTTCAAGGTCTGAATGTAAGTTGTAGTTCTGTAAGTCTAGTTTTAGACCCAATTCGATTTGTCTCTTTCCAAGCTATATTGAGAAAGATATGTCTATTTTAGTTCTGGTTGACAACAAAATTTCAGATTTTGTCGTAAGTTCAATCGTGTTATGAAGATTGTTTAAGTGGGAATCCACTTTGGAAATCTAAACAGGAACTGTAATATTTCGAGTCTAGATTCTAATATAATTTTTCCCCACGCAATTGTGAGTTCTAGAGATAAATTTGAATTTAAAGAAAGTTTCATGTCTTTTTTTTTTGGAAGTTGGCTTACAAACAATTTTTACCTTTTTGTGTTTTGAGAAATATATGCTTGGCTTAGCAGACTTTTAGTTTGTGCCTTTTTTAGTTTAGCCTTACACTTACTAAAAAACTACATCAAATCATCATCACCATCATCATCAACATTAGATAGGATAATTGCATAGGGTTCAACTCCAACATATCTGTCAGAAGTTAAAGGTTCTTAAAACCCTCCGTGTATGCATTGACTCCAGGTAATGCCCAATCTCTCCATTCACCACCTCCTTGAAAAGTAAAATCTCTCCATGAAGTCACAGGTCTAGGAAATAGACAATTCTGGTAAAGTTTTACATTGACATAATGGTTATTGTCTTTGTCGCACAAAACACCAACTATTTTAGTATTACTTGGAGGACTTGAGTGCAATGGAAGTTAAGAATGTATATATATACTGGGGGGGGGGGGGGGGTAAAAAAATTAAAACCATGTTATACTTACTAGCAATTAAATAACCAGTTTCGGGCATCAACATATATATATATATATTCCGAGGAATAACACGGGCTTTTAAACCAATCAATGATTGTGCGAAGTTGTGCGGCTCCATCATCGGGCCACATTTTATCATATAAAACGTGCCTCCATGTGTCAATCTCTTCAACCAAGTCTTGCCTCACTTGTATCCACCCTGTCTCCTTCTCAAATCCCATACCAACTACAACTGCCCAAAAACCACAGTTTCCATTACCACTTACATTTTCAAAATCTTCTTCATATTGGTGAAAAGATTCATGCACAGCGGAAGATATTTTTCTTTCTTACTTATCGGAGCAACATGATTCTTTGGAGTTTTTTTTGGAGCAACAACCTTTTGTGAAGCTTTCTTCAGAGATTCCTTACGAGCTTTTTGCACTGAAGATATTTTTTTTGTTTCTTCAGAGCATGTTGCACGAAAGCAACTAATTCATTGGTTGGTACTATAAGAGGTAGCGATCTCTCCCAAGCCGAAGGATCCCTTTTTGTTGACTCTTCATCTTTACTTTCACTTTTCGTTGACCCTTTAGTTTTCTTGCCAAGACTACCAACCGGTCTTCCCTTTGGTTCCACTTTTGTTTGAGGAGGGATCAACCAAGTATTTTGTGGACAACTTATTTCCCTTAATCTCTGCAACAAGTTCTTTTTGTGATCCATAGAAGAATTTTGGTAATGGTCAACAAACAAAGCAAATTTATCTTGGTAGTCTAGGTCACCTCGATCAATTGGATTAGGTGTTGCACTTAACTTCTTCCAAAATGAGTGAATCAGGTTCATAGTAAACTTTTCCCCTCTCTTAGATAGACCATTCAATGAATGGGCACATAGTAACTACCCATGTGTGCAACGGAGAACACAACCACAGTTTTTGCGGAACTTCCTACATTTTCACATCTTTCTCTCTCTTCAAGCAATAGATCTATCGCTTTTCATGACATAGTACCTCGAATTTCATTCACTAAACAAAGCAATCATGTGTGCATGCCTAATGTTGTTCAAGTCTTGCTCAAACGAAGCTCTAATTTCGATAACTTGAGCAGCGACATTAGGATAGATCAATTCTCATATGTCAAGGAATGTATGATTTTTTCTTCCATTCAAGCTTCGCTTTAGAGAAGGATGTGCACCTTTGGCTCGGTTCGTGGTCTTCTTACCAAAGTTCACGCAACCATCCGACTAAACATCAACAAAATTTTCTTTGCAAGACATCCATGTGTTTTGAAAATAATCAATTATATCTGGAAACACCTTGAACTTCTTGACAATATAATTCCATTGCCACTCCACCTCTACATCAGTTGTAGAACTTACCAAACGATCCCACAAACTAGAATTTTTTTGGCACGATTCCACATCAGGAAGCTCTTTTCTTGCCCTATGTGCAACATTAATATTTATGTGAAATCGGCACAACAATTTAGTAACTTTAGGAAAAACAACTTCCAAAGCTTTCATCAAAGCAGCATCAACATTAGTCAGCATTACCAAAGGTGTTAGGCCATCCAACATTAACTTAAATTTCTCTAGTGCTCAACTGAAGCCATTTGCAGTTTCTCTCTACATTAGATAATAGAATGCCGAAAAAGTCTTGTGAGTAGGGGTGACACCTACGATCTCGAATAGTGGGTAGTCATGCATATTCGTCTTGTAGGTGGCATCTATGATGAAGACATATGGGAAACACTTGGACAAAGATATGATGTCTGGATGCACTCAACACAAATGCCTAACCTCATATGTACTATCTACACGTCTAACATGGTGAATATACTCTTCTTGAGAAATCAAATGCAGAAGCTATTGCATTTCTGTTCTACCTGCCATGACTTCTACTTTATTTTTCTTGCGAAAGTTGTATAGAGTTTGTACGTTCGATGTATTATCTAGAAATCTTTCCTTAAGGTTCTTAAGAGTATTCTTAGGTCTCATCCCTGCTTTCATCAAATCAGAGACTAAAGCTTTCTCGTTAACTCTTAATCTATTGGCATATGAGTGGCCCTCTAGCTATACAACAACAAAATGATTGTGACGACCAGAAACCACCCTAAATTTTCCAACAATCTTTTGAGTCAGGAACAAAAATACCTCTTATTTTGAATCGACAACCACACTTTCTCATTCCTGCATTTATCTCCATCTTGCTTGAAGTGATTTCCTTTACCATTTCTTTTTTCACATGCACCTGATACTCACCAGAGCACTGACATTCCAAAAAAATTATTGGAGTCCTTCCAGTGGCATTTAGATCCGACCTTCCAGTAACAATAATCATGCCCAAATCTCTCCCCACTTGTTGGACCCAATTCGCCATTTCTTTACGAGATGGCCATACAAAATCACATGAAATAATATCATTAACTCATATCAAGCAAACATTTTTTTTGATTAATAAACTAAAATTTTATGGCTTACCACATCTATAACAAATGAATCGCTAAAATTTGGGTACTCCATCCTGCTACTTTGATCATAGGGCATGTCGGGGCAAAAAGTTAACCCGACACTCCCGATGTGATGGTGCTTCCGAAAGCTCGAAAGAGATGGGGATTAGGATTTTTGAGGACGAGAGACTGCACCAACGTTCTGGTTGCCTATGTACCACTACTAAAAAAAGAACCTATTATGACGGCTGTTTTTTTTTTCTATCTTGACGGTATGGTTGAAACCCATCAAGATATGTATTCTAGGAATATTTTAATGACGGTTGTTGCCACGTTGTGTCATGTATGGCGCAGGCGTCAAGAAAATACGGTGATTTAATGATGGTTTTCCTAAAACAATCAAGATAGAAATATAATAAACCATCAGGAAAAAATCAGTAACGGGCCACAAAATAGTGAACCGTCAATATTTTCTAAATTGTGGCGCTAGTTTTGTAGTTTGGGTCTTTGGGACCCTTAAATCGGTTGTTTCGACTTTCGAGTCAAGCGTCAAGAGAGGTTTAGGGCTTTTAGCGAATAAATCACAAGAAAAGAAAAAAAATATTTAGGCTAAAACCAAAGTTCTAACGCACTGAAAAGTGCAAGCAATCCCTACCCCAACCCCCCTCTCTCTCTCTCCCCCACCCAAATACACACACTTTCCAACCCCCGTCTCCACCTCCCACTCTTCTCAAACCATTTTCTTTGCACTGAAAAAATTGTACCTGTTGTTGTTGTTGATGATAATGATAAAGAGGAAGGTGAGATTCTAGAAGAAGAAGATAAGAAAGTGGAATCTGCTGCTGAATCTAGTGAATTAAGCCCGAAGAAGGAGTTAACGATAATGAACAATTGAATCCGGTATATTTCGTCCCCGTTTTATCCGGTGAATTGTTGGGAGAATTCGTTTTAAGTCATGGTTAGATTAAAAGGATAAAACTTGTTTTTATTTGTTTTTTGGATTAGTTATAATCGAAAAACAGTTATTATTTTTGTTGAAAATCTTGTTTCGAAGAAATGTGGGATTGCGTTGATGATGTTTGTCCATCGCTTGCAACAATTTTTTTTATTCTTTGTAGAAGTAGGTTGGAGCCATTTGTAACTATGGGGGTGCTGTTTTGTGGGCATTAGGTGTTTGATTAATTGCTTTCATGGGGATTTTAGTAAGTAATCTGTTTGGGTCGCCATATATTGGGCTTCCAACTATTGTAAGGACAAACCAAATTGGCTCATTGGCCTTTAACTTGTTTGACTGAACTGATTGCAAACACTTGGAAATATTTTGATGATTTAGTTGTAGTGTGGAATGATGCAGAGATGGTATAACTTTGTTGGAGTTTCTTACATTCAACTGTCTTGCTAGCATATTACTGATATTAGTGAAGTTTACAAGTAGTTATGTTGGGGTTCATCCTTATTGTTTATTGGGATCACTAATTTCTAGACTTTTGACACCTTTTACAGGTCACATGATGCACATATGTTCTATTTCTCCCTTGCGCCATAAGAAGCTAGGCAAGACTTTGAAAACTCGATGCATGCAAGTTACAATTCTCCTTTGCGAGAATTGAATAAGTTAATGTCACCTCTATCTCATTCTCTTGTCGTCCAATAGAGTCCATTCATAGTACCTTGTTTGCTGGTCATTATATATTGTTGGTCTTACATAAGAAAAGGAGGTTGCTGGTAAGAATAGATTGTATTAGTTTAAGAAGTTCTTGTAATCAATAAGGCTTCTAATTGCATAAGGCCGGTATGTATTTCTCTCTAATTTCTCTGACCCTATTGCACTTGCATTTACAATTAATCTATTCATTATAATAGTTTATACTTTATACTTTATACAATGTGGACTGTAAACTGGTTTATGTTTTCCTGCTTTTGTAAATCAAATGAAATCTGGGGGTCATAAAGGTAGTAGGCAAGCTCGGATTGGATCTAAAAAGCAAGCAAAAGAAGCAATAAAAGAGGTACAATACTACTAATCATGTCTTGGTATAAAAGAGTGCAAGTGTGTATGTTTAAATAAAATTTTCTGACTCGTGTCGTAGCTTGTACTTATGTTTTTCACCTAAGAAGCATTTTATGCTCTCAACTTTTTATTGTGTGCATGTATTATGTACTT
Source organism: Coptis chinensis (assembly GCF_015680905.1). Lineage (NCBI taxonomy): Eukaryota > Viridiplantae > Streptophyta > Magnoliopsida > Ranunculales > Ranunculaceae > Coptis > Coptis chinensis. Next base: position 48,407,900 of record NC_141456.1, read on the forward strand.
AGCTAACGGATCAATTATTAGAAGTTGGATAGTGTACTTTTTTCAGAAAGCAAATTCAGGAACAATACCAAGGACAGGTTTGCCATTCTCTTCTCTTATATTGGGCTTCCAACTATTGTAAGGACAAACCAAATTGGCTCATTGCCCTTTAACTTGTTTGGCTGAACTGATTGCAAACACTTGGAAATATTTTGATGATTTAGTTGTAGTGTGGAATGATGCAGAGATGGTATAACTTTGTTGGAGTTTCTTACATTCAACTGTCTTGCTAGCATATTACTGATATTAGTGAAGTTAACAAGTAGTTATGTTGTGGTCAGTCCTTATTGTTTATTGGGATCACTAATTTCTAGACTTTTGACACCTTTTACAGGTCACATGATGCACATATGTTCTATTTCTCCCTGTGCCATAAGAAGCTAGGCAAGACTTTGAAAACTCGATGCATGCAAGTTACAATTCTCCTTTGCGAGAATTGAATAAGTTAATGTCACCTCTATCTCATTCTCTTGTCGTCCAATAGAGTCCATTCATAGTACCTTGTTTGCTGGTCATTATATATTGTTGGTCTTACATAAGAAAAGGAGGTTGCTGGTAAGTATAGATTGTATTAGTTTAAGAAGTTCTTGTAATCAATAAGGCTTCTAATTGCTTAAGGCCGGTATGTATTTCTCTCTAATTTCTCTAACCCTATTGCACTTGCATTTACAATTAATCTGTTCATTATAATAGTTTATACTTTATACTTTATACAATGTGGACTATAAACTGGTTTATGTTTTCCTGCTTTTGTAAATCAAAATAAATCCGGGGGTCATAAAGGTAGTAAGCAAGCTCGGATTGGATCTAAAAAGCAAGCAAAAGAAGCAATAAAAGAGGTACAATACTACTAATCATGTCTTGGTATAAAAGAGTGCAAGTGTGTATGTTTAAATAAAATTTTTTGACGCGTGTCGTAGCTTGTACTTATGTTTTTCACCTAAGAAGCATTTTATGCTCTCAACTTTTTATTGTGTGCATGTATTATGTACTTAGCTAACGGATCAATTATTAGAAGTTGGATAGTGTACTTTTTTCAGAAAGCAAATTCAGGAACAATACCAAGGACAGGTTTGCCATTCTCTTCTCCTATTCATTTTTTTCTCAATTCAATTGCATGGAACTGTGATTTTGGTTTACTTTTCAAGTTTTCCTGAAAATCATATCCCTTTGTCTCAAGTAGATTAGAAAATTGGTCACTCCTATATCATACATTGGAATTTTTTAACTATAAAATTATTGTTTTGCCTCTTTCTAGATCTTGAATATTGGACATCCCCATACTATTGAAAATGTTGGTTTTGGTTTTCTAGTCCATCTATAGTAAGCTAGCTTTGAAGAATTGTGCACTATATTTTTTGAAAAGCAAGAGGAAAAAGAAGGCTTAAAAAAGGATAAAGGTTTGTTTCTTCTTGGTAGTGATTTTTTGTTGCGACTTATCTGCCATTAGAACTAATTTGGACCATTTGGCTCATGTACTAGTTGGTCCACCTATGATGTGTGCAGGCTCCTTTCTTTTTATGCACCATGTGAAGGAGAGAGAATCTTGACATCCCATGAGGCCACCCTGGCAATATCCGTGGCATAGATATATAGGTAAATCTCTAAGTACTCTTGTTAGTAGATCTGTCTTTTTAAGGGATTGTTGAATTTGTGTGCTTTGTGTGTCGATCATTTAGGTCATAATGAACACGTGAGTTGATTTTTATTTTTAACATTTGTATGATATATATATACATGCCTACAACTTTTATATATTTTTTATAAGTACTTGGGGTTGTATATGAAATCTTATGTATGTGCTTGTTTTAGCAAAGAACTTCACATGACATAAAAGACGCTTTGAATATTTTGGTAGCTCGTTTAAGTTGTATAATTTGTGTCAATAGGGATGAACTCGTAACTCCTCGGTAAAATGGAGAGATTGTACTACAAATATCACTTTAAATCTATTAGGTTCAGTGTCTCCGTTTTTTAGATAAATGACAACACTAGAATGTTTGGGAAGGAGAAGGTACATTGATATGCTTAGGGATAGGGCTATCTGAAAAAAAAAAACTATGTAGCAGTACAAGAAAATATGGTTAAAACTTCAAATTATCTGTGCTCACCTTTGCTACTTTTTTTGACGTAGTATGGTGATTATTATATCTAACTACGAATGCTTCCTCTATGGGTTTTTCTGTTCAAGCATCATTTTGTTAGTATTTTTTTAGTTTAATTATCAAACAAACTAAAATATTATTCTTCACTTCTCATGTTATAATTCAAAGCATTCGATGGACATGGAAACAGTTGGTATACACCAGACACCAGCTTGGTAGTTCGCTTAAGTTGATTGTTTGAGATGGATCGGTTCATCGGTTGACTAGAATTTTCTGTTAGAGATAGGTTATGTAAATTAGATTATGAGATTGACTTGTTTTGGTTAATCAAGTGTTATTTGTTAATTAATTAATGTGTATTAGATCATTGAAAATCATGTAATTGAAAATATTTATGGAAAAGAGTTTCTTCTTAAGATGTTATGGTGTGGTTTGAGTTTTAGGGAAGGAGCATAAAGGTGGAATATTGTCGAGTAGTATGGGATTTGTAATATTTTATTATTATTTTTTTGAAAAATTAGAATCGTGTCATGACGTTTGTAATATAAATGTCATGAAGTGTTATGGCGTTTGTCGTACAAATGTCATTAAGCAAATTATATCTTGACGCTTTCTGTCATTAAATCTTGATAGATTTATTTAGAAAACCGCCATAAACAAAGTGTCCCCTTTATGACCTTTTTGAACTAAATTTAGACATAAAAAAGGGATTTTTCTTGACACTTCTACTGAAACTGTCATGGACTTTATGACGGTTTTGGTAAACTTTTTATGACACCCCCAGTAATGACGGTTAACTTTTCAATCAGAAAGTGTCATTATATGTATTTTATGACAGTTTTTAGCTGTCATTAAATGTCCTTTTTTTAGTAGTGTACCCAGTAAAGAATCCAGGATCAAGTCTCCTAAAACATAGTTCTGGAGGTTGCAGAAGCCTCCGTATATAAAACAATCTCCTGCCTTGGTGGCCAAGAAAGTGATTCTCAGAGATTGTCTTCCTTGATGAATCCTAGTGATCCTATCTAAAATAGGATCATTCCCCAAGATTTCATTCTATCCTTGTGCAAGATCTTATCGGATTGCATTAGGATTTCTGGCTTCCGCGGATCGGATTATTGGATCAGAATCATCCTAATGGATTGGATCCATGAACTTGGGCCACCCAGATGGGCCCTGGACCTGTTCTGAACTTTGACGGATTAGAAGACCGAATGATCCAAAAGTGTTTATTTGGACGGCCACTAGACTGGTCTGCCGCTGGTCCCACATCCGGTCCATGGTCCGAGTACACTTTGGACTGGAAATATAATGTAGGGTACACACAGGGCTCATCATTCGAAACATCATGTTAATTCGATAAAATATATAAAGAAAGAAAGTGATACATTGGCATATATGACAAATAAAAAACAAACAAACAATTATGACCAAATCTGAGAAACTAGCAAATCAGCTTCAATCCTCATAAATTCACTTGTATACTCATTTGCCGGTAACTAAAAATCAATAAAATGAAAATGATTAAAAAAATTATAAATTTACATGTTTTGTGCTATTCTTATTGTAGGGGGGATTTCCCGTCACTGAACAGATGACACGTGTATGGGAAATAACCTAAGACTATAGAAGCCCAGAATGAGACGAGGACCATCGGATTAGTTCTGTGAATAAGTGATCTCGTGCTTAGCACAAGTGTTTAGTGGACATGTGTCAGGCACATGACTGACCGCCTTCAAACATAACAGTTACCCCAGTTGTTAAGAACTGATATAGACAGTTCCTGAATAGAAGGAAACTGAATATGGCGATCTTTGATGATAAGGAAGGAATCGTGAAGACATATCGTAAGAGTTACCTTTTAGATATAATCTTCCCATACACGATGGGACATTATGATCAACAAGGAAACTTACCTCTCATAAGATATGGTTCAGATTCAGACTTCCATAAGAAGAGGAATCCTAATAGGAAGGCAGAGTCCAAAGATAGAAGGGAACTCACAAGTGGTGAGGACAGCCCTAACCCTTGGACTCTCGTCGCCCTTCCTATATAAACCATAGGGATTCGCTCTTAGGAACTACCCAAAATAGGGTTTGATTCTCCAATAGAACAAAGGAGATATGTAGGCAGCCATTAGACGGTTCAACCCTGAACTCACCATCATCTCATCCCTTCTCTATTCAGCAAAGGATTCTAGATCACAAGGCACAGAGGAAGATCAGGGGATACTTGGAATTTCCCCTACATCTTTTGGCGCAGTCTGTGGGGACAAAAGCAAGTAAATATTCATTTCAAACGATTGATTATTTATTCTAAAAACACTTACTATTGTGATGGCAGGAGCAAAGAAAACAAAGGGTGGCGCTACCACGCGCAGTGTCGCCATCAGAGAAGACGTGCAAGAGATGCATAAATGGGTGAGAATGTCGATCGTCAAGATGCGAATGATCCCCCCACCCTAAGGACCTATGACCAACACTGATGGACCAGTTTTTCCCAGAGTAGGTCCCATAAATAACGCTCAGGAAGAACGTCAAAATGGCGAAAATGCTATCCTCACGAACCCAGAGTCTGTTCAGGCGAGTCAGGCGGTGCAGGCTCTAGAACAGCAAAGGAGTAACCTGGAGCGAGAATTAAAGCTGCTAAGGCACTTATATCAGTCTGACACTGGAAAGGAGCCACTCATCGATCTAGATAATGACGACCCTCCGGAAGGCGCTCGTACTAGGATCCCAAGGCTTGGGGACCCAGTTCGGCGCGAGCTATCTGAGTTAGAATACAACAACTCAGATGAGGACTCAGGAACAGCCTCAGAGCCAGAGTCCACTGACTAGGATCGTGATGTCGACCCTAGACACCATAAAAAAACTCAGAACAGGAAACTTTCTACCAAAGAAAGTGCATGGGAAACTGAGAAGAATGACCTGATCCGTCAGATGCATCGTATGACAGGCAAAGGGAGAAAAATGCAAGACTCCCTTGTTCAATCTGCCATAATGGGGGCAGGCAGATCTCCTTTTGTGTCACGGGTGATGAGGAAGCCATATCCCTGTGGGTACAGACAACCGAAGTTCAGTGTTTTTAGTGGCTAGACAGATTTGGTGGATCACGTGTTCAGGTATCGTGCCACTATGGGACAATATGAGAGATATGACCATGTCATGTGTTAGGAGTTCAAAGCCTCCCTGTCTGGATCTATGCTCCAGTGGTATCATAGATTACCTTAGCGTTAGATTAGGTCCTCAGAAGAACTATTTAGGACCTTCATAGACAGATCCTCATGCAACAAGCATTAGCCAAAACGGATCGATGTACTATTTAACATCAAGAAAAAGGATGGAGAGGCATTGAGATCCTACATGTAAAGGTTCATGGAAATTATAATCCAAATAGAGTCTTGTGATGAACAGACTGCTATAATAGCTTTCAAACAAAGGTTGGATGAAAACAACACCTTATTCGGATCTCTCTCCATGAAACCACCTCGTGATTTAGAGGAACTCCTTGACAGGACTAAAACTCATGCGGGGTGGGAAGAAGATGTCCTAAACAGACATCAGGAAGCGAAGAAAACTAGTTGGTCAGTTCCTGGGCTTCCCCAAGAAGCGAATGGAAATACTTCCCCTCAAAAGTCAAAGAGACCGTAATCGTAATCACCAAAGGGCCGAATCCCAATCAAAGGGACGAATGCCTAGAAGGTAATACCAAAATGTAGCCAGTAGTATAGATGGAAAACCACAGAAGAAGCCACGTGTGGAAGGAAATGAAGAAGCTCTTTCATCGATGGACAGAAACTTCGCACCTCTAAACAAAATGCCAGATGAGGTCTTGGACTCGATCAAAAATCAGAGCTACCTCAAATGGCCAGCCCCGCTAAAGCCAAGCTCCCTTAGTACCAGATGCCAAAGGACCTACTGCAAGTTCCATAAGAGTAAAGGTCACAACACCAGAGCCTGCAGGACCCTGAAAAATGAACTACATGATCTGATTGAAAGGGGGTATCTGAAGCAATTTGTGCCACAAATAGGCAAATGTAGTACAGCCTGAGGAGATCAGCATTTCAGTTCAAGATCCCCCAGGTACTGGACCGCTCAATAGCCGACTCCAGATAAATATGATTTCCAGAAAAGCAAGTAAACGGAGTGGACACACTGAAAAAGGTGCGCGATATCAAATGTGCATCGCCAAGCAGATGTGGATCATGAACAGCGAGCTGACTACATGAGCTCAGGTTAACGCGGTACCTCACAAAGATCCACTCATCCTCTTCACTGAGGCTGACTGTTGTAGCATTCAGAGCCCCTATGAGGATGTGCTTGTGTTGACATTTCCTTTTGGAGATTATGATTTGCATCGCATATTGGTTTATCTAGGCAGCTCAGCAGATGTGTTATACTACGCCACATTCAAAAAGCCGCAAATTTCTAACTTTGAAATGGTCGCCACCAGCTCCAACCTATATGGATTCAGTAGGGACAAAGCTCTGACAGTTGGGGAGATCCAACTACCCGTAGCTACTGGTCCAGTAACTCTCATCATAAACTTTGTCGTAGTAAAAGCTAACACTCCCTATCATATGATCTTGGGCAAGACCCAGACTCCGAGTTGTTCCCAGCACCTATCACCAATGTCTGAAGTTCCCACATAACGGGGCAATTGAGACAATCAGAGGGGATCAGCTGGCTGCCAAAGCATGCTACGCATTGGCGATGAAGCAGTTCCCACTCCCTTTTGAACCAATGGAGGTGGGACGACCTGCCAAATAGTAATTACAATTGGATCCACCTCTCCCAAACCTAGTCCCCCGAGAGAGGGAGGATCCACCCTCACTGGAGCCGTAAGAGGAAATGGAAATTATAGGTGGTAGCTCACCAAAAACCACGTTCATCGGCACCTTGTTGAGTTATGAAGAGTGCCAAGCTTTGATCTAGTTCCTCTGAGAGCACAGAGATGTGTTTTCTTGGTCATTCGAAGAAATGCCAGGAATTGACCCCCACGTGGCATGCCACAAGCTCAATGTCCGTAGTGATGCAGTAGTAGTTAAGCAGAAACCAAGGACGATAGGTGCTAACAGATCCAAAGCGGTAAAAACTGAAATTGAAAAACTAAAGGCAGCTAATTTTATCAGGGAAATCAACTTCCCCACCTGATTTCTACTATTATCCCGGTAAGAAAGAAGAATGGGTCATGGAGAATCTGTATCGACTTCACGGATCTGAACCGTATATGTCCAAAAGACAGTTACCCTCTGCCACGAATTGACAAGTTGGTGGATGCAACGGCTGGACATGAACTATTATACTTCACAGATGGGTCGTCAGGTTACAACTAGATCCCCTTACATGACACCACACCATAACACTGAATTTGCAACATCTAGTATAATTGATTGCTAACACTTATACATCCGTTAAAATATTTGTCACACATGTGATTCATTATAAATGTTACTAACCGTTACTTATTATGTAGGCAATTACTTGATTTATTTCGTAACATTTACTCAAAATTATGTGACGGATACAAAAGTGTTACCTATTGCAAAAAAATCAAAAAGAAAAAAAATATGAAAATAAGAATTGGGTGAAATCTTTGGGGGGAATGTTTTTCATTATCGCGCTTATCTCTCACACCCTTTTAATAACAAATTAACAATAGAGAAAATTGGAGACGTAAGCTAGCTCAGAGAAAGTCGCTGCCATCGCTGCTAGTGTTGCCCATTGAGATAAGTCTTCATCATCTCCTTCCCTTTCTCCTTCATTTTCTTCATCTACTCTTCTTCCTCCTCTATAACAGTAAGGGTTTTTGTTAGGGTATTAGATTTACATAAACAATTACTCAATCTACTCAAGAAAGCTTCATCTTTGACCAAGGTAACAGTAAGGGTTTTTATTTTATTTAGTGATGAATCCTCTTTTACTTGCAGTTTCCAGTGTTTCCATGTTTTCAGAAAAAGGAATAAGCTTTTGGGTTTGTCTTAACCTAACAATTATTAGGGTGTATGTTAACAATATATTGAGTATAATCTATCAACCATGGCCAAAGGTTGCATATTTATATAATAGATTTTAGTTTATGTCAAAGTTCTCACATTGTATTGTGTGTATCATTTTTCAAAAATTTGCTCATGTTGGTTTCATTCACTTTGATTTCAGGGAACCCATTAACTATAGCAAATCTGTTAAATTTTTACTTTGATTTCAAGTTAATAGTTTGTTTAATTAATGAAGCTATATATTTTGAATCTCATCACTTTGGGTTTTGAATTTTGTACTAAAGTGTTGTTCTTGAAGTGAAGTTTTGGGTTTTGGTGTTTCTTTCAAATGTACTTGTGTTGGTGCTTAGATCTAGTCTATTGTTATTGTTGGTCTATATCTTCTCGCTCCAAAACTTATTAAGTTTGATGAAGTTCTCATTTAGATACATGATTGACTATATAATTTGTATGGAATTTTCTTTTAGGTTACCATTTGACCTTCTTGAGAAAGTATTTCTATGTTTCCTCTACGTTAAGGTTGTTGTGTATATCGGAAATGTCTTGGCACTTCATATGTCCAAACCTGAAAGCACAAGTGTTAAAATACAAGAGTGGGCAGTAGGTGTTTGTCAATTGTACAGCAGTTTGTTTCCTTGAATGGTGTGAACGACATACTTCAAAATTATCTTTTCGTGTTGTACAAGCACTAAATCAGAAACTTATATTTTTGGGCAACTTTGATATGGAAAACATGCATCTCTTCTCAACTACTTCTACCCTCAGAGACGTTCACCTTAGCACACACATACGAACTCTTTGTTTTTTTTTTGTTTTTTTTTTATTGGTAAGCCTGTTTTTAAATGAGATCAGTAACTCTTTGATGCTGGCGGGGTTCGAGCCCCAGACCGCTGGTATCATCACCCAAAGGCTTTACCGACTTTCCTAGTCGGCACCTGCATATGAACTCTTTGTGACTAGACAAGGCAGCTTAAGACAGTTTTGAACAAGGTTTGGCACCCCATTTTGAATTTACATATTTCAAATACAGCAAGGATAATTCTTGTAATATTATCTGATAGTTTGATAGGGAGTAAATTAAACTGATATTATTTGGGGTTTCTCAGAACCGTTGTTGTAATCATTTACTTTAGGTGTGTCAAGCATGTCACCTACAATCTGGAAAGTGGACTTCTTAGAGCAGATTAGATGCAAGGAGGGAACAACCTGAGGTATGAGACATATACTTAGTCTAGCTAGAATAGTGTAATGCCAAATTTGTGAATCTAACATATATTTAATTTCTTTATGCCTGGTAATTTTAGATGCCCCCTATGGTGCTTGGTGCACCAATCTAAGATCACAAGAAATACAATGTTGTTTTGGTAATAGGTATAGGAATTTGTGCTACCCCAATGAACACCATTGTGAAGGACACGTGAACAACATGCAGGTCAATGGAGAACGTGAACTTAAGGAGGGCTTTCTAGGGGCTAATACAACTACCACTATTTCTGGATTTTTGCTATGCATTTTATACAGTTAGATTCAATGCCTTCTTTGCTATGATTGTTACTATTTTTAGCTTTTTATTTTGTTTGTTGTGTCTTTCATCTTAGATTCATTATTTCTGGCCTTAATTTGGCTTGGCATTTTGACCCTTGTAACATATATATATCTTTGGAAGCATTGATGTTAAAAGAGTATTTTGATTTAAATAACAAATTAAAGGAGTTGATGTTAAAAAGTAGGGAGTACGAAGGAAATAGAGGCGTAGGTTACTTTGATTGAATTAGTACTATTTTTTTGGTTTTCTTATTCTTAACACATTTCGGTTTATTAGAAAAGGTTGTACTAAGTGAAGGTCACTTGATCCATTTTCCTTCACAGACTATGTCAATCTTTATAAGCCAAGGACCCATAAGTGCAAAACTGGTTTTCATTAGTTAGGTAATTGATGCACCTCCATTTTTAAAGTAAGTATATTACTAGTATACATTCTAGTCAATGTAAGAATCACATTGTGAGGATGAATCATTTGTACTTGTTCCTTTTGTAATTACTTGGTTGCTAGTTTATTCTTGGTTCATTACAATTCTAATAACCTCTTGCTATATTTAGGTTGGTTACCTATGTGGCTATGTGCATAGGCGTACTGTTCTAATAAACTTTTGCTATATATTCAGGCTAGATTTTTTTTGGTCTAGTACAGCCACTTGTGGTAACAACATTTGGACAGGTTATTTGAGCTATTCTCATCTAAAAACTCAAGGTAACATGTGAGACATTGCTCTAATTGAAGACTCTGTAGTAGCTAAAATGGCTAAGCCTGTAAAAGACGTTCAATTGCTCAAACCAGCAAACCGACGAAGCAAAGGCTTATGGATAAGTTTGCAAAGTATCATACACCAAGTCAGTAATAGTATGACATTACTTGATATATACAATTAAGACAAAATCACTTAAGTGATTGATTATGCTTATATGTTCTATTTTGCAGTTAGTGCTTGAATCTATGGTTTTTTTTTAGCGGTTCCTATTGCGCTTTCTTAAACAAGTGTGTCTTGCTTGAATCTCTTGTTTTTTGAGCGGTTCCTATTGCGCTTTCTTAAACAATTGTGTTTGCACTTGTTTTATTACACAGAATATTGGAAGTTTGGAACCCCTTGGTTGAAGATGTGAGCAGTTTTAATCTTATCTACTATTAGATCCATCTTAATGACTTGTAGTAAAGGTTAATACGTAGTATACATTTTATAGATGAATAAGTTTGGATTTTGATCGACCAAGAACTAGTTAAGGGTTCAAATACCTTAACATTTAACAGTTAAACAACACAAGTATCCATTAAATTTGGAAATACCTTTGCATGTTAGATGCTAATATTACTACTAAGTGAAAACACTCTAGTCCAACCATGTGGATTTAAAATCGGTCATCTGATTTTATTTATATTTTTTCAGTTCTATTGTTAGTTTATGTTTTCTTTTGTATTGACCTATCATACAACAATCAAAGCATGAAATTCTCCTCGCAAACATCCATTATTAACTTAAACCCTCATTGAGAAATGAGAACCAATTTAATTGTCTTCCTTGAGAACATGGACAGTCCTATCTCACTATCTCAAAAGCTTTTTTGTGGTAGTTAATATTCTTCATTTTATTTATAAACGACATTCTTCACTTTTTTTGGGTAAGAACAACACTCTTAACTATGGTCTACTTTTTAGCTTATTGGATCGAGTGTTTGACATGAGGTGTAGTTGCTTCACTCCTTGTTACATATGTTTGAATTTGTATCATTCTATTGATGATCATATTTTCAGTTGGATCTTGAGAATTCAAGACTGTATGTTCTACGGTTTTCCTAATGAATAGTTGCAAATGACTTGCAAGAAAAAACAAAGGTTTTCCTTAGAGCTGGTCAGATGGCTAAGTTAGATGCATGGAGAGATGAGGTTCTTAGTGGTGCAACCAAATCCAAGTATTCAATTGCAAGCCATCTATAGGGGTGAGCATTAAGTGACATCATTCTTGTAATATTTCTGGTTGAGTAAGAATACATGTACTTGATACCGCTCCAGTACACTAAATGAAACATCAAGTTTGAGGGAGCATGCTGGCAGACTCTAGCTCAGATGTAGCTCAAGTTTAGCTGCTCATGTTGCATACATGGTGCAAAAAAAATGCTAACTGACATTCTTACAAAAGTGTTTCTTAGATGAAGATCAGTTAACATGTTTGTAAGTGTGTCACATGGCAGATGGTGCACACAAATAATTATTTATATGTAGCCTGAAAAGTTTGATCTCATAGAAGGCAAATTAGATATAAAAGCCTTGTCAGTTTCTATAACATTGCATTTAGATGCACATAATCTTGTCTATTATTAAACCTTTTGTTCCTTTTACCCTGTACATCACTTTTGTCGAAGATAATGAAAAGATTAACTCTCTTGCTTGACTTGTATGAAAATTTCTAGTAGGAATTGCTTTACACGTTATCAAATGGGGAAAAAAAACAAAATTAACACTTTTAAGAAGAATGATATTTTTGAAACCCTATACTACTATATGTTTTGCTTCTAATTATTTATTTGATGAACTTGGTAGGTGAATACTTCTTTCCAAAGAAGTATGGGTGAAGTTGACTTTGTTAACGTTTGGGTCAAATATGAGATAGTACGTGATAGAGCTGTTAGATTAAAGAAACAAAGAAAGTAACGTAAAGGTTTCAACTAAGCATTTCCAAAACTAATTTCAAGGTTGTACCCATGTTACTTGAGTGAATAGATAAGTGTCTTTAAAGCACGAACAAGGATATCCACGATTAGTATCATATACGTGGTCAACATGGTACTTACATGTATACATATAGGATGGTATAATTCTAGCCACTTTAATATTTTGTTGCTCTAATCTTCTCCTGTACATTACCTTGTGGATTGTACACAAGTTTCTCATATAGCTAGTCGTGACTGTTAGTGTACGTGTTTTAGATGGACTAGAACTTTGTTAAGTTCCCACAGTGCATCTTATCTCTTGGTCCCAGGACATTGGTTGAGGAGGATAAAGAGTTTTTAGAGAAGGAAAAGAGGTTGTAGGATCTTGAGCAGTAACTTAGCAATGCCTCTCAGCATGTAGTTTGTTTAATCTTTACTATTGATCATTGTTATACATTCTTCCATTTCTGTCTTTTCAATCATGTAACTGAATCTCTTGTCAAAGCCCTACTAGATATTGGAGAAACAATGGATAGTTAGGGTTGGCATTCTTAAAGTTGACAAAATTTCAAACCAAAATGATCTGTAAGACTATAATATAGCATTAGACCTCCACTTATTGTAGCTAAATGTGGTGCTGAAAGAGAGAGTATTTGGTCAGACTAGACTTTGGAAACCTGGCATAAGAAAATTTAATAGCAAAATTGCTTTGTGGAGTCATGATGTTGGTGAAATTATTGAGCCCCGCTGAGCGTTGGTGTCCTATTTGGTAACATTATAACTGAATGTTGTAGTTATTACTTGCATGACACTGTAACTCATGCATTTAGAAGCACTTTGCTCGATGTATATGATTACTCTATAAAACTGAAGGTGTTAATCTGGCTACTTCAGAAATACTTCAGAAATACTCACGATAATGCCTTGTTTGGTTAATGGAGAAATTGCAGCTACCAACCTTTTGCAGGCTAACTAAACTATTTCCAAATGACCAAACCGGGTAGACTAAAGAACATTCTGAATTTGCAATTATTTAGTAATTGTGAGTTTTTAACGTTGATTTTTGTTCCTACTATACTATTTCAGGTTAGGTCTTAAATTGAAGAATAGACTGCAAGTTTGGCTCCAATTCTGGTATCTTTTATCACTGGTACTAATTCAAGTTTTTAACTTATTTGATGTCTTTACACTTTAATTGCTTTCCATTCCTAAAAGAATCCATATTCGACAAAGTTTTGGTTTTACGGGTAACCGTTAAGCCGCCTATTTGTTAAGAGCTTAGCCCTAAAGAAATAGAAAAAGAATCTATTGATACATTTTTCACAGACCTGTATATACGCCACCATTCTTAAACTAGAACAAGAGGTCTTAGGACAAGGAAAAACAGTAATTAGCTATCATACTTACAAGCCAAAGCAAGAAAGGGTTCTCACTCGATCACTTAAGGTTGGGTCATCCATATATATGTCGTTTGGTGTGTGAGTCTGAACCTTCTAGGATCTGTAAACATAGTTTTTTCAATAATTAATCAAGTGTGTTAGTTCCACCATTTCAACCATTTTTTTCAACTGCATTCACATTGATAAGAGCCCAAAACTGTAGTTTTAACCCCTTAATAATCATACTTTTAGACCAATTATGTGAGTAATAATTAAGAGTTAACACTGATTACGTGTTTTTATGCATTTCAGGCTTCAAAGTCCATTATGTGCAGAAATGTGCCACTTTAGCCAGATAAAGGAGCAAAGGTCGGTTACTAAGGAGTTCCGTGATTAAAGGCCAAGATTCAAGATGATAAAGCCTTTCTAAAGCCCGGTCAAAAGCTGAAAAGTCGACGAGCGGCTTAACAAACAAAGTTAAGTTAGCAGAACTTCCGAAGGCCGTATCTTTGGACTCAGACCTCGGAATGGGGCCTACCTTATGTCAAAACGACCGGCTCGGAAAGAGCTTTCCAATGGTCCAAGCGTTGACCCAATCAGAGGAGCATAAGTGGACGAAAAGTCTGTTGAAGCCAACTGCAGTTGAAGAGGCCTTTTTGGACTGAAAGAATTGGGTTTTGGGCCTGATTCTCTGGCCCAAAACATGGCTCCAAGCCCATGCACGATTTTTTGGATCTGAATGTATAAAAACAAAAGCTTAGCTCTTTGTTAATGGTAGATAGTTAGACCTAGATTAGAATTAGATTAGTAGCCTCCATTAATTAATTCTAGATCTAGTTTTCCTTAGATTTAATTAGTTTAATTTAATTAGTTTCATATCTTGTTTTTATTTAATTCCTTGAATGATTGTTCGTCATTTAATTAGATAAATAAAATAGTTATTATTATTCAATTTCGATTTTTGTCATTTGCATTTATAGATCTAGTTTAAATTCTTGTTCTTATTTCATTCTTAGTAATTAATTAGATTTCAATTATTGTTTAATTTAGATTAGTAAAGTTAGAATTTTGATATGATGTGTAGTTATAATTCAATGGGAAATGATGGGTTGATGACTCAAGGCTAAAACCTCCATTAGAGGGGTTGATGAAGCTTTGATGAAAACTTAGTGGTTTAGTGTAGAAGCGTTGTAGAATCTATTCCACTCTAGAAGGTCGTGATTAAGCCATGAGAATGGGTGGACGACCTCACATGCTAGTTAGTATTTGGTAGAAATGCCATGAACACTAGGGATTAGAACTCGAAATTCTTGCCGTAAGAACGTAAGAATCGAGATACAAGAATCTATGCTAGGTTATCAAGTTGGATTCGAGGTGGATTCAATTCCCCTCTAATTCTTTATCTACATTAAAAACAATCATATTTCCATAGCATTCGTAGTTTAAATTCAACATATGGCTTTTCATATTGCATCGTAGTATAATTCCCCCTCGTAAAACTCTCATTAGACTTAAAAACGACTAATTATATTAGAAGACATTCCATGCTAGAGAACTAGGAGTGGAACGAACTTCCTACTCCACTATATCTCATAAGATTGAGAGTAGAGAAATCTTTGATAAGGATCATAAGAAAGGTTTAGTTTACTTACGCTTTAAGTTTCATCGTTCATTTCGTAGGTAAGCTATTCAATTTTATCTTTATCACACATCTCTGGTCATGAAACATTGTCAACTGGTTTAGTGTCGTTGGGTGAGAAAACTAATCATTTAAGTAGGCCTAAAATATATAAAGAAAAACAAATCTTGTTTAACTTTGAAAATGAAACAGACCATGGACAACTTGATACTCAAATGTCGGAGTTTCTCACCTGGCTCTTTGTATTGGGTACTTCAGAAATATTGGCTTATATAACTCTCTTCTTGACGATGTCATGTTTCACAAATGGTATTTTCTTCCTATGTTTATGAACTTCAGCATAACATTCGAAATTTAGATAGTAAGCCAGGTATAATAGTCCTTACTGTGTAAATTTTCATTTTCTCGTTTTCTTTTTTCCATGGAATCCTAAAGAAGTGGAAGGCAAGTTGTTGTGAAGGCACTTTTTGCTGAATCGAAGCAAGGGGTGCATGAATTTTTGACTGAAATCGACATGGTTACCAATGTCAAGCATCTGAACCTTGTTGAATTGATTGGATGTTGTGTTCAAGCAAAAAATAGGATTTTAGTCTATGAATATGTGCAAAATAACTACTTTGATCGTGCATTATTAGGTTCGTTGTCAAACACAATTGTTTTATGTGCTTTGCTTATAAAGTTTTTATTACAAAATAGGCACTGGTGGTATATGTTATCTGTGTAGTGTACTATGATGAATTGAATAATTTGATTGCTAAAGTTTGCTATTTTACCTGGTTGGTGTTGGCATTTATAACCTTTGTTATTTTTCATTACTTTTCATTGTGGATGAATAGAAGAATTTAATTGCTAGTGTTAGCTAGATCGAGTTATCGATGAATGGAAGAATCCAATCGATACATTGTAGACTAAAAAGGGGTAGGTACAGGTGGCCCTACATGTAAAATCAATTATTTTTTTTATAAATGAAATATTATTAGTAACGGATACATAACCATTGGTAATGGAAAATTAGTAACGGTTTTAAAATGTCAAAAAGGGAAAATTACCCACTTTTTCAGTTGCAAACAAATCGTGTGCAAAATTAACAAACGTTGGTAATGAATTGTAACGGTTTTTATGTGTCACTGAAATTAATTTCAGTAACATATATTATCCTTGACTAACTTCAGTAACGGATAACAAACGTGACTAATATATGTTACTATTTATTTGTCACACTTTTGTGTCAATTCAAGATAACCATTACTAATATTTTTAGTGACGGATGTAGATCCGTCACAAATCGATCGATATGGTGTAGTGTGAGGAGGACCACAAGCATGCCATTTTCACAACTAAGGATGGCCTGTACTGCTATCAGGTCATGCCATTCGGATTGAAAAATGTAGGAGCCACATACCAGCGTTTGGTAAACAAGATGTTCGAAGGTTTAATAGGCGACATTATGGAAGTGTATGTGGACGATCTCCTGATCAAGAGTCTGAAACAGGGAGATCATCTCTCCCACTTTAAACATGCATTTGATGTTCTTTGAGAATATCGCACGAAGCTCAACCCTGCGAAATGTGCTTTCGTTGTATCATTAGGAAAGTTTTTAGGGTACCTGGTAACTAAGAGAGGGATTGAGGTGAACCCAGATCAGATCTGAGCACTCATAGAATGCCCTCACCTAAAAACATGAAAGAGGTTCAAAAAGTTACAGGTAGGTTAACAGCTCTGAATAAGTTCATCTCCAAAAGTTCAGATAAGTGTAAACCCCTTTTTCAGTTACTACGAAAGAACACCTCCTTCGCATGGACGGAAGAGTGCCAAAAGGCGTTCGATCAACTCAAAACATACCTGGGAGCACCACCAATACTTTCAAAGCCTGTTGAGGGAGAAGTCCTGGGTCTTTATCTATGTTCATTTGACTACGGCATCAGTTCAGAACTCATACTGCGTGGATGAAAAGAAGGTTAAAAAACCTGTCTATTTCTTGAGCCGGACGCTCCTACCAGCAGAAACAAGGTACCCTAAACTTGAAAGAGTCGCTTTAGCCCTTGTTTTTGCCGCAGAGAAATTACGACCGTACTTCCAGTCCCACACCATCAGAGTGATCACAGAGTACCAATTGCAATCAGTTCTGGAATGACCGAACAAGTCAGGAAGGCTAGCTAAATGGTCTGTGCAACTGTCAAAATATGATATTATTTACATCCCCAGAATCTCAGAGAAGGGTCAGGCACAAGCATAATTTTTGGGAGATTTCCTAATGACCTACACTAGGTACGATTCAACCACTCCCAGTTCCGATGATGGCATCCTGCCTGAATCTCCAAACTCCCGTCCCAACCTATGGGAGTCAAGCTCCGAATGCCGGTTTTTTGTAGATGGATCTTCAAATGACAGAGGTGCAGGAGTTGGAGCTGTGTTAGTTACTCCCGACAATATATGGCTTGAGAAATCCATCCGATTGGGTTTGAACGCCTCTAACAATGAGGCAAAGTATGAGGCGACACTTGCTGGCCTCACAATGGCCCTAGACCTGGGCCTAACACACCTCACAGTTTTTAGTGACTCACAGCTGGTTATGTTCTAAGTTGATGGAGGGTATGAGGCCAGGGACGAACGCATGGCCAAATACCTAGAACTGGTAAGGGGTCTCCAAGGAAAGTTTGAGAGCATTTAGTTCTATCAGCTGCCTCGATCTGAAAATTGACACGCAGATGCATTGACATATGTTGCCTCAATGCTAGGCAACAGTGAGTCATGTTCTATCCCTATAGATTTCCAGGAGAAACCTAGCATTCAGATCCCAGTTACAACAGTTTGTGTTGTTCCAGCCATTACTCCAAGTTGGATGGATCCATATAAGTCCTACCTCAAAGATAGAACACTCCATGAGGATAAGAATGTAGCAAGGCGTCTGCTTGCAAATATACAAAGATTCACCCTCATTAGAGATGATCTGTACAAGAAGTCCTTCTTGTGACCTCATCTCAAATGTCTCTCCCCACACCTAGCTGAACAGGTTATGCGAGAAGTTCATGAAGGAATTTGTGGCAACCATGCTGGGGGCAGAACACTAGCTCTCAAGATCCTAAGGCAAGGGTACTTTTGGCTTTATATGTAAAAGGATGCACAGGTTTTTGCCCGCAGATATGAAAAATGTCAATGATATGCTCCGCTAATCCATGCTCCAACAACAAAACTACACCCATTGGCCAGTTTATGGCCATTTTCACAGTGGGGAACTAACATCATAGGACCTCTACCACCTAGTCCTGGCAATGTCTGATTCCTACTAGTTGCGACGGATTACTTCACCAAGTGGATAGAAGCAGTTCCCCTTGTATTCATTCGCGAACATGACGTCAAAAAATTCATTTGGAACAACATTGTCTGCAGGTTCGGCATACCCAAAGTTATCATCTCAGATAATGGGCAACAGTTCGCTGGAGGATTGGTCACTGAACTCTATGAGAAGTTTCATATTACCCATCTGTTCTCAACTCCAAGGTACCCACAAGTCAATGGCCAAGCTGAAGCCTCTAACAGGGTCATCTTGGATAACATGAAGCATAAATTAGATGACGCGAAAGTTTTATGGGTTAAGGAACTATCTAAGGTCCTATGGGCATATCGAACTACACCCAGACGGTCAACTGGTGAATCCCCATTTTCACTGACCTACGGAACTGAGGCTGCCATACCTCCAAAACTGGTAGCTCCCACTCAGAAGTCAGATGTTATGCACACTCTGGATAATGAGGAGTTGTTATGCAAAGAAATGGATCTTTTAGATGAGAAGCGAGAAGGTGTCGCACTTCGCTTAGCTGCTAACCAGTAGATTCTGAAGAGATCATACGATAAGAAAGTCCGAATTCGATCTTTCAAAACAGGAGATCTAGTTTTGCGAGAGATCCCAGAGCCCAATGGCAAGCTTGGGCCCAACTGGGAAAGACCATACATCATTGACAAGGTTGGTCGAACTGGTTTTTATTATCTACGCACTGTTGATGGGGACGTTCTTATCAAACCATTGAACACGCAGTACCTTCACAAGTACTATCAGTAAATTGTTATTCTATGCTTTTTTATACATTGTTCACTCTTCTCCGAATCATCAATAAAGTGTTTCACATTGCCATCGAATTTATTCCTTTCATTAGTTCTTTATTTATGATCCAAAATGGACTAAGCCTTTAGGGAATTATCTTCTCACTATCTGTTCAAGAATATTGTATGCCAATTTGCTTTCAAACCAGTGATACTGAGTATGGGAAAGTTAAATTGTATGCCAGATCCTTTCCCACTCCATCCCATGCAGCTGAAACTGTACGCCAGTTCTTTCAAACTGCGATTATCTTCAATGGGTTAAGCCTTTAAGGAATCCGACCACACTAACTATTCAGTAAACTGTATGCTAGTTTGACTTGGAGCAATAGATAATGTTTTTTAGAGCCAGAACTGTATGCCAGTTCCTACTACTCTCGAACATCAACATAGGGGTTGCTGGGAAGATCTGGGTTGGATCCAGATCCTAGCAGGCAAATTATGGCCCGGCAACTGTATCGGCATGATAGGCGTTGAGGAAGACTCCCCCACTGTTGTTCTGGCAATAACCTATTTATTTTTTAAATAAATAGGACCTATTGTTATTAAACACAGTGTCATGCTCAAAACACCAAGTTACTTTCGCAAAGTCATATGACTCTTGCGATCGAACTACTAATTATAGTTAACTTGAATGGCTTCCATGATATCCTGATCAGATTCTGGTCATGCCTTATTTTAATATGTTTAGTCTACTAGGGTCACCTATTGTTGTTCCAAATGAACTTTGGGGGCATCAGGGGTAGAATATGCATAGTAACACATGTCATAAAACATAAAGTGCTTCTAATGTATACATAAAGTAGAAAATAGTACGCATGCATAAAATAGAAGAGCTACAGAGCTCAATAAGTAAATTGTATGTGAGCTACATAGCTCAATATTACAGATCCATAGAATAATTGTTTAAAAATTGTTTTTGTGAATCATCAACTGAAAAGCTTATGAAGCAGGGGTAGAATCAAACTTTGGTTCACCATCAGTGCTTGTTGTTGCACCATCATCAGGAACTCGTGCTTCACTCTCAAGAACAGACTGTGTGGTTGGATTAGCTGGAATGGTTGAAGGCTGAACAGAACATTTACCTAAAATTGGAACTGGCAGAAAAGGAAGTTGAATGGGAGGCATGTCATCATCGGTGTCTTCTTCAGAGGATAAGGAGGCCTCAGGCATAAGTTCTTCCTGGATAGCTGAGATACTAGTGTCTAGATCAGGAAACAGGATGAAAGGGTTGGTCACTCGCCCCTGAGCATCCAACTGAGAGACATATCCAGTAGCCTCAATAGCCTCCTCAAACTTAACTTGTCTAGCGGCATCTAACAACATCAAGTATTCTCAGAACAAAGCGAACGGCATTTTAAAGTGACCTCTTCTTCACCTCCTTCACCACTTGAGAATAGAACTCAGAGGTCTCTACCAAGAGGTCACCGGTGTTCTTATCAGAGCGAAGACATTTCTCTTTTAGAACCCTCTCATAGCCTGACATGACCTCATTTGCATGGGCAATGGCTTGCCCAAGGGTCCTCATCTCGGTGTTCCTACGGCTAAGTTCCCCTTGGACTTGGTCATGTTTTGTTTGCAGAGTAGTAAAGTGGGCGCGCAGTTCCAAGAACTTCACTTTCCAAGCGGCAGCATCAACAACTCTTTTTTGGGCTTTCTCCAGAGAGCTCCAAAGGTTGGAGATAGTGTCCCTCACGTTCTTGAAGCCAGTATCAGATTTCTTCTCTTTCGCCAAGAGCTGGTCAACCTGGATCTATAGCTCCGCAGTTCTTTTCTCAGCGGCCTCTTTCGCCCAGTTCAGCTCACCGGTAGCCATGGCATCAGTGGATGAATAAGCGGAGGCCGCTAAGATGGGGTCTTTCATAGCCAAAAAGTTATTCACTAACTGGAGAATAATATAGGATGTGTAAGAAACACAACGAGAGAAACCAAATATTGAACAAAGAAGAAAGTCTTACCTTGGCAAGGTGAACAGAATATCGGCAAAAGGACAGGTCCAAGGTCCCAGCCTCAACAAGAAGACACGCAGCTTCCAGAACTCCAAGCGCGATATCAACATCTTTAACAGAGTGTTTGTTGGTAACAGGTAGTTTATCAGTTCGTCCCCAACGCCTCATTTCCACAATCATCTCCCTCTCAGGGGAATCTAGAGATATTAGCAAAAAGGGAATGTCATCACTCACCCCCCTCCTATCACTGGATCGAGGAAAAGGGAGAGCGACAGTTACAGTAGTGGTTTCAACAATACCCTTCCCCTTGCGATGATCAGGGAGAGGAGGGTCAACAGTCAGAAGGACATTATCACCAATTTGTTCATAACCTGTAGAAGGAACTGGAACTAGTGGAGGTACAACTACATTCTTACAAGACTTAACAGGTGGGGGAATACTAGAAGGAACCTTAAAAAGTGTATCTTCACTAGCAGAGAGAAAGCGAAACTTTGTTTTCTTACCAGAGGGGGGAAATATCATAAGCAGTATCAGATCTCTTCAATTTAGAATGGCTAGACGCACGCACTCCCCTTTTAAAATTATTGGCTGCCAGCAGTTCAGGGCCCCTCCCGCCAGGGATCACACAATCATCACTGACAGCAAGCTCCTGAACTGAACCCGACATCGCAGCATCACTGGAGACAGCCTCCAAACACTTCTCCTAGCGGTTTCCTTCTCTTCTAGTAATCAAAGAGGATTCATCCTGAACTGGAGGAGGAAGAAGTCTGACATCCTGATCAATAGGAGGAGGAAGTGTTGTGCACCCAGAATTCACAGTATTTATCCCAAAGGGGGAAAAGCCAGGAACAAGTTGCAGCAATTCTTCAATAGACATGTTGAAATATTCAAAAAGACGGGTGGGATCAAGAACTATCACCCAAGGCATCCTCTGTTCCTTGGGGATCTTCTTGATAATGTCCACCATAGCAGCATTAGTTGTAGTTAGTTGATTCCAGGGGGAAGAGTCATCTAAGAAATAATAGCAAAAGATAATCAGGCGAAAGACTCTTATATCAAGTTATAAAGTACTAGAGTAGGAAGACTTACTGGTTGGATCATGGGTATGTTTTCTGGGAACAGGAATTCCCATTGGCTCGCCATCATCATCAGAGGGGCGAATGTCCCAAGTATCACCCAACACACAAAGGTGGTGATCACCCCAGCCTTCGTCACTCTGCTTCCCCTCAAAAAAGACAATCGGATAATTCTTGTCTCTGGTCATGAGGTAATAGTATGATTGGTCTCGAATACACCAGACCTCATAAAAGTAACGGAACACCCAACAGTTGAGAGCAAATCCATGTCTCTTGGCGAGAAGGGCAGAGTACATAACAATTCTGTAAAACAGGGGTGATACCTGACCAAGAGCAAGGTTGAAGTGAATCAGACACTCTCGTAGCAATGGGTGAAGGGGAAGAGTGAGTCCGACCCTAAGCTAACCAATAGTGATGAGCGGCACCTCCTTGTAGGCCAACTCATCAGATAACCTCCCCCACTCCAGGCCAATATCTTCAGGGATGTGAAATTTCGCACGGATCAGTTCTAGGGAGGAAAGATCTCTGAAGTTTACAAGTGACCAGTTAGGATTCATGATCAAGAAAGATGAAAAGTTTCAAGCTTTGGTTAAACCCTAACGGAATATCAAAAGGTTCAGTATGCAGAAAAAGATAGCAGAAAAGATAATGAAAGTTCTCTCACCAAATCTCTTATATATAGATAAGATGGACGGTTAAGATGAGCCCAAGCGGTGCGTCTTTTCGGGATGGAACTGCCATCATTACCTTTTCTGGGAAATGGCGTGTCTGTTCAAGCCGTCTTTTCATAGCCTTAATTAGTTGGGTACGTCAGCAGTTCCCAACAATAGTTTTGG
Source organism: Coptis chinensis (assembly GCF_015680905.1). NCBI lineage: Eukaryota > Viridiplantae > Streptophyta > Magnoliopsida > Ranunculales > Ranunculaceae > Coptis > Coptis chinensis. The sequence goes on from NC_141456.1 coordinate 48,431,219, forward strand.
AAAAGGATTCTCGCACTAAAAGCAGCGTCGCTTCAAGTGCCCACGTGCTAGATGGCACGAGAAGGGGCATCTGTAGGGGGATTTCCTATCACTGAACAGATGACACGTGTATGGGAAATAACCTAAGACTATAGAAGTCCAGAATGAAATGAGGACCATCGGATCAATTCTGTGAATAAGTGATCTCGTGCTTAGCACAAGTGTTTAGTGGACATGTGTTAGGCACATGACTGACCGCCTTCAAATATAACAGTTACCCCAGTCATTAAGAACTGATATAGATAGTTTCTGAACAGAAGGAAACTAAAGATGGCGATCTTTGATGATAAGGAAGGAATCATGAAGACATATCTTAGGAGTTACCTTTTAGATATAATCTTCCCATACACGATGGGACATTATGATCAACAAGGAAACTTACCTCTCATAAGATATGGTCCAGATTCAGACTTCCATAAGAAGAGGAATCCTAATAGGAAGGCAGAGTCCAAAGATGGAAGGAAACTTACAAGCGGCGAGGACAGCCCTAACCCTAGGACTCTCGTTGCCCTTCCTATATAAACCATAGGGATTCGCTCTTAGGAACTACACAAAATAGGGTTTGATTCTCCAATAGAACAAAGGAGATACGTAGGCAGCAGTTAGACGGTTCAACCCTGAACTCACCATCATCTTATGCCTTCTCTATTCAACAAAGGATTCCATATCATAAGGCACTGAGGAAGATCAGGGGATACTCGGAATTTCCCCTACACTTATGGTTCAATATAAGGCCATTTTATTCACCTTCCTGATTCTGTTTGTTATGGTCTTCAAGGCAATGGTAAACTTTATTCCCACTCACTACTCACTTGCCTTAAATTTGCATTTTTTTTTTCATTCACATGTTTGTATACAATTTTACTATGTTTTAGTCATTGATGTGAAATTGGTCTCACAAACTTATCTCTAAAGCTTCAACCTATTTCTGCTAGTCTGCTAATACAAGCTTCGAACTTGAATGACATTTTACTAGAATACTATTATCCCATTCAAGTTTTCTATGGAAATCAAGGGATACCCTTAATTTGTTCTATTTCATATGTTCATGGGAATAACTTGCTACCAAAATCCATTAGACGAAAAAATGTTGTGAAAAAAAAACGTTTAAAGAAAGAAAACTCATTGTCGGTCTTCATTTAAGTAAGATGTGTGGTAAGGAAGGTCATTGTCATTCTCGATTAACTCATACGTCGAATTCTCCAAAATCCCTAACGTAAAACTTGTAATCATTGAGTCTTCTTCAATTTCATTAGACTATTCATTGGGGTTTATGGAAGAGAGCACGATATTTTCATCGCTCACATTTAAAGGAAGTAAATTTTGGTGGAATTGAGAATGGCGGGAGTTTGGTTTCGCTAGACAAGAAAAGAAATGGAAGGAAAGTGTCGAATGAGAATGAGAAATATAAGGTTTGGTTTTCTTTTTTCAAATTTAGGGTGCCTACGCTACTTGGACAAAAAAAAGTGGGGTGCTTAGGGTGTGTGTGTTGGGGGAGGGTGGGGGTGGGGGTGGGGGTGCATAAAACCCATAAGAAGAAAGAAGGGACACTTGTGGAATAACTATTATTCCACTACCCTTTTACCAAAGGGGTGCTAGTCCCATTTTATGGGGTGTCAAATACCGTGGCCCAAAAAAAATTAAAGATTCATTCAAAAAAAAAAAAAGTAAGAATAGGGAATGCCAACTAAAGTAGCCTGACACGTACACGCCCAAAAAGCAAAGGTGCATGTGTCCCTAAATCAAATTAGTAGGTGTAAGTTGTGTAGCAAATCTCGCTTCACAATTTTGACCCATCTGTTTTATATTTACAGTTTTACACGCACACTCTAGACACACACACACAAATTAAAAAATTATTAAAAAGAAAACACTTTCTCTCTCATCTTTCATCTTTCTTAGATACAGGATAATCTACTTCCGCTTCCAAATGTAAAGACCACTATCATCAAGAACACTTTATAAGTCATGAAACACTGAGAAAAGAACTATTAGTGATGCAGAGGGCATGTACAATTCTTTTCATTAACGTGTATACATAACTCGTAAGGCATCATCTCTCCCCTTTTTCATTAATACATGTTGGTTTGCCCACAAAATAAAGTAGAGTGGCAAAGTTTTACCTAGCCTATCTGATATATGACACTCACATTGTTAAAACTCTCCTTATCTGTTAAGTCATAGACAACCTTCTCGGAATATAACATGCATATAAGAAATCACTATGGTAAGAAAGGGCAAACAACTAGGAAGAACATGCAATCAGGAAGTAGTTTAAACTTAAAACTGTAATGAATAATTAGATTGCTTACATTGATTCGGTGAGCTCCACAGGACTATATAATTGCTATTAAATGTACAGAAACATTTTTCCCCTGCAAAACCTGTAAAATTAAACCCAATATGCTATTAAAGTGAGAGATTGACTTGAGCAGATGCCGAATATGCAGGTTGGCAGGATAAATTTTTGCAAGGCATCAAAAAGGCTATGGAGAATGGAGACCGAGTGATTGGAAAGAACGGGTTTTTTTTTTTTTTTGCTGGCTAGTAGGTTTTGGTAAAAGCTTTTTTTTCCACTATGTTATTTCTTTGGTTGGACATTGGATTTGGTTTGTTTAGAGCAGTGTAGTAAAGGCGTTAAAGTGCACCTAAGGCGCAACACCCTCTTGTGCCTTAGGCGCAAGGCGTGGCGCACGCCTGATTGAAGTGAGGCGTGTAGTAATAAAAAAATAGATATATCAAATAAAAAATAAAATAAATATTAAATATGACATGAATTATCACTGATTTGCTTAGCCAAACTTTAAAATTAATTTTATATGATTGTAAACATAAAACCATTGTAGTCATTTAAAAGAAAAATCTTAAGCAATAAGTAAAGAGTAAAATAAAACTCGTATCTCTCAATACAATCTAGCTCAACTTCAATAAACTAAAATAATGAACCGATCGAATTGAGCAAAATGAGTTCTTCATAAAATAGAACACGTGATTCAAATTTTAGGATCCCGTAAAACTTTATTTAAAATTTAATCCATCTTTGTGTCTTCTCTCAATCCATACAACTTAACAAAAACTAGTCAAAATTAAGTTTAAAGTGTACTCCACAATGAAACTTATACTAAATTTGTACAATTTCTTATATCATACAACAATTGGATTGAGTGTAAATGTGTCACGTATAGCAAAAATTGTAAAAATGCGAAAAAACTGTAAAAGTTGATAAGGCGCGCGACTTGTGTGCCTTGCGCCTCGACAAAAGGCACAAAAAATGCACGCCTTATGTTACCTCTCGTGCCTTGGTCAAGGCGAGGCACTAAAGTGCGCCTTGCGCCTTAACTACACTGGTTTAGAGGGTTTTTTGTGTTTCGGTTTTTATTATTTAATTGGAATTGGGGAGGTGATAGTAATTTAACAATAGAGTAAGGAGAATTAAACAAATGCAGGGATGTGTTTCTAATTATTAGCTCTTCCTTTTTTTTTTTTAGAAATCTTTAATATTGCATGGTTTGAAAAATAAAGCAATATGGTGAGGAGAGAGAAAATGCGCGAGCTTTTATATATATATATTAGATATTATATTTTGCTTGTTAAGACTTTCATGTTTTTCGTGGTATAATTGTATAATTAGTTTTCAAAAAAATGAGTTCTTATTGTGGAAAAGTGCAAGTACTATACTCAAGAACATACAATTGTTATTGTCCTTAGTTAATTAGTCAAAGGAGAAACCTACTATGATATGTGCTATGAATCACGTAACAAAATTTGTTGTGTTGTAAGGCTGCTTGAATGCAATTCTCAAGTGAGTTGCTACTTGTATTCCTTAACTTAAAATGTCTAAGAGCGTCACCACTAATATTCTGCTAACGAAGTACTTACTCTCTTTGTAATAAGATTAACAATATTGTTGTTTTGAAAAACTAAGAAAAGAAAAACCTTAAAATTGTTACTTTTATTTTTTTTTTTTAAGATTAAGCTAGGGTTAGGTAGACCCTCACTTGTATTCATTGATTGAAACTTCATACAATCTATCATTCATCTTCTCCCTTACAATCTTGTCTGTTACCAAGTCGAGAGGAGGGACAAAACAAATTATTATTTGTTAGTTGTTAATTAATAAAATTGTAAGTTGTTAAATTAAGCCATGTAAAAAACTCAAAACTCTAAAATTGCTAGTAAAACTAGAGATTCAATTAATTATCAGAAAATAACTAAAGAAGAAAAGCACTACCAAGCACACAAGATTTAGGAATCTATATAAAAACTGAGGGTTATACGCATGCTCATTACGGTTTCGGTAATGTGGTCACTATTTACATTATGAACTAGTAAATACCACTCTAAAAAAAAAAAAAAAAAAAAAAAAAAAAAAACTACCCAAAAAGTAGGGGTGTTCATGGGTTGATTTTGGTTCAGTTCTTACCGATTTTGGTTTCGGTTCTATTTTTAACGGTTCCTAGCAAGTTTGATTCTTTCGTTTTTTTTTTTCTTATATTTAGAATACTTGGATCCATACCCATTAATTAGGTTAGTTCCGATTCGGTTTAGGTTCCTTCTCGAGTTCTACATTATTATTGCTAAAATTATTTTCTTAATCACGTAATCGATATAAAAGTTGGCTTTTAGTGCAACAATAACACTTACCACCACCGATATTTTTGTCCTCTCATAAGAAGTAATTGTCCTAAATTTAATAGTCTTTGAAAGTTATCTAAAAACTCTAATACATCTCATAAATTGTACGTACCCATGTATTTTAAATTGAACACGTGTACATTATACTATACATACATGCGTCATATATGGAATAAATATACGTATAGTACCACAATTGTTTAGTTAACATTACAAGTACGTATTACCCTATATATACACGTGTAATATATCAAACACGTACACGTTTATTAGTTATTGTATATAATGTACATGTACTAGTTAATTCATAGTATACATATAGACGTTGACATTATTATTAATATTTATAATACATATTAATATTACAAAACATGCATTTAATAACACACATTCACTATTATGCTATATATATTTAGTATATCTTTACACCTAACATACAAAAATTATATATTATAATGTTTGGATTTGCCTTTATCTATTTAGTCAAGTGAGCGGAGCGAACGATCTTGGGCCAGGTGGGGGGTAGGTGGCCCAAAACGTTGCTTGGTTGGTTTCTATCTGTCCTCATCTTCTCCTATTCATCCCTCTCCCTCTCAATCTCTCCCTCTCCACTCCTCCCTCTCCCTCTCCACTCACGCCCCACTGCTATGCAGTTTACTAGTGTAATATAATTAATAACCGGTTCTGGTTTCGGTTTTTTATCGGTTTGGTTTGGGTCTAACGGTTTCGGGTAATCAAAGACCTAATCACTGCACCTTTTACGAACCCTTTTGAAATAAGGTTCAATGGAAACTCGAACAAAATTGAAACCGTGGCTTAACTTTGAAACATACCCAATGATATAACAATAATAAAAGAAGCAACAGAAACGCTAAACAGAAATAGCATATGCCATTGAGCCATACTGATTAATAATCATTCATGCCCACAATAATCCTGAAAGTTTAATCACGACTATTGGATGTCTTGAACAATAAAAATGATTCTAATCAGATTAAAGAATATATTTAGCCGTGAAATTAAAGATAAAAGAATCTGCATACCAAGTATTGGGTGTATTTATCCATATATACTACAAGATCCTCGAGAACATATGATTTGTGAAGCCAATGCAAGAAGTCGAACTATAAATGCAATAAAGGAAAGACAGTCGGAAAAAACACAAAGGAAAATCTAATTTCCAAATGAAACCAATTCAAACAATAGAATGTGGAAAGGAGAAATAGAATAGATCTAAAATCCAGTAAAATCAATCAATAGAAATTGAAATGCTAAACCTTTTTCAAAAAATGAAATATTCAATAAAACTTGTGTCGTTGGTGATAGATTTTTCTTCCCAAGTCCTAACACAAACAATAGAATAAGGGAGAAAAAGAGAGAATACGCAAAGATAACGGAGTAGTCACCTCTTGTCAGCGAAGGAAGATAGAGAAAACAATGATTAATTCTTTACATCTTTATGTTTATATTTGCTATCATAAAGAAATAACTGGAAAATTTACCTGATTATTGATCATCTTTCGAAGGGAGAAATCAATAGTTGATTGAGAATATGAAGAAAAAGATTGTTGTTGGTGCTGAAAAGAGAGATCAAAATCGAGGAATTTAATTTTTTTTGTTGGGTTTTTCACAAGGATTTAAAACATTTGGGTTTCACTGGGTTTTAATGCCAATCTTGCCAACACCGCATTGGAGGCAATCCTAGCCACTACTCAGCCCACCCCAGGATGGAATTCCAGTCGTTGGTCATAAAACTTCCCTCCCCTTGTTCTTGTTATATTGATATCAGGAACAGAGAAGACGAACGAACGGTTTACTTTTTTTTATTTAGGAAACCGTGAAACGGTCTCTATTTTGTGAAGACCCGTTGAGTTTTATAGTTCAGGGAATGATTTAAATTACCGATTTACCCTTCGAACATGAAGTGTAGAAAATTTCGTGGGTGAAACTTTTGGGTACCCTTTTGGACCAAAAGATTGGGTTAAAACCGAAAATACGAAGACTAATAAACCGGTGGCAAGTTTTCCCATTATATATAAGATATATTTAGTATATTTTTACACCTAACATACAAAAACTATATATTATAATGTTTGGGTTTGCCTTTATCTATTTAGTGTAATATAATTAATAACCGATTTTGGTTTCGGTTTTTTATCGGTTTGGTTTGGGTCTAACGGTTTCGGGTAGGGGTGATAAATGGGATGAGCCGAGCAAACCCAGCCCTCAAACTATAAAGCCCTTAATTGTGTTGAGGGTTGGGCCATACCAGGTCAGACCATATAATATAACAGCCTAACCCGCCCCTCAGCCCTCCTTTTACGGGCCAAGTTAGAGGGCCGGGCCGGACCCAATCAGACTTTGACTTCATTTTGGTAGTAGTAAGTTTCTTTTGTCAAATTTTGATTTTCATATACGATACAGTACTAGTTCATATATTTCTACAATCATTCTGATAATCTGATTAACATAAAATAGTCATAGTGTCATACTACAAGTTAAGTAACTTGATGATCTCATAAAATTAAATACAAAAGGCATACAATCTGGGATCCTCACAATTCACAATATAACTATATATTGAACTATTGAAGTAAAATAGTCAAGAGCATTTGTTTTTTCATATCTTTTGGAAATGAGAACGGTATTGCAAAGAACTTCCTTTGACAAGTCAGCCAATGACATCCATTTTCCCAGTGATCAAAGCTCCCCAATCATATGCATAACCTGTGAAACACAAATACAATTCCTTGCCTTAACAATTACAACATATTTATAAAAGGCTTTCCATTCTTACCATGCATGTGTAGGGAAAAAAAAGCTATTAAAAAATGAAGTACTTGCCTTACCAATCAACAACATGTACATACTCGACCAGGACACAAGATGAGAGGATGTTGATGTGTCCATGAACTGAAATTCAAACACCACACCCTATTACACTTTAAGCAACAAAAATTCATACTAGTTAAGCATGCAGTCTTTGTCATGGAAAAAAAAATGATAACAAAGACTATCAGTACAAACCGGAGCGACATGTAACAAAGGCAAGACTGTCCAAAAGTGATTAGCAAAAATATTCAAAAGATGATCTGTTACACATCACCACGAGTGAATAAATAATAGCACTAGCATCACAATGTCAATAAACATATATAACATGTATACTAAGCAAATTTCGACATACGCTTACCAATTAGATCGCATTTAATCAGCAAGATGTCGATCTCAAAATATAGCAAGGAAGCCAGATCTTCTAAGTTAGCAATATATATCAAGTCACGTCCCTTACGCTAATATATACCTAATAATATATACCAAAAGTCAGTATCAAGATGCTAGGTTCTCCCCCAAAAAAAAGTACCAAGACTATAGTTCCATTTCTCCCATAATTTCCTCTAGCTCCGTCAGATCTTCATCTTGAAGCCCTTCCTCAGCTTGGAACCAGTCTTTCAAGCACATTAAAGCCTCCACAGTCTCTGGAAGCAAACAACTTCGGCATTTGCTAACTACTCTTTCACTTCCGCTGAAGGCAGATTCAGAAGGAACTGTGGAAACCGGTATAGTCAGCAAATCACATGCCATTGCAAAGAGAACAGGATATGTACTTGCTTGGGTCCTCCACTAGTCCAGAACATCAAATGTCTCATTGGAAGTAATGATTGTTGGCTGATCCAGGTAACGTTGGAACTCAAATTTGCATTTCTTAATTGTTGCTTCTGTACGCTTTGATAGCATTGCAAGCACCATGTCCTCTTCTTAAGGAGCATTTGAACTTGTCCCATTCATACCAGTAACACCACTACTCATCTTTTGCAAGTACAACTCAAAAAGTTCATTTAATTTGGTTTTATAGGGTAACAACCATGGGTTCTCATTGGAAACAGATGGAGATTGAGATTCAGGTTGGGATTGAGAGTCATAATCATAACTGAAGTCCAAACACAACTCTAAGACAGTGAACTTGAAACGAGGATCCATGCAAGAAGCTAATCCAAGAATCATTGGAACATCTTTCCAATATTTATTATACTTTCATTTGATGCTATCATACAAAGGCTTAAAACTAGGCACATTTTCAACCCTTTTCAAGATCAATACAATCTTGCTTAACTGAAAACAAAGTGTACTAGATGTGACAGAGTTAGAACAAGAAAATGACTTTGTAGACACATAAAATATTTCAAAGAAATCTTTAATAACAATAACATTCTGCCAATCAACAAGATCAAGCTTATATGCAAAATCATAATCATAAAAGAATAGATCAAACACTTTTTGGTATGGAATAGCAGCTTCTAACATGAGATAAGTCAAATTCCACCTAGTCTGAATATCCATTGGTAACCTCTTCTCTTTCATGTTCAAACTTTGATAAGTCTCAAAAAACTTTTGAAGCTTTGACGGAGAATATTTGACGTGTCTAACACTTTCTCTTATATTCTCAAGTGAGCTTTCAACATGTTTCAACCCATCTTTTACCAACAGATTAGTTATATGAGCATTGCAACGAAGATGGAATAGTTCCCTGCTCAACATATCATGGCCAAAGAGTTGATCTTTCAAACGTGACGCACATACATCATTATTGGATGCGTTATCCAATGTTAATGTCTCTATCGTGTCACTAATGTTCCAGCCTAATAGGTTTGCATAGATAGCATCACTAATTGTTTTACCCATGTGAGGACATGGAAGCATAGGAAAGCTAATCACTCTTTTATGCAATTTCCAATCAATGCAAATGAAATGGGCAGTAATGCACATGTATCCCAATTTCTTATTTGAAGTCCACAAATCAGACGTAAGGCATATCTTACTGGGAACACTTCTAAGAAGGTCTTTCAAAACAGCTTTTTCTTCTTCCAAAATCAGAAATATGTCGGCTCTTAATGTGAGACGACCAGGAGGTTTGAATTGAGGTCCAAAAGACTTTTGGATAGGGCTGGGAATGGTATGGGATCAACCCGAATCCGACCCATATCCGAATTCATTTTTATCCAAATAGACCATATCCGAAAACCCAAACTATTTTAACAAGATTCATATTTTGATGCCTAAAAATAAGTTATATCTTACATTTATATATGAAAATCATTAAAATAGTGTATTTTTTTGTGTGTTTTTAGTGGATATGGATGTCCGAAATCCGACCCGAATCCGGATGGATCCGGATATGGTAAAGAGTTTTAAGTGAGAATCCGACCCGAACCCGCTCCATTTCCTACCCTACTTTTGGATCCACCTACGAAAAGCCGGTTTTTCTACTTTGTTAAATGGTAATTCTTCGCGAATAAAGTACCTAACCATTTCTCGACGAGCTCTTGCTTGGTTAAAAGTAAAACTGTAAATCCCACCAGTTGGAGTTCTACCTATGATAGTTTGCCCTACATCAGATGTGGTTCTCTTCAAACAACTTGTTGCGTGCCTACTAAGGTGACTGGTCCCACTTCTAACCCCAAAAACAAGCTTTTCACTACAAATTTTACAAACAACCTTCATAACATCCTTCCCATTAGGTTGTTTCATAATTGTTCCATCATCATTTTTTTTGGTAACTTTGTCAAATTGTTTCCATACATGAGATGTTTTCCTTGGAATTCTAGGGGTTACAACCAGTGGATTGCCTACAACCATATCCACATCACTATCTGGATCAGAACCCATCAAAGGTATACCTTCCATCACAGTTAATAACGGTAGACAAAGACAGAATACGCAAACCTTAACGTAGCAGCAAAAAATATCAGAAACAGAGGAATGGTTGAAAACTTGAAATGTTACTTCAAAGTCTTAAACCCTATCCATAGAAGTGAAAGAACATTTAGTATTTAATACCAATATCATATCTATCATAAGTAAAATATAAAATAAAACAAACAACAACAACAACAAAATAATAAACTAATAAAATATAGTTAAAACTTGAAAGAAACCACATAATATTATAGCAAATTCCAAAATATGGTGGAAATCTAATTCTCACCTTTGAGAAAGAGTGTGGGATGGTGGAAGTCAGATTCTTATCCATGGCAGCACTCATTTAGGGATTTAGGGCGACACTCATTTAGGGATTTAGGGTTCACTTTTCTTTTTATATTTGACTGAGGGCCAAATTACAAAATACCCCATATGAGTGAAGGCCAAATGAGGGCCGGGCCCATGCTCCAGAACCTAGACCCTAGCCCGCCCCTAACAAGCATGAGGGCCGGGCCAGCCCGCCGCTGGCCCGGCCCTCATGCTTGTTAGGGCCAACTTTTGAGGATTTTGACACGTATTTTTTAGGGCCGGGTTGAGGGCCTGAGGGCCAAATTATCACCCCTAGTTTCGGGTAATCAAACGGGTGCCACACACACCTAAAAAGTAAAAACAGAATTAAAAATGGTGTGATTCCATCAGGCACTCATCAAATTGGATTGGGCAACCCCTCAAAAAAAAGAAATTTTACAAGTTTGCCATATTATAAGTTTTCCATCAAAGCCCAGGCCCAGCAACCAATTCAACCGGTCTCGCCAAAACGAAACCTCCGGGCCATTTTTGTATACACTCAAACGACTTGGCCATATCGTTTTCGTATACACTCAAACGATATGGCCACGTCATTTTGGTATACACTCAAACGATATGGCCAAGTCGTTTGAGTGTATACTCAAACGATATGGACACGTCATTTTTGTATACACTCAAACGACTTGTCCATATCGTTTGAGTGTTAGTTTGAGTAACACTCAAACGGTATGGCCAAGTTGTTTGCATATACACTTCAAACGATATGGCCATGTCATTTTGGTATACACTCAAACGATATGGCCAAGTCGTTTGAGTATACACTAAAATGATAAGGACACGTCGCTTTTGTATACACTTAAACGACTTGTCCATATCATTTAAGTATACACTCAAACGATATGGTCACATCGTTTGAGTGTTAGTTTGAGTAACACTCAAACGATATGGCCAAGTCGTTTTGGTATACACTCAAACGATATGACCAAGTTGTTTGAGTATACACTTAAACGATATGGACACGCCGTTTTTGTATACACTCAAACGATATGGTATACTAATTCAAACGATATGGTATACTAACTCAAACGACTTGATCATAACTAATTCAATTTTGCACATAATTGTTTAAATAAATTATTATACACTTATGATCGATTAATTATTTGTATTATAAGAAAAGTGTTGGTGTTTATGTATAAGAAAAGTGTAATTGGTGTTTATGTCCAAATGACTTCACCATATCGCCCCATAGAAGCCCTAAACAGCCCAGCCATACCGCTTGCATGTGATACCAAATGATTAGCCAAATCTAAAATGCACACACAAACGATATGGCCAAGTCGTTTGAGTGTATACTCAAACGATATGGACACGTCGTTTGAGTATACACTCAAACGACATGGACACGTCTACACTCAAACGACTTAACCACATCGTTTGTGTGTGCATTTTAGATTTGGCTAATCATTTGGTATCACATGCAAACGGTATGGCTGGGTCGTTTAGGGCTTCTATGGGGCGATATGGTGAAGTCGTGTGGACATAAACACCAATTACACTTTTCTTATACATAAACACCAACATTTTTCTTATAATACAAATAATTAATCGATCATAAGTGTATAATAATTTATTTAAACAATTATGTACAAAATTGAATTAGTAATGATCAATTATCAACACATCCCAATTGAATTAGGAAAATTGAAACCGATTTAAAAAATTGGGTTAGGAACAATACAATTAGTTACACCAACACAATTACATGCATTATGCACTCTTTATCTGTTATGACATAGTATCTATATAACCAAGTTAAAACATGTAATCAAACATGCTAAAATCTAAAATATTAATTTGTTTTATATCTAAACTTGTTATTATTATTATTCTTTTTTCAATTGTGAATCATAAACTAGTTTGGGGTTTGGGGTTCAGGGTTCAGGGTTTAGGGTTTAGAAATTTCGTACCAACATATTTCACTTAATTATTCAAAATAATAATTTGTTTTATATCTAAACTTATTATTCTCTATTTTCTTTTTCAAATTTTGAATCATAAACTAGTTTGGGGGTTTGGGGTTTGGGGTTTAGGGTTTAGGGTTTACAAATTTCGTACTGACATAAAAAAAATTTAATTTCAAACATATTTCACTCAATTATCCAAATCTAAAATAATAATTTGTTTTATATCTGAACTTATTATTTTCCATTTTTTTTTATTCAATTGTGAATAATAAACTAGTTTGGGGTTTAGGGTTTAGAGTTTAGGATTTACAAACATATTTCATTCAATTATTCGAAATATATCAAATTTTCAAATATATATAAAATACTCCTTACTCCTCCTTGCTCCTTTTTTCATCAAAATCCTTACTCCTTACATAGAATACTCAAGTTTATCTACATACTCAAGTTTCTCTACATACTAGAATACTCAGGTTTCTCTAAATGGAACATGAAGATGAAGAAGAAGCATTTGAGGTAATGTTTGAGGTGCAACAACAAATTAGAGAAGGAGAAAATATAAAATATGTTGAAAGTGAAGAAGTGGAACAAAATGTTGAAGGTGAAGGTGAAGAATTTGAAGAATTTGAAGATGCAACTAGTCGAGCAAATGAGATGCCGAGAAATCGTCGACGACAAAGTGCAAACCTAAATAATGAGCTGACACTTGATTAGAATGAATACAAAACACTTGATTGATTGATTGAATGAATGAATGCAAAACACTTGAATGAATGCAAAACCCGAGCCCAAACGACATATGTCGTTTGGGGACACTATGGAATGACATGGCTGGGTCGTTTGGGAACACTATAGAACGACATGGTTGGGTCGTTTGGGGACACTATAGAACTACATGGCTGAGTCGTTTGGACCCTCTATGAAACTACATGGCTGGGTCGTTTGGACTAAATTTAGTTAGAAGTTCATTTTTTTTTATGACTTTGAAACTAAATGCAAATTTTTTGAGACTCTTGTTTTATTCTTCTATATGTAGGATTCTTTGCCACTATCCGGGAACCGATCCTCTGCAAACTCGAATGATGTGGATTGTCAACCGATTTTAAGTGATACAACAGAAATTTTTACTACGAAAGAGTATGATTGAGTAGGCATTGATTTCATTTTTTTTTTTAATTTTCTAAATGTAATTTTATTAGTGTATTAATAATAGTTGTTGTTTTTTATGTGTTTAGGTCTTTCATACACGTAGCGAGGCAATCGGTTGGGCAACCGCTAGAGAAAAACAAGTTAATGTTGTTGTGATCATTGAAAAGTCAGAGTGTGCCAAGGGAAACCGAGTAGCAAGATTGAATTTGGCTTGCTAGTGCTCGGGTGTGTATTGGTCACACAAGAAAGAAGGCGAAGGGAGGGCTAATAAGAGAAGGTCGGGAACCAAGAAATCGAGATGTCTATTTAAGTTAAAATGTGTTTTCCAACGCGGCATTGTCGATAGTTAGAAAATAGAAGTTAGAAATGGTATTCACAACCATGTATTGGCGAAGACCCTTGAAGGACATGTATTTACTACTCATCTGACCGTTCCAGAGTTCGAATACTTGTCAGAGATGAGTAAGTGTGGAATAAAGCCTAAACAAATTTTAGATTCCATCAAGAATAGGTATCATGAAAAACATATCTAGTATATCCTAAGTCTACACTGCAAGGCAGAAAGTGAGGAAATTGGATATGAACGATCTCGCACAATTGCAGAGATTGCGTGAGTTGTTAGCAAAAGGACATTATTTTGAGGAGTTGTGACAGGATTAGAATACCGATGAGATAATGGGGTTGTTATGGGCCCATCCAGAAGGTGTTAAGTTGGCTCAGACTTTTCCAATAGTTTTCATGTTAGACGCTACTGACACTACCTCTTTTTGTGTGTGAGATGGTATATGGATGATGTAGATAGATGATGATCGCTGAACAAAATAGAAGCGTATCAAAATCTAATTATCCCTCAATAAGTAAAGGATGAGTAGGGTATCGTTCCACTTTTAAGTGTATGTTTATATGAAGGACAAGACTGGAAAGGGGGTTGAGGGATTAAAAACTATGATTATAGATATTGTAGATTCTAATGCTAAAGTAAACCATGGCCCAAAATATCGCCGAGATATCTGATATCTCGCCGATATATCTCGGTAAATTGGTACACCGATATCGATATTTCCGACATATATCCACCGAATATTGAACCCCTTTTTTCCGAGATATATCGGAATTTCCGATATGAAAGTTTATATCGCCGATATAATCGATATTTCTGAGATAATCGATATATATCAGTTGACTTTTTGACCAATTGTTAATAACTTAATATTGAAATTTCCGAAATATCTGATATATCCGAAATATATCGGTGAGATATCCGAGATTTTAGAAACTTTGGACTGGTCACCAAAAAAACCAAGATATCCGATATATCTCGGTTTTTGGGTACACTGATATATTAACCGATATCGAAATTTTGGGCCTTGAAGTAAACTAAACTAAACTAAACTAAACTATTGAGAATTTATAAGAGAGGGAATTCAAGAGATTAGAATCCACCAATACTTTTGATTCAATGACCTTTTGCTTCATGGTTGTTCTCACAAGTAGACTACAATTAGGCAATCGAGCGAGTGTCGATGCCCTCTTGGATGAAACATCGTTAACAATTAACTCTACTTAAGGTTGTTCCTATGTTCATGTTACTAGTATCTTCTTTCCTTTTATGTGAGCTTGGGCAGCTATTCAATGAATCACCATCTAAAGCAAACACAAGGAATACTTCCCTTACTCTAGAACACTACATAACTAGAAGAAAAGTAGAGAATAATAGTATAATATTTAATTACAATAAATAAAACCCTATTCTAGCATTATATTCAATTGCAATAAATAAAAGCATGTCACTAGCAAATATTCAATTACAATAAATAAAACCCTAAACTAGCATGATATTCGATTGCAATAAATAAAAACCTTAATCTATACTTCCATCCCCTGGTCTGGGCAATGGAACTAATAACTAAAAACATAAAGAACTAACCTAATTGAAGAACACCATAAACCAAAAGAATCAACGAACCCTAAGCACCGGCTTCATCTTCTCCCTTGAAGGAGAAGATTAGCCTTCCATAAAGAAGGAAGAACATGAAGAACGAGAAGAAGAAGAGTCAAAGAACATAAAACTAGAAAGACTAATTTATTAAGACTCAGCTAGTTAAAATCGGTCTTTTATTATTAATCTCTCTCTGCCTCAAGTTTTGGAGACAAGAGTATAAGTGAATTGGCAAATTACATGAGGCACTTAGGTCCTCTATTTATAGAGGTTACAATGAGCTCTAGAAGCATTCTAAACCGCCATTTGTTTCCTAATACAAATAGACTTCTTTTAGAGTCCAACTTCGTCTCCAAAACTGAGAAGGAATTTGCTACAGTGTCATTTCATACGTCTGGACTCATGATCCATGCATCTCAAACTCGAGCAATGCGTCTGGACTCACGATCCATGCGTCCCAGACATGAGCATTGAGTCTGGACTCACGATCTATGAGTCTCAGACGCGGAAGTCTATTTTGTCTCTTCTACTCTATCCTTCTATCCTCTTTTGCGGGCTTTGGTCCAAGCAACGAATCCTTTGGCCTTGGGTTTCCAAATAGGCTTTAAAATAGGTCCAAGTCACATCTTTAATAGCTTCAATTCCTTGGTCTTCTCCATGATTATCCACAAGCTTCCCATGTGATCTTTAATGCTCCGAATTGCTCCGTTTTACTCCCATGTGATCTTTCACCTGTAGAATCATAAAACATAACTTACAAACACTATTAGTCCACTAAGATGGCTAAACAAGAGGCATAATCGAGGGTTAAATTGCACTTTTTGAGCACTTATCAGCTACCTACAAAACTAACAGGTATGGTGGCCTTTTGTACAGTTTGTTGGGGTGAGTTCAATATAGAAATCTTTCACCGTGTATCAGGTGCTACTTTAGTCTGAAACAACAATCGACTATGAGTGGGCCCTGTGTCATTTTAATGGCTTGCTTGGTGACATAAGCCCATCCGTGATCGTGTCTGACAGGAACTTGGCCCTGATGAGTGCCGCTGACAAAGTTTTCCCTAATGCACACAAGCATCTATGTAGATGGCATATCGCTACGTGCGTCCTTTCAAAATGTTATGATATTTTTCCAACTACAGAACTTGTAGAGAAGGCCCAGTTCTCATGGAACACTGTAGTCAAATCGAAGACAGAGGTTATTTTCCAGCGTAGATGGGATGCTTTGGAAAAATATTACAGGGTTGAGTACTCCAATTTTGTTAGTTATTTGCGAGAGACTTGGTTTCCTCATAGGTATCGATTCCTATGTTGTTGGACTGACCAACACATTCACTTTGGGAGTACAATAACCAATAGAGTTGAAAGGTCTCATACTCAGGTGAAGCGTGTACTAGGAAATGCAAACTGTCATGATTTTTTGAGTATGTTTAGCTTAATCCACCTGATTCTAGAGATCCAGATGTCCGAGATTAGATCTACCTTCGAGAGAAATATGATTGTAACTCAGCACCACCACCGGATTCCTTTGTTTCGTGAACTCAGAGGCCTTGTCTCACTCAAGTGTTTGGCCTTACTATTTGAAGAAATAGATACCCGCATAAAGCGTGTTAAAGATGGAGAGATCAGGTGTTGGTGTTATTTGCGCGCGAGCCATGGACTGTCATGTGCTCATGAATTAATTGAGTTTGAAGCAAGGCCAAAAGTTTCGGGATTTGAAGATATTTTAGACCCTCCCAAAACCGATATATATATCGGAAAAATCAAAAAATCGGATCGATATATAGTTTTTGCCCATTTTGGTGATAATATTCAAAAAAATCGAAAAATTAGGATATATCAGAAATATCGTCGATATATAACAATATATATCGAGATATATCGATCATATAATGATATATATTGGGATATATCAGTCAACAGTCAACAAAATCGGTCAAAAGTCAAACTGTCCAACCAAGTCAAACGATATATATCGAATATGTCAGAATATATCGCCGATATATATCTTTATATCGGTTTTACCGATATATATCGGTTTAAAAAAATATTAAATTTTCAGAGCCGATATATCGGATTTTTCGAAGTCGGATTGCTGAAAATACGATATATATCGGCGATTTTTTGATAAATCGACCGATATTTTTGGCCTTGGTTTGAAAAGCAAGAGCAGTCCATCCCTTTAACTGCTATCGACCCCTTTTAGAAAACATTGTCTGCTTCTCCTAATGTGTCAATGGGTGTTGGTCCCAATGTTACACCTTCGATGAACTTGTTCATGAATAGGTTTGCAATGGTTTCTGAAGAAGAGCAAAGGGTTATGATTAGGAAGCTTATGGAGATTGTCATACCATAAAGTACATGGCTAGTACCGTCTCGTGAGAAAGCAAAAACCAAAGGTCAACAAAAAGGTAGCTACAGTAGAAAGCTTCCAACTGGAGATGAGAACTCTTCAAAGCGATATCCATCTCATTTTGAACATTCTCAACGTGACCATGAGGAGTGGGTCTCGTCACAACCAAATACTACGCCCACCCAAAATACCCACACCACACCAAGAAAGAAGCCTTCTCCAAAAATACCAACCCAAAACACCCACACCACACCAACAAATAAGCCTTCTCCAAAAACACCAAAAACAACCACACTAAGAAATAAGCCTTCTCCAAAAATAGCCACACCACGAAATGTGAGAGATAAGTTAGACTTTGGAAATACGAGGGGTCCTAAAGATTATAGGTTGGATATTCCTGAAGAAATGCATAAATACATTGTTAGAGTCCATGACCCTGTTGGCGATGGCAACAGCGGTTATAGAGCTTTCTGTATTGTATTAGGCAGAAGTCAAGAAAAATGGTCGCAGATGAGAAGGGACTTGTACGAAGAGCTTACTGACAACCTCCCCCTTTATTGTACTTTGTACAATCAAAGTGAGGTTTTTTATGCAATGAAGGAAATCCTACATGAAGAAAGTTACGCACCCTTAAATAAGTGGATGAGCATGCCCTTTGCTGGATACCTATTTGCTTCAAGATTTAATGTTGTCCTCCTGCGTTTAGGAGCTCGTCAGTGCTTCCTTATTATACCGCTGAGAACCCAAGCAAATCTTGAGAGAGTGAAAAAAGTGTTGGGTAGCGCACATGTTGGTGGAAATCATTTTATCAATGTTGAACTTGTTGAAGATTGTCCGGTTCCTCCAGTAATGCGCTAATGGCTTAGAGCTCAATATGATATTGCTGAAAGTTAGAATTTGGCCTTGACAGCAAGGCAATTGCAATTTATGGTATTGAATATTCCCAATCTAATATGGGAAAACGAGCCCGTTGAAGACCCAACAGTACATGTTATCGACTAAGTTGTTTGTATATTGTCGATATGATATTTTGATGTAATTTGGAACAAGTGTAATTTGATTTTATTTTAATGTTAGGGCTTTTATTTGATTTGATTTGAAAATCGAGTGATCGACTAAGTTGTTTGTATGTTGTCGATATGATATTTTGATGTAATTTGGAACAAGTGTAATTTGATTTTATTTTAATGTTAGGGCTTTTATTTGATTTGATTTGGAAATCGAGTGATTAACTAAGTTGTTTGTATGTTGTCGATATGATATTTTGATGTAATTTGGAACAAATGTAATTTGATTTTATTTTAATGTTAGGGCTTTTATTTGATTTGATTTGGAAATCGAGTGATCAACTAAGTTGTTTGTATGTTGTCGATATGATATTTTGATGCAATTTGGAACAAGTGTGATTTTATTTTATTTTAATGTTAGGGCTTTTATTTGATTTGATTTGGAAATTGAGTGATCGACTAAGTTGATACGGACGGCAATTGAGTGATTTGGAAATAATGTTCGTATGTTGTCAATAATGACCGGAACGACATGATCAAGTTCGTTTAACATTTATACCAAATGATGTGGCTGGGTCGTTTAAGCTTTAAGTCAAACGGATTGATGAGGTCGTTTGGCCTTTATACCAAACGATGTGGTTGGGTCGTTTGGACAAAAAAAAATTAAAAGTTCATTTCGTTTTTACAACACTTTCATATTCATACAAACTAACATCAAATTCCACTTAATATCAAATAACAACAAATTCCGCTTAACAACAAACACAAACATTCATCATTCATTCAAAATCAAATAACAACAAATTCCAAACATCCATCATTCATTCAAAATCAAATAATCCATCCATTCGTTCCAAAGTTACAAATTACAAAGTTACAAACCCTAAACTGAAACAAATCATGAACTATAACGCCCACCACTGTACTTGCACCTAGTCAAGTTCTACACCCGTTCGAAGGAGGACCTTGCTTCATCTGGAATATTATTCACAGCCAATTGCAGGCCTCTCTCTAGCAAACGACTAGTTTCATCGATGACGTCGTTCTGTCGAAAAAAGGGAAATCAAGATAAGTTACCAATCAAATGCAAAAAATCACAGTTAGAGAAACTCAATTAAAAATCACAATACTTACAATCGGTGAACAGTTATGCAGTGTCTCCAGAGAGGGATGAATAGGAAGATGCTCAGGGTTCACCAAAACTACATGAGAATTCCTCGCATACCAAGTCATGTAGTTTTGATGACACTCCCATGGATAAGACGAGATAGGTCCTCGATTGCAGGGTTGGATCACGTGATTCTGCCATGACTCCCAGTAAAGTGGCCCAATATTGGTCCAGTTCACCTCATACCGGCGTCCTACCACAGTTCTTGTTCTCCAGTTTGGTGTTGGAGGATCTACAAGTACAAGTTGCACGTGACCCAACTAACGCACCACCCTTGCGACAGCGTAAAGCTCGACAATGTTGAAAAAACATAGCAATCCCTCAAAAAATGCAATGTCATCGATCGGGTTTGTATCTTTGACATTTTTGTAGGAATGCCAATCAACCTGAAACAAAATCAAATGTGTCATTAACAACTCCAATGATCAATTACTAAAAAAAAAATATAAACAAACTTAAATACTTAAACTCAAATACTTACATTGAAATAATTCAAATTATCAAGTATCGCTCGATAATACTGCAATGCATGCATTGTATCGTAATAGTGTGCACTACCAAAAATTTGATTTTCCCCAGCAGTCGAGCCAGAGCATCCTCGATACTCATCAATCGTCGTTACCTAGCAACGGTTTAAGATTGCAAGTACTAGTAAATGACCGTCACAATTTTTTCGAGTTCGTCATATTTTATAATTGCAACTCTTTGACACTCATTTTTTGTTGGGAATTGTGTCGCATCATAGATGTCGGTAAGAAAAACCGTCGCATTGTTATTCTCGATAGTTTTTTGAAATTTGCTCGATGTAATTTAGCCGTTGGAAGTAGTAATTGTTCCAAATTGTTGCAGAAACTATCACAAAATCTTCTATTATCATTGTTGACTTCTCTTAATTTCTTTTAACTGAAATTAAAACCTTTTTCATTAATATTAATATTTTTTATTGTTTTTCGAATAGAAGAAGCATAATTATAATAATTTTGAATATGGAACGAGGTTTAAGATGACATTTTTTTTTAGACTACATACAAATACAACTTAATTTAGACTCTTATACTACATACAAATACAACTTAATTTAGACTACATACAAATACAACTTAATTCAACCAAGTTTTTGTTCAAATTCCAATAGAACACCAATATTAATTTGTTCCATTCAAGAAACATGCATTATTCACTTATATACTTATCGAATTAAACTTTAAAAATTGGTGATAATCATCTAGCTAGTTACAAACTTCGAGATAATTAAAATCAAGAAGTGATGATATTATTATTATTATTATTAATTAATTATATGCAGTTAGGTACAGTTTCAAAGTTTAATATTGGAATCAAATTAACCAATGAGACGAAGCAATGTGAAGAGTTCAAACATCAACTATACAAAGTTTAAACTATGCAATATATATTAACTAACCTATAAGTTGTTAAAAGGCATGAGCATCACATCCCTCTTTAGTTCTAAAGTGTCGATTTGTAATTAATTAAGGATGTTGCTCCAAGTGATGTCCAAGTTTAAAATCCTATTTTTTTAGCGTCTCTCAATCCACTGGCCGGGAACTATAAGGTGTAGATAGTTATTTTTAAATCTATATAAGTATTTTTTTAAGTTTTTTCTACATGTACCTTTGTTCAAAGAATTTCTGGGGAACTGAAAATCGAAATAAAAACAAAAAATAATAGTGGATGTGTATAAACCCAATGTATTTTTAAAAATTCAACATAAATTAAGAAAGTCCACCTTATTTACTATACCAAAATACAAAAGAATAAAAATGGGATTCTTTTCTTATATTAATACGAGAAATTTTCTTCAACTAAAATGATAATTATATCATACTTCTAAATTAAGTCAACTATTAACAATTTCAAATGGATCACTCCCTCTATTGAAAATGGGTAACAAGTTTTCAAAGGTATAATTGGTTTTAAAATTAAACCAATTTGTTTTGAATTTTTCATTTGTTTTATTCATGATTTTTTAGCAAATCTTCAAAAGAGCTGTTGTGGTATGGCGGTATGGCAGTATGTAAAAATATAATCTTAATTTGGTATTAACTATGCTAAATATTTAGTTTTTTTTTATGGGAATAATTAAAATAAGTTTATGACAATTAATTGAAATTTATTAAGAATGAAAATTTGTTAAAAACGAAGAGGAACGTGGATTAATAGTTAATGAAATTTTCTCATAAAAGTCAATTTCAGGTTTCGCCTTTTGCCATAAGATGTGATCTTACCGTTGAGATACGAAGCAACATACATCTCGATGCGAAACGACTAATGGTTTGTGAAGCCGCACATGTGTTTTAGTGAGGGATATCGCTTTGAATCCCAACGTCTAAAGAAAAGCAACTAAAATGGGAAGTTCCCATAAAACAATCATTCATGGGAACTTCTAATCTATCTTTTCTCAGTCTCCTCCTTCCCCCTCAACACAACCTTTTTTTTTTACTCTATTTCCCCAAAGTTAGATTGTGCATATCTACCATCACTACCAGTTCAAGGTTTTATGTGACCATCTATCAGTATTAACCAGGGTTTTCTCTTTGATCAAGTAAGCACTTTTCTTCAATATTAAATCTTATTTTTAGTTGTCTAATTGTTTATAATTGCATAGATATATGCGTTTACCTATCTAAATTATGTTTGTTAGATATATGCCCAGGTACTTTTTCAAAATAAACAATAAGTGACTTCTTATTGTACTTTTTATAACTTTGTTCGTTGGGCTCAAGTACTTCTTTTCAAAAAATTATATAGGTTCCTCAGTCACAAATTTTTCTGCACGGTGGGAAGTTGACATGGACTTACCTGGCATTGCTATAAATCCATACAACATTCAACAGATAAATATTCCATAGATTTAGTACTTTTTTTCTTAATTAGTATATCTCTGTAATACTAAAGCATCATTTCCATCTATAGCATCTTTCAATAATGGCAGCTCAGAATCTCTAAGTTGGCCCAGTGACTGGGATATACAGGTCGATATAGCCTCATTTGAATCACTAGTGCTACCTGAGTTACATGTTAGTAGTTTATTAGTACTTCTAGATAGTGACTATAATTTAGGAGTACAGGATATGTTATGGACCTGAGTTCATCATCCTTAGTGATAGTCTATATTTGTGGGGAACTTCCATATCCATTCATCCATCTAAGACCAATCAGTAGAGCCTATTTCCTTGTCAGGATCTAGTTCAAGGCCAGAGTTTCTATAGACTTTGAGTGTTGTGCGTTGACCTATATGGAATTCTCCAAGATGTACGTCCAAGACTTTAAACTCTACCTTTCAAGGAGAGGGTCTAGAACATTTAGGATATTCTGGTTATGGAGCTAGTGTTCATAAAATTAGCTATTGATTGTAAAGTCAGGATGAATGGGGGTGGGTAAGCTGCGTTAATGCATTATCAGGTGTAGCTAATCGAGTATTAACCATTCTTGATTCCTTATCTATATAAATTGAAAGGAGTTGCCTTCTCAGGTCATTAACGAGGTTGGTAAAATGGAGCTGTTCAGTTTATCATTCTTCCCTGCTGTTCTGAAAGTGCTAGAATTCAATATACCACTCTTGGCCTCCATACAGATTCCAAAGTTTGGTCGTGACATACCTGGAGGTACTTTCCTTATGCTCATATTTCTCGATCCAAGTTTTCGCATTTTACTGCAAGTAGTTCAACATTATCTCTCGCAAACATTACTATAATCTTTTCATGCATACCTTTTTGGCCCAATCGAATCCTTGATAAAACTTTTCCACCCTTGGTTTTATTTTCCTGATTTATGTAACATGATGATGCATGTCTGATTAAAGTGTTATAATGTTTTTGACCTTTTTTTTTTTTTTTGATTGGCAAGCCTGTTTTAAATGAGATCAGTAACTTTTTGATGTTGGTGGGGTTCGAGCCTCAGACCTCTGGTACCATCACCCAAAAATTTTACCAATTTTGCTAGTCGGCACCTGGAATGTTTTTTACTTTCACCTGTTGCAAGTTAAGCAATCATCTAGGAGCAACAATATCCACTCAAAGCCCGAGTAACAGGGGATGTCATTAGAAAGCAAATATATGATTAGCTGTTAGAGTGGCTACATAAATACTAGAGATCTCCTTAAAGGATTCATATTCTCTCGTGAAGTGTTATGTTGTCATTGAGGTGATAATTTGTCGATCTGAATTAATTTGTGTTTTTATGACAAATGACTCAACATTTTTCTTTATTCTGCTTCTTATAAGAGGAAGAATATAAAAGCTAGATTCACTTCGGACACTAGACTACCAGAGGATGGAAAAATTTCAGAGATGTATTACCCTCTATGACTATATTTTATATTTTTATTAATCTTGTTTTTTAAAATTTATCGAGCATCGGGGATCTGAATGTTTATTAGTTTTCTTTGATCTGTCGATTGAACATTTGATTGTTCATATACCAAAAATCTTCTAAAGTAAAGTCACGAATATATTCTTTTTAATCATATATGACATGTTATAGTTTTGAAGGCCATGTTCTCTGTATGCAGGAAGCAATTCCACGAGGTTCACAATATCTATCTTTTTTTTTTTTTTGTACAGGATTTCAATGGCAAGGTAAAAGGTTTACAGGTGGATGTTGTAGACACTATTGGTGCTAGAGATACTTTTGTAGCTGGAATATATTGCTGATTGCTGCTGATTTTTATGGCTACAACAAAGCAGTCCGGTTAACAAAAGTGGGAGCTAGTATGTCAAAGACACGGCTCTTCCACTCGCTTTGTATTCAAAATGGCAAAACTAATTGGTGCAGAGCATGATCACTCCGTTGTAGGGGTATATTGTGAGAATCATATTGAACTAGATCCCATTCAATTGAGTGTTAAGCTTTTCATATATATATATATATATATATATATATATATATATATATATATATATATATATATATATATATATATATATTATGTGTGAAGTAGATCTTATTCAATTGAATGTTATGCTTTTCATCATCATCTATCCTTATGTGTGCTTTCAAGTGTTTACATATATGTCAAACTATAAAACTAGGTCCCTCACATCCTCTTGGTGTTGTTTTCGAAGATTCAGGTTTTTGTTTGATGTCATTGATTCTATGACAGAGAACACTGAATCTTTTATTGGGTCATATATTTCATTGCATTTGTTATTGATTAGGAGCAAGAGCATTCTGAAGATAAGCAGGCATACAATTACCGGTGCCATTGCTCTTCCCTAAACGTGTGTTTCTCATACGCCTTACAATGAGATGTACGTAGTTTCGCTTGACGCATTTAGCTTTTCATAACTATTTTTTACATTATAGGTAAAATGAGCAGATCACTTACTCAACCCCAATTAGAGAAACCTTAAGGTTGAGATTTTACTATCTTCTTTATTTATTTTGTTTTACTTAAGATGCTGTAATGTGCAGTGCCTTTGTTTCCTTTCTTAAATACCAACTTGGATCAAAGAATGGCTTTTGCATATGATGTTTGCTTCGGGGAAATCACTTGTAGTTCGCATGAATCACTTGTAGTTTGCTTCAGGGAAATGCTAATCGATTTTGTCCCAACTATTAGTGGGATTTCATTGGCTGAATCCCTCACATTTAAAAAGGGTCTAGGAGGTATACCTTCTATTTTTAAGTTTATACATTCTATTTTTCAGTGTACCACTTAGTATCCCTTTAAGGCTGAGGAGGTGTGACTAGAACCTGTAAGATATCTTTGTGTAAAATGAGTTTAGTTAAGTCCCGTCTCATTGAAACCAGTGATTTCCACTTGTGACATGACATGCCCTTGGCTATGGTATATTTCAAAGTACCCACTGACTACTGTTCCTCTACTGATAATGTGCGTCAATTACATTTTTTTTTCCATCTTATATAACTTGGAACTATATAACAATTATACATTCCTAATCAAGTGCCGGAAATCCTCCATTGCATCAGCGTGAGAGTTCGGGAAAGTTCCCACCTTGTTAGCATCCTTTGCTGGTAAAATCCTCCTCTGCCTAACAGAGTGAGTTCGCACAAGGTAGCTAACTTCCTTGTCCTCCTGAACGGTAAAATCCCTCACTCTTGAGAGTGAGTGTTCGTGAAGGAGTAACAATGGACTTGTATGAGCTCGAAAAACATAGTAGGCCTTTGCAAGTGGCTGTTGGAAATGCCCAGATAGTGCCACAAGTTTCTTTTACGAGAAATAAATCCGGTGGTTCCTTCGCGGGAACCTACCAGGCTCTCATATGCTCAGGCAGCTTCATAACACGTGAGACAACAACTGAAGATGCCGGAACTCCCCACTCCAGAGAGAATGGGTGAGTACCCAGCCATTACTATATCTGAATCTATCTATGAGAAAGGGCTCTTGTATTGCAAGCATTGCTTGGTAGGAAGGATTGACCTGCAAAAGGTGTCTCTGGATCGGGTGCGCATACTTGCCAAGCAACTCTGGCAGACGACCAGTGAATGTCTTATTACCCCGATAGGGAAGGGCTATCTGTTCCTGCGATTTGCGACATCTGAGGACTTGAACAGGGTCTGGGCGAAAGGAGCATGGGAGTTTGATAAAATTCCTATGAGAATCAGTCAGTGGTCGCCAAACTTCAATCTGGATAGCCAACGCCATTCATACGCGCTGGTATGGATTAGATTGCCCGGGCTGGGGCAAGAGTATTGGGAACCAAAATCTCTTCAGTCTATTGCTCGAGGAGTGGGCTACCCTATGGAGATCGATGAGAAGACTTTGAACAGGGAATATGGATATTACGCAAAGAGTTTGGTGGATGTAGACCTTTCGGAACCAATCCCCGATCAAATATATGTAAAGACTAAGAATGTTCAATTCTGGCAGACGGTGGAGGTAGGGAAGCTACCTAAAATGTGTAACCACTGTAAGATTGTGGGACACTTGGTTACGGAATGCCGAAAGCTCCGTAGCGATATGCAACATAACTCTGGGCAAGGTAACAAGGATAAGGACGTTATAGTGGATACCACTGCCCCCTCTGAAGCTATGGGTGCGAAAACTGCTCGAAGGCGGGGGAGGAAAAAACAAGCTGGCAAGACCAGTTTGCAAGGAGCGAATATCTGGCAGAAGAAGAACATAGAACAAGAAAAAACTGTGTCGGTTCAGAACAGGTTTGAAGGGTTGGAGGTGGACGATACCCACATGGTGATCCCATCGCTAGAGCAGCCAACTACAACTCTCAGTGTGGAGACCGAGGGGTACACAAGCACTGACCGAGAGCAGCCAATAGAAACACATGGTACTGAGGTACCGGCAGTCATAGACCCAATGCCTGAGCTGAACTCAGGGAGCAAAAGAACCATGGGTACCAAGGAAGACAAGATGCGCAACATGTTATCTCGGCAGGAGTGGTTGCAAGTGAACTTCCTGTGGTTGTTGTGGGCTGTGATGTGGTAGAGCCTGTTGAGGCTGTTGTGGAACCGGTGATAGAGCCTGCTGAGGTTGTGGTGGAACCTAACATGCATGATGCTCAGACCTCCTTCATGGCCAGTGAAGGTACAGACCGGCACAAGAAGGAAATGAAGATAGGGAAAGGGACGGAAGAGCTTCAATCACAGGCCCGAGATGAGCCTCTCTTGGTTGGAGAAACACAGGGCAGTGACAGTGGGTGGGTCAGCTCCTTTGGTGTTGGCGGACCTAGAAAGAGCAAAGGCCAAGGCGACTACTGCTCTGGCTTCACATGACAGATCGACTCCAGGTAAAGAAGCTTATGCTTTGGCCTCTCCAAATAGGGTCAGGGTCCTTGAGGAGGTTGGTTCATTGCTACAAGGCAATTGGGCAAATCAGGTGGAGCAAGATGAGGCCCAAGCCAGTTTCAAGAAGGGATATAAGCCTAAGTGGAAGGCGCAGAACCTGCCTGCACCGAGTACCAGGGCGAAGGCCTCTACCGCCAATCATAAATGAATACACTATTCTGGAATGTGAGAGGAGTCAAGCAACAGGAACCTTGGACTCATGTTGAGGAGCTTGTCCTAACTCATAACCATGGATTTCTTTGTATAGCGGAACCTCTTATCAAGCCGCCGAACGTGCTTCCGCCAGTGTTGAGTAAACATGGCTTCAGTGCAATTTTTCTGCATAATAACACCCTGAACAGGGTTGGCAACATTTTGTTATTTTGGAGGGAGGGCATGTCCCCCACCCTTGTTAGTTTATCGGAGCAGCAGATTACAGCTCAAGTAGAGAACTATCTGATAAGTTTTGTGCATGCAAGCTGTTCCTATTGTGTTCGTCGTCAGTTATGGCAGGAACTAACCATGTTGGGTCAAAGTGGACAAGCTTGGGCAGTTATAGGGGACTTCAATATAGTGACATCTTTTGCGGAAAGGAAAGGGGGTGGCACTCCGTGTATCTCGGCAATGGATGACTTCAACTTTTTTATCCACTCAAATGCTCTCATTGATTCCACCACCTCGGGGTTTAGATATTCTTGGTGTAATAAGAGATAGGGTAGCAAACGAATGCTTCAAAAGATAGATAGAATGTTGGTTAACCAGACTTGGATGCAAGGTAGTGCTGGATGGAGGAGCAAAATTCTTAAACGTAAGTCCTCGGACCATAGCCCAATAGTGGGCTAGAACACACGCATCCCCAAGCCCCATAACATCCCTTTCCGATTCAGAAAGGCCTGGATTTCTAACAACACTCTTAGGGAGGTAGTGGCTGCAAGTTGGGAGGAGCCGCTTTTTGATGTCCCTATCAGGAAAGTAGTCAAAAAACTTAAAAGGCTCAAGCAAAAGCTGAAAAGCTGGAGTTTTGAAGTTTTTGGCAATCAAGCACAGCATCTAAAGCGCCTGGAAGAAGAGATGGATCAGATTCTACTGGACCAGGAGGTTGACCCGTCAGATTCCACCATACAACAAATGGAATTTGATAAGGCAGCTGAGATCGACGAGGTCACAAATGTAATGACTACCATGGCCAAGGAAAAGTCCAGAGTATCAGATGCTCTACATGGTGAAAGAAACTCCGCCTACTTCCATGCCACTATCAGAATGCGGCAGTTAAGAGCACAAATCATTGAGATAAAGAACAGAGAAGGTGTCTTGCTCAAGCAACAGGATCAAATAAAGGGTTTTATTGTTGAGGAATATCAGGAGAAATACAAGAAGCAGCTAGTGGAGATGGATGCATCTATGATGAATCTGATCCCGAACCTGGCTACTATGGAGGATAATGCTAGGCTATTAGCTATGCCAACCAGAGATGAGGTCAGAGAGGCGGTGTTCTCTATGGATGTAAATAGTACCTCGGGGCCCGACGGCTTCCAAGGCATTTTCTATCGCACCTTCTGGAGTATTATTGGGCAGGATGTTAGCTCGGCGGTTATATCATTCTTTAGGGATAATGTCCTTCCCAGAGGCATGAACTCTAGTTTTCTCGTCCTTGTGCCAAAAAATACAAATGCGGTAGAGGTGAACCATTTTAGACCGATATGCCTTAGTAATTTCTTGTTCAAGATTATCACCAAGATTCTTTCTTTGAGAATTAAAGCAATTGTGAGCAAGATCATTAGCGGAGAGCAGCTGGCTTTTATTCAAGGTAGATCAGGCACAGTGGGCATTGCTCTAGCATCAGAAATGGTAAATGAATTAGACAAGAAGACTAGAGGTGGGAATGTGGGCATCAAACTTGGCATCACTCAAGCTTTTGATACCATTAGTTGGGAGTTCTTGCTTGAAGTGCTTAGACGATTTGGCTTCTACAACCAATGGTGCTCCTGGATTTCTACTCTTCTCAAAAGTGCAAGCATCTCTATTATGATCAATGGTGGTCCATGTGGGTTCTTCGGGGCTGATAGAGGGCTCAGGCAGGGGGATCCTCTATCCCCTATTCTGTTCGACATAGCGGAAGATGTCCTTAGCAGAGGACTGAATTGGCTATTTCTCTCAGGCAAGATAAAGCATATGACGGCAGCGGGAAAGTGCCCTAGCCCCACTCACATTTTGTTTGCGGATGATGTCTTCATCTTTACAAATGGAGGTATTCGGGGTCTTAGGCTACTTAAACTTCTACTACAAGTCTACGAGCGGTCTGCGGGTCAGATATTAAACTCGTCTAAAAGCAAGTTGTTCTTTGGTGCAATGGATAGTGATAAGAAAGCCAAAGTGATAGATCTTTTTGGTATCTCTGAAGGGTCTCTCCCTGAGAAATACCTGGGCACCCCTCTTTTTAAAGGAAGAGTTACACGAGCAAGTATTCAGCTTTTGGTGGATAAAGTGAAGAGAAGAGCGAGTGGCTGGATAGGTAAAACGCTCTCTTTTCAAGGAAGGGTGGTCATTGCCCAATCAATTCTTAACAGTTTGCCAGTATATAACATGTATGTGTACAAGTGGCCGTCAAAGTGTATCAAGGACTGTGAAGCTGCCATAAGAAACTTTGTGTGGTTAGGGAATCCTACTGTGCGGAAGGGTATTACCCTTAAATGGGATAAGGTGTGTAAGCCTCTAGAGGAAGGGGGGCTTAGCCTTCGAAGCTTTAGAGAGATGAACTTGGCCCTACTCATGAAGCTTGCTTGGGCTTTCCTTGCAGGATCTACTGAATGGAGCTTGTATATGCGAGCAAAGTTCACCACGGCCTCAGGTGAACTGATTACCTACTACAAAAAATCCTCTATCTGGCCAGGCATCAGATGGGCTCTGGAGGAGTTGGCTCCTAACCTGGGCCGGTTAGTGGGCCAAGGCAAAGAGCTTAGATTGTGGCAAGATGACTGGGATAGAGTTGTTTTAGCGGATAAAGTCCAGGGGGTTCACTGGAGGGCCCTCAAAGCTAAGGCCTCTGACATTATTACTGAGGGGCAGTGGAACATTCTAAATCAAGTACTCCAAGTCTTTGCTTGAGTGGGAATAGATCTTAACACCTTGCCGCCACCTACTGGAAATGCCGAGGACGTTAGAATCTGGAAAACTGCTACAGATGGCCATTTCACTATCAAAACTGCCTTTGACTCCATTAGAAAAAAAAAAAGGCAAGTGGTGGGCTGGCATAGATGGGTTTGGAATAAGTATGTGCACCTTAGAACAACTTGTTTGGCCTGGAAGCTTATTCATAATGTGGTGCCAACTGATGACCGGGTAAGGAAACGAGGAGTTCACATGGTTTCCCGATGCAAGCTCTGCAAAAAGGAAGAAGAATCGGTTGGCCATTTGCTTTGGGAATGCGAAGTCACGAAAGAGCTATGGTCATAGCTCCATGGAGTTCACAAGCTACGCCCAAGCCTTAGTCTTCAAGGTGTCATTGCTGCCCCCAAGATGCTCAGTCCTATCAGACAAGAACTCTGGAATGCAGCTGCTGTCCACCTTTTGGCCCAAATCTGGAAGACGAGGAATAGAATTTACTTCGAGGAAACAAGGCTAAACAATGCCCACATAAAGAACGAAGTTACTAAAGGTACCAAAGCCTCGGGTAAGATAGCCACAGGGTACATATATAATACTGCTGATGACTTGGAAGTGCTGCACTCTTTTAATCTTCAGGAAAGAGCAAGGAGGAGTAGGATACAAGAAGTCAAATGGATTCCACCCGATGATGGCGTTGTCAAAGCAAATACGGATGGCTCCTCTTTTGGAAACCCAGGGATTGGAGTAGCTGGGGTCATCTTCAGAGACCACATGAATCAGGTAGTCGGGGTTAGGGCCTTCGGGCTTGGGATTACCACTAATTTTCACGCCGAATGTTATGCGCTTGTCATGGCAGTGGAAACAGCAGTGGTTAATGGATGGCAGCAACTATGGTTAGAAAGCGATTCTCTAGCACCGATCCTGGCTCTGAGCACAGACAAAGCACCTTGGGTTCTCAAAGCTCGGTGGCTGAGAGTGACGCAACAACTTACCAGCTGGAGAATGACGCATACCTTTCGAGAAGCGAACTTTGGGGCTGATGCAGCTGCCAAGATGGGTTCATCACTGAACCAAGGCGAGGGACAGTGGAGCTCTTCCAGACCCTGTTATATCAGAAACTTAGAGAGCCCTTATAGGACATACTACTGATTTTGCTAAGTTTGGTTTTATGTTTTATATACCAGGGGTATGGATAAAATAGGTGGGTGGGAAATGTTTTGGAGTGCTGGTCCAGTCAGAGGGAAATGCGTTGAGCTTGAAGCATGCGAGATCTCTGAGTTGGATCGGACAGTAACAAAGGGAGTCTAAGCTTAAGCCCAGGAGCCTCACACTGGCAATTTACAAGGCCTGTCATGGGCCCAGTGTATCTTTTATTTTAGCACCTTTTATGTGACCTGGCTTCTAAAAGCCAGGGATGAAAATACATCACCCTCGTTGTAATATTCTTTTATTTATTTATAATATATCCCTACTTGCATGCAAAAAAAAAAATCAAGTGCCCAAGTCGTATAGTCTCATTTTCCTTAATTTGTGAACCACACATAGGTGTCATGAAGATGAGTTTGGATATATGCTTATTGATATTCTAAAGGAGAATAATGTGAACAACATGCAAGGGAATGCATTTTGATCCTGGTGCTGGTATTCTAGCTTTCGTCACGTTTAGGTCTAATGGGGAGCGTGAATTCATGTTTTCACACTACTGGTGCTGGAGGTGCTTTTGTAGCTGGAATATGAATACTGCCAATTTTTAATTACTACAGGTATTTATTTTCATGAATTAGTGTGGTCGATTCTCTATGCATGCCTAAATAATTTTTTACATGTAGACTTTGATCTGCATCAACTTCCCTTGAAGTTCAATTTTGCTGTTTTAGGCAATATTCCATGCTGAGGAGTATTTCACTAGCTATATGATATATAAATTTTGCTTGGAAAAATTAGGAGATTCCTAACTATATTGCTTCTTATGTTG
Source organism: Coptis chinensis (assembly GCF_015680905.1). NCBI lineage: Eukaryota > Viridiplantae > Streptophyta > Magnoliopsida > Ranunculales > Ranunculaceae > Coptis > Coptis chinensis. Next base: position 48,464,328 of record NC_141456.1, read on the forward strand.
AAAGGTTAATGATTAATATCCTCATCTAATGTATACTAGTTATATAATATAGATGATATAGGGGCATCCAAATAGAAAGGTTGCAATAACAAGCTTTAGCTCCAAAACTCCAAGAGCTCTCGGTACAATATTGTTCTCACTTGTATCATGTAAAAACTCAGTGCAAGGTATCCTAATAAATATCAGTATTTGCTTTAATATCAGTATATAAATGCACTCTTTTGTATTCAAGTGTTTATATTTGTGTATTGTGAACTCAGATTGGAAATAGCTTTAATTGACTTATTATATTGTTCAAGTTGGTTGCAACAAATGATATTGGGCTAAAAAAGGTCAAGGGATGCACTGCAACAGAAGGAGCAAAGCGGAAGTTGCTGCAAGTAAATAATGCAATGATGAATCTATCTACTAGGCTGAAGCTTTGCTATATCTTAGGTGTCTAGTTGTAAATGTGTTGTTGTATTTCTTCAATTATCCATTGATTTCGGGAACTAAACATTTTGTAGTGTAGTATAATAGATTGTAAATGTTTTGTACTTCTATGTCATGTACATTGATTTTTAATAAAAAAAATGGTATTGGCTATAGAACTTTGTTTGAGGTGGTTTTGTGGTGTACGAATTGTTTTAATATTATAATCTTTGGCGACTATGCTTTAGTATTGGTTTATGCCATTTTCAACAGCAAAAGCTCGTCATTGTTGAGAATTAATGACACATTCTGCAACAATTTATAAGTGTAGGCCATTTTGAGAATTACTGCTAGAAAAAATTTGGCTATATTGACCATTTTGAGTCGTCGAGATAGTTGTCAATATTTGCAAAAGAAATTAGCTGTTGACAACTCCGATGACTTTAAACCATTGAAATATCTTGTTTAAGCCAACAATTTTGGGTCATCATGCTAATTGTTTGAATTCTTGACAAGCTTTAGTTGTCGTTATGGGTCATGGTTGCAAACAGTCGCACACATCAAGGGAATAGACCCTAGCATATGCACGCATCGCATACATCTTGATGACGGCACAAAGACATCGCGAGAACCACACCGCCGCCTTAATCCCGCCATGAAGGAAGTAGTGAGAGAGGAAGTTTTACGTTTACTTGATGCGGGTATCATATACCCTATCTCTTATAGTGACTGGGTTAGTCCTGTCCACGTTGTTCCCAAAAAGTCCGGCATTCAAGTTGTGCAAAATGAAAATGGTGAGTGCATCTCCACTTGCATTCCTTTGAAATGGAGAATTTGCATTGACTATTGCAAACTTAATGCCAGAACCCGTAAAGATCACTTCTCTCTCCCATTCATTGACCAGATGCTAGAACGCGTTTAGCGGTCATGCTTACTCATTTTTTCTTGATGGCTATTCGGATACTTCCAAATTGTCATCGATCCCTACCGATCAAGAAAAGACAACTTTCACGTGTCCCTTTGGAACCTTTGCATACAGACGAATGCCTTTTGGCCTTTATAATGCCCCAGGCACTTTCCAACGCTGCATGCTTCACATTTTTAGTGATATGGTGGAACGTTATATGGAAATCTTCATGGGGCGACTTTTCCATTTTACGGAAATTCCTTTGACGATTGTTTATCCAACCTTTCTAAAGTATTAACGCGTTGCGAAGAGAAAAATCTGGTACTCAATTGGGAGAAGTGTCATTTCATGGTTACCAAAGGACTTGTTCTAGGTCATATTGTTTCAAAAGACGGGATAGAGGTTGATAAAGCTAAAATTGTTAAAATTTCTTCGCTACCTTTCCCACGTACAGTTCGTGATATCCGTGCCTTTTTAGGCCACGCTGGGTTTTACAGGATATTCATTCAGGATTTTTCTAAAGTTGCTCGACCCTTAACCAATCTTCTGCTTAAGGATGCAGTATTCGACTTCAATTTCAATTGCAAACAAGCTTTTGATACTCTAAAAACCGCTCTGACTACCACTCCTATCATTCAACCCCCTGAGTGGTCTCAACCATTCGAACTGATGTGTGATGCTAGCGACTTTGCTATTAGTGCCGTGCTAGGCCAACGACGTGACGACAAACCCATTGTCATTTACTACGCTAGTAAAAATCTTAACGACGCTCAACGTAATTATACCACAACTGAGAAAGAGTTCCTAGCTATTGTCTATGCTTTGGATAAGTTTCGCCCCTACCTAGTTGGAACATCGACCATCGTATATACTGACCATGCCGCAATTCAGTACTTACTCGCGAAAAAGGACGCAAAACAACGATTGTTCCGCTGGATCCTTCTCTTACAAGAATTCACCCTAGAAATCAAAGACAAGAAAGGAACCGAAAATGTCGTAGATCAAGGCTGGTTGATGACATCGATAGTGATTCTGAAGCTATCGATGATTCCTTCCCAGACGAATACTTGTACTCTATTTTCTCATTTCCATGGTACGCGGATATCGTTAACTACCTAGTTACTGAGGAAGTCCCCTCCTTGAGGAAGTCCCCTCCTTTTGGTCACGTCCTGATCATAAAAAGTTCTTATCCACTGTAAAATATTATTTATGGGATGAACCCTACCTCTTTAAGTATTGTTCCGACCAACTCATTCGTCGCTGCATTCCCGACTGGGAACACACCGACGTATTATCCTTTGGCCATGAACAATCTTGCGGAGGTCATTTCAGTGGAAAGAAAATTGCGGCCAAGGTGTTACAATGTGGTTTTTACTGGCCTACCCTTTTTCGCGATACACATGAACATTGCATAACTTGCATTCTTTGTCAGCACCTAGGTCGAATTACCAAACGAAATATGATGCCCCTAAATCCTATCTTGATTGTGGAAATTTTTTATGTTTGGGGCATTGATTTTATGAGACCCTTCCCTATTTCTCAAGGTTTTCTATACATTTTAGTCGCTGTAGACTATGTGTCCAAATGGATTGAGGCACTTTCGCGATGTCGCTCAAATGACCACAAGACTGTCGTGAGATTTGTAAAGAAAACATTTTTCTCGTTTTGGTGTTCCCAAAGCTATCATCAGTGATGGGGTACACATTTTTGTAACAAAATTTTTGGGTTTTTAATGAAGAAATATGGAGTTACTCACAAGGTTGCTACTCCATACCACCCACAAACGAGTGGCCAAGTGGAAGTCTCCAACAGAGAGATAAAGTCTATTCGAGAAAACTGTCAACCCATCAAGAAAGGACTGGTCTCTCCGCTTATCGGATGCCTTGTGGGCATACCGAACAGCATTTAAGACACCTATAGGGATGTCTCCTTACCGCATTGTTTTTGGAAAACCTTGTCATCTGCCAGTTGAACTTAAGCATCGTGCCCTTTGGGCCATCAAAAGCCTTAATTACAATATCATCGAGGCAGGCAAGAATCGGAAACTGCAATTAAATGAGCTGGAGGATATTCGGAGTGATGCTTATGATCTCTCGAAATCCTACAAAGCTAATATGAAAAGAGTGCACGACAAGCACATTTTGCGTAAGGATTTCAAAATTGGCCAAAAAGTTTTACTTTACAACTCCAGATTACACATCTTTCCTGGTAAATTGAAAACACGATGGTCTGGTCCTTCCATTGTATCAGCTGTGAAACATTATGGGGCAATCTCTTTGCTTAATCCAAAAGATAACAGTGAATTTCAAGTCAATGGACAACGCCTAAAACATTACCACGAATTACGCTCACCAGATGTTGAATAGACTCTTCTTCAGAATCCAGTATACACTGACTAGATGTTTTGTTTGGCGTACTCAATCTTGTTTCTATAGAGAGTACGCCATTTTGGTAGCCGGGCCATCTTCTATCTTATGATCTCCAAAGTTCTTTGAAGTGTGTGGTTGCAAAGCGCCCGAGAACCTTAGTCCACGAAAACTCTTTTTACTAACCGAAAGTATAAATGTCTTTCGAACACGACCCAAACGTGCTTTTTGGTAAGCGATGGGTACCTAAAATTTCACCTCCTTCCTTCTTTTCCCTTTTCTACTCTCTACGTCGCGAACTTTAGCTAATCATTTGGTGTAAGTCTCACTCATCACGAAGAGGGAATGGTTGTAGTTCTTTTGCTCAAAACGACGGCGTCTTGAAGGATGGCTGGTGTATGCATTGCCAAACACCTTTCGTCTAGGCTCTAACTTCCTATCCGATACTAGCCAGTTTAAGGTATACTTTTGTCTAACACCAGCTGCGCAGGATAATCTTCGTTGCCGCGCCGTTTCTCCCACAGGGTGGGATTCGTCTTGAGAATCTGACGTTAAAAGACTCGATTCGTCTTGAGAATCTGACGTTAAAAGACTGGCGTTAAAAGACTCGACTCGTCTTGAGGATCTGACGTTAAAAGACTCACCTTGTAGATATGTTTATATTGTTGCCTTTTCCCTCTGCATTAAGTTTTGCACATGAGATTCGTATCCAACCTCGGATGTCGCATACTTGGAACATAAACGGGCAATGGATTCCACCAGACCAACCCTAGAATTGGTTACTTTGAGTTCCCTTGGGGCGGTTTGAGGATAGTCGTATGTAATAAGGGCAATTTTATTAGACCGTAGCGCGCACGGTCCAGGATGGTATCGTCCTGCCCATAACCCCATAATACATAGAGGTGAAGCCACAGTCTGGCTGGATTGGGTTCACTCCAGAGCCGACATGACAGTTGTCTATGATTATAGATGGTGACTCTCCTGGACATCTAGTGTTTTTCGCGTATATCTCCCTTGTATATAAATAAAACCTTTGTTTATAAATAAAACACTCACCTTCTTTAAAATAAAAAAAAAATAAAAAAAAAATAAAAAAAGGAGGGGGGCACTCCTTGTCACATGCCCCATTCTTCTCATCCACACTACATCCACTTTTGCGCATATCTTAGAAGATACATGTGGTCTAACTACCTTGTGACACCTCGAAACGTATCTTTTACAGTTTCGGATGGGTGCCTATTTATAACAAGGATAGACACCTCAAAAATTTAACTTCCCTTTTTCCAAAATAATTTTTTCTTTTCCACCACTCCATCTTTAATGGCCCTCACTCGAAGTTTCGTGCTCGAGCAAAATTTTATGGAAAATTTCCAAAATGGTCTTTTTCATCTTTTTTTTTTTACACTGAAATATTACGTCGAGGATGGTACCCTCTTTTACACCATAAGCAAGCATTTTATTCCAAAGAATTGGTCTTGTTATTTTACAAAAGCGGTTATTTCCAAAACGGACAATTCTTTGTCCGTGCTAACGGATGCGAACATGAATTGACTATGGAAATCATCTCTGAGGTACTTCAAATTCCTATTACAAACCAAGGAGTCCACCTTCAGGATTCACCTTTCGATAATATCCGGCATCTGATGTTTGCAACTATCCTTCACGGCGAATACAACCGGAAAAACCGTATTGTTTATCAGAGATCTTTACAAAAGAACCAATTATCTGTGATCCAATGGGTAGCTCATAATGTCCTAGGCACGTCTAAGACTTCCGAAATAACCAAACCCCTCCTCCATTTACTCTGGGTCTTGCAGAGTAACTGCAATGATTTTTGCATTATTAAATTTCTCTGGAATGCGATCGCACGTGCCAGGAAAAAGGCAGCTCCTTTACCAACCATTGTGACACTTATCATGATACATTGGGGTTTTTCTAGTACTTCTCCTCATACACCTCTTCGAACAGCTAACATTCTTACCATTCACTCAGTATGTAGGAACGGATTCTGGAACCCCGACGTTGCAAAGAACCATGTCGGTGCAGGAACCAACGAAGATTGTTCCACCGACAACATCTTTACTGAAAATGCATTATGCAACGTATTTAATCCCATGGAAGGGCTTCGCTTAATTCAACAAGGACTGATGACATTATTCAAACGTCAGAACATTATTATCACCAGCCTTCTTGAATTTCAGGACCTGCGGACAATAAACGAAGAGGAACAAGCACAATTCTTGCACAGCCACAAACCCGGTTCTTGGCAAATCACACTCTCATAATGGAGAACCACGCCGAGATTTACGGAATGAGAAAACAAAATGTTGCAACAGGCTGTTGCACGGATTGACGGCATAGAAAATCTTATAAACGGATCCCTCCCACAAAAGGATCCTCGCCGTTACTTGGGCCAATGAAACCATTTAAATTTTGCAATTTTATATTATTTATCATTTTCTTTTTAGTTTTTAATTTTCGTATGGTAATTTGTTTTTACTTAATTATTCTCATCATACTCTAATATTTGTTTATCCTTGTCTAAACAGGTCACATTTTTTCACACATCTTCTACAATGAGAGCTCCAAAGATGATTCCAAAACAATTTTTCCACTCGTTGCTGAATTCTCCGGCATATGGACATCTTTTCAGAGGCTACATCACTCGAGTTGGTTGGAACTCTCTTATTCTACACCGGCAAGGGCATCGCTCCCCAGGTTTGGCAACTTATTTTTATGATCACATGGAAGATCTACCGGCCTGTCCGGGTTTCCCTTTGAATGGTTTTACACTCACGTATTGGTAACACCGACACGCTTTTTATGAGCCAACGGTGGCTATGGCTCTAGACCTTCCTCCTCTTCACCCGGATCTCCCCATTCAATACATGATAGAGAATGACCTTAATGACTATTCTAGGGAAGACTTTTTTGCCCGGTATGGCGATGGCCTTGCCCATCGTCAAAAGAGCGTGCGCCGGGCGGCCGATGGCGGACGTCACTATTCCACTAGCGGTATGACCATGAATGTTGGAACCGCCATGTTATTTATTCTTCGAACATCATGGGGATTGGCATTTTTCCACTACATCAAAGTCGGCGTGTAAGACATTCCATGCATTGGCCCAAAGAAGATACCACCTTCGACATTCTGTAACTAGTAATTGAGAATCTTAAGAAGGCTTCGGTCTTTTCGGTAACACTATATCCCTGCCGCGATTCATAATGCGGGATAGTGCGAACGCACTTCCCTCGGTTTGTGGCCACCTTCAGATTTGGGTAAAGGTCGACTCTATGTGTCTAACAAACAAGATAATTCGTTCTTTGCTATTTCGGACATGGGACGCCACCGCAAGGTATCTTAAGAAAGTTCGTTTCTTTCCACGATGATGATAAAATGATAGCTCATCTAGACAATGCAAAGAAGAGGAAGTGGAGTGAAGTCCGGAAAGCTATGATAGATTGGCGGGATGCAAAGGAATGGCATTTCTCTGAGGGGCGAGGCAAGGATGGACTATCCCCGGTTCAAGGTTGGGGCAATGTGAGTTGATGCATGTACATATTTGTTTTTACGTTTTGATGTGAAATAAATAAATAACCTAACAAGTGTGCTACTCTAACAGTGTGCTTCTACTTTTATGATGTATAGTATATAGTGTGTTACAATAAATTTCTGTGGAAGATGTCAGCTATATTTTTGCTTAAAGCCTCTCAGGTATACTCTTTCTTCCTCTTAACACTTTGAGGATACAAAGTTGTTATTTGTTTGGGGGTGGTGAGAACCTTTTGCAAAAATTAGGCATGCATAGTTGTATATAGTTTACTTAATGTCTAAATAAACGTATTTAGTGACAAATTCTCGTTTCCCTTTCTATGATGAAAAATATTTAGAAATCTCACCCTAGCATCGAAATTAGGACTTGTTCTTAGAAACTTAATTTAATCATGATGCAATAGTTTTTACATCTTTTCATGAGCATTCATGCACCGACTATCATTTAATATACATGGCCGCAGTAAGTTTCGGGACCCACGGTTAGACAACTTAGTTTCCATATCCTGTAAGAATCTAACCAAAAGCCTCAAAATGTATGATATATGAGTAATGACACAGAGGAGTAGTTCTTCCGAATAGAGAAGTTCACACGTCTACTTACTTGATCACTACCCAAATCCTAGACGAGAATTTAGGCCTTCTTTGGATCGATATAGCCAAAAATTCACACCTGTAAAAAAAAAATACCGCTAGTCCCCCCACTGAACCTTTCATTAATACTTTCTACTTCACCCAAAAAAAATCATTACCCATCTAGTAACCACAAATAAATAAGCCTACCTAGATGATGAGTATGAGAAATAGGATGAAGTGCAGAAAAATGAAGAGAAAAACCTTGTCACAAATCAAAATTAGTTACTGTTTTGAGGAAGAAAAGAAAAAGAACAAAATAGAAATATGTTTCCAAAAATCAAAAGAAATGTCAAGGTTAGAATTCCCAAAAAAAAATCAAATCAAAGGGAATACAAAAGCTTGAAAAATCCAAGTATGGAAACCCATGTCGAAGCGAGGAAAGAAAATAAGGATTCTCTAGTATAAATATCTCAAGACCTTATTCTCTCATACTTATCATTTTTGAACTTTCCATTCCATTTTCTTCTACACTACCACCTAAGCCCCATAACACCTAATAAAGACCTCTAGCTCAATTAGGAATAGGATAGTGTGATAATAAGTAGTAGTTGTGACTTCTCGACCTCGGCTCCTCTAACCGTCATTGAGTATGTGAGGAAACGCGTGTGCCCACCGCTGACATTTGGAGATAGCAAAGCTTGAGTGGAAAAATAAGAGAGAAATTGTTTTCACACAATCTAATTAGGGGACGCTATCCAAAGGATCCAAACGCCCCCTTTCGTACATTTCATTATTAGATCATCGCATGCATGCTCATACGTAGATGTTTCAATTATTGTATGTATATTAATATTGAATTTGAAAAGAATAAAATTCTTGTTTCCCCGCTAGTGAGATGTCTAGATACCCGAGATTAATTAAGGAAACAAGCCTTTGTTCTTGAAGTCGTTGTAGTATAAATGAAGTTTGTGAGTATCTTCTCGAAAACTCTCACGAGGTTATAACTCGGCCCACTAGGGAATTCCTAGTGGTTCAAGGCCTTGTTGCATACGGTCAATGCAACCGCACTCTGCGAAATGAGATTTAGCTTAGGACAACACATTTTTGACCACTTATCGTTTTAATGTCTCTTCTTTACTTAAGGACAAGCAAAGTGTTGTTTGGGGGTGGTGTGATAAGCACCCAAAACTGTAATATTAAACCCCGAGAGACATAGCATTTTGGTCGATTATGTGTTTAATAATCATGTAATAATTATATTTTCGTACTTTTACAGGATTCCGCAATTAAAATAAATATAGTGATAAAACATGCATCGAAGTATGGGAATACGAGAATATTTGAAGTTTCCCACTCGATCCCCGTGAAGCCCAACAAAGCCTGACTAAAGCCGAAGTTTCCAAAATAACAAAACCAGTGCAGAACGGGTCCACATATAAAGAAGCAGCAAACTTCCAAAGCTCAAATCGGATAAATCTAGATGCCGACGTTGGCTAGTGAAGTTCGCGCCAATCTGGAATACTGGGGAATATTTGAAGTTTCCCACTCAACCCCCATGAAGCCCAATAGAGGCGACTAGAGCGAAGTTTCCAAAAAGAACAAAACCGGTCGCGTAAGCGGGTCCACATATAAAGAAGCGACAAACTTCCGAAGCTCAAATCGGATAAATCTAGATGCCGACGTTGGCTAGTGAAGCTGCCATAGCGACGGCGGCGAATTTAACTCGCGGTAAGGACAAAAAGTCGTAAAACGCGCCAAAATTGGGGCCACTGGACACACTAAGTGGACCCACTCTCTGCGAGCCCGGAAGGCATGACGAAAGATAGGCAGTGGCAAAGGATGGTTTCAATTTGGTACCGCCGGCAAGAGAAGAAGACGCACAATTCAAACCGGTGGTTTGAATTGAAATAAGCTATAAAGGCCTAAACTTAAAAGCAAAAAGACAAAAATTAAAACAGCTTAAAAACAACACTTTGTTTGAACCATTCAATTAGCATAAAGCCAAATCTAAATTAAAACATTCACGGATATAGCGGGCCTCTAGCCTATACATATGAGGGCCTTCATTATTACCCCTTCAAAGATATTAATGCTTTAGCTTCCGCCTAGTTAGTTTATTGCTTCAAGATTTTTACATTCTCATCATTTCCATTCCAAAGAACTTAAATATCGTAAGTTATTTTACCCCTTAATAACGAAAGTTCTTTTCTAGTTTAATTCATGTCCCGCATTTATTTACTTAATGTATACAAAGAAGTTCTATTATTCCTTCTATGACCATGAGCTAATCCACCCCCCCCCCCTCCCCCCCCCCGGAGGAGGAGGGTTATGCTGCTCGTGTGAAAATCCGGATTGACTCGTTAATATTCTAGAATCACTACTTATGAATTAGGCATGGATTTGATATCCGGTCCCAAAATAACTGAGACTGTACAAAGTTGGATCAGCGATGCTCCCAGGTAGCGACTCTGCAGTGTCGACGACTCCAATTCGTCCAGCTGATGTGAAATTAAGCCAGGAGCTGAAATAATATACCAGAGATAAGATATTATTGAAACTCCTTATGCTAGTGAAATGCGACCTAGAGATGTAGGCATGCACTAGGGATCAATACTCGACGTCGTCTCCGAACACGAGACGAATTAGAGATGTAGTGATGTAATAGTAAACTGTTGAAAAACGATTTTTGCATGAGCATGATTAACTCTCTCCCTGTTTCTCCACCTTTGTTCACCTACATAAAAATCACCGTAGTAATTTACATTAATTTCATTACCGTAAAATTTATTAAACCAATTAAAAACCTAAAAATCCTACTCACTAAAAGTTGTAATTCCAGTTGTGAACCTATCCAAGCCCTAAGGTTTGGATGATCCCTTACTCGACCTATCCTACCAAACCCACGTGAGTAAGGTAACTTGACTAAAACGTACGACTATACGGACGTTGGAATTTGGACTTTGGACTTGGGTCTTTGGACTTCGAACTTTGGACTGTGGACCTCGGACTTAAGAAAATAAGTAACTGAAAACCAATAAACGTTCGAGAAAAATACGCGTTTATCAATCTTACACCCTCCTTATTTCTCTTTCAAATCTTTCTACATGATCATACTTACAGTTCACATCAAATATTGAAACACAAGCTTCCATTATCAATGGTTGCCTCCACAACCATCTCAGTTTACTCTAATTCTATTTATCCCCACTTGTAGTTACGCATCACTCGTCAATAATATACGAGAGATGAAACAATCTAAAACCTTAACGAATAACCCTGCCAACACTATCATATTCCTGTTCCTCCTTCTCAAAGAAATTACCACAGCAAGAAGCAATAGCAAAAGTGCTCAAATCTCATCCAATCTTACATTCCCTTTCCTATCATGTCCTTTCTAAGATTTGGCCCATCAAGATCATAAATACAAGTAAAAAGTAAGAAACCACTCATATCAAGGAATGTCTTTGTTAACATCCAACCTCTGAACCTATTTCATAAGAAGTATTTCATTATGAGATAGTGATTAAAAAGACTATGCTGGGCCTAAATATTAACATTAAGAAATACAATCTCCTTTAAAGGCTTGCTAAAAAAAAAAAAAGAAAAAAATAACAACCAAAAAGTGCTCCTAGCATTATAACAAAAGCATTCCAATATCGGTACAACCAAAAAGTGCAAAACATATAAAACTCACTGTCTGTCCCACAAACTGACTCTGAAACACTCAGTACCATTTCACCTTCCTCTCATTTCGTTAACTTTTATCATCTAGAACTTTTAATATTTCAATCAAGCACGTACTCAAATGTTATAGATTCATGATTATTAAATAAGGAGTGTCAAGGGAAAGCATGGACAGGTTATGTAGAATCGTTTTAGCCATTGACATTGTTATTGCTAGCTAGGTAAAGTTCAACTGTCCATTCCCTATTTTCAATCATCTACTATAATTCTGCCATATTGACTTGAGTAGCACTGATATATGGAAACTCAACTTACCCACATTGTTGCCTCTTCTTGGACAGAGTCATAGAGCCATATTAATAATCCATATATAACATTTCAAAGCAACAAACCATGATAATAAGAGAAACTCGCAAATTAAGAAGAACCAACCTAAATTTCAATTGAAGAACTCGCAAATTTCAAGCTTTCACCGCTCCCCTAACTTGCAATTTTGCTAAAGCTCGAATGTAGTGATTTAACAACAATGTGGTTAGATTGGTTTGTCCAAACATGAATTAAAACGGTGAGAAACTCGAATTGTTGGACAAACTTGAATGATTTTAATTAGATTTTTGTTTTGTGGTAATTCAATTGGGCACTCGAAGAGAAACTTGAATTAAAACGATCTTTGGTAGGTTTAGTAAAACTCGAATTGAAACTCGAATTTGGGGCTTTTTCGTTAGGGTTTCAAAGAGTTTGCGTGAGAGAGATGACTGGTTAGGGTAGGTTTTTCCGATTTCATGATTTGGTGGGGGTGTACTGGGGTTTTGTTTGGGTTTGGACTGGAGGCTGCCCAATCTAATTGTAGTGGCGCCCAATACAAGAATCTTAAAAATTCATTCATTCAAGTAAAAAAAACAGTAAGAACAGGGAACGCCAAACTAAAGTAGCCTGACACGTACAACGCCCAAAAAGCAAATCAAATCAGTAGGTGTAAGTTGTGTAGCTAATCTCGCTTCACAATTTTGACCCATCAGTTTTATATTTACAGTTTTACACGCCCACTCTTCTAAACACACAATTACACAAATATTAAAAATTTATAATTATTTATTTAATAAAAAAGAAAATAAAAAAAACACTTTCTCTCTCATCTCTCTTAAAACAAAACCAAGAAACGATCCAATTCCTCCTCATTGTTCTTCTTCTCCTTCTTCACTCTCTTCTCTCCTATGATTCCCGCCATGCAATCTCATCATTAAAGTCTTATTATCATCATCATCCTCATATTTCCATCTCTACACTTTCCTTTTCACACTCAGGTAAATAAATAATAAAAATAAAAATAAAGTTTTGATTTTTAGGGTTTTTATAGATCTATTTTATAATTGATTTTTTGTTAACAGAGAAGAAGGGAAAGATAAAGGTTGGAATATATGTCCTATAATCAATCAAAGAGTGAGTCGTCGTCATCATCATCTTCTTCATCATCACACTACAAGAAATCAGGTGCTCGATCAAACAATCAGAGAAACAACTTTTCTAATAATCAGAATAAAGGCGGTGGCGGTAACGCCCCTCCTCCCACACAACCTTCCTATTCCAACAATCGAAGGTAATATATATATATTTATTTTTATTGAAAGTTTGGGTTTTTTTTAATTGTTTTGTTTTGCTTGGTATAGTGTTAAGAAGAATAGTAATAATAATAATGGACAAGGTGGTGGTGGGCAATCTGGTAGGGTAACTGTTTCGAATTCTGGGGAAGTTAATAATGCCTCAGCTCGTATTGGACAGAATGGTTCTCATTATTCTGGTAAGGAATACAATATTTTGTTTTTTATATTTATAACTGGTTGTTGATCTAGTTGTTGTATTGGGAAGACAGTAGGGTTTATAGGGGAAATCTCCCAACTGTCTCGTTGAAATGGGTATATAGGAAAATAGTAGGGTTTATAATGTTGTTTTTGTGATATTTTTGTAGGAGTATCTGATGCATCAGTATCATCTGGGGTTGTTGGTGCAAAGCCAACGAATCCATCTGCCCCCAGAAACACTACCCGACCTGTTCCAAAAGCTCCTGCTTCTCAGTCTGCAGCAGCTGGAGTTTCTGATCCTGTGGCACCCTCTACACCTGCAAAAGGTTTATGAACTATTGCTTCATTATTGGGATTTTGAATTTTTGTTAGGATTATTTATAAATAGAAGAAAATTTGATGTTGTGGTGCTTTACGTATATTCATCTTCATGTGATTCATTTAATAGTCTCGGCTTTCAGTACCATACAGTTAGTACTAATTAGATGCATTGTCAATCTTTTACTAAATACTGACTGTATTTCTGTCACATTGTCTCAGCTGTCGTGCCAAAACCATATCCTCTTCAATTTGGAACTATAAGCCCTGGTGTCGTCAATGGAATGCAGGTGAGCTTCTCAAATATTATTTTTTCTAATACCTTACTTTGGAAATTCTTTTTCCCCGGATTTTCCTGATTGCTTATTTAGTAGTTTACTTTCCGTTTGACATATTTCCAAACTGCAACAGTTTATATTGTACAAAAGGATATTTTTAGCATTTGGAGTACAATTGCTAGGGATTAGGATGATGGGGAAAATGCTACTGGAAACCAGTTTTGTAATTATAATAGATAGTATAATTATTTTATTATGTTTTGAAACTTTTTCCTATGGAAAATTATAAATGTTCAGTTGTAAAAAGTTTTATCAAGCAAATAAAGTATGCTTTAGTGGTATCTCATGTTAGTTTATCTAAAGGTAGATCAACTGCACATCTTTCTTGTTTGTAGATACCTGCTCGCACTAGCTCAGCTCCACCTAATTTGGATGAGCAGAAACGTGACCAGGTTTGTGATCATTTTATGTCTTGCGCAGCTTCTTTTTCTTATACTTATTTCGTTTGCCCTGGCCATTGTTTCTCACTAATTTTCCAACTCCCTTAGTGTTGGACCCACCAAGAAGTCCAAAATAACACTAGTTGTTGTCACCTGTTCGTCTGTAGCATGTCCACTATGTGTCTCTTCAACTTCCAATGTGGTGCTGCAAATTCACCTGTTTATGTATACATATAAATGTTTAGCATCATGATGAGATTAGTTGAGTTTTGTTGAAAATTCTTTTTCTTTGTCAACAGGTACGCCATGAATCTGTTAGAGCTGTACCGATAATTCCAATTCCTTCTGCAACAAAGCAGCAACAACCAGCAAAGGACGTTGGAAGCAATAAACAAACAATCACCAGGGACCCTCATGCTGCATCAGCCCTGCCAAAGAAAGATGTGCATGCCCAAGTTACATCTGCACCTGCCACCGCTGTGACTCAAAAACCTTCTGTTCATCCTAATGCTGGAATTTCTATGCCAATGCCGTACCACTCACAGGTCCCCGTACCATTTGGCGGCCCCATTCAGTCCCAGGGCATCACAACCACTTCACTGCAAATGCCAATGTCGTTAGCGGTGGGAAGCACTTCCCAGGTGCAGCAGCAGGTGTTTGTTCCTGCTCTCCAGTCTCATGCAATACAGTCACAGGGAATGATGCCTCAGGCTCAAAGTCTGAATTTTGCAACTCAAATTGGTCATCAGATGCCACCTCAAATGGCCAACATGGGAATCGGGATGTCTCCTCAATTTCAGCAACAACAGACTGGGAAATATGGTGGTGTTCTTCGAAAACCTGTTAAGATTACTCATCCTGAGACCCATGAAGAGGTGAGGCTTGATTCATCAGGTCCAAGGGCACATCCTACTGTGTCCCCTCAATCTCAACCAGTTCCTTCTTTCAATCCCCATCCGATAAACTACTACCCACCAATGCAAAGTAATACTTATAACCCTTACTATCCTCCCACCCAAACAGCAGTTCCTCTGACAAGTACACAGATGACTACAGGCTCTCAAACGGTAAGGTATAGTTATCCAATTGGCCAAGGTGCACCTTCCGTAACATTTAAAAACCCTTCGACTCTGAATCCTCCAGCTGGCACTAAAAGTGGACCTTCAGTGCACACTGGTGCAGACCCTATGAAAATGGAACACCTTAAGGATTCCCAAGTTGTAACAAGTTCTGTCCCCTTACCTCCCGTTCAGGTAACAGTAAAGCCACCTGTTGCATCGCTTGCTGAGAAGGTTGGGTCCTCATCAGCAACAGTTACTTCACCTGTCGTCAGAAAGGGGGAATCACCTAAGTTATCAAGTGAATTGAAGGAAGCAAGCACATTTCCTTCCCAAAGGGACAATAACACTGGTTCCGAAAATTCTGACCGGCAGTCAAAAGCTGTTCTTGAACCACCAGCTTCTCTGCCGTCTACTGCAGCATCTGCCACTATTTTGGCACAGAAGTCTACATCTTCCTCAGCTTCTGCTTCTGTTTCCTCTTCACCTTCTGAGGAACCTGTATCAATCATTACCAACACCGGGGGTAGACAAAGGGAAACTATTAGAAGGTCAGATTCTTTTAAGGATCGTCAGAAGAAGGTGGGTAAAAGAGATACTAGGAACTCTCAGTTACCTAATCAGGTATCCTACTATCCTATTATGTTTTTTTCTTTATACTAACTTTTTATTTATATATACATTTTCACCATGATAGAATAAAAGTACAAGGCATTGACACGTCAACAGGCAATTAAAATTCATTCTGTTGATCTGAATCTTATCTTTCAGATTTTAATTAACCTTTTGATGACATGGGCTTTGTGCAGGAAGAGGGCTCTGATCCTGTGGGGACTTCAAAATCATCTTCTCAAAGGATTTCGAGGGATCTAACAAAAGCCCCTCAAAGTATAAAGTCTCCTCCCTCAGATATGGTCGAATTGTCCTCATCTAGTGTGAGTTTGCCTCAGGATTTGGGTAGCAGTTCTTTGAAAGTTGGGAACCCTGAAGAAGGTCTCGCGTTGATAGGTACATCAATAGGGCCATTAGTATCTTCTGGGGAACCATTACCAGTTGTTCGTGCCAGTTCTGATACTTCGTCTGTGAGTGATGATGTTAGACATGAGGATAGGGAGGTTTCCTGTGAACTATCCGATAAATCTGATCTCCAGCTTGATGGAACCATTTCAGAAAATCTTTATGTTTTACAGGAGCGAAAACAGGATCTGTTGGAGGGGCAGATGAAGCAAGAATGTACAGACACAGTCGAACCGAAAAATGAGTTATCTGAAGGCACAAAGGAAGCTAGTAATAGTTTGGATGTGCCTACAGAAATTATATCAGATTCTTCAGAAACCAATAAACAAATACAGATTGATTCTAATGTGGAAGAAACAATTGTTGGCAAGGGTTGTGAATCTGTTGGAACTGAACAGAAGAGTGAAGGGTCAGGGGATCATTGTAGTTCAGAAACTGAGAGAATAGCTGATGACTTGATAAGGTCAGCTTCGACTTATGCTGAGACCGCCCTTTCTAGTTGTGTTTCGTCTACAACTTCTCACGATGATAAAATATTAAATGTTGCTACCTCTACATGTATTGACAGGGATTACAGTCAAGATGTTTCTGCTTTTTGCTCTACAACGTCACACCAAGAGTCACATCCTGAGGTTACTTTGGATCATGAAACAAAGGATACAGATGCTACCAGTAGTGACATGATTTCCACCTCTATGCCAGGTTTCAAGGATAAGCCACCATCAGAAACAAATAGAGGAAAGAGTACTGCTGCTAAAGGTAAGAAAAAGATAAAAGATATTCTGAAGGCAGCAGATGCTGCTGGGCCCACTTCTGATCTTTATATGGCATATAAGGGTCCAGACGAGAAGCAAGAAAGCGCTGTTATCTCGAACAATGTAGACATATCTTCCATTGGTGATTTGAAAGACGCTCGCTCTGGTGACTTTGAGAAGGATATCGAAGCATCCGAGCAAGATGGGCAGAGTAAAGCTGAACCTGATGATTGGGAAGATGCTGCAGAGATGTCTACTCCAAAGCTGACTTCTGTTGTTGGAGATCAGGGTCGTGAAAATGAAGATGGCAAGACGAGCAAAAAGTATTCTAGAGATTTTCTCCTGACGTTAACAGAGCAATGTACCGATCTTCCTTCTGGTTTTGAGATTGGATCTGATATAGCCGAAGCCATAATGAGTGTTCAAGTAGGGATTTCTCATCTTGTCGACCGTGAAACTTATCCAAGTGGTGGAAGAATCATCGATAGGCCAAGTGGGGGGCCTCGGCCTGAACGCCGTGGTGTAATGCTAGAGGATGACAAATGGAGCAAACCAGCTGGCCCTTTTGTTCAAGGGCGAGACCCACGTCTGGAGGGTGGTTATGGAGGACCTGTTGGAGGTTTTCGACCTGGCCAAGGAGGCAATCATGGTGTTCTAAGGAACCCACGTGGACAGCCTGTTGGGCAGTATCCTGTTGGCGGGCTTCTCTCTGGGCCAGTACAGTCCTTCGCACCACATGGAGGTGGAGGAATGCCGAGGAGCAATGTTGATGCTGATAGGTGGCTACGAGGTACTGGCTATCACAAGGGTCTAATTCCTTCTCCTCAGCCTCCTTCACAGATGATGCACAAGGCTGAGAAGAAGTATAAAATTGGTGAAGTGTCTGACAAAGAACAAGCTAAGCAAAGACAGTTGAAAGCTATCCTCAACAAACTAACTCCTCAAAATTTTGACAGACTCTTTGAGCAAGTAATAGAAGTTAATATTGACAATGCAGTTACTCTTACTGGTGTCATTTCTCAGATATTTGATAAGGCTCTTATGGAGCCCACGTTCTGTGAAATGTATGCAAACTTTTGCTTCCATCTTACTATGCACTTGCCTGATCTCAGCGAGGACAATGAAAAAATTACTTTCAAGAGATTGCTTCTGAATAAGTGCCAGGAGGAATTTGAGCGAGGGGAAAGAGAGCAAGCTGAAGCAAATAGAGTTGAGGAGGAGGGCGAGATCAAATGTTCCGAACAGGAGAGAGAAGGAAAGAGAATCCAGGCACGGAGGAGGATGCTTGGTAATATTAGATTGATCGGGGAGTTGTACAAAAAAAAGATGTTGACTGAGAAAATCATGCATGAATGCATTAAAAAGTTGTTAGGCCAACATCAGAATCCTGATGAGGAAGACATTGAATCTTTATGCAAGCTAATGAGCACCATTGGTGAGATGATAGACCATTCCAAGGCGAAGAGTCATATGGATGCGTACTTCGAAATCATGGCACAATTGTCAAACAACATGAAACTGTCTTCTAGGGTTAGATTCATGTTGAAGGACTCAATAGATCTTAGAAAGAACAAATGGCAGCAAAGAAGAAAAGTTGAAGGACCAAAAAAGATTGAGGAAGTGCACCGTGATGCAGCTCAAGAGCGTCAAACTCAAGCCGCTAGACTTGCTCGTGGTCCAAGCATCATCTCTTCTGCTAGAAGGGCCCCTCCACCCATGGACTTTGCTCGGGGGTCAACTGTTGTGTCTTCTACAAATTCTCAAATGGGTGGTCATCGTGGATTCCTACCTCAAGTTCGTGGATATGCTGTTCAAGATGTTCGAATGGATGAAAGGCATTCATTTGAAAGCAGGACCCTCTCAGTTCCATTGTCCCAGAGGCCCTTGGACAATAATTCCATTACCCTTGGTCCCCAAGGTGGTCTTGCTAGGGGGATGTCTGTCAGAGGACAGCCGTTGATGTCTGGTGTTCCATTGGCTGACATACCTCCTCCTGGAGATCCCAGAAGATTTCCAGCTGGTGCAAATGGTTATGGTCCTGCGTCAGAGTGGACCTCATATGCAAGAGAAGAAGCCTTGCCGAGGTCTATGGCAATGCCCACTTATGATCAGTTAAACTCTCAGGACCGTAATATGTATCTCGGTAACAGGGATTTATGGAGTGGAGAGCGTCCTTTGGATAGATCTATGGCTCCAGCTGCCGCACGTCTTCAGGGAACTTCTACCGTCCCACTTGCCCAAGTCACTCCCGAGAAATTTTTATCTGAAGAACGTCTGAGAGAGATGTCCATCTCTGCAATCAAAGAATTCTACAGGTATTTCAATGGATCTCTCTTTTTTTTTTTGTGATTTTTTTTTTCTACTTAAATATAGCATCAGATGCATTTACTTCGATTTTGCTGAGCTTGCCATTAGTGACTGGTGTTGAAAAAAAAAAACCGTTCACAAAATTTTGAATTGCTCCTTTTTCTATTTTCTATATCTATTATCATGCATGCTGAGAATGGTATATGTTTAAACACCCCCTGCCCCCACCACACACACACAACCTAATATATCTGGCGTCTGCATTAGATTTTTTTCCCATATATCTCACTTGTATACTGCCTAAAAGCTTGCAGGTAACATATTGTGTTTGCTCTTTGGAGTACTTATCATGTACTTGTGCAGACCATTTAGTACTAAATGTGGAGCAAGAAATATGTAGGTAGCCAGTTCATATTGATGTTATGATTGGTTTAGAGCTGGAAATTCAGACTCCATTCCATATAAATGAAAACTTTAAAGAATGTTTCTTTTAAATGACAACACATTGCTTTTGGATGGATATATGTTTATCCTACTAAACAGATTTAACGAGGGACTTCTGAATCCACAAGAATCAAGAAGTAGATATCAAGTTGTTCAAGTGCCATTACAGTGTTGGTATGGTACTGGTTGTAGGACCAATCACTTTGAACATTATTATGGAGAAAACATTGTATGCAGTGTTCACCATTGTACCAGGTTAACTACTGTTATGTCTCTTGTTTTTCTATGATCGAATGTAGTCTGTCTTTCAGTTCCTGACATATTACTTTTGGATGGACGTGTATATAATTATTTATCCAATCAAGCATATTTGACTTCTGATTCCACAAATGAAAAAGCAGACCAAGTAGCTATGTTTAATTCCCGTGCTATAGCTGGTATGTTATCGGCTGTCGGACCAATAGCATTGAACATTGTGGTAGAGAGAACGTTGTATATTGTGTTTAGCATTATACGACATGTTTTCACATTTAATGTGATAACTTGATGTTCCTTGTTTAGTACTGTTGCCTTGAGTGTCTGGCTACTGCCCTGAGGGTAGGAGCTGTGTCACCACATTAGGAATCATTTTATGGGTTTTGGAAAGGATCATATTCCTCGTTTGTGGTTTATTCTTTATGTTTAGAGTGGTTTTGAAAACTTTGCGGAGTAAATTTGGAAGTTACTAAACTCGATTTGTTTAGGTTAGTATCGTGTCAAGACTAGCTATTAATTAATTAGAGAAGCGTATGAGCTATAAACTGGATGTCTCCACATACTTCCATATCAAGTTAAGACTAGCTATTCATTAATTAGAGAAGCATATGAAGTATAAGTTGGATATCTTCACATACTTTCATATCAGCATATATGGTTAGTATTGTATATTTATATTCACGAGGGTATCTTTGCTTTTTAGGAGTATGAAACACTTAATAAAGGTTTTAGAAAATAAGAAGAAAAAGAACAAATAAACTTTGCTGTAGATATCACTTTAGTAATCTTACAAGTTTGGGGCTATGTCTTTCTCTGAACTTAGTGTTCTTATTAGTTTGGTCCACTCCAATTCTTTGTTTTGGTTCCAAGCTAGTTCCGTTACTCTTGTTGGTTGCTAATACTGTCCTGTTCCACTTAACGTTTTTCTCATATCACTAGTAGTCACATTGTTCTCGATGTTTTGGAATATTATCTGCTTGGTTCAGGGCTTAATTTTGGATTACTTGGATGTTTTTGGTACTTAAATATTATTATTATTTGTGCCTTTATTTTTATTTTGTTTTGGCCCTATTAAGCTGCTGTGCCTTTATTTTGGCATTGTTCAGAGCATCATGCTCTCTTAGGCCTGACCACATGAACATTCTCTTTTATCTCTGTCTGATCTCTTCTATGATCTGTCTTTTACTGGAACGTGTGAAGGTATTTATTGAGGTTCAGACTACAATGCTGAAAGAATATTTTTTTGCTTTTCAGTGCGAAAGATAAGGAGGAAGTCGCTTTATGCATTAAAGAATTGAATTCCCCAAGTTTTTATCCATCCATGATATCTATCTGGGTCACTGACTCGTTTGAGCGGAAGGACATGGAAAGGGATCTCTTAGCTAAGCTTCTCGTCGACCTCACCAAGCCGCGAGATAGCTTACTTGGTGACGTTCATCTGATGAAAGGGTATAACACTTGATATGTTATAAGTTATCAGAAGTAATATATATTTGCTTTGACCTAAGTTTCCTGTATTACTGCTGACATGTCTATCTTTCAGGTTTGAATCTGTTTTGGCTACTTTGGAGGATGCTGTTAATGATGCGCCCAGAGCAGCAGAGTTTTTTGGTCGCATACTAGCCAGAGTCATCTTAGAAAATGTTGTTCCCTTGAAAGAGATTGGCCGGTTGATACATGAAGGTGGGGAGGAGCCAGGGCGTCTTCAACAAATTGGCCTTGCATCAGAAGTTCTCGCCAATCTCCTTGAGATCATAAAATTAGAGAAAGGAGATTCTGTCTTAAATGAGATTCGTACAAGTTCCAACCTGCGGTTGGAGGATTTTCGACCTCCAGACCCTATCAAATCGAAGAAGTTAGAAGCATTTTTTTAGGGAGATGTTGCTCATTGTATCTGATAGGAAATTCAGGTCTAGGGCTTTTCAGGGTACTCCAGCCTGCGGAACTCTCTGTATTGGGGTGCTCTTTTATACATTGGGCTATATCTTGTTAAGTAGATTTTTTCTTACTGTGGTGGTCTAATGCGTTGCGAAGGTTCAATTGAGCATCTTTCTCTTCAGTGGCACTAAGAATGGCTTGTTCGACATAGGGAACAGCGTATCCGTAATAGGTCATCCTTATAGAATTACGTGCATCCTAAAAATGGCCTCATTGATTTAACAATCTACATTTGCACGTTCGTGCTTGTTATCTACGTCGCATACTTACAGTCGCGTACTTGAATATTGTGAATATTTACCTCAAGTTCTCTTGTTTTCACATATTATAGATATGATTATTACCAAAAGTCGTTGTTAACCTCCAGTTTGTAAGCATAAATGTTAACTCATGTGTTTTTCACATGACATCCATGGAGGTCTGACTGCTTTTTTGTAATTTTCTTGTTTTATAAGAAAGATACGTGCGGAAACCTAAAGGCCCTGGTAGGTGTAACAGAAAATTTTCATGTGTTTTTCACTTAAGTAGGTGTAACAGAAACAGAAAAGATTTCTTACAACCCGAAGAACATTTTTCAATTATGGTGTTCTAAACTTCCAATCAAACGCTAATTGCTGTTTGTTCAGAATGTTGTGTGCGACATTGTATGTATTGATGTATCCAAGTTCAGCTGCTGTTAAAAAAAGGAAAGTATTGCTTATTTGCCAGAGGAGCATGTTTGAAGGGAGTTCTTCCTAACAAAGGCTTCTTTTCAAAACAGAACTCATTACAATGAGGAAAGTACAGACTTATAACTAACTATCTAGTTCTTCAGTCAGGATGATCTCTTTTTATGTAGGATGCCACCAACTTTAAGTGGGATGAGGTTTTAAAGCATCTAGTAATCTATGTTCCGATGTAAACCAAAGCCAGGGGATGAGGTTTTAATGGCTGGAGATCTTGTTCATCAGACTTGAGTGCTACATGAAGCTCGAAAAATCAGCCCTTACATAACCTTATACAATAATTCACGGGGTTGCCACATCGAAGTTTAGTAGACCCGGCTGCTAGAACCCGGCTAAAGTCTGGAGGTTAGGCTACTTTGGCACCCATGGTTCTTTTTGACAATGCTCTCCTAACTCAGGGGAGGATCTACAGGTTGGCTGACCGGGGCTACAGCCCCGCCCCCCCCAAACTTCCCAAAAAAAATAAAAATTAGCATGAACACCATTTACAGTCGATACTACATTGAGTCCTAGAGTGAATTATGTGAAACCGTTGAGAACCGTAGCGATAACTGATCAAGCTATTGCACTAGTTCAAGCTGGTGTACTTGTTATCTGTTTAGCAGCTGGAGAACCCGATTTCGATACCCCATCAGTGATTGCTGAGGCGGGGATTAATGCGATACGTGAAGGGCATACAAGGTATACTCCTAATGCTGGTACTTTTGAGTTACGTAAAGCGATATGTCATAAACTTGAAGAAGAGAATGGTATTAGTTATACACCTGATCAGATTTAAGTTAGTAATGGTGCTAAATAAAGTGTACTTAAAGGATTGCTTGGTGTTTGTTTGCCGGGTGATGAGGTTATAATTCCTAATCCGTTTTATGTTAGTTGTCCTGAAATGGCTAGAATGGCTGATGCAAATCCGGTGATTGTAGAAACATCTTTGAATAATAATTTTTTGTTGGATCCTAAAGTTTTAGAATCAAAACTTAATGAGAAGTCGAGGGTACTTATTCTATGTTCGTCTTCGAATCCAACTGGATCTGTTTATCCTAGAAAACTTATGGAAGAGATTGCTAAAATAGTTGCGAAACATCCTAGGCTATTAATGTTATCGGATGAGATTTATGAACATATTGTTTAAGCACTAGCTACTCATATTAGCTTTTTGCTTCTTTGCTTGGAATGTGGGAGAGAACATTGACTATTAATGGGTTCGAATGCGTTTGCAATGACTGGTTGGAGACTTGGGTACCTTGCTGGTCCAACACATTTTGTTCAAGCTTGTGGGAAGATTCAAAGTCAAGCTACTTTAGGTGCTAGTAGTATTTCACAAAAAGCTAGAGTTGCTGCTTTAGGACTTGGATATGCTGGAGGTGAAACTGTTGGTTTTGGCAGGGTATGCAATATATTAAACCACACATTTCTTAATAATTGTATCTGGCAGGGGTGGATCTAGGGGGGGGGGACCCAACTTTTCCGTCAAAAAAAAATACTAGTTATAAGAGTGTATAATTCATCCCAAAAACAAAATTTGTAGTATATATTAGTTGTAGCAGCCCCCCTTGAGCGGCAATCTTGGATCCGCCCCTGTCCTAACTGTATAAAGCATCTTCTCCAAAAACCCGTCATAAATTGATACAAACAAACTCCTAGAAGTTGGTGAAGGGTTAGAAACTTTAGATCTACTTTTGTATGAGAATGATCTTCTAACTTCTAAAACATCACCAAAAACAAGTTAATTCCAATGCTTTTACCCCCAAATGGAGAACGTTTCTTTAAAAAAACACAAAAGAAAAAAGTAAGCACAATCCAGAAATTTGAAGTTCGCCAATGATCACTAGTGTGTTCGTGTTGCATTTCCTTGTCCTGTAACCTCCCCCCTGAAATAATAAATACGTTGCTACTTTGAGGGAATTTATGTTACCTGGTAAGAGAAAACCAAAGTCAATGTGTGTTGATTCTCACATCCTCGTCCCAAAATAGAGACCAATACAAATATTGAAGGTAAACACTCTTAGGATTTCCAACTAGTGGAATAGATATTTGCCAAATTGCCGCCTTGGTAGAACTCAAGATTGCACCATCAGTGAATCTCTTTTCAGTTTTCACGATAACTACAACCACTTCGCCCAAAAGAAGAATTCTCTCTGGAATCAGTAGACTTGAAATCTCTCAGTACACTCCTCTTTTTCATATTCTGACATCAGATATTAGATAAAAAAAAAAGTATACTTATACTCTTACATAACTACACTGCAGGACTCTTTGGACTAGGTATCATGGTGTGTGTGCACTTACATGCATTTAGAGCGAAAAACTTGAGCAAAATACATCTATCTTTTCTTTTGGTGAATAAAAATACCTAAACGGTGTCTGTCAGATAGAGCATGCACAACTGCAAGTGAAGACCTGAGTAAAGCTTGGATCCTCGGACAGGAACACAGGTCTTTAATACACCCAGCTGGACATTACTATTTTTACTTTTAAAAAAATAATAATAATAAAGGTACACCCTGCTGCACATGAAGTGGTATACTGATAATTGGATATACATAAACTATACTTTGATTGTATACATAAGCTACAAAGGTGAAGTTGACTTCTCAAGTACTAGCAAACCAATTCCCCTAGTATTCTTTTATGAAAGTATAAATAGTTTATCCTCCTATTGAATAAGGTTTGGAGATCAAGTACATCAACCTACCTTCTTGTGATCTCAGTGAATTCATCACAGGTTACAGTTCAAACAGGAAAACAACTCCAAATTATCATCATTGATTATGCATGTCAAACAAGACAAAACATAAACAAGTACTTCTCACAAGAAGGAAAAATCCCCATAAAGAAATGTAGGAAAACAATATGTGAACCATCTCAATTAATACCTTGCCACTGTACAAACAAGGCTAAAATGAGCTCTGCACAGAGCCGTAGCTGGCTATAGGGAGAATGGCTTTGCATAAACATCAAATGGCTCACAGGCTGTTAACTGTGGCTCCTGCACAAATTAAAAACAAAGTCAGATCAATCCATCAAACCTTTGGAGATGTAAGAGTGGTGCTTTGGGTTAGTCATATCAGCATTCCCATATGTTATGGAACCATATACAGTGTACTCACTTGGTGAAACAACATACAGAAACCAGTTTGGTAAGTGGACTATCAGATTACTTTGGGCGTCCCTTTTTTATCAAGTCCTTGAACCCAATAATTTCACCATTGGCTTGTGCATGGACTTGCCGAGTTAAGAAATGAAACACGCTAGAAACCTAGAGCTACAGTGTGGTTATAGTCGACAGAAAAAGATGGTGAATGCGCCATTCAAAATCATCTCCCAGAAAATAAGATTCGCCCAGAAATTTGAGGCAATTCTCTCAGGACGAGTATGAGTAAAGAATCCATGAGGGAAATACAAAAGTATTTTTCTAATCGTGCATTTCTATATATATCAAAGTTGAATTTACTTTAAGAAAAAAAAGTTAAGTTCATCTAAAAGAGGAATCCCAAGTATATTATAGAGAAGAAAAAACACAACTTTGGATGCTGAGTATGTGACCAGATACAGTATAAGCATCTTTATTTGAATCAGATATCAGAAGTGAACTTACAAGGATCACCAAGTCACGTCACTATTGCTAAGTATATGGATTAAGTCAATTAACATAATATATTAAGAATTTAGGGACCAAGAGCACCTTCCTCTCTATGGCCATTTAGTATTTCAATGTAAGGCCTAAGTCTTCAAAATCTGAAGAATTTCATAAAGTCTCAAGACAATTTTTAGGTAATCTTTTTTATCATACTTGGTCATCAGTCCAAAGTATGGGTTAAACCAGTTAAAAAGTCATGCTTGGTTTTTGTGTCCTCGTATGGTAGTGCTGAAGATAAGGGCAGAACCCTCAACGGTATTTCACGCCAAGCCATGCTAGAATGGCCCAATAATACGGTACACATTACTGTCAATAGTTCATAGGGTTCCCTCCTCTCACCATCAGGAACTTGTGGACCACCTTCATTAATTACCTTAATTAGCCAACTAAAAAGTCCTCAGTGAACTCATATAAGCATCTGAACAACACGGTTAGCTGTCCAATGTCACCCCATCTCGCGTAAAGATGAATTTTCCATCTAAGAAATTACTATAGTATCAAGCAACTTCACCTAGCACAATTTGAAGGTCATCCAAGTAGCCGAGCCAGCAGAGCTCTTTCCAAAGTAAACCATATAGCATATGTGCACTACTGAATGGAACTTAAGCAGCTAGCACTGTAGTCTGCACACAAGTTAACTCGAAATAGCCCACTGGCTAATGCAAGTATCCAAGGCACAGAGAACCACTATGCTGAGGTCGTATTCCTAATGCCTTGCTTGATATATATCCAATTATCAAGAAATCTTGATACCCCTAGATGCGGAAAGACAGCCACGGAAAATATAGTTCAACTACACAAGTACCACTCCTTAAGTTGCATGCAGATGCCAGACACAATTGATAATGCAGACATAATTCCTTACTGGCTTACTCAAGTGCTCACAACAATACTAAGCTACCTATGATGCATTCCTCCTTGCATTACGTTCACACAGAAATAGCCCTCCTACTACAGGGCACGAGAACAACATGATTGCACATCACAACTGTCATAGGCCACCTTTTGCCATTGCTGATTCCAAACTAACATCTGTTTGCATCCTCCTTGCATTACGTTCACACAAAAATAAGCCTCCTAGTACAGGGTATGTCAACGACATGATTATACATGGGCCAACTGCAAAGTTTCGAGCCACAGGTTTAGGCAAGCAAAATCTCCATGATCCAAGCTAACCTCAAGGAATACATGCTGAGTGCCAATAAGCCTTTGAGAGGATTTTTGTCAAATTTGACTATATTCTCGAATGTCCAAATCAAAATCTGATAAATGACTACCATACAGGGAGGCGGTCTAATCAATTGAGGGCTCATTAAAGCTTAAGAAAAGAAGTGTCAGGCAAAGAGTAAGAGTATCCTTTTTAATCATAATAATACAAATCAAATTATGAGTAAAATTGATGGAAATAGCAATAACTATTTCATGAAGGAAATGAATTTCCGTTGACATTATTGAACATGTGCTTCTTGTTATTAGAGTCTCATGAAGGAAATGAATTTCCGTTGAACATTATTGGTCGTACTTATACTAAGGTAGTTAGGTCTTTGTCCTACTTTTGTTGAAAATTACACTTTAGCCCAACTTCTGTGATGACTCCGAGTCAACACAGTTGACTGTGGACAATTTGCTTGCTTTTTCATTATGACCAGACAGTCAACTGCGTTGATTCACAGAAGTAGGACTCGAGTCTAATTCTCACCAATAATAAGACTAAAGCCTAATTACCTTACTATTACTAGGACTAAGACCTATAAAACCTTTGTTATTTAGTACCACGGCAGAATATGCACTAGATACTTAATGTCATGCACAGATATACTGCATGGAATTTCTGAGGTGTCTGAGTCCAAAGAAATAGAGTCTGTGCCTCAAGCGAAATTTCATCCAAATGCACTTTATTTTTTTTTAAGGAAGTCCTTCCTTCAGAAGTAAGTTTTAAACATTTTACAAAACACTAGTCATATCAATGACCAGTATCCAATGCGACAAAAATTGATGTCAAACAGATGGTAAACCCCCCTCCTCCCTCCCCTCTCTTCCCAGTACAAATAACTAGGGACGTTGGGCTTCAAACAGAGAGACACCCAAGAATCTCTATGTGTTTCAGTAATTAACCAAATTTCAATAAAAACGGTAGCAATACAAGTAGTACCTGTCTCAAACCCCCACCCGTGCTGCCTCCAGTCAAAAGCATGGACAAAAGCGAAGTCACAGGACCACCACCACCAATGTCATTGCCAGTACCAGTATTACGAATAGTAGTCCGCATGGCATTAAGTATGCTCCCGTAAGTAGTGCCCTGTCCACGCTCAAATGCTTGGATAAAACAGAAAGTCATAGCACCTGTTGAAGTGATCTTTGATAGAGCCTGTTCACATAGAAGCAAATAATTTCAGGTATTTTACTTAACCCTTTTGACAGAAGAAATACAAAGTATAAATCCTGGGACTTTACCGAGGTATCAGCAGAGGTTTGGTTGTCGTCACAACCACTGATTGAAATAACTTCTCCACCATTTGTTCCTTTCCACACACCTGATCGAGGACGATGGTCCTCCCAGACATATTGTCCACTCCTACAATGACAAAGAAAAAGCATAGCATGAATCAAGCCATGGCCAAAATATTAATAGTATTAAAAAAGAGATTTGCTATTGAGACACAGACTTCATATTGTCATCAACAAGTTAAGCAGGAAACCTGTCCATTCTGCAGAGGAAAGGTAAATCTAACACAGTGCCGCTATGACAAGCATCTATTATTGCATGAAGTTTGACCCCACGAGGAAGAGGTTTTACAATTGTTGTATTGATCTCGTCATCAACAATCATCCCTTGAGTCTCAAAGTCCAAAGGACACAGTGTTTCGTCATATCCATCTAACTCGTCACCGTTATAGTTTCTCTGTCTTGAACCATGACCAGAATAATGGAACACTAGTGAGTCTCCTGGTTGACAACCTTGGACAAGCCAAAACAATGCCATCCTCAAGTTGTGTTTAGTTGGAAGCCTGTAAGGATCAGTTTCTTCTTCTGAATTAGGAGAAAAATACAAAAGTGATCAGAGGTTATAAAAAAGGAAAGTGACATAACCAAAATATCTTAACATCCAATGAAACTATGACAAAGTCAACCTCAGTGGTCTGTTGCACCAACTAAAAAGAACTAAATTTAGCAGCATGATGAGCTTAATTAACAACAGCTATCTTAGACAACAATTTTCTTGCATGAACATCACAATTAACTATGAAGTATGAACAAGATGAGAAGTTTACAAGGATGCAAACACATTCCTAATCCAAGTTACTTGCAGTGTGGTTATCACACAGCACGATCCCATTCATTACTAATACTTTTTTACACATTGCTAGATTCAAGAACACTCTATGGAACCATTGTGACATAAAGGTCATGGGTTTGAATCGCTAGAACAGCCTCTGTGCACTTTGCCAGGGTACGGCTGCATACATCTCATCCTCTCTAGACCCAGCAATGGCAGGAGGCCCATGCATTGGACTAGCCGTTTCTGTTTAAGGTGGTCATTTCAGTAGAATGTGTCAAGTTCATGATTTTTAAAACATGGTCACCGCCCTAAGATATTGGTACTCTTTTCTCTATATCTCCCTTTAATCTATAGTCTGTAGTATACTTCTCGCTAAGAAGCTGCAAACACTAAAAACAGTTTATTTGGGAGAAACCTAGACATGTAAAGAAAGTACAACATCTAGATCTACTCACAAAAAGTATCACTCCCTAGACCTTAGTTCATATACATACTTGGCTGACCTGCCTACCTGTTACTCCATATTAGGTAAAAGGCATACAAAAGTTTCTTTCACAGTAAAGAGCCAGACAACCTTTATCGTATATGCACCACCTTTTTAAAGTAGATGTCCAAACTCAACTTAAGGAAAACATTAATAATGCCCGTTCTTTTTCTTATAAAATGACAATCCACGTATAATCCACAAGCTTAAAATTTCGTGCTATAATTTCTTATACACAGTGTTACAGAGCCAAAAAAGAAAAGAAAAGTGCTTAAGCAGAGCTAATATGAATGAGTGAATGACCTACTAGAAATCAATTAGCAGAAGGAGAAATGAGCCTTTTGTTCTGTTCACAAACCCATGCTATGTTTATTTTTATTTTTTTTATATGTAATTTAAACATATTAACATAATCAAAAGATTACATCACTAATTCTTCAAGACCAATACCCCACCCCAACATCACTATTACACCCCTAAAGCTAAGAAAGGAAAACCAACAACACCCAAAAGAACCTCCAAAACACAGAAAAGCAACGATAACAGGTAACCAGTTACATATTCAAAGCCTAAACCCCTCCTGGTTCTTGTGTTCCACCGCCATGAGTCCTCTCCAACCTAAGCTTCGTTTTCCTCCCTCTGTTTCCATTGCCCCCTCCTCTTGATCTCCACCTATAACCATGCTACTCTCAATCAGGCACGTGTTAGACAATAACAGGCTGGTGCTTGCACAAATAATCACCAGATTTTTTACTCTTTAATAGGTTAGATTTATTATGAAACTAGTGGATCTCGAACCCAGGTCTGTGTAGCATCTCCAACACAATCATACACCTACGCAAGAAGCACCTGTTCAAACATGTCATGTTGTTGCCCACGAGACACACCTCAGGGAAGACATTCGTCTAGATTACACCCATATCTTGACATAGTTAGGTACCGACAATAAAACACCGGGCTCATTGCATGGGTTAGCTGAATGAGTTGATAGCCTTCCCACAATTACATATTCAATTCCATGTCTTCTGTGTTCTATTTTGGTAACTTTGTACTTCCTTCGGGAGTGTTTAATAATGTAATCATTTTCAATCTGTTTAATCAAGAGAAAAAAGAAAGGTAAAAGTACGACGGGTTTACATAAATGATGTTCAATATGAATAAGGCCCACCTTATGCCATTAGGCCACTGTTGGCTAGACAAAAAATGCTATGGAGAAATCAATGTAGCAGATTTTTAATCAGATGTTATCCGTTTTAAGGTTTCAATCATTGCAAACACAAACTTCCGAAGGTTAAGGATTCAGGAACTGAGGCTAATGACAATTCTATGGTACGGAAAACACTTGAGGAGACAATGTGTTGTCTGGGTGAAGATGGATTTGTGAGAAGGAACAAATAGAATGAAAATGAGGAGTAAAAGTAAGAGGATATATAAAAAAAAAAAAAAAAATGACTTATGTAGAGATCTGGGAACGTAGAACACTATTAAACACCAACTATGGCACACGTTAGATTCGCTAAAAGAATTTGACCAAAGTTTGAATGACTGATTAAGTAATATGACAGCAACATAGACAACATAGAGCTAAATCCAAGTGTAGAACAATGATTGGGCAATTATTGTTGAATATATAAAAAGAAAGTAGAGAATGTATCTATATATAATTTATTATTACCAGTGAGCATAAGAATGGAGGCTTCGGGGAACTTAAAACGATTAATAAGAAGATACCGCATACACTTGGCATCATTAATACAACCCTTAAGTTCATGACGTGAGTACTTGTACGAAATGCCACATATGACAGCCTTTTTTCGACCGTGGGGGGGAGGCGGAATTGGGCCAGAAGGAGGAGGATGTTGGTAAGGGGTAGTTTGGTAATTAGGTGGTGGTGGAACTTCTCTAGGATCAGCAATTTTTGTGATGGCTTGACATATGGAACATCTTAATGATTTTGCACCTGGTGGGATTTGTAGTGCTGTTCTGCAGCTTGTGCAGTTAATTAACATCATGTTTTGGTGGTGGTACATCGTTTTCCAAGGACAGAAAGAGGAGATGGATGGGTTTTTTTTTTTTATGGACAAGGGAAGAGAGGTTGTTTGGTATTTTCGTGCTGCTGTTTTTTGACTTTCGAAGAGAATTAGGAATGTTCTACGAAATTACGTTATTCACCTTCGAGATTGTCTTTGTCACTGTGTCCAAGGACTCAAAAACGTAGTGGCAAATTCCGTGAATCTGAGAGCGAACATAGATCGGACACAACTAAAATTTGTAGTGGCAAATTCCGTGAATATGAGAGCGAACATAGATCGGACACAACTAAAATTTGTGGTGAAATAATGTCAACACTTAGGGGCTATTTGTTTTTTTGGGTTAAGTTATAAGAGGGTCTTATAAGACCATGTGTTATAAGATGGTCTTATAAAGTGGTTTGTTTTTTATTTTAAGTTCTTCTTATAAGCACTTGTAAAAATAGAAAAAACAAATACACGACATCCTGTAGATGGTTATTTGACAAATATAATCCTACTTTACATCACATTTAACTTGAATAGATTAATTTGAAACAAGTGTATAGTTTGATTTTCGATTTCAAATCAATTTTGATAATTAAAATATTGATTTTAGGAAACTACCTTAATGTCGGTGGTGGTGGTAGTGGTAGTGGTCTTAATAGCACGGTGCTGGTGGTAGTGGAGGTGATAATATTGGTTTTAATAGTACAGTGGTAGTGATGGTGGTGGTGGTGGCGGTGGCAGTGGTCTTAATAGCACGATGGTGGTGGTAGTGATAGTCTTAATAGTACGGTGGTGGTGGTGATAGTTTTAATAGTACAGTGGTAATAGTGGTGGAGGTGATGATAGTGGTGGTAGTGGTGGTGGTGATGATGGTGGTGGTAGTGGCAGGAGTGGTGGTGATGATGGTGCTTTTAATAGTTTGTTGGTGGTGGCTAGGGCAATATAGTTATTTGGAGAAGAAGATAATGAAAAGATAATAAAAGAGAAATGAGGCTAGGGGTATATGGACGGGGGTGTTTGAGTTATTTTTCAAGTTATAAGACTTATAGAATTGAAGTAAATCCAATTTTGGTATTTATAGAATTAGAGCCTCTTATAAGACATTTCTAGTAGAATGCCTCTTATAAAAGGCAAAAAACAAACAAAAAAAATGTCCAAAATCACTAGGCCACATCTTATAAGAGGTTATAAGATCTCAATGTCTTAGAAGAGCCAAAAACAAATGGCCCTAGCTTGGTATAACTTCATTTCCAAAAGCTAATCTAAAAGTCGAAACTCACTTTTAAGCTGATCACTTTTCTGATATATAGAGATGGTTTAACAGCATTGAGACGATACAAGTGTACAACAACCTGTCAACCTGAGCATCACCAGCCCTGAGATTGTGAGGCCCTAGGCGAGCTCTTAATAGGGGGCCTATAGAA
Organism: Coptis chinensis; assembly: GCF_015680905.1. Lineage (NCBI taxonomy): Eukaryota > Viridiplantae > Streptophyta > Magnoliopsida > Ranunculales > Ranunculaceae > Coptis > Coptis chinensis. The sequence continues at coordinate 48,498,002 of NC_141456.1, forward strand.
ACTGCACCATTTTATGTATTTTTCTTATCTAAAACCATTATTGCATAGTGGGCGAAAATGCTCATCGACGATTTTAGGAGGCCACATTAGCACAATTTTTAAGTAGGTACCCAAAGTTAATTAAAAGTAAGGACAGTATTTTAATTATTTACAATTCAGTCTTTATTAAAAATTATACCAAACGTTGAATTTGCTCGAGATTGGTTAATTATATGCTTTCGAGATCCATAAAATTATGAGAAAATAATTACACGCCCATCAGAATTATAATTCGTGATATACCTACGGAACATTAAAACACACAAAATGATTAAAAAAAAAAAAAAACCCCGTCGCCTCAGACTACGAATCCCTCAAACTACAAATCCTCAAAAAACGAAAAACCTTCAGCTGAAAATAGAAAACCCTTCCCATTGCCTCAAACTCCGGATCCTTAAAAAAACAAAAAACCTTCAACTGAAAATAGAAAACAAACCCAAAACTTTTTCTTCTAATTCTTAAGTTTATGATCCGAGCTATCAACATTCATATCTTTTGGAGTTGGTGCAGGACAATCATGCACTTCTTCATTTTGAGCTTTGTTCAAATTTCCCCTGGTATTCTCTATTGGAGTGTCAAGAAAATCATCATGTGGATTAATACCCTTGCTTCTTGACGTGAACCGGTTTCTTGCCAACATGGGGCTGATCATTTAGTGCCAGCAAGTGGCTCAAATTTTATAGTAACAACAGATTTGAGAGGATGAGAACTGGATGAAGAAGGGGATTTGATACTTGAGTTTCCACTTAACCTGGATTCTGGGCCGTCGTAATTGGGTTTATCCAGTAAATTGCTGCCATCCGTTTCATTCATCTTAAACGCAATGCCAGAGGTTTGAGGATCTTCATGTTTAGGATCTGTAAGGTTAAAAAGAAATATTATTGTGATGTTATTGATACAAATCATAACATATTTATAAATGCTACATGGTTTGATAATTTTTCTGCTTTTATCATATGGTGATCATGTGGTATATATAGGCTAAGGTGGAGATTGTTGTTAGAGAAGGTGATCAAGATGGCTGAACTATTACGTCTACAATTAGCGAGGTTAGCGCATCTGATTTGGTTCTAAGTCTCCATGATCAAAGTTTTTTACATAGGTAAGTCAATTTGGATTTTGTCAATCGTATATACAAATGTGTTCTGAGTTTCATTTTTGAGTTTGTTAAATGAATCATCACTAATTAGGACGTTTTAATGTTTGATTTAGTATGTTCCTTTTTTTTTCCACGATTACAATTTCTATTGATTCGTGACCAAAGCCTTTTAATGCTTCGAGCTGAGCATTATTGGTTCTTATTGAATGTGATGTGAAACTTGTATATAGGAAGGAGAAGGGTATTGAAGTCAAGTCAATCGATATTACTAAGAGGATGCGCACAACTGCACATGCATGTCACTAATGGTTAGACCCATTAATTTAGGATCTTCACAAAAAAAAATATGCATTTGTTAATTCTAATTTACGAGAGAATTACCAATAACATTAGTGAAAATCATTTATGGAACTAGGCTTTTATTTTTATTCCTCAATTTATTCTTTGCAAAAGCAAACACCATTTCTGTTTTGTTCCCAAATTAAGTTGATCAGAGTATGTGCATTTTAATAGAATGCTACATCTGTGAACTGCTATAGCTATAACAGAATATATGATATCTGGGAGTAGTATTTTTAGTTTTGTCCAGGATGGCTATGACCCACGGCAGCATTAGAGACAGCCTGAATTGCAGAGTTCTTGCTATTAAGCAGCCCCTGAAGCATGTGAAACAATAACAAGTACTTATATTTATAGATTTTTTATATTTAAGAACTAAACAAGTATACTTTTCTTTTTCTTTTTACTTTACTTATTCATGATTTATCTGTTATTAGGCTTCGTTGTTTTTGCATTTATGGGTATCAATTAATGGCCCCCTTTGATATGAACAAAAATGGATTAACGATTATGAGACATTTAAAGTAAGGTTTATGCTCTTCTCACTTTTATTGTGTACAGTTACAGATGCTCAATCAGTTGCGTGCAATTAGTTGGGTCACCTTGAATTACTCTTTAAAAAATGGATTGTGTATTTAAGTTTAACTTTTCCTGCCTCATGATGTAAATGTTTATTGTTACAAATCATCTGTATATAGTTATGCCTATTCCCTTTGCCTTTTGTTGTTGGAGGAAGGGGACAAGGAAGCAGATTAGTAGGTGAATGCTAATAACTTAATAAGCAAAAAATGTGGAGAAACACAGATACATCAAAATGCATAGTTCGTTGATTGACCAAGTCAATTAAGATTGTTGTCCTAAAATTTATATGATTTAGTGACTTTTGGTGTATCTGAATGGAGATTTTGGTGTCTGTACTTCAAGCTATGCCACTATGAGAGGCTTCTCTCCAATCACTACGCCTGTGAAACAAGCCGTCTACATCTGTGGGCATGTTGGAATGAAAATGTCTAGCCATACCTATGATCTTTGTGCGGTCGGTTACCATCTAAATCTCACAGATTCTCTGTTAGATGCAGGGGAGTTTCAACCTAGAAATGTTGCCTTGACCATCTCTAGGAGATCTTTCAATATATCGCCCTTTGGATACCAAGTATTCCAGTGATGTTTCTCCAAACAAAGAAGTAACTCTTCATATATGATGAAAAACATAGTATGTCCAATAGGGGCCGTGAGCAAGACATCTTGGAAGTTCTTTGCCAAGCCAAAGTACGAGGTTGAGGCTTTCATCACCAAATAAAGATATTGTTAGTAGAGTTAGGTGGAATCTGACATCTTGGCTACAAGGAAGTGCTTCTTTAGGCTTATTTTTGGGGTCATCAATTTGTTTTTCAAGTTCTAAGCCAGCATTTTGTGAGGCAAATAGTGGGAAGACCGGTGATCATGATTCATCATCGGTTGTTTGTCCATGGGAAGAAAGTTCACACTAATTATTCCATAACTGGTGAGCAGTAACTTATGTTTTGATGGGTGAATCTGTGCTGTCTATACCCTATTCTACAATCATGCAACTTTCTTTAGTTGAAACTGACTGTTTGAGGTGGTTCATTTCCGTCAAATGCTCTCTTAATTCATTGCTTCTATCTTGCAGGAATACCAGGAGATGCAACCATTTGGGCTAAAATTAGTAACCTTCTTTTGATGGAGCAATAACTCTTGGTTTTGATATACTATTGTAATTTGAAAATCAACCGTAGTTATTTTGATTTTTCGGTATTAGTACTAGGGTTAAAACTGTTAATAAAATGACACAATAGGTGATAAATAAGTCCAGATTTTTTTTCTTTTGAATCAGGAGCTAACTACTAAGTTGTACACTGAGAGACAATGGTTTCAAATGTAATGTATGAAGATATAGGGCAGGTTCATATAGGCAAGATTTTGAAAGTTATTGAGGTACGTACATAAAGTCTTAATATTTTGGATGGATATGAGATTAATCTTCCTTTTCTTTTTCTTTTTTTAATGTATATGACGTTGACTGTGTGAGTTATTTTGATTTTAGGGGGTATTACATGTGCATAAGTGTGTAGAATTGTCATGCCCATAAACAAATTGAAAGAGCTTGAGATAAAGCTACAACGTTGATCATCACATACAAAGGAGAGCACCATCATCCTAACGCATTCAAAGAAACAGTAAGTCTCTAACATCTTTGAATTGTCTTAATTTGCTTATTAATTTTATATGATAGTTAAAAAATTTCATGTTCATTTGATCATGCTGAAATTTTAACCTAGCTTGATAAAATTTAGAATATGCTTCATATAGTCAATTTCTTCTCTATCAATGTATAAAGGTTGATTTCTTAGCTTGCTTTAGAGTGATGATTCAATTCATGCCTTGAAGCCAACAGTTGGTACTCAACCTCCTACTCTTTTGTTATGGTTGGTGCATGAATGTAGCATGCTATTGAACTTGGAGTCAGATTAGCAAAATAGTCGTGGGAAGCTATGAATTTATGTTACAGTACGTGCTTAGCTCAATGAATTTGAGTTGTTGGTTAAGGAAGCTATTTGAATATTTGATTGAGAAACAAAATGGATGATAAAGATACATATATATTTTTTTCATCTTATTTTTTTGGCTTTTTTTTAAAGTTTAGTGTATTGAATGGATTTTTTCAAATACTTTTCACCCTGTGGTTTAGCAGACATATAGGTTTGGTTACAAAAAGAAAAGAGAAAAGAAGATAGGAGCTATATTGAAGAACAAAGATGAGTATAAATTGCGCTTCTTAAACGGTACGATCAAGTGCTAGAAAGTAGGGCAGGGAATCGGGTCGGGTTTGACCCGAACCCGAATAGTTTGGGTTTAGGTTGATTTTTGTATTTGCTTACTTATTCGGGTTGGGTTCGGGTCTATCGGATTCGGATTCGGGTTCGGATATATTTTTTGGGTTTTTTTTTTTTAATTTTTAGTGTTATCCGATCGGGTTAGTCGGGTTCGGATATTAAATTTCGGATATAATCGGGTTCGGATATTATGAAACTATTCGGATTCGGATATAGCCATATCTGACCCGATCCGATCCCTACCCTACTAGAAAGGAACATTTCCTAAGCCTGATTTCTAAGTTATAATTATTGCAGGGTTGTTTACTAAGAGATGATGATAGCATTGCAGGTCCTAATAGATTGAATGTCAAGTATTGAGATGGTGCATACAATGATACCACTCTAAAGAAAAATCTAAAGGCAAAGAATGAAACATAACCATGAATATGTAATGATGCAGACATGATTTATCATTGCTGATTGCTGATGCATTTTATTATTGTTACCATACAATACTTTTAATAAATTATGTTGTTTTTATATTTAACCTGTGTGCTTACATTTGAATGGGTACAATACATTACTATAATATCGAGCTACACTAAACTACACAGACGGTTCTTTAGATTTTCAGTATTAATAGTGAGTCATGGTAATACAATAGACTTATTAAATATTCTCAAGGTCAGATTAACATAGAATGAGATATGCCTAACATGTGCCACTTCATTCAGCCTGCAATCAGCCTAATTATGTTACTATTACAGGAGTCCAAGCATTGCAGGACTTCAAGATATATATATTTGTATCTATTGACATGTATATTTATTTGTATTTTGTATCCATTGACATGTATATTTATTTGTATCAATGAGATTTCTAACTAAGATGCGAAGGTATTTACTGTAAATGTAACAATCCCGGCATGGCCGGGTAAAATGGCTAGTATATATAATGTTTAGCTTTTTTTTTTTAACATAAACAAGTAGGTGGTGACGTGGTGTAGTGGTCATGTTTTCAATTTCGGTGTATGTATAATGTTTTGAAAACTGAACCGGTGATCGAACCGATTTTCTATTGAAATGGTTGGACCTGGTTCAACCAAGGTTGGACTGGTTGGATTTGGACTTCATAATTGATTTTTCAACATGCAACAAGGTTGGACAATTATTTAGATTAAAATATATATATAGGCATACATGTTAGAAAGTTCGGTGGAGGCTTCACTCCAGAGTCCAGAGTACTTAATTGCCCATTGAGCAACTTGACACTAAGTTTAGATCACTATGCTATCGATCTTTTAGCAAAGAAACAACTAATAGTACTTATAATAAAGTCACTCTAGCTACAATGCATATCATCAGCATCATCTTGACTGGTGAACGGCTATTGTCCTTGTTCCATCGTGTAACTCCATCATACCTGTAAAACCAAATAAGGGATAAAGGAATATTTAATTAATTAATAGCTATTTGAAATAAAACTATTGTTGATCCCAACTATGAATCAAGTTGACTTACCCATCTCTTCATAAGTTTGATCTACTATTGGAACTTCATTTGTCGTCGACCAATTTTCAGCTACTTCATTTTCCTATAAATTTTCTTCTAAAGGAGATGCATCTTCTAGGACCCATTCCCCAACTAACTCCATTTCTTCAAAATAAATTGGATCATATGACTTTTTCTTTATAACATCCCTGAGACAATTGATTACAAATTTATAAAATGGTGGTAGACAAATTTAATGTGAACATAGACAAAGTTGAGTACTTACGGATTTGCTAAACGTAGATTAGTTTGAACATAGACAAGATCATTAAGCCTTTGGTGCTCCAACCTGTTACTTCTATCAGTATGTATTCGCTCAAAAACACTCCAATTTCGCTCGCATCCTAATGAACTACAAGTTTGGCTCAAAATTCTTATTGCCATCTCTTGCAAATTTGGTGTAGATCCACCAAAGTTTTTCCACCAATTAGCTACAAAAGAGTGATCCCAATACATACATATATTCATAAGCTAAAAACCACTTAACATACAAGAATAAAATTATAAGCAATAAATTAAAATTTACTAACCTGGAAGCATACTTGCACGTGCATTTTTTGCCATGACCCGACCAAAATCCCCAGTTGCCTCTCTATATGCTACGATCTCCTCATTGATTTTTTCTTGTTTGACAAAGTCTCCATCATACATCTTCTTAATGCAATCCAAAAGTTCAGAAAAAATTTTGTGGTGATCATTAAAAATCTTTTTATTGTAGAAATACTCTGGATTCAACCAATATCATACTGCATGTAACTTGGCATGAAGTTGATTTTCCCAGCGAGCATCAATGATATCTAAAAATCGACCATAATCATCAGTTCTATTTTTGCATGCTCTTTTAATTGCCACCCTTACCAATTGCATGCCTTCAAACACATAGCCCATGGCAGGTCTTTCATCACTATCCACCATACGCAATATCTTCACCAATGGCTCACCAATTCTAACAATCTTGTCACAAGATGACCAAAAGTCAGATGATAAAACCGACTCCTTGAACTTTTTTCCATTATTGTGCTTTGGCCATGGGCTGTCCAACCAATCATTATGTGTGACCATATGTTGCAAAGCATTTTTGTTATTGATAAGGCTTTGCAAGGTAAAAAAATTGGTTGCAAATCTAGTGGCCGCTGGACGAATCAGTTCTCTTCCTCATCAACATAACAACGTGTGTATGATTATAAACAAATTTTGTTACCTCCCTTGCTGTATCTATAACCCGTTTCACGTCAACAAATTTATCAAAGTCCTCAAGCATCAAATCAATACAATGAGCAACACATGAAGAAAAAAAGATATGAGGATATTCCTCAGCCAACATCCTTCCTGCTGCACGATAGTTTGCTGCATTATCAATAACCATTTGAACCACATTCTCTACTCCAACAAAATCTATCACTTCCTTGAAAAGACTGAAAAACAAAAGGGCTGTCTTCGAATATTCTGAAGCATCAACTGATTTCAAAAATATTGTTCCTTTAGGACAATAAACAAGAAAGTTAATTAATGTCCTACTTCTTTTATCCTTCCAACCATCAGCCATTAGTGTACAACCTTTTTCTCTCCACTCCCCCCTGAATGTTTCGACAAATTCCATTACGGATTGAACACTTTTCTCTAAAACCGGACCCCGAATATCATAATAGGAAAGTCCCTTATACCCTGGACCTATAGAAGCTACCGCATCAATCATCGGCTGAAATAGATAAGAATTTACTGCATTAAAGGGGATACACGCATCATACATCCACTTCCCAATAGCTAAGTGTGCTTCAAGTATTTTATCTCTACTTGCTAGCACACTCTTAATTCCTGGTTGTGCACCTGGAGTAGTTTGTGGAGCAAAGTAACTGCTAATATGTTTTTTCCCCTTTAATTTTTTCCCATTATTTATCACCCAACTTTCACGAGGTTCCTCTTCTTCAGTGTCCTCATCATTTATCACCACACATTCTCTATTATATTTTCTCTTTTTCCCTGTTGCAGCACTACTAACACTACACTCAATTTCATATCGAACTTCAGAGGGGACACCTTTACATGATTTTGCATCACCTTTCTTACCAGCTAGATGTTCTTTCATTCTATGTATTCCACCCCCTTGGTATACTTTTTGACAATAGTTACAGTTAAGTATTACTCAGTTTTTTCTTTTTTGGTCCGGCATAATCTCACAGTGTCCCCAGGCAACATTCGATTTACCGCGAGTAGAATTGATATTTAGAGTGGACTCATTGTTGATATCAGTAGCAGTAGTATTTTCCATTCTATCCTAATAAAAAAAAGTAAATAAAAAGAACTATTTATTAGTACCTGAAGTTTTTGCAAGTGGTTCTCACTTCTCAGTTGGTGTTAAAGAATTTGATCGATTTGAAGAATTTGGATTTTAAGGAGAATGGGGGTTTTCTCTTTTTTGGATTTTAAGGAGTGATAAAATGAGAATCCAAAAGTTGCTCTCGGGTACATTAATTAGAAATCGGTTCATACCGGTTGGTTGGTTCACCGGTTCAACCCTCGGTTTGATGTGAACCAATGGGTCAACCATTTTCTCTATATTTTGCCCAACCGAACCGAAAATTTACCGGTTCCGATCGGACCCCGGTTCAACTACCGGTCCAGTCCAGTTTTCTAAACACTATGTAATCAAAGTTTGACTCCTCAAAGCTACACTTCCAAGGTTTATTTTGCATTTATGCGTGAAAAATAGTCATTGGGCCACATCAAATGCAAACTGACCAGCCCATACCAATAAAATCTCATTACTTGTAAGAGAAAGAATTTGTGGACAGACTTGTCCACAAACAACACTTTTCTATTGGTCCAATCTATTTTTGGACAGTTTAACAGTTTTTTTTTTTTTGCAGTAAAATAGTTTTTTCAGGCGGCCACTCCACCAATCAGCAGCTGAGGTAGTGCTGGCCCTGAGACAAAGCCACACAAGCAAGCGCTTTGGCCCCCTTATTTTGGCAAAGTAAGGGGCCACCAGTCCACCACTAGAGTCTACTGAAACAATTTAATGCACCTTACAATATACACTTACTAATAAGAATAATATAATTATAGGCGTAAGTGAAGTTTATATATGGCTAATGAAATTATTAGATGCACTTGCTATTTCACAGATTACGAAGTCAAAAGATGCATAGAATCTTATTTGTTACATAAAACAAAAATGAATTCGACTAAAAAGAAGAGAAAACAAATAATAATGCAGGCAAAAAATAAATCAATTTTTGTTTTTGACATGTGAATGAACATATATATAGGGCCACATTTTAAGAGTTGGCTTCGGGCCACCATAAACTCAGGGCCGGTGCTGAGCTGAGGTCTTGTGGATAGGAAATAGTTGCCTGTCCACAAACTTATTCTCAAGTAGCATAATAAGTTTGTGGACGGGGCTTTTAGTTGGGTCAAAGTTTGGGGCCTAGCGGCTGCCTACCTCATAGGCGCCTTGAAACGGAGCAACACAACTTGTGGGCTTGGGTTAAAAAAAATGTCTCAAAGGCTGAAGCTTTGCAGTGAATATAGGTGGTCCGCCCGTATTAATACCAAGGAATAAAATATCGGCGATATATCTAATATATATCGTTTTTTTGGTACACCGACATTAATATTCCGATATATATCCACTGATAAATTTTTTTTTCGATATATATCAAAATTTCCGATATAATGATATATATCGATCGATATATATGATATAAATTGTTGACTTTGACCGATATTGTTGATTTTGACCGATATATTGTCGATATTTCTGATATATATATATATATCGGTTTTTGGGTATACCGATATATTCACCGGATTCGATATTTTGATCCTTGATTAATACTGAAGCTTATTTTTACAGAATGAAGAATAATATAATGAAGCAGGTAATGTGAACTAAAAGTAAAGAGTAAATGACTAATGTACACATGCAAAACTCTAGCACTTGCATTAAAGAAATGGTAATCCGTAGTTAATTAAAACGTTAAGTATTGATCCATTGACTAACAACAGTTACAAGGTCTTTCATGTGCTTGATTGGTTGATTTAAAGTTTTAAACAACTTCAACTTGTTAGAAACCTTCGTTTTAAAAACTAAAAAGCCTTACTTCATTTCGAGAAGGAACACCCAATCATAAAGACGTACTGGAAAGGTGTGACTTGTGAGATATAGGTTGAACGATCTTCACTTGGTTATCTGGTTAGTATCCAACCTTAGTTTGTACTCATTAATTATTATCATGACGTTAATGTTGCAGAACCAGGGAATGAAACAATTTTCACTTTTACAGGTACAAGGAGATGGTAGCAGACATCGTTGCTGAATGCATGCTGAGAACTAGCTAGCTAATCCAGGTAAATGCTACTTGTAGCTAATCCATTCCCTTGGGGCTTGGGAGAAATTTTCTTTTGAGTAAGGAAGTCATTGTTGCCCCCTCTTCCATCTTCTAGCTACTCGTAGGTGTAGCTATATAACACCTAAGATCGTCATGGCGGATTCTATTGAAGTAGAACAGAATTTGGATATTTTGTTGGCTGAGTTGGATGAATTGAAACAATTAAGGGACGTAATTAAGGGAAGAGGAGAACATAAAAAACAGTTCTGGCTTCAAAATGTTGCTGTCATAGAACGGGAGGTGGATGAAATACAAAAACAGTTTGATGGCATAAAAATGTTTCTTTTCCAGCATCAAAATGTTTCTTATCCAGCTTGGCACGGGCTCAACAAGATGGTTATTGAAGAAATTCGATTTGTGAAATATTGGAAAGGATTTTGTAGTAAACTCATGGAGGATCCTAGTGAACTAGAAGAGAATTTGGATAGTTTGTTGGCTGTGTTGGAAGAATTGAAACATTTAAGGGACGACGGAATGAAGGGAATAACAAAACATAAAATGCGGTTGTGGTTTCAAGTGGTTGCTGACATGGAACGGAAGGTAGATGAAATACAAAAATGGTTTGATTCTTTTCCAGCTACGCACAAGTTCAACGAGAAGGTGATTCAACACATTAAAGGAATGAAAGAATTGAAAAAATTGGGTAATTCAGGTTCAGATGCAATTGAAAAGTTCTTAAGCGTATTGGAAGCAGCGAATATACGACAGTTTTTGGACAAGCAGCTTAGGAGCCATACATCGAATTTAAGAGATCTTGTAGGTCGTGGTGGGTTTGGAGATGTCTACAAAGGTGAGTTTCCAAACGGTGTCCGATTTGCCGTTAAAGTTTTTAAAAACATCAATGAAGTGGATATCATTGACGAACAGTTGCTGGACGAAGTGTGCACAACTGGCAGAACTTATCACCAAAACATAGTTAGAGTCTTTGGATATTGCTTTGATGTTGGACTGAAAGCACTTGTACTTGAATATATGGAGAATGGATCTTTGGATAAGATTTTATATCAGAACCACCACCCTAGTGTTTCTTGGGAGAAGCTCTACAGCATTGCAATTGGGACAGCGAAAGGACTCACCTATTTGCATGAGAATTGCAGTGAACGAATAATCCACCATGACATAAAGGCTAGTAATGTGCTCCTTGACTCCAATTTTTGTCCCAAGGTTGCAGAGTTTGGATTGGCTAGTCTTTCTAAAAGAGATGTTAGTCAAGTCATAATAATCGGATTCAAAGGGACCCCAGGCTATGCTGCCCCAGAGTTGTAACTTATAAATGTGATATTTACAGCTTTAGCATGTTGTTGTTTGAAATTTTGAGGAGGAAGAGGAATGATGAGGGCGAAAAGTGGTTTCCATTAGAGGTATGGGAGAAGTATGCAAACGGACACCTTAATGAAATTATTTTGGAGTGTGGCATTAGGGAGGAGGATATGGAAAAAGCAAAGACATTAGCTCAGGTTGCATTATGGTGTGCTCAATACAAGCCCGAAGACAGACCTTCCATGAGCACTGTGGTGCAGATTCTTGAGGGGGATGTACAAGTACAACCTCCACCACTTCTTACTCCATTTCCTCATCATGTTAACAACGCAAGTGGTTCCACAAGTGTTACCCTTGCATGCGTATATTCATTAGAGTCTTCTGCCTCTATGGAACGGTACAATCACTAACTAAGAGATTAGAATTATTTATAACAACCTCTGTTATTTGCTCAAGTTTGATATCCATTGATTGAGCTTAAACATCCAATTTAGGGACAAATGATGTCCAACTATTTCTAGCTTCTATTATTGCCAACTAATTAATTAAGCACATAACAGCACAACTCATTTTCATTGAAATATGGATTCTGATGCTCAGAACTTCTAAAACTTAAACCTGCAAGTTTACAATGGCAAGCCATATGAACACAATGATCTTTCTTTCTTTTTAAAATCCGGTGTAAAATGTGGTCAACTTAACGCCTTATATTTTCAGATTGCAGAAAGGAGAACAGAGTTACTTATAAGAATTTGCGGACCACCTCTCAACAACACCCCAGCTAATGCTTTTTTTTCAGAATTGCTAAAACTGTAATATGTAAAGCCAGACATACTAGACAAGTTTGTTAAACTAGTAGCTTATGTTGTCCAACCTGGTCTACTGTACGCAACTGTAATTATGAGTTTCTGACCCTAGTGGTAAAAATTGGGTTGCCTGGGACCAATCTCTTGTGTACAGTAGACGTTCGTGAAAGCTTTCAAGTATATTCACACTGCAAAGCTTTGTTCTTGAGTTCGCTAGCTTAGTTCTGTTTTACAGTTGTTATTGCAACAATACCAACAATGCTATCCATGCTCAATGAAATTATATTATTACCTTGGCTAGGATTTAGGAATATTTTTGGCCCTCTCTGTGAGCTTGGGGACTTCAAAGATGTGTATTCCTAAGAAAGACTAGAGGGGGAGGCAGTGCACCCACCTACGCTGCTATCAGCTATCCTTTCTGGACTCAGTTAGAGGCCCGGGCGCCTTCCAATTAGACTTTGTAACTCTTGGTGTCTATACCATGACTATTGAGGGATTTAAGGCACTCTTGGTCTTTAGAATGTTGGAAGTTGGAACACCTCTGCCCATATAATAACCATCTAATGTACTCACTCACTGTTGAAGCTTAAAATCAGAGAATTCACCAAAAAGAACTATCATCACAAAATCCATGTTATAACAATCATTTGCCCAAACAAAATACTTAGGCTTGGGTTTGGGAAAACTCATTATAGAACAATGGGGTAACGAGTATTACACCCCACACACAAGAGCTTCTAGCTTAATTGGTTGTGTATCCCCTCTCAAGTTTGAATCTCAACAAATACTAGTTAACCCCAGAACAATTTAGTTTTTCAGTATTCTATTCAAAATTTCAAACCACAAGGTCTAACTCGTAATCTCAGGGAAAGACAAAAATAATAAGGGTAATCGATGACTATAGCACATTGTAAACTTGTACAAATATTTATGAAACCAAAGTAATACTCGAGCAATCTATCAACCAAGGAAATCAACTTATGTCTTCAAATCGCTAAGTTGGCTCTTTTTTTGCTAGAACAAATTGGGGCAGTGAAGTAACCCAATCTCACTGCATTGTTCTCATTTCAATGTCTTCTTCTCCTCCTCTTCCGATATCATCTTTCCCGTTTGCAATCCTGTATACATGACAAACCTTTATCCAGTACAGCCATCACACCTGACCTAAATTCAAGAGGAACCGGAATTCTTATCAAAATGGGAATCAGAATTACAATGCAATTAAACTTCTTTATATATATATAATAGCAGTCCTTTTTCAAGCCCTCTAAAGGTGTCCACGTCGACAGGGGGATTACGAGAAAAGTGGAGAAATAAAATGAGAAAAACTTGCCGAAACTAAAAATGAAACCAACAAAACCCACGACTCTCTCCCGCACTGATCTCTCTCCCACTCTCTCTTCTCTACCACCCAACCTAAATCCCAAAACCCTAACTCTGAAAGTCGAATCAGTCCCTCGAATTGATTTCTCTTCTCTCTTCTCACTACATGCTTTATGGTGGCCTCAACAAGAGAAATCATTCACAAAGATCTTCTAATACTCGACAATACTAACCAAGTAATCACCCCCTTGCTTCAATCATCAACAACATGAGAGACTGTCAAAAACGATAGAGAAGTCACGTTGAACAACGTTTTCCATTAATCTATTAGCTGCCTTCAACGTTTTCTGTGTGGACGAACCATTTCTTATTTTCTTTGGTCCGCTAGCTACTATGGTGCAATTCCTCCATTGCTGCTGCAAGAAAGATGAACGTGATTAAAGGCAGCAACTTCAGAACTATTACAGGTAAGTATTTTTGCCATCCTTCGGTGTTTCCGTCTGTTTTGGGCAGTAGGAACAAATGACTCTCCTGAAAGAACAACAGCATCAAAGACAACTCTATCCGACCAAAATCATAAACATTTTGTTAACGAATCAAAACAAAATTTTCATACTAATTCTAACCTTGGTCATTACCAGCATTTGGTTCCTGAACAGCACCACAACTCATTTGTTGATTTATATTCTCATGGAGGTAGTTAAGGGGTTCCACTAATTTGAAAGATAAAAAACAGTTCCTGGGCTTGGAATTTCTGCTATTGGATTCTAAGGTAGGCACTTTTCAGGCTTTATACTTATTAGGTTTTTTAAGTTTGTGTTGCATCACTACCTTATTTTTTCTAGCAACTAATTTATTTGTTGAAATCTTCATCATGGATAGGGTACTCACGATACCTTATTTTCTATTTGTGGTTGACTTATGCATATAGTGAGCAACAATGAACTTTGGGGAATGAAGGAGATTTACATGTGAACACAATTCAGGAATTTTATTCCTTCTCACTATACATTGGTAAGCCGTTACCTTCTCTCATGACTTAAGCCTCTAATATATTTTAACTAACAATCTCAGAACTATGGATCAAGTAATCCATTTTGTTCTTAGGAATAATGTTTGAAAGCGACTTTTTAATTTATTTAGTTTGTATCACGAAGATGTTTCAACTCAAAATCTGTTTGGAATTTTTTATTAACAAAGTAGATTCGAGGGCATTCCGAAGTTCTTAGTTTCGTGTGTGGTGAGGAAAACTAAAGCGAGATACCCTGCTATTTGTCTATCAATTAACTTTTGAACGGTCGGGGAGGCTTTTTAATTTATTTAGTTTGTATCTGAAGATGTTTCAACTCAAAATCTGTTTGGAATTTTTTTTATTAACAAAGTAGGGTCGAGGGCATTCCGAAGTTCTTAGTTCGATCGTGTTGAGAAAATCGCCGAAAAGGATACCACGCTATTTGTCTATCAATTAACTTTTGAGCGGTCGAGGGAGAATCGACTAACTCTTTTCACTACTCGAGTCAGTTAAATCTGCACAAAACTAAATCTGCACAAAACTTTGTTTTCGAACAACAAATAAGCGCTTATCTATCTAGAATACAAAGGAGTGGTACTATTCAACATTTTGGTTGTATGCTTGCTGTTCAAGAACGTTCTTTAACTGTTATTGCTTATAGTGAGAATACCATTTCTTTGTTGGATGTTAATACTCAAGTTTTTAGTGACTTTTTACTTAGTCTTGATGTCCGGTTACTATTTACTCCTGAAATTGGATGATTTGTACGTGTCAAACATAAATGATATGATTCAATTGGGCATGACATGGTCCAGTTTGTAGTTTTATTATTAACCGATTACATATTGTCTTTGAAAAAATGTTTATTTTAACCAAAGGATTTTGGGTTTTCAAGATAAGGTCAAAGTTTATTTTAACCAAAGGATTTTGGGTTTTCAAGATAAGGTCAGGAAAGTTGTTCAGGGGAGAAAATTTACTAATTCACCGGATAATTGACGATTCTTTTTAGAAAAAATAAGTGATTAAGCCCAGACAAAGTTTAAGTTTTGGAAGTTTAGTCTTTTGGTTTACTTACCAATAGTTGGAGATGCAACCTACTTGGACCGGTTGGATGTGCGAGGCGAGTAGTGTAACATCATGCTCAAGATCTCATTCAATTTGGAGGTTAAAGTTTCAATCTTTGATGACCAAGAATGGGGAGTCAACCTACTTGGACCGGTTGGATGTGCGAGGCGTAGTAGTGTAACATCACGGTCACAAGATCTCAACCCAACTTGGGGTTGAAGTTCCAATCTTTCTTTGTGAACACTTTCCAAGCTTATACGTATTTTGTATAATTAAGCATTAGTTAATTAGTTAAGTGTACCACTCCAGAATTCTTAGAATGTATAAAGCCCAGACAAAGTTTAAGTTTTGGAAGTTTAGTCTTTTGGTTTATTTACCAAGAGTTGGGGATTCAACCTACTTGGACCGGTTGGATGTGCGAGGCGAGTAGTGTAATATCACGCTCGGGCATCTCAACCCAACTTGGAGATTGAAGTTCCAATATTTGACGACCAAAGTTGGGGAGTCAACTTACTTGGACCGGTTGGATGTGCGAGGCGAGTAGTGTAACATCACGCTTGCGCATCTCAACTCAACTTAGAGGTTGGAGTTCCAATCTTTGACGACCAAGAGTTAGGGATTCAACCTACTTGGACCGGTTGGATGTGCGAGGCGAGTAGTGTAACATCACGCTCGCGCATCTCAACCCAACTTGGGGGTTGGAACTCTAAATAAGAAGTTCGATTCTTAGAATGTATAAAGCTCAGAGAAAGTTGGTGTTTTGGTTTTTTCTTTTTTCCTTTGTTCAAAATACATCATAAGATTTTCAAGTAACTTAGTTGTATAGCTGTAAGTTATTTCATATCTCAGTCATGAGAACTAAATTCTGCCGTTGGGGTCGTTCAGCATGCTCAATTTTATATGCTTTTGATCTGCTCCGTATTGTTACTGTAAATATAAATTGTTACTAGACTTCTTAGTTTCTTGCATGTGGTTAGCACGGGGGTGTAGGATTCAGCCTTCATTTTGTTGTAGGATTCAGCCTTCATTTTGTTACTTGCTTCAACTTTTACGTTTCTTTGGATGATTTGGTGCAAGTCTACCTTTTGTTGATCTCTTTTCTTTATTTTTTTTAAATATTCATTTTCAAGATTTATATATCTACGGAAAGTATGTGCTAGCTTACTGAAATTTCTCTTTACAAGCTTACATATGTAAGCTGTCTTTGGGGCATTGCAGAAAGAAGATGGGGGATTATTTGGAGTGGATATTGGTGTTTTGGATCTCATAGAAATGGGAAGCGAATTGGCCATTCGCCTTAGTCCCCTGAACCTCTGATTGTCGAACTGGGGGGCTTCCACCGGAAATTCATCCCATCCGCTTCTTGTTGTATTACCGCCGCGGCTCCTCCCTCTTCCCTGCTTCATTCCTCCGGTTCTTTATCTGCAAATGTATATTCCCTCGGTCCCAATTCCATCTTTGCCATTGGGCCTTATGCCCCTGAAACCCAGTTAGTTTCTCCGCTGTTTTCTCAACCTTCACCATTTGAACCATCCATCGCTCCCCTTTACTCCCCCTCGGAACCTTTGCATCGGACAACACCTTCGTCCTTTGGAGGTGCCATTTGCTCGGCTACTAACGTCCTCATTTGGATGCAAGTTGCAGAAATAGTGTAGCCGGTCAGAAATTTCCACCTTCTCACTATGAATTCCAGTCCTATTATCGTATCTAGGAAGCCCGGTTGGCCACCTTATATCACCCGTTCGGTGATATCTAATTAGGGCACTTCTTCTCCTTTCTGGATAACGAGTTCACTTCAGCGGACATCCTTTTCTCGAGTTTAGTCTTTGGAGAACCTCCTAAGCTCTGGAGTATTGATAGGTTCTCTACACTTGATTGGGGGCCACATCAAGGTTCGGCTCCATAACACCCGGATCCGTGACACCACCTTCCGAGCAATTTCCATCCGGAGAATCAAATTCCGGAGGTTCGTCACTTGCAAACTCGGACAATGGGTCCCAAAATGATGACATTGTCATTGGTCGCGGGGTATCGTTTGAGTTAACGCAAAAGTGGGTACCAACCGTATGGGAATGGATCATCGGCATCGATAGAATCTATAGCGAGCCTCTATTAGACGGAACAATAGCGAGAGTTACAAATGAAAGAGATTGCCATTCCAATGCGTGAGAGAACTCAATCGATTGTCATGAGAAACCTTCGATCTGAGAGATCAACAAAGCTTCACAGATTAACAAGTTGGAATCGAAGCAAGAACATGGGCAAGAGCCGTCCCTTACTTCTATCGGCTCGGTCAAAGAATTTAACTTTGTCAATGCAGATGAAGAAACATCCGATAAGCCCCCGTGAGCTCGGTGGTGTGGGCAAGCGAGAAGGTTGTCGCAAAGGAAGTTTGGAACTTCGCAAATGGTGGACCTTCTTCCCTATGATTCAGCCATAATTTTGTTTGGGTGAATTCTTTGTCTATTGCATTCTATTTTATTTAGAAATTTTCGATTTTGATTCAGCTTTGAGTTATTCCATCTCACTGTTTTTCTTTATGTTTTTTAAATCCCATGTCGCCAAAACTCGGACAATCGGAGGTTGCGTCACTAAGGGACATTAAATCAGTTTAAGTTCCTCATTTATTTTGTTTCATTTTTTCATATCCCCGTCGCTCTTTCAATGGATTTTCTCTTCTGAAATCAAAGTAAACTATGAGAACCCGGAGAAGCCAACCACAACAATGAGGATAGGAAAGAAGAGCTACCTATTGTTATTGTTGTTACGACTTACGATTACTTCACACCATGTTTTGCAAGGACACGATTAACTTCCATGGTATAAATCTTGGTATAAGTACATTCCCAATAAATAATCCGAGCGGCTGGTATCTGGTTTCTCGAAGGACCACATGGAAGCTTAAATGGTTGTCTCTCGCTCTATCCGACTTTTGTAAGGAGTCATTTTGAACTTCAAGTTTTTTTACTACCGATTCTTTCAAATTTAACCGTATTTCTCATCCTCACCTAGGTAATGGTGATGAACTTTTTTGTACTCGGCATAGGGTTTTTGTTGCATATGGCAGGCAGGCAAATTTCGGAAAAACTAATGTGCATATCCGTTTTCAAAAAGGAGCCTATCCTGTGTTGGAAACAGTTAGGAAACATGAACGTAGATCAGCCAGACAATTATGGATAGTATGAAATCTCGCGCTCATGCCATCGTTCTTGGGGCTATATTGAAATCTTTATCTAAATTCCCCTCAGTAGCAACTTTTAAAATCATGTCAAACACTTTCTGAAAATTTGTGTTCAACCCGCTTTCCATGCCTTCAAGAGATTCCTTCTTGGAGCGCAAGTCATCTCCCTGGATCACATGAAGCTGAGGCTTGGCATTAAAGGTTATGACCTTGCCATTCCAAGGATTTTCACAAAACTCTGAAAGCAACAGGAGTTCCAGATGAAGTTGGACGTCTTAAGGTTCTTCACATCCAAACAAAGAACATGAGGCTCTCAGATGATGTTAACTTAGAGAGGGTTGTGAAGGATACTCATAGATATGTTGGAGCTGATCTAGCACCATTGTCCACTGAAGCTGCGTTACAGTGCATCAGAGAAAAAATAGACTTGATTGATTTGGAAGATGAATCTATAGATGTCCAATACAGCTCTTTCGGCAAAAAACGTTGTGGCATCTATATATATATATCTGACAACAACTTTAAATTATTACTAATAAAAGAGTAGGTTTAAAATATCTGAAGTTAAGAATGAAAATAAAAATATACATATATCATATATGTATGTATATTCAACTGTTTTGAATATCTGACAATCTTGCAAACCTAGAATTGCAATAAAATAATTCAAGAACCTTAATAAATGAGCAAGCAAAACAAACATAAAGAACTTGAGTTAAAAAAAAAAGAAACCTCCATAGGAAAGTATGCTAGCTTGGAATCACTTCCCTCTTGAAGGGCTGCCCAATGACAATACCACAGCTTGACATCATACTTATCATGGAAGTATTGAGCAACAGGCATCCTTGCCATTGGGCCTTATGCCCACGAAACCCAGTTAGTTTCTCCTCCTGTTTTCTCAACCTTCACCACTGAACCATCCACTGCTCCCTTTACTCCCCCTCCAGAACCTTTGCATCAGACAACACCTTCGTCACCGGAGGTGCCATTTGCTCGATTACTAACATCCTCATTTGGATGCAAGTTGCGAGAAATAGTGTAGCCCGGTCGAGAAATTTCCACCTTCTCACTATGAGAATTCCAGTCCTATTATCGTATCCGGAAGCCCGGTTGGCCACCTTATATCACCCGGTTCGGTGATCTCTAATTCGGGCACTTCTTCTCCTTTCCTTGATAACGAAGTTCGCTTCAGCGGACATCCTTTTCTCCAGTTGGCGTTAGATCAATGCTTCAATCATCACAAATGGTCTTTCGAGGGCCTTTTCAATTTGGAACATGGGCATCATGTAAGTTCTAGACGAAGATCTCGGTGTGGTCGTAACACTTCAGAAAACAAATCCCCCGCAATGCCTCCATACTTGCTTGACCCTTTGATAGCGGAAGCACCCGGTATATGGAAAACGTCATCGTCTTTGCAGATTGAAGCGTTAGATCAATGCTTGATCATCACAAATGGTCTTTTCGAGGGCCTTTTCAATTGGAACATGGGCGCGATCATGTAAGTTCTAGATGAAGATCTACGGTGTGGCTGTAACACTTCAGAAAACAAATCCCCTGCAACGCCTCCATACTTGCTTGACCCTTTGATAGCCAAAAGCACTTCAGAAGTGAGATCGTTGACAGGAATGAATCCACTGCAAGCTGCCCGAGGAGAAGCAGGTAGTCCTAAGAATATTTGACCACCCGTGATGGATGTGGTCCATTGCTTCCATGCATCTTCAAGATTGGTAATAGATCGTTGACAGGAATGAATCCACTGCCAGCTGCCCGAGGAGAAGCAGGTAGTCCTAAGAATATTTGAGCACCCGTAATGGATGTGGTCCATTGCTTCCATGCATCTTCAAGATTGGTAATACTTCACGAGGCATCTTACCGACAAAGCGAGATTGCTGAAAAATTGCACCTAAGAAGTTGTTCCATAGGTATGTGGCAACTTGCCTAGCATCATAAGAGGACCTTAAGAGAGTAGCTCCCAGAAGCACCTGCTATAGAAAGAATCACTTTAATACCATTGCTTTAACAAGTTTTAATATCAACACCTGTCAGATTTTTTTTTAAAGTAGAAAGTAAGAGTCCCAATTAATTATGTTTCTGTGAAGAGTTCTAATTTAGTTTCCTAATCTATACACAATTTGAAGAGTCCTAATAGGTTCTTTCTACAAGTCTTATTTCAGCGAGGCTCTCCTCAAATCAGGAGATTCCTTTATATATTAATCTTCAAATCAAGAGAAAAAAGCTGCGACCAATTCTTGAACTTCTAAGTGTTATTTATACAAGTTTAACAAACAGCTTGATCCGGACTTAATAGCTAAAGCTCACTCTGTGGTTCTACGAAAAAAAACAGTCATATCCATTTCCTTTGTTCAAGAATGAGACAAACAATTTTCTATTTGCCTGTTAATTTTTCCGAAATTTTTTTCCATCACAGGATATGCTCACTACTTCTCCTAGAATTATGTAATGTTTAAAGCTTAAACCAAAGGTCGAGTAAAAAACAATCTTAAGAAGCCATCATTACCTTCCTAGCTGCCAGCTTGGATTGTTGTTCACTCTTGGCACCAGCACAGACCTGTAAATGGTCAGCTACAATTAAGTCATCGAGGTAAATTGAATAATTGTCACACAAAAGAAGAGAAAAACTAAATTCACAATTAATCCTCTTACAAGTCACAAACTTAAGCATAAATCACTGTTATAAAAGACACGTCCCAAAATTAGTTCTTTCTACAAGTCTTATTTCAGCGAGAGGCTCTCCTCAAATCAGGAGATTCCTTTATATATTAATCTTTAAATCAAGAGTAAAAACCTGCGACCAATTCTTTAACTTCTAAGTGTTATTTATACAAGTTTTCTTTCAATATCTCCCGAGTATATAGAAAGCACCATCTCGAGTTCTCTTGATTCTGACTTCTTACTAGGTAACTATGTTTGCAAGAAAGCGATGGTCACCAACAACGATGCACCTTAAGATACTTGAAAGTGCATTTACTCAAAAGAGTTTATATTATACTAAGGAAGAAATCAAACTTTTGACAACTCAGCTGTCAGTACATGGTCAAATTTCGAAAGATAATATAAAGAATTGGTTCAAGAACCGTCAGAAAAGATCAACACGGTTCAAATCATAATGACAATACCTCTATTCAAGACATAGAACGATCTACTATTGAATATCCCATAAGTACAAGTCTTTTCTTTTAAAAAATATTTGATTATAATTATAATCCTTTCTTCTTCCCTTATAATTATAATGTTGTTTAATTTTGTCAACAGATGCTACATCTACTAAACATCAACGTGATGGTTTTTTTCCTTCACAGCCTTTTCCTAATGAACTTGGTAAGACATTCTTCATTGTTCAATTGTTACTTAGTTTTAAGTTGGACTTAACATGTTTGATTCTTATACAGTTGATGAATCGCAATCAAATAATGAAAAAGCCAAAAATAGCCGATCTAAAAGAAGACGTATATTGAATAATAAAGAAATCCAACCAGTTGAAAATCATAATTATGTTAATTGTGATGCTGAAACAAGCGATGACAACCATTATCCCCGAAAAAATCATCTATATCAACCAGACGGCGTTGGAGAAAGTGATGATGACTACGATTCTCAAATCAGTGGGAATGATTCAGAAATAGAAGATGAAAACGATACAAATGACCATATGGAAGTTGAAGTTTCCCATGAGAAACCAAGTGAAGTATTGCATGAAAGTTAGTATTATATTAGTTATAGTTTTTCATATTATTTTATTTTTTATATTATTAGTTATAGTTTTTAATATTCATTTTAATTCAGGGCGTTGTTTCCAACCGTTGGATTTTGGAGAACCAACATCGGTGTGTCCTTACTGTGATGCCATTGTTTGGTATGAAGAAAGGAATGATGAACGAAAAAATCCAAAAATCCAAAGTTTTCTATATGTTGCAGTGGAGGAAAGTTCAGCTACCTTTTTGAAAGATACACCTGATTTTTAAATGAGCTTATGGTGCAATTCGGCTCCAAATCCAAAAAGTTTATGAAAAATATCAGAGTATATAACAGCATGTTTGCTTTCACATCAACAGGAGGTGATGTTCAAGAATCAATAAACAATGGTCATGGTCCTTACGTCTACAAGATAAAAGGCCAAAACCACCACAAAATTGGCACCTTGCTTCCACCTGAAGGTTTACGCCCTAAGTTTTCCCAACTTTACATATATGATACTGATAATGAAGTTGTAAACAAAATGAACTCTCTTAGTAAGAAAATTTTGAAAAACGGATCTGAAGAAGAGTTGGATCCAGATATTGTGAAGGGACTAATAGAGATGTTGAACAATACAAACAAACTTACTGAGACTTATAGAATGGCAAGGGACAGGTTTAAAGAGTCTGAAGTAGGTGATTTCAGTATAAAGCTTATTAGTACAAGACAAAAGGATGGGAGACTTTATAACATGTCTACATCATCTGAAGTTGCTGCACTTATTGTTGAGGAAGATAGTGAATTTAGTAATTACCGTGATATTGTGGTGGACAAAAAAGGATATGGCTTGAAAAGAATAAATGAATTGCATCCAAGTTTCATGGCCATGCAATATCCTCTTTTGTTTCCTCATCTTTGAAAGGCAGTGCAGGATTGATATCCCTTATCGAAATAATGTCAAAGTTGGGAAAAGGACAAACATAAGCATGAGGGAGTTCACGCTTTCAGATTGCAAATGAGACTAAAAGAAGGAAAAACAATTGTTCTTGGTGGGCGCTTTGAAACAACAACTTATTGTTGATTCTTACTTGTCTTTGTAGAAACGATTAGAGTTGATTGGGTTAGAAATAACCAACAGACTATTCGTCTTTGAGCTTTATCAAGGATTAGTTGATCAAGATTACTTTACGGAGATTCAAAACCCGGTTTTGTTGGAAGCGAATAGTTCTACCATCTTCTTTCAGGAGGTCCCGTTATATCTTTGCAAAACTATCAAGGCGCTATTTAGGATGGGTCGATGGGCTGGATCTCCCGATCTATTCATAACTTTTACTTGCAATCCTAAATGGCCGAAGTTCAAAATGTATTGACAAGATTGCTCTGGATATACACCGCGTCGATTTCCCTGAAATTGTCGCTAGAGTTTTTGAGATCAAAGCTGCATGAACTTATGACGGATTTGCAAAAGCGTAAAAGGTTAGGAGAAAAGCTTGGCGGGTAAGTAATTTACTAATTCAGTTGTTTTATAACTTATTCTTTTCGTAATTTTTAACTTTTTAGTTCATTTGTAGACTTTATGACTATCATATTGCTAAGAAAAAATATCTCCCCCTTCAAATATATAATTAATCTATAAATAAATCTTTGAATATAGAAAAAAAAAAAATGCCTAAATGATCCAAACAAGAAAGCGGTCTATGATAACATTTGTAATATAGGCAGGGCACATACCTATCTTTGAGATCTTGAAATATACATAAATGATAACGAGTTTTGTCGGCTCCGTAGTATACCATATCTGCATAGAAATTTTAGGTAGTCGCCTTCAATAGCATCATAGACTAAGCCAGGACCTACAACCTTTACAGGATCAATATTTCCACCACCATAACCCAATTCAGCATCTGGGTTAGTTGTTGGATTTAGGGGGAAACCTACAAACAATAAGAAACATAAGTGCTTACAAGAGATCCTTTTTCACTATAGTTTTAATAACATAAGTAATTGAACTGTTGGTAAACTGTCCAGATAACAGTACAGTTAGAAAAACATTTTAAACAGTTTTCTATCAAAAGTATATATCCAATATACTCGATAAAAGGATCATGATTTGACCACGACATACTAGCCTTCATAGATTATGACATACCAAAAGTAGTGTACAAACTTAACATATGCCAATTTACATGTCTTCTAGCTCTATCTTCATGTTGTACCTTGCTCCCTTCACTCCACGAAAAGATTAATAGTTTATCAAATTTGGCGATACAAATACATGATCAAAGCACTTGAAATTTTTAATACACCTTAAGCGATAATAACTTAGCTCTATCATTGCCTAAGTGTAATAACTATAAAGTTTATTAACAATGAAGTACCCAAGGACACCACCATCTTTACAAAGTCCACACTCCCGACCAAGGAACCGTACCTATATAAAAATCAAATAAAATAGTCAATAGATTGAACACTAGAATAACAAAAACAACTCTTGGATACAAAATCAATCTTGAATAAAAAACTGAGAAGCCGCTTCTTTTCGTCAAGGTTGAATATTCTCTTATTCTGAGCACAAAAGAATATCTGAGACAAAGTGACCATGATCCATACATTCCAGATTGATCTTTGGCTTTTGTTTATATAGCAAATAAAGAGTAGGAGGGTTAGCACACTACTACCAAACATCCACCTGAAATCCAACATGACTTCGACACAAATGTTTTAGGGTTTAGACTACACCACCATTACGCACTAACGAGCTTTACCTCACTCGACCTCTCATACATAGAACCAACAAGAGTTATATTCTTAATCCACGTGCATGGGGTACCTAAGAATAGAGGTCGATTAGGAAACAAGTGCCGATGCAATCTCAAAGGAATAGGACGAGTCCACCTTTTTTTGTCTTCTGACCCCAAAGATCTTGAGATTTGAGTAACACCGACCATGTACCCTGTTATTTCTTAGATTCCTTTTCGACATACTTCAAATAATTGTCAAAACTCATAAGTGCAACGAGAAAAACTACCCCTTCAATAGGGAATGAATAGAAAATTCTAAAATCTTTGAGAATCAATCGAAAACATAAGAAATTAAAATGAATAATTAATCATTTTGAAACTAATATACCAAAAGGAACAAATCAATCAAAGAGTGGTGAAGTGGTCTACTTCTTAGTTTATTTCCATTGCTTACGTTGGTTTGCAACTTCTTTACATAACATCGTAAACAATTTGTTGCAAAGTCTTTATATTTACTATTAACTTTTAGTAAATATTATATTATTAAAGTATGAAAATCGATACTAACTTCCAATTAATTGCAGCTCTCTACACAATAGAGTTCCAAAGAGAGGATTGCCCCATGCTCATATCTTGCTGTTTTGGAAAATTCAGCAAAGCCTTCCCCCCTTCACAAGTCAGCCGAGTTATATCGCCGAATTGCGACCTGGCGACAAAGTTGCATTATAATGTAGTTGTGGAATTCATGATTCACGGTCCATGTGGCGGTCTAAACCGATTCTCCTTGCATGGTAAAAACCGATGATGGGAATCAAAATGTTCTAGGCACTATCGAAACCATGCAGTAGCGAGACAACGATTGGCGAAAATGACTTCACGATCTATGAGGAGAGACAATGGTCGAAGCAAAAAAAAAGATGGAATAACTCTTGATAACAAATGGGTCATTCCACACAATGTGGACTTGATTGTGAAGTTCAAGCCCACATAAATGTTGAACACTGCAACAAAGCAAGGTCAATCAAGTACCTATTCAAGTATATTAACAAGGGAAAGGATAGAGCATCTGCAATGATTGTTGAGAATGTAGTGGTCGACAATACTTGATGAAGGAACAAATTGTCGGGGATGTTGATGAAATATCAAACTTCTTAGGCTGTCGATTTCTTTCTTCTTCAAGGAGTTTGGAGGCTTTTAAATTTTGATATCTGATCTAAAATCCAGTGTTGGCGGCTGCCATTCCATCTTGAAGGTCAGAATATTGTATACTACTGTGAGAAAGATGATCCAAAAGTAGTAGTAGTCGTCGAGAAAAAGCGTCCAAAACAAAGTTCTGAGAATGGTTCAAGGCAAATGAAGAGTATGAATTAGCGGGACACTTACATATGTTGATTTCTCAACTAAATTTGTTTGAAAAAAAAGTATAATAAGTGGACTCTCTAAAGCGAGGAATATCGGTTGGGCCGAGTTTACTACGCACATCCTACATCTGGTGAAAGGTTCTACTTAAAAATGTTGCTTAATATTGTTAAAGGACCTAGGAGTTATGAAGATATTCGTACAGTTAATGGAACCCCACATCCAACTTTTAAAGCAGCGTGTCAGGTAATCTTTCAACTACTTCAATTGTCCATCTACTACTAACAGCTTTTTTGTGATATAGTAAGTAACATATATAATAAGTAACATATTAAGCAGTATCCCTCTCGACCATTATTATATTCCAATAAAAGTCTAACATTATTATTAAAGCTATATGTCATTTGATAACAAAATATATATTCTGTCGTACTTAATGATATCTCCTATTCTCATAAAACAAAGTATGAATTATGCAACAAAACTGAATCAAGACTACATACCACTCCAAAAATGGCCCCTGAAGCACCAACTCAATCAAGTGCACTTCAACTTTTATCATAGCAGAAATACAACAATACAATTTCAAAATATTTTATACTCACAAGACATTGATTGCAATGAGGACATTAGTCCATAATCTTTCATTGCCTGAGATGTGGCATTCCTGAAGAGTCTACTTTAAGTCCTGTTAATTTATTTCTTAATATCAAGTTTTTCATTTTATATTATATCATTTTTGGATTACAGGCATACGGTTTGCTAGAGGACGACAGTGAATGGAATGATGCTATGAAGCAAGCAAGCGAGTGGGCAAATCCAGCTTCTTTAAGAGAACTTTTTGTCACTTTAATCTTGTTGTGTGAGGTTACATCTCGAAATACTTTTTGAAAATCATCGAGAAAAGCCTTGGTGAAGATATTTTGTTTAGATTCTGAGAAAAACCAACCACAACCAAAGTCTCGGCTAAGTGATGACCCGGATAAAGAATGATACTCTTTGCTTGAGATTGAGAATATCATGGTTCGTAGGGGGAAAACACTTTACGGATATTGAAGGTTTTCCTAAATTCAATATTTCTTCACAAGCATCCTATGGTAACAAATTGATTCTTTGAAGAATTGGATTACAACCGCTTAGAGTTGCCCAAACGAACATATCAAACTCTATAACGGTCTTAACAATGAACAGAAAAATGTTTACAAGCGTGTAACTAATGCGGTTGAGGCCTTAATCTGGAGGAGGTTTTTTTGTCACGGAAGTGGGAACTGGGAAAACATATCTTTACAAGACTATCATTTCAAAACTCCGTTCAAGAAAGTAAAATTGTTCTTGCGATTTGCTTCTTCGGGAATAGCATCACTTCTTTTACCGGTGGACCGAACGGCACATTCAAGGTTTAAAATTATGATACCTACAGATGAGACCACAAGTTGTGATATTTCTCATGGTTCAAGGAAACTACACAAGCTTATTTCAAAAGTGACCTTATTGTGTGGGACGAAGCTCCAATGACTCATAGGCACGCGGCTTTGAGGCCGTTGACCGACTACTCTGAAAGACTTATTGAAACCAGATACTAGAGATTTTGGTGGAAAGACATTTCTCATGGGTGGAGATTTCAGACAAATTTTGCCAGTCATACCAAGAGGTAAAAGAATTGATGTTGTTAAAGCTTCGATTAACAAATCAAAACTTTGGAAAAACTGCCAAGTTTTTCACTTAAGTGAAAACATGAGACTCAAGAGTGACGTGATGGACTATGACACTATTAGTTCTGTAGATGAGTTTAGCAAATGGGTTCTAGATTTAGGAGATGGGAACCTACCTACAAAGGCGATGAACGAAGAAATAGAGCCGACTTGGATCAAAATACCTGATGACTTACTCATTTCAGAAAGTGACAACTCAGTTGAAGATATCATCAGCACCATTTATCCAGATTTGGTGAATAAGTATCTGAAGTTAAGTACTTGAAAGAGAGGAGTATTCTAGCACCCGAAGAATGACACGGTGAAGCGAAATAAATTCTGCAGTTGTTTCAAAAATTCACGGAGATTTAAAAGCTACTTAAGTCTGAGACTCTCTATGTCCAATCGAGGAAAGTCTTGAGACCAAGATGTTACGTATCCAACAGAATTTTTTAAACGACTTGGAATTTTCGGATACCAAACCACAATAACGAAGCTTAAAGCGTGGAGTCCCTATTATGCGTCACGAAACATGAATCAAAGTGAAGGACGTGTAATGGTACTAGACTCACGATGACAAATATTGCTCCAAAAGTCATAGAAGCAACAATTATTCTTTGGAACAAAGATAGGAGAACCAGTTTTATTCCCGAATGATTATGTCTCCAAGTGACACAAAATGGCCTTTTCGTCTTGAGGAGGGAAGCAGTTTCTGTCAAAGTTTGTTTAGCTATGACTATAAACAAAAGTCAAGGTTAGACTTTTGATAAGGTTGGTGTTTATTTACCAAGACCAATTTTCACACATGGCGGTTATATGTTCTTTGTCTCGTGAACCACCTCAAGAAAGGGATTGAAATTCCTAATAAAAAGGAGGAAATGAACCGAAGGGTGCACAAAGAACATTGTGTATAAAGAAGTTTTCAATTCAATATGAACATATTAACTCAAGGTATGTCCTAATATAGCTATTTTACATTCAAGATGAATCACATACAAGATTAAAATAAAAACAAGTTAAATAAATATATATTAATTTCTTGCATAATACAATGGCATGGCGTGAGATCTCACAGGAATTAGATTGATTGTCTCTTCGTAGGTCTAGGATACAATTTGTAAAAAAGTGTTTACTTTAATCTAAACAGTCTCTGGCATTGGATATGGTGGTGCTGCAAAGCGACCATCTAGGTGAAGTTGTCTTGGCTTTTTGTGGTGGTTCGGGAAAGAATTATGTTCTTTCGGGAGCTAGAAGCTATAGAGAAAGGGTTGCAAGGATGTCAACTACATGGCTTTTGGAGAGTTGAAGTTAGTTCTAACTATTTGTTGAGAGAATATCAGTAGTTTGAATAGTTAATTTTTCCGGTCAATTATATTGTAAACCCTTTATTGTAGGCTGTTGTATTATTATAACGATTTGTTATTTCAAGTTGGAAGCCAATGTCCCTTGCTTAACAATTTAAGGAAATGGTAAAACTAATTTCTAAGATACATGGGACCACATAGAAGATATAAGTAAAGATGGAAAATGGATGTTACTGTGCCAAATTCGAAAACATTCTCTTCTCGAATAGTAGAACCCTCCCTTGGCGTATGTAAGAGAATCTAATAGGTACCAGAGAAAAAAGAAAGAAGATGGAATGTAAATGAAATCATGAAGCCAAAATCGGTGACAACGTATCATGCTCTCTCCGATAAGGTCATGTCACTATCTACAATGAAAACAAACCTTCGAGGAAAAGTGTTGCCCCTCTGCAAATGGCGAAAACCCTAACTCATGGTGGTCTTAACAATTTGTATACAAGATGCATATGAATTTTTGCAAGTGCATATGGCGCGACAAGCGGGATGGCTTCAACTTCCTCATCATTGACCTACAAAGATGTACCACCACTAATTTAACTTCTACAAAGTGCATATGCCGCAAAGCGGTGTAGTAGTGGTACTTTTACACTTCTTTTCTTGAGCGTAGCAGTGAATTCTGCTCTAATTGAATTAATAACAAGCGGGAGATGATTACATAAGGTCGAACTCAACAACCTCCGACTTCTTATTCAACCGGCGTGAAACCAAAATGGTTCCACTACTTTTTGTTTTATTATTTTCTCCCTTTCATCTTGCGGTGGATAAAAGCACAGTTCTAAAGCAAAGAGCAAGAAAACATTCTAATCAACTTACTTTTATAGCTCGAAGATAGTTAAGGACGGGGCGAGGGTTATTATGGTTTCTAGATAATCAAAGAACTCAAAAGAGTACTTCAATAACTTGACCCGGTACTTTCAACCTGAGCCTTGCCCAATCTAATTTAGACATCAAGAACTGTGTTTTCAAGGTGCTATGCATATCCAAATAAAGAAACTTAAATTTAACTGGGTAATGAGACAAATTTCTAAACTAATCTACTTGGTTTTACCTTCGGTCTCGAGAATCTTGAATTTCCACGGCAGCAGGGACCACAAGAGTTGGTCAGTCGTCCCAAAGGTAGCAAACCACCATCATACACACATGCAGTGCTCCCAAAGGTTTCACGAAATCTCGGATGTATACACTAGCTGACCACTTACATTCGCACCGGTAAGGACTAATGCACTCCTCGAACCACGGGCAATGGCTCAAAAAATTTAGAATCGGGACACAAACTCCTATCTTTGTCAATCCACGGGTTCAATGATTTCTCAAGTATACTAGATTAATGGTAAACCTTAAGTAATTACTAAGCAACGCGTCTATGTTAAATAGTAATGAGTTAATGATTTCGAAGTAGAGTCTTTTCACACACTATGAGCAAAATATTAGTGTGCCATGTAGTGACACACTCTTATTAGAGTAGCAAGCCCGACAAGTACATGAGGCAGATATCTGAGGCGTGAAAACCGACCCGAGGTGACAAATTCGCGAGTTTTCCGCGTGTGGTCAAAATGATGGGTTCGCACAATTGCTCAATTTTAGTTACATTTAGAGCGATAGTCCAAGTTTACCATCTTATACAAGGTTACCATATTTTTCCTTAATTCATAGCTCTGGCGGCAAGTGATGTCAATATTTTTATTCAACTGTACGAATGCACTGCACGAAGAAGTACTCTTATGCAAATGCATATCGAAACTGCCGACAACAAATATTTACTCCCACTACATAATAAATAAGCACACTAATAAGAATCACACCTCAAATGATCACAAAAGTGAGAGGTCCTGGAAGTAAGTTATCAGGCAAAGTGTGTGCCAAGTCATTCGGCTTCACTAACGGTGTTCGAAAGTTAAACGACTACTACTTAGGCGATGACAACACAGGTAGTTGATCCGAGTCAGACAGCAGTGTCCAAGACTCCAATCCCTACTAGCTCGGTTATGACATCAATTGAAACAAAGCGGACAAACCGTGTGGTCTTTGAACTATGATCTCAATGAGCTTCCGATACTAATGAAACTATAATATATACTTGAATAGGTACTTGATTATGAAGTATATTGATTAAGAAGTTTTTGAACAGCTAAGATCATCGTCAAGGTCTTTCGTCGAGAAAATCTTTGAAGCCCTGTTTATATTTTGTCATAACAAGCTCAAGCAAAAGGCAATCTAAACCACATATCTTTTTATTTCATTTTTTTTTACTCATCTCACATTATGTATGTGGCTCAAATATCCCCATACTATCTCAAGTACTTGCAGGAGAACAAGTTCTTGAAATTCCTTGGTTTTATGTGGAATCCTTTGTCATGGGGTTAGCCATACGGGATCCGATGTGTTTCGACTTGAGAGTGCACTTGATTTTTTAATGTTTGTTTATTTTATCAGTTACTCTAACCAATAACCTAGCTCTCTAATCGTAATAAATTTGTTCATCTTAAACAAGTTAGTCAACAATGCACAACTCACGTAAGTGAGTTTTATTTAAATTTCTTATCGATTATTTGGAATTTTTAGCCCAATGCAATGCTAGAAAAGCCAAGGAATCCAACTTGACTGTCAACTTCAAGTGCAAAGATGAACCGATGACCATCCACGGAAATCAAAGTCACATTTGTTAACGGAGTTGAGCAAGTTTTGATCTTTGCCCAACACATCTACGAGCATTAGAGAGATGATTTTGGAGAGAAGTGATGTTAGATTTGAGCAAATGTATCGTGATAATAATGAGACTTGGCCTGTTATGATTCCTTAAGAAAAGATTAATCGAGCTTTCCTCGAATCATAATTGTTAGGCACTTATTTGTTACATAGGGCTTAGGCATCGATTCGGTATCCGGTCCGGTTGGTTGTAATACATTTTTACTCTCATGTTCACATTATGTTTGAAATCGATAACCGATTAATTAAGCATAATTTATACTAATTGTTCGGGTTCAGTGTTGGCCCTTTTATTTTGGACATAATGTCTTTATTATCGGTTCTAAGTCTTTTACTATGCCTTGGAATGATTTCTTTAGGTATTACAATTGTAAAAGTCATCCTAAATTACAATTGAATCGTGGGTTTTCAGATATCTATCGCTCAGTTTTCGGATATCTATCGCTCGGTTCTTAGACAATTAGAAGTCTTAAACAATTAAAACTCTAAAACTAACACAACACTTCACAGTCTTAGAAGTATTAGAACTCTATTACTACCTACGGATGTTTATCCAAAAAACAACTATAAATCACAACCAAAAACCATACTCCACTAATCTACAAAGCTTCTCTCCTCAAAGGTATTATTAGAAAAGACAAGAACTATAAATATAAATCCTCACGATTAATCAAAATATTTTGACAGTTTCTAAATTCTTCTATTGTATATTGGGGGCTATTCTATAATTCAAGTTAAGCAATCATCACAGTACAACATATTCCTCTAATTTACAAAATTTATAAAGTAACATATTCCTCTTTTGTTTCTTCAACTTTTGTTTATGTAACTTCTATGTAACAATTTTTATTTAGGATAGGATATGTAACTTATTTTAAATTTCTAATAGATTTGAATATTTTTAATATATTATTATTTATACATCAATTGAAGATTAAAGAAGTTATCTAGAAAAGAATAATATTGAGCAAGTGAGTAGCATCCACTCAACGTGGATGAGCCTAGAGGTAAGGCCAACGACAATATGAACGTATATAGAGGAGCTTTGTATCATACCTAGATTTAATTACACGCGACAGCCACCATTGCAAGTGTAGATTGTAGTAAAAATAATATCTCATAACTAGAAAATAACAAGGATAAATTTTACATACCCGTTCAAAGCATCAATTAAGTAATCCTTTGGGAGAGACACACTTGCTACCTTCGCAGGGCAAAGTGCTCCGCAATGTGCTCTCAAACTGCCAATAAAGGATAGGTGAGAATAGTATCAAATTAAGCCCTATAACTTTCTTACCCTCATGAAGAGGGACCGGATCCCAGTGCCGTGTCCACTCTACTTAACGCTTTGATCCCTTTTCTGCCATTGCTTGCTGCCAATAGGCATAATGGATGCCTCACAATCACCCCTTTTCAGATAGTAGTTTCAAGAAAGGATTAATGAACGGTGAAAGAAAGGATCTGGGTTTTGAGTCAAGGTCTCAAAGGGAGCAAAGCGTGCAAGAACTTGATGTTCCCTTACAATATTTCTCCAAACACTTACTGTTATATGATGGGGTTGACATTTAATCATTAAAAATGACTAGACCGCCTAGAGGCCATCTAGACCAGCTTAATCCGGTCGACCTAGACCCTAGACGAATCGGTCCACAAATTTTTAAATGATTTGGGCATAAAGCGAAGTCGGTTGGACACCGCTAGCGCAAGAGACCACCTAGACCAATTTTAAGAACGGTGACCTTAGTAGTTTTGCGTCACTCTTACAAACCGCGGTGTGGGCTTAAAAAGAAATATCAAATTAAGGCCCAATCTAGCGTGTCGAGATCCGGTTTAATAATATGATTGTAACGTAAATAGCTTACTAGCTTTGCTTCAAAAGCAAAACCGTGAAACACATATATAAATACCCTGTGTTAGAACGGGGTATCTTTGGGTGGCACATCGGATCAGTCTTTGAAGGTACATCGGTAAAAGGAGTCACATCAATCCCGATTAGGTTAAGGCGGTGAGTTTTATCACAAGACTGTGGCAAGCAAGACCACGTCCAGTTCGATTAATACTGGTAAACTCCTACTCCCCGCCTTCCCATACCTCTGCCAGCGATGATGATTCAACTATAATTAGCTCAATCTCTTACGGTGATAAGCTACATCTCAATCGGTTTCACTACTTTCCCTATGGTCAAATTTTGTTTAACTCCTTAGCACAAAGCACTAAACAATAATAATACCTTTTTGAACTTGATGTGAATCTTATGCGGTCATCAAACTTCAAGATGGCGGTGCCCAAGTGTCTATTTGTGATTTATTTTTAATAATTTCTCAATCAATATATATTGATAGTTTTTGTTAAGGAACTAATTCACAATGTTATAATATTGTTTCATAAGGCATTACACTATGGAAAATAAATACAAGGACTTCGAGCTCAACCAAAAACAGACAAGTGTATAGTGAAAGCACGTGAAAGCAGATTGTGGTTCCCTTTTTATCCGTTGAACCAGAAAACAAACTTTTTGGAATAGACATGCTTCTCATTGATGAAAGGTGAGAAATATACATTTAATTAATAATCACTTTTTTACTTAATAATTTAATTTTGTAATCATAGGGAGACCAAATCCATGCCAAAGGTACGGGACAACCTAAAAAAGACAAATTTAGAGAAAAACTAGAAGAGGAAAAAAATTTATACTTTTGAGAAATTTGAAGTGGACAAAGAAGACAAGAGTTACCGTCCTTGCATGCGATTTAAGCGCAAAATTTTGTTTACAAAAGCAACTATAGTAACTCCTACCAATGAAGATGACAAGAGTATTGAAAATTACAAGTTCACTTTTGTTGGATTCGAAAAATTCCCTTAAATGTAAGATGCCTCAAAGATGTGACTTGAAAGGTATTTTATAAACTTATTATCTGTTGTATATTTTAATAATGCATATTGAATGATCTAACAATATTTTGTAATACATATATCATAACAATTTGAAAAAAAAATTGGTAATAAAAAAAACCACAAGGTTTGAGAGAAATTACTTTGGTAGACTAAAAGGTAAACATTAATTCATAAGTAATAATTTTTTCTTCTATTATTAATTTTGTCACTTTAATCTTGCCGTGTGAGGTTACATCTCCAGAAATACTTTTGAAAATCATCGAAAAGCCTTGGTGAAGATATTTTGTTTCGATTATTAAAAACCAACCACAACCAAAGTCTCCAGCTAAAGTGATGACCGGATAAAGAATGATACTCTTTGCGAGATTGAGAATATCATGGTTCGTAGGGGGAAAACACTTACAGATATTGAAGGTTTTCCTAAATTCAATATTTCTTCACAAGCATCCTATGGTAACAAATTGATTGCTGAAGAATTGGATTACAACTGCTTAGAGTTGCACAACGAACATATCAAACTCTATAACGGTCTCAACAATGAACAGAAAAATGTTTACAACTGTGTAACTAATGCAGTTGAGACGCAATCTGGAGGTGTTTTTTTTGTCTACGGAAGTGGGGGAACTGGGAAAATATATCTTTACAAGACTATCATTTCAAAACTCCGTTCTGAAAGTAAAATTGTTCTTGCAGTTGCTTCTTCGGGAATAGCATCACTTCTTTTACCAGGTGGACGAACAGCACATTCAAGGTTTAAAATTATGATACCTACAGATGAGACCACAAGTTGTGATATTTCTCATGGTTCAAAACTACACAAGCTTATTTCAAAAGCTGACCTTATTGTGTGGGACGAAGCTCTAATGACTCATAGAAACGCGGCTTTGAGGCCGTTGACCGTACTCTGAAAGACTTATTGAAACCAGATACTAGAGATTTTGGTGGAAAGACATTTCTCATGGGTGGAGATTTCAGACAAATTTTGCCAGTCATACCAAGAGGTAAAAGAATTGATGTTGTTAAAGCTCGATTAACAAATCAAAACTTTGAAAATCGCCAAGTTTTTCACTTAAATGAAAACATGAGACTCAAGAGTGACGTGATGGACTATGACACTATTAGTTCTGTAGATGAGTTTAGCAAATGGGTTCTAGATTTAGGAGATGGGAACCTACCTACAAAGGCGATGAACGAAGAAATAGAGCCGACTTGGATCAAAATACCCTGATGACTTACTCATTTCAGAAAGTGACAACTCGGTTGAAGATATCATCGGCACCATTTATCCGATTTGGTGAATAAGTATAGAAGTTAAGTACTTGAAAGAGAGGAGTATTCTAGCACCGAAGAATGACACGGTGAGAGCTAAATAAATTCTGCAGTTGTTTCAAAAAATTCCCGGAGATTTAAAAGCTACTTAAGTGCGGAACTCTCTATGTCCAATCCAGAGAAAGTGCTTGAGACCAAGATGTTCTCAGATCCAACGTAATTTTTAAACTTGACTTGGAATTTTCCCGAGTACCAAACCCACAATCTGAAGCTTAAGCGTGGAGTCCCTATTATCGCGTGCTAAAACATGAATCAAAGTGAAGGGCGTGTAATGGTACTAGACTCACAAGTGACAAATATTGCTCCAAAAGTCATAGAAGCAACAATTATTCTTTGGAACAAAGATAGGAGAACCAGTTTTATTCCCGAATGAATGATTATGTCTCCAAGTGACACAAAATGGCCTTTCGTCTTGAGGAAACAAGTTTCTGTATCAAAGTTTGTTTCGCTTATGACTATAAACAAAAGTCAAGGTTAGACTTTTGATAAGGTTGGTGTTTATTTACCAAGACCAATTTTCACACATGGGCGGTTATATGTTGTTTGTCTCGCATGAACCACCTCAAGAAAGGGATTGAAATTCCTAATAAAAAAGGACGGAAATGAACCCGAAGGGTGCACAAAGAACATCGTGTATAAAGAAGTTTTCAATTCAATATGAACATATTAACTCAAGGTATGTCCTAATATAGCTATTTTACATTCAAGATGAATCACATACAAGATTAAAATAAAAACAAGTTAAATAAATATATATTAATTTCTTGCATAATACAATGGCATGGCAGCAGATCTCACGGGAATTAGATTGATTGTCTCTTCTCAGAGGTCTAGGATACAATTTGTAAAAAGTGTTTACTTTAATCTAAACAGGTCTCTTGGCATTGGATATGGTGGTGCTGCAAGCGACCATCTAGGTGAAGTTGTCTTGGCTTTTGTGGTGGTTCCGGAAAGAATTATGTTCTTTTCAGGAGCTAGAAGCTATAGAGAAAGGGTTGCAAGGATGTCAACTACATGGCTTTTGGAGAGTTGAAGTTAGTTCTAACTATTTGTTCAGAGAATATCAAGAGTTTGAATAGTTAATTTTTCCGGTCAATTATATTGTAAACCCTTATTGTAAAATTTGTTGTATTATTATAACGATTTGTTATTTCAAGTTGGAAGCCAATGCCCCTTGCTTAACAATTTAAGGAAATGGTAAAACTAATTTCTAAGATACATGGGACCACATAGAAGATATAAGTAAAGATGGAAAATGGATGTTACCTGTGCCAAATTCGAAAACATTCTCTTCCTCGAATAGTAGAACCCTCCCCTTGCCGTGGTAAATGAGAATCTAATAGGTACCAGAAAAAAGAAAGAAGATGGAATGTAAATGAAATCAAGAAGCCAAAATCGGTGACAACGTATCATGCTCTCTCCGATAAGGTCATGTCACTATCTACAATGAAAACAAACCTTCCGTAAAAGTGTTGTTTTACCGCAAGTAACTGAAAACCCCTAACTCATGGTGGTCTTAAATTTTGTATACAAGATGCATATGAATTTTTGCAAGTGCATATGACGCAGCAAGCGAGTGATGGCTTCAACTTCCTCATCATTGACCTACAAAGATGTACCACCACTAATTTAACTTCTACAAAGTGCATATGCCGCAAAGAAAGGTAGTAGTGGTACTTTTACACTTCTTTCTTGAACGTAACGTTGAATTCTGCTCTAATTGAATTAATAACAAGCAGATGATTACATAAGGTCGAACTCAACAACCTCCGGCTTCTTATTCAATCGGCAGCTAAAACCAAAATGGTTCCACTACTTTTGTTTTATTATTTTCTCCTTTCATCTTGAAAGTGGATAAAAGCACGGTTCTAAAGCAAAGAGCAAGAAAACATTCTAATCAACTTACTTTTTATAGCTCAAAAGATAGTTAAGGATGGGCAGGTTATTATGGTTTCTAGATAATCAAAGAACTCAAAAGAGTACTTCAATAACTTGACCGTGTAATCAACCGAGCCTTGCCCAATCTAATTTAGACATCAAGAACTGTGTTTTCAAGGTGCTATGCATATCCAAATAAAGAAACTTAAATTTAACCGGGTAATGAGACAAATTTCTAAACTAATCTACTTGGTTTTACCTTCCGTGTCTCGAATCTTGAATTTCTCGGCACCGACAGGGACCACAAGAGTTGGTCCAAGACGTCCCAAAGGTAGCAAACCACCATCATACACACATGCACAGTGTTCCAAAGGTTTACTTAAATCTCGGATGTATACACTAGCTGACCACTTACATTCGCGACCGTAAGGACTAATGCACTCCTCGAACCACGGGCAATGGCTCAAAAAATTTAGAATCGGGACACAAACTCCTATCTTTGTCCAATCCGGGTTCAATGATTTCTCAAGTATACTAGATTAATGGTAAACCTTAAGTAATTACTAAGCAACGTCTATGTTAAATAGTAATGAGTTAATGACTCGGTAGAGTCTTTTCACACACTATGAGCAAAATATTAGTGTGCCATGTAGTGACACACTCTTATTAGAGTAGCAGCCCGACAAGTACATGAGGCGAGATATACAGACGTGAAAACCGACCGGAGGTGACAAATTACCGAAGTTTTCACGTGTGGTCAAAATGATGGGTTCGCACAATTGCTCAATTTTAGTTACATTTAGAGCTTATAGTCCAAGTTTACCATCTTATACAAGGTTACCATATTTTTCCTTAATTCATAGCTCACCGACAAATAAGTGTCAATATTTTTATTCAACTGCATGCGAATAATGCACCGCATGACGAAGAAGTACTCTTATGCAAATGCATATCTAAACCTGCGACAACAAATATTTACTCCCACTACATAATAAATAAGCACACTAATAAGAATCACACCTCAAATGATCACAAAAGTGAGAGGTCCTGGAAGTAAGTTATCAGGCAAAGTGTGTGCCAAGTCATTCGGCTTCACTAACGGTGTTCGAAAGTTAAACGACTACTACTTAGGCGATGACAACACAGGTAGTTGATCCGAGTCAGACAGCAGTGTCCAAGACTCCAATCCCTACTAGCTCGGTTATGACATCAATTGAAACAAAAGCAGGACAAAACCGTGGTGGTTTGAACTATGATCTCAATGAGCTTCCTGATACTAATGAAACTATAATATATACTTGAATAGGTACTTGATTATGAAGTATATTGATTAAGAAGTTTTTGAACAGCTAAGATCATCACGTCAAGGTCTTTCGTCAGAAAATGCTGAAGCCCGTCTGTTTATATTTTGTCATAACAAGCTCAAGCAAAAGGCAATCTAAACCACATATCTTTTTTATTTCATTTTCTTTTACTCATCTCACATTATGTATGTGAGCGCTCAAGTATCCCCATACTATCTCAAGTACTTGCAGGAGAACAAGTTCTTGAAATTCCTTGGTTTTATGTGGAATCCTTTGTCATGGGGTTAGCCCTTCTGGGATCCGATGTGTTTCGACTTGAGAGTGCACTTGATTTTTTAATGTTTGTTTATTTTATCAGTTACTCTAACCAATAACCTAGCTCTCTAATCGTAATAAATTTGTTCATCTTAAACAAGTTAGTCAACAATGCACATCACTCCTGTAAGTGAGTTTTTATTTAAATTTCTTATCAGTATTTGGAATTTTTAGCCCAATGCAATGCTAGAAAAGCCAAGGAATCCAACCTGACTGTCAACTTCAAGTGCAAAGATGAACCGATGACCATCCACCGTAAATCAAAGTCACATTTGTTAACGGAGTTGAGCAAGTTTTTGATGCTGCCAACACATCTACATGAGCATTAGAGAGATGATTTTGGAGAAGCGGGCAGATTTAGAGACCGAGCAAATGTATCGCGGATAATAATGAGACTTGGCCTGTTATGATTCCTTAAGAAAAGATTAATCGAGCTTTCCTCGAATCATAATTGTTAGGCACTTATTTGTTACATAGGGCTTAGGCATCGGTTGTATCCGGTCCGTTGGTTGTAATACAATTTACTCTCATGTTCACATTATGTTTGAAATACTGATAACCGATTAATTAAGCATAATTTATACTAATTGTTCAGTTCCAGTGTTGGCCCTTTTATTTTGGACATAATGTCTTTATTATCGGTTCTAAGTCTTTTACTATGCCTTGGAATGATTTCTTTAGGTATTACAATTGTAAGCTGTCCTAAATTACAATTGAATCGTGGGTTTTTCCAGATATCTATCGCTCAGTTCTTAGACAATTAGAAGTCTTAAACAATTAAAACTCTAAAACTAACACAACACTTCACAGTCTTAGAAGTATTAGAACTCTATTACTACCTACGGATGTTTATCCAAAAAACAACTATAAATCACAACCAAAAACCATACTCCACTAATCTACAAAGCTTCTCTCCTCAAAGGTATTATTAGAAAAGACAAGAACTATAAATATAAATCCTACGATTAATCAAAATATTTTGACAGTTTCTAAATTCTTCTATTGTATATTGCAGGCTATTCTATAATTCAAGTTAAGCAATCATACAGGTACAACATATTCCTCTAATTTACAAAATTTATAAAGTAACATATTCCTCTTTTGTTTCTTCAACTTTTGTTTATGTAACTTCTATGTAACAATTTTTATTTAGGATAGGATATGTAACTTATTTTAAATTTCTAATAGATTTGAATATTTTTTAATATATTATTATTATACATCAATTGAAGATTAAGAAGTTATCTAGAAAAGAATAATATTGAGCAAGTGAGTAGCATCCACTCAACAGTGAGCCTAGAGGTAAGGCCAACGACAATATGAACGTATATAGAGGAGCTTTGTATCATACCTAGATTTAATTACACGCGACAGCCACCATTGCAAGTGTAGATTGTAGTAAAAATAATATCTCATAACTAGAAAATAACAAGGATAAATTTTACATACCCGTTCAAAGCATCGAATTCGTAATCCTTTGGGAGAGACACACTTGCTACCTTCCCACAGGACGCAAAGTGCTCCTGCAATGTGCTCTCAAACTGCCAATAAAGGATAGGTGAGAATAGTATCAAATTAAGCCCTATAACTTTCTTACCCTCATGAAGAGGGACCAGATCCCGGGTCTGTGTCCACTCTAACGCTGATCCCTTTTTTCGCCATTGCTTGCTGCCAATGAGGCATAATGGATGCCCTCACAATCACCCCTTTTTTGATAGTAGTTTCAAGAAAGGATTAATGAACGACCGAAAGAAAGGATCGAAGTTCGTGAGTCAAGGTCTCAAAGGGAGCAAAGCGTGCAAGAACTTGATGTTCCCTTACGGTATTTCTCCAAACACTTACCCCCCGTTATATATGATAGGGGTTGACATTTAATCATTAAAAAATGACTAGACGCCTAGAGGCCATCTAGACCCGCTTTTAATCCCGGTCGACCTAGACCCGTCGAATCGGTCCACAAATTTTTTAAATGATTTGGGCATAGGCGAAGTCGGTTGGACACGCTTAGCCAAGAGACCACCTAGACCAATTTTAAGAACGGTGACCTTAGTAGTTTCGTCACTCTTACAAACCGTGTGTGGGCTTAAAAAGAAATATCAAATTAAGGCCCAATCGAGGCGTGTCGATCCGGTTGTAATATGACAGCTGTAAATAGCTTACTAGCTTTGCTTCAAAGCAAAACCGTGAAACACATATATAAATACCCTCGTGTTAGAACCGATCAGATCTTTGGGTGGCACATCGATGCGGTCTTTGAAGGTACATCAGCGTAAAAGGAGTCACATCAATCCCGGTTGTAGTTCGAAGCGGTGAGTTTTATCACAAGACTGTGGCAAGCAAGACACGGGGCCCCAAAGATTCTACTGGGTAAACTCCTACTCCTGCCTTCCCCATACCTCGCCATCGATGATGATTCAACTATAATTAGCTCAATCTCTTCGGTGATGCGCCCTACATCTCAATCCAGTTTCACTACTTTCCTATGGTCAAGCTGTTTAACTCCTTAGCACAAGCACTAAACAATAATAATACCTTTTTGAACTTGATGTGAATCTTATGCCAGTCATCAAACTTCAAGATGGCGGTGCCCAAGTGTCTATTTGTGATTTATTACATAATAATTTCTCAATCAATATATATTGATAGTTTTTTGTTAAGGAACTAATTCACAATGTTATAATATTGTTTCGCAGGCATTACACTATGGAAAATAAATACACAGGACTTGCCGAGCTCAACCAAAAAACAGACAAGTGTATAGTGAAAGCACGTGTTAGCAGATTGTGGTTCCCTTTTAATCCGTTGAACAGAAAACAAACTTTTGGAATAGACATGCTTCTCATTGATGAAAAGGTCAGAAATATACATTTAATTAATAATCACTTTTTTTTACTTAATAATTTAATTTTGTAATCATAGGGAGACCAAATCCATGCCAAGGTACAGGACAACCTAAAAGACAAATTTAGAGAAAAACTAGAAGAGGGAAAAATTTATACTTTTGAGAAATTTGAAGTGGACAAAGAAGACAAGAGTTACCGTCCCCAGATGCGATTTAAGCGCAAAATTTTGTTTACAAAAGCAACTATAGTAACTCCTACCAATGAAGATGACAAGAGTATTGAAAATTACAAGTTCACTTTTGTTGGATTGAAAAATTCCTTTGCAAATGTAAGATGCCTCAAAGATGTGACTTGAAAGGTATTTTATAAACTTATTATCTGTTGTATATTTTAATAATGCATATTGAATGATCTAACAATATTTGTAATACAGATATCATAACAATTTTGAAAAAAAATTGGTAATAAAAACCACAAGGTTTCAGAGAAATTACTTTGGTAGAGCTAAAGGTAAACATTAATTCATAAGTGCACGCAAATTTTTCTTCTATTATTAAATTGTATTTGACAATTTGGGATAATTAACAGGGGTTATGAGAAGACCGTGGCTTTATGGGGAGAAATGTCTGATACAATTGCTAATATAAGCAATAAGGAAGAAAATGTTATTGTCATTCTGACATCCCTATTTCTCAAAAAGATTGGAAGTAAGTTTAAGCTTTAACATCATCTTTGTATTAGTTTCAAAAATAATTCTTATCATACTAAACTATTTCCAATTTAATAGTGCAATTCCAAGTGTGTGTCTCATCAGCAACAAAGCTTTACATAAATTTGGATTTAAAATATGTTCATGAAATGAGAAAAAGGTAATTTATGATCAGTTTTATTTACAAAATTTTCAATTATTCATATTTCTATAATGATTCTCTTTTTCAATTGTGAAGATTTGAAGACCCTGATAAAAAAATTGGAATAGAAGAAACAGACAACGAAGAACCAATTTCATTAGAGGAAAAAATGAGCAAGGACAGGATAACAATAGAAGAACTCATAAGATATGGGATGGAACCAACAAATCAGGTTAGCCATTTACTATTACATTATTTTTCATATATTTTCAATATCATATGATTTATATAGTTAGTTTTGTAATCTATGACTTTTTACAGGGAAAGGTCTTCACATGCAGAGGAAAATTTGTTAAGTTGTTAGGGACCAACTGGTACTACGAAACTTGTGTTAAATGTACTATAAAA
Organism: Coptis chinensis; assembly: GCF_015680905.1. Classification (NCBI taxonomy): domain Eukaryota; kingdom Viridiplantae; phylum Streptophyta; class Magnoliopsida; order Ranunculales; family Ranunculaceae; genus Coptis; species Coptis chinensis. The sequence goes on from NC_141456.1 coordinate 48,542,284, forward strand.
CACGTTGATAGTGGTTCAGAACATACATGCACAGATTGTGGAGCCAAATATTTAAGACCAAAAAAAAGGTAAGTCTTCCAACAAATGTCTAATAAAAAGGATGTTGAGTACAAATATTCTAAATGTTTTAATTTACAGATACCTTTTAAAACTACAGGTTGAGGATGAAACTGAAATGACTGCTTTTGTAGCTTTTGGTAACAAAGCAGAAGATATTGTGAAAGTACCAATTGCAAAAGTTCTTGATTTAGAGAAAAAGGCAAGTAAAGCATAAACACGTTTAATTTTATTTCAATATTAAGTTATTATTAACTATTTATTATATAATTTGCAGGGTCAAGATTTTGATGACATTCGAAAAGAACTTGAAAAAAATACTGGTAGTCATTGGATATTTCAAGTCAAACTCAATAAATATAGTATGCATGAAAAGTTTCCATCATTTACCATAACAAATATGGTATCTAAAGATAATAAAGATGTTGAATCAATGACAGAAAATGCAAAGGTATGTTCAAATTTTATTATAATTCCTCTTCTGAATATTTTATTTATTATTTTTAAGAAAATAAATAACCAATATATTGTTATGTTAAAATGAAACAGCAGATTTCCAAAGAAATTACTGAAGAAATTCGACCATCAAAGAAAGCTAAAAAAATAAAGAGTAAAGTGATGAGGACAGCAGAGTATCAAGCAAATGAAGAATCTTTTGGAGAGGAATAAATAATTCTCAGTAGTTAAATAATTGTTTTTCTTTTATTAGGATTTTATCTTAATCATTAAGATATTATAATACATTCATTACTTTTTTGATAATAATGTCAGAGTCCAGATCATTATATAGAATGAAGATAATGCAGTTCAGACTCCGATCCCATTATGATAAGTAGCATACATCTTTGACAATAAAGATGTGTTATCTACCACACATAAACCTTGGAAAATTATGATATAAATATTCAATATCAAATAATCCAAAAAATAACCCAAACAATGCTCAAACAATATTTGCCTGAACTTAATTACTACCTTCTAGAGTTGCATTAATTGCTGCCAATCGGTAAAATATCAAAGTTCTAATATACAAAGATGCTATTTTAATTAGTTGGTTTAGAAATTTAGGTGAAAAGGAAAGAATGTCAATAAGTCCAACATGTTTACATGCTTGGGATTTTGGAAACTACAAACCATGTCCACAGATCTGCACCATTCCTGTTATATGGCTTCACAAATGACAAATCCTATAGTTTGTACGAAACTGTTGACTGCACTTTTCCTATATTTCCTAATGAATGCATCCTTTTCAGGTTTGATGCTTCCTTAACAATGGGAACTGGATGGGCTGCTGCTGGGAGCATAGTAGGGAACAGTGGAGACAAATGAGTAGGGGCAGCAGTTAGGACGTTTAGAGTTAGAAATGCTGAAGAAGTAGAAACGTAAGCAGCCAGAAGTGGTAGTAAAGCTAGCTGGACAGTTCGGAGGAACAAAATTTGCTTTTGAGGGAGTGCGTGGAGGTCATTACGGCTTTTAATGAAGCAAGATGTAAATGGGCACTGGAAGCCCTTAAAAACTCCATTCAGTATTTAGTTTCAATAATTTTAGTCTGTTTAGATGCGTGAGTAGAGACTTTAATAGGGACGCTACTCTGGCTGGCTGGGCTAACCATCAGCTAGGGAGAGATGATCTTTCAAAGTGTATGCTTGAAGTGAGTCTAATTTATAGAATTAACTATTATTACACCTTAACTAGATGAGCTAATTAGGATTCCCACTAGATGGGAAATTATAGTCTCTTCCCAAAAATACTTGAAAAAAACCGAATTTGATTTTTAGAAGTAAATGGTTGCAATGTAACACACTAGCGAAACGACGAACAACACGACATACCTGTATTTAGATCAACGTTTATGTAATATTTAGAATAAATACTTAAATAACGTTGCAAACATGAAATAGAAGTAAAAACTTGGAATCTGTCCATTTCACTATGCAAATATTAAAGCATAATAACTTAAGAATCAAGCAGAATTAAAACGTTTTATGGTTTACAGACATATCAACAGTATAAAGAAACTCCACTAACCAGAATTGCTCATCTTTTTTAACCCATGCGTCGTTCCATCCGTGAACGAAATCCTACAAGAGAACAACTTGAACAAGCAGGAACATTCCTGAGCCAAATTTCAATGCCGATTCTGCATTTATAGAAACTAACAGTAAGCCACAATCCAAGCAATATAACATACTTGAATACATACTCTAACTAAAGTGGTAATAGAAAAGTCAATTTGTAACAGAATATATATAAGAGAAATAAAGGTTGTCTCATGTAATTCCTGCCACAAGTTTTTAGTGTGCAACTTCTAACAAATGTTTGTTCTTATCAAAACTTACAATTCAAATGCTTGATTTAGTCTGACTCATTGTAAGGTCATTAGTGTGCAGTAGAACTTGGACATTATAAATTCAGAATATATATCCAATGATATTTACTTATCTTCATGTATAGTTCCTGTATAATTTATAATTTAGATATGCATAGAGAACACTAACATTTTCTTATGATGACACTGATGTTGTCTTCAAGAATCAAAAACCACTCTGAAGAATTTTGTACTCTACACATGAGAAACATTCCATACAAGATAAGTCAAGAAGTAAAGTTAAGAAATGCTATTTTGAATTACTGTAATTTTAGAGTGTGACAGATCTCCTTTTCCGATTGCTACAGGTTTTGTTACAGACAGAAAAGTTAAACGTCGAGAAGTAAAGTTAAGGGATGCTTTAAGAAGTGATATGCAATTCAAACTAAAAGAGGGTGCCCTGGTGGAGGTTGCACAGGTAAGATCACACGTCTTACTGTCAAACTGTATATTATCATATTTATGACAGAATGCCATTTTGCAGTACAATCCTCCATTTACACGTCGCAATGCGATTGCACTGGAAGTTGAACGGAAGCAAGACTAGGGGCCTCACCTGTACAAATATCAAGTGCCTCATCCCCAATTCGACGCACTGAATATACATATGAAAATGCATACGACACACTTAGACTCAATTAGCTGGGATGTATCTATGTACATAAGTACCATGCCCCGTGGTGGGGTGAAATGAAGGAGCTCTTTATCAGTGGCATGTTTATGTTTCTTATATGTTTAGAATTTTGTGATTGTGATTCATAAGTCTTCGTAGAGCATGCATTGAGCCGTAAGACAATTCCCTGTTTCAGATATTGATGGGACTAGGATTTCAATTTTCCAAAAACATTTCATCCGGGAGTGCAATGTGTGAAGCTTGGTATAACTCTAGAACACCACCGTGTCCTTTTGATATCCTTCAAGTGTATTCTTAAATACCATCACTTTCCGTTTATTTCTCACACGGATTTGAAATACTTACGGATCCTCTGTGGAGCAAAGGAACGCCGAGGAAGCATTTTATAAATCAACGCTGAAAAAAGGTTCTTGCAGGCAAAAATGTGAATGATCAGTAATAATTGGTTCTATTACAGGTTACTCAACTTCCCCACATACATGGTTGTTCAACCAAGTAAGGCCAGATCCTCTTTTTCTCTTTTATCACCAACCTTCTTCACCATTAACAACTATATAATATTAGTGTGGTTACATAAACAACGTAGTTAACTCTTGATTAAGAGCATGGCATCTAAATCATTTTGAAGACAAAGGCACTCTATGTGCGCATATGACTATTTGAGCTATTTTTTTTATGAAAGTGAGAATCAGCATAATAGCGATCAATTACGGGTATGCCATCCAAGCACCCTTCCCAGAGATCAAGCATAGTGCCATGAAAGGGTGTCTGGGTGACTCAGTGTTTGTAGGGAAACAAGTTACGATCTATCATACATTATTATTAGTCATAGACTTATATCCATAAAAAAGATATAGTTATTGGTTTATAGCACTTTTCAAGGATAACCCAACAAAAAGAGAGTGAGAGTTTAATGCAAACCTTAAGGAGAAAATAGAGCGATGTTGGAACTAACAATTCCCCTGTAGCAATTGCGACATCCACTTGCCTAGAAAGCAATATCTACAAAAGCCCAGTATCAGTTCACAAAAAATACAAAGGAAATCTACAAGAGAGACAAAAATTAGAAATAATCACTTCAGTGGCTTAATTTCAATGCAAGTCACAAAACCAAAAACTAATCTGTTCTTATAATCTATCTGCCCTTTACAGGTTTTATGGCTTAAAGTTACTTAATCAGCATAGTGTCGGTAGCATCATCCCTTACAAGTATATCTGCACCCTTTCATGGAGATATGCAAAATACCAAAGTTCGTCATTGTTAGCACATATTGCCGCTAGACCATCTGTTGCCTTCACTATATATGCGCTTTTAAACATAATAGCCTCAAAGAAGTTAGATAGACTACTAATGTACTTTCGGCTAGGCATTGAATTCTAACAGTTTGTAAGGAGTCAGTTTGCACTTCAAGTTTTTTACTACCGATTATAATTCCCTTCATCTACCACAAGGCCTCCCTATGCAAATGATATCTTTCAAATTTAACCATATTCTCATCCTCAGCCTAGGTAATGACTGATGAAATATGGATTCAGGGGGTGTGTTGAAGGAAATTACAAAAAAAAACATTGAAATCATTAAAGCATTTGCATGAACTATTGGGAACACTGTTCGTTTTTCCCATGTTTTTACAGACTAATAGCTGTAACTGATAAGTCTTGGACTGGAACAAATGTTAGCCTGCCAATCTCCTTGCCATACCTTACCAAACCAACATATCCAAGTTCCTCAAAAACATAATTTTGTCATGTAAAAACTAGTTTGATAACAGGTGATTGGCAACTCACTTGAAATAAGAACGAACAAAGGAATCATTTTGCTCGTGGTCGGTAGCGATAATCACATAGAGATTTCGAATTGCCCTTCCAAAATTCGTACCTTGAGTAACATCATGATGTCGGACCGAGCTCAAGGAAAAACAGTTAGAATAAAAGAAATAAACATATTACCCGCTAAAGATGGAGAACATGCAAATGTAATCCCAAGACGTCCACAAAACAAATGCTACCGATAGTCCACCACAATTGAATATGAAATCCTGTAATCTTAATTTCCACAACTATAAATGAAAAACAAATTTGACATATGTGAAGAGAAAAAGAAAAAGCACTTATCGGCGATATAGGGACGATGTTAAGTCGGAATGAATTTTTCCCGAGAAAGGAGAATATCATAAAGAAATCCTTTTCGCAACAAAGAATCCTATATGACCTTTAAATACTGTGGAGGAAGATCTTACCTTGACATAATGAGCAATCTTAACACAATAAACAGGAAATTGATTGTAACATTTTAAGGCTCCTCCTCGCTTTCCAAGTTTTAAGGACAAAGTCCAAAGAGCATTTGTAAAGGGTACTTTCAAATCGCATTTTACTGCATCTTTTGTATTTGACTTTTAACGTAATCAAAGGGCAGACTGCAAGCCAAAGCGAAGAATCCCAAAACAGCACTTGCTCCTAGAGAAGCAAATGAAACAGGAACAGTTCAGCAAACAAAAAAGCACAAATATGATTATTCCTTTGCACAGACATTAGACTACAAGAAACTCTACAAGAGAAATATCTGAAACACTATAATTATAGTGTGGTGAGGCAACCAATTTCGTTCAAACAACCATAAGCCACATCAATTTTTACTTTAACAAAATTTTGGAAGGCCAGATGGTAAAACATGCAACATTCTCAACATGGTTCGCCCTAATGCCATTCCAACAGCCCAAGCCAAGAAAATACAAGGCTATTATGTCTGTAGGAACCAACATCCCATGTCCCGGAATTTGCTCCTGAGCTGTGATATAAACAAACAAGCAATGTGCTCTCCCTTCTGTTAAAACGCAAGTATACAAGACAGGATGGACAAAAGACCCATGTTAGAGCTCAGTGTATGATTTTTTTTATTTTATCTTTTTTTCCAGGTAGAAATCAAAGAATGAGTATGATTGCTAGACAAGAAAAGAATGGAGAGGGGTATAAAGTATAAATCAGTGAATCACAGAATAAGTCTGCGGGGATTTTACTCTATCTCACTTTTATTTGATAAACTAGGCTTAAACGAGAAACTCCCAGTCGCACTGTTTTGTGCAATATGAACGTAGGTATTTTCTGGACACATTGGATAAGTGTGAGTAACTCAACAAATTCAACCAACTCTAAGCAGTGTCCTAGCATTCTTCTCACGCTAGACATTGTGGAATCCTTAGATTTCTCATATGAAAGTGACAGAAGGCACTCTAGGGACTAAGACTATACAAAGGTGGGGTAAGCTGAAAAAAAATACCAAATGAGTTTTCGACAATCTGGCTGTTAAACTTTTATTTGTTACTTACTGAAGAAATGTCAAACAAAGCCATAGATAATGGATTTCTCTTCACCGGACAAAACTATACTATGTTGAACACGCCCACAAGAATGTACATACATTCGTTACAACGTTTTCACTTTTCAGTATGTTGTTTAGATATATTTGGCACCATTGCTACAAATGCTTTTTTGGCACTAATTGCTTCGCATCACAATAGCTAAATCTAAGTTCAGATGTTCAATCGTGCCTGTATTCTGTAACCGACTCCGAACTCTAACTATGCCTCTAGAGTAACACTCTTTACAATGAAAAACAAGCGATAACACAACTGATAACTTCTAAAATCTGCCCGAAAACTTATTCATCAGGATATCACCAAATTCTCTAGACATCCATTCAGTTAAGGATAAGGGTCACAATATTGAAGAAGAACAGTTTTTATACTACAGAACGCAAAGGAACATAAGAGTCATTCATCATACTTCGTCTTTTAGATGCCTAAAGCTTACTCTCAGATGAATCCCTGAGGTGTCACCGATGGCTTAACTGAAATTTCAAGTTAAAGTCATCCCCACCTTTATTTGATACTCTTGGTATCAACTTATATCGCACAAATGCTAGCAGAAAAAAGGGACAGAGGCCAGCAAAACTGTTCTGGAAGGTTGAAAAGCATAACCAGGAAAGAAATAAAAATAAAATTAATAATTAGGGAACGTTTTAACTATATCCGTCTTCCATACTTTACTTTCAGAGTTAAAATATACAACCAAGAAAGACAAGGAACCTCAATGGCAATAAGTCGATAACTCTAAAACATTTAATTATCCTCCGTCGATCATATACTTTCACAGTTACAATCTACAATAGTGGTTTTTTTTTTCCTGTCACTGGAATCAGCCTTCCATCTTCTTCGTGTCATTTCAACAGTTACAAGAACGCAAGGTAATAACAACAACAAGAGCTGTATCTCAAGCAGTGAAGGTAGCAGTACCCTCATATTTTTGGAACTACTGAGGTTGGAACTGCAATGACATCTTATTTACTGAAGGCGCTTGATTTATATTACTGGTTGGACAGTGTACAACAAAGTCTGATTAGTTCGAGATATTGCTTCTGGATCAGATGTCACTATAGAGGATTTTCTCAAGTCTAAGTCGCAGGAATTCGAATACTGACTGCTTATGCGAATCCAATACTACTTAAATGAAATCATGACCAATGTATATTCTCCTGACAGACCAATTTCGGGTGCGTCGATGAATCCGGCGAGGAGCTTGGGGCCGGCATTGGTGTATAGACGTTATGAAGGGTTATGGGTGTATTTCCTGGGCCCAATTTGTGGAGCTCGATCCTACTTCAAGAAGCATCTTGGGTTTGGATTCATTATTGTACCCGAACTTCATTTGCCTTTAGTAAGATCTCTCCGGACTAGCAAGGAAGTATACGGTCTAATTCCCAGGCCTACATAACGACTTCTTCTACCAAAAGAATCCTATTTATACTTAACTTCCTAAACAAACATATCTAATAAGAATCCTATTAATACTAAACTTCTAATAACATAATAAAACCTAAACAAACCTATATATAAAAAAAAACCCACGATCCTCCTAACACAAAACAAAAAACAAAGTTAAACTTTCAGTTTTTTCTTTTAGTCCGATTTACATTAGTTTTACATATATAAATCGAAGTTTTTTTTTTTTTTTCATTGCATGCAATAGAAGATATTTAATCAAGGCTTGAGAAAAGAGTTAACAAAATAGATAAGGTAAACAATTTCTTTTTACAATTATCTTATTTAATAATTTTGTTGATTTCTCTTTTATGATTCAACTGATGATAATATTAAAGTTTAAACACATGAGATATTAGCGTCTTTTAATTCAAAATTATATTTAACTATATTGAACTTAAGACCTGTATTAGTGTAACAACCACTCACTATTAACTATTCGCGTGGATACGGATCTCCTGAGATTGATCCTTCACTCATGGGACGGCCGATACTCAAAGAAAGATGTTCCGGTATGTCACATGAGCCCCCCTCTTAAGGAAGTAAAGTTCCCAACACCTATGAACATAAGCCAGGGAGGGCTGCATTTGATGGGCTTAGTGTTCTTAGCTAGAATAGACTTCTGTAGTTCTTTCTACGTCCATCGGTACAGCTTCTTAGTCATCTCTGGATTTCATGTTACCATGGGCAGGACCGATCACTACGCTTAGAGTATAGGCGCCACAGGCTGAAATAGTAATCACTTTCTTTTTCAGCTATCCTTACCTAAAGGCACCGGCCGGTAGGGTAAGTCAAACCTATACTAGGAGTCTTAGAACCAAAGAGATTTAGATGCATAACTGGCCGGGCCTCCGATTCTATTATCCGGGATTCAATCCAGAAGAAGGAGATACTATGAAGCTCATTAATTAGAGTTTTGATTCAAAAGTAAGCTTCTGAATATTGTAAAATCATGAAGTAGACTGGAAACATGAGAACACACTCATCAGTCATCACAGGCACAAAAATACAAACTTATTAGGGACATAGGCTGTTAAGTGTGGTGTGTACATGGCCTGATGACGGCCACTTGGGTATTAAGCACCTAGCCAACACCCAAGTCAAAATATATACTATAAAGTTTCTCCTACAGAGCGAATTTTTGTTATAATTAAGCATAGTTAATTTCACACCGTAGTTTTTACTACAAATTTGTCTGAATAGAAAAGTAAGATGGGTCTAATTGACTGAACTTTAGATTGTCCAGGTAGTCGTTGTTATGCCTTTAGATTGTTGCGAACCGGGTTTAAACTTTAAAGTAACAGTTCACAAGTACAAACCATATATAGGTGATCTAATGGGAAAATACTTGATTTCATGCTATTAGGTTCGTGAAGTTTCTCGAGTTGAAGCTATTGAGTTAATCAATCCAACACGACAATTATTGATGAAATTATATGAAATATAAGAGCAAACCAAAGGAGAACATATCAACTTTCAAATCATCCATATGATTAAAAATTTATTTCAAGGGGGAAAGGTGTGTGTGTATAAGGTACGGTATAGTATATATATGTAACTAGAGTATAACAAAATTCATGTTTTTATATCAAAATTATGTAATGCTGGAACCAAGTTTAGTAGTATATATATACCTGCACTTATTCACTATAGCCCACTTTGACACACATTTGGTATCCTCCCACAAAGCCTCCAAAACAGTAAAAGATCCATCAATAAAACAAAACCTAAAATTTACATGTTCTAAAAATACCAAATTACTATATGCCCTGACAATGGTCAGACTGTATATTTCTAGATAATATAAACTAATGCAATTTTTAAAATGCAGCTCATGGAGTATGAAACCAAACACAAAATTTCACTCAAGACAGCGTTGAGAGAAATTCTAATCAAGGAAAAAATTCAGGGAGAACCAGTTTACATATCAAAGATTGAAAACAACCGATACGCTGCAGATGTCATAATAGATTTGCCGATAATGAGAGAAATCTACAAAAATCCGAATTATCCTATAAGCCAATTATTTCCGGGGACGTATCAAACTAAGAAAGTGGACTCAGAAAATGTGGCTGCAGGAAACGCTATCCGCTTTCTACAGCAGATATACAAATGTGAGGTTTTAGACGTCAACCACAAAGAAGTCATTACTAAACGTGAAGAGCTGCATGAAGCAAATACTAGAGAAAAACAACTTCATCAAGATATTGAAAACTTGAGAAAAGAAAATGCCTATTTGAAGTCAATAAATGAAGCATTGCTTATAGGAGGACCAAATTGGGATATGGACTACCTAAGCATCCCAAATAATTCATCAGATTTGGATGAGGATTAACGTAGTGTTTTTCAAGCTGAATTATATATTGGATGAGGATTAGCACAGTGTTAGATCCATCAAATTTATATTTTTGTTTTTTCACTTTGAATTATCTATAGTTCATCATAACTTAATGAAATATTTATTTTAGGACATATACAGAGTCGTTCAGAATTTTCTTTTGATGACATTAAGAACCGGTTTTGGCTTGAATCTACCTAAGGTCATCTGAAACAAAACCTTTTGCTCTTCCCGTGTTAGCCTACCCCCTTATGTATAACTCTTTATATATATATAATAGCAGTCCCTTTTCAAGCCCTCTAAAGGTATCCACATCAACAGGGAGATTACTAAAAATTTGGAGAAAAAAAAGGGAAGTTTAACTCAACTCCACAAAACCCGACTTTCTTCTTCACGTAGGAAACCAATAAATCAGGACAGAAAAAAAATGGAAACAAAACCTACAAAAGAATTCACATACACTATCTAAAACCCATCGCACCTTTTTCCAAAACCAAGCAATGTGCTCTCCCATACTTGGAAGAGAATTCCATGTCTGACAAGCATTGATATCCATTGTTTCAGTTTCGCCTGATGATTCATCCCTCAAAGCTAGAAAATTAATTTGTTCATCTCTCTTGCGTTCGCTATTTCGGGAGATTCCTGAAGGTGGAAGTTTTTCACGGCACTCATCATGGTAATCAAAATCAGGTAGTAGTGTAAATAGCTTTGCAGATGCACTTTCCTTCAAGTTGGAGGAAATGCTTGACTCTCTCAAGATTTGCTTTCCATTAGACATGTTTTTGGGTGACAAATGGTTGGTTATCTGAAAGCTTTTTGGACCTCCAGATGCTACATCCATATAGGCCACCCTGCTTGACAATCTCAGTTTATCACTATGATGAATAGGCCGAGGAACATCAGATGATGAGTGACATCCATTATTCAATCCATCGGTCTTCTTAATTTTCCGGGACAGCTAAATTGCTTGGTGAGAAATCATTTAGTTGTGGAGTCCCACTCTTTCAAGACTGATTCTAGCTTTCCAGAATTCGTGGGCGAGATTGTCATTCATTTCCTTATTACGTAACAAATATGAAGAGTAGTTGAGATAATTGTGGTTTTCATGTTGTAAAGGAGTGGAATTAGTACTTTTGAGGTGTTCTTTAGATGGGACACGAGAACCTAAACCATCCATGTCTTTCTTTCTGCACACATAAGATTGGGCTTCCCTAGATTTAAGCATATATGGCGCAGAGAATCAGAATTTGACCCACAAAGGTTGTCTGGAAAAGGGTTAGAACAGGTAAGCTACTCTTCTTATCAATCGGCGTTAAGGGTTTTGCCAATTGCCTCGACTTAGTAATCTAGCATCGACATAGAATGATGTTCCTTCGATTGGGGATGTTGCTTCGTGGGGAGCTAATCTAAGTACAAGAGAGAGAAAACGGGACTTACTTGCTTCCACACAATTTGTAAAACCCGGTTCTACCCCAAACCACTCTCCTTCCAAAACTCTCCCACCAAAAATCTCATTGAGCTACAAATGGCTACAAAGCAAAGACTCGCAACACTCGAACCCAAACCACTCCCTAACGGCAAAAACCTTTCTCAAGAGAAAGCAAGCACTCTCTTCAACACGGCTAGGTAAATTTGTAAAGGAACACACTCACTCTCTCAAGTATAGATCGAGAGTAAGCCCCTGCTCTCTCTTGCATCTTGGGGAGGAAGTCAATGAGTTCATTACACGAGTATGGTACCAGCCTACTAGGACTTTTATTTAATCGTTTGAACATTAAATGGGGTAAATGTTGCTCATGAACATATTCGTGAGGTTAACATTTGTATTAAATGAAATGACTGAAAGCAACAAATTAGCATTTTGAAGAGTACCTGTGACCCCCGTGTAGAAAAAAACAAGTAGTTCACTAACCGGGAAAAGTCTTTGAGAAATTGTAGATGTTGGGGTTTTTCTCTACAACCTGATTTTGAGGTCCTAAACCCCCTAAATAGGTAACATTGAAAACCGACACCTCACAAACGGTTTCATTAACAAAATTCCACGAGTTGAACAAAGACCAACTTTAGGCGTGGTTCCCAATTCAATAACAGGACTCCCTAGCCTGAAAAATGTAAATGACAAAATTAAGATAAAAGCTAAAGATACAATTATTGAGAACACATCAAAAGGGAAGGAATGAATACATTGAGAGGAAGTGAGCGAGTGAACCAATGTGTTTTCACTGTAGAAATAGAACAACGTTCTTGAAGATTAGCCTTCGGCTTTAGCTACAACATCCACTTTCCGTACTTGAAATGAGTAATGGTATACTTAGAGAGTCAATTGGAGCTATTTAGTTCAAAGGAAGCTGCGGGGGAAAAAGAAGTAGCAATTCAAATTTGTTAAGTTGACTATTCAAATTTTTCGAAAGAACCGTCAATGTTAAGTTGTTCGGCCCAGGCCCAACACTAATAGTATACTAATGGGTTTCTAAACCCAAAAGCTTCTACCTAATTAAAAAATAAAAAATCTAATTTAAAATAAGGTGATTTAGATTTTTTATTTTTTAAATTAGAAAAATAATTTAAAAATCTAATTTAAAAAGAGAAGCTCATTTGTTCCAAAATATCAAAATTTAAGATATATACAAAACTAGAACCCTACGAAAACTGAACTTTCAATCACTTAGTAAAACATAATCTATTAACCTAAAAAAAAAACAATTGAACTACACATATCGAAAAACCAAGTAGCCTATTTTCTTCCTTTTCTCCATTATTTTCAATTATTTATTGACTTCATTTTATTATGTATATTGCGGATAATGGTGTATGAAAATTACAGCTTATAAAAAAAAAAAAAATGCTAAAGGAAATTCTAGAAGCAGGACTTAACATTCAACAAGATCCAGGTCTACAACACGAATTAGAGAGCGGACGATTCAAAAAGCATTTGTAACATTAAAGGTACCAAATGACTTATTCTTTAACATTGAAGGCGTCATAGTTAAAGAAATTGATGGAAGCCCAACATATTCTCATTTGCAAAAGCAGAGGATTCAGCTGACTTTTCACGCAATGGTTTATAAAGGATGAGCGTGATATGGAAATTGAAGACTTCAATTTCAAAGAACTTATGAAGAAAAGAATAGAAGTTGAAAGAGAAAACAGAATCAACTCGATATCCTCAAAAAAATATTATGCTAGATTGTTTGGTTGATGATAAACACAACAAAGATAAAATATATTATCTCGAAGAAAAAATTAAAAGGAATGAAGGGCATGTAGAGTTCCATAAAAAAAAAAAAAAAAAACCATGAGGATTAGTACTTTAATACCAAAACTTTATTATGTTGGTCACATAGTATTTTTTTAATGGCGAGGTTTAACGCTTCTTATTTATGAAAGTTTGTAACTATTGAGTCTGTTATTTTTTAATTTAAATTTATAATCTAGGCACACTTGCTTTTCAAATTCGACTACTTCAAGTTAAATTGTGTTCGATATCGAAAAAACTATAAGTCATTTGTCACCTTTGGAGTAGGTGTTTGTATCATAGCATTGTTTCGTTTGCTGACCTTCTAAAAGAAGTGAGTAATTGTAAATAAGTGGATGCACTGAACATTCAACAATGTAAATACTGGACAGTGTAGTCCAAATATTAATGAGATAGAGAGTTCCTCCTTTAGTATTCTAATGCCAAATACCAGATGATCTTTAAAAAAAAAACATCATTGGTAGTGCGAAAGAATTAGGCAGTCAGCAACATTCTTAAATGTCTAGATTTTTTTAGTATTTTCTGGGCAGTTTTGATACTCTATTATATAAACTCTCCTAAATCACCACAAATTACCACAAGATCACAATCAATTATGAGTTTCTTTACAATCCTAATGGGGATTCCAACAGTCGTACTACATAGTCCAAATGATGTCTGTAAAAGATCCTCCAGTGCTTCCTTGATCTCTTTTGACTTTGGGTGCGTAATGTCACCAGCAAATAACTCATGTATAATCCCATCCTCTGCTTCCATCAAGCTGCAGTCGGGTTTCTTTCTAACTCATTTTTCTCTAATCAGGATTTCCATGGATCCGACAAGCACCAAACAGTGCTCCACACACGCCTAAATAGGCATCGTCGCTGCAAGGTTTAAGAGCACAAAACAAATACAAATCAATTGAATTACCATATCAACTATATTAGCTTTAGATATATAATTTCAATATCAAAATAATGTTTTTTTTCCGGATAAGAATATTAGAGTGCAGTCCATCGCTAAACCTCTTAAGAGCTCTTCAAAGTCAAAACCTAAAAACTAAAAACTAACCAAACTAACAGACCAACAAATTTGAAAGTTAAAGCCAGAATTCAACATCAAGCACAAATATTGGTTTAAGGTGAAAATATTAAGAATTGAAAGAAAACAGTTCGTCACTAATTGGTGTATACTACGAAGTTACAACTTCAAATACAAAGAAAAAACATCCGAATTTATAAGGGAAGCATCCAGTGAAGGGCAACCATACCATCGCGAAATAAACATGTAGAAGATGATATCAACCAAAACTATAAATCATATATAGAAGCAACCATTCATATAATTTCGGACAACCGGAGGTAGACATTACATATCTACACAACTGTCATATTTTAATGAAATAACTTCAATTATTACAATTCACTTTATGCTGAGTGCAAGTGATATATATAGTTAAACAGGGAAAAACTTAGGACTAGGCTATCACATTCCATCTCTCTATTTAGCATTTGAACACCTTGCAAACCATCAACCACAGTATAACAATGACGATAAGGACAACCCCTCCCACCATCAGTTTCATTCGAAGGTTCTCCAGCCACATCTTACACCGAAGTTGCCTGCCCTGCCTCTAGAAGCTATCAGCCTGGAAACCAAGATAAAGAACCCAAAATAATTAAACACATCATATCACCCATGTAAAACTCTCCAATCCTAAGAAATTCTAGGTATGGATAACCAAAAACACAATAGGGGTATGACTCACAATTTCAAGAAATAGTTTACTCAGTTAAAAGTATGTCAACTGCCTTCAACAATAGAAACAGCGGTGCACTTGGTTGATGGTGAAAACAACACAACGGGAATGCAGTGCAAAAGGATCAGCTTCACATTTGGGAGCCAGAGCTTGAGTTCATGAACAAGGCTGAGACAAAGAACTCAGTTATACTTAGTTAACAATGCAGCATGGAGTCGGTCAATATACTATCTGAGCTGTGATATAAACAAACAAGCAATGTGCTCTCCCTTCTGTTAAAACGCAAGTCTACAAGATTGTCACAAAGTTTGGTGCATCACTCCACCATCTATCAAGAGATCGATACATGTATAACTTCTCAACTGTTTGATCAAAATTCTCTTCAATCTTTCGCACTATACTCGAGCAATCTATGGTGGACATAGAAGATTGGCCTATTTAATGTCCTGAGAAAAACGGGGACTCCACTAGATCGCAAGGTGGAAGTTACTCACCAGCGCAGATGATGAGTTAGAACTACTTCACTATTAAATTCGAAGTCTTTAAGCTGAATCACATTCAGTTTGAGTGGGTTAAGATAAAAAACTTACAGAAGGCGTACATTCTATCTTGATGAAAATTCCAGTATTCACCAATTAGCTTCACACTTTCCTATACGAAGCCAACCTGCCACCTGGATCTACTTCTAGACGACTACTACAAAGGTGATCCTTACAACCAGTGACCCAGTATCGAGCCGTACACTATAGTTGCCTGTTCCAATGGAATCTGGATGTAATTTGATATATGTGTTCTTTTGGAAACAGCTAGAAATAAAATATTAGTTTCCTCATTTTAATTTTTCGACTGATGCTCCCCTTTTCTACAGTTTATTTCAAAGATACTACTTTCCTCTTTTTTTTTGTTTTGTTGGTGCTCCTAATAAATTCAATGGAGGCCATGAAATTTATAAAACTGCCATTTGCAGGGGGTGGGGGGAACACAAACAAAAGTAAAAAAAGGTACAAGCACCTTATCTTAAATAGTCAACTCCGTGCCTACTCTTTCCAAAGAGACAGTCAATTAACGAGCCTGCGACAAAACATGCCTTAATCTCAGCCCCTTTTTCCGTTTCTTCAGGCATGTTCGAGCGTGAAGCAGGAAGTGCCTCAAAACAAAACAATTTTTACACAGATGGACAGACAACTGGACAGAAGCTGGATGCATAAAAGAAAACATAAAACTTGACAACCCTATAAGATCCTTCAAAGGCAAAATAAACAGATACAAGCTACTGAAAATGTTGCAAGCAATGAAAGCAAAGTAAATTTCATCAAAGAAAAAAAAAACAAAAACTTAAAACTGGAAAGTGGAAAGTGGAAACAACGGTTTCACACTTTCACAACTTCAAAATGGACTAAAAAGATTCGACTCTAAAGTCCAAGCATAAATTAGTACATTTCCCCCTTTTTTTGTCTTTCATTTCTTTTTTTGTCTTTTTATATTATTTATCTTATTCCTTATATTGTTTGTTTAAATCAATTTTTGTCACTTTTTGGACGAATGTATTATTATTAGCATTCAAGAAGGAAAAGAAATAACAACAAAAAAGATTACAATGTTTCTCATAATTCAACTTCTTCAGCTCTTTCTCAACATTCCATCTCATAATGATTAGTACAGCAAACGAAAGTAGAAATTCATAAAGCAAGACTTTGGGAGCAATTCCGCGTTCAAAATGCTGAGAATATTGAGGTATAATTGAGAGGTAATTGCTACTGGACATGTCATGCTATCAATTTTTTAATAGTACGAAGATGCATTGCAAATTCTTATTCTATATATTGTGAAACAAAGATTTGATATTCTATGTTTGTTTTTGTAGTTATCTCATTTGTAAGTTGTTGGTTAAACTATTAATAATGTTTAAAGCAGTTTTTGACAATTTTCATATGCATGAATTAATATTAGCATTCCTGTTGTTGTTGTTGTTGTTGTTGTTTTTTTTTTTTTTTTTTTTTTTAAAAGAAATATTCTTCATCTTATTCATTATATTATAAAGTATATGTTTGTTTCTTCAACTCTTTCTCAGCATACTATAACATAAAACTTGACAACCCTATAAGATCCTTCAAAGGCAAAATAAACAGATACAAGCTGCTGAAAATGTTGCAAGCAATGAAAGCAAAGTAAATTTCATCAAAAAAAAAAAAACAAATACTTAAAACTGGAAAGTGGAAAGTGGAAACAACGGTTTCACACTTTCACAACTTCAAAATGGACTAAAAAGATTCGACTCTAAAGTCCAAGCATAAATTAGTACATTTCCCCCTTTTTTTGTCTTTTTATATTATTTATCTTATTCCTTATATTGTTTGTTTAAATCAATTTTTGTCACTTTTTGGACGAATGTATTATTATTAGCATTCAAGAAGGAAAAGAAATAACAACAAAAAATATTACAATGTTTCTCATAATTCAACTTCTTCAGCTCTTTCTCAACATTCCATCTCATAATGATTATTACAGCAAACGAAAGTAGAAATTCATAAAGCAAGACTTTGGGAGCAATTCCGCGTTCAAAATGCTGAGAATATTGAGGTATAATTGAGAGGTAATTGCTACTGGACATGTCATGATATCAATTTTTTAATAGTACGAAGATGCATTGCAAATTCTTATTCTATATATTGTGAAACAAAGATTTGATATTCTATGTTTGTTTTTGTAGTTATCTCATTTGTAAGTTGTTGGTTAAACTATTAATAATGTTTAAAGCAGTTTTTGACAATTTTCATATGCATGTATTAATATTAGCATTCATGTTGTTGTTGTTTTTTTTTTTTTTTTTTTTTTTTCTAAAAGAAATATTCTTCATCTTATTCATTATATTATAAAGTATATGTTTGTTTCTTCAACTCTTTCTCAACATACTATCTCACGAGGGGTAGTACCTACTCAGCAGCAATTGGCTCAACGAGCTCGCCAAGAAAAAAATCGTATGCAATGAGTATTCACCTCTCCAATGGATGTAGATGTACCTACTCCATAGAAAGGACAACATTATCTTGGTTGAATGAATGTGCAATGTGGATTCTGTTCTGCCCTACATTGGAAAGATCAACAACTATCAAAGTCAACCAAAAACATACCTTTATTTGGGATGTGCTGTTTACAAGGAAAGATCAAATTGCCTTTGCTTTCTGAACTGCCCCCTGCCTTTAAATCATTGTATGAAGGATCTAATGCCATTGCGAGGTCATTTCGTGAGCACATTCGGTCATACAATGCGTGTAATGCTTTTACAAGTCTTGGTGTTAATCCGGACATGCGTGTATTGCATGGGGCGTGGTCCAATATCATTTATTATACACGAAGGACTCTAGCTATTACATAATCATAAATAGCAACAGAGATGCATTGATAAAATTTCTTCTGTGCAACTGCTGTTCATTGCTCTTACTTTCAGCCATTACAAAATTTTATAAATTTACACCATTTACATTAAAAAACTGAAAAATAACATCATTTCCAATCAACAACAAGTTCTATGTACAACGAAATAGTTGTGGGATAATACAACCCATAATAACTTCTCTCCTCAAATCCTACAGTTTTCGCCCACCTTTAATTGACACCTCTACTCTGTCCATAATCAATTATTTCTCAATTGATTTACATAAACACACAAAATATAGCTGATAATGGATGTAAACTTGAAAAAATTAACACTTTTTTCATAGAAAGCAAGAAACCATTACTAAATGCTCAATCATAATTTATTAATAGTGTAGCCAAGTATCATTATCTAACGTGACAGCGAGATATACTAATTAATGATATTCATAGGAATCACATCAAAAATATTGTGAAACCCAATATAATATTCATATCTCATAGCTCAAAAGAAAATATAATATGCACATCTCATACCTCTACATAGAATATGTGGATAACACTTACACAAACGAACTGGAAAAGACAAAGAACAACACACATACAAAATAAAGTAAAAACCAATATAATATTTATACCTCATAGATCCACACAGGTATTATAATTTTTATAATAATTTAATATAACGGCACCCGTTCATAGAACGGGTTCGAAAACTAGTTTTGACTAGAATGAACTGTCCGGAACAATATAATGTGGTTACGCAAATCATAAACTTATACTCATTTTCCTCCTTAATATAAGCTCGTTACAAAAAGGAGGAATAAAACTTACATGGAATTGATCATCTTATGCATTATATAGCCTAGCTAAGTGATCTGCAGCCCTGTTAAATTCTGTATGCATTAAGAAGATTTCTAGCTACTAAGCAGCTGACTTATTATGCATTTCCAGCCATATATTCTCATTGATAACTCTGATTGTTTTGACTAGGCCATGAATGATAAAAAAATAATTATATGCGCGTTAGGTCCGATAGGTGAGTTCACTACTAAACTAGGATTATGAGATGAAATCACCCTATATAAAAATTTTATTAACCAAACTCTGATGAACGATACAATATTAATAGTTTTCTTTTAGTAAACTAACATAAAAGCACAAGGAAAAGTGAAAAAACATTAAGGATACAGTCAACTCCGCGCAACTTGTGCAAAATAAGTAGGGGCGGATCCAGGATCAAGGGGGGCTACTACAACTAACATACACCACAAACATCTAAGATTGCCACTCAAAGGGGGCTGCTACAACTAACATACACTACAAATATTTTTTGGGGGGAATTATATACACTATTATAACTAATATTTTTTTTTCGACGGAAAGGGTGTGCTGCAGCACACCCTCGCCCCCTAGATCTGCCCCTGAAAATAAGGCCGGGGACAGTGAAAAAACTAAAACTGCATGTAACTAGAAAATAGGAAATGGTTTTATTTTCTTCCTCTAAATGATAAACTTGATTGTTTTCTTTGAAGGCATGAATGATCAATATATATTGGGCTAAGTCCTATCAAATTTCTAATATACCAAACTGGAAGGAAGGGACGGGTTTCAACCTTCCTCAGATACGTATAATAATGTGCTTGTTAGCAGACTCCCTTGAACAGATTTTAAAAAGCAATCAATAAGAGCGGCTGTACGTGAAGCATAAAGTACTCACTTGAAGAGACAGTAGAAGAAAAAAATGGATTGCGGGGTGTCGGAAGTTTGATATCACCGTCAAGAACTTTCACCACTGTACTCATGGAAGGTCTGCCGTCGGGCAAGTCTTGAGCACACCATAATGCAACTATAGCTAGTTTTCGAGCCATTTTTCCATCCCTCTCTCCAATGCCACAGTCCTGTAAAACTTTGTCTAGTTGCTCCTTTTCAACGTACTCCCACACTTGCCTCCGGAATGAGGTTTGCTCTTTAGAATTTATCTTCTTACTTAAAACTTCAAATAACATCATGCCAAAACTGAAAACATCGGATCTATAAGTGATCTTTGGTACTTTCATACACACCTCTGGGGCATCATAAATGCGCGTCCCTCTATATTTGGTTGAGGGCTGACTCTTATCCCTGCTATAAAGCTTAGCCAATCCAAAATCCGCAACCTTAGGATGCCATTTTGAGTCAATGAGTATATTACCTGCTTTTATGTCAAGGTGAATTATTTGTTCTTCACAGTGCTCATGCAAATAAGAGAGCCCTCTTGCTATCCCAGTTGCAATACCGTAAATCTCTTTCCAATTTACACTATGGTGATTCTCATCTAAAATCTTATCCAAAGATCCTTTTTCCATATATTCATAGACAAGTGCTTTCAACTCGGTAGCAAAGCAAAATCCATAGAGTTTAACTAGGTTTCGATGATATGTTTGGCTCATTGTGCTCACTTCGGCCTTGAACTGCTTTTCTGTAGTATCAACAGTAACAACGTCTTTTATCACTTTAACAGCTATCTGCACATCATTAGGAAACTTACCTCTATAAACATCTCCAAATCCTCCAGAACCTATTGGAAACGTAAAATTCGATGTATAGTTCTTCAGTTGCCAAGGTGAAAATGCTAATGGTTTCTTTGTTGCCACTTCAGCTATGAACATTTCGATTGACTCTGAGATATCATTGGCCCTTGTTAGTAAAGCTTTCACCACTTCCATACTCCTATGAACATCCTTCTTAAAATTTTCCCTCTCACGAAAGTCCTTTGGAAAGTGTCCTCTTGGTAGTTCGTTGAACCTTTGTTGTATTTTATCTACCTCACGTTCTTTCTCTTGTACATCCTACATCCAACTATCCATTCGCCGCCCTTTGCTCATTGCATCGTCCCTTGCTATTTTCAGCTTACCCATCAGGTCCAACAAAGCATTAAAGCTGTCATTAAGGTGACCACTAGTCTCCATATTCCCTAGTGATACCAATATAGCTACAAGTAACAACCTCGGAAAGTAGAAGATCGATGTAACTATGCAAAAAAGAATGATAAGTACCAATCACTATTGTTTTCACGTCGTCTGTGACAATAAGAGAAAAACATCAGAATCAGTAATGCGATTAATTAATAGCAATGGAGAACACATTCATTCAATAATAGAATTAAGCACATCGATCGACTAACAAGATATTTATTTTTTCCAAAACCAAAAGCACCTCCTTCCACAATCAAACAGGTAATGTTCAAGTTATTTCACTCAGTACCAATGAGAAAAAAAAATGAAGAAGAAAAGAGATGTGGAAGTCAACAATCCAGTTGAGCAACTATATTTTTATCACCAAATGAAAAGAAAAGTATTGTATATATGTTGTATTTTTGGACCACGATCTTGTGTCAGATTAGCCGGTATAATGTGATCTGCATGTGTTCTGAACTTAAAAACTTTCAGTAAGATGTGTTTAAATCATTACATTTTCCACAATCCGATAAGTTAACAATATTATCTCGGGAGTAAAACGGTTATTACTCTTTAAATGATCCAAAGAAAGTTTGACTTGATCTTGTGCTCTGTAATTCTTGACTAAGATTCCCTGGGGTTATAGTACCATTAATATCGAATTCAAAATCAAATCAATTACAATGACAACTTCAATCAACAATTACAATGACAACTTCAATCAACAATCTTCAGGAAATCTTAGTTATTACGATCGGTTTACTTTACTAGAGTAAGTTTTTATTACTCATTGTGGACGCTTATTCCCTACCCGGATGGCCGGATGGTCAGGACTCAGGACTCAGGACTCAACAATAATCAAGGAATTATTTTTAAAATCAAAATTATTGGAACAACTTGAAATTGTTTATGACAATTAACAACCACCAGGTAACTTCGGAAGTCAATTCTTTGGATTCACAGTCTTTAAGAAGTATTATTTCTTTAATATGAGCATAAGAACTGGCGTGTACTTGTGGACACATCTATGAATTATTAGAGAGTTCATATACGGGCGCTTATTACATATAAAAGTTCTATATCAATTCCAAATGGTTTTACCCATGGTACAAAATATCATGATAAATATCAAGATTTCAGTGATGGATATATAAATATCGCGATATTAATTAGGATATATATCAGTATAAATATCGATGATATTTGTAGATATATCACGATATTTCGACGATATAACAGCTGCTCCCTTCTTCGTAATTGCTTTGGTTTGGTTCGCCAGACTGTCTTTATTTTGTATCTGTTGCTGTTATTGTTGTTGCCGACGTGAGCCTTATGGCTATTCTCGAACGGCTTATGCCCTCTCACTTATATTCCTTATACGCTTCACTATTGCTGCTATGTAAGTTCTCCCTCACTGCTAATGTTTGATTTTGTTGTTGTAGTGTTGAATGCATCGTTTTGTACACTGGACAGGGTAAATTTCATGGGAGCACAGGAGACACTTTGGAATATATTGTGAAGCAATCAAATGTTACTGTGGATAACCTTAGGAATGTATCAGACTATCTCTCTGCAGCTAAGAGTGTTGGAGTGGTTCGCTTTTTCTTGGGTCCTGATGTCCAGACCAGCATTGATGTAATTGATACAAAGATTAATTCCTCTTCTAGTAAACTTGCAGATAAAACGAAGGAGAATTCGCAGAAAATAAAATATGTGTTGGATACTGTGTAAGAAAAAAGTTTAAAGATTTATCTTTGCAGTGACTTCCATTGAGATATATGCAGATTGTTAAATTATATGTGTTCGCGCAGGAGACTATGCCTTATCCTGATTGCTGCTGTAATGCTCCTCTTGACATTTCTTGGATTCTGTAAGTATTTTGAAACCTTTACTTCTTACTAATAGTTTTGGATAAGTCATTATTTAAATAATATATGCCACTCTGTTTTTGAAACTGTTTGATTTTGGGGTTTGCAGTATTTTCTCTTTTTGGTATGCAATTCCTTGTGAGCATGTGAGTCAAATAACACGCCTCAATTTCGTTAATTCTCTCCGATATTTTGTAGAGCACTCTTTGCTCTTTATATGTTTCTTTAATCTATTGTGATTTTTCTGACCATATGCTTGGTTGCAGCTTGGTGGTTATCGGCTTGGTCCTTGTAGCAGGCACATTTATCTTGTGCGGAGTATTTCTCCTTCTCCATCATTGAAAGCTCAATCCCTACATCCACCCAGGAGTTAAGTTATAAATCCATTCCATTTTCTGAAACCAACACTTTTGATGTTATTTGACGTACACCGAAAGGCAGAGTACATTTTACAAATGCAAGTTGCAGCAGTGTTGCTTTTTTCCAGGGGCAACTAAAAGTCTCCCTCTTCTAAGTCTTTCTCAGTTCGAGATCAGACAGACCGAGCAACTAGCTGCTGCGGGATTAATTGGACGTCTATCTATCTCGAGGAAGGAATGCCCTTCTTTCTTACGGCTCGGTACCGCAAACTCAAAAATTGTGAGTCTCTATTTCTGTATATTCTTTTTATGAAGGTAAAAATTGTGCTTACGGAAATTATAAGAAAATCACTTAGGGCCTAGATTTCTTTCTATATATGTCAATGATCATGTCTATAATATATGGTTAAGTGGCTGGTTCCATAGTACAAAATATCGTGATATATATCGAGAAATCAGAGATGGATATTGAAATATCGCGATATGTAATTGGATAAATACAAGTGCAAATATCGACGATATTTGTGGATATATCGTGATATTTCAACGATACAGTGGGTATATCGTGATTTGAAAGAAAGGGTTGAGTTGATTGCAAACCGACGCGAGAACAGTATCTTCTTACCTTACGCCCTACTCCTACCCTCTCCCACGCGCTTGCCAAAATAATTGCAAACGACGAATTCAAATGCCAAGCTTGACATTTACTGCTTCAAATGGAACTCGTCTTGTTGGGACTGAAACTGTTGCAGGGGGCGTGAACAAAACAACTAGCCAGCAATCGCCTAATAGTAGAAAGAAGTCTCAGGTAAGAGTTATTTTCCTCTCTTTTTATTGGATGTATTGGAAATTTTATTGGATGTATTGGAAATCACATGCTTCTTGAGGATTGTGTTGGATTCTGTTCCTTTGTTTGGTGTGAGTTTGCATCACTATGTTGCTAACGAGAATCAATAACTGTATGTGGATACATTTCGTGACTTTCATATTAGAATAGTTGATAATAGATTAAGGAGACTCAGAAAGTTCTCTTAAATTTTCTCTTGTTTAAATACCCTTGCATACATCATATGTTTTAGCTTTTGAGATGTTCTTGGGTGGCGACTACATGTTTTTTTCTTTTGTATCTTTTGATGTTAAGAGTGTTCTTTTAGATTGATAAACAAGAAACTATATTTACTGCTGACCACATAACGAAATTAGTAAAGGATAACATATGTAACATGTTGAATGCAAAAGACTCAACTGCTTGGATAAGGAAAAAAGAGTGTTCGCTTTAATATCTGAGATAGTCTACCGGGCATCTTATGATACCCCCTTGAATTGCTTCTCTGACCATGCACGTAATAGTATTGCAAATGGAATGAATTCTGCATAGTTTCATATTATAATAATACCAAGTAGAAAGACCTACAAAGTTGACCATATTATAATAATACCAAGTACATTTTATGGTTCTGATCATGAATTAGTGTGTACTTTGCATCTATATACTAATGTCGTGTTTCAAGTTTCATTTATTTTTCCATCCATTCCCTTAACATTATGTGTATTTGAGGTCTTGGGTTAGATTCCTTTCTCGACAAATTAATATGGATAGAAAGAAAATGTGTATACAGGATTGAACACCATGAAATGCTTGAGCTTATTACAATATTTAAAATCTCTCTTTGTTGTCTCGACTATGGATGCTTTATACGGTATATAACTCTGTTGCAGCCGAATTCCCCCTTGGAGTCTAGGAAACCTCTGCAGCCTGATAACAAGAAGCATTCTGATGAAGATGATACTTGCTCTATTGCTTCATCGTATCCTCATTTTAGTTCACATTATGCTTAACTCAAGTTCTCATTTTCATTTACTTGTAAAATTTTGAACCAATAGTTATTGCTTTTGGATTCTCCTTAGCCATGCTTAAAACTACATCGTGAGGACATCAAAGTCGGGGCGACTATTGCCACTGCTCCAAAATTTAGATGCACAGAGCGCGTGCTGATAAACGAAAAAGGAGGTATGCAATTGCTTTAGATATTACTTGGAAAATGACCCTAGCATGATCTCATGGTTTTTTATATTTGGTGGTAGTTCTACTCCAAGTTGGAGGAGAAGCACCAAGCTTAGGAGGCAGAGAGGAACCAGTGCGAAGCTAGAACTAAGGCATGTTCATCCGCTGGAGAGCGTCACTTTTTCTTCTTCTTTTTTCCCTAAAAATTCTGGTTCTCTTGTTTGGGTCATGTTAAATTGAACTTTGTAAGATGACCTCTTCTACTATTGTCTTATGAACCTTACATTCTTCAGGAAGAGCGAGAGGCAACTCTCAAGCAGCTTAGGAAGAGCTTGACATTTAGAGCAAACCCAATGCCAAGCTTCTACCAAGAAGGACCACCACCTAAAGTCGAACTTAAGAAGGTACTCCTGGACCTTTACAATTTTCAATTTACCAAAGCTTTCTTAGTCGGCAGAGATTGAAACAACATACTGTAGCTTAAGAAAATACTTTTTACTTGGTCTCTTCTCATTGATAGTCTAATCAGTATATCTTTTAGTAGTTGGGTGTAGTTTTATTGGATTTCCAAATTATGACAGGATTTAAGTTTATGAAATGTCGAAAATATAGAGGAAACTCTGCCTAAATTTTTGTAGGATTTTTTTGTCTCTGTAGTTTGGGTTTTGTTTAGTTGGTCTGTATCACGTCCTGAGTGTAATAATTGTAGATGTCACGTGTCTTTGGTATTCAGTGACTGTTTTATTGTTTTATTGTTATCTTCGTTCTCTTATCTCTTATCTCTCTGGAAATGCTAGGGCTAGTTGTTCTTGTGTGCGCGCGTCTGTGCTGAAGATTCATACGTGAAGGAATCATCATAAGAAAAGATGATGAAATCAGTCTCAGCAGAAAAGATGATGAAATCGGTCTCAACAGAAAACGTCTCTGAAATAAATGAGAGTTATATTGATAAAAACATGGGAATAATGATGGTCAATGGTCTGAACGAGACAATGGGTAAGATTCTAGAGTTCTTGTAAGAGGCAAATGATCATGATCATAGAAAAGGAGAGGATCTTCTTGATTCAGTGTTGTTTGTTGGGAAGTACTTTGCGGAACCACCTTTTGCCTGCATGTTAAAGGTTCTAGATATTTTCGAGTTCCTTCTTTCCATCAAGGGTGAGGATGAACCAAGACCATTCTATTATATTTTATTTATGCTTCCCCTATTGTCCCAAATAACAACCTCCATTGAAGGATGTAAAATCCTGGCTTCAACCAAAGGGCTGCAATATGTTGTAGATTGTCTGATCAAGATGATGGATACGGTTTATGGCAGTGATGGGGAGGATACTAGTGGGAGCATGGTTTTGACAAGTGATGTAATTGAACACGTCCTATTGACAACTAATGAAGTAGATTGGAGTTGTGTTGGTCGTCTTCTGAAGACGTTAGAGTGTTGGATAGACTCTCATGCGAGGCATCTATGGACATCGAGGGTTGCGGGGCCTTCACGCTCTCATTATGGATTCAATCACAAATGAAGATCTAATAGATGCTTATATGATTGAATTTCGGTGCAAGTGCAACAAGTATTGTAATATGTAGAAAAAAAAAATTCAAGATTCATTGTTAAAGAATGAAAAGTCAATGTAGTATGTAGGAATTCTGAGGTGTATTTTTGAGCATTAGAGAGTAATTTATATTAAAAGTACGACTGTGAGAGAATAATATATTTATATATATTATGCACGTGTCCAACACGAATCAGGAAAACTCATGGAAGATTGCTACAACATAACACCTCGTCTAGATTGAGGTGACAACCTCCAAGACTCATGACAGATCGTTACAACATAACACCTCGTCCAGAATGAGGTGACAACCTGGCACATGCACGCAATGGGCAGTAATGCTCAATGTAGCTGTGTTGGTTAAAGCCATAATATCAATCGCGCTCATGAATATACTGTCTAAAAGCTCATATATTCTCATCAAGATAGGGACCTGAGTTGACGGAGGAAAGGGGGGAAGCATTTGGTACTTACCTATAAAACAGAGGAGAGGAACTACGTCTGACTTGATTCAAGTTCATCACAAAAACTTGATATGTAGGTAGCTCGTCCCAAAGCGAGCTCAGTCAAAACTCGACCCATCACAATCTTTCCCATTATTCACACTTGTAAGGACTGATCAAATTCAACCTTTACAATGACCACATTCAAAGAAAATATAGTTGATTTGTGGATATTTATCGATATTTGCCGATATTTGTCGATATATCGCGATATATCTATGATATTTACAGTCAGAAATACTCACACATAGTCTGTGGATATTTGTCGATATTTATCGATATATTCATGATATTTACAGATGCTCCAATGTAATATATCTCCACACAGGGGGATATATCCACGATACATATCTATAAATTAGAAGTCGATATTTTGCCATATCCTGATATTTTGTACTATGGTTTTACCTCTATTATTTGAAGTTACTGGTCATTTGTGCAGCCGTGATATGTACCCACTTACTAGTTAATGCCGTTTTTGAGCCACTCCCATTGGATCTTAAACTTTAACAGCAAATAACATAAATATTACACTTAAACAGCAACTAAGTTCCTGTACACTTAATAAGTTGATGCAAATGGCGAATCTTTGAATTACACTAATAATTATATATGGACTGAATTCTATGATTACATCAAGTGTAAAAGTAGGAATATATGTAGCAATGGATGAGTCTCGGTATTATTACATCCAAAATCAACTCAGAGTTTGACAAAATTTCATCACCAAAACCAACACAGCTACAATATTTAAAACTACAACCAAGTACCAAAATTGTACAACCTATTGTCTAAAACAGAAAACAACAACGAAGAAGAAAAACCCATCATCTAAACTAAAGTCCTCACGTGAAACAACTTCTCCTCCATTGTCCTATGTTCTCCTTGCCCTTTGCACCCACACCTGTATCAGTTTCCTCTTCCTAAAAACCGAAGAACAATTGGTCAGGTTCTTTTAAATTAATCTCCTTAGTCTTTTTTTTTCCTTCTATGGAAGGCTAATCTTCTCCATCAAGGGAGAAGATGAAGCTAGTGCTTAGGGATTGATGATTCTTTTGGATAAAAGGGAAATAAGATATTAATAACACAAGCATATGATAACCTAAAGTAGAAATAACCGTTTAACGATGTTTCACCCAAAAATACATCAATACTTATTTTTTGCACGATTGTAATCTATTTATGGGAACCACATAAAGCAAGAGGTCCTTGAATCAAAAGTATTGGTGGATTTGATTTTCTTGAATTCTCTCTCATATTCTCTATACCAAATCTCATTAGTTTAGTTTAGTTTAGTTTAATTAGCATTTATTATTATTATTATTATTATTATTATATTATTATATAGTAATTATCTCTCAAATATAATAGTTTTTAATCCATCGACACCTTCTCCCTATCATACTTTATAGGTGATATAAATCAGAAACGGATTGATACTTTACTCATCCTTTACTCTTAAGGGATATTTATGTATTGATTGCTTGTTTTGGGTCAATGACATCCATCATCCATAACCATCCATCATTTCCTTTCTCCATTCCATAAATCCATAAAAAACTCTCTTAATCATTTGGTTCCCTTTCTATCAGCTGACATTTTATTTGGTTGTTTGCATGTGGCATACTACTATTGGTTTATTGTTTTATAGTATTGTTATAAATAATAGGCTTGAGGTTAGGGTTAGGTAGTTGATGCGTTAGTAGTTATTTGTTTTCTCTGAGTCAATTAAAGAGATCGACTCTTATATTTTAGGGTTCTTAATTGTTCTTTATATAAGTTGTAGATCTCTCTTTCTTAATCGCTTCCGCTTGGGATCAGAACAGGTTTTGTTACTAGGGAAAATCTCAAAAACTGAATTTTCCATCTTCTTCTTCTTTTACAAAATTCCAAGATCCAATCTTTATCACAAAAACAGATTAAATATTCAATTTTTATTCTTTTCTCCCTACTTCTCACCCCTTCAAGAGAGTAAAGTTTCAATTTTTATGTAACATATCAAGAAACTAGAGATGTAGTACCTTGAAGAGAACGTTCAGGGTTTGAATGCCAAGTTTGAAGCTATGCAAGAATCATTTAATGCAATTCAAGCCGCCCAACAACAGAATCCTAGGGTTTCTCGAGAGGTTAGCCCTCATTTGGTTCAACCACCATCAGTGGAGTCTCCTTAGAATTTTTAAGCACCGTCAATCTCTATGCCAGTCAGTTATCATCTTGATTTCTATCAATAACAACTGATGTATCAAGGTTATTCTTCTTATTATCAGTCTTGGAATCCTACTAAGTATCAATCTGTTTCTTATTATGCGCCAAACCCTAATCTGGGATATGCGCCTATGTCAATCTGTCATCAACAAGAATTTTCAAGCCTACAGATTGTTCCTCCCTCATTATAGCAAGACATTGATGCAGTGGAAGTAATCACTCTCCCTCTTTCGGTTGCAACTATGATTGCTCCGGTAACCATTACAGTTCAACAATAGCAAGATGATGTTTTGCTAGCTAGAGCAGACATTATCATTTGAGTCAAATTGGGAAGAGGGTTGGGGAGTCACCAATTGTGATTATTGAGCAAACATCGATTAAGGAGACCATTACTACCATTTCGCCCCTGTGAGGGAGTAATATTCTCATCCAATAAATATCACACACGTGTCCAACATATACAGAACTACCAACCGACCTCGTATCTTCGTCCTCAGAGCTTGCTTCATAGTGACTTATCTAAAGCAAAGCGATCTGTTCAATTGAAGCAGTGATCAACCGATCTCGGTTGTTCGACCTAAGAGCTCGCATCTAAGGACTCAAGTCAATAAGACGATCTCGCCCAAAGACAACCTCCATAAAGCTCACTCATCCCATCTCATAACGACTTGTAACGTATGTCTTTATTATAGCTTTCAAGACCGAAGCTTTAGGCATGCATCTCATTGATTCTTCATAACTCGCCATCATGGTTCGCAAATGAGAAGGAGACCTGAACCTGACCTGACACGGGAGAGCAGGAGGTGCGAGCATCTTGCCTATATAAAGAGGATGAGGAACTTCGTCTGACCTGATTCAAGTCTCCCCCAGTAGAGAGAACTTGATACGTAAGCAGTTTGTCCAAATAAACTCGGTCAAATCCAACCCATCAACCCTATCTCTTTCAGTTGCCTACGTTTATAAGGTTAATCCAAATCCAACCTTTACATTGGTGCCGTCTGTGGGGAGATTTCTTGAGAAACCACAGTTCATACTCTTAAAAAACCATCCAAATCTCAATCCCACGAAGCATGGAAAGCTTCTACGGGGAGCAAGTCCAAGTCCAAGACTGGTCACCAAACGATGAGATGAGCGGCAATAATACCCTTCTCCAGCAAGAAAATGCTACACTAAAAACCCAGGTCGAGTCCCAGAACCCGAACGGAGTCACCGCTGAGAACGACATCAACGAAGTGAATCAACAGATCAACAACCTCTCCCAGCGGATCGATCAAAATACTATGAAGAAAAACACCACCCAGATTATTCAAAAGATGCTGAAGGCATACAGAGCATCCCTATTCACAGTGGAGGTACTTAGTAAACCCTCCCCTCAGGACTTCATCCAACCACGCTTCGCGATGTATTCCTAGTCAACATGTAGCTCGTTACATTCAGAGCCTCGCACTTTATAGTGTAAAGGAGTTCAACCACTTGCAATGCCGCTTGTTTCCTGCAAGCTTGAAAGACGGAGCCCTCGACTAGTTCTACTCATTGGAACCGAACTCCATCGATAGCTTTGAGAAGCTAAATGATCAGTTCGCTAGCCATTATGTCCACAACAGACATAAAAAAGCCGACCTCGACTCACTATTCCTGCTGTCGTAGAAGAATGACGAATCAATCCGCTCCTTCTTAGGACGATTCAAGACCGACTTACTGTCCATGGATAGCGACCTCAAGGAGTCATTCGCCACCTTGGCCTTCACTAAGGTTATTCAAAATGCACCTGACTATATAGGTCACTCATGAAGGAGCGTCTTGAAAAATTGGAAGACCTGTACACTCGTGTGTAAAAGTATATCAAGCTATAGGAAGCATTAGACCATGAAGGCAAACAAGAGGAAGTCGCAGCAATCTCAGACACTGCCCCATCCTCA
Source organism: Coptis chinensis (assembly GCF_015680905.1). Taxonomy (NCBI): domain Eukaryota; kingdom Viridiplantae; phylum Streptophyta; class Magnoliopsida; order Ranunculales; family Ranunculaceae; genus Coptis; species Coptis chinensis. The sequence goes on from NC_141456.1 coordinate 48,574,218, forward strand.
AAGAAGTGACCCATACAACAAGGACATAAGTCTGGTACCAAGACGAATACAAAACACGAGTTCCCTGTGCTTACAAGATCTCCAAGCTATATACTGGAGAAAAAAAAAAGCTTATTACCGACCTGAGGTAAAACGGCCAGAAGACACACCAGGAAAGCCATACCGTGCTTTCCATAAAGCAAAGTGGCATGAGACCAACAAATGCCGGGGGATCAAACATTACCTCCAAGACCTCATTGAGGCAGGGCATATCAAACACTATACTGATATTGCCGCTGGCGACCTGCGCCACAAGCTCATGGCTCGCAGAGAGTGAAGCCGAACTCCACCACGCAACAACAACAGAGAGCGTTCTCAGGCTCGAGGACGCTCAATGGAGTGATCTCACCATGAGCGCTGCCAACACTCATCTGACAGAGATAATAACATGACGATCAACATGATCACCTTCCAGGATGACTTTGTCACATCTACAAGAGAGAAGAGGAGAAGACTTGGCGCTTTCCAAGAAGTATACCAGTTCTCCTCCCAAGCGGCCACTGTTCCACGAATAGCTGGCCGCAGCTCAGGAGACATAACCTTCACTGAGGCCGACCTCAACAAGGTTTGCCTCCCACATAATGACTATCTAGTTGTCCACATCAAAAGTAGCGATTGGATATTCAAGCGCGTCCTCATCGACCCAGGTAGTTCATGCGATATTATGTTCTATCAAACCCTCAAAGAAATGAACTTGCCCAGGTCGGTTATGATTGATCTAATAGTCCCCCCTCTATGGCTTCAACGGATCTCGAGCTGACCTAATTTGAGACATCATTCTACCTATCTCAGTCGTGTCACGTGAAGATAAAGTCAGCATCAACACACGCTTCAGCATTCTGGATGTCAACTCGTCCTACTCATTGGATCCATAAGATGCAAGCAGTACCATCAACACTACATAAAGTGTTACGCTTTCTGGCCCCAGAGGCATGATAAGCTCGATGGTCACAACTGCAATAAGATCCTCTCAGGAGATAAGCCCGTTGGGGCTTCACTCAAAACCAAAGGAGAGATCACCAAAAATAAGCTGGTAGAAGACTTCTTCTCTTGAGGTCAAGACCTTGACCAAAACCCCTCGAGGCGATCTGCCAAAGGAAAACATTGGGGGCTTGGTCAAAAATGTTTCTCCAGAAGCCAAGACCCAGAGGTCGCCCCACCTCTTCAGGTCAAGGAGGCACCTCAAAAGACCAAGACCACAGAGGTCGCTCAGCCCACTAAGGCGGCTACTCAGCCCGAACTGAAGGAAAACGTCAACCTAGGCACTGAAGATGACCCTAAGTTCGTTTATGTAGGAGCTAACCTCCTAATCTCAAGACACAACTTGTAAGCATTTTATCATTGAATAAAGATTTTTTTACTTGGTCGTATATAGATGTCCCATGAATTGATCCAAATGTTGTATGTCATAAGTTAAATGTTAACCCAAATGCTAAACCAGTTCGCCAACGACATCAAAAATTATCCTTTAGATTTCAAAAAGCAATTAATGAAGAGGTCGAAAATCTCAAAAAAGTTGGCTTCATTAGGAAGGTCGATTACCCCGAATGGGTCGCTAACATTATAGCAGTCCCAAAAAAGAATGGTACAACTCACCTTTACGTGGACTTTACCAACCTAAATCAAGAAACTCCTAATGCTAGTTTCCCACTGCCTAGAATAGACTGACTTATCGACCAGACCTGTGGCCACAAACTCTTATCCTTCATGGATGCCTACATTGGCTACAACCAAATCTCCCTGGCAGAAGAAGACCAGGAGAAAACCTCATTCATAACAGAACAAGGGATTTACTGTTACAACGTCCTCTCGTTCGGTATCAAGAACGCTGGAGCGACCTACCAACGACTTGTCACTAAAATGTTCCAAGACATGTTAGGAGACACCATGGAAGTCTACATAGACGACATGGTCGTCAAAAGCAAGAAAGATGTAGATCACTTAGATCATCTTGCACAAGCATTCTCCAGACTGCGGCGAACTCAGATGAAACTGAACCCCAAAAAATACCTCTTTGGAGCGTCCCCTGGGAAATTTCTAAGGTATCAGGTCTTACAGCATGGGATAAAAGCTAGCCCATATCAGATTCGAGCGTTCTTGGACATGCCCAACGCAAAAATAAAGAAGCAGATACATAAACTATCAGGAATGGTGGCAGCTCTTAACCGATTCATATCGAGAGCGTCAGACAAATGCCGACCTTTCCTACAGATTCTCAAGAAGGGTGAACAGTTCTCATGGAATGAGTAATGCCACAAAACTTTCTCTACTTTGAAGGACTATCTATCAACACCACCCATGCTGGCAAACCAATTGATGGTGAAACACTGGGGCTATACTTAGTCGTGTCTGATTTCGCTATCAGTTCCGTTCTCTTCAAAGAGGAATAGAATACAGAAAAACCGATCTACTTCACAAGCAAGACATTATTGCTAATTGAGAAGAACTACTCCCATATTCAAAAGGCAGTACTGGCATTACTTTATTCAGCAAGAAAGTTCAGGCCATACTTCCAAGCACATCCAATCAAAGTGCTCACCGACCTCCTACTAAGGAAGATCCTTCTTAAAGCCAACAAGACAACTCGCATAGCAATATGGGCAGAAAAACTAGGTGAGCACCACATTGAGTTCACCCCGAGAATATCTCAGAAGGGTCAAGTCGTTGCAGATTTCTTAGCAGACTTCCCAGTTGACGACCTGAACTGGGAGCTAAAGGTCGACATCCTGACCACCAAACAACAAAATGCACCAGTTTGGTCACTCTTCGTGGATGGATCTAGCAATCCAGGTGGTAGTGGAATCGGAATAGTCCTAGTGTCACCAGATAGCACTATGATTGAAAATCAGTTCGTATTAATTTTGCGACCTCCAACAATGAAGTTGAGTACAAAGCCCTAATCATGGGGCTTCGTATGGCGTTAGAACTCAAAATTCATGAGCTCAAGGTCTTTAGCGATTCACAACTGGTCGTTCACCAGGTCGCCAATGAGTACACCACCAATGAAGGTAACCTTTCTAAATACCTTCAAGTTGTAAATCAAATACTGCCTTTTTTCAAGAAAGTCACCATACAACATTTCCTACGAGAAGAGAATCGCCATGCTGACAGCTTGGCGTACCTCACAACCCAAACACCAAACTGCGACCCTAGGAAACTACTCATTGAAGTAATTGATAGATCTGCTTACCAAAATGAGCACGTCCTAGAAATCAGCGACCTATGCCCACTTTCTGACACTCAGATGAGTCAAACATGGATGCAACCTATCATAGATTATATTCAGCTAGGCAAAGCACCAGCAGATCGCTAAGGCCAGACAGGTTCAGTACCAGTCAGGTCGTTACTGCATAGTAAATGGTAAACTTTTCAGAAAGTCTGTCGGAGGACCACATCTGAGATGCATAAGCCCAAAATATGGTCAGATGATTTTCACAGAGATCCATGAGGGTGAATGCGGAAATCACCCATGAGGTAGCTCTTTGGCTCACAAAGCGATTTCACAAGGATACTTCTGGCCAATAATGCAGATCGATGCGAAAAAGTATGTACTGAAATGCATTAAATGCCAAATATTTGGCCAGAATATCATCCAGCCAGCTCGAGAACTCATCAACATTGCCAGCCCCTGACCATTTCACATGTGGGGCTTGGACATCATGGGTCCATTCATTCCATAGAAAAGCACAGGCTTCCGGTTCATCCTAGTGGCAACTGATTATTTCACCAAATGGGTGGAAGCGATTCCCTTGGCTCATGTCAAAGAATCTAATGTTAGAAACTTCATCTGACCAGCATCATTACCAGATTTGACCTCCCCCACACATTAGTGATGGACAATGTCTCCCAGTTCAAGGGAAAAATAGTTAAGGAATTTTTGGCTAAATGGAAGATTGGTCACGCGTTCTCCACCCCCCAGTACTCTCAAAGCAATGGTCAAGCAGAAGCCAGTAACAAGGCAATTCTGGAGAACTTGAAGAAAAATATTGAAAAGAACAAGAGCCAGTAGCCAATGCAACTAGAAAACATTCTATGGGCTTACAGAATGGCAGCTCGTTTTAGTACAGGCGACTCACCGTTCTCACTATGCTACGGTACTGAGGCTGTCATTCTTTTCGAGCTGACAATTACGACTCGCTCTGAGATCGTGGAATCTGGTCAGAACGATTCCATTCTTGCTCGAGAGGTCGACTTACTTGAAGAATGCTGGAACCTAGCAGCCATTCGAGTTGCATCCTACCACCAAACTCTGAGGAAGATATATAGCAATCGAGTAAACCCTCGAAGTTTCCAACCTGGCGACCTAGTCTTGAAAAAGACTAAGGATGACTCAAAACTGGCACCAACATGGGAAGGCCTTTACATAGTGGAATGAGTCGTTGGGAATGGAGCATATTTGCTCAAAACTCAAGACGGACAGACATTACCACATCCTTGGAATAGTTTCTTATTAAAGAAATTTTATCAATAAAAGATTCCATTTGCATGAGTTCTTACTCTTATCACTATACACATACTTCTTGTTTGCATCAATGCACAGCAGTCTCTCAATGTTAAAAAACAGACGCACAACTCGCTCTTTAAGAGCAAAACGCTTACTCGAACTTAAATGCTCTCCAGAGCTAAAACGTTCTCTACAATAAAACGCTCACTCAAGCTCAAGGGTTTCATAGCTCCAACACTTCTCACTAGTTGAGGACCTACAACTCTAGGATCAACTTAGTGCAGAACGCTATCTAGAGCAACCAAAACGCTTACTTGAACTAAAACGCTCTCCAGAGCTAAAACGTTCTCTATGATAAAAATACTAATTTGAGCTCAAAGGCTACATAGCTCAAACACTTCTCACTAGTTGATGACCTACAATTCTAGGATCAACTTAGTGCAGAACGCTCCCTAGAGCAACACGCTTCCTCAAGTTAAAACGCTCATTCAAGCTCAAGGACTACATAGCTCAAACACTCCTCACTAGTTGAGGACCTATACTCCTATGATCAACTCAGTACAGAACGCTCTCGAAGAACAACACGCTCACTCGAGCCCAAAGTCTCTCTATAGTGAAAACGCTTTCCTGAGTCTTCATGGCATCCTAAGTCTTCCTAGACGACGGGACATATATCTTTAGGTTGAATTCCTACTGGGATGTAGAAACAACATGCAACAAGCATTCAAACAAAAGTAAGTTAAAGCAAAGTCATAATCCAAAACGAACTGCCTGAACATACTCAGGAAACCATTTCTTTAAAGCTATCAAACTGCCACTTAGGTGGAAACCCGTTCGTTTAGTATCAAAGCAAATAAAAATGATGAGCTACCTAGATGAATCTAGGAAACCAGCTCTATTGTATATGCATCATTGTATCAAATTAACCTAACAACTCTCAAAGAAAGACAAAGATTACAAGACATTTTCTAGAGTTTCAATTGAAGAGGGTCCAAGGCAGCAACAATTACGGTTTTAGGGTCAGCATCAATAGGAGGAACGTCAGCAATTGAGTCTGGCAGGTCAACACACTCTTCAGTATGCTCATCTGGGACACCACTGGTAAACGGAGCATTACTTGCATCTTTAGGTACGCCAAGCTCATTTGTACCTAAAACACCATGTTCATGCTCTCTCTTCAGATGAAGATATGTCAATTCCGGTTCGTCATACTCCTGGCATAGAGCATTGTAGGCCTCTTGCCCCTCATGAGCAGCCGCCTTACAAGCCTTGGTATAATCAGTAGCCTTAGCCACTTTCTCTTTCAACTCCTCAACCGAGCTGCTCAATACAGCCTTATCCAGCACGACATTATTATACAGCTTCTTCAGTTCCTCCAATTCTTTCTTCTCCATATCTTGAACGACCCGCACGTTCGCAAGCTCGTCCTTTACCATGTTGAGCTCCCCTTTCTCAGACTCACTTATCTGAGTGATCTGTTTCAGTTTCTGATACCCTGCAAGAAGCTGGACAACAAACAACAATGTTAAGCCCAACTTACAAGAAGAACACATAATACAAACAACATGATACTTACCAAATAGTGGGCCAGATCCATTGCCCTAAGATTCTCATCCAATTCATTTGCGTCAAGATCCTTGCGGTCATCGTCCAACATAATGCCATCAAGCAGACATACAGCTATAAGTGCAGATTTATATAGCTACAATCCGACCTCTTTACCAGGTGTTTCTTCCCAGTCTTCGAGCTAACATAGACCAAGCAACTCGTCACCCACACTCTTCTGGGAGGTCGTTTTGCCTGCCTTCGTGGTAGCGACCTTCCCATTTCCTTTGCTCCCCACATCAGCTCCCATATTCAACCCTTTCTCAAAACTATCCAGGTCAGGTATGCTCAGATCGAGTCCGCCCCTAGACCTCGAACTCCTCACCACCTTGCCCCCAGTCCGCTCTATCATAGCACCAGACCCACTCCCAGTGGAACGGTCCAAAATCCTGGCAATCCTAGCCAGCTTGGTGACCTTAGGCTCAGGTGCATCCGCCTTTTGCTTCACCAGACTGCTTGGTCGGCGAGCCACAAAGCCAATCTTTTCCAGATCCAGCGGAGAACCCTCTCTCATCCTTTCTATCAGAGCAACCCCTATGCTATCACCCCCACCTCCTAGGACAGGTCGCCTCAACGATCCCCCTCGAGATCTTGAGGCCCCACCTCGACTCCTGTTCCTCTCTTCCCTGATAACAATGCCGCTATTTCCCCTCTCCATTATAGATTCAGTTGAAGATTCACGATCAGCCCGAGCACGTGCTCTTTTCTTCTGACTCTTCCTCTTCGCCCTGATCTCTTGTTCTCCCCTTTCAACGAAGTAGTTGGCTACTTCAGGAAGTATCTCTTGCTTCTCAGAAAGACTAAGGGAAAACTTCTCAATAACAGAATGCTTGGTCCCCCTTGTAATAGCAACCTCTACAATACAAACAGTTCAAAAGTCAGTTCAAAACAACACGTATTTTTCAATACACAACAAAGAACACTACAACATACCAGCGAAATTGCAAACCCAACTATGCACACCAAACCCACTAGCACAATAGTTTCCAATTAACAACAATGGCCTTTTCTCCCAAGGCTCGTTGTTCACACCGTCCAGAACGCTCGATTTCTTCGCTTGCATCTGCAAGCTAAAATTATTAGCACGAGATCGCTTCACAGCGAAGGGCTCAATAATATCAGCGTCCTCAATGCGGTACTCCCCGCTCTCATTCAACAAATCGAAAACTCTAAGCAAACGCCAGGTGTTGCCAACGAACTGACAGGGCGCGTTTCCACAGAAATTCAAAAATTCACAGGTAAGCCTTGAGAACGGTATCCTCATGCCAGCTCGCAACTGCCCCTCACATATAACGACCCATTAACCCAGTAGTATGAACGCATTGCTAAAATCGTCCGTTTCCTCCCCTAATTCATGTATGTCCAGGTCGCTTACCGTTATTGCATATGCTTCCCTTAAATCTACAAAGCTTTTCACAACACGCTTATCTACAATTCTAGGGGGCAACCTACTTGAAACATAAACCTCATCATGACCAGAACTACTTGCTACAGCAATTACAAAATCAGATTTTACCTCCTCCTCACTCTCAAACCCTAAAGACTCCTCTATTACTTCGTTAGAATGGGTATCATCTGAGTCAGACATGTTTTACTCTCTTCCTCTCTCCTTTGTTACAACACAACGACCTAAACAAGACTACAAACAAAGAACCTTCAAAGCAAGAAAAGAAAACAAAAATGGCAGAAAACTAACCTGGATACTTTAAAACCTTTTGCAAGTTCTAAAAAATGACGAAACGGTGGCTCTCCAGTTCTCCAAAAGCATTTTTGTGCAAAAAACCTTTTTAGTTCCCAAAGCACCTCATGATTACACTAAAACCCTAGACTGACACATACCTTTATGTAGCATATTTTCAAATTCCACAAAATGAGGCAGTTGATATTTCTGCTCACAACTGTTCGCATCCTCACATGTGCTAAACACGTGCTATCGTTCTCTCTCAGCAGGCCGCTCCTCTGCACAAAGCGACCTACTGAGATGGGGCTGTGTGAGGGAGTAATATTCACATCCAATGAATATCACACATGCGTCCAGTATATACAGAACTACAAACTGACCTCGTATTCTCATCCTCAGAGTTCGTTTCATAGTGACTTATCTTAAGCAAAGCGATCTATTCAATCAAAGCAGTGATCAACCGATCTCGGCTGTTCGACCTAAGAGCTCGCGTCTAAGTGACTCAAGTCGATAAGACGATCTCGCCCAAAGACGACCTCCATAAAGCTCACTCATCCCATCTCATAACAACTTGTAACGTATGTCTTTATTATAGCTTTCAAAACCGAAGCTTCAGGCACGCATCTCATTGATTCTTCATAACTCGCCATCATGGTTCGCCAATGAGAAGGAGACCTGAACCTAACCTGACACGGGAGAGCAGGAGGTGCGAGCATCTTGCCTATATAAAAAGGATGAGGAACTACGTCTGACCTGATTCAAGTCTCCCCCCAATAGAGATAACTTGATACGTAGACAGTTCGTCCACACGAACTCGGTCAAATCCTACCCATCAACCCCATCTCTTTCAGTTGCCTACGTTTATAAGGTTAATCCAAATCCAACCTTTACAGCCCCTACAGTTTACTCCTCCTAAACTATCACCATGCCAACACATTATTTATAAAGGCATGCTAGTACGAGGACATGCGGGTGCAAGAGAACATGGTATACTAGAAAATGAGAGAGCAGAAAATCGAGAAAAGGAGAAAACTTGCATACCCCTTTTGATTGACAATAATGTAAAGGTTAAAGAGAAGAGTTCAAAGGAGTTTATGGCGACAGATGCCTCTAGCAATGAAGACACAAATAAGGATGTTCCAATTATTATGGTTTCATGTCCTATAGATCTCGCTGAGTTAGCAAGTGATATGATGGGTGGATGATCAGCAAAAACTTCTTTCATGAACTACAAACAAGAACTTACAAATTTTTGAGAGAGAGAAAAAAAGATAAAATCTTTCATGACAACGCCTTCTTTTTCAATTTCAAAACCATAAGCCTTGCATGATAAAAAAAGGTGTTGTTTCCTAGATTTGTCAACCATTACCAGCATTCTAATAGCCTTCAAAGACATGATGGACAAGGAAACAGGAAGGTGAATTTTTTCAACCTAAAGGAGGCATACTACGACATTGAATATTTGAATGGAGTTTTCTTTGTAACATATGTTCCGGCCCCTACAAATGTGGCCCAATAAAAGCCCAATTCAATACAAACCCACACTCAGAACCATCCTACTTGCCTACCTACAATAAAGCCCATGCTCAGAGCCCAAAAAGCCCACGCTCAGAGCCCATGCTCAAACTCAATTTATAGGCTACCTACCCACATAATGCAAAGTCTATTCAATTAAACACGTGTCTTGAACATTTGTGAGGAAGTTGTTTAATTGAATCAATCAACTTCCATAACTTCGTCCACATTCAAGATTCACTTTCATCAACTTTAGATCGTGTGACGGTTCTCTAGCAAGTTCTCCAACTTCATCCCATGGTTGGAATATTAGAGAACAAGGAAGTAACTATCACCAATCCGACATAAAATCCAACATTGGTCATTCTCCAGAACTACGCAATCGAGACTTGATCCCAAGCAATATCTTTGGGTACGTAGGCAACTTCAAAACCGAAGTCCAATCTCAACTCTCCCCAACAAATATATCCTTCGCAATCTCATCCGAACAAGATCACTGTAGGAACCGTTATGGTCGTAGTTTACAAACCGTGAAAACCATGCGCAGCGGAATAAAGGTTCTCATGGTTTGGTTTAGGAAATCATACCTTTAGATTAGTTGTGATAACTCTGAGAATCCAAGCTCTACGAATCAGCAACATTTTGATCTTCTATTGTATTCCTATCCTTAGAATGGACGTTGTGTGGGTAACGATCTTCCAACCTTTTCTTTCTCTCTTTCCTTTTTCACTCGCAAGGTCATAACTGATTTTGGAACTAACCTTTCTTAAGAAAACCTTGAGTATTTTAGCCAGGAGAGAAGAGTTTCTATTTATAGGCTACAATAAGGACCATGAGGAGAAATCAGGGTTAGGTCTCCTGACGGGCTTGGGCTTCCCATGTTCGTCCAGAACACACGACCCAAGTCTATCAACAAATGGTGTATTCCACTAAAGGCCATTGTTGCACTACCGCTCTAATATCAAATTACGTGTTACGTTTATGGGCTCCATATTATATGCTTGTTGATCTCTCCGTGTTTAAGATATCGAATGCCCGTTGATTAAGTCAAGTTACTGACAACTACATTAATCAACTTCATATGTCCTTGAGTAGTACCACTTAACCTCATTGTCATGTCGGATTAAATCCACCTGCAGGGTTTACATGACAATCCTTATGAGCTCCTCAATGAGACATCATCAGCCCGACTTTTTGCGGGTCACGGATTCCTTCTATAATCAACACACCTTACATACAATGTCATTACCCAATCCATTGAGTTTGTTGATTCACAAATAAATCTCACTCATTGATGATTTAAAGCAATGTACAATGCACGTAAGTGCCCGTTATTATATTCGGATTAAGAGGACAAGCATCCATAATAACAGAGGTGTTTGTTATCTTATATAGTCTGTATAAAGAGAAACAACCTCATTTGGTCCTGTTCAATATACACAAAGTGTACTAGTGTAATCCTGTAGTCAAGATAGACTACTACCAGATTATACTACAACCGTACCAATGGTTTGTCCAAATCTATCTAGGTTGTGAACATTTATTTATACTTTATAAGGTACTGATGATATGATCTTCTGTGTGTCACCATACACCATATCATCTACAACATAAAGTATTAGATGCATGTATATAACTACTAACATATATAATATGCATAACATTTGCCCATATGATTATCATTCAAAATATAAAGAATTAGAGTTAATACAAAAGTAATGCTTTTAATATATAACCCTATCAATCACTTTCGACCCAACTGGTGTGTTTTGGCAAATCTTGTCGAAACATATTTGGCGCTATCTGTGCTCTTACCCTCAACCACAGAACAAAAGTTACGTCAATGGCTTCTCGAAATACAAACAACGGTGAAAGTTTCCTTCTTGCCGCAAGTTCAGCACTCACCTTCTACTGGGAATTCACTTTCCAAGTCTGATGGTCCTCGACCATCCGTGGATCGAGAGTGGGTATTCATGTATCCAATCCATCAACTCAGGTCGACCGTCGTCTTCGACAATTGGAGAGAGAGAATAAAAATATGAAGAAACAACTATGTTAACTTCTCGAAGATGATTCAGGGTCCACGACAAAAAGTGTTTGGGATCGTTTGAACTCTGAAGCATCTCTGTCAAAGACTCCAAGCACAAACTCCCTCACCAAGAGAAACCGTGTGAGTCACTTACGAAAGGCTTTGCGCAAACAGAATGTGCTACGCCGAAAGCCAACACTTTCCAGTTTAATCGTAAGTGAATCCACAAACTCCTCTGCCGACCTTGATGCTGACCACCCTGTGAGGGATTGCCAACTCACAAAAGATCTCATGAAGAAAACAGGTTTAGCCGATTCGAACCATACTAAGGGAGATCAGCAAAATATCCATATAGGTCGGCAAGGTAGACTACCCAACCAACATAAAACCAATGAAGTTCCTACCCCAAGCTCTAGGAGGGGTAGGCAAGTCACTGCAAGTCCTCGTTGCAACAGCACTATGCGCCAATCTCGACAACAACACTATTCACCAAGCAGTTCCAGTTCACAACCTAATTGCTCAAGTTGTAGTCCCAATCCAAAAGCTTATTGTCGGTCAAAGTATGTTGACAATGGTAGCCATGGAGATGGAGACTCACTTACAACAGGTCAAGAAAATGGTTGTGACAGTCCAGCACCCCGTCCGTATTCTCCCGATGTTCACCATAGGAGACGAAGGAACCAATCTCCACTATTGGCTCAGTCACCTTCTCCTACATGGGCGGGTCGACGAGAACTCACTCCACCTCCTCTGAAGAAATCTTGGCCAAAACGTCCACAGTTCGGTCAGACCATCGTCGAGAGAATGTTCCATTTTCTGAACGACGTCTCCATGAGATGATACTGAAGGTTGTTAATGATAAGGAGTCACGAGAAAACAAAATTCGAAATCTCGATATAGAGAGTGGTATTGATTCTTCCTTCTCTTTTCGAATCCAAACAACCATTCATCACAAGGACTTCAAGCAGCCAGAATTCGAGAAGTATGATGAGATTGATGGAGATCCTTTGATGCATCTTGTTAATTACAGAAACAAGATGATTTTAAGGACTTTCGACGATGCTCTTCTTTACAAGTTATTCCCGTCCACACTCATTGGAATTGAGTTGATAAGATGGTTTAACATGCTTCTAGAAAGATCCATCCACAATTTTACTGATCTTGCTTATAAGTTTGCCGAGCATTTTCATCACAACTGGAAAGAATCGAAAAATATTGATTCTCTATTCAGTATTAAACAACAAAAAGACAAAAAGCTCTGTAAGTTTGTGGCGAGATTCGGAAAATGGCTATTGAAATTCTAGATGCATCTGATATTCTTGTCATTTATGCTTTCAAGGAAGGCATTAATTATGAAAGGGACGGTGTTTACAACTCTATAGTAAAAGACGTCCTAACAACTCGTTATAAACTTTTTGCTCGAACTCAACAGTTTATTCGAGTTGAAGATGATGCATCGGCACGAGTTCACAGAGATAGGGATTGAATAAGCAAGCTATAGGAACAGAGTCAAAAACTGAAATATCAACGAACATCCGATCAAAAGTCCAAGAGTGATAGTAGGCCACAACAATGGAACGACAAATAACAAAAGAAACTTCCTGAGTTAAAGCTTACCTCCCTCAACGAGAAGTATGTTGTTATCTATTAGAAGATTAAGGGAAAGAATATCATATCTCAACCTTTTCCTCTCTCCGAAGATACCAAGGCTACACGTGACAAATCACTGTGGTGCAAGTTCCACGATGATTTTGGTCATAAAACTGAACAATGTCGATATCTAAGGGGTAGAATCCAAGGTTTGATCGAGAAGGGTATGCTCCAAGATTACGTGCTGGGTAAAATGAAACAAGCTTTAGTAGTGACCGCACACAATGTAATCAAAGTCGGTCATGCCAGAGTTGATTCAATGTCTAACACCCAACGCAAGAATTTCAATCACTCCAAGATCTCTGATCTCAGCCACCACTATGTTTATAGTGGATATGATTTTCTCCGCGGTATGGGTACTGAGACGTATGAGGAATGACCTCTCTGTTGGACTGACAATGATCCGATAGGAGTGCACCATCCTCATTATGATGTTGTTGTAATACAAGCTTTTGTTGGAATTCATCGTGTGCAGAAAATCATGATCAATACAGGTAGTTCGGCAAGTGTGATCTACAAGCGTTGTTACAAAAGACTCAATCTCCCTGAGAAAATGATAGTTCCCAATCCAAATCCTATCATTGGCTTCGATGGAACAGCAACAAAATCAATTGGTAGATGATCTCTTCAAGTGACATTAATGAATAAGGAAGTTACAATTGATTTTCTTCTCTTGGATTGTAACTCCTCCTACAATGTCATTATGGGAAGAGATTGGATTCACTCAATGGGAGCTGTCGTTTCTACTTTCCATTAGGCTATTAAGTTCTGGTGTGATGGTATGGTATGCAAAGTTCAAAATGACCAGTTAGCAGCTTTGAAGTGCCATGAGTTTGTGCACGAAGATTATAAAGATTCAGAAGTCAAAGGCAACACCATCCTAAATGCCGATGAGGTAAAATAGCAATTACAGAATTCCATTAGCTGGGTAAACGCTATGGAACAGCGTTTAGGTGGCCCTCCGACCATTGATAGGCTCCTCGAAGTACAGATCGGTACCAAGGAAGAAGAAACCACTTTTATTTCTGCAGAAATTTCCAAGAAAGAACAGGATGAATTCATTGAGCTTTTGAAGAAAAATTACACAGTGTTTGCATGGACGGTTGAACAAATGCCTGGGATTGATCCTTCACTTGCATGTCATAGGCTAGATATCGACAAAACACAAAAGCTAGTGCGTCAGAAGCCTCATCTAATGGCTCCCGATCGAAAGCTCAAAGTGAAAGAAGAGATCGACAAACTTCTAAGTGTTAATTTTATTTGGCCTGTACTATATCCGAAATCGATATCCAATGTAGTAGCAGTCCCTAAGAAAAATGGGAAACTTAGAATCTGTGTTGATTTTACTGATGTCAATAAAAATGTCCCATTCGCATTACTCAGATCCCTTTGCCTCAGATTTCTAAAATGGTCGATGCCACTTCAGGTTTTAAACGAATTTCTTTTATGGATGCCTCAATGGGATTTTATTAAATTGCATTAGCTGAAGATGAACAAGAACTTACAACTTTCATAACAGACCAATGCTTATTTTGCTATAAGGTAATGCCTTTCGGTCTAAAAATGCACCGGCAACATATCAGAAATTCATAAATACATCATTTTCAGACTTCTTAGACAAGTTTATGGAAGCTTATATTGACGATATGGTCATAAAGTTGCATGAAGAGTCTTCACACCTTCATTACTTGCAAAAATTCTTTGATTAGCTGGTGTATATTCGAACGCATCTAAATCCATCAAAATGCGCATTTGGGTTAGCATCGGGTAAATTTCTTGGATATCTTATGACCAAATGAGGCATTGAAGCAAATCTTGATCAAATTTGTGCAATTACCGAAATGCCCTCACCAAAAACCAAGAAGCAGATCCAGCAACTTACAGGTAGGATAGCCGCTTTGGGTAGATTTATCTCAAAATATTCAGATTGGCTCCACCCCTTTTTTCAAGCCATTAAGGGATCTCCACAATGGATAGATGAGTGTGATGTAGCTTTTCAAAAAATGAAAGAATACCTAGTACAGCCACCAATTCTTGCTAGTCCGACAACCGGACAAACAATTGGCATCTATTTGGCAACATCAGAAATAGCTGTGAGTGACGTCTTATTCATTGATGATGAAAATGATCAACCAATTTTCTTTATAAGTAATACCCTTACAACTCCAAAAGCAAGGTATTCAAAGATTGAGAAAATAGCTCTCTCACTTGTCCATAGTGTACGAAGATTGAAGCCTTATTTCCAAGGACATATCATCAATGTCTACACTGAATACCCCTTGAGAAATGTTCTTCGAAATGCTGATTCGAGCCGATTAGCAGAATGGGAAACATATTTGAGTGCCTAGGAAATTATCTACAAAGCCCGATCATATGAGAAAGGCCATACAATGGCATCACTTATGACATACCGACCATGGAAGAGCAGTTTGAGGAACCTCCTATTAATCCACAACAAGGATCGGCGGATCCTTCCACAAGTGTCGACCCTTCTTTATGGATTCTACACATGGGCAGTTCCAAGAACAAATCAGGTTTAGGCCTTGGTTGTGTTTTGATCCGACCTGATGGCAAGAAAATTGAAATATCTGTTCGCCTCGGATTTTGCGCATCAAACAATGAAGCTGTTCTTTATGCAATGCGAACAACACTTGACTTGGGGGCGACAAAGATCGAGTTATTCACTGACTCAAAGCTTGTTGTGAATCAATTTGGCGAATCTTTTGTTGCTCAAAATGATAGGATGGCTGCATATGTCCAAAAAATGCATGAGCTATCTATTCATTTCAAATCCATTGTAGTTCACCAGCGCTCTCACAATAATAATCGTCACGCCGATGCCTTAGCTTATCTCTCTGCCGCAGTTGATGTTAACAATGAAAGAAAAATCTATATTGATTTCCAACCTTTTCCAAGCATAACTGTTATAGAATAACATATTCAAAACTTATATATTGCTCATCTATGCTATTTCCATACGGCATCTCAGAATTTCAAATTTGAGCAAGTAAATGCCGTAACAACAAGGAAAACAAAGAGATCGAAGAGTTAGCTCAATCGGCCGGCACAAGTTCAGAATCTCACTCAGAGGAAGCAGCTCAAGAAGATTTAGCCGACCATCAAGATTTGGTCGATCATTGTGTTGAGAGTGATTCTCCACTCACACATGATGCCGACCAAAGCAATGTTGATATGGAAGATGAGTCCCACGAAGTTTAATTCTCCAGAAGTACCACATTTGGATCTCTAATCTATCGACGGTGATTTTTCACCAGATGATTGGAGACCTACTTATTTAGAATTTCTGCAACATGGAACTCTACTTGAGGATTCCTCACTTTCCTACAAAATTAAGAGAGATGCCTGGAAATTTGTCATAATTCCAAATTCTAAAGGCAATCTCCTACTTTATAGGAAGGCAAACAATTTCAGTCATCTTCTCAGTTGTCTTTCCAAAAATCAAGGTCATCTAGTTCTTGAAAAGATACACTCTGGACTTTGTGGAAACCATTCTGGGGGACGTAGTCTTGCACATAAAGCCATGACACAAGGATATTGGTGGCCTAGCATGCAAAGACAATCAGCAAAATTTGCCCAAAAATGAATACCATGTTAAAAACATGCAAATATAGGCAAACTTTCAGTAACAGAACTCCACCCAATTCTAAGCCCTTGGCCTTTTGTGAAATGGGGCTTGGATATTGTGGGACCTCTACCAAAGGCTCCTAGAAGTGTACGATTCTTATTGGTTGTGACTGATTATTTCACTAAATGGGTAGAAGCTTAACCGCTTGTCAACATCTCAGCAACAGATGTACGGCGTTTCTTATGGAAAGACATCGTTTGTCGCTTTGAAATTCCATCTAACATCGTCTCTGACAACGGTAAACAATTTGATGCAGAAGAGATTCACAAATTTTGCGCCTCACTAAAAATTCAGCATAATTTTTCCGCACCATATTATCCACAAGCAAATGGACAAGCAAAAGCAACCAATAAGATGATTCTCTTGACTTTGAAGAAGAAGCTTCATGAAGCAAAAGGAAATTGGGTTAAAGAGTTACCAGCAGTGCTTTGGGCTTATCGCACCACTCCAAAGCATTCTACCAATCTTTCCCCTTTCAACCTAGCTTATGGCATGGATGATGTCCTCCCGACAGAATTAATTGCGCCAACTACAAGGACAGAAGCAGTACAAACTAGAAACAATGATGTTGCTCTAACTTTGGTGGCAGACTCAATTGATAAAACTCGAGAAGAAGCTTTACAATGTCTAATAAAATATCAGGCAGACATGAAACGTAAATATGATAGAAAGCTTTGCCTCAAGAGTTTTGAACCAGAAGATTGGGTACTTACCCGAAAACAGAAGCTCATTGAATCTGGGAAGCTGTCAGAGAATTGGGAAGGACCGTTCATCATTGATAGGCCAGCATCTAAAGGATCTTATTTCCTTCGTCGAATCATTGGAGAAAAATTTGCCAAGCCATGGAATGCTTTTCATTTGAAAAAGTTTTATCGTTTAATGTTTGTTTTTCATTCATTGTAATCATTTCATAATTCAATAAAATTCGATCTATCTTTCATTTTAACTAGGGATCAAATATCCCAAATTTTATTATCATTACACTATGGGGGCAGCGTCACCCCAACTTTCAATATATAATCGTTACAATTTGGGGGGCGTCACCATAACTTTTATTATCATTACAATATGGGGGCGGCGACACCCTAAATTTCATTATGTTATCATTGCACTATGGGGGCGGTGACACCCCAAATTTTATTATGTTATCATTACACTTTGGGGGCAACGACACCCCAAATTTCATTATGTTATCAATATATATATGACCACAAATTTTATAGGCGACGACACCCCAAATTTAATTACGTTATCAATACATTATGGGGGCGGTGACACCCCAATTACGTTATCCTTAATTCTTATATCTATTTTGCCGACCTACCTCAAGGCCAGATTACCCAACTCTTATATATTTTGACCGACCCCTTATATTTTGATCTATTCTGATTACCAATCTAATAAAAAACAAATAAAATCCAAATATCATGAATACCGTGCAAAAATAAACATAATCGAGAAAGAAAAACTGTAACCTAACCTCACATCATCCTAACAATAAAAAAAACAAAAACTTCACTCAAGAAGTTGCGACATAATGCTATCCTCTATTGGAACTAGAACACCTTTTAGATCCGACGGTGATACATCAATCTTCCAACTTCCTATAACACATAGTATAATAATCTGACAACTGTTGCAATTTTTCCCATTTCTCAGAATCTCTCGATTTCCAAAGTCCAACACTTGCCAATACTTCACGCAACAACGCCCTAGATTTCTTAGTTTCAAGTTTCAACTGCATGCTTCTCAATCATATCATCCTTATCTTCCTACCCAACCCTAAAATATTCCACCTTCTCATGATATTCATCTAACTCCTTCAAAAATGCATTCTCTTCTAATAGTACCTTGTAGTCTCCTCTAATCCCCTCAGCACAAACTCGTTTAGCCAATTCCAATTTCTCACATTTTATTATCTCAATTTCATCACTCAAAACTTTTGGCTCTCTAAGAACAACAATTTCTTGATTCTGTTTAGACAATTCAGCTTTCATGATATTCATTTTCATCTCATAGTCGTGCAAAACTACTTTTTTTCTCATAAGTACTCCTCTCATACGTTCATTCTCTTGAAAGATGAGCTCTCTGTCCTTCCAAATATTTCTCAATCTCGCATATTCATTGGTTTTAATCTTATAATTTTCTTTTACTTCTAAGATTTCTTTAGCACAATCCCCAATCTTCGACGCCTAAGAAAACAAAAAATAATGTGTTACAATAATTTTTTAGCAACCAAATAAATGAAATTCCAAAATAATAATAATAATAATAATAATAATAATAAAATAACACACACACACACACACACAAAATTACCTCTGCAAGCTTTGAATTCAACATATTAATGGCTTTTACAAAATCTACACTTCGTTGATAATCCAAACACAATAACTCTGGATTTGAAATATTAGACAAAATAAATTAAAATAATAATATATAATAATAAGTAAATACAACAAAAAATAACTATTTAACATCTAACCTTCAATTGCCAAGTCTTGCACGTCTGGAGTGATAAGCATAGGCGTTGCAGAATTGTCGCTCATCCCTGGCTGCAATGAAGAAGGTACAGTTGAGCCAACAATGGTGTTGGTGCTGACCACAGTTAACAGTTCTGTCGACACACCAACATTGGTGCCATTAGCAAAAGTCGACTCTTCAACATTAGTGCCAACAATAGCAGACACTTCAGAATTTGTACCAACAATCGTTGACACTTCTGTTGACACACCTACATCGGTGTTAACAGCAAAAGTCAGCGATCTAACATTAGTGCAAACAACAGTTGATACTAAACTCGACACACCAGCAATGGTGCCATCGGCAGAAGTTGCTACACTAGAATTGGTGCCAACAACAGGTGTTGGAACTCCAAAACTACTTCCACCAAAAGGAGTTGGCACTCTAAAATTCATCTTGACAACATAAGTTGAACCCATTGTATCTCCACCATCGTCAACTTTTTCCATCTACATTACCAAAAGAACCATTAAACAATCAATAACAAACATAAATCTAAATCATGAAAACAAGATCAACACTAACATCAAGTTCAGATATAAAGTCATCGCTTCCCCACCGATATCATCATCATCATCAATATCATGCACATCAGTAGTTTTTTTTGCAAGAAGACAAAAAACCTGTCATAATGAAACGTCATTCCAAAACATATTATAGGTATTACATATATGATATTTTAAAAGAAATATTATATAACATACCATTTCTTGACCCTCAATCCATTCCTCAATTTTACTTAAGTTATCCCCAGTTTTCTTTTCCCTCTTTTTTGGACGTATGCTTCTTTTTTTTCTTTCTAATATTTTCTTGTCCACTATTCTTAGAGTCATCTCCTTCTACTTCTTTGTCATCTTCACTACTATCATCTACAATAACATTTTTTCTCTTCTTTGAGTCACAGTAAGGTGCTAATTCCCTAGGCTTATTAAGCATCCCAGTTTCTATATCATGCTAATAATCTACAATATCGTCTGGAAATGACAAATCATAGACATCTGCATTATGACTAACAAACTAACAAATTTCTTTTTTATCTTCTCACTGCTAAAGAATGATATATTTGGAAACTTAAGAATATCCCCTGTAAAAAAGAACAAGATAATCAAAATGTGATGCTAACTAATTAAAATAAAGGGAATTTTGACTTAACCCCCAAAATTTGGTAGCGTTTTGACTAAACCCCCCATTTTTAAAATCATTTGAGTTTGCCCCCCACTCCGTCAATTTTGTGTGTAACAGACGTCGGTATTTTAGCTATTGACTATTTTGCCCTTATGAAATAGCCGTTTGATTGCATCCACATTAACACGTTAAACCCAGCTTTGTGAAAACCCCCCAAAAGTTGTTATTATTTAATTCTTGCACCCTCTCTCTATCGTATTTTACATATTCAATCTCATCTCGCAAGAGTATTTTTTTCCGGCTGGAGCTAATAATGAAGGGTGGGCTGAAGTGGGATCCAAACTACTGAAGGTAACGGAATCACTGGAGTCCATTTCAAGATCAAGAGCAGAGGTGGTGACTCCTCCTCCCCTTGTTGGAGAAAGACAAATAATTACCTCAAACAACACCCAAAAGAATATATACATAGGGGAGAGCCTGATCTGTTAGGAGACGCACTATTCAGATCAGTTCTAATTGTATGGTTCTTAATGCTTCGTGGTGGTCCTCAACTATCTCTTGTTCGACATAGAAGGGGATTCCAGATTGGAGATGGGTACAACAAAATGTTCGGTCAAGCGGATATGAGGATCATAGATGGAGGTGGAGCTCTCGTCTTTTTGAACTTCGAGTCAGAAGCTGATATACTATCAAAGATGTTGCCTCTTGAGTTATGGTGTGGGGATATCTGTTTCAAAAAGTGGAATCCAGAAGGGGGAGCTAATACTAGAGAAGCTATAATGTCAAAGGAGGTGGTTTTGAATTTTGTGGGGTTCATCTACATCTTAAAATATCAGACATTACAGATTCTTTGGCTAAAGTGTGGACACGTGAAGGAGTTCGATGACGTGCCCCTTGATTGCTGTAGATTCAAAATTAGAGCCAAGGTGCAGGTCGCCGATCTGGGCTACCTCCCTCGCATTATCAACATTGATTGAAGAGTGAGGATATGCTTTTCCCATTTAGGTAGAGCTGAGTTCAATGGCGGTGTTGCGTCTACAGAAGAGGAGGTAGACTCAAATGATTCTGTTGCGACTCTGGTTTTTGTTGGTGATGATGAGGTGTCAAGTTCTCATGAAATGGAGGGAGAGGACATATACGTGTCCCCTTCTGCTATTGACACATACCAGGCTGATGCTACAAGCCATGTAGATGTCTGTTCTGGACCAAGTCAACCACCTAGTTTTCAAAACGAAGTGGAGGGAACCCCATCTAATTGTAATTCGAATTTTGAATGTGCTAGTGCTGATTATGACCTTCCTCTCACCACTCTTGCGAAAGGAATAAAATATAAAATGTAAAATACAAGAGAGAGTGCAAGAATTAAATAATGACAACTTCTGGGGGGTTCTCGCAAAGTTGGGTTTAACGTGTTAATGTGGGGGGCAATCAAATGGCTATTTCATAAGGGTAAAATAGTCAAAAGCTAAAATATCAACGTCTGTTACACACAAAATTGACGGAGTGGGGGGCAAACTCAAATGATTTTTAAAATGGGGGGTTTAGTCAAAATGCTACCAAACTTTGGGGGGTTAAGTCAAATTTCCCCTTAAAATAATAATTAAATGAATATTGAGTTAACATCCTTACATGATATATTGTTAAGATAATCAATATTCTCAAACCTCCAATTGCCTTTGATCTTAAAACCATACAATTTCGTATTCTTGTAGTTCGAAGGCATCCCATAAAACCGATAATTCTGGTTGTGATGGTTATGATATCTCAACGCATAACTTTTAAAAGAAGCCTTGTTTTGCCGCATAGGCTTCAATAACTCAAACAAAAGGTCTGAAGACATACTCCTTTGATAAACCTTACAAATCCTCGCTACACGGGCAAAGATAGCCTAATAGCCATGAGATAATTGTAAAAGATGTAATCTCCATCGAGCTAATAACTTGGAAACTGATTTTCGAAATGGAACACTACAACCAAGCCAAAAATGTGAAAACAATAAAATTATCTCGTCCTTTCCACACTTTTGGTCGATATCTCTTCTAACATACTCGATAGATATATCATCACCAATATCATATGCTGCTCTCAAACTATCTACATCAAAACCCTTCACCATCCTATTCATATTAAAATCCCCTTTATCACCCCATCTCCTCTTCAAGTTATAATTCCTCTCCATTAAACAAACTATTTCAATATTGTCAAAAGATAAGAAAAGTATCAAACCCTACTGTCAAAGACTAAACAAAATAAAAATCTAACCTTTTCATAAACCTCGATTCAATTGATCAAACCCGCAAGCACATAATCACCTTGTTAAGCACTAGAGTCTCCAACGTGCACATATACAAACCTTACTAAGCAAGACGAACGAGAAAGAATTATAACATCAGAACTTTGTTTATTTTATTTTTTTGTTTTTCTTCTCTCTCAGTTTTATGACTGATGAAGAGCCGACTTGCTTTCTTTTTATATCCAAGGACTCACATAAGAAATGTAAACCAATAGGTTTCTATTTGTTTCACAAACAATAAAATTTATTGGTTCGGTCTCAATACAATCTTGCTGCTCCTGATGATATGACAAGTCCGATCCTTCTTCAATTTGAACTTTAGTTTCCTGATGGGTATTATTCAAGTTAATATACAAATCAGTTTGATACTTGGCCATATCAGTTTTATATACAAATTAGTTGGAAACTTATTCCTAATTCAATCAATTTATAGCCTGATCAATCATGTTGTCCATCCTTACACCGATTTGTCCATAGTCTACCTCGAACCCTTATAAAATCTACTATGAAAAATTGTTCGTAATGCATTGCCGATCCTTTGAATTCAATTGCTTAATGGTATTGCCAATCCCTTCAAATTGAATTGCCGCTAACATCACGCCAATCCTTTCGAATAGAATTGTTGCTGGTACTGCCGATCACTTTGAATTGTCGCTTAATGAGTTGCCAATCCCTTCAAATTGAATTTCGTTTGAATTGAATCGATCTTGATCAATTCGAATGGTTTGAATTGCCTGGTTTGATTTTTACCACTGAATGAGTTCATTTGGAAAATCCGAACAATCATTTTTTCGAATGCGTCTTCATCAATCTTCTCAGAATTGCCTCTGGTTTTGAATCTGCTTTTTTTTTTTCGAACAATCTGTTATTTTTTCTAATAATCTTCTCAAAACAATCTGCTATTTTTTCGAACCCCAGTTTTGAATTTTGGGATCGAATTGCTGCTGATTTCAAAACAATCGTCTTAGAACTTATGCGCCAAAGATATGCTATTTTTTTTCATTTCTTTTTTGATGATCCTCTAAGTAAAGTCGATCAACAAAAATCCAAAGGCCCATTAACAAAGCCCAATAAACCATTTTCTTTTCTTTAATCCTGTTATATTTACCACACTACCATCACTAGCCAATATTGAAAAAAAAAAAAAAAAAAAAAAAAATTGCCGATCCTGTGATCTTTTCTTACCCACAATTTACCAAACTGACAATTACATTTTATCAACCAACTTTGATTTTTACATATCAATTTAATATCCAACTGTTAAGATATTTGCTTACCACTTCTACTTTACTAATCAATTTAATAAAAAACCTACTACATGCCAAAAATTCAATTACATTTTCTTTGCCACACGGGTCGTGCCCATATAACAAAGAGAGCGCGATGTTCCGGCCCTCACAAATGTGGCCCAATAAAAACCCAATTCAATACAAACCCACACTCAGAGCCCATGCTTAGAACCAGCCTACTTATCTACCTACAATAAAGCCCATGCTCAGAGCCCAAAAAGCCCATGCTTAGAGCCCATGCTCGAGCTCAAGCTTATCTACAATAAAGCCCATGCTCAGAGCCCCAAAATCCCATACTCAGAGCCCATGCTCAGACCCAATTTATAGCATACCTACCCACATAACGCAAAGTTTATTCAATTAAACACGTGTCTTGAACATTTGCGAGGAAGTTGTTTGACCAAATCAATCAACTTCCACAATTTCGTCCACAACTTCCATAACTTCGTCTACATTCAAGATTCACTTCCATCAACTTCAGATCGTGTGACGGTTCTCCAGCAAGTTTTCCAACTTCATCCCACGATTGGAATATTGGAGAACGAGGAAGTAACTATCACCAATCCGACATATAAAATCCAACATTGGTCATTCTCTAGAACTATGCAATCGAGACTTGATCCCAAGCAATATCTTTGGGTACGTAGGCAACTTCAAAACTGAAGTCTAGTCTCAACTCTCCCCAACAAACATCTCCTTCGCAATCTTATCCGAACAAGATCACTTCCGACCTAACTGGTGTGTTTTGGAAAATCTTGTCGAAAAAACATACTTGCTAAATTTGTCTTTCTTGCTATGTGCAAAAGAATTATGGATCTAATTCTTTTGAATGATCCTGTTCATGGATTTTTAAAGCCTATGAGGGGGATTAAGCAAGAGGATCCCATGTCCTCTTACCTATTTATTCTTTGTTCTGAAATTTTATCCCTCGACTTTCTAAAGTTACAAAGTGAAGGGAGAATTCACGGCTGCAAGCTTGGTTGTTACTGTGAACCTGTACTACATCTTATTTGTGTTGATGATCGCCTCATTTTTGGGAAGTGTCTGTTTGATGAACAAAACACTATCAATAAGTGATTATTGCAAGAATTCTGATCAAACAATCAATCAAGATGAATCACATATTATACACCATGTATTACTTGTGAAGGAATTTCAAAATACCTTCTACTTGCAGTACGTATGCCTCTCTACCTTGGTGTGTATAGTCCTCTTCTTGAAAGATTCTAGAAACACCTTGCACGTTGAAAATAAAAAATCCATTCGTAGGGAGGGAGGTTGACTTTAATCAATTCAGTACTCCCTGCATTGCCTACACATGTTAATATGTTATATTTGTTTTGGCGGAAAAATTGTTGACCAAATTGATTCAATTCGTAGAGGTTTTCTGTGAGAACAAGGACCTTCAGAACATAAGACACATTATTTCTCTGGGAAGCTTACATGTATTCCTAAATCTACGGGCGACATAGGTATCAAGAATCTCTAGTTACAGAATCACGCCTTACTTGCAAAAAGGCTTGGGATCTGATGGGTCCTTCCTCACCATGGGCAAAAAAGGCTAGGTGATATCATGCTTATTCCTTCCTTCTAGCTAAAGTTAAGAGCGGTTCTTTGATAATGTGGAGACGTATTTGCAGCACAAGGCCAATCATTGTTTCGGGTTCATTATGGCAAGTTAATAAGGCCTCTTCATTCATGCTTTGAAGTAAAAATGGATTCCTGACTTACCTGCTTCCTTGAAGCTTTTGAATATGCCCGAGAGTTGTCCTTATGACTTATCAATATGTTGTTGATTTCGTCGATACTACTACAAGATCGTGGAAGTGGGACTTGATTAATCAATTCTGTCTGGATGAAGTTGCGAGGATACTTTGCTAAGTTCCACTGCCTTATAATGATAGTGAAGACACTCCTACTAGGAATTGGCATTTTTCAGGAACTTACATTGTCAAGAGAATGGATGTTCGGAGTTAATCAATAACGGATGGGGTGCCTCTTTTCAGGTCAGACTTTATCTTCAAGTTAGTTTGGAAGCTACAACTTCTTTATAAAATATGTTTTTTCATGTGGTAGTGCTTGCAACGTGTCGTCCCAACAGCAGAACATTTGGCATCTCACCATTTTCAGGTAAATGATCAGTGCACAGTTGTGTTCAGATTATCCTGAAATTTAGCACACATTTTCTTCAATTGTGACTTCAGTCGAGCTGTTTGGTTTGGTACAATTCTTATTCATATTGTCAATGTAAGTACCCTCTGTTCTACACTACAGTACACATGTCTACACACCAGGTTGTACTCCATCAGCTCGTACCAATCCATCATAACGTCCCAAACCCAGGTCGTCCCAGCATCAGTTACAACCATATATGGAAACAAATCATCTAGTGTAATCCTGGAGCTCAGTCAATGCAACAATCAAGGAGTCATTTACTTTGTAACATCAGAATAATGGTGAATCATCAAGATAGCACATAAGGTGGATCTACACTTCGTAACGACGTGGAGCAAATAAGGAAGGTCAGCTCAAACATCTATAAGTAGAAAGAGATGAACTACGTAAGGCTTGATTCAAGTTTACCCCAAGAAACTTGATACGTAGGCAACTCTTATCCCAAGAAGAGTGTAGCCATTCCCTATCACACAAATCATCAGGTTGTTATCCAGTAAACTAACAAACATCTACATTGGCGCCGTCTGCCGGTTCGTTCTCTTGAGAAAACACAGATACCATTTTCTCAAGCCCACGAAGTTGGTCACAACAAGCCACCATGGAAGCACAGCTACAAGTATTAGCAGATCAGATGAAGACACTACAGGAGTCATTCATAACACTTCAACAAGAGAACCAGGTGATGCGCGAGCACACCACCTCCAACACCAACAACGGCGCTCCAGACGCAGTGGAGAACAACGTCGTCACAGCCCTCACCAACACCACCAATCAAAGGCTAGAAGACTTCGCACAAAGGTTGGAGAAGTCGAATGACAAGGCTAGCACACTCCAGATCGCTCAGAAGATACTCCAGACATACAAGGTGTCACCATTCACTACTGAAATCAGGAACAAGCAGCCACCCTCAGAGTTCATCCAACCAAAGTTCCTGATGTACGACGGTAGCTCGTGTCCAGGCCAGCACGTAGCTCGTTTCAGCCAAACTCTCACTCTCTACAGTGCTTCGGAGTACGACTACCTGAAGTGCAAGCTCTTCCCAGCCAGCCTGAAGGACAGAGCTTTAGAATGGTTCTACACACTAACTCCTGATTTAATTAGCAACTTCAACAAGCTAGCTGAGACGTTCGCAGCAGAATTCATCCATAACAGAAAGAAGCAAGCCGACCTGGACTCTTAGTTTCAGCTCAAGCAAGCTCATGGCGAAACGACCCGCATATTCCTAGGACGTTTCAAGAAGGAACTCCTCTCAATGGAGCCATGCCTAAAGGATAGTTTTGCAACTTCAGCATTCACCAACGCTCTCCTAGAAGACTCCGACCTAGCAGGATCACTGATGCGTAACAAACCAGAACGCTTAGACGACCTGTACCATAGAATTGACAAATACATCAAGTATGAAGAATGGCTTGCCCAGTGCAAAGGAAAAGAAGTCCTCGCAGTAAGCGACAAACGAGGACCCAAAGAAAACAACCACTATTCAGGCAACAATAGCAACAACAATAGCAACAATTACAATAAGGGCTCCAGCTCTAACAAGCCCTCTTACACAAAAAGGGAATTGTCCAACTTCTCCAGGACACCCAGCCAAATCCTGAAGAAGATATATACAACACCATACTTCAAGCCCAATATCAACAAAGTAATCGCTATACCTGAACGTCCATACTGCCATTTTCACAAGCTCCATCATCATGACACCAATGAATATTGGAGCCTCAAGCACTACCTCCAAGACTTAGTGGAAAAAGGCAAATTGAAGGAGTTCTGCCGCCAGACAAATGACCTTAGGCATATCTTTGGATGCCGTTTACGAAGCGAACCGCTGACCATGAGCGAGCTGCCAACAAGATAAGCAGGAGCCGAATGGTCTGACAATCTAAATCACCAGGTCGGTCGAGACATAATAGGAGACAACACTCCTCTGACCATGATGAGGAAAAGGTAATCAACATGATTACAGACACCTCCAACGACGAAACCTCAGGTCAGGAAAAGCGCCGAAGAGTTGGAGCACTTCAAGAAATCTATCACCTCTCCCACAAAGCTGAGGTGATCAATCCCACCAACCCTCAAATAACTGTAGGAACCGTTATTTCAGAATATAAATTTCTACAAATCATGAAAACCATGCGTATCGGAATTAATGGTGTTCACAATTTTTGATTGGAAAACATACCTGTAGATCAGCTGTGATAACTCTGAGAATCCAGAATCAGCAATCTCTTGATCTTCTGTTGTATTCCTATGCACAGAGTGGACGTTGTGTGGGCAACTATCTTCCAACCTCTTCTTTCTTACATGGCCTCTCTCTCTCTCACAACCTTAGAACCGAATTGGATCTGTTTTTGCTTGAGTGATCTCTTAGAAGAAAACGGCCAGAGAAAGAGGTTTCTTTTTATAGGCTACAACAGGGACCATGAGGAGAAATTAGGGTTGGGCTTCCTGACGAGCTTGGGCTTCCCATGTTCGCCCAGAGCACACGGCCCAAGTCCGTTAACAAATGGCTTATTCCACTAAAGGCCATTGTTGTACTACCGCCCTAATCCCAAATTACGTGTCAGCATTTATGGGCTCCATATTATATGCTCGTTAATCTCCCCATGTTTAAGATATCGAATGCCCGTTGATTAAGTCAAGTTATTGACAACTACATTAATCAACTTCTTATGTCCTTGAGTAGTACCACTCAACCTCATTGTCATGTCGGATCAAATCCACCTGTAGGGTTTACATGACAATCCTTATGAGCTCCTCAAGAGGACATCATCAGCCCGACTTTTTGTGGGACACGGATTCCTTCTATAATCAACATCGCACCTTACATATAATGTCATTACCCAATCCATCGAGTTTGTTGATTCACAAATGAATCTCACTTATTGATGATTTAAAGCAATGTACAAGCACGTAAGTGCCCGTTATTATATCCGGATTAAGAGGATAAACATCCATAATAACAGAGGCGTTTGTTCTATTATATAGTCAGTATAAAGATAAACAACCTCACTTGGTCCTGTTCAATACACACAAAATGTACTAGTGTAATCCCATAGTCAAGATAGACTAATACCATATTATACTATAACCGTACCAATGGTTTGTCTAAATCCATCTAGGTTGTGAACGTTTACTTATACTTTATAAGGTACTGATGATATGATCTTTTGTGTGTCACCACACACCATATCATCTACAACATAAAGTATTAGACACATGCATATAACTAATAACATATATAATATGCATAACATCTGCCCATATGATTCTCATTCAAAATATAAAGAATTAGAGTTATTACAAAAGTAATGCTTTTAGTATATAACCCTACAACAACAACAACAATTTCATTCACTGAGGAGGATCTAGACAAGGTGTGCCTACCCCACAATGATACCCTAGTAGTGCACGTCAAAATCAACGGGTGGACAGTCAAAAGAGTCCTCATCGATCCAGGCAGCTCATGCGACATACTTTTCTATCAAACTTACAAGGACATGCACCTGCCAGACTCGGGTGATGATAGAATCAAATGCAACACTCTATAGGTTTAGTGGAGACCGCACTGATGCCATTGGAGACGTCATCAATTTGTACAAGTTATATGTTTCGTCACCACTTTGTGGAAAATCGTTAGGTATGAATATGTTAGATACATGCGACTTGATTGGTGAAATAGTATCTCTCTCCCCAAAAACATGTTTTTTTTTACCGACGCACAAAGAAAATATTTTGCTGTGAATGAACAAGATATTGAGGAATTGTCCATACGTAAGATCATAATTATTGATATGGGCCTTTTCCACATAAAAAGGGAATCTTTTGTTACAATAGAACCAGAAATGATGTGGATTATTCAAGAATCGAAGTCTATTTGCTTTATAAAAAGAAGATATCAATGAACTTCTATGAAATGGTTTCTTGGGATTCAGCCAATTGTCTCGATCGTGGGATATCATTGAGAAATAGGAATCAGTGTTATCAAAAGATTTCCTGCGATTATTTCTAGTATGGAAGGAGTCAATCATCCACTTTGGTATCTTATTGAACAAAAAAGGCGATATTCTTCCTCCATTGATCAAGAATTTCAATTTTTGGGAAGTATCATGATCATCCAATAAGAAGGATTTCAATTTATTCAAATGAACGATTTGAACACCTATTGATTCTAACAACTGATTGCAAAGTTGATCATTCGGACCTTTCAATTCATAGATGTGGATCTCGGACCTATGAATGGGTATATTCCCGATACTCACAAAGAAAAAAGGAAGCGACTTGGACAAAAAGAAACGAAGTGACTTAGAAAAATATTGTTTGTCGACAACCTCGGACCAATCAATCGAATATTGATTAATACGTAATCGATCAAACACTACTTGAAAACGGCTCTTACGCTTTCGAAAGGAAATGTTCCAAATGTTCCTGGAAATTCTTGGTCCCATTAGACCATTTGTATCTATATGCATCAGGATCCCGATTCATGGATCTCTCGGTTCGAGAAATAAGAGGATCGAACCATTTCTTCTAACTCTTTTTCAAATTCGATAAATGTTGGTTGATCATATATTTCATTATAGTTCTATGATTCAGAGTATCATTTCCTATTTGATCCCTTTGAATTCCATATTCGAAGTTGCGATCGGATCTATTCATTAAAAAGAATTGATTCGATATATTTCTTATGTATCCATGGATTTGAATCAGATTTTGGATCGATCTATATTGATTGACTGCCTTCATTATGTTGTTGCTAGCAAATACCACTATTTTTGGTTTTGGATCTTCCAAAGCATTCCATGAGGAGATCGGACCAATTTTTTTCTGATCCTTCGATAAAAGATTCATTCTCTTCATAAAAAAATAGGAGGTAGAACCAATAAAGATTTCTTTTTCGATTCATCCCCGGAGTTGAATACCTCATTCAATTTTTTTTTTTTTTTTATCCAATCTGTAGGAATCAATAGAAAAGGCAAATCCCTTTATGATACACTAGATCCGACTTCGGTTATTGATAGAATTAATAGATCCGCCATTTCTTGAAATCTCTCTTCGATTCAAAATCGTGGTGCAACGTGTATCCTCCCCTCGTTCCGGTCATGGAATAGATGAAATAAATCAAAAATGAATTTTGGTTTAAGAATGAAATCTTATTGAACTGTCCATATCCGGTTCATCCTTCGGAACCATATCACATCCCGGATCGATGAAAAAGGATGAATTGAGACGGTCTTTGTAAATACGTAATTATCTTGAATATATCAACCATTTCTTTATTTTCCGATCTCCGGAAGGGACAAAAGAAAAATCTTGTTGTTTCCTCAACAATTTTTGATCTCTAGTGGACCCTCGGTAGGATTGAACCAGATGAAGAAGTTGACCATCCGTCGAGAAAAAAAGAACGAATTGATCTTGTAGGATTCCCAAGAAATTCTTCGATTTCTTACGGTAGCAGATGATTATTCATCCGCTTCTCACGCTCGTGAATAGCGGAACATTGATGAATCTCCATAAAGGCATTTCGAATCGATATGATTCTATCTCTCGTTCGATTCGTTTGAAGAAAGGAAGGATCCCAAAGAATCGATCTTTCTTTTAGTTGTTGAATCTCTCTTTGATTGATCAATGTGTGATATTCGAATCTTCATTACTAATGGAATCAAAATGATCTGGATTGATCGGAAGATCCTTTCAATTGGCTAGAATCCGTTACTTGAGCGAAAAATAGATCTTGTGGAATCATATTGCATATTTGACGATACATTCCGTACCTTGCTAAAAAACCGATCCTTGTTTACCAACCACACATTGTCTAACCAAATACAATTCTCTCTCGATACGTTCCTTAAAAAATCCGATTCGTGCGTATTCTTCCCCCAACTAACGAAGAGATCTTGGCGGAATTGCCATATATGAAATTGAACTCAATTTTGCAAAGATATACCCCACTTGTTTCTCGAGAAGAGATGGGAAACATGTTCAATATCATTTGATTGAATAGTTGACCCAACTCCTTGTTGTTTGAAGAAACCTTCCACTTCAATTGGTCTTTTTTCAGGAAAAGCAGGCATTAGATAACAAATCAGTGTTTCACTAAGATTTCGAATAGCTGTCCTGAATTCAAGTTAATTATGTTTCGCTTCTTCCTCCGAGAAAGATGATCAAACAATTCCCAATAATGGTCCTTGCGGATCGGATCATCCGTATAGGATACAAAAGGAGACTCCAGATATTTGATATCTTTCTCTTTGAATGAGATCTCAATTCCAGCTACGGTTTCATTAGATATCTTACAACCATAATCCCTCTTTTTTCCTAT
The DNA here is from genome assembly GCF_015680905.1 of Coptis chinensis. Taxonomy (NCBI): domain Eukaryota; kingdom Viridiplantae; phylum Streptophyta; class Magnoliopsida; order Ranunculales; family Ranunculaceae; genus Coptis; species Coptis chinensis. The sequence continues at coordinate 48,606,551 of NC_141456.1, forward strand.
CCGGTTCCTCCACCACCGCGAACCCTAGTTAGATTCAGGCATGATACACTTTTTAGTTATTGGGAGAACCCAAGTACTCTCTGTCGGATCCATGAAATAACTCTCAGAGATATTTTTCCCTTTTGGAAGATACAGGAGCGAAACAATCAACCTATTGATATTGGAAGACCCAAAAGATTCTTCCAATGTATCATTTCTGGGTCTAATGGAATTCATAGATATAGGAAGAAGCCCCATCAAATAGAGATTTTTCTTTTCGACCATATTTCGATTGTTAGTACGATATATAAGGACCACTACTACAAGCAAGTACTACACCTTTGATCGTGAAATATCGATTGCTTGTTGAACCCCGTGAATCGCGTGAAAGTAGGATACTCCAAATTCGGGGTCAAAGAGTTTCATAAAACACTCTTGGTGGAAAAAATGTGAGTGAAAGATCCCACGAATCGAATTTGGTCCACGAATCTAAGAAATAGTGAGAATTCTTGATCTCTTAATAACTCTCTCAATTCAAGATCCATGATTTTAATGGATGTCGTTTCACTCGCTTCTGCTTCATTGATTCCTCCTAAGGATTTCATTTCAATTGGAATTTGGTTATTCACGATGTACGACGATCCCGATTACGCATCCATGGCTGAATGGTTAAAGCCTCAACTCATAATTGGCAAATTAAGTAGGTTCAATTCCTTTTGGATGCACGCCAACGGAACGTTCAATACGTCTATTGGAATTGGCTCAGTATCAATGAAATCTCATCATCCATACATAGCTAATTAGTATGGTATATTCATACCATAACATATGAACAATAAGAAATAGAATTCTTATCGATCTTTGGAACTCATAAGGAAGAAAATGGATTTATGGATGGAATCAAATATGCAGTATTTTACAAACAAAAGTATTTGGTTATTGGGGAACAATCAATATACTTCAAATGTCGAATCAAGATCAACTAGGACAGAAATAAAGCATTGGGTCGAACTCTTCTTTGGTGTTAAGGTAATAGCTATGAATAGTCATCGACTCCCGAAAAGGGTAGAAGAATGGGACCTATTATGGGACATACAATGCATTCTGACGCGATGATCATTACGCTCAACCGGTTATTATATTCCACCTCTTAGAAAGAAAAGAACTTAAATTAAAATACTTAATAACACGGCGATACATTTATACAAAACTTCTACCCCGAGCCCATAATGAATGGATCCGTCGGCAATCAAGTGAAATCCAATCCACGAAATAATTTGATCTATGGGGACGTCATTGTGGTAAAGGTCGTAATGCGGAGGAATCATTACGCAAGGCATAGAAGAAGGGGAGGTCATAAGCGTCTATACCGTAAAATCGATTTTCAACGGAATGAAAAAGACATATATCGGTAGAATCGTAACCATAGAATCGACCCTAATCGAAATGCATATATTTGTCTCATACACTATGGGGATGGTGAGAAGAGATATATTTTACATCCCAGAGGGGCTATAATTGGAGATACCATTGTTTATGGTATAGAAGTTCCTATCTCAATGGGAAATGCCCTACCTTTGAGTGCGGTTTGAACTATTGATTTACCTAATTGGAAGTAACCAATTAGCTTTACTGCGAAACCTAGAAATCGATCACTGATCCAATTTGAGTACCTCTACGGGATAAACCTCAACAGAAAACTGAAGAGTAACGGCAGCAAGTGATTAAGTTCAGTAGTTCCTCATATAAAATTATTGACTTTAGAGATATAGTAATATGGAGAAGACAAAATTGTTTGAAGCACCGACAGAGTCGGAAGCGCCACTTGTATCGGTTAAGTTCACGAGCTGGAGATAAGCGGACTAGAAAACCGACATCCGCCAGGGGTAAACCCGCGCCTCGAGGCCTCCCACGATTGATTCTACCATAGAGGGCAACGATAGACAATAACTCCCCCCCCCCCCCCGAACACAGCTTACAACTTTCATCGTACTATGCTCTCCAAAGAGCAACTCTTCTCAAAATCTCAAAGGGTGCTGAGTTGGAATCCCATTCTAAGGATTCTTGCGGTTAGGAGAATCCAAAGAAAGGAGAAACCAGGAATGGAGAGCTTTACCCCTTTTCGCTTTCGACTCTTTGGTCTTAAGAATGCTTTGGTTTTAAGAATGAGTGATTGCCCTTCTCCGACCCTTACTGCCCAACCTAAGAGCGGACAGCTAATGCGTTCCACTTATTGAATAGGGTTCTATGGTCGGTCTGTGACCCCTGGATGGTCATCCTACCAGTCTCCATTGGGGAAAGAGAGGACATGGTGAAAACTTCAACACGCTTCAGTGTAATTGATGTCAAGTCATCCTACATTGCCATCCTAGGACGCAAATGGATTCACAAGATCCAAGCAATTCCATCAACATTGCACCAAGTCCTGCGGTTCCCTGGACCCCGAGGCATCATGGAGCTCAGAAGCAACCAACTAGAAGCTCACCGATGCAATCACGTCAGCACAACGACCTTACCCAAGCATCAGGTCGTTGAAGACAAAGACGTCCCAAAGAAGCAAGATCCTCAAGCATCCAGCCCTCCATCAACTGCAGCAGACAAGCTCAAAGGAAAACAAACTCAAATAGAACCAGGAGAAAAAGTCAATCTGGGCACAAATGATGACCCAAAGTTTGTTTATGTAGGGGCTGATTTAGACCCCAAGCTCAAGGAGCAATTTGTCAAATTCCTATATCTCAATAAAGATGCTTTTGCTTGGTTGTATATCGATATGCCAGGAATCGACCCTCAGGTCGCTTGCTACAAGTTAAATGTAGATCAAACTGTCAAGCCTGTCAAACAACGACTTAGAAAACTAGCACTCAAATTTCAAAAGGCCATCAATGAAGAGATAGAAAAGCTAAAAAATATTGGATTCATCAGAGAGGTCAAGTATCCGATCTGGCTAGCAAACATTGTAGCCATTCCAAAGAAGAATGGCCAGGTGCGACTTTGCATATACTTCACCAACGTCAACAAGCACTGCCCAAAGGACAGCTTCCCCCTACCAAGAATCGACATACTGGTAGATCAAACCTGCGGTCACAAGCTTTTATCATTTATGGACGCATACAACGGATATAATCAGATATCGCTTACAGAGGAAGATCAAGAAAAGATGTCCTTCATAACTGAGCAAGGAACATTTTGTTATAACGTCCTACCATTCGGCTTGAAGAACGCCAGTGCGACCTACCAAAGACTGGTCACCAAAATATTCAAAGACTTGCTAGGTGACACCATGGAAGTCTACATAGACGACATAGTGGTTAAAAGCGAGAAGACGGGTGATCACATTTCTCACTTACAAGAAGCCTTTGAAAGGTCACGCCAAAACAAGATGAAGCTCAACCCAGCTAAGTGCGTATTCGGAGTAGCCTTAGGGAAGTTCTTAGGTTACCTCGTTTCACAAAGACGCATTGAAGCAAACCTAGAGCAGATACGAGCTCTCCTTGACATACCAGAGCCAACTACGAAGCAACAAATCCACAAGTTATCTGGAATGGTTTCAACCCTCAACAAATTCATCTCACGGGCATCTGATAAGTGCAGACCATTCCTGCAAATACTCAAAAAAGGTGCAGCATTCACATGGACAGACGAATGCCAAAAAGCTTTCAACGACCTGAAAGCTTATTTATCAACTCCACCCGTCCTGTCCAAACTAGAAGAAGGAGAAACGCTAGGACTTTATCTTGCAACTACCGACTTTGCAATCAGCTCCGTCCTCTTTCGTGAAAATGATGGAATCGAAAAGCCTGTCTACTTCACAAGCAAGACATTGGCCGATGCAGAGAAACATTACTCGGCAATGGAGAAAACAATGTTGTCTCTGTTATACTCAGCTCGAAAATTCCGTCCTTATTTTCAGGCCTACAGCATTAAGGTAATAAGTGATGTACCCATCAAGCAAGTTTTGAGTTCCAACAACAAAACGGCTCAAATGGCCAAATGGGCTGAAGAGCTCGGAGAGCACCACATTGAGTTCGTTCCCAGAACGTCTCACAAAGGACAGGTCATTGCTGACTTCCTTACAAATAATTTCCCCGTCGAAGACATCAACTAGGAACCCGAGCCCATCACTTCACTCTATCAACCAGCAACCCCAGACACATGACATCTCTACATAGATGGAGCATGCAACAACAACGGCAGTGGACTGGGGGCTGTGTTAACTTCACCAGAAGGCACCTAGCTACAAAAATCAATCAAGATCGATTTCATAACGTCTAACAATGAAGCGGAGTACGAAGCATTGATCACAGGCCTCCGCATGGTACAACAACTACAAGTCCTAAAGCTTAAAGCTTACAGTGACTCACAGCTAATAGTCAAACAGATCACCAAGGAATATGTCACAAATGGAGCAAACCTTGCAAAGTATGCTTAGGTCGTCAGTAACCTCATCCGATCGTTCAAAACATTCTCATTAGAGCATATTCCCAGGGAAGATAACAGACATGCAGACAGTTTATCTTTCTTAGCCTCAAAGACACAAAAGGTTTGCCTCAGCACAATCTACATTGACATTTTAGAGAGGCCCGCCTACCAACAAGAAAGCGTCAACAGCCTCACAGATTTCTAGCCCTCATCCGAAGAAAAGATCAGTTAATCTTGGATAGGCCCATTTGTTAAGTTTATCTTACATGGCGAGCTCCCATCAGAGACAAAGAATGCTCGTGCCGCTGTAATTGTCACTCAGAGGCCAATTATCAGACAAATACAATCCAGGGGTCCTCCAAAAGGACCCTAAACCATCTTATGACCTCGACATGGTTTAGGTTAGACTCAACTATAATGACCGTTCAAAGGCTAATTATATCAATAAGAAGTTCCCCTAAGAAAGAACGACTCGGCACACACACCTAAGGGCATGATAAAGCCTAGGTGTCAACTACGCAAAAATATCAGGTCATACATGAATGCTCTATGACCTGTCACAACTAGACGACCTATCAAAGTCCAACAATTCATCAATTATGAACACAGGTCGTCATACAAAAAATCAAAAATAGCAAAAGCAATCATATGTATGCAAACATCAAGCACAATCTCAACAAGTAAGTAATTTAAATATTGCTACTTAAATACAAATTTGGATAGATACTAGAGGCCCCTAGATTATCCCGGGAACCCGACCTCAGTATCCCCATCATAAAAAATATAGTTTATCAGTAGCAAAAACACAAATGTTTAAATATTGTTCAAAGACCTGCAAACAAAAAAAAACTCAAACCAGAGAAGCTCAGCACTACACAACATGGGAAACTTGCTCAACATTCAAAGGATCCAACTCGCAGCCCTCTACAGTAGCAGAGCTGCTAGCCAGATCATCAACCACTTTCAACACATCTATGACAACATCATCAGGAGAGGCAACTAGAACAACACCTAGGTCGGAGGGCAGATCAGATCGTCTACTAGTATCTGCAGTGGTACTTTCACCAATTACCACTACAGCCCCACTTTCGACAGATCTCTTTAGGGCGTTGTACTTACCATATAATCACCAATCAGAACATACTCAACCCCACTCTCTACCAAATCCACCAGGTCTTTATACCCAGCCTGAGCTTTTTCAGCAACGACCTGTGCCTTTTTGAACTCACCAGCCTAGTGGTGAGTCTCTAGCTTTGAAGCATCAAGAGCAGGTAGCAACAAGGCCACATTCCCAGCCAGATCGTGCACCTGAGCCCTCAGCCCGACAACCTCAGCCCTCTTCACCTGTTACACAGCCACCAGTTTGTCATAGGCCTCCGTGGCGGCATCCAACTCCTTTTTGTACAGGTCGGAGATGGTTGCCATATCCCTCAACTTCCTGTACATGGCCAGAACCTAACAAACAACAAAATAAGTTAGATCAGTAATACTTACAAAGCATAAAGAAAACAAGCTCAGATCAATAGAGCACTCACAAAGCACAGTGACCGATCCATCTCTTTCAGGTGCACATCCAAACCTTTCCCAGAATCCAACTTATGCCTATCTCTATCAAGAACAATGCTCTTTAGCAACCCTTCAGCCACCAATGAGGACTTAAAACTATAGTCCCCATTCTTCACAAACTTCCTCAGCCCACTTGCAGGGTCCTCATACATGACAAACCTACTCAGAATGTCATCTCTACTCTTGTCACCTGGGGCCGCACTCTCCGACCCCTGACATTTTTGGGCAGCTGGCTCAAAATCCCCAACTTTCTTCTTACCACGGGCCTTAGCCACCCCAACATCAACAACCAAATCACTCAAGTTCATCTTCTTCAAAGGTACTCGACCTGAAGAAGTATGACCTTCACAAGCACCAGGTCGTTCTTCAGACTCAGTACGGGACCTCTTTGCCCCCTTCGTCTCAACCACTTCGGAGCGCCTTTTCAGATTAGGCCTCCGAAACGAAGTGGGAGCATCACCACTTCCACCAACATTTCCACCAGCACTACTACCAACACTTTCACAACCCACCTCAGAGCGTTTGGATGCAGAACATTCACCATCACCCACCTTAGAGCGTTTGGATGCAGAACGGCTTTCAGCAGCTCCTCCAGCCGTCCTTAGTGAAGCAGAACGGCTATCAGTAGCCCCTCCAACCATTCTCCCTCCATAAACAGGTGCCTTCCTTTGGCTCTCCCTCTCCATTGTAGGATCCGAGCTAGAATAAAAGATATCAACAATAGCCTTGCGAGCTCTCTTCTTTTGCTCCAATTTTTTACGGTTGATTTTCTCTCCTCCACGTCTCTTTAAATAATGCACAACCTCCCCCAACAAAGCTCATTTCTCCTCCCAGCTCAAACAAGCAAACATTTCTATAACACTGGTCTCAGTACGACCACGAATATTAACCTCTGCACAAACAAAACAAATAAGTCAGAACGTCCAAAGTATAATATACCATAACACACAGTACGACCTAGAACAAACGACCTACCATCCAACTATACAACACGAGTGTTCAACTCCCAACCAGAAGGACAATATCTACCCACAATCAACAACGGCCTACGCCCCCAATTCTCATTACTCACTCCCTTAGTAACAGGAGACTTCCCCTTCCCGACATGAAAACCGAAGTTTAGAGCAACCGACCTCTTCACAGTGAAATGCTCCAACACATCTGATAAGCAGATGTTATAGCCCCTCTCATTCAACAAATCTAACGCATGAAAAATCCTCCAACTGTTCCCTACGAAGTGACAAGGGGCTTTTCCCAAAAAATTCAACACCTCCACAGTAAGACGGGAAAAAGGCAACCTTATCACAGCCTTCAACTGCCCATAACAAACTACTACTCCTCCACCCTAAGAAACGTAGTTACTACTATACAAGTTCCTCTCCCCACTCAGGTCGTACATGGCCAGGTCGGCCTCCACCCAACCAAACTCACCCCTCAAAGAAGCATAACAATCCTTCGACCTAGGCCTCCTCACATCATCAGTCATCGTCTCCAATGATGAAGACTCATCCCCACTACAAACCCTATCTTCAACTTCTTCAGCACTTACTGTTCTCTCTCTCCACTCATTTATCTCAACTTCACCACTTAAACTATCACTAGTCATAGACATTGCAAAACCAAAAGAAGAAGAAAATATCAAATTTGTTTTAAATAAGAGTTCAAAAAAACGCACCTGATAGCAAAGGAAGGGAAAGTTTTTTTTTTTTCCTTTCTTTAGCTCTGATATTTTTTCTCTTTTGCGTGAAGAATGAACAGGTGAAACCTTTCACATATCCTTACATGCCCAAAACCTTGAGAGAATATAAAACGTTTCGTGTTCCCACATAACACAATCATCACTCGCCCACAAATCGTTGTGATTATAGGCCCACGAATCTAGCCCAACAGTTCCCGCAAAAATTTCAAAAGTCAATAAAACCTACCAGTTGTCCAACACATGTTTTGAGAAAACTTTATTTTACCCTTCCTTTTTACATCACAGCTGTCCAAAGAACGGATCAAATAAAGGGGGCTGTGTAAGTACCTTCCGTTCTACACTACAGTACACGTGTCCACACACCAGGTCGTACTCCATTAGCTCGTACCAATCCATCAGAATGTACCAAACGTCCCAAACCCAAGTCGTCCCATCATCAGTTACAGCCATATATGGAAGCAAATCATCTAGCGCAATCCTGGAGCTCAGTCAATGCAACAATCAAGGAGTCATTTACTTTGTAACATTAGAATAATGGCGAATCATCAAGCTAGCACACAAGGTGGATCTACACTTCGTAACAGCCTAGAGCAAATAAGGAAAGTCAGCTCAAACATCTATATGTAGAGAGAGATGAGCTACGTCGAACTTGATTCAAGTTTATCCCAAGAAACTTGATACGTAGGCAACTCTTATCCCAAGAAGAGTACAACCATTCCCTATCACACAAATCATCATATTGTTGTCCAGTAAACTAGCAAACATCTACCGTCAACATGTGTGATTCTTTCAACTTGGAGTTTAAATGTGGTATGAGATAGTGCTAAAGGCGCTCAATAAGATGTGATGTGGTTTTTCAACTAACTCTCTATGGTGGTCGGGCTTATGTTATGTAGCATATCTGGATTGCTCGGAATGACACTCGATTTCAAGGTACTAGGCCAGTTTTAATTATGTACGTCATATGTTATTAAATTGGATCAACTAGTATTTCAAGTGCTTGATGAACAAAGACCACAGATGGGAATTCCCTCGAGTATTAAATATTAATGTTTTTTACCACCTGAGAATTGGTTGTGTACTTCAAGATGCTAGTGGCATGTATATTTATGTGTTGTCGACTCTTATTCTACATGCCACAAACAATTTTGGCTGAACCTTGGGCACTATGTTTGAAAGTTGTCAACCAGTTACGCTTATGTTTTAAACAACATATGATTAGAGCTCAGAGCTGGCTAAACTTTAGGTGTTTTGGGTTTATACAGAGCTGGTTAAACATGTCTAGATTTATTTGCAACTAATGCTTCAGCGCTGGTGACTAAATCTAGACTAATTAACTAATGAAGGGTTGTAAGCAAAACCAAAAAAACAAAAACAAAAACAATACAATTACAAAATTGGATTGGACTATAAAAATGCATGGCGACGCAATGAAGAGTTGTAAGCAAAACCCAAAAAAGAAAATCACACAGAGAGAGAGAGAGTTTTAACTTCAATCCAGCAACTCAGATACGTATAAATGCAATGTCGATGTTGGATTATTGGATTTTAGTACAAAGTTAGGGGCCGTTTGGCAACCATTACTAGTAGAAAAAATTATGTTTTTAAAATCAATTCTATTGTAGATATTTTTGAGGTAAACTTTTACGGAATAAATTATACCAAACGATCAAATACAAATTAATTTTTGATGATATGGCTACACCGAAAGTGGAAACAGAAAATGTCAAAAACCAGAAAGAATTAAAATATGGGAACTCGTTTATATATAAAACTCTATAAATTTTGTTTCTCATTCTTTAAGCTATTTTTTTTTTTAAAATATTTTAATGAATTATCATATAATAGTTTCTAAATATTTTTACCAAACAATTTTTTTTTAAGTCTAAAAATAATTATAGGACTCATTATAGATTATATCTTACTATATTAGAAAAATATGGGTAGGAGAAATAGTGTTTTAGTGTTACATTTGTGTCCGTCATAGGGGCAAAATGGTAATTATCTGATTTTCAAAGACTAAAAAAAACCAAAACTGATGGCATAATGGTAAATATTTGAATGTTTAAGTCTTAAAGATAAAAACCGTGGGCCAGGTATAATAGTGTCCATACATTATTTTTTATTTTTTTTGTTATTTTTAGTTTTTTTTATCTCTTCTGTAGACTTCACTAGAATAAAATAATTAAAAAATATAAAAAGAGAGAAAAACTGTGTTGTTTGCTAGTGTCATAATTATGGACTCTACATATTCTAAATATTTTTTGCTCATGTACATAACACGTGCTGTTTGCTAGTGTCATAAAATAATCTTATCCTAATCGTTGCCAAACGGCCCTTATTTGTTTATTTGTGGGCATTCAGCGATCAATGGTTACAACAACATGGCCACGCTAGAACTGAGCCTGACCCATAGCCATAAGAAGTCTAGTCCATAGCTATTTGAGTTGGGCTTTGGGCGAGTCAGTTTCGTCAATTAACACTTACACGGAGGACTTTTCAGTAATCCCACCTAAAAAGAAACCCTAGTTTTCCAACACACTGATGATGATGTTTATAAAAGCTTAAAGAAAGAAAATTAGGGTTTTCCTTTTCAACCAAAAAACAAAACTCTGCAGCAGAAGTGAAAAATAAAAACTAGCCTCCATCTCCAACAATGGTCAGTTACCTTTTTCTCTCTTATAGACGGGTTTTCGGATTCTGTTTAGGTGTTATATTTGTTTTTCATTTGCGTTGTGAAAAACATGTAAAGATGCTGACTTGATTTGATTGGACATGAAATGGGGTACTAGGTTTTATTAAATTTGATTTGTTTATATGTTTGAAGTACTACTGAATGGAATAAGCTTGATTGTGTTTGTGTAACAAGTTTTTCAGTGAAAATGTCTGCACATGTGATTTTTGAAGAAATTTAACTTGCATGATAATAGCATTACATGTAAGGATAGTGAAATCAGATGAGTTTGGATTGTGTCTCTTTACCATCATAGTGATCAACCTAATATTTTTGCTATGTTGACTGTGTTGTATTGTACTTGTGAGTTCATTTTACGAGAGTAAGGATTAAAATTCTTTTCATTTGGAACATGATGGTAGAGAAATAGAGAAAAATGTTGAACACATTTGAAAGTTGAAATATTGAAATCAGTGGATCCCCCCATATATATGGTGCATGCGTCAGTGATTCTGAAAGGAACCCAACTCATGTCATACTAGTTTTCTATGTAGGAGTATTGAAATTTAATGTTCTTCCTGGTTGATAAAACATTTTTCTAGAAAGATGATATTATACCTGGCTCATTCTGTGTAAAATATATTACGACTGTTTTGTTTTTTGTTTTTTTCTATGTGGTGATATTTCTGTAGTTTGATGCATTTGTTTGGGGTGCAGACTAAGCGGACAAAGAAGGCTGGTATCGTTGGGAAATATGGTAAGTACCCACTATTGCTAAACAAAATCTCATCATTCCATGTTAATATCTTACCCTGTTCATCAGACTTTTTCACTGACGCAACTTACTGTTCATAATACGGTGCACCATCAATTTTACTAGTTATCTCTTAACTGCCTAGTTTATAGAAGCTGCACAACCGAAAATTACTCTAAATGAATGTTGTGTTAATTTGAACAATTTTCATGATTGAAAAATGTTTTAAATTATGGAATGCAACTGAGTTTAATGTTTAAATTGGCTTGAAATTGAATGTTTAGCTTACATCATGTAGTACAGAATCATGAATTGGGGGTTGCATGTGATTTAGAGTTCAAAGTTCTCGAGGGTTGTTTTTTGTTTTTGTACTCCTATCTTGCTCAAGGGTGTTGATGCCAAGCTAAATTTCTTTGCAGGTACCCGTTATGGCGCAAGTTTGCGAAAGCAGATTAAGAAGATGGAAGTTAGTCAGCATGCAAAGTACTTCTGTGAGTTTTGCGGCAAGGTAAGTTTGCCCTCTGTACCTCTCGACTCTTGATCATTCCCATGCCAATTTTTTGTAGTCTTGATGTCATGTATGTACTTCTTGGTCTAACGGATGTGCCACATTCCAGTACGCTGTGAAGAGAAAAGCTGTTGGAATCTGGGGTTGCAAGGACTGTGGCAAGGTTAAGGCTGGCGGAGCTTACACTTTGAAGTAAGTATCCTTCTTTATATTATTGTAATGTCATTTTTTTCGTAGCATAATCACCAACAGTAAGACTCTGTCTTCTTTCATAATTTTTACTCAATTTTGTTGCTTTATTGCTTGTGCAGCACGGCCAGTGCTGTAACTGTCAGGAGTACAATCCGGAGGTTGAGGGAGCAGACAGAGGGATAAATCTTATTGGACCATTTGGTTACACTATGATTTGAGATTCCTTGTTTTAATTAGTTTTGCTATTTTGTTTTTGGTTGCTATAAGACTAGCTTGATTTAGCCAATTACCAGACTTGCAGATCAAGTAAAAGCGTTATTTTGTTAAAGATCAACGTTGATATAACCCTATTGAACTGCTGTTGGTGGGTATTATTAATTGTAAGAGTTGTTTTTTGGATTATTTGACATGTGGTCAGTGTCATTTTACTGGTGGTAGAGATATATTGTTTCCTATTATTCTGAATATGGATTTGGATGTTTTAATAGTAGGATTGTGAAAGTATTTTTTTGGTTCATTCGCTGGCTGCATATGGTATGTTTGGTGCATTGTTTTAGGTTATCTTATTTGTGTCATAATTAGTTTATCAATAAATTTATTCAGGAGGCACATCTATAGTACAAAATATCGTGATATATTACTATATATTGTGATATATATTGAGATTTCAAGAAAAGATATATAAATATCATGATATATTTAAAGATATATATGGCTGCAATGTTGATGATATTTCAATGATATTTATGATAATTGTGATTATTTAGGAATATTTAGTGATATTTGGGGATATTTAGTGATATTTTGTGTAGGTAATAATTTTATTTAATATTTATCATTATATTTTAAATAAATATAAATTATATATTATGATTTATTAAGAAATATTTATGATATTTATCGATATTTTAGATATATTTATGATATTAGTATATGAAACAATGTCAAATATCTTTAAAGAGAAAGATATATCTACGATATATATTTATAAATTAGGAATTGATATTTTGCCATATCTTGATATTTTGTACTATGGGCACATTATTGTTGTATGATGTTCTCCAGACTTGGAAGTATTGGAAGGTTACACTGCTTTTTCATGAAGTGCTCATTTGATTTCATGAAGTGCCATATGGATTGACTCATTTGATTTAACCGTGTGAATGATTCACCTATTGGTTTTAGTTGTTCAGCGTGCAAAGAGCATATTTAGGTTTGGTTTGGTTTGGTATTTTTGAGTGTGTACATCTTCAGTTCTCACTTGTTATGGGGCTTAAATATCGTACTTTAGGTCTTGCCTCTAGTTAGTTTCGCTGAACTGGGTCAACTAACCAAATGTATCAACGTAAGCAAATGTTGCAAGGTTTACTCGTAGGTCTCAATGGCTGGGTTAGAAAGTCGAGTAATTCATTCCTCCTTGGGGCTCAATGGCTGGGTTTTAGAAGTTGAATCCTTCCTCCATATGCTTTTCCTTGATCTAGCTTTGTTCTGTGGTGACATTTTGCTTAGGAGGACGTGGATATTGTTAATTAACTACAGATCAAGGCTGTCGTTCAGACGTGGTTATTATCACACGTTGGGGATTGGCATTTTATTTTGCTATTCATACTGAGTTTTCTTGAATTTTGATTCACGTATGATACTGCAACAACGTGCATCACTTCATTATGAAAATTACATCATGTCATTTAGTAGACTTTTGCCTTCAATTAATTTACAAACAATGCTTAAAAATAGGGAATATACAAATACCTAAGTAATAATTAATCAATTAATTTACAAACAATGCTTAAAAATAGGGAAAATACAAATACCTAGTAATAATTAATCATATCATCTTTCGAAGATAAACGTCTATCCTCTGAAGGACTCGTCTTGCTTGACTTGGTTACTTCACTCTTCACCCAAATATAAACTTACATGTTACAAAATCAAATGCGTGAGTTTGGATACTTTTGAAAAAATGTGAAAAAAATTGCTTAATTTTCATACAAACTGTCTAATGCTGAACCATGTTAGTTTGGCATGAGGACAGCAATGCGATCAATGATGTAATTCTGTTCCAAAACTAATCAGAAAAGGTGATCAATACGAGAGATTAATACTAATGTGCTATGTTTAGCAGACGATGGCATGGCGCAGAGTTGACATAGGTAAAGTAGTTTAACTGAACCTCTATTTAACAAAGCTCTGTATATGCTATACGGTTTAATGTTTATATTCCCTTTCACAAATCATTTTTCTTGATCACTAACCTTACCAATGTGGCAATTAACATGATAACCATCCAAGTAATTAAGTCTAATCATTATTAATGAAGTGACGTGTTCATTTATATATTTTTTTGCAACTTAACAATATTGCTACAATGCTACGTTATTATAAACTGGTTGATGAGACGGTCAGGCGGCGTACTAGAGTTTTGTCCTGCTTCAGTGAGAGCCAGCCAGCATATGGGTTCTGATTACCCTACATTTGGGTTTTTAAGAATTTAACCCAGCAGCAAAAAGTGTTCTTTCTCATAGTCATACCACCCTACGCTATCCACTGCAAAGAAAGCGGCAACATCCATAAATGGCGGTAGGGGGAGGGGCAAATACATGGTTTTGGGTTAAAAGTAAAGCCTAGTCGGAAGAAATGTGTACGTCTTCCTGTCCCTATTCAGATGTATGCTGGGTAAGATGTAAATTGGTCGGAAACTATTATAATGTATCAAAAAACGAAGTTCAGGCAATTTCAATCATAAAACGAAAAAGAAATAGTAATAAGCATCCACTTTTTATTAACCATAGAAGGACTATTCCATGCCTTCCCTTACTAGTTACTACGAACTGAAATTGACATAAATAAGTTTAAAGATAACATGGATGACCACCATGACTACGAGTTATTTAGGAATTAATCTTCCTTAAAACTCATTTATTCTCACCACTCCCATGCGCGCAATCAGCCACTTGTAACATCACGCCTGCCCCAAACCTGCTTTCCATTGACAACAAACATCACAGCTTCATTGCCGTCAAGAATCGCAACAAGCGTCGATGCAGAGTGAAATACGATATACGCATAAAGAGGCTGGACAGTGGGAGCCGTCTCTCCCATCTGAACTGATTCAACTACATTTCCATAAGTCCTACAATACAAAATACAACAGTATTCAAAATGACTATCAATTTATAATGTACATGATATCATATATAGAAATATTGATGCCGATGTAGATGATGCACAAATGATATTATTACCTCTGGAAAAAATCAAGTATTTCTTCTCCAGTAGTTGGATATCCGCGCGTAAATGTGAGGAACAGTGTCCTATCCTCATCCAATAGCGCATGCTTAACCACAGCATGAGATTGTGCACCTTGGTTGGAAGATTCCCCCATTTCAAAATGTCCTTGCACCTCTGTACCGTTTAACCCAAGATTTGGAAGCATATAATCATTTCCATAGTTGATCAAGGGATGGTAACCAGCGCTGAGTCCAACATAGGCGGGAGGCGATACGACCTGGCTCGTCTGTCCATTTTCCACAATACTAAAATATCCATCAGTCGTGGTCTGAACCTTAGTAGAACTAGTCCAATCCGTATTACCAGTATTGAGCGCTCTTGCCGCTTCTTGCACAATGTCTTCAAATGCTCTGGTAAAGATCTCGTTCACAGTCCTAGAAATCACGTTCCGACCTCGAACCCTGTTGTTATACAAAACCTGTAAGGATATAAAGTGATCCCTCATCAGATTAGCAGTTAGCCGAATATTGTCGTGCATAGGATTAGGAGGACTATTCGATTCAATGTGATATAAGCAAGTAAGCCCTTCTTCAAATAAAGCAATAACAACAACATCCGGTAATGAGCCCATTCTTCCTATTATGCTGGGGTAGCCAACAGCTTCAAGCCACACCCACAATGCGATGACTTCCATAACCTGACGAGGATTGCGATGCAAGGTGATAACCAAACGATGGAACAACTCACGGTCAATGGCGTGAAAGGAGATCAACTCCGCGGTAGAAAGATGGAAACCCATGGTTATTAAAGTTACGCGCCGGAGATAGAAAATATGGACTAGCAGCAGTGAAAGATGGTGGTGGGAAAATGAGGATATGTATGGTGTCATTTAATATAAAATTTGGTGTTGTTTCGAAAGTGGCTTTTCGGAAGGAAGCAACGTTTGGAAGGGCTGAGTTAGGGGTGCCATGTCTGTTGGAAAAGGCGCGTTGGCTTTTGATGATGTAACTAAATATTTGAAAAGAGAGACGCAACGGTTTGAGTGAGAGGGAACCGTGCTATATTTGAATCCTACGAACCGGTTCGGGTTAAGGGGTATAAAAAAGAGAAATGAACGGTTTCATTTCAGTTATATGTAAAACCTTTGTTTCTTCTTCTTTCAAACGCAACTCGATCACCTTGATTCTCATCTTTTGTTTTTGTGCGTTAATTTTTCTAGATTTATATACGTTCACCATTTCACCTAGAGGGACCGGTTCTTTACAAAATCCCTATAGGTAGTGGATACTATCTATGCAAAATGGTGTATTATTGGTTTTCTTCAGAAGGAAGAAGAGTGTCTTTGCCAGTAATCTTTTAAGACAATGGAGATACATTTGTTCTTCTCTTTCTAACTTGGACTTTGAGAGCAAGAAGGGAAGAAAACGAGATTGATTGTTATCCATATCTCAGTATCTCAGTATCTGGTAGTCATCTCTATCGAACTCTGCTTGAAAGTTAGACGTGATCCATATGACCATATGATTCCACCTTGTCCTCATTCCTTTCACCATGTTTGGTCCTAGTGGTAAGTACTCGAAAGTTGATCGAGGATTAAAGTTCTTACCACAAATGAATCTGTCTTCTGCAAATCTTCAAGAAATTATGTTCACAAGGTTATAAACTCAGGATATATATCTTTGTCGACAGTCTTTCCCCTCTGTTCAAGATAAGTTTTTTCTTGCACCCCCATCAGATTTACAGGGAAATAATGATGGGGCTGTGCAAATGTGCAATGTGGAAATAATATGTTTAATATACTGAGGTAAGATTTCCGTACTCTCCATTACACAACGAAGCCCTAAGAACAACAAACTGCTCTGAGTATTGTTTCAGCTTCTCACAATGAATCGTGTACTAATAGCATCTCTGCCGACCTCATGTCACAGTATGAAGCATTGGAAGGTTTTATATTCACCTACCTGGAACCCAAGTGACTTGCAAACTCTAGAGATAGATACCCAGGTAGTACCGTAAAATTAACAAATCTTTTTAAGCTACCTACCAGATCGATCTACATCTACTTAAATTATTTGTACAAGTTTATTGGAGGTAAGGAACATTGGGCTGCGCCAATATGGAAAAATGTTCGCGTTCAAGCCTGTCAAGGAAGTATTCTAATCTAGATATATTGATGCACCTGAAACAAAAATGTACAGGGGAGATTCTTCTCTCTTAACCGTCAACAAAACTTAAAAAGGATCATGAAAACCTTGTGACGTATGTACTTGTAATGCACTTGCCTAACAAGTAACAACATAATCTTCAAGATTTTCATGCGTTGTAACCACGGCTATGGATTGCTTTTGTCATTAAAGACGAAACATTAACATTAACATTTGAAGCCAATCAGAAATTCTTTTCTTTTTTCTCCTTTTTTTCAAATTTAAAAACCAAAATGAAAAAGAGTGTCTCAGTAATTATATTACTATTATTGATTATAAATAAAACTAACAAAAGCACCTAAATTCAATAGAACCCCAACCCAAATTAAATGACCAATTAAACAAAATTTCAAGTAGATAATCTAATCCATATTATCATACAATGATACAAGATCATTGATCCAATTACAGCCAAGGCAAGAGGTCTTCTCATGTCAGCAGGATTAAGTATTCCATTTCAGTGATCCCTACTGTACTGCTGTTAGACGATTCGTTTGGAACTTTGAACCAATTTCTCTGTGCCTGCAGAGGAATTAGCTTTCTCTTTGTTTTTCACAATTTTTTTCCGCCGTACATATATGGATATTTCTGCCAAATATGGATCCCCTGCCCAATTTAACCACGTCTAGGACACACAAAATTTATTTTTATTAGAAACTACGCAACTACTGCTTAACTGGAAGTTGAGGCTTTTAAGTTGTAGTATTGTACACAAGTTGAAACCTAGACAAACCAAAGTATCAGTTAAGTGTTACAACTCGGAACCTAGAAAAACAATACACAGAGATTGCCATTCGATGTATCAGCTAATTAACTTACTTCAAATCTAACGTAATTAAACATTCTCTTTTAAATAGCATTAGAATCCTGACTCACCTTCCCTTGCATTCTGCAGAATAGAAAGAAACTTACAAGCTTTCTACTTAATGTCTTTTACCCTTGTTTCTCCTAGATGAGACCAGTGACCATCCTTCATCAGCTCCTTCACTTGTTCCCTGCGACTTCTTTTCATCCACAGACATAGTTTTTACTTCCGACCCCAGCCGTGGCTTTGGCTCATCAACTTCCATAAATGTTTCCTCATCAGTTGAACTTTCATCATATCGTCATCCGAGCTTTCAACATAATCTTCATACACCACCCCCACATGAGCAGCAAAAGGGATAAAATAACTCCCCAGTAGGATAATTATTGAGAACCTAAGAATATGCCGATTCAAAATATTTACATATATTGCCCCCACCAAAAAAAGTTTCCAAACTTTGAACAACTACTTCAGCAAGGCGTATTCACTATCCCATTCTCATTTGCGGAACTACTATTATCCAAAATGCAAGATGAATGATTTTTTGAAGTAAATTGATAGATGAATATATAGTAAGTAGTGTGTATCTGATAAATGAACATGATTTCATGACCATTTTGCTTCATCAACAACAAATATTCTTACAGTGAAATGCCTAAAAGCGAGAAAAATACGAACGTAATGGTAAATGTTCTTCTTAAACAGCAACAGAATGAAAATGTTAGTTAACCATTACTCAACTTTTCAAAGACTCTGAACCTAAAACCCAAAATACATCACCTCATTTTTGCTTCCAGAACGTTTTTTCTGTGAAGGTACAAAAAAAAACCAAGGTGGCCATATGGTGTCTAGTCATAGATATACAGGGTGCGTGTAGGGTGCGTGTAGGGTGGTCGCACCTCCTGAGATTAGAAAAACTCCACTACCACATAACTAATTGTCTATAAAAATCTTCAAGGACTCGCACCCCTAATTTTTTTTTAGCAAACTTCCACTACTTGACCGCCAAATTTTTCACAAAGTAAGAATATTATAAAAAAAAAAAAAAAATAGTATAAAAAAAAACTAATAAAAAACATTCCAATAAACCAACTCTTTTTTATTTTTCATTTTGCCCTTACAAAATTATTATTTATCATTTATTTTAAGTTCAAAATCATTAAAAAAAGGACAGATATGTGTTTAAATATTTGATGGGTTGATGAGACTAAAACAAATAGCCAAAGGCCCAAAACCCAATCGGTCAGTTTGTATAATTTTAATCACCCGTAACAAACTCGTATGCTCTCCTTCATTTCTTTCACTCTCAATTCTTAAACAAACGGTCAGACCTCAACCAAAAAAATAAATAAAAAACAAAAAATAAAAAACACAAATTCAGAAAGGACTTGCGGCGCAACGCAGCTTGTTGCACGCTTGTCCTAATTATTTGTAAAACTCATTATCATTATTAATAAAATTTTCACTTAAAAAAAAAAAAACAAAACAAGGTAATTTTTTATTTTTAATGTTAATATTTTATTTTCAATGTTAATCTTTTATAAGTCTATAACATTATATATAATGTTATAATGTTATATAGACTTATAATGTTATAGGAAGTTAACAATTTGTTAAATTGTTGTAGACTTGTGGACTAGATTATATAGATATATATAGACATAGTAGTATTAATTAATGGCTTAAGTGCTTAAGTAGTTAACTTCATCAGTCCATATTAAATTCTTAGTAGTCAACGCACTCTAGTTTTGTGAATTAAAATAAATGCATAATTTTGTTAATCTTTATTATTTAGACCTTCTGACAAAAAAAATAAAAGGAAATTGTATACGGGGTTTTTTTTAGGGTCGGGTGGGGTGTGCACATAATCTCGCACCCCCTGGCTTATAATCCTGGCTCAGTCCTTGGCTTATAATCCTGGCTCCGTCCCTGTTAGCACAGTACCAATATCAGGTTTCTAATTAAACCTCAGTACATTCATTATTGTTCTTGTTTTTATTTATTTATTTACTCTTGATACATTTATGTTCTTTAATCACAGGAAGGAGTTGGGATGGTTCTTGATCATGATAGTGGGAATGGTGGAATAGTCTTCCAGCATTTAATGGATGATTTGTACATTGCTGGTGAAGAAGACTCAAGTGTGAAAGTGTATAGACTTGAGAAAAATAACGAACTTAATGCTCTAGGTCATTATTCCCTTGAAGATGTAGTCACCCAAGTTAGACCCGGGTTTTTTACATTACAAAACAAATAGTCTATACTTCAATTCTTTTCACTACTCTTAAAGGGGCAATTGGATCTATAAGTTGTATTCCTTGGGAGAAGCACCTATTGCCCAGGAAATTGTATTCTGGAGTAGAAGAAGACCATGCTTGGGGTTAGACTTTCTTCTGTCTTTTCTTCAGCTGCCCAAAGAGATACATGATGGTATTAGGTGTAACGAATTCAGATATATGCTTGAAGTTAAAGAACATGAGGAAGTTGAATCGGTACGAAGAGTATGAAATCTAAAAACGTAAGTATAACTCTCTTGCGCTTGTGATTATTTGCACGACAATTTTTTGAAGCCTGATGTTCCACTAGGCCTAACAGATGTTCCACTCTCTAGTATGTTTGTTCCTTAGATGTCATCGGCTCCATGTTTCATAGGTTTTACTAATTACCGTTGATTTTATTGCTTACACAGCACTGCCAGTGCGGTAACTGTTAGGAGTACAATCCAAGCTGAGGGAGCAGACAGAGGGATAAATCTTATTGGAGCATTTGGTTTGTATGCTTTGAAATATTTTTTTTTCATAACTTTCACAACGTTCATCTCAATATATGAAGTTTTGTTTTTTTTTCAAGTGTCACTTAGAGCTATTGAGATTTTAGATGGTCAGTTACAATATAGTACTGTCCATTTTGCCTGATGCAGTTTGCTGAACTATCTTCGTGTATTAACTATTAAGCTACCTTAATGTAAATCTTGCGGTTGATGAACTGGTTGCTCTCCTTGTTAGGAGTGAATTCCTGAGTTAGAAAGTGATATCCGCCTTCTGTAATAATTTACCATGATCTGGCTTGTTCTGTGGCTCGTTAGTATCATTTAGCTTTCGTGAAGGTAGCAATTGTTTAATAACTATTTCTGGCACCTAGTAGTTTTAGTACCCGTGTCTTTGGCCCTTAAGTCCTTAGCAATGTCTGTTGAATGTTCGACGTTCTTCTTAACGCACGCCCTCAGCTCTCTACTTTGATTGGTTTATGGGAATTGATTTTTTTGGAGATTATTGCAGTAGAAAAACATGATAGGGTTATATACTAAAGGCATTACTTTTGTGTTAACTCTAATTCTTTATATTTTGAATGAGAATCATATGGGCAAATGTTATGCATATTATATATGTTATTAGTTATATGCATGTGTCTAATACTTTATGTTGTAGATGATATGGTGTATGGTGACACACAGAAGATCATATCATCAGTACCTTATAAAGTATAAGTAAACGTTCACAACCTAAATGGATTTGGACAAACCATTGGTACAGTTGTAGTATAATTTGGTATTAGTCTATGACTACAGGATTACACTAGTACACTTTGTGTGTATTGAACATGACCAAGTGAAGTTGTTTCTCTTTATACTGACTATATAAGAGAACAAACACCTCTGTTATTATGGATGCTTGTTCTTTTAATCCGGATATAATAACGGGCACTTACGTGCATTGTACATTGCTTTAAATCATTAATGAGTGAGATTCATTTGTGAATCAACAAACTCGATGGACTGGGTAATGACATTGTATGTAAGGTGTGCTGTTGATTATAGAAGGAATCCGTGACCCGCAAGAAGTTGGGTTGATGATGTCCCCTTGAGGAGCTCATAAGGATTGTCATGTAAACCCTGCAGGTGGATTTAATCTGACATGACAATAAGGTTGAGTGGTACTACTTAAGGACATAAGAAGTTGATTAATGTAGTTGTCAGTAACTTGACTTAATCAATGGGCATTCGATATCTTAAACATGGGGAGATCAACAAGCATATAATATGGAGCCCATAAACATAACACGTAATTTGGGATTAGGGCGGTAGTACAACAATGGCCTTTAGTGGAATAAGCCATTTGTTGACGGACTTAGGCCATGTGTCTGGGCGAACATGGGAAGCCCAAGCCCATCAGGAGGCCCAACCCTAATTTTTCCTCATGGTCCCTGTTGTAGCCTATAAATAGAAACCTCTTTCTCTGGGTGTTTTCTTTCAAGGTTTTGCTCAAGAAAAGTAGATCTAAAATCGGTTCCAAATTCTGTGAGTGAGAGAGGCCAAGAGAGAAAGAAGAGGGTGGTAGATCGTTGCCCACACAACGTCCATTCCATTGATAGGA
The DNA here is from genome assembly GCF_015680905.1 of Coptis chinensis. Taxonomy (NCBI): domain Eukaryota; kingdom Viridiplantae; phylum Streptophyta; class Magnoliopsida; order Ranunculales; family Ranunculaceae; genus Coptis; species Coptis chinensis. The sequence continues at coordinate 48,628,955 of NC_141456.1, forward strand.
ATACAACAGAAGATCAAAAGGTTGATTCGGATTCGTAGATCTTGAATTCTCAGAGTTATCTTAGCCGATCTAAAGGTATGATTTCTATCCAAAACCGTGAGAACCCCTTATTCTGCTGGCGTGGGTTTTCGCGGTTCGTAGATCATTCGTTGCAACCATAACAATTCCTACAATTGGTATCAGAGCATGTAGATTTGTTGGTAGATGTATACCTATTCTAACATGGTTTTGCAGGCATCTAGATCAACTGTTATGGTCAGAATGATTTCTAGAAAGAAATGGATCGATTTTGATTTTATGAAAAGTGATCGTTTTTACGGTTTTTGTTTATTGGTGGATGTAATTTAAATCACGGTATGTATCGTGTTGTTGTTTTTTATCCATAATGTAATCATATGTAAAGATCAAAAGATCAAGAATTGAATTAGTCGAAATCCGAATTTGAGTTTTTTGTGGTGGCTGGCCGAAAGCACGGTCGCGGTTGATCTTACCGAAGTCGTTGAAAGCATGAGCGCAGGTGGAGCGCAGGTCGCTACCGGATCGCTGGAAGTCGAAGCCGCCAGCGCCTTTATACTGAGCATAAGAGGAGCGCGTGTCGCGCCTTTAATAACAGAAAGAGAATTTTTTTTCTCTACAAGGTGAAAACTGTTTGCTGTTCGGGGGTCTATGCGGTGATTTCGTGAGGTTTCCAGTGAAGGAAACAGACCACGATTTCTAAAAAAATAAAAAAATCGGGGAATTTTGCGAAGGCAAAAGAGTTCAGCGAACAGGATGGAGCAATGAATATGGGCCATAACAGTTGGGAATTTATTTTCCATTTTATTGTTCATATTTGCTTATTCTATATGCATGTTTTTATTTGTGGATGTTTGCTAAAAACTAAGCCCACATGAATAATAGATAATATGAACATAGGCCTGACCAGTAAACAGAAAGATCCTCAGATCTAAATAACTATGTGGGAGCGGGAATTTAGTTTCATATAAATCCCACGGTCTCCATTACTGGTTTGTTGGTGATGTAATTATACTTGCGCGTCGATTTTAGTGCCTTCCTCCATATCGGATGAGACTAATTACGGATCACCAGAACAAACTTCTAGAGGACAACTCTATGAAATTATTAAATGAATGGATTCACTTCTCCATCTGAAGGGATTCATTACAAATAATGGACTTAGTGTTGAGTAATGGTATCCTCCCCATCAGAGTCACTGCTATTATTTGTAGGACCAAAGAAAGGTCAGCATTTTTGTTTTACTTGTCTAGATGGAATGTGTCCACTCTAACTAGTGGTGTGTTGTTAAGTTGACGAGAAGTAGAACTAATAGGAAAAACCTCTCTACACGAATGTAGATATGGTAAACGTCCACACTATCGTGGCTTACTATTTCTCGGTGTGTAGGGTACGTGCTGACGGGTTAATTAATTAATTTTTTAAGTTAACTCCAAAAGTATTTCCACGAATGTAGAATGGTAAACGTCCACATTATCGTGGCTTACTACTTCTTGGTGTGTAGGGTGCTGACGGGTTGATTAATTAATTAATTTTTGTTATTAACTCAAGAAGTTTTTGCCCTACATAATAGTTATTTTTATGTGATTCTCAGGTTTTCAAAATGGTTACTTTCAACCCACTAGCAACTATTCTTAAGGAAAACAAACTTCTTGGGCCTAATTACATAGACTGGAAACGCAACTTGGATATTGTGTTGACTGCTGAAGAGTACAAATTTGTACTCAATGAGGAATGCCCACGTAAGCCTGACGATATTGCTGGAGAAGAGGAGAAAGTAGCATATAAGAAGTGGAACAAGGCAGATGAGATGTCGCGGTGTTACACTCTGGCATCTATGTCAGGTGTGCTGCAACATCAGCATCAGGCCATGACCATGGCTTATGATATGATGCTCAATCTCAAGGAACTCTTCGGACACCAGAATAGGGCTGCTAGGCAAACTGCCATGAAAAACTTGATGGCCACAACTATGACTGAAGGGACTCCTGTAAGGGATCATATACTCAGGATGATGGCTTATCTGAATGAGTTGGAGATCCTTGGAGCTGATATCGATGCGGAAACGCAGGTCGATATCATTCTTATGATGCTGCCTGAAAGATTTGAATCGTTCCGCCTTAACTACAACATGAACAAAAGGTTGTATTCTTTGGTGGAACTTATGACAGAACTTTAGTCAGCTGAGAGTCTCTTTAAGCAGAGTTATGTTCAGGTTTATGCTACTGAGAAGGTTTCTACTTCTACGCCTAATGGCGGTAAGAAGAAGAATAATGTTCAGAAGCATAGGAACATGGCAAAGAATGGCATGGGACCTCAAGGAGCTGTGAAAAAGCCTAAGGGCAAGTGCTACAAGTGCAAGCGGTCAGGACACTGGAAGCCAGATTGTCCTCTTCTCAACCAAGAGAATAATGGAGGTATGTCTCATGCACTAGTCATTTAACATATTTAACGGTGTTATCTACTAGTACATGGTGTGCAGATACGGAAGCCACTAACCATGTCTGCATTTCATTGCAGAGGTTCCAAGAAACCAGAAAACTTAGTGTTGGAGAGATTGCCTTATCTTGGGGGGATGCTACGGGAGTAGTAGCTGTTGTAGTGGGAGATGTTTGTTTATCTTTTGGTAGAAATAAGACTATGATGTTAAAGAATTGTCTTTATGTGCCTAATTTTAGAAAGAACTTGATTTCAGTTTCTATGTTAATTAAGGATGGGTATCCTGTTTCTTTTAAATGACAAGATCGTCATTAAGAAAAATAAACATTTTATTTGTTCTGGTGCATTAGAAGGTAATTTATACATCATTAATCTTATTCCACCCATAGTGCATTAAATTTTACCCTGAGTAGTATTATTCTAGAAGTATTGAGAAGAGAGACATTAAACTACTTCAGTACCAATTGTACAAGAATAGGAACCACAACGTGTCACCAAGGAAGTACAAGAACAAGAGGTGTTTCATCGTAGTGGGAAGGTTGTTAGACAACCTGATAGGTGGATTGGTTTGGGAATGTCTTTAGACATAACCACTGATAACCAAGATCCTGATCCCTGGACCTACAATGAAGCACTCTAAGATAGAGATGTAATATCTTGGCAAAAGGCAATGAATTCTGAGATGGAATCTATGGATTCTAATCAGATCTGGGAGCTTGTCGAGCCACCCAATGGTGTAAAACCCATTGGATGCAAGTGGGTCTATAAAATGGATGTCAAGATAGCTTTCCTTAATGGAAGTCTTGAGGAAACCAAATATATAGAGCAACCAGAAGGATTCATTGAAAAAGGTCAAGAGCATCTTGTTTTGTACAAGAAATTTGATGGAAACGTAGTGGTATTTCTTGTTCTTAATGTAGATAACATCTTACTCATTGGAAATAATGTGAAAGTGTTGTCAGACATAAGGGTATGGTTATCAAAGCAATTTGATATGAAGGACTTAGGAGAAGTGGGTCACATCCTTGGGATAAAAATTATAAGAGATCGCAAGAAAAGGATGTTGTGCTTATCTCAGGCTACCTATATTGATACTATGTTGACTCGTTTTAACATGCAAAACTCCAAAAAAGGTTTCTTGCATTTCAGGCATGGAGTTCCTCTATCAAAGGATATGTGTCCCAAGATACCAAAAGTGATAGAGGACATGAAAGCGATTCCTTATGCTTTGGCTGTAGGAAGCTTAATGTACGCCATGCTATGCATGAGGCCAGACATCTACTTTGCCGTAGGCATGGTTAGCAGATAACAGAAGAACCCAGGACAAGGGCACTGGACTGGGGTAAAACATATTCTAAAGTACCTGAAAAGAACTAAGGATTATATGTTAGTATACCATGCAGATAGTTTGTTTCCTTTAGGGTATACAGGTTCTGATTTTCAGTTAGATAGGGACAAGAGTAAGTCTACCTCAAGTTGTGTGTTTACCTTGTGAGGTAGAGCCATAGTATGGAGGAGTGTCAAGCAGAAATGCGTGTTTGACTCCACCATGAAAGCTGAATATGTGGCAGCCACTGAGGCAACCAAAGAATCAGTTTGGCTCCGGAACTTCTTGTAAGCAAGTAAACACATTGAGCGCAAGTACCACCTAATAAGAGGAGATGTTACTGTTACCAAGATAGCATCAGAATATAACCTAGCTGACCCCTTGACAGGCATGTTGAGGGGATGGGAATCAGATGATTGGCAGCATAACTTTAAGTATAAATGGGAGATTTGTTAGTAGTATACTAAAAAACAATGCTTTGAGTATAAGTGAGAGATTGATAGGGTTATATACTAAAAGCATTACTTTTGTATTAACTCTAATTCTTTATATTTTGAATGAGAATCATATGGGCAAATGTTATGCATATTATATATGTTATTAGTTATATGCATGCGTCTAATACTTTATGTTGTAGATGATATGGTGTGTGGTGACACACAAAAGATCATATCATCAGTACCTTATAAAGTATAAGTAAACGTTCACAACCTAGATGGATTTGGACAATCCATTGGTACGGTTGTAGTATAATCTGGTGTTAGTCTATCTTGACTACAGGATTACACTAGTACACTTTGTGTGTATTGAACAGGACCAAGTGAGGTTGTTTCTCTTTATACTGACTATATAAGAGAACAAACACCTATGTTATTATAGATGCTTGTCCTCTTAATCTGGATATAATAATGGGCACTTACGTACATTGTACATTGCTTTAAATCATCAATGAGTGGGATTCATTTGTGAATCAACAAACTCGATGGATTGGGTAATGACATTGTATGTAAGGTGTGTTATTGATTATAGAAGGAATCTGTGACCTGCAGGAAGTCTGGCTGATGATGTCCCCTTAAGAAGCTCATAAGGATTGTCATGTAAACCCTGCAGGTGGATTTAATTCGACATGACAATGAGGTTGAGTGGTACTACTCAAGGACATAAAAAGTTAATTAATGTAGTTGTCAGTAACTTGACTTAATCAACGGGCATTCGATATCTTAAACACGGGGAGATCAACAAACATATAATATGGAGCCCATAAATGTAACACGTAATTTGGGATTAGGGCGGTAGTGCAACAATGACCTTTAGTGAAATAAGCCATTTGTTGACAAACTTGAGCCGTGTGTTTTAGGCGAACATGGGAAGCCCAAGCCCGTCAGGAGGCCCAACCCTAATTTCTCCTCATGGTCCCTGTTGTAGCCTATAAATAGAAACCTCTTTCTCTAGCCATTTTCTTTCAAGGTTTTGCTCAAGAAAAGTGGATCTAAAGTCGGTTCCAAATTCTGTGAGTGAGAGAGGCCAACAGAGGAAGAAGAGGGTGGTAGATCGTTACCCACATAACGTCTATTCCATTGATAGGAATACAATAGAAAATCAAGAGGTTGATTCAAATTCATAGATCTTGGATTCTCAGAGCTATCTTAGCCGCTCTAAAGGTATGATTTCTATCCAAAACCGTGAGAACCCCTTATTCCGCTGCGCGTGGGTTTTCGCGGTTCGTAGATCATTCGTTGCAACCATAACGGTTCCTACAGTTTACAAGTCACTCTCACCTCTTGCTTATTGCTCCAGGTGAGGTAGTTTCCTTTGTATTTGATATCTACAATCCCCGCTGAAGTTACACAGTTCAAAAAGTCGACGAAATGGTACGGTCTTACCTCCACCCCTCCTACTTTCTCTTGGGAGTTCAAAAAGGAATTGAAATCCCCCAGTAGTACCCATGGCTTGTTCATTGTACAAGACAGGTCATTGATGCTTCGCCAGAGTTGCCTTCTAATTCCCATATCCGTACTTGCATATATAATAGACACTATGAATTCTTCTCCGGCAATTGTAGCTACTTCCATGGTGACTTGTTGTGCGTCTTTCCTCAGAATAGTGGTAGTACATACTCTTGGATTCCAACACACCCATATACTCCCCATCTCAGTCCCATAATAGTTCCCCTCCATTTGCCATTGTGAGAAAGTATTATTAAAAACTTTATCTCTGTTCTTCTGCTTCACTCTTGTTTGCACGAGCCCCATCAAACTTATGTCATACTTCTTGATCATATTCCTTACCTCTACTTGTTCAAAACCCTTATTAAAGCCTCTCATGTTCCAACAGGCGAGGTTAATCATTAAACGAGATTGGGTTTGTGTGCAAAGACTATCTTTGTCTTTTCTTGATTCTTGTTATTTGGCGCTGATGGTTTTTTGTTTTGCACTCTCTCCTTAGTCCCATCTTTCTCTGATCCTATTTCACTTCTTACTGCCATAGCCTTGATTCTGTTGTCTCCTTGTTTTAATGATAGCAGCTTCTTCTTTGAGCTCTCACCAAAATTCCTTACATCTCCTGGATCCACCCCTTTGGTTTTCTGAGTTTCCTTCTCCCCATCTGCTTGGACTTTTTCGCTGGCAATACTACCCTCAGTGATGCTTCCCTTATGTTCAATACCTTTCTACCCCCCTGAGTCCCTCTCATGGTCTTCCTCTTTATTCTCTTCTCGACCATCACTCTGTTCCTCTCTTGTTTCAATTGTTCTTGAGCAGCCTTCTCCTTGTATCATTCGGATTTTGCATCTATGTTTTTTGCTCGGTGTCATCCAATCATTCTCGACATCATGAACTTCCTGAACTTCATTGTCCGCTGCCATCTTGCCTTTAAGTTTTTGTACTTCTTTTGTCTCATCTTTTGACTCCACCTCACCCTCTTTGGCTTGAGGTTTCTATAGCCAAACTTGCTCAGCTTTGTTTTTTCTCCCCCTTGATCTTCTTAGGATAGTTTTGGTCCGTGTGTCCAAACACCCCACAACTTGTACACCTCATTGGCTTCCAGTTGTATTTGAAAGTTACTTTATACACTCTTTTTTTACCCAAGATCACCAGTATTTTAGCTGGGTACTTGCAGCTTGTGTTAATTTCCATGTATAATCTTGCATAGGAAGTTCGTGTCATGTTTTGCGTTAACCGATCAGTGAACAGTGGTACTCCAATAGCACTCCCGACTTGGCTGAAGCCTTGCTTGTTCCACATTTCCATCGGCAAGCCTTTAATCACAACCTATATAGGAATTGTTTTTACTTCTCGTGTTTCTGCCTCCACAAAAAACTTCCACAGCCTAACAACAAACAGTTGGCTGGCTATGTGAAATGAACCCGTATCTAGTGCTGCCACCCTCTCTTCATCATTCATAAACTTGAAAGTAAACATGGTTTCTCCATAGGGTTTCATAACAAAATTCTTTGTTCACCAAGTACGACTCACTATGTCCTTAACAAAGTTATAGTTGAGTTTTTTCCCAACAAAAGATCCAACAATGATTTTTTTGAATTTTTTGTTTAGATTTGCAAACTAGGAGCTTTCGACATGTACTACTGCCTTACCATTGACAATCGATGGTAGTTCATCAGTACCCACTGACTTCCCTCCAATCATATCAGCCCACGTGCTCTTCGTTTCCGATGTGTTCTTAGACTTTGCAACTGACGCGGTTTCACTTTTGGCCATATCGATCATTCTTATTCCAGATCCTATTAATGCGGTACTCCCTGACCCAAGAGTCTCTTCCACTTCCGATACCTTAGGTTCTTTGAAGTATGTTTCAACATCTTGGTGTAACTTCGTGAGTGTTTCTTTGGTTCCTTGTGCTGCTATATCGACTATCTTCTTCTCTGTTCCTTCCTCTTTGTGTTGCAAACCCAACACCTCTTTTTTTATCTGTAGGCTTTCGCGATTCTCGACTTGTTTGGTTTCCTCATCACTCAACTCGCTTAAATATGAAATCTCCATCTTCCCCGACTCTATCAATTCTTGCTACCCCTCGTGCTTCTCCTTCCTTGTTAACTGAAGAATTCGCATCTATGTGCTCTCCAAGATCTTGGACTTCCTTAACTACATCCAACAATTTCTAGGCCTCTCTAAGAAATGATTCTTTCGTTTGAGTTGGAGTAAGACTCTCCAGTGACTCTTCATGCACACTACGTGTTTTCAAGTTCACGCCAAACTCCTCCAAAAGTTTCCTTCTATATCTCTCAACAGATCCCTCACCATATTTTGCTCTCATCTCCTTCTCAAAGCTGTCCACCTCGAAATCAGAGTCATCTGATAAGTTTTCCTCAGCACTCCCAGTTGGTGTGCTAGGTTTCACGGCTGCTTCAACCCTAATCTCTTTTGATTTTTGCATGTTTTTTCTAATTTTGTGTAAAATTACTCTACTACCCCTAAGGTTTAAAAATCACCCCTTAGAGGCCACCATTAACAACTAACTAAGCTATCTACAATATTCTATTTGAAAAAAAAATGAAATTAACATAATAGGAATTTACATATAAACCCTTGAACATCTCCCACCCTTTAGTCACCTTTCTTACATCAAAAGTTTTTTTTTTCTCTCTTATTCCTACCCAAACTGGACTTCTCTTCTTCTCTCTCAATAACATTCACTCCTGAGTACACAGTCTCCAATGAAAACTTCATTTCTTCCCGCCCAATTTCCTTCCCCCCTTTTTTTTCCCTCCATTTCTACTCTGATAAGATACTTTATCTTTCATTCTAGAGTTCTTCATCTAAGAAAATCATTTGGAGAAGCACTGCAGGTAACCATGTGCTTGATAATAGGATAAAATTAATTGCTTACATTTAAGTTGATTACGCTTATAAATGTTTCTGTTACATTCGAGTTAAATGTCATTTTAATAGCAACATCCTAAATGTCCCAAGTCACTTTGATCATTGTATTCTTTCCACATGTTGTAAAAGTAAAGCAAAATAGGGATGAAAACCATATGAACTGTGTATTTTCAGGTTATCCAAATTTGAATTTTATAGCACTACATATTGTTGTACATTTGAGATAAGATGTCTTACTATGATCATATTCATTTTAGTTAAACTGTAGTACTTTCTCTGAAGTGAACTTATATAGTGGAGTACATATGAGATAAGATGTCTTAATATGATCATGTTTAGTTCAGGTAAACTGTAGTAAACTCCCAAAAGTGAACTGATATAGTGTTGTACTTGGGAGATAAGATGTCTTAATATGATCATGTTCAGTTTAGGTAATCAGTAGTATGCTGTCTAAAGTGGACATATATAGTGTCGTACTTGGGAGAATTTATGTCTTGAGATGGTCAAGTTCAGTTCAGGTAAACAGTAGTACGCTGTCTAAAGTGGACTAATATAGTTTTGTACTTGAGAGATAAGATGTCTTGATATGATCAAGTTCAATTCAGGTAAACAATAGTACGGTGTCTAAAGTGTTCTAATATAGTGTCGTACCTTGGAGATAAGATGTCGTAATATGATCTTGTTTAGTTCAGGTAAACTGTAGTAAGGTGTCTAAGGTGGACTTATATAGTGTCCTAGGTGGGAGATAAGATGTCTTAATAAGATCATATTTAGTTCAGTTAAACTGTAGTACGCTCTCTAAAGTGAACTTATATAGAAGTGTTTCGGGTTTTTGTTTCAGCCATGGTCACTAAAGCATATAAAAGTCTAGAGGAATTATACCATGATGGTGATTCTGAAAAGACTATAGAGAGGAATTATTGTAGAAAGAAAGCCCACTATTGGTGGAAAAGTCATGTCGAGATGGGCACATTTGATGAGTACTAGATTATTGGCAAGAGACCAGAAGCAGTTGTGGCTATATGTAACAACAATGGATACCTTTATTTCCGTAGTTACTGATAAGAGCCCAAAACTATAGTTTTAACTCTTTAACAATATTACTTTTTGACCAATGATGTGATTAATAAGTAAGAGTTAGTATTGTTATCGTGCTCTTATGTATTTTAGGCAATGGAGTCGAATATATGCAGAAATGTGTCCCTTTTGCGAGATAAAGGAGCAAAAGTTGGTTGCTAAGAAGTTCTACGACTAAAGGCCAAGATTCAAGGAGAAAGAGACTTTTTAAAGCACGGTGAAAACTGAAAAGTCAAAGTCAACGCGGGTAGAAATAGCGCATAAAAGTCAGCAGAACTTTCGAAGGCCGTATCTTTGGACTCAAACCTCGGAATTAGACCTACCATACGCCAAAATGACCGGCTCGGAACGAGCTTTGTAATGGTCCAAGCCACGACCCAATAAAAAGACCAAAAGTGAATGCAAAGGCTGTTGAAGTCATTTGTAGACTGAAGTAATGAGGTTTTGGGCTCGATTTTCCAGCCCAAAACATGGCTCCTAAGCGCATGCACGAAATTGTGGATCTAGCCTCTTCTATATAAAGAGGACTAAGGATTAGCTCTTGAGAAACTTAGTTACTTAGTTAGATAATTGATAAACTTAGTTTTATATAATTAAATACTTAGTTAGCTTTAGTTTTGTCTTAATTTCATAATTAGTTAGTCATAAACTCAAGTTCTAAATTAGTTTTAATTCAGTTTTAATTCAGTTTTAATTCATTTTGAATCATTAGACTATTGTTCATTAGATTAATAAAGTAATTGTTATTCATTAAATAATGTCTTGTTCTTATTGTTTTTGTTTTAGAAATTATAGTTTAATGAATCAAGGCTAAAACCTCCATTAGAGGGATTTGAGGAAGCCTTGATGAAAACTTGATTGTATTAGCGAAAAAATGGTTGTAAGAATCTATTCCATTCTAGAAAGTAATTAGTTTACCATGAGAATGGGTTTGATTGCTTTACATGCTGATTGTTAGTTGGTAGAGATTACCATGAACAATTAGGGATTAGAAAGACCCAATTGTTATGTGAAAACATTGTAATTCAGATTACAACGAATTCTATGCTAGTTTATTAAGTCGAATCAAGGTGGAATCAAATTCCCCTAATTCATTCTCATATTGTCATCTTAGCATTGAATTACCGTAGTTGATTTATAACAATCTTAATCAGTATTTTCACCATTGTAGTGTAATTTCCATCATTACTCTCATTGACTTTAATAGAACCGATAAACGTAGGAAACGTTACATTCTAAACGAGCTAGGAGTGGAAGGAATTCTCTACTCCAAATATTGCATTGATAACGAGAGTAGATAACTTTGATAATTTAGCAATAAGAAAACCAATTCTAGTGTTACTTACATTTGAGTTTAATTACTTATTTGTAGGTAAAACTATCATTTTCCCATTTATCAAATGGCGTCGCTGCCATCTTAGTTCTGTTTAGAATTGTTTTTATTCGTATTGTTAGTCCTCCCAAAGTCCCGTTACATCTACCCACCCTTGTTTGGTTCTAACTGTGATTGTTTAGTTCAGAACTTAATTTTTTTCGCAGAAAAAGCCAGAGCGCAACAGGTGCCCTATACAGGCAAATTCAGAGCGCACCCCACGCTGAAGCGCCTGGACATCGAGTCAGGCAAGAGCGCACCCTGCGCCCTTCCAAAGTAAATTCAGAGAGCACCCCGGGATGAAGTGCTTGGACATCGAGTCAGGCAAGAGCGCACCCCGCGCCCTTCCTAGGCAATTTCTAAGCGCACCTCGCGCCCTCTTCTGAACAGCCCGATTTTCATAGGTTAGTACAAACTTCGATTTCTTCAAGTTATTCAGTGTTTCTAACTTGTTAAATACACTGAGCTTGTGTATACAAAACGATATTCATAAGCGAAGCAAGGAGGCATTCATGTACTTCTTTCTTCCACTCTTCTCATCTCCTGTTAGAGGATTTATACTAGCATATCAAGGTTGTTTTAACTGTTGTCGTGTTTCTTTAATATTGGACTTAGCCTTGCATGAGATTAAGGTCAGGTAGAGAAAAAATGACTAACGTAATCTATCGTGAACGTCAACACACACACCTATATAGTATACCACACATTACACTTGAAATAATGGCTGAAGAAAGAGAGACTCCTCTCTCTGACTTTTACAAAGCCCTGAACGATAGCCCAAAATCTTGCATCGTTCTTGTAGCCTAGTCGGGGATTTCAAAATCCCCCAGAATATATTTAATTTATTACCAGTTTTTCATGGGTTAGACCATGAAAAAACTTATCAGCATATGCGTAGGATTGAACAAGTTCTTACCACATTCCATCATCCTACGGTAGGTGCGAAACAAATTAAACTGAGGGTGTTTCCTTTCACCCTAGCCGATAAGGCGACGACTTGGTTAACTGCCCAAGCGCCTAATTCTATGGACTCATGGGCCAAACTTGTTCAATTGTTTATGGAACATTTTTACCTACCACTGAAGACAGAGAAAATGCTTTCCAAGATTCATTTTTTCTGGCAGAATCCTCACGAATCCTTTTCAGAGGCCTGGAATCGTTTCACTGATCTTCTTATAGAGTGTCCACATCATAACCTTGCGAAAGACATGTTACTTCGTACCTTTTTCAAGGGACTTTTACACCATCACAAAGAGGTCCTTGATATAATGAATGGGGGTAGTTTCCTCAGTAAAGGAGCCTCAGAGGCTTATAGGTTTTTAGAAGATCAAACAAAACATAATAATAATAGGGGGGTAGCAACGATATCCCCCGCTCCCCTAGTTCTTCTTCAACAGTTAAGGCTACCAGTATGTTTGAGGTTAAATCCGATCTTGAGCTTAAAACTCTAATTGAATCCCTCACTAAAAAGGTAGAAGCTATTTCTGTTCAACAAAGGCCTACCCCTGTCATGAATGTCAACTCTATTCCTTGTAATTTCTGTTTGAGTCATACGCATCCCGACTCCTATTGTCCTTTAGTCTATGAAAATCCATCCGCTCAGCCGGACAATGTTTGTTCCATTAATAGCGAACCTAACGCACCTTGGAGACAAAATCCCAACTTCAGTTGGAGAAATACTCAACAAGTTACACCTTCAGCGTATAATAATAAAAATGTTAGGCCAGCAAACAATTACAATCAAGCTCCACCAAGACAAGGACAAGGACAAGGACAAGGTAATTATAATAATTATAACAATAATAATTATAATGCTAATAGAGGTATCCTTCCAGATAATAATAACTATCACAACCCACCCGTTAATAAGCAACGTGAGATAGTTCCTGTAACAACCACTCCCCCACAACCGGATCATTTCGACGCCTTCATGCAAACCTAACAACAGATTTTACAATCCATCCAACTTTCCTTTCAGCAGTTAACCTAAGAGAAAGTACAACCAAAAGGTGTGTTTCCAGATCAAGCTATACCTAATCCTAAAATACCAAACAGAACCTTTGAATTAACCGGTAATACTAGTAATGAAAATGGAAATATAGATAAGTTAAATGTTATCACCACTCTCCATTCTGGCAAAGTGGTTGATAACGCCATAAATATGCTCGTTGTTATACCACCAGTAGTCATAACAAATGAAACACTACTAGATACCGAAATAGAAACTGAAGAACCTACCTCTGTAGAAGTACTAGTTAAACCACAACGTAAGAAACAAAAGGCCAAGGTTAAACATCCGGTTGATCCATATGCTAAATATAGAGAGAAACCACCGTTTCCCCAGAGGCTAGCCATGTTAAATAAAGATACAAATTTTAACGAGATTAGGGAAGTTTTTAAAAATCTAACGATAAACTTATCTTTTCTTGAAGCAATTAAAAAGTTACCTCACCATGCTAAGTTTCTTAAAGAGTTGTGCACTACTAGGCGTAAGACAAATATTCCTAAAGACGCCTTTTTAACTGAACAATTTCCAACCTTATCCAAACATAATGGAATCGTTATTTACAAGGACCCTAGTTGTCCTACTGTAAATGCACCTTAGGAGAATCCCACACGACGACCGCGCTATTAGACTTGGGGGCGAGTGTTAACTTACTCCCTTATTATTTATATAAACAAATAGGTCTACAGGAGATGCAACCTACTAAAATGACATTGCAATTAGCTGATCGATCTATTAAGCATCCTAAGGGTGTGGTTGAAAATGTGTTTGTTAAGGTTCAGGATTTCTACTATCCTGCTGATTTTATTATCCTCGATACAAAAGTCGCTAACGACTCTGTTCCTATCATTTTAGGGCGTCCCTTCTTGGCTACTGCCAACGCACTCATAAACTACAGCGATGGTTAGATGTCCTTGTCCTTTGGTCATCTTTCTGTTGAGGTAAATATTTTTAAAACGACGAAACAATTCCCAAATATGACTGTCGATGGAGAGGTTAGCATGATCGAGAGCTTAGTTCAAGATTATTTCGACAACACGTTTCCTGATAATCAGATGCACCAAATTCTTTCCTTCGGAAGTTCAAACATTGACGCCATGACAGAAGAAGAATTTTTCACACAATATCCCAGTGATTCTTCTAATCCACCTATTGAAGAATGTCTTGCATATCTAAAAACTTATGACGATATAGACCTGAGAGCTGTAGCTGAGAACCATTCACCCACCTCACATTATCCTATCACCCATTCACCTTCCATCAATGTTCCCTCCCCTCCACCTTTTCAAAGGAACCTTGAGTTTGCACTTGACTCTCTTGTTTCTCCTATGCTTCATGAATTTCTAAATTCTCCTAGTACGCCATTACTACCAACAGAGCCACTAGATACTTTCATTTGCAGTTGTGTGATTATACCAACCCACTCCACCAATAAATTTTGTGATAAACCCACTCTCTCATTTCTTCCATTTCTTACTTCTACAATTCATCCATATCCACCATATCTTCCACAAATATCCATTTTCTCAAAATCATTCACTTGCCCACCCTTTCGTTGGAAAAACAAGAAGACTTTGCATGCTAGGTTAGATTCTACATTCATCAGTATTCTTTCTCATTCCGTTATGCCACGTCATGGGAAATCATGGTGCTTGATGGTGTTTGGATGTGTTTTATGTGATATTTATTTATGGCACGATCTACAACTATTTTGGTTGTTGATATATGGCAAATTGCAGGGTATGTATATATATCTAGTTATTTGTTAAAGTCTCGAGTATCTGATTATAAACGGCTCATTTTATTTTTCGGTGTACTCCATTCCACTATTATATTTTGGTAAGTGCACCATTCAGGTAACCGGCCCTCCTATTGGAGTGTGTGGCTGTAAGTACCAGATCCTAAGTCCACGTTTAACATAATTCACGTTTTCCACTCTTGCATGTTTTTTCGGTTTTTGAGTCATGTTTCTCTATGGTGTGAATTCTGTCTCTATTGCCTTATTGTTTTTCCTTATATTAATCCATATTCATAAAAAGTAAAAAATATTAAAACCATAAAAATAGTAATCTAGCAAGTGTCGGGAATCTGACTTTAAAAAACCCACGTTTTAAAACAAATTTTCAAATTTCGTTGTCTAAAATTTATTTGGGGGTGGGGTGTTGGTCTTTCCATCTTTGATTTCTAACCTTTCCATTTTTGTTTCTTATGCAGTTTAATCGTATTTTGATTCGGATTGATATTATCTATGAATTTAGATTTCATTTGTTCGCATAACTTATGTTATTCACGCATTTTGAGGCATTTTCTACCTTTTTATATGTCAACCATGGTTAGAATAGAGTATTTTATGGGTCATTATATTGGAAATTCTCTGCTAATCGTTTTCATAGCTCATTCGCAAATATCAGACCGTTAACGAGTCGAGAATTTCAGTTTTAACTTTGCTCGCATAGGGACAAAATGGATATTTCTAAAATTGTTTGGGCTTGGGCCCAAGTCTACAGTAAAACCCAAAAACGCATAGCGTTCTTCATCTTCCTCATGCCATCAGCCTCTATTAAACCATCGAACCAAAAACTTAAAAAAAAAATAAAAAATAACCACCACCGATTTTTCCCACTCCAATCAAACCACCCACTCCAAATTCAACCCTTACACCAATCCATCTCCTCCACCTCCATTAAACTGCCCAAAACATAAACACAAACCAAATTCTTCTCCAAAAATCGCACCAATCAAACCTAACCAACCACTCAAACCAAATTTCGATTTCTTTGTTCAATACCTTTCCTCCACCTTACCCTAACCCATTTCGAAAAAAAAAAAAAAACATCAATGGCCCAAAAACGCATTATCCTCCCGGAACAAGTTTTCAAAT
This sequence comes from Coptis chinensis, assembly GCF_015680905.1. Taxonomy (NCBI): domain Eukaryota; kingdom Viridiplantae; phylum Streptophyta; class Magnoliopsida; order Ranunculales; family Ranunculaceae; genus Coptis; species Coptis chinensis. The sequence continues at coordinate 48,644,909 of NC_141456.1, forward strand.
CGGACCATTTTGCACCGTTTTACAATGACGAGATGAAACATAGGAATTGGCAAAAGTTGTGGTATACGGAGAACGATTTTTACCATGAAGATTTGGTTTTGAATTTTTACAAGAACGGGAAATTGAGGGTAGAAAGATTTTTGTGAAGGTGAATGGCGCGAAGAGAGAAGTGTGTGCTTCGATGTTGACTCATGTTATGACCATTGAGCCAAACCGCCACCTTGTAGTCACCATGAAGGAATCCCAGTATGGGGGGGTAGAGGCGTTGATGAGAGAGACTATGTTGGAAGGACAGTACAATTCGAAATCGCATTGCGTCCGATAGTCGTCTCTGAGAACCAACCAGCTGGCTGTAGCTCAGTGGGTTGGTAAGAATATCATAGGGAAAGAGATGTTAAATGACATCAGTCTAAACTGTCTGCACATACTCTGGGTATTACAACAAAAGAGGTATGATTTTTGTATCATCGACTTCTTGTTAACTATGATTAGAGGAGTTAGAGTAAGTACCGCACCCTTTCCTGTTTTAATTAATAGGATGATGTTGTCTTTTGGTGAGAAACCAAAAACTAAGCGGATTATGTTGAAGTTGCATGCAAATGCAATTGCTTATACGGAATGTATCTAGAAGACGTGGAGATTGCCTGGAGATAGGGTCGTGGAAGATGTTAATTCGGATGATGAAACAGGAGGACACGACATGTTTTGATGCCAATGCCTTGGAGAAGTGTAATTCTGATATAGAACGCATGGCGTTGATTTATCGTGGCCAGCGTTCTATTAACACCATTTGTGAAGACATTCGGACTAGGCAGACTACCATGCATCAGAATTATGAGGAGCTCAGGACTACCGTGGAAACCCTAGTCCAGCGTGATAAGGAGCACGAGGAATCCATGAACACATATCTAGAGAGTCAGCGGAAGTTCCAACTGAAAGTGCTACGATGCTTGACACCTTATCAGAGTTCTACTTCTGACGAGTCTGAGAGGCATGAGCGTCGTCGACGCAGTACTGATGACTCGAAACCATCCCCGTCTTGTGGCTCGTAGTCTAGTTGTTTGGGGTTTAGGAAATTTCCCTATTTTCATAGAATTTTATTTTGAGTTGTTTAGTTTATTAGTTAGATTTGGATTATATAATTGTTTTCGAATATTTGATCGTTAGTTGAATTTTTAATTTAATTTGGTTTTTTTCCAAGCATGCGATGAATTTTCCATGAATCCCACCTTCCCGATTTGTTTGGGGGTGGTATTATTATTTTTTGCATTATTTTTATCTTATCCACCGTTTTAGAAGTTAAATTTTGCAAACCGTGGAAATATGAGTTGTTGGGAATGTTGCCAATATTGGTGTGGCTAAGATTATATATTGTTGTGGTGATGGAATTTCAATGAATAGAATTAGGAAGTTGCTATTTTAAATTCAACCAAAAAGCTATTGGTTTATATTTGGAATATGCACCTAACTTGTTTCTGTTTTGGTTTTATAAATTTCTGTTTCCATCATCCTGCCTTAACAATTTTGGCAACTTGTGGATGTTGGTTTTAGAAACTAAACCTCTATAAATACTTGATTCACTCTACACTTACAGCCCACACCTCTCACCTTGCACTCTCACCTTTCACTCTCACTTTTCTCTTAGTTTTTCACTGCAGAGCACTCAAGGTTTACGGAGAGCACCTCGCGCCCTTCACATCCTAATTGTGAGCGCACTCTGTGCTGAAGCGCCTGGACCTCGAGTAAGACAGGAGCGCACCCCGCGCCTTGACCTTTGTAGCCACTTAAATTTCTGATTATTTTGTGAGATTTTCCTAAGTTGTTTGCAGTACTTCTAGAGTGTAATTGTTGTGATGACATCCCCTCAACTCATACCGGAGCAATCTCTCGAAGATTTGTTCTCGAGCGACACGTACGAATCTTGGTTTCGCGAAGTGATCATACAAGCAGGATGACAGTCTTTAATGGTAAGTTTCGATAAAATTTACTCTCCTACACTTACAATGAATTTTTATGAACATTGTAAATTCTTTTATCGGATGAATGGAGAATACGTATTCTCCATCACCATTGATGACGAAACCATGGACATAACCAAGTTCTTGTTGGCTTTTGCTATTGAGCTTCTTATGCCTGCTGAGATTCAAGACTTATGGGGCTGTGTAGTTGATAATTTCTCTGCCTACAACTATGAGCTTTTGCATGAGACTTATGGGGCCAGAATTTTCCGTGTAGGGGGAAATATAACGTATCCCTTGGTAGCTTGTCCCTTAATGTGGGCACGGTGATGTTCTTTATCATGCTAAATATATTAGGGGAGTGGCGTTTTTCTTCTGCGAATGACGCCACTTGCGACGTTTTCCTTGCTCTAGCTGAGGGACGTCTGCTATATGACCTTCCCAAGACATTAATGTCTAGTTTAGCATGAGACCAAAGTATGAGGCATAAGTATCTTCTTATGCCTGTTTTAGTTTGTCGTATGATGCTGTGTTTCTTGGTCCCGCTTTTTGTGCCCGTTTCACAGATTGGTCTGGGGTCGACATTGTGCAACCCACCAACTTCATTATTCGTTCTTTCCGTGCAATGACTTGGCTGGGGTGGAGGCTACAACCTCATTGGGTTGCCCCCTAGACCCCATCTGACCAAGTGGCGCTAAACATGTTAGCAATTGTAGATGATAAATGGCGTGAAGCTTGGCAAATCATCATGGCGTGGCAGGATGCGAAGGAACCTCATTTCTTTATAGAAGAGGTTGACAACGCCTAAATGCTGGATAGGAGGTAAGTTTTTATTTTTGTTCGTGTCTGCTTATGTCCCAAACAATTTACTTTTTTGTAACCCCATAGCGGGTGGAACTCATATAGAGTTGCGTCTGTTTTTATTTATCTATATTAGTATGTTTTAACTTTGTTTTGCAGATGTTCCAAAATTTCACGCGTTTCCATAGTATTTTTCTACCCTTTTTATTTCAATACTTTGAGGACAAAGCATACTTTTGTTTGGGGGTGGCATAGAAACACACGTAATTTAAGGCACCTGTTAGGATATAGATATGTACAATATGCACTTGTTTTCTAGTAAAAAAGAATTAAAAAATTAAAAAAAAAATATAAATAAAAAGTTTATGCTATGCACTTAGAAATATTGGTGTTGTTTCTTTCTCTATGTTCTTAATAATCTAGAAGTTTCACGTTAGCTTTTATATTAGAATAGTTTTTAGAAACTTAGGTTAATATGTAGGTAATAATCTTTGCATCTTTCTATAAATATATTGCATGAGTATCTATGTTTGTATTGGCAGTAAGTTTATGAAATCTAGGCTTGTATACTTGTCCTACAAATCCTGTGAGAATATAGCCTAAAGCCTTATATGAGTGATATATTTGAGAAATGACACAAGGGAGAAGTAAATTATGGATAGAGAAACCACACGTCCACGTGCTTGATCACTATGCCATATCCTAGGTGAGAATTTAGGCCCTCTTTGGATCGATATAGCCAAAAATTCAAACCTTATGAAATTATTTTCCGCTAATCGCCCCTCTGAGCCTTTCTTTAGCCTTTCATAAACCGCAAATCCTTTACCCTTTTACAAAACCAAATAAAAATAAAAATCAGCCTACCCATTCTTTGAATGAGTCTGAGAATATAGATGAAGAATAGAAAAGAGAAAGACCTTTGAAATAAAGAATTTGTAAGTTGCTTCAAATAAGAAAAGAAAGTTTCCATCCAAAGAAAAATAAAATAAAAATAAAGAGTTAGAACTCCAAAAACAGAATCAAATGAGTCAAAAGTCAAAGAAAAAGAAAAAATGGCTAAGGATGGAAACAAAGGGTAAAAGCAAAGTAAGAACAAGGTTTTCTCTAGTTACATAATATGAAGACTCTATTATCTCAGACTGGTTCTTTTTGAATATCCATTTCTTTCATTCTTAAACCATCACCTAATCCCCGCAATACCTAATAAAGACCTCTAGCTCAATTAGGAATAGGTTAGTGTGATAGTAAGTGGCAGATGTGTTTGATCGACTTCGGCTTCCTTGTGTGTCATTGAGATTGTAAGGTAAAGTGTGCCCACTGCACACTGGAGTAGTGAAACTTGAGGGGAAAAATCAGAGTGTTTTTGTCTTGAAATTTATATGAGGACCTACTTTAGGACAATATTCCAAAGTTTCAGAAACGGACCTGTTAGTGCATTGCATAGCATTACTCATTGTATATATGTTTATTCGTAGATAATTGATTATTATGCATATATTAGCTTAGGTTTCGACTTGACTATTCTGTATTCATTGTTAGTGAGATGTATAAATATCTGAGAATAAGTAAGGAAACAATAGATTTATTTCTTAGTCGTTGTAGTATAGATGAAGTTTGTGAGTACCTTCACTAGAAAACTCTCACGAGGCTATAACTCGTCCACTAGAGAATTCCTAGTGGTTTAAGGCCTTGTTACATATGGTCAATGCAATCGCACTCGGCGAAACGAGATTAGTTAGAACTCCATTTTTGGTCACTTATTCTAATTTCTCATATTTGCTTGAGGACAAGCAAAATGATATTTGGGGGTGGTTTGATAAGAGCCAAAAACTGTAGTTTTAACCCTTTAACAATATTGCTTTTTGACTAATTATGTGTTTAATAAGTAAGAGTTAATATTGTTATCGTGTTCTTGTGTATTTCAGGCAATAGAGTTGAATATGTGCAGAAATGTGTCCCTTTTGCGAGATAAAGGAGTAAAGGTTGGTTGTTAAGAAGTTCTACGACTAAAGGCCAAGATTCAAGGAGAAAGAGCCTTTTTAAAGCCCGGTCAAGGATGAAAAGTCAAAGTCAAAGCGGGCAAAAATAGCGCATAAAAGTCAGCAGAACTTCCGAAGGCCGTATCTTTGGACTCAGACCTCAGAATTGGACCTACCATATGCCAAAATGACCAGCTTGGAACGAGGTTTCTAATGGTCTAAGGCATGACCCAATTAGAGGAGCAAAAGTGGATGCAAATGCTGTTGAAGTCATTTCTAGATGAAAACCCCTTTGTTGACTGAAGTAATGAGGTTTTGGGCTCGATTTTCCAGCCCAAAACATGGCTCCTAAGCCCATGCACGAAATTGTAGATCTAACCTCTTCTATATAAAGAGGACTAAGGCTTAGCTCTTAAGAAACTTAGTTACTTAGTTAGATAATTGATAAACTTAGTTTTATATAATTAAATACTTAGTTAGCTTTAGTTTCTTCTTAATTATATTTCATAATTAGTTAGTCATAAACTCAAGTTCTAAATTAGTTTTAATTCAGTTTTAATTCATTTTGAATCATTAGATTAATAAAGTAATTGTTATTCATTAAATAATGTCTTGTTCTTATTGTTCTTTGTTTTAGAAATTATAGTTTAATGAATCAAGGCTAAAACCTCCATTAGAGGGGTTTGAGGAAGCCTTGATGAAAACTTGATTGTATTAGCATAGAAATGGTTGTAAGAATCTATTCCATTCTAGAAAGTAATTAATTCACCATGAGAATGGGTTTGATTGCTTCACATGCTGATTGTTAGTTGGTAGAGATTACCATGAACAATTAGGGATTAGAAAAACCCAATTGTTATGTGAAAACATTGCAATTCGGATTACAACGAATTCTATGCTAGTTTATTAAGTCGAATCAAGGTGGAATAAAATTCCCCTAATTCATTCTCATATTGTCATCTTAGCATCGAATTGCCGTAGTTGATTTATAACAATCTTAATAAGTGTTTCCCCCATCATAGTATAATTTCCATCATTACTCTCATTGACTTTGATAGAACCGATAAACGTAGGAAATGTTATATTCTAAACAAACTAGGAGTGGAAGGAATTCTCTACTCCAAATATTGCATTGATAACGAGAGTAGATAACTTTGATAATTTAGCAATAAGAAAACCAGTTCTAGTTTTACTTACATTTGAGTTTAATTACTAATTCATAGGTAAAACTATCGTTTTCCCTTTTATCAATTACCATCCCTAGACCCCTCACTGTCCAGTTCAAGAGATTTTGGCCCATTTGATGGAGATTTTCATGGTGACAATTAACAAGTTGTACAACTTCGAGCTCAATATGGAGGCGGTGGTGAAACAAGAATTTCACAAGTTAGTTTTTGACATAGACTTGCTCAGGAATTGGTGTTTCGATGTAAACTTCATGGCTAGGTATCTGTATGAGATGGGATGCGACTGTAAAACCATGTTTTATAGCAATGCAAAAAAGGCCAAAGAAATGAGGTTTATTCTATACCCAAGCCTGGTTTATGCGCTTACGTTCCTGGGAGAATTCGAAAGTACAAAAGACTATGATGTTTCAGAAAAACCACCACGCCCGGAAGCACTGCCATTTCCACTACCATGCCAAGTATTAGTGGATAGCCAAGGAAAAAAGGTAATAAATATGGTTTTGAAATATATAATAGTATTTGATATATAAGGAAAGGAAAAGTTATTGTTGCCTGTTTATGTTGTATGTTATGTGCAATAAATCTGAGTTCAAATCTTGTGTAGTTGAAAAGAAAGTACGACAAGGCTATAACAGATTCTGAGGGCATTAAATGGAGGGCGTATCAACTCTCAAAACGACCACGACTAGGAATGGGTGGAAGTGGTCGTAAGTGCTATGTGACTGCAAAGCCAAAGAACCCATGCATCACATATACGCTGCCATGTGGATCTCTTGAAACTGACTTCTACGACGAAGACGAATATGGTGATTTGGAGTAATTTGTATGAGGAAAGTTTTGGAGTTTCAAACTTGTTTTATATGGCCCCTTTGTTATGATGAAAGTGAATACTTGTATTGATAAGTTTTAGTAAATTATATGGTAGAAGTTGATAGTTTTAATTTGTCGAAAGTGAACCCAAAACAGACCAAAATACGACGCTTTCCAAATTTAAAGTACACCAAAATAAACAAACAAATCCACGACGCACCACATGAACAACTTCAATAAATATCACTGAAATATGTAATTTTTGCAATGCGAATATAATCAAAGTCATCAGAGATCTACTATTATCTAATAACACGTACGATGTCGCAAAGCGAGTTTCTGTAGTCTTAGTATGGATATTTTTGTCTCTTGGGCAACAGAGATCTATCTATATTTTTCAAAGAAGATATGAAGTTCTAACTGTACACAAAAGTAATTAAATATAGTCCAGCAGCTACTAAAAACAAACAAAATCCAATACCACGTAATTAGTTTGTCCATCCAGTCAATTAACCACTATGCATTTTTAATATTTCTTCACTGCTAAGCAAGCATGCAAGTCAAAAATTCCACCCCATTCTCAGCAAGTCCACCCCATGATCATATCCACAATTAAGGTCTCAGCAGCATCCTTCTCAAAAAAGGAAAGAAGTCAGCAAGCAACTATCATGTGTCACAGCAGGCATATAACATCCCACAAAAATAGCAACCTTTCAACCCACATTTAGATGATAACTTAGAGTAATTTGGGAGTCATTTTAAATCATGTACCTTGATTGCATTTTCCCATTATAAATGAGTAGTTGCTACAATTTAAATTTTGGAAATAGTGTTCCCACGAATAGACTTTTGTTCCAAATCAGCACCTCGCACCGCATCAGCACCACCACCCGGAACACTCACAGCAAGCATAGTATATTTTTCTTCGATGTGCAACCCCAACTCCTTAAGCATAGTGCATTAATTAAAAAGTAATTAATAATGAAGCAGAAGCATTGGTATTACCATATCAACTGCAGTTGAATCAGGGTCTTGTAGGTTAGGATGAAGATCTACTTCCCATCTTCTAAGTTCTCCATTACACAGACTTCCTGCATAAAACTTGATAAAAACTCAAAAACTAGCTAAGATGATCAGGAAAGCACAAAGACAGAAAAGCCTGCTAAGGCAGTGGATATCATCCGCCCTGTTTGGATCAGTTATGGCAATATCCTTGGCTATCTCCCTAGCCTTGAGAATCTCTTTACATTTAATTTGACCACACAGAGAAGCACGAGCTTCTGTTAAGGGAAAATACTTCATCCAGAAATCACTCGGCTTGTTCTCGTTTATTTCATAACGGACCCTTTCATAATACCAGCTAGGTGGACGTTGGGTGGAAAGCCTGGTTAGTAGTGCCATATCTAACGACTTGAATGAGATGTACTTGCCACCAACTCTAAAAGTTCATGGAGCGATTCTCATTTTCAGCAACTCTGAAACCGATTTGAGGTGGCTAAAATGATGATTGTATGTAGTTATTTTTAGAATCCCTAGAGTCCATAGTCCCATCAACCTTTAGAAGAAACTGAAATGGAGAAGTCTAAAAAATTTCTCCTTCATTAGTATCAAATTAATCAATTTGGTGCTCTCCAAGGACTCTCAGGATCCTAAAAAAACCTTATACAATCATTTTAGCCACCTTAAACTGGTTGTAAATTTCTTCCCCTTCGTCTTACAACTACTACACACATGGACACAATTCGTAAGCACATTACAGCAACATAACTAATACGTGGACAAGAAACAACTTTGACACATCGTAGATACCACAGACGATTAATTCTAATGTTAATGCATACATCAGAACAAAGGAATTCCTTATCAGCTGGTTACATTATGAAACACATTTATCACAATATCAACTGAAGAAAGAAACCATGGAATTCCTCAACCACCATAATTTTCCGTATATTAAAAACGCACCTTTTAGGATTTCGTATTGTAGTAGGGATGGATCCTAAAAAACACACCTTTTAGGGTTTGCTCAAAGCCTTACTCAATCTATCTGCTGTCTCCATCACTTTGGTTTTTTTTTTTTTTTTTTTTTTTTTTTTTTTTATCTTAATTGGGATGAATGTGAGAAGTCATAGGTGAGAAGTAAGCTAACTTAGGTTACAACTGAAGCTCACTTCTCACCTCTGACTTCTCACTTTCATCCAACGACCATTTTAGTTCACAAAATTCCCTAAAAAATTAAGTGATCTGCTACACCAGACACATTATAATTGAAGTCATGGGCAGTTACCAGTCGACCACGTGTCCGTGTCAAATTAGATTTTCAAAAGTAGGATAAAGGTGCATTTAAGTTAGGGATATGTACAAAGAACGCTCATCAAAGTCATAAGAGATCTACCCTTATCAAAGAATGCTTATGATGTCACAAAGCGATTTTACGCTGTCTTAGAATGGATATTTTCTCATCTGGGCAATAGAGATCTATCAATTTTTCAAAGAACGTGCATAAGGTCTCAGTGGGAGCATAAACTGTATTGGTGGAGGGGATGTTTGGACTGAATGCAAAAGTAATTAAATACAGTCCAGCAGCAATGAAAAGCAAAATCCAAGAGCACGTAATTAGTTTGTCCATTCCGTCAATGAACCACTAAGCCTTTTTTTTGTTTTTTCATAGGTCACCAGGCATGGAAGTCAACCCGCAGTCTAGAAGATCTTTGGCTATCGTATTTTTGATGAACCCAAGGCGGCCAAATTGTAAGAGATAGCAAATAGCCAAGTAGTCTTGACAGAGAAACATAATTACTCACCATTATTGGTATATGATATACGTGACACTTAAATTTATTTTTAAAGATAAAAGGAAGACACTTCCAAAGCTAGGAAGGGGTTGACATAGCCATTACTGATTGAGTAATAAATAGACAAGCATCCTGCGTAAAAATTGTGCGAAACTTAGCAGGTAACTATGATATCTTACAACAGTCACACAATGTCCTACTGAAGTAACAGACTTTTAATCTAAAATTAGAGTATAAATTAGTGTTAGGAACATATTTAAACAACCATTTCCACCTCAGCAACAGCAGCAGTTGGTGCATTTTCAACTTCAGATATACCTTTGACTGTTGGAGTTTCTTCTCCCGCATCAAAGTCTAAAGACCGAGCAGCTTTCCTCATACAGTACTCTTCGTCGGTCATGACACACTCTAACAAGTCTTTTGCTATTCTTTTCCTGATATACGTTCGCCTCTTTGATTGAAAGACGGGTGGAAAATTTCTGAGTAGGCAGTCAGCAAAGGCAAGTGTGTATGCACCACAGCTGGTGTCGTCGTCCTGTTTGGCGCATTCGGCAAACTCAATTTCCACTGGCGACCCAATTTTGCCATGTCTATACACTCACTATCTGAGCTCAGAAATGCGTAAGGGAGCACCGTCAACAACTTTGTCAAATGAGGTGCGGGGTCCAGAGCCCAGACGGCACCATCTTTTGGCTTCTCCAACGAGTTGTAGATTTGAACAGTCCACGTGACAAAGTTAACGACGATAAGGATCCAATGCACTCCTTTAACATTTACCGTCATCATCAACCCACGGAAGTTTCTCAAGTCTAGCCTCGAACTATCACGCTGAACCAGTTCGATGATACGGGTCTTTAAATTACCTACAATTTGTAGTCCCGCAGCACAATGCTTATCTTCTACGGGCATCTGCTGGTCTTATAAAATAGTGGCCAATCCATTGCACAAATCACACAAATAATGATGTCATTACAATAATTAGATTAAATTAAATAAATCATTATACTGAATAAAATAAGGAAAGAATAAATCATTATAGAGTTCTGTAGAATAAAAGACATTAAAGGTGTGTGAAATTACCGAGAACCACGACTCTGCAACTATGATGTACCAATTCTCCATTCCATAGGGCTGTGCTACGAAAGTGTACCACCGGCTTAGTAAGCACATGTACGAGTTCAGTACCTCGAACCCAAAAACAATAATAATAATCAACATCAAGTATATGTAGAAGAAGTACTTTAATAGATAGAGACATACCACATCATTAAGCCATCCTCCCCCGAATAGTCCATAGAAGCTGCTGATGTCAATTTGAAACCCATTCCCATACCGTCTAACATGTTAGAGTGACTGGTTTCATCATTGTCGTGCTTATTCTAGTAATATAACACTTATACATTCGAGGTATGCAATTCCGTCAGGTCATCTCCAACACTTTTCCGACTAGCAACACCAGGAGCTCTATCTAGCAATTGTAGGAACCGTTATGGTTATAGCGAATGATTTACGAACCAAGAAAGCCCACGTGCAGCTGAATAAAGGGTTTCCACAGTTTTGGATAGAAATCATACCTTTAGATCGGCTAAGATAACTCTAAGAATCCAAGATCTACGAATCTGAATCAACCTCTTGATCTTCTGTTGTATTCCTATCAATGGAATGGACGTTGTGTGGGTAACGATCTACCACCCTCTTCTTTCTCTCTTGGCCTCTCTCACTCACAGAATTTGGAACAGATTTTAGATCTAATTTTCTTGAGCAAAACCTTGAGAGAAAACGGCCTGAGAAAGAGGTTTCTATTTATAGGCTACAACAGGGACCATGAGGAGAAATTAGGGTTGGGCCTCCTGATAGGCTTGGACTTCCCATGTTCGCCCAGAACACATGGCCCAAGTCCGTCAACAAATGGCTTATTCCACTGAAGGTCATTGTTGCATTACCGCCCTAATCCCAAATAACGTGTTACGTTTATGGGCTCCATATGATATGCTTGTTGATCTTCCCGTGTTTAAGATATCGAATGCCCGTTGATTAAGTCAAGTTATTGACAACTACATTAATCAACTTCTTATGTCCTTGAGTAGTACCACTCAACCTCATTGTCATGTCGGATTAAATCCACCTACAGGGTTTACATGACAATCCTTATGAGCTCCTCAAGGGGACATCATCAACCCGACTTCTTGCGGGTCACGGATTCCTTCTATAATCAATAGCACACCTTACATACAATGTCATTACCCAATCCATTGAGTTTGTTGATTCACAAATGAATCTCACTCATTGATGATTTAAAGCAATGTACATTGCACGTAAGTGCCCGTTATTATATCCGGATTAAGAGGACAAACATCCATAATAACAGAGGTGTTTGCTCTCTTATATAGTCAGTATAAAGAGAAACAACCTCACTTAGTCCTGTTCAATACACACAAAGTGTACTAGTGTAATCCTGTAGTCAAGATATACTAACACCAGATTATACTACAACCGTACCAATGGTTTGCCCAAATCCATCTAGGTTGTGAACGTTTACTTATATTTTATAAGGTACTGATGATATGATCTTCTGTGTGTCACCACACACCATATCATCTATACAACATAAAGTATTAGACGCATGCATATAACTAATAACATATATAATATGCATAACATTTGCTCATATGATTCTCATTTAAAATATAAAGAATTAGAGTTAATACAAAAGTAATGCTTTTAGTATATAACCTTATCGGCAATCCCACTCCCTTATTGAAAACACCAAAAATCAGATCTTTGGAAAAGTTAGTCACTTCAACCTCAAGTTCACTCCTTATATATTAAGTAAATATTTGTTGTCGCGATCCCTGTGCCATATCTTCTTGCATCACAGAAGTAGCCGCATAATATTCTCCCTCTCCTTCATCAACAATCAGGAGGCAACCTTCCACCCCATTCTTAGAAAGTCCATCACCATGATCATCCACAATGGATGTCTCAAAAGCATCCTGTGTCAGAAAGGAATGAAATCAGAAGGCATCTATGATGTCACACAGCAAGAACATAATATCCCACTAAAATAACAACCTTTCAATCCATATTTAGAAGATAACTTAAGAGTAATTTGGGAGGTAATTAAAATAAAGGGTCCGTAAAATAAAATAATGTACCTTGACTACATTTTCCCCTTCTATAGGAGCAGTTGGTGCAATATGAATTTCTTCAATAGCGCTCCCACAAGCAGATTTATGTTATGAAATATCACCTTCTACCGCATCAGTGCCACCACCCTAAACACTCACAGCAGGCATAGGGCATATTTCTGCGTCTTGCATCCCCAATTCCTTGAAAATAGTAGCCTAAAAAAACATAATAATCACCTATAGACACGACAATATTTAAAAAAAAGTAATTAATAGTGAAGCACAAGCTCAAATTCTAGTTCGTTAAGATCAAATGCAAAATCATCAGTGTATTGTTCGTTAAGATCAAATTCTAGTTCCCCATCTTCTAAGTTGTCCTCACAAATTGGAACTAATTCAACTTCACCATCACTTGGAGTCACACAAACAACCTAAATAAACAAACTTTATATAAGCTCAGAAAGTAGATATGATGTCTTAAAGAAGCCACATAAAGTCCCACTCATGTACAAAGCATTTAATCTCCACTAAGAAGCTAAATAAGTCATAGGGACACATTTAAATTGCAATTACCTTGGACGCGCTTACGACATCCATAGCCAAAATTCGTGCAATTTCATTACATAAATTTTCCTCTTGATGAACATGTTCCCCATCGATACCCGCTGTCTCAATCTCAGGAAGCATCTTCTCATTACCCACTGCCTCTATTTGCAATTGTTGATTCCTTGACACATACGATTGGTAGACTTCCATGTCACTCATACTCCCCCTCAGGTGTTCACCAGCCCTAACAGCCGGCTCAGGTTGACTCTGCTTAGTATAACACTTGTTAAATTCTTCAGCCGAAACATCTTTCAGCAAGTCTTCTCCTCCCCTATCAATAACATCAGGCTGACTCCCAGACAACTGCACGCTTAGATACTTGTTGTACAACCCATCCATTTGTTTAGGAGGGATAGGGTTAATATATTGCGCAGTCTCCACAATAAATAGGTGGGGCTCAATAGCACTGGAGTTGTGAGTCTCTTGAAGGACCTGCACAGCACAACACGAGAAGGAGAGGGAGATATAGTTGCGAATTTGTATCCTAACAATTTTGCAATAACTGTTGCCATAACAAATTAAAAAATACATACCACTTCAGTAGGTACTTGGTTTTCGGTGCTATGACCCACTTCAGACTCCTTAGAAATGTCATACAAATCCTGATTTAGATCAAGCCCACAAAGTGAGGAGGTTATTTTTTCATATTCAGCCACCGAGGCATCTAAGGTCGATGTAAATAAACCCAAATAACGATCTCCTTTTTTCATTGCAGCCACTAGGACTCGACTCACCACACGTGCTGACGATGACATTCTCTTGTTTGCAACAGCCTCCTCCTCCAATTGTTGATTGTTAATCAGTCTTGCCAGGTTAAGCGGCCCTTCTGCATATTCAATAGGGTATTGTTCATCTTCCATAGTGACTGATAAAGGCTCTGCTTTATTCCCCCCAACATGATGGGGAATAACTCCAATTTCTCCAACGGGATTTAGCACTACGTTTGTGTTTAGGGTACTTAGAAAGAGGCAAGCTGTTGGACACGATATAGTTTAACGAATCCTGGAGTTATTCAAACACAGCTTTTCTCTTCCTCCCATAAGTTGAGGGGAGCGCAGCACTTACTCCAAGGGGGGCCGATGATCGTGTTGCCCTTCCAACGACTCCGGTACTAGGCACAGTCTGTGCCTCTCGTGTTATGGTAGTAGGAAACATTTTTCTTGGAGGGGTACGTTCTTTCATCCTTGGAAGTTGGGGTGGTTTCCTAGTGGAAGGTTGGGGTGTGTTTTTTTTAACAACGACAACTTGTTTCTCTTTAATAGGGGTTCGTTGTTTCTTCCTGACAACTTATACTTTGACAACCTTTCTTTGGGGAACAGACTCACGTCTTGTACGTTTCCTGGTATGCATTTTTTTGGACTCACCTTCACTACTAACAACTTCTTCTCCTTCTTCATCTTCTTCCTCCGTCACTATCTAGTTCCTCTTCCACTGGAGTCAGTTATCTTCTCAGATACCTATTCGCTCGGCTGTGGGCAAGATCGAGGATCTCCTCTGTAGTCTTCTTAATCACCTAAAATGAAACAACTTAGATGTCAAAATAGTAGACCAAAATATCTAATTCGAATTGAAAAACAAGTAGAATTAATAACCCCTCATAGTTATACCAATAATGTATCCAGCTCCAACTTTCTTCTTTGCGCCAGAAGATCGTAATCCTTAGACATATCTCGCAACTCTTGATGTCATAACAAAACATGAAAATCATAAAACAAGTTGCTCTCGAAAAAGTAAGCATAACACAGTATAACACCGTGAATGGTTAGGCAAAGAGATACAAACCTCCAAAGCAGATCTGACCACTTCCTTATTCCTAATGCCCTCTGGAATATCTAGGCGATTGAGAACCACAACATCCACTCTTCCCCTCTTAGTCAGCTTTGATTCCCACCCAATGGCCCGACAACTCTGTCCAGGAATTTTCACCCACCCTTTAAACCACGGAATTCGAGAGGATCCAACCGTCTTGCCCCCAGTGACGGAACATGGAGGAATACCCAGAGGTTGAACGCTAGGACACAACCATGGAGGGTCCTAGTATAAGGGCGGGTAGGAAACGCCGCAAAGTGGGCATTCATCTTCTCATACAACGACTCAACTTCGGCGTATACCAGTTCATAGGCAAGATAACCCCAAGGAAAAGAATCAAACTTCTCCAAATCAGCAATAATGTCAACCCACTGAACTTTTCGACCCAGTCGGGATCAGGAAAGCACCGAGACAGAAAAGCCTGTTAAGGCAGTGGATATCATCAGCCGTGTTTGGATCAATTAGGGCATTATCCTTGGCTGTCTCTCTAGCCTTGAGAATCTCTTCACATTTAATTTGACCACGTAGTGAAGCACGAGCTTTTGTTAAGGGAAAATACCTCATCCGGAAATCACTCGGCTCATTCTCGTTCATTTCATAATACCAGCTAGGTGGACGTTGGGTCGAAAGCCCGATTAGCATTGCCATATCTGACAACTTGAATGAGTTGTACTTGCCACCAACTCTGAAAGTTCCTGGAACGATTATCATTTTCAACAACTCTGAAACCAATTTGGGGTGGCTAAAATGATTGTAAGTGGTTTTTTCAGGATCCCTTGAGTCCACAGTCCCATCAACCATCAAAAGAAAACCAAATGGAAAAGTCTGAAAATGTTCTCTTTTATCATTATCAAATAAATCAAACAACTGCTCTCGAAGCTTTCTAGGAGAGCAACGGGAAGTAATCCTTACTTCAGGTCCCACTGGATGTTCAACTTTCTTGCCCTTCCTCTTAGAACTACTGCTTGTTTCATGACATTTGTTAGCAAATTAAGACAAACTCACTAATAAGTAGACAATAAAAAACTTTGAAACATCCTAAAGAGCACAGACGATTAATTCTATAGTTACTACTAAAGCATATATCAGAACAAAGGAATTCCTCATTAACTGGTTACATTATCAAACACATATCCCTTATTACAATATCGCTAACTGAAACAGTATGAAATCCTGGAAAAAGAAACCAAATATTACCCTTATTTTAATGTATTTTAATCTTAGTATTTGTGCAATTTTCAATGTGCAATAGTTCAATTCAACATTGTGAATCATACTGAACTAATTTATTTCCGTATATAAAAAACACACCTTTTAGGGTTGCGCATTGTAGTGGGGATCCTAAAAAAAAAGTGCGAAAAAAAAATGGAGCAAAGTTATGGCGACAACAAATAGATTGCTCAAACCCTTGCTTAAATTAGGGGAAGGATTAAGGAAAGCAAAGTAATGAAAAGGTCGAGTATTTTGTCTTAATTTGGGATGAGAACTTAGATGTCAGAGTTTATAAGGTGAGAAATCAGAGGCGAGAAGTGAACTTCAATTGAAATTGAGCTTAATGTGTCCAATGCAAATTTCGGTTTACAAAACTTTCCCCCCAAAAATTGCAAAAATTAAGTGCTATGCTACACCAAACAAACTATATGTGAAATGGTGGGCAGTTACCAGTTGACCACGTGTCCACGTGAAATTAGATTTCCAAAAGTGCCATATAGGTGCATTTAAGTTGGGGATGTGTACAAATGAGTACACGTGTCTTAATCCTAGATGATCCAAAAAGTTGATCAGAAACAGCTTCATCCAACCATTATAAATAACTTCGACATGAATCATGCTGGCACTTCAAGTACTTTCTCAAGAGGATTGCTTGTTTTTGCGATATGCCCAACAATCGGATCCCATCACATGAAGCTTCTTTACAGCAAGAGTACATAAATTGGCTCTCAATAGCTAAGTGTCCAAGTTGATCACATACCTGACATTCAACCTGTGGTGAAGGAAACATGTACTTCTCAATTTTAAACTCATGAAGATAGCGACAATGAACAAATGGCTAAGCAACTAATGCAGAAATTAAACTTCTTAATAAGCTAGTTCAGACCAATAGCTCAAACAAGTTCAATTATTAAAGAATTACTAATCCATGAAGGAAGTAAAACCTTCACACAACCAACCAATTTTTTCATGCTCTTTATACTTGATAAACTAAAATTTAACTCTGTTAACATTTCAAAGATCAAATTCTTCGTGCTCTTTATACTTGATAAAATTCAAAGTGAAGAATGACACTCAATAACTCAAAATTTTCTCTTACTCACCCTTAAAACTTAAACTTAATCAAACTCATGAATTTAAAGGGAGGGAAATTACCTTCATTTTTGCAAAATTAACGTGCTCTTATGCTTACTTCGTGCTTCTTATGCTTGATTGGATCTTATGCAGTAGCAATAACAGATAAATTTTTTTTAAGAAAAAGGTAAAAATCCAAAACCCTACCCCTAGATGTTGATGCTGTTTATAAAAGCAAAGTAAAAAAAGGAGGGACGGGTTAGACTGTTGGAGCATACAGAGGGAACAAATGCATTGACCAACTTATATTAAAATAATACATGTAGCATACTCCAATTAAGCTACTAGATGTAGCATACTACTATTAAACTACTAGATGTAGCATACTCCTATTAAACCACTCTTTCTTTGTAGCATACTCCCATTAAATCACTATATTGGATTTAATAATTTTTGCAAGCGATGACAAAGTGATAGAGCTATATTGGAATAAGAGTCTTTTAAAGATGTACAAAGCGTACATCATAATGAAATATGTCGATGATAATTTGAAGGCGAAAACGTAGCCATAATTTGAATGTGAACACTTAAGTACCAAATATAGTTGTGATTCAAAAACCAAACCACAATGTTTAGGCATTGAAATACAAACTTAAACACTTAAGTGCAACCCAAGAGTGAAACACCAAACTACGTTACAACCAGTCAACCACGATTCTTATATGCTATTTATTGTATCATAGACACATGCTATTATGATTGAAAGAAGACGAGAGCTTCTCACATCACATTGTGTTTTTCCCCATTTTGATTTACATTTATTTTCATACTTACTTGTCCTACTTTCTACTATAAGAGGCCCTAGTATATATGCTATTATTTGAGGTAGGGGACTTTCTTGGATGAACAGTAATGCATTATACTGTCAAAATCCAATGTTAGATTCATTTGACATTAGAAATGGAACTAGTGGTCATGAACTTGAACCGGCAAAATGCAATGTATTGCAATTTTATGCTCTATGCCATATATTTTGTCTTTAGGGCCTTATATGATGTCTTATATGTGTTAAGTGTATCAGTCGATTTTGATTGGGACACATGGCTAACATTGACCGTGACAACAATTTCGCTGTAATAGGTCTTGGTGTACGAGATCAGGTACATTCAGTTTTGGGGGGAAACAAGTTTGGGAATTGGGATGGGAGCCCTCTCAGCTTTACCTCAACTTCTACTTCCTCTTCTCCCATCTATAATCTGACAAAATTTCAGTCAGTCAATTTCAGTCATTGCATATCACTATGACCAAATTTCATCATCAATTTTGTCGTCCACATATTTATTCAGATTCCTGTATATCATGAGAAACCCTAAAAGGTATGTTTCTTATATACATATGAAATTGGTCAGTATTATTACACTACTTGAGTTGGATTTAAGTAATCCGATAATATTCACCCTAATATTTATTTATTACATAACCAATTGTTTGGTAAGTTATATTTGCTGAGAATATTTTCCTTTGTTTTTGTCTGATATTATTTAGTCACTGCCGGATTGCACTGTTGTGATATTAAAGTGCAACTTCAAATGGCAATAACTGTCTTAGTTGTTATGAAATATGTAGAATATATGTGGTTACGATTAAAGGGTATTAGTATGCTTACACATTGGCTTGTTCTGTTCTGAGTAGTGGTAAGAAGAAGTGACCCCAATCCAAGCTACTGCTGGGCCAGCCACAAAGATAAATTGCCACTGCTGTCCAAAAATGCTTCACGTGAAGCTGTTCTCAGTGTTTGATCTTGAGGAAAAGGAAAGGTTTAAGTCATCTCTGTTTGGGTTTCTGTGGAGTGTCGTTGGAAATGCGGACACTACGGATCCAAACAACACGTCTTACACTTATTTTACCCACCCCCAATTGGTTGTAGAGGTTCTAAAAAAGCGAATAGCTCCCGTCACTTACCAAATTAGAGACAAATTCTTAAGCTTCAAGATGTCCGATGTGGCACTACTCACCGGGCTTTCCACAGACTCTCCACCGGAATGGTATTATAGAATGAAGCCCAAGAACATCAGTGATTTCAGAAAGAGATATTTTACGAGCACTCGTGGTTCTGTACGTGGTGATATTCGACTAACAGATATTATGCAAGCTAGGGAGGAGGCGAAGGAAAATGCATTACTTGATGTAAATATGGCTGATGATATCCATCGCCTCAATAGGCTATACGTGCTTGGAGCTTTTCTCTTACCAACCGGGTCGAAATGAGTCGATGTCATATGTGTTGACATTGTCGACAATTTAAACAAGTTCGATAGTTTTCCTTGGGGATATCTTGCGTATGAGCTGCTTAAGTAGAAGTTGGAGTCGCTATATAACGTCATCAGTAAACATAACGAGTTTAAGGCTGGCCACCCGTAAACTAGCACCCTCCATGGTTGTGTCCTAGCATTCGCCCTATGGATATTCCTCCATGTGCTGTCTCTAGAAGCGACAAGGTTAGAACCAAACAGCTTCCCATGGTTCACAGGGTGGGTGAAAGTTCCTGGAAAAGGTTGCCGGGGTAGGACGTGGGAGAAAAAGTTGAGTGACTTGAAGAAACTACAAGTTGTCACTCCCTTATGTATTCCCCATGAGGTTAGGGAGAAACTCGTGGTCATAGATGCTTTGGAGATTAGTATTTATGAGGTCATTACTACTTGTACATTTTTTTAGTATATTATTGACAATTTTCCTATATTTTTATGTGCTTATTATGACAGCGGGAGAGGAACAATCCTAGTCAGTCATACAATATCATCACGAAAAATCATGTCGTAGCCCGGGAGACAGTAGCGGTATAATTTTCACGGTTTTGGGTTTTCTCACCAAGGTTGTCTCTTTAACAGATAGGCAATTTAGTTTGTTAGTTATAATTTATGTTTGGGAAATGTTATGTCATTTCAGGTGATCATGCAGGCCACCCAAGACTTCCTTCTTCATGGTCCTAGGGGAGGCAAAACAGATTTAAAAAGCTATTTGAAGAGAAAACTCAAATTTAGTCCCGCGGAAGAAGATATTGGAGAAGAAGAAGAGAACAAAGAGGAACACGAGCATAGCAGTGAAGATGAGTCCCAACAAGCCCCTGCGAAAAGGGTGCGACGTTCCTCTGCACTGCAAACTAAGTCCCCCATAGGCAAGGATGTCCGCAGCAAACGAGCACCACCATTGAAGAACAAAGTAGCCCCACTATCCAAGAATAGACCAGCCCCACAGTCGAAGAACAAACCACCCCAACCATCGAAGATCAAACCACCACCATTGAAGAACGAAGCAGCCCCACTATCCAAGAACAGACCAGCCCCACAGTTGAAGAACAAACCAGCCCAACCATCGAAGATCAAACCACCAAGTCTGACACCTTACGTGTTTCTACCTGCGGAGAAGGGAAAAGTAAAGAAAAGCCAAGGGTAGCCGAAATTGATAATAAGACTTAGAGGGTTGGAGTGGTAGAAATGTTTTTGTCAATGAATCATCGCTTGCAAAAAATGTTACCCAGTATCGATGGGGAAGAGGTAGATTTGAATACGTGACAAACACTTAGTTATGGTCTTAATATGGATTAAAAGTTACCCTTAAAAGTTTGTGATATGAGGGGGACATTGTGTGTATGTTTTGAGACATCATAGAAATGTGTTTAGATATAATCAATTTTGATGCAGTATGTGTGTCAGATTACAAGTAGTCTAGTCGAATTTCTTCCTATTCCTGACCGGGAACTACATGAAGAGGAAGTCTAATAATTCTATTATGTAAAAACCACAGCAAGACTACCCTTTTCTGAAGTATCTTCGTAAGACATTATGTTCAGGTTGTGAGTCATTATAGTTAGTTTATGAGTTCTATTAAATTTGTATGCAGGATATCGCTAGTAGTACAGTTAAATCTTTTTCAATTTCTAATGAGGAAGTCCTACCTTACCATAAGGTACACTTCCCCTCACCGACACCATGTTCATACTGTAATTAGACTGAGACATTAACTGCCTCTATTGCATATTCATTCTCAATTGCTCATGCAACATGTTTTTTGAATCAGCCTACCGAAACCATTGATGTTACTGAAGGTGGTCAGAATATTGATATGGAATTGTATGCAGTGATTGACAATGCAGAAGAGGGACCCAATTCGGTTGTTGCATCTGTTATGAAAGAAGATATGGCAAGAAGATCCAAAACATTTGTTTCAGTAATCAAATCCAATCAATTGGAGGATAAAGTGGTTGCTGCTTGCGAAGACTTAATTCTTGTTGTTTTAAACAAGAAAGAAAATGGATTGCTAGAAAGAGAGCCTGGTATTGTAAGTTTCCAAAAGGTTGAGCCTGACCTAACTAAGATTACTACTTCCAATTTCCAAGTTTCATATTACTGGAAGAAGCATGATGTTGAGGAATCCAGCCGCTGTGACATTCTTCGGCACTATGTGATAAGAGCCCAAAACTGTAGTTTTAACCCCTTAACAATAATACTTTTAGACCAATTATGTGAGTAATAAATAAGAGTTAATGTTGATTATGTGCTTTTATGTATTTCAGGCATTGGAGTCAATTATGTACAGAAATGTGTCACTTTTGCGAGATAAAGGAGCAAGGGCTGGTTGCAAAGAAGTTTTGTGATTAAAGGCCAAGATTCAAGGAGAAAAAGCCTTTTTAAAGCCCGGTCAAAGCTGAAAAGTCAAAGTCAATGCGGGCAGAAACAACTCACAAAAGTTAGCAAAACTTCTGAAAACCGTATCTTTGGACTCAGACCTCGGAATTTGGCCTACCTTATGTCAAAACGACCGTCTTGGAAAGTGCTTTTCAATGGTCCCAACCTTGACCCAATCAGAAGAGCAAAACTAGATGAAAAATATGTTGAAGTCAAATCTAGCTGAAAAGACCTCTGTGGATTGAAGAAATTGGGTTTTGGGCTCAATTTTTTGGCCCAAAACATGGCTCCTCAGCCCATGCACGAAAAAGTGGATCTTGTCTCCTCCATTTGAAGACACAAGACTTAGCTCTTAAGCAGTAGTTTTTTGAGTTAGCAAGAATGGAATAACTTGTTTTAGAGCTAGTTTTTTTACTTCATAGAATTAGCTTTCATTACAATAGATTAGTTTTAGAACAAGAATGAATATTATTAGCTAGACCTAGATAAAAAATAAATTAGCTTAGACTCCATTTTTTAATTAGTGATTTACTTGTTTTTAATTTAGTTTATTGAATCATTGATAATTCTTCATTAGATTAATAAAATTAGTTAGTTATTCATAAATTTAGTTTTGGTTTATTAAATTACTTATATCTAAATTCAGTTATTAGTTGTTAATCATTTCTTAATTGTTAATTCAGTTGTGAATCCTTGATTAGATCAAATTAGTAAATTTATAATCTTGATATCATGTCTGCTTAAATTCATATAGAAATGATAGTTTAATGATTCAAGGCTAAAACCTCCATTAGAGGGGTTTGAGGAAACCTTGATGAAAACTTGATTGTGTTAGCTTAGAAATTGTTGTGATAATCTATTCAATTCTAGAAAGTAATTAGTTCACCATGAGAATGGGTTTGATTGGTTCACATGTTAGTTATTATTTGGTAGAGATTGCCATGAATAATTAGGGATTAGAAATACCAATTTGTTATGCGAAAGTATTGCAATTGGGATTACGACGAATCTTCACTAGTTAATTAAGTCGAGTTAAGGTAAAATCAAATCCCTTAATTCCTCCTCATATAGTCAAGTTAGCAATTCCATAGTTTGAATTATCGTATCCTGATTAGTAGTTTCCCATCAAAGTATAATTTCTATCGTTACTCTCATTAACTTTGATAGACTGATAATCGTAGTTAACTTAGAATTCTAAAGAACTAGGAGTGGAACGAATTTTCTATTCCAACTATATTGCAATAGCATCGAGAGTAGAAAACTTTGATAACATTAAGCGTAAAAAAATAGTTTAGTTTTACTTGCGTTTGAGTCTCATTGCTTATTTGTAGGTAAAACTATTCGTTTTACATTTATCAAATAGCGCCGCTGCCATCTTAGATACGTTTAGAATTGTTTTCATTAGTATTGTTAGTCTTCCCAAAGTCCCATTAAATCCACCCACCCTTGTTTGCTTCTAACAATGATTGTTTGGTTCAGAAACAACAAAAAAAAATTCAAAGAACAAGCCTTAGCGTGACCCGCGCCCACACAAGGCTAACTTCGAGCGCCCCTAGCGCTGAAGCGCCTGAAACTAGAATTGGACTTGAGCGTGACTTGCGCCGTACCAAAGCAAAGTTCGAGTGCCCCCACGCTGAAGCGCTTAGAACTCGAGCTAGGAAGGAGCGCGACCCGCGCCCTCTTTTGAGCAGCCTAAATTTCACTTGTTAGTTTAAACTTCCATTACGTCAAGTTATTCAGTGTTTCTAACTTGTTACACACACTGAGCTCGCGTATACTAGACACTATTCATAAGCAAAGCAAGGAGGCATTCAGGTACTTCTTTCTTCCACTCCTCGCATCCCCTGTTAGAGCGCATCCCCTGTTAGAGGATTTATACTAGTATATCAGGGTTGTTTTGACTGTTGTCATATTTTTTTCAATATTGGACTTAACCTTGCATGAGATTAAGGTCAGGTAGCGAAAAAACGATTAATGTAATCTATTGTGAACGTCAACACATAAACTTATCTAGTATAACACACACTACACCTGAAATAATGGCTGAAGAAAGAGAGTCTCCTCTCTCTGACTTTTACAAAGTCTTGAGCGATAGCCCAAAATCTTACATCGTTCTTGCAGACCCAGTAGGGGATTTCCGAATCCCCCCAAATATATTTAATTTGTTACCCATTTTTCATGGGTTAGACCACGAAAAACCTTATCAGCATATGCGTAGGATTGAACAAGTCCTTACCATATTCCATCATCCTACGGTTGGTGCTGAACAAATTAAACTGAAGGTGTTTCCTTTCACCCTAGCCGATAAGGCGACATCTTGGTTAACTGCCCAAGCGCCTAATTCTATGGACTCATGGGCCAAACTTGTTCAACTATTTATGGAACATTTTTACCACCACTGAAGATAGATGAAATGCTTTCCAAGATTCATTTTTTTCAACAGAATCCTCATGAATCCTTTTTAGAGGCTTGGAATCGTTTCACTGACCTTCTTATAGAGTGTCCATATCATAACCTCGCCAAAGACACGTTAGTTTGTGCCTTTTTCAAGGGACTATTACACCACTATAAAGAGGTCCTTGATATAATGAATGGGGGTAGTTTCCTCAGTAAAGGAGCCTCAAAGGCTTACAAATATTTAGAAGATCAAACAAATCGTAATAATAATTGGGGTGGTAGTGACGATATCTCCCGCTCCACTAGTTCTTCTTCAATAGTTAAGGCTACCAGTATGTTTGAGGTTAAATCTGATCCTAAGCTTAAAACTCTAATTGAATCCCTCACTAAAAAGGTAGAAGTTATTTCTGTTCAACAAAAGCCTACCCCTGTCATGAATATCAACTTTATTCCATATAATTTATGTTAGAGTCTTGCGCACCCCGACTCCTATTGTCCTCTAGTCTATGAACAACAATCCGCACAGCCGGACAATGTTTGATCCATTAATAGCGAACCTAACGCACCTTGGCGACAAAACCCCAACTATGGTTGGCAAAATAATCAACAAGTTACACCTCCAGCGTATAATAATCAAAACGTTAGGCCAGCAAACAATTACAATCAAACTCCATCGAGACAAGGACAAGGACAAGGTAATTATAATAATTATAATGCTAATAGAGGTATCATTCCGGTTAATCATAACTATTACAACCCACCTATTAATAATCAACGTGACATAGTTCCTGTCAAACAACCTGTAACATACACTCCTCCACAACCAGATCATTTTGACGCCTTTATGCAAACCCAACAACAGATTTTACAAGCCATCCAACTTTCCTTACAGTAGTTAGCCTAAGAGAAAGTACAACCAAAAGGTGTGTTTCCAGGTCAAGCGATACCTAATCCTAATACAACAAACACAACCTTTAAGTTAAACGGTAATACTCGTAATGGAAATGTAAACGTAGGTGAGCTAAACACCATCACCACTCTCTGTTCTAACAGAGTGGTTGATAACGCCGTAACTATGCCTGTAGTTACCCTACTAGTAGCCCCTACACCGGATATTGAACTAGATACCGAAGTAGTAATTGAAGATCCTACCCCTGTAGAGGTACCAGTTAAACCACAACCTAAGAAACAAAAGGCCAAGGTTAAACCTAATGTTGATCCATATGCTAAATATAGAGAGAAACCACTGTTTCCCTAGAGATTAGCTATGTTGAACAAGGATACAAATTTCGATGAGATTAAGGAAGTTTTCAAAAATCTAACGATAAACCTTCTTTTTCTTGAAGCGATTAAAAAGTTACCTCACCATGCTAAGTTTCTTAAAGAGTTGTGCACTACTAGACGTAAGACAAATATTCCTAAAGACGCCTTTTTAACTGAACAGTTTCCAACGTTAACCGAACATAATGGAATCGTTAAGTACAAAGACCCTGGTTGTCCTACTGTACAATGCACCTTAGGAGATTCCCACACGACGATCGCACTATTAGACCTAGGGGCAAGTGTTAACTTACTCCCTTATTATCTCTATAAACAAATAGGTCTACAAGAGATGCAACCTACTAAAATGACGTTGCAATTAGCTGATTGGTCTATTAAGTATCCTAAAGGTGTGGTTGAAAACATGCTTGTTAAGGTTCAAGATTTCTACTATCTTGCTGATTTTGTTATCCTCGATACAGAAGTCGCTAACGACTCTGTTCCGATCATTTTAGGGCGTCCTTTCTTGGCTACTGCCAACGCGCTCATAAACTGCCATGATGGTTCGATGTCCATGTCTTTTGGCCATCTTTCTGTTGAGGTAAATGTTTTTAAAATGACGAAACAGTTCCTAGATACGACTTCGGATGGAGAGGTTAGCATAATCAAGAGCTTAGTTCAAGATTCTTTCAAAACCACGTTTCCTGGTAATCAGATGCACAAATTCCTTTCCTTTGGAAGTTCTAACTTCGACGAGAACTCCCTGGAAGTTGAGAAAGATTTCCTTCGACTCTTTTGCAACTCTTTCTTGCCACCTCACGAGTCCCTCCCTGTCAACATCCATTCATCCCTTGACGCTATGACGAAAGATGAATTTTTCACCCTCTATCCCAGTGATTCTTTTGACCCACCTATTGAGGAATGTCTTGCATATCTCAAGGCTTCTGATGATCTAGACTTGAGAGCTCTAGCCAAGCCCCATTCATCCACCTCACATCATCCTGTAACTCATTCATTTTCCATCACCAATATTCCCCACCTTCCACCTTTTCAAAGGAACCTTGACTTTGCACTTGACCTTCTTACTTCTTCTGTGCTTAATGATTTTCTAAATCCTCCTAATACGAAAATAATTCCCAAGGGAAAGGCACTTGACACTTTCATTTTCAGAATTGAGACAGTTCCTATCTACACCATGAATGAGTTTTGTGCTAAACCCACATTCTCATTTTTTCCATTCTTTCCTTCTAAAACTTATACATATCCAACATATCTTCCACAAACATCCATTTTCTCACGATCATTCACTTGGACACTCTTTCGTTCAAAGATGAAGAAGAAGGTGTATGCTCGGTTATGTTCTAGGTCTATTAGACTTCGCTTTCATTTCACTAAGTTGCGTCGTAGAAAATCTTGGTGCTTGATTCTGTTTGGGGGGTGCATTCCATGTTAACTATTTATGGCAAGATCCACAACTATTTCGGTTGTTGATATATGGTAAACTGCATGTTCATTATATACATATGTTAGAGATGAAGTCTCTGGAATCTAACTTTAAAAAACCCACGTTTAAAACAAATTTTCTAAACTCTGTTCTATAAAATTTGTTTGGGGGTGGGGTGTTGGTATTTCCATCCTAAACTCTGTTCTATAAATTTGTTGCTTTGATATTTTTTTTTTATTGTTTTTATTAGTTCGGATATTAAGTTGATAATTTCAGTAGTTAAATTTGAATTCAATAGTTAATTGTATTTTAATTTAATTTGGTTCTTTTCAAATTATGCGATGATTTTTGTGTTAATCCCACCTTCCCGAATTGTTTGGGGTGGTATTATTTCTTTAAGCATTGTTTTTATATAATCCACAATTTTAGAAATAATTTTGCGATGAGTGTTGGGAATGTTGCCGATATTGGCATGGCTATGATTAGATATTGTGATAGGATGAAATTTCAATGAGTTAGGAAGTTGCTATTCTAAATTCAACCTAAAAGATATTAGGTTTGTTTTGGAATAAGGAATATGGGTTGTTTCCGTTTTAGGTTTTCGAAACATTTTGTTTCCGGCAATTGCCTTAAAGCTTTTTGGCAACTTGTCGATTCATTTTAGAAACTAAAACCCTATATAAACTTCCTTCATTCTCCATAAAACCTACACATCTCACTTTCATTTCTTACCTTAAACCTCCAATTTTTCCTTTTATTTTTCACTTCACCCTGCTCAGAACACACGGAGCGTGACCCGCACCCTCCCAAGACAAATTGTGAGTGTGCCTAGCGCTGACACACCTGTTACTCCATTTACACCTGAGCGCGACCCGCGCCCATCTAAGGCTAAATTTGAGCGCCACCCGCGCCCTGACCTCCATAGCCACGAAAAATTCCGATTTTTGTGGGTTGTTCCAGGATCGTTTGTAGCTTTTCTAGAGAGTAGTTTTGTGATGACATCTCCTACAGTCATACCTGAGTAGTCTTTCGAAGACTTGTTGGAAAGCAAGACCTATGGAGGTTGGTTCCGCGACAGGATCTTGCAGTTAGGATGGCGGCATCTATTGGTAAGTGATGACGACTCGTATTCACCTCAGCTTACTACATATTTTTACAATAATGTTAAATTCTATTATAACCAAGATGGAGAACAAAAATTCTCTGTCGTAGTCAACGACACGACAATGGAATTCAGTAAGAATTTGGTAGCTTTGGTTTCGGAATTGCCTTTGCCTAATCCTACACACACGTGGGGATATATGACTGATAATGTATACCTCTATGACTATGCATATTTCCACGAGTATTATAGGGGAGGGGTGTTTTGTATAATGGACCAAAGGTGATATAACATAGCCCTTGGTAGCCTGTCCCTGAATGTAGGCACCACCATGTTATTCATCCTGATGAATATTTTAGGGGAGTGGCAGTTTACTTCTGCAAATAGTACTGCTGGTGACGTTTTCCTTGCTTTAGCTGAGGGACGTCGCCTATATGATATTCCCAGAGTTTTAGTGGCTAGTCTAAAGAGAGCCCATAGCATAAGGCATAAGTATCTTCTTATGCCTATTTTAGTTTGCCGCATCATGCGCGGTTGTTTACCTGTATTCTATACCCAGTTCACGGATTGGGTTAGGGTTGAAACCATGAGACCCACCAATTGCGTGGTCCATTCATTTTACGTTATAACTTGGCCGGGATGGCAGGTGCAACCTCATTTGGTTGCTCCTTACACCCCATCAGACCGAGTAACACTAGACAGGTTAGCACAGGTGGACGACACACGGCGAAGGGCTTGGCAAGTCATCATGGCTTGGCAGGATGTGAAGGAATCTCATCTCTTTATAGAAGAGGAGGAGGATGACGTTTAAAACGCTGGCGATAAGGTAAGTTTTTAGTTTCAATTCGTGTCTGCTTATGTCCCAAGCAATTTGATTCTAGTTATCCCCATAACGGGTGGAACTCATATAGAGTTGCGTCTGTTTTTCTTTATCTATATTAGTATGTTGTAACCTTATTCAGCAGATGTTCCAAATTTCACGCGTTTCCTTGGTATTTTTCTACCCTTTTTATTTCAATACTTTGTGGACAAAGCATGCTTCTTGTTTGGAGGTGGCATAGAAACACGTGTAATTAAGGCATCTATTAGGATATAGATAGGTACAATATGAACTTGTTTTCTAGTTAAAATTTCAAAATTTTCAAAAAAAAATAAAAAAATAAAAAAATATATGTTACGTTATACACTTAGGAATATTGGTATTGTTTTCTTTCCCTATGCTCTTAATAATCTAGAAGTCACACGTTAGCTTTTGCATTAGAATAGTTTTTAGAAACATAAGTTAATATGTAGATGATAAGAGCCCAAAACTATAGTTTTAACCCCTTAACAATAATACTTTTAGACCAATTATGCGAGTAATAAATAAGAGTTAAGGCTGATTACGTGCTTTTATGTATTTCAGGCATTGAAGTCAATTATGTGCAAAAATGTGCCACTTTGGCGAGATAAAGGAGCAAGGGTTGGTTGCTAAGAAGTTCTGTGATTAAAGGTGAAGGAGAAAAAACCTTTGTAAAGCCCGATCAAAAGTTAAAAAGTCAAAGTTAACGCGGGCAGAAACAACACACAAAAGTAAGCAAAACTTCCGAAGACCGTATCTTTGGACTCCGGCCTCGGAATTTGGCGTACCTTATGTCAAAACGACCGGCTCAGAAAGAGATTTCCAATAGTCCAAACCTTGACCCAATTAGAGGAGAACAAGTGGACAAAAAGTCTGTTGAAGTCAAAACCAGTTGAAAAGGGCTCTATGGACTGAAGAAATTGAGCTTTGGGTTCGATTTTCCGGCCCAAAACATGGCTCCTTAGCCCATGCACGAAAATATGGATCTAGTCTCCTCCATTTCCACACACAAGACTTAGCTCTTAAGAATAATTAGTTTATGTAGCAAGTAGCCATTAGAGATAGGATTCTAGATCTAGTTTTGAGTTTTGATTTCCATTAATTAGTTTTCATACCTTGTTTTAATCTAGGTTATTGAATCATTGTTATTGCTTGTTAGAGCAATTAAATTAATTAGCTTTTTATTATCTTGTTTTAATTTAGATTATTGAATGATTGTTATTTTTTTATTAGATCAATAAAGTAGTTTGTTCTTAATAATTTAGTTTCAATTTCATTAATCATTTTAGTTTAATTATTAGATTTAGTTATTTGTCATTATTAGTTTCCATCAATTCTTGCATGAGTAGTTTCCATTTAAATTCAATTAAGTAAAGTTAGAATCTTTATACCATGTCTTGTTTAATTCCATGTGGAAATGATAGCATAATGATTTTAGGCTAAACCTCCATTAGAGGGGATTGAAATTCTTGCATGAGTAGTTTCTATTTAAATTCAATTAAGTAAAGTTAGAATCTTTATACCATGTCTTGTTTAATTCAATGTGGAAATGATAGCATAATGATTTTAGGCTAAACCTCCATTAGAGGGGATTGAAGAAGCCTTGATGAAGCTTGATCTTTGTTAGTTTAGAAATCGTCGTGATAATCTATTCAATTCTAGAAAGTAATTAGTTCACCATGAGAATAGGTTTAGTTGCTTCACATGCTAGTTATTAATTGGTAGAGATTGCCATGTATAATTAGGGATTAGAATTACCATTTTGATATGCGAAAGCATTTAAATTTAGATCACGACGAATCTTTGTTAGTTGATTAAGTCGAGTTAAGGTGGAATCAATCCCCCCTAATTCCTTATCATATAGTCAATTTAGAAATTCTGTAGTTTGAATTAGCGTATCTTGTTAGTATAATTCACATCGTAGTATAATTACACACCATTACTCTCATTAACTTTGGCTAGGACTGATAATATATAGAAAACTTTGGATGCTAAAGAACTAGGACTGGAACAAATCTTTTACTCCACTCTATTTCGATAGATTCGAGAGCAGAAATCTTTGATAAACACATCACAATTCGTTCAGTTTTTAGTTTTACTTGCGTTTGAGTTTCATCGCTTATTTGTGAGTAGAACTAATCTTTCCACGTTTATCAAATGGTGTTGTTGCTGGGGATCGAACCCGGGTCACCCGTGTGACAGGCGGTAATAATCCACCCACCCTCGTTTGATTCTAACTATGCTTGTCCGTTTCAGCATTGAAATTTTTCCTCGCAAAATTACATGGAGCGTGACCCGCGCCCTAGGCAGCCTAAATTGGAGCCCAAACGCCTGGAACTTGAGTTTTTCCCTGAGCGCGACCCGCGCCCTAACAAGGCTAAGTTCGAGGGTCCCCCCGTGCCCAAACGCCTGGAACTCCAGCTTGAGTTGAGCGCGACCCGAGCCCTACCTAGGCCTATTCTAAGCGCGACCCGCGCTCTCTGCTGAAACTGCCTGATTTCCACAGGTTTGTTTCAAACTTCCATTTCTTCAAGGTTTTCAGTGTTCTAACTTGTTATATACACTGAGCACGCATATACAAGACGCTATTCATAAGCGAAGCAAGGAGGCATTCAAGTACTTCTTTCTTCAAACACCTCGCATCTCCTGTTAGAGGTTCATACTAGCATATCAGGATTGTTTGGAGTGTTATCGTGTTTAGTTAAGATTGGTCTTAGCCTTGTATGAGATTAAGGTCAGGCCAAAGAAAAATGCCTAACTTAATCAACCGACAACATTAACAAACACGTCTTTCTAGTATACTACTCACTACACCTATAGTTAATATACCACACACACCACCTGAAATAATGGCTGAAGAAAGAGAGTCCCCTCTCTCTGACTTTTACAAAGCCTTGAACGATAGCCCCAAATCATGCATCGTTCTATCAGATCCAGTGGGGGATTTTCGAATACCCCCAAATATATTTAATTTGTTACCCGTTTTTCATGGGTTAGACCATGAAAAGCCTTATCAGCACATGCGTAGGATTGACCAAGTCCTTATTACATTCCACCATCCTACGGTTGGTCTTTGAACAAATTAAACCGAGGGTATTTCCCTTCACTTTAGCCGATAAGGCGGCGTCTTGGTTAACTGCCCAAGCGCCTAATTCTGTGGACTCATGGGCTAAACTTGTTCAACTATTTATGGAACATTTTTACCCACCACTGAAGACCGATGAAATGTTTTCCAAGATTCATTTCTTTCAACAGAATCCTCATGAATCATTTTCAGAGGCTTGGAATCGTTTCACCGATCTTCTTATAGAGTGTCCACACCATAACCTCGCGAAAGACACGTTAGTTCGTGCCTTTTTCAAAGGACTTCTACACCACCATAAAGAAGTCCTTGTCATAATGAATGGGGGTAGTTTCCTAAGTAAGGGAGCCTTAGAGGCTTATAAATTTTTAGAAGATCAAACTAAGCGTAATAATAACTGGGGGGGTAGTGACGATTTCTCCCGTTCCGCTAGTTCTTCTACAACAGTTAAAGCCGCCGGTATGTTTGAGATGAAACCCGATCCTGAACTTAAAATTTTAATTGAATCTCTCACTAAAAAGGTAGAGGCTATTTCTGTTCAACAAAAGCCTATTCCCGTCATGAATGTCAACTCCAATCTATGTAATTTCTGTTTGAGTCCTGATCATCCAGACTCCTATTGTCATCTCGCTTACGAACAACAAACATTACAACAAGATAATGTTTGCTCAATTAATAGTTATCCTATTCCTAACTCCCCTTGGAGACAACACCCCAACTTCAGTTGGAGAAATAATCAACAAGTAACACATCCAGGGTTTAATAATCAAAATGTTAGGCAAGCAAACAATTATAACCAAGCTCCAACAGGACAAGGACAAGGACAAGGTCAGGGAAATTATAATAATTATAACAATAATAATTCTAATTCTAATAGAGGTATCGTTCCGGTTAATAATAATAACTATCACAACCCACCCATTAATAATCAACGTAACATAGTTCCTGTCACACAACCAGTAGCAAATTCTATTCCACAACTGGATTATTTTGATACCTTTATGCAATCTCAACAACAGATTTTACAAGCCATCCAAATTTCCTTACAGTAGTTAGCTCAAGAGAAAGTACAACCCAAAAGTGTGTTTCTAGGTCAAGCAATAACTAATCCTAAAACAACAAACACAGCCTTTGAGATGAACAATAATACTAGTATGGAAAATGCAAACGTAAGTGAGTTGAATGCCATCACCACTCTCCGTTCTGGGAGAGTGGTTGATAACAACGTAACTATGCCTATAGTTACCCCACAAGTAGTCCCTACACCGGAGATTGAACTAGATACCAAAATAGAAACTAATGAGCCTACCCCTGTAGAGGTACTAGTTACACCACAACCTAAGAAACAGAAAGCAAAGGTTAGACATCTAGTTGATCCATACGCTAAATATAGAGAGAAACCACCGTTTCCCCATAAATTAGCTATGTTAAATAGGGATACAAACTTTGACGAGATTAGGAAAGTTTTTAAAAATCTAACGATAAACTTACCTTTTCTGGAAGCAATTAAAAAATTACCTCACCATGCTAAGTTTCTCAAAGAGTTGTGCACTAAAAGGCCTAAGACAAATATTCCTAAAGACGCCTTTTTAACTGAACAGTTTCCAACTTTAACGAAACACAATAGAATCGTTAAGTACAAGGACCCTGGTCGTCCCACTGTATAATGCACCTTAAGAGATTCCCACACGACGATCACTTTACTAGACCTGGGGGCGAGTGTTAACTTACTCCCGTATTATCTATACAAACAAATAGGTCTACAAGAGATGCAACCTACTAAAATTACGTTGCAATTAGCGGATCGATTTATTAAGTACCCTAAGGGTGTGGTTGAAAACGTGCTTGTTAAGGTCCAGGATATCTACTATCTTGCTGATTTTGTTATCCTCGATACAGAAGTTGCTAACGACTCTGTTCTAATCATTTTAGGGCATCCTTTCTTGGCAACTGCTAACACGCTCATAAACTCCCGCGATGGTTCAATGTCCTTGTCTTTTGGCCATCTTTCTATTGAGGTAAATGTTTTTAAAATGATGAAACAGTTACCAGATTCGTCTATAGATGGGAAGGTTAGCATGATCGAGAGCTTAGCTCAAGATTATTTTGATAACACGTTTCCAGAAAACCAAATGCATAAATTCCTGTCTTTTGGAAGTTCAGATTTTGCCGATGACTCCTACTTAGAGGAAGTCAACACCATCTTCGAGTCTACACCTATCGTAGACCATTATGTTGCTCCATCTATAGAGTTTGAAGACCTGTTGTCTAAGCAAGTATTCATTACTCAAGATGAGGACCCCCCAGAAGCATTTATCGATATTCCTTCCACCCCGGTGCTTAAACCTCTTCCTTCTGAGTTAAAGTATATTCAACTTGATCCGGATGGTAGTCATCCGATAATAATATCTTCTCTGTTATCTAAGGATGAAGAGACACGTTTGATCAGGGTGATTAGGGAACATCGTTCTGCGATTGGTTGGTCCCTAGCCGACATTAAGGGAATTGACCCTAATGTATGCACTCATCATATCCATTTGGAGGATAACATAAAGACTTCTCGCGAACCTCAGCATCGCTTGAACCCCGCCATGAAAGTGGTGGTCAGGGAAGAGGTCTTACGGTTACTCGATGTGGGTATCATATACCCAATCTCTGATAGCGAATGGGTAAGTCCCATTCATGTAGTTCCAAAGAAATCAGGGATTACCATGGTACGTAATGCCAAGGGTGAATATGTTGCCACGCATGGTCCTATGAAATGGAGGATATGTATTGATTACAGACGTTTAAATGCCATGACACGAAAGGATCATTTTACTTTACCCTTTATAGATCAGATGCTTGAACGTCTAGCTGGTCATGCTTTTTATTGCTTTTTGGATGGCTACTCTGGCTATTTCCAAATTATTATTGATATAGATGACCAAGAAAAGACTACCTTCACATGTCCTTTTGGAACATATGCCTATAAATGAATGCCTTTTGGCCTTTGTAATGCTCCTAGTACCTTCCAGCGGTGTATGCTTCATATATTTAGTGACATGCACTACAGCAAAACAACACTTTTGTGACGGCTAGGAGGCGTCAGGATTATTTTTTGTGACGCCTACAAGGCGTTGAAATTTAGGCGTCTATGTTGGTGTCAGGAATATTTGTGACGTAAACCTAAATCGCAATTGACATAATTGACATATTTATATGCGCCCGTCACTAAATATGCATTACTAACGCCTGTACACCGTCACTAAATGTGCATTACTAACGCCTCTACGCCGTCACTAAATTTGCATTACTAACGCCTCTACGCCGTCAGTAATTATAAATTTGTTTTTTAAATGCTTACTGACGCCTGTCAGGCGTCACAAATTATTATTTATTTTAAAAAAAATATATATTTGTTTTTGGTTTCCATCCTAATATTTATATTTTTTTCCCCCTGAAATCGCCTGCATAAATACAACCACATAAACCCCAAACACATAATATAATTAAGACTTTACAAGCAATTATACACAAAGAAAATCTTAGTAATAACCATCACCAAAATTTGACTAAGTATATATATCACTTAATGAATAACATGTAAATTAAAAGATATAGATGTATGGATATAGCATAATCTACCAACATACTATTTCAATATAATTCCTATAGAACAACTCAAGATCACATCTTGAGAAGCAAGAGCATAGGGTCCTTGACGATTCTCCTAGCGGTCTCGCTCTAAAACATACACACTCTGGACCAAGCTGGCAGCTACAGATCTTCGGTGATATTCATTTTTCCTTCATAAAAAAAAAAAAATTCATTTCAACTAGATCTTAGTCAATACAAGCTAAGGAACCACTAAAACAAGCTATTGACTAGTCAATATACACAATTTTCACTAACCGTGCAGTCTCCTTGACGATTCTCCTGGCAGTCTCGCTCTAACTGCAATTTTTTGTTGTGCAACCCATTCCAATCTTTGCCAATTACGCCCTGCATAAAACCTTTTTGTTATGGACCAATTCAAGCAATACACCGGCAGAGAACTAAGAAAGAGTGATATTCATATAACAGAGGTGACTTTTTCCCACTGAAAGAAATCTACAAATTTTAATCAGCATACGCAAAATGCTGCCACAATTTTGAAATTGAAGGATAAGGAAAAGCTTTAGGTCCAAAAGAATTCTCTAGTACCTCTATACTATCATATTTCTTTCTACAACAATGTAGGAGGTTTCATTCATGAACTAGTTGGGCAAATAATTATTTCTTCACATATTAGCTTTCTTGATTAACATTTGCATGTCAAATTTTTTATGAGCTAAACCACTTTACGGAGGCAGTGGTGTATGTAATCCTTAAAATTGATTAGGCATAATCATAAAACACAGTTTCTAAAATGGACTTCAAAAGTCTTACCATATAAATGAGAATCCAGTGATCCATTGCAAATATATTCATAGACCAACAATCTTCTTTTGTCCTCAACACAGAACCCAATCAGGATCACAACGTTTGATTGTTGTGCCGCTTTTAAAACCTCAACTTTCGAGCAAAACTCATGATCGCAGGAACTAACCAATTTATGTTGCTTCACGACTCTTGCCGCCATCCGGTAAGACACCCCGCGGGACAGATCCAAACCCATCTTCGCCAAGAAATAGAACCGTATCCACCAACATCACATTGCCATAAGAAATAGAACCGTATAAATGAGGTCTGGTCATTGGATTAAAAACTAATTAGGTCAAGTTAAGTTTCAGGATAATAGTGAAATTTAATAAAGTTGTCAGAATCTATTTACCTTTTAGAGGACTATCTAGTGCCCATGCATGCAAAGCCCTCATCCCACTCTGGAGTAGGACCTATTGAAACAACCCCGACAAGCAAAAAGAGACAATGAGTTCTATAAATGTTACATGAGTAAGCGTCTTTGGACAGAGAATTCGGTAGACCTACTTAAGTAGTGGCTTGGATCGGTTGGATTTGCGGTGGTCCCCAAAACCAAATCCATCCATAGCTCAAAACTAAATAAACACCACTCGGGAGACTCAACCACAGAAAAAAAAAGAAACAATTTTTATAAGCAAATATGAAGAAATAAATCACTGCAAAACTTGTTCAATCTTTTCCACACAAGGCTAAAAAAATCTCCACCCAAAACCCATTGAACATACATATCGAACATCAATAGAAATAAAGACAACTTATTTAAGATAAAAAGAGATGCAGTAGAGATACTTGCCTCAAATATAGGAGATTAACAGCAAGAAATGAGTCATATAACGCTTCCATAAACCCGATCAACAAGCACCAAATAATTATCCTTTTTCTTCATAAAAAGCTTGACAGATATTTACCCCCAAACTACCTGGATTTCTGGCACGTCTCCTTAGAACTAGCTATCATGCCATATACCATCTGAAAGACTATTGAATCTAGTTTACAGGGAAAAGAAATGGCATGTCAAACCGATCATTGTAGAAAGTTATGCCCATTATCGTAATAGGTGACATAACCGGTCTTCAATTGAATTTTCTCTCGGTTCTTTACATTAGAACATGATCTGTTGGGAAGGTGTCAAAAATTCAAGATGGAGCTTGATTCTCCAATTCAAATTCACCCCCATCATTATCCTACTGTTGACACCTTTTTTTGTTTTTACCAAAAGAAAGCACTAGTTCGCTCCAAGAGTTTCTACTTGAATTTGGACCTCCTCACAGTAAAACTAACTCAAAGCCCATTAATTTGTTTGCTACCAGTCCCAATTTAAAATTATTTTTCTGAAAATATGGGGTTTCACATTATATCTATCTATTATGAACGATTTGAAACCAGAATGAACAATGTAGAAGTAAAGTTCCTAAGGTCCTCCCAATGTTTAGCACTACTAGTGCAGTGGACATCTTTGTTTTACATCATCACATATTCATTTTAAATCAACGTACAACAAGGGAGGACAACAATACAAGAAACTAAGGAAACTT
The DNA here is from genome assembly GCF_015680905.1 of Coptis chinensis. Classification (NCBI taxonomy): domain Eukaryota; kingdom Viridiplantae; phylum Streptophyta; class Magnoliopsida; order Ranunculales; family Ranunculaceae; genus Coptis; species Coptis chinensis. The sequence goes on from NC_141456.1 coordinate 48,683,057, forward strand.
AAAGCATTGTAAGAACTATAACATGTGAATGAGCTTGGTATAAAACAAATGAAAAGCTGAAAATGAATGAGCTTGGTCCTTTAATAGCAACATATCTCTTAAATAACTCTCAAGAATTGTAAGAGTTTCACATAGAGACATCTCAATATAAAAAAAAAAAAAAAAAAATCAACAGTTCAACCCCTACATGCAATAATATATCGAAGTAAAAATAAAAGCTTTGCTTTTGTAGAAATATCCAGGGGAGACCTTAACAGTTCAATATGTAATTGAATGGATGATTTTGATTTTTCAAAAAAAAATTAGGGGTTTTAAAATAAAGTAGAAGTATTGTAATAATGAAATTGCTCAAGGCTGCAGAATTTTTGAAATGAAAGTGGCAGAACGAGAGATAACTCACCGAATATGTTGGTGTGCAAGTGACCCCTCGCAAATGGAGCGGCGCTAAAACTAAGTACAATATTGAGAAAGAACAAAAGGAAGAAGTAGTGTGTTAGATAGAGAAAATAAGAAGCGAAGAGAGAGACTTAATTGCTGGTGGTGGCCGACTTCTCCAAATTCGAATCAACAACAGTGGCGGAGTCAGGACAACCTTCATTCATTTTTAGGTTGAAAGGAAGAGTGGCGGAGGAGACGAGAAAGTTGGGCGAGAGAGATGACAATTAATTTTAGAGAAGTATTTGGGTTATAAATTATTGGAGAAAACACGGTCCCTTAGTTGTAATTTTTTAGTATTTGAGATCCTTGACGCTCTTTTTTCGTCACTTTATTTAGTAAAACTCTTTAAAATTTAAATGATATAATTATCAAATTATTGGTGACGGTTGGAGTGTTTTTGTGACGCCAATATGCCGTCACAAAAATCCTGACGCCCATTTGACGTCACAAATGAGAAAAGCCAGTGTCACAAAAAAACTATTATGGTGTAGTGATGGTAGAGCGTTTCATGGATAATTTTTCTATCTATGGAGACTCTTTCACTGATTGCCTGTCTAACCTGTCTAAATTGGGAAAAATGTCATTTCATGGTGAAAAAAGGCATAGTACTAGGTCACACTGTATCTAGTGATGGCATCAAAGTAGATAAGTCCAAACTAGATAAGATAGCGACTCTACTTATACCACGGACTGTCCGTGATATTAGAGCCTTTCTAGGTCATGCAGGTTTTTATAGGCGCTTTATCAAAAAAAATTCGAAAATAGCTAGGCCGTTAACTAATCTGCTTTTAAAGGATGCCATTTTTTATTTTAATTTTAACTATAAACAGGCTTTTGAAACTTTAAAAGCCGCCTTAACTTCTGCACCCATTATACAACCTCCCGATTGGTCTAAACCTTTCGAACTCATGTGTGATGCTAGTGATTATGCAGTTGGTACTGTCTTGGGACAAAAACTAGATAATAAGTCTACTGTTATTTATTATTCTAGTAAAACTCTAAACGATGCTCAAAGAAATTATACAACTACTGAAAAAGAATTCTTAGCTGTCGTTTATGCTTTGGATAAGTTTTGCCCTTATTTGGTTGGTTCTAAGACTCTAGTTTACACAGACCATGCAGCCCTTAGGTACCTTCTTGTAAAGAAAGATGCTAAGTAGAGATTAATCCGATGGATTCTTCTCCTGTAAGAGTTCATATTAGAAATAAAGGACAAAAGAGGGGTCGAAAACGTAGTTGCCGACCACTTATCTAGACTTACAAACGACAATGATAGTGATTCTGAGTCCATACCGGACTCTTTTCCTGATGAGCATCTGTATGCTATTTTTTTTTCCACCATGGTATACTGACATTGTTAATTATTTAGTGTCTGATGTTATTCCTTATGATTGGTCAAGAAATGAATGTAAGAAGTTCTTGGCCAGAATTAAGCTATACTACTGGGATGTGCCCTACCTTTTCAAGTATTATGCTGATTAGATTATTCGTTGTTGTATTCCCCAATGGGAATATAATGAGGTTCTCTCATTCTGCCATGACAAAGAGTGTTGTGGCCATTTTAGTGGTATGAAAATAGCTGCTAAAATTCTTCAATGTGGGTTTTATTGGCCTACTCTCTTTAAAGATGCCCAAGTGCATTGCAAGCCGTGTTTTCGTTGCCAACAACTTGGGCGAATCATGAAGTGTAATATGATGCCATTAAATCCAATCATAGTGGCAGAAATTTTTGACGTATAAGGCATTGATTTTATGGGTCCTTTTCCAGTTTCCCACGGTTTTATTTATATTCTAGTTGCCATGGACTATGTGTCTAAATGGATAGAGGCCATAGCTTGTCATAGCAATGACCATATGACAGTTGTGTTTTTTGTTAAAGAGTATATTTTCTATTGATTTGGCATTCCCAAAGCCATCATTAGTAATGGTGGAACACATTTGTGCAATAGAGTTGTTGCATCTCTCGTGAAAAAGTATGGAGTTACACATAAGGTAGCAACTTCGTATCATATATCCACAAACTAGCGGACAAGTAGAAGTTTCTAATAGGGAAATCAAAAAGATATTAGAAACAACTATAAATCCTGATAGGAAAGACTGGTCAAAGCGTCTATTTGATGCCTTATGGGCATATAGGACTGCTTTCAAAACTCCTATAGGTATGTCTCCCTTTAGACTTGTATTTGGGAAACCTTGTCATTTGCCCGTCGAATTGGAGCACCGTGCTATGTGGGCTATAAAAAGCCTTAACTTCAATTTTGATGAGGCGGGTGTCAAGCGCAAGTTGCAATTGAATGAGCTTGAAGAAATCCGTAGCGATTCTTATAATCTCGCGAAGGATTATAAAGCTAACATGAAACGTGTTCATGATAAGCAAATCTTGAGATAGGTCAAAATGTCTTACTTTACAACTCCCGTCTATATATTTTTCCAGGGAAATTAAAAACCCATTGGTTTGGTCCTTTTCTGGTTACTGAAGTCACCCCTCATGGGGCAATCACCTTGGTAAATCCCAAGGACAACAGTACCTTTCAAGTCAATAGCTAACGGTTGAAACATTTCCACGAGCTTTTGTCCCCTGATGTAGAGGAAGTCCTTTTACAGGACCCTATCTATAAGGACTGACCTTTTCGTTGGTGTACTTCTTTTCATTTTCATATATTGGTAAGTGCACCATTCAGGTAACCGGGCCCTCTCTATGGAGTGTGTGGCTGTAAGTACCGGATCCTAAGTCCACGGTTAACATAATTCACGTTTTCCACTCTTGCATGTTTTCTCGGATTTTGAGTCATGTTCCTCTATGGTGTGAATTATGCATTTACTGCTTTCTTGTTTTTCTTATATTAAATCTTATTCATAAAAAAATATAAGAAATTGTTAAAATCACAAACATAGTAATTTAGGAAGTCTCGGGAATCTGACTTTAAAAGACCCACTTTTAAAAACAAATTTTCTAAACGCTGTTGTCTAAAATTTGTTTGGGGGTGGGGTGTTCATTTTCCGTCCTGGATTGTTCAACTTTCCATTTGTATTGTTTAGGCCATTTAATTATATTTCGATTCGGGTTGACATTATCTATGAATTTAGATTTCATTCATTCGCATAACTTACATCATGCACGCACTTTGAGACATTTTCCATCTTCTTATATGTCACCCACGATCAGAATAGAGTGTTTTATGGATCATTGGATTGGAAATTCTCTCCTGATCATTTCCATATCTCATTTGCATAAATCGGACCGGTAACAAAGCGACAAATTTAGTTTGAAGTTGCGCGAAAAATAAAAAAAATTCAAAAAATCAAATTGGGCTTGGGCCCAATCTCGTGTGCACGTGCCACGCACGTGCGTCTCTATTTTCAAACCAACCGTCGCGAGTTTGTCTTCCCCACCGCCATTAACAAGCTTTAAACCCTAAAAAAAAAAACCAAACTTAACCCACGCCCAAATTCATTCCCACCCCAAATATTCTCCAAATCTCTCCCACCACCATCCCCAACATTTGCAACCACCGAAAATTAGAAAAAACCAAAAAATTTTGAACTGCCGCTCCACCACCATTGTTTTGTTAGTGAGGGAGTCTCAGACTCCATCCCCACATTCCATTTAAACCCCCAAATCATTCCAAAATCTCAATGGCTCAAAGACGGAGGATTTTGCCGGAGCACGCGTTTACTGCCGACCACTTCGCGTCGTTTTACGGTGACGAGATGGTTAGGAAAGATTGGAGTGGTTTGTGGTACTTGACTGATGATTTTTACCACAAAGATTTTGTCCGACAGTTTTATAGGACGAGGGAGTTGGATGGGAATATAATTTTTGTTAAGGTGGCCGGGAGGAGGAGAGAAGTATCTACTGGGTTGTTGGCTGAGATTTTAGGCATTCCGCCTAGACGCCATCTCTATGCCACATTACAGGAATCCCAATTTACTGAGATCGAGCCTTTGATGAACGTGACTGTTTTGGAAGGGAACTACAATGCGAGCTCGCATTGTGTTCGCCAGTCGTCTCTGCGAACCAACCAGCTGGCTGTAGCTCAGTGGATTGGTAGGAATGTCATAGGGAAGGAGAAGGTCAGCGACATCAGTCTGAACTGCCTTCACGTTCTATGGATATTCCAGGAGCAGAAGTATGAATTCTGTATTCTGGAGTTTTTGAGTAACATGATTAGGGGAGTTGGGAAGAGTATTGCACCTCTCCCTATTTTGATAACGAAGATCATGATGACCTTGAGAGCGACTCCGACGTCTAATAGGATTTGGCTGAAAGAGCACAGAAATCCTACTATTTATACAGAGTGTATCCAAAAGATTTGGAGGTTGCCTGAAGAGAGGGTAGTTGAAGAGGATGACTCGGAGGATGAGGAGGACACGACATGTCTTGATGCCGATGCCTTGGAGAGGTGTAGGTCGGATGCAGAACGCATGTCGGTGCTTCATCGTGGCATGCGTTCCCTCAATACTATTTGCGAAGATCTCTGGACTGGGCAGGCTACCATGCATCATAACTTCGAGACTCATGCCCAGCACGAGGATGAGTGTTAGGAACAGATGAAGGCCGAGATGGAAGCTCAGTGCAAGTTCCGAGAAGATATGCTTGCACGCTTCCCACCCTAGGGGGGTTCTTCTTCTGAGGAGGTTTCCGTGAGGCACGAGCGTCGTCGCCGCAGGACGGATGGCTCTGACCCATCGGGAGCTCAGGAGCTATCTCCTTCTCAGGTGTCTTCCACTACCAGCTGTGAGTGGTTTAGGGCTCTTATGGATTAGATGTTGTTTTTATTGTTCCTTTTATGTTTTATGTATTTCTTTTTATTAGTTCGGATGTTAAACTTTGAATTCCGAAGTTAAATGTGAATTTGGTAGTTAAAATGTTGTTTGAATTTCATTTTTAATATAATATGGTTCTTTTCAAATTGTGCATTGTTTTTATTGTAATCCCCCCACCTCGAATTGTTTGGGGGTGGTATTATTTACTCTAGCATGATTTGTTATATGATCCTCCATTTTATAAGTTGTTTTGAAGTGATGGTTGAGAATATTGTCGATATGGGCATACCTATGATTAGATATTGTGATAGGATGAAATCTAAAAGAGTTTAGAAGTTAATATTCTAAATTAAATCTAAAAGATATTAGGGTTGTTTTAGAATCAAGAATATGGGTTGTTTCCGTTTTCAGTTTTGAAATTTTTTTTTGTTTTCGACAACTGCCTTAAAGCTTTTTGGCAACTTTCCGATTCGTTTTGGAAACTTAAAACCTATATAAACTTTCTTCATTCTACACTCACAACTCACACTACACCTCACATTCATCTCTCACCTTTCACTCCCAACTTTTCCTTCTTTTTCCTTCTCACTTCTGCATTTCAAAGACTCGAGATTGCCCTAGGTGCCCTCAGGCATTGCTACCAAAATTTCTTCAGAGCGACCTACACCTCTACCTAAGCCTAAACCTCGAAGCGATCTCGCTACCAAAACACTGGAATTCTAGTTTTCATCCTGAGTGCGACCCGCGCCCATCCCAGGTAAAAAGTGAGCACGCCCTGCCCCCAAGTTCTTGGAACTCAAAATTCACCAAGGCGCACCCCACGCCCTACCAAGGCATAGGTTGAGCGCACCCCGCGCCCTGATTCCCGTGGGCACGAAAAATTCCAATTTTTTGTGGGTTGTTCCAGGATCGTTGCAGTTGTTATAGAGAGTAGTTTTGTGATGACTTCTCCTATAGTGATACCAGAGCAGTCTTCCGAACACTTGTTGGGGAGCGAGACTTATGGACATTAGTTCCGCGAAAGGATCATGCAGTTAGGATGGAGGCATCTTCTGGTAAGTGAAGACGACTCGTATTCACCTAAGCTTACTGAATTTTTTTATAATAATGTTAAGTTCTATTGTAACCAGGATGGAGAACAAGAATTCTCCGTCACGGTTGATGACACACCATTAGAATTCAATAAGTATGTGGTAGCGTTAGTTTCGGGAATACCAATACCTGATCCTATTCACACGTGGGGATATATGACCGATAATGCATACCTCTATGACTATACATATTTCCATAAGTATTATGGGGGAGGAGTGTTTCGTATAATGGACCAAGGGCGTTATAACATAGCCCTTGGTAGCCAATCCCTCAATGTAGGCATCACCATGTTATTCATCCTGATGAATATTTTAGGGGATTGGCAGTTTATCTCTGCAAATAGTACCGCTGGTGACGTTTTCCTTGCTTTAGCTGAGGGACGTCGCCGATATGACATTCCCCTAGTATTAGTGGCTAGTCTTAAGAGAGCCCAAAGCATGCGGCATAAGTATCTTCTTATGCTTGTTTTGGTTTGCCGCATGATGCTCAGTTGTCTACCTGAATTATGTACCCAGTTCACGAATTGGAAAAGGGTTGAAGTCATTAGACCTACCAATTGGGTGGTTTGCTCATTTCGAGTAATGACTTGGCCGAGATGGCAGGTGCAACCTCATTTGGTTGCTCTGTACACCCCATCAGACATAGTAACACTCGATAGGATAACATAAGTTGATGACACACGGCGGCGGGCTTGGCAAGTTATCATGGCATGGCAGGATGCGAAGAAACCTCCTCTCTTTGGAGAGGAAGATGAGGAGGATGACGTTTAAACGGTAGTTAAGGTTAGTTTTTATTTCAGTTAGTGTCTGCTTATGTCTCAAGCAATTTGATTATTCTTAACCCCATAACGGGTGGAACTCATATCGAGTTGCGTCAGTTTTTATTTTCTGTATTAGTATGTCTTAACCTAGTTTTTCAGATGTTCCAGAATTTCACGCGTTTCCATGGTATTTCTCTACTCTTTTTATTTAAATACTTTAAGGACAAAACATGCTTCTTGTTTGGAGGGGGGGGGGGGGCATAGAAACACATGTAATTAAGGCATATGTTAGGATATAGATATGTATAATATGCACTTGTTTTCTAGTTAAAAAATTCAAAAATTTTAAAAAATATAAATAAAAAAGTTATGTTATACTCTTAGGAATAGTGGCATTGATTTCTTTCTCTAAGCCCTTGATAATCTAGAAATCTCATGTAGCTTTTGCATTAGAATAGTTTTTAGAAACTTAGGTTAATATGTAGGTAATAATCCTTGCATCTATCTATAAATATGTTACATGAGTATCTATGATTGTTGGCAGTAAGTTTCTGAAATCTAGACTAGAGTACTTATTCTACAAATCCTATGAGAATATAGCCTAAAGCCTTATATGAGTGAAACATTTGAGAAATGACATAAGGGAGAAGTAAAATCCGGATAGAGAAATCACACGTCCACTTGCTTGATCACTATACCATATCCTAAGTGAGAATTTAGGCCCTCTTTGGATCAATATAGCCAAAAATTCAAACCTATGAATTATTTTCCGCTAGTCGCCCCTCTGAGCCTTTCTTTAGCCTTTCATAAACCGCAAATCCTTTACCCTGTTAAAAAAAAAAAAAAAAAAAAATCAATCTACCCATTCTTTGAATGAGTCTGAGAATAGAGATGAAGAATAGAAAAGAGAAAGACCTTCGAAATCAAGAATTTGTTAGTCACTTCAAATTGGAAAAGAAAGTTTCCATCCAAATAAAACAAATAAAATAAAAGAAAATAAAGAGTTAGAACTCCAAAATTAGAATCAAAGGAGTCAAAAGCCAAAGAAAAAAAAATATGGCTAAGGATGGAAACAAAGTGTAGAAGCAAAAGTAAAGAACAAGCTTTTCTCTAGTAACATAATATGAAGACTCTATTATCTCAGACTTGTTCTTTTTTAATATCCATTTCCTTCCTTCTTAAACCATCTCCTAATCCCCGCAACACCTAATAAATACCTCTAGCTCAATTAGGAATAAGTTAGTGTGATAGTAAATGGCAGATGTGTTTGATCGACTTCGACTTCCTTGTGTGTCATTGAGATTGTAAGGTAAAGTGTGCCCACTGCACACTAGAGTAGCAAAACATGAGCGAAAAAATCAGAGTGGTTTTTGTCTTGACATTTATGTGAGGACCTACTTAAGGACGCTATTCCAAGTTTTCAGAAACGGACCTGCTAGTGCATTTCATAGTACTCATTGTATATATGTTATTCATAGATGATTGATTATTATGCATATATTAGCTTAGGTTTTGACTTGATTATTCTTTATTCATTGCTAGTGAGATATATAGATAATTGGGAGCATAAATAAGGAAACAATAGTTTTAATTTTTAGTCGTTGTAGTATAGATGAAGTTTGTGAGTACCTTCACTGGAAAACTCTCACGAGGCTATAACTCGTCCACTAGGGAATTCCTAGTGGTTTAAGGCCTTGTTGCATATGGTCAATGCAATCACACTCGGCGAAACGAGATTAGTTAGAACTCCATTTTTGGTCACTTATGCTAATTTCTCATATTTGCTTGAGGACAAGAAAAATGCTGTTTAGGGGTGGTTTGATAAGAGCCCAAAACTGCAGTTTTAACCCCTTAACAATAATACTTTTAGACCAATTATGCGAGTAATAAGTAAGAGTTAATGTTGATTACGTGCTTTTATGTATTTCAGGCATTGAAGTCAATTATGTGCATAAATGTGCCACTTTGACGAGATAAAACAGCAAGGGTTGGTTACTAAGAAGTTATGTGATTAAAGGCCAAGATTCAAGGAGGAAAAGCCTTTGTAAAGCCCGGTCAAAAGCTGAAAAGTCAAAGTCAACGCGGGCAGAAATATCACACAAAAGTAAGCAAAACTTCCAAAGACCATATCTTTGGACTCCGGCCTCGGAATTCGGCTTACCTTATGTCAAAATGACCGACTCGGAAAGAGCTTTCTAATGGTCCAAATCTTGACCCAATCAGAGAAGAAAAAGTGGACGAAAAGTCTGTTGAAGTCAAAGCTAGCTGAAAAAGGCTCTATGGACTAAAGAAATTGAGCTTTGGGCTCGATTTTCCGGCCCAAAACATGGCTCCTCAGCCCATGCACGAAAATGTGAATCTGGTCTCCTCCATTTCCACACACAAGACTTAGCTCTTAAGAATAATTAGTTTAGGTAGCAAGTAGCCATTAGAGATAGGATTCTAGATCTAGTTTTGAGTTTTGATTTCCGTTAATTATTTTTCATACCTTGTTTTAATCTAGGTTATTAAATCATTGTTATTGTTTGTTAGAGCAATTAAATTAATTAGCTTTTTATTATCTTGTTTTAATTTAGATTATTGAATGATTGTTATTTATTTATTAGATCAATAAAGTAGTTTGTTCTTGATAATTTAGTTTCAATTTCATTAATCATTTTAGTTTAATTCTTAGATTTAGTTATTTGTCATTATTAGTTTCCATCAATTCTTGCATGGGTAGTTTCTACTTAAATTCAATTAAGTAAAGTTAGAATCTTTATACCATGTCTTGTTTAATTCCATGTGGAAATGATAGCATAATGATTTTAGGGTAAACCTCCATTAGAGGGGGTTGAAGAAGCCTTGATGTAGCTTGATCTTTGTTAGCTTAGAAATCATTGTGATAATCTATTCAATTCTAGAAATTAATTAGTTCACCATGAGAATGGGTTTGGTTGCTTCACATGCTAGTTATTAATTGGTAGAAATTGTCATGTATAATTAGGAATTAGAATTACCATTTTGATATGCGAAAGCATTGAAATTTGGATCACGACGAATCGTTGTTAGTTGATTAAATCGAGTTAAGGTGGAATCAATCCACCCTAATTCCTTATCATATAGTCAATTTAGAAATTTCATAGTTTGAATTAGTGTATCTTGTTAGTATAATTCACATCGTAGTATAATTACACACCATTACTCTCATTAACTTTGGTTAGGACTGATAATATATAGAAAACTTTGGATGCTAAAGAAGTAGGAGTGGAACGAATCTTTTACTCCACTCTATTTCGATAGATTCGAGAGTAGAAATCTTTGATAAACACACCACAATTCGTAAAGTTTTAGTTTTACTTGCATTTAGTTTCATCGCTTATTTGTGAGTAGAACTAATCTTTCCACGTTTATTAGTAGGTAATAATCTTTGCATCTATCTATAAATATATTACATGAGTATCTATGATTGTTTGGCAGTAAGTTTCTGAAATCTAGGCTAGAGTACTTATTCTACAAATCCTGTGAGAATATAGCCTAAAGCCTAAACGAGTGAAATATTTGAGAAATGACACAAGGGAGAAGTTAAATCTGGATAGAGAAATCACACGTCCACTTACTTGATCACTATACCATATCCTAAGCGAGAATTTAGGCCCTCTTTGGATCGATATAGCCAGAAATTCAAACCTTATGAAATTATTTTCCGCTAGTCGCCCCTCTGAGCCTTTCTTTAGCCTTTTATAAACCACAATTCCTTTACCCTTTTACAACAATAAAACAAAATAAATAAATCAACTTACCCATTTTAGAATGAGTCTGAGAATAGGATGAGTGAAGAAAAGAGAAAAGAAAAACCTGTGTAAACAAAAATTAGTTAGTTGCTTCAGAAAAGAAAAAGAAAATAAGTTTCCATCCAAAGAAAAAACAAGAAAAATAAAAATCCAAAAAAAATAAAAATCCAAAAATAGAATAAAAGGAGTAAAAAAGCCAAAATAAAAAGGCTAAGGATGGAAACAAAGTGTAGAAGCAAAATAACAAGAGTTTCTCTAGTTACGTAATATGAAGACCCTATTAACTCAGACTTATCCTTTTTGAATATCCATTTCCTTCCTTCTTAAACCATCTCCTAATCCCCGCAACACCTAACAAAGAACTCTAGCTCAATTAGGAATAGGTTAGTGTGATAGTAAGTGGCAGATGTGTTTGATCGACTTCGGCTTCCTTGTGTGTCATTGAGATTGTAAGGTAAAGTGTGCCCACTGTACACTAGAGTAGCGAAACTTGAGCGGAAAAATCAGAGTGGTTTTTGTCTTGACATTTATGTGAGGACCTACTTAAGGACGCTATTCCGAGTTTTCAGAAACAGACCTGCGAATGCATTTTATAGTATTACTCATTGTATATATGTTTATTTGTAGATGACTGATTATTATGCATATATTAGCTTAGGTTTCGACTTGATTATTCTTTATTCATTGCTAGTGAGATGTATAGATAATTGAGACATAAATAAGGAAATAATTGTTTTCTTTCTTAGTAGTTGTAGTATAGATGAAGTTTGTGAGTACCTTCACTGGAAAACTCTCACGAGGCTATAACTCGTCCACTAGGGAATTCCTAGTGGTTTAAGGCCTTGTTGCATATGGTCAATGCAATCGCACTCGGTGAAATGAGATTAGTTAGAACTCCATTTTTGGACACTTATTCTAATTTCTCATATTTGCTTGAGGACAAGCAAAATACTGTTTGAGGGTGGTTTGATAAGAGCCCAAAACTGTAGTTTTAACCCCTTAACAATAATACTTTTAGACCAATTATGCGAGTAATAAATAAGAGTTAATGCTGATTACGTGTTTTTATGTATTTCAGGCATTGGAGTCAATTATGTGCAGAAATGTTTCACTTTTGCAAGATAAAGGAACAAGGGTTGGTTGCTAAGAAGTTCTATGATTAAAGGTCAAGATTCAAGGAGAAAAAGCCTTTTTAAAGCCCGGTCAAAGCTGAAAAGTCAAAGTCAACGCAGGCAGAAATAGCCCACAAAAGTCAGGAGAACTTCCAAAGACCGTATCTTTAGACTCAGACCTCAGAATTGGGCCTACCTTATGTCAAAACGACCATCTTGGAAAGTTCTTTCTAATGGTGCAAATCTTAACCCAATCAGAGGATCAAAAGTGGACAAAATGTTTGTTGAAGTCAAATCCAGCTGAAAAGACCTCTGTGGACTGAAGAAATTGGATTTTGGGCTTGATTTTTTAGCCCATGCACGAAAAAGTGGATCTTGTCTCCTCCATTTGAAGACACAAAACTTAGCTCTTAAGCAGTAGTTTTTTGAGTTAGCAAGAATAGAATAACTTGTTTTAGAGCTAGTTTTTTACTTCATAGAATTAGTTTTCATTCCAATAGATTAGTTTTAGAACAAGAATGAGTATTATTAGCTAGACCTAGATCAGAAATAAATTAGCTTGGACTCCATTTTTTAATTAGTGATTTACTTGTTTTTAATTTAGTTTATTTGATCATTGATAATTCTTCATTAGATTAATAAAAGTAGTTAGTTATTCATAAATTTAGTTTTGGTTTATTAAATTACTTAGATCTAAATTTAGTTATTCGTTGTTAATCATTTCTTAATTGTTAATTCAGTTATGAATCCTTGATTAGATCAAATTAGTAAATTTATAATCTTTATATCATGTCTTGCTTAAATTCATATAGAAATTATAGTTTAATGATTCAAGGCTAAAACCTCCATTAGAGGGGTTTTAGGAAGCCTTGATGAAAACTTGGTTGTGTTAGCTTAGAAATCGTTGTGATAATCTATTTAATTCTAGAAAGTGATTAGTTCACCATGAGAATGGGTTTGATTGCTTCGAATGCTAGTTATTATTTGGTAGAGATTGCCATGAATAATTAGGGATTAGAAATACCAATTTGTTATGCAAAAGCATTGCAATTGGGATTACGACGAATCTTCGCTAGTTAATTAAGTCAAGTTAAGGTGGAATCAAATCCCCCTAATTTCTCCTCATATAGTCAAGTTAGCAATTCCGTAGTTTGAATTATTGTATCTTGATTAGTAGTTTCCCATCGTAGTATAATTTCTATTGTTACTCTCATTAACTTTGATAGACAGATAATCGTAGTTAACTTAGAATTCTAAAGAACTAGGAGTGGAACGAATTTTCTATTCCAACTATATTGCAATAGGATCGAGAGTAGAAAACTTTGATAGCATTAAGCGTAAAAAAATAGTTTAGTTTTACTTGCGTTTGAGTCTCGTTGCTTATTCGTAGGTAAAACTATTCGTTTTATATTTATCACTATGGAAATGGTGTTCATATTGACATGAGCAGCTTCTATGGACTGTATAAGGGAGGCTGGGTGAATGATGTGGTTTGTCTCTTTCAATTATACGTTTTTCTTGACACTAATATATATACGGAATATAGATATAGATAGCCTTTAGCATCTGATTGTTTGATGTTTTTGGATTCCAAGGTACTGGATTCGTACATGTACTTACTCAGACGATGGTACACTATCGTAGGACATGTCGATGATGTACTGGAGGATATGTATGTTGTAGTTGAAGAATCAAGCTTCTCGGTAAAGTCACGCATCCGTACATATTATCTTTCATTATTTTTTAGGATTATTTCTTCTTCCCTTGTTTCTTATTATTTAGTTTTTATGACAGCGTTACCTGTATGATATTCAGAATATTGGGAGCAATATTAGAAGCGGATAACATGATGGTTGAAGAGAAGCTTCATCAAGCAAAACAGCAAGTTGCGGGTTTGTTAAAACGTAGAATCATAGAATTGGTTCGGCATGATAGTTCGAGACCAGACTTGAGTAACTGTCGTGGTTTGATGATGACGGTCAATGTTGAAGGAGTGCATTGGATCCTCATCGTTGTCAATTTTGCGATGTGGAGTGTTCAAATCTATGACTCGTTAGAGAATCCGAACAATGGTCGCCCCTGGCCTCTTGACCCAACACCACTGGTGAAAAAGTTGTTGACAGTGCTCCCTTACGCACTGTTGAGCCAGGATGGAGAATGCATAAACATTACCAAATTGGGTCGTTAGTGGAGTGCTAAGTTTCCGGTTTGCGGCAAAAAAGATGATGCCAACAGTTGTGGTGCATTTACACTTGTCTTTACCGACAGCCTACTGTGAAATCTGTCACCAGTCTTCCAAGCGAAAAGGTTGTATAGAAGGCAAAGAATAGCAAAGGACTTGTTGGAGTGTGGAATATCTGACGAAGAGTATTGTCAGAGGAAAGTTGGCCGGCGTTTGGACTTTGATGCGGGAGAAGAAGCTAGTGGTGGGCGAACGGCTGCTAAAGTTCAAAGTGCACCAATTGGTGTCGTGGAGGTGGATCCTGCAAACTCTGGCTAAAACTCTGTTACAACTCTGGGACATTATGTCACTGTTCAAAGTCATCATATATAAATATAACGTAGGGCTAAATATGGACAAATTAAAATAACAGACCCTTCTAAATAATATTTCCCAGATGTGAATGTCGTAGAGAATTTGGACTAGGGCATTAGGTTCCCCAACGGGACGTCATAGTTACTAACTAATACAATTGTGATCTTTTGCGTAGGTTACCAATGGCAATGTTAGTACTTAACCCACTATTGACCTTAATTTTGTGGCTGATGTTTTGCATCTAGACACCATGGAAGTGGAGCCCGACAATGTGCAAATAAAGACGCTTGACAGTCAACTGGAAGTTGAGCAGTTGAAGGACTGTAATCAATTAAGTGTTAGGGAGGAGAGGGGCACTAAAGTGTGTCTTGATAAGCTTCTAGAATTTATGTTGGTGGGTTTTCCATTAATAAAGTGGAATCCCATCGTTCTTGCTAGACATAGTCTGCCTCCGAATCTCGCGCAAAGCACAGAGTCAAAACTCCTTGCATAGGTGTATTGGTGGTTGTATGACCAAACTCTCAAGACTGGGCATGCTGCTGATCTAACAGTCAAGGTTTATGGTCGGGGGTTGTCCATAAACTTGAACACCTACCAATTGCTTAGACAGTACCAGTGGCTAAATTACAAGGTTTGTAGAATGCTACTTGCTACATTTTGGCCTTTCTGACAATATTTCACTTACTGTATCGTCGAACTAGTCAATTTGTCTTGTTTTTTTTACCCTTTTTTTCCTGGTCAAGGTTATTTCGGTGTACATGACCCTTCTAGACAGGCACTACAACAGACTTGCACGGTATGACGATTTCGTGACAATACGTGAACCGTCGAAATACTACACTATCATCCCAGATACACAGATGTTGGTAATGTCTCCTAAAACCCACTTCTTTTCTCTGACTTATTTTGAGATTTTTCAACAATGCTCCGAATAATTATTGTTTCAAAAACTATGTAGGTCTACATGGAGTCTTTGTATGCCACCGTTGGGGAGACTCTCACTGATCGAAGCCTGACTATAGAAGAAAATATTTCTGTACTTGCTTCCAACATGTCATGGTCCCTAAGGTTAACCTTCAAAGAATTGCTCGAAGAAAACACACGCATCCCGTACGTCACCAAGTCCAAGGGGTTGATGATGGCCTTCGATCTCTCAAACCACCTTTGGATACTGGTCGTCTTCTGCTTCCGCACTTGGACTTGCCTGATTTACGATTCGTTGGCGGACGATATTGCCGACCCTACACCCCGGCTAGAAAAAAATTGTACCCTACTTCCGTACTCACTCTTAATTCACAACAAAGACTGTGTACCTTAATCGCAGCTACAAAGACCATGGATTATCAAATACCAAGACTGTAAGAAGCAGAAGGATCCTAGGGACACTGGGGTTTTCATACTGGGTTATGCAGATCAGTTACTCCGAGGTGATGCCCCAATATTCAGCCGGTCTGGGGCCATGTTAAGAAATAGGGTGGCCAAAGACCTTATAGAATGTGGGTTGACCCAATCCCAATTTGAGAATGTGGAGAAAAAACGTTGGTAGAATGTGTGTTCACCATGCACAAATTTTAGCAACAACCATTGGCTAGTGTACTGTCAGGGATGGACAAAATAATTCCATTGTACTAGACTATCATCAGTTACTTCTACTTTGCCTAGACTTTAATAATTATCTTGTTTAAGGCAACTTATTATCCCTTTCAGACATCAACAGCATTTCAAAGTAGTTACATATATCATGATCTACCATACATATTACAAACAAATGACATGGACTATGAACTTATGACACGACATCCTTAAACCAACAACTCTACAATAGAAGCCTCTTCTTTGGAAGGAGAGCACAAGAACAATAAGTACCTTCCAACACCAACGGTGAGAAACATTCTTACTCTTGCTCCACTATCCTTTCATCACAAGTCCAACAAACTATGCTGACAATGGGCAAGTGTTGTGAATAAACATCGGACCCAATAAACATTTGTTTCTAGCCGAGTACGCCTTGAATAGCATATCTTGGTTACTTGACAATGAGTAATGGGCTTGAAAATACTCATAACTTTCGCAGCCATCATTTATGCATTATTATACCCTCTCCAAACTTTGTTCACGTAATTTCCAGAGACATTGCTGTTTTTAATAGTGATAGGAACATCATGCAGTTCAATTTAGGTACTAGGGCTGATAATATTAGACAAAGAAATACCAACACTAGGCACGCAAGATATTCTTACCATTATGTCCGATAGGGAGATGCCACTACCAATTGCTCCATAGAGAACCCTCATTTGATTGGAGGAAAACTTAGGCAGAATGGGAATCACTTGCCGTCTCTTCATAGTATGTCTCCGGTCTTGCTTCTGTGGGTTTTCATTTTGTTTTTGTACTATGGCATCTCTTATTTGTAATGGATACTTTCCTTACAACATCATATGGAAGTAGTCATAAAGTGTGGTAATCTAATCCCGGTGAAGCAAGTTATGGTGCAATCTTTAGGAATTCGAATTGTGAAATCTTACAAGTTCTGTGTAGAAATATAGGTTTTAACACTTGCTACATAGCTGAAATCCGGGGTATTCTTGAGGGTATTGAGGAGGCAGTAAGCAAGGGGTGGAATAAAGTTTGGGTGGAATCAGATTCTACAGCCGCAGTCATGGCCTTCGGAGAGGACCAACTCCCATGGTTCTTAAAACAAAGGTGGAAGAGAGTTCAAAGAAGGTTGTCTTATTGCCAGATTACAAGCATTTGGCGGGAAGCAAACTTTGCAGCTGATTTAGCCGCAAATCATGCGCTTTCACTCAGTTGCACGGATCACGTTTTGTATGAGGGAAGACCCGAATGGCTTACTAGATGGGAATCTCCCTCGGCGACCTACTATAGGTTTGTTTAAAGGTGGTTCGGGACTGTACAAACCCAAACCAACTACTACATGTAACTTGTACCCCTTTTTTCCCATTCTAATACAATTTTGCTAACTTAGAAAAAAAATAAAAATAAAATAAAATAAAATAAAGTGTCACTAGATTGCAATGCATGCTGTGGAGTGGTGAGATTCCCTGTTTCACTACATTGGACTACAATAGTAACATTCAATACCTAGTGCTTGTTGACGAATGAAATGAACTCCTATAGAAAAATTAAAGATTATACCACAGCATTCAACCCTAAACACATGCATACATTCCGAAACACTCATTTACATTATGGAAAACATTAGGGAAGACATTACGGACCCAAAATATTAGTACTTGCATAAACTAGTCAGATAATAACGACAGTAACCATCATATCTACAAATATCCCAACATTAAACAAACAAGCAACATGACCCTACAACTAAACTGAATTCTTTTCTTCCCAATGACACCAAAGAGGCTGCCATGTTACACATTTTCATGACGAACTATCTGATGAAGTGCCCTCTGATGAATATAGTATAATATATTTTAGCTGTTTTAATTTGTGCTTTCGCTTACGAGAGCACAAAACCACCCACCTCATTCTTTGGCGCTGTTGTGCAAGGGCCACCTCTGCCACCGCCTCTGTTCTTTTCAGCATCATATCGTATTGACAAACAAATATATCTAGCTTGCCATAGAGAATATCTAACTCCATCCTGCCTTCCAGACTCATTTCCTTATTCAACTTAGTGATGGACAACAATATTTCTTTTAAAGTTTGCACCATCCGATTTGGTGGAAGATTTGGTAGAAGAGATGACCTGGAAGTACTTGACATTTTCGTTGTGTTATCAAACCTAAATTTCTGCTTCAAACTATGAGGCAAATTTCTACTGGAGTAGAGAAAGACAGTGTCATATATATCATGCAATTGTACGGTGTGTCATGCAAGATTCTGAATGACACCACCAACACTTACCGCAAAAGACTGGTCTAAATCTTCAAGAGCATGATTCAACTTTATGATCCCACATCCCAAAATAATATAGTCAAACAGATATGGATAAGGTAGCTAACTTGCATTACAGGCACAACCAGTACACCACATTGGACAAACAACAATAAAGATTGCAACTTTGTCTGGAAACCCAAACATTTGCAGTTAGTCTGAACTAATGAATGTTTCCTCTTCGACAATTTGTTGTCCTCTGAAATTGTTCACCACTTCCACTTCCCTAAACCAAAGTGCACTTCATTTCTATCTCGTACTGCAGTTAGTCGATTCGTTGAGTTAGAGTCCCTTCTTGATGGACAAACCCAGCACAAAAACAACCACACTTTGCTCCAGTTTGGGGCTTGGAACTTCCTTAACCAGCCAACCTTCTATCATAATTCATGATTAGTTTCGGTTTGTCAGGGAATAGGAGGAAGAATGCGGCATTGCATCCAATTAGGGATTCAGATCCCTTGGGGATTTAGGGTTAGGGAAAACTGTTTTCAAAAGCAAAGAGTGATGACTCAAAACTCACCCCAAAATTCAATAAATTAAGTGGGGCCATTTGCAAGTAACGTCAGAAGGAGGTGGTGGTCAACTCGTTGAATTTCCCAACTTGTAACTCCACCCTTGTAACTTTTAGTAAACATGTACAATTGCAGTAATTAAAAGTGTGCATAAGGTAACACCAACACGTAGGTGTAAGACAACATAACGCTGCTATCTGGATATCATTTTTCGCTATGTGATTATGCCTTCAAAATAAGTTTTTAGATCATGTTGTAGCCATTGTCAAAAAAAATACAATGATGCAGTTCAATTTCGGCTGATTTTTTACGTGACAACAGAAATAGTGAAACCCAAAATATAGTCTGCGCTACTCGAAACTTAGATATTGAATCGTTTGTCGACAGTCTCCTGGTTCGTAAGACGTTTACTAGCCCCCTGTCATCAACGAAGTACTTGCAAGTGCTTCTTTTGTGGCCATGTTAGTTACATAGTGTGCAACACCTCCTCTATTTTGGACCCTTTCGCAGTGGTAGGATCCTGATTCTCTCCATTGGGGGACGACTTGGTTTGTGCCTCAGTTCAGGAGGAAGAATGCGGTCATCCTCTTTGTTTATTTCCCATTGTTCCTTGCTGGGAATACTAATCCAAACCTCTTGATATGTATGTAACCAGTTATTTGTTGTGTAGTATTCATTAACATATGAAATGTGGCGCAGGCCAGCAACGCTAATGGCCAAGCATGCGTGGGGACACGGTATACCTAAGTATTGGAACCACATGCCAGTACAATCCCCACTCTCCAGATTCACGGAGTGGCTGCCCCCCTCCTTGGTCATAATCATAAAACATTTCGTTGAAGACCGCAGCTCGTACATTTCCCTCGACTTCTTCAAGTTATGCGCCAACGTCTCAGCTGCATAAGGTACTAGCAGCTGACCCCTCAGAGCCCACTCACTCGCAATATCTTTGTACTTGCATAAATGTACAGTCAAATTTCGCCTGATTTCCTCCACCATAGGTTGTACGGGCCACGACCGCACTTCCTTAATCATTTTGTTCCAACTCTCGATGTGGTTGGTGTAAATGATATCGTACCTCTTCACATCTGAGGCTGAACAAGCGCACTTCTCTACCAGAATATCCGACAACAAAGTGTGCACTGTGGGACTAATTTTCATGATATTTCTCATCACTGCCTTGAAATGCCATCGCTGAAGGGAATAAGCTACCATTTTCACCTTCTTGAACACATGTTGTGGTGCTCTTTTCAAGTTCTTGCACATGTGGTTCATGCAGAACACGTCTTGCTCTCGGAAACACCACGGGGACCTTAGAGATTAGACTCTGGTGCCTATCAGTCATGAGGATAAGCGGCCGGTCATAACCGATGATGTGGTCCCCAAGACAACGGAGAAACCACTCCCAATTTTCACTGTCCTCTACACTAACAACACCAAAGGCAACGGGAAATACATGACCTTCGGCATCTAATGCAATGGCAGATAGAAGGCAACCTTTTGATCTACCCTTTAGCTGTGTGCCGTCAAGCTCTATTAGAGGTCTGCATGTGTTACGGAAGCTCCTAATTGTAATCCCGTAAGCCCAAAATTAGGACTTGAACCGATCGGTACACCCTTCTCTTTTTATCTCAGTGTAAGAACCTGGATCAACTTTCTTCAGCTCGCTAGAATAACTTGATAATAGCTGGTAGGACTACCCATAACTCCCATGGATATGCACATATATGTGGGTACTCGTTATAATGTCGTATACATATATCACCTTGTCTTATCTCTCATAAGGCATTTAGGATGCCCCAATAGAGTATATGCAGGTATGGGTATTACCTATATATGTATTGTAGGTCACATATATCACCTTGTCTTATACAGTACTATTTATTCAGGAAACAAAGACAGAGTATATGCACGTACTTGTAATCATTATAATGGCTCACACAATTAAATTGTTGTGGTAGAGCTAAATGCTATGGGTTATTGGGTTATTCCGTTCATCTGTGCCAGTGCCTTTTCCCTTCCCCTCCAAGCAACTTTGTACGATACTTTAACGTGTTTCCAATTTTTAACAACGGCCTTCACCTTGCTTGCATTTATAGTTTTGTCGTCTTGCAACATCCCTTTACAAATCATGGCGACATAGTCATTGTTCGCCTCGCGATTATACACTCCCGCCGTATGGCGACCGCATTTGTGACCGTCAATTAGTGTCTTAATAGTCCAATCATAAGATCCTTTAGTCCCGCTGCAGTATATATGAAATGGACAACCTGACCCAAGGCTACTCAAATCAGAACCTTTGCATCCATATTGGATCCTCTCCCAATCCTTTTTCACCTTCAGCAGTTCAAAGTTATTTTGAATCGGGTAGTTCTTCATGTGGAGCACGAAAAAAATCCCGTTTGGGGATTGTCATGCCCACGGAAAGCGGAATGTTCTCTTCCAATTCTGTTTGACAAGCGTACTCCACACAACCTTCCTCAACTACATTTTTTTTATACCTTGGCCCCCGCTGCCTCTTACCCATTTTCGGTATCCCTTCTCCTGCACCATCAGTGAGACCACATTTGACACCAGTACTCTTACTGCTGCGACCATGCTTTCTTTCGACATTCATGGGAATCGGAACGCCCTCACTATGAGCAGCCGTTTATGTTGTTCCGATAACATTGACACCACAACCTTCTCTGCCAACAAATTGATCTCTACTAGCATTTATCTTTCTTACATCATTACCCGCTTGGTCTGTAGTACATTGGCTTGTGCTGCCATGGTCCCAATTAACACCACTGTATCCCTGCATTCCTCCATGGAGTGGGTATGTTCTAAAACCCTGTTCACCTCCTAGTGTTGTTCTTCCAACAAATTGCCCACCGTGTCGGGCGCCCACACCAAATTGTTCTCTATTCGGTGCTACATTCCTGACATGTGGACCAAATGGGCAAATTCCTCGGCCAATGTGGGGTGTTCCGACCATGTGTCTATATGACACACCACTGCTAAATGTGGCACATGTCCCCTGATCACAAAGCATTGGCATCCGTCCATCACCTCCTCTTAACCCATCAACACTTTCACCTCTCCCCCCAAGTCCTGCAAGATTAGTAACCGATCCTCGTCCACCACTTTGTTGTTCAACTTCACACCCTTGGCCATCGCTTCCCCCACTTTGCTCATCAACTTTAGGCTCTTCCTCATCAGTTCCACCACCATCTAAATCATTGGTTAAGACAACATGTCCATCACTTGCATCATCATCGGAATCATCCAACACTAATTCATGACCAGCATCACCATCTCCTAGGTCATCTGTAATGGGGTTCAACATGTAATCCTCCCAATCAGCTTCCCTCTAGTTATGTGAGTTTGGAAGTTGTTCTTCGGCAATCCGAATGACTTTAGGAAGACTTACAGATTGGTTACTAACTTCCGCTAAAGGTAGCTCTGGTATATATACACTATCTTCTCCATCAGATGGATCGTTAAGTTCGAGAGGAATATGTTGGGTTCCCAACCCCGTTACAATAATTGTACCCCGTTACAATAATTGTACCTTTATGTAACTCGGGAATAATCGACCGGTACTAAAGTGGTATTCGCTCGATATCGAACTCTTCGGGTTCAGCTTCAACATAATTCTGTTTGTCGTAATATGACATTATATATCCTGTACAAGACATGATAAATGTCAGTTTTTCATTTTATTTATACTCTTCTCAGACAATATAATATCGACTTATTTTTTCAAATTTCAGTGTCAATGAGTCCAAATATAGCCGCCAAATATATACACTAAAAACATTCGGGTTTTCTTTCATGTGTTTCTTTCATTCAACAGTATCAAGAATTCAGCTTTATTATATCAACAACCACTATACGCACATTTAATGTCCTGCTTGGGTTGTATGATAAAACATAAAATTAATTAGTTTACCTACGAAATGAACGATAAAACTCAAAACGTAAGTAAACTACAACTAATCTATGCTGCCTATATTTATCAAAGAATTCTACTCTCAATCCTATGAGATATAGTGGAGTAGAGTGATTCATTCCACTCCTAGTCCTTCCGCATGGTAATGTTTTCTAAGTATAAATAATCTACTTTAAATCTAATGAGAGATTTACGAAAAGGCAACTAGACTACGATGCAACTACCCACAAGATGCACTAGTCGACTATTAGAACAACTATGGGAATGCTACGTTGATTCGATGATAAGGAGTTAGAGGGGGATTGATTCCACCTTAACTCGACTTAATCCTATTAACGACGAATTAATCGTAATCGAATCCGAATTGAACTGCTTCGCAGAACAATTGGTTCTTCTTAATCCCTAATTACACATGACATTCCTACCAATTCATAACTAGCATGTGAACGATTAAACCCATTCTCATAGTGAACTAATCGTTTCTAGAGTGGAAAGGAAATTACGACGATTCTACGATAGTCGGAATCAAGCTTTCATCAAGGCTTCTCAACCCCTCTAATGGAGGTTTAGCGAGAATCATTACTTAAATCATTTTCGATTAAATTTAAACTAAACATGATATAAAGAATTGAAATTTACTAATCTAAATTAAACAATAATTAAAATCTAATTAATAACTAAGAATTGAATAACAAGTAATAAATGAATCAGATCTAACACAAATGTAAATGACAAGAATCGAAATTTAACAACTAGCTATTTTATTAATCAAACTAATTAAGAGTAATGATTCTAATAGTTTAATCTAAAACAAGAATTGGATTTGAAATTAAACTTAATTAAAACAATTAAATCTAGATCTAGAAGCTATTCTAATGGCTACTTTCTATTCTAAGCTTCTTTATTTTCTAACCTAAAAATCTACTATATCCTCTACCATTAACAAAGAGCTAAGCTTTTGTTTTTATACTCTCAGATCCAAAAATCATGCATGGGCTTGGAGCCATGTTTTGGGCCAGAGAATCAGGCCCAAAACCCAATTCTTTCAGTCCAAAAAGGCCTCTTCAGCTGCAGTTGGATTCAACAGACTTTTCGTCCACTTCTACTCCTTTGATTGGATCAAGGCTTAGACCATTGGAAAGCTCTTTCTGAGCCGGTCGTTTTGACATAAGATAGGCCCCATTCCGAGGTCTGAGTCCAAAGATACGGCCTTCGGAAGTTCTGCTGACTTGTGTGTTGTTTCTGCCCGTGTCGACTTTTCAGCTTTTGACCGGGCTTTAGAAAGGCTTTGTCTTCTTGAAACTTGGCCTTTAATCATGGAACTCCTTAGTAACCGACCTTTTCTCCTTTATCTCGCTAAAGTGGCACATTTCTGCACATAATGGACTTTGAAGCCTGAAATGCATAAAAACACGTAATCAGTGTTAACTCTTAATTATTACTCACATAATTGGTCTAATAGTATGACTGTTACAGGGTTAAAACTACAGTTTTGGGCTCTTATCATTGTATGATGATTTAACATTTAACATTTATTATACAACCCCTATTTATTGTCCTTGTTTCCTTATTTGATGTTTCATGTTTAAAGTGGTGAGCTTTTACATCAAATTAAAGATGCTATTTTGAACACAAATGGAGGGTGGTAGCATTAACTTCCACACAGACACCAACACAAACATTAGCCCATAGTTAGTTGAAAAAAGTATAATAATTAGGGTAATGTTTACAAGGTTTACATATCTTTTTCTGTAATTGGGCAATGACAACTTTAAAATTTGGTGTAGAAATTTGTTTCAAGCATGAAGCTGAAGAAGAAAAAAGGGTAAAAAATATCTTGGAAATTTCGCACAGTGTTTTATTGGGAAGAGATCAAAATTTCTTCGAAATTGATGTTGGGCAAAGATTCTTATTAGCTTCGTACATAAGAGTTGGCAAGCTTTTCCATTAATTGCATGGATTAGACTTGAGGACAGTTTGGTGATTTCACATGTAAACTTAGCGAATATGGGAGCAAATATTTACCGAATCTGGACTAGGTTATAATAGTCCTATTTACTGTTATCATATTTTAAAGGGATATTCACTTGGCTGTTTACGGATTACAAACATCAGCTATAGATTGTCGTATACTTGTTTTGCGATGCCTCAGCAGGAAGATTACGTTCCCTAACACAGTATTCTCAGATTGTACATCCGTGTCATCCCCTTTGCCAAATCTGTTTGTCCCTATTTTCTGGGACTTTATGCTGTCCATAAGTAAGTTGATATCGGAGGTGGGGCCTCCGAGAGTTGAGGGCTTAGATATTCTCTAAGGCAAGCACAATATATTTGTCTGCGAAACCGATATCATTTTCTAAAAGGGAAATAACCCAGGCAAAACTATTAGAACTGCTGTATGAGTGTATTCTTAAGCATAGATGCTAATTAAAATAACTAAAATGTATTCTAATAGATTCATCAGATAGTTCATCTAAAACATCAATCTAACATAATAGAGAAGACTGATCCCGAGTAATATCAGTGTTAAGTAGTGGTCCTCCATTGAAACTTCCAAACTTAACTTGTGGCTTAGATCTAATTTAATGTCCGGAGATATGTATACAAAAAATTTAGGACTCTAAAATCTAGGGATTCAAAATGGGATCAAGCAATCAGAGTTTATAGAGGATACAAACTCATATTTAATAATGGTCGTACAATTGTGCTTAGGAAGTTGCAACTATTAAGGAAATAATATCCGTGTTCGATGGATAATTTAAGGTTTCACCTAAGAGTCCTTATTCAGATACTGTCCTGTAATTCACATAAATTGTGCAGATTGATTGATTTTATAAATATTTTAGGTAATATGGAGTTTTCTTAACAATTTAACATAAAATATCTAAGGTAAATATAGTTTTTATAAATTTTGTCCACAATTGCATTATCTGTGGGATCGACCCGTTCGCCGCAACAATTATCAACGATAGGTGTGCGCTTGCGGTTTAATTTTAGGGTTTTACTAGATTTTGGACCCGGGCATACGCCCGGGATATATTAAATATTTTGTGTGTGGAAAAGGCTTTACAAAATGTCTCACACAAATTTTGTTATCAGAATATATTTTTATTGAAAATAAACTGAAATACTTTAATTAGCAGCGATTATGGTGCATAAGTACTTGGAAACTAATTGATCAACTTGAGATAGCCTCTTCACTTTGTGGTTTAGGATATTAATCCATAATTTTCAAATGGAATTATATTAAACTCGATCGAGCTTGTATAATAGTTTTATTAGGTTTATTGTGATTTAGCGGTAAATCATCACCGTTCGGCTTACATTCTTGATAAGCACCCAAAAGTGTATTATGAAACCCCATTGAGACATATAAATTTGGTTAATTATGTGTTTAATAATTATGAAATAGATATGTTTTCATACTTTTGCAGGTATTCGCAGTAAACATGGAAATATTGATTAAACCTGCGATAAAGCACGGGGAACGATATATATATGAATTCTTCCAAATCCGCACAGAAGCATCAAACTTTCGAAGCTCCTACCTCTTGAACCAGGACTCCGAATGCGACAAGTGAGCTGCTCAGATAATCAGGGCGATGAACTCTACGCATAGGCGGGAAGTTGTAAACTTGCCCAAAGACCGGACCGCCACTAGACTGCACATGAACCCACTATGCGGGACCGCAAGATTGGATGAGTCATCAATCATGGAGCATGTCAAGATAAAAATGAAAAATTATTGGTACAAAGTTGACACCTTGCATGTAATTAATTAGATTATGTGTTAATAGTGAAAAAAAAAAAAGGCAAGGTGTCACTTTGTTTTAATGTGGTGGATAAAAATGAAGTAAATGTGGTTTGATGTTTCACGTGGGAGGAAATGAGATTTCTCTCAAATGGAGAAGAAAACAAAACAAGGGGGGGACACTCCATTTACTCCCTTGACTTCTTTTCCTTACCTTGTATTATTTTAGTTCCTTAGTCTTAGATTTTTTATTTTTATTTTTGGTAAGAAAAAGCTTGTAATAGTTTTAATGGAGGAAACTTTGGTTTTCTTCTAGTGGAAAATAAATCAAAAGCAAGTGAGTTTAGATAGTTAGTTTTCTTCTTCTTTCTCTCTCTCTCTCTCTTTGTTACATTCTACACTTGTAATCCTTTATCCCAAGGATCATGAGCTAACTTTCCTTTTGGGGAGTTAATAAAACTCATGTGACGGAAAATCTTTATTGTTTGGTTTGGTAAGTTGTTTAGGAAGAACAACTAGACCTACATCCTATCCCAAAATGATAGTTGGTGTAGTGGCTAGTTAGGGATCAAAGTGATTAGCTTAGAGATAAGTCATTGCCTTGGTTCCACATGCTAGCATGTATGAGCTTAGAGATGAGCCATACATGTTAGGGATCAAGTTTTCTTTTATGAGGACTTGTCTATGAGTTCTAGGAAGAATAAAATGAACTTATTAAAATCAAACAACAAAAGTTATCTTCACATGAGGAGGATTAACTCTCTACCTTTGTTTTTAGTAAAATTTTATTGTGTCTTAGTTGCATGATTGTTGTAACTTAATGTTTTTAATTTTTGTGTAGTAAAGAAACCAAGTATTTAGTATTAATATAATCATATTTAAACTTACTCACTAGTTTCCTAAAGAGTAAAACAACCAAGTTGTAGTTTGTCCTAAGCTTTAGGTTGGTTCGAATCCTTACTCCAACTATATGAACACGAAGATTGTGAGTAAGAAAAAAACTTTGAATTCGCATTTTCGCTAAAGAAGAGAAGCAATTCTCTAACGTAAAAAAGGTGAATATCAAAATGGCACCGCTGCCGGGCTAAAGACCAAGGGTTTGTGCTACGGACTGGGAATTGCTCCAAGGGGAACCCCCCACTCTCATCCTTCTTTCCTTTTCGTTTCATTTTTACGTTTTTGTTTTATTTTCGTATTTTTGTCTCGAAAACAACCCGACCTTTCTCGATTTTTGGGTTGTACTTCCAGGGACAAAAAGTTAGGACCGGGAAAGTAAACTACACAAGATTATAAGGTTGCTCTGAAAATTTGAGCCCACTGTGGGATAATCATACACGTGAGCGGTACTGGACTCGCGTCCACAAGTGTAACCCGCGTCCGTGGGTGTATTTTCTCTATTGCTGCTCTTGTTCTACCTCCAGCATCCACTGATAAATCTTGATCCATATCCAGGCCTAACTCTCTGGAACTGTGACATAAAATTCGAATATCTTTTGGGATTAATTACGTCGACGGATTGAAACGTCTGTTTCATTTCTTTGGCGGACTTGCGGGAAGCAACAGGTTCTAAATTTTTACTGTTTTTGCATGATTTCCATGTACGTAGTTATTATGTGCTAATTTATGGATTATTATTTACGTGTTACCCTAGAAATATGCATGAATCATGTTCATATACCTGTAAATATTTATATACGATTAACTGGGCATGAATTGCATCTTAATGTATATATACATATAAATGGTACTGTTTTGCATGGTTATCTGTCTTTCTACGTATAAGTGTCTATTGTTGCATGTTTAGTATTTCTCTATGTATAAGTACACGTCTTGTATAATACTTCGATTTTGTCAAGAAGAGGAGAACATTCCAACGAGGGTTAAAATCTGAGTTGGGTAAGTTGTTTCTAAACCCTACGGGTGAAGTCGCTCTCTATATATGACTTTCGCAATCTCAATGAGTATTGCCGAAATCAAATTATTATGCAATACAAGAGTCGTATTTTAGTTTATATATAATACGTTGTATGTTTAGTTTTGTCTTATTTATATACGTACGTATACTATATTCGCATGATACTATATTTAGATACATATGAGTGATTCAAATTTGCTTGTTACTGTTGATATACGTCTACGTAATATCGATTTACAAATTAGCATACATATACGTATTTCTGATGTATATTTGCCTGTACGTATGGAAGTATTTATCGATGATACAACCTTGCCTATTCGTATAGCTATACGTATGAGTAGAGTATCTTCACATGCTACTGCATCTAGTATTGTATGAGTAGATCGTATTTGCATGCTTGTATTTTCATCCTTGCATAAATCTTTAAAAAAAAAAATTAATTAATTAAGAATGACCTTGCATAAATTTTAATTCCATAAATCTTAATCATAATTATATTCCAACGGTGTCTAGGAAACTTGAAAGATTGAGGTTACTTAATTAGAACCGTGCTTGCACGGAAAGCCTCCCTCATATCTCTCTTGTGACCTGGCTGTTGGTTTATAAACACGTATTCCTCGCTTCACTGCTACATTAGCAACAGCTTAGGCCTACGTTGTTCAACTCCAAAATGTTTAAGAGAATCATAAAATTCAAGTAATAATAAGTTCCTTCTGTCAATTAGATCTAATTTTATGCTTGCATGAGATTAAGGTCTGGTTCTACTAAAGAATTTGAACATACCTATCGTTGAAAAAAATACGATAAGCAACTGCGTAAGTTCTCACCTAAAAATTGTTCTCCTTCTATTAATTACCTTAATCAAGTTCCTTCTTCGCCATTAACTTCTGCAGTTATGGCTGACGATCCTCCACCAGCTGAGAAGCCCCTGTCGGACTTCTATACTGCATTACAGGAAGGACCTTCTTCCTGCATCAAACTTGAGGACATAGTCGGTGATTTTCATATCCCACCAAACGATTTTAGTTTGTTACCTGTGTATCATGGTTTGGATCACGAAAAACCGTACAATCATCTTCGTAGGCTTCAACAAGTGGCCACAACATTTCACCATCCAGCTGTCTCTAAGGAACAACTCTTGCTTCGGCTATTTCCATTCACCTTAGCAGAAAAAGCATCAATTTGGCTTGCAGGACAACAGCCACAATCCATAGACACATGGAATAAACTTGTTCAAGCTTTCATGCTTCAATTTTACACTCAAAAGAAAACAACTGAAATGCTTCAGAAAATTCAATTCTTTCGTCAAAATCCTCATGAATCCTTTACGGAAGCATGGAGTCGTTTTACTGATCTTCTTTTAGAATGTCCTCATCACCAACTAGACAAAGCTGTCCTTGTTCGTTCATTCTTTAATGGTCTTTCTGATCATCAAAAAGAAACTCTTGATATAATGAACGGCGGTTGCTTCATGGACAAAGGAGCTCTTGAAGCATATACTTTTCTTGAAAAACAAGCGAAAAAAGGTACACACTTGGGGGTAACACCGAAGTCGTCTAGATCATCAAAGGATCTTTGTAACAAAGGCTACATCTATTTTTGAGGTAAAACCCGATCGAATTAAAAAATTTGATAGAATCCCTAACTAAAAAAAGTAGATGCCCTTGCGGTTCAAGTAAGCGATCAACTTCCAAAACAGGTCATGAAGCGTTGACACATCCCCATGTGTTCTTTGTCTCAGCCTGACCATCCTGATGCTTATTGTCCCTTGTTATATGCCTCCCCTTCTCAACCATCAGAAAAGGCATGTGCATTCAACATTCCTAATGCACCTTAGCGACAGCATCCGAATTTCGCTTGGGCGGAATAACCGGTTGGGGGCTCCTCCGGGTTTTCGCTAATCCACCTGTTCGACCAACCAACAACTTTATTCCATACCGCCAAGGCAATAATCAACAATACCAACAAAGTCAGAATCAATTTCAAAATACTTCGGATGCTAACTATCAAACCAACCGTGGCCTTGTTCCAACCAATCCAAATCCCAACTATAATCAACAACTTCTCAACAATAATCGTGATCTAGTACACAGACAAACAACTGCGCCACTTTCGTTGCTACGGATAGGACAAAGTGAGACTTTCTTAGCTTACATGAACCAACAATCTCAAATTTTAACGCGTCTATCCAACAATCACTTCAACAATTGGCAAGAAAAGAGTCGAAGGCGTGTTTCTGGACAAAGCGGTTCCAAAACTAAGCCCGACAAACACACGCCTTTGAACTCACCAATGCAACGGGTACAAGTACTCCCAACCAAGGTGAGGTGCACGCAATCACTACTCTTCGATCTGGAAAAACTATAGACAATCAAATCATTATGCGGATGATCAACCAAAGGAATCCGATGGTTCAAATGAATCTATTTCCAATAATGAACCTACGGAGGATTCACCAAATACAACAAAGTCAACATCTCAGAATTTAGGAAACAAGCAAGCGGACCCCTTTGCAAAATTCTGCCCTAAGGCATCTTGTTTCCTGACGCTTTGGCAAAGGATAAACCGATGAGAATTTTCTTTGAAATTCGAGAGACTTTTCAGAATTTGACAATCAACTTACCTTTTCTCGACGCCTTAAAGCTATTGCCAAAACATGCAAAATTTCTGAAAGATATGTGCACCACAAAAAAGGAGAACTAATGTTCCTCAACAAGCATTCCTTACCAAACAGTTTCCATCCATCACCGAACACAATGGTATAGTCAAATACAAGGACCCTAGTAGACCAACGGTTCCATGCACCTTAGGCGACAAATATACGACTACTATACTACTAGACCTAGGAGCTAGTGTGAACTTACTTCCATATTACTTATTTAAGCAACTAGGTCTTCATGAGCTGAAACCCACCACCATGACTCTACAGTTAGCCGATCGTTCCATTAAGTATCCAAAAGGAATTGTGGAAAACGTCCTTGTAAAAGTCCAAGACTTTTTCTATCCTGTCGACTTTGTTATTTTGGATACTGAAGTTGCATGTGATTCCATTCCTATCATCTTAGGACGTCCGTTCCTAGCAACTACTAATGCTCTTATTAACTATAGGGATGGTTCCATGACCATGTCCTTCGGAAATCTTTCGGTCGAGGTAAATGTGTTCAAGATTATGAAACAAATTCCAGAGCCTGACATTGATAGTGAGGTGAACAGGGTTGATAGCATTGTGCAAGAGTATTTAACAAACACTTTTCCTGAAGATGAAGTATACCAATTTCTTTCCTTTAGCGATTCTGAATTTGAGGACGATGATTATATACAAGAAGTAAATGAATTATTAGAGTCAATACCATTATTTGACCCTACGACCGTGATGTCCAGCAAATTGGAAGAACATCAATCTGTTTACTCTATGGACGATGACTTTCCTCAAGAATCTTTAATACCCACTCCACCCGCCCCTGACTTAAAACCTCTTCCTTCGGAATTAAAATATGTACATCTTGATCCAGATGGTAGTCATCCAATTATTATATCATCTCAATTGACCGATGATCAAGAGTCCCATTTAATAGATGTCATTCAACAACACCATTCTACTATTGGATGGTCCCTCGATGACATTAAGGGCATTGACCCTAATGTATGCACCCATCGCATACATCTTGAAGAAAATGCTAAGACGTCACGTGAACCGCAGCGTCGTCTAAACCCAACCATGAAAGATGTGGTACGGGAGGAAGTTTTAAGATTACTCGATGCAGGTATTATTTACCCTATATCCGATAGTATTTGGGTGAGTCCAGTACACGTTGTTCCAAAGAAATCTGGCATTACAGTTGTGTGCAATGATAAAGATGAATGCATCTCCGCTCGTATTCCAATGAAATGGCGAATATGCATTGACTATCACAAACTTAATGCAATAACTCGTAAGGATCACTTTCCACTGCCCTTCATCGATTAGATGCTTGAACGGTTAGCCGGTCATGCGTATTACTATTTTCTTGATGGTTATTCAGGATATTTTTCAGATAGTCATAGATCCTGCTGATTAAGAAAAGACTACGTTCACCTGTACTTTTGGTACATTTGCATATAAACGAATGCCTTTCGGCCTTTGCAATGCACCTGGTACTTTCCAATGCTGCATGCTTCACATTTTCAGTGATATGGTTGAACGTTTTATGGAAGTATTCATGGATGACTTCTCAATATATGGAGACTCTTTCGATAGCTGTCTATCAAATCTTGAAAAGGTCTTTACACGTTGTGAAGAGAAAAACCTTGTTCTTAATTGGGAAAAATGCCATTTCATGGTTAAAAAAGGAATAGTTTTAGGACATATCATTTCAAAAGACGGAATTGAAGTCGACAAAGCTAAGATAGAAAAAATTGCTTCACTTCCTATACCAAAAATAGTTTGTGACATTCGCGCATTTTTAGGATACGCAGGTTTCTATAGGAGATTTATTCAAGATTTCTCAAAGGTTGCTCGACCTTTAACCAATCTCTTGCTTAAAGATGCCGTTTTTTACTTCAGTTTCAATTGCAAACAAGCTTTTGAGACTTTAAAATCCGCCTTAACTACCGCTCCCATAATTCAACCACCTGATTGGTCTAAACCTTTTGAATTAATGTGTGACGCGAGTGACTATGCTATTGGAGCTGTACTAGAGCAACGCCGAGAAGATAAGCCAATTGTCATTTACTACGTGAATAAAACCCGTAATGAAGCTCAACGTAACTATACCACCATTGAGAAAGAGTTTCTCACCGTTGTATATGCCTTGGATAAGTTTCGTCCTTACCTAGTAGGTTCTTCCACAATTGTCTACACTGACCATGAGGCGCTTCGTTACCTATTAGCGAAAAAAGATGCAAAATAGAGGTTGATCCACTGGATTCTCCTCTTGCAAGAATTTACTCTAGAAATTAGAGATAAAAAAGGTTGCAAAAATGTGGTTGCAGACCATTTATCAAGACTTGTCAGTGATATTGATACTGATACCGAACCTATCTGTGATTCCTTTCCGGATGAACACTTATATTCCATTTTTTTGTCCCCCTGGTATGCTGACATAGTAAATTACTTAGTTACCGAGGAAGTCCCTTCATCTTGGTCTCGTAATGACCAAAAAAAGTTCTTATCCACTGTAAAATTTTATTTCTGGGATGATCCCTACCTCTTCAAGTATTGTTCCAACCAACTAATCCGTCGTTGCATTCCCGACTGGGAACACAATGACGTGTTATCTTTCTACCATGAACAATCTTGTGGTGGTCATTTTAGTGGTAAGAAAATAGCGGCCAAGGTTTTACAATGTGGATTTTATTAGCCAACACTGTTTAGAGATGCACATGAGCATTGCAAAGCATGCAACCGCTGCCAGCAGCTAGGACGCATTAATCAACGTAATATGATGCCCTTAAATCCCATTTTAATTGTGGAAATCTTTGATGTATGGGGCATCGACTTCATGGGTCCCTTTCCAAATTCTCATGGTTTCCTTTACATACTGGTAGCAGTTGACTATGTGTCAAAATGGATTGAGGCATTGGCATGTCGTGCTAATAATCATAAAACTGTTGTTTTTTTCGTAAAAGAAAATATTTTCTCTCGATTTGGCGTTCCAAAAGCTATTATTAGTGATAGGGGAAAACATTTCTGTAATAAATTTTTTGAATCATTAGTAAAGAAATATGGAGTCACGCACAAAGTGGCAACTCCGTATCATCCTCAAACTAGTGGCCAAGTAGAAGTCTCTAATAGAGAGATCAAATACATTTTGGAAAAACTGTTAATCCATCTAGAAAAGACTAGTCTCTATGATTATCTGATGCCTTATGGGCATACAGAACATCTTTTAAGACACCTATAGGGATGTCTCCTTACCGCCTCGTTTTTTGGAAAACCTTGTCACCTGCCGGTTGAACTTGAGCATCGTGCTCTGTGGGCCATCAAAAGCCTCAATTATAATACTAATGTGGCAGGCGCAAAGAGAAAATTGTAGTTAAATGAGCTCGAGGAAATTCTGACTGATTCCTATGATCTCTCAAAATCTTATAAAGCCAACATGAAAAGAGTGCATGACAAGCACATATTGAGAAAAGATTTCAAAGTTGGTCAAAAAGTTTTGTTGTACAACTCAAGATTACACATTTTTCCAGGAAAATTAAAAACTCGATGGTCTGGTCCTTTCATTGTCTCTGCTGTCACCCCTTATGGGGCTATATCTTTGAAAAACGAAAATGTTGAAAGCGAATTTCAAGTAAATGGCCAACGCGTAAAACATTATCATGAGTTACGCTCTCCAAATGTCGAAGAGACTCTTCTCAAAGATCTAGTCTACATAGACTAATAAATTCACTGGTGTACTTCTTTCCATGTGATATAAACAGGGAAAATATGCCATTAGGGTAGTCGGGCCCTCTTCTACTTCTTTTCTAAAAATCCCTAGAGTGTGTGGTTGCAAGCGCCGGATCCTTAGTCCATAAAAACTCTACTTCAGAACTGAGTATAAATGTCTTCTGTTAATCGAGCAAACATGCCTTCTGGTAAACAATGGGTACCAAAAATTTCAACTCCTTCCTTCTCTTCCCTTTTCTATTCTCTTTCTCGTGAACTTCAGCTTATCATTTGGTGTAAATCTCACCCATCTCGAATAGGTAATGGTCGTAGTACTTTTGCTCGAAAGCGACGGGCGAAAAGGATGGGGTGGTGTATGAATTGTCAAACACCTTTCTGTCCAGGTCTTGATCTACTGTCCGATATGAGCTGGTATAAGGTATATTATTGTCTGACACCAGCTCAGTAGGATAAACTTCGTCGTCGTCCCGTTGCTCCCACAGGTTGGGATTCGTCTTGAGGATCTGACGTTAAAAGACTCAACTTGTTTATACTCGTGCCTTTTATTTTTACCTTTGCACTAAGTGTTGTGCACAAAGAGAGCCGTGATATGCAACATCGAATGGTCCCTCGTTCGCACGGGCAATGGATTCCACCCAGGCCAACCCCGATCGGTTTTCTATGTGACTGATTTCGGGGCGGTTTGAGGCTATACCATATGTACTAAGGGTAATATTATTATTAAACCATTGCACATTGGTTAGGGATGGTACCAGCCTAAATCCTAATCCCCCAAAACATAAAGGTTAAGCCACAGTCTGGCTGGATTGGGTTCGCCCCAGAGCCGACATGACAGTTGCCTTATATTACAGTAATGATTTTCTTCTTGAAATCCGGTGTTGTTAACACGTTCATCTCCCCTTGTACATTTTTATATAAAATTTGTAAATAAATAACTTCCTTAAAAAAAAAAAATGGGGGTTTGCGTTATGTTTTTACAAGATTCAAACCCCCCAAATAAAAATAAAAAGGTTTGAATGTGATTTTGTCATATTCTAGTGGATGGCAATATTAATGCCGATCGTTTTGATATCTCATTCGTTCAATTTGGAGTTAAAACGAATCGAAATTCCATGTTTGAAATTTTAGGACATAAGGGGAATTTCTGGAAATCAATTGGGCTTGGGCCAAAAATTAGAACCCGACCCAAATCACGAGTCTGGTCACAAAACCTAGCACGCGAGGCGTCCCATGCGTCAGCCCGCGACTTTTCTTCCCCCCGAAACGGATCTTAGTCCCCATAGCAATCCTCGCGACACGCAAAGATCGCTACACTAAATTTGACTCACAAGACACAAGCATTTAATCAAACCAACTCCGATCCTGTTCGACCAGAACCATCCCCTCACTCCACACATCCAATATATATCCTCAGAAATTCATCTCGATCCCTCTATGGCTAGACGAAGGAGAATCACAGTTGAGAGAAATTTTGAAAATCTCTATAATTTCGGGATGTTTCATCCATTTTTCGATGAGGAAATTGCTAGTAGAGAGTGGGAATATCTCTTGCATCGAATTCCAGCTCATTATTCCGAAGATTTAGTGTTGAAGTTTTACAACAATGGAGGTTTTTGGGGTGATGAATGTTGGATTACGACGGATGGGTTGGAACATGAACTCACGCTGGAGTTAATATCGAATACAGCACAGATTCCGATAAACTCAGATAGTCCGACCCTGTTGTTATCAGAGTATCCGACTACAATGGACTTAATGTTTGACACGCTTCTCAAGGGAGAGTACAATAATAGCTCGAACTGCGTGTACCAGCGCTCACTCAGACGAAACCAACTAGCCATCACTCAATGGCTGGCTTACAACGTTATTGGAACTTCAAAGACGTCTGACGTGAACAAAACATTCTTGCACCTGCTGTGGATCCTCTAAGAGAAGAAGAATACTTTCTGTATGGTCCATTTCCTGGGCCATGTTCTTACGACTGCGTCAAACAGGTCAGCTCCTCTTCTTTGTACTTGTTGTTTTCGGCTTATGCTTAACTTAGGATTCCAGTCTACTACTCCCTTCATTCCAACAAGGTCTTTCGAGAATTTTGGAATTTTCGAGACTTGTGTTCTGGACCACTGGGACCCAGTAGCTAGAGATGATATTGAGCGTGATAACGTACCTCCTCCTCCTCCTTCACCACCCAACTGTTTTAATGAAGATATCATGCACCGAATTAGCACTCCCATGGAAGCTTTAAGACACATGAATACCAGCATGCGCAGGATGTTTCTTTGTCAGGGAGAGATGCTTACTTCCTAAAATGACTTCCAGCAAGAAATGCGCAATCGCCAAGGCCATTTCCAGAGAATGATGATGGCAAATCAGTAGCAATTTCAAGATCAACTGCTGATCTTTAGGCCACATTCGGACCGGTCATTTCGGCCGAGGGAGTTCGTAAGTAGCCGACGAAGTAGAAACCCTGGTTCATCTTCTGCTAACCCTGAGGATTCCCAGTAGTTGTTTATTTCCCTTAGCTTAGAAATAACTATGTCATTTATTTCCCTTATGCATTGCATTTTTATTTTTCTAGTGATAAAAAATTATATATCGTTTGATTTCTCATAATTTTGTATCTCCAGACGGTTTGAATGAGAAATTATTTATGTTATGCAATTATTGTACTTCTTAATATATTAGTTTGTTCCTTGATGCATTGGGCCTACTCTCAAAGCCCAACGGACTGATCCAAACGGTCAAATGCCCAACGGTCAGAATTCTAATTATAAATACAACTCTCCTTTTCCACTTTCACTCATCCACTTCTCTCACTCTTCACAAATTCCTCTTCACAAATTCTCATTTTCTCAAACATAATGAATCCAATCGAGCGATGGGAAAAGGAGCAACGCAAATGGGCTATCACAGTATTCGTGATAACAGTGTTTATGTTTATCATCGCTTCGTCATCATCATGCATAACATGATCCATAACATCTAGATCTATGTAACCGACATCTCTCTTTCCGTCTGTCGTTTTGTATATTAGTATGGTGTGTTAAATAATTCTCACACATTTGTACGGGTTATGTATTAAATGGAGAAGTTTCGTATTAAATATTTGTGTATATTACTTGTCTTTTCCTCTAAAAAATAATAATAATAATAATAATAAAACAAACCATAACAAAGAAAACACCATCCAAAACTCACCAAAATAATTAAATCGATACTCATGGTGTTCAGAGAAGATCACGCACGCTACAAGGTACGCATAACATTTGTCACACATGCAGCTTGATTATTCTATCCATATGCTATTATTGAGGTCTGATCATCATTTCTGAAATTACGTGTAAGTCTAACTACCCTATTAAACTTTCCTCCGTATTTTCTAACATTGAAACATCTCATTAATTGTTTTTGGAAATCTGACATGATAAGTCTTACTATGGATCCCCATTGTTGCTGTTCATAATCACATGGGTCATTAACTACACTTGGAATTTAGATTGGTACAAACTCATAGATTGGCTATAAATCTCTTCTTTTCAGCCATTCTCTTTTCAAACAATTTTCACTATATCCTTCCTCCGTAATAGTACCAAATGGATCAACCAAGAAAAATAATGTCCGAGAAAGACTACCTAAAAGTTTTTGAAGATGGCCGGTTTTCTCTTTATTTTGACACTGAAATTGTACGTCGGGGATGGACGCCTCTTCTATATCATTCAGCAGCTGGTTATTCCCGAGAATTAGTTTTGATGTTCTACCAATTTATAGGACACGAGAATGGAAAATTCTACTTCAATGCTTATGGATCGACGATTGGAATTGACTAGGGAAATTATCTCGACATACTTCAGATCCCAATGAATTCCGGGGAGTTCCTTTTTTCGAGTCATCATTTGATTCCGTCAAAGCTTTACTAAGAGCTACCAGATCTCATGGCGAAGTGGGAAATAGACATCACGTTGTTCTTCAACGCTCTTTGAAACAGAAGTCAACGAAGTTGTGATCCACTGATTGGGACATAATGTGATAGGTACATCTCACCAATCAGAAGTCACAAAGTCTCAACTTCACCTACTTTGGGTTTTGCAGACTCAAAGGGATGATTTTTGTCTAATCCAACACCTTTGGAACGTGATCACCGGAAAACAAGAAAGTCAGCACCTCTACCTCTACCTACTTTAGTCACGCAAATTATGATGCGTTGGGGTTATCCAGTAATTTCTCCAGAAGCACCACTTCAAAGAGCACATATTAGTGTACTCCAAACAGACTACTCCAAACGACCCAAGCTCAAACCCTGACCATTTCTTTGATGAAAATGTCATGCTAAATTTTTTTTAATCCCATGGAAGGCATTCAATTTCTTCATCATGGCATGCGGGAACTATACGCTCGTTAGAATATCATCATTACAACTCTTAAGGAATTCCAAGAACGTCAAGCAATGCATGATGTTGAACAGGAGGAAATCTTGGAAAATCATTCTCAGTCCTTGAAAAATCACGCTCTCCTAATGGAGAATCAAACTACACTCTCTGCCAGCCAAGGGGACATTCAGATGCAGCTCAGACAACAAATTGAAGAACTAAACACTGTAGTGCACGATATGCGTCTCCAGTAGCATCATAATAATCCATGATTTTCTTATTGAATAAAAAATAGAATAATAATACTAAGTGAATAAATAAATAATCGTATAAATTATTACATTTTTCGTCGTATTATTAATTTTTTTCTTATCTTTGTGTCATCTTTTGTAAGAAATGCTTGCTAGAATCATTTACGTTGTGACTAACTACTTTTAACATGTGATTTTCAGTGTCATTACAGGAGGGTTTATTTTCTTCCATACCCATTTATCCATCCAGTTGCCTTTCTCATTGGCCATTTCTTTACTTCATCCACCATGGCATCTTCATCAAACATTGCATCTTCATCAAACATGACACCTCCAAAACTCATTCCTGAGCAATCCTTTCAGTCTTTGATAGATTCCAATACTTATGGTCATCTCTTCCGTGACTACATCACTAACATTGGGTGGTCTTCCCTAGTTCTTCAACCTGACTAAACTTATTCTCCGAGTTTGGCCACATACTTTTATGCTAATATGGAGGACACACCAGCATTCAATCATGCACATGGCTTCTACTTAGAGCGGGTTCACAATCCTAGTTGGTGACACACATCATATTTTTTTCGAACAACGGCTTGCCCTAACTTTGGATCTTCCATATCACGAACCCGGTCGCGATCATGGCATTACATCTATCATAATTCTTACCGTTCCTTTCAGTGGCAAGTGTTTTTCACAAAACTTACGTTGATGGTCTTAAGATTAAACGAGGCTTACATCACCATTCCCTTTGCAAGCATGACCATGAACATGGGATTTGCGATGTTGTTTGTACTCTCGAACATCATGGGAGATTGGCATTTTTCTCGCCAATGAGGCTGCTCGTAGTATTGATTTGCAGCGGCTCAAGGTCATACATTATTTAACATCTTAGGTTGTGTTATCTCCAACCTGAAACGAGCTCGCACTTTTCAGGATCGGTATATTCTTTTTACCTCAGAATCGCTTGCGGAATCATGAAGACACATTTCCCACAGTTTGCAGCTACTTTTTATGACTGGGTCAAGGTAGATTCTATGTGCCCAGCAAATAGAATCATTCATTCATTAAGGTTTAGGCAATGGAAACGTCCCGCTCGGTACCTGAGGCATGTTCGTTGTTACCCGAAGGATGAAAATATGAAGAAACATTTGAGGAAATCCGGAGACAAAGAATGGGCAGAAATTTGGCAGACTATTATCTTTTGGCGCGATGCTAAGGAAATGCATTTCCTTATTGAGGACGCCAGACCTACACATCCTGCTGGGTGGTAAATTTGAGCTTGTCATTGTACATATATCTAGCTAAAAATTATGTTTCGTGTGCTATTGTCTTTCATTATTCCGTGTGCTATGTTTCATGTGCTATGTTTCGTGTGCTATTGAACATTTTATTGTTTCTTTCTGAATAATATATTATGTTCTCCAACCTTTCTGTTCCAGCAATCTAGCCCTAATTTTTGCTCACGGTTCTC
Organism: Coptis chinensis; assembly: GCF_015680905.1. Taxonomy (NCBI): domain Eukaryota; kingdom Viridiplantae; phylum Streptophyta; class Magnoliopsida; order Ranunculales; family Ranunculaceae; genus Coptis; species Coptis chinensis. The sequence continues at coordinate 48,724,024 of NC_141456.1, forward strand.
AGGTAATTTCTCTCTTTATTTATTGATACTTGAGGACTAAGCATCATTATGTTTGGGGGTATTTTTAAACCTGTAGCAAAAATTAGACATATTGTAACCTGTATATAGTTTTTATTTTCTTGTTAATAATTGTACTTAGTGACAAAGTCTTGTTTCCTTTTCAATGATGAAAATTGTCTAGAAATCTCACATTAGTATCCGAATTAGGATTTGTTTTAAGAAACTTAAGATAATACGTATGCAATAATTTATACATCTTTTCATGAGCATTCATGCACTGAGTATCATTGATTGTCATAGCAGTAAGTTTCTGGAACCAACGGTTAGTTACTTAAACTATAAATCTTGTGAGAATCTAACCAAAAGCCTTGACATGAGTGATTTGTGTGTGATGACACAGAGGAGTACCTTTTCCGATTAGAGAAAATCACGCGTCTACTTACTTGATCACCACCTAAACCCTAGGCAAGAATTTAGGCCTTCTTTGGATCGACATAGCTAAAAATTCTTACCTGTTACAAATTTTACCGCTAGTCACTTCACTGAACCTTTCATCAAACCTTTCACTTTCACCAAAAATTCCTTACCCATCTATTAAACCAAATAAAAGAACCTACCTAAGTGAGGAGTATGAGAAATAGGATGAAATGTGGAAAAATAAAGAGAAAGACTTGTCCTAAATAAAAGTCAGTTACTTGCTTCAGGAAAGAAAAATATAATCATGTTTTTAAGTAATAAAAAATATAAAAAAAATAAATAAATAAAAAAAAAAAAAAAAATCATCAATTATCCGGAGGCTTAAGAACAAGGTTAGAAAACTCAGTTAGAAGAAGGAAAGAAAACAAGGAATTCTCTAGTATAAATATCTTAAAGACCCTATTCTCTCATACTCGTAAATTTTGATTATCCATTTCCATTTTCTTGTACACTATCACCTAAGCCCCACAATACCTAATAAAGACCTCTAGCTCAATTAGGAGTAGGGTGGTGTGATAATAAGTAGTAGATGTGATTGATCGACATCGGCTCCTCTGACTGTCATTGAGATATGAGGAAATGTGTGCCAACTGCACACTGGAGTTAACAAAACCTGAGTGATAAAATTTTGAGTGGAATTGTGTTTCGACACATACCTGTGAGAACCCATTTAGGTACGCTCTCCAAAGGATCCAGAAACGGCCCTGCTAGTACATTTCAATGCAAAGTTCACTGTATGCATTATCATATGTAGATGTTTTAAGTATTGGATGCATATTAACTTGAGTTTCAAAGAAATCAATCCTCATTCCCTGCTAAGGAGATGTATGGATATCTGAGATTAATTTAGGAAACGACTTTTTATCACTAAGTCGTTGTAGTATAAATGAAGTTTGTGAGTATCTTCTCTAGAAAACTCTCACGAGGCTATAACTCGTCCACTAGGGAATTCCTAGTGGCCATTTTAAGGCCTTGTTGCATATGGTCAATGCAACCGCACTCTGCGAAACGAGAATTATTTAGGACTACACATTTTTTGCCACTTATCTATTTTAAAGTCTCTTCAGCGAGGACAAGCAAAGTGTTGTTTGGGGGTAGTGTGATAAGCACCCAAAAGTGTATTATGAAACCCCATTGAGACATATAAATTTGGTTAATTATGTGTTTAATAATCATGAAATAAATATATTTTCATACTTTTGTAGGTATTAAGTAGTAAACATGGAAATATTGATTAAACTGCGATAAAGCCAATGTGAAACGACATATATATGAATTCTTCCAAATCCGCACAGAAGCATCAAACTTCCAAAGCTCCTACCTCTTGAACCAAGACTCCGAATGTGACAAGTGAGCTGCTCAGACAATCAGGGCGATGAACTCTACGCATAGGCGGGAAGCTGTAAAATTACCCAAAGACCGGACCGCCACTGGACTGCACATGGACCCACTATACAGGCCCACAAAATTAGATGAGTCATCAATCATAGAGCATGTCAAGACAAAAATGACAAATTATTGGTGCAAAGTTGACACCTTGCATGTAATTAATTAGAATAGGTGTTAATAGTGAAAAAAAAAGGCAAGGTGTCACTTTGTTTTAATGTGGTGGATAAAAATGAAGTAAATGTGGTTTGATGTTTCACGTGGGAGGAAATGAGATTTCTCTCAAATGGAGAAGAAAACAAAACAAAGGGGGGACACTTCATTTACTCCCTTGACTTCTTTTCCTTACCTTGTATTATTTTAGTTCCTTAGTCTTAGATTTTTTATTTTTATTTTTGGTAAGAAAAAGCTTGTAATAGTTTTAATGGAGGAAACTTTGGTTTTCTTCTAGTGGAAAATAAATCAAAAGCAAGTGAGTTTAGATAGTTAGTTTTCTTCTTCTTTCTCTTTCTCTCTTTTTGTTACATTCTACACTTGTAATCCTTTATCCCAAGGATCATGAGCTAACTTCCCTTTTGGGGATTTAATAAAACTCGTGTGAGGGAAAATCTTTGTTGTTTGGTTTGGTAAGTTGTTTAGGAAGAACAACTAGACTTACATCCTATCCCAAAATGATAGTTGGTGTAGTGTCTAGTTAGGGATCAAAGTGATGAGCTTAGAGATAAGTCATTGCCTTGGTTCCACATGCTAGCATGTATGAGCTTAGAGATGAGCCATACATGTTAGGGATCAAGTTTTTTTTTAGTAGGACTTGTCTATGAGTTCTAGGAAGAATAAAATGAACTTATTAAAATTAAACAACAAAAGTTATCTTCACATGAGGAAGATTAACTCTCCACCTTTATTTTTAGTAAAATTTTATTGTGTCTTAGTTGCATGATTGTTGTAACTTAATGTTTTTAATTTTTGTGTTGTAAAGAAACCAAGTATTTAGTATTAATATAATCATATTTAAACTTACTCGCTAGTTCCCTAAAGAGTAAAACAACCAAGTTGTAGTTTGTCCTAAGCTTTAGGTTGGTTGAAACCTTACTCCAACTATATGAACACGAAGATCGTGAGTAAGGAAAAACTTTGAATTCACATTTTAAGCCAAAGAAGAGAAGCAATTCTCTAACATTAAAAAAGGTGAATATCAATACTAATGTGTACAAATCACTAAAACAGATTGATTGTTTCCATATCCTCAAAGAATACACTACTCCCACTTGAAAAGATTTATCACATGAGCGTGTCTTACAAACGGGTGTCATTATATTAAATTATTCTAAAAATATTAGCAACTATCTTTCATATTAGAGTGCCACATAGGAGAGAAAAAAACTAACTCTCATATTAGAGTACCCCCTTAGGAGAGAGAAAATCATCCATTAGAGGTCTTTCCTTTAGTAAATAGATAGTAGATTAGTCTATTTATTTAGGTCAGTTAAATTCCTACCAAGTATTCAGGAGTACCCATGAGAGTATTTTGTTGACTTCAACAGTGATATGGATAGTAGCAACCAAGAAGCGCACATCAAATCAGTGTTATTATTTTCAGGGTCTATATTATGACTGCCAAAATAGCAAATGGAGTGAGTAGTAGCCAAGCATCACTCCACTAAACCGGTGTTATGTTTTTAGTTTGTGAGTGTAGTACACCTTCAGGTTAGGTCGTTGCCTATACCGACAGTTTCACTTTCTAGAACGTCTCAACAATTGTTCAAGTTCTTCAACTAAAGACAATACACTAATGTTTCAATTCTCCTAACATCACCACTAACACTATACAAATATGAATTTTATTAGATAATTAAAACATACATTATTGACAATTATGCAATGTTTTGTTGAAAATTTTCAAATTGAAGATGATCATTTGAACAAGGCAATTGCAAGAAGCGAAAACAATTTTAATTGGAAACGTACATCAAATTGATTAAATTACCATGTATGTGTAAGTTAATATTTATTGTATGGGTTAAAACATGTAAACAAACTCACAATTGTTAAGGTATTTAGAAGTTTTAGATTATGCTAAGTTTTTGTAGATATGATCTCCTAACTATTTTAAACATTGTCACAACTAATCAAAATAATTAAAAAGTTTAATGTAACTACTGCTTAATAACATAGTTTATAAATGGTGAAAATGAATAGTCCACAATTAGCCATTTTTGTGATAATGTCTATAGTAGTTGGGAGATCATATCAAAAAAAAAAAGTAGCCAAATCTAAAACTTATAAATACCTTCATAATCATGAGTGTGTTTACTTGTTTTGTAATGCATGTCCATAGAACCCTCCCATAATTTAAATGAGATACCAACTTAGATTACCGCATTAAATGGCAATTTCATAGTGTATATATAACATGTCAACCACATGAATAATTTTTTTCCATGATGTTTGTTTTTTTATGTGTCTAAAGTGACTTTTTTTTTTCTTCATCTTGGGTACTTGATAATTATGTTGAAATTTGCATATTGTCCGGTAAATTTGATCTAAACATTGGTCACTTCAAGCTCTAAGCTTTCACCAGATGCAATTAATTAGAGGGTAAGGTGATAGTTAAAGGCAAATTTTAAGTTTCGTCTTTGAAACCGGTCAAAGCAACACCTAGTCACCCAATATTAAATACATATTTATTGCTAATTAAGATAATAGCAAGCTTTCTTCATAAAACATCTCCTCATACATCCGGGACAATATCTCAACCACAGCTCCATTTTAACAATCTTACGCAAACGACGAGGCAAGATTCTATCTTGAATATGTCTCCCCTTCCTTGATGGAAAGTACCGATGTCAAAGCTCTCCGAGGCCAGGCAGCCCTTCTCTCTTAAAGACAAGCACATAATGAAGTTGTTCATCGACAGCAAGCGGAGATTTGCCTAATCATTGGTGAGGTCATGAAACACTTCAGGGGAAACTAAAGCGTAGATGGAACAGAGGAGTAAGAAGCAAACCAAGAGATGGAAAATCTTAGGCGAGAAGTTCAAGTTGAGACATTTGTGGTATATGCTGGCTCAGGAGTTTGAACTCATATCATGGCCTCCTAGGTGCCCTTATGTGTGCCATTCGGATGAAAGCATTTCGGTTTAGCTGTGGCTTTTTTCGTTTCTTGTTTTGTTTTGCTATGTGCATATGTGTCTTTGTTTCATTGTTCTAGGTGGTTTAAGCTGGTTGTACGGTGACTACCCATATCTTCTTACTAAGTTAGACAAATTTTTATGTATATGTCAAGGGTTATTAGTTTATCCATGTGTTATGACCGTGTTAATTTGTATTTACTAGTTCATCTTTGATCATGTGTCGTAGTCTTTTTGTGATGAACGAAATATTACAAGTAGACACCACAAATGGTGAATCGCGTAGACCATTATAATGTTCTATCCGGTTGGTACACTGTCTTAGGATGGGTAATCACAAATAAGTATTGATCATTTTCTTAGAATGAACAAATCCATCATTGATCACACCATTGTCGAGGATTATCGCCAGTTGAATAAAAATATCATCATGTAATCTAATCAGAACAAAATGAGTATCCCGATGATGCTCAACAATACTGGTGTGTTTTTTCGTTGGGCTCAATGATTACAAGTTTTGTTTTTCGTTGGCCTCAACAAGACGAGTTTTGCATCGGTTGGGCTCAATTAAGTATCCCTATTCCCAATCTCTAAAATAAATAGGAATACCCTAACAAAAAATTCCCAATCTTTAGGGCATCATCTCTCTCACAATCTCGGTTACTATTTGAAATGGGTGGAGGGAAAGAAGGAGAATCTTCCAAACGAGAGGTAAACCTTATATGTCTGTTTTCACATTCACTTTTGGACTAATTAACCTAATTAAATGTCGAAACAATTTTGGAAAGTTGGAATTTTGAAAAAAAATTATGTAGCATGCACACCATGAATTTGTTGCAATTTGTATAGATGCGGGGTTGCTTTCTTTGTCTTGTCTGAGGACCATAGCAAGAGAGATTTCCTTATTTGCACTACTCATGTGTGGGGTGCAATTAAGTCAAACACAATGACTCTATATTTCGAAGCAAGGGATAAACAAAGGTATTTGGTTTCTAATGTAATGCAAGTCAACCTAGATGTGGTGCTTTCAAATGGATTGATCTCCCGGATGAAGAAAGCCATGAAGCCAGCCATCAAGCAACTACAACTATGGAAGTAAATGTCATAGAAGGAGGGAAGGTGAAGAGTAGAGGGAACCGTACCTTTAAAGTTACCATGGAAGGGACTGCTTTGAGGATATTTCAAAGACTTGTTAAGTCTTTAGGGTTTGCCGATTGAACTGTGAATGGATCTATCGATAAGCATAAGTTGAAATGATATGAGTGAACATTTTGGATGTATTTTAATGGTGAAATGATGTAATGAATGTATTTTAACTGTAATTGATGTAGTTTAAATGTGAAATGATAATGGGCAATGATTCAAGAAACATGAATTCTACTTAAACATAATGGGAAACTTACACATAATTAGCGGTTCATAGAAAAAACAACAAAAACTCAACTAAGGGATAATTAGACAAATCTGAGGTGTTTTCAGATTATGTTTACTCTATTAGAGATACACTGCGGTTGTCTTCATACATAGTTATGTTGTCGCGTGCATTTAACCATTGAGGAAAGGGACATAAAATGTTTAATAAGTAATAATTTAACATAACCATAACACAATGCAAGCTTCATGCACGTGATACATAAAGTACCTTGTCTATTAAATGTCTTGACTAATAGGAAATAAATAATTACATATATAAGCGACTAGTTAAATGGGTTTTCGCAAAAGTCGACATGAATGGGAAAATGGATTTGAATGCCACTTGTTGGGATTATATGATCCGATAGGACTTTTTCTTCATGAAACTGCACCATATGATCTTGTCGTTACAACCTAACACTCCAATGTCCGATGGTAGTAGGTCGATGAAATTTGCATGCCTAAACCCTATAAACCTCCGGGTTCACTCCTTTGGCTGTTCTCAAATGCTTTTGCAAAACCCACATCTCTAATATTTGAGTAGAGGTGTTGCCACGGTCACAAGGAAAACATAATAGCTATGGATCCATCATGGAAATAGCTTGTAAGATTCAAATGGACATTGAGTCTCGGTAGCCTAATCCTTGTCCACCGCTCCGGTGAGCGTTAAAACCAATATTCCTGCATGCCAAAGAGACCAATGCAGAATTCCATTTGCAACAACTCGGCATTCTGTTAATGTGTTCATTTGTCAACTCTAGGTCATCCAATCTTTTCCATTCGGTCAACTTGAATCAAACAATTCAACATGACGATAGACACATAAACTAGCTTTTGTTGTCTCGGGGAAGGCGACAATGTCATACCTCTGTAAAGATATCCGAACAATATTGAATCGTAAAGGTTTCACAGAATTCACCACCATACCCACACTTTCGGTGAAGAATCGTTCCTAGGATTATTTAGGTGATGAACGTTTTAGTCGTTGGTTTGCATACATAAAACTGTTGGTATCTTTCAGAAGGTGTGTTCAAGAGAACAATACCTTCCATTGATGAGGCAATGACCGATGTACCATATGGTTTGGAGTCTAAACTTGGAAATGGAATTGGTGGGTTGTGGCAATTTCGAAGCAAAAGTTATCGTCGTTTCCTTTTTTGCTTTCCAGATTTATGATGTAACCAAGAAAACATCCCATCATCAATCGTGCTCCTTGGTGAAGGAACTTGAACTTGTAAAGGCTGCCCATTTTGGCATACTGAACTTGGCTTTTTGAGAAATGGAAGTGGAGCACGTTTGACAATCTCTTCACAAATTTCTCTTTGGCATGTCCTTCTTTGGTGTTGTTGGTTTGGTTCTTTGTTGTTGTTGTTCTTCCCATGTGAAGTAGATGCCTTTATTGTTGTTCTTTCGAGTGGGTTTAATTTCAAGTGTGGAGTTTTCTGGTTTAATATTCGGACCTTTAATATTCCCTAAATGCTTAGAAGTTTTCTGCATTTAATATTGGGTATGTTTAATATTTAACTCAACCGTTTTTTACCAGAGTATGGCATACATAACGTCTTATAGTAAACTTATGGTGTCCTATCTATTCCCGTGGCGTGTTCAGGAAGCTCTCATTTGATATTTGAATCTAACCGCCTACTTAACACTAAAACCGATACTTCTCAATTATGCCTAGATTCTGGCACACAAAATGTCTTATAGAAGTGTTATCTTGTCATATGAGTAAGGTGTCGTGTTGAGGGTGATAAAACTTCAAATTTGAAATAGACGCCTAATTAACTCTAAAACCATTGCTTCTTGCTACGGACTAGAGTATGCGTAAAAATAATGGATTTATCGGGCACGTGTCATATCGCACGTGTCAAGTTGAGGGTTTTCTATTTTTGAATTTGAATCTAACGCTAATTAACACAACAACCGATCCTTATATCAACTACCTAGAGTATGGCGCATATAATGGCCTATCGAGTAGCTATGTTGTCATCGAGGAACGAGTGTTGTGTTTAGGAAGCTCTAATTTGATATTTGAATCTAACAACCTAAGTAGAGTTAGTTCCACTCTAGTGCTCTAGCATGGATGTTTTCTAATCTAACTAATTAGTTTTAAGTCTATGAGGAGTTTCACGAGGGAATTATACTCTGATCAGTTATTCCTAATCCCACTAATTATACATGGCATTTCTACCAATTATAACTAGCATGTGAACAATTAAACCCGTTCTCATGGTGAACTAATCATTTCTAGAGTGGAATAGAAAATCGGCGACTCTACGATGTCCGGACTCAAGCTTTCATCGAGGCTTCTAGCCCCTCAATGGAGGTTTAGCCTTGATTCATTCCATATCATTTCCATTTATATTAAAACTAAACATAATATAAAGCATTGAAATTTATTTAATTAAACAATAATGAAATCTAATTTAATGACTAAATTGAACTAAGGACATGAATTGAAATTAGATCTAGAATTGGAATTGACAAAAATCGAAATGGATAAAGAATACTACTTTATTGATCTAATCAAATGAAGAACAAGATTCAAAGGTTTAATCTAATAAAGGGATTTGAAACTAAATTAAACTTAATTAATCTAATGAAAACTAGATCTAGAATTAAGGGTTTAATGGAGGCTAACTAATCTAATTTATTTTCTAACCTAACTATCTACCATTAACAAAGACTTAAGCTTTTTTTCTTATACATTCGGATCAAAATTCGTGCATGGGCTTGGGCGGGGTTTGGGCGAGAGAATCGGGGCCCAAAACCCACTTCTTTCGATCAAAAGGCCTCTTCAGCTGCAGTTGACTTCCACAGACTTTTCGTCCACTTCTGCTCCTCTGATTGGGTCAAGGCTTGGACCATTACAAAGCTCTTTCGAGCCGGTCGTTTTGACATAAGGTATGCCCAATTCGAGGTCTGAGTCCAAAGATAAAACTTTTCGGAAGTTCTCTGACTTTTGCTCCTCGTATCTCGCTAAAGTGGTACATTTCTGCACATAATGGACTTTGAAGCCCGAATGCATAAAAAGCCAGCGTAATCGGTGTTAACTCTTACTTATTATTCACATAATTGGTCTAACAAGATGATTATTAAGGGGTTAAAACTACAGTTTTGGGCTCTTATCAAACCACCCAAACAACATTTTGCTTGTCCTCAAGCAAAAGATGAGAAATTAGAATAAGTGACCAAAATGGAGTTCTACCTAATCTCGTTTATTTGAGTGCGATTGCATTGACCATATGCAACAAGGCCTTAAACCACTAGGAATTCCCTAGTGGGGCCGAGTTATAGCCCTCGTGAGAGTTTTCGATGAAGGTACTCACAAACTTCATCTATACTTCTGGCGACTAAGAAAATAAAACTATTGTTTCCTTATTCATGCTCAACTATCTATACATCTCTCTAGCAATTACATAAGAATAACCAAATTGAAAACCCTAAGTTAATATATGCATAATAATCAATCATCTACAATAAACATATATACAATGAGTAGTACTATCAAATGTTTAGCGGGGTTTGTTTTAAAGAACTTCGAATAAGCGTCCTTAAGTAGGTTCTCACAATAATAGTCAAGAAACAACACTCCGATTTTTGCACTCAAGTTTAACTACTCCGATTAATGCAGTGGGCACACTTTACCTTACAATCTCAATGACAACAAAAGGAAGCGGGGTCAATCAAACACATCTGCCACTTACTATCACACTAACCTATTCCTAATTGAGCTAGAGGTCTTTTATTAGGTGTTCTGAGGGGATTAGGAGATGGTTTAAGAAGGAAGGAAATGGATATTCAAAAGGACAAGTCTGAGATAATAGAGTCTTCGTATTATGTAACTTAGAGAAAACCTTGTTATTTTCTTTTGCTTCTATACTTTGTTTCCATCCTTAGCCATATTTTTCTTTTTCTTTTCTTTGGCTTTTGACTCCTTTTTATTCTATTTTTTTTTTTGGAGTTTTTTATTTTATTTCTATTTTTCTTTTCTTTGGATGGAAACTTCTTTTCTTTATTTTCTGAAGCAAGTAACAATTTTTGTTTACACAGGTTTTTCTCTTCTTCTTTCTTCACTCATTCTATTCTCAGACTTATTCTAAATTGGGTAGGTTGATTTATTCTTTTTTTTATTTTGTTTTTGTTTTTGTAACAGGGTAAAGGAATTGTGGTGTATGGAAGGCTAAAGAAAAGGCTCAGTGGCGACTAGCGGAAAATAATTCATAGGTTTGAATTTACGGCTATATCGATCAAAAAGCGCCTAAATTCTCACTTAGGATATGGTTTAGTGATCAAGCAAGTGGGCGTGTGATTTCTCTATCCTGATTTTACTTCTCCCTTGTGTCATTTCTCAAATGTTTACGCTCATATAAGGCTTTGGCTATATTCTCCGCAGGATTTGTAGAATAAGTACTCTAGCCTAGATTTCCAGAAACTTCTTGCTAACAATCATAGATACTCATGTAATATATTTATAGATAGATGCAAAGATTATTACCTCACATATTAACCTAAGTTTCTAACAATTATTACGATGCAAATGCTATGTGAGACTTCTAGATTGTTAAGAGCATGGAGAAAAAAACAATACCAATATTCCTAAGTGTATAGCATAAACTTATTTATTTATATTTTTAAATTTTTGAAATTTTAACTAGAAAACAAATGCATATTATATATATCTATATCCTAACGGATGTCTTAATTACACGTGATTCTATGCCCCCAACAAAAACATGCTTTGTCCTCAAAGCATTGTAAATAAAGAGGGTAGGAAAAATACCATTGAAGCGTGAAATTCAAAACATCGCAAAACAATGTTAGAGCGTACTAATATAGGAAATAAAAGCGACGAACTCTATAAGAGTTCCACCCATTATGGGGTTAACTTAATTAAATTGCTTGGGACATAAGGACACTAACGAAACTAAAACTTACCTCCACTCCGTTGTTATTCGTCATCTTCGTCATCCTCTACTTCTATAAAGAAGTGAGGTTCCTAGCGATCTGCCATGCTATGATAATTTGCCGGGCTTCCGCGCCATTTATCATCTATGATTGCTAACCTATTAAGTGCCACTTGATTGCGATGGGGTGTAGGGTGCAACACGGGTGAGGTTGTATCCGCCACCCATGCCAAGTCATTACCGCGGAAAAGATCGAATAATACTATTGGTGGGTCGCACCGTGTCTACCTTAATCCAATCCGTGAAGCGTGTACAAAAAACAGGAAAGAAACATAGCATAATCATTGAAATTAGAACAGGCATAAGAAGGTACTTATGCCTCATAGTATAGGCTCGTGCTAAACTAGACATCAAAAAGTTACGGGAAGGTCATAGAACCAGCGTCCATTGGCTAAAAAAAGAAAAACGGCGCAAGTGGCGTCATTCACGTAAAGAAAAACGCCATTCCTAAAATGTTTAGCATTATCCAAAACATAACAGTTCCTATGTTCATGGACGGGCTACCAAGGGCAACGTTATAGTCCCCTTGGTCCTCAATCTGAAAAAATGCCTGCCCCATAAGCCTCGTGCAAAGACTCATAAGTGTAGACATGCATATTATCGACCCAATAGCACCATGGGTCTTGTATCTCAGCGGGCATAGCAAGTCCAAGAACAAATGCTAGCAAGAACCTGGTAATCTCCATTGGTTCATTGTCAATGTTGATGGAGAACGGTTGTTCTCCATCCGGTCTCTCAAAGAAAATGCAGTTATTATAAAAATAATATGCAAGTGCTTTGGAGAATAAAGTTCAGCCGGTCTTACCATAAGAGGTTCCCAGCCAACGTATGTGATCACCTCGCGAAACCCAAGCACCGTAAGTAGTGCTTTGGAACAAATCTTCGAAAGACTGTTCGGTATCAATATTGGAGATGTCATCTCAAAATTACGCTTTGGAATAGCTGCGAATGATCCGGATACTACGCGCGAAAACTGGAAAATTTCTGGTCCAGAGAAGTCGGTAGCGGGCCTTCAACTTAGAAGCGTGGTAGCGCTCTTTGTATTTTGAATTCCGGTAACTTAGCGGGTCGCTGCGCTTAACTAGGGTAGCCTTGGTCGATAAATTTTTTCCCGACAGAATTTTTAGGGAGTAGAGAAGCTCAACTAGAAGCGTAGGCGCCGCTCGAGGGAGTCTGCAGAATTGCGAAAATGAAGTCGAATCGTGGGAATCGCGGGTTTGAAGGGTGAGTGATGGAGTTTAGGTGTAGTGTGAGTTGTGAGGATAGATTGTATCAAGTTTATATAGGTTTGAAGTTGCTAGAATGGATCGGAAAGTTGCCAAAACTAATTACGGCAGTTTCCGGAAATCCTAAAATTTCCAAACTTGAAAACGGAAACAACTCATATCCTGGATTCTAATTCAAACCCAGTATCTCTTATTTGGATTTTATGATTGAATGTACCTATTTAATCTAGATTTCATCCTATAATGATTCTCAATCATAGATATGCCTAAACAACCAAATTTTCACTTTGCTCCGCAGTAAATTCTAACACTAGGGTTTTTTATAAAAAATACAGCTTGAAATAATCAAACCACCCCCAAACAAGTTTGGAAGGTGTGGTCAATATGAAATAAGCACACAATATGAAAATAAACCCTTGTATTATAATTTCATTCGGAGTATTACTACAAACTTCAAATTACTGAAATAAAAGTTACATTACAATAAAGACAACAAAAGTAAATAAAACAACAACTACTAAAACATAAATAACATGACTATCACTCCTCATCCTCTCTAAACACCTGCCCGGGTGGCGAGGGGCCTGAACTTCAGTGGTGGCTCACGGGCTCGAAGGTCCGGCAAGAATCGTCCTCCGTCGGCCGACGACTCATGCCTAGCAAATTTACCGTGTCCTCGAGGCGAGGCCCAGTCCGGTGAGGTGGGAAGCGTGCTAGCATCTCTACTCTAAACTGACGCTGGGCTTCCATCTCAGCCCTCGCCTGCTCCCATCTCTCATCCTCCCTCTGGGTGCGGAGCTCGAAGTTGTGGTGAATGGTGGCCTGTCGAGTCCGGAGGTCTGCACAGAGAGTGTTGAGTGAACGCATGCCCCTATGTAGCATAGTCATGCGCTCAGCATCAGACCAACACCTCTGGAAGGCATCCGTATCAAAGCAAGTGCCATCCTCCTCATCCTCCTCCGAATCATCCTGCTCTACCCTCTGCTCCTCCTCCTCAGCCTGTTCCCTATCCTCGGGCAATTTCCAGACTTGTTGGACACACTCCCTATAGATACGCGGGTTCCCGTGCAGGGTAATGTAAATCCTCTCAGAAACCGGAGTTGCCTTCATCTTCAACATGATCTTAGTGATAAGCACAGGAAGAGGTGCCAACGACCGTCCGAACCTCCTGATCATGTTCAGCAAAAACTCCAGGATACAGAAATCGTACTTCCGCTCTGGAGTATCCATAGGGCGATGGAGGCAGTCGGACCGATATCCACTGACCTTGTCCTTGCCTAGGACATTCCGACCAATCCATCGGGTCAGAAGCCAGGTTGGTTGGTCCTCGAGAAGCTTTGGCGCCTGATGGGAGTTTGGATTGTAGCTCCCATTGATGGCGATGCGCCCATCAACGGCTCAACCCGTCAAAGCGGGGCTCTGTAAAGCGGCATCGAGATTGATTCTAGGCGGAATGCCTAGAATCTCAGCCAACAGACCCGTAGTCAACTCCTCCTCTTCTTCTTTCACCAAAACAAAATCCGACTCCCCAAAATCCGGGTGTTGTAGAACCGTCGACCAAGTCTTCATGGTAGAAGTCTTGATCGAGTACCAAAGACTATTCCAGTCTCTACTAGCCATTTCGTCACCGTAAAAACGCGCGAAATGGTCGTGAAAAAATCTGCTCCGGTATAATACGACGTTGAGCCATTTAGAGTTTGATTACGGTTTGGGGTTTGTAGAGGGTGTGGTAGTGGTGGTTTTACTTGACCGACTTGAAGAACAGTGGAGGTGGTGGAGTGGTGGCGGCAGCACCAATTGGTTTGATTTTTCGGTGGTTTTTCGAGTTTTAAATTGGTGGAGTTTGTTTTGATTTGTGTTTGCAAACAAAAATGGGTTGGGATATGATTTTGGGCGTGGGTTTATGGTATTTCTTTTTATTTTTGCTTTTCTAGGTTTGGAGGTTGTTAATGGCGGTGGAAGATGGAAGAACGATGAACTGTTGGTAAAGAAGGTAAGAGCGCGAGCGCGCTCTCCATGGGCGCGGGTGGGCGCGAGTTGGGCCCAAGCCCAAAATCGAAATTTTCGATTTTTCGATTTTTTTCGCGAATTTCAAATCAAAATTCCCGCTTCGTTACATGTCCGATTTTTGTGAATGAGATATGGAAATGATCAGGAGAGAATTTCCTATCCAATGATCCATAAAACACTCTATTCCGACTTCGGATGACATATGAGATAGTGGAAAACGCCTCGAAGTGCGTGCATGACGTAAGTTATGCGAACGAATGAAATCTAAATGAATAGATCATGTCAATCCGAATCGTAATACAATAAAACGGCCTAAGCAACTCTAATGGGACATAAAACATTTTAGTACAGAAACACAAACACCCCACCCCCAAACAAATTTTTTACAACGAAGCTTAGAAAATTTGTTTTTAGCAGTGGGTCTTTTTAAAGTCAGATTCCCGAGACTTCCTAGATTACTATGTTTATTTTATTTTTTTATTTTTTTATTTTAGTTTTAGAAGGAAAAACAATAAGCAATAAAGACATAATTCACACCATAGAGAAACATGACTCAAAAATCCGAGAAAACATGCAAGAGTGGAAAACGTGAATTATGTGAACCGTGGACTTAGGATCCGGTACTTACAGCCACACACTCCATAGGGAGGGCCCGGTTACCTTAATGGTGCACTCACCAATATATTGGAATGAAAGGAAATGCACCAACACAGAAATTTGAGTCGTTTATAGTCAGATACTCAAGACTTTATCTAAAACATATGTATGAACATGCAGTTGATCATATATCAACAACCTAAATAGTTGTGGATCATTCCATAAATAAATATCGAGGAAACATATCCAAACACAATGAAACACCAAGATTTCCTCGACCAGCCTAGTGGAATCCAAACGAAGTCGGATAACCCTATTGTGTAACCTATCATGCACCTTCTTTTCATTTTGAATGAGTGGGTGTTCTAGTAAATAAGTGTGGAAAAGTGAATGGTTGTGGAGAATATGGTAGATATGGATAAGTTCTAGAAAGACGACCTCATACCTGATGAGGATTTGGTTTTAGCACCAACTCATTCATTGTGTGTGTAAAGGACCGTCTCAATTCTGAAAATGAAGGTGTCAAATAGTTTGTCCTTCCCAAGTATCCGCTTGCTAGGAGGATTTAAAAAATTATAGAGCCTGAAGAAGAAACAACAGATCGAAAGTGCAAACTCGGGGTTCCTTTGAAAGGGTGGAAGGAGGGGAATCGAGGTGGATGTTGTGCAAGTTAGTTCTTGATAGGGTGAATTGTCACCTACTCGAAGAAACTCATCGAATTCCCCATCTAGATTGGTCATATCCACATTACTATGGTAGTCCTCTACGTCTTTGAGAAAGTCATCTATCCCTTCCTCATCAATAATACGTGTATCGATTAGTGTAGGAATGAAAATGTTGGAGTCTGACTTTCCAAAGGAAAGAATTTTCGGCATATGACTATCAGGGAACGTGTTGTTGAAATAATCTCGAGCAAAGCTCTCGATCATGCTAACCTCTCCATCCATAGACGAATCGGGTAACTGCGTCCTTGTTTTAAAAACATTGACTTCAACAGCAAGATTGCCAAAAGACATGGACATTGAACCATCACGGCAATTAATGAGCGCATTGGCTGTTGCCAAGAAAGGACGCCCTAAAATGATCGGGACAGAGTCGTTAGCGACTTCTGTATCGAGGACTACAAAATCAGCCGGATAGTAGAAATCCTGAACTTTTACCAACACATTTTCGACTACACCCTTAGGATACTTAATAGACCGATCAGCTAATTGCAACGTCATTTTAGTGGGTTGCATTTTGTCTAGACCTATTTGTCTATACAAATAAAATGGGAGTAAGTTAACACTAGCCCCCGGTGTCTAATAACGGTCGTCAGATAGGAATCTCCTAAGGTGCATTGTCAGATAGGGCGATCCGGGGGTCCTTGTACTTAACAATTCCATTATGTTCAGGATAAGGTTGGGAATTGTTCTGTTAAAAGGCGCCTTTTGGTATATTTGTCTTACGCCTAGTAGTACACAATTCCTTAAGAAACTTAGCATGGTGTGGTAGCTTTTTATAGCTTCGAGGAAGGGAAGGTTTATAGTTAGATTCTTAAAACATCCCTAATCTCCTCATAATTTGTATCCTTAGTTAACATGGCTAATTTTTTGTGGAAACGGTGGTTTTACGTCTATATTTAGCAATGGTATCACCCTGGATGTTTTACCGTGAGTTTCTGTTTCTTTGGTTGTGTTGTAACCGTACCTCTACGATTGGTAGGCTCTTCAGTTTCTATTTCAGTATCTAGTAATATAGCGGGTGTAGGGGTTCTTGGTGGGGTAACTATAGGCCTAGTTACCTTGTTATCAACCACTCTGCCCGAGAATCGGAGTGGTGATTGCATTTATCTCACCTACATTTTCATATTCATTACTAGTATTATCCGTTACCTCAAAGGTCGTGGTGTGTTTGTTGTTTTAGGATTAGGTATTGCGTTACTGGAAACACACCTTTGGTTTGGGCTTTATCTTGAGCCAACTGTTGGGTTAAATTAGTTACAGATTGTAGAAGCCGCATTGGTTGGATTGAGCCATGGTTTGGAAAAGTTTTGGCTCACTTGTATAAAGGTGTCAAGACGATCCGGTTGTGTGGGTGTAGTAGTCACGGGTGGTGTTACCGAACTATTTCCCGTGAATTATTTATTGGTGGATTTTGATAGTTATTATTTACCTAACGATACCTCTATTAGCATTATAATTATTATAATTACCTTGACCTTGTGCTTGACCTTGTCGGGGTTGCACTTGGTTGTTATAATTATTAAAATTACCCCGACCACCCTTGTCGTCAGAGTGGAGCTTGGTTAAAGCTTTTCGTAGGGCCTAACATATTGATTATTGTACCCTTGAGGTGTGACGTATTGGTTATTCCGCTAACCGAAGTTGGGATTTTGTCTCCGGCGTTAGGTTCACTATTAATGGAACAAGCCTGCTCATAGGCTATAGGACCGATGGGAATCGGGATGCTTTCGGGGACTCCAACAAAACTACATGGATTTGAATTTACATTCATAACGGGATTGGCTTTTGTTGTACGTGAAATGGCATCTACCTTTTTGTGAGGGATTCAATTAGAGTTTTAAGCTCAGGATCTGATTTAACCTCAAACATACTGGTAGCCTTAACTGTGGAAGAAGAACTAGCGGAGCGGGAGTAATCGTCACTACCCCCCCAATTATTATTACGCTTAGTTTGGTCCTCTAAAAATTTATAAGCCTCCGAGGCTCCTTTGTTTAAGAAACTACCCCCGTTCATTATGTCAAGGACTTCTTTATGGTGATGTTGAAGTCCTTTGAAAAAGGCACGAACTAACGTGTCTTTTGCTAAGTTATGGTGTGGACACTCTATAAGCGTATCGGTGAAACGGTTCCAAGCCTCTGAAAATGATTCATGAGGATTTTGTCGAAAAGAAATGAATCTTGGAAAGCATCTCATCCGTCTTTAGGGGTGGGTAAAATGTTCCATAAACAAATTGAACAAGTTTAGCCCACGAGTCCACGAATTAGGCGCAGGGGCAGTTAACCAAGGCACTTTTATCTGCTAAGGTGAAAGGGAATACCCTTAATTTAATTTGTTCGAACCAACCGTAGGATGGTGGAATGTTGTTAGGACTTGTTCAATCCTACGCGTGTCTTTGGTAAGGTTTTCATGGTCTAAACCATGAAAAGCGGGTAACAAATTAAAAATATTTGGAGGGATTCTGAAATCCCCCGCTGGGTTTGCTAGAACGATGCAAGATTTGGGGCTATCGCTCAAGGCTTTGTAGAAGTCCGAGAGAGGAGTCTCTCTTTCTTCCCCCATTATATCAGGTGGTGTGTGTGGAATAGTAGCTAGAGGTGTAGTGTGTGGTATACTAGATAGACTTGATTGTTGATGTTGTTGTGTATTTACGTTCGGTGTTTTTGTACGACCAGACCTTAATCTCATGCAAGACTAAGTCGAGCTTAACTACACATGCAACACTCCAAACAATTCTGATATACTAGTATAAACCTCTAACAGAGATGCGAGGTGTGGAAGAAAGGAATACCTGATTTGCGTCCTTGCTTCGCTTATGAATAGCGTCTTGTTTACGCGTGTTCAGTGTATATAAGAGAATAGAACACTGAAAACTTGACAACTCGAAGTTCAAATCAAACTGTGGAAATACTTGGAATTTCGAGAGAGAAGCTGGCGCCGCTTATCTTATCTTGGCGCTTCAAGGCAAAGTCGAGCTCGATGAAGATAGCGGGTCACTCTCTTTGGTAGCTCAAGGCAAAGTCGAGCTCGTAAGATAGCGGGTCGCTCTTTGAAGCGGGGCCTTCGGTGTATAAACGAAGTCCAAGAAGATAGCTGGTCGCGCTCTCTTTGAAGCGTGAAGCGCTCAGTCGCGTTTTCTCGAATTTTTCCAAAACTGAAACGGCAAACCACAAAGTATGAATCAAACAAGGGTGGGTGGGTGAAATGGGACTTAAAATTACTAATTCTATTATGAAAACAATGATAAAGTGCAACTAAGATGGCGCCATTTGATAAGCGTAAAATGAATAGTCTACCTACTGAAATGAACTATGAATTCTCAACGTAAGTAAACTAAAACTTACAAATGGTGCTATCTTGTTTATCAAAGATTTATTCTACTCTCAACCAATTGAGATATAGGGGAGTAGATAGAGTTAGTTCCACTCTAGTGCTCTAGCATGGATGTTTTCTAATCTAACTAGTCGCTTTTAAGTCTATGAGAGTTTTACTGAAGGGAATTATACTCACGATGCAACTACCCACAAGATGCAACTAGTCGGTTATCAGAATACTAAAGGGAATGCTACGTTGATTCTATGATAAGGAGTTAGAGGGGATTGATTCCACCATAACTCAACTTAATCCACTAACGATTAATCGTCGTAATCCGAATTGAATCGCCGCCAGAGAACAATTTAGTTATTCCTAATCCCTAATTATACATGGCATTTCTACCAATTATAACTAGCATGTGAACAATTAAACCCATTCTCATGGTGAACTAATCATTTCTAGAGTGGAATAGAAAATCACGGCGACTCTAATGATAATCGGACTCAAGCTTTCATCAAGGCTTCACAACCCTCTAATGGAGGTTTAGCCTTGATTCATTCCTAATCATTTCCATTTATATTAAAACTAAACATAATATAAAGCATTGAAATTTATTTAATTAAACAATAATGAAATCTAATTTAATGACTAAATTGAACTAAGGACATGAATTGAAATTAGATCTAGAATTGGAATTGACAAAAATCGAAATGGATAAAGAATACTACTTTATTGATCTAATCAAATGAAGAACAAGATTCAAAGGTTTAATCTAATAAAGGGATTTGAAACTAAATTAAACTTAATTAATCTAATGAAAACTAGATCTAGAATTAAGGTTTAATGGAGGCTAACTAATCTAATTTATTTTCTAACCTAACTATCTACCATTAACAAAGACTTAAGCTTTTGTTCTTATACATTCAGATCCAAAATTCGTGCATGGGCTTGGAGCCGGGGTTTGGGCCGAGAATCGGGCCAAAACCCACTTCTTCGATCCAAAAGGCCTCTTCAGCTGCAGTTGACTTCCACAGACTTTTCGTCCACTTCTGCTCCTCTGATTGGGTCAAGGCTTGGACCATTACAAAGCTCTTTCCGAGCCGGTCGTTTTGACATAAGGTATGCCCAATTCCGAGGTCTGAGTCCAAAGATACGGCTTTGGAAGTTCTGCGACTTTTGCTCCTCAGATCTCGCTAAAGTGGTACATTTCTGCATAATGGACTTTGAAGCCCGAAATGCATAAAACGCAGCGAATCAGTGTTAACTCTTACTTATTATTCACATAATTGGTCTAACAAAGATGATTATTAAGGGGTTAAAACTACAGTTTTGGGCTCTTATCGATGTCCGACATCTCTCTTTCCGATGCAATGGTTTTGTATATTAGTATGGTGTGTTAAATAATTCTCACACATTTATGCGGGTTATGTATTAAATGGAGAAGTTTCGTATTAAATATTTGTGTATATTACTTGTCTTTTCCTCTAAATAATAATAATAATAATAATAAAACAAACCATAACAAAGAAAACACCATCCAAAACTCACCAAAATAATTAAATCGATACTCATGGTGTTCAGAGAAGATCACGCACGCTACAAGGTACGCATAACATTTGTCACACATGCAGCTTGATTATTCTATCCATATGCTATTATTGAGGTCTGATCATCATTTCTGAAATTACGTGTAAGTCTAACTACCCTATTAAACTTTCCTCCGTATTTTCTAACATTGAAACATCTCATTAATTGTTTTTGGAAATCTGACATGATAAGTCTTACTATGGATCCCCATTGTTGCTGTTCATAATCACATAGGTCATTAACTACACTTGGAATTTAGATTGGTACAAACTCATAGATTGGCTATAAATCTCTTCTTTTCAGCCATTCTCTTTTCAAACAATTTTCACTATCCTTCCCTCCGTAATAGTACCAAATGGATCAACCAAGAAAAATAATGTCTGAGAAAGACTACCTAAAAGTTTTTGAAGATGGCCGGTTTTCTCTTTATTTTGACACTGAAATTGTACGTCGGGGATGGACGCCTCTTCTATATCATTCAGCAGCTGGTTATTCCCGAGAATTAGTTTTGATGTTCTACCAATTTATAGGACCTGAGAATGGAAAATTCTACTTCAATGCTTATGGACGACGATTGGAATTGACTAGGGAAATTATCTCTGACATACTTCAGATCCCAATGAATTCCCAGGAGTTCCTTTTTCCAGAGTCATCATTTGATTCCGTCAAAGCTTTACTAAGAGCTACCGTATCTCATGGCGAAGTGGGAAATAGACATCACGTTGTTCTTCAACGCTCTTTGAAACAGAGTCAACGAGTTGTGATCCACTGGTTGGGACATAATGTGATAGGTACATCTCACCAATCAGAAGTCACAAAGTCTCAACTTCACCTACTTTGGGTTTTGCAGACTCAAAGGGATGATTTTTGTCTAATCCAACACCTTTGGAACGTGATCACCAGGAAAACAAGAAAGTCAGCACCTCTACCTCTACCTACTTTAGTCACGCAAATTATGATGCGTTGGGGTTATCCAGTAATTTCTCCAGAAGCACCACTTCAAAGAGCACATATTAGTGTACTCCAAACAGACTACTCCATTGGTTTTTGGACTCCTGATACTCTGACAGATGAACAGAACGACCCAAGCTCAAACCCTGACCATTTCTTTGATGAAAATGTCATGCTAAATTTTTTTTAATCCCATGGAAGGCATTCAATTTCTTCATCATGGCATCTTGGGAACTATCGCTCGTTAGAATATCATCATTACAACTCTTAAGGAATTCCAAGAACGCGTCAAGCAATGCATGATGTTGAACAGGGAGGAAATCTTGGAAAATCATTCTCGATCCTTGAAAAATCACGCTCTCCTAATGGAGAATCAAACTACACTCTCTGCCCGCCAAGGGGACATTCGGATGCAAATCGGACAACAAATTGAAGAACTAAACAACGTAGTGCGATATCGTCTCCAAGTAGCATCATAATAATCCATGATTTTCTTATTGAATAAAAATAGAATAATAATACTAAGTGAATAAATAAATAATCGTTATAAATTATTACATTTTTTCGTCAGATTATTAATTTTTTCTTATCTTTGTGTCATCTTTTGTAAGAAATGCTTGCTAGAATCATTTACGTTGTGACTAACTAATTTTAACATGTGATTTTCAGTGTGTCATTCTGGGAGGGTTTATTTTCTTCCATACCCATTTATCCATCCAAATGCCTTTCTCATTGGCCATTTCTTTACTTCATCCACCATGGCATCTTCATCAAACATTGCATCTTCATCAAACATGACACCTCCAAAACTCATTCCTGAGCAATCCTTTCAGTCTTTGATAGATTCCAATACTTATGGTCATCTCTTCCGTGACTACATCACTAACATTGGGTGGTCTTCCCTAGTTCTTCAACCTGACTAAACTTATTCTCCGAGTTTGGCCACATACTTTTATGCTAATATGGAGGACACACCAGCATTCAATCATGCACATGGCTTCTACTTAGACGGGTTCACAATCCTAGTTGGTGACACACATCATATTTTTTCTGAACAACAGCTTGCCCTAACTTTGGATCTTCCATATCACGAACCGGTCGCATCATGGCATTACATCTATCATAATTCTTACCGTTCCTTTCAGTGGCAAGTGTTTCACAAAACTTACGTTGATGGTCTTAAGATTAAACGAGGCGACATCACCATTCCCTTTGCAAGCATGACCATGAACATGGGGACTGCGATGTTGTTTGTACTCCTGAACATCATGGGAGATTGGCATTTTTCTCTCGCCAATGAGGTCGCCTCGTGTATTATTCAGTGCACTAGCTCAAGGTCATACATTATTTAACATCTTCGGTTTGTGTTATCTCCAACCTGAAATGAGCTCGCACTTTTCAGGATCGATATATTCTTTTACCTCAGAATCGCTTGGAATCATGAAGACACATTTCCCCACGGTTTGCGGCTACTTTTTATGGTAGGGTCAAGGTAGATTCTATGTGCCCAAAGAAACGTAATCATTCATTCATTAAGGTTTAGGCAATGGAAACGTCCCGCTCGGTACCTGAGGCATGTTCGTTGTTACCCGAAGGATGAAAATATGAAGAAACATTTGAGGAAATCCGGAGACAAAGAATGGGCAGAAATTTGGCAGACTATTATCTTTTGGCGCGATGCTAAGGAAATGCATTTCCTTATTGAGGACGCCAGACCTACACATCCTGCTGGGTGGTAAATTTGAGCTTGTCATTGTACATATATCTAGCTAAAAATTATGTTTCGTGTGCTATTGTCTTTCATTATTCCGTGTGCTATGTTTCATGTGCTATGTTTCGTGTGCTATTGAACATTTTATTGTTTCTTTCTGAATAATATATTATGTTCTCCAACCTTTCTGTTCCAGCAATCTAGCCCTAATTTTTGCTCACGGTTCTCAGGTAATTTCTCTCTTTATTTATTGATACTTCGAGGACTAAGCATCATTATGTTTGGGGGTATTTTTAAACCTGTAGCAAAAATTAGACATATTGTAACCTGTATATAGTTTTTATTTTCTTGTTAATAATTGTACTTAGTGACAAAGTCTTGTTTCCTTTTCAATGATGAAAATTGTCTAGAAATCTCACATTAGTATCCGAATTAGGATTTGTTTTAAGAAACTTAAGATAATACGTATGCAATAATTTATACATCTTTTCATGAGCATTCATGCACTGAGTATCATTGATTGTCATAGCAGTAAGTTTCTGGAACCAACGGTTAGTTACTTAAACTATAAATCTTGTGAGAATCTAACCAAAAGCCTTGACATGAGTGATTTTTGTGTGATGACACAGAGGAGTAGCTTTTCCGATTAGAGAAAATCACGCGTCTACTTACTTGATCACCACCTAAACCCTAGGCAAGAATTTAGGCCTTCTTTGGATCGACATAGCTAAAAATTCTTACCTGTTACAAATTTTACCGCTAGTCACTCCACTGAACCTTTCATCAAACCTTTCACTTTCACCAAAAATTCCTTACCCATCTATTAAACCAAATAAAAGAACCTACCTAAGTGAGGAGTATGAGAAATAGGATGAAATGTGGAAAAATAAAGAGAAAGACTTGTCCTAAATAAAACTCAGTTACTTGCTTCAGGAAAGAAAAATATAATCATGTTTTTAAGTAATAAAAAAAATATAAAAAAAATAAATAAATAAAAAATAAAAAAAAAATCATCAGTATCCAGAGGCTTAAGAACAAGGTTAGAAAACTCAGTTAGAAGAAGGAAAGAAAACAAGGAATTCTCTAGTATAAATATCTTAAAGACCCCATTTCTCTCATACTAAATAAATTTTGATTATCCATTTCTATTTTCTTGTACACTATCACCTAAGCCCCACAATACCTAATAAAGACCTCTAGCTCAATTAGGAGTAGGGTGGTGTGATAATAAGTAGTAGATGTGATTGATCGACATCGGCTCCTCTGACTGTCATTGAGATATGAGGAAATGTGTGCCAACTGCACACTGGAGTTAACAAAACCTGAGTGATAAAATTTTGAGTGGAATTGTGTTTCGACACATACCTGTGAGAACCCATTTAGGTACGCTCTCCAAAGGATCCAGAAACGGCCCTGCTAGTACATTTCAATGCAAAGTTCACTGTATGCATTATCATATGTAGATGTTTTAAGTATTGGATGCATATTAACTTGAGTTTCAAAGAAATCAATCCTCATTCCCTGCTAAGGAGATGTATGGATATCTGAGATTAATTTAGGAAACGACTTTTTATCACTAAGTCGTTGTAGTATAAATGAAGTTTGTGAGTATCTTCTCTAGAAAACTCTCACGAGGCTATAACTCGTCCACTAGGGAATTCCTAGTGGTTTAAGGCCTTGTTGCATATGGTCAATGCAACCGCACTCTGCGAAACGAGAATTATTTAGGACTACACATTTTTTGCCACTTATCTATTTTAAAGTCTCTTCTTTGCTTGAGGACAAGCAAAGTGTTGTTTGGGGGTAGTGTGATAAGCACCCAAAAGTGTATTATGAAACCCCATTGAGACATATAAATTTGGTTAATTATGTGTTTAATAATCATGAAATAAATATATTTTCATACTTTTGTAGGTATTCGTAGTAAACATGGAAATATTGATTAAACCTGCGATAAAGCACAGGAAACGACATATATATGAATTCTTCCAAATCCGCACAGAAGCATCAAACTTCCAAAGCTCCTACCTCTTGAACCAAGACTCCGAATGTGACAAGTGAGCTGCTCAGACAATCGTATGATGAACTCTACGCATAAAGGGAAGTCAGAAATTACCCAAAGACCGGACCGCCACTGGACTGCACATGGACCCACTATACAGGCCCACAAAATTAGATGAGTCATCAATCATAGAGCATGTCAAGACAAAAATGACAAATTATTGGTGCAAAGTTGACACCTTGCATGTAATTAATTAGAATAGGTGTTAATAGTGAAAAAAAAAGGCAAGGTGTCACTTTGTTTTAATGTGGTGGATAAAAATGAAGTAAATGTGGTTTGATGTTTCACGTGGGAGGAAATGAGATTTCTCTCAAATGGAGAAGAAAACAAAACAAGGGGGGGACACTTCATTTACTCCCTTGACTTCTTTTCCTTACCTTGTATTATTTTAGTTCCTTAGTCTTAGATTTTTTATTTTTATTTTTGGTAAAAAAAAGCTTGTAATAGTTTTAATGGAGGAAACTTTGGTTTTCTTCTAGTGGAAAATAAATCAAAAGCAAGTGAGTTTAGATAGTTAGTTTTCTTCTTCTTTCTCTTTCTCTCTTTTTGTTACATTCTACACTTGTAATCCTTTATCCCAAGGATCATGAGCTAACTTCCCTTTTGGGGATTTAATAAAACTCATGTGAGGGAAAATCTTTGTTGTTTGGTTTGGTAAGTTGTTTAGGAAGAACAACTAGACTTACATCCTATCCCAAAATGATAGTTGGTGTAGTGTCTAGTTAGGGATCAAAGTGATGAGCTTAGAGATAAGTCATTGCCTTGGTTCCACATGCTAGCATGTATGAGCTTAGAGATGAGCCATACATGTTAGGGATCAAGTTTTCTTTTAGTAGGACTTGTCTATGAGTTCTAGGAAGAATAAAATGAACTTATTAAAATTAAACAACAAAAGTTATCTTCACATGAGGAAGATTAACTCTCCACCTTTATTTTTAGTAAAATTTTATTGTGTCTTAGTTGCATGATTGTTGTAACTTAATGTTTTTAATTTTTGTGTTGTAAAGAAACCAAGTATTTAGTATTAATATAATCATATTTAAACTTACTCGCTAGTTCCCTAAAGAGTAAAACAACCAAGTTGTAGTTTGTCCTAAGCTTTAGGTTGGTTCGAAACCTTACTCCAACTATATGAACACGAAGATCGTGAGTAAGGAAAAACTTTGAATTCACATTTTCGCCAAAGAAGAGAAGCAATTCTCTAACGTAAAAAAGGTGAATATCAATACTAATGTGTACAAATCACTAAAACAGATTGATTGTTTCCATATCCTCAAAGAATACACTACTCCCACTTGAAAAGATTTATCACATGAACGTGTCTTACAAACGGGTGTCATTATATTAAATTATTCTAAAAAATATTAGCAACTATCTTTCATATTAGAGTGCCACATAGGAGAGAGAAAAAAAACTAACTCTCATATTAGAGTACCCCTTAGGAGAGAGAAAATCATCCATTAGAGGTCTTTCCTTTAGTAAATAGATAGTAGATTAGTCTATTTATTTAGGTCAGTTAAATTCCTACCAAGTATTCAGGAGTACCCATAAGAGTATTTTGTTGACTTCAACAGTGATATGGATAGTAGCAACCAAGAAGCGCACATCAAATCAGTGTTATTATTTTCAGGGTCTATATTATGACTGCCAAAATAGCAAATGGAGTGAGTAGTAGCCAAGCATCACTCCACTAAACCCGGTGTTATGTTTTTAGTTTGTGAGTGTAGTACACCTTCAGGTTAGGTCGTTGCCTATACCGACAGTTTCACTTTCTAGAACGTCTCAACAATTGTTCAAGTTCTTCAACTAAAGACAATACACTAATGTTTCAATTCTCCTAACATCACCACTAACACTATACAAATATGAATTTTATTAGATAATTAAAACATACATTATTGACAATTATGCAATGTTTTGTTGAAAATTTTCAAATTGAAGATGATCATTTGAACAAGGCAATTGCAAGAAGCGAAAACAATTTTAATTGGAAACGTACATCAAATTGATTAAATTACCATGTATGTGTAAGTTAATATTTATTGTATGGGTTAAAACATGTAAACAAACTCACAATTGTTAAGGTATTTAGAAGTTTTAGATTATGCTAAGTTTTTGTAGATATGATCTCCTAACTATTTTAAACATTGTCACAACTAATCAAAATAATTAAAAAGTTTAATGTAACTTGCGAATAACATAGTTTATAAATGGTGAAAATGAATAGTCCACAATTAGCCATTTTTGTGATAATGTCTATAGTAGTTGGGAGATCATATGTTCAAAAAAAGTAGCCAAATCTAAAACTTATAAATACCTTCATAATCATGAGTGTGTTTACGTGTTTTTGTAATGCATGTCCATAGAACCCCTCCCATAATTTAAATGAGATACCAACTTAGATTACCGCATTAAATGGCAATTTCATAGTGTATATATAACATGTCAACCACATGAATAATTTTTTCCATGATGTTTGTTTTTTTTATGTGTCTAAAGTGGCTTTTTTTTCTTCATCTTGGGTACTTGATAATTATGTTGAAATTTGCATATTGTCTGGTAAATTTGATCTAAACATTGGTCACTTCAAGCTCTAAGCTTTCACTGTATGCAATTAATTCAGGTAAGGTGATAGTTAAAGGCAAATTTTAAGTTTCTGTCTTTGAAACCGGTCAAAGCAACACCTAGTCACCCAATATTAAATACATATTTATTGCTAATTAAGATAATAGCAAGCTTTCTTCATAAAACATCTCCTCATACATCTGGGACAATATCTCAACCACAGCTCCATTTTAACAATCTTCTGCTTTCAGCACAGGCAAGATTCTATCTTGAATATGTCTCCCCCTTCCTTGATGGAAAGTACCGATGTCAAAGCTCTTCTGAGGCCAGGCAGCCCCTTCTCTCTTAAAGACAAGCACATAATGAAGTTGTTCATCGACAGCAAGCGCGGAGACTGTCTAATCATTGGTGAGGTCATGAAACACTTCAGGGAAACTAAGGCGTAGATGGAACAGGAGTAAGAAGCAAACCAAGAGATGGAAAATCTTAGGTATGAGAAGTTCAAGTTGAGACATTTGTGGTATATGCTGGCTCAGGAGTTTGAACTCATATCATGGCCTCCTAGGTGCCCTTATGTGTGCCATTCAGATGAAAGCATTTCAGTTTAGCTGTGGCTTCTTTTTCGTTTCTTGTTTTGTTTTGCTATGTGCATATGTGTCTTTGTTCTGTTGTTCTAGGTCGTTTAACTGTTGTACCAGTGACTACCCATATCTTCTTACTAAGTTAGACAAATTTTTATGTATATGTCAAGGGTTATTAGTTTATCCATGTGTTGCGATCTGTGTTAATTTGTATTTACTAGTTCATCTTTGATCATGTGTCGTAGTCTTTTTGTGATGAACGGAATATTACAAGTAGACACCACAAATGGTGAATCGCGTAGACCATTATAATGTTCTATCCGGTTGGTACACTGTCTTAGGATGGGTAATCACAAATAAGTATTGATCATTTTCTTAGAATGAACAAATCCATCATTGATCACACCATTGTCGAGGATTATCAGCAGTTGAATAAAAAATATCATCATGTAATCTAACTGTAACAAAATGAGTATCCCGATGATGCTCAACAATACGAATTGTGTTTTCGTTGGGCTCAACAGTACAAGTTTTGTTTTCGTTGGCCTCAACAGTACGAGTTTTGCATCAGTTGGGCTCAATTAAGTATCCCTATTCCCAATCTCTAAAATAAATAGGAATACCCTAACAAAAATTCCCAATCTTTAGGGCATCATCTCTCTCACAATCTCTCGGTTACTATTTCGAAATGGGTGGAGGGAAAGAAGGAGAATCTTCCAAACGCGAGGTAAACCTTATATGTCTGTTTTCACATTCACTTTTGGACTAATTAACCTAATTAAATGTCGAAACAATTTTGGAAAGTTGGAATTTTGAAAAAAAAAATTATGTAGCATGCACACCATGAATTTGTTGCAATTTGTATAGGTACAGGGTTGCTTTCTTTGTACTGATACGGACCATAGCAAGAGAGACTATCCTTATTTGCACTACTCATGTGTGGGGTGCAATTAAGTCAAACACAATGACTCTATATTTCTGTAAGCAAGGGATAAACAAAGGTCGCTGGTTTCTAATGTGCAGAAGTCAACCTAGATGTGGTGCTTTCAAATGGATTGATCTCCCGGATGAAGAAAGCCATGAAGCCAGCCATCAAGCAACTACAACTATGGAAGTAAATGTCATAGAAGGAGGGAAGGTGAAGGTAACAGTAGAGGGGAACTGTACCTCTAAAGTTACCATGGAAGGGACTGTTTCAGATATTTCAGCACTTGTTAAGTCTTTAGGGTTTGCCGATTGAACTGTAATGGATCTACTGATAGCATAAGTTGAAATGATATGAGTGAACATTTTGGATGTATTTTAATGGTGAAATGATGTAATGAATGTATTTTAACTGTAATTGATGTAGTTTAAATGTGAAATGATAATGGGCAATGATTCAAGAAACATGAATTCTACTTAAACATAATGGGAAACTTACACATAATTACAACAGTTCATAGAAAAACAACAAAAACTCAACTAAGGGATAATTAGACAAATACAGGTGTTTTCAGATTATGTCAGTTACTCTATTAGAGATACACTGTGTTGTCTTCATACATAGTTATGTTGTCGTGCATTTAACCATTGAGGAAAGGACATAAAATGTTTAATAAGTAATAATTTAACATAACCATAACACAATGCAGTGCTTCATGCACGTGATACATAAGTACCTTGTCTATTAAAATGTACTGACTAATAGGAAATAAATAATTACATATATAAACGACTAGTTAAATTGGGTTTCGGCAAAGTCTGACATGAATGGGAAAATGGACTGAATGCCACTTGTTGGGATTATATGATCTGATAGGACTTTCTTCTTCATGAAACTGTACCATATGATCTTGTCGTACCAACTGAACACTCCAATGTCTGATGGTAGTAGGTCGATGAAATTTGCATGCCTAAACCCTATAAACCTCCTGGGTTCACTCCACTGGCTGTTCTCGTACTGCTGCAAAACCCACATCTCTAATATTTGAGTAGAGGTGTTGCCCTCGGGTCACAAGGAAAACATAATAGCTATGGATCCATCATAGGGAAATAGCTTGTAAGATTCAAATGGACATTGAGTCTCCGGTAGCCTAATCCTTGTCCACTGCTCCCGGTGAACGTTAAAAACCAATATTCCTGCATGCCAAAGAGACCAATGCAGAATTCCATTTGCAACAACTCCGGCATTCCTGTTAATGTGTTCATTTGTCAACTCTAGGTCATCCAATCTTTTCCATTCGTCAACTTCAGAATCAAACAATTCAACATGACGATAGACACATAAACTAGCTTTGTTGTCTCGGGAAGGCCTGACAATGTCATACCTCTGTAAAGATATCCGAACAATATTGAATCGCAAAGGTTTCACAGAATTCACCACCATACCCACACTTTCGGTGAAGAATCTGTTCCTAGGATTATTTAGGTGATGAACGTTTCTAGTCGTTGGTTTGCATACATAAAACTGTTGGTATCTTTCGTAAGGTGTGTTCAAGAGAACAATACCTTCCATTGATGAGGCAATGACCGATGTACCATATGGTTTGGAGTCTAAACTTGGAAATGGAATTGGTGGGTTGTTTGCAATTCTGGAAGCAAAAGTTATCGTCGTTTCCTTTTTGCTTTCCGTATTTATGATGTAACCAAGAAAACATCCCGTCATCAATGCGTGCTCCTTGGTGAAGGAACTTGAACTTGTAAAGGCTGCCCATTTTTGGCATACGAACTTGGCTTTTTTGAGAAATGGAAGTGGAGCACGTTTGACAATCTCTTCACAAATTTCTGCTGGCATGTCCTTGCTGGTGTTGTTGGTTTGGTTGCTGTTGTTGTTGTTCTTCCCATGTGAAGTAGATGCCTTTATTGTTGTTCTTTCGAGTGGGTTTAATTTCAAGTGTGGAGTTTTCTGGTTTAATATTCGGACCTTTAATATTCCCTAAATGCTTAGAAGTTTTCTGCATTTAATATTGGGTATGTTTAATATTTAACTCAACCGTTTTTTACCAGAGTATGGCATACATAACGTCTTATAGTAAACTTATGGTGTCCTATCTATTCCCGTGGCGTGTTCAGGAAGCTCTCATTTGATATTTGAATCTAACCGCCTACTTAACACTAAAACCGATACTTCTCAATTATGCCTAGATTCTGGCACACAAAATGTCTTATAGAAGTGTTATCTTGTCATATGAGTAAGGTGTCGTGTTGAGGGTGATAAAACTTCAAATTTGAAATAGACCGCCTAATTAACTCTAAAACCATTGCTTCTTGCTACGGACTAGAGTATGGCGTAAATAATGGCCTATCGGGCACGTGTCATATCAGGCACGTGTCAAGTTGAGGGTTTTCTATTTTTGAATTTGAATCTAACCGCCTAATTAACACAACAACCGATCCTTATATCAACTACCTAGAGTATGGCGTACATAATGGCCTATCGAGTAGCTATGTTGTCATCAGAGGAACGAGTCGTGTTTAGGAAGCTCTAATTTGATATTTGAATCTAACAACCTAAGTAACAAAAAACCGATGCTACTCTTTAAAGCCTAGAGGATGGCATACTCAATGTCTTATAGGGACGTTATGTTGTTATATCTGGGATGTGTCCAATTCGGGGTGCTCTAATTTAAAATTTGAATCTAACCGCCTAATTAACATTATAATGTTTGCATCTCTCTACCTACTAGAGAATGGTACACATAATGGCTTATATGGAAATTATGTTGGCCTATGTGGAACGTATCTTGTTCATGCTTCTCTAATTGTTAATTTGAATCTTACCGCCTGGTTAACACAAAAACCAGCAAAAACCTTTACTTCTCCATTTGAGTAAAACATGGTATACATAATGTCGTGTACGGTACGTACGTTGTCCTATAAGAAACATTGCTTGTTCATAGTTGGGCCTGGAATGGCAGGATTCTGTTCAATGTTGGAGGCAAAAGATATTAATTGTGGATTCTCAACTTCTTTCTGTATCTATCATGTATCCCATAATGTGAAGTCCATTGTTATTTCACGTAGAGGAGATTCTGCATTACAAAACATGCTATATATAATGGTAAAAGTCTTTTAACCACGGTTTTAAAACTAACAATGAGAAACTAATTGAAGTTAAGAAACTAGAGAAATATGTGCCAAATAGAAATTGCAAGAAAACCATCACATTAGATGACCTTGTAGTTGCCACAAGGTGCCTACAAACACTTGAATTTGCATGTGAAAACACAGTACAAACTCAAGACACTTTTTGTTCTTCTTGCGAGGGAAGGTGCTTACTTGAGTTACTTCCACTAGTACCAGCAGCTGTCACCATGCCACCAATTAGTCCTGTTTGGTCAGATGTGAAATTTTCATTCTCACTCGTACTACTTCCAGACAAATGTACCAACTTTACTCTTTTTAATGGTTGGACATCCAAATGTATATTTGGGGCATCTCTAATTTGTGCAGATTTTTTTGAACACTGAACCATTGGCAACATTACGTTCTTACTGACTTTAAGCAATGCATCAAAAACTTTCCTTTTGGATTTGATGATTTGAGATAGAAGTGATCCCGCCTCAGTACCTGCAAATTACTTCTATAAGCGAACTCAAAGCACTACAACAAACAGGTCTAATTGCATGATAATATCATCTAAGAGGTAGTTAAAGTAAAATCCATATAACCACAAATCTAATAAACATGAATAAAAACATAAAGAACTACCTAAAATTAACTGGATAACAGAACGTGCACCCATTTGTTCTGCCGCCATTTTGCTCCTAGCGGGAGTACTGGTATATGTTTTACCATGGAAATCCAAAGTTGAGATGAACACTGAAATAAGACCATTTGACTGGGCAATTGTATAAATAGGCATTTCCAAACCAATCTTCACAGCAAATTCATTAAGGATGGATTTGCAATAGGTCATATCCTGCAAGAGTGACAAAAACAAATAAAAATATATAACCTAAGTTAAATTGACATGGATACGTGTGTCCGTATACGACACAGATATGAAGTGTCTAACACGGGAAAATATATAAACTTGAGGTATATCACATACAATGTTTCCACGGACATGTGGACACGTACCCGATATATATTATTTCTAAAATATGGTGTGTCCATGTACCATAGTATACCAACCCCCAAATTATATAAAAATAAATAAATAAAGCATAAGATTACGAACTGGAAAAACTCAAGCTGGCGTTGATAATGTTGAACATCAACATTTTGCTCCCTCAGTATCGCTGAGGTAAATTGAGAAACTGCTTACTTTAAAGGGGTCCAAACATAGTTTCAAAGTTACACACAAATTATACTTCATTGCAACAATAATGTATAAAGAATAAAGCTGTAAGGAAACTGTGAAAAGTTACAAGCCAAAATACCACAAAAAATTCAAATAATACCATCTATTTTCATTAGGTGGTTACCAACCTAATATTCTTGTAATAAAAACAAATGAATTCAAGAAGGAAAAGAGGAGAGGTATTATTATAAGGTAGTCTAACTGTATAATGAACAATCACAAAAGAAAAATGGCATGACAGCAACATGCTGACATAGTACTAAATACAGTATACTTGGAAGCAAATATAATAGCAATATGGTTTCATTAAAATAACTTGCATAAGAGGAAAAAGTAGAACAAGCTTTAACATAATAGTAAAAATACTCAGCAAACCAAAAATAGTTCAAATATTAGTTCAATTGGAACCACTAATTATTGTAACATTAACCAGAAGAGTATTTACAAGCTTGCATAGTTGCATATGAGCTTTATTTTTATCACTTAAAACAAAACAACTCCCATAAAAGTAATAATTCACATGGATAGAAATGTGATCTTTCTTATGACAAGGTGTCTCATGTTAACGTATATATCATAACTGATTACAAAGTATATGTCATGTTAGAATAACAGAACATGATATATATTACAACATAACTAGATCAAATAGCATAAGTAAGTCTTAATTAAATAAAGTCACAACATAACTATGACTTGGACATGTCCTTCTTCAATTATAGTTAAAACTTTTCTTCCTTAATCCCATTTATTCCCCTAAAGTGAACACACCCAAGACCTTGATACCAACCTCCCAAGTCTTGACTAGTAGGCCACTGGACGACACTATGATTTGGATTTTGGACATGTCATCCAAGTGAAACAGTCTAATCGCCATATAACATGAGTGCACACACGCACACGCACACGCACACGCACACGCACACACACACACACACACACACACACACACACACACACACACACACACACACACACACATGCATGCATGCAACACACCTCATCTATTATATCTATTATTGGACATCCTTCATCTTTGACCTTCTTCAATATAGATTCCAAAGCAACTTTAGCAGCATTCTGTTCTGCCTCTTTCTTATGTAGAAATGCCTCAACTGACATATAGTTTACCCCATCAACCGAAACAGAAGATCTAAATTGTGGCATAGTTCCAAAGCTTTCAGTAGTATAGGTCGGAAGTGGCAGTTTGGATTTCTGAGCATACTCTTACAATCGGTTCTTATGCATGCATTTATCTTGAATAAGTCACATAGTACAAAACTATCAGGATATAGGTGCTTGAACAATGTAAAAGTTGAGAATGTACCACTTGTGTCTATCATGACTTCCATTAGACCACAGGGTGTTCCCAATGAGACAAAAAAATAAAATCCATGTCAACAACTCGTGCCTTCCTAATCAATTTAAAAGGGCATAGCTTCTATCTCTTATTTTAGGGTGGAGAGTGTTTTTTTATTATTTGGTGAAAGAGGAGGGCTTTATTTTAGTGTTTATTTTACCCTTTATTTTAGTGTTTATTTTACCCTTTATTTTGAGGTTGAGAATGAAGAGTGATTTTCTTTTTTCTTTTACCCTTTTCTTTTTGTTCCGAGAAAGCGGGAAACACGTGGGTAGAGATTTATGACTTGGTGCAGCAAGTTAAACAACTAATTTACCGATTTTACCCTTATTCAATTTTGATAAGAGATTCATAATGAATGGTCCAGAACACTGCACATTGAGTTCATTTACACTTCTGCACATTTCTTAGTTGATATTTGTTGGAGTGTTGTACTTTTGTGATGATAGGAATCTTACTAGTAGATAGCACACATGGTCAATCACGTAGAAC
This sequence comes from Coptis chinensis, assembly GCF_015680905.1. Classification (NCBI taxonomy): domain Eukaryota; kingdom Viridiplantae; phylum Streptophyta; class Magnoliopsida; order Ranunculales; family Ranunculaceae; genus Coptis; species Coptis chinensis. The sequence goes on from NC_141456.1 coordinate 48,759,863, forward strand.
ATTATAATGTTATATCTGGTCAATACGGTGTCTTGCTTTGAATAATCACAAATAAGTGCTGATCGTTTTCTTAAAATGAACAAATCCATCATCGATCACAGCATGGTCGAGGACTATCAGTAGAAACTACACGATCATGTAATATAACCAAAAAGTTTCAAATCGTGTTTTCATTGGGCTCAATTAGCCACTATCAAGTTCAATAATGATCTTCTTTCGCACCTAGTTACATAGCCACCTATTCACATACAAGTAACGTTTCAAAATAGAAATCCTCTTATACATTACATTTAAATCAAAATACAAATACAAATACAACATAAAAAATAGTTTTGATATCCTAATAAAACTCATTCCTTATTATCCTTCTTCTCTACATCATTGATCCCAAGTTCATCCATCTTCTTCAAGAAACCCGCACAAACATCATTTGTTATAGCTTGTTTCATCTCAACAAATGTGCACAATTTGGCAAGCATTTCCTGTTCACTAGAATCATTCTTTGTTATAGCAGACATAGAGCTTGTGCCACTCATCTCCCCAAACCATTGGAAGAATCCACATCCTACAAATCCTTCATTAGTCGATTATGGGCAACAATAGAATTTTCTATTTAGGTTTCTTAGGGTATGAGAGGTTCTTATCTTACAAATTCCCTCATTACAAGGACACATTTTCACCTCATCCACCCATTGCCAAAGTCCACACCCTTTAGCACCCTTTGGACATGTAAGGTAAGCTCTCTCAAGGTTCTCTAAAGTCATTGATACCTTAGTCTTACATGTACCCCCTCCACAGATGCAAACAACATCTTTATCTCCTTTTGATGCCATCTTAAACCCTTATAAATATTGACAACAACATTTGAATAAAGTCATATCTCATGACAATCTGTTTACATGTCATGATATAATAAACTCAATCACCAAGCAAAAAAGTCTAAACATTCTCATATCATCGATATGTCAGAAAACAAGAGTTTACAAGTCATAAATATAGCAAATAAAACAAGAGTTTATAAGAAGTTATACATCATAAAACACAACTAACAAGAACATCACTTGAGATTATTAGGCCTTGCAATAAGGATATCTGCAATTTGAGATTGTAAATTGACCGTATGAGCTTGATCTTGTGGCCTAAAAACTTGTTGAACACCATAAATTGTTTCTGGGTCTACTGGAATCTGATTATTCACAAGAAGTTCCTCATTACCATATGCTTGTAATAACACATCATTGAGGGCAACTATACGAAGGAAGTTATGAAAACCATACAAGCAATGATTATGTTCCTCTAAATTGGAAACTTATACACTGGCATCTTGCTTAAAATCAGGGAACCTAACTTTCTAAACTCCAAAACTCCTCTCAATCACATTCCTTAGTTTTGAATGGCAATGGTTAAACTTCTCCTCCTTAGTCTTAGCCACGACTCCCAGGACATCTGTAGTCAGCAAGCCAATATCGTACACCACGATATGGGGACATAAAGCCCCAAAGTATCCGTGTAAGCCGCATCAAACAGATAATACTTATTTGTATAATGGAAATAGATGACAATTTACTACGCATATACAAGTAATAAGTTTGAAGATAAAATGACAATAAAACAAAGTCTACACACTTACCTCAAGGAGGTAATGGAAACCTGAAAGTTGGATTCCCCACTAAAGTAGTTAACACACTAGCATCATGGGTCCCCTCCCATCCAACCACAGCATATATGAATTTCAGTTCAAAGTCAAAAATTGCCAACACGTTTTGCCAACAATCTTTTCCACCTTGATAAGAGCCCAAAACTGTAGTTTTAACCCTATAACAGTCATACTTTTAGACCAATTATGTGAGTAATAATTAAGAGTTAATACTGATTACGTGTTTTTATGCGTTTCAGGCTTCAAAGTCAATTATGTGCAGAAATGTGCCACTTTGATGAGATAAAGGAGCGATGGTTGGTTGCTAAGGAGTTCTGTGATTAAAGGCCAAGATTCAAGAAGACAAAGCCTTTCGAAAGCCCGGTCAAAGCTGAAAAGTCAAAGTCAACGCGGGCAGAAACAGTGCACAAAGTCAGCAGAACTTCCGAATACCATATCTTTGGACTCAGACCTCGGAATTGGGCCTACCTTACGTCAAAACGACCGGCTCGGAAAGAGCTTTCCAATGGTCCAAGCCTTGGCCCAATCAGAGGAACAAAAGCGGACGAAAAGTCTGTCGAAGTCAACTGCAGCTGAAGAGGCCTTTTTGGACTGAAAGAATTGGGTTTTGGGTCTGATTCTCTGGCCCAAAACATGGCTCCAAGCCCATGCACGATTTTTGGATCTGAACATATAAAAACAAAAGCTTAGCTCTTTGTTAATGGTAGCTAGTTAGACCTAAAACTATAGATAATTCTAGATCTAGTTTTCATTAAATAAAATTAAGTTTAGTTTAAATTCAATTCTTGTTTTAGATTAAACTCTTAGAATCATTATTCTTCATTAGTTTGATAAATAAAATAGTTAGTTTGCCAATTTCGATTTTTGTCATTTACAATTGTTTAGATCTAAATTCCTTTATTACTTGTTATTCATTTCCTAGTTATTACCTGAGATTTCAATCATTGTTTAGATAAATTGCATAAGAATAGAATTTTTATATGATGTCTAGTTTTAAATCAATGGGAAATGATAGTAGTATGAATCAAGGCTAAACCTCCATTAGAGGGGTTGAAGAAGCCTTGATGATGTTTGATCTTTGTTAAACTTAGAAATCATCGTGATAATTATTCCACTCTAGAAACGATTAATTCACCATGAGAATGGGTTTAATCGCTCACATGCTAGTTATGAATTGGTAGAAATTCCATGTATAATTAGGGATTATAATTACTATTTTGATATGCGAAGCATTCAATTTGGATCACGACGAGTCTTTGTTAGTAGGATTAAGTCGAGTTAAGGTAGATTCAATTCCCTTTAATTCTTTATCTAGATTCAAACCCTTAGCATTCTATCATTTCGTTATTCGTAACTTGTTAATTGAATTCACCTCGTAGTATAGAGTTCCCATCGTAAACCTCTCATTAGACTTAAGACCGATTAGTTGACTAGAAAACATTCCATGCTAGAGAACTAGGAGTGGAACGAATTTATTACTCCACTCTATTTCGATAGAATTGAGAGTAGAAAACTTGATAAATATAGGCTCGTAATAAGTTTTAGTTTACTTACGTTTTGAGTTTCATCGTTCATTTCGTAGGTAAACTATCATTTTTACATTTATCAAATGGCTACTTTTATCTTAGTTACCTTTAGCATTGTTTTCATAGTATAATTAGTCATTTTTAAGTCCCATTAAACCGACCCACCCTTGTTTGATTCATACTGTGGTTGTCCGTTTCAGCATTGAAAAGTATCGCGAAAAATTACACTGAGCGCGACCTGCGCCCAAACGCCTGGAACCTTGAGCAACCCGCGCCCAAATCGAGCACGACCCGCCCTAAAACACTGTAACTTGAAGTTACATGGAGCGCGACCGCGCCCAAAGTGAGCGCACCCGCGCCCTAAGCTGAATTTTGCCGGATTTCCATAGGTTTGTTTCGAACTTCGAGTTTTTAAGTTTTTCAGTGTTCTAATTAACTTGTTATATACACTGAACACGCATAAACAAGAGGCTATTCATAAGCGAAGCAAGGACGCAATCAGGTATTCCTTTCTTCCATACCTCGCATCTCTAGTTAGAGGTTTATACTAATATATCAAGATTGTTTGGAGGGTTGTCGTGTTTAGACTTAGACTTGCATGAGATTAAGGTCTGGTCGGAGAAAAACACCGAACGTAATTAACCGTCAACGTCAACAAACAAGTCTATCGAGTATACCAATCACTACACCTCTAGCTATTATTCCACCCACCACACCTGACATAATGGCTGAAGAAAGAGAGACTCCTCTCTCCGACTTTTACAAAGTCTTGAGCGATAGCCCTAAATCTTGCATCGTTTTAGCAGACCCTGTGGGGGATTTTTGAATTCCCCCAAACATATTTAATTTGTTACCCGTTTTCCATGTTTTAGACCATGAAAAACCTTATTAACACATGCGTAGGATTGAACAAGTCCTTACAACATTCCATCATCCTACGGTTGGTGCGGAACAAATTAAACTGAGGGTATTTCCCTTCACCTTAGCCGATAAGGCAGCGTCTTGGTTAACTGGCCAAGCGCCTAACTCTGTGGACTCGTGGGCTAAACTTGTTCAATTGTTTATGGAACATTTTTAACCACCCCTAAAGACGGATGAGATGCTTTCCAAGATTCATTTTTTTTGACAGAATCCTCATGAATCATTTTCTAAGGCTTGGAATCGTTTCACCGATCTGCTTATAGAGTGTCCACACCATAACCTAGCAAAAGACACGTTAGTTCATGCCTTTTTCAAAGGACTTCTACACCACCATAAAGAAGTCCTTGACATAATGAATGGGGGTAGTTTGCTAAGTAAAGGAGCCTCGGAGGCTTACAAATTTTTAAAAGATCAAACTAAACACAATAATAATTGGGGGGGTAGTGATGATATCCCCCGCTCTGCTAGTTCTTCTTCAACAGTTAAGGCCGCCGGTATGTTTGAGATGAAACCCGATCCAGAACTTAAAAATTTAATCGAATCTCTAACTAAAAAGGTTGAGGCTATTTCTGTTCAACAAAAGCCTATCCCCATCATGAATGTAAACTCCAACCCATGTAATTTCTTTTGAGTCCCGAGCACCACGACTCCTATTGTCCTCTATTATGAACAACAACAATTAGAGCAAGATAATGTTTGCTCCATTAATAGCTATCCTATTCCTAATGCCCCATGGAGACAACATCCCAACTTTAGTTGGCGAAACAATCAACAAGTTACACCTCCAGGGTTTAATAACCAAAATGTTAGGCAAGCAAACAATTATAACCAAGCTCCACCTAGACAAGCACAAGGTCAGGGGAATTATAATAATTATAACAACCAAGCGCAACCACGACAAGGTCTAGCACAAGGTCAGGGTAATTATAATAGTTATAATACCAATAGAGGTATCGTTCCGGTTAACAATAGTAACTATCACAACCCACCCATAAATAATCAACGTGAGATAGTTCCAGTCGCACCACCTGTGACTACTATACCTACACAACTGGATCGTATCGACGCCTTTATACAAGTTACCCAACAACTTTTCCAAACAATGACTCAATCAAACCAACAGATCTTATAATCCATAAATCAGGGCATACAAAAATTAGCCCAAGAGAAAATCCAACCAAAAGGCGTGTTTCCAGGACAAGCGATACCAAACCCTAAAATAGCAAACACAGCCTTTGAGGTAAACGGTAATACTAGTACAGAAACTACATTCGTAGGTGACCTAAATGCCATCACCACTCTCCGTTCTGGAAGAGTGGTTGATAACAAAGTAACTATGCCTATAGTTACCCCATCAATACTTCCTACACCGGATATCGAACTAGATACCGAAATAGAAACTGAAGAGCCTACCACTGTAGAGGTACCAGTTAAGCAACAAACTAAGAAACAGAAAGCCAAGGTTACACATCAAGTCGAGCCATACGCTAAATATAGAACGAAACCACCGTTCCCTCATAAATTAGCCATGCTAACCAGGGATACAAACTTTGAGGAGATTAGGAACGTTTTCAAGAATCTAACGATAAACCTTCCTTTTCTCGAAGCTATTAAAAAGCTACCTAACCACGCTAACTTTCTTAAAGAGTTGTGTACTACTAGGCGTAAGACCAACATACCTAAAGACGCCTTTCTAACTGAACAGTTCCCAACTTTATCTGAAAATAATGGAATTGTTAAGTACAAGGACCCTGGTCGTCCTACTGTAAAATGCACCTTAGGAGATTCCCACACGACGACCGCTTTATTAGACCTGGGGGCGAGTGTTAACTTACTCCCGTATTATTTGTATAAACAAATAGGTCTACATGAAATGCAACCTACAAGAATAACGTTGCAGTTAGCGGACAGGTTAATTAAGTATCCTAAGGGTGTAGTGGAAAGCGTGCTTGTTAAGGTTCAGGATTTCTACTATCCTGCTGATTTTGTTATCCTCGATACAGAAGTCGCTAACGACTCTGTACCGATCATCTTAGGGCGCCCCTTCTTGGCAACTGCAAACGCGCTTATAAATTGCCGCGATGGTAAGATGTCCTTATCTTTTGGCCATCTTTCTGTTGAAGTAAATGTTTTTAAAATGATGAAATAGTTACCAGAATCGTCTATAGATGGGGAGGTTAGCATGATTGAGAGCTTAGCTCAAGATTATTTTAACAACACTTTTCCCGAAAACAATATGTATAAATTCCTTTCTTTTGGAACTTCAGATTTTGTAAATGACTCCTACTTAGAGGAAGTCAACACCATCCTTGAGTCCACACCAATTGTAGACCGCCGGTTGCTCCATATCGCGAGTATGAAGACTTGCTACCTAAGCAAGTATTCATTATGCAAAATGGGGACCCTGATGAAACATCTATTGATTTTCCTTCCACCCCAGTGCTTAAACCTCTTCCCCCGGAGTTAAAATATATTCAACTTGATCCGGATGGTAGTCATCCGATAATTATATCTTCTCAGTTAACTAAGGGTGAAGAGACATGTTTAATCCGGGTGATTAGGGAACATCGGTCTGTGATTGGTTGGTCCCTAGCCGACATTAAGGGAATTGACCCTAATGTTTGCACTCATCGCATCCATTTGGAAGATAACGCAAAAACTTCTCGAAACCTCAGTGTCGTCTGAACCCTGCCATGAAAGAGGTGGTTAGGGAAAAAGTCTTACGATTACTCGATGCGGGTATCATATACCCAATCTCTGATAGCGAATGGGTAAGCCCCATTCATGTAGTTCCTAAGAAATCGGGAGTTACCATGGTACGTAACGAAAAGGGTGACTATGTTGTCCCACAAGGTCCTATGAAATGGAGAATCTGTATTGATTACAGACGTTTAAATGCTATGACACGAAAGGATCACTTTCCTTTACCTTTTATAGATCAGATGCTCGAACGCCTAGCTGGTCATGCTTTTTATTGTTTTCTGGATGGCTACTCAGGCTATTTTCAAATTATTATTGATATTGATGACCAAGAAAAGACTACCTTCACATGTCCTTTTGGAACGTATGCCTATAAACGAATGCCTTTTGACCTTTGTAATGCTCCTGGTACCTTCCAGCGGTGTATGCTTCATATATTTAGTGACATGGTAGAGTGCTTTATGGAAGTTTTCATGGATGATTTTTCTATCTATGGAGACTCCTTCACAGACTGCTTGTCTAACCTGTCTAAGGTTTTGACACGGTGTGAAGAAAAGAGCCTCGTTTTAAACTGGGAAAAGTGTCATTTCATGGTGAAAAAGGGCATAGTACTAGGTCACATTGTATCTAGTGATGGCATCGAAGTAGATAAGGCCAAACTAGATAAGATAGCGACTCTACCTAAACCACGGACTGTCCGTGATATTAGAGCCTTTCTAGGCCATGCAAGTTTTTATAGGCGATTTATTAAAGATTTCTCGAAAATAGCTAGGCCTTTAACTAATCTGCTTTTAAAGGATGCAATCTTTGATTTTAATTTTAACTGTAAGCAGGCTTTTGAAACTTTAAAAGCCGCCCTAACCTCTACACCAATTATACAGCCTCTCGATTGGTCTAAACCTTTCGAACTCATGTGTGATGCTAGTGATTATGCAGTTGGTGCTGTCTTGGGACAGAAACTAGATAATAAGTCCACTGTTATTTATTATGCTAGTAAAACCTTAAACGATGCTCAACGGAATTATTCAACTACCGAAAAAGAATTCTTAGCTGTCATTTATGCTTTAGATAAGTTTCGTCCTTATTTGGTTGGTTCTAAAACTTTAGTTTACATGAACCATGCGACCCATTAAGTACCTTCTTGCAAAGAAGGATGCTAAGCGAGATTAATCCGATGGATCCTTCTCCGCAAGAGTTCACATTATAAATAAAGGACAAAAAGAGGGTCAAAACGTAGTTGCCGACCACTTATCTAGACTTACAAACGGCGATAATAGTGATTACGAGTCCATACGACTCCTTTCCCGATGAGCATCGTATGCTATTTTTTCAAAGACCATGGTATCTTTGACATTGTAAATTATTTAGCGGCTGATGTTATGCCTTATAATTGGTCAAGAAATGAACGTAAAGTTCTTGGCCGAGTTAAGTTATACTACCGATGAGCCCTACCTTTTTAGTATTGTGCGGATCAGATTATTAAATCGTTGCATTCCCCAGTGGGAATATAATGAAGTTCTATCGTTCTGCCATGACAAAGAGTGTGGTGGCCATTTTAGTGAAATGAAAACAGCCGCTAAAATTCTTCAATGTGGATTTTATTGGCCTACCCTTTTTAAGGATGCCCAAGTGCATTGCAAGACGTGTATTCGTTGCCAACAACTTGGGCGGATCACGAAGCGTAATATGATGCCATTAAATCCAATCTTGATAGTAGAAATTTTTGACGTTTGGGGCATTGATTTCATGGGTCCCTTCCCTATTTCCCACGGTTTCATTTATATTCTAGTTGCCGTGGACTACGTGTCTAAATGGATAGAGGCCATGGCTTGCCGTAGCAATGACCATAAGACAGTTGTATTTTTTATTAAGGAGTATATTTTCTGTCGGTTTGGCATTCCTAAAGCCATCATTAGTGATGGTGGAACACATTTTTGCAACAGAGTTGTTGCATCCCTAGTGAAAAAGTATGGAGTTACACACAAAGTAGCAACTCCTTATCATCCACAAACTAGTGGACAAGTAGAAGTTTCTAATAGGGAAATCAAAAAGATTTTAGAAACAACTGTAAATCCTGATAGGAAAGACTGGTCGAAGCGTCTATCGGATGCCTTATGGGTGTATAGGACGGCTTTCAAAACTCCTATAGGTATGTCTCCCTTTAGACTTGTATTTGGGAAACCATGTCATTTGCCCGTTGAATTAGAGCACCGTGCTCTGTGGGCTATAAAAAGCCTTAACTTCAATATTGATGAAGCGGGTGTCAAACGCAAGTTGCAATTGAATGAGCTTGAAGAAATCCGTAGCGATTCTTACGATCTCGCGAAGGATTATAAAGCTAACATGAAACGTGTTCATGATAAGCAAATCTTGCGCAAAGAGTTTGTGGTCGGTCAAAAGGTCTTGCTTTACAACTCCCGTCTACATATTTTCCCAGGGAAACTAAAAACCCGTTGGTCTGGTCCTTTTCTGGTTACTGAAGTCACCCCTTACGGGGCAATCACCTTGGTAAATCCCAAGGACAACAGTACCTTTCAAGTTAATGGTTAACGGTTAAAACATTTTCACGAACTTCTCTCCCTGATGTAGAGGAAGTCCTTTTACAGGACCCTGTCTATGAGGAGTGACCTTTGTCATTTGGTGTACTTCCTTTCACTTCCATATAGTGGTAAGTGCACCATTCAGGTAACCGGGCCCTCCCTATGGAGTGTGTGGCTGTAAGTACCGGATCCTAAGTCCACGTTTCACATAATTCACGTTTTCCACTTTTGCATGTTTTCTCGGTTTTGAGTCATGTTCCTCTATGGGGTGAATTATGTATTTATTGTTTTTCGTTTTCTTATAATAAACTAATAAAAATATATATAAAAAATATATAAAATCATAGAAATAGCAATCCAACAAGTCTTGGGAATCGACTTTAAAATCGACCAGCGTAAAACAAATTTTGTGTTTAAAATTTGTTTGGGGTGGGCAGTCGATCTTTCCATCTGGATTGCTCGAACTTTCCATTTGTGTTGCTTAGGCCCATTAGTTGTAGTTCATTTGGGTTGGCGTTATCTAAAACTTAGATTCCTTCGTTCGCGATAACTTACGTCACACCTTTGCTTTGAGGCGTTTTTCCACCTTCTTATACGTCAACCATGGTTGGAATTGAGTGTTTTATGGATCATTGGATTGGAAATTCTCTACTGATCATTTCCATAACTCATTCGCCAAAATCAGACCAGTAACGAAGCGGCAAATTAAATTTGAAATTGCGAGAAAAATCGGAAAAGTTCGGAATTCAAATTGGGGTTGGGCCCAAACTTCGTACAAGCATTGGCGTGCCGCACCTGCGCCCTTCCTTCCTCCCAAACGAACGATGATCGGCGTTCTAATCCCACCACCGCCATTAACAAAGTTTTCAACCTAAAAAAAACAAAAAAAAAAAAAAAAAAAGGAAAAGAAAACCTAACTACACCCACGCCAAGCATTTAAATCAAACTGAAATCTTCTCCAAACCATTACCACCACCAACCCCACCAATTTTAATACTCTGAAAACAGCCACCAATTCAAGCTTCAACCTGCCATCGTACCCACCATCCCCACCACCGTTGTTTTTAGTTGTTTTTCATCAAACTCACTTCCTCCACCGTCTACAAAACCATTGGTTGTTTCAAAAACTTCAATGGCGCTACAACGAAGAATTGTGCCGGAGCACGCGTTTGCGGTCGACCGCTTCGCGCCATTTTACGACGCGGAGATGATTAGGAGAAATTGGAATGGACTGTGGTACTCGACTGAGGAATTCTATCACTACGATTTGGTAGAACAGTTTTATAAGAAGCGAGAATTGGAGGGGGCAAGGATTTTCATTAAGGTAGCAGGAACGAGGAGGGAAGTAACGAGACAGTTGTTGGCTGAGCTGTTAGGAATTACGCATGAAAGCAACCTAGAAATGACCATTCAGGAATCCCAGTATACTGGAGTTCCCGCTTTGATGAAAGATACTGTCATGGAGGGTGAATACAATACGTGTTCTCATTGTGTTCGCCAGGCAACCCTGAGAACCAATCAACTGGCTGTAGCTCAGTGGATTGGTAGGAACGTCCTCGGGAAAGACAAAGTCAGCGACATCGGTCTGCAATGTCTGCACGTTCTCTGGATTTTGCAAACTAATAAGTATAATTTCTGCATCCTCGAATTAATTTTTAATGTGATTAGAGGAGTGGGAAAAAGCATGGCGCCTCTTCCCGTATTAATCACTAAGATCATGCTCTCATTTAGAGCTGTCGCAAAATCTGCTCCTATTAAGATCAAATTACATTCTAATGCAAGTATTTATACGGATTGCATCCAAGAGACTTGGCCGTTGTCTGAAGGAAATGTGGTTGAGTCGGAGGATGAAAGGGAGGATATGATATGTCTGGATGACGATGCATTAGATAGTTGTAGTTTTAATTTAGAACGCATGCAAGTGTTGCAAACTGGCTTGCGTTGCGTTTATGGTATTTGTGAAGATATCCAAGATAGACAGATTGTAGTTCGAAATAAGCAAACGAACCTTCAGACGAGACTTAAAATGCTCGAAAGGGGTCAGGACGATATCTTGTCTAACATGGAGACTATCCACCAAAGATCACTAAGCCCAAGTATCGCGATTACTTTCGATCGAGATGCAAGCCGCAGCTTTGTTCCAAATATAGATGCTACGACGCATGCCACCCGTGGAGGATTACGTTTTCGGCCAGTCCGAAAAGGCATGGCGTCGTCGCCCGAAAAGACAAATGGCTCAAGCCATTCTTCATCCCATTACCAATCTCCATCTCAGGGTCCATCTTCATCACATGGCTAGGTGTTCACCATCAGTTTGTGTTCGCTGTTATTTCATTGTTTTTATTGTTTTATTAGTTGGATTTTAATTCAGTTGTTAAATTTAAATATTAATGTGTTTGTTTTATGTTGTTTGGATTTAAATTTTATTTTTAATATAATTGGTTATTTTCGAATTGTGCGTGTTTTTATCTTTAATCCCACCTTCCCGAATTGTTTGTGGGTGGTAATATTTATACCGAGCATAATTCGTTATATGATCATCTTCTGTAAAGTTATCTTGGAGTAAAGGTTGAGAATTTTGCCAATATCGACATATCTATGATTATGTGTGGTGGTAGCATGAAATCCAGGAGAGTTTAGAAGTTACTATTCTAAATCCAGTATAAAAGATACCGGGTTGTTAGAAAATCAAGAATATGGTTTGTTTCCGTTTCCGGGTTTGGAAATTTTCTATTTCCGGAAATTGCCTTAAACAATTTGGCAACTTGCCGATTCGTTTTGGAAGCTCAAAACCTATTTAAACTTCTTTCATTCTACACTCACAACCCACACTACACCCCACCATCATCTCTCACCTCTCACTCCAAGCTTTTCCTTCTTTTTCCTTGTAAACTTACGTTTCAAAGACTTACGAAGCATTTTAGCCTCGGTTAAGCGCACTGCGCCCTAGACACAACGTCGAAAATTTTACTCGAGCACGACCAGCGCCAAGTTGAAGCGCGACTTCGCGTATAACTGTAACTCCTAAAACACTGAGCTGACGACTCGCTCCAAACACTAACAACTCAACAACACCCGGCGCAGATCGCCAAAGTGGAAGCGCACCGCCCTCGATGAACACGGAAATTTCCAATTTTCTGAGGGTTGTTCCAGGATTTTTTGGAGCTGTTCAAAAGAGTAGTTAAGATGCCATCTCCTATAGTCATACCGGAACAGTCTTTCGAAGACGTGTTGGGAACCGATACCTATGGAGCATCGTTCCGCGAGCGGATCGTGCAGTTAGGATGGCGCCATCTACTGGTAAGTGATGACGATTCATATTCAAAGCGACTTCTTCGCTTATTTCTCTCGACCATGTTAGGTTCTATTGTAATCAGGATGGAGAACAAGAATTCTCCGTCGTAGTCGATGACACTACACTAGAATTCAATAAATATGTGGTAGCTTTAGTTTCGGGATTACCAATACCTGATCCTGTTCACACATGGGGATATATGACCGATAATGCATACATTTATGATTATACATATTTCCATGAGTATTATGGGGGAGGAGTATTTCGAGTAATGGACCGAGGCGATATAGCATTGCCGCTTGGTAGCTGTCCCCTAAATGTAGGCACCACCATGTTATTCATCCCCCGATGAATATTTTGGGAGAATGGCAATTCATTCTGCAAACAATAATTGCTGGTGACATTTTCCTCACTTTAGCTGAGGGACGTCGCCGATATGACATTCCCCGAGTTTTAGTCGCTAGTCTTAAGAGAGCCCAAAGCATGAGGCGTAAGTATCTTCTTATGCCTGTTTTGGTAAGCCGCATCATGCATAGTTGTTTACCTGTATTCTGTGCACAATTCACAGATTGGAAAAGGGTTGAAGTCATGAGACCCACCAATTGGGTGGTTCGCTCATTCGCGAATTATGACTTGGTCGGGATGGCGGTCGCGACCTCATTTGGTCGCCCGTACATCCCATCGGACATAATAACACTTAACAGGTTAGCATTAGTAGATGATAAATGGCGGCAAGCTTGGCAAGTTATAATGGCTGGCGGGATCTTGAAGAACCCTCATCTCTTTATAAAAGAGGAGGATGACGAGTAAGCGTTGGAGTGGAGGTAAGTTTTAGTTTTGTTATTATGCCGCTTATGTCCCAAGCAATTTAATTACATTAACCCCATAATGGGTGGAACTCTTATAGAGTTGCGTCAGTATTTTTATTTCCTATATTAGTATGTTCTAACCTTGTTTTGCAGATATTCCAGAATTTCACACGTTTCCATGGTATTTTTCTACCCTCTTTATTTAAATGCTTTGAGGACAAAGCATGCTTCTTGTTTGGGGGGCATAGAAACACGTGTAATTAAGGCATCTGTTAGGATATAGATATGTATAATATGCATTTGTTTTCAAGTTAAAAATTTCAAAAATATAAATAAATAAGTTTATGTTATACACTTAAGAATATTGGTATTATTTTCTTTCTCTATGCTCTTAACAATCTAGAAGTCTCACGTAGCTTTTGCATCAGGATAATTGTTAGAAACTTAGGTTAATATGTAGGTAATAATCTTTGCATCTATCTATAAATATATTACATGAGTATCTATGATTGTTAGTAGTAAGTTTCTGAAATCTAGGCTAGAGTACTTATTCTATAAATCCTGTGAGAATATAGCCTAAAGCCTTATATGAGCGAAACATTTGAGAAATGACACAATGGAGAAGTAAAATCCAGATAGAGAAATCACACGTCCACTTGCTTGATCACTATGCCATATCCTAAAGCGAGAATTTAGGCCCTTTTGGATCGATATAGCCAGAAATTCAAACCTATGAATTATTTTCCGCTAATTAAGCCCCTCGAGAGCCTTTCTTTAGCCTTCCATAAACCACAATTCCTTTACCCGTTACAAAACAAAACAAAATAAAAAGTCAACTTACCCAATCTAGAATAAGTCCGAGAATAGAATGAGTGAAGAAAAGAAGAAGAGAAAACCCGTGTAAACAAAAATTAGTTAGTTGCTTCAGGAAAAGAAAGAAGTTTCCATCCAAGGAAAAGAAAAAAAAAGAAATAAATAAAAACTCCAAAAATAGAATAAAAGGGAGTCAAAAGCCAAAGAAAAGAAAAAGAAAAATATGGCTAAGGATGGAAACAAAGTATAGAAGCAAAAAAAATAACAAGGTTTTCTCTAGTTACATAATATGAAGACTCTATTATCTCGGACTTGTCCTTTTGAATATCCATTCCTTCCTTCTTAAACCATCTCCTAATCCCCGCAACACCTAATAAAGACCTCTAGCTCAATTAGGAATAGGTTAGTGTGATAGTAAAGTGGTAGATGTGTTTGATCGACTCGCTTCCTTGTTGTCATTGAGATTGTAAGATAAAGTGTGCCCATTTTGCTTGCTTTGGAGTAGCTAAACTTAAAGGAAAAAATCATAGTGGTTTTCGTCTTGACATTTATGTGAGGACCTACTTAAAGACGTTATTCCGAGTTTTCAGAAACGAACCTGCTAGGCATTTCATGGTATTACTCATAGTATATATATTTGTATCATAGATGATTGATTATTATGTATATATTAGTTTAGGTTTTTGACTTGGTTATTCTTATTCATTTGCTAGTGAGATGTATAGATAGTTGAGACATGAATGAGGAAACAATAGTTTTATTTCTTAGTCGTTGTAGTATAGATGAAGTTTGTGAGTACCTTCACTGGAAAACTCTCACGAGGCTATAACTTCGTCCCACTAGGGAATTCCTAGTGGTTTAAGGCCTTTATTGCGTATGGTCAATGCAATCGACTCAAATGAATGAGAGTAGTTAGAACTCCATTTTTGGTCACTTATTCTAATTTCTCATATTTTGCTTGAGGAAAAGCAAAATGTTGTTTGGGGTGGTTTGATAAGAGCCCAAAACTGTAGTTTTAACCTCTATAACAGTCATACTTTTAGACCCAATTATGTGAGTAATAATTAAGAGTTAATCTTGATTCACGTGTTTTTATCGTTTTGGGGCTTCAAAGTCAATTATGTGCAAAATGTGCCACTTTGATGAGATAAAGGAGCGATGGTTGGTTGCTAAGGAGTTCTGTGATTAAAGGCCAAGATTCAAGAAGACAAAGCCTTTCGAAAGCCCGGTCAAAGATGAAAAGTCAAAGTCAACGCGGGCAGAAATAGTGCACAAAGTCAGCAGAACTTCCGAAGACCATATCTTTGGACTTAGACCTCGGAATTGGGCCTACCTTATGTCAAAACGACCGGCTCGGAAAGAGCTTTCCAATGGTCTAAGCCTTGGCCCAATCAGAGGAGCAGAAGTGGACGAAAAGTCTGTTGAAGTCAACTATAGCTGAAGAGGCCTTTTTGGACTGAAAGAATTAGGTTTTGGGCCTGATTCTCTGGCCCAAAACATGGCTCCAAGCCCATGCTTGATTTTTGGATCTGAACATATAAAAACAAAAGCTTAGCTCTTTGTTAATGGTAGCTAGTTAGACCTAAAACTATAGATAATTCTAGATCTAGTTTTCATTAAATAAAATTAAGTTTAGTTTAAATTCAATTCTTGTTTTAGATTAAACTCTTAGAATCATTGTTCTTCATTAATTTGATAAATAAAATAGTTAGTTTGTCAATTTCGATTTTTGTCATTTACAATTGTTTAGATCTAAATTCCTTTATTACTTGTTATTCATTTCCTAGTTATTACCTGAGATTTCAATCATTGTTTAGATAAATTGCATAAGAATAGAATTTTTATATGATGTCTAGTTTTAAATCAATGGGAAATGATAGTAGTATGAATCAAGGCTAAACCTCCATTAGAGGGGGTTGAAGAAGCCTTGATGACGCTTGATCTTTGTTAAACTTAGAAATCGTCGTGATAATTATTCCACTCTAGAAACGATTAATTCACCATGAGAATGGGTTTAATCCTCACATGCTAGTTATGAATTGGTAGAAATGCCATGTATAATTAGGGATTATAATTACTATTTTGATATCGCGAAGCATTCAATTTGGATCAACGAGTCTTTGTTAGTAGGATTAAGTCGAGTTAAGGTAGATTCAATTCCCTTTAATTCTTTATCTAGATTCAAACCCTTAGCATTCTATCATTTCGTTATTCGTAACTTGTTAATTGAATTCACCTCGTAGTATAGAGTTCCCCTCGTAAACCTCTCATTAGACTTAAGACCGGATTAGTTGACTAGAAAACATTCCATGCTAGAGAACTAGGAGTGGAACGAATTTGTTACTCCACTCTATTTCGATAGAATTGAGAGTAGAAAACTTGATAAATATAGGCTCGTAATAAGTTTTAGTTTACTTACGTTTTGAGTTTCATCGTTCATTTCGTAGGTAAACTATCATTTTTACATTTATCACACCTCTGCCTCTATAAGGGGTCTGTTTACTAGGAGGAATAACTACATGAATGAGAGTGCCATCTAATGCTCCAAAAACCCCTTTGAATGCTCCTTGTCTAAGTTCCTTATAACTTCTAAGTTCTCCAACTGGGGCATCCCAAGATGGTGGTACAATCATCTCTTTGGAAAACACAATCATAGCTTTCAACACTTCATGAAAGTAGTTGTGAATTGTTTCTCCAGAATGTTAGAATTACCAACTTACATGTGTCATATGAGTGTTATGACAAAGTGTTAACAAAAACATCTTCATTTTCTCATAGTTCCATAGGTAGGTGTTTACTATTGGCCAAGTACCCTCTCTCTCAAAAATGACTACACAATGCTTGAAAAGATTCTTTTGCACATCCTAAAAGATTAGAAAATTTGTTTTGATGGACCATTCAAAGTCTCCCTAACTAAATCTTATCCACTATGTGAGGAAATGCACATCTTGTGACGGACTCTCCTTGGGAGTGTATTTCTTCTTGCATGTTTGAGCAATATCACTAATGCTATTAGACTCACCAACAAGGATAACTTAAAAGAATCCATATAGACCTACATATAACAAGGATAACCATATAAATGTATCCATCGCATTGCATTCGGTGCAAAAAAATTAAAAAATAGTTTTTGCATTTCAAAAAGAGAATAACATACTAGAACTTGGCATAATGATGAGTGTGTGAGCACTTGGGTTGATAGTGGAGCAAGCATCAGGATCACCAAAGCGATCATCTTAACCATAATGTACATCAACAATTTATAATGAAAAGTGCATTTCCATTATCGTACAAAATATAAAATGGCATGGTTCTCTGTCAAAGTTCAAACGTAGGCTTCCTTTGCTAATACTCCTTCTTTGATTTATTGATCTATTTCATCCTAAACTAAACACATTCTTATCAATCAGTCAGCAACAACACAAAATTAAAATAAAGAGAGAACCAGTCGGCAGCAAACCTAAAATCAAGTACTAAAAGAAAATAAATAAATTAGTAGCCAAAAATTAATTAGTCGACAGCAAACCGGCCACAACAATCAATAAAAAGAAATTGAAACAATAGCATACAATGCAACAACAATAATGTAAGTACTAGTGAGAGAGAGTGCGAGTGTGAATTCAATAATGAACAGAGTCCATGAATACTAGCATAATCTAAGAGACAGCTTGCTAATTTAATCAATGCCAATAAAGTTTCTATTGCATACCGAGTGGCTCGATCGACCTTGACAGTGGCGGCAATAGTTTCACACTTTCTCGTGGTTGTGGCAACATCACCAAGTCGCTCGGTCGATATCAGAGATGGAGCTCGTGATTGGTTGCAGCAGCAACTGCTTGTTGGTCTGGGAAGAATGAAAAAGAGATAACGAGGGCAAGGGGTAGTGTGCTTGGGGTGTTTTTATCTTTTCCCAGCATACAAGTCTTACAGAATTATAGTAGATCCAATTTTGGTACTGACAGAAATCATGCCTCTTATAAGACATTTCTAGTAGAATGCCTCTTATAATAGGCAAAAAACGGACCAAAAATATGTCCCAAATCATTGGTCCACGTGTCTTATAAGAGGTTATAAAACCTCTGGGTCTTATAAAAGGCAAAAACAAATGGCCCCTATGTTGGTAAACTGTTAGAGATACATTATGTTACCTTATGGGATAGTTATGTTGTCTTACATGTAACCATTGAGGAAAATGAAATAACATGTTCAATTAAGTACTAATTGAACATAATGCAGTGCTTCCTGCACTTGATACATAAGTACCCAATCTATTAATATGTACTAACCCATACTCAATGCAGTGCTTCCTGTGTTGTGTGATTGTGTCTAGTAGATACTAATTCAGCAAGTTTTACCAAAACACACTAGTTGGGTCGAAAGTGATCTTTTCGGAAGAGATTGCGAAGGGGATGGTTGTCGGTGAGAGTTAAGACTGGACTTCGGTTTGAAGTTGCCTACATACCGAAATGTTGTATTGCTTTAGGATCAAGTCTCGATTGCGTAGTTCTGGAGAATGACCAATGTTGGATTTTATATGTCGGATTGGTGATAGTTACTTCCTTGTTCTCCAATATTCCAATCATGGGATGAATTTGGAGAACTTGCTGGAGAACCGTCACACGATCTGAAGTTGATGGAAGTGAATATTGAATTTGGACGAAGTTGTGGAAGTTGATTGATTCGGTCAAACAACTTCCTCACAAATGTTCAAGACATGTGTTTAATTGAATAGACTTTGCATTATGTGGGTAGGTAGGCCATAAATTGAGTCTGAGCATGGGCTTTTTGGGCTCTAAGCATGGGCTTTATTGTAGATAAGCTCTGAGCGTGGGTTTGTATTGAATTAGGCTTTTATTGGGCCACATTTGTGGGGGCCGGAATAGATACCGACTCATACTCACATTTGTAAAACGTACCAACTTTCTACAATGATCTTGTCCGTGGTTTTCAAAGAAGCCAAATGACTGCAAGGAACAATTCATCTTTGTCATAGAGTCATAATCAAGTGAGTGGAGTGAATGTTTTTTAGAGGGGTGGGGGGTACGTGGCCCAAAATGTAGTTTGGTAGGTTTGTGTCTGTCTGTCATCAATCCTTCGCCACTCTCCCTCTGCCTCCTTCACTCCCAAACTCTCTCTTTCCCCACCCACAAACCCATCTATCCCTCTCTCTTTTCCACCCTCCACTCACGCCCCTACTGCTTGCAGTTATATAGTTACATATATAAATTACCATGGAAGGGACTGCTTTAGATATTTCTGCACTTGTTAAGTCGTTAGTGTTTGCAGATTGAACTATAATGGATCTATTGATAACTTAAGTTGAAATGAGTTCCCCATGTATTTTAACTATGAAATGATAATGGGCAATGATTCAAGAAACATCAATTCAACTTATACATAATGGGAAACTTAAACTTACTTACACAAGTTCGTAGAAAAACAACTAGAACTCAACAAATGGACAATTAGACAAACACCAATAGAGGTGATAGACAAATAGAGGGGTTTCCTGATTAAGTTGGTTAAACGGTTAGAGATATACTATGTTGTCTTATAGTATAGTTATATTGTGTTAAAAAGAAACCTAGAGGAAAGGAAATGACATATTTAATTAAGTACTAATTGAACACAATGCAGTGCTTCCTGCAAGTCAAACACAATGACTCTATATTTCTATAAGCAAGGGATAAACAAAGGTCACAGGTTTATAAAGTGAAGAAGTCAACCTAGATACGGTGCTTTCAAATGGATTGATCTCCCGAATGAAGAAAGTCATGAAGCCAGCCATCAAGAAACTACAACTATGGAAGAAAAGGTCACAGAAGGAGGGAAGGTGAAGGTAACAGTGGAGGGGAACTATACCTCCAAAATTACCATGGAAGGGACTATTTCAGATATTTCAGCACTTGTTAAGTCTTTAGGGTATGGCAATTGAACTGTAATGGATCTACTGATAGCATAAGTTGAAATGAGTGAACATTTTGGATGTATTTTAACTGTAATTGATGTAGTTTAACTGTGAAATGCTAATGGGTAATGATTCAAGAAACATGAATTCAGCTTAAACATAATGGGAAACTTACACATAATTACAAAAGTTCGTAGAAAAACAACAAGAACTCAACAAAGGGACAATTACAAATAGGTGTTTCCAGTTATGTAAGTTATTCTATTAGAGATACACTGTGCTGTCTTCATACATAGTTATGTTGTTGTTCATTTAACCATTGAGGAAAGGACATACCATGTTTAATAAGTAATAATTTAACATAACCATAACACAATGCAGTGCTTCCTGCTCTTGATACATAAGTACCCAGTCTATTAAAACATACTGGCTAACAGGAAATAAATAATTACATATATAAACGACTAGTTAAATTGGGTTTCAGCAAAGTCTGGCATGAATGAGAAAATGGACTGAATGCCACTTGCTGGGAGTACATGATCTGATAGGACCTTCTTCTCCATGAAATTGTACCATATGATCTTGTTGTACCAACTGAAAACTCCAATGTCTGATGGCAGTAGGTCGACAAATTTTGAATGGCGAAAACTTTCATACAATATATACGTCCTCGATTCACTCCACACACAGTTCTCGTACCGCTGCAAAACCCGGAGTTCTAATATTTCAGTACCAGTGTCGTCCTCACCCCAGAAAGAAAGCATAATAGCTATGGAGCCATCACAGGGAAACAGCATGTACGACTTCGGTGGACGTTGAGTCTCCGGTAGCATAATCCTTGTCCATTGCTCATGTTGAACGTTAAAAACCAATATTCCCGCATCCCAAAAAGACCAATAAAGATTTCCTTTTGCAACAACTCCAGCATTCCTTTTAATGTGTTCATCATTAAAAGACAACTCTAGGTCCTCCAACCTTTTCCATTGGTTAACTTGGGAATCAAACAATTCAACATGATAGATAATACATTTCCTCGATTTGTTGTCCCTGGAAGGCCTTACAGTGTTGTGGTTGGGTACTGAAAGCCTAACTATAGTGAATCGCAAAGGTTCCACAGAATTCACCACCATTCCCACACATTCTGTGAAGAATCTGTTCCTAGGATTATTTAGGCGACGAACGTTTCTAGTCGTTAGTTTGCACACATATAACTTTTGGTATTTTTTGTAAGGTGTGTTCAAGATAACAAAACTTTCCATTGACGAGGCAAGGACTAATGTGCCATCAAGTTTAAAGTCCAAAGTTGGCCCTGGAATTGGTGGGTTGTTTGCAATGCTGGATGCAAAAGATATCCTGGATTCCCATTTGTATTCTGTATTGATGATGTAACCAAGAAAAGATCCCATCAGCAATGCATGGTCCTTAGTGAAGAAACTTGAACTTGTAAAGGATGCCCATTTTTGGCAGACGATTATTGCTTTTTTGAGAAATGGAAGTGGAGTACGTTTAACTATCTCTTCAGAAATTTCATCTGGCATCTCCTTGTTGTTGTTGTTGGTGTTGGTGTTGGTGTTGGTGTTGGTGGAGTTGTTCTTGTTCTTTTTGGACACAAATGAAGAAGATCCTTCCATTGTTGTTATGTTAAGGTAGGTTTGATATCGAGTGTGGAGTTTTTAGGTTTGATATCCTCTCAATGCTTACAAGTTACCCAATAAATGGAAATGAATGTTTTTAATCTTGGGAGACATTTAGTCTTTCAGACAACCGTTTATTGAAGAACTGAAAGGTCGTGACTTATTTGTAAAGTGAATCTAACCACCTAATTAATAAAATAAACAAAAATCTATGGTGATCACTTTAAACCTTAGTTGGAAAACACAATATTGTATAGGTGAAGTATGTTGTTATATAAGGAACGTTCTGTCTTCAGAATTTTCTAATTTGAATAACGATTCTAGGCTTAGATTCTAACCACAAAGATAACACAAAAATTGATGCTACACTCTTTCCCAATGTATGGAATCATAATGGGCTATATGATAGCTATGTTGTCATATCAGGTACGTGTTGTGTTCAGGACAGTCTAATTTGAAAATTGAATCTAACCGCCTAACGAAATTCTAAAACATTTGCTTCTCAAATTGACTATAGGATGGTATACATAATGTCTAAACCAGAATCTATGTTGTCATATCATGAACGTGTCATCTTCATGATGCACTAATTTGAAATTTGAATCTAACCAACTAATTAACACAATCACATTCGATTCTCATTATGACTAGAGGATGGTATACATATACATAATGTATGTTGTCATATCATAAATATTTCTTCTTCAAGGTGCTATAATTTCAAATTTGAATTTAACCGCCTAATTAAAACCTTTGGAACGGTTGCGTCTCTCTTGCCACTAGACAATGGATTATATGGATGTTATGTTGTAATACTTGGTATGTTTCGTGTTCTTGGTGTTCTAATTTTTAATTTGAATATGACCGCCTGATTAACACAAAACCGTTGGTTCTCCATTCCGACTACAAGATGGTGTACATAATGTCTTGTAAGGACTTTCAGTTGCCATATTGGAAACATGCTTTGCTCATGCATGGTACTCTATTCCAACATCTAATTTTAAGTTCCAAATATAAATACAGATATATATTACTAGGTATACTAAGTGGCCAAACTGAGTTTCGCCAAAGTCTAACATGAATGGTAGAATGGAGTGAACGCCAATTGTTGGGATTTTTTATTTTGATAACACCTCCTTGTCCTGGAAACTGTACCATATGATCCTGTTGTTCCAATTGAAAACTCCAACTTCTGTTGATAGTAAGTCGACGAATTTCGGATGACGATAACGTTCATACAATTTGTCCAACAAAAGCTTCCTCGATTCACTCCACAACCTGTTCTCGTATTGATGTAATACCCTCAGTTCTAATATTTCAGTAGTAATGGTGTCCTCACCCCAGTAAGAGAACATAACAGCAATCGTGCCATCTAAGCGAAAAAGTTTGTAGGACTTGGTTGGGGATTTGGTTTGCGGTAGCATAATCTTTGTCCATTTTTGCCAACCAATGTTAAATACCAATATGCCTTCTTCATAAAGATACCAGTGGAGACATCCCTTTGCATCCACCCCGGGCTGCCTGTTTATGTGTTCAGCATTAAAGGACAGTGCCAAGTCGTTCAACCTTTGCCAATTGAATGTTTGTGAATCAAACAATTCAACATGTCTTACAGTGTTATAGTTGGGTTTTGAGATCCTAACTATAGTGAAACTTAAAGGTGTCATCGATTTCACAGGCATTCCCACACATTCAGTGAAGAATTTGATCCTAGGATTATTCAGGCGACGCACTTGTCTAGTCGTCGGTTTGCACACGTAAAATTTTTGGTCTTTCTCGTGTGGTGTCCAAGAGAACTATACCTTTCAATGAAGACGCAATTACCGACATACTATCGGTTTGAAGTCCATAGTTAGGGCTGGAATTGCGGTGTTATGGCTAATGCTAGAGGCAAAAGATATTCTTGATTCCTATCTTCTTTCCGTGTCTATCATGTATCCTAAAAATGATCTTGTCTTCAATGCGTGCTCCTTTATGAAGGAACTTGAATTTGTAAAGGTTTCCCATTTTCGAGAGACAAACTTGGCCTTTTTAAGAAATGGAAGTGGAGCACGTTTGACAATTTCTACACAAAGGTCATGCGGCATGTCGTATCCTTGGCTCTAGTTGTCACCATTCGAAGAAGAGACCGCCATTGTAAGTTTCTGGTTGATTGTGTTTTTGAAATGGTGAACATATGGGACTTTTCAAGACCTACTTCTCTATATTACTGGTTTTATAACCGTAGTATTCTCTCTATGGGGCGGTTAGAAATAGCCAAATCATTTGGATAACTGTATTTCATCAGTACTATAAATGTATATCAATAAACGTTTGATACTATTATCTATAATGCCCCCAAACCGTCTTTTTATTGTTCTATGAGGCAGTTGGGTTGTCCTACAAAGTCTATTGTGATGGTTACACGTGGTTTTCAGATGGACCATGCTACTACTTTAATGATGATGTGTGTGGCGTACCAGATAACATCAGTTTTGGGGGGAAAAAACCATTGGGAACTGAGATATATGCTTTTCGACACATCAACTCCAATTTCTTCTCAAACCATGACCAAATTCCTCCTTAAACCGTGACCAAATTTCTTCTCAAACTCAGAAATCGCCTAAATCATGACAAACCCTAAAACGATACGCCCCAAAACTGAAAGATTCGTATTTTTTTGTTCCTTGCTTTTATACAGTTGGCTCTGATTACATGTTTTTTTTAATAAAAAACCTTAGTAGGATTATTACTTTGTCTGGTATTTTAGTTTTTAATTTAATACTTTAGTTCTATGTGTTTGATATTGGGTCGACCTGAGAGAATTCAATTATACTTATTCAATATGCGTCTAATTAATTATATTTATTCAATTATATCAATAAATGTTTGATACTATTATCTATAATGCCCTAAACCATCTTTATATTGTCATATGAGGTAGTTGGGTTGTCTTGCAAAGTCTATTGTGATGGTCACACTTGGTTTCTGGTTGATGGTGTTTTTGAAATGGTGAACATATGGAACTTTTCAGGACCTACTTCTCTATGTTACTGGTTTTATAACCGTGGTATTCTCTCTATGGGGCAGTTAGAAATAGCCAAATCATTTAGATAATTGTATTTCATCAATACTCTAACTGTACATCAATAACCATTTGATACTATTATCTACTAGTGAATGCCCGTGCTAGTCAGCACTCTAGACACATTGTTTTTGAACAACACCCCAAGAGACCATCTCTATGGTAGCACTGGATCAATGATATAACCATTTCCAACAGTTTTATACTTCATAATAACCATTTGATACTATTATCTACTAGTGAATGCCCGTGCCAGTCAGCACTCTAGACACATTGTTTTTGAACAACACCCCAAGAGACCATCTCTATGGTAGCACTGGATCAATGATATAACCATTTCCAACAGTTTTATACTTCATAATAATCATTTCATACGGTACTCAAGTGAGCTTAATTATAGCAATTTTATCCATTTCATTTCCCACAAAGCAAGTCATTACACATACCCCTTACACATTCATTAATTCAACACATATCAGAATGAGAATGAGAAAAATAAGGGGAGAGAGCCTTCAATAAAGAGCATCATCATTTTTTTTTTAAATAAAAAAAATCTAGCAAAGTCTCCTCTATATTTTCAACATTTTAAAAACCTAAATCCTGTCATAACCTGAAAATCAAAACAATACAATGCTCATATATCAACCATACCAAGATATATAATTTCATATTTATATATAACACAAATTACTTCTAAAACTTAAAGGCAACTCATTAAACATTAAAGAAGACTCTGCATAATTTTTCACCTAGGACTAATTCTAGTAACGAAAGGAAAAAATAAAATAAACTTGCTCATAGTTACTTCAAAATCCACCAAGTTAATATACTTTTGATGGAAGAAACATGTATAACCATGTATCAAGGAAAATGAATAATCGTGTGAAGTTAATCAAGCTCAGTAGTAATGTTTCTTTGAGTGCCTCGAAACAAAGATTATGTTAACCAGTTTCTTTATATTAAACCGTCGTCAACAATTTAAGCGACAACACCTATATGCATACAAAAATAAATAATCAGATGAATATTAGTGAAGCCATTATTCATGCATTAAAAAAAAATCTTTATAGGATTATATGATATTATTCATGCACATTACTACATACTATTTTTCTAATCTTGAGTCAATACGAAATAGAGAAAAAGAGGAAATAGTCGAAATTCAAACCATTTTAACAATGTGAATCAATTACAATACCCTACAAATATTATCTTAAAACCAAACCAAAACAATTATAATGCACTGCCATTATTATCTTAAGGGTCCCCAAAATGATCAACTCTGCACCACTCTAATCAATCATTCTACAAAATTTATTTCAAATGAATCTCAAGTCTTTGTCTCCCATTAAAACACAACAATCAACAATGCTAAAAATTAAGAACGGTGGTTCAAAGCAACAAATGCAGCTCCTTAAGTAGGTTTTGTGTTTTTCAATTCGATTAAAATCCTTGAAGGAGTCATAGCAATACCGAAATGGAGAAAATCGTAAAAGAATCGAATTGAGTTCATTAGAAAATCGAATTGGTACAGTCGAAAAAATAATCGAATTGGTACTGTCGAAATAAATGGTAGACATACTCGAAATAAATAGTCATCAAAATAAATAGGTGACCAAAGAAAAACTTACTCTTCTTCCGCCTTGGACTGGAAGCCTTGAAGGGCAAATGCTACTATACTAAAATCTCATTTTGAGCACCTTTGACAATCCCTCCTGCGTGTCGTACACCAAGCAGTAGAGCGTACAATCCTAATCCTTGTTCGAGCAATTACCCCTCCCATTCAGGCGTGTACTATGCTATTATGATTGGACCTATCCAATAGCTTTAGCAATGACACTCAGCATGCAATAGTGGAATTAAAGTAAACTTAATCCAATCGAAGAAAACCATAAATTAAAAGGAAATCCAAAAATTAAAAGGAAATGGAGAAATGGAGAAACCCATGCCTCCATCTTCAACTGAAATTAATTCAAAAAGAAGAAAAAATTAAGAGAGTTCAATGATACCCATTAATATTCTAGCAAATAAACTCACCTTTATGTGCTATGGTTTAGATCTCATTCGGTTCGAGCAGACGAAGTTTGATCTCTCGGAAGCTGTTCCCATACAAAATCATCAAAACAAACAATGGCAATAGATTTAGAAAGAAGTTCACTTCTCACAAATAACAAATAGTGTATCATTCACCTTTACTTTTTTGAGTTTTTTTTCAAATTAATATGCAACAACACATCCGTTGGAAAACGAACTGCTCGAGACGTTGAAATGAAATCAAGGTTGTAAAAGAGCAACATGGAAAAAATATAAGGGGACAAACAAAGAAGTTTGGAAGCAGCTCTAGAAGTTGGGTTGGAAGAGAATTCCGACCACATTTCTAGAATGAAGAGAGCTATAGAAGAAGTAGAGTAATCCCCCAAAAGATTGAATAGCAAACTCGGCTCAAATGCAAGAACCCTTAGTTGTAAATTCATATACTCTTCTTTTCAAACTCAGGTGGTCAACACATCCTATATCACAAAATCAACTAACTGTATTTCTACGTGTATAATGTAGCTGTAAATAGAAATAACCCAAGTTCTACAAAATATATTAATAACCGTTCCATCGTCATTATAGCATCAAATCTGTAATTCCAACTACAAAATCCTCAAACATTTTTCCAGCATTGGTCTCCTTCTCATTCTGCATAAACTTAGAACTTACACATTCTAATTTGAAATAACTCAATCAACATCATAAGTGTGACTAAAAACAATCTTAATCAGATTTATTTCACTTTTCTTTTACCCCGCAAAAGTCTGCTTCTACAAAAAGAAGTTCACACGAACTGCGTCTAAAATAGCACTTTTATTATGTCAAAAAACATTTCCCTTGTGTCGTCCCTCACAAATATGCTATTCACAAAGCAGCAACTTACACTCAATTCCTGTTCCACTAAAAAACTGACTATTGAACAAAGTGTGCTTAAAAAAAAGCTTACCAGTTTTCTATATTCCAAATTAAACTAAAAGTCATAATAAGGTGAAGCCAATAATTTCTTTGTTTACTCATTCAAGCTTTGTAGTCAAATCAATATAAAATTCTTTCTCAACAAACATAGATAAATTCTTTGCATAAGGTTTATGTAGCTCATTTGGAAGTGCTAACCATGTCTCTTCGACTAATAACTCTTCCAACTGAACAAAACTCATTCCTTCATCTAAAAAAACAAAATTTAAACTCTCTATAAAAAAAATTGGACGGATAAATGTGAAAGTTAATTAATTAATAGAAGTTGTTTGATTACCTTTAACTTTTGAGAGTCTTTCTGTGCAAATTTTGAGATTCTTTTTAGCACTTGCAATGGATTTGTTCAACTAAATTCTACTTTTTTTCTCTGTGGTGAGAATCGATAAACTTTATAGAAATTAGGGATTTGAGGTTTTGGGATTTGGGGATTTTGTTTTAGGAGTTTATAGCAAGAGAAAAAAAAAACCGAAATTGATGATGCTCTGGCTCGAACCCACGGCTTTGTGTAAGAAAAACCCGTAAAAACCAAGAGGGAGTTGTTTCCGTTGATGTCACATTTCAAAAATTAAATCTAAACACGCACATCTCGACCGTTAGATCTTGGTCAAAATGATGTGGACCGTCCTCTGTGTGTTATTTTGTCCTGTAGCGAGAAAAAAAAAACCCCGTCTTATTAGATAGACTGGAATTTAACCCATGGCTACGCCACTCAAGTCATTATGGGTGCCTTTCACACTCAGCGTGTCAACACTACAAATTACATCTAGTCTTCGTGGAGGCGATAAAAAATTAAAAAATTACATATGTTTCCAAATAATCATACAAAATTGATCTAACTTGAATGACATTTTTACAATATGAATGTATAGTAACGTGATCTAGAAATTACCCTTGTCTTTAACTTGAATGATTCTTGATTTTGTTTCTCACCATTTACTTTGTATCTAACAAAGTAATATAAAACCTAGCTTGGAATTCATTTCCTCTTTTTTCTCAGCTCACAAAGCTTTATGGATAACAACCGATGGAACTAAGTTATCTCAGCCTACCCCGAGAGCAAACTCAGATGAAAGGGGAGTCATTAATTTCGATTATTGTGAGCATACCTAGAAGAGCTCATGGATTATTGGAGGCATCTTAAGTCTCCAAATCTTAAGTAGCAAATCACTTTAACATGGATTATCATTTTCTTTTCTCTATCAAACACCTATCTGCATACTTGCACTGCAAATAAGATCAGCATATTGAATATTTGCTTACACGAATTGAAGGATAACATGTTGTAAAAAGTGAGTACCATTGCCTATTTGTATCATGCTCCTGCAAAATTTTGAGTATCCACTAAATGTCTAAATGTTGAGATAAATATAATTAAGTATCCATATCCTTCAATATATAAAACCCAATTTCATAATGCTCAAATGTTAGTATTGATGCTAGTATAACTCAATGACACGCAAGGAGGCAAAATGCAGAATATTTGGCACCATCGAACATTCAGTTGTTGCAACCTTGGTTTTCCATATATTAATATATATAGACTTCAACTATTTGTTGCAGGCATAGTCTCCATTCCCCAAGCAACTGAAAAAATTAGGGTCACTAACTACATAGACAATATCACCTGCAAGATATGTATAAAAAAAAATTATATAAAATATTACAAATTCATTTTCCATCACTCATGAATGCAAAATGGGGTGCCAATAAGTTTTAGAAAACACATTCCAAGAAAAAAAAATGAATTAAAGATTCTTAACTAGATGGCCTAGATATGGTGTGCCAAGTAACAGAGCAGCAATTGATCATGGTGATTAGGTGATGCCTATGATAGGCCTCTCATTACTGTGGTATCCAGACTTCCTTTTGAACCCCACAAAGCTAGACCATAAGTGGTAATTAACCTAACTACCATTACCACCACTTGGGAATAGAATCCATCTAC
The DNA here is from genome assembly GCF_015680905.1 of Coptis chinensis. Lineage (NCBI taxonomy): Eukaryota > Viridiplantae > Streptophyta > Magnoliopsida > Ranunculales > Ranunculaceae > Coptis > Coptis chinensis. The sequence goes on from NC_141456.1 coordinate 48,789,687, forward strand.
TGAGTCTGAATGAAGTCAAATTCTTTATTGCTACTTTTGCAGTTGTGCTTCCACCTGAGGCTGTAAGAAGTAGTATTCTACAATTGAACGAAGATTCTTGGGTTCATGATGTTTCGGGTAGTGGTTTATGAATTTCTTGTAGCTGCACTGAGTTCTCAAAGCAATGTTGGAAATCGAAATGCGGGTACCTCTCATACCATGTGTCTTGCTGAACATGAGTCTCCAAGAGTTAACTATGGAGGTGTCACAACACTCTCTTGAGCTAATTAGACTTGGTGGTTCTCATGCAATTGTTTTTTTATAACCTGTACATCACAAAATTAACATACGGCAGAAAACAAACATTGTATATATGACAATATAATACATACCTTAGCATTAGGATTGGTCGGAATAACTGTAATAGTTGATTGTGGAAGTGTGACTACTACCTCATTAGCTGATTGGACTTGATGTGAAGGTATTTATGAGGTTGATGAATTAGTACTTATGCGCTTTCTCTCTCTTCTTGTGCGTTGAGCCAACTTGCGCTTAGAAGGAGTAACACTAAATAGAGTTGACCGTTGAGGTATCTCGACAACCTCATGATATGATTGGACTTGATGGTTTTCATGTAACTGTTTGTTCATAACCTTTATTTTGTAATCGGTGAAAGGTTAAATACATCAAAAATTAACAATATTAACGTAAGCAGAAAACAAACATTGTATAGATTGTGGAGTTTTACAATTCTTGTAAGAATAAAAGAAAAATAAATAAATAAATAATAAATAAATAAAAATTGATAAAATACCTCAGCAAATGCAGCACGCTCACTGGTAGAAGTAGTTTGTGTCTCTTAGGAGAAAATGATAAATAATAAAAATTTTATGAGAACATGGCAAACTACAAAATATTGATAATCAATAACTTGTTGAGCAAAAAACAAAATAAATATGACTGCATTGAATACTAATCACTCACAACATATTCAAATGCCATATTTTGGGGAAGTTAACTTGCTTCACCTTTTTTCTTTCTTTCCTATGAACATAGATACTATTAATCCAAAACCAAAAATAATCTATCTAATAAACTTTCCCTAATAAGCGTTGATAACGAAGAATTCTTAGATAAGTTAGCATTGATAATTAAGCTAGTAGTAATTTCAAAACCTTTCGTGTTTAGTTGTATGAGTTTATAGTAAGTGTTGGGAGTTTCCCAATCACACTAATACTCTATACAAATTTTGCATAGAAGGAACCCAGCCCCTCTTTTGTGTGACATGATTATCCTGTCAACAAAGTCTAAGTTTGTTTTAGAAGTTTTGCATTTGGTGTAACTTGCCTTACTTTTTAGTTTAGCTGCGTAATTTCTTCTTCTTTTCACAGAAATGATGGGAGTAACTGTAGAAAAATTTAGATAAGTTAAAATTTAAATAAGTTAGATAAGTTAATTAGATAAGTTTCATAAATTCTAGATAAGTTAGTAGTAATTTCTTTGAGTACGTTTTCATAAAGATTGTTTCCTAATTGGAATCAACTTACTCTTTAATCGTGTCGGTCTACCGTCAGATGTACTAATTGCATTAACTATTAGGCATCCGATGCAGGAGTTTGTCGATAAGAAGGCTATGAGGATTAATATCATCAGTACGTTAGAATTTAGATAACTTTAGATAAATTTAGATAAGTTAGAATTTATATAAGTTAGATAAGTTATTTAGATAAGTTTCATAAATTATAGATAAGTTAGTAGTAATTTCTTTGAGTATGTTTTCATAAAGATTGTTTTCTAATTGGAATCAACTTACTCTTTCGTCGTGCTGGTCTACCGTCAGATGTACTGATTGTATTAACTATTAGCCATCCGATGTAGGCTTCACACAAACCACTTAAAAACCTAAAAAGTGGATTATCCTCTTCTTTCATATTTCTTTGCATTCCAATATACATTCAGCTCAAACTCTCTCCCCTACAAAAACATAGTGATGTTCTATATTTACTCACCATTTTCCAAGAATCATGACTCTAACCAAACACACCTCGATTATTTTTTTCGCAGAAAAATTAGACACTACAGTCGGTTAGGCCCAATGACACAAGTTATGAAGCTAACGATTAATCAAAATCTTTACAAGCTTTTGAGTAGTTTCCTAATTTGAATCAACTTAGATTAGATTTATATAGCCTTGGATAGCTTTTGAGTAGTTTCCTAATTGGAATCAACTTATATTAGATTTATATAGCCTTGGATCCCGTGGATATATATGTAGGAACCGTTATTTCATAATACAAATTTCTACAAACCGTGAAAACCACGCGCAGCGGAATTAATGGTTTTCACGATTTTGGAATGGAAAACATACATGTAAATCCGGCTTAGTGATAACTCTGAGAATCCAATAGCTATGAATCCGAATCAACAATCAACCCCTTGATCTTCTGTTGTATTCCTTTAGAATAGATTGGATGTTGTGTGGGCAACGATCTACCAACCCTCTTCTTTCTCACAAAGCTAGATCCAATTTTGAATTTATCTTTCCTTGCCTCTCTTTTCAATCTAGTGAATAGTGATTTTGGCCAAGAGAAAAAAGATTCTATTTATAGGCTACAACATGGACCATGAGGAGAAATTAAGGTTGGGCCTCCTGACGGGCTTGGGCTTCCCATGTTTGCCTAGAACGCACGGCCCAAGTCTGTCAACAAATGGCTTATTCCACTAAAGGCCATTTTTGCACTACCACCCTAATCCCAAATTACGTGTCCATATTATATACTCGTTGATCTCCCCGTGTTTAAGATATCGAATGTCCGTTGATTAAGTCAAATTACTGACAACTACATTAATCAACTTCTTATGTCCTTGAGTATTACCACTCAATCTCATTGTTATGTCGGAATAAATCCACCTGCAGGGTTTACATGACAATCATTTTAAGCTCCTCAAGGAGACATCATCAACCCGACTTCTTGCGGGTCACGAATTCCTTCTATAATCAACAGTACACCTTACATACAATGTCATTACCCAATCCATCGAGTTTGTTGATTCACAAATGAATCTCACTCATTAATGATTTAAAGCAATGTACAATACGTAAGTGCCCGTTATTATATCCAGATTAAGAAGACAAGTATCCATAATAACAGAGGCGTTTGTTCTCTTATATAGTCAGTATAAAGAGAAACAACCTCACTTGGTCCTGTTCAATACACACAAAGTGTACTAGTGTAATCCTATAGTCAAGATAGACTAATAATATCATATTATACTATAATCGTACCAATGGTTTGTCCAAATCCATCTAGGTTGTGAACGATTACTTATACTTTATAAGGTACTAATGATATGATCTTCTGTGTGTTCACACCATATCATCTACAACATAAAGTATTAGACACATGCATATAACTAATAACATATATAATATGCATAACATTTGTCCATATAATTCTCATTCAAAATATAAAGAATTAGAGTTAATACAAAAGTAATGCTTTTAGTATATAACCCTATATATATATATATATATATATATATATATATATATATATATATATATATATATATATATATATATTTGAGGATTAGTTTCTTTGAGTAGTTTCCTAATTGGAATCAACTTACTCTTTTATCATGTCGGTCTACCGTCAGATGTACTGATTGTATTAATTGTTAGTCGTCCGATGTATGCTTCACACAAAGCGCTTAAAGACCAAGCTATTTTATTATATAGATAATGCCCTTAAACGTCTTTATATTGTCCTATGAGGTAGTTGGGTTGTCCTGCAAAGTCTATTGTGATGGTCACACTTGGTTTCTGGTTGATGGTGTTTTTGAAATGGTGAACATATGGGACTTTTTAGAACCTACTTCTCTATGTTACTAGTTTTATAACCGTGGAATTCTCTCTATGGGGCGGTTAGAAATAGCCAAATCATTTGGATAATTATATTTCATCAGTACTCTAACTGTATATCAATAACCGTTTGATACTATTATCTATAATGCCCTTAACCGTCTTTATATTGTCCTATGAGGCAGTTAGGTTGTCCTGCAAAGTCCATTGTGATGGTCACACTTGGTTTACAGATGGACCACGCTACCACTTTAATTAATTATGATGTGTGCGGCGTACCAGATAACATCAGTTTTAGGGGGGAAATACCATTGGGAACTAAGATGTACGCTTGTTTGACACATCAACTCCAACCCCTCCAAATTCCTCCTTAAACCATGACCGAATTTCTTCTCGAACTCAGAATCGCCTGAATTATGACAAATCCTAAAACGATACACCCCAAAACTGAAGGATTATTTTTTTTGTTCCTTGCTTTTATACAGTTGGCTTTGATTACATGTTTTTTTTAATAAAAAAGAAAACCTTAGTAGGATTATTCCTTTGTCTAGTATTTTAGTTTTTAATTTAATACTTTAGTTCTCTGTGTTTGATATTGGGTCGACCTGAGAGAATTCGATTATATTTAGGTAGTATGCGTCTAATTAATTTAATTACCTATAGCCATAGTTGTTTTTACCCATGCTTTATTGTCCTAATACTATCACAGTATGGCTTGATGTGTGCTGTGTAGTGAAAAGAGGAAGAAACCTGAAGCACTGGCATGGATGCCAGGAACAAAGATTACTTGTCGCTGTTGTCCAAAAATACTTCGAGAGAAGCTTTTCCAAGGGTTTGATATGGAGGAAAAAAGTAGGTTTGCTTCATCTCCGTTTGGGTTTCTACTGACTGTTGATGGCAATGTGGACCCTCTGGATCCAAAACAAAGGAAGTACAATCATTTTACCCACCCCCAATTGGTTGTCTCTGTTATGAAAAGACGAATTGCACCATTGACTTACCATATTGGGAACAAATATATCAGTTTTAAGTCTTCCGATTTCTCGCTACTCACCAGGCTTTTCACCGCCCATCCAAGCAACAACTATTACGATTTGAATCCTAAGAATCCGACTGATTTAAGATTGAGGTATTTTAAGGAAAGTCGTGGTTCCCTACGTGGTCAAATTCGACTGACTGCTATTGAGCAAGCTAGGGAGGTGGCAAAGGCTAATGCATTACACAATGTGAAGATGAATAATGACATACATCGCCTTAATAGGTTGTACGCCCTTGGAGCTTTCCTCATACCTACTGGCTCAAAAGGAGTCGATGTAAGATGGGTTGACATTGCTACTAATTTGGAGGTGTTTGATGCTTTTCCTTGGGGGTATCTTGCCAATGAACTCCTTTGTATAAAGTTGGAAGAGTTGTATCATAGTATTACTGACCACTTTTTCCAAGGCGCTACCCAGCAGTATACTGGCACACTCCAGGGTTGTGCCCTTACATTCACCCTTTGGGTATTCCTCCACATTCCATCTCTAGAGGCAAGAAGGTTGGATCCACTGACCTTCCCATGGTTTAAAGGGTGGGTGCGAGTTGTTGGACACAGTTTCCGCGGCAGTGCATGGGATAAAAAGCTTAGTAGCAAGAAAAAACTAGTGGTTCTGGAATGGTTAGACATTCCCCCAGTTGTTAGGGAAGAACCGGTGGTCAGAGATGCTTTGGAGGTGTATATTCATATTCATTTACCCAAGTGTTCACAGCCTTCTAAATTCGTTTGTGTTAAACATATTTTCATGCTTGTTTTAATACTTTTATGCTTTATTGTGACAGCGAGAGAGGGTCAGTCCAACTTTAGCATACAATCTCCTGTTGGAAAACAGAAGACTAGACCAAAAGACTGAATTGGTATGGCTATGATGCAGACCTTTTGTTTGCCTTGCTATTCTTATACCATTTTTGCATTTCTGTTTCTTATTGTTTCCTTTACGTTTATTCATTCCAGGTGATGAACAAGACTGCAGAGGAGTTCCTTGTTGCTGCTCATGCGACTGGCCAACCCAGTATAGTTGTCAGGAAAAAGGCTAGAAGAGAACTTAACAGTGAAAATAGTGAGGGTAATGGGGAAGAGGATGAAGAGGAAGAATGGGTTAGAAGTGAAGAAGAGTCCACTGCGAAAAGGGTGCGACGTCCCACTACTAGGGAAAGCAGCTCCACAAAACTGGAGAGTCTGACTAAGAAACAACATACGGTCATCACCATGAAGACACATGTTGCTGCTGTGACAAACAATCAAGAAACCGCAAGTTTGAACAAGAAACAAGTACCACCACCTTTGAATAAGACACCTCCAGCAACTCTGAAGAAGAATGGAAACCCTCCAAAAAATAAGGCTACAACCCAAAATACAGTCCTAATTAGGGTGTCTGGTATTACTTCTACTCAGAGGTCACCACGGTCAGCGATGAAGGTCACCACAGATGCAACAACTTCTTCAACTAACAGCTTGCCTGACACAATGCATGTTGCAAAATATGTCCAAAGCAAACGTAAACCATTGTCGAAGGTAGACAAAACTCCATTTGCTCCCCAGGGGGAGTGTTGGGGGGACTGAACCGGAGCCTCTATCATCCCCTGGGGAAGTTGAAGACATGCGTCTTGAACTTGGAATAGGCCGAACTAGCCTACCAAAACATGTCAACAATCCACTACCAGAGGAGGAGCCTGCTCTGAATCAGAGACTGTGGAAGCCAAGTGAACGTTTGGTGAGTGAAATGGTCATTTTCATGATAAAAGTGGGACATGGTTTCTTGGGTATTTTTGCAACCACCTTAGACCCCACCTATGTGGCTAAGTATGCCAAAATAACTTATGTTTTTATGTTTTACCTCTAACAGGATTTAAATCACATGCCCAACGCATCTGAACTGGATCACAGCACCAACCACCAAGTGCCAACTCAACTTTAACTGGGTCAGATTGATAACCCTAGTGAAGATACTGAGGCGCAACAAATCGTTATGTGCACTGCTCATGCCATTAACAAATAGTTATTGATAGGGGCGGATAAGACTTGCTAAAAGATGTTTTGGCTGAAGAATTTAACAAGTGTTATATTGAGCAGAGTCAACCTGAGCCGGCTGTTAGGGCTGTGAACACCTGAGGGGGTGCATGAGTGACATGGAAGTCTACCAATCATATGTGTCAAGGAATCATCAATTGCAAATAGAGGCAGTAGGTAATGAGAAGACGTTTCCTGAGATTGAGACAGCGGGTATCGATGGGGAACAGACTCATCAAGAGGAAAATTTATGTAATGAAATTGCACGAATTTTGGCTGTGGATGTCGTAAGTGCGTCCAAGGTAATTGAAATTTAAATGTGTCCCTATGACTTATTTATCTTCTTAGTGGAGATTAAATGCTTTGTATATGAGTGGGACTTTATGTGGCTTCTTTGAGAAATCATATCTACTTTCTGAGCTTATATAAAGTTTGTTTATTTAGGTTGTTTGTGTGACTCCAAGTGATGGTGAAGTTGAATTAGTTCCAATTTGTGAGGACAACTTAGAAGATGGGGAACTAGAATTTGATCCTAACGAACAATACACTGATGATTTTGCATTTGATATGGTAATACCGATGCTTGTCTTCACTATTAATTACTTTTTTTTAAAATATTGTCATATCTATAGGTTATTATTATGCTTTTTTAGGCTACTATTTTGAAGGAATTGGGGGTGCAAGCCGAAGAAAGATGCACTATACCTGCTATGAGTGTTCAGGGTGGTGTTGATGCTATGGAAGGTGCTGATTCTGAACAAAATTGTGTTCGTGGGAACACTATTTCCGAAATTCTAATTGTTCCAACTGCTCCTTTAGAAGGGAAAACTGCAATCAAGATACATTATTATTTTTTTACATAACTCCCAAATTACTCTAAGTTATCATCTCAATATGGATGGAAAAGTTTCTATTTTAGTAGGACATTATGTCCCTGCTATGAGACATCATATATGCTTTTTGACTTCTTCCATTTTTGGCACAGAATACTTCTGAGACATCAGTTGTGGATGATCGTGGTATTAGACTTTCTTAGAATTTATTGTTGTCAGAGAATATGGAGGAAGATTGCATCATGGTTGATGACGAAGAAGATGGACAAAATTCTATCCCTGCTTCTATGTTGCAGGATGATATGGCACGGAGGTCGCAGCTACGAATTTTCCCAGAAAACAAGAGGAGTCAACTTGAGGTGGAAGTGGCTGACGTTTGCCATGATCTGATTCTTGGTGTTTTCAATAAGGGAGTGGGATTGCTAAAAAGAGCTCCTGGTGTTGCTAGTCGGAAAAGTGTTGGAGATGACTTGATGAAATTGCTTTTATGGACTGTTTGGGGGAGGATGGCTTAATGATGTGGTATGTCTCTGTCTATTAAAAGTATTTTCTGTGCATATACTTGTTGATTATTTATTCTTGTCTTTTGGGTTCTAGGTACTAGACTCCTGCATGTACTTACTGAGTCAGTGGTACACTGCCGTAGCACACCCCGGTGGAATGGAGAATTTGTACATCATAGTTGCAGAGTCGTGGTTCTCGGTAATTTCACACATGTTTCTAGTCATTTATTCTATAATGATTTAATTGTTCAGTATAATGATTTATTTAATTTTATTATTGTAATGACAGCATTATTTTTGTGATTTGTATAACGGATTGGCCACTGTTTTAGAAGACAAGCAGATGCCCATAGAAGATAAGCTTTCTACAGCAAGACTGCAAATTGTAGGTAATTTAAAGACTCGTATCATCGGATTGGTTCAGCTTGACAATTCGGGGCCAGACTTGAGAAATTGCCATGGGTTGATGATGACAATGAATGTTGAAGGAGTGCATTAGATCCTCATCGTCGTTAACTTTGTCACGTGGGGTGTTCAAATCTACGACTCATTGGAGAAGCCGAAGGATGGTGCCAACTGGGTTCTTGACCCAACACCACGTTTAACCAAGTTGTTAACAGTGCTTCCTTACACACTTCTGAGCCTGGATAGTGGATATGTAGACATGGCCAAATTGGGTAGTCAGTGGAATCTGGAGTTTGCGAAATGCACCAAACAGGACGACGACAACAACTGTGGCGCGTTCACCCTTGCCTTTGTAGACTACCTACTCCAAAATTTGCCGCCTGTCTTTGCATCGAAAAGGCGAACATATATCAGGAAAAGAATAGCAAAGGACTTGTTAAAGTGTGGGATTACTGAGGAAGAGTACTGTCAGCACCAAGGTGGTCGGGGTTTGGACTTTGATGCGGGAGATAAAACTGCTAATGTCAATGGTTTAGCTTTAAAAAATGATGTTGAAAAAATTGCTGATGTGAAGGGTCAAATATCTGAAGTCCAAATTGGACCAACTGCTGCTACAAAGGTGGAACAGGCTGACAAGGTTGTTTAAATATGTACCAAACACTATGTAGTACACTATGTGGCAGTTCTAAGACATTTTGGGGTTCCCTTCTGACTTCGAACCATAATTTATGCATGTGGCTAATGGGATTAAAACTCCATTGGTAATGACTGTAGGGAGATCTTCAAAATATATTAAAGTGTCACATATCATATTGTTATTATCATAACACTTTATGTTCCCCTGTCTAGACAAGATACTTACTATCTCTTACGATTTTGATTTTTTCTTAGGTTACCGATGGGAAAGTTCTGGGTCAGGAAGAAATTGTCAATCATGGTACTGTGAGTTGCTCTGGGAGTTTCTCTGGGAGTTCTAGTCACACTGCTCTGGGAGTTACTCAGTTGAATCGGTGGAATAAATTCAGTGATCTGGAGGAGCAAGCTGCCGAATTATGTGATCAAAAGCTTCTAGAACACATGATTGTGGGTGGCCCATTAATAAAGAGGAATTCCTCCATTGTTACTAGGAGAAATATGCCTTTGGAGCCCGCATTTTGCACTGATCCAAAATACTTTGCACAGTTGTATTTGTGGTACCATGATCGCGACCTATTAAAGTCCGGTGTTTCTAATTGTGTAAAGCTCAGGTTTTATGGTCGGGGTTTGGACTTAAGCATGAGCACATACCACTTGTTTAGCCCTAATCAGTGGCTAAATGATGAGGTATGTCAATTGTTGCTTTGAACTTACTGATATTTGCTTGGACACTACTTAGAGTTTTGAACTCTCTAAGTTTGATGTAAAAGCACTCAAAGTACCTTACTCACGATCTTCGTTGAGTAGAGTTAGAATAAGGATTCGAACTACCTAAAGTATAGAACAACTACAAATTGGATGTTACAATAAGGGAACTAAGGAGTAAGGTTATAATACTAGGTTTCTTCCTAACAAACATTAAAGCAAAACATTTAAGTTTGAAATCATGCACTTAAACAAAATACAAATTACTAAAAAGAAAGGTGGAGAGTTAATCCTCCTCATGTGAAACTATCATTAGTTGTTTATTTGAAAAGGGTTTTGATTCTTCCTAGACTCATAGACAAGTCCCTAATGGAAAAATAGAATTGATCCCTAGCATGCATGGCTCACTTAAGAGCTCATACATGCTAGCAAGTGAAACCAAACAATGACTTATCTCTAAGCTCATTGTTTGATTCCTAACTAGACACTACACCAACTATCATTTTGGGATAGGATGTAGTGTTAGTTGTTCATCCTAAAAACCTACCAAACTCACAACCAATGTTTTTCCCTCACATGAGTTGGATTAACTCCCCAAAAGGGAAGTTAGCTCATGATCCTTGGGACAAGGACTTATGAACTAATAAAAACTCAAAAGAGAAAGAAAGAGAAAGAGAGAGAGAGAGAAGAAAATCTACAACCAAACTCACTTCTATTATTTCTTAGAAGAACAAGTGTTCCTCCATTAAAACTATTACAAGCTTTTCAATAAAATCAAAAACTTCCTTCTCATCTTCACTAAGGAACTAAAATAATGTCATGTGAGGAAAATAAGTCAAGGGAGTAATTGGAGTGTCCCCACATTTGTCTAATTTCTTCTCCATTTGAGAGAAATCTCATTTCCTCCCATTGAATTATCAAACCACATTGATTCATTTTTATCTACCACATTAAAACAAAGTGACACCTTGCCTTTTTTTTCACTATTAACACCTAATCTAATTTATTACATGCAAGGTGTCAACTTTGCACCAATAATTTGTTATCTTTGTCTTGACATGCTCCATGATTGATGACTCATCCAATCTTGTGGCCCGCATAGTGGGTCCATGTGCAGTCCAGTGGCAGTCCGGTATTTTGGGCAGTTTTACAACTTCCCGCCTATGCGTAGAGTTCATCGCCTACGATTATCCGAGCAGCTCTCTTGTCGCGATTCGAGTCCCGGTTCGAGCGGTAGGAGCTTTGGAAGTTTGATGCTTCTACGTGGATTTGGAAGAATTTATATATCGCCGTTCCTCGTGCTTTATTGCGAGTTTAACCAATATTTCCATGTTTCTTGCAAATACCGCAAAAGTGTGAAAATATATTTATTTCATGATTATTAAACACATAATGAACCAAATTTATAGGTCTCAATGGGGTTCATAATACACTTTTGGGTGCTTATCACACTACCCCCCCAAACAAGACTTTGCTTGTCCTCAAGCAAAGAAGAGACACTAAAATAGATAAGTGGCCAAAATGTGTAGTCCTAAACTAATTCTCGTTTAGCAGAGTCGCGATTGCATTGACCATATGCAACAAGGCCTTAAACCACTAGGAATTCCCTAGTGGACGAGTTATAACCTCGTGAGAGTTTTCGAGAAAAGATACTCACAAACTTTATTTATACTACAACGACTTCGATGTGAAACTTGTTTCCTAAATTAATCTCGGATATCCATACATCTCCTTAGCGAGGAACGAGGATTTATTTCTTTGAAACTCAAGTTAATATGTATTCAATAATTAAAACATCTACATATGATTATTCATGCGGTGAACTTTTCATTGAAATATATACTAGCGGGTTGTTTACGGATCCTTGGAGAGCATACCTAAATGGGTTCTCCGCGGTATGTGTTGAAACACATATTCACTCAAAAAAATTTCACTCAGGTTTTGTTAACTCCGGTGTCGCGGTGGGCACCGCGTTTCCTTATCTCAATGACGGTCAGAGGAGCCGATGTCGAACAATCACGTCTACTACTTATTATCACACCACCCTACTCCTAATTGAGCTAGAGGTCTTTATTAGGTATTGTGGGGCTTAGGTGATAGTGTACAAGAAAATGGAAATGGATAATCAAAATTCTGAGTATGAGAGAATAGGGTCTTCATATATTTACACTAGAGAAATCCTTGTTTCCTTTCCTTCTTCTAACTGAGTTTTTCCAACCTTGTTCTTAAGCCTCTGGATACTAAAGATTTTTTTTTTTTTTTTTTTTTTTTTTTTTTTTTTTTTTTTTTTTTTTATAAAGCTTAAGAACATGATTCTATTTTCCTTTTCTGAAGCAAGTAACTGACTTATATTTGGGACAAGTCTTTCTCTTTATTCTTTCCACATTTCATCCTATTTCTCATACTCATCACTTAGGTAGGTTCTTTTATTTGGTTTAATAAATGGGTAAGGAATTTTTGGTGAAAGTGAAAGGTTTGATGAACGGTTCAGTGGAGTGACTAGCGGTAAAATTTGTAACAGGTAAGAATTTTTAGCTATGTCGATCCAAAGAAGGCCTAAATTCTCGCCTAGGGTTGGGTGGTGATCAAGTAAGTAGATCGTAATTTCCTCTGTCGGAAAAACTACTCCTCTGTGTCATCACACACAAATCACTCATATCAAGGCTTTTGGTTAGATTCTCCACGGGGTTTATAGTTTAAGTAACTAACCGTTGTTTCGAAAACTTACTTCTATGTACAATCAATGATACTTTCGATACATGAATATTCATGAAAAGATGTATAAACTATTGCGTCGCGTATTATCTAAAGTTTCTTAAAAACAAATCCTAATTAGGATACTAATGTGAGATTTCTAGACAATTTTCATCATTGAAAAGGAAACAAGACTTTGTCACTAAGTACAATTATTAATATGAAAATAAAAACTATATATAGGCTACAAGATGCCTAATTTTTGCTATAGGTTTTAAAGCACCCCAAAACGAGAATGATGCTTAGTCCTCGAAGGATCAATAATTAAAGAGAGAAAGTACCTGAGAACCGTGAGCAAAATTAGGGCTAGATTGCTGGAACAGAGAGGTTGGAGATCATAATATATTATTCAGAAAGAACAAGAAAATGTTCAATAGCACACTAAACATAGCACACGATATAATAAACCACAGCATACGAAACATGAAAAACAATAGCACACCAAACAGAAGGTTTAGCTAGATATATGTACAATGGCAAACTCAAGTTTACCATCCGGCGGGGGCGATGAAGGTCACGCGTCCTCTTTAAGGAAATGCATTTCCTTAGCATCGCCAATAGATAATAGTCGCCAAATTTCTGCCCATTCTTTGTCTCTCCGGATTCTCTCAAATTGGTCTTCATCTTTTTTAGTCCTTTGGGTAACATCGAACATGCCTCGAATGTATCGGCGGGGCGCTTCCATTAATGAAACCTTAATGGCGAATGATTACGTTTCTTTGGGCACATGGAATCCACCTTGACCCGATCATGAAAAGTAGCTGCAAAACTGGGAAATGTGTCTTCATGATTAAACAGCGGTGGTGGTAAAAGTATATACTTATCACGAAAAGTCGCGAGCTCGTTTCAGGTTTGGAACAACACAACCTAAAATGTTAAATAATGCATGACCCTGAGCTAGTGCACTGAATACAACGCAAGCAGCCTCATTGGCAGTAGAAAAATGCCAATCTCCCATAATGTTTAGGAGTACAAATAACATGGCAGTCCCCATGTTCATGGTCATGCTTGCTAATGGAATGGTGATGTTGCGCCATGGCACATGGCCATCTCCTTCTCGTTTGATCTCAAGACCATCACCATAAGAGTCGCGAAACGCTTGCCACTGAAAGGAACGGTAAGAATTATGAAAGATGTACTGCCAAGATCACGGCCGGGTTAAGTGATATGGAGTCCAAAGTTAGAGCAAGTTGTTGTTGTTCAGAAAAAGATATGAGGTGTGTCACCAACTTCGGATTGTGAATCCGTCTAAGTAGAAACCATGCGCATGGTTGAATCTTTGGTGTGTCATCCATATTAGCATAAAAGTATGCAGCCAAACTAGGAGAATAAGTTTGGTCAGGTTGAAGAATTAGGGAAGACCACCCAATGTTTGTGATGTAATCATGGAAGAGATGGCCATAGGCATTGGAATCCATCATAGACTGAAAGGATTGCTTTCGGGAATGATTTTGGGAGGGACCATGGATGATGAAGATCTTGTTTGATGAAGATGCCATAGTGGATGAAGTAATAAACTAGGTGCGGCAATTGGGATGGAAAAATGAGTATGTAAGAAAATAGACCCTCACAGTAGCACATGTTAAAATTATATTAGTCACAATGGAAATGATGACAATCCTACTAAGCATTTCATACAAAATAAAACAAAAAGATAAGATAAAATACATAGTGCGATGGAAAAAGCGTAATAACATATATGATTATATACTTATTGACTTAGTAATATCATGGATTCTGATATTGATCTAGAAGATGCATATTTTGCACCAGTCTGTTTAGGTCATCTATTTGTTGGCCGAGCTGCATCTGAATGTCCCCTTGGCTGGCGAGAGTCTGATTTGATTTTCCATTAGGAGAGCATGATTTTGCAAGAATTGAGAATGATTTTCCAAGATCTCCTCTGTTCAACATCATCGTTGCTTGGCGATCTTGGAAATCTGAAGAGTTGTGATGATGATATTACGACGAAGCGTGTAGTTCCCTCAAACCCCGATGAAGAAGTTTAATGCCTTCCATGGGATTAATAATATTGACATGGCATTTTCATCAAATAAATTGTCCGAATTTGAGCTTGAGGTGTTACGCTCATCTATCGAGCATCGGGGGTCAAAACCAAACGGAGTAGTCTGTTTGAAGTACCTTTATATATGCTCTTTGAAGGGGTGTCTCGGAGATATTATTGGATAACCCCAACGCGTCATAATCTGCGTAACCAAAGTGGGTAGAAAGCTGGCGACCTTCTTGTTTTCTTGGTGATTACGTTCGGAGGTGTTGGATCGGACAAAAATCATCTCTTTGAGTTTGCAAAATCCAAAGTAGGTGAAGTTGAGGCTTTGTGACTTCAGTTTGGTGTGATGTACCTACCACATTATGTCCCAACCCGATGGAGCACAACCGCGTGATTACATTTCAAAAGAGCGTTGAAGAACCATGTGATGTGTATGTTCGGCGTCGCCATGAGATCTGGTAGCTCGCAGATAAAAGTTTTTTGAATCGAATGATGACTCTTGAACAAAGGGACTCTGGGTTTTATTGGGATTTGAAGTATGTCGGGAGATCATTTCCTTATTCAATTCAATCGTTGTCCATAGGCATTGAAGTAGAATCTCCCATCTTCATAACCGCTAAATTGGTAGAACATCAAAACCAATTCTCGGGAATAACTAGCTGCTGAATGATATAGAAGAAATCCATCCTCGACGTATGATTTCAGTGTCAAAATAAGGAGAAAACCGGCCTTCTTTGAAAGTTTTTAGGTAGTCTTTCTCTGCCGTTATTTTTCTTGGTTGAGCCATTGCTGAGGGAAGGATAGTGAAAATTGTATGAATAAGAATGGCTTAAAACGAAGAGATTTATAGGCAATCTATGAGGCTATACCAATCTGGAGTCCAAGTGTATTTAATGACCCATGTGATTATGAACAGCATCATAGGGGATCCACAGTAAGTCTTTGTCATGTCAGATATCCAAATACAATTAATGAGATGGTTTAATGTTTAGAAAATCGGAGGAAAGTTTCACAGGGTAGTTAGACTTACACGTAATTTCAGAAATGATGATCATAACTCAGTAATATAATATGGATAGAATAATCGAGCTGCATGTGTGACAAGTATTATGTGTACCTTGTAGCATGCGCGATTTTCTCTGAACACTATGTGTATCCATTAATTATTTCGGTGAGTTCTGGATGGCCTTTCTTTGTTATGGTTTGTTTATTTATTTACTTATTATCATTTTTTTATTTATTTATTTATTTATTTATTTATTTTTTTTTTTTTTTATTTTATTTTTTTTTTATTGTTATATATATATATATATATATATATATATATATATATATATATATATTAGAGAGGAAAAAGACAACTAATATACACAACTAATTAATCTGAACTTCTCCATTTAATCGTAACCGCATACAAATGTGTGAGAATTATTTAACACACCATACTAATATACAAAAAAAAAAAACAAAAAAAGGAGGGTTACATAGATCTAGATGTTACGGATCAAGTTATGCATGAGTGACAAGAGAATAATGATAAACAAACATTATCACGATTAATGTGATAGCCCATTCTCGTTGCTCCTTTTCCCATCGCTCTAGTTTATTCATTATTGTCAAGAAATTAAAAATTTGTGAAGAAGAAGTTGTGAAGATTGAGAGAAGGGAATGAGTGAAAGAGGAAAGGAGAGTTGTATTTATAACTTGGTTTCTGACCGTTGGGCATGTGACCGTTTGGATCAGTCCGTTGGGTTCGACCGTTGGGCTTTGAGAGTAGGCCCATGAATCAAGGAGTAAACTCATATTTTTGAAAGTACTATATTAAGCATAACATAAATAATTTCTCATTTAAACCGTGCGGAGATACAAAATTATGAGAAATCAACCCGATATATAATAATTTAGCACTAAAAATAAAAATGCGATGCATTAGGGAAATAAATGACATAGTCATTTCTAAACCAAAGAAAATAAACATCTCTTGGGAATCCTCGGGTTAGCGA
Source organism: Coptis chinensis (assembly GCF_015680905.1). Taxonomy (NCBI): domain Eukaryota; kingdom Viridiplantae; phylum Streptophyta; class Magnoliopsida; order Ranunculales; family Ranunculaceae; genus Coptis; species Coptis chinensis. The sequence goes on from NC_141456.1 coordinate 48,806,424, forward strand.
GAAGAAGAACCGGGTTTCTCGTCTTGACCCGACGGCGAACTTCAGCCGAAATTTGGGCAGGAATGTGGCCTATAGGCTAACAAGCGATCTTGGAATTCTTGCTGATTAGCCATCATCATTCTCTGGAATTGGCCTTGGCGATTTCTCATTTCTTCTTTGGAATTCATTAAGGGAAGTAATCATCTCTTCTGGCGAAGAAACATCCTGCGCATACTAGAATTCATGTTCCTCAAGGCATCCATAGGAGTATTGATTAGTAGCATGGTATCTTCATTAAAAGCGATCACGGTGGTGAAGGAGGAGGAGGAGGTGCGTTATCATGCTCAATGTCATCTCTAGCTACTGGGTCCCAATGGTCTAAAACACAAGTCTCAAAAATTCCAAAATTCTCGAAAAGACCTTGTTTCAATGAAAGGAGTAGCAGATTGGAACCCTAAGTTAAGCATAAAATTTGAGTAAGTAACAAGTACAACAAGAGGAGCCCTATTTGACGCGTCGTAAGAATATGGCCCGGGAAGTGGACCATACAGAAAGTGTGCTTCCTCTCTGTAGGATCCACGGCGAGTGCAAGAAAGTCTTGTTCACGTCGGGCGTCTTTGAAGTTCCAATGGCGTTGTCGCCAACCATTAGTGGCGGCTAATTGGTTACGTCGGCGAATCTTTGGTACCGCGCAGTTCGAGCGATGTTGTACTCCCCTCGAGAAGCGTGTCAAACATCAAATCCCTCGTGGTCGGATACTCTGACAATAACAGGGTCGGGCTATCAGAGTTAATCGGAATCTGCATGCGGTATTCGAAATCAACTCCAGCGTGAGTTCACGTTCCATCCCATCCGCCGTAATCCAAAATTCGTCACCCCGGAAACCTCCATTATTATAAAATTTCAACACCAATTCTTCGGAATATTGAGCTGGGATTCGATGCAATAGATATTCCCACTCTCTACTTTCAATTTCCTCATCAAAAAATGGGTGAAACATCCCGGAATTATAGAGATTTGTGAAATTTCTCTCGACTGTAATTCGTCTTCGTGCTGCCATAGCGCGGTATAATTTAAATTTTGATGGTGCAAATAGCAAGAGGAGGTGGAGGAGGTGGTGTTGGAGGAAGGGGGTTGAGGTTGGTGGAGTTTGGCCAGCGTCTTGTGGTCGAATTCTCTATTTGGTATGCAGCCTGAAGGGATGGTGAGGGGACCAAGATCCGTTTTTTGTGGAAGAAGAAGTGAGGGGGGTGGACGCGTGGGTGCCCCGCGCGTGGGCTTTGTACCCGGATCTTGGGTTTTTGGGTCGGGTCAAATTTTTTGGCCCAAGTACAAATGAATTACAGAAATTCCTCTTATGTCGAAAAGTTCGAAATTTCAAGCGTGGAAATTTGATTCGTTTCAACTCGAATTTAACCGGATGAGATATCAAAACGATCGATATTAAAATGTCATCCACTAGAATATGAAAAATCACATTCAAACATCAATTTTTTTTTTTTTTTTTTTAACAATCTTTGGTTTTATTTATTTATCCTTTATATACAAATGTACAAATCGAAGAAGAGCGTGTCAACAACACCGGAAATCCAAATAAAACAACACATCACAAACAAAAGCTTAACTTCGGGCAACTTTCATGTGTGCGGCTCTGGGTGAACCCAATCCAACCCGGTGTGGCTTATCCTTTATGTTTTGGGGGCCTAGGGTTTTAGGGCGGTACCATCCTTGACCAATGTGCAATGGTCTAATAATAATATTACCCTTAGTACATATGGTATAGCCTCAAACCGCCCGAAGCAGTCCACATAGAAAACTGAATGGGTTGGCACGGGGAATCCATTGCCCGTCTGAAACTATGAAATGTCCGATGGTGCATATCACGACTCTCTTTGGGCACCATCTTTGGGTGCTAATAAAACAAAAGCGTGTATATACATGTTGAGTCTTTTAACGTCGGATCCTCAAGGCGAAAGTGAGTCTTTTAACGTCGGATCCTCAAGGCGAATGTGAGTCTTTTAACGTCGATCCTCAAGGCGAATGTGAGTCTTTTAACGTCCGATCCTCAAGGCGAATCCCAACCTGTGGAGAGCACAACGGGACGACGACGAAGTTTATCTGTTGGCTGGTGTCGGACAATAATATACCTTATACCGGCTCATCTCGGATAAAAGATCAAGACACAGACGAAAAGGAGTTTGGCCGGTTCATACACCACCCCATCCTTTTTAAACAAATTAAACTTTTCGAGCAAAAGTACTACGACCATTACCAATTCGAGATGGGTGAGATTTGGACCAAATGATGAGTTGGAGTTAGCGAGGAAGAGAATAGAAAAGGGAGGAGAAGAAAGAAGGAATTGAAATTTTTTTGGTACCCATTGTTTTCTTGGAGGCACGTTTGCTTTCGATTATCGAGAAGACATTTATACTTTCGGTTCTGAGTAGAGTTTTTAGGTGGACTAAGGTTCCTAACTTGCAACCACACACTCTAAGGAATTTTAGAAAAGAAAATAGAAGAGGGCCCGGCTACCCTAATGGCATACTTTTCTGTTTAAATACATGGAAAGAAGTACACCAACGAATCTATTAGTGCGTGTAGATGGATCATTGAGAAGAGTCTCTTCGACATCTTGGAAAGCGCAACTCATGATAATGTTTAAAGGCCGGCCATTTACTTGGAATTAAGCTACCATCATTTTCGTTTTTCATAGAGATAGCCCCATAAGGGGTGACAGCAGAGACAGTGAAAGGACCAGACCATCGAGTTTTTAATTTTTCTGGAAAAATGTGTAATCTTGAGTTGTACATCAAAACTTTTTGGCCGACTTTGAACTCTTTTTCGCAATATGTGCTTGTCATGCACTCTTTTCATGTTGGCTTTATAGGATTTGAGAGATCATAGGCATCACTCGAATTTCCTCAAGCTCATTTAACTGCAATTTTCTTTTTTCGCTGCCATGTTAGTGTTATAATTGAGGCTTTTGATGGCCCATAGAGCCGCGGTGCTCAAGTTCAACCGCCGATGACAAGGTTTTCCAAAAGCGAGGCGATCACGGAGACATCCCTATAGGTGTCTTAAAAGTCGATACAAGATGCCCACAAGGCATCGGATAATCGTAGAACCCGATCTTTCCTAGATGGATTGGCGTTTTTCCAAAATGGATTTTATTTCTCGATTAGAGACTTCTACTTGACCAACGGTTTGAGGATGATACGGAGTTGCCACTTTGTGCGTGACTCCATATTTCTTTACTAATGATTCAAAATTTTATTGCGAAATGTTTTCCCCGTCACTAATTATAGCTTTTGGAACACCAAATCGAGAGAAAATATTTTCTTTTACAAACAAAACGACCGTTTTATGATCGTTAACCGCGACATGCCAATGCCTCGATCCATTTTGACACATAGTCAACTGCTACAAGTATGTATAGGAAGCCATGAGAATTTGGAAATGGACCCATGAAGTCGATGCCCCATACATCAAAGATTTCCACAATTAGAATGGGATTTAAGGGCATCATATTACGTTGAGTAATGCGACCTAATTAACTGGCAGCGATTGCATGCTTTGCAATGCTCATGGGCATCTCTAAACGGTGTTGGCCAATAAAACCACATTGTAGAACCTTGGCGCGGTTTTTCTTACCACTAAAATGACCACCACAAGATTGTTCATGGCGGAAGGATAACACATCGTTGTGTTCCCGGTCGGGGATGCAACGGCGGATTAGTTGGTCCGAACAATACTTGAAGAGGTAGGGATCATCCCGGAAATAGAATTTCCGCGATGGATAAAAACTTTTTCCGGTCATTCGAGACCAAGATAAAGGAACTTCCTCGGTAACTAAGTAATTTACTATGTCGCGTACCAAGGGGACGAAAAATAGAGTACAAGTGTTCATCACGGAAAGGAATCCGCGGATAGGTTCGATGTCGATTATCAACATCACTTACAAGTCTTGATAAATGGTGCGCAACCACATTTTAAGCTACCTTTTTATCTCTAATTTCGAGAGTAAACTCTTGCAAAAGGAGAATCCATCGGATCAACCTTTGTTTTGCATCTTTTTTAGCTAATAGATAGCGAAGTGCCGCGTGGTCGATGTAGACAATAGTTGGAGAACCCACTAGGTAAGGAAGAAACTTATCTAACGATATACAACGGCGAAACTCTTTCTCGGTGGTGGTATAGTTTCGTTGAGCTTCATTAAGGGTTTTACTCGCATAGTAAATGACAACCGGGCTTATATTCTTCGGCGTTGCCCTAGTACAGCTCAATAGCATAGTCGCCAAGCGTCACATTAATTCAAAAGGTTTAGACCAATCGGTGGTTGAATTATGGGAGCGGTAGTTAATCGCGGTTTTAATACCTCAAAGGCTTGTTTGCAAAATGAAACTGAAATCAAAAGCGGCATCTTTAAGCGGGGAGATTGGTTAAAGGTCTAGCAACCTTTGAGAAATCTTGAATAAATCTCCTATAAACCTGCGTGTCCTAAGAATCTTGCGAATGTCTCGAACTGTTTTTGGTATAGGAAGTGAAGCAATTTTTTCTATCTTAGCTTTGTCGACTTCGATTCCGTCCTTTGAAACGATATGTCCTAAAACTATTCCTTTAGTAACCATGAAATGACATTTTTCCCAATTAAGAACAAGGTTTTCTCTTCCTGGCGATGTAAATACTTTTTCAAGATTTGATAAACGACTATCGAAAAGAATCTCCATAAATTGAGAAGTCGTCCATGAATACCTCCATAAACCGTTCAACCATATCACTGAAAATATGAAGCATGCAGCGTTGGAAAGTACCAGGTGCATTGCAAAGGCCAAAAGGCATTCGTCTATATGCAAATGTACCAAATGGGCGGTGAGCGTTGTCTTTTCTTGATCGTGAGGTCTATGACTATCTGAAAATAACCGAATAACCATCAAGAAAGCAGTAATAGGCATGACCGGCTAAGCGTTCGAGCATCGATCGATGAATGGAAGTGGAAAGTGATCCTTACGGTGGCGGCATTAAGTTTGCGATAGTCGATGCATATTAAGCCATTTCTTTGGGATCTGGCGAAATGCATTCATCTTTATCATTTCGCACAACCGTAATGCCGATTTCTTTGGAACTACGTGTACGGGACTCACCCAAACACTATCGAGAGATAGGGTAAATAATACCAGCATCTAGTAATTTTAACACTTCCTCTCGGACCACATCTTTCATGGTAGGGTTTAGGCGGCTTTGTGGTTCACGCGACGCGTCTTTGCATTTTCTTCCAGGTGTATGCGATGGGTGCACACATTAGGTTCAATGCCTTTAATGTCATCGAGGGACCATCCAATAGCAGAACGATGTTGTTGAATGACATTAATTAAACGAGCTTCCTGATCGTCAGTTAATTGTGAAGAAATAATAAGCGGGTGGCGACCATCGACATCAAGTATGCGTATTTTAATTCCGAAGGAAGTGGTTTTAATTCAGGGGGGGCGGAGTGGGTATTAAAGATTCTTGAGGAAGGTCATCATCCATGTAGTAAACAGATTGATGATCATCCAAGTTACTTGACATCACTGTTGTAGGGTCAAATAATGGTACTGACTCTAATAACTCATTTACTTCTTGTGTATAATCATCGTCCTCAAACTTCGAATTAAGCTAAAGGAAAGAAATGGGTACACTTCATCTTCGGAAAAGAGTTTGTAAAATACTCTTGCGGAATGCTGTCAACCCCTGTTAACCTCACCATCAATGTCAGGCTCTGGAAGTTGTTTCATCAACTTGAACACATTCACCTCGACCGAAAGATTTCCGAAGGACATGGTCATGGAACCATCTCGACAATTAATAAGAGCATTAGCAGTGGCAAGGAACGGATGTCCTAAGATGATAGGAATGGAATCACATGCAACCTCGTATCCAAAATAACAAAGTCTACAGGATAGAAGAAATCTTGGACTTTTACAAGGACGTTTTCCACAATTCCTTTTGGATACTTTATGGAACGATCTGCTAACTGTAGAGTCATGGTGGTAGGTTTAAGTTCATGAAGACCTAGTTGTTTAAATAAATAATATGGAAGTAAGTTCACACTAGCTCCTAGGTCTAGTAGAGCGAGTGGCCGTGTATTTTTCACCTAAGGTGCATGGAACCGTTGGTCTACCGGTCCTTGTATTTTACTATACCATTGTGTTACGTGATGGAGGGAACCTTTTAGTGAGGAACGGCTTGTTGAGGAACATTAGTTCTCCTTTTGTGGTGCACATATCTTTCAGAAATTTTGCATGTTTTGGTAATAATTTTAAGGCATCGAGAAAAGGTAAGTTTATTGTTAAATTTTGAAAAGTCTCTCGAATTTCAGCAAAAATTGTCATCGGGTTTATTCTTTGCTAAAGCGTCTTTGAAAAAGGTGCCTTAGCAGTGGAATTTGGCAAAAGGGTCTACCTGCTTGGTTCCTACATTGGAGGTGTTGACTCTTGTTGAATCTGGGGAATCTTCCGTAGGTTCATTATTAGAAATAGATTCCTTGGAACCCTCCTGTTCTTTTGGTTGATTATTTGGCATACGTATCTGATTGTCGACAGTTTTTCCAGATCGTAAAGTAGTGATTGCATGCACCTCACCTTGGTTGGGGGTGCTTGTACGAGGGCATTGGTGAGTTCAAAGGTCGTTTTCTTTGGTTTAGGGTTTGGAACCTGCTTGTGCGAGGAAACACGCCTTCGACTCTTTTCTTGCGCCAATTTCTTTGAAGTGATTGTTGGATAGACGTTAAAATTTGAGATTTGTTGGTTCATGTAAGCCAGGAAAGTCTCATTTGTCCTATCCGTAATGGTTGGCGAGTTGTCTGTGCGTAGTAGTTCTCGATTATTGCTTAGAAGTTGTTGATTATAGTTGGGATTTGGATTAAATTTGGAACAAGGCTGCGGTTGGTCCGATAATTAGCATTAGAATTATTTTGAAATTGACCTTGTTGGTATTGTTGATTATTTCCTTGGCGGTATGGAATAAAATTATTGGTAGATCGAGCGGGTTGATTAAGCGAAACCGGGAGGAGCCCCATTTGTTGGTTATTTTGGCCTTGGCCGAAATTCGGATGTTGTCTCCACGGTGCATTAGGAATGTTGAATGCACATGCCTCCTCCGCTTGTTGAGTAGGGGAAGCATATAACAAAGGACAATATGCATCGGGATGATCGGGGACTAAGACAAAGGACACAAGGAGTGGTGTCAACGTTCATGGCCGGTTTTGGTAGTTGATCGTTTACTTGAACTACAAGGGCATCTACTTTTTAGTTAGGGATTCTATCAAATTTTTTATTTCGGATCGGGTTTTACCTCAAAAATAGATGTGGCTTTTGTAACGATCCTCCTTTGATGATCTAGGCGGCTCGGTGTTACCCGGTGTGTACCTTTTTTTCTCTTGTTTTTCAAGAAAAGTATAAGCTTCAGTAGCTCCTTTGTCCATGAAGCAACCTCCGTTCATTATATCAAGAGTTTCTTTTTGATGATCAGACAGACCATTAAAGAATGAACGAACAAGGACAACTTTTTCTAGTTGGTGGTGAGGACATTCTAACAGAAGATCAGTAAAACAACTCCATGCTTCCGTAAAGGATTCATGAGGATTTTGACGGAAGAATTGAATTTTCTGAAGCATTTCAGTTGTTTTCTTCTGAGTGTAAAACTGAAGCATAAAAGCTTGAACTAGTTTATTCCATGTGTCTATGGATTGTGATTGTTGTCCCGCTAGCCATTGATGCTTTTTCCGCTAAAAGTGAATGGAAACAAATCCCGAAGCAAGAGTTGTTCCTTAGAGAATGCTTGGATGATGAAATGTTGTTGCCACTTGTTGAAGTCTACGAAGATGATTATGCGGTTTTTAGGTGCTCCAAACCATGATATATTGGTAACAAACTGAAGGCGTTTGGTGGGATCTGAAAATCACCGACAATGTCCTCAAGTTTAATGCGGGGAAGAAGGTCCTTCCCCAGTAATGCGATATATAGAAGTCCAAGAGAGGGGCTTCTCTGGGTGGAGGATCGTCGGCCATAATGGCGAAGTTGATGGCGGCGAAGGATTGTGATGAAGGTAATTAGCGAGAAGAAGAACAATTTTTATGTGAGAACTTACGCAATTGCTTATCGTATTTTTTTTTGACGATAGGTTTGTTCAATTTCTTTAGTGGAACCGGACCTTAATCTCATGCAAGCATAAAATTAGATCTAACTTACGTAAGGAATTATGAGGACTCGAATTTTATTATTATCTTAAGCATTAGGGTTGAACAACATATGCCTAAAAATTTCTGCTGCTAACGTAGCGATGAAGCTAGGAATACGTGTGCATAAACCAACAGCCAGTCACAAGATAGATATGAGGGAGGATTTCCGTGCAAAACGCGGTTCTAATTAAGTAACCTCAATCTTTCAAGTTTCCTAGACACCATTGGAATATGATTAAGATTTATGGAATTAAAATTTTGCAAAGGTGGTATTAAAATTTATTTTTAATTTAATTTAAATTAATTTTAATTTAATTTAATTTTTTTTTTTTTTTTTAAGATTTATGCAAGGTTTAAAATACAAACATACAAATCACGATCTACTCATACAATACTAGGTGCAGTAGCATGTGAAGGTACTCTACTCAAATGCATTATAGCTATCTGAATAGGCAAGCTTGTGTCATCGATAAATATTTCCATACGTCTGAGGCAAATATACATCGATGTAATGATATATGCGCTAATTTGTAAATCGATATTACGTAAATGTATATCAACAATAACAGCTGAATTTGAATCACTCATGCGATTATCTAAATACATTAGCATACCTGAATCTGATTATACATCTGAGAATAGATGACAAAACTAAACATGCAAAGTTTTATACCTAAACTAAAATCGACTCTTGTATTGCATAATAAATCGATTTCGACAATACTCATTGAGATTGCGAATGTCCTATAGAAGCGACTTTACCCGTAGGTTTAGAAACAACTTACCCAACTAAGATTTTAACCCTCGTTGGAATGTTCTCCTCTTTCTTGACAAAATCGACATATTAGACAATACCGTGTACGTATACGTAGAGAAATATCAAACATTTAACAAGCAACATTTATACGTAGAAAGACATATACCCATGCAATACAATACCATTAATATGTAAATATACATTCATATGCAATTCATGTCCGTGTAATCGTATATAAATATTTACCGGTATACGAATTTGATTTATGCATAATTCTAAGCTAAAACGTAAATAATAATCCATAAATTTTTTCTAATACTATATACATGGCATACATGCAGAAAAACATAATAATAATAATATAAATAAATTACAATAATACTGAAAATTGGAACCTCAGAATTCCCTTCGTTTTTTAAGCCAAAGATATGAAACAGACGTTTTAGATCCGTCGACGCGATTAATCCCAAAGGATTATCGAATTTTTCGATCTTGGACCAAATATTTAGGCCTGGAAATGGATCAAGGTGGATCGAGGAGATCTTTGGTGGCTGAAAATGAGCAATAAAGAAGAAATTCACCCGAGGACGCTGGGTCCCACTTTCAGCAAGACGCGACTCCACCCAAGACGCCGCAGGTCTTTTTTCGAAATGACTTGAATTTTCCGCGAAGTCTTATAATTTGCTGCAATGATGTTTCCCAGTCCTAACTTTTGGAACCTGACAGTGGAACGAAAAATATTTTAGCGAACAGGTTGTTTACGAGGCAAAAAATACGAAAAAAACAAAAAAAACGTAAACGCAAATGAAACGTAAAGGAAGAAAGAGAATGGGGGTTCCCCCTTGATGCAACTTCCGATCTTTAGCACAAGTTCTATGGCTTTAGAACAGCAGCGGCGCCATTTGATATTTGCTTGGACACTACTTAGAGTTTTGAACTCTCTAAGTTTGATGTAAAAGCACTCAAAGTACCTTACTCACGATCTTCGTTGAGTAGAGTTAGAATAAGGATTCGAACTACCTAAAGTATAGAACAACTACAAATTGGATGTTACAATAAGGGAACTAAGGAGTAAGGTTATAATACTAGGTTTCTTCCTAACAAACATTAAAGCAAAACATTTAAGTTTGAAATCATGCACTTAAACAAAATACAAATTACTAAAAAGAAAGGTGGAGAGTTAATCCTCCTCATGTGAAACTATCATTAGTTGTTTATTTGAAAAGGGTTTTGATTCTTCCTAGACTCATAGACAAGTCCCTAATGGAAAAATAGAATTGATCCCTAGCATGCATGGCTCACTTAAGAGCTCATACATGCTAGCAAGTGAAACCAAACAATGACTTATCTCTAAGCTCATTGTTTGATTCCTAACTAGACACTACACCAACTATCATTTTGGGATAGGATGTAGTGTTAGTTGTTCATCCTAAAACCTACCAAACTCACAACCAATGTTTTTCCCTCACATGAGTTGGATTAACTCCCCAAAAGGGAAGTTAGCTCATGATCCTTGGGACAAGGACTTATGAACTAATAAAAACTCAAAAGAGAAAGAAAGAGAAAGAGAGAGAAGAAAATCCACCACCAAACTCACTTCTATTATTTCTTAGAAGAACAAGTGTTCCTCCATTAAAACTATTACAAGCTTTTTCAATAAAATCAAAACTTCCTTCTCATCTTCACTAAGGAACTAAAATAATGTCATGTGAGGAAAATAAGTCAAGGGAGTAAATGGAGTGTCCCCACATTTGTCTAATTTCTTCTCCATTTGAGAGAAATCTCATTTCCTCCCACGTGAATTATCAAACCACATTGATTCATTTTTATCTACCACATTAAAACAAAGTGACACCTTGCCTTTTTTTTCACTATTAACACCTAATCTAATTTATTACATGCAAGGTGTCAACTTTGCACCAATAATTTGTTATCTTTGTCTTGACATGCTCCATGATTGATGACTCATCCAATCTTGTGGCCCCATATAGTGGGTCCATGTCATGCGATCGATGGCGATCCGTTATTTTGGGCGGTTTTACAACTTCCCTTTATCGTAGAGTTCATCGCCTGATTGTCCGAAAGCGACTCTCTTGTCGCGATTCGAGTCCTGGTTCGAGCGGTAGGAGCTTTGGAAGTTTGATGCTTCTACGTGGATTTGGAAGAATTTATATATACGCCGTTCCTCGTGCTTTATTGCAGGTTTAACCAATATTTCCATGTTTACTGCAAATACCTGCAAAAGTGTGAAAACATATTTATTTCATGATTATTAAACACATAATGAACCAAATTTATAGGTCTCAATGGGGTTCATAATACACTTTTGGGTGCTTATCACTTACCCAACTTAATTCACAACTCGTTTTGTCTTATTGATAAATTCGTTATTTCTTTTTGTCGCCAAGGTCATTTCGCTCTACATGGCGCTTCTTGACAGGGCCCATAACAGACTTGCCAACTCTGATGATGTTCTCGGAAAACATGATTCGTCGCAGTCCTACACTTTCATCCCCGATACACTGATCCCGGTTATTTGACCGAAACCCACTTCTTTTCTCATACTTTTCTAGGCTTTCTGAGACCGTGCAAATAACTTTTGTTTCAACTGATGCAGGTCAGCTGGGAGTCATTATAAGCGATTGTTGAAGTGAGTCTTACCGATCCGAGCCTGACTATGGAACAAAAGATTTTTGTCCTTGCTTCCAACCTTTCATCGAACCAAAAGATGACCTTCAGAGATATGCTCTAACAAAACACCTGCATCCCATACGTCACTATATCTAAGGGCATGATGATGTCCTTAAATATCTCAAACATGCATTGGATACTGGTGGTCTTCAACTTCCCCACTTGGACTTGCTGGATATATGATTCGCTGGCGGAGCCTATTGCCGACCCTAAACCTCGCCTCGAAAAGCTTGATACCCTGCTTCAGTATGCCCTCTTAATGCTCGACAAAGGTTGTATACCACAATTGAAGCTCCGGAAAAAGTGGAATATCAAATACGCGGACTATGTAAAGTAGACAGATTCTTACAATTCGCGGGTTCAGATCGCTTTTTTTGCAGATCACCTCTTGCAAAAATCGTGTCTCAATTTCAATTTCACCCGGACTGGGGCCATGATCAGAAATATGGTGGCCAAAGACTTGCTTGCCTGTGGCTTGACCTGCTAGCCGGGTTGAACAAAATGGTAGAATCGGGGTTAACCGTGAAAAAACACAAAAATGCAGTGCTTGAGTCCCTGGATAGACAAACTAAACTACGTACTACTGGATTTTGTTTTTAATTGCTTTAATTAAGATTAATCTTTCTTAATTAAGTACTTTTGCCTACACTACTAACATCACCTAAACGAAGACAACATGTCGTCAATTGGAGTATGCCACGAATTGAAAGTTGAAGTTTATATAGATCTTTCTTTCCCACGTGATCTATTTTCCAGACTAAAACAACATACAATACCATTGAGACATTATAAACCTTCTTTGGAAATAAATTGATCTCTAATGCCTCTACTTATATTACCATTTTCTAAACAACATCATAGCATTCCAGTACTAATTACTAAAGCTGCTCACGTGGTGCTACTTAGATTTGTTTGTATATTGGTACTTTATATATGGGTAAGATCATACTCCACTACATGTTTTGACTTCTCTCTTTCGATATTGAGTTTTGGGCATACACATATTTGTTCTTACCCAAGTATACATTTGTACAACACATAAAAACTAGAAGATCTACCATCACATTCACATCTTTCTTTTTTACGGGTATACTTTTGTACTGATAAAAACTACCTTGTTCTGCCATATACTTATAATGGGATTAACAAAACCATATCTTTGATTAAAACGAATGAAAAGGCAGGCCCTGTCATACATTTCCTATACAAGAACTCCATTTCACAACAACAAAACTAAGATATAAGACAATAGGGAAGTTTCCAAACATTTTCAATACAATTTGGTCAATATGGTAGGAGAAAAGAGAGGGAAAGGAATTTGGGCGGAACAAAGGGAGTTTTCGTTGGTGACTGTGTACTCAGGAGTGTAAGTTGTTGAGAGAGAAGAAGAGACGTCCTGTTTGGGTAGTAATAGGAGAGAGAAAATAACTTCTGATGTACTAGGTAGGAAGAGATGTGACAAGAGTGTAGGAGATGTTCAAGGGTATATATGTAAATTCATATAATGATATATCATTTTTTCAAAAAAACAAAACACTAATACCTTGAAGGATATTAGGGGTATTTCATACCATCAGCAAGTGGGGGCCACGTCTGACAGTGGAATAAATCATCTCTGCCATATTCAATGGGTTCAGTTGTCCTAAAGATTAAGTCAACATCCGATTCAGGAAATAACCCACTAGAATACCCCTAAAAGAGGTTGGACCAAAGTCCAATATCATCATTATTAGTTGGACTAAAAAGTTTAAAAATACAAAGACTACGTTTAAACATGCATAGGATGAAATTCAAAATAACATGTGTGTCTTTATCTTTGTTGTCCATTACGATCAATCCAATAACGGCTCTCAGCTCATTCATCTTTCTATTTTATCATTACTACTCATTCTATTCCTCCAACCAACTCTACTCCACCAAAATTGATCATATCAGACAAACAAACACAAAATCAAACCCATTTGCCAAAATCTCAAGAAGTTCAACACCGGCCCGTTACTTCTTGAAATCAACTAATCAAAATTCGATGTTTCTTGAAACCAAAAAATGTAAGATTAGGGAATCCCATTTGCGTTTTCGTGACAGAAACTGAACTTTGTTTTCATTCTTTAAAAAGTTTGTAGTTCACAAGCTTTAACGATTTGTAAATTTTGTGATTTCCCCAAACTTGTGGAAATCATTGAAATTGAATGAAAACCCATTAAATTTGAGCTTTGAAATTAAGAAATGGTTTTGTTAGACATTGGTTCGACTAATAATTGTGATATTAGACTTTGGTCCAACGATCAAGGGTATTCTAACCATATTGAAAAATTAAACAGTTTGACATAGCTAGGTCAATTGCATAGGTCAACTGCGTGGACTCACAGGCAAGTAACAGAAGTTGGACTAAAGTCTAATTTTCAAGAAAGTCTGAACCAAACCCTAATTTCCCTATCATAAGTAGGACCAAGACCTAAAAAACCCTAAGTAAAATTATACACATATAAAGTGAAGATTGTGCCAGTTTTCTTAGCAGCCCAACACCATAATAGTATTATTAAGTAGCAATATGTCTGTGGGCATACACTGGGTACTTTTATCCTACATGTCATTAGTCCTACATGAGTGACTCGTTCTTAATAAATTGGATTTAATAGGGGAATCTAGGTAAACCATATCAAAAGGGTAAATGATTTCCGGTAACTAATAGGACCATTTTAATAGGGGAAAGGATTCTAGTTCTAAGAGTTTTTTTTTTTTTTTTAAGATTATATATATTTAGAAATGTTGAGTTGCTTTTAAAACTCCTTTCTTTGGTGTTGTTTTGATTTAGAAGTCTTGTTATATTGGAAAACTAATTCCCATTTTTTGTTTTATTAGGTGATTTTTAATAGAGCTTGAAAATTAAATTTGGGTTGAGCTTTAACTATTATACTAGAAAGTAGGCTTGTGCATATGCAATGACTCTTTAAAAAACTTTCTTAAGAATATATACAGCTTTCATGGCAAATCGTACGTTTTAATTGAAATAGGAGTTCCGTTTTAATTTCCTACCATAAATTATTTTAATTGTGCTTTAAAAAACCGTTTTTAATTGGGTGAGGAATCCCGTTGGTTGACTTAATGTAGAAGTGTGATTCTCATTTTTGTAGGAGAAGGAATCTAGTTTTAATCTAGAAGTGCTAGAATTTCCCTTTTTAGATTGATGTGAATTTTTTAAGTAGAAGTGTGATTCTCGTTTTAGAAATCCATTTTTAATTAATTGGGTGAGGAATCCCGTTTTAATGGTTGACTTAATGTAGAAGTGGGATTCTCCTAGTGTGATCCTCGTTTTAGTAAGAGAAGGAATCCAATTTTAATTTAGAAGTTAAGTGCTAGAATTTCCTTTTTCAGATGACATGGATTTTTAATGTATAAGTGTGATTCTTGTTTTAGAAGGAAAATGACTGCTAATTAGCATACACAAATTTCGTGACAAATTGTATGTTTTAATTGGGAGAAAAATCCCCTTTTAGTTGAAAACCCATTTAAATTTCCTAACAAATCATTTTAATTGAGCTTTAAAAACCTGTTTTTAATTGGGGGAGAGAACCCATTTTAATAGTTGACTTAATTTAGAAGTGTGATTCCCATTTTAATAAGATAAGGATTTCCATTTTAAATAGAAATGCTAGAATTTACTTGTTAATAAGGAGATGAATTCCTATTTTAATAGGAGATGATGTGGAATTTTAATAGAGCTCGAAAAATACATTTGTGTGATCTTTAATACTCTTTTGAAAAGTTGCCTAATGATCATAATTATACATATAGAAAATTTCTAATAAATCATTTTAATTGGGGGAAAGGATTCCCATTTTAGTTGTTTAGTTGTTGATTTATTTTAAATTCCTAACAAATTTTTTTAAATACTCGTTTTTTAGTTAGGGGAAGGATCTCGTTTTAATAGTTGACTTAATTTAGAAGTGTTGATTCCCGTTTTAATAGGAGAAGGACTCACGTTTTAATTAGAAGCGCTAGATTTTTTTCTTTTCAATATTCAATAGGGGAGGAATTCCCGTTTTAATTAGAAGTGCTATAATTTCCCTTTTCAATAGGGAATGAATTTCCGTTTTATTAGGAGATGAACGTGGAATTTAATAGATCTCGAAAAATACCTTTTGTGTGAGCTTTAATATTAAGATATATATACATAGATAGATATTGATTTTACCATGGCATAGAGAAGTCATCTCACCACACAAATTTCATGAAATATTGCGATTTTTCAACAATGTACCAGAGAAATTGGTGAGAATTGGGTTTTTTTTCCTTGAAATTTCATTGAACTGTAGAGATAGAGATGTCTTAGAGCATAAGAAATAGATCCTTAATGCCAATTATGAAGTGTTAATATTGGGGTAATCAAACAAAAAAATAAAGAAAAAAAAAACCTTAATGCCAAAAAATATAATGTTGGGTGCCCAAAAAAATTCATCTTCCTCATTCTCAATCCCCTCTCTCTTTCTTGTCCCATTTTTTTTTTTTAAATCTAATTTTATATTAATTTGAAATTTAGAAAAAAAAAAAAAAATCATATCATTCTTTATCACTTGAGTTGAAGAAATAAAGAATTACTTTAGTTTAGAATCTCTTTAACATGGACAAAGAATTCGTTACGTTGTATTTTTTGTTATGATGTTTGTATTTACTTCTTATTTATTTATTAATATGTTTTAGTTACTTAATTGGGTATCGATCAAGTTTCGTAAGGCACATCATTTTAATTAATAACATGTAGATTATAATATTCGAGCAAAGAAGTATAATTAAACTTAAAACATCTTAATGGAAAAGCTAGCCAATTTCAAATTATGTAAAACAAATCCATATTTTACACCCTAACTAATTGGATTGCACCCTATTAATGAATTCCCAAGTTTTGGCACCCCCTCCATATATTGATCATGTAAGAGCAAGTCCAATGTGGTGCTATATATATGGTCACCCCAAAAACCAAAATGTCATTCCAATGGGGCTGCTAGAAGTCTCTTAAATTTGGCTGGTGTGATAAACCCAACCAAATTTGTGGATTTGTCTAGCCGCTGCCATAATAAATTTTGGGAGATGGACGATACAATTTCTGCCGTTTGTGTGTTAAATATAGACAAATGGCAGAAACTGTGGTGCCCGTATCCATTTAGCACTTCACAACACAAAAGAGTGATTGTAATGAAATTCAAGTTTTGGTCTACCATATTTGGCGAGGCAAGGTAAAAACCCTCAAAATCCTATATGGCAAGGGTTTAGCAACTCCTTTTAGCAGCCTTCCATTGGACTTGCTCTAAGTTGATGTACACCCCTCTATTACTTATATATGCTATTGCACATCTCTCTATTCTCACAGCATCCAGCTCCGCCAAGCCTTTATATACTGGCGGCAGAGTCTTAATGTGGTTTTAAAGACATCATGACATATGGGTTTTGGGATATCATTGTAATCGTATGTTATGGGTGTTCAAAATTTGAGGTGAAAAGAAAAATTAAAAAATAGGATTAAGTAGTAGTACCCCAAAAAAAAGTTGATTGTATATATTTTTTTTGTATTTGGGGGTGGGGGTGGGGGTTGGGTCCCACAAAGCTCTGTCGTGGAATGTGGGAACTCACATCATCTTATTACCGTGGAATGTGGAACCTCACGGCACATCACTGCCCATTGGATTATCACGCAGGTTGGGGTGTAAACCCATATTAAAGAATGACATATTTGGAATAACCATCATTCTTCTAGGGTCCTATTATATATTGACACCAACCAAATTGTGTTAGGCAGACCCCGACCCAATTTGGGGTCTGTACTTATGTTGGGCACTACACAAGGTCCCATAAACCCCCACCCAATTCACCCAAAAACCGAGAAACCGGTACTAACCTGTTTCAGCCTTCGTGTCTTTTATTTTTTTTCCTGATTGGCAAGCGAGGTTATTAACAGGGACCCCTACCCCTATTATTAATCATAAGAAAAAAGTTTGTTTACAATCACCTCCTCACATACTCTCTTCCTATAGCATCATCATGTGCCATTTTTATTACATCTTCTGCTAATGTGTTAATTACAATTTCATGATAACTAATATTTGGGCAATTTGCCGCTATTGCATCTGCTAACATGTTTGTTTCCCTGTAGATATGTTCTATAGCAAAATATTCCACTCCTGCTAGCATATCATGGACATTCTTTATCTGCCTTCTCACTATCCATGGGTATTTCCTGGTCTTTATAAATGCAACCACATTTTCTGAGTTCGTTTGGGCTTTTATTCTTCCTATATTCTGGCCCATAGCTAACCTGATACCTTGTTCTAATCCTTGTAATTCCACCAAAGCTATATTCTGGAATTCCGAAACACCATGCACTGCTGCCACCACTACCCCCTCTTCATCTCGTATTACAGCTCCCCATTGTCCTCTCAATCCTTTCACACTTCCATCTGTGTTTAAAGTGTAATTCCCTGCCACCGCCTTCTTCCATTTGCATTTCAAACTTGTATGCTCCAGCACCTCTACCCGTCTGTTCCAGTCTTCTTCAAACTTCTGCCTATCGGGTCCTTCCTCCATTGTTATCTTAATCGCGTGTACCTTCACTTTCACCTCTCTCATTATCACTTCCACCAGCTGCTGCTCACTTTTTGCTTTGTGGTAAAAAATCCTTGAGTTTCTTTCCCGCCAAACCCAATATATGAATCCTGTAAATATCAGTTTCAGATCATCTTGCTTTCCCCCCTTCCCCTTACTTCTGTTCATAATCCAATTCAATTCTTCCTGCCAAGTTTGCTCTCTTGTCTTGTGATAGCCTGCTCTCATCAACAATCCCTCCCATACCACTTTCACATATCTGCAAATGAAGAAGAGGTGCTCTTACGTTTTCGACTCGAATTACCGCGATAACCGACTTCAGATTCGACAACATCCCATTCTTTTAACCTCTGCAAAGTCTTTAACCCATTTTTCAGTACCAGCCAACTTATAAATGAATACCTTGGTATTCGATTAGTGAACCACACCATCTCCGACCAGTTTACTCTTTGCTTTTTGTGTCTGAGTCCCTCATATGTGTCTTTCATGGTGTAATTTCCTTCCACTGTCGCAGTCCAAACTATCTCATCATTCCCCTTATGCAACTTGACTTCTCTCTCTATGTCTTGTGCTAGTTCTGTACACCGCACCCTGAACCTTTGTGGAATCTGCCACTGCCCATCTTCTATTAGACACGCAACCTTACTATTCCTGTGGTAATCTGTGTATAGAAGAGCATTAGGAAACTTATCTTTCAATATGCCCTGAGGATGCCATGGATCACTCCATAGCCTTGTTTCTTCCCCATCCCCAATCAAATGCAGCGCCATCCCTTTAGCTCTCGGCCTTTCCTTTAAGATGTTTCTCCAACTCCATGAACAGTCATTTGGAATTTTAATTTCCCATATATTCCTCCCTTTAATCTTATTCTTCTGTATCCATCTCACCCACAGTGTATTCTTCTTGCTTATTACATTCTAGAGATGTCGTAGGTTTGCTACATGATTCGTAGTTTCCAAACACCTTATCCCAAGCCCTCCCTCACTATATGGTAAACATGAGTCCTTCCAGCTGATCAAAGCATGAGATGTGTCCCCATCAGTCCCTGTCCATAGAAAGTTTCTGCATACTCTATTGACTTCATCTATTACCCTTTGAGGCAAGACAAATGATGATAACCAATACACGCTCAAGTTATTGAGAACTGCTTTTAACAATTGCAATCTCCCT
This sequence comes from Coptis chinensis, assembly GCF_015680905.1. NCBI lineage: Eukaryota > Viridiplantae > Streptophyta > Magnoliopsida > Ranunculales > Ranunculaceae > Coptis > Coptis chinensis. Next base: position 48,825,833 of record NC_141456.1, read on the forward strand.
GCATAAGACAAGAATTTACTCCTCCATCCTTGAATTCTCTTTGTTACCTTTGTGATGAGAGGCATACAATCTGTAAATGTGAGTCTTGTGGTGATTAGCGGCATTCCCAAGTACTTCATTTGCAGCACCCCTTCAGAGAATTGTAATGTCTGTGTTGCTTCCTCAATGATCCTTTCATCCATTCTTGTAAAGAAAACTTGGCTTTTCTGTACATTTACTTCTAAGCCCGAGCACCTTTTAAAAACCTCAAGCGTAGCCTTCAGTGTGTTTGTTGTTCCCAAATCTCCATGCATGAATGCTATCAAGTCATCTGCAAAGGATAAATAGGTTATCATAGGTTCATGACATTTATAATGAAGTTTGTACTCTCCCCTCACCACACTGTGCATCATAAGTTATGAGAACAACTCCATGACCATAACAAATAAATACGGTGACATTAGATCCCCTTGCCTTATTCCTTTCTTGCCTAAAAAATATCCATAAGGCGCTCCATTCAGCATAATAGAGAAGTATGGTGTCTGAATACATGCCATAACCCATCCAATGAATCTAGCTGGGAACCCAAACCTTGTCAATGCAAACTCTACTGTTTCCCATCTCACTGAATCATATGCCTTTTTCAGATCAATCTTTGCTGCCATTCTCGAAGGTTCCTCATTTCTATGATAATTATGTAATAACTCATGAGACAATAGAATATTATCTTGGATGCTCCTTCCTGAGATGAACGCTGATTGATTTGGAGATAAGATGAACGCTGATTGATTTGGAGATACTACATTATGCATAATATTCCTCATTCTGCTAGTCATGACCTTAGTAATGCTTTTATACATCACACTACAGCATGATATTGGTCTATAATCACTCAGAGATGAAGGACTCATATTCTTAGGGATAAGAGTTACACAAGTCGAGTTTACCTTCTTCAAGAGCATTCCAAAAATGAAAAAGTTCTTAATGATTTTCACAAAATCATCTCCTATTATTCTCCATGCAGATTTGAAGAAGTGTGATCCAAATCCATCTCCCCCTGGTGCTTTGTCACTATCAATTCCAGACAGCGCCTCCACTATCTCATCTCTTGTTACTTCTCTCTCCAGCTCCCCTTTTAATTCTGCATTTATCACATATCTTGGCTGTATTTCATCAAACATATCGAAATTTGGTCTTGTAAGGGTACTTGGACTATACAGCTCCCTATAATATTCTACACATTCTCTCCCAATCTCATCCACCTCTTCAATCATATTCCCACTTCCATCTTTAAGGCATGTTATCTTATTCGTCATTCTTCTCACCTGCATAGACTTGAAAAAATATGTTGTGTTGTTATCCCTTAGCACTATCACTTGAGCTCTCGAGTTATGTTTCTTCATAGATTCATCATTCAAATAAGCTCTAACATATCCTATTATAACCTCTCTTTCCTCTTGCATTAGTGTTACCTCCATTGGTTGTTGTTGTAACTTGGTCTATACCTCATCTAGTCTCTCTTTCTCCTTCTCTAACCGAACCTCTACTTTCCCCACTCTTTCCTTGTTCCATTCTATCAAAGCTAGCTTCACATACTTTAACTTCCTCATGAATACATACATTAGATTCCCCACCACTGGAGTTTCCCATGCTTTCTATATCAGTTCCATGTACCCTTCCTCTTTCGACCAGAAATTAAAGTATCTGAATGTTCTTTTCTTCTTATGCCTTTGAGCAACTGAGTACACCACCATGGTTGAATGGTCTGATGTTGCTCTCGGATTTAAGAACACTGCCTCCATATCATTATTCTCATCAACCCATTCTGAATTCACCATAACCCTATCAAGTTCACACCATACTCTGTCATCTTGTTTGTTACTCTTTGTGAGAAAATTACCACTGTATCTCAAATCTACCTGCCCAGCTGTATTCGTGCACTCTAACAGATCTGCAAAATTCTGCGGTCTCACTGCTAATCCCCCCACCTTCTCTTGTGAATTCAAGATGGAGTTGTAGTCTCCCATTACCAGCCATGGCACCTGTATACTATTTGACATACTTATTATATCATTCCATGTTTCTCTCCTCCTCCTATAGTCTGTACTCGTATATATGATAGTAACCACACATGTTTTTCCATTATTCAGAGCTAACTCCAAGCTTATATATTGTACCTTCCTTGTTATATTAATAATAGTACATATCGTTGAGTCTAAGCATACCCAAATCTTTCCTGCTTCACTCAACTCATAGTTATGAATCACTTCCCATCCAGCACATACTCTGTCAGTGATCAGCCCCATGCTTTTCTCCTGAACTCTTGTGTCCAGCAGCCCTATCAAACTTATCTCGTACTTTCTTATTAATTCTTTCACCTCCATCTGTTTAAAAACCATATTTAACCCCCTCATGTTCCAAGCGGCTGTATTAATCATTTAATTCGATTGGATGTGACTGTATTGTACCTTGATTGGTCCTTCATTCCTGGTTTTTGTACCCCTCTTGATGTAGTTGGTACAATCTTACTTGATGTATTAAGAGTTGCAATCCTACTCTCCTTTACTTGCACTGGTTTTGAATTCTGCACCAGCTCCTTGCTTCCACCTCTTTTTTTCAATCCTTCTATTGTATCTTTTTTATTCAACTCACTTCCCTTTTCACAGTTTGTACCCTCTGTATCTTCAGGCATATTAGGGTCAGCTCTTGCTCTAACTGTGTGCCTTCGTGATGGGGAAATCCACCCTTCCTTACTGTTCTCTTCCTCTACTTCTCTTTCAACTCCTATCCCTTCTTCTTTCTGCTCTGCCTTCTCTTCTTGAACATCAGTATTCTGTGGCTCACTCTCTCGTTCTTTGTCTTTAACCCCCTCTCCCTTTTTCAGCCAAATCTTTTGTTGCCCTCTGTTCTCCCTTTCTACCTTCGGGCACTTTGAATCATTGTGTCCAAACACTTTGCAGTGTTTGCATATTGGTGGTTTCCAATTGTATTCTATTGGAATGGTCATCGCTTTAATTTCATCTATCACCAGTGGTACTTCCGATTGGAACTTGCAATCCACATCAACTTCGACGCAGATTCTTGCATAAGTGGTTCTGGTCATCTCCTCCGTTGGTTTATCAGTAAACATCGGTATTCCTATTGCGCTTGCCACCTGACTAAACCCCCTTGGATCCCACATCTCCAATGGGAAAATTTTCATAATAATCCATATCGGAATCGTTTTGAGTTCCTTCGTTTCTGCCTCTAGGAAAAGTTTCCAAGGCCTTACGACGAACAACTGACTTGCAATATGGAAGCTTCCTATGTACAGCACTGTTTCTCGATCTTCTTCTGATTCAAAATCAAATGTGAACATTGAATCTCCATAAGTTTTCATTATAAACTTATGCTTCAAATGCTATGAACGAGTCACCACATCCTTCACAAACATAAACCCAGGTTTCTTCCTAACGAAGCTGCCCACCACCAGTTTATCGTACTTCTTAATGACGTGCTCAAACTGGCTAGACTGTACGTGCACTACTGGCTTCCCATCAACATATGTTGGTTTAATATACATTAGGTTCTTCTTCCCCACTGCCTTTCTTCCAAGTATTTCAGCCCACGATGACTGTTTCTTTCCAGATCCACTTTTTTCGGGATTATGGTTTACCTTCTCCACGACTCCGTTTTCTTCCTTCTCTTGTGTTTTAGGTTCCTCATACACCACTAGTGCTTCGTTTTGTCCTGAACTAACCTGGGCCTCTTCATCTTGAATGAGATCCGTGTGAATCTTCATCATTCGCTTCCTTAACATTTTCTCCAGCGCCTTCCCCAAATCTGCTTAACACCAGTGCTTCCATCTTTTCTACCTCACTTTCACTAGTACTAGGAGTACTAGGACTACCCTCCTTCAGAACTCTCGATTTCACTATTTCCATGTTATTTCTTCTAATTTCTAAAAAAAAAATCCTAAAAAGACTATTTGCATGTTGTACTAGGAGTATAAGGTTTTCACTGCCAGCTAAGATAAGTGTCTTCTAGCTTAGTTGGTAAAACCTTTGGGTGATGATACCAGAGGTCTGGGGTTCGAACCCCGCTACACACTATTGAGTTACTGATCTCTTTAAAAACAGGTTTGTTTACACATTTTCGTGTCTTTCTTCTTTCTTCATGTCTTTCTTCTCTCTTCGGCCACGTCACTCTCTAACCGCATTCACCAAATTAGCATGTAGAAATCGAAGTCAAATCGAAATATAGTAGAATAACTTAAGGGTAAACTTATTTTGTTCTGAAAGTCTAGTTAACGCCATTTCACTCGAGCTCTTGGATAGCATTTCTCTCCTTCTAGTCGACGCTTCAGTAAGTGAGTATTTTGCTTTCAATGTTTTAATCCTATTTTTGGTTTTGAGTTGATTAGAAGTTGCTAGATTTCTTGTTGTCGCAACAAGTTGATTGTATTGTATCATTTTCACTATATCATTGTATTAATTATAGCAAATTTTTTGGCGAAATGAGATTATTGATGCATTGTAGTTTTGCAAAATTTTAAACAAATATAGATAGTCAAGTACGATATTCATTGGTTTCGTATGCATTGTAGTTTTGGTTTTTAAATTAGATTGTATGACTCTCTCTAATTGATTATGTTTGGTTTTCGTTTTTGTTTTGCAAACTGTCTCGACGAGAATTACTTGTGGACATGGGTACGAGGTGAAATAAAATTTTGTATTGGCATATTGGACCACATGGGAGAATCACGTGAGTCAACCCCAAAATCGAGGACCTCTAGCTACTTATCCATAGGAGTGTCAGTTTAACTACATGGATCGGTATGAAATGAATACTCACATTCGAATGATAAATCGTGAGCTTCCTATTCATTTCTCCCTACATACACTTCCTAGTTCTAGTACTCAACTGGTGAGTTTTGTGATTTGATAATTGTAGTTCTACTCTTTTAAAATTTAAAACTGTAAATATTAAATTAGTTTTGTATTTTTGTTTTTTTTTTATAGAACAACGTTCTCGACAAAAATAGTCACATGATGGAAAGAGGTCTGCAGTTGGATGGGCCTGTGATTCCCGAGGAAGCAAAGATCGAGTTCCTCAATGCGGAAAACTTGACCCGGTGCGAGTTTATTCGTGGGCAATACCGTTGTGATCTTGTCTAATGGATTTGGTGTATGGATTTGGTATATGGATTAGGGTTTGGTGTATGGATTAGGGTTTACTGTTTACTTTGATGGATTTGGTGTATGGTTTTGGCTGTATTGGTGGAAATCTAGTTTGCGAATGGTGTATGAATGTATGGAATTTGAATAGAAATTATTTGTATATGAATTATTAGTTTTATTTGGATGTATAGTGGCATATGAATTTGGTTTAGATATGAAATTAACAAAATCAAAATAAAAATTGCTTGGATTTTGGTCCAGACGACCTAGTTAGGTCGCACAAAAAAAACCATGACAATAAGACCATGTTGCTACCCGATCTTTTGTGCCTTAACAACCTCTTTAGATCGCTTTGGGTGGCTAAAAGACCGCTTCAAACCATTTCGGTATAGATCAAATCGACCTCTTCAAACCGTCTGGGCATACACCTAAACGACCGACCAGTGTCGCTGTCAATTTGTTTTTACCCGAGATATTTGGCCTTAACGACCTATGCAGATAGTTCTGGTATACACCTAAACGATCCAACCATGTTGTCCAAATATTTTTTACCCGAGACATTTGGCTTTAACGACCTACGCAAACTGATTGGGTATATATAACTAAACAACCCGACCATGCTGCTCCAAATCTTGAAATTTTGAAACTTTGACACATTTCAAAATATTTGAATGAATGTATCAATATTTGTGCACATTTTTAAACATTTGTAGAAAATTTGAGTAAAATTTGAAATTAAGATAGCTATTGAGAATAATTTACATGAGACTTTGGTATGAAATTTATTAACCCTAAACCCTAAACTAGTTGTTGATTCACAATTGCACAAAATAAAATGGAAAATAAAAAGTTTATATTTAAAACTAAATATTATTTGAAATTTGTAAATATTTGATTATAATCATTCTTATTCAACTTGTTTGTGTGAATCCTAATTTTGTCATACACATATTTCGTGTGACACCAACTCATTTTTGACAAATAGTGTGTGTAACGAATGTTGCTTGTGTTGTTCCTAACCCAATTTTACAAATCGGATTTTAATTTTGCATTCTTAATTGTGTGTTGATCACTTATAAACTTATAAGACGTAGGTCGAACCCTAATCTTACTGAGTTGTAGACAAGTTCGAGTAAATGGTCGATTAATTATTTGTTTATATCAATTGTTGTTTAATTAAGTATTGTAAATTTAAATTATTAAGATTTAATCACTTTCACAGTTTATGGTGTGAAATTAGCGTAAACCTTGGTTCAATTTCAAGTTTCTAAAAAAATTGTGATTAAGTAACTCTAGACCCTTGTTAGCAATTCGCCGAATTATTTACAAATCGAATTTTTGAAGGGCAAAACGTATAATACTTTCCGAATGTTTGAAAGATTCAGAATAATTCACGATTTTTTGCCTTGAAACGTATAATACGGATTTTGGCGAATTTTTCAAAAAATTGGCTAAAAAATAAAAATAAAAATTCGGTTGCGTTTTTGTTATTTTTTATGTACTTTATGTCCTGACTCTTACTTTAAGTCCCCCACTCTTACATTTTTAGTGATAAATTAATCCAAAAGCTTTACTTTTATACTTTTTGGACAATATTTAAGTTGTCATGTCATGGTGTGTGTATTTTGATATTTGAACGGTAATTTCAATCTAAGAACAAATAAATGAAGGTACTTATGTGGACCATTCAATTGGTTTCAATATTTTTGTAGCTAAATTGTTTAGATATGTTTGTTATGTTGTAAAAAATGACAACTATTATTAATATTTATTAACATAATATCACGAATTTTTGCAACCAAAAGTTTAAAACGCATATTAATTAAACACCGCATAATTGCTGTATTACGAAATTTTGACGTACCATTTTTTTGAATCACCAAATAATTTTCGAATTATTCCTGTACAGAATTTTTGCCGTATCCTGAATTGCTAACAAGGCCCTAGACTAAATGATGGTATCATTGGTTCATTTTATTGTTTTCATTATGTTTGATTGAGTTGTTAAGAATTTATGGTCTAGTTTTTAGTAGGGCTCGCAATGGGTTGGATCGGTCCGGATATATGCAAATTCAAAACCGATCCACCTTTCAACAATACAGACCCAGAATTAGATCCGACCCGAATGGATATTTGAGTTAGAGGACTAGAACTGAACCGAAATTTTTTTTTTTTAGATTCCGGATCCGATCCGTTCCAAACCAATAAGCTAAATTTCAACCTGGTGAACCGAGTTTTTTATAATTGGATCCTAATTTTCGTTATATAAATATTATTATTATTTTTTACTAAACACAAAAACAAAGTACACAAATCCAAAAGGCATAATGAATGATTTGAAATCCAAATTTGTAAGAGAGGATTTTTCTTTAGATAGAAACCATCTTTTTATTATGTAAAAAACATATCGTAATATTACATATTTATTTTGCATATCTTATTTTGGAACTTCTTATTTTGGAACTTTAAATATTAAGACTAATATTTTTTAATCCGATAATAAAATATATGGTAGAGGAACATTAGGAAGAATAAGACTAAAATTTTTAATCTCCGCTCCTCTCTCCTCTCATTAGGCCTATAACGGTTCGATACATACTTAATCCATAACCAATTTGGTTTTGATTTTTAAAACCCAGAACCGATCTAATATACTAACTACCTGTCTCAGACCCGTTTTTATTGGTTTGGACCGGATCGGATATCGGTTCTTACCGACTCATTGCTAGCCCTAGTTTTTAGGGACTAGATCGAGTTTAGGACGGGTTTAGGACTTGCGAGTTTTAAAAGTGGGCCGGTTTAATGCTGTAAAACACTAAAACTTGTCTGTAAATAACACTAACAAAAAACAAAACGCTCAAAAAAACATCTTCATTTCATTCAGAAAAAAAAAAAAAAAAAAAACTCTCGATTTAATAAAATGGCGGAGACGAGAAGAAGAGAAGAAGAAGAAGAAGAAGAGGAAAACCAAGGATTTATTATTAATAATATTAATAACAATGATAATAATAATTTATCACCACTGTCTTCCGGTGATCAAACTGTTTGGGCTGACGTGTCACCTCTTCTCCAATCCGCTTGTCAAGGTTATTAACCAATCCCCACTACTTATTTTCTCCTATTCGTATTATTTAATTATTTAATTTATTGGTTTTTGATTAAAGATCTTGAAGATGGTGAGATGATTCATGGGGAGAATTTCAGTCTCTATGCTGCTATGTCTGCTTTGGAGGTACTATTTATTTATTTATTAATACTTTTTAATGTTTGTACTTCACATTTGTGCTAAACTAGTAAGTGAATCAAGAATTCCGGTGTTTCAAAATATTTACAAATTCCAACTCGATAAAAATAGACCTAGGTGGCAGTGCATTTTGTGGAATATGAAGCTCTTTTATGTACCAATGTCTGAAGATAAAGAGTTGTTCCTTTATCATGATGAGCTGAGAATTCCTAGCATCATTAAAAGAGCCCAAAAGGAAGTCACACATTCCGGGACACACTCATGACTTCTAGGGATAATGAAGAGGAAAAGATAGTAGACTTGGTAGGGTTAGGTAAGTGCTTTTCATAATTGAAATTCTCCTCCTAGGATTTGGGAAAGATATTTCCTTTTCTAATGGGCCAATTTCATGATGAATTTTCCATCCATCGGATTTATATGGACTCAAGCTTGTTTCTTGTTTGATGTACTAATGCATTTGATGATTTTTTTTACTTTAGGCCCATAGTAGCCGCAAATCTAAGAAGTCGAAAATTCACTTTGGAGATTGACATGGCCTGAAACACGTATAGGCTGCCTTAGTATTAAGCACACGTGTAGAAAAAAGAGGGTGGCTTGGGCTGTAAACTTGTTTTGCTAACGAATCTAGCTTTGTTGGTATTGGCTTTGGAGATATGGAGAAGAAGAGGATAATTTGTGAAGGAAAGTGGCGGCGAACAAGTATGGGGAGGGATAGAGGAAATGGCTGATCAAGGAACCGAGAGACCTGTTTGCTATCATTTTCTATCACTAGTGCTTGAGATACTTTTGCTAAAGGGAATAAGGGATTCCTTTTCTTCCCGGTACCGGCGAGTCAATTTCTTTTTGTAAAGAAATTTGGGTGGGGAGACCTCGCTTAAAGAATAATTTGGTGGAATCTACGGAGTTGCTTCAAATAAAAAAGCCCTCATTTTGGACTACATAGAAAGAGGTGATAAATGTAACACTTAGAAAATGACTATATGCTTGGTAAATCGAGAGATATGAACAATGCTTGCTTGCAACTTATGAAGTGGGTGGAAATTTGGAGAAGTGGATAAGAGATTATGGGTGTGGGATAACAAGGATGTCTTTACTGTTAAATTGTTTGAGGCAAATGAAAGGATCACCAACTTTCCATTCAAGCCGATTTGTAAGAACCCTATCATAGAGTTGTTTTCTTTTCTTGAGGTGCTTTCTTGGATAAGAGTCCAAACTAACAATTTGAATCCGAGGGGTATGAATATTGACAATGTGGGCATATATATTGCATTGTAGTGGAAGAAGGTGCGAACCACCTATTTCTTAATTGCCCCATCGCTTTTGGGATCCGGGCACTATTCTTTGCATCTTTTAATGTTGTTAATTGGGCGCCATTATTTAATATTAGGGAGGCCTTGAGAAAGAGTATCATTGCTGATCCACTCTAACAAAGGCAAATGGTTAGCGCATCACCTTTCAAATTCTATATTGTGTGGACATTATGGAAAAAAATGAACACGAGGATTTGTTTTTTGATGAACATGAGGATATTTGAACAAAAGGAGAAGGAATACATAATCTAATAGGGGAGATCAAGTAGGAGAGTCAAGGAGCTTCTATTTGATTTCGCATGTGCTACATCATTGTTTATTGTTTACGGGTGTAAGATTTGTTGATTTCTTGTGCAATTGCGATGAGATAGTGAGATGAGTGAGGTCTTGCAAAGGGTAACGGGGGTGTGTGATATTGGTTGAGTAGCTTTTTTTTACTTGGACCACCCAAAATATTTTAATCTTTACTATCATTAATATATATATAGCGGGAATATTACCGATTAAAAAAAAGTTAATGTGGAAATCAAGTCATGGTCTAGGTCAAACCCAATTTTGCATATGCATTAGGCGTTGTCCCCCTATTTAGTTGATTTATTGTATGTTAATGACTTATTGCCACATGGCATATTACAATTGGTTTGCTCTGTTGTCAAGGTAAAATCTGATTATAAATAATGGTAATTAGGTTTAGGGGAGATTTTTATGTTATCGAGTTATTTGAGAGAATAGAGTTAAAGGTGTGATTTTTAGGGTTTATGAAGAAATAGGTTCTTGATTATGTGGACTTCTTCTGCTAATTATGATTGGCATTATTTGGTATCGAAGCAGGAATTGTTACTTGGGAAGAAGAAAGGATTTTGTTCTCCCAAGAATTACGTGAAAAGATTCAAATTTTTTCTTCTTATAGGTTTTGTAGCCTACAAACCAATTTTTTTATCGGTAAAATTAGGATATATATATTGATAAAGGAAAAACAATTACAAAACGGATGAGATATCCAAACTACAAGTAACAAAAAACAAAAAGATCATTCCTAGGTCCCACACCTCGAAACGTACTACAAAGAAAGAAAAACATCGGAATCAGAACATGAATGACCCCATCTACACACAAAGTACTCAAAAGGAATGTCTTGGGTCTCCTCATGCGCCTTGGACCAGAAAAATAGAAAGCCATTAATGACCATAATGACCTCTTCCAAAGATGCCTCAACTCCCTCAAAGTGTCTCTTGTTTCGCTCCAACCATAGTCCCCACAAGATGGCAAAAGGAACCATACTTCAGATTCTCCTCCCCTTACGTGAGTGAGCAGATACATTCCAAGAGGCTAGAAGCAGCTTCACTGAAGCCGGACACAACCATTGGATCCCTGAACGTAAATAAAAGCACTCCATACTCTCCAATAGAAAAGACACAAAATAAGGGTATGGTTCACAATTTCACCATTAGACAAACATAAGGGACATAAATTGATCAAAACTTCCTTGAAGCGTCTTTTACGAAGGTTATCAATAGTTAACACACGACCCAAAGAAGCACACCAAACAAAGAAAGCGACCTTGGAAGGGACCTTAGCACCCCAAATAAAATGGCTAGGAAAGTTGATTGATGCCGCTTCCATTCCCTTTATAGGCATTAGAATGGAAACGACATCCACAAGAGCTGATGGCACATCTGTTCCCCAACCCTCTTCCCACTATTGCCCAAAGAACTGATTCATCTCCAACTCAGTCAACATGGTTTGTAGGTTAATAATAATCCTGATGATGTCGGGTTTGAAATAGAATACTCTTTGGGTGATTTTCTAAATATTTTCGATGAAATAAATGTTTTTACTTGTACCAAGCTCAAAGGAACATAGTTTTTTCTACTTCCCGGATTTTTTTTCCCCTAATTTTATAGAAATCAGTGATCAAGTATTTTCTCTTCTATCATTTGAAGACAATCCTAATGAAGATGTTATGGAATCAAAATCTGTTGATTGGGATTCCCCTCCCATTTTTGACGCTTATCCGGAGGTGGAACATGTTCTTTTTCAAGATTCTCCACCTATTTTTGTTGAGTACGTAGAGGATGAATCTGAATCTGAATTACTTTTTGTGACTACTCTTTATTTGAGATATCAGTAGCAATGATGGAGTTTCTCTAGAATATTGAACGACATATTTTTATTGAGTATGTTGATCCAATTCGGGAAGAGTTTCAAAGTGCAATTGAAAACCGATTGTGGTTTTGCATTCCTCGGAATTTACTTAATTGGATCTTTGTGAGGATGATCTCAAGCTATGAAGCACAGACACTCCTCTAAGGGCAACATATCCGACACCGACACTCCTCGATACGCCTCCGACACGTGTCGGATACTCGATTTGGAGTGTCGGATTTATTAATTAATTTATAGAATTTCCGACACTCCATGGACACGCTGGGGACACACGGGGGACACTTTTACATTTTACTCTTAATTTTAAAAAAGTGATTAAAATACTTAAAAGAAAACATGACTTGGGAGGGGTTTTATTTCACTCTTGAAATAAGGAGGCACAATGCACAACTACACACTTTTGATGATTGCCAAGTCCTTTTTAAGTTTTTATATATATTTGTTATGAATCTTCTGTAATTGTTATTTCTTTGGCATTAGCTTGCATTTTTGGACATGTATGTTGTTTAATCTTTTAGAGTTAAACATGTTCAAAATTAGTTTTCATATTTTGATTTAAACTTAGTGGAGAGGGTTAAATTTCATGACGTATCCATATATATATATATATATATATATATATAATTTTTCTTTAACATGTCCATGACGTATCCGTGTCCTACTTTTTTGAATGATGTCGTGTTTGCGTATTCGTGTCGTGTCGTGTCATATCCGTGTCGCGTGTTGGTGTTCATGCTTCATAGATCTCAAGTGCTTCATGAAAGATTTTATGTGGGAGAGTTTTAGCGAACGCTATGATAAACATCATTCGACAACCATAATGTTATATGTGCAACACTCTCTTGTTTGGCAGTATGGGTTGTCTGCTACTTCGAACATTTCTTTACCTTCTCATGATCATGTTTGGTATGATGTCTATTCGTTTTCAGCCTAGGTAGCAAGTATAAAGGAAGATATTAAGGCAGGGTACATGACTGATTTGAAATACGGGGAGAAGAACCTTGACTCTCCCCGCAAGTGTATTATTTTTTTTTGGATGCTAAGTACGTTGATTCTTAACTCATGGACAAGCTCAATGAGCTCTTCTCAACTTAGGGAGTGTGGTCCAGGTCAAGCCAAATGCTGCACACACATTAGGCAATAGTTGTTCCCAAATAACAATTGTTGTTTTGTAGGATAAGAGTACTACAATGATATTAAGGGTACTTTGTAGTACCATTAGAAAATAGGAAATTACGTTGTGGGGTCATGCCTAACCGCAACAAAACATTCAAAAAATTTATATAAAAAAAACTTCATAATTAAGTGAGCGGAATGAATGTTCTGGGTCCGGGTGTTATGTGGACAAAATGTGATTTGGTTAGTTTCTGTCTGTCCTCATCTCTTCTCTCCGCCTCTCCCTCTCCCTCTCCACGCCCTTTCAATCTCTCCCACTCCTCCCTCTCCGCTCATGCCCCCACTGCTATGTAGTATACTAGTATTGCTGGAAGATAGGTACTGTTCTAAATAAAATAATCAATCACCATCAAAGTATACTTATTGTTACGTACTTTATTGTTTTCGAATGGTATTGCAGAGTACCCTTAATATCACTGCAGTACTCTTATCCTGCAAAACAACTGTTTTTATTTGGGAATAACGGTGTATTATTTGCACACACTTTTGGTGTCCCCCTATTTAGCTGGTTTATTTTATTTTAATGAGTTATTGTCACGTCGCACATTTTAATTGGTTTGCTCTGTTGTCAAGGTAAAAACACTATTATAAATAAGGGCTTGTAATTAGGTTTAGTGGAGGTTTATGTTATTTGGTTATTTGAGAGAATTAGAGTTAAATGTGTGATTTTTACGGTTTATGAACAACTAGAGCTTTTGATTATTTTAATGAAGTGTTGACTTTTATAATTGTTGCTTCTGCCAATTATCATCTACATTAAACATATTCAGCGCACATGTGGGTTTTACAAATATGAGTTTGTTATTGACACATTGAAGAATTGGGATTGAGGTGTTCCCTACTTTCAAACTGGTAAATAGCCTATTGTTTCTAATGTAGATTGAAGTGGTGGAAGCAACACTTGATCGATATCTACACTTTATAGAACCTTAAAAGTCTCACCTTTATTCATAATCACTCAATAGTTTATAAACACAAACGCAACTAAAACAACTCTCTGAAACCATAACCATAAGCCCTTAGTTATACTAACCCTGACAACAAAGCAAACCAATAGAAAATAGACACGTGGCAAATAATAACTAATGGACTCCTAATTGCACACTCAAAACACGACCATGGGATTGGACTCGAACAAGGGGCGCACGCCCTTGACATTGACAACAACAACTTCAACGTCTACATCATTCTCTCCAGGTTGAAGAAGCTTGTCCACAAGCTTGTTGACATGAAAACCCACCAATATGCAACAACTCTCCAAACTTCAAACTTGTATACGTCACTCTCCCGTGGTTTTGAGGAATTCGACCTCAATTATCAAAAAAAAAAAGAAAAAAAAAGAGAGGAATTCGACCTCGAATTTTGTCCAAATATCGGCTCAAACGAATAACATGGCACCACAATGCTGCTAGTACTCCTTTCTTGAAACACAATGGATACTGGAAGTCACAAAGTATGCGTTGAAGTGTTTTGTGGTGGCGAGCAAAAACTTTCTCAAAATTGGTTAGAAAAGGATCAATATAACCACCACTTTGTGCTTGCTGAATTGGAGGAATAAGACCTTCATAGATCCGGTCAGGACGTCTTTGATGCAAAGAAAGGTGATGAACTTGCTGATTTCGTTTGTTATCACACTCAAGACATGACACAACAGCTTCATAAATTCCTTCTCTTTGTTGTCATCGACAACAACCGGTGTTTTACGTTAGGCTATAGTTCCCTAAGTCCACTAGTCGTTTCTTCTAATCGATCAAACCTGTTTTGCATCAAGAATTCTCTCCACTCTTCTAATCGAGCAACCCATACTCTAGGGGTTAATATGAATCCATGAGTTCTCCATGAATTCTTCATCTCTGACGTTGTAGACATATCTTGATTTGCAAAAATAAAATTGGATTCGCTGTGAACAGTGTTGTGTGAATAGTGTTTCTGCACAAATCTCCCAAAAAGCAATCTACTCTGATACCAAATAATATAGATTGAAGTGGCGGAAGCAACACTTAATCGATATCTACACTTATAGAACCCTAAAAGTCTCACCTTTATTCATAATCACTAAATTGTTCATAAACATAAACACAACTAAAACAACTCCCTGAAACCATAACCATAGGCCCTTATTTATACTAACCCTGACAACAAAGCAAACCAATAGAAAACAGACACGTGGCAAATAATAATTAATGGACTCCTTATTGCACACACCAAACACGACCATGGGCTTGGACTCGAACTAGGGGCGCGCGCCCTTCACACTGACAGCAACAACTTCAACGTCTACATCAGTTTCTATGAGCTTCACCAATTGTTTTATGGCCTCCACCACCATAAAGAACAACATACTTGAGGAAGCATCACTTTATGCTAGTCCCCTATTGCATTTGAAGAAACCGATAAGAGACCCACTCACCATGACAGAGAATCTTGCCGTTCAGAGTTTGAGACAGAATTCACCTTCTTCATTACATACCAAACCCTATCTTTTGTATAACTTAAAAAAGACCAATTAATGTGTTCGAAGACTGTTATAAATCCATTATGCGTATGACTCTTGACTGTTATAAATCCATTATGCGTATGATTCTGGGAATTTTGCTTCATTGCTTCTAATGGGATAACTATTAGCTTATTTTCTAATAATGAACTGTCCAAAATTTGCCTTCTCTCCACGGCTACCCCTTGGAGCTTTGAGACAGAAAGCTCCATTATGAGTTTATGACCGCTTACATGATGTCTCCTTTGGCAAATGCCAAGATATCTTTTGTATATACTCATGGGAAACCCATCGGGACCTGGGAAATTCTGCCGACCAAGCTATCACTGACTTGTTTACCTCCCCTCTTCCCACCCACAGACACAGTTTCCTTTTCCACTCGTGTTGTTTGCTCACTAATTATAGCTTCAACCTTCGGGCCCTCCAAGAAAGGTCTTTATGCATCCTTCTTAGTGTAGAGAGTCGACAAATTCCTCTGCGTGCTTCACGATCAATATTTTATAAGGGTTTATGGGTTTTGGTCATACCAAGTAATGCCTATTCCGGCTTTGTGTTTAAATTAATCAATAATTAGGTAATGGTTATACTTTATAAATCTTAATATGCTTTCAAACTCTGATAATGGTTGGATGCACATGTAAATGTGCTTGAGTCATTCAGTGGTACCAAAACCTAATTACGGATTAATCTTGACCTAAAGCCTAAATATGCAATATAAGTGTTATTTGCAGGAACTGTTGAACAACAGAAAGAAAGAAAACATCGGGGCAGGGGTGCCCAGCTTCCCATTAACCTAGAAGGTCCTAAGTTCCTAACAAGGTAGGTGCCCTCGGACTCTCTATATCATGCGCTGGATGTAGGCAAAGGATAAGGATGGGGTTGCCTAAAAGAAAGAAAAGATATAAGAAGCAATCACAAGGACGTCAAAATGGCATGCCATTTGAAAATCAGTTCTTTAATATGTTTCCACTTCCCTTGCAACACATAAAGGCACCCAATACCAGACGAGCCTTCCAATGCAAGCAGATAGAAGGCATCGAGAAAGCCTTATTTCTTGGGGGACTAAATTATGTTCCTTATTTAATATCAGTTTGGTTGGCTGTGTCGTTTGGCACTTCTGGTTGCGGCTTTCCTAGGCCGGTAGAAAATGGAATACTTTCTTGTACTCCTCAACTTTCTCCTCCAGGATTGTTCGGCTGAGGAACTTACCTCCCTTTGTAGTATTCTGGGGTTCTGTTAGAAAGGCATAAGATACTATAACGGGTTGGGAATTTTTTTTACTTATAATCGACAGTTCCTCAAAAGCCTCCTTCATATGGTTGATTATTAGGGAATTAGAAGCGGCATACCCTTTTGAGTTGTTTTATTCTTATCTTATCTGAAAGATTACTTTTTTAAGAACCAGAGGGAGGGAGGGGGTGGGGAGGAAGAGATTCTCTACCTCTTCTGCACCTTGCAGTTTTTTATTGGTGCGAGAAAAAACATAAAAAACCAAAGAACTGAGATAAATATAAGAAGAAAGAAAGAATGATTATAAGAAGTAACTGTAATCTTGCTCAAATAAACTGTTTCTGCTTAAGAAAAAAGCCAAAAATGAGAAATAAAAAATGATTCACCTGCTTTTCTTGCTCAAATTAGCTTTCCCCCCTCACTGTCAATATTTTATTTGCAGTTACTGTAAAAGATTGACCTTTACTTATTTTTACTGAGCTATTTTACTTGTTTAATTGTCATTCTTAGATAATGGACCCAAAGATGGATTCAGGTATCGAAAATTGTGGATATCATTCAGTAGAGGAAGCCGTTGAAAATGGGGCTGCTCCAGTTCCTCTTAGTTTTGATAGAACTGAAGATGTTCAATGCAGTATTGATGTCATCGACCACCTTTTGGCATGTGAGGTATTGAGTATTATCCACTGCAGTTATTGTTTCTTGGTATTTTGAGAGTTACCACATCAAAAACTTATATTTGATTGCAGGCAACATGGCACAAGGGGAATTCATTGGCACAAACTGTATATTCTTGCATTTACCTTCTGAGACTCGAAAGAACATCATCACATGCTCTATTACATTCTTATTGCAGAGTCATTCGAGCAACCTGCAACACTATTATTTCTATTGTCTCTGATGCTCGTACCCATGAGGTGAACGTTTTACAGAACAGAGCACCTACCTCACGGTGCTCTTTCTCCTCGTTATTTCTCTTATAACTTGTATGGCCATATATTGATTATCAGATTGCCTCTGTCATGTTTTTGCTGTTTTTGTTGGTAAATAGGATATAATTTTGAAAAACCAAAAGAAAAATAGGTTAAATTTTTTGCAAACATTGAGAGGCCCACAAGGGTTTCTGGTGTATACGAGGACATGTGGAAGGTTGGCTTAAAAATCTCCTTTCCTTGATTGGTCTGACTTAATCTCGGTGGTGGAAATTTCTATTTTTGGGAGCATTCTTTTGTGTATGGCTGTATGCTATGTTGGGCTTTTCGTTAGAATGCATTGCCATTCGGTTCTTTTGTTTTGCTGGATCACAGCTTAGATGTTGTTCCATCTCCTCTATGTCATCCGATCAAAATGGAGCAAGGTCCTACTCGTCTGAGCACAAGAAAACACGTTACACAGAGTCAAGATGAAACTTACACTTCAACAAAAAATGAGCCATATGGCTTTACACTCTGATAGGACACCTTAAATGCATATCATGGGTGATTGGTCATTGAAACCACTCTCTATGGGACCCCTAGCCATGTCGTTGGAGCTCTCTCTCTCTCTCTCTGTTTTTTCTTTGTCCTTAATTGTAGGTGGTTTTCAAAAACTTCCTGCTGTCATTGTAGTTGTTTGATGCTTTGTTATGGCGTAATTCCTACATGGCTATGTAATGTGTTCAACATGAGCATGCTGCTGTTTCTGTGGTTGTATTCTGTATTCACACACTTTACTGTTTCCGTTACTGTCAGTAAATTCTTTCAAGATTATCCAAAAGAAACAAGAAAGTGCTATTTGATGCTGTTTAATTTCTTCATTCCAATAAATTGTAAGGAAAGTTCACGAGGCTGGTAATGGCACAACACTTGCAAAAATAAAAATGTTCTAAGAGTTCCATCAGTTTAAGTATTTAGGAGCATTTGGAAGTGGAGGGGCATTTAGATTTGTTGGGAACAGTTCATCCTCAATGCAAAAGCTCTTCTCCACTAATCTAAGTCATTTCTGGAGTCCAATGATCCTTCGTCTGAATACCTCATTTGGGTGTTATGCCTTTACGTTGTTGATTTGTATCATGTGTTTTTTAATCTCTGAACATTTGTTTTAGAAAAAAAAAAAGAGAAAAGAAAAGAAAAGAAGAATCTCTGAAAATTGACTGTTGCATGTTGGTTGTTTTGTTGCTGTATCATGCTGCATCAGTGTGTTATTTTTTCAAAATGGTAGCTGGTGATCTTTTGCACTTTGCCAGTTTGATGCACAAGTTAAAAAAATCTGCATGTACCAGTATATGTTCAAATATAAAGGGATCTTGACTCCTTGCTTGAAACATAGCATTCAGTTTTCCACTTTGCAAAACATTGATATCACAGCACTAAAAGTTAATACACCATGGTATATTATGTCACATTGTATATTACGTTCGACGAGGGAGTGCCTGAGTGCTCATGGAAGGTTGAAAACTAAGTAACATTGTAACATGGACACTTCATATTCTTAAAAAAATCTGTGTCGGACACAGACACACGGGCCATGTTGTCCATTTCAAACTAGGGTTTCTTTATATCCTAAAAGACTAAGAAAATAATCTATCAACATAGTTACAACTCCATGATATGGCACTTTTGTTTTTATTTATTTGCTAGGAGCCGGTTTATAAGGTCTTGAGCCCAAGAATTAGTTGTGTAACTAAAGAATAGTAGTAATTTTATATTTAAATTAGCTGTCCCTATGTCCTACTTCATATAGGTTCCGTGTCGGACACCGATACACGTATCTGTGTCAATGTGAGTTAGGTTGAAAACTATAAAACTAAGACAGCCAATTAGGTTTGCACCTTGTCACACACCATCATACCTCTTACATTGAGTTACCAAATACAACGGTGGAGTTCCATAATCATAGATCCTTGAAACCGAGTGTTTTTAAGAAGAAAAGGGTTTTCGATCTAATTGTATTTCTCGTAATTTTATTAATGTTTTAAAAGTGTTCTGTGTTGGGAACAATTACAAGTCTTCTATTTACCCTAAAAAATCTTACAGTTCTTTCAAGGAACCATTAACAGAAGGAATGACTTAAGCTTTTAGAAACCGATTTGAAGTGTGCATAACCTAAATCAACATATTTAAAACACTGCTATGTTTATGCATCTAACGGATTCTGTATCCCGCTTCTGCTTTGTTATCAGA
This sequence comes from Coptis chinensis, assembly GCF_015680905.1. Classification (NCBI taxonomy): domain Eukaryota; kingdom Viridiplantae; phylum Streptophyta; class Magnoliopsida; order Ranunculales; family Ranunculaceae; genus Coptis; species Coptis chinensis. Next base: position 48,845,752 of record NC_141456.1, read on the forward strand.
GAGCTTCTCTTTCACTTTACTCATTGCATGTCTAAGGTTTTCTCTGAACTTAGTCATCTTTAAATAAGTTAAACAAAAAACTCTTAGATAGGATACTTCATGCACTCCAAGTGTCCAACTTTTAAGATTATGGATTTATACAGAAGCAGTGGTTCTTAAATACATTTAACTGTTCTGAAACCATTTCGTAGGACGATTGGTTTTCTGTATGTGACAGGTTTACTTTATGTGCTTCGAGATTAACCTGATGATTGATTTGTTTTATTTTTACATTAGGTACATATATCTGGATGGTTAAATTAGTTGGAACTTGGAACATCTGAAGTGCCTTGGAATTGGATATATTCTTTAAAAATTCCGTCTTTTATTTATATATTACAGTTTGATCTGCATTCATTTGCTCTTTGAGGTTTTGAATTCATAACTTGATCTTATTCTTTACATGGTTAGGAAGAGGATCTGTTTACGATGGCTTATGGCCTACCTTTAAAAGGTGAAGGAGATGAAAAATGCATGTCAATGCTAAATGCAGTAGAAGAGACTGTTTCCCGCCAACTACGCGCTTGTAAAGCCCCATCATCTAAAAAGAGGATACTAGAAGGTAGGTTATTCTCTGGATCCTCAAGTTGCCATTTTGCTTGACTGTTTTCATGAATTGCTTTTGGTTTAGCATTGAGTTAATTAGGCACGTTTTTCTTAAAGAAGTTTTTCGTTGTTTCTCTATTTGATTGTGTTATATTGTTTTAAACGTAGGTGGTCAAGTTTATACATTAGTACCGTATATTTGTCAGTTGTGTATCAACGCTTTATATTGGTCAAAAAGAAAAGACGTAAGTTAGCTTGACACGCATACGTGTGTCGGTGTCCGACACAGATAGAGAGTATCCGATGCGGCGACCTATATGGAGTAAGACACAAAGACATGGCTAACTAAAAAGAAAACTATTACTATTCTTTAATCTTTAGTCACACAACTAATTCTTGGGCTCAAGACCTTACAAAGCACTTCCTTACAAATAAATAACTATGAAAGTGATATATCATGGAGTTTTGATTATGTAAATATAGTATTTTCTTAATCTTTTAGGGTATAGAAGAAACCGTAGTTTGAAATTGTATGCACCAGGTGTCCTTGTCTCCGGCACGAGTGTTCATGTGTCTTTGAGTCCGACACAGAAGAGTATGAAGTGTCCATGTTTTTTTTTAATTAGTAAAAATGTGACTAGCACCATGCCCGTGTTACGCATGTAGGTAACATTCTCAACATGATGGGCCCTACTGATTTTTTTTTAAATTTATTTTTAATTAATAAATGTGAAATCACAATTATGCCCCGTCTGTCCACCTTTTTCCAGACATGGGGACCCACCTATGATGACACAATAAAAAAAAATTAAAACAGAAAAATCACTGTTTTACCCCTTAAAATGACATTAAAAAACGATAAATGGAAAAATCACAAAAATGCCCCTGTGATGTGTATATACTGTTCATAAGACCCCATATTCTTTATGGTAGTATATATATACTAGAATTTAACCCGTGGCTACGCCACTCGAGTCATAATTAAATGAATACATGTAAATTTAATTTTTACAATAAAATTACCTTTTTTTTTTCTTTGACATTTAAATTGAACTTGTTAGTGTCATTGTGATACCCTTAACTGAATATGCCTTAGAAAATCATCTTGGCAGAGTATATGTATTGAGAACAATTTGTTCATCTAGAAGCTTCATCCAGAAGCGGAGTGTACTTGCATCGAGAAAAAAAACGGAGTGTACGTAGACAGCTTTCACTGTTCATTCCTTGTGTAATCCATATTCAATTTATACAAGTTTCTCAAACGGTGAGCAGCATTCAAATTTTTTGATACTAAACCATTCTATGAATCATAATCATGGCCCAAATTAACCTAGCAAAAGCGACTCAAGCTACAACAATATTTTAGTTAGATACTAAATCCTTGGTTACAATGAAAACTTTATACAAATACATAATGCTCTCTTATTATTGGAAATGATTGCATACCTTAGCAAATAAGGTGAGTGACTATTCATGAGCTGATGATTCTTGCCTCTATAGTGATGATGCACACTTAAAATTGCTAGAAGGTAATAATTGTATTGAATTAACAAAAGGAGAAGAGTTACATTACAAAGAATTGAGAAATGAGTATAATAGTTGATTATGTAATAGCATACCAACTACAATACATTAAGAGGAAAATCAATTTATGGTTGTTCCACTGAAATTAAGAAGTCTGGTATGCTATCCCACCACTTCCCAGTGCCATGAGGTAAGTGTTGCTCCTGCTGTTGCACATTTTTCAGTGCCTAAGTGAACTTCCTGTCCAAGCTAATGTGATAAAGAGCCAGAAGTTCTAATGCACTGATTGAGCAAAATGCTTCCTCTGCAGCTATTGATATGAGACAATCCATAATTTAATCCAACCTGCTTGAATAGAGGTGCTACTCTTTAGTCTGTCTTGTGATCCCTACTCCTAAGATAGAGTAACTAATGTGGTCGAAGGAGGAGCTATACACTATTATTTAACCATGTCTATTATAGGAGCTATACACTATTATTTAACCATGTCCATTATATTTATACCATGTCAGATATCTTTTACTGTTTCTCTTGCTGTTTTCAAATTTTTGAAACTATTTTTTTCTATTTTTTTTAAAACCTTAGCTTATAACTATTTTGGATTCCACCTCATAACTATTAACTGAAGAACAGAACATAGCAGATTGCAGCTAGCATAGCAAAATATTAGAGGCAACTTAGTGGCCAAGACCATTCTCTCACAAACCAACAATCGTCTGAAGTACAAAGTAACTAAATACTTGTACGCAATTGCATAACAATTAAAAGTCTATTTAATAATCTCAATTTCAAAAGTTGAAAAGTTGAACCTCATGTAATTCTACTAATAGAGTTTGGAATGATCCTACGGTGATAAATCAGTTTATTTTAAGAGTCCTACTTACTCTAAACTAAATAAGAGTCCTACAAAGCAGCTTGGTTTTTTTATGATGTTATATCGAGCGTGTCTGGGAGAAAGTAGTTTTGGGATGATCCTACAGTGATAAATCAGTTTATTTTAAGAGTCCTACTTACTCTAAACTAAATAAGAGTCCTACTTTATTTTAAGAGTTCTACTTACTCTAAAATAAAGAGTCCTATTTACTCTAAAGATAAAGAAGAAGCCATTATAAAGGATAAAAACAATTTTATCTTTTATCTTTTAGTACGTCTTATCCCGAACACTAATCTTATTTAATTAAGTATACATACGTATCATTATAAAATCCCTCCAAAACTCCACTCAAAACAAACAAATAATTTGGTTTGGAATACAACTAACTTTCATTCTGGTAAATCTATACCTAGCAGCTCCAGCATGACTTGGTTGAGTCAACTTGGGCCACTTTTATGGAAATGTTAACAAAGTATATTGTTGGCCTGGGAAATCTAATCATGTAGCGAGTTGTCCTCATAATCATTGTTTTACCGAACATTTTTTAGAATAAAAGCTCTTTGGAATTTCTTTGTTGTGTCAACCATTTCCATTGTGTTGGCAAATCATAGAGTGAGGAATGGAATTTTTTTTTTACTGAAAACAATGTTATAGAAAACACAATGAAATTCAACTTACATATATGAAGACATTGATACTAGAATATTATGAAGGTCTGATATTATGAAGGTGTGCTTTTAAGTTCCTTCTAGTTCGCTTGTTCATTCTACCACTTATGCGCTCTTTTTCTCTTCTATTGCGTTGGGCCAACTTGCGTCGAGAAATCTGAGAAGGTGTATAAGCACTGGTCGGACTAACACTAAAATCATCCACTTCCATTTCGTTTTGGGTGTCACTAACATATAGAAAAAAAAATTCATAATGGGCTAGGAATGGAAATATTTTTTACTGAAAACAATGATATAGAAAACACACAAAGAAATGAAACTTACATATGGAAAGGCATGAACGCAGGTATATTTTGAAGGCCTGCTTCTAAGTTTCTTCTTGTTCGCTTGCTGCTTCTACCAAAACTACTTTCTCCCAGACCGCTCGATATAACAGCATAAAAAAACCCAAGCTGCTTTATTATATAGAACACATGTAGGGATCGAGCTGACAATGCACCATGGAGGTGGAAACCAGTCCTTACAAATATATTTTGTTATAAATCTTTCTGTAATGAACTTCGTTTCTTTTAGACATACTCTTAGAGCATGTAACATGCTTGCTCAAAAACATTTGCTGCTTAGGCAGCCAAGAGTGGACCTGTAGAGTTATTTTTGTATTGTAATGACTTCTTAAATTTTTTGATAAATGAATGAATTTGATGCATATGTTTATATAACAAAGGTCATCCTAATCCAAAACAATCTAAGTAGCATACACCCTCCATAAGCACTCAATATTAATTTTGTAAATAATAGTTATTAGATTTTTGTGTTTCTTTTGCAGCTTTTAATTTAATTAATAAAAAAAATGAATAATTTTATGACTGGAGTGGCGTAGCCACGGGTTAATTGAACTGTGGACCTGTTTATATAAAAGTATCACGCAGCCGCGTGGGCTTGGGCCCGTCAGTTGGGCTTTAGTGGCGCGGTGTTGGCAAAACCGTGTGGGCTATATGACGCGGTGTTGGCAAAACCGCGTAGTTGCTTGGTGAAAATTTGATGTTCCTCCTAAAGTTGCTTGGTGTTTTTTTGGTTCAAAATTTTGGTGTTTTTTTGGTTTGGTGTTTTTTTGGTTCAAAATTTTGGTGTTTTTTTGGTAGCTCTCCTAAAGATGCTCTTAGGGGAAATCATCAATTTTTTGATAATAAGCACAAAACATCGGGAATACAATTCCATAAAAAATCAGTCAAAACATTAGTCTTAAAGCAATGGTGTATGTATGCCTCGGTGAAAATAACGGATCCAATCATACTAAAGATTATAAAACCCCAACAACATAATTTGTTACTTGAGCTTTATGCCAACCTTGAATCAGACTTAATGGTAAGAGTTAGAGCTACACACCTTCATCATAATATAGCTTTGAGTATTATTTGACTGATATCAAATTAATGTAGGCTCATATCCTCCTCTATCCTTTTATATACTAACTCAAAAGATAAGTAGTCCCCCGTGATTCAAAATAACGTAATCCACACAGCATCTAACTTGCGCGCCCACCTAGCAACGTATATTAAGGAATTTTGAAGTAATTCAAAATAATGTAATCCATCGTATATAATTACTGAAGGCAATATATATGGTACACAGTAGCAATATTATTGAAGGCACACAATACACTCAAACAATTGACCATGACATACAACTTAGACAAACCATGTAAAAATATTTTGATGAAAAGATGTATATCGAGAACAATTAAGAACTGACAAATCTTAATATCTTTCTTATGGGTGCCGCGTGTTTCCCCAACCAATCCGTCTTGTACTCCCATCTTTCTTTTAATGAAATTCAAACTTACCCAACAAAAAAAATCTCAATATCTTAATATGACCAAACCCTTCCAATAAACCAATCTAGATCCCTATTAATTAACAACCATTGATTGTAAATTTAAAGGTATTGCTAAACCAAAAGAAAAACATACTATCTATTTCACATTCTCACCTTAAAAAGAAACCTCGAAACCAAAGAGGTGATTGCAAAATTTCGTTGGTCATTATTCTTCCACCTATTTGAGGGTTCAAGCGAGAGGTTTTTACGCATTCATGTGGGAAGAAAACCATGCCAATTCTTACGTGAAAAAGGAATGTTTCTAAGCAATAGCTAGGTACTCTTGTAATAAAGATTTATAAGAAAGTATTTTCTAAATAAGTTACTAAGTAATAAATTAATAACTATTACCCACCTCACCACCTTAGGATCACACCAAAATTGTTGATTTTCCTGGATAGCATTATTAATATTTTGGACCATGACCATGTTTAGAAATTCAAGGAACAAAACCAACATTATTAGTCACCCCTACCGAAACCCCTCTTATAATGAACACACAATATAATTATGCAGTTCTGCCGCATACTTAGCCTATACTTACCCGACTGATGATTTAGCTTGGGCATTGATGATTTAGATTGGGCCCTTGCCATCTAAAAAACCATGTGAATTGAACTTCTTAATGCAAGCAATGCAATTATACAAAGCAAAGCAATGCCCATTACCATGATTCCCTTGAATAACACACTTGTTGCATTAGTGAATAACCCGTTGACCCGAAGATAAAACTACATCCTATAGAGAACATTTAAAAGAGAGAGAATATGCATACCTTCTCTATTTGATGAAGTTTCATGTATGTTCTTAAAAAGAGAACTACGGAGTTGTGATTCGTGAAGAGAGAGCTGAGATGGAATCTAGTTTTTGAGAACGTAGACATGAGAAAACCCTTTTACGTTTCTTACCCATCTCTTCCTTTTTCTAATGTAATATATAATTTACTGGAAACAAAACTCTTAAATGATAGAAATTGACTATTCCGCCCATGCGTGTTTGGAAAAAAAATTTATCACCGTTAGATCTCACCAAAATCTGTTCTCTCTTCTCCTTATAACAACATAAAATAAAAACATAAATATATATATATATATATATATATATATATATATATATATATATATATATATTGCATATATTGTGCGGTGCGAATGCGTGTCCGATTTGGACACGGGTACGGCAATTTGGACACGGCAAACTCTAAATATCAAGACACGGGAACACGTCTAATATTTTATTATTATTAATTTTTTTATTAAAAATAATTATTTCCATCCTCAAAAAATAATTATTTCAATCCTTATTTAAAAAGCATAGTCTTAACAAGTATACTATAAAAGCATAATTGGTCCATTTTAAAACCATGGGTTAGTTATAAACCTTTAAAGTAGGCCCAATAAAGAAGGCCCGGTTTGTAACTGTTGCATAGTTTAAAAGTTAAAACAATGTTCTAAGTTTTTTGGCCCAATTTGCTGTCCAAATAAAAAGAAATATAAAGGCCCAATTAAACATTTAAATTACAAGCCCAAATACCAATTAAAAAAGCCCGAAAACAAAACAATCCCTAGTCTTCTCCGAGTCTTCTTCTCCAACAGTTCGATCTGCTCTCTCTCTCTAGTTCGATTTGCTCTCTCTCTAGTTCGATCTGATCTCTCTTTTCCACTTCTGTTCTCTCTCTTCTCTACTTCTATTCTCTCTCAAGTCGACCACGGACCACGAATGCAATCGGGTGTCGGGGTGTGATTAATCGGTGTCGATGCGACGATGACCCACATGACGAAAATATAGGCGTACCCATGCAAACTATGAGAGAAAACTGAAACAAAAGGATGTGATCATGCATGGCCGAGCAAAGAACCCCATCTGAACATAAAGTCCCCGAAGTGTCCATGGTACTTGGTGTAGAAAGAGAGACAGTAAAAGTTGAGTCTCAAAGTGAGACCCATCCTTTATTTATAATAACAGAGTTAAAATGTACATAGGTTGGGCCCAATTATGGGACTAAACAGAAATATAGAACTAATATTACAATACTCCCCCTCAAGCTGGTACGAAGATATACAATAGACCCAGCTTGCCAATGGAAGAGCGAAGATCAACAGGTCCCACTAGTTTGGTAAAAGCATCAGCAATCTGTGCCTTAGTCCTAACAAAGGACGGGCAGACAATCCCAGAACGAACTTTCTCCCGCAGAAAATGCACATCAATCTCTATGTGCTTAGTCCGCTCATGTAGGATCAATCACGGCTAAATGGATGGCAGCTTGTTTGTCACAGTGAAGTACGGATGATCCGGACTGTGCAAAACCAAGCTCTCCCAAAATAGATTGCAACCACATAATCTCACAAGTGCCCAAAGCTAGGGCACGATACTCAGCTTCAGCAGATGATCTGGAGACAACAGACTGCTTTTGGCTTTTCCATGAGATAAGGTGATCCACAAAAAGCACATAAGCCGGTAGTGGAACGACTGTCAATAGAACCTCCATAATCAGAAGAATCAGTGTAGCATTCTAAAGGACCCTGTGAACCGGCTGCATAGACGAGACCTAAGCCAGGGCAAGACTTTAGGTACTTCAGAATATGCTCCACTGCAGCCATATGAGATTGACGTGGAGCATTCATGAATTGACTAACTCTGCTCACAGCATAGGCAATGTCTGGTCTAGTATTAACTAGATAAATAAGACGCCCAACAAGGCGTTGATAAGTTGATTTATTTGACAATAATGGTCCCTCGTCTGCAACTAACCGGTTGTTAGGCACCATAGGAGTAGAAACTGGTTGACAACCTAGCATCCCTGTATCAGTCAGAAGATCTAGAACATACTTTCACTGAGATAAGAAGATTCCCTTGGGACCACGTGCAATCTCAATGCCAAGAAAGTAACTTAGAGGACCCAAGTTTTTAACCCCAAAGGATTCCTTAATTTGTACAATGCCTGATGCATCGTCTCCTGTAATAATAATGATGTCCACATATACAAGCAGATAAATGCGACCCCCAGAGTTCCACCGAACAAACAATGTATGATTTGAGTGGCACTTGGTAAATCCATACTGTAGTACAACCTAGCTGAATCTACTGAACTAGGCTCGTGGTGACTACTTAAGCCCATATAAAGACTTACGGAATCGACAAACTTTCCCAACATACTCCCCCTCACCACGAAAGCCTGGTGGGGGATCCATGTAAATTGTCTCGGCCAGATATCCGTTAAGGAAGGCATTCTTCAAATCCAACTGATGAAGAGGCCAATCATAAGAGGCAGCCAGGGAAATAAGAAGTCAAACATATTTTAACTTGGCTACCGGAGCAAAGGTAGCACCAAAGACACGTCCAGGTATTTGTGTAAATCCCTTAGCAACCAAATGGACCTTATATTGTTAAATTGTACCATCTGTTCACTGTAAAGACCCATTTGCATCCAACAGGGCAAGTCTTGGGTGGGAGGTAAAGCAATCATTTCCCAAGTCTGATTCTGCTCAAGGGCTGGCATCTCAGCCTGCATAGCGGCTACCCAATGTGGATCTGACAGAGCCTCAAAAACTAATCGCAATATCCGAATGGAGGAAACCGAAGTCAGATAGGAACACTAGGGGTGCAGATGGATAAGTTCGGATGCGGATATGCCTGTATCCGAATCCGAATCCGAATCCGACGAATGTATGATAATAGTATCCAAATCCGATATCCGATATTCGAATCGGATAATATCCAAATCCGATCACAAAATCAAACAGATGGAAATAAATCCAAATTCGATCACATATCCAAATCAAACCATATATTGTCAAACCTGTCGAGCAAGTCATGAAAGAACTTAATCTTGCAACGGAAGAAGATGAAGAATTGGAAAAACAGTCTTAGCCTTGTGTAAACAAACTCGAGAAGCTTCTACTATTAGCGAAGTTTAGTGGAACGTAGTTCGAGCGCATGAAGAAAAGTTGTTGTGAGTTTATTGAGATCCGATGAAGAGACTATTGTTAATAAAAAAGCTTGCTAAGGATTTGGTTTATAAGTGGCTCGGTCGAATTTTACGTGAGAGATGTACGATGTTCAAAAAACCAGTAGCAACTCAAACTGTTGGTAGAGAAGACGGTATTCAATTCAGGATGACAAACATTATAGAAAGCCCTAAACTAAATTTGTATTTATATTTATATTTTATAATTATAATATAATAATATATTTATATTAATTAAATCGGATTCGGATATTATCCGACGGATAGTACCAGCATCCGTATCCGTATCCGTATCCGAAACCTGTTCGGATGTGAAAATTTATCCGAATCCGAATCCGATATCCGAAAATTTCGGATAATATCCTATTTTTCGAATACGAATACGAATCGGATTCGGATATTCGGCTATCCATCTGCACCCCTAAGATACACCCTGATAAGAGACAAACTGCGCAATAGTATGGTTAGTGGGAAAACCGTTTTTGTCTGGGGGATGCTTGGTCCTAAAAGGAAATCGAGGGGGCTCAACAACAGGAGAATCAATAGTAGCAATTATAGGGGAATCAACAGTAGGAGCAATCACAGTAGATAGATCACTAGAAGGTGAAGGAATGTTACCGGAGGCAGTGGGCAGAGCATGAGCATGAGTAGGAGCGCGACGGGTATACACCTATAATGGTTTAGTAGGAGGGACCACCAGAGGAGGATTAAAGACAGGAATAGGGTAAACAACGGAAGACGCCTCCTCTGGGGAAGACAAATGTTCCTGCACAGATGTATAAGGATTAAAATATGCACTATGCTCAACAAATGTGACATCCAAAGTATGATAGAGGTGACGACTAGGTGGATGATAACAACGATACCCCTTGGACATAGGGGAATACCCTAGAAAGACACCGCATGGATTTATCATCCAATTTGGTCGGCGTAGGACTCTTATCATGAACATAGCAAACACAGCCAAACACCCGAGGAATAATGGGAAACAGAACACGACTGGGGTATACAACCTGAAGAGGGGCCTTGCCATTAAGAACTCTACTGGGTGTCGGTTCTGAAGATAGGCAGTAAGAACCGCATAATGCTAGTAGGACTGGGGAACATGCATACCTTGCAACAAACACTGAACTACATCCATAAGACTCCGATTTTTTCTTTCAGCAACACCATTTTGCTCAGGTGTATAAAGACAGGTTAGTTGTTGAAGGATACCCTGTTGGTTAAAACGGGCGACAAATTCGTTGGAAACATACTCCTACGCGCTATCAGACCGAAGTTCGCGAACCACGATATTGAATTGAGTTTTAATGAGCTGGAGAAACTGAGTGAAAACAGGGAGAACCTCATATTTCTTGCAAAGTAAATAGATCCAAGTACACCGAGTATAGTCATCTATAAAGGTCACGTAGTACCTATGGCTAGAGAGGGTAGTCGCAGGAGAACGCCCCAAACATCCGTATGAATCACATCAAACATACAAGGAGATCTAGAAATGCGAGGAATATAAGAATTACGCACATATTTAGACAAATAACAAGTATCACAATGAAAAAGAGTATTTGTGCATGGTTTTATTAATTTAGGAAATAAAGTACATAGATACTTAAAGTTGACATGGCCCAACCGAGCATACCAACTTTTCAAAGACTCAGCAGAAAACAAATAACGGCTTGACACAGGCAACACACTAGAATGCAGACTCGATACTGGTGGAACAGGTACTGGGACAAGGGGGGGATCTCCAAAGTAGTATAGTCCCGCATGCTTATAGCCCCTGCCAAAAATCTGCCTCGTACTCGGGTTCTGAAAATAACAAGAATGGGGTAAGAAAATAACAGAACAGTGGTAATCTTTAGCAAGGCGACTAACAGATAACATGCTAAGTGCAAAGTGAGGAACATGTAAGATTGACTCTAAAGAAATAGCAGGGGATAACTGAACAGTACCCTTACGGGTAATAGTGGTGTATGAGCCATCTGCAAAGCGGACGTGATGTGAAAAAGGTGTGATATCAGAAAATAAACTAGACTCACCAGTCATATGATCATTTGCCCTGGAATCAAGGACCCAACCAGATAGAGACAGGGAACGAACATGGAATGCAGTAGGTGTACCTGTGGCAGCAGTCATGGCAGAAGTATTAGATGTCCCCTCACGTAGAGATATATGCTGATCAATCTGTCTTTGGGTAAAAGTCCCCTAGTCCTCAGAAACTCCCCTTGAATGATGACTGCCAGAAATATCAGCAATAGCTGCAATACAAGGCTTGCTGCCTCCTAAGTAGGGCAGGGAATTGGATTGGGTTTGACCCGAATCCGACCCGACCTGAATCCGAATAGTTCAGGTGCAGGTCGATTTTCATATTTGTTTATTTATTTGGGTTGGGTTCAAATTCGGGTATGTCGGATTCGGATTCGGGTTTGGATATAATTTTTGGGCTTTTTTTGAATTTTTAGTGTTATCCGGTCGGGTTTGGTTCGGGTCGGATTCGGGTTGAAGATTTCGGTTTTATTCGGGTTCGGATATTGTCAAATAGTTAGTTTTTGGATTGAATTGAATTGATTTTAATTGAGTATTCGTAGAATTTGTTTCTTTGCAATTGTGATTGCATCAAATTGGTATCAAGAACTAGATTTCAAAGCTTCTATTGCCTTTGAAGGTCTTGGTTAATTGTTCTTTATTATTGAAAAAGATAAAAGAATTAGTGGAGAAAAAAATCGCTTCCGCAACTTTATCAAAGGTATTATCAATTGGTTTATTGTTTCTTCTGCAAAAAAGATTTGAGTTTTTTTAGTTGAAAAAAAAAAAAAAAAAAAAAAACGTCTCACTGTTCATCGATACTGTTCACGTACTGTTTATCAACACTGTTCACCGTGTTACTGTTCACATCACCATTCACTGCAAAAATAAAAATTATTATTCTCATGGCGACGACAATTAGAGAACTTAATGTGAAGTTTGAGGCATTAGAGAAGAGTGTGAATGATATAATTGAGAAAACATCTGGTTATGATGAGAAGTTCATTGTTTTGGATGAAAAAATTGAGAAATTGAAAGAGGATCTGACGACTTCTCTCGATGTACGTTTTGCCGAGTTACGAGATTTGTTGACGAATGGAAATGAACCTCGTAGAGATAATTTACCTCTTCCCATTATTGTTAATCGTCCTCCACCAACTGAGCGTGAGTTCAAACCAAAAGTTGATATTCCAGAGTTTACAAGTATCTTGGAGCCCGAAGTTTGTCTTGAGTGGATTGCCATGATAGAGAATGTGTTTGTTTATTAAAATATGTCAGAAGATCGCAAGGTTTCTTGGGTTGCTACTAGGCTTCGAGGTTTTGCTTTGATTTGGTGGACAAAGTTTCTCCAACAACGCTTGTGCCAGAATTTGGGTCAAGTCACTACATGGGAGCGCATGAAAGACGCTTTGCTTACTAAGTTTGTGCCTATGAATTATGCGCAACAGTTGTATGGGAAGTTGCAAGATTTGAAACAAGAGTCTAAGTCTGTGCAGAAGTATACCGAGTCCTTTTATCGTCTGCAATCACATTGCAACCTTCCAGAGAGTGAGGAAGTCCGCATTCGCCGTTATCTGCATGGTCTTTAGGGGAGACATTTGTTATGATTTAGTCCATGTTTGGATTAACACCTTGGAGGAAGCTTACAGTTTTGCTAGCGAGTCTGAGAAGAAAATGAGTTACTTTTCCTCCATGTCATCTTATAAAGTTACTCCCATAGGTCCGAAGAGAATTGTTAAGTGTTATAGTTGTGGTCAAGGGGTCATGTTCAAGTAAATTGTTCTAAAAAACCAGTTCTGACTATTGATATGGAGACATCTCAACTTGAGACGACAGAGGAAGCGCAAGGATACACAACTGAGGGAATTCTTACTCCCGTGGATAAAGGGTTGCCTATGCTTATGGCTCATGTTTCGCCTATTGCAGAGTCTACACGTGGTAATGTATTTCAACAGAGTGCTACTTTATATAATCCACTGGTTTCTAAGACTTGTCCTACTCATGTGGTTTTGGATAATGGCAGTAGTATTTCTTTAATTTCTCGTCGTATGGTTGACACACTTGGTTTGACTACTATGATACATCGTCGACCTAGGAAGGTGCATTATTTCAGAGTTGGAGATTTTGAGGAACTGGCAGAGACAGTTCGAGTTGGTGTTCGCATAGGAGATTTTCGTGACTATGTTCTTTGTCATGTGAGTAGTCTTGATGCATGTGATTTGGTCTTAGACACCACTTGGCAGTATAGTGTTTGAGCTGTTTATCGTGCTTGGGAGCAGACTTATCGTATTTCTCAGGGTCGACGTGTCTTTACACTGCGTAATCAGCCATTGCATAAAATGTCGTCTCATTAGATCGTGCTTGCTAAAATTGGGAATAATGCTTATCTGCCACCTCATCGTCGTAGTGATTGGAGATCTAAGAAGACTTTTAACTTGTCGGAGTCGAGTTCTTCAAGTGAGGGAGTATGATGTGAATTAGGGTTTCACATTGATAATTGAGTCCTATATTAGTTTCTATGTCATTAGGGAGTACTAGAATTGGGTCTAATTAGTATTTTGAGGTTATTTATTATAAGGGTATTTTGGGGTTATTATTAATTCCGAATTTAGGGTGTTTTATTTGTTTTAGAAGTTCTTTTCCTATATAAGGAGTTGTAGGCCTTTGGCCATAGTTAGTTTCTGGATTGAATTGAATTGATTTTAATTGAGAAGTCGTAGAATTCGTTTCTTTGCAATTGTCGTGATGTCATACTAGTAATACTGGATAGGGACGTGTAAGCAGAAAGCTCCTCCTAGTGCTTCTTCAAGTACCCCAAGTAAGCTAAGACAGAAAGAGCCCCCTGTGTAGCTTGACCCAACTCATGGTAGAGCTCATAAATTCGAACCTCATTGTTAGTGGTAGCATACATTTCGGAGAGAGCAGCCCACAAACCGTCAACAGTATCATAAAAGGTAAACATATCATAGACATCAGGCTCCATAGAGTTGAACAACCAACTTAGAATCATGTAGTTGGTCATGGACCAACTATTGTAAGTAGGGTTTGTATTAGTTGGACAAATCATCTTGTTGGGAACAAGCCAATCCATTTTCCCTTTGGCTCCCAAAAATAATCGAACAGAATGAGCCCAAGAGTGGAAATTCCACCCATTAAGAAGAGCGGTAGTAATTTTCGTCAAGAAGAGAAATTATTCAACAAGGAGACATCGTCCGTACCTTTAGAGTCTTTATCCATCATGATAAGGTATCCAGTGCAAAAGGTAGTACCTTGATGCGAGAAAAAAGTTATAATTGCTGGAAACCTACCGGAAAAATGTTATAAACGCTGGAAACCTACCGGAAAAACAGCACACGGCGCTCAGATGAGCAGCTCAATGGCACAGGTCAGGTGTAACATGCCTCGCTGCCCGGGTCATGAAGAAGGAAGGGGCGGCGGCGGCTAGGGTGGGTGCTAGGGTTTGATCTCCTTACTTTTCTCTTCCTGTTTTTTCTGATACCATGTAGAAAGAGAGACGATAAAAGTTGAGTCTCAAAGTGAGACCCATCCTCTATTTATAATAATAGAGTTACAATGTACATAGGTTGGGCCCAAGTATGGGACTAAACAGAAATATAGAACTAATATTACAATACTTGGGAAAAAAACTTGATCTACAGCATGAATATGGAAATACAGAACTTATAAATGACTAGAAGATTTAAGGTTGGGGGTCAAAGATTCAACTAATACAAAGTATAGAGTAGAAAACATTAAAGTCTTTTCATTCCATATCAAGGGTGTCTGCTGGTGTAACATGTTATCTAACTTTTCACTTCCATGAAAGCTTTGACGCAGTGATCCCAAGTTCGATCATCATTGTCTTTGTCAACCATTATGAAGATGGTACAAATCTAAATAATATAGACCAATAAAATGGCACCTTCAACTTGCTTTATCTTCACATCTGCAATAAACTCAAGAATGCTCTAGAAATGATCCTTCCCTCAATATTCGTCTAACCAAGTTTTTTTTCTGTAGTTATGCGAGTTTGCTCACAATGATGAGAAAATACTAGAAGTAATTAGGATTGAATTTGAAGAATGAGGGAGAACTGTATATGGGGTGCTACTTTTTTTTGGAGTGAGCTAGAGTTAGGCAGATCTCAACCTGTATTGACTGGAAAACTACTTAGTCCTTTTTCATAGTATATATCATGCACTCTAAAGACTAAGGTGGATAAAGTAAAGAATATGAGAACTTACTGAATTAGATAGGGCTGTAAAGTGGTTGGCAGTGCTATTAGTTTCTCTGACAACATGGACTTGAAAAATAGAGCCAAAATGCTCACACATGCTATGATTAGCTTCTGCCTGATCCCAGCAGTTACCATAGGGCAGCCATTCTCTTGTTGGTGGCACTGATAGCCATTTATGTGAAGCCATACCAATTTCCTTTGCTTACACCTGAGTACATCCTTCCCAATATTCTTTGATATGTCTAAGTTCCTGAAAGAGAACTCATCTCTTGCTGTTTCTTTTTTGCCAAGTCATGTAGCACTGTGCCTCGGGGAATTTCTTTTGAGTCCTCCAAGTTCAGCCCTATATTGTCCTTCACATCCATTTCTTTTCAGCTTTACTGTGTCACCATCTTGTTTCCTCCTCAAGTTTGCTTATTTAGTTTCAAATCTGATGTTTAATTCCTCGAACAAAGACTATCACATTGCAAATGCAGAAATTTCTGATATCTCGGTAAGTATGGCCAAAATTGTAAAAACCATAAATGCCAGTGAATGTTTCTTGGAATTATTGACATCAAACTTACTGATTTTCCAATTTGTCATTAATTTATCATTCTTTATCCTCTACTAGCATTTCTGTATGCTCGATGAGTGTTGAATTAAGCATAGCATTAAGAAATTAAATATCTCAACAATTTAATATAAAAAGCTATTTCTTAAACTAAATACGTATGGAAAAAAAATCTTAAGCCCTTAAATGGGCCAATCATATTGCCACGTTAGAAGCAACCAAGTGTCCGAAACATTAATGATTGGGTCCCACTTTCTTGACTTTTATTGTTTCATTTATGGAGGACAAACACGTAATTTCAGCAATAAAGTGAGGGCAATAAAGGAAACAAAATTAATGACGTGATGAATTTACTGTTACACCCTCCGTTTTCTTTAAAGAAGTTAGATAACCTACTGTCTTCTTTGTAGAATCATATTATGAGATATCCTCTGACCCAGTCCTTCGTTGTACTTTTGTCTTAGTTATACTGACACACTGTCTTATGTCATGCAGATATAGAGCCATTACAAACAAACCCTGATTTGGAGGAAGGGTATTGCAAAGCATTGCTCTGCCGCATACGCTTTCGTAAGGTCTTACCTTGTGTGTACTCTTTCTTTTCAAATGGTTATGCTATTGAAATGGATTGTAGGATCTTTCTCCCTTTTTATTTTTATCTTTATAAGTTTTTAGTTTTTCTTCTGTTTGTTGCTTGTGCATTGTAATAGGCGGGCTGTTTTATGAAAACTTAAGTCGATGACCATCTATGAGGGTCATTTTTATTTTAAATTCTGAACACCAAGTTAACTACCTGAGATGGCCTACTAGAAACATCATACTAATATCAAAGTAAACATATTGGAGTAAAAGCATCAGCTAGAGAGAAATAACCCCATCTAAAATTGGTGAATTAAGAGGTCCCTTTTGTGTGTGCTTTTGATTACTCTCCTGTCTCTTTCCATCAGAAAATGTGGGAACCAAGTGACTAAGCATGTCAACAAGTATAGATGACGTGATCCCTACCAATTGGCTAGGGGTGTCTTTGGATTGGATCGGAATAGGGGCTTTTTGGTAAACTTTCTGATTTTTTTTTCAGAACCCAAAATCATAGCTGATTCAGATCCGATTATATTCGGATATGTATGTTTTTTCCAAATTCGAAAATAATTCGGAAATGAGAAAATTTGGCTAGGAAATCAGAAAAATCAGATTTTGGCAATGAAAAGAGGTTAGCTTGATGGTTAAAGAGATTGAGGTCTTGATTGTGAATATAAAAAAATTGAGGGAAGAAATTGAGGTTTTGATGTTACACAGTCCTGAGTTCTATTAACAAGTTTGATGGTAGAGAACTTAAGTTTTAACTAGAAGTTGTGGAAGGGTGGTGTGTTTGATTGTCTGTAAGATCGGGGAAGTAAACGGAACTGTTGCTATTTTTTTCATTAATAATAAGAGAACATGCTATGGTAGTCCCAGTTATATTAGTTTGATGTGGGTGTTCCTTCGAATGGGCTTATACAAAGTGTACAACATTATTTGAATATTGGGTTACTCTATTACTTTAAACGGATTAATCAGAACAATCAGAAGTTCAGAATTCGAAACTGTTTCTGATTCCATTCTGATTCTTTTCGAAAAATTCGGATATCGGAAAGTGAATCTTGTTGCCAAAATCGGATTGAATTTTGGAATATTCGGAATTTCGGGAAAAAATGGCACTCTTATTTTTGGGGATGGAGCTTAGAAATACCAAATTTCAAAGTTCAAATGGTATAAGTGAGAAGACTTGAGCGGGTGAGAAACTTGTTGCTAGACGCTAGTGCTACAAAAAGAACAATTGGAGGTTGGTGTGGGTGACTTCGTAACTCCCTTGTTGTTTTCCTTTGCAACTTTCTCACTGGGAATTTCTGTTAATGTCAAGTCGAAGCTTGCCAGGTTGTTTTTGTTTTGTTTGGTAAGGGTATTCATTGTAATTCTTTGGTGATTGGAACAGTTGTCTGAGCTAGTGAGCTACTTCAACAATGGCGACGCAGCAGATGGACATACCCGAATCCAAGAGAAAAATCAAGCCCTCATTTCAAATCCGACGCCTAACACCCCTTTAGGCTTCCCTTCCAGCATTGATGTTGGGCTTAGCAATGCCCTCTGTTTTATTCATAATGCCTCCCACAAGGACCACCAATAAGGTATAGTTACTGATTTAATATACCGTTCCAAGGCTTTCTCCCTAAATTTCGAAGTGATGACCGCTTTAAGAAGACTTGTGTCCTCCTCACCTAGTCTCCACAACCATTTTCTAAGCACGGACATCCATCTCTTAAAGAGATGCAAAATACCGTACTGGGGAAATAACACATTGTCTAATGAGTAAAGGTGGCATCTTCTAGCTCCATTAGTAGTCCCCCAAGAGAAGCTAGAAGATTGGAATAGAGACTGTTAAGGAGACTCAATCTTTAGGTTCATGCAATCCCCAGAAACCTGCAACGACCCCCAATTCAATCCAGAATTGTTTGTGTTTTCATTTGCTCGCAATGGTGGTTCTTTTGTTTTTGTAGTAAAAGGGACTCTTTGTTTTTGGAGTATTATGTTGCTTTCAGGAATACTCCTTTTGACTATTTTGTTGCTAAATGGGATAGTATTATGAATAGGGGTACTTGACTAATGGTGTGTGGGGTTGATCTTTTGGGCTTATTTTTCTTGTATTTGTAGGTTATCAAGACCTACTTTTTATGTAATATAAATGCCTAACTTAACCGATGAATTTTTTTTTTTGCCTTTTATGGAGATGATCATATCATTGTTGGGTACTATCAAAGCTTGCCTTTATTTATTTATAGAGAGGCATCTTATCAACCAAGGTGTAAATGGATTGCATATCCTGTGTGTGTAAAATGGTGAATCTGTCAAGAAGAATGAGAGTCTGAGAGAAAACAACATGAAAAAAGGAAAGGTTTGAAGAACCCTAAGCCTGCAAATGAAAGAAAAAATGGATGCCTATATTCTGCCATAAATGGATTGCTAGCTTCTTTAGCCACCATCTTTGTGTGGTTCATTTTGTTTTTCCCTTGACGGTAGCTTTCTGTATATTTGTGTCATGGTTGTTCAAATTATGCAATATAGCAACCATAAGTGTTACTGTGTTATTCTTCAATTGATTTCACAAGGTGCAATTTGTATTGGTATTCCTGATTTATATTGATTAGTCACTGTCATGTGATTCAATATCTTATAATCTGCTTCTCGTTTGAGATTTTCCGGTTTTTCTAATTTTGACTCTCCTTTCCCTTGTCTTCAGCACTTTTTCCATGTTCTCATGTGTATGAGAAAATCAAATTGTAGAGCTTTGGAGTTGGCAAGGAAACATATAGTCTCCTGCTTATCAGAGCTAGTATGCATTTACAATTCATCGGAATTCCTTATGTCCCATGCGTATGGATCTTCCCAAGATGAGATGGAAACCAGTACAACAGCTTCTGGCTCTAAGCCTATTGGGTTCGATGCTAGTTTAAATGGTAGGCTGGCGGCCCCTACTCCTCCACGCGCAATCAGAATTCTCAGCTGGAAAAAGGTGAGGTTTTCAAGAGGTCTAGCTAATTATCACTAATTATCGCTGTTAGTTTACTGTCATTTGATTTTGTAATGCTGCCACTCTTTGACAGGCTATTGAGTATTTCCAGAAGCTTCTTCATGATCTAGACATATTGTGTTCGTTTACCCTGGATCCATCGTTAGAAGGTATTTTGCGCTTTGTTGTTCGGTTCCAAAAACTTCAACCTGATTTGGTTGCTAGATCACATTTGCAGGTCAGCTTATTTTCTTTCTTTGTGCCCTACTTGCATTTTCTTTTCTGAGTGGACTTCTCTTTGTTTTCTCAGTTGCTTTTGTGATTTTTCATGGCAACAATAACTGTTATTTTTGTGTATTCTTTCACAATTATTCTTGAAACATTGTTAGTTTTCACTTTGTTTCATTGGATGGAAGTGATGATCATAGCTCCATCTCTTTAGACCTTAGATTGGTTTCGTGGATCATAATTGTCGAGTTTAGTTGCTGGTGGTGTTGCCCTAGAAAATTATTTCATGGTTTAGTAGTTCCACACATCTATGAAGCATGGACACTCCTCTAGGGGCAACGTATCTGTGTCGGACACGTACCGG
Organism: Coptis chinensis; assembly: GCF_015680905.1. Lineage (NCBI taxonomy): Eukaryota > Viridiplantae > Streptophyta > Magnoliopsida > Ranunculales > Ranunculaceae > Coptis > Coptis chinensis. Next base: position 48,866,193 of record NC_141456.1, read on the forward strand.
ACACCATCACTCTCCGAGACGCCTCTGACACGTGTCCAATATTTGATCTGGAGTGTTAGATTTATTAATTAATTTTTAGAATTTCTGACACTCCGTGGACACACGGGGACACTTCTACATTTTATTCTTATTTTTTAAAAGGTGATTAAAATACTTAAAAGAAGACACGGCTTGGTAGGGTTTTATTTCACTCTTGAAATAAGAAAAATGAGGCACAATGCACAACTGCACTTGATGATTGCCAAGTCCCTTTTATATATATTTGTTACAAATCTTCTGTAATTGTTATTTCTTTCGTTGGCATTAACTTGTATTATTGAACATGTATGTTGTTGTTTAATCTTGTAGAGTTGGACATGTTCAAAACTAGTGTTTATATTTTGATTAAAATTTGGTGGAGAATGTTAAATTTCAATTATATATATAGTTTTTTTTTTAACGTGTCCATGACTTATCCGTGTCTTACTTTTTTGAATTATGTTGTGTCCGTGTCGTATCCGTGTCGCGCGTCAATGTCCGTGCTTCATAGCCACACATTGTGTCTCTTTGTGGGAGTTTCGCTACATATTTCCTCCCTGAAACCAGGAAATGTTTAAGACAGAGCTCGTTGAAGGTTACCGTGTTTAGTATAATAGGCTTGATTGTGAGTGTCAGACTCAGTACCTTATTATTGTTCTGATTCTATTAAATTTCAGAAGGAATGGAAACTTGGAAAACTGTCCTCTTTTTCTTTCTTAGAGGAATCTCTCTTGAATTGAGGATGATGTCAAGCAACTGAGCTTGAAGAGCAACAGGAGGATTTGATTTGGTTTGGAGAAAGATGGGGCGTTCAGGTAAATCGTAGTAAGCTAATAAAATTAATTGATGGGAAAGTAGTAAGAGGGGGGAGGGAATATACTCTTCCTCAGAGGGCAACTCGGACTTCAACGATCTGGGTGACGAGGACAGTGAGGAGGCTGATCACGTCCGGTTTAGTTGTTTGGAAAAGGACTTTGAGGTCGAGGATGATGCGGAAGGGGACTGAAAAGTGGAGGATGGCAGCTGATGTTAGCTGTGTTTTTTGTAAATAGGGGAGTTCTTAGTTGTAGGTTTGGGGTTTTTGTTTCGCAGGGTAGATTGTCTGTTTCTTTCTCTTGGGTTCCTTGTTTTGGGCATTTTTTTTTGAGTAGTTGAACCTGGGCCAAACCAAGTTGTTATTGACGAGATTTGGGTATTACTCTTGTTGGTGATGTCAACAAAATGTACTTAATATTTCCAAAAAAGAAGAAGAGAGAATTCTCTCTTTAACTTTTGTTTATCGAAAGAAAATAAAAAAGATCTCTTTTTCACTTCTTGTTACCTATCTCCTCTTTGAGTACGTCCTCACATATTAAATAGTGCTATGCTTCTAAGGTTCCATTAAACGTTGCCTTCTTTGTTTGGTGTGCATCTCTAGGTAAAGTCTTGACTATGGACAATCTTAGGAAGAGACATGTCAAGGAGGCCATTGTTAATTTTGTCCTTCATGTTTGAGGGGCGGGGAGTTTGTGAATCATATTATTTTGTTTTGTCCTTTTTCTCAGGGGGTTTGGTGTCATTTTATTCTATAGTCGGGGGTTTCTTGGGTTTGTCTAGTTTCGGTGGCCATGGTATGAGCATCATGGGACTTGAAAGTCTCAGAACGTTGGCTTTGGAGGATGCTACCTTTTGTGATTCTGTGGGGATTTGGTTGGAGAGGAATCAGAGACACTTTGAAGGTGTAACAATGCCTATAGAGAAAGTTGTGCTAGCCATCAAAGCACTTTTATGTTTCTGGTTGAAAGCGCATAGTGAGACCTGAGACATACCGTTTAAGGCGTTTGTGTTTCGATCAGAGTCCATTTTGAGCTGATTCGACTTGCCCTTTTTTATTTATGTTTTCTCCTTTTCTTCTTGTGATACTGTAATGTAGGATATCTCATCCTATTATATTCTTGGTTTGACATATATTTATAAAACAATACTTTACCGATAATAAAATAAAAAAAATAGTGTTATGCTACAGGCCTACAGCTGTCACTGATGCTTCTATTTTAGTATTTTTTTCAGTATGCTCCTTCATTAATGGAATTCTTACCATTCCAGAAAAATAGTAGTTATAATGATAAAATATAAAAATTTGTAAGAAATTCTGAAACTAACACAATATAATAGTCAAATGCTACCCTGAAAATCCACTTCTTATATTAACGATTGTAAGGGCAATCTCATATTTCATGACCGTGTAAAGCAGCATTGCTACCTTTAGCCCTTTACCTCTTGGGGGTGTCCATTAGACAAACTTGCCATTTTGCTTCGTCATGTTTTGGAAAATTTCCAATAGTTTGGCAAAGTTTGTGGTATTGTTATCGTAGACCCGGGTTTAAAACCTGCCACCCACCATAATGAACCTTACCTACGAAAAAAACCTGTGAAAATTTATTTATTAATAGATTATTTTTATTTTTATGTTTCCTGCATCTATGTTTGAGTTAATTACTTTTCTTTTATTCATATGTCGTTGACATCCTAAAACTGATTTGCAGCTTCTGTTAATTGAAAATGGGAAGCTTTATGGTCGAGATCATGTTTTTGATGTAATAGCTAGAGCTGCCGCTGCATCAGTTGAAGTCCCAAAGGACCAGGAAATTCGTAACAATAAATTATTTCTACAGTTAGAACAGGTGAATGTCAAGATTCTTTTTCCCTCTTTGATCCTGAAATTTCTTATGTTCTGTTCGTGTACAAGTAGTCTCAATAGCTCACACACACTCACATTACAATATGCTCGAACAAATGGCTCTATGAATGAGTTGAGCTGAGCAATATATTTGGGACCTGACCGAAATGTATTTTGCTATTTTCACTTGTTTCACGGTTAATGTTGGTGCCGACATTAGTTTGGCCGTAAGGTGATAGCTTGAAACTGAGGATGAAGGTGTTAAAAAGAGAAAAAGGGATTGGGGATGATGGCAGCTGCCATCAACTAGGTTGGGTGGCAGCTGGTGGTGGTGAGGTGCAAGGAATTGCGATTGAGAAGTGGAGGAGATTGAACGATGGAGAAAGCAAGATAGAGTGATCTACTGATGATATTAGATCTTCAGTAAGGGAGTCTTGTACAAAAATGTACACTTAAGTTCAAATTTGGTTTATGGGGCACAGATGGGGTTGCATGGAGTGTGAGACAGGATATAGTGGAGTGTCAGATTGGGTTAATGGGGGTGTGGAATTTGGTGTAATGGGGCTATGGCCTTCAACTGTCAGCTTCTTGGTGATGGCCAAGTGTTTGGTGCAATTTGATGTGAATCCCTATAAATCACGACTACTTTGATCTTAATACTTGTAAACTTTTCTCCTTTGCGACTTTTTTTTAACAGTTTAAATATATGCCTAATGAGGTTTTGTACACCGCTCAAATAAAATTAATATTTCCCGGGTTCTTCTTGGCCCAAGCATCCCATGAACCATTGGTCCCTTTCTTTGGTCCTGCACACTCGAGCCTGGTTTTGTTTGACTTTTTGCTGTTAGAAGTTATTACAATATTAAGCCTAGATTAGAATCCTCAACTTCAGAGAAATGTCTGCATTTGAAATCTGATTTGTAACTTCTAAGTCTTCCATCATTTTCAAAATAAAAAATAAAGATTTTTATGGTTAATATCTAAGAAATTTAGGTGTTCAAGTCCCTGATAACATCTCACTAAAGTTATGACAACTTTTAACGCCTAAACTCTTATATTGGAGAGGTAAATATGAAAAGGATTCCTAATTTATATCACACTATGGAAATTTTAAAATGAACTAAATCTCCCAGAAGTTGGATATTGTCTCTAAAAAACAACTTCAGTCTTTTGTCAATGCCAGTGTTTATCCTTTTAACTTGTCATACTGGATGTATCAGATAAGTTATAAGTTATATTGTTGCTACAATATTTATCGACTTGTTCCACATTGATCTGCCGAATACCTTGGACATCTTATTCAAACTATTTTAAGTGAGAGTTTGAAACCATGATCTCGTAGACTAAATCTTGTGACTGTGAGATGTCAGGGCGGGCTCAGATGCTGCTGTCTAGATGTTTCATGTGTGTGCTCCTTTTTCTTTGATTCATCTAAATGTTCTCTATTATTCAATTCAGCTTCTTATCAACTTGCTCAAAATTCTCTGTACTAATGCGGCCTGGCAAAGGCGCAAGCTTGGAAAGGTTTTACAAGATTGGAGTATTACTTCAGTGCAGGTTTGTGCTTATCAGTAACTGTTCTGCACATGTTCAATTTTGTGAGTGTGTTCTTCCACCTGAATTTAGTTTGTCGTGTTAAGTAGTAAAAAGATTAAAAAAAAAAAAAAAAAGTATAAACATTTGCGGTTTACGTATTAACCGTCTCTGAAAGTGCAAATCCAAATATTATATGACTAGAAAAGTTTATGGCTTGATCTAGCGAGGATACATTGGCAGTGGATTTTCTTGTACTAGATCATAGCCAACATAATAGGAAAGAATCCTCATCATGATTGCGTGATGCAAACATCATCGTTAAGAATTTAACAATTTACTGATAATGATGTCCTGTATACCAAAATTTATTGTCTGTCTGCTTCCAGTTACATAGTGGACTTGAAGGTAAATTAACATTCTACTTCATTGTTTCTCCAGAGAACTAGTTTTATAGACCCGTTGCAAAAGTATGTGCTGAAATTATCCAACCCATTTCTCGGTGTGTCACACCTATATGACTCATTAGTCCCTTTCTAGACAGACATATTCGTATCCCACAAACGGCTATGGACAATTCCATCTCATTTTTATAAGTTCCAAGTATTTATTAATGGTAATGATTCATCTTATAAATTCAATTATTTAGTTGATTGGCTCAATTCAATTGAGCCATTTCCTATGAGTACGATTAAAAGCTAAATATCCCTTTTTATAAACTTTGCAGCATCCAACTTAAAACCATTTCCTATGAGTAGAGCGCTCCCAAGAACTAAGTTATTGTTGTGTAAGGCTTCAAATTTCCAACGTGGAATTATATATCACAACACGACCCCGAAGTGTGGTGTGGCTTTGACCAGACACATAGACGAACATTTATTGGGTGATGCGGAGTAGATGGGCATTTTGGCCAAAAACAATAGCCTGCTCTGGTATCTTAAACTTTTGGGCATCCGACTCAATACCTATTGCCTACAAGTGAAGCAGTCCCATGAACTTTTATATTATTATGCAAGGCTTAAATTCCCATCGTGGGATTATATATTTCAACATTTTGCACCACAATAAGTCAATGTCACCCTATAAATGTTTTGACAACACTTAATTAGATACTTTATAATCTAGACCTCCCTCTTTTTTCAGCTTTGAGTTTCTTAATATTTCCCATCAAATTGCCATTTCCTGCACAATAATAAATTGTTTTTAGGTTATCGTGAAACATATTTTGAGGCAGTTATGAGATATGCTGGGTAAACTGTATGAGTGGGTTGTTTTTCCGTAGGATGGATATTCTTAATGCCTATCCAGAACTAGCTGCTTCTGTGCTACATTTTCTATTTAAAATCATTATCTCCTGATGCTCTTGTGTGATATAACTGTTTGTATTTTGTAATCAGGAGATTCATATCAATGCATTAATTGTAGTGAGATGGAAATTTTACCTGAGAACTGACTGGTTGTGCTTTGTGCTCTTTGTTTTCTGCAGCTTGAGCTGGATTTTAAGCGAGCGCTTGAAGAAATGTCAAGTAGTTCAATTAATGAGGTAGCTAGGTTTCTGTTTGATTAGTGAGTCATAATTAACTAATGATCAATGAAGATGTCTCTGTTACGTACCAGTGAACATGGTTCTTCGAAGCTATATTGGTAGAACACATGAGAGGTTGGGAAGGGGACCTGCAATTTGCTGGTTTCACCTGAGAAAGTCTCATCCCCCTTGATCTCGTGCACATGCACACATGCAGCATTATACTTTCTTAAGCATCCTTGTGGCTTACCAATTTGTACGTTCCTTTCTTTTTGGAGGGAGGGTGAGGTCACTATACAACATAATGAACGTACTGACTGCCTAAGAGATGCAACACTCCAGCTTACTGGATTTGTTGTTTTTATTTATTTATTTTATTTTATTTATTTATTACACTTAACTTATCCTGCAGAATGTGTGCATGAAACTAGCCAAACATCTCCTTGTTTGGGCAGAGGAACAAACATACTGGATTGCTTCTCGTTTTCTCATGTTGGGCTTTGAGTTGGACCTGTATTCTCCCAGTGACTATTGCATGGTGTACTGGTTTTTATATGTTATCCTGATCAAGCTGTCTGAAAAAGTTCAACTTAAGATGTTGACAAGTAGTGATGCTGGTGAGTGTGCTCAATCACCTGTCACAAATCTAACTTATGTATGTTAGTATGGGTTCTTTGACATCTATCTGTGCATAAAAAACACACCGTGAGGTAGGTCACTCGGGCGCGTCGTCCATTAGGCCAGATAAGCCTGCTAAGGCCTCCCTTTAGGAAGGTCTCGTATTTGGGTTTCTACATCTCCTAAGATGTAGGCATTAAATTCACTCATATCAGTAAATCCCAAAAAAAGTTTCTAAAGATAGGATTCTAAATATAATTCACTCCTGTATCCACTCCTAAAAGTTGGCCTCCATAAGAACTGCTGAAAAAAAGAAAAATGTACCCAATATAGGCCTCATTCAATGTCCAACCCCAAACAAATCTTCTTCACATATCTAACTATCTTTTAGTTGAAAAATTGCTTCAGTAAGCTTTGTTCTCTGTTTATCAAATGTTTGGGGAAAAGGCCTCACTATGGTCTCTGCCTTACTGCCTTAGGCCTCGAGTCGGATTGAGCTGCCACTGGTAGGTTGACTACTTGTTAGGCGTTTGTTACAAGTTATCAAATTTACTTCGGGAAGTTTTGCACAGAGAACATTGCTCTACCCTCAAACCTCCTGCTGAACTGGCCATTCGACTGGTATCTGGTTTTTATCTATATGTTGTGGTCTCTTCTCTTTTTGAGGACATTGGACATCTCCTGTATTTCTTGCCTGGTTTCCATAATACCTGATTGGAGTAAATTTAATGTAATTTTCTCTTAGTATGCCTGACATAGTTTTTCCGTAGGAATTATCTTCACTTCGCTTACACAGGTTGTTTTAAATGTCATTATTCTTTGATCAGTTAAACGGAAGGGGAAAAAGAAAAGGGATCTCTCAAAAGATGTGACTAGGGATCCTCAGATCCCACCCTCAGTCCTGTTGCTTCAGTGTTACATATGTCTGTCTGAAGGACTCACAATGGTAAGTATACTTTGTCTATGTTGGTTTGGTTTGGTTTGGCTTGGCTTAACATTTTGTTGATAAACTTCTTTTCAGAAATACTTGAATTTGAGTCCTGAGGATGAGAACGTTTTCACTCTCTTCCTTAAAGAGGCATACCATTGAAACTGATGCATGATATTAGTCAACATTGGCCGATTTATTCCTCTTGTTTAACTTTTTCTCAATTATCCATTGATTTACGATCTGTATTTGCATGTACCACAATCTTGGAACTGTTTTTTCTCATCCTTCCATCTTGACATGTTTTCCTTACTACTCATCAAATTACTAACAATATCAATCCCTCCAGATGCTTGCTGCTCTCAGGAACGAATGCAGCACTTTCCAGAGTGCGAACTATTTCAACACTGAGGAAGAGGTACATATGCTTCATTATCTCTCTGTTGTATATCAATCTTTCTTGAACCATACTTGGTCTATGAGATGCTCTACGACCAAAATCTAGGATTCGTCAAATTAAGGTGGCCATAATAAGGTAAACGAATGTAGCAACACAGAATAAGTTTCTTGTAAAGTTTTACAGTTTGAGCCAGTAGTATATAACCCAGGCCATGGAAAATTATGCTTACATTTTCTATTAAGTTCGGAAAGCCAATTCGTCGCCCTTGCCTCAATCTTCTATTGTTTGGCTAGCTTCCTGGTCGTCAGTTCATGCTGACCAAATTATGTGTTTATTGTCTTCCCAGAGATTCAATCAGCATTTTGATCTACTACAGAGAGCTCATGTTCCTGATCACATCTCGTACCATTTATTCAATGAATCTACAATCGATGTCCGATTCTCTGTGAGTATTTAGGGAATAAATGCAGTTTTTCTTTATCTCTTACATTTCATGTGATGTGTAAACAAGCTTTCTATGTTTTCTATTGTTTTTCTTTGTCTCAGACTCTCCTCAAGTATAACCATTTTAGAGATGCTCAGAGGATTGCGAAGGAGCTTAGGAGTAGTTTCTCTAATGACAGTGATAGATTAGCCGAGCTTCGACAGATTGAACAGATTGCTGAGCACAATCATGTCGCCCTTAATGTTCTTTGCCAATTTGGAAGAAATGACGCAGCTTTAATGGTTTCATTTGAGTTCATTCACCATCCTTGTTTTGCAGTTGCTGTTGTGAAGAGAGCTTGATATTGTTCCTTCTGCATCTAAAGTTTTGAATTTAAGTAGGCTTCTTGAGGCCTTCTGTCATTACTTGCTTATGATATTAGAAATATATAGTCAATTCATGTTCTGCCTATATTTTGTTGCAGATGTGAATTGAAAATGGACACGTGTACTAATTAATTGCGGGCTTAGCATTTTTTTAAATATTATCATGTCATCATGTAGTAATAGATGTCAATGAGTTATAAGAATTTAACCATCTATCCTATAAAAATGATTTATCGAGCATTACTCAAAAGTGCTAGTTAAAGACTTAAAGTTACTTGAGCTTAGTGGTTCTGTGGCTGCAGTTGTGGTGCGGCAAGACTTTAGCTGTACTACTACACTTTAACTGCACGCGCAGTAATATGCAACATGTGTGAATGTGTTCACTCAACTTAACAAACTCAGAAATTACCTAAAAACACTCGGAAATTAACAGTACATGTCTAAAATCCCACATTCATTTTGAGTAAAAGCATTGGGGATGTGAGTCTTCACCTTTTCCTCTCCGAACCTCCGGTTTAGGTTGTACATGGTGGTTTTCGCCATCTTTCCCTTAATCCTCGTTGACAAAGCTCATTTATCCAAGTGAGCGGAGCTTCAATCTTGTTTTTTCTTCTTCACCAAACACTCCTACACCCACCCAAAGTCCTAACTTCCGCTCTCTCTCACTCAGCAGCTCCTAAAGTGATAATAGTACGTTATCTTTTATGTCTTTGAAGTCATTGAAGTATGACCACGTTAGGTGTAAAGGATTCTTTGCAATTCAACATCCTTAATTCAACATCCTTAATTAGGAGATAAAACCCAATTCCTGTTTAAGGAAAGAAAGGGACAGACTGGTTAATCATTCCAACAGTCTGGGTAGTCTTGTATTTCCCTTTTTACCTCTTTCATGACAGCTCGAAAAAGACTCATTACTCATCACACCACCACCACTTCTTTCCCTCCCTTTAAAAAGCTCAAATTAAAGTTTACCTTCCTTTGTTATACACTTATACCTTCTCTCTCATGCAACTATGACTTTTTTAAAGAGGAAAGAAATTTCTACTCAGAAAGGTCTTCTCTAGCTAGACTTCTTCTTTCTTTCATGAAAGTCTTCAGTTAACTGATCTTTATCTTTATCATAAGCCAAAGTGTACTAGAACAGAGTAGAAGTTGTTCTCTTTCTTCATCACAGTTAGGAGTTATTGGATGATGAAATGAGTAGTTCAAAGTTCATCAAGTGTGTCACTGTTGGAGATGGAGCTGTTGGGAAGACATGCCTTCTCATCTCCTATACTAGCAACACTTTTCCATCTGTACTACTTCTCCATTCTGTTTACGTGTTGTCACTATTCCATGCTAAATTTCGTGTTGTAATCTCTCTTTTCTTTTCTTCTTGTCAGGATTATGTTCCAACTGTTTTTGACAACTTCAGTGCCAGTGTTATGGTTGGTGGGGAGATTATAAGTCTCGGTCTATGGGATACTGCTGGTAATCTCTCTGCCTATATTCTCTATTTGATCTTACTCGTTCTTCAACGTGTTTTCATAAAATGGTCTACTTGAGATCTTAATTCATAGGACATCACCATGGAGAACCGAAATAAAAACAGAACAGTTTTCATTTCTAAGAAGTAGCATTTGTACATTTTGTGAATGATTCAAATTTCAAAATAATTCTCCCTAGAAGCATTACATCTTCATTTTTTTTTTGTTTGTTTTTTTCGTCTCTCTTTATATGAGACTGCTGTTTTTAAATAATGCCAAAATTTTGAAAGTTAAAAATATTTTGTTCAAATACATAAAGTTTTGTATATAATGCTCAGAATCACAGTACTATACATTTGGCATTCCTAATGCCAAAACCTAAGTAGTTGTTACAAATGTTAGATGTCAGCAGTACCCCAAGCCCTCTATGACGTGCTCAGCAACTGAGTTGCTTTCATGGATACCACTACCCGAACAAATTAGTTAGTTTATTCCATGCCAAAACGGTAACAAAATTTACGTTCATGAAAATATAAAATCTGTATCATTCTTGCTTCAAATCGATCGGTCAATTATTAATAATGTTAAAACTGCTTGAAACTATATTGGTCATGGAAGAATGTTTGAAAGCGGAAGCCTTATGCTTTTGGAGCTTCGAACTTAAAAACGTCTATGCAGGTCAAGAAGACTACAACCGACTCAGGCCACTCAGCTATAGAGGTGCTGATGTTTTCATCCTTGCTTTCTCTCTCATCAGTAGGCCAAGCTTTGAGAACATAAGCAAAAAGGTAAGATTGTATTCTCCTTTTTCTTATATTTTTTTAAACATTCTAACAGATTTGTAAAGATGGTGGAATTAAATATAAATATTTTCCAACTCCTTTCTTCTTCTCATTCTGTTTCCTATGTAGTGGGTCCCTGAGCTGAGACACTATGCCCCTTCAGTGCCTATTGTGCTTGTGGGCACCAAATTAGGTGATGTATTCATTCTTCTAACATGCTACACATCATTTTTCTAATTGATTAATCTTCACACTGCTCCTTCTCTCTTTCTTTTTTCATGAAAAATATCTTTAGGGGTATACTTTGTCGAAAAAAGTAAGAGACAGTTCAATAACTTTAATCAACTTGGGGGGGCAAAAGGCCTCCCTGTATAAGCGTTGCAACTGAAAAGCACTTGGTAAGCTGTTCTGTTAAAAAAAGCACTCAGCATGCTTACAGGTACGGGTGATGGACAATTTATTGACCACACCAACTGGTTAATCATTCTATCAATGCAACCAAACTTCTAAGTTCTAGTATGGCCCCTATTTAAATCAGACACACCAAAAGTGAAAGAGTGGATTTATGAGGTGAATGCTTATTAGTTTTTCAGATTACTACTGATCTCGAAGATGAAAATACAAATGTACTTATACCTTGAACTTTATCACTCTTGTAATACTGAGAAGATGGACTGGCTTCTTTAATATATCATAAATTCATGTGAAATTTTAAAAATAAAGTGACGATTTATTTGTTTTTTTCGGAAGCTTTTATGATTAAAGCAATCTTTTGGGACAGCAGATTTGAGAGATGATAAGCAGTTCTACCTGGACCATCCTGGAGCACGTACAATTTCGACTGCACAGGTAGTCCTCAAGTTCTCTCCTAGGTGCGTTTTATGTTTGATAAGGATTGATAGTTTGAAAATAAAAATGAATGTTTAGCCAATAGAAGTACGTACCTGGAAATGCTTAATCTTATCCAGCTATATTAATGTGTTTTCAAAAATTTCAGGGCGAGGAACTGAAGAAGCAAATAGGTGCATTGGCATATATTGAGTGCAGCTCAAAGACACAGCAGGTTTGCTCACAAATTTAACTGTATCTGAAGCCATCAATTCTGCCATAAAACAATGTACTTAGCATAGAGGCAAGGTGGCGGTTCTTGGACTCTGCTCGACTGGGATTGTCAACATCAACAATCAACGTTTGTTATAAGCACACCTCCTGATGATCGGACAGTATTGACAAACAATTGATTGGCCATGCATTAATTCATTTCTAAATTCTATAGACTTGACTGGATTACAGCAATTGGGCTGGCTATTGTAACTAAGTTGTCATAAGGCTTTTTCTTGAATTGCATAAGAAAATACCAAGACCAGTTAACAGTAGCGTACTGTTGATACCGTTTTCTTTGCATATTCATGATTTCCTGAAAGTAGTATTGAACTTAAGAAGCAGAGATTATTAACTTTTCTTCTTTATTTTTTGGAAAAACAGAATGTGAAGGTTGTATTTGATGCTGCAATCAAGGTTGTTCTCCATCCACCAAAGCCCAAGAAACAAAGAAGAAGGCGGAAGCTCTGCTATATTCTTTAGCCATGACAATCCTGCAGCTTCAAGTGTGTGGCCATATATGGTCATTTCAATCTCTTCACCAGAAACATCTTACGTGCCTTGCCTTAACTCTCTTGTGACGTTTTTATTTCATCTCTTCTAGGCGGACAGAATTGGTTATTTCTTGTTCGTCGTCTCTGCTAGAATGTGATTCATGAGAATTTATGTTAGTCGTAGAATATGCTTTCAAGGGGAAGCACTAGTCAATCTCTTTAATTAGCTATCACTCTTACGATTCACGCAGCGAGTTAATTGACTCTACTCGCCAACCCATTTAGTCTCATATATGCAATTATGCAATGCAATGTTGGCCTATATATATTGCTGTAAACCACTATGAATTGACATATTGTCCATTCTATTTTGGCTATCCATCTTGGTTTGGGATGATTGGATTCTATTATTTTCCAGAATATGAAAACTGTAGCAATGAGTTTGTAAATATAGACAGGCTAGCTTCCAATGGTAGTCTTTTTGTGGAAGGAAAAGATAATGAAAAGAAAAGGATCTACAAAGAGAATTATAGACATGGTATCGATATTTGTTGAGGGAACAAGACAAATTAACGTCGCGATGTCTGCCAGAATTTCCGGATATAGGTAATGACACTTCGGGATTTCAACCACTAACATGTTGAATATCCAATTTTTCAAAGGTAGGCGTACCAAATTACCAATAATGCTCAAGTCCAAAACTTGTACATTTAGTACGTACTGCGGTTGAGGTTACTGGAGGCTCCTTTTCGTAACGGTCATCTGATCGTGGTGCGCGCGGTAAGAAGTGTCACAACATTTGTTAACTAGAATATCTCAAGTAGACTATCATGCACATGTTCATGTCCATGTCCTTTAGCGGTGCTGCTGCTTTAAGCTAGAACGATGTACTGCAGTCAATGTTCTAAAAAACGCTAGGCGGTAGTGGATTGGTGGGAGAGCGCGTAGGCCTTCTAGACAGTGCCTAGACGGGCTAGGCGCTAGGCAGTTTTTTTTCAAATATATCTTATAATATATATAGTAATATACACCTATACTACAAGAAATGAAGAAAATCTTTTACCATAACTCAAAAATAAATTCAAACAAAAATACTTATTACAAAAATGCGTAATAGTTTAAGAAAATCGACTTTATATAAAAACATATTCTTTCTTATAGTAGTATATAATTTACATTGAACTTTAGTCTTTTAAACTCATTCAAATCTTAAACTTACACAGGTTTTTAATTTTCAACATTTAATCATTAAAAAAAAAAAACTTAACTGGACCGCCTAGCCCGCCTAGACCGGCCTAATCAGTCCACCGATTTTTTAAAACAACTTGGGCCTAGGCGAGTCGGTTGGGCACCGCCAAGCGCCTAGAAATCGCCTAAGCGGGCCGCCTAGACCGATTTTTAGAACAGTGAATGTTAATGGTTATGACTATGCTTGTTTGCTTGAAAAATTTTCAAACGATTTTTTAGAACAGTGACTGCAGTTAATTGGGTCATCTAGTGGGAAGTAATACTAGTTAACCCTTAATACTAGTTAACTCTTTTTCCATTTTTAGAAGTATCATCTTTTCCATCGAGCACTTGCCGAAGGAGATAGTTCCTTGTCAACAGCTAACAGCTGGGAAAGGAATGTTATTATCTCCCATTCTTTTCTTCTTAACAAATCTGAGAATTCCAACACTCTTGATAGAGAAACGTTTCACTTCTATAAAATCTTCTCTAGAGACATAAGAAAAAGAGAGGAGAGAGTTTTTAAATAGAGACTCTTGTATATAGGAATAAACTTCTCTACTTCCGAAGGACGTCTTGGAACTCTCACAAACAACCAAGTAAACTCTTTTAATTTCCACCATAGATTCCATCTATTCTACCCTATAATGAGGCACATGCGAGTGAGCCACTTAGCAGTGGAAACTGGAAACTACCGTTCATCCGTTCGCACACTTTTTTTTTTTTTCGGGCCCCACCCAACGACAAAATTTAAAACCTTTTGGACTTTTGTTTTGAGTATTTGCCGCCTGTATTAGGGGACCTACAAAAGAGAGAGACATGAGGTCAGAGGGGAGAGAAAAAAACAATGTTTAAATAACACGTGTAATCAAGTTGTTGCTCATTATAAAACGTGCGACGCACGTGCATAGAGACTAGTATTATTAAAGTTCTCGAGATTAGAAATAGAACAATTATATTTTTGATGTACACATTTAGAAACTTGCATAGAGAAGGCATGGAATTTTTTGAATGAAACAAAAATTTCTCTTTTGACATACTAAGTGATATCAGGTTTGTTTCGAGAAATTTTTTTTTGATAAAAGGCTTTTGGGGTTTGAAATAGATTTTGGGCTGATAACTCTAGAACTTTTGGATCTTGGGCTTTAATATATTGGATGGGTCATTTGAATTGAGACTACTTGGGTTTCGGGTCTCTAGAGCTACTATAAAGATAATAATATTAGATTTATTGGTATACATAGAGAGAGAGAGTATGGTGAAGAATAAGTAGAGAAAGGGTGAGGAGGAGGGGAGGTATAAAGACAGATAGAAATGAAGTGAATATTAGCGAGCTTTTTGGAAACCCACTTCAAGAGTTCGCTAACGCTCACGGATAAGAGTCCATATCCATATTAGCAAAATTAGTTGGATCAGAAAAAACCTTAGAGCCCATAGAACTAGACCATTACTTGAATCCATATCTATTTCTAAAATATTGCTACGTTGTCATTCCAAAATTAAAAGGACTAGAAATGTTGTGAGATGAAAAAGAATTCACACCTAATTCTCAAGTATCAGAAAGAGTAACAAATTACCGAAAAAAAGAAAGAAAGAATAATAGAAGTACCAGCTGGCAGATTATCATTTGATAAAACAACACAAATGTTGACATCCTCACTGACAGGATCAGGCGTTATATTTTCAAGGCTAATTACTTTAGAGCAAGTCTAATGGGGGATGCTAAAGGGCCATATAGCACCCCAACTACAAAAATGTCATTCCAATGGGGCTGCTAAAAGGGTCTTAAATTTGGAAGGAGTAAAAAACCTAGCCAAAGTTAAGACCTTCGCTAGTAGCTGCCATAATAAGTTGTCGGGAGACGGACGACATAGTTTCTGTCGTATGTTGGTAATTTGTAGATAGACGACAGAAACTATGTCGTTTGTCTCCCATTTTAATTAAATGGACAGACGTCAGACATTGTGCCGTCCGTACCTTCCAAACACTCAACACGATTTTGACTTTGCCAAATTCAACCAATTTTTCACTCACATGCATTTACTTGTCATCAAAGCCTCAAACCTCAACTCCTCAACCAACTTCATTTATACCATTTCAATCATAACCATCTATTGGTCTAACTTCATTTCTTGTTTCAATCACATCCATCCATTCCACCAACCTCGTTTATTGTGTCAACTTTATAGACCACAAATTTCTCAACTTTGCCTTCACTCACACTTTTTGTATTACTATTTTCAACTTTGCAACATTTCTTCTCACATTTATTCTCAACTTTGCAACCTTTCTTCTCATATTCAAAATAACTTCTTTTTCTCGCTATGTTGAATCAAGCTCCTTATCTGAAGATGAGAACATGTTCGTACCTATTTTCTCGTTGTTGCAAGACATGCATGAAGCTACTCGTGATCATCGAGGCTCGGTCCCTGGTAGAAAGTACATTTATCGTGATAGAATCGACATTCATAATAGGATTATGAGGGATTACTTCGTGCAAAACTCGAAGTATCCCCTTGATGTCTTCCGTAGGAGGTTTAGGATGCAACGCCATCTCTTCCTCCAAATCTTGAAAGTCGTCTCCGACCATGACAAGTACTTCACATACAAGGTTGATGGCATTGGAAAACCATGTTTGACGGGTATGCAAAAGGTGGTTGCATGCATTCATTTGCTTGTATATGGTTGTGGTGCAGATGCGTGGGATGAATATGTTCAAATCACAAAGAGCACCCTTTTCGAAAGCTTGAGGCATTTTTGTGATGCCGTGTTGGCGGTTTTCGAGAAAGAATATTTAAGGGCTCCAAACGAATAAGACATTCAACGTCTACTTGCACAAGGTGAAAATCGTAGCATTCCGGGTATGCTTGGAAGTTTGGATTGTATGCATTGGCAATGGGAAATGTGTCCTACGGCATGACAAGGTACACATGTAGGACATAAGAAGAAACCTACAATCATTTTGGAAGCTGTTGTCGATCAAGACTTGTGGATTTGGCACGTTTTTTTTTGGTATGGCGGGTTCAAACAACGACGTCAACGTGCTTCAATGTTCTCACCTCTTTGACAATCTGATGCGTGGTGATGCTCCTCGTTGCAATTACATAGTGAATGGTCGCCCATACAAAATGGGTTACTATCTAGCCGATGGGATTTATCCTAAATGGGCTACACTTGTACAAACAATCTCTCACCCAACAACTCAAATAGAGGAATTCTTTTCTAAGACGCAAGAAGCGTGTCATAAAGATGTGGAGCGTGCATTTGGTGTCTTACAAGCTAGGTGGGGGATAATCAAGAGGCTGACACGAATGTAGAGTAGGGATGACATTAATCGGATAATGAAGACGTATATAATTTTACATAATATGATTGTCGAGGATGAACGTGAGATTGATATCGAAGATTGGCAAATTGACATGGATTGGGAGCCACCAGTCCCATTGCATGTTGCCAGAAATCAAAATGAGGAAATTGCAAGAAGACTCAACACACTTCGTCACATTTAGAGCAGAGAAACTAATATTCAACTAAGAGTTGACCTCATCAATTGCCTTTGACAATTTTGTGCTGATCAAGGAATGTAGTATGAGTATTATCTATGTTTGTAGTTTGAATATTTCTGTTTGTAGTTTGAGTATTATCTATGTTTGACTTTATGTTGTTTCAAGACAATTCAAATTAAAATTAAAATTATAATATTGGAAATAAACTAACAACAACAATGGAAATGAAAGAACTAAAACAACATTGAAATTAATCTAAGTAGTAGAAGCACCACTTGGAGTTCCAAACGTTCCACTTTTCAGAAATTTGATGTTTTTTCGGCACTTTCATCCTGTTCTGACTTGGAGCGGTCCTGTTTGATTCCTTGGGCTTTAGTTGGGCTTCATTTGGCTTCACGTGGGATAAATCGGAATGTTTCATGTAGACACACTATTCTGTGCTTAAATATGGCTTTTATCCTTATTTGTACGTTGATTGCTCAAACCTACAAAAGCACAAAAATACAATTATTTCATGATTATTAAACACATAATTAACCGAAGTGCTATGTCTCTACGGGGTTTTATATTCCAGTTTTGGGTGCTCATCACACCACCCCCATACAGCACTTTGTTTGTCCTCAAGCAAAGAAGAGACATTAAAACAGATAAGTGCCAAAAATGTGTAGTCTTAAGCTAATTCTCATTTCGCAGAGAGCTGTTGCATTGATCGTATGCAACAAGGCCTTAAACCACTAGGAATTCCCTAGTGGACGATTTATAGCCTAGTGAGAGTATTCCAAAGAAGGTACTCACAAACATCACTTATACTACAACAACTCAGTAACAAAGGCTTGTTCCCTGAATAAATCTCAGATATCTATACATCTCATTAGTGGGGAACGGAGATTAATTCCTTTAAAACTCAAGTTAATATGCATACAATAATTAAAACATCTACATATGAGCATGCATACAGTGAATTAAGCAGGGCCGTTTCTAGATCCTTTGGAGAGCGTCCCTAAATAGGTTCTCACAGGTATGTGTCGAAACACAAATTCGCTCATAATTTTTCCACCCAGGTTTTGCTAACTCCAGTGTGTAGTGTCACACTTATCCTCACATCTCAATGACAGTCTGAGGAGCCGAGGTCAATCAATCACGTCTACTACTTATTATCACACCTCATACACCTAATTGAGCTAGATGTCTTTATTAGGTATTATAGGGCTGAGGTGGTAGTGTAGAAGAAAATGGAATGGAAAATAAAAAACGACAAGTATGAGAGAATAAGGTCTTCAAGATATTTACACTAGAGAAATTCTTGTTTTCTTTTCCTACTTCTCACACGGGTTTCCATATATACTTGGAACTTTTAAGCTTTTAGACTCCTTTTGATTTGATTTTTGGGAGTTTGATTTTTCTTTTGACTTTTTTGGAAACATATTTCTATTTTTCTTTTCTTTTTCTTTTTTCTTTCTGAAGCAAGTAAGTGATTTTGAATTGAGACAAGTCTTTCTCTTTATTTTTCCACATTTCATCCTATTTCTCATACTCATCATTTAGGTGGGTTATTTTATTCGGGGGTTAATAGATGGGTAAGGAATTTTTTGGTGAAAGTGAAAGGTTTGATGAAAGGTTCAGTGGGGGGACTAGCGGTAAAATATACAGGTATGAATTTTTGGCTATGTCTATCCAAAGAAGGCCTAAATTCTCGCCTAAGATTTGGATGGTGATTAAGTAAGTAGACGTGTGATTTTTTCTATTTGGAAAAACTACCCCTTTATGTTATTACTCATAAATTACACATATCGAGGCTTTTTGGTTAGATTCTCACAGGATTGATAATTTAAGTAAACTAACTGTAGATTCCAAAAACTTACTGCTATGTACAGTGATAAGTGCTTAAAAAGTGCAATTTAACCCTCGATTATGCCTCTTGTTTAGCCATCTTAGAGGACTAATAGTATTTGTAAGTTATATTTTATGATTCTACAGGTGAAAGAAAGAGTTTTGGGGAATATTAGAGAAAAAGGTGTAAAACGGAGCAATTAATAGCATTAAAGATTACATGGGAAGCCCGTGGACAATCATGGAGAAGGGCAAGGAATTGAAGTTATTAAATATGTGACTTGGACCTATTTTAAAGCCTATTTAGAAGCCCAAGGCTAAAGGATTTGTTGCTTGGACCAAAGCCTGCAAAAGAGAATAGAAGGATAGAGCAAAAGAGGGAAAATAAACTTCCGCGTCTGGGACACATAGATCGCCCGTCCAGACGCATTTCTCGCGTCTGAGACGCATGGATCGTGCATCCCGACGCATGAAACGACACTGTAGCCAATTCCTTCTCAGTTTTGGAGACGAAGTTGGACTCTGAAATAAGTTGATTTGTATTAGGAAACAAATAGCGGTTTGGAATGCTTCTAGAACTCATTGTAACCCCTATAAATAGAGGACCTAAGTGCTTCATGTAATTTGCCAATTCACTTATACTCTTGTCTCCAGAACTTGAGGCAGAGAGAGATTAATAATAAAAGATTCGGTTTTAACTAGCCGAGTCTTAATAAGTTAGTCTTTTAGTTTTATGCTCTTCGACTCTTTTTCTTATCGTTCTTCGTGTTCTTCCTTCTTTATGGAAGGCTAATCTTCTCTTTCAAGGGAGAAGATGAAGCCGATGCTTAGGGTTCATTGATTATTTTAGTTCATGATATTCTCCAATCAGGTTAGTTCTTTATGTTTTTAGTTATTAGTTCAATTGCCCAGACCAGGGGATGAAAGTATATATTAAGGTTTTTATTTATTATAATTGAATATCATGCTAGTTTAGGGTTTTATTTATTGCAATTGAATATTTGCTAGTGACATGCTTTTATTTATTGCAATTGAATATAATTCTAGAATAGAGTTTTATTTATTATAATTGAATATTATACTATTATTCTCTACTTTTTTTTTTCTAGTTATGTAGTGTTTTAGAGTAAGGGAAGTATTCCTTGTGTTTGTCTTAGATGGTGATTTATTGAATAACGGCCCAAGCTCACATAAAATGAAAGAAGATATTAATAGCATAAACATAGGAACAACCTTAAGTAGAGTTATTCATTAATGATGTTTCGTCCAAGAGGGCATCGGCACTCGCCCGATTGCCTAATTGTAGTCTACTTGTAAGAACAACCATGAAGCAAAAGGCCATTGATCAAAAGTATTGGTGGATTCTAATATCTTGAATTCCCTCTCCTATAACCCTCGATTATGCCTCTTGTTTAGCCATCTTAGTGGACTAATAGTGTTTGTAAGTTATGTTTTATGATTCTACAGGTGAAAGAGAGTTTTGTGGAATATTAAAGAAAAAGGTGTAAAACGGAGCAATTCATAACATTAAGGATCACATGGGAAGCCCGTGGACAATCATGGAGAAGGCCAAGGAATTGAAGCTATTAAAGATGCGACTTGGACCTATTTTAAAGCCTACTTGGATGCCCAAGGCCAAAGGATTCGTTGCTTAGACAAAGCCCGCAAAAGAGGATAGAAGGATAGAGCAAAAGAGGGAAAATAGACTTCCGCATCTAGGACGCATGGATCGCACCTCCAGACGCATTTCTCGCGTCTGAGACGCATGGATCGTGCGTCCAGATGCATGAAACGACACTGTAGCCAATTCTTTCTCAGTTTTGGAGATGAAGTTGGACTCTGAAAGAAGTTGATTTGTATTAGGAAACAAATGGTGGTTTGGAATGCTTCTAGAACTCATTGTAACCCCTATAAATAGAGGACCTAAGTGCCTCATGTAATTTGCCAATTCACTTATACTCTTGTCTCCAGAACTTGAGGCAGAGAGAGATTAATAATAAAAGATTCGGTTTTAACTAGCCAAGTCTTAATAAGTTAGTATTTCTAGTCTTATGTTCTTCAACTCTTCTTCTTCTCGTTCTTCGTGTTCTTCCTTCTTTATGGAAGGCTAATCTTCTCCTTCAAGGGAGAAGATGAACCCAGTGCTTAGGGTTCGTTGATTATTTTGGTTCATGGTATTCTCCAATCAGGTTAGTTCTTTATGTTTTTTAGTTATTAGTTCTATTGCCCAGACCAGGGGATGGAAGTATAGATTAAGGTTTTTATTTATTACAATCGAATATCATGCTAGTTTAGGGTTTTATTTATTGCAATTGAATATTTGCTAGTGATATGCTTTTATTTATTGCAATTGAATATAATGTTAGAATAGGGTTTTATTTATTGTAATTGAATATTATACTATTATTCTCTACTTTTCTTCTAGTTGTGTAGTGTTTTAGAGTAAGGAAAGTATTCCTTGTGTTTGCCTTAGATGGTGATTCATTGAATAGCTGCCCAAGCTCACATAAAAGAAAAGAAGATATTAATAGCATAAACATAGGAACAACCTTAAGTAGAGTTATTTGTTAACGATGTTTCATCCAAGAGGGCATCGACACTCTCTCAATTGCCTAATTGTAGTCTACTTGTGAGAACAACCATGAAGCAAAATGTCACAGATCAAAAGTATTGGTGGATTCTAATTTTCTGAATTCCCTCTCCTATAAATTCTTAATAGTTTAGTTAGTTTAGTTTAGTTTAGTTTAGTATTAGAATCTAAAATTTCTACAATCATAGTTTTTAATCCCTCACACCGCCTTTCCAGTCATGTCCTTCATATAACATACACTAAAAAGTGGAATGATGCCCTACTCATCCTTTACTTATTGAGGGATAATTAGGTTTTGATACCCTTCTATTTTGTTCAACGACCATCATCTTTCTACATCATCCATATACCATCCAATAAACACAAAAAGAAGCAGTTGTCAAATGGCGCCGCTGCCGTTTTAAGTTGTTTATGTTTAACGTTTTCTTTCAAGATTAGAACTTTGGCTCTTGAGGTAATTTTAGCCACATCATCTATCGTTTTAAGAAAGAAAGAAGTTTGAAGGACATCTTGAAGACAAGATCTACCATCCAGGTTAGTCGAATCTTCATTCTTAATATAATTGCATCGTTGTTTAGTATTATTGCTTTCTAGTATAATTGCATTTACGACTTTTTCAAAGTTGAAGTTGTAAGCTAACACAGTGAAATATCAAACTCTAGTGTTTTTTATCTGAATCTTGACAAATGGACTATCGTCTGTGGGCCGTGGTACTTAAGCAATCCAAGTGATTCACCATAACCCTAGAAGAGACAGCTTTAGACAACGGGCGAGATATTAGCTGCAAAGCCTAACCCAGTTGAAGGAAAGTAGTTTTGCATATATATTAGTATAATTTAGAATAGTTGCATATTAGTTTAATTGCATTCAAGCATAGTAGAATAGTGTTCTTCATTTTTCGCATAACATTTTCTAGTATATGCCCAGTCATCCATATCGTCGTCCGGTAAGAACACAACAGTGGACAAGGTTCAACAACCGACTCACAAGAATACTAGACGAGATTGATACAATGGCCGCACACAATGATGGAGGTGTTACGGAACCGAATAATGGTGAAGCTATCCCACCCATGCAAGCACAACAGAGGAAGAAGCTGAGCGATTTTTATTCGCCAATCATTGGAGACCCACCCATCAGTATTGTTTTTCCAGAGACAGAATCTAACCAGTTTGAACTTAGAGCATCAGTAATCTCTATGCTTCCAAAGTTCAACGGTTTAGACAATGTTCAGCCATATGTTCACATGAACAAATTTTTATCAGTCCTCAGAACATTCAAGAACCAGAATATCAAAGATGAGAGTATCAAGTTTATTCTTTTTCTGCTCTCACTCGAAGGTAAAGCCTCCGAATGGTTAACTGCACAGCCGATCAATTCAATAGACAACTGGGAGAAGTTGAGAATGAAGTTTATGAACAAGTTTTACCCACCCCAGAAGACTGATGCCATGCAACAAGCTATCAGTAATTTCAAAGGAAAATCGACTGAAGAATATCATTTTAGTTGGGAGCGATTCAACAATCTGCTAGTCTCGTGTCCACATCATGGATATGACAAGAGCACACTGGCTCATTTTTTCTATCGAGGACTCTCGATGATGAACAAGCAGATGATACAGTCAATGCACAAAGGCAAGTTTACATCAATGGATGGAAAGAAAGCTTACAACTTTCTCGAGAATTTAGTTGAAGAAACACAACAATGGACTACTAGCAACGAGGATGTCGCTAGCATGGAGGGGGAGCCAAAGCAATTTGGTTACCAAGCACATGAACAATCAGATCAAGAATTGAAGTCTACAATGGCCAGCTTAGCCACCAGCATTGAAACTCTGAGTAAGAAATTCAACCAGTTCTCTATGAATCCCTCCAAGATCAATAAGTCTCAAGTTAAATCTCTCCTAGTCATGCAAGTTAGCCAATACTGCGAAGTCTGTTTGGACACTTCTCATGCAACTCTAGAATGTCCTGGTTACTATCAACATGCAACAGTTGGAGAGTGCAATATAAACTCATTTCAGAGGCCCAACCAAGGTGGTAATAACTTTCAAGGCAATTATTGGAGACGAGCATTTGGACCCCCGTGTTCTCAAGATCAAAGTTATATTCCACAGACAAGTCAAGCTTCATAGTTGGTTCCTCAACAACAATTATACTCTCAGCAGAATTCCAATACAAGTGGAGAGTTAATGCCTGATCCTATGAGAAATTATGCCGCACTTGCCAACCTGGAGAATGCTATTACTTTGTTATCACAGAAAAATCAGAAGTTTGAAAGTGTTCTAGAGCTTCTTGCACAGTCTCAGCTCAATCTCCAGCAATCTCAGGCAAGTCAATGTTCTAGAATGGAGTCTCTAGAGGCTAAGGTCGACCAACTCACTACTGCTTTCTCTGTAAAGACACAAGCCACTCAACCTAGCTTATTGGAACCGATATTGAGGAGTGAAGATGTGTGCCACATTGGGACAACTTCTAGTACTGATCACCTCCATGATCATGTCAGCTCAGTTACTACTCTTAGATCAGGATTGAAGATAGACAACAAGGTTGACTTACTTTCTTATGATAACATTGCTACAGAGCAATCGGTCAAGATTTCAAATGAAGTTCAAAAGGAAGTGGGGGAAATCCTTTCCACTCCCATTTGTCAAGATGACCAAGACATGATATGCAAGAATGCCAAAGAGAAAGAAGAAGCATTACTATCTTGATGTGTTTGTACCAAAGACACCTTTTCCTATGTTTTTTGCTCAAAGCAAAAAGGACAAGCAATTTTTAGAGATGAAGGAGGCATTTGAGAAAGATACCATCAATATCCCCTTTCTTAAAGCGATCAAGCAGTTGCCATCATATGCCAAATTCTTGAAGGAAGCATGCAACATAAAGAGAAGTACTCATGTTCCAAAGCGAGCGTTTCTAGCTAGACAAACAACATCTATTATCCATCAGCAAGCTCTAGTCAAGCTTAAAGATCTAGGAAGTCCTACAATATTATGCAAGATAGGAGAAAAATTCACGGGTAATGCTCTTTTAGACCTTGGTGCTAGTGTTAATCTTTTGGCATATCATGTGTACCAAGCGTTGGGCCTGGAGAACCTAAAGCCTACACAAATCAAATTGAAGTTAGCTGACCGTTCTACCATGATTCCCAGAGGCATAATTGAGGATGTTCTTGTTCAAGTAGCTGATTTCTACTATCTAGTGGATTTCATTGTGATAGACACTCAGGAGGCCTTTGATAAAATTCCAATTATTCTATGCCGACCTTTCCTCGCTACCGCAAAAGCTTTGATAAATTGTTACAATGGTGAAATGAAGATAAACTTTGGTAAGATGTCCATGGACATAAATATCTTTCACCGGTTGCATAAAGATTGTGATGACGCCGAAGGTGGAGAGGTGTACTTCCTTGATAGCATGATACAAGAATCCTTCCCATTCGAAGATACAATTGAGAGTGCTTAATCTACAGAAAACTGTGATGAACCTAAGAACCCCACCACAGAGGCGTTGCTAGCCATGTTCTTGGAATCTCTATAGAAAATTTAGGATTTAAGTGAGCAGAATGGAAAATTGACAGAGAGAGTATCATATCTTGAGAAGATGAACTCTACATTTTAGGATGAACAACAGACATCTGCCCAGAAAAATCAGTTGCTAGAGAATCAGCTTAAAGAAGTTTTGGAAAAACAACAGAATCTAGAAACTGAAATGAGTATTCTAAAGCAGAAAGTGGACCATATTGATAAGAAGCATTGCACTATTGAAGCTTCTTGTACACCATCATTGTCTGAACGAGAGAAGTATGTGAACCAGTCTACCGCCCACCTTGAGCGCAGTCAGCCAGACATTTATTATCATTACTGTGGTGGTAAAGGGCATATCAGATACTATTGTCCTGTTAGAAAGAAAGATTTTCGTCAATCATCAACACAGAGGAACCACAAGGCCTATCACATAATCATCAGACCTGAAATAGTTCAAGGTAGAAAAACAACTTCACCAGCAATCTTTTCAGCATATCAAGGAGTATTTTTGACTACCCACAAGGTGAGATCTCCTCGTCCTCCAAATATTCGTCAGATTTGGGTAAGAAAATCTGATTTCCTCACTCCAAATTGATAATGCATGATATATAGTCTTAGGGATCTGAATTAAAAAGACCTAAAAAAAAAATCTTGGTAAAAAGAAATGTTCTTATTTTTGGAATTAATTTTGATATTCGGCATCAATGGTAACATCTTCCCTTTTTCTCATTCATTTCATTTACTTAATTTCTATACATTGAGGACAATGCATGTGTTAAGTTGGGGGAGGGTGTACTTGAGAAATGAATTTCGAAAATTAGTTTTTAAAAACAAAAATATTTTTGTTTCTATATCAGTAGCATGAGAAAAATGAATTTTAATAATGAGTCTGGGATATAGATTCTATACTGCTTAGTGTTGAGTTTGATAGATAGTTGATATTGTTGATTTCAATATCGCTTGGACTATTTATTATGCTCAGACATAGTTCTTGTTGATAGAATTCTTTATCAAGGCACCACCATAGTACTTGGTCAGTTTTGTGTACGTTTGTTAGAAGAGAGATTTAATCCCTAGTAAACTGGAAGTAGATTTTTTTAGACTTAGCCCATGAGACTTGAGCTTTATACCCATTCTTTGGAGAGTCTTATGAAAAATCCGAGTCTTAGTGACTCAACATCTTTCACTTCTTTATGTCGTTGTAATATAGTCTCATTATTCGTTGATTTGGTTAATCACGAAGTGATATCAACTGGGGAGATAGCCATTAGGTCTTGTAGTCTATTCGAAAAAGAGTATCATACTGATAAGTCAAGTAGTGAACCTATTCAGCCTTTATCCCACCTAGTAGGACCATCATGTTAAACCCTTTTAAGCCTTACAATAAGTCATTTTTCTTTCATAAAACCCTTTACCCTTTACCCAACTCCAGACAAGGAGTATAGCCAAAATCTTTATCATCCATACCCATATGTTTCTGAGAATACGAGGGGCACAAAGAGGAAGAAATAGTACAAAAGGAAGATTACAAGGAAATACCAGAGAGATACAATGAAGACCATCATTCTGTTCTAAGTGAAAGAAGCTAGTGGAAAACAAGCATATCTAGTACTAATCAAGGATATACCACTGAGCTAAAAAAAAAAAAGTTGAACAGAATGGATGGAAAAGCTAAGACAAAGGAATAATTTTCTCTACAATACTAAATTTGAAGAAATCTTCCAAAGAAAGAAGCAAAACCCTTAGTGTTTTTAGAAACAACCTTTGAATCCTTTTTACCTTTCCTTCATAAACCAATACCTAAGCCTTACAACCCATGACTTATCACTATAGTATGGTACGAAGTCTAGAATAGATGAGAGGATGCTAAAGTGAAGGACCCGACACTTCATATGTGATTGATATTCTTTCCATGAGACTACTTTCATCCACAAGTCCATTTTTCAAGGTAGTATGTGGGATGTTCGTATTCATTATTTTTTTCTCCACATACACGAGGTAAAATAGTAGACTATCTTCTGAGAGATTCTTTTATGAGAGTACGACCGGTGAGGATTGAAAGTCGAGATTTTCTATCTAAAGGTAAATTAGGGATTTCGTTTCTTGGATAGGAGAGTATAGGAGATTGACAAAGTACACACATAAGCCTTGATTGAGAATTTTGTCAATTTTTACTATCTCCCATCATAATCTATGAGTCTTTGCAACAATGTAGTTAGCAATGGAGACCGTCTGTTGGAGTAAGCACTATGTGGGTAAGGAATTTCTCTCTTTGCAAAATATTATCATTCTAGAACATGCTATTGATTGATTTTGTGGGTAAATCACCTGAAAACTCTCACAAGACTATAACTCGTCCTTTTTGGGGAACTTAAACGTTTAAAACTTTGTTGCATATGGTAAATGCAATTGCGATGCTTGCGAAAGTGAGTTAGGATTTTATTTTTGTTATTAGAATATGATTTTGATCACTTATCTATTTTTTTTATCTTATTTGCTAAGAGACTAGCAAAAGGCTAGTTGGGAGTTGTGATAAGTGCTCAAAAAGTGCAATTTAACCCTCGATTATGCCTCTTGTTTAGCCATCTTAGTGGACTAATAGTGTTTGTAAGTTATGTTTTATGATTTTACAAGTGAAATAGAGAGTTTTGTAGAATATTAGAGAAAAAAGGTGTAAAACGGAGCAATTCAGAGCATTAAGGATCACATGGGAAGCCCGTGGGCAATCACGGAGAAGGCCAAGGAATTAAAGCTATTAAAGATGTGACTTGGACCTATTTTAAAGCCTATTTGGAAGCCCAAGGCCAAAGGATTCGTTGCTTAGACCAAACCCCGCAAAAGATGATAGAAGGATAGAGCAAAAGAGGGAAAATAGACTTCCGCGTCTGGGACCCATGGATCGCGCGTCCAGACGCATTTCTCACATCTGAGATGCATGGATCGTGAGTCCAGACACATGAAACGACACTGTAGCCAATTCCTTCTCAGTTTTGGAGACGAAGTTGGACTCTGAAAGAAGTTGATTTGTATTAGGAAACAAATGGCGGTTTGGAATGCTTCTAGAACTCATTGTAATCCCTATAAATAGAGGACCTAAGTGCCTCATGTAATTTTCCAATTCACTTATACTCTTGTCTCCATAACTTAAGGTAGAGAGAGATTAATAATAAAAGATTCGGTTTTAACTAGCCGAGTCTTAATAAGTTAGTCTTTCTAGTCTTATGTTCTTCGACTCTTCTTCTTCTCGTTCTTTGTGTTCTTCCTTATTTATGGAAGACTAATATTCTCCTTCAAGAGAAAAGATGAAGCCGGTGCTTAGGGTTTGTTGATTCTTTTGGTTCATGGTATTTTCCAATCAGGTTTGTTCTTTATGATTTTAGTTATTAGTTCCATTGCCCAGACTAGGGGATGGAAGTATAGATTAAGTTTTATTTATTACAATCGAATATCATGCTAGTTTAGGGTTTTATTTATTGCAATTGAATATTTGTTAGTGACATGCTTTTATTTATTGCAATTGAATATAATGTTAGAATATGGTTTTATTTAGTGCAATTGATTATTATACTATTATTCTCTATTTTTCTTCTAGTTGTGTAGTGTTTTAGAGTAAGAAAAGTATTCCTTATGTTTGTCTTAGATGGTGATTCATTGAATAGCTGCCCAAGCTCACATAAAAGGAAAGAATATATTAATAGCATAAACATAGGAACAACCTTAAGTAGAGTTATTTGTTAACGATGTTTTGTCCAATAGGACATTGGCACTCGCTCGATTACCTAGTTGTAGTCTACTTGTGAGAACAACTATGAAGCAAAAGGTCACAGATCAAAAGTATTAGTGGATTCTAATCTCTTGAATTCCCTCTCCTATAAATTCTCAATAGTTTAGTTAGTTTAGTTTAGTTTAGTTTAGTATTAGAAACTAAAATTTCTACAATTATAGTTTTTAATCCCTCAAACCCCCTTTCCAGTCCTATCATTCATATAACATACACTTAAAAGTGGAACGATACTCTACTAATCTTTTACTTATTGAGGGATAATTAGGTTTTGATATGCTTCTAATTTGTTCAACGACCATCATCTATCTACATCATCCATATACCATCCAATAAACACAAAAAGAAGCTGGTGTCATACAGTCAATGATCCTCAGTGCATGAATGCTCATGAAAAGATGTAAAAACTATTACGTACATATTATCTTCAGTTTTTTAAGAACAAATCCTAACTCGAATGCTAATGTGAGATTTCTAGACAATTTTCATCACTGAAAAGGAAACAAGACTTTGTCACAAAGTACATTTATTTAGAATAAAAACTATATACAACTTACGAGTTGTCTAATTTTTGCTAGAGGTTCTAATCCTAATTTGAATGCTAATGTGAGATTTCTAGACAATTTTCATCACTGAAAAGGAAACAAGACTTTGTCACAAAGTACATTTATTTAGAATAAAAACTATATACAACTTACGAGTTGTCTAATTTTTGCTAGAGGTTCTAACCACCCTCAAACAGAATGATGCTTAGTCCTCGAAGTATCAAGAGATGCAGAAAGAAATTACCTGAGAACCGTGAGCAAAATTAGGACTAGACATCTGCAACATAAAGGTTTTATAACAAATATATTATACAAAAAGGAAAAATGATATCACAGCAACCACAACTATATATAGTTACATATATATACACATTGTACTAATCAAATTTTACCAACCACTAGCTACTGGTTTTCTCTCATCCACTTGAGTGAAATGCATTTCCTTAGCGTCGCACCAATATATAATGGTTTGCCAAATGGTGCTCCATTGTGGTGCCCCTGGTTCGTTCAAATGTGCCAACATTTTTTCATCGTCAGGGAAACAGCGGATGTATCTCAGGTACCATGACAGTCACCGCCATGCCCAAAATCTTAATGAACAAATTATTCTGTTTGTAGGGCATATATAATCTACTTTAACCCAGTCGTTGAAAGTGGCCAAAAACTGTGGAAAATGTGTCCTCATAATTCGGCATACGGTTATAGGTAAAAGTAAACATTCATGCCGAAAATTGCGAGCTCTTTTCAAATTAGTGATAACACAGTTTGTGATATCAAAGTGTGTATGACCTTGATCAAGAGCATTGAAGACTACACATATGTCATTGGCAGTAGAGAAATGCCAATCTCCTATGATGTTTAGAAGTACAAACAACATCACAGTTCCCACGTTCATGGTCATGCTTGCTAAGGGAATGGTGGTTTCTGGCCATCTGCCAGGTGCTGCTTCGTCTATCCGTGCTAGACCATCACCATATGTCCAGCGAAAATGAGGCCATGAAAATGAACAGTATGAATTATGGCTAATGTATGACCAAGTTGTTGTTGGCTGGTGATAAGGCAGATCCAAGGTTAGGGCAATCGTTGGCTCAGAGAAAATATGTTTTGAGTCCCCAACTGTGATTATGAACCCATCTAGGAAGAAACCCTGTTCATGGTTAAATGCTCGGGTGTCTTCCATATTGGCATAAAAGTATGCAGCCAAACTTAGAGAATAAATTTGGTCTGGTGAAAGAAGTAGGGAAGACCACCCAATATTGGTGATGTAGTCATGGAAGTGAAGGCCATAAGCTGGGGAGTCCATCATAGCCTGGAAGGATTGCTCAGGAATGATTTTCTAAGTTTCCATGCTTGATGAAGATGATCCTTGATGGAGTAGAGATAGATGTGATTTATAGCAGGGAATCACGATAGACTATGAATTAGTGTGGTGAGAAGTCCAAAATTAAATAGTCACCTTGAGTGAAACAGTGATAAGGTCCCACCTCAAGGTATCAAATATGTTTTGCACGCCTGCTGATAAAGTCGAATGAAGTATGTCGCGAGGATGGAAAAGTATGGAAGAAGATAAGGCCCTCCTGCAAACAAATTTAAAATTTGTCTTGAAATGATGGTTTATTGATAACAACAAGAATTATTACAACCTAATGGTACACTATCCTTAACCACTGTTGAACACGAGAAAACACAAAAAGGCAAAAGAGTTTGACTAAAAGACAAACATAACTAAAAAAACTAATTTTTAAAGGTGGAACCAAATCCAGGGCTTTGTTGACAACGAGGATGGTTAAGTGGAAGTAGATCATTTACAAGACTGTTGAGTTCATCAACTTTCTAGATGAGCTGCTGCTGAAGTTCAGCCTAGTGTGTGGAAAAATCGCTTTGGTTATGGACTATGAGAGTGTGAATTTCCATAAACTGTGAGTGGGTTTGCAAGAATTCTTCTTGTGCCACTTTGTGTATTGCTTGAACTTCCTGTAATTCCAGCAGACTATTAAAGATTATTTCCTGACGGGCGTGCAGGGCTCGCAGGCCTTGGTGAAGAAAATGAATGCCCTCCATAGGTTTAAAGATGTTATGCATGACATTTTCATCAAAGAAATATTCAAAGTATGGATTTTGGTCTTCTTGTTCCTCTGTCAGGTTCATTGGAGGATCTGGAGTCCAAAAACCAGCAGCACACTTTGCGTTAATTACAGTAAGGCCAGCTATTTGAAGATATATTTATGGATAAATAACTTGATAACCCCAATGCAACATAATTTTCGTGACTAGAGTAGGCAAAGGTGCTAACCATTTTTTAGGCTTGGTGATTGAGTTCCAGAGATATTGGATTATGCAGAAGTCATCCCTTTGAGTTTGCATAACCCAGAGTAGGGTGGCACTACACCATAACAAGAATTTTCTAACAATTGCAATTTCTCATTTGTAACACATATACATTTGTTAGTAAATTAATAACAGTTAGCGTTCCGTTACATAATTACTTAACCGTTAGTAAATTACCAGAATTATTTTGTGACATTTATAGAGATATTAACTAATGGATGTACAAGTGTGACTAATGATAAAATATAATTAGAAAATTTGAGACTAACTAAAAAAATAAAAGAAAGAAGGCGAAAATTTTAGCGGGATTTTTTCGCCTCGCCGCTCATTAGGTCAACTGGTCAGTACCCTTATGGAAAAGAGTCAACAAAACAAAAGGGGAAAAGTGGATGAAGCGCTGCCACTACCACTTCAAAGGAACTAGATGGGGTCTTTCTTTTTCCTTTTATTTCTATTTTCTTCTCAATCAATCTCAATTCTATTTCATATATGATAGGACTAATGGGAATTTGTTTTTTTGGTCGATCTACTAGGTTTTTTGAAGTTAGTTGGTTGTGTACCCAAAGGACAAAACTTTCATTATTTCAACACAAAATTGCTCGATCTATGGAAGAAAGCTTGCTTTAACCAAGGTAACAACTAATTATGGTTTCGATTTTTTGAAAATGGGGTTTTGGCTAAACATAAAAGTGTGTGATCTATTCATTCAATAGTCGTTTGTTGTGCTTGTTTAACCTTAAGTAAGTTAGTTATTAAAAGTTAAGATCCTTTTAATTTCGAATTAGTTTAGTTTATTTGTTATTGTACTTTTCAGTGTTTGTTTTACTGGTTTTGGCTAAACGTGTTCTTGTACTTATCTTGAATGGCCTTGCTTTGTTCTTGAAGCCCTTCGTGATTTTAATGTATTATATACATCAAGATGATAAGTTTGATGGAAGAAGTTGAATCTGAAATTTTGTTTGAGTTGATCTCATTACTTGTTCAATCCTTAAATAAAGTGATAAATGTAGTAGGCTTCTTCTAGGTGAAACTTTACATTATTACACTGAAATTGATTTGATGATGATAAGGTGATTGTTTTAAGTGATTTATATTGATATAGACCTTGTAAAGATTTGTCAAACCATTTATTTTGTATAATGGAGGAAGTCGTATGCTGCTAGCATATATTCATCATTGATAAGTGAATTGGTGTCATTTGAAGTTGAAGATTAGGCACGGATTGAGAGGAAGTGAATCACTTAGATTCTTCCTATTTTTGGATCTGGATGGTAGGGTTAGGTTCATTTCAAGTAGATTACATGTGTATAGATCAGCAAGCCAAGTTAATTTCATTACTCAAGTAATGCATATTCAACCAAGGCCTAATATTTTGAAATCGGGCGATATTTTGGATCCTTCAAAAAATGAAATATATAAAAATGTCAATATATCGAACGCTATATATCTTTTTGTTGATTGGTCAAAAAAAAATTGGGTGAATATATCGGGAAATATCGTTGATATATAGCGATATATATCGGAAATATCGAAAATAATAATAAAAAATAGTCAAACATCGGTCAAAGTCAACAAAGTTGGTGGTCAAAATCGGATATATCGGTCGATATATATCGATATATTATAAAACCCGATGTATATCGGTTTGAAATTATTTCAATATATCCATCTGAAATATCTTAATATCTCTATATCAGAGGTCAAAAACAGAAATATATCTCCGATATATCGATATATCGGCCGATATTTTCGGCCTTGTATTCAACTATACCAAGGTGGATGGGCCAAGTGAAGAGTGATTGTGACATTTGTTTGTATGTAAATTTGTTTGTTTGTGTGGAGGGGCTTACCAATCAGTACCTCTTTATGTACGTGTGCAACTATGAGTTTGATGTAGGTTAGGGAGTTGAATATGCATTACTTGAGCAATAGTGAGTTTGATGTAGGTGAAGAGTGATTGTGATATTCTAGAAAAGCTCTTACTGGGTATGTACTTGTCTGGAAGTACTGCTATCATTGATGACGTAGTTCATTCCGTGTCAAATGTCGTAAGTTTTAAGTGATTTATTTGGTGGAAAATAGGTTTGGGCTTGAATAGAATTTGAGTTATTGGTATTTTATTTGTTTTCTTAGGTGCTTAGTGGTGTGGCATTGTGGTCGTTTAAAGTTGCGAGGGCTCCTAAGGATAAAGAACATCCATATGGTCACTTTTGATTCGTACCCACGTGCTACACTATGAATATCTTTAGTGAGTATCAAATTATGTAAGTGTTTAACTATTGTATCTTTTATCCTGTCCAGGGCATGGTAAATTTGAGACTCTAGGAGCTCTTGGGATTTCTTCTATGCTTTTAGTAACTACAGGAGGTATTGCGTGGCATGCTATGGATACTTTACTGGTAAGGATCACATTAAGTGAGGCAATGAGGTAGACGTGTAGAACATTGTAGCCAGAAGTAGTATTTTTAGTTATTTTAGTTTTTCAAGTACTTTGATTGGTTTCTTCATAATGTAAGTTCTTGAAAATCTGCAGGGACTTCTGGCATCAAATCCGGGAATGGATAGCCATGGCCATAATGGAGGGCATCATCACGGGGTTGACATGGATCACCCCATCTTGGCTGTGAGCATGATGATTATATCAATTTCTGTTAAAGAAGGGTACTGACCAAATCTAAAGCTTTTAACTCTTAAATATTGCTGGTCTTTTTTCTCACCCCTGATTTAAGCATATACAGTGTACCTTGCAATTAGTATGTCTCCATTTAAATTCTTATACTGTCATTTGCTTTCAAAATTAATATTAGGGTAGCTGAGCCAAAAATGTATACGAGTTTGTGTAAGGTGTTATTAATCTGGTTCCAGTTCACTAGGGCAGTCATTATCTTTGCAGCAGTAGAATCTATTAGTCAACACATCCAGGTTTTCCATTTCATTCGATTACTTTATTGGCCTTGCGTGTTGGAACCGTTGTTACTCAAAATGTTTATAATGTGAAAAAAGAGAGTAAATTAAATAACCCTCACTCGCATCCTCAAATCATTAGAGAGTTGATGTTTCTGGCGATATACTGTAGGTTGGTTTACCAGTTGAAAAATGTAATAATATGATCACGCTGGATCTCACTAGTACTGGTTGTCCTCACAATATTTTTGTGATGTTAGATACATGGGTTCTGGTCCTCGCACCCATAACCTAGATGATCATGACTAGTTCATTTCATGTATCAGTAAATCGAGTATTAAACCATCCACTGACATTCATTGTCTGAGTTGGTCATTTTC
Organism: Coptis chinensis; assembly: GCF_015680905.1. Lineage (NCBI taxonomy): Eukaryota > Viridiplantae > Streptophyta > Magnoliopsida > Ranunculales > Ranunculaceae > Coptis > Coptis chinensis. The sequence goes on from NC_141456.1 coordinate 48,901,147, forward strand.
TTTTTTCTTGTTCAATCAGCTTATCATATAGTTGACTTCTTAGCATCGAATTGCTCTACCTTTTGGCTGTATTCAAAACTTTCAAGTGATCAGGCCGTGAGACCAATTCAATGTTAATTTTCCTATATCAAGAGTTGTGGGGTTGGTTCAGTTGAATAAAAATAAAAATAATTTGTTTGTGGTTTTTTTTTGTTTTTGGCAATTACTTATGCACTCTGTGTTTCATATCAAATAGTCTTTATTGGATTACGAAAAAAGCTGGTGAAAAAGAAGGGAGTGGACTGATGAAGGCAAATGTGTGGCATCATCGTCGCGATCTTTGTCTCATCAGTAGTTGCTCTTGCTGGTGTTGGTAAGAACTTTACTTTACTAAAGAGAATTCTTGAGTTTAATCCAATGTAAATTTGGTCTTTATGCGTTGTTAGTCTTGAGCAAAATAAGCTCATCGGTATTTTGTCGCAGGTGTTCTTTGGTGATTAAGGGGAGGTTTAGAGCCTGTGAATTTTCTCATACCATATATCTCTTTGTTTGTTAGTAATACGATTTATCTTTGGAAAAATTAGCTGATGTTAGAACTTACAAGTGTGATTGTGGCTTCAGGAGGTTCTATTCTGGGAGCAAAATTTCTAGACCCACTTGTGGGGCTTACTGTGTCCGGAATGATTTTTAAAGCTGGAATTGAAACTGGGCACCAGAGGTATATATGTATACTCAGTTTTTTGTCTACTCGTTTTTTTTTCTTCTATTTTTCAAAAAAATTCTTAGCTTCTTTAAACCATAATTCTTTCTCATTCATAAAATAAATTTAATAAGGGAGCAAACTACAGTAACTGTTGTATGTTGGTATAGGCTCTTTAGTTTCCTATATCTTGAGTATGAACATGAGCAAGTTTCCTAAATTTTACTGGTATACTTTCGTACTCTTTCCTATGGTAACATCTTGCTACTTGGGCTCATAATAATTATTGTAAAAAATTGGAGTTTCAAATTGATTGAAGTGATCTTAATTTTTAAGATTTAAAAAAAAAAGATCACTTTCCTTTTAGTACATTAATAGGAAATAAAAACCGACGAATTGGTAATGAAGGATGCACATACAAGTCGGTTTGTTTGTCAGAATAATCATTTATTATCGTTTTTCAAATAACCATCGTCACCATCAGATGACTGTTGCAATATTTTTCACTACAACATACACTTTGTAAGATACTGTGATACTTTAATGTTTGATTATGCATTGGTTAACTCTGAAAAGGAAGAAACTAAGTGCACTTCTCATTTAAGTGTCTTAATACGTGCTGGACCTTTGTTGGATTTCATCTCTTGCATGGTTTTCTGGGAGTTTGCATGGATCCCCTTATGTCACCGCGTTCATTTTTTGTTCTTTAGTGTCATGGAATTGGTTGATACTGGAGTCCCACAATCCATTTTAGATCCTATCAAGCAAACAATACTCCGAGTTGAAGGGGTCATGGTAAGTACTCTCTCTTTGCTCCTCTTTGTTGCAAAACCAATACCTGAGCTTTGTTAGTAATTTTGCTGGCGTTTGTAAAGGTTCTTTTTGGGCGAACCTTACGTGTGTAGGAATTTTGGGGAGAATGATGTTGCGATTGAGTTCGAAGGATCGAAATGCCTATGTATCCAGTTTGTTGACGACTTGGAATCAAGTCGAATGTACTTCATTGTTTGGATTCTATGATCGAATGATCGATGGCGAACGAAAAAGATGGAGAGTAGAGAAGAAGCATCGGATTCTCCTCTCCGTTTAGAGAGTGGAGAGGAAATATATAGAATTCCCTCCCCCCTTTAGTGCTCCATGAATTGAATGAGATCCACTTTTGTTGCTCTATTCATTGATGATATTTAATATTGCATTGATAGCTATTATTGCTCTATGCATGTATTCATGTTCATTTTATAACTATTTGGTAACTCATGACTTTTGAGATGACTAATTATAATGATCCAATAAGTTAGTCTCAAGATATGATCAATGACAATGACACGTGTCGTGAATATATTTATGACAATATATGTCCCCCACACAGCCCCCTCTCGTTAGGTCGTGCTTTCTTAAGAACGATCTGTCGAGAGAAATAATTTGACACGTGTCTAAGTGGAACAGTGAGCATGTTGGAGCTCATGTGAGCGTAGGTCTAGGATCCTTTAGCGCTTATGTAAGCGTTCTGCTCCAGTGAGCGTAGGTCAAAGGACCTTTTAGCACTTATGGAAGTGTTTTGCTCGAGTGAGCATACGTCAAGGGACCTTTTAGCACTTATGGAAGCGTTCTGCTCGAGTGAGTGTAGGTCAAGGGACCTTTTAGCGCTTATGGAAGCGTTCTGTTCAAGTGAGCGTAGGTCAATGGACCTTTTAGCACTTATGGAACCGTTCTGCTCGAGTGAGCGTAGGTCAGGGACCTTTTAGCGCTTATGTAAGCGTTTTGCTCCAGTAGGTCAAGGGACCTTGTAGGCATTCTGCTCCAGTAGGTCAAGGGACCTTTTCACACTTATGGAAGCGTTCTGCTCGAGTGAGCGTAGGTCAAAGGACCAGGAGTGCTCATGTCAGGGTTCTGCTATAGGGAGCGTTTGAGCTTGAGCGAGCGTATTGCTTTATTGAGCGTTTTGCATTGGGCTGGCCCTTGACGTATAGGTTCCTAACTGGTGAGAAATGTTAGTGCTATGTAGCATTCAAGCTTGAGTGAACATTTTGCTCAAGTGAGCAATGTGGCCCATGGGAGCCTGGTGCTCTTAGAGAGCGTTCTGCACTGAGTCGGTCCTAGAAGTATAGGTCCCCAACTAGTAAGAAGTGGTGGTCCTATGTAGCGTTTGAGCTCGAGTGAGCGTTATACCCAGGTGGGCGTCATGACCCAAGTAAGTCTGCCTACTCTAGTGAGCGAGTGGCTCTAGTGAGCATCCTGATTTGGAGATCACAGTTGATAGCTAGCCTTGACTTGGCGTGACTGTAATTGAACCGAACTTGATCCTTAGTAGGGCATCAAGTTGATTGGTTGATAGCTAGTCTTTTTGGAGTTTAATTGGCCTGTGAAAATGCGAGCTGGCACCAAAGAGTTAGTACAGATTAACGGTAGTAATTCTGGAGATGTGTTGAGCATTGAGCTCAAATAATAACTAAATTGAACATGTTTAGATGACAATAAATAGCCCAAGTTTGGAGATGGTTTTGTCTAGCCCCCAGTTTGGAGCTTGAATGACCTGCACTAGATCGAACTAATACCGAAAAGGAATTAGAACAAAATAAATGGTACTTTTGTCAATAAATTGAGCATTGAACTCAAAATGCTAGGTTGTATGTGCGCATCTGGCTGTAGCTTGCCCCAGCCTCTTCGGAGTGCAAGTGACCTGCCAAGGAGCAAGCTCCACAGCTAATGCAACTAGCCTCCTATATGTTCAAAGTATAGTCGACCTGCAAAGCACCCATCCATCTATAACAGAAAGGTCGTTAGTAGATAAGGTTGTCCAAAATGTATTAGAAATAGTCACGTCCTCTTTTTCATTCTTGCCCTTAAGCCTTATGGCAAAGATAATAAAAGATTGATCCTAAGAACGAGAGGGCAGTATCCATAGTGTAAGTGGCGACTATATGCTCACTAAATCGGAAATACTTGCTTTGGTGTCCACTTGGTATAGTAACTAAGGTGGACGTTTGTCCAGCAAAATGATCGATGGAGATAATAATCCATCTACATGCTGGATTATGCTGTTTGTAACGTCTGTTTGGAATTGAGACTTTGAGTTAAGGTTACTCGAATTGGCAGTGAACGATCGACATTAATAGCTTATCGTAGATATTAGGAAACATAAAGCTTAGTGTAACCGCTCATGGAGGCTGTGCGTAATTAATTAAATTGAAGTAATGCTGATATAAGCAAAATTTGAGATAAACAAGGGCAACTAGCTATAATTATGTCGGCCCCCATGTGATAGTAATATGAAATCAATAACACTTCAAAAGTCATGAAAAAATTGTGAGTGTTTCTTCTGGATATATATAGACTGTAGAATTTGGTGATGGTTTGAAATAATCAAGGTCAAGAATTTTTAGTGCTTGTTCAGGTTGACATGCAAGATAATCAAGTTCTAGAACTAAAGGTAGGGTCGTCTCTGGAACAAGGCACATAAAGGACTAATATGGTATCTTCAACATTCCATATTAGATGATATTAGATGCAAGTAATTATAAGAGTGAATATGCCGCATCAGAATTTGGTGATTTTCTTCAAACCAAGACAAGAACATGTGAAGGTCGTACTTTTATTGATCTTAGAAAAACACAAGTGATGTTCTAAGCAATTGAGCCTTTGTGCGTCAGTCGTGAAATTCATAGCAAGAATAAACAAGTCTGATTAGCACATTTGTCTTGATCTAGTAACGTGCGGCCTTAACCTTCTAAAACCATAAGCCTAAAGAAAGGCAATATACGCAATTATAAGAAGAATTGGAGTGAAAGACTTATCTGATGATCAAAGCTTATCAAGCGACTTTTCGTTAGTGCCTTTTTCGTACTCCTAAGTTTTGTTTGAACCATGTTCAGTTCGGTCATCGTCTAATTCCATGCTTCAAGGGATTGTAAATCCAATGTTTTCTTGAATGATATTGTTGGAAAAATAAAAATGTGGATTTCCAAAAAATTCTCCCCACATACGGCACCAATGTAAATGTTCTTTTTGGGCGAACCTTACGTGTGTAGGAATTTTGGGGAGAATGATGTTGCAACTGAGTTCGAAGAATCAAACTGCCTATGTATCCAGTTCGCTGACGACCTGGAATAAAGTCGAACGTAGTTCATTGTTTGGATTCTATGATTGAATGATCGATGGTGAACGGAGAAGATGGAGAGTGGAGAAGAAGCATCGGATTCTCCTCTTGATAAGAGCCCAAAACTGTAGTTTTAACCCCTTTAACAATATTGCTTTAGACCAATTATGTGATTAATAAGTAAGAGTTAGTACTGTTATCGTGCTTTTGTGTATTTCAGGATTCGGAGTTGAATAAATGCTAATTCGTTACTAAGTAGGCGCTAAAAAGAGTTAAAGTGATTGCTATGAAAGTTCTATGAAGAAAGCCCAAGTTTCTTGGAGAAAAAGCCCTTAAAAAGCCCAAGTTAAAGCTGTTAAGTGAAAGTCAAACCGGATTAGAAAGCTGAAGAAAAGTCAACAGAACTTCAAAAGACCATATCTTTGGACTCAGGCCTCAGAATTAGGCCTATTTTATATCAAAATGACCGGCTCAGAAAACCTTTTCCAATGGTCTAGGCCTTGACTCGATCAGAGTAGTATAAGTTAATGAATTCGCATGCTACAGTAACACTACCAGAATTGGAAGTCTTAGATTTACCCAATTGGGTTATGGACTTGATTTATGGGTCCATAACCTAGCCTAAAGCCCATTCACAAAATTGTAACCTAAGCCTCTCCTATATAAAGAGGGTTAAGGCTAAAATAAAAATGGGCTACTCCCTCTTTAGTTTAGAATAATTTAGGGTTCTCTCTTTCTCTCTTTTTGTAGTTTAGTTTAGGTTAGAATAATTTAGTTTGTAGCCTCCATTAAATCCTTCAATAAAAACCCTTAGTTTAATATTCAATTCTTTTCACTTTAATTTAATGTCTTCATCTTATTGTTTTGATATTGTTCATCCAATGAAACTAGACTAAAAACTTCATTAGAGGAGGTTAAAGAACTCATGTTAGGATGATTGCTTGTTAGAATAGTTATTATTTAGAATAAAATTTCAAGTTCATTATTATGAGTGTTTAGAGATAAACCTTATAATGATGAACCAGAGTTTAAAGCCACCATCAAAGAGATTTGTGGTGGAGCTAAACTCTCATGCTAGTGGAACCTTGATTTGAGAGGACTTGGTATTCACTAGGGATCAATATTCGATTCGATGACTAACTAATAGCCAATCGAATTGCATGGTGGAATTTCCCTCCTCTATGTTCTTCCAATTCATTAAATTCACCTTTTAATTTCTTAGTTAAATTAGTTTAATTTATAATTAGTTTTAGTTTAAATAAATCACTTCACACATTACTCTCACTATTGTTCTTTGTGTTTGATTAATTGAATTCATTTTTGTCTTGCTAGTTTAAGAGTGGAACGATTCCGTACTTTATATATTGCATGAATATATATGTGAGAGTATGAAATAAATAATTGATACCGTAAGAATTAAGTTAGAATAATCTAGTTTAGTTTTTACGGGTTATCACCTCTCCGTTTAGAGAGTGGAGAGGAAATATATAGAATTCCCACTTCCCTTTGGTGCTCCATGAATTGAATGAGATCCACTTTTGGTGCTCTATTCATTGATGATATTTAATATTGCATTGATAGCTATTATTTCTCTATGCATGTATTCATGTTCATTTTGTAACCATTTGGTAACTCATGACTCTTGAGATGACCAATTGTAATGATCCAATAAGTTAATCTCAAGATATGATCAATGACAATGACACGTGTCGCGAATATATTGATGACAATATATGTCCCCCACAGCGTTATTTTGTTTTTCTTTACTAACCTAAGACGTAATATGTTATATTTGTTGACATGAGGTGGTAAACTTAGTAAATGCGGTATTGTAATGTAATAGATTACCTTTCTTCATAAAGCTGTAGTCTCTTCTAGAGCTAGGGTTGATATGGAGAATCTTGTTTGTCCTAAAAGTGGACTGAATCCGGCTAAAGTTGATATCCTTTTTTCTAATCAATGGGTGCAGCCGGAGATTAATCTATGTAATGACGAGGGTGCCTCTATTTAAAGTTAATAAAATTGGCAATAGAAATCATAATTAGTAGACCAAAATAAGATTATTATATTTCAGTTATTTATTGTTTGTAAATTGATAAAGGTATATATGCTGAAGTTACAAACAAGTACTTTAAGATTCTAGTTTTGTTATGAGCAAAGTTAGGCATGGTTTGTTATAGTCAATGTGGGACAAAGGGATCTTTGCTATATCTTGAAAAAACTATTATTTTTATCATTTTAGCTTGAAAAAACTATCTTAGCCTTGATAACCTAGCTTATTAGTAGAATGAGGATCTCGTTAACTTTTGGCAACTGTGTCAATCGGACAAGGATTTGTTAGTTTTATGCTCATCTTGTTAAGTGTTCCTTCACTATATTGCTTGATTAACTTTTGAAACTTCGAGACATATTGTTTAGCTTTTTGTGTACTATTGTATTTGATTATAAGTATTTAGTTTATTTGCCTCGCACTCTAAATTGATTTTCTTTTGGCACGCTGCCCCTTGCTAATGCAGAAGGGGCTAAAAAACACAATATGATTGAGCTGTTCAAAACATATGGTGGCTTATATTTATGTAAGATCTGACCTACAACTTTGAATTGTAGCTTTTGACTTGTATTGTACTAGTGAGTTCTCGATTTGAGGTAGCCTAGCTGCTGCCTAGGCAGCCTCCTCACCTTGTCGCCTTGCTAGGATCTCTAAACCTAGGTTTATGGCCAAGAAAATTCCAAAACTGTTGCCAATGCACTATAGGATTTAAGCTTAAAACTTTTGTCTACTTGCTGGATTTAACTCAAGTGTATTATTTGCAGGAGAACTCTTAGAAGGTTAACTGTAAATAGTTTCACTAGATTAATTTTCATTACCTACCTCAGTTTCTGGTTTAAAGACCTTATTAAGTTAGTTTTTGTCGCCTTATTCATCCTCTTCTTAGTAATATAATGTTTATCAAGTTGGTTTCTTTTTAAGTTACGTCAATGGGGCAAGTTTTGTTTCATCCCTTATAGGATTGTGTGTAAGGAACTAAGAGACTAGTATAAGAGACTAATATGTGTTAGTGTGTTATCATGTGCTAGTGTGTTATCTTTGGTTGTAAGGGTCTTCGCTTACACTGTTTTCAATTATTTATTGTAGGGAAAGGTGACATGCATTCACCGTACGTTGACGAGTCACAAGTGCATAATCAAGATGTCATATAGAAGAGTGAAGGACTACATACTTTGGAGATATCGAATCATAGTTTGCAAGGTGTTGTAAAAATTGTACTTAAAATAGTTGTGTCGGAGAAGATGAGATCTTTCATTCTGATACGTAAGGATTGCTTACTCAAATAATTATTTAGCTTGTACTTAGGTGGTGCGGATTTATTTATACTTAAGATTTACTTTCTTAAGTTGTTTATATGATACTTTGAGTTGTAATTATTTAATGAAGTGTTGTTTGACTATCAATTGTTCTAAGTGATCAGTGATACATTGTGGAGTAAAAAAAGGTGCAGGTACGGGTACGTGCACCAGTATAAGTGGCCCACATATAAAAGGGCAAGAGAAACCAATTTATTATTTTATTTTATTTTTTTATACAATGAAAATTTGTTAGTAATGGATACCGAACCGTTAGCAACATAATTTTTTTTATACAATGAAAATTCGTTAGTAACGGATATGGAACCGCAACAGAAAATCAAAATGACGCTTATATCCATTACTGACAGTGGATAAACAAATTTGGTAACCGTTACTAATAAATTCTAACAGTTACTTATTCGTTACTGAAATTAATTTCTGTGACACTTTATAACCGTTAGTAAATTTTTTACTGGATAATAAGTGTTACAGATATCCGCTACTAATATTAGTCACGCTTTTGTGTCAACTCAAGATAACTATTACTAATATTTTTTGTAACGGATGTATATCCATTACAAATAGGCTGTTATGGTGTAGTGTGGAGAAGAAGTTTGGTCACTTCAGATGTTTGTGATGTTCCTGCCACATTGTGTCCTAACCAATGGAGCACGGTTCGTTGATTCTGTGTCAAAGAGCGCTAAAGAACAACATGGTTTCGGTTTCTGAGTTCACCATGAGATATAGTGGCCTTCAATAATTGTTTGACGGTATCAAATGGTGACTCCTGAAAATGCATCTCCGGGTTCATCATTTGAATTTGAAAGATGTCGGAGATAATTTCCCTAGTCAATTCAAAACGTTGTCCATGGGCATGGAAATAGAAATTACCATGGTCAGGTCCGCTAAATTGGTAGAACATCAAAACCAATTCTCTGGAATAAATAGTTGCTGAATGATATAGAAGATGTATCCATCCTTAACGTACAATTTATATGTCAAAATATGGAGCAACAGGTCTTCATGAAATTTTTTCAAATAAATTTTCTTGGGCACTATTTTTCTGGGTCGATCCATTTGAAAGTATAAGTGAGGGAAGAATAGTGAAGAATGAGTGAAATGAAAATGGCTGAAAGGAAGAAATTTATAGCCAAGATATGAACATTTATGGATCAGGATGACAAGTGCAGTTAGATCCAGAATTAATATGTGGAAAAACACAAATAAAACATGTGCGCTTGTCACATCACATTTATGTGGTAGCATGTTCAAATGAGAAATTCCCTGATGGGTCTTTTAACGTCAGATTCCAGAGACGATGAAGAGATGTTCATAAAGATTAGAGAATACAGAGGAAGGTTTCACAGGGAAGTTAGACCAACACGTATTTTCTATCTTGAGTTGTCAAATGGGGCATGTAAAGTCACGTCCCTAAGACTGTTATCGAGGTATGCAAAGAGATAGAACATACAGAGGAAGGAGCCACAGGGTAGTAAGACCTATATGTAAAATCTGAATTTATGGAGCAGACCTCAATAATGGAAGCTAGTTAGAGCTTACAAAGTGGGGTGTGGGACATAATGAGTTGAGATTGTTTTGTTTTTTTTTTTTTTTTTTTTTTTTTATTTATTTTTTTCTGTTTATGAGGAAGTAAAAATACAAATTATACATACAAACATAACATAGGCAATTTCTCCATTTAATACGTAAACCATACAAATGTGTGAGAATTATTTAACACACCACGCTAATGTACAAAAACATTAAAGAAAAGAAAAGATGTATGTTACATAGATCTAGATATTTTGAAGGATGTTATACATAATCAAAAGTATGACAGCGATAAACACCCCTATCATGAAAACCTTGAATGGGATGAGTGAAGTAATGGGAGGGGGGGTCGATATTTATAGGGAAAGATAGGACCATTGGTGAAAGCGTGCAGAATAGTAGAGATCACGTGGGCTAAGAAACTCGAGTACGTGTCGTGGATCGGGCGATTTTTGGTCCAAGCCCGGAAAGCGTGCGGAATACGTGGGTTAAAAAAAACTCAAATACGGGACTTGGACTTGGATCGGGTCGATTTTTATTTTATTTTATTTTTTATTTTTTTTAGGAACTATGTACAAATGTACAAGGGGAGATTAACGATGTTAGCAACACTGGATGGCCAGAAGACTCTCCACGTAAAATCCTAGGCAACTGTCTTGTCGACTCTGGAGCGAACTCAATCTAGCCAGATTGTGGCTTAACCTTTATGTTTTGGGGCCTAGGGTGCAGGACGATACCATCCTTGACCGCGCGAGGGGTGTAACAGTCTAATAATATTACCCTTATTACATATGGTATAGCCTCAAACTGCCCCGAAACGAAATCAATTAGCAAACAGCTAGGGGTTGGCCTGGTGGAATCCATTGCCCGTGTCCTAAGTAGGCAACATCTGAGGTTGAACACAAATCTCTTTGTGCACACTGGTAATGCAAAGGAAAAATGTAAAAGACACGAGTATATACATGTTGAGTCTTTTAACATCAGATCCTCAAGATGAATGTGAGTCTTTTAACGTCAGATCTCCAAGACGATTGTGAGTCTTTTAATGTCATATTCTCAAGATGATTCCCAACCAGTGGGAGCAACGATGCGGCGATGAAGTTTATCTTGCTCAGCTGGTGTCAGACAAAAGTAAACCTTATACCAGGAAGTATTGGATAGGAAGTCAAGACCTGGACAGAAAGGTGTTTGACAATGAATACACCACCCTATCCTTCGCGCACGTCGTTTACGAGCAAAAGCACTACGACTATTACCTATTCGTGATGAGTGAGACTTACACCAAATGATTAGCTGAAGTTCACGAGGTAGAGAGTAGAAAAGGGAAGAGAAGGAAGGTGGGGAAATTTTTGGTACCCATCGTTTACTGGACGATACATTTGCTCGATTATCAGAAGACATTTATACTCAGTTCTGAAATAGAGTTGCTGTGGACTATGGTTCCGGCGCTTGAAACCACACACTCCAGTTGATTTGAGAGAAGAAAATAAAAGAGGACCCGGTTACCAAAACGGTGTACTCCCTTTTTAAAACACATGAAATGAAGTACACCAAGCAAATCTAATAGTCGGTGTAGACTGGATCTTGTAAAAGAGTCTTGTCGACATCTGGAGACCATAACTCGTGGTAATGTTTGAGACGTTGACCATTTACTTGAAATTTGTTGTTATCTTTTAAATTTTTCAAAGAGATTGCCCCATAAGGGGTTACAGCAGAGACAATGAAAGGACCAGACCATCGTGTTTTCAATTTTTCTTGAAAAATGTGTAATCTTGAGTTGTAAAGAAAAACTTTTTGACCAATTTTGAAAATTTTCTGCAAAATGTGATTGTTGATAAGAGCCTAAAAATGTAGTTTTAACCCCTTAATAATATTACATTTAGACCAATTATGCTTATAATAAATAAGAGTTAGTACTGTTTACATATGTTTGTATATTTCAGGTATTGGAGTTAAATATGTGAAGAAATATGTCACTTTTGCAAGAAAAAGGAGCAAAGGTTGGTTGCTAAGAAGTTCTATGGTTAAAGCCCAAGTTTCTAGGAAAAAAAGCCTTTTTAAATCCCAGTCAAAGCTGAAAAGTTAAAGTCAACGCAAGCAGAAATAGAGTAAAAAAGTTAACATAACTTCTGTAGACCGTATCTTTAGACTCAGACATCGGAATTGGGCCTACTATATGTCAAAACGACCAGCTCGGAAAGTGCTTCCTAACGGTCCAGGCGTTAATCCAATCAGATGAGTAAAAGTGGACAAAAAGTCTATTGTAGTAATTTCCAATAGAGAAACATAGCTCCATAGTAATGGCTCAAAACATAGCTCCATAGCCCATGCACGAAATTGTAAACCTAGCCCTCTCCTATATAAAGACGACTAAGGCACAACTATAACTCTCTCTCCCATTAGATAATAAATTAGTTTTCTTCTTTACTTTTAAAACCTAGTTATTATTTTATTAGCCTAGCCACCATTAATTCAATTCAAGTTATCTTTAATAAAATAGTTCTTCATTATGTCTTCTTTTCTCTAGTATTATGTCTATGATAGTTTCATGATTCATAGCTAAACCTCCATTAGAGGGGTTTGATTGAAAATTTGATGAAGACTTGATGTGTTAAGTGTAAAATAGTTGTAATAAGATATTCTACTCTAGAGGGTAGTTAATTCACCATGAGAATGGGTTTTGAATTTCCTCACATGCTAATTATTAGTTGGTAGAGATGCCATGAATAATTAGGGATAAAAATACCTAATCTTTATGTGAAAACCTAAAGATTAGGGTTGCAACAACTCCGTACTAGCATATTAGGGATTAATCAAGGTGGATTTCAAATCTCCCTAATTCCTTCTCATTCACATCTTCTCATTAAATTGTCATAGTATAATTTAGAATATCTTAATTAGTTATTTTCTCTATATTAGTATAATTAAACCATTACTCTCATTGATATTGTAGAATTGTTAAGTTAGTGAAACTGTCACGTTCTAAGCAACTAGGAGTGGAACAAATTATTTACTCTAAGTTTATTACATGATAATTGAAAGTAGATACTTTGATTAAACATAGATAAAATAGCGTTTCTTATTCCTAGCATAAATAATTATTCGATTAGGATATAGAAACGTTAATTTACATATTATCAAATGAAGCCGCTGCCATCTTAGTTGTTTTAGAAATAAATTCTCTTAGTTTTTCACGTCTACCAATATCCCAATTCACCCACCCACCTTCGAATCTGACCGTGTGTGTTGTTTCTTGAAAAAAATAAATAATAACAGGATTTTTGCTCTTAGAAAATTTTCGACACAATACTCGGAGCGCGTCCATTCCCCTTTTAACTCTATTTCTGAGCGCGCACGCCCTCTTGTTACTGGAAAATTTCGACATAGTACTTGGAGAGCGCCCGTGCCCTTGTTTACTCTATTTCTGAGTGCGCCTGCCCCCTTCTGAAGAAAGCTCGATTTTAACCAGGTTAGATACCGGTTCTTGTTTTCGTTGGAATTTATTATTTATTCAGTATTCCAAGCATCCACAGGACAAGTACGTTTGTATTAAAGACGCTATTCACACGCATAGCAAGGAGGCATTCAGGTTGTCCTTCTTTCACTCCTCGTTTCTTCTGTCAAAGGATTCTATTTCTAGTAATAATCAGGCTAATTTTTGCATGCTCATTAGGAATTGCTTATTATACTTAAAACTTACATGAGATTAAGATCTGGTACGCATACACCTGCCATATTAGTTTCTCGTAGACGCAGAAATAAATGCCTATCTAGAAATTTATAGTTAGTGTTTTTGTATATTAACTAACATAGAATATATCTTTAAAACCAATATGGCTTATCAATATGTAGACCAACAATCATGTGGTTATTATGCAAACCCTTCACTATGTTGTGGTAGTCCTTACCATTGGGCATCTTATTGCCCATCATATCAAGAGTTTGAGCCTACTATAGGATATAATAATAATTATGAGCCTCAATTTTCAAAATTTTATAGTAACCCATACGATCAAGAGTTTTCTAGTCATCCAAACAATACATGGAGTCAACCAGTATCGTCTACTTCTAGTTCTATGATGAGTGTGTACAACGAACCAAACACTTTTCTGTGCACAATTTGTTCAAATCCAGACCACACCACCCATTCATGTCCCATATTTATTCAGCCTCAACCTAACCTATCACAATACGAAATCAACCAGAGTCACTCAAACGCTATATCCCAAAAAGGACTCATATCATATACATTCACCAATAACTATGACTATCAAACACCATACCAACCAGAGCCACACAACCAAGTTTCCCCTCCACTAACAACATTTGATGAAATAATGGCCCAAAATGAAATAATACTTTAGAACCTAAAGATGCTAAGCTCACCTACGCCAGACATTTTCACCATACTAGAAATTACCAACCCATCTAGTTCGCCACCCTTCCCAGACCAAATTTCCCAAACTATGCTTCAGAACCTAGTCCAAATGATTTCCATGATCCCCTCACCTAACACCAAACTTTCAACCTTGCCAAAGATCGACACAGTACACAAGTAGAACAACCTATTCCCACAACCAAACCATTCGACCTAGTTGAGACCTACCCTGAATTTCATGAACCATTACCTACCCATGACCCTCCCATTAACCATTGTGTTGACTCTAAACCCTACCTCAATGAAGAAATTCTTGAGAACGACTCTTTAGGACTTGTTTTGGAACCTTATATTGTTTTAGAGGACGAGAGTGAGGAAATAAACATCAACAATTATGATCTAAGGCATGAACAAGTTAATGTACAAGAATTAAAGGAAATAACTTCTTTAGCGCAATGTAAATCTTAATTTAGTTTGGCAGATGAGGAAAAAATAGATGAAATTCTTAATGATGAAACCAATGACCACAACCTTGTGGATTCAGCCAAGCAAGATATAGAGTTCTTAAGAGCGAGTGAGGATCCACCAACTGATGAACTACCAACCGACCACCATCCACCTGAGTTACCATCTCCTAAAATCTAACCATCTACCACAACTATGCCATCCATTCACCCACAAATTTAGAGAAACCTCGAATTTGCACTTGAGCCAATTGCCTCAGAGACCCTCTATAATTTTTTTAATCCTCACAGTGAAGAGTGTTTGCCTAGCACACAATCCCATAAGTACACCATTCCTGTAGTTGAGAGCCAAGCTTTGACCGAGTGTAGTGAGAAACCTAGTTTGGCTTATTTTTCTTTATCTGAGCCTCATGAAAGACATCAGGATCCATACTTCATTCCTTTCTCACCTAAAGTATCACTGATTCATCTTTTGGGTCATTCTAACTCTTTAAAACAGCTACAACATGATGGTTTGCATATGTTCTTTGATGGGTTGCATAAGTTTTCATTCATTCTTTTACATGATTGCTTCAAATTATACAACTTCATTCTGTTTGAGGGTGCATTTAGTATCATATTTTTATAGCTAGACCCCCAACTATTTCGACTATTAGTTTATACTTGACCACGCATCATCCATTTTGTGTTTGTTTGGGAGGTGTGCATGTACCTAGCACTTAAACAACCTCACATTAAGTCTAAATCCTTTAAAAAGACCCATATAATTTTTTGTAAAATACCACCTTAATGGACCATTAAAAAGAGTTTTCAAATTTTATTTGGGGGTGCCTCATGTTTTTTGCCACCCTTTTGCGTTTACTCAAGAGAATTTGTGTTAGTTAGTACGTAACAGTTTAATTGTGCTTCATGTTATTATATTATCTTCATAATATTTCTATTACAGGTACAACCAATTTTTACCACGTTTCTATGGTAAATTTTTTTCTTATCTCTTTAAACTTTGATGACAAAGAGTTCGATTGTTTGGGGGTGGGATAGAAACATTTGTAAAAATTAGGCATTTATAGGATGTAAATTACGCATTTTTCTTTATAAAATGTTAAAAATCATAAAAATTAGTTAGATATATAATTTAATTATGCTATTGAATTGTTTCATGAACCCCCTTCTCCCAAATTGTTTGGGGGGGTGGTATAGAAACACGTTGTAAATGTTTAAGCACATATTAGGTTGTATATTACATATTATTTGTCTTATAAAAATTTAAAAAAACAATCAAAATATAGTTTATGCTATGCACTTAGTGATAATGGTATTGTTCTCTTCTCTATGATGATATTAGTCTAGAAATCTCACGTAGTACTTGAATTAGGATTTTATTTTTGAAACTTAGATTAATATGTAGGTAGTAGTCATTGCATCTTTTCATGAACATCTTGTATGAGCATCTATGATTGTACTTGGTAGTAAGTTTCTGAAATCTAGGCTAGAATATTTATTCTACAAATCCTATGAGAATATAGCCTAAAAGCCTTATATGAGTGAAAATTTTGAGTAATGACACAAGGGAGAAGTAAAATTCGAATAGAGAAATCACACGTCTACTTGTTTGATCACTATACTATATCCTAATCGAGAATTTAGGCCCTTTTTGGATCGATATAGCCAGAAACTCAAACCTATATGAAATTATTTTCTGCTAGTCACCCTTATGAGCCTTTCTTTAGCATTTTCATAAACCACAAATCCTTTACCCTTTTATAAGAAACAAAACAAAATAAAAATCAGCCTACCCATTTTTGAACGAGTCTGAGAAGTAGGATGAAATGAAGAAAAGAAAAGAGAAAGACCTGTGGAACACCAAGAATTTGTTAGTTGCTTCAAATAAGAAAAGAAAAGAAAGTTTTCATCTAAAGAAAAGGAAAAATAAATAAATAAATAAAATAAAAAGTTAGAACTCCAAAAACAAAATCAAAGGAGTCGAAAGCCAAAATAAAAAGAAAAAAATGGCTGAGGATGGAAACAAAGTGTAGAAGCAAAGTAAGAACAAGGTTTTCTCTAGTTACATATTTTGAAGACTCTATTATCTCAGACTTGTCATTTTTGAATATCCATTTACTTCCTTCTTAAAACCATCACCTAATCCCCGCAACACCTAATAAAGACTTCTAGCTAAATTAGGAATAGGTTAGTGTGATAGTAAGTGGCAGATGTGTTTGATTGACTTCGGTTTCCTTGTACGTCATTGAGTTTGTAAGGACAAATGTGTCCATTACACACTGGAGTGAGCGAAACTTGAGTATAAAAATCAAAGTGTTTTTGTCTTGACATATTTGTGAGGACCTACTTAATGACGCTATTCCAAAGTTTTAGAAACGGACCTGTTATTGCATTTCATAGCATAATTCATTATATATATGTTTATCCGTAGATGATTGATTATTATGTACGTATTAGCTTAGATTTCGAATTGATTATTATGTATTCATTGCTAGTAAGATGTATAGATATCTGAGAATAAATAAAGAAATAGTAAATTTATTTCTTAGTCGTTGTAGTATAGATAAAGTTTGTCAGTACTTTCTCTGGAAAACTCTCATGAGGCTATAACTTGTCCACTAGGGAATTCCTAGTGGTTTAAGGCCTTATTGCATATGGTCAATACAATCGCACTCGGCGAAACGATATTAGTTAGAACTCCATTTTTAGTCACTTATTTTAATTTCTCATATTTGCTTGAGGAAAAGCAAAATGTTGTTTGGGGGTGGTTTGATAAGAGCCCAAAACTATAGTTTTAACCCCTTAATAATATTACATTTAGACCAATTATGCTTAGAATAAATAAGAGTTAGTACTGTTTACGTACGTTTGTGTATTTCAGGTATTGGAGTTAAATATGTGAAGAAATATGTCACTTTTGCAAGAGAAAGGAGCAAAGGTTGGTTGCTAAGAAGTTCTATGGTTAAAGCCCAAGTTTCAAGGAGAAAAAACCTTTTTAAAGCTTAGTCAAAGCTTAAAAGTCAAAGTAACGCGGGAAGAAATAAAGTAAAAAAGTCAACAAAACTTTCGTAGGCCATAACTTTGGACTCAGACCTCGGAATTAGGCCTACTATATGTCAAAACGACCAACTAGGAAAGTGCTTTCTAATGGTCCAAGCCTTGATCCAATCAGAGGAGAAAAAGTGGACAAAATGGTTGTTTCAGTAACTTCTAATAGAGAAACCCTTTTTGGACTTAAGTAATTAGGTTTTGGGCTTGATTTAATGGCCCAAAATATAGCTCCAAAGCCCATGCACGAAATTGTAAACCTAGCCCTCTCTTATATAAAGAGGACTAAGGCACAACTCTAACTTTCTCTCCCATTAGATAATAAATTATTTTTCTTCTTTACTTTTAAAACCTAGTTATTATTTTATTAGCCTAGCCACCATTAATTCAATTCAAGTTATCTTTAATAAAGTAGTTCTTAATTATGTCTTTTTCTTTCTATGTCCATGATAGTCCCATGATTCATAGCTAAACCTTTATTATAGGGGTTTGATTGAAGTATTGATAAATACTTGATGTGTTAGTGTAGAATATTTGTAGTAAGATATTCCACTCTATAGGGTAGTTAATTTACCATGAGAATGGGTTTGAATTGCCTCACATACTAATTATTAGTTGGTAGAGATGTCATAAATAATTTGGGATAAAAAGACCTAATCTTTATGTGGAAACCAAAAGATTAGGGTTGCAACAACTCTGTACTAACATATTAGGGATTAATCAAGGTGGATTTGAAATTTCCCTAATTCCTTTTCATTCACATCTTCTCATTAAATTGCCATAGTAGAATTTAGAATATCTTAATTAGTTATTTTCTCCACATTAGTATAATTAAACCATTGCTTTCATTGATATTGTAGAATTGTTAAGTTAGTGAAACTGTCACATTCTTAGCAGCTAGGAGTAGAACGAATTCTTTACTATAAGTTTATTACATGATAATTGAGAGTAGATACTTTGATTAAACGTAGATAAAATAGTGTTTCTTATTTCCTAGCATAAATAATTATTCGTTAGGATAGAAACTTTATTTTACATTATTATATCACTTGTCGTGCACTCTTTTTATGTTGGCTTTATAGGATTTCGATGAATCATAGGCATCACTCCTAATTTCCTCAAGCTCATTAATTTGCAATTTTCGCTTTTCACCTACCGCATTGATATTATAATTGAGGCTTTTGATGGCCCATAAAGCACGATGCTCAAATTCAACTGGCAGATGACAAGGTTTTCCAAAAACAAGGTGGTAAGGAGACATCCCTATAGGTGTCTTAAAGGCCGTTTTATAGCCCACAAGGCATTGGATAATCGGAGTCACCAGTCTTTCCTAGATGGATTAACTGTTTTCTCTATAATGGACTTTATCTCTCTATTAGATACTTCCACTTGGTCAATGGTCTGAGGATGACACGGAGTTGTCACCTTGTGGGTAACTCCATATTTCTTTCCTAATGACTCAAAAAGTTTATTACAAAAATGTTTTCCCCCATCACTGATGATAGCTCTGGGGATACCAAAACGAGAAAAAATATTTTCTTTGACAAACAATATGACAGTCTTATGGTCATTAGCATGACATGCTATTGCCTCAATCCATTTTGACATGTAGTCAATAGCTACCAGGATGTAGAGAAAGCCATGAGAATTTGGGAAAGGACCCACTAAATCGATGCCCCAGACATCAAAAATTTCCACAATTAGAATTAGATTTAAGGGCATCATATTATGTTGAGTAATGCGGCCCATCTGCTGGCAGCGAACGTATGTTTTGCAATGCTCATGTGCATCTCTAAAAAGTGTGGGCCAGTAAAACCCACATTGTAGAACTTTTGCCGTAGTTTTCTTACCACTGAAATGACCACCACAAGATTGTTCATGGTAGAAGGATAATGCATCATTGTGTTCCTAGTCGGGAATACATGAGTTGGTCTGAACAATACTTGAAGAGGTAGGGGTCATCCCAAAAATAATATTTCACAGTGGAAATGAACTTTTTTCGGTCAACACGAGACCAAGAGGAAGGAACTTCCTCGATAACAATGTAGTTCACTATATCAGCGTACCAAGGAGTTGAAAAGATTGAGTACATGTGCTCATCAGGGAAGGAATTGCAGATGGGGTTTGAATCGCTATCAACATCACTGACGAGCCTTGATAAATGGTCGGCAACAACATTTTCATAACCGTTTTTATCTCTAATTTCCAAAGTAAACTTTTGCAAGAGAAGGATCCATCAGATCAATCTCTGTTTTGCATCCTTTTTCGTGAGTAGGTAACAAAGTGCCGCATGATCAGTGTAGTCAATTATCGAAGAACCAACTAGGTATGGACGAAACTTATCCAATGCATATACCACAACTAGGAACACTTTCTCAGTGGTGGTAGAGTTACATTGAGTTTCATTAAGAGTTTTACTAGCGTAGTAAATGACAATGGGTTTGTCATCTTGGAGTTGACCTAGAATAGCTCCAATAGCATAGTCGCTAGTGTCACATATGAGTTCAAACGGTTTAGACCAATCTGGTGGTTTGATGATAGGAGCAGTAGTCAGGGCGATTTTCAAAGTTTCAAAAGGTTGTTTGCAATTGGAATTGAAATTGAATATGGCATCCTTAATTAGGAGATTGGTTAAAGGTCTAACAATCTTTGAGAAATCTTGAATGAATCTCCTGTAGAATCCAGCATGGCCTAAGAAGGCACAGATGTCACGAGCTGTTCGTGGGATAGGAAGAGATGAAATCTTATCAATCGTTGCTTTATCAACCTCTATTCCGTCTTTTGAAACAATATGTCCTAGAACGATTCCTTTGGTAGCCATAAAATGACATTTTTCTCAGTTAAGGACTAGATTTTTCTCTTCACAGCATGCAAAAACCTGGGACAGATTTGATAGGCATCTATCGAATGAGTTACCATATATGGAGAAATCGTCCATAAAAACTTCCATAAAACGTTCAACCATATCACTGAAAATGTGAAGCATACAACGTTGGAATGTACCAAGGGCATTACAAAGGCCGAAAGACATTCGTTTATATGCGAAGGTGCCAAAGGGACAAGTGAACATTGTTTTTTCTTGATCAGCCGGATCGATGACAGTTTGAAAATAGCCTGAATATCCATCAAGAAAATAGTAATATGCATGGCCTGCTAAATGTTCAAGCATCTGGTCAACGAAGGGAAGAGGGAAGTGATCTTTACGTGTCACCGCATTAAGTTTGCGATAGTCAATGCAAATTCTCCATTTCATTGGGATGCAAGTGGAGATGCATTCATCCTTTTCATTTTGCACAGTTGTAATGTCAGACTTTTTGGGGACAATGTGGACTATACTCAACACTATCAGAGATAGGGTATATAATACCAGCATCAAGTAATCTTAAAACTTCCTCCCACACCACATCCTTCATGGCGGGGTTTAGACGATGTTGCGGTTCTCACGACGTCTTTGCTCCTTCTTCAAGATATATGAGATGGGTGAACACACTAGGGTCAATGCCCTTTATGTCATCTAAAGACCATCCAAGCGCAAAACGGTGTTCTTGAATGACATGAATTAAACGGTTTTCCTGATCGGCAGTCAACTTGGATGAAATGATAATTGGGTGACTACCATCGGGATCAAGATGTACGTACTTCAAATCTGAAGGAAGAGGCTTTAAATCAGGAGTTGGAGGAGTGGGAATCAAAGATTCTTGTGGATAGTTGTCTTCAACAGAGAAGACGGATTGAGGTTTTTTAAATCGTCAGACAACGCTATAGTAGGATCAAATAGAGGTATTGACTCTAATAAGGTGGTGACGTCCTTAGTGTATGAGTCAACATCAAATTTTGAAACACCAAAGGAAAGAAATTGGTGCACTTCATTGTTAGGAAAATAATTTGTTAAATACCTTTGCGCGAGACTATCAACCATGCTAATCTCACCATCAATGTTAGCATCTGGAATTTGTTTTATTAACTTGAAAACATTTACCTCGACAGAAATATTTCCGAAGGACATGGTCATGGAACCAACCCGACAATTTATGAAGGCATTTGTAGTTGCAAGGAAAGGACATCCTAAGATGATAGGAATGGAGTCACATGCAACTTCTGTATCTAGAATGACAAAATCGACGGGATAATAAAAGTCTTGAACTTTTATGAGGACGTTTTCCACAATGCCTTTGGGATACTTGATTGAGCAATCGGCTAACTGCAGAGTCATGGTGGTAGGTTTCAGCTCATGTAGACCTAGTCGTTTAAATAGGTAATAAGGAAGTAAGTTCATACTTGCGCCAAGGTCTAGTAATGCAGTAGTGATAAGAGCCCAAAATTGTAGTTTTAACCCCTTAACAATAATACTTTTAGACCAATTATGCGAGTAATAAATAAGAGTTAATGCTGATTATGTGCTTTTATGTATTTTAGGTATTGGAGTCAATTACGTGCATAAATGTATCACTTTTGCAAGATAAAGAAGCAAGGGTTGGTTGCTAAGAAGTTCTGTGATTAAAGGCCAAAATTCAAGGAGAAAAAACCTTTTTAAAGCCCGGTCAAAGCTGAAAAGTCAAAGTCAACGCAGGCAGAAACAGCGTACAAAAGTCAGCAGAACTTCCGAAGACTGTATCTTTGGACTCAGACGTCAGAATTGGGCCTACCTTATGTCAAAACGACCATCTTGGAAAGATCTTTCCAATGGTCCAAACCTTGACCCAATCAGAGGAGCAAAAGTGGACGAAAGGTCTATTGAAGTCAAATTAAGGTGAAAAGGCCTCTATGGACTGAAGAATTTGGATTTTGGGCTCGATTTTCCGGCCTCAAACATGGCTCCAGGCCCATGCACAAAATTGGGGATCTCTTTCTCTTCTTGAGGGGAGGAAAAAGGCATACTAAAAAAGCTAGACCTAGATTAGAAAATAAATTAGCTTAGACTTCATTAATTAGATTTATTACCTTGTTTTTAATTCAGTTTGGAATCAGTATTGTTATTTATTCATTAGATTAATAAAGTTAGTTAGTTATTCGTAAATCTAGTTTCATTTCATTAAATCATTTTAGTTTCAATTCAATTCTTTAGTTATTAATTATTTCTTAGTTGTTAATTTAGTTTTGAATTCTTGATTAGATAAATATAGTAAATTTATAATCTTTATATCATGTCTTGCTTAAATTCCTATAGAAATGATAGTTTTATAAATCAAGGCTAAACCTCCATTAGAGGGGTTTGAGGAAGCCTTGATGAAAACTTGATTGTGTAGTGTAGAAATAGTTGTAAGATTCTATTCCACTCTAGAAGGTAGTTGATTCGCCATGAGAATGGGTTGAACTTCCTCACATGCTAGTCATTATTTGGTAGAGATTGCTATAAATGATTAGGAATTAGAACGACCAATTCTTATCGTAAGAACAGAAGAATTGGATTACAACAATCTATGCCAGTTTATTAAGTTGAATTTAAGGTGGAATCGAATTCCCCTAATTCTTTATCTATATTCGAACCTTAGTATTTGAATTTCCATCGTAGTATAATTTCCATTATTACTCTCATTAACTTTGATAAACTGATAGTCGTAGGTAACGTTAATTCTAAAGAACTAGGAGTGGAATGAATTCTCTACTCTAAATATATAGAACGATAACGAGAGTAGAAAAACTTTGATAACCAAGACTCGAAAATTGTTTTAGTTTTACTTGCGTTTGAGTTTAATCGCTTATTTGTAGGTAAAACTAATCGTTTTCCCTTTTTATCAAATGATGCCTCTACCATCTTAGTTCCGTTTAGAATTATTTTCATTAGTATTGTTAGTTTTTTCAAAGTCCCATTAAACCCACCCACCCTTGTTTGATTCTAACAGTGATTGTCTGGTTCAAAAACTAAAAAAATTTCAAAGAACAAACCTGAGTGTGCCCCGCGCCCAAACAAGGCTAACCGAGCGCCCCTAACGCTATAGCGCCTGGAACTTGAGCTCGACCCGCCCTACCAAGGCAAATTTTGAGCGCCCCTCGCACTGAAGCGCCTGAACTCGAGTTGGACCTGAGCACGACCCGCGCCCTACCTAGGCTAATTTTGAGCGCGACCCACGCTCTCTTCTGGAAAAGCCCGATTTTCACTAGTTAGTTCAAAATTCCATTACTTCAAGTTATTTAGTGTTTCTAACTTATTACACACACTGAGCTCGCGTATACAAGACGCTATTCATAAGCGAAGCAAGGAGGCATTCAGGTACTTCTTTCTTCCGCTCCTCGCATCTCCTGTTAGAGATTTATACTAGCATATCAGGAATGTTTTGAGTGTTATCGTGTTTAGTTAAGATTGGTCTTAGCCTTGCATGAGATTAAGGTCAGGTAGAAGGAAAACTCCTAACGTAATCAACCTGCAACGTCAACAAACATGCCTTTCTAGTATACCACTCACTACACCTCTAGCTAATATACCACACACTCCACCTGAAATAATGGCTGAAGAAAGAGAGTCTCCTCTCTCTGAATTTTACAAAGCCTTGAACGATAGCCCAAAATCTTGCATCGTTCTTGTAGACCCAGTGGGGGATTTCCGAATCCCCCCAAATATATTTAATTTGTTACCCGTTTTTCATGGGTTAGACCATGAAAAACCTTATCAGCACATGCGTAGGATTTAACAAGTCCTTACCACATTCCACCATCCTACGGTTGGTGCTGAACAAATTAAACTGAGGGTGTTTCCTTTCACCTTAGCCGATAAGGCGGCGTCTTGGTTAACTGCCCAAGCACCTAATTATATGGACTCATGGGCCAAACTTATTCAACTATTTATAGAATATTTTTACCTACCACTGAAGACAGATGAAATGCTTTCTTAGATTTATTTCTTTCGACAAAATCCCCATGAATCATTTTCAGAGGCTTGGAATCGTTCCACAGATCTTCTTATAGAGTGTCCACACCATAACCTCCCGAAAGACACGTTAGTTCGTGCCTTTTTCAAAGGATTTTACACCACCATAAAGAAGTCCTTCACATAATGAATAGGGGGTTTCCTCAGTAAAGGAGCCTCAGAGGCTTATAACTTTTTAGAAGATCAAACAAAGCGTAATAATAACTGGGGGTGTAGTGAGGATATCTCCCGCTCCGCTAGTTCTTCTACAACAGTTAAGGCCGCCGGTAAGTTTGAGATTAAACTCGATCCTGAACTAAAAACTTTAATCGAATCTCTCACTAAAAAGGTAGAGGTTATTTCTGTTCAACAAAAGCCTATCCCCGTCATGAATGTCAACTTTAATCCATGTAATTTCTGTTTGAGTCCTGAGCATCCTGACTCCGATTGTCCTCTCGCTTACGAACAACAAACATCACAACAAGATAATGTTTGCTCAATTAATAGCTATCTTATTCCTAATGCCCCTTGGAGACAACATCCCAACTTCAGTTGGACAAATAATCAACAAGTAACACCTCCAGGGTTTAATAATTAAAATGTTAGGCCAGCAAACAATTATAACCAAGCTCCACCACGACAAGGACAAGGTCAAGGAATAGGTCAGGGTAATTATAATAATTATAACAATAATAATTATAATGCTAATAGAGGTATCGTTCTGGTAAATAATAACTATCACAACCCACCCATTAATAATCAACGTGACATAGTTCTTGTCACACAACCTATAACTAACACTCCTCCACAACCGGATCATTTTGACGCCTTTATGCAATCCCAACAACAGATTTTACAAGCCATCCAACTTACCTTACAGTAGTTAGCACAAGTGAAAGTACAACCCAAAGGTTTGTTTCTAGGTCAAGTGATACCTAATCCTAAAATAACAAACACAGCCTTTGAGGTAAACGGTAATACTAGTACGGAAAATGCAAACGTGGGTGAGCTAAATTCCATCACCACTCTCCGTTCTGGCAGAGTGGTTGATAGCAACGTAACTAAGCATATAGTTACCCCACTAGTAGTCCCTACACCGCATATTGAACTAGATACTGAAATAGAAACTGAATATCCTACCCCTGTAGAAGTACCAGTTAAACCACAACCTAAGAAACAGAAAGCCAAGGTTAGACATCCTGTTGATCCATACGCAAAATATAGAGAGAAACTACCGTTTCCCTAGAGATTAACAATGTTAAACAAGGATACAAACTTTCACGAAATTAGGGAGGTTTTTAAAAATCTAACAATAAACCTTCCTTTTCTTGAAGCGATTAAAAAGTTACCTCACCATGCTAAGTTTCTCAAAGAGTTGTGCACTACTAGGTGTAAGACAAATATTCCTAAAGACGCCTTTTTAATTGAATAGTTTCTAACTTTAACAGAACATAATGGAATCGTTAAGTGCAAGGACCCTAGTCGTCCTACTATACAATGCACCTTAGGAGATTCCCACACGACCGCTTTATTAGACCTTGGGGCAAGTGTTAACTTACTCCCGTATTATCTATACAAACAAATAGGTCTACAAAATATGTAACCTACTAAAATGACGTTGCAATTAGCGGATCGGTCTATTAAGTTGTAGGAACCGTTATTCAGAATGACTATTTCTACAAACCACGAACACCACGCGCAGCAGAATTAATGGGTGTCCACGATTTGTGATTGGAGAACATACCTTTGAGAATCGGTTTAGATAACTCTGAGAATCCAAGCTTTATGAAATCCGAAATCAACCTCTTGATCTTCTGTTGTATTCTTTTAGAATAGATTGGACGTTGTATGGACAACGATCTACCAATCCCCTTCTTTCTATCAAGATCAGAAACGAATTTAGATCTACTTTTCTTGCCTCTTTTTCTGAACAATGAATAGTCAATTTTAGCCAGAGAGAAAGAGTATTCTATTTATAGGCTACAATAGGGACTATGAGGAGAAATTATGATTGGGCCTCCTGACGGGCTTGGGCTTCCCATATTCGCCCCGAACACACGGCCCAAGACCATCAACAAATGGCTTATTCCACTAAAGGCCATTGTTGCACTACCGCCCTAATCCCAAATTACGTGTCAGCATTTATGGGCTCCATATTATATGCTCGTTGATCTCCTCGTGTTTAAGATATCGAATGTCCGTTGATTAAGTCAAGTTACTGACAACTACATTAATCAACTTCTTATGTCCTTGAGTAGTACCACTCAACCTCATTGTCATGTCGGAATAAATCCACCTGCAGGGTTTACATGACAATCTTTTTGAGCTCCTCAAGGGGACATCATCAACCCGACTTTTTGCGGGACACAGATTCCTTCTATAATCAACAACACACCTTACATACAATGTCATTACCCAATCTATCGAGTTTGTTGATTCACCAATGAATCTCACTCATTGATGATTTAAAGTAATGTACAATGTATGTAAGTGCCCGTTATTATATCCGGATTAGGAGGACAAACATCCATAATAATAGAGGCGTTTGTTCTCTTATATAGTCAATATAAGGAGAAACATCCTCACTTGGTCCTGTTCAATACACACAAAGTGTACTAGTGTAATCCTATAGTCAAGATAGACTAATACCAGATTATATTACAATCGGACTAATGGTTTGTCCAAATCCATCTAGGTTGTGAACGGTTACTTATACTTTATAAGGTACTGATGATATGATCTTCTGTGTGTTCACACTATATCATCTACAACATAAAGTATTAGACACATGCATATAACTAATAACATATATAATATGCATAACATTTGCCCATATGATTCTCATTCAAAATATAAAGAATTAGAGTTAATACAAAAATAATGTTTTTAGTATATAACCCTATCATAAGTATCCTAAGGGTGTGGTTGAAAACATGCTTGTTAAAGTTCAGGATTTCTACTATCCTGCATATTTTGTTATCCTCGAAACAGAAGTCGCTAACGACTCTGTTCCGATCATTTCAGGGCGTCCTTTCTTGGCTACTTCCAACGCGCTCATAAACTGCCGCAATGGTTCGATGTCCATGTCTTTTGGCCATTTTTCTATTGAAGTAAATGTTTTTAAAATGATGAAACAGTTCCCAGATACGACTATCGATGGAGAAGTTAGCATGATCGAGAGTTTAGCTCAAGATTATTTTAAAACCACGTTTCCGGATGATCAGATGCACAAATTCCTTTCCTTTGGAAGTTCCAACTTCGACGAGAACTCCCTGGACATCGAGAAAGATTTCCTTCATCTCTTTTGCAACTCTTCCTTGCCACCTCACGAGTCCCACCCTGCCAATATCCCTTCATCCCTTGACGCTATAACGGAAGATGAATTTTTCACCCTTTATCCCAGTGATTCTTTTGACCCACCTATTGAGGAATGTCTTGCATATCTCAAGGCTTCTAATGATCTAGACTTGAGAGCTCTAGCTAACACTCATTCATTTTCCATCACCAATATTCTCCACCTTCCACCATTTCAAAGGAACCTGGAGTTTGCACTTGACCCTCTTACTTCTTCTGTGCTTAATGATTTTCTAAATCCTCCTAATATGGAAATAATTACCAAGGAAAAGGCATGTGATACCTTCATTTTCAGAATTGAGACAGTTCCTACCTACACCATGAATGAGTTTTGTGCTAAACCCACATTCTTATTTTTTCCATTCTTTCCTTCTAAAATTTATCCATATCCAACATATTTTCCACAAACATCTATTTTCTCACGATCATTCACTTGGACACCCTCTCATTCAAAGATGAAGAAGAAGGTGCATGCTCAGTTACATTCTAGATCTATCAGACTTCGCTTTCATTTCACTAAGTTGCGTCGTAGAAAATCTTGGTGCTTAATTCTGTTTGGGGGTGCATTCCATGTTATTTATTTATAGACAGACCCACAACTCTTTCGGTTGTTGATATATGGAAAACTGTAGGGTATATATATATCCAGTTATTTGTTAAAGTCTAGAGTATCTGACTATAAACGACTCATTTTGTTGTTTGGTGTACTTTCTTTCACTTCAATATATTGATAAGTGCACCATTTAGGTAACCGGGCCTTCCTTGTGGAGTGTGTGGCTATAAGTACCGGATCCTAAGTCCACGTTTAACATAATTCACATTTTCCACTCTTGCATGTTTTCTCGGTTTTTTAGTCATGTTCCTCTATGGTGTGAATTATGTCTTTATTGCTTTTCATTTTTCTTATATTAAATCTTATTCATAAAAATTAAAAAAATTTAAAATCATAAAAATAATAATCTAGGAATCCTCGGGAATCTGACTTTAAAAGACCCACGTTTAAAACAAATTTTCTAAACTCTGTTGTCTAAAATTTGTTTGGGGGTGGGGTGTTGGTCTTTCCGTCCGTGATTGCTCAACTTTCCATTTTGTTGCTTATGCTGTTTAATCGTATTTTGATTCGGGTTGACATTATCTATGAATTTAGATTTCATTCGTTTATATAACTTATGTCACGCACGCACTACGAGGCATTTTCCATCTTCTTAGATGTCACCCAAGGTTAGAATAGAGTGTTTTATGGATCATTGGATTGGAAATTCTCTCCTGATCGTTTCCATATCTTATTCGAAAAAATCGGACCGATAACGAATCGGCAATTTTAGTTTGAATTTGCGCAAAAAACAATCGGAAAATTTCAGAAACCGAATTGGGCTTGGGCCCAAATCTCGCACGTGCGTCTCCTTCCTCCAAACAAAACAGATCGTGAGTTTTTGTTCTCACTTCCACCATTACCAAACTTTAAACCCTAACCAAAATAAAAAAATAAAAAAAAAAAAACCACCATGCCAAAAGTTTAAACCCACTCCAAAACTTCTCCATAACATCCCCACCACCATTTCTAACCTTTTGCAACACCAAAACATAAAAAAATTAACAAAAATTTTGAACCACCGCGCCACCTCCCATTTTTTTTAATGAGTTTGGATTCAAACTCGTTCCTTACATTGTCTTCATCCACAAATCATTTCAAAACTTCAATGGCTCTAAGACGAAGAATTTTGCCGGAATAAGCTTTTACTGCCGCCCGCTTTACGCCATTTTTTCGGGACAAGATAATTAGGAGGGATTGGAATAGGTTGTGGTATTCAACAGATGATTTCTACCACTCCGATTTGGTCGAACAATTCTATAAGAAGAGGGAGTTGGACTGTCAGAATTTTTTTGTGAAATTGGTTGGGACTAGGAGAGAAGTATTGAGAGAGAGTTGTTGGCTGGGATTTTAGGCATTACGCCTGAACGCCACCTCGAAGCCACCTTGTAGGAATCCCAATATACTGGAGTTCCTGCAATTATGAAGGACACTGTCATGGAAGGTCAATACAATCCAAATTC
This sequence comes from Coptis chinensis, assembly GCF_015680905.1. Classification (NCBI taxonomy): domain Eukaryota; kingdom Viridiplantae; phylum Streptophyta; class Magnoliopsida; order Ranunculales; family Ranunculaceae; genus Coptis; species Coptis chinensis. The sequence goes on from NC_141456.1 coordinate 48,930,967, forward strand.
TCATTATGTTCGACAGTCATCTCTGCGAACCAACCAATTGGCTGTAGCTCAGTGGATTGGTAAGAACGTCATCGGAAAGGAGAAAGTTAGCGACATCGGTCTGACATGTCTGCACGTTCTCTGGATATTGCAGGAGAAGAGGTATAATTTTTGCATCCTCGAGTTTATTTTAAATATGATTAGAGGTATTAGAAAAAGTGTTGCGCCCTTTCTGGTATTGATCACTAAGATCATGCTGTCTTTTAGAGCTGTTACAAAATCTGTTCGTATTATGATAAAATTGCATTCAAATGCAATTATTTATACGGAGTGTATCCAAAAGACTTGGAAGTTGCCGGAGGATAAGGTGGTTGATTCGGATGAGAAAATGGAGGATATGACATGTTTGGATGAAAATGCCTTGGAGAGGTGTACTTCTGATTTAGAACGCATGTCAGTGCTGCATAGTGGCTTACGTTGCGTTTATGGTATTTGTGAAGATGTACGGGATAGGCATATTATAATTTGAAATAAACAAAAGAACCTTCAGACGAGTTTTGAAGTGCTCGACAAGGGTCAGGCAGATCACCAGTATAACATGGAGACTATCGTTCACCGTCAGGATGCGCATTATACAGAGATGAAGGCAGAGATGGAAGCACAACACAGGTTCCGAGTAGAGATTCTACGACGCATGCTACCCATGGGGGGTTCTGTTTCAGATGAGTCTGAGAGGCATGAGTGTTGTCACGGAAGGATGGATGGCTCAGGCCCTTCTTCATCTCAGGCCCCATCTTCATCCCAGGCCCAATCTTCATCTCAGGGTCCATTTTCATCATGTGGCTAGTTGTTTAGAAAAATTTGTTGTTTTGATGTTATTTAGTTGTTTTATTATTTTTATTAGTTCGGATGTTAAGTTGTTAAATTCAGTAGTTAAATTTGAATTCGGTAGTTAATTGTATTTTAAATTTCGATTTTAATTTAATGTGGTTCTTTCTATGTATGCGATAATTTTAGCATTAATCCCACCTTCCCAAATTGTTTGGGGATGGTATTATTTCTTTTAGCATTGTTTTGATATGATCCACCATTTTAGAAGTAATATTTCGATGATTGTTGGGAATGTTGCTGATATTGGCATGGCTATGATTAGATATTGTAGTAGGATGAAATTTCAATGAGTTAGGAAGTTGCTATTCTAAATTCAACCTAAAAGATATTAGGTTTGTTTTGGAATAAGGAATATGAGTTGTTTCCGTTTAAGGTTTTGGAAATATTTTGTTTCTGGCAATTGCCTTAAAATTTTTGGCAACTTGTTAATTCGATTTAGAAACTAAAATCCTATATAAACTTCCTTCATTCTCCACACAAAACCCACACATCTCACTTTCATCTCTCACTTTAAACCTCCAATTTTTTCCTTTTATTTTTCACTTCACCCTGCTTAGAGCACACGGAGTGCGACCCGTGGCCTCCCAAGACAAATTGTGAGCACGCCTAGCGCTGACACGCCTGTTACTCCATTTGCACCTGAGCGCGACCCGCGCCCTTCCAAGGCTAAATTTGAGCGCAACCCGCGCCCTGACCTCCGTAGGCACGAAAAATTCCGATTTTTGTGGGATGTTCCAGGATCGTTTGTAGCTATTCTAGAGAGTAGTTTTGTGATGACATCTCCTGCAGTCATACCGAAACAGTCTTTCGAAGACTTGTTGGGAAGCAAGACTTATGGAGGTTGGTTCCGCGACAGGATCTTGCAGTTAGGATGGCAGCATCTACTGGTAAGTAATGATGACTCATATTCACCTCATCTTACTGCATTTTTCAACAATAATATTACTTTCTATTGTATCCAAGATGGAGAATAAAAATTTTCCCTTGCAATTGAAGACACGACAATGGAATTCAGTAAGTCTATGGTAGCGTTAGTTTCGGGATTGCCCTTGCCTGATCCTATGCACACGTGGGGATATATGACCGATAATGCATACCTCTATGACTATACATATTTCCATGAGTATTATGGGGGAGGGGTGTTTGGTGTAATGGATCAAGGGCGATATAACATAGCCCTTGGTAGCCTATCCCTGAATGTAGGAACTACAATGTTATTCATCCTGATGAATATTTTAGGGGAGTGGCAGTTTAATTCTGCAAAAAGTACCGCTAGTGACATTTTCCTTGCTTTAGCTGAGGGACGTCGCCGATATGACATTCCCAGAGTATTAGTGGCTAGTCTAAAGAGAGCCCAAATCATGAGGCATAAGTATCTTCTTATGCCTATTTTGGTCTGTCGCATCATGTGCGGTTGTTTACCTGTATTACGTACCCAGTTCACGGATTGGAAAAGGGTTGAAGTCTTGAGACCCACCAATTGGGTGGTTCGTTCATTTCGAGTTATGACTTGGCCGGGATGGCAGGTGCAGCCTCATTTGGTTGCCCCTTACACCCCATCAGACCGAGTAACACTTGACAGGTTAGCACGGGTTGATGACACCCGACGACGGGCTTGGCAAGTTATCATGGCATGGCAGGACGCGAAGGAACCTCATCTCTTTGAAGAGGATGAGGATGATGCTTAAACGCTGGAGAGGAGGTAAGTTTTTTTTTTTTTTTTTTTTTTTTTTTAGTTTCAGTTAGTGTCTGCTTATGTCCTAAGCAATTTAATTCTTGTTAACCCCATAACGGGTGGAACTCCTATAGAGTTGCGTAAGTTTTTATTTTCTATATTAGTATGTTTTAACCTTGTGTTGTAGATGTTCCAGAATTTCACGCGCTTCCATGGTATTTTTCTACCCTTTTTATTTAAATACTTTGAGGACAAAACATGCTTCTTGTTTGGGGGTGGCATAGAAACACGCATAATTTAAGGCATCTGTTAGGATATAGATATGTACAATATGCACTTGTTTTCTAGTAAAAATTCAAAATTTTCAAAAATTCAAAAATATAAATAAAAAGTTTATGCTATACACTTAGGAATATTGGTATTGTTTTCTTTCTCTATGCTCTTAATAATCTAAAAGTCTCACGTTAGCTTTTGCACTAGAATAGTTTTTAGAAACTTAGGTTAATATGTAGGTAATAATCTTTGCATCTATCTATAAATATATTACATGAGTATCTATGATTGTTTGGCAGTAAGTTTCTGAAATCTAGGCTAGAGTACTTATTCTACAAATCCTGTGAGAATATAGCCTAAAGCCTTATATGAGTGAAACATTTGAGAAATGACACAATACCATAATCCTGGGAGAAGTAAAATCCGGATAGAGAAATCACGCGTCCATTTGCTTGATCACTATACCATATCCTAAGCGAGAATTTAGGCCCTCTTTGGATTGATATAGCCAGAAATTCAAACCTATGAAATTATTTTCCGCTAGTCGCCCCTCTGAGTCTTTCTTTAGCCTTTCATAAACCGCAAATCCTTTAACCTTTTACAAAACAAAATAAAAATAAAAATAAGCCTACCCATTCTTTGAATGAGTCTAAGAATAGAGATGGAGAATAGAAAAGAGAAAGACCTTTGAAATCAAGAATTTGATTAGTCGCTTCAAATAAGAAAAGAAAGTTTCCATCCAAATAAATATAAATATAAATATAAATAATAAATAAATATATATATATATATATATATATATATATATATATATATATATATATATATATATATATATATATATATATATATATAAAAACGAAAATAAAGAGTTAGAACTCCAAAAATAGAATCAAATGAGTCAAAAGCCAAAGAAAAAGAAAAATATGACTAAGGATGGAAACAAAGTATAGAGGTAAAAGTAAAAAACAAGGTTTAATCTAGTTACATAATATGAAGACTCTATTATCTCAAACTTGTCCTTTTTGAATAACCATTTCCTTCCTTCTTAAACCATCTCTTAATCCCCGCAACACCTAATAAAGACCTCTAGCTCAATTAGAAATAGGTTAGTGTGATAGTAAGTGATAGATGTGTTTGATCGACTGATAAGAGCCCAAAACTGTAGTTTTAACCTTTTAACAATAATACTTTTAGACCAATTATGCGAGTAATAAATAAAAGTTAATACTAATTACGTGCTTTTATGTATTTCAGGCATTGAAGTCAATTATGTGCAGAAATGTGCTACTTTAGCGATATAAATGAGCAAGGGTTGGTTGCTAAGAAGTTCTGTGATTAAAGGCCAAGACGAGCAGAAACAGCACACAAAATTCAGCAGAACTTCCAAAGATCGTATCTTTGGACTCAGGCCTCAGAATTGGGCGTACCTTATGTCAAAACGACTGGCTCGGAAAGAGCTTTCCAATGGTCTAAACCTTAACCCAATCAGGGGAGTAAAGGTGGACGAAAAACCTGTTGAAGTCAAAGCTAGCTAAAACAGGCCCAGTGGACTGCAGAAATTGGGCTTTGGGCTTGATTTTCCGGCCCAAAACATGGACCCTCAGCCTATGCACGAAAATGTGGATCTGGTCTCCTCCATTTTCACACACAAGACTTAGCTCTTAAGTATCAATTAGCTTAGGATAGAAGGTAGCCATTAGAGTAGTTAAAGCTTAGTTCTAGATCTAGTTTTTTTCAATTAATTACTTAGTTGTTATTCTTATTTTAATTTCAGTATTGAATCATTGTTTATCATTCATTAGATAAATAAAATAGTTAGTTCTTATTAAATTCGATCTTTGTTATTTAATGATTGTTTAGATTAATTTTGATTCTTGTTATTGAATGATTTCTTAGTTGTTAATTTAGATTTCAATTATTGTTTAGTTAAATTTAATAAAGGTAGAACCTTTATATGATGTCTAGTTTAATTTCATTGGGAAATGATAGTTTGATGAATCAAGGCTAAACCTCCATTAGAGGGGTTTGATGAAGCCTTGATGAAAACTTGATTGTGTAGTATAGAATCATTGTAAGAGTCTATTCCACTCTAGAAGGTCGTTGATTCGTCATGAGAATGGGTGGACGTCCTCACATGCTAGTTATGAATTGGTAGAGATGCCATGTATAATTAGGGATTAGAACGATCTATGCTAGGTTCTTAAGTTCGATTCAAGGTGGATTCAATTCCCCCTAATTCTTATTCTAGATTCAAACTTTAGTATTCCGTAGCATTTTGTAGTATAATTCGTAATTCTCTCATTGACTTTGGTAGGATTGATAGTCGTAGGAAACTTGAATGCTAAAGAACTAGGAGTGGAACGAATCTTCTATTCCAACTCTACTTCAATAGTATCAAGAGTTGAAATCTTTGATAAACATTGTCTTCGTATCAGTTTTAGTTTTACTTGCGTATCAATTTTAGTTTTACTTGTGTTTAGAGTTTCATCGCTTTATTTATTAGTAAAACTATCAATTTTACGTTTATCATCGACTCCGGCTTCCTTGCATGTCATTGAGATTGTAAGGTAAAGTGCTCCCATTGCACACTGGAGTAGCGAAACTTGAGCAGAAAAATCAGAGTATTTTTGTCTTGACATTTATTTGAGGACCTACTTAAGGATGTTATTCCGAGTTTTCAGAAATGGACCTGCTAGTGCGTTTCATAGTATTACTCATTGTATATATGTTTATTTATAGATGATTGACTATTATGCATATATTAGCTTAGATTTCGACTTGATTATTCTGTATTAATTGCTAGTGAGATGTATAGATAATTGAGACATAAATAAGGAAACAATAGTTTTATTTCTTAGTCGTTGTAGTATAGATGAAGTTTGTGAGTACCTTCACTAGAAAACTCTCACGAGGCTATAACTCGTCCACTAGGGAATTCTTAGTAGTTTAAGGCCTTGTTGCATATGGTCAATACAATCGCACTCGGCAAAACAAGATTAGTTAGAACTCTATTTTTGGTCACTTATGCTAATTTCTCATATTTGTTTGAGGACAAGCAAAATGCTGTTTGGGGGTGGTTTGATAAAAACTCAAAACTATAGTTTTAACCCCTTAACAATAATACTTTTAGACCAATTATGCGAGTAATAAATAAGAGTTAATGCTGATTACGTGCTTTTATGTATTTCAGGCATTGGAGTCAATTACGTGCATAAATATATCACTTTTGTGAGATAAAGGAGCAAGGGTTGGTTGCTAAGAAGTTCTATGATTAAAGGCCAAGATTCAAGGAGAAAAAGTCTTTTTAAAGCCCGATCAAAGTTGAAAAGTCAAACTCAACGCGGGCAGAAACAATGTAAAAAAGTCAGTAGAAATTCCGAAGATCGTATATTTGGACTCAGACCTCAGAATTGGGCCTACCTTATGTTAAAACGACCGTCTTAGAAAGAATTTTCCAATGGTCCAAACCTTGACCCAATCAGAGGAGCAGAAGTGGATGAAAAGTCTATTGAAGTCAAATCTAGCTGAAAAGGCCTCTGTGGACTGAAGAATTTGGATTTTGGGCTCGATTTTCCGGCCCAAAACATGGCTCCAGGCCCATGCACGAAATTGGGGATCTCTTTCTCTTCTTGGGGGGAGGAAAGAGGCAGACTAAAAAAATCTAGACCTAGATTAGAAAATAAATTAGCTTAGACTCCATTAATTAGATTTATTACCTTGTTTTTAATTCAGTTTAGAATCAGTATTGTTATTTATTCATTAGATCAATAAAGTCAGTTAGTTATTCGTAAATCTATTTTCATTCCATTAAATCATTTTAGTTTCAATTCAATTCTTTAGTTATTACTCATTTCTTAGTTGTTAATTTAGTTTTGAATTCTTGATTAGATAAATATAGTAAATTTATAATCTTTATATCATGTCTTTCTTAAATTCCTATAGAAATGATAGTTTTATGAATCAAGGCTAAACCTACATTACAGGGGTTTGAGGAAACCTTGATGAAAGCTTGATTGTGTAGTGTAGAAATAGTTGTAAGATTCTATTCCACTCTAGAAGGTAGTTGATTCGCCATGAGAATGGGTTGAACTTCCTCACATGCTAGTCATTATTTGGTAAAGATTGCCATGAATGATTAGGGATTAGAACGATCAATTCTTATCGTAAGAACAAAAGAATTGGATTACAATAATCTATGTTAGTTTATTAAGTTGAATTCAAGTTGGAATCAAATTCCCCTAATTCTTTATCTAGATTCGAACCTTAGTATTTGAATGGCCATCGTAGTATAATTTCCATTATTACTCTCATTAACTTTGATAGACTGATAGTCGTAGGTAACGTTAATTCTAAAGAACTAGGAGTAGAACGAATTCTCTACTCTAAATATATAGAACGATAACGAGAGTAGAAAAACTTTGATAACCAAAACTCTAAAATAGTTTTAGTTTTACTTGCATTTGAGTTTAATCGCTTATTCTTAGGTAAAATTATCGTTTTTACCTTTTATCAAGTAGCAGTATATTTGTCTCCCAATGTGCATGGAATGGTGGGTCTGCCTGGGTTCTTGTATTTGACAATACCATTCATTTCCGTGATGGAAAGGAACAATTCGATGAGGAACGCTTGTTGAGAACCATTAGTTCTCCTTTTGGTGGTGCACATATCTTTCAAAAACTTTGCATGTTTTAGCAATTGTTTGAGGGCCTCGAGAAATGGCAAGTTGATGGTAAAATTCTTGAACGTTTCTCGAATCTCCTCAAAATTTTCATCAGGTTTGTTCTTTTCCAAACGTGTAGGAAACGATGCCTTTGGTTGGAATTTGGCATACGGATCAGCTTGATTGTTGCATAGTGTCATGGATGGTGACTTGGTTGGAAGTGTTGCGTCCCGTGTAGGTTCAACATAAAAAATAGGTACATTGGGAGATTAAGCAGTGTTTGGGTGATCCTTTGGCATACGTATTTGATCATCTAATGTTTTGCCAACACGAAGAGTATTGACTGCATTCACCTCACCTTGGTTTGGATTACTTATACCTGGGGCATTGTTGAGTTCAAAGGCAGTGTTTGCTGGCTTAGGGTTTGGAACTACTTGTCCAGGAAACATGCCCTTTTGACTCTTATCCTTAGCTAAAAGTTGAAGAGATTACTAGATAGACGTCAGGATTTGAGACTGTTGATTCATGTATGCCAGGAAAGTCTCAGTCATCTTATTAGTAGAAGGTTGCACAGGTGGAGCAGCAGGAACTAGTTCACAGTTATTGTTGGTGGGCTGAGGATGATATCCGTAATTTTGATTCAAGGGAACAAGGATGCGATTGTTTTAGTAGGTAGGGTTTGAATTGCTCGGAACCTGATTTTGACCTTGTTGGTACTGCAGATTATTCCCTTGACGATATGGAATATAGTTGGTGGATGGTCGAACAGGCGAATTGGTGAAACCTGGAGGAGCCATCTGCAGTGTATTTGGTCGCCAAGCGAGACTCAGATGTTGTCTCCATGGTGCAGTAGGGATGTTGAATGCACAAGCTTCTTCAGATGTTTGGGCAGTGGAGTCATATAACAAGGGACAATGTGCATCAGGATGGTCAGGACTTAGGCAAAGAAAACATGGGGAAGTGTTAACGTTCATAACTTGTTTGGGTTTATGATCATTTAGTTGAACTGCGAGAGCATCTACCTTCTTGGTTAGGGACTCAATTAGAGTTTTTAATTCTGGATCAGGTTTGACCTCAAACATAGATGTAACTTTAGAAGTAGTATCTTGGGATGATCTTGAAGGATTAGTGTTACCCCAATGGGTACCTCTCGAAGCTTGTTTTTCAAGAAAATTGTATGCCTCATTAGCCCCTTTGTCCATGAAACAACCGCCATTCATAATATCAAGTGTTTCTTTTTGATGATCGGAAAGACCATTAAAGAATGAACGGACGAGGATATCGGTGTCAAGTTGATGATGGGGACATTCCAAAAGAAGATCGGTAAATCGGCTCCATGCTTCAGTAAACGATTCCTGAGGATGTTGGCGAAAGAATTGGATTTTCTAAAGCATTTCAGTAGTTTTTTTTTCTGAGTGTAGAATTTGACAATGAAAGATTGCACAAGTTTGTTCCATGTGTCGAAGGATTGTGGCGGTTGACCTGCTAGCCAAACTGAAGCTTTATCAGCTAAGGTCAAAGGAAACAACCTCAGCAAGACTTGTCATTGGAGACGGATGGATGTTGGAAAGTGGTGGCGACTTGATGAATCCTACGAAGGTGATTGTACGATTTCTCATGGTCTAAACCATAATAAACAGGTAACAATTCAAAAACGTTGGGTGGGATTCGAATATCACCCACAATCTCCTCTAGTTTGATGCAGGAAGAAGGTCATTCCTGTAAAGCAGTATAGAAGTCCAAGAGGGGCTTCTCAGCTGGTGGAGGGTCGTCGGCCATAACGAATGGAGTTAATGGCGACAAAGGATTTTGATGATTACTATTAACATATGAAGAACTTTGTTGAGGTGAAAACTTACCCAAATGCTTATCGTATTTTCGCCTACGATAAGTATATTCAAATTCTTTATTATTACCAGACCTTAATCTCATGCAAGCATAAAATCAAATCTGAGGCACAAAAAGAACTGATTTTTACATGAATTGTCTCATTTACGTAATTATTAGAAGTGAACAACATAGGCCTACGCTTTTGCTAATGTAGCAGTGAAGCTAGAAATACGTGTGCATAAACCAACAGCCAGGTCACATGAGAGATATGAAGGAAGTTTTCCATGCAAGCACGTTTCTTAATTAGATAACCTCAATCTTTCAAGTTTCCTAGACACCGTTGGAATATGATTATGATTTGAGATTTTTTTTTTTTTTTTTACAAATTATGCATAAGATAAAAGCACAAAATATTAATTAGTATGATTATTATTATTATTAGTTATTATTATTATTATTATTTTATTTTTAAATTTATTTTTTTAGTGTAAGTTACTAAATATGCATATAAAATATAATCATGCAAACATAGTTCATTCATACGTAGCTATAGACGTTAGTATGTGAATAGATTCTACTCATACGTATATATATATTAATAGGAAAAGATGTATCATCGATATATATGTCTATATTAATAGGCAAATATACATTAGTAATACGTATATAGAGGTTAATAGGCATATATATATTACGGATACATATATCTACGCTAATAGGCAAATCGAAACCACTCATATGTATATATATATATATGTGTGTGTGTGTGTGTGTGTGTGTGTGTGTGTGTGTGTGTGTGTGTGTGTGTGTTTAGTTTAGTTTTTACATATGTGATCCATCTATATATATAAGCAAAAATGGATCACTTACGTAAAAACTAAACATGCAACGTAATACTACTCTAAATAACACATATTTTGCATAATAATTTGATTTCGTCAATACTCAGTGAGATTACGAATGTCACATAAAGAGCAGCTTCACCCCGAAGGGCTTAGAAACAACTTACCCAACTCATATTTTAACCCTCGTTAGAATGTTCTCCTCTTTCATGACAAAATCAAATTATTGAATAAAACAATGCACTCATATATAGATAGATGCTAAGCATGCAACAACGTCCACTGATACATATATATATTGTAAACATGCAAACAAATTTAACGCATGCGTATATATAGGCTATCATGCAAATAATAATACACAACATGATAATATAAAAAAATGGGAGTGGTAGGAGTTGAAACTTGAAAAAATGCCCGTGCTACGCTTATAAATAGAATCTTCAACAGCCCCGTTCCACGTTCTTATGCGATTGGAACACGATATGAGTACTGCTCCAGGTCCGAGAAGTGAATTGGATAGTCCCCCAAAAAAATTCAACCTAATAAGTATTTCATGGAGCGCGGGGCGCTCTTGGTACAGTGCAAACTGAGGCGCGGGGCGCGCTTGGTACTTTTGGTATGCGGGCAAAATTTTTTTTTTTAACTTTTTATTTTTTATTATTATTTTTTTTTCGCAGTTTTACATATGTAAAAATATAAGTTTTCACACACACTCGAATAAGACTGTTCAAATACCTCGCTCACGTGCACATTTCAATATACTTGGAGTGAGGGTTTTTTTTTAAAAAATAAAGTTAAGCTAGGGTTTGGCAGGCCCTCACCTGTGGTATTACTTAAGAAATTCTTACATAAACTCTCCTTTGTGCATCCTCTTCAACAATGTTGTTGATGGTCTCATCAAGGGGTGGTATAAAGGAAGAAAAATTTACATAAAAGGCTTGGCTAATAGAAGCTAAAAAGTCCGCTGCCCAGTTAGTTTCTCTGACTGCATGTCGAAAGGTAATGAACTAAAAAAGAGAGCACAAAGTTGGATAGCCATAACTATGTCTAGGAAGTACCAAGGAGGATTTTCCTGCTTATTAATCACGTTAACTGCTCTTAAAGAGTCTGAGTCAACTTCTACTTTCAACAGCCCCTCATTTAGACATCTTCTTAACCCAACTTCAATTGCCAAAAATTCTTGGAAAAGCACCAATAGCATTCCTCCACTTCCTATGTAAGCTGCAACAACCCGACCAAATTTATCTTTGATCGTTCCACCATGCCTAGTACCACGACTGCTCAAGCTACCATCAGCGTTAAGTTTAACTCGATTCTCTAAGGGAGGGTCCCAAGAACATCTGTTAAGGCCTTTGGGCTTGCACTGCATGTTGAGCCCAAGTCTGTCATTCACGTCTCTTGACAAGGGCGCGTCTTTTAGAGTAGGCTTCATAACAACAAGATAATTTTTGAGGTCCCTTACCAGTTTGTTAAAGATGACTGAAGCTATCTTGGAAGAACCTTGAAACCTACGACTATTTCTCTCTTTCCATAACACATCTACTGCAGCACATATGTAGATGATAAACACCCAAAATTGTAATATTAAACCCCGAGAGACATAGCATTTTGATCAATTATGTGTTTAATAATTATGTAATAATTATATTTTCGTACTTTTGCAAGTTTCTGCAGTTAACGTAAATATGATAATAAAACATGCATCGAAGTACGGGAATACTGGAATATTTGAAGTCTTCCCACTTAGCCCCAGTGAAGCCCAACAAAGCCTGACTAGAGCTGAAGATTCCAAAAGGACAAAACCAGTGCAGAACGGGTCCACATGTAAAGAAGCAACAAACTTCCGAAGCTCACATCTTTCAAACCTAGACGCCGACTTCGGCTAGTGAACTGCCAGAGCAACTAGGGCGATGAACTCTACGCAAAGACATAAAGTTGTAAAAATGCCAAAATCGGCGCCGCCACTGGACACACTAAGTGGACCCACTATGCGGGCCCAAAAGGCATGACGAGTCAACATAGGCAGGTGGCAAGTGATGATCACAATTTTGTTCCACATTGCTATAGGAAAAGACACGTATCAATATCAATTCAATGTTTGAATTGAATTGAGGAAATGGACAAAATATAAGGTACAAAAAGACAAAGAGCCAAATTAATTCAGATGAAGCCAAAACTTTGTATTTCAAAATTTTGAATGGATCAATTTGGCAAAAGGACGAAACCAAATTAATTCATTCATGAGAGACCATCCTATATATATCTTGAGGGGGGTCTTCAATATTTCTCCTTCAACATTTTATGCTTTAGCCTTGCTCATTAGTTAGTTAGCTTTAGTTTATCGTCTGTAGCTTCATTCCAGTAGGTACTTTATATTTCGTCATTTTCTCTTCCAGCAGCTTCAATACTGTAAGTTATTTCTTCTTAATAAAAGTCATTTCTTTTCAAGTTTAATTCCTGTTCTGCATTTACTTATTTATTGTATACAACAAGTTTAATTATTCCTCCAATGACCATGAGCTAATCCCCCCCTAGGGAAAGGGTTATGCTGCTCATGTGAGAATCCGGATTGACACTTTAATGTTCTAGAATCAGTGCTTAGGAATTAGGTGTAGATTATACATCCGGTCCCAAAATGATTGAGACTGTACAAATTTGGAGTGCTGATGCTCCGGAACAGTCTCGCGAGAGACCCAAAATGTCTCGCGAGCGACTTTTGTGTCAGACAGATCTCCAATTTGTCCAGCTGATGTAGAATCGAACCAGGGGCTGAAATGATATTCCAGAGATGAAATATTAGTTCAACTCCTTATGCTAGTGCGATGCGACTTAGAGATGCTGGCATTTCGCTAGGGATCGATACTCGACGTTGTCTCGAGTTTGTCTATGGACTCGAGACGAATTAGAGTTGTAGTGATGTGGTAATATAAACTATTAAAAAATGATTCTTGCATGAGTATGATTAACCCTCTCCCTGTTTCTCTATCCTTGTTTATTTACATCGAAATCACCGTTATTATTTTACGTTATTTGCATTACCGTTAAATTACTTAAACCAACTAAATAACCTAAATTCTTACTCACCAAAAGTTGTAAATCCAGTTGTAAACCTTGCCGAGCCCTAAGGTTTGGACGATCCCTTACTTGACCTATCCTTCCAAACCCACGTGAATAAGGTAACTTGACTAAACAGACGACTATATGGACTTTGGACTTTGGACTTTGGTCTTCGAACTTCGGACTGTGGACTTTGGACTTAAGTATAAAACCAAAACGTGAATTTAACATTTTATCAAATGGCGCCGCTACACGCCGAAGGACTCTAGACATTTAAACGTAATAACTGGAATACATCAAACAAAACCCCCTCCCCTACCCCCTCATCTTTTTGATTTCCATTTCTTTTGCGATAATAATGTGTTACGTACCTGTTTGCCCTAACTTTTTCTACTAATAGATATCTGTGAACCATATCTTGTTTATTTTTATTAGCATAGTATAAGTATTCTGTAGGAAGTTGAAGTACTGAACTGATAAAAGAGTCTCGGACGAGACTAAATTAGTAGTGCGCGAGACTAACCTGGAGTATCAACACTCCGATTTTCAGGTACAAGCCACTTTCTTTCTCAGTACTATTTTGGACTCTCTAGTCCTGTTTATACACCATCCAGTAAGTTCACGAGCTCGGGAGTTAATTCGATCGTTATACGAGGAATCGTGGGACGCCAGGTTTCGAATTCTTAAACTCCTCAAACTTTGTCGAGGATATTATTTGGTTGTTTGCCATATAACCTGTTTTACCTCGTATGTTTGTGTGTTGGAATGAGAACTCTTTCCATGTAAATGTGGTTCGTCATTACATCTTCACGTTAATACGATTAATATGATTCGAATATATTTGGATGTATGCATAATTTCAAACCACCTGCTTAGAATATTTTTGTATGTGTATGTTACATCAATTCATGTACGCGGAATTCATTTGCATGAGTTCGTTCTCGACATTCCCCTAGCTCACATATAGTTGCACGTAGCGGTAGCTATTGATTATTGCATGCGTAGGACATATTTCTATTTCACGTATAAGTAATATAGAGTTGCATGCATAGACTTCCTGTGTAAAACTAGCATGTGTTAATTGTATGTTTAGTTTCTATTTTGGCATCTATCATTTTTAATTGCATGTTCAGTAATCACGTCTCCATAATATATTAATTATGTAAACTAAAAAAAAAACTAAAAAAAAACAAAAAAAAATAATAAAAAAAAAATCCTAATAATTAAAATTTCATCATAATCATCTTAATAATACCTCGCATAATACACCATCATAAATCATCATCCTATTCCATCAGTGTCTAGGAAACTCAACAGATTGAGGTTGCCTAATTAAGGAACGTGTTAGTACGGACAACCTCCCTCAATTCTCTCAGGTGACCTGGCTGCTGGAATATTCACACGTTATCCTAGCTTACCTACTCGAGTTAGCAACAGCTCAGGAAGACGTGCTTCACCTCCCTCCTTCCTTAATTCTAAATCCTCCTGTCATAATTTGTTCCTTATGAGCCTTGAATTAAAACTTGTGTTTGTATGAGACTACGGTCTGGTACTAATAAGGAATTAGAACTTACATATCGTCATCGGAAATACAATAAACAACTGCTTAAGTTATCTCCTAAACATAGTTTTTCCTCCGTAAACCAACCTCGTCAAGTATCTCCGTTGCCATTATCTCCCTTAATTATGGCCCAAGAAAATCCCACAGTCGAGAAACCCCTTTCGGATTTCTATACTACTTTACAGGAAGGACCTGCTTCCTGCATTAAACTAGATGAGATTGCAGGAGATTTTCGCATTTCGCCAAACATTTTCGGTTTCTTACCTGTTTACCATGGTCTAGACCATGAAAAACCATACAATCACCTTCGTCGGATGCAACAAGTAGTCATCACTTTCCGCTATCTGACTGTTACCAACGAACAAGTCTTGCTTAGGTTGTTTCCCTTCACCTCCACTATCTGAAGAGGCTTGTGCTTTCAACATCCCTAATGCTCCTTGGCAACAACATCCGAATTTGGCTTGGACCCCCCCTGCCCAACAACAAGCTCCTACGGGTGTCATCAACGCTCCTGTACGACCACCCGCGAACTATAAATCCTACCGTCAAGGAAATCCTTCGCAATTCCAGCAAGGGCAAAGTCATGTTCCCTACAACGCAAATATAGGGTACCAAAACAACCGCAGCCTTGTTCCCACTAATCAAGGATATGGCTACCAAAATCAACCCGTAAACAATAACAGTGAACTTGTTCCTGCTGCTCCACTGGTACAATCCACTACCGATAAAACAGCTGAAACTTTTCTGACCTACATGAATCAACAGAATCAAATCTTAGCATCTATCCAACAGTTTCTTTAGCTGTTAGCACAGGATAAAAGTCAAAAGGGCGTGTTTCCCGGCAAATCAGTTCCAAACCCTAAGCCCACCAACACTGCCTTTGAACTCAACAATGCACCAGGATCTAGTAATCCTAGCTAGGGTGAGATAAATGCCATCACCACTCTTCATTCTGGCTGAAGCATCAACAATCACATACGTATGCCAGACGTCGAATCGACGGAAGCTGCGGCTGACGTCCTTCCAACTCCTACCTCGCAACCTATAGCGGATGAAGTTATTCCATCCAAATCTACATCCACGTCCCTAGGGAAAGACGCCACTGATCCATATGTGAGATTTCGCCCAAAAGCTCCATTCCCTGCCCGTTTGGCAATGAACAAACCTGACAAACATTTCGATGAGATCCGTGAAACCTTCAAAAATTTGACCATAAACCTACCTTTTCTAGATGCGCTTAAGAATTTTCCCAAGCATGCCTAGTTTTTGAAGGACATGTGCACCACCAAACGCCGTATGAATGTTCCTCAACAAGCGTTCCTCACTGACCAGTTTCCCTCGATTACTACTACTAATGGTGTGGTGAAATACAAAGACCCAGGTCGACCAACACCATGCACGTTAGGCAACAAGTATACCGCTACCGCACTTTTAGACCTAGGCACTAGTGTTAACCTACTTTCCTACTACTTATTTAAGCAGTTAGGTCTTCATGAATTAAAACCTACCAATACGACTCTGTAACTCGCGGATCGCTCCATCAAGTACCCAAAGGGCATAGTGGAAAACGTCATAGTCAAGGTCCAAGATTTTTACTACCTAGTTGATTTTGTTATTCTAGATACCGAAGTAGCCTGTGACTCCATTCCTATCATTTTGGGACGTCCATTTCTTACAACTGCTAACGCTCTCATAAATTGTCGGGACGGTTCAATGACATTGTCTTTCGAGAACCTTTCTGTCGAAGTCAACGTGTTCAAATTAATGAAACAATTTCCCGATCCTATAATAGAGGTTGAGATTAGCTTGGTTGATAGTCTGGCATAGGATTATTTCACAAACTCTTTTCGCAAAGATGAGGTATACTAATTTATTTCTTTTGATAGTCCTGAGTTTGATGATGACTCATACATTAAGGATGTCCACGCATTATTAGAGTCAGTACCACTATTTGACCCCTACTATTGCATTGCCATTTGATTCAGAAGAACCGAACTCGCTCTTTTTCATTTAAGAGACGGCCCTTCACAAATCCTTGATCCCCACTCCTCTAACTCCAGATTTAAAACCTCTACCCTCTTATTTGAAGTACGTGCATCTCGATCCCGATGGTAGTCAACCTATAATAATTTCTTCTCACTTGACTACCGACGAAGAAGCATGTTTGATTCGTGTCATTCGTGAACACCGCTCCGCTATTGGATGGTCCTTAAATGATATAAAAGGAATAGACCCTAGTGTATGCATGCATCGCATACATCTGGATGACGGCTCAAAGACATCGCGAGAACCGCAACGTCGCCTTAACCCCACCATGAAAGAGGTGGTGAGAGAGGAAGTTTTACGTTTACAAGAAAATACAACTTTCACATGTCCCTTTGGAACCTTTGCATACAGACGAATGCCTTTTGGTCTTTGCAATGCCCTAGGCACCTTCCAATGGTGCATGCTTCACATTTTCAGTGATATGGTGGAACGTTATATGGAAATCTTCATTGACGACTTTTCCATTTATGGAAATTCCTTTGACGACTGCCTATCCAAACTTTCTAAAGTGTTAATGCGTTGCGAAGAGAAAAATCTGGTACTTAATTGGGAGAAGTGTCATTTCCTGGTTACCAAAGGACTTGTTCTAGGTCATATTGTTTCGAAAGACGGGATAGAGGTTGATAAAGCTAAAATTGTTAAAATTGCTTTGCTACCTTTCCCACGTACAGTTCGTGATATCCGTGCCTTCTTAGGCCACGCTGGGTTTTACAGGCGATTCATTCAGGATTTTTTTAAAGTTGCTCGACCCTTAACCAATCTCCTGCTTAAGGATGCGGTATTCAACTTCAATTTCAATTGCAAACAAGCTTTTGAAACTCTAAAAACCGCCCCGACTACCTATCCTATCATTCAACCCCCTGATTGGTCTCAACTATTTGAACTGATGTGTGATGCTAGCAACTTTGCTATTGGCGCCGTACTAGGCCAATGACGTGATGACAAACCCATTGTCATTTACTACGCTAGTAAAACTCTTAATGACGCTCAACGTAATTACACAACCACTGAGAAAGAGTTCCTAGATGTTGTCTATGTTTTGGATAAGTTTCGCCCTTACCTAGTTGGATCATCCACCATCGTATATACTGACCATGTCGCACTTCGGTACTTACTCATGAAAAAGGACAAGAAAGAACGATTGTTCCGTTGGATCCTTCTCTTGCAAGAATTCACCCTGGAAATCAAAGACAAGGAAGGAACTGAAAATGTCGTGGCCAACCATATATCAAGGCTGGATGGTGACATTGATAGTGATTCTAAAGCCATCTATGATTCTTTCCCAGACGAATATTTGTACTCTATTTTCTCCTCTCCATAGTACGCGGATATCGTTAACTACTTAGTTACTGTGGAAGTTCCTTCCTCTTCGGCACATCTGATCGTAAAAAGTTCTTATCCATTGTAAAATTTTATTTCTGGGATGAGCCCTACCTCTTTAAGTATTGTTTCGACCAACTCATTCGTCGCTGCATTCCTGACTGGGAGCACACCGACGTATTATATTTTTGCCATGGACAATCTTGCCGTGGTCATTTCAGTGGAAAGAAAACTACGGTCAAGGTGTTCCAATGTGGTTTTTACTGGCCTACCCTTTTTCGCAATGCACACGAACATTGCATAGCTTGCATTCGTTGTCAACACCTAGGTCGAATTACCAAACGCAATATGATCCCCCTAAATCCTATCTTGATTGTGGAAATTTTTTATATTTGCGGCATTGATTTTATGGGACCCTTCCCTATTTCTCAAGGTTTTCTCTACATTCTACTCGCTGTAGACTATGTGTCCAAATGGATTGAGGCACTTGCATGTTGCTCAAATGACCATAAGACTGTCGTGAAATTTGTAAAAGAAAATATTTTCTCTCGTTTTGGTGTCCCCAAAGTTATCATCAATGATGGGGGTACAAATTTTTGTAATAAATTTTTTGGGTTTTTAATGAAGAAATATGGAGTTACTCACAAAGTTGCAACTCCATATCACCCACAAACGAGTGGCCAAGTGGAAGTCTCCAACAGAGAGATAAAGTCCATTATGGAGAAAACTATCAATCCATCAAGAAAAGACTGGTCTCTTCGCTTATCGGATGCCTTGTAGGCATACCGAACAACATTTAAGACACCTATAGGGATGTCTCCTTACCACATTGTTTTTGAAAAACCTTGTCATCTGCCAGTTGAACTTGAGCATCGTCCCCTTTGGGCCATCAAAAGCCTCAATTACAATATCAACACGGCAAGCGAGAAGCAAAAACTGCAATTGAATGAAGTTAAGGAGATTCGGAGTGATGCTTATGATCTCTCGAAATCCTACAAAGCTAATATGAAAAGAGTGCACCACAAGCACATTTTGCATAAAGATTTCAAAATTGGCCAAAAAGTTTTACTGTACAACTTCAGATTACACATTTTTCCTGGTAAATTGAAAACACGATGGTCTGGTCCTTTCATTGTGTCAGCTGTGACCCTTTATGGCGCAATCTCTTTGCTTAATCCACAAGATAACAGCAAATTTCAAGTAAATGGACAACGCCTCAAACATTACCATGAATTACGCTCCCTAAATGTTGAATAGACTCTTCTTCAGGATCCGATCTACTTAGACTAGATGTTTCATTTGGCGTACTCAATCTTGTTTCTATATAGGGTACGCCATTTTGGTAGCCAGACCATCTTCTATTTTATGATGTCAAAAGTTCTTTGAAGTGTGTGGTTGCAAGCGCCAGAACCTTAGTCCATGAAAACTCTATTTCAGAACTAAGTATGAATGTCTTCTACAACGCGAGCAAACGTTCCTACCGGTAAACGATGGGTACCAAAAATTTCACCTCCTTCCTTCTCTTCCCTTTTCTACTCTCTGCCTCGTGAATTTTAGCTAATCATTTGGGGTAAGTCTCACCCATCACGAATAGGTAATGGTTGTAGTACTTTTGCTCGTAAACGACGTGCGGGAAGGATGGTGTGGTGTATGCATTGTCAAACACCTTTATGTCCAGGTCTTGATTTCCTATCTGATACTAGCCAGTATAAGGTATACTTTTGTCTGACACCAACTGCACAGGATAAACTTTGACACCGCGTCGTTTCTCCCACGGGTTGGAAATCGTCTTGAGAATTTGACGTTAAAAGACTTGATTCGTCTTGAGGATCTGACGTTAAATGACTCACCTTGTAGATATGTATATATTGTTGCCTTTTAAAAATTCCCCGTGCCTTAAAGTTGTGCACATAAAGATTCGTGTTCGACCTCGAATGTTGCATACTTGGAACACAAATGGGCAATGGATTGCCACTATACCATAATAGGATATTACTAACAGTCAAAAACCGTTACAAAAAATATTTGTAACGCTTTTTATCCGTAACAGTTTGGGTGTGAGTAATCTGTTGCAAATATTTGTAACGGTTTAAAAGTGTTACAAAACATTATTTCTCTAACTGTTATTAAGTGTTTGTAAAAATATTTGTAACAGTTTTTGGCTACGTTCTTTTGTTAATGTTTAACAAGTCTACTAACAGTTTTGCAAAATTTGTAACGATTCAGGGGCGTTGGGAAATAATTTATGTTTGAAAAAAATATTACGTTGTAACAATTTACAACCGTTACAAAGGGAATTGTATTTGTAAAAAAAATAATTCTTGTTTTTCTTCATTGCTTGGGGACTGTTGGACCTGCATAAAAATGCCATATTTCTGCATTGTATACAAGGGAAATATCACAATATGATTACATAACAAATATTCATTTATGGCTTCAGATTCCAACTTACTCAGTAATCCAAATCTATACATTTAGCATTTCACACCGACCAAATAAAGAAAACTTTTAAAATATGCAACAAGACAAAAAATACAATAACAATAGTGCAAATACAAATAACCATCTAAATCACATTTTTAACATCTAAGACTCTTCAGTTCACAGGTAACGAAGAATTTAGATGGCTGCAAAGGCATTCTGCCACGAGCACTGGAAGACCATGCTAGATGACATCTACCTAATTGAGCTTGATTGTTTTGAACAACACCCTAGACAGTCTCATTAGATCACACAAAAACTTGGGATAAATAAACAAAAATATATGTAAACAAAAATCCAAGAGAGTAAAAGGCTTGTGAGTTGAATTAGAAGTAACCTTAAACAAAAAAAGAAACAACGAACGTGCACAAGTCCCTTGTACCATATGTCTAATGAAAAATGATACCAAAGACCAGGTATATGACACAAACAAAAATTCAAACAAGTCCCAAGTCATAAACATTATATTATGGCGGTACTACAGCCACTAAACTAACTAAAGATTGTGAAAAGCAAGCTAAGTGTAAATGCTAACATACGTACAAGATGACATTATATTTACGAGCAACGAATGAAATGAAAGATAAATATAGTATAAATAAGAAAAGTTAGACTTATATTTCTGCGAGGATTATACTTTACCCAAGAAACAAGAGAATGAAAGATTTTGATGTGTTCGCTAATCTTAACCCTTCACCAATTAATTCTTTGAAGTCATCATCTTTCACCTGCAACAACCAACAATAAACTTGATAAGTTAATGTTCATTGAAAAAACTATGTTTATCCATTGGTAGCTATAGCCTAAGGGAACAAAGCATGGTAGGGTTTGTTATTAGCCACTTTATGAACCCCATATTTCACAGAAATGCAAAGAAAGCAAAAATAGGCATACAAATGTAAACCATTATGTCAAAAAGGAAATTAAATATTTGAATGTTATGTTCAATAAGATATATAAAATTCTAAGACTACATTTTGGTTCATTTGAAATTTGACATATATCATACCAAACTATTCAAGACTTTTATCCCTAGTGTACTCAACATTCTAACAAGCCTAAAATTAATAAACCATGTATATAAATATATTAGAGTAACTACTTACCTTCCCCTTGTACACTCGTTCCAAGCAAGTAACTTGCTCGACATATAGGTCCCCCAATTTTATTTAATATATATCAAGGATATAGAGAAAAATGAATAAAATACATACACATCCCTTTCTAAGGATATTATTTCTCTTTACCAGCTTGAACTTCCTTTCTCAGGTTGTTCTTTTAACAATGTAGCTTTCGTTAGCAATGTGTACAGTGCTAACTCAAACCTTTGAAAAATAAAAAAGTTGGCTGGATTAACCATTTCCAGAGAAATTACAGCTGTAGTTAATAAAATTCAAGTAGAACCCATTAATATGTTACCTTTTCTCCTTAGTAGGAACCTGCAATTCATCTGATGTGAGCTGTGCATGCAAATTTTGAGCAGAAAGTCTGGGCAGTACCTATCAGGAGCCCTAGTTAACCATGCCGAATTTAACATTAATAGTTAGTATCTATACAATAATCAAATAACAAACTTGAACTTGTAAAGAATGAAGTGATATTCAAACAGAAATGTCTCAAAAATGGTGGAAAATATGAAATAATTACCAACTGAGTAAAACTTCTGGCTATGCTTTCTTTTCTAAGAGTAAAATATATTGCCTACATCTTATAGGTGGACAATGATGTATCAGATTTGAACTAAACTATTATTAAGAAGGCATTGTTTCTTAAGAACCTTTAGATGCAAAAGTTCCATTAAGCTCTTTAAATAACTATTGAAAGATGGACTTGAAACTGGAGACATTAACATATTATGTGCTAATTGCCTGACCGTTAAACTCGGAGCATGACTAGAGCTGCCATAGGAACTAAAGAGTAGCAATCATGGGGATAACACCTATGGCAGAATTTATTAAAAAAACCTTAAGAAGACGACTTGCAATTATTCAACTCCAGCCATGAACAAATTACTATTCACACTCATTCATTAGCTCCTTCAACTCCATGGCACCACTTTGACAAAGATAACCCCAACAAGCATTTCTGACACGTTCCCTGTGCATACCATAGTCTTGACTTTGCGAATACCTTAATCATAGATTTAAAGTAGGTAAATTTGTATATTAAAACTAGATAAAAACACATGGGACCTTAACAAAGACTATAATAAGCAGGGTCTTACCTAATACGCTAAGAAGTTTGAGGTTTATAATTCCGATAGAATAAAGTCAGTACAAATAGTACACAAATCTTGCAAGATAAGCCCTTAAGTTAAAAAACAAAAAACAAAAGAAAATTCCCATTATGCACAATCAGAGGTATGTAAATACCTGAATATCAAGAAACAATGTAGCAGTAAGAACACAAAATGCATTACTATTATTAAGCTTTGGGTAATGAAAGGTGATGAAATCTTCCTCCCAAGAAGGATATATAATTAGGCTTGTGATTCTGAGACCCAAGGGTTGCAATCACTTGTATATATGAAATTGGTCAGCATAATAAATATGACAACACAAATAGATTAGGGAAAGAAGTATTTCACAACAAATCCAAACACAATTAAAAGAAAAAATATAAAAATGAGAAGGGAACGACACCTGCACTCATTCTTCAGAACAAGATGATGAGGGTGACGACATTGTGGTTTCTAATTTCTCTAGACCAACACACATACTTTAATTAGCCGAATCAATATCAATTCAATACATAGATAACATTTGCTTTCTCTAAAAAAATCAAATCCTATTAACATAAATTTTTTGGCTTTCCCTTTCTTGAAAATGTAGGGCGGATTTTTGAACTTTTCACTCAACAAGGGTAGGACAGAGTCTGCTAACCAAGAAAATAGAATAACAACGGCCATTTCTTATAATATGATAGCTAAGCCCACTCATTTAAAAGCCAAGGCCATTAACCGACATTTAAGCCTGGTTATGGCTGTTG
Source organism: Coptis chinensis (assembly GCF_015680905.1). NCBI lineage: Eukaryota > Viridiplantae > Streptophyta > Magnoliopsida > Ranunculales > Ranunculaceae > Coptis > Coptis chinensis. The sequence continues at coordinate 48,954,576 of NC_141456.1, forward strand.
TTTTTAAAGTAAATTAGTGTAGTGTATATAATAAACATATAATCATATCTGTAAGTGGATTACATATACACCTGAAACAGAACCCACCCCCTTCTAACACACAAACCTACAACAGACCCACCTTTTTAAAATGTCAGATACCCCCCCTCTTTTCAACACACTCATACATGAAGTAAGTTCGATCTCCACCCTTTTAACATGCACCTGGAAATCAGGAGCACCCCCCATCCTCCCCTCCCCCCAATGAAAATTGAAAGACTAATATTGGATCTATTGAATTGGATTCCTAACCAAACATAACAGTATAGGAGTGATAAACCAACTCATCCAACCCCTCAACTTCATTTTTCCTGAAACATTACAACAACTCAGTTTTGACAAACCCATCCATAAACCAAGGCACATGCTTCTCCTACAATTACTCAAACAATTGCAGAGCTACATCAAGAATATTTTGCATATAAAAGTCAACAAGTGCAAACAATAACACCCAGTACAAAATGAGCATTGAAAATGAAGAGATCTCTAAAAATGAAGCATTTAGAGTACAAAACACACAAGCATTCAACAACTGCGACCACTAACAGCCAGTACAAATTGCAAATGTGGTTTCCTACACTTGAATTTAATGGGGGCAGAGAGGACAAAAGGCAATAACAAGTACTTTACACATCCATAACAGTTATATTCACTATATTACACGCATTTACAATATATTCAGTAATAAAATATGATAAATTGCATAGAAAAATTCATATGAATCTTAAAAAGTATACCTTCTAGCAAGAAACAAAGCCCTCGAGGCCTCGAAGCTGTTAGTAACTGGAATAGGATATAGGAGTGGAAGAGAGATGAATGATAATAAATAGAACAAAACAAGATCAGTAAAAAAACCAAAAATTTGAAACAACTAGAAATGAAATAATACCCAGGTCTCATAACTAAGATCGAAATCAATTCCTTCAAGACGGTAAATCAAGAAAGAGATAGACTAATGGCCTGGAACCTAGATTCGTTCGCAAATTTTTTGTTGAAAACCCACGCCTTTTTTAATTTATGCTCGAAATTTGAAGTGAAAAAATTGATTATCCAGTGACCTCGCCTAAATTCATTATAACTTTTTCTAAAACAATGAAACCCCCTCAAGCAATTTTTCAGACAACAAGTTTTGTTCTTTTGGACCTAGAAAATGAAGTGAGAATAGTTACCTAGCGGCAGTGGCAGCTGCTACTACTTTGGAGAAACAATCAGGGGAAGATAGAGAGAAGAAGAAATTGATCGAGACACACACCTGATTTGCAATTCTAAAACCCTCTTGGGAGGAGATGAGAAACAATAGAGAGGGTTTGTTTATTTTGTTTTCTTTCTTTTTTTTATTAAGTTTTTATGTTTGGAGAGAGCGTGATATGTTTTCGTTTCCCTCTTTCCCAAAATTTCGTATTACCAACGGTTTCTAATTATAACTTACGGTTTAAAAATCGTCATAAATTATTTCATGGAATTCTCGGAATTAACGTAACACTTAAGAAAGTACTTAACGCCACAAAAACGTTACTAACCCTGCAACGCTACAAAAACATTACTAACTGAATTTTTTGTGCGTTACAAATTTCCTGTTTTGGTGTAGTGTGCACCAGACCAACCCCTAGAATTGGTTACTTTGAGTTCCCTTTGGGGCGGTTTGAGGATAGCCGTATGTAATAAGGGCAATATTATTAGACCGTAGCGCGCACGGTCCAGGATGGTACCGTCCTGCCCCTAATCCCATAATACATAGAGGTAAAGCCACAGTCTGGTTGGATTGGGTTCGCTCTAGAGCCGACATGACAGTTGCTTATGAATTTGGATGGTGACTTTTCTGGACATCTAGTGTTTTTCACATTAATCTCCCTTGTTTATAAATAAAAACTCTGTTTATAAATAAAACAACCCTCCTTTTTAAAAACTATTGCGACCTTTGAATGACTCATATAATTGGATGGCATTTTTTGTGCCGATCATTTTGATATCTCATTCATCCAATTCGGAGTCCGAACGAGTTGTGGGTGAGCGTTTAGATTTTTTAGGCTTAAATTAGGCTTTAGGCTTGATTTAGGCTTGGGAAATTTTTTGGGCCCAACCAAATCTCGTATTCTCAGTCCATTTAAACCTGAGACAACCCACCACATGCGTCACCCTTATAACCTTCGTCTTCCCCAAAATCCGGATCTTATTCCCTATCGATTTAGTCTCGCACGAGACAGGTCCACGTTATACCTAGGTCTCGCGCGCGACCACCACAACTCCAAATCTAATTCCCTTCCGTCAGAAACTCCAAATTCTCCTCCTCATCTCAAATCAATATCCATCCTCTTCATATGATCACCAATGGCCGGAAACACGGATTTCGGTGGAGAAAATTTTTGGAGCTCTATTTAAGAATGGGATGTTTGCTCCATTCTTCGATACGGAAATACACTTTAGAGGATGGGAATATTTTTTATATGCCAATGGTGGGCTTTATTTAACAGATTTGGTGTTGAAATTTTACAACAATTGGAGCTTTAATGGCGACCATTTTGGATCACCATCGATGGTGTGCGCCGCGAAGTCACACCCGCTTTGATCTCGAATGTAACAGGCATACCTGTGGTCGACCACGTGCTGACTCAGTAGCAGTCCATGTACCCACGGACTTACGACTTAATGCTTGACACGCTAATCGAGGGTGAGTACAATATGGATGGAAAATGTGTGTATCAGCGCTCGATGCGACGGAACCAGCTGGCCGTGACTCAATGGTTGGGACAGAATGTCATTGGCACCTCACAGCCATCGGACATCAACAAGACATTCCTCCACCTACTTTGGATTCTCCAGGAGCACAAGGGTAACTTCTGCATAGTTACCTTTCTTTTTGATATCATTACGCATGCCACTCTCAAGTCAGCCCCTCTTGCCGTTCTTGTAATGCAAGTTATGATTAATTTGGATTTCTTGTCTGCCACCTTGTTACTCCCTATGCCACTATATGAGAATATGCTTGTTTTCAAGAAATGCATTCTGGCCCCCTGGGAACCCACAACACCAATGGCAGCTGAGCACGTTAACGTAGGTCCATCTCACCCACCCTTCTTTGATAAGACTGCTATGAGTAAGATGAGCCATCCTATGGATGCCTTAGGTTCTATGAACAGTGGCATGAGAGACATGTACACTTGCTAGGTATCGATGAAACATACCTTGGGTGAGTTAAGGACAGATATGACCACTCGCCACAAGTCCCTGACAGACAACATGGGCGAATTTCAGCAGGAAATGTGAGCTTCCATGAATGCATTTCAGGACCAAATAACTACTTGCCAGAACTAGTTCCAGCGAATGCTCATGGCGAACCAAAGATCGGTTTCAAGCTCGGTGATGGATACTCTAGGTGATATCCGGAGCAGTTAGCCTCCATAGGAGCTCGTCTCCGCAGCGTCGCGCAGACTCCCCGGTTCTTCTTCGCGGCCCCCGAGGATTCTATTGCAGCCCCCAGGATTCTCGGTGAGCGGTTTATTTTCTCGTTCTTGTATATTAATTATGCCTGATATTTTATTCACGTGTTTGCATTTTAATTTTCCAACCTAGGATGTCTGCTATTTCCTACATTTTCCAAAATTTCTGCCTTGTCAAATAGTATATTAGTTATCTCCAATATTTTATTATATAGGTAGAAACATATATAATAATATATATACATATATATTTAGATGTCACACTTAATGGCAAATTTTACCGTCATGAAAACGGACAAAAAACGGTCATGAAAACGCACTAAAAACGGTCAGAAAACGGTCATGAAACCACACCCAAAAACGGTCAGAAAACGGCTAATTTTTCTTTTTATAGATAAGTTCAACACATCCTTCACATTCACTCCCTTCATCTTCTTCCCTCTACACTTATTATTCTAAATATCGTTTTTTAGTTCGCTACAAATTTCAAGTTTCATGGATGCACTAGAAAAGTTTGAGCAGCAGCAGATTGAATATGCTACTCAAGTCTTCATGCTCAGTTGTTTTATTATAGTAATGTTGTTAATATGACATATTGTCTTATCCAATATTTAAGTTTGTATTTTATTCCCGTGTCATTAGGATGTGTTTTCACATCTCCTCAGACGCTCTTACATCTTATTGTGATATTATATTTACATCTTCCTTGTCTTTCTACTTACGCTATTTATTTACGCTAAAAAATAAATAAATAAATAAAAATTCACTCCTTGTCACATGCCCCATTCTTCTCATCCACACTGCATCCACTTTTGCGCCATATTTTAGAAGATACACCTGGTCTAACTATCTTGTGACACCTCGATTCGTATTTTCTGCATTTTCAGATTGGTGCCTATTTATAGCAAGGATAGACACCTCTAAAAATTCAACTTCCCCTTTCCACTAAATTTTCTTCACCAATCCATCTTTAATGGCCCTCACTCGAATTTTCATGCCCAAGCAAAATTTTATGGAAAATTTCCAAAATGGTCTTTTTCATCCATTTTTTGACACATAAATTTTATGTCGAGGATGGTACCCTCTACTACATCATAAGCAGGCATTTTATTCCAGAGAATTGGTCTTGCTGTTCTATAAAAACGGTTATTTCCAAAATGGGCAATTCTTTGTCCGTGCAAACTGATACGAGCGTGAATTGACTATGGAAATCATTTCCGAGGTACTTCAAATTCCCATTACGAACCAAGGGGTACACCTTTAGGATTCACCATTCGACAATATCAGACATCTGATGTTTGCAACTATCCTTTACGGCAAATACAACTGGAAAAACTGTATTGTTTATCAGCGATCCTTGCAAAGAAACCAATTATCTGTGATCCAATGGCTAGCTCATAATGTGCTCGGCACATCTAAGACTTCCGAAATAACAAAACCCCTCCTCCATCTACTATGGGTCTTGCAGACTAACTACAATGATTTTTGCATTATTAAATTTTTTTGGAACGTGATCGCACGTGCCAGGAAAAAGGCAGCTCCTTTGCCAACCATTGTGACACTTATCATGATGCGTTGGGGTTTTTCTGAATCTGCTCCTAATACACCTCTCAGAATAGCTAACATTCTCACCATTCACTCAGTTTGTAGGAACGGTTTCTGGAATCCCGACGTTGTAAATAACCATGTCGGTGCAGAAATCGACGAAGCTTGTTCCGCTGACAACATCTTCACTGAAAATGCATTATGCAACATATTTAATCCTATGGAAGGCCTTCGTTTAATTCACCAAGGACTGATGACATTATACAAACATCAGAACATTATCATCACCAGTTTTCTTGAATTTCACGACCTGCGGACAATACAAGAGGAACAAGCACAATTCTTGCACAGCCACAACCAGTCCTTGGAAAATCATACTCTCATAATGGAGAACCACGCCGAGATTTACCAGACACAGAGCAAAATGTTGCAACGGGCTGTTGCACGGATTGATGGCATCGAGAATCTTATAAATGAATTTCTCTCACAAAAGAACCCTCGCCATTACTTGGGCCCATGACACAATTTAAATTTTGCAATTTTATATTCTTTGTCATTTTCTTTTTAGTTTTTAAATATAGTGCAATTTTCATATGATAAATAAATGTAATTTGTTTTAATTAGTCATTTTAATCGTATTTTCATTTTTTTTTTAATCTTTGTCTACAGGTAGTATCTTTTTTCACACGTCTTCTACGATGGCATCTCCAAAGATTATTCCAGAACAATCTTTCCATTCGTTGCTGAATTCTCCTGCATATGGACATCTTTTCAGAGACTTCATCACCCGAGTTGGTCGAAACTCCTTCATACTACACCCTGAGCAGACATACTCTCCAGGTTTGACAACTTATTTTTACAATCATATAAAGGATCTACCTGCTGATGGTTTCATGTTGAATGGATTAGCAATCCTTATTGGTAATAACCGCCACCCTTTTTTGAGCCAGCAGATGCTATGGCTTTGGACCTTCCTCCTTTTCAGCCAGACATCCCCATTCAATACATGATAGAAAACAACTTTAATGACTATTCTTGGAAAAAATTTGCCGCCCGTTATGGCGATGGCCTTGCCCAGGTCATTGAACGTGTAGAAGCTGGCCTATGGCCAGATTGGAAGGAAGCATTCCTTCAAGTTTTGGTGGTTTTCAATATTTACAATCAATATCCCTTAATGAGAACAGCCTAACCTGTAACATACCTCGACAAATCTTTGGTATTTCCTCCCTATCGGTGATGCTGGACCTCTCTCAGAATTCTTTCTCAGGGTCCTTACCTCTAGAAGTAGGTTACTTAAAAAATATTAGGGAACTCGACCTCTCTAGAAATGAGTTAGGTGGTGAAATACCTAATACTCTTGGTAACTATCTAAATATGGAAGAGCTTTACTTGAAGAGCAATTTGTTTGAAGGAACAATTCCTCAGTCCTTTAGCGCTTTAAAAAATCTCTTATCCATGGACCTATCAACTAACAACTTGTCTGGTCAGATTCCAACATATTTGGAAAACTTCAGTTTCTCCAAAGATTGAATTTGTCCTTCAACGAATTTGAAGGTGAGGTACCAATGGAAGGAATTTTTAAAAATACAAGTTCTACTTCAGTGGCTGGAAATTTCAAGCAATGTGGGGGTATTCAAGAATTGAAACTGCCAAAATGCCAAATTAAAGATACTAATAAAAAACGTGGAAATTGCCAAAATGCCAAATTCAAACTAGCAATCGTACTGAGCTTGGCCCTGTTTTTAGTTTTGGCATCATGTTTTCTCATTCTTTATTGGAAAAGAAAGCCAAAACTTAAAGTATCTTCTTCACTATTTATGGAAAAACAACATTTGAAGGTTTCATACAGAGATCTTTTTCAAGCAACTGGTGGTTTTTCTCCAGCTAGTCTTCTAGGTTCAGGTAGTTCTGGGTGCGTATTTAAAGGAATGCTCCAACAGGATGAAATGATTGTTGCAGTTGAGGTTTTCAACCTTCACCACAAAGGTGCTTCAAAAGAGCTTCATGGTGAGTGCGAATCGTTGTGAAACATTCATCATCGAAATCTTGTTAAGATACTAACTTCTTGTTCTAGTATGTATTTTGAAGGTAATGATTTTAAAGCACTAGTTTATGAGTTCATGCCAAACGGAAGTTTAGAGAAGTGGTTGCATCGAGATAGTGAAGGACAAGATGCTCACTCAAGAAAGTTAAACCTACATCAAAGACTAAATATCGCTGTTGATGTTGCTTCCGCACTTAACTATCTTCATCACCAATGCCATGTTCCAGTTATTCACCGTGATTTGAAGCCAAGCAACATTCTTCTTGACAAGGATATGGTAGCTCACGTCAGTGAGTTTGGTTTGGCAAAGCTTATTTCAGGATCAATGGAGAATTCATATAACAATCAGAGCACCTCAATTGGCGTAAATGGAACTATTGGCCATGTTGCTCTAGGTAAAGATTTTTAAACTAGTGCAATATTTCATTTATGGTTCAGTTTATAGAACCTGTTAACTTTAACTTAGTCCTATTATCCTTTAGTCTTTCGGGAAAACTTATGCAGTAACTTTCCTTTCCTTTCAGTTGAATCAAATAATATCTTATTTGTTCTAGTTGTGTATGATTTTGGTGACGATTGGTGGATGTATAAATTGTAGAGTATGGTATGGGTGGTGAGGCATCTATACATGGAGATGTGTACAATTATGGAATTCTTGTATTGGAAATGTTCATAGGAAAGAGACCCACTGATGAAATGTTCAAAGATGGTTTGAACCTTCATAACTACGCTGGCAGGGCTTTGCCAGATCGTGTTCTACAGATTTTGGATCCAATTCCTATCCGAGGAAGATGAAACAGTAGGCCATACTGATGGCAATAAAAATCAAAGTGAGAGAAGAACTAAACTTCTAGAGTGTGTGACTGTTATAATTAGAATCGGAGTTGCATGTTCAGTGGAATCACCAACCAAACGAAAGGGAGATGTCACCGGAGAATTGCATTTTATAAGAGACAGATATCTTGGTACTAGCAATCACGAAGAAGTAAATTCGAAACAACCAGCTGAATGATTCAAAGATGCAATCACGTCTTTTACATTAATAAATACTAAAAATGGTATTGTATTGGATAATGTATTTCCTAAATTGTGCATCTTTAATATTGAAAGATCCTTGAAAGCAAGCCCCAAAGGCCGCCTAGCTTGGTCGAATACTTTTGCCATTAATTGTGAATTGGTAAGATTAGAACTGGCATGGGATGACTTTTTAGTATGTTGATCTACATGACGTAGAGATGATATTGTACCACAAATGCAAGACCAATATATAGTTGAGGGAACCTACTAAATGAAGGTGCTATTTGTGTCGTAACTGCAACTATGCTTCTCTTAGAGGTAGTACATATTAAGGCAATACTACCACTTAAGCCTAAGAACTTGCTAAAATATTTCACTTTACCCCATATACTTTTTTTAAAGCGCAAACCTGTCCATTTCAGGCACCGGATTGCTGATGTGTCCGATTTTACGCCTATGTGTTTTTTGTCTATTATTCCAAAAACAAAACATAAGCAAATAATACACCTCATCCTCCCTTACATGCTCCTCACGTGGGTGCTCCAAATTAAATACATCAACAATTCTCTAGTTCGGCAGAAAATATAAATTTAACAAAATATCGAGAGGGAATCTCCATTGAAGAGTTATGAGCTGCAATTTTCAGAAAACCAGGAAAATATCGAAGGGTGAACTCCATTGAAGAGTAAGTAATCATCCTTTTCGAGTTTGGGGTTTGCAAATTAGGTTTTTGTTTTTTTTGAGTTTGGGGTTTTACAAATTAGGGTTTGTTTTTTTTGTTTTTCTTTTTTGCTAATTAGGGGTTTACAAATTAGGGCTTTACTATACTTTCTATTATTCATTTGATTATTAGGTTGTATATTGCAATATTCATATTCATGTTCTATTATTTTTTACAACTTGTTACTGCGATACTGAATTTGATTTATAATAAATTCATTCTATTATGTTTTACATCTGTTTAATATGTTTTTGCTATTATAATTCATTTTCTAGTTTAGATGAATTCATTTTATTGAAGTGTTGATGTATACATTTGTTTAACAGTGGATGAATTTGTTTTGCAATTGCATTATGGGGGCCAATTTGTTGGTAGTTTACAATATGTTGGTGGGAGAGTGAATTTTCATTATCATGTTGATTATAACAAGATGTGTATGACTATTTTGAATGATAGGGTGAGAAGTGAGTGATATAACAAGGTCAGTAGGATTTACTATAGGATTCCAGGTGAAAGTTTAGCCAGTGGTCTAAGGTTGATTCAGTGTGATGAAGAAATTAGAAAAATGTGTAATCAAGCTAAAGTATTTACTTCTATTGAGGTGTATCTGGACCATACTGAACCTGATAGGGAGAGTGATGATGAAACAAGTGAAGAACATGTTGATTTATTTGAAGAAGATGATACAAGTGATGATGAAAGTGTTGCAAGTTTGGATCATGTATCTGATAATGAAGAACTTATTGAGGTTAGGAAGAGGATAATAGAGTTGAGGAAGTATAAGAATAAGGGTATAGTAAAGGTAAGGTTAACACTGAGGTTATTAGTGTTGATGCTGAAGTAGTGGACAATGATGTTAATGATGAAGCAGAAGATAATGATGTTAATGGTGAAACATTGGTAGATAATGATATTGGTGATGATGACTATGATAGTCCTGAAGAAGATGAATTTAATGTGGAAGCAGATATTAGAAGAAAGAAAGATAGTTGAATTTAATGTGAAACACTGGTAGATAATTGCATGGGTTGTGGTGGAAATAGAGAATACTCAATCTTGGTTGTGGTTTCTAGAGTTGTTTGCTGTGGACATTGGGACATCAGATGGGCTTGGTATGACAATCTTATCAGATCAGCAAAAAGGTTTTGTGCATGCTACATCACAAACATTTCCCTTGGATGAGCACAGGTGTTGTGCTAGACATGTTTATGCCAATTTCAGAAAGAGGCATACATGTCAAATGTTCAAGTCTTTGTTTTGGCAAGCTCATAAAAGTGAGACTCCTGAAGAATTTGAGAATGTCATGGATCAGATCAAAGCTCTCTCTGATGATGGATATGATTACCTAATGAAACAACAAAACCTAGAGCAATGGTGTAGAGCCTATTTTCTGAACAATTCAACATGTGAAGCAGTGGAGAACAATATGTGCGAGATATTAAACAATAGTATAATTGGTGCAAGGGGGAAACCAATTATATATCTACATGCTGGAGGATATAAGGTTGTATGTGATGAGGAGAATGTAATAGAGAAAAGATATTATAAATGGGTGGACTGACTTGTTTGCACCAAAGATTAGAGAGAGGATAGAGACTGCCAAAGTGGATAGTAGGTATTGGACTTGTCATTACAATGGTGACAATGAGTTTGAAGTCGGCATGCAAATGGTGTAGATGCTTATATATATAGTTAACACAAAAAACTAGAACTTGTGCATGTCGAGGGTGGGATTTAAGTGGCATTCCATGTTGCCATCCAATTACAACCATTAACCACAAAGCAGCCAATCTTGATGACTGTCCAATCTTGTTATAAGGTAGAGACAATCAAGAAGGCTTATGGAGTAAGTATAAAACCTTTAAATGGCCAAAAATTATAGAGGAAGACCAATATTAAGGGGATGGTGAAATTCTTACCACCACCGATAGAAGAATGCCGAGAAGACCTAGGAAGAAGAATAAAAAAGGATCCACATGAATCTCCAAAGAAACCTTCACATCCATCTGTCAAGGAGGGGGGCACAAATGCATTGTTCTAATTGCAAGGAGGTTGGCCACAATATGAAAGGTTGCAAAAAGGAATTTGTTCCAACACCTCCACAACAAAGAAAGAGTCATGTAAGTATTACATTAGTGTTTAATGATTTAAATGTGTTTAATTATGTAAGTATTACATTATTTTTGAATAATGTAAATGTGTTTATTTATTACAAGGAAAGAAGATAACAAATTCAGATGCAAAGACAACACCAACTGGTGATGCTACTTAAAAAAAAAGGGGTGAAGCCACCACCTGGGTTTGGAGTGATTGAATGTCTAAACACTGGGGATACATACATAAAGGTTAGTGAATTTTTTGTAAGTTTAGAGTGGTTTTTTCATTTTTTGTTTGTTTGTTTGTTTGTTTGTTTGTTTGTTTGTTTTTTTGTTTTTTTTTTTTTTTTTTTTTTTTTTTTTTTTTTTTTTTTTTTTTTAAAATTTAAATGCATACAAGTAGTAATACTATTTTTTTTGTATGTACACAGTTACCAAGTCAGAAAAGGGGAAGATGGATAAAGAAAGATGCTCCTCCACCACCACCACCAAGAAGTAGAAAAACGAAGGCAAAATCAAATGCAAGTCCACAATCAACACAAGTTTTAACTCAGAATTCAAGTGCATCTCCACATTCAACACAAAGTTCAAGTCAGACTTCAAATGCACCTCCACCTTCAAGTGCAACTCCACCAAGACCTAGGAGGTCAACTGTTGCTGCAACTCCACCAAGGTCAAGTCCGAGGCTAAGAAGGTCAACCCCACCAAGAAATGTAGAATGTAGTTCCAATCCATTAAGAGTTGCAGGGATGTATGGATGGTTCAATCAGGAATTCTCCAAGTTCATCTAGAGTTACAAGGTCAAATGCGCTTGGTAATGCTAATGAAACAACTGTTACTAGTAAAGGGAAATCACAAAGGAGGTCTAAACAGTAGTAGTACTCGAATAAGATTGAGGGTCTAAGCAGTAACAGTACTTATGTGTGTGTGTGTGTGTGTGTGTGTTTCTTTTTTTGGTTGTAGTATTTCAACGACATGGATGGGTCATTCAGTATACCTAAACGATCTGGTGAGGTCGCTTTAGGTCTATAAGCAAAGCGATTTATTTGCACAAAAGTCGTTAAGGCCGATGTGTTTGGTCAAACATATTTCAACGATAAAGCTGGGTCGTCTATGTGTATATCTAAACGATCTGGTGATGTCGTTTAGGTCTATAGGTAAGCGATCTGCATAGGTCGTTAAGGCTAAATGTGTCTGGTCAAATATATTTCAACGACATAGCTGGGTTGTCTATGTGTATATCTAAACGATATTGTGAGGTCGTTTAGCTTTATAGGTGAGCAATCTGCATAGGTCGTTAAGGCTAGATTTGTCTGTGAATGATATTTGGAGATTGTTTTGGATGATTTTGTGCGACCTGGTGACTTGCCTCTTTTTTTGTGTATGTAGATGGTGTATATGGATGATATAGATAGATGAGGTAGATGGATGATGATGGTTGTTGAACAAAATAGAAGCGTATCAAAACCTAATTATCCTCAATAAGTAAAGGATGAGTAGGGTATCATTCCACTTTTAAGTGTATGTTTATATGAAGGACATGACTGGAAAGGGGGTTTGAGGGATTAAAAACTATTATTATATATTTTAGATTCTAATGCTAAACTAAACTAAACTAAACTATTAAGAATTTATAAGAAAGGAAATTCAAGAGATTAGAATCCACCAATACTTTTGATTCAATGACCTTTTGCTTTATGGTTGTTCTCACAAGTAGACTACAATTAGGCAATCGAGCGAGTGCCGATGCCCTCTTGGACAAAACATCGTTTACAAATTACTCTACTTAAGGTTGTTCCTATATTCATGTTACTAGTATCTTCTTTCCTTTTATGTGAGCTTGGGCAGCTATTCAATGAATCACCATCTAAGGCAAACACAAGGAATACTCCCCTTACTCTAAAATATTACACAACTAGAAGAAAAGTAGAGAATAATAGTATAATATTCAATTACAATAAATAAAACCCTATTCTAGCATTATATTCAATTGCAATAAATAAAAGCATATCAGTAGCAAATATTTAATTACAATAAATAAAACCCTAAACTAGCATGATATTCGATTGCAATAAATAAAAACCTTAATCTATACTTCCATCCCCTGGTCTGGGCAATGTAACTAATAACTAAAAACATAAATAACTAACTTGATTGAAGAACACCATGAACCAAAAGAATCATTAAACCTTAAGCACTGGCTTCATCTCCTCCCTTGAAGGAGAAGATTAGCCTTCCATAAAGAAGGAAGAACACGAAGAACGAGAAGAAGAAGAGTCGAAGAACATAAGACTAGAAAGACTAATTTATTAAGACTGAGCTAGTTAAAACCGATCTTTTATTATTAATCTCTCTCTGCCTCAAGTTCTGGAGACAAGAGTATAAGTGAATTGGCCAATTACATGAGGCACTTAGGTCCTCTATTTATAGATGTTACAATGAGCTCTAGAAGTATTCCAAACCGTCATTTGTTTCCTAATACAAATAGACTTCTTTCAGAGTCCAATTTCGTCTCCAAAACTGAGAAGAAATTGGCTACAGTGTCGATACATGCGACTGGACGCACTATTCATGTGTCTCAGACACGATCAATGCATCTGGACGCTCGATCCATGCGTCCCAAACGCATAAGCCTATTTTGTCTCTTCTCCTTTATCCTTCTATCCTATTTTGTGGGCTTTGGTCCAAGCAACAAATCCTTTGGCCTTGGGCTTCCAAATAGGCTTTAAAATAGGTCCAAGTCGCATCTTTAATAGCTCCAATTCCTTGGCCTTCTCCATGATTGTCCACGGGCCTCCCATGTGATCCTTAATGTCTCGAATTGTCTGGTTTTACCCCTTTCTCTAATATTCTACAAAACTCTCTTTTTCACCTATAGAATCTTAAAACATAACTTACAAACACTATTAGTCCACTAAGATGGCTAAACAAGAGGCATAATCGAGGGTTAGATAGCACTTTTTGAGCATTTATCACCTGGCTGGGTCATCTGGACCAAAATCCAAGCAAATTGTTTCTTTGATTTTGTTCATTTTATATCCAAACCAAATTCATATACACACATAACTTCATATACATAACTTCAACTTCATATTCATATATATACAACCATATTCAAATTCAAATTCATATACATAACTTCAAATTCATATACAAATGATTCTAACGTCAAATTCCAAATTCCAAATTAAAATGCCACTATACATAACTTCAAATTCTAAAACAAATTACATTAAAAACCTCTTCATGTATACACCTAATTCAAACACCACTATTTATAACTTTAACTTCTTCAATTATGGGTAATCCTTTAGTTGTTACCTTCATCACCATCTCTATCTTCGTCATCGTCGTTGTCATCATCTCTATCATCGTCCACATCCTCAATCTCCTCATCAATAACTATCAAGTAAGAACGTGATGACAAATGTCAATTTTAAAGTGAACTCCAAACAAGAAATTTTGGTACACTAGGAAAAATTTAAATGAATGAAAACTACGGAAATCACTTTACTTATCACCTTATTCCTATTTGGATTTTCTGGACAATTTCGTTTGTCATGATTAACACCAACTTGGTTATAACAAGTACATCTCCTACTTGAGCCTTTGCTAGTTTTTGCAATGCCTTTCTCCATACCTCTTTTTATTCTAGTACTACTTTTGTAAACCTTCACTTGTTTTTTCATTCTTTTAGTTTGTGAGATGTCAGGATTCATAAGTAACACTTGTGAGGCATCAATTGCGAGGTTGTGAGTTTTCATTGACAAAGGCATGAATCGAATAACCAAAATCTTGCTCCCATCGTTAGTCTTATTAATTTCCTTGAGCTCCAGTGATAGTTCTTGTAATCTTTTCAACATCAATTGGTAAGTGTCATTTGTTTTAGCCACTTCATAGACTAATTGATTGGTAACCATCTGAAGTTGGGTAGTTCTCAATACGTCAGAACTCTCATGACCACTTACTAGTCCATTATCATACTCAGCTCTATATTTGTTAGCTCCTTTCATCCACCTTTTTAAAATAAAGTGATCAGGTATCTCTATATCAAGACAATGAAAAACCTTTATAAGGTGTCCATAGGGTATCCCTAGAAACTCGAAAAGCTTGCATTCACAGTTACCTTCTGTAGTGGGCAAATATCGCGCCCTTAAATATGTTAGCTGATATTTTGAAACTTGAGATATTGACATAAAGGTCAATATCTCGAGATATTTCGAGGTTATGTTTAAATGTTTGCAGGAATGAAGTGGGAAATGAAAGAAGAAGGAAAAGACAGGTGTCAAAGGTGGATTGGGGCAAGGTTAATCAAGGAAACTATATAAAGACCGGATAAAGAAGAAATAGATCCATTCAATCATTATGGAAAAATTCATTAGAAACGAGAGAAAAGAGTGGATCAGAGCGATTGTAAACTTTCTATCTCTAAATCAATAAAAACCTTTAATTCAATTCCATTCAATCTATCATTCATCTATCAATATTGTGCAATCTAAGAACATTCAAGGATAGAAGTTCTTGGTAAACACATTGGCGATCGTGGGTTAGAACAAGAGAATTTGTGTTTTTCTTCTTCTACGATCCAGAATCCAGAGTTTTTCGACAAGTTTGAGTGAAAGAAGGGTGATAGAGAAGTGAGAATTGGGTTATAATGGCTCCCAAGAAGAGAGCAAATAGCAAAAGAATGGATAATGCGATAATCAATCGTGCACACAAGGAACACAAGAGCTTCGTGAAGTAGGAGGCATCGAAACAAATATTGATGTTGATGTCACTTCGGGAAGTAGTGAAGAAATTGGAAGAAGTAGAAAGGCAAAAGGCAAAATGCCATTTTACCGGAAGGAGAATTAAGAGATGAGAAAGAGGAGGTCCAAGTAATGCGGTGAAAAGATCTTGATGAAGAAGAAGAGGGGAGGAGTGTAGTTCAAAATCAGGTAGTCATTATCTTGGAAAACATCATTAAGAAATGATAAAGTTGCGTAAGTATCGCCCGACATCGGAAA
The DNA here is from genome assembly GCF_015680905.1 of Coptis chinensis. Lineage (NCBI taxonomy): Eukaryota > Viridiplantae > Streptophyta > Magnoliopsida > Ranunculales > Ranunculaceae > Coptis > Coptis chinensis. Next base: position 48,970,481 of record NC_141456.1, read on the forward strand.
TTCGATACTACAACCCATCACCAAAGAGATGATACAAGAGATGCTCCAAAAGTGGTTGGGAAATCAGTGCGGGAAAAACCTCGACTTTGATAAGGAAACTAGCAAATGGTGTTAGCGACTTTGCCATTCTTCACATGCATTGAAAAGATTAGAAAATACGTATTGCAAAAACAAAACAATCATATACATGGCACTTAGGTAAAATAAAGTACATAATTTGATCATGACCATAACACAACATGCCTTGCACCATTATAAGAAGCACTCACAAAACATAATAAAGTCAATAACTAAATAGACAAAACAAAAACCACATAATAATCGGTCTAAATGGACAAAATGAAAACAAACGACCCAATTACACTCTATTTCTTTTTTTTTTTTTTTTAGCACCCCAAGTTCCTCACAATCTTGACGCTTATAGACTTAGACCTTCTACATCACCTTCTTCGATGTCATTAACTAGCTCCACACTTGCAAAAGGTGGTGGTGCAGAGCACATTGCTAAGGTCCTCCTCCGGACCATACATTCAAAATCACGGAATCCATGAGAAGGTGCTTTCAAAACCACAAACCAACTGCTGTCATGTGATTCTTGTGAGTAGAAAACCGTTCAAATTGGGATGCAAGGATAAAAAGGGTCTTGCTTGTGTGTTAAACTTTGATGCAGATTAACTAATGTGAATCCCTCTTCTACTTTGATCCCACTTCCTACGTTTGCCCAATCACAATTAAATAATGGGTACTGAAAAACACCATAATCTAGCAAAATTATCTGTTTTATCACACCATAATATGTCACATCTTCCTCGATTTGTCTGGTGTCTTTAGCACTTGCCCTACACAAGCTACTAGCTGACAATGACACTCCAGAGTTTTGAGTTCCTTTTTCTCCATCCTTTTATATGGAAGCGGTAGCCATTTATCAAATAACCTTTATAGCTCCAAGCATCGCACAAGGTCCATCCGAGAGCCAATCCAACATATCGGATACATGTTTGGTTTTTTCATTTTCAATCTAAAGACAAACAAAATTGAAAGTCAAAATCTTACATCGATTAAAACTTCTATAAATTTAGATAACAAAACCTGCTTCTTCACCTCAAGCTTAAACCACTCATTGAACGTTTCAGCATGCTTTGCTCCTAAAGCACCTTCATTTCTTCCTAAGCGAGGTTCCCTTTGATGAGCATTTTTGTGTCTTCTGTTTTAAAAGGTGTTCATTAATATATATATATATATATATATATATATATACATATAAGTTTTCACATTAAACATATTAACTTACTCAATGTACGGGCCGACTTCCTCGAATTGAACAAAATGCAACGATGTGTTTGCTTCAACCATGTCTCTTGTTAATGTAATAATTGTCCCCTTCAATAGTGGCTTACCTTCAAGAATACTGGATTTTGTGGACTCATCATTATAGTCTTCATTTCTACTTGGTTGGTCATTATTAATATCAACTCGCTTCATATGCTCGGAAAAAATGTTACACTCTCTTCACCAAGTTACATTCTCGCCATGCACCCCTCTGCCTTGCATGATTCCTTACACTTGCTTTCAAATCCTTCATATACCTATACTCGATGAATAATCAAATGTTTAGAATGCAACACTCTACAAACTAAAAGGTGTATCTTTTAGCTAAAATATATTGTAGTAATAACAGGGAAATATAAAAAAAAAAAATAATACCTTTCAAAGGGATACATCCAACTAAATTGCACTGTCCTCCAAGGCACACCTCCTCAAGCACAAGATGAAGGCCAAGTGTACCATAATGTCAAAAGAAAGATGGAGGAAAATATCTTTCTAGTAAGCACATTGTCACTACAACTTCATCCTCCATTTGTTCCATTTTTCTTTTATCAATAGTCCTTTGACATAGTTCATTAAAGAATGAACAGAGTCGGAAAATTGCATTCCTAGGCCCTTTTGGTAAGAGATTCCAAGGCCAAAGGCAACAGTTGTTGCATTAATACATGGTAATCATGAGACTTCAAGTCATATATAGCATAGTCAGACAAGGAAACACGGTATGATATATTGGAACTATACCCATCAAGCAACTTCAGCGCTTTCAACCTTTCACAAAAAAATTTGCTTCTCACTCTTTAACAAGGTGCATTGTGATGCAGGAAGTAAAGTTCTACTCCCATTCTATATAGGGTGTAAGTCGGGTCTTAATCCCATTTCTTCCAAGTCTTTCCTAGATTTAAGGTTATCCTTTGATTTTTTTCAGATTCAACAAAGTTCGGAAAGCAAACTTTCACAAATGTTTTTCTATATGCATAACATCTAGATTATGAGTTAACAAAAGAAATCTCCAAGATGGCAAATCAAAAAATACGATTGTTTCTTCCACAATTTTGCACCTCTAGTTTTTTTTTGCTTACCTTGTATGCCCTTTCCACGTTTTTTTTTTTCTTTCCTATAGGTTTTCCCCAATCATCTCTCAAATTCTTTTCCTGGATCTTTCCCCAATCATTTTCTATAGATTTTACCCGGTAAAAATCTCATCGACTTCAAAGGAACCGGCTTAGCCCGTGTTCTTGCTTCCCATTAAACCAACTTTTCTTCAAACGATATGGATGATCATCCGAAGGAACCTACGACTTCCCATGTAAGAGAATTTCTGCTATGCTTTTAGCCAATCTGCACATGTATTAACGCCACACCTAGGACATGCTAATCTGCCCTTCGTTGCACATCCAGCTAGGTTTCCAAATGCTGGAAAATCATTAATGGTCCACATTAAAACAGACCTTAATGTGAAAGTGGATTTTTGGTATCGTCATACGCTTCCACACCATCCGGCCCACAAAAGTAGCGGTGTCATCAATCGCTGGCTTTAAATAAACATCTATGTCATTACCTGGCTGGCTAGGACCGGGGATTATCAATGTCAACATCAAATACTTCTTTCGCATGCACATCCAAGGAGGTAAGTTATATATTGCCAAAATGACTGGCCAACAACTATACCTCGAGCTAAGAGTGCGATGAGGATTGACACCGTCAGCAGACAACGCCAGTCGAAGATTTCGTGCTTCATCACCAAAAGAGGGCCAACTTCTATCAATATGTTTCCATGCAGGACTATCAACCGGATGATGCATGTTTCCATCAGTACTCTCATTGGATGCATGCCATGTCAACTGTTTTGCCATTTCGACAGACTGAAACATCCTCTTGAACCTTGGAATAATAGGAAAGTACCTCAAAACCTTTCTTTGGAACCTTCTCTCGTACTTTTTTAGTATGAGGATCAGTTTTCCATTGTGTAGTCTTGCACTTTCGACAAATTTCACATCATTTTTTAAAATCACCAGCAGTATAACATGCAATCATTTACACATCGTCGATTTGCTTATAATCCAAGTCAAACTTCCTAACAAATTGCTGAATTATTTGACTTTGGAATAACATTACCCTCCTCGAAACATATCCTTCAACGCCTCTAAAACTCCTCAGTAAAACCTCTATTAGACAAACCATGTTTAGCTTTTATGCTATATAAGCGTAACAACTGCTTCTAACTTCTCAGATACTTGCTACAACCTTCATACAATGGCCTTTCGGACTCCTCAACCTTTTGAATTTGGCTTCTTTTTGGATCACCGTAAAACTCTTCTTTCTTATTACTCTCATTTGTCGCTTTAAGCATCTCATAAGTCTCGAGGTTAAAGTCCGTAGTTTCAACTCTTTCATCTACTACATGCACTTGCCCTTCTTCTCCATGCAAAACAAAAAGGATCATAAGTCATATCAATACCCTCAATGATCAAATGGTCTTTTACAATGTTGGGACTCAAATGGTTAAAGTTTTGCAACTAATGCACGGACATCTAATGCTTGTTTTATCCATCAAAGGAGCCATATAGCGAATTCGATGAATTCATCAACAAAGATCTTCGTGACTCATCACTAGCTCTCGAAAATTTCAAAGATAGTTAATGATATATGTACATAGTAATAAGCACTTGTTTCAAATAAAGTAATATAAGTATAAACTATTTAACCTGCTTTAAAGTTCTCCAAGTCTTGTCCATAACGCCGCTTATATTGAACCTACTATATCGAAGAGTAGCACCTAGATGTATAAGAATCAAAACAGCATTACCATTTAATCTTGGCGGTTTTAATGGCAAAAAATTGTGCCTCGACAATTTCTTATTATTGTAGAGTTGTTCGGAACTTATATACATATACAATTCATACATAGAGGTAGGTCGAAATATATTAATCATTCATAAGTCATTTATTCAAATTATTTCTATTTAAGTTTTCCAATAGTGAAAATAACTTAAACCCTTAAATCAATTCAAGTTTACCACCGAGAAAGTAACTTTAAGTTCTTTGTTACCAAAAATCAAGAAAGGTAACTTCATCATTGAAACCGTAAACTTAAAGTTAATTGATTTCATTGTTTTGACATTTCAAATCCCCATTCGCTAAATAATATAACCGCGCCTTTACATGTATCCTTTTTATTCCGTGTCGGACATTCTTGTTGCCCACGAATGAAGTAACAATTTCAAAAAACAATGAAGTAACTTACCTCGCTTTTGGCCCCCTAAAATTATCCTTCTTGATAATTATCTTGATAACAATACAAACAATGACAATAGTCACTTAAATTCGTCCTTTAGTAGTACAAGTTGTAGAGCAAGATTGTTTTTTTTTTTTCTTGGCGGGTTATTGGTGTATGCCTTTACAGTACATTTTAATGATTCGCACAGAGCAGATATGAGTAAAAGCAGAGCGAGAAGTCCACTAAGTAGTATATGATACGTGATGAAGACGAGTACGTAGATGATTTCGTTAATGATGGTGATATGGAAACTTCCCCATCTTCAAAGAACATCTGAGAAAAACAACCAATTGAAAAACACTAAAAATTTATCACACCACCAGACAAACACAAATATATCGAATAAAAAATTGGGAAATCGAGTATGGAGAGGGGGCAAGAAAAAAGAATGAACCTGTTTGCGTTCTTCCTTCGCTCACGTATAAGATCTACTGAAAAAGATGATTCTTTTTTTGAAGAAATCGTGAAAACAAAGTATGAATTAGTTAATGTATATGAGAATAAAATCAAGAGGATAGGAAGAGAGGAAGAAAGGAAAGAAGAAACAAACCTGATTAATAATAATTTTCAGCCGACTTTCTAGCTTTTCCCATACCAGTTTGCCGTAAGTATAACTTATACCAAGTTCTCTCAGCGGGAAACCAAAATTTTCGGTATCAAATTCGCGGTTTTTTATTTCTAATTTTGTCGAGCAAACCAATAGCTGTTTAATTTCTATTTCTAATTTTTTTGATGATCTTCGATTATAACTGGGAAGCCAAAATATATTTAGTAGAAAAAAATCGCGGGCTTTTATTTTTTTTTATTTCTTTTATGGGCTTAAACCAATCAATCCTTTGTTTTATTTCTATTTAACCTAATTTATTTTTAGATAGTTTTTTTTTCTAACTAATTAACTTAATAATTAATAGGTATATTAATAATAACACTACGGAAGTGATTTCCAAAAACTTGACAAAGTCACTTTTAAAGTGATGTTGAATACATAGATATTACATCACTTTTATAAGTGACACTGATGAGTGACAACACTTTTAAATTGATGTTGAATACATAGATATTACATCACTTTTAAGTGACATGGCGAAAGGCGTAAAAAAAAAATACTATATCACTATCAATGACATCACTTATTAAAATGATGTTGTATAACTCTACTATATCAGTCTTTCAAATAAGTGATGTTAAAAAAATTGTGATAATTATTACATCACATCTTGAGAAAAGTGATGTCATAGTTTTCATATGACATCACTTAGCTGAAAAGATCTAAAATTAGTGATGTCATATGTCATATTTGTTGTAGTGAAAATTGGAAGTTTACGTATACTCCAAAAAAAACCAAACATTATTATAAAAAAAAATGAGATATATATTATAGTTATACCCTCTTGGCTCTACTTTTTGGAGCCTTCATAAAGACTCCAACTTTTGTAAAACACTTTGCCTAATTACGGGAAAATATGAAAGAAAATTAGAAGTTTACGTATACTCTAAAAAAAACCAAACATTATTACCGAAAAAAAGGAGATATATATTATAGTTATACCCTCTTGCTCTATTTTTTGGAGCTTTCATAGAGACTCCAACTTTTGTTGCCTAATTACAGGAAAATTAGTGAGAAAATTGGAAGTTTACATATGCTCCAAAAAAAACCAAATATTATTACCAAAAAAAATGAGACAAATATTGGAAAAACGCTATCACATGCTTTTTCTCACATTTTTTCTTTTTCCTTCATTCTAAACACTCAAATGTAATTAAGAAAATAAAATTATACTTGCATATTCTAGAAAATATATTTGCTCAACAACTTGATTCTCCAACTGTCACACTCCAAATTTCGACAGAATTCGGAAAAACAATATTTATTCCCGACTCTTCGATTTTTGAGGTGTGATGCACTCTTTAACTCCTAAAAACCCATAATCAGTTTAAATACGCGGATAATTAAAAACCAATAAAAATTTAAGGTAACAAAAGTCCTCTTCATTACCAAAAATTCACAAATAAGGTTAGATTACAAATCTCCTTTCAATAACTCTTTAATTAAAATTACAAATGAAAATACAAAAACATTGTCTAAACTGAAAAGCTATTTCACCTCAAGGAAAACAAAACCTATCTTGAAATGCGAACCTAACGCAAACCACAAGCAACAACCAACCTTCTTCAACACTAAATCTGTCAAGACTTATCAACTATGTTCATTTAATGAACACACCTGATAAGCAAACATGGAAATCGGGTCAGCATTATAAACAATGCTGGTGTGAGTAGCTCTAAAATACAATATATACTTATACATATATTTACACACTAAATAAGGCAGTTAGTTCCTCCACCGAGGCGCCTTAACATCCAACGAATAATACAACATCCTTAAGTACAATAATTAAGGCAGGTGGTTCCTCCACTAAGGCACCTTAGCTTCCTAACAATAATACAAAGGCATTTAGTTTTTCCACCGAGGCGCCTTAGGTTCTAACTAAACTACTAACTAGGCAAGCATATTCTATACTTACCGCATTTCATGCTCAATTACACAGTGGGTCATCTTTGCATAAGTAATTAGGTTGACCCACCATTCTGCAAAACCATATATAATCATATATTTAAAGATATATCATTAACCAACATATTACCATAATTATATTATTTAAGACTTTCTTTGCGTATCCCTAAAATCACGTTGTATCTATGTCTTATCTAGTTTCCCTGGCTACCACAATCGCTACCCAACGCCAAATATGTACATCCACATGCCTCCCCTCACATAGCGGACCACTCCGTGCGCAATTACCCTGAGCAGGATGTCGCACACCAGGTATCCATCACATGAAAGCCATTATGTAAGTACTGCCACTATTCGGCATAAAATATTGCGCGTCTCGTTCTAATTTTGCGAACGGAATAATCAAGCCACTATTCGGCTATGCCAGAAGGGCCATTCAGATTCACTGAAACGCCAGATGGGCCAATCAAATTATTTACGCCCGAAGGGACATTCAGATTCACTAAAACACTAGAAAGGCCAATCATATCACATACGCCCATCACAAGGGCCAAATCACATGAGTTGTGGTAGCTAGGTTCTAGGATTTTCGTTACGTAATTTATTCAGGTGTCATACATATATATCTCATAATCATTTCACTATATCACGTGCATGTCAAATACATTATTGCACTAAGCCACAATATTTAGAAAATCTCAATAATAATTCTTGTTCTATCTCATGCCAGTATACTTAATTGTAATGAAGCTCAACGTTTCTCGTTATAATAAAAAAAATCAACATTATCACGTGTCAATACTATTCATTGCACAATATCCAAGCATCTCTATATCAAATATCAAAACTTATTATTTCACGTGTCAACCATATATTGCACTACACCATATGGAATATCTCAAGCCTTCATAAATACTACAATTCATTTAAGTAGCAACTCATAATAGCAATCAATCATGTAATGTATTCGTTCAATATATTTATGTGAACTCAATTCACCATCAAAGCCCAATACTAAAGTCCATGAATCTAAGTCCGTATATAATTTAATTATCATAAAATGTATATATCTAAGTCTTATAAGAATTTCCCCTCTTGTTACGTACCAATCTTTATATGCTTTACACACTACTCACGTCAAATCTTAATTAGAAAAAAGACAAACAAGGTTATACAATTTTCGACAACATTTTATTATTACAATTGTCCATAAAATTAAATATGTAAAAATCTGGAAAAAGTCAACATTCCACGGTCAACGGTCAAAGTCAGCATGTCATTTCCATGTTCAACAGGTTCAAGGTCATAGTCATGGTTCATGGCTAAGGTCATAGTTCATGTCATGGCTAAGGTAAAGGTGCATGGCCCATGAGCTCATGCCTAAGGTCATAGTTCGGACCTAACTAGCTAAGCCCATGACTCAACCAAATATTCAAATAATGTTAGTCGGATCCAACATAAAAGCCAAACCAGAAACCAGCCCAACAATAGATTTAGCCCAACTAGAAATATCTAAAAGAAACAGATCCACTTAAAACAACAATGGCCCAACCCACAAAAGTAAAAGAAAACCAGCCCATGTAAACAAAATTAGAACTGGCCCCAACAAAAATAGAACCAGCCCAACTCAAAACTAAAGACTTTGGCCAAAAGCCCAAAAACTGAAACCGGCCCAAACCAAATAGATTTTGTCCCAAGGCCCAAGCCCAACCGACCAACAAGTTGTCTTCCTCACCCCACCAGCCACCCCCATCTCACTTCCTCATTCCAGCGGTTTTAATCCCTACGAAAACCCCTACCACTTTAACAAAAGCACACACTCGATTCGCTACCTCGCTCTCACTCCCTCCAAACTGGATCTGGATATTTTCAACCTCCATTAATGGCTTCTACAAGCTTTGACAGCCCACACCCAATCCAGCATTTCAATCATACATCAACAACCAACCATACCACAACAACAAAAAAAGTTCGAACAATAATCCGGACGATTTCTTGTGACGCCATTACAGCCTTTTTCAAAGCTTCAATAGCCCAACCACCGTATTCCATCCAACGACAACACACAACCCAAATCGACAGCCACCTTCCACCTACAATTCAATCAATGCACTTCACCCGTACACCTCGACAGCACCCATACCAACCACTCACCCTCCAACAAATCGCGAAGACGCCATTATTGAATATTTCAAGCTTCACAGCCACACCCCATAACCTAACAATCCACAATCAATCAAAAATGAGAAAGCGCATATACAATACATAGATCGATCGACCACGAAATTTATAGTAACCTTTAATCAATGTATTTCTCGCATTTTATCAATAGCTTTGGACAAGTTTTTCCGGAGACAGAGTTGGTTATTCAAACAATAATCCATATGGTAAATGCAGTTAACCCGAAATAACATGTTGTACTAAAACAGAACCATAACACACCAAAACCGAATCCTAATATAGTATGTCAACAGAAAAGAAATCGACAGTAACAAGAATTTACTAAAATAAAAATCCATAAAATATCTACTCACATGTATTAAAAGCTCCACGAATCCATCATAGTCCGAATCGTTACGCTCCACTCTCTAGCAATCGAGTTTCCTTATCTCCGCCTCCATTTTATTTTATTTTTATCTAAAAAACCCTATTCTCTGGGAAAATATGAATATATACCTGATTTGAAACCTAAGCCCAACACAGACTCGGGCCCAGAAATCAGGCTCACATATCCCAAATGCAGTCCAACAAATTTTAAATAAATAAATAAATATGTATTTTAAATACGGACGTTACACCAACTGTTCATGAGATGTAATTCTTACCAACTGTTGTTCAATGTTGCTACCACGGTATGGTCAAAGCACATTAATGGAAACACAATATTTTTTCAAATCCCATGGTGTAGCACTTTAGATCTCTCATCTCTCTAAAAGCCTAAGCCTAAATAGCATTTGAGATATGTCTAAAAGCCTAAAGACTAATGTGTTTCAATTTTCAATGTGATTAAATATGATAAACCATAAAAAAGCCTAACGGAAAACCTTTTAATTTGGATTTATGTTTTTATCGTAACATAGATAATTTTGTCTCTTTGATGATATATACCATATAGCGAATCATGTTTAATTTAATTTATTATTATTATTATTTTTAATGTCATGTTTGCAAGGACACTATATAAGAATCAATAGAAATTGGTATTACACACAACCATAAATAATTAAGGGGAAATCGGAAACTTGATACAAATGTTGAACTAACCTCAAACAATTATTAATGCGCAATTGAAAACTAGCTTGGATGCAAATGCATTTACCAAACCACAAAGAATAATTAACAAAAAATCGGAAACTGGATGCAAGTGCATTGACCTAACCTCAACGAATAATTAACGAGAAATTGAAAACTCAATGCAAATACATCGAAACAAATTAACCTTAAAGAATAATTAATGCGAAATCAGCAACTTGATACAAATGCATTAAACTAACATCAAAGAATAATTAATGGAAAATCGAAACATGATGCAACTGCATTGAACTAACCTCAGAAAATAATAAATTGCGGAAAATCGGCAATAGGATGCAAATGCATTGAACAGGCCTAAAAAAATAATTAACTGGAAATCGGAAACTCGATGCAAATGCATTTAACTAACCTAAAAAAGAGTTAACGGGAAATCAGAAACTGGATGCAATTGCATTCAACTAACCTTAGAATAATTAACGGAAAATTAAAAATTGGATGCAATTGCATTTAACTAACGTCATAAATTAATTAAGTGAAAATCGGAAACTAAGAACAAATGCATTAAACTAACCTTAAAGAATAATTAACGGAAAATCGGAAACTGAATGCAACTAAATTGAGCTAACCTCAAAGAATAATTAACTGGAAATCGGAATCTAGATGCAACTACATGAAACTAACATAAAAGATCGAATAATTTACATGAAATCGAAAACAGATGCAACTCCATGGAACTAATTAACCTAAAAGGAAAATTAACGGGAAATAAAAAATTGAATGCAAATGCATTAAACTTACCTCAAAAAATAATTAACGGGAAATCACAAAACGAAACAATTGAATCGGGAAGCAAATGTATTGAACCAACCTCAACGAATAAGAACGGAAAATCGAAAAATGGATGCAATTGCATTGAACTAACCTCAAAAATAATTAACGGAAAATAAAAAACTAGATGCAAATGCATAAAATTAGCCTCAAAGAATAATTAACCCGAAATCAACAACTGGATACAACTGTATCGAACTAACCTCTTAGTATAATTAACGAGATATCGGAAACTAGATGCAATGATATTGAACTAACCTCAAAGAATAATAAACGAGAAATCGGAAACTGGATGCAATTACGTGAAAGTAATCTCAAAAAATAATTAACAACAAATTGGGAACTGGATGCAAATGCATTGAAACCTTAAAAAAAATGACTCGGAAACTGGATGCAGCTACATGTAACTAACCTCAATGAATAATTAACGGGAAATTGGAAACAGGATGCAAATGTATAGAACTAGCCTAAAAAAATAATTAAAGTGAAATCATAAACTGGACGCAAATGCATTGATCAAACTAACCTCAAAGAATAATTAACGGAAAATCAGAAATAGAATGCAAATGCACCTCAAAGAATAATTAACGGGAAATCATAAATTAGATGCAAAAGCATTGAACTAACCTCATAGAATAATTAACGGAAAATCGGAAACATGATACAAATGCATAAAACTAGCCTCAAAGAATAATTAAAGTGAAATCATAAACTGGACGCAATTGCATTGATCGAACTAACCTCAAAGAATAATTAACGGAAGATCAGAAACAGAATGCAAATGTGGAACTATCCTCATAGAATATTTAACAGGAAATAAACAATTGGATGCAACTGTGTTGAGCTGACCTCATAGAATAAACAAGAACTTGAAAATTATTGAACTAATCGTACCTCAAAGAATAAATAACGGAAAATCCGAAACTACATGCAAATGCATGGAACTAGCCTCAAAGAATAATTAATGCGAAATTGATAATTGAATGCAACTGCATCAAATCAAACTAACCTCATAATATAATTAACAAGAAATCGGGAACTGGATACAACAACATTGAACTAACCTCAAAGAATTATTAACAAGAAATCAGAAATTGGATGCAACTGCAAGGAACTAACCCCAAATAATAATTAACATAAAATCGAAATTGGATGCAACTACATAGAACTAATCTCAAAGAATAATTAACGGAAAATTGGAAATGGATGCAAATGAATCGAAATAACCTCAAAGAATAATTAACGTGAAATTAAAAATTGGATGCAACTACATAGATTTAACATCAAAGAATAATTAACGGAAATCGGAAACTGAATGTAAATGCATTGAACTAACCTCAAATAATAAATAATAACGGGAAATCAAAAACTATATGCAAGTGCATCGAGAACTAACCTCAAAGAATAATTAACGAGAAGTCGAAAACTGGGTGCAACTGTGTGGAACTAACATCAAAGAAAAATTAACCGAAAATAGGGAAGTGGTTGCAAATGCATCGAAATAACCTCAAAGAATATTTAACGGGAAATCAAAAATTGGATAGAACTGCATTGAATTAACCTCAGAATAATTAATGAAAAATTGGAAAGTAGATGCAAATGTATTGAACTAACCTCAAAACATATATAGTTATATATTATATGAGTGAGAATGTCTCGACAGGTACTGTTTTGCAGTTAAAATGATGTTTATCATATCATTTTTCATATGATCGGGAATGCCTTTCTATTCAAGGAGTTTCAATATAATCCTCGCCTCATTGGGCATTCTCCCAAAAGTTTTATCAAACTTCTACATTAATTGACAAAAAAAAAAAATCGAAGTGGGTTTGTTCTTTTTACGGAGTATAGAATTTACACGTTGTAAGAAATTTGGATGAGTGATCAATATAATATTCATATCTCATAGCTCAGTATAGTTATTAATATTTATTAGAATAATTTAAAATGTTAGAACCCGTTCGTAAGATGGGTTTGAAAGCTAGTGTATGACTTATATACATATCATTAAATCAATTACAAAAGCGCATATGTTATATTATGTTCTAATTTATCCCCTATTGAAAACTAATTTAATAATTTTTTTATACAATTTAGATAATTATAATATAATACATAAATATAATATAAAATAATAAGAAAACGTGGTTTTCTTTTAGGGTTTACACAAATATCTTTACTTTGTAAAGAAAACTCCTCAAGCAACAGTATTTTTTTGGGTTGACTGGATTTTTTAATTCCAATTTTTCCCCTAACAAACTTCGATTATTTCAATTGTTCTAAAAAATAATGTAATAATGGATGGTATGTAAGGGTTAAAATGTAAACATACTATATCTCATCTCACATCATCTCATCTCTTTTCTATTTCTTATCAATATCTCATTTCTCTCTCTTTTATTATTATCACATCTCTTCTCTTCACTATTTCTCCTCAATGTCTCATATCTCTTTCTCTCTCCTTAATATCTCATCTCTTCATTCTTTATCCTCACTAGGGGTTGCTCGTGCCGTACAACACAGATATGGGCGCCTTCGGCACGAAGGTGTCGTTAAGCACCAAAATATATCAACACCAAGCTGTAGCCACCATTCAAAAACAATTGAAATTATTTTTATCTGCGGTCAAATCCATTAACAAAAAATCATATAGAATTTGATTTTGAGGAAAATATATGTATTTGTTGGTTTCTGTATTTGGGCATAGACTACTTGCTTTTCCCGACTTTTGAATCCTGTCATAAACCTACAGAACTCCAAAAAAATGCACAACAAAAGGAAAAATGAAATAAAAACTTTAAAAAACACAAAAAGGGACCATGAAGTTCTCATTCATAATCTATGTGTTGCCATGAAAAGAGTTAAATAGTAACAGACAAAGTTAAGCCACAGTTAATTACATAGAAAATTGCAGCAACATTCTTTTCTAAAAAGCAATACATTCCTGTCACATATATAGATAACTTGCAGTACCAAACTTTCAAACAATAGTACATTATTGATTATTTGACACAGAAAACAACAACACTGATTTACAATGAGACAAACGGAAGGATCTTCATCACAATTGAGATTGTCCTAGAGACCTTTTCCATTTTCTAAGCGTCTCTATTCCCTACAAAGATTAAGAAGCTTGATAAGTGTTTAGAACTTGGTAACCATCAGCTAATGGAAAAGTATATATAGCTCTCAAAAGGGGCAACCTATAAAATATTTCCTATACATACGAGAAGATATTATGTTCATCTCACAAATTACTCCTCTTGTTTTGCAATTTAGAACCATTTGTTTCAGCTTTGAGTGTGTCATACTATATGTGTAAGCAGTACGCTATAATATGAAACAAGCCCAACTAAATACCGAGTAAACCTTGTATCCTGCTATAGCTCGTTCATTATCTTTGACACATACTGCTTTAAAGCCCATGGGATGCAAGACTTCTTCATAACTGCAAATGATGGAATGTGTTAATAAAAGCTACACAAATCCCTAAACTTATAACAAAACTTGACTGTAGAGAGTTACTCATCCAAAGAAACTTTATATGGTGGCCCACCTATGCGATCATCAACCTGACATCCAGAAAAGAAAACTTTTGGATTGAACTAAAATTTTCCCAAAAAAAAATGTTAGAAAATGATTTACCAGAAATCTGTGTAAAAATTCTCCATCTAGTTTCAAGAGATCATGGACTCTACTTGCCCAGGCTTGTTGATAAGAGCCCAAAACTGTAGTTTTAACCCTGTAACAGACATACTTTTAGACCAATTATGTGAGTAATAATTAAGAGTTAACACTGATTACGTGTTTTTATGCATTTTAGGCTTCAAAGTCCATTATGTGCAGAAATGTACCACTTTAGCGAGATAAAGGAGCAAAGGTTGGTTACTAAGGAGTTTCGTGATTAAAGGCCAAGATTCAAGAGGACAAAGCC
The DNA here is from genome assembly GCF_015680905.1 of Coptis chinensis. Taxonomy (NCBI): domain Eukaryota; kingdom Viridiplantae; phylum Streptophyta; class Magnoliopsida; order Ranunculales; family Ranunculaceae; genus Coptis; species Coptis chinensis. The sequence goes on from NC_141456.1 coordinate 48,985,613, forward strand.
TTTCTAAAGCCTGGTCAAAAGCTGAAAAGTCGACACGGGCGTAAACAAAGCACACAAAAAGTCGTGAGAACTTCCGAAAGCCATATCTTTGGACTCAGACCTCGGAATGGGGCCTACCTTATGTCAAAACGACCGGCTCGGAAAGAGCTTTCCAATGGTCTAAGCCGTGATCTAATCAGAGGACTAGAAGTGGACGAAAAGTCTGTTGAAGCCAACTGCAGCTGAAGAGGCCTTTTTGGACTGAAAGAATTGGGTTTTGGGCCTGATTCTCTGGCCCAAAACATGGCTCCAAGCCCATGCACGATTTTTGGATCTGAAAGTATAAAAACAAAAGCTTAGCTCTTTGTTAATGGTAGATTTTTTAGTAGAGAATAGTAGATTTTTAGGTTAGAAAATAAAGGAGCTTAGAATAGAAAGTAGCCATTAGAATAGCTTCTAGATCTAGATTTAATTGTTTTAATTAAGTTTAATTTCAAATCCAATTCTTGTTTTAGATTAAACTATTAGAATCATTACTCTTAATTAGTTTGATTAATAAAATAGCTAGTTGTTAAATTTCGATTCTTGTAATTTACATTTGTGTTGGATCCGATTCATTTACTACTTGTTATTCAAGTCTTAGTTATTAATTAGATTTTAATTATTGTTTAATTTAGATTAGTAAATTTCAATTCTTTATATCATGTTTAGTTTAACTTTAATCGGAAATGATTGCGTAATGATTCTCGGCTAAACCTCCATTAGAGGGGTTGAGAAGCCTTGATGAAAGCTTGATTCCGACTATCGTAGAATAAAATTCGTAATTTCCTTTCCACTCTAGAAGCGATTAGTTCACCATGAGAATGGGTTTAATCGTTCACATGCTAGTTATGAATTGGTAGGAATGCTCATGTGTAATTAGGGATTAGGAAGAACCAATTGTTCTGCGAAGCGATTCAATTCGATTCTGACGATTAAATGTCGTTAATAGGATTAAGTCGAGTTAAGGTGGAATCAATCCCCTCTAACTCCTTATCATCGAATCAACGTAGCATTCCCTTAGTTATTTTGATAACCGACTAGTTTCATCTTGTGGGTAGTTGCATCGTAGTCTAGTTGCCTTTTAAGTAAATCTCTCATTAGACCTTAAGTAGAGTAATTAAGCGTGATAACCACAAAGATCGAAAAAGAACTAGGAGTGGAACGAATCACTCTACTCCACTATATCTCATAGGATTGAGAGTAGAAATCTTTGATAAAATATAGGCATCATATATATCGTTTAGTTTTACTTACGTTTAGAGTTTCATCGCTTTATTTCGTAGGTAAAACTAATTCAATTTTATCTTTATCAAATGGCCCCGCTGCCATCTTAGTTGCACTTTCGCATTGTTTTAAGTAGTGTAAGTACTTTTCTTAAAAGTCCCATTTCACCCACCCACCCCGTGTTTGATTCATCTCTTGTGGCTTTCCGTTTCATCGTTGAAAAATTTCAGCGAAATTACATCGGCGCCAGCTCGAAGGAAAACCGTAGCCCTATAACCCCCGAAAACCCTACAAAACAACTGTAATTTGAAAATTACCCGAGCGCCGACCTTCTATGCTGGCCAGCGCTACGCCGCTTTGTTAATTTTTCCGAATTCTACGGTTTTGACTCGAACTTTGATTTTTCAAATTTTTCAGTGTTCTAACACGGTATATACACTGCAACACGCGTAAACAAGGCGATATTCATAAAGCGAAGCAAGGACTTGTCGGTATTCCTTTCTTCCACACCTCGCATCTCTGTTAGAGTTTTATACTAGTATATCACCATTGTTTGGAGTGTTGATGTGTTTAGCTAAGTTTGGTTTTAGCTTTGTATGAGATTAAGGTCCGGCGAACAAAACCGCGAGCGTAATTACCGCAACAACGTCAACAAACAAGTTTATCTAGTATACCACCCACTACACCTCTAGCTACTATTTCACACACATCACGACCTGATGCCCGCGAAGAAGAGACTCCTCTCTCGACTTCTACAAAGCCTTGGTGATAGCCCCAAATCTTGCATCGTTCTAGCGGACCGATTAGGATTTCGAATCCCCAAATATTTTTTAATTTGTTACCCGTTTTCATGGATTAGACCATGAAAAACCTTATCGGCTATCGCGTAGGATTGAACAAGTCCTAACAACATTCCACCATCCAACGGTTGGTGCGGAACAAATTAAACTTAGGGTATTCCCTTTCACCTTAGCCGATAAAGCGTCTTGGTTAAGCGCCCAAACGCCCTAATTACAATGGACTCATGGGCTAAACTTGTTGATTTGTTTATGGAACATTTTTACCCACCCCTAAAGAAGGGGCGAGATGCTTTCCAAGATTCATTTCTTTTCGACAAAATCCTCATGAATCATTTTGAGAGGCTTGGAATCGTTTCACCGATCTCCTTATAGAGTGTCCACATCATAACTTAGCAAAAGACACGTTAGTTCGTTGCCTTTTTCAAAGGACTTCTACACCACCATAAAGAAGTCCTAGACATAATGAATGGGGGTAGTTTCTTAAGCAAAGGAGCCTCGGAGGCTTATAAATTTTTAGAGGGTCAAACTAAAGCGAAATAACAACTGGGGGTAGTGATGATATCCACCATTCGCTAGTTCATCAAATACGATTAAGGCGGGTATGTTTGAAATTAAACCACGATTCCGAGCTTAAAACTCTAATCGAATCACTCACTAAAAGGTAGAGGCCATTTATGTTCAACAAAAGCCTATCCCCGTCATGAATGTAAATTCAAATCCATGTAGTTTGTTGGAGCCACGAGCATCCCGACTCCCATCGTCCTATAGCCTATGAGCGGGCTTGTTCTATTAATAGTGAACCTAATTGCCCTTGGAGACAAAATCCTAACCGGTTGGAGAAATAACCAACCGTCACACCTCAAGTCAATAATAATCAATATGTTAGGCCTCACGCGGCTTTAACCAAGCCCCACTCGACAAGGACAAGGTCGGGGGAATTTCAATAATTATAACAACCAAGTGCAACCTCGACAAGGTCAAGCACAAAGTCAAGGTAGTTATAATAATTATAATGCTAATAGAGGTATCGTTCGGTAAATAATAACTATCAAAATCCACCCATAAATAATTCCGTGAAATAGTTCGATCCACACCACCCGTGACTACTACACCCACACAACCGGATCGTCTTGACACCTTCATACAAGTGAGCCAAAACTTTTTCCAAACCATGGCTCAATCTAACCAATGCGGCTTCTTACAATCCGTTAATAATTTAACCCAACGGTTGGCTCAAGATAAAGCCCAACCCAAAGGTGTGTTTCGAGGTCACACAATACCTAATACTAAAACAACAAATACAGCCTTTGAGGTAACCGATAATACTAGTAATGAATATGAAAATGTAGGTGAGCTAAAGGCCATCACCACTCTCCGATTACAGAGTGGTTGATAACAAAGTAACTATGCCTATAGTTACCCTACCCGATCGCCCTACACCTGCTATTTTACTAGATACGAAATAGAAACTGAAGAGCCTACCAATTGTAGAGGTACCGATTCTGAACCACAACCTAAGATCTGAGAAAGCCACGGTTAAACATCCAGGTGATACCATTGCTAAATATAAACAGAAACCGCCGTTTCCACAAAAATTAGCCGTGTTAACTAGGGATACAAATTATGAGGAGATTAGGGATGTTTTCAAGAATCTAACTATAAACCTTCCCTTCCTCGAAGCTATAAAAAAGCTACCACACCATGCTAAATTTCTTAAGGAATTGTGTACTACTAGGCGTAAGACCAATATACCAAAAGACGCCTTTTTAACAGAACAATTCCCAACTTTATCTAAACATAATGGAATTGTTAAGTACAAGGACCACGGTCGATCCCTTCTTGTCTGATGCACCTTAGGAGATTCTTATCGGCGACGACCGTTATTAGACTTGGGGGCTAAGCGTTAACTTACTCCCGTTTTATTTGTATAGACAAATAGGTCTAGACGAGATGCAACCTACTAAAATGGCGTTGCAATTAGCTGATCGGTCTATTAAGTATCCTAAGGGTGTCGTCGAAAATGTTACGGTAAAATTCAGGATTTTTACTATCCGGGTTGATTTTGTCATCCTCGACCACGAAGTCGTTAACGACTCTGTCCCGATCATCTTAGGGCGTCCTTTCACGGCAACTGCCAATGCGGCTCATTAATTGCGATGGTTCAATGTCCATGTCTTTTGGCCATCTTCTTTGTTGAAGTCAATGTTTTAAAACAAAGACACGATTACCCGATTAAATCTATGGATGGAGAGGTTAGCATGATCGAGAGCTTTGCTTTCGAGATTATTTCAACAACACGTTCCCCGATAATCATATGCCCAAATTTCTTTCCTTTGGAAGTTCAGACTCCAACATTTCCATCCCTACACTAGTCGATACACATATTACGGATGAGGATGAGATAGATGACTTTCTCAAAAGATGTAGAGGACTATCATAGTAACGCGGGATATGACCAATCTAGATGAGCAATTCGATGAGTTTCTTAGAGCGGTGATAATTCACCCTATCAAGAACTACTTTCCACAACATCCACCTCATCTCCCCTCCTTCCACCCTTTCAAAGGAATCTCGAGTTTGCACTCGATCCTGTTGTTTCTTCTATGCTTCATAATTTTTTAAATTCATCTAGTAAACAAATACTTCAGAAGACAAAAGCGTGTGACACCTTCATTTTCAAACTTGAGACAGTCCCTACCTACACTATGAATGAGTTTTGTGCTAAACCCACATCCTCATTTTTCCATGCTTTCCTTCTACAACTTACCCATATCCACCATATTCTCCCACAACCATTCACTCTTCCACACTTATTCACTAGGACACCCTCTCGTTCAAAAATGAAAAAAAAAGTGCATGCTAGGTTAAGTAATAGGGTTATCCGACTTCACTTTCATTTTACTAGGTTGCGTCATAGGAAATCTTGGTGCTTGATTGTGTTTGGATATGTTTTCTGTGATATTTATTTATGGAATGATCCACAACTATTTCGGTTGTTGATATATGATAAACTGCATGTTCATACATATGTTTAGATAAGTCTCGAGTATCTGACTATAAACGACTCAACTTTTGTGTTTGGTGCATTTCCTTTCATTTTCATATATTGGTGAGTGCACCATTAAGGTAACCGGGCCCTCCCTACGGAGTGTGTGGCTGTAAGTACCGGATCCTAAGTCTACGTTTAAACATAATTCACGTTTTCCACTCTTGCATGTTTTCTCGGATTTTTGAGTCATGTTTCTCTATGAGGTGAATTATGTCCTTCTTGTTTATTGTTTTCTTTTTAAAATTAAAATAAATAATATAAATAAAGATATATATAAATATATATATATATATATATATATATATATATATATATATATATATATATATATATTAAAGAATAAACATAGTAATATAGGAAGTCTCGAAATCGACTTTAAAATACCCATTATAAAAACAAATTTTCTAAGCTCCGTTGTAAAAATTTGTTTGGGGGTGGGGTGTTAGTGTTTCCGATCCTAGAATGTTTATGTCCCATTACAGTTGCTTAGGCCGTTTAATTGTATTACGATTCGGGTTGACATAATCCATGATTTTAGAGTCCAATTGTTAAGCATAACGCGTCGTCATGCCGCGCGCTTTGAGGCATTTTCCACTATCTTATATGTCATCCACGGTCGGAATAGAGTGTTTTATGGATCATTGGATTGGAAATTCTCTCTGATCATTTCCATAACTCATTCACAAAAAAAATCGGACCGATAACGGGCGGCAATTTTGATTTGAAGTTTCGCGAAAAATCGAAAAAAATCAATCACAAATTTCGATTTGGGCTTGGGCCCAACCAGCCCATCGACCCAGACGCCGCGCCCGCCTTTACCTTCACCAACAATCGCGATCATCTTCCCCAAATCCGCCATTAACGCCCAAAGCTTAAAACAAAACCTAAAAAAAAATAATAATAAAATAAAAAGAAAACCTAAATTAACCCAGCCCTGACAATCAATACCTAACCCAAATCGATTTGCAAGCCACCTACCACCACCTCCACCAAATTAAATAAGCAAAACCACCGAAATTCCAAATTTTGTTACTGCCGTACCACCACTCCACCACCACCACTTTGTTTTGCTTCAATTGGTGGTCGATTAACAACCCACCACCACATCCCATTTAAACCCCCACTACATTCCAAACACCAATGGCTCAACAACGCCGAATTTTGCGAACAAGCTTTTTACAGCGACCACTTCAATACGTTTTATGGTGATGAAATGATCGGTCGAGATCGGAATAGCTTGTGGTACTTTCGGATGAAGCCTATTACCACGAGGACTTAGTCCAACGGTTCTACAATCTGAGGGAGTTGGAAGGGGCGAGGATTTTTGTTGTGGTGGCGAAGAGGAAGGAAGGAAGTGACAACGGGTTGTTAGGTTGAGATTTTAGGCATCCCGCCTAGAATCCATTTGGATGTCACGTTGCGGAGTCCCAACATAATGGGGTAGAGCCATTGATGAATGAGACGATTCTTGAAGGGAACTACAATCGCGAGGTCGCGTTGTGTTCGTCGAGCTTCCCCAGGACCAACCAAATTGGCTGCAGCTGGGATTGGTCGGAACGATCTGGGGAAGGAGAAGGTCGGCGACATCGGCTGAATCGCCTCCACATCTTATGGATACTCCGGGAGCGCGAAGTATGAGTTCTGCATCTTGGAGTTTTTACTTAGCATGATTAGGGGGAGTAGGGAAGTCTGTTGCCCCTCTCCCCGTGTTGATAACCAAGATCATATTGAAGTTGAGAGCATCTCGGGCAAACCGATAGGACTTACATCACCCTACACCGTAACCCTCGCATCTATAAGGAGTCGTCCTAACGAGTTTGGAGGTTGGCTGAGATAGAAGAAGAAGAAGAGGATGGTGGATATCGTAATGCCGGGAGGCCGGGGAAATCGAATGCCCTCGGAGGATGAGGAGGAGTTGACTTGTTTTGATCACGGATGCCTTGGAGAGGTGTTGGTCGGGCCTTGAACGCGTATGGCTGTGATTCATCGTGGCATCGTTCAACTCACCATCATCTGCGAAGACCTCCGGACTCGGCGAGCAACGATGCATCATAACCGAGATCCGCATTACCGAGAGAGGATGAGAGGTGGGAACGGATGAGGGCCGAGCTAGAAGCTCGGCGCCGGTTCGGGAAGAGATGCTTACGATTCCCACCTCAGGGGACTCTCCTTCGAGGACACACCATCGAGGCACGAAGCGTCGTCGCCGAAGGGGGGATCGAATGGTCTTGGCCCATCGAGAGCCCGGGAGCGATCTCCGGACCGTGTGCCCTCCGCTACCGATGCGGAGTAGTTAGGGATAGCATCGGTTGATGTTTTTATGTTTATTTGTAGTTTCATTATTGTTATTTATTTTAATGTAAGTTTTATTTCCGTAATTTGAATTTTGTAGTGAAATGTACTCCGAATGAAAATTTTAATATAATGCGGTTATTTTTATTATGCGTGGTTGTCTCATATTGATCCCACCTTCCCAAATTGTTTGGGGGTGGTTTTATCTATTCCAGCATGATTTTTATATAACCCTCGTGTTAGAATTTATTGCGGAGTCAAGGTGAAAATATGGCCATTTAGGCATATCAAGGAATAAGTATAAGGGTAGGATGAAATCTAAATTAAATAGGTAGATTCTATCATAAATTCAACCTAAAAGATACTAGGTTTGAATTAGAATCAAGATAATGAGTTGTTTCCGTTTTCGGGTTTGGAAATTTTAGGATTTCCGAAAACTGCCGTAATTAGTTTTGGCAACTTCCCGATCCGTTTTAGCAACTTAAAACCTATATAAACTTCATACATTCTACACTCACAACTCACACTACACCTAAACTCCATCACTCACCTTTCACTCCCCACAATTCCCGTTTGACTCATTTTTCCGAAGTTTTAGCAACTCGGCGCTTTCAGCTCTGCATATTTTTTTCTGAATTTTTGTCGAGCGCGACTCAAGCTTGCCGAAGCCGCCGACCAGCTCAAACACTGGAAATTCCAACTATTCAGAGAAACACTTTCATAATCGACTTCCGTGGACGAAAAATTTCCAATTTTCTGCGGGAAGTATCCGATCATTCGCAGCTATTCCAGGCGTAAGTTTGAGATGACATCTCCAACATTAATACCGGAACATCTTTTCAAGATTTGTTCCAAAGCACTACTTATGGTGCTTGGTTTTGTGAAAGCGATCACATCGTTAATTTGGGGAGCCGCTTATGGTAAGACCTGATGCACTTTATTCTCCAACACTAGCATCTTATTTTTACGATAACTGCATTTTCTTTGAAAGACCAGATGGAGAACAAGTGTTCTCCATCAACATTGATAATGAACCAATGGAAATTACCAGGTTCTTGCTAGCATTTGTTCTTGGACTTGCTATGCCCGCTGAAATACAAGACCCATGGTGCTATTGGGTAGATAATATGTATGTCTACACTTACGAGTTCTTGCATGAGTCGTACGGCGCAGGCATTTTCCGTATCGAGGACCAAGGGGACTATAACGTCGCTTTTGGTAGCCTGTCCATGAACATAGGAACTGTTATGTTTTGGATCATGCTAAACATTTTAGGGGAATGGCGTTTTTCTTCTGTGAATGATGCCACTTGCAGCATTTTCCTTGCTTTAGCCACGGGACGTATGTGTCATGACCTTCCCGAACCTTGATGTCCTAGTTTAGCTCGATCCCATAGCATGAGGCATAAGTTCCTTCTTATGCCCGTTCTAGTTTCCGTATTATGCTATGTTTCTTTCCGGTTTTTGTACACGTTTCACGGATTGGATTACGGTTACGACAGTGCGACCCACCAATAGTATTATTCGATCCTTCCGTGCAATGACTTGGCAAGGGTGGAGGATACAACCTCATCAGGTTGCACCCTACACCCCATCAGACCAAGTGGCTCTTAATAGGTTAGCAATAATAGATGATAAATGGCGGGAAGCCTGGCAAATTATCATGGCATGGCAGGACGCAAAGGAACCTCACTTCTTTATGGAAGAAGAGGATGAGTAAGATGATGAGTAATGCGGGAGATAAGGTAAGTTTTCATTCTAGTTAGTGTCTTCTTCTTATGTCCCAAGCAATTTCATTCTTGTTAACCCCATAATGGGTAGAACTCATATAGAGTTGCGTCAATTTTTATTTCCTATATTAGTACGTTCTAACTTTGTTTTGCAGATATCCCTGAATTTCACGTGTTTCAATGGTATTTTTCCTACCCTCTTTATTTAAATGCTTTGAGGACAACGTGCTTCTTGTTTTTGGGGCATAGAAACACGCGTAATTAAAGGCATCTGATAGGATATAGATAGAGTTAATATGCATTTGTTTTCTAGTTAAAATTTTAAAAATTCAAAAATAAAATAAATAAGTTCATGCTATACACTTAGGAATAGTGGTATTGTTTTCCTTCTCTATGCTCTTAACAATCTAGAAATCTCCGATAGCTTTTGCATCGTAATAATTTTTAGAAACATAGGTTAATATGTAGGTAATAATCTTTGCATCTATCTATAAATATATTACATGAGTATCTATGATTGTTAGCGATAAGTTTAAATCTAGGCTAGAGTACTTATTCTACAAATCCTGTGAGAAATATAGCCTAAAGCCTTATATGAAATGAAACATTTGAGAAATGACACAAGGGGAAGTAAATTCGGATAGAGATATCACACGTCCACTTGCTTGATCACTAAACCATATCCTAAGCGAGAATTTAGGCCCTCTTTGGATCGATATAGCCAGAAATTCAAACCTATGAATTATTTTCCGCTAGTAAGCCCCTCTGAGCCTTTCTTTAGCCTTTCATAAACCACAAATCCTTTTACCCTGTTGCAAAATAAAAAAAATATATATATTCAACCTACCCAATTAAGATAAGTCCGAGAATAGAATGAGGAAGAAAGAAGAAGAGAAAAACCCATTGTAAAACAAAAGTTAGTTAATTGCTTGAGAAAATAAAGAAAAGAAGTTTCCATCCAAAGAAAAGAAAAATAAAAATAGAAATAAAATAAAAACTCCAAAAAAAAAAGAATAAAAGGGAGTCAAAAGCCAAAGTAAAGAAAAAGAAAAAAAAATATGGCTAAGGATGGAAACAAAGTATAGAAGCAAAAGAAAATAACAAGGTTTTCTTTAAGTTACATAATATGAAGACTCTATTATCTCAGACTTGTCCTTTTGAATATCCATTTCCTTCCTTCTTAAACCATCTCCTAATCCCCGCAACACCTAATAAAGACCTCTAGCTCAATTAGGAATAAGTTAGTGTGATAGTAAGTGACAGATGTGTTTGATCGACTCGAACTTCCTTGTTGTCATTGAGATTGTAAGGTAAAGTGTGCCCATGCACTAGAGTAAATGAAAGTTGAGTGGAAAAATCAGAGTGTTGTATTTTGACTATTATTGTGAGAACCTACTTAAGGACGCTATTTCGAGTTTCAGAAACGGACCTGCTATTGCATTTCATAGTATTACTCATTGTATATATGTTTATTTTAGATGATTGATTATTATGCATATATTAGCTTAGGTTTTAGACTTGATTACTCTATATACATTGCTAATGAGAGGTATAGATAATTTGGAGCATGAATAAAGGAAACAATAGTTTTATTTCTTAGTCGTTGTAGTATAGATGAAATTTGTGAGTACCTTCACTGGAAAACTCTCACGAGGCTATAACTTCGTCCACTAGGGAATTCCTAGTGGTTTAAGGCCTTGTTGCATATGGTCAATCAATGCAATCGCACTCAAATAAACGCGAGAGTAGTTAGAACTCCATTTTTGGTCACTTATTCTAATTTCTCATCTTTGCTTGAGGACAAGCAAAATGCTGTTTGGGGTGGTTTGATAAGAGCCCAAAACTGTAGTTTTAACCCCAGAATGCATATACTTTTAGACCAATTATGTGAGTAATAATTAAGAGTTAACACTGATTACGTGTTTTTATGCATTTCAGGCTTCAAAGTCCATTATGTGCAGAAATGTGCCACTTTAGCGAGATAAAGGAGCAAAGGTCGGTTACTAAGGAGTTCCGTGATTAAAGGCCAAGATTCAAGAGGACAAAGCCTTTCTAAAGCCCGGTCAAAAGCTGAAAAGTCGACGCGGGCAGAAACAACACACAAAGTCAGCAGAACTTCCGAAGGCCATATCTTTGGACTCAGACCTCGGAATGGGGCCTACCTTATGTCAAAACGACCAGCTTGGAAAGAGCTTTCCAATGGTCTAAGCCGTGATCCAATCAGAGGAGCAGAAGTGGACGAAAAGTCTGTTGAAGCCAACTGCAGCTGAAGAGGCCTTTTGAATTTGAAAGACTTGGGTTTTGGGCTCGATTCTCTGGCCAAAACATGGCTCCAAGCCCATGCACGATTTTTGGATCTAAAAGTATAAAAAAAAAGCTTAGCTCTTTGTTAATGGTAGATTTTTTAGTAGAGAATAGTAGATTTTTAGGTTAGAAAATAAAGGAGCTTAGAATAGAAAGTAGCCATTAGAATAGCTTCTAGATCTATATTTAATTGTTTTAATTAAGTTTAATTTCAAATTCAATTCTTGCTTTAGATTAAACTATTAGAATCATTACTCTTAATTAGTTTGATTAATAAAATAGCTAGTTGTTAAATTTCGATTCTTGTCATTTACATTTGTGTTAGATCTGATTCATTTATTACTTGTTATTCAAGTCTTAGTTATTAATTAGATTTTAATGATTGTTTAATTTAGATTATTAAATTTCAATTCTTTATATCATGTTTAGTTTAAGTTTAATCGGAAATGATTGCGTAATGATTCTCGGCTAAACCTCCATTAGAGGGGGTTGAGAAGCCTTGATGAAAGCTTGATTCCGACTATCGTAGAATCGTCGCACTACACCATAAGGGCCAATTTGTAACAGACGGTATTTTTTATTTCTAACGGATATATCCGTAACAAAATAACTAACGGATATAATTGTTACTTATCAAGTTTTCGTTAGTAAAACTGTAATAGAAAATGAAAATATTAATAAATAAAAGGCAAAAAAATAAAGGATTAATTGTTCTACACTTCTACCCGACTAGAACTCTCTCAAACCCCGACTCTCTCCATGCTATTCAAACCTAGGGTTCCAAATATATCACCCAGATATGAAGATGAAGACGGCGCATTAGGTTCGATCTTCGATTAAAACTGGAGGTACGTTGTTATTTCTCTTCCTCACTTGAAATTTTTTCTACTTATTGTATCTGATTTGAAAGTGAAACCTTTACGGCGTTGCTGCTCTAACTTCGAGGTGGACGATGAGAGAAGGGTAAGAGAACTGTCAAGTCGATTTCTTTGCTCCGGCCAATCGAACCAAGTTAGTTATTCTAGGGTTTCTTTTTTTTTATACCCTTTTAATTTGCTAGCTTTAATTAAAAAAAATTCCCCCATTATATTGAGCTTTTGCTTTTGACCGGATTCCGTTTCTAATCCTTTGTTCAATTGCACAAGAATGAAAAGGTATCCCAGTTGACAACGCTCTTCGTCTATCCCCTAACATCCCATGCTTCAGAACTAGCCCTTGTAGGAGCAAGGCTGCCTCCAAATGCAAGGTTCCGTTTTTATTCTTCAGCAGCTCCTTCATTTGAGCTTCCTTTACGTGACAAGCTTCGTTCAGGAGGCTCAACTCCACCAAGTAGAACTACCTTCTCAAGTATTGCCCAGACTCTTGCTTTCTCAATTACTACAACCCATGCACCTTCCTCGACGTCTTCTTTAGAAGGGAAAACCGAAGCATCTAGAGCTTTCCCTGCATCCCAAGGTAAATCAAACTGATATAGTAGTGTGGTATTTCCCCTATAGTAAGAAATTGTTGCAGTTCCATCACCAGAGAGAATGATTGCTGATCTAGAAAGCTTGCCCCCTACACGGAGTTTCATGGAAAACAAGAAGTTTTCATCCTCTACTCTTGCTTTAGGCATTATCATTTGAACATGAGCTTTTTTCTCCAGAACCCGTTCAAGTATTGGCTTACCATTGTCAGATGGAGTATTTATCCCAGGTCTATATTGGATCGTTAGAAGTAAGTACTGCGTGTAACTAGAACTGCTCACTCGATCCTTACAAGAATGAAAAATTGTGAAATTGTTTGTGTTTGCGAGGTAATAAAATAAAAAACCGAATCCTTACAAGAATGAAAACTGGCTTAATTAGTTATTTCTTATTGCATTTGCGAGGTAATAGTTTTGTTTGTCGTCTATCTTGGTAAGCAATTGTTTACATGGATGTTTGGAAAGCTCAACTGCCTTCGACAGTCATGGCCAACAATTTTTACTTGTTTTGTTTAGGTACTATTATTTTCCTTTCTCCTATATAATTAAAGAGCTTTTACTGTTAGTATGGCCTTGGTCTTTTTTTCAAGAGGACCTTGTCACAAGTTAGTTTGATCCTAATTTCCCTAAGATGAACATTAGAAAAACATCTTTACAACTTTTACGCTGCAAGTTCTGCACTAGCACTTCTTAATCTTTCTTAGGTGGTGATGAACATTAGAAAAATGTCTTTGTTTTCAACAAATAAGGAACACATAATTGTGCTTTGATTTTCCGCCATTGGATAGTCTGACTGTTTGTTTTAGAAGCAAAGTTATAAAGTTATTGCTTTGACTTTAAGGAACTCAAGGGGTCTCTTTCATTGATGTCCCATTGCATACTAAAATCCAAACTGACTGTTTGTCTTAATCTTTAATATTGGGTTGAACTAAAGATTTCCTACTGAAAATACACTTCAAATTTATTTACTCAGTTGTTCACATTTAATCTTTTTTTTTTATCAATGAGTTGGCATTAATGGGCTTGTTACTTTGAGGTTTCTTCTGTGATCAAAATACTTATTGGACATTTGGTGTTTGATTGCAAGCATGAATCAAATGCATGCAAGGAGTGAGTCTTTGGATAGCTTGTCTTGCGCTAGCCACAAGGATTGAAGAGAACCACCCTTTACAAATTGGTAATTTTTTTTTTTCTCACATTAATTAGTAGAGTAGATAAAACATTAATTGTTTAAGTGCTTTCCAATTATTGATGAAATGGAGTTGTGGGAATGAGATGGCTTGGAATTGACTTGGTCCAAGCTGATAAGTAACCCCTTAATTGCATCGGCCAATCGAACCAAGTTAGTTATTTTTTAGGGTTTATTTTTCTTTTGCCCTTTTAATTTGCTAGCTTTAATTCAAGTTTTTCCCCATTATATTTAGCTTTTGCTTTTGGCGGATTCCCGTTTCTAATCCTTCTTTCAATTGCAGTCAACACAAATTTGAACTCTCGCTCTCTTTCATTTCTTCTTCAAATAGGTAGGTCACATTTAGATTGTTCTCGTACCCTTTGTTGTATTAGTACCCTCTTGTTGATTTGATTTTGAGTTCAAAAAAATTATGTGTACTATTTAATATTTATTTCTTGCCTCTTGACAAAGTTTGTTTGCTATTTAGTATTTAGTATTAATTACTTTCAAAGTCTAGCTTTAATTATTTATTAAGTTTCGGGATTATTTCCCAGTATTCATGTTGTTTTATACCATATATTTTATGTGCTAGCTTTTGTTGTAGTGCTTAGCAAAGGTCAGCCTATTTGTGGAAATGACCGAATTCAGATCTGCACCGAGTATGTAGCATTATACCCTCTCTTATGTTTGGATTTCATATTCGCTTAGTTGCTTATGTAATGACTGTTGATAAATTGCATTTCTGTTTTACATTGGCAAAGCCATTTTGGCCTCCAATTGGTGGATCAGCAGGCCCTCCTCAAAATTTTGCTCCTCCCATGTTTATGCAGGTAAAGATACCTCGAGTTTGACTCTCATGTATATTGTCTCCTAGCATTTTCTAGAAGCGTATAAGTTTTCGATTCTAATGTTTGTCACAGTTTCAAGTTTCTTTTCCACAACAACAAGCAAATCCATTTAATATGGCAGCTTCCCAACATTTTCAGCCTGTTGGACCAGGTATTTCTGCGTCAAATATGGGATTACATGCTGGTCAAAATCAGCAGCAACACTATCCTGAAATGATGCAGCAGTAACACCTCTGAGTGGACAAACTTCAGTGTCATCTGGGAGCCAGACTACAGTTGTTGCTCCACAACAATCTAGCCAGACTACAGTTGTTACTCCATGAATGTTTCGGTTTGCTCTACAGAGTTTGGTCGAAGAAAATGGACAAGATTGGTCACAAGACATAATTTCTGCCATCTTTCTCATAGTAATGGAGGTTTCATATCTCACATATTCTATTAAGGTAACATATATGTTTCCATATAGTGAATGTCATTGTAGAGTCAACCTTGTGTATGTGTATTTCTTATGCATTTCGTCTGCCCATCTCTTTTGCATCTTAGTGTTTCGTTTCTTAGTAAGTGGTGAGTCACAAAGGAGCTAGTGTGGATTTCCCTCGTAGTGTATTAATGCACCTTCAAAGTAAATTACTTAGTAAGTCGAATTAGAAATTAGAGATCTCGTGAATTCTAGTGTGAGGTTGGGTGTTTATTTTCACTCAAGTTATATTGGTTGTACATGCCTTCTTGCTGGAAGTTAAAACTTGATAGAGGTATTTGGAAGTTCTTTACTTAATATCTTATCATTTGCAAGCTTAGTTATATTAAATATGGGGTTCCCCGAATGGAAGTGGGTAGTTTGTTGTAGAAAAAGAATTCTCTTGTTGGAGCTGAATTGATATTTTAATATTGAATTAATCTTTGGTGCTAATATAATGATAGTACTCATGGGTTGGAGTACAATAGGGACAATATGCCAAGGCTTTAGATATGACACACGTAAATTTCCTTACACTTACGAAATGATTACTCAAGGGTATTTAGGTTTCTTAATTAAGTGGTCGATAGCCTTAAATATGTTTTGGTTTGCAAAAGACAAATGTGTAGTTCTTGGGTTCAGTTAGAAATCGATACCCCACCTAACTTGCTTGCTCTTTGGGGTTTGTTTAATATATTTTCTTAGCTTATGCAGATATTGTATACTGTTGCATGCAACTTCTTGTACATAGCAACTTGTTCTTGCTTCTTTGGACCATCTTCACATTAGTTAACTCTGTCATTTCTTTTATATTCACCAGAAGTGACTAGCAAATGCATCCAAGAGCTTCGTATGCCGTTTTCATAACGGCTATTCCCCTTTTTCTTTTCTGATAACTAATGAAATTTGTGTACTTAGGTGGCTTCCGCTTGATGTTGCAAGGATATGAGGACGCCATTGGCTTGAACCGTTGCTCTCACCCAGTTCTAGTTCAGACATACTGACATTTGCACCGTCAAATAATCCTTCCTTTCCTCTCTTGCATGTGGTTAATATAGCAAGGTATTTCACAGACTTTCACATTTACCTTCGATATAGATATGTCCGCTAAAAGTGGCTTAAAAAATTGGTCTGTATTTATTTGTACCTGAGTTTCTTTCTGAATGGGCACACACAAAATACACCTTGAACTATAAGCATAAAACCTGATAGGCGCTGAGTTTTACGGATTTAAAGATTTTGTTGGACTGGTCTATGCAGAGTGTGGGTTGCAATCCTTTACCCCCTGTGAAGTGATGTTTGTGATGTCTGTCTAGAGAGAGCATGCACTGTAGTAGGGGAAGGTATTTGTTATATTCTCTCCTGTCATCTTATTAATAATCCCTCATTTTGTTGCTATTTATTCACCTAGCTCCTTCTACATGTTTGAGATTAGCAAGAATACCATTATGTATTGAAACTATACAACTATAACCTATATGCCTATTATGTTGTACGGACTAGTATTTTGGTTGTGTTGTGATTGTTAGGGGTTGGTTTTGTGTTGGGTTCTTTTTCAGAAACTACAATGCAAGTACTCATGGGTTAAGTTGGAGTATAATGGTGACAATATGCCGAGGCTTTAGATATGATGCAGAAGTTTTCTTACTCTTACAAGAATGATTGCTCAAGGGTAGGTAAGTGGTCTTAAAACAGTTTTTTGCTTTGGCGTTTACCCAAATTGTATTGCCTATTGAGAGGTTGTTGCTTGTTGCCATTTTTTCGATTTCTCTCTTAAATGCTTTTTGAGGCCAAAAGCTATCCTTTGTGCAGGTTGTTGTTTTGCTGCAACTGTGGAGCCTTTTAAATGTGCTCTCGCTTCATTTCCTACTTAAACAAATCATTCTCTTTACTTGAAGATAATATGGAGGAATGTTGAAAGGCTAGATTATGAAACGTGACTTTGCTTTCGCTTTATGTTTGTTTATATATGTCGTTGAAATGAATCAAGGAAGGAAGTAGGAAAACTTCTTTAGCTTTATTTTTATGTTTATGTAAATTGGGATTTGGGTGGATTGGAGGCTTTGTTTCTATGTAAATTGGGATTTGGATTGGTGGATTTGTTTCTATAAAGTTTAATTGGTTGGTTTTTTCTTGTTATTCTTTTGTTGTTGTGGAGTGTGATATATTATGTAAGATGGAATAATCAGATCCGGGGCTAGAGCTATAAGTGCAGGGTGGAAAAATTTGATCCCGTAAATTAATTTTTTTTTTTCGTGTTTATAATTTAGTAACGGATATATCCGTGACATACCAAATCATTTTTCCCGCTAATTATTAGAAATGTAACAAATGCATCCGTTAGTGACTACAGCCCGCCAAATTTTACTCACATTTATATCCGTTATAATGACCAATTTGATTGACATTTATCTGTTACAAATATTTATAGTAACGGATATATCCGTTAGTAAAATTAATTTTAGTAACGGATATATCCGTTAGTAATTTTTGCCCAAGTGACTGTAACACCCCAGAGCTAACGAATATAAGCGTTAGTAAAAATATAAGTAACAGTTATAACTGTTGGTAAACGCCTCTTTTGGTGTAGTCGTAATTTCCTTTCCACTCTAAAAACGATTAGTTCACCATGAGAATGGGTTTAATCGTTCACATGCTAGTTATGAATTGGTAGGAATGCCATGTGTAATTAGGGATTAGGAAGAACCAATTGTTCTCATGGCGCTTCAATTCGATTACTGACGATTCGTTGTTAATAGGATTAAGTCGAGTTAAGGTGGAATCAATCCCCCTCTAACTCCTTATCATCGAATCAACGTAGCATTCCCTTAGTTATTTTGATAACCGACTAGTTGCATCTTGTGGGTAGTTGCATCGTAGTCTAGTTTCCTTTTCGTAAATCTCTCATTAGACCTTAAGTAGAGTAATTACACGCGGATAACACAAATCTTGGAAGGACTAGGAGTGGAACGAATCACTCTACTCCACTATATCTCATAGGATTGAGAGTAGAAATCTTTGATAAAATATAGGCATCATATATATCGTTTAGTTTTACTTAAGTTTAGAGTTTCATCGCTTTATTTCGTAGGTAAAACTAATTCAATTTTATCTTTATCACTTGTCTCATAGAGGGTTTAATAGCATAGAAGAATCTGCAGTTCCGTACCATGTCAGCATTAGGATAAGGAGAGGGAGAAAGAATAGACATGCTAATAAGCAATACCTTCTAAGTAGAATTTACATGGGTTGGAACCAGGCAATTTTTAAAAGAAAACATATTAATAATAATAATAATAGTAATCACTTTGTAGGCGAAAAAGTGAAAAACTAACCTATTTACATTTAAAACTTACGTATAATCAGAAATAATGAGACCAAACAAACTAGTTGGATTCCAAGTGAAGAAGTCCTCCTTTACAAGAGTGTTTCATGGTTTGTCTTAATTTGTTTGATGATACTCCACTATACCATAATAGGCTATTACTAACAGTCAAAAACCGTTACAAAAAAATATTTGTAACGCTTTTTATCTGTAACAGTTTGGGCGTGGTAATCTGTTGCAAATATTTGTAATGGTTTAAAAGTGTTACAAAGCATTATTTTGCTAACGATTATTAAGCGTTTGTAAAAATATTTGTAACGGTTATTGGCTACGTTCTTTTGTTAATGTTTTACAAGTCTACTAACGGTTTTGGAAAATTTGTAATGATTCAAGGGCGTTGGGAAATAATTTATGTTTGAAAAAAAATTACTTTGTAATAGTTTATAACCGTTACAAAGGGAATTGTATTTGTAAAAAAAATAATTCTTGTTTTTCTTCATTGCTTGGGGACTGCTGGACCTGCATAAAAATGCCCTATTTCTGCATTGTATACAAGGGAAATATCACAATATGATTACATAACAAATATTCGTTTATGGCTTTAGATTCCAACTTACTCAGTAATCCAAATCTATACATTTAGCATTTCACACCGGCCAAATAAAGAAAACTTTTAAAATATGCAAGAAGACAAAAAATACCATAACAATAGTGCAAATACAAATAACCATCTAAATCACATTTTTAACATCTAAGACTCTTCAGTTCACAGGTAATGAAGAATTTAGATGGCTGCAAAGGCATTCTCCAACGAGCACCGGAAGACCATGCTAGATGACATCTACCTGATTGAGCTTGATTGTTTTGAACAACACCCTAGACAGACTCATCAGATCACACAAAAACTTGGGATAAATAAGCAAAAATCCAGGAGAGTAAAAGGCTTGTGAGTTGAATTAGTAGTAACCTTAAACAAAAAGAAACAACTAACGCACAAATCCCTTGTACCATATGTCTAATGAAAAATGATACCAAAGACAAGGTATATGCCACAAACAGAAATTCAAACAAGTCCCAAGTCATAAACATTACATTATGGCGGTACTACAGCCACTAAACTAACTAAAGATTGTGAAAAGCAAGCTAAGTGTAAATGCTAACATAATGCATAAGATGACATTATATTTACGAAAGCAAATCTAATGAAATGAAACGAAAGATGACATTATATTTACGAAAGCAACGAATGAAATGAAAGATAAATATAGTATAAATAAGAAAAGTTAGACTTATATTTATGCAGGATTATACTTTTACCCAAGAAACAAGAGAAAGACTTTGATGTGTTTGCTAATCTTAACCCTTCACCAATTAATTCTTTTAAGTCATCATCTTTCACCTGCAACAACCAACAATAAACTTGATAAGTTAATGTTCATTGAAGAAACTATGTTTACCCATTGGTAGCTATAGCCTAAGGGAACAAAGCATGGTAGGGTTTGTTATTAGCCACTTTATGAACTCCATATTTCACATAAATGCAAAGAAAGCAAAAATAGGCATACAAATGTAAACCATTATGTCGAAAATGAAATTAAATATTTGAATGTTATGTTCAATAAGATATATAAAATTCTAAGACTATATTTCGGTTCATTCGAAATTTGACATATATCATACCAAACTATTCAAGGCTTTTATCCCTAGTGTACTCAACATTCTAACAAGCCTACAATTAATAAACCATGTATATAAATATATTAGAGTAACTACTTACCTTCCCCTTGTACACCCGTTCCAAGCAAGTAACTTGCTCGACACATAAGTCCCCCAATTTTATTTAATATATATCAAGGATATAGAGAAAAATGAATAAAATACATACACATCCCTTTCTAAGGATATTATTTCTCTTTATCAGCTTGAACTTCCTTCCTCAGGTTGTTCTTTTAACAATGTAGCTTTTGTTAGCAATGTGTACAGTGCTAACTCAAACCTTTGAAAAATCAAAAAGTTGGCTGGATTAGCCATTTCCAGGGAAATTACAGCTGTAGTTAATAAAATTCAAGTAAGAACCCATTAATATGTTACCTTTTCTCCTCAAGGGAACCCCAATTCATCCGATGTGAGCAAAGTGCATGCAAATTTTGAGCAGAAAGTTTGGGCAGTACCTATCAGGAGCCCTAGTTAACCATGCCGAATTTAACATTAATAGTTAGTATCTATACAGTAATCAAATAACAAACTTGAACTTGTAAAGAATGAAGTAATATTCAAACAGAAATGTCTCGAAAATGGTGGAAATATGAAATAATTACCAACTGAGTAAAACTTCCGGCTATGCTTTCTTTCTAAGAGTAAAATATTGCCTACATCTTATAGGTGGACAATGATGTATCGGATTTGAACTAAACTATTATTAAGAAGGCATTGTTTCTTAAGAACCTTTAGATGCAAAAGTCCCATTAAGCTCTTTAAATAACTATTGAAAGATGGACTTGAAACTGGAGACATTAACATATTATGTGTTGATTGCCTGACCGTTAAACTCGGAGCATGACTAGAGCTGCCATAGGAACTAAATAGTAGCAATCATGAGGATAACACCTATGGCAGAATTTATTAAAAAAACCTTAAGAAGACGACTTGCAATTATTCGACTCCGGCCATGAACAAATTACTATTCACACTCATTCATTACCTCCTTCAACTCCATGGCACCACTTTGACAAAGATAACCCCAACAAGCATTTCTGACATGTTCTGTGCATACCATAGTCTTGATTTTGCGAATGCCTGAATCATAGATTTAAAACAGGTAAATGTGTATATTAAAACTAGATAAAAACACATGGGACCTTAACAAAGACTATAATAAGCAGGGTCTTACCTAATACGCTAAGAAGTTTGAGGTCCATAATTCCGATATAATAAAGTCAGTACAAATAGTACACAAATCTTGCAAGATAAGCCCTTAAGTTAAAAAAACAAAAAACAAAAGAAAATTCTCATTATGCACAATCAGAGGTATGTAAATACCTGAATATCAAGAAACGATGCAGCAGTAAGAACACGAAATGCATTACTATTATTAAGCTTTGGGTAATGCAGAGGTGATGAAATCTTCTTCCCAAGAAGGATATATAATAATTAGGCTTGTGATTCTGAGACCCAAGTGTTGCAATCACTTGTATATATGAAATTGGTCAGCATAATAAATATGAGCATAATAAATATGACAACACAAATAGATTAGGGAAAGAAGTATTTCACAACAAATCCAAACACAATTAAAAGAAAAAAAATATAAAAGTGAGAAGGGAAAAAGCAAAAAGGCATTACTCTGATTAATCCTACGGCACCTGCACTCATTCTTTAGAACAAGATGATGAGGGTGATGACGTTGTGGTTTCTGATTTCTCTAAACCAACACACATACTTTAATTAGCCGAATCAATATCAATTCAATACATAGATAACATTTGCTTTCTCTAAAAAAATCAAACCCTATTAACATTAATTTTTGGCTTTCCTCTCTTGAAAATGTAGGGCGATTTTTTGAACTTTTCACTCAACAAGGGTAGGACAGAGTCTACTAACCAAGAAAATAGAATAATAACGGCCATTTCTTATAATATGATGGCTAAGCCCACTCATTTAAAAAGCCAAAGCCATTAACCGACATTTAAGCCCGGTTATGGTCATTGTTTTTAAAGCAAATTAGTGTAGTGTATATAATAAACATATAATCATATCTATAAGTGGATTACATATACACCAAAACAAAACCCACCCCTTCAAACACGCACAAACCTACGAACAAACCCACCTTTTTAAAATGTCGATACCCCCTCTTTTCGACACACTCATATACATGAAGCAAGTTCGATCTCCACCCTTTTAACATGCACCTGGAAATCACGAAAGCACCCCCATCCTCCCCCCCCTAACTTAAATTGAAAGACTAATATTGATCTATCAATTGGATTCCTAACCAAACATAATAGTATAGAAGTGATAAACCAACTCATCCAACCCTCAACTTCATTTTTCCCCAAACATTACAACAACTCCGTTTTTGACAAACCCATCCATAAACCAAGGCACATGCTTCTCCTGCAATTACTCAAACAATTGCAGAGCTACATCAAGAATATTTTGCATATAAAAGTCAACAAGTGCAAACAATAAACAATAACACCCAAAATGAGAGCATTGAAAATTAAGAGATCTCTAAAATGAAGCATTTAGAGTACAAAAACACACAAGCATTCAACAATCACACCACTAATAGCCAAGATAAATTGCAAAATGTAGTTTCCTACACTTGAATTTAATGGGGCAAGAGGACAAAAGGCAATAACAAGTACTTTACACATCCATAACAATTATATTCACTATATTACACGATTTACAATATATTCAAAGAATAAAATATGATAAATTGCATAAAAAATTCATATGAATCTTAAAAATTATACCTTCTAGCAAGAAACAAAGCCCCTCGAGGCCTCAAGCCGTTAGTTACCGAATAGGATATAGGAGTGGAGAGAGATGAATGATAATAAATAGAACAAAACAAGATAAGTAAAAAACCAAAAAAAATTTGAAACAACTAGAAATGAAATAATACCCAGGTCTCATAACTAAGACCGAAATCAATTCCTTCAAGACGGTAAATCAAGAAAGAGATAGACCAATGGCCTGGAACCTAGATTCGTTCACAAATTTTTTGTGGAAAACCCACCTTTTAATTTATGCTCAAAATTTGAAGTGAAAAAATTGATTATCCAGTGACCTCACCTAAATTCATTATAACTTTTTCTAAAACAATGAAACCCCCTCAAGCAATTTTTCAGACAACAAGTTTTGTTCTTTTGGACCTAGAAAATGAAGTGAGAATAGTTACCTAGCGGCGGTGATGGCTGCTACTACTTTGGACAAACAATCAAGGGAAGATAGAGAGAAGAAGAAATTGATCGAGACACACACCTGATTTGCAATTCTAAAACCCTCTTCGGAGGAGATGAGAAACGATTGAGAGGGTTTGTTTATTTTGTTTTCTTTCTTTCTTTTTTATTAAGTTTTTATGTTTGGAGAGAGCGTGATATGTTTTTGTTTCCCCCTATCCCAAAATTTCTCAGATACCAACGGTTTCTAATTATAACTTACGGTTTAAAAATCGTCATAAATTATTTCATGGAATTTCTAATTAACGTAACACTTAAGAAAGTACTTAACGCCAAAAAACGTTACTAACCCCTTGCAACGCTAAAAAACATTACTAACTGAATTTTTGTTACAGACAAATTTGTTTGGTGTAGTGTGCACCCGGACCAACCCCTAGAATTGGTTACTTTGAGTTCCCTTTGGGGCGGTTTGAGGATAGCCGGTATGTAATAAGGGGCAATATTATTAGACCGTGGCACGGTCGGGATGGGATAATGTACCTAATCCCATAATACATAGAGGTAAAAGCCACGGTCTGGTTGGATTGGGTTAAACTCTAGAGCCGACATGGCGTTGCTTATGAATTTGGATGGTGACTTTTCGGACATCTAGTGTTTTTCACATTAATCTCCCTTGTTTATAAATAAAAACTCTGTTTATAAATAAAACAACCCTCCTTTTTTTAAAACTATTGCGACCTTTGAATGACTCATATAATTGGATGGCATTTTTGTGCCGATCATTTTGATATCTCATTCATCCAATTCGAGTCCGAACGAGTTGTGGGTGAGCGTTTAGATTTTTTAGGCTTAAATTAGGCTTTAGGCTTGATTTAGGCTTGGGAAATTTTGGGCCCAACCAAATCTCGTGATTCTCAGTCCATTTAAACCTGAGACAACCCACCATTATCGTCACCCTTATAACCTTCGTCTTCCCCAAAATCGGATCTTATTCCCTATCGATTTAGTCTCGCACGAGACAGGTCCACGTTATACCTAGGTCTCGCGCGCGACCACCACAACTCCAAATCTAATTCCCTTCCGTCAGAAACTCCAAATTCTCCTCCTCATCTCAAATCAATATCCATCCTCTTCATATGATCACCAATGGCCGGAAACACGGATTTCGGTGGAGAAAATTTTTGGAGCTCTATTTAAGAATGGGATGTTTGCTCCATTCTTCGATACGGAAATACACTTTAGAGGATGGGAATATTTTTTATATGCCAATGGTGGGCTTTATTTAACAGATTTGGTGTTGAAATTTTACAACAATTGGAGCTTTAATGGCGACCATTTTGGATCACCATCGATGGTGTGCGCGGGAATCACACCGCTTTGATCTCGAATGTAACGGCATACCGTGGTTCACCACGTCTTTGACTCAAGATGCAGTCCATGTACCCACGGACTTACGACTTAATGCTTGACACGCGCTAATCGAGGGTGAGTACAATATGGATGGAAAATGTGTGTATCGGCGACCCGATCTTTTGAACCAAATGGCGGTCAGTGACTCAATGGTTGGGACAGAATGTCATTGGCACCCTCACAGCCATCGGACATCAACAAGACATTCCTCCACCTACTTTGGATTCTCCAGATACCGCGGGGTAACTTCTGCATAGTTACCTTTCTTTTTGATATCATTACGCATGCCACTCTCAAGTCACCCCTCTTGCCGTTCTTGTAATGCAAGTTATGATTAATTTGGATTTCTTTTGTCCGCCACCTTGTTACTCCCTATGCCACTATATGAGAATATGCTTGTTTTCAAGAAATGCATTCTCGCCCCTCGAACCCACAACACCAATGGCGGTGAGCACGTTAACGTGGGTCCATCTCACCCACCCTTCTTTATAAGATTTGCTATGGTAAGATGAGCCATCCTATGGATGCCTTAGGTTCTATGAACAGTGGCATGAGAGACATGTACACTTGCTAGGTATCGATGAAACATACCTTGGGTGAGTTAAGGACAGATATGACCACTCGCCACAAGTCCCTGACAGACAACATGGGCGAATTTCAGCAGGAAATGTGAGCTTCCATGAATGCATTTCAGGACCAAATAACTACTTGCCAGAACTAGTTCCAGCGAATGCTCATGGCGAACCAGCATCAGTTTCAAGCTCAGGTGATGGATACTCTAGGTGATATCCAGGAGCAGTTAGCCTCCATAGGAGCTCGTCCTGCACGCCGTCGCAGGACTCCTGGTTCTTCTTCTGCAGCCCCTGAGGATTCTATTGCAGCCCCCGAGGATTCTCAGTAGACAGTTTATTTTCTCGTTCTTGTATATTAATTATGCCTGATATTTTATTCACGTGTTTGCATTTTAATTTTCCAACCTAGGATGTCTGCTATTTCCTACATTTTCCAAAATTTCTGCCTTGTCAAATAGTATATTAGTTATCTCCAATATTTTATTATATAGGTAGAAACATATATAATAATATATATACATATATATTTAGATGTCACACTTAATGGCAAATTTTACCGTCATGAAAACGG
Organism: Coptis chinensis; assembly: GCF_015680905.1. NCBI lineage: Eukaryota > Viridiplantae > Streptophyta > Magnoliopsida > Ranunculales > Ranunculaceae > Coptis > Coptis chinensis. Next base: position 49,011,761 of record NC_141456.1, read on the forward strand.
ACAAAAAACGGTCATGAAAACGCACTAAAAACGGTCAGAAAACGGTCATGAAACCACACCCAAAAACGGTCAGAAAACGGCTAATTTTTCTTTTTATAGATAAGTTCAACACATCCTTCACATTCACTCCCTTCATCTTCTTCCCTCTACACTTATTATTCTAAATATCGTTTTTTAGTTCGCTACAAATTTCAAGTTTCATGGATGCACTAGAAAAGTTTGAGCAGCAGCAGATTGAATATGCTACTCAAGTCTTCATGCTCAGTTGTTTTATTATAGTAATGTTGTTAATATGACATATTGTCTTATCCAATATTTAAGTTTGTATTTTATTCCCCGTGTCATTAGGATGTGTTTTCACATCTCTGTACGTTCTTACATCTTATTGTGATATTATATTTACATCTTCCTTGTCTTTCTACTTACGCTATTTATTTACGCTAAAAAATAAATAAATAAATAAAAAATTCACTCCTTGTCACATGCCCCATTCTTCTCATCCACACTGCATCCACTTTTGCGCCATATTTTAGAAGATACACCTGGTCTAACTATCTTGTGACACCTCGATTAGAGTTTTTCTGCATCTTTTCAGATTGGTGCCTATTTATAGCAAGGATAGACACCTCTAAAAATTCAACTTCCCTTTCCACTAAATTTTCTTCACCAATCCATCTTTAATGGCCCTCACTTTCGAATTTTCATGCCCAAGCAAAATTTTATGGAAAATTTCCAAAATGGTCTTTTTCATCCATTTTTGACACATAAATTTTATGTCGAGGATGGTACCCTCTACTACATCATAAGCGGCATTTTATTCCGAGAATTGGTCTTGTCATTTCTATAAAACGGTTATTTCCAAAATGGGCAATTCTTTGTCCGCGTGCAAACCGATACGCGTGAATTGACTATGGAAATCATTTCCGAGGTACTTCAAATTCCCATTACTGAACCAAGGGGTACACCTTTAGGGATTCACCATTCGACAATATCAGACATCCGATGTTTGCAACTATCCTTTACGCAAATACAATTGGAAAAAGCTGTATTGTTTATCGGCCCGATCCTTGCAAAGAAAACCAATTATCTGTGATCCAATGGCTAGCTCATAATGTGCTCGGCACATCTAAGACTTCGAAATAACAAAACCCTCCTCCATCTACTATGGGTCTTGCGGACTAACTACAATGATTTTTGCATTATTAAATTTTTTGAACGCGTGATCGCCGCGTGCGGCGGAAAAAAAGCGACTCCTTTGCCAACCATTGTGACACTTATCATGATCGCGCTGGGGTTTTTCTCTCGCTCCTAATACACCTCTTCGAATAGCTAACATTCTCACCATTCACTTTCGGTTTGAACGGTTTCGGAATCCCGACGTTGTAAATAACCATGTCGGTGCAGAAATCGGACGAAGCTTGTTCACAATGACAACATCTTCACTGAAAATGCATTATGCAACATATTTAATCCTATGGAAGGCCTTCGTTTAATTCACCAAGGACTGATGACATTATACAAACATCAGAACATTATCATCACCAGTTTTCTTGAATTTCACGACCTGCGGACAATACAAGAGGAACAAGCACAATTCTTGCACAGCCACAACCAGTCCTTGGAAAATCATACTCTCATAATGGAGAACCACGCCGAGATTTACCAGACACAGAGCAAAATGTTGCAACGGGCTGTTGCGGATTGATGGCATCGAGAATCTTATAAATGAATTTCTCTCACAAAAGAACCCTCGCCATTACTTGGGCCCATGACACAATTTAAATTTTGCAATTTTATATTCTTTGTCATTTTCTTTTTAGTTTTTAAATATAGTGCAATTTTTCATATGATAAATAAATGTAATTTGTTTTAATTAGTCATTTTAATCATTATTTTCATTTTTTTTTAATCTTTGTCTCTGTGTAGTATCTTTTTTCACACGCCTTCTACGATGGCATCTCCAAAGATTATTCCGTACAATCTTTCCATTCGTTTGCTGAATTCTCCTGCATATGGACATCTTTTCGGAGACTTCATCACCCCGAAGTTGGTCGAAACTCCTTCATACTACACCACGAAAGGACATACTCTCCGTGTTTGACAACTTATTTTTACAATCATATAAAGGATCTACCTGGCGATGGTTTCATGTTGAATGGATTAGCAATCCTTATTGGTAATAACCGCCACCCTTTTTGAGCCAGCCAGATGCTATGGCTTTGGACCTTCCTCCTTTTCAGCCGGACATCCCCATTCAATACATGATAGAAAACAACTTTAATGACTATTCTTGGAAAAATTTGTCACCCGTTATGGCGATGGCCTTGCCAGTCATTGAGCGTGTAGAAGCCGCCTATGGCGGTTGGAAGGAAGCATTCCTTCAAGTTTTGGTGGTTTTCAATATTTACAATCAATATCCCTTAATGAGAACAGCCTAACCTGTAACATACCTCGACAAATCTTTGGTATTTCCTCCCTATCGGTGATGCTGGACCTCTCTCAGAATTCTTTCTCAGGGTCCTTACCTCTAGAAGTAGGTTACTTAAAAAATATTAGGGAACTCGACCTCTCTAGAAATGAGTTAGGTGGTGAAATACCTAATACTCTTGGTAACTGTCTAAATATGGAAGAGCTTTACTTGAAGAGCAATTTGTTTGAAGGAACAATTCCTCAGTCCTTTAGCGCTTTAAAAAATCTCTTATCCATGGACCTATCAACTAACAACTTGTCTGGTCAGATTCCAACATATTTGGAAAACTTCAGTTTCTCCAAAGATTGAATTTGTCCTTCAACGAATTTGAAGGTGAGGTACCAATGGAAGGAATTTTTAAAAATACAAGTTCTACTTCAGTGGCTGGAAATTTCAAGCAATGTGGGGGTATTCAAGAATTGAACTGCCAAAATGCCAAATTAAAGATACTAATAAAAAACGTGGAAATTGCCAAAATGCCAAATTCAAACTAGCAATCGTACTGAGCTTGGCCCTGTTTTTAGTTTTGGCATCATGTTTTCTCATTCTTTATTGGAAAAGAAAGCCAAAACTTAAAGTATCTTCTTCACTATTTATGGAAAAACAACATTTGAAGGTTTCATACAGAGATCTTTTTCAAGCAACTGGTGGTTTTTCTCCAGCTAGTCTTCTAGGTTCAGGTAGTTCTGGGTGCGTATTTAAAGGAATGCTCCAACAGGATGAAATGATTGTTGCAGTTGAGGTTTTCAACCTTCACCACAAAGGTGCTTCAAAGAGCTTCATGGCTGAGTGCGAATCGTTGTGAAACATTCATCATCGAAATCTTGTTAAGATACTAACTTCTTGTTCTAGTATGTATTTTGAAGGTAATGATTTTAAAGCACTAGTTTATGAGTTCATGCCAAATGGAAGTTTAGAGAAGTGGTTGCATCGAGATAGTGAAGGACAAGATGCTCACTCAAGAAAGTTAAACCTACATCAAAGACTAAATATCGCTGTTGATGTTGCTTCCGCACTTAACTATCTTCATCACCAATGCCATGTTCCAGTTATTCACCGTGATTTGAAGCCAAGCAACATTCTTCTTGACAAGGATATGGTAGCTCACGTCAGTGAGTTTGGTTTGGCAAAGCTTATTTCAGGATCAATGGAGAATTCATATAACAATCAGAGCACCTCAATTGGTAAATGGAACTATTGGCCATGTTGCTCTAGGTAAAGATTTTTAAACTAGTGCAATATTTCATTTATGGTTCAGTTTATAGAACCTGTTAACTTTAACTTAGTCCTATTATCCTTTAGTCTTTCGGGAAAACTTATGCAGTAACTTTCCTTTCCTTTCAGTTGAATCAAATAATATCTTATTTGTTCTAGTTGTGGTATGATTTTGGTGACGATTGGTGGATGTATAAATTGTAGAGTATGGTATGGGTGGTGAGGCATCTATACATGGAGATGTGTACAATTATGGAATTCTTGTATTGGAAATGTTCATAGGAAAGAGACCCACTGATGAAATGTTCAAAGATGGTTTGAACCTTCATAACTACGCTGGCAGGGCTTTGCCAGATCGTGTTCTACAGATTTTGGATCCAATTCCTATCCGAGGAAGATGAAACAGTAGGCCATACTGATGGCAATAAAAATCAAAGTGAGAGAAGAACTAAACTTCTAGAGTGTGTGGATTGTTATAATTAGAATCGGAGTTGCATGTTCAGTGGAATCACCAACCAAACGAAAGGGAGATGTCACCGGAGAATTGCATTTTATAAGAGACAGATATCTTGGTACTAGCAATCACGAAGAAGTAAATTCGAAACAACCAGCTGAATGATTCAAAGATGCAATCACGTCTTTTACATTAATAAATACTAAAAATGGTATTGTATTGGATAATGTATTTCCTAAATTGTGCATCTTTAATATTGAAAGATCCTTGAAAGCAAGCCCCAAAGGCCGCCTAGCTTGGTCGAATACTTTTGCCATTAATTGTGAATTGGTAAGATTAGAACTGGCATGGGATGACTTTTTAGTATGTTGATCTACATGACGTAGAGATGATATTGTACCACAAATGCAAGACCAATATATAGTTGAGGGAACCTACTAAATGAAGGTGCTATTTGTGTCGTAACTGCAACTATGCTTCTCTTAGAGGTAGTACATATTAAGGCAATACTACCACTTAAGCCTAAGAACTTGCTAAAATATTTCACTTTACCCCATATACTTTTTTTAAAGCAAACTCATGTCCATTCGAGGGCACGGGATTGCTGATGTGTCCGATTTTACGCCTATGTGTTTTTTGTCTATTATTCCAAAAACAAAACATAAGCAAATAATACACCTCATCCTCCCTTACATGCTCCTCACGTGGGTGCTCCAAATTAAATACATCAACAATTCTCTAGTTAGGCAGAAAATATAAATTTAACAAAATATCGAGAGGAATCTCCATTGAAGAGTTATGAGAGTTTTAATTTTCAGAAAACCAGGAAAATATCGAAGGGTGAACTCCATTGAAGAGTAAGTAATCATCCTTTTCGAGTTTGGGGTTTGCAAATTAGGTTTTTGTTTTTTTTGCGAGTTTGGGGTTTTACAAATTAGGGTTTGTTTTTTTTGTTTTTCTTTTTTGCTAATTAGGGGTTTACAAATTAGGGCTTTACTATACTTTCTATTATTCATTTGATTATTAGGTTGTATATTGCAATATTCATATTCATGTTCTATTATTTTTTACAACTTGTTACTGCGATACTGAATTTGATTTATAATAAATTCATTCTATTATGTTTTACATCTGTTTAATATGTTTTTGCTATTATAATTCATTTTCTAGTTTAGATGAATTCATTTTATTGAAGTGTTGATGTATACATTTGTTTAACAGTGGATGAATTTGTTTTGCAATTGCATTATGGGGGCCAATTTGTTGGTAGTTTACAATATGTTGGTGGGAGAGTGAATTTTCATTATCATGTTGATTATAACAAGATGTGTATGACTATTTTGAATGATAGGGTGAGAAGTGAGTGATATAACAAGGTCAGTAGGATTTACTATAGGATTCCAGGTGAAAGTTTAGCCAGTGGTCTAAGGTTGATTCAGTGTGATGAAGAAATTAGAAAAATGTGTAATCAAGCTAAAGTATTTACTTCTATTGAGGTGTATCTGGACCATACTGAACCTGATAGGGAGAGTGATGATGAAACAAGTGAAGAACATGTTGATTTATTTGAAGAAGATGATACAAGTGATGATGAAAGTGTTGCAAGTTTGGATCATGTATCTGATAATGAAGAACTTATTGAGGTTAGGAAGAGGATAATAGAGTTGAGGAAGTATAAGAATAAGGGTATAGTAAAGGTAAGGTTAACACTGAGGTTATTAGTGTTGATGCTGAAGTAGTGGACAATGATGTTAATGATGAAGCAGAAGATAATGATGTTAATGGTGAAACATTGGTGATGATGACTATGATAGTCCTGAAGAAGATGAATTTAATGTGGAAGCAGATATTAGAAGAAAGAAAGATAGTTGAATTTAATGTGAAACACTGGTAGATAATTGCATGGGTTGTGGTGGAAAGAGAGAATACTCAATCTTGGTTGTGGTTTCTAGAGTTGTTTGCTGTGGACATTGGGACATCAGATGGGCTTGGTATGACAATCTTATCAGATCAGCAAAAAGGTTTTGTGCATGCTACATCACAAACATTTCCCTTGGATGAGCACAGGTGTTGTGCTAGACATGTTTATGCCAATTTCAGAAAGAGGCATACATGTCAAATGTTCAAGTCTTTGTTTTGGCAAGCTCATAAAAGTGAGACTCCTGAAGAATTTGAGAATGTCATGGATCAGATCAAAGCTCTCTCTGATGATGGATATGATTACCTAATGAAACAACAAAACCTAGAGCAATGGTGTAGAGCCTATTTTCTGAACAATTCAACATGTGAAGCAGTGGAGAACAATATGTGCGAGATATTAAACAATAGTATAATTGGTGCAAGGGGGGGAAACCAATTATATATCTACATGCTGGAGGATATAAGGTTGTATGTGATGAGGAGAATGTAATAGAGAAAAGATATTATAAATGGGTGGACTGACTTGTTTGCACCAAAGATTAGAGAGAGGATAGAGACTGCCAAAGTGGATAGTAGGTATTGGACTTGTCATTACAATGGTGACAATGAGTTTGAAGTCAGGCATTCAAATGGTGTAGATGCTTATATATATAGTTAACACAAAAACTAGAACTTGTGCATGTCGAGGGTGGGATTTAAGTGGCATTCCATGTTGCCATCCAATTACAACCATTAACCACAGCAGTGCCAATCTTGATGACTGTCCAATCTTGTTATAAGGTAGAGACAATCAAGAAGGCTTATGGAGTAAGTATAAAACCTTTAAATGGCCAAAAATTATAGAGGAAGACCAATATTAAGGGGATGGTGAAATTCTTACCACCACCTGATAGAAGAATGCCAGGAAGACCTAGGAAGAATAGAAAAAAGGATCCACATGAATCTCCAAAGAAACCTTCACATCCATCTGTCAAGGAGGGGGGCACAAATGCATTGTTCTAATTGCAAGGAGGTTGGCCACAATATGAAAGGTTGCAAAAAGGAATTTGTTCCAACACCTCCACAACAAAGAAAGAGTCATGTAAGTATTACATTAGTGTTTAATGATTTAAATGTGTTTAATTATGTAAGTATTACATTATTTTTGAATAATGTAAATGTGTTTATTTATTACAAGGAAAGAAGATAACAAATTCAGATGCAAAGACAACACCAACCGGGTGATGCTACTTAAAAAAGGGGTGAAGCCACCACCTGGGTTTGGAGTGATTGAATGTCTAAACACCGGGATACATACATAAAGGTTAGTGAATTTTTGTAAGTTTAGAGTGGTTTTTTCATTTTTTGTTTGTTTGTTTGTTTGTTTGTTTGTTTGTTTTTTTTTTTTTTTTTTTGTTTTTCTATTTTTTTTTTGTTTTTTGTTTTTTTTTTTTTTAAAATTTAAATGCATACAAGTAGTAATACTATTTTTTTTGTATGTACACAGTTACCAAGTCAGAAAAGGGGAAGATGGATAAAGAAAGATGCTCCTCCACCACCACCACCAAGAAGTAGAAAAACGAAGGCAAAATCAAATGCAAGTCCACAATCAACACAAGTTTTAACTCAGAATTCAAGTGCATCTCCACATTCAACACAAAGTTCAAGTCAGACTTCAAATGCACCTCCACCTTCAAGTGCAACTCCACCAAGACCTAGGAGGTCAACTGTTGCTGCAACTCCACCAAGGTCAAGTCCGAGGCTAAGAAGGTCAACCCCACCAAGAAATGTAGAATGTAGTTCCAATCCATTAAGAGTTGCAGGGATGTATGGATGGTTCAACTGCAGGAATTCTCCAACTTCATCTAGAGTTACAAGGTCAAATGCAGTTGGTAATGCTAATGAAACAACTGTTACTAGTAAAGGGAAATCACAAAGGAGGTCTAAACAGTAGTAGTACTCGAATAAGATTGAGGGTCTAAGCAGTAACAGTACTTATGTGTGTGTGTGTGTGTGTGTGTGTTTTCTTTTTTTGGTTGTAGTATTTCAACGACATGGATGGGTCATTCAGGTGTATACCTAAACGATCTGGTGAGGTCGTTTAGGTCTATAAGCAAGCGATTTGCACAGGTCGTTAAGGCCAGATGTGTTTGGTCAAACATATTTCAACGATAAAGCTGGGTCGTCTATGTGTATATCTAAACGATCTGGTGATGTCGTTTAGGTCTATAGGTAAGCGATCTGCATAGGTCGTTAAGGCTAAATGTGGGTCAAATATATTTCAACGACATAGCTGGGTTGTCTATGTGTATATCTAAACGATATTGTGAGGTCGTTTAGCTTTATAGGTGAGCAATCTGCATAGGTCGTTAAGGCTAGATTTGTCTGTGAATGATATTTGGAGATTGTTTTGGATGATTTTGTGCGACCTGGTGACTTGCCTCTTTTTTTGTGTATGTAGATGGTGTATATGGATGATATAGATAGATGAGGTAGATGGATGATGATGGTTGTTGAACAAAATAGAAGCGTATCAAAACCTAATTATCCTCAATAAGTAAAGGATGAGTAGGGTATCATTCCACTTTTAAGTGTATGTTTATATGAAGGACATGACTGGAAAGGGGGTTTGAGGGATTAAAAACTATTATTATATATTTTAGATTCTAATGCTAAACTAAACTAAACTAAACTATTAAGAATTTATAAGAAAGGAAATTCAAGAGATTAGAATCCACCAATACTTTTGATTCAATGACCTTTTGCTTTATGGTTGTTCTCACAAGTAGACTACAATTAGGCAATCGAGCGAGTGCCGATGCCCTCTTGGACAAAACATCGTTTACAAATTACTCTACTTAAGGTTGTTCCTATATTCATGTTACTAGTATCTTCTTTCCTTTTATGTGAGCTTGGGCAGCTATTCAATGAATCACCATCTAAGGCAAACACAAGGAATACTCCCCTTACTCTAAAATATTACACAACTAGAAGAAAAGTAGAGAATAATAGTATAATATTCAATTACAATAAATAAAACCCTATTCTAGCATTATATTCAATTGCAATAAATAAAAGCATATCAAGCAAAATATTTAATTACAATAAATAAAACCCTAAACTAGCATGATATTCGATTGCAATAAATAAAAACCTTAATCTATACTTCCATCCCCTGGTCTGGGCAATGTAACTAATAACTAAAAACATAAATAACTAACTTGATTGAAGAACACCATGAACCAAAAGAATCATTAAACCTTAAGATCGGCTTCATCTCCTCCCTTGAAGGAGAAGATTAGCCTTCCATAAAGAAGGAAGAACACGAAGAATCCGAGAAGAAGAAGAGTCGAAGAACATAAGACTAGAAAGACTAATTTATTAAGACCGAGCTAGTTAAAACCGATCTTTTATTATTAATCTCTCTCTGCCTCAAGTTCTGGAGACAAGAGTATAAGTGAATTGGCCAATTACATGAGGCACTTAGGTCCTCTATTTATAGATGTTACAATGAGCTCTAGAAGTATTCCAAACCGTCATTTGTTTCCTAATACAAATAGACTTCTTTCAGAGTCCAATTTCGTCTCCAAAACTGAGAAGAAATTGGCTACAAGTAATCGATACATCTTGTTGGGCCGCACTATTCATGTGTCTCAGACACGATCAATGCATCTGGACGCTCGATCCATGCGTCCCAAACGCATAAGCCTATTTTGTCTCTTCTCCTTTATCCTTCTATCCTATTTTGTGGGCTTTGGTCCAAGCAACAAATCCTTTGGCCTTGGGCTTCCAAATAGGCTTTAAAATAGGTCCAAGTCGCATCTTTAATAGCTCCAATTCCTTGGCCTTCTCCATGATTGTCCACGGGCCTCCCATGTGATCCTTAATGCTCCGAATTGCTCCGTTTTACCCCCTTTTCTCTAATATTCTACAAAACTCTCTTTTTCACCTATAGAATCTTAAAACATAACTTACAAACACTATTAGTCCACTAAGATGGCTAAACAAGAGGCATAATCGAGGGTTAGATAGCACTTTTTGAGCATTTATCACCTGGCTGGGTCATCTGGACCAAAATCCAAGCAAATTTTTTCTTTGATTTTGTTTATTTTATATCCAAACCAAATTCATATACACACATAACTTCATATACATAACTTCAACTTCATATTCATATATATACAACCATATTCAAATTCAAATTCATATACATAACTTCAAATTCATATACAAATGATTCTAACGTCAAATTCCAAATTCCAAATTAAAATGCCACTATACATAACTTCAAATTCTAAAACAAATTACATTAAAAACCTCTTCATGTATACACCTAATTCAAACACCACTATTTATAACTTTAACTTCTTCAATTATGGGTAATCCTTTAGTTGTTACCTTCATCACCATCTCTATCTTCGTCATCGTCGTTGTCATCATCTCTATCATCGTCCACATCCTCAATCTCCTCATCAATAACTATCAAGTAAGAACGTGATGACAAATGTCAATTTTAAAGTGAACTCCAAACAAGAAATTTTGGTACACTAGGAAAAATTTAAATGAATGAAAACTACGGAAATCACTTTACTTATCACCTTATTCCTATTTGGATTTTCTGGACAATTTCGTTTGTCATGATTAACACCAACTTGGTTATAACAAGTACATCTCCTACTTGAGCCTTTGCTAGTTTTTGCAATGCCTTTCTCCATACCTCTTTTTATTCTAGTACTACTTTTGTAAACCTTCACTTGTTTTTTCATTCTTTTAGTTTGTGAGATGTCAGGATTCATAAGTAACACTTGTGAGGCATCAATTGCAGGTTGTGAGTTTTCATTGACAGTGCATGAATCGACAACTAAAATCTTGCTCCCATCGTTAGTCTTATTAATTTCCTTGAGCTCCAGTGATAGTTCTTGTAATCTTTTCAACATCAATTGGTAAGTGTCATTTGTTTTAGCCACTTCATAGACTAATTGATTGGTAACCATCTGAAGTTGGGTAGTTCTCAATACGTCAGAACTCTCATGACCACTTACTAGTCCATTATCATACTCAGCTCTATATTTGTTAGCTCCTTTCATCCACCTTTTTAAAATAAAGTGATCGCATCTCTATATCAAGACAATGAAAACCTTTTATAAGGTGTCCATAGGGTATCCCTAGAAACTTCGAAAAGCTTGCATTCACAGTTACCTTCAGTGGGCAAAATATCGCTACTTTTAAATATGTTAGCTGATATTTTGAAACTTGAGATATTGACATAAAGGTCAATATCTCGAGATATTTCGAGGTTATGTTTAAATGTTTGCAGGAATGAAGTGGGAAATGAAAGAAGAAGGAAAAGACAGGTGTCAAAGGTGGATTGGGGCAAGGTTAATCAAGGAAACTATATAAAGACCGGATAAAGAAGAAATAGATCCATTCAATCATTATGGAAAAAATTCATTAGAACAGGAGAGAGAAAGAGTGGATCAGAGCGATTGTAAACTTTCTATCTCTAAATCAATAAAAACCTTTAATTCAATTCCATTCAATCTATCATTCATCTATCAATATTGTGCAATCTAAGAACATTCAAGGATAGAAGTTCTTGGTAAACACATTGGCGCCATCTGTGGGTCGAGAACAAGAGAATTTCAGGTTTTTCTTCTTCTACGATCCAGAATCCAGAGTTTTTCGACAAGTTTGAGTGAAAGAAGGGTGATAGAGAAGTGAGAATTGGGTTATAATGGCTCCCAAGAAGAGAGCAAATAGCAAAAGAATGGATAACGATAATCAATCGTACACAAGGAACACAAGAGCTTCAGGAAGTAGGAGGCATCAGGAAACAAATATTGATGTTGAGATGTCACTTCAGGAAGTAGTGAAGAAATTGGAAGAAGTAGAAAGGCAAAAAGGCAAAATGCCATTTTACGGAAGGAGAATTAAGAGATGAAGAAAGGAGGTCCAAGTAATGCGGTGAAAGATCTTGATGAAGAAGAGGGGGAGGAGTGTAGTTCAAAATCAGGTAGTCATTATACTGGAAAAACATCATTAAGAAATGATAAAGTTGCAGAAGTATCGCCAGCATCGGAAATTCCGATACTACAACCCATCACCAAAGAGATGATACAAGAGATGCTCCAAAAGTAGTTGGGAAATCAGAGTCTGGAAAAAACCTCAGCTTTGATAAGGAAACTAGCAAATGGTGTTAGCAGAAATTCGATACATCAGAGTGTCGAGATGATGCCTATTCCACCAAAGTTTAAACTTCCGAAATACACTCAGTATGATGGAACATCGGATCTGATGGACCATCTCTTTGCATACAGGCATCAGTTTTTGATATACAAGGGAACAACGTATTTGGATTCATTATTATGTAAGTCTTTCTCTTCAAGTCTGAAAGGGAAAGCATTGAAGTGGTTATGTTCTTTACAAGAGGGGTCAATATCATGTTATAGGGAGATTGAAGAGAAGTTTTTAGCCAATTATGGGCATCAGCGAGTGAAACCAAAGCAAGTGTCGGCTTTGTCCAACTCAAGCAAGGAAAGAAAGAATATCTTAAAGGTTTCTTGTCATGATTCAAGGCAGAAGCGCAGCTAGTGGAACATTTAGACGAATCAGAAATGACAGCGGTAATGGCTTTTCAAATTGGACTTATTCCTGCATCCGATATGCACAAGTATCTGCTTCGAAAGGATATCAAAACTTTGAGGAAATTGTATGATAAAGCCGAGAAAGATGTGCAAGTGGAAGAAGGGGTTTTATCAGCCTTGGTGCAACCCGTGTTATAAGTACAGTGTCGGAGGCAAGTAATTTAGCCAAGGAAGAGAATCATCATAAATCTGATAAGAGAAAAGCTAATGATTCTTATCCGAAGTCAGAAAACCAACCTTCACAAAAGAAGAAATTCGAGAGGTCATTAAGAGAGGAGTTGGACCCATCTAATTACATTGCTATTAATACCACCTTAGAAGATATCTTGAGGAAAGTTGGAAAAGAGCCTTATTTCCAACATCCGACTCACAAGCTTTGGGAAATATCCGATAAGCCTTTCTGTAATTTTCACAAGATAAAAAATCACGAAACAAATAAGTGTCTGCAATTGCTCAGAGAGGTTGATCGATTAATGCGAGATGGAAAGCTTAGGGAATTCAGGGCTGATGCTAGACTGGAAGTAGCGGCAGTGATAAATGATAAGCCTTTAGGAGTGATTAACATGATATATAAAGGAGTGATTCCACAAAAGAAGATTATGAGGGATAAAATACAAAAGATATCGACCGTCAAGGAGGTACTTGGAGTGAATGTAAAGCTGATACCAGTAGATCCTGCTCTTGTATCGACAAACATACCCGGAGCTATTATGTTTGTACTTGACGATCTATCAAAGGTAATGTTACCTCATGATAATGCCTTGTTGATTACTTTAAGGATATCGGGGTATGATGTGCAAAAGATATTGGTGGATTGTGGAAGCTCTGTTAATATTTTGTTTTGGAAGGCATTTACGGGTATCGGATTTGATGAATCTCATTTGAAAGAGCCGCAGTTTAATTTGTTTAGGTTCAATGGAACCTGGAAGACCCGCGGGGAAAATAAAGTTACCAGTAAGGGCAGGTCCACAGACAATTATAACTAAGTTTATAGTCATAAAGCATCACTCAGATCATAATGCTATTTTGGGAAGGAAATGGATACATGCTATGAGAGCAGTTCCAAGTACTTTTTATCAAGTTATCAGATTTCCAACAGCTTATGGTCCACATGAGATAAGAGACGATCAGTCAGAATCTGAGAAGTGTAATTTTGTTAATGTGAAAGGTATGATGAAAGAGAAGAAAGTAGATACTGGGGGCATCTTGGAAGACCCCAAATAGCAATTAATAGAAGATGTATCTCTGAAATCCGATATTAAAGAACATCAGCCAGATTTCAGATTTACATCAGAAATGAAAATAGAGATGGAGGTAGTTCCAAGAAAAATAATGGAGGAAGTGCAGAGGGTTGATATCGGCCAGAATAGTGAAGGTTGTTTCACTTTTATCAGTACAGAAATGAGTGCATCTGTCCGAAAAGATTTGGTGGATTTCTTGCAAAGGAATAAAGATGTATTCGCTTGGTCGATGGCCGATCTGCTAGGTATTGATCTTCTTATATGTTCTCATAAATTGAATATGCGAGAAGGAGCAGTTCCAGTGCATCAAAGGTATAGGAGAGTTAGGCCGATATATGCAAATGCGTTACAAAATGAGATACAGAAGATGCTGGAATGTGGAATCATCAAAGAGATTGATAATTCAGAATGGGTCGCAAATATTGTTGTGGTCCCAAAGAAGAATGGAAAAGTTAGAATTTGTGTGGATTTCACAGATGTTAATAAAGAGTGTCCGTAGGATTACTATCCGATGCCAAGAATTGATGAGTTGGTGGATAGAACATCTGGTTTTGAATTGTTGAGTTTCTGTGATGGTCATTCAGGGTACTTTTAGGTTATTATGTCAGTATTAGATCAACTAAAGACATCTTTTGTTGTTACAGGAGGTCTTTATTGTTTCATTAGAATGTCATTCAATTTAAAAAATGCAGGAACAACGTATCAGCATTTGGTGGAGAAAATGTTCAAACATTTGATTAAGCATATTGTGGAAGTATATATTGATGATATGGTTATTAAGTAAAAAAAGGCGAGTGATCATGTTAAAGACTTAGATACGGTGTTTCGAATATTTTGACACTTCAACATGAAGCTTAATCCCAAAAAATGTACTTTTGGGGTAAGTTCAGGGAAATTCCTCGGATATATCGTCACAAAGCGAGGTATCGATGTTAATCCAGACCAGATTCAGGCGATACAGTAGATGCCTTCGCCAAGTACTAGGAAGCAAATCAAAAAGCTTACAGGCAGAATTGCAGCCTTGAATAGGTTTATATCTCAGACTGTAGGAACCATTATGGTTGCAACGAATGATCTACGAACCGCGAACACCCACGCGTAGCGGAATAAAGGGTGTCCACAGTTTTGGATATAAATCATACCTTTAGATCGGCTAAGATAACTCTGAGAATCCAAGATCTACGAATCCGAATCAACCTCTTGATCTTCTGTTGTATTCCTATCAATGGAATGGACGTTGTGTGGGCAATGATCTACCACCCTCTTCTTTCTCTCTTGGCCTCTCTCACTCATAGAATTTGGAACCGATTTTAGATCTACTTTTCTTGAGCAAAACCTTGAGAGAAAACGGCCAGAGAAAGAGGTTTCTATTTATAGGGTACAACATGGACCATGAGGAGAAATTAAGGCTGGGCCTCCTGACGAGCTTGGGCTTCCCATGTTCGCCCAGAACACACGACCCAAGTCCGTCAACAAATGACTTATTTCACTAAAGGCCATTATTGCACTACCGCCCTAATCCCAAATTACGTGTTACGTTTATGGGCTCCATATTATATGCTTGTTGATCTCCCCGTGTTTAAGATATCGAATGTCCGTTGATTAAGTCAAGTTACTGATAACTACATTAATCAACTTCTTATGTCCTTGAGTAGTATCACTCAACCTCATTGTCATGTCGGATTAAATCCACCTGCAGGGTTTACATGAAAATCCTCGTGAGCTCCTCAAGGGGACATCATCAACCCAACCTCTTGTGGGTCACAAATTCCTTCTATAATCAACATCACACCTTACATACAATGTCATTACCCAATCCATCGAGTTTGTTGATTCACAAATGAATCTCACTCATTGATGATTTAAAGCAATGTACAATGCACGTAAGTGCCCGTTATTATATCCGGATTAAGAGGACAAACATCCATAATAACAGAGGTGTCAAGTTTGTTATCTTATATAGTCAGTATAAAGAGAAACAACCTCACTTGGTCCTGTTCAATACACACAAAGTGTACTAGTGTAATCCTATAGTCAAGATAGACTAACATTAGATTATACTACAACCGTACCAATGGTTTGTCCAAATCCATCTAGGTTGTGAACGTTTACTTATACTTTATAAGGTACTGATGATATGATCTTTTGTGTGTCACCACACACCATATCATCTACAACATAAAGTATTAAATGCATGCATATAACTAATAACATATATAATATGCATAATATTTGCCCATATGATTCTCATTCAAAATATAAAGAATTAGAATTAATACAAAAGTAATGCTTTTAGTATATAACCCTATCACGGACTTCCGATAGATGTAAACCTTTTTTCAAATTGTTGAAGAAGAATACAATGTTCATATGGGATGAAGAGTGTGAAATGGCTTTCTTCAAATTAAAAAAGTATATTCAAGAAGTACCAACTTTAATTAAGCCAGAAGAAGGAGACACTTTATTCTTATATCTTGCTGTATCAGATTTTGCCATTAGTTCGGTATTCGTCAAGATAGAAGAAGGAGATGAGCGACCAGTTTATTTTCAGTCTAAAATAATGCTCGAGGCTGAAACTCGATATTCAATGTTGGAAAAATATGCATTAGCTTTTCTTTATTCTACTCAAAGATTGAAGTCTTATTTCCAATCACACTTAGTAGTGGTGATGACAAATCTTCCTCTGAAGTAGACTTTAGCTAAGACAGCTAAATCAGGTAGAATGGCGAAATGGTCAGTTCTTATTGATGAGTATGGAATTGAATATAGAAACAGAGTGTCGGAAAAAAGCCAAGTTTTGGCAGATTTTTTAGCAGATTTTCCTGCTGAAAATGAAGATTGGAAGGCTGAAGAAGATAATATTACATTCTTACAGGAGCCTGATAATGCAATGGATGAGGATGATCCATGGATGGGTTTAAATGGGTGGAGGCTGTTTGTAGATGGATCATCAGGGCAAAAAGGGTGTGGTATCGGCACTGTGCTGATAACCACAGAAAACCAAAGATTGGAATCAGTTGTTACTTTGGGTTTTCACGCTTCCAACAATGAAGCTGAATATGAGGCTCTAATACCAGGTTTGGAGATGGCTAAATCGCTAAATATCAAAGACTTATCGGTTTTCAGTGATTCTCAGTTAGTGATAAGTCAGATCAATGGAGGTTATGTAGCAAAATGCGATAACATGATCGATTATTTGAACTTTGTTAGATTGAAACTCAAGGATTTCAGAAAGATTAAGTTTCAGCACCTTGATAGGGGTGAAAACCGACATGCTGACGCTTTGGCATAATGAATGGCTATGCTTGAGAATGAGGAAGGACGTCTGTTACATATAGGTGTTCAGCAAACCCCAAGTATTGATATAAAGCATTCGGAGGTGATGGAAATAGATACGCTGGGGGCGTCATGGTTAAGCAGTTATATGTCGTTTATGTTTGAGGGTAAATTACCAGAAGATAAAAATAAGGCTAGAAGGGTAAAAGTAGGAGCAAAAAGATATCTACTAATTGACGATCAGTTGTATTAGAAAAATCTAGAAGGTCCACATTTAAAATGTATATCGCCCGACGGGGCTATACAAATTATAGTAGAAATGCATGAAGGGGAATATGGGAATCACTTAGCAAGAAGGTTGTTAGCAAATAAGATAGTGAGACAGGGATATTTTTGGCCACAAATGCGAAGAGACTGCCTTCATTATGCGAAAAAATGTATCCAGTGTCAGAAGCATGGACATGCCATTCATGTTCCAGCAGAAGAGTTACATTATGTATTGAACCCATGGCCGTTTGCTTTATGGGGAATGGACATTATGGGTCCACTAATACCTGGAAAGGGGAAGAAAAGGTTCATGTTAGCGGTAACAGACTACTTCACTAAATGGGTAGAAGCTATAGCCTTGCAACACGTCAAGGAACAAGATATCATCAGTTTCCTGTTTGAACGAGTGGTTTGTAGATATGGATTACTATATGCTATTATATCGGATAATGGCCCTCAATTTATCGGAGGAAAAGTAAAAGAGTTCCTAGAGTCATATAGGATCAAGCATTTTACATTGGCACCTTATTACGCTCAGGGCAATGGGCAAGCTGAAGCGACAAATAAGACCATCATGGATAATATTAAAAAGAAGTTGGAGGACAAGAAGAGTTTGTGGGTAGATGAGCTAAACAGTGTGTTATGGGCATACAAGATAACTCCGAGAGTAGCCACAGGGGAATCACCATTTACTCTAGCTTATGGTATGGAAGCGGTTACTCCAGTGGAGATGGTAGTATCGATATCAAGAACAATGATGGTAGAAAAGGGTTTGAATAACCAAGGAATGCAGGTAGAAGTCTTAAACTTGGAAGAAAAAACAGAACAAGCAAGAATGAGGCTTGATTCTTATCATTAACAGCTCAGGAAAGCATTCAACAAGAGAGTTAAAGAAAGAAGTTTCCAAGAAGGTGATTTGGTATTGAAAGAAGTCACACAAGTAATAGAAGAAAAGGGAGCTGGAAAGCTGTCAGTGAATTGGGAAGGTCCTTATATTGTCCATAAGGTGGGAATAAATGGAGCATATTATCTGAAGAAAGCTGATGGTGAATTGCTAGCAAAACCTCAGAATATCAATAATCTGAAGGTATTCTATCAATAATGATTGTTTTCAAATTTTATAAGGAAATAAGGTATGTACAAAGATGGTTCAATTCAATAAAAAGTTCAAATTCAAAATAAATGTGGTTATCTTTTAAATGTTGTTATCTTATGAATGTTGTTATCTTATGATAAAAAGTCCTGCTATCGACAGAAATGTTGATATCAGGCATATCGTCAAAAGTCCTAATATCAGAAACCGATGCAGATATCAGACATAAAAAGTCCTGGTGATTGATAGAAATGTTGATATCAGGCATAAGAAGTCCTCCAATCGACAGAAAAATTGATAACAGGCATATCGTCAAAAGTCCTGATATCAGAATCCGAGGTAGATATCAGGCATAAAAAGTCCTGGTGTTGACAGAAATGTTGTTATCAGGCATAAGAAGTCATGCTATCAACAGGCGTTTTGATATCGGGCATATCGTCAAAAGTCCTGATATCAGAAATCGAGGCAGATATCAAGCATAATAAGTCCTGTTATCAACAAAAATGTTGGTATCAGGCATATTGTCAAAAGTCCTGATATCAAAAACAGTGGTAGATATTAGGCACAAAAAGTCCTGCTATCGACAAAAATATTGATATTAGGCATATCGTCAAAAGCCCTGATATTATAAACCGAGGCAGATATCAGGCATAAAAAGTCCTGAGACTGACAGAAATATTGATAGCAGGCATATTGTCAAAAGTCCTGATATCAAAAATAGTGGTAGATATCAGGCATAAAAAGTCCTGAGACCAATAGAAATATTGGTATCAGGCATGTGGTCAAAATCTAAGACAAAGCAAAAGAACAAAAGGTTATAATATGATCTGCAAGCGACGATGCATGATAGATCATTCAAACAATAAAGGTATGTTGTTATGCTTTGTTTTTCTATTCTAGAAATAACTACTTGGTTCAAAGCATATCGAAAGGTATATTTTCTGATGACACAAGTCTAAGTATCGCTGATACTCTCTTTTTGGTTGAGGGTATCGAAAATATGATTTTCTTCTGATACTAGTATAAGTATCAGCAATACTTTTTTTTTTATTGAGCGTATCGAAAATATGAATTTCTTTTTAAACGAGTGTAAGTATCGCTGATACTCTCTTTGGGTTGAGGATATCCAAAATATGATTTTCTTCTGATACTAGTATAAGTATCAACGATACTCTCTTTTTATTGAGGGTATCGAAAATATGGATTTCTTTTGATACAAGTCTCAGTATCGCTGATACTCTCTTTGGGTTGAGGATATTGAAAATATGATTTTCTTCTGATACTAGTATAAGTATCGGCGATACTCTCTTTTTGTTGAGGGTATCGAAAATATGGGTTTCTTTTGATACAAGTCTAAGTATCACTGATTTCTCTTTTTGTTGAGGGTATCAAAAATATGGTTTGATTTTGATACAAGTCTAAGTATCAGCGATATGCAAGTTCGGTGAAGGACATTGAGAAGTTCACGCAAGTTTTGTTGTTGATAAATTCTTGGGAATTGAGAAATGGAAAGAAGCATAATTAAAGCATTTAGAAACAATCAAAAACATAAGGGACAAAAGTTACTGATAAAGAAAGAAAAAGATTGTAGCAATATTACAAAACCAGAAAAACATTGTAGCAAAATTGGTGCAGTTACAATTTTCCAGTACCACATAGTAATGCCGACAAAATATTAGCTTTAAGAGGGAGGGGTACTAAGGAGATCATCTATCTTAGCAAATTCATCATTTTGGGTGATATCAGTAGAAATGCGAGAAGCTATAGTGGTTGGTACATCAGGAATGATAGGAGGCACAGGTACGGGGTCCTGGGCAACAACATCAAAGGGAGTGACTCCATGGGCTATAAGAACATCATGAGGGATATAGGGTCTAAAGGCTATCAATTGTTCACCTAGAATATTCAAAGTATCAACGACTTCATTAAATTCAACATCAGAAGCGTCCTTGTACTTCGCCTCTTCTATGGTGAAGTTGTCAGTAACATGCTTAAGAGTTTCTGCATGTTCAGCAATTTTTTGCTGTAAAACCTTCTCGGCAATTTTAGCATTAACTTCAAATTGATCTTCAGTTGATTATTCTCGGTTTTTAACTGAGTATTTTCTCTTTTCAAGCTAGTTACTTCTTGAGTTAGTTTATCAAGTTCTTTTTTGTGAGCATTGATGGTTTTTTGGAATCGACCGATATCCAAATCTTGTGAATAGTGGAGATCAAATTGAGCCAGGGCATTTACCTTAGCCTACGAAAAATATGGGAACATATAAGCAGACAGGAAAAGTTTGGTTAAGCAATATAAGGAAAACTAAGTATGAGTACCTTTTCAATGAAGTCACAGAAATTTGTCAAGTGATCGACAGAAGACACTTTGCGTACCACGAGTTTATCCATAGGAAGAATGCAGTTAGTATAGAGTGTAACACCCAAATCCTCAGGAGGATTTTCACCAAGTAGCGATGCAGTTAAAGGGACATCCTGTTCATTAATTAAACGGAAGACAGGACTAAAGATGGTACTAGGATCAGCAGAAGGAACAGAGTCAAGATTTTGGTTAGGAGCAAGACCACTCTCTCCCCAATTAGTTTTGCACTTCTTGGAACTAGTCTGACTATGATTATTTTAGGAGGAAGCGGTAGATTTATCTTGGGGAGCAGAAGATGGGTTGACCTTAGCAGGAGCAGTCAGAATCTCAGAGGGAGGGACAAACTGCTTATCTTTAGGAGCTTGAGCTGATACAGGTTCAGAAGCTTGCTGTTTGTTCTTATCAGGTAAAAGGCGACCAACATTGGGATTCACGGACTTTTGAGCCATATTTGTATACAACAAAAGATGCTGATCAAATATATTTTGTAAAATGGGATATTCATAAAAGTCAGGAACTTCCTTTTCAATTTGGAGAAAAAGAGTTGGAGTCATGGCAAGATTGTTATCTAAATAAGTCCAGAAGCATGGGAGAAGATGAGGAGGCAGTTCATGCAAAGCAAAGGAAGACATAAGGAAAGAAGGGTCATCTATGGGATTTTTCGTGGGGGATTGAGTTGAAGTTGGAGACTGACCCATTTTCTGAAGAGCCCGACTTTTAAGAACAAAAAGAGGCTCGCGATAGTTTTTGATATCATGAAGGGGAACAGTGACTTTGGGGTTCCCTTCTACATCAGCCCTAGTACGTGCATTGATTTCTTCTTCGGTCCCTTGCAAAAGTCTGAGTACTCTATCTGAGTTCCCACGCGCTTTGTCAAAATGAGGAAGGAAAACTGAAAAGAGGTAGAGAAGTTGGGGGTCAGAGGGGAATTCCGATATATAAATATCAAAAGTAAATCAAAAGAAAGGTATACCTGAAGTATTGAAGACTTGATATTTTAAGGGAGGATTCGTTGCAGTGTCGGCACTTTCCCATGGACCCAGAACAACGATAGGATACTGTGTCCATTCTTTGTCGCTTTTACAGTTCTGACAAAGGATACCCCTAATATTTTTCCGGGTATGTTTTTTGGGATAAAAATATCCGATATGCTTTTCACAAAATCTATAGTGCATAAGGATATCCGACAATCTAATTCTATCAGCTTTATAGTGTTCGGGGGAGAGATGGCTATTGTAATAATTACAGACAAACAGTAATCTCCAAAAGTTACCCATACCCTGACTAGGGGAAATGTTCAGATAGTTTAACAGTTCACGATCGAGGCTCGTTAAAGGAAGTCTCAAACCAGCGACGATTTGGCCGACAGTAACAATAATCCCTCGCTTGGTACGGCTTTGACATTGGGTGAAGCTTCGGGCACCAGCATAAAAGGTGGAGGGAATTTGATAGGCAGGGGAACTAAAGCTAAGTTGGGTCTTTTGATGAAAAAAGCGTTAATATTCCATGTCTCCATTGACTCTTATCATTAATAGTATCGCGCTCAGATTCAGAATCAGTAGTGGCAAAAGGATGACAAGGGACTCCTTTTACAACATATGATAACTCCCAAGAAAGATGAGGTCGTTCGGTAATAGCAGAAGTAGAGGCAAAAGCATGGCTATCAAGTCTATCACCAGAAAGGGTATTACCACTATCAACGCTAGCATCATAAATGGTGTCCTCACTTGCCATTGAAAGGGCTATAAGCAAAGAGGGGATGACAAAGGTATTTTTTAGTATTGAAAATTTAATATATATAGCATAGCATTAATATAGTATTAGATTATCGGAAAATGCGAGACATAGGGTTGGCATATCTAAAATATTTGAGATAACAATGTCCATATGGATATATCCAATAGTCATAACAGTACAAAGAAAAATACATGATTAAATCATCCTATGTAAACGGAGGTGCGATATTTTTTCATAGTTAAAAGAGTTTAAGATAGTGTAGTATACCATCATATAAAGCACAAACATAAAAACAAAGACAGATTTGGAAAATTTGAATTCCAAAAACCAACTTTAAAACCCTCAAACTGTCATTTCATATTCTTGCAAAATAAGTATATATCAATGCTGGTTCTAGATAAGTTAACCAATTGCAAGGAAAAAGAAGTGTACCTGGATTGAGTGCAAGAAAGAGTTTCTTCTTTGAAGAACAAGCCAGAATGCGGGAAGAATGTAAAGCGAAAAGACTTGGAGTGGGGAAGAAGCGTCTCTAAGAAGCTAGGGAAATGAAACGGTTGATCTTTTTTAATTTTAATATTCAAAGAAATGGATCAGGTGGTTATATGGGCCCAAATAAAACCGCTTCTCGAAAAATTGAAAATCCGAACGAGATTTCAAATTTTCGAGAGGGGGCGATGTAGTGGGCAAATATCACGCCCTTAAATATGTTAGATGATATTTCAAAACTTGAGATATTGACATAAAAGTCAATATCTCGAGATATTTTGAGGTTATGTTTAAATGTTTGTAGGAATGAAGCGGGAAATGAAAGAAGAAGGAAAAAGACAGGTGTCAAAGGTGGATTGGGGCAAGGCTAATCAAGGAAACTATATAAAGACCGGATGAAGAAGAAATAGATTCATTCAATCATTCTGGAAAAAATTCATTAGAACAGGAGAGAGAAAAAGTGGATCAGAGCGATTGTAAACTTTCTATCTCTAAATCAATAAAAACCTTTAATTCAATTCCATTCAATCTATCATTCATCTATCAATATTGTGCAATCTAAGATCATTCAAGGATAGAAGTTCTTGGTAAACACACCTTCTTTTGTGGCTGGGTTGAACTTTACCTTCCACTCATGCTGATCACCTTTCACTCGAGACTTATAAGTATAGGTCGTGTAGCCATCACTACCCTTTTCATCATCATCCAAGACATACTCAGCTCGAGCTTTCTCACATTCTTTCTTGAATCTATCGTACGCATTCATTGTATACACTTTTGATGCACTCTTCAAGAGAACGAAAGGCGTTACTATTGACATTGCGATTCGAGTGTTCTGTAGTATATTTTTTTTTCTCTTTCAACAATTCTACTCAAACACCTATCATTCTTTAACACAAACTCTCTAAGAGTTGTAGTTGAACGGAAAAAATTCTTGAAAAAAGAATTCATGCCTTCAGAATGCCTGGTAGTATTAGTGCTAGCATAGAAAGTATCCAAGTGATAAACTGGTGCCCATTTTTCTCGAATCTCGTATATTCCTATGAGCCATTTATTCTCCACCAACTTATATGTAGACATCAATTCCTTCTACTTTGTTTTGAAAGCAATAGGAATATAAGTTTCCTGAACACACATTTTGATAGCTTTTTTGAAAGATGACCTCTTGAAATAAACATGTGGAAGTTTTTCAGGGAATTTCTTCAAAATGTGTCATAGGCAAAATCTATGTTGTGTATTTGGGAATACGCTTCGCAATAGCCACCGTCATAGCTCTGTCTTGATATGTAATGATTGAAGATGGGGCCCGCTCGCCCATGGCTGCAAGCCAAGTCTCAAAAACCCATTGAAAAGATTCTTTTGTCTCATCCAATAGGAGTGCACAACCAAACTGGAGTGACTGCATGTGGTGGTTTACTCCAGTAGATGGTATAAATGGCATTTCATATACGTTCTTGCGATATGTGGTGTCAAAGAAAAGAACCTCACCAAAATACTGAAACTGCATACGTGAATGACCATCTACCTAGAAAAAATTTATTGCCCGTGCTTCGCTATCCATCTGTATTGCGTAGAAGAAATTAGGAACTTCTATACTCTTCTTCTTAAAATAATTAAGCACTGCGGTAACATCACCTTTGACAGGTTTCTTGTACTCCTTCGACGGACCTAAGTGGTTCCAACAATCTCTGTCAAAAAAACCATTTTGTGGCACATCAAGTATATTAGTAACTTTATTCACAGGTATGCCTTCATTACGAAATGAGTCAATCAACATCTTCGCTATAACATGCAAATTTTTGCAAACAAGCATGCACATCATTTTCGCCGGACTAACAAGGTTGTGATTGTGCGCACTAATATACTTCACCACTTTCCATAATCCACTATCTTGTTTTGTCAATTTCATTGTTGCTAAACACCCGCATTTCACCGTATTCATGTTTCTCCTGTTCTTTATTACTTCTTTCTCGGACCCCTCATTTGTCATTTTTCTTACTCGTTCTATGTAAGTCCCAAAACACTCGCAAGTCATTTGACAAGTACTCACATCATCTGAATGTGGAATTCTTTTTTGGGTACTTCTAGTAACAACACTAAATCCCAATGCTTTTCCGTAGTCTATATAAAACAATTTCGCAGCTTCCAAACTTGTAAAATTCATCCCAAAATATGGTGACTTTACATTCTCTACTATACTATTTCTATTTCGTCTCGAGTTGGAATAGCTGAAGAAGCGGCCTCATTTTCATTTTCCTCAAATACTCCAGTATGAAGAAAGACGTCATCAATTGATTCTGCAAAAAAGACACAATAGATAATATAAGTATGCCAAAAATAAAGTTGGAAATATAAGTATGCATAGTATACAAATGACCCAATAGATAATGGGGATAAGTATGCAAAAATCAAGTTGGAAATATAAGTATGCATAAGTATGCAAATGAGA
Organism: Coptis chinensis; assembly: GCF_015680905.1. Lineage (NCBI taxonomy): Eukaryota > Viridiplantae > Streptophyta > Magnoliopsida > Ranunculales > Ranunculaceae > Coptis > Coptis chinensis. The sequence goes on from NC_141456.1 coordinate 49,037,353, forward strand.
CAATAGATAATGGGGATAAGTATGCAAAACTCAAGTTGAAAATATAAGTATGCAATCCCATAGAAAATAGAAGTATGCAAAAAAACACAATTGATTTTTCAAACAGATGGTATGAAAACAAGTTGGAAATATAAGTATGCAAAAATCAAAAGGAAATCAATGTTTGCTCACTTGGATCATTCAGTGTTGGCGTCGATTCCATCTCTCTTTATGGTTGGCGGGAAACTGGAGAAAGTTTAGAGAATTTGGTTTGTTGGAGAAGAGAAATGGGTTCGATTTCGCGTTCTAATTTTGTTTGGGTGTAATGACCATTTTACCCTCCCTTCTATTAGTTGCGTTTTATTTCGGACCCTTAGATCTTGAGATGATCTCGCGAGTTGAGTGGGTAGGATTGGGAGTGGGCTAGGAATGGGCGAAATTGGAGTGGGTGTATCCCTATATATATATATGGTTTGGCTATAGTGACATTCTTATTGTGCCACTCTTATCTCACACTCCTCCTGGTTCGTCAGATCTAATCTCAGATGATTAGATCTAATTCTGCTAAAAAATGAGAAATTTTGAAATTTCAAAATATTTCATGTGGGGGTATTCACGTCATTTTGTAGCTTCTTATCAAATCCAACATTAGATTTCATAGCTTCTTCTCCAGCAAAATTAGATTTGAATCAAAGCTTATTTCGTACTCTTATGCCATAATAGCAAACGAAAGTTCAACACTAGATCTAATCAAAGCCCACGAAAATCGGCACATTCTATGAGGTTTCATTCCTATTTGTGGGTTCTTTTACATTTGACGGTGAGGGGTAAATTAAGCATTGAAGTTTTCTTAGTTGCGGTTCGCAACTAACCAGAGGCTGGATAATAGTGTGAGGATAGGATGTTCGAACATTTGATACGTGTTGCCTTCTTTAGTGAATCGAGTAATATAATCTAGATGTAGAGCATGGATATTATATATTGAAAGAACATGGTAGACTTTCAACATGCCTTTTTCTTGTTCTAATAGAACTTGTCGACCATTTTTATACATTTTTTTTTCATCTTTAAAACAGGTTATCTGTCCATGCAAGAGAGCTCGAATTCCTAGTTACTGGACATTGTAACACCCACCTTTCTAGTAATTTTTAAACAGAAAGATGTCATTAGATATAACTGAGGAATGGACTTTCAGTTGTTTGAAGTGTCCTCCTGACCTCTAGGAGGTCAAGACAAGAACGGCTTTGGTGGAATTGACATAACTTCAACACTTCTTTCTAACATTTCCAACACTCTACTCATTGAAGGTCGGTTTGATGGGTTTGTCTGTATGTACCACAAGCCTATTAGAATCATTTTTCTTGTTATATGTCTTTCTGTTTGAGAAAGTACCCCGTGTAATTCTAGATCCTCATCCAGTTCAATGCACTTGTATATCCAACTTGGAAAGTATATTTCACTAGTATGATCGACCGCTACATCAATATTATTTCTTGCTCTCACCATTTCTAGAATCATCATTCCATAGCTGTAGACATCTTACTTATGTGAGATGCCACCAACGTTTCTACTGAACACTTCTGGAGCAATATACATTGTGACATAAGAGTATGAAATAAGCTTTGATTCCGATCTAATTTTGCTGGAGAAGAAGCTACGAAATCTAATTTTGGATTTGAGAAGAAGCTACGAAATGACGTGAATACCCCCGCGTGAAATATTTTGAAATTTCAAAATTTCAAAATTTCACATTTTTTAGTAGAATTAGGTTTGATGATCTAAGATTAGATCTGATGGACCAGGAGGGGTGTGAGATAAGAGGCACAATAAGAGTGTCACTATAGCCAAACCGACCGATATATATACCGATTATTATGATTTTGATATATAAAGTTTAGTATATATATTATAATGTTTGGGTTCGCATTTATTTAGTGTAATATAATACTAAATTTTAAATATCAAAATCATAATAATCGGTTCCGATTTCAGTTCCACCCACCGATTTTTACTATTCGGTTCTAATGGGTTGGGTTCTTCAAGACCCACTTTTAATGGGTCTAATATTTTATGACCCAGAACTACTATAAACGGTTTTGGTTCTAGTTCAGTTTCGGGTAATCGGATACCCATGCACACCCCTAGGCATAACCACCCATAATTGATTTTTAAAAAAAATCATACTCTGAAAAGATTGTGCGCCTTATCAGCATAATTACATTTACATACAAGATAAAACTACTACCTACAAATAAATTGTAGATGCTAGTTTGTTGTTAATGGGTTATTTGCCTCACCTCTGTCCTTCATAAGAGCAAGTCCAATGGGGAGTTGCTAAAAAGTGCCACTTTAACGCCTCAAAACCCACTATATCCTAACTAACCAGTCGAGGATATAATGAGTAAGAGAGCCTAGCTACTTGACTGTCTCGACAAGTGCGAGAGCATTCAAATAACCGGTTTACAAAATGAAACCATTACAATAAGTCAAATACGGGTGATAACTAACAAATAAATAAAAACAAAGAGTTCAAACTCTAACCAAATAATGTCTCAACTCATCTCTCTGCGTGATCAAGTATCAAACACCTGCAAAATCTGTAAGGGTGTAAAAACCACGCACCCAACAAGCATCATCTACTAACAAATCTTTTTACTTAAATAAGAGGAGAAAACATCGAACAAGTAACTAGCATGTAACTTAAACATTTAAAATCTCTAAATCACTAAACAATCAAACTTCCCATTTAATAATAACAGTCAATCCACATGTGAAAATAATGCAATTAAACCGAAACGATTACGTTCATATATTTCATATTTCCTTGAAAGCAATTGCACTTTATTATAATCTTAAAACTAGATCACTTATTTTAAATACAACCAGGAATACATGTCAACTAATACACTTCTAAATAGTTGTACACACAAAACCCAAATGAGACCGTAAACTCAACAATGAATACCAATTCAACCAGTCACAATTTCAGTTCAAACATGGTTTGTTCAAGAAATCAATAACAAGACCAAACACATAGTTAATGCACCAATTCACATAACTTATGCAGTCAAGACTACCACAAACTTTGCACAAAATAATCGACAATTACGTTGAACCCAAAACCTTACTAAACATACATATCGAACATCAATAGAAATAAAGACATAACTTATTTAAGATCAAAAGAAGAGGCAGTATAGATACTTGCCTGATTTATAGGAGATAAACAACAAGAAACAAGTGATATCACCACTCCAAAAACCAGATAGAAAACCCCTAAATTCCAGTTCTTCCTTATCCCATAGTGGTGGCATATTTTTACCTAAAAAAAAACCAAAATTCTGAAGCAACCCTAGTAGGTAGAATCACTCGTTGACCCATATACCTTTAGAAAGCTCTTTGAATCTAGGTTCTAAGGACCCAAATAGAATAAAAAACCGATCACAAGGGAGAAAGATATAACTGTACATTTTCGTGACAGGTACCAAATCTGATTTCTTAGCTCACTCATTTTTTTTTCTTTTATGTTGAATTCATAAGTGATATAGTTTAAACAGCCAAGGACTGAGCCTCCTCTCATTTGTTCTCTTTTGTAGAAATTATAGTGAATGAGAATAAGAAGAGATCGGTATTTGGTTATGGTTTCCTAGAGTTTTCTCTCAAACCTTAAAGTGAGTTCTCATCTTTTTTTTTTCGTTCTCAAGCATCCGAAATAGATATATGAGAATCGACTAAATGAGTGCTGGATGGATGAATGACTATAAAGAACGCCGATTTGGTCAATGACGCCACAACATGCACTTAAATCATAACCAACTCGAGAATCGAGACTAGATTAGCATTGGCGATACAGTGGACACCATGATATACTACAAAGTATTTGCAATTAAATGTTGAGAATGTGGTTATGGATACTGTAGACGATGGTTGGATACGTGAGGTGATTTGCTATGTACATCGTTCATATGATTTTACAATGCGCCGAGTTGTCTTTGAGTTTGGAGGTGTCATCGTGTGGTACTTGGGCACTAGGTGTTGGCACCAAATCGTTGGGACACCTTTCATCCCACACCCTCCTCCGGAGAATATGTGATCATTGGGAAGAGCTAGTCAGTGGAGGTTCTACCTTAGAAATAATAAAGACTTGTGGCCACACGCTTCACTCTATTTATATATTTAAATAGTGACTACGACATTTACTAGGATCGTGTCTCAAGGAGTCTTATATTGTCTGCTAACATGTACAAAGCTACTAACATGGACTTTGTGGGACATAAGGCTATTAGAAGTGATTTGTGTATCCCACACAGAGCCCTACTCTTCATCTCAAGGTCCTTACAAGGCTTTTGCTCCACATCCTTCCTATCTAGATATCCCATGAAGCTATGACATAGTTACATCTCAGGGAATGCATGTCGCCTATACCTATACCTCACATTTGTCAAAGTTATATTCTAAACATTATCCAGAATTTTGACACTCTACATGAGGTTAATATTTGGTTTATTTTGAAACTCAAATTATATTTGGTTTATAGTGATGATTTTTCTTAAAGTTATTGATTTTTTGGTAGGCTACACTTAGGGCGCGATATGCCGAGTCACAGCTAATGATGTATGGAATGTGTGACTCGTTTATGACTACAACTGACGAGTACTATCATTATTTGATGGCCAAATGAGAAGAGAAGAAAAAGTCACAAGATAAAGCCGCGGAGTTAGAAGCGCAGTTGATAGAAATGACATTGTGAGAATCATGGCGAGGGAGTAAATCAAAGAAGAGGCAACCTGGCGAGGGTTCGAGCCGAAGTTAGTTTAGATTTTTTTTTATGTTTGTATTGATTAATGTTTGTATGGATTATGTTTAATGAATGAATTGAATTATATATGTTTGTTTAATAAATGGATTTTGTTTAGTTGAATGGATGTGTGGATTGTTGAGTTCTGGAATGGAGTATGGAGAAAATGGAATGGATTGATAAGTTGTGGAATGAATTATTTGTATATAAAAAGAAGAACAAGTGTCTTTAGTTTTTGCATATGTAAGGTACAGACAACAGAATTTCTGTCGTCCATCCATTTAATTAAAATGGGGATGACGACCACCGATTTCCCCATCATACACAAATTACTAACAGACGGTAGAAATTGTGACGACCATCCCCCGACAACTTATTTTGGCAGCTACTAGATAAAGCCACAAATTTGGTTAGGTTTATCACACCATCCAAATTTAGAACCCTTCAAGCTCTAAGGCTGTTTTTGTTTTAGCAAAAAATGATAGAAAAGAAAGGAAAAGTATAGGGTGGTCCACCTTTTCCATAAGTTTGGTGTATTTGTTTGCCATGGAAATGAAAAATGACTTTCCCTTATGGAACCAAAACTAAGGAAAAGAAAGGTTTTTTGAATCCATGGTTCAACCCACGGATTTGAGAGGTAAGGGAAAAGAAAAAAGTTGTTTTCCTTTCATTTCTTTTGGTTTTGAATAACAAACATGAAATGGGAAAGGAAAGAGGAAAAGAGAAAAAAACAAGAAAATTATTCTCATTTTCATTTTCATTTTCCTTTCCTTTCTTTAGTTGTTGCTAACTGAAGTTGTAGTAGTTGTGGGAAGTCTTCAAAGTGTTTTGAAGTGAGGTTCACCATAGATTGTTTAGAGCTTGAATGGTTGGGAGTTTTAGAAGAAAGGAAGGTAGATTCTTTTAGTTTTAGAACTTATATTAGTTAACTCTATTGTATTGAATAACTTGGAGAGACTAAGTTGTTTAAATGATTGGAAACACAAACATGAAAGAAATAAAATGATTGATTGAAAGAAAGAAAGAAATGATTGATTGATTGAATGATGAACAAAAAGTAAATGACTTGAATGAAAATGAAGAACCTAACAAAAAGTAAATGACTTGAATGAAAATGAGTTAAAAATAAATCTTACATGACACTAGAATAAGTCTAGGTGCATTCTCTCTCCCTAACTTTTGGTTATTATACCCCTACTTTTACAAAAGACTGATTTTCCCTTCTCCATTACATTTGAGACACCTCACCAAATTTGCTTTATGCTTTTGCTTTTTCCTTTTGCTTTTCTTCTTGATCAAGATAGGTTTTAAAGAAAGCCATCTTTTGTGTCAATAACATCTATCTCTGGTCTTCTGAGTTAAGGACTTGACTTTCAACTTTTTGGTTTTGAGTCCTTTGACCTTTAACCTTTGACTTTGACTTTTTCAACACTTTTTCATAGCAGCTTCGAGTCTTCATAATAAGCGTAATTAAGGCGCCTTTTGATGCTAAGATGCAGCTTTTATGATAAGTGGTCTAAATTGCTCTGTAACCTGAAAAAGGCAATAAAAGCTATGAGTTGTCTTTTCATTATGCGTAAGAAGAGCTATAATGCAGTAATATAAGGGTAATAACACGCACATTTGGGAGCTGATCACTAACAAACATGGTTAGTTCCATTTCTTGGTTTTCCTTTCTTTTCCTCGGTTTACCAAACGTACAATACTCGAATTTGTTTCCATTACATTCTATTATTTTCTATTATCTCTACACTATATGATAGCTGGGTTATCAGGAACCACACTTCTCAACCGAATATGCTATTTCTAATCTCTCATATTTTACAATTTAGAAACACCTCCCTCAATTATTCTAATAAGCTCCCTCTATTTTAAGTAATTTTATAATTTAGAAAACCTCATTCACGTCACTAAAATTATAATCAACCCCTCCTAATGTTTTTTATATTGATTTTTAAAGATGTTAGAGCGACAGGTTTACAGATTTGAAAAAATCGATGCGTAGCACGGTTCGCATACTTGTATTCCAAAGTGGACCATTCAATTTCCTAATTTTCACAGATTCTAACATTTGTCTCGTCCATGTTTCTTGCCACAACAAACTTGTATTCCAAAGTGGACCTACGTTTTAAGTAATTTACAACCAAACTCTCAACAGGTACTAACTCCTACGTCTTATAAAACTTTGGTTGTCTCTCTTTAAAACTCTCAGTGTTGTTTGTCTACCCTGTGGTTTCTACTCACTAACAGTGCTTCGTTGTTTGTCTGACTAAAGCGCACTTTCAGACTATGTTAAGTTATTTTTCATTGACTTTCTGATATGTTTCAAAAGTTTGTCATGGGAAGCATTCTTATTTTTCTCTTATAAGTTTTTGATGCCTTTAAATTTGCTTTGAGTTCAACTATGTCGGAGCAAGTTGAAGCGGACATGGTGATTGAGGCTAAGGTATGCGTTTAATTGTTAAAGTAACCACGTTCTTTATCCCTTCATGGGTTTTAAAGGTCGTCATTCCATTTAACTGCGCAGAGAAATGTTGCAATGTTTCATTCAACAATTCATGGCAAAGAAGTTGAGGTATGCGCACTATTCTAGGCTCAGAATTTGTGTTGTCTAATACTGCTTATCACCATTACTATCACCGTCAAACTTAAGGGAGCAACTTCAAACTGAAGCTGCGAAAGAAATCGAGGTACATGTATATTTTGAACATGATAGGAAGGTTTCTTTTTACGTGCATATAATTTTGATTACTGACGGATTCATTTTTTCCATGAAAGCCAACTCTTCCAGCAGTGGTAAGGGAGGATCTTCGCCCTCTAACTATTAATGAAACCATGGTGCGTATATTTTCTTCCACGTATATCTTCTTATTTATATTGGATAAGAGGAGTATATAAGACTCCATGAGAATGTTGCTGTCATAGTATACATGTATAGATAACTGTATTTTGCTAGGCAACTTTGGGACCAAACAATCGGATTCCCACAGTGAAAGAGTATATATAGCATCTAGCTAAAGTTTGTCAGCTACTTTTTTTTTTTTTTTTTTTTTTTTTTTCTTGAGCCACTTCTTATTCCGATCATATATTTTTAGGGCCTAACAATTGGATTCCCAACTTGATAGAGTATTGCATCTATTTTAACTTTGTTAGCTGCTAATGAGATGACTTAAATTAGATGTGATGACAGTAGATAAATGATAAAGAAATAGTAGATGAAGATGTCAAAACAAAATTGAATACTCTCTAAATCATGTTGATATAGAGGAGTAGTCGTGTTCGATCCACTCTTGCTTGTATGTACTTGAATGCTTGCCTAAATTAACTAAACTACTTCACTATTGAGAGAGTAATAATGTCAAAATAGTAGATTTATGATTTCTAAACAGTGATTTAATGAATGGTAAAAGGTATTAGAGAAGATTTAATCCACCACGCGATTGAATTGGCTATTACTTAGTCATCAAACTACTTTTCTTTGAACAATAGTAAACAACCTACATTTCTATAGTCATTGTCTAACTAGCATAAGAGTTAGCACCCCCACAAATCTCTTTGATGGGTTTCTAATCTTTAGCCCTTTGTTATGAGTTCTATCTCTAGAAACTCACAACAAAGGACTTGAAATTCTATTGCAAAAACAATAAATAACTAATTACTAATCATCCTCACGTGGCTTCATAAACCCCTTTTAATGGAGGTTTAGCCTTGTGTCATCGGAATCATATTAACTACACAATCAATAAAAGACATAATGGAAAAGAAAATTGAATTAAATTGAAAAACTAAGCTTTTATTGATAAGGTTCTAATGGAGGCTACAATGCTAACCCTAATTCTAAACTAAAAACTAAACTAAACTAATGAGAGAATAATATTTAAGAGTAAGGAGGGGAGCTTAAGTGTAACCTTAACCCTCTTTATATCGGAGAGGGTTAGGGTTACATTTTCATGCATGAGCCAAAAAGGGGGACTTTGGGCCTCTAATGTGAGCCCAAAGTCCATTAGGTTAAGTCTAAAGAGGCCACAGCTGTTGGAAATTACTTAAGTAATATTTTCACCTAACTTTACAGATTTTATTGGGGCAAGACTAAGTCCATTGGAAAGATGGTTCTGAGCCTGTTGTTTTGACATAAAGTAAGCCTAATTCTGAGGTCCGAGTCCAAAGATACGCCTATTTGAAGTTCTGACATGTTTTTGTCCCCTTCTCTACTCGAATTGACTTTGACTAGGCTTGAAAAAGGTTTTTCTTCTAAATTCTTGGGCTTTAAATATAGAACTTCCTTAGCAATCATCTTGACTCATTTTCCATGCAAAAATGGTGTCTTTAGTCACCTAATCAACTTCAAGTCCTGAAATACACAAAAACACGTAAACAGTACTAACTCTCGTTTATTATAAACATAATTGGCCTAAGTAGAATACTATTATGGGGTTTAAACTACACTTTTGGGTGCTTATCACACCACCCCCAAACAACATTTTGCTTGTCCTCATGCAAAGATGAGAAATAAAAATAGATAAGTAGCCAAAAATGTGGTCCTAACTAATCTCATTTCGCGGAGTGCGATTGCATTGACCATATGTAATAAGGCCTTAAACCACTAGGAATTCCCTAGTGGACGAGTTATATCCTTGTGAGAGTTTTCCAGAGAAGATACTTACAAACTTTATTTATACTACAACGACTAAGAGCTAAAGGTAATATTTCCTAATTAATATCGGATATCCATACATCTCAATAACAATATAATAAGAACAATTCTTTTGAAACCTAAGCTAATACACGAATAATAAACAAATCATCTAAAGATAAATATGCATGCAATGAACTATGCTATGAAATGCAGTAGCAGGCCCGTTTATGAAACTTTGGAATGTTGTCCTTAAGTAGGTCCTCACAATGTGTCAAGACAAAAATACTCTGATTTTTTCACTCAAGTTTCGCTCACTCTAGTATGTAGTGGGCACACATTTCCTCACAATCTCAGTGACGTTCAAAGGAGCCAAGGTCGATCAATCACATCTACCACTTACTATCATACCAAATTAATCCTAATTGAGCTAGAGGTCTTTATTAGGTGATACGGGGCCGAGGTGATGGTTTAAGAAGAAACAGAATGGATATTCAAATAAACAAGTTTGAGATAATAGGGTATTTAATTACATGTAACTAGAGAAAACCTTGTTCTTGCTTTGCTTTTGAAGTTAGTTTCCATCCTTAGCCTTTTTGTTTTGGCTTTTGACTCCTTTGAATATGTTTTTTAGAGTTCTAACTTTCTATTTTATTTTTCTTTTCTTTTCTTTTCTTTTCTTTAGATGGAAACTTTTTTTCTTTTTCTTTTATGAAGCAACTAAGTAATTTTGGTTTTCCACAGGTCTTTCTCTTTATTTTCTTTACTCATCCTATTTCTCAGACTCATTCAAGATGGGTAGGCTTATTTTTATTTTTATTGGTTTTAAAGATGGGTAAAGGATTTGTGGTTATGAAAAGGTTAATGAAAAGGCTTAGTGGGGCGAATAGCGGATAATTACTTATAGGTATGAATTTTTAGCTATATCGATCCAAAGAAGGCCTAAATTCTCGCTGAAGATATGGTATGGTATGGTGATCAAGCAAGTAGATGTGTGATTTCTCTACTCAGATTATACTTCTCCTCCGTGTCATCACGTAGATACTCACTCATATGAGGCTTTTAGGCTAGATTCTCACAGGATATGTAAAATTAAGTAGTCTAACCTAGGTCTCAGAAAAATACTGTCAAGTATATTCATACATGCTCAGGCAGGATGTTAATGGAAAGATGCAATGACTATTACCTACATCTTAACCTAGTTTCTAAAACTACACTTAATTCTATTGCTACTTAAGATTTCTAGACTAATATCATCATGGAAAAAGAAATAATATCATTATCCTAAGTGCATAGTATAAACTATTTTTATGTTTTTTTTTTAATTTTTTTATATGACAAATAATACGTAATATACAACCTAATATGTGCTTAAACATTTACAGCGTGTTTCTATACCATCCCCAAACAGAATCGTGCTTTGTCCCCAAAGTATGGAATGAAAAGGAAAGGATAGAGAGTACCATAGAAACATGCTTGTAAATGGGAGCACCTATAAAAGAAAGTTAAACGATAAAAAATATAAAGAATTAAAATGCAAACGCAACTCCTAAATGAGTTCCATCAATTATGGAGATAACGCGTACATGAATTAAAAATCGTTTGGGACATAAGCGGACTCTAATAGGAAATTATAATTATTACCATATATAGTTGCGCTAATCAGACATTATCCTCCCTTTGTTCCTCATTTGTGAAATGAGGCTCCTTCAAGTCTTGGCAATCTATGACTATCTTCCATGCCTTCCTTCTGTTGTCATCTACCCTAGCCAACCTATTAAGTGCAATTTGGTCAGATGGGGTATATGGGGCTATTAAGTGAGGTTGGATGCGCCAGCCAGGCCAAACCATAACACGTAGAGAATGGACTATAGCATTGGTCATGCGCATTGTGTCAACCTTAACCCAATCATTGAAACATGTACATAATTCAGGAAAGAAAAGTAGCATAATACGAGTGACTGTGACTGGCATAAGAAGAAACCTATGCCTTACAGTCTGTGCTCTGGCAAGACTAGCCACTATGGTTTGGGGAAGATCAAAATTTATAAGTCCCTCAGCTAAAGCAAGGAAGACATTACAAGTGGGGTTATTTACAGTAGAAAAATGCCATTCCCCTAAAATATTAAGCATTATAAAGAACATAGTAGTTCCTATATTGACAGGTTGCCTAGGGCTACATTTTGTTACCCTTGATCCTCTAAACGAAAAATTCCCGCCCCATAAGTCTCATTAAAATATTCATAATTATAATAGCAGTCATTGTCAGACATATATCCCCATGTGTCTTGGGGAGCAGGCATAGACAGTCCTAGGGCTAATGCTAATAAATATTTGCTTAATTCAATTGCTTCATCGTTTGTTGTGACAGAGAACACTTGTTCCCCATCTGGTCGATAGAAAAAATTACAGTTATCATAGAAATAAGCAGTAAGTACAGGAGAATAAGTTTCATCAAGGTATACCAATAAAGGGTCCCATCTAAACTACACAATCATATCTCGGAAGAAGAAACCATAAGTGTTATTAAGGAAAAGATCCTCAAAAGACTGTTCCGGTATAATTTTTGGAGTATTCATAGCAACCAAGTAAAGAAAAGAACTATTGGAAGTGTTATAAGAAGAACTTGGAAGTCCAAGCCTTAATGCTTACAGTGAGGGCATGGGTCGCACTCTGTTTATACCTCTGGGTGGGGCTGCGGGATTGGCTGAGATATCTGTGAGTGTTTATGTTTTTCAATTATGAAACTACATGCAGAGATCTTGTATTTATAGTGTTTGGTTGCTAAGTTTAAGGCCGGATGATTGCTAAAATAAAAATATGTGCAAAATATATTTTTAGGAATAGTTTCCAACACATGAATTCTATTTCAGGTTTAGGAATTTCTATATATGATTAGCTTCCAAAATTCCATGAAATAATAATATGCCACGAAATATAAGATTCCTAATTACATTATGGATCCCAATTTAATCAAACAAGGCCCATGGGTGATATATTGTGGGATATATATATAAGATTAGCTTATGAAATTCCACAAAAATTTTAAATTCCTCAAAATATCAGGTACCTAATTACATTATGGATCCCATGTGAATAAATCAAGGCCCAAAGAATCTTATATTTTTGGCCCAAGACATCTAAATATGTGATTTAAGCATGCAATTTTATACGTGCGAAATTGAAATATACCACCCCCAAACAATTTGAGAGGGGGGTCATACAATAGTTTCGTAAAATACCTAAACATGCTGATATGCAAAAAATAAATAAATAAAATAAAAAATGGTAAAGAATATGTGATTAATCATGCATTAAATTTAACAATACGTGCATAGTAGAGCAATAACATAAACAAATAAATACTAACTACATAACTACAAAATGCAATTAACAAATAATTAAACTAAAGTACTAAACTTTAAACAAGTACGGAAATTAAATAGTTATTAAAAAATAGAAATAAATCTAAATCAAATGCATCACAACAAAACAAGAATAAGGGATCTATCCCTGAGATGTAGATGCTCCAGAACCATCATGAGGACGGCTATGATGATGCTCACGCCTGTAGTCAGAAGAGGAAGGCGAACCTCTGGTCTGGGGCAAACGAGCCAAGACCTCAGCCTGAAACTGAGCCTGCTCATCTCGGTATTGTTGTTGCTCATGTTCCATATTCTCCAGATAATTAAGCATGTCGGCCTGGTTGGCATTAGAGGTCCGGATGTTTTGCTCTAGGGTTTGGTAATGACGTTGAATGGAACCCTGATGCCTCTAAATCGATTCATATAGCTCAGTTAGGGTTCTCTGGCTATCATAAAGCGTACACATCTCGCTATGGAGTAGTGAAAAGCGTGCAAAATTAGAAGAAGCACAATCTATAGCATTCCCAACAAAACAAGCAGGATATTCATCCTCTTCATAATGATCTATCCCATCATCCCTCTCTTTAGGCAGTGTCCAATGCCTTTGGACACATTCACTATACACCTTGGCATTTGAGTGAAGCTTAATCTGAGTCCTAGCTAGGTGACTCAGGCACACAACCCCAATATAACATCATCCTAGTAACTAAAACAGGTAGGGGTGCAGTGGTCATGCCTACAGCCATAAGCTTTTCATGCAGAAAATCAATGAGGCAAAAACCATACCTTATGTTCTGGAAAACCCAAAGGACATGTAGGAATGAGAAATTAATGTCACTTGGATTCGTGGTGGCACATATGTTCTTCCCTAGCCATTGTGTCATAGCCAGTTGGTTAATCCTCAGTGACTGTTACCTAGCACAGTGGGAACGACCATTGTAGCTGCCTTCTAACAACGTCTCCAGCATTTGCTGATGCACTCCTTCGAACTGGGAGCCTTGTAAGGTCAGGGTGACCTGTTTCGCTGCAATCCCAATCACATCCATTTAAACTCTATCCAAATCCACAAACAGCCTCCCTGAAAGAGTTATCCTCATATAATGATAAAATCTTAAAACCAAATCCTTGTGGTAGTACTCCTCAATAGAGTACCATATTATATCTCACATTCTAGCACACATCTCAGTACCATAGAATGGCTGGAATATCTCCGCGTTGAATGCGAATTCCGGCATGATTTTTATTGGTCTAGCCATGGTGTGGATGAAATTGAAATACAAGTAGAGAAATAAGTAGGGGAGGATGAGGGGAAGGTTCTATAAAAAAACCTTGTAAATGTTAGTGGTGATGAAGGCGCGGGGCGCACTTGGATTTAGGCTACGAAAGGCGTGGGTTGCGTTCTGTGCGATTTATGTCAGATCGATTTTGTTTGGTGAAGATGAAGAAATTAGGCTGGGGTGGTGCATGGTAAAATGGGATGGTCAGTGGGGTGTAAATATCGTGGGTTTTGATGGAAAATGAATTTTGTTGCCCAAGCCCAAATCTTTTATCAAATACCCATCATGTCATGCTGTCTCGTAAACTTAAAACTAAGATTCTCGATTCGTTTGCTGTCCGATTTTTGTTAATGAGCTATAAAAATGATTAGCATGAAGACTGTTATCTAAAGATCTAGGAAAAACTCAAATCTAACAAAGAGTGACATATAAAGTGATGGAAGAACGCCTTGAAATGTGTAAATGGCATAAGTTATGCGGGCGATGGAAATCTAGATGACTAGATTGTGTCACACGAATCTATACAACTAGAAATCTTCTAGCAATCATCTTGACTCATTTTTCATGCAAAATGACATCTTTAAGTACATAAACAACTTCAAGATCTGAAATACACAAAAACATGTAAACAGTACTAACTCTCGTTTATTATAAACATAATTGCCCTAAGTAGAATACTATTAAGGGGTTTAAACTTCACTTTTGGGTGCTTATCAACTGCTTTCGATTCTTTCTTGCTAGACACACTTTGGGTTCTTTGCAAGTCTTATTCCGATTATATCGTGTCCTTTTAACTGTTATTTTAAAATTTATGCTGCTTGGATAAGAGGAGTATATAAGACCCATGAGCATGTTGATGTCATGTTGCTTAGATAACTGTAAATTTCTAGCCAACTTTGGGACCAAATAGTCGGATTCCCATAGTGAAAGAGAATAACTTCTAGCTAAAGTTTGTCAGCTACTTTCGCTCTCTTTTTTTTGCTCAAAACACTTCTTATTCCGATGATATATTTCTTAGGGCTTAATGATAATTCTAAAAACAATTGTTTACTCCTACTTACGCTAATTTAACTAGACAAAAGTAAAAACTACTTTTAGTCTATTGTTATCAAAGTTCTACTCTCGATTATCATATAATAAAACTGGAGTCAGAATTTATTCCACTCCTAATTGCTTAGAACATAACTAATTCTACTAGTGATTTAACAATTAAACATTATGAGAGTAATAATTGTGAATATAACTATGATTTAATATATTCTAATTTAAACTATGACAATTGAATAATAAGATTGAATATGAGAAGGAATTAGGGAGATTTGATATCCACCTTGATTAATCCCTAACATGCTAGTATGGAGTTTGTTGCACTTCCTAATCTTTATGTTTTTACACAAGGTTTAACATAAAGGTTAGGTTTTTTTATCCCTAATTATTCATGACATCTCTAACCAACTAATAATTAGCATGGGAGGAAGTTGAAACCCATTCTCATGGTGAATGAACTACCCTCTAGAATTGAAACTCTTTAAAACAACTATTCTATACTAACATATCAAGTCTTCATCAAAGCTTCAATCAAACCCCTCTATTGGAGGTTTAGCTTTGGTTCATTAGACTATCATGGAATACATAAGAAGAAGAAGAAGAAAACATAATTTAAAGGAATACTTGTATTGAAGAATAACTTGAATTGTATTAATGGTGGCTAGGCTAATAAAACATAAAACTAGGTTTGGACTAAAAAGAATAACTAATGAGAGAGAGAGAGAGATAAATTAATTAACTAAGGGGTCAGGTTTAAAAGAGTTTTTCCTTAGTCCTCTTTATATAGGAGAGGGCTAGGTTTACAATTTCATGCATGGGCTTTGGAGCTATGTTTTGGGCCATTAAATTAAGCCCAAAACCTAATTACTTAAGTCCAAAAATGGTTTATCTACTGGAAATTACTGCAATAGTGTTTTCATCTACTTTTACTCCTCTGATTGGATTAATACCTAGACCATTAGAAAGCTCTTTTCGAGCCAATAGTTTTGACATATAGTAGGCCCAATTCTGAGGTCTGAGTCTAAATATACGGCCTGCGGAAGTTCTGTTGACTTTTATGCTCTATTTCTGCCCGTGTTGACTTTGACTTTTCAGCTTTGACTAGGCTTTAAAACGGCTTTTTCTCCTTGAAACTTGGGCTTTAACCATAGAACTTCTTAGCAACCAATGTTTGCTCCTTTCTCTTGCCAAAGTGACATATTTCTTCATATATTTGACTCCAAGACCTGAAATACACAAAAGTACGTAAACAGTACTAACTTTTATTTATTATAAACATAATTGGTCTAAATGTAATATTATGAAGGGGTTAAAACTACAGTTTTGGGCTCTTATCAAACCAACCCCGAACAGCATTTTGCTTGTCCTCAAGCAAATATGAGAAATTAAAATAAGTGACCAAAAATAGAGTTCTAACTAATCTCGTTTTGCTGAGTGCGATTGCATTGACCATATGCAATAAGCCTTTAAACCACTAGGAATTCCCTAGTGGACGAGTTATAGTCTCGTGAGAGTTTTACAGAGAAGATACTCACAAACTTCATTTATATTACAACAACTAAGAAAATAAAATGAATGTTTCCTTATTTATTCTCAAATATCTATACATCTCACTAGCAATGAATAAAGAATAATCAATTCAAAACCTAAGCTAATACGTGCATAATAATCAATCATCTATGGATAAACATATATATAATGAACTATGCTATGAAATACAATAATAGGTCCGTTTATGAAACTTTGGAATAACGTCCTTAAGTATGTCAAGACAAAAATACTTTGATTTTTCCACTCAAGTTTCGCTCACTCCAGTGTGTAGTGGGTACACTTTTCCTCACAAACTCAATGACGTACAAGGAAGCCGAAGTCGATCAAACACATCTGCCACTTACTATCACACTAACCTATTCCTAATTGAGCTAGAGATCTTTATTAGGTGTTGTAGGGATTAAGTGATGGTTTTAAGAAGGAAGGAAATGGATATTCAAAAGGACAAGTTTGAGATAATAGGGTCTTCAAAATATGTAACTAGAGAAAACCATGTTCTTACTTTGCTTCTACACTTTGTTTCCATCTTTAGCCATTTTTTTTTTCTTTTAGCTTTTGACTTCTTTGATTATGTTTTTGGAGTTCTAACTTTTTATTTTTTTTATTTATTTATTTTCTTTTCTTTGGATGTAAACTTTATTTTCTTTTCTTTGGATGAAAACTTTATTTTCTTTTCTTATTTGAAGCAACTAACAAATTTTTAGTTTTCCACAGGTCTCTCTTTTCTTTTCTTCATTTCATCTCTATTCTTAAACTCATTCAAAAATGGGTAGGCTGATTTTATTTTTATTTTGTTTTTGTAAAAAGGTAAAGGATTTGTGGTTTATGAAAATGCTAAAGAAAGGCTCAGAGGGGCGACTAGCGGAAAATAATTTCATATAGGTTTGAATTTCTGGCTATATTGATCCAAAAAAGGGACTAAATTCTCACTTAGGATATGGTATAGTGATGAACCAAGTGGACGTGTGATTTCTCTATTCGGAATTTACTTCTCCCTTGTGTTATTACTCAGATATTTCACTCATAAGGCTTTTTAGACTATATTCTCACAGGATTTGTAGAATAAGTACTCTAGCCTAGATTTCAAAAACTTACTGTCAGTACAAACATAGATGCTCATGCAATATATTTATAGAAAGATCCAATGACTATTACCTATATATTAACCTAAGTTTTTAAAAACTATTCTAATTTAAGAGCTAACGTGAAACTTCTAGTGTAACTCCCGTATTTAAAATACGTATTTATTTATTTATTAATTTAAAATTCATTGGACTAGATTTGGAATACGTGGGCCTGATTTCTGGGCCCGAGTATGTGTTGGGCTTAGGTTTCAAACCCGAGTATATATTCATATTTTTCTAGAGAATAGGGTTTTGAGATAAAAATAAAATAAAAATAAAGGCGGAGATAAAAGCTCGTTTGCTAGAGTGTCAGAGCACGACGATTCAGACTAGGAGGGATTCGTGGTGCTTTTCATTATTGTGAGTAGATTAGTTTTCTAGTTCACGTCTAACTTTACTGTTAAAAGTTTTTGCTCATGTTTTCGGTTCATTATTATGTTATTATCATTCGTCTTGTAGTTGTTAAAATTGGTTAAACTGTCTTTTGAAACTCAGTTGAGACTCGAAAATTCGACATTTAACTGTCGAAGCTTGATGGGCCGTTAATGGCGTCGCCAAGCCCAAAAGAGAGAATCGTTCAAGTCTAGTATTTGAACTCTCCTGGTTGTGGTTTTGAACCCATACTGTGGTGGTGTAGATATTTATATTTGAACTGTGGATTGGGGAATTTGTTGGTTGAAATCGGTGGTTAAACTGTCGAGATTGAAATCGATGGTTAAACTGTCGGGGTGGATGGGTGAAGTGTGTTGATTGATCTGTGTTTAGGGATGGATGTTGGGTTGTTGTTGTATACAGTTTAGGGTGTTGTGGAAGCTTTGAACCGGCATTAATGGAGGCGCTAGCCCATAGAAATCGGTACTGTTAACTATTTTGAACCTTCTTAATGTTTATACTGTGGTGGTTGTGGGTTAGTTTATGTTTGGTGGTAGTGGGGTGATGGAGTGTTGGAGATTTGGGTGGGGGCTGTCGGAGGTTGTAGAAGCCATTAATGGAGGTTGCAAGATCTAGAATTGATGAAGGGGGATTGAGGTAATGAATCGAGTTTTTGTGTGTATTAATGTTATTTGGTTTTTTATGAGGAATGAAACCGATGTGATGAGGAAGGGAGAAGTGGTGGCCGGAAACCGAGCTGGTGTGGTGGAGGGGATGACAGTGATTTTGATCCAGTGCTCCCATCTCACCATTTCAGTTTCTATTCGGTTGGGCTTGGGCTTTAGACTTGTTTGGTTTGGGCCTTAGCTAGTTTAAGTTTTGGGCCAGTTCAGTTTAAGTTTTGGGGCCAGTTTCATTTTTTTGTTTGGACCGGTCCATATGACTTAAAAATGGGTCCAATTAGGTCTTTAAATGTTTGGACTTTCTGGTTTTGGTTTTGGTTTTGGGCTTTGATTGTGGACTGTGGACTGTTTAATTGTACTACGTTTTATGTTGTAAATTGTATGGACAAATCAAATGCTAAAAATGCTGTGGAAGTTTGTATAAATTTTGGTTGTCATTATCTAAGAAAGATTTGACGTTGATATTGTGTAATTTTTGACACGTGACAAGAGTGAAATTTTAGAAGATATAATATTCCTAAACGCTATAAAAATGTTATGCGATACGTTTGGAGCCAATTGTGACATTATATGATATGTTGGGATATATATATTAAATGCAATATTTTTGGAGAAATAAATGTATCAACGCTCCATTATTTTATCTGTGAGATGCTACTAGGAGGTAGTGTACTATTTGTGGATATTTCCCACGGAATTGTGGCTTAGTGCAATAATATATTGGCACGTGAAAGAATGAAAGCTGTTATGAGATGTATTGAAATTATTCTACATATATTTGGCTTAGGGCAATAATGTATTTGACATACACGTGATATAGTGAAATGATTATGAGATATAAATGTCTGACACTTGAATAAATTACGTAACGAAAATCCTAGAACCTAGCTACCACAACTCATGTGATTTGCCTTTGTGATGGGCGTATGTGATATGATTGGCCCTTCGGGCATTTCAGTGAATCTGAATGGGCCTTCTGGCGTAAGTAATGTGATTGGCCCTTCTGGCATTTCAGTGAAGCTGAATGGCCCTTCTGGCGTAGCCGAATAGTGGCTTGATTATTCCGTTCACAAAATTAGAACGAGATGCGCGATATTTTATGCCGAATAGTGGCAGTACTTGCATAATGGCTTTCGTGTGAGGGTTACCTGGTGTGCGGCATCCCGCTCAGGGTAGTTACGCACTGAGTGGTTCATTATATGAGGGGAGGCATGTGGATGTACATGTTCGGCGTTGGGAAGCGATTGTGGTAGCCAGGGAAACTAGGTAAGACATAGATACGACGTGATTTTAGGGACACGCAATGAAAGCCTTAAATAATATAATTATGGTAATATGTTGGTTAATAATATATCTTTAAATATATGATTGGATAGAGTTTTGCAGAAGGGTGGGTCAAACTAATTACTTGTGCAGAGATGACCCACTCTGTAATTGAGCATGAAATGCGGTAAGTATAGAATATGCTTAGCTGGTTATTACTTTAGTTAGAACCTAAGGCGCCTCGGTAGAGGAACTAAATGCCTTTGTATTATTATTGGGAAGCTAAGGCGCCTCAGTGGAGGAACTACCTACCTTAATTATGGTACTTAAGGATGTTGTATTAGTTGTTGGAAGTTAAGGCGCCTCGGTGGAGGAACTAACTGCCTTATGTATATGTTGTATTTTAGAGCTACTCACACCAGCATTTTTATAATCCTGACCCGATTTGCATGTTTGCTTATCGGGTGTGTTCATTAAATGAACATAGTTGATAAGTCTTGACAGGTTTAGTGTTGATGAAGGCTAGTTGCTGCTTGTGGTTTGCGTTAGCATCGCATTTTAAGATAGGTTTTGTTTTCCCTTGAGGTGAAATAGATTTTCAGTTGAGACAATGTTATTTGTATTTTCATTTGTAATTTTAAATAAAGAGTTATTGAAAATAGATTTGTAACCTAATCTTATTTGTGAATTTTTGTAATGAAGAGGACTTTTGTTTAATTGAACTTTTTTATTGGTTTTTTTTTTTATTATCCGCATATTTAAGATGTTTATGGGTTTTTGGTAGTTGAGAGTACGTCACACCTCGAAGATCGAAGAGTCGGGAACAAATATTGTTTTTTCCCGAATTCTGTCGAAATTCGGGGTGTGACATCTAGACTACGATCATCACAGAAAAAGAAACAATACCAATATTTCTAAGTGCATAGTATAAATACTTTTTATTTTTTTTTACTAGAAACAAAGTGCATATATATATATATATATATATCCTAATAGGTGCCTTAAATTACGCGTGTTTCTATGTCACCCCCAAGCAAAAACAAGCTTTGTCATCAAAGTATAGAAATAAGAAGGATAGGAAATACTATAGAAACGCGTGAAAATTTTAGAGTACCTGCAAAACAAATTCAGAACATACTAATATAGGTAAAGAAAAACAGACACAACTCTATATGAGTTCCACCCGTTATGGGAATAACAAAAATTAAATTTCTTGGGGCATAAGCAGACACTAACAGAAAGTAACACTTACCTCATATCCAACACTTAGTGTTGTCCTCTCCTTTTATAAAGAAGTGAGGTTCCTTTGCGTCCTACCAAGCCATGATAATTTGCTAGGCCTCCCGCCATTTATCATCTACCTTTGCTAACCTGTTAAGCGCCACTTGGTCGGATGGGGTGTAAAGTGAAACCCAATTAGGTTGTAGCCTCCACCCCGGTCAAATCATAGCACGAAAAGAGTGTATAATGCAATTGGTGGGTCTCACCCAATCCATGAAATGGGTACAGAACTCAGGAAAGAAACATAGTATTATGTGGCAAACCAAGACAGGCATAAGAAGATACTTATGTTTCATATTGTGGGCTTGTGCTAAACTAGACACTAAGGTCTGGGGAAGGTCATAGAGCATACGTCGTTCAGTAGAGCAAGGAAGACGTCACAAGTGGAGTTATTTGCAGAAGAAAAATGCCATTCCCCTAAGAAATTCAGCATGATAAAGAACATATATAATAGTGCCCATGTTAAGGGACAAGCTACCAATGGCTACGTTATATTGCCCTTGGTCCTCTACACGAAAAATCCCCGCCCCATAGGTCTCATGCAAATACTCATAGTTGTAGATGTATATATTATCAGCCATATAGCCCCATGAGTTTTGGGCAGCATGCATAGAAAGTCTAATAGCAAAGACTAACAAGAACTTGCTTAAATCCATTGTTTTATCATCAATGTTGATAGAGAACACTTGTTCCCCATCTGGTCGATAAAAGAACTTACAATTATCATAGAAATAAGCAGTAAGTTCAGGAGAATAGGATTCATCAGCACTTACCATTAGAGGCTGCCATCTGGACTACACAATCAAGTTACAGAACTAGTACCTATAGGTGTCACTCTAGAGCAATTCTTCAAAGAACTACTTCAGTATGATTTGAGGAGATTTCATAGCAAATAAACACACTACTGAACTCCTGGAAGTTACTGTAGATAACCCTATAAAAAGAACTGGAGGTATGTTGAAGTACGAGCGCGAGCGCCCTCAGAATGGCTTATGTCAAAGGGTGGGCGCGCTTAACTCTGACAAAAGGAAAATCTGCGATACTGGAATTTGGGTGCGGGCACGCTCTGAGCTAAGCCTGTGGTATGAAATTGAGAGGTGAGGTGTGAAGTATATAGTGTGCCATGTATTTATAAACCACTAGTTTCTTAAACAAAGGTCCTCAAGGTTCCCTAATTGATAAGGAAAGAGATGGAATAAGAAAAGGGTTGCTAAAAACCTAAATAGAAATAGTTGAGAGAAACCTCAGCAGCAATTCTACATGGTTTTAAACATCCTATCAAAATAGCAATCTCAATGCCTTTAACCTTTGAGGTTGCACCAAACATCAGTAGCTAATTCTAGCTACACCACATTAGCATCATGTTCATATATAAACTATATTCTTACAACCTTGCAATATTAACTTCCAAAAACATGTGGATAGGGTAAACTACAATGCTAAACAAATAATGCCAACCCCAAACAAGTCGGAAAGGTGGGATTCATGAAAAATAGATAGCATGCTTGGACAAAAAATTAATCAAACTTGAAATTCAAATAACAACCAACTTATATAATCCAATATTAACTACTTAACTAAAACAACTGGGAATAAAAATTCTACTAAAATAGGAAAATATTCTTAAAAATAATACAATAAAACTAGCCATGAGATGAGAAAGGGATAAGAATAGGAAGTTGAGTGGTCAAGAATGGAAAGACCAAACACCCTACCTCCAAACAAATTTTTGAAAACAGGGTTTAGAAAATTTGTTTTAAAATGTGGGTTTTTTAAAGTCAGATTCCCAAGATTTACTATTCTAATATTTATCAAATTTAAATATTTTTTTACTTTTTATGAATAAGGTTTAATATAACATAAAACAATAAAGCAATAAGGATGTAATTCACTCCATAGAGAAACACGACTAAAAAATGAGAAACATGCAAGAGTAGAAAGCGTGATTTACATTAAATGTGAACTTAGGATCCAGTACTTATAGCCACACACTCCAAAGAGAGAGTCCGATTATCTTAATGGTGCACTCATATAATATAAGATTGGAATGGCGTACACCGAAGAATAAAATGAGTGTTTTATAGTAAGATACTCGAGACTTTATCTAAAATATGTATTAACATGCAGTTTACTATATGTCAACAATCTAAAGAGTTGCGGGTATGTCCATAAATAATTAACTCGGACAACAAGCCCAAACAGAATTAGGCACCAAGATTTCCTATGACGTGGCGTAGCGGAATAAAAGTGAATACTGATGGATCTAGAACCTAACCTAGCACGCAAGTTCTTCTTTTTCCTCCAATGAAAGGGTGACCAAGTGAATGATCGTGAGAAAATGGACGGTTGTGGAAGATATGTGGAATATGGATAAGTTTTAGAAGTAAGGAATGAAAAAAATGAGAATGTGGGTTTAACACAAAACTCATTGGTGGCGTGGGTTGGTATAATCACACATTTGAAAATAAAAGGGTCGGGTTGCTTGTCCTTGAGTATTATTTCCGTATCAGGAATGTTGAAATAATCATGAAGCACAGGAGAAGCAAGATGGTCAAGTGCAAACTTAAGGTTCCTTTGGAAAGGTGGAAGATGGGAAATATTGGTGATGGAAGGTGAATGAGTGACATTAGGATGTGAGGTGGATGAATGGATGTTGATAGGGGGGACTCGCGAGGTGGAAAATAAGAGTTACAAAAGAGTCGAAGGAAATCTTCCTCAATTTCATCTACGTCTAGGGAGTCATCATCGAAGTCGAAATTTCTAAAGGAAAGGAATTGGTGCATCTGATTCTCAGGAAATGCTTTATTGAAATAATCTTGAGCTAAGCTCTCGATCATGCTAACTTCTCCATCGATAGTCATATCGCGTAACTGTTGCATTATTTTGAAAACATTCACCTCAACAGAAAGGTGTCCAAAAGGCATGGACATCTAACCATCGCGGCAGTTTATGAGCGCGTTGGCAGTTGCCAAGAAGGGACGCCCTAAGATGATAGGAACATAGTCGTTAGACTTCTGTATCGAGGATAAGGAAGTCGGCTGGGTAGTAAAAATCTTGAACATTAACAAACACATTTTCAACAACACCCTTAGGATACTTAATAGAACGGTCAGCTAATTACAATGTCATTTTAGTTGGTTGCATATCTTGTAGACCTATTTGTTTATATAAATAATAAAGGAGTAAGTTAACACTCGCCCCCATGTCTAATAGAGCAGTTGTCGTGTGGGTATCCCCTAAGGTGCATTAGATAGAGTGGGAAATTGTTCAGTTAAAAAGGCATCTTTTGGCATGTTTGTTTTCCGCCTAGTAGTGCACAACTCTTTTAGAAACTTAGCATGTTGTGTTAATTTTTTAATAGCTTTAAGAAAAGGTAGGTTTATCGTTAGATTTTTAAAAACTTCCATAATCTCATCAAAATTTGTATCCTTTTTTAACATGGCTAGTCTATGGGGAAACGGTGGTTTCTCTCTATATTTAGCATATGGGTCAATAGGAGTTTTATTCTTGGCCGCTTTCCTCTTGGGTTGTGGTTTAAGTGGTACCTCTACAGGGGTAGGATCTTTAGTTTCTATTTTGGTATCTAGTAAATTTTCATTTGCAATGACCACTGGTGGTGTATCAATGGGCATAGTTATGGCGTTATCAACCACTCTGCCAGAACGGAGAGTGGTGATGGCATTTAACTCACCTACGTTTAAATGTTCGTTACTAGTATTACCGGTTACTTCAAAGGCTGTGTTTGACGTTTTAGGATTAGGTATAACTTGACCTGGAAACACACCTTTTTGTTGGGCTTTATCTTGGGTTAACTATTGTATAGATTGTTGAATGGATTGTAGAATCTGTTGTTGAGCTTGCATGTAGGCATCGAAACGATCCGATTGTGAAGGTATAGTGGCACAGGTGGTATGACAGGAACTATCTCACGTTGATTATTAACGGGTGGGTTTTGATAGTTGTTATTATCCGGGACGATACCTCTATTATTATTATTATTATTATAATTATTATAATTTTTATAATTACCTTGTCCTTGTACTTGTCTTGGTGGAGCTGGGTTGTAGTTGTTTGCTGGCCTAACATTTTGATTATTAAACTCCGGATGTGTAACTGGTTGGTTATTTTGCCAACCGAAGTTGGGGTTTTGTCTCCAAGGTACGTTAGGAATAGGAAGGCTATTTACGGAGCAAACATTGTCCGGCTGTGCAGGTGGTTGTTCATGGACGACAGGATAATAGGAGTTGGTATGCTCAAGACTAAAACAGAAATTACATGGAAGATAGTTAATGTTCATGACAGGAGTAGGCTTATGTTGAATAGAAATGGCTTCTACCTTTTTTGTGAGAGACTCGATTAGAGTTCTAAACTCGGGATCATATTTAACCTCAAACATATTAGTAGCCTTGGCTGTGGAAGAAGAATTAGCGGAGCGGGGGATGTCGTTACCCCCCATTTATTATTATGCTTAGATTGATCTTCTAAAAACCTATAAGCCTCTGAGGCTCCTTTACTAAGGAAACTACCCCCAATCATTATATCAAGAACCTCCTTATGATGATGTGAAAGCCCCTTGAAAAAGGCACGAACAAGCGTGTTTTTCGGAAGGTTACGATGTGGACACTCTATAAGAAGATTAGTATACCAGTTCCAGGCCTCTGAAAAGGATTCATGAGGGTTCTAGTGGAAGAAATGAATCTTTTGAATTATTTCATCTGTCTTCAGAGGTGGGTAAAACTGTTCCATAAACAATTGAACTAGTTTGGCCCATGAGTCCACAGAATTAGGTGTTTGGGCAGTTAACCAAGACGCCGCCTTATCGGCTAGGGTGAAAGGAAACACCCTCAGTTTAATTTTTTCAGAACCTACGTTAGGATGATGGAATGTAGTGAGAACTTGTTCTATCCTACGCTTGTGTTGATAAGGCTTTTCGTGGTCTAAACCATGAAAAATGGGTAACAAATTAAAAATATTCGGGGGAATTCGGAAATTCCCCACTAGGTCTGCAAGACTTAGGGCCATCCTTTAGGGCTTTGTAAAAATCAGAGAGAGGAGTCCCTGCTTCGCCAGCCATTGATGCAGGTGTAGTGTGTGATATTCTAGATAGGCGTGTGCATTGACGTTTACGATAGATAACGTTAGATGGTTTTCTCTTACCAGACCTTAATCTCATGCAAGGCTAAGTCCAATATGAAAAAACGAACAAAAATTAAAAACAACAACAACCTGATATA
Source organism: Coptis chinensis (assembly GCF_015680905.1). Classification (NCBI taxonomy): domain Eukaryota; kingdom Viridiplantae; phylum Streptophyta; class Magnoliopsida; order Ranunculales; family Ranunculaceae; genus Coptis; species Coptis chinensis. The sequence goes on from NC_141456.1 coordinate 49,063,960, forward strand.
CTAGAATTTAAACTTCTCTGACAAAAGAAACGAGGAGTGAAAGGAGGAGAACCTAAGTGCCTCCTTGCTACGCTTATGAATAGCGTCTTTAGCACGAACTTACTTGTCTTGTGGATGCTTGGAATACTGAATATATAATAAATTCTAATGAAAAGAGGACATGTGGCTAACCTACTTTAAATTGAGCTTTCTTGAGGGGGCGGGCGCGCTTAAATATCAAGCAACAAGGGCGTGGGCGCGCTCTGTGATTTTTATATAAACAAGCTTTCGCGCGGTTTCTTAATGGGATAGGCCTGCAATTTAGAATACAAACAATAGGGTGGGTGGGAGAATTGGGCTAATTGTAGAATTGAAAAAACTAATAAAATTTTCATCTAAACAAAATGAAGATGGCATCAGCGCCATTTGATAATACTTAAAAACAATTGTTTACTCCTACTTTAACTAGACAAAAGTAATTTAACTAGACAGAAGTAAAAACTACTTTTAGTCTATTGTTATCAAAGTTCTACTCTCGATTATTATATAATAAAACTGGAGTCAGAATTCGTTCCACTCTTAATTGCTTAGAACATAACTAATTCTACTAGTGATTTAACAATTCAACATTATGAGAGTAATTATTGTGAATATAACTATGATTTAATATATTCTAATTTAAACTATGACAATTGAATAATAAGATTGAATATGAGAAAGAATTAAGGAGATTTGATATCCACCATGATTAATCTCTAATATGCTAGCATGGAGTTTGTTGCAATTCCTAATCTTTAGGTTTTCACACAAGGTTTAACATAAAGATTAGGTCTTTTTATCCCAAATTATTCATGGCATCTCTAACCAACTAATAATTAGCATGAGAGGACGTTGAAACCCATTCTCATGGTGAATGAACTATCCTCTAGAATTGAAACTCTTTAAAACAACTATTCTATACTAACACATCAAGTCTTCATCAAAGCTTTAATCAAACCCCTCTAATGGAGGTTTAGCTATGGTTCATTAGACTATCATGGAATACATTAGAAGAAGAAGAAGAAGACATAATTTAAAGGAATACTTGTATTGAAGAATAACTTGAATTGTATTAATGGTGGCTTGGCTAATAATACATTAGAGCTATGTTTTATGCCTTAGTCCTCTATCCGATTCGGTCGTTTTGACATATAGTAGGCCCAATTCTGAGGTCTAAGTCAAAAGATATGGCTTGTGGAAGTTCTGTTAACTTTTATGCTCTATTTCTGCCCGCGTTGACTTTGACTTTTCAGTTTTGACTGGGCTTTAAAAATGTTTTTTCTCCTTAAAACTTGGGCTTTAACCGTAGAACTTCTTTGCAACTAACTTTTGCTCCTTTCTCTTGCAAAAGTGACATATTTCTTCACATATTTGACTCCAATACCTGAAATATACAAAAGTACGTAAACAATAATAACTCTTATTTATTATAAACATAATTGGTCTAAATGTAATATTATTAAGGGGTTAAAACTACAATTTTGGGCTCTTATCACCTAACAGTTGGATTCCCACCTTGGAAGAGTGTTGCATCTGTTTGAACTTTGTTAGCTGCTTTCGATTCTTTATAGCTAGACGAACTTTGTGTTCTTTGCTAGTCTTATTCCGGTTATATCGTGTCCTTTTAACTATTTTTTTTTTAAAAAATTATGATGCCTATTCATAGAACAAAGTAAACTACAACCAAAGAAGTCAAGTACAACTTTAATGCCAACTTACTACAATTTCTGCTCCTCCGCTGCTTTCTTGGCGAACGATTACACAGCATTCTCGAAGGGAGAGAGAGTGCCTCTCATCTTATCCACATCTCAAGGCATGTAGCCATCACCTACTAATATTAGCAGCCATTTAAGTCCAACCTTGACACTGAAACGGATAACACTTGCTCAGCGTGCGCGAATGAATTGGGAAAAACTGGATCTCCTCTCAAGCTTTGCTTTAGCTAAGAAAGGATATATGACACTAACCAACTAGGGGAACCATCACTCGTCATCTGTTGTCCAGATTTCTACATCAAGGAATTCTAGAAAAAAAAATTAGGGAAGGACACAGTTTATGATTAGGCACCAGAACCGCGGCATACCATAATCATCTATTTGGTTGGGTCATCGTCTATTAGGGACTGCACTCGAGAAAATGAAATTTTGTTCAAGGAAAAAATTATTAATGTTGGCATCTTTGATCCGCGCCTATATGTTACTCAAAGCAGATCATCCTCCTTAAAAATCTACAGGTATGTATTTTGTCTTTCATTCGTATTGCCCACTTTAAAGGTTGAGCATGCTTGTTGTATCTTCACTTAATGTTTTTTCATGTGCAGTACCACATCTGAACAATGCTGTGAAAGGGCCAACGGTACTCCTGAAAATGTGTTTGGTGATGAAATATGGGATCCGTTTGATTTGGACTACCTCGCGGAAGCAGAAGGAACGAATTTTCCAATGGCACCAATGACTATCCGCCGGAGGGACGCCATTTTCTTGGTAGGATGGATGTGTGTTGCCCACATTGTTTGACTCTTCACTGGATGGATGAGAAATTGACCCATTCATACAAAAAAAACCCTAAATTTGGGATGTGTTGTTTGCAAGGAAAAGTCAGGTAACCCCTGCTGTTACCCTTACCACCTGCACTCCACTCACTATACGAAAGAAATGACACACGCGCGGTGTCATTTCGTGAGAACATTCATGCATACAATGCAAGTAATGCTTTTACAAGCCTTGGTGTAGATCCAGACAAATGCGTATTGAATGGGCATGGGCCCATGTAATTTGTCATACATGGAGAACTCTACCATAGAGTCGGGACACTCCTACCAGCTCTAGGAAGGGATCCCTTCTATCACAGCTTTACTTCTATGATGGAAACGAGATTTTGGATCACTGTGTTCGAAGGAACCCTCAGCTGTCAAGGGCTGTTCTGAGAATCATTTAGGACACTCTTATCATGAACAACAACTTTTACAAGCTCTATAAGAATGCTTTTGAGATTTTGAATGCAAATAATTCTGCAAATAACAATGTCCCAGCCCGACTTCATTATAGCTCTGGGAGTGACCGACGCCAATACAACCTTCCATCAACAATAGAAATAGTCGTGATTTTGTCAGGGGATGGGAGTCCGGTTGATAGCATGTGAGATATTGTTCTTCGTTTGAGAGAAGGTGGGTTAGAGAGGATAAGCGAGTTCAACCCTGCATATTTGCCACTACATTATGTCTTTCTCTTTCCTCTAAGAGATCTTGGTTGGTCTCCTGACTTGCGCCAATGTAACGTCATAAGCAATCAACCAACCAATGTGCGTTTGACTCAGACGCAATATTATGCCTATCGTCTGTTTGAGCACCCAACAGAGTATTCCCCTATTTTGAATGCAGGCCCCCTAGGCCAACAATTTTTAGTCGATGCTTGGGCTGCCATGGACCAGAACCGCGAGCATTTCTCAGAGAACGTCAAGTTGAAATTCGTTCATAGTTGCAACACAGGGGCTGACCCCAGGTCAAGTTGGGTAGCGTGTTATCTTGTCATCGTCTTATACAGGGAGTCCACGACATATGTATAAGATTTACCAAGATTCAATGGCCATTACATGGTACCATAAACATCCAAATATCTTTCTTATAGCCACCACAAATTTGAAATGGCCAAAAAGCGCAAATGGAGCTTAAAAGGCATCACAAATCAAATGATAAACTCGTGTTAGTGGCCCGTGTTTTTGAGCTGAAACGGAGAGCAATAATGGAAGAAATCATAAAAAAACACATTTTTAGTTGTGTAGTTGCCCATGTTTACACCATTGAATTCAAAAAGCGTGGCCTTCCTCACATGCACGCTCTCATATTCCTTCAACACAAGGACAAGGTTTGCACCACTGAATAGGTCGATCGGATTGTTTTTGCAGAGATTCCAGATCCTGACACACAACCTACCCTCTTTAAAATGGTTATGAAGTGTATGATTCATGGTTCGTCTGGTGCTGACAATTCAAAGGCACCCTGTATGCAAGATGGCTATTGTAAGTTCCATTACCCGCGAGAATTTGCTGAGAAAACAACCATGGATCAAGAAGGGTACCCACTTTATATGCATCGCAACACCGACATAGTGTACAAGCGCGGAAAACATAAAGTTGGCAACAAAATGTTGCTCCCTATAACCCATATCTATGTGAAAAGTTTGATTGCCACATTAATTTTGAAGTATGTGCATCAGTTCGTGCAGTCAAATATATCCATAAAATACATTTATAAGGGTTTCAACAAAACGACCTTTGTGTTGACTGGAGCAAATGATGAGATACAACAGTACATCGACGCGAGGTATATCAGACCACAAGAAGCTGTATGGCGGTTGCTGGAGTTTAACATGCACCAGGAGGTACCCAACGTTGTTCGCTTAGCAATCCGCTTGCCAGGGATGTATCGGGTGCTTTACAGACCATCAGAACCATTGGATGAAATTCTCGCTCGAGCTGAGCATCAGCAATCAACTTTTACTACATTCTTTAAATGTTGTGCTGAAAATCCAAAAGCTCGAGAGTTCACTTATCCAGAGCTCCTTGGAGGCTTTGTCTACAACAGAGGCTCTAAAGAATGGACACCCAGGCATAGAGATAATGGATTCACTATTGGTTGAATGTATTTTGAGAAACCTAACGCAGGGGAGCGTTTTTATCTACGGTTGCTATTAATCGTTGTGAAGGGGCCTACATCATTTGAATCATTGAAATTTGTGGACGGTGTTCCATGCAATACATTTAAAGCAACGTGTATTGCACGAGGCCTATTGGAAGATGACGAAAAGTGGAGGCAATGTTTAGAGGAGGCATCTGTTATGCGAACTGGGTATCAGCTACGATGGTTTTCCAACATTATCCTCATAGAGTGCTCTCCAACACGTCCAGAACTATTATGGCACAAATTTGCAGTTAATATATGTGATGACCTAGCTCCCAAGATGAAAACACAGTTTCTTATACACAACCCACCTTAAGACCGAGTTACAGACTTCGGTTTATTTTTGTTGGAGCAACTCCTCCTAGAAAGTGGGAGGAAACTATCCGATTTTCCTAACATGCCAGAACAAAAAGAAAATTGGAGTCGTGTTGTTGGAAACAGACTTATTTGGGAGCTTCAACAACTTCACTATGAAGGCCTGCAAGAAGTTACTAATGCTAATATTAGCCATCTCAACGCACCACTTTTACAGCAGTTACAGAGTTGGTCCACAATGGTCAAGGGAAAATATTTTTCTTGAATAGAGCCGCAGGCACAGGTAAAACCTTTTTGTACAATACAATAGCCACATCATGTCGTTGTGTCGGTAGTATCGTTATCATGGTGGCTTCCTCTGGAATTGCATCTTTGCTATTATTTGGAGGCCGAACTACTCACTCAACATTTAGCTTACCCCTAAACGTGTTTGACAACACCATGTGTGGCTTTTCAAAAGATTCCTTGCAAGTTGGCCTTTTTAGAGAGACAAAGCTTATAATTTGGGATGAAGTTCCCATGCAACATAGATATTGCGTTGAAGTTGTTGATCGCTCGCTTCAGGATATCTTTGAGAACAAAAAGGCAATTGGTGGAATAACCATCATTCTAGGAGGGGATTTCCTACAAACATTGCCCGTTATACCAAAGGGAGTCCATGCATATTTTGTTGCTGCATCTTTGTGTAGGTTTCCACTCTGGATACATGTGCAAGTCTTGCATCTGTTTAAAAACATGTGCCTAAACATGTCGGATCCAGATAACCTTGCCTTTGGAAACTATCTTACAGAGGTTAAAATTTATAATAACATTATTTTTGAAGTATAGTCGTCGCATTTGCTCAACATAGATGATAGTACTAAGTGTTTTACTTTTGATTGATTGTATACATAGGAATGAATCCAGAAGAAACAGTCGACTTGCCTGCAGGTATACAAAGGTGTACATATCTGAAAGACCTCATTTTCTCTATATACCCTAAGTTGGACGTGGAGGGCATGACTTCACCAGAATTTCTAAGAGCGTGAACTATTCTAGCTACATGGAACGACGATGTCAAGGAAATTAATGATATGGCCTTAAGTTTATTCCTTGGAGGAGTGATTGAATATTTGGCTGCAGATAAAGCTGTTGAAAAGTCTCGGTCCAAAAAAAGGAAACAAACTTGCAACTCAACTCCAAATGTTGGTGACTCCCAATAAAAAAAAAATGCAAATCAATGGTAAGTCTCCTGCAACTGTTGGTGAATATCCAAGTGACTTCACTCGATCCATCCAGTTTACCTCCGTTTAAACTCAAGCTGAAACTTGGGTGCCCGATTATGCTGCTGAGAAATATTAGCCCTAGAGATGGCTTTCGCAATGGAACACGGTTAACTGTTCTTAAATGTGCTCCTAAAGTGATCGAAGTTGTTATTATAATTGGAGACCACGCAGGTGAGCCAGTCCTTCTGCCAAGAATATCATTGCCACCTTCATCTACAGAAATGGCAGTTCCAATGACAAGACGCCAATTCCCCATAAGACTTGCGTACGGTATGACATTAAATAAATCCCAAGGACAATCAGTGAAGTACGTTGGGATAGATTTACGAACACCTGTGTTCAGTCATGGACAGTTATATGTGGCGCTCTCAAGATGCACATTATCAAAGAGAATCAGTGTCGTCTTTCCACCAAACTCTTCTCACTCTACAACAAATATCGTGTACCCAGAAATTCTATTATGATGAACTAATGCCAAACAGACTTGAGTTATTCCGGAAGTTATTATTTTTCTGAATATGTTTTTACCTATTATCGTATAGTTACAGTACTTACATGTTGTTCTTTTTGTAAACCATATAGCGATCACTTCTTTTTTTTTGCTTTGTAATAGCAATCACTTCCAAAGTCTAGGTAAAGCTAACACTTACACTAGCCAGTGACAATATGGATTAGGTGTTCAGAGACCTCATTTGGCTTCTCTTATGTTGGAAACTGTATCCACCTCACTTACCATTCTCCTTTCCATAAAATTAGTTGCCACTGATTTTTACAGGTGTGCTATGGAAATCTACCGCAGACTGCAATTTTCTCCTCCTTTCTTTGGTGAGCTAAGTGACATTGACCATGTTTGGCTTTATTGCTAGCGCTGAAGCAAAAAAACAATTTGACACTATATTAGTATTTCATAGTTCTCTGAAAACAATAGTTTTCTGGGTGGGGTTTTGAAGCTGTGTATGGTGGTGTAGTCTTCAAAACATTAGAAGTGAGGTTCATCCTAAATTGTTTAGAGTTTGAATGTGGGAGTTGAAAAAGAAGGAAGGTAGACTCTTAGTGTAGAACTTGTGTAGTTTTAAGCTAATGAAGAACATGAAAACTTAAGTTGTTTAAGATGGAAATGACATGAAAACATTGAAGCAAGTATTGAAATGAAGATTGAAACAAAGAACAACAAAATAAGATTGATTGACTGATTGAAATAAGCAAAAATAACAAGATTAAAATGAAAGAAATGAAGAACAATAAAGTAAAAGACTTGAATTGAAAAACCAGAACTAAATCCTACAAACAAAATGGTTTGGACCCTAAAATAATAGATACCTTCTCTCACCCTAACTTTTAGATTATATACCCCTACTTTATGCCTTTTATAGATCTGCCATTCTCCATTACAATTGAGACACTTCACACTTCACATTTCACTTTCTGCTTTTGCTTTTGTTTTTTTTTTATTTCTTCTTGACTAAGTTAGGTTTTGGAGAATACCATATTTTGAGATAAGGGCATCCATCTCTGGTATTCTGGGTTGAGGGCTTTGACCTTTGACTTTGACTTTTTTAGCACTTTTTTATAGCAGCTTCTGGTCTTCATAATAAGCGTGATTAAGGCTCCTTTTGGTGCTAAGACGCAACTTTAATGATTAGTGGTTTGAAATTCTCCGTAACCTGAAAAAAGGTAATAAAAGCTATGAGTTGTCTTTTCATTAAACGTAAGAAGGGCTGTAATGCAATAATATAAGGGTAATAAAACGCACATTTGGGAGCTGATCACCACCCCCAAATAGTATCTTGCATGTCCTTAAGCAAGGATGAGAGAAAAAAAAACTAAGATCACAAATGAGTGATTTATTATAAGTTATACTAATCTCGTTTCGCATAGTGCGATTGCATTGACCATATGCAACAAGGCTTTAAACCACTAGGAATTCCCTAGTGAATGAGCTTTAAGCCTCATGAGAGTTTTCCAGTGAAGGTACTCACAAACTTCTTCTATTTAGTACAAAGGGTCTTGTTTTCTTATTTATTCTCAGAAGTTCATACATCTCATTAGCGGAGAATACGGACATGCTCCTTTGAACTTAGAATAACATATGTACAATAATTTAATTATCTAAAGATAAATGTACAAAACATGAGTAATGAAATGCAAAAGCAAAGTTGTTTCCGAGATTTTTGGAGAGCGTCCTTAAGGTGGGTTCTCACAGGAGTGTGTTGCAATCACAATTCTCTGATAGATTCACTCAAGGTTTGTTCTCTCAAGTGTAGTGGGCACTTATATTCCTCGCATAGTCAAATGACATCTCTTGCCACTTATTATCACACTATCCTATTCCTAATCGAGCTAGAGGTCTTTTATTAAGAGTTACAGGGCAAGGGTGATGGTTTAGAAAGAAAAAGGAAGGGAAAAACAAAAGCTGATAAGTTGAGAAACTGGGTCTTCAAGATATGTGTAACCAGAGAAGAACCTCGTTTTGTTCTTTTGCTTCCGAAATATGATACATTCTTTAGCCCTTTGGCTTTGTGACTCTATATGATTTTTAATTTTTGGGAGTTCTAACTTTGTTTTTGTTTCTGATATCGTCTCTTTTTGATTTTGAACTTTTGGGAAATTCAATTTTTGACTCCTTTAATTGATTTTTTTTTTTGGGAGTTTTGGTTTTTTATGGGTCTTTCTTTTCTTCTCTTTCTTTTCTTTTATTTTTGAAGCAACTAATTGTTCTGTTTTTGTACAAGGTCTTCTCTTCTCTTTTTATGATATCCATCCAGTTCTCAACTTGTCAGCTGGGTAAGCTTTTTATTGTGTGTTGTAACGGGTTAGGAATTTTTGGTAAAGAATAAAAAGGTTTTTAGACAGGGGTGAATGCTTAAGAGGGGTAACTAGAGGAAAACTATCTTTTTTGGGATTTTAACGTTATTTGGCTATATCGATCCAAAAAGGGCCTAAATTTTCTCCTAGGGTGTGACGTGGTGATCAAGGAAGTGAAGGTTTGGTCTTTCTATCTGGACATCCTTTGTGTCATCACTAAATAATCATTCAGATGAGGCTTTTGGCTAGATTCTCACGAGATATGGAACTTAATTGTTCTAACCTTGGCTTCAAAAACTCACTGCTATATACAAACAAATGTTGATGCATGTCATTCATGAAAAGATGTAGAAACTATTGTACGTATATTAGTCTAAGTACGAAGAATAAATTCTTACTCTATTGCTATAATGAGACTTTTAAACTTTTTATTCATCATAGAAAAAGGAAACAAGACTTTTAATACTAAACAAAAAAATATTTTTGGTCTTTCTTTGAATTTTTTTTAGAAAGGCAGAAATATACTATTATATATATTATAGAAGAATGCCTAGTTTTTGCAAAATATTATTATACCACCCCCAAATAGAAATATGCTTTGTCCTCAAAATATGAAGAGATAAGGAAAGAGATTACCATAGAAACATGAGCAAAAACGGCGATATACCTGTATTCTGTTCTTCATGATGAAAATATGCCACCCCCAAATAAGTTTGGGGCGTGGGTTGTTCGATATAGAATGAGAAATACATAGTTTATTATACTAGGGATAATTATTCTACTATGAAATCTTTTTAGGTTTTTGTATTTCTGAAAACATATATGAAATGCATGAAAAAAATGGAAATTTTTGGCATGATGTATCTGTTTTACCTTCTACTCATATACCAAATTCCACAAGAAAAAAAAAACAAGTATATAATATTAAGCATATAATTAAAGTTATACTAAACGTCATACATGTAAGAAAGAAAAAGAAAAAGAAATATATCCAACTATACGGATACTAGGGAAATGCCTAGTAACAATCCGTGCGTGAACTCATCTAGACGTCTAGAAGATCCTTCTCCTTGCTGACGATGAGGCAAGCTGGCATGTCTATCACTACGCGGGAGCACGTCTCTAATGCTTTGCAGTGTTCTAGTGACACTGTGCTAAAAACGTCGCTGCTCCTGCTGAAAGGACCGCTGCTCCTCTTTGATGATCCGCTGTTCCGCTACAATGTTCCCCTAAGTTTCCCTGAGCTGGTGGAGATACGCATGCAGAATCCTCTGGGCGCCATGCAGGAAGTGAATTCCATCCATAGGCTGAGTGAACTGTTGAGTGGCATCTTCAGCAAAGTAATCCACTTTCTTAGTCGGGTGTTCTTGCTTAGCGGCTCTAGCAGCAGGTGGAAGCCGACCATAACTTCTGGACACAATGGGCATAGATAGGACCTTTGGTAGCATCCTTGACCTCCACTAGGGCGTCTGTGGCCTCGAATCCCCAGTGCTACATGATCTTGGTGACCAGCACTGGTAAAGGAGCGGTGGACTTCTTCGGTTTACAGAGTTGCTCCCAAACGAAGGTGATGATGCAGAAGCTGTTCTTTTGCTCTTGAAGAATCCATAGAATATGGAGCATCGCCTTACCGATATCAGAAGGCTTGGCTGAGCCTAACAGGTTGTAGGTTGTCCACTAAGTTACTACCAACTGATTCCTTCGCAGTGAACTCTGAAAAGCACAGTAAGACTTGGGGTTTTTCACCCCCTCGAGAAGTGTCTCTACCATCATCACATCGATGGTCTTGCTGTCTGGTTACTGTTTCATCTAAATATAAGCCTTTAGAGGAATCCCCAGAACTCACTCACCACCTCCTTGGTGAGCTCCAGCGAGCGACAATCCTTGACAACCGTGATGCGGTCATCCTCCTTCTAAGCATACAATTATAAAATGAAAGAGTAAGAGAGGGAGAATAAGCTGCACCTTCCAACAAAACCAAGGGTTCCCATCCTCTTATTCGGATCTCAGCCTTGAAGTGCACTTCAAATAGATAGGAATTGAAGAGGTTTTGAAAATTTTGCTCAGGCTCGATTTTAAGAACTCGAGCCATTTAGAGTAGTTGTTGATAAAATTGGGGTTTTGAGTTGGAATGAGGGTTGAAAATGGAGCAGGCTGTGAAAAAATTGGGTGGTGAGGCAGTCGCGAGCTGGTGTGGGCGGCTAGGGTTGGGGATTTTGTGAGGAAGAAGATGGGAAGTTGGGCGGTCGTGTGGGCTAAGTAGTTTGATGGCACATGCCTTTTTAATGAAATTGAAAATTTGGCCCTAGCCCAAATGAAATCAGGAAATTCGATCTTGTCCTCAGTGCCTTGCCAACTTCAAGAACTGATCCGTGCTTCGTTACTCGTCCAATCTTGAACCGTGAGATACCAAAACGATCAGCATAAAAAATGCAACATAACGGTATAGGGTACACTCATATCCAATAGTAGATGAAAAACAAATGATGGAATGAAACGAAAATTAACTGTAATAATAGAAGGAAAATTTAATTAATTTTTTTTGGTTTTGAATAAGTTTGAAAATTTAAAAAGGTGGGTCATTCCCAACCAGATGGCTAGATTACTCTCTTAGATCGAGTGTAATGCACTGGGGGATAACACGTGTAGACTTTATAAACAGAATTATTATGAGGTTGAAGACTAGGGAAAGTTGGTGTTTGACGGTTCAAGCACCAGCCTTTTCTCATAGCTCGTCTCTTACGTGCGTATGAACTTTTACCTAAACTACGAATGATTTTTGGTATATGTGTCCATATCTTAAGCTGTGGTTCTCTAGGAAGTACTTACAAACGATCATTGAAACTGATCCATCTAGTCTTGCTAGGTGGAGGGTTTTTGTTTGCTACAGAAGACATTTTTGAAAAGTTTTTCAGAAAAGAGAGAGATTGAGAAAGGGAAAAGATCTTTAAGAAAGGAAAATTTTGAAAATTTTGTACAAGTTTGAGTCTTTTAACGTAAGATTCTCGAGACAAAATAGAGAGGTAGAGGCAAAAGATAGAATTAAACAGAGAATAGTATTACTTTGGGTTACTCTATTTGTTTAATTCTTGTTTGGAGACGCTTCGTTTTTTTTTTAGTTGGTTTTCTTAATCAAAATATATCTCTAACCATATAGAGGTTTTGACAATAAGATAAAATTTTACGTGAATCCGGTATCATTTTGCTTACTCCGGGGCGTATAACTTCATTTTTATATCCTCTGGTTTTGAAAACTAAGGAAAGATGTTTTAAGAAACTCGTACTCAAAAGTTGTGATTCTAGATGCTACTACTTGAAAACAAACTAATAACCCATAAAAACATAACTAGATTTCTCTAACCTAATTCTTATGGTATAAATTATTTTATTTCCTACTCTCACATATATATTCCTGCAATATATAGAGTACGGAATCGTTCCACTCTTAATCTAGCAAGACATAAATTAATTCAATTAAACAAACACAAGGAACAAGGGTGAGAGTAATGAGATGTGAAATTTCTATTCTAAATAACAACTATTCTAACAAACAATCATCCTCACATGACTTCCTTAACCTCTTCTAATGGAGGTTTTAGACTAATATCATTATACTATCATTCCTAACACAAGAACAATAATAACAAGTCATAATTTAATAACTAATTTAAACTTTATAAATCTAATTTTAACAATAGTCTAAGAATCAAAATGAAGACAACCTAATTTATGAATTTAAAGCAACTAAAACTAAATAAGAATTTAATCAATAACTAAATTGAAATAAAAACTAATACTTTATTATAAAACTAATATTGATTCTAAATAATAATCTACTTTGTTTTAAAACTAATTCATTGAATGTAAAAACTAGATCTAAAACAAGCTATTCTAACTAATTAGTGGAGTCTAACCTAATTTTCTAATCTAGATCTAAGTATTCTTAAGAGCTAAGTCTTCTCCATACAAATGGAGGAGACCAGATCCACTTTTTCGTGCATGGGCTGAGGAGCCATGTTTTGGGCCGGAAAATCGAGCCCAAAACCCAATCTCTTCAGTCCACAGGGCCCTTTTCAGTTGGATCTGACTTCAGTAGGCTTTTTGTCCACTTTTCCTCCTCTGATTGGGTCAAGACTTAAACCATTAGAAAGCTCTTTCCGAGCCGGTCATTTTGACATAAGGTAGGCCCAATTTCGAGGCCCGAGTCCAAATATATAGTCTTCGGAAGTTCTGTTAACTTTTGTGTGATATTTCTGCCCGCATTGACTCTGACTTCTCAGCTTCTATCCAGGCTTTACAAAGGCTTTTTCTCCTTGAATCTTGGCCTTTATTCACAGAACTTCTTAGCAACCAACCCTTACTCCTTTATATCGCCAAAGTGGCACATTTCTACACAAAATAGACTTCAATGCCTGAAATACATAAAAACACGTAATCAGCATTAACTTTTATTTATTACTCGCATAATTGGTCCAAAAGTATTATTGTTAAGGGGTTAAAACTACAATTTTGGGCTCTTATCACAAACCATAACAGATAATCTTAGGCAACTTTCATGTCAGCTGATGAACCCAATCTAGATAGACAGAGCTTCAGTTACACGAGTTGGGGGATTTACTGTGCAAGACATGGAATGTCCTGACCCGGGCAAATAGCTCGATGATATAGGCAACCCTTAGTAAGCAAAGCTGATCTCAAACTACCCCTAGATAGTGTTGTTCTAGGGGTTGGTTTGTGTAAAATACATTGCCCGTTTTGTTTTTGAAAAAAGCACATAACTATTGATGTATCGAGAATCTATCACTATAAACGCGGTGAAAACAAACAATTTTATTAAAGAAAGAAAGAAACATTTGTTTTTGGCTTTTTTATTTTTATGTTCCTAAATTAATGTGACAAAAAAATATAAACTATAAAACTACTAAGGAAAATCACTATGACGAAAGTGATCCTCACAATAGAAGGTGCTTGAAATTAAGTGATTCTAATTGAGAACCTGCGTGGGGTTTGACTTGCCCTAGATTGTGCACTTCCTTGTTTTGTAAGAAAGCAAATCTAGTGAAGATGACTATTTTAGCTCTATTGCTAGATAATCTAGTCTCTCCTCTCCTAATCTCTAGTTAGTCCTATTTTGTAGCTATTCCAACCAGAGAGAAAGATAAAGCTCGAAACAATTATAAATCACCCATAGAAGGAAAAAGTTTTCGAAATCAAGGGCTCCAAATGCTAACCATTCCACGGTATAGCATGCCTATGGAAGACGAGATATGCTAAACAACCATGAAAGGCAACCGTAAGACACCTTCACTCAATCCCCATCGCCCTCTGCTTTGTTTCACATCTCTTCTTTGTAGAGGAAAGACTTAGCATCAAATGTGAAGATTGAAAGAAAAATGCTTATGTAAGAACAGAAAACAGGGAAATGAGAATAAAGACAAAAATTATAAATGACAAGAATAGAAAAACTATTCTAAAAAGAAGTGTAAAATAAAAAAAAAAAAAAAAATTATATACTTGCTCCTTAGGGGTACACTACTCAAACGACGAGTAAAAGTGCAAACGTGGAATGCGCAAGATATACTGTGGACTCAAGGCTCCGGCACTTACAACCACACCCTCCAAGTGGAGAGGTCCGGTTACCTTATTGATGTATTCCCTTAAAGCGAAAGATGGAATGGAATGGGAAAGGAATACATTGGAAAAGAGGATTCAATCCTCGTAGATTGGATCTTGGAGAAGGATTCCTTCAACATTCGTAGACCGTAACTCATGAAAATGTTTGAGGCATTGACCATTTACTTGCATTGTGATGTTATCTTTATGGTCCTTTATGGTAATAGTCCCATAAGGTGTGACTTCGGTTATTTTAAAAGGACCAATCCATCGAGTATTCAGTTTTCTTTGGAAAAGATGCAATCTAGAGTTATAAAGCAAAACTTTTTGACCAACTTCAAAATGTTTTTGTAAAATATGCTTGTCATGAATCCTTTTCATGTTGGTTTTGTAGTCTTTTGAAATGTCATAAGCATCATTTCGAATCTTTTCAAGCTCGTTTATTTGTAGTTTGCACTTTTCACCTGCCGCATCGAAATTATAATTAAGGGTTTTTATTGCCCATAGGGCACAATGCTCTAGTTCAACTGGCAGATGACAAAGTTTTCTAAAGACAAGCCTATAGGGGGACATCCCTATAGGTATTTTAAAAGCCGTTCTGTATGCCCATAGTGCATCGTTCAGACGGAGAGACCAGTCCTTCCTATTTGGATCAATTGTTTTCTCCAAGATACGCTTAATCTCTCGATTAGAGACTTCTATTGACCACTTGTTTGAGGATGGCATAGAGTTGCAACCTTGTGGGTTACTCCATATTTTTTTTATGATATGTTCAAAAACTCGATTGCAAAAATGTGATCCACCATCACTGATAATGGTTTTTGGAACACCAAATCTTGAAAAAATATTTTCTTTTATGAACCCGATGATTGTTTTGTTATCATTATTACGACATGGTATGGCCTCAGTCCATTTGGATACATAGTCTACGACTACTAGGATGTAGATGAAACCATTAGAAGTTGGGGAAGGTCCCATGAAATCGATGCCCCAGACGTCGAAAATCTCCACTATGAGAATGGGATTTAAGGGCATCATGTTATGTGCAAAAATACGACCGAGATGTTAGCAATGAGCACATGCTTTGCAATGAAGAAATGCATCGCAAAAGAGTGTTGACCAGCAGAATCCACATTGTAAGAACTTAGCAGTAGTTTTATTGGCACTAAAATGCCTTCCACAAGCCTGCTCGTGGCAAAAGGAAAGGACCACAGACTGTTCCCATTCTGGAATGCAACGTCGGATGATCTGATCTGAGCAGTATTTGAAAAGATATGGGTCATCCCAATGATAGTACTCTACTTGAGCTAGGAACTTCTTCCTCTGATTTCTATTTCATAATGGCGGAGTCTCTTCAGTCATCAGATAGTTCACAATGTCAGCATACCAAGGTGCATAAAGGATCGCGTAAAGGTGCTCATTAGGAAAAGAATCTAAAATGGGTGCGGAATCACTGTCACTATCATCGGTTAATCTAGGACATGTGGTCAGCCACTACGTTTTCAACTCTTTTTTTTATCTTTTATCTCCAAATTGAATTCTCGTAGGAGGAGAATCCATCGGATTAACCTCTACTTAGCATCCTTCTTCGCAAGAAGGTACCTAAGTGTTGCATGATCAGTGTAGATTAAGGTTTTTGAACCAATCAAATAAGGACGAAATTTTTTTAAAGCATAAATAATGACTAAGAATTCCTTTTTAGTGGTCGTATAATTCGGTTGAGCCTCATTTAGTGTCTTACTTGCATAGTAAACAACTGTAGGTCCTTTATCATGTTTTTGACTTAAAACAGCGCCAACAACGTAGTCGCTGGCATCACACATGAGCTCAAATGGTTTTGAGCAATTAGGAGGTTGAATTATAGGTGTAGTTATTAAGGCGGCTTTCAACTTTTTAAAAGCCTGCATGCATTCCGAGTTAAACTTAAAAGGTGCATATTTTATAAGAAGATTAGTTAATGGCTTAGCAATTTTTGAGAAATCTTGGATGAATCTTTGATAAAATCCAGCTTGGCCTAGGAAGGCTCGTATGTCACAGATGTTTCGTGGAATAGGTAGAGTAGAAATTTTGTATATTTTAGCTTTATCTACTTCTATACCATTTTTAGACACAATGTGACCTAACAATATTCTCTTTTTTGCCATGAAGTGACACTTTTCCCAATTAAGGACTAGATTCTTTTCCTTACAACGCACTAATACTTTGGATAGGTTGGATAAGCAATCGTCGAAAGAATCTCCATAGAGGGAAAACTCATCCATAAAAACTTCCATGAATCTCTCCACCATATCGCTGAAAATGTGTAACATGCAGCGTTGAAATGTGGTAGGTGCATTGCAGAGACCGAAGGGCATACGTGCATAAGCATATGTTCCAAAAGGGTAAGTGAAGGTAATCTTTTCTTGATCTGCTTCATCAATTAAAATCTGAAAGTACCCTGAATACCTATCCAAAAAAGAGTAATAAGCATGTCCTACTAAACGTTCAAGCATTTGATCTACAAACGGCAGGGGGAAATGTTCTTTCCTTGTGACGGCATTCAACTTCCAATAATCAATACAAATCCTCTACATGATGGGAACACGTGCTGGAATTAACTCTCCTTCCTCATTATGGATCATTGTAATCCCAGATTTCTTTGGCACCACATGAATAGGGCTGACCCATTCGCTATTAGATATGGGGCCGAGTAAATGAATTCAGCATCCAGTAATCTTAGGATCTCCTACCTTACTACCTCTTTCATAGCTGGGTTGAACAGGCATTGTGGCTCTCTAAAGGTCTTGGCATTCTCTTCCGGGTGAATCCGGTGGGTGCAAATCTTTGGATCAATTCCTTTTATATCATCAAGATACCAACCAATGGCAGAACAGTGTTCTTGAATCACTCTAATTAAGCGCTCTTCTTCCTTTTTTGACAATTGGGATGAAATGATTATGGGATGTGTACCATCGGTATCAAGATAGATATATTTTAGGTCAGGAGAGAGAGGCTTAAGGGCAAGAGTAGGTGCTGTGAGTAACAACATCTCTACAGGATTTTGTTCTTCCATTGAAAACACCTGGGCTGGTGATATCTCTTCATGTTTAAGTAATTCATCATTTGAAGTGCATAAAGGAACTGATTCTAAAGTGGCAACTGTATTTTCTTTATAATGATCCATATCGAATTCTGAATCTCTGAAGGATAAGAACTGATGCACCTCATTTTCTGGGAAAGTCTGGTCACAGTACTCTTGCACTACACTGTCTATCATACTAACTTCTTCATCCAACTCTTCTTCCATCTAATGTTGCATCATCTTGAAAACATTGACTTCTACTGAGAGATTCCCGAAAGACATGGTCATAGATCTATTACAACAATTTATGAGGGTGTTGGCAGTTGTCAAGAATGGGCGCCTTAGAATGATGGGTATGGCATCATAAGCTAATTCGGTGTCGAGGATGACGAAATAAACAGGATAGTAAAAATCCTTAACCTTGACAAACACATTTTCGACCACTCCTTTTGGGTATTTGATGGATCGGTCAGCTAATTGCAATGTCATGGTGGTAGGTGTAAGCTTGTGGAAACCAAGTTGTTTAAATAGGTGGTATGGAAGGAGGTTAACACTTGCTCCAAGATCTAGCAAGGCGGTGGTAATATACTTGTCTCCTATAGTGCAAGGGATGGTAGGACGACCATGATCTTTATATTTGACTATTCCGTTGGTCTCTGTGAGGGATGAAAATTGTTTTGTAAGGAAGGCATCTTTTGGAATGTTAATTTTCCTTTTGTTGGTGCACATATCCTTAAGAAACTTGGCATGCTTGGGTAAATGTTTGATGGCATCGAGAAATGGCAGGTTTATGGTTAGACTTTTGAATGTTTTTCTAATTTCATCAAAATTTTCATCCTCCATGGGTGTCATTACGTGAGCTGGAAACAGTGTCTTTGGTTTGTATTGTCTAACTGGGTTAGGTGGAGGAATTGATGATTTAGGGACGGGAACATTGATAGGGATATGTTGAGGTATTTTAATTTCTGGTTCTGGTACTGGAACAATTACTTCTATAAGTGTAGGGTCTTCTGGTAAGATTACTTTGTTGTCAATAGTTTTGCGAGATTGCAAGGTTGTGATTGCCTTAATCTCTTAGGTTTTAAGGTTTTGAACTTTTTGGCTTGGTAATGAACTTTTCTGGGTTTTATCTTGGGCTAACAAGTTCAGAGATTGTTGTATGGATGCTAGGATTTAGGTTTGTTGTTGCAAGACAGATAGCATTATTTCGGTGGGCTAATTTGTTTGGACACTAGTTGATGGTGTAACGAGAACTAGGTCTCTTTGGTTGTTGACAAGTGGGTTTTGGTAGTTCTGGTTAAACTGTGATGGAACCAATGCTTTGTTCTGATTGTTATAGGTACATTGTCATTATCCTTGTCTGAATGTATTTGTTGGTTTGTTGAAACCTAGAGGTGGTTGGTTTTTTAGAATGTTGGTCCATGCAAATTTTGGGTGTTGTCTCCATGGTGCATTTGATACATTGAAAGCACTTACTTCTTCTGGCTGAAGTGATGATAGGTTTGTGATCAAGGGACAAGTGGCATCTATATGGTTTAAGCTTAGACAGAAATTGCATGGTGAGGTATTCATGATAGGATGAGTTGTTTGGTTTTTTTGTTTGGTTGTGAGGGCATCTATCTTTCTTGTGAAGGTTTCGATTAAAGTTTTGATTTTTGGATCTGATTTCACCACAAAAATACGACTAGCCTTAGATGTACTGGGTTGGGTTGTTTTGGAAATGTTTATGTGGCCCCAATGGGTACTCTTTTCAGCTTTGTTTTCAAGAAAGGTTAAGGCTTCAATTGCACCTCTATCAAAAAATTTACCATTACTCATGATGTCGAGGGTTACTTTGTGTTTTGGGAGAAGGCCTTTGAAGAAACATTGGACAAGAGTGGATTTTTCTAGTTTATGGTGAGGACATGAATGGAGTAGGTCAAAGAATCTATCCCATGCTTGAAAATTTCTCACTCGGACTCTATCTGAAGAACTGTATCTTGCTTCTTATCTCTTCTGTTTTCTTCTACGGAAAATACTTCTTCATGAAGGAGAACACAACCTTTTCCCATGTATCGAAAGAGTAGGCCTTCTGCGAAAGAAGTCAAGCGTGACTCTTACCAGCTAGAGTGAAAGGAAACACTTATAGCTTAACCTGATCGTCGGTGATGCCCGGATGGTGGAAAGTATTACATACTTCATGTATCCAGCGTAGATGTTCATACGGTAACTCGTGTTCTAACCCGTGGAAGATGGGTAGAAGATTGAACACGTTCGGTGGAATGTGAAAATCGCTCATGAGCGGTGTGAGTCGTATACAAGATGGAGGCCCATCTTGCAACAATGTGTAGAAGTTGGAGAGAGGCTATTCAGCTTGTACTACTTCGTCGGCCATCTTAGTAGATGTAGGACTAGAAACAGGAGATTGTCTAGGACGACGTGCTCTCCTACGTGAGTAAGTTTTATTCTTGCTAATACCAATAGTGCCTGAACGCAGTATCATGCACTTTTAGTAAGACCCCAAAACTATCCTAACATGCGCAAACGGTGCAATATATGCTCAAGAACCAAAATTCATTTTTGCTGTATGGAGTTTTGAAAACTTTGCTTTGGTCTATAATTTACTATTCCCTGTTCAAGGGAACAATTGGGCGTGAGACTAGGATGGCTCTACTACACGTCTCAGAAGAGTAGGCAGTCACTTCACCAAGTGGTGTGCTACCAAGAATCTTACTCACGATGAATCTGGGGGAGGGGAGTGAGGAAGATAGTTGGTCCACTGGAATCTGGTAACTGATTGCTCTAAATCCTCGTGGCTATATTTTTGTCCTTTTCTGGAGGAGCGTGACTACTTTGGGCTGTAAATGATTGATTTTAATTCATTTTTTGGTCTATGGCTTCAAGAATCAATCAACGTCTAATTTACCTACATTGGGGAATGACTTCCCAATGGTTGTTATGTGACTCGGGTTCAGCCTTATGCGTGAATGTAAATTGCAGTTCGGATATTAAATTTCAAATAATCATGTAAGTATGCTTGAACACACAAGGTATCCTCTTACTTGGGCTTCGAGGAGGTTTAGAATTTACCTCTCAAGCCGTGCTTACAAGCGGCTTGAGGAGAAGGCAACGTCAGTTGGCGCGTGATCTGAGAATTAGGCCCAACCTTTCAAGCTTTACCCTATTTTAAGTTACAATAAAGGTCCACTTAAAAAGCCCACAAGTTGGGTTTTTGATAATTAGACAACTTTGCCTTCAAGGGCCCAAAACTTAAAACTAAACTAATACTATACTAATCTACTAGATTAACTAGTTTTAGATTGATAATCTAGATTAACTAGAGTCAAATGGACTTAGAGTGTTGATTACCAAGTTGATTCAAAGTGTGTGAGCTATGATTCACAACTTGCCTCACACACTTGAACTTCCCAAGGCAATGCAAACTCTAATCCCTTGGTAAGTATTCAACTTCAACCAAGTTCAACTCATGTTCATCCACAAAAATCAATCAAAAACCAATTTTTCCTAATTTTTTTTCGGTTTTCTTTTTATCTATAACTATTACAAACAAGTTCCACTGATTTATCCTACTCTATTACAAAATCTGGGTTCAGAGTTCAGATAAACACTTAAACACAACTAATACTGGAAAAAAATCAGGTGGTGGCATGCTGACATGGGCCCGCGGTCGCCCGTGCGGTTCTGGCAAACTTCTGTCGGCTTTTGTCCAGTGCTTCAGCTCCTCTCCAAATTGTTGATCTTGAACCCTGATTTGCAAAAAAGTAAGTCAGTACTGAAAAACATCAAAATAAAATAATGAAAAATTAAAAAATAAATAGAAATGGAAAGATGAGAATGGTGCTTCCTCCTTAGATTCTCAACCAAGCACTCTTGCTCTTTCAATCCATGACGGCGGCGCCATTTGAAGCTGTGTATGGTGGTGTAGTCTTCAAAATATTAGAAGTGAGGTTCATCCTAAATTGTTTAGAGTTTGAATGTGGGAGTTGAAGAAGAAGGAAGTTAGACTCTTAGTGTAGAACTTGTGTAGTTTTAAGCTAATGAAGAACATGAAAACTTAAGTTGTTTAAGATGGAAATGATATGAAAACAATGAAGCAAGTATTGAAATGAAGATTGAAACAAAGAACAACAAAATAATATTGATTGATTGATTGAAATAAGCAAAAATAACAAGATTAAAATGAAAGAAATGAAGAACAATAAAGTAAAAGACTTGAATTGAAAAACAAGAACTAAATCCTACAAACCAAATGGTTTGGACTCTAAAACAATGGATACCTTCTATCTCCCTAACTTTTAGATTATATACCCCTACTTTATGCCTTTTACAGATTTGCTCTTCTCTATTACAATTGAGACACCTCACACTTCACTTTATGCTTTTGCTTTTTGAGTTATTCTTAACCAAGATAGGTTTTGGAGAATGCCATAGTTTGAGATAAGGGCATCCATCTCTGGTCTTCTGAGTTGAGGGCTTTGACCTTTGACTTTGACTTTTTTAGCACTTTTTCATAGTAGCTTCTGGTCTTCATAATAAGCATGATTAAGGCTCATTTTGGTGCTAAGACGCAGCTTTTATGATAAATGGTCTAAAATTTTCTATAACCTGAAAAAGGCAATAAAAGCTATGAGTTGTCTTTTCATTAAACGTAAGAAGGGTTGTAATGCAGTAATATAAGGGTAATAAAACGCACATTTGGGAGCTGATCAGGTTTTCCTATTGATATTAGATGGACCGCTTTGTCGTATCATCAATTTAAACACTCACTTTGCCAAAGTTACTATTCTGCCTTCAATAGATGTTGTATATCTAATAAATACCTTTGCACACTAACTGACTTGAGCAACAAGCTATTGTGTTCAATGTTGGGTGGAGACTCCCCTTCTAGATAAGTTATCACATAAAGTAATAACGTGGTGAGGGTTCACGAATACATTGCAATTTTGTAACACAATTATGGCCATGCCTTATATATACTTAGCTTTTTCCAAGAATGTTGCTGATGTTATTTGCCATGCCATTCCTTTTACATTGACTCAACACATTTCTCACCATGTAGAAAAAAAAAATATAAAAAACTATTAAGCTAATATAATAACATCAAATCTAATGATAATACATTGCTGCCATGAATATCCCCAAGGCACTCGAAAATGATTAGAAAACAAATACTGGATACATTGCTAATTGACACCCTTTTAGAAAAAAAAAAAAAAAAAAAAAAGTTCTATGGCTGGGAATGCTACCGTCCCCTCAAAACCACAAAAAGTTTTGGCGGAAGCGTTCTATAGTAAGATTGCTGTTGGTCTTGAGAGGGAGTTTGTGTTATCTGCTCGTCAGAAAGCAGTCATTGGATGCTTGCAGTCAGAACACGCAAAGGACTTCCTACTTGCTATTCCGATGGAGGGACTTGGACAACATATGTCGTCAGTGGAGTATCGTTCTATTCTTCGGTACCGTCTCATGATTCCTTTGTACTCTGATGGTGGTCTATGCCCTGTTTGCAAAAAGAGTAGACTAGATGCCTTTGGAGACCATGCAGCACACTGTAGATATTTTCCAGGTTTCAAATACCGACATGATCATGTCAGAGATATTTTATGTGATGCATTTTGGAGGGCTGGGGTACAAGTGAAGAAGGAGGCTCCTGTGAATTTTCTCACTGATCCGAATGAGGGAAGATCCACACTTTGACCTGCGGATATATTGATATACAGTTGGTCTGAAGGGAGACATGCATGTGTTGATGTAACTGGAGCCTCTCCGTTGGTAGGGCTTGGGAATGGAGTCTTTGAGGTGGGGGGAGTAGCTAAGAGAGCAGCGATAGGGAAGATGGAGAAGCATGAGGAAGCTTGCACGGCTAACCAGCATTGTTTCATTCCGTTTAGTTTCGACACTTTTGGTTTCTTGGAACAACAGTCTGTTGAGCTTCTCAAAAGACTTGAAAAGTTATGGACCCGATAATGTTATGACAAATTGGTTCTAACGAGTTTGTTTTTAGAAGAATAGGATTTGCTATTCAGAAAGGACTTGCGGCGCAGCTTGTTGCACGCTTGTCCTAATTATTTGTAAAATTCTTTATCAGTATCAATAAAATTTCCACTTTAAAAAAAAAAAAAAAATTGGGGTCACAATGTCACTAGAGATAACTGCTTTCTGAGTCTCTTCACATATCTATTTTCTGATAAACACGAAATTCCTAGAGATTTCCTTTGTCCTTAACAGTATACAACCCTCTTGACATTCCTTAATAATAACCTTCTCGCACTCCCCTTTTTTCTCTCCCTCATCCACAATTCAATTAAACCCCTGCGTCTTCTTCAACCCCCTTATCATCATCATTGTAACCGATGGGGCTCTTCTACTTCTCCCTCTTTATGTATTTTTCCAAAATCTATAAATTTGTATCGGAATTTCATATCCACCACATTTGTTCAACTTCTTCGTATCAAGATACTATTCGTTTTAAAACACCAGCAATCAGGTTTTGTGCTTCTTCTTTGATCTTTCTCACAAATGTCCCATGTTTTATATGTGGTTGTGAATTCATTATTTTGATCCATGGATTGTGCAATTTCTATTTTGGCTAATTCCTTACTACATGACGACTACTCACTACTTAACTTTTCTTCCTTTTCTCCTCCATTTTGTTTTTTGAAATACCATACCGTTTAATTTGGCCCTTAATTTTCCTATACTTAACAGATGCGGCTCCCGATGTCGATGCAAAACTATCATCAAGACCTTGACAAACTTCGTAACGGATCAAACAGCTATAAAGCAAGGGGACGCATAACCAGGTTGTGGGAATCAGTTAATTTGAGAAATAAGAACACTAAGGAGGTCCTCAGTTTGGAGTTTCTTCTTTTAGATGCAAAGGTAATTATAATACTATATGTACCATCTATTTGCATGAGACATAACATAATGGATTGATGACTTTACTGTTGTTTCCGCCATCATACACAGGGTGCTCACGTCCATGTCCTTTTATTGAAGAAATATTTTGAGGATTTTGGAGATTTACTTAAGGATGATGTGTTAAAAGAAGGAAATATCTACGCTATGGAGAAATTAGATGTATGGTTTGCAAAAGATTATCAGCCAGTTGAGAATGATCACAAAATTTTTATTAATACTAGAACAGTGGTCATACTAGTTGATGGAGAAGGTATCCACATTGCAAGGCACAAATTCAACTTCTCCCAGTTCGACAAGACAAGACTCACCTTATAGGTTATAGTTTGCTTAAAGTTTTGATTTCACCTCTAAATAAATTCTTAATGAATCTCTTTTAACATTTACGTTAAAAAAAAGGAAGATGTTATTGGTCTACTAAGGCGAATCTGTGAAATAACACCCAATTATGGAACTACTTTTCGAGAGATTGTACTCATGGATAAGAGGTAACTTGCCAACATTACATCTCAAGTGAGCACTATGTATTTCTTTTCTAACATAAGTGATCCTATCATCAGTGCCACAGAATTGACAATAGCTTTATGGGGTGCTTTAACCGAAAAGTTTCCAGATGATCTTTTGACACAAGAAAATGTTATTGTCATTGCAACTTCACTTAATGCAAGAGATTTCCAAGGTACATATTTATTCCACCTTTATGCAATCGGTATATTATTTTTTGCTTCACGGAGAAAAATAATGCATATTTCATGTCTAACTACATGTTGTAGGAAGATTTTCTCAGTCATCGCTTAGTGGAACAAAGGTCTACATAGATTTAGACACCCAGGATGTTATCGACTATAAAAACAGGTCAGTGTATCATGTTATTATTCGTTTTTATCATATTACCTCCTAATCATGTCATGCATTACAATATTTGCCGTCCTTAATTATATAGTTTGAGGGATATCAAACTGCAAATAGAAAAGCAGTATTCAACTGCAAAAGAGGACTTTTCTGAGAAAGAACTACTTACAAACCGTAGGGTTTCAATAGACAATTTAAAGGAAATGGGACTAGATGAATCCAATAAAGTAACATTCAATCCATTTAAGACAGTTGTGTTTCGTTGCTTAATATTCTATTAATGGTCATTATTATCATAAAATAAGGAGCAACATACACTTGCAAAACAACCATAGGATATGTCTTCAACACGAATTGGTATTATAATTCATGCACCAACAACAAATGTAACAAGAAGGTTGTTGGCCATGTGTGCCCGGATTGTAACCTTGAAATCGGAAGCTAAAATGAGAGGTAAATTATAAATCCCTTATCGATTTTTTTTTTGCAAAATTAACTTTTAAAATATTTTATTTGAAGTGTACAAGTACATTCTAAGAATGGATGTAGAAGATTCGTCAGGGGTGACTCAATTTGTTGCATTTGATCGACAAGCTGAATACCGGCCTAATTCAAAAGCCAGTTAAAGAATTGGTGGACTCCTACAAAAAGGCAACAACCACTAACTTTCCAAATCACAATGTTGGCTTTTACATAAAGAAAACATTCTTCTCACCAATCTTTAAAAGTTTCTTAAAATTTTAGGAAAAAGGCCCACAGATTGTTCATGATACATTACAACAAGTTGCTGGAAAAGAATACATCTTCCAAGTGAAAATCAATTTTTTTAGTCGGAATAAGAAGGAAAACCAGTCTTTTGTTATTTACAAAATTTTCCCAGCTACTATGGATGTTGATGACACACCGACGAAAGAAATGATTGATGAGGTATTCCTCTGTTCCCTTTACTCAAAGCTAAGAATTGTTTCAAGTTCACTAAACTTATTGTGGTTAAATACAAGACAAAAAAGGTGGAAGTGCAGATTTAGATGCTACCATTATTGGCCGGAAGTGAGGTTTCAAGTGAAGATATGGAATCTGAACTCCACCCAGGAAAAAAATCAAGGGTTTAATAGTGGGTACCTTATTCAACCATTTGGTCCAATTCAGTTTGACATATTTTATTGGTTTATCATTTAAAGATGAATCATCAAAATATCAAATGACTGTCTTCTCCCTGATGCAGGACATGTGTGCTAGGCAACTACCCAATCATATCATTTCCTTCCTACTTCATGGTTTGGGCTTTTGTGCTTCGAAGTTGGAACTCCTTTTGCTTGAGTCGTCTGCTTTTTCAGTTTACTATTTGCTCTAGTCGTCTATATTTTCAGTTTACTGTGTATTTAGTACTTTCTTATTATGACATATTTTATTGGTTTATCATTTAAAGATGAATCATCAAAATATCAAATGACTGTCTTCTCCCTGATGCAGGACATGTGTGCTAGGCAACTACCCAATCATATCATTTCCTTCCTACTTCATGGTTTGGGCTTTTGTGCTTCGAAGTTGGAACTCCTTTTGCTTGAGTCGTCTGCTTTTTCAGTTTACTATTTGCTCTAGTCGCCTATATTTTCAGTTTCTTTGTGTATTTAGTACTTTCTTATTATGACATCCCCAAAAAAAAAAAAAAAAAAACAATAACACACACACACACACAAAATACCAAAAGCTCCTTTATCCCCTTACTACAGGCAGGTATGGTTCCACCTGTCGAACATGTACTTACAACTTCAAAAATTTGCAGTCTTTTAAATTTTATAGTTGGCCCTTAAATTTTTTGAACTGTCTTTTACTCAAAAACAAAGCAAATAGTCACGTCTTTCCAAAGGTATTGCAAACAAATTTAATCTTGAAGTTAAATACATATGAGTTTTTTCACTTCCAAGTTTACTGCATAACTATAACAACCGTACACTACTACAACTTTTTAAAAAAAAAAAAAAAAAAAAAACTCTTCAAATTGCTAGAATTCTTCCATCCTCATTCTCGAACGCCAAATATTAATTTGCACAAATGAAACTAATTTGTAATGAAGGATAGTAACTCATTTAACATGGGGTTACACTTTTAAATATAACAGTATGCTTTGTCCACCTCTATAAATTGCATGGCCCATACAAAATCAAATGAATTGGTCTAAAAGGTATGGTTTTCTATTAAATTTCTTTTCCTACTACTGTAAAACATCTTTCCTTCAATCTAACTTTGATTTATGTACTGTTGTACAGAATTTAGCTACATTTCATCACAATTCCAACATAATTGTCACACCCCGAATTTCGTCAGAATTCGGAAAAAACATTATTTGTCCCCGACTCCTCGATCTCCGAGGTGTGACGCACTCTCCACTCCCAATAACCCATAAACAGTTTTAAAATATGCGGATAATTAAAACCAATAAAAATTTTAACTTAAACAAAGTCCTCTTCATTATAAAACAATTTACAAATGAAAATACAAATAATATTATCTCAACTGAAAATCTATATCACTTAAAGGAAAAACAAAACACAACCTGAAATGCAATGCTAACGCAAACCACAAGCAGCCACCGATCTTCTTCAACACTAAACCTGTCAAGACTTATCAACTATGTTCATTTAATGAACACACCCGATAAGCAAACATGCAAATCGGGTCAGCATTATAAACAATGCTGGTGTGAGTAGCCCTAAAAACAACATATAATAATACGTATATATACACAACAAATAAGGCAGTTAGTTCCTCCACCGAGGCGCCTTAACTTCCAACAACTAATACAACATCCTTAAGCACAATAATCTAGGCAGGTAGTTCCTCCACTGAGGCGCCTTAACTTCCCACTAACCACACAACAAACTATATGCATCATAAATAAGGCATTTAGTTCCTCCACGAGGTTTTTAGGTTATAACTAAACTACTAACCAAACCAAACATATACAATCATCTATCTAGAGATATATTATTTACCAACATATTTTCATAATTATATTAGTTTAGACTTTCTTTGTGTGTCCCTAAAATCACGTCGTATCTATGTCTTACCTAGTTTCCCTGGCTACCACAATCGCAAACCCAACGCCGAACATGTACATCCACATGCCTCCCTTACATAATGAGCCACTCCGTGCGTAACCACCACTGGCGGGATGCCGCGACACCGTAAATCCTCACACGGAAGCCAAATCTATGTAAGCACCGCCACTATTCTTGCATAAAATATTGCGCATCATCGTTCTATTTTGCGAACGGAATAATCAAGCCACTATTCGGCTACGATTGCCCAACACATGGGTCAATCACATCTTATATATACACCCAACACATGGGTCAATCATATCACATAAGCCCACACAAGGCAAATCTCATGAGTTGTGGTAGTCAGGTTCTAGGATTTTCGTTATGTAATTTATTCAGGTGTCATACGTTAATGACTCATAAACATTCCACTATATCACGTGCAGGTCAATTACCTTATTGCACTAAGCCATAATATTTAGAAACATCTCAATTATATCTCATAACCGCTTTCATTCTTTCACGTGCCAATATATTATTGCACTACGCCACAATCCCGTGGGCAAATATTCACCAATACTATATTAGCATCTCACATATAAAATAATGGAGTGTATATACATTTCTCCAAGATATTGCATTAATATAACTATCCCAAGGATATTATATCATGTCACAATGCTTCAACGTATCGCATACATCTTTATTATAACGTCTTAGGAATATAATGTCTCCTAACATCTCAATATCGTCACGTGTCAAAATACACAACATCAATGTCAAATCTTTCTTAGATAATGACAACCAAAGGTATACAAGCTTCTACAGCATTTTATTACTATATGTGTCCATATAATATACACATAAAACGTATCACAAATAAACAGTCCACAATCCACAGTCAAAGCCCAATATGTATATGCTTTTTGCACACTACCCACGCCAAATCTAAATTAGATAATGACCAACCAAGTTATACAATCTCGACAATTTTTATTACTATATTAGTCCATATAAACAAAAGTGTGAAAAACTGGAAAAGTCAACGGTCAAAGTCAACGGTCAAAGTCAACGGTCAAAGGTCAAAGGTCAACACCTCATGGTCAAGGTCAAACTCAACATGTCATGGTCAAAGTCAAACTGTCATCGTCAAAGTCAAAGATGAAAGTCAACCATCCATGGTCAAAGGTCAAAGTCAACCATCAAAGTCAACGGTCAATGGTCAAAGGTGCATGGCTCATGAGCTCATGACCAAGGTCATGGTTCGGACCCAACTGGCCAAGCCCAAACCTTATTTTGAACTGGTCCACAAATTAATATGGAACTGGTCCGAAACAACGGATTAATCCGGCCCAATAACTAACTAGTGTTTAGGCCCATAAACTTATACTGAACTGGCCCAAAACATAATTGGATTCGGCCTGAAAATCTTTAAATTAAACTGGTCCAAGAAAACTAGTTAGATTTTGGCCCAACCACTTAATCTAAACCGAGCCCAACAACTTAAAATAGAATCCGGGCCCAAACAAAACAAGCTAGGGCCCAAGAACTTAAAACAAAACAAATTAAAAATGAACTAATTAGCTTTTGGCCCAAAGATCAACTTCGCCCAAGCCCAATCTTCTCAACAACAGACCACCAACCACCCAAAAATCCGGCCACCACCAAACACTAATCGACCACCCCTTTTTATCAGGCGGTTTTAATCCCCATAACAAACCCAACAACATTAATGAAAGCCAAAACCCCAAATTGTTAAATCCAAACCTTACCCAGAACTAGATCTAGAAATTCGACCGCCATTAATGGGGCTTCAAGCTCCCCACCAACGCTCTCCAGCACCCACTCATCCCCCCATTACAACCAAACGTAAATCCAACCACAATCCAACCAAAACAATCAACAAAACAATCAAAAACATTAAAAATCGATTTACTGGAGGACGTCTGGGCGTGCCGCCATTAATGGCTTCCACCACCATTCAACAGCCCCCCACGCCCTCAAACACTCTACCTTAGTCTAGGCAAAAGCCCAACACTCCAATCATACTAAAAAACAGCCCCAACCCCCGGCGCCATTAACGCCTCCAAGCTTCCACCACTCCCCAGCACCCAATCGACCATGCTAAACCCGACATTCACCATATATCAACAACCAATTAATATTTAACATCACAAGATATAAAAGTTTAATCAATCCATCGGATATTTGTCCGACGCCATTAAGCTCTCAGTCGAGCTTCGGCGGTTTTAAAGGTACCGATTCAACAAGTATGATTACATGAAAACGAAATTTAACAAAGTTGACTAATACA
This sequence comes from Coptis chinensis, assembly GCF_015680905.1. NCBI lineage: Eukaryota > Viridiplantae > Streptophyta > Magnoliopsida > Ranunculales > Ranunculaceae > Coptis > Coptis chinensis. The sequence goes on from NC_141456.1 coordinate 49,094,843, forward strand.
AAGACACGAACTCCAACACAACAATTATAACGAACGGCATTAATAGGCGAAACCTTAGTCGGTATACTCCGATCAGGAAAAACCATAAATCCGTGAAATAGCAAAATAGCTACTCACTGAATGAATACTTCACTCGAATCCTCCTAGCCCGATTAAATCATACTCCACCCTCCAAAAAACCGGCTTCTCTCTGCCTCCATTTTTAATATTAAATTATTTCTCTGAACCCTATTTTCTAGAAAAATGTGTTTATATACTTGGGTCCGAAACCCAAGCCCAACACAGACTCGGGCCCAAAACCAGGCCCACGTATCCCGAGTCCAAACCGACGAATTTTGAAAATAAATAATTTAATTAATAAATAAATAGAAAAATACGTATTTGAAAATACGGACGTTACAGCTATACACATCTCAAAAGAATCTCGTCCCGAGATTCGGAAGTAAAGCTATACGAACAAAAACGTTGGTTATTAACTTAGAACCTATACAAGAATGCACGTTGATTAAACTTAAACAAGGTAACATTGGTATTAATTATTTCTAACTAATACCCGAATATATATCCTCATGCCATTACAAAATCTATTACAGTTTAACTGTCTATATTAAAACAAATTATTACTGTCACTTAAACGCAAGATAAATATATCATATCTTTTTAGCATGCAGTTTCTTGACACGTAGCAATCTCTACGAAAAATAATATTCTACTTAACTAATCAATAATATAGGGTAAGTTCATCCCCGTATAAAACATTATGGAGTCCTTCATATCATGCATAAAAAAAATTTAGTGTCCTAATACACTTAAAACAAAAATCACTCATGTCATTGATACTACAATAAACTTTATATTACTTTAGTCATGCTCTCAGAAATATTAAATTTTAAAACCACCCTTGAATCCTAATTCATGCTTGCAACTGGATCAAATATAGCACGTATTCAAAAAAATAATTTTTCATATTCATCTATCAAAATCATATAGACTGAAACAAAACAATTAAGAGTAAATACTCGAATATCCCAAAATCATGTGAAACTAATTTAACGATATTAATCAATCATGTCATAATTTATAGGCACGACACACTTATAAGACAAAATAAAAATCCATTTGTTGTGGAAATACGATCATCATTATATTAAGACATTATATACATAAATTCCAATATATTTTAAAAATAACAATTATCACCATTATTTTAATTAATCATTAATAACGTGACCTTTAGAAAACAACCTACACATGCATGTTTTCTTGGTAAAACAATTTTAATCATCACCTACGCACGATAATAATTCACCTATATACAATAATATAACAACGTGTATACGCAAGTATACACATCTCAAAAAGAATACACGTGTATACGGAAGTATACACATCTCAAAAAGATTACACGTGTATACGGAAGTATACACATCTAAAAAAGATTACACGTATATTTTATTATTATATTCCATCTATTTCTAACTAATCACCTCTAACAGATTAATCTCTTATACTTTAAAATACTATTCCTCCATTAACGGTAATGAAAGTGGTGAGATAGTTCCTCCAACACCGAGGCAATTAGTTCCTTACTCAGTACGTCACAAAGCCACCAGATAATACAACTCATTCAATATAGATTAAATATCTTATTATTTCTTGAATAATAACATGACACTCAAATACAACGTTCACAGACATGTTATCGCACTTAATCCATAACCCATGTGAAAATGATCACCAACAATAAAACAACATTATAGCAGCACACATCATTTTGATCAAACCCATTAATATTTAACATATTACACAAATAACCACTCCTCATATGCTAAGGAAAATAAAAATCATTTCATATGCACTCCACAAGAGTAACTAATATAAATATACACATTACACGTACAAACAAATCAAGAAAAATATTGACTCTCTTTATTTCTATATCTCTTTCATTTTCTTTGTAAAAATAAAACAACTAGCGGAAATAGTTTTGAAAAATAAAACTTCTTAAACACTCCCCATAAACCACGATCCGAGAATCACCTAGACTCACCCTAGTCTAAGCTAACCAAATGCTCCGATACCAAACTGTCACACCCGAATTTTCGTCGAGTCGAAAAAAATTATTTGTCCCCGACTCCTCGATCTCCAAGGTGTGACGACTCTCCACTCCCAATAACCCATATAAACAGTTTTAAAATATGGGATAATTAAAACCAATAAAAATTTTAACTTAAACAAAGTCCTCTTCATTATAAAACAATTTACAAATGAAAATACAAATAATATTATCTTAACTTGAAATCTATATCACTTAAAGGAAAAACAAAACACAACCTGAAATGCAATGCTAACGCAAACCACAAGCAGCCACCGATCTTCTTCAACACTAAACCTGTCAAGACTTATCAACTATGTTCATTTAATGAACACACCCGATAAGCAAACATGCAAATCGGTTGATTATAAACAATCTTTGGTGTGAGTAGCCCTAAAACAACATATAATAATACGTATATATACATAACAAATAAGGCAGTTAGTTCCTCCACCGAGGCGCCTTAACTTCCAACAACTAATACAACATCCTTAAGCACAATAATCTAGGCAGGTAGTTCCTCCACTGAGGCGCCTTAACTTCCCACTAACCACACAACAAACTATATGCATCATAAATAAGGCATTTAGTTCCTCCACGAGGCGCCTTAGGTTATAACTAAACTACTAACCAGCCAAACATATACAATCATCTATCTAGAGATATATTATTTACCAACATATTTTCATAATTATATTAGTTTAGACTTTCTTTGTGTGTCCCTAAAATCACGTCAGATCTATGTCTTACCTAGTTTCCTTACCACAATCGCAAAACCCAACGCCGAACATGTACATCCACATGCCTCCCTTTACATAATGAGCCACTCCGTATGCGTAACCACCCCCCGAGTGGGATGCCGCGACACCGTAAATCCTCACACGGAAGCCAAATCTATGTAAGCACCGCCACTATTCGGCATAAAATATTATGATCATCGTTCTATTTTGCGAACGGAATAATCAAGCCACTATTCGCTACGATTACCCAACACATGGGTCAATCACATCTTATATATACACCCAACACATGGGTCAATCATATCACATAAGCCCACACAAGGCAAATCTCATGAGTTGTGGTAGTCGTGGTTCTAGGATTTTCGTTATGTAATTTATTCGGTGTCATACCGCTAATGACTCATAAACATTCCACTATATCAATGTGCGGTCAATTACCTTATTGCACTAAGCCATAATATTTAGAAACATCTCAATTATATCTCATAACCGCTTTCATCTTTCTTTCACGTGCCAATATATTATTGCACTTCCACAATCCCCCAATACTATATTAGCATCTCACATATAAAATAATGGAGTGTATATACATTTCTCCAAGATATTGCATTAATATAACTATCCCAAAGATATTATATCATGTCACAATGCTTCAACGTATCGCATACATCTTTATTATAATAACTTAGGAATATAATGTCTCCTAACATCTCAATATCGCCACGTGTCAAAAATACACAACATCAATGTCAAATCTTTCTTAGATAATGACAACCAAAGGTATACAAGCTTCTACAAAGATTTTATTACTATATGTGTCCATATAATATACACATAAAACGTATCACAAATAAACAGTCCACAATCCACAGTCAAAGCCCAATATGTATATGCTTTACACACTACCCACGTCAAATCTAAATTAGATAATGACCAACCAAGTTATACAATCTCTGACAATATTTTATTACTATATTAGTCCATATAAACAAAAGTGTGAAAAACTGGAAAAGTCAACGGTCAAAGTCAACGGTCAACGGTCAAAGGTCAACACCTCATGGTCAAGGTCAAACTCAACATGTCATGGTCAAAGTCAAACTGTCATCGTCAAAGTCAAAGATGAAAGTCAACCGTCCATGGTCAAAGGTCAAAGTCAACCATCAAAGTCAACGGTCAATGGTCAAAGGTGCATGGCTCATGAGCTCATGACCAAGGTCATGGTTCGGACCCAACTGGCCAAGCCCAAACCTTATTTTGAACTGGTCCACAAATTAATATGGAACTGGTCCGAAACAACGGATTAATCCGGCCCAATAACTAACTAGTGTTTAGGCCCATAAACTTATACTGAACTGGCCCAAAACATAATTGGATTCGGCCTGAAAATCTTTAAATTAAACCGGGTCCAAGAAAACTAGTTAGATTTTGGCCCAACCACTTAATCTAAACCGAGCCCAACAACTTAAAATAGAATCCGGCCCCAAAACAAAACAAGCTAGGGCCCAAGAACTTAAAACAGCTCGCCCAAATGAACTAATTAGCTTTTGCCCCAAAGATCAACTCGCCCAAGCCCAAGTTCGGTCATCTTCTCCAACAGCAGCCACCAACCACCCAAAAATCCGGCCACCACCAAACACTAATCGACCACCCCTTTTTATCAGGCGGTTTTAATCCCCATAACAAACCCAACAACATTAATGAAAGCCAAAACCCCAAATTGTTAAATCCAAACCTTACCCAGAACTAGATCTAGAAATTCGACCGCCATTAATGGGGCTTCAAGCTCCCCACCAACGCTCTCCAGCACCCACTCATCCCCCCATTACAACCAAACGTAAATCCAACCACAATCCAACCAAAACAATCAACAAAACAATCAAAAACATTAAAAATCGATTTACTGGAGGACGTCTGGGCGTGCCGCCATTAATGGCTTCCACCACCATTCAACAGCCCCCCACGCCCTCAAACACTCTACCTTAGTCTAGGCAAAAGCCCAACACTCCAATCATACTAAAAAACAGCCCCAACCCCCGGCGCCATTAACGCCTCCAAGCTTCCACCACTCCCCAGCACCCAATTGACCATGCTAAACCCGACATTCACCATATATCAACAACCAATTAATATTTAACATCACAGTATATAAAAAAGTTTAATCGAATCCATCGGGGCCATTTGTCCGACGCCATTAGCGCTCATCGAGGAGCTTTTAAGGCATTTTTAAGGCTTCAGCGATTATTCTGAAAAACGAAATTTAACAAAGTTGACTAATACAAAGACACGAACTCCAACACAACAAGTATAACGCGAACAAAGATTAATAGGCGAAACCTTAGTCGGGGTATATCTCGATACAGAAAAACATAAATCCGTGAAATAGCAAAATAGCTACTCACTGAATGAAAACAATCCTCCTAGCCGATTTGGCCCACCCCCTCCAAAGAAACCCGACTTCTCTCTCGCCTCCATTTTTAATATTAAATTATTTCTCTGAACCCTATTTTCTAGAAAAATGTGTTTATATACTTGGGTCCTTCCCAAGCCCAACACGAACTCGGGCCCAAAACCAGGCCCACGTATCCCGAGTCCAAACCGACGAATTTTGAAAATAAATAATTTAATTAATAAATAAATAGAAAAATACGTATTTGAAAATACGGACGTTACAATAATCCATTCAAAAACTTCCCTCATCCTAACAAAGACATGGTTTCCATTTTCTTATGTGTTTTTTAATTCCTTATCATTCATGTTGCGCATAATTATAAAGTCCTTATCAATTTAAATAAAGAACATTAATCAATATATTTTTTTTTTCTTAATTCAAATAATCCATACCATACTTAATAACAATGTTCATGTTTGTACAATATTTACTTACAAGTTTTTTTAGTTCGACTTCAACCAGATAAATCCTTCATTTGTAAACTGTATAAATCCTTCCTTCTATCGGCATGACATTCATAATAACCTATAATTAGTACCTACTACTACTCATGTGTAATTCTGTATTTTTGGAATAATATCTACGTTATTTCTCTATGTAAATATGTTGCTTCTACTATAGTTAATATTGTTTATTTATTTATTCATTTATTTTATTTATTATTAATATTTTTTTTTACAGAAATGGATAATCTGTCATACACCTTTAAAGTTACAAACAAGAAAACCACAACATCCTTTGAAAACAAATTTCCAATTTATACGACACAAAGTCCTCAAGACATAAAACTTTTCTATATCTTTATGACTACATCTACAGGGCACACCTAAAACCAAAACTCACAATTGGAGAAAACCTTGAAAAAAAAATCGGTTACTGAATTATATTCAAACTGTATGGATGATATAGATTAAGCTGTTGTACATCATGAGTAAATATCCCCTTGATAGTCTCTTACCACAATTCCTACAAGAATGATTTTGTAATTATTACGTTTTCCAATAATTTTGTATCGTGCATTTCCTTCTTTGAAATGTTCCACGTTACTATCCTACTTCAAAATGCTTTCCATTAATTTGGCACAAAAATTATCAAAGAAAATAATCTAAATCATTGAATAATTTTTTTTTAGCACATTAATTAGACTTTTCATCGAGTTGCCAACTTCTCAATTTTTTTTCCATCACAATAAATAGTAAATGCATGTGGAATTTTAAATCACATTATCAATGATGCTTCTTTATGGAATCCATGTCGAAGGCACGGGCATTAACTAGTCTATTATAACAAAACAAAATGGCAAGACAAAGGGTGGTCAAGATTTCATAAGGATCTGAGTTTGATAGAGGCAGATGAATGACTTGGGTGGCTTGGATCGTTTTGAAACCGCTTTGAAGCTAATTCTCAATAATATTTAAAAAGGTTTACTTAATGAATTAAATGTTTTGTAAATACTATTAAGCGCCATAAATATAAATGTGGGTATGGGCGTCTAAAATCTAAATGATGTTATAATCTATAGGTTTAATGTGGCTGCCCACGCACCATGAAGTATATTAGTTATCTATGAACATGTTACCTAATGTAACATACGTTTCCTATCTTAGAGGAGGTTACCTCATCTATATAAAGACAAACCTCCTCCCATTATCTAAAACTCATAATAAGAATTCCTCTCTTACTCTCCTATATTGAAGTTCACTCATTTGCATCATTATTGAGTCGAAACACGTTATCAGCACGCTCTACTATACATACAAGTTTCTTTTACATCTCTAATTCGAGACCAAAAGGATGGGCATTAAATGTTTAGTGGATATTGCTACCACACATACAATTCTACAAGAAATGATTTTTTTCTCTGACATTAGTTTGTCGAAAACAAGTCTACATACCATTGGTGGACAAGGTACCATCATAGAAGGGTATGGCAAGGCAAGTTTCAAATTACAAAATGGCTCCATATTGTCTATTGCAAATACTCTATTTGCACCAAAATCCCAACGATCCTTAATTAGCTTTTAGGATTTAAGAGCAAATGGATACCATATTGAGACTGTTGATATTAAAGGGGTTGAATACCTTTATATCACTAGAATAGTCTCTGGAGAAAAGCAACTGGTCGAAAAACTACTAGCTTTATCTAATGGTTTGTATAAAGCAACCATTTCCCAAATTGAAACATATGCCCCTAAAAAGACTACTATGATGATTCCTTTCTTGATTTGGCACAATCGATTAGGACATCGTGGAAAGAATATGATGAGCAATATCATCAATAGTACAAATAGACACAAGTTCAAAGATGTGAAAGTCTTATCAACTCATGAATTTGACTACAAGGCTTGTGCTCAAGGTAAGTTAATTACTAGACCATCTCCTTCCGTTATCTCACTCCTACATCCTCAATTTCTTGAGAGGATACAAGGAAATATATGTGGACCAATACATCCATCTTCTAGATCTTTTAGATATTTTATGGTCTTAATGGATGTTTCAACTAGATGATCACATGCTAGTCTTCTATCAACACAAAACTTGGCATTCGCTAAACTCTTAGCTCAGATTATTAGACTAAGAACTCATTTCCCATACCACTCCATAAAGTCCATAAGACTTGACGGAGATGGGGAGTTCACGTCAAAAGCATTTGATGATTATTGTATGACACAAGGGATTGATGTTGAACATCCAGGCCCACATGTACACACACAAAATGGTTTAGCAGAATCCTTGATAAAATGGATTCAACTCATTGCACGCCCTATGCTAATGAGAACCTAATTACCAGTTTCTGCATGGGGACATGCTGTCTTACATGCTTCTACATTGATTAGACTTAGACCAACATCTTATTTGAAGCAATCACCATTTGAAATGGTCTCAGGCATTAGACCTGACATATCTCATCTAAGGATCTTTGGTTGTGTAGTGTATGTTCCCATAATACCAAATAAGCGTACAAAAATGGGACCCCAACGTCGATTGGGAATTTATGTTGGTTATGAATCACTTGCTATTTTAAAATATCTAGAACCTCAAACAGATGATCTTTTTACTTCTAGATTCGCAGATTATAGGTTTGATGAGACAGTCTTCCCTACATTAGGGGGAGATACACCTAATAAACAACTAGAACTAACTTGGAATACACCAAGTTTGTCTCATCTAGATCCACGTACATCTCTATGTGACGATGAAGTACGTAGGATATGTTACTTACAAAACATTGCACAGATATTACCGGGCCTTTAATGATGCAGCAAAAGTGACAAAGATCACATGTACCAGCTGACAATGCTCTAGCACGTATTGAGCTTCCTTCAAGGAAAGTTATACATCAAGTTGTGATTGAAAGAGCACAAATGTCTCAAAATTGCAATTTGCAAGGAAGACAAGCTGATATACACTCAATGAGTGGTAGACCAACCAATGATACATCTCAAACCCGCCAAAAATGAGGTAGACCTTTAGGGTCAAAAGATGTAATTCCTCGAAAGAGAAGCTCTTTGATAAAGATACCTGATAGTAGTCACAATGACAATACTATCATGAGCATATCTCAAGCTCAATCCTCTCATAACATGGGGTCTTCACGGGGGACGTCCCTAGTAAAGACCATGAGTAGTATTCAAAATGGATCTACCGAAGAAGAAACCCCTTTCAAACCTAATATCTTCAAAAGCATACCACCATAAGTAACTGAACATCAAATTCAGGAAACTGGAAATGAAGAGATCTCTATAAATTATGCTCTAACTGGAATATTATGGGACCGCACTAATGTCATCATAGATGACGTGTTTTATTATGCTATCGCCACTGAGATCATGGCCGGAAGATGATCCTGAGCCATTTACAATGGACGAATGTCGAAAAAGAGATGATTGGCCTCAATGGAAGGAAGCAATTCAAGCTGAACTAAAATCCCTTCTAAAAAGGCAAGTCTTTGGACCTATAGTTAAGACAACTAAAGGAATTAAACCAGTTGGTTACAAATGGGTATTCGTACAAAAACAAAATAAGCAAAATGAGATTATGACATACAAGACTCGTCTAGTGGCTAAAGGTTTTCTACAAAAACCTAGAATTATTACGATGAAATATATTCTCCTGTAATGGATGCAACTACCTTTCGGTACCTTATAAGTCTAGTTGTTCATGACAACTTAGAGATGCATCTGATGGACGTGGTTACTGCATATCTTTATGGTCACTTAGATGCAGATATCCATATGAAAATTCCTGAAGGAATTGTTGTCCCTAATGGCAAACAACGAGATATGTATTCGATCAAATTACAATGATCACTATATGGATTGAAACAATATGGACATATGTGGTGCAATCGCCTTAGTGATTATTTGATCAAATTTGGATACACAAATAATCCTATATACCCCTGCATATTCAGTAAGAAGTCAAACACAGGTTTTGCTATCATTGTTGTTTATGTTGATGATCTTAACCTTGTTGGAACTCATAATGAAGTAATCCATCAATGCCACAAATTCCTTAAAGAATGTATTCAAAATGAAAGATCTTGGAAGAACAAAATTTTGTCTAGGACTGCAACTAGAACATAGAGAAAGTGGAATACTAGTCCATCAAACTACGTATACTGAGAAGATATTGAAAAAATTCAATATGGATAAATCTCATCCACTTAGTTCTCCAATGGTTGTAAGGACTCTAAATTCTAAAGAAGATCCTTTCCGCCCCAGAGAAGAGGGTGAAGCAATACTTGGTCAAGAAATGCCATACTTAAGTGTCATTGGTCCTTTGTTATACTTGGCACAACAGACAAGACCTGACATTTCTTTTGCAGTAAATTTACTAGCCAGATTCAGCAAGGAACCAACAAAAAGACATTGGAATGGTGTCAAGCGCATCTTCCGGTATCTCCAGGGCACTAAAGACTTGGGATTATTCTATTCCAAGAACTTATCGAATGGGAAACAAATTCAAGGTTACACTGATGCAGGATACCTATCTGACCCTCACAAAGCTCTATCTCAAAATGGTTATATTTTCACAAATGGCAACACAACTTTCTCATTGAGATCTAACAAGCAAAGCATGGTGGCTATTTCATCAAATCATGCTAAAATCATAGCATTGCATGAAGTAGCGAGAATGTTTATGGTTGAGATCAATTATCAAACATATAAGAACTCAAGTGGATTGCCAGCTGTCACAGACAAACCAACAATCATATATGAAGACAATGCCGCTTGCATATCTCAAATGAGAAAAGGCTACATCAAAGGTGATCGTACAAAACACATTCCACCGAAGCTTTTCTATGTTCACGAACTTCAAAAGAAAGGTATCATTGATATCCAAAAGATTCAATCTTGTGACAATCCAGCTGACCTTTTCACGAAAGGCTTACCAACTACTACATTCAGAAAGCATGTCTTCAATATTGGAATGAGAAGGGTACAAAATCAGTCTTGTTAAATTTAGGGGGAGTATTCCTTGAGAATACATTATCAGATATAGGGACCTAACGCGTTGTACTCTTTTTCTTTAGATCAGATTTTTCCCACTGGGTTTTTCTGGCAAGGTTTTAATGAGACAATATTAAGCATGTCCAAACACCAGATCTAAGTTTACTTAAAAATTATACTCTTTTTCCTTCGCACAGATTTTTCCCATAGGGTTTTTCTGGCAAGGTTTTAATTAGGCAATATACTTAGAAATATTAGACATCCAAGGGGTAGTGTTATAATCTATAGGTTTAATGTGGCTGCCCACGCACCATGAAGTCTATTAGTTATCTATGAAGACATTACCTAATGTAACATAAGTTTCCTTTCTTGGAGGAGGTTACCTCATCTATATAAAAGCAAACCTCCTCCCATTATCTAAAACTCATAATAAGAATTCCTCTCTTACTCTCCTATATTGAAGTTCACTCATTTGCATCATTATTGAGTCGCAAAAAATGACAAAAAAAAAAAACTATGCAACGAAATTCATGTTCATTCATCTTACCCTATTTAATTTCCAAACTAAAAATGGCTATTTTTTTTTTTTATAGTACTACATGCGAATTTTATTGAAAAAAGAACAATAGACTCGTGAACTTCCAGGCTCTAGCAACAATTAAACTCTCCTGCGTTCTTCTTCTTCCTCTTTATTGCCTAAAATGCCTCTCATGGAGTCTCTTCAATTCACGCCTCTTAATTGTACCACTATAAAACCCACTCACCAAGACTCGCATAAGTTTTACATTATTATTCTCATCTCCCCTTTTATCTCCATAGTTTAATTTCTCAATTGCTTGTCCGTTAAATTCCATTCAAGAGCATGGGATTCGTCACCTTCTTCCCCTTTTTGTTTACTATTCACAACTCTATAAATATAGTTCTTCTAGATTCTTGGAGAAAGGTTTCAGAAATTGGTCAAACAAATACTTTCTGAATTTGATGTTCTCCTTTTAATTTTCTGAGAAGAAGTTGTTCTTTGGGTGTTTAAAGGTATAATCACTAAACTAGTTTCATATTTCCTTTAAACAATTTATTTATTTATTTTTTTTTAATTTCTCCCTTTCTATAGTTCTTATTTTTCGTTTATCTTTTCTGTGGTGCAGGTGCAACATACATACCGTTTTATTTTGGATTTTGTTATTGATGTTTAAGATGTCAATGATACGGATCGACTTACTTTTATCTGTTCAACTAATTTTTTTCCCCATAATATCAGTTAAGGGAAGCTTGGAATAAGCACAATTATAACATCATCTTAAGCCGATTTTCAAAGGTAATTAAATTTAATCCCGTATTATTTATTATTCTATTATTCCCAAAAATTGCTTTATTTGCTTCAATGAATTTGAATTGTTAAGAGCCCATTTGGCAGTGGTTAATTTAGAAGTACTTTTCTACTATGAATTGTGCAACAATCATTATACTATGTATTAATAGTGTAGTCGATTTTTTAATAAATTCGAAGCCAATTTGGCTTGATACATATATCTTTATTTTGTTTCCTTTGGGCATGAACGATGAGTTGGAGTTTGGGTGTTGCTCAGTAGTGATGGACACGTTCAGAATATGCTTCGCTGCTGAAATATTCAGGTCGAACATGTAAGCTTGAAAATGGAATGAAAGTCCTTAATCACTAATAGGGGCAACTACTAGCGCAAATAGTTTGGTTTGTAACAAGCTACGAGTTGGTATTATTTTCGCTTCATTGCTTGATAAAAGGTTGGGTGCTATTTCGGTACAGTGTTAATGCAACTTAATTAGCGCATCCAACAGAACTTCATGTATTTTTTTATTTCTTTAGATAGACAAACTTTATTTTATTTCATTGCTTATATCAAAGTGTAGTTTTATTTTATTTCACAAGCTTAAGACTACTATGTCCTTGGTATAGTTTTAGACTACTATGTCTTAGGTGTTCGTCTTAATACTATGGTGGTGTCTATGTACGTATATTCTAATTTTGAAAGGTTAAATGAGGCTCGAATAGTAGGAAAGCGCGAACATAGTAAAATATGAGGGCGGAAGTGGTTTTTCGTTGGTATGCATCCTTTTTTGGTAACTATCTTTATTATCTCTAGATATTCTATCAAATGAAGATTATTACTATATACGAGGACTGCAATAGGACCTTCATTGAGTTGGTTTACAATGAAATTGCCAGCAGTTCTGAAATCGATGACCATCAAGGGTAGATTGGCCTCAGCGTGGACAAACATTCAGGGAGTAATGACTATTTGACTCCACCTCTCTCTTGCTAATCCCCTCGAAATAGTGGATTAGCCATAGCTAGAAACCTAGATACTACGGTCCTTACGAGATGATCTTAATGATATTGTGTATCTTGCTTTATATTGAATTTTTGAAATACATTTAAAAAAAATGCTAATGTGTAGTTCATTATTTCTTGCATGGAGCTTTTAGTCAAGTTCTGTTTTCTTTTGAGATTGATACCGCACTATGACCATTGCTTCTGATATATTCTCTTTACACTGAATGAACCATATAATGCAAGGTTTCCTGATTTTTGCGCTTCATCTTATAATTTTCTTTGTGCTTTCAATTTGATTTTTTCTTCAGTTCCTTACTTTGTCCTTTTGTGGCATAATAGGATGAAAAATTACTTTGACTAGTCTGATATGTCTTGGCTTTCTTTTGAGAAGTTTTCATGTCAATAGCTAGATGGTGAAGTTGGTCCTGAAAAGAAAAGTCGGTTGATTTCCCTGTAAGTTTCTTTTTTCCTTGAGTTTACATTGCTTTTTCTTTGCACAACTATCAAAGATGAAGATGGCAATAGCCTGACAATTGAATACATAAAATATGGTCCCTTATCTTTGCATATGAGAATGAGTGCTAGATGAGGTGGTGTTTTGGCAAAAAATTGCAAGTTTGTCATTAAGGCAATCAAGAGCAAAAGTTGTGATAGGAGACTTATGAACCTTGACTTTTCATGGAACTGTTTTTCTACCTAAGGTTTTGCAACTTTTAAGGTATATTGAGATTATATTTTTGAAATCCATCATCTAAATGGGTAGCCATCCTGAATTTTATATAGCTGTCATATCATTTATTTTTTTGCATTTATGTTGTTTGATTTAGTTTCATTTTTTAAATATCGATCATTGTTATTGAACATAGTACATACAAAGCTTAAGTACCACATGATAAGTTAGTAATTTCCTCATTCTTCTTTATTGTATTTTACTTTTATTCTCATAATCAATTTAATATTTCCATATGTTCCATTGGAAATCAAATTTTCTGTTGCGTTAATGTATTTCTAATCTTTATTAATATTTGCATTTATAGTTCCATGTTCACACTGGCTATACAATTCATCTGTTATCAACTATCATTGCTCAAGGAATCCAAAGAATAATATCGAATAATATATACTACGCTCAATCCAAGTCCCCTTTTGTTTTTTGAAGCAATGATTACCATCATCCTAATTGTCCGATAAATCTAGATAGTTATGTTTAAATTTTTAAGATTAATTTTTTCACATTATGAGCATATAGATTATAGATTGTACACTAAATGGTGGTACGATTGTGACCTTATGATATCAGTGTTTCTGTTCATTATTTTATTTTTGGTTATACTTACAAAGAAATGTATATGTTTTGTTGATATTGATATCATGGTGCTTGAATGGTAGTATCAATAGGTGGGGTTGCCACTAGAGATTAGATGGGTTTCTAAGTTCAGCCACCATTTCAAACCCATCATTCTCATGGCGTAGCCACTAGCTGTTGTTGGTTTGTAATATTCACACAATTTGCGTATCAAGCTTGAAGCAGACGGTGATTGAGGTTCCATTGTGGTTCTATTGATGGATTATTGAATTAGATTCTTCAAGGGCCATGATAAACTGAAAAATAGTTGTTCCCAGTCATTTTTCAGGTTAGATTCTTTATGACTTCCTTCTTCCTCTTGGCTCTTATCCATCACTTTTTAACATGTTTATATCTTATTTTTACTAAATTCATTTCTTTTGTTTGATGTTTGCCCATTTTGGTTATGTGTTCCAAAATTGATTTGTGATTGTTTTGGCCAATTAATTCATAGCTAAGCTATTCTTTTTTGGTTTCTTTGTAGGACTCCCAACTGATTTTTTATGTGAAGGCTATTTAATTGCATATGACACTGTTATTTGGTTCATCTCTATTTGTTTTAACTAATGTCCTTATCTAAGTTTATTTGCTCTCATTTTTGTGGGTTGTTGATTTGTTTAGATAGCTAAAAACGTTTAACATATTGTGTTACGTCGCCCAGCTTCTTTATAGGAACACCAAAATGTTGAATGTCTGGTGTTGGTGGATTTTCAGATACGACTTTGAAACCCCTCTTTATCATTCATAGATATATTTTTCTATTAAAATTTTATTTGAACCATCATTTGGATAAGAAATTAGGTAGTTATTGGAATGCGGTTGTGTTCCTTTTTGGATATTGTATGGTAAATTTCAAAATTTTGTTGGTTATTTCATCTCTAATTGTTGGTTATACACACTAAACAAATTTTGGTGTTGTTAAGTGCCTTGAGTATGATTAGAATAGGGGATCATAATATTTTTATTTACTATTTTGGGATGTATTATAGCATTGCATATATTATTACTTAACATGGCTAGCTGCAATATTCTATTGTCGATTATGGTTAGCGAATGGCAAGCTAAACTTTCAACATGATATTGAAAATTTGAGTGAAACATTTTTAAATGGTTGTTGTTGGAAATTCATGAAGAATGGCTACTATTTCCAATGTCAGTTTGAGCTCCACTAAGGTTATAAACTTTTTGAGTTTAATATCACCAGAGAAATGATTGACATAAAAGAATAAAACCTCTTTGAAAACCATTTCCTGGTATGGCAATGACATCATCTTGCCCTTTTAACTTTAGAATGCCATCTCAGGCCTTGGTTGGGATATCACCAAATTGACATCAACTGAGCAATGATTGCGTTGCTAGGCTATGGTAAATCTCTCTCACTTCTCCTTTTTTGTTCTTTATTCTATTAAGAGTTTGCCAAGGATAGATTTGTTTAATGCTCATATGTGTGTCTGTACCATAGTCAAGGTCAAGGAGATTAAATGGGAGCCACCTAACCAATCAGTGTAGACGGGTCAGCAAATGACAATCCTGGCTTAGTAGGTTTAGGAGTGATATATAGAGATCGTGATTGCCATACTTTAGGTGCTATGCATGAATATTGGTATTAACACAATCTCTATTTGTGGCTGAGTGTTTGGCGATTTTGAAGTGCATCGAGGAGCGCGTCCTGAAAGGGTGGAGGAGACTACGGATGGAATAAGACTCTGTGGTTGTTGTGATGGCATATGGATCTTCAGAGCTACTGTAGTTAGTGGAGCCTAAATGGTTAAAGTGTTAGAGATTGCTAGAATTCTCTTTTCTGTCCAGTACTTGGCGTGAAGCAAACTTTACGGCTACCACACTATTCATCTTCTGTATTCTTCACCAATTTCCAAGAATTTCAGTTCCTCAAACCAAACATAGCCTAAATGAATTTGAATAAATTTATCTTGACTTCTTATTGTTTGATAACAACTTGAAATTTGTTACAATATTTTCACGTTTCACCCCCTTTTTTTTTGAGCGGAGTTAATGGAGTACAAGACTTGCAAATGTATTTTGTGTCGAAGATTGTGTAATAATTTGTTTCAAATTTTGTGATAATAGTGGAGCAACTGGTGGTTAGGTATTGTTTTAATTGGGGAATAAATTTAATATCTAAAATTAGAATGACAGCAGGATCGTTTATAAAATTGAACAATAATACAGTCTAGATTACATTATGTGATATATGTCTCCTATATATTTTTAAAAAGTTGCTCTTCTTTCTTGAGAATGAATTTGGTTGCTAAAGTATCTAAATAAAAATGTGCCAAAAGCTCATAGTAATATAATTAATAATTATTCAATTAAGAAAGAAATTGCATGCTAAAATTGACATGTCTTATGAATATATGTTATTTTATGAACACTAAATAAATGATATTGATTGATTATCGAAAAAAAATAAAAATAAATGATATTGATTGAATTTATTGAATTATAGACTCTTTTTTTCTCACAACAATGTGCACCAAGAAATGCAAAGACAACTGTGCCTGTGCCGAAAGCATGGGTTATACCTAGTATAGTAACATGAACAACTAATTCTCATGCCAAATATGATTCTTCCTCTCCCGATGCTTCCTATATCTTAGTAACCTATAGACAGCCGGCTTTGACAGGCGACATGCCAACTTCCGTCGAAGCCATAAACATTATAAGAATTACAATAGTTAATAGTGACCTAATAACAATGAATATTATACGATTATTAAAACGATTTTTCCTCTTCCTGAGATTTACTACTTTTATACCCCAAGGTCGGCTTTGGGAGTGATTTGCTACTAGTTTCCTCTCCTATATAATACTAGTAGTTTCTTAACTTCATTATGATCTTTCCTCATTCCATTTTGTCAAGTATGATTTCTAGGCTAAGATTCCCACTACTAAATAACTTTTATTATCTCAGTATCTTCCTATTTTGTTCACTGAATCAATTAGTGCTACAGACTGAAGGCTCAAGCAACGAGACTGATCTTGTCTCTTTAATTGCAATTAAAGATCAAATACAAGGAGGTTTAAGCTCATGGAACAAATCCTTTCACTTATGCAATTGGCAGGGCATTACATGCAGCAAGCGTCATGCTCAAAGGGTAATAGGACTAAACCTTTCTAATCAGAGTTTAGTTGGCAAGTTATCGCCACACATCGGTAATCTCAGTTTTCTCCGAACCATTATCATCGAAAACAACAATTTCTATGGCTAAATTCCACAAGAAATCGGTCACTTGTTTCGTCTTCGAGCTTTAAGTCTCTATGGTAACACTTTTGATGGTAAAATTCCAGTAAGTCTATCCCAGTGTACTCACCTGATGGGCTTGAACTTGGGTAGAATTAACGTCTCTGGCATGATTCCTACCCAACTTAGTTCCTTATCGAATCTCAATTTTCTGAATCTTGAGATTAACAATCTCATTGGGGAAATCCCACCTTCTATAGGTAACCTTTCTTCTCTTCAAGCCTTTTCATTACCTTTTAATAGTTTGGAGGGACGTATTCCAAACTCATTAGGTAAATTGTCAAGCCTTATATTTTTGTCAATTGGTAGTAATAGGTTTTCTGGTGAAGTTCCACTATCAATATACAACATCTCATCTATAAATGTTTTGGGAATCAATAGTAATCAATTTATCGGTACTCTTCCACCAGACATTGGCATCACTCTTCCTAATCTTCTACGTCTTACTGTGGGCGGAAATAAACTATCAGGATCTCTTCCAATGTCATTTGCTAATGCTTCCAAGCAAAAGAAAACAATTTCGCAGGACAAGTTCCAATCAACTTGGGGGATTTGAAAAATGTTCTTTGGTTGAATAATCTTGGGTGAGAATAATCTTGGAAGAGGAGAAGCTGATGATTTGAGTTTTATCACTTCTTTAACCAACTCAAGTAATCTGAACGTTCTGTCTTTTAGAGGTAACAATCTCGGAGGTGTTTTACCCAACTCTATTTCCAATCTTTCCACCCAGATTGTGCAATTCTATCTAGGACGCAATCAAATTTTCGGAACCATCCCAGAAGGCATTGGCAATCTTGTCAACCTTATTGGGTTGGGGCTCGAAAGCAATCATATTCATGGTAGGATTCCACCTTCCATTGGAAATATTCATACATTACAAATGTTGTATCTAAATGACAACAACTTCACTTGATTCATCCCATCTTCTCTTGCGAACATCACTCGATTGTCCAGTTTGTCATTATCGAGGAACAAATTGGAAGGAAGCATTCCTTCAAGTTTTGGTCGTTTTCAACATCTAGAAACACTATACCTTGGTGGAAACAACCTAAACAGTACCATACCTCAACAAATCTTTGGAATTCCTTCCATATCAATTTATCTTGAGCTCTCTCAGAATTCTTTCTCAGGCTCCCTACCTCAAGAAATTGGTAACTTACAAAATCTAGGGACACTCGACGTCTCTGGAAATAAGTTATCTGGTGAAATACCTAGTGCTCTTGGTAAGTGTCTAAGTATGGAAGGACTAAACTTGGGGAACAACCTATTTGAAGGAACAATTCCTCAGTCCTTGAGTTTTTTAAAGAATATATGATATATGGACCTTTCCAAGAACAACTTGTCAGGTCGAATTCCACAATATTTGGAGACCTTTCAACACCTCGAAGATTGAATTTGTCTTTAAACAAATTCAAATGTGAGGTACCAATAGAAGGAATCTTTAAAAACATAAGTTTTACTTCTGTAGTGGGAAATCTCGAGCTTTGTGGGGGTATTCAAGAACTGAAACTACATTAATGCCAAAGTAAAGATACTAAAAATAATGGAAAGCATGTTTCCTTTAAGCTTGTCATTGCCCTCAGTCTCGGCTTGTTATTTGTTTTTGCATCATGTTTTCTCATTCGTTATTGGAAAAGAAAGCCAAAACTTAAATCTTCCTTCTCGTCAATGAAAGAACAACATTCAAAGGTTTCCTACAGAGAACTTTTTCAAGCAACTGGTGGTTTTGCTCCAACCAATATTCTTGGTTCAGGTAGTTTTGGATGTGTATATAAAGGAATGGTCCAACAGGATGAAATAATTGTTGCTGTTAAGGTTTTCTACCTTCAACAAGTAGGTGTTTCAAAGAGTTTTGTGGCTGAGTGTGAATCCTTGTGAAACATTTGTCACAGAAATCTTGTTAAGATCCTAACTTCTTGTTCTAGTACGGATTTTGAAGGTAATGATTTCAAAGCACTAGTTTTCCAGTTCATGCCAAATGGTAGTTTAGAGAAGTGGTTACATCTAGAGAGTGATGATGGACCAGATGCTCAATCAAGAAAGTTGAACGTACATCAAAGACTAAATATCGCTTATCAATATGGCTTTTGCTCTTAACTATCTTCATCACCAGTGCCAAGTTTCACTTATTCACCGTGATCTAAAGCCAAGCAATGTTCTTCTTGACGATGATATGGTAGCTCATGTGAGTGATTTTGGTTTGGCAAAGCTTCTTTCGAGATCAACAGAGAATCCATATAACAGTCAGAGTGCTTCAATTGGCATAAAGGGATCTATAGGCTATGCAACTCCAGGTGAGAATTTTAACATATCTGTAGTAAAACTAATGCATAGTCATTTTGTCCACTGCACTAATTAACAACTAATGTTGCATTCATAATTTTTCGTATTTCAATCTAAATATAAGTTCACACTTGTATGAACTTTTGAAAATGTTATATCTGAAATTATTGAAATGCTTAAGTACAACCTTATGATTATTGAAATTATCTGAAATTATTGAAATGATTAACCGTATTCACTATTTAATATTATATACCATGAGTTTTGATTGATCAATACTTTATCATTTATGTTTGAAAGATGTGGACTACAATCCCATCAAATAAAGGATGCCAATTCAAAAATTACTTATTCGTCTTATCAATAATAATTAATACTTATTGAGTCAGAACCTTGTTCGTAGAACTCAGACAAAAGTTGTCACCTAAAAGTTAGAACTGAAGTAATGAATTGCTGAAATTGGGTCGTCCAGTACAACGTGTTACTTCCTTCTTGTTGATGGCTTGTGTGGCAATATTGCTCTCATGGAGTATTGTGTTTACTGGACAACGACCTGATGATTCGTGTGGTAGGGAATGGATGCATTCTTCTTGGGATAAGAGTTGCCTACGTATCAAGTTTCTTAGGGTAAACTTGAATCAAGCCTTACATAGTTCATCTCTCTTTACTTATAGATGTTTGAGCTGACCTTCTTTATTTGCTCCAGGCCGTTATGAAGTGTAGATCCACCTTGTGTGCTATCTTGATGATTCGCCATTACTCTGCTGTTACAAAGTTAATGTCTCCGTGATTGTGGCGTTGATTGAGTTCCGAGGTTGTGCTAGTGGATTTGCTTCCATAAATGGCTGTAACTGATGATGTGGACGACCTGGGTGTTAGGTCATGGATACGATCTGATGGTGTGAGATGAGCTGAAGGTGGATGACCTGGTATATGGACACGTGCACTGTAGTGTGGAACGAAGGGTACTTACACAACCCCTTTTATTTTTTATTCGTTCTTTGGACAGCTGTTGCGTGGTAAAAGAATGGTTAAAAAGTAAAGTTAGGAAGCACGTGTCTAATAGTTGTTTTTTTTTAATTTAGGTTTCAGAGAATGTGCGGGAACTGTTGGGCTGGATTCGTGGGTGCGAAATTACGGTGTTTTGTGGGTGAGTAATGATTTAGGTTTTGGGAACACGAAACGTTTTTGTATTCTCGAGGATTTGGCAGCTGAGGGGTTTTGACTTGTAAAAGGTTTTTCGTCTGTTCACTTTTCAAGCAAAGGAAAAAAGAAAAACCAGAGCGAGCGAAAGAAAGAAAGAAAGAAAGAAAGAAAAGAAAGAACTTTCTCTTCTTTTGCTATCAGGTGCGTGTTTTCAACTTAAAATTCTAATCTTTTAATCTTTATCTAAACTTGAAATGTCTATGACTAGTGATAGTTTGAGTGGTGAGGTTGAAGTTGATGAATGGAGAGAGAGAACATTAAGTGATGAAGAAGTTGATGATAGGGTCTGTAGTGGTGCAGAGGCATCGTCGTCTTCATCTTTGGAGACGGGGACTGAGGATCCGAGGAGGCCTAAGTCGGAGGATTGTTATGCTTCTCTGAGGGAGGAGTTTGGTTAGGTGGAAGCCAACCTTGCCATGTACGACCTGCATGAGGAGAGGAATTTGTATGGTAATGACTATGTTCCTTAGGGTGGAAGAGTAGTTGTTTGTTATGGACAGTTGAAGGCTGGGATGAGGTTGCCTTTTTCCCATCTTACTGTGAAGGTGTTAAATTTTTTGGGAAAAGCCCCTTGTTAGTTCGTAGGGAATAGTTGGAGGATTTTCCATGTATTGGATTTGTTGAATGACAGGGGCTATAACATCTGTTTGTCAGATGTGTTGGAGCATTTTGTTGTGAGGAGATAGGGTGCTCTGAATTTTAGTTTTCAGGTCAGTAAAGGGAAATCTCCTGTTATTGTGGGGTGAGTAAGGAGGAATGGGGGCGTAAGTCGTTGTTGGCTGTGGGTAGATATTGTCCTCCTAGTTTAGAGATTGAAAATCGGGTTATACAGTTGCCTGGTAGGTCATTGGTTTTAGGTCGTAATGTGTGTATGGTATATTATAATTTGGACGTTCTGATTTATTTGTTTTGTTTTTGCAGAGATCTCTATTCGTTTTCGTACTAAGGCTGGTGTTATTGAAAGGTTTGCTTGTTTGAGTTTGGAGGAGAAACGAGCTTTGTTGGGGGAGGTAGCTAAATATTTTAAGAGGCAAAATCAACCGTAAGAGGCTGGAGCAAAAGGCGAGGGCTCGCAAGGTAGTGGTTGATCTTTCTGATTCTATCTCGGATTCTATCATGGAGAGGGAGAGCCAAACGAAAGCACCTATTTCTAGAGTGAAAAGTGGAGGGTTGGTGGCCAACCGTTAAGGGGCGCTTAGGGCCGGTGGCGGAGAGTCTTTAGCGAAAGCGCCTGGGCAACTAGGGCCGGGTGGTGGAGCTGCTGAAAGCTATTCTGCATCCAGACGCTCTGAGTTGGGTGACACAAATCGTTTGGCATCCTAACGCTCTGAGCTTGGGGATGGAGGATGCTCTGCATCCAACCATTTCTCCTCTGGTGATGCAGATCGTTTTGTATCCAACTACTTCTCCTCTAGAGATGCGGGTGCTGGAAGTGCTGGTGGTGTTACTGCTAGTGGAGAGGGTGATGCTCCCACTTCATTCTGGAGGCCTATTCTGAGGAGGCGCTCCGTAGTGGTTGAGTCAGAGGGGGCTAAAAGGGCCCGAACTGAGTCTGAGGAACGACCTAGTAATGCTAAGGGTCGTACTTCTTCAGGTTGGGTATCTTTGAAGAAGATGAACCTGATTGATCTGGCTACAGATGCTGGGGTGGCTGAGGCCCGTGGAAAAAAGAAGGTTGATGATGTTGAGCCTGTTCTTTGAACAAAGTTACAAAGGGTCGGTCGTCGCGCCCCAGTGTGAGAAGGGTGAAGATGACGCTAAATTCGGGTTAAGTCATGTATGAGGACCATGTTAGCTGTCTGAGGAAGTTTGTGAAGAATGGGGACTATAGCTTCAAGTCCACGTTGGTTGCTAGGGGGTTGATGGAGAGCATTGTTCTTGATGGGGATAGGCGTACGCTAGATGGTAAGAGTCTTGAGGTGAACCTGAAGGAGATGGATCGGTCGCTGTGCTATGTGAGTATATCCGTTTTGAGCTTGTTTTCTTTTGGTTTTGTTAATATAGATCTGGTCTAATCTTAATTTGTTATTTGCCAGGTTCTGGCCATGTACAGGAAGTTGAGGGATATGGCATCTATCTCCGATCTATACAAGAAGGAGTTGGATACCAGCAGGAAGTCTTATGGCAACCTGGTGGCCAAGCAACAGGTGGAGAGGGCTAAGGGCTCAGGTGCAAGAGTTGGGTGGGAAAGTGGCTCTGTTGTAACCCTCTATTGACTCTACAAAGCTGGAGGTTCAGCAGTGGGTAGCCGAGTGCAAGAAAGCGCAGGTTGTTGCTGAACAAGCTAAGACTGAGTATAATAACCTGGTTGATTAGGTGGAAGGTGGTGATACTTACGTTCTAGTAGATGATTATCTGGAGCTAGATCGTAGGTATGAGCTCCTGAAGATGTCAGTTGAAAGTGGGGCTGCAACAGTGTCTGTTGAAGATATTGGTGCAGATGCTAGTAGATGGTCTGACCTGCCATCCGATCTAGGTGCTGCTCCAGCTATTCCTCTAGTTGTTCCTCTTGTTGTTTCTGTCTCGGACGTTTCTGAAGTTGTTGTTGATCCGGCTAGTGGCCCAGTCTGTGGAGAGGGTGGACCACTAGAGCCTTTAAATGTGGAGAATCTTCCTTTTGTTAATTGATCTTGCCGTGCTTGTTGGTTGTTTGATGAAATGTTTGAACAATATTCTCTTCTTGCCTGAGTTGATACTGATACTGATATACTATATATTTTTATGATGGGGATGCTGAGGTCATTTTCCTAGGATAACTGATAAGAGCCCAAAACTGTAGTTTTAACCATGTAACAGACATACTTTTAGACCAATTATGTGAGTAATAATTAAGAGTTAACACTGATTACGTGTTTTTATGCATTTCAGGCTTCAAAGTCCATTATGTGCAGAAATGTGCCACTTTAGTGAGATAAAGGAGCAAAGGTCAGTTACTAAGGAGTTCCGTGATTAAAGGCCAAGATTCAAGAAGACAAAGCCTTTCTAAAACCCGGTCAAAAGCTGAAAAGTCGACGCGGGCAGAAACAGCATACAAAGTCAGCAGAACTTCCGAAGGCCATATCTTTGGACTCAGAACTCGGAATGGGTCCTACCTTATGTAAAAACGACCGTCTCGGAAAGAGCTTTCCAATGGTCTAAGCCATGATCCAATCAGAGGAGCAGAAGTGGACGAAAAGTCTATTGAAGCCAACTACAGCTGAAGAGGCCTTTTTGGACTGAAAGAATTGGGTTTTGGGCCTGATTCTCTGGCCCAAAACATGGCTCCAAGCCCATGCACGATTTTTGGATCTGAAAGTATAAAAACAAAAGCTTAGCTCTTTGTTAATGGTAGATTTTTTAGTAGAGAATAGTAGATAGTTAGGTTAGAAAATAAAGGAGCTTAGAATAGAAAGTAGCCATTAGAATAGCTTCTAGATCTAGATTTAATTGTTTTAATTAAGTTTAATTTCAAATCAAATTCTTGTTTTAGATTAAACTATTAGAATCATTACTCTTAATTAGTTTGATTAATAAAATAGCTAGTTGTTAAATTTCGATTCTTGTCATTTACATTTGTGTTAGATCTGATTCATTTACTACTTGTTATTTAATTCTTAGTTATTAATTAGATTTTAATTATTGTGTAATTTAGATTAGTAAATTTCAATTCTTTATATCATGTTTAGTTTAACTTTAATCGGAAATGATTGCGTAATAATTCTCGGCTAAACCACCATTAGAGGGGGGTTGAGAAGCCTTGATGAAAGCTTGATTCCGACTATCGTAGAATCGTCGTAATTTCCTTTCCACTCTAGAAACGATTAGTTCACCATGAGAATGGGTTTAATCGTTCACATGCTAGTTATGAATTTGTAGGAATGCCATGTGTAATTAGGGATTAGGAAGAACCAATTGTTCTGCGAAGCAGTTCAATTCGGATTACGACGATTCATCGTTAATCGGATTAAGTCGAGTTAAGGTGGAATCAATCCCCCTCTAACTCCTTATCATCGAATCAACGTAGCATTCCCTTAGTTATTTTGATAACCGACTAGTTGCATCTTGTGGGTAGTTGCATCGTAGTCTAGTTGCCTTTTCGTAAATCTCTCATTAGATCATAAGTAGAGTAATTACACGTGATAACACAGCATGCGGAAGGACTAGGAGTGGAACGAATCACTCTACTCCACTATATCTCATAGGATTAAGAGTAGAAATCTTTGATAAGCATATAGGATCATAAGATAGTTTAGTTTACTTACGTTTTGAGTTTCATCGTTCATTTCGTAGGTAGACTATTCAATTTTATCGTTTATCAAATGGCTTATTTATATCTTAGTTTCACTTTCGTATTGTTTTCGTAATGTTAGTACTTTTCTTAAAGTCCCATTTCACCCACCCAACTGTGTTTGATTCATACTGTGGTTATCCGATTCAACGTTGGAAAGTTCCGACAAAATAACACCGGAGCGATCACCCTTCTAGAGAGCGCACCTTCTAGCGAGCTTTTTCGCAATACTATAGCACGGAGCAAGAGCGACCAGCCCTTAAACTCGGAATACCAAGTTACACGGCGCTACGCGCCTGCTCTATATGCGACCAGCCTTTAGCAAATTTTTCCGGATTTCGACAATTTTGATTCGAACTTTGATTTTTCATATTTTTCAGTGTTCTAACTTGTTATACACAATCTAACACGTAAACAAGACGCTATTCATAAGTGAAGCAAGGACGCTTGTCGGGTATTCCTTTCTTCCATACCTCGCGTCTCCTATTAGAGGTTTATACTAGTATATCGAAATTGTTTGGAGTGTTGATGTGTTTAGCTAAGTTTGGTTTTAGCCTTGTATGAGATTAAGGTCCGGTGAACAAAACACGAACGTAATTACACAACAACATCAACAAACAAGTCTATCTAGTATACCACCCACTACACCTCTAGCTACTATTTCACACACATCACGACCTGATGCCCGACGAAGAAGAGACTTCTCTCTCGACTTTTACAAAGCCTTGGCGATAGCCCCAAATCTTGCATCGCTCTAGCGGACCCCGGTGGGGGATTTCGAATCCCCAAATATTTTAATTTGTTACCCGTTTTCATGGATTAACCTTATCGGCACATACGCGTAGGATTGAACAAGTCCTAACAACATTCCACCATCCTACGGTTGGTGCGGAACAAATTAAACTCGGGTATTCCCTTTCACCTTAGCCCGATAAAGCGGCGTCTTGGTTAACGCCCAAATGCCTAATTACGTGGACTCGTGGGCTAAACTTGTTCGGGTTGTTTATGGAACATTTTACCCACCCCTAAAGACGGATGAGATGCTTTCCAAGATTCATTTCTTTTCGACAAAATCCTCATGAATCATTTTCGTGAGGCTTGGAATCGTTTCACCGATCTCCTTATAGAGTGTCCACATCATAACTTAGCGAAAGACACGTTAGTTCGTGCCTTTTTCAAAGGACTTCTACACCCCCATAAAGAAGTCCTAGACATAATGAATGGGGGTAGTTTCTTAAGCAAAGGAGCCTCGGAGGCTTATAAATTTTTAGAGGATCAAACTAAGCAAAATAACAACTGGGGGGGTAGTGATGATATCCACCGCTCCGCTAGTTCATCAAATACAGTTAAGGCCGCTGGTATGTTTGAAATTAAACACGATTCCGAGCTTAAAACTCTAATCGAATCACTCACTAAAAAGGTAGAGGCATTTTCTGTACAACAAAATCCTATCCCCGTTATGAATGTAAATTCAAATCCATGTAGTTTCTGTTGGAGCCCTGAGCATCCCGACTCCCACTGTCCTATAGCCTATGAACAGGCTTGTTCTATTAATAATGAACCTAACGCCCCTTGGAGACAAAATCCCAACTTCGGTTGGAGAAATAACCAACACGTCACACCTCAAGGGTACAATAATCAATATGTTAGGCCTACGCACAGCTTTAACCAAGCCCCACTACAACAAGGGGCGGTCGGGGAATTTCAATAATTATAACAACCAAGTGCAACCTCGACAAGGTCAAGCACAAAGTCAAGGTAATTATAATAATTATAATGCTAATAAAGGTATCGTTCCGGTAAATAATAACTATCAAAATTCACCCATAAATAATTCACGTGAAATAGTTCCAAATACACCACCACCGTGACTACTACACCCACACAACCGGATCGTCTTGACACCTTCATACAAGTGAGCCAAAACTTTTTCCAAACCATGGCTCAATCTAACCAACAAATTTCTACAATCCGTTAATAATTTAACGCAATAGTTGGCTCAAGATAAAGCCCAACCCAAAGGTGTGTTTCCAGTCACGCAATACCTAATACTAAAACAACAAATACAGCCTTTGAGGTAACCGATAATACTAGTAATGAATATGAAAATGTAGGTGAGCTAAAGGCCATCACCACTCTCCGTTCTGGCAGAGTGGTTGATAACAAAGTAACTATGCCTATAGTTACCCTACCAGTCGCCCCTACACCTGCTATTTTACTAGATACTGAAATAGAAACTGAAGAGCCTACCACTGTAGAGGTACCAGTTACAACACAACCTAAGAAATAGAAAGCCACGGTTAAACATCCAGGTGATACCATTGCTAAATACAAACAGAACCCACCGTTTCCACAAAAATTAGCCGTGTTAACTAGGGATACAAATTATGAGGAGATTAGGGATGTTTTCAAGAATCTAACTATAAACCTTCCCTTCCTCGAAGCTATAAAAAAGCTACCACACCATGCTAAGTTTCTTAAGGAATTATGTACTACTAGGCGTAAGACCAATATACCAAAAGACGCCTTTTTAACAGAACAATTCCCAACTCTATCTGAACATAATGGAATTGTTAAGTACAAGGACCCTGGTCATCCTACCGTACAATGCACCTTAGGAGATTCTTATACGACGACCGCGTTATTAGACTTGGGGGCTAGCGTTAACTTACTCCCGTTTTATTTGTATAGACAAATAGGTCTAGACGAGATGCAACCCACTAAAATGACGCGTTGCAATTAGGCGATCGGTCTATTAAGTATCCTAAGGGTGTCGCCGAAAATGTTCCGGTAAAAATTCAGGATTTTTACTATCCGGCTGATTTTGTCATCCTCGATACAGAAGTCGTTAACGACTCTGTCCCGATCATCTTAGGGCGTCCTTTTCTGGCAACTGCCAATGCGCTCATTAATTGCTGCAATGGTTCAATGTCCATGTCTTTTGGCCATCTTGCTGTTGAAGTCAATGTTTTTAAAACAAAGACACAGTTACCCGATTCGTCTATGGATGGAGTGGTTAGCATGATCGAGAGCTTTGCTAGAGATTATTTCAACAACACGTTCCCGGATAATCATATGCCCAAATTTCTTTCCTTTAGAAGTTCAGACTCCAACATTTCCATCCCTACACTTGTCAATACACATATTACGGATGAGGATGAGATAGATGACTTTCCCAAAGATGTAGAGGACTATCATAGTAACGAGGATATGACCAATCTAGATGAGCAATTCGATGAGTTTCTTAGAGCAGGTGATAATTCACCCTATCAAGAACTACTTTCCACAACATCCACCTCATCTCCCCTCCTTCCACCCTTTCAAAGGAATCTCGAGTTTGCACTTTCGATCCTGTTTGTTTCTTCATGCTTCATAATTTTTAAAATTCACCTAGTAAACAAATACTTGAGAAGACAAAAGCGTGTGACACCTTCATTTTCAGACTTGAGACAGTCCCCTACCTACACTATGAATGAGTTTTGTGCTAAACCCACATCATCATTTTTCCATGCTTTCCTTCTACAACTTACCCATATCCACCATATTCTCCAAAACCATTCACTCTTCCACACTTATTCACTAGGACACCCTCTCGTTCAAAAATGAAAAAAAAGGTGCAGGCTAGGTTAAGTAATAGGGTTATCCGACTTCGCTTTTATTTCACTAGGTTGAGTCATAGGAAATCTTGGTGCTTAATTGTGTTTGGATATGTTTTCTGTGATATTTATTTATGGAATGATCCACAACTATTTCGGTTGTTGATATATGGTAAACTTCATGTTCATACATATGTTTAGATAAAGTCTCGAGTATCTGACTATAAATGACTCAACTTTTGTGTTTGGTGCATTTCCTTTCATTTCCATATATTGGTGAGTGCACCATTAAGGTAACCGGGCCCTCCCTACGGAGTGTGTGGCTGTAAGTACCGGATCCTAAGTCCACGTTTAAATATAATTCACGTTTTCCACTCTTGCATGTTTTCTCGGATTTTTGAGTCATGTTTCTCTTCTTGTTTATTGTTTTTTTTAAATTAAAAATAAATAAATAAATATATATATTAAAAAATAAACATAGTAATATAGGAAGTCTCGGAATCTGACTTTAAAAGACCCACTACTAAAAACAAATTTTCTAAGCTCCGTTGTAAAAAATTTGTTTGGGGGTGGGGTGTTCGTGTTTCTGTCCTAGAATGTTTATGTCCCATTACAGTTGCTTAGGCCGTTTAATTGTATTACGATTCGGGTTGACATAATCCATGATTTTAGAGTCCAATTGTTCGCATAACGTACGTCATGCATGCACTTCGAGGCATTTTCCACTATCTTATATGTCATCCACGGTCGGAATAGAGTGTTTTATGGATCATTGGATTGGAAATTCTCTCCTGATCATTTCCATAACTCATTCAAAAAAATTGGACCGGTAACGAAGCGGCAATTTTGATTTGAAATTTCGCGAAAAATCGAAAAAAATCACAAATTTCGATTTGGGCTTGGGCCCAACCCGCACCCTTACCTTCACCAACAGTTACGATCATCTTCAAAATCCGCCATTAACGCCCAAAAGCTTCAAACAAAAAAAAAAATAAAAATAAAAAGAAAACCTAAATTAACCCACGCCCCCAATCAATACCCAACCCAAATCGACTCCAAACGCGCCCTACCACCACCTCCACCAAATTAAATAAGCAGAAACCACCGAAATTCCAAATTTTGGTGCTGCCGCGCCACCACTCCACCACCACCACTGTTACTTCAGTCGGTCGATTTAAATCCCACCACCACATCCCATTTAAACCCCACTACATTCCAAACTTCCAATGGCTCAACAACGCGAATTTTACCGAGCAAGCTTTTACCGGCGACCACTTCACCGCTTTTACGGTGATCGAAATGATCGGTCGAGATGGAATAGCTTGTGGTACTCGACCGCCCTATTACCACGAGGACTTAGTCGACGGTTCTACAATACGAGGGAGTTGGAAGGGACTAGGATTTTGTTGTGGTGGCGAAGAGGAGGAAGGAAGTGACGACGGGTTGTTGGTCGAGATTCTAGGCATCCCGCCTAGAATCCATCCGATGTCACCCCGCAGGAGTCCCAACATAATGGGGTAGAGCCATTGATGAACGAGACGCTTATTGGAGGGGACTACAATGCGAGATCGCATTGTGTTCGACAAGCTTCCCTTAGGACCAACCGGGTCGCAGCAGCTTCGATGGATTGGTCGAACGCCCCGGGAAGGAGAATGTCAAGAACATCGGCCCGAATCGCCTCCACATCTTATGGATACTCCAGAGCGGAAGTATGAGTTCTGTGATCTTGGAGTTTTACTTAGCATGATTAGGGGGAGTAGGGAAGTCCGCTGCACCTCTCCCCGTGTTGATAAACAAAGATCATCTTTGAAGTTGAGAGCAGCTCAGCGACTGATAAGACGTACATCACCCTACACCGTAACCCTCGCATCTATAAGGAGTGTGTCCAACGGGTTTGGAGGTTGGCTGAGGATAAAGAAGAAGAAGAAGAGGCTGGTGGAGAGGAGAATGCCGAGGAGGCTGGGGGAAATCAGAATGCCTCGGAGGATGAGGAGGATTTGACGTGTTTTGATGCGGATGCCTTGGAGAGGTGCTGGTCAGATGTAGAACGCATGGCTGTGATTCATCGTGGCATGCGTTCGCTCAACACTATCTGCGAAGACCTCTGGACTCGACAGGCAACGATGCATCATAACTTCGAGGTACGTACCCAGAGAGAGGACGAGAGGTGGGAACAAATGAGGGCCGAGCTAGAAGCTCAGCGCCAATTCCGGGAAGAGATGCTTACACGATTCCCACCTCACGGGGACTCTCCTTCTGAGGACACACCATCGAGGCATGAGCGTCGTCGCCGAAGGACGAATGGTGCTGGCCCATCAGGAGCTCAGGAGCAGTCTCCGGACCATGTGCCCTCCGCTACCAGTTCCGGAGTAGTTAGGGATAGCATCGGTTGATGTTTTTATATTTAATTGTAGTTTCATTATTGTTATTTATTTTAATGTAAGTTTTATGTCCGTAATTTGAATTTTTTGTAGTGAAATGTACTTCGAATGAAAATTTTAATATAATGGGTTATTTTTATTATGCGTGGTTGTTTAATATTGATCCCACCTTCCCAACTTGTTTGGGGGTGGTTTTACCTATTCCAGCATGATTTTTATATAACCCTCGTGTTAGAATTTATTTCGAAGTCAAGGTGAAAATATGGCCGTTTAGGCATATATATGAATAAGTATCATGGTAGGATGAAATCTCGATTAAATAGGTACACTCTATCATAAAATCAACCTTAAAGATACTAGGTTTGAATTAGAATCAAGAAAATGAGTTGTTTCCGTTTTCGGGTTTGGAAATTTTAGAATTTCCGGAAACTGCCGTAAATACTTTTGGCAACTTCCCGATCCGTTTTAGCAACTTAAAACTTATATAAACTTTATACATTCTACACTCACAACTCACACTACACCTAAACTCCATTACTCACCTTTCACTCCCACGATTCCCACGTGTCGGCTCATTTTTCGAGTTTCATCAACTCCGAAAGACTTCAAGCTTCTACAGAGGCGCTTTTCAAGCTCTGTATATTTTTCACATTTTTATCGAGCGCTTTTCAAGCTTCAACCTGGAGCGACAGCCAAACACTGGAAATTCCAAATACTCATAGCGCACTCGCGCCCTAACTTCCGTGGACCAGAAAATTTCCAGTTTTCTGCGGGTAGTATCCGGATCATTCGCAGCTATTCCAGAGCGTAAGTTTGAGCTGACATCTCCAACATTGATACCGGAACAGTCTTTCGAAGATTTGTTCCAAAGCACTACTTATGGTGCTTGGTTTCATGAGGGCTTATCACATACGCTGGGGAGCCGCTTATGGTAAGACCTCGATACACTTTATTCTCCAACACTAGCATCTTATTTTTACGATAACTGCATTTTCTTTGAAGACCGGATGGAGAACAAGTGTTCTCCATCAACATTGATAATGAACCAATGGAAATTACCAGGTTCTTGCTAGCATTTGTTCTTGGACTTGCTATGCCCGCTGAAATACAAGACCTATGCTGTTATTGGGTAGATAATATGTATGTCTACACTTACGAGTTCTTGCATGAGTCGTGCGGGCGCAGCATTTTCTCAGATCGAGGACCAAGGGGACTATAACGTCGCTTTTGGTAGCCTGTCCATGAACATAGGAACTGTTATGTTTTGGATCATGTTAAACATTTTAGGGGAATGACGTTTTTCTTCTGTGAATGATGCCACTTCCAGCGTTTTCCTTGCTTTAGCCACGGGACGTATGTGTCATGACCTTCCCCGAACCTTGATGTCTAGTTTATCTCGATCCCATAGCATGAGCCATAAGTTCCTTTTTATGCCCGTTCTAGTTTCCCGTATCATGCTATGTTTCTTTCCTGTTTTTTGTACACGTTTCACGGATTGGATTACGGCCCATTACCTGCACGACCCACCAATAGTATTATTCGATCTTTCCGTGCAATGACTTGGCAAGGGTGGAGGATACAACCTCATCAGGTTGCACCCTACATCCCATCAGACCAAGTGGCTCTTAATAGGTTAGCAATAATAGATGACAAATGGCGGGAAGCCTGGCAAATTATCATGGCATGGCAGGACGCAAAGGAACCTCACTTCTTTATGGAAGAAGAGGATGACTAAGATGATGAGTAATGCGGGAGATAAGGTAAGTTTTCATTCTAGTTAGTGTCTGCTTATGTCCCAAGCAATTTCATTCTTGTTAACCCCATAATGGGTAGAACTCGTATAGAGTTGCGTCAGTTTTTATTTCCTATATTAGTACGTTCTAACTTTGTTTTGCGATATCCCTGAATTTCACGCTGTTTCAATGGTATTTTTCCTACCCTCTTTATTTAAATGCTTTGAGAACAACGATGCTTCTTGTTTGGGGCAAAGAAACACGTGTAATTAAGGCATCTGTTAGGATATAGATAGAGTTAATATGCATTTGTTTTCTAGTTAAAATTTTAAAAATTCAAAAATATAAATAAATAAGTTCATGCTATACACTTAGGAATAGTGGTATTGTTTTCCTTCTATGCTCTTAACAATCTAGAAATCTCAATGTAGCTTTTGCATCGAAATAATTTTAGAAACATAGGTTAATATGTAGGTAATAATCTTTGCATCTATTTATAAATATATTACATGAGTATCGATGATTGTTAGCGATGAAGTTTAAATCTAGGCTAGAGTACTTATTCTACAAATCCTGTGAGAATATAGCCTAAAGCCTTATATGAAATTAAACATTTGAGAAATGACACAAGGGAGAAGTAAAATCCGGATAGAGATATCACACGTCCACTTGCTTGATCACTAAACCATATCCTAAGCGAGAATTTAGGCCCTCTTGGGACCGATATAGCTAGAAATTCAAACCTATGAATTATTTTCCGCTAGTCGCCCCTCTGAGCCTTTCTTTAGCCTTTCATAAACCACAAATCCTTTACCCTGTTACAAATAAAACAAAAAAAATAAATAAAAAATAATAATATTCAACCTACCCAATTAAGATAAGTCTGAGAATAGAATGAGGAAGAAAGAAGAAGAGAAAAACCTGTGTAAACAAAAGTTAGTTAATTGCTTCAGAAAATAAAGAAAAGAAGTTTCCATCCAAAGAAAAGAAAAATAAAAATAGAAATAAAATAAAAACTCCAAAAAAATAGAATAAAAGGGAGTCAAAAGCCAAAGTAAAGAAAAAGAAAAAAAATATGGCTAAGGATGGAAACAAAGTATAGAAGCAAAAGAAAATAACAAGGTTTTCTCTAAGTTACATAATATGAAGACTCTATTATCTCAGACTTGTCCTTTTGAATATCCATTTCCTTCCTTCTTAAACCATCTCCTAATCCACGCAACACCTAATAAAGACCTCTAGCTCAATTAGGAATAGGTTAGTGTGATAGTAAGTGGCAGATGTGTTTGATCGACTCCGGCTTCCTTGTTGTCATTGAGATTGTAAGGTAAAGTGTGCCCATCAAGACTAGAGTAGCGAAACTTGAGTGGAAAAATCAGAGTGTTGTATCTTGACTATTATTGTGAGAACCTACTTAAGGACGCTATTCCGAGTTTCAGAAACGAACCTACTAGGCATTTCATAGTATTACTCATTGTATATATGTTTATTGTAGATGATTGATTATTATGCATATATTAGCTTAGGTTTCGACTTGATTACTCTATATGCATTGCTAATGAGAGGTATAGATAATTTAGAGCATGAATAAGGAAACAATAGTTTTATTTCTTAGTCGTTGTAGTATAGATGAAGTTTGTGAGTACCTTCACTGGAAAACTCTCACGAGGCTATAACTCATCCACTAGGGAATTCCTAATAGTTTAAGGCCTTGTTGCATATGGTCAATGCAATCGCACTCAGCGACACAAGAGTAGTTAGAACTCCATTTTTGGTCACTTATTCTAATTCTCATCTTTGCTTGAGGACAAGCAAAATGCTATTTGGGGGTGGTTTGATAAGAGCCCAAAACTGTAGTTTTAAGCCTGTAACAGACATACTTTTAGACCAATTATGTGAGTAATAATTAAGAGTTAACACTGATTACGTGTTTTTATGCATTTCAGGCTTCAAAGTCCATTATGTGCAGAAATGTGCCACTTTAGCGAGATAAAGGAGCAAAGGTCGGTTACTAAGGAGTTCCATGATTAAAGGCCAAGATTCAAGAAGACAAAGCCTTTCTAAAGCCCGGTCAAAAGCTGAAAAGTCGACGCCTTGGTAAACAACACACAAAAGTCGCCAAACTTCGAAGGCCATATCTTTGGACTCAGACCTCGGAATGGGGCTTACCTTATGTCAAAACGACCGGCTTGGAAAGAGGTTTCCAATGGTCTAAGCCGTGATCCAATCAGAGGAGCAGAAGTGGACGAAAAGTCTGTTGAAGCCAACTGCATTTGAAGAGGACTTTTTGGACTGAAAGAATTTGGTTTTGGGCCTGATTCTCTGGCCCAAAACATGGCTCCAAGCCCATGCACGATTTTTGGATCTGAAAGTATAAAAACAAAAGCTTAGCTCTTTGTTAATGGTAGATTTTTTAGTAGAGAATAGTAGATAGTTAGGTTAGAAAATAAAGGAGCTTAGAATAGAAAGTAGCCATTAGACTAGCTTCTAGATCTAGATTTAATTGTTTTAATTAAGTTTAATTTCAAATCCAATTCTTGTTTTAGATTAAACTATTAGAATCATTACTCTTAATTAGTTTGATTAATAAAATAGCTAGTTGTTAAATTTCGATTCTTGTCATTTACATTTTTGTTAGATCTGATTCATTTACTACTTGTTATTCAATTCTTAGTTATTAATTAGATTTTAATTATTGTGTAATTTAGATTAGTAAATTTCAATTCTTTATATCATGTTTAATTTAACTTTAATCGGAAATGATTGCGTAATGATTTTGGGCTCTAGCTATTTTATTAATCAAACTAATTAAGAGTAATGATTCTAATAGTTTAATCTAAAATAAGAATTGGATTTGAAATTAAACTTAATTAAAACAATTAAATCTAGATCTAGAAGCTATTCTAATGGCTACTTTCTATTCTAAGCTCCTTTATTTTCTAACCTAACTATCTACTATTCTATACTAAAAAATCTACCATTAACAAAGAGTTAAGCTTTTGTTTTTATACTTTCAGATTAAAAAATCGTGCATGGGATTGGTTAAAGCTGTGCGTAGGCCTAACATATTGATTATTGTACCCTTGAGGTGTGACGTGTTGGTTATTTCTCCAACCGAAGTTGGGATTTTGTCTCCAAGGGGCGTTAGGTTCACTATTAATAGAACCAGCTTGTTCATAGGCTATAGACGATGGGGAGTCGGGATGCTCGGGGCTCCAAATGTAAAACTACATGGATTTGAATTTACATTCATGACGGGGATAGGATTTTGTTGTACATAAATGGCCTCTACCTTTTTAGTGAGTGATTCGATTAGAGTTTTAAGCTCGGAATCGTGTTTAATTTCAATCATAATGGCAGCCTTAACTGTATTTGATGAACTAGCGGAGCGGTGGATATCATCAGTACCCCCCAGTTGTTATTTCGCTTAGTTTGATCCTCTAAAAATTTATAAGCCTCCGAGGCTCCTTTGCTTAAGAAACTACCCCCATTCATTATGTCTAGGACTTCTTTATGGTGGTGTAGAAGTCCTTTGAAAAAGGCACGAACTAACGTGTCTTTCGCTAAGTTATGATGTGGACACTCTATAAGGAGATCGGTGAAACGATTCCAAGCCTCTGAAAATGATTCATGAGGATTTTGTCAAAAGAAATGAATCTTGGAAAGCATCTCATCCGTCTTTAGGGGTGGGTAAAAATGTTCCATAAACAGCTGAACAAGTTTAGCCCACGAGTCCACGTAATTAAGTTTAGGCTGGCGTTAACCAAGACGCCTTTATCGGGTAAGGTGAAAGGGAATACCCCGAGTTTAATTAGTTCCGCACCAACCGTAGGATGTTGGAATGTTGTTAGGACTTGTTCAATCCTACGTGATAGCCGATAAGGTTTTTCATGGTCTAATCCATGAAAAACGGGTAACAAATTAAAATATTTGGGGATTCGAAAACCCCAATCGGGTCCGCTAGAACGATGCAAGATTTGGGGCTATCGCCAAGGCTTTGTAGAAGTCGAGAGGTGTCTCTTCTTCTTCGCCGGGCATTGTGTCGTGATGTGTGTGAAATAGTAGCTAGAGGTGTAGTGGGTGGTATACTAGATAGACTTGTTTGTTGACGTTGTTGTGTAATTACGCTCGTGTTTTTGTTCGCCGCACCTTAATCTCATACAAGGCTAAAACCAAACTTAGCTAAACAAATCAACACTCCAAACAATTCTGATATACTAGTGTAAACCTCTAATAGGAGATGCGAGGTGTGGAAGAAAGGAATACCTGATTGCGTCCTTGCTTCGCTTATGAATAGCGTCTTGTTTACGCTTGTTCAGTGTGTATAACAAGTTAGAACACTGAAAAAATATGAAAAATCAAAGTTCTAATCAAAACCGCCGAAATCCGAAAAATTTGCTAAAAGCTGGCCCGCCGCGTAACTTGGTATTCCAGAGTTTAAGGGCGGGTCGCTCTTTGTTCCAGTATATAGTGCAGTGCTCTGCTAGAGCGTTGATGGGCGCTCGTTATTTTGTCGAAACTTTCCAACGTTGAATCGGATAACCATAATATGAATCAAACACGGGTGGGTGGGTGAAATTGGACTTTAAGAAAAGTACTAACACTACGAAAACAATACGAAAGTGAAACTAAGATGGCAGCGGCGCCATTTGATAAACGATAAAATTGAATAGTCTACTTACGAAATGAACGATGAAACTCAAAACGAGAGTAAACTAAACTATCTTATGATCCTATATGCTTATCAAAGATTTCTCTACTCTCAATCCTATGAGATATAGTGGAGTAGGAAGTTCGTTCCACTCCTAGTGCTCTAGCATGGAATTGTTTTCTAATCTAATTAATCGGTCTTTAAGTCAATGAGAGCTTTACGAAGGTGTGTTATACTACGATACCTATATGAAATTGATTATGTTGAATCTAACTACGAATGCTATGGCAATATGATTGTTTTGAATCTAGATAAAGGATTAGAGGGGAATTGAATCCACCTCGAATCCAACTTAATAGCCTGGCATAGATTCTTGTATCTCGATTCTTACGTTCTTACGGCAAGAAATTCGAGTTCTAATCCCTAATGTTCATGGCATTTCTACCGAGTACTAACTAGCATGTGAGGTCGTCCACCCATTCTCATGGCTTAATCACGACCTTCTAGATTGGAATAGACTCTACAATGCTTCTACACTATACCACTAAGTTTTCATCAAGGCTTCATCAACCCGCCTAATGGAGGTTTTAGCCTTGAATCATTCCAAGAATCATTCCCATATGAATCTAAACTAAACATATTATCAAGATTCGAAATTTAATAATCTAATTAAACAATGATTAAATTCTAAATAACAACTAAGAAATGATAACCAACAATAATTAAAACTAGATCTAATAGATTGAAATAACACAATTCGAAATTGATAAAATAACTATTTTATTTATCTAATCAATCAAGAACAATGATTCAAAGACTTAATCTAAAACAAGAATTGAAAATGGGACTAAACTTAATTTTATTAATTAAACTAGATCTAGAATTATCTATATTGTTTTAGGTCTAACTAGCTACCATTAACAAAGAGCTCAGCTTTTGTTTTTATATGTCCAGATCCAAAAATCGTGCATGGGCTTGGAGCCATGTTTTGGGCCAGAGAATCAGGCCCAAAACCCAATATTTTCAGTCCAAAAAGGCCTCTTCAGCTGCAGTTGGCTTCAATAGACTTTTCGTCCACTTCTGCTCCTCTGATTGGGTCAAGGCTTGGACCATTGGAAATCTCTTTCCGAGCCAGTTGTTTTGACATAAGGTAGGCCCCATTCCGAGGTCTGAGTCCAAAGACACGGCCATCGGAAGTTCTACTGACTTGTGTGCTGTTTCTGCCCGTGTTGACTTTTCAGCTTTTTACCGGGCTTTAGGAAGGCTTTGTCTTCTTGAATCTAGGCATTTAATCACGGAACTCCTTAGTAACCGACCCTTGCTATTTTATCTCGCTAAAGTGGCACATTTCTGCACATAATGGACTTTGAAACCTGAAATGCATAAAAACACGTAATCAGTGTTAACTCTTAATTATTACTCACATAATTGGTCTAAAAGTATGACTGTTATAGGGCTAAAACTACAGTTTTGGTCTCTTATCAAACCACCCCAAACAGCATTTTGCTTTGTCCTCAAGCAAAGATGAGAATTAGAATAAGTGACCAAAAATGGAGTTCTATCTACTCTTTCGCTTTATTTGAGCGCGATGCATTGACCATATGCAACAAGGCCTTAAACCACTAGGAATTCCCTAGTGGACGAGTTATAGCCTCGTGAGAGTTTTCCAGTGAAGGTACTCACAAACTTCATCTATACTACAACGACTAAGAAATAAAACTATTGTTTCCTCATTCATGTCTCAACTATCTATACATCTCACTAGCAATTGAATAAGAATAACCAAGTCAAAAACCTAAACTAATATATGCATAATAATCAATCATCTATGATACAAATATATATACTATGAGTAATACTATGAAATGTCTAGCAGGTTCGTTTCTGAAAACTCGGAATAACGTCCTTAAGTAGGTCCTCACATAAATGTCAAGACAAAACCACTCTGATTTTTCCGCTCAAGTTTTAGCTACTCCAAGCAGTAAGTGGGCACACTTTACCTTACAATCTCAATGACAAACAAAGGGAAGTTCGAGTCGATCAAACACATCTGCCACTTACTATCACACTAACCTATTCCTAATTGAGCTAGAGGTCTTTATTAGGTGTTGCGGGGATTAGGAGATGGTTTAAGAAGGAAAGAAATGGATATTCAAAAGGACATGTCTGAGATAATAGAGTCTTCATATTATGTAACTAGAGAAAACCTTGTTATTTACTTTTGCTTCTATACTTTGTTTCCATCCTTAGCCATTTTTATTTTTTTTTATTTTTTTTATTTTTTTTCTTTTCTTTGCCTTTTGACTCCTTTTTTATTCTATTTTTGGAGTTTTTATTTTTTTTCTTTTTTTATTTTTCTTTTCTTTGGATGGAAACTTCTTTTTCTTTATTTTCTGAAGCAATTAACTAACTTTTGTATACACAGGTTTTTCTCTTCTTCTTTCTTCCTCATTCTATTTTCAGACTTATCTAAATTGGGTAGGTTGAATTTTTTATTTTGTTTTGTTTGTAACAGGGTAAAGGATTTGTGGTTTATGAAAGGCTAAAGAAAGGCTCAAAAGGGCGACTAGCGGAAATAATTCATAGGTTTGAATTTCTGGCTATATCGATCCAAAGAGGGCCTAAATTCTCGCTTAGGATATGGCATAGTGATCAAGCAAGTGGACGTGTGATTTCTCTATCCGGATTTTACTTCTCCCTTGTGTCATTTCTCAAATGTTTAGGCTCATATAAGGCTTTTAGGCTATATTCTCACAGATTTGTAGAATAAGTACTCTAGCCTAGATTTCAGAAACTTACTGCTAACAATCATAGATATTCATGTAATATATTTATAGATAGATGCAAAGATTATTACCTACATATTAACCTAAGTTTCTAACAATTATTCTGATGCAAAAACTACGTGAGACTTCTAGGTTGTTAAGAGCATAGAGAAAGAAAACAATACCAATATTCCTAAGTGTATAGCATAAACTTATTTATTTATATTTTTTGAATTTTTTTTGAAACTTTAACTAGAAAACAAATGCATATTATACATATCTATATCCTAACAGATGCCTTAATTACACGTGTTTCTATGCCCCCAAACAAGAATCATGCTTTGTCCTCAAAGTATTGTAAATAAAGAGGGTAGGAAAAATACCATTGGAACGTGAGAAATTCAGGAACATCTGCAAAACAAAGTTAGAACGTACTAATATAGGAAATAAAAACTGACGCAACTCTATAAGAGTTCCACCCATTATGGGGTTAACAGAATTAAATTGCTTAGGACATAAGCAGACACTAACAAAACTAAAAACTTACCTTATCTCCCCGCTTTTAGCATCCTCTTCCTCGTTATCGGGGCGAGGTTCCTCCGCGATCCCCGGTCCATTGTAATTTGCCAAAGCTTGCCGCCAGTTATCATCTACTAATGCTAACCTGTTAAAGTGTTATCATGTCCGATGGGATGTACGGGGCAACCAAATGAGGTCGCACCGCCATCCCGCCAAGTCATTATTCGCGAACGAAACCACCCGATTGGTGGGTCTCATGACTTCAACCCTTTTCTAATCTGTGAATTGTGCACAGAATACAGGTAAACAACTACGCATGATGCGGCTTACTAACACAGGCATAAGAAGATACTTACGCCTCATGGTTTGTACTATCTTAAGACTAGCGACTAATACTCGGGGAATGTCATATCGGCGATGTCCCTCAGCTAAAGCGAGGAAAATGTCACCAGCAGTACTGTTTGCAGAAATGAACTGCCATTCCCCCAAAATATTCATCGGGATGAATAACATAGTGGTGCCTACGCTTAGGAAAGGCTACCAAGGGCAATGCTATATATAGCCCTGGTTCATTACTTTCAAAATACCCTCCCCTATAATACTCATGGAAATATGTATAATCATAAAGATATGCATTATCGGGTCATATATGCCCATGTGTGAATAGGATCGGTATTGGTAATCCAAAACTAGAGCGACCACATTTTTATCGAATTGATGTGTCGTGGTCTTCGACTACTTACAGAGAATTCTTGTTCTCCATCCTGATTACAATAGAATTTAACATGGTCGTAGAAATAAGCAGTAAGCTTTGGTGAATATGAATCGTCATCACTTACCAGTAGATGACGCCATCCTAACTGCAGGATTCTTTGTCGGAACCAATGTCCATAGGTCTCGGTGCCCAACACATCTTTGAAGGACTGTTCAGGTATGACTATAGGAGATGTCATCACAATAGCTCTTTGAATAGCTCCACAAAAATCCTGGAATGACCGTCTGAAAATTGGAATTTTCCGCGTTAACAGAAGGCAGGGCGCGGTCGCGCTCGTGTGTTAATGCTTTTACAGTGTTTTGGGCGCGGGTCGCGCTCAAGGAGGGCTCGGGTTGCGCTCTGACTAAATTTTTCGAAAATGTAAAGGGCGCAGGCGCGCTCTGAAGTGCTGAAACCGGAGTTTAGAGCAAAAATAAAGAAAAACTTGGAGTGGAAGGTGCAGGATGATGGTGGGATGTAGTGTGGTTTGTTAGTGTAGAAAGAAAGGAGTTTAAATAGGTTATGAGCTACCAAAATGAATTGGGAAGTTCCCAAATTGTTTGAAGGCAATTTTCGGAAATAGAAAAATTCCAAACCCGAAAACGGAAACAAACCATTTCCATGATTTTCTATAAATCCTGGTATCTTTCATACTTGATTTAGAATAGTAACTTCTAAACTCTCCTAGATTTCATGACCACCACAAAAATCATAGATATGCCGATATCGGCCAAATTATCAACCTTTCCTCCAATACAACTTTACAGCAGATGATCATATAACGACTTATGCTCGGTATAAATATTTCCACCCCTAAACAAGTCGGGAAGGTGGGATTTATGATAAAACAAGCAGTACTCGAAAATAACCAATTATATTAAAAATAAAATTTAAATCCAAACAACCTTAAATAAACACATTACTATTTAAATTTAACTACTGAATTAAAATTCAACTAATAAAACAATCATGAAATAACAGTGAACACAACTGATGGTGAACACGTAGTTCTGTGATGATGATGGGCCCTGGGATGGAGATTGGCTTGAACCATCTGTCCTTTGGCGACGACGCTCATGCCTGTCGGACTCGGTTGAACTAGAGTCCTCCACGGGTGGCATGCGTCGTAGCATCTCTATCACGCCTGTCACGCTAGAGCACTAGGAGTGAAATGAACGATGAAACTCAAAACGTAAGTAAACTAAACTATCTTATGATCCTATATGCTTATCAAAGATTTCTCTACTCTCAATCCTATGAGATATAGTGGAGTAGGAAGTTCGTTCCACTCCTAGTGCTCTAGTTGGTGGTGGAGACTTTAATTGGTGGCTGTTTTTCGGAGTTGGGTTGGTGGCGGTGGTGGTTTAGAGAAGATTTTAGGTGGATTTGATTTTCTTGGTGTAGGTGTAGTTAGGTTTTCTTCTCTCTCTCTATTTTTATTTTGGTGTTCAAGGTTTGCTTTAAAATTGGTAACCGGCGGGATTCAAAAGGAAAGCACTGTGCGTTTTTGGGAAGGAAGGAGACGCACAGTCGTGCGTGCAGTTTGGGCCCAAGCCCAATTTGAATTCCAAAATTTTCCGAATTTTCGCGCAATTTCAAATTCAATTTGCCGCTTCATTACTGGCCCGATTTTGGCGAATGAGTTATGGAAATGATCAGAAGAGAATTTCCAATCCAATGATCCATAAAACACTCAATTCCAACCATGGGTGATGTATAAGAGGGTGGAAGAATGCCTCGAAGTACGTGTGTGACGTAAGTTATGCGAACGAAGGAATTCTAGGTTTAGATTACGTCAACCCAATTGAACTACAAGTAATGGGCCTAAGCAACACCAATGGAAAGTTCGAGCTATCCCAATGGAAAGATCGACTGCCCACCCCCAAACAAATTTTTAAACACAAAATTTGTTTAAAACGTCGTCGCTTTAAAAGTCGATTCCCAAGACTTGTTGGATTGCTATTTATATGATTTTAGAATTTTTATTTTATTTTTATTTTTATTTTTATTATTTTTTTATTTTTATTAGTTTATTATAAGAAACACGAAAAACAATAAATACATAATTGACCCCAGAGAGGAACATGACTCAAAAACCGAGAAAACATGCAAAAGTGGAAAACGTGAATTATGTTATCCGTGGACTTAGGATCCGGTACTTACAGCCACACACTCCATAGGGAGGGCCCGGTTACCTGAATGGTGCACTTACCACTATATGGGAGTGAAAGGAAGTATACTAAATGACAAGGTCAGTCCTCATAGACAGGGTCCTGTAAAAGGACTTCCTCTACATCAGGGGACAGAAGTTCGTGAAAATGTTTTAACCGTTGACCATTAACTTGAAAGGTACTGTTGTCATTTGGATTTACCAAGGTGATTGCCCCGTAAGGGGTGACTTCAGTAACCAGAAAGGGGCCAGACCAACGGGTTTTTAGTTTTCCTGGGAAAATATGTAGGTGGAAGTTGTAAAGCAAGACCTTTTGACCGACCACAAACTCTTTCCGCAAGATATGCTTATCATGAACACGTTTCATGTTAGCTTTATAATCCTTCGCGAGATCGTACGAATCGCTACGGATTTCTTCAAGCTCATTCAATTGCAACTTGCGTTTGACACCTGCCTCATCAATATTGAAGTTAAGGCTTTTTATAGCCCACAGAGCATGGTGCTCTAATTAAACGGGCAAATGACATGGTTTCCCAAATACAAGTCTAAAGGGAGACATACCTATAGGAGTTTTGAAAGCAATTTTATACGCCCATAAGGCATCCGATAGACGCTTTGACCAGTCTTTCCTATCAGGGTTTACAGTTGTTTCTAAAATCTTTTTGATTTCCCTATTAGAAACTTCTACTTGTCCGCTAGTTTGTGGATGATAAGGAG
Source organism: Coptis chinensis (assembly GCF_015680905.1). Taxonomy (NCBI): domain Eukaryota; kingdom Viridiplantae; phylum Streptophyta; class Magnoliopsida; order Ranunculales; family Ranunculaceae; genus Coptis; species Coptis chinensis. Next base: position 49,139,540 of record NC_141456.1, read on the forward strand.
TTGCTACTTTGTGTGTAACTCCATACTTTTTCACTAAGGATGCAACAACTCTGTTGCAGAAATGTGTTCCACCATCACTAATGATGGCTTTAGGAATGCCAAACCGACAGAAAATATATTCTTTCATAAAAAATACAACGGTCTTATGGTCATTGCTACGGCAAGCTAGGGCCTCTATCCATTTAGACACGTAGTCCACGGCAACTAGAATATAAATGAAACCGTGGGAAACTGGGAAAGGACCCATGAAATCAATGCCCCAAACGTCAAAAATTTCTACTATCAAGATTGGATTTAATGGCATCATATTACGCTTGGTGATTCGCCCAAGTTGTTGGCAACGAATACACGTCTTGCAATGCACTTGGGCATCCTTAAAAAGGGTAGCCCAATAAAATCCACATTGAAGAACTTTAGCGGCTATTTTCATCCCACTAAAATGGCCACCACACTCTCTATCATGGCAGAACGATAGAACTTCATTGTATTCCCACTGGGGAATACAACGACGAATAATCTGATCCGCACAATACTTAAAAAGATAGGGCTCATCCCAGTCGTATAACTTAACACTGGCCAAGAACTTCTTACGTTCATTTCTTAACCAATTATAAGGCATAACATCAGCCGCTAAATAATTTACAATGTCAGCATACCATGGTGCTGAAAAAATGGCATACAGATGCTCATCAGGAAAAGAGTCCGGTATGGACTCAGAATCAGTCTGATCGTCGTTTGTGAGTCTAGATAGGTGGTCGGCAACTACGTTTTCGACCCCTCTTTTGTCCTTTATTTCTAATGTGAACTCTTGCAGGAGAAGGATCCATCGGATTAATCTCTGCTTAGCATCCTTCTTCGCAAGAAGGTACTTAAGGGCTGCATGGTCTGTGTAAACTAAGGTTTTAGAACCAACCAAATAAGGACGAAACTTATCTAAAGCATAAATGACGGCTAAGAATTCTTTTTTGGTAGTTGAATAATTCCGTTGAGCATCGTTTTAATGTTTTACTAGCATAATAAATAACAATGGACTTATTATCTAGTTTTTGTCCCAAGATCGCACTAACCGCATAGTCACTAGCATCACACATGAGTTCGAAAGGTTTAGACCAATCGAGGTCAGATAATTGGTGCAGAGGTTAGGGCGGCTTTTAAAGTTTCAAAAGCCCGCTTACAGTTAAAATTAAAATCAAAGATTGCATCTTTCAAAAGCAGATTAGTTAAAGGCCTAGCTATTTTAGAGAAGTCTTTAATAAATCGCCTATAAAAACCTGCATGGCCTAGAAAGGCTCTAATATCACGGATAGTCCGTGGTTTAGGTAGAGTCGCTATCTTATCTAGTTTGGCCTTATCTACTTCGATGCCATCACTAGATACAATGTGACCTAGTACTATGCCCTTTTGCACCATGAAATGACACTTTTCCCAGTTTAAAACGAGGCACTTTTCTTCACACCGTGTCAAAACCTTAGACAGGTTAGACAAACAGTCTGTGAAGGAGTCTCCATAGATAGAAAAATCATCCATGAAAACTTCCATAAAGCGCTCTACCATGTCACTAAATATATGAAGCATACAATCACCGGAAGGTTCTAGGAGTATTACAAAGGCCAAAAGGCATTCGCTTATAGGCATACGCCCAAAGGGACATGTGAAGGTAGTCTTTTCTTGGTCATCAATATCAATAATAATCTGAAAATAGCCCGAGTAGCCATCCGTAAAACAATAAAAAGCATGACCAAATAGGGCGCTCGAAGCATTTGATCTATAAAAGGTAAGGGAAAGTGATCCTTTCGTGTCATAGCATTTAAACGCCTCAGAATCAATACAGATCCTCCATTTCATAGGGCCTTGTGTGACAACATAGTCACCCTTCCCATTTCGTACCATGGTAACTCCCGATTTCTTAGGAACTACATGAATGGGGCATACCCATTCGCTATCAGAGATGGGGTATATGATACCCACATCGAGTAATCATAAAACTTCTTCCCTAACCACCTCTTTCATGGCTGGGTTCAAGCGACGCTGAGGTTCATGAGAAGTCTTCGCGTTATCCTCCAAATGGATACGATGAGTGCAAATATTAGGGTCAATTCCCTTAATGTCGGCTAGGGACCAACCAATCGCAGACCGATGTTCCTTAATCACCCGGATTAAACTTGTCTCTTCATTCTTAGATAACAGAGAAGATATAATTACCGGATGACTACCATCCGGATCGAGTTGAATATATTTTAACTCTGGGGGAAGGGGTTTAAGCACTGGGGTGGAAGGAAAATCAATAGATGTTTCGTCGGGGTCCTCATTTTGCATAATGAATACTTGCTTAGGTAGAAAGTCTTCATACTCAATATGTGGAGCAACCGAAGTGTCGACAATTGGGGTGGACTCAAGGATGGTGTTGACTTCCTCTAAGTAGGAGTCATTTACAAAATCTGAAGTTCCAAAAGAAAGGAATTTGTACATATTGTTTTCAGGAAACATGTTGTTAAACTAATCTTGAGCTAAGCTCTCGATCATGCTAACCTCCCCATCTATAGACGCGAATCGGTAATTGTTTCATCATTTTAAAAACATTTACCTCAACTGTAAGATGGCCAAAAGATAAGGACATCTTACCATCGCGGCAATTTATAAGTGTGTTTGCAGTTGCTAAGAAGGGGCGTCCTAAGATGATCGGTACAGAGTCGTTGGCGACTTACGTCAGATCGAGGATAACAAAATCAGCAGGATAGTAAAAATCCTGAACCTTAACAAGCACGCTTTTCCACTACACCCTTAGGATACTTAATTGACCCCGTCCGCTAATTTCAACGTTATTTTTGTAGGTTGCATTTCCTGTAGACCTATTTGCTTATACAAATAATATGGGAGTAAGTTAACACTCGCCCCCAGGTCTAATAAAGCGGTCGTCGTGTAGGAATCTCCTAAGGTGCATTTTACAAGAGGGATCTACCGTGGTCCTTGTACTTAACGATTCCATTATTTTCGGATAAAGTTGGGAACCGCTCAGTTAAAAAGGCGCCTTTAGGTATGTTGGTCTTACTAGTAGTGCACAACTCTTTAAGAAACTTAGTGTGGTTAGGGAGCTTTTAATAGCTTCGAGAAAAGGAAGGTTTATCGTTAGATTCTTGAAAACATTCCTAATCTCCTCAAAGTTTGTATCCCCGGTTAGCATGGCTAACTCGAGGGAATGGTGGTTTTGCTCTATATTTAGCGATCGCCGAATTTGATGTGTTACCTTGGCTTTCTGTTTCTTAGGTTGTGGTTTAACTGGTACCTCTACAGTGGTAGGCTCTTCAGTTTCTATTTCGGTATCTAGTTCGATATCCGGTGTAGGGAGTACTGATGGGATAACTATAGGCATAGTTACTTTGTTATCAACCACTCTTCCAGAGCGGAGAGTGGTGATGGCATTTAGGTCGCCTACTATTGTCGTTTCCATACTAGTATTACCGTTTACCTCAAAGGCTGTGTTGGTTGTTTTAGGGTTTGGTATCGCTTGTCCTGGAAACACGCCTTTTGGTTGGGCTTTCTCTTGGGCTAATTGTTGTATGCCCTGATTTATGGATTGTAAGATCTGTTGATTTGATTGAGTCATTGATTGGAAAAATTGTTGGGTAACCTCAGATAAAGGCCGATACGGTCCGGTTTGTGTAGGTGTAGTAGTCACGGTGGTGTGGACTGGAACTATCTCACGTTGATTATTTATGGGTGGGTTGTGATAGTTACTATTGTTAACCGGAACGATATCTCTATTGGTATTATAACTATTATAATTACCCTGACCTTGTGCTAAACCTTGTCGTGGTTGTGCTTGGTTGTTATAATTATTATAATTTCCCTGACTTAGTCCCTGGCCTTGCCTAGGTGGAGCTTGATTATAGTTGTTTGCTTGTCTAACATTTTGGTTATTAGACCCTGGAGGTGAAACTTGTTGATTGTTTCGCCAACTAAAGTTGGGATGTTGTCTCCATGGGGCATTAGGAATAGGATAGTTATTAATGGAGTAAACATTATCTTGCTCTAATTGTTGTTGTTCATAGGCGAGAGGACAATAGGAGTCAGGGTGCTCAGGAATCAAACAGACATTACATGGGTTGGAGTTAACATTCATGACGGGGATAGGCTTTTGTTGAATAGAAATAGCCTCTACCTTTTTAGTTAGAGATTCGATTAAATTTTTAAGTTCTGGATCGGGTTTCATCTCAAACATACCGGCGGCCTTAACTGTTGAAGAAGAACTAGTAGAGCGGGGGATATCATCACTACCCCCCCAATTGTTATTGCGTTTAGTTTGTTCTTCTAAAATTTTGTAAGCCTCCGAGGCTCCTTTACTTAGAAAACTACCCCCATTCATTATGTCAAGGACTTCTTTATGGTGATGTTGAAGTCCTTTGAAAAAGGCACGAACCAACGTGTCTTTTGCTAGGTTATGGTGTGGACACTCTATAAGCAGATCGGTGAAACGATTCCAAGCCTCAGAAAATGATTCGTGAGGATTCTGTCGGAAAAAATGAATCTTGGAAAGCATCTCATCCGTCTTTAGGGGGTAAAATGTTCCATAAACAAATGAACAAGTTTAGCCCACGAGTCCATTGCATTAGCGCCAGCGCGCTAACCAAGACGCCTTTATCGGGCTAAGGTGAAGGAAATACCCTCGGTTTAATTTGTTCCGCACCAACCGTAGGATGATGGAATGTTGTAAGGACTTGTTCAATCCTACGCGATGTGTTGGTAAGGTTTTTCATGGCCTAAACCATGAAAAACGGGTAACAAATTAAATATGTTTGGGGAATTCAAAATCCCCATCGGTCCGCTAGAACGATGCAAGATTTTGGGCCATCGCCAAAGCTTTGTAGAAGTCGGAGAGAGGAGTCTCTTTCTTCAGCCTATTATGTCGTATGGTTGGTGGGATAGTAGTTAGAGGTGTAGTGATTGGTATACTCGATATGTTTGTTTGTTGACGGTTAATTACGCTCGGTGTTTTTCTCCCACCGCACCTTAATCTCATGCAAGTCTAAGTCTAAACACGAAAACAATCCAAACAATCTTGATATATTAGTATGAACCTCTAACCGAGATGCGAGGTATGGAAGAAAGGAATACCTGATAGCGCCCTTGCTTCGCTTTATGAATAACGCCTTGTTTACGCGCGTGTTCGTGTAAATAACAAGTTAGAACACTGAAAAACTTAAAAAATCGGTTCAAAACAAACCCAGTAGAAATCCGAAAATTTTGGCTGGGGCTTTCGCGCCGGATAGAATGCGGTCGCTCCTTGTTTAGTGACTTAGCTGGTCGCTTCGGTGTGAGGCGGTCGGCTCGTGGTCCAAGAAAAATAGGGCGGTCGCGACTCGGTCCGGGGCGGGGTCGCTCGCGTGTTCCGCACTATAGCACAGTGCGCTCCTTACAGGCGCGGTCGCGCTCAGTGTAAATTTGTCGCGGTATTTTTCAACGCTGAAACGGATAACCACAGTATGAATCAAACAAGGGTGGGTGGGTTTAATGGGACTTAAAAATGACTAATTCTACTATGAAAACAATGCTAAAGTGCAACTAAGATGGCAGCGGCGCCATTTGATAAACGATAAAATTGAATAGTCTACCTACGAAATGAACGATGAAACTCAAAACGTAAGTAAACTAAACTATCTTATGATCCTATATGCTTATCAAAGATTTCTCTACTCTCAATCCTATGAGATATAGTGGAGTAGGAAGTTTGTTCCACTCCTAGTGCTCTAGCATGGAATTGTTTTCTAATCTAATTAATCGGTCTTTAAGTCAATTAGAGCTTTTACTGAAGGTGTGTTATACTACGATACCTATATGAAATTGATTATGTTGAATCTAACTACTTAATGCTATGGCAATATGATTGTTTTGAATCTAGATAAAGGATTAGAGGGAATTGAATCCACCTCGAATCCAACTTAATAGCCTAGCATAGATTCTTGTATCTCGATTCTTACGCTCTTACGGCAAGAAATTCGAAGTTCTAATCCCTAGTGTTCATGGCATTTCTACCGAAAGTACTAACTAGCATGTGAGGTCGCTCTACCCATTCTCATGGCGAATCACAACCTTCTAGATTGGAATAGACTCTACAATGCTTCTACACTATACCACTAAGTTTTCATCAAGGCTTCATCAACCCCTCTAATGGAGGTTTTAGCCTTGAATCATTCCGCAAATCATTCCCATATGAATCTAAACTAAACATATTATCAAGATTCAAATTTACTAATCTAATTAAACAATGATTAAATTCTAATTAACAACTAAGAAATGGTAACCAACAATAATTAAAACTAGATCAAATAGATTGAAATAACACACCAAAATTGATAAAATAACTATTTTATTTATCTAATCAATCAAGAACAATGATTCAAAGACTTAATCTAAAACAAGAATTGAAAATGGGACTAAACTTAATTTTATTAATTAAACTAGATCTAGAATTATCTATATTGTTTTAGGTCTAACTAGCTACCATTAACAAAGAGCTAAGCTTTTGTTTTTATATGTCCAGATCCATGAGTTTCGAATAAGTTCTTAGTCGTAGTAGACTATTCAATTTTATCGTTTATCAAATGGCGCCGCTGCCATCTTAGTTTCACTTTCGTATTGTTTTCGTAGTGTTAGTACTTTTTTTAAAGTCCCATTTCACCCACCCACCCGTGTTTGATTCATACTGTGGTTATCCGATTTAACGTTGGAAAGTTCTGACAAAATAACACAGAGCGCATCACGCTTCTAGAAGAGCTTAAGCCTCTATACTGGAGCAAGAGCGCGACCCGCCCCCATGTGGAGCGAGACCCGCCCTTAAACTCTGGAATACCAAGTTACACGGAGCGCCGCCATACTCTCCTATGCGAAGAACCCAGCGCCCTTAGCAAATTTTTCCAGATTTCGACAGTTTTGATTCGAACTTTGATTTTTCATATTTTTTAGTGTTCTAACTTGTTATACACACTGAACACGCGTAAACAAGACGCTATTCATAAGTGAAGCAAAGACGCAATCAGGTATTCCTTTCTTCCACACCTCGCATCTCCTGTTAGAGATTTATACTAGTATATCAGAATTGTTTGGAGTGTTGATGTGTTTAGCTAAGTTTGGTTTTAGCCTTCTATGAGATTAAGGTCCGGCGTAACAAAACACGAGCGTAATTACACAACAACATCAACAAACAAGTCTATCTAGTATACCACCCACTACACCTCTAGCTACTATTTCACACACATCACCTGACACAATGCCCGACGAAGAAGAGACTCCTCTCTCTGACTTCTACAAAGCCTTAAGCGATAGCCCCAAATCTTACATCGTTCTAGCAGACCCAGTGGAGGATTTCCGAATCCCCCCAAATATTTTTAATTTGTTACCCGCTTTTCATGGATTAGACCACGAAAAACCTTATCAGCGCACATCGTAGGATTGAACAAGTCCTAACAACATTCCACCATCCTACGGTTGGTGCGGAACAAATTAAACTCAGGGTATTCCCTTTCACCTTAGCCGATAAGGCGGCATCTTGGTTAACTGCCCAAACGCCTAATTCTGTGGACTCGTGGGCTAAACTTGTTCAGTTGTTTATGGAACATTTTTACCCACCCCTAAAGACGGATGAGATGCTTTCCAAGATTCATTTCTTTCGACAAAATCCTCATGAATCATTTTCAGAGGCTTGGAATCGTTTCACCGATCTCCTTATAGAGTGTCCACATCATAACTTAGCGAAAGACACGTTAGTTCGCGGCCTTTTCAAAGGACTTCTACACCACCATAAAGAAGTCCTAGACATAATGAATGGGGTAGTTTCTTAAGCAAAGGAGCCTCGGAGAGGCTTATAAATTTTAGAGGATCAAACTATGCTTAAATAACAACTGGGGGGGTAGTGATGATATCCACCGCTCCGCTAGTTCATCAAATACAGTTAAGGCCGCCGGTATGTTTGAAATTAAACACGATTCCGAGCTTAAAAGTCTAATCAAATCACTCACTAAAAAGGTAGAGGCCATTTCTGTACAACAAAATCCTATCCCCGTCATGAATGTAATTCAAATCCATGTAGTTTCTGTTGGAGCCCTGAGCATCCCGACTCCCACTGTCCTATAGCCTATGAACAGTCTTGTTCTGTTAATAGTGAACCTAACGCCCCTTGGAGACAAAATCCCAACTTCGGTTGGAGAAATAACCAACACGTCACACCTCAAGGGTACAATAATCAATATGTTAGGCCTACGCATAGCTTTAACCAAGCCCCACTACGACAAGGACAAGGTCAGTGGAATTTCAATAATTATAACAACCAAGTGCAACCTCGACAAGGTCAAGCACAAAGTCAAGGTAATTATAATAATTATAATGCTAATAGAGGTATCGTTCCGGTAAATAATAACTATCAAAATCCACCCATAAATAATTCACGTGAAATAGTTCCAAATACACCACCCGACTACTACTACACCCACACAACCGGATCATCTTGACACCTTCATACAAGTGAGCCAAAAACTTCTCCAAACCATGACTCAATCTAACCAACAGCTTCTACAATCCGTTAATAATTTAACACAACAGTTGGCTCAAGATAAAGCCCAACCCAAAGGTGTGTTTCCAGGTCACGCAATACCTAATACTAAAACAACAAATACAGCCTTTGAGGTAACCGATAATTCTAGTAATGAATATGAAAATGTAGGTGAGCTAAAGGCCATCACCACTCTCCGTTCTGGCAAAGTGGTTGATAACAAAGTAACTATGCCTATAGTTACCCTACCAAATCTACACACCTTTATTTTACTAGATACTGAAATAGAAACTGAAGAGCCTACCACTGTAGAGGTACCAGTTACAACACAACCTAAGAAACAGAAAGCCACGGTTAAACATCCAGGTGATACCATTGATAAATACAAACAGAAACCACCGTTTCCACAAAAATTAGCCGTGTTAACTAGGGATACAAATTATGAGGAGATTAGGGATGTTTTCAAGAATCTAACTATAAACCTTTCCTTCCTCGGCTATAAAAAGCTACCACACCATGCTAAGTTTCTTAAGGAATTGTGTACTACTAGGCGTAAGACCAATATACCAAAAGACGCCTTTTTAACAGAACAATTCCCAACTCTATCTGAACATAATGGAATTGGTAAGTACAAGGACCCTGATCGTCCTATCGTACAATGCACCTTAGGAGATTCTGATACGAGGACCGCGTTATTAGACTTGGGGGCTAGTGTTAACTTACTCCCGTTTTATTTGTATAGACAAATAGGTCTAGACGAGATGCAACCCATTAAAATGACGTTGCAATTAGCTGATCGGTCTATTAAGTATCCTAAGGGTGTCGTCGAAAATGTTCTGGTAAAAATTCAGGATTTTTACTATCCGGCTGATTTTGTCATCCTCGATACAGAAGTCGTTAACGACTCTGTCCCGATCATCTTAGGGCGTCCTTTTCTGGCAACTGCCAATGCGCTCATTAATTGCCGCGATGGTTCAATGTCCATCTCTTTTGGCCATCTTGTTGTTGAAGTCAATGTTTTTAAAACAAAGACACAGTTACCCGATTCGTCTATGGATGGAGAGGTTAGCATGATCGAGAGCTTTGCTCGAGATTATTTCAACAACACGTTCCCGGATAATCATATGCCCAAATTTCTTTCCTTTGGAAGTTCAGACTCCAACATTTCCATCCCTACACTAGTCGATACACATATTACGGATGAGGATGAGATATATGACTTTCTCAAAGATGTAGAGGACTATCATAGTAACGAGGATATGACCAATCTAGATGAGCAATTCAATGAGTTTCTTAGAGCAGTGATAATTCACCCTATCAAGAACTACTTTCCACAACATCCACCGCATCTCCCTCCTTCCACCCTTTCAAAGGAATCTCGAGTTTGCACTTTCGATCCCGTTGTTTCTTCTTCAGGCTTCATAATTTTTTAAATTCACCTAGTAAACAAATACTTGAAGACAAAAAAGTGTGACACCTTCATTTTCAGACTTGAGACAGTCCCCTACTACACTATGAATGAGTTTTGTGCTAAACCCACATCATCATTTTTTCCATGCTTTCCTTCTACAACTTACCCATATCCACCATATTCTCCACAACCATTCACTCTTCCACACTTATTCACTAGGACACCCTCTCGTTCAAAAATGAAAAAAAAAAGGTGCAGGCTAGGTTAAGTAATAGGGTTATCCGACTTCACTTTCATTTCACTAGGTTGAGTCATAGGAAATCTTGGTGCTTAATTGTGTTTGGATATGTTTTCTGTGATATTTATTTATGGAATGATCCACAACTATTTCGGTTATTGATATATGGTAAACTGCATGTTCATACATATACGTTTAGATAAAGTCTCGAGTATCTGACTATAAATGACTCAACTTTTGTGTTTGGTACATTTCCTTTAATTTCCATATATTGGTGAGTGCACCATTAAGGTAACCGGACCCTCCCTACGGAGTGTGAGGCTGTAAGTACTGGATCCTAAGTCCACATTTAAACATAATTCACGTTTTCCACTCTTGCATGTTTTCTCGGATTTTTGAGTCATGTTTCTCTATGGGGTGAATTATGTCCTTCTTGTTTATTATTTTTTTTTTTAAAATTAAAAATAAATATATATATATATATATATTAAAGAATAAACATAGTAATATAGGAAGTCTCGGGAATCTGACTTTAAAAGACCTTATCATAAAACAAATTTTCTAAGCTCCGTTGTAAAAAATTTGTTTGGGGTGGGGTGTTCGTGTTTCCGCCCTAGAATGTTTATGTCCCATTATAGTTGCTTAGGCCGCTTTAATTGTATTATGATTCGGGTTGACATAATCCATGATTTTAGAGTCCAATTGGTCGCGATAACGTCGCCATGCACGCACTTCGAGGCATTTTCCACTCTCTTATATGTCATCCACGGTCGGAATAGAGTGTTTTATCGATCATTGATTGGAAATTCTCTCCCCGATCATTTCCATAACTCATTCAAAAAAAATCGAGCAAGTAACGGCGGCAATTTTGATTTGAAGTTTCGTGAAAAATCGAAAAAAATCACAAATTTCGATTTGGGCTTGGGCCCAACCAGCCTCGACAAAGAAGACTCCACCTACTTTACCTTCACCAACAGTCGCGATCATCTTCAAAATCCGCCATTAACGCCCAAAAGCTTCAAACAAACAAAAAAAAAATAAATAAATAAAAAGAAAACCTAAATTAACCCACGCCCCCAATCAATACCCAACCCAAATCGACCCAAACGCGCCCTACCACCACCTCCACCTAATTAAATAAGCAAAAACCACCGGAAATTCCAAATTTTGGTGCTGCCGCCACCACCACTCCACCACCACCACTCAGCATTTAAGTCGGTCGATTTAAATCCCACCACCACATCCCATTTAAACCCCCACTACATTCCAAACTTCCAATGGCTCAACAACGCCGAATTTTACAACAAAGAAGCTTTTCTTTTACACCACTTCGCCGCTTTACGGTGATTTAAAATGATCACCGAGACTGAATAGCTTGTGGTACTCGACTGAAGCCTATTACCACGAGGACTTAGTCAGACGGTTCTACAATACGAGGGAGTTGGAAGGGACTAGGATTTTTGTTGTGGTGGCGAAGAGGAGGAAGGAAGTGACGACTGGGTTGTTGGCTGAGATTCTAGGCATCCCGCCTAGAATCCATCTGGATGTCACCCTGCAGGAGTCCCAACATAATGGGGTAGAGCCATTGATGAACGAGACAGTTATTGGAGGGGACTACAATGCGAGATCGCATTGTGTTCGACAGGCTTCCCTTAGGACCAACCAGCTGGCTGCAGCTCAGTGGATTGGTCGGAACGTCCTGGGGAAGGAGAAGGTCAGCGACATCGGCCTGAACTGCCTCCACATCTTATGGATACTCCAGGAGCGGAAGTATGAGTTCTGCATCTTGGAGTTTTTACTTAGCATGATTAGGGGAGTAGGGAAGTCTATTGCACCTCTCCCTGTGTTGATAACAAAGATCATGCTGAAGTTGAGAGCAACTCAGGCGACTGATAGGACGTACATCACCCTACACCGTAACCCTCGCATCTATAAGGAGTGTGTCCAACGGGTTTGGAGGTTGGCTGAGGATAGAGAAGAAGAAGAAGAGGCTGGTGGAGAGGAGAATGCCGAGGAGGCCGGGGAAATCGTAATGCCTCGAGGATGAGGAGGATTTGACGTGTTTTGATCACGGATGCCTTGGAGAGGTGCTGGTCAGATGCAGAACGCATGGCTGTGATTCATCGTGGCATGCGTTCGCTCAACACTATCTGCGAAGACCTCCGGACTCGACAGGCAACGATGCATCATAACTTCGAGGTCCATACCGAGAGAGGACGAGAGGTGGGAACAGATGAGGGCCGCTTAGAAGCTCCCGCCCGGAAGAGATGCTTACACGATTCCCACCTCACGGGGACTCTCCTTCGAGGACACACCATCGAGGCACGAAGCCGCCGCCGGGCGATCTAATGGTGCCGGGCCTATCGAGCTCAGAGCAATCCGACCATGTGCCCCCGCCGCTACCGTTCGGAGTAGTTAGGGACAACATCGGTTGATGTTTTTATATTTAATTGTAGTTTCATTATTGTTATTTATTTTAATGTAAGTTTTATGTCCGTAATTTGAATTTTTTGTAGTGAAATGTACTTCGAATGAAAATTTTAATATAATGGGTTATTTTCATTATGCGTGGTTGTTTAATATTGATCCCACCTTCCCAACTTGTTTGGGGGTGGTTTTACCTATTCCAGCATGATTTTAATATAACCCTCGTGTTAGAATTTATTGCAAAGTCAAGGTGAAAATTTGGCCGTTTAGTCATATATATGAATAAGTATCATGGTAGGATGAAATCTCTATTAAATAGGTACACTCTATCATAAAATCAACCTTAAAGATACTAGGTTTGAATTAGAATCAAGAAAATGAGTTCTTTCCGTTTTCGGGTTTGGAAATTTTAGAATTTCCGGAAACTTCCGTAAATACTTTTAGCAACTTCCCGATCCGTTTTAGAAACTTAAAACCTATATAAACTTCATACATTCTACACTCACAACTCACACTGCACCTAAACTCCATCACTCACCTTTCACTCCCACGATTCCCACGTAGTCGGCTCATTTTCCGAAGTTTCATCAACTCCGAAAGCGCTTTTCTTTTCTACAGAGCGCACTTCAGCTCGATATATTTTTCACATTTTTGTCGAGCGCGCTTTTCAGCCGAAGCTGCGACCGCGACCAGCTCAAACACCGAAATTCCAATACTCGTGAGCGACTTTTGCTACCGACTTCGTGGACCAGAAAAAATTTCCAGCTTTTCTGGGGTAGTATCCGGATCATTCGCAACTATTCTAGAGCGTAAGTTTGAGATGACATCTCCAACATTGATACCGAATAGTCTTTCAAGATTTGTTCCAAAGCACTACTTATGGTGCTTGGTTTCGCAGCGATCACATCACATACGCCGGGAGCCGCTTATGGTAAGACCGATGCACTTTATTCTCCAACACTAGCATCTTATTTTTACGATAACTGCATTTTCTTTGAAAGACCGGATGGAGAACAAGTGTTCTCCATCAACATTGATAATGAACCAATGGAAATTACCGTGTTCTTGCTAGCATTTGTTCTTGGACTTGCTATGCCCAATAAATACAAGACCCATGGTGCTATTGGGTAGATAATATGTATGTCTACACTTACGAGTTCTTGCATGAGTCGTACGGCGCAGGCATTTTCCGTATCGAGGACCAAGGGGACTATAACGTCGCTTTTGGTAGCCTATCCATGAACATAGGAACTGTTATGTTTTGGATCATGCTAAACATTTTAGGGGAATGGCGTTTTTCTTTTGTGAATGATGCCACTTGCAGCGTTTTCCTTGCTTTAGCCACGGGACGTATGTGTCATGACCTTCCCCGAACCTTGATGTCTAGTCTAGCTCGATCCCATAGCATGAGGCATAAGTTCCTTCTTATGCCCGTTCTAGTTTCCCGTATCATGCTATGTTTCTTTCTTGTTTTTTGTACATGTTTCACGGATTGGATTACGGCCCACACCTGCATTTACCCACCAATAGTATTATTCGATCCTTCCGTGCAATGACTTGGCAAGGGTGGAGGATACAACCTCATCAGGTTGCACCCTACACCCCATCAGACCAAGTGGCTCTTAATAGGTTAGCAATAATATATTGCAAATGGCGGGAAGCCTGGCAAATTATCATGGCATGGCAGGACGTAAAGGAACCTCACTTCTTTATGGAAGAAGAGGATGACTAAGATGATGAGTAATGTGGGAGATAAGGTAAGTTTTCATTCTAGTTAGTGTCTGCTTATGTCCCAACCAATTTCATTCTTGTTAACCCTATAATGGGTAGAACTCGTATAGAGTTAAGGCCAGTCGGTTTATTTCCTATATTAGTACGCTCTAACTTTGTTTTGCAGATATCCCCAATTTCACGCGTTTCAATGGTATTTTTCCTACCCTCTTTATTTAAATGCTTTGAGGACAACGATGCTTCTTGTTTGGGGGCATAGAAACACGTGTAATTAAGGCATCCTGTTAGGATATAGATAGAGTTAATATGCATTAGTTTTCTAGTTAAAATTTTAAAAATTCAAAAATATAAATAAATAAGTTCATGCTATACACTTAGGAATAGTGGTATTGTTTTCCTTCTATGCTCTTAACAATCTAGAAATCTCAATGAAGCTTTTGCATCGTAATAATTTTTAGAAACATAGGTTAATATGTAGGTAATAATCTTTGCATCTATTTATAAATATATTACATGAGTATCGATGATTGTTAGCAAAGAAGTTTCAAAATCTAGGCTAGAGTACTTATTCTACAAATCCTGTGAGAATATAGCCTAAAGCCTTATATGAGCGAAACATTTGAGAAATGACACAAGGGAGAAGTAAAATCCGGATAGAGATATCACACGTCCACTTGCTTGATCACTAAACCATATCCTAAGCGAGAATTTAGGCCCTCTTGGGATCGATATAGCCAGAAATTCAAACCTATGAATTATTTTCCGCTAGTCGCCCCTCTGAGCCTTTCTTTAGCCTTTCATAAACCACAAATCCTTTACCCTGTTACAAATAAAAACAAAAAAAAATATATATATATATATATATATATATATATATATATATATATATATATATATTTATAGGTTGAATATTATTATTATTACTATTATTATATATATATATATATAAATAATAATAATAATATTCAACTACCCAATTAAGATAAGTCTGAGAATAGAATGAGGAAGAAAGAAGAAGAGAAAACCCGTGTAAACAAAAAGTTAGTTAATTGCTTCCGAAAATAAAGAAAAGAAGTTTCCATCCAAAGAAAAAGAAAATAAAAATAGAAATAAAATAAAACTCCAAAAAAAGAATAAAAGGGAGTCAAAAGCCAAAGTAAAGAAAAAAAAAAAAATATGGCTAAGGATGGAAACAAAGTATAGAAGCAAAAGAAAATAACAAGGTTTTCTCTAAGTTACATAATATGAAGACTCTATTATCTCGGACTTATCCTTTTGAATATCCATTTCCTTCCTTCTTAAACCATCTCCTAATCCCCGAAACACCTAATAAAGACCTCTAGCTCAATTAGGAATAGGTTAGTGTGATAGTAAGTGGCAGATGTGTTTGATCGACTCGCTTCCTTGTTGTCATTGAGATTGTAAGGTAAAGTGTGCCCATCACAAGACTAGAGTAGCGAAACTTGAGTGGAAAAATCAGAGTGTTGTATCTTGACTATTATTGTGAGAACCTACTTAAGGACGCTTATTCCGAAGTTTCAAAAAACGAACCCCTTAGGCATTTCATAGTATTACTCATTGTATATATGTTTATTGTAGATGATTGATTATTATGCATATATTAGCTTAGGTTTCGACTTGATTACTCTATATGCATTGCTAATGAGAGGTATAGATAATTTAGAGCACGAATAAGGAAACAATAGTTTTATTTCTTATTTGTTGTAGTATAGATGAAGTTTGTGAGTACCTTCACTAGAAAACTCTCACGAGGCTATAACTCGTCCACTAGGGAATTCCTAGTAGTTTAAGGCCTTGTTGCATATGGTCAATGCAATCGCACTCAGCGAAACGAGAGTAGTTAGAACTCTATTTTTGGTCACTTATTCTAATTTCTCATCTTTGCTTGAGGACAAGCAAAATGCTGTTTGGGGGTGGTTTGATAAGAGCCCAAAACTGTAGTTTTAACTCGTAACAGACATACTTTTAGACCAATTATGTGAGTAATAATTAAGAGTTAACACTGATTACGTGTTTTTATGCATTTCAGTCTTCAAAGTCCATTATGTGCAGAAATGTGCCACTTTAGTGAGATAAAGGAGCAAAGGTCGGTTACTAAGGAGTTCCGTGATTAAAGGCCAAGATTCATGAAGACAAAGCCTTTCTAAAGCCCGGTCAAA
This sequence comes from Coptis chinensis, assembly GCF_015680905.1. Classification (NCBI taxonomy): domain Eukaryota; kingdom Viridiplantae; phylum Streptophyta; class Magnoliopsida; order Ranunculales; family Ranunculaceae; genus Coptis; species Coptis chinensis. Next base: position 49,156,069 of record NC_141456.1, read on the forward strand.
AGCTGAAAAGTCGACGCGGGCGGAAACAGCACACAAAGTCAGCAGAAATTCCGAATGCCATATCTTTGGACTTGAACCTCGGAATGGGGCCTACCTTATGTCAAAACGACCGGCTCGGAAAGAGCTTTCCAATGGTCTAAGACGTGATCCAATCAGAGGAGCAGAAGTGGATGAAAAGTCTGTTGAAGCCAACTGTAGCTGAAGAGGCCTTTTTGGACTGAAAGAATTGGGTTTTGGGCCTGATTCTCTGGCCCAAAACATGGCTCCAAGCCCATGCACGATTTTTGGATCTGAAAGTACAAAAACAAAAGCTTAGCTCTTTGTTAATGGTAGATTTTTTAGTAGAGAATAGTAAATTTTTAGGTTAGAAAATAAAGGAGCTTAGAATATAAAGTAGCCATTAGAATAGCTTCTGGATCTAGATTTAATTGTTTTAATTAATTTTAATTTCAAATCCAATTCTTGTTTTAGATTAAACTATTAGAATCATTACTCTTAATTAGTTTGAATAATAAAATAGCTAGTTGTTAAATTTCGATTCTTGTCATTTACATTTGTGTTAGATCTGATTCATTTACTACTTGTTATTCAATTCTTAGTTATTAATTAGATTTTAATTATTGTGTAATTTAGATTAGTAAATTTCAATTCTTTATATCATGTTTAGTTTAACTTTAATCGAAATGATTAAGCGTAATGATTCTCGGCTAAACCTCCATTAGAGGGGTTGAGAAGCCTTGATGAAAGCTTGATTCCGACTATCGTAGAATCGCCGTAATTTCCTTTCCACTCTAGAAACGATTTAGTTCACCATGAGAATGGGTTTAATCGCTCACATGCTAGTTATGAATTGGTAGGAATGCCATGTGTAATTAGGGATTAGGAAGAACCAATTGTTTCATGGGCGCTTCAATTACTTAATTTATTCGCCGTTAATAGGATTAAGTCGAGTTAAGGTGGAATCAATCCCCCTCTAACTCCTTATCATCGAATCAACGTAGCATTCCCTTAGTTATTTTGATAACCGACTAGTTGCATCTTGTGGGTAGTTGCATCGTAGTCTAGTTGGATTTTCGTAAATCTCTCATTAGACCTTAAGTAGAGTAATTACACGTGATAACACAGCATGCGGAAGGACTAGGAGTGGAACGAATCACTCTACTCCACTATATCTCATAGGATTGAGAGTAGAAATCTTTGATAAGCATATAGGATTGAGAGTAGAAATATTTGATAAGTATATAGGATTGAGAGTAGAAATCTTTGATAAGCAGCGGCGCCATTTGATAAACGATAAAATTGAATAGTCTACCTACGAAATGCACGATGAAACTCAAAACGTAAGTAAACTAAACTATCTTATGATCCTATATGCTTATCAAAGATTTCTTTACTCTCAATCCTATGAGATATAGTGGAGTAGGAAGTTCGTTCCACTCTTAGTGCTCTAGCAAGGAATTGTTTTCTAATCTAATTAATCGGTCTTTAAGTCAATGAGAGCTTTACAAAGGTGTGTTATACTACGATACCTATATGAAATTGATTATGTTGCATCTAACTACGAATGCTATGGCAATATGATTGTTTTGAATCTAGATAAAGGATTAGAGGGGAATTGAATCCACCTCGAATCCAACTTAATAGCCTAGCATAGATTTTTGTATCTTGATTCTTACGCTTCTACTGCAAGAAAAATTCGAAGTTCTAATCCCTAGTGTTCATGGCATTTCTACCGAGTACTAACTAGCATGTGAGGTCGCCCACCCATTCTCATGGCTAATCACTTACCTTCTAGATTGGAATAGACTCTACAATGCTTCTACAATATACCACTAAGTTTTCATCAAGGCTTCATCAACCCCTCTAATGGAGGTTTTAGCCTTGAATCATTCCAAAATCATTCCCATATGAATCTAAACTAAACATATTATCAAGATTCAAATTTACTAATCTAATTAAACAATGATTAAATTCTAATTAACAACTAAGAAATGGTAACCAACAATAATTAAAACTAGATCTAATAGATTGAAATAACACAATTCGAAATTGATAAAATAACTATTTTATTTATCTAATCAATCAAGAACAATGATTCAAAGACTTAATCTAAAACAAGAATTGAAAATGGGACTAAACTTAATTTTATTAATTAAACTAGATCTAGAATTATCTATATTGTTTTAGGTCTAACTAGCTACCATTAACAAAGAGCTAAGCTTTTGTTTTTATATGTCCAGATCCAAAAATTGTGCATGGGCTTAAAGCCATGTTTTAGGCCAGAGAATCAGGCCCAAAACCCAATATTTTCAGTCCAAAAAGGCCTCTTCAGCTGCATTTGGCTTCAACAGACTTTTTGTCCATTTCTGCTCCTCTGATTGGGTCAAGGCTTGGACCATTGGAGAGTTCTTTCCGAGCTGGTTGTTTTGACATAAGGTAGGCCCCATTCCGAGGTCTGAGTCCAAAGATACGGCCATCGGAAGTTCTCACGACTTGTGTCTGTCAAGCTTTTTTACGCCCGTGTTGACTTTTTCAGCTTTTTGACCGGCTTTAGGAAGGCTTTGTCTTCTTGAATCTAGGCCTTTAATCACGAACTCCTTAGTAACCCATCCTTTGCTCTTTTATCTCGCTAAAGTGGCACATTTCTCGCACATAATGGACTTTGAAACCCGAAATGCATAAAAACACGTAATTAGTGTTAACTCTTAATTATTACTCACATAATTGGTCTAAAAGTATGATCATTATGGGTTAAAACTACAGTTTTGGGCTCTTATCAAAGCACCCCCAAACAGCATTTTGGTTGTCCTCAAGCAAAGATGAGAATTAGAATAAGTGACCAAAAATGGAGTTCTATCTACTCTCGTTTCGCTGAGTGCGATTGCATTGACCATATGCAACAAGGCCTTAAACCACTAGAAATTCCCTAGTGGACGAGTTATAGCCTCGTGAGAGTTTTCCAGTGAAGGTACTCACAAACTTCATTTATACTACAACGACTAAGAAATAAAACTATTGTTTCCTCATTCATGTTTCAACTATCTATACATCTCACTAGCAATTGAATAAGAATAACCAAGTCAAAATCCAAAACTAATATATGCATAATAATCAATCATCTATGATACAAATATATATACTATGAGTAATACTATGAAATGCCTAGCAGGTTCGTTTCTGAAAACTCGGAATAGTGTCCTTAAGTAGGTCCTCACATAAATGTCAAGACAAAAACCACTCTGATTTTTCCGCTCAAGTTTAAGCTACTCCAAAGGTGCGGTGGGCACACTTTACCTTACAATCTCAATGACAAACAAGGAAGCCGAGTCGATCAAACACATCCCCACTTACTATCACACTAACCTATTCCTAATTGAGCTAGAGGTCTTTTATTAGGTGTTCGGGATTAGGAGAGATGGTTTAAGAAGGAAGGAAATGGATATTCAAAAGGACAAGTCCGAGATAATAGAGTCTTCATATTATGTAACTAGAGAAAACCTTTTATTTTTACTTTTGCTTCTATACTTTGTTTCCATCCTTAGCCATATATATATATATATATATTTTTTATATATTTATTTATTTTTATTTTTTCTTTTCTTTGGCTTTTGACTTTTTATTCTATTTTTTGGAGTTTTTATTTTATTTCTATTTCTATTTTTCTTTTCTTTGGATGGAAACTTCTTTTTTTTTTTTTATTTTCTCAAGCAATTAACTAACTTTTTGTATACACGTGTTTTTCTCTTCTTCTTTCTTCCTCATTCTATTTTCAGACTTATCTAAATTGGGTAGGTTGAATTTTTTATTTTGTTTTGTTTGTAACGTGGTAAAGGATTTGTGGTTTATGAAAGGCTAAAGAAAGGCTCGAGGGGCTTACTTAGCGGAAATAATTCATAGGTTTGAATTTCTGGCTATATCGATCCAAAGAGGGCCTAAATTCTCGCTTAGGATATGGCATAGTGATCAAGCAAGTGGACGGTGATTTCTCTATCCGATTTTAGTTCTCCTTTGTGTCATTTCTCAAATGTTTCGCTCATATAAAGGCTTTTAGCTATATTCTCACAGGATTTGTAAAATAAGTACTCTAGCCTAGATTTCAAAAACTTACTGCTAACAATCATAGATATTCATGTAATATATTTATAGATAGATGCAAAGGCTATTACCTACATATTAACCTAAGTTTCTAACAATTATTCTCGATGCAAAACTACGCGGAGACTTCTAGGTTGTTAAGAGCATAGAAAAGAAAACAATACCAATATTCCTAAATGTATAGCATAAACTTATTTATTTATATTTTTGAAATTTTTTTTTTGACTTTAACTAGAAAACAAATGCATATTATACATATCTATATCCTAACAGATGCCTTAATTACACGTGTTTCTATGCCCCCAAACAAGAATCATGCTTTGTCCTCAAAGTATTGTAAATAAAGAGGGTAGGAAAAATACCATTGGAACATGTGAAATTCAGGAACATCTGCAAAACAAAGTTAGAACGTACTAATATAGGAAATAAAAACTGACCTAACTCTATAAGAGTTCCACCCATTATGGGGTTAACAGAATTAAATTGCTTGGGACATAAGCGCACACTAACAAAACTAAAACTTACCTTATCTCCCGCTTTAAGCATCCTCTTCCCTCGTTAGTGAGATGAGGTTCCTTCGCGATCCCGCCAAATCCATTGTAATTTGCCAAGCTTGCCGCCAGTTATCATCTACTAATGCTAACATGTTAAGTTGTTATCATGTCCGATGGGATGTAATGGGCAACCAAATGAGGCTGCACCGCCATCCCGCCAAGTCATTATTCGCGAACGAGCGAACCACCCGATTGGTGGGTCTCATGACTTCAACCCTTTTCTAATCTGTGAATTGTGCACGTAATACAGTAAAACAACTACGCATGATGCGGCTTTTACTAACACAGGCATAAGAAGATACTTACGCCTCATGGTTTGGGCTCTCTTAAGACTAGCGACTAATACTGGGGAATGTCATATCGGCGACGCCCCTCGCCTAAAGCGAGGAAAATGTCACCAGCAAGATCGCTTTTTGCGTAAATGAACCGCCATTCCCCAAAATATTCATCGGATGAATAACATGGTGGTGCCTACGCTTAGGGAGGCTACCAAGGGCAATGCTATATCGCCCGGGTCCATTACTTGAAATACCCTCCCCCATAATACTCAAGGAAATATGTATAATCATAAAGATATGCATTATCGGGTCATATATGCCCATGTGTGAACAGGGATCGGTATTGGTAATCCTGAAACTAGAGCGACCACATTTTTATCGAATTGATGTGTCGTGTCTTCGACTACGACAGAGAATTCTTGTTCTCCATCCTGATTACAATAGAATTTAACATGGTCGTAGAAATAAGCAGTAAGCTTTGGTGAATATGAATCGTCATCACTTACCGCGATGACGCCATCCTAATCGCAGGATTTATTTGTCGGAACCAATGTGCATAGGTCTCGTGCCCAACACATCTTTGAAGGACTGTTCGGTATGACTATAGGAGATGTCATCACAATAACTCTTTGAATAGCTCCACAAAATCCTCGAATGACCGTCTGAAAATTGGAATTTTCCGCTTAGCATCGAAGGCGTAGCTGGTGCGCTCATAGGCGCGGTCGCGCGTGTGTTAATGCTTTTACAGTGTTTTTGGTAGCGTTCGCCAAGGAGGGCTGGTCGAGCTCGACTAAATTTTTCGAAAATGTAAAGAGCGCCAGCTGGCGCGTCTTTGAAACCGGAGTTTAAAGAAAAAAGAAAGAAAAACTTGGAGTGGAAGGTGCGGGATGATGGTGGGATGTAGTGTGGTTTGTTAGTGTAGAAAGAAAGGAGTTTAAATAGGTTCTGAGCTACCAAAACAAATCGGGAAGTTCCCAAATTGTTTGAAGGCAATTTCCGGAAATAGAAAAATTCCTAACCCGAAAACGGAAACAAACCATTTCCATGATTTTCTATAAATCCTGGTATCTTTCATACTTGATTTAGAATAGCAACTTCTAAACTCTCCTTGATTTCATGACCACCACAAAAATCATAGATATGCCGATATCGGCCAAATTATCAACCTTTCCTCCAATACAACTTTACAGCAGATGATCATATAACGACTTATGCTCGGTATAAATATTTCCACCCCTAAACAAGTCGGGAAGGTGGGATTTATGATAAAACAAGCAGTACTCGAAAATAACCAATTATATTAAAAATAAAATTTAAATCCAAACAACCTTAAATAAACACATTACTATTTAAATTTAACTACTGAATTAAAATTCAACTAATAAAACAATCATGAAATAACAGCGAACACAACTGATGGTGAACACCTAGTTCTGTGATGATGATGGGCCCTGGGATGGAGATTGGCTTGAACCATCTGTCCTTTGGCGACGACGCTCATGCCTGTCGGACTCGGTTGAACCAGAGTCCTCCACGGGTGGCATCGTCGTAGCATCTCTATTCGAACAAGCTGGCTTCCATCTCAAGCATCGAAGTAATCGCGATAATCGGGTTTGTTGATGCCGGTGGATAGTCTCCATGTTAGACAAGATATCGCCCGTAACCCCTTCGAAAGCATTTCAAATCTCCTCCGAAGGTTCCCTTGCTTCTTTTGAACTACAATCTGCCTATCTCGGATATTTCCACAAATACCATAAAAAGCACCGCAAAGGCAGTTTGCAACACTTGCATGCTTCTAAATTAGAATTACAATTATCTAATGCATCTTCATCCGGACATGTCATATCTTCCCTTTCATCCTCGACTCAACCATTTTTCTTCGCATACAACGCCAAGTCTCTTGATGCAATCCAGATAGATACTTGCATTAGAATGCAATTTGATCTTAATAGGAGCAGATCTTTGCGACAAATCTAAAGGAGAGCATGATCTTAGTGATCAATACGGGAAGAGGCGCCAAGCTCTTCCCCACTCCTCGAATCACATTAAACATTAAATCAAGGATGCAGAAATTATACTTATTTATTTGCAAAATCCAGAGAACGTGCGCATTGCGGGCCGATATCATCGACTTTGTCTTTCCCGGGGCGTTCCTACCAATCCACCGAGCTCTGACCCGGTTGATTGGTTCTCGCCAGGATGGATCGGGCGGACGAATGAGATTGTCGGATTGTATTCACCCTCTAGGACAGTATCCTTCATCAAAGCGGGAACTCCGGTATAATCGGGATTCCCGAATTGTCGCTACTGTGTTGCTTTCAAAGCGTAATTCCTAACAGCCGCCAACAACCGCCTCGTTATTTCCCTCCTCGTTCCTCCTAACTTTATGAAAATCCTATCCCCTTCCAATTCTTGCTTTTTATAAAACTGATCTACCAAATCATAGTGATAGAACTCCTCAGTCCAGTACCACAGTCCGGTTCAATGCCTCTTAATCATCTCCGCGTCGTAAAATGGCGCGAAACTGTCGTAAGCAAACGCGTGTTCCAGCAAAATTCTACGTCGTAGCGCCATTGAAGTTTTGTTAGACAACTAATGGTTTTGTAGACTGTGGGGGAGGCGAGTTTGAAGAAAAGAACTAAAAACAACGTTGGTGGAGGTAGTGGCGGTGGTGGAGACTTTAATTGGTGGCTGTTTTTCGGAGTTGGGTTGGTGGCGGTGGTGGTTTAGAGAAGATTTTATGTGGATTTGATTTTCTTGGTGTAGGTGTAGTTAGGTTTTCTTCTCTCTCTATTTTTATTTTGGTGTTCAAGGTTTGCTTTAAAATTGGTAACCGGCGGTATTCAAAAGGGAAACACTATGTGTTTTTGGGAAGGAAGGAGACGCACAGTCGTGCGTGCGGTTTGGGCCCAAGCACAATTTGAATTCCGAAATTTTCCGAATTTTCGCGCAATTTCAAATTCAATTTGCCGCTTCGTTACTGGCCCGATTTTGGCGAATGAGTTATGGAAATGATCAGAAGAGAATTTTCAATCCAATGATCCATAAAACACTCAATTCCAACCATGGGTGACTTATAAGAGGGTGGAAGAATGCCTCGGCGCGCGTGTGGCGTAAGTTATCGCGAACGAAGGAATTCTAGGTTTAGATTACGCCAACCCAATTGAACTACAAGTAATGGGCCTAAGCAACACCAATGGAAAGTTCGAGCTATCCCGATGGAAAGATCGATCATTTCACCCCCAAACAAATTTTTAAACACAAAAATTGTTTAAAACGTGGGTCGTTTAAAGTCAGATTCCCAAGACTTGTTGGATTGCTATTTATATGATTTTAGAATTTTTATTTTATTTTTATTATTATTTTTATTATTATTTTTTATTAGTTTATTATAAGAAACATAAAAAACAATAAATACATAATTCACCCCAGAGAGGAACATGACTCAAAAACCGAGAAAACATGCAAAAGTGGAAAACATGAATTATGTTATCCGTGGACTTAGGATCCGGTACTTACAGCCACACACTCCATAGGGAGGGCCCGGTTACCTGAATGGTGCACTTTCCACTATATGGGAGTGAAAGGAAGTACACCAAATGACAAGGTCAGTCCTCATAGATGCGGTCTTGTAAAAGGACTTCCTCTACATCGTGACGTAAGTTCGTGAAAATGTTTTAACCGTTGACCATTAACTTGAAAGGTACTGTTTGTCATTTGGATTTACCAAGGTGATTGCCCCACAAGGGGGTGACTTCAAGAACTTAAAGGGGCCGCACTAACGGGTTTTAGTTTTCCGGGAAAATATGTGTAGACGGGAGTTGTAAAGCAAGACCTTTGACCGACCACAAACTCTTTGCGCTAAGATATGCTTATCATGAACACGTTTCATGTTAGCTTTATAATCCATCAGCGAGATCGCATTTAATCGCCACGGATTTCTTCAAGCTCATTCAATTGCAACTTCGCTTGACACCTGCCTCATCAAATATTGAAGTTAAGGCTTTTTATAGCCCACGAGCACGGGTGCTCTAATTCAATCCGCAAATGACATGGTTTCCTAAATACAAGTCTAAAGGGAGACATACCTATAGGAGTTTTGAAAGCAGTTCTATACGCCCATAAGGCATCCGATAGACGCTTTGACCAGTCTTTCCTATCGGGGTTTACATTGTTTTTCTAAAATCTTTTTGATTTCCTATTAGAAACTTCTACTTGTCCGCTAGTTTGTGGATGATAAGGAGTTGCTACTTTGTGTGTAACTCCATACTTTTTCACTAGGGATGCAACAACTCGCTGCAGAAATGTGTTCCACCATCACAAATGATGGCTTTAGGAATGCCAAACCGACGTAAAATATATTCTTTAATAAAAATACAACGGTTTTATGGTCATTGCTACGCAAGCTAGGGCCTCTATCCATTTAGACACGTAGTCCACGGCAACTAGAATATAAATGAAACCGTGGGAAACGGGAAAGGACCCATGAAATCAATGCCCCAAACGTCAAAAAATTTCTACTATCAAGATTGGATTTAATGGCATCATATTACGCCATGATTCGCCCAAGTTGTTGGCAAAATAATACACGCCTTGCAATGCACTTGGGCATCCTTAAAAGGGTAGGCCAATAAAATTCAAATTGAAGAACTTTAGCGGCTGTTTTCATCCCACTAAAATGGCCACCACACTCTCTGTCATGGCAGAACGATAGAACTTCATTGTATACAACGACGAATAATCTGATCCGCACAATACTTAAAAAGATAGGGGCTAATCCCAAAGAGTATAACTTAACTCTTGCCAAGAACTTCTTACGCTCATTTATTGACCAATTATAAGGCATAACATCAGCCGCTAAATAATTTACAATGTCAAAGATACCATGGTGTTTGAAAAAATGGCATCTGAGATGCTCATCGGGAAAAGAGTCCGGTATGGACTCGAAATCACCGATCGTCGTTTGTGAGTCTAGATAGGTGGTCGGCAACTACGCTTTTGACCCCTTTTTTGTCCTTTTTATTTCTAATGTGAACTCTTGCGGGAGAAGGATCCATCGGATTAATCTCTCGCTTAGCATCCTTCTTCACAAGAAGGTACTTAAAAGTCGCATGGTCCAGTGTAAACTAAGGTTTTAGAACCAACCAAATAAGGACGAAACTTATCTAAAGCATAAATGACGGCTAAGAATTCTTTTTCGGTAGTTGAATAATTCCGTTGAGCATCGTTTAATATTTTACTAGCATAATAAATAACAGTGGACTTATTATCTAGTTTTTGTCCCAAGACTGCACCAATTGCATAGTCACTAGCATCACACATGAGTTCGAAAGGTTTAGACCAATCGAGGGCTGTATAATTGGTGCAGAGGTTAGATGGCGGCTTTTAAAGTTTCAAAAGCCTGCTTACGCTAAAATTAAAATCAATGATTGCATCTTTCAAAAGCAGATTAGTTAAAGGCCTAGCTATTTTCGAGAAGTCTTTAATAAATCGCCTATAAAAACCTGCATGGCCTAAAAAGGCTCTAATATCACGGACAGTCTGTGGTTTAGGTAGAGTCGCTATCTTATCTAGTTTGGCCTTATCTACTTCGATGGCATCACTAGATACAATGTGACCTAGTACTATGCCCTTTTGCACCATGAAATGACACTTTTCCCAGTTTAAAACGAGGCTCTTTTCTTCACACCGTGTCAAAACCTTAGACAAGGTTAGACAAACAATCATGAAGGAGTCTCCATAGATAGAAAAATCATCCATGAAAACTTCCATAAAACGCTCTACCATGTCACTAAATATATGAAGCATACACCGCTGGAAGGTTCCAGGAGCATTACAAAGGCCAAAAGGCATTCGTTTATAAGCATATGTTCCAAAGGGACATGTGAAGGTAGTCTTTTCTTGGTCATCAATATCAATAATAATCTGAAAATAGCCCGAGTAGCCATCCGAAAACAATAAAAGCATGACTAGCTAGGCGCTCGAGCATTTGATCTATAAAAGGTAAGGGGAAAGTGATCCTTTCGTGTCATAGCATTTAAACGTCCCAGTAATCAATACGATCCTCCATTTCATAGGGCCTTGTGTGACAACATAGTCACCCTTCCCATTTCGTACCATGGTAACTCCCGATTTCTTAGGAACTACATGAATGGGGCTTACCCATTCGCTATCAGAGATGGGGTATATTTTAATTGAATATAACACGTATTTGATAGACTATCGTTTATCAAATGTAATAACTTACGCAAATACTCGACAAAATAAAAGTGATTTTATGTATTCTAACTATCTATGCGTAAACACAAATAATCAATTTACGTAAATACGTGTTTATATCAATATTCCTACTCTCAATAACGAAGTAATATAAGAGAGTCGATTTAGTTCCACTCTTAAACCCTCAAGACTTAATTAGAATTCAACTACTCGACACAAAAAGAACAATGTGAGAGTAATGTGTGATGTGAATTTTCTAATATCATTATACTATCATTTCCCAAGCAAATCAAACAAGACATGGTATAAAGGGTTGAACTTTGCTTGTTCGAATTTAAAAGGAAACTACTCATGTAAGAATTGATTTAAACTAATAGTGACAAATACTAAATCAAAGAATTGCAATAGATGTTTAATGGAAAATGAAGCTAGATTATAAAAAACAACTAACTTTATTAATCTAATGAAAAGTAACAATGATTCAATAATCTATATTAAAACAAGGTATGAAAACTAATTAATTAATGGGATAAAACTCAAAACTAGATCTAGATCTATCTTTTTCTAACCCTAAACTCCATTAACATTAGCTTCCTAACCTAGCTTATTTTCTAACCTAACTATCTACCATTCTCTACTAAAAAATCTACCATTAACAAAGAGCTAAGCTTTTGTTTTTATACTTTCAGATCCAAAAATCGTGCATGGGCTTGGAGCCATGTTTTAGGCCACAGAATCAGGCCCGAAACCCAATTCTTTCAGTCCAAAAAGGCCTCTTCAGCTGCAGTTGGTTTCAATAGACTTTTCGTCTACTTCTGCTCCTCTGATTGGATCACGGCTTAGACCATTAGAAAGCTCTTTCCGAGCCGGTCGTTTTGACATAAGGTAGGCCCCATTCAGGTCCGAGTCCAAAGATATGGCCTTCTAAGTTCTCACTTTGTGTCTTTCAAGTTTTACGCCCAGCGTCGACTTTTCAGCTTTTGACCGGGCTTTAGAAAGGCTTTGTCTTCTTGAATCTTGGCCTTTAATCACGGAACTCCTTAGTAACCGACCTTTGCTCCTTTATCTCACTAAAGTGGCACATTTCTGCACATAATGGACTTTGAAGCCTGAAATGCATAAAACACGTGTCGGTGTTAACTCTTAATTATTACTCACATAATTGGTCTAAAAAGTATATCTCATTACGGGTTAAAACTACAGTTTTGGGCTCTTATCAAACCACCCCTAAACAGCATTTTGCTTGTCCTCAAGCAAAGATGAGAAATTAGAATAAGTGACCAAAAATGGAGTTCTAACTACTCTCGTTTCGCTGAGTGCGATTGCATTGACCATATGCAACAAGGCCTTAAACCACTAGGAATTCCCTAGTGGACGAGTTATAGCCCCGTGAGAGTTTTCCAGTGAAGGTACTCACAAACTTCATCTATACTACAACGACTAAGAAATAAAACTATTGTTTCCTTATTCGTGCTCTAAATTATCTATACCTCTCATTAGCAATGCATATAGAGTAATCAAGTCGAAACCTAAGCTAATATATGCATAATAATCAATCATCTACAATAAACATATATAAAATGAGTAATACTATGAAATGCCTAGCGTGTTCGTTTCTGAAACTTCGGAATAAGCGTCCTTAAGTAGGTTCTCACAATAATAGTCAAGATACAACACTTCGATTTTTCCACTCAAGTTTATTTACTCTAGTGCTTGCCGGGGGCACACTTTACCTTACAATCTCAATGACAACAAGGAAACCGGAGTCGATCAAACACATCTGCCACTAACTATCACACTAACCTATTCCTAATTGAGCTAGAGGTCTTTATTAGGTGTTGCGGGGATTAGGAGATGGTTTAAGAAGGAAGGAAATGGATATTCAAAAGGACAAGTCTGAGATAATAGAGTCTTCATATTATGTAACTTAGAGAAAACTTTGTTATTTTCTTTTGCTTCTATACTTTGTTTCCATCCTTAGCCATATTTTTTTTCTTTTTCTTTACTTTGGCTTTTGACTCCCTTTTATTATATTTTTTTGGAGTTTTTATTTTATTTCTATTTTTATTTTTCTTTTCTTTGGATGGAAACTTCTTTTCTTTTTTTAAAAGCAATTAACTAACTTTTGTTTACACAGGTTTTTCTCTTCTTCTTTCTTCCTCATTCTATTCTCAGACTTATCTTAATTAGGTAGGTTGAATATTATTATTATTATTATTATATATATATATATATATATATATATATATATATATATATATTTTTTTTTTTTTTTTTTGTAACAGGATAAAGGATTTGTTGTTTATGAAAGGCTAAAGAAAGGCTCCGAGGGGCGACTAGCGGAAAATAATTCAGAGGTTTGAATTTCTGGCTATGAGATAATAGAGTCTTCATATTATGTAACTTAGAGAAAACCTTGTTATTTTCTTTTGCTTCTATACTTTGTTTCCATCCTTAGCCATATTTTTTTTCTTTTTCTTTACTTTGGCTTTTGACTCCCTTTTATTCTATTTTTTTGGAGTTTTTATTTTATTTCTATTTTTATTTTTCTTTTATTTGGATGGAAACTTCTTTTCTTTATTTTCTGAAGCAATTAACTAACTTTTGTTTACACAGATTTTTCTCTTCTTCTTTCTTCCTCATTCTATTCTCAGACTTACCTTAATTGGGTAGGTTGAATATTATTATTATTATATATATATATATATACTTTTGTTTTATTTGTAACAGGGTAAAGGATTTGTGGTTTATGAAAGGCTAAAGAAAGGCTCGGAGGGGCGACTAGCGGAAAATAATTCAGAGGTTTGAATTTCTGGCTATATCGATCCCAAGAGGGCCTAAATTCTCGCTTAGGATATGGTTTAGTGATCAAGCAAGTGGACATGTGATATCTCTATCCGGATTTTACTTCTCCCTTGTGTCATTTCTCAAATGTGTCGCTCATATAAGGCTTTAGGCTATATTCTCACAGGATTTGTAGAATAAGTACTCTAGCCTAGATTTCAGAAACTTACTGCTAACAATCATCGATACTCATGTAATATATTTATAAATAGATGCAAAGATTATTACCTACATATTAACCTATGTTTCTAAAAATTATTCGATGCAAAAGCTACATTGAGATTTCTAGATTGTTAAGAGCATAGAGAAGGAAAACAATACCACTATTCCTAAGTGTATAGCATGAACTTATTTATTTATATTTTTGAATTTTTAAAATTTTAACTAGAAAACAAATGCATATTAACTCTATCTATATCCTAACAGATGCCTTAATTACACGTGTTTCTATGCCCCCCCAAACAAGAAGCATGCGTTGTCCTCAAAGCATTTAAATAAAGAGGGTAGGAAAAATACCATTGAAACGCGTGAAATTCAGGGATATCTGCAAAACAAAGTTAGAACGTACTAATATAGGAAATAAAAACTGACGCAACTCTATACGAGTTCTACCCATTATGGGGTTAACAAGAATGAAATTGCTTGGGACATAAGCAGACACTAACTAGAATGAAAACTTACCTTATCTCCCGCATTACTCATCATCTTAGTCATCCTCTTCTTCAATAAAGAAGTGAGATTCCTTTGCGTCCTGCCATGCCATGATAATTTGCCAGGCTTCCCGCCATTTGTCATCTATTATTGCTAACCTATTAAGAGCCACTTGGTCTGATGGGGTGTAGGGTGCAACCTGATGAGGTTGTATCCACCACCCTTGCCAAGTCATTACACGGAAGGATCGAATAATACTATTGGTGGGTCGTACCGTGTCGACCGTAATCCAATCCGTGAAACGTGTACAAAAAATAGGAAAGAAACATATCATGATACGGGAAACTAGAATGGGCATAAGAAGGAACTTATGCCTCATGCTATGGGATCGAGCTAAACTGGACATCAAAGTTCGGGGAAGGTCATGACACATACGTCCCGTGGCCAAAGCAAGGAAAACGCTGCAAGTGGCATCATTCACAGAAGAAAAACGCCATTCCCCTAAAATGTTTAGCATGATCCAAAACATAACAGTTCCTATGTTCATGGACAGGCTACCAAAAGCGGCGTTATAGTCCCCTTGTCCTCGATATGCGAAAATGCCTCGCCGCACGACTCATTCATGCAAGAACTCGTAAGTGTAGACATACATATTATCTACCCAATAGCACCATGGATCTTGTATTTCAGCGGGCATAGCAATTCCAAGAACAAATGCTAGCAAGAACCTGGTAATTTCCATTGGTTCATTATCAATGTTGATGGAGAACATTTGTTTTCCATCTGGTCTTTCAAAGAAAATGCAGTTATCATAAAAATAAGATGCTAGTGTTGGAGAATAAAGTGCATCAGGTCTTACCATAAGCGGCTCCCAGCCAACGTATGTGATAAGCCTCAAAACCAAGCACCATAAGTACTGCTTTGGAACAAATCTTCGAAAGACTGTTCCGGTATCAATGTTGGAGATGTGACGTGTTGGTTATTTCTCCAACCAAAGTTGGGATTTTGTCTCCAAGGGGCGTTAGGTTCACTATTAATAGAACAAGCCTGTTCATAGGCTATAGGGACGATTAAGTCGGGATGCTCGGGGGCTCCAATGAAACTACATGGATTTGAATTTACATTCATGACGGGGATAGGATTTTGTTGTACGTAAAATGGCCTCTACCTTTTTAGTGAGTGATTCGATTAGAGTTTTAAGCTCGAGAATCGTGTTTAATTTCAAACATACCGTGGCCTTAATCGTATTTGATGAACTAAGCGGAGCGATGGATATCATCACTACCCCCACAGTTGTTATTTAAGCTTAGTTTGATCCTCTAAAATTTATAAGCCTCCAGGCTCCTTTGCTTAAGAAACTACCCCATTCATTATGTCTAGGACTTCTTTATGGTGGTGTAGAAGTCCTTTGAAAAGGCACCGCGAACTAACGTGTCTCTTCCGCTAAGTTATGATGTGGACACTCTATAAGGAGATCGGTGAAATGATTCCAAGCCTCGAAATGATTCATGAGGATTTTGTCGAAAAGAAATTAATCTTGGAAAGCATCTCATCCGTCTTTAGGGGTGGGTAAAATGTTCCATAAACAACTGAACAAGTTTAGCCCACGAGTCCACGGAATTAGGCGTTTGGGCGATTAACCAAGGCGCCTTATCGGCTAAGGTGAAAGGGAATACCACGAGTTTAATTTGTTCCACCAACCGTAGGATGGTGGAATGTTGTTAGGACTTGTTCAATCCTAATGCGTAATGTGATAAGGTTTTCATGGTCTAATCCATGAAAAGCGGGTAACAAATTAAAATATTTGGGGATTCAAAATCCCCATTAGTTACCGCTAGAACAATGCAAGATTTGGGGCTATCGCCAAGGCTTTGTAGAAGTCAGAGAGAGGAGTCTCTTCTTCGTCGGGCATTGTGTCAAGTGATGTGTGTGAAATAGTAGCTAGAGGTGTAGTGGGTGGTATACTAGATAGACTTGTTTATTGACGTTGTTGTGTAATTACGTTACGTGTTTTTGTTGGCCGGACCTTAATCTCATACAAGGCTAAAACCAAACTTAGCTAAACACATCAACACTCCAAACAATTCTGATATACTAGTATAAACCTCTAACGAGGAGATCGAGGTGTGGAAGAAAAAGAATACATGATTAAGGTCCTTGCTTCGCTTATGAATAGCATCTTGTTTACTGGCGTGTTCGGTGTGTATAACAAGTTAGAACACTAAAAATATGAAAAAATCAAAGTTCGAATCAAAACCGCCGAAATCCGAAAAATTTGCTAAAGTGGTCGTCGCCATAGAAGCGTGGCGCCCGTGTAACTTGGTATTCCAGAGTTTAAGGGCGGGTCGCGCTCTTGCTCCAGCTATAGAGCGAGTGCGCGCTCTGCTAGAAGCGTAGTCGCTTCGGTGTTATTTTTTGTCGAACTTTCCAACGTTGAATCGGATAACCACAAGATGAATCAAACACAGGTGGGTGGGTGAAATGGGACTTTAAGAAAAGTACTAACACTACGAAAATAATACGAAAGTGAAACTAAGATGGCAGCGGCGCCATTTGATAAACGATAAAATTGAATAGTCTACTTACGAAATGAACGATGAAACTCAAAACGTAAGTAAACTAAACTATCTTATGATCCTATATGCTTATCAAAGATTTCTACTCTCAATCCTATGAGATATAGTGGAGTAGAGTGATTCGTTCCACTCCTAGTCCATCAGCATCTTTGTGTTATCACGTGTAATTACTCTACTTAAGGTCTAATGAGAGATTTACGAAAATGCAACTAGACTACGATGCAACTACCCACAAGATGCAACTAGTCGGTTATCAAAATAACTAAGGGAATGCTACGTTGATTCGATGATAAGGAGTTAGAAGGGATTGATTCCACCTTAACTTCGACTTAATCCTATTAACGGCGAATAAATCGTCGTAATCCGAATTGAATCGCTTCCGCGAACAATTGGTTCTTCCTAATCCCTAATTACACATGGCATTCCTACCAATTCATAACTAACATTTGAACGATTAAACCCATTCTCATGGTGAACTAATCATTTCTAGAGTGGAAAGGAAATTACAATGATTCTACGATAGTCGGAATCAAGCTTTCATCAAGGCTTCTCAACCCCCCTCTAATGGAGGTTTAGCCGAGAATCATTACGCAATCATTTCCGATTAAAGTTAAACTAAACATGATATAAAGAATTGAAATTTACTAATCTAAATTACACAATAATTAAAATCTAATTAATAACTAAGAATTGAATAACAAGTAGTAAATGAATCAGATCTAACACAAATGTAAATGACAAGAATCGAAATTTAACAACTAGCTATTTTATTAATCAAACTAATTAAGAGTAATGATTCTAATAGTTTAATCTAAAACAAGAATTGGATTTGAAATTAAACTTAATTAAAACAATTAAATCTAGATCTAGAAGCTATTCTAATGGCTACTTTCTATTCTAAGCTCCTTTATTTTCTAACCTATAAATCTACTCTTCTCTACTAAAAAATCTACAATTAACAAAGAGCTAAGCTTTTGTTTTTATACTTTCAGATCCAAAAATCGTGCATGGGCTTGGAGCCATGTTTTGGGCCAGAGAATTAGGCCCAAAACCCAATTATTTAAGTCCAAAAAGGCCTCTTCAGCTGCAGTTAGTTTCAACAGACTTTTCGTCTACTTCTTATCCTCTGATTGGATCACGACTTAGACCATTGGAAAGCTCTTTCTGAGCCGGTCGTTTTGACATAAGGTAGGCCCCATTCCGAGGTCTGAGTCCAAAGATATGACCTTCGGAAGTTCTGCTGACTTTGTGTCTTTGTTTTACGCCCTGCGTCGACTTTTCAACTTTTGACGGGCTTTAGAAAGGCTTTGTCTTCTTGAATCTTGGCCTTTAATCACGGAACTCCTTAGTAACCGACCTTTGCTCCTTTATCTCACTAAAGTGGCACATTTCTGCACATAATGGACTTTGAAGCTTGAAATGCATAAAACACGTGTCGGTGTTAACTCTTAATTATTACTCACATAATTGGTCTAAAACTATATGCATTCTGAGGTTAAAACTACAGTTTTGGGCTCTTATCAAACCACCCCCAACAGCATTTTGCTTGTCCTCAAGCAAAGATGAGAAATTAGAATAAGTGACCAAAAATGGAGTTCTAACTACTCTCGTTTATTTGAGTCGCGATTGCATTGACCATATCAACAAGGCGCTTAAACCACTAGGAATTCCTAGTGGGCCGAGTTATAACCCGTGAGAGTTTTTCCGGTGAAGGTACTCACAAACTTCATCTATACTACAACGACTAAGAAATAAAACTATTGTTTCCTTATTAGGTACTCTAAATTATCTATACCTCTCATTAGCAATGCATATAGAGTAATCAAGTTAAACCTAAGCTAATATATGCATAATAATCAATCATCTACAATAAACATATATAAAATGAGTAATACTATGAAATGCCTAGCGGGTTAGTTTCTGAAACTTCGGAATAAGCGTCCTTAAGTAGGTTCTCACAATAATAGTCAAGATCTGACACTCTGATTTTTCCACTCAAGTTTATTTCTACTGAGTGCGCACATGGGCACACTTTACCTTACAATCTCAATGACAACAAAGGAAGCGGTCGATCAAACACATCTGCCACTTACTATCACACTAACCTATTCCTAATTGAGCTAGAGGTCTTTATTAGGTGTTGCGGGATTAGGAGATGGTTTAAGAAGGAAGGAAATGGATATTCAAAAGGACAAGTCACGAGATAATAGAGTCTTCATATTATGTAACTTAGAAAACCTTGTTATTTTCTTTTGCTTCTATACTTTGTTTTCATCCTTAGCCATATTTTTTTTCTTTTTCTTTACTTTGGCTTTTGACTCCCTTTTATTCTATTTTTTTGGAGTTTTTATTTTATTTCTATTTTTATTTTTCTTTTCTTTGGATGGAAACTTCTTTTCTTTATTTTCTGAAGTAATTAACTAACTTTTGTTTACACAGGTTTTTCTCTTCTTCTTTCTTCATCTTTCTATTCTCAGACTTATCTTAATTGGGTAGGTTGAATATTATTATTATTATTATTATTATTATATATATATATATATATATATAAACCATAATCCTTTATATTTATATATATATATATATATATATATATATATATATATATATATATATATATATATATATATATATATATTTGTAATAAAGGAAAATTGTGGTTTATGAAAGGCTAAAAAAAAAGGCTCGAGGGGGAGACTAGCGGAAAATAATTCATAGGTTTGAATTTCTGGCTATATCGATCCCAAGAGGGCCTAAATTCTTGCTTAGGATATGGTTCAGTGATCAAGCAAGTAGGCGTGTGATATCTCTATCCGGATTTTACTTCTCCGTTGTGTCATTTCTCAAATGTTTCGCTCATATAAGGCTTTAGGCTATATTCTCCAGGATTTGTATAATAAGTACTCTAGCCTAGATTTCAAAAACTTACTGCTAACAATCATCGATACTCATGTAATATATTTATAAATAGATGCAAAGATTATTACCTACATATTAACCTATGTTTCTAAAAATTATTACGATGCAAAAAATACATTGAGATTTCTAGATTATTAAGAGCATAGAGAAGGAAAACAATACCACTATTCCTAAGTGTATAGCATGAACTTATTTATTTATATTTTTGAATTTTTAAAATTTTAACTAGAAAACAAATGCATATTAACTCTATCTATATCCTAACGGATGCCTTAATTACCGTGTTTCTATGCCCCCCAAACAAGAAGCATCGTTATCCTCAAAGCATTTAAATAAAGAGGGTAGGAAAAATACCATTGAAGCAGCGTGAAATTCAGGAATATCTGCAAAACAAAGTTAGAGCGTACTAATATAGGAAATAAAAGCTGGCCTATGACTCTATCTGAGAGTTCTACCCATTATGGGGTTAACAAGAATGAAATTGCTTGGGACATAAGGACACTAACTAGAATGAAAACTTACCTTATCTCCGCATTACTCATCATCTTAGTCATCCTCTTCTTCCATAAAGAAGTGAGGTTCCTTTAGATCTGCCATGCCATGATAATTTGCGGGCTTCCGCCATTTGTCATCTATTATTGCTAACCTATTAAGAGCCACTTGGTGCGATGGGGTGTAGGGTGCAACCTGATGAGGTTGTATCCACCACCCTTGCCAAGTCATTACCGGAAGGATCGAATAATACTATTGGTGGGTTAAAATGCAGGTAATCGACCGTAATCAAATCCGTGAAAGCGTGTACAAAAAATAGGAAAGAAACATAGCATGATACGGGGAAACTAGAGCGGGCATAAGAAGGAACTTATGCCTCATGCTATGGGATCGAGCTAAACTAGACATCAAGGTTCGGGAAGGTTATGACACATCGTCCATTGGCTAAAGCAAGGAAAAGCGGCGCAAGTGGCTTCATTCCGCGGAAGAAAAACGCCATTCCCCTAAATGTTTAGCATGATCCAAAACATAACAGTTCCTATGTTCATGGACAGGCTACTAAAAGCGGCGTTATAGTCCCTTGGTCCTCGATCACGGAAAATGCCTGCGCCGTGCGACTCATGCAAGAACTTCGTAAAGTGTAGACATACATATTATCTACCCAATAGCACCATGGGTCTTGTATTTCAGCGGGCATAGCAAGTCCAAGAACAAATCTTGGCAAGAACACGGTAATTTCCATGGTTCATTATCAATGTTGATGGAGAACACTTGTTCTCCATCTGGTCTTCAAAGAAAATGCGGTTATCGTAAAAATAAGATGCTAGTGTTGGAGAATAAAGTGCATCAGTCTTACCATAAAGCGGCTCCCATAGCGTATGTGATCGCCTCGCGAAACCAAGCAACATAAGTAGTGCTTTGGAACAAATCTTCGGAAGACTGTTCCGGTATCAATGTTGGAGATGTCATCTCAAACTTACGCTCTGGAATAGCTGCGAATGATCCGGATACTACCCGTAGAAAACAGGAAATTTTCTGGTCCACGCGAAGTCGGTAGCGAGTCGCTCTTTGAGTATTTGAATTTCCGGTGTTTGGCGGTTGGCGCTCAACTTGAAGCGAGTCGCGCTCGACAAAAAATGTGAAAAAAATATATCTGAGGCCTGTAAGCTCGAGGAGTTGATAAAACTTCGGAAAATGAGCGACCGCGTGGGAATCGTGGGAGTGAAAGGTGAGTGATGGAGTTTAGGTGTAGTGTGAGTTGTGAGTGTAGAATGTATGAAGTTTATATAGGTTTTAAGTTGCTTAAACGGATCGGGAAGTTGCCAAAAAGTATTTCACGGTAGTTTTGAAAATTCTAAAATTTCCAAACCCAAAACGGAAACAACTCATTTTCTTGATTCTAATTCAAACCTAGTATCTTTAAGGTTGATTTTATGATAGAGTGTACCTATTTAATCGAGATTTCATCCTACCATGATACTTATTCATATATATGCCTAAACGGCCATATTTTCACCTTGACTTCGCAATAAATTCTAACACGAGGGTTATATAAAAATCATGCTGGAATAGGTAAAACCACCCCCAAACAAGTTGGGAAGGTGGGATCAATATTAAACAACCACGCATAATGAAAATAACCCATTATATTAAAAATTTCATTCGAAGTACATTTCACTACAAAAAATTCAAATTACAGACATAAAACTTACATTAAAATAAATAACAATAATGAAACTACAATTAAATATAAAAACATCAACCGATGCTATCCCTAACTACTCCGGAACTGGTAGCGGAGGGCACATGGTCCGGAGACTGCTCCTGAGCTCTTGATGGGCCAGCACCATTCGTCCTTCGACGACGACGCTCGTGCCTCGATGGTGTGTCCTCAGAAGGAGAGTCCCCGTGAGGTGGGAATCGTGTAAGCATCTCTTTCCGGAACTGGCGCTGAGCTTCTAGCTCGGCCCTCATCTGTTCCCACCTCTCGTCCTCTCTCTGGGTACGGACCTCGAAGTTATGATGCATCGTTGCTGTCGAGTTCGGAGGACTTCGCGAGATAGTGTTGAGCGAGCATACCACGATGAATCACAGCCATGCGTTCTGCATCTGACCAGCACCTCTCCAAGGCATCCGCATCAAAACACGTCAAATCCTCCTCATCCTCCGAGGCATTCTGATTTCCCCCAGCCTCCTCGGCATTCTCCTCTCCACCAGCCTCTTCTTCTTCTTCTCTATCCTCAGCCAACCTCCAAACCCGTTGGACACACTCCTTATAGATCACGAGGGTTCACGGTGTAGGGGTGATGTCGTCCTATCGATCGCTGAGCTGCTCTCAACTTCAGCATGATCTTTGTTATCAACACAGGGAGAGGTGCAATAGACTTCCCTACTCCCCTAATCATGCTAAGTAAAAACTCCAAGATGCAGAACTCATACTTCCGCTCCTGGAGTATCCATAAGATGTGGAGGCGATTCGGGCCGATGTCGTGACCTTCTCCTTCCCGGGCGTTCCGGACCCGATCCAATCGAGCTGCGGCCAGCTTTGGTTGGTCCTAAAGGAAGCTGTCGAACCTGCAATCGCGATCTCGCATTGTAGTCCCCCAATAATAACTGTCTCGTTCATCAATGGCTCTACCCCATTATGTTGGGACTCCTGCGGGGTGACATCGAGATGGATTCTAGGCGGGATGCCTAGAATCTCGATAACAACCGATCGTCACTTCCTTCCTCCTCTTAGCCACCACAACAAAATCCTAGTCCCTTCCAACTCCATCATTATTGTAGAACCGTCGACTAAGTCCTCGTGGTAATAGGCTTCGGTCGAAATTACCACAAGCTATTCGATCTCGGTGATCATTTTAAATCACCGTTAAGCGGTAGCGAAGTGGTCGCCGTAAAAGCTTGCTCTGGTAAAATTCGGCGTTGTTGAGCCATTGGAAGTTTGGAATGTAGTGGGGGTTTAAATGGGATGTGGTGGTGGGATTTAAATCGACCGACTGAAATGCGATGGGTGGTGGTGGAGTGGTGGTGGTAGCGGCACAAAATTTGGAATTTCCGGTGGTTTTTGCTTATTTAATTAGGTGGAGGTGGTGGTAGGGCGCGTTTGGAGTCGATTTGGGTTGGGTATTGATTGGGGGCGTGGGTTAATTTAGGTTTTCTTTTTATTTATTTATTTATTTTTTGATTGTTTGAAGCTTTTGAAGCGTTAATGGCGGATTTTGAAGATGATCGCGATTGGTGAAGGTAAGGGCTTGAGATGCTTGCTTGTCGGTGGGCGGGTTTGGGCCCAAGCCCAAATCGAAATTTGTGATTTCTTTTCGATTTTTCGCGAAACTTCAAATCAAAATTGCGCCGTTCATTGGTCCGATTTTTTGAATGAGTTATGGAAATGATCAGGAGAGAATTTCCAATCCAATGATCCATAAAACACTCTATTCCGACCGTGAATGACATATAAGATAGTGGAAAATGCCTTGAAGTGCGTGCATGACGTACGTTATGCGAACAATTGGACTCTAAAATCATGGATTATGTCAACCCGAATCGTAATACAATTAAACGGCCTAAGCAACTATAATGGGACATAAACATTCTAGGACGGAAACACGAACACCCCACCCCCAAACAAATTTTTTACAACGGAGCTTAGAAAATTTGTTTTTCGCAGTGGGTCTTTTAAAGTCAGATTCCCGAGACTTTCTATATTACTATGTTTATTCTTTAATATATATATATATATTTATTTATTTTTAATTTAAAAAAATAATAATAAACAAGAAGGACATAATTCACCCCATAGAGAAACATGACTCAAAAATCCGAGAAAACATGCAAGAGTGGAAAACGTGAATTATGTTTAAATGTGGACTTAGGATCCAGTACTTACAGCCTCACACTCCGTAGGGAGGGCCCGGTTATCTTAATGGTGCACTCACCAATATATGGAAATAAAAGGAAATGCACCAAACACAAAAGTTGAGTCATTTATAGTCGGATACTTTCGAGACTTTATCTAAACGTATGTATGAACATGCAGTTTACCATATATCAACAACCGAAATAGTTGTGGATCATTCCATAAATAAATATCACAGAAAACATATCCAAACACAATTAAGCACCAAGATTTCCTATGACTCAACCTAGTGAAATGAAAGTGAAGTTAGGATAACCCTAATACTTAACCTAGCCTGCACCTTTTTTTTTTTTTTTTGAGCGAGAGGGTGTCCTAGTGAATAAGTGTGGAAGAGTGAATGGTTGTGGAGAATATGGTGGATATGGGTAAGTTGTAGAAGGAAAGCATGGAAAAATGATGATGTGGGTTTAGCACAAAACTCATTCATAGTGTAGGTAGGGACTGTCTCAAGTCTGAAAATGAAGGTGTCACACGCTTTTGTCTTACGAGTATTTGTTTACTAGGTGAATTTAAAAATTATGAAAACCACGGAAGAAACAACAGGGATCGAGTGCAAACTTCGAGATTCCTTTGAAAGGGTGGAAGGAGGGGAGATCACGGTGGATGTTGTGGAAAGTAGTTCTTGATAGGGTGAATTATCACCTGCTCTAAGAAACTCATTGAATTGCTCATCTAGATTGGTCATATCCTCGTTACTATGATAGTCCTCTACATCTTTGAGAAAGTCATATATCTCATCCTCATCCGTAATATGTGTATCGACTAGTGTAGGGATGGAAATGTTGGAGTCTGAACTTCCAAAGGAAAGAAATTTGGGCATATGATTATCCGGGAGCGTGTTGTTGAAATAATCTCGAGCAAAGCTCGATCATGCTAACCTCTCCATCCATAGGCGAATCGGGTAAAGCGTGTCTTTGTTTTAAAAACATTGACTTCAACAGCAAGATGGCCAAAAGACATGGACATTGAACCATCAGCGGCAATTAATGGCGCGTTGGCGGTTGCGAGAAAAGGGCCCCCTAAGATGATCGGGACGAGTGGTTAAGCGACTTTTGTATCGAGGATGACAAAATCAGCGGGATAGTAAAAATCCTGAATTTTTACGGAACATTTTCGGCGACACCCTTAGGATACTTAATAGACCGATCAGCTAATTGCAATGTCATTTTAATGGGTTGCATCTCGTCTAGACCTATTTGTCTATACAAATAAAAGCGGGAGTAAGTTAACACTAGCCCCAATAACTAATAGCGGTCCTCGTATAAGAATCTCCTAAAAAGGGCATTATGCGGTGGGGCGACCGGGGTCCTTGTACTTAAACAATTCCATTATGTTGGATAGAGTTGGGAATTGTTACATTAAAAAGTCTTTTTGGTATATTGGTCTTCGCCTAGTAGTACAAATTCCTTAAGAAACTTAGCATGGTGTGGTAGCTTTTTATAGCTTGAGGAAGGAAAGGTTTATAGTTAGATTCTTGAAAACATCCCTAATCTCCTCATAATTTGTATCCCTAGTTAACCACGGCTAATTTTTGTAGAAAACGGTGGTTTCTGTTTGTATTTAGCAATGGTATCACCTGGATGTTTAACCGTGGCTTTCTGTTTCTTAGGTTGTGTTTATGGCGGTACCTCTCTCGGTGGTAGGCTCTTGAGTTTCTATTTCGATTATCTAGTAAAATAGCGGTGTAGGGCGATGGTAGGGTAACTATAGGCATAGTTACTTTGTTATCAACCACTTTGCGAGCGGAGTGGTGATGGCCTTTAAGCTCACCTACATTTTCATATTCATTACTAGTATTATCGGTTACCTCAAAGGCTGTATTTGTTGTTTTAGTATTAGGTATTGCGTGACCTGGAAACACACCTTTGGGTTGGGCTTTATCTTGAGCCAACTGTTGTGTTAAATTATTAATGGATTGTAGAAGCTGTTGGTTAGATTGAGTCATGGTTTGGAGAAGTTTTGGCTCCTTGTATGAAAGTGTCAAGATGATCGGTTGTGTGGGTGTAGTAGTCCGCGGGTGGTGTATTTGGAACTATTTCCGTGAATTATTTATGGGTGGATTTTGATAGTTATTATTTACCTGAACGATACCTCTATTAGCATTATAATTATTATAATTACCTTGACTTTGTGCTTGACCTTGTCGAGGTTGCACTTGGTTGTTATAATTATTGAAATTCCACTGACCCTGTCCTTGTCGTAGTGGGGCTTGGTTAAAGCTATGCGTAGGCCTAACATATTGATTATTGTACCCTTGAGGTGTGACGTGTTGGTTATTTCTCCAACCGAAGTTGGGATTTTGTCTCCAAGGGGCGTTAGGTTCACTATTAACAGAACAAGACTGTTCATAGGCTATAGAGACGATTAAGTCGGGATGCTTTCGGGGCTCAATAGAAACTACATAGATTTGAATTTACATTCATGACGGGGATAGGATTTTGTTGTACATAAATGGCCTCTACCTTTTTAGTGAGTGATTCGATTAGAGTTTTAAGCTCGGAATCGTGTTTAATTTCAAACATACCGCGGCCTTAACTGTATTTGATGAACTAAGCGGGCGGTGGATATCATCACTACCCCCCAGTTGTTATTTAGCATAGTTTGATCCTCTAAAATTTATAAGCCTCAGAGGCTCCTTTGCTAAGAAACTACCCCATTCATTATGTCTAGGACTTCTTTATGGTGGTGTAGAAGTCCTTTGAAAAAGGCCGCGAACTAACGTGTCTTTAAGCTAAGTTATGATGTGGACACTCTATAAGGAGATCGGTGAAAGCGATTCCAAGCCTCTGAAAATGATTCATGAGGATTTTGTCGAAAAGAAATGAATCTTGGAAAGCATCTCATCCGTCTTTAGGGGTGGGTAAAATGTTCCATAAACAAGCCCGAACAAGTTTAGCCCACGAGTCCACTGAAATTAGAAGCGTTTGGGCGATTAACCACGATGCCGCCTTATATCGGCTAAGGTGAAAGGGAATACCCTGAGTTTAATTTGTTCCGCACCAACCGTAGGATGGTGGAATGTTGTTAGGACTTGTTCAATCCTACGCATGTGCTGATAAGGTTTTTCGTGGTCTAATCCATGAAAAACGGGTAACAAATTAAAAATATTTGGGGGGATTCGGAAATCCTCCACTGGGTCTGCTAGAACGATGCAAGATTTGGGGCTATCGCTTAAGGCTTTGTAGAAGTCAGAGAGAGGAGTCTCTTCTTCGTCGGGCATTGTGTCAGGTGATATGTGTGAAATAGTAGCTAGAGGTGTAGTGGGTGGTATACTAGATAGACTTGTTTGTTGATGTTGTTGTGTAATTACGTTACGTGTTTTTGTTACGCGGACCTTAATCTCATACAAGGCTAAAACCAAACTTAGCTAAACACATCAACACTCCAAACAATTACGATATACTAGTATAAACCTCTAACGGGGAGATCACGAGGTGTGGAAGAAAGGAATACCTGATTAGCGTCTTTGCTTCACTTATGAATAGCATCTTGTTTACTGCGTGTTAGATTGTGTATAACAAGTTAGAACACTAAAAATATGAAAAATCAAAGTTGAATCAAAGCGTAAATCTGGAAAAATTTGCTAAGGGCGCGGGTTACTTTCGCATAGAGGAAGGTATCCCGTGTAACTTGGTATTCCAGAGTTTAAAGAGTGGTCGCTCCCACATCAGGGGGGTCGTGCTCTTCTTGCTCCAGTATAGAGCGCCAGTGCTCTGCTAGAAGCGGTGATGCGCTTCGGTGTTATTTTGTCGGAACTTTCCAACGTTGAATCGGATAACCACAGTATGAATCAAACACAGGTGGGTGGGTGAAATGGGACTTTAAGAAAAGTACTAACACTATGAAAACAATACGAAAGTGAAACTAAGATGGCAGCGGCGCCATTTGATAAGCGATAAAATTGAATAGTCTACTACGACTAAGAACTTATTCGAAACTCATGGATCTGGACATATAAAAACAAAAGCTTAGCTCTTTGTTAATGGTAGCTAGTTAGACCTAAAACAATATAGATAATTCTAGATCTAGTTTAATTAATAAAATTAAGTTTAGTCCCATTTTCAATTCTTGTTTTAGATTAAGTCTTTGAATCATTGTTCTTGATTGATTAGATAAATAAAATAGTTATTTTATCAATTTGAATGTGTTATTTCAATCTATTAGATCTAGTTTTAATTATTGTTGGTTACCATTTCTTAGTTGTTAATTAGAATTTAATCATTGTTTAATTAGATTAGTAAATTTGAATCTTGATAATATGTTTAGTTTAGATTCATATGGGAATGATTCTTGGAATGATTCAAGGCTAAAACCTCCATTAGAGGGGTTGATGAAGCCTTGATTAAAACTTAGTGGTATAGTGTAGAAGCATTGTAGAGTCTATTCCAATCTAGAAGGTTGTGATTAAGCCATGAGAATGGGTAGAGCGACCTCACATGCTAGTTAGTACTCGGTAGAAATGCCATGAACACTAGGGATTAGAACTTCGAATTTCTTGCCGTAAGAACGTAAGAATCGAGATACAAGAATCTATGCTAGGCTATTAAGTTGGATTCGAGGTGGATTCAATTCCCCTCTAATCCTTTATCTAGATTCAATTCCCGACTGAAGTAACAGTGGTGGTGGTGGAGTGGTGGCGCGGCAGCACCAAAATTTGGAATTTCCGGTGGTTTTTGCTTATTTAATTTGGTGGAGGTGGTGGTAGAAGCGTTTGGAGTCGATTTGGGTTGGGTATTGATTGGGGGCGTGGGTTAATTTAGGTTTTCTTTTTATTTTTTATTTTTTTTTGTTTGTTTGAAGCTTTTGGGCGTTAATGGCGGATTTTGAAGATGATCGCGATTGTTGGTGAAGGTAAAGAGCGGAGTCTTGTCGATTTGAAGCGGGTTGGGCCCAAGCCCAAATCGAAATTTGTGATTTTTTCGATTTTTTGCGAAACTTCAAATCAAAATTGCCGGCTTAGTTACCCGTCCGATTTTTTCAAATGAGTTATGGAAATGATCAGGAGAGAATTTCCAATCCAATGATCCATAAAACACTCTATTCCGGCCGTGGATGACATATAAGATAGTGGAAAACGCCCGAAGTGCGTGCATGGCGTCACGTTATCACGAACAATTGGACTCTAAAATCATGGATTATGTCAACCCGAATCGTAATACAATTAAACGGCCTAAGCAAATGTAATGGGACATAAACATTCTAGGGCGGAAACGAACACCCCCCCCCAAACAAATTTTTTTACAACGGGCTTAGAAAATTTGTTTTTAGCAGATGGGTCTTTTAAAGTCAGATTCGAGACTTCCTATATTACTATGTTTATTCTTTAATATATATATATATATATATATATATATATATTTATTTTAATTTAAAAAAAATAAACAAGAAGGACATAATTCACCCCATAGAAACATGACTCAAAAAATCCGAGAAAACATGCAAGAGTGGAAAAACGTGAATTATGTTTAAAGCGTGGACTTAGGATCCGGTACTTACAGCCACACACTCCGTAGGGAGGGCCCGGTTACCTTAATGGTGCACTCACCAATATATGGAAATGAAAGGAAACGCACCAAACACAAAAGTTGAGTCATTTATAGTCAGATACTCTAGACTTTATCTAAACGTATGTATGCACATGCAGTTTACCATATATCAACAACCGAAATAGTTGTGGATCATTCCATAAATAAATATCACATAAAACATATCCAAACACAATTAAGCACCAAGATTTCCTATGACTCAACCTAGTGAAATGAAAGCGAAGTCGGATAACCCTATTACTTAACCTAGCCTGCACCTTTTTTTTCATTTTTGAACGAGAGGGTGTCCTAGTGAGTAAGTGTGGAAGAGTGAATGGTTGTGGAGAATATGGTGGATATGGGTAAGTTGTAGAAGGAAAGCATGGAAAAAATGATGATGTGGGTTTAGCACAAAACTCATTCATAGTGTAGGTAGGAATTTGTCTCAAGTCTAAAAATGAAGGTGTCTGCAGCTTTTGTCTTACGAGTATTTGTTTACTAGGTGAATTTAAAAATTATGAAGCCTGAAAGAAACAACAGGATCGAGTGCAAACTCGAGATTCCTTTGAAATGGTGGAAGGAGGGGAGATGAGGTGGATGTTGTGGAAAGTAGTTCTTGATAGGGTGAATTATCACCTGCTCTAAGAAACTCATCGAATTGCTCATCTAGATTGGTCATATCCTCGTTACTATGATAGTCCTCTACATCTTTGAGAAAGTCATCTATCTCATCCTCTTCCGTAATATGTGTATCGACTAGTGTAGGGATGGAAATGTTGGAGTCTGAACTTCCAAAGGAAAGAAATTTGGGCATATGATTATCCGGGAACGTGTTGTTGAAATAATCTCGAGCAAAGCTCTCGATCATGCTAACCTCTCCATCCATAGGCAATCGGATAACTGTGTCTTTGTTTTAAAAACATTGACTTCAACAGCAAGATGGCCAAAAGACATGGACATTGAACCATCGCGGCAATTAATGAGCGCATTGGTAGTTGCCATTAAAGGATGCCCTAAGATGATCGGGACAGAGTCGTTAACGACTTCTGTATCGAGGATGACAAAATCAGCCAGATAGTTAAAATCCTGAATTTTTACAAGAACATTTTCGACGACACCCTTAGGATACTTAATAGACCGATCAGCTAATTGCAACGTCATTTTAGTGGGTTGCATCTCGTCTAGACCTATTTGTCTATACAAATAAAACGGGAGTAAGTTAGCAGCTAGCCCTCCAAGTCTAATACTTGCGGTGTAATTATAAGAATCTCTAAGGTGCATTATCACGGTGGGGCGACCCGGGGTCCTTGTACTTAACAATTCCATTATGTTCAGATAGAGTTGGGAATTGTTACATTTTAAAAAGCGTCTTTTGGTATATTGGTCTTCGCCTAGTAGTACACAATTCCTTAAGAAACTTAGCATGGTGTGGTAGCTTTTTTTTTAGCTTGAGGAAGGGAAGGTTTATAGTTAGATTCTTGAAAACATCCCTAATCTCCTCATAATTTGTATCCCTAGTTAACACGGCTAATTTTTGTGGAAATGGTGGTTTCTGTTTGTATTTAGCAATGGTATCACCTGAATGGCTCCACAAAAATCCTAGAATGACCGTCTGAAAATTGGAATTTTCCGCGTTAAAAGAGGGCAGTAGGCGCTCAAATAGGCGATAATTAAGTGCTCACAATGTTAATGCTTTTCTGTGTTTTGGTAGGGATCGGCGCTCGACTAAATTTTTCCGAAAATGTAAAGGCGGCAGCGCTCTGAAATCTTTGAAACCGGAGTTTAGAGCAAAAAGAAAGAAAAACTTGGAGTGGAAGGTGCGGGATGATGGCGGGATGTAGTGTGGTTTGTTAGTGTAGAAAGAAAGGAGTTTAAATAGGTTCTGAGCTACCAAAACAAATCGGGAAGTTCCCAAATTGTTTGAAGGCAATTTCCGGAAATAGAAAAATTCCAAACCAAAGCGAAACAAACCATTTCCATGATTTTCTATAAATTCTGGTATCTTTCATACTTGATTTAGAATAGTAACTTCTAAACTCTCCTAGATTTTATGACCACCACAAAAATCATAGATATGCGATATCGGCCGGTTATCAACCTTTCCTCCATACAACTTTACTGACAAATGATCATATAGCGACTTATGCTTGGTATAAATATTTCTACCCCTAAACAAATTCGGAAAGTGGGATTTATGATAAAACAAAGCGTTACTTTCGAAAATAACCAATTGTATTAAAAATAAAATTTAAATCCAAACAACCTTAAATAAGCACATTACTATTTAAATGTAACTCTTGAATTAAAATTCAACTAATAAAACAATCATGAAATAACAAACCGAACCTGGTGATGGTGAACACCTAGTTAACGTGATGATGATGGGCCACTGGATGGAGATTGGCTTGAACCATCTGTCGCTTTGGCGGCGGCTCATCATGCACAATCGGACTCGGTTGAACGAGTCCTCCACGGGTTGGCATCGTCGTAGCATCTCTATTCGGAACAAACCTTTGGGCTTCCATCTCGATCCGAAATCGCATCTTTGGGTTTGTTGATCTTGGTGGATAGTCTCCATGTTAGGCAAGATATCGTCCGGAACCCCTTGAGCATTTCAAATCTCCTCTGAAGGTTCCCTTGCTTCTTTTGAACTACAATCTGTCTATCTCGGATATTTCCACAAATACCATAAAGCACATGCAAGGCGGTTTTGCAACAACATCGTTCCAAATTAAATTACAATTATCTAATGCATCTTCATCCGGACATGTCATATCTTCCCTTTCATCCTCCTCGACTCAACCATTTTTTCTGGACAAGCGGCCAAGTCTCTTGGATGCAATCCATATAGATACTTGCATTAGAATGCAATTTGATCTTAATAGGAGCAGATCTTGCGACAGCTCTAAGGAGAGCATGATCTTAGTGATCAATATGGGAAGAGGCCAAAGCTCTTCCCCACTCCTCGAATCATATTAAACATTAATTCAAGGATGCAGAAATTATACTTATTTGTTTGCAAAATCCGAGAACGTCTGGACATTGCGGGCCGATGTCCCGACTTTGTCTTTCAGAGGGCGTTCCTACCAATCCAGCTCTGACCCGGTTGATTGGTTCTCGAGGAATGGTGGCGGGCCTTGATGAGATGTCGGATTGTATTCACCTTCTAGGACGGTATCCTTCATCAAAGCGGGAACTCCGGTATCTTTGGGATTCCTGAATTATCGTTACCGGAGGTTGCTTTCAAGCGTAATTCCTAATAGTTGACCAACAAGCTCTCCGTTACTTCCTCTCCTCGTTCCTCCTAACTTTATGAAAATCCTATCCTTCCAATTCTAAGCTTTTTATAAAACTGTTCTACCAAATCATAGTGATAGAACTCCTCGATTCAATTACCATAGTCCAGTCAATGCCTCTTAATCATCTCCAGCGTCGTCAAATGGCCTTGGCTTAATCGTAAACAAGCGGCGTGTTAAAGCAAAATTCTACGTCGTAGCGCCATTGAAGTTTTGTTAGACAACTAATGGTTTTGTAGACTGTGGGGGAGGCGAGTTTGAAGAAAATAGCTAAAAACAACGTTGGTGGCGGTGGTGGAGACTTTAATTGGTGGCTGTTTTTCGGAGTTAGGTTGGTGGCGGTGGTGGTTTAGAGAAGATTTTAGGTGGATTTGATTTTTTTGGTGTAGGTGTAGTTAGGTTTTCTTCTCTCTCTCTATTTTTATTTTGGTGTTCAAGGTTTGCTTTAAAATTGGTAACCGGCGGGATTCAAAAGGGAAACACTGTGCGTTTTTGGGAAGGAAGGAGGCGCCGCGATGTCGTCGCGTCGCGGTTTGGGCCCAAAGCCCGATTTGAATTCAAAATTTACGAAATTTTGGCGCAATTTCAAATTCAATTTGCCGTTTAGATTCTTGGCCGATTTTGGCCGAATGAGTTATGGAAATGATCGAAGAGAATTTCCAATCAATGATCCATAGAACACTCAATTCCAACCATGGGTGACGTATAAGAGGGTGGAAGAACGCCTCGAAGTGCGTGTGTGACGTAAGAACGAAGGAATTCTAGGTTTAGATTACGTCAACCCAATTGAACTACAAGTAATGGGCCTAAGCAACACCAATGAACAGTTCGAGCTATCCCGATGGAAAGATCGACTGCCCACCCCCAAAAAAAATTTTAAAAACAAAATTTCTTTAAAGCGTGGGTCGTTTAAAGTCAGATTCCCAAGACTTGTTGGATTGCTATTTATATGATTTTATAATTTTTATTTTATTATTATTATTATTATTATTATTATTATTATTATTATTATTATTATTATTATTATTTTATTAGTTTATTATAAGAAACACGAAAAACAATAAATACATAATTCACCCCAGAGAGGAACATGACTCAAAAATTGGGAAAACATGCAAAAGTGGAAGACGTGAATTATGTTATCCGTAGACTTAGGATCCGGTACTTACGACACACACTCCATAGGGAGGGCCGGTTACCTGAATGGTGCACTTACCACTATATGGGAGTGAAAGGAAGTACACCAAATGACAAGGTCGATCCTCATAGGCGAGTCTGTAAAAGGACTTCCTCTACATCGAGGGGGCAGAAGTTAAGTGAAAATGTTTTAACCGTTGACCACTAACTTGAAAGATGCTGTTTTCATTTGGATTTACCAAGGTGATTGCCCGTAAGGGAGTGACTTGATAACGAAAAGGGGCGGACCAACGGGTTTTAGTTTTCTGGGAAAATATGTAGGCGGGAGTTGTAAAGCAAGACCTTTTGGTGACCACAAACTCTTTTACGCAAGATATGCTTATCATGAACCGTTTCATGTTAGCTTTATAATCCTTCGCGAGATCGTGCGAATCGCTCACGGTTTCTTCAAGCTCATTCAATTGCAACTTCAGCGTTTGACACTTGCCTCATCAATATTGAAGTTAAGGCTTTTTATAGCCCACGAGCCACGGTCCTCTAATTCAGCGGGCAAATGACATGGTTTCCCAAATACAAGTCTAAAGGGAGACATACCTATAGGAGTTTTGAAAGCAGTTCTATATCATTTCATAAGGCATCCGATAGAGCGTTTTGACCCGATCTTTCCTATCGGGGTTTACGGTTGTTTTGAAAATCTTTTTGATTTCCCTATTAGAAACTTCTACTTGTCCGCTAGTTTGTGGATGATAAGGAGTTGCTACTTTGTGTGTAACTCCATACTTTTCACTAGGGATGCAACAACTCTTTGCGAAATGTTTCCACCATCACTAATGATGGCTTTAGGAATGCCAAACCAACAGAAAATATATTCTTTAATAAAAATACAAGCGGTCTTATGGTCATTTACTCTCACGGCAAGCTAGGGCCTCTATCCATTTAGACCGTAGTCCACGGCAACTAGAATATAAATGAAACCGTGGGAAGGCTGGGAAAGGACCCATGAAATCAATGCCCCAAGCGTCAAAATTTCTACTATCAAGATTGGATTTAATGGCATCATATTAAACCGTGATTAAGCCCAAGTTGTTGGCAAGCGAATACCGTCTTCACAATGCACTTGGGCAACCTTAAAAGGGGTAGGCCAATAAAATCCACATTGAAGAACTTTAGGCGGCTGTTTTCATCCCACTAAAATGGCCACCACACTCTGTCATGGAAGAGCGATAGAACTTCATTGTATTCCCAGTACATGGAATACAAAGGCGAATAATCGATCCGCCTGATACTTAAAAGATAGGGCTCATCCCGGTAGCATAACTTAACTCTGGCCAAGAACTTCTTACGTTCATTTCTTGACCAATTATTATAGGCATAACATCAGCCGCTAAATAATTTACAATGTCGGCATACCATGGTCTTTGAAAAAATGGCATCTGAGGATGCTCATCGGGGGGGAAAAGAGTCGGTATGGACTCGGAATCGATCGATGCGTCGTTTGTGAGTCTAGATAGGTGGTGCGGCAACTTCGTTTTCGACCCGTCTTTTGTCCTTTATTTCTAATGTGAACTCTTGCGGGGAGAAGGATCCATCGGATTAATCTCTGCTCGGCATCCTTTTTTCGCAAGAAGGTACTTAAAAAGCTGCATAGTGCAGTGTAAACTAAGGTTTTAGAACCAACTAAATAAGGAATGAAACTTATCTAAAGCATAAATGGCGGCTAAAATTCTTTTTGGTAGTTGAATAATTCCGTTGAGCATCGTTTAATGTTTTACTAGCATAATAAATTACATGGACTTATTATCTAGTTTTTGTCCCAAAATGCACCAACTGCATAGTCACTAGCATCACACATGAGTTGAAAGGTTTAGACTAATCGGGAGGCTGTATAATTGGTCTTTGAGGTTAGGCGGCTTTTAAAGTTTCAAAAGCACGCTTCTGGTTAAAATTAAAATCAAAGATTGCATCTTTCAAAAGCAAATTAGTTAAAGGCCTAGCTATTTTTGAGAATTCTTTAATAAATCGCCTATAAAACCTGCATGGCCTAGAAAGGCTCTAATATCACGGACGGTCCGTGGTTTTAGGTAAATTCGCTATCTTATCTAGTTTGGCCTTATCTGCTTGATGCCATCACTAGATACAATGTGACCTAATCTTATGCCCTTTTGCACCATGAAATGACACTTTTCCCGGTTTAAAAGCGAGGCTCATTTCTTCACACCGTGTCAAAACCTTAGGCAGGTTAGACAAGCGATCTGTGAAGGAGTCTCCATAGATAGAAAAATCATCCATGAAAACTTCCATAAAGCGCTCTACCATGTCACTAAATATATGAAGCATACACATTTGGAAGGTTCGGGGAGCATTACAAAGGCCAAAAGGCATTCGTTTATAGGCATCGTTCCAAAGGGACATGTGAAGGTAGTCTTTTCTTGGTCATCAATATCAATAATAATCTGAAAATAGCCTGAGTAGCCATCGAGAAAACAATAAAAGCATGACCAGCTAAAGCGTTCGAGCATTTGATCTATAAAGGTAAGGAAAGTGATCCTTTAGGTGTCATAGCATTTAAGCGTCTGTAATCAATACAGATCCTCCATTTCATAGGGCCTTGTGTGATAACATAGTCACCCTTCCCATTTAATTACCATGGTAACTCTCGATTTCTTAAGAACTACATGAATGGGGCTTACCCATTCGCTATCGAAGATAGGGTATATGATACCGCATCGAATAATCGTAAGACTTCTTCCCTAACCACCTCTTTCATGGATGGGTTCAAAGCGGCTGAGGTTCGCGAGAAGTCTTGGCGTTATCCTCAAATGGATCGATGAGTGCAAATATTAGGGTCAATTCCCTTAATGTCAGACTAGGGACCAACCAATCGCAGACCCGATGTTCCTTAATCACCCGGATTAAACTTGTCTCTTCATTCTTAGATAACAGAGAAGATATAATTACGGGATGACTACCATCGGATCGAGTTGAATATATTTTAACTCACGGGGAAGGGGTTTAAGCAGGGGTGGAAGGAAAATCAATAGATGTTTAAATCGGGGTCCTCATTTTGCATAATGAATACTTGCTTAGGTAGCAAGTCTTCATACTCAATATGTGGAGCAACCGAAGTGTCTACAATTGGGGTGGACTCAAGGATGGTGTTGACTTCCTCTAAGTAGGAGTCATTTACAAAATCTAAAGTTCCAAAAGAAAGGAATTTGTACATATTGTTTTCAGGAAACGTGTTATTAAAATAATCTTGAGCTAAGCTCTCGATCATGCTAACCTCCCCATCTATAGACGAATCTGGTAATTGTTTCATCATTTTAAAAACATTTACCTCAACTGTAAGATGGCCAAAAGATAAGGACATCTTACCATCGCGACAATTTATAAGTGCGTTGGCAGTTGCTAAGAAGGGGCACCCTAAGATGATCGGTATAGAGTCGTTGGCGACTTCTGTATCGAGGATAACAAAATCAGCAGGATAGTAAAAATCCTGAACCTTAACAAGCACGTTTTCCACTACACCCTTAGGATACTTAATTGACATTGTCGCTAATTGCAGCGTTATTTTTGTAGGTTGCATTTCCTGTAGACCTATTTGCTTTATACAAATAATATGGGAGTAAGTTAACACTTTCGCCCCCAGTCTAATAAAGCGATCGTCGTGTAGGAATCTCTAAGGTGCATTTCTGATAGGAGGACCGGGGTCCTTGTATAACGATTCCATTATTTTTTGGATAAAGTTGGGAATTGTTCATTAAAAGGCGTCTTTAGGTATGTTGGTCTTCGCCTAGTAGTGCCAACTCTTTAAGAAACTTAAGCGTGGTTAGGGAGCTTTTAATAGCCGAGAAAGGAAGGTTTATCGTTAGATTCTTGAAAACGTTCTAATCTCCTCAAAGTTTGTATCCACAGTTAACATGGCTAACCGAGGGAATGGTGGTTTTGCTCTATATTTAAGCGTATGGCTCGACTTGATGTGTTACCTTGGCTTTACATTTCTTAGGTTGTGGTTTAAGCGGGTACCTCTACGGTGGTAGGCTCTTGGTTTCTATTTCGGTATCTAGTTAGATATCCGGTGTAGGGAATCTTGATGGGATAACTATAGGCATAGTTACTTTGTTATCAACCACTCTTCCGAGGCGGAGGAGTGGTGATGGCATTTAGGTCGCCTACTATTGTCGTTTCCATACTAGTATTACCGTTTACCTCAAAGGCTGTGTTGGTTGTTTTAGGGTTTGGTATCGCTTGTCCTGGAAACACGCCTTTTGGTTGGGCTTTCTCTTGGGCTAATTGTTGTATGCCCTGATTTATGGATTGTAAGATCTGTTGATTTGATTGAGTCATTGATTGGAAAAGTTGTTGGGTAACCTGTATAAAGGCGTCGATACGGTCCGGTTGTGTAGGTGTAGTAGTCACAGGTGGTGTGACTGGAACTATCTCACGTTGATTATTTATGGGTGGGTTGTGATAGTTACTATTGTTAACTGGAACGATACCTCTATTTGTATTATAACTATTATAATTATTACGACCTTGTGCTAAACCTTATGCATTAGTTTTTTGTTGAATGCATTATGCTTGGTTGTTATAATTATTATAATTTCCCTGACTTAGTCCACTTCCTTGCCTAGGTGGAGCTTGATTATAGTTGTTTGCTTGTCTAACATTTTGGTTATTAGACCACGGAGGTGAAACTTGTTGATTGTTTACGCCAACTAAAGTTGGGATGTTGTCTCCATGGGGCATTAGGAATAGGATAGTTATTAATGGAGTAAACATTATCTTGCTCTAATTGTTGTTGTTCATAGGCGAGGGACAATAGAGTTCGGGGTGCTTTCGGGGACTCAAACGGACATTACATGGGTTGGAGTTAACATTCATGGCGGGGATAGGCTTTTGTTGAATAGAAATAGTCTCTACCTTTTTAGTTAGAGATTGATTAAATTTTTAAGTTACGGATCGGGTTTCATCTCAAACATACCCGACGGCCTTAAGCTGTTGAAGAAGAACTAGCGAGGCGGGGGATATCATCACTACCCCAATTGTTATTGCGTTTAGTTTGTTCTTCTAAAATTTGTAAGCCTCGAGGCTCTTTTACTTAGGAAACTACCCCATTCATTATGTCAGGACTTCTTTATGGTGATGTTGAAGTCCTTTGAAAATGGCACCGCGAACTAACGTGTCTTTTGCTAGGTTATGGTGTGGACACTCTATAAGCGGTCGGTGAAAGCGATTCCAAGCCTCGAGAAAATGATTAATGATCGAGGATTACGTGGGA
Source organism: Coptis chinensis (assembly GCF_015680905.1). Lineage (NCBI taxonomy): Eukaryota > Viridiplantae > Streptophyta > Magnoliopsida > Ranunculales > Ranunculaceae > Coptis > Coptis chinensis. The sequence continues at coordinate 49,195,855 of NC_141456.1, forward strand.
AAAATGAATCTTGGAAAGCATCTCATCCGTCTTTGGGGGGGGTAAAAATGTTCCATAAATAATTTGAACAAGTTTAGCCCACGAGTCCACGAATTAGAAGCGGCTTGGCTGATTAACCAAGACAACGCCTTATCGGCTAAGGTGAAGGGAAATACCCTCGGTTTAATTTGTTCCTTTTTGTAGTAGGATGATGGAATGTTGTAAGGACTTGTTCAATCCCTACGTATGTGTTGGTAAGGTTTTTCATGGCCTAAACCATGGAAAGCGGGTAACAAATTAAATATGTTTGGGAATTCGAAAATCCCCAGGGAGTGCTAGAGCGATGCAAGATTTTTGGGCCATGGCTCAAAGCTTTGTAGAAGTCGGAGAGAGGAGTCTCTCTTTCTTCAGCCATTATGTCGGGTATGGTTGGTGGGATAGTAGTTAGAGGTGTAGTGATTGGTATACTTTCGATATGTTTGTTTGTTGGCGGTTAATTCGTTCGGTGTTTTTCTCCGACCCGGACCTTAATTTCATGCAAGTCTAAGTCTAAACGAAAACAATCCAAACAATCTTGATATATTAGTATGAACCTCTAGCGGAGATCTGAGGTATGGAAGAAAGGAATACGATAAGCGTCCTTGCCGGCTTATGAATAACGTCTTGTTTACGCGTGTTCGGTGTAAATAATAAGTTAGAACAACTTTCGAAAAACTTAAAAATCGAAGTTGAAACAAACTGTAGAAATCCGGAAAATTTTCTTTGAGAGCGGATGCTTTCGGATAGAAGCGTTGGTCAGCTCCTTGTTCGATGACTTAAGCGGGTTTCGGTGTGGCGGGTCATGCTCGTGGTCCAATAAAATAGAGGCGGTTAATTAAAACATCGATTTCCGGTCTGGCGAATTGTAAGTCGTGTTCCCGAACTATAGAGCGCCGTGTAAGCTCCTTACGGCAGCGATGCGCTTCGGTGTAATTTTTATGGCGGTATTTTTCAAAATGGCTGAAGCGGATAACCCGGTATGAATCAAACAAGGGTGGGTGGGTTTAATGGGACTTAAAATGACTAATTCTACTATGAAAACAATGCTAAAAAAATGCAACTAAGATGGCAGCGGCGCCATTTGATAAAAGCGATAAAATTGAATAGTCTACCTACGAAATGAGCGATGAAACAACTTCAAAGCGTAAGTAAACTAAACTATCTTATGATCCTATATGCTTATCAAAGATTTCTCTACTCTCAATCCTATGAGATATAGTGGAGTAGAAAGTTAGTTCCACTCCCTAGTGCTCTAGCATGGAATTGTTTTCTAATCTAATTAATCGGTCTTTAAAGTCAATGAGAGCTTTCTGAAGGTGTGTTATACTCGATACCTATATGAAATTGATTATGTTGAATCTAACTTCTGAATGCTATGGCAATATGATTGTTTTGAATCTAGATAAAGGATTAGAGGGAATTGAATCCACCTCGATCAACTTAATAACCTAGCATAGATTCTTGTATCTCGATTCTTACGTTCTTATGGCAAGAAATTGAGTTCTAATCCCTAATGTTCATGGCATTTCTACCAAAGTACTAACTAGTATGTGAGGTTTGATTCCACCCATTCTCATGGCGAATCCGACACATTCTAGATTGGAATAGACTCTACAATGCTTCTACACTATACCACTAAGTTTTCATCAAGGCTTCATCAACCCCTCTAATGGAGGTTTTAGCCTTGAATCATTCATAATCATTCCCATATGAATCTAAACTAAACATATTATCAAGATTGAAATTTACTAAATATAGGCATCATCCATTAGTGAATAGTTTTAATAGAGTTTCTTTATTTAAGTAGTAAACTATTCAATTTTATCTTTATCAAATGGCTGCCATCTTAGTTTCACTTTAGCATTGTTTTCATAGAATAATTACTTTTTCTAAAGTCCCATTTCACCCACCCACCCGTGTTTGATTCATCTTTGTGGGTTTCCGATTTATCGTTGGAAAATTTCCGATAACAAAAATTACACGAAACACGGCAGCCTAAAGCGCACCTATACCTATAACTGGAAAGCAAGACCGCCCCATGTGGAGCCTTGAACCAGCCCTAAAACTCTGGAATTTGAAAATTACCGGGCCACGCGCTGCATGCGGCTTGCCCAGCCCTTGTTAATTTTTCGGAATTCTACGGTTTGATTCGAACTTTGATTTTTCAAATTTTTTGTTCTAACCTATTATATAGACTGAACACCCGTAAACAAAGACGCTATTCATAAGCGAAGCAAGGGCGCCTTGTCGAGGTATTCCTTTCTTCCACACCTCGCATCTCTGTTAGAGTTTTATACTAGTATATCGAATTGTTTGGAGTGTTGATGTGTTTAGCTAAGTTTGGTTTTAGCCTTGTATGAGATTAAGGTCCGGGCGAACAAAACCGCGAGCGTAATTACACAACAACGTCAACAAACAAGTCTATCTAGTATACCACCCACTACACCTCTAGCTACTACTTCACACACATCACACAATGCGACAAAAGAAGAGACTCTCTCGACTTCTACAAAGCCTTGAGCGATAGCCCCAAATCTTGCATCGTTCTAGCGGACCGGTGGGGATTTCGAATCCCCCAAATATTTTAATTTGTTACCCGTTTTTCATGGATTAGACCATGAAAAACCTTATCGGACATCGCGTAGGATTGAACAAGTCCTAACAATATTCCACCATCCTACGGTTGGTGCGGAACAAATTAAACTCGGGGTATTCCCTTTCACCTTAGCCGATAAAGGCGTCTTGGTTAACTTTGCCCAAACGCCTAATTATGTGGACTCATGGGCTAAACTTGTTCAGTTGTTTATGGAACATTTTTACCCACCCCTAAAGATGGATGAGATGCTTTCCAAGATTCATTTCTTTTCGACAAAATCCTCATGAATCATTTTGAGGCTTGGAATCGTTTCACCGATCTCCTTATAGAGTGTCCACATCATAACTTAGCAAAAGACACGTTAGTTAGTGCCTTTTCAAAGGACTTCTACACCACCATAAAGAAGAAGGGTCCTAGACATAATGAATGGGGTAGTTTCTTAAGCAAAGGAGCCTCGGAGGCTTATAAATTTTTAGAGGATCAAACTAAAGCGAAAATAACAACTGGGGGTAGTGATGATATCCACCGCTCGCTAGTTCATCAAATACAGTTAAGGCCACCGGTTTGTTTGAAATTAAACCACGATTCGAGCTTAAAACTCTAATCGAATCACTCACTAAAAAGGTAGAGGCCATTTACGTTCAACAAAAGCCTATCCCGTCATGAATGTAAATTCAAATCCATGTAGTTTCGTTTGGAGCCCCGAGCATCCCGACTCCCACCGTCCTATAGCCTATGAACGGGCTTGTTCTATTAATAGTGAACCTAACACCCTTGGAGACAAAATCCCAACTTCGGTTGGAGAAATAACCAACACGTCACACCCTCAAGGGTACAATAATCAATATGTTAGGCCTCACGCGCACTTTAACCAAGCCCCACTCACGACAAGGGCGAGGTCGGGGAATTTCAATAATTATAACAACCAACCAGTGCAACCTCGACAAGGTCAAGCACAAAGTCAAGGTAGTTATAATAATTATAATGCTAATAGAGGTATCGTTCGGTAAATAATAACTATCAAAATCCACCCATAAATAATTCCGTGAAATAGTTTCAGCCACACCACCCGTGACTACTACACCCACACAACCGGATCGTCTTGACACCTTCATACAAGTGAGCCAAAACTTTTCCAAACCATGGCTCGATCTAACCAACAATTTCTACAATCCGTTAATAATTTAACCCAACAATTGGCTCAAGATAAAGCCTAACCCAAAGGTGTGTTTCAGTCACGCATATACCTAATACTAAAACAACAAAAATACAGCCTTTAAGGTAACCGATAATACTAGTAATGAATATGAAGATGTAGGTGAGCTAAAGGCCATCACCACTCTCCGTTTCGGCGAGTGGTTGATAACAAAGTAACTATGCCTATAGTTACCCTACCCGATCGCCCTACACCTGCTATTTTACTAGATACCGAAATAGAAACTGAAGAGCCTACCTTGTAGAGGTACCCGCTTACAACAACATAACCTAAGAAACAGAAATCCATGGTTAAACATCCAGGTGATACCATTGCTAAATATAAACAGAAACCGCCGTTTCCACAAAAATTAGCCGTGTTAACTAGGGATACAAATTATGAGGAGATTAGAGATGTTTTCAAGAATCTAACTATAAACCTTCCCTTCCTCGAAGCTATAAAAAAAGCTACCACACCATGCTAAGTTTCTTAAGGAATTGTGTACTACTAGGCGTAAGACCAATATACCAAAAGACGCCTTTTTAACAAAACAATTCCCAACTTTATCTGAACATAATGGAATTGTTAAGTACAAGGACCACAGTCGATCCATCTTGCATAATGCACCTTAGGAGATTCTTATACGACGACCGCGTTATTAGACTTGGGGGCTAGCGTTAACTTACTCACGTTTTATTTGTATAGACAAATAGGTCTAGACGATATGCAACCCACTAAAATGACGTTGCAATTAGCTGATCGGTCTATTAAGTATCCTAAGGGTGTCGTCGAAAATGTTACGGTAAAAATCAGGGATTTTTACTATCCGGGCTGATTTTGTCATCATCGACACAGAAGTCGTTAATGACTCTGTCCCGATCATCTTAGGGCGTCCTTTCCTGGCAACTGCCAATGCGCTCATTAATTGCCGCGATGGTTCAATGTCCATGTCTTTTGGCCATCTTGCTGTTGAAGTCAATGTTTTTAAAACAAAGACACAGTTACCCGATTCGTCTATGGATGGAGAGGTTAGCATGATCGAGAGCTTTGCTCGAGATTATTTCAACAACACGTTCTCGGATAATCATATGCCAAAATTTCTTTCCTTTGGAAGTTCAGACTCCAACATTTCCATCCCTACACTAGTCGATACACATATTACGGATGAGGATGAGATAGATAACTTTCTCAAAGATGTATAGGACTATCATAGTAACGAGGATATGACCAATCTAGATGAGCAATTCGATGAGTTTCTTAGAGCAGGTGATAATTCACCCTATCAAGAACTACTTTCCACAACATCCACCTCATCTCCCTCCTTTCACCCTTTCAAAGGAATCTCGAGTTTGCACTTTCGATCCGTTGTTTTCTTACATTAGCTTCATAATTTTTTAAATTCACCTAGTAAACAAATACTTCAGAAGACAAAAGCGTGTGACACCTTCATTTTCAGACTTGAGACAGTCCCTACCTACACTATGAATGAGTTTTGTGCTAAACCCACATCCTCATTTTTTCCATGCTTTTCTTCTACAACTTACCCATATCCACCATATTCTCCACAACCATTCACTCTTCCACACTTATTCACTAGGACACCCTCTCGTTCAAAAATGAAAAAAAAAAAGTGCATGCTAGGTTAAGTAATAGGGTTATCCGAAGTTAAACTTTCATTTTACTAGGTTGCGTCATAGGAAATCTTGGTGCTTGATTGTGTTTGGATATGTTTTCTGTGATATTTATTTATGGAATGATCCACAACTATTTCGGTTGTTGATATATGATAAACTGCATGTTCATACATATGTTTAGATAAGTTTCGAGTATCTGACTATAAACGACTCAACTTTTGTGTTTGGTGCATTTCCTTTCATTTCCATATATTGGTGAGTGCACCATTAAGGTAACCGGGCCCTCCCTACGGAGTGTGTGGCTGTAAGTACCGGATCCTAAGTCCACGTTTAAACATAATTCACGTTTTCCACTCTTACATGTTTTCTCGGATTTTTGAGTCATGTTTCTCTATGGGGTGAATTATGTCCTTCTTGTTTATTGTTTTCTTTTTAAAATATATATATATTAAAGAATAAACATAGTAATATAGGAAGTCTCGGGAATCTGACTTTAAAAGACCCACTGCTAAAAACAAATTTTCTAAGCTCCGTTGTAAAAAATTTGTTTGGGGAGTCAAAGTGTTAAATGTTTCCGATCCTAGAATGTTTATGTCCCATTACAGTTGCTTAGGCCGTTTAATTGTATTACGATTCGGGTTGACATAATCCATGATTTTAGAGTCCAATTGTTCGCTATGCACGCACTTCGAGGCGTTTTCCACTATCTTATATGTCATCCACGATCGAAATAGAGTGTTTTATGGATCATTGGATTGGAAATTCTCTCCTGATCATTTCCATAACTCATTCGCAAAAATCGGACCCGGTAACGGCGGCAATTTTGATTTGAAGTTTCGCTAAAAATCGAAAAAAAAAACAAATTTCGATTTGGGCTTGGGCCCCAACCCTTTTACCTTCACCAACAAATGCGATCATCTTCCAAATCCGCCATTAACGCCCAAAAGCTAAAACAAAACTTAAAAAATAATAAATAAAAAAAGAAAACCTAAATTAACCCACCCACAATCAATACCCAACCCAAATCCACTCCAAACGCCCTACCACCACCTCCACCAAATTAAATAAGCAAAACCACCGGAAATTTCAAATTTTGTTGCTGCCGCCACCACTCCACCACCACCACTTTGTTTGCTTCAGTTGGTCGATTAACAACCCACCACCACATCCCATTTAAACCCCCACTACATTCCAAACACCAATGGCTCAACAACGCCAAATTTTACCATAGCAAAGCTTTTATAGGCTAATTACTTTCATACCGTTTTACGGTGTGAAATGATCGATCGAGAGATCGAATAGCTTGTGGTACTTTCGGTGAAGCCTATTACCACAAGGACTTAGTCCGACGGTTCTACAATCTGAGGGAGTTGGAAAGGACGAGGATTTTGTTGTGGTGGCGAAGAGGAGGAAGGAAGTGACGACTAGGTTGTTGGCTGAGATTCTAGGCATCCCGCCTAGAATCCATTTGGATGTCACATTGCAGGAGTCCCAACATAATGGGGTAGAGCCATTGATGAACGAGACAGTTACTGAAGGGAACTACAATGCATTGTGTTCGTCAGGCTTCCGCAGGACCAACCGGTATTGCCGCAGCTCGATGGATTGGTGGACGGCGATCTGGGGAAAGAAAGGTCGGCGACATCGGCCGAACTGCCTCCACATCTTATGGATACTCCGGGAGCGAAGTATGAGTTCTGATCTTGGAGTTTTACTTAGCATGATTAGGGGAGTAGGGAAGTCTGTTGCCCCTCTCCCTGTGTTGATAACCAAGATCATGTTGAAGTTGAGAGCAGCTCAGGCGACTGATAGGACTTACATCACCCTACACCGTAACCCTCACATCTATAAGGAGTGTGTCCAATGAGTTTCGAGGTTGGTTGAGGATAGAGAAGAAGAAGAAGAGGATGGTGGAGATCAAAATGCCGAGGAGGCTGGGGGAAATCAGAATGCCTCGGAGGATGAGGAGGATTTGACTTGTTTTGATGCGGATGCCTTGGAGAGGTGTTGGTCAGACGCAGAACGCATGGCTGTGATTCATCGTGGCATGCGTTCGCTCAACACTATTTGCGAAGACCTCCGGACTCGACAGGCAACTATCCATCATAACTTTGAGATCCGTACCCAGAGAGAGGATGAGAGGTGGGAACAGATGAGGGCCGAGCTAGAAGCTCAGCGCCAGTTCTGGACCGACATGCTTGCACGATTCCCACCTCACGGGGATTCTCCTTCTGAGGACACACCATCGAGGCACGAGCGTTATCGCCGAAGGACGGATGGTGCTGGCCCATCGGGAGCTCAGGAGCCATCTCCGGACCGTGTGCCCTCCGCTACCAGTACAGGAGTGGTTAGGGATAGTATCGTTTGATGTTCTATTTTTATTTGTAGTTTCATTATTGTCAATTATTTTCATGTAAGTTTTATTTCCGTAATTTGAATTTTGTAGTGAAATGTACTTCGAATGAAAATTTTAATATAATGTGGTTATTTTCATTATGCGTGGTTGTTTAATATTGATCCCACCTTCCCAAATTGTTTGGGGGTGGTTTTATCTATTCCAAAGATTATTTTTATATGACCCTCGCCTTAGAATTTATTCTGAGTCAAGGTGAAAATATGGCCGTTTTGGCATATCTATGAATAAGATATCATGGTAGGATGAAATATTTTGTTTTACGATTAAATAGGTAGATTCTATCATAAATTCAACCTAAAAGATACTAGGTTTTTGTTTTAGAATCAAGAAAATGAGTTGTTTCCATTTTCGGGTTTGGAAATTTTGGTATTTCCTAAACCGCCGTAAAACCTTTTGGCAACTTCCCGATCCGTTTTAGCAACTTAAAACCTATATAAACTTCATACATTCTACACTCACAACTCACAATACACCTAACCTCCATCACTCACCGTTCACTCCCACGAATCCCACGCTTTTAGTCTCATTTTTCCGAAGTTTCAAAGAACTCCGAAAGAGAAGCGCTTTCACAGAGAGGAACGCCGCAATTTTTTTTCAGTTTTTTGTCATAGCGCTTTTCGGGCCCAAGTTGAAGCGACCAGCTCAAACACTGGATTTCCAAATCTTCGAGCGCTCATACGACTTCCGTGGACCAGAAAATTCCAGTTTTATCGCGGGTAGTTTCCGGATCATTTGCGGCTATTCCAGGCGTAATTTTGAGATGACATCTCCAACATTGATACGAACAGTCTTTTCGAAGATTTGTTCCAAAGCACTACTTATGGTGCTTGGTTTTGTGGCGATCACATACGTTGGCTGGGAGCCGCTTATGGTAAGACCTGATGCACTTTATTCTCCAACACTAGCATCTTATTTTTACGATAACTGCATTTTCTTTGAAAGACCAGATGGAGAACAAATGTTCTCCATCAACATTGATAATGAACCAATGGAAATTAACAGGTTCTTGCTAGCATTTGTTCTTGGACTTGCTATGCCCGCTGAAATACAAGACCCATGGTGTTATTGGGTAGATAATATGTATGTCTACACTTATGAGTTTTTGCATGAGTCGTATGGGGCGGGCATTTTCCATATCGAGGACCAAGGGGACTATAACGTCGCTTTTGGTAGCCTGTCCATGAACATAGGAACTGTTATGTTTTGGATCATGCTAAACATTTTAGGGGAATGACGTTTTTCTTCTGTGAATGATGCCACTTGCAGCGTTTTCCTTGCTTTAGCCACGGGACGTATGTGTCATGACCTTCCCCGAACCTTGATGTCTAGTTTAGCTCGATCCCATAGCATGAGGCATAAGTTCCTTCTTATGCCTGTTCTAGTTTCCCGTATCATGCTATGTTTCTTTCCTGTTTTTTGTACACGTTTCACGGATTGGATTATGGTCGACACTATACGACCCACCAATAGTATTATTCGATCCTTCCGTGCAATGACTTGGCAAGGGTGGAGGATACAACCTCATCAGGTTGCACCCTACACCCCGTCAGACCAAGTGGCTCTTAATAGGTTAGCAATAATAGATGATAAATGGCGGGAAGCCCGCAAATTATCATGGCATGGCAGATCTAAAGGAACCTCACTTCTTTTGGAAGAAGAGGATGAGGAAGATGATGAGTAATCGCGGGAGATAAGGTAAGTTTTCATTCTAGTTAGTGTCTGCTTATGTCCCAAGCAATTTCATTCTTGTTAACCCCATAATGGGTAGAACTCGTATAGAGTTGCATCAGTTTTTATTTCCTATATTAGTACGTTCTAACTTTGTTTTGCAGATGTTCCTGAATTTCACACGTTTCAATGGTATTTTTCCTACCCTTTTTATTTACAATACTTTGAGGACAAAGCATGCTTCTTGTTTGGGGGGCATAGAAACACGTGTAATTAAGGCATCTGTTAGGATATAGATATGTATAATATGCATTTGTTTTCTAGTTAAAATTTCAAAAAATTCAAAAATATAAATAAATAAGTTATGTTATACACTTAGGAATAGTGGTATTGTTTTCCTTCTCTATGCTCTTAACAATCTAGAAGTCTCACGTAGCTTTTGCATCAGAATAATTATTAGAAACTTAGGTTAATATGTAGGTAATAATCTTTGCATCTATCTATAAATATATTACATGAGTATCTATGATTGTTAGCAGTAAGTTTCTGAAATCTAGGCTAAAGTACTTATTCTACAAACCCTGTGAGAATATAGCCTAAAGCCTTATATGAACGAAACATTTGAGAAATGACACAAAGGAGAAGTAAAATCTGGATAGAGAAATCACACGTCCACTTGCTTGATCACTAAACCATATCCTAAGCAAGAATTTAGGCCCTCTTTGGATCGATATAGCCAGAAATTCAAACCTATGAATTATTTTCCGCTAGTCGCCCCTCTGAGCCTTTCTTTAGCCTTTCATAAACTACAAATCTTTTACTCTGTTACAAAAACAAAACAAAATAAAAAATTCAACCTACCAAATCTAGAATAAGTCTGAGAATAGAATGAGGAAGAAAGAAGAAGAGAAAAACCTGTGTAAACAAAAGTTAGTTAATTGCTTTAGAAAATAAAGAAAAGAAGTTTCCATCCAAAGAAAAGAAAAATAAAAATAGAAATAAAATAAAAACTCCCAAAAAAAATAGAATAAAAGGAGTCAAAAGCCAAAGAAAAAGAAAAAAAATATGGCTAAGGATGGAAACAAAGTATAGAAGCAAAAGAAAATAACAAGGTTTCCTCTAAGTTACATAATATGAAAACTCTATTATCTCAGACTTGTCCTTTTTGAATATCCATTTCTTTCCTTCTTAAACCATCTCCTAATCCCCACAACACCTAATAAAGACCTCTAGCTCAATTAGGAATAGGTTAGTGTGATAGTAAGTGGCAGATGTGTTTGATCGACTCCGGCTTCCTTGTTGTCATTGAAATTGTAAGGTAAAGTGTGTGCCCACTTTGACAATCGGAGTAAATGAACTTGAGTGGAAAAATCAGAGTGTTGTATCTTGACTATTATTGTGAGAACCTATTTAAGGACGCTATTCCGAGTTTCAGAAACGAACCTGCTAGGCATTTCATAGTATTACTCATTGTATATATGTTTATTGTAGATGATTGATTATTATGCATATATTAGCTTAGGTTTCGACTTGATTACTCTATATGCATTGCTAGTGAGAGGTATAGTTAATTTAGAGCATGAATAAGGAAACAATAGCTTTATTTCTTAGTCGTTGTAGTATAGATGAAGTTTGTGAGTACCTTCACTGGAAAACTCTCACGAGGCTATAACTCGTCTACTAGGGAATTCCTAGTGGTTTAAGGCCTTGTTGCATATGGTCAATGCAATCGCACTCGGCAAAATGAGAGTAGATAAAACTCCATTTTGGTCACTTATTCTAATTTCTCATCTTTGCTTGAGGACAAGCAAAATGCTGTTTGGGGGTGGTTTGATAAGAGCCCAAAACTGTAGTTTTAACCCTGTAACAGTCATACTTTTAGACCAATTATGTGAGTAATAATTAAGAGTTAACACTGATTACGTGTTTGTATGCATTTCAAGTTTCAAAGTCCATTATGTGCAGAAATGTGCCACTTTAGCGAGATAAAGGAGCAAAGGTCGGTTACTAAATAGATCCGTGATTAAAGGCCAAGATTCAAGAAGACAAAGCCTTCCTAAAGCCCGGTCAAAAGCTGAAAAGTCGACACGTAAAACTTGACAAAAAGTCGAGAACTTCCGAAGGCCGTATCTTTGGACTCAGACCTCGGAATGGGGCCTACCTTATGTCAAAACGACCGTCTCGGAAAGAGCTTTCCAATGGTCCAAGCGTTGACCCAATCAGAGGAGCAAAAGTGGACGAAAAGTCTGTTGAAGCCAACTGCAGCTGAAGAGGCCTTTTTGGACTGAAAGAATTGGGTTTTTGGCCTGATTCTCTGGCCCAAAACATGGTTCCAAGCCCATGCACGATTTTTGGATCTAAAAGTATAAAAACCAAAGCTTAGCTCTTTGTTAATGGTAGATTTTTTAGTAGAGAATAGTAGATTTTTAGGTTAGAAAATAAAGGAGCTTAGAATAAAAAGTAGCCATTATAATAGCTTCTATATCTAGATTTAATTATTTTAATTAAGTTTAATTTCAAATCCAATTCTTGTTTTAGATTAAACTATTAGAATCATTACTCTTAATTAGTTTGATTAATAAAATAGCTAGTTGTTAAATTTCGATTCTTGTCATTTACATTTGTGTTAGATCTGATTCATTTACTACTTGTTATTCAATTCTTAGTTATTAATTAGATTTTAATTATTGTTTAATTTAGATTAGTAAATTTCAATTCTTTATATCATGTTTAGTTTAACTTTAATCGAAAATGATTAAGTAATGATTCTCGCTAAACCTCCATTAGAGGGGTTGAGAAGCCTTGATGAAAGCTTGATTCCGACTATCATAGAATCGCCGTAATTTCCTTTCCACTCTAGAAACGATTAGTTCACCATGAGAATGGGTTTAATCGCTCACATGCTAGTTATGAATTGGTAGGAATGCCATGTGTAATTAGGCATTAGGAAGAACCAATTGTTTCGAAGGCGATTCAATTCGGATTCTGACGATTAAATTGGTTAATAGGATTAAGTCGAAGTTAAGGTGGAATCAATCCCCCTCTAACTCCTTATCATCGAATCAACGTAGTATTTCCTTAGTTATTTTGATAACCGACTAGTTGCATCTTGTGAGTAGTTGCATCGTAGTCTAGTTGCCTTTTCGTAAATCTCTCATTAGACCTTAAGTAGAGTAATTACACGTGATAACACAAAGATCTTGAAAGGACTAGGAGTGGAAAGAATCACTCTACTCCACTATATCTCATAGGATTGAGAGTAGAAATCTTTGATAAGCATATAGGCTTCATAAGCTAGTTTTAGTTTTACTTGCGTTTGTAAGTTTAATCGCTTTATTTCGTAGGTAAAACTATTCATTTTACGTTTATCGGGTATTCTGGATATTTGTAACTAAAGAAGAATCTCGTTTTGTTCTTTGCTTCCGAATTTGTGATTCATTTTTTAGCCCTTTGGCTTTGTGACTCTATATGATGTTGATTTTTAGGAGTTCTAACTTTTCTTTTGTTTCTTTTGAAATTGACTCCTTTTGATTTTGAACTTTTTGGAGATTTCGATTTTTGAATCTTTTCTTTCTTTTCTTTCATTTTTTTTTCTTTTCGAAGCTTCTAACTATTCTATTTTTGTACAAGGCCTTCTCTTCTTCTTTTTTTAATGTTCCTCCAATTCTCAACTCGTCAGCTAGGTACGCTTTTTATTGTGTGTAGTAACGGTTTAGGGATTGATGGCAAAGAAATAAAAAGGCTTTTAGAAATTGGTGAAAGCTCAAGGGGGGTAACTAGAGGAAAAACTATCTTTTTGGGTTTTTAACGTTTATTTGACTATATCAATCCAAAAAGGGCTTAAATTCTCTCCTAGGATATGGCGTGGTAATCAAGCAAGTGGACGTGTTATCTGTTTATCCGGACATCCTTTGTGTCATCACTCAATAATCATTCGATGATGCTTTTGGCTAGATTATCACAGGATATGGAACTTAATTGTTCTAACCTCGGCTTTGAAAACTTACTGCTATATACAATCAATGATGCTGATGCATGCCATTCATGAAAAGATGCAGAAACTATTGTATGTATATTAGTCTGAGTTCAAATAACGAACCTTACTCTATTGCTATAATAAGACTTCTAAACCATTTGTTCATCATAGAAAAAGGAAAACGATACTTTTTAGTACTAAACAGAAAAATATTTTTGGTCTTTTTGAAAATATTTTAAGAAAGAAAGAAATATAGAAATATACTTAATATATCTAATATAAAACTTGCTATATAATAAATGCCTAGTTTTTCCAGAATGTTACTATACCACCCCCCAAACAGAAATATGTTTTGTCCTCAAAGTATGAAAAAGGAAAGAGATTACCATAGGAACATGAGTAGAAACGGTAGTAACATGTACTCTATTTTTCGTGATGAGAATATACCACCCCAAAACAAGTTTGGAGCATGGTTTGATAGATATAGAACAAGATGTACGTGGGTTAACTAAAAGATGTACGTGGTTTGAATTTATTTGTAAAAGCATGCATGGTGCGGAATAAGAAAATTTGGGCATGATGTATTTATATTTCCTTCTACTCATATACCACAAACCTTATACATTTCTCCACAAAACACATGCATACATAGCATATAATACTAATATCAGCATATATACAACTAGAAGTACATAAATTAAAGACATGTACTAAAACAAAAAACAAACTACATCTATCTATGCGGACACAAGGGATCTACATAATTATTCTACTATGAAATACTTAACATGCATACATAATTATACTTAGAAGTTAAAAAAAACAAAAAACAAAAAGATGGGAAATGCAAGTATGTAAACAACTATCTATATGAAATGTGTGTGTGTGTGTGTGTGTGTGTGTGTGTGTTTTAGAATAATTGTTATTCTCAATCTAAATGTATCTCTAACCATCTAGAGGTTTTGACAAGAAGATAAAATTATACGTTGATCCGGTCTCATTTTGGCTACTCCGTGGCGTATAATTTTCATTTTTATATCCTCAGGTTTTGAAAGCTATTTAGAGATGATATAAAGATACTCGTACTTAAAAGTAGTGATTCTTTAACTATAAATTTTTGAAAACAACCATAACCAGTGATCTTAGTCAATTTTTGTGTCGGCTCTTTATTGAACCCAATCCAGTCAGACTATGGCTTCAGTTATGTGTGTGTTGGGGGATTTACTGCTCACGATGTAATGGAAGGGTGTAGCTTATTGGACACTAGTGGGTGGTGGAACTAGGTCTCTTTGGTGGATTTTGGTAGTTCTGATTAAAATGAGATGGAACTAATGCTCTGTTCTGATAGTTGTAGGTACCTTGTCCTTGTCTAAATGTATTTGGTGGTTTGATATGATTGGTGAACGAACCCTTGAGGTGGTTGGGTTTGTGAATTAGTACTCTATGTATAATTTGGGTGGATTAGTTATTATGGTAGAAGTGATGATACGTTGTTGAGTAAGGGACAATTGGTATCTTTGTGGTTTAAGCTGAGATAGAAAGTGCATGGTGATATGGGCGACCCTTAGTAACACATAACTGATCCTCAAACCGCCCTTAGAAGAATGGAGATTGTGTACTTCTAAAGGTTAGTCTATGTGGAATCCATTGCCCGTGTTTTTTGGTTTTTGAAAATCACATAACTCTTGGTGTATCAAGAATCTTTCATTATGAGAACAGAGAAAAAGAAATATTTTGAAAAAGAAATGTAAAAAAAAGAAATGAAAAATAATATACTAGCTTCATAGAGTAACACTACTAAAACTACGAGTAAAAAGTGCTTGATATACTAGAATGTGCGAGATATATGTAGACTAAGGTTCCGGCACTTACAACCACAAACTCCAAGAAGAGGACCCGGTTACCTTATGGATGCACTCCCATTGAATGCATCGGAAAACATAATATGAATCTTTTATAGTCAGACTATATGTGGGGTCATTTTAAGTCAGATTCCCCAAGACTATGCATATAAGATGAATGATATGTTGTTAACTATATAATAATAGTCTAAACAGTTGCGGATCTTTATTGAAAATCATATGAAATCATACACCCCCAAACAGAATGAAATGATGCATTTGGAGTGTAATATGCATAATGATGCTTATGTAAACCATCATGGAAATTATGTAATAACCCGTCATGTTTGATCAAATTATCCAAGATAGTGTGAGTGTGGTAGTAGTTGTTCCTCATGAAGCTCTGATGATGCGAAATGTGACAAACTTGGCTTTTCAACCACTTGGATAAAAGGATCATCGTATGCTCTCAAGAACTTACATTCCACCATAGATTTTATTTCTTTTTTTTCAGGCACTTTAATGAAAGTGGGGCTCTCACCAACTAGAATGATAGACACATGAGTTTGTATATTGGGCAACGTCTCTTAATTAGGAAAGTTGAGAAAATTATGAAGAATCTTAAAGACAATTGGCTTAGGTGCGAATTTGAGGTTTCTTTGAAATGGTTTAGTGGTGCAGTCCTCAGAAATTAGAAGATTTTTGATAAATGGATGATGGCTTTCAAGAGGTGTTAAATTGGGATGGTGATAGTTGGGTGGTGGTTCTTCACATAATCTCGAGGACTCAGAGAATTCTTCATCTAGTTTTGGTGTTTCTACAAGATTGTTGTTCATATCTACAATAGTAAGGATGTCACAAATTTGTTCCATCGATAAGTCTGTAACGGCCAAACTAAATTGGGATCCACTTTCCACCATATAATTTATATCCTCTTCTCTAGGCACTTCATTTTCTTTGTCCTCTCTACCTAGAACTTCATAAATTTTATCAATGTCATTGTCCAAGTGTGTCGAGTTTCTTTCCAACATAGGTTCTAGAGTTTCTTTTGTCGGAGTGGTCTCTTGCATAGGTGATGATGTACTAGGACAAGTGAGAGAAACTGCAACTTCATGCACGTAATCATCATCATCAGATCTGGAATTCACACGATAGTCAGGTGGATGGTAATGGTGTTTTAATTGGTCATAAATATCATGATGGTTGTTCCTCTTTTTGGTTGGGTTCTAGACTAGTGGGAAGAATATTAGTCTCAGATGGTGGAGTGGAATATGAATTTGGAATGGATGGTGCTATGAATGGTAATGGACTGTTAGTGAACCCATATTCTGACTGACCAGGTGTAGGTATGAATGATGGTTAACTATTTGTGTTTGAACTCTATGAATTGTTTGCATGATTAGAAAACTCTTGCGTGTATTGGGTAGTAAGGAAATTTGAAAATTGAGATTCGTAATCGTAAGAATATTTCATAGGAGGCTTGAACTAGGTATAAGATATGCATTGAGACACCCAATGATACGGACTGCCACAACAAGAACAAGGTTCTGGATTTGCATTGTAATTCCATGACGGTTGTGATGCATATTGATAAGCCATGGATGCTAAAACAAGAATGATGCACAATCTGCATAAATTCATTTGTGACCTTGAAGTTTTTGAAAAGTTTGCATGCAATGTCTGTAGATTAGATACTATGCCCTGTTCAAATCGAACAGTGGGTGCAAATCTAGGATTTTGGCTCTACACGCGTCAAAAGGGAAGATTGCCACTTCACCAGATGGTGTGCCACCAAGAATCGCACTCTCGGTATTTCTGGGGGAAGAGAGTGAGTAAGGTGGTTGGTCCACTAGAATTTTGTAGCTCTCTACTCTCCATGTTCATGCTAAATGTTTGTCTTGATGGACATGACTAGATTGGCTCTTGCTTGATTGATTCTATCTTTTTAGTTTGGTCTATGGAACAAACAATTCACGCAATGTTCGTTCTAATGTGGGGTTTAATCCCACTTTTTGTTTTTTTAGGGCTTGGGTTTAGCCTTAGCATTAATGTAAAGACGAGACTGAAATGTAAATGACACAATCATGCACGCATGCTTAGTAACATACAAGTATCCTCTTACACTTTGTAGTGAGGAGGTTTAGAAAGAACCGCCCATGGTGTGCGTACACGACCCTTAGGGTGAAGGCGACATGGTGGGGTTGACGAAGTGTTTGGTGTCTTGCATGTCAACCCACCATTCGAGTGTTTCCTTATGGTTACAACTTTAATCTATCTAAGACCCTCAAGTCGTGTCAAAATGTGGCAAAGCCAATAAGATATAATTGGTTGCCTTCGTGGGCCTAAAACAAAGTTGTCTTCTTGGGCTTAAAACTATGAAAGCAGTAAACACGAAAAGTAACTACGTTTAACAAAAATTAACTAAATGTGATTTAACTATTAACTACATGATTATAAAAATATAACAAGAAATTTCAAAGATTGAATTTTTAATTTCCAAGTTAATTCGTAATGCGCGAGCGTATTGTTACACTACTCGCCTCGCGCATTCGAATGTCCCAAGTTAATCAAATATCCAATACTTGGTAAGTTTAAAAACTTAAACCAAATACCAAATACTTCCTATTTTAAGCATAAGTTGATATTATCCTAATTTTTATTTTATTATTGTCATTATACTAGAAAAAATAAAAATAAAAAACATAATAAAGATAATGTCAAAATATGATATTATCCTAAAATTCTAACATTTATCAAATAGTGAAAATAAACTAATTTTTTCCTTTTTTTTTTTTTTTTGGTTTCGAAAACTCAAAACTTTGCAAATCTATCTACATTTTATCTACTAACAGTTGAATTAAAACTAACTAGGGGAAATTAAAAATTACTTATATACGAAGATTCTAAGCCAACAGAATCTTCGACAGAGATAATTACTTACTTGTTTTCTTTAGATTTAAATGACAAGGACAGTTTAGAAATAAGTTTGATTGAAATGACAATATTGAAAACAAGTACTGAATGTAATGAAAAACTTGAAAATAAAGGAAAGCAATAAGATTGAAATAAAAGAAAATACAAGACAAGAAAATAAATTGCAATAATATAAATCTATCTAAGAAAACATGATAAAATTGATATCAATTTTTGGGTTGTCAAACCAAGAATTGGATAATGTTTTCTCTCTCTACTTTTTGATTTTATACTCTTATTTTTACACTGACTAATTTTTCATCTCCCTCCACAATTAAAACACCTCACACACTTGTTTTTTACTTTTCTTTTTTCCTTTATTCTTTTTCTTTTCTTCTTTCTTCTTGAGCAAACTAGGGTTTAAGCAAGACTACTTTTGAGACAAGGCTATCATCTCCAGTCTTTTGAGTTAAAGACATAATCTTCAGTCATTTGGGTTTGAGTTCTTGACCGTTGACTTTGACTTTGACTTTTCAGCATTTTCTCCTATAAGCTAGAGTTATCATATAACAAGCGTTAATAGAGCTCCTTTTGGCGCTAAAATGCATCTTTTATGATAAGTAGTCTGGAATGGCCTATAATCTTCAAAAACCAGTAAAAGGTATGAGTTGTCTATTTATTATGCCTAAGAAAGGCTATAATGCAGTAATGTAAAGGGATAAATATGCACATTTGGGGTCTGATCAACAACGGCCTGATTGTTGAGAAAAGTAGTATTTGTAAAGGGTTTTGTTTATCATCTTAAATCTAAGAAAAGAATGATGGTTGTGATGATGGAAAGTCTCACTCTCTAAGCTTTTCTACTCAACTATGGGTTGCTACGGTGTTTATCAAAGTAAAACTATTGTTGTTTGAAAGGAAGCTTGAAAACTAGATTTTAAGATTGTTTAATTTAATGGTGAAAACATATATGGAAGAAGTTGTTTAGATTGCTTAGTCACCAAGTAACACTCATTTTAACTTGTCAAACGAGTGAACTTGTGTTGGGTTGAGAAAGCAAATTAGAAAGAAGTAATGGGATAAGAGTAATGAGAAAAAAAGATTGACAACTTTGTATTGAAGATAATAAGAACTTGATTCATTAACTAAAGCTTAAAGAACATAAAAATTTAAACAATGTAAATAACAATTAAACTATTAATTTAAAACATATTAAACTACTCCTAATGACCAAAGATTATTTCTATGGTAAGCTCTCTCTCCTCTGACTTTGGCTTATATACTACACCTTTTACAGGTTACAACTTTTCTTTCATCCTTTAGAAATAAGACACCTCATTAAGGTTGTTTTATGCTTTAGGTATCTTTTTGAACAAGCCTGCTAAGGATGCCAACTTTTGAATTGAGGACATAATCTTTGGTCTTGTGGGTTAAGGACATGATCTTCCGTTTTTTGGTTTTGAGTCCTTAATTGTTGACCGTTGACTTTGACTTTGACTTTTCGGTACTTTTTCTCCTAAGCTAGAATCTTCTCAAGTAGCGACGATAGTACTCCTTTTTGTGCTAAAATGCATGTATTAGGAGTATATATCCTAAATAACCTGTACCCTACAAAAGGTAGCAAAAGCTATGAGTTGTCTGTTCATTAAACATAAGAAAGGCATATTTGAAACATTGTAAATGTAATTAAACGTACATTTGGAGACTGTTCATGGCCAAACAACATTTTGCTTGTCCTTAAACAAAGATGGAACTAAGATCACAAATGTGTGATTTATTATCCAAATCTCGTTTTGTAGAGTACGATTAGATTGACAGTAAGCAACAAGGCTTTCAACCACTAGGAATTCCCTAGTGGACGAGCTTAAGCCTTATGAGAGTTTTCCATAGAAGGTACTCACAAACTTTTTCTATCTAGTACAAAGTGTTTTGTCTCTTTATTTATTCTCAGAAGTCTATACATCTCATTAGCGGGGAATAAGAACAAGCTACTTTGAACTTTGGATAAGATATGTATAATAATTAAATCATCTTAAGATAATGAGCAAACATGAGCAATGAAATGCAAAAGCAGAGTTGTTTCCGAAACTTTTGGAGAGTGTCCTTAAGGTAGATTCTCACAGGGATGTCTTAAAACACAAACTCTCTAATAAATTCACTCAAGTTTCATTCTCTCAAATGCAGCGGACATTTATATTCCTCACATACCCAAATGATGTCCAAAGGAAACCGAGGTCGATTGATCACAATTGTCACTTACTATCACACCAACCTATTCTTAATTGAGCTAAAAGTCTTTTATTAGGAATTACGGGGTAGGGTGATAGTTTAAAAAGAAAAAGGAAGAGAAAACAAAATCTGATAAGTTGAGAAATCGGGTCTTCAAGATACTTGTAACTAGAGAAGAATCTTGTTTTGTTCTTTGCTTCTAAATTGTGATTCATTCTTTAGCCCTTTGTCTATGTCACTCCATATGATTTTGATTTTTGGGAGTTCTAACTTTTTTTTTTTTTTTTTTTTTTTTGTTTCTTTTGATATCAACTCCTTTTTATTTTCAACTTTTAGGAGATTCAATTTTTGACTCTTCTGATTTTTTGGAGTTTTGGTTTTTGATATGTCTTTCTTTTCTTTTCTTTCTTTTTGAAGCAACTAACTGATCTATTTTTGTACAAGGCCTTCTCTTATCTTTTTACTATTCATCCAATTTTGAACTCGTCAGCTGGGTCAGCTTTTCATTGTGTGTTGTAACGGGTGAGGGATTGATGGTGAAGTATAAAAAAGCTTTTAAAAGTTTTTGAAGGCTCAAAAAGGGGTAACTAGAGGAAAAATATATTTTTGGATTTTTAACATTTATTTGGCTACATCGATCCAAAAGGGGCCTAAATTCTCTCCTAGGATATGGTGTGGTGATCAAGCAATGGACGTGTGGTCTTTCTATCCGGACATCATTTGTGTCATTTGGAGTGTAAGATGCAGAATGATAAGAGAAAACTTATACAACCCATCATGGAATGTATGCAATAATCCGTCATGTTTGAATTGTCCATTAGAGTGTGAGTGTCATAGATGTTGTCCATTATAAAGCTCAGATGATGTGAAATATGACATACTAGGGCTCTCCACTACTGGGATGTTAAAGTCTTGAGTTTGCATGTTGGGCAAAGTCTCTTTAATAGGCAGATTGAGAAAATTTTGAAGGACCTCTGAGGCAATTGGCTCAAGTGTGAATTGGAGGTTTCTTTGAAATGGTGTAGTGGTGCAATCCTCATAAATTAGAGGATTTTTTATGAATGGAGGTTGGCTTTCAAGATGTATTAACTTAGGAGAATGATGGTCGGGTGGTGGTTCTTCACATGATCTCGAGGACTCAAAGAATTCTTCATCTAGTTTTGGCACATCCACAAAATTGTGGTTCTTATCGGCAATATTAAGGATGGCACAAATTTGTTCTATCGTTAAGTCTTTAACGGCCAAACTAAATTGAGATCCACTTTCCACCATAGATTTTATATCCTCTTTTCCTAGCACATGATGTTCTTTGTCCTCTCGTCCTAAATCTTTATAAATTTTCTCAATGTCATTGTCCAAGTGTGTCGAGTCCAACACATGTTCTAGAGTTTCTTCTGCTATAATTTTTTCATACATAGGTGATGGTGTACTAGGACAAGTGAGAGAAACTGTAACTTCAGACATGTAATCATCATCATAAGATTTAGAATTCACACGATAGTCAGGTGGATGATGATTGGGTTTTAATTGGTCATTAATATCAGTATGGGCTTTAGCAATCAGCTTTGCTATAGTAACACCTTGTTTCTCTTGTTGGTTGGGTTCTGGACTAATAGGAAGAATATTAGTCTCAAATGTGGTACCTTTTAAACCGGATTGGAAAAAATATAAGGTTGTTGCTATTTGCTGAATTAGTATTGTTTACTCGGTCATTTCTTGGTAAAGTTGGTCTATGATAGATGGCGGACTGGGATATGAATATGACATGGGTGGTGATGTGAATGGTAATGGACTTTGGGTGAAACCACACTTTGACTGACCATGTGGATACATGAATGGTAGTTGACTATTTGTGGTGGAACTCCATGAATTGTTTGCATTATTAGAAAACTCTTGAGTGCATGGGGTACTAGCGAAGTTTGAAAATTGAGGTTCGTAATTGTAAAAGTTTCTCATAGTAGGCTCGAACTCGGTATATGATGGGCATTAAGACGCCCAATGATAAGAACTACCACAACAAGAACAAGGTTCTGGGTTTGCATTGTAATTCCATGACGGTTGCGATGCATATTGATGAGCCATGGATGCTCAAACAAGGATGATGCATAAATAGCAAAATTCATTTTTTTTTAATTTGTATATAAAAACTTTGAAAGTCTGTAGCTTACTATGCCTTGTTTGAAACAAACAATTGGGCGTGAAACTAGGTGCGTGGGATCTACTACACGGCTCAGAAGAATAAAATAATCACTTCACCAAGCGGTGTGCTACCAAGAAACTCACTCAGGGTGAATTTGGGGGAGGGGAGTGAGGAAGGTAGTTGGTCCACCGGAATATGGTAATTATTTACTCTAAATCCTCGTGGCTATCTTTTTGTCCATTTTTTATGGAGCGTGACTACTTTAGGCTTTAGTTGATTGATTTTAATTTTGGTTTGTCTAGGCCTCAAGTAATAAGTAACGTCTGGTTACTAATGGTCATCACCGCCAATGGTTGTTATCTAGCTCGAGTTTACGCGAAATTTAAAAGACATTGCGGAAATTTAATTCAAACAATCACGTAAGCATCCTTATAACACTCAAGGGGATTCGAAGAGGTTAAGCGATTACCTCTCAAGTCGTGCTTACACGCTGCTTTTCAATTACAAATTTTGACTAACTAAACCCACAAGTCGGGTTGAAATGGTGTCATAGCCAATAATTTACAACTTTGCCTTCATGGGCTTAACTTAACACAAGGTAAATAAAAGACTAACTACTAAACTATATAACTAATTAATAAGATTAATGAAAAGAAATATGTCAATGATTAGAAATTTAATCTTCAAGTTGATTTGAGATGCGTAAGCACACGTTACACTACTCGCCTCACGCATCCAAATGGTCCAAGTTGATCAAATTTCTAACACTTAATAAGTTATTAAACTTTAACCAAAAGACAAGTCACTTTTCACTTTAGGAACAAGGTTGGTATTATCCTAAACCTTATCCTACTTTATCCTAAACCTTATCTAAATTGATATTATCCTAATTTTTTTATTTTTCAAAAATAATAATGATAAAGTAAAAACATGATATTATCCTAAAACTATTATTTATCTAATACTGATAATAAACTAATTTTTTTGTATTTTTAAATATTTAAATATTTTTTTGTATTTTTTTTAAAACATTAAACATTCAAAATATAACTAGTTTCAAATGGCTAACAATTTGATTAATCAACCCCTATATTATTAAACTACTGGAAATGAAAAACAAACTTGTACATACGGAATCTCGTTCCGTTTAAGTGGAGGCGCGGGCGCGGCAAGAGGAGGCGCGGTCTGGGCTAATGTTGCTCCTTTTTCTTCGAGCTTCTGACGACCTCTTCAGGGACTCCGCCGTGTTCCGATGGTGGTCTTTGTTTGATTGAATCTACAGTAAAACAAGAAAACACGAATTAGTAAGTGCTTTAAAATAAAAAAAAAACTTGAGAAGAACGAAAAAGAAGAGTTTAGAACTATTTGTTTGTATCTATCTTCTTCCCAAGCTAAGATCTATGACGGCGGCGCCATTTGATGAAGATGTAGATTGTGGGAGTCGTGGTTTATGAGTTTGAAGTTTCGATCCTAAATCTTAAGATAGGGAAAATGGTTGATGACTAAAGACAAGAACTTCTCGATCAACTTTTCTTATTCATTGTTCTAGATCTAAAAGGTATGGAAAAACAAGTTGTTTAGAAAAGGAAAAATATTGAAAACATTGAGTTGGTTGTGGATTAAAACATGAAATGAAAAGAGAGAGAAAAAGATGACTTTGTTAACAAGTCACACTCATTTGATGTCTTCAAATGAGTGTAATTTGTTTTCTTTAAATTTAAATGATAAAGAAAGTTTAGAAACAAGTTTGATTGAAATGACAATATTGGAAACAAGTATTGAATGCAATGAAGAACTTGAAAATAAAGGAAAGCAATAAGATTGAAAGAAAAGAAAATACAAGACAATCAAGAAAATAAATTGTAATAATATAAATCTATCTAAGAAAGCATGACAAAATTGATCTCAATTCTTGGGTTGACTAACAGTGAACAAACAGAACTAGGACTAAAGTCACTACTAAAAATATGATTTTTTGCCGCGGCCAGTTGTACGTGGTGGTGAAAAGTTTAAAATTCGTGGCAAAACACTTTTTGCCTCGCTCGAGGCAAAAAAGGGTGTGGAAAGAAGTTTGTTGCCACAACTTTTGTCACCGCTGCAAGAGAATGAACATTTAGCCATGGTCATGTCGTAGCAAAACATTGTTTTTTTATTTGAATTAGTTTAATTGTCAAAATAAATGAATTTCTTTTTGTCACGGGCACGGTGGTTGCTAAAAGTATTTATTGCCTTGGTCGTGGCAAATTGTTTGTTTGTTTGTATTTATATTTTTTATTTTTTTCCCTAGAGTATTCATATATAAAATTATAAAATACTTCAGAGAAGAATTCTAACATAAAAAATCTCACATTTTCTATTAAATCAAATATTTCTTTGCTACAAAATGTCGTCATTGAATCAATAAATAACTTGGTACAAGGAAGAGCAGAAGGGAAAAAAAATTATATATACTATAAAACAAGCTTCAATTCTTTTCATGTTGTCAATTTGTCATACACCCGACCACTTCATCATATGGCTTGGTCTTTCCAGTCAACCAATAATCATATCCAAAATAAGTAATACTCTCGTCTTCTTTATACTGCAACAAGTAAAAATAACACATTAAGTTTTAGAGTAAAAACAGGTTATGGAATGGCCTACATAGAGTAAAACAAAGAAACCTCATTTCACATATACCAAAACCCTAACCCTAGGTTTAGAAAGTACAAAATAAAACGAAAAAGGGGTGGTAACTTTGCATACCGTGGCTTGAACAAAGACAAGTGAGGTGTAGCTAGTAACAGATGATAAGTTCAGCAGGGCTGCTGCATTTCAGGATACTACAGACCCATATCAAACTTGTACACAAATACCCATATACACCAAGCAAACAAAGAATGGCATGTGTGTAGCGGATACTACTCATCAATCATCAATTGGTCTAATTATATAAGCCAAACCATTACGTCAAAGCACATTTGACAATAAAGAAAATGTAAGATACATAAGCCAAAAACTCGAATAGACAAAAAAAAAAAAGAGTAATCAAGGTCTCGCAAGTGATAATAAACAAGGAAAAATAATTGTGCATTGGACAAGTGACATTATTTCTAGGTAGACTGCCAATGCAACAAAATACTTAAAATTTAATAAAATGACACAATATGAAGAACTTATCTCTCTAGCTTCCTTTTTCAATTTTAGTTTTTGTTTTCTCCCAAGCTCACTGATGCAAGACTGAAGTTTCACAAGCAAATTATCCACTCAACGTATAATGAAAAACAACTCCATGTAATAAGGATCATATTAAACAAATCAAAAGGTGAACAAAAAATTTTAGAAGCACCCACAACTTGTATTCTGTTACATATGCACTAGTTTCCCCATTTATAGCAAGTCTTAGAACCACATCCAAAATTATTATTTTCTCCTCACTTTAAGCTCAAAAGTATGAATAAACCTCAATTGTGTTGGGTCAATGATCAATGAGTGCTTTAAATTCAACTCTGAAAGATCAATGTTTGCTTCATTATGTTCATATGGGAAGGTCTGCATAAAAAAATAATGAGAACACGTAAGCTCCCCAAGCAACCTTGATCGCATACACATTTCATAATATATCAATATACAATACAAAAAAAAATCTAGAAAGCAAAACATTAATAGGGTTAAACAATATTTCAAATTCTAGAAATGTAGCTTTGGTGATGCCCTGACAATCCCCCTAAACCAGTATTGGACAACAGCCAAAAACATTTTGAAACTGACCATCCTAAGAATAGCCAACTACATCAGAAAAAACCCGCAAGAGTGTATACAATACTGACCTAGTTGCAGACCATAAAATGATATCATACTCCGAATAAGTTGCGGAGAGGAACTCGTGAAAATCTGCACAGATGCAGATTGATGTCGTGAACCGAACAGGAAAAGAAATACTTGAAAATAATTAGACTACTTTAACCTCAGTAGACAACATAGTACTTACAGGGTCGCATAAGCTCAAGTGGGTTCTTAGCTGTGGATCGATGATCAAACAAAGTATAATCAATGTCCAAAACGAGCAACTTCTTTCCTTCCCCAACCATGGTCATCTTGAGAGAAGACTTAAGTGGTATTTTGGAAGCTACATTTCTAGAAACAATACATTAATACAAGTAGCTAGATCTAGAATATAAGATAGCCACACCAGTGACTCTCTGAGCCGGTAACAAAAAAACTAATGCAGTAATTATTCATTTCTGTAACAATACTAGACAATTCTAAAATTTCACTCGAAAGTAGTAGTTACCTTGTGCAGTACCCGATGAAGAGATGGATCATGAAGTTTGGACTGTGAGCTGCAACATATAACTATAGAGTAAATATATGAGCTAAGTAGATAGGCATGCAAAAGAAGTTGATGACCGACCAAGAAAGCCATCGGTAAAGATGTTGCAGTAATGCATCATCAAATACATTTCCAAATTTAATTGCATCTTGAAGACATCTTTGAATCAATTGTTTCAGAACACGGAAAGCAAATGCACATGAACGAGTCTCATCAAAGTCGGTCTGTTCATGTGGCCCTGCATTGATGTCCTGGTTAAATCCAAAAAGAGCTCCTCCTTCCATTTCATTCACTTGCTTGCTCTTCAAAAGAACATTTACAGCCAAGTGATGGATCTGCATCATGATAATGTTATATAATGGATCACTCGCTTAAACAGAAATAGTAAACTGTACCTCTAAACAAGAAGAAAGTTAAGGATTTAAATTTAAAGTTCAAATCTTTATATAGATTATATTAGAAACTCATAAATACTGAATCAACGTACAAACCATAATTAAACACTCAAAAAATTACACTTTTTAATTATAAAGTGTAAAAAATAGAGATGTTAATTAAAGACCTTTCACAAGAAGGTGATTACCGGCAATAGCAGTGAAGAAACACTTGGGAAGTAGTCGAGCAGGAGGCGGATGCAGTGAGAGAAGGAGGCGAAACTGTAGAAGCAATGAAATGGGTTTCAGTTTTTTCTTTCAATTTTTTTTCCTGTTGTTTGAGAAAATTTGACATTCAATTTTCACCAAATAAAATTGTGGGAAAGAATGAAAATACACGCGGGAAGTGATGTGTAATTCTCTGTCCTCTTTGAAAATAAATATGAAAATTTATAATTAGGCAAAATAAGAACTTCTTGCCACTATTTGTTGCAAAAGACATACTTAAAGCCGCGCCCAGAACTTGCTTGTTGCAAGAGTCGTAACTTAAAGCCGCGGCTAGAATGAAATTGATGCAAAACATGTACCTTTTGCCACAAAAGGAAAATACTGAGGCAAAATGTTATTTCTTGCCACAACTTCTACATTTTGTGGCAAAAAGTGATTTCTTGCCACAACTTCTACATTTCGTGGCAAAAAGTGATATCTAGCCACCAAACCCTGGCCTGGGCAAAAACATTCGCGGCTAAAAGTCACTTTTTTGGTAGTGAGTCTAATATTCAAGCTTTTTTGGACCAAAGTCTAATAAACCAACTATACGTAGGACCAAAGTCTAAAAAGCCCTGTAATCATCGTCGGATTCACTCTATTGGGACATGTCAGATGACTTAGTAACTTATGTGAAGGAATGTCAATTTGGAAAGAAATTAAAGATAAGGATATTTTGGTCATATAAATGTACTAAGGTACCAAATCGTAAGGAAAATGAGAGTACGTGGTACTAATTATTATAATAGGCGAGAAAAAAAAGTTAGTGTACCTTTTAGGAAAAAATGGAAAAGTTTGTAGTACTAAATAATTAAAAATTCTTAGTCATGTGATGAGTTTGCCGTCATGGAAATAAAACAGATTGAGACGACAAGTGAACTTAGGTGCTAAATTGAAGCAAATTGAGAGTATGTGGTACTAATAGGTGAGAAAAAAAAATCAGGTACCATTTAGAAAAAAAAATGAAAGTTCGTGGTACTAAATAGTTATAAACACTTTGGCCTAGTGAAACTTTTCTAGCTAGAAGTTGATGTGAGTAGAACATTTCCACCTTGTTTTGATTCCTTCTTCTTCTTCTTCTCCTCTAATGAAGCTTTAATTAGCTCAAAACTTAATGATGGGTAATTTGAATTTGGTGGTCCGGCCTTGGGTTTGCTTCCCAAAGGTCACTAATTCGATTCATTCTCCTCAGGGCCACTGGTGAGGCAGTACTCGGCCAAATTTCCAGCCAAGGTGCTGTGATTCGTCGAGGTGCACATAAGTTGGCCCAGACACTCGGTCAGCAAAAAAAAATTGTAGTGTTCAGATTGATTAAAACTGGTTGATGTTCCTTGAGATACGTCAAAGTGAAGTTTGAGGAGAGAGAAAGAGAGAAAAGCATGGTAAGGAGTAGAGAGTGGAGTGAAGAAGAGTTTGTCAAAATAGTGGAGAAGTTTTGATTCTGTGGTCACGTATGTTGTTTTATGGAAAATTATTGCATTAAATCAACATGATGTTAACACGTGTCTTGTACTTGAGAATTATGAAATTGGGTCTTGGGAAGTCAAGGGGCCATTTAGGTAATTTTACATCTAAAAGGGTAGTTGGGACATTTCACCTGGAGATGACAAAAGTCATATTGCGTTGACTGAGACGGCGTGTTAGTTAGGGGGCAAGTCTAATTTCATTTGAAAATAGAGGGGGAGGAGTATACAAAACCCTAAAATAAATGTTCTACCTATCTTGAAAGTGTGCTCATCTTCAAATTGTATATCACTGTAGTTTAGGAATTTATAAGGTGTACATCAAAAAAGTTTTGACTTTAAACAGTTCACGAGGGAGTAGTGCTACAGCAAGTCTTTTTGATAGGGACGCCATGAATTCAGATTTAAATTCATTGTTATTGTCTAATTAAAGTCCACAAAATCACCCGCGCGCCTAAAAGTGAAAATGAGAGAAAAAAACTATTGGAAAAGATGAAAATTTCGAGTTTGGTAGCCGTCATTCGTTTCACCATACTGGTGGTCGAAAAATAAATAAAAATGAGATGCCCTCTTTATCTCTTTCCTTGCAAAAAGACCTTCCCTCATAAATGCTACACACCTTCTCCATTTGCTCTTCATTTACTTCTCACTGTCAAATTTAATTTCTTCCACTTATTGCCTTTTCTCCTTACCTTCTCTCATCACCTTCTCCAATGCTCCCTTTCTTCTTTATTTTCTTCTCCTCCGCTCTCTTCTGCTTCTCCATCATCAACTTTTCCGAAACTCCAGGGAAAAAAAATGAGGGAAAATAAATTCACAGTAGCATAAAACAGTGGTGGACTTTGGGCTACGTATTATAGATCAGATCTCGACCCATCTCTTCAAAAGCGCTATTTTCTTATCTGATCCCAGCGTCCAACCAAAGTGGTTTTCAAAAGAACGTAGTCTTATTAAACATTGTTAGCACTTACTATTGAGCATAAGATTTGTAGGACAAACAAAGCACTGTTTACATCTAGTAGTTGGGTGCGGATTGACTGAACACATAGTAACGGAGTGGGTGGTGAGGTACCGGTTGGATTCTCTAAGATCTTGGTGTGCTTATTTGTGAAATCTTTCTACTACCCTCTCTCTCTCAACTGTTTCACACACTTGATTGGGCAAGATTCGTGTTCTCTTGTCAATATTCCAAAAACCTATATAGCTTTATTTTAGCTTGGAAATCACGGAATCTAGTGAATATCATATCACAAACCAACCAAAGGCTTAAAGAGAAGGAAGTTGGGCTATAGAAAGGATAGAAAGTGAGAGTGTGTTCCTGTTAGGGT
This sequence comes from Coptis chinensis, assembly GCF_015680905.1. NCBI lineage: Eukaryota > Viridiplantae > Streptophyta > Magnoliopsida > Ranunculales > Ranunculaceae > Coptis > Coptis chinensis. Next base: position 49,226,225 of record NC_141456.1, read on the forward strand.
TTGGGTGTCAGTGAAGTATAATATGCCGTCTGGAATGATGATTCCAGCAAGAAACATGCCTCCTCCCATGATGGGAAGCAACGGAAGAGTTTCTGAATATGGATCCTCTTCTCTTTCACTTAGCCAGGTCTGTATTTTCCAACTCTCTCTACCCCTCCCCTCTTCCTTAATTTTTAGCTCAACTCTCCCAGTCTCACTTGGTTTAATCCCTTGATTATTAATTATATTAGTGGGCGGGTTTAAATGATTCATTTAAGCAGTCTCTTTTTCTCTCTTAATTATCTGCAGTGCTAGCTGTCAGGTAATCAACAAGTTTCAACAAATATATCCATCTCGATATTCGAGAAACGCGTACAAGTCAACACTAGGGTGTACTTTACCGAGTGTCCGTCAACGTTTTAATGTGGTTTTTCTTGGGGAGTTTGCATTAACACTACATAAAATTAACTTCAAACAAATTACAACTTTGCGGGATTCAATATAGATCTGACGTTATGTCTGTTGCAGCCAAACATGTTTGAAGATCAAAGTCACTTGTTAGATATCATCAATGAAAACACTTCTCGAACAGAAGTAGCAGCCCCAGCCAAACTCATCAGAGATGAAGAATTTGATAGCAACAAATCTGGTAGTGAAAATTATGAAGGAGCTTCTGGTGATGAACAGGATAATCCTAACGAACGCAAACGTAAAAAGCGTTACAATCGCCATACTCAGCATCAAATCCAAGAGATGGAATCGTGAGCTTTCAAAAACTTGAATTAAATAGAACACAGAATCACATTTTCTGATCAACCTCATCTTAACTTTTCTATAAAAAAGAATTTTCTGACCAAATTCCTCTATTCATTTTCAGGTTTTTCAAGGAGTGTCCGCATCCGGATGACAAGCAGAGAAAGGAACTGGCTCGTGAACTTAGTTTGGAGCCTTTGCAAGTGAAATTTTGGTTTCAAAACAAGCGTACCCAAGTTAAGGTATATATATATATATCTCAATAATATTCACGATGGATACGTTATCTTTTAAGTATTGCTTTGCTTTTACTTAATTAACTTCCTAACCTGTCTGCTACAGAATCAACACGAACGAGTTGAGAATACACAGCTTAGAAATGAAAACGAAAGGCTTCGCGCAGAAAATATGAGATATAAAGAAGCACTTAATAGTTCTTCTTGTCCCAACTGTGGAGGCCCAACAACTCTTGGCGAGATGTCCTTTGATGAGCACAATTTAAGGGTTGAAAATGCTAGATTAAGAGAAGAGGTAAGTAACTATATAGGATACCGGAGTCCCACCATGACTTACAATTTCTTTTTTCCTAATAAGATTTCAATGAGGTCTAATGTAATATTTTTTATATTATAATTGACAGATTGATCGAATTTCTGGAATAGCTGCAAAGTATGTTGGGAGGCCTATAGCCTCGTACCCTCCTGAGCCTCCGCGTTCCCTGGACCTTGTGGTTGGAAGTGTAGGAATGCAGTCCGCAGGCATAGGAGATGTGTTTGGTGGCGGTGATATCCTTAGGACAATGTATGGAACAAATGAGATAGAGAAACCAATGATCATTGAGTTAGCAGTTGCGGCAATGGAGGAATTAGTTAGAATGGCCCAAGTCCGAGAACCATTGTGGCTGCCAGGACCGGATGATTCTACTGACATTCTTAATACTGAAGAATATTTCCAATCATTCCCAAGGGGAATTGGGGAAAAACCTATTGACTGGAAATCTGAAGCTTCTAGAGAGACGGGTCTTGTTATCATGAATCATACTACCCTTGTTGAGATTCTGATGGACGCGGTATGTAACTTTGCAATGAATTACACTGAATCATAAGCACACGTTAATCAAGCTAGTATAATAAACTTCTCTAGTTCTTGTGATAATCAGAATCAGTGGTCGAATATGTTCTCTGGTGTTGTCTCAAGAGCCATCACTCTCGAAGTCTTGTCAACAGGAGTAGCAGGAAATTATAACGGTGCCTTGCAAGTGGTAATTAATCTAAACTTAATTTACTCTACTCTTACACAATAGATCGAAGAACTAGACTCTAATTCTATAATTTAGTCAGATATAAACGATATCTAACCTTAATGACCTGCAATAGTGTATAGGTTAGTTAATTTAGACAACTAAAATCCTTTATACTTTTCAGATGACGGCTGAGTTACATGTCCTTTCACCTCTTGTACCAACTCGGGAGGTTTTCTTCTTAAGGTATTGTAAACTACATTCAGAAGGAACTTGGGCAGTTGTGGATGTTTCATTGGATCATTTACGACCTTCTTCAATAACAAGATGTAGAAGAAGGCCATCGGGCTGTCTGATACAAGAAATGCCAAATGGCTATTCAAAGGTGAATGATCAATTTTGAAATGCATGATGACTATACTGCTTAAGAGCCACTTTCTTGACCCTGTGATGCTTACAAATTTTCCTAGGTAACATGGATAGAGCACGTTGAGGTAGATGATAAATCTGTCCATAATATGTATAAACCCCTGGTTGAATCCGGACTCACATTTGGTGCTAGGCGTTGGGTTGCAACCTTAGATCGGCAGTGTGAACGCCTTGCAAGTTTAATGGCTACTAGCATTCCTCGCGGAGATATTGGTGGTATGTCTACCATATATTGTTTCTTGGTTCTGCTGGAAATCAACTTGATTTTTCTGTCATCTCCTGATCGATCAATATGTCGAATAATTACAGTTTACCATTTTGTTGAACAGTGATAACAAGTCAAGAAGGCAGAAGAAGTATGTTGAAGCTAGCTGAGAGGATGGTAATAAGCTTTTGTTCTGGTGTGAGTGCTTCCACAGCTCATACATGGACCACATTATCGGGAACTGGAGATGATGACGTAAGGGTAATGACCAGGAAGAGTGTAGACGATCCAGGAAGGCCTCCCGGTATTGTGTTAAGTGCAGCTACCTCCTTCTGGCTTCCAGTTTCACCAAAGACGCTTTTTGATTTTCTTCGAAATGAGAACTCACGAAATCAGGTACATTTCAACGAACAGAACCTATGTTTGGATGCAATTCTGTGCTAGCACAGTCGAGCTAGAGTTAGCAATCTGTATTAGCACAATGGCACCTATGTTCTCTTTAATTTCTCTTAAGACTCTAAACGCCTGACATCCAACTTCCAGTTATAAAGTACGGTAGAAGACGTTAAGAAGTGAGTAAGAAGACTACCAACTCAAATGTTGTCAAAGAAGTAGCATCCTAATTAGATTAAAGTTTGTGCTGTTTGAGTATAACTGATATCATTTCTATGTAGATAAATGTACATGAGGATAGCGAAACCTTAGGGTCATAGGGTGTTTGGCTACTGGTTCCACAAATCCTTAGAAGTGACACATTGCGCACCCTGAGCTTCGTTGCTACAATCTAAGAGAAAGAATTGGAATTTAAAAAACAAAGCGTGTGTTGTATAATTGTAACATCGAGGTATTAGCATCCTGTGTATGCATTTCGGCAATTGTATCCTTTGGTCAGTAAATAGATTAGAAAAGGAGCTGAGCGAATATAGATATTTGAGACGAATTGTATAGGTTTCCAAAGATATAAGATGCCAATGCACATTAGAACTCCAAAGTACATATATTTGATGGTCAGTGGAGATCAACCACGCAATTATATATGTAGCAGTATTTCTATAACTACATTAAAGTTATTGAATATCATTTTCCAAAAATGATCTGTTCCTCATTAATGTGTTCGTTGCTCTGTGATGAATCTATGTTTTTTTTTTTTTTTTTTTTTGAATAAAGTAGAGTTTGGCCCTAACCTGCATTCATAACTGTTTAAAGTCTTACATATATCTTACCCCTCTCTGTGAATCTATGTTGACAGTGGGATATCCTATCAAATGGTGGTGTCGTCCAAGAAATGGCACACATAGCTAATGGTCGTGATCCTGGCAACTGTGTCTCTCTATTACGTGTAAATGTAAGTTGCGTCGTTTTTTTTTTTTTTCTTAAGTCAACTTGGCCTCCTTTACCTAAAAATTTAAACGTCGTTGAAGCCAAGTCACTGATATTATATTCGTATTGTAGAGTGCGAACACGAATCAGAGTAACATGCTGATAATACAAGAAAGCTGTACTGACTCAACTGGATCTTTGGTGGTTTATGCTCCGGTTGATGCTGTTGCGATGAACGTGGTTCTAGATGGAGGAGACCCAGACTATGTTGCGCTCCTGCCCTCTGGATTTGCTATATTCCCTGATAAGCAACACCGTCATGGAATAGTCCTGGAGGGTGGAGGTGGTGGATCTCTACTCACTGTTGCATTTCAAATCCTGGTTGATTCAGTCCCAACTGCAAAACTTTCTCTTGGATCAGTCGCAACCGTTAACAACCTAATTGCTTGCACTGTTGATCGCATCAAGGTGGCCGTTACTAACAACAATGTATGATCAACATGAAGGCCCGAGATGTAACCTTTACTCCAGGTAAACGTTATTACTGAAAGTTCCGATGTTTTGAATTCCTTAGAAAATTTCAGTGATTGTAGTTCTAAATGTAATGTGTGGTATATAATATGGCAGGAAATGAAAGGGAGAATAAAAAAAAAAAAAAAAAAAACAACAACAAGAAAGGGGATTTTGTTTGGTAAAAGTGACGACAGGAAGAAGTCAAGAACGCACCTTACATGAGTAAGTTGCTTGTCACTCGTCAGTCAAGGCAGAATGAAGCCCAACGTGTGACTTCCATCATCATGTTATTGGTTCGGGTATTGACTTCACCAAGTAGTTAGGAGGTTCTTAAAGTATTTTAGCATGAGGTTGCTTCCCCCACCTTGTTTGTCATTTTCGTAGGGCTAGGGTTAACGTTTGACCGGATGAGTTGGGTATCATTTGTGTCATTTCAATACTTCTGTCATTTTGTATTTTCAATAGTTAGCTGGCCCAGTGGCAAGTGGGAGCTTACCAAAAGTAAACCCGTTTCGCTTTGATATTGATTTGTTTCTCTTTCGGTGTTGGATTTTTTTTTTCATATATTATTTAATGGGAATGCGAGTGCTCGAGATCTCGGCATATGGCAGGCTATAAACAATAGAGTTAGCACCCAATACTCCGATCCTGATCACCAAACAATGCTCACTGATGTTTCAACTCAACTATAAAAAAAAAAAAAAAACATTCAATACTCCCAACAACCAACAGATATTCCAACTCTGAAAAAGTTTTGTGAGAAAAAAGCTAGATAAATTTGCTCTTCACAACCGTTTACGAAGGTCTCTTATACCTAAAGCTACAAGGACTAATATCTTACACATTTTGGGTTACGTATGTGATGAATATATTAGTCTTAGATAAGATCAAGCGTGAGGAATAAGAACCTCTTTCCTTGTGTTTTGGCAAACTGTGGGTTTTTTTTTCTAGCTTCCCATGATCCCCCACTGGACCGTGTGATGCAGGACTTAGAGAACTGTGATGTGGAAGGAGATGATAATGAAGAGAGGCTTGAATCAATAATAGCTGCCTACGTATCACTTTTCTTATAGAGGAATCAAATCTAATACACGTAGTTCATGATGGTGACAGTGCTCTCCTTCATAGGAGAGGTTTAGGAGACCTAGGGTTAGGGTTTCCATCATTTCGTGTGAGTTCCCTATCCTTCTAGGATTTTCCTTTCCTAATAGGAGTCCACTCCACATGGAAGTCTGTATCTAGCCAGCATCCTGTCATACTCTCACGATATGCTATAAGATTACTTCGTTATCATCAATAGCCGCGCTCTAGTGATTCCATTAGTTCACGAATTGTGTATATTAGTTCATAACTAGTCGGAGAGCATGTTTAGCCTAGAGGCGGGTTAATCACGTGACAGGTGTAGGGGTAATATTCCGCCAGTGTCCTAAAGACTTGTGGTAGAGTGAGATTACACCGAAGGATCGTTATTAGAAAGGGAATAAAGCATAAGATAGTGGCTCTAGAACTGATTTGGTCAGTTCTGATTAATTCCTATATATGAGTTTAGGACAATTCCCTTAGTTTCACTAGTTAGTTTAGCGAAATAGTTCGGGAACTGGACATGTCAGTTTTGGAACTAGTCTGGAACTGGATGACGACCTTGTACAGCTCTCTTTCAGTATTAGAAGGACTCTTGGACGTGTTTAGAATAGGTGTTCCATTTAGAGCAGACTTCTAGGTCTAAAGGCTTTATGAAACCTAGTCTAACTATATCTCCTTCTATGTGATGATAACTTCTATTCAGATGTTGATCCTATCTTGACAAGGAAAGAGCAAACCTTAGCTAGAAGACTGTTTATTTCCCCAAGTCATTATATATAGAAGGTAGTAGTATGAGAATAATGGACAGATCCTTAATGGTCAATCAATGGAGGTGCGACTCTCTGGAGGCCTGTTTCGACCCCCACCTACATGGCAAACTTCTATTAGTAGGGGTCTCCACTTTATTCGTTTAATTGACAAGGCTAAAGCCCAATTTGCAATACCATAGATTGATGTACATGTCCATTAACTCATGTGTCTAGGGCTGAACCCTAGCCACATGGCTTGCCACTTACGTACATTAGTTTATGTCTAGATTCGTTTGTTATCCATAATTATCAATTAAGAGTCATGTTCAATTACGATTACTTGAGCTACAAGAAATCTCTACTCTACACATATAAATACCAAACTATTTTTCATAAAGAACTACGTTCTTGAGACTTCATCCCATCGATAATTTGGATACGTAGGCAAGCGAAAGGTACAGTCTCATCATTCACTCAATCACCATCACTTTTCTCACTACTTTTCTACGTTATTCATGTATCTCGTCACCACTTAGTGTTTTGATTATATTTGGTCTAAACATAATTAGCATCGTCTGTGATTCTTATTCAAAACCCTCGATCACGTTTTATAATAGTTTAATATGCACTTACTGAAGAACATCCCAAACATGACGTTCAAGGTCAACCTGGCGAAAAAAAAAAAAAAAAAAACCCCTCTTACTCCTCTTCAATGTCAGGATCCCCACGACACTACTACTGTTCCACCAATGCGCAAAATTGTTCAGCACAAATATATTGCCACTAAAAATTCTCCGCAATCTGATACTAATAATATAAGTCAAATGTCTCGAAAATGAAACACTTTTTCGATAGTTCAAGTGTGTACGGAATGATAACAATTACTACAAGCGTGGTTTGAAACGAACCATTCCTCTCGAAGATGATGTGAAATCTATCACCCCACAGCATAACACACGCCAACGACATCGTCGCGTGTGGGATCGTTTACGTGGTGAGGATGAGATTCCCATTGTTCACAATGTACGTCATTCACGAGTTCTCAAAAATGGTGTTGTATTTGTCACACCACAACGTAACACACACCATCAACATAGTTGTGTGTGGGATTGTTTACGTGGTGATAATTACATTGGCCTTGTTTCATGCTATCAGACGTCTTAAGCTTATTTAGTCGAAATTTATATTAATCGAATTTCCGCTGCATAAGTTTTTGCACAATGTCTACAAATTGAGTCGCGGAATGGAAAAGTTACCTTAATGCTTACAACATTGTCTCTGACACTCATACAGTTAAAAAGAGACAAACTTTGGTTTCGCTAATGGCTGATTTTCTTATTGATGATATTCCTATGTCGAACGCATTACTCGATGAGGAACACGTCAATCCCTAATTGTCATTACCTCCCGGGGGCGATGACTTGAAATACTTATCGGATATATCAGCTGATTTCTAGATTTACACAGATAGTTTGCATAATAAGTCTGGCTCCGGTCTCGGTTTTGTCATCTTGAAACTGAATGAATACATAATTGAGAGGTCTCTATGTTTAGGTTTTGACGTTTTAAATAATATTAGTCGAGTACGAAACTGTCATTTGCGATATGCACACAACTCTTCAGTTGGGGGCGAGTAAGTTACGATTAATTATTCTAAGTTAGTCGCTAGCCACTTTGAATGATAATATGTGGCTCATGATGATAGAATGGTCGTTTATCTGAACTTAATTCAATGAATTGCATGAAAATTTGCATCTATAAGTATTGTGTAGTATCCGCATTATAATATAAGACGTCTTGATTCTATCGCATACTTATCCATGGATATCAAACCATTGCCATCAAGACAACACTAGATCAACAACTTATGTTGTCAGATGATCCCAACGAGTTTGGCACTGATAATGTTTCGGTATCTACAATGGCTACCAATGACGATCATGCAGCGGCAATGCTCCGGAATTCCTGATGACCAAAAACTCTATCACAAAGGGGCGATACATGCAACAGGATGTTAAGCGTCTGTCCGAGAAGTGTGTGCCTTGTCAAAAACATGATGATATAGGTCAAACTTCCAGCGATGAAGCGTCATCCAATCCATAACAATTGGTCATTTGCAAAATGGGGCCTTGACATTGTTGGTTTATTTCCGACAGCCCCTGGCAGTGTTCGTTTCTTGCTCATCGCAACAAATTATTTTACTAAGTAAGTGGAACCCTAGATCTATGCTTTAGACGTTAAAAATTTCTTCTGGCATGATATTATTTGCCATTTTGGTATTCCAGCATCGTTGACTTCTAACAATGACAAATAATACATCGTCGAAGAAATTTGAAGATTTTGTTTTGACTTTACGATTCATCACAATTTCTCGTCACCATACTATCTTTCATTCAATAGACAAGCTGAAAGAAAAAACTGACAAAACTTTGTTCGTTTGTTTCTAGTTCAGTAGTTTATTTTCTGTTATTATCTTTGCACTTTTCAAGATTTTGTGATCAATAAAGAAGTATTTCTTTCACTTCAGTTCCAATGGTATAATTATGTTTCCATCTCAATCTTATTATTGCTACGACAAAGTCTGATGAAGTTACCACGTTTAGCTTACTATCTAAAAATTTGAACACTTTACTTCAAGCTTAGTTTGACGCTACTATCACTTACGACAAAATCCATATGAAGTTACCACATTTAGCTTCATCACTCTAAGTTTGAACGTTTTTATGCTCACTGAATACGTTACTATCACTACGATAAAATCTGACGAACTTACCATATTTAGCTTCGTCAGTCTAAGTTTGAACACTTTTACGCTCGCTTAGTATGTTACTATCGCTATGACAAAATTTGACGAAATTACCACGCTTAGCCGTCGGTCTAAGTTTGAACGCTTTTACTATTGCTATGAGAAAATCGACTTAGTTCGTTATTTGATTATATGCTATTATGTTACTATCGCTATGACAAAATCGAACACCAAGTTACATGTTTTTGAACACTTTTACGCCGCTTCTATCGCTATTAAATTTGAACCACTTTATGCTTTTGAACGCTTTTACGCCGTTCGTTAGTTCGTTATATCGCTATGACAAAATCACGACTTATGTTTAGCTTCGTCAGTTTAAGTTTGAACGCTTTTATGCTTGCTTAGTTCGTTACTATCGCTATGACAAAATCTTACTATCGGTTACCGTTACCAGTTTAGCCGTCGGCCTAAGTTTGAATGCTTTTATGCTCACTTAGTACCTTACTATCGTTATGAGAACTCTGACGAAGTTACCACGTTTAGCTTTGTCACTCTAAGTTTGAACGTTTTTACGCTCGCTCAGTACATTTCTATCGCTACGACAAATTCTGTCCAAGTTACCACGTTTAGCTTCGTCAGTCTAAGTTTGAACGTTTTTACGCTTACTTAGTCTAATTTTGCCAAGTTAAATTAGCATTGGGGTCGTTTTTCTCTACATGGGGGTGTCTCGTTCTCTTTCATTTCAACTACATAAATCAACAACATTATCAGTTTTCCGCAAGTATGTTATCTGACACAACAAAAATATTCAATAGCAAACCTCTACTTTATTTTTATTTTTCATCAAAATAATTTTTAACTCTATGGTATTACATTCACACAATTACCTAATTAATTGTCTCTGTCAATTGTCTTACGGTCGCTCGATTAAATCTTTGTTTTATTCTTCGAAATATGCATTCGCTTCGCTTAGCGCTTTCGGTTAAATATTTTCCAATAGTTTCATTATTTTTTCTAAGGTATTGTGCCGATCTTTCTATAAGAAATTTTCCGAGCGAAATTTTTTTTGACAGCTTCATTATTTTTTCCAAGGCATTATGCCGATCTTACTATGAGAAATTTTCCTAGCGATTTTTTTTTGACATCTTCATTATTTTTTCTAAGGCATTGAGCTGATCTTTCTCAAAAAAACTTCTGTCAGCTTCTTTAATTATTCTACAGCATTAATTGACACATTTTTGCACGAAACTTTTCTCCGTCGACTTTTTGTGAATATAGTTTGCTCGTAAAACTGTCGTTTCTCCGTGCGGCAAAAATTCGCATTACATCAAATTTCTGAGCGAAAGTTATCTTCACCTTTTTTATTTCTTCTAAGGCATTGAGATCATGCAGAGCAAAACTTTTCTTCGAGGCCTTTTCGTGAATTTCTTTTGCCCTTCATACAGTTGTTTCTACCTGCAACGACAAGAATATACTTTTCGTCAGTCTTTCAGATTTAACCAAAATTTTAAGATAACTGATAAAAAATACTAACATACATGTTTCATGCTGTCGAAACTCTTTGACACCGCTTTTTTCATATTCTCTGAACTTTTCTCCGTCTTCTTCGGCAGCCCAAATTTAATTTTGATCGAAACCCAACAATTTGAATTTAATATCATAGCAGATCCAATTTTAAACCGATAAATTATGACCTAGATTATGCCGGTCAATCTTTAGTTGCATATCAAATTCGAAATTACCGACATCTCATAATAGAGAGAAATTCCAGTAGACTTAGTTGTAAAACCACGATCTGCTATCTCGTCCAACCAGACACAAGCTTCCAAGTCAAGATTCCCTCACTCACTCTCTCTGTCCTTCTCACTACGGTCTCGACTCCGATGCCTTCCCTCTCTCCGTTCTCTTTCCTTATCTCTGTTTCCACCACTTTTTTCCTTGTCACCATCACAAGCTCTTCATGCATACGCCTGGGTCACTCTTACCCTGATGAGGTGGATGATATTGACATACTTGTTTCATGCTATTGAAAATCACACATTTTTGTTATCCATTGCTTTTCGTTGCTAGATTGACTTCTCCTTCCGAACTTCTTTCCATATCCTTGATTCTTCTGCTGTCTTGCACATCTTAACTTCACCTACAGTGATAACTGGATTAATTCCATCCTCAAACATTGTGCTAATAAATTAAACCAACAACTTTGGTTCACTTTTTACAAATCGCTTCAGTTAAACCAATCTTAAAAAAATTCACACCTTGAGTGTTTTTCGTTCATCATCGTTTTCGTTGCTTTGCATCCTAGTTTCTATTAGGCATATCTAGTATATTGCCAGAGTTCATCGCTTGAGTTTATTTCATCGTCGGGTTGCTTGGCGGCTTGTCTTTCTCTCGCGAGCTTGCATGTACTACTACTTCCTTGTAGCAAATTCACGTTGTTAGATATCGAATTCCGTCCACCCTATAAGGTGTATACACAGGTCTTTGACTTTTTCCAATTTGTATTCAAATTCATACGCTTTCAGTCCATTCCTTAGGCAATTAGAACTCAAGTCCAAGTCTTAATGTTTCTCTCCGAGTTCCCATTGGTGTTTACTTTCCCTTTAGTGTTTCCATCTTCTAATCCATTTGCACATCATTGTTTTGTCACCCACACAAATCCAAGTTCTAATATAATTCCAATTTCCAGAATACCTTCTCCCTTTGGTGTCTTGCCTCACATGCACACTTTAAGAGGCCTCCCCCCCTGAGGTTTTGCTTACTTTAAGTCTCTGGATAAATGAAATTAGTTTCGTGCACACATATAATTTTGAGGCTTCGTCAAGTTCGTTCCTCCATTATAGTCTTTTATAGTAAGAGCGAAGAAGAAGATGTTAGCTTGTCCTATTGGGCCAGCAATTGGATCTTTATAGTAGCTTGTCCTATTTGGGCGTTTTATGTTTTTGCGTTGGGCTGGTTCTATGAACGTTTAAGTTCCTTTTTATTTTGATCGACTATTATAACAAAGCCTAATACACAAGCCCAACTAATCTATCCAGCCCCGCCTAAGTCCCATGGCCTAACTAATCTGTCCAGCCCCGCCTAAGTCCCGTCTAATTGGCCCATCGATTTTCACATATAACTATTCGTTTAAATTCACACCTTATTTATTCCAATTATTCTTTTTCTCATTACTTTTCCTCGTTGATTTTCTTTTATCTTCTTTGCCATATGAACTTCATTCACATGCCAAAGAGGGGGCGGTGTTTCGACCCCCACCAAACTTCCATTAGTAGGGGTCTCCACTTTATTCGTTTAATTGACAAGGCTAAGGCCCAATTTGCAATACCATGGATTGATGTACATGCCCATTAACTCATGTGTCTGTAGGAACCGTTATTCAGAATGCAAATATTTCTACAAACTGCGAGAACCCACGCGCAGCGGAATTAATGGGGTCTCACGATTTTGGATTAGAGAACATACCTTTTAGATCCAGTTTTGATAACTCTGAGAATCCAAGCTTTATTAAATCCGAAATCAACCCATTGATCTTCTGTTGTATTCCTTTAGAATAGATTGGACATTGTGTGGACAATGATCTACCAATCCCCTTATTTCTCACAAAGCTAGATCCAATTTTGGATCTATCTTTCCTTGCCTCTTTTTCTAAACCAGGTGAATAATGAATTTCGGCCAGAGAGAGTACTCTATTTATAGGCTACAATAGGGACCATGAGGAAAATTAAGGTTGGGCCTCCCGACGGGCTTGGGCCTCCCATGTTCGCCCAGAACACACGACCCAAGTCCGTCAACAAATGGCTTATTCCACTAAAGGCCATTGTTGCACTACCTCCCTAATCCCAAATTACGTGTCAGCATTTATGGGCTCCATATTATATGCTCGTTGATCTCCCCGTGTTTAAGATATCGAATGTCCGTTGATTAAGTCAAGTTACTAACAACTACATTAATCAACTTCTTATGTCCTTGAGTAGTACCACTCAACCTCATTGTTATGTCGGAATAAATCCACCTATAAGGTTTACACGACAATCTTTTTGAGCTCCTCAAGGGGACATCATCAACCTGACTTCTTGCGGGTCATGGATTCCTTCTATAATCAACAGCACACCTTACATACAATGTTATTACCCAATCCATCGAGTTTGTTGATTCACAAATGAATCTCACTCATTAATGATTTAAAGAAATGTACAATGCACGTAAGTGCCTGTTATTATATCCGGATTAAGAGGACAATCATCCATAATAACAGAGGCATTTGTTCTCTTATACAATCAGTATAAAGAGAAACAACCTCCCTTGGTCCTGTTCAATACACACAAAGTGTACTAGTGTAATCCTATAGTCAAGATAGACTAATACCAGATTATACTACAACCGTACTAATGGTTTGTCCAAATCCATCTAGGTTGTGAACGATTACTTATACTTTATAAGGTACTGATGATATGATCTTCTGTGTGTTCACACCATATCATCTACAACATAAAGTATTAGACACATGCATATAACTAATAATATATATAATATGCATAACATTTGCCCATATGATTCTCATGCAAAATATAAAAAATTAGAGTTAATACATAAGTAATGCTTTTAGTATATAACCCTATCAGTGTCTAGGGCTGAACCCTAGCCACATGGCTTGCCACTTACGTACATTAGTTTACGTCTAGATTCGTTTGTTATCAAAGAGATAATTATCAATTAAAAGTTATGTTCAATTACGATTACTTGAGCTACAAGAAATCTCTACTATACACATATAAATACCAAACTATTTTTCATAAAGAACTACGCTCTTGAGACTTCATCCCATCGATAATTTGGGTACGTAGGCAACCGAAAGGTACAGTTTCATCATTCACTCGATCACCATCACTTTTCTCACTATTTTTTTACGTTATTCATATATCTCGTCAGCACTTAGTGTTTTGATCATATTTGGTCGAAACAAGGCAGACCTCTTGTAATGTTTTCTTCCCCACTCGATTGTTGCATTACAACCTCTATTTCATGTTCTTATTAATTATGGTTAGTTTTAGTTACCATTGTTTTCTTCTATATGTGACGGCAAGGTTTGAGACAACCAAGGTCACATATTGGTTGGGTATGTTGGACGGTGTATTGTCAAAGTACCCAACAAGGAGCATAAGGTATCGATTGCTCTTGTTTGGATCGAATTTCCTAACCTAAGTATGGAGTACTGGGAATGGGACATTTTAAAAGGATTACAAAATGATCATGGCTTGGTTACAGAGAATAAACTCGATACAAGTCAGAAAATAGCATCTAGAGAACATCTTGAAGCTACTGTTAAAGTTTAAAGTTCCGCAGTTAAAGTTAGAGGGCGCCCACCTCTCCTTCTTAGTACGTACAAAAAAAGTATCGAATCTCGATTCTTTCACCGCTTCGATTTGAATTAGAAACTCCTAATTCTAACCAAATATTGAAAGCAACTTTCCCAAATCAATCCCAACACTTGCATGCCCTAAACCAAACCCTATATATACCAACCAAAACCAAGATTGAAAAGAGCCTCCAGAACACAGAAAGAAGAACAGTAGAAAAGAGAGAACATGAGAGTAGGGTTGCAACAAACTCCATATTAGCATATTATGGATTAATCAAGGTGGATTTCAAATCTCTCTAATTCCTTATCATATTCACATCTTATTATTTAATTGTCATAGTTCAATTTATAATATATTCAATCATAGTTATTGCCATATTAGTTATATTTAGAATAATTACTCTCAAGTTGTTAAATTGTTAATCAATAGTAAAATTAGTTATGTTATAAGCAATTAGGAGTGAAACGAATTCTGACTCCAGTTTTATAATATGATAATTGAGAGTAGAAATTTGATTAAAAAGAATAAGTAGTTTTTACTTCTGCCTAGTTTAATTAGCGTAAGTAGGAGTAAAAGCTTATTTTCATAGTATCAAATGGCACCGCTGCCATCTTAGTTGTCGTTAGAATCTAGTTTTATTAGTTTTTTCAATTCTACAATTAGCCCTATTCACCCACCCACCCTATTGTTTGTGGTTCTAACTGTGTTTTCTGTTTTAGGAAAATAGAATTTTGCTCCTAGAAGTCTAATGGAAATTTTTGAAGCTGTAACTCAGAGCGCTCCTGCACCCTATTTACACTATTTCTGAGCGCGCCCGTGCCCTTCCTTCCAGTAAGCTAATTTTGAGTTTTATTTCTAATTCTCAGGCCTAGCCCATTAAGAAATCGCGTGAAAGTCTGTTTATATTAAAATTCATAGAGCGTGCACGCGCCTTTGTTACTTTATATTTATGCAGCGCGCCCGCACCCCTCTGAAGAAAACTCAATATACACAGGTTAGTTACAGGTCATTTTTTCGTTGGAATTTATTGTTTATTCAGTGTTCATATTAAAGACGCTATTCATAAGCGTAGCAAGGAGGCATTCAAGTTCTCTTTCTTTCACTCCTCATCTCTTCTATCAGAGGAGTTCTATTTCTAGTATATCAGGTTGTTGTTTGACTGCTATTAGTTTTTCTTTCATATTGGACTTAGCCTTGTATGAGATTAAGGTCTGGTAAGAGAAAACCATCTAACGTTATCTATCGTAAACGTCAACGCACAGGCCTATCTAGAATGTCACACACTACACCTGCATCAATGGCTGAAGAAGTAGAGACTCCTCTCTCTGATTTTTACAAAGCCCTAAATGATGGCCTTAAGTCTTGCATCGTTCTTGTAGACCCAGTGGGGGTTTTTTGAATTCCCCCAAATATTTTTAATTTGTTACCCATTTTTTATGGTTTAGACCATGAAAAGCTTTATCCGCATATGCGTAGGATAGAACAAGTTCTCACTACATTCCATCATCCTAACATAGGTTCTGAACAAATTAAACTGAGGGTGTTTCCTTTCACCCTAGCCGATAAGGCGGCATCTTGGTTAACTGCCCAAATGCCTAATTCTGTGGACTCATGGACCAAACTAGTTCAATTGTTCATGGAACAATTTTACCCACCATTGAAGCAGATGAAATGATTCAATAGTTTCATTTCTTCCGCCAGAGCCCTCATGAATCCTTTTCAGAGGCCTATAACCGGTATACTGATCTTCTTATAGAGTGTCCACATCATAACCTTGCGAAAGACATGCTTGTTCGTGCCTTTTCCAAAGGGCTTTCACATCATCATAAAGAGGTTCTTGATATAATGAATGGGGGTAGTTTCCTTAGTAAAGGAGCCTCAGAGGCTTATAGGTTTTTAGAAGATCAATCTAAGCATAATAAAAACTAGGGGGGTAATGACATCCCCCGCTCCATTAATTATTCTTCCACAGCCAAGGCTACCAGTATGTTTGAGGTTAAAACTGATTCCGAGCTTAGAACTCTAATCAAATCCCTCACAAAAAAGGTAGAAGCCATTTCTATTCAACATAAGCCTACTCTTGTCAAGAACATCAACTCTCTTCCATATAATTTTTGTTTCAGTCTTAAGCATACCGACTCCTATTGTCTTCTTGTCTATGAACAACTGTCATAACCACCCGCACAGCCAGATAATGTTTGCTCCGTTAATAGCCTTCCTAACGTACCTTGGAGACAAAACCCCAACTTTAGTTGGCGTAATAATCAACCAGTTACACCTCTGGGGTTTAATAATCAAAATGTTAGGCCAGCAAACAGCTACAACCCAGCTCCACCAAAACAAGTACAAGGACAAGGTAATTATAATAATTATAATTATTATCATAATAATAATAGAGGTATCGTCCTGATTAATAACAACTATCACAACCCACCCGTTAATAATCATCGTGAGATAGTTCCTGTCACACCACCCGTGGCCACTACACCCACAACCAGATCGTTTCGATGCTTACATGCAAGCTCAACAACAGATTCTACAATCCATACAACAATTAACCCAAGATAAAGCCCAACCAAAAGGTGTGTTTCCAGGTCAAGCTATACCTAATCCTAAAATGCCAAACACAGCCTTTGAAGTAACCGGTAATACTAGTAACGAAAATTTAAACGTAGGTGAGTTAAAGGCCATCACCACTCTCCGTTCTGGCAGAGTGGTTGATAACCCCGTAACTATGCCCATTGATACGCCACCAGTGATCATTGAAAATGATAATTTACTAGATACCGAAATAGAAACTAAAGATCCTACTCCTGTAGAGGTACCAATTAAACCACAACCCAAGAGGAAAGCGGCCAAGGATAAAACTCCTATTAACCCATATGCTAAATATAGAGAGAAACCACCATTTTTCCAGAGACTAGCCATGTTAAAAAAGGATACAAATTTTGATGAGATTAGAGAAGTTTTTAAAAATCTAACCATAAACCTACCTTTTCTTGAAGTTATTAAAAAATTACCACAACATGCTAAGTTTCTAAAAGAGTTGTGCACTACTAGATGGAAAACAAACATTCCAAAAGATGCCTTTTTAACTTAACAGTTTCCCACTCTATCTGAACATAATGGAATCGTTAAGTATAAGGACCCTGGTCGTCCTACTGTACAATGTACCTTAGGGGATACCCACACGACAACTGCTCTATTAGACCTGGGGGCGAGTGTTAACTTACTCCCTTATTATTTATATAAACAAATAGGTCTACAAGAGATGCAACCAACTAAAATGATGTTGTAATTAGCTGACCGTTCTATTAAGTATCCTAAAGGTGTTGTTGAAAATGTGCTGGTTAAAGTTCAAGATTTTTACTACCCAACCAACTTCGTTATCCTCGACACAGAAGTCGCTAACAACTCTGTTCTTATCATCTTAGGGCGTCCCTTCTTGGCAACTACCAATGCGCTCATAAAATGCCACGATGGTTCGATGTCCATGTCCTTTGGACATCTTTCTATTGAGGTAAATGCTTTTAAAATGATGAAACAGTTATTCGATACGACTATCGATGGAGAAGTTAGCATGATCGAGAGCTTAGCTCAAGATTATTTCAACAACACGTTTCCAGAGAATCAGATGCATCAATTCCTTTCCTTCGGATGTTCCGACTTTGACAATGACTCCTCTGTAAAGGAAGTCAATGCCCTTTTCGAGTCTAATCCTATCTTAGATCCTTATGTAGCTCCATCTTCCGAGTTTAAAGACCTCTTACCTAAACAAGTTTTTACTACTCAAGACGAAGACCCTCCGGAAGCCTTTCTACCCATTCCTCCTACCCCTGTGCTTAAATCTCTTCCTGCTGAGTTAAAATATATTCAGCTTGATCCGGATGGTAGTCATCCGGTGATCATATCTTCTTAGTTGTCTGCTGATGAAGAGGAACGTTTGATTAGGGTGATTAGGGAACATCGTTCTGTGATCGGTTGGTCCCTAGGCGACATTAAGGGGATTGACCCTAGTGTATGCAAACATCGTATACATTTGGAGGATAATGCGAAGACTTCATACGAACCTCAGTGTCGCTTGAACCCTGCCATGAAAGAAGTGGTCAGGGAAGAAGTCTTACGGTTACTCGATGCTGGTATCATATATCCCATCTCCGATAGCGAATGGGTAAGCCCCATTCACGTAGTTCCTAAGAAATTGGGAGTTACCATTGTACATAATGCTACTTGTGAATATGTTTCCACACGAGTTCCTATGAAATGGAGGATCTGTATTGACTACAGACGCTTAAACGCCATGACACGAAGGATCAATTTCTTTTATAGATCAGATGCTTGAACGTCTAGTTGGTCATGCTTATTACTATTTTTTAGATAGCTACTTTGGCTATTTTCAGATCATTATTGATCCTGACGACCAAGACAAGACTACCTTCACATTTTCTTTTGGAACATATGCCTATAAACGAATGCCTTTCGGTCTTTGTAATGCTCCTAGTACCTTCCAGCGGTGTATGCTTCATATCTTTAGTGACATGGTGGAGCACTTTATGGAAGTTTTCATGGATGATTTTTCTATTTATGGAGACTCTTTCAGTGACTGCATGTCTAACCTTTCTAAGGTGTTGACACGGTGTGAGGAAAAGAATGTGGTTTTAAATTAGGAAAAATGTCTTTTTATGGTTAAAAGAGGAATAGTGTTGGTCATATTGTATCTAGTGACGGCATAGACGTAGATAAGGCCAAATTAGATAAAGTAGCGTCTCTACCTATACCACAGACTATCCGTGACATTAAAGCCTTTTTAAGCCATGCAGGTTTCTATAGGTGTTTTATCAAGGATTTTTCAAAATTAGCTAGGCCTTTAACTAATCTGCTTTTAAAATATGCCATCTTTGATTTCAATTATGACTACAAACAAGCTTTTGAAACATTAAAAGCCACTTTAACATCTGCACTGATTATACATCCTCCCAATTGGTCTAAACCTTTCGAACTTATATGTGATGCTAGCGATTATGCTATTGGTGTTGTGTTAGGCCAGAAACTAGATGATAAGTCCACCGTTATTTATTATGCTAGTAAGATTTTAAATGATGCTTAAAGAAATTATACTACAACGGAAAAGAAATTTTTAGCTGTGGTTTATGCTTTAGATAAGTTCCATCCTTATTTGGTTGGTTCGAAGACCTTAGTATATACGGACCATGCAACTCTTAGGTACCTTCTCACGAAGAAGGATGCTAAATAGAGATTGATATGATGGATCCTTCTCTTGCAAGACTTTACCTTAGAAATTAAGGATAAACGAGGGGTCAAAAATGTAGTTGCCGATCACTTATCTAGACTAACAAATGACAGTGATAGTGATTCTGAGTCCATACCCGATTCTTTTTCTGATGGGCATCTTTATTCTATTTTTTTTGCACCTTGGTATACCGACATTGTGAATTTTTTAGCTTATGATATTATTCCTGATGTTTGGTCAAAAAGTGAACGTAAGAAATTTTTTGCCATGGTTAAGCTATACTAGTGGGATGAGCCCTACTTTTTTAAGTATTGTGCGGATCAGATTATTCGTCGTTGTATTCCCTAGTGCTAATATAATGAGGTTTTATCCTTTTTCCATGACAAAGAGTGTGGTGGCCATTCTAGTGGTATGAAAACGGTAGCTAAAGTTCTTTAATGTGGTTTTTATTGGCCTACCCTTTTTAAAGATGCCCAAATTCACTGCGAGACGTGTGTTCGTTGCCAACAACTTGGGCATATCACTAAATGTAATATGATGCCTTTAAATCCCATTATGGTAGTGGAATTTTTTTATGTATGGGGCATTGATTTCATGGTCCTTTTCCTTTTTCCCACGGTTTTATTTATATTCTTGTTGCCGTGGACTACGTTTCTAAATGGATAGAGGTCATGGCTTGCCGTAGCAATAACCATACGACAGTTGTGTTTTTCGTTAAGGAATACATTTTCTCTCGTTTTGGCATCCCTAAAGCCATCATCAGTGATGGCGGAACACATTTTTGCAATAGACTTCTTTAGTTAAGAAATACGGAGTTACCCATAAGGTGGCAACTCCTTATTATCCGCAAACTATTGGCCAAGTAGAAGTCTCTAATAGGGAAATTAAAAAAATATTAGAAACGACAGTCAATCCTTATCGGAAAGATTGGTGTAAGCGTCTAACAGATGCCTTATGGGCATATTAGACAGCTTTTAAAACTCTTATAAGAATGTCTCCCTTTAGACTTGTGTTTGGAAAACCTTGTCACTTGCCCGTTGAATTGGAGCACTGTGCATATGTGGGCTATAAAAGGCCTAAACTTCAATATTGATGAGGCGGGTGTCAAACGCAAATTGCAATTAAATGAGCTTGAAGAAATCCGTAGCGATTCTTATGATCTCGCGAAGGATTATAAAGCTAACATGAAACGTGTTCATGATAAACAAATTTTGCATAAAGAGTTTGTAGTTGGTCAAAAGATTTTGCTTTACAACTCACGTTTGCATATTTTTCCAGGAAAATTAAAAACCCATTGGTTTGGTCCCTTTCTGGTTACTGAAGTCACCGCTTACGGGGCAATCACCTTGGTAAATCCCAAGGAAAATAGCACCTTTCAAATTAATGGCCAACGTTTAAAATATTTTCTCAAGTTAATGTCCCTAGATGTGGAGAATGTCCTTTTACAGGACTGACCTTTGATGTTTGGTGTACTTCCTTTCATTTCCATATATATATTAGTAGTGCACCATTAAGGTAACCGGGCCCTCCCTTTGGAGTGTGTGGTTGTAAGTCCTGGATCCTAAGTCCACATATAACGTAATTCACGATTTCCACTCTTGCATGTTTTCTCATTTTTTGAGTCGTGTTTCTCTATGGAGTGATTTACGTCTTTATTGCTTTATTATTTTCTTTTATATTAAAATTTATTCATAAAAAGTGAAAAAAAAAAATATGAAAACCCTATAAATAGTAATCTAGTAAGTCTCGGAAATCTGACTTTAAAAGACCCACGTTTAAAACAAATTTTCTAAACCCTGTTTTCAAAAAGTTGTTTGGGGGTGGGGTGCTTGGTCTTTCCATTCTTGATCGCTCAACTTCCTATTTTTATTGTTTATGCCGTTTAGTCGTACTTTGATTCAAGTTGACACTATCTATGAATTTAGATTTCTTTTGATCACATAACTTATGCCACTCACGCTTTTCGAGGTATTTTCCATCTCCTTATGTGTCAACCACAGTTAGATTTGAGTTTTTTTTTTATAGATCATTGGATAGTATTTTCTATGCTGATCATTTTCATAGCTCATTCACCAAAATTGGACCGTTAACAAATCGGGAATTTTAGTTTTAAGTTATACGAGGTATAGGACAGGATGGGTATTATAACACCCCGTGTTTTATTAATTATATTTTCCTAGTACAATAAATAAGAATAATAAAAATAAAAATGAAAATAAATAAAAATAAAAATAAAAATGGATAAAGATTAGAAAGAGATAGGGTAAAGAGGATAAACCCCATTCCCTATTTTCGGGGGGTTTTCAAATAAAAAAAAGGTGAAACACGTAAGAGTTTACAGGGAGAGTTTGAACACAGAGGAAAAAGAGAGTTTTACTGAGGGAGTAAAAGGGATTTAGTTTTACCTTTTGTTAAAGTTGTAGGGTTTTTCACCATGATCAAAATTAATGTGATGAGGAAGGGAGGAGAGGTGGCCGGAAACCGAGCTGGTGTGGTGGAGGGGATGACGGCGATTTGTATCCAGTGCTCCCATCTCACCATTTCAGTTTCTATTTCGGTTGGGCTTGGGCTTTTCTTTTGTTTGGTTGGGCCAAAATTGATTAGTTTTCTTTGGGCGGTTTAGTTTAAGTTCTTTAGGCCGAACTAATTAAAGTTTTGGGCCAGTTTAATTTCTTTTTTTTTAGTTGCTGTTGGGCCAAAATCTATTAATTCTTTGGCCAGTTTCAAACTTTGTTTTGGGCCGGTCCATATGACTTAAAATGGGTCCATTTGGGTCTTTAAGTGTTTAGAATTTTGGACTTTGGTTTTGGGGCTTTGTCTTGTTTAATTGGATTAGGACCATGGGTTGAACTATTTTAAACATGGGTTTGGGTTTGACCTGTTGACCAGTCAACCCTTTGACTGTTGACCGTGACTGTTGACTTTGTTTACTTTTTATACATCTTAAACTTTGTGGACAAATCCAATAATAGGATGTGTCAGAACTAGTATAAAAATGTTTGTCATTATCTAATAAAGATTTGGCGTGGTATTATGCAATAATATATATATTTGGCTTTGATGGACTTTGATTTTGACTATGTGGTTGATAAGAACTACGAAGGCTTGATTCCAATCTTGAAAGATTTGGATACGTAAGCAGCTTTGAGCAAAAGTGCAGCCACTATACTATATTATATATATTAGTTATTGTGATAACTATATATGTACAATGTTAGTACTTAATTGTGTACATGATTGTGGTTGTTTAAAATGTATTCACGAGACATTTAACTAATGCGTTATTTCTAATTGAACCTTTTGATATCTATGATTTATATAATTGATAATGAGGTGAGTTGATTAGTTATTGTGTTTGAAATATTTAGTAATGATTCTATTGGTTGAGACGATGTTTATTTTGTAATGAAAATATTATAATAAATGAGAACTCTTGAGTGTTAAAATCCGGTGTAAAAGTGTCTGGTGAAAATGTAATGTGTCGCCTACATCTTTAGATCTCTCCACGCCTCTTTGATGAAAAGAAATGTTTATAACTAATGATGTCATGTGAAAAGCCGCCTTAGAGAGGAACTAAGGCATTCGCCTTGCGGGTGGGCTGTATTCCTTGAATGTACGGGAATGTAGGTCTGTATTCCTTGAATGTGGCAGGAATGACATAAGATATTCATTGAATGTGCCATGAATGACATGTTAGTATTATGATGGGTATTCCTTGAATGTGGCGGGAATGACCTAAGGTATTCATTGAATGTGCCATAAGGTATTCATTGAATATGCCATGAATGACATGTTAGTATTATGATGGGTATTCCTTGAATGTGGTGGGAATGACCTAAGGTATTCATTGAATGTGCCATGAATGACCTGTTAGTATTATGATGGGTATTCCTTGAATGTGGCAGGAATGACCCAAGGTATTCATTGAATGTGTCATGAATCACCTGATATTTTGTTATGCCCAAAAGATGCTTTGTAATTAAGTGTATGGAAAGCCCAGAGATGGTCGTGACTCACAAGTTATTAGTTTACAAGATGAAAATATGTTTCCTGGAGGCAATATCCCCGCTTGGACATATGTCTTGTAGTAGTACTCGTTGTGAGTGAGGCACACGGATATGTGTGATTTGGCAAATATGTGAAGTGTAAATCGGGGAGTATGAACTAAAGGTTGGGCTGTGTCTTTTAATAAATGAGTCAACGAGATAATTAATAAGCAAAGAAAAATATTGATTTTACGTGTGATGGAGTTATTGCATATGAATATTTATATATTATGATGTATATGATTTTTTATGAGAAATGTTTATGTGGTTTGTGTGAGTTGATACTCACGAGGGATGAATGTACTCCCTGGTTGTGATTCTTCTCATTCTCATAAGTAGTCGAGTGGGTCTAAAGAAGATTATTGGCTTTATGTATGAGCGAGTTATTGGATATGATTGGATGGGTATTATGATATGATACATATGATTTCTTAGGAAGGAATGTAAATGTTGTTAACATGATATAATTGATATGGTGGTGTGACCTGAATGTTAATATTGGTGATATATTATGTCAGATTGTATATTCTCATGGTTATTTTGAGAAAAGTAGATGTATGAATTAAATATTTAGGTTTGGGAAACCTAACTTGGTTTTGCATGAGGGTAGGACTTAATAATATTTTGTGCAGGGACGATGTCCTACCCTTATCCAGAAGTGGATATCGGTAAGATTTAATTCAAGTACTAAGTTATTAAAATGAGTTATTATAATAAGTTAATATAATGGATGTCTTGCTTGGGAAGAAACTATGCCGGTTGAAATGACGGAACTACCTGTCTTCCAATCTGAGAATGGTGAAGTTATGGGTACATATAAAGTGTTTGCTTGGATAATTAAAGTATGGAATTGTTTTTATGTTATTAGTCTACTCATACCAAAAAATTCAATTTGCTGACCCATGTTTGCTTTCTTCTGCAACGTGGGTGTGTTCTTGGAAACATAGATGATATAATGCAATGGATGAAGATGCTTGAATTTGATTCGCTCTTGGAGTCTTACTGGTATAAGTTTTATGAAGTATAAAGTCTTGATTTGAAATAGATGTAATAGAGTTATTTAGAAATTCTTGAATTCGTACATTAAGAGTTGTTCTTTTGGTTTTATTTGATCTCATTTTTTTTATATTGTGTTTAGTAATGGGTTATTAGGGTTTCGTTTCATCTTGGGTTTTCAAAAGATGGAATAGGGTGTGGAAATTTCCCTATTTTAAATTTTCTAGAAATTTGGGGTGTGACAGGTATTATAGATTTGTTTTGGGCTTGGGCCCAAAAATTTAAAACCCTACGAAGTCACGTGCACCGCACGTGACTTCCCTATTTTTAAAAACCCATGCGTTTTTTCTTTTTCTTCTTCCTCGCCTCCATTACATTCGAACACCGCCTGAACCCAAAAACATCAAGCGCACACGCCCTCGTTTTCAAACCATCTTGAGCACGCCTGTGCCCTAACCACCAGACACCTCCAGTTCTAGTTTCAACTGAGTGATTTGTTCACTATCACATACCTTACATTAACCACAAATTCCAAATCCAAAACTCAATGGCTCCTAAAACCCCAACAATTCTTCCTGAACAAGTTTTTTCTAGTGAAAATTTTTCACCGTTCTTCGATACCGAAATGTGTATTAGGAAATGGGAAGGGTTGTGGTATTCTACTGATGATTTTTATTACCCTGATTTGGTGTTTTCTTTTTACAAGAAGAGGGAGATTAGTGGTCGTAGGATTTTTCTGGATGTGAATGGTAGTCGTAAGGAGTTGACTACAACAATGTTGGCTGAGATTACTGGCATTGAGGAAAGAGACATCGTAGTCACAATGCAGGAATCTCAGCTTGGGGGAATCGGTCCGTTGATGTCGAAGACAGTATTGGAAGGATGTTATAATCCTGGGTCGCATTGTGTTCGTCAGACGTCTCTGAGAATAAGCCAGCTGGCAGTGGCTCAATGGGTTGGTAGGAATGTTATTGCCACCATGAAAGCTAGTGACATAAATTTGAGTTGTTTGCACATTCTCTGGACCCTTTAGAACATAAGGTATGGGTTTTGCATCCTTGATTTTATATTACTTGATATTGTAGCAGTTGGTTAATTTACCGCAGCTTTCCCTACATTGATCACGAAGATTATGTTGTATTGGGGATGTGTTTCGGAATCGAGTAAGGTGAAGTAAGTTGCATGAGAATGCACGGATTTATAGGGAGTGTATTCAGAAGGAGTGGAATCCGCCTGAGGTTTTGGCTACTGAGATGGAATCGGAGGAGGAAGAGGAGGAAGATGTAGCCTATTTTGATACAGAAGCTTTGGAAAGGGCTACTACGGATATAACCCGTTTCTCATTACTTCAACGTGGCCTGCGAACTCTCCAAAACTAGTATGAGACGATTCGTACAGGCCAATGTTCTCTTAATGACCTCTGTGAGGCTATCAAGACTAGTCAAGGTACCATTATCCGTAGCAAGCAAAGCTTCAGTCTAATTTTCAGTTGATCAGTGATAGTCACCAGGCTAACATGAAGACTCTCGCTTAAACTCATACTGAGTGTTGGGAAGCCATGGATATTTTAATGGAACAACAGTGCACGTTTCAAGAAGAAGTTCTACGACACCTGCCACCTCATGATGGTTCTTCTTCTGCTGACTTCGGAAGGCGTGAGCGTCGTCGATGTAGGACGGATGGCTTTGGCCTATCCTCATCTCGTGGCTAGTTTCATTGTATTATTTTTAAGAAAATTTTCCTATTTTAGTAGAATTTTTATTCCCAGTTGTTTCGTTAAGTAGTTAATCTTGAATTATGTAAGTTGGTTGTTATTTGAATTTCAAGTTGGTTTAATTTTTTGTCCAAACATGCTCTCTATTTTTCATGAATCCCACCTTTCCGACTTGTTTGTGGGTGGCATTATTTGTTTAGCATTGTATTTTACCATATCCACATGTTTTTGAATTAATATTACAATGTTTAAGGAATATATTTTATATATGAGCATGCTGCTAATGTGGTGTAGCTAAAATTAGCTACTGTTGTTTGGTGCAACCTCAAAGGTTTAAGGCATTGAGATTGCTATTTTGATAGGCTGTTTAAAACCATATAGAATTGCTACTGTGAGCCTGCTCTTGGCTGTTTCTATTTTGGTTTTAGCAACCCTTTTCTTATTCCATCTCTTTCCTTATCAATTTGGGAACCTTGGGGACCTTTGTTTAAGAAATTAATGCTCTATAAATACATGGCACACCATATACTTCACACTACACCTCTCAAATTCATACCATAGGTCTTGCTCCAAGCGCGCCCGCCCTTATATTGCACTAACACAGAGTGCGCCCGTGCCCAATTTCCAGTATCGCAGAATTTTCTTTTGTTAGAAGAGAGCGCGCCCGCCCTCTGACATAAGTCATTCTGAGCGCGCCCGTGCCCGTACCTTAACATACCTCCAGTTCTTTTTTTTTTTGGGTTTTTCTGTAGTCACTTCCAAGAGTTCAGTAATGTGTTTGTTTGCTATGAAATCTCCTTAAATCGTACCAGAGCAGTCCTCTGAAGAATTGCTTGAGAGTGACGACACCTATGGGTATTGGTTCCACAACTTGATTATATAGTCTGGATGGCAGCCTCTAATGGTAAGCGCTGATGAATCTTATTCTCCTGCACTTACTGCTTATTTCTATGATAATTGTAAGTTCTTTTATCGACCAGATGGGGAACAAGTGTTCTCTGTCGACATTGATGATAAAATAATGGATTTAAGCAAGTTCTTGTTAGCCTTTGCTATTGGACTTTCTATGCCTGCTGCCCAAAACTCATGGGGATATATGGCTGATAATATGTACATCTACAACTATGAGTATTTGCATGAGACCTATGGGGCAGGGATTTTTCGTGTAGAAGACCAAGGGCAATATAACGTAACCCTTGGTAGCCTGTCCCTTAACATAGGTGATAAGCACCCAAAACTGTAATATTAAACCCCGAGAGACCTAGCATTTTGGTCGATTATGTGTTTAATAATCAGGTAATAATTATATTTTCGTACTTTTGCAGGTTTCTGCATTTAACATGAATATAATGATAAAACATGCATCGAAGTACGGGAATACTAGAATATCTAAAGTCTTCCCACTCAACCCAGTGAAGCCCAACAAAGCATGACTAGAGCCGAAGTTTCCAAAAGAACAAAACCAGTACAGAATGGGTCCACATATAAAGAAGTAGCAAACTTCCGAAGCTCACATCTGATAAATTTGGATGCCGACGTTGGCTAGTGAACTGCCAGAGCAACTAGGGCGACAAACTCTACGCAAAGACAGAAAGTTGTAAAAATGCCAAAATCGGCGCCACCACTGGACACACCACGTGGACCCACTCTGCGGGCCAAAAGGCATGACGAGTCAGCATAGGCAGGTGGCAAGTGATGGTCACAATTTTGTGCCACCTCGCAATATGAAAGACACATACCAATTCAATGTTTGAATTGAATTGTGGAAAAAGACAAAACAAAACTTAAATGTTTGAATTGATATTGGAGAAAAAGACGAAAACTTAAACAGTTCAAGACAAAACTTTGTATTCCAAAGTTTTGAATGTCTCAAATTAACTAAAAGACAAAACCAAATAAAATCCCTTCACGAGGGTCTCCAGCCTATATATATGAGGGGGGTCTTCAATATTCCTCCTTCAACATTTTATGCTTTAGCCTATACATTAGCTAGTTAATTATCGTCTGTAGTTTTCATTCCAGCAACTTAAATACTGTAAGTCATTTCTTCTTAATAAAAGTCATTTCTTTTCAAGTTTAATTCATGTCCTGCATTTATTTATTTAATGTATACATCAAGTTTAATTATTCCTTCTATGACCATGAGCTAATCCCCCCCCCTCTCAGGGGGAGGGTTATGCTGCTCGTGTGAGAATCCAGATTGACACTTTAGGTGTAGATTAGACTTCGGTCCCAAAATGACTGAGACTGTACAAATTTGGAGTATTGACGCTCCAGAATAGTCTCGCGAGAGACCCAAAATGTCTCGCACGCGACTCTATGGTGTCAGACAGCTCTCCAATTTTTCCAGCTGATGTAGAATCGAACTAGGAAATGAAATGATATTCCAGAGATGAAATATTAGTTCAACTCCTTATGCTAGTGCGATGCGACTCAGAGATGTGCGTATTTTCGCTAGGGATCGATACTCGATGTTGTCTCGGGTTTGTCTATGAACTCGAGACAAATTAGAGCTGTAGTAATGTGGTAATATAAACTGTTAAAAAATGATTCTTGCATGAGTATGATTAACCCTCTCCCTGTTTCTCTATCTTTGTTTATTTACATCGAAATCACCGTTAGTAATTTACATTATTACATTACCGTTAATTTAATTAAACCAACTAAAAAATCTAAAATCCTACTCACTAAAAGTTGTAATTCCAGTTGTGAACCTTGCCGAGCCCTAAGGTTTGGACGATCCCTTACTCGACCTATCCTAATAAACCCACGTGAGTAAGGTAACTTGACTAAACGGACGACTATACGGACTTTGGACTTTGGACTTTGGTCTTCGGACTTCGGATTGTGGACCTCAGACTTAAGATTAATACCAATAACGTGAAATCAACGTTTTATCAATAGGCACTATTATGTTCTTTATCATGCTGAATATCTTAGGGGAATGGCGTTTTTCTTCTTTGAATAACGCCACCAGTGATGTCTTCCTTGCTCTAGCTGAGAGATGTATGTTGTATGACCTTCCCCAGACCTTAGTGTCTAGTTTAGCACGAGCCCATAGTATGAAGCATAAGTACATTCTTATGCATGTCTTGGTTTGCCTCATAATGCTATGTTTCTTTCCTGAGTTTTGTACCAGTTTCATGGATTGGGTTGGGGTTGACATTATAAGACCCACCAATTACATTATACGTTCTTTCCATGATATGATTTGGCCGGGGTGGCGGCTACAACCTAATTGGGTTGCCCCTTACACCCCATCAGACCAAGTAGCGCTTAACAGGTTAGAAAAAGGTAGATGATAAATGGCGTGAGGCCTGGCAGATTATCATGGCTTGGTAGGACGCAAAGGAACCTCACTTCTTTATAGAAAGGGATGACAATGTTTAGTGCTGGATATGAGGTAAGTTTTATTTTCTGTTAGTGTCTGCTTATGTCCCAAGCAATTTAATTTTTGTTATTCCTATAACGGGTGGAACTCATATAGAGTTGCGTCTATTTTTCTTTACCTATATTAGTATGTTCTGAATTTGTTTTGCAGGTGTTCTAAAATTTTCACGTATTTCTATGGTATTTTCTATCCTTCTTATTTCTATACTTTGAGGACAAAGCATGTTTTTGTTTGGTGGTGGCATAGAAACACGTGTAATGTAAGGCACCTATTAGGATATATATGTATAATATGCACTTTGCTTTCTAGTAAAAAAAAAAAATAATTTATACTATGCACTTAGGAATATTGGTATTGTTTCTTTTTCTGTGATGGTAGTAGTCTAGAAGTTTCACTTTAGCTATTAAATTAGAATAATTTTTAGAAACTTAGGTTAATATGTAGGTAATAGTCATTGCATCTTTCTATAAATATATTGCATGAGCATCTATGTTTGTATTGGCAGTAAGTTTCTAAAATCTAGGTGAGAGTACTTATTCTACAAATTCTGTGAGAATATAGCCTAAAAACCTTATATGAGTGAAATATCTGAGTAATGACACAAGGGAGAAGTAAATTCCGAATAGAGAAATCACACGTCCACTTGCTTGATCACTATACTATATCCTAAGCGAGAATTTATGCCCTTTTTGAATCGATATAGCCAGAAATTCAAACCAATATGAAATTATTTTCCGCTAGTTGCCCCTCTTACCCTTTCTTTAGGCTTTTCACAAACCACAAATCATTTACCCTTTTATATAAAAAAAATAAAAATAAAATCAGCATATCCATTTTTGAATGAGTTTGAGAATAGAGATGAAATGAACAAAAGAAAAGAGAAAGACATGTGGAAAACCAAGAATTTGTTAGTTGCTTCAAATAAGAAAAGAAAATGAAGTTTCCATCCA
This sequence comes from Coptis chinensis, assembly GCF_015680905.1. Taxonomy (NCBI): domain Eukaryota; kingdom Viridiplantae; phylum Streptophyta; class Magnoliopsida; order Ranunculales; family Ranunculaceae; genus Coptis; species Coptis chinensis. The sequence continues at coordinate 49,256,953 of NC_141456.1, forward strand.
AAGAAAAAAAATATTTTGGCTTTTGACTCCTTTGATTCTGTTTTTGGATTTCTAACTTTTTATTTTATATATATATATATATATATATATATATATATATATATATATATATATATATATATATATATATATATATGTTTTGAGTTTGTTTGTTTTGGATTTCTAATTTTTTTAGTTATAAATAAAAAAAAAGTTAAAATCAAAAACAGTCAAAAGAAAAAGCCAAAAAAAAAAAGAAAAAAATGGTTAAGGATAGAAACAAACACTACACCATAACAGGCTATTTGCAACGGCAAAAAACCGTTGCTAATAATTTTCGCAACACTTTTTAAGCGTTTCAAATATGGCGTGTGTAAAGTGTTGGAAAATTTTGCAACAGTTAAAAAGCATTGCAAACCAAATTTTCCGACGGTTATTAACCGTTGCAGAGTGACAATTACTAACGGCTAAAAACTGTTGCGTAGTTTGATTTGTAATGATTATTGATGGATGTTTTAATATTTATATTTTTCTTTGCAATGGTTTATAACTGCTACTAATGTGTTGATATGGTAAAAAAAATTATTTTAATTTTTTTCTTGCCCTAAACCTACACCTATTTTCATATAGAAGAAAATAAAATTACCTATGTTTTTTCATACCATTTGACAAGTAAAATAAACACAAGTTAACGCTTGAAAAAATATATTATATTCATTGAACCATATATACAACTTCAAAAGAGTTTTGAGGGTTACAAATTCAGATTTACTAAGAGTTACAAATTTCTATATGATTTTCCAAGCAATCCCAAACGAGCGGCAGCAAAATAGTTCCAGTTTCCCTGCAAAGCTAAAATATGATCATAAATCAGTCAGAGACATCATATGTAAAAAATGTTCAACTGTTTAATTTATGAATAACTAAGACTATAGTGAGATTAAAAAAGAAAAAGAAACTAATACTTACCATAAACTATACCCACCAGAGGTATGGTTTAAGAAGACTCCATGCATGTGAGACCATAAAATGATTACCAGAGGCTAGAAGATGAGACTCATGATGAGTGTAGGTGAAGTGTAACTTTAGCAATGAAGTATATAAGATGCAACCAGAAGATGTTCCAAAATGATGAAGCAGAACCAAGAAATTTGGCAAGTATAACAAAGATTACAAGCAATTTGGCAATTTGGCAAGTATAACAAAGGCCACAGCCTCGACAAAGGGACAATTACAAGCATGCCTGAGCTACATAGGGATAACAATAGCATATCTTAAGGGCAAACTAGGAAAAAGATAGTGAATGCTAGGGGTTAACTATACAAGATACTATGGGAACAAGCCACAATATAATTAACATATATTTATTTTAGCCTGCAGAGAGTACCTCATCAAGAAGAACAGGCCTCGTTACAAAAATGAGATTACAAAAAGATGACGGCACAATATGATTAAAAAAATTGTTATAACAATCATTTAATTTCATCTATGAGACCTCAGTTAGTAATTTGAGTAAATGATACTGATGGACATGCACAGCTCAGTCAATTTTTCTTCCTTTATGAAGCTCTATTTTTCTTATGTTTTTATATACATGAATTTGGCATAATTGGTAAAAGGTGCCATAAGTTTTGATGCATAGATACATAAAAGTCAGTCCTAATTATAAATGCAGCTCGAATCGCCATGCATATGGGACAGTGAAATTGTCTGTCATTAGCAAATGTATTTAGAATATGTATACAAATGTTATGAGTACTGAACATAACGCAAAAGTGACAATATTTGAGGATTAGTGTACTTACAAAAGATTGTATAATGTCCTTTACAGATTCTTTCGAGAAACACTTGTCGATTATGGCCTGCCTGCAATAAAACAACATGACATGTAGATACTCTGAAGACATTAAATAAAATTCTTTTCTTTTCCATAGAATAACCAAAATCATCCATCGTCAACAAATACACATTACTTGTGTAAAATACTTCTGTCATCCGGGCTAACATCAGAAGAGAACTCCTGGATCACTGATTTGACAACATGCACATCACCCGAGTTCAATTCAAGCAGACGCTTCTCCAGATTGAGCAAATTCTGCCATGTAAAGAAGTCATGATTTGTGGGATTTTAGTCTGCGTGAAGGTGTAAATTTTCGATCTAAAGATTTTATGAGACATCCTACTTTTTTTTTATCATATTATAATATGCTAAAGCTAAATATCTTTTAGACCCAGAATTGACGGTATGCATGTTTACTACTATCTTTCATCCCTGAATTGTTTATGGCTTACTTTAGAAAAAGGACAAAATGTGTTACCGCACCGGTTTGCTACCAATTCCTTCCCGCTCAATCTTGCTCTGTTAAAACCGGATAATCTCCTGCAGATTTACCCATACGTTACTTGAGATTTCAGAACAGGAAATGACAAAAGTTATGTCAAAGGAAATCCTACCTAACCCACACACACTTTGGTGGAGTACAGTTGAATACGTCGCTTGTAAGATTGTCACCAAAAAAATCCACCTAATAATTTAAGTAAATAATTTCGTGCTTACCCATATGCCCCGGAAGGTGAGAAAATATGTAGGAAAAATTGCAGTCAGTGTGGAACCCAATACTAGCTTCTGGCATTGAAAAAACCTACACATAGAAAATGTTATCTCTAACTTTGTGAATAGCCTCCAAAACAACAAAATAAAAAACAAACAATCAGCGTACAAGCGTCACTGATGCAAGCAATGTAAAAGAACTCAAGAATTGGATCTATATAATTGTGTTTAAACTTCTTCGAAAACTCACGCTTTTTCTCTGGACAACCGAGAATTTCATTGGAACCATTATAGATGCACCTCCCCAATCACAATCCCATGAGCAAGAGCCACCTCGAACAACACCATTAGTGACACGGGAACAATTGGATGGCCAATGTGTTTATGTTTTCCAAATCATAGAAGAAATTGCATTTAAATCGAGTACCTGAGTTTTTTTGTAAGTGTGATTGTGATAACACAACCAGTACATTCTATACACAACTTCAAGGAAAGAATCATCTGTCATGAAAACAGGTAATGTTACAACTTACACAACTAGGGAAACCTATAAAATTTTCACCAAGATCAAAAGTCGAAGTTTAAAATGTTCAACAGTAACTATTTTCTTCATTTTCAGGATCGGAGCTTAGACTATGCTTGGGGACATGGGATATCTTCGGCAAGCACCTCTCCGAAAGAGCAATAGAGGTCAATAACCTGGGCTCACAGTCCCTAGAAGATATTAAAGTACATTGATAAGAAAGATATTACACTTACATGAATTCCTTCAATCATAGAACATATTTAAGTCCCCACCAGCCGAAAAAGCACGCCCAACCCCTTATTAAATAACAATCAAGGTAAAAAAACATGACAATTACAAGATAAACTTAATCAAAATTCCATTGAGGTCAACATTCCCATTGGAATGGAAAAATCATTATACAAAGTCTCATATGGAAAAGTAATACACTAATACTAGCCTTGAATATGACCAACTCTGCATTGTTGTCTTTCTCATATTTCTCTAAGTAGTCTACTAAGAGAGAAACCTGACCACAATGAAATAAATCATAAGATCTCTAAGTAGACAACATTTCTAGTAAGTGAATTGATTGAACATACCACTTTGGCTGAAATGACATTCAACTGACGGGGTCTATTCAAGGTGATCAACCTCACATGGATTAGTCATCTTGGTTGAAGTATTCCCTCTATATCATTACCCATAAGAAATGGGTTAACAAAAACAACTTTATCAATCAAAACAGTAAAAATAAAATAGTCAACTGTTAAAAAAAGTAGTAAAGATAGAATCTTTTACCGCAATGATGTTCAAAGTTAGATATATCAAGGTGAACACCTTTCTCCTTACCAAACCTCCTTTTATCCTCTTTTCCTCATGTTAAACATCATATGGCGTATCACCTACTTAGAAAACAATTGGATGAGCCATAGCTTGATCTTTATTATAAATCAACATCTTACTGATGAAATAGTAGCTGCCCACTATTATACCTCATGATCACTGTTGAAATATGTTCGCTTAAAGGAACACATTATACCCTGGTCCAGGGAATGAATTAACTCAAGCAACCACATAGCAACAGGAAAACGAGATCCCTCTCCTTGTTGTCTTCTTTTTACAATTTTGGTAGGTAGATTCCTTATAGTATATATTATATAAGACGAGTAATATACATTATAAAATTCTTAACTCGTTGTATCCTATGATTCTATTAGTCAGAAATATAAGAGACAAAAATCAGAACAAATATCCTAACCAAACAACCTATTTGCTATGATAGTTGGTTTCATAAGTGGACTACATTTCTAATGAGCATTCAGATGGTATAATAAACACCTCATTATTCACTATTCATGTTCAACTTACACCAACTCCTGTTGATGTTCGCTCCACCATATTGTACACCACATATTATGAATGATTCCATTGATGAGAGACCATCGAGGCACATCTAATTGTTGAAATGAGTTTGCTATAAAGGAACAACATTACACCCTAGCCCCAGGAATAAACGAATTCAAGCATCGATAGGGCCGCAAGAAAACAATCCCCTTCTCATTATTCTCTTCCATTTACTATAATTCTATAAGTATTGTGCATGATAAAATTATTTAACTCGGCTAATAATAACAATTCAAATAACAAAGTAGAACATACCTTCTGGCGTACATCTCCTTCCAAAATGATGCATCCCGACATAAGTAGCTTTAATAGCACCATTATTATACACCAAAAGAGTAGGAAGATTCCAATCTGGGTAATTCTGAATACAATCAGTCGACACAATCTTAACAAATTTCGTCACTAGATACTTGGTAGCTAACTCCTCCAAACAATTCAAAACTACCCACATTCCGCAATCTTACCCAATAACTACAAACAATAAAACAATAAATGAGTTGTTGTAATTAAACTATTAAAAAAAAGAAAGAAAGAAAAAAAAAGACTTAACCTTTACCCTTCTTTATAAAGAAACACAGCCACCCAAACATCAGATTCTGCTTGTGAAACTTCACATACAAAATCGACACCGGATATCGGAATAATAGTTCCAAATCTGTAGACTTTTGTAGCTTCTTTCATTTCTGCCAACCGATTCTTCCGGTATTCTACTAGAAAGTGTTCATCATCTAGATTAGTATCGTCCTCTAGATCTTCTATTTTGTCTTCGGTTTTATTGTCTATCCATGATTTGGAATCTTCATCTTCTGAGGGAGTGGAAGTGGGTGGTTTGAAAACTGGAGGTTTTGGTGGTAAATTGCCAAGCTTAGTCTATATGTCATCCCATTGTGTTGATGTTCCTTCTAAATCTTTATACACAAAATGATAATCCCCCATTATTTTTTTACACAACCAATTTCACAAGAGTAGCTTTTGTATACAACTCAGAGAAAAGTAATCAAAGGAAAGATTATTAACCATACAGATAAATTATTACTTTGAATAATCTGGATCTGAAAAATCTTCTTCTGAGTTGGTGGAGTATGTGTGGGCAGAGAGAGAGGGAGGAAACTGGAGAGTGTAGCGGCGGTGAGAGAGAGAAAGAGAGGAGAGAAAGTAAAGTTATGTTTTATATTTAAAGATTTTAATTTGCAACACTTCTCACACGATTTTTAAGCGTTAGCAATTAATTCCTTAAATTCACCAAAATAAAGTAACACTTTATAACATTGCTAACGCTTATATAGCGTTGGCAAGTTGCCAATGGTAAATAACCGTTGCAAAGCAAAAAAGGTCTATGTTGCAAATATCCTATTATGGTGTAGTGAAAGTGTAGAAGCAAAGTAAGAACAAGGTTTTCTCTAGTTACATATTTTGAAGATCCTATTATCTCAGACTTGTCCTTTTGAATATCTATTTCCTTCCTTCTTAAAACCATCGCCTAATCTCTGCAACACCTAATAAAGACCTCTAGCTCAATTAGGAATAGGTTAGTGTGATAGTAAGTGGCAGATGTGTTTGATCGACCTAGGCTCCCTTGTACGTCATTGAGATTGTGAGGAAAAGTGTGCCCACTGCACACTGGAGTGAGCGAAACTTGAGTGAAAAAATCAGAGTGTTTTTGTCTTGACATATTTGTGAGGACCTACTTAAGGACGCTATTCCAAATTGATTATTCTTAGGTTTTGAATTGATTATTCTTTATTCATTGATAGTGAGATGTATAGATAGCTGAGAATAAATAAGGAAACATTAATTTTATTTCTTAGTCGTTGTAGTATAAATGAAGTTTGTGAGTATCTTCTCTGTAAAACTCTCACGAGGCTATAACTCGTCCATTAGGGAATTCCTATTGGTTTAAGGCCTTATTGCATATGGTCAATGCAATCGCACTCGGCGAAACGAGATTAGTTAGAACTCCATTTTTGGTCACTTATTTTAATTTCTCATCTTTGCTTGAGGACAAGCAAAATGTTGTTTGGGGGTGATTTGATAAGAGCCCAAAACTGTAGTTTTAACCCCTTAATAATATTACATTTAAACCAATTATGATTATAATAAATAAGAGTCAGTATAGTACTAATTACGTACTTTTGAGTATTTCAGGTCTTGGAGTCAACTAAGTAAAGAAATATGTCACTTTTGCAAGAGAAAAGAGCAAAGGTTGGCTACTAAGAAGTTCTATGGTAAAGCCCAAGTTTCAAGGAGAAAAAACCTTTTTAAAGCCCAGTCAAAGTTGAAAAGTCAAAGTTAATGTGGGCAGGAATAGAGCATAAAAGTCAATAGAACTTCCGCAGGCCGTATCTTTGGACACAAACCTCAGAATTTGGCTTATTATATGTCAAAACGACCGGCTCGGAAAGATATTTCTAATGATCTAGGCCTTGATCCAATCAGAGGAGTAAAAGTGGATGAAAAGGCTATTATAGTAATTTCCAATAGAGAAACCCTTTTTGGACTTAAGTAATTAGGTTTTGGGCTTGATCTAGTGGCTCAAAACATAGCTCCAAAGCCCATGCACGAAATTGTAAACCCATGCCCTCTCCTATATAAAGAAGACTAAGGGAAAACTCTAATTCTCTCTCTCTCTCTCTCCCAATAGTTATTTAATTTAGTCTAAACCTAGTTTTATGTTATATTAGCTTAGCCAACATTAATACAATTCAATTTATTTTTCAATACAAGTATTCCTTTAAATTATGTCTTCTTCTTCTAACTATTTAAATTATGATACGACGATCAGGTTAAGCTACGAGTGTTTCCTTTCACTCTAGCTGATAAGAGTCATGCTTAACTTCTCTCACAGAAGGCCGATTCTTTCGATACATGGGAAAAGTGTTGTGTTCTCGTTCATGAAGAAGTACGTTCCGCCGAAGAAAACACAAGAGATAAGAAGCATGATATAGTTCTTTAGACAGAGTCCGAGTAAGACATTTTCTGAAGCATGGGATAGATTCTCTGACCTACTCCATTCATGTCCTCACCATAAACTAGAAAAATCCACTCTTGTCCAATGTTTTTTCAAAGGCCTTCTCCCAGAAGACAAAGTAACCCTCGACATCATGAGTAATGGTAATTTCTTGGATAGAGGTGCAACTGAAGCTATAACTTTTCTTGAAAACCAAGTTGAAAAGAGTACACATTAGGACGACATAAACAATTCCATAACAGCCCAACCCAGTACATTTAAGGCTAGTGGTATTTTTGAGGTGAAATCAAATCCAGAAATCAAAACCTTAATCCCTCACAAGAAAGATAGATGCCCTCACAACCAAACAAAAAGACCAAACCCCTCATCTTGTCATGAACTTAAATACCTTACCATGCAATTTTTGTCGAAGCTTAAATCATATAGATGCCACCTATCCCTTAATGACAAACCTATCATCACTTCAGCTAGAAGAAGTATGTGCTTTCAATGTACCAAATGCACCATGGAGACAACATCCAAACTTCGCATGGACCAACATTCCACAAAACCAAACACCACCAAGTTTCAACAAACTAACAAATACCTTCAAACAAGGACAAGGACAAGGACAAGGTACCTATAATAATTAGAACAGAGCATTGGTTCCATCCTAGTTTAACCAATATCAAAACCAACCTGTCAACAACCAAAGAGACCTAGTTCCCGTTACACCATCAACTAGTGTCTAAACAGATAAACCCACCGAAATAATGCTATCTGTCATGCAACAGTAAACCTAAATCCTAGCATCCATGCAACAATCTCTGAACTTGTTAGCCCAAGATAAAACCTAGAAAGGTGTGTTCCCAGGTCAAGCTATCCCTAATCCTAAACCAACAAACACAGCCTTTGAAGCAACAAGTGACGTGAACGAAGCTGGAGCGTTAAAAACTCTTTGTTAAAGATCCCATCTACGAGGATTAAATCCTCCTGTTCTGATGTATTCCTTTCCCATTCCATTCCATTTTTTTCCTTTAAAAGGGGATACATCAATAAGGTAACCGGACCTCTCCATTTAGATGGTGTGGTTGTAAGTGCCGGAGCCTTAATCCACAATATATCCCCATATTCTTTGTAAAACACTTTTTACTCGTCGTTGGAGTAAGTGTGAACTTATGGATCGAGTATACAATTTTTATTTTCTTTATTTTACACTTCTTTTCCAAAAATGTTTGATTTCTTTGTGCTATTAATGATAAATTCTCGATATATCAATAGTTAAGTGATTTTTCAAAACGGGCAATGGATTTTACATAGACCAACCCCTAGAACTACGCAATCTAGGGGTGGTTTGATATCAACTTTGCTTACTAAGGGTCGCCTATATCACCGAGCTATTCGCCCAGGTTAGGACATTCCATGTCTTGCGTAGTAAATCCCCCAACTCGCGAAGCTGAAGCTCTGTCTGTTTAGATTGGGTTCGCCACAGAAAGTTGCCTAAGAATATCAGTTATAATGTGTTTTAAAGTAGTAACATCTAGAATCATTGCTTTTGAGTACGAGTTTCTTAAAACATCTCTCCATAGTTTTCAAAACCAGAAGATATAAAAAATGAAAGTTATACGTCCAGAGTAACTAAAATGATATCGGATTAACGTATAATTTTATCTTCTTGGCAAAACCTCTATATGGATATAGATATATTTTGAATGAGAAAACAAACCCAAAAAATAATAAATAATAAAAAAATAAAAAATAAAAAAAAATTAGACGAGGCGTCTCCAAACGAGAATTAAATAAATAGAGTAACCCAAAGTGATACAATTCTCTGTTTAATTCTATCTTTTTGCCCCCACCTCTCTATTTTGTTTCGAGAATCTGAAGTTAAAAGACTCAAAATTTTCCAAAATTTTGAAAAAAAAAATTTCCTTTCTTAAAAATCTTTCCCTTCTTGTTTAAATCTTTTTCCATTCTAAATCTCTCTCGTTTTTGAAAAACTTTTCAAAAATGTCTTTTGTAGCAAACAAAAACCCTCCACCTAGCAAGACTAGATGGATCAGTTTTAATGATCGTGTGCAAGCACTTTCTAGAGAACTGTAGCTAAAGATATGGACACATATACCGAAAATCATTCCTGGTTTAGGTAAGAGTTCATACGAACGTAAGAGATGAGCTAAGAGAGAAAACTGGTGCTTGAATTGTCAAACACCAACTTGCCCGGTCTTCAACCTCATAATAATTCTGTTTACAAAGTTTACATGTGTTATCCCCCAGTGCATTACGAGAGGTCTAAGAGAGTAATCCAGCAATCTGGTTGGGATTGAGTTTTCAAAAACTTCAAAGTCTTGGGGATCTAACTTTAAACGACCCAGCTTTTTAAAATTTATGTCAAACTTATTCAAAACCCAAAAAAATTAATTAAAATTTTCCATTTGTTATCTGTACATATTTTTCCTACAATTCCTGTACAGTTCTTTCCATCATCTGTTTCTCATCTACCATTGGATGTGAGTGTATCCTATACCATTACATTGCATTTTTTATGCTGATCGTTTTGGTACCTCACGGGTCAAGATCGAACAAAGTAACGAAGCATGGATCGGCTCTTGAAGTTAGCAAGGTACTGATAACAAGATCGGAATTTCCTGATTCATTTGGGCTTGGGCCAAAATTTCAAACTCTTAAAAGAGGCAAGTGTGAGGCATGTGCCATCAATCCTTTTAACCCACGTGATCTCCCCTACTCTTCTTCTCCATCCCAAAAATTTCAAACCCTAGCCGCCCCACTTAGCTCGCGACCGCCTATACACCTCAACACACCACCACTCAAAATTTTTATAGTCTTCCCCATTTTCAACCCCCATTCCAACACAAAACCCTAATTTTTTAAATCCCTACTCTAAATGGCTCGAATTCTTAAAATCATGCCAGAGCAAAATTTTCAAGACCTTTTCTATTCCGATCTGTTTGAAGTGCACTTCAAGGTTGAGATTAGAAGAAGAGGATGGGAACCCTTGGTTTTATTGGAAGATACAGTTTATTCTCCCTCTCTTACTCTTTCATTTTATAATTGCATGATTAGAGGAGAAGATGACCGCATTACGGTTGTTAAGGATGGCCGCTCGCTGGAGCTCACCAAGGAGGTGGTGAGTGGTGTTCTTTGGATTCCTCTGAAAGCCTATGTTCTAATAGAACAATCCCCAGACGGCAATACCATCGACGTGATGATGGTAGAGACGCTTCTCGAGGGGGTTAAAAACCCCAAGTCTCACTGCGCTTACTAGAGTTTGCTGCAAAGGAACCAGCTAGCAATATCTCAGTAGGCAGCCTACAACCTGCTAGGCTCGGCCAAGCCTTCGGATATAGGTAAGGTGATGCTTCATCTTTTATCTTCAAGAGTAGAAGAACAGCTTCTGCATCGTTTCCTTTATCTTCGAGCAACTCTACAAACCAAAGAAGACAACTGCCCCTCTACCAGTGGTGGTCATGAAGATCATGCAGCACTGGGGGTTCCAAGCTACAGATGCCCTAGTGGAGGTCAAGGGCGCTACCACAGGTCATATCTATGCCCACTGCATCCAGAAGTCATGGCTTCCACCTGAAGCCAGAGCCGCTGAGTAAGTACACCCGACTGAGAAGGTGGATTACTTCGCTGAAGATGCCACGCGGTAGTTCACTCAGCCCATGGACGAAATTCACTTCCTCCATGGAGGCCAGAGGATTCTGCACTCATATCTCCACCAGCTCAGGGAAACTCAGGGTAACATCGTAACGGAACAGCAGAATATTAGAGTGGAACAACATACCCTTAGAGAGGAGTAATGAACCTTCCAGGAAGAGCAGCGACGTTTTCAGCACAATGTCACTAGAACACTGCAGAGTATTAGAGAAGCGCTCCCGCGTAGTGATAGACATGTCAGGCCTTGATGTCTGCAAAAAGAAGGATCTTCTAGACATCGAGACGAGTCACGCACGAATTCTTACTAGAATTCCTAGTGTCCGTATAGTTGGATTTATTTATTTTTATGTTTCTTTTTCACGTGTATGACGTAGTATAAGTTTAACTTTATGTTTAATATTATCTGCTTGTTTTATTTTGTATTTCTTGTAGAATTTGGTTTATGAGTAGAAGGTATGTAAAACATATACATCATGCCAAAATTTTCCTTTTTTCTTTCATGCATTTCATGTTTTCAAAAATACAAAAACCCAAAACGATTTTATAGTAGAATAAATATCCCTAGTACAATAAACCATGAATTTCTCATTCTATATCAAACAACCCACGCCCCAAACTTATTTGGGGGTGACATATTTTCATCATGAAGAACAAAATACAAGTGTATTGCCGTTTGTGCTCATGTTTCTATGGTAATCTCTTTCCTTATCTCTTCATACTTTGAGGACAAGCATAGTTCCATCATAGAGTTGGTATAGTAACATCTTGCAAAAACTAGGCATTCTCTACATAGTATATATAATAGTATATTTCTTCCTTTCTAAAAATATTTCAAAAAGACCAAAAATATTTTTCCGTTTCATATTAAAAAGTTTTGTTTCCTTTTTCTATGATGAATAAAAAGTTTAGAAGTCTCATTATAGCAATAGAGTAAGGACTTGTTCTTCGTACTTAGACTAATATACGTACAATAGTTTCTACATCTTTTCATGAATGGCATGCATCAATAGTTGTTTGTATATAATAGTGAATTTTCAAAGCCAAGGTTAGAACAATTAAGTTCCATATCCTATGCGAATCTAGCCAAAAGCCTCATCTGAATGATTATTGAGTGATGACACAAAGAATGTCTAGATAGAAACACCACACGTCCACTTGCTTGATCACCACGCCATATCCTATGAGGGAATTTAGGCCCTTTTTAGATCGATATAGCCAAATAAACGTTAAAAACCCAAAAATATAGTTTTTCTCTAGTTACCCCTCTTGAGCCTTCACCCTTTCTAAAAGCCTTTTTATTCTTAACCAATAATTCCTAACACGTTACAACACACAATCAAAAGCTTACCCAACTAATGAGTTGAGAACTGGTTGGTTATCAGAAAAAGAGAAGAGAAGCCCTTGTACAAAAATAGAATAGTTATTTACTTCAAAAAGAAAAAGAAAAAGAAAAGAAATAGAATAAAATAAAAGAAAGACCCATCCAAAACCAAAACTCCAAAAATCCAAAAGAGTCAAAAAAATTGAATCTCCAAAAAGTTCAAAATCAAATGGAGACGATATTAGAAACAAAAAGAATCAAAAGCAAAGTTAGAACTCCCAAAAGTCAAAATCATATGGAGTCACAAAGCCAAAAGGCTAAAAGAATATATCACAATTCAGAAGCAAAATAACAAAACGAGGTTCTTATCTAGTTACAAGTATCTTGAAGACCCGGTTTCTCATCTTATCATATTTTGTTTTTCCCTTCCTTTTTTTTTCTAAACCATCACCCTAGCCCCTTAAATCCTAATAAAAGACCTCTAGCTCGATTAGGAATAGGATGGTGTGATAGTAAGTGGCAAGCGTGATCAATCGACTCCAGTTTCTTTGGACATTATTTGAGTATGTGAGGAATATAAGTGCCCACTGCACTTGCGATAACGAACTTTAAGTGAAGCTATCAAAGAGTTGTGATTACAACACACCCCTGTGAGAACCCACCTTAAGGAAGCTCTCCAAAATCCTCGAAAACAACTCTGCTTTTGCATTTCATTGCTTATGTTTTGTACAATTATCTTTAGATGCTTAAATTACTATACATATGTTATTCTGAGTTCAAAAGGGCTTGTCCTTATTCACCACTAATGAGATGTATGAACTTCTGAGAATAAATAAGGAAACAAGACCTTTTGTACTAAATAGAAGAAGTTTTTGAGTACCTTCACTGGAAAAATCTCATGAGGCTTAAAGTTTGTCCACTAGGGAAGTCATAGTGGTTTAAGGCATTGTTGCATATGGCCAATGCAATCGCACTCTGCGAAACGAGATTATTATAACGTATAATAAATCACTCATTTGTGATATTAGTTTTTTCTCTCATCCTTGCTTAAGGACAAGCAAGCTGCTATTTAGGGGTGGTGATTAGCTCCCAAATGTGCGTTTTATTATCCGTATATTGCTGCATTACAGTCCCTCTTACACTTAACGAAAAGGCAACTCATAGTTTTTACTGCCTTTTTCAGGTTAAAGAGTATTTAAGACCACTTATCATAAAAGCTGCATCTTAGCACCAAAAGGAACCTTAATCATGCTTATTATGAAGACCAGTAGCTACTGTGGAAAAGTGCTGAAAAAGTCAAAGTCAACGGTCAAAGGACTCAAATTAGAAGACCAAAGATAGAAGCCCTTATTCCAAATTATGAAGACTTATCCCTAAACCTACCTTGGTCAAGAAGGCACCAAAAAGCAAAAGCAAAAGCAAAAGCAAAAGCAAAAGTGAAAGGGGTGAGGTGTCTAGTTTATAATGGAGAAGGGCAAATATGTAAATGGTCAAAGTAGGAGTATATAAACAAAAAGTAAGGGAGAGAGAACTCATCCATTGTCTTAGGATTTAAACCATTTGGTTTGTTTATTTTCTTGTCTTGTTTTTTCAATTTCTTGTTGTTTTATTTTATTTCAATCAACTTGTTATTTCCTTTTCTTTATTTCAATCAAACTTGTTCATTGTTCTTTGTTTTGATCTTCGATCTTGTTTGGTTCTTTCATTTCAATGTTTTAATCAATCTTCCTTTCATGTTTTCAAGTCATTTCAATTAACAATCAAAGCTTTCAAGTTCATTAGTTTAGAACCATTCTAATACTACAAGAATCTACCTTTATTCTTCATATCTCCCTCACTCAAACTCTAAACAATTTAGGATGAACCTCAACTCTTAATCTAAATTCTTTTGAAGTATACTCACTACAATATTGAAACTTCAACCACCCCCAAACAGAAAATATGCTTTGTCCTCAAAGTATGAAGAGATAAGGAAAGAGATTACCATATGAACATGAACAAAAATGGCAGTACAACAATATTCTGTTCTTCATGATGAAAATATACCACCCCCAAACAAGTTTGGAGCGTGGGTTGCTGAATATAGAACAAGAAATACATGGTTTGTCTAAATAGTAAGTTACGAAATTAATCTTCCATGAAATTTTTGGGTTATTTATTTATTTTTTTGAAAACCATATATAATGCAGAAATTCAAAATTTTTGGCATGATGTACTTGTATTACCTTCTACTCATATACCAAATTCCACATAAGAAAATTTTAAACATGCATTCATACTACTAACATAATACTAATATAATATTAACATGTTAAGAAATAAAAAGTGCGAAATGTAAAGTATGCAAACAACTATCTATACAGACACATATGAAATATGTGTGTGTGTGTGTGTGTGTGTGTGTGTGTGTGTGTGTGTGTGTGTGTGTGTGTGGTTTATTTATTTATTTTTATATATATTTTTTTCAAAATGTTGTCTTTCTCAATATAAATGTATCTCTAACCATATATAGGGTTTCTACAATAGAATAAAATCATACGTTTATCCAGTATCATTTTGGTTACTCTGGGACGTAAGATTTTCATTTTTATATCCTCAAGTTTTGAAAACTATGTAGAGATCTTATTATAGATAACTCATACAAAAGAAGTGATTTCTAAAAGCTAAGTTTGAAAAATAAACCATAACAGGTGATCTTTGGCAACTTTCGTGTCAGCTATTTATTGCACCCAATCCAGTCAGACTGTAGCTTCAGTTATGTGTGTTGGGGGATGTACTGTGCAAGACGTAAGATGTCTTTTACGAATATCATGGTGATATGGGCGACCCTTAGTAACACATAGCTGATCCTCAAACCACCCTTAGAAGAATGGAGATTGCGTATTTCTAAGGGTTGGTCTGTGTGGAATCCATTAACCATTGTTTTAGAAAATCATAACTATTGTTGTATTGAGAATCGTCTATTATGAGAACGGGGACAAAGAAACATTTTTTGAAAGGAAGTGTAAAATGAAGAAATGAAAAATAATAGACTCGCTTCATAAAGTAACACTACTCAAACTACGAGTAAAAAGTGCTAGATAGACTAGAACGCACCAGATATATGTTGACTAAGGCTTCGGTGCTTAGAACCACACACACCAAGAAGAGGGCCCGGTTACCTTAAGGATGCACTCCCATGGAATGCATCGAGAAAACATAATATGAATATTTTATAGTCAGATATTCAAGACTATATGTTGGGTAATTTTAAGTCAGATTCACCAAGACTATGCATAAGATGGATGATATGTTTGTTAACTATATACTAATAGTCTAAACAGTTGGGGATCAATATATAAAAACATATTAAAAGATTTACCCCAAAACAGAATGAAATCATGCATTTGGAGTGTAAGATGCAGAATGATAAGAGAAAGCTTATGTAACCCATCATGGAACTTAAGCAATAACTCATCATGTTTGAATTGTCCAAGAGAGTGTGAGTGTGGTAGTAGTTGTCCTTCATGAAGCTCAGATGAGGTGAAATATGACAAACTGGGCTTTTCAACCATTTGAATAAAGGGATCATCGTATGCTTTCAAGAACTCACATTCCACCATAGATTTTATTTCTTTTTTTTTTTGGCACTTTAATGAAATCGGGGCTCTCATCAACTGGAATGATAGGCTCGTGAGTTTGTACATTGGGCAACGTGTCTTTATTGGGAAGGTTTAGAAAATTATGAAGGATCTCAAAGGCAATTGGATTAAGTGCGAATTTGAGGTTTCTTTAAAATGGTTTAGTGGTGTAGTCCTCATAAATTGGAAGATTTTTTTATAAATGGAGGATGGCTTTCAAGAGGTGTTAAATTGGAATAGTGATAGTTGGGTGGTAGTTCTTCACATGAACTCGAGGACTCAGAGAATTCTTCATCTAGTTTTAGCATTTCCACAAGATTGTGGTTCATATCTACTATAATAAGGATGTCACAAATTTGTTCCATGGATAAGTCTTTAACGACCAAACTAAATTGGGATCCATTTTCCACTTTAGATTTTACATACACTTTTTCAAGCACTTCATTTTCTTTGTCCTCTTTGCCTAGATCTTCATAAATTTTCTCAACGTCATTGTCCAAGTGTGTCGAGTTACTTTCCAACACAAGTTCTAGAGTTTCTTTTGTCAGAGTGTTCTTATGCATATAGTCATCATCGTAAAATAATCTGGAATTGACACGATATTCAGGTGGATGGTGATGGTGTTTTAATTGGTCATAAATACCAAGATGGGCTTTAGCATTTGACTCTATTATAGTAACACCTTGTATCTCTTCTTGGTTGGGTTCTGGACTGGTGGAAAGAATATTAGTCTCAGATGTGACATATTTTGAACTGGTTTGGAGAAAACATAAGGTCTTTGCTATTTGCTAAATTTGTATTGTTTGCTCGGCCATTACCTAGTAAAGTTGGCCTTTGATAGATGGTGAAGTGGGATAAGAATTTGACATGAATGGTAATGGACTGTTAGTGAACCCATATTCTAACTGACCAGGTGTAGGTATGAATGATGGTAGACTATTTTTGGTAGAACTCCATGAATTGTCTGCATTTGGTACATTGAAAGCACATACTTTTTCTGGTTGAAGCGATGATATGTTGTTGAGCAAAGGACAATTGGTATCTATATAATTTAAGCTGGAACAGAAAGTGCATGGTGAGGTATTTATGTCCATGACAGGATAAGGAGGATGGTCATTTTTTTTGGTTGTGAGGGCATCTATCTTTCTTGTGAGGGATTCAATTAATGTCTTTATTTTTTGATCGGATTTCACCTCAAAAATACCATTGGCTTCAGATGTAACTCCATATGCCTAAAAAGATGGGTGAGTATCTTGCCATTACCATTCCTAAAAAGGTTTATGAATAAGGGTTGCTCAATTGCAAACAATGTTTGGTGGGTAGAATTGATTTGTATAAGGGCCCAATAGAGAGGGTTCGAATTATAGAAAAAAAATATTGCGGCCAAATGGTGAATGGCTTATCACTCCCATCGGCAAAAGCTATCTTTTCTTGAAATTTTCTAATGCAGAGGACCTTAACAGGGTATGGTCGAAAGGAGCTTAGGACTTTGAGGAAAATATTATGCACATCAGTCAATGAACTCCTAACTTCTGCCCAGAAAGCCAACATTAATCCCATGCCTTTGTATGGATAAGACTACCAGGACTAAGTCAGGAGTACTGGGAGCCTAAAGCGCTTATGACCATTGCTAGAGGAGTAGGCTACCCAATGCGGATAGATGAGAGAACTCTAAATAGGGATTATGGGTATTATGCCTGTATACTGGTGGATGTTGATCTCTCGGAAGTAATACTGGAGCAAATTTATGTCAAGACTAAAAAGGTTCAATTCTGGCAAATTGTGAAGGTTGGACAGCTGCCCAAAATGTGCACACATTGCAAAATAGTGGGACACCTGGTTACCGAATGCAGGAAGTTAAAAGGGACAATGAAGAAGGACAAAGAGGTGGTAATTGATTCCACTCAACCAACGGAAAATTTGGCAGAGAAAACTCAAAAGACGAGAGGACGAAAACAAAAGCAAGGTGAAACCAGTAGACAAGGCGAAGCAATATGGATTCTTAAACCCACTGAATAGCCTAAAGAAACTCAAGTTCAAAATAGATTCAAAGGGGTGGAAGTTGAGGAAATTCAGGATATGGATTCTATCAAAAACCATGGAATGCCAATCCAATCTTCTCCTCCAGAAGATGTGAACCCAACTGTGAATCAGGCGACTGAAAAAATTGATCTAACACCTGTGAGTCCAGTAGTGGAGGAAGTTTTGGACTCTCAAGCTACACAAGTTGTGGCTGACACAGCAGGGACTGAAACAGTGGCTTTCCTCGATGAGGGTATGGTGCAGAAAGTGGCTCAAGCTACTTCGGTTAATTCTATAAATGTGGTTATGGTTTCAGTTGCAACAACACCGAAAACCTATCTAGTAGCGATGATCCCAGTCTCTCTAGTTTCAAATGACCCTGCACAGAACATAGTGCATAACTTCCGATCCCCTAACAAAGAGGTTGTGGGTTTACAAGTCCTGAATGTATCTACAGTTGGTGAGACATACGTTTCCCCAGTGGCACATGGGCCTTTACCCAACATAGTGCCTAACTTCATCTTTACAAATGAAGAGGCTGTTGGAGTTCAGGCCATGATTAGTAGAGTTCTAGACTCATATTCCTCATTGACAACAAGAGCAAAGTTCTCATTCTCCAATGTATTGAACGGAACCAACTTCATTTCGAGAGCGGTTAATTGGGCAGACTTTGCTGATGATGAGGATATATTGGAGGATGGTGATGAACCATGTCAGACGATACCCAAGAAAAATTACAAACCACAATAGATGTTGCAGGATCAATCTCTGTTATCCACAAGGGCAAGGAAACCTCCAACACATAAGAAATGAATATCCTATTACTTTTGTTGCAAAATTAGAAAATCCGGATCAGTTATACTTTAGATCTCCGTAGAGTGTAGAAAAATCTCTTTCTGTTCCTTATGGTTGAATCCTAACTATGTAACTTTATATTAATATTAATATATTCACATTTTGCCTACAAAAATAAGGGCTCGGATTTTCTAGAATTGTTTATGTCGCCCCAATGAGTACTCTCTTCTGCTTGGTTTTTAAGAAAGGTTAAAGCTTCGGTTGCACCTCTATTTAAAAAAATTCCATTACTCATGATGTCGAGTGTTACTTTGTGTTCTTGGAGAAGACCCTTGAAAAAACATTGGACAAGAGTGGATTTTTCTAGTTTATGATGGGGACATGAGAGGAGCAGGTCAAACAATCTAGTCCATGCTTCTGAAAATGTATCACTTGGACTCTGTCTAAATAATTATATCTTGCTTACAATCTCCTCTTGGTTTGCATTGAAATTCCATGACGGTTGCAATGTATATCGATAAGCCATGGATGCTCAAACAAAAATGATGCACAAATTCATTTGTATTTTGGAATTTTGAAAAGTTTGTTGGCCTATAAATTACTATGCCCTATTCAAAATCAACAATTGGGCACAAAACTAGGTTTTGGGGCGCTACACACTTCAAAAGAGAAGATCACTACTTTACCACGTGGGGTGCTACAAAAAATCTCACTCGCAATGAAATGAGGGAGAAGAGTGAGTAAGATAGTTGATCCACTGGGATTCTGGTAGTTTTCCACTCTCAATCTTCGTGCTAAGTGTTTGTCCTATGGACGTGACTAGATTGGTTCTGCTTGGTTGTTTTTAAATTTTTGTTTAGTCAATTTAGCATTTGAATCACGCAACGTCCGTTAACTAAAGTGGGGATTAGTCCCACTTGTTGTTTTGTTATGGCTCGGATTTAGCCTTAAGCGCGTAAGGTAAATATAATACTTAATTTTAACACAGAGTCACGCAAACATACTTTTGTAAACAACCAAGTATCCTCTGACTGGGAGTTGCGAGGAGGTGAAGAAATTACCTCCCAAGTGTGCGTACACGTAGTTGGGGATGGAGGTGACATGGTATGGTTTGACCGAGTGTTGGGTGTCTCGATACGTCAAACCCACCTTTCGAGCTTTACGTTATTCACTACCAAAAGAACGACTTTACCCGACTGACTATGGCTATCGCGAAAGGTATTACCCGACAGACCAAAACTGCCGCAAGACCGTCGGAAAATGCTCGGTCGGCATAGGCTTCCGACAGTTTTTATTGGTCAAAACAGGCCGTCGGGGTTGAGGATCTTTGCCGACGGACATTCCTGCTGTTAATAACCATCGGTTATGCCGGCTGTCAATAACCGTCGGATAGTTGCTGCTATTAAAAACCGTCGGATAGTTCTGCTGTTATGAACCGTCGGTTAGACCAGCTGTCACCAGCCGTCGGATATGCCAGATGCTAGCCGTCGGGTAGTTTGCTACTAGATAGTTTTTATCCGTTGGGTATTAGTTCTTTATTTTAAAAAAAAAATCTTATAATAATTGTTTCAGGTATCCCAACATTACATTCTTGCAAATGCCCACTCAAATGCTACAAACGCCAATTAAGAAGTTCAGATTTTGATATAACATTTATGCTAACCACTATTCTGCAGGAAGTGCAGTTAAGAATTGGCCATAATATACATTCATCTCTGGCAACGAATAACACATCTCACCACCTTCTCCAGAGTTAGATTTTCCACATAGTCTATTCATTGCAATAGCAATTGCTTCATGAGTTTCTCTTGAAATTGCTCCAAGTGACATTCCACCCGAGTCTGCGTAAGTTGAACAATGGAAGCTGCAAATTCAACCTTCCCTACTGGAATTGAAGGCTGGTCACTTTTGAACTCAAGTAGGTCTCGAAGAACCTATATAGAAAACGGATAATATATATATCTATCAAGATTCCTTAATTAAGTTTAGGAGAATTTTAACAAGCTCAATACTATGATGTGCCAGTCAAACAAGAAGCTTTGATAACTCACATTCACTAGTTGGTTAGCCAAGTGTTGCTGATAAACTGTGAATGCACTTTCATTCTTTTGGCGAACTGCTTTATGGAGCAATTTTGACATTTCGGGATTATTTCCATGGTATTCACCTATGGAAAATAAGAAGAATCATTAGTCACAGAGATACTCCACATAAAATGGATGTAATAAAGTTGGTAAAGTCGCCAAGAAATTTTCAATTAGGGAAAACTATGCATCATAAACTCTAGGGAATGTTGATTTAAGTGTGATGGCAATAGAAAATCCAAAGTTTAAACACGCTTAACAACTTGAAATGCTACCTTCAGGTCTGAATTGGATGAACCCAAAGTTTTCCAGTCTTTTTGTTGTGTCTTCTGAGAAAGCTTTCACCCAAAAAGACATGGTTTCCCTTGCCAACTGCAAGAAAAATAGGGTTCTGACCAGTTATAGTATTGAGAAGTCAAGGGTAAAGCTACAGTAGGTCATCTGTTAAATGGTTGAGTAAATAGTTACAAATAATGTAAGACCAATTATATGGCATTACTCGTCAATAACAACTTTGTTTTGGAAATTTTCTTTTGTCCAAACCTTTTCGCATAACGGTTGTAATAACTTTTTCTCATGTTTACATTTATAATTTGAACAAACAATTCATCTAGTATGATAAAAGACTAAACTCATGCTAAAGAAAGCCAACAAAACTATTGATAATAAGCAGCTCATTGTTTTGTAAAGACCAAAAACAAAAATAATGCCACAAAATAAGATATCGAAAGGAGCAGCTTTCCTGTGTTTTGTACCTCATCAAGACTTAGCCCACCAATCTTGGATACACTTCCACAGAATGCAAGATCAACAATGTCTCTTCCTATACCATAAATCTCAAATATTTCTGCTCCACAATAACTAATAAAAACAAATTTGTCAGAGAAGAACATCGAAGGGTGCCAAAATAGCTGCAATGGCACATAAGACAAACCTGGAAAGTAATGAGATGCCCATTTTTGAAAGTATTTTAAGAAGACCAGATTTTACCGCCTGAAATTGTATCAAATCGTAAGACTTTAAAGAGAGCAATCTTCATGAAACTTATATTGGATAGTAGAAGTTAATCTTGCAAGAATTTCTGCTGAAACCCTCAAATGGATGTTCGAAGTAGAGTATCAATAATAACATATACATCTAATCTTACACAGCAGCCATTCTCGACCTTAGAAAAGTTCCTTTGTGCTTGTTCAATTGTGACCGTAGGCATTTTTCGATTCCACATTAGATTCACAGCTTTTTGTTGCTTAATCGCCATGCCGACATGTTTCAAGTGCCAAGTGTGGACATACAAAGACCGAAAGAAATACCATAGAAATAAATTTATTAAATATTTTTAAGAATGATCATGAAGTTGATACGGTGCCGATTATAATGCTTTTTCTGGCGATATGTGAGTGAAATGGAATTGAAAGATCTAGAGAATAAAGTGGAATGGAGATATATTAGAAGAAACTAAAACTAGGTCATCTTTTAAAAGATTGAAGGAAAGACCGGCACCATATCTAATCGGCAAGCAAACCGATGGGTCATTTGAAGCACCGAAAGCGATGATCTCCGCTACAATGGAAGCCGATATTCGCAAGCCGTTTTGAATTAGATGTTGGTGAACAACACCGACAAACAAGCAAGATTGGGATAGCAGGTCGAGTTGGTTCCCTGAAACAAAACAAGGAGAATGTTAATGCTATATCACCAGCTCAATGAAATGCTCATGGAATTACTATATTAACCCCTTTCCGAATATCAAAAAATGTCGGCAATATTTGAGGATTCAAACGGGGGTCCTTCATCAAAGACTCAAGTTCCCTTTCATTTAACACAGGACCAGACATGATTACCTAATTTAGTAAAATTCAGATATAAGTATATGGAGAATTCAGTTTGGTACAAAAAGGGAAGTAGATAAGATTTGCATAGAACATATGAAGCTATCTTTATCATTTACAAGTATTGCACAAACCTGAAAGCAAAGATTCTCAAGCACACCAACCGATCCAGTTCATCCACTTCCAATCGAATCTATAATTAGTGTTCAAGTATGCCTCAACTCTGTCTTCTTTCACCATTTCGAGATTGGCCAGCCCGGGATGAGAGAATGATACCCACAATGAGGCCATAAAGAGCAAGAGCTTCAAAGAAAATGAGGATGAGAATCATTCCCACAAAAGAGCTTTGGTTGCTGTGCATTAGCCCCGCAAATAGGGATAACCCAACACAAGTTTCAACATGCAAACAATTGTAATTTCTCTTTCAATCAACCAATACATACAACACTCGAATTTAGAAAAAAAACTTCGATAATAACAAAGACAACCATAGTAACATTCAAGGCAAATACAAAAAAGAGTGTTGGTCAAGAGGAAATCCTTTAGAAATAATTACGAGACCAAGTAAGTTGTATGCGTTCATGAGGACATGTAAGATGTAACATCTCACTTGACCATCTCTTTTGATTTACGACTTCACAAAGAAAGAAATAATAATCACAAATGTTTCCAATAATATCTTCTCAGTTGTATATATATAGTGAGTGTTCTCTTTAAAGTCAGTACTCAGTAGCATTTTCCTAATTGCAATTATACTATGATAACTGGGTATTATACAGCAATATTCAATTTCCTTCACAGGAATTTAATTACAAACATACGACTCACGAACTATGGAGCAACAACAGATAACCAGGCTAATGAAAAAAGTATGCACGGCGACTAACATTCGGCTGGATGCTCCATCAAAACTTTCTTTCACTTCGAAAGTTTGGTTCTATTTCTTCCAAGCTCAAGCCTTTCGTCTTTGGAACAACAAAAACTATGAACAAGAGAGATATTAACAATGCCAGCAAAAAGGAGGAAAAGGTTCTCTGTCCCCAGTAGCTCCTGCAGAAGCCAATGTCGATCACTTTAGTATCAGTTTTCTTTTTCTTTTGGTTCCCCAATGATGACCACTTAAATATCAGTTGAACAAGTGGAGACCATAACAACTACTAGGGAAAGACTACACTAAAATTATTACCTTCAATGGGGAGAAAGCAAAAGTTACAAGTGCATTTGAGCCAAAGTTAGTGAGAACTGCAAGACTGATCCCACGACCTCTTGTGCGAATAGGGAATATCTCTGACACCATTAACCAACTAAAATGACCAAAAGATATCTGAAGAAGCCATTAAAGAACAAAGTCCGGTCATCAAAATAACCTTCACATATTGCGGAGAGAATATAAAGAGCTCTCGAACAAAGTCTATAGATTCATTAGAGATCAAGATTACTTTGTTTCTCCTTGTGACTTCACCAAAATGACGAGGTACAAACAAGAGTTGTATTCTTATTCCTATTTATGTGTTTTTTTTTCTTACTTTTTTCTTTTTGTTCCGCAAGTTACGGAGGAAAGTTTCGAAGGATCTAACAAAATTTTACACTGTAGCACCAACATAAAGAAGCAGAGAAATTACTGCAATGATAGGAAAACCTTGAAGAAGTTTATAGTAAGCAGCGAGAAGCGGCAAGGAAAGCGTCTGTGACATAGAAGGATATTAAAGTGAGCTTTCAAGATTTCTCAACTATCAGTATCCTGAAATGGCATAACACATTTCATGAAGAAAGATGACGAAGAGAGATGAGAAGCATACAATGCCACTGACACCTCCAATCAGTAAGGGTCGCCTTCCAAGCTCATCAACTTTTAGGACAGCTACTCCTGTCATCAGTAACTGCAGAAAAATCAATAACAAATCATCTTGAAGACCAAAAATATTTAGAGCTGCATTACTCAAATTTGAATCAACTTCAGAATTTTTTTCATTAAATCCACTTCAGCATTAATCAGGACTAACGAGTGTCCTTATTTGAACAAGATACTTGTAATGTCAGAAGCTTTTAGATACTAGTTTGGTTTGGAAGCAGGTCCTTGAGCATACCTTAAACACTCCCATTACAACTGAAATACAAGCAAAGATCGATGCAACATAAAATCCAAAGCATCGACATAAATATTAATGGAAAGCATCCGCGATATAAGGTACTCGAGAAAATTACAAATCTTTCCAATTTTAGCATCTCGTAAATGTTGATGTGAAGAGAAAGTACCGAAGAATGGACCACATAGTACGTAACACTTGGCTGCCTATTATCTACATTTGTTGGATGATAAGATTTAGTTTGCAAGTTCCTGTGTGCTCCTGATTGACCCATTAGGTATGCAAAATAAGCATCAAATTTATTCTGGAGGAAAAAGGAAGTTCAACTACCTGCTGGAAGAGGACCAAACCCCCACCAATTATGAAAGCCTTCAAATTCGCCCCTTCAAA
The DNA here is from genome assembly GCF_015680905.1 of Coptis chinensis. NCBI lineage: Eukaryota > Viridiplantae > Streptophyta > Magnoliopsida > Ranunculales > Ranunculaceae > Coptis > Coptis chinensis. The sequence continues at coordinate 49,282,171 of NC_141456.1, forward strand.
CACCTCCCAGAAAATGTATGCACAACACGGTTTTGTTAAAACATGCGACCATAAAAAGGATGGTTTGAGTTAAATGAGCTCACCCATTTCCCTTTAAACAAATCACACCCTTCACCACTATTTTCAAAAACCCCCATTTCTTAAATAACCAAAGTTTTTTAGAAAATAATTATATTAACCCCAATTACTTACCTTGATGGCTTCAACCTGACGAAGAGTTATAAACCAACCTACAAAATCACCGAAACAAAAGAATAGTACATATGAAATTAAAACTTGATTTTAAAAAATAAGTGATTTTGTGTTTGGTTGAGTGAGATTTGAGAGTGAGTGTACCTTCTTGGAGTGGGAATGAGAGGGGATGAAGTCGCTACGTAACAAAATTTGAGAGGGGATAATAGTTTTTGGGTTATATTTTTTGACTATTTGTTTTTAATTTTTCCAAACAATTAAGTGAGGGAAGTGAAATTAGTTTGGGTTAAGGCTTATTTGCCTATTTGGAAGAGATATGCCGATAGCCCAAACTGGTAGGAGCAAATCTGACGGTTCGAAAACATTGAAAAGTATTGAACCAACAGTCGAGAAATTACTCACTTCGTCGGAAATTAACAACAATTAAAAACCGTCGAAATATCTGACGGTCAATAACTCTCCTACAACCGTCGGCCACATCTAAAACAAATAAAGTAACTAGGGAGCTTACTCGACAGATGGAAATATTTTATCCGACGGACAAAATCTGTCAGGCACTTCCGATAGATGGAAACCGTCGGATATTCTTTATGGCGTCTGTCGGGTAAACCTATTTTTTTGGTAGTGATTTTGGTTACAGAATTCTAAACTAAACCCACATTCTGGGTTGAAAAGGTGGCAAAGCCAATAGGTTTACGAATTTGCCTTCGTGGGATCAATTAACATAAATGTAAAGCAAAAAGTAACTAGGTTCAAATACTTAACTAAACGTGATTTAAATATTAACTATGTGATTATGAAAATATAACAAGAAATGTCAAAGATTGAATTTTTAATTTCCAAGTTGATTTGTAATGCGTGAGCGAATTGTTACACGACTCACCTCGCGCATTCAAATGTTCCAAGTTAATCAAATATCCAACACTTGGCAAGTTTAAAAACTTACACCAAAAGACAAACACTTCCTATTTTAAGCCTAAATTGATATTATCCTAATTTTTATTTTATTATTATTTTTATACTAAAAAAATAAAACATAATAAACATAATAAAGATAATGTCAAAATATGATATTATCCTAAAAATCTAACATTTATCAAATAATGAGAATAAACTATTATTATTATTTTTAGAGATGACGAACACTAAAAATTGGAAATCTAACTAGTTTCAAACCATTAATATTTGAACAAATACGAGTTAAGAAGAGTGATATACTGAACAAAGCCTTCAATCTAAGCCAAGGGTTTGTCCTGATGTAGTAAGGTGGCGTGGCTGGTCGCAGGTCGTACCGGGCTGGCGCGAGTCAGGCGCGGTCGGTGCTCCAACAACTTTTGACCGACTTCCTCTAGTTGCTTCACAAAGTTGTTTTCAACTCAGAGTGAGACTTGAAATCACAAACAAACCGGATCAGTAAGATCCAACATGAAAGAAACTAGAAATTAAGAAAAACAAGTTGAGAAATTTTAGGAAAATAGAGAGATACTCCCCTTTTGATTCACTCTTCTTCTCATATAAGTAGATAAATGACGGTGGTGCCATTTGTTAATTGTGGAACGTGTGGTATTGGGGTTTCGAAGTTGTTCATTTTAGATCTAATGTGGAAAAAACGGTGATGGAGAAAACCCCACTTTTTCTTGATTCCTCTATTGTTTTTGGGATGGTGTTTGATGTTTAATGATGTTGAGAACTAGCTATTGCTGTTTTGATGATGAAAACATGGAAATAAGGGTTGTGTTAGTATGAAAAACATTAAGAAATTGATATGAAAAAAGTAACTTGGTTAGCAAGTTTTACTCATTTGATTAATTCAAATGAGTATTACCAACTTTGGTTGGGTGAATGAATGATTTAGAAGATGTTTTGAAGAACTATTGTTCTGAAAAGCAAGATAAAACACTTTGAATGGAAGAAAACCAACTAGATTTAACAAAGCTTCAAGCTTTAAAGTAATGAAAATGGAAAATAATGAATTAAAAGTAAATAAAAACAATTAACTAATTCTTATCTCCTACTCTTACTTACTTAGACTACTCCTAACTAAATTACCCTAACTAACCTACCATTTTTAGGGTATCTCCACACTTATACATGTGTAGAGCTGTATATAATTTCCCCTCTCATATCTTATCTTATCCAACAAACAACCTAATCTAGAACCTTCTTGTGCCTTCTTTTAGTAGATAAGATCAAGTCTTTTTGGGCCCAAGCCCATGTCTTTGGGAATTTTAGCCCTTTGGTCTATGGAAGCTTTAGATGCATAGCCATAGTCTTGCAAAGAGTTGAACCCTTGATCGTTGAAGCCTTGGAGTGTTTCCTGAGCTTTTAAATTTTTGGACCTTTGAGTTGACTTTGACCTTGACCGTTGACTTTTTGGCACTTTTTCCCAGTTGTTCCATGAGGTCCCATTTAGGCTCCTTTTGTCTCTAGAACACGTCTATTGAGGTATTTGGTCCAGAATAGGGTTGTATCCTGAAAAAATGATAAGAACATGAGTTTTTTACATTATTGATTATATAATTTGAATAAATTAAAGCATTATAAAAGGATAAAAATGCATATTTGGGGACTAATCAACTATTTGTTGAGGTAGAAAGTGGGGTATTGGGGGTTTTGAAGTTGTTCATCTTAGATCTAATGTGAGAAGAGTGGTGATGGAGAAAACCCCACTTCTTCTTGATTTCTCTATTGTTTTTGGTATGGCTTTTAAGGTATGATGATGTTGAGAACTAGTTATTATTGATTTGAGGATGAAAACATGAAAATAAGAGTTGTTTTAATATAAAAAACATGAAAATTAGATAAGAGAAAGGTAGCTTGGTTAGCAAGTTCAACTCATTTGATTTATTCAAATGAGTATAATAAACCAACTTTGTTTGGTTAAATGAATGATTGAGAAGATATTTTGAAGAACTATTGTTATGAAAAGTAAGATTAAACACTTTGAATGGAAGAAAACCAACGAGATTCAATAAAGGTTGAAGCTTGAAAACAATGAAAATGGAATACAATGAATCAAACAAAAATAAAAACAATTAACTTAATTATTATCTTCTTCTCTTACTTACATACACTACTCCTAACTAAACTACCCTAACCAACATACCTATTTTGTGGGCATCTCTACACTTACACTTATATAAGTGTAGAGATGCCCACAAAATAGGTATGTAGAGATGTACATAATTGCCCCTCTCATATCTTATCTTATCCAACAAGCAACCTAATCTTGAACCTTCTTGTGCCTTCTTTTAGTGGATAAGATCAAGCTTTTTTGGGCCCAAATCCATGTCTTTGGGAATTTGAGCCCTTTAGTCTTCTGAAGCTTTAGATGTTTAGCTATAGCCTTGTAAAGGGTTGGGCCCTTGATTGTTGAAGCCTTAGAGTGTTTCCTGAGCTTTTGACTTTTTGGCACTTTTTCCTAGTTGTTCCATGAGGTCCCATTTAGGCTCTTTTTGTCTCTTTTTGGCTCTAGAACACGACTTTTGAGGTATTTGGTTTAGAATAGGGTTGTATCCTGAAAAAGCGATAAGAACATGAGTTTTCTACATTATTGATTATATAATTTAACTAAATTGAAGCATTATAAGAGGATAAAAATGCATATTTGGGGACTGATCAACTACCCCCAAACAGCATTTTGCTTGTCCTCAAGCAAAGATGCGAAACAAAACAGAAGAAGTTAAATATGTGTTTATTATTCTAATCTCGCTTAGCAGAGTGCGACTGCATTGACCGTATGCAACAAGACCTTAAACCATTAGGAATTCCCTAGAAGACGAGCTTAAGCCTCGTCAGAGTTTTCCAGAGAAGGTACTCACAAACTTCCTCTATCTAGCACAAAGGGTTTTGTCTCCTTATTTATTCTCAGAAGTCCATACATCTCATTAGCGGGGAAAAAGGACAAGCTCCTTTGAACTTAGGATAACATATGTACATTAATTTAATTATCTACATATAAATGTGCAAACAGCAGCACTGAAATGCAAAAGCAGAGTCATTTCAGAAAGTTTTGGAGAGCGTCCTTAAGGTGGGTTCTCGCAGGGATGTGTTAAAACACAACCTCTCTGATAGATTCACTCAAGTTTCGTTCTCTCAAATACAAATGGCACTTATAATCTTGACATACACGAATGATGTCCAAAGAAAACTGGGGTCGATTTATCACACTTGCCACCTACTATCACACCATCCTATTCCTAGTTTAGGTAGAGGTATTTTATTAAGAGTTACGAGGCTAAGGTGGTGGTTTAGAAATAAAAAGGAAGGGAAAACAAACTCTAATAAGTTAAGAAATCGGGTCTTCAGATTATTTGTAACAAGAGAAGAACCTCATATTGTTCTTTTCTTCCGAATTTCCAATTTATTCTTTAGCCTTTTGGCTTTGTGACTCCATATGATGTTGATTTTTGGGAGTTCTAACTTTGTTTTTGTTTCTTTTGAAATCGACTCCATTTGATTTTGAACTTTTAGGAGTTTCGATTTTTTATATGAATCGTTCTTTTCTTTTCTTTTTGAAGCAACTAACTGTTTTGTTTTTGTACAAGGTCTTCTCTTTTCTTTTTACCGTTCATCCAATTCTCTACTCGTCAGCTGGGTAAGCTTTTTATTGTTTGTTGTAATGGGTGAGGGATTGATGGCGAAGAATAAAAAGGCTTTTAGAAGTTTTTGAAGGCTCAAAAAGGGGTAACTAAAGGAAAATTAAGTTTTTGGGTTTTTTAACATTTATTTGGCTATATCGATCCAGAAATGGCCTAAATTCTCTCCTAGGATATGGCGTGGTAATCAAGCAAGTGGACGTGTGATCTTTCTATTTGGACATCCTTTGTGTCATCACTCAATAAACTTACACATGAGGCATTTGGCTAGATTCTTACAGGATATGAAACTTAACTATTATAACCTTGGTCTTGAAAACTTACTGCTACATACAATGAATTCCATACGCATGCCATTCATGAAAATATGCAGAAACTATTGTACGTATATTAGTCTAAGTTTGAAGAACGAATTCTTACTCTATTGCTATAATGAGACTTATAGACTAGGTATTCATCATAGAAAAAGGAAACTAGATTTTTAGTATTAAACAAAAACACTATTTTTGGTCTTTTCGAAAATAATTTAAGAAAGAAAGAAATATACTAATATACCTAATATAAGAAATGCCTAGTTTTTGCAAAATGTTACTATACCACCCCCCAAACAGAAATATGCTTTGTCCTCAAAGTATGAAGAGATAAGGAAATAGATTACCATGGGAACATGAACAAAAATGGTAGTACACCAGTATTCTGTTCTTCATGATGAAAATATACCACCCTCAAACAAGTTTGAAGTATGGGCTGCTGGATATAGAACAAGAAATACATGGTTTGTTTAAATAGTAAGTTATGTAATTATTCTACAATGAAATTTTTGAGTTATTTATTTGTTTTTTTGAAAAACATATATAATGCAGAAATTCAAATTTTTTGGCATGATGTACTTGTATTACCTTCTATGCATACACCAAATTCCACATAAGAAAATTTTAAACATGCATTCATACTACTAACATGATACTAATATAATATTAACAGGTTAAGAAATAAAAAGTGTGAAATGTAAAGTATGTAAATAACTATCTATACAGACACATGAAATGTGTGTGTGTGTGTGTGTGTGTGTGTGTGTGTGTGTGTGTGTGTGTGTGTTTTTTTATATATATTTTGTTTCAAAAGGTTATTTTTCTCAATCTAAATGTATCTCTAACCATATACAGGGTTTCTACAAAAGAATAAAATCATACGTTTATCCAGCATCATTTTGGTTACTCTGCGACGTTAGATTTTTATTTTTATATCCTCAAGTTTTGAAAACTATGTAGAGATGTTATTACAGATAACTCGTACAAAAGAAGTGATTTCTAAAGCTAAGTTTGAAAAACAAACCATAACAGGTGATCTTAGGCAACTTTCGTGTCAGCTCTTTATTGAGCCCAATCCAATCAAACTATGGCTTCAGTTATTTGTGTTGAGGGATGTACTGTGCAAGATGTAAGATGTCTTTTACGAATATCATGGTGATATGGGCGACCCTTAGTAACACATAACTGATCCTCAAAGCGCCCTTAGAAAAATGGAGATTGTGTACTTCTAAAGGTTGGTCTATGTGGAATCCATTTCCCATTTTTTTAGAAAATCATAACTATTGTTGTATCAAGAATCGTCTATTATGAGAATAGGGAAAAACAAACATTTTTTGAAAGGAAGTGTAAAAGGAAGAAATGAAAAATAATATACTCGCTTCATAGAGTAACACTACTCAAACTTCGAGTAAAAAGTGCTAGATAGACTAGAATGTGCGAGATATATGTGGACTAAGGTTCCGGCGCTTACAACCACATACTCCAAGAGGAGGGCCCGGTTACCTTAAGGATGTACTTCCACGGAATGCATCGAGAAAACATAATATGAATCTTTTATAGTTAGATATTCAAGACTATATGTGTGGTCATTTTCAATCAGATTCCCTAAGACGATATATAAGATAGATGATATGTTTGTTAACTATATTTAATAGTCTAAACAGTTGGGGATCAATATAGAAAAACATATTAAAACATTTACCACAAAATAAAATGAAATCATGTATTTGGAGTGTAAGATGCAGAATGAAAAGAGAAAGCTTATGTAACCTACCATGGAACTTATGCAATAACTTATCATATTTGAATTGTTTAAAAGAGTATGAGTGTGGTAGTAGTTGTCCTTCATGAAGCTTAGATGAGGTGAAATATGACAAACTGGGCTTTTCAACCATTTGAATAAAGGGATCATCGTATGCTTTCAATAACTCACATTCCACCATAGATTTTATTTCTTCTTTTTTTGGCAATTAATGAAAGCGTGGATCTCATCAATTTGAATGATAGACTCGTGAGTTTGTATATTGGGCAACGTCTTTTTACTGGGAAGGTTTAGAAAATTATGAAGGATCTCAAAGGCAATTGGCTTAAGTGCGAATTTGAGGTTTATTTGAAATGGTTTAGTGGTGCAGTCCTCAAAAATTGGAAGATTTTTTATAAATGGAGGATGGCTTTCAAGAGGTGTTAAATTGGAATGGTGATGGTTGGGTGGTGGTTCTTCATATGATCTTGAGGACTTAGAGAATTATTCATCTAGTTTTGGCATTTCCACAAGATTGTGGTTCATATTTGCTATAGTAAGGATGTCATAAATTTGTTCCATCGATAAGTCTTTAACGACCAAACTAAATTGGGATCCACTTTCTACCAAAGATTTTACATCCTCTTTTTCAAGCACTTCATTTTCTTTGTCCTCTCTGCCTAGATCTTCATAAATTTTCTCAATGTCATTTTCCAAGTGTGTCTAGTTACTTTCCAACACAGGTTCTAGAGTTTCTTCTGTCGGAGTGTTCGTATGCATATAGTCATCATCATAAAATAATCTGGAATTGACACGATAATCAGGTGGATGTTGATGGTGTTTTAATTAGTTATAAATATCATAATGGGCTTTAGCAATTGGCTCTGTTATAGTAACACCTTGTTTCTCTTGTTGGTTGGGTTCTGGATTGGTGGAAAGATATTAGTCTCAGATGTGACATCTTTTGAACTGGATTGGAGAAAAACACAAGGTCTTTGCTATTTGTGGAATTTATATTGTTTTCTCGGCCATTAACTGGTAAAGTTGGTGTTTGATAGATGGTGGAGTGGGATATGAATTTGACATGAATGGTAATGGACTATTAGTGAACCCATATTCTGACTGACTAGGTGTAGGTATGAATGATGGTAGACTATTTGTGGTGGAACTCTATGAATTACCTGTGTTTGGTACATTGAAAGCACATACTTTTTCTGGTTGAAGCGATGATATGTTGTTGAGCAAGGGACAATTGGTATCTATATGATTTAAGCTAAAACAGAAAGTGCATGGTGAGGTATTTATGTTCATGACAGGATAAGGAGGATGGTCATTTTGTTTGGTTGTGAGGGCATCTATCTTTCTTGTGAGGGATTCAATTAATGTCTTGATTTCTAGATCGGATTTCACCTCAAAAATACCATTGGCTTTAGATGTACTGGGCTGGGATGTTATAGAATTGTTTGTGTTACCCCAATTAGTACTCTCTTATGCTTGGTTTTCAAGAAAGGTTAAAGCTTCGGTTGCACCTCTATCCAAAAAAAATTCATTACTTATGATGTCGAGTGTTAGTTTGTGTTCTTAGAGAAAACCCTTGAAAAAACATTAGACAAGAGTAGATTTTTCTAGTTTATGATGGGGACATGAGAGGAGCAGGTCCGAAAATCTAACGCATGCTTCTGAGAATGTCTCACTTGGACTCTGCCTGAAGAATTCTATCTTGGTTATTATCTCTTCTTGGTTTGCATTGTAATTCCATGATGGTTGCGATGTATATCAATAAAACATGGTTGCTCAAAAAAAATGATGCACAAATTCATTTGTGCATTTTGGAATTTTGAAAAGTTTGTTGGTCTGTAGATTACTATCATTATGTCAAAACAGCTGATTTAAGATGGCTTATATATGGCGAGATTAGTCAATTTCGATGGCTACTGACTGTCTCATAAGCCGTTGTTAAAAATACCATCGATTTGGTTCTTGATGGGTAGTGGCTGTTGATAGGAAATTAATTGGTCTAAATTAATAGACTAATCTAACCCTAGTTAAACCGTAAGCGCACAGCTATCGTTGAAAATAGTTGCAGTGAACGGGTTGATCCCACAGGGATTGCTACTTAGAACAAACGAGTATTAAAATTATACTTAACTAATTCGGACAATATTCTTTTTATGAAAGTTGAATTACTATTAACTAAAATTAACACTATGAAGGCAATAAATTAAATTGAGAAATTCAATAGAGAGAATTCTAGGACTATTGAATCCACCTTAGACCCAAGTTTATATTTATAGAATCAATTTCAATATTCCAGATTTTATACAAGTAGCATTATCGTTGAGAATCAATTGCTTTCTCGATGATATGATTGTGATAACTTTTAACTAAACATGTATCTTCTAACGGTTCAGCGCTAATGATCAAACTCAAAAGATTACTCGTCTTTTTACGGCACGAGTAATATCTAAACTTGATACAAACAGTTAAAACAGGCTTAATCAATAATGACGAATATCAAACTATATCGCATGCTTGACATACTATATGAAAGATAAATTCTTGTTATTAAATTGCGAACTTAGAAGAATAGAACGATATTAAACCAACTAGAAATCATCAAAATCAATCCCAACACACAAACAATAATCTAAAGTTTCATCAAAGTCCTAGACAGAGTTTAGTTACACATGATAATAATAGAACTAAAATTAAAGTAAGGTAAAGAAAAACTCATGTCGACAGCAAGTTCGGCTTGGACTTCCTTCTTCTCGCTCTTTGGCTCTCTGTTCTTCTGTGTTGTGGAGAAGCCCCTCAACTCTCTGTCTCTACTGTTTATATATCCTTCAATTTTGGGCCTCCACTAAAGAGTCCCATTCCAATTTGAAGTTTCCGAATTCAAACTCCAAAGGTTCGTGAGAAATTTGAACTCTTTCCAAATTAGAAAACTGTCGATGTTCGATCGAATAAATCGGACTTTGAGACGGTTCACTGTTCGTGAGAATCAAACATGGAATGGGTAAGGTTAATATAATCTGTGGTGGTTTAAGTTGTATGGAAGGAATAATAGATGTGTGGTTTGATTGGTTCGGGTGTTGATTTGTATCACCGGAATTAGAGGAATGCTTTCTTCTTTTCGTGAGAATGATGGAGACTAAAGGTCTTATCTGGTGGTCCAAGTAGCAAGATTAACTTGGTAGGTTAGTTGGTGGGCTTTTCTATTAATTGGATGCACTTGGGCTTATCATTAGTTCTTCGACCAACTTAATTTAGGCCTATATTTAAAAAAAAAAAAAAATATATAATATATATATATATATATATATATATATATATATATATATATATATATATATATATATATATATATATATATTTAAAACTTCCCCACGTGCTCCACTTAAGCTCACTACCTTTATATTCTTTCGGGTCCTTTTCCCCTAGTTTGGCCCAATATCACATGGCCCAAACCAATAAATCAAGCTGTCTAATCCAATCCAACATATTCTCAACACCACCGGCACCTCCACTGAACTCAACAACCAATCTCATGCTAACCAAATCAGGAACTCATGTATCTAATCACTTTCAACACGTTTAATCAAATTAGCTCCAATTCCTGCAAAATCAATAAAACACACTAATTAAATCAAACAAATTAAATATTTGAACTAACTAATATAAAAAATGGGCATAAATATATAACATTTATGTGCTTATTAAATACCCCCAAACTTATATTTTACTAGTCCTCGAGCAAAACTAATAACAAAAACAAAAACAAAATGCTTAACTCACTTTCGTAGGAATCACGATCACACTTAGCATGTGTAACAAGCCTTTTAAACCTCTAGATAACCCCTAGTGGACGAGTTTAGTCTCGTGAGGGTTTTCAGAAACGGTACCCACAAACATTAACATAACATGATATATGGTGATATATATAATTTTTTCGGAGATAAAAAATTTTGCCAACTGACAAACAAGTTCAATAATCATCAATTACCACAGTTTACATCATTATCACTAAGACACATCACTACTTCCAAAGATAGAAATCATTGATTACTGTGGCAAACCAAAGCGTGTGTGTGTTTAGCTAAACTAATACAATCTCCTATCCAAGTAACGGAATTCCTAACTTGTTATCCAAAGAATATATCAGCTTCAATCCTCACCATTCATATACTCACAAGAAAATCTCTCTCAAATGAGTAAAATACTAGAACATCCCACATACTTATTAACCAGAAAGACGGACTTATGAAATTTCAAAAACAAACTAGTCTCATGGAAAGAATGTCAATCATATGTGAAGTGTCGAGTCCTTCACTTTAGCATTCTCTCACCTATTCTACACTTTATATCATACTTTTGTGATAAGTCTGGGTATTAAGACAGGGCTTAGGATAGGTTGACAAGAAAAAGGTAAAAAGGAATCAAAATTTTTTAAGAATAAACTAAAGACCATCTTGTACTTGACCTTCATGGAAAAATTTCTTCACTTTTAAGACTACATTACTTTAACTTTCTCACTACTTCTGCTCAATGATTTCTCTTTCTTTTTCTTATATATATATATATATATATATATTTATTTATTTATTTATTTATTTATTTATTTATTTTTTCTTTCTCTATTGAATCACTTTGAGCAAAAGGAATGATTTTCTTCATTTGATTTTGGTAAATTTTTCCTTCAGAATCATCTTCTTCTAGCTTTCTCTTTAGTCTTTTAGAAATCCTCAGAAATATGGGTAAGGCTAATAATATGGGTTTACACTCCTTATTTGGAGTTGGGTTAAGGATAATTGGTTTAAGAAGAAAATGCTTGATATAGAAGGCTCAAAAGGGGTTAACATGATGATCCTACTAGGTGGTATAGATAAAAGCTAATTGGTTCACTACTTGATTTTGTCAGTATGATATTCCGCTTCAAATAGACTACAAGACCTAATGGCTATCTCCCCAGTTGATGCCACTTCGTGATCAACCAAAACAAGAAAAATAAAATGAGACTATACAACGAATTTAAGCACAGAAAAAATGATTGAGTAAACTCGGACTCAGAATTTACATAAAGACACTCTAAGAAATTAGAATTGACAGGTTCAAGTCTCACGGGTTAAGTCTGTATATTCCTCTTTTAGTTCACTAGGAAATTAAATTACTCTTCAATTTGACATGTATCAGGTGGCTAATAATGCAAATTTCACTTTGGCTTAGAATTTCATCAATAAAATCTATTTCTAGAGATAGAAAATAGTCTAAACAACAATAACTTCAAAAGTTACTCTTAATTTCTCAAATCCCTTGAAAATCAGTGGCTTTAGAAATCAAAAAATTTAAATTTCTCATCATAGAAAATCACCATTTAGCATACAATGCTAGAAAATTTTATTTTTCGCAAAACAAAAGCTTTTGTTCCCACCCCCAACCTTTCATAAACATTGTCCTTAATGTTGACATATATGCTCAATTAAAAAGATAACAACATGGCTAAGTAAAAGAATAAGGAAAGAGCTTACCAATGGCTCCATAAACAAAAAATAAACTCTCTGAGTCACCTATAAAAATTAGTACTTTGACAAAGATATAATAGTGATAATATATAAAGAACCAATTTACTACAATGACTAAAATGTGTCACGTGTCTCATTCCATAGAGTTACACGTCTCCAAAAAGGCAGAGAAAAGGTGCTAGAGTCCAACGCATGAGACACGTGCACAAAAGACTCAACAAAAACAAAAACATGGGTTGCCTCCCATAAGCGCTACAGTTAACATCTCTAGCAGACGAATGCTTCGCACACCCAATTCTTAGATTAGCACTTTGTCTACCAGTTCAAACACAATGAACGCCCCAAAATTAAAAAAAAATCGACAGTCTCCTCTGTATTTTCGACATTTCATAAATATAAAATCTGTCATAACCTGAAAATCACAATAATATGTTTCTCATTGGTTAACCCAAATGGAGACTAGGGGCTGGAATGAAATATTTGGGAACAATGTGAAGCGACTCTTACAAAAGAAGAACAAAACCTAAAAACAACGAAAAATAAAACCTAAACTACTAAAGTACAAACATACTAATCAGATATCACTCAGATTATAACCTGAAAATAATCAAATATTTAAAATCTCAAGCAAAAGATCATGTGAAGTTCAATTTAAACACTGTCACCCCCAAACTTGTGCAAAACAACACTTAAACATACCATGTATCACCTAATAAGATATGCCAATGCAATGCACTATAGGCTAACATGAGACAATACACTTAACAAATAGTGAAAATGTCGTAAGATCTTCGCGAATCTGACAACATTCTCAAGTCATCTTTTTTCACCCAAACGGTACATATATTAGTTGGAAAGTGTCTAGGGTCTATTTGTTTAAATCTTACTCTTCTTTTCTTAGTATGAGTCATAGGTAAACTATAGGCAGATTCCAAAGAAGAGTTAGGAAGTGAAATAGATGTGACAAACTTACTAGGAAGGTCATGAGATGAAATACCTGATTGTGGAACCTGGTTCAAAGAGTTGCCCTAGTTTACACTAGTATTAGATTTATACCAAAACTGAAATGCTCGTTTTCTAACCTGACAGTGATACTTAATATGCCTTTCACCACCACAATAATAACAAACAACAAGAGGCCTAGGAGTAGTGGAAGGGACAATAGTTGAGACACGTTCTAAAGAAGATGGAGCTGACTTAGAACAAGTAATAACACTATCGTGATCACTGGAACACTCCCCAACACTTGGGATTGTATCCAAAATTTCAACACCATTACACAGGTTTGGAAATGTTATATTCGAGTCGAAATTCTTCTTTAAAAGATCAAAATCAGTTTCAATAGATTTTTGCCTTTCTTTAATCATGTCAAACTCGCGTTCCAAAGATTTATTCATATCACTAAGAGTTTCATTCTCCGCTTTCAATTTATTAGCAATATGCATAAACTCATTGGCTTTGGAACTTAAAACAATGTTTTCACTCTTAAGAGATAGTATCCTCTCACATAACTTATCATTTTCTTCAAGTAATTGCTGATTTTTCCTTAACAAATCAAGATAAATCTTCGAAAGTTTCTCATGGGAGTCATTCACCACGGTATCACAATTATAATCAAGACATAGGATGCAAGTACTAGAAAGGGGAACCATAGAGTTAGGACATGAATAATTAACATTAGAAATACTATCAAAAGAAAGATCCTTAGATAAAGTATTCACCACCTCTCTTAGTATCTCATCATCACTATCTCTAAAGTGAGCAAGACAAACATCCAAAGGCTCAGAAGAATCAGAAGAATAAGACAACATAAAATCATCCTCTTAAAGAAAATCAATATCATTATCATTACCCAATTGTTTGCTATTACTCTCAACCATATATTCTCTAACTCTCCAAGTTGTTTGCTCACATCAAAAACATTAAGCTCGACTGTCATATTACCAAAGGAAACTTTCATGACTCCATTCCTACAATTTATAATGGCATTAGCTGTAGCCAGAAATGGTCTACCAAGAATCATAGGAATATTTCATTTAGAATCATGGACAGGCTCAGTATCAAGAACCACAAAGTCCACAGGAAAATAAAATTTATCTACCTTAATCAAAACATCTTCAACGACACCACGTGGGATTTTAACAGATCTATCAGCTAGTTGTAGTGTTATTGGAGTAGACTTGAGCTCTCCCAATCCTAATTGCACATACACAGAATAAGGGAGTAAACTCAAACTCGCTCCCAAATCAACTAAAGCTTGCTCTATCCTATGGCTTCCTATAACACATGAAATGGTGGGACAACCTGGATCCTTAAACTTAGGTGGAGTTTTGTATTGAATGATTAAGCTTACTTGTTCTGTAAGAAAAGCTCTTTTCTGCACATGCATCTTACATTTCACAGTACACGAATCTTTTAAGAACTTGGCATAGGCAGGAACTTGCTTAATAGCCTCAAGAAATGGAATATTTATATGAACCTTTTTAAAAACATCCAAAATTTCATTAGATTGTATTCCTTTCGTTGCTTGAACCAAACTTTGAGGAAAAGGAGCTTTTGGTATATATTGTGGCACAAGACTAGACTCCATAGGAATAGAAGGTTGCCTAGAAGCTTCACTAGCATAATATCACTCTCATGCTCTCCCAAATCAGATCTAACCTCTACCCTAGGCATCTCAACCTTATTATCAACATGTTTACCACTCCTAAGTGTAGTAATCGACTTTACTTGCTCATGGTGATGCCTTTGGTTCAAGTTAGAGCCTATCTCATACTGACCCTTTGGATTAGCTACTGTCTGACTCGGAAAATTGCCTTTCTCCCTCTCACTCAAAGTACTAGCAATTTGACCCATTTGAATTTCAAACTTCGCAATAGATTGCGAGTTTGAATGCAAACTTCGTTGGGTGCCTTGATGAAATTGAAGGGAACTCTGTATAAAAAAATTAAGAGTATCCTCAAGAGATGGTTTCTTAGATGGTGGAGGTGGTTGCTGGTATTGCTGAAATTGGTTGGAAGGAACTTGAGCATATGACTGGGGAGGATGGTTCCCAGGTAACACCTCTGGATCAGTTTGATGTAGCCCAGTTTTCCATGAGAAATTGGGATGATTTCTCCATCTAGGGTTATATGTGTTAGAGTAAGGGTCACCAAACGGTTTCTTATTATATGTGTTGAGTGTATTAGCTTGTTCAGCTATACACTCATTGAACGCAGAGATAGAAAGACACGTTTGGCCTGTGTGCGCGGGACTCTCACATAGCTGACATACCTAACTAACCGACTTGACATGAGAACTCTCCCCTTTCAACTTCAAGGATTCCACCTCCCTAGCAAAACTGGCTAGGTTGGCACTTATCTCAAAATCGCCTCTCACCTCATAAACACCACCCCTCTTTGGTTTAGAAGCTACTTGTACACTTCTATCATAGACCCTCCCTGGAGATTCCCATTGCTGAGAACTTTCAGAGATTGTCTCAAGAAGTTTCCAAACTACATCCTCCTGCAAAGAGAGGATATCTGCTCCAATTCGGGACTCAACAAACTGACGATGTGAAATCGACAACCCCTCAAAGAAAAACTGCACTAATTGCCATTTCACAAAATTATGGTGAGGACACCTCAAAAGAAAATCTTTAAATCTCTCCCAACATATATAAAACTCTTCACCCTCTTTTTGAGTAAAATGCATGATCTGTTGCCGAAGGCTAGTAGTCTTGTGCATGAGAAAGAATTTAATGAGAAACATAATGTTCAACTCATCCTAAGTAGTGATAGACTTAGAATCTAAGGAATTCAACCACAACTTTGCCTTATCCTTCAATGAAAAAGGAAAGAGGTGGAGCTTGATAATCTTTGGTTGGACTCTAGGGAAGTTAAGAGTACCACATATATCTAAGAACTCCTTAACGTGAAAATAAGGGTCTTCGGAATCAAAACCATAGAGCTGGGGAAGCAAGTTTATGATGACTGCCCTTAACTCAAAATTAGCATCACACGCAGGCGAATATATGCAAGAAGGATTAGAATTAAGGACTGGATAATAGTAGTCCTTAAGGGTTTTAACTTCGGGCTCTGCTGCCATTTCTAACAAATGGTTTTTTTTAACTTGTCTTGGTTTGGATTAGTAGGTCCCTTATTAAATGTTCTTTCAATTTTCGGATCAAAAGGTGTTATATCAGGATTTTCAGAACGGATTTCTACCATACATAACTTCTGACTCTAGATGATGAAAACCTAACTCTACAATCAAAGACAACGGAAGGAAAATGAAAGATGCGGGATGATGCACAATCACAGAAAATAGTCAACAAATCTCAAACTGAATTGAATTTTTAATTAAGGTTTAAAATAAGTGCTCCTAAACCCGAATAACATGATTCCCAGTTCTTGTGCTAAAAACACCGTCATTCGATCCACGTGTCAAACGACCTTTCCTAGTGAGCGGGATAAAACCTGTCCTAATGCAAAATGTCTAAGGCTGGTCAAAGGTGACTTGACCAATCCTAAATGCAAGAAAAAAAATGAAAACAAACAAACACACAAGTTCAACCCCACAAAGTTAAAAGCGTACCTCCTGCGTGAGCCTTCAAGGGCCACTTGCGATGTCGGGTAACGACAAGCAAGCTCCTTTGATTCTCCTCTCTTAAGCTTGGAACCTGTATGCTCTAATATATATATATTTTTTTTCTTTTCTTAACCTAAACCTGTAAAAATCAAAAGCAAACACTTAGACTACGGATTAAAACTAAACTACAACTAAACCTAAACTATGAATTACGTTAAGTAAGACCTTAAAATTCGATTGCACAACTGAAATCCCCGGCAGCGGCGCCAAAAACTTGATAGAAAATTAGTCGGTCTAAATTAATAGACTAATCTAACCCTAGTTAAACCGGAAGTGCACAGTTATCGTTGAAAATAGTTGCGACGAACGGGTCGATCCCACAGGGATTGCTACTTAGGACAAACGAGTATTAAAATTATACTTAACTAATTCAGACAATATTCTTTTTATGAAAGTTGAATTACTATTAACTAAAATTAACTAATTACTATGAAGGCAATAAATTAAATTGAGAAATTCAATAGAGAGAATTCTAGGACTGTTGAATCCACCTTACACCCCAGTTTGTATTTATAGAATCAATTTCAATATTCCAGATTTTATACGAGTAGCATTATCAATGAGAATCAATTGCTTTCTCGATGATATGATCATAATAACTTTTAACTAAATATATATCTTCTAACAGTTCAGCACTAATGATCAAACTCAAAAGATTACTCGTCTTTTTATGGCACAAGTAATATCTAAACTTGATACAAACAGGCTTAATCAATATCGACGAATATCGAACTATATCGCATGTTTGACATACTATATGAAAGATAAATTCTTTCTATTAAATTGCCAACTTAGAAGAATAGAACGATATTAAACCAACTGAAAATCATCAAAATCAATCCCAAGAAACAAACAGTATTCTAAAGTTTCATCGAAGTCCTAGATAGAGTTTAGTTACACATGATAACAATAGAACTAAAATTAAAGTAAGGTAAAGAAAAACTCATGTGGACAGCAAGTTCGGCTTGGCCTTCCTTCTTCTCGCTCCAATTCTCGCTCTCTGTTCTTCTGTGTTAGTGGAGGGGGCCCTCAACTCTCTCTCTCCGCTGTTTATATATCCTTCAATTTTGGGCCTCCACTAAAGAGTCCCATTCCAATTTGAAGTTTCTGAATTCAAGCTCCAAAGGTGTGTGAGAAATTTGAGCTCTTTCCAAATTATAAAATTGTTGGTGTATGGAATGGGTAAGGCTAATATAATCTGATGGTTTAGGTTGTATGGAAGGAATAATAGATGTGTGGTTTGATTGGTTCGGGTGTTGATTTGTATCACCAGAGTTAGAGGAATGTTTTCTTCTGTTCGTGAGAATGATGGAGACTAAAGGTCTTATCTGGTGGTCCAAGTCGCAAGATTAACTTGGTAGGTTAGTTGGTGGGCTTTTCTATTAATTGGATGCACTTGGGTTTATCATTAGTTCTTCGACCAACTTAACTTAGGACTATATTTAAAACTTCCCCACGTGCTCCACTTAAGCTCACTACCTTTATATTCATTCGGGTCCTTTTTCCCCTAGTTTGGCCCAATATCACATGGCCCAAACCAATAAATCAAGCTGTCTAATGCAATCCAACATATTCTCAACACCAGCCGACACTTCCACTGAACTCAACGACCAATCTCATGCCAACCAAACCAGGAACTCATGTATCTTATCAGTTTCAACACGTTTAATCAAGTTAGCTCCAATTCCTACAAAATCAATAAAACACACTAATTAAATCAAACAAATTAAATATTTGAACTAACTAATATAAAAAATGGGCATAAATATATAACATTTATGCGCTTATCAGCTGTCCATTATTTGAAATACAAAGACAGCTTGTAGCCGTCGATAAATGTGTTTTGTGGATGGTTAAAGGCCATGGTTTAGTGCTTAAAACAACTTCCAACTATCTAGATATGCGTCCTGCTCCATCAAAATAGTTTCAATTTCTTATTACAGATGGCTAATGACAGTAGAGTATTTGAAAATCTAATTTATCGGATCCACCTGCTGCTTCAATATGATTGGCTACCCAAATAATTTAAATTCAAACTGCACTATAATTAAGAAACCATAATCAAACTTAAGTACCAAAACATCTTTATATTTATCGTTCCATCCAAAATGTTTACATTGCAGTACCATATACTATAAAACTTGAAGTCTGACAAAATATCAAAATATTTGAACTCGATCTTGTTGCCATACAAGTATTCAACAGCTAGCTAGAAACACTATCCAAAGACCAAAAAACAACTATGTACTTGGATTTATAGGGCACGCCGAAAGAAGATAATTTTTTGTCGATTTAAAAGCTTCATCGATCAATGAAAAACCACTTAATTTTTTGGCCAAGTAATCATGTCACCAAGCACAATATCTCCAAGTCTTCCATCTCCTTCATACAACGGTGCAAAATCATCAAGTATCTCATCGATTCGGACATTATACGAACTTGGAGGTGTCGTTAAATAGGTGCAGACTTCTCCAAGTGCAACCATAGTCTTTGTTATGAAGTTCTTCAAGTGACAAGTTGTAGATTGAGGTCGGATATTACGGGAATCATCACTATCTAGTGATTGTTGTATTTCCTAAGTAAATAAGAAAAAATAATGAAGTTAATATAGGTTATTCACAAAGAATAATGAATATGGAGATGATTACTTACTATATCATTTATTCAATCTAAGACATGATACAAATTCAACAACTCATCTTCATTAACTAGAAACATCACAATGACCAAAACATATAGGAAACATACATAAAAAAAAACAATTCATACCATTGCAAATTGAAACCAAACCTTACAGTCACCTATCCTAAAAAATTCAACATACCCACATGACCAAATCATAAAACAATCCCAAGAGAATCAAAATTCCCCAGATCACAAAGTACTCAAACTTCCAACATTTCATTAAAAATCACAGCACCAATATTTATATATATATAAGAAAAAAAGAGAAAAAGAAAGATCCTTAGCTTGTTGTTACCATCCTCGCTCACATCGCCTAGAAGAAGAACCTGTCCAATACTAACCCTAGCTATGTTCACTAAAATCCACCCAATCTGAAATTCTAAGGCATTTGTATGTTCCACCATCAATGCCATATGGTTAGAGAGAAATAGAAGGAGATTCAAAAGCAAGACACTCACTCATGAGTCAGTTTAGGTCGGTGTATAGTCAGAGACAAAGCAAGGGTCAACCAATTCTTCTTCTTACAGGTCTTCGTCACGCTACGCTACTGCTACTCACAGCTTGCTCTACCTTCGTTGTTACTATGCTAGCTATCCTTTGGACCCTTTCAGGTCCTCATAGCTGCTAGATGGAAGAATCTATCTCAGTGGTCTACTTATCTATGCCGAAGTTCTCATCTAAGCTCAGGGTTTCTTTCAGTCTCATCTATGTCTTAAGGCTCATCGGCTATCGTATCGGTGTCAAGGCTCATCCGATCATGCGATAAGTTTAAGGTTTTAAGTTCGGTGTGGATTAGTTTTCTTCTCATTTTCTACCGTATGTTAGTACTGTATATATACCTATTTCCAAGTTTTTATTTTATGGATATAGGTAGGGTTAGCGAGGGTGTACCTTCACACCATCCTAGCCCCGCATTGTATAAGAGGTAGTCTCATCCTTCTTTTTTTTGTGTTTTGAATCGATGGCTAGCATGACCTCTACTAGCACATTGATGCCCATTTCTGCCATGATCATCTTCTCAACTTGTAGCAACCAATATGTTGTCAAGGCTGACAGTGAAAGAAAGGCAAGGAAATATCTTACACATTGATAGTTTTCTCACAGAAAAATATATATGACCATTTCTTCACTATTTCCCCCAGTAAAGATGACTAGATACATTTTTTGGTGTTTTTTGTCCTCACAATCTTCTGTTGTTTGTTTCTTCCTTCTTTTAGTTTATACCCTTAGCCTCTAATCAAGTATGGCATATGGTACATGTATATCGCATGGGCTGACAGATATTGGTTTTGAGTTTGAGTTCAGGTACTTGCAGTCTTATATTCCTATGAAGTACATTTCAGTTTTGTTAAACTACCCAATAATTAAATATGCTTTTTTATTCTGTAATCTCTCAAACAGTTTTTGGTTCTTGCTCAAAAATACTTATTTTGTCATAATCTTAACCCGAAGGCCTAAATTAACTCCAACATTCAACTGATAATATAAACGGCGAGCTATAGTAGATACGTATGCTCATACTATATAAGGATTTGCGATTACACCTATCTACACAGTAGACACATCTCCAGCTCAAAGTGTGGAATGGGAGGAGCAACAAGACACTCTGCTGGAGAAGTATTACTGATAGGTGAGGGCAGTACAAGGTCTATTCTATTCAAGAATTAAAAGCTAACCTAGCAGGCTTACAAGGTTGAAAACTGATTGAACAGAAGGTGGTGGTAGCTACAGATTCAAAAAAAGTTGTTCAGAGCCTGAATAAACATCTTGCAGGTCTTCCCCCATCTCAATTGTTTGAAGTCGGTTAGTTTTAGGATTTTTACCAAGCTACAGAACTACAAGAAGAGAGAAGTGTTACAAACCTTTTATCTAAATTATTACCTGAGATGCATTTCCAAGCCTTGAAGATTGTCGCTTAAGGTCTGCAACTTCATCTTCAAGTATCTTGCGAGCCTTGTCTACTTCATCAAGTCTCGCCATGATCGCCTCATAAGATGCTCAGCAATATCTTTAGTTGTTGACTTCCGTCCTAAATTATGATAATTAGCACAAGGACAACAATACCAGTCAAATTCCTTTCCAAGTTTTTCTTGTGTGAATTGGATGAATGATTTAACAACTCGAAGGTATTCAATAGACGAAGTCGGTGCTTTCATCCAGTTCTTGCTTGGAAGTGTTGAAGACATTTTCTAGATAAAATCATAAGCATATATAGTATTAGTATGATTTCAAATAGAGGATTGTGAACCATTAATTAGTGGCTTAAAAGGGGCCAATAATCATCAAATTACTTGAGCAAAGAAAAGAGGATCTAAAGCTACAGCCAGTCTCTACTTTATGAAGCAAGGGCTAGTATGTAACCACCATCAAAAGAGGAAATCACAATGGTTCTCTAAAAAAAAAAAAAAAAAAAATACAGATAGCATAAACATAAATAGATAACAGAAGAAGGTTTACAACTTCACGTAGATTCCAGGGTGGACAGAGGCCTCCCTCAATCAAATAGCAGCATATTTAGAATAATCAAGGCGTATGTTAGTACCCAAAGTCTAAGCTTTACTTGTGGGTGTACTTCAATATTAATTTTCTATGTTTGTAAGGAATGCCAAGCTTCTTAAGCCCAAGTGTATGAGTAACAATCATTTTTTGAAAGTCCCCGATCTCAATTTCAAGTTTCTTAACATGGGTTTCAACTCCTTTCCCTATTCCACTTTGTAGTGATCAAGTGTGTTTATGTGGATGAACAGGTTAGTATATGAAGATTGAAGAATGATTTGATATGAAATGAGTAATGTTTTATTAATCTCTAATGGCGGTTACAACTCTCTCTGGTTTCTCTCTTTCTCTCTCCAGTTTACAATGATTTTGTGGGGGGAGAAGATAATGAATCCTTTCTTCTGAATTAGTCTTTATATAGTGATTCCAACTAGCTTTGACCCAATCATATCATGATGCGTGTCCATCTTCTCCTTCCTCCTTTTCTTCCCGTTCAAACTTGCAACATATGAAACTAACAGAGATATCTTGAGTTAGTTATGGCATTACGAGCTGAAATATCGACCTGACGTGCCCACGACATCGCCCCTCTCGAAACTTGAAAATTTCAAACTTGAAAATTTGAATGTTTTAAGAATCAACAGCAAAATAACCAAATTCGAATTTTGAAATTCAAAAATTCAAGCAGTTATTGTTGGAAATGAAAAGTCGGGCCCGAATCGCAAGTATAAAAACTCGCTGTCCCTTTCTCTCTCTTAAATTATTTTGCAAACCAAACATACAAACCCCACCGCCATTAAAGTATACTGAAAAAGCTTCGCTTTGGATTATCTTGCTGGTACCTTTCATCAGATCCGAAACTATTAACCTTTTCTGCATACTTAACAGGTTAGTAAAAACCAAAACTTTAATATGCATGTCAGTACTAATCAATCCATTTTAATTATCGTGTATGTTCTTCTTCTAAAAATTAAAACTAGGGTTACGGTTTGAACTTGAACGTTTTATATTTACAACTACTATACTAGTTAGATTTTTAAATTATCTATTTTGATATGTTTAAGTATGGCTAGGAGAAAAACTTGTGTTAATTTTAGGCGAACTGTCTCGAAACGATCCTGGCTTCGACGTCAATAACGTATGGTTTTGAGACAAAATCCATCATCTCGAACCCCGTCACCATCACCACAAAATCTTGATACGTGTGAAATAAATAATATACTATATAATTGTACGGAGTATAAAGATAGCAGTACTGATAAAGGATATGATTCTAATAAAAAATTTATTGTTTCTAGTGATACCGATATGTCAAGTGAAGGTATCGAGTTTGAAGATAGAGTCAGGTTTTCTTCCTAAGCCTCGACATCACAAAGGACTGATACCGATGAACCAACATGGCAACTAACGTATCTTGCTGCTGGCCTACCATTCAACCCTTTCGTGACTGTGACCTCAGAATCGGAGTGTGAAATTATGGAAGATAATAGTATATGGAGTGGAGGTCTGAATCCCCACTTCCCAAAAACACCCAACCTAGAAATAGTTAGAGTTGCATACCATATACCAGATACTGTGACTTTTTGACACTATGCTAGAGGTAGGAAAGGTACCTGATGCCAAAGTGGTGATGCCCAGTCAATCATCATCACTGTTGGGCAACTAGCTGCTGGTTTACGACTCCCCTTGACCGACCTCGATCGAGAGGTATTGAACAATTTGAACCTCTCTCTGGGCAAAGGCATGGACAACTTTTGGAGATTGATGTACATTTGCAACTACTATAATGCCCATCTTGATCCCATCATGCTGAGATCCCACAAACTCAGGCTTGTCGATATTCTAAATCATTATACCTTTGTTAAACGTACTAAAAAACCCAAAACTGGCCCACCAGAACCTACAGGTTATTTTTATCCCAATAAGCGGAGCAACTGACAAGGTATCATAAGAGTGAATCGGAATAGTGACTGTAGATGGCCTCTCTATCCCCTCATCATTTCTGATCAATGAGAATCATCCAGACCCATCGATGTTCCTTTATTGGTCCACCATGTGTTTAATCTTGGAGGTACGTTAACTATTACGACTATTTTGACAAAAATAAACACATTTTCTGACATTCCATCTCGAACATTTATCTGATTGTCATATACTTGTGCCATTGTTTCAGTATTACGACCTGCCACCTCAAAAAGTCACGAAAATTCCATAAGAGTATTGGAGCCCCTGAAAAGCACTGACGAATAAATAACTGCTATAACTGGTGCTGATAAATGTGGAAATCCAATCTCGAGTGTCGTCTTACAAGATGTCGACAATTATCTTGCTCTTTTATATACTTTAAAGAGTAGTGTGCTTAGAGGTCAAGATCCTTCACCTTCCCAAACTGCTCCATGTTCATTACAGCCTTGTTCTTTTGAAAAAATATTTAGAAAAACTTTTGAGTCCTCTGAATTACTTGATCACACTCCTCGATGCTATTTTGATTATATAATTAATGGCTTTATTATGACTGAAGATCTTTTTCCCAAAATCAAACAAGAAGTTCCAGACTTCTATAATTATCCACTTTTGCAAGACGTGTTTGATCACCAATGCTTATTGTACACAGATATGGCCTTTCGAATCCCCTGTGAGAAAAAAAAAATGCAACTAACGATTTTCTAGCCTCGAAAAAATCAACTGGAGGTTGCTCCTCCCAAGCTCCCACTCCCTCCAAAGAAAAGCATACCGACACTCATCAGCATCAGAAGAAAAGGAAACAACGCTCTACCACGGAAGTGTTGCCTGATGTCGAGACGTCAAAATTTTGAAGACTACAACATTTACAACACCTGCCTCTGTGCCAGTTAAACATCCAGTTGCTCCCTCAACTGATCATACTAATGCTCAACCTAAATCTCATGCTTCCTCCTCTTCTGCTGAGGTTTTTGTGTCAGACCTGGTTCTCCACAATAATCGAAGGATTCTAAAATCTTCTTCTTTATTTGCTAAGCCTCCGACATCTGGACTTGGTGAGGCTATTGTACTAAACACCATTCTTCCTCGAGATCGATTGACAATGGCTAAAATTTCTGTCACTGAACGATTCCAACCCATGTGTACTTCGCTCTGAAAGGTACGTATATACCTTTTGCATTGCCCTTATAATTGTTTGACCATTATTTATAATGCACCCATTTTTTGCATTCTTGATTGTAGTTTAAAGTTGTTGCTGTCAGTCAATTCGAGACCGATATGGCTACCTTCTGCCATTACAAGGAAGAAAATGAAAAACTGAAGAAGGATAATGAACACCGCCAACACTCTTTTGAAAAGGAAAAGAAAAAACATGTTATCACCATAAAAAAAACTTGGCTCTTCAAAAATAGCTAAGAAGGATGCTATTGATAATTTGAAAAAAATTGTTGAGGAGAATACCAAATTGGTGAATCAACTGAGAAGTTCATATGAAGAGATGGCCGCTAAACATGAGAAAGACAAAACATAGCTCATAGCCCAGATAACCCAGGCCGATCTCGATTTGGCTGAAGCTGATGAAAACATGGATTATTGTGTCACCACCATGAAGACTTTCAGGCCCTATCTTCCTCAACATCTTATTGATCAATATAACCTTAATTTTGGTGATGAGAATGTAATTATTTCTGAGGTTGCGATTGAAACTGACAAGGATGTGGTCGAGACTGATAAAGAGGGTATTAAGACATATAAGGAAGCTAGTGATGATGATGTTGAAGCACTTAAACTAGCCGATATCATGACTACCCCACCTGTCAACCCTAAATCCTTAGTTCTTGAACCCAGATGTCTGGAGGGAGTCGATATGCGTGCCAATCTCGATTTGATTCTTGAGGCCATATCCAATGATCCGAACGAACCCAAAGACTCATGCCAGAATTAAATTTCTCTTTATGATTTGTTGAAGTTTGTAATATTGATACAATGGCTTGATTATTTTTGAAACACTTGCTTAATATTTTGTTGAAGTATGAAATAGATCTTTTTGCTCCTTGTTGTTTGTTTATATCTTAAATATATCTGTTTGTAGCTTTTGATACTTAGAAATATTTGAATAAAAATCTAAAATTTCGTTACTACTCCACTTAAAGATAATATCAATTGATACTTAGTGATATTTAAAAAGAAATTTTGAATTTTGATACTACTCAACTTAAAAATAGTACCAATTGATACTTAGCAATATTTGAAAAAGAAATTTGGAATTTCAATACTACTCCACTTAAAGGTAATATCAATTGATATTTAGCGATATTTAAAAAGAAATTTGGAATTTCGATACTACTCAACTTAAAAATAGTATCAATTGATACTTAGCAATATTTAAAAAAGAAATCTAGAATTTCAATACTACTCCACTTAAAACTAGTATCAAGTGATACTTAGCAATATTTGAAAAGAAGTTTAGAATTTCGATACTACTCCACTTAAAAGTAGTATCAATTGATACTTAGCAATATTAGAAAATAAATATAGAATTTTGATACTACTCCACTTAAAAGTAGTATCAATTGATACTTAGCAATATTAGAAAAGAAATTTAGAATTTCGATACTACTCCACTTAAAAGTAGTATCAATTAATACTTAACAATATTAGAAAAGAAATTTAGAATTTTGATACTACTCCACTTAAAAGTAGTATCAATTGATACTTAGCAATATTAGAAAAGAAATTTAGAATTTCGATACTACTCAACTTAAAAGTAGTATCAATTGCAACGTAGAATTATTTGAAAAGAAATTGGAAATTTCGATACTACTAAACTTAAAAGTAGTATCTATTGGTAACATACCTTGGGTATATAGCTCTACAGATACCGTTGTCTTTGAACTTTCTTTGACCTGGTATCGAGTTAAGGGCACTACAGATACCAGGAATTAAACTTGCAGCTTTGCTCTTGATGACAGTTTTGGTAATGAAACTCGTAATATTTACCCAATGGCTTATGGCTTGAATATTACTCAACTTAAAGACTCACATTATCAACAATAAATGAATTCAGAAAACTGACTAAAAACCCAACATTCATTGAATTAAAACAGTCCATTAAATTTTAATGAATTATCATTCAATGAATTAACACTCTTAAACCGTCCCGTGCATAGATAACCAAGAATTAATTTTTTTCAACTAACTCCATTAAGCTTCCTCATTTTCTTGCTAATCACCATTAAATTTCCTCATTTTCTTGCTAATCACCATTAAATTTTCTTGTTTCTATAATTTTTTACTTCTTTACAATGACCCTAAAACTACATGAGTCTAACTTGCATTTTGTAATTTTCTTACTGAAAACAACAAATTTCATAAAAAAAATATGTCTCATCTTTCATACTTCCTTATGGCTTTTGTTGTTTTCATGATTCTCCCTGAGTGGTCTCATTGGTTAGATTGCCTACCAGTGAGTACTCAGACGATGAAGAAGAAAAAGAAAAAGAAGAAGAAGATGAATGGTTTCGAGACCCTTATTGCTATGAAGAAAAAGGTGATGATGGGAATTCAACTGATGGTGATAATGGTGATGAGTATAAGGATGATGAGGCAGATGACGATGATGAAGATAAGGATGAAGATGAGGATGATGACTGATGTTTTCTTTATGTTCTTTACTTTTCAGTGTTTTGTTTACTTTTCAATGTTCTGTTTTTAAATGAATTATTATCGTACTACTTGTGCTTAGAATATTCATTTTTTTCACATTGCAATAACCAAAAACAAAAATTCTGATGCTACTCTATTTACAAATATTATCAAATGACACTTGTAATAATTTGGAAAGTAATTTGCAATTTTGAGACTACTTCCTTTAAAAGTAGGACCGATTTGTACTAAGAAATATTTGAATCAAAAATTCAAATTTCAATACTACTCCACTCAAAAATAGTATCCCTTGTGTTATATACCTTAGTTGTTTGCCTCTTTGACTTGGAATCGAGCATACGATACTATAGATACCAGGAATTTCTTTTAGCTTATTTGATTATGTCTCAGGATGATTCTTGACATGATCTTGGTATCATCACGATCTTGACTTAATATCGACATTTCTGCCAATAACAGGATTTTCATCACGATCTTGACCTGATATCGACATTTCTGCCAATACTAGGATTTTCATCAAGATTTTAACATAATATCGACATTTCTGCCAATGCCAGGATTTTCATCACGATCTTGACCTAATATCGACATTTCTGCCAATACCAGGATTTCCATCACGATCTTGACATGATATCGATATTTCTGCCAATACCAAGATTTTTTTACCCGAACTCGACATTGATGCCAAGAACTGGATTTTTTTACCCGAACTCAACATTGCTGCCAAGAACTAGATTTTTTTACCCGAACTCGACATTACTGTCAAAAATTGGATTTTTTTACCCACTGCCAAGAACTGGATTTTTTTACCTGAACTCGACATTGCTGCCAAGAACAGGATTTTTTGACCTGGTATCGAGATGAGGATCTATAGATCACCGGGATTTTTTCTTTGACATGGTATCGAGATGAGGATCTACAGATCACCAGGATTTTTTCTTTGACATGGTATCGAGATGAGGATCTACAGATCACTAGGATTTTTTCTTTGACTTGGTATCGAGATGAAAATCTATAGATCATCAGGATACTTTCTTTGATCTGGCATCGAGATGAGAATCTACAGATCACCAGTATTTTTTTTTTACTTGGTGTCGAGATGAGAATATATAGATCACCAGGATTTTTTCTTTGACCTGTTATCAACATATAATTCTACAAATACCAGGATTTATGATATTTGTATAGATATTGCTTTTGGAAAATTCAATCTCTTTATTGAATGCATAACTTCAAAAATACATCATGACACTTAGAATATTCTTTATTGATAAAATGCTTTCAAATTGCTTACATTTTGAGGTTTTGCTAATATTTCAGCTTCTGCATCTTTCAAGTAATAAGCTCCATTAATCCCCACCTTATAAATGATGTAAGGCCCTTCCCAGCTTGCTGCTAGTTTGCCAACCCCTTTCTCTTTAGTTGCTTGAGTGCCCATTTTCAAGACCAAATCACCTTCCTAAAAACGTCTTTCTCTCACTTTCTTGTTGAAAGTTTTTCTGAGTTGCCGATGGTATGTGTCTAGGCTTAATCTTGCTTGATCTCTTATTTCCTCGAGATTGAGGACTTCTACTACCATTACTTCATTATTTTGGCCATTCATTAAGACTTTGGTTCTGGATGTCGATACTACCATTTCTGATGGAGTTACTGCTTCCATGCCATAAGCTAATGTGAAAGGAGATTCACCTGTGGCAGTTCGAGGTGTCGTTCTATAAGTCCATAGAACGCTGTTTAGTTCATCCACCTAGAGACTTTTCTTGTCCTCTAGCTTTTTCTCGATGTTATCCATAATGGTTTTATTCGTTGTTTCTACTTGCCTGTTACCTTGAGCATAATATAAGGCAAATGTGAAATGTTTTACCTTGTATGATTCCAAGAAAGCTTTTACTTTTCCTCCTTCAAACTGTGGCTAATTGTTGGATATGATGGCATACGGCAACCCGTATCGACATATTACCCTTTCGAAGAGAAAATTTATCATATCTTGCTCTTTTATGTGTTGTAGCGTTATAGCTTCTACCCATTTGGTAAAATAGTCTGTGACAGCGAGCATAAATTGCCTTTTACCTCTTCCAAGTGCTACAGGACTGACAATATCCATGTCCCATAGTGCAAAAGGTCATGGATTCGGTACGTAGTGCAATTCCTCAGCTGGAACATGTATAACCTTTCCATGTATTTGGTATTGGATACACTTTTTAGCATATCCAAGACAATCTCTTCGCATCTGAGGCCAAAAATATCCTTACCTCGTTATTTTATTTGCCAATGATCTTCCAGCTGAATGGTTTCCACATTCTCCTTCATGGAGCTCTGCAATGATTAGATACACATCCTCGAGTGATATACATTTCAAATGCGGACCTCCAAGATTTTTTCGATATAGCTCATTATCAAGCAGTACATATCTTTGCGCTTCAGATTTAATCCTTCTAGCTTCATTTTTGTCCTTAGGTAATTTACCATCGGATAAGTATGATATATATGCTTCCATCCATGACACCCCTAGTGTGTCAATTTCCATAACCTCTAATTCATCGATATCAATGCTTGGCCTCTGTTGAACGCCGATGTGCAAGGTGCGACCCTCAGTGTTTTCCAACATCGCTGCAACATAAGCCAGGGCATCGGCATGCCTATTTTCATTTATGTTGTGGTGTCGAAGCCTTATTTTATTGAAGTCTCTCAGCTTACGGTTTTTATGAAACTCAAATAATCCACCATGTTTTTACATTTTGTTGAATATTCTCTATTAATTTGGCTAACAGCCAACATCGAGTCATTAAAGATTGATAACTCTTTTACTTTGAGAGACTTAGCCATCTCGAGTCTAGCGATTAAAGCTTCATACTCAACCTCATTGTTAGATGCATGGAATCCCAATGTTACTACTATTTCGAGCCTTTGATTTTCGGGTGTGACCAACACAATCCCGATGCTACATCCCTTATTCCCAGATGATCCATCGACAAATAGTCTCTAACCATTTGTTCCAGCCCATGGATCATCTGTATCAATAATATCCTCAGGCTCTTGTAGTGTTGAGAATTCCTCCTCTTCCATGCCCCAACTAGCATCCTCGCATGAAAAATTGGCCAAGAAGTCAGCCAGTACCCGACTTTTCTCAGATACCCGATTTCGGTATTCGACTCTAAATTCGTTTATTAGTACTGACCATTTGGACATCCTTCTTGAATTAGTAGTTTTCGCCTGCTAAGTCACCGATGCCTATGAACGCTTTCTAGAATAAAATGTTCACAGAACTACCACAATCCACCAATATCTTTTGTACATCATAGCTAGAGATACGCAAAGTGATTAACAATGCGTTATCATGTGGTAACTTAACATCACCTTCGATAAGTCATTTGGAACGAACATAATTGCTCCTGGAATGCTAGCCGATACCAAACTCTGATTTATTGGAATAGGCTCGACATTGACCTCGAGCACCTCTTTTACCATTGAAATCTTTTTTATTTTATCTCAAATGATTTTCTTCTATGGTATCTCCCCTTTGTAGATCATATTGATTACTCCAAGGGGTTTCTCATGTATGGTTGTAGTCTCTGTGCATCTGACATTAGCTCTGAACTCTCATAACTTACCATCTCTCATCAATCTATCAATTTCTTTCAACAGCTGCAAACATCTGTTTGTCTCATGGTTCTCGACTTTGTGAAAGTTGCAATAAGGTTTGCCATTTATTTCCTTGAGAGTGTACTTTGTCCATATCAAAAAATCTTATTTCGCCACCCTCCTTAAAATATCTTCAGGTGTGGTATTGATGGCGATAAAATTTTTAGGATCCGACTCTTCTTTTAGTGTTCTCTCATACCTCCTTCTTTGCTGCGGTTGACTATCCCAATTTGTATAATTTTCTTGAGGCCTTTTGTGGTCTGATCTCGAAGAGTCTCGACTCTCAAGTCGATCTCCATTATCTCTCTCTTTCTTTTCTGATTCCGATACTTGCAGTACATTTTGCGTAGTGGCTGCTTGTATCCCTTCTTCCACTCGAATATCTCTATCAGCTTTGTGATATAACTCCTGTAGACTTTTAAATTCCTTACGTAAGAGATATTTGTGCGTATCTAATCCTGGTATCACACCTGTTTGGAAAGGCATGCCAGCTGTCATTTCAGACTCGTCAAGCCTCTCCACTGATTGAGTTTCGGCCTTGAATCTGGCCAAGAAATCTTTCAATGACTCCTTCTTTTCTTGTTTCAATTGGAATAGAACCGACACCTGTTTCGGCTTTACCTTTTGATGACCATAATTGTTAAGGAATCTCTCCTCGATCTCACGAAAGCAAGAAATGGTCCCCTTAGGTATTGTACAGAACCACTTAAGTGTTTTACCTATTAGGCTTGAAGAAAATGACCGACATAGCACGGAATCCCAATACTCAGTTCTGTGATATATCGAGAATTGGGGGTAGTGGCACCCTTTCCTATATCCTTTTTCAGAGGGTATCGACCTACAACATCGGCCAGTTTACGAATCGAAGCTGATACCTTTTCCAGTAGCTGGTCCCCGAATTGCCTCTGTATCATCTCTTGCACCATTTATTTCGTGATTGGCTGGGGTGCTTGTTTTGCCTCTTCGTCTTGCACCACCTTCGGTGTCGATTTTGCAATTGACTATACCTCCTCGAGGTGGCTTTTTCCCACTTCTTCAATATGGCTTTCTTCGCCACTGGAGTTCCTGAACTTGATTCAGCCCCATCTTTCTCGTACAAAACTTCCATTGCACACTTCTCATTCTCTTCTCTCACAACTTTGTTTTCAGCCATTAAAACTTTCTTTTACTTCTCCATTTCTTTAAACTTCCTTAATAAAATTTGTATAAAAATCTTTTCCTCATGCACTTCTTCTACTTCTTCCACTAATTGCTTATTAAGCATCTTGTTCTTCTGTCCTCATTCTTTGATGTGCTTGCTTCATTTACCACACTCTTACTAGCTGGTGCACACTTACTAGGAGCCATTGAATTACTACTGATTTGAGGAAAAATCTGAACCAACAAATCACACCGAACAGATCAACAAGATCGCACTACAAAAGGTAGAAAAACCGAAAAACCTTATCTTTCAAGCTGGAGTAGCACGGGCGGTGCCAATGTAGTGATGAAGTGTGTTTATGTGGATGAATAGGTTAGTGTATGAAGATTGAAGAATGATTTGATATAAAATGAGTAAGGTTTTATTAATCTCTAATTGCGGCTACAACTCTCTCTGGTTTCTTTCTTTCTCTCTCCAATTTACAATGATTTTGTGGGGGGAGAAGATAATGAATCCTTTCTTCTGAATTAGTCTTTATATAGTGTTTTCAACTAGCTTTGACCCAATCAAATCATGATGCGTGTCCATCTTCTTCTTCCTCCTTTTCTTCCCGCTCAAACCTACAACATATTAAACTAACAGAGATATCTCGAGTTAGTTATGGCATTACGGGCTGAAATATTGGCCTGATGATATTTGCCCACGACACACTTAAAATTCTGGTATGCCCATCTTCACAACGTATGGGGAAGAGGTAGTGAACAATCATTTGTTTCAAGACCATCGCCATTTTCAACACGTTCAACACTTCCTAGTTCTGAAGTTAAATCTTAGAAACAAAGAATAAATAAAGGTAAACCATTTTATACCTTGCCTTGGAGAAGCATGGATAAAGAATCAACATTTACTTGACGAAAAATTCCAACGGGAGAAGAACCTATTAAATCAAAACATTACAAACTCGTTAGTGAAGAACAAGCAAACGCCATCGAGAGTGTAGCTTAATTTCGTGAATGTTGTGATGCTGAATTTGGGGATTTAAGTGCGAAGCTAATTTTAGTGAAAAAAAAAAGAAGAAAGAAGTGGGTACCTTCTTTTTACAGAAACAAATTAGTAAGAGAAAAAGGGAGTGAGAGATTGGTATTTGGGGAACTTGAAAATTTAAGGGGGAAAACAAATTGGGTCAATTTTTTGGGATGGAAATGGTTTTGAGGCGCTCAAAGGAGAGGGGAGTAGCTCGACAACATGCCAAAGATGGAAGTAGACAATGGAAGACCGACGAATATGCATAGACTGATATAATTAGTTGTCTAATACTAGGAATTAGCAGTGGTTTAGTTTTAGACAGAAGTCGTCCTATTCTGGGGCATCATGCGTGTCCTAAATCCTCTATTTTGACGTAGTGTATTCCCTGTTCGAAACGAACAATTGAGTGCAAAACTAGCTTTTGGGGCTTTACACGCTTCAAAAGAGAAGATCACTACTTCACCACGTGGGATGCTACCAAGAATCTCACTCACAATGAAATAAGGGAGGAGAGTGAGTAAGGTAGTTGGTCCACTGGAATCTGGTAGTTTTCCACTCTCAATATTCGTGCTAAGTGTTTGTCTTGTGGACGTGACTAGATTGGCTCTGCTTGGTTGATTTTAAATTTTTGTTTAGTCAATCTAGCATTTGAATCACGTAACCTCCGTTAACTAAAGTGGGGATTAGTCGAACTTGTTGTTATGTTATGGCTCGGGTTTAGCCTTAAGCGCGTAAGGTAATTACAATATTTAATTTTAACTTGGAGTCACGCAAACATACTTTTGTAAACAGCCAATTATCCTCTGACTAGGAGTAGCGAGGAGGTGAAGAAATTACCTCTCAAGTGTGCGTACACGTACTTGGGGATGGAGGTGATGCGGGGGGGTTTGACCGAGTGTTAGGTGTCTCGATATGTCAAACCCACCTTTCGTGCTTTACATTATTTCGGTTACAGAATTCTAAACTAAACCCACATTTTGGGTTGAAAAGGTGGCAAAGACAAATATGCCTTCGTGGGCTCAATTAACATAAATGTAAAGCAAAAAATAACTACTTTAAAACACTTAACTAAACATGATTTAACTATTCACTATGTGATTATGAAAATATAACAAGAAATGTCAAAGATTGAATTTTTAATTTCCAAGTTTATTTGTAATGCGTGAGCGAATTGTTACACGACTCGCCCCGTGCATTCAAATGTCCCAAGTTAATAAAATATCCAACACTTGGTAAGTTTAAAAACATAAACCAAAAGACAAATACTTCCTATTTTAAGCCTAAGTTGATATTATCCTTTTTTTTTTTTTTTTAATTTTTGTACTAAAAAAAAAAGATAATGTCAAAATATGATATTATCCTAAAAATCTAACATTTATCAAATAATGAGAATAGACTTTTTTTTTTTTCTTAGAGATGAAGAACACTAAAAATTGGAAATCTAAGTAGTTTCAAACCATTAACATTTGAACAAATACGAGTTAAGCAAAGAGATATACTGAACAAAGCCTTCAATCTGAGCCAAGGGTTTGTCTTGATGTAGCAAGGTGGTGGGGCGGGTCGCGGGTAGTACCCAACGGGCGCGGTCGGTGCTCAAGCTACTTTTGACCGTCTTCCTCCAGTTGCTTCACAAATTTGTTTTCAGCTCAAAGTGAGACCTAAAATCATAACCAAAACGGATCAGTAAGATCCAACAGGAAAGAAACTAAAAATTAAGAAAAACAAGTTGAGAAATTTTAGGAAAAGAGACACACTCTTCTTCTCATATCAGTAGATCCATGACGGCGCCGCCATTTGTTAATTGTAAAATGTGGGGTATTGGGGTTTTGAAGTTGTTCATCTTAGATCTAATGTGGGAAGAATGGTAATGGAGAAAATCCCACTTTTTCTTGATTCCTCTATTGTTTTGGGAATGGTTTTTTATGTATAATGATGTTGAGAACTAGCTATTATTGTTTTGATGATGAAAACATGGAAATAAGAGTTGTTTTAGTATGAAAAACATAAAGAAGTTGATATGAAAAAAGTAACTTGGTAAGCAAATTATACTCATTTGATTGATTCAAATGAGTATATATAACCAACTTTGGTTGGGTTAGAAGATGTTTTGAAGAACTATTGTTATGAAAAGCAAGATAAAACATTTTGAATAGAAGAAAACCAACTAGATTCAACAAAGCTTGAAGATTTAAAGTAATGAAAATGGAAAACAATGAATTAAAAATAAATAAAAATAATTAACTAATTCTTATTTCCTACTCCTACTTACTTACACTACTCCTAACTAAACTACCCTAACCAACCTACCTATTTTGTGGGCATCTCTACACTTATATATGTGTAGAGATGTACATAATTGCCCCTCTCATATCTTATTTTATCCAACAAGCAACCTAATCTAGAACCTTCTTGTGCCTTCTTTTAGTGGATAAGATCAAGCCTTTTTTGGCCCAAGCCCATGTCTTTGGGAATTTGAGCCATTTGTTCTTTTGGAAGCTTTAGATGCTTAGCCATAGTTTTGCAAAGGGTTGAGCCCTTGATCGTTGAAGCCTTGGAGTGTTTCCTAAGCTTTTGAGTTTATGGACCCTTGAGTTGACTTTGACCTTGACCGTTGACTTTTTGGCTCTTTTTCCCAATTGTTCTATGAGGTCCCATTTAGGCTCCTTTTGTCTCTTTTTGGCTCCAGAACACGTCTTTTGAGGTATTTGGTCATAGGGTTGTATCCTGAAAAAGCGAGTAGAACATGAGTTTTCTATATTATTGATTATATAACTTGACTAAATTGAAGCATTATAAGAGGATAAAAATGCATATTTGGAGACTAATCAACTACCCCTAAACAACATTTTGCTTGTCCTCAAGCAAAGAGGAGAAATAAAGCAGAAGAAGCAAAATATGTGTTTATTATTCTAATCTCACTTCGCAGAGTGCGACTGCATTGACCGTATACAACAATGCCTTAAACCATTAGGAATTCCCTAGTGGACGAGCTTAAACCTTGTGAGAGTTTTTCAGAGAAGGTACTCACAACCTTCCTCTATCTAGCACAAAGGGTTTTTTCTCCTTATTTATTCTCAGAAGTCCATACATCTCATTAACGGGGAATAAGGACAAGCTCCTTTGAACTTAGGATAACATATGTACATTAATTTAATCATCTCCATATAAATGTGCAAACAGGAGCAATGAAATGCAAAAGCGGAGTCGTTTCCGAAACTTTTGGAGAGCGTCCTTAAGGTGGGTTCTCACAGGGATGTGTTAAAACACAAACTCTCTGATAGATTCACTCAAGTTTCATTCTCAAGAATGCAAAGGGTAC
Source organism: Coptis chinensis (assembly GCF_015680905.1). Taxonomy (NCBI): domain Eukaryota; kingdom Viridiplantae; phylum Streptophyta; class Magnoliopsida; order Ranunculales; family Ranunculaceae; genus Coptis; species Coptis chinensis. The sequence goes on from NC_141456.1 coordinate 49,319,098, forward strand.
TTATATTTCTCACATACACAAATGACGTCTAAACAAAACTGGGGTCGATTGATCACACTTGCTACTTACTATCACACCATCCTATTCTTAGTTGAGCTAGAGGTATTTTAGTATGAGTTACGGGGCTAAGGTGGTGGTTTAGAAATAAAATGGAAGAGAAAAATAACTCTGATAAGTTGAGAAATCGGGTCTTCAAGATATTTGTAAAAAAAGAAGAACCTCGTTTGTTCTTTGCTTCTGAATTTGTGATTAATTCTTTAGCCTTTTGGCGTTGTGAGTCCATATGATGTTAATTTTTGGGAGTTCTAACTTTGCTTTTGTTTCTTTTGAAATTGACTCTATTTGATTTTGAACTTTTGGGAGTTTCAATTTTTGATATTAATCATTCTTTTCTTTTCTTTTTGAAGCAACTAACTGTTCTGTTTTTGTACAAGGTCTTCTCTTCTCTTTTTACCATTCATCCAATTCTTTACTCGTCAGCTGGGAAAGCTTTTTATTGTATGTTGTAACGGGTAAGGGATTGATGGACAGAATAAAAAGGCTTTTAGAAGTTTTTGAAGGCTAAAAATGGGGTACTAATAAGCACCCAAAAGTGTAGTTTAAAACCCTTAATAGTGTTCTACTTAGGCCAATTATGTTTATAATAAATGAGAGTTAGTACTGTTTACTTGTTTTTGTGCATTTCAGGACTTGAAGTTGATTAGGTGACTAAAGATACCACTTTTGCATGAAAAATGAGTTAAGATGATTGCTGAGGAAGTTGTACATTTAAAGCCTAAGAATCATGGAGAAAACCCTTTTTCAAGCCCAGTCAAAGTCAATACGGGTAGAAAAAGAATAGAAAAGTCAATAGAACTTCAACATGCCATACTTTTAGAGTCGGGCCTCGGAATTGAGCCTACTTTATGTCAAAATGGCCGGCTCGAAACCAGATTTCCAATGGATGTGGCCTTTCCCCAATCAGAGCTATAAATGTGGATAAAAGGGGCATAGAAGTAATTTTAAGCAGTTGTGGCCTCTTTAGACTTAACCTAATGGACTTTGGGCTCACATTAAAGGCCCAGAGTCCCCGTTTTTTACCCATGCACGAAAATGTAACCATAACCCTCTTCTATATAAAAAGGGTTAAGGCTAAATACTCTCATCTCTTCTTTTCTCTCAACTCCTTAGTTTATTATTAGTTTAGTTTAGTTTAAATTAGGTTTACTTTCTTTAGTTTAGAATAGTTCTAGTATTGTAGCCACCATTAATTCCCATCAATAAAAAGCTTTTAGTTCTTCAATTACATTATTGTATTTTTAATTATGTCTTTTATTAAATCTTTAGTTAGTATGATTCCAATGAATCGCAGTTAAACCTCCATTAGAGGAGGTTTATGAAGCCACATGAGGATGAGTAGCCAGTAGTATTTATTGTGTTGCATAAAGAAATTCAAGTTCTTCGTTATGAGTGTCCAGAGATAGAGCTCATAATGGAGAACTAGAGTTTAGAACCACCACCAAAGATATTTGTGGTAGAGCTAAACTCTCAAGCTAGTGAAACATTTATCCGAGATGACTTGGTGTTCACTAGGGATCAATAGGCAATTCGATAATCAACCTAATGGTCAATTGAATTGCATGGTGGATTAAACTTCTCTATATCTTCTCTCATCATTTAAATCTACTATTTTAGTATCTCAATTCTATTGTTTCTACTCTCATTAGTAAAGCATTTATCTAATCTAAAATTGCATTCAAGTAACGTACAACTAGAGTGGACTGAACACAACTACTCCTAATTATTTCTATGATATTGAGAGTATTTTGATTACTATTTTCACCCATAAATTCTACTGTTCAAGCATCTCTAATATACTGTTTTTACTAGCACTAATAAATTACTTATCAATGGCGCCGCTTGCCATTTAGTTCGTTTACATTATGCATGTTTAGTTTAGAAAACACTATTTTTACTATTCCAAAGACAATAATGAAAACACTGTTCGCAATTTCTTCAAATTTTTCTGCTACTGTTTGAGTGCATATGAGATGTGCAACAAACTCCTTGCCCTCCCGTTACCTGACCTTAAAATTTTAAACCCTAGTTATTCACCTGTGAGCGTGCACGTGCCTCACATTTCCCTTTACAGAGCGCGACCCGCACTTTGTGCCCTAGTGGCGACCCGTGCCAAATATACCCTATCCTCAAGTGCGCGTGAGCCCTAGGTTAATTACAGTAAAGTAATTTTTTCAATATTATTTCCAATATTATCTCACGAGTACAGTACAGTACACGTATGCTACCAGTTACAAAATTTTAAAAAATATTTTTCTTCATTCTAAACGGTGTCTAGCAAACTGAAAGAATTGGGGGTTTTCTAATTAAAGAACGTGCATGCACGGACAACCTCCCTTAAATTCTTAAGTGACCTGGCCGTTGGTTTGATACAAAAATGCAAAAAATTAATTAATATTCGTTAAATTAGTAAGCCCACCCACTACCAAAGTCCGCTTCACAAGCCTGACATCCAGGCCCAACACGAAGCCCATAGTAAAAAGCCTGACCCTAATTCTTAAAACTTTATCACTAATAAGATTAATCTTTTTATAGGACTTCACAATCCACACAGTGTACCCAGACCAATACTCGTATAATTGTTCAAGTAACATAGACGTGTGTCAAGGCTGTTGAAGACGCTATTTATACGCGTGACAAGGACGCTCCAGGTAACACCTATTTACATCCTCGAATTTACTGTCAGAGGATTCTATTTCTAGTAATAATCAATCTATTTTTGCATGCTCGTTAGGAAGTGCCTATTACACTTAAAACTTGCATGAGATTAAGATCTGGTATGCTTAAACTTGCCATATTAGTTTATTGTAGACGCATAAATAATCGCCTATCTAGAAATTCACCAATCACCACACACACACCACCTACACCCACCACCACTACATTTGTAGCAATGGGTGAAGAAATAACAGAGAGACCCTTCTCTAATTTTTATAAGGCTTTAAACGATGGACCTGAGTCCTGCATAATTCTTGCAGATACTACGGGAGATTTTAGAATCCCCCCTAATATATTTAATCTGCTACCTGTTTTCCATTGGTTAGACCATGAGAAGCCTTATCAACACTTATGTAGGGTACAATAAGTTTTTACTACATTTCTTCATCTTAACGTAAGAACTGTAAAAATAAAGGTCAGGGTGTTTCCTTTCACCCTAGTTGACAAAGCGGTTGCTTGGCTAACAGCACAAAAGCCAAACTATGTCCACACATGGGAAAAACTAGTTGAATTATTTATGGAACAATTTTACCTACCACAGAAAACTGATGAGGTGCTATCACATATTCATTTCTTTCGCCAAAAGCCTCAATAATCTTTTTCTGAGGATTGGAATCATTTCACTGATCTTGTAGTAGAATGTCCCCATCATAATCTTGGTAAAGACACACTAGTTCGTGCCTTCTTCAAAGGCATATCCCAACATCATAAAAAGACTTTAGATATCATGAACGGAGGTAATTTCCTAGGTAAAGGAGGCACAAATGCTTATAACTTCCTAGATAATCAATCCAAGAAAAGTAACAATTGGGGAGGTAATGATTACTCCCGCTCCATTCCTTTTTCTTCTACAGCTAAAGCTGCCAGTATGTTTAAGGTTAAACCAGATCCTGAACTTAGAACTTTAATTGAATCCCTCACTCGTAAGGTACATGCCCTTTCTGTCAATAAACAAGAAGAGAAACCCACTCCTATCATGAATATAAACTCTCCTCACTTTTAATTTATGTTTTAGTCTTGAGCATTTTGATCATTATTTTTCTCTTGCTTATGAACAACCACCACCATAGCCAGAAGATGTCTGCACTTTTAATTATATACCTAATGCACCTCAGAGACAAAATCCCAATTTTAGCTGGCGTAATAATCACCATCATGTAGCACCTCCAAGTTTTAATAATCAAAACGTTAAGCCCAACAAAAACTACAATCAATATCAACCAAGGCAAGGACAAGGGCAAGGTAATTATAATAATAATAATAGAAGTTTAGTCACGGTTAATAACAACTATCCAAATCCAATCGTTAATAATCAACATGAGATAGTTCCTGCTACACAACCCGTGGCAACTCAACCTTCCCAATCTGATAGATTCGATGCATACATGCAAGCTCAACAACAGATATTACTAGCTATCCAATAATCCATCAAACAATTAGCCCAAGAAAAGACCCAACAAAAATCAACAAACACAAGGTAATCCTATTAATGATAATTTAATACAAGGAAAATTAAAGGTCGTAACTACTCTCCGTTCAGGGAAAGTGGTTGACAACAAAGTTATAATGCTTGAGGATTCCCCACAAATTGAAAAAGATAATGAAACCTTACTAGATACCGTAGTTGAAACTGAAGATCCTACCACTATAGAAGTACCAGTTAAACCTCAACCTAAAGGGAAAATAACAAAAGTTAAAGAAAAGGGCAATACTCCTATTGAACCGTATGCTAAATATAGGGAAAAACCCCCCATTTCCTCAAAGACAAGCCATGCTAAAGAAGGACGATAATTTTGACGAGATTACGAATGTTTTCAAAAATTTAACTATAAACCTACCTTTCCTCGATGCCATAAAACGTCTTCCAAAACACGCTAAGTTTCTTAAAGATTTGTGCACCACAAAGAGGAAAACAAACATACCTAAACAAGCCTTCTTAATAGAATAATTTCCCTCTTTATCTGAGCACAACAGAATTGTTAAATACAAGGACCATGTCGTCCCACTGTACAATGCACCTTAGGCGATACTTTTGCGACAAGCACTCTTCTAGATCTAAGGGTGAGTGTTAACTGACTCCCGTTTGACCTTTATAAACAACTAGGTATACACGATATAAAATCGACTAAAATGACTTTGCAGTTAGCCGATCGTTTAATTAAGTATCCTAAGGGCATAGTTGAAAATATTCTTGTTAAATTATAAGACTTCTATTATCCAGCCGATTTTGTCATTCTAGACACAGAAGTCGCTCATGACTCTGTTCATATCATCTTAGGGCGTCCTTTCTTGGCAACTGCAATGCCCTCATTAATTGCCGCGATGGTTCGATGTCCATTTCCTTTGGAAACCTTGCTGTTGAGGTAAATATTTTTAAGAATGATGCAACAGACACCAGACATGACTATAGATGGAGAAGTTAGCATGATAGAAAGTTTCACTCAAGATTATTTTAACAAAACTTTTCCAAAAAATCAAATGCACTAATTTTTTTCCTTCGGCAGTACTGAGGATTCTTACATCCAAGAAGTACATGCCCTCTTAGAATCTACTCATATCCATGATTTGTCAATAGATCTAGCTCTTGAGTTTGAAGAACTCATTCCTAAACAAATCTGCATTGTAGAGGAGGAAGACCCTCCTAAATCCCTTATTCCCACTCCTCCCACCCCTGAGCTTGAACCTCTTCGTGCTGAGTTAAAGTACATTCATCTCGATCCGGATGGCACTTATCTGATTATTATATCATCTTAGTTATCTGCTACTAAAGAAGCAAATTTGATTAAGGTTATTCGTGAACATCGTTCTGCAATTGGTTGGTCTTTAGACGACATTAAGGGTATTAACCCTAGTGTATGCAAACATCGTATACATTTGGAGGATAATGCGAAAACCTCTCGTGAGCCACAACGTCATTTGAACCCTGTCATGAAAGAGGTAGTTATAACGGAAGTTTTGAGATTACTCGATGCTGGCATTATATACCCTATCTCAGATAGTAAATGGGTGAGCCCAGTTCATGTAGTCCCTAAAAAATCAGGTCTTACAGTCATCCGTAATGCAGATGGAGAGTTAGTTTCCAACTGAGTTCCTATAACATGGCAGATTTGTCTTGATTATAGGAAGCTTAATGTTATGACACGTAAGGATCACTTTCCTTTACCCTTTGTCGACCAAATGCTTGAACGTCTAGCCGGCCATGCTTACTATTGTTTTTTAGATGGCTATTCTAGATATTTCCAACTTATTATTGACCCTGACGACCGAGATAAGACTACATTTCCATGTTCCTTCGGTACATATGCATATAAAAGAATGCCCTTTGGCTTTTGTAATGCGCCTAGTACTTTTCAGCGTTGTATGCTGCATATTTTTAGGGACATGGTGTAGAAATTCATGAAGTGTTTATGGATGATTTTTCCATTCATGGTCATTCCTTTGAAGATTGTCTTTCAAATCTTTCTAAAGTTTTGAAACGGTGTTAGGAAAAAACTTAGTCTTAAACTGGGAAAAATGTCATTTTATGGTCACTAAATACACAATTTTAGGTCATATTGTGTCTAAAAATGGAATAGAAGTAGATAAAGCTAAAATAGATAAGATAGCGTCTCTGCCTATGCCACGGACTGTCCATGACATTAGGGCCTTCCTAGGCTATGCAGGTTTCTACAAACGTTTCATAAAAGATTTTTCAAAAATAGCTAAGCCCTTAACAAAATTGTTTTTAAAAGATGCCATTTTTTATTTTAATCATGACTGCAAACAGGCTTTTGAAACTTTAAAAGCTGCTTTAACCTCTGCACATATCATACAACCACCAGACTGGTCAAAACCTTTTGAACTTATGTGTGATGCTAGTGATTATGTCATTGGTGATGTGCTAGGACAGAAGTTTGACAATAAATCCATAGTTATTTTTTATTCTAGTAAAACCTTAACTGATTCTCAACTTAATTACACTACTACTGAAAAGGAATTTCTAGTTGTTGTCTATGCCTTAGATAAGTTCTGTCCCTACTTGGTTGGTTCTACGACCATTGTTTATACAGACCACGTCGTGTTTAGGTACCTTCTCGCAAAGAAGGATGCTAAATAGAGATTGATCCATTGGATTCTTCTCCTAACTTAATTTACCTTAGAAATTAAGGATAAAAAAGGAGCTAAAAATGTAGTTGCAGATCACTTATCTAGGTTAATTAATGAGGATGATAGTGATTCCAAATCAATATCTAACTCTTTTTCTGATGAGCATCTTTATTCAATTTTTTCTGCACTTTGGTATGCGGGCATAGTTAATTTTTTAGTGTCCGAGATCATTCCTGAGATATGGTCCACGAATGAATGCAAGAGATTTTTGGCCAAAGTTAAGTTTTACTACTGGGCTGAACCCTACCTTTTAAGTATCTTGTATGGATCGATAATTCGTGCGTTGTTCAAGCGGTGAGAGCACAATGAAGAAGTCTTATCATTTTGCCATGAACAATTGATAAAAGGGAAAACGATAGTTTTACCTACGAATAAGCGATTAAACTCAAATGTAAGTAAAACTAGAACTATTTTACGCTTAATGTTCTCAAAATTTTCTACTCTCGATGCTATTGCAATATAGTTGGAATAGAAGATTCGTTCCACTCCTAGTTCTTTAGAAGTCTAAGTTAACTACGATTATCAGTCTATCAAGGTCAATGAGATGAACGACAAAAATATACTAAGATGGGAAACTACTAATCAATATGTGAATCACGAAATGACGGAATTCAAATACTAACTTGACAATAGAGAATGAATTAGGAGAATTCGATTCCACCTTGATTCGACTTAATCAACTAACAATGAAATGTCGTAATCTAAATTTCAATGCTTTTGCATAACAAACTGGTATTTCTAATCCCTACTTATTCATGGCAATCTCTACCAAATAATAACTAGCATGTGAAGCAATCAAACTCATTCTCATGGTGAACTAATTACTTTCTAGAATTGAATAGATTATCACGACGATTTCTAAGCTACCAAAATCAAGTTTTCATCAAGGCTTCCTCAAACCCCTCTAATGGAGGTTTTAGCCTTAAATCATTAAATTGTCATTTCTATATGAATTTAAGCAAGACATGATATAAAGATTATAAATTTACTTATTTGAATTAAAATGGAAATCTAATCATGCAAGATTGAATTGAAACTAGTAATGATTATTAACTAAATCTATGAATTGAAGCTAAAATGATTTAATGGAATGAAACTAGATTTATGAATAACTAACTAACTTTATTGAATAATAACAATACTGATTCAAAACTGAATTTAAAACAAGGTAATAAAACTAATTAATGGAGTATAAACTAATTTTATTTTCTAATCTAGGTCTAGTTCATTGGTCTACCTCCTTTCCTCCTTTCAAGAAGAGAAAGAGATCCCCAATTTCATGCATGGGCCTGGAGCCATGTTTTAGGCTGGAAAATCGAGCCCAAAACCCAATTTCTTCAATCCACAGAGGTCTTTTCAGTTAAATTTGACTTCAACAGACTTTTCGTCCACTTTTTCTTCTCTGATTGGGTCATGGTTTGGACCATTTGAAAGATATTTCCAAGACGGTTGTTTTGACATAAGGTAGGCCCAATTTCGAGTTTTGAATCCAAAGATGGTTGGTTTGACATACGGTTGTCTTCGGAAGTTCTGTTGACTTTTACTTTTTCAGCTTTGACCGGGCTTTAAAAAAGCTTTTTCTCCTTGAATCTTGGCCTCTAATCACAGAACTTCTTAGCAACCAACTCTTACTCCTTTATCTCACAAAAGTGACACATTTCTGCACATAATTGACTCTAATACCTAAAATGTATAAAAGCACGTAATCAACATTAACTCTTATTTATTACTCGCATAATTGGTCTAAAAGTATTATTATTAAGGGGTTAAAACTACAGTTTTGGAATCTTATCAAACCACCCCCAAACAGCATTTTGCTTGTCCTCAAGCAAATAGGAGAAATTATAATAAGTGACCAAAAATGGAGTTCTAACTACTCTCATTTCGCCGAGTGCGATTGCATTTACCATATGCAACAAGGATTTAAACCACTAGGAATTCCCTAGTGGGCCGAAGTTATAGCCTCGTGAGAGTTTTCGAAAGAAAGGTACTCATAAACTTCATCTATACTACAATGACTAAGAAATAAAACTATTGTTTTCTTATTTATGCTCCCAATTATCTATATATCTCACTAGCAATGAATACATAATAATCAAGTCGAAACCTAAACTAATATATGCATAATAATCAATCATCTACGAATAAACATATATACAATGAGTAATACTATGAAATGCACTAGTAAGTCCGTTTCTGAAACTTTGGAATAGCGTCCTTAAATAGGTCCTCACATAAATGTCAGGACAAAAACACTCTGATTTTTCTGCTTAAGTTTCACTACTCCAGTGTTTAGTGGGCACACTTTACCGTACAATCTCAATGACACACAAGGAAGCCGAAGTCGATCAAACACATCTGCCACTTACTATCACACTAACCTATTCCTAATTGAGCTAGATGTCTTATTTAGGTGTTGCGGGGATTAGGAGATGGTTTAAGAAGGAAGGAAATGGATATTCAAAAGGACAAATCTGAGTTAATAGGGTCTTCATATTACGTAACTAGAGAAACCCTTGTTCTTTTGCTTCTATACTTTGTTTCCATCCTTAGCCTTTTTATTTTGGCTTTTTGACTCTTTTTATTCTATTTTTGGAGTTTTTATTTTGTTTTTCTTTTTATTTTTCTTTTCTTTTCTTTGGATGGAAACTTTTTTTCTTTTTCTTTTCTGAAGCAACTAACTAATTTTTGTTTACAAAGGTTTTTCTCTTCTCTTTTCTTCACCCATCCTATTCTCAAACTCATTCTATAATGGGTAGGTTGATTTTTTTTTATTTTGTTTTGTTTTTGTAAAAGGGTAAAAGAGTTGTGGGTTACGAAAGGCTAAAGAAAGGTTCAGAGGGGCGACTAGCGGAAAATAATTTCATAAGGTTTGAATTTATGGCTTTATCGATCTAAAGAGGGCCTAAATTCTCGCTTAGGATATGGTATAGTTATCAAGCAAGTGGATGTATGATTTCTCTATCCGGATTTTACTTCTCCCTTGTGTCATTTCTCAAATGTTTCACTCATAAAAGACTTTAGGCTATATTCTCACAGGATTTGTAGAATAAGTACTCTAGCCTAGATTTCAGAAACTTACAGCCAAACAATCATAGATACTCATGTAATATATTTATAGATAGATGCAAAGATTATTACCTACATATTAATCTAAGTTTCTAAAAACTATTCTAATGCAAAAGCTAACGTCAGACTTCTAGATTATTAAAAGCATAGTGAAAGAAACAATACCAATATTCCTAAGTGTATAGCATAAACTTTTTATTTATATTTTTGAATTTTTGAAATTTTTGCTAGAAAACAAGTGCATATTGTACATATCTATATCCTAACAGATGTCTTAATTACACGTGTTTCTATGCCACCCCCAAACAAGAAGCATGCTTTGTCCTCAAGGTATTGAAATAAAAAGGGTAGAAAAATACCATGGAAATGCATGAAATTTTGGAACATCTGCAAAACAAGGTTAAAACATATTAATATAGATAAAGAAAAGCAGATGCAACTCTATATGAGTTCCACCCGTTATGGGGATAACAAGAATTAATTTGCTTAGGACATAAGAAGACACTAACTAAAACTATAAACTTACCTTATCTCCAGCGTTTAAGCGTCATCCTCATCTTCTATAACAAAGTGAGGTTTCTTCGCATCCTGCCTTGCCATTATAATTTGTCATGCTTCATGCCATTTATCATCTACAATCGCTAACCTGTCAAGCGCCACTTGGTCGGATGGGGTGTAAGGTGCAACCTGATGAGGTTGTACCCTCCACCCTTGCCAAGTCATTGCACGGAAAGATCGAATAATCCAATTGGTGGGTCTCACACTGTCGACCCCAACCCAATCTGTGAAGCGGGCACAAAAAATAGGGAAGAAACATAGCATAATATGGCAAACTAAAACAGGCATAAGAAGGTACTTATGCCCCGTGCTATGGGCTCGTGCTAAACTAGACATTAGGGTCTGGGGAATATCATAGAGTATACATCCCCCAACTAAAGAAAGGAAAATATCACAAGTTTTGTCATTCGCAAAAGAATAACGTCATTCCCCTCTAATGTTTAGCATGATCCAAAACATAACAGTGCCCACGTTCATGGACAGGCTACCAAGGGCTACGTTATATTCCCCTTGGTCCTCTATCCTAAAGATTCCTGCCCCATAATGCTCATGCAAATTCTCATAGTTATAAAGATAAATATTATCGACCAAATAGGCCTGTGAGTTTTGTATTTCAACGGGCATAGCAAGTCCAAGAACAAAGGCTATCAAGAACCTGGTAATTTCCATTTGTTCATCCTTAATGGTGATAGAGAACACTTGTTCTCCATCCGGTCTATCAAAGAACTTACAATTATCATAAAAATAAGATGTAAGTGTGATAAACGATTAAAATGAATAGTCTTACCTACGAAATGAACGATGAACTCAAAACGTAAGTAAAACTAAACTATTTAGGATGCTATTCGTTTATCAAAGTTTCTACTCTCAAGTCTATGAGATATAGTGGAGTAGAGTGATTCGTTCCACTCCTAGTCCTTCCGTATGCTATGTTCTCACGTGTAAGTACTCTACTTAAAGTCAATGAGAGATTTACGAATGAGGCAACTAGACTACGATGCAACTACCCACAAAAAATGCAACTAGTCGGTTATCAAAATAACTAAGGGAATGCTACGTTGATTCGATGATAAGGAGTTAGAGGGGAATTGATTCCACCTTAACTCGACTTAATCCTATTAACTACAAATCGTCGTAATCCGAATTGAACTGTTTCGCAGAACAATTGGTTCTTCCTAATCTCTAATTACACATGGCATTTCTACAAATTAATAACTAGCATGTGAACGATTAAACCCATTCTCATGGTGAACTAAATGTTTCTAGAGTGGAAAGGAAATTACGACGAATCTACGTTAATCGGAATCAAGCTTTCATCAAGGCTTCTCAACCCCCTCTAATAGAGGTTTAGCCGAGAATCATTACGCAATCATTTCCGATTACATTTAAACTAAACATGATATAAAGAATTGAAATTTACTAATCTAAATTAAACAATAATTAAAATCTAATTAATAACTAAGAATTGAATAACAAGTAATAAATGAAATTAGATCTAACACAAATGTAAATGACAAGAATCGAAATTGACAAACTAGCTATTTTATTTATCAAACTAATTAAGAACAATGATTCTAAGAATTTAATCTAAAACAAGAGTTGGACTTGAAATTAAACTTAATTAAAAACAATTAAATAAAAACTAGATCTAGAAGCTATTTTAATGACTACTTTTTACTCTAACCTATCTACCTTTAACAATCTACCATTAACAAAGAGCTAAGCTTTTGTTTTTATACATCCAGATCCAAAAATCGTGCATGGGCTTGGAGCCATGTTTTGGGCCAGAGAATCAGGCCCAAAACCCAATTCTTTCAGTCCAAAAAGGCCTCTTCAGCTGCACTTGGCTTCAACAGACTTTTCGTCCACTTTTCCTCCTCTGATTGGATCAAGGCTTAGACCATTGGAAAGCTCTTTCCGAGTCGGTCGTTTTGACATAAGGTAGGCTCCATTCCGAGGTCTGAGTCCAAAGATACGGCCTTCGGAAGTTCTACTGACTTTTGCTCCTTTATCTTGCTAAAGTGGCACATTTCTGCACATAATGGACTTTGAAGCCTGAAATGCATAAAAACACGTAATCAGTGTTAACTCTTAATTATTACTCACATAATTGGTCTAAAAGTATGATTATTAAGAGGTTAAAACTACAGTTTTGGGCTCTTATCAAACCACCTCCAAACAGCATTTTGCTTGTCCTTAAGCAAAGATGAGAAATTAACATAAGTGACCAAAAATGGAGTTCTATCTACTTCTCATTTTCAGCGAAAAGGATTGCATTGACCATATGCAACAAGGCCTTAAACCACTAGGAATTCCCTAGTGGACGAGTTATAGCCTCGTGAGAGTTTTCCAGTGAAGGTACTCACAAATTTCATCTATACTACAACGACTAAGAAATAAAACTATTGTTCCCTTATTCATGCTCTAAATTAACTATACCTCTCATTATCAATGCATATAAAGTAATCAAGTCGAAACCTAAGCTAATATATGCATAATAATCAATCATCTACGAATAAACATATATACAATGAGTAATACGATGAAATGTCTAGCAGGTCCATTTCTGAAACTCGGAATAGCGTCCTTAAGTAGGTTCTCACAATAATAGTCAAGATACAACACTCTGATTTTTCCACTCAAGTTCCGCTACTCCAGTGTGCAGTGGGCACACTTTACCTTACAATCTCAATGACAACAAGGAAGTCGGAGTCGATCAAACACATCTGCCACTTACTATCACACTAACCTATTCCTAATTGAGCTAGAGGTCTTTATTAGGTGTTACGGGGATTAGGAGATGGTTTAAGAAGGAAGGAAATGGATATTCAAAAAGGACAAGTCTGAGATAATAGAGTCTTCATATTATGTAACTTAGAGAAAACCTTGTTATTTACTTTTGCTTCTACACTTTGTTTCCATCCTTAGCCATATATATTTTTTTTTCTTTGGCTTTTGACTCCCTTTTATTCTATTTTTTTGGAGTTTTTATTTTTCTTTTCTTGGGATGGAAACTTCTTTTCTTTATTTTCTGAAGCAATTAACTAACTTTTGTTTACACAGGTTTTTCTCTTCTTCTTTCTTCCTCATTCTATTCTCAGACTTATTCTAAATTGGGTAGGTTGATTTATATATATATATTATGTTTTTGTTTTGTAACAGGGTAAAGGGATTGTGGTTTATGAAAGGCTAAAGAAAGGCTCAGAGGGGCGACTAGCGGAAAATAATTCTTAGGTTTGAATTTCTGGCTATATCGATCCAAAGAGGGCCTAAATTCTCGCTTAGGATATGGCATAGTGATCAAGCAAGTGGACGTGTGATATCTCTATCCGGATTTTACTTCTCCCTTGTGTCATTTCTCAAATGTTTTTAAACCATATAAGGCTTTAGGCTATATTCTCACAGGATTTGTAGAAAGTACTCTAGCCTAGATTTCAGAAACTTACTGCTAACAATCATAGATACTCATGTAATATATTTATAGATAGATGCAAAGATTATTACCTATATATTAACCTAAGTTTCTAACAATTATTCTGATGCAAAAGCTACGTGAGACTTCTAGATTGTTAAGAGCATGGAGAAAGAAAACAATACAAATATTCCTAAGTGTATAGCATAACTTATTTATTTATATTTTTGAAATTTTGAAATTTTAACTAGAAAACAAATGCATATTATACCTATCTATATCCTAACAGATGCCTTAATTACACGTGTTTCTATGCCCCCAAACAAAAAATCATGCTTTCTCCTCAAAGCATTTAAATAAAGAGGGTAGGAAAAATACCATTGAAACGCGTGAAATTCAATAATATCTGCAAAACAAAGTTAGAACGTACTAATATAGGAAATAAAAACTAACACAACTCTATACGAGTTCTACCCATTATGGGGTTAACAAGAATGAAATTGCTTGGGACATAAGCAGACACTAACTAGAATGAAAACTTACCTTATCCCCCCGCATTACTCATCATCTTACTCATCCTCTTCTTCCATAAAGAAGTGAGGTTCCTTCGCGTCCTGCCATGCCATGATAATTTGCCAGGCTTCCCGCCATTTATCATCTATGATTGCTAACCTATTAAGAGCCACTTGGTCTGACGGGGTGTAGGGTGCAACCAGATGAGGTTGTATCCTCCACCCTTGCCAAGTCATTGCACGGAAAGATCGAATAATACTATTGGTGGGTCGTGACGATTAATAAATGAAATCCAATCCGTGAAGCGTGTACAAAAAACAGGAAAGAAACATAGCATAATACGAGAAACTAGAACGGGCATAAGAAGGTACTTATGCCTCATGCTATGGGATCGAGCTAAACTAGACATCAAGGTTCAGGGAAGGTCATGACACATACGTCCCGTGGCTAAAGCAAGGAAGACGCTGGAAGTGGCATCATTCACAGAAGAAAAACACCATTCCCCTAAAATGTTTAGCATGATCCAAAACATAACAGTTCCTATGTTAATGGATAGGCTACCAAAGGCTACGTTATATTCCCCTTGGTCCTCAATACGGAAAATGCCCGCGCCATACGACTCATGCAAAAACTCGTAAGTGTAGACATACATATTATCGACCCAATAGCACCATGGGTCTTGTATTTCAGCGGGCATAGCAAGTCCAAGAACAAATGCTAGCAAGAACCTGGTAATTTCCATTGGTTCATTATCAATGTTGATGGAGAACACTTGTTCTCCATCTGGTCTTTCAAAGAAAATGCAGTTATCGTAAAAATAAGATGCTAGTGTTGGAGAATAAAGTGCATCCGGTCTTACCATAAGCGGCTCCCAGCCAACGAATGTGATCGCTTCGCGAAACCAAGCACCATAAGTAGTGCTTTGGAACAAATCTTCGAAAGACTGTTCCGGTATCAATGTTGGAGATGTCATCTCAAAATTATGCTTTGGAATAGCTGCGAATGATCCGGATACTACGGATGAAAAATTGGAAATTTTCTGATCCACGGAAGTTAGAGGCGCTCGATCGATAGCGAGTAGCTCTCAAGAAATTGAAATTTCCAGTGTTTGAGCTGGTCGCCAGCTTCAGCTTTGGCCCTCGACAAAAACTTAGAAAAAATATCAGAGGCCGAAGTGCGCTCTGTAGAAGGCACGAAAGTCGCTTTCGAGTTGCGTAAACTCGGAAAATGAGCCGAAACGAGGGAATCGCGGGAGTGAAAGGTGAGTGATGGAGTTTATGTGTAGTATGAGTTGTGAGGATAGATTGTATCAAGTTTATATAGGTTAAAGTTGCTAAAATGGATCGGGAAGTTGCCAAAACTAATTACGGCAGTTTCCGGAAATCCTAAAATTTCCAAACCCGAAAACGGAAACAACTCATATCCTTGATTCTAATTCAAACCCAGTATCTTTTAGGTTGATTTTATGATAGAATGTACCTATTTAATCTAGATTTCATCCTACAATGATATTCAATCATAGATATGCCTACACGGCCATATTTTCACCTTGACTCCGCAATAAATTCTAACACGAGGGTTATTCAAATAATGCTTGAATTGATAAAACCACCCCCAAACAAGTTGGGAAGGTGGGATCAATATGAAACAACCACTCATACTGAAAATAACCCATTATATTAAAATTTTCATTCGAGTACATTACACTACAAAAATTCAAATTACGGAAATAAACTTGCATTAAAATAAATAACAATAATGAAATTACAAATAACAAATAACATCAAACTATACTATCCCTAGCTACTCCGAATCGGTGGCGGAGGGAACATGCTCCGAGATCGCTCCCCGAGCTCTTGAAGAGCCAAAGCACCATTAGATCGCCCTTCGGGCGATGACGCCAGGCACGATGGTGTGTCCTCGGCGGAGAGTCCCCGAGGTGGGAATCGAGTCGACATCTCATCCCGAATCGGGCCGAGCTTCTAGCTCGGCGCCATCTGTTCCCACCTCTCGCCCTCTCTCTCGGGTACGGAGCTCGGTTGTGATGTATCGTTGTTCGCCGAACCGGAGGTCTTCACAGATAGTGTTCAATAACGATGCCTCGATGGATCACAGCCATGCGTTCGCATCTGTCCAAAGACCTCTCCAAGGCATCCGCGTCAAAACAGGTCAAGTCCTCCTCGCCCTCGAGGCATCCCGATGTCCCCGGCCTCCTCGGCATTCTCAGCTCCTCCATCCTCTTCTTCTTCTTCTCTATCCTCAGCCAATCTCCGAACCCGTTGGACACACTCCTTATAGATGCGAGGGTTACCGAGAGTGATGTATGTCCGATCGATGCGCTGAGCTACTCTCAACTTGAGCATGATCTTTGTTATCAACACACGGGAGAGGGCAACAGTCCTCCCTACTCCCCTAATCATGCTCAAGAAAAACTCTAAGATGCGAGAAGTCATACTTCCGCCCCTGAGTATCCATAAGATATGGAGGCAGTTTCAGCCGATATTGCCGACCTTCCCTTCCCACGATCGCTCCGACCAATCCACCGAAGTAGAGCCGGTTGGTTGGTCCTCGTGGAAGCTTATCGAACACAATGCGATCTCGCATTGTAGTCCCTCCAATAACTGCCTTTGTGCATCAATGGTTCTACCCCATTATGCTTTGGGACTCCTCGCGGGGTGACATCAGATAGATTCTAGGCGAGAATGCCTAGAATCTCAACCAACAACCCATCGTCACTTCCTTCCTTCTTCTTCGCCACAACTACAAAAATCCTAGTCCCTTCCAACTCCCTCAGATCGTAGAACCGTCGGACTAAGTCCTCGTGGTAATAGGCCTCGGTCGAAAGTACCACAAGCTACTCCATCTCGATCATCATCTCGTCACCGTAAAACGGCGCGAAGTGGTCGGCGGTAAAAGCTTGCTCCGGCAAAATTCGGCGTTGTTGAGCCATTGGAAGTTTGGAATGTAGTGGGGGTCGTCGGTGGTGTTTGGAATTGATTTGGGTTGGGATTTGATTTTGGGGCGTGGGTTAATTTAGGTTTTCTTTTTATTATATTTTTTTTATTTGTTTCAAGCTTTTGGGCGTTAATGGCGGAATGGAGGAAGAAGAAACGTGACTGTTGGTGGAGGTAAGGGCGCGTGCGCGCTGTCCGTGGGCACGGGTTGGGCCCAAGCCCAAAATCGAATTTTTGTGTATTTTTTTCCGATTTTTCGCGAACTTCAAATCAAAATTGGCTTTTGTTACCGGTCCGATTTTTTTATGAATGAGATATGGAAATGATCGAGAGAATTTCCAATCCAATGATCCATAAAACACTCTATTCCGACCGTGGATGACATATAAGATAGTGGAAAACGCCTCGAAGTGCATGCATGACGTACGTTATGCGAACAATTGAAATCCAAATTCATGGATTATGTCAACCTGAATCGTAATACAATAAAACGGCCTAAGCAACTCTAATGGGACATAAATATTTAGTATGCGAAACATTTAACACCCCACCCCCCAAACAAATTTTTACAACGGCTTAGAAAATTTGTTTTAGCAATGGTCTTTTAAAGTCGATTCCCCTTCCTAGGTTACTTCCTAGGTTACTATGCTTTATATATATATATATATATATATATTTTAATTTTAAAAAGAAAAACTATAAACAATAAAGACATAATTCACCCCATAGAGAAACATAACTCAAAAATCCGAGAAAACATGCAAGAGTGGAAAACGTGAATTATGTTTAACCGTGGACTTAGGATCCGGTACTTACAGCCACACACTCCATAGGGAGGGCCCGGTTACCTTAATGGTGCACTCACCAATATATGGAAATGAAAATAAATGCACCAAACACAAAAGTTGAGTCGTTTATAGTCAGATACTCGAGACTTTATCTAGACGTATGTATGAACATGCAGTTTATCATATATCAACAACCAAAATAGTTGTGGATCATTCCATAAATAAATATCCCAGAAAACATATCCAAACACAATCAAGCACCAAGATTTCCTATGACTCAACCTAGTGAAATGAAAGCGAAGTCGGATAACCTTATTACGTAACCTAGCATGCCCCTTCTTTTTTCATTTTTGAATGAGTGGGTGTTCTAGTAAATAAGTGTGGAAAAGTGAATGGTTGTGGAGAATATGGGTGGATATGGATAAGTTGTAGAAAGACAGCCTGTAAGCAATGAGGATGTGGTTTTAGCAAAAACTCATTCATTGTGTGTGTAGGACCTGCTCTCAATTCTGAAAATGAAGGTGTCAAATGGTTTGTCCTTCAGTAGTAGTTGTTCACTTTCGGTGGATTTAAAAATTATGAAACAACAACAGGATCGAGTGCAAACTCGAGATTCCTTTGAAAGGGTGGAAGGAGGGAATCGAGGTGGATGTTGTGCAAAGTAGTTCTTGATAGGGTGATTCATCACCGCCGAAGAAACTCCTCGAATTGCTCATCTAGATTGGTCATATCCTCGTTACTATGATAGTTCTTTATATCTTTGAGAAAGTCATCTATCTCCTCCTCATCCGTAATATGTGTATCGGCTAGTGTAGGGATGGAATTGTTAGAGTATGATCTTCCAAAGGAAAGAAATTTGGGCATATGATTATCATGGAACGTGTTGTTGAAATAATCTCGAGCAAAGCTCTCGATCATGCTAACCTCTCCATCCATAGACGAATTGGGTAACTGTGTCTTTGTTTTAAAAACATTGACTTCAACAGCAAGATGGCCAAAAGACATGGACATTGAACCATCACGGCAATTAATGAGCGCATTGGCAGTTGCCAAAAAGGACCCCCTAAGATGATCGGGACAGAGTCATTAACGACTTCTGTGTCGAGGATGACAAAATCAGTCGGATAGTAAAAATCCTGAATTTTTCCGAACATTTTCGACGACACCCTTAGGATACTTAATAGACCCGATCAGCTAATTGCAACGCCATTCTAGTGGGTTGCATCTCGCTCTAGACCTATTTGTCTATACAAATAAAACGGAGTAAGTTGACACTAGCCCCCAAGTCTAATAACGCTGTCGTCGTCAGATAGGAATCTCCTAAGGTGCATTTATGCGAAGGGGATCTAACCGTGGTCCTTGTACTTAACAATTCCATTATGTTCGATAGAGTTTGGGAATTGTTCTGCTTAAAAAGGCGTCTTTTGGTATATTGGTCTTAATGCCTAGTAGTACACAATTCCTTAAGAAACTTAGCATGGTGTGGTAGCTTTTTTATAGCTTCGAGGAAGGGAAGGTTTATAGTTAGATTCTTGAAAACATCCCTAATCTCCTCGTAATTTGTATCCCTAGTTAACATGGCTAATTTTTGTGGAAACGGTGGTTTCTGTCTATATTTAGCAATGGTATTACCTGGGTGTTTAACCGTGGTGTCCTGTTTCTTAGGTTGTGTTGTAACTGGTACCTCTACAGTGGTAGGCTCTTCAGTTTCTATTTCGGTATCTAGTAATATAGCAGGTATAGGGGCTACTGGTGGGGTAACTATAGGCATAGTTACTTTGTTATCAACCACTCTACCAGAACGGAGGGTGGTGATGGCCTTTAGCTCACCTACATTTTCATACTCATTACTAGTATTATCGGTTACCTCAAAGGCTGTATTTGTTGTTTTAGGATTAGATATTTCGTTACCTGGAAACACACCTTTGGGTTGGGCTTTATCTTGAGCCAACTGTTTGGTTAAATTATTAACGGATTGTAGAAGCTATTGGTTAGATTGAGCCATGGTTTGGAAAAGTTTTTGGCTCACTTGTATGAAGGTGTCAAGACGATCCGGTTGTGTGGGTGTAGTAGTGGTCACGGTGGTGTGTATTTGAACTATTTCACGGAATTATTTATGGGTGGATTTTGGTAGTTATTATTTACCGAACGATACCTCTATTAGCATTAAAATTATTATAACTACTTTGACCTTGTGCTTGACCTTGTCGAGGTTGCACTTGGTTGTTATAATTATTAAAATTCCCCGACCACGTCCTTGTCGTAGTGGGGTTTGGTTAAAGCCGTCGCGTAGGCCTAACATATTGATTATTGTACCCTCGAGGTGTGACATTTTGGTTATTTCTCCAACCGGTTGGGATTTTGTCTCCAAGGGCGTTAGGTTCACTATTAATGGAACAAGCTTGTTCATAGGCAATAGGGCGGTGTGAGTCGGGATGCTCGAGGGGCTCCAAATGTAAAACTACATGGATTTGAATTTACATTCATGACGGGGGATTGGCTTTTGTTGTACAGAAATGGCCTCTACCTTTTTTGTGAGGGATTCAATTAGAGTTTTAAGCTCAGGATCTGATTTAACCTCAAACATACTGGTAGCCTTAACTGTGGAAGAAGAACTAGTGGAGCGGGAGTAATCGTCACTACCCCCCCAGTTGTTATTTCGCTTAGTTTGGTCCTCTAAAAATTTATAAGCCTCCGAAGCTCCTTTGCTTAAGAAACTACCCCCATTCATTATGTCAAGGACTTCTTTATGGTGGTGTAGAAGTCCTTTGAAAAGGCAAGGCACGAACTAACGTGTCTTTAAGCTAAGTTATGATGTGGACACTCTATAAGGAGATCGGTGAAACGATTCCAAGCC
The DNA here is from genome assembly GCF_015680905.1 of Coptis chinensis. Taxonomy (NCBI): domain Eukaryota; kingdom Viridiplantae; phylum Streptophyta; class Magnoliopsida; order Ranunculales; family Ranunculaceae; genus Coptis; species Coptis chinensis. The sequence continues at coordinate 49,340,170 of NC_141456.1, forward strand.
TCTGAAAATGATTCATGAGGATTTTGTCGAAAAAAATGAATCTTGGAAAGCATTTCATCCGTCTTTAGGGGTGGGTAAAAATGTTCCATAAAGAGCTGAACAAGTTTAGCCCACGAGTCCACGTAATTAGGCGCTTTAGGCAGTTAACCAAGACGCCTTTATCGGGCTAAGGTGAAAGGGAATACCCTTAATTTAATTTGTTCCGCACCAAACCGTAGGATGGTGGAATGTTGTTAGGACTTGTTCAATCCTACGCATGTGCTGATAAGGTTTTTCATGGTCTAATCCATGAAAAACGGGTAACAAATTAAAAATATTTGGAGGGATTCGGAAATCCCCCGCTGGGTCTGCTAGAACGATGCAAGATTTGGGGCTATCGCTCAAGGCTTTGTAGAAGTCAGAGAGAGGAGTCTCTCTTTCTTCCGCCATTATATCAGGTGGTGTATTTGAAATAGTAGCTAGAGGTGTAGTGTGTGGTATACTAGATAGACTTGATTGTTGATGTTGTTGTGTATTTACGTTCGGTGTTTTTGTTCGGCCAGACCTTAACCTCATACAAGGCTAAGACCAAACTTAGCTAAACACGTCAACACTCCAAACAATTCGATATACTAGTATAAACCTCTAACAGGAGATTGCGAGGTGTGGAAGAAAGGAGTACCTGATTAAAGGCCCTTGCTTCGCTTTATGAATAGCGTCTTGTTTACGCTTTGTTCAGTGTATATAGCGGTTAGAACACTGAAAAAATATGAAAGAGCAAAGTTCGAGTCAAAACCGCCAAAATCCGAAAAAAATTTAACACGTATGCCAAGACTCCGAGTAATTTTCAAATTACAGTGTTTTTAGCGCAGTCGCGCACTCCACAAAGGGCGGTCGCTCTATGTCCAATGAGTTAGCGGTCAAGGCTCAAGGAGGAGAGCCCAAGCACTCGCGATAATTTTTACCCGAATTTTTCAACTCGAAATGGACAACCACAAAGTATGAATCAAACAAGGGTGGGTGTGTGAAATGGGACTTTAAGAACAAAGACTAATACTCTAAAACAATAATACGAAGTGAAACTAAGATGGCTGCGGCGCCATTTGATAAACGATTAAAATGATAGTCTTACCTACGAAATGAACGATGAACTCAAAATGTAAGTAAAACTAAACTATTTAGGATGATATTCGTTTATCAAAGTTTCTACTCTCAAGTCTATGAGATATAGTGGAGTAGAGTGATTCGTTCCACTCCTAGTCCTTCCGTATGCTATGTTCTCACGTGTAAGTACTCTACTTAAAGTCAATGAGAGATTTACGAATGAGGCAACTAGACTACGATGCAACTACCCACAAAAAATGCAACTAGTCGGTTATCAAAATAACTAAGGGAATGCTACGTTGATTCGATGATAAGGAGTTAGAGGGGAATTGATTCCACCTTAACTCGACTTAATCCTATTAACTACAAATCGTCGTAATCCGAATTGAACTGCTTCGCAGAACAATTGGTTCTTCCTAATCTCTAATTACACATGGCATTTCTACCAATTAATAACTAGCATGTGAACGATTAAACCCATTCTCATGGTGAACTAAACGTTTCTAGAGTGGAAAGGAAATTACGACGAATCTACATTAATCGGAATCAAGCTTTCATCAAGGCTTCTCAACCCCCTCTAATGGAGGTTTAGCCGAGAATCATTATCCAATCATTTCCGATTACATTTAAACTAAACATGATATAAAGAATTGAAATTTACTAATCTAAATTAAACAATAATTAAAATCTAATTAATAACTAAGAATTGAATAACAAGTAATAAATGAAATTAGATCTAACACAAATGTAAATGACAAGAATCGAAATTGACAAACTAGCTATTTTATTTATCAAACTAATTAAGAACAATGATTCTAAGAATTTAATCTAAAACAAGAGTTGGACTTGAAATTAAACTTAATTAAAAACAATTAAATAAAAACTAGATCTAGAAGCTATTTTAATGGCTACTTTTTACTCTAACCTATCTACCATTAACAATCTACCATTAACAAAGAGCTAAGCTTTTGTTTTTATACATCCAGATCCAAAAATCGTGCATGGGCTTGGAGCCATGTTTTGGGCCAGAGAATCAGGCCCAAAACCCAATTCTTTCAGTCCAAAAAGGCCTCTCAGCTGCAGTTGGCTTCAACAGACTTTTCGTCCACTTCTGCTCCTCTGATTGGATCAAGGCTTAGACCATTGGAAAGCTCTTTCCGAGCGGTCGTTTTGACATAAGGTAGGCCCCATTCCGAGGTCTGAGTCCAAAGATACGGGCCTTGGGAAGTTCTCCTGACTTTTGCTCCTTTATCTTGCTAAAGTGGCACATTTCTGCACATAATGGACTTTGAAGCCTGAAATGCATAAAAACACGTAATCAGTGTTAACTCTTAATTATTACTCACATAATTGGTCTAAAAGTATGATTATTAAGGGGTTAAAACTATAGTTTTGGGCTCTTATCAAAGTGCAGGAGAATAAAGTTCATCAGGTCTTACCATTAGCAGTTCCCAGCCTACGTGTATGATCACCTCGCGGAACCAAACACCATAGGTGTCGCTTCCCACCAAGTCTTCGAAAGACTGCTCAGGTATGACTATAGGAGATGTCATCATAATAACTACTCTCTAGAAGAGCTACAAACAACCCTGGAAAACTCACAAAAAATCAAAAAAAATCTCGGGCTACTAAGGTCAGGGCGCGGGGTGCACTCCCGAATGGCCTTTGAAGGGCGCGGGGTGCGCTCAGAAATGGTCTTGGTAGGGCTCGGGGCACGCTCCGTATGTGAAGAGCAGGATGAAGTGAAAGAAAAAAAAATAATAAAAGGAAAAATGTAAAGGTTCAGGGTGAGAGATGAAAGTGAGATGTGTGGGTTTTGTGTGTAGAATGAATCTAGTATATATAGGGTTTTAGTTTCTAAAACGAATTGACAAGTTGCCAAAAACTTTTAAGGAAATTGCCGGAAACAAAATATTTCCAAAACCTAAAACGGAATCAACCCAGATTCATTATTCCAAAACCAACCTAATATGTTTTAGATTGAATTTAGAATAGCAACTTCCTAACTCATTGAAATTTCACCCTACCACAATATCTAATCATAGCCACACCAATAATAGCAACATTCTCGACCAACTCATTGCAAAATTACTTCTAAAATGGTGGATCAGATAAAAACAATGCTAAAAATAATAATACCACCCCCAAACAATTCGGGAAGGCCGGATTTATGCAAAAATCGTCACATGCTTAGACAAACCACAAGTTAAATTAAAATAGAAATTAAAATAATGATTAACTACCGAATTCAAATTTAGCTACTAAATTCAACAATTTAACATCCAAACTAATAAAAACAATAAAAAAAATAACATCAAAACAAAACAAAAATCCTAAACAGAGTTTAGGATGGAAATACCAATACCCTACCCCCAAACAAATTTTATAGAATAGAGTTTAGAAAATTTGTTTTAAACATGGGTCTTTTAAAGTAAGATTCCCGAGACTTCATCTCTAACATATGTATATAATGAACATGCAGTTTACCATATATCAACAACCGAAATAGTTGTGGATCTTGCCATAAATAATTAACATGGAATGCACCCCCAAATAGAATCAAGCACCAAGATTGTCTACGATGCGACTTAGTTAAATGAAAGTGAAGTCTGATAGTTTTTTAACGTAACCGCGCATGCACCTTCTTTTTCCCCTTTGAACGAGAGGGTGTCCAAGTGAATGAGCGTGAGAAAATGGATGTTTGTGGAAGATATGTTGGATATGGATAACTTTTAGAAGGAAAGAATGGAAGAAATGAGAATATAGGTTTAGCACAAAACTCATTCATGGTGTAAGTGAGAACTGTCTCAATTCGGAAAATGAAGGTGTCAAGTGCCTTTTCCTTGGGAATTATTTCCGTATTAGGAGGATTTAGAAAATCATTAAGCACAGAAGAAGCAAGAGGGTCAAGTGCAAACTCAGGGTTCCTTTGAAAAAGTAGAAGGTGGGGAATATTGGTGATGGAAGATGAATAAGTAACAGGATGATGTGAGGTGGATGAATGGGGCTCGGCTAGAGCTCTCAGGTCTAGATCATCAGAAGCCCTGAGATATGCAAGACATTCCTCAATAGGTAGGTCAAAAGAATCATTAGGATAGAGGGTGAAAAATTCATCTTTCGTCATAGCGTCAAGGGATGAACAGATGTTGACAGGGAGGGACTCACGAGGTGGCAAGGAAGAGTTGCAAAAGAGTCGAAGGAAATCTTCCTCGACTTCCAGGGAGTTCTCGTCGAAGTTTGAATTTCCAAAGGAAAGAATTTGGTGCATTAGATTCTCAGCTAATTGCAACGTCATTTTAGTAGGTTGCATCTCTTATAGACCTATTTGTTTATAGAGATAATAAGGGAGTAAGTTAACACTCGCCCCCAGGTCTAATAGCGCAGTCGTCATGTATGAATCTCCTAAGGTACATTGTACAGTAGGACGACCAGGGTTCTTGTACTTAACGATTCCATTATGTTCTGATAAAGTTGAAAACTATTCAGTTAGAAAAGCGTCTTTAGGAATATTTGTCTTACGCCTACTAGTGCACAACTCTTAAAGAAACTTAGCATGGTGAGATAACTTTTTAATTGCTTCAAGAAAGGGTAGGTTTATCGTTAGATTTTTAAAAACTTTCCAAATTTCGTCAAAGTTTGTATCCTTGTTTAACATTGCTAATCTCTGGAGAAACGGTGGTTTCTCTTTATATTTCGCGTATGGATCAATAGGATGTCTAACCTTGGCTTTCTGTTTCTTAGATTGTGGTTTAACTGGTACCTCTACAGGGGTAGGATCTTCAGTTTTTATTTCGGTATCTAGTTTAATATTCGGTGTAGGGATTACTGGTGGGGTAACTATAGGCATAGTTACTTTGTTATCAACCACTCTGCCAGAACGGAGAGTGGTGATGGTATTTAGCTCACCTACATTTGCATTGTCCTTACTAGTATTACCGTTTACCTCAACGGCTGTGTTTGTTGTTTTAGGATTAAGTATCGTTTGACCTGGAAACACACCTTTGGGTTGTACTTTCTCTTGTGCTAACTGTTGTAAGGAAAGTTGGATAGCTTGTAAAATCTGTTGTTGGGTTTGCATAAAGGCATCAAAATGATCCGATTGTGGAGGAGTGTTAGCTATAGGTTGTGTGACAGAAACTATGTCACGTTGATTATTAATGGGTGGGTTGTGATAGTTATTATTTACCAGAACGATACCTCTATTAGCATTATAATTATTATTGTTATAATTATTATAATTACCCTGACCTTGTCTTTGACCTTGTCCTTGTCGTGGTGGAGCTTGGCTGTAATTGTTTGCTAGCCTAACATTTTGATTATTAAACCCTGGAGGTGTTACTTGTTGATTATTTCTCCAACTGAAGTTGGGATGTTGTCTCCAAGGGGCGTTAGGAATAGGATAACTATTAATTGACCAAACATTATCTTGTTGTGATGTTTGTTGTTCATAAGCGAGAGGACAATAGGAGTCGGGATGCTCAGGACTCAAACAGAAATTACATGGATTGGAGTTGACATTCATAACGGGGATAGCCTTTTGTTGAACAGAAATAGCCTCTACCTTTTTAGTAAGATATTCGACTAAAGTTTTTAGTTCAGGATCGGGTTTAATCTCAAACATACCGGCGGCCTTAACTATTATAGAAGAACTAGCGGAGCGGGAAATATCGTCACTACCCCATCAATTATTATTACACTTTGTTTGATCTTCTAAAAATTTATAAGCCTCTGAGGCTCCTTTACTGAGGAAATTACCCCCATTCATTATGTCAAGGACTTCTTTATGGTGGTGTAAAAATCCTTTGAAAAAAGCACGAACTAACATGTCTTTCGCAAGGTTATGGTGTGGACACTCTATAAGAAGATCGGTGAAACAATTCCAAGCCTCTGAAAATGATTCATGAGAATTCTGTCGAAAGAAATGAATCTTGGAAAGCATTTCATCTGTCTTCAGTGGTGGGTAAAAATGTTCCATAAATAGTTGAACAAGTTTGGCCCATGAGTCCACAGAATTAGGCACTTCGGCAGTTAACCAAAACGCCGCCTTATCGGCTAAGGTGAAAGGAAACACCCTCAGTTTAATTTGTTCAGCACCAACCGTAGGATGGTGGAATGTGGTAAGGACTTGTTCAATCCTACGCATGTGCTGATAAGGTTTTTCATAGTCTAACCCAGACTATGAAAAACGGGTAACAAATTAAATATATTTGGGGGGATTCGGAAATCCCCCACTGGGTCTGCATGAACGATGCAAGATTTTGGGCTATCGTTCAAGGCTTTGTAAAAGTCAGAGAGAGGAGAGACTCTCTTTCTTCAGCCACTATTTTAGATGTAGTGTGTGGTATATTAGCTAGAGGTGTAGTGAGTGGTATACTAGAAAGGCGTGTTTGTTGACGTTGATGTTTGATTATGTTAGGCGTTTTTCTTCTACCTGACCTTAATCTCATGCAAGGCTAAGACCAATTTTAACTAAACACGACAAACGTCAAAACAATCCTGATATGCTAGTATAAACCTCTAACAGGAGAGGCGAGGAGTGGAAGAAAGAAGTACCTGAATTCCTCCTTGCTTCACTTATGAATATTGTCTTGTATACGCGAGCTCAGTGTGTGTAACAAGTTAGAAACACTGTATAACTTGAAGTAATGAAAGTTTGAACTAACCTGTGGAAATCGGGCATTTCAAAAGAGGGCGCGGGCTACGCTCTGAAGTAGCCTAGATAGGGCGCAGGGTGCTCTCGTGTTTGACTCGAGGTCCATGCACTTTGGGCGCGAGGTTGCTCGGTTAAGCCTTGGTAGAGGCGAGGTGCGCTCGTCCCTTAGCTGATGTCCGGCACTTCGGTAGCGTGGTGCGCTTTGATTTTGTCTAGGATGGGCGCTGGAAGCTTCGTGCCTTGACCGATGTCCAGCACACTTCAGCAGGTGTGCCTCCAATTTTGGCCTACAAGGGCGAGAATGCTTCGGTGTATTCCCGCTAAAAAAATCAGTTCGAAGCAAACAAACAAACTACGCTTAGAATCAAACAAGGGTGGGTGGGTTTAGTGGGACTTTGGGAAGAATAACAATACTAATGAAAATAATTCTAAAGGGAACAAAGATGGCAGCGTTTATTTGATAAAAGGGAAAACAATAGTTTTACCTACTTAATAGCGATTAAACTCAAATGTAAGTAAAACTAGAACTATTTTACGCATAATGTTATCAAAGTTTTATACTCTCAATGCTATTGCAATATAGTTGGAATAGAAAATTCGTTTCACTCCTAGTTCTTTAGAAGTCTAAGTTAACTACGATTATCAGTCTATCAAGGTCAATGAGAGTAATGACAGAAATATACTACGATGGGAAACTACTAATCAATATGCGAATTACGAAATGATGGAATTCAAATACTAACTTGACAATAGAGAATAAATTAGGGGAATTCGATTCCACCTTGATTCGACTTAATCAACTAACAATGAAATGCCATAATCCAAATTTCAATGCTTTCGCATAACAAACTGGTATTTCTAATCCCTAATAATTCATGGCAATCTCTACCAAATAATAACTAGCATGTGAAGAAATCAAACTCATTCTCATGGTAAACTAATTACTTTCTAAAATTGAATAGATTATCACGACGATTTCTAAGCTAACAAAATCAAGTTTTCATCAAGGCTTCCTCAAACCCCTCTAATGGAGGTTTTAGCCTTGAATCATTAAATTATCATTTCTATATGAATTTAAGCAAGACGTGATATAAAGATTATAAATTTACTTATTTGAATAAAAATGGAAATCTGATCATGCAAGATTGAATTGAAACTAGTAATGATTATTAACTAAATCTATGAATTGGAGCTAAAATGATTTAATGGAATGAAACTAGATTTATGAATAACTAACTAACTTTATTGATCTAATGAATAATAACAATACTGATTCAAAATTGAATTTAAAACAAGGTAATAAAACTAATTAATAGAGTCTAAACTAATTTTATTTTCTAATCTAGGTCTAGCTCATTGGTCTGCCTCATTTCCTCCCTTCAAGAAGAGAAAGAGATCCCCAATTTCGTGCATGGGCCTGGAGCCATGTTTTGGGCCAGAAAATCGAGCCCAAAACCCAATTTATTTAGTCCACAGAGGTCTTTTCATTTGGATTTGACTTCAACAGACTTTTCATCCACTTCTGCTCCTCTTATTAGGTCAACGTTTGGACCATTGGAAAGCTCTTTCCAAGATGGTCGTTTTGACATAAGGTAAGCCCAATTCCGAGGTCTGAGTCTAAAGATACCGTCTTTGGAAATTTTGCTGACTTTTACTTTTCAACTTTGACCGGGCTTTAAAAAGGCATTTTCTATTTGAATCTTGGCCTCTAATCATAGAACTTTTTAGCAACCAACCCTTGCTCCTTTATCTCGCAAAAGTGACACATTTCTGCACATAATTGACTCCAATGCCTGAAATACATAAAAAGCACGTAATCGGCATTAACTCTTATTTTTATTACTGGATAATGGTCTAAAAGTATTATTGTTAAGGGGTTAAAACTACAGTTTTGGACTCTTATCAACCATCATGCGGGGGTCATTTTAGTGGCAAGAAAATTGCCTCCAAAGTTCTTCAATGTGGGCTTTATTGGCCGACCCTATTTTAAGATGCCCATGCACACTGCAAAGCGTGTATTATATGTCAACAACTTGGGCATATTACTCAACGTAATATGATACCCTTAAATCTCATTCTCATAGTGGAGATTTTTTATGTTTGGGGTATTGATTTCATGGGTCCGTTTCAAATTTCGTATGGTTTCATTTATATTCTTGTAGTTGTAAACTATGTTTCTAAATGGATTGAAGTCATGGCTTATCGTAGTAATGACCATAAAACTGTAGTATTGTTTATGAAGGAGTATATCTTCTATTGTTTCGGCGTACCTAAGGCCACCATTAGTGATGGAGGAAAATATTTTTATAATAGGGTTATTGAAGCTTTAGTCAAGAAATATAGAGTTACCCATAAGGTGGCGACTCCATATCACCCACAAACTAGTGGTCAAGTAGATGTGCCTAATAGAGAATTTAAAAGGATATTAGAAATGACAGTTAATTTAGATAGGAAAGACTGGTCTAGATGCCTAACAGATACTTTCTGGGATTATATAACGGCTTTTAAAACACCTATTGGTATGTCACCGTACTACTTATTAGTTTTTGGTAAACCTTGTCACTTGCCTGTTGAGTTGGAATATCGTGCCCTGTGGGCTATTAAAAGTTTAAATTTCAACATTAACGCTGCTGGTGTCAAGCGCAAATTACAATTAAATGAGCTTAAAAAATCCATAGCGATTCTTACGATTTAGCGAAGGATTATAAAGCTAACATAAAACGTATTCATGATAAACATATTTTCCATAAAGAGTTTGACCTTGGCCAAAAAGTTTTGCTATATAACTCACGTTTGCATATTTTTCCTGGTAAATTAAAAACACGTTGGTCCGACCTTTTAAGTTCTTGATGTCACCCCTCAAGGGATAATTACCTTGGTAAATCCAAAGGACAACAGTACCTTTCAAGTAAAAGGCCAAAGCTTAAAATATTTCCATGAATTATGTTCGCTCGCTGTAGAAGAAACACTTTTACAAGACCCTATTTATGAAGACTGACCCTATATGTTGGTGTGCTTCCTATCCATATTCTATATTTTTGGGAGTGCTCCATTAAGGTACCCGACCCTCCTTTCAAAGTGTGTGGTTGTAAGTGCGAGAATCCTTAGTCCATGTTCATGTAATTCACGCAGTTCCTCTCTTTACAGCTTTTTTCTCGTTTATTTTAAGTAGTGTTTCTATGAAGTGATTTACATTTTACTTGCTTTATTATTGTATTTTTTCAAAAATCCTTTTCATAAAAATTAGAAAATATAAAACCAATAAATATTAGATAGATTAGAAAGTTTGGGGTATCCGACTTTAAAAGACCTTCTTTTCACCACAACATAATTTTTTCATCCTATTCTAAAATTTTTGTTTGGGGGGTGGGTAATCACCCCACCTTGTTCTCTCAATTTCCTATCTTTGTTTATGCTACCCTTTTAGTCGTATAGATTTGTGTGACACAATCTAGTCTTCTAGATTGTCCTTCACCCTCATAACTTATGAAATTTATGCATTTCGAGGCATTTTTCCATCACCTTATAAGTCACCCACTATTAGATTTGAGTTTTTCCTATATCATTAGATAGCATTCTTTATGTTGATCATTTTCATAGTTCATTCACAAAAATCGGACCGCTAACGAATCGGGTATCTTTGTTTTAAGTTTTACGAAGTAGTAGGACATGATGGGTATTTTTAGAAAAGATTTGGGCTTGGGCCAAAATTTATTTTTTCACCCAACCCACGATATTTACACCCCACTGACCATCCCATTTAACCTCGCGCTCCGGCCCATTCACTTCATCTTCCCAAACAAAATTAGCTAGATCTGACCTAAATCGATCCCAGCGCGACCCGCGCCTATCAGAACCTAAATACAAGCGCACCCCGTGCCCTCATCGAAACAGACGTTTTCAAGTTTTTTATAGCACCTTCCCATCATCATCCCCTACTTAAACCCCTACCTGTATTCAAATTTCAACCATACAATGGCCTGCCCAACAAAAATCATGCCGAAATTCGCATTTCACACGGAGATATTCCAGCCATTCTACGGTACGGAGATGCATGCTAGAGGGTGGGATAGAATATGGTATTCTACTAATGAGTACTACCATGAGGATTTGGTGTTGAGATTTTATCATAATAAAAGGATAAGTCCTTAAGGGAGGCTATTTGTGGATTTGGACAGAGTTCAAATGGATGTAACGTACAATTTGCTAGCATCCATCACTGGGATAACCACGAAACAGGTCACCCTGACCTTACAGAGATCCCAGTTTGATAGAGTGCATCAGTTGATGCTAGAGACACTACTTGAGGGTCATTACAACGATCGTTCTCAGCGTGCGGGTTAACAATTAAACCAAGATTAACTAGGCGGGCTATGACCGCGTTGGCTAGGCAAGAACATCTGTAGCACCTCAAAGCCGAGTGACATCATCTTGTCGTTCATGCACGTCCTTTGGGTTTTGTAGAACAGGAGGTATGTGATAGGGTTATATACTAAAAGCATTACTTTTGTATTAACTCTAATTCTTTATATTTTGAATAAGAATCATATGGGCAAATGTTATGCATATTATATATATTATTAGTTATATGCATGTGTCTAATACTTTATGTCTAATACACAGAAGATCATATCATTAGTACCTTATAAAGTATAAGTAATTGTTCACAACCTAGATGGATTTGGACAAACCATTAGTAATGGGTTGTAGTATAATCTGGTATTAGTTTATCTTGACTATAACTAGTACATTTTGTGTGTATTGAACAGGACCAAGTGAGGTTGTTTCTCTTTATACTGACTGTATAAGATAACAAACGCCTCTGTTATTATGGATGTTTGTCCTCTTAATCCGGATATAATAATGGGCACTTACGTGCATTGTACATTACTTTAAATCATCAATGAGTGAGATTCATTTGTGAATCAACAAACTCGATGGATTGGGTAATGACATTGTATGTAAGGTGTGCTGTTGATTATAGAAGAAATCCGTGACCCGCAGGAAGTCGGGTTGATGATGTCCCCTTGAGAAGCTCAAAAAGATTCTCATGTAAACCCTGCAGGTGGATTTATTCCGACATGACAATGAGGTTGAGTGGTACTACTCAAGGACATAAGAAGTTTATTAATGTAGTTGTTAGTAACTTAACTTAATCAACGGGCATTCGATATCTTAAACACGGGGAGATCCACAAGCATATAATATGGAGCCCATAAACGCTAACACGTAATTTGGGATTAGAGCGGTAGTGCAACAATGGCCTTTAGTGGAATAAGCCATTTGTTGACGGACTTGGGCCGTGTGTTCTGGGCGAACATGGGAAGCCCAAGCCCGTCAGGAGGCCCAACCCTAACTTCTCCTCATGGTCCCTATCGTAGCCTATAAATAGAATCTCTTTCTCTTGGCCAAAATTCACTATTCATCTGGATTAGAAAAAGAGGCAAGGAAAGATAGATCCAAAATTGGATCTAGCTTTGTGAGAAAGAAGGGGATTGGTAGATCGTTGCCCACACAACGTCCAATCTATTCTAAAGGAATATAACAGAAGATCAAGGGGTTGATTGTTGATTCGGATTCATAAAGCTTGGATTCTTAGAGTTATCTAAACCGGATTCAAAGGTATGTTTTCTATCCAAAACCGTGAACCCCATTAATTCCATTGTGCGTGGGTTTTCACGGTTTATAGAAATTTGCATTCTGAACTAACGGTTCCTACAATTGGTATCAGAGCATGTAGATTTGTTGGTAGATGTAGAACTATTCTAACATGGTTTTACAGGCATCTAGACCAACTGTTATGGTTGAGAATGATTTCACGGAAAGAAATGGATCGCTTTTTATTTTATGAAAAATTGATCGTTTTAACAAGTTTTGATTATCAATGGATGTAATTTAAATCCGCGCGGTATGTATCGTGTTATTGTTTTATCATTGATGTAATCTATTGTAAAGATCAAAAAGATCAAAAGATCAAGATTTGGATTGGTCTAAATCGATCTCTGAGTTTTTTCTCGTGGAGCAAAAAGTGGAGCTTGTCGCTATTGTTGACGCTGGAAGTTGTTGAATGTATGAGGTACCACGCCCTATATAGGTATATTTGGAGAACGGGTCACACTCTTCAAGGCGAGAAGAGAATTTTTTCTCTATAATGAGATGATTTTTGTTTGCTATTAGGGTCTATGAAGTGATTTCGTGAGGTTTCCAATGAAGGAAACAAGTCACAATTTCTAAAAAATTTAAAAAAATAGTAGCTGCCCCCAACCTTGCCGGCCAATTTTATGAAGGCAACTAAATGAGTTAAATGACAGAATGGAGCAAATGAATATAGGTCATAACAGGTTGGGAATTAATTTTTGATTTTATTGTTCATATTTGCTTATTCTATATGCATGTTTTTATTTGTGAATGTTTGTTAGAAACTAAGCCCACATGAATAATAGATAACATGGACATAGACCTGACCAGTAAACAGAAAGATCCTCAGTTCTAAATAACTAAGTGGAAGCGGGAATTTAGTTTCATATAAATCCCACAATCTCCATTACTGGTTTGTTGGTAATGTAATTATACTTGCGCGTCGGTTTTAGTGCCTTCCTCCATATCGGATGAGTCTAATTACGGATTACCAGAACAAACTTCTAAAGGACAACTATATGAAGTTATTAATGTATGGATTCACTTCTCCATCTGAAGGGATTTATTACAAATAATGGACTAAGAAGTTGAGTAATGGTATACACTTAGATGCAAGTAATGGTATCCTCCCCATCGGAGTCACTGCTATTATTTGTAGGACCAAAGAAGGTTAGCATTTTAGTTTTACTTGTCTAGATGGCATGTGTCCACTTTAACGAGTGGTGTGCTGTTAAGTTGACGAGAAGTAGAACTAATAGGAAAAACCTCTCTACACGAATGTAGATAGGGTAAACGTCCACACTATCGTGGCTTACTACATCTCGGTGTGTAGGGTGCTGACAGGTTAATTAATTGATTTTTAAGTTAACTCCAAAAGTATTTCCACGAATGTAGAATGGTAAACGTCCACACTATCGTGGCTTACTACTTCCGGTGTGGAGGTACAAGTGATGGGTTGATTAATTAATTAATTTTGTTATTAACTAAAGAAGTTTTGCCTACATAATAGTTATTTTATGTGATTCTCGAGTTTCAAAATGGTTACTTTCAACCCACTAGCAACTATTCTTAAGGAAAACAAACTTCTTGGCCTAATTACATAGACTGAAATGCAACTTGGATATCGTGTTGTTTCTGGCAAAAGAGTACAAATATGTACTTTCAATGAGGAATGCCCACCTAAGCCCCACTGCAGGGACGATTTTCTTTGGAGAAGAGGAGAAAGGAACATATAAAAAGTGGATTAAGGCAGATGAGATGTCGCGGTGTTACAATCTGGCATCTATGTCAGGTGTGCTGCAACATCAGCATCAGGCCATGGCCACGGCTTATGATATGATGGCCAATCTCCGCGGAACTCTTGAACACTAGAATAGGGCTGCTAGGCAAACTGCCATGAAAAACTTGATGACCACAACTATCACTGAAGGGACTCACAGGCGGATCATATACTTCGAGGATGATGGCTTATCTGAATGAGTTGGAGATCCTTAGGGCTGATATCGATCTTGCGAAATGCGGTCGATATCATTCTCATGACGCCGCCTTGCACGAGGTTTGAACCATTACGCCTTAACTACAACATGAACAAAAAGGTTGTATTCTTTGAGGAGCTTATGACGAGAACTTCCGTTAAGTGAGAGTCTCTTTAAGCATAGTTATGTTCAAGTTTATGCTACTAAGAAGGTTTCTACTTCCTACTAATGGCGGTAAGAAGAAGACAATGTTGAAGCATGGGAACATGGCAAAAGAAGGGCAATGGGACCTCGGAAGTGTAAGAAAAAGCCTGGGGGCAAGTGCTACAAGTGCAAAGCGGTCGAGGGACCTTTGGAAGCCCATTGTCCTCTTCTCAACAAAGAGAATAATGGAGGTATGTCTCATGCACTAGTCGTTTAGCGTGTTATCTACCAGCACCGGTGTCTAGATACGGAAGCACTAACCATATGCGTATTTCATTCTGCGGAGGTTCAAGGAAACCAAAATTTTAGTCTTTGGAGAGATTGCCTTATCTTTGGGGATGCTACCGTATAGTAAAGTCATTCGATGGGAGATGTTTGTTTATCTTTTGGTAGAAATAAGACTATGGTGTTAAAAATTGTCTTTATGTGGTTCCCAAATTGTTTTGAAGGCAATTCGAGGAAATAGAAAATTCCAAACCGAAAACTAAAACAAACCATTTCCATGATTTTCTATAAGTTCTGGTATCTTTCATACTTGATTTAGAATAGTAACTTAAACTCTCCTAGATTTTTATGACCACCACAAAATCATAGATATGCCGATATCGGCTTTAGGATTATCAACCTTTCCTCCAATACAACTTTTACGACAAATGATCATATAACAATTTATGCTTGGTATAAATATTTCTACCCCTAAACAAAGTCAGGGGAAAGTGGGATTTATGATAAAACAAGCAAGCATCGAAAATAACCAATTGTATTAAAATAAAATTTAAATCCAAACAACCTTTAAATAAGCACATTACTATTTAAATGTAACTCTTGAATTAAAATTCAACTAATAAAACAATCATGAAATAACAAAATAACACAACCGATGGTGAACACCCAGTTCATTGGATGATGATGGGCCCGGGATGGAGATTGGCTTCGAACCATTCGTTTGGCGACGACGCTCATGCCTGGGACTCGGTTGAACCGGAGTCCTCCACGGGTGGTACGCGTCGTAGCATCTCTATTCGAACAAGCATGGGCTTCCATCTCAAGCATCGAAAATCGCGACACCGGGTTTTCGATCACCGCGGATAGTCTCCATGTTAGACAAGATGGACGTCCGGCAACCCGCGAGCATTTTCAAATCTCCTCCGAAGGTTCCTTTGCTTCTTTGAACTACAATCTGTCTATCTCTGATATTTCCACAAATACCATAAACGCATCGCGAAGGCAGTTTGCAACACTGGTGACATCGTTTCAAATTAGAATTACAATTATCTAACGCATCTTCATCCGCATTACGTCATATCTCCCTTTCATCCTCTCGACTCAACCATTTTTCTTCGGACAACGCCAAGTCTCTTGGATGCAATCCATATAGATACTTGCATTAGAATGCAATTTGATCTTAATTAGGAGCAGATCTTCGCGACAAATTTTAAAGGAGAGCATGATCTTAGTGATCAATACGGGAAGAGGGCCAAGCTCTTCCCCCTCCTTAATCATATTAAACATTAAATCAAGGATGCAGAAATTATATTTATTTGTTTTGCAAAATCCGTAGAGAACGTGCAGACATTCAAAGGCCGATGTCCCCCGACTTTGTCTTTCCGGGGCGTTTCTACCAATCCACTGAGCTACAGCCAGTTGATTGGTTCTCAGGGTGGACTGGCGGACGCAATGAGATGTCGGATTGTATTCACCTTCTAGGACAGTATCCTTCATCAAAGCAGGAACTCCGGTATACTGGGATTCCTGAATTGTCGTTACCAGGTTGCTTTCAAGCGTAATTCCTAATAGTTCGGCCAACAACTGTCTCGTTACTTCCCTCCTCGTTCCTCCTAACTTTATGAAAATCCTATCCCCTTCCAATTCTCGCTTTTTATAAAACTGTTCTACCAAATCATAGTGATAGAACTCCTCAGTCGAGTACCATAGTCTAGTCCAATGCCTCTTAATCATCTCCGCGTCGTCAAATGGGCTAAAACGTCGTAAAGCAAAACGCTGTTCCGCAAAATTCTACGTCAGAAGCCATTGAAGTTTTGTTAGACAACCAATGGTTTTGTAGACTATGGGAGGCGTAGTTTGAAGAAAATAGCTAAAACAACGTTGGTATGTGGTGGAGACTTTAATTGGTGGCTGTTTTTCGGAGTTAGGTTGGTGGCGGTGGTGGTTTAGAGAAGATTTTAGGTGGATTTGATTTTTTGGTGTAGGTGTAGTTAGTTTTTTTCTCTCTATTTTTATTTTGGTGTTCAAGGTTTGTTTTAAAATTGGTAACCGGGCGGGATTCAAAAGGGAAACACTGGCGTTTTTTGGGAAGGAGACGCTACGGCGTATGGGCTTGGGGGCTCCAAGCCCAATTTGAATTCAAAATTTTTCCGAATTTTCGCCAATTTAAAAATTCAATTTGCCGTTCGTTATCGTCCGATTTTGCTGAATGAGTTATGGAAATGATCAAGAGAATTTCCAATCCAATGATCCATAGAACACTCAATTCCAACCATGGGTGACGTATAAGAGGGTGGAAGAACGCCTTGAAGCAAAAAGGTGTGACGTAAGAACGAAGGGAATTCTAGGTTTAGATTACGCCAACCCAATCAACTACAAGTAATGGGCCTAAGCAACATCAATGAACAGTTCGAAGCTATCCCGATGGAAAGATCAACCGCGCCCCCAAAAAAAAATTTTAAAACAAAATTTCTTTAAAGCGTGGGTTTAAAAGTCGATTCAAGACTTGTTCGATTGCTATTTATATGATTTTTATAATTTTTATTTTATTTTATTATTATTATTATTATTATTATTATTATTATTATTATTATTATTATTATTATTATTTTATTAGTTTATTATAAGAAACACGAAAAACAATAAATACATAATTCACCCCTAGAGGAACATGACTAAAAAATGGGAAAACATGCAAAAGTGGAAAACGGAATTATGTTATCCCAGAGACTTAGGATCCGTATTTACAGCCACACACTCCATGTGGAGGGGCCTTGTTACTCGAATGGTGCACTTACCACTATATGGGAGTGAAAGAAAGTACACCAAATGACAAGGTCGATCCTCATAGACGTGGTCCTCAGAAAGGACTTCCTCTACATCGTGATGGTTCGTGGAAAATGTTTTAACCGGCTGACCACTAACTTGAAAGGTACTGTTGTCATTTGATTTACCAAGGTGATTGCCCCGTAGTGGGTGACTTCAAGAACTGAAGGGCCGTACAACGGATTTTTAGTTTTCCTGGGGAAAATATGTAGACGGAGTTGTAAAAAAGACCTTTGACCCGACCACAAACTCTTTGCGTAAAGATATGCTTATCATGAACACGCTTCATGTTAATTTTATAATCCTTCATGAGATCGCATTTAATCGCCACGGATTTCTTTAAGCTCATTCAATTGCGAATCCGGCGCTTGACACCGCCTCATCAATATTGAAGTTAAGGCTTTTTATAGCCCACGAGCACTGGTCCTCTAATTCAACGGGCAAATGACATGGTTTCCCAAATACAAGTCTAAAGGGAGACATACCTATAGGAGTTTTGAAAGCAGTTCTATATGCCCATAAGGCATCCGATAGACGCGTTTTGACCAATTTCTTTCCTATCGTGGTTTACGCTTGTTTCTAAAATCTTTTTGATTTCCTATTAGAAACTTCTACTTGTCCGCTAGTTTGTGGATGATAAGGAGTTGCTACTTTTGTGTGTAACTCCATACTTTTTCACTAGGGATGCAACAACTCGTTGGCAAAAATGTTCCACCATCACTAATGATGGCTTTAGGAATGCCAAACCAATGTAAAATATATTCTTTAATAAAAATACAACGGTCTTATGGTCATTGCTACGCAAGCTAGGCCTATATCCATTTAGACACGAGTCCATTTCGCAACTAGAATATAAATGAAACCGTGGGAAAGGGGAAAAGGACCCATGAAATCAATGCCCCAAACGCCAAAAATTTCTACTATCAAGATTGGATTTAATGGCATCATATTACGTTCGGATTTGCCCAAGTTGTTGGGTAAATTAATACACGCCTTGCAATGCACTTGGGCATCCTTAAAAAGGGTAGCCAATAAAATCCACATTGAAGAACTTTAGCGGCTGTTTTCATCCCACTAAAATGGCCACCACACTCTCTCTGGTCATGGAAGAACGATAGAACTTCATTATATTCCCACCGGGAATACAAAGATTTAATAATCTGATCCGCGACAATACTTAAAAAGATAGGGCTCATCCCAAGAAGATAATCTTAACTCGCCAAGAACTTTACGCTCATTTCTTTGACCAATTATAAGGCATAACATCAGCCGCTAAATAATTTACAATGTCGATACCATGGTGTGAAAAAATGGCATACGATGCTCATCGTGAAAAGAGTCCGTATGGACTCGTAATCACCGATCATCGCTTGTGAGTCTAGATAGGTGGTCGGCAACTACATTTTCGACCCGCTTTTTGTCCTTTATTTCTAATGTGAACTCTTTGTAGGAGAAGGATCCATCGGATTAATCTCTCGCCAAGATCCTTTTCGCAAGAAGGTACTTAAGTGGTTGCATGGTCCAGGTAAACTAAGGTTTTAGAACCAACCAAATAAGGATGAAACTTATCTAAAGCATAAATGACGGCTAAGAATTCTTTTTCGGGTAGTTGAATAATTCCATTGAGCATCGCTTAATGTTTTACTAGCATAATAAATAACAAATTGGACTTATTATCTAGTTTTTGTCCCAAGATCGCACTAACCGTGATAGTCACTAGCATCACACATGAGTTCAAAAGGTTTAGACCAATCGGGAGGTCAGATAATTGGTGCAGAGGTTGGCTGCTTTTAAAGTTTCAAAAGCCTGCTTACAGTTAAAATTAAAATCAAAGATTGCATCTTTCAAAAGCAAATTAGTTAAAGGCCTAGCTATTTTCGAGAATTCTTTAATAAATCGCCTATAAAACCTCAGCATGGCCTAGAAAGGTTCTAATATCACCTGACAACCGTGGGTTTAGGTAGAGTCGCTATCTTATCTAGTTTGGCCTTATCTACTTCGATGCCATCACTAGATACAATGTGACCTAGTACTATGCCCTTTGCACCATGAAATGACACTTTTCCCAGCTTTAAAACGAGGCTCATTTCTTCACACCGCGGTCAAAACCTTAGACAAAGTTAGACAAACACAGGAAGGAGTCTCCATAGATAGAAAAATCATCCATGAAAACTTCCATAAAGCTTCTACCATGTCACTAAATATATGAAGCATACAATCACCGGAAGGTTCCGTGAGCATTACAAAGGCCAAAAGGCATTCGCTTATAGGCATACGCTCCAAAGGGACATATGAAGGTAGTCTTTCTTGGTCATCAATATCAATAATAATCTGAAAATAGCCCGAGTAGCCATCCGTAAAACAATAAAAAGCATGACCAGCTAGGCGCTCGAAAGCATTTGATCTATAAAAGGTGCGGAAAGTGATCCTTCGCGGTCATAGCATTTAAACGCCTCAGAATCAATACAGATCCTCCATTTCATAGGGCCTTGTGTGATAACATAGTCACCCTTCCCATTTCGCACCATGGTAACTCCCGATTTTAGGAACTACATGAATGGGGCTTACCCATTCGCCATCGAGACGGGTATATGATACCCGCGATCGAAAGTAATCGTAAGACTTCTTCCCTAACCACCTCTTTCATGGTCGGGTTCAAGCGACGAGGTTCGCGAGAAGTCTTCGCGTTATCCTCCAAATGGATAATGATGAGTGCAAATATTAGGGTCAATTCCTTAATGTCAGCTAGTGGACCAACCAATCGCAGACCGATGTTCCTTAATCACCGGATTAAACTTGTCTCTTCATTCTTAGATAACAGAGAAGATATAATTATCGGATGACTACCATCCGGATCGAAGTTGAAATATATTTTAACTCGGGGAAGGGGTTTAAGAATCGGGTGGAAGGAAAATCAATAGATGTTTTCGTCGGGTCCCTTTATTTTGCATAATGAATACTTGCTTAGGTAGCAAGTCTTCATACTCAATATGTGGAGCAACCGGCGTTCTACAATTGGGGTGGACTCAAGGATGGTGTTGACTTCCCTAAGTAGGAGTCATTTACAAAATCTAAAGTTCCAAAAGAAAGGAATTTGTACATATTGTTTTCGTGAAACGGTTATTAAAATAATCTTGAAGCTAAGCTCTCGATCATGCTAACCTCCCCATCTATAGATTTAATCGGGTAATTGTTTCATCATTTTAAAACATTTACCTCAACCGTAAGATGGCCAAAAGATAGGACATCTTACCATCGCGACAATTTATAAGCGCTGGCAGTTGCTAAGAAGGGCACCCTAAGATGATCGGTATAGAGTCGTTGGCGACTTCTCTCAGACGAGGATAACAAAATCGCCAGGATAGTAAAAATCCGAACCTTAACAAGCACGTTTTCCACTACACCCTTAGATACTTAATTGACCTCATCCGGCTTAATTGCAACGCTATTTTGTAGGTTGTCCCGTGAGAATTTGTTTATACAAATAATATGGGAGGTTAAGTTAACAAGGTTAACCGTGTCTAATAAAGCGGTCGCCGTGGTAGGAATCTCCTAAGGTGCATTTTACAAAGAGGAGGACCGTGGTCCTTGTATTTAATCCATTCCATTATTTTTCGATAAAGTCGGAATTGTTCGGTTAAAAAGGCGCCTTTAGGTATGTTGGTCTTACTTAGTATCGCACAACTCTTTAAGAAACTTAGCTGGTTAGGGGAGCTTTTTAATAGCTTCGGAGAAAAGGAAGGTTTATCGTTAGATTCTTGAAAACGTTCCTAATCTCCTCAAAGTTTGTATCCCCCGGGTTAACATGGCTAAACTCGAGGGAATGGTGGTTTTGCTCTATATTTAGCGTGATGGCTCGAATTTGATGTGTTACCTTGGCTTTCTCGCTTTTAGGTTGTGGTTTAACCGGTACCTCTACGCTGGTAGGCTCTTCAGCTTCTATTTCGGGTATCTAGTTCGATATCCGTGTAGGAGTATCGGATGGGATAACTATAGGCATACGTTATTTTGTTATCAACCACTCTTCCAGAGCGGAGAGTGGTGATGGCATTTTAGGTCACCTACTATTGTCGCTTTCCATACTAGTATTACCGCTTTTTACCCTCAAAGGTCGTGGTTGGTTGTTTTAGGGTTTGGTATCGCTTGTCCCGAAACACTTTTTGGGCTTTTTCTGGGCTAATTGTTGTATGCCCCGATTTATGGATTGTAAGATCCATTGATTTGATCGAGTCATTGATTGGAAAAGTTGTTGGGTAACTCAGATAAAGCGCCGATACGGTCCGGTTGTGTAGGTGTAGTAGTCACGTGTGGTGTGACTAGAACTATCTCACGTTGATTATTTATGGGTGGGTTGTGATAGTTACTATTGTTAACCGAACGATACGCCTATTTGTATTATAACCATTATAATTACCCGACCTTGTGCTAAACCTTGTCGGTCGCGCTTTTGTTGTTATAATTATTATAATTTCCTCGACTTAGTCCCCCGGCCTTGCCTAGGTGGAGCTTGATTATAGTTGTTTGTTTGCCTAACATTTTGGTTATTAGACCCCCGAGGTGAAACTTGTTGATTGTTTCTCCAACTAAAGTTGGGATGTTGTCTCCATGGGGCATTAGGAATAGGATAGTTATTAATGGAGTAAACATTATCTTGCTCTAATTGTTGTTGTTCATAGCTTAGAGGACAATAGAGTCGTGGTGCTCGTGACTCAAAACGTATATTACATGGGTTGGAGTTAACATTCATGACGGGATAGGCTTTTGTTGAATAGAAATAGTCTCTACCTTTTAGTTAGAGATTCGATTAAATTTTAAGTTCGATCGGGTTTCATCTCAAACATACCGGGCGGCCTTAACTGTTGAAGAAGAACTAGCGAGAGCCGGGGATATCATCACTACCCCCAATTGTTTATTGCGTTTAGTTTGTTCTTCTAAAAATTTGTAAGCCTCCGAGGCTCTTTACTTAGGAAACTACCCCCATTCATTATGTCAAGGACTTCTTTATGGTGATGTTGAAGTCCTTTGAAAATGGCAACTAACTAACGGTCTTTTGCTAGGTTATGGTGTGGACACTCTATAAGCAGATCGGGTGAAACGATTCCAAGCCTCGTAAAATGATTCGGATCGAGGATTCTCGGCCGAAAAAATGAATCTTGGAAAGCATCTCATCCGCCTTTAGTGGGTAAAAAATGTTCCATAAACAATGGAACAAGTTTAGCCCACGAGTCCACGTAATTAGCTTGGGCAGTTAATCAAGACATCGCTTTATCGGCTAAGGTGAAGCGGAAATACCCTCGCTTTAATTTTGTTCCGCACCAACCGTAGGATGATGGAATGTTGTAAGGACTTGTTCAATCCCACGATGATGTTGGTAAGGTTTTTCATGGCCTAAACCATGGAAAACGGGTAACAAATTAAATATGTTTGGGGAATTAAAAATCCCCATCGGGGTCCGCTAGAACGATGCAAGATTTGGGGCCATCGCCAAAGCTTTGTAGAAGTCGGAGAGAGGAGTCTCTCTCTTCTTCAGCCATTATGTCGTATGGTTGGTGGGATAGTAGTTAGAGGTGTAGTGATTGGTATACCGATATGTTTGTTTGTTGACGGTTAATTACGCTCGCGTGTTTTTCTCCCCACTGCACTTTAATTTCATGCAAGTCTAAGTCTAAACATCTAAAACAATCCAAACAATCTTGATATATTAGTATGAACCTCTAACCGAGATGCGAGGTATGGAAGAAAGGAATACCGATAGCGCCCTTGCTTCGCTTTTATGAATAACGCCTTGTTTACGCTGTTCGTAAATAATAAGTTAGAACACTGGAAAAACTTAAAAATCGGGTTCAAAACAAACCCGTGAGAAACCGAAAATTTTGTCGAGGGCGCAGCGCCGGATAGGTGGCCGGTCAGCTTTTTGTTCAGTTGACTTAGCGCTGGTCGGTTCGGTGTGAGGGCGGTCACGCTCGGGTCCAGTAAAATAGGTATGGTCGCCGAGGGCTGGTTCCGTAATATATAGGGCGCAGGTGCGCTTTACAGCGCCGGTCGCCAAGGTAAATTTGTCGCGTATTTTTCAACGCTTGAAACGGATAACCACAAAGATGAATCAAACAAGGGTGGGCGGGTTTAATGGGACTTAAAAATGACTAATTCTACTATGAAAACAATGCTAAAGTGCAACTAAGATGGCAAATTACCATTTGATAAACGATAAAATTGAATAGTCTACCTACCTAAAATGAACGATGAAACTCAAAACGAAGTAAACTAAACTATCTTATGATCCTATATGCTTATCAAAGATTTTCTACCTCAATCCTATGAGATATAGTGGAGTAGAAAGTTCGCTCCACTCCTAGTGCTCTAGCATGGAATTGTTTTCTAATCTAATTAATCGGGTCTTTAAGTCAATGAGAGCTTTACTAAGGTGTGTTATACCACGATACCTATATGAAATTGATTATGTTGAATCTAACTACTAATGCTATGGCAATATGATTGTTTTGAATCTAGATAAAGGATTAGAGGGGAATTGAATCCACCTCTAATCCAACTTAATAGCCTAGCATAGATTCTTGTATCTCGATTCTTACGCTCTTATGGCAAGAAATTCGAAGTTCTAATCCCTAATGTTCATGACATTTCTACCGAGTACTAACTAGCATGTGAGATCGCCCACCCATTCTCATGGCTTAATCACGACTACATTCTAGATTGGAATAGACTCTACAATGCTTCTACACTATACCACTAAGTTTTCATCAAGGCTTCATCAACCCTCTAATGGAGGTTTTAGCCTTGAATCATTCCGCAATCAATCCAATCATTCCCATATGAATCTAAACTAAACATATTATCAAGATTCGAAATTTACTAATCTAATTAAACAATGATTAAATTCTAATTAACAACTAAGAAATGGTAACCAACAATAATTAAAACTAGATCTAATAGATTGAAATAACACACCAAATTGATAAAATAACTATTTTATTTATCTAATCAATCAAGAACAATGATTCAAAGACTTAATCTAAAACAAGAATTGAAAATGGGACTAAACTTAATTTTATTAATTAAACTAGATCTAGAATTATCTATATTGTTTTAGGTCTAACTAGCTACCATTAACAAAGAGCTAAGCTTTTGTTTTTATATGTCCAGATCCATGAGTTTCGAATGAGTTCTTAGTCGTAGTAGACTATTCAATTTTATCGTTTATCAAATGCATACCGGCCGCCATCTTAGTTTCACTTTCAGATTGTTTTCAGAGTGTTAGTACTTTTCTTAAAGTCCCATTTCACCCACCCACCCGTGTTTGATTCATACTGTGGTTATCCGATTTAACGTTGGAAAGTTCCAACAAAATAACACCGAAAGCACGCATCATGCTTCTAGCAGAGCGCACACTACTCTATACTGGAGCAAGAGTGCGCCTACATGTGGAGCGACCACTCTTAAACTCGAATACCAAGTTACACCTGAGCCGTCGCCTTGGCGCGATGACCAACCTTAGCAAATTTTTTTCCGATTTCGACAGCTTTGATTCAAACTTTGATTTTTCATATTTTTCGTTGTTCTAACTTGTTATACACACCGAACACGCCAGAACAAGACGCTTATTCATAAGCAAGGACGAATCGTATTCCTTTCTTCCACACCTCGTGATCTCCTCGTTAGAGGTTTATACTAGTATATCGTAATTGTTTGGAGTGTTGATGTGTTTAGCTAAGTTTGGTTTTAGCCTTGTATGAGATTAAGGTCCGGCCTAACAAAAACACGTAACGTAATTACACAACAACGCCAACAAACAAGTCTATCTAGTATACCACCTACTACACCTCTAGCTACTATTTCACACACATCACCTAACACAATGCCCGACAAAGAAGAGAGACTCCTCTCTCGACTTCTACAAAGCCTTGAGCGATTATAGCCCCAAATCTTGCATAGTTCTAGCAGACCTGCTGGGGAGGGAATCCCCCAAATATTTTAATTTGTTACCCATTTTTCATGGATTAGACCATGAAAAACCTTATCAGCACACGCGTAGGGATTGAACAAGTCCTAATAACATTCCACCATCCTACGGTTGGTGCGGAACAAATTAAACTCGTGGTATTCCCTTTCACCTTAGCCGATAAGGCATGCAATGCTTGGTTAACCGCCCATACTTAATTTGTGGACTCGTGGGCTAAACTTGTTCAGTTGTTTATAGAACATTTTTACCCACCCCTAAAGATGGATGAGATGTTTTCCAAGATTCATTTCTTTTCGACAAAATCCTTATGAATCATTTTTCGAGGCTTGGAATCGCTTTCACCGATCTCCTTATAGAGTGTCCACATCATAACTTAGCTTAAAGACACGTTAGTTCGCGGCCTTTTCAAAGGACTTCTACACCACCATAAAGAAGTCCTAGACATAATGAATGGGGTCAAGTTTCTTAAGCAAAGGAGCCTCTGAGGCTTATAAATTTTAGAGGATCAAACTAAGCTTAAATAACAACGGGGGTAGTGATGATATCCACCGCCCGCTTAGTTCATCAAATACGCTTAAGGTCACCAGACGTTTGAAATTAAACACGATTCCGACCTTTAAAACTCTAATCAATCACTCACTAAAAGGTAGAGGCCATTTTGCACAACAAAATCCTATCCCCGCCATGAATGTAAATTCAAATCCATGTAGTTTCTGTTGAGCCCCGAGCATCCCGACTCCCATCGTCCCTATAGCCTATGAACAAAGCTTGTTTTATTAATAGTGAACCTAACTTTGGAGACAAAATCCCAACTTCGGGTTGGAGAAATAACCAACACGCCACACCTCAAGGGTACAATAATCAATATGTTAGGCCTACGACGCCTTTTAACCAAGCCCCACTACGACATGGATGTGGTCGGGAATTTCAATAATTATAACAACCAAGTGCAACCTCGACAAGGTCAAGCACAAAGTCAAGGTAATTATAATAATTATAATGCTAATAGAGGTATCGCTCCGTAAATAATAACTATCAAAATCCACCCATAAATAATTCACGGAAATAGTTCCGGCCACACCACCGCGGACTACTACACCCACACAACCGATCGCCTTTGACACCTTCATACAAGTGAGCCAAAACTTTTCCAAACCATGGCTCAATCTAACCAACAGCTTCTACCATCCGCTAATAATTTAACACAACAATTGGCTCAAGATAAAGCCCAACCCAAAGGTGTGTTTCCGTGTCACGCAATACCTAATACTAAAACAACAAATACAGCCTTTGAGGTAACCGATAATACTAGTAATGAATATGAAAATGTAGGAGAGCTAAAGGCCATCACCACTCTTCATTCTGGCAGAGTGGTTGATAACAAAGTAACTATGCTTATAGTTACCCTACCATTCTACACCGCTATTTTACTAGATAATCAAATAGAAACCAAGAGCCTACCACCGTAGAGGTACCAATTTTTACAACACAACCTAAGAAATAGAAAGCCACGGTTAAACATCCGGGAGATACCATTGCTAAATACAAACAAAACCACCGCTTCCACAAAAATTAGCCGTGTTAACTAGGGATACAAATTATGAGGAGATTAGGGATGTTTTCAAGAATCTAACTATAAACCTTCCCTTCCTCAAGCTATAAAAAGCTACCACACCAAGCTAAGTTTCTTAAGAAATTGTGGTACTACTAGGCGTAAGACCAATATACCAAAAGACGCTTTTAACGTAACAATTCCCAACTCTATCTGAACATAATGGAATTGTTATACAAGGACTCGTCGGTCGCCCCACCGCATAATGCACCTTAGGAGATTCTTATACTAATTTTAACCGCGTTATTAGACTTGGGGCTAACGTTAACTTACTCCCCGCTTTTATTTGTATAGACAAATAGGTCTAGACGAGATGCAACCCACTAAAATAACGTTGCAATTAGCTGATTGGTCTATTAAGTATCCTAAGGGTGTCGCCGAAAATGTTCTCGTAAAAATTCAGGATTTTACTATCCGCTAATCATCCTCGATGAAGTCGTTAACCACTGGCCCCGATCATCTTAGGGCGCCCTTTTTGGCAACCGCCAACGCGCCATTAATTGCCGCGATGGTTCAATGTCCATGTCTTTTGGCCATCTTGTGTTGAAGTCAATGTTTTTAAAACAAAGACATAGTTACCCGATTCGCCTATGGATGGAGAGGTTAGCATGATCGAGAGCTTTGCTCGAGATTATTTCAACAACACGCTCCCCGGATAATCATATGCCCAAATTTCTTTCCTTTGGAAGTTCAGACTCCAACATTTCCATCCCTACACTAGTCGATACACATATTACGGATGAGGATGAGATAGATGACTTTTCAAAGATGTAGAGGACTATCATAATAACGAGGATATGACCAATCTAGATGAGCAATTCGATGAGTTTCTTAGAGCGGTGATAATTCACCCTATCAAGAACTACTTTCCACAACATCCACCTCATCTCCCTCCTTCCACCCTTTCAAAGGAATCTCGAAAGTTTGCACTCGATCCCTTTGTTTCTTCCGTGCTTCATAATTTTTAAATTCACCTAGTAAACAAATACTTCGTAGAAGACAAAAGCATGTGACACCTTCATTTTCGACTTTGAGACAGTCCCTACCTACACTATGAATGAGTTTTGTGCTAAACCCACATCATCATTTTTTCCATGCTTTCCTTCTACAACTTACCCATATCCACCATATTCTCCACAACCATTCACTCTTCCACACTTATTCACTAGGACACCCTCTCGCTCAAAAAAAAAAAAAAGGTGCTAGGTTAGGTAAGTAATAGGGTTATCCGACTTCGCTTTCATTTCACTAGGTTGAGTCATAGGAAATCTTGGTGCTTAATTGTGTTTGGATATGTTTTCTGTGATATTTATTTATGGAATGATCCACAACTATTTTGGTTGTTGATATATGGTAAACTGCATGTTCATACATACGTTTAGATAAAGTCTCGAGTATCTGACTATAAATGACTCAACTTTTGTGTTTGGTGCATTTCCTTTCATTTCCATATATTGGTGAGTGCACCATTAAGGTAACAGGCCCTCCCTACGGAGTGTGTGGCTGTAAGTACCGGATCCTAAGTCCACATTTAAACATAATTCACGTTTTTCCACTCTTGCATGTTTTCTCGGATTTTGAGTCGGTGTTTTTCATGGGGTGAATTATGTCCTTCTTGTTTATTGTTTTTTTTAAATTAAAAAAAAAAAATAAATATATATATATATATATATATATATATATATATATATATATATATATATTAAAGAATAAACATAGTAATATAGGAAGTCTCGAATCGACTTTAAAAGACCCATCGCTAAAAACAAATTTTCTAAGCTCCGTTGTAAAAAATTTGTTTGGGGTGGGTTGTTCGTGTTTCCATCCTAGAATGTTTATGTCCCATTACAGTTGCTTAGGCCGTTTAATTGTATTACGATTCGGGTTGACATAATCCATGATTTTAGAGTCCAATTGTTCAGATAACGTCGCCATGCACGCACTTCGAGGCATTTTCCACTATCTTATATGTCATCCACGGTCGGAATAGAGTGTTTTATGGATCATTGGATTGGAAATTCTCTCCTGATCATTTCCATAACTCATTCTAAAAAATCGGACCGGTAACGAAGCGGCAATTTTGATTTGAAGTTTCGCGAAAAATCGAAAAAAATCACAAATTCCGATTTGGGCTTGGGCCCAACCCGCGCCCTTACCTTCACCAACTGTCGCAATCATCTTCAAAATCCGCCATTAACGCCCAAAAGCTTCAAACAAACAAAATAAATAAATAAATAAATAAATAAATAAAAATAAAAAGAAAACCTAAATTAACCCACCTTCCAATCAATACCCAACCCAAATCGACTCCAAACGCTCTACCACCACCTCCACCAAATTAAATAAGCAAAACCACCGGAAATTCCAAATTTTGGTGCTTGCCACCACCACTCCACCACCACCATGTTACTTCAGTCGGTCGATTTAAATCCCACCACCACATCCCATTTAAACCCCCACTACATTCCAAACTTCCAATGGCTCAACAACCGAATTTTACCATAGCAAGCTTTTTACCGGGCGACCACTTCGCTACCGCTTTTACGGTGATTTAAAATGATCACCGAGACGAATAGCTTGTGGTACTCGACCGAAGCCTATTACCACGAGGACTTAGTCGACGGTTCTACAATCTGAGGGAGTTGGAAGGGACTAGGATTTTGTTGTGGTGGCGAAGGAGGAAGCTAGGAAGTGACGACTGGGTTGTTGGCTGAGATTTTAGGCATCCCGCCTAGAATCCATCTGGATGTCACCCTGCAGGAGTCCCAACATAATGGGGTAGAGCCATTGATGAACGAGACAGTTATTGGAGGGGACTACAATGCGAGATCGCATTGTGTTCGACAGGCTTCCCTTAGGACCAACCAGCTGGCTGCAGCTCAGTGGATTGGTCGGAACGTCCTGGGGAAGGAGAAGGTCAGCGACATCGGCCTGAACTGCCTCCACATCTTATGGATACTCTAGGAGCGGAAGTATGAGTTCTGCATCTTGGAGTTTTTACTTAGCATGATTAGGGGAGTAGGGAAGTCTATTAAACCTCTCCCTGTGTTGATAACAAAGATCATGCTGAAGTTGAGAGCAGCTCAGGCGACTGATAGGACGTACATCACCCTACACCGTAACCCTCGCATCTATAAGGAGTGTGTCCAACGGGTTTGGAGGTTAGCTGAGGATAGAGAAGAAGAAGAAGAGGATGGTGGAGAGGAGAATGCCGAGGAGGCTGGGGGAAATCAGAATGCCTCGGAGGATGAGGAGGATTTGACGGTTTTGATGCGGATGCCTTGGAGAGGTGCTAGTCGATGCATAACGATGGCTGTGATTCATCGTGGCACGCGCTCGCTCAACACTATCTGCGCGAAGACCTCGGACTCGGCAGGCAACGATGCATCATAACTTCGAGGTCTGTACCCAGAGAGAGGACGAGAGGTGGGAACAGATGAGGGCCGAGCTAGAAGCTCAGCGCCAGTTCCGGGAAGAGATGCTTACACGATTCCCACCTCACGGGGACTCTCCTTCTGAGGACACACCATCGAGGCACGAGCGTCGTCGCCGAAGGACGAATGGTGCTGGCCCATTAGGAGCTCGAGCAATCTCCGGACCATGTGCCCTCCGCTACCAGTTCGAGTAGTTAGGGATAGCATCGGTTGATGTTTTTATATTTAATTGTAGTTTCATTATTGTTATTTATTTTAATGTAAGTTTTATGTCCGTAATTTGAATTTTTTGTAGTGAAATGTACTTCGAATGAAAATTTTAATATAATGGGTTATTTTCATTATGCGTGGTTGTTTAATATTGATCCCACCTTCCCAACTTGTTTGGGGGTGGTTTTACCTATTCCAGCATGATTTTTATATAACCCTCGTGTTAGAATTTATTGCGAAGTCAAGGTGAAAATATGGCCGTTTAGGCATATATATGAATAAGTATCATGGTAGGATGAAATCTCGATTAAATAGGTACACTCTATCATAAAATCAACCTTAAAGATACTAGGTTTGAATTAGAATCAAGAAAATGAGTTGTTTCCGTTTTCGGGTTTGGAAATTTTAGAATTTTCGGAAACTACCGTAAATACTTTTGGCAACTTCCCGATCCATTTTAGCAACTTAAAACCTATACAAACTTCATACATTCTACACTCACAACTCACACTACACCTAAACTCCATCACTCACCTTTCACTCCCACGATTCCCACGTGTCGGCTCATTTTCCGAAGTTTCATCAACTCCGAGCTTTCTTCGCCTATAGAGCACACTCTCGCCTCTGATATATTTTTTAACATTTTTGTCGAGCACACTTTCGGCCCAAGCCGAAAGTGCGACCACCAGCCAAACACTGGAAATTCCAAATACTCAGAGCGCACTCGCGCCCTGACTTCCGTGGACCAGAAAATTTCCAATTTTCTGCGGGTAGTATTCGGATCATTCGCAGCTATTCCAGAGTGTAAGTTTGCGATGACATCTCCAACATTGATACCGAACAGTCTTTCAAGATTTGTTCCAAAGCACTACTTATGGTGCTTGGTTTCATGAGACGATCACATACGCTATTGGGAGCCGCTTATGGTAAGACCCGATTCACTTTATTCTCCAACACTAGCATCTTATTTTTTACGATAACTGCATTTTCTTTGAAAGACCAGATGGAGAACAAGTGTTCTCCATCAACATTGATAATGAACCAATGGAAATTACCGTGTTCTTGCTAGCATTTGTTCTTGGACTTGCTATGCCCGCTGAAATACAAGACCCATGGTGCTATTGGGTAGATAATATGTATGTCTACAATTACGAAGTTCTTGCATGAGTCATAACGGGCATGCATTTTCCGTGATCGAGGACCAAGGGGACTATAACGCCGCTTTTGGTAGCCCTGTCCATGAACATAGGAACTGTTATGTTTTGGATCATGCTAAACATTTTGTGGGGAATGGCGTTTTTCTTCAGAATGATGCCACTTGCAGCCGTTTTCTTTGCTTTAGCCACGGACGATGTGTCATGACCTTCCCCAACCTTGATGTCTAGTTTAGCTCGATCCCATAGCATGAGGCATAAGTTCCTTCTTATGCCCGTTTCTAGTTTCGTGATCACGCTATGTTTCTTTCCCCGCTTTTTGTACACGCTTTCACGGATTGGATTACGGCCGACACGCACGACCCACCAATAGTATTATTTGATCCTTCCCGTAATGACTTGGCAAGGGTGGAGGATACAACCTCATCGGTTGCACCCTACACCCCATCGCATTCAAGTGGCTCTTAATAGGTTAGCAATAATAGATGACAAATGGCGGAAGCCCGGCAAATTATCATGGCATGGCAGACTAAAGGAAACCCTCACTTCTTTATGGAAGAAGAGGATGACTAAGATGATGAGTAATGCGGGAGATAAGGTAAGTTTTCATTCTAGTTAGTGTCTGCTTATGTCCCAAGCAATTTCATTCTTGTTAACCCTATAATGGGTAGAACTCGTATAGAGTTGCGTCAATTTTTATTTTCTATATTAGTATGTTCTAACTTTGTTTTTTGCGGTAGATATCCCTGAATTTCAGCGTTTCAATGGTATTTTTCCTACCCTCTTTATTTAAATGCTTTGAGGACAACGATGCTTCTTTGTGGGGGGCATAGAAACACGTGTAATTAAGGCATCTGTTAGGATATAGATAGAGTTAATATGCATTTGTTTTCTAGTTAAAATTTTAAAAATTCAAAAATATAAATAAATAAGTTCTGCTATACACTTAGGAATAGTGGTATTGTTTTCCTTCTCTATGCTCTTAACAATCTAGAAATCTCAATGAAGCTTTTGCATCGAATAATTTTTAGAAACATAGGTTAATATGTAGGTAATAATCTTTGCATCTATTTATAAATATATTACATGAGTATCGATGATTGTTAGCGATAAGTTTTTGAAATCTAGGCTAGAGTACTTATTCTACAAACTCGTGGAGAATATAGCCTAAAGCCTTATATGAGCTTAAACATTTGAGAAATGACACAAGGGAGAAGTAAAAACGGATAGAGATATCACACGCCCACTTGCTTGATCACTAAACCATATCCTTAGCGAGAATTTAGGCCCTCTTGGGATCGATATAGCCAGAAATTCAAACCAATGAATTATTTTCCGCTAGTAAGCCCTCGAGCCTTTCTTTTAGCCTTTCATAAACCACAAATCCTTTACCCCTCGTTACAAATAAAAAAATATAATATATATATATATATATATATATATATATATATATAATAATATTCAACCTACCCAATTAAGATAAGTCCGAGAATAGAATGAGGAAAAAAAAAGAAGAGAAAAATTGTGTAAACAAAAGTTAGTTAATTGCTTGAGTAAAATAAAGAAAAGAAGTTTCCATCCAAAGAAAAGAAAAAATAAAAATAGAAATAAAATAAAAACTCCAAAAAAATAGAATAAAAGGAGTCAAAAGCCAAAGTAAAGAAAAGAAAAAAGAAAAAAAATATGGCTAAGGATGGAAACAAAGTATAAAAGCAAAAGAAAATAACAAGGTTTTTCTAAGTTACATAATATGAAGACTCTATTATCTCAGACTTGTCCTTTTGAATATCCATTTCCTTCCTTCTTAAACCATCTCCTAATCCCCATGAACACCTAATAAAGACCTCTAGCTCAATTAGGAATAGGTTAGTGTGATAGTAAGTGGCAGATGTGTTTGATCGACCACGCTTCCTTGTTGTCATTGAGATTGTAAGGTAAAGTGTGCCCACTGCGCACACTAGAGTAAATAAACTTGAGTGGAAAAATTAGAGTGTTGTATCTTGACTATTATTGTGAGAACCTACTTAAGGACGTTATTCCGAGTTTCAGAAACGAACCTGCTAGGCATTTCATAGTATTACTCATTCTATATATGTTTATTGTAGATGATTGATTATTATGCATATATTAGCTTAGGTTTTGACTTGATTACTCTATATGCATTGCTAATGAGAGGTATAGAAAATTTAGAGCATGAATAAGGAAACAATAGTTTTATTTCTTAGTCGTTGTAGTATAGATGAAGTTTGTGAGTACCTTCACTGGAAAACTCTCACGAGGCTATAACTCGTCTACTAGGAAATTCCTAGTGGTTTAAGGCTTTGTTGCATATGGTTAATGCAATCGCACTCAGCGAAACGAGAGTAGTTAGAACTCCATTTTTGGTCACTTATTCTAATTTCTCATCTTTGCTTGAGGACAAGCAAAATGCTGTTTGGGGTGGTTTGATAAGAGCCCAAAACTGTAGTTTTAACCCCTGTAATAGACATACTTTTAGACCAATTATATGAGTAATAATTAAGAGTTAACACGATTATGTGTTTTATGCATTTCGAGGGCTTCAAAGTCCATTATGCAGAAATGTGCCACTTTAGCTTAAATAAAGGAGCAAAGGTCGGTTACTAAGGAGTTCCGTGATTAAAGGTCAAGATTCAAGAAGACAAAGCCTTTCTAAAGCCCGGTCAAAAGCTGAAAAGTCGACGCTGGGCGTAAAACAAAGACACAAAGTCAGCAGAACTTCAGAAGGCCATATCTTTGGACTCAGACCTCGGAATGGGGCCTACCTTATGTCAAAACGACCAGCTCGGAAAGAGCTTTCCAATGGTCTAAGACGTGATCCAATCAGAGGAGCAGAAGTTGAAGCCAACTGCAACTGAAGAGGCCTTTTGGACTGAAAGAATTTGGTTTTGGGCCTGATTCTCTGGCCCAAAACATGGCTCCAAGCCCATGCACGATTTTTGGATCTGAAAGTATAAAAACAAAAGCTTAGCTCTTTGTTAAGGGTAGATTTTTTAGTAGAGAATAGTAGATTTATAGGTTAGAAAATAAATGAGCTTATAATAGAAAGTAGCCATTAGAATAGCTTCTAGATCTAGATTTAATTGTTTTAATTAAGTTTAATTTCAATTCCAATTCTTGTTTTAGATTAAACTATTAGAATCATTACTCTTAATTAGTTTGATTAATAAAATAGCTAGTTGTTAAATTTCGATTCTTGTCATTTACATTTGTGTTAGATTTTATTCATTTACTACTTGTTATTTAATTCTTAGTTATTAATTTGATTTTAATTATTGTGTAATTTAGATTAGTAAATTTCAATTCTTTATATCATGTTTAGTTTAACTTTAATCGGAAATGATTGCGTAATGATTCTCGGCTAAACCTCCATTAGAGGGGGGTTAAGAAGCCTTGATGAAAGCTTGATTCCGACTATCGTAGAATCGTCGTAATTTCCTTTCCACTCTAGAAACGATTAGTTCACAATGAGAATGGGTTTAATCGTTCACATGCTAGTTATGAATTGGTAGGAATGCCATGTGTAATTAGGGATTAGGAAGAACCAATTGTTCTCTTGGGCGATTCAATTCGGGATTACGACGATTTATTCGTCGTTAATAGGATTAAGTCGAGTTAAGGTGGAATCAATCCCCCTCTAACTCCTTATCATCGAATCAACGTAGCATTCCCTTAGTTATTTTGATAACCAACTAGTTGCATCTTGTGGGTAGTTGCATCGTAGTCTAGTTGCCTTTTCGTAAATCTCTCATTAGACCTTAAGTAGAGTAATTACACGTGATAACACAGCATGCGGAAGGACTAGGAGTGGAACGAATCACTCTACTCCACTATATCTCATAGGATTGAGAGTAGAAATCTTTGATAAGCATATAGGATCATAAGATAGTTTAGTTTACTTACGTTTTGAGTTTTATCGTTCATTTCGTAGGTAGACTATTCAATTTTATCGTTTATCAAATATCTAAGCAATAGATAAATGACAAAATCAAATTTGATCAATAATAAACTACTTAATTTATCTAATGAAGCAATAACAATAGTTTAATACTTTAAATTAAAACAAGGGAAATGAAAACTAATTAAAATGGAGATTTAATTCTAGATCTAAAAATTATTCTAACCCTAAAAACTCCATTAACATTAGCTTCCTAACCTTACTTATTTTCTAACCTAACTATCTACTACTAACAAAGAGCTAAGCTTTTGTTTTTATACTTTCAGATCCAAAAATCGTGCATGGGCTTGGAGCCATGTTTTGGGCCAGAGAATCAGGCCCAAAACCCAATTCTTTAAGTCCAAAAAGGCCTCTTCAGCTGCAGTTGACTTCGACAGACTTTTTGTCCACTTCTGCTCCTCTGATTGGGCCAAGGCTTGAACCATTGGAAAGCACTTTCCGAGCCGGTCGTTTTGACGTAAGGTATGCCCAATTCCGAGGTTTGAGTCCAAAGATATGGTCTTCGGAAGTTCTATTGACTTTGTGCACTGTTTCTGCCAGCGTGGACTTTGACTTTTAATCTTTTGACCGGGCTTTACAGAGGCTTTGTCTTCTTGAAAATTGGCCTTTAATCACGTAACTCCTTAGCAACCGACCTTTGCTCCTTTTTATCTCGCTAAAGTGGCACATTTCTGCACATAATGGACTTTGAAGCCCTCGAAATGCATAAAAACACGTGAATCGTATTAACTCTTACTTATTATTCACATAATTGGTCTAAAAGTACGATTGTTAAGGGGTTAAAACTACAGTTTTGGGCTCTTATCAAACCACCCCCAAAAACAGCATTTTGCTTGTCCTCAAGCAAATATGAGAAATTAGAATAAGTGACCAAAAATGGAGTTAACTAACTACTCGCTTTCATCGAGCGCATTGCATGACCATACGCAACAGGCCTTAAACCACTAGGAATTCCCTAGTGGACGAAGTTATAGCCTCGCGGAGAGTTTTCCAGATGAAGGTACTCACAAACTTCATCTATACTACAACGACTAAGAAATAAAACTATTGTTTTCTCATTCATGTCTCAACTATCTATACATCTCACGAGCAATTGAATAAGAATAACCAAGTCAAAAAACCTAAACTAATATATGCATAATAATCAATCATCTATGATACAAATATATATACTATGAGTAATACTATGAAATGCCTAGCGTGTTCATTTCTGAAAACTCGAATAGCGCCCTTAAGAAGGTCCTCACATAAATGTCAAGACAAAACCACTCGATTTTTCCGCTCAAGTTTCGCATCTCCGCAGTGCAAAATGGGCACACTTTACCTTACAATCTCAATGACAAACAAGGAAGCTCGAGTCGATCAAACACATCCGCCACTTACTATCACACTAACCTATTCCTAATTGAGCTAGAGGTCTTTATTAGGTGTCATGGGATTAGGAGATGGTTTAAAAAGGAAGGAAATGGATATTCAAAAGGACAAGTTTGAGATAATAGAGTCTTCATATTATGTAACTTAGAGAAAACCTTGTTATTTTCTTTTGCTTCTATATACTTTGTTTCCATCCTTAGCCATATTTTTCTTTTTCTTTTCTTTGGCTTTTTGACTCCCTTTTATTCTATTTTTGGAGTTTTTATTTATTTCTATTTTTTTTCCTTGGATGGAAACTTCTTTTCTTTTCCTCAAGCAACCAACTAATTTTTGTTTACACAGGTGTTTTCTTTTCTTCTTTCTTCACTCATTCTATTCCGAACTTATTCTAGATTGGGTAAGTTGATTTTTTTATTTTGTTTTGTTTTTGTAGCAGTGGTAAAGGAATTGTGGTTTATGGAAGGCTAAAGAAAGGCTCAGAGGGGCTTAACTAGCGGGAAAATAATTCATAGGTTTGAATTTTGGCTATATCGATCCAAAGAGGGCCTAAATTCTCGCTTAGGATATGGCATAGTGATCAAGCAAGTGGACGTGTGATTTCTCTATTCGGATTTTACTTCTCCCTTGTGTCATTTCTCACTGGATTTGTAGAATAAGTACTCTAGCCTAGATTTCGTAAACTTAATGCTAACAATCATAGATACTCATGTAATATATTTATAGATAGATGCAAAGATTATTACCTACATATTAACCTAAGTTTCTAACAATTATTCTGATGTAAAAGCTACATGAGACTTCTAGATTGTTAAGAGCATAGAGAAAGAAAACAATACCAATATTCCTAAGTGTATAGCATAAACTTATTTATTTATATTTTTGAAAATTTTAACTTCAAAACAAATGCATATTATACATATCTATATCCTAACAGATGCCTTAATTACACGTGTTTCTATGCCCCCCCCCCCCCCAAACAAGAAGCAGGCTTTGTCCTCAAAGCATTTAAATAAAGAGGGTAGAAAAATACCATGGAAACGCGTGAAATTCTGGAACATCTGCAAAACAAGGTTATAACATACTAATATAGGAAAAAAAACCGACGCGAACTCTATAAGAGTTCCACCCATTATGGGGTTAACATAATTAAATTGCTTGGGACATAAGCAGACACTAACTGAAACCAAAACTTACCTCCACTCTAGGCGTTTTTCGTCATCCTTCCTTCTATAAAGAAGTGAGGTTCCTTCGCGATCCCTGCCATGCCATTATAATTTGCCAAGCTTGCCGCCATTTATCATCTATGGATGCTAACCTCGTTAAAAAGCCACTTGGTGGGATGGGGTGTAAGATGCAACCCGATGAGGTTGTATCCTCCACCCTTGCCAAGTCATTGCACGGAAAGATCGGATAATACAATTGGTGGGTCTCACAATTTCGACCCCAACCCAATCCGTGGAAACGGGCACAAAAATAGGGAAGAAACATAGCATAATACGGCAAACTAAAAACAGGCATAAGAAGTTACTTATGCCTCATGCTATGGGCTCGTGCTAAACTAGACATCAAGGTTCTGGGAAGGTCATGGCACATACGTCCCGTGGCTAAAGCAAGGAAGACGCTGCAAGTGGCATCATTCACAGAAAAAAAAAATGTCATTCCCCTAAAATGTTTAGCATGATCCAAAACATAACAGTTCCTATGTTCATGGACAGGCTACCAAGGGCGACGTTATATTCGTTGGTCCTCGATACGGAAAATGCCTGCCCCATAAGCCTCATGCAAAAAGTCATAAGTGTAGACATGCCTATTATCTACCCAATAGCATCATGGGTCTTGTATTTCAGCGGGCATGGCAAGTCCAAGAACAAATGCTAGCAAGAACCATAAGCGTTCCGACCACGTGTGTGATCACCTCATGAAACCAAGCACCATAAGTAGTGCTTTGAACAAATCTTTGAAAGACTGTTCGATATTATTGTAGGAGATGTCATCTCAAAACTACGCCTCGAACATTTGCAGAAATCACCCGGAACAACCCGCGAAAACTAGAATTTTCCGTGTTCACGGATGCGGCTGCGCGCTTCCACTTGGGCATGAGTCGCTCAACTTGGCGCTGAAGTCGCCTGTGACAAAAATTCTGATAAATGTGTAAGGTGCGAGTGTGCTCCTCTGGGGTGCAGGTGCGCTCCGAGGTGCTGATTTGTGAAAATGGTGAAGAAAAACGAGAAACGTGGGAGTGAAAGATGAGAGATGGAAGTTAGGTGTAGTGTGGGTTGTGAGTGTAGAATGAAGGAAGTTTAAATAGGTTCTGAGCTTCCAAAATGAATCGGCAAGTTTCCAAATTGTTTAAGGCAATTTCCGGAAATAGAAAATTTCCAAACCCGAAAACGGAAACAAACCATATTTTTTATTTTATAACAACACTAGTATCTTTTATACTGGATTTAGAATAGTAACTTCTAAACTCTCTTAGATTTCATCCTACCACCACATCTAATCATAGGTATGCCAATTACGACAATATTCTCAACCTTCACTCCAAAACAAACTCTAAAATGGAGGATCTTCTACAAATCATGATAGAATAAATAATACCACCCCCAAACAATTCGGGAAGGTGGAATTAACAATAAAATCCATGCACAAATTGAAAAGAACAACATTATATTAAAATTGAAATTCAAACAACATTTAACTACCAAATTCAAAGTTAACTACGGAATTTAACAACGTAACATCCTATCTACTAAAAATAATAAAAAAACAACATCAAAACAACAAACAAGGAGAAATCTAGCTACTCTTAAAGGGAGCGAGGTGGGGATAAGAATAGGAAGTTTAGTGATCAAGCATGGAAAAACTAAACACTTACCCCCAAACAAATTTTTGAAAACAGGTTTGTAAAAATTTGTTTTAAAACGGGTCTTTTTAAAGTCGATTCCCTAGACTTAAAGTGATATATATGTATTTACATGCAGTTTCCCATATATCAATAATCTAAACAATTGTGGATCTTTCCATAAATAGTTAACATGGAATGCACCACCAAACAGAATCAAACTCCAAAACTTTCTACTTAACTTAACTTAGTGAATAAGAAGGTGTCCAAGTGAATGATCGTGAGTAAATGAATGGCTTTGGAAAATACTTGGAATGTGGATAAGTATTAGAAGAAAAGGGTGGGAAGAATGATTGGATTTTATGAGGGATTAACTCAGGTGGATGGTGGTAGGGTGGTGCTCTAGGTAGTGCTTGAGAAGGTGGATCATCACAGGCTCTTAGAAACTCGTCGAATTCCTCATCTAGGTTGTTCGCATCCATATAATTATGGTATTCATCTCCATCTTTGAGGAATTCATCTATCTCGTCTATTATGAGGTTTAGTCCATCTCTTCTATGGTCGAAGGTAGGGTTGAAAAATTCTTTCTCTAGTTCAGTTATGTTCAAAGAGTCAAAATTCAGGATCTTTGTCTTCTTCCATAAGAGGGATATGTACTAGTGTAGGGGCGACATCGCGGAAGCACTAATGTGATATACAAAACTCTCAATAGACTTAACTTCACCTTCTACAGAAAATCTAGTTGTTCATGTGGTGTTTTATCCCTATACCTAATATGAGGGGAACATATTTGTTAACCGTTGCTTTTATCTTTTATCACTTTCCAACTAGGTTTCCATATTGGAACCTCTACAGTGTGGTCTTCAATTTCTATGACAAGATTTGGTATGGTATCATTTATAGTTTGCGGGTGATCTTTAGGCATAGTCACTTGGTTATCAACTACTCTCCCTGAACGAAGGGTAGTGACTGCCTGTAGGACCCCTTGGTTTATATTACCATTACAGTAAATACTATTTATTTCAAAGGCGGTGTTTGTTGACTTAGGATTAGGCACTGCTTGACTTGGAAACACGCCAGTTTGGTTATTATTTTGGTTAGAAGACATGTCAATAACCTTTTGGCACAAAGATTGCATCATTTGCATCGTTTGTTTCATCATATTAGAGTTTTGATCATGCTGATCTTTCATCAAGTTGGAGTTTTGTTGCATAATTTGATTTTGTTTCTCCAACAAGGTCACTACTACTTTGTCTGGTAGATGGTTGTATTGGAATTAAAGCTTGTTGAGCGTTCATGTCTTGATGTTGATAGTTCGGGTTATGGGTACTAAACCTCTATTTTGGTCACCTAAGTTCCCTTGTCCTTGATGTTGAGTTAACTGGTTAAAGTGTGATGGTTGTGGTGGTGTTTGTGCATAGACAAGAGGACAATAAAAGTCGGAATGCTCAAGACTACAACAGACATTACAACGAGTAGAGTTAATGTTCATGACTGGAGTGGGTTGTTGTTGAACAGAGATGGCATCTACCTTTTTAGTGAGGGCATCGATAAGAGTTTTTAGCTCGGGATCATGTTTAACCTCAAGAGAAGGAGAGGAGCCGGAGGAATCGCTTCCTCCCCAATTGTTGTTCTTCTTAGATTGATCTTCTAAGAATTTATAAGCCTCTAAGGCTCCTTTACTAAGAAAACTACCCCTACCATGATATCTAGAACCTCCTTATGATAATGTGAAAGCCCCCTTGAAGAAAGCACGAACAAGCGTGTCTTTGCAAGATTATGATGCTGGGCATTCAATGAGAAGATTGAAACGATTCCAGGCCTCGAAAAGGATTCATGAGGATTTCGGCTGAAGAAATGAATCTTGTGAAGCATTTCATCTGTCTTCGATGGTGGGTAAAACTGTTCCATGAACAATTAAACAAGTTGAGCCCATGAGTCCACTGAGAGTTTGGCGTTTGGCGCTTAACCAAGACGACGCCTTTGTCGGCTAGGGTGAAAGGAAACACCCTAAGTTTAACTTGATCCGGACTTATGCTAGGATGATGGAATGTAGTAAGAACTTGGTCTATCCTAATGATGTATGTCTTCGGTAAGGCTTCTCGTGGTCTAAACCATGAAAAACCGGTAACAAGTTAAATATATTAGGGGGGATTCGAAAATCCCCCACTAGGTTTGCAAGAACGATGCACGACTTAGGGCCATCATTTAGGGCTTTATAAAAATCAGAGAGAGGAGTCTCTTGTTCTTTAGCCAATGATGCAAGTGTAGTGTGTGAAATTCTAGATAGGCGTGTTGTATTTATTTCTACGAAAAACAAGCCTGATTATACTAGAATTAAAACTCCTCTGACAGAAGAGGCGAGGAGTGGAAGAAGTGTTAGTACTAATCGTATTGTGGCGCCATTTGAATAAACGATATATGAATTAGCAGTTTTTCTCCTGATCATTCACTTTTATCAAATGACTATAATGCATACATCCCCTCTCGTTTCTGGTTGGGCCGGTTCGATGGCTCTATATGAATTAGTAGTTTTTGATCCCTCTGACCCTGTCCTTGATCCAATGTGGAGACAAGTATGTTCGATTATACCCTTCATGACTCGTTTAGGAATAACCAATTCGGCGAAATGGTGCTATTCGTCGGTGGGCTGGTTGGGCCCAAGCCCAAATCGAAATTTGTGATTTTTTTCGATTTTTCGCGAAATTTCAAATCAAAATTGCCGCTTCGTTACCGGTCTGATTTTTTCGAATGAGTTATGGAAATGATCAGGAGAGAATTTCCAATCCAATGATCCATAAAACATTCTATTCCGACCGTGGATGACATATAAGATAGTAGAAAACGCCTCGAAGTGCGTGCATGACGTACGTTATGCGAACAATTGGACTCTAAAATCATGGATTATGTCAACCCGAATCGTAATACAATTAAACGGCCTAAGCAACTGTAATGGGACATAAACATTTTAGGGATCGGAAACATTTAACACCCCACCCCCAAACAAATTTTTACAACGGAGCTTAGAAAATTTGTTTTTAGCAGTGGGTCTTTTAAAGTCAGATTCCCAAGACTTCCTATATTACTATGTTTATTCTTTAATATATATATATATATATATATATATTTATTTATTTTTAATTTAAAAAAAAAACAATAAACAAGAAGGACATAATTCACCCCATAGAGAAACATGACTCAAAAATCCGAGAAAACATGCAAGAGTGGAAAACGTGAATTATATTTAAACGTGGACTTAGGATCCAATACTTATAGCCACACACTCCGTAGGGAGGGCCTGGTTACCTTAATGGTGCACTCACCAATATATGGAAATGAAAGGAAATGCACCAAACACAAAAGTTGAGTCATTTATAGTCAGATACTCGAGACTTTATCTAAACGTATGTATGAACATGCAGTTTACCA
The DNA here is from genome assembly GCF_015680905.1 of Coptis chinensis. Lineage (NCBI taxonomy): Eukaryota > Viridiplantae > Streptophyta > Magnoliopsida > Ranunculales > Ranunculaceae > Coptis > Coptis chinensis. The sequence continues at coordinate 49,383,783 of NC_141456.1, forward strand.
TATATCAACAACCGAAATAGTTGTGGATCATTCCATAAATAAATATCACATAAAACATATCCAAACACAATTAAGCACCAAGATTTCCTATGACTCAACCTAGTGAAATGAAAGCTTAAGTCGGATAACCCTATTACTTAACCTAGCCTCGCGACCTTTTTTTTTTCATTTTTTGAGCGAGAGGGTGTCCTAGTGAATAAGTGTGGAAGAGTGAATGGTTGTGGAGAATATGGTGGATATGGGTAAGTTGTAGAAGGAAAGCATGGAAAAAATGATGATGTGGGTTTAGCACAAAACTCATTCATAGTGTAGGTAGGAACTGTCTCAAGTCTGAAAATGAAGGTATCACACGCTTTTGTCTTCTGAAGTATTTGTTTACTAGGTGAATTTAAAAAATTATGAAGCACAGAAGAAACAACAGGATCGAGTGCAAACTCGAGATTCCTTTGAAAGAGTGAAAGGAGGGGAGATGAGGTGGATGTTGTGGAAAGTAGTTCTTGATAGGGTGAATTATCACCTGCTCTAAGAAACTCATCGAATTGCTCATCTAGATTGGTCATATCCTCGTTACTATGATAGTCCTCTACATCTTTGAGAAAGTCCTCTATCTCATCCTCATCCGTAATATGTGTATCGACTAGTGTAGGGATGGAAATGTTGGAGTCTGAACTTCCAAAGGAAAGAAATTTGGGCATATGGATTATTAGGGAACGTGTTGTTGAAATAATCTCGAGCAAAGCTCTCGATCATGCTAACCTCTCCATCCATAGACGAATCGGGTAACTGTGTCTTTGTTTTAAAAACATTGACTTCAACAGCAAGATGGCCAAAAGACATGGACATTGAACCATCGCGGCAATTAATGAGCGCATTGGCAGTTGCCAGAAAAGGATGCCCTAAGATGATCGGGACAGAGTCGTTAACGACTTCTGTATCGAGGATGACAAAATCAGCCGGATAGTAGAAATCCTGAATTTTTACGTAACATTTTCGGCGACACCCTTAGGATACTTAATAGACCGATCAGCTAATTGCAACGTCATTTTAGTGGGTTGCATCTCGTCTAGACCTATTTGTCTGTACAAATAAAACGGGAGTAAGTTAACGCTAGCCCCCAAGTCTAATAACGCGGTCATCGTATAAGAATCTCCTAAGGTGCATTGTACGGTAGGACGACCAGGGTCCTTGTACTTAACAATTCCATTATGTTCAGATAGAGTTGGGAATTGTTCTGTTAAAAAGGCGTCTTTTGGTATATTGGTCTTACGCCTAGTAGTACACAATTCCTTAAGAAACTTAGCATGGTGTGGTAGCTTTTTTATAGCTTCGAGGAAGGGAAGGTTTATAGTTAGATTCTTGAAAACATCCCTAATCTCCTCATAATTTGTATCCCTAGTTAACACGGCTAATTTTTGTGGAAACGGTGGTTTCTGTTTGTATTTAGCAATGGTATCACCTGGATGTTTAACCGTGGCTTTCTGTTTCTTAGGTTGTGTTGTAACTGGTACCTCTACAATCCCCCACTGGGTCTGCTAGAACGATTCAAGATTTGGGGCTATCGCTCAAGGCTTTGTAGAAGTCGAGAGAGGAGTCTCTTCTTCGTCGGGCATAGGTGTCGGTGACTTTGTGTGAAATAGTAGCTAGAGGTGTAGTGGGTGGTATACTAGATAGACTTGTTTGTTGACGTTGTTGTGTAATTACATTACGTGTTTTGTTGGCCGGACCTTAATCTCATACAAGGCTAAAACCAAACTTAGCTAAACACATCAACACTCCAAACAATTCTGATATACTAGTATAAACCTCTAACGAGGAGATGCGAGGTGTGGAAGAAAGGAATTTTGGCGTCCTTGCTTGCTTTATGAATAGCGTCTTGTTTACGCGTGTAGTAGTCGGGTGTATAACAAGTTAGAACATTGAAAAATATAAAAATCCAAGTTGAATCAAAACCGCCGAAATCCGAAAAAATTTATTAAAAATAATTATTATAATTACCTTTGACTTTGTGCTTTCTCCGTGTAACTTGGTATTCCAGAGTTTAAGGGTGGTCGTTCCACATTGGGGCTTGGTTAGCTCTTGCTCCAGCTATAGAGGCCGGTCGCTTCGGTGTTATTTTCGGAACTTTCCAACGTTGAATCGGATAACCACAGTATGAATCAAACACGGGTGGGTGGGTGAAATGGGACTTTAAGAAAAGTACTAACACTACGAAAACAATACGAAAGTGAAACTAAGATGGCAGCGGCGCCATTTGATAAACGATAAAATTGAATAGTCTACTACGACTAAGAACTCATTCGAAACTCATGGATCTGGACATATAAAAACAAAAGCTTAGCTCTTTGTTAATGGTAGCTAATTAGACCTAAAACAATATAGATAATTCTAGATCTAGTTTAATTAATAAAATTAAGTTTAGTCCCATTTTCAATTCTTGTTTTAGATTAAGTCTTTGAATCATTGTTCTTGATTGATTAGATAAATAAAATAGTTATTTTATCAATTTCGAATTGTGTTATTTCAATCTATTAGATCTAGTTTTAATTTTTGTTGGTTACCATTTCTTAGTTGTTAATTAGAATTTAATCATTATTTAATTAGATTAGTAAATTTTGAATCTTGATAATATGTTTAGTTTAGATTCATATGGGAATGATGAATGATTCAAGGCTAAAACCTCCATTAGAGGGGTTGATGAAGCCTTGATGAAAACTTAGTGGTATAGTGTAGAAGCATTGTAGAGTCTATTCCAATCTAGAAGGTCGTGATTCGCCATGAGAATGGGTGGACGACCTCACATGCTAGTTAGTACTCGGTAGAAATGCCATGAACACTAGGGATTAGAACTCGAATTTCTTGCCGTAAGAACGTAAGAATCGAGATACAAGAATCTATGCTAGGCTATTAAGTTGGATTCGAGGTGGATTCAATTCCCCTCTAATCCTTTATCTAGATTCAAAACAATCATATTGCCATAGCATTCGTAGTTAGATTCAACATAATCAATTTCATATAGGTATCGTAGTATAACACACCTTCGTAAAGCTCTCATTGACTTAAAGACCGATTAATTAGATTAGAAAACAATTCCATGCTAGAGCACTAGGAGTGGAACGAACTTCCTACTCCACTATATCTCATAGGATTGAGAGTAGAGAAATCTTTGATAAGCATATAGGATCATAAGATAGTTTAGTTTACTTACGTTTTGAGTTTCATCGTTCATTTCGTAGGTAGACTATTCAATTTTATCGTTTATCAAATGGCGCCGCTGCCATCTTAGTTGCACTTTAGCATTGTTTTCATAGTAGAATTAATCATTTTTAAGTCCTATTAAACCCACCCACCCTTGTTTGATTCATACTGTGGTTATCCGTTTCAGGGTTGAAAAATACCGCGACAAATTTTAACCGAGTTCTTGTTGGTAAGTAGCGACTGACTGCCTTCTATAGTACGGAACAAAAATATAAACCGACCAGACCGAATTTTTAATCCCTATTTTATTGGACCACGAGCGCGACCCGCCCTCACACCGAGCACGACCCTCGCTAAGTCATCGAACTTTAAGCGCGACTAACCTATCCGAAACACTAAGCCCAAAGTAAAATTTTCAGATTTCTGAGGTTTGTTTGAACTTCAATTTTTTAAGTTTTTCGGTGTTCTAACTTGTTATTTATAACCGAACACGCGCGAAACAAGACGCTATTCATAAGCCGGGCAAGGACGCTTATCAGGTATTCCTTTCTTCCATACCTCGATCTCCGGTTAGAGGTTCATACTAATATATCAAGATTGTTTGGATTGTTTTCGTGTTTAGACTTAGACTTGCATGAGATTAAGGTGCGGTCGGAGAAAAACACCGAACGTAATTAACCGATCAACAAACAAACATATCGATAAGTATACCAATCACTACACCTCTAACTACTATCCCACCAACCATACCCGACATAATCTTGAAGAAAGAGAGACTCCTCTCTCTCGACTTCTACAAAGCTTTGGCGATGGCCCAAAATCTTGCATCGTTTCTTTTGACCTTTTGGGGATTTTCGAATTCCCCAAACATATTTAATTTGTTACCCGTTTTCCATGGTTTAGGCCATGAAAAACCTTACCAACACATGCGTAGGATTGAACAAGTCCTTACAACATTCCATCATCCTACGGTTGGTGCGGAACAAATTAAACTGAGGGTATTTCCCTTCACCTTATCCGATAAGGCAGCGTCTTGGTTAACTGCCCAAGCGCCTAATTCTGTGGACTCGTGGGCTAAACTTGTTAAGCTATTTATGGAACATTTTCCCCCACTAAAGACGGATGAGATGCTTTCCAAGATTCATTTTTTCCGACAGAATCCTCACGAATCATTTTCTGAGGCTTGGAATCGTTTCACCGATCTGCTTATAGAGTGTCCACACCATAACCTAGCAAAAGACACGTTAGTTCGTGCCTTTTTCAAAGGACTTCAACATCACCATAAAGAAGTCCTTGACATAATGAATGGGGTAGTTTCCTAAGTAAAGGAGCCTCGGAGGCTTACAAATTTTAGAAGAACAAACTAAACGCTAATAACAATTGGGGGTAGTGATGATAAGATCTGCTAGTTCTTCTTTTTGAGTTTTAAGGCCATTTCGGGTATGTTTGAGATGAAACCCGATCCTTAACTTAAAAATTTAATCGAATCTCTAACTAAAAGGTAGAGGCTATTTCTATTCAACAAAAGCCTATCCTCGTCATGAATGTTAACTCCAACCCATGTAATGTCTGTTTGAGTCCTGAGCACCCTGACTTCTATTGTCCTCTCGCCTATGAACAACAACAATTAGAGCAAGATAATGTTTACTCCATTAATAACTATCCTATTCCTAATGCCCCATGGAGACAACATCCCAACTTTAGTTGGCGAAACAATCAACAAGTTTCACCTCCAGGGTCTAATAACCAAAATGTTAGACAAGCAAACAACTATAATCAAGCTCCACCTAGAAAAGGCCAGGGACTAAGTCAGGGAAATTATAATAATTATAACAACCAAGCGCAACCACGACAAGGTTTAATTAGCACAAGGTCAGGGTAATTATAATAGTTATAATACCAATAGAGGTATCGTTCCGGTTAACAATAGTAACTATCATAACCCACCCATAAATAATCAACGTGAGATAGTTCCAGTCACACTACCTGTGACTACTACACCTACACAACATGACCGTATCGACGCCTTTACACAGCTTACCCAACAACTTTTCCAATTAATGACTCAATCAAATCAACAGATCTTACAATCCATAAATCAGGGCATACAACAATTAGCCCAAGAGAAAGCCCAACCAAAAGGCGTATTTCCAGGACAAGCGATACCAAACCCTAAAACAACCAACACAGCCTTTGAGGTAAACGGTAATACTAGTACGGAAACGACAATAGTAGGCGACCTAAATGCCATCACCACTCTCCGCTCTGGAAGAGTGGTTGATAACAAAGTAACTATGCCTATAGTTATCCCATTTAAGACTCCTACACCGGATATCGAACTAGATGCGAATTAGAAACTGAAGAGCCTACCACCGTAGAGGTGAACAAGTTAAACCACAACCTAAGAAACAGAAAGCCAAGGTAACACATCAAGTCGAGCCATACGCTAAATATAGAGCAAAACCACCATTCCCTCAGAAGTTAGCCATGCTAACCAGGGATACAAACTTTGAGGAGATTAGGAACGTTTTCAAGAATCTAACGATAAACCTTCCTTTTCTCGAAGCTATTAAAAAGCTCCCTAACCACGCTAAGTTTCTTCAAGAGTTGTGCACTACTAGGCGTAAGACCAACATACCTAAAGACGCCTTTTTAACTGAACAGTTCCCAACTTTATCCGAAAATAATGGAATCGTTAAGTACAAGGACCCTGGTCGTCCTACTGTAAAATGCACCTTAGGAGATTCCTGCAAGACGACCGCTTTATTAGACCTAGGGGCGAGTGTTAACTTACTCCCATATTATTTGTATAAGCAAATAGGTCTACAGGAAATGCAACCTACAAAAATAACGTTGAAATTAGCGGACAGGTCAATTAAGTATCCTAAGGGTGTAGTGGAAAACGTGCTTGTTAAGGTTCAGGATTTTTACTATCCTGCTGATTTTGTTATCCTCGATACAGAAGTCGCCAACGACTCTATACCGATCATCTTAGCACTACACCATAACAACAATTTTGTGACCCATGGTTTTTTCCATTTGTGACGCCAGTTTGGCGTCAGTAAGTTTGTGACGGCAAGGTAGCGTCACTATTTGGTAAAAGCCATGACTAAAACTCATACAATTACTCGAAATAAATGGCTGAATTTAATCAAATTAAGTGACGGCAAGACCTCGTCAGAAACGTGAGAATAAACTTATGAAGAAAAAAGAAAGCCATCACTCAAAATCAATTCCCACGATCTCATCTCTCATTCACTCTCAAGGTCCCCCTTTTGAATTCAGTTCTCTATCACCGAAACCCTAACTCCCTCCTCATCTCAATCTTATCGAACCAGCAAGAATGGGTAACTAGGTACCCATGCCTGATTTTCGTGTTTTCACTCGTCTCTTTCAAGTCTCTGCAGCTTCAATGGTGAAACCACCAATATATCTTCTCAAATCAGTAATCAAGATGAAAATTGGTTCAGAAGTTCCTATATTCCAATTAAAATTGAAAGGTAAGTTAAAATTTATAGGGTTTACTTTTTCAATCGTTGATTGTTTAATCAACAAAAATTTATAGGGTTTACTTTCTCAATTTCTCTGAATTTTTTGCTGTTGTTGATGTTGATGTTGAAAGTGGTTACGATTGATACCTTGTTGAACGCAAAGATGATGCTATGCACGTTTACAAGGCTGCTTTCGGGTGTATATGATTTTTAGTGTTTGACTCTAATTTTTAGGATCAAAATGCATCACAATTTAGTGTTTTTCTTTGAAAACGCATTGTGGCTTCTTCAATGATCATTAAAACTCATTTAAAAGCATTAAAACCCCTCTTTTTTGGAAGGAATGGTGTCAAGCATTTCTTCATTTTGTTAAATACCAAGGTGTTGGTATCGCTTGACTTTACATGGGGCACTATTTCACCAATAGTAGGCTGAGAATTGTATCTAGTTTTATTTATTTCCAATGTTTGCGTTATCCTTTGCTTGCCTTTATTTTCAATTCATGTGCATTTGTACGGATTCAGGACTATGGTAGGTAATCATGGTTCCTTTGTTTGCATAGCTGAACTGCGACTCTAGATTTGCAGACTCGTAGAGTCCAATTCTCAATATTCGATAGTTGTTTGTTGCCTGATTTGCAACTTGAGTACTTGCTAATCCTTTATTATGTAGTGTTCTGTTTGGTATCCATTTATTATAATGTATATATCATTAAGCTGATCCCACTGTAATTAGCTAGTAACTGGACTAGATTGCATGAAATCATGTGAATTTTTGGCTACTTGACTACTTGAAGCACTCCTATACAACTTTTTTTGTCTATGTAATTTCTAAATTCTCACTATTTGCCTTTATTAATGACACCGCACAATTCGTAGGAACAATGTGTAAGTTTAGTGGCACAAGTATGTTCTTTTAATTAGAATTGAAGGACTTATTAATTGGTTGGGCATATGATTAATTTATATAGAGTTTGTAAGATATAGGATAGGGGTATGTCTAAAAACTTATTTAATTATGACTGTTGAACAAATTATGTGTTTCTCTAGGCCTATTATATTCTTGACCCCTTTAATCTATTTTGCTCTCTTTCGAGAGTGTGTGCTCCACTTTGCATAAACTCCAAATGTAGAACCCAGTATATTTGGATTAGGAAGTAAACATCTTATGGGCTTTGAGGGGCCTTAAGTTGGTTTTAGTTTAAAGACCCCCATTAGCATAGAATGTTGAGTGATGGACATCCCAACTAATTGAGATTAACTTGATCTTTCGAACCTAATCCGGAGTACAAAACGGATAAGGTAAGAAACCCCTAGACCCATCTCATTATCTGTAATGACCCGAAATTTTACCTACGGGTAAACTGGTCATTTTACGTGTTAGTTCAGTGCCACTCTAGGTACTTACGTATATGGCGAGGTTGAACATTTATCATTTGGCGGGCTGGATTAATTGATATAGGGTTTTTCATTGATGATTATTTTTATATTGGGCCTGGTTATTGTATTGGGCTTGTTATTCTGTTGGGCTGTTAGATAATTATTGGGCTTGCTCTATATTATTGGGCCACCTTTTATGTTAGTGGGCCTGTTAAGTATTAGACTTGCTATTATAGTGGACTTAGGAGATTAGGGAGTGGGCTATATATGTTTGGCCCCATTTTATTAGAGGGAGACAGAGCTTATGGAGGGATAAGGACGAAAACAAAAAGAAGAAGAAAAGGGGGATCGCACTCTTCTCTCTCTGGGGGTTTTCGAAGAAATATCTCTCGGTTTTGATTTCCCCGAAATCCGTCTCCCTCAGCTTAATCAAAACTTCTTCCGCCACCACCATCCGTTGTTAATCCACAACTTAAATTAATTTCGGTACTAATAAGGGAAAACCTTCGGGAACTAAAGGGAAAAAGAGCTGGTGTTCAGAGAATTTGAAAGGGGGAACGACTTTGATTATGTCGTTTGAGCACTCACTGCTCTACGGATCAGGAGCTATTGGAAGAGAGGCGGGCTGGAGAATTTCGGTACCTGGTTTTCATGTTTATCTTGAAGGAATTGTGAACCCGGAAATCATTAGCTAGCAGGTAATTTAATCTGTGCATACTTCATCTGTTTGACTTGTCGTATAGTAGACACGCATCATTTGTATATATTGAACAAATATACTTATATTGGACACTACCCATATCTTCTAATTTCTTTTGTGGCTTCTTAGTGTACAATATGTGTATTTCACCTTAAGTTGGGTATTAATTATTAGCTTATATATATATAAGTTATTAAGACCGACAACTGTCAGGCCGTTGTCAGACCGCAATAAGGCCGCAGACAAAAAGAAGGTCGTCGAGCCACATCAAAGGACCGCACTAGGCCATCACCAGGCCGTGTTAAGCTGTTTTAGGCGGCATCCAAGTCACTAATATGCCATATCGCCATGCCACCGGCCAGGCCGCTACAGACCATGTTAGGTCACGGCGAGCCATTGTCAGACGGACACAAGCCGCAATGAGCTTTAATATATCCGTGTCTATTTTATTAACTTATTGTTTTATTTCCCGCATAATTACTTGGTTGTTAAAATAGTATTGAGATAAGTATATTAATGACATGCGATTATCATAGGTTCTCTTGCGCTAAATACTTATTTTGTCTAGGTTGAATAATATATATATGGTGCGTTTACTTTCGAGAATCGGGGGAAAAACCTCGAATAACTAGAAGTGAAGTGACATACTAGGTAGAATACCGATTCAAGGCTGAGAATCGGTGAGGGGACGTTACATGGTTAGAACAAGAGTGAGGAACCTATACCGCCTTCCTCATCGGAAATGGCTTAATCCATCCCATAGATCCTTACCCGAATAGGGGAACTACGATTGGTTTGATCCCTAAATGGGTACGTAGGCAGCCACCCGGCTCAGCAGCTTCCATAGGAAAACCCCCACCCCTTGTAGTAAGAAAATCGGTAGTTCAAGTTATTTTATTTCTAGTTAATTCTAGTACAATTCATTTGCCTATGTGTTAAGCATGATAGAAATCTTGTGAGTATGAATTATATTGAATGCTAATGTTTTTCTTGAGAGTATGTTAATCAATGCACTTACGAGGATTTAATAAGGAAACGGTAAGTGGTATTAAGCAGCTAAAGGTATGTGTTAACCTCGTCTTTTGTTTCAATTTCATTTCCAGTGGATTATTATATATTGACTTCGTATCCAACGTTGAGCGTTGGAGTATCTTTACAGGTGCTCCCATAAGACAAGAAAAGGCGTACGGGTAAATTAAGAACAATTTAACGTGAAGCGCACTCGGATTGGCTAAGGCGGTTCTTTTAGCTCTTTCTTGTTTATAAATTTATTCATTTAAGTTGTTTTGTAATAATTTAGTATTTCTTTATTGTCTTTAATAATGAGTCCATATTATGATGCATCTATTAGTTAGAAACTATGACATGGATTAGCGTCAATTGGGAAAGACCGATCTGGGGTATGAGATTTGTTTCGGGGCGCTGCAGCTACTTGATTTAACTGGCATTTGTCTAGATGGTTAAGTAGCCGGTGCCACGAATCAATATCTTTAGTAGTTGGGTTTATGGCTGAGGTTTTAATATAATAAATGAAAGTGTATTATTTGATTTTCAGGTTAGGACATGTTGTAGATTTATGAAATGTTAGAAATACAGAGGAGACTCTGCCGAATTTATTTTATTTTATTTATTTATTTTTTTTAGAACACAATGTTCAGAGAGGATTTTATTTTTAGTTATAGTTTGGACTCGTGTGAGTCAAACCCGCTCACGTCTTGGTTTATTAGATTGTTGAATATTCAGATTGAGCTCTTTTACCTGAATATTCAATTGTCTGAAAAATCGAGGCGTGACATTATCTATCTTCTTCTTCTAGAAGATAGACCCATTTCTTAGGGGGTGAAAACCATGTGATAACCCCGTCAGTATTAAGACAGGACCAATATTAGGACAGGACGAGTTTTGGAGCTTTTGGATGCTATAATATACCTTTTCTTGCTGTAAATCTCGGGCAAATCTCCTCTACTCGTTAGTCCCATTCTTCCTTGTCTTGTAGATTTGTAGTAGTAATTATTTCGTTCATTTTTATGCGCTCTTGAGATACTTTGTTGAATTAGATTTCCTTGGTTTAAGTAACATTTTTATTGGTTGAATTATTAACTATCTTAGGTTGTTGTATACTGAATTATGAATTCATCATACTATCTTAGGTCCTATTTCTAGGTATGGCAAGATCTACTAGAAAGCAGCCAAGAGCAGTTTGGAGAAAGGTTCTGACTATGCCAAGAAAGAGATGGAGCGTACTTAGCGCAATCTTGAAAAGGTGACATTCCAAATTTTTGTGTTTTTAAAACTTTCAAGAAATGTTCAACCTCCTGAACAACCCCTAGACTTTAACCTTCTTTTCTTTTTATTGGTGTTGTCAATCAACTCCGCCAACGCAGATGAGTTCACTCTCAACACTATGCGGTCAAGCTTATGTGGCACAACAATACCAAAAGCTTGGGAATTATATGTACAACGCTGTTATCTATTTTTTTTCTTGAGTCGACACATTATGGTATACACGTACAATAATGAGGAGGTGGTAGATTATGTCATAGCAATGGTTCTTTTAGTTTGTATCTAAGTTATTATGAATAGCCTACAAGGAACTCTTTCATGTTAGATACAAATCCTAGAGTTTAGTGTTTGACCATCTTTTTTTTTTTCAAAAAAGTTTTGAATTGACAGGGACTGTGTAATGTGTAGGTATTGCTAGAGGAACTGGCTAGTAGCATCTGGGTGCCTATGTCAACCTCCGAGCATTTTTTGTATTGTTGTGCACAAGAATATTAGCCACAATTCTTTGACCGAGCCAATTGGCGCTATATGTTCACTCGTTTGCAAAATACAAAACAAATGTATGATGAATTTTTTTGTATTACTTTTTGCTCATAGATGAACTTGAATACTTAATATGTGATCTTGAGTTGTAAACTTGTAGTCAAGTGATTACATTAATTGAAATGGTATGTTGGTAGATTTTTTGATATATATTTTGTGTTAATCATTTTGTGATACATGCTTTGTCAAATTTTGGTGTTTGGGGTTTTTGTGGTTGTATTTATGCAGGTGATTTAAGGGGGAGAAAAAAAAAACAGGAAGGCAACCAAAAATGAAAGTTATTTTTTTCAATTAAATGATATTTTGTGGCCTTTTGTCAGGCGTCACTAATTGCAAAGGGCTGTCATAAATAACTGACGCCAGAATGCCGTCACAAAAAAAAAGTGACACCACAGTGTTGTCACAAATTACTGACGCCAACATGGCGTCACAAATATTTGTGACGCCATACGGTGCGTCACAAAAAAGTGACACAAATTGAGGCGCGTAAATTTTTGACGCCAAAATGGCGTCACAAAAAATAATTGTGACGCCAAATAGCCGTCACAAATTTGCTGTTTTGGTGTAGTGTAGGGCGCCCCTTCTTAGCAACTGCCAACGCACTTATAAATTGCCGCGATGGTAAGATGTCCTTATCTTTTGGCCATCTTACAGTTGAGGTAAATGTTTTTAAAATGATGAAACAATTACCAGATTCGATCTATAGATGGGGAGGTTAGCATGATCGGAGAGCTTAGCTCAAGATTATTTTAACAACACGTTTTCACGAAAACAATATGTACAAATTCCTTTCTTTTGGAACTTCAGATTTTGTAAATGACTCCTACTTAGAGGAAGTCAACACCATCCTTGAGTCCACCCCAATTGTAGACACTTCGGTTGCTCCACATATTGAGTATGAAGACTTGCTACCTAAGCAAGTATTCATTATGCAAAATGAGGACCCCAACGAAACATCTATTGATTTTCCTTCCACCCCAGTGCTTAAACCCCTTCCCCCAGAGTTAAAATATATTCAACTCGATCCGGATGGTAGTCATCCGGTAATTATATCTTCTCTGTTATCTAAGAATGAAGAGACAAGTTTAATCCGGGTGATTAAGGAACATCGGTCTGCGATTGGTTGGTCCCTAGCCGACATTAAGGGAATTGACCCTAATATTTGCACTCATCGTATCCATTTAGAGGATAACGCGAAGACTTCTCGCGAACCTCAGCGTCGCTTGAACCCAGCCATGAAAGAGGTGGTTAGGGAAGAAGTCTTACGATTACTCGATGCGGGTATCATATACCCCATCTCTGATAGTGAATGGGTAAGCCCCATTCATGTAGTTCCTAAGAAATCGGGAGTTACCATGGTACGAAATGGGAAGGGTGACTATGTTGTCATACAAGGCCCTATGAAATGGAGGATCTGTATTGATTACAGACGTTTAAATGCTATGACACGAAAGGATCACTTTCCCTTACCTTTAATAGATCAAATGCTCGAACGCCTAGCTGGTCATGCTTTTTATTGTTTTCTGGATGGCTACTCAGGCTATTTTCAGATTATTATTGATATTGATGACCAAGAAAAGACTACCTTCACATGTCCCTTTGGAACGTATGCCTATAAACGAATGCCTTTTGTCCTTTGTAATGCTCCCTGGAACCTTCCGGTGCGGGTGTATGCTTCATATATTTAGTGACATGGTAGAGCGCTTTATGGAAGTTTTCATGGATGATTTTTCTATCTATGGAGACTCCTTCATAGACTGTTTGTCTAACCTGTCTAAGGTTTTGACACGGTGTGATGAAAAGAGCCTCGTTTTAAACTGGGAAAAGTGTCATTTCATGGTGCAAAAGGGCATAGTACTAGGTCACATTGTATCTAGTGATGGCATCGAAGTAGATAAGGCCAAACTAGATAAGATAGCGACTCTACCTAAACCACGGACTGTCCATGATATTAGAGCCTTTCTAGGCCATGCGAGGTTTTATCTGGCGATTTATTAAAGACTTCGAAAATAGCTAGGCCTTTAACTAATCTGCTTTTGAAAGATGCAATCTTTGATTTTAATTTTAACTCAGAAGCAGGCTTTTGAAACTTTAAAAGCCGTCTTAACCTCTCTGCACCAATTATCTGACCTCCGATTGGTCTAAACCTTCGAACTCATGTGTGATGCTAGTGACTATGCACGGTTGGTGCAGTCTTGGGACAAAAACTAGATAATAAGTCCACTGTTATTTATTATGCTAGTAAAACATTAAACGATGCTCAACGGAATTATTCAACTACCGAAAAAGAATTCTTAGCCGTCATTTATGCTTTAGATAAGTTTCGTCCTTATTTGGTTGGTTCTAAAACCTTAGTTTACCGCGGACCATGCGATTTCTTAAGTACCTTCTTGCGAAGAAGGATGCTAAGCAGAGATTAATCCGATGGATCCTTCTCCTGCAAGAGTTCACATTAGAAATAAAGGACAAAAGAGGGGTCAAAAACGTAGTTGCCGACCACCTATCTAGACTCACAAACGACGATCAGACTGATTCTGAGTCCATACCGGACTCTTTTCCTTATGAGCATCTGTATGCCATTTTTTCAGCACCATGGTATGCTGACATTGTAAATTATTTAGCGGCTGATGTTATGCCTTATAATTGGTCAAGAAATGAACGTAAGAAGTTTTTGGCCAGAGTTAAGTTATACTATTGGGATGAGCCCTATCTTTTTAAGTGTTGTCGCGGATCGATTATTAAATGTCGTTGTATTCCCCAGTGGGAATATAATGAAGTTCTATCGTTCTGCCATGACAGAGAGTGTGGTGGCCATTTTAGTGGGATGAAAACAGCCGCTAAAGTTCTTCAATGTGGATTTTATTGGCCTACCCTTTTTAAGGATGCCCAAGTGCATTGCAAGACGTGTATTCGTTGCCAACAACTTGGGTGAATCACGAAGCGTAATATGATGCCATTAAATCCAATCTTGATAGTAGAAATTTTTGACGTTTGGGGCATTGATTTCATGGGTCCTTTCCCGGTTTCCCACGGTTTCATTTATATTCTAGTTGCCGTGGACTACGTGTCTAAATGGATAGAGGCCCTAGCTTGCCGTAGCAATGACCATAAGACCGTTGTATTTTTTTTATTAAAGAATATATTTTCTGTCGGTTTGGCATTCCTAAAGCCATCATTAGTGATGGTGGAACACATTTTGCAACAGAGTTGTTGCATCCCTAGTGAAAAAGTATGGAGTTACACACAAAGTAGCAACTCCTTATCATCCACAAACTAGCGGACAAGTAGAAGTTTCTAATAGGGACATCAAAAAGATTTTAGAAACAACTGTAAACCCTGATAGGAAAGACTGGTCAAAGCATCTATCGGATGCCTTATGGGCGTATAGAACTGCTTTCAAAACTCCTATAGGTATGTCTCCCTTTAGACTTGCATTTGGGAAACCATGTCATTTGCCCGTTGAATTAGAGCACCGTGCTCTGTGGGCTATAAAAAGCCTTAACTTCAATATTGATAAGGCAGGTGTCAAACGCAAGTTGCAATTGAATGAGCTTGAAGAAATCCGTAGCGATTCGTACGATCTCGCGAAGGATTATAAAGCTAACATGAAACATGTTCATGATAAGCATATCTTGCGCAAAGAGTTTGTGGTCGGTCAAAAGGTCTTGCTTTACAACTCCCGTCTACATATTTTCCCAGGAAAACTAAAAACCCGTTAGTCTGGCCCCTTTCTGGTTACTGAAGTCACCCCTTATGGGGCAATCACCTTGGTAAATCCAAATGACAACAGTACCTTTCAAGTTAATGGTTAACGGTTAAAACATTTTCACGAACTTATGTCCCCTGATGTAGAGGAAGTCCTTTTACAAGACCCTGTCTATGAGGACTGACCTTGTCATTTGGTGAACTTCCTTTCACTCCCATATAGTGGTAAGTGCACCATTCAGGTAACCGGGCCCTCCCTATGGAGTGTGTGGCTGTAAGTACCGGATCCTAAGTCCACGGATAACATAATTCACGTTTTCCACTTTTGCATGTTTTCTCGGTTTTTGAGTCATGTTCCTCTCTGGGGTTAATTATGTATTTATTGTTTTTCGTGTTTCTTATAATAAACTAATAAAATAATAATAATAATAATAATAAAAATAAAATAAAAATTCTAAAATCATATAAATAGCAATCCAACAAGTCTTGGGAATCTGACTTTAAACGACCCACGTTTTAAACAAATTTTGTGTTTAAAAATTTGTTTGGGGGTGGGCAGTCGATCTTTCCATCGGGATAGCTCGAACTTTCCATTGGTGTTGCTTAGGCCCATTACTTGTAGTTCAATTGGGTTGACGTAATCTAAACCTAGAATTCCTTCGTTCGCATAACTTACGTCACACACGCACTTTGAGGCGTTCTTCCACCCTCTTATACGTCACCCATGGTTGGAATTGAGTGTTTTATGGATCATTGGATTGGAAATTCTCTTCTGATCATTTCCATAACTCATTCGCCAAAATCGGGCCAGTAACGAAGCGGCAAATTGAATTTGAAATTGCGCGAAAATTCGGAAAATTTCGGAATTCAAATTGGGCTTGGGGCCCAAACCAGACGCATACATCGTCGCGTCTCCTTCCTTCCCAAAACGCACGTTGTTTCCCTTTTGAATCCGCCCGGTTACCAATTTTAAAGCAAACCTTGAACACCAAAATAAAAATTAAGAGAGAGAAGAAAACCTAACTACACCTACACCAAGAAAATCAAATCCACCTAAAATCTTCTCTAAACCACCACCGCCACCAACCCAACTCCGAAAAATAGCTACCAATTAAAGTCTCCACCACCGCTACCAACGTTGTTTTTAGTTCTTTTCTTCAAACTCGCCTCCCCCATAGTCTACAAAACCATTAGTTGTCTAACAAAACTTCAATGGCGCTACGACGTAGAATTTTGCCGGAACACGTTTGCTTCACGGCGTTTCGCCATTTTACGACGTGGAGATGATTAAGAGGCATTGGACCGGACTGTGGTACTCGACTGAGGAGTTCTATCACTATGATTTGGTAGAACAGTTTTATAAAAAGTGAGAATTGGAAGGGATAGGATTTTCATAAAGTTAGGAGGAACGAGGAGGGAAGTAACGAGACAGTTGTTGGCCGAACTGTTAGGAATTACGCTTGAAAGCAACCTGGTAACGACAATTCAGGAATCCCAGTATACTGGAGTTCCTGCTTTGATGAAGGATATTGTCCTAAAGGGTGAATACAATCCGACATCTCATTGCGTCTGCCAGTCCACCCTGAGAACCAATCAACTGGCTGTAGCTCAGTGGATTGGTAGGAACGTCCTCGGGAAAGACAAAGTCAGTGATATCGGCCTGCAATGTCTGCACGTTCTCTGGATTTTGCAAACAAATAAGTATAATTTCTGCATCCTTGATTTAATGTTTAATGTGATTCGAGGAGTGGGGAAGAGCTTGGCGCCTCTTCCCGTATTGATCACTAAGATCATGCTCTCCTTTAGAGCTGTCGCAAGATCTGCTCCTATTAAGATCAAATTGCATTCTAATGCAAGTATCTATACGGATTGCATCCAAGAGACTTGGCTGTTGTCTGAAGAAAAAATGGTTGAGTGAGAGGATGAAAGGGAAAATATGACATGTCTGGATGAAGATGCATTAGATAATTGTAATTCAAATTTAGAACGCATGCAAGTGTTGCAAACTGCCTTGCGGTGCGTTTATGGTATTTTTGGAAATATCCGAGATAGACAGATTGTAGTTCAAAAGAAGCAAGGGAACCTTGGAGGAGATTTGAAATGCTCGAAGGGGTTACGGGCGATATCTTGTCTAACATGGAGACTATCCACCAAAGATCAACAAACCCGGTATGCGACTTTCGATGCTGAGATGGAAGCCCAGCTTGTTCGAATAGAGATGCTACGACGATGCCACCCGTGGAGGACTCGGTTCAACCGAAGTCGGACGGGCATGAGTCGTCGTCGCCAAAGAACAGATGGTTCAAGCCAATCTCCATCCCGGGGCCCATCATCATCACGTAACTAGGTGTTCACCATCGGTTGTGTTATTTGTTATTTCATGATTGTTTTATTAGTTGAATTTTAATTCAGTAGTTAAATTTAAATAGTAATGTGTTTATTTAAGGTTGTTTGGATTTAAATTTTATTTTTAAATAATTGGTTAAGTACTTCTTGTTATCATAATCACTTGTTTAGGGGTGGAAATATTTATACCGAGCATAAGTCGTTATATGATCATCTGTTGTAAAGTTGTATTAGAGGAAAGGTTGATAATTTGGCCGATATTGGCATATCTATGATTTTTGTGGTGGTCATGAAATCTAGGAGAGTTTAGAAGTTACTATTCTAAATCAAGTATGAAAGATACCAGGATTTATAGAAAATCATGGAAATGGTTTGTTTCCGTTTTCGGGTTTGGAATTTTTCTATTTTCGGAAATTGCCTTCAAATAATTTGGGAACTTCCCGATTCGTTTTAGTAGCTCAGAACCTATTTAAACTCCTTTCTTTCTACACTAACAAACCACACTACATCCCACCATCATCTCGCACCTTCCACTCCAAGTTTTTCTTTCTTTTTGCTCTAAACCCCCCGATTTCAAAGAGGCGCCGTCGAGCGCCGCTCGCATTTTTACATTTTGAAAAATTTCGTCAGAGCGCGACCCGCGCCCAAAACACTGTAAAAGCATTAACACACGAGTGCGACCGCGCCCAATGTGAGCACACCCGCGCCCTGCCTTCTGTTAACGCGAAAAATTCCAATTTTCAGACGGTCATTCCAAGATTTTTGTGGAGCTATTCAAAGAGTTATTGTGATGACATCTCCTATAGTCATACCTGAACAGTCCTTCAAAGATGTGTTGGGCACCGAGACCTATGGACATTGGTTCCGACAAAGAATCCTACAGTTAGGATGGCGTCATCTACTGGTAAGTGATGACGATTCATATTCACCAAAGCTTACTGCTTATTTCTACGACCATGTTAAATTCTATTGTAATCAGGATGGAGAACAAGAATTCGCTGTCGTAGTCGAAGACACAACACATCAATTCGATAAAAATGTGGTCGCTCTAGTTTCAGGATTACCAATACCTGATCCTGTTCACACATGGGCATATATAACCGATAATGCATATCTTTATGATTATACATATTTCTATGAGTATTATGGGGGAGGGGTATTTTGAGTAATGGACCAGGGGCGATATAGCATTGCCCTTGGTAGCCTTTCCCTAAACGTAGGCACCACCATGTTATTCATCGATGAATATTTTTGGGGAATGGCGGTTCTTTTCGCAAACAAGATCGGCTGGTGACATTTTCCTCGCTTTTTAGGTGAGGGACATCGCCGATATGACATTCCCAGTATTAGTCGCTAGTCTTAAGAGAGCCCAAACCATGAGGTCGGTATCTTCTTATGCTGTGTTAGTAAGCCGCATCATGCGTAGTTGTTTACCTGTATTATGTGCACAATTCACAGATTGGAAAAGGGTTGAAGTCATGAGACCCACCAATCGGGTGGTTCACTCGTTGCGAATAATGACTTGGCCGAGATGGCAGGTGCAGCCTCATTTGGTTGCCCCATACATCCCATCAGACATGATAACACTTAACAGGTTAGCATTAGTAGATGATAACTGGCGGCAAGCTTGGCAAATTACAATGGACTGGCAGGATGCGAAGGAACCTCATCTCACTAACGAGGAAGAGGATGCTTAAGCGGGAGATAAGGTAAGTTTTTAGTTTTGTTAGTGTCTGCTTATGTCCCAAGCAATTTAATTCTGTTAACCCCATAATGGGTGGAACTCTTATAGAGTTGCGTCAGTTTTTATTTCTTATATTAGTACGTTCTAACTTTGTTTTGCAGATGTTCCTAAATTTCACACGTTCCAATGGTATTTTTCCTACCATCTTTATTTACAATACTTTGAGGACAAAACATGATTCTTGTTTGGGGGGGGCGGGGCATAGAAACACGTGTAATTAAGGCATCTGTTAGGATATAGATATGTATAATATGCATTTGTTTTCTAGTTAAAGTTTCAAAAAAATTTCAAAAAATATAAATAAATAAGTTTATGCTATACACTTAGGAATATTGGTATTATTTTCTTTTCTATGCTCTTAACAACCTAGAAGTCTCAATGTAGTTTTTGCATCGTAATAATTGTTAGAAACTTAGGTTAATATGTAGGTAATAATCTTTGCATCTATCTATAAATATATTACATGAATATCTATGATTGTTAGTAGTAAGTTTCTGAAATCTAGGCTAGAGTACTTATTCTACAAATCCTGTGAGAATATAGCCTAAAGCCTTATATGAGCGAAACATTTGAGAAATGACACAAGGGAGAAGTAAAATCCGGATAGAGAAATCACACGTCCACTTGCTTGATCACTATGCCATATCCTAAGCGAGAATTTAGGTCCTCTTTGGATCGATATAGCCAGAAATTCAAACCTATGAATTATTTCCGCTAGTCGCCCCTCTGAGCCTTTCTTTAGCCTTTCATAAACCACAAATCTTTTACCCTGTTACAAACAAAACAAAATAAAAAATTCAACCTACCCAATTTAGAGAAGTCTGAAAATAGAATGAGGAAGAAAGAAGAAGAGAAAAACATGTGTATACAAAAGTTAGTTAATTGCTTCAGAAAATAAAGAAAAAGAAGATTCCATCCAAAGAAAAGAAAAATAAAAATAGAAATAAAATAAAAACTCCAAAAATATAATAAAAAGGGAGTCAAAAGCCAAAGAAAAGGCTTATATATATATATATATATATATGAAGGCTCTATTATCTCTAGTTGGAAACAAAGTATAGAAGCAAAAGTAAATAACAAGGTTTTCTCTAGTTACATAATATGAAGACTCTATTATCTCAGACTTGTCCTTTTGAATATCCATTTCCTTCCTTCTTAAACCATCTCCTAATCCCATGACACCTAATAAAGACCTCTAGCTCAATTAGGAATATGTTAGTGTGATAGTAAGTGGCAGATGTGTTTGATCGACTCCGCTTCCTTGTTTGTCATTGAGATTGTAAGGTAAAGTGTGCCCAATTGCGACACCGGAGTAAATAAAACTTGAGCGGAAAAATCGAGTGGTTTTGTCTTGACATTTATGTGAGGACCTACTTAAGGACGCTATTCGAAGTTTTCGAAACTTAAACCGCTAGGCATTTCATAGTATTACTCATAGTATATATATTTGTAGCATAGATGATTGATTATTATGCATATATTAGTTTAGGTTTTTGACTTGGTTATTCTTATTCAATTGCTAGTGAGATGTATAGATAGTTGAGACATGAATGAGGAAACAATAGTTTTATTTCTTAGTCGTTGTAGTATAGATGAAGTTTGTGAGTACCTTCACTGGAAAACTCTCACGAGGCTATAACTCGTCCACTAGGGAATTCCTAGTGGTTTAAGGCCTTGTTGCATATGGTCAATGCAATGGCACTCAGCGAAATGAGAGTAGATAGAACTCCATTTTTGGTCACTTATTCTAATTCTCATCTTTGTTTGAGGACAAGCAAAATGCTGTTTGGGGGTGGTTTGATAAGAGCCCAAAACTGTAGTTTTAACCCTGTAACAGTCATACTTTTAGACCAATTATGTAAGTAATAATTAAGAGTTCATACTGATTACGTGTTTTTATGCATTTCAGGTTTCAAAGTCCATTATGTGCAGAAATGTGCCACTTTAGCGAGATAAAAGAGCAAGGGTCGGTTACTAAGGAGTTCTGTGATTAAAGGCCTAGATTCAAGAAGACAAAGCCTTCCTAAAGCCCGGTCAAAAGCTCAAAAGTCAACACGGGCAGAAACAGCACACAAGTCAGCAGAACTTCCGATGGCCGTATCTTTGGACTCAAACCTCGGAATGGGGCCTACCTTATGTCAAAACAACCGGCTCGGAAAGAGATTTCCAATGGTCCAAGCCTTGACCCAATCAGAGGAGCAAAAGTGGACAAAAAGTCTGTTGAAGCCAACTGCAGCTGAAGAGGCCTTTTTGGACTGAAAATATTGGGTTTTGGCCTGATTCTCTGGCCCAAAACATGGCTCCAAGCCCATGCACGATTTTTGGATCTGGACATATAAAAACAAAAGCTTAGCTCTTTGTTAATGGTAGCTAGTTAGACCTAAAACAATATAGATAATTCTAGATCTAGTTTAATTAATAAAATTAAGTTTAGTCCCATTTTCAATTCTTGTTTTAGATTAAGTCTTTGAATCATTGTTCTTGATTGATTAGATAAATAAAATAGTTATTTTATCAATTTCGAATTGTGTTATTTCAATCTATTAGATCTAGTTTTAATTATTGTTGGTTACCATTTCTTAGTTGTTAATTAGAATTTAATCATTATTTAATTAGATTAGTAAATTTCGAATCTTGATAATATGTTTAGTTTAGATTCATATGGGAATGATTGCTGAATGATTCAAGGCTAAAACCTCCATTAGAGGGGTTGATGAAGCCTTGATAAAAACTTAGTGGTATAGTGTAGAAGCATTGTAGAGTCTATTCCAATCTAGAAGGTCGTGATTCGCCATGAGAATGGGTGGACGACCTCACATGCTAGTTAGTACTCGGTAGAAATGCCATGAACACTAGGGATTAGAACTCGAATTTCTTGCCGTAAGAACGTAAGAATCGAGATACAAGAATCTATGCTAGGCTATTAAGTTGGATTCGAGGTGGATTCAATTCCCCTCTAATCCTTTATCTAGATTCAAAACAATTATATTACCATAGCATTCGTAATTAGATTCAACATAATCAATTTCATATAGGTATCGTAGTATAACACACCTTCGTAAAGCTCTCATTGACTTAAAGACCGATTAATTAGATTAGAAAACAATTCCATGCTAGAGCACTAGGAGTGGAACAAACTTCCTACTCCACTATATCTCATAGGATTGAGAGTAGAGAAATCTTTGATAAGCATATAGGATCATAAGATAGTTTAGTTTACTTACATTTTGAGTTTCATCGTTCATTTCGTATTTGTTCTGGATTTGCTTCGATGTTCCTTTGTGACACGAGATAACCTAAGAATTTTCCCGAGGCTACTCCGTATACGCATTTTGCTGGGTTGAGCTTCATCTTGTTTTGGCGAAGTCGTTCAAAAGCTTCTTGCAAGTCTAAGATGTGATCGCCCGCCTTTTCGCTTTTAACCACCATGTCGTCTATGTAGACCTCCATAGTGTCTCCTAGCAAGTCTTTGAACGTTTTGGTGACCAATCTTTGGTTAGTCGCACCGGCGTTCTTCAAGCCAAATGGTAGGACATTATAACAGAACGTTCCTTGCTCGGTTACGAAGGATGTCTTTTCCCGATCTTCTTCTGCAAGCGGTATTTGGTTGTATCCATTGTATGCGTCCATAAATGATAAAAGCTTGTGGCCGCAAGTTTGATCTACCAATATGTCGATCCTTGGTAAGGGGAAGTTGTCTTTTAGGCAGTGCTTCTTGATGTTGGTGAAGTCTATGCAAAGTCGTACCTGACCATTCTTCTTTGGGACAGCCACAATGTTGGCTAGCCAGGTCGGGTACTCGACTTCTCTGATGAATCCAACATTTTTGAGCTTTTCTATCTCTTCATTGATGAATTTTTGAAATTTGAGTGCTAGTTTCCTAGGTTGTTGTTTGACAGGCTTGACAGTTGGATCTATATTTAACTTGTGGTAAGCGACCTGAGGGTCGATTCCTGGCATATCAATATATGACCAAGCAAAAACATCTTTATTAAGAGATAGAAATTTGACAAGTTGCTCCTTGAGATTGGGGTCTAAATCAGCCCCTACATAAACAAACTTTGGGTCGTCATCTGAGCCTAAATTGACTTTTTCTCCTGGTTCTATTTGAGCTTGTTTCCCTTTGAGCTTGTCTGCTGCCGTTGTTGTAGGGTTGGACGTTTGAGGATCTTGCTTCCTTGGGACATCTTTGTCTTCGACTACCTGAGGATTGGATGAGGTCGTTGTGTTGACGTGATTGCACCGGTGAGCTTCTAGTTGGTTGCTTCTGAGCTCCATAATGCCTCGGGGACCGGGAAACCGCAGGACCTGGTGGAGGGTTGATGGAATTGCTTGGATCTTGTGAATCCATCGGTGTCCTAGAATGGCAGTGTAGGATAACTTGGCATCGATCACGCTGAATCGTGTTGAGGTTTTGACCATGTCTTCCTTTTCTCCAATGGAGACTGGCAGGATGACATCTCCAATGGCATCTGTTCGATCTCTGATGAATCCATAGAGCGGTGCATTTGATTCTATCATCACCGAGTCTGGCAGGGGCATGTCCTTGTAAGTTTGATAGAAAAGTATGTCGCACAAGCTGCCTGGATCAATGAGGACTCTTTTGATTGTCCACGCGTTGATTTTGACGTGCACTACCAGGGCATCATTGTGGGGTAGGCACACCTTGTCTAGATCCTCTTCGGTGAATGAAATTGTTGTTGTTGTTTGAAGGTTGGTGTTTGAGGGTTGTGGGGTAGGCACTACCACCTCTCACACAACTTAGCTTTGTGTGAGAGGTGGTAGATTTCTTGAAGCGCTCCTACTCTTCTGCGCTTCTCCTGACCTGAGGTTTCATCGTTTGAGGTGTCTATAATCATGTTGATTACTTTCTCCTCATCGTGGTTGGAGGAGTGTTGTCTCCTGTTGTGCCTCGACCGACCTGGAGATTTAGATCGTCGGTCGCATTCGCTCCTCGCTTTTGTTATTGGCGTGAATTTCGTTGTCGCTGCGCTCGCATACGTGGCGTTTGGCATCCAGCTTGTGCCTTAGGTCGCTTTCTGACAGGAACTCTTTTAATTTGCCATCCTCTACTAAGTCTTGGAGGTAGTGCTTGATGCTCCAACAATCATTGGTGTCATGGTGGTGGAGCTTGTGGAAATGACAGTATGGACGTTCTGGTATGGCGATCACCTTGTTGATGTTGGGCTTGAAGTATGGTGCTGTATATATCTTCTTTAGGATCTGACTCGGCGTCCTAGAGAAGTTGGAGAATTCCCTTTTTGTGTACGAAGGCTTGCTGGAGCTGGCTCTCTTGTTGTTGTTGTTGCTGTTGTTGTTGTTTGAATATTGATGGCTTTCTTTGGATCCTCGCCTGTCGCTTACTGCGAGGACTTCTTTTCCTTTGTGTTGGCCATCAATTCTTCGTATTTTATTTACTTGTCGACTCTGTGATACAGGTGTTGCACATTAGGGACCCTGCTAGATCGGAGTTGCCTAAGGGCATTTGTGAATGCAGACGTTGCAAAGCTGTCTTTGAGTCCTGCTTCCAACGAGAGGAGGTCCTTCTGAAAAAATCCTAGGAACGCACGGATTGTCTCTCCATGCGCCTGTCTTAGCTGAAACAGTGAGTCTAGGTTGGCCTGCTTCTTCCTGTTGTGGACGAATTCTACCGCGAATGTTTCAGCCAGCTTGTCGAAGTTGCTGATGGAATCAGGAGGGAGTGTGTAGAACCAATCTATAACTCAGTCCTTCAGGCTGGCTGGAAAGAGTTTGCACTTAAGGTAGTCGTATTCTGGCACGTTGTAGAGTGCGAGGGTTTGGCTGAAACGTGCTACGTGCTGGCCTGGACACGAGCTACCGTCGTATAGCGGGAACATTGGTTGGATGAACTCTGAAGGCAGCTGCTTGTGACCGACTGATTTCTATTGTGAATGGTGGCGCCTTGTACATCTGGAATATTTTTTGGGCGATCTGGAGTGCGATATCCTTGTCATTCGCCTTCTCCAATCTTTGCGCGAAGTCTTCCAATCTTTGATTGGTGGTGTTGGTGAGGGCAGTGACGGCGTTGTTCTCCACTGCGTCCAGAGGGCCGTTGTTGGCGTTGGAGGTGGTGTTTTCACGCATCGTCTGGTGTTCTTGTTGAAGTGCTACAAATTATTCTTGCAGCGTCTTCATCTGATATGCTAATGCTTGTAATTGAGCTTCCATCGTAGCTTGTTTGTGATCAGCTTCGTGGACTTGAGAGAATGGTATGTGTCTTTTCTCAAGAGAACGAACCGGCAAACGGCGCCAATGTAGATGTTGTGTTTACTGGACAACGACCTGATGATTCATGTGGTAGGGAATGGCTGCACTCTTCTTGGGATAAGAGTTGCCTACGTATTTCTTGTGGTAAACTTGAATCAAGCCTTACGTAGTTCATCTCTCTCTACTTATAGATGTTTGAGCTGACCTTCCTTATTTGCTCCAGGCCGTTATGAAGTGTAGATCCACCTTGTGTGCTATCTTGATGATTCGCCATTACTCTGCTGTTACAAAGTTAATGTCTCCGTGATTGTGGCGTTGATTGAGCTCCGAGGTTGTGCTAGTGGATTTGCTTCCATAAATGGCTGTAACTGATGCTGTGGACGACCTGGGTGTTGGGTCGTGGATACGATCTGATGGTGTGAGACGAGTTGAAGGTGGACGACCTGGTATTTGGACACGTGCATTGTAGTGTGGAACGGAGGGTACTTATAGAGTCAAAACGCAAAAGCAATTGCTTCAAAATTTGAACATTTTGTCACTCTTGCAATAAAAAACTTAAATTGATCAGCCTTATGAAACTTGTAGTTCTCGAGACCTATTGGACTCTTGGAATAGAATAGGGATGTCAATTGTTATCATGTTTCAACTTAGAAGTTGTTAACTTATTCTCCTTTTTTTTTAAATCAAATAACATTTGTGGTGGATTTACAAATTGCAGAGTACGGTATGGGTGGTGAGGCATCCATACAGGGCGATATGTACAGTTATGGAATTCTATTGTTGGAAATGTTCATAGGAAAGAGGCCCACTGATGAAATTTTAAAGATGGTTTGAACATTCATAATTATGCTAGCAACACTTTGCCAGATCAAGTTCTGCAGATTATGGATCCAATACTTCTGTCTGAAGAAGATCAAATGACGAGAGATACTAATAGCACTAGAAATCAGAGTGAGAGAAGAACTAGACTTCTGGAGTGTGTGACAAACATAATTAAAGTCGGGGTTTCATGTTCACTAGAAACACCATCAGAACAAATGGAAGATGTCAGCGGGGAATTACACTCGATAAGAGACAGATATCTTGGTACTGGCATTCATGAAGAAGTAAGGGGATGATTCAAAGGTGCAATCCTGGCTTCTACAATAACAACTGCGGAAAGTGCATGAGATAATGTATTCCTAGTGCAATTTTATCACTGAGCTTTGTCGAAGACATTTACTAGCGAGTTAAATTATAATACAGAGTATTCCCTCTTTACCAAAAAAAAAAACGAGTATTCCCTTGTCAGTGCATCTTTTTCTTAAGAAGGCTGAGTTTCTACCGTTATATTTCTTTTCATTCTTTTTAGATGCAAATTTCAACTTATTTTAAAAGCTTTCCATGAGACTATACATCGCAATCTTTTAGGCATATGGTGCTATTTGGGATCTTCTAGTTTCACATCACGAAACGTTAAATTGTTTATTAGCTGTCTGCGGCCAATTCAGTAAAATGCTTCCAAGTCTCACAAGGTTGAAGTCATTGCAAGGGGAAGGGGATGACCTCTCAACTTGTCTATCATGAAATCATGTTAAAGTTTGTACAATGCAATTTGACTATTCGCTCCATAGTCATTCTCAGTAAAGGTAAGGACATTAGCAAGAACCTAGAAATAAAATACCACACTTTAAACAGATATAAGAATAATTTTCACGGGACCGTGAAAATATTCAGGGTTTGTTACTTTGAGGTTCCAACGACACTGAAGAACAATTATAATGTCAAGCGTTTAAGCGGAGCTTAGATGCTGTAGTCAATGAATCAAGGATAGTTTATAAAACTACTGTGTGTACGACTGCTACAGAGTTGTGGAATATACTTGATAAAAAGTATGCCACTGAAGATGGAGGTTCGAAAAAGTTTCTTGTAGGAAAGTTTATGGAATTCAAGATGGAAGATGGGAAATCTGTTGTTTCTCAAGTGGAGGAGTTGCAAATCATTATTCATGAGATTTTGCATGAAGGCTATAAAATCTGTAAAGGTTTCCAGGTTGCTTCCATCATTGAGAAACTCCCTTCTTCGGAGTACAAAAATAGTCTTAAACATAAGAAGAAAGAAATGGACATAGAAGATTTAATCGTCAACCTTGGGATCGAGGAGGATAACAGGAAGGCTGAAATCAATGTGGAAACTTCATAAATGTAGGCTAAGGCTAACCTGGTTGAAGGTAATGCTTCTAGTTCTTCTAAGTCTAAATCATCTAAAAACCAAGCCAGAAAGAAACCATATGTGAATAAAAATAAATAGTCCCAACCTCACTTTAAAAAGAAACCTTACAATCTTGAAGTTCATTGCTATGTGTGCCGATCACGAGGTCATATAGCCCCGGACTGTAAATTCTAAAAAGGTCCAAATGATAGGAAGAAAGATAAGGCACAAGCAAATGTAGTTTCGGATGGTAACTTTTCTGCTGTGGTTATTAAGGTTAACTTGGTGAGTAACATGACTGACTGGTGGGTAGACACTGGGGCTACCAAACACATCTGTGGCACTAAAAGTGCATTTGCGTCCTTCGCTCCTTTGAGAGAAGGAGAAACCCTGTTCATAGGTAACTCGTCTGCTTCTAGAGTTGAAGGAAAAGGGACTGTTAATTTGAAGTTCACTTCTGGAAATGTTCTTAATTTGAAGAATGTTTTGTATGTTCCTGATATTAGAACAAATTTGGTTTATGGTTCCCTTTTAAGTAAGAAAGGTTTCAAACTTATCTTTGAGTCAGACAAATTTGTTTTGACTAAGAGGGGAACCTTTGTGGGTAAAGGTTATTTAGATGAAGGTTTGTTCAAGCTCAATGTAACCGATTTTGAATTTAATAAAGCATCTTCTTCTTCTTATATGGTTGAGTCCTTTGATCTGTGGCATAGTAGACTTGGGCATGTTAATAATGTTTCGATTAAAAAACTTATTCATCTAGGTAATATATCTAAGACTACTATTTCTGAAAACAAGAGATGTGAAGTATGTGTAGAGTCTAAATATGCTAGGAAACCTTTCAGAAAGGTAGAAAGAAACACTGATTTGTTGGCATTGATTCACACTAACTTATGTGATCTTAAAGGTTACATGACTAGAGGAGGTAATAAATATTTTGTTACATTTATTGATGATGCTTCATGTTTCTGCCATGTTTATCTTCTTAAAAGTAAGGATGATAGCTTAGCTAGATTTATTTCCTTTAAAACTAAAGTTGAGGACCAATTAGACAAGAAAATAAAAATATTTAGGTCTGATATGGGAGGGGAATATTCTGGTCCTTTTAATAAATTTTGTGAAGATAATGGTATAGTACATGAGACCACTACCCCTTATGCTCCCCAATCAAATGGGATAGCAGAGAGGGAAAATATAACTCTCAAAGATATGATCAATAGCTCTGGGGCTTCTATGAACCTATGGGGGGAGGCTTTGCTAACAACTTGTTATATTCTAAATAAGATACCTTTTAAAGACACAGATAAAACTCCATATGAGATGTGGAAAAATAGGACACCGTCTTATAAATACTTTAAAGTGTGGGGATGTTTAGCTAAGGTGTCTATTCCAACACCCAAGATGACTAAACTTAGCCCTAAAACTATAGATTGTGTCTTTATTGGGTATGCGCAGAATAGCAACGGCTAAAGGTTTTTAGTTTTCAAATCTAAAAATCAATTTGTTGATGATAATACCATTATTGAGTGTAGGGATGCTGTCTTTTTTGAGGATGAATTCCCATTTATTGAGAGGTCTGGAGGGAGTCCAAGTTCTTCAAGACATACTCCTAGAGTTTGAGAAGATTCTTCTGCTGAAGATCAAATTGAACTCAGGAGGAGCAAGAGACCTAGGACTAACACCTCATTTGGACCTGATTTCCTTACTTTCTTGGTAGAGGATGATCCTCAAACCTATTCAGAGGCTATGTCATCTTCTGATGCTATATTTTGGAGGGAGGCCATTCTAAGTGAATATGAGTCCATTATAACCAATAACACTTAAGAGCTGGTTGAGTTGCCCCCTGGTTGTAAAACTATTGGAAATAAATGGTTATTTAGAAAGAAACTTAAGGTAGATGGATCCATTGATAAATATAAAGCGAGGTTAGTAGCAAAAGGCTATAAACAGAGAGAAGGGTTTGATTTCTTTGATACTTACTCTCCTGTGACAAGGATTACATCTATCAGAATGTTAATAACTTTTGCTTCTACTTATAATCTTGTAACTCACCAAATGGATGTTAAAACGGCATTTCTAAATGGTGAATTACAAGAGGAGATACATATGGATCAGCCAAAAGGTTTTGTATTAGAAGGCCTGAGAGAAAATTTTGTGGACTAAAGAAATCTCTTTACGGTCTCAAACAAGCTCCGAAATAGTGGCATGAGAAATTTGACAGTGTGCTAATCTCTAACGGTTTTAGTATTAATGAGGCAGATAAATGCATTTATTGTAAATTTGAAAAACAATATGGTGTAATTATCTGTTTATATGTGGATGTTATGTTAATCATCGAAACCAGCTTAGAGACCGTCAATAAGACTAAATCTTTTTGGAGTAAGCATTTTGACATAAAAGATTTGGGTATTGCTGATGTCATTCTTGGCATTAATATTGTGTATAATTCTGATGGAATTACTTTGACTCAATCTCATTATGTGGATAAAATGCTTAAAAGATTTAATCAATTTGACTGTGTACCTGCCAGAACACCATATGATCCTAGTATACATTTGACAAAAAATATTGGATCAAGTGTATCTCCTTTAGAGTTTACTAGGGTTATAGGGAGTCTCATGTATCTTATGAACTATACTAGATCAAACATTGCTTACGCCGTAAGCAAACTAAGTAGATACACCATTAATCCCAACAATGAGCATTGGGATGCTCTTATCAGAGTATTGAGATATTCGAAATATACATCAAATTATGGTATTCATTATGGCAGATATCCAACTGTTCTTGAGGGGTACAGTGATGGCAATTGGATTGCTAATTCTCAGGAATCTAAATCAACTAGTGGCTATGTGTTCACTATGACAGGGGGTGCAGTGTCTTGGAAATCTTCTAAGCAAACTTGCATTGCCCATTCCACTATGAAATCTGAATTAATAGATTTAGATAAAGCTAGTGAGGAAGTAGAGTGGATCAGGAATTTTTTTATGGATATCCCGTTTTGGCCTAAACCTGTTCCACCTGTCTCTATTCACTATGATAGTGAAGCTGCTATATTGAGGGCCAAAAATACTTCCTATAATGGGAAATCTCGACATATTCATCAAAGACATAACATTGTGCGGCAATTGTTAAGAGAGAGATCATAGCTATTGACTTTGTCAGGTCAAAAGATAATTTAGTTGATCCTTTAACTAAAGACCTGGCTTGAGAGCTGGTTTTTAGTACATCGAGGGGGATGGGGCTAAAGTCTATTAAAGACTAAGCCTATTTATTTAAATCACTGATAACTGATACCCAACCTTTGTGAATGGAGATCCCAAGATCAAGGTTCAATGGGGAAACAAGTTATCTGCGTGATTTGTGGGGGTACTACACCTAGAGTGAAAACTCTGTACCCATCCCTATGATGTAGTAGTACCTTTTGTATCTTTTCAAGGATGAGTGAATACTTTTAATGCTTTCTATAGCCGGTTTTTCCAGGGGGTGTAATGATATAGTACACTCCTGATATAGGCACCTATATGAGTGAGGAAGTAAAGCCACTTCCTATGAGAACTTATAGGCTTGTTCAAAAGAGCACTCATGAAACCTGGGAAGCTCATAGCTATACGAGCACATCTGAGGGAACTCTATGATGATCTTTGAAGTTATGTGTGTTACTTGTTGACTCGGCTTACATAAATGTTGAACAATTCAAGACTAAGGTCACTGGTCAACTAGTAATCCCGACAGACTAACACCAAGCGAAGGTTCAAGTCATATGAGACCTTCAGTCCATTCATAACTTCTTCATACTCCAGACATTCTTGTTGTTTTTATTTGTTTCGTTATAATTTCACTCATGTAGGGGATTGTTGGAAACTTGAATGAAATTGTGTCCCTATGGGTTTGAACTCATGACCTTATGTCTTTACTACTCACAAATGTAGGGGGCTTTAGACCCACATTGGTTACTAAACTTAAGTCTATTAAGTTTATATTACTTTGTGTCCTTATGGAGGGATAGTGTAGAGAGATATAAGGAGGTGCTCGCGCGCACACAAGGCCACTTGGTTTGAGGGCTCTCGGGAGGTGGGAGCTCCAGAAAACCTTAGTACATGTGTGCCCACACACGTCGCGCACAGGGGTGAGGGGTTAAAATCCACCCATTTGTGCTTCACGGGGGTGCGAGTGAGTATTGGGTTTGTTTTTGCAGAAAATCTATTGTTGGTCTTTTCAATTCCAAAACTGTTTTCTAGAAAATCTTTCCTTAATAACTGCGAGTCAAACCAAATCACGTTTTTCTTGCCTTCATTCTAGCCTGTGGAGTCGTGCGTGATTCTTGCCTTGAGTCGCGTCTGTAGCTTTTATAAAACAAAGGTTTTCCTATTTTAAGAGAGACGCTCAAAAGCTTTTCGAAAACCTTTCCTCTTCCAAAAACATGTCTGGAGTACTGAGATTTTCTGCAGGGCTGGTAATTTGCTGGTGACTTGCTCTTCCCCTGTTGTATCCTGGGAGGCGTACGCTTGAGTCTAGCAGCTACCATACCGGTGGCGTTTTTCGTCCTAAGGAAATTGTGCCGAGCACAATCCTCAGTGATAAGTTTATGTTTGCATTCTTATTTCTACTTTGTGTACTAGATTAATACAGCTTCAAACAGTTGAGAAACGAAATCACGTTTTTTATGATTACACTTATAATAACCGAATAATAAGTGTTTTTCGAATTATTAAAGCAACAAAACATATTTTATTGCAGGTAGACCATAGGTTTCAGTGTGTATATGATCTCAAATTACATATGAATATTTTGTGCAAGATCTCAAATAAATTATGCACCAATTTATCGATTTTTTTATACTTGACTTTTAACGAATTCGAGTGCTTGATTTTTACATGAATACGTTCCCGCATCGAATTTTTTGCCATACCACGCCTTACTAACTATGATTGTAAGCTCTTCGTGTAGGTAGCAAACTCCACGACAAACTGTAGTGCTCAGCATGGCCTTGTTAACCTTGGAGACAAAAGGTTCTAGTTCTTTAACTGAACACAATAAAATTAGAGGCTTCTCCCCGCTGTCTGCAGTTGAGTAAGTCATAAGATCAACTACAGTAAGTTGTGTGTGCTTCTTTGTAGGAACAAATAAAAGTGCTGGCTTCGCATTTTTTGAGTGTTGGACGATATAGGCATATATATGTCCTCGATTGCCCTCTCGCTTCAAAATTAGCGATGTCTACCTCTAGAGGAACGAGACAAATGCTGAAGGGGGAATTAAAAAGGTATCCGCCCTATTTTGTGTTGGGCACTCAACAAAAAAATATATTACAAGTTTGTCATTTGTCATTGCCCTAAAAATCTTGTTTTGTGTTGGGCACCCCCTGTCTACATCAAGGGCAACCTACTGCAACCTCCTATTGTCCCCACTTCTTTTAATTGATGTAATTGTGTTTTTCAATTGAAATCAATTTTTTTAAAAAAATCTTTAGTTCGTAACTCAAAATTGATGTAATCTTAATCTATGAAATTATCATGTTTGATGGAAAATTGGCCATAGCACAACACAACCACGTCATCTAGGATAAAGTTTGTAACCCACTCAAGTCGTCTGGTATTTAGTTATGGGACCCACCCAAGTTCTCTGGGAATGCAACCCACTAGAGTCGTCTGGGATAAAGTTATGCAACCCACCAAAATCGGCTGGGATTAAGGTCATGCGATCCTCTCTAATCGGTCCAAATTTGCTGGAAAATTGCCCTTGGGGTGACACCACTAGGTCGTATGGGCTAAAGGCATGTGACCCAACTAGGTCGGTCCATATGTTTTCTGTTTAAACCCTTTTAAGTATTTACATGGATACATGTGAATCAAGATTTAAACATGGATACAGACGAACCAAGATTCCATGTAATTTAAACCATGATCGAAATAAAGGTACATTCCTTCCAACCATTACTTCCAACCATTAAACAAGAGAAGAAAAGGTTCCATTCCTTCCTCTGATGCATTATTTGCTGAACGTGTGGAAGTTTAGAAATAAGATGTGGATTTAATCCTCAAGAGCATTGAGCACAACATGCGGGTTGATCATGGCAATTTATATATCTCTTCATACAATCAATTGTGAAGCTTTGTTGGCATTTATGGACTTGGGCACCAATACAAAGAGGTTAGTGTTAACTCCATTAGGGGGGAGAGCTTCGTTGAAGAAGGAAATCACGACTTTGCAGAGATCATGTTTGATAATGGACCATCAAGATTGATAGAAGCATCCCTTCCCAGGGAGCTATAAGGGTCCATGCAAAACACAACATCATGATGAATTTATGGTTCAGAGGGAATGGCACAGAGCATGGTGTTATCCTCTGAAGTGACAAGACTAGGAATCAGTTCAAGCAATTGATCATCTATACAAACTCCACATGTAACGCCCGTAAACCCACTATATCCTAAAGCTAGTATGACCATGAATGTTGGAACTGCCATGTTATTTATTCTTTTGAACATCATGGGGG
The DNA here is from genome assembly GCF_015680905.1 of Coptis chinensis. NCBI lineage: Eukaryota > Viridiplantae > Streptophyta > Magnoliopsida > Ranunculales > Ranunculaceae > Coptis > Coptis chinensis. Next base: position 49,418,083 of record NC_141456.1, read on the forward strand.
ATTGACATTTTTCCACTGCCTCAAAATCAGGTTGTAAGACGTTCCATGCCCTGGCTCAGCAACATACCGCCTTCGACATCACAGACCTAGTAATTGAGAACCTTAAGAGGGCTCGATCTTTTTGGCAACACTATATCACTTTGCCAGTTACAGCATGCAGGATAATGAGGACGTACTTCCCACAGTTTGCAGCCACGTTTCAGGACTGGGTAAAGGTAGACTCTATGTGTCCAACAAACAAGATAATTCGTTCTTTGCGATTTCGGGTATGGCGGAGCCCTGCAAGGTATCTAAAGAAAGTTCGTTGCTTCCCTGATGACGATAAAATGATAACTCATCTGGACACTTCAAGGAAGAGGAAGTGGAGCGAAGTCTGGAAGGCTATGATAGATTGGCGTGACGCAAAGGAATGACATTTCTACAGAGACGAAGCAAGGATGGACCATCCCCCAGTTCGTAATTGGGGTAATGTGAGTTGATGTATATATTTGTTTTACATTTTGGTATGAAAAATAAATAACCTAACAGTGTGCTTTCACTTATATGATGTATAATATATAGTGTGTTACAATAAATTTATGTGGAAGATGTCAGCTATATTTTTGCTCAAAGCCTCTCAGGTATATTCTTTCTTCCTCTTAATACTTTGAGGACACAGCGTCCCACTGTTTGGGGGTGGCGAGACCCTTTCACAAAAATTAAGCATTCATAGTTGTATATAGTTTTATTTTATGTCTAAATAAATGTATTTAGTGACAAATTCTTGTTTCCTTTTCTGTGATGAAAAATATTTAGAAATCTCACCCTAGCATTTGAATTAGGACTTGTTCTTAGAAACTTGAGTTAACACGTATGCAATAGTTTTTACATCTTTTCATGAGCATTCATGCACTGACTATCATTAAATGTACACATCAGTAAGTTTCTGGGACCCACGGTTAGACAACTTAGTTTCCATATCTTGTAAGAATCTAACCAAAAAACTTCAAAATGTGTGATATATGAGTAATGACACAGAGGAGTAGTTTTTCCGAATAGAGAAGTTCACACGTCTACTTACTTGATCACTACCCAAATCCTAGGCGAGAATTTAGGCCTTCTTTGGATCGATATAGCCAAAAATTCACACCTGTAAAAAAAAATTATCGCTAGTCACCCCATTGAACCTTTCATTAACCCTTTCTATTTCACCAAAAATTCATTACCCATCTATTAACCACAAATAAATAAGCCTACCTAGATGATGAGTATGAGAAATAGGATGAAGTGCGGAAAAATGAAGAGAAAAACTTATCACAAATCAAAATCACCTGCTTCAGAAGAAAAGAAAAATAAAAATAAAAATATGTTTCCAAAAATAAAAAGAATTATCAAAGTTAGAATGTCCCCCAAAATCAAATCAAAAGGGAATACAAAAGCTTAAAAAAGCCATGTATGGAAACCCATGTTAGAAGGAGGAAAGAAAATAAGGATTTCTCTAGTATAAATATCTCGAAGACCTTATTCTCTCATACTTATCATTTTTTGAATTTTCCATTCCAATTTCTTCTACACTACCACCTAAGCCCCATAAAACCTAATAAAGACATCTAGCTTAATTAGGAGTAGGATAGTGAGATAATAAGTAGTAGATGTGAATTCTCGACCTCGGCTCCTCTGACTGTCATTGAGTATGTGAGGAAACGTGTGCCCATTGCACACTAGAGTTAGCAAAACTTGAGTGGAAAAATAAGAGATAAATTGTGTTTCGACACATACCTGTGAGAACCTACTTAAGGACGCTATCCAAAGGATCCAGAAACGGCCCTGCTCATACATTTCATTGTAAAATATCGTTGCATGCATGCTCATATATAGATGTTTTGATTATTGTATGTATATTAACTTAAATTTTGAAAGAATTAATTCTTGTTTCACCCGCTAGTGAGATGTATAGATACTTGAGATTAATTAAGGAAACGGGCCTTTATTATTGAGTCTTTATAGTATAAATGAAGTTTGTGAGTATCTTCTCTGGAAAACTCTCACGAGACTATAACTCATCTACTAGGGAATTCCTAGTGGTTCAAGGCCTTGTTGCATACGGTTAATGCAACCACACTCTGTGAAATGAGACTTAGCTTAGGACAACACATTTTTGGCCACTTATCATTTTAATGTCTCTTCTTTGCTTGAGGACAAGCAAAGTGTTGTTGGGGGTGGTGTGATAAGCACCCAAAACTGTAATATTAAACCCATAGAGACATAGCATTTTGATCAATTATGTGTTTAATAATCATGTAATAATTATATTTTCGTACTTTTGCAGTTTCCACAGTTAACGTAAATATGATAATAAAACATGCATCAAAGTACGGGAATACTGGTATATTTGAAGTCTTCCCACTCAGCCCCAGTGAAGCCTAACAAAGCGTGACAAGAGCCGAGGTTTACAAAGGAACAAAACCAGTGCAGAACGGGTCCACATGTAAAGAAGCAGCAAACTTCCGAAGCTCACATCTTTCAAACTTGGACGCCGACTTCAGCTAGTGAACTGCCCAGAGCAACCAGGGCGATGAACTCTATGCAAAGACATAAAGTTGTAAAAATGCCAAAATCGGCGCCGCCATTGAACACACTATGTGGACCCACTCTGCGAGCCCAAAAGACATGACGAATCAGCATAGGCAGGTGGCAAGTGATGGTCACAATTTTGTGCCACATTGCAATAGGAAAAGACACGTATCAATATCAATTCAATGTTTGAATTGAATTGAGGAAATGGACAAAACATAAGGTACAAAAAGACAAAGAACCAAATTAATTCAGATGAAGCCAAAACTTTGTATTTCAAAGTTTTGAATGGATCAATTTGGCAAAAGGATTAAACCAAATTAATTCCTTCACGAGAGACCATCCTATATATATGTGAGGGGGGTCTTCAATATTTCTCCTTCAGCATTTTATGCTTTAGCCTTGCTCATTAGTTAGTTAGCTTTCGTTTATCGTCTGTAGCTTCATTCCAGTAGGTACTTTATATTCCATCATTTTCTCTTCCAGTAGCTTCAATACTTTAAGTTATTTCTTCTTAATAAAAGTCATTTCTTTTCATGTTTAATTCTTGTCCTGCATTTACTTATTTATTATATACAACAAGTTTAATTATTCCTCCAATGACCATGAGCTAATCCCCCCCCTAGGGGGAGGGTTATGCTGCTCATGTGAGAATCCAGATTGACACTTTAATGTTCTAGAATCACTGCTTAGGAATTAGGTATAGATTATACATCCGGTCCCAAAATGATTGAGATTGTACAAATTTGGAGTGTTGATGTTCCAGAACAGTCTCGCGAGAGACCCAAAATGTCTCGCACGCGACTCTCTGGTGTCAGACAGCTCTCCAATTTGTCTAGCTGATGTAGAATCAAACCAGGAACTGAAATGATATTCCAGAGATGAAATATCAGTTCAACTCCTTATGCTAGTGTGATGCGACTCAGAGATATGGGCATTTCGCTAGGGATCGATACTCGACGTCATCTCGGGTTTGTTTATAAACTCGAGACGAATTAGAGCTATAATGATGTGGAAATATAAACTGTTGAAAAATCATTCTTGCATGAGTATAATTAACCCTCTTCCTATTTCTCTATCTTTGTTTATTTACATTGAAATCACCGTTATTATTTTACGTTATTTGCATTACCGTTAAATTACTTAAACCAACTAAATACCCTAAATTCCTACTCACCAAAAGTTGTAAATCCAGTTGTAAACCTTGTCCAGCCTTAAGGTTTGGACGATCCCTTACTCGACCTATCCTACCAAACCCACGTGAGTAAGGTAACTTGACTAAACGGACGACTGTACAGACTTTGGACTTTGCTCTTCAAACTGTGGACTTCGGACTTAAGTATAAAACCAAAACGTGAATTTAAGTTTTATAAGTGAACTTTATAGACTTCCCCAATTTCATGTCCTTTACAAAGCCTAAAAATAGAGGACCATTCTCGATTAGCAGATCTCGAATCCGTCACGATGCCAAGAAGTTGTTTGATTTTGGAGATGACCTGCTGGGAGTAAGCACACTCGAAAAACAGATGCTTAAAGTGTTCTCTACTATTGTTGCAGAGACAACAAACTGAATAAGTTAACACTTTCTTATGCACCAGATGATCTTAGGTAGGTATGATGTTGGAAAATAGTTGCCAGCATGTGAAGGAACGCCTAGGCAGTACCCACTTCCCCCACACAAAACTAAATCATCGCACTTCATTCCTTTCTGGACTAAGAGCAGTATAGGCACTACAAGAGGTGTAGATTCCACTCTGGTAGGGAGTCCACACAATTTTGTCCTGAGGGAGATGCCTTTGTACATAGGTGGAGAGTATTTCTTTCTTCAGAGCTGAATTTGGCATCTGTAGCACTAGGTTGTTCCATTGCCTATTATCTAACAAGCAGCTAACCCTGGCATTTAGAGGGAGTTGCCATGCTGACACAGCTTCAGCATTAAACAAGAGAGGTGAAGTGCCATACCAAATATCATGCCAAAGAAGGGTGTTGTCCCCATCAGCAATTGTATATTTGATAAGCTTCATAGCATCTTTTCTAGCATTTAGAATGTTCCGCCAAGTCCAAGAGCAATTCTTTGGGGTATTTATAGTCTAGAAGAATTGTTGTTTTATATGTTACCGCCAAGTCCAATCTACCCATACAGTGTCTTCCTTGATAGCCACCTTGTAGACCATGCCACAATAGGCTCCTCGATTCCATCTATGCAGCCTTGGGAACACAAGGCCTCTTTCCTTTTTTGGTTTACTCATAGTACACCAACTTGCATGGTGAAAAGCTTTCTGCAAACCATTAGTAGACCAAAAGAACCGAGCACAGATTCTCTCTACTTGTTCCAAAACCGTTTTAGGCAGGATAAATGTTCTCGCTCAGAAAATATGGAAAGATAAGAGTACTGACATGATCAGCATTGCTTTACTGGCATGAGAGAATTGTTGGGCTTTCTAATTAGTGACCTTTTGATTAACTCTTTCAATTAGTGGTTGACATTCTCTTATACCCAACCTCCCTGAGATCAAAGGGAGACCCAAGTACCTAATTGGACGTTTTACCAACTCGACTCCTAACAGAGAAGCAAGAGATAAAGTGATAAGAGCCCAAAACTGTAGTTTTAACCCCTTAATATCATTAAATTTAGACCAATTATGTGTATAATAATAAGAGTTAGTGTTGTTTACGCGCTTTTGTGTATTTCAGGCATTGGAGTCAAATATGTGAAGAAATATATCCCTTTTGCGAGATAAAGGAGTAAAGGTTGGTTGCTAAGAAGTTCTATGATTAAAGGCCAAGATTCAAGGAGAAAAAGCCTTTTAAATCCCGGTCAAAGCTGAAAACTCAAAGTCAACGCGGGCAGAAATAGCACATAAAAGTCAATAGAACTTCCGAAGGCTGAATCTTTGGACCTAGGCCTCAGAATTTGGCCTACCATATGTCAAAACGACCAGCTCGGAAAGAGCTTTCTAATGGTCTAAGCCTTGACCCAATCCTTGGAAAGAGTAGAAGTGGACGAAAAGGCTATTGCAGCAATTTCCAGCAGAGAAACCCTTTTTGGACCGAAGTAATAAAGTTATTGGCTCAATTTTATGGCCCAAAACATGGCTCCAAAGCCCATGCACAAATTTGTAGACCTAGCCTCTTCTATATAAATAGGACTAAGGCCAAACTCTTAGCCACTCCTAGATTAGATTCATAATATAGATTAGATTTAATTAATTAGTCAGTACTTAGTTTTTAATACAGTTTTGAATCATTAGACTCTTTTTCATTAGATTAATAAAGTAATTTTACATTTCTTCAAAGATGTCTTCTTATTATTCATTTATTAATGATAGTTTGATGAATCGAAACTAAACTTCCATTAAAGGGGTTTGAGGAAGCTTTGATGAAAACTTGATTGTTTTAGTGTAGAAATAGTTGTAATAATCTATTCCACTCTAGAAGGTAGTTAATTCTCCATGAAAATGGGTTTAAATTACCTCACATGCTAATTATTAGTTGGTTGAGATTGCCATGAATAATTAGGGATTAGAAAGACCTATCTTTATGTGAAAACATAAATATTAGGATTACAACAAATCTATGCTAATTTATTAAGTTAGATTCAAGGTAGAATCAAATCCCCCTAATTCTTTCTCGATATTCACATCTTAGTATTGAATTGTCGTAGTATAAATTACATCATTTTTATTAGTATTCAATCACCACATTAGTATATTTTCATTTCATTACTCATCAATTTTGTTAGAATTACATAAACTAGGAAATCTTAACGTCTAAACGACTAGGAGTGGAACGAATTCTCTACTCCATTTATTGCATAATTCACGAGAGTAGAACTTTGATAGGTTAGAGTAAATTCGAATGTTTTACTTCTGTTTAAGTTTAATTAGTTAAGTAGGAGTAAACCATAGTTTTTACGTTTATCAAATGGTACGGCTGCCATCTTAGTTTTGTTTAAATTCATTTCTTTTAGTAATGTTAATCCTACCAAAATCCCATTAAACCCACCCACCCTTGTTGGTTCTGACTGTGTTTGTTTGGTTCAGAAATTTTATTTTCAAAATTCTACACGGAGCGCGCCCGTGCCCATACTAAGCTATCTCGGGAGCGCGCACGCCCTAAAAACACTGGACATTGGTTCAGGCAAGAGCGCGCCCGCGCCCACTTCTGAATTTGCCCATTTTTCACAGGTTAGTTTCCAACTCATTTCATTTAAGTTATTCAGTGTTTCTATCTTCGTGAATACACTGTGATCGGATATACAAGATGTTATTCAAACGTGTAGCAAGGAGGCATTCAGGTACTCCTCCTTCCACTCCTCGCCTCTTCTGTTAGAGGATTTTTTCTAGCATATCAGGGTTGTTTGACTGTTTGTTCATGGTTTGTTTCTTATTGGCCTTAGCCTTGTATGAGATTAAGGTCTAGTACTAGTAAACCATTTTCTATTATTTATCACAAACATCAATGCACACGCCTATCTAGAATACCACACACTACACCTGCACCAATGGCTGATGAAACAGAGACTCCTCTCTCTGATTTTTACAAAGCCCTTAATGATAGCCCTAAGTCTTACATCGTTCTTGCAGACCTAGTGGGGGATTTTCGAATCCCCCCAAATATATTTAATTTGCTACCAGTTTTTCATGGGTTAAACCATGAGAAGCCTTATCAGCATATACGTAGGATAGAATAAGTTCTTGCCACATTTCATCATCCTACTGTTGATTCGGAGCAAATTACATTGAGGGTGTTTCCTTTCACCCTCGCCGATAAGGCGGCATCTTGGTTAACTGCCCAAGCGCCTAATTCTGTGGACTCATGGGCCAAACTTGTTCAATTATTCATGGAACAATTTTACCTACCGCTAAAGACAGATGAAATGCTTCAAAAGATTCATTTCTTCGACCAGAATCCTCATGAATCCTTTTTAGAGGCCTGGAATCGGTTCACTGATCTTCTCATCGAGTGTCTACATCATAACCTTGCGAAAGACACACTTGTTCGTGCCTTTTTCAAAGGGCTTTTATATCACCATAAAGAGGTTCTTGACATAATGACTGAGGTAGTTTCCTTAGTAAAGGTGCCTCAGAGGCTTATAGGTTTTTGGAAGATCAATCTAAGTGTCAAAATAATTGGGGGGTAATGACATCCCCCAGTCCAGTAATTCTTTTTCCACAGTTAAGGCTGCCAATATGTTTGAGGTTAAATCTGATCCTGAGCTTAAAACTTTAATCGAATCTTTCACTAAAAAGGTAGAAGCAATTTTTGTCCAACAACAGCCTACTCCTGTCATGAACGTCAACACTCTTTCATGTAATTTCTGTTACAGCCTTGAGCATCCCGACTCCTATTGTCCTTTAGTCTATGAACAACCATCCGCTCAATCGGACAATGCTTGTTCCATTAATAGCGAACCTAACGCACCTTGGAGATAACATCCCAACTTCGGTTAGAGAAATAATCATTAAGTTACACCTCTAGGGTTTAATAATTAAAATGTTAGGCAAGCAAACAATTACAACCAAACTCCACCACGACAAGGACAAGTTATTTATAATAATTATAACAATAATAATTATAATGCTAATAGAGGTATCGTTCCGGTTAATAATAACTATCCCAACCCACCCGTTATTAATCAACTTGAGATAGTTCCTGTCCCACCACCTATAACAACTACACATCCACAACTGGATCGTTTCGATGCCTTCATGCAAACCAAACAACAGATTTTACAATCCATCCAATATTCTTTACAGCAGTTAACCCAAGAGAAAGTACAACCAAAAGGTGTGTTTCCAGGTCAAGCTATACCTAATCCTAAAACACCAAACACAGCCTTTGAAGTAACCAGTAATACTAATAATGAAAAGGAAAATGTAGGTGAGTTAAATGCCATCACCACTCTCCGTTCTGGCAAAGTGGTTGATAACGCCGTAACTATGCCTGTTGTTACACCACTAGTGGTCATACCAAATGAAAACTTACTAGCTACCGAAATAGAAACTGAAGAACCTACCCCTGTAGAGGTACCAGTTAAACCACAACCTAAGAAACAAAAGGCCAAGGTTAAACATCTTGTTGATCCATATGCTAGATATAGAGAGAAACCACCATTTCCCCAGAGATTAGCCATGTTAAACAAAGATACAAATTTTGATGAGATTAGGGAAGTTTTTAAAAATCTAACGATAAACCTACCTTTTCTTGAAGCTATTAAAAAGTTACCACAACATGCTAAATTTCTAAAAGAGTTGTGCACTATTAGGCGTAAAACAAATATTCCTAAAGACGCCTTTTTAACTGAACAGTTTCCAACTTTATCTGAAAATAATGGAATCGTTAAGTACAAGGATCCTGGTCTTCCTATTGTACAATGCACCTTAGGGGATACTCACACGACAACTACTCTATTAGACCTGAGGGCGAGTATTAACTTACTCCTTTATTATCTCTATAAACAAATAGATCTACAAGAGATGCAACCAACTAAAATGACGTTGTAATTAAGCTGATCGTTCTATTAAGTATCCTAAGGGTGTGGTTGAAAACGTGTCGGTTAAGGTTAAAAATTTTTATTACCCAGCCGACTTCGTTATCCTCGACACAGATGTCACTAACGACTCTGTTCTTATCATTTTAGGGCATCCCTTCTTGGCTACTGCCAACGCGCTCATAAACTGCCGCGATGGTTCGATGTCCTTGTCCTTTTGCCATGTTTCTGTTGAGGTAAATGTTTTTAAAACGATGCAATAGTTCCCAGATATGACTATCGATGGAGAGGTTAGCATGATCGAGAGCTTAGCTCAGGATTATTTCGACAACACATTTCTTGATAATCAGATGCCCAAATTTCTTTCCTTCTAAAGTTCTGACTCCGCCGCTTTCATCCCTACACTTGTTGATACCCATCTTATGGACGAGGATGAAAATCACAATTTCAGCACCTTTGACGAGATTGATGACTTTCACAATGATGCAGAGGTATACCATAATCATGTGGATGCGACCAAGCTAGATGAGGAATTCGACGTGTTTCTTAGAGCCTGTGATGATCCACCCTCTCAAGAACTACCTAGCGTACCACCCACCTTGATTCCCCGCCCTCCACCTTTTCAAAGGGCCCTTGAGTTTGCACTTGACCCTCTTGTTTCTCCTATGCTTCATGATTTTCTAAATTCTCCTAGTACGAAATTACTACCTAAAGAGTCACCTGATAATTTCATTTTCAGTTGTGTGATTATACCAGCCCACTCCACCAATGAATTTTGTGATAAACCCACTCTCTCATTTCTTCTATTTCTTACTTCTACAATTCCTCCATATCCACCATTTCTTCCACAACCATCCATTTTCTCACAATCATTCACTTGCCCACCTTTTTGTTGGAAAAACAAGAAGACTTTGCATGCTAGGTTAGGTTCTAGAATCATCAGTATTCACTCTCATTCCGATATGCCACGTCATGGGAATTAATGGTGTTTGATTGTGTTTGGATGTGTTTTCTGTGATAATTATTTATGGCAAGATCCACAACTATTTCGGTTGTTAATATATGGTAAAACTGCAGGGTATATATATATATATATATATTTATTTATTTATTTGTTAAAGTCTCGAGTATCTGACTATAAACGACTAATTTTATTCTTCGGTGTACTCCATTCCACTCTTATATTTTGGTAAGTGCACCATTCAGGTAACCAGGCCCTCTCTTTGGAATGTGTGGTTCTAAGTACCGGATCCTAAGTCTACGTTTACCATAATTCACGTTTTCCACTCTTGCATGTTTTCTCGATTTTTGAGTCATGTTTCTCTATGGTGTGAATTATGTCTTTGTTGCTTTATTGTTTTTCATTATATTAAAACTTATTCATAAAAAAATAGAAAATGTTCAAACCATATAAAATTATAATCTAGCAAGTCTCGGGAATTTGACTTTAAAAGACCCACTTGTTTAAACAAATTTTCTAAACCATGTTTTCAAAATTTATTTGGGGGTGGGATATTGGTCTTTTCATTCTTGTTTGCTCAACTTTCTATTCTTGTTGTCTATGCCGTTTAGTTATATTTTGATTCGGGTTGACACTATCTATGAATTTAGATTCCTTTTGCTCACATAACTTATATCATGCACGCACTTCGAGGCATTTTCTATTTTCTTACATGTCAACCATGGTTAGATTTGAGTTTTTTATAAATCAATGGATTGTACTCTCTATGCTGATCGTTTTCATAGCTCATTCGCAAAAATCGAACCGTTAACGAATCGAGGATTTTAGTTTTAAGTTTACGAGGCATAGGACAGGATCGGTATTTTGGAAATTGTTTTGGGCTTGGACCAAAAGGGTTACCGCACGTGTCTCGCACGTGTGTCTCCAAAAACCAAAAGAGGAGAAAAACCCTTCGCGAGTCATCTTCTTCACGCCTCCACCAGATCAAGAACACCAAACCTAAAAAAAAATAATAATAATAATAAATAATAAACCACCGCATCATAGCTTTCCCCCCAATTTCGCTATTTACTTATTCTAATTCATCTTCTCCATCTCCACACCTCCATTAAACCACCGAATATATATATATATATATACAGCCCCGCTCTAAGACGGACGTCCGTTTACGGATTTTACTTAAAAACCGAAATTTCAAAATATAATCTCACGAACGGTTTTGAAGATGGATCCTCAAAACTCGCTCACTCGCTCCCTTTCCTATTCTCTCTCCAAACATAGAGTGACCTGTCTCCCCTTCTGTACTCTCTCCCTCTCATGGGGTTTCTCTTTTCTCTATTTCTCATCTTAAAATTCCGATTAAAAATGAGGTTGCAAATTCTCGTGTGGAAGAATGGTGGAGAGATTGAAGAGAAACAAAAAGAACATCATGTGGAAAAGGAGAAGAACATAAGATCGTTTCAAAATTTATCTCATGGTTTTTGGTTGTTGTCGACGATTACTGCAGATTCATATAATTTATCCCCAAAGAATGCTCCTTCTGGAAATGAAGTAACCTCAAAAACTGTTTCTTACAACCATTTTGTCTTTAGGATGTAGGACCAGTTCATGTTGTGAAGAACGAACATTGCGATAATCAAGCTGCAGTTTTGGTGTTATTCAATAATATTACTTGTCGTAATCTTTTTGTGGTCACAACTAAGGAGTGTGGTACCTTCTTATTAGAGACTTCGAATAGCTGCTCGTTATTTGTAGATTTGCATGACTTGTATAAATATATCTCGTTATGTGTCTTTAACCCCTCCTGTGCATCGATTAGGAGGAACAATATTTATCTTTCTTTCAGCATTAAAAGCATGATGGAAGTTCTTCCTCAGTAGCTGGAGGAAAAGGCGACCTATCCATATGGTATGATAGGAAAATATTTAGAATTTAGTGGCCTCTGTAGAAGTTCATGTCCCCAAGTTTTGTTGGTATTTTCGGGGTCATGAAGAGGTCGACAACGTTGTTCATCACGGTTATGTGATGAGCCATTGTCTCGATTATCCGGTTCATAGAGAAAATAGGAGTCCCCTTCTCTATTAAATGAAATATGCTCTATTATGGAGTACATTTTGAAGAATGTTCATTTTCGGATGTAGTGTTATGACCGGCAGCTAAAGCGTTTTTGTTGCTGCTCTCCTGCCGACTCAATATTTCGATATTCAATAAGCCGTTCATTTGTCTTGCATAAAACATTAGATACATTGATGATATGAGTTGCTGGTACCTTTTTTTTCTTCTTCTAAATTTCGTTGTGAACCTCGAATATTTCTTTGACTGCTACAGGAGCTCTTATTGTTAGAACCTTTTTTTTTTAAAAAAAATTAAGCTAGGGTTAGGCAGACCCCCACCTGTATTGATTCAACTATTTCGTACATATATTTGTCCACTTACATCATCATTTACAATACATTGCAGTCTATGATCTAGTGGAGGGACAAACTGTACAACAAAATTAGATGCATCATGATGTGAAGCTAAATAGTCCGCTGCTCGGTTCACTTCTCTATAAACATGGGAGAAGGATATAAAAGTGAACTCCGATTGTTTCATATCTATAGCTTTAGTCATGTCCATGCAGAACCAAGGAGGTTTCTCCAACTTGTTGATTGCATTCATTTCATGAGCAGAGTTCGACTTCGACCTCTACTTCCTTATAGCCTACGCTATCCATCTCAGTAGGCATATGTTGATAGCTTTGATTTCTGAAACAACCACAGGCGCCAAGCCTCCACGCCATCTTGAACCCCGCTAACACGACCCTCTTTTTGTCTCGATAACTCCGCCATGTCCTGCTCCCTTACTGCTCACTTCTCCATCGGTATTGGCCTTCACTCGCCTGTCATTTGGAACCCTCCACACACATTCTACTTGCCTTTGCGTCTTATATTTGGGATCGGTGTTAAGTCTCTGAAACAGATTCCTAACTCTTGCCGTATCCTTGACTGCTGGTCTTAAAACTTGCAGGTAGTTCCTTTTGTCTTGCACCATCTTCTCATAAAGGTTTTGCGCTGTCTTGGCAACATGCTGAAATCTTCGATCGTTCCTTTCCTTCCATAGATATGCCACTGCTGCATAGAAAAAAACCTTGTAGATCTCCCCCAGGTCTTCCACTTTGCATATGCGAAGGATAGACGACCACTCCCTATCAGTGCTGATGCCGAGCAGTCACTTGACTCTAGCTAGGATTTCCTTGGAGTATACACATTCAAAGAACAAATGCCCTGAGAATTCTCGACTATTGTTGCATAGGCAGCAAGCTGAAGTTTGGAGAATTTTCCTTTGCACAAGTCTATCCTGAGTGGGAAGACTTTGAGAGAACAGCTGCCATGTAGAGAAAGAGTGTCTAGGCAACACCCACTTACCCCAAACCAACTTATGCCATCTCTTCTTTTTCCTTCTCGGTGGCGGTGCACTGTGCGACCTTGTGTGAGGTGAACTGCCCACTCGAATGCGGTGTCCACACTATCTGGTCTTGTGCGAGATGTTTGTTAATGTCCACCTCTTGAATCACCGCCTTTAAGGTTTGAGACTGTATCTGATTGACTGCATTAGTCCATTCCCCATTAGAAATGATAACACTAACCTTAGCATCTAGCGGAAAATCCCATTCTGCCTTTGCTTCAGTGTCTTCGAGTAGCGGTGATCTTGAGCACCAAATGTCGTGCCACAATAGCGTTTCTTCCCCTTTTGCAATGGAGTATTTGATGAGTTTCTTGGCTGCAGTTCTATTGTTCAAAATACTTCGCCACGTCTAGGAACAGTCTCTTGGCACTTTCATAGTCCAAAAGAAGTTGGACTTGATGTGTTCTTTCCAGATCCAATCTACCCAGATGGTGTCTTCTTTAGAGATTATTTTGAAAATCAGCCCACAATGTGCACCCACATTCCATCTGTGAACATTCATAACTCCCAGTCCACCTTCTTCCTTTGTTTGACAAACTGTGCTCCAACTCGCCTGGTGTAGCCCTTTTCTATTATTTGTGCCAGTCCAAAGGAATTTTGCACAAATACTTTCCACTTGCTCGAGTACTATCTTGGGCAGAATGAAGGTTCTTGCCCAATATGTGTGAAAAGCCAGCAGGATGGACTTTATAACCTGTAATCTACGCATGAGATAATACTCTTGATTTCCAGTTAGTAATCTTACGAGTGACTTTTCTACCAGAGGTTGGCATTCCTTGATACCCAATAGAGCGGAGATGAGGGGAAGCCCTAGATATTTCACTGGAGGTTTGATCAAGTGAACCTCTAAAATCTTAGCCAGAGCACTCGCCTCTTGATCATTTAGTCCTCCCACAAGCAAAGTTGTCTTGTGCTTGTTGATCTGTAGCCCAGTAGCATTTCCAAAAATTTCCAGACATTCTTTCATGGATTGCATGGATGCACGCTCACCCTTACAGAACAGAAAAACATCATCTACGAAAGCCAAGTGAGACAGCTTCACCTTTTTGCATTGGAATGATACTGGATAAGTCGATTGTTGAGCCTTTCTTGAATCACACAACTCAGGATCTCCATAACTAGGACAAATAAATATGGAGATAAGGGATCTCCTTGTCTGACACCTCTGCCACCCATAAAATATCCTTCCGGCGCACCATTAATCATGACAGAATAGGAAGGGGATGAAATGCACATTTCAATGCACTGACACAAATTATATGGAAATCCGAAGGTCCTGATCATTGCCTTGATAGACTCCCAACTGACCATATCAAAAGCTTTCCGAATGTCCAATTTAATGGTACATCTAGGTGTGTTATGCTTCCTGTCATATCCTCGGAGAAGCTCATGAGAAAGCAGAATGTTGTCTTGAATGGATCTGCCAGGAATGAAAGCTGATTGATTAGGCTGAACCAGATCATCAATAACTAGTTTAATCCTATTTGCAATAACCTTAGAAATACATTTATACACGGTATTACACAAGGCTATAGGCCTAAAATCTTCAACTGAATTGGGGTTATTGACTTTAGGAATAAGACATAAGAAAGTGGCGTTTATTCCTCTAGGAAATATACGCTTTTGAAAGGCATTAAGGATAGCTAGAGAGAAATCATGCCCAACAACATTCCAGCACTTCTTAAAGAAAGTGGGGGTGAACCCATCTGGCCCTGGAGCTGTATTTTCCTTCATCTCAAAGAGTGCCTTTTTACTTCAAATTTTGTAACCTCCTCTTCCAGGATAGTCTTCATATGTTCAGAGATGGTATTTCGGACTTGCAACTGATTGAAGAAGTTCTCTCCGCTTATCTCCGGTGCCTCAGTGCCCAGAATAGAAGTGTAGTAATCGATGATGGTTTTGGTCACCTCTGCATGTCCCGTGATAGCATTCCCTTGGGCATTCTGGAAAGACCATATCCCTGCTCTGGCCTTCTTTTCTTCTAAGGATTTAAAGAAGAAAGCTGTGCATTTATCTCCTTCTAACATCCATTCACTATCTTGCTTGCTTTTGATCTCAGAGATTTCAATACCTGCCAATTCTCCATACCTCTGCAATGCTACATGTTCCTTCTGTCCCAGATAAGGGTCCCATGGCTTTGATTGGAGCTGTCTCTGGATGTCATATAGGTCCTCTCTGGCCTGCTGAACTCTTCCATGGATGTTTGAGAAGTTATTCCTAGCCCACGGCTTTATCCTCTCCTTCAGGAGCTTAAGTTTTTGCATTAGAACATACATAGGGTTGGAGAAAAAAGGATTCTGCCACACTTCTTTCAGCATGGAGTGAAACTGCGGCTGTTCAAGCCAAGAGTTCTTGAATCTAAAAGGCGTCGCCTTCCTCTCTGCGTCATCCCAAGATAGAAGAATAGGCGAGTGGTCAGAAACACCGTGAGGCAGAAATTCTACTTTGGAATTGGGAAACCCATTTACCCAGAGAATGTTAACCATACATCGGTCAATTTTTCTCATGATTCTGCCTTTGCCCTTCACCTTGTTGTGCCATGTGTAGAAGAAGCCACCGAATCTTAGGTCAACTAGTTCTGCTTTGAGCAGACAGTCCACAAATTCCTCCGCTTCTCTTGGGTGCATTGGTCTCCCACCCTTTCGTTCCTCCGCTTTGGTGATGTTGTTGAAATCTCCTGTTGTGCACCAAGGCAAGTTCAGTGGACTCTTTATGGCAATTAAATCTCTCCATAAAAGCTACCTGAGATTTTTGGTGTTTCTGGCATACACTGCAGTTAAAAGGAACTCTTCATTATTGGGTTTGTATCTCCCCTTACAGTGGATGTACTGATCAGATTCTGCTATCTTATTGATTTCCATCAAGTACAGATCCGAGCAAATCCAAATGCGGCCAGAAGGATCCTTACTGTAGTTATTCGTGTGTTCCCATAAAGGGTAGCATGTGTTTCTGATGAAATCATATCTGTCTTGCCGGACTTTGGTTTCTAGCAAGCAAAAAACGCTAAGTTTCTTCTCTACTCTGACCTTGTTTATTTCTCTCGCTTTCGCAACATCATTTGCACCTCTAACGTTCCAGAAGCACATAGGTGTCATCATCTATGATTCCGGTTCTTGGAGCCTTTAGGTCTGCCCCTACTCTTCTTGCCACTATTGTTACTTCTTGAATTCGATTCCTTCTGCTTACCGACATCAGTTCTGCTCTTTCCACCTTGTTTCCTAGATCTAGTTGTAACCCCAGTTGGTATTTCAACAGTCGGTGTAACAATTTCAGCATCTGTCCTATTATCTACCTGAACACGATCGTGGAAATGCTCAGTCTCCACTTCCGAGATTTCTGATTCCTCAGAGTCCTGTATATCTGTCAAGAGATGGTATCTACTTGCTTCCAGGTTATACATATGACTCTCTTCTAATTCCATGACCGAATAACAAGGTTCGTCATGATTTGCTTCCTGTCTTTGGGCTTCCCTATCCCTGCTTTCTTCCTGTTGTCCAGTGTACACAATCATCGAGGAATCCATGTTGTCATTCCCCAGAATATCATCACTCTCTAGAGGATTCTGACCAGCCTCCACTTGCTCTTCCTGAGTTTCCACCTCCTGTGGTTGCATAAGGCTTGTTTTAGGTATCTAGTTACTAGTGGCTGCTGTCATTCTTGGCCTCCACTCCTGTGCTCTCTTGCTTCTTTTTAGTCTCCTTTTCTGGCTCCTGGACATTCTATTCCTATCCAGCTGAGGTTCCTGTTCTTCTGGTTCATTGCCTCCTTCTTGTTCCTTGTTTGCATTCTCTGTGGTAGATTGCGGCATTGAGTCTTTTTCCTTTGCTGTCTTCCTACATTCAGCGACTAGGTGCCCCACACACTTGCAGTTGTTACAAAACTTAGGGATCGATCCAAATTGGATTCTCTGCTAGAACTCAATCCCTAGTTCAGGCACTTCCACAAATATTTGATCCGGGATTGGAGAGGCTAAGTCTATATCAACCAGGACGCTGGCATAATATCCATTCATTCTTTCCAGCAAGTTCAGATCAACACGAATCGGGCAGCCAAGACCTCGTCCCATACTCATGAGTATTTTTACTTCCCAATACTCAAAAGGCAGACCTGGGAACTTAACCCACACATACGCAGATGTTTGTCTATGGGTATCGATATTAAAGTTTGGTGTCCATTTAGTGAATCTAACCAATTGGCCCTGCAAATACCAAGGACCACCAAAGAAAATACGATTATAGTCTTCCTCATTAGAGAATCTGAACAAAACATATCCTTTCCCCAGGGGTGAAAGCTTGAATGTTGCAGACAATCCCCACGCAGCGCTAACTGCCGATCTGATGGTGTCCATGTTCAGGGATTTAGCATCCAGCCTAGTGATTAAAAGCAAACTTACAAGCTTCTATGCCTTTTTCCACCGCAGTTTGAGAGATTTTAATTGCCGGCTTATCTCCTTTGCATGTTGGATGTGGGAGATTAGAGATGTTCACTATTTGCTTCATCCTACCTCGAGCTATATTAGCATACGAATCTCTGGTGGATGCAAGATTGTTTCTGAGCTCTCCCTGTCTAGATGTTTCCGCTCCATCCACCTCTGAAGACCTTGTGAACCTTACTTGATGTCGGGCACTATTGAATCCAACTGGAACCGAAGCCATCGAACTCAAAGTTAACCGATTCCAAAAGGGAAACTTGTTTTGTCAAACTACGAACTCTCTCTGTATCCAGAGGAGGATTTTACCAGTAGCTGAAAGAAAGGAAGAGAAAGAAAAGTTCTTCCACCGTTGAACTCTCACTGTAGACAGTAGAGGATTTTACCAAAAGTGGAAAAAAAAGGCGCTAGAACAAGATAAGAAAACTTGGAGAAGGGTTTTGTTTACTAAACTTGGTAAGAAACAAGGTACCGGATCAGGGAGCTACTTACATTATCTCACTACCTGTCTCACTACCTAGAGCTATCCCCATTACGTTATCTCACTACCTGTCTTACGTTATCGCCAAAACGAACTTTATTATTAGAACTTAGTGATAGTGGACAGACGAAAAAGATAGAACTTACTGGTACTCTAATAGTGTATGGTTTGGATGGTGATTACATATTGAGCAATTGGCGCACAAGCGCATAACTTATTTAGATTTTTGTGTGTATATAATGTCTTTAACGTTTAGTATTTTAAACAGAGTCATAAAAAATTGGTTGCAGTTGTAGACCACTATGAAGACTGCACATAATTGATTTAAATTTCTCATATAACCGCATTAGTTGCATTTACCTAACTGTATATTGAAGTCTCTAGAACTTTTAATATCTGGTTGGATCATAATACTTACAAAAGTAGGGAACAATTAGAGTAATGGTCTACTATGTTGTATATGGGTTTTTCCTACCAGTTAATTTAATTATGTAATGAAATGTACACGATATGTCTGTCAATGATCCTTGTTCTTGTGTAGCTAAGGAATCTATTGTGGGCAACATCAAAGCATGATGCATACCTGATAGAGAACTACTTTGTCATGCATTGGTCATCTCTGCTACGAAGTGGTAAAGAAGTACTCAATGCAGCCGGACCGATTATGCCTGCCATGGTGTCTAGGATCATTTTACACTGGAATCTTCATTTCTATTAAGACAGATCCATAAAGTGATTTGGTTAATGTTACTTCAACAGAAACGTGCTGGATCCTTTACACAATCACTTTCAAGAGTACAAATTAGCACCATGGTTGTTAAGGATAATCTAATGGTGGCTGGTGGTTTCCACGGGGAACTTATTTGTAAGGTAGTAGAATTTTCAGAATTCAAGGATCCAGATGACGTGGGCATTAATTTTGAGAATTATAACTTAAGCATTTGAATCAAGCTTACATTTTTCTCTTTGGTGATTTATTATCTTTGCCAAGATCGAATCGCAGGGGTTGGCTTTTGTACAAAAATTACCGATGGTGAGAATGTTATCACCAATGTTGTGGACTGTACCAAGCCGCTAAGTAAAACATGTTCACCACCTCTCCTCTATCCTTTCTCTTTAAGTTCCTCTTGCATGCAAGAAATGCAAAATTGAACTTACAAAGCCCCCTGCCATTATCTAACTTGTTTTCCTGCAGCGGCACTACAAGAGGTGATGATGGCAAACAATGATGCGGTGAGGGTCTTTGACATCGAAAAATTTTGCTTGCCTTGGTCGGTTCACCTTCCCCTGGTCCGTGAATGTGAGTACACTGCAGCATCAACCACTTTAACACAATTTGTGGCAAGCAACTTGCTGTCATATTTGGAATATTATGCTAACTCTTTGTTGTCTGTTGTAGAACACTTCTGTTAGCCCTGACGGAAAGCTACTTGCTGTTCTCGGTGACAATGTGAATTACCTTATTGTTGATGCTCAGTCGGGAAAAGGAAGTGCAATACTTGCATAATCAGGTAGTATAATCTAAATTAGTATTTATGGTGGTAACTTGGTTATATCCGAGAAGGCTGATATTGATTTCGTTGTAGGTGGTTGGAAGTCTTAGAGGACATTTGGAGTATTCTTTCGCCTCGACTTCGCACCCAGATGGCAGGATCCTAGCTACTGGTAACCAGGACAACACATGCAGACTCTGGGACTCGAGGAATCCTTCTCAGTCACTGGTTGTGCTCAAGGGTAGGATGGGAGCAATAAGAGCAATCAAGTTCAGCTCAGATGGCCAATTCATGGCAATGTCTGAGCCAGCAAATTTTGTTCACATCTATGATACACAATCTGAGTACAACAGAGAGCAAGAGATTGATCTTTTCGGTGAGATTGCAAGAATATCCTTTAGCCCAGATACCGAGGATCTCTTTGTGGCAGTGGCTGATCGTAGCTATGGAAGCCTTTTGGAGTATAACAGGAAACGTAGCAATCAATATCTATACACTATCATCTGAATTGGGTTGCTGAAGGTTTATTTAGAAAATTTTGAATACAGAATAGTAGTTCTCAAGGGAAGTTCGATTAATATGTGTGCAATTGTAAATTAGATTCTTGTAGGAGTGTTGTTTGGGTAGCCAAAAGTGAAGATAGTTTTGTGTATATATAGTTTATGGGGAATGTTAAAGTTTTGTAGTGGAAAGGTGTACTATATATTGTTGAAAGTGGCTGCTTTCAGTGTGAGAGTAGGAATCCACATTTGGTTAAGTACTCTTTCTTGTTTCGGAATTCACCAAGCCTTTCTTTTGACTATTCTCTTTAATCCACATTTAGTTAAGTACTGAATAGGAATCAAGTGCTGCAAATGCATCATATCCATTCTGAATTTGATATATATACTTCAACATTATTCTAGCAGTTAGTACAAGCTGGGCTTCAAATTGTCTTTGCAAGTAGTCTTTGTGTTGCCGGTGCGATTTTTGCTACACACTTGATTATTAGCTAAAAATAATAACAAGTCATAAATTTTCTGACAATTTGATTATTATACAAAAACAACTTTTTAACAGGTGAAAATGATAACTGGCTTCACTCTTGAGAAGATATAGGAAATCATATTATTGACTTTTTAAAAAAAACTTTTTACTACTTCAAATCCTTACTTAGATGAGAACGTACCAACATCATATTCATCCAATCATTACTAAAACTGAAAATATATTATTGAAGACATGTCTACTGAAGAAATTTACAATGCCTTATTCTCTATGGACGGACCAATGGAAATCCAAATGTTACCAATACTTCCAACTTCCAAATACTACCAACGATACCAACTTAACACTTCCCCCATTCAAGTTGAGCATCCAGAATACTCAACTTGCTACTACCATGTCATTACCATTGCCACTACCATGCCACTGCCACTGCCACCCACTGCCACTGCCAACTTCGGTTTTCCATTCTCCCAGCCTAACCAAACAAAAAAACAAATGACCAAACAATATAGTAACAATTGAAAAAACCAGAACTACGTGTACTTAAATGCAACAAGTCATTCTCACCACTAAAGTGGTGTTGTCACCGAGGATAACTTTGTCTATGATTTTTCGATCGGTGTTGCTTTCATCGCGCAACACTTAGGATCAAGGAGCAATGCTCGAAACTGAACCTGGTTCAGGACCATTATTTCCAGCAGACAGTGAGGTGAGGATCCCATTCTGCATGGCATGGAATGCAAAGATGGCGATTGGATCAATCGAATAGTCATCTGACTTCTCTCCGCCTAATGAGACTGAAAGTATGTCCACACCATCACTAATAGCATCATCAAAAGCAGACAAAATATCTTGTGCATCACATCCTTCTTCCCAACAGACTTTGTAAACGCAATCCTTGCCAAGGGCGCCCCTCTTGCATTGCCTTGAGCCAATCCGAAGAAGCTCACATTAGTAACTTGGTTTCCAACTACTGTCGACGCAGTATGCGTACCATGTCCCTGTGTGTCCCTCGCCGAAATGCCCGAGTTCAAACCTTTTGAATCGTAAAATCGATCCCCATAAGCTTGTCGTAGACATTAAACAATAATTTAAGATGATCTAATGAAGCAAGGAATGCACATAATGATATTTCTTATGTTATTGATTATTATATAATTCCTAAAATACAATGTTGCACCATAACCAATTCCATTCAAAGGCACCAATTCACCATCAATTTAAAAATTGCTACTAAAGTACAATTTCCATTACCAATACTACTACCTAGTAGAAATTCCAGTGGAAGTCAAAAACAGATCATTAAATGTCTTTACCATCATTTGTTGTTTCCATTTATGGAGCATTTCGTCAAACAAATAAGGTGAACAACTACCCAAAGTGTACCAGCACTCACCTTATCCATATTTTGAACCCCATGAACTAACTGCCACTGCACCCATCAAATAGCATTTCAAATGGTGAACTTCAAGTACCCAAACTACAATAAATTAACACCTTTGATGCCCAATTCCAATGACCCAACAGTAGATTACTCAATCAAACCTCCACATATCAAAATTGTTGCTGGAAAGGAAAATTTTTTGTCACTAAACAATCACTTTTATCTCTCTCTGCTACTCAAACAGTCAAACTGAAATTTTATCTCGCATGAGAGAGAAAGAGAAGACCAGGAGAGAATGTTATGTTTGAAGATATGATATAAAGATTTTTTTTTTCTGTTAATTGATATAAAGAGAGAAATATGTTAAAACACTTCGTGAGTATGTTGGGTGAGTATGTTTGGTGAAATTTCATTTTTTTGTTAAGTCCGTTTTACGGATGTCCGTCTAAGAGTGGGGTTGTATATATATATATATCCAAAAACCCTAGTGACCCACTCCAAGTTCTCGAGTGAGCTTCAATTCAAACTCGTTCCCCACATTGCATTAAAAACCAAATTCGACTTCCAAACCTCAATGGCTCAAACCCAAAAAATTCTTCTGGAACAAGCTTTCACTTCGGACCATTTTACAGTGATGAGATGATTAGTAGGAAGTGGTGGAAGTTATGGTATTCGACGAATGATTTTTATCACACCGATTTGATGTTGAATTTCTATAAGAAGAGGGAGATTAAGGATCGGAAGATTTTTGTGAAGGTGAATGGTACGAGGAGAGAAGTGTGTACAACTATGTTGTCTAGGATTCTGGACGTTGAGGCAAGACACAACCTCGTAATCACAATGCAAGAATCGCAGTGGGGTGGGATTGAGGCATTGATGAAAGAGATTGTATTAGAAGGACAGTACAATGCGAAATCACATTGTGTTCGACAGTCGTCTCTGAGAACCAACCAGCTGGTTGTAGCTCAGTGGTTTGGTAAGAACATCATTGGCACCTCAAAAGTCAGTGACATCGGTTCGTCTTGTCTGCACGTTCTTTGGGTCCTTTAAGAGAAGAGGTATGAGTTTTGCATCCTTGACTTTTTGATTGCTGAGCTTAGAGGTGTTGGAAAATATATTGCACCCTTCCCTGTTTTGATTACTAAGATCATGCTGCATTTTGGAGCTATTCCGAAAACTCAGCGGATTATGTTAAAGTTGTATGCAAATGCAAAGATTTATATGAATTGTATTCAGAAGACGTGGTGGTTGCCTGAGAATAGGGGTGTTGAGACGGAATCAGATGAGGCGGATGAGGAAGACACGGCATGTTTTGAGGCCGATGCCTTGGAAAATGCTACTTCTGATATAGAACACATGGCATTGCTTCATCGTGGCCTGGGTTCTCTTAATACCATTTGTGAGGATCTGTGGACTAGGCAGGTTAACATCCATCAGAATTTTGAGGAGCTCAGTACTAGTAACAGGGAGCACCAGGCTAACATGGAGACCTTAGTCCAGCGTGATAAAGAGCGTGAGGAATCCATGAACGCATATATAGAGGGACAGCGTAAGTTCCAAGTAGAAGTTCTACGACGAATGCCACCTTATCAGAGTTCTACTTCTGACGACTCTGAGAGGCATAAGTGTCGTCGACGCAAGACTAATGACTCTGGCTCATCATCATCTCGTGGCTAGTAGTTTAGTTGTATTGTGTTTAGGAAATTTCCCTGTTTTTAGTATAATTTTATTTTTTAGTTGTTTAATAAAGTAGTTAATTGTGGATTATGTAATTGTTTTCGAATATTTGGTTGTTAGTTGAATTTTAAGTTTAATTAAATTTTGGATCCAAGCGGGCATGCTATTATTTTTCATGAATCCCACCTTCCCGATTTGATTGGGGGTGGCATTAATTGTTCAGCATTGTTTTTTACTCTATCCTCCGTTTTGGAAGTTATCGTTGCAAGATTGTGAGAATATGATTATGGGAGCATGTTGCTAATTTGGTGTAGCTAGGATTAGCTAGTATTGAATTTGGGCAACTTGTGGAATTAGATTGAGAAACTAATCCTCTATAAATCCTTGGTTCACTCTAAACTTAACACCACATCTCTCACTTTTATTTTTCATTTTTCAATTCAGAGCACTCAAGGTACTCGGAGCGCGCACGCCCTCTGTTTTGCCTATATTCAGAGCGCGTGCACCCTCAAATCACTGGAATAGGTTAGTGTGATAGTAAGTGGCAGATGTGTTTGATCGACTTTGGCTTTTTTGTGTGTCATTGAGATTGTAAGGTAAAGTGTGCCCACTGCGCACTGGAGTGAGTGAAACTTGAGTGGAAAAATCATAGTGGTTTTTGTCTTGACATATATGTGAGGACCTACTTAAGGACGTTATTCCAAAGTTTCAGAAACGGACCTGTTATTGCATTTCATAGCATAGTTCATTATATATATGTTTATTTGTATATGATTGATTATTATACACGTATTAGCTTAGATTTCGACTTGATTATTCTGTATTCATTGCTAGTGAAATGTAGATATCTGATAATAAGGTAGGAAACAATAATTCTATTTCTTAGTCATTGTAGTATAGATGAAGTTTGGGAGTACCTTATCTGGAAAACTCTCACGAGGCTATAACTCGTCCACTAGGGAATTCCTAGTGGTTTAAGGCCTTGTTGTATATGGTCAATGCAATCGCACTCGGCGAAAAGAGATTAGTTAGAACTCTATTTTTGGTCACTTATATTAATTTCTCATATTTGCTTGAGGACAAGCAAAATATTGTTTGGGGGTAGTTTAATAAGAGCCCAAAAATGTAGTTTTAACCCTTTAATATCATTACATTTAGACCAATTATGTGTATAATAAATAAGAGTTAGTGTTGTTTACGTGCATTTGTGTATTTCAGGTATTGGAGTCGAATATGTGAAGAAATATGTCCCTTTTAGGAGATAAAGGAGCAAAGGTTAGTTGCTAAGAAGTTCTATGATTAAAGGCCAATATTCAAGGAGAAAAAGCCTTTTAAAGCCCGGTCAAAGCTGAAAAGTCAAAGTCAATGCGAGCAGCAATAGCGCATAAAAGTTAGCATAACTTCCAAAGGCCGTATCTTTGGACTTAGACCTCGGAATTGGTCTTACCATATGTCAAAACGACTGGCTCGGAAAGATCTTTTTAATGGTCCAAGCCTTGACCTAATAAGAGGAGCAAAAGTTGACAAAAAGGCTATTGCAGCAGTTTGTAGCAGAGAAACCCTTTTTGGACCGAAGTAATCAAGTTTTGGCTCCAAAGCCCATTCATGAATTTGTATACCTAGCCTCTTCTATATAAAGAAGACTAAGGCCAAACTCTTAGTCACTCCTAGATTAGATTCATAATATAGATTAGACTTAATTAATTAGTCAGTACTTAGTTTTTAATATAGTTTTAAATCATTAGACTCTTTTTCATTAGATTAATAAAGTAATTTTACATTTCTTCAAAGATGTCTTCTTTTTATTTATTTATTAATGATAGTTTGATGAATCGAAGCTAAACTTCCATTAGAGGGGTTTGAGGAAGCTTTAATGAAAACTTGATTGTGTTAGTGTAGAAATAGTTGTAATAATCTATTCCACTCTAGAAGGTAGTTAATTTGCCATGAGAATGGGTTTAAATTGCCTCACATACTAATTATTAGTTGGTAGAGATTGTCATGAATAATTAGGATTACAACAAATATATGCTAGTTTATTAAATTAGATTCAAGGTAGAATCAAATCCCCCTAATTCTTTCTCGATATTCACATCTTAGTATTGAATTGTCGTAGTATAAATTACATCATTTTTATTAGTATTCAATCACCACATTAGTATATTTTCATTTCATTACTCTCATCGATTTTGTTAGAATTACATTAACTAGGAAATCTTAACGTCTAAACGACTAGGAGTGGAACGAATTCTCTACTCCATTTATTGCATGATTCACGAGAGTAGAACTTTGATAGTTTAGAGTAAATTCGAATGTTTGACTTCTATTTAAGTTTAATTAGTTAAGTAGGAGTAAACCATAGTTTTTATGTTTATCATAAAGCATCTTGATGATTTAGAGCACCGGTCAGAATGGTAGTTTTGTGAGTATTAATACTAAGGCTTGTAGCCCTTCCAAATTCTACTAGACCCTCTTTAACTGCCAAGATAGAGTTAATATCCCCCTTAGAAAAGAGAAGGATATCATCAGCAGCAAAGGCCAAATATGAGAGTCTCACTCTTCTGCATCTCGAATGAAATTAGATTCTCTTCTCATTGATGCTCCTTATACAATTGAGGATTTCCATGACCAAAACAAATAAATATGGAGACATGGTCTCCTTGTCTCAAGCCTCGGGCACTGATAACCCGTAAAGATTACGGTATCAATTATTTATTTCCTACTCTCACATATATATTTATGCAATATATAGAGTATGGAATCGTTCCACTCCTAAACTACCAAGACATAAAGAAATCAATTAATCAACACAAGGGAACAATGGTGAGAGCAATATTTATAGAGATGAATTTACACTATGAAACTAATTATATGAATTTACTTATAATAATTTAACTAAGCAATTGAATATGAATTGAATAAAATATAGAGAAGAATATGGAGAAGAGATTAGGTGGATTTGATTTCACTTAAATAAATTCCTAATATGCTAGTGTAGATTATTGCAATCATAACCAATTAAGATTAATTGTGATCCCTAATTATTCATGGCAATCTCTGCCAACTAATAATTAGCATGTGAGGAAGTTCAACTCATTCTCATGGCGAATCAACTAACCTACTAGAGTGAACTCTTAAATGCAATAATTCTAACTAACACATCAAGTCTTCATCCAAGCTTCATCAAACCCCTCTAATGGAGGTTTAGCTAGAATTCATTAAATTATCACTAACATATGAATAATAAGAAAACATAATGAAGAACAATAACTTGACTTTTATTAATCTAATGAAGAATTATCAACGATTCAATAACTAAATTAAAAACAAGGTAATAAAACTAATTAATGGAGTCTAAGCTAATTTATTTTCTAATCTAGGTCTAGCTAATATAAATAATATTCATTCTTGTTCTAACAACTAATAAAATTGACAACTAACTAGATTAATCTATAAAAACTAATTTAATGAATTAAAACTAATTCTATATTACAAAACTAAATTTTTAGGACCTAGAACTAGGTTTGGATCTAGATAGCTTAAGAGCTAAGCTTTCGTCTTTTGATATAGAAGAGTTAGATCCCCAAATTCGTGCATGGGATGAGGAGCCATGTTTTGGGCCGAAAAATCGAGCACAAAACCCAATTCGTTGAATCCAAGACTTTCTATTCTGGTTGTGTTACTGTAGCGCGAGTTTTCACTAACTTATACTACTCTAATCGAGTCAATGTCTGAACCATTAGAAAGAGCTTTCTGAGCCGGTCATTTTGATATAAAATGGTCCTAAATCCGAGGTCTGAGCCCAAAGATATGGCCTTTTGAAGTTCCTAATAATCTGGTTTGACTTTCACTTAACAGCTTGACTTGGGCTTTTTAAGGGCTTTTTCTCCATGAAACTTGGGCTTTCTTCATAGAACTTTCATAGCAATCACTTTAGCTTCTTTTAGCGCCTAATTAGTAACAAATTTACATTTATTCAACTCTGAAAAGCCTGAAATACTCAAAAGCATGTAATTAGTGATAAACCTATATTATTAATCACATAATTGGTCTAACAGCTATATTGTTAAGGGGTTAAAACTACAGTTTTGGGCTCTTATCAGGCACCATGAAAGAAACCTTCTGCAGAGCCATTGATTGTAACTAAATAGGAGGGAGAGGATACACACATCTGGATCTAATTACATATAGCAGGGGGGAACTTGAAAGTATTCAACATGATTTGTACAGTGTCCCAGCTAACCATATCATAGGCTTTCCTTATATCCACTTTAATAGAACACCTCGGAGTACCATGTTTTCGCTCATATCCTCGCAAAAGCTCATGAGACAGTAAGATGTTGTCCTGAATGGACCTGCCAGGGATGAAAGCTGATTGGTTAGAGTAAACCAAATCATTAATCACCAATTTCAATCTATTAGTGATAACTTTAGACATGCACTTGTATATGGTGCTGCATAAGGCAATAGGTCTAAAATCTTCTACCCTAGTAGGATTATTAACTTTAGGCATAAGGCAGAGAAAGGTTGCATTGACTCCTCTAGGGAGTTTACAACATCTAAAAGCATTTTTAATAGCAGAAACAAAATCTTGACCAACAATAGCCCAGCATTTCTTAAAGAAAATCGAAGTATATCCATATGGGCCAGGAGCTTTATTGTCTTCTATATCAAAAAGAGCTAGTTTGATTTCTTCATCCGTCACTTCAAAATCCAAAGAAATAGTATCGCTAACAGTGGCTTTGACAGATAAGTTTTGAAATAAAGCAGGATAAGAGATCTCCGCTGCCTTTGTGCCAAGAATCCCTTTGTAGAACTCCACAATCATATCTGAAACCTCTTGCTCGTTGACTGTGTCACCTTGTGCATCTTGGAGAGTCCAAATACCACTTCTAGCTCTCTTTTCCTTTAATAGATTAAAGAAAAAGGCGGTGCATTTATCGCCTTCCATCATCCATTCACTATCCTCCTTAGTCTGAATTTCAGAGGCTTCCACTCTAACAAGCATTTGGTACTTGTTAAGAGTAGCTTTTTCATTTTGTCCCAGATATGGATTGAAAGAGTTGTCCTGCAACTGCTTTTGGATGTCATATAGCTCCTCTCTAGCTTTTATAACTATGTCATGAAGATTAGAGAAATTCTTCCTGTCCTAAGGCTTTAATCTTCCCTTCATAAGCTTTAGTTTCTGCATAAGAACATACATGGGATTAGTGAAAATTTCAGTATTCCACACCACTTCAAGAATAATATGAAACTCCGGTTGCTCCACCTAGTAGTTTTTTAATCTAAACGGTGATGTATTTCTGCTCTGTGCATTCCACTTAATAAGAATAGGGGAATGGTCAGAGATTCCATGTGGTAGGAATTCCACTTTAGAGGAAGGAAATCGTGCCAGCCATGGGCTATTAACATGCACCTATCAATCTTGGTCATAATCCTTTCAAGCCCATCCACCTTGTTGCTCTAGGTAAAGAAGAAACCATTAAAAGTTAAGTCATAAAGACCAAAAGCTACCAGACAATCAGTAAAATCACTTGCTTCTCTCGGGTGCATAGGTGCCCCACCCATTCTCTCCTCTACCTTGGAAATATTATTAAAGTCACCAACAACATTCCAAAGAAGATTAATAGAGTTCTGGATAGTTCTAATGTCTTTCCATAGCTTCAATCTTTCAACTTTAGCATTCCTAGCATAGACCACTGTAAAAAAGAACACTTCATTGTAAGGTATATGGGTTGCCTTACAATGAATATATTGGTCGGATTCTATAATCTTGACAAATTGCAGTATACTTGGGTCCCAACATATCCAGATTCTGCCTAAAGGATCTCTGATGTAGTTATTCATATGTTCCCACTGAGGACAACACATATTCTGCATGAGTTCACACTTGTCCTGCCTTACTTTAGTTTCTAGCAAGCAAAACACGCTAAACTTCTTCTGTATTCTCATGTTATTTATTTCTTTGGCTTTTTGAACTTCATTAGTGCCCCGCACATTCCACACACTGATTGGTGTAGACATTAATGACATTTATTTTTCGCCCCCTTGGGCCTACCCCTTCTTTTACTATTACTTGGTTGCTCAGATGAACTTCCATGCCACACTTTATGTTGTGATGCAATCTTTTGATTGGGGATAGCACCACTTGCTATCCTTTGATTGGGGATAACACTTTGTCTCATCTCGCCTTGCCCACTCCTTGTACCTGCCCTTGTTACAACACCAGACAGAGGAGGGGATAGCAAAGAATTCGCATTCAAAGTAACCTCATCTTGAAAGTGCTCAGTTTCCTCCTCAAAAATCTCACTTGGGTCAAGAACACTTTCTAACTCCTCTTCAAGAACAGAAAATCTGTTATGATCCAAAACATAAAGCATTTCATCCCCAATAGTGAGAGAATTATCAGCACCCAACATAGCATTAGGAATACAGTTGGCCAATGCCAAGTCCAACATCACCAACTCTTGTACTGCGGCTGACTCGTCATGGTCAAACTGCACCATTGCATTACTAAATTGGGTAGTAGGTTCCCTATATTGGTCTACATGTCCTGGACTATTTTCCTCAGTTTGCACTGGCATAACTTCCACAGTATGCACAACATCTCCATGTTCAGCTTCTGCACTTGGAGTATCTCGAGAATTTTCTGCTTCCCTGGCTCTCCTTTTTACCCTCCTTCTCTGACTCTTGGAAAGCGAAGGTTCAACTACCTTTTCCTTACCTTTGTCACTGGTTGTATTTTGGCCAGTCACTTTTCTGCATTCACTAATCATATGACCAATTATTTTGCAGTGGTTGCAGAATTTTGGCATCTTCCCTAATCGAATTTCCTGCCAAAACTCATAACCAGTCTCAACCACTTCTACCAAAATTTTGTCAGGAATCGGTTAAGAGAGATCAACGTCCACCAACACACTCGCACAGAAATAATTATCTCTTTCAACAGAGTTTTTGTCCACCCGAAGGGGTCCTCCCAACCTTCTACCCATTGCCATATAAGCATTTCTACTTCCCAATATTCAAGAGGGAGACCTGGGAATCTAACCCATACAAGAGCATAAGCGTGCTTGTATGTCTCTGTACAAAAGTTAGGTGTCCAGAGCATAAACCGAATGGGCTTGCCTGCAATACTCCATGGACCACCCAACTGTACTCGATTGAAATCAGCTTCATTGTCCATTTTAAACAATCCAAAGCATTTTCCCAACGGTGCAAGCTTTACCTTACCAGAAAGTCCCCATTTTGCATATACCTCAACTTTAATAGCTTCCAGCTTTAATACTTGCATATCTAACCATCCCACCAGTGCATGCTTACACATTTCAATACCTTTTTCAATAGATTTCAATGGTATTTTGTATAAGGGATGGGGATCTTTGATAAATCGCAAGTTTGTTCCAATCCTGCTAAAGTGACTGTAGAATAAGAAGAAACATCAACAGGAGTAGCCAACGATGCTGTCACATTATTCTTACCACCTTGGGTCGACGATTCACCATTGAAGAAAACCTGGTTTCTTCCACAACCCAAACCGAGAGGGGTAGAAGCCATTCTGCAGAGAAACCAAAAGACGTAGAGAAGGTGTGGGGGAAGGAGACCTGAGAGACAGAAACTTCAGGGAACGAACAGAATAGATGACCAAAGTGTTTCCTTGTTTTGAACTCACTAAAGAGGATTTTAACGAAACAATAAATGAATAAGAAAAATATAAGATGTAGTGCTTCTTTTCTCAATACTATAAATTGAGAAGGATTTACTACCCTAACCTTTCAGAACTCTCACTATTAATCAATGGAGGATTTTACCTGAAATGGAATGAAAAAAGAGGATGGAGAGGATAAGACTAGCTCACCAAACGTTTTTAACTAAAAGCGGCAATTCTGTGGAGTACTGGATAAAAAAAGGAGTAGAGTTAGAGTAAGCTTAAGTTACTCCTTTTCTCCTCCTCAAAGTCCCCATTAATTGTTGTTTCTCTAGGCTAGAACTCAAATTGACAACCAAATGGAAATTTCTCTAGGAGGAACTTATGTGAGCAGGATTTTACAAATATTTTAAACCTATTTTTCAAAGTGACTTAATTTGCAAGTTACTCAACTTAGATTAAACTAAAACTGAGAAACATAAGAAAAGAGAATTATACTAGTTTACTTAATCTTGCAATACTCAACTTAGAAATAACTTTAATTAATAACTTAGAATTGAAAACATATTATCAAATTAACTTAACAAAACCAAATAAAAATACAAATGTGGAAACTTTCTACTCCATAACAAAACTAAACTAAGGAGCAAAAGCTATGTCTTGCCCATCAAGCCTCCTTTTTATAGCAAATGAGAGTGCTATTTTTCTTTGCATCCACGTAAATTCCAACACTCTACTACACTCTTAAATGTGGAATCAAGACTTTCTTTTTCTTCCCACATGATTTGTATCCACCTGTCAAGAATTTGCGCTAAAATTTGATTTGTATTTACCTAATCATGCCACCTAATTCTTTTCCACCTAATCAAGCCACCACTTAGGACTTTGTGTCCTAATTAACAAGACTTTCAAGCCACCTCATTACATTTGATGACTTTTGTACAAAGTTATGCACAAAAGTATTTGATTCCTTTCAATGCAGCTTAAATTGTGCGGAAGCTTGATGTGTGAGCTTGGTCACCAAATTATGTGGGTCTACATAGTGGGTCCCTCATGCCTCGACCAGTGGTGGGTCTAAAAGTTGACTTTTTACAAAGTCCCGCTTATGTGTAAAGCTCGTCGCACTGATCATTCTAATGGTTTAATTGCTGCTATTAGAGTCCAGGTCTAGCAAATACAGGCTTCGAAAATTTGATGCCTTGTCGTCACTTTCATCCTTTTCTGACTTAATTGGAGCAGTCCTATTTGATTCCTTGGGCTTCATTTGGCTTCACGTGGGATAAATCAGAATGCTTCATGTAGACACACTATTCCGTGCTTAAATACTGGCTTTTATCCCCATTTGTACGTTGATTGCTCAAACCTGCAAAAGCACGAAGATACAATTATTTCTTGATTATTAAATACATAATTAACCAAAATATTATATCTATACGGCGTTTTATATTACAGTTTTGGGTGCTTATCATCTCCCTTTGTTTAGTTGCTTCTATAAGTTGTTATGTTTCTTTGTTTTTTTAGCCTTTGACACATCTTCCAGGGCCAAACTTTTATCATCTGTCTCTATATTTTTTAGATATGCATCTCACGAAATTGTGCCATTATGACAGAAAGATACTGGCTAGTGAGACCATGGAAGTTTATATCTGGGCTTTCGGGGTATTTGAAGCTGCAAATGTGAAGCTTTTTGGTATGGTGGAACTTGATTGACTAGATCTTCAAGATTTGCTAAGTTGTTTCCATCGGACTGTTGTGTTCTTACATGGTTGTTTACTTGAGATCTTGTAGTTGTTGCCATTAATGGAGCTTGAAGAAAAAACGTGGAGGAGGGCATGTTGATAAGAACCGCAGACATCGCCAATTATGTTTGGGCAATGATTCACTTAAACACATTAATGAAGTCGTAAGGGGTGATTGTGGTGGAGGAGACACTGAACCATGTTAATGGCTGCTTACGTATCCAAAGTATTTTCTGGAATCAAGTCTTCATGTACGTAGTTCTTTGTTGAAATGAAATGGGGTATTATTTATAGGTGAGCAATAAGTGAGGTTTCTTATTTCCTAAGAAATATAGTTTCCATAATAGTCATAATATTTTCTTATTGACCAATAAAAGTAGGCCAATGTAGTGGGCAATAAAAGTAGGCCAACATATTGAGCAATAAAAGTAGGCCAGCGTAGTGGGCAATAAAATTAGGCAAGCATAGTAGGCAATAAAAGTAGGTCAGCACAGTGAGCAATAAAAGTAGGTCGGCACCGCACTATTGGGCAATGCAAATCGGCCGTACTAGTGTGCAATGCCAATATGCAACCTTTGGTACCCAATGACCTTGCCTCTTTTTGTGTGTGAGATGAGATATGGATGATATAGAGAGATGATGTAGATGGATGATGGTTGTTGAACAAAATAGAAGCGTATCAAAACCTAATTATCCCTCCATAAGTAAAGGATGAGTAGGGTATCGTTCCACTTTTAAGTGTATGTTATGTGAAGGACAGGACTGGAAAGGGGGTTTGAGGGATTAAAAACTATGATTGTAGAGATTTTAGATTCTAATGCTAAACTAAAATAAACTAACTAAACTATTGAGAATTTATAAGAGAGGGAATTCAAGAGATTAGAATCCACCAATACTTTTAATCTATGACCTTCTGCTTCATGGTTGTTCTTACAAGTAGACTACAATTAGGCAATCGAGCGAGTGTCGATGCCCTCTTGGACGAAACATCGTTAACAATTAATTCTACTTAAGGTTGTTCCTATGTTTATGTTATTAATATCTTCTTTCCTTTTATGTAAGCTCGGGCAGCCATTCAATGTATTACCGAGAGCAACATCAAGGAGTACTTCCTAATAGGGCGGCCATTCAATGAATCACCACTTAAGGCAAACACAAAGAAAACTTCTCCTAGGCAGCCACTCCCTGAGCTACCCCTTCTAAGGCAACACAAAGAATACTTCCCTAACTCTAAAGAACTATACTACTAGAAGAAAAGTAAAGAACACTAGCATGATATTAATATTGCAAAACATAAACCCTATTCTATACTTTTATCCCCTGGTGTGGGCAATGAAACTAATAACTAAAAACATAAAGAACTAACCTGATTGAAGAACACCATGAACTAGAAGAATGATTAAACCTTAAGCACTGGCTTCATCTTCTCCCTTGAAGGAGAAGATTAGCCTTCTATAAAGAAGGAAGAACACGAAGAACGAGAAGAAGAAGAGTCGAAGAACATAAGACTAGAAAGACTAATTTATTAAGACTCATCTAGTTAAAACCGAATCTTTTATTATTAATCTCTCTCTGCCTCAAGTTCTGGAGACAAGAATATAAGTGAATTGGCCAATTACATGAGGTACTTAGGTCCTCTATTTATAGGGGTTACAATGAGTTCTAGAAGCATTCCAAACCGTCATTTGTTTCCTAATACAAATAGACTTCTTTCAGAGTCCAACTTTGTCTCCAAAACTGAGAAGGAATTGGCTACAGTGTCATTTCATGCGACTCAGACGCAAGCAATGCATCTGGACGCGCGATCCATCGTCTCGTGACGCTAAGCCATACGCGTCTAGACGCCACGATCGATCCATCGCCCCGGAGACGGAAGTCTATTTTGTCTCTTCTCGCTTCTATCCTTCTATCCTTTTTATGGCTTTGGTCCAAGCAACGAATCATTTGGCCTTGGGCTTCCAAATAGGCTTTAAAATAGGTCAAAGTCGCATCTTTAATAGCTTTAATTCCTTGGCTTTCTCTATGATTGTCCACGGGCTTCCCATTTGATCTTTAATGCTCCGAATTGCTCCATTTGACCCCTTTTTCTCTAATATTCCACAAAACTCTCTCTTTCACCTGTGGAATCATAAAACATAACTTACAAACACTATTAGTCCACTAAGATGGCTAAACAAGAGGCATAATCGAGGGTTAAATTGCACCTTTTGAGCACTTATCACAACTCCCAACTAGCCTTTTGCTAGTCTCTTAGCAAATAAGATTAAAAATAGATGAGTGATCAAAATCACATCCTAATAACAAAAATAAAATCCTAACTCACTTTCGCAGGCATCGCAATTGTATTTACCATATGCAACAAGGCTTTAAACCTTGAAGTTCCCCAAAAAGGACGAGTTATAGTCTCGTGAGGGTTTTCAGGTGATATACCCACAAAATCAATCAATAGCATGTTCAAGAATGATAGTATTTTTTAGAGAGAGAAATTCCTTACCCACTTAGTGCTTACTCCAACAAATAGTCTCCATTGCTAACTACATTGCTGTAAAGACTCATAGATTATGATGGAAGATAGTAAAAATTGACAAAATTCTCAATCAAGGCTTATGTGTGTACTTAGTCAATCTCTAATACTCTCCTATCCAATAAATGGAATCCCTAGTTTACCATAGGTAGATAATCTCGACTTTCAATCCTTACCGGTCATAATCTCCGAAAAAAATCTCTCAGAAAATGGTCTACTATTTTACCTCATGTATGTAGGGAAAAGAATAATGAATACAAACATCCCACATACTACCTTGAAAAACGGACTTCTAGATGAAATTAGTCTCATGGAAAGAATGTCAATCACATATGAAATGTCGGGTCCTTCACTTTAGCATCCTCTCACCTATTCTAGACTTCGTACCATACTGTAGTGATAAGTCATGGCTTGTAACTTGGTTTGGGTATTGGTTTATGAAGGAAAGGTAAAAAGGATTCAAATGTTGTTTCTGAAAACACTAAGGGTTTTGCTTCTTTCTTTAGAAGATTTCTTCAAATTCTATATTGCAGAGAAAATTCTTTCTTTGTCTTAGCTTTTCCATCCATTCTGTTCAACTTTTTTTTTTTTTATAGCCCAGTGGTATATCCTTGATTAGTATTGGATATGCTTGTTTTCCACTAGCTTCTTTCACTTAGAACAGAATGATGATCTTCATTGTATCTCTCTGGTATTTCCTTGTAATCTTCTTTTTGTGCTATTTCTTCCTCTTTGTGCCCTTCGTATTCTCAAAAACATATGGGTATGGCTGATAAAGATTTTGGCTATACTCCTTCTGGAGTTGGGTAAAAGATAAAGGTTTTGAAAGAAAATGGCTTATTGTGAGGCTAAAAAGGGTTTAACATGATGGTCCTACTAGGTGGGATAAAGGCTGAATAGGTTCACTACTTGACTTATCAGTATGATACTCTGTTTCGAATAGACTACAAGACCTAATGGCTATCTCCCCAGTTGGTGTCACTTCGTGATTAACCAAATCAACAAATAATGAGACTATATTATAACGACATAAAGAACTAAAAGATGTTGAGTCACTAAGACTCGGATTTTTCGTAAGAACTCTCCAAAGAATGGGTATAAAGCTCAAGTCTCACAAACTAAGTCTAAAAATTCTACTTCCAGTTTACTAGGGGTTTAAATCTCTCTTCTAGCAAAAGTACACAAAACTGACTAAGTATTATGGTGGTGCCTTAATAAAGAATTCTATCAACAAGAACTATGTCCGAGCATAATAAATAGTCTAAGCGGTATTGAAATCAATGATATCAATTATCTATCAAACTCAACACTAAGCAGTATAGAATATATATCCCAGTCTCATCATTAAAATTCATTTTTCTCATGCTATTAATATAGAAACAAAAATATTTTTGTTTTTAAAAACTAATTTTCGAAATTCATTTCTCAAGTACACCCTCCCCCTACTTATGCATGCATTGACCTCAATGTATAAAGAAGTAAATGAAATGGATGAGAAAAAGGTAGGATATTACCATTGATGCCGAATATGAAGAATTAGTTCAAGAAACAAATTTTTTTTAGGTCTTTTTATGTCAGATCCCCAAGACGTAATGTGAGTCTTTTAAAGTCAGATTCTCAAGACTTTTGAGTCCTTTATAGTCAGATCCTCAAGACTAGTATTTACACCTCAAAACTGATCTCTCAACAACATGCTTACTTCCTGTAGACATTTTATACTCGGTCTACTAGAGTTATAAGACTTTGACTCCGGCGGTTGCAACTCCTCTCAGTAAAGGATAAAGTTATGAAAATCTGAGGGCCCGGCTATCGGTGACACTTATACTAATGAGATCCTAAGGAGTCAAGCTTACGACGCTTGGCTTCCTCATGCAAAAAACTTAAACTAGACAGAGTAACAGGTTCAGCAAGACATAGGATGTAATCTTTAAGGTGTGTAGGTAACTTACCCCAATTTTCTGCTTCAATCAGTGGTCTGATAAACCGGATCCTTGAGAAAAACGGCCTCCATGTCTCCAGTAGGTAACTCCAGAAAAGGCTTCAATCGATGAGCGTTGACTTTGAAACGAGTTCTTCTCTTTATGTCTTCTACTTCAATAGCTCCAAAAGGTGTGACATGTCTTACTACAAATGGTCCCATCCATCTAGATCTCAACTTTCCAGGGAAAATTTCTAGATGAAAGTTGTAGACCAGAACCTTCTGTCCAGGTTCAAATTTTCTCTTCAAAATTCTTCTGTCATGTAATGCTTTAGTCTTATCCTTGTAAATCTTTGACTTATCATAAGCATCACTTCTCAATTCCTCTAATTCACTGATCTGAAGCTTCCTCCTTTCTCCTGCTTGATCTAGGCTAAAATTCATCTATTTTCACTGATAGGGCTTTATGTTCTAACTCAATGGTAGATGACACGCCTTTCCATATACCAAGCGATAGGGCTTACATCCCTATGGGTGTTTTGAATGAAGTTCTGTATGCCCATAGTGCATCTTGGAGTCTAAGAGACCAGTCTTTCCTAGAAGGATTAACTGTCTTCTCCAGAATACTCTTGATTTCCCTATTCGAAAATTCTGCTTGACCATTAGTCTGAGGATGATATGGTAAAGCTAGCTTGTGAATTACTCCATACTTTGCCATAAGATTCCCAAATACACGGTTACAGAAGTGAGAACCGTTATCACTGATGATGGCTCTCGATGTTCCAAATCTTGGTAGAATGTTCTTCTTCAGAAAGTCCACGATGACTTTATGATCGGCGGTCTTTGTAGGAACTGCTTCAATCCACTTTGAAACATAGTCCACAGCCAGTAGAATGTAGGTGTAACCAAAAGAAGGCGAAAATGGTCCCATGAAATCTATACCCTATACATCAAAGATTTTTTAGATAAGGATCGGTTGTTGAGGCCACTCAAACCTTTTCGAGGTCTTACCCAAAAATTGGCATCTCGGACATGCTTTGCAATAAACATTTGCATCTTTAAAAAGAGTAGGCCAATAGAATCCAGCTTGTAATACCTTATCTGCAGTATGTTGCGGGCCAAAGTGTCCTCCGCAAGGCTGATCATGACAGAATGATAGAATGGATTCTTGTTCCGATTTTGGGATGCATCTTCGAATAATCTGATCCGAACACTTCTTGAATAAGTATGGATCATCCCAAAAATAATATCTGGCCTTTGAGTATAATAAATCTTTTTCTTGTTTGCTCCAATGCGATGGTACATTGTCGGTCACAAGATAATTTGCGATGTGGCCGTACCATGGTACTTCTGATATACTGAACAATTGTTCATCAGGAAAAGTCTTCTGATTTGTAAGTCGCCTTCCGCGATTCTCCACTAGCAATCTAGAAAGGTGATCAAAGAGCGACATTCTCTCGTTCCTTTTTTATCACGTATCTCCAAATCAAATTCTTGTAAAAGTAGTATCCATCGGATCAACCTAGGCTTGGCATCCCCGCTTAACGAGTAAATGACGCAAGGCAAAGATGGTCAAGATATAGACAATCACCTTTGAACCTATCATATATTGTCGAATTTGTCAAGAGAATAGACGACGGCTAAGAGTTCCTTCTCTGGTAGAATAATTAATCTCGAGCTCCATTTAGAGTCTTGCTAGCATAATAGATTCGCGTCGACACTTTCTTGTCTCTTTGTCCTAGAACAGCTCCTATAGCATAATCGGATGCATCACACATGATCTCAAATGGCGGCTCTCGGTCGAGGAACTAATGATTGTCTTGAAGTGAGTGCTTCCTTTAACTTCATAAAAGCTTCGACACATGAGGTATCAAAATCAAAGACAATATCTTTCCCTAACAGATTTGACAGCGGTCTTGCAATTCTGCTGAAGTCCTTGATAAATCGACGGTAGAATCCCGCGTGACCTAGGAAGGCACGGATATCTTTGATAGTTATTAGTTTGGCTAGATCCTTTATAATATCAATCTTCACTCGATCTACCAGAATTCTTTCCTTTGAAACTTGGTGACCCAGCACTATCCCTTCCTTTACCATGAAGTGACACTTTTTCCAGTTCAGAACTAAGTTGGTATCGCAACAACGTTTAAGGACTAAGGAGAGATGGTGTAGGCAATCCTCAAAAGATGATCCAAAAACTGAAAAATCGTCCATAAAAACTTCCATGTATTTCTCTACCATGTTGTCAAAAATACTCATCATACATCACTGAAAAGTGGCCGGTGCATTGTATAGACCAAAAGGCATACGACAATAGGCGAATGTTCCGAACAGACATGTGAATGTGGTATTCTCTTGGTCCTCAGGGTGAATATGGATTTGAAAATATCCCGAGTAACCATCAAGAAAGCTGTAGTAAGCTTGTCCAGCTAATCTTTCTAACATCTGATCGATGAATGGCAATGGAAAATGGTCTTTCCTTGATACACTATTCAGCTTCTTGTAATCGATGTAAACTCTCCATCCAGTCTGAATCCTGGTTGGAATCAACTCATTGTTCTCATTCTCGATCACTGTGGTTCCAGACTTCTTCGGCACAACTTGAACTGGACTAACCCATTGACTATCAGAAATAGGATAAATAATGTCGGTGTCAAGGAGTTTGATGACCTCTTCTCGGACTACTTCCTTCATCTTTGGATTAATCCTCTTCTGTGGTTGCTTAGAAGTCTTGGAATCCTCTTCCAAATAAATCCTATGTTGAACTATCATAGGGCTGATCCCCTTGATATCATCAATTGTCCAACCTATAGCTGACTTGTGTTCCTTTAAAAGTGTTACTAACCTGGATTCCTGCTCCTCAGTCAAATCTGATGCAATGACTACTGGGTAGGTTCCAAAATCTCCCAAGAAAACATACTTGAGTGTAGACGGCAAAGGTTTCAATTCTAGCTTAGGCGGCTCCTTCTTAAGCTCTTTAGATGGTCCATCAGGCATAGGCGATTCAAACTTTTCTTTGAACTTGCTATCATCCATGACAGGTGATAAATCCAAAATCGCATTGATTGCCATGACACTAAGTCCCTCACAATCTGAGTCTGTTAGAGCTTTCAACAACTCGTCAGCAGAAAATGAATGAGTCAGATAATCATGTGCTAACGCTTCAATCATGCATACCTTGCTCACAGCACACACCTCTTATGGTTGCTGTAACATATGGAAAACATTGGTCTCGACTCTCATATTACCAAAGGATAACATCATATTACCGTTTCAACAGTTGATGAGTGCATTTGCAATGGCCAAGAATGGTCTGCCTAGAATGATTGGTATATGCCTACCAGATGTAGGTTCTGTGTCGAGTACTATGAAATCAACCAGATAATAGAAATCTTCGATCTTGACTATGACTGTAGGAACCATTATTCAGAATCAATATTTCTACAAACTGCGAAAACCACGCGCAACGGAATTAATGGGTTCTCACGATTTGGATAGAGAACATACCTTTTAGATCCGGTTTTGATAACTCTGAGAATCCAAGCTTTATGAATCCGAATTAACAATCAACCCTTTGATCTTCTGTTGTATTCCTTTAGAATAGATTGGAAGTTGTCTGGACAATGATTTACCAATCCCCTTCTTTCTCACAAAGCTAGATCCAATTTTGGATCTAACTTTCCTTGCCTTTTTTTCTGTTCAGATGAATAGTGAATTTCAGCCAGAGAGAGATTATTCTATTTATAGGCTACAACAGGGACCATGAGGAGAAATTAGAGTTGGGCCTCCTGACGGGCTTGGGCTTCCCATGTTAAGCCTGTAACACACCTACGACCCAAGCACGTCAACAAATGGCTTATTCCACTAAAGGCCATTGTTGCACTACCGCCCTAATCCCAAATTACGTGTCAGCGTTTATGGGCTCCATATTATATGCTCGTTGATCTCCCCGTGTTTAAAATATCGAATGTCCGTTGATTAAGTCAAGTTACTGATAACTACATTAATCAACTTCTTTTGTCCTTGAGTAGTACCACTCAACCTCATTGTCATGTCGGAATAAATCCACCTACAGGGTTTACATAACAATCTTTTTGAGCTCCTCAAGGGGACATCATCAACCCGACTTCTTGCGGGACACGGATTCCTTCTATAATCAATAGCACACCTTACATACAATGTCATTATCCAATCCATCGAGTTTGTTGATTCACCAATGAATCTCTCACTCATTGATGATTTAAAGTAATGTACAATGCACGTAAGTGCCCATTAATATCCGGATTAGGAGGACAAGCATCCATAATAACCGAGGTGTTTGTTCTCTTATATAGTCAGTATAAGGAGAAACAACCTCACTTGGTCCTGTTCAATACACACAAAGTGTACTAGTGTAATCCTATAGTCAAGATAGACTAATACCAGATTATACTACAACCGTACCAATGGTTTGTCCAAATTCATCTAGGTTGTGAACGATTACTTATACTTTTATAGATAATCGATGATATGATCTTCTGTGTGTCCACACCATATCATCTACAACATAAAGTATTAGACACATGCATGTAACTAATAACATATATAATATGCATAACATTTGCCCATATGATTTTCATTCAAAATATAAAGAATTAAAGTTAATACAAAAGTAATGCTTTTAGTATATAACCCTATCAATCTCTCACTTATACTCAAAGCATTGCTTTTTAGTATACTACTAACAATGACGTCTTCAATAATTCATCTAGGTATCTTCACTGATCTATCTGCCAATTGTAAAGTAACATCAGTCGGTTTTAGATCCTTCAAGCCTAACTTCTCGTAGACGAAATATGGTAGAAGATTCACACTAGCACCCAAATCTAATAAAGCTTGCTCCTCCAAAGAATCTCCAATTCTGCATGTAACAGTTGGACTTTCAGGATCTTTCAGTTTCACAACCGCTAGATTCTATAGGTATGATGAACATCTTTGAGCGATAAAAGCTTCTTTCGGAATGTTGGTCTTCTTCTTCACTAGATCTTTCACGAACTTGGCATACGAGGGAACTTACTTAATGACGATCAGAAATGGGATATTAATATGCAAATTCTGAAATACATCGCAAATCTCCTTGTACTGGTCATCCTTTCTGGTATTCACTAGTTTCGAAGGAAACGGTGCTGGCGGATTCTTCAATATCGGTTCTCTTCGTTCAGCTTCGGTTGGCTTGGTAACAAATAGTGGAGTGACAAGTGGAGTCACTCGTGATGGCTTCTTCTTACTTACTTCTACAGCAGTTCCTTTAACTTCTTTTGCAACAGTTTCTTCAGTAGGTGACACAACATTAGATATATCTGGAGTGTTAGAACTGGGTGGGATGGTGGGGACATAAGTTATCTTAGGCTCCGCAGAATCTTTTTCTGGTTCATAAACAATCTTGTTATCAACTTTCTTGCCTGACCTCAGAGTGGTGATAGCATTAACTTGGTCATTCAACTGAGTAATCTCCAGGTTATCCACCTGCAGGACACCTCTTCCTTTCGGATTTGGCTCCGGCTAGCTTGGCAATGCTCCTTTTGATCTTTCCGTCAAGGCGGCAGCGATTTGCCCTATCTAGCCTTGAATGACACTAAAGTTACTCTCCAACTTCTGGGTTCTTTGATTTGTCTATTTCAGCTCATTGACAATGGTGGTGATAACTTCTTTCAGATGTGGGATAACTGCTTTGCTCGACTGAGGCGTAGGGGCAATATATCCACTCATAAGATCTGGTACTAACTCTCTGTTTGTGTTGGCCGGGTATTTTTGGTTCCGTATGACCGTTGATTTTATATCTTGTCGGGCGGTTTTGGAACTAATACTGGTTATTCTGGAATTGATTAGACTGATTTTGGAATCCTGGAGGAAAATTCCTCTGATTTGTATTTTGTGGCTTCCAATAATTCTGTCCCTAATTGAACTGGTTATTTCTTTCTAAAGAGTTGATACTACATGCCTCTGCATTAGTATCCAGATAGTACGAACACTTTTCAGTAGTGTGGCCTTCATCAGAATATAGCTCACAAATGGCATAACAAGGCTTGGTTGGCTGAGGTTTAGCTTGGAAATTGTTTACTTTTGGAGGATTCATGGAGAGCTAATCAAACTTCTTATTCAAAGTTTCAAGTCCTGTTGATAGGCTTGCCATAATTGATAGCATTGCTTGATTTGGGTCTTCTTGAATTTGGTTGCCAAATTGCTTCGGCACCCCCTCCACTCTAGCTACGCCCCTTGCTAGTACTCCATTGTTGAGTGTCTTGACTAAATTCTCGAGAAAGTTGTAGGCTTCCTCTCCATCTAATGATGTAAACTTACCTTGATGCATTGATCAGATCATCCGCTTGTTCATAGTAGAAAGTCCTCGAAAGAAAAAATGAGCCAGTGTGCTCTTATCATAACCATGATGTGGACATGAGACTAGCAGATTATTGAATTTCTCCCAGCTTTGATGATATATTCTTCAGTCACCTTCCCTTTGAAATTGATGATGGCTTGCTGCATGGCATCTGTCTTCTGAGGTGGGTAGAACTTGTTCACAAACTTTGTTCTCAACTTCTCCCAGTTGTTGATTGAATTGATCAGCTGTGCAATTAACCATTCGGATGCTTTACCTTCGAGTGAGAGTGGAAAAAGAATTAACTTGATACTCTCATCCTTGATATTCTTGTTCTTGAAAGTTCTGAGGACTGATAGAAATTTGTTCATGTGTACATAAGGCTGAACATTGTCTGAACCATTGAACTTTGGAAGCATAGAGATTACTGATGCTCTAAGTTCAAACTGGTTAGCTTCTGTCTCTAGAAAAACAATACTGCTTGGTGGGTCTCTAATGATTGGTGAATAGAAATCACTCAGCTTCTTCCTTTGTTGTG
The DNA here is from genome assembly GCF_015680905.1 of Coptis chinensis. Classification (NCBI taxonomy): domain Eukaryota; kingdom Viridiplantae; phylum Streptophyta; class Magnoliopsida; order Ranunculales; family Ranunculaceae; genus Coptis; species Coptis chinensis. Next base: position 49,462,710 of record NC_141456.1, read on the forward strand.
CTTGCATGGGTGGGGTAGCTTCAGGATTATTGGTGTCCACATAGCTCCATCATTGCGTGCAGCCATTGTATCAATCTCGTCTAGTATTCTTGTGAGTCGGTTGTTGAACCTTGTCCACTGTTGTGTTCTTACCGGACGATGATATGGACGACGGGGCATACACTAGAAAATGCTATGAAAATGACGAAAAACTATCCTACAATGCTTGAATAGTATGCAATTATTCTAAGTTATAGTAAAATGTAAAACTACTTTCCTTCAACTGGGTTGGGCTTTGCAGCTAGTATCTCGCCCATTGTCTAAAGCTGTCTCTTCTAAGGTTATGGTGAATCACTTAGATTGCTTAAGTACCACTGCCCACAGACGATAGTCCATTTGTCAAGATTCAGACAAGAAACACTAGAGTTTGACGTTTCACTGTGTTGGCGTACAACTTCAATTGTTGAAAAGGTCCTAAATGCAATTATACTAGAAAGCAATAAAACTAAACTATGATGCAACTATACTAAGAATGAAATAAAAAGAATGAAGATTCGACTAACCTGGATGGTAGATCTTGTCTTCGAGATGTCCTTCAAGCTTCTTTCTTTCTCAAAAGGATGGATGATGCGGCTAAAATTACCTCAAGATCCAAAGTTCTAATCTTGAAAGAAAACGTTAACATAAACAACTTAAAACGGCAGCGGCGCCATTTGACCTGCCTCTTTTTGTGTGTGAGATGAGATATAGATGATATAGATAGATGATGTAGATGGATGATGGTCATTGAACAAAATAGAAGGGTATCAAAACCTAATTATCCCTCAATAAGTAAAAGATTTTAGGGCATCGTTCCACTTTTAAGTGTATGTTATGTGAAGGACAGGACTGGAAAAGGGGTTTGAGGGATTAAAAACTATGATTGTAGAGATTTTAGATTCTAATGCTAAACTAAACTAAACTAACTAAACTATTGAGAATTTATAAGAGAGGGAATTCAAGATATTAGAATCCACCAATATTTTTAATCTATGACTTTCTGCTTCATGGTTGTTCTTACAAGTAGACTACAATTAGGCAATCGAGCGAGTGTCGATGCCCTCTTGGACGAAACATCGTTAACAATTAATTCTACTTAAGGTTGTTCCTATGTTTATGCTATTAATATCTTCTTTCCTTTTATGTATGCTCGGGCAGCCATTCAATGTATTACCAAGAGCAACATCAAGGAGTACTTCCTAATAGAGCGGCCATTCAATGAATCACCACTTAAGACAAACACAAAGAATACTTAAGGTAGGCCACCCCGAGCTACCCTTCTAAGGCAACACAAAAAATACTTCCCTAACTCTAAATAACTATACTACTAGAAGAAAATTAAAGAACAAGGCATGATATTAATATTGCAAAACATAAACCCTATTCTATACTTTCATCCCCTGGTGTGGGCAATGGAACTAATAACTAAAAACATAAAGAACTAACCTGATTGAAGAACACCATGAACCAGAAGAATCATTAAACCTTAAGCATTAGCTTTATCTCCTCCCTTGAAGGAGAAGATTAGCCTTCCATAAAGAAGGAAGAACACGAAGAATGAGAAGAAGAAGAGTCGAAGAACATAAGACTAGAAAGACTAATTTATTAAGACTATGCTAGTTAAAACCGAATCTTTTATTATTAATCTCTCTCTGCCTCAAGTTCTGGAGACAATAATATAAGTGAATTGGCCAATTACATGAGGCACTTAGGTCCTCTATTTATAGGGGTTACAATGAGTTCTAGAAGCATTCCAAACCATCATTTGTTTCCTAATACAAATAGACTTCTTTCAGAGTCCAACTTCGTCTCCAAAACTGAGAAGGAATTGGCTACAGTGTCGTTTCATGCGTCTGGACGCACGATCCATGCGTTTCAGACGCAAGCAATGTGTCTGGACACGCGATCCATGCGTCTCAGATGCAAGCAATGTGTCTGGACGCGCGATCCATGTGTCTCAGACGCAAGCCATGCGTCTGGACGCGCGATCCATGCATCTCTGACGCGTAAGTCTATTTTGTCTCCTCTGCTCTATCCTTTTATCCTCTTTTGCGGGCTTTGGTCCAAGCAACGAATCCTTTGGCCTTGGGCTTCCAAATAGGCTTTAAAATAGGTCCAAGTCGCATATTTAATAGCTTCAATTCCTTGGCCTTCTCCATGATTGTCCACGGCCTTCCCATGTGATCCTTAATGCTCCAAATTGCTCCGTTTTACCGCTTTTTCTCTAATATTCCACAAAACTCTCTCTTTCACCTGTAGAATCATAAAACATAACTTACAAACACTATTAGTCCTCTAGGATGGCTAAACAAGAGACATAATCGAGGGTTAAATTACACCTTTTGAGCACTTATCACCTAACGATGGTTACTTGTTGGGGTACGGATATAGTGGTACATACATGACCCAAATCAATTTGTAACATTCATCTCAAGTTTGCCAATCAGAAGAAACAAGAAGCTGAACATAACAAAAAAGAGGTTCATATTTTCCAATTGCCTTCTATCTGTTTGCCTTAGCATTTATCCTTTCAATTTAGAATCTTAAAATAGAATGATGTCCAAATATTGCAACAAGAGATACATAACAAGAGCTACATAGTGGGGGTGATGTTTATGTGGATGTTGCATTTTACTGGTTTGAAGTCAAAGCTTATATTATACATACCATATGTCAGTTTTTTGTGGTAAGTTTATTAATTGATTCTTATCCAAAAAATAATAATGTTAATTAGTTGAATTACCTTTAGCGAGGTCCCAAAACAAAGCCGTGTCAAATTCAAGCATTTTACTTGAATGGTTTTAGCGAGCTTGGCCATACGAGGAGCCCTAATAAATGTGCAATAACATGTGCTGATTTATGACAATGTATTTGAACAGTGGATCAAAAAGTGCCGAGTTAAAGCCAACTATATAATGTTGGGAACTTGAATGAAATTGTGTCCTTATGGGTTTGAACCCATGACCTTATGTCTCTACTACTCTCTAATGTGGGGGGCTTTAGTCCCACATTGGTTACTAAACTTAAGTCTCTTAAGTTAATATTGTTTTGTGTCCTTATGGAGGGATAGTGCAGAGATATATGGAGGTGCTCGCGCACACACAAGGCTGCCTTGGTTTGGGGGCTCTCGGGAGGTGGGAGCTCCAAAAAACCTTAGTGCGCGTGTGTCCACACGCATCGCACGCAGGGGGTGGGGGGTACAAATCCACCCAATTGGGCTTCGCGTGGGTGCGAGTACTTGGCTTGTTTTTGCAGAAAATATATCTTTTGGTCTTTCCAAATTAAAACTGTTTCCATTAAATCTTTCCTCTTACAAATCATGCTTTTCTCGCAGATTAAAACTAGCCAGTAGAGTCGTGCATCATTACTGGAGTGATTCTCGCCTTCAGTTGCGAGTGTAAGTTCTATAAAAGAAAGGTATTTCTGTTTTATCAAAGGCGCTAAAAAGATTTTTGAAAAACCTTTCCTCTTCCATAAACCATGTCTGGAGTATTGATAACCCATAAAAACTCAACTAGATTTACTCTAACCTCATTCTTACGGTATCAATTATTTTATTTCCTACTCTCACATATATATTCATGCAATATATAGAGTACGGAATCGTTCCACTCTTAACTCTCAAGACTTAAACAAATTCAATTGAACAAATACAAAGAACAATGGTGAGAGTAATGAGATGTGAAATTTCTATTCTAAATAACAATTATTCTAACAAGCAATCATCCTCACATGGCTTTCTTAACCTCCTCTAATGGAGGTTTTAGCCTAATATCATTATACTATCATTCCCAACACAAGAACAATAATAACAAGTCATAATTTAATAACTAATTTAAACTTTATAAATCTAATTTTAACAATAGTCTAAGAATCAAAATGAAGATAACCTAATTTATGAATTTAAAACAACTAAAACTAAATAAGAATTTAATCAGTAACTAAATTGAAATGAAAACTAATACTTTATTATAAAACTAATAGTGATTCTAAATAATAATCTACTTTGTTCTAACACTAATTAATTGAAGGTAAAAACTAGACCTAAAACAAGCTATTCTAACTAATTAATGGAGTATAACCTAATTTTCTACTCTAGATCTAGGTTATCTTAAGAGCTAAGTCTTCTCCATACAAATGGAGGAGACCAGATCCACTTTTTCGTGAATGGGCTGAGGAGCCATATTTTGGGCCGGAAAATCGAGCCCAAAATCCAATTTCTTCAGTCTACAGAGGCCTTTTCAGCTGGATTTGACTTCCATGAATTTTTCGCCCACTTTTGCTCCTTTGATTGGGTCAAGGTTTGGACCATTGGAAATCTCTTTCCGAGCTGGTCGTTTTGACATAAGGTAGGCTCAATTTCGAGGTCTGAGTCCAAATATACGGCCTTCGGAAGTTCTACTGGCCTTTCTACGCTGTTTCTGCCTGCGTTGACTTTGACTTTTCAGCTTTGACCGGGCTTTAAAAAGGCTTTTTTCTCCTTGAATCTTGGCATTTAATCACAGAACTTCTTAGCAACCAACCCTTGCTCTTTTTATCTCACAAAAGGGCATTTCTGCACATATTCGACTCAAGCCCCGAAATACACAAAAGCACGATAATGATTAACTAACTCTTACTTATTAATCACATAATTGGTCTAAAGTAATATTGTTAAAGGGGTTAAAACTACAGTTTTGGGCTCTTATCAAACCACCCCCAAATAGCATTTTGCTTGTCCTCAAGCAAATATGAGAAATTAGAATAAGTTACCAAAAATGGAGTTCTAACTAATCTCGTTTCGTCGAGTGCGATTGCATTGACCATATGCAACAAGGCCTTAAACCACTAGGAATTCCCTAGTGGACGAGTTATAGCCTCGTGAGAGTTTCCCACTGAAGGTACTCACAAACTTCATCTATACTACAACAACTAAGAAATAAAGTTGTTGTTTCCTTATTTATGTCGCAATGATCTATACATCTCACTAGTATTTAAACAAGAATGATCATTCTAAAGCTTAAACTAATACATGCATAACAATCAAATCATCTTAAGAAAAACAACTATACAACGAACTATGATATGAAATGCAATGGCAGGTCTATTTCTGAAACTTTTGGGTAGCGTACCTAAGTAGGTTCTCACAAGGAATGTGTCAAAACACATAACACTCTGATTTTTCCACTCAAGTTTGCTAACTCTAGTGTGCAGTAGGCACACGTTTCCTCACAATCTCAATGACAATCCAAGGAAGCCGAGGTCGATTAAACACATCTACCACTTACTATCATACCAATCTATTCCTAATTGAGCTAGAGGTCTTTATTAGGTGATACGGGGTGTAGGTGTTGGTTAAAAAAGGAAGGAAATGGATATTCAAAAAGACAAGTATGAGAAAATAGGGTCTTCATATTATGTGACTAGAGAAAACCTTGTTCGTTTGCTTCTACACTTTGTTTCCATCCTTAGCCTTTTTATTTTGGCTTTTTGACTCATTTTATTCTATTTTTGGAGTTTTTATTCTATTTTTCTTTTTCTTTTCTGAAGCAACTAACTAATTTTTGTTTACACAGGTTTTTCTCTTTTCTTTTCTTCACTCATCCTATTTCTCATATTTATCCATATAGGTAGGCTGATTTTATTTTTTATTTTATTTTATTGGGTAAAGGATTTGTGGTTTGTGAAAAGGCTAATAAAAGGCTCAGTGGACGACTAGCGGATAATAAATTTCATATAGGTGTGAATTTCTGGCTATATTGATCCAAAGAGGGCCTAAATTCTCGCTTAGGATATGGTGTGGTGATCAAGCAAGTGGATGTGTGATTTCTCTACTCGGAATTGACTTCTCCCTTGTGTCATCACTTAGATATTTCACTCTTATGAGGCTTTCAGGCTAGATGCGCACAGGATATGTATTAAGTACTCTAACCTAGGTCTCAGAAAAATACTGCCAAGTACAATAAAAAATGCTCAAGCAAGATGTTCGTGAAAAGATGCAATGACTATTACCTATGTATTAGTCTATGTTTCAAAAATTAAATCCTAATTCAAGTACTACATGAGATTTCTAAACTAATATCATCATGGAGAAGGGAACAATATTATTATCACTAAGTGCCTAGTATAAACAATATTTATGATTTTTAATTTTTTTTATATAAAGAAAAGTGCGTAATTTACATCCTAAAAGTGCCTAATTTTTGCAAATGTTTCTATCCCACCCCCAAACAATCGAACGTTTTGTCCTCAAAGTGTAAAGAGATAAGGAAAGAATTTACCATAGAAACGTGGCAAAAATTGGCAGTACCTGTAACAAAAATATTGTAAAGATGATATGATAACATGAAGCACAATTAAACTATTACATAAGAACTAACACAAACTCTACTGAAGTAAATGATAAGAGCCCAAAACTGTAGTTTTAACCCCTTAGCAGTCATACTTTTAGACCAATTATGTGAGTAATAAGTAAGAGTTAATACCGATTACGTGTTTTTATGTATTAGGGGCTTCAAAGTCAATTATGAGCATGAATGTGCCACTTTGATGAGATAAAGGAGCAATGGTTGGTTACTAAGGAGTTCGGTGATTAAAGGCCAAGATTCAAGAAGACAAAGCCTTTGTAAAGCCTGGTCAAAAGATGAAAAGTCAAAGTCCACGCAGCAGAAGCTTGATGAACAAAAAATGCAGAACTTCGAAGACCATATCTTTGGACTCAGACCTTGGAATTGGGCCTACCTTATGTCAAAACGACCGGCTCGGAAAGAGCTTTCCAATGGACCAAGCCTTGACCCAATCAGAGGAGCAGAAGTGGACGAAACATCTGTCGAAGCCAACTGCAGCTGAGGAGCCCATTTTGGACTAAAGAAATTGGGTTTTGGGCCCGATTTTCCGGCCCAAAACATGGCTCCAAGCCCATGCACGATTTTTGGATCTGGAAGTATAAAAACAAAAGCTTGACTCTTTGTTAATGGCAGTTAGGTTAGGAAGCTAATGTTAATGGAGTTTAGGGTTAGAAAAAGATAGATCTAGATTAGTTTTTAGATCTAGATCTAGTTTTGAATCTCCATTTTTATTAGTTTTCATTTCCCTTGTTTTAATTTAAAGTATTAAAATATTGTTATTGCTTCATTAGATAAATCAAGTAGTTTATTATTGATCAAATTCGATTTTGTCATTTATCTATTGCTTAGATCTAATTTCATTTCTTGGTTGTTAGTCATTTCGTAGTTATTGATGTTAGATTTTAATTATTGTTTGTTAAATTTCATAAAGTTAGAATCTTTAGATTTAGTTGTCTTAAATTTATAATTAGTTTTAGTTTAAACACCAAACACATCACTCTCACTGTTCCTTGTGTTTGAATAATTGAATTCTATTTAAGTCTTGAAGGTTTAAGAGTGGAACGAAATCCTTACTCGTTGTATTGAATGAATATGTTTTGAGAGTAAGAAGAATTGATTTAAACGTAAGAACGGTAGGATTACGTATTAGTGTTCTTGTAGCATTAATATTTAGAATTTTAATGTTTTTACGAGTTATCAAATGGCGCCGCTGCCATCTTAATCTCGTTCAAGACAAGAATTCAATTGCTTGAATCAAGGGGCAATCCCCATTCTCTACCCACCCACCCTTTTTAATTTTTCATTCTTATTTCTTGATTTTCGAACTGTTCCTTTGTTTCAGGGCATAGGGCTGCGGATTCACTGAGAAAAACACTGCGGTGAAGGTATTTCTAAATTTTCGAAAATTCTGAAAATTTTCATACATATTATTGAATGTGTTGTTGATTTACTGGAATATTTTCAGATTTTTCAAAGTTGGTTTACCTTGTGAAACAAATACGATCTTTACAGTGCTGCATTTCAGTTTTCACACCATATGTTCTTGAAAAACAGACGAATAAGGTTAGTTAGGGAGTTATAAAAATTCTATAATTTTTACAGGAGTATCTATCCTAAGTCAGAAGTTTTTAGTAAAAATTTGACAAGTTTTTTATTTGTTTTGACCTCCTAAATAGTAGAGTGTTTCCAGTGTGTTTCTGCAGTGTTGCAAACACTTAATATCTGAAACACCAACCAATAAGGAGAGGTTGTAGGACTCCAATTGCTCTAAATTTTTTACAGGAACAAGTAGGATCTGTCAGGAGTCTCCAGTAAAAATTTGGCAATTTTTAGATTTTTTTTGATGGGTTAACCATTCGGTTGTTTGTATTGTGTCCGAAAACCGTTTCGCAAAGTTTGAAGGGCTGTAGAGGGACTTTCATAGCTCCGATTGATCTGAAATTTTACAGGCTACTTGATAGACGTCTTAGCAAATTACTGTAAAAATTTCAGATTTTTTGGAGTACGATAAAAGGCCTAAAACTTGAAAACTCTGGAGCGCGACCCGCGCCCAAACCGAGCGTGACCGCGCCCAAAACACTGGAATTTGACAAAACAGAGGGTACCCGCGCCCAAACAGAGGGCACTCGCGCCCTCAAGGGAAAATTCAGTGTGAACAGCCCAATTTTCACAGAAAAATGCAAATTTTTATTCCTTAAAGTTATTTAGTGTTTCTAACTTGTTAAATACACTGAAATCGCGTATACAAGACGCTATTCAAACGCGTAGCAAGGAGGCAGGTGCTTGTACTCCTTCTTCCACTCATCGCCTCTTCTGTCAGAGGAGTTTTAATTCTAGTATAATCAGGCTTGTTTTTCGTAGAAATAAATACAACATGCCTATCTAGAATTTCACACACTACACTTGCATCAATGGCTAAAGAACAAGAGACTCCTCTCTCGATTTTTATAAAGCCCTAAACGATGGCCCTAAGTGCATCGTTCTTGTAGACCTAGTGGGGATTTTGAATCCCCTAATATATTTAACTTGTTACGGTTTTCATGGTTTAGACCACGAGAAGCCTTACCAGCACATCGTAGGATAGACCAAGTTCTCACTACATTCCATCATCCTAGCGTAAGTCCGGATCAAGTTAAACTTAGGGTGTTTCCTTTCACCCTAGCCAACAAAGGCGTCTTGGTTAAGCGCCCAAACGCCAAACTCGTGGACTCATGGGCTCAACTTGTTCAATTGTTCATGGAACAATTTTACCCACCACTAAAGACAGATGAAATGCTTCAAAAGATTCATTTCTTCCGCCCGAGAATCCTCATGAATCCTTTTCGAGAGGCACGGAATCGTTTCATCGATCTTCTCATTGAATGCCCACATCATAATCTTGCGAAAAGACACGCTTTGTTCGTTCTTTCTTCAAGGGGCTTTCACATTATCATAAGGAGGTTCTAGATATCATGTCCGGGGTAGTTTTCTTAGTAAAGGAGCCTTGGAGGCTTATACATTCTTAGAAGATCAATCTAAGAGGAACAACAATGGGGAGGTAACGATTCCTCCTCTCCTCTCCTTCTTCTCTTGAGGTTAAACATGATCCCGAAGCTTAAAACTCTTATCGATGCCCTCACTAAAAAGGTAGATGCCATCTGTTCAACAACAACCCACTCCGGTCATGAACATTAACTCTACTTTCGTTGTAATGTCATTTGTAGTCTTGAGCATTCGACTTCTATTGTCCTCTTGTCTATGCACAAACACCACCACAACCATCACACTTCAACCAGTTAACTCAACATCAAGGACAAGGGAACTTAGGTGACCAGAATAGAGGTTTAGTACCCATAACCCAGAACTATCAATATCAAGACATGAACGCTCAACAAGCTTTAATTCCAATACAACCATCTACAGACAAAGTAGTAGTGACCTTGTTGGAGAAACAAAATCAAATTATGCAACAAAACTCCAACTTGATGAAAGATCAGCATGATCAAAACTCTAATATGATGAAACAAACGATGCAAATGATGCAGTCTTTTGTGCCAAAAGGTTATTGACATGTCTTCTAACCAAAATAATAACCAAAACCGGCGTGTTTCCAAGTCAAGCGATTGCCTAATCCTAAGTCAACAAACACCGCCTTTGAAATAAAAAAATATTTACGGTAATGGTAATATAAACCAAGGGGACCTGGCAATCCGGTACCCTTCGCTCAGTATGTAGTAGTTGATAACCAAGTTACTATGCCTAAAAATTACCCGCAAACTAAAAATGATACCATACCAAATACTATAATAGAAACTCAAGACCCTACAACCTGTAGTACCCGGTTAAACCACAACCAAAAAAAGGGAAAACATTACAAGACCCAATAATAGAAAGTGAAGACCCTACACCTGTAGAGGTTCCAATATGGACACCTAGTTGGAAAAGCGGCTAGAGATAAAACAAAGACTAATAAAACTTTTATCCCTTCGCTAAAAATAGCGATAAAGCACCATATCCCCAAAGACTAGTTGTGTTTAAAAAAAGGACGAGAATTTTGATGAGATTAGGGAAGTGTTTAAAAATTTGACTATAAACCTACCTTTTCTAGAAGCTATAAAAGTCTACCTGGACACGCTTAAGTTTCTAAAAGAGTTGTGCACCAAGAAGAGGAAAACCAACATACCCCACGAAGCATTCTTAATCAACAATATCCCTCTTTATCCGAACATAACGGAATTGTTAAGTACAAGGACCCCCGGTCGCCCCATCAGATAATGCACCTTAGGTGATACCTTCATAACAACTGCTTTATTAGACACGGGGCGAGTGTTAACTTACTCCCTTTTTATTTATATAAACAACTGGGTCTAACAATACTTCAACCAACCAAAATGACTTTGCGGTTAGCCGATCGTTCTATTAAGTATCCCAAGGGTGTAGTTGAAAATATTCTTGTTAAAGTTCAGGATTTTTACTATCCCTGCCGACTTTGTTATTTCTCGACACGAAGTTGCTCATGATTCCATTCCCATCATCTTAGGGCCCTTTCTTGGCAACCGCCAATGCCCAAATCAATTGTCGGGATGGCTCAATGACTCTTTCTTTTGGAAATCTTTCGTAGAAGTTAACATATTTAGACAAAAACAGGGACAACTAGGGTTTGCCTATAGAAGGAGAAGTGAAGTCCATTGAGAGTTTTGTACCTCACATTAGTGCGGTGACACTTTAGTCCCCACACTAGTAGATACCCCTCTTATGGAAGAAGACAAGGATCACAATTTCTACTTCCTAGACATAGATAACATCGAGGAAGATTTTCGACTCCTTGAAGTTCTCTCCTATTGACATCCATTCATCTCTTTGACGCCATGACGGAAGAAGAATTTTTAAGCCCTCTATCCCGGTGATTCTTCTTACCCACCTATTGAGGAATGTCTTGCATATCTCAAAGCCTCGATGATATAAACCTAAGAACACTAGTTGAACACCATTCACCCACCTCACATCCTCATGTCACTCATTCACCTTCCATCACTTAATGTTCCTCGCCCTCTACCTTTTCAAAGAACCATTGAGTTTGTACTTGACCTTGGTGTTTCTCCTATGCTTCATAACTATCTAAAACCAACTAGTGAAGAAGTAACACCCAAGGACAAGCCACCGGACACTTTTTCATTTTTTCCATTTTTCCCTTCTCAAAATTATCCACATCCCACGATCTTCCACAACCATCAATTTTCTCATGTTCATTTACTTGGCATTCCCTTCGTAGGAGGACAAAAAGAAACTCAGTATGCTCGATTAGGTTTTAGATCTATAAGGCTTTACTCTCATTCCACTAAGCTACATCATAGGAAATCTTGGTGCTTAATTTCGCGTTTTGATGGTGCATTCCATGTTAATTATTTGTGGAAAGACCCACAACTTTTTAGATTATTGATATATGGGAAACCGCATGTAAATACATATATATCACTTTTAAGTCTAGGGAATCGACTTTAAAAGACTACGTTTTAAAAACAAATTTTACAAACCTGTTTTCAAAAATTTGTTTGGGGGGTGGGTGTTTGGTTTTTCCATTCTTGATCACTCAAATTCCTATTCTTACCCCCACCTCACTCCCTTGAAGAGTAGTTAGATTTCTTCTTGTTTGTCGTTTTGATGTTGTTTTTATTATTTTTAGTAGATAGGATGTTACGTTGTTAAATTCAGTAGTTAACTTTGAATTTGGTAGTTAAATGTTGTTTGAATTTCAATTTTAATATAATGTGGTTCTTTTTTCAAATTGTGCATAGATTTTATTGTTAATCCCACCTTCCCGAATTGTTTGGGGGTGGCATTATTTATTCTATCATGATTTGTAGAAGATCCTCCATTTTAGAGTTTGTTTTGGAGTGAAGGTTGAGAATATTGTCGTGAATTGGCATACCTATAATTAGATGTGGTGGTAGGATGAAATATAAGAGAGTTTAGAAGTTACTAGTCTAAATCCAAAGATAAAAGATACTAGGGTTGTTTTAGAATCAAGAATATGAGTTGTTTCCGTTTTTTGGGTTTGGAAATTTTATTGTTTTGAAATTGCCTTAAAACTTTTGGCAACTTACCGATTCGCTTTTAACAATTAAAACCTATAAAACTCCCTTCTTTCTACACTAACAAACCACAATACATTCCACCATCATCCCGCACCATCCACTCCAAGTTTTACTTTCTTTTTCATCTAAACTCCGGTTTCATCGAGCGCGCTGCGCGCCTTCACATTTTGGAAAATTTATTGAGAGCGACCGCCTCATATCGAAGCGCGACCGCCTCATCTCTTGGACCTAGAGGCTACCAAGCTTCAAGGTCGGGCGAGCGACTTCTGCTCAAACACTGGAATTCCAAATACACAGAGCGCTGACTTCGGCTTCTAGTTGAAGCCGCCGCACTCGACTTCCGTCGACCGGAAAAATTCCAGTTTTCAGCGGGTTGTTCCGGTTCATTCGCAGTTGTTCTAGAGCGTAGTTCGAGATGACATCTCCTATAATAATACCGAACAGTCTTTCAAAGATTTGTTTCAAAGCACTACTTATGGTGCTTGGTTTATGAGGTGATCACACACGTAGCCGGGAACCGCTTATGGTTCTTGCTAGCATTTGTTCTTGGACTTGCCATGCCCGCTGAAATACAAGACCCATGGTGCTATTGGGTAGATAATATGTATGTCTACACTTATGAGTTTTGCATGAGTCGATGGGGCGGGCATTTTCGATCGAGGACCAAGGGAATATAACGCCGCCCCTTGGTAGCCTCGGGTCCATGAACATAGGAACTGTTATGTTTTGGATCATGCTAAACATTTTAGGGGAATGACATTTTTTCTTCGTGAATGATGCCACTTGCAGCGTCTTCCTTGCTTTTAGCCACGGGGCGTATGTGCCATGACCTCCCAGAACTTTGATGTCTAGTTTAGCACGAGCCCGATAGCATGAGGCATAAGTATCTTCTTATGCCTATATTAGTTTGCCGTATTATACTATGTTTCTTCCCTATTTTTGTGCCCGCCGTTCACAATTTGGGGTCGACATTGTGAGATCCACCAATTCTATTATTCGATCTTTCCCGTAATGACTTGGGAAGGGTGGAGGATACAACCTCATCAGGTTGCACCTTACACCCCATCCGACCAAGTGGCTTTAACAAGGTTAGGATCCGTAGATGATAAATGGCGGCAAGCTTGGCAAATTATAATGGCATGGCAGGATGCGAAGGAACCTCACTTCTTTATAGAAGAGGAGGATGACGAGTAAACGCTGGAGTGGAGGTAAGTTTTTAGTTTCAGTTAGTGTCTGCTTATGTCCCAAGCAATTTAATTCTGTTAACCCCATAATGGGTGGAACTCTTATAGAGTTGCGTTTTTTTTTTTATTTCCTATATTAGTATGTTCTAACCTTGTTTTGCAGATGTTCCAGAATTTCACTCATTTCCATGGTATTTTTCTACCATCTTTATTTAAATGCTTTGAGGACAAAGCATTCTTCTTGTTTGGGGGGGGCATAGAAATACGTGTAATTAAGGCATCTGTTAGGATATAGATATGTATAATATGCATTTGTTTTCAACTTAAGAATTTCAAAAAATATAAATAAATAAGTTTATGCTATACACTTAGGAATATTGGTATTGTTTTCTTTCTCTATGCTCTTAACAATCTAGAAGTCTCACGTAGCTTTTGCATCAGAATAATTGTTAGAAACTTAGGTTAATATGTAGGTAATAATCTTTGCATCTATCTATAAATATATTACATGAGTATCTATGATTGTTAGTAGTAAGTTTCTGAAATCTAGGCTAGAGTACTTATTCTACAAATCCTGTGAGAATATAGCCTAAAGCCTTTATATGAAATAAATATTTGAGAAATGACACAAGGGAGAAGTAAAATCCGGATAGAGAAATCACACGCCCACTTGCTTGATCACTATGCCATATCCTAAGCGAGAATTTAGGCCCTCTTTGGATCGATATAGCCAAAAATTCAAACCTATGAATTATTTTCCACTAGTAAGCCCCTCGAGCCTTTCTTTAGCCTTCCATAAACCACAATTCCTTTACCCCGTTACAAAAACAAAACAAAATAAAAAAATTCAACTTACCCAATCTAGAATAAGTCCGAGAATAGAATGAGTGAAGAAAGAAGAAGAAAAACCCGCGGTAAACAAAAATTAGTTAGTTGCTTCAGTAAAAAGAAAAGAAGTTTCCATCCAAAGAAAAGAAAAGAAAAAAAAAATAGAAATAAATAAAAACTCCAAAAAATAGAATAAAAAAGGGAGTCAAAAGCCAAAGAAAAGAAAAAGAAAAAGAAAAAATATGGCTAAGGATGGAAACAAAGTATAGAAGAAAAAAGAAAATAACAAGGTTTTCTCTAAGTTACATAATATGAAGACTCTATTATCTCGGACTTGTCCTTTTGTATATCCATTTCCTTCCTTCTCAAAACCATCTCCTAATCCCATGCGAACACCTAATAAAGACCTCTAGCTCAATTAGGAATAGGTTAGTGTGATAGTAAGTGGCAGATGTGTTTGATCGACCGGCTTCCTTTTTGTCATTGAGATTGTAAGGTAAAGTGTGCCCACTGCGCATTAATCGGAGTAAATAAACTTGAGTGGAAAAATCGAGTGGTTTTGTCTTGACATTTTGTGAGGACCTACTTAAGGACGCTTATTCCGAAGTTTTTTAAACGGACCGCTATTACATTTCATAGTATTACTCATTGTTATATGTTTATTTTAGATGATTGATTATTATACATATATTAGCTTAGGGTTTCGATTTCGGGTTATTCTTATGTATTTGCTAGTGAGATGTATAGATAGTTGAGACATGAATGAGAAAACAATAGTTTTATTTCTTAGTTGTTGTAGTATAGATGAAGTTTGTGAGTACCTTCATTGGAAAACTCTCCTCACGAGGCTATAACTCGGCCCACTAGGGAATTCCTAGTGGTTTAAGGCCTTGTTGCATATGGTCAATGCAATCGCGACACAAATAAAAGAGAGTAGATAGAACTCCATTTTTGGTCACTTATTCTAATTTCTCATCTTTGCTTGAGGACAAGCAAAATGCTGTTTGGGGTGGTTGATAAGAGCCCAAAACTGTAGTTTTAACCCCTTAGCATCATACTTTTAGACCAATTATGTGAGTAATAAGTAAGAGTTAATCCGATACACGGTTTTTATGTATTTCGGGCTTCAAAGTCAATTATGAAAGCAGGAATGTGCCACTTTGATGAGATAAAGGAGCAATGGTTGGTTACTAAGGAGTTCGGTGATTAAAGGCCAAGATTCAAGAAGACAAAGCCTTTGTAAAGCCTGGTCAAAAGATGAAAAGTCAAAGTCCACGCGCAGTAAAAGCTTGATTGCACAAAGACAAAGAGAACTTCCGAAGACCATATCTTTGGACTCAAACCTTTGAATTGGGCCTACCTTATGTCAAAACGACCGGCTCGGAAAGAGCTTTCCAATGGACCAAGCCTTGACCTAATCAGAGGAGCAGAAGTGGATGAAACATCTGTCGAAGCCAACTGCAGCTGAGGAGCCCATTTTGGACTAAAGAAATTGGGTTTTGGGCCCGATTTTCCGGCCCAAAACATGGCTCCAAGCCCATGCACGATTTTTAGATCTGGAAGTATAAAAACAAAAGCTTGACTCTTTGTTAATGGCAGTTAGGTTAGGAAGCTAATGTTAATGGAGTTTAGGGTTAGAAAAAGATAGATCTAGATTAGTTTTTAGATCTAGATCTAGTTTTGAATCTCCATTTTTATTAGTTTTCATTTTCCTTGTTTTAATTTAAAGTATTAAAATATTGTTATTGCTTCATTAGATAAATCAAGTAGTTTATTATTGATCAAATTCGATTTTGTCATTTACCTATTGCTTAGATCTAATTTCATTTCTTGGTTGTTAGTCATTTTGTAGTTATTGATGTTAGATTTTAATTATTGTTTGTTAAATTTCATAAAGTTAGAATCTTTAGATTTAGTTGTCTTAAATTTATAATTAGTTTTAGTTTAAACACCAAACACATCACTCTCACTGTTCCTTGTGTTTGAATAATTGAATTCTATTTAAGTCTTGAGGGTTTAAGAGTGGAACGAAATCCTTACTCATTGTATTGCATGAATATGTTTTGAGAGTAAGAAGAATTGATTTAAACGTAAGAACGGTAGGATTACGTATTAGTGTTCTTGTAGCATTAATATTTAGGATTCTATTATTTTTACGATTATCAGTAAACAAGCAAAGGGTGGCAAAAAGATTTGAAATGAAATACCAAAATACGCCACCCCAAAACAAAATTAGAAAACTCTTTTTAAGTTTGAAAATTTTTGTTTGGCCTATACTCCAAAAAAGTGGTATTGTACAAAAACTTGGGTCTTTTAAAGTCAGATTCCCTAGACTTAATATGATATATATGTATTAACATGTAGTTTACCATATATCAATAATCTAAATAATTGTGGATCTTTCCATAAATAGTTAACATGGAAAGCACCATCAACCAAAATTAAGCACCAAGATTTCCTATGGCATGGCTTAGTAGAATGGGAGTGAATTTTGATGGATCTAGAACCTAATCGAGCATAAAGTTTATTCTTTTTCTTTGAACGAAAAGGTGTCCAAGTGAATGATCATGAGAAAATGGATGGATGTGGAAGATATGTAGGGTATGGATAAGTTTTAGTTGAAGGAATGGAAAAAATGAGTGCATGGTTTTAGCATAAAACTTATTGGTGGCATGGGTTGGTATTAGCACACATCTGAAAATGAAGGTATCTGGTGGCTCTTTAGGTAGTTCTTGAGAGGGTGGATCATCACAGACTCTTAGAAACTTGTCGAATTCCTCATCTAGGTTGTTCGCAACCGTATAATTATGGTATTCATCTCCATCTCTGAGGAATTCATCTATCTCGTCTATAGTGAGGTTTACTCCATCTCTTGTAGGGTCGGAAGGCAGGGTGGAAAATTCTTTCGCTAGTTCAGTTATGTTCAAGGAGTCAAAATTGTGATCTTTGTCTTCTTCCATAAAAGGGGTATCTACTAGTGTGGGGACGAGATCGTCGGAAGCACTAATGTGATATACAAAACTCTCAATAGACTTAACTTCACCTTCTACAGGAAAACCTAGTTGTCTCTGCTTTTGTCTAAATATGTTAACTTCCACAGAAAGATTTCCAAAAGAAAGAGTCATTGAGCCATCCCGACAATTGATTTGGGCATTGGCAGTTGCCAGGAAATGACGCCCTAAGATGATGGGAATTGAATCATGAGCAACTTCTGTGTCAAGAATAACAAAGTCGACTAGATAGTAAAAATCCTGCACTTTAACGATAATGTTTTCAACTACACCTTTGGGATACGTAATAGAACGATCGGCTAACTGCAAAGTCATTTTGGTTGGTTGAAGTTTTGTTAGACCCAATTGTTTATATAAATAAAAAGGGAGTAAGTTAACACTCGCTCCTAGGTCTAATAAAATAGTTGTTATGAAGGTATCGCCTAAGATGCATTGTACAGTAGGACGACCAGGGTCCTTATACTTAACAATTCCATTATGTTTAGATAAAGAGGGATATTGTTCAGTTAAGAAGGTTTCATTGGGTATGTTGGTTTTCCTCTTATTGGTGTACAATTCTTTTAGAAGCTTAGCGTGTCCAGGTAAACTTTTTATAACATCTAGAAAAGGTAGGTTTATAGTCAGATTTTTAAACACTTCCCTAATCTCATCAAAATTTTCGTCCTTTTTGGACATAACTAGTCTCTGGGGATATGGTGGTTTATCTCTATATTTAGCAATATTATTAGTCTTTACTTTATCTCTATCCGTTTTCCATCTAGGTGTCCATATTGGAACCTCTACAGGTGTAAGGTCTTCAATTTCTATTATTGGGTCTTGTAAGGTTTTCCCTTTCGGTTGTGGTTTAACTGGTACTTCTACAGTTGTAGGGTCTTCAGTTTCTATTACAGTATTTGGTATGGTTTCATTTTCAGCTTCTGTTTGCGGGTGGCATAGTTACTTTGTTATCAACTACTTTCCCTGAACGAAGGGTAGTGACTGCCTGTAGATCCCCTTGGTTTATATTACCATTAGAGTGAATACTGTTTATTTCGAAGACGGTGTTTGTTGACTTAGGATTAAGCACTGCTTGACCTGGAAACACGCCTGTTTGGTTATTATTTTGGTTAGGAGACATGTCAATAACCTTTTGGCACAAAGACTGCATCATTTGCATCGTTTGTTTCATCATATTAGAGTTTTGATCATGCTGATCTTTCATCAAGTTTGAGTTTTGTTGCATAATTTTATTTTGTTTTTCCAACAAGGTCACTACTAATTTGTTTGTAGATGGTTGAACTGGAATTAAGGCTTGTTGAGCGTTCATGTCTTGATGTTGATAGTTCTAGGTCATGGGCACTAAACCTCTATTCTGGTCACCTAAGTTTCCTTGTCCTTGAGGTTGAGTTAACTGGTGGAAGTTTGATGGTTGTGGTGTGATAACCCGTAAAAACAATAGAATCCTAAATATTAATGCTACAAGAACACTAATACGTAATCCTACCGTTCTTACGTTTAGATCAATTCTTCTTACTCTCAAAACATAATCATGCAATACAACGAGTAAGGATTTCGTTCCACTCTTAAACCCTCAAGACTTAAATAGAATTCAATTATTCAAACCCAAAAGGAATAATGGTGAGAGTGATGTGTTTGGTGTGAAATTTCTATACTACCATTCTCAACACAAGAACAATAATAACAATAAGACATAATTAAATTAAACTGAATTTAAAACTAAGATTGTGAATAAAGATAATTAACTTTATTGATCTAATAAAAAATAACAATGATATGATTGAATGAATAACAACTATTTTATTTATCTAATGAATGATATTCAATGATTTAAATAACTAAGCTAAAACAAAGAATGAAACTAATTAATGGAATGAAAACTAAGTAATTAACTAATCTAGATCTAACTTTTTCTAACCCTAAACTCCATTAACATTAGCTTCCTAACCTAACTGCCATTAACAAAGAGCTAAGCTTTTGTTTTTATACATCCAGATCCAAAAATCGTGCATGGGCTTGGAGTCATGTTTTGGGCCGGAAAATCGGGCCCAAAACCCAATTTCTTTAATCCAAAATGGCCTCTTCAGCTGCAGTTGGCTTCCACAGACTTTTCGTCCACTTCTGCTCCTCTGATTGGGTCAAGGCTTGGACCATTGGAAATCTCTTTCCGAGCCGGTCGTTTTGACATAAGGTAGGCCCAATTCCGAGGTCTGAGTCCAAAGATACGGCCTTCGGAAGTTCTGCTGACTTTTGCTCCTTTATCTCGCTAAAGTGGCACATTTCTGCACGTAATGGACTTTGAAGCCTGAAATGCATAAAAACACGTAATCAGATTAACTCTTACTT
Source organism: Coptis chinensis (assembly GCF_015680905.1). Taxonomy (NCBI): domain Eukaryota; kingdom Viridiplantae; phylum Streptophyta; class Magnoliopsida; order Ranunculales; family Ranunculaceae; genus Coptis; species Coptis chinensis. Next base: position 49,482,494 of record NC_141456.1, read on the forward strand.
ATTATTCACATAATTGGTCTAACGGTATGATTATTAAGGGGGTTAAAACTACAGTTTTGGGCTCTTATCAAACCACCCCCAAACAAAGATTTTGCTTGTCCTCAAGCAAAGATGAGAAAATTAGAATAAGTGACCAAAAATGGAGTTCTAACTACTCGTTTTACTGAGTGCGATTGCATTGACCATATGCAACAAGGCCTTAAACCACTAGGAATTCCCTAGTGGACAAGTTATAGCCTCGTGAGAGAGTTTTCCGATTGAAGGTACTCACAAACTTCATCTATACTACAACGACTAAGAAATAAAACTATTGTTTCCTTATTCATGCTCAACTATCTATACATCTCTCTAGCAATTACATAAGAATAACCCAGTCAGAACCCTAAGCTAATATATGCATAATAATCAATCATCTAAAATAAACATATAACAATGAGTAATACTATGAAATGTAATAGCAGGTCCGTTTCTGAAAACTTCGGAATAGCGTCCTTAAGTAGGTCCTCACATAAATGCAAGACAAAAACCACTCTGATTTTTCCACTCAAGTTTCGCTACTCCAGTGTGCAGTGGGCACACTTTACCTTACAATCTCAATGACAACAAGGAAGTCGGGTCGATCAAACACATCCGCCACTTACTATCACACTAACCTATTCCTAATCGAGCTAGAGGTCTTTATTAGGTGTCAGGGGATTAGGAGATGGTTTAAGAAGGAAGGAAATGGATATTCTAGAGGACAAGTCTGAGATAATAGAGTCTTCATATTATGTAACTAGAGAAAACCTTGTTATTTACTTTTTGCTTCTACACTTTGTTTCCATCCTTAGCCATTTTTTTTCTTTTCTTTGGCCTTTGACTCCCTTTTATTCTATTTTTTTGGAGTTTTTATTTATTTTTTTTTTTTTTTTTTTTTTTTTTTTTTTTTCTTTTTTTTCTTTTTCTTTGGATCTTTTCTCTTTTCTTTCTTTTTATTTTCCAAGCAACTAACTAATTTTTGTTTACAGGGTTTTTCTTCTTCTTTTCTTCCTCATTCTATTCGGACTTATTCTAAATTGGGTAGGTTGATTTTTTATTTTGTTTTGTTTTTTTGTAGGGGGGGTAAAGGAATTGTGGTTTATGGAAGGCTAAAGAAAAGGCTCGAGGGGCTTAATTAGCGGAAAATAATTCATAGGTTTGAATTTCTCGGCTATATCGATCCAAAGAGGGCCTAAATTCTCGCTTTTAGGATATGGTTTAGTGATCAAGCAAGTGGACGTGTGATTTCTCTATCCGGATTTTACTTCTCCCTTGTGTCATTTCTCAAATGTTTCGCTCATATAAGGCTTTAGGCTATATTCTCACAGGATTTGTAGAATAAGTACTCTAGCCTAGATTTCAGAAACTTATCGCTAACAATCATAGATACTCATGTAATAAATTTATAGATAGATGCAAAGATTATTACCTACATATTAACCTAAGTTTCTAACAATTATTCGATGCAAACAAAAGCCTCATTGAGACTTCTAGATTGTTAAGAGCATGGAGAAAGAAAACAATACCAATATTCCTAAGTGTATAGCATACTTTTTATTTATATTTTTGAATTTTTGAAATTTTAACTAGAAAACAAGTGCACATTATACATATCTATATCCTAACAGATGCCTTAATTACACGTGATTTCTATGCCCCCCAAACAAGAAGCATGCTTTGTCCTCAAAGCATTTAAATAAAGAGGGTAGAAAAAATACCATGGAAATGCATTGAAATTCGGAACATCCGCAAAACAAGGTTAGAACATAATAATATATAAAAAATAAAAAAACCGACGCGAACTCTATAAGAGTTCCACCCATTATGGGGTTAATGAATTAAATTGCTTGGGACATAAGCGGACACTAACTTAAACTAAAAAAAAACTTACCTCCACTCCGGTTTTACTCATCATCCTCCTCTTCTATAAAGAAGTGAGGTTCCTTCGCGATCCCGCCATGCCATTATAATTTGCCAAGCTTGCCGCCATTTATCATCTACGGATGCCAACCTCGTTAAAAGCCACTTGGTCGGATGGGGTGTAAGGTGCAACTGATGAGGTTGTATCCTCCACCCTTGCCAAGTCATTGCACGGAAAGATCGAATAATAGAATTGGTGGGTCTCACAATGTCGAACCCCAACCCAGTCCGCGGAAAGGGGCACAAAAACAAGGAAGAAACATAGTATAATACGACAAACTAATATAGGCATAAGAAGATACTTATGCCTCATGCTATGGGCTCGTGCTAAACTAGACATTAAGGTCTTAGGAAGGTCATATAGCAGCGTTCCTCGCCTAAAGCAAGGAAAACATCGCAAGTGGCATTATTCGCAGAAGAAAAATGTCACTCCCCTAATATGTTTAGCATGATAAAGAACATTACCGTATCACATTAAGGGACAAGTTACCAAGGGCTACATTATATGTCCCTTGGTCCTCTACACGGAAATTGTCGGACCCATAAGCCTCATGCAAAAAGTCATAAGTGTAGACATGAATATTATCTACCCAATAGCATCATGGGTCTTGTATTTCAGCGGGCATGGCAAGTCCAAGAACAAATGCTTGCAAGAACCATAAGCAGTCCCAGCCTACGTGTGTGATCACCTCGCGAAACCAAGCACCATAAGTAGTGCTTTGAAACAAATCTTCGAAAGATTGTTCCGGTATCAATGTAGGAGATGTCATCTCAAAATTACGCCTGGAATAGCCGCGGAATGATCCGAAACTACCCGTAGAAAACTGGAATTTTTCTGGTCCCACGGAAGTCGCTGGCGGCCAGATAGAGCGCGAAGTCGCTCTGAAATTTTAGAATTCCAGTGTTTGGCTGGTCGTCGCCAACTCGCTGGGCGCTCTAGGTCCGAGAGATAGGGTATGGTCGCTTCGGCTTGCTGGCGCGCTTCTAACTAAATTTTCCAAAATGTGAAATGGCAGCGGCAGCTCGATGGGCGCTTGGGGCTTCGAAACTGGAGTTTAGATGAAAAAGAAAGTAAAACTTGGAGTGGATGGTGCGGGATGATGGTGGAATGTATTGTGGTTTGTTAGTGTAGAAAGAAGGAAGTTTATATAGGTTTTGAATTGTTAAAACGAATCGGTAGGTTGCAAAAAAAAAAAACTTTAAGGCAATTTCCGGAAACAATAAAATTTCCGAACCCGAAAACGGAAACAACTCATATTCTTGATTCTAAAACAACCCTAGTATCTTTTATACTGGATTTAGACTAGTAACTTCTAAACTCTCTTATATTTCATCCTACCACCACATCTAATTATAGGTATGCCAATTCACGACAATATTCTCAACCTTCACTCCAAAACAAACTCTAAAATGGAGGATCTTCTACAAATCATGATAGAATAAATAATACCACCCCCAAACAATTCGGGAAGGTGGGATTAACAATAAAATCTATGCACAATTTGAAAAGAACCACATTATATTAAAATTGAAATTCAAACAACATTTAACTACCAAATTCAAAGTTAACTACGGAATTTAACAACGTAACATCCTATCTACTAAAAAATAATAAAAACAACATCAAAACGACAAACAAGAAGAAATCTAACTACTCTTCAAGGAGTGAGGGGGGGTAAGAATAGGAATTTGAGTGATCAAGAATGGAAAAACCAAAACACCCCCCAAACAAATTTTTGAAAACAGTTTGTAAAAATTTGTTTTAAAACGTGGGTCTTTTAAAGTCGATTCCCTAGACTTAAAGTGATATATATGTATTTACATGCAGTTTCCCATATATCAATAATCTAAAAGTTGTGGGTCTTTCCACAAATAATTAACATGGAATGCACCATCAAACGTAATTAAGCACCAAGATTTCCTATGATGTAGCTTAGTGGAATGAGAGTAAAGCCTTATAGATCTAAAACCTAATCGAAAGCATACAGTTTCTTCTTTGTCCTAAACGAAGGGAATGCCAAGTAAATGAACATGAGAAAATTGATGGTTGTGGAAGATCGTAGGATGTGGATAATTTTGAGAAGGGAAAAATGGAAAAAATGAAAAAAAGTGTCCGGTGGCTTGTCCTTGGGTGTTACTTCTTCACTAGTTGGTTTTAGATAGTTATGAAGCATAGGAGAAACACCAAGGTCAAGTACAAACTCAATGGTTCTTTGAAAAGGTAGAGGGCGAGGAACATTCGTGATGGAAGGTGAATGAGTGACATGAGGATGTGAGGTGGGTGAATGGTGTTCAACTAGTGTTCTTAGGTCTATATCATCGAGGCCTTGAGATATGCAAGACATTCCTCAATAGGTGGGTAAGAAGAATCACTGGGATAAAGGGCAAAAAATTCTTCTTCCGTCATGGCGTCAAGAGATGAATGGATGTCAATAGGAGAGAACTCGCGAGGCGGCAAAGAAGGGTTGCAAAAGAGAAGGAAATCCTCCTTGATGTTATCTACGCCTAGGGAGTAGAAATCGCGGATCCTTGTCTTCTTCCATAAGAGGGTATCTACTAGTGTGGGGACTAAAGTGTCACCGCGACTAATGTGAGGTATAAAAACTCTCAATGGACTTCACTTCTCCTTCTATAGGCAAACCTAGTTGTCCCCTCGCTTTTGTCTAAACATGTTAACTTCTACGTAAAGATTTCCAAAAGAAAGAGTCATTGAGCCATCTCGACAATTGATTTGGGCATTGGCGGTTGCCAAGAAAGGACGCCCTAAGATGATGGGAATGGAATCATGAGCAACTTCGCGGTCAAGAATAACAAAGTCTCACTTGGATAGTAAAAATCCCGAACTTTAACGAGAATATTTTCAACTACACCCTTGGGATACTTAATAGAACGATCGGGCTAACCGCAAAGTCATTTTGGTTGGTTGAAGTTTTGTTAGACCTAGTTGTTTATATAAATAAAAAGGGAGTAAGTTAACACTCGCCCCGTGTCTAATAAAAGCAGTTGTTATGAAGGTATCACCTAAGGTGTATCAGACAAAGAGGGGGCGACCAGTGGTCCTTGTACTTAACAATTCCGTTATGTTCGGATAAAGAGGATATTGTTTCGGATTAAGAATGCTTCGTGGGGTATGTTGGTTTTCCTCTTCTTGGTGCACAACTCTTTTAGAAACTTAGCGTGTGTCCGTGCAGACTTTTTATAGCTTCTAGAAAAGGTAGGTTTATAGTCAATTTTTAAATACTTCCCTAATCTCATCAAAATTCTCGGCCCTTTTAAACACAACTAGTCTTTGGGGATATGGTGCTTTTATCGCTATTTTTAGCGTAAGGGATAAAAGTTTTATTAGTCTTTGCTTTATCTCTAGCCGTTTTCCAACTAGGTGTCCATATTGGAACCTCTACAGTGTGTGTGGTCTTCACTTTCTATTATTGGGTCTTGTAATGTTTTCCCTTTGGTTGTGGTTTAACCGGTACTTCTACAGTTGTAGGTCTTGAGTTTCTATTATAGTATTTGGTATGGTATCATTTTTAGTTTATGGGTAATCTTTAGGCATAGTCACTTGGTTATCAACTACTCAGCCTCGAACGAGCGAAGGGTAGTAACTCGCCAGTAGGTCCCCTTGGTTTATATTACCATTACAAAATAATTTTTTATTTCAAAGGCGGTGTTTGTTGACTTAGGATTAGGCATCGCTTGACTTGGAAACACGCCGGTTTGGTTATTATTTTGGTTAGAAGACATGTCAATAACCTTTTTGGCACAAAGATCGCATCATTTGCATCGTTTGTTTCATCATATTAGAGTTTTGATCATGCTGATCTTTCATCAAGTTGGAGTTTTGTTGCATAATTTGATTTTGTTTCTCCAACAAGGTCACTACTACTTTGTCTGTAGATGGTTGTATTGGAATTAAAGCTTGTTGAGCGTTCATGTCTTGATGTTGATAGTTCCGGGTTATGGGTACTAAACCTCTATTCTGGTCCTCTAAGTTCCCTTGTCCTTGATGTTGAAGTTAACCGGTTGAAGTGTGGTGGTTGTGGTGGTGTTTGTGCATAGACAAGAGGACAATAGAAGTCGGAATGCTCAAGACTACAAATGCACATTACAACGAAAGTAGAGTTAATGTTCATGACCGGAGTGGATTGTTGTTGAACGAGAGATGGCATCTACCTTTTTAGTGAGGGCATCGATAAGAGTTTTAAGCTCGGGATCATGTTTAACCTCACGAAGAAGGAGAGGAGCGGGGAATCGTTACCTCCCCAATTGTTGTTCCTCTTAGATTGATCTTCTAAGAATGTATAAGCCTCCAAGGCTCCTTTACTAAGAAAACTACCCCCAGACATGATATCTAGAACCTCCTTATGATAATGTGAAAGCCCCTTGAAGAAAGAACGAACAAGCGTGTCTTTCGCAAGATTATGATGCGGGCATTCAATGAGAAGATCAGTGAAACGATTCCAGGCCTCTGAAAAGGATTCATGAGGATTCTGGCTGAAGAAATGAATCTTGTGAAGCATTTCATCTGTCTTTAGTGGTGGGTAAAATTGTTCCATGAACAATTGAACAAGTTGAGCCCATGAGTCCACAGAGTTTGGCGTTTGGGCAGTTAACCAAGACGCCGCCTTGTCGGCTAGGGTGAAAGGAAACACCCTAAGTTTAACTTGATCTGGACTTACGCTAGGATGATGGAATGTAGTGAGAACTTGGTCTATCCACGATTTGGTAAGGCTTCTCGTGGTCTAAACCATGAAAAACCGGTAACAAGTTAAATATATTAGTGGGGATTCAAAATCCCCACTAGGTCCGCAAGAATGATGCACTAACTTAGGGCCATCGTTTAGGGCTTTATAAAAATCGAGAGAGGAGTCTCTTCTTCTTTAGCCATTGATGCAGGTGTAGTGTGTGAAATTCTAGATAGGCATGTTATATTTATTTCTACGAAAAACAAGCCTGATTATACTAGAATTAAAACTCCTCTGACAGAAGAGGCGAGGAGTGGAAGAAGGAGTACCTGAATGCCTCCTTGCTACGCGTTTGAATAGCGTCTTGTATACGCGATTTTGTGTATTTAACAAGTTAGAAACACTAAATAACTTTAAGGAATAAAAATTTGCATTTTTCTGTGAAAATTGGGCTGTTCACACTGAATTTTCCCTTGAGGGCGCGAGTTGGGCGCGAGTGCCCTCTGTTTTGTCGAATGTCCAGTGTTTTGGGCGCGGGTCGCGCTCGGTTTGGGTGCGGGTCGCGCTCCAGGGTTTTCAGGTTTTAGGCCTTTTATCGTACTCCAAAAAATCTGAAATTTTTACAGTAATTTGCTAAGACGTCTATCAAGTAGCCTGTAAAATTTCAGATCGATCGGAGTTGTGAAAGTCCCTCTACAGCCCTTCAAAGTTTGCGTAATGGTTTTCGGACACAATACAAACAACCGAATGGTTAACCCATCAAAAAAAATCCAAAAATTTCCAAATTTTTACTGGAGACTCCTGAGAGATTCTAGTTGTTCCTGTAAAAAGTTTAGAGCAATTGGAGTTCTACAACCTCTCCTTATTGGATGGTGTTCCAGATATTAAGTGTTTGCAACACTGCAGAAACACACTGGAAACACTCTACTATTTAGGAGGTCAAAACAAATCAAAAACTCATCCAATTTTTACTACAAACTCCTGGATTAGGATAGATACTCCTGTAAAAATTATAGAATTTTTAGAACTCCTTAAGTAACCTTACTTGTCCGTTTTTCAAGAACATACGGTGTGAAAACTGAAATGCAGTACTGTAAAGATCGTATTTGTTTTACAAGGTAAACCAACTCTGAAAATTCTAAAAATATTCCAGTAAATCAACAACACATTATATAATATGTATGAAAATTTTCAGAATTTTCGAAAATTTAGAAATACCTTCACCGCAGTGTTTTTCTCTGTGAATCCAAGAGCCCTCTATATGCGAATAAAGGAACAGGTTCGAAAATTCAAGAAACAAGAATGAAAAATTAAAAGGGTGGGTGGGTAGAGAATGGGGGATTGCCCCTTGGATTCAAGCAATTGAATTCTTGTCATGAACGAGATTAAGATGGTAGCGGCGCCATTTGCTAACCCGCAAAAACAATAGAATCCTAAATATTAATGCTACAAGAACACTAATATGTAATCCTACCGTTCTTACGTTTAGATCAATTCTTCTTACTCTCAAAACATAATCATGCAATACAACGAGTAAGGATTTCGTTCCACTCTTAAACCCTCAAGACTTAAATAGAATTCAATTATTCAAACCCAAAAGGAACAATGGTGAGAGTGATGTGTTTGGTGTGAAATTTCTATACTACCATTCTCAACACAAGAACAATAATAACAATAAGACATAATTAAATTAAACTGAATTTAAAACTAAGATTGTGAATAAAGATAATTAACTTTATTGATCTAATAAAAAATAACAATGATATGATTGAATGAATAACAACTATTTTATTTATCTAATGAATGATATTCAATGATTTAAATAACTAAGCTAAAACAAAGAATGAAACTAATTAATGGAATGAAAACTAAGTAATTAACTAATCTAGATCTAACTTTTTCTAACCCTAAACTCCATTAACATTAGCTTCCTAACCTAACTGCCATTAACAAAAGCTAAGCTTTTGTTTTTATACATCCAGATCCAAAATCGTGCATGGGCTTGGAGTCATGTTTTTTGGGCGGAAAATCGGGCCCAAAACCCAATTTCTTTAATCCAAAATGGCCTCTTCAGCTGCAGTTGGCTTCCACAGACTTTTCGTCCACTTTTGCTCCTCTGATTGGGTCAAGGCTTGGACCATTGGAAAGCTCTTTCCGAGACGGTCGTTTTGACATAAGGTAGGCCCAATTCCGAGGTCTGAGTCCAAAGATACGGCCTTCGGAAGTTCTGCTGACTTTTGCTCCTTTATCTCGCTAAAGTGGCACATTTCTGCACGTAATGGACTTTGAAGCCTGAAATGCATAAAAACACGTAATCAGTATTAACTCTTACTTATTATTCACATAATTGGTCTAACAGTATGATTATTAAGGGGTTAAAACTACAGTTTTGGGCTCTTATCATGGTGGTGGTTGTGCATAGACAAGAGGACAATAGAAGTCGGAATGCTCAAGACTAAAACAGACATTACAACGAGTAGATTTAATGTTCATGACAGGAGTGGGTTGTTGTTTAATAGAGATGGCATCTACCTTTTTAGTGAGGGCATCGATAAGAGTTTTAAGCACGAAATCAGGTTTAACCTTAAAAGAAGAAGGAGTGGAGCGGGAAGATTCGTTACCTCCCCAATTGTTGTTCCTCTTAGATTGATCTTCTAAGAATTTATAAGCCTCTAAGGCTCCTTTAGTAAGAAAACTACCCCCAGTCATGATATCTAGAACCTCTTTATGACGATGTAAAAGCCCCTTGAAGAAGGCACGAACAAGCGTGCCCTTCACAAGATTATGATGCGGGCATTCAATGAGAAGATCAGTGAAACAATTCCAGGCCTCTGAAAAAGATTCATAAGGATTCTGGTGGAAGAATTGAATCTTTTGAAGCATTTCATCTGTCTTCAGTGGTGGGTAAAACTGTTCCATGAACAATTGAACAAGATTAGCCCATGAGTCCACAGAGTTTGGCATTTGGGCAGTTAACCAAGACGCCGCCTTGTTGGCTAGGGTGAATGGAAACACCCTAAGTTTAACTTGATCCGGACTTACGCTAGAATGATGGAATGTAGTGAGAACTTGGTCTATCCTACGCATATGCTGGTAAGGCTTCTCATGGTCTAAACCATGAAAAACTGGTAACAAGTTAAATATATTAGGGGGAATTCGAAAATCCCCCACTAAGTCTGCAAGAACGATGCACGACTTAGGGCCATCGTTTAGGGCTTTATAAAAATTAGAGAGAGGAGTCTCTTGTTCTTTAGCCATTGATGCAGGTGTAGTGTGTGAAATTCTAGATAGGCGTGTGATATTTATATCTACGAAAAACAAGCATGATTATACTAGAATTAAAACTCCTCTAACATAAGAGGCGAAGAGTGGAAGAAAGAGTACCTGAATGCCTCCTTGCTATGCATTTGAATAGCGTCTTGTATACGCAATCTCAGTGTTTGTATGATGTTAGAAACACTGAATAACTTGAAGAAATGAAAATTTGACCGACTGCGGAAAATCGGCTCGCTCCGGAAAGAGCTGGTCGCAATTTCGAAAATGGCCTTGGTAGGCACGGGTCGCACTCCTGTCTAACTCATGTTCCAGGTGGTTGAGCGTGTGGCGCACTTGGAAATAGGCTACATAGGGCACGGGTCGCGCTCGTGCTTGACACAATGTTCAGGCGGTTGAGCACAGGGCGCGCTTGGAAATAGGCTATCTAAGGCGTGGGTCGCGCTCAAGTGGAATTTGGAATTCCAGTGTTTTGGGCGCGGGTTGCGCTCTCCAAAAAAATTGAAATTTTTACAGTAGATTTCTAAGACGTCTATCAAGTAGCCTGTAAAATTTCAGATCAATCGGAGCTATGAAAGTCTTTCTACTGCCCTTCAAAGTTTGTGAAACAGTTTTCGAACACAATACAAACAACCGAATGGTTAACCAATCAAAACAGAGAAAAAAATCGCCAAAATTTTACTGGAGACTCCAGACAAATCATGGGTATTCCTGTCAAAATTTTAGAGCAATTGGAGTTCTACAAACCCTCCTTATCGGCTTTTGTTCCAGAAATTAAGTGTTTGCAAAACTGCAGAAATACACTGGAAAGACTCCACTAGTTAGGAGGTCAAAACAAATCAAAAACTCGTCAAAATTTTACTGCAAACTCCTGACTTAGGATAGATACTCCTGTTAAAAGTTTAGAATTTTTGGAATTGCCTAAGTAATCTTACTTGTCTATTTTTCAAAAACTTACGGTTTGAAAATTGAAATGTTGCACTGTAAAGATCGTATTAGTTCACTGGGTAAAACAACTAGGAAAAATCTGACAAAAATTACAGTAAATCAATAACACCTTAAGGATTATGCCTGTAAGTATTTAGAATTTTTCGAAATTTACAAATACCTTTACTGCAGTATTTTCCTCTGTGAATATGCTGCCCCTATGCCTAAAATAGTGAACAGTTCCGAAAATTCAAGAAATAAAAATTAAAAATTAAAAGGGTGGGTGGGTAGAGAATAAGGGATTGCCCCTTGAATTCAAGCAATTAAATTCTTGTCTTGAACGAGATTAAGATGGCAGCGGCGCCATTTGATAACCACAAATTTACGTTAACTAACTATATATGCATAAACACAAATAATCAATTAACTAAATAAGTGCTTAATCAATATTCCTACTCTCAAATAATGAAGTAATATAAAGAGTATGGAATCGTTCCACTCTTAACTTTCAAGACTTAAACAAATTCAATTGAACAAATACAAAGAACAATGGTGAGAGTAATGAGATGTGAAATTTCTATTCTAAATAACAACTATTCTAACAAGCAATCATCCTCACATGGCTTCTTTAACCTCCTCTAATGGAGGTTTTAGCCTAATATCAATATACTATCATTCCCAACACAAGAACAATAATAACAAGTCATAATTTAATAACTAATTTAAACTTTATAAATCTAATTTTAACAATTGTCTAAGAATCAAAATGAAGATAAACTAATTTATGAATTTAAAACAACTAAAACTAAATAAGAATTTAATCAATTACTAAATTAAAATGAAAACTAATACTTTATTATAAAACTAATAGTGATTCTAAATAATAATCTACTTTGTTCTAACACTAATTAATTGAAGGTAAAAACTAGATCTAAAACAAGCTATTCTAACTAATTAATAGAGTATAACCTAATTTTCTACTCTAGATCTAGGTTATCTTAAGATCTAAGTCTTCTCCATACAAATGGAGGAGACCAGATCCACTTTTTCGTGCATGGGCTGAGGAGCTATGTTTTGGGCCGGAAAATCGAGCCTAAAACCCAATTTCTTCAGTCCACAGAGGCCTTTTCAGCTGGATTTGACTTCCATGGACTTTTCGCCCATTTTTGCTCCTCTTATTGGGTCAAAGTTTGGACCATTGGAAAGCTCTTTCCGAGCCGGTCGTTTTGACATAAGGTAAGCTCAATTCCGAGGTCTGAGTCCAAATATACGACCTTCGTAAGTTCTGCTGGCTTTTCTGCGTTATTTCTTCGCGTTGACTTTGACTTTTCAGCTTTGACTGAGCTTTAAAAAGGCTTTTTCTCCTTGAATCTTGGCCTTTAATCACAGAATTTCTTAGCAACCAACCCTTGCTCTTTTATCTCGCAAAAATGGCACATTTCTACACATATTCGACTCTGAAGCCTGAAATACACAAAAGCACGATAACAGTACTAACTCTTACTTATTAATCACATAATTAGTCTAAAGTAATATTGTTAAAGGGGTTAAAACTACAGTTTTGGGCTCTTATCAAGTACTGAGAGTTTCTGCAGGGCTAGTCATTTGCTGGTGATTTGCTCTTCCATTGTTGTATCCTGGGAGGCATACGCTTGAGGCTGGCAACTACCATACCGGGGTGTTTTTCATCTTAAGGTAATTGTGTTGAGCACAATTCTTAGTGATAAGTTTATGTTTGCATTCTTATTTCTATTTTTGTACTAGATTAATACAATCGTAAGACGAAAAAGTTTTATCTAGTATTGCATTTGTGCTCTTTTGTTGTTTATACTACTGAAAATGGAGAAACCTAGTGGTAAGTCATCTGTCAAACCTGAGATTTTTTATGGCTGAAATTTCAAGCGATGGCAGATGAAAATGCGATTTTATCTGACTACTCTGAAACTGGTTGAATAAATTTCGACTGAGAAACCCATTTCAAATGAAAATGAAGAAGAACCTGGTTGTTCTGGTGTTGTGGAAAGATGGGAAAAAAAGGATTATTTATGTAGAAATTACATACTTGACTGTTTTTCTCTTGAATTATATGATGTTTATGCTATGTGTACAACTGCTACATAGTTGTGGAATTTACTTGATAAAAAGTATGCTACTGAAGATGCAGGTTCGAAAAAGTTTCTTGTAGGAATGTTTCTGGAATTCAAGATGGAAGATGGGAAATATGTTGTTTCTCAAGTGGAGGAGTTGCAAATCATTATTCATGAGATTTTGCATGAAGGCTATAAAATCTGTAAAGGTTTCCAGGTTGCTTCCATCATTGAGAAACTCCCTTCTTCATGGAAGGAGTACAAAAATAGTCTTAACATAAGAAGAAAGAGATGGCCTTAGAAGATCTGATCGTCAACCTTCGGATCGAGGAGGATAACAGGAAGGCTGAAATCAATATGGAAACTTAATAAATGAAGGCTAAGGCTAACCTGGTTGAAGGTAACGCTGCTAGTTCTTCTAAGTCTAAATCATCTAAAAACTAAGCAAAAAAGAAACCATATGTGAACAAAAATAAACAGTCCCAACCTCACTTTAAAAAACCTTACAATCCTAAAGTTCATTACTATGTATGCGGATCACGAGGTCATATAGCCCCAGATTGTAAATTCAAAAAAGGTCCAAATGATGGGAAGAAAGATAAGGCACAAGAAAATGTAGTTCAAGATGGTAAGTTTTCTACTGTGGTTACTAAGGTTAACTTGGTGAGTAACATGACTGACTGGTGGGTAGACACTGGGGCTACCAAACACATCTGTGGCACGAAAAGTGCATTTGCGTCCTTCACTCCTCTAGGAGAAGGAGAAAGTTTGTTCATGGGTAACTCATCTGCTTCTAGAGTTGAAGGAAAAGGGACAGTTAATTTGAAGTTCACTTCTAGAAATGTTCTTAATTTGAAGGATGTTCTTTATGTTCCTGATATTAGGAAAAATCTGGTTTATGGTTCCCTTTTAAGTAAGAAGTGAGACAAATTTGTTTTAACTAAAGGGGGAACCTTTGTGGGTAAAGGCTATTTAGATGAAGGCTTGTTCAAGCTCAGTGTAACTGGTTTTGAATTTAATAAAGTATCTTCTTCATCTTATATGGTTGAGTCCTTTGATCTGTGGCATAGTAGACTTGGACATGTTAATAATGTTTTGATTAAAAAACTAATGCATCTAGGTAACATATCTAAGACTACTATTTCTGAAAACAAGAGATGTGAAGTATGTGTAGAATCTAAATATGCTAGGAAACCTTTCAAAAAGGTAGAAAAAAACACTGACTCGTTGGCATTGATTCACACTGAATTATGTGATCTTAAAGGTTACATGACTAAAGGGGCTAATAAATATTTTGTTACATTTATTGATGATGTTTCACGTTTCTGCCATGTTTATCTTCTTAAGAGTAAGGATGATAGCTTAGCTAGATTTAGTTCCTTTAAAACTGAAGTTGAAAACCAATTAGACAAGAAAATAAAAATAGTTAGGTCTGGTAGGGGAGGTGAAGAAGCTGAAAGTAACGAAGGGAGCACTTATCTCATGGAATAGGGAGAGGGTTGGAAATGTTATAAACAGGGTACAAGGAAAAAAGAAGCAAATGGATAAGATCCAGACAGAGTTACAGCAGCCCATGAACCGAGTACTTATTCAAAGAGAAAAAGAAGCAATAAAACATTATGTACAAGCAGCTGCCTCTGAAGAGGGGTTCTACAAGCAGAAGTCGCGCGACCAAGTAATAAGTGTGGGAGACAGCAATACAAGCTATTTTTTCAAATCGGTACAAGCGTGCAGAGTTGTGAATAAAATAACATGCTTGGTTGATGGAGATGGAAACATGATGCAGGACTTTAATGATATTGGTGCTGAATGCGAACGATTCTACAAGGAATTGTACAGTCCAGGGCAGATGCAAGAGATGGATTTTGATGTATTCCAGGAAATAGGACCACGACAAACTATACAAAACACAGATGTGGAAGAACTGGAAAAACCAATCTCAAGAGATGAGATAATAGAGGCGCTAGCAGACATTGGAAGTGATAAAGCTCCGGGCAGTGATGGATTATCTTCCTTCTTCTTCAAGTGCACCTGGAGAATCATCGGGGATGATTTTATAAAGGTAGTAAAGAATTTTTTTATTTCAGGACAGATGCTTCAAGAAGTTAACGCCACCTGCATTACACTTGTGCCAAAGGTGCTAAGTCCTTCAAATCTGGGAGACTACAGACCTATAGCTTGTTGTGGAGTGATGTACAAGAGTATTACTAAGGTCATGACTCGAAGAATGAAACAGATAATGCCAAAAGTGATCAATATGAATCAATCAGCATTTATCACAGGAAGAAGTATCCAGGATAATATTTTACTATCCCATGAACTGCTGCATAATTATCATAGGAATGAAACTCCTCCAAGGTGCGCAGCTAAAGTGGATCTCAGAAAGGCTTATGACACGATAAGATGGGAAGCGATTAATTTTGCTATGAAGAGAGTTGGAATGCCCCAGAAGTTTATTGAATGGGTGCGAGTATGTGTGGAAACAGCTTCTTATTCTATCATGATAAACGGAGCGCCATATGGGTATTTTAAAGGGCAAAGAGGGATTAGGCAAGGAGACCCCATGTCTCCTTACTTATTTGTACTAGTGATGGATTTATTCTCGGAAATTATGCTTCACAGTGTAACAAACAATCAGTACAAATTGCATTATAAATGTAAAAATCCAGTTATCACTCACTTATCTTTTGCAGATGATTTGGTGGCGTTCATGCATGGGGATACTCTGACAGCCACAAAGTTAAGAGATAATCTGAACAAGTTCAGGGGATGTACGGGCCTAGAAGTAAATGTTCAGAAAAGCCAAGTGTTCTTTGCCGGAGTGGATGAGCTGATTTGTACAGAGATTGAAGGGGTACTACAGTTCCCAAAAGGCGAGCTTCCTGTGAAATACTTGGGACTGCCGTTTATAACCACAAGACTAAGAACCACAGACTGCAGTCCGCTAATATTCAAAGTAACTAGAAGAATACAGAGCTGGAAAGGGAAGTCTCTATCATATGCAGGGAGATTGTAGTTGATCAAAGCAGTACTAAATAATCTGAGCGTATACTAGTTTGCTTCGTTTATTATACCACAAAAGACTATTGATGATATAAATAGATTGTGCAGGAACTTTCTATGGACGAAAATTCGATTGTACCCATCCACATGCATTGATAGGATGGGAGAGTCCGTGTTATCCGTGATGAGGAAGGGGACTTGGGCATAAGGGATCTGTTGAAAGTGAATCAAGCATCCAACATGAAGCATATTTGGAAGTTAGTGACGAAAGCAAAAAACTTATGGGTGGATTGGATTCACAAGAACTTAATCAAAGGGCGGAACTTTTGGAATCTCAAAATACCCAATGATAGCTCGTGGAGTTGGAGAAGTTTGCTCAAGGGACGAAAAGAGGCAGCGCAAGTAGCCATACATCAGATCGGAGATGGCAAAAATACGAGTTTTTTGCTAAAAGATAAGTTTCCGCAAGCTCTCACTTACAGCTCTAGTGGACATTTCAATGCCCAAGTTTCTGATTTTATACAACAAGGGGAATGGAGGTTTCCATTATACATAGAAACCCAGATAAGAGAGGTGGCTAGACAGGCGCAAGACGAAGTAGAAATAATGGGTGGAGATGATAAAATTGTATGGACTGCCACGACTCAGGGGGAGTATAGCGTGAAAGATACTTATGATGGATTGCGAGGGATGAGGCCAGCAGTAGCATGGTATCGACTGGTCTGGTATTCAAACCGAATTCCGAGACATTCCTTTATAAGCTGGATGGCGATGCATAAAGGGCTCAAAACACTCGACAAGCTGAAGGAATGGAAGAAAGTTGACACCGACAGCTGCATCATATGTTGGACAGAGACAGAGACTGAAGAGCACTTGTTTCATGAATGTACTTTTTCGATGGCAATGTGGAAAAGTCTGTTAACATCAATGGGTTTCAGCAGAGTACAAGCTGATACTTGGCGTGAAGAAATCGAGTGGGTTCAGAAAACAGCAGCAGGGAAAGGGCCGAAACAGGATTCTTTAAGGCTGGTGTGGAATGGTTACATATATTGGATATGGAGAAATCGCAATGAGAAGATATTTGAAAACAAACAGCATCACTCTCATCAGGTGGTGCAACTAATCTTATGTGATGTGAAGACAAAGTTGCAAGCAATGGCAATCAAGATGGAGGAGGGGCCAGAAAAACAGCAATTCCAAAACACTTGGAATGTGGAAGTGCATACAAGACAGAGGCAACAGAGATACTGTAAATGGGAACGTGCAGCTCAAGGAACACTTAACTTGAATATCGATGGCAGTTTGCAAGGGATGAGAGGTGGATGGGCAGTGGTAATAAGAGATGAGCATGGGCAGGTTAAAGCGGCAAGAAAGGGAAGATCATACAAGCAATCTATAGCACTAATAGAATTGCAAGGGGTTAAGCAAGGAATGAGAATGGCTATTGATCATGATTTCAGGTACATTCACGCACAAACTGATTCAACAAATGTGCTATCATTTTTTCAGAACTTGGGTCAGCACCCATGCCAAGCAGAAAAAATTATGAGGAGCATCAATCGAATGAGAGAGCAAATGGAAGAGTTTACTATAACTCATGTTTACAGAGAAGCCAACAAGTTAGCAGACGCACTTGCTAGTACTATTCCCACAACGAGCCATATAGAACTAGATTTTAACTTATTTCCTGAGAATGTAAGGAAAATCATTCATGATGATTCAGTGGGGAACAATATGTAAGAATGTAACAAGCTGTAACAGATATTTTATATTAATAAAAAGGGGTAGGGGACCTCGTCAACAACCTCGCTTTCCAATCAAAAAAAAAAGTGGGGGGGAGGTGAATATTCTGGTCGTTTTAATAAATTTTGTGAAGATAATGGTATAGTACATATATGGAACCACTGCCCCTTATGATCCCCAATCCAATGGGATAGCAGAGAGGAAAAATAGAACTCTCAAAGATATGATCAATTCCATGATCATAGCTCTGGGGCTTCTATGAACCTATGGGGGGAGGATTTGCTAACAACTTGTTATATTATGAATAAGATACATTTTAAAGACACAGATAAAACTCCATATGAGATGTGGAAAAATAGGACACCGTCTTATAAATACTTTAAAGTGTGGGGGTGTTTGGCTAAGGTGTCTATTCCAACACCCAAGAGGACTAAACTTGGCCCTAAAATTGTAGATTATGTCTGTATTGGGTATGCACAGAAAAGCATCACCTACAGGCTTTTAGTTTTCAAATCTGAAAATCAATTTATTGATGATAATACCATTATTGAGTCTAGGGATGATGTCTTCTTTTAGGATAAATTCCCATTTATTGAGAGGTCTGGAGGGACTCCAAGTTCTTCAAGACATGCTCTTAGAGTTCGAGAAGATTCTTCTGCTGAAGATGAAATTGAACTCAAGAGGAGCAAAAGACCTAGGACTAACACCTCATTTGGACCTGATTTCCTTACTTTCTTGGTAGAGGATGATCCTCAGACCTATTCAGAGGCTATGTCATCTTCTAATGCTGTATTTTGGTGGGAGGCCATTATAAGTGAATATGAGTCCATTATAACCAATAACACTTGAGAGCTGGTTGAGCTGCCCCCTGGTTGTAAAACTATTAGAAATAAATGGTTATTTAGAAAGAAACTTAAGGCAAATGGATCCATTGATAAATATAAAGCGAGATTAGTATCAAAATGCTATAAACAGAGAGAAAGGTTTGATTTATTTGACACTTACTCTCCTGTGACAAGGATTACATCTATTAGAATGTTAATACCTTTTGCTTATACTCATAATCTCGTAATTCACCAAATGTATGTTAAAATGGCATTTCTAAATGGTGAATTACAAGAGAAGATATATATGGATCAGCCAGAAGGTTTTGTATTAGAAGGCCTCAAGAGATAAGTTTGTAGACTAAAGAAATCTCTTTACGGTCTCAAACAAGCTCCAAAATAGTGGCATGAGAAATTTGATAATGTGCTAATCTCTAACAGTTTTAGTATTAATGAGGCAGATAAATGCATTTATTGTAAATTTGAAAAACAATATGGTGTAATTATCTGTTTATTTGTGGATGACATGTTGATCATCGGAACCAGCTCAGAGACCATCAATAAGACTAAATCTTTTTTAAGTAAATATTTTGACATGAAAGATTTGGGTATTGCTGATGTCATTCTTGGCATTAAGATTGTGTATAATTCTGATGGAATTACTTTGACTCAATCTCATTATGTGGAGAAAATATTTAAAAGATTTAATCAATTTGACTGTGTACCTGCTAGAACACCATATGATCCTAGTATACATTTGACAAAAAATATTGAATCAGGTGTATCTCCTTTAGAGTTTTCTAGGGTTATAGGTAGTCTCATGTATCTTATGAACTGTACTAGACCAGACATTGCTTATGTCGTAAGCAAACTAAGTAGATACACCATTAATCCCAGTGATGAGCATTGGGGTGCTCTTATCAGAGTATTGAGATATTTGAAATATACATCAAATTATGGTGTTCATTATGGCAGATATCCAGCTGTGCTTGCGGGGTACAATGATGCCAATTGGATTGTTGATTCTCATGAATCTAAATCCACTAGTGGCTATGTGTTCACTATTTGCTGGGGGTGCAGTGTCTTGGAAATCTTCTAAGCAAATTTGCATTGCCCGTTCCACTATGGAATCTGAGTTTATAGCTTTAAATAAAGCTAGTGAGGAAGCAGAGTGGATCAGGAATTTTTTGATGGATATCCCGCTTTGACCTAAACCTGTTCCACTTGTCTCTATTCATTGTGATAGCCAAGCTGCTATCTTGACGCAAAAAATACTTCCTATAATGGGAAATCTCTACATATTCGTCGAAGACATAACATTATATGATAGTTGTTAAGAGATGGGATCATAGATATTGACTTTGTGAGGTCAAAAGAAAATTTAGCTGATCCTTTAACTAAAGGCCTGGCTAGAGAGCTAGTTTTTAGTACGTCGAGGGGGATGGGCCTAAAGTCTATTAAAGACTAAGCCTATTTATTTAAATCACCAATAACTGACACCCAACCTTTGTGAATGGAAATCCCATAATCAAAGTTCAATGGGGAAACAAGTTATTTGCATGATTTGTGGGGGTACTACACCTAGAGTGAAACCTCTGTAACCATCCCTAGGATGTAATAGTACCTTTTGTATCTTTTCAAGGATGAGTGAATACTCTTAATGCTTTCTATAGCTAGTTTTTCCAGTGGGGTGTAATGATACAGTACACTCCCGATAGAGGCACTTATATGAGTGAGAGGAAGTAAAATTGCTTCCTATGAGAACTTATAGGCTTGTTCTCTTGAGCACTCATGAAACCTGGGAAGCTCATGGCTATACGAGCACAATTGAAGGAACTCTATGATGATTTTTGAAGTTATGTGTGTTACCTGTTGACTTGGCTTACATAAATGTTGAACAGTTCAAGACTAAGGTCACTGGTCAACTAGTAATCCCGACAGACAAACACCAAGCGAAGGTTCAAGTTGAAAGACACCTTTAGCCCATTCATAACTTCTTCATACTCCAAACATTCTTGTTTTTTTTTTCTTCTGTTTATGTATAGTTTCATTCATGTGGGGGATTGTTGGAAACTTGAATGAAATTGTGTCCTTAAAGGGTTTGAACCCATGACCTTATGTGGGGGGCTTTAGTCCCACATTGGTTACTAAACTTAAGTTTCTTAAGTTTATATTGCTTTGTGTCCTTATGGAGGGATAGTGTAGAGAGATATAAGGAGGTGCTCGCTCGCACACAAGGCCGCCTTGGTTTGGGGGCTCTCGGGAGGTGGGAGCTCAAGAAAAACCAGATGCGCATGTGCTCACACGCACGATGGGAAGTGCAAATCCACCTAATTGGGCTTCGCGTGGGTGCGAGTACTGATCTTTTGGTTTGGTCTTTCCAAAACTGTTTCCAAGAAAGATATTTCCTCTTACAAATCACGCTTTTCTCACAGATTAAAACTAGCCAGTAGAGTCGTGCATCGTTACTGGAGTGATTCTCGCATTCAGTTGCAAGTGTAAGTTCTATAAAAGAAAGGTCTTTCTGTTTTATCAAAGACGCTGAAAAGCTTTTCGAAAAACCTTTCCTCTTCCATAAAATATGTCTGGAGTACTGAGAGTTTCTACAGGGCGGGTCATTTGCTTGTGACTTGCTTTTCCGCTGTTGTATCCTGGGAGGCATACGCTTGAGGCTGGCAGCTACCATACCGGCATCGTTTTTCGTCTTAAGGAAATTGTGCTGAACACAATCCTCAGTGATAAGTTTCTGTTTGCATTCTTATTTCTGTTTTTGTACTAGATTAATACATATAATGCACTATGGGAGTCGTCAACATTCCCCGACTTACATTTGCAGAACAGTCCATAGGAATGAATTTCCATGCAACCATCTTATTTTTCAAACAAACTCTAATGCTCTAAAAGTTGAAGCATGTTTGACACGGTACTATCATTTTTTTTCCAAATAGTATAAATCGCGTAATATGTCTTATTTATCAAGTATAAATTTGAGATTCTGGCATGTGAGGTGTGCAAACCTTCAATTTGTCAGCATGTAATCACAAGTGTGTTGAGCTCACATTTGGCTAGCTTATTATCTTGGGTTCCAAATTAGATGTTCTTTAGGTAAGCATCAATGTAAAATAATAATAACAATAACAACAACAACTACACTCTGTGTGAAGAGTTTTTTTTTGGTGATCTTGGTTGCACCCAGAAAAACACTCTCATATCCCATAACTAACTTAACTTTTTGACATACCCCAACAACCGCCGCCATCCAATGTATAACATCCCCCATATTATTTTTGGGTATTTCCAATAGGGGTAAAAAAAATGAAAAATGTCTTTTTGACTGAGTACTATTTGTTCGATCGAGTTCAAAACAAAAATGAGATCTTCTCTCCTTCAATTATTTCTCTCTCTAGCTCTAACTCCTAGAGAGAGAATGTAAATTATTCACTATTTCAGCTGGTTTTCTTCAAATAATGAAATTCGAATTTATGCTTAATCAAATCAATGTACGTACATACCAATTTTAACAAAGATATCTTTTGAGCACTGGTCTTATAGAAATTGGGTCGATATTTTCATGTTAAACAAGTTGGAAGAAAAGAACTACACCTTGGAATAAGGCTGCATCGAGTTGAGCTGTTCGTGAGTAACTCGAGTTCGGCTCGACTCAAACTCGACCGCACAAAAGTATGAGTCGAATTTGAGCTTAATTTAAAGCTCATTCTAGATAGCAAGTAGTTCGAGTAGCTCGAGCTACTCGTTTTATAAGCTAATATGTAGTATATAATTTATAATTTATACTCCATTTTATACTTTATACCCAACTATAATTTACAATCTATACTAGTTTTAATGTCTTATATACATTTTTTTTTTAGTTTGAGCTCGAGTTCGAGTTCAAACGAGCATAACTGAACTCGAGCTCGAAGTGTTAAACGAGTCGAGCTCGAGCTATTAGTAGAACTAGACGAGTCGAGCTTGAGCTTCAATAATAAGCTCGAAGGCGAGGTTCGAGTCGAGCTTCTACATGTGCGAGTCGAGCTCGAATATAGCAAAACTCGACTTACCTTGGAAAGAGATGGGTTTAATGCGAGAAGAAAGAGATGGGTTTTCAGTTCCCAGTATTATGATTCACATTTTAGTCATAAAAAGGGTCAAGTAACCATCTAGGGGTGGTGCAAACGGATAGATTCAGATTCGGATATGCCTGTATCCAAATCCGAATCTGAATCTGAATCCGATGAATATTAAAAAATTTATCCGAATCCGATTTCAGATATCCGAATCGGATATCGGATAATATCCAATCCAAAAATTAAATATTAATTAAAAATTTATTTGTTTTGAATAATTCATTTTACTACTATAAAAACTATTATAAATATATATATTTGTCATTTATTATTATTATTTTGTCATTATTAGTTTATGATTTTATATAATATTTTATACAATAATAAATAAATAAATAAATTATATATAATAACTATTAGTTTTTTAAATCGGATCGGATATTTTTGGATGCGGATATGGCGGTATCCGAATCCGTATCCGTATTCAAAACCAGTTCGGACATAAAAATTTATCCGAATCTGAATTCCATATCCGAAATTTTCGGATAATATTCGATTTTTTGAATATTTGGATATCCACTTGCGCCCCTATAACTATCAAATGCTCCACATCTATTGCTATATTTGAGAATATTGGATACTAATTTTCAGTCTTATATGTAATAAATAGTTTAATACCACCGATTTTTACAGCAAAGAACCGTTGGTTTTTAAGTGAGTCAGTGATTTGAACCGGGATCGCAATGACCCGATCCAGGTAAAAAAATGGTTTTGAAAACATGCTCACAATGTATTATAATAAGTGGAATTAAATGACGTGTTTTGTTTTGGGTAATACCTAATAAAAAAAAAAGTAATATAGGAACCTGTAACTAAAACAATTTTATTTATTTATTTTTAAAATTGGGGTATGAGAGTGTTTTTCTAGGTGTGTCCAAGATCACCCCTTTTTTTTAAAAGCACCGGTTAACGATGATATGGTTGTGCTTGTTTGCTTGAAAATTTTTCAAGGATATTTGAAAGGAAACAAAGTAATGCTAGAGGAACCACCACTAAGTGACATGTGGCAGCCATTTCAAAATTTCACCATCTTTTCGGAAGAAATTTGGATGTAATGGTAAACAAAGACAATTTGCCATACTACATTTGACATGTTTCCAAATTTATTAGGATGTCACAAATCTGATTCCAATACCATAACAACATATTTACTCTTTAATTATCGAAAAAAAACCAAACAACATATTTACACGTCGTGATAAAAAATTTTATGTACGTCATTGTAACCACTGCTTTAAAAATCGGTCTAGGCGGTCTCTAGGTGCTAGGCGGTGCCCAACCGACTCGCCTAGGCCCAAGTCGTTTAAAAAATCGGTGGATTGACTAGGTCTAGGTGGTCTAGGTAGTCCAGTCAAGTTTTATTTATTTATTATTATTTTTTTTAATGATTAAATGTCGAAAATTAAAGGCATGTATAGGCTTAAGATTTGAATGAGTTTAAAAGACTAAAGTCTAATGTAAATTATATGCCACTATAATAAAGAGTATGTTTATATGAAGTCAATATTCTTCAACTATTACACATTTTTGTAATAAGAATCTTTGCTTGTGTTTATTTTTTGAGTTATGGTAAATGATTTTCTTCCTTTCTTGTAGTATAGATATGTATTACTATATGTATTAGGAAAAAAAAACCTTCTAGGCAATGCCTAGAAGGCCTAGGCACTAGACGATTTTTTTTCCTAATATATATAGTAATACACACCTATACTATAAGAAAGGAAAAAAAATCATTTACCGTGTCTAGAAGGCCCCGCACTAGGCGCTCTCCCACCACTCGACTACCGCCCCTAGCGTTTTTAAGAACACTGATTGTAACCAAACACCATGCACAAACCTTAAAATTACCAAGTAATCCGACAATTGCGATCAGGCTTAACATGTCTAATGGATCTCAATTTTCACAATCTATGGGCTTACCAACTGTGGGCCAGGCCCATACTAACTTATTGACCCAGACTTAACCGACTTGACCATCGAACTTATCTAGGTCACACCTCAAACCTCATTTTTTCTCTTTTCTTCAAAAAAATAAAAAATAAACTCCTCTCAACCCTAAACCCTAAAAACCCTGAACAAATTTATATCTCAAATCCCAATTACCGAAAAGCCCCTTTCTTCTTCTGTTTGTGCAAATCAACCAGAACCAGAAACAGAAACAGAAACCTCCCAAGGTAATTTTTCTCATCTCCACTTTATTTATTTTATATTAGTTTTATTGTTCATTACTGATTAAGAATCCATTTTTGTTTATATAGTGAAATAAAATGGCACATTTGGGTGGTGGGGCAGAAGCCCATGCAAGATTTAAACAATATGAGTATAGGGCAAATTCAAGTTTGGTATTAACAACTGATTCACGACCACGAGATACTCATGAACCCACTGGTGAACCTGAATCGTTGTGGGGTAAAATTAATGCGAAGAATATGGGTGATAAAGTGTTAAAAGGAAGACCACCGGAACTCGATGAAAGGTTGAAGAAGTCTAAGAAGAAGAATAAACGTGACCCGGAGTTGGATTCTGGGGTTAAGAGGGATAAAAAGAGGAGACGATTGACTGACGAGAGTGTTTTGAATTTACCTGAAGAAGGGGTTTATCAGCCCAAGACTAAGGAGACACGGGCTGCTTATGAAGCTTTGCTTAGTGTTATTCAACAGCATTTGGGTGGGCAGCCACAGGATGTGCTTTGTGGGGCGGCGGATGAGGTTTTGGCGGTTATTAAGAATGATAAGGTTAAGAATCCTGAGAAGAAGAAAGAGATTGAGAAGCTTTTGGCTAAGATTGAGGATAAGACGTTTGATGAGTTGGTTTCATATGGTAGGCGTATTAATGATTTTCAGGATGTGGGTGATGTATCGGGTGTTGGAAACGGGGAAGGGAATGGTGAGGAAGCTCTTGATGATGATATTGGTGTGGCGGTTGAGTTTGAAGAGGATGAGGAGGAAGAAGAAGATAGTGACTACGACCTGGTACCCGAGGAGGAAGAAGAGGACGATGATGGAACTGATGTTCATGGGTCTGGGGCTATGCAGATGGGTGGTGGGATAGATGATGAGGATATGCAAGATGCAAATGAGGGAACTACTCTAAATGTTCAAGACATAGATGCTTATTGGCTTCAGAGGAAAATAGCACAGGCATATGGGGAGATTGATCCGCAGCATTGCCAAAAACTTGCTGAAGAAGTATTGAAAATACTTGCTGAAGATGATACCAGGGAAGTTGAGAGAAGGCTAGTTGTGCTTCTGGAGTTTGATAAATTCAGTCTCATTAAGCTACTTGTGAGTAACAAGCAGAAGATAGTTTGGTGTACACGTTTGGCAAGAGCAGAAGATGAAGAGAAGAAGAAGATTGCGGAGGAAATGATGGGTATGGGTCCGGGTTTGGCGGCAATCCTTGAGCAGTTGCATGCTACAAGAGCAACTGCAAAGGAACGACAGAAGAATTTAGAAAAGAGCATAAGAGAAGAAGCTAGGAGGTTGAAAGACGATGGTAGTGGGGATGGGGATAGGGCTAGCAGGGGAGCTGTTGATAGGGACGCAGAAAGTGGTTGGTTGAAGGGGCAGCACCAATTACTTGACCTGGAAAGCCTTGCATTTCACCAAGGTGGTCTTTTGATGGCTAAAAAGACATGTGAGCTTCCTGGAGGCTCTTTTCGGCATATGGGAAAGGGTTATGAGGAAGTCCATGTGCCAGCATTAAAGCCAAAGCTGCTAGAACCTGGTGAAGAGCTTATAAAGATAAGTGCAATGCCTGATTGGGCTCAACCAGCATTCAAGGGGTCGACGACTCAGCTGAATAGGGTGCAGAGCAAAGTCTATGAGACTGCCCTTTTCACAGCGGAGAATCTACTGTTGTGCGCTCCAACTGGAGCTGGGAAAACGAATGTAGCTGTGCTCACCATTCTTCAACAGATTGCATTGAATAGGAACCAAGATGGATCATTCAACAACAGTAATTATAAGATCGTTTATGTCGCACCTATGAAAGCTCTTGTTGCCGAAGTAGTTGAGAAGTTGTCTAAATGTCTGCAGCATTACAGCGTTCAGGTGAAGGAGCTAAGTGGGGATATCTCACTAACTCGCCAACAAATTGAGGAAACTCAGATAATTGTTACCACTCCTGAGAAGTGGGATATTGTAACGAGAAAATCTGGAGATCGGACATACACTCAGCTTGTGAAGCTTCTTATTATTGATGAAATTCATCTTCTCCATGATAACAGAGGGCCTGTGCTTGAAAGTATTGTTGCTAGAACTGTTCGACAAATAGAAACCACAAAGGAGCATATACGGTTGGTCGGTTTATCTGCTACTCTCCCAAACTATGAAGATGTAGCATTGTTCTTGCGGGTTGATCCGGGGAAGGGACTTTTCTATTTTGACAATAGTTATAGACCTTGCCCACTTGCTCAACAGTATATTGGGGTCACTGTCAAAAAGCCATTGCAGAGATTTCAGTTAATGAACGATATCTGTTATAAAAAAGTTGAGGCTGCAGCTGGTAAGCACCAAACCCTTATATTTGTTCACTCTAGGAAAGAAACAACCAAAACAGCTCTTGCAATTAAAGATGCAGCTCTTGCTAATGACACCCTGGGTCGGTTTCTTAAAGCGGATAGTGCAAGTCGTGAGATTCTTAGCGATATAAAAGAAATCAAGAGCAAAGATCTGGAAGGCCTCTTGCCATATGGGTTTGCCATTCATCATGCCGGAATGGCAAGGGTGGACAGGGAACTTGTTGAGGCGCTCTTTAAGGAAGGACATGTGCAAGTGCTGGTTTCAACGGCTACTCTTGCTTGGGGTGTTAATTTACCGGCTCATACTGTGATCATAAAAGGCACTCAAGTATACAATCCAGATAAAGGAGCATGGACCGAACTAAGTCTACTGGATGTTATGCAGATGCTTGGTCGTGCTGGGAGGCCTCAGTTTGACACTTACGGGGAAGGAATTATAATAACTGGGCATACGGAACTGCAGTACTACCTGTCACTTATGAATCAGCAGCTTCCCATCGAAAGCCAGTTTGTTTCAAAATTGGCTGATCAGTTAAATGCAGAGATTGTTTTAGGTACGGTTCAGAATGCTAGAGAAGGGTGCAACTGGCTTGGCTACACATACTTGTATGTTCGCATGTTGCGTAATCCGACTCTCTATGGTTTGTCCGTGGAGGAACCAACTAGAGATAAACTCTTGGAGGAAAGGAGGGCTGATCTGGTATGTATTAAACTTGGCACTTTTGTCATTTTTAGTTTGCCATTAAGTATTGTTCTATTTTTATTTTTATTTTTTACTTTTTAGTATATCTTTTGTTTGGTCATTTATTCTTTAGTTCACAATTTAGCTTGCACAGTGTTATATGCATGAAAAAAATTGAAACTTTTGGGAAATTGTAGTGGAAAAATATTGCTACACACCGAGTGTTAAGCATAAGAGTGGTGAAACTTTACTTTACATTTTCTCTACGAAGTGGACAAAGACTGGGGATTTTGGTGTTACTTCGAAGTATTGGGTGTGTTCTGGATGGTTTGGTGTCAGAAATGTGGAAACTGAGAAACCTGAATTTGGAACACCAGTTTATCCTAGAATCTAAGTTGCATGCTTTTTTTTTTATCGGTAAAATTAGGATATAGATATTGATAAATGAAAAACAATTACAAAAAGGATGAGATATCCAAACTACAAGTAACAAAAAAGAAAAACTTAAAAACAAAAATGATCATTCCCTAGGTTCCACACTTCGAAACCTACTACAAAGAAAGAAAAGCATCGGAATCGGAAAATGAATGACTCCCATCTACACACAAAGTACTCAAAAAGAATGTCTTGGGTCTCCTCATGCGCCTTAGACCAGAAAAATAGAAAGCCATTAATGACCATAATGACCTCTTCCAAAGATGCCTCAATTCCCTCAAAGTGTCTCTTGTTTCGCTCCAACCATAGTCCCCACAAGATGGCAAAAGGAACCCTACTCCAGATTCTCTTCCCCTTACATGAGTGAGCAGATACATTCCAAGAGGCTAGAAACAGCTTCACTGAACCTAGACACACCCATTGGACCTCTGACATATGAATAAAAACACTCCATACCCTCCAAGAGAAAAGACACAAAATAAAGGTATGGTTCACAGATTCACCATCAGACAAAGATAAATGACAGAAATTGATCAAAGCTTCTTACGAAGGTTATCAATAGTTAACATATGACCCAAAGAAGCACACCAAACAAAGAAAGCAACCTTGGAAGGGACCTTAGCACCCAAATAAATCTAAGTTGCATGCTTAGTGATATGTTTAAACAGCCACTCTTTCTTGTTTACATAAGTTATGTTTGGCTCTTAAATTTTGTAATGGGCATATGCACAATCTCTTATACAATAATGCAGCTTCTTTGGTTTTTGTGGAATCGCACATGCAAGTTTGAAAAAGTATGATTCCTTGCTGCATACCATTTGTGTCATTGTCATATGAAAATTTGACAGTAAACTTTGTTTTCACGTTGAATTCATTTAATGTGTTCATGCTGTAACCCTGGGCGCTAGTAATTGTCATCTTTCAAATGTGATGTTGATACTTTCTGTTGTACGCATAAATAAAACTTGGGAGTAGCTAATAGTTTATAATATTTTAGTCCTGCTGACCTTTTTCATTCGTTTTCCTCCTGACCTTTTCATATGTTTCTAGTAGTTTATTTAAATTTGTTGTAGCTTTAGAAGAAGAAGAGAGAGAGAGAGGAGGGGGAGTACTAAACGTAAAACTTAATGAGAAAATATTTTACACCTTGAGTTCCAGACTTATTATTTATGGAACGGTGAGTATGGCCCAGGATCAGGAAAGTGGTAGACTGGCAGTGCATGATTCTGAGTTATTGGTTTTAGCTATTGAAAGTGTACTTCACGTTGTTAACACTTGTATATCCTAGTGAAGACCTGATTTGCGTTCTGCTTCAGTCTTGTAGAATATAAATCCTGAGAACATTTGAGAGGACATCAAGTAACTATTGTTTATTGTAGATTAAATATTTTCAGAACTTTCAACATATTTTTTCATGAAATGAACTTTCATTTGTCCGGGCTTTAACATTCTGTAATTTGATGATCCATTTGTAGATAATCTTTGCATGGTCTTTTACTTAGTGGATAATGTAATGTACAATGTATTTCAAGGCAGAGATAAATGTGATTTATGGTCAACTTATTTCATTTTATTGCTTTTGTAGATTCATTCTGCTGCCACCATCTTGGACAAGAATAATTTGGTGAAGTATGACAAGAAAAGCGGCTATTTCCAAGTTACAGACCTAGGTCGCATTGCTAGCTACTATTATATTACTCATGGAACAATATCCACCTACAATGAGCATCTGAAGCCAACGATGGGCGAGATTGAGCTATGTCGGTTATTTTCGCTTAGTGAAGAGTTTAAATATGTCACAGTTAGACAGGATGAAAAGATGGAGTTGGCAAAGCTTTTAGAACGTGTGCCCATTCCTATCAAGGAAAGCTTGGAAGAACCTAGTGCCAAAATCAATGTTTTGCTCCAAGCATATATCTCCCGGCTGAAGCTCGAGGGTCTTTCTCTAATGTCTGACATGGTGTACATCACACAGGTTTGTTATTTTAATTTGTACTTTTTTTTTTTTTTTTGGTTCTTCACACTTTCACAAACCTGTTTTTCTTTTCTTTGTTATGAATAAAGCTGTATTTGGCCTTTTCTTCTCTTACTCAAAATTAATGTCTTTCTGTAGAGTGCTGGTCGTCTCATGCGGGCTCTTTTTGAGATTGTACTGAAAAGAGGTTGGGCGCAGTTGGCAGAGAAGGCTTTGAACTTGTGCAAGATGGTTACAAAGAGGATGTGGAGTGTGCAGACTCCCCTTCGACAATTTGCTGGCATTCCTAATGAAGTTTTGATAAAACTGGAAAGGAAAGATTTCGCCTGGGAAAGATATTATGATATGTCTTCTGATGAAATTGGACAGCTTGTCCGTATTGAACGAACTGACAAGTCCAAACCGGCGCCGCCTAGTATGGGTAAACCTCTGCACAAATTCATTCACCAGTTCCCAAAACTTCATCTGGCTGCACATGTTCAGCCAATTACCCGTACTGTTTTGAGAGTTGAACTCACAATTACCCCAGATTTTAGGTGGGAGGACAAAGTCCATGGATTTGTCGAGTCTTTTTGGATAATTGTCGAGGACAATGATGGGGAGTATATTCTTCATCACGAGTATTTTATGCTGAAGAAGCAGTATATAGAGGAGGACCATACTCTAAAATTCACAGTACCAATCTATGAACCACTTCCTCCTCAGTACTTCATTCGTGTGGTTTCAGATAAGTGGCTCGGCTCCCAGTCTGTCTTACCTGTTTCTTTCAGGCACCTGATTTTACCTGAAAAATATCCTCCACCAACTGAACTTTTGGACCTACAACCACTTCCTGTTACTGCTTTGAGGAATCCTGCATACGAAACTCTTTACCAAGAATTCAAGCACTTTAATCCTGTCCAAACGCAAGTTTTTACAGTCTTGTACAACACAGATGACAATGTTTTAGTTGCTGCGCCTACAGGAAGTGGAAAGACAATTTGTGCTGAGTTTGCACTGTTAAGGAATCTCCAAAAAGGACCTGAAAGTGCCATGCGTGCTGTGTATATTGCTCCGATTGAAGCCCTTGCTAAGGAGCGGTACCGTGATTGGGAGGGGAAGTTTGGGAGGGGCCTGGGTTTGAGAGTCGTAGAGTTGACTGGTGAAACAGCAACTGACTTAAAGCTGCTAGAGAAAGGGCAAGTAATCATAAGTACCCCTGAGAAATGGGATGCTCTGTCCCGCCGCTGGAAACAAAGAAAGCACATTCAGCAAGTCAGCCTCTTCATCATTGATGAGCTGCATTTGATTGGCGGAGAAGGGGGTACAGTGTTGGAGGTGATAGTTTCTAGAATGCGATATATCGCCAGTCAGAGTGATAACAAGATCCGTATAGTGGCACTATCGACATCTCTTGCAAATGCAAAAGATCTTGGGGAGTGGATTGGTGCCTCCTCTCATGGGCTTTTTAATTTCCCCCCTGGCGTTCGTCCCGTTCCTCTAGAGATACACATTCAAGGTGTGGACATAGCTAATTTTGAAGCAAGAATGCAAGCAATGACAAAACCAACATACACTGCGATTGTCCAGCATGCCAAAAATGCAAAGCCAGCACTTGTCTTTGTTCCTACAAGGAAGCATGCGAGGCTTACGGCAGTGGATCTTATGACCTACTCAAGTGCAGATAGCGGGGAGAACCCTCCTTTTTTATTACGTTCTGTTGAAGAACTGGAACCTTTCATCTCCCAGGTTAAAGAGCCCATGCTGAGTGCTACACTTCGTCATGGTGTAGGCTACCTACACGAAGGGCTTACAAGCATGGATCAAGAAGTTGTCTCTCAATTGTTTGAAGCTGGGTGGATTCAAGTGTGTGTTACTAGTAGTTCAATGTGCTGGGGGATGCCACTATCTGCTCACCTGGTTGTGGTTATGGGAACACAGTATTATGATGGACGGGAAAATGCTCACACTGACTACCCTGTTTCTGACCTGCTGCAAATGATGGGTCATGCTAGTAGGCCTCTTCTTGATAGTTCTGGTAAGTGTGTTATCCTTTGTCATGCTCCCCGTAAAGAATACTATAAGAAGTTCTTGTATGAAGCATTTCCTGTCGAAAGTCATCTGCACCACAACTTGCATGACAATTTGAATGCGGAAATAGTTGTTGGAGTTATTGACAATAAGCAAGATGCGGTGGATTATCTCACATGGACATTCATGTATCGGAGGCTCACTCAAAATCCGAACTATTACAATCTCCAGGGTGTCAGCCACAGGCATCTTTCTGACCACCTCTCAGAGCTGATTGAGAACACTTTGAGTGATTTAGAAGCAAGTAAATGTGTTGCTATAGAAGATGATATGGATCTTTCTCCTCTGAACCTTGGCATGATAGCGTCCTACTATTACATCAGTTACACTACTATTGAGCGTTTTAGTTCATCCTTGAATCCTAAAACAAAGATGAAGGGCCTTCTTGAGATTCTCTCATCAGCTTCAGAATATGCACAGCTTCCTATGAGACCGGGTGAGGAAGAGATGATTCGAAGGTTAATTAAACACCAAAGGTTTTCTTTTGAAAATCGAAAACTCACTGATCCAGACGTGAAGGCTAATGCTCTTCTGCAGGCTCATTTTTCAAGGCAGACTGTAGTTGGAAATTTAGCTGCCGATCAGCGAGAAGTGCTTCTTTCTGCCAGCAGGTTGCTTCAGGCAGTGGTGGATGTGATCTCTAGTAATGGATGGCTTAACTTGGCTCTTCTTGCAATGGAAGTTAGCCAGATGGTTACTCAGGGAATGTGGGAGCGTGACTCTATGCTTCTACAGCTTCCACACTTCACCAAGGATTTGGCAAAGCGATGCCAGGAGAACCCTGGAAAGAGCATAGAGACTGTTTTTGATCTTTTGGAGATGGACGATAATGAAAGACGGGTGCTTCTGGATATGTCTGATTTACAGCTGCTTGACATAGCACGTTTCTGCAATCGTTTCCCTAACATTGATATGATGTATGATGTGATTGATAGTGAGAATATAAGGGCTGGGGATGATGTTATGTTGAATGTGACTCTTGAACGTGATCTTGAAGGTAGATCAGAGGTTGGACCTGTTGATGCCCCCAGATATCCCAAAGCCAAGGAAGAAGGATGGTGGCTTGTAGTTGGTGAGAGCAAAACCAACCAGTTGCTTGCCATCAAGAGGGTTTCACTGCATAGAAAGTCAAAGGTTAAGCTTGAGTTTGCGGCTCCTGCAGAAGCTGGAAAGAAGTCGTATACTCTCTACTTCATGTGTGATTCATATTTTGGTTGTGACCAGGAGTACACTTTCACGATTAATGTCAAAGACGCAGCTGATGGGGGTAATGACAGTGGGAAAGATTGACAGACGAGTTTTGGATTACCGTGTCTGACTGCTCCACTTAATCAAACTTACTGAATTCCTCTTGCTATTTGGTATGTTTTGTTTTCTATCACTATGTTATCTATCTTATTTGTTAAGGCACTATCATTTACTGAAAAAATGTTTGCAGATGTTTTTTAAGTAGTGCTAGCAGCCAATTGATGTGCTTGCACAACCACCGACTGTCCTGCTGATGAATTTATGTTCTGTAATCAACATTAGTATTGGTAAACTTCTAGCAGAAACACATACTTGTGATTGTAGCTTTTGTCTAAGGTAAAATTTTTGTACTAATTTTGTCAACTTCAGTACTGATGATATGATGAGAATGATGACGTTTTTCATGTAAATGGATCTTGGCTGGCTTATTTACTCTGCTTATCCATCGGTATAGCCACTCAATGCCATGCAAAAGAAGGAAATAAATGGGCATTTACTCCGCGCATTTGGTGTTAGGACATTAACTTGCCCAAGGGGGGAAACAGCAGGAGTTTTTCTGCCAAAGTCCTCTAGTATCATTTGCATCTTCATCTACTCTACGTACAGCCAAGTCATCTGAACTTCTAGAGTATCACTTTATTTAGATGGTCCAAAAATGTATTTGTTTCCATATCAGTTGTCTCTCAATTATATTCATCATTTACAGAGTTTAAATCGTTCTGTATTTCCCTTAAGCCGGCATTAAATACGTCTAATGGTTCAGTGGAAGCAAAATCTTCATTCAACACAGGAACATTAGTACCATTTACCTGAGTGGCATTTGTTCAGTGTCCTTTCTATAACGCCAGCTAAATCAGCTACAATAGTATGAGCTCTGCAACCGCATTTATAACGAGCTCATTATCAAACCCAGTCTGAGACTCTGAGCCACCTGTTTTTCGCCTTCCTTTTGTGCTTTTACTTGATATACCATTTCTATAAAATAGACAACTGGAGCTTTAGTAAGGTAAGTTAGATTCGTAGTACACCTAGATTTTAAGTGTCCAAACCTATAATATTTCCCACGGGACACTCTTTTCCAAGCATAATGAACTCCAGAATTCCGCAGAACTCATCCATGAGCGTTGGATCTCCAAGTAAAATTGCAACAAATGAAATACTATGTAGAGTCACCAGTCGGTAGTTCTTACCGAACATCATTGAAGTTCAGGGAACTGTTGAGACCTTGTGCTTGATGATGAATCTCTCCCAGTTATGAAAACTGGTCCTCCCAAAATCAACTGCCTATCTTCATAGATCTTCGTCCCTGTGAGATGATCTTGCCATTCTTCTATACCTTGACCAATGATGTTGCAAGGGACCTTTGATCAAAGGAGAGAAGCTCTTCAAATCAGTAGCACACTACAGTTGACCCGTGTCTTCTATTATACCTAGTACCTACATTCACTAAAATATTCTGTATGATTTGATTGAGTTGAGATTATGGTTTGGTTTATCCAAAGAATTTTATCCCTCATGAGATTCTTCGTAGTACGTGTTCTGCCACCTTTTTGACTATATATTTACTTCACCTTTTCGACTTTTGTTTTCACTTCATAGTTAAAGGTTCCTCCTAATCTCCTCTCAAGGGTGAGATGAAGCCACCGCCATTTTTTGTAATTTGAATCATCAGAATATGTGTTCTCGCCGTTTTGTCTAAAGATTCTTCTTTCTGGTAGTGGAAATGTTATCACAGTAATCAGGGATGGAAATGACCTCCAAATCTTCTTAATTTAGTTCAAAGAATATGTTGGTGGATCTACTCTGGATGTTCTGCCAAGAAGAGAATGCTTGTTCGAGATGACAAGTACTCACTCACGTAAATACACTTTTAAATCTTCTCCATAAAACGAAGGGATAAGGAAATTTTACAAGAACAAAGTTTCAATGACATTATTTTTAGTTGTGTGATTGAAGTAGTTTGTGACTTATTGTTGGAATCTCCAAGAGTATTTCAAAATACTTGTGTGTTGTTTAGTCCCACATTGGTGAGGTATATGAGAAATTCCTCCATCATAAGGGCGTGCCCTTAGGGTACAAAGGCTTTTGTGTTAGGAGGGAGGACTCACCCAAAGCCACACACGCGCGCCCGCCCCACATCGAGCCGGGTTGGGTTCGTGGCTTATCAATTGCCTAAACTTTTGCTGCAAGTTAAAACACAACACAGAACAGAGAGATAGGCAAAGAGAGAACTCATGGATACACAGCCCTTCATCCCACCCCACACGAATCAGAGAAACAGAACAATTAATTGCTTTATTCTTCTTCTCTTCTTCCTATCAGCCTGTTGTTAACCATTGAATCTTGTGAGGAAGACGCCACTGTTGCCTTTCTGCATCATTGGAAGGGGCAAAACCTTTCCTTAAGGATAGCCTAATCCGTGCCTTGGTTATTACCTGTTATTCTGTCCTTGTCTTCTATTGTTTTCTTTTATCTGCTTACAACAATCTTAAGGAAAGAACAAGATGTCTACACCTGTTGACACCACCGATCAAGGAAACCAATTGCGAGTCATGGAAGTTACCGCCTATGAGAGATCTTTGCACCTTTCTTGAATGCTCATAACTTACCCAATGTGTCAAAGATTGAATCCTTCAACGGGTTCACTTCAAGCGATGGAGAGAAAGGGTGTTCACAGCCCTAGATGTACTCAACTATGCAAAGTATCTCATCGATACAAACACCCATGGAGGGTTCTAATGATTTGAAAAGAAATCAATTCGCTTGGCTCAATGGGAATAAGGTATGTCGTCATGCTATTTTGAGTACTTTGTCCAATGAAATTTTTGATATTTATTGTTCAAATAAGAATGCACATGATATATGGGAGAGTTTGAACAAGAAATACATAATAGAGGATGCTGGTACTCAGAAATATGCTATTGGGACT
Source organism: Coptis chinensis (assembly GCF_015680905.1). Lineage (NCBI taxonomy): Eukaryota > Viridiplantae > Streptophyta > Magnoliopsida > Ranunculales > Ranunculaceae > Coptis > Coptis chinensis. The sequence continues at coordinate 49,518,959 of NC_141456.1, forward strand.
TTTCTAAAGTTCCATATGAGAGAGGATAGAGATGTAACGTATCAAATCCATGATTATCATGTGCTGATTAATGATTTGAAAACTGAGGATATTAATTTACCCGAAACCTTTGTTGCTGGATGTTTGATTGAGAAACTCCCCGAGTCTTGGAAACACTATAAAAATAGTATGAAACATAAGCGCAAGCAGATGACCCTTGAGGATGTGATCATTCACATTCACATAGAGGAAAAGAACAAGACTCGGGATGAGGTGTTGTCTAAGAAATTCCATTCTAAAGCCAATATCATTGAAGGTAATCCCAGCAAATCTAACAAAACCTCTAAAAGCGTATACAACAAAAATAAGAATTTCAAGGTCAAAGGGACTTCTTTTAAAAGGAGTGGTACTGGCAATGGAAATTGTTATGTTTGTGGTAAACTTGGACATAGGGCTTTTCAGTGCAGACACAAGAAAGACACTGATGATCCTCCCAATGCTAATCTAGTTGAGAGAGATGATATTATTGCTGTTGTGGTGTCACAAGTGTTCATGGCCACTGGGAAGAAGAACTGGGTACTAGATTCTGGTGCCACCCGCCACGTCTGTGGTGATGTTGAAGCCTTCTCAGACTACATACTAGTGAAAGATGAAAAGGTCTATATGGGTGACTCTAGGTCTGTTCCTGTTGAGGGAACATGCAAGATTCTTCTGAAGTTAACTTCAGGGAAAACCCTTTCACTTAGTAATGTTCTTCATGTTCCTGAGATTCGTCAGAATCTAATTTTTGTGTCCTTACTGGGAAAAGCTGGCGTCAAGGTGACTTGTGAGAGTGACAAGTTTGTTCTGACAAAGAATAAGGGTTTTGTTGGTAAAGGTTATTGTAATAACAGTGGTCTTTTCATGTTGAATGCACTTGACAACATTATTATTAATAAGAATGAATATGCTTCTGGTTACTTGCTTGACTCTTTTAATATATGGCATGGTAGACTAGGACATGTGAATGTTCAGTATATGAAAAGGATGAAAGCATGTGGTTTATTGTCTGATATTTCGGATTTTTCTAATGATAAATGTGAGATATGTGCTGAGACCAAAGCCACGAAGAAACCCTGCAGAACTGTTTCTAGAGATAAAACTGGATTACTAACTCTTATTCATACGGATTTGGGTGAATTCGAGGAGTACCATGTCTAGAGGGGGAAGTTTTATTATATTACATTCATAGATGACTTCTCTAGGTACACCATGGTATATTTACTTAGAAACAAGCATGAGGCGGGTGAGATGTTTTCAAGTACAAAGTGAAGTTGAAAACCAAATTTTAACCGTAGAAGATTAAAAGACTTCGTCCGACGGGGGGTGGAGAGTATGAGTCTAACCCCTTCCGGGACTTTTGTGACAAGAATGACATTATTCATGAGACTACTCCACCATACTCTCCACGAGTCTAATGGAGTAGCCGAACGGAAAAATAGAACACTAAAAGAGATGATGAATGCTATGCTTGTAAGTTTCGAGCTTCCCCGAACTTGTGGGGAAGCAATCCTATCTGCTTGCCATATACGAATAGGATACCCAACAAGAAAACAGGAATAAGACACCATATGAGTTATGGAAAGGTCATGTACCTAACCCGACATACTTCAAAATGTGGGGGTGTCTTGCAAAGGTTCTTGTGAGCGAACCTAAAAAAGAGAAAATTGGGACCTAGAACTGTTGATTGTATGTTCATTGGTTATGCTCATAATAGTGCTGCATATAGATTTTTAGTAGTAAAATCTGATAATAACCTTGTCGATGCTAACACTATTATAGAGAGTAAAAATGCTGATTTCTTTGAGAATTTGTTTCCTTTGAAAATTGGCATTGAGAGGTTGGTTGCTCCTAGTGAACAACAATCAACAGATTCTGAAATTTCTGAACAAGAAATTCGGAAGAGTAAAAGAGACAGAAAATCCACCAATTTTGGTGATGACTTTTACACATTTCTTCTTGATGATGATCCTGTGACGTATAATGAGGAAATCAGTTCTCGAGATGCACCTTTCTGGAAGGATGCTATACACTCAGAACTAGATTCGATTATAGCTAATCACACATGGGAGATAGTTGATCTACTTCCTGGGGCGAAACCTATACGTTACAAGTGGATCTTCAAAAAGAAATTGAAACTAGATGGTTCCATTGAGAAATACAAGGCTAGACTTGTAGTCAAGGGATTCTCCCAGAAAAAAGGCATTGACTATTTTGATACTTATGCTCCTGTAACTAGGATTTCTTCTATAAGAGTTCTAATGGCTTTAGCTGCTATTCATAATTTATTTATTCATCAAATGGATGTAAAAACTGTATTTTTGAATGGTGAACTTGATGAAGAAATATATATGATGCAGCCTGAGGGTATGATAGTACCAGGGAATGAGCATAAGGTATGCAAGTTAGTTAAGTCTTTATATGGATTGAAACAAGCGCCAAAACAATGGCATGAAAAGTTTGACAGTGTCATGATGCCTAATAGATATCACATAAATGATGCTGATAAATGTATTTACTTTAAATATTTTGATGTGAATACATATGTGATTATCTATCTATATGTGGATGACATGTTAATCATGAGTCCTAGCCTTGATGTTGTGAGAAACACCAAGATGTTTTTATCCTCCCAATTTGAAATGAAGGATTTAGGAGAAGCTGATGTGATTTTGGAATCAAAATCATCCGAAACAGTGATGGCTAGGAGGTGCAGTCGCTTGGAAATCTTCTAAGCAGACCTTGATAGCTCGTTCAACCATGGAGTCCGAGCTTATTGCTTTGGATAAAGCAAGTGCTGAGGCTGAGTGACTTAGAAACCTCTTGGCAGATCTTCTTATTGGTACAAAACCGCCTCCACCGTATTGTACCTATCCATCATGGATTTGTCGGGCCGATAGCAAAGGCAAAGAGCAAATTGTATAATGGGAAAAGGGGCATATTAAATGCGAGACTACATCTATAAAGCAAATTGCTGGAATCTGGAATTGTGGCTCTAGATTATGTGAGGTCAGAGTTAAATTTGGCCGATCCTCTGACAAAACCGCTTAACAGGAGACAAGTGGTTGAAACGTCGAGGGGGATGGGACTTTTGCCTTAGATATAGAGGCTTTACACGGCGACAAAGAACCCCACCTATGTGATTGGAGATCCCATGAAGTAGGTTCAAAGGGAAAAACAAGTCACCTCGTCGCTCTGGTATGCTATTGTCTTTCTTTGAGACATCCCACCCTATGACTAGATAGCATTATTGTATACTTTGTATAACTTGAATTGCAATGAGAAAGGATGAGTTATCTTACTCTTAATGGAATCCATAGTCCATTATTTTGTTATGAGATAGTGTATTCTAACTGCTCTGTACACTTGATGGATATCCACCTACGTGAATGTAGAACTGGGTCGGTTCTTATGAGTATTCATGGCAAGTACTCTAGAGCATTCATGGAACACAGGCAGCGCAAGGGCCAAAAAGCGCAACACCGCAGAACAGGCATATAATGAAAGAACAATGTGGGTGCATGTGCTCTATTTTACTACAAGGGAATGTTGGTTCAAAGATTTTTTAATCCACCACTTTCACGTATTATAAAACATGTTACCCTATGAGTGGTTCAAGCCCGAAAAGCACCAATATCTTATGCATTGTTTTTTCGATTCTCTCTGGCATTTTGTTAACCCATTTCTTTTGTAATATCCTATTCCAAAATAGTGGGGGACTATTAGTATTTTGAAATAGTGGGGGATTGTTGGAATCTCCAAGAGTATTTCAAAATACTTGTGTGTTGTTTAGTCCCACATTGGTGAACCACCACTAGCAAGTGAGGTATATGAGAAATTCCTCCATCATAAGGGCGTGCCCTTAGGGTACAAAGGCTTTTGTGTTAAGAGGGAGGACTCACCAAAAGCCACACACGCGCGTGCGCCCGCCCGTCCCACACCGAGCCGAGTCGCGTCGCGTCGTGTCGGGTTCGGGCTTGGGCTTGGGCTTATTGTCTAGTGGGTAGTGGCTTATCACCTCTATATAAACACTACTGTGTTCATAGAGAAAGATCAACACATAACAGAGAGATAGGCAGAGAGAGAACTCGTGTATACCAGCGAAACAGAAACAGAACTCGTGGATACACAGCCCTTCATCCCACCCCACACGAATCAGAGAAACAGAAACCATTAATTGCTTTATTCTTCTTCTCTTCTTCCGGCCGCCCAGAGAGAGTTATATTCTTTGTTCTAGAGGGTAGTCCGTTCTAGTGCAAAGTCAGTCTGCTGTTAACCATTAAATCTGTGGAGGAAAACGCCATTGTTGCCTTTTTGCACCATTAGAAGGGGCGAAATCTTTCCTTAAGGACAGCCTAATCCGCGCCTTGGTTATTACCTGTTATTCTGTCCTTTTCTTCTATTGTTTTCTTTTATCTGCTTACAACACTTATGTATACTTACAGGTAGAATTACTTAGTGTCGTTTATGTTAATATCATATGCTGGCGACATGTTTGCTTGCATTGCTCCATTCGTTTAATGGCTTTCATAAACTAAAACAATAATGATTGGGAATATGAAGAGGATTCTGAAGGGTGTACTCCAAGTTCTTGCTGTTGGCTTGTACCTTCCTTCCCTCAAATAAAACAGTAGTCTTTCTTTTACATATTATATTTTGTTAGACCAAAAAACAATAGCCAATCTTGAGAAAGTTCAATATATACAAACAATTCCAATCAATACATCGAATAGTGGTTTATCACAAAGAAAACTTTCCAACAAAAAAAAAGAAAAAAACAAAAGAGAATTTTTTGTTTTTTGTTTTTTTATGCTGCACCCATGTAACTTCTGGGCTGCCTACATACCAAGGAGGACTAAACCCCACTTAGAGCATTTGCAATGCAGGTGAATAAGGGGGGTTTGTGACTATAGTCACCAGTTTTGTTGGAAAATGGTTGTGCAATGCAGAGGTGAAAAACTGGTGACTTTAGTCCCCAGATGATTTCAAGGTGAAACCTTTCACCAAGATAGTGGCTGACTTGTTAACTTCGGACGGGTTGTTGGATTCGTCTTGTGTGTTTTTTTCGATTTTTTTTTCGGACAGAATGTTTCATTTTTTTCTCGCGTGTTTTTTTTTTATTTTTTTTCGGTATTTTTTTAACTTCAGACAAAATACCGGACGGGATGTTACATTCCGTCGGGATCAAAAAGCTTCTAGGCAGAATCTAACATCCCGTCCGAGATATTTTATTCACTTTTGCATTGCACAACTTCACCTTTATTTTTCACCAAAACGGTGAAAAGAGGATAAATAAGTGCTGAGGTGGTAGTGATAAGCATTGGGAATGCTCTTATACGATCAAGCAATCGTAGTTCGTTTGTTTATTTTTACATTACGGTACAATAATATCCCCTTTCGACAGTGGGATTTACAAATTAAAATATTGAAACAAGCCAAACCAAAAACTAGACTCGGTTTCCTCCTCCTCCTGAATTGTTTCCAATATGGAGAGTCTTCTTCGCCTTGGTTGAAAAGCTTGTCTTCTCGTTCTTTGATGTTGAGACGATTGCCCACCCAGCAAGGCTCTTTTAGGAATAGTACTTATACTTGTACGCTTGCATGTTTTTATAATGGTGACGGCAGATGGTCGTTGGGGAGCACTCGCACATCCTCTTCTTCTGAGGAGCGGAAGACGTGTGCTCTTTCTTTAAAACTTGATCGCCACGAAATTTAGGATGGATAGAAGCTTTGTTGCCATTAGGTTGCTCCGAAAATCTCGAGATTGTTGAAGATGACGATGAAGTAGAAGATGAACAAGGTGGGCGACAAGTACCCCATTGTTGTTCTATACATCTTCCGAAAACTTCCCAAGATAATCCCTCATGCATAAAACCGATGTACCCGACTAAACCGACCGACCCGACCCAACCCGAGCTATACAGGTCGGTTATCCATTTAAGACGGTTCGGATCGGTTTGTTAAATGGCAAAACCGACAGGGTCGGTTCAGTGTTCGGTTTGGATTTGGTATAACCGAAAATAACCGACCCGATCCGCAATATCTTAATACACTAGATTAGTAGAAAATTAAAAATATATCGTACCAAATTACCAATTAGTAAAAAGTAAAAACCCATTAACTAGGGCTGAGCCGCTACATCCCCCACCAATCTAGCCGCCACCATTCCTCCACCACTCTTTCATCAGTCAGCATCATCATTGATAAGAGCCCAAAACTGTAGTTTTAACCCTGTAACAGTCATACTTTTAGACCAATTATGTGAGTAATAATTAAGAGTTAACACTGATTACGTGTTTTTATGCATTTCAGGTTTCAAAGTCCATTATGTGCAGAAATGTGCCACTTTAGCGAGATAAAGGAGCAAAACTACCTTCACATGTCCCTTTGGAACGTATGCCTATAAACGAATGCCTTTTGGCCTTTGTAATGCTCTTGGAACCTTCCAGCGGTGTATGCTTCATATATTTAGTGACATGGTAGAGTGCTTTATGGAATTTTTCATGGATGATTTTTCTATCTATGGAGACTCCTTCACAGACTGTTTGTCTAACCTGTCTAAGGTTTTGACACAGTGTGAAGAAAAGAGCCTCGTTTTAAACTGGGAAAAGTGTCATTTCATGGTGAAAAAGGGCATAGTACTAGGTCACATTGTATCTAGTGATGGCATCGAAGTAGATAAGGCCAAACTAGATAAGATAGCGACTTTACCTAAATCACGGACTGTCCGTGATATTAGAGCCTTTCTAGGCCATGCGAGGTTTTATAGGCGGTTTATTAAAGACTTCTCAAAAATAGCTAGGCTGTTAACTAATCTGCTTTTGAAAGATGCAATCTTTGATTTTAATTTTAACTGTGACGAGCTTTTGAAACTTTAAAAGCAGCCTCTAACCTCTGCACCAATTATCTGACCTCAGATTGGTCTAAACCTTTCGAACTCATGTGTGACGCTAGTGATTATGCAGTTGGTGCGTCTTGGGACAAAACTAGATAATAAGTCCATTTGTTATTTATTATGCTAGTAAAACCTTAAACAATGCTCAACGGAATTATTCAACTACAGAAAAAGAATTCTTAGTCTGTCATTTATGCTTTAGATAAGTTTCGGTCCTTATTTGGTTGGTTCTAAAACTTTAGTTTACACGGACCATGCATTTCTTAAAGTACCTTCTTGCAAAGAAGGATGCTAAGCAGAGATTAATCCGATGGATCCTTCTCCCGCAAGAGTTCACATTAGAAATAAAGGGGAAAAAGAGGGGGTCGAAAACGTAGTTGCCGACCACTTATCTAGACTCACAAACGGCGATCGAGTGATTTCGAGTCCATACCGGACTCTTTCCCGATGAGCATCGTAGATGTGATTTTTAGCACCATGGTATCTTCGACATTGTAAATTATTTAGCGGCTGATGTTATGCCTTATAATTGGTCAAGAAATGAACGTAAGAAGTTCTTGGCCGAGTTAAGTTATACTACTTTGGGATGAGCCATACCTTTTAAGTATCAGGCATGCTCAGTTATTTGTCGTTGTATTCCCGGTGGGAATACAATGAAGTTCTATCGTTCTGCCATGACAAAGAGTGTGGTGGCCATTTTAGTGAGATGAAAACAGCCGCTAAAGTTCTTCAATGTGGATTTTATTGGCCTACCCTTTTTAAGGATGCCCAAGTGCATTGCAAGACGTGTATTCGTTGCCAACAACTTGGGCGAATCACAAAGTGTAATATGATGCCATTAAATCCAATCTTGATAGTAGAAATTTTTGACGTTTGGGGTATTGATTTCATGGGTCCTTTCCCTGTTTCCCACGGTTTCAATTATATTCTAGTTGCCGTGGACTATGTGTCTAAATGGATAGAGGCCCTAGCTTGCCGTAGCAATGACCATAAGACCGTTGTATTTTTTTATTAAAGAATATATTTTCTGTCGATTTGGCATTCCTAAAGCCATCATTAGTGATGGTGGAACACATTTTTGCAACAGAGTTGTTGCATCCCTAGTGAAAAAGTATGGAGTTACACACAAAGTAGCAACTCCTTATCATCCACAAACTAGCGGACAAGTAGAAGTTTCTAATAGGTAAATCAAAAAGATTTTAGAAACGACTGTAAACCCTAATAGGAAAGACTGGTCAAAGCGTCTATCGGATGCCTTATGGGCGTATAGAACTGCTTTCAAAACTCCCCGTAGGTATGTCTCCCTTTAGACTTGTATTTGGGAAACCATGTCATTTGCCCGTTGAATTAGAGCACCGCGCTCGTGGGCTATAAAAGCCCGAACTTCAATATTGATGAGGCGGTGTCAAACGCGAAGTTGCAATTGAATGAGCTTGAAGAAATCCGTAGCGATTCTTACGATCTCGCCGAAGGATTATAAAGCTAACATGAAACGTGTTCATGATAAGAAAATCTTGCGCCAAAGAGTTTGTGGTCGGTCAAAAGGTCTTGCTTTACAACTCCCCGTCTACATATTTTCCCGGGGAAAACTAAAAACCCGTTGGTCCGGCCCTTTCTCGTTATGAAGTCACCCCCTTACGGGCAATCACCTTGGTAAATCCAAATGACAACAGTACCTTTCAAGTTAATGGTCAACGGTTAAAACATTTTCACGAACTTCTATCCCCGATGTAGAGGAAGTCCTTTTTACGGGATCCCGTCTATGAGGATTGACCTTTGTCATTGGTGTACTTCCTTTCACTTCCATATAGTGGTAAGTGCACCATTCAGTAACGGGCCCTCCCTATGGAGTGTGTGTGGCTGTAAGTACCGGATCCTAAGTCCACGGTTAACATAATTCACGTTTTTCCACTTTTGCATGTTTTTCGGTTTTGAGTCATGTTCCTCTAAGGGGTGAATTATGTATTTATTGTTTTTCGTTTTTCTTATAATAAACTAATAAAAAAAATAAATAAAAAAAATAAATAATAATAAAAAATTCTTAATCATAGAAATAGCAATCCAACAAGTCTTGGGAATCTGACTTTAAACGACCCGCGTTAGAACAAATTTTGTGTTTAAAAATTTGTTTGGGGGTGGGCAATCGGTCTCTCCATCTGGATTGCTCGAACTTTCCATTTATGTTACTTAGGCCCATTACTTGTAGTTCAATTGGGTTGACGTAATCTAAACTTAGATTTCATTCGTTCGCATAACTTACGTCACACACGCAATTCGAGGCGTTTTTCCACCATTTTATACGTCAACCATGGTTGGAATTGAGTGTTTTATGGATCATTGGATTGTAAATTCTCTACTGATCATTTCCATAACTCATTTGCCAAAATCGGGCCAAGAATTGAAGGCAAATTGAGTTTGAAATTGCGTGAAAAATCGGAAAATTTCGGAATTCAAACTGGGCTTGGGCCCAAACCGCACGCACGTCTGTGCATCTCCTTCCTTCCCAAAAAAAACACACGGTTTCTTTCTTTTTAGTCAATCCCGCCGGTTATCAAGGTAAAACAAACCTTAAACACCAAAATAAAAATAAAAACAAAATAGAGAGATAGAAGAAAACCTAACTACACCCACACCAAGATAATCAAATCCAACTAAAATCTTCTTTAAACCATTACCACCACCAACCTAACTCTGAAAAACCGCCACCAATTCAAGTAACCACCGCCACCACCATTGTTTTAGTTGTTTTTCTTCAAACTTGCCTCCCCCACAGTCTACAAAACCATTAGTTGTCTCAGAAACTTCAATGGCACTACGACGAAGAATTTTGCCGGAGCACGCTTTTGCTTCCGACACTTTCGCCAGCCATTTTACGCGGAGATGATTAGGAGGCATTGGAACGGTTGTGGTACTTTCGGACCGAGGAGTTCTATCACTATGATTTGGTAGAACAATTTTATAAGAAGCGAGAATTGGAGGGGATAGGATTTTCATAAAGGTAGCGAGGAACGAGGAGGAAGTAACGAGGCGGTTTGTTGGTCGAATCATAGTTAGGAATTACGCTTTGAAAGCAACACGGTAGCGACAATTCAGGAATCGATATCTTGGAGTTCTGCTTTGATGAAGGATACCGTCGTGGAGGGTGAATACAATCCGACATCTCATCATTCCCGCCAATCAACCACGAGAACCAATCAACCGGGCAGAGCTCGGTGGATTGGTAGGAACGCCCCGGGGAAAGACAAAGTCGATTGATATCGGCCTGCAATGTCTGCACGTTCTCTGGATTTTGCAAATAAATAAGTACAATTTCTGCATCCTCGATTTAATGTTTAATGTGATTCGAGGAGTGGGGAAGAGCTTGGCGCCTCTTCCCGTATTGATCACTAAGATCATGCTCTCCTTTAGAGCTGTCGCAAGATCTGTTCCTATTAAGATCAAATTGCATTCTAATGCAAGTATCTATATGGATTGCATCCAAGAGACTTGGCCGTTGTCTGAAGAAAAAATGGTTGAGTCGGAGGATGAAAGGGAGGATATGACATGTCTGGATGACGATGCATTAGATAAATGTAGTTCTAATTTAGAACGATGCAAGTATTGCAAACTGCGTTAAGGCGTTTATGGTATTTGTGAAGATATCCGAGATAGACAGATTGTAATTCGAAAAGAAGCAAACGAACCTTCAAAGCGAGACTTGAAATGCTCGAAGGGGTTCGGGGGCGATATCTGTCTAACATGGAGACTATCCACTAGCATCAACAAGCCCATTATCGCGATCGGGATCGAGATGGAAGCACGGTAGCTTGTTCGAATAGAGATGCTACGACGATGCCACCCGTGGAGGACTCTGTTTCAGCCGAGTCCGACGGGCATGAGCGTCGTCGCCGGCGACGATGGTTCAAACCATTCTCCATCGGGGGCCAATCTCCATCTCGGGTCCATCTTCATCACATAACTAGGTGTTCACCATCAGTTGTGTTCGCTGTTATTTCATGGTTTTGATTGTTTTATTAGTTGGATTTTAATTAAGTAGTTAAATTTAAATATTAATGTGTTTGTTTTATGTTGTTTGGATTTAAATTTTATTTTTAATATAATTGGTTAATTTCGAGTACTGCTTGTTTTTATCATTAATCCCACCTTCCCGACTTGTTTGGGGGTGGTAACATTTATATACCGAGCATAATTCGTTATATGATCATCCGCGGTAAAGTAGTCTTGAAGGAAAGGTTGATAATTTGGCCGATATCGGCATATCTATGATTTGTGTGGTGGTAGCATGAAATCTAGGGGAGTTTAGAAGTTACTATTCTAAATCCAGTATGAAAGATACCAGGATTTTTAGAAAATCACGAAAATGGTTTGTTTCCGTTTTCGGGTTTGGAATTTTTCTATTTCCGGAAATTGCCTTAAAACAATTTGGGAACTTGCCGATTCATTTTGGAAGCTCAGAACCTATTTAAACTCCTTTCATTCTACACTAACAAACCACAATACACCCCACCATCATCCCGCACCTTTCACTCCAAGCTTTTCCTTCTTTTTTCCTCTAAATTTGTTTTCAAGATTCTACGCGCCAAGCCTTCGTCGTCCGAGCGACCATGCCTTTATACTTTCGAATTTTTGCTCAGAGCGCGACCCGCGCCCTCCTTGAGCGCAACTCTCGCCCAAACACTGTAATTGCAAAAACCCACGAGCGACCGGCGCTTCTAAATGGCGCACCAGCACCGCTTTTTGTGAACGCGGAAAATTCCAATTTTCAGAGGGTCATTCCAGGATTTTTTTGGAATTGTTCAAAGAGTCGTTGAGATGACATCTCCTATAGTCATACCTGAACAGTCTTTCAAAGACGTGTTGGGAACCGAGACCTATGGACATTGGTTCCGGACATAGGATCCTCTTGATTAGGATGGCGCCATCTATCGGTAAGTGATGACGATTCATATTCACCCACGACCATCGCTTATTTCTATGACCATGTTAAATTCTATTGTAATCGGGATGGAGAACAAGAATTCTCCGTCGTGAGTCGATGACACGACACATCAATTCAATAAAAATGTGGTCGATTTAGTTTCGTGGATTACCAATACCGATCCTCGTTCACACATGGGCATATATGACCGATAATGCATATCTTTATGATTATACATATTTCCATGAGTATTATTATGGGGAGGGGTATTTCGAGTAATGGACCGGGCTTATATAGCATTGCCCTTGGTAGCCTTTCCCTAAACGTAGGCACCACCATGTTATTCATCCCGATGAATATTTTGGGGAATGATTCATTTCGCAAACAAGATCTGCTTTGGTGACATTTTTCCTCGCTTTAGGTGGGGACATCGCCCGATATGACATTCCCCGAAGTTTTAGTCGCTAGTCTTAAGAGAGCCCAAACCATGAGGCGTAAGTATCTTCTTATGCCTGTGTTGGTAAGCCACATCACGCGTGAAGTTGTTTTACGTATTGTGCACATTCCGCAGATTGGAAAAGGGTTGAAGTCATGAGAGACCCACCAATTGGGTGGTTCGCTCATCATGCGAATAATGACTTGGCGGGATGGCGGTGCGCCTCATTTGGTCGCCCATACATCCCATCGGACATAATAACACTTAACAAAGTTAGCATTAGTAGATGATAAATGGCGGCAAGCTTGGCAAGTTATAATGGTGGCGGGGATCGCGAAGGAACCTCATCTCTTTAATGAGGAGGAGGATGCTTAAAAGCGGGGAGATAAGGTAAGTTTTTAGTTTTGTTATTGTCCGCTTATGTCCCAAGCAAATTTATTACGTTAACCCCATAATGGGTGGAACTCTTATAGAGTTGCGTCAAGATATTTTATTTCCTATATTAGTATGTTCTAACCTTGTTTTGCAGATGTCCCGAATTTCAGCGTTTCCATGGTATTTTTCTACCCTCTTTATTTAAATGCTTTGAGGACAAAGCATGCTTCTTGTTGGGGGCATAGAAACACGTGTAATTAAGGCATCTGTTAGGATATAGATATGTATAATATGCATTTGTTTTCTAGTTAAAGTTTCAAAAATTTCAAAAATATAAATAAATAAGTTTATGCTATACACTTAGGAATATTGGTATTGTTTTCTTTCTCTATGCTCTTAACAATCTAGAAGTCTCAACGTAGCTTTTGCATCGTAATAATTGTTAGGAACTTAGGTTAATATGTAGGTAATAATCTTTGCATCTATCTATAAATATATTACATGAGTATCTATGATTGTTAGCGATAAGTTTTGAAATCTAGGCTAGAGTACTTATTCTACAAATCCTGTGAGAATATAGCCTAAAGCCTTATATGAGCGAAACATTTGAGAAATGACACAAGGGAGAAGTAAAATCCGGATAGAGAAATCACACGTCCACTTGCTCGATCACTATGCCATATCCTAAGCGAGAATTTAGGCCCTCTTTGGATCGATATTGCCAGAAATTCAAACCTATGAATTATTTTCCGTTAGTCGCCCCTCTGAGCCTTTCTTTAGCCTTTCTTAACCCACAAATCCTTTACCCTGTTACAAAAACAGAACAAAAGGGAGTCAAAAGCCAAATAAAAGAAAAAGAAAAATATGGCTAAGGATGGAAACAAAGTATAGAAGAAAAAGAAAATAACAAGGTTTTCTCTAAGTTACATAATATAAATACTCTATTATCTCAGACTTGTCCTTTTGAATATCCATTTCCTTCCTTCTTAAACCATCTCCTAATCCCCGCAACACCTAATAAAGACCTCTAGCTCAATTAGGAATAGGTTAGTGTGATAGTAAGTGGCAGATGTGTTTGATCGACTCGGCTTTCTTGTTGTCATTGAGATTGTAAGGTAAAGTGTGCCCATCGCACACCGGAGTAAATTAAACTTGAGCGGAAAAATCGAGTGGTTTTCGCCTTGACATTTATGTGAGGACCTACTTAGGGACGCTTATTCGAAGTTTTCAGAAACTTAACACGCTAGGCATTTCATAGTATTACTCATAGTATTTATATTCAGTATCATAGATGATTGATTATTATGCATATATTAGCTTAGGTTTTGACTTGGTTATTCTTATTCATTTGCTAGTGAGATGTATAGATAGTTGGGACATGAATGAGGAAACAATAGTTTTATTTCTTAGTCGTTTGTAGTATAGTTGAAGTTTGTGAGTACCTTCATCGAAAAAACTCTCACGAGGTTATAACTCGTCCACTAGGGAATTCCTAGTGGTTTTAAGGCCTTGTTGATATGGTCAATGCAATCACACTCAGTGAAAACGAGTAGATAGAACTCCATTTTGGTCACTTATTCTAATTTCTCATCTGTGCTTGAGGACAAGCAAAATGCTGTTTGGGGGTGGTTTGATAAGAGCCCAAAACTGTAGTTTTAACCCTCAGAATAGATCATACTTTTAGACCAATTATGTGAGTAATAATTCAAGAGTTAACACTGATTACGTGTTTTTATGCATTTCAGGTTTCAAAGTCCATTATGTGCAGAAATGTGTCACTTTAGTGAGATAAAGGAGCAAATGTCGGTTACTAAGGAGTTCCATGATTAAAGGCCAAGATTCAAGAAGACAAAGCCTTTCTAAAGCCCGGTCAAAAGCTGAAAAGTCGACTCGGGCAGAAACAGCATAAGTTAGCAGAACTTTCGAAGGCCGTATCTTTGGACTCAGACCTCGGAATGGGGCCTACCCTATGTCAAAACGACCGGCTCGGAAAGAGCTTTCCAATGGTCCAAGTTTTGACCCAATCAGAGGAGCAGAAGTGGACGAAAAGTCTATTGAAGGCAACTGCAGCTGAAGAGGCCTTTTTAGACTGAAAGAATTGGGTTTTGGGCCTGATTCTCTGGCCCAAAACATGGCTCCAAGCCCATGCACGATTTTTGGATTTGAAAGTATAAAAACCAAAGTTTAGCTCTTTGTTAATGGTAGCTAGTTAGACCTAAAACAATATAGATAATTCTAGATCTAGTTTTCAGTAGATTAATTAAGTTTTAGTTCCATTTTCAATTCTTGTTTTAGATTAAGTATTTGAATCATTGTTCTTGATTGATTAGATAAATAAAATAGTTATTTTGTCAATTTCGATTTTTGTCATCTCAATTTATAGATCTAGTTTTAATTCTTGTTGATTATCATTTCGTAGTTTAAGTAGATTGAAACATTGTTAGTTAATTTAGTTAAGTTAGAATTTTAATATGATGTGAAGTTATAATTCAATGGGAAATGATGGTTTGATGACTCAAGGCTAAAACCTCCATTAGAGGGGTTGATGAAGCCTTGATGAAAACTTAGTGGTATAGTGTAGAAGCATTGTAGAATCTATTCCAATCTAGAAGGTCGTGATTAAGCCATGAGAATGGGTGGACGACCTCACATGCTAGTTAGTATTAGGTAGAAATGCCATGAACACTAGGGATTAGAACTCGAATTTCTTGCCGTAAGAACGTAAGAATCGAGATACAAGAATCTATGCTAGGTTATTAAGTTGGATTCGAGGTGGATTCAATTCCCCTCTAATCCTTTATCTATATTTAAAAACAATCATATTTCCGTAGCATTCGTAGTTAAATTCAACATAATAAATTTCATATAGGTATCGTAGTATAACACCCTTCGTAAAGCTCTCATTAGACTTAAGACTAATTAATTAGATTAGAAAACACTCCATGCTAGAGCACTAGGAGTGGAACGAATTTGTTACTCCACTCTATTTCGATAGAATTGAGAGTAGAAACTTTGATAAATATAGACACGTAAAATAGTTTTAGTTTACTTGCATTTTGAGTTCATCGTTCATTTCGTAGGTAAACTATCAATTTTACATTTTATCAATCATCAACAAAGGAAATAACTAATTATTTGGTTTCTTTCTTTCTTTTTTGTTTTTTGTTTCCGTGTTTCTCTCAAAAACAGTAGAGCCAAAACCAATCTAATTAATGAATTAACAACATTACAACAACATCTAAATGAGCCAAAAGCATTGATGGCGTGTTTCTACAACAGTATTCCCACATCTGAAGTCCGGCCAAGCTATTATTCTATTTCCGTCATAGAATTGCTTTTGTTGTTGTTGGTTAAAGAGATGTTGAAAAGGTAACATGGTCATACCGGAGATCCAAAATAACTACCCAGTATACAGGTGTGGTTCTTTTGTTGTTGCATTGTTGTAAGATTTAAAGACAACAAACAAAATACCTATATCAAACCACCCTTCCCATTAATTCTTTTTGCTTGGAATCTTGTGGAGGTAAAACAGGTATAGAGAGAGAGAGGGGGCAGGGAGGGAGTAGTAGTTATATTAGCTTTATTGTTGTGATTAAAGATGCTAAAACGTTGGTCCTATTGTCACTAAAATGGGTTTTGTGAACAAATTTACAATAAAGTCTTGTCCCTTTTCTGTAAGGTACCAACAAAAGGTATTTTTAGTCCCCAAGAGTTTTCATAGAATTCGTGCCTAAGCAGGTGGTCCTATTGTCACTTTAAACTTTTAAAGAGTTATTATTCTATTTCCTTTCTTTATGACCCCTTTCTCATTGACTACATATCTCGATTCAATTTATTTGTCACATGGTTCCCCACTTCCCACAATTAAATATAAATGAGTGCACTTTCAGTCTTTCACACTTGCTAAATTTATCGATCTGTCACAGGCTTTTTGTTTTATCTCAATTGCTAATATGTGTCATTTTTATTAGATGGCTTCTATTGAGTTTCCTAGTGATGGTCCATCTTTACAGTCAACTGTCGAAAATCCTACGGATACGGTTGATCCTACTATGGTAGGTAATAAAAGAAAATCCTTATCTTCCCCTGTTTGGGATCATTTTCATAAGATAGAGGGTTGTGATACCAAAAATGCAAGAGCCAAATGTAATGATTGCCCTGTTAGTTATGCTTGTGCTTCGAAAGGTAGTGGAACTTCTAATATGTTGAGTCATATGAAAGTATGTAAAAAGAATCCTAACAATAAGGTGGTGGTTGATAAATCGCAACAAATATTGTCTTCCAAAGATAAAGAGCTTGTTGCTGTTAGTTTTAGCTTAAAAGCTTGTAGAGATGCTCTGTCTAGAATGATTATTATTGATGAGTTGCCGTTTAGTTTTGTGGAGGGTGAAGGGTTTCGACATTTTGTGAAGGTTATACAGCCCAAGTTCACAAAATTGCCCTATCGGACTCAAGTTGGTAGGGATTGCATCGAACTTTACATGGAAGAGAGAAGAAAGTTAAAGAGTTTTCTGCATGGTAATAGAATATGTATAACAACTAACACTTGGACATCTATTCAAAACTTAAATTACATGGTTATGACTGCTCATTTCATCGATAGTGATTGGAACTTACAAAAAAGGATTATGAATTTTTGTCTAGTTCCAAATCACAAAGGTGAGACCATTGGAAAGATGGTAGAGAAGTGTCTTCTTAATTGGGGTGTTCATAGTCTTTTTACTGTAATTTTTGATAATGCAAGTTCTAATTCTGTTGCCATTGATTACTTGAAGAAAAGCAAAAAAATTGGGAAAGACACCGTTATGGAACATAAGTACTTACATATGAGATGTTGTGCTCACATCCTGAATCTTATTGTTTGTGATGGCCTGAAAGATGTTAATGATGCTATTTTCCGAGTACGTATTGCAGTGAGGTATGTGAGGTCATCTCCATCTAGGTTGGCCAGGTTCAAGGAGTGTGTGAAGGAAGAACAAATAGAGTGCACCAAACTTTTATGCTTAGATGTGGTAACTAGATGGAATGCGACATTCATGATGTTAGAAGTTGCTGAGAAGTTCCAAAGTGCCTTTGAGATATTGGAGCTTGAAGACCCACAATACACCCTTTACTTTGATGATGACAAGATCAAAGGGCATCCAACCTTAACTGATTGGAATAGTGCTAGATTATTTGTGAAATTTCTAAGAGTTTTCTATAAGGCAACATTACGATTTTTAGGTTCTCGTTATGTTACCTCGAATAATTTCTTTAGTGAAATTCTAATTGTTCAGAAGAAATTGATTCAGTTTAATGGAAGTGAGGATGCACGTTTGAGATCAATGGCGCTGCGTATACAAACTAAATTTGATAAGTATTGGGATATGGATAAGATTAACATTTTGTTATATGTTGGTGTTGTGCTTGATCCCCGCTTCAAGATGAAGCATGTGTTGTATTCCTTCAAACAATTGTATGAAGAAACTAAAGCTAATGATGAAGCAAAGAAAGTGAAAGATGCTTTGGTTGCGTTGTATGAGTGGTATGTTGGGCACTATCCTTCTTAAAATCAGCCACCTATTGATGTGAACGTGAGCCAAACAGCAAGCCGAATGGATGTTGATGATGATGAGCAAGATCCTACTATACTAGCCGTCGAATTTTTCAAGAACACTTGCTAGAGGAAGATAACTTACAGAATAAGTCTGAGGTTGAGAGGTTTTTGGCTGAAACTAATGAAGTTGGTGGGGATAAGTTTGACATTTTGGGTTGGTGGAAGATCAACGCTTCTAGGTATCAGATTCTTTCTCTTGTTGTACGTGATGTTTTGGCAGTTCCGATATCTTCCGTAGCTTCTGAGTCTGCATTTAACACGGTGGAAGCCCTTATTTGTGCACAAGATTGGCTTCGTTCTCCATCAATTCCAATTAATCTTTGACAGTCAATGGATGATATCGAGCAATATGATAAACTAGATGGAGGTAATAATTGGCATTGCAATGTTTAGTCTATTGTTACTTTCTTATGTTAAAATATGTATTTGTGTAGTTCGACTTACGTATGTATATGCATGTGTTTTTTTTTTTTTTTTTGCAGAATTATTTGGATCGACTTATCCTGAGCCTAATGCTGCCAATGCTGCGGAGAATTGATTGGTAATCAGGTTTTTAAGTTTGTCTTTTTGTGGAGTTCATTCACTATGTCTATTTGTGAACTTGAATAAGTTGGATTATTTTTGTTTGTTATGAAATGCAGTTGTGCGTAGAGCTTGATGGTGTGGATAGGCAGATAGATGTAGATCATGTGGATAGCTTTTGTTTTGATAGCTGTGGCTTGTGTGGATAGTTTTGGCCTTTGTGGATGCTATTGGTTTTAGGTTATATGATGGAAGAATTTCAGCTATTTGCTTTCGTGCGGTCCCTTTGCTTTCAGGAAATTGTGTTCTGGATTCAAGTTTACGTTAAATTCAGTGATCACCTTTCCTGCAGGAAATTTCTTTTTCTTTTTCCTTATGAGAAATGTAAGAGTGTAAAACAGCAGTCAGCAGGTCACCTTTCCTGTAAACTGGCGACGCACGTACTCCTATTGTAGATCTATTAGCAAAGTAGTTATGCAGTTGTTCGTAACCTTCGTTCGGAATTCTGTAGAAACTATTGGCTCCTGTTGATTTTGTAACCCACTGTTTGTTTTGCAGGTTGCAATCAGCTGTATTAAAAGCACATGATTAAGAACAGATTCTTTTGTATAATATGATTGCAACATTCCCATAAACGTGACATTTAACTATTCAAAATTATAGATATATAGTTTCCAAAGTATACACTGAAAGCTGAACTATACCATAGTGAAACATCACAATGCAAAATATTCAACAGAGAGTTAGAGACAAAAGACTGAGAAAGATATATAAAGAGCTATATATTGATCCGTACAGAAAATTGGAAAATTACATTTTTCAAATATAATGTTGTGAACCCCAGGTAATGGGATTAGGCTAAGTTGTTGATAAAGTTTCCCTTGTACATACGTAGTTACAACTTACAAGAAGGTCTCCAAGCCTGTTAAAAACAAAGGAGAATAGCCTTTTTTTTCTAGACTAATTTTATTTTTCTGAACAAAGGAAAAATACATTATCCCCCCACTCATTGATCATTTGTCATTCATGGATGGGTAAAATCTCCTTTCTAACTAAACCCCTTAATGCCCTCGAAGTGACAGTCACTTCCATTTGACTAACCGGTGCAAAAAATCCATAACCTATAAACATACAAAACAAGTAAAAACATTAGCATGCAAAAATAGACCCAAAACAAGAAAAAGTTCAAAAGAATTGCATGGATAGATGCATGACTAAGATCTTACTTCTGCTGGTTCCTGGAGAGAATAAGAAGCATTTGTATCTTTTGGACTTTTAGAAACAAGAACGCCAAATCCTTGTCCTCTATCGCGCAATACCTAAGTAAGAAGGAATCCATCTTACACCAATAAGTTTGTAAGCAAAATAAAGCTAAAATGACACAGAAAATAATAACCACAAAAATGTACATAGGTTTTGATCATCAAACAAGAACATAGGATACCTTAAACACATCTTCATTATTATGGAATAATATATAAATATTAGAAAATTTGGGGCCAATGAAAATAATGTCATATGTCTTAGTGTCTTACCTTCCTTCCTGGAGTCAGTCTAAGCTTTGGGTACTCTTTTTGAGCCTTTGTTCTAACTTGCTCTGCTAGTGTAGTCCAACTCTGTAAACACAGTGAAACACTTGGTTCATATCTTTTAACTCCAAATATAACAATACACACAATCACACGTGGTGAAGAACGTGAGAAAATAAAATATAAGATATGGAAATGAAATCTACCATTTCATCAACACATCTGAAGTGAACAGATACACAGAACCTATTATTCTCCACTTTAGCACCTGGGACTGATTTGGTTTTCTCTAATAGTGCTTTATAAACCTGTAATTTTTGTCAAAAGCCAAACAACATTAACTTCATAGTTTTATATAACTTTACAAACAGTACTCATTACAAAATTTTATTTACACTCCAATAAAATTAAAGAATCAACCAACCTCATCAATCATAGGCAAGAATTCACTACACTGGTTGGAACATAAGCTGGTTGTTTTCTCTGACGAAAAAATCAACAAAAGCAGAACCACTTTAGATATAACCCATTTAAAAAAGAAAGAAAGAATGGATATTGAACAAGAGTACAGGCTTTAGTTTCTATAAAGTTTTCAGACTAAATATACATGTTAGTTCCATCAGTTACTCTTGTTCAATAACATGTATATACATGAACATAGGATATTGTATATACATGTTAGTTAAATGTCACATTTGGAAACTATATATCTATAATTTTGAATAGTTAAATGTCACGTTTACGGGAATGTTGCAATCATATTATACAAAAGAATCTGTTCTTAATCATGTGCTTAATACAGCTGATTACAACCTGCAAAACAAATAGTGGGTTACAAAATCAACAGGAGCCAATAGTTTCTACAGAATTCCGAACGAAGGTTATGAACAACTGCATAAATACTTTGCTAATAGATCTACAATAGGAGTACGTGCGTCGCCAGTTTACAGGAAAGGTGACCTGCTGACTGCTGTTTTACACTTTTACATTTCTCATAAGGAAAAAGAAAAAGAAATTTCCTGCAGGAAAGGTGACTGCTGAATTGTAAACTTGAATCCGGAACACAATTTCCGAAAAGCAAAGGGACCGCGACGAAAAGCAAATAGCGAAATTCTTCCATCATATAACCAAAAACCAATAGCATCCACACAGGCCAAAACTATCCACACAAGCCACAGCTATCAAAACAAAAGCTATCCACATGATCTACATCTATCTGCCTATCCACACCATCAAGCTCTACGCACAACTGCATTTCATAACAAACAAAAATAATCCAACTTATTCAAGTTCACAAATAGACATAGTGAATGAACTCCACAAAAAAACAAACTTAAAAACCTGATTACCAATCAATTCTCCGCAGCATTGGCAGCATTAGGCTCAGGAGAAGTCGATCCAAATAATTCTGCAAAAAAAAAAAAAAAAAAAAGTATATACATACGTAAGTCGAACTACACAAATACATATTTTAACATAAAAAAGTAACAATAGACTAAACATTGCAATGCCAATTATTACCTCCATCTAGTTTATCATATTGCTCGATATCATCCATTGACTGTCAAAGATTAATTGGAATTGATGGAGAACGAAGCCAATCTTGTGCACAAATAAGGGCTTCCACCGTGTTAGGAGCTAACGGACTACGGAAAGGGTCAAGTATACCCGGTGCTAAATGCAGACTCAGAAGCTACGGAAGATATCGGAACTGCCAAAACATCACGTACAACAAGAGAAAGAATCCGATACCTAGAAGCGTTGATCTTCCACCAACCCAAAATGTCAAACTTATCCCCACCAACTTCATTAGTTTCAGCCAAAAACCTCTCAACCTCAGACTTATTCTGTAAGTTATCTTCCTCTAGCAAGTGTTGCTGAAATTCGACGGCTAGTATAGTAGGATCTTGCTCATCATCATCAACATCCATTCGGCTTGCTGTTTGGCTCACGTTCACATCAATAGGTGGCTGATTTTAAGAAGGATAGTGCCCAACATACCACTCATACAACGCAACCAAAGCATCTTTCACTTTCTTTGCTTCATCATTAGCTTTAGTTTCTTCATACAACTGTTTGAAGGAATACAACACATGCTTCATCTTGAAGCGGGGATCAAGCACAACACCAACATATAACAAAATGTTAATCTTATCCATATCCCAATACTTATCAAATTTAGTTTGTATACGCAGCGCCATTGATCTTAAACGTGCATCCTCACTTCCATTAAACTAAATCAATTTCTTTTGAACAATTAGAATTTCACTAAAGAAATTATTCGAGGTAACATAACGAGAACCTGAAAATCGCAATGTTGCCTTATAGAAAACTCTTAGAAATTTCACAAATAATCTAGCACTATTCCAATCAGTTAAGGTTGGAGGCCCTTTGATCTTGTCATCATCAAAGTAAAGGGTGTATTGTGGGTCTTCAAGCTCCAATATCTCAAAGGCACTTTGGAACTTCTCAGCAACTTCTAACATCATGAATGTCGCATTCCATCTAGTTACCACATCTAAGCATAAAAGTTTGGTGCACTCTATTTGTTCTTCCTTTACACACTCCTTGAACCTGGCCAACCTAGATGGAGATGACCTCACATACCTCACTGCAATACGTACTCGGAAAATAGCATCATTAACATCTTTCAAGCCATCACAAACAATAAGATTCCGGATGTGAGCACAACATCTCATATGTAAGTACTTATGTTCCATAACGGTGTCTTTCCCAATTTTTTTGCTTTTCTTCAAGTAATCAATGGCAACAGAATTAGAACTTGCATTATCAACAGTTACAGTAAAAAGACTATGGACACCCCAATTAAGAAGACACTTCTCTACCATCTTTCCAATGGTCTCACCTTTGTGATTTGGAACTAGACAAAAATTCAGAATCCTTTTTTGTAAGTTCCAATCACTATCGATGAAATGAGCAGTCAAAACCATGTAATTTAAGTTTTGAATAGATGTCCAAGTGTTAGTTGTTATACATATTCTATTACCATGCAGAAAACTCTTTAACTTTCTTCTTTCCTCCATGTAAAGTTCGATGCAATCCCTACCAACTTGAGTCCGATAGGGCAATTTTGTGAACTTGGGCTGTATAACCTTCACAAAATGTCGAAACCCTTCACCCTCCACAAAACTAAACGACAACTCATCAATAATAATCATTCTAGACAGAGCATCTCTACAAGCTTTTAAGCTAAAACTAACAGCAACAAGCTCTTTATCTTTGGAAGACAATATTTGTTGCAATTTATCAGCCACCACCTTATTGTTAGGATTCTTTTTACATACTTTCATATGACTCAACATATTAGAAGTTCCACTACCTTTCGAAGCACAAACATAACTAACAGGGCAATAATTACATTTGGCTCTTGGATTTTTGGGATCACAACCCTCTATCTTATGAAAATGATCCCAAGCAGGGGAAGATAAGGATTTTCTTTTATTACCTGCCATAGTAGGATCGACCGTATCCGTAGGATTTTCGATAGTTGACTATAAAGATGGACCATCACTAGGAACCTCAGTAGAAGCCATCTAATAAAAATGACACATATTAGCAATTGAGATAAAACAAAAAGCCTGTGACAGATCGATAAATTTAGCAAGTGTGAAAGACTAAAAGTGCACTCATTTATATTTAATTGTGGGAAGTGGGGAACCATGTGACAAATAAATTGAATCGAGATATGTAGTCAATGAGAAAGGGGTCATAAAGAAAGGAAATAGAATAATAACTCTTTAAAAGTTTAAAGTGACAATAGGACCACCTGCTTAGGCACGAATTCTATGAAAACTCTTGGGGACTAAAAACACCTTTTGTTGGTACCTTACAGAAAAGGGACAAGACTTTATTGTAAATTTGTTCACAAAACCCATTTTAGTGACAATAGGACCAACGTTTTAGCATCTTTAATCACAACAATAAAGCTAATATAACTACAACTCCCTCCCTGCCCCCTCTCTCTCTCTCTCTATACCTGTTTTACCTCCACAAGATTCCAAGCAAAAAGAATTAAGGGAAAGGGTGGTTTGATATAGGTATTTTGTTTGTTGTCTTTAAATCTTACAATAATGCAACAACAAAAGAACCACACCTGTATACTGGGTAGTTATTTTGGATCTCCAGTATGACCATGTTACCTTTTCAACATCTCTTTAACCAACAACAACAAAAGCAGTTCTATGACGGAAATAGAATAATATCTTGGCCGGACTTCAGATGTGGGAATACTATTGTAGAAACACACCATCAATGCTTTTGGCTCATTTAGATGTTGTTGTAATGTTGTTAATTCATTAAATAGATTGGTTTTGGCTCTACTGTTTTTGAGAGAAACACAGAAACAAAAAACAAAAAAGAAAGAAAGAAACCAAATAATTAGTTATTACCTTTGTTGATGATGATGCTGACTGATGGAAGAGTGGTGGAGGAATGGTGGCGGCTAGATTGGTGGGGGATGTAGCGGCTCAGCCCTAGTTAATGGGTTTTTACTTTTTACTAATTGGTAATTTGGTACGATATTTTTTTAATTTTCTACTAATCTAGTGTATTAAGATATTGCGGATCGGGTTAGTTATTTTCGGTTATACCAAATCCAAACCGAGCACCGAACCGACCTTGTCGGTTTTGCCATTTAACAAACCGATCCGAACCGTCTTAAATGGATAACCGACCCGTATAGCTCGGGTTGGGTCAGGTCGGTCGGTTTAGTCGGGTACATCGGTTTTATGCACACCCCTAGGCAAGATGCAATGTCGAGTTTAGGAATCCTACTTGTTGTTGAAGAGGGAGTTCGATAAGGATTTGGAATCCAATAGACAAGATGGAAGTCAAGTTTAGAAATCCTAATTGGCGTTGAAGAGGGAGTTTGACCGTATCACAGCCTTCCACATGGGCGATAAAAACCAATAACTAAATCCGTGCAGCCATGAGTCTTCATCCCGGAAACATAAATGTACCATGTAAAGCAAAGCAGAAACAAATTTTTATGCCAGTTTTTTAGACTTCCGTCCCCCACCAACTTATCTAATTAGACTTCTGTCCCCAGTTCTTCACTTATTAGAAGTCGGTCCCCAAGTTCAAAACTTGACCAAGTCAGCTCTCACGGACTCAACTCCTTCCATCTGGTGCATGTGTAAATACACCTTTACCCATGAACAATAAGCAAAATAACCAAAATGCCCATTGACTCTATCAAGACCAAAAACTTGCAAATTGACATGTGGCATCATCCCTCTCATTTAATCCAACGAACCCAAATATTTTTCCTAAATGACACCCAATAGCTAACTTGGATTGACCAAACTACCCTCAAGAAAGTTTAGCCCATGTGCCACGTGTCAGCATCCTGTGCAATCAAATCAACGGTTCATAAGTTGGTTGAATAGGTTGGTTCATGCAGAAAGTAACTGTTAGATTTTAACGTTGGGCTCTTCAATCTATAAGTAGGAAACGCATCTGTAACTTAAAATGGATGCAATTGACTCGTCCAAAGCATAAATGGAAGGTGGTGGTCAACTTGTCTCGTCTAAAGAAACGTTAGAGAAGGTACTGGAGAAAGTATTTCCTCGACTTTGTACTTCAATTATAATGGGGGTGGAAAACTAATTAAAGTTAATTATATTGCTAATTTCATGATCGTGCTTGCTTCTCATGTGGAAAGCTTGATCATTGGTATGATAGATGCCCTTGGATTGCAAGAGATGCGATACGGTCGTTTTGTGAAAACTTCACAACAGCCTCATTCATGGGGTCAAAAGTTTTTAAGTTGCCCAAAATGCCAGAGTTTTCAATGGATGAAGGATACTTTGAAAGAGTCAATGCCCGAGCAGAAACCTAGTCAGTTGTCTTCTGAAGTTGGGGGGAGCTCGTCTGTAGGGAGTCAGTTCTAATGGGAAGTCCAAAGTTTGTGTTCAAATTGAAGTGGATAAAATGTGTAAAGGATTTGAAGCACATGTGACTGTGAAAGGGAAATGGGTGGTTTAAATGAACCTTATATTTGGTTTAGCTTAATTTTCATGTTTGTAGTCATGTACTTTCTATAATTTTCATTGTAATTTTTATGTTTGAAGTTGAAGTTGTTGTTCTTCAAAATACTCTAAACAAAGAACACTTGAATCATTGAAGCAATATAGAACAAAGACTCTAACATAGAACAAAGACTCCAACATTCAAAGTAGTTCAAACTAACACAAACATTCAAACTAGCGTAAGTCTAAAAAACATTCAAACTACTTCAAACTAACACAAACATAAAACTTGGACACATAAAACAGAACACTAGACCATGACACATTACACATTAGGTCTTCTTGTTCTTGTTTTTCTTGTTGCTCCAGCTGCTGCTAATGCCAATACAATTTCTTTAGCTTAACGTGCTAGTGATTGTGATTGACCAAATTGTGATGGTCCTGGAAGTGGATTGTGTAATCTTTCTGATCGCTTGAGTGGATGAGGCTAGGGCCTGATGCTGGTTGTGGTGGTGGTGGAGGGTCTTGTTCTGGTTGTGGTGGTGGTGGAGGGACTAGTGCTGGTTGTGGTGGTGGTGGAGGGACTGGTGTTGGCTGTGGTTTAACTTTTGGAGCAAATTTCAAATAGGACCCCTTTGTTGGTGGTGGAGGAGCAAAGCCTGGCTTAGGAGCAAAACCTGGTGGATGATATTGTCACACCCCAAATTTCTAGAAAATTTAAAATAGGGAATTATCCAATATATAATTATCTCAATCGTCACCCTATTCAATAATTTGAAAACCCAGGATGAAACAAAACCCTAATAACCCATTATCAAGCACGACATTAAAAATCGGAGATCAAACTGGATCAAAAGAACAACTCTTCATTCACTAATTCAAGAATTACTAACCAACTCTATTACATCTATTTCAAATCAAAACTTTACACTTTAGAAAACTTAAACCAGTAAGGCTCCAAGCACGAATCCAAATCAATCGTCTTCATCCACTGCATTCTATCACCTATGTTTACAAGAACACACCCACGTTGTAAAAGAAAACAAACATGGGTCAGCAAATTGAATTTGCTGGTATGAGTAAGACTAAAATAAAATATACAGTACTATATTCAATTTTCTAATAAATAAATAAAACATTACCAACCATTTCAACTTGGAAGACAAGATATTTCCATTTTCCAAAACGGCGAGTAGTTTCTTCCCAAGTAAGATTTCAATCCCAATATCTAGTAAATTAATTTAATTAAAATCTTACCTATCACCACTTACATGTTAGGGTAGGACAACGTCTCTGCATAAAAAGTTAACAAGTCCTACCCTCTTGCAAAACAAAGTTAGATTTCCTAAACGTAATCTTTTAAAGTATACATTTATTTCACTCTCACTGCAACCATCATGGGTATACATAATCTGGCATAATATATCGCCAATATTAACATTCATGTCACACCACTATATCCTGACCCATGCCAACCACATTCATGTACATTATTTCGTAAGAAATTATATGCATCATATCATAATACACAACCAATTATATCCACATAAAGTCAATCATAACAACTCACTCATAGATAAAGTCAATATTTTACTTAAAAATCACTCGTGTACTTATGAGAACGATAAAATATATCACAACTAGGGAGTACATTTGTAATGCCCCAATTTCTATAACATTCCATCCAGCTGGTCTGAAACACTAAAGAAATGGCACGACAATTTCATCAAGTTCACAAGGCTAAAAGAAAAGCTAGAAAGAGTATTCCATCTTAGAGGAGATGTGTAAAGATGGAAGTTTACAAAACTATCAAAGTTTGATAGTTACAACTAAATCCAAAAATAGAGATTACAAGATCACATCTCAAAATGGATCTAAGGTTTTGCATACCTTTGTAAAACAATGAAATAACCAAAAGACATGAACAAGACAAGAACCCACTAAGCTTATCTAAGTGACACTCCATCAACTACGTGTATCACCTGCAAAAGAATTTATATAAAGACATTAACGCACCGAGCAAGCAAATCTATCAACAAGCCCTTAAGATAATTAGAATAAGAATTGGAAACAAGGAAAATAAAACACACATAACAAAATATACCTTATGATAAATCTCAAATATACTAAGCATCACTTTGCATAACACATGACAAATACCGAGGTCTACGTAACGTATAGGTAATACATTCAATAATAAGAAAAATCACTTCATAAAGAACAATTATTAATCTCCTAGATAATTCGGAATATAACTAATCATAATCAAAGCATAAATACTCTCTAATTTGTAGATATAATATCTATAACACCAATTGTTAACAATACAATATATTTTTACTCATTTTCAACCACAAACTCCAATTAAACTTAAGGATTTGAAGGTAGAGTCACTTGCCTCGACTCCTTTAGCTCCTAAATAAGATCAAACCCATGAAATACCTTTGATTTAGCTCCAAATCCGACACCCCACCAAAACCCTACTTTGCATGTTATAGCAATTGTGAAGAAGATTGATTAGAAGGTCTTTAGCCACTCAACTAGCTGGGAAAAGTACATATACTTTGCCCCACAACAAAACCCTAACCTAGCTCTTGTGGAGACATAGAGAAAAGAAAGATTGAGATGAAATGGATGAGAAATCGAAATCGAATAAGGTGTATGCACTGTTTTTCCCTTTTTGTGGGTTTTCTTCATGGGTTAAAAGGTACTGGGTTATTATTGGGCCCAACACAAAAAAGCCCTATTATTAGATATAAGGTTTGGGGTTTTACATACTTCCACACTTAAAAAGAATTTAGCCCTCGAAATTCAACATTGCTAAAATATAAAGATGTCAGGGTCAAACCACTTCTTAAGAGTACACAAAAAATAACATAACCAACGAATAAGACATATACAGTATACCATAAATTTAGAGATGCAAACTCTAACAAGTTTAATCTAACATGTCATATTCATATCAAACAGATATCGCTATAGTACTCATCATAAGGATCTGAGATGAACTCTACAGTCTTGAGTTAACACACGGCGTACCTTACTCCTAAAAAAGACGAGGATACTCAGCTCGAATATCAGCCTCTCGCTCCTAAGACACTTAATTCTCACTGTGATGACTCCATACTACCTTAACAAAGGGAATCACTCGATTGCGTAGTGTGTGTTCCTTACAGTCGATGATACGTAAAGGAACCTCCTCATAAGAAACATCAGGCAGAAGAGTTACCTCATCTAAGTCAATAACACATGGATGCTCGTCGTCTTTTAAATGCTTCCTCAACATTGACACATGGAAAACATTATGAACTCCTGCAAGCCGCTCAGGTAGCTCTAAGCGGTATGCAACCTACCCTATCCTATCCATTATACGGAAAGGTCCAACATATCTTGGTGACAACTTGCCTTTCTTACCAAAACGCTGAACGCCTTTCATGGGGGAGACTTTTAACAATACGAAGTCATCTATTTGAAACTCCAAATCTCTATGGCGTCTATCAATGTAAGTCTTTTGTCGACTCTGGGTTGTGCGAATCCTATCTCTAATCAAAGTCACCTTCTCTGTAGTTTCCCGAACCAGGTCAGGTCCTAAAAGCGTAGCTTCACCTATATCAGCCCAACATACTGCTGATCTACAAGGTCGTCCATATAAGGCTTCATAAGCTGCCATGCCAATAGTCGACTGATAGTTGTTGTTATATGCAAACTCCACTAATGGTAAATGCTCCTCCCAACCACCCTTAAAATCTAGTACACATGCTCTAAGCATGACCTCAAAAATCTGGTTCATCCTCTCAGTCTGCCCATCACTTTAAGGGTGATAAGCAGTGCTAAAGTTCAACGTCGTACCGAAAGCCTTTCGAAAGCCCTTCCAAAATTTAGAGGTGAACTGACTATCTCTATCGGAAACAATAGATACGGGATGCCATGGAACCAAACTATCTCTTTAATGTAGATTTTACACAAGTCATCCATGCCATGAGTCTTCCGGACCAGTAGAAAGTGAGCCGACTTCGTTAATCTATCCACAATCACCCATATGGTGTCATGCCCTCTCTGTGATCTAGGCAAAGCCTTCAACAAAATCGATAGTCACGTGCTCCCATTTCCATTCAGCTACTGGTAATTGTTGTAAAGACCCAGCCGGCCTTTGATGCTCTGCTTTAACTTGTTGAACAGAATGAATGGAAAAGCTAAAACAAAGGAAGAATTTTCTTTGCAATCCAGGATTTGAAGAAATCTCCCAAAGAAAGAAGCAAAACCCTTAGTGTTTTCAAAAACAACCTTTGAATCCTTTTTACCTTTCCTTCATAAACCAATACCCAAGCCAAGTTACAACCCATGACTTATCACTATAGTATGGTTCGAAGTCTAGAATAGATGAGAGGATGCTAAAGTGAAGGACCCGACACTTCATATGTGATTGACATTCTTTCCATAAGACTACTTCCATTCAGAAGTCCGTTTTTCAAGGTACTATGTGGGATGTTCGTATTCATTATTCTTTTCCCCACATACATGAGGTAAAATAGTAGACCATCTTCTGAGAGATTCTTTTCTGAGAGTATGACCGGTGAAGATTGAAAGTCGAGATTATCTACCTATGGTAAACTAGGAATTCCGTTTCTTGGATAGGAGAGTATAGGAGATTGACTGAGTCATCACATAAGCCTTGATTGAGAATTTTGTCAATTTTTACTATCTCCCATCATAATCTATGAGTCTTTGAAGCAATGTAGTTGGTAATAGAAACCCATCTATTGGAGTAAGTACTAAGTTGGTAAGGAAATTTCTCTCTCTGAAAAATGCCATCATTATTGAACATGTTTTTTTTTTTATTGGAAAGCGAGGTTGTTAACGGGGTCCCCTACCCCTTTTTATTATAAATGAATAGTATCAGCCTGTTACATTCTTACATATAGTTACCCTATAGCATCATCATAAATTATTTTCTTTACATCCTCTGAGAATGAACTAGGAACTATCTCTGTGTAGCTAACTGTGGGTATAGTGCTAGCAATAGCGTTAGCTAATTTGTTGGACTCTCTATATACATGAGTAATAGAAAAAACTTCTAATTGCTCTCTCATCTTGCTAATATTCCGCATCATCTTTTTTGCTTGCCACGGATACTGCCTCTCATTTTGGAAAAAAGATATCACATTTTTTGAATCAGTTTGCACTTTGATATGCTTAAAGCCATGTGCTATAGCCATTTCGAGCCCTTTTTCCACACCTTGCAGTTCTATTAGCGCAATAGTATGTTTGCTGGCCCTTCCCTTACTTGCTACTTGGACCTGCCCATGCTCATCTCGTACGACCGCAACTCGTACGAGATTTTGTGGGTATATCACCTAAAAACCCTCACGAGACTATAACTCGTCCTTTTTGGGGAACTTAAAGGCTTAAAGCCTTGTTGCATATGGTAAATGCAATTGCGATGCCTGCGAAAGTGAGTTAGGATTTTATTTTTGTTATTAGGATGTGATTTTGATCACTTATCTCTTTTTATCTTATTTGCTAAGAGACTAGCAAAAGGCTAGTTGGGGGTTGTGATAAGTGCTCAAAAAGTGCATTTTAACCCTCGATTATACCTCTTGTTTAGCCATCTTAGTGGACTAATAGTGCTTGTAAGTTATGTTTTATGATTCTACAGGTGAAAAAGAGAGTTTTGTAGAATATTAGAGAAAAAGGGTTAAAATAGAGCATTATGGATCATATGGGAAACCCGTGGACAATCATGGAGAAGGCCAAGGAATTGAAGCTATGAAATATGCGACTTGGACCTATTTTAAAGCCTATTTGGAAGCCCAAGGCGAAAGAATTCATTGCTTGGACCAAAGCCCACAAAAGAGGAAAGAAGGATGGAGCAAAAGAGAAAAATAGACTCTCGCGTTTGGGACGCAAGGATCGTGCGTCCTGACGCGACGCTTGTGTTTAAGACACAAGGATCGTGCGTCTAGACGCATGAAACGACACTGTAGCCACTTCTTTCACAGTTTTGGAAACGAAGTTGGACTCTCAAAGAAGTTGATTTGTATTAGGAAAAAAACCACGATTTGGGATGCTTCTAGAACTCATTGTAACCCCTATAAATAGAGAACCTAAGTGCCTCATGAAACTTGTCAGTTAACTTACATTCTTGAGGCAAAGAGAGATTAATAATAAAAGATTCGGTTTTAACTAGTCGAGTCTTGATAAGTAGTCTTTTTAGTCTTATGTTCTTCGACTCTTCTTCTTCTCGTTCTTCGTGTTCTTCCTTCTTTATGGAAGGCTAATCTTCTCCTTCAAGGGAGAAGATGAAACCGGTGCTTAGGGTTCGTTGATTCTTCTGGTTCATGGTATTATCCAATCAGGTTAGTTCTTTATGTTTTTAGTTATTAGTTCCATTGCGTAGACCAGGGGATGGAAGTATCGATTAAACTTTTTATTTATTACAATCGAATATCATACTAGTTTAGGGTTTTATTTATTGCAATTGAATATTTGCTAGTGATATTCTTTTATTTATTGCAATTGAATATAATACTAGAATAGGGTTTTATTTATCGTAATTGAATATTATACTATTATTATCTACTTTTCTTCTAGTTGTGTAGTGTTTTAGAGTAAGAGAAGTATTCATTGTGTTTATCTTAGATGGTGATTCATTGAATAGCTGCTTAAGCTCACATAAAAGGAAAGAATGTATTAATAGCATAAACATAGGAACAACCTTAAGTAGAGTTATTCGTTAACGATATTTCGTCCAAGAGGGCATTAACACTTACTCGATTGCCTAATTGTAGTCTACTTGTGAGAACAACCATGAAGCAAAAGGTCATATAGCAAAGGTATCGGTGGATTTTAATCTCTTGAATTCCCTCTCTTATAAATTCTCAATAGTTTATTTTATTTAGTTTAGTTTAGCATTAGAATCTACAATATCTATAATCATAGTTTACATAACATACTCTTAAAAGTGGAACGATATCCTATTCATCCTTTACTCATTGAGGGATAATTAGGTTTTGATACGCTTCTGCTTTGTTCAACGACCATCATCCATATACCATCTCTTACACACAAAAGGAGCGCGTGTCAAATGGTGCCGCTGCCGGGCATTTGACACGCGCTCCTTTTGTGTGTAAGAGATGGTATATGGATGATGTCATTGAACAAAACATAAGCGCATCAAAACCTAATTATCCCTCAATGAGTAAAGGATGAGTAGGATATCGTTCGACTTTTAAGGGTGTGTTTGGCAACAGTGAGAATTCCCACCTTAACTGAAATTGGTGGGTTTTACCATTCTCACGGGCTGTTTGGATAAAAAAAACTGCTAGAATGAGAATTGTCGTAAGACTTGGACTCCCACTCTCCACGGGACTTTGAAGTCTCACCTTATCTCGTGAAAAACGGGAATTTGATTTTGGGAGAATTCGCAAAGTTAGTTGTGGGGTTGTTACGTGCCTATAAAACCACAACTCAACTCGTCTTCTTCACAGCAACTCGTCATCGTCCTCACTATTCAATCTTTCGGGGTAACCATTCTCATAAAAATAGTAACTTTTTTTTGTCGATTTTAACCATGTCTTCTTCACTTGTTTTTTTTAACACCTTATTCTTCTGATTTGTTGAAGGTGACCAACTAACCAAGTTGAAGGGAGGCAGTCTCTCTTTTTGTTTTTTTTTTATGTATATATTTGTTTTTTTTTTTGCTGATGAGATGTGATTGTACACCCTCTAGTTTAGACGAGCTATATTCACTATAGTTGAACTGCGCTTGATATTTATTTGTAACTATAGTTTTAAACATTTTAATTTGGTTGAAATGCCTCCCTGTTAGCAGCTGGTAAATCCCAATTTGTCTGTTACTTATTATGAAAACGATGTTCTTTTTTAGTTGTCTGCACATCCCACTTCAACAGGAAAATAAAACTTTGTCCTTTGTATTGCATATTAGCAAAAGAATCCATTGTGTAGGTGATTCTTTTAGTACAACAAGAAAGCCTACTACATCAGTAGCTTACGACAAAAGATATTTATTAGGATTTCAATCAGATATGCTATGTTAAACAAGTAGGTTATTGACTAGTCTAGAGTCTAGACCACAAGTCCACAACATCATCAGAAACTATTTGATGTTCTGAAATTATTTTGTGAGAGTTGGGACTTAAGGTTGACCGTGAGTTTGCTCAATCTCACCTGTTGCTGGCTTCCTGGCTCTGATGGTGAAGTAATTAATATGAAGTAGTAGCAAGCATGAATAATTAGGCTTCTAATTCACAGTATCAGTATGATCTTCACTAGATATGTTTTTTACTTGGACCTCTTGATTGTCCAACCATGAGATGATGAGGATATTCTGTAATGAATCTTTATGCCATCTCCGAATAACTGAAATAAGTTCTTCAAGTTGCATTGTAGAATGCAGATAACATATTAACATGCAAAACAAATGAACAATGCTTTCTTCTCTATGTGCATGGCATAGATTTAACTCTAGATACCTACTAAAACTGTAAAAATGAAAAACTAGGTAAAAGAAAAAGAATCACCTGCAAATTTCTTTTTGTATTGCCAATAAAGTGAGTTGCATATGCGGTGTTGTCGTCTCAGGTCCCAGTATTATAGGTCGGGTTCGTTAATGGAAAAATATTAAAGAGAATGTACAAAAATTGATATCAATTACAGGGTTTGCATGGGATGATGAAGCAAATCAGGTACAATCTGAGGAAGCTATTTGGAGCTCTCTATCAACAATGGCGGTACCACCAAATTATATATACAAATATTCTATCTACATGCCAGTTTAGTTAATACACATGATTGACATATTTTGTAAATTTAATAGGAGAGAAGGCACTTGCTACGATATCTTGAAGATCACTTCCCCTGTACTAACGCTTTGCTGAATTTTTTAACGATGAAAATAATGAATGAGAATGAACTCCCTATTGAAATCCAATTATCTGAGGAGATTGGAGATCAAGTGCAACCTGACGATTGAAGATATACCTTTCTATTTTTAAATATTTTTAGTTGATTTTTGAATTTCAGTCGGTTTTTATTTATTTATTTTTTAATTTCAATAAGTTTTTATGTACTTCTGTCTAAAGTACGTAAAAATTCTATGACATGACATTTGTTTCTTATTTTTATGCTACAACTATTTTTAAATAAATTGATGTTCTATAATTTTGACAATGCCCATTTTATATGTTAGCTTTGATAAATTAAGATTGACAATTAATGTATAATATGTTGTAATGTATGAAATTTGATCTTCACATTTATATATTGTGTTTGGAATGACTATTATTTTGATTTTCTGAAATACTTGATAAAAAAAAAATTAACAAAAATGGTTTGGGAAATTGATGTGAGAATTCTTAGCAGCCAAACAACATGTGGGAAATTGACAGTGAGAATTACCGAGAATTCTCACAGTTTGCCAAACAACCATAATTCTCGCATAATCATGATAATTGGATTCCATTAGAATTCTAACTCTCATGAGAATTCCATTTCTCGTTTCCAAACGCACCCTAAGTATATGTTATGTGAAGGACAGAACTGGAAAGGGGTTTGAGTGATTAAAAACTATGATTATAGATATTGTAGATTCTAATGCTAAACTAAACTAAACTAAATGAACTATTGAGAAGTCTATCTTTAATCCTGATCTGAGAGTAGTAACTGAGCTAACATGATCATGGAGGTGATCAGTACTAGAAGTTGTCCCAATGTGGCATACATCTTCACTCCTCAATATTGGTTCCAATAAGCTAGGTTGAGTGGCTTGTATCTTTATAGACAAAGCAGTAGTGAGTTGGTTGACCTTAGCCTCTAGAGACTCCATTCTAGAACATTGACTTGCCTGAGATTGCTGGAGATTGAGCTGAAACTGTGAAAGAAGCTCTATAACACTTTCAAACTTCTTATTTTTCTGTGATAGCAAAGTAATAGCATTCACCAAGTTGGCAGGTGTGGCATAATTTCTCATAGGATTAGGCACTAACTCTCCACTTGTATTGGAATTCTACTGAGAGTATAATTGTTGTTGAGGAATCAACTGCGAAGCTTGACTTGTCTGTGTAATATAACTTTGATCTTGAGAACCTAGGGGTCCAGCGTTCTGTCTCCAATAATTGTCTTGAAAGTTATTACCACCTTGGTTGGGCCTCTTAAATGAGTTCATATTGTACTCTCCAACTGATGCATGTTGATAGTAACCAGGACATTCTAGAGTTGCATGGGAAGTGTCCGAACAAACTTTGCAGTATCGGCTAGCTTGCATGACTGGGGAGATTTAGCTTGAGACTTGCTGATCTTGGAAGGATTCATGGAGAACTGGTTGAATTTATTACTCAGAGTTTCAATGCTGGTGGCCAGGCTAGCCAATGTTGACTTCAGTTATTGATCTGATTGTTCATGTACTTGGTAACCAAATTGCTTTGGCTCCCTTTCCATTCTAGCTACATCCTCGTTGCTAGTAGTCTATTGTTGTGTTTCTTCAGCAAGATTCTTGAGAAAGTTGTAAGCTTCCTCTCCATCCATTGATGTAAACTTGCCTTTGTGCATTGACTGTATCATCTGCTTGTTCATCATTGAGAGTCCTCGATAGAAAAAAATGAGCCAGTGTGCTTTTGTCGTATCCATGATGTGGACACGAGACTAGCAGATTGTTGAATCGCTCCCAACTATAATGATATTCTTCAATCGCTTTTCCTTTGAAATTGCTGATAGCTTGTTGCATGGTATCAGTCTTCTGGGGTGGGTAAAATTTGTTCATAAACTTCGTTCTCAACTTCTCCCAGTTGTCTATTAAATTGATCGACTGTGTAATTAACCATTCGGAGGCTTTACCTTCGAGTGAGAGCAGAAAAAGAATCAACTTGATACTCTTATCTTTGATACTCTGGTTCTTGAAAGTTCTAAGGACTGATAGAAATTTGTTCATGTGAACATATGGCTGAACATTGTCTGAACCATTGAACTTTGGAAGCATAGAGATTACTGATGCTCTAAGTTCAAACTGGTTAGATTTTGTCTCTGGAAAAACATTACTGCTGGGTGGGTCTCCAATGATTGGCAAATAGAAATCGCTCAGCTTCTTCCTCTGTTGTGCTTGCATGGGTGGGATAGCTTCAAGATTATTCAGGTCCACAACACCTCCATCATTGCATGCGGCCATTGTATCAATCTCATCTAGTATTCTTGTGAGTCAGTTGTTAAACCTTGTCCACTGTTGTGTTCTTACTGGACGATGATTGGGACGATGGGGCATACATTAGAAAATGCTACACAAAGATGACGAAAAACTATCCTACTATGCTTGAATGCAATTAAACTAATATGCAACTATTCTAAGTTATACTAAAAATGCAATTATACTAATTTTTTGGATTTTTTTAAAAAAAATAAAATAAAAATAAAACTACTTTCCTTCAACTAGGTTGGGCTTTGCAGGTAGTATCTCGCCCGTTGTCTAAAGCTGTCTCTTCTAGGGTTATGGTGAATCACTTGGATTGCTTAAATACCACGGCCCACAGACAATAGTCCGTTTGTCAAGATACAGACAAGAAACACTAGAGTTTGATGTTTCACTGTGTTGGTTTGCAACTTCAATTGTTGAAAAAGTCCTAAATGCAATTATACTAGAAAGCAATAAAACTAAACTACGATGCAACTATACTAAGAATGAAATAAAAAGAATGAAGATTTGACTAACCTGGATAGTAGATCTTGTCTTCGAGATGTCTTTCAAGCTTCTCTCTTTCTCAAAAGGATGGATGATATGGCTAAAATTATCCCAAGTCTTGAAAGAAAACGTTACACATAAACAACTTAAAACAGCAGCGGCGCCATTTGACACGCGCTCCTTTTGTGTGTAAGAGATAGTCGTTGAACAAAACAGAAGCATATCAAAACCTAATTATCCCTCAATGAGTAAAGGATGAGTAGGATATTGTTCCACTTTTAAGTGTATGTTATGTGAATGACATGACTAGAAAGGGGGTTTGAGGGATTAAAAACTATGATTATAGATATTGTAAATTCTAATGCTAAACTAAACTAAACTAAATAAACTATTGAGAATTTATAAGAGATGGAATTCAAGAGATTAGAATCCACCGATACCTTTGCTCTTTGACCTTTTGCTTCATGGTTGTTCTCACAAGTAGACTACAATTAGGCAATCGAGTGAGTGATGATGCCCTCTTGGACGAAACATCATTAACGAATAACTCTACTTAAGGTTGTTCCTATGTTTATGCTATTAATACCTTCTTTCCTTTTATGTGAGCTTAAACAGCTATTCAATGAATCACCATCTAAGGCAAACACAAGGAATACTTCTCTTACTCTAAAACACTACACAACTAGAAGAAAAGTAAAGAATAATTATAATAAATAAAACCCTATTCTAGTATTATATTCAATTGTAATAAATAAAAGCATGTCACTAGCAAATATTCAATTGCAATAAATAAAAACCTTAATCTATACTTCCATCTCCTGGTCTGAGCAATGAAACTAATAACTAAAAACATAAAGAACTAACATGATTGGAGAATACCATGAACCAGAAGAATCAACAAACCCTAAGCACCGGCTTCATCTTCTCCCTTGAAGGAGAAGATTAGTCTTTCATAAAGAAGGAAGAACACGAAGAACGAGAAGAAGAAGAGTCGAAGAACATAAGACTAGAAAGACTACTTATCAAGACTTGACTAGTTAAAACTGAATCTTTTATTATTAATCTCTCTCTGCCTCAAGTTCTAGAGACAAGAATGTAAGTAAATTGACAAGTTTCATGAGGCACTTAGGTTCTCTATTTATAGGGGTTACAATGAGTTCTAGAAGCATCCCAAATCGTGGTTTGTTTCCTAATACAAATCAACTTCTTTGAGAGTCCAACTTCGTTTCCAAAACTGTGAAAGAAGTGGCTACAATGTCGTTTCATGCGTCTAGACGCACGATCCTTGCGTCTTATACGCAAGCGTCGCATCTGGACGCACGATCCTTGCATCCCAAACGCGAGAGTCTATTTTTCTCTTTTGCTCCATCCTTCTTTCCTCTTTTGTGGGCTTTGGTCCAAGCAATGAATCCTTTCGCCTTGGGCTTCCAAATAGGCTTTAAAATAGGTCCAAGTCGTATATTTCATAGCTTTAATTCCTTGGTCTTCTCCATAATTGTCCACAGGCTTTCCATGTGATCCATAATGCTCCGAATTGCTCCGTTTTATCCATTTTTCTCTAATATTCTACAAAACTCTCTTTTTCACCTATAGCTAAGATGGTGAAAACATAACTTACAAAACTCTCAAAACATAACTTACAATCACTATTAGTCCACTAAGATTTTTTTTTTTTTTTTTTTTATTGGAAAGCGGAGTTGTTATAGGGGTCCCCTACCCCTTTTCATTAAAATAAGAATAATCTGAGCTTGTTACAATCTTACATATAGTTTTCCTACTGCATCATCATATATTATTTTCTTTACATCCTCCGAAAAAGAGCTAGGTTCTATCTCAATATAGCTAACTGTGGGTATAGTACTTGCCAATGCATCTGCAAGCTTGTTAGCTTGTTAGCTTCTTTGTATGTGTGAGTGATAGAGAAAATTAGTCCACTAAGATGGCTAAACAAGAGGTATAATCGAGGGTTAAAATGCATGTTTTGAGCACTTATCACTTGCTGACATGTGAAACACTTAGACACATACTCTACCACACTGTGTTTCATATGCTTCCACTAAAATTGTCGTTTTAGGTCTTTGTACATTTTCATACTCCCTACATGTATCGTGTACCTCGTGCGATGAGCCTTATCTAATAATTCCTTCCTTAGCGCAGCTGATTTAGGAACTACAAGCCTGCCTCTAAGTCTCAAACCACCATCCAAGAAAACTGCAAAATCAAAATCATTCCCAGATGATACTTCGGCAACTCTTGCTTGAACCCAAGTGTCACCACTTTAAGCCTTAATCAATCTAGAAATTGATAGAATTATATACTAAAAGCATTACTTTTGTATTAACTCTAATTGTTTATATTTTGAATGAGAATTATATGGGCAAATGTTATGCATATTATATATGTTATTAGTTATATGCATATGTCTAATACTTTATGCTGTAGATGATATGTTGTGAACACACAGGAGATCATATCATCAGTACCTTATAAAGTATAAGTAATCGTTCACAACCTAGATGGATTTGGACAGACCATTGGTACGGTTGTAGTATAATCTGGTATTAGTCTATCTTGACTATAAGATTACACTAGTACACTTTGTGTGTATTGAACAGGACCAAATGAGGTTATTTCTCTTTATACTGACTATATAAGATAACAAACACCTATGTTTTTATGGATGCTTGTCCTCTTAATTCGGATATAATAACGGGCACTTACGTGCATTGTACATTGCTTTAAATCATAAATGAGTGAGATTCATTTGTGAGGGCATCTTTAGGAGTGATATCAACCTAGCACCAAACACCAAATTTCTAACAATTTGGTGTTTTTTCAACTTAGGGAGAGCTACATGTTGATAAAAACACAAAAAAAAACACTAAACCAAACACCAAATCGGCCAATATTTGGTTCCAGGTTTGATGCTGTATCAAATTACTCACGTGGTTTTCCCAACATCGCGTGGGCTTAGGCTGCTAAATGGGCTTCTATGGCGCGGTTTTGGCAAAACCGTGTGGGTTTGGGCTTCTATGGGCTCGGTGTTGGCAAAACCGTGTGCTTTTATGAAAATTATAACTTTGGAGCTGTTTATATAGAAGTAGCACGCGGTGTTCTGAACACCGCACGGTTTTCTGAAAACCGCGTAGGCTTGGGCCTGTCAGTTAGGCTTTAGTGGCGCGGTTTTAGCAAAACCGCATGGGCTATATGGTGCGGTTTTGGCAAAACCACGTAGTTGCTTGGTGAAATTTTGATGTTGTTCCTAAAGTTGCTTGGTGTTTTTTTAGTTTTGTGTTTTTTTGGTAGTTCTCCTAAAGATGCTCTGAATCAACAAACTCGATGGATTGGGTAATGACATTGTATGTAAGGTGTGATGTTGATTATAGAAGGAATCCGTGTCCCGCAAGAAGTCGGGCTGATGATGTCCCCTTCATAAGGATTGTCATGTAAACCCTGCAGATGGATTTGATCCGACATGACAATGAGGTTGAGTGGTACTACTCAAGAACATAAGAAGTTGATTAATGTAGTTGTCAGTAGCTTGACTTAATCAACGGACATTCGATTTCTTAAACACGGGGAGGAGATCAACAAGCATATAATATGGATCCCATAAACGCTGACACCCCCCTTGGAAACCTTGGAGGGATCTACAGAGACACCCCCCTCGGAAACCACATGGTCCAAGAACTTCACTTCTTGTAACCAAAATTCACACTTCTCTAGCTTCGCATACAACTGATTCTCTCTAAGAGCACGAAGTGCAATCCGTAGATGATCTATATGCTCCTCACGGGACCTTGAGAAAATCAGAATATCGTCAATAAAGACAATCACAAACTAATCAAGATAAGGTCTAAACACCCTCTTCATTAAGTCCATAAAGAAAGCTAGTGCGTTCGTAAGCCTGAACGGCATAACCAAAACCTCATACGAGCCATAACGAGTCACAAAAGCAGTCTTAGGCACATAATCCTTTCTAACCCTCATCTGATAAAAACTAGTTCTCAAGTCAATCTTTGAGAACCACTTGGCTCCCCTTAATTAACAAGTCAAACAAGTCATCAATACGCGGCAATGGGTGTTTGTTCCGGATGGTCTTCTTGTTTAGTTCTTTATGATCGGTACATAACCGAAGTGAGCCATCTTTCTTCTTGACAAATAAAACTGGTGCACCCCATGGTGATGTACTACGCCGGATAAAGCCACGATCTAACAAATCTTGGATTTGGGACTTTAATTCACTTAACTCAATTGGAGCCATGCGATAAGGATTTCTAGCAATTGGTGGAGTGCCCAGGACTAAATCAATATAGAAATCAATCTCCCTTGAAGGAGG
The DNA here is from genome assembly GCF_015680905.1 of Coptis chinensis. Lineage (NCBI taxonomy): Eukaryota > Viridiplantae > Streptophyta > Magnoliopsida > Ranunculales > Ranunculaceae > Coptis > Coptis chinensis. The sequence continues at coordinate 49,561,263 of NC_141456.1, forward strand.
TAGACAGGGAATATCCCAAAAGACATCCGAAAACTCAGCAACAACAGGAATATCACCAACCCGCGGCACTAAAACACCCTGCTCTCCATCCTCCTAATGAGCCAAAAATGCCTCATCCAAGGTATTGCCTTTAGCAGTAGCGATGGTCACCAGATGGTGTTCAGGTAGCTCAAATGTCACTGTCTTAGCATAACAATCTAACCTCACATGGTAAGTCGCTAGCCAATCTATACCCAAGATTACGTCAAAATCATGCATCCGCAATACAATCAAATCAATAGGCAAATGCAAATCATCCATACTAATAGGACATTGTACACATACTCTATCAAGCAAAGAGGTCTCACCTAATGGAGTCACAACCTCTAATGGAGTTAACAAATTCTCATGCATAATATCCAGAGCAAGCACAAAACTATAGGATATGAAAGAATGTGTAGCCTCATAATCAAAAAGCACTTGGGCAAGTTTAAAGTGAACTAAGAAGATACCTTCAACCACTGCTCCACCTGCCCCACCATCTCTAGCCACTAAAGCATAAGCCCAACCCTGTGCAGGAACCTGCTGTACTAGCACTGTTGGTATAGGTTGTGGTGCTCTAGGTGCCACAGCATGTCACTTTCCTTGTGCCGTATCTGTAGCATGTCGGGTCTGACCACCTCCCTATCCATGCTGTCTCTACCCATTATACCTCTGCCCTCTCTGTTTGCGCTGACCTTGCCACTATGGTCTTTGTCCCTATTGTCCTTTCAATTGTACTTAGGGTTGCTTGCAATTATTAGCAATGTGACCTTGTTCTCCACAATTGTAAGAATGACCATCAAAAGATTTATGTACATGTCCCTCCGGTTGGGCTCGAGGATGATTGCAGTAAGTAGCAGTATGGCCATGTTCTCCACAGTTATAGCAAAACCCATCAAAAGTTTGTCATCGTCCTCCCTGGGTAGTGATAGCTGAAGAAGATGATGTTCCTGTCTTTTGCTTCTTATGGAAATGCTGGTCTTGAATCTTCTTTCCTTTGTCAACACCTACCTTACTACCTTCTTTAGGCCCATGCTGCTCTAAGTGGTCTTGCTTGACTAACTTTGCTGAATCTACAACTCCCCTCAAGGTTTGGTATTATCTAATCTTTACGAGTGTTCTCAATCTGTCACATAAGCCCTCCTTAAACTGACGAGCTTTCTGCTCCTCACTCACGTTGGATGTAGTAAAATGCATGAGCTGATAAAATTTCATCTTGTACTCTGAAACATACATGTTTCCCTGTGTTAGATTCAGAAACTCTCGAGCCATGGCTGATTTGGCACTATTTGGAAAGTACTGTAAATAGAATCGTCTACAAAACTCGGCCCAAGTAAGCACTTGTCACTCCTCAGCACTAGCCACGGTCTTCCACCATATGGAAGCATCTCCCTCTAAGAAAACACTAGCCAACCGTTGCTTATACACTTAAGTGTAATCCATGACAGTGAACAACGTCTCTATATTTTCCCTCCAGTCCTCGGCCTCTTTCGGAATAGAAGTGCCGACAAACTTTGGGGATCGCAGCTTCAAGAATCTCTCCACAGTTCTCGTCCAAGCTTCGGGGTCATGTACTTCCTCGGCAACTACTGGTACAACTGGTGCAACAGGAGGACCTGTGGCACCTCTCTCTAGCTGGGCAACCCTACGAGCTGTCTTGTTAACCACTTGTGTTGAACGTTCCATTGACCTTACCAAAGCGGCTGCCCATGGAGGCATCTCCTCAATGGTAGTCCTGTAGCCACTGGTGGTGGCTGTGGTGGTGGTGGATCAGTACCCACATCAGTACCAATATCCACAAGTCTAACCGTGTGACTAGCCGTTCTGCCACCTTTTCTCTTGGGTGCCATACTGAAATAGGACAAGAAATGCTAACACTAGTACGTGCCTGTATCCATAAGCAGAAATAGTTTCTCAAAGTCAAACATTAGCCAAATTTTGATAGAAATAATTAACAAACTAACCTCCTCACTCACCTAACTTCAATATAAAGTTCTAAGATGCAAAAGAATAACGAATAACAAGAGTTTATAAGACCCTTAAACCTAGGCTATGATACCAAATTGTAACGCCCCAATTTCAATAACATTCCATCCGACCGGTCTGAAACACTAAAGAAATGGCACGACAACTGCATCGAGTTCACAAGGCTAAAAGAAAAGCTAGAAAGAGTATTCCATCCTAGAGGAGATGTGTAAAGATGGAAGTTTACAAAGCTATCAAAGTTTGCTAGTTACAACTAAATCCAAAAATAGAGATTACAAGATCACATCTTAAAATGGATCCAAGGTTTTGAATACCTTTGTAAAATAACAAAATAACCAAAAGACATGAACAAGACAAGAACACACTAAGCTTATCTAAGCGACACCCTGTTAACTACGTGGATCACCTGCAAAAGAATTTATATAAAGACGTCAACGCGTCGAGCAAGCAAATCTAGCTATCAACAGGCCCTTAAGATAATTAGAATAAGAATTGGAAACAAGGAAAATAAAACACACATAACACAATATACCTTATGATAAATCTCAAATATACTAAGCATCACTTTGCATAACACATAACAAATATCGAGGTCTACGTAATGTATAGGTAATACATTCTCATACGTATATGGTACAAATGGTTCTTCACCATTCACTCAAAGCATTGATCGTCATGGGTTAGAGTGGAGGTTCAATGATAAGAGCCCAAAACTGTAGTTTTAACCCTGTAACAGTCATACTTTTAGACCAATTATGTGAGTAATAATTAAGAGTTAACACTGATTACGTGTTTTTATGCATTTCAGGCTTCAAAGTCCATTATGTGCAGAAATGTGCTACTTTAGCAAGATAAAGGAGCAAAGGTCGGTTACTAAGGAGTTCCGTGACTAAAGGCCAAGATTCAAGAAGACAAAGCCTTTCTAAAGCCCTATCAAAAGCTGAAAAGTCGACGCGGGCAGAAACAGCACACAAGTCAGCAGAACTTTCGAAGGCCGTATCTTTGGACTCAGACCTCGGAATGGGGCCTACCTTATGTCAAAACGACCAGCTTGGAAAGAGCTTTCCAATGGTCTAAGCCTTGACCCAATCAGAGGAGCAAAAGTGAACGAAAAGTCTGTTGAAGGCAACTGCAGCTGAAGAGGCCTTTTTAGACTTAAAGAATTGGGTTTTGGGCCTGATTCTCTGGCCCAAAACATGGCTCCAAGCCCATGCACGATTTTTGGATCTGAAAGTATAAAAACAAAAGCTTAGCTCTTTGTTAATGGTAGATAGTTAGACCTAGATTAGAATTAGATTAGTTAGCCTCCATTAATGAGTTTTAGAACTTAGTTTTAGAATTTCATTTTCTTGTTTTAGATTAATTTCTTGAATCATTGAATATCATTCATTAGATAAATAAAATAGTGATTATTCTTGTCATTTCGGTTTTTGTTATTTCAATCTATTAGATCTAGTTTTAATTCCTGTTGATTATCATTTCTTAGTTGTTAATTAGATTTTAATTATTGTTAGTTAAATTAGTTAAGTTAGAATTTTAATATGATGTGTAGTTATAATTCATATGGAAATGATTACGGAATGATTCTCGGCTAAACCTCCATTAGAGGTGGTTGAGAAGCCTTGATGAAAGCTTGATTCCGATTATCGTAGAGTCGTCGTAATTTCTATTCCACTCTAGAAACGATTAATTACCATGAGAATGGGTTTAATCGTTCACATGCTAGTTATGAATTGGTAGAAATGTCATGTGTAATTAGGGATTAGGAAGAACCAATTGTTCTGCGTAGCAGTTCAATTCGGATTACGATTAAATGGTTAGTGAGTTAAGTTGAGTTAAGGTGGAATCAATCCCCCGTAATTCCTTATTATAGAATCAACGTAGTATTTCCGTAGTTGAATCAATTATAGTTTGTATCTTGTGGGTAGTTGCATCGTAGTATAATTCCCCCTCGTAAAACTCTCATTAGACTTAAGACCGATTAGTTAACTAGAAAACATCACATGCTAAAGAACTAGGAGTGGAATGAATTTGTTACTCCACTCTATTTCGATAGAATTGAGAGTAGAAACTTTGATAAATACAAACACGTTAAAGTTTTAGTTTACTTACGTTTTGAGTTTCATCGTTCATTTCGTAGGTAAACTATCAATTTTACATTTTATCAAATGGCGCCGCTGCCATCTTAGTTTCACTTTAGCATTGTTTTCATAGTATAATTAGTCATTTTTAAGTCCCATTTCACCCACCCACCCTTGTTTGATTCATCGCGTGGTTGTTCGTTTCAAAGCATTGAAAAGTTCAGCGAAAAATTACGCGATTTGACCGCGACCGCACCTAAAAAGCGGCGCAAGCGCTTCAAAACCTTGGCGTGACCCGCCCCATACCGAAAGTCGCGACCGCTTAAGTTTCTTGGAACACGGAGCGATCGCTTCCAAAGCGAACCAGCGCGCCTAATTTGAAATTTGCGGATTTCCACAGGTTTGTTTCGAATTTCGATTTTTCAAGTTTTTCAGTGTTTTAACTTGTTATATATACTGAACACGCGTAAACAAGACGCTATTCATAAGCGAAGCAAGGACGCAATCAGGTATTCCTTTCTTCCACACCTCGCATCTCGGTTAGAGGTTTACGCTAGTATATATCGAATTGTTTGGAGTGTTGCATGTTTAGTTAAGTTCGACTTAGTCTTGCATGAGATTAAGGTCCGGTCGAAGAAAAAACAACTAACGTAATTACACGCGGCAGCGTCAACAAACAAGTCTATCTAGTTTCCCACCCACTACACCTCTAGCTACTATTTCACACACACAACCCGATATTATGGATGAAGAAAGAGACTCTCTCTCTCGACTTTTATAAAGCCTTGGCGATAGCCCTAAATCTTGCATCGTTCTAGTTAGACCGATTGGGGATTTCCGCATCCCCCAAATATATTTAATTTGTTACCCGTTTTTCATGGTTTAGACCATGAAAAACCTTATCAGCACAGGCGTAGGATTGAACAAGTCCTTACAACATTCCACCATCCTACGGTTGGTGCGGAACAAATTAAATTGAGGGTATTCCCTTTCACCTTAGCTGATAAGGCGGCATCTTGGTTAACTGCCCAAGTGCCTAATTCTGTGGACTTGTGGGCCAAACTTGTTCAGCTATTTATGGAACATTTTTACCCACCCCTAAAGATGGATGAAATGCTTTCCAAGATTCACTTCTTTCGACAGAATCCTCATGAATCATTTTCAGAGGCTTGGAATCGTTTCACCGATCTCCTTATAGAGTGTCCACACCATCACCTAGCAAAAGACACGTTAGTTCGTGCCTTTTTCAAAGGACTTCTACACCACCACAAAGAAGTCCTAGACATAATGAATGGGGGTAGTTTCCTAAGTAAAGGAGCCTCAGAGGCATATAAATTTTTGGAAGATCGGTAAAGCGTAATAATAATTGGGGTAGTGGCGATTACTCCCCGCTCGCTAGTTCTTCTTCAACAGTTAAGGCTACCAAGTATGTTTGAGGTTAAATCAGATCCCGAGCTTAAAACTCTAATTGAATCCCTCACAAAAGGTAGAGGCCATTTTCGTACAACAAAAGCCTATCCCCGTCATGAATGTAAATTCAAATCCATGTAGTTTCATTTGAGTCCACGAGCATCCCGACTCCCATCGCCCTATAGCCTATGAACATTCTTGTTCCATTAATAGTGAACCTAACGCCCCTTGGAGACAAAATCCCAACCCGGTTGGAGAAATAACCAACAAGTCACACCTACAGTGGTACAATAATCAATATGTTAGGCCAACACACAGTTATAACCAAGCTCCACCACAACAAGGACAGGATCAGGGTAATTATAATAATTATAACAACCAAGTGCAACCTCGACAAAGTCAAGCACATGGTCAATGTAGTTATAATAATTATAATGCTAATAGAGGTATCGTTCCGGTAAATAATAACTATCATAATCCGCCCATAAATAATCAACGCGAGATAGTTCCAGTCACACCACCCGTGACTACTACACCCACACAACCGGATCGTCTTGACACCTTCATACAAGTGAGCCAACAACTTTTCCAAACCATGGCTCAATCTAACCAACACATTCTACAATCCATTAATAACCAACAGTTAGCCCAAGAGAAAGCCCAACCAAAAGGCGTGTTTCCAAGCCAAGCGATACCCAACCCTAGAACAGCAAACACAGCCTTTGAGGTAGACGGTAATACTAGTACGGAAACTACATCCGTAGGTCGGCTAAATGCCATCACCACTCTCCGTTCGGAAGAGTGGTTGATAACAAAGTAACTATGCCTATAGTTACCCCATCAAGATACTCCTACACCGGATATCAAACTAGATACCGAAATAGAAACTGAAGAACCTACCCCGTAGAGGTACCCGGTTAAACCACAACCTAAGAAACAGAAAGCCAAGGTTACACATCAAGTCGAGCCCACACGCTAAATATAGAGCGAAACCACCGTTCCTCGAGAAATTAGCCATGCTAACCGGGGATACTAACTTTGAGGAGATTAGGACGCGTTTTTCAAAATCTAACGATAAACCTTCCTTTTCTCGAAGCTATAAAAAGCTACCTAACCATGCTAAGTTTCTTAAGGAGTTGTGCACTACTAGGCGTAAGACCAACATACCTAAAGGCGCCTTTTAAGCTGAGCAGGTTCCCAACTTTATCCTAAAAATAATGGAATTGTTAAGTACAAGGACCACGTCGTTGTCTATCTTTACAATGCACCTTAGGAGATTCTCACACGACGACGGCTTACTAGACACGGGGGCTAGTGTTAACTTACTCCGTTTTATTTGTATAAACAAATAGGTCTAGAGGAGATGCAACCTACTAAAATGACATTGCAATTAGCGGATCGGTCTATTAAGTATCCTAAGGGTGTGGTTGAAAACGCGTCTTTGGTTAAAGTCCAAAATTTTTACTACCCGGCCGACTTTGTTATCCTCGACCACGGAAGTCACTTAACGACTCTGTACCTATCATTTTAGGGCGTCCCCCCTTCTTGGCACGCCAACGCGGCTCATAAACTGCCGCGATGGTTCGATGTCCTTGTCCTCCGGCCATCTTTACGTTGAGGTAAATGTTTTCAAAACGAGGACCACGATATCCCGATTCATCTACAAATGGCGAGGTTAGCATGATCGAGAGCTTAGCTCAAGATTACTTTCAAAAACATGTTTCGGAGGAGAAACAGTTAATAAATTCCTTTCCTTCGAAAATTCCGACTTAAACAATGACTCCACGGTAGTAGGCGAAATCGAAGCGGAATTCTCACGCAACTCTTTTGCGCTTCTTTACCACTTTCATGAGCCCCCTTGCCAACAACCATTCATCCCTTGATGCTATGACGGAAGATGAATTTTTCAATCTCTATCCCAGTGATCCTTTTGACCCACCTATTGAGGAATGTCTTGTATATATCAAGATTTCTGATGATATGGACTTGAGAGCTCTAGCTGAGAATCATTCACCTTCCATCACCAATATTCCCCACCCTCCACCTTTTCAAAGGAACCTTGAGTTTGCACTCGATCCTTTAGTTTCTCCTATGCTTCATGATTTTTTAAATCCACCTAGTAAAAAAATACTTCCCAAGGATAAACCACTTGACACCTTCATTTTCAGACTTGAGACAGTCCCTAACTACACCATGAGTGAGTTTTGTGCTAAACCTACATCCTCATTTTTTCCATGTTTTTCCTCTAAAACTTATCCCAATCCACCATATCTTCCACAACCATTCACTTTTCCACACTTATTCACTAGGACACCCTCTCGTTCAAAGATGAAACATAAGGTGCATGCTCGGCTATGTTATAGGTCTATCCGACTTCGCTTTCATTCCACTAGGCTGCGTCGTAGGAAATCTTGGTGCTTGATTGTGTTTGGATATGTTTTCTGTGATATTTATTTATGGAACGATCCACAACTATTTCGGTTGTTGATATATGATAAACTGCATATTCATACATATATTTAGATAAAGTCTCGAGTATCTGACTATAAACGACTCAATTTTTGTGTTTGGTGCATTTCATTTCATTTTCATATATTGGTGAATGCACCATTTAGGTAACCGGGCCCTCTCTATGGAGTGTGTGGTTGTAAGTACCGGATCCTAAGTCCACGGTTCACATAATTCACGTTTTCCACTCTTGCATGTTTTCTTGGTTTTTGAGTCATGTTTCTCTATGGTGTGAATTATGTCTTTACTGCTTATTGTTTTCCTTTATATTAAACCTAATTCATAAAAAGTAAAAAAAAGTTTAAAGCTATAAAAATAGTAATCTAGCAAGTCTCGAATCGACCTTAAAAGACCCACGTTTTAAAACAAATTTTTACAAACCTGTTTTCAAAAATTTGTTTGGGGGTGGGGTGTTGGTTTTTCCATTCTCGGTCACTCAAATTCCTATCCTTACCCCCACCTCGCTCCCTTGTCAAAAAAAAAAAAAAAAGGGCGCTGCTACCGACTTCCGTGAGACCAGAAAATTTCCAGTTTTTGCGGGTTGTTTCTGGGTCATTTCAGAAATTTGTTCAGAGCGTAGTTTCGAGATGACATCTCCTACAATAATACCGGAACAGTCTTTCGAAGATCTGTTCCCAAGCACTACTTATGGTGCTTGGACTCGCGAGGTGATCACACACGTAAGCTGGGAACCGGTTATGGTTCTTGCTAGTATTTGTTCTTGGACTTGCCATGCCCATTTGAAATACAAGACCCATGGTGCTATTGGGTAGATAATATGCATGTCAGGAGATAAGGTAAGTTTTAATTCCATTTAGTGTCCGCTTATGTCCCAAGCAATTTAAGCCTGTTAACCCCATAATGGGTGGAACTCTTATAGAGTTGCGTCAGTTTTTATATTAGTATGTTTTAACCTTGTTTTGCGGATGTTCCAAAATTTTCAGCGTTTCCATGGTACTTTTCTACCCTCTTTATTTAAATGCTTTGAGGACAAAGCATGCTTCTTGTTTGGGGGTGGGCATAGAAACACGTGTAATTAAGGCATCTGTTAGGATATAGATATGTATAATATGCACTTGTTTTCTAGTTAAAATTTTATAAATTCAAAAATATAAATAAATAAGTTATGCTATACACTTAGGAATATTGGTATTGTTTTCTTTCTCTATGCTCTTAACAATCTAGAAGTCTCACGTAGCTTTTGCATTAGAATAATTTTTAGAAACTTAGGTTAATATGTAGGTAATAATCTTTGCATCTATCTATAAATATATTACATGAGTATCTATGATTGTTAGCAGTAAGTTTCTGAAATCTAGGCTAGATTACTTATTCTACAAATCCCGTGAGAATATAGCCTAAAGCCTTATAAGAGTGAAACATTTGAGAAATGACACAAGGGAGAAGTAAAATCCGGATAGAGAAATCACACGTCCACTTGTTTGATCACTAAACCATATCCTAAGCGAGAATTTAGGCCCTCTTTGGATCGATATAGCCAGAAATTCAAACCTATGAATTATTTTCCGCTAATTAAGCCCCCTCGAGCCTTTCTTTAGCCTTTCATAAACCACAAATCCTTTACCCTGTTACAAAAACAAAAAAAAAAAAAAAAAAAAAAAAAAAAAAAATCAACCTACCCAATTTAGAATAAGTCTGAGAATAGAATGAGGAAGAAAGAAGAAGAGAAAAACCTATGTAAACAAATATTAGTTAGTTGCTTCAGAAATAGAGAAAAGAAGTTTCCACCCAAAGAAAAGAAAAATTAAAATAGAAATAAAATAAAAACTCCAAAAATAGAATAAAAGGAGTCAAAAGCCAAAGAAAAAAAAATATGGCTAAGGATGGAAACAAAGTGTAGAAGCAAAAGTAAATAACAAGGTTTTCTCTAGTTACATAATATGAAGACTCTTTTATCTCAGACTTGTCCGTTTTGAATATCCATTTCCTTCCTTCTTAAACCATCTCCTAATCCCCGAAACACCTAATAAAGACCTCTAGCTCAATTAGGAATAGGTTAGTGTGATAGTAAGTGGCAGATGTGTTTGATTGACTCCGGCTTCCTTGTGTGTCATTGAGATTGTAAGGTAAAGTGTGCCCACTGCGCACTAGAGCAGCGAAATTTGAGTGGAAAAATCAGAGTGTTGTATCTTGACTATTATTGTGAGAACCTACTTAAGGACGCTATTCCGAGTTTCAGAAACGGACCTGCTATTGCATTTCATAGTAGTACTCATTGTATGTATGTTTATTGTAGATGATTGATTATTATGCATAAATTAGCTTAGGTTTTTGACTTGGTTATTCTTGTTCATAGCTAGTGAGAGGAATAGTTAATTTAGAGCATGGATAAGGAAACAATAGTTTTATTTCTTAGTCGTTGTAGTATAGATGAAGTTTGTGAGTACCTTCACTGGAAAACTCTCAGAGGCTATAACTCGTCAACTAGGGAATTCCTAGTAGTTTAAGGCCTTGTTGCATATGGTTAATGCAATCGCACTCAGGGAAACGAGAGTAGTTAGAACTCCATTTTTGGTCACTTATTCTAATTTCTCATCTTTGCTTGAGGACAAGCAAAATGCTGTTTGGGGGTGGTTTGATAAGAGCCCAAAACTGTAGTTTTAACCCTGTGACAGTCATACTTTTAGACCAATTATGTGAGTAATAATTAAGAGTTAACACTGATTACGTGTTTTTATGCATTCCAGGCTTCAAAGTCCATTATGTGTAGAAATGTGCCACTTTAGCGAGATAAAGGAGCAAAGGTTGGTTACTAAGGATTTCCGTGACTAAAGGCCAAGATTCAAGAAGACAAAGCCTTTCTAAAGCCCAATCAAAAGCTGAAAAGTCGACGCGGGCAGAAACAGCACACAAGTTAGCAGAACTTCGAAGGCCGTATCTTTGGACTCAGACCTCGGAATGGGGCCTACCTTATGTCAAAACGACCGGCTCGGAAAGAGATTTCCAATGGTCCAAGCCTTGACCCAATCAGAGGAGCAAAAGTGAATGAAAAGTCTGTTGAAGGCAACTGCAGCTGAAGAGGCCTTTTTAGACTGAAAGAATTGGGTTTTGGGCCTGATTCTCTGGCCCAAAACATGGCTCCAAGCCCATGCATGATTTTTGGATCTGAAAGTATAAAAACAAAAGCTTAGCTCTTTGTTAATGGAAGATAGTTAGACCTAGATTAGAATTAGATTAGTTAGCCTCCATTAATGAGTTTTAGAACTTAGTTTTAGAATTTCATTTTCTTGTTTTAGATTAATTTCTTGAATCATTAAATATCATTCATTAGATAAATAAAATAGTGATTATTCTTGTCATTTCGGTTTTTGTTATTTCAATCTATTAGATCTAGTTTTAATTCTTGTTGATTATCATTTCTTAGTTGTTAATTAGATTTTAATTATTGTTAGTTAAATTAGTTAAGTTAGAATTTTAATATGATGTGTAGTTATAATTCATATGGAAATGATTGCGGAATGATTCTCGGCTAAACCTCCATTAGAGGGGGTTGAGAAGCCTTGATGAAAGCTTGATTCCGATTATCGTAGAGTCGTCGTAATTTCTATTCCACTCTAGAAACGATTAATTCGCCATGAGAATGGGTTTAATCGTTCACATGCTAGTTATGAATTGGTAGAAATGTCATGTGTAATTAGGGATTAGGAAGAACCAATTGTTCTGCGTAGCAGTTCAATTCGGATTCTGACGATTAAATCGTTAGTGAGTTAAGTTGAGTTAAGGTGGAATCAATTCCCCCTAATTCCTTATTATAGAATCAACGTAGTATTTCCGTAGTTGAATCAATTATAGTTTGTATCTTGTAGGTAGTTGCATCGTAGTATAATTCCCCCTCGTAAAACTCTCATTAGACTTAAGACCGATTAGTTAACTAGAAAACATCACATGCTAAAGAACTAGGAGTGGAACGAATTTGTTACTCCACTCTATTTCGATAGAATTGAGAGTAGAAACTTTGATAAATATAAACACGTTAAAGTTTTAGTTTACTTACGTTTTGAGTTTCATCGTTCATTTCGTAGGTAAACTATCAATTTTACATTTTATCATTCAACATGAGCGAAGGTGCCACTTTCATCAAAGTGGATTCAATGTACGCCCCCTTGAGCGACCTGAGTTTAACTTGAAGACCATTCCCATAACCAATAATCACAATTATATATATATCCAACACTTAGATAATAAAATCAATTCCACCCCAAATAATGTCAATACAAAAGCGGAACATAATATACCAATTCTTGAGAATAGACATCATCCTATCATCATGGATTAGTATATTACTAATGTATAAACACTATCATATAATAGGAACGTCTAACAAGCTTAACATACATCATTTCTTCATTCACACAATAACCATACAAGCTAGCACTTATTGCTCGACATTCAATAATAAGAAAAATCACTTCATAAAGAACAATTATTAATCTCCTAGATAATTCGGAATATAACTAATCATAATCAAAGCATAAATACTCTCTAATTTATAGATATAATATCTATAACACCAATTGTTAACAATACAATATATTTTTACTAATTTTCAACCACAAACTCCAATTAAACTTAAGGATTTGAAGGTAGAGTCACTTGCCTCGACTCCTTTAGCTCCTAAATAAGATAAAACCCACGAAATACCTTTGCTTTAGCTCCAAATCCGACACCATACCAAAACCATACTTTGTATATTATAACAATTGTGAAGAAGATTGATTAGAAGGTCTTTAGCCACTTAACTAGCTGAGAAATGTGCATATACTTTGCCCCACAACAAAACCCTAACCTAGCACTTGTGGAGACATAGAGAAAAGAAATATTGAGATGAAAGGGATGAGAAGTCGAAATCGAATAAGGTGTACGCACTGTTTTTCCCTTTTTGTGGGTTTTCTTTATGGGTTAAAAGGTACTGGGTTATTATTGCGCCCAACACAAAAAAACCCTATTACTATATATAAGGTTTGGGATTTTACAACATTCATCCCTCGTGAGTATCAACTCACACAAACCATGTATACATTTCTTGTAAGAAATCATGTACATCATAACACATTTGCACGATTTGCCCAACCTTTAATTCCTACTCCACGATTTGCACTTAACACTTTTGCCAAATCACACATACTCGTGTGCCTCACTCACACTGAGTACCACTATAAGATATATGTCCTGTGTGTGCATATTTTAGCAAATAGATATGTAACACGTGGCAACATCTTTGTAAGGCTCAGATATGGTCTTGGTGTGGGTAGAAAGTACCAGAACACACTTCAAGTCCAAATCCTTTTACTTCCTAGGTTCGGAAGTGAAACAAGAGGAGCAGGTTCGTGGGCTTTGGAACTAGTTGGAGTAGTAGGTTCGTATAACCAACTCCTAACTATGAACTCCAAATCCGGAACTCAACTACTAGGTTCGGAGCAGGTTCGTGGGCTTTGGAACTAGTTGGAGTAGTAGGTTCGTATAACCGACTCCTAACTATGAACTCCAAATCCGTAACTCAACTACTAGGCTCGGAGCTTTAACTACTACTCCAAACCTAAACATGTTTTTATGTTGTTTAAGTCAATAAAGGAGACCTATTTGACTTGGGAAACATGGGGCTTCTAGAGGAGTCAAGATGAGACTTAACAAGAGACGGTCTCCTAGTTAAACACTAATTGGGAAACCTCATCTATTCTTATAAATAGGATAGTTAAACTACGCTTTGAATTTGATTCCTATACACAGGATACGTAGGCAGCCATTAAAGAACGTGGTTCAACTCATCATCTTCTAAATCTCTTCTTCTTGATTCAATACTTCTCATTGTTCTTTGATCATCAACAAAATATTTGTGTTTCTAGATTAGAAAAAATCATCACACAATTGGCGTCGTCTGTGGGAAAAACCATACAGAATTGATTTGATTTCTTGGTTAAAATATTTTCGGTTCTAGGTTCTCCTACCCACCAATTTTTCTTGGGTTTGTTGTTCTTTAAAAAAAAAAAAAAAAAAAAAAAAAAAAAAATCTTTCCTTCACTTTGATTCAAAATCATGATTACTACAAGAACTAACGCAAATCAAGGTAATAAGGGGAATAACGAGATTAATAACCCACATGTTACTTCTCAAAGACAATCTGAACGTAGAGGAGATCGTCGAGATCGTCGTTTTGGATAGGGGCATGAAGAAGATGAGCCTAACAACGATACTCCCCAATCTGCCATAACCAACTAAGCCATCATGAATGCTGTGATGGCCGAACTTGGTCGACAAGAGGCTCGTTTGCATTTTTTCCAAGACTACTCTTGCATAGCTCAAGGTGCAAATACTGGAGGAACTGCGAGGTTCGAAACCAACCAAGATGGAGGAGTCAGTTGTTCAGTCAGCAATCGAGGGAGACATTAGAACTCCTTTTTCACGACATGTTATGAGTGGATACATCCCCCATGATTATAAACCACTGAAGTTCTCTAAATTTAATGGCAAAGGAGATCCGGTCTCTCATGTGCTCAATTATCATCAAGCAATGGCGGGTCTTTCTAAGAAAGATCATTATTTGTGCCGGTATTTTGCTTCAAGTTTGACAGACTCGGCACTCATTTGGTACATGAAGTTGCCCAGGGGCAGCATTCACGAGTTTAAGGTGCTATCCATCAATTTCATTGCGAAATTTAGTTGCAACCGACCCTACATTAAAACCGCTGATGCACTGTTTGACGTGAAAATCTGAAAGGACGAGCGTATAAGGGATTTCACCAAAAGATTTAACGAGGTTCAATTGCATGTTGACAATGTCGATGAGACCCTCGCCATTATGGCCTTTAGAAAGTGGTTAGATCCCACTTCAGGTCTATACATGTCCTTGAAGAAAAAGAATATGAACATAATAGAGTTGCAAGCTCAAATCGATAAGTATGCGGAATTGGAAGAAGACCAATTAGATAGGGAATCTTCTCATAAAAGAGTGATAACCAGTGTCACCTCCGCTCCTGTTGGTAGGAGCTCTGTGATAAAATGTAAAAAGAATAGTTTTACCTACGCGTAAGCTACGAAACTCAAACGAAAGTAAAACTAAAACTAAGTTACACTTAATGTTATCAAAGTTTTCTACACTCTCGATGCTATTGCAATAAGTAGAGTAGAGAATTCGTTCCACTCCTAGTTCTTTATAATTCTAAGTTAACTACGATTATCAGTCTATCAAGGTCAATGAGAGTAACGACAAAAATATACTACGATGGGAAACTACTAATCAGTATGCGAATAACGAAATGACGGAATTCAAATGCTAACTTGACAATAGAGAATGAATTAGGGGAATTCGATTCCACCTTGATTCAACTTAATCAACTAACAAAGAAATATCATAATCCAAATTTCAATGCTTTCGCATAACAAACTGGTATTTCTAATCCCTAATTATTCATTGCAATTTCTACCAAATAATAACTAGCATGTGAAGCAATCAAACCCATTTTCATGGAGAACTAATTACTTTCTAGAATTGAATAGATTATCACGACGATTTCTAAGCTAACAAAATCAAGTTTTCATCAAGGCTTCCTCAAACCCCTCTAATGGAGGTTTTAGCCTTGAGTCATTAAACTATCATTTATATATGAATTTAAGCAAGACATGATATAAAGATTATAAATTTACTATATTGATCTAATCAAGAATTCAAAACTAAATTAACAACTAAGAAATGATTAATAACTAAATTATTGAAATTAGATCTAAGTGATTTAATAATTAAAACTAGATTATGAGTAACAATCTAACTTTATTGATCTAATGAAATAAAAGAGTATTGATTCAACAACTAAATTAGAAACAAGTAAATAAAACTAATTAATGGAGTCTAAGCTAATTTATTTTCTAATCTAGGTCTAGCTCATGAGTCCCCTCCCCTTTTCTTTTCAACAAGAGAAAGAGATCCCCCATTTCGTGCATGGGCCTGGATCCATGTTTTGGGCCGGAAAATCGAGCCCAAAACCCAATTTCTTCTGTCCACAGAGGCCATTTCAGCTGGATTTGACTTCAGCAGCCTTTTCATCTACTTCTGCTCCTCTGATTGGGTCAAGGCTTGGACCATTGGAAAACTCTTTCCAAGATGGTCGTTTAGACATAAGGTATCCCCAATTTCGAGGTCTGAGTCCAAAGATACGGTCTTCGGAAGTTCTTCTAACTTTTACTTTTCAGCTTTGACCGGCCTTTAAAAAGGCTTTTTCTCCTTGAATCTTGGCCTTTAATCACAGAACTTCTTAGCAACCAATCCTTACTCCTTTATCTCGCAAAAGTGACACATTTATGTACATAATTACTCTAATGTCTGAAATACATAAAAGCACGTAATCAGCATTAACTCTTATTTATACTCGCATAATTGGTCTAAAAGTATTATTGTTAAGGGGTTAAAACTAAAGTTTTGGGCTCTTATCAAACCACCCCCAAACAGCATTTTGCTTGTCCTTAAGAAAATATGAGAAAATAGAATAAGTGACCAAAAATGGAGTTCTAACTACTCTCGTTTCGCTAAGTGCGATTGCATTGACCATATACAACAAGGCCTTAAACCACTAGGAATTCCCTAGTGGTCGAGTTATAGCCTCGTGAGAGTTTTCCAGTGAAGGTACTCATAAACTTCATTTATACTGCAACGACTAAGAAATAAAACTATTATTTCCTTATTTATATCTCAATTATGTATACATTTCACTAGCAATGAATACAAAATAATTAAGTCAAAACCTAAGCTAATATATGCATAATAATCAATCATCTACGAATAAACATATATACAATGAGAAATACTATGAAATGCACTAGCAGGTCCGTTTCTGAAACTTTGGAATAATGTCCTTAAGTAGGTCCTCACATAAATGTCAAGACAAAAACACTCTGATTTTTCTGCTCAAGTTTCGCTACTCTAGTGTGCAGTGGGCACACTTTACCTTACAATCTCAATGACACACAAGGAAGCCGAAGTCGATCAAACACATCTGCCACTTACTATTACACTAACATAGTCCTAATTAAGCTAGAAGTCTTATTTAGGTGTTGTGAGGATTAGAAGATGGTTTAAGAATGAAGGAAATGGATATTCAAAAAGAAACAGTCTGAGATAATAGAGTCTTCGTATTATGTAACTAGAGAAAACCTTGTTATTTACTTTTGCTTCTACACTTTTGTTCAATCCTTAGCCATTTTTTTCTTTTTCTTTGGCTTTTGACTCATTTGATTATGTTTTTGGAGTTCTATCTCTTTATTTATTTGTTTTTTTTTATTTGGATGGAAACTTTCTTTTCTTATTTGAAGCGACTAACAAATTCTTGATTTCAAAGGTCTTTCTCTTTTCTATTCTTCATCTCTATTCTCAGACTCATTCAAAGAATGGGTAGGCTGATTTTTATTTTATTTTGTTTTGTAAAAGGTTAAAGCATTTGTAGTTTATGAAAGGCTAAAGAAATGCTCAGAGGGGAGACTAGCTGAAAATAATTCGTAGGTTTGAATTTCTGGCTATATCGATCCAAAGAGGGCCTAAATTCTCGCTTAGGATATGGTATAGTGATCAGGCAAGTGGACGTGTGATTTCTCTATTTGGATTTTATTTCTCCCTTGTGCCATTTCTCAATTGTTTCACTCATATAAGGCTTTAAGCTATATTCTCACAGGATTTGTAGAATAAGTACTCTAGCCTAGATTTCAGAAACTTACTGCCAAACAATCATAGATACTCATGCAACATAATTATAGAAAGATGCAAAGATTATTATCTACATATTAACCTAAGTTTCTAAAACTATTCTAATGCAAAAGCTACGTGAGACTTCTAGATTATTAAGAGCATAGAGAAAGAAAACAATACAAATATTCCTAAATGTATAGCATAAACTTTTTATTTATATTTTTGAAATTTTTGAATTTTTACTAGAAAACAAGTGCATATTGTACATATCTATATCCTAACAGATGCCTTAATTACACGTGTTTCTATGCTACCCCCAAACAAGAAGCATGCTTTGTCCTCAAAGTTTTGAAATAAAAAGGGTGGAAAAATACCATGGAAACGCGTTAAATTTTGGAGCATCTGCAAAACAAGGTTAAAACATAGTAATATAGATAAAGAAAAACAGACACAACTTTCTATGAGTTCCTCCTGTTATGGGGTTACAAAGAATCAAATTGCTTAGGACTTAAGCAGACACTAACTGAAATTAAAAACTTACCTTATCTCCCACATTTAAGCATCATCCTCATCTATAAAGAAATGAGGTTCCTTCGCATCCTGCCACGCCATGGTGATATGCCAGGCTTTACGGCATTTATCATCTACAATCGCTAACCTGTTTAGCACCACTTGGTCGGATGGGGTGTAGGGGGCAACCCAATGAGGTTGCACCTACCATCCTGGCCAAGTCATAGCACGAAAAATTCGAATAATACAATTGGTGGATCTCACAATGTCGACCCCAACCCAATCCGTGAAACGGGCACAAAAAACAGGGAAGAAACATAGCATAATACGACAAACTAAAACAAACATAAGAAGGTACTTATGGCTCATACTCTGGGCTCATGCTAAACTAGACATTAATGTCTTGGGAAAGTCGTATAACAGCTGTCCCTCAGCTAGAGCAAGGAAAACGTCGCAAGTGGCGTCATTCGCAGGAGAAAAACGCCACTCCCCTAATATGTTTAGCATGATAAAGAACATGACCATGCCCACGTTAAGGGACAAGCTACCAAGGGCTACGTTATATGTCCCTTGGTCCTCTACACGTGAAAATGCCGGGCCCATAAGTCTCATGCAAAAGCCCATAGTTGTAGGCATAGAAATTATCAACTATGTAGCCCCATGGGTCTTGAATCTCAGCAGGCATAGGAAGCTTAACAACAAAAGCCAACAAGAACTTGGTTATTTCCATTGTTTCGTCATCAATGTTGATGGAGAACAATCCATCCGATAAAAGAATTTACAATGGTCATAAAAATATGAGGTAAGTGTAGGAGAGTAAAGTTCATCAGAACTTACCATTAAAGATTGCCATCTTGCTTGTATGATTACTTTGCGAAACCACGCACCATAGGTGTCACTTTGGAACAAGTCTTCAAAAGACTGTTCCGGTATGATACGAGGGGATGTCATCACAATAAATACTCTCTAGAAGAGCTGCAAACGATCCTAGAACAACCCACAAAAAATTGGAATTTTTCGTGGCTACGAAGGTTAGTGGCGCGTGCTCGACTATACCTTGTATATGGATTATGGTCAGGTGCAAATGGAGTAACAGGGCATGTCGGCTTAGAAGCATTCACAATTTGTCTTGGGAGGGCGCGGGTCGCGCTCCGTGTGTTCTGAGCAAGGTGAAGTGAAAAATAAAAGGAAAAATTTGAGGTTTAAGGTGAGAGATGAAAGTGAGATGTGTGGGTTTTGTGTGGAGTGATAAGCACCCAAAACTGTATTATAAAAACCTGTAGAGACATAACATTTCGGTCAATTTTGTGCTTAATAATCATGAAATAATCGCATCTTCGTGCTTTTGCGGGTTGGAGCGACTAATGTAAAAATTATGATAAAGCCAGTATTTAAGCACGGAATAGGGAGTATACACATGCCTTCCGATCAAGCCCATGTGAAGCCCAACAAATTTGGACTAAAGCCCAAAGACTCAAATAGTACGAGAATCCAATCAAAGCGGGATTACATGCGGAAGCATCAAACTTCCGAAGCTCATATCTCTTGAACCGGGACTCGAATCACGCGACGAGTGAGCTGCTCCGACGATCGGTCGCGATGAACTCTACAAAAATAGGCGGGAAGTTGTAAAATGCCAAAAGACCGGACTGCCATCGGACTTCAGACGTGGACCCACTAGGCGGGCCCATAAGATTTGATGAGTCATCATGCAAGTCAAGACAAAGGTGCAAATAATTGGTGCAATTTTGACACCTTGCATGAAGTTAATGAGTTAGTTGGATTTAGGTGATGATTATCTAAAAAATGAAAGGTGTCAAATGGGAGTTAGTTGTGGATAAGTGAAAAATAAATGAGAGGAGAGTGTTTCACGTGGGAGAAGAGAAAAAGGCTCTCTTATGTAAAGGGGGGCTGATTTTGGGAGTTGGAAGCTTTTACTTCCTTGACTTTTACTTTTCATTTACATCCATGTCTTTAATTTTGTTTTTTAGTTCTTAGTTTTTTAGAGAAAAGCTTGTAACTTGTTAATGGGGAACTCTCTCTAGTTTTTAATAAACTCTTCTTCATTTAGGTAAACAGGTTGTAGTTTTCTTGTTTCATTCTCTTTCTTTTTCATTTCACATATCTTCTTGTAGTTTAATTCAATCCTAGGATCATGAGCTAAAACTCTCCCAAGGGGAGGGTTAATGATGCTCATGTGAGGATCATGCTACAAATTTAGGATTACAAAATCACTACTTAAAAGACTTAGGTTCTATTTTTCATCCGTTGAGAGATTGACAATTTATCAATTGTTGTCTTAGGAGTTGGAATGATATTTCAGAGATGAAATATCATTTCAATTCTACAACTAGCATGATATGTTTAGAGATAGGTATATTATGTTAGGGAAGATGGTAAAACTGTTTCTAAAAGACTTGTAGCTAGGCCTTGCATGAGTAGGATTAATCCTTCCCTATCTCTCTCTCTCTTTCATTTAACTATAAACAAACTTACAAATTTTAGATAACTTGTGTAAAAAAATCTATCTATAAAATCCTTCTCACTTAGTTCTCCAAAGTGTAGATTCGGTTGTGATCATTTAAATTCTTGTCTTAGAAGTTGGAGCGAAATCCCTACTCGAACTAGACCGACATTCTCAAAAAAAAAAACAGTGAATAAGGAATTATTGAGTTTTAGCACGTAGTAAGTCAACTTCTAAAAACACTGAAAAGTGCAAAGATAAAATGGCATTTGCCATTCTAAAGACCCAAGGACACTGTGGTTTTGCAACTGGAATTGCTCCAAGGGAAACCCCCACGCTCATCCTTTCATATATTTCTTTTTCTTATGTTTTCTTTTTTTTTTAAATTTCCGCATTTTTGCTCTTGATAAACATTCGGTTTTGGTTGAACGGACGGGGTTCCAAATGCTAGGACACGGAAACTAGGCTACAACAATCACTAAGCTTCTTGTGAAACATTTGGTCTTTTATTGCACGCGTTTCTTTTATTTGGTGGACTTTGCGGGGAAGCTTGCAGGTTCCAAATTTTAAATATTTTTGCATGCTTCACATGTATGTAGTTATTGTGTTATAGTTAATGGACTATATTTTGCGTATTAGGTTAGTAATATGCATGAATCATGTGAATACGCCTGTGAGTATATATATGCGGTTAACTTGTCATGAATTACATATTAATGTATTTATACATAAAAATAGAACTGTTCTGCATGGTTATATATATATATATATATATATATATATATATATATATATATATATCTAAGTCACATGTTTAGCATATATATTACTGAGTGAGTGATTATTTGCATGTTAGCATCTATAACTTAGGAGTTATACATAGTAATTAGGATGTGTTTTGGTATTTTGGCCATAACTTTGGCTATGGTTCTCTGAATAACGCGTGTGAGCTCAATTCAGAAAGATCTCGACGGCGCGCACGCTGTCTTTGCTCGGTGGAGGTCATTTTCGAGGTCAAAATCAACTGTTTTCCCCTCCAAAATCATCATTTTAGAAAATAGTGTTGTTTAATAAGTTGATTTTTTCATGAAAGAGGAGAACATTCCAACGAGGGTTAAAATCTGAGTTGGGTAAGTTGTTTCTAAACCCTAAGGGGTGAAGCTGCTCTCTATATGACATTTGCAATCTCAATGAGTATTGATTTAAATCGAATTATTATGCAATACAAAAGTCGTATTTTAGTCTAGGTAAAATCGTTGCTGTTTAGTTTACGTTTTCACATTTTAGTATATATATGCGTCGCATTATAATATTTTCACATACTACCATATCTAAATCATTATGAGTAATTCAAATTTGCTCTGAATCGTAGATATCGACTTCATAATATCGATTTACAAATTAGCGTACATATATTATTCTTGATGTATATTTGCACATACATATGGAAATATTTATCGATGATACAACCTTGCCTATTCGTATAGCTATACGTATGAGTAGAGTATCTTCACATGCTACTGCATCTAGTATAGTATGAGTAGATCGTATTTGTATGTTTGTATTTTCACCCTTGCATAAATCGTAAAAAAAAATAATAATAATAAAAAAAAAGATAAAAAAAAAAAGATTAAAAAAAAAAAAAAAAAAAAAAAAAAAAAAAAAAAAAAAAAACGACCTTGCATAAATTTTAATTCCATAACTCTTAATCATATTCCAACGGTGTCTAGGAAACTTGACAGATTGAGGTTACTTAATTAGAACCGTGCTTGCACGGAAAGCCTCCCTCATATCTCTCTTGTGACATGGTTTTGGTTTTATGTACACGTATTCCTAGTTTCATCGCTCACGTTAGCAAAACAACTTAGGCCTACGTTGTTCAACTCTAATGATTGAACATAATTATAAAATTCAAGTAATAATAAGTTCCTTACGTCAATTAGATCTAAGTTTATGCTTGCATGAGATTAAAGATGCGGTTCTACTAAAGAATTTGAACATACTTATCGTAGGAGAAAATCACGATAAGCGGATTCGCGTAAGTTCTCACCTCCACAAAGTTCTTCATCTATTAATCAACAAGATTCCTTGTCACATTTTCCGTCATTCATTATGGGGCGAAAATCCAGAAATTTGAAGCCCCTTTCGGACTTCTCTGACCTTTTACAGGAAGGACCTTCTTCCCGCGCATCAAACTTGAGGACATTGTCGGTGATTTTGAATTCCGCCAAACGCGTTTTTAGTTTGTTACCTATGTATCATGGTTTGGATCATGAAAAACCATTACAATCATCTTAAGTAGGCTACAACAAGTAGCCACAACATTTCACCATCCAGCCGTCTCTAAGGAACAACTCTTGCTTCGGCTGTTTCCATTCACTTTAGCGGATAAAGCGTCAATTTGGCTAGCAGGACAACAGCCACAATCCATAGACACATGGAATAAACTTGTTCAAGCTTTCATGCTTCAATTTTACACTCAGAAGAAAACTACTGAAATGCTTCAGAAAATTCAATTATTTCGTCAAAATCCTCATGAATCCTTTACGGAAGCATGGAGTCGCTTTACTGATCTTCTTTTAGAATGTCCTCATCACCAACTAGACAAAGCTGTCCTTGTTCGTTCATTCTTTAATGGACTTTCTGATCATCAAAAAGAAACTCTTGATATAATGAACGGCGGTTGCTTCATGGACAAAAGAGCTACTGAAGCATATACTTTTCTTGACAAACAAGCGAAAAAAGGTACACATTGGGGTAACACTGATTCTTCTAGGTCATCTAAGGATAATGTTACAAAAGCTTCGTCTATTTTTGAGGTAAAACCCGATCGAGTTGAAAAACCGATAGAAACCCTCACTAAAAAGTAGATGCTCTTGTAGTTCAAGTAAGCGATCAACTTCCACAACCGGGCCATGAGCGTTAACACTTCCCCATGTGTTCTATGTCTTAGTCCGGACCATCTTGATGCTTATTGTCCCTTGTTACATGCTACCCCTAACCAAACACGGAGGAGGCATGTGCATTCAACATTCCTAATGCACCATGGAGACAACATCCTAATTTAAGCTTGGCCCGAATAACCAACAAATGGCTCCTCCGGTTTCGCAAATCCACTGTTCGACCAATCAACAATTTTATTCCATACCGCCAAGGAAATAATCAGCAATACCAACAAAGTCAAAATCAATTTCAAAGTAATTCAAATGCTAACTATCAAAACAACCGCACCTTGTTCGGCTAATCCAAATTCGGCTATAATCAACAACTTCTCAAAGAATAATCGTGGAACTAGTAACTGTTGCACAACCTATGCCTCCTGCTCTCGATGGGACAAGTGAGATGTTCTTCGCTTACATGAACTAACAATCACAAATCCTAGCGTCTATCAACAATCAATTCAACAATTAGCAAGAAGACAAGAGCGAGAAAGGTGTTTGTTTCGCCGGCGATTACGAACCTAAGCCCGACAAAACACGCCTTTGAACTCACTAATATACCTGGTACAAGTACTCCAACCCAAGGTGAGATGAATGCAATCACTACTCTTCGATCACGGGAAAACCGTTGATAATCAAATCCATTATGCCGGATGATAAAACAAAAGCGATACGGAGGTTCAAAGGAATCTGTTCGGATAATGAACCTCAAATGGACACACCAAGTTCAACGTCACAATCTAAAAATTGGGAAGCGAACAGGTGGACCCTTATGCCAAATTCGCCCTAAGGCACCATTTCCTGCCCGTTTGGCAAAGAATAAACCGGATGAAAACTTTGATGAAATTAGGGAAACCTTTAAAAATTTGACAATAAACTTACCTTTTTCGATGCCCTAAAGCAATTACCAAAACATGCAAAATTTTTGAAAGACATGTGCACCACAAAAGAAGAACAAATGTGCCTCAACGGGCTTTCCTTCTTGAGCGGTTTCTTCCCATCGAGTACAATGGTATAGTAAAATACAAGGACCCGGTAGACCAGCGG
The DNA here is from genome assembly GCF_015680905.1 of Coptis chinensis. Lineage (NCBI taxonomy): Eukaryota > Viridiplantae > Streptophyta > Magnoliopsida > Ranunculales > Ranunculaceae > Coptis > Coptis chinensis. The sequence continues at coordinate 49,585,920 of NC_141456.1, forward strand.
TTCCATGCACATTAGGTGATAAGTATACGGCTCACGGCATTACTAGACCTAGGAGCTAGTGTGAACTTACTTCCTTATTACTTATTCAAACAACTAGGTCTACATGAGCTTAAACCTACCCACGATGACTTTACAATTAGCCGATCGATCCATTAAGCATCCGAAAGGCATTGTGGAAAATGTCCTTGTAAAAGTCCAAGATTTTTTTTATCCTGTAGATTTTGTCATTTTGGATACAGAAGTTGCCTGTGACTCCATTCCTATCATATTAGGGCGTCCATTCCTCGCAACTGCTAATGCGCTCATAAACTGTAGGGATGGGTCCATGACCATGTCCTTCGGAAATCTTTCTGTCGAGGTTAATGTGTTCAAGTTGATGAAACAAATTCCAGAGAATGATATTGATGGTGAGATTAACATGATTGACACCCTCGTACAAGAATATTTAACAAACTCTTTTCCTGAAGATGAAGTACACCAATTCCATTCTTTTGGCGGTTCTGAATTTGATGTTGATGATTATTCAAAGGAGGTACATGAGTTTTTAGAATCAATACCACCAATTGACTCTACTACCATCCTATCAAGCGACTTGGACGAACATAAATCTGTTTTCTCTGTGGAAGACGACTTTCCTCAAGAATCTTTAATACCCACTCCTCCCACCCCTGACTTAAAGCCTATTCGCCCGGACTTAAAATACGTACAATTAGATCCGATGGTAGTCACCCAATTATCATATCATCACAATTGAGCGTCGGGGAATCACGGTTAATTAAGGTCATTCAAGAACACCGTTACGCTATTGGATGGTCTCGATGACATTAAAGGCATTGACCCCTATCGTGTGCACTCATCGCGATACATCTTGAAGACAATGCCAAGACATCCGTGAACCATAGCGTCATCTAAATCCAACCATGAAGGATGTGGTACGGGAAGAAATTTTAAGGTTACTTGATGCGGTATTATTTACCCCATCTCGGATAGTGTTTGGGTAAGTCGGTACATGTTGTTCCCAAGAAGTCCGGAATTACAATTGTGCCAAAAATGATAAAGATGAATGCATATCATTTCGCATTCCGATTGAAGTGGCGAATATGCATTGACTATCGAAAACTTAATGCGGTCACTTCGTAAGGATCATTTTCCACTCCCATTCATTGATCGGAAGCTTGAGCGGTTAGCGGGTCATGCATTTTAATTTTCTTGATGGCTTTTCGGGATATTTTCAAATCGTCATAGATCCCCGACGAAGAAAAAAACAACGTTCACCGCCCTTTTGGTACTTTTGCATATAAAGCGAATGCCATTTGGCCTTTGCAATGCACCGGTACATTCAACGCTGTATGCTTCATATCTTTGATTGATATGGTTGAGCGTTTTATGGAAGTCTTCATGGGACGATTTCTCATTATATGGTAATTCTTTTGATAAGCTGTTTATCAAATCTTGAAAAGGTTTTAGTGCGTTGTGAAGAGAAAAATCTCGTTCTTAATTGGGAAAAATGCCATTTTATGGTACAAAAGGAATAGTACTAGGTCACATTGTTTTGAAGGGCGGAATCGAAGTCGATAAAGCAAAGATTGAAAAAATTGCTTCCTTGCCTATACCAACTTCAGTTCGGGAAATTACGTGCATTTTAGGACACGCAGGGTTCTATAGGAGATTTATTCAAGATTTCTCAAAGGTTGCCCGACCTTTAACAAATCTCTTACTTAAAGATGCCGTATTTGACTTCACTTTCGATTGCAAACAAGCTTTTGAGACCTTAAAGTACGCCCTGACTACAGCTCCGATAATTCAACCACCTGATTGGTCTAAACCTTTTGAATTAATGTGTGACGCGAGTGACTACGCTATTGGAGCTGTCTTAGGGCAACGCCGAGAGAACAAGCCAATTGTCATTTACTATGCTAGTAAAACTCTTAATGACGCTTAACGTAACTATACCACCACTGAAAAAGAATTTCTAGCAGTTGTATATGCCCGGATAAGTTTCCTCCTTACCTAGTTGGTTCTTCTACAATAGTCTACACTCGACCATCGCGCTATTTGCGTTATCTATTAGCAAAGAAAGATGCCAAAGAGGTTGATCCGATGGATCCTCCTTTGCAAGAGTTTACTCTAGAAATTAGAGATAAAAAGGTTGCGAGAGCGTGGTAGCAGACCATTTATCATGACTTCGTTAATGATGTCAATAATGAGTCCGAACCAATCTGCGATTCATTTCGGATGAACATTTGTATTCCATTTTTTCATCTCCTTGGTATCTTTGATATAGTAAACTATCTAGTTACCGAGGAGGTCCCTTCATCTTGGACTCGAGCGACCGAAAGAAGTTCTTATCCATTGTGAAATTTTATTTTTGGGATGATCCCTACCTCTTTAAGTATTGTTCCGACCAACCGTCGCCCGTTGCATTCCCCGGGAACATAATGACGTGTTATCCTTTTGCCATGAACAATATTGTGGTGGTCATTTCAGTGGTAAGAAAACTGCAGCCAAGGTCCTACAATGGATTTTATTGGCAACGCTGTTTTAAAGATGCACCACGAGCATTGCAAAGCATGCAACATTTGTCGGCAACTAGGGACGATTACTCAACGCAATATGATGCCCTTAAATCCAATTTTAATTGTAGAAATTTTTGATGTATGGGGATCGACTTTTATGGGTCCTTTTCCAAATAGTCATGGCTTCCTATACATACTAGTAGCTGTTGACTATGTGTCAAAATGGATTGAAGCGTTGGCATGTCGTGTGAATGATCATAAAGCGGTCGTATTTTCAGTAAGGAAGGAACATATTTTCTCTCGATTTGGCGTTCCCAAAGCTATAATTAGTGATGGGGAAAACATTTCGTAATAAAATTTTTTTGAATCATTAGTAAAGAAATATGGAGTTACTCACAAAGTGGCAACTCCATTATCATCATCCTCGAACCGATGGCCAAGTAGAAGTCTCTAAATAGAGATTAAATCAATTTTAGAAAAGGCAGGTTAATCCATCTAGAAAAGACCGGTCTCTTCGATTATCGATGCCTTGTGGGCATATAGAACAGCTTTTAAGACACCTATAGGCATGTCCCCTTACGCGCTCGTTTTTGGTAAACCTTGTCATCTTCCGGTTGAACTTCGAGCATGCGGCTCTACATGGGCTATCAAAAGCCTAAATTATAATACCGATGCGGCAAAGCGAAGCGAAAATTGCGGTTAAATGAGCTTGAAGAGATTCGAGTGATGCCTATGATCTCGAAATCCTATAAAGCCAACATGAAAAGAGTGCATGATAAGCACATATTAAGAAAAGAATTCAAAATTGGTCAAAAGTTTTTGTTGTACAACTTCGAGATTACACATTTTCGGAAAACTAAAAACTCGATGGTCTGGTCCTTTCACTGTCTCTGCTGTCAAACCTTATGGGGCTATCTCTTTGAAAAATGAAAACGATGACAGCGAATTTCAAGTAAATGGCCAACGCCTTAAACATTATCATGAGTTGCGTTCTCCAGATGTCGAAAAGACTCTTCTCAAAGATCCAGTCTATAAAGACTAAAGATTCGCTGGTGTATTTTTTTTCAGGTGTTTAAAACAAGGAAAGTACACCATTAGGGTAGCCGGGCCCTCTTCTATTTTCTTCTCTAAAAACTCCTAGAGTGTGTGGTTGCAAGCGTCGGAACCTTAGTCCACAAAAACTCTATTTCCAGAACCGAAAGTATAAATGTCTTACGTTCATCGAGCAAACGTGCTCTACGGTAAACAATGGGTACCAAAATTTCCCAGCCTTCCTTCTCTTCCCTTTTCTATTCTCTTCCTCGCTAACTCCATTTCATCATTTGGTGTAAATCTCACCCATCTCGAATAGGTAATGGTCGCGATTTCTTTTTCGCTTTCAGCGGCGTCTTGTGAAGGATGGGGTGGTGTATGAATTGTCAAACACCTTTCTGTCGGTCTTGATTTACTATCCGATATGAGCGGTATAAGGTATATTATTGTCCGACAAACCAGCTCGGTGAGGATAAACTTCGTCGTCCGTTACTCCACGGGGTGGGATTCATCTTGAGATCGGCGTTAAAAGACTCACATTAGGTCTTGAGGATCGGCGTTAAAAGACTCACATTCATCTTGAGGATCGACGTTAAAAGACTCACATTCATCATAAAAGACTCAGCATTAGGATCCGGCGTTAAAAGACTCACATTCATCTTGAGGATCGGCGTTAAAAGACTCCACATGTATATACTCGTGTATTTTATTTTCACCTCTTGCATTGTGCACAAAAGAGCTTCGTGATGAACAACACGGATAGTCCCACGGGTAATGGATTTCACTGAGCCAACCCCGAATAGTTTTCTATTTGATGACGGTTGAGCGGTTTGAGGCTATACCATATGTACTAAGGGTAATATTATTATTAGACCATTGCACATTGGTCGAGGATGGTACCGTCCCGAACCCTAGGCCCCAAAACATAAAGGTTAAGCCACGGTCTGTTTGGATTGGGTTAAGCCAGAGGCGACATGACGGTTGCCCGATTTTCTTGTAATGATTTTCTTCTTGTAGTCGGTGTTGTTGTCACGTTCTTTTGTATAATGACACATACATCTTCCCTTGTACATTGCCACGTTCATCTCCACTTGTACATTTGTATAAAAAAAAAAGGTTGAGGTTGAAGGTGCCTTCTTCATATTCCAGTGGATGGCATTTTTAATGCCGATCATTTTAACATTCGATTCGTTTAATTTGGAATTGAAATGAATGAAATTCGTGTTTGAAATTTTGGGACATAAAAGCGAAATTTCGAATTCATTGGGCTTGGACCAAAAATTAGAACCGACCCAAATCACGGTAATGCGGGTCACAAAACCCAAATGTTATCTCCATCGTGAATTATTAAAAAAAAAAAAAATGGTGGGATATCCACAAACGGGCGATTGATTTTTGCCTATAAATTCCGACACTCCTCATCACCCTTCACTCACCTCATTCTCTCACTATCCAAAGCTTAATCTTCACATATTATCTTTTTCATTCAAAACAATGGATCCGATCGGCGATTGGAAAAAGGAATAACGTGAATGGTACATCACGGTATTATTGATAGCGGTATTTGTCATTATTCTACCGCTCGATCATGCATAACTTCATCCGAATATCTAGATCTATGTAACCTCCATATCTCTTTCCCTTTGTCGCTTTGTATATTACTATGGTGTGTTAAATAATTCTCAACCATTTTATGCGGATTCTACGACTAAATGGAGGAGCATCCTTTTAATAAATTGGGTATATTAGTTGTATTTTACCTTATCATAAACATAAAATAGTTATCAAAACCATAACAAATAAGAAAAATCAATAACGAATAAAATAAATCAAACTCAACTTATTGTTTTCAGAGAAGATTGCGCACGCTTACACTGGGTATGCGCTTAACACTTGTCCATACGATTTCAATTATTCTATCTATCTTTATTATTGAGGTATGATCATAAATTTTGAAATTACGTGTAGGTCTAAGCGCCTGCGGAAACTTTCCTCGAATTCTCTATCATTTTAAGACCTCATTAATTGTTTTGGACACGACATGAAAAGACATACTATGGATACCCATAGTTGCTGTACATAATTAGGGATACCAACATCACATGTTTCACTTGTAAGTTGAGATCTAGATGCACTTGACATCCCCGATTGGTACCGGATCCTATATTTGCTATAAATCTCTTCATTTCAGCCATTCTCATTTACGATTTCTACACTATCCTTCCATCAATTATCCTTCCAAATGGATCAACCAAGAAAGATAGTACCGAGAAGAACTACTTGAAATTTTTGATGATGGCCGATTTTCTCCTTTTTATGACACGGAAATTGTATGCGTCGAGGATGGATGCCTCTTCTATATATCATTCGAGAGAAGCGACCTATTCGGAGATTTGGTCTTGATGTTCTACCAATTTAGCGGACTGAAAATGGAAAATTCTGTTTCCATGCCTATGGACAACGCTTTGAATTAACTAAGGAAGTTATCTCCGACATACTTCAAATTCCAATGAATGACTCGGGGTTCGATCTTCGAGTCCCCATTTAATTCGTCAAAAATTACTCACGGGCCAACCGTATCTCATGGCGGTCGGAAATAAAATCACGTTGTTCTTCAACGCTCTTTGAAACAAAATCAACGCCGTGCTCCTTTGGTTGGGACACAATGTGGTGGGTGCGTCACCAATCTGAAGTCACCAAGCACCGATTACACCTACTTTGGATTATCAGAATCAAAGAGATGATTTTTGTATAATCCAACACCTCTAAACGCAATCACCGGAAGAACAAAAAGGTTAGCACCTCTCTACTTTACTTTAGTCACGAAAATTATGATGCGTTGGGGTTATCCATGAGTTTCTCGAAATACCTCTTTCAAAGAGCATTTGTTACAATACTTCACAAAGACTGTCTTAGGTGGTTCTTGGGCGCCGGATACTCGCGGAGATGAAATGGATGGCCAAAACTCAAACTCGCATATTTCTTTGATGAAAGTGCCATGCGAGAACATTTTTAATCCCATGGAAGGTATTCAAATTCTTCATCAAGGAATGAGGGAACTCCACGACGCCAGGAAATCATCATCAAAAGTCTTATGGATTTCCAAGAACGTCAAGCGTGCATGATCTGATCAAGAGGCACTATTGGAAACTCACTACCGGTCATTAGAAAATCACACTCTTCTAATATAGAATCAAACTCCACGATCTCGGCAGCGGGGAACCCTTCAAATCGACTTAGCCAACAAATTAATGAACTGAAAACGGTGTTGTCCACAATCACGCATTCCATCACTATCCTTATCATCATTCGAACCATAAAAAATAATAATAATAATGGTAAAAAAAAAAAAAAGGGGGTCGTTTTGTTTTTACAAAAACTCAACTTTCCCCAAAATAAATAAAATAAAATAATTATTATTAAGTATTTCTGTTATCTTTGTATCTTCTTTTTGTAAGAAATGCCTACTAGGATTGTCATATTTCAAGTTGTGATAATAACAATTTTAGCGTGTTCTTTTAAACTTGATTACGGAGGTTTTATCTTCTTGCATACCAATTCCTCCATCCAGTCAAAATTTTCTTGGACATATTTCTTCTCATATCTTTCCCCATCACTCCACTCCATCAAACATGGCATCTTCATCGAGCGTAGCATCTTCATCAAAGCGGGACACCTCCAAACTCATCCCCGAAAGCAATCATTTCAGGCCATGATGGATTCAATACTTATGGACTTCATTTCGTGATTGCATTACTAACATCGGGTGGTCTTCTTTTGTTATTAAAATACGACCAAACTTATTCTCCAAGTTTGGCTGACTGCTTTATGCTAATATGGAAGATACACCCGGCATTCAACGGCTGCTCATGGTTTTTTCTTAGACGATTCACAATCAAAGTTGGTGGCACAAACCATGTCTTTTCGGAGGCAACACTTGCCACGACTTTAGATCTTCCATATCACGCGAGCCAAGAACAACATGGCCATACATTTATCACAACTCACTCGTTCCTTTTCATGGCTCGCTTTTTGTGGCGGCATACGGTGGCGGTCTTGAAATTAAAGATGAAGGAACTAAACTTGGCGGATGGCGGACATCACCATTCCTTAGCGACATGACCATGAACATGGAAACGCGATGTTGTTTGTCCTTCTTAACATCATGGGAGATTGGCGTTTTTGGCCCGCCAATGATCTTTGCATGTGTAGTCTTCAATGCGCTTGCTTTCGAGGTCATACATTCTTTGATATCTTAAACCGTGTTATCTCAATTTGAAACGAGCTTCATTGCTTTTGAGGATCGGTATATACTTTACCGTGAAGCGCTTGCCGAATTATGAAGACACATTTCCCCACGGTTTTACTACATTTTCATGATCGGGTCAAAGTAGATTCTATGTGCCCACAAACAAGATAATTCGTTCATTAGGTTTAGGCAATGGAAACGCCCCGCGACGATACTTGAGACATGTTCGTTGTTGTTATCGGCGATGATAAAATGATGAAACATTTGAGCGAATCGGTGAACAAGAATGGGCCACCATTTGGGAATACGTTATCTTTTGGCGTGCATACTTGGGAAATGCATTTCACTGAAGAAGAGGCCAGACCTTCACCACATCCTGGATGGTAAACTTGAGTAGGGAATTGTACATATATCTAACTGTATATAATTGTATATAGTGTGCTACTGTTTTTCTTTTTTTTTTTTTTTCTGTATAATATATTATGTTACCACAACTTTCTGTTCCAGCAATCCAGCTCTAATTTTGTTTACGGTTATCAGGTAATTCCTTTCTTTATCTATTTCTATTTCGAAGACTAATCATCACTCTGTTTGGGAGTGATAATTAAAAAAAAAAAAAAAGGCAACTTGTAGTCTGTATATAGTTTCTATTTTCTTGTTAGTAAATGTAATTAGTGACAATGTCTTGTTTCTTTTTCAATGATGAAAATTATCTAGAAGTCTCACATTAGCATTCGAATTATGATTCGTTTTTAAGAAACTTAAGCTAATCGTCGTCATAATAGTTTTATATCTTTTATGAGTATTCATGCAATGAGTATCATTGATTGTACATGACAATAAGTTTTGAAACCCGGTTAGTCTACTTAAACTAATTAGGAACGTTTTCAAGAATCTAAACGATAAACCTTCCTTTTTCGAAGCTATTAAAAAGCTACCCTAACCACGCTTAAGTTTCTTAAAGAGTCAGTGCACTACTAGGCGATAAGACCAACATACCTAAAGCGCCTTTTAACCAATAACAGGTTCCTAACTTTATCCTAAAAATAATGGAATTGTTAAGTAAAGGACTTCGGTCGTCCCATCAGAAAATGCACCTTAGGAGATTCCCACACGCACTAATCGGCTTTATTAGACCTCGGGGCGAAGTGTTAACTTACTCCCGTGAGATTACTTGTATAAACAAATAGGTTCACAGGAAATGCAACCTACAAAAATAACGCGTTGCAATTAGCGGATTGTGTCAATTAAGTATCCTAAAGGTGTAGTGGAAAACGGCTTGTTAAGGTTCGTGGATTTCTACTATCCCGCTGATTTTGTTATCCTCGATACATGGTCACTAATGACTCAGCACTAATCATTTTAGGAGCCTTCCTTCTAAGCAATCGCCAATGCGCTTTATAAATTGTCGCGATGGAAAGATGTCCTTATCTTTGGCCATCCGGTCTGCCGAGGTAAATGTTTTTAAAATGATGAAACAGTTACCGATTCGGCCCGTAGATGGGGAGGTTAGCATGATCGAGAGTTTAGCTCAAGATTATTTTAACAACACGTTTCCCGAAAACAATATGTACAAATTCCTTTCTTTTGGAACTTCTGATTTTGTAAATGACTCTACTTCAGAGGAAGTCAACACCATCCCCGAGTCCACACCAATTGTAGACCGGTCCGGTTGCTCCATATAATCGATTCGAAGACTTGCTACCTAAAAGCAAGTTTTCATTACGCAAGATAAGGACACTTATGAAACCTCAACGGACATTCCGGCCCACACGATGCTTAAACCTCTTCCCCGAGTTAAAATATATTCAACTTGATCCGGATGGTAGTCACCGATAATTATATCTTCTCGTTAACTAAGGATGAAGAGACATGTTTAATAAGGGTGATTAGGAACATCGGTCATGCGATTGGTTGGTCCCCAGTCGATATTAAGCGGAATTGACCCCAATGTTTGCACTCATCGTGATCCATTTCGAGGATAACGCCAAGACTTCTCGCGAACCTCGGCCGCTGAACCCCCGCCATGAAAGGGTGGTTGGGAAGAAGTCTTGCGATTATCGATCGCGGTATTATATACCCAATCTCCGAGCTTAATGGGTAAGTCCCATTCATGTAGTTCCTAAGAAATCGGGAGTTACCATGGTGCGTAGCGGGAAGGGTGACTATGTTGTCACTCAAGGTCCTATGAAATGGAGAATCTATATTGATTACAAGGACGCTTAAATGCTATGACACCTAAAGGATCACTTTCCCTTACCATTTATAGATCGATGCTAGAACGCCTAGCCGGGTCATGCTTTTTATTGTTTCGGATGGCTACTCCGCTATTTTCAGATTATTATTGATATTGATGACCAAGAAAAGATTAACCTTCACATGTCCCTTCGAACATATGCCTATAAACTAATGCCTTTTGGCCTTTGTAATGCCCCCGCACCTTCCAAACATGTATGCTTCATATATTTAGTGACATGGTAGAGCTTTATGGAAGTGTTCATGGATGATTTTTCTATCTATGGAGACTCTTTTACGAGATCGTTTGTCTAACCCCGCCTAAGGTCTTGACACGGTGTGAAGAAAAGAGCCTCGCTTTTAAATTGGGAAAAGTGTCATTTCATGGTCAAAAGGGCATAAGATTAGGTCATATTGTATCTAGTGATGGCATCAAGTAGATAAAGCCAAACCCGCTTAATTTGTAAACCAGGCGGAGATTAGAGCCTTTCTAGGCCATGCAGGTTTTATAGGCGCTTCATTAAAGATTTTTCAAAATAGCTAGGCCTTTAACTAACTCTTTGTTGCTTTGAAGGATGCAATCTTTGATTTTAATTTTAACCGTGAAACAAGCTTTTGAAACCTTAAAGCCGCCCCCTAACCATCGCACCTATTATACGTACCCCCCCGATTGGTCTAAACCTTCGAACTCATGTGTGATGCTAGTGACTATGCGGTTGGTGCGTCTTTGGGGACGTAAACTAGATAATAAGTCCACCGTTATTTATTATGCTAGTAAAACATTAAACGATGCTCAACGAATTATTCAACTAACTGAAAAAGAATTTTAGCCGCCATTTACGCTTTAGATAAGTTTCGGCCCTTATTTGGTTGGTTCTAAAACTTTAGTTTACACGGACCATGCAAACTCTTTTAGGTACCTTCTTGCAAAGAAGTGATGCTAAGCGTAGATTAATCCGACGGATTCTTCTCCCGCAAGAGTTCACATTAGAAATAAAAGGACAAAAGAGGGCCGAAAACGAGTTGCCTTTAACCACTTATCTAGACTTACAAATGACGATAAGAGTGGATTCCGAGTCCATACCGACTCTTTTCCCGATGATGAGCATCCAGATGCTATTTTTTCATCACCATGGTATCACGGACATCGTAAACTATTTAGCGCTGATGTTATGCCTTATAATCGACAAGAAATGAACGTAGAAGTTCTGGCCGTGAGTCAAGTTATACCACCGATGAGCCCTACCTTTTTAAGTATTGTATGGATCAGATTATTATTCGTTGCATTCCCCGCTGGGAATATAATGAAGTTCTATCGCTCGCCATGACAAAGAGTGTGGCGGCCACTTTAGCGGAATGAAAACAGCCGCTTAAAAGTTCTTCAATGTGGATTTTATTGGCCTACCCTTTTAAGGATGCCCAAGTGCATTCAGAAGACGCGGTATTCGCGCCAACAACTTGGCTTAATCACGGCCGTAATATGATGCCATTAAATCCAATCTTGATAGTAGAAAATTTTGATGTTTGGGGTATTGATTTCATGGGCCCTTTCCCCTGTTTCCCACGGTTATATTTATATTCTAGTTGCCGGGGACTACGGTCTAAATGGATAGAGGCCCCTAGCTTTCCGAAAGTAAATGACCATAAGACCGGGTATTTTTATTAAAGAATACATTTTCAGGGGTTCGCATTCCTAAAGCCATCATTAGTGATGGGAACACATTTTGCAAAAGAGTTGTTGCATCCCTAGTGAAAAGTATGGAGTTACACACAAAGTAGCAACTCCTTATCATCCACAAACTAGCGGACAAGTAGAAGTTTCTAATAGGGAAATCAAAAAGATTTTAGAAACAACAAGAAACCCCGATAGGAAAGATCGGGTCGGTTGCCTATCGGATGCCTTATGGGCATATAGAACTGCTTTCAAAACCCCTATAGGTATGTCTCCCCTTTAGACTTGTATTTGGGAAACCATGTCATTTGCCCATTGAATTAGAGCACCGCGGCTCGTGGGCTATAAAAGCCTTAACTACAATATTGATGAGGTGGGTGTCAAACTAAGTTACAATTAAACGAGCTTGAAGAAACCGTGAGCTTATTCTACGATCTCGCCAAGGATTATAAAGCCAACATGAAACGGTTCATGATAAGCATATCTTGGCGAAAAGAGTTTGTGGTCGGACAAAAGGTTTTGCTTTACAACTCCCCGCCTACATATTTTCCCAGTGGAAACTAAAACCCGTTGGTCCGGCCCCTTCGTTATCAAGTCACCCCTTACGGGCAATTACCTTGGTAAATCCTAAGGACAACAGTAGCATCTTTCAAGTTAACGGTCAACGGTTAAAACATTTTCACGAAACTTCCCCCTCGATATAGAGGAAGTCCTTTTACAGACCCTATATACGAGGAATGACCCTTGTCATTGGTGTACTTCCTTTCACTTCCATTTAATGGTAAGTGCACCATTCAGGTAACCGGCCCTCCCTATGGAGTGTATCGTGAAGCACCGGATCCTAAGTCCACAGTTCACATAATTCACGTTTTTCCACTTTCGCATGTTTTCTCGATTTTTGAGTCATGTTCCTCTATGGAGTGAATTATGTATTTATTGTTTTTCGTGGTTTTTAACAAATAAAAAAAATAAAATTAAAATTTTAAAAATCATAGACATAGCAATCCAACAAAGTCTTGGGAATCTGACTTTAAACGACTGACGCTTGTAAACAAATTTTGTGTTTAAAAATTTGTTTGGGCGGGGCAGTCGATCCTTGCATCCGGATTGCTCGAAACTTCCTTTTGCGTTGCTTAGGTCTATTAGTATAGTTCATTGGGTTTGACGCCATCTAATTTAGTGTTCATTCGTCGCGATAACTTACGCCACACACGCACTTCGAGGCGTCCTTCCACCCTCTCATACGCCACCCATGGTTGGAATCGAGTGTTTTATGGATCATTGATTGGAAATTCTTTTCCCGATCATTTCCATATCTCATTCGAAAAATCGGACCGATAACGGTTGAAAAATTTAGTTTGAAGTTGGCGCTAAAAATCGATTTTAAACTCGGAAAAAATCGAAATGGGCGGTTTAACTCGCTCATCTACTGCGCCACCAGCCTTTCCAAAAAGAAGATCGCGACTTCATCTTTCCAACAGCTTGTCCAAATTTAAAGTCAAACCCTAGCAACCAAAATAAAAAAAAATAAAAAAATAAATAAAAATAGAATACATTAAAATAGAAAGACCACCCAACCCCATTGTCAAACACCAACACAAAATCTCCAACCGCTTCCACCAAGAAACCACCCACCAATTCAAGTTTTCGAACCTGCCGCCGCTGCCTACCACAACAACCACCACCGTTGTGTTTAGTTAGTTTTCATCAAACTCGAGATCCACCACCATCTACAAACCCCAAATCGGTTCAAACTTAAATGGCGCTTATGACGAGAATTCTCGGCGAAAACGCTTTGTTCTCGCCAGCTTTACCATTTTATGACGCTGCAGATGTTTAAGAGACATTGAACGGATCGCGGTATTCGACATGAGGATTTCTATCACTATGATTTGGTAGAACAGTTTTATAAGAAACGAGAATCGGAGGGAAATAGGATTTTCATTAGATAGCAGAACGCCGGAGGAAGTTACAGACAGCTTGTCGGGTCGAGCTATTAGGAATCACGCAGAACCAACCTAGATACGACCATTCAGGAACCCCAAGATACCGCAGTTCCTGTTTTGATGAAAGATAACGGTCATAGAGGGTGAATACAATACGATATCTCATTGCTCGCCAGACGATTTCGAGAACCAATCAACCGGGTCAGAAATCGTTGGATTGGTAAGAACGCCCCTGAAAGACAAAGTCGCCGACATCGGACTTCCAGTTCCGCGACGTTCTCGGATTTTGCAAACGAATGAGTGTAATTTCTGCATCCTTGATTTAATTTTGAATGTGATTAGAGGAGGGAAAGAGAGCCCGCCTCTTCCGTGATTGATCACTAAGATTATGCTCTCATTTAGAGCCGCCGCTAAATCTGCTCCTATTAAGATCAAATTGCATTCTAATGCAAGTATTTATATGAATGCATCCAAGAGACTTGGCCGTTGTGTCGCAGAGAATACAGCTTGAGTCGAATAATGAAGGCGAAGATATGACATGGTTGGTCGAGGATAATTTCGATAGTCATACTTCTAATTTAGAACCAATGATAATGCCGCGAAACGGGTCAAGTATGCAGCTTATCGTGATCCGCGGAAGATATCCGACATAGACAAATTGTAATTCGAATAAGCAAACGAACTTTCGACGGCAGAGTTGAAATGCTCGAAAAGGGGTCAGAAGATATCTTGTCTAACTTGGAGATTATCCACCGTAATCACCAAGCCCAAAGATGCGACTCAAGATCGAGATGGAAGCACGCATTGTTCAGATAGAGATGCTACGACGATGCCACGCGGATAGTCCGCTCGTGGATGAAGTCCGGAGGCATGAGCGCCGTCGCCGCCAGCCAGATGGCTCAAGCCATTCGTCACCACGAGCCAGTCTCCATCCTCGTGGACCATCTTCTTCACACTTCAGGTGTTCACCATCACTTGGTCCCGTTATTTCATCGCTTTTATTGTTTTGTTAGTGGAATTTTATTTCAAGTAGTTAGATTTAAATATTAAGTTGTTTGTTTTAGATTGCTTCGATTTCATATTATTTTAATATAATTTATTTTGATCATCTTCGTAAGGTTGTCTTGCAAAGAAAAGTTGAAAATAGTGGTAAAGATGATATGTAGGAGAGTTTAGATACCGTGGTTGTTAGGAAATCAAAACTATGGTTAGTTTCCGTTTCGGTTTGGCAGTTTTCTATTTCCTAAAATTGCCTTAAAACAATTTGGCAATTTGTCGATTCGCTTTGGAAACCCGTAACCTATTTAAACTTCCATCATACTACACTCACAAACCACACTACACCCCACAATCATCTTTCACTTTTCACTCCAACCTTTTTTTCTTGTTTTTCTTAGAAACTCACTTTTCAACTTCCACGAAGGCGCCTTACATACCAAGCAGAGCGACCGCCTTCTATTACATCAGAATCGAAAAATCACTAGAGCGAGCCCGCCAAGTAGAGCGCCAACCCGCGCCAAACACCGGAAATCGAAAAAATCGAAGCCACGCTTCAAGCTTCAAGTAGAGCGCGATTCGCTTAAAACACCGTAATTTCAAAACCTAAGAGCTGACGCGCTTCTATATGCCATACCGCCTCCCTCCAAGAAGCACGTGAAATTCAAATTTTTCTTGAGGTTTCTTCCGTGTTTTCGCGACCCGTTCTACAGAGTAGTTTTAAGATGACACCTCCTATAGTGATTCCCGAACAGTCATTTGAAGACTTGATGGGAACCGATACCTATGGAGCATCGTTCGCGAGCGGATCGCGGCAGCTTAGGATGCATGCATCTTCTCGTAAGTGATGATTTAATTTTTCACCTAAGCTAACTGAATTCTTCTATAATAATATTACTTTCTTTTGTACCCAAGAAGGAGAACAAAAATTTTCCTTGCTTTTGATGGTACGACTATGGAATTCAAGTAAGCACTTGATAGCTTTGGTTTCGGATTGCCATTACCCGACCCTATGCACACGGGGATATATATGACGATAACTCATACCTATATGAATATGCCTATTTCCATGAGTATTATGGGGAGGGTGTTTTCAGATCATGGACCAAGACCAATATAACATCGCCTCGAAGTAGCCTATCACTGAATGTAGCATTAACCATGTTGTTCATCATGATGAACATTCTAGGAACGGCAGCAGTTTTTCCGCCAATAATATCGCCGGTGACGCTTTCCTTGCTTTAGTCGAGTGGACGCCGCCGGTATGACATTCCCCGAAGTTTTAGTTGCTACTCGTTTAAAGCCATTCCTCGAGGCATAAGTACCTTCTTATGCCTCGTCTTTGGTTTGCCGCTTTACGCTTTGCCTACCAGATTCTCAGATACGCATTAACAGATCGGGAAAGGGTCGAAATCATGAGACCCACCAATCGGTGGTAAGATCATTCCGAAGCCATGACTTGGTCGGATGGCAGGTGCAACCACATTTGGTTGCCCCTTACACCCCATCAGACCAAATAACACTAGAGAGGTTAAGACTAGTTGATGATACACCACGGAAGGCGTGGCAAGTTGTTATGGCATGGCAGATGCGAAAAGAACCTCATATAGAAGAGAGGAGGATGACGAGTAGATGCCGGGTGCGTGTAAGTTTTAGTTAAGTTAGTGTTTTTATGTCCCAAGCAATTTAATTCTGTTAACCCCATAATGGGTGGAACTCTTATAGAGTTGCGTCAAGATTTTTATTACTATATTTGTATGTTTTAACTTTGTTTTGCAGATGTTCCCCGAATTTCACGCTTCAATGGTATTTTTCCTACCTCTTTATTTAAATGCTTTGAGGACAAAGCATGCTTCTTTGTTGGGGGCATAGAAACACGGTAATTAAGACATCCGTTAGATATAGATAGGTATAATATGCACTTGTTTTCTAGTTAAAATTTCAAAAACTCAAAAATATAAAAAAAAAAGTATGCTATACACTTAGGAATATTGGTATTGTTTTTCTCTATGCTCTTAACAATCTAGAAGTCTCAATGTAGCTTTTGCATCGTAATAATAGTTAGAAACTTAGGTTAATATGTAGGTAATAATCTTTGCATCTATCTATAAATATATTACATGAGTATCTATGATTGTTTAGCAAGAAGTTTTCAAATCTAGGCTAGAGTACTTATTCTACAAATCCCGGTGGAGAATATAGCCTAAAGCCTTTATATGAGTGAAACATTTGAGAAATGACACAAGGGAGAAAAAAACCGGATAGAGAAATCACACGCCCACTTGCTTGATCACTAAACCATATCCTGTTTAGAATTTAGGCCCTCTTTGGATCGATATAGCTTTAAATTCAAACCTATTAATTATTTTCCGCTAGTAGCCTCCTCGAGCCTTTCATTAGCCCTTCCATAAACCACAATTCCTTTTACCCTGTTACAAAAAACAAAACAAAATAAAAAATAATAATAATAATAAATCAACCTACCCAATTTAGAATAAGTCCGAGAATAGAATGATGAAGAAAGAAGAAGAGAAAAACCGTGGTAAACAAAAATTAGTTAGTTGCTTCCGAAATAAAGAAAAGAAGTTTCCATCCAAAGAAAAAAAAAAAAAAAAATAGAAATAAATCAAAACTCCAAAAATAGAATAAAAGGAGTCAAAAGCCAAAGAAAAGAAAAAGAAAAATATGGCTAAGGATGGAAACAAAGTGTAGAAGCAAAAAAGTAAATAACAAGGTTTTCTAGTTACATAATATGAAGACTCTATTATCTCAGACTTGTCCTTTTTTGAATATCCATTTCCTTCCTTCTTAAACCATCTCCTAATCCGCAACACCTAATAAAGACCTCTAGCTTAATTAGGAATAAAGTTACCGCGGATAGTAAGTGGCAGATGTGTTTGATCGATTCCCGCTTCCTTTGTTGTCATTGAGATTGTAAGGTAAAGTGTGCCCACTGCACACCGGAGTAGCTAAACTTGGAGTGGAAAAATCAGAGTGGTTTTGTCTTGACATTTATGTGAGGACCTACTTAAGGACGCTTATTCCGAAGTTTTCAGAAACGACCCGCTATTACATTTCATAGTATTACCATTGTTATATGTTTATTTTAGATGATTGATTATTATGCATATATTAGCTTAGGGTTCCTGACCGGGTTATTCTTATGTATTTGCTAGTGAGATGTATAGATAGTTGAGACATGAATGAGAAAACAATAGTTTTATTTCTTAGTCGCCAGAAGAGAGATGAAGTTTGTGAGTACCTTCATCGAAAACTCTCAATGAGGTTATAACTCGTCCACTAGGGAATTCCTAGTGGTTTAAGGCTTTGTTGCATATGGTCAATGCAATCGCGACTCAAATAAACGAGAGTAGATAGAACTCCATTTTTGGTCACTTATTCTAATTTTTCATCTTTGCTTGAGGACAAGCAAAATGTCGTTGGGGGTGGTTTGATAAGAGCCCAAAACCGTAGTTTTAACCCCTTAATAATCATAATGTTAGACCAATTATGTGAATAATAAGTAAGAGTTAATACGACACGTGTTTTATGCATTTCAGGCTTCAAGGTCCATTATGTGTAAATGTGCCACTTTTAGCGAGATAAAGGAGCAAAAGTCGAGAACTTCCGAATGCCATATCTTTGGACTCAGACCTCGGATTGAGGCCTACCTTATGTCAAAACGACCGCTCGAGAAGAGCTTTGCAATGGTCCAAGCCTTGACCCAATCAGAGGAGCAGAAGTGGACGAAAAGTCTGTGGAAGCCAACTGCAGCTGAAGAGGCCTTTTGGACTGAATAATTGGGTTTTGGTTTTCGATTCTCTCGCCCAAAACATGGCTCCAAGCCCATGCACGATTTTTGATCTGAATGTATAAAAACAAAAGCTTAGCTCTTTTGTTAATGGTAGCTAGTTAGACCTAAATTAAAATATAGAATTATAGATCTAGTTTTATTAATTAAATTAAGTTTTAGCTCCATTTAATTTCTTGTTTTAGATTAAATCTCTCAATCATTGTTTCTTGATTGATTAGATAAATAAAGTAGTATTTTTACCAAGTTCAATTTTGTCATTTCATTTATAGATCTAATTTCAATTTTGTTCTTATTCCATTCTAGCCATTAAATTAGATTCATTATTGCTTAATTAAGTAAATCTAAATTTCACATTATGTTTAGTTTAGATTCAATGGGAAATGTTAGATTGATGACTCAAGGCTAAAACCTCCATTAGAGGGGTTGATGAAGCCTTGATGAAAACTTAGTTGTTAGTATAGAATTGGTTGTAGACTCTATTCCACTCTAGAAGGTTGTGTTTCGCCATGAGAATGGGTGGACGACCTCACATGCTAGTTAGTACTTGGTAGAAATGCCATGAACACTAGGGATTAGACTCGAAATACTTGCCGTGGAAAACGTAAGAATCGAGATACCACAATCTATACTAGGTTATTAAGTTGGATTCGAGGTGGATTCAATTCCCTCTAATCTCTTTTATCTAGATTCAAACAATCGATTTCGTAGAGATTTCGTAGATTAAGTTTAAGTTATATATTATCTTATTATTTATTATATCTTGTTATAACAAAATAACGCGCCTTGTTAGCATAACATTTCAGAAAGCTCTCATCGAATTTTAAGAGAGATTTCTTAGACTTAGAAAACAATCCATGCTAGTGGAACTAGGAGTGGAACTAACTTCCTACTCCACTTAGTGCAATTCGCATCGAGAGTAGAAGCTTTGATAATAGATAGTAAAAGTCTAGTTTTAGTTTACTTACGGATTGAATTCATAGTTCATTTCGTAGGTAAACTACTCATTTTATTATTATCACCCACCTACACCATGAATGAGTTTTGTGCTACACCCATATTCTCATTTCTTCCATTCCTTACATCTAAAATTCATCCATATCCACCATATCTTCCATAAACATCCATTTTCTCAATGATCATTCACTTGACACCCTCTCGCTCAAAGATGAAAAGAAGGTGCATGTGTGGTTACGCTCTAGATCTATCGACTTCGCTTCCATTTCACTAAGTTGGTCAGAGAAAATCTTGGTGTTTGATTCTCGCTTTGAGGGTGCATTCTATGTTATTTATTTATAGAAAGACCCACAACTCTTTTCGGTTGTTGATATATGGTAAATTGCATGTCAAGTATATACATATGTTTTAAATATAGTTTTGAGTATCCGACTATAAAAGACTCCATTTTGTTGTTTGGTGTACTTCCTTTCACTTCTATAGATTGGCAAGTGCACCATCCAGTAACCGAGCCCCTCCCTATGGAGTGTGTGGATGTAAGTACCGGATCCTAAATTTACCCGGTTAACATAATTCACATATTCCACTCTTTGCATGTTTTCTCATTTTTTGAGTCATGTTCCTCTATGGTGTGAATTATGCATTTATTGCTTTATTGTTTTTCTCTATTAAATCTTTTTCATAAAAAATAAAAATAAATTCTAAAATCATAAAAATAGTAATTTAGGAAGTCTAGGGAATCTGACTTTAAAAGACCCACATTTCAAACAAATTTTCTAAACTCTGTTGTCTAAAATTTGTTTGGGGGTGGGGATTTCGTTTTTCCGTCCTTGATTGTTCAACTTTCCATTTGTGTTGCTTAGGCCGTTTAATTGTATTTCGATTTGGGTTGACATTATCTATGAACTTAGATTTCATTCGTTTCAAGATAACTTACGCCACGACGACTACACGAGGTGTTTTACATCTTCTTATATGTCACCCACGGTTGGAATAGAGTGTTTTGTAGATCATTGGATTGGAAATTCTCTCTTGATCATTTCCATAGCTCATTCGCAAAAAATCGGACCGGGTAACGGGCGGCAATTTTAGTTTGAAGTCAGGTAAATTTTGAAAAATCGAATTGGGCTTGGGCCCAATCTCAAGACGCGCATTACGCGCCTCCATCTTCTATACTAAAACAGATCGCGACTTTCCTTCCCTACTTCCATTAACAAAGCTTTACAAACCCTAACTAAAAAAAAAAAACTTCACCCACGCCCAACAATTTAAAACAGCTTCAAATCTTCTCCAAAACATTCCCTCACAAATTCCGACCTTTTGGAATACCAAAAAAATACTAAAAATTCATAAATTTCAAACTGCCACCGCCACCACCGCGCCTCCTCCCATTACTTTTAGTGAGTTTGTTTCAAAACTCGTATCCATACCTTATTCAAACCCACACATCCTTTCAAAACTTCCAATGGCTCAAAGACAGAGAATTTTGCCGGAACAAGCTTTTACGGCCGACCGCTTCGTGCCGTTTTACGGTGACGAGATGATTAGGAGGGATTAGAATAGGTTGTGGTATTCGACTGATGATTTCTACCACTCCGATTTGGTCGAACAATTCTATAAGAAGAGGGAGTTGGATGGGAATAGAATTTTTGTTAAGGTGGTTGGGACGAGGAGAGAAGTATCGAGAGAGTTGTTGGCCGAGATTTTAGGCATCACGCCGGAACGCCAACTCAACACCACCTTGCAGGAACCCCAGTATACTGGAGTTGTTGCATTGATGAAAGACACTGTTGTGGAGGGTCAGTACAATCCGAATTATCATTATGTTCGATACCGTCTCGCGAACCAACCAATTGGTCAACTTCGGTGAATTGGTAAGAACGCCCTCGGGAAGGACAAAGTCAAAGAACATCGGTCCGACATGCCCCGCACATTCTCGGATATTGCATTTAAGAGGTATAATTTCTTTATCCTCGAAGTTTATATTAAATGTTATTAGAGGAGTTGAAAGAGTTTTTTTTTCTTCCAATATTGATCACTAAGATCATGATGTCTTTTAGAGTTGTCACAAAATCTGCTCAGATTATGATAAAATTGCATTCAAATGTAATTATTTATACGGAGTGTATCCAAAAGACTTGGAAGTTGTCGGAGGATAGGGTGGTTGATTCAGATGAGGAAATGGAGGATATGACATGTTTGGATGAAGATGCCTTGGAGAGGTGTACTTCTGATTTAGAACGCGATGTCGATCTTTAAAACCGGGCGCAGGTCAAGGCGTTTATGGTATTTGTGAAGATGTATGGGATAGGCAGATTATAATTCGAAATAAACAAAAGAACCTTCAAACGAGTTTTGAAATGCTCGAAAAGGGTCAGGAGGATCTCTTGTGTAACATGGAGACACTCCTTCAGCGTCACGATGCGTATTATACAAAGATGAAGGCAAAGATGAAAGCAGTAATGGAAGCACAACGCCTGTTCCAAGTAAAGATTCTATGACGCATGCCACTCCTGGGGGGGTTCTGTTTCAGATGAGTCTAAGAGGCATGAGCGTCGTCGTCAAAGGACGGATGGCTCGGGGCTATCGGGAACTCAAGCCCAATCCTCTTCTCATGTTCCATCTTCCACCAGTAGCGGATGGTTTAGAGAGTTTATGGATTAGATGTTGTTTTTATTGTTCCTTTTATGTTTTGTATTTGTTTTTATTTAGTTCGGATGTTAATTTTGAATTCCATAGTTAAATTTGAATTGGGTAGTTAAATGTTGTTAGAATTTCAATTTTAATATAGGGTTTAGGTGGTTCTTTTCAAATTATGTGTTGTTTTTATAGTTAATCCCACATTCCGAATTGTTTAGGGGTGGTATTATTTATTCCGCATAATTTTTATATGTTCCTAAATTTTAGAAGTTGTTTTGGAGTGATTGTCGAGAATATTGTCGATATTGGCATGCCTATGATTAGATGTTGTGGTAGGATGAAATCTAAAAGATTAGAAGTTACTATTCTAAATTCAATCTAAAAAATATTAGGTTTGTTTTAGAATCAAGAATCACGGGTTGTTTCCGTTTTGGTTTTGGAAAAAAAATTTTGTTTCCAAAGAATTGCCTTAAAACTTTTGGCAACTTCCGATTCGCTTTGGAAACTCAAACCTATATAAACTTCATTCATTCTCCCACACAAAACTCACATCTCTCACTTTCATCTTTTCACCTTTCACTCCCAAGTTTTCCTTCTTTTTTTCGTTTCACTTCAAGATTTTCAGCAGCTCGGAGCTGTTCGCCCCTCAGTTTTGAGCGACCACCAAAACACACTGTCAAATCCATTTGCTCCCGAGCGACTGCTACCGATAGGGTTATATACTAAAAGCAATACTTTTGTATTAACTCTAATTCTTTATATTTTGAATGAGAATCATATGGGCAAATGTTATGCATATTATATATGTTATTAGTTATATGCATGTGTCTAATACTTTTATGTTGTAGATGATATGGTATGAACACACAAAAAGATCATACCATCAAGCATCTTTATAAAGTATAAGTAATCGTTCACAACCTAAATGGATTTGGACAACCATTAGTACGGTTGTAGTATAATCTGGTATTAGTCTATCTTGACTATAGGATTACACTAGTACACTTTGTGTGTATTGAACAGGACCAAGTGAGGTTGTTTCTCTTTATATCGACTATGTAAGAGAACAAACGCCTCTATTATGGATGCTTGTCCTCTTAATCGGGATATAATAACGGCACTTACGCGTATCATTGTACATTGTTTTAAATCATCAATGAGTGAGATTCATTTATGAATCAACAAACTCGATGAATCGGGTAATGACATTGTATGTAAGCCGCGGCCGTTGATTATAGAAAGAATTCGTGACCCGCAGGAAGTCAAGTTGATGATGTCCCCTTTGAGGAGCTCAAAAAGATTGTCATGTAAACCCTGCAGGTGGATTTATTCCGACATGACAATGAGGTTGAGTGGTACTACTCAAGGACATAAGAAGTTGATTAATGTAGTTGTCGAACTTGACTTAATCAACGGACATTCATTATCTTAAATACGAAGAGATCAACGAGCATATAATATGGAGCCCATAAACGCTGACACGTAATTTGGGATTAGGGTGGTAGTGCAACAATGGCCTTTAGTGGAATAAGCCATTTGTCGACGGACTTGGGTCGTGGTGTTCGGGCTTAACATGGGAAGCCCAAGCCCGCCGAGGCCCAACCCTAATTTCTCCTCATGGTCCCTGTTGTAGCCTATAAATAGAATACTCTCTCTCTGGCCGAAATTCACTATTCACTGGATTAGAAAAGGAGGCAAGGAAAGATAGATCCAAAATTGGACCTAGCTTTGAAGAAGGGGATTGGTAGACCGTTGCCCACACAACGTCTAATCTGTTCTAAAGGAATACAACAGAAGATCAAGGGGTTGATTTCGGATTTGATAAAGCTTTGATTCTCAGAGATTACATTTTAGCCGATTCCAAAAGGTATGATTTCTATCCAAAACCGTGAACCCCATTAATTCCGCTGCGCATGGGTTCTCGCGGTTTATAGAAATATTGATTCTGAAAATAACGGTTCCTACAGGGCCTTACCCAGACCAATTCTGAGCGCAACCCGCTCCCAAAACACAGTAAGTCCAAATTCTCCGAGACACGACCATATAAAAGGCTTAGTCGAGCGCTCTACTCGACATCCATTATCTGAAAAATTCCAATTTTTTGTGGGTTATTCCAGGATCATTCCAGCTGTTCTAGAGAGTAGTTTTGTGATGACATCACCTATAATCATATCGAAGCAGTCTTTCGAAGACTTGTTGGGAAGCGAGACTTATGGACATTGGTTCCGCAACAAGATCTTGCAGTTAGGATGGAGGCATCTACTGGTAAGTGAAGACGATTCGTATTCACCATAGCTTACTAATATTTTTACAATAATGTTAGTTTCTATTATAACCAGGATGGAGAACAAGAATTCTCCGTCGTGGTTAATGGCACGCAACTAGAATTCAATAAGTATTTGGTAGCGTTAGTTTCGGGAATACCAATACCTGATCCTATTCACACGTGGGGATATATGACCGATAATGCATACCTCTATGTCTATATATATTTCCATGAGTATTATGGGGGAGGGTTGTTTCGTATAATGGACCAAGGGCATTATGACATAGCCCTTGGTAGCCTGTCCCTAAATGTAGGCACCATCATGTTATTCGTCCTGATGAATATTTTAGGGGATTGGCAGTTTACTTTAGCAAATAGTACCACTGGTGACGTTTTCCTTGCTTTAGCTGAGGGACGTCACCGATATGACAATCCCCGAGTATTAGTGGCTAGTCTTAAGAGAGCCCAAAGCATGAGGCATAAATATCTTCTTATGCCTGTTTTGGTTTGCAGCATCATGCACGGTTGTTTACCTGAATTCTGTACCCAGTTCACAGATTGGAAAAGGGTTAAAGTCATGAGACCCACCAATTGGGTGGTTCGTTCATTACGAGTTATGACTTGGCCGGGATGGTAGGTGCAGCCTCATTTGGTTGCCCTTTACATCCCATCACACATAGTAACACTCGACAGGTTTGCACAAGTTGATGACACCCGGCAACGGGCTCGGCAAGTTCTCATGGCATGGCAGGACGCGAAAGAACCTCATCTCTTTGAGGAGGATGAAGAGGATGAAGAATAGGAGGGTGACGATTAAACACGGGAGTTAAGGTAAGTTTTTAGTTTTAGTTAGTGTCTGCTTATGTCCCAAGCAATTTGATTCTTGTTAACCCCATAATGGGTGAAACTCATATAGAGTTGCATCTATTTTTCTTTTTTTATATTAGTGTGTTTTAACCTTGTTTTGCAAATGTTCTAGAATTTCACGCGTTTTCATGGTATTTCTCTACCTTTTTTATTTAAATACTTTGAGGACAAAGCATGCTTGTTTGTTTTGGGGAGGGGGGAGGGCATATAAAACACGTGTAATTAAGGCATCTGTTAAGATTAGATATGTATAATATGCACTTGTTTTCTAGTAAAAATTCAAAAATTTCAAAAATATAAATAAAAAGTTATGCTATACACTTAGGAATATTGGTATTGTTTTCTTTCTCCATGCTCTAAATAATCTAGAAGTCTCAATGAGCTTTTGCATTAGAATAATTTGTAGAAACTTAGGTTAATATGTGTAATAATCTTTGCATCTATCTATAAATATATTACATGAGTATCTATGATTGTTTGGCAGTAAAGTTTTCAAATCTAGGCTAGAGTAATTTATTCTACAAATCCTGTGAGAATATAGCCTAAAGCCTTATATGAGTGAAACATTTGAAAAATGACACAAGGGAGAAGTAAAATCCGGATAGAGAAATCACACGTTGATAAGAGCCCAAAACTGTAGTTTTAACCCCTTAATAATCATACTGTTAGACCAATTATGTGAATAATAAGTAAGAGTTAACACTGATTACGCTGTTTTTTATGCATTTCAGGCTTCAAAGTCCATTATGTGCGTAAATGTACCACTTTAGCGAGATACAGGAGCAAAAGTCGCCAGAACTTCCGAAAAGCCGAGATCTTTGGACTCAGACTCGAATTGGGCATACCTTATGTCAAAACGACCGGCTCGAAAGAGCTTTGTAATGGTCCAAGCCTTGACCCAATCAGAGGAGCAGAAGTGGACGAAAAGTCTGTGGAAGTCAACTGCAGCTGAAGAGGCCTTTTGGATCGAAGAATGGGTTTTGGGCCCGATTCTCGCCCAAACCATGGCTCCAAGCCCATGCACGAATTTTGATCTGAATGTATAAGAACAAAAGCTTAAGTCTTTGTTAATGGTAGATAGTTAGGTTAGAAAATAAATTAGATTAGTTAGCCTCCATTAAACCTTAATTCTAGATCTAGTTTTCATTAGATTAATTAAGTTTAATTTAGTTTCAAATCCCTTTATTAGATTAAACCTTTGAATCTTGTTCTTCATTTGATTAGATCAATAAAGTAGTATTCTTTATCCATTTCGATTTTGTCAATTCCAATTCTAGATCTAATTTCAATTCATGTCCTTAGTTCAATTTAGTCATTAAATTAGATTTCATTATTGTTTAATTAAATAAATTTCAATGCTTTATATTATGTTTAGTTTTAATATAAATGGAAATGATTATGAATGAATCAAGGCTAAACCTCCATTAGAGGGGTTGAAGCCTTGATGAAAGCTTGAGTCCGATTATCGTAGAGTCGCCGATTTTCTATTCCACTCTAGAAATGATTAGTTCACCATGAGAATGGGTTTAATTGTTCACATGCTAGTTATAATTGGTAGAAATGCCATGTATAATTAGGGATTAGGAATAACTAAATTGTTCTCATGGGCAGATTCATTCGATTACTTACGATTCGTCGTTAGTGGATTGTTGAGTTATGGTGGAATCAATCCCCCTCTAACTCCTTATCATAGAATCAACGTAGCATTCCCTTTAGTATTCTCGATAACCGACTAGTTGCATCTTGTGGGTAGTTGCATCGTAGTATAATTCCCTTCGTGAAAACTCTCATAGACTTAAAAACGACTAGTTAGATTAGAAAACATCCATGCTAGAGCACTAGGAGTGGAACTAACTCTATCTACTCCCCTATATCTCAATTGGTTGAGAGTAGAATAAATCTTTGATAAACAAGATAGCACCAATCGAATAAGTTTTAGTTTACTTTACGCTGAGAATTCATAGTTCATTTCAGAGGTAGACTATTCATTTTACGCTTATCAAATGCATACCGCCATCTTAGTTGCACTTTATCATTGTTTTCATAATAGAATTAGTAATTTTAAGTCCCATTTCACCCACCCACCCTTTGTTTGATTCATACCGCGGGTTGCCGCTTCAGTTTTTTGGAAAAATCCGCCGAGAAAACGCGACCGAAGGGCCACGCTTCAAAGAGAGCCGTAACCCGCTTATCTTATCGGACTTCGCTTATACATCGAAGGCCCGCTTCAAAAGAGAGAGCGAACCGCTTATCTTATCGAGCTCGACTTTTGCTTTGAGCTTCGCTACGCTTCAAAGAGAGCGACCCGCTTATCTTATCGAGCTCGACTTTTGCCTTGAGCGCTACTAAGATACCTCTTCTCTGAAATTCCGTGATTTCCACAGCTTTGATTTGAACTTCGAAGTTGTCAAGTTTTTCAGTGTTCTATTCTCTTATATACACCTAACACGCCAGAAACAAGACGCTTATTCATAAGCTTAAGCAAGGACGAATCGTATTCCTTTCTTCCACACCTCGTGATCTCCTCGTTAGAGGTTTATACTAGTATATCAGAATTGTTTGGAGTGTTGCATGTGTAGTTAAGCTCGACTTAGTCTTGCATGAGATTAAGGTCCGGGTCGCATAAAAACACCGAACGTAAATACACAACAACATCAACAATCAAGTCTATCTAGTATACCACACACTACACCTCTAGCTACTATTCCACACACACCACCGATATAATGGGGAAGAAAGAGAGACTCCTCTCTCGACTTCTACAAAGCCTTGAGCGATAGCCCCAAATCTTGCATCGTTCTAGCAAACCCGCCGGGGATTTCAGAATCCCTCCAAATATTTTAATTTGTTACCCGCTTTTCATGGTTTAGACCATGAAAAACCTTACCAAAGACACGCGTAGGATTGAACAAGTCCTAACAACATTCCACCATCCTACGGTTGGTTCGAACAAATTAAATTAAGGGTATTCCCTTTCACCTTAGCAGATATAAGGCGCCTTGGTTAACTCGCCAAGTCACTTAATGTCTGTGGACTCGTGGGCTAAACTTGTTCACCTGTTTATGGAACATTTTACCCACCCCTAAAGACGGATGAGATGCTTTCCAAGATTCATTTCTTTTCGACAAAATCCTCATGAATCATTTTCAGAGGCTTGGAACCGCTTTCACCGATCCGCTTATAGAGTGTCCACATCATAACTTAGCAAAAGACACGTTAGTTCGCGTTTTTTCAAAGGACTTCAACATCACCATAAAGAAGTCCTTGACATAATGAACGGGGTAGTTTCTTAAACAAAGGAGCCCCTGAGGCTTATAAATTTTAGAGGACCAAACTAAGCTTAATAATAATTGGGGTAGTGACGACATTCCCCGGCCTCCGCTAGTTCTTCTTCCACGCTTAAGGCTACCAAGATGTTTGAGGTTAAATCAGATCCCGAGCTTAAAACTCTAATGAATCCCTCACAAAAAGGTAGATGCCATTTCTGTACAACAAAAGCCAATCCCCCGCTATGAATGTAAATTCAAATCCATGTAGTTTCATTGAGTCCCGAAAGCATCCCGATTCCCATCGGCCCTATAGCCTATGAACAGCTTGTTCCATTAATAGTGAACCTAACTTTGAGACAAAATCCCAACTTCGTTGGCGAGAAATAACCAAAACGCCACACCTCAAGGGTACAATAATCAATATGTTAGGCCTACGCAAAGCTTTAACCAAGCTCCACTACGACAAGGATGTGGTCGTGGTAATTTTAATAATTATAACAACCAAGTGCAACCCCGACAAGGTCAAGCACAAGGTCAAGGTAATTATAATAATTATAATGCTAATAGAGGTATCGCTCCGTAAATAATAACTATCAAAATCCACCAATAAATAATTCACGGGAAATAGTTCCAAAGAATAACCACCCGCGGACTACTACACCCACACAACCGATCGCCTTTGACACCTTTTATACAAGTGAGCCAAAAACTTTTCCAAACCATGGCTCAATCCAACCAACAGCCTTCTACAATCCTGTGAACTAATTTAACCCAACAGTTGGCTCAAGATAAAGCCCAAACCAAAGGTGTGTTTCCGTGTAACGCAATACCTAATCCTAAAACAACAAACACAGCCTTTGAGGTAACGGATAATACTAGTAATGAATATGAAAATGTAGGTGAGATAATGCAATCACCACTCCGCTCTGGCAGAGTGGTTGATAACAAGGTAACTATGCCTATAGTTACCCCACCAAGAGTCTCCCTACACCGCTATATTACTAGATAATCTAAATAGAAACTCAAGAGCCTACCACCGTAGAGAGGGTACCGCCATAACACAACCAAAGAAACAAAAGCCACGGTAAAACATCCAGGTGATACCATTGCTAAATATAGACGTAAACCACCGCTTCCACAAAAATTAGCCATGTTAACTAAGGATACAAATTATGAGGAGATTAGTGGATGTTTTTAAGAATCTAACTATAAACCTTCCCTTCCTCAAGCTATAAAAAGCTACCACACCATGCTAAGTTTTTAAGGAATTGTGTACTACTAGGCGTAAGACAAATATACCAAAAGACGCTTTTTAACGTAACAATTCCCAACCTTATCCCGAACATAATGGAATTGTTAAGTACAAGGACCCCGGTCGCCCTATCGCATAATGCACCTTAGAGATTCCTATACGACGCAATCGCGTTATTAGACTGGGGCTAGTGTTAACTTACTCCCATTTTATTTGTATAGACAAATAGGTCTAGACAAAATGCAACCCACTAAAATGACGCTGCAATTAGTCGATCGGGTCTATTAAGTATCCTAAGGGTGTAGTCGAAAATGTGTTGGTAAAAGTTCAGGATTTCTACTATCCGGGCTGATTTTGTAGTCCTCGATACGTAAGTCGCTAACCACTGGGTCCGATCATTTTAGGGATGCCCTTTCTTGGCAACAGCCAACGCGCCATTAATTGCCGCGGATGGTTCAATGTCCATGTCTTTTGGCAATCTTGTCAAGAAGTCAATGTTTTAAAACAAGGACGCAGCTATCCGATTCGCCTATGGATGGAGAGGTTAGCATGATCGAGAGCTTTGCTCGAGATTATTTCAACAACACGCCCCTCGATAGTCATATGCCCAAAATTCTTTCCTTTGGAAAGTCGACTCCAACATTTTCATTCCTACACTAATCGATACACATGTTATTGATGAGGAAGGGATAGATGACTTTCAAAGACGTAGAGGACTACCATAGTAATGTGGATATGACCAATCTAGATGGGAATTTGATGAGTTTCTTCGAAAGTAGGTGACAATTCACCCTATCAAGAACTAACTTGCACAACATCCACCTCGATTCCCCTCCTTCCACCCTTTCAAAGGAACCCCGAAGTTTGCACTCGATCCCGTTGTTTCTTCTTCAGGTTTCTATAATTTTTAAATCCTCCTAGCAAAAACAGATACTTCGTAAGGACAAACTATTTGACACCTTCATTTTCAGAATTGAGACAGCCCTACACACACAATGAATGAGTTCGGTGCTAAAACCAAATCCTCATTGGTATGTGCTGTCGTTTTTCTAGAACTTATCCATATCTACCATATTCTCCACAACCATTCACTTTTCCACACTTATTTACTAGAACACCCACTCATTCAAAAATGAAAAAAGAAGGTGCATGATAGGTTACACAATAGGGTTATCCGACTTCGCTTTGATTCCACTAGGTCGTGGTCGAGAGGGAAATCTTGGTGTTTCATTGTGTTTGGATATGTTTCCTCCGATATTTATTTATGGAATGATCCACAACTATTTCGGGTTGTCGATATATGATCAACTGCATGTTCATACATATGTTTTAGATAAAGTCTTGAGTATCCGACTATAAATCCACTCAAATTTCTGTGTTGGTGCATTTCCTTTCATTCCAATATATTGGTGAGTGCACCATTAAGGTAACCGGGCCCTCCCTATGGAGTGTGTGGCTGTAAGTACCGGATCCTAAGTCCACGGTTCACATAATTCACGTTTTCCACTCTTGCATGTTTTCTCGGATTTTTGAGTCATGTTTCTCTATGGTGTGAATTATGTCTTTATTGCTTATTGTTTTTCCTTCTAAAACTAAAATAAAAAAAATAAAAAATAAAATAAACATAGTAATCTAGGAAGTCTCGAATCGACTTTAAAAGACCATCGCTAAAACAAATTTTCTAAGCTTCGTTGTAAAAAATTTGTTTTGGGGTGGGGTGTTTGTGTTTTTGTACTAAAATGTTTTATGTCCCATTAGAGTTGCTTTTAGGCCGCTTTTATTGTATTAATTTATTCGGATTGACATGATCTATTCATTTAGATTTCATTCGCTCAAGATAACTTACGCCATGCACGACTTCGAGGCGTTTTCCACTATCTCATATGTCATCCGAAGTCGGAATAGAGTGTTTTATGGATCATTGATAGGAAATTCTCTCCTGATCATTTCCATATCTCATTCACAAAAATCGGACATGTAACGGCCGGAATTTTGATTTGAAATTCGAAAAAAAAAAAAAAATCGAAAATTTTGATTTGGCTTGGG
This sequence comes from Coptis chinensis, assembly GCF_015680905.1. Classification (NCBI taxonomy): domain Eukaryota; kingdom Viridiplantae; phylum Streptophyta; class Magnoliopsida; order Ranunculales; family Ranunculaceae; genus Coptis; species Coptis chinensis. The sequence goes on from NC_141456.1 coordinate 49,617,674, forward strand.
GTCCAACTCAACTCTTCACTACCGCGCCCATGGAGATGGCCAAGGCTTTTACCTTCTTTTTACCAACAGTTCATCGTTCTTCCATCTTCCACCGCCATTAACAACCTCCAAACCTAGAAAAGCAAAAAAAAAAGAAATACCATAAACCCACTTCAAAAATCATATCCCAACCCATTTTTGTTTGCAAACACAAATCAAAACAAACTCCACCAATTTAAAACTCAAAACCACCTAAAAAATCAAACCAATTGGTGCTGCCGCCACCACTCCACCACCTCCATCGTTCTTCAAGTCGGTCAAGTAAAACCACCACTACCACACCTTCTACAAACCCCAAACCGTAATCAAACTCTAAATGGCTCAACGTCAGATTATACCGAGAGCAGATTATCACGACCATTTCGCTACCGCTTTACGGTGATTTAAATGGCTAGTAGAGACTGGAATAGTCTCGGTACTTAATCAAGACTTCTACCATGAAGACTTGGTCGACGGTTCTACAACACCCGGATTTGGAGGGGAGTCGGATTTTTGTTTTGGTGAAAGAAGAAGAGGAGGAGTCGACTACGGGTTGTTATCGAGATTCTAGGCATTCCGCCTAGAATCAACTGATGCCGCTTTTACAGAGCCCCAGCTTTGACGGGTTGAGCCGCTGATGGGCGCATCGCCATCAATGGGAGCTACAATCCAAACTCCCATGTGTGCGCCAAAGCTTTTCCTCGAGGACCAACCAACCGGCTACGCCCTCAGCTGGATTGGTCGGAATGTCCTAGGCAAGGACAAGGTCGTGATATCGGGTCCGACTCGCCTCCATCGCCCTATGGATACTCCGTGAGCGGAAGTACGATTTCTGATCCCGGAGTTTTTGCTGAACATGATCGAGGTTCGACGGTCGCTGGCACCTCTTCCCCGCGGCTTATCACTAAGATCATGTCAAGATGAAGGCAACTCCGCTTCGGAGAGGATTTACATTACCCCGCACGGAACCCGCCAGATCTATAGGAGTGTGTCCAACAAGTCTGGAAATTGCCCGAGGATAGGGAACAGGCCGAGGAGGAGGAGCAGAGGTAGAGCAGAGGATGATTCGGAGGAGGATGAGGAGGATGGCACTTGCTTTGATACGGATGCCTTCCGTGAGGTGTCGGGTCCGATGCCGAGCGCATGACTATGCTACATAGGGGCACGCGCTCACTCAACACTCTCAGGTGGCAGACCTCCCGGACTCGACAGCCACCATTCACCACAACTTCGAGCCCGCACCCCGTGAGGGGAGGATGAGAGATGGGAGCAGGCGAGGGCTGAGATGGAAGCCCCCGGCCGGGCTTTTAGAGAGATGCTAGCACGCTTCCCACCTCATACAGATCGCCCCCGAGGACACAAATGCTAGGCATGAGCGCCGCCGACGGAGGACGACCGGCTGGACCTTCCGAGCCCGTGAGCCACCACTGAAGTTCAGGCCCCGCCACCACCAAAGGGCAGGTGTTTAGAGAGGATGAGGAGTGATAGTCATGTTATTTATGTTTTAGTAGTTGTTGTTTTATTTACTTTTGTTGTCTTTATTGTAATGTAACTTTTATTTCAAGAATTTGAAGTTTGTAGTAATATTCAATGAAATTATAATACAAGGGTTTATTTTCATATTGTGTGCTTATTTCATATTGACCACACCTTCCAAACTTGTTTGGGGGTGGTTTGATTATTTCAAGTCAGTATTTTTTATAAAACCCTAGTGTTAGAATTTATCATGAGCAAAGTGAAAATTTGGTTGTTTAGGCATATCTATGATTGAGAATCATTATAGGATGAAATCTAGATTAAATAGGTACATTCAATCATAAAATCCAAATAAGAGATAACGGGTTTGAATTAGAATCCGTGATATGAAGTTGTTTCCGCTTTCAAGTTTGGAAATTTTAGGATTTCCTAAACCGCCAGAATTAGTTTTGGCAACTTTCCGATCCATTCTAGCAACTTTAAAACCTATATAAACTTGATACAATCTATCCTCACAACTCACACTACACCTAAACTCCATCACTCACCCTTCAAACCCGCTGATTCCCACGATTCGACTTCATTTTCGCAATTCTCAAGAACCGAGCGATACCACGCTTCTAGTTGAGCCGCCGCTCTAAAAATTCTGTCGAAAAATTTGGTCGAAGCCTACCGCCGCTTCTAGTCGAATTTTAACCCGCTTAAGTTACTGGAAATCAAAAAATACAAAGAGCGCACCTACGGCTTTAAGTTGAGCGCCCTACCTTCTCCTCGACCAGAAATTTTCAGCGCACAGTAGTATCCGGATCATTCGCAGCTATTCCAAAGCGTAATTTTGAGATGACATCTCCAATATTGATACCGAACAGTCTTTCAAGATTTGTTCCAAAGCACTACTTACGGTGCTTGGTTTCATGAGGTGATCACATATGTTGGCCGGGAACCTCTTATGGTAAGACCGGGTGAACTTTATTATCCAAAGACTTGCATATTATTTTTATAATAACCGCATTTTCTTTGAGAGACCGGATGGAGAACAAGTGTTCTCCATCAACATTGACAATGAACCAATGGAGATTACCGTGTTCTTGCTAGCATTTGTTCTGGACTTGCTATGCCCGCCGAGATACAAGACCCATGGTGCTATTGGGTCGATAATATGCATGTCTACACTTATGAAGTCTTTGCACGAGGCTTATGGGGCAGGCATTTTCTCAGATTGAGGACCAAGGGGACTATAACGCTGTTCCCTTGGTAGCCTGGGCCCATGAACATAGGAACTGTTATGTTTTGGATAATGCTAAACATTTTAGGGGAATGGCGCTTTTTCTTTCGCGGAATGACGCCACTTGCCGCTTTTCCTTGCTTTTAGCCAATGGACGCCGGTTCTATGACCTTCCCGTAACTTTGATGTCTAGTTTAGCACGAGCCTATACTATGAGGCATAAGTACCTTCTTATGCCCGTTCTAATTTCAACGATTATGCTATGTTTCTTTCCCCGCTTTTTTGTACACGCTTCACGGATTGATTAAGGTAGACACGGTGCACCCACCAATAGTATTATTCGATCTTTCCGCGGTAATGACTTGGCATGGGTGGCGGATACAACCTCACCAGTTGCACCCTACACCCCATCGACCAAGTGGCACTTAATAGGTTAGCAATCATAGATGATAAATGGCGTGAAGCCCGCAAATTATCATAGCATGGCAGATCGCTGAAGGAACCCACTTCTTTATAGAAGTAGAGGATGACCTAAGATGACTTAATAACAACGGAGTGGAGGTAAGTTTTAGTTTCTGTTAGTGTCCGCTTATGTCCCAAGCAATTTAATTAAGTTAACCCCATAATGGGTGGAACTCTTTATATAGAGTTGCGCCGCTTTTATTTCCTATATTAGTACGCTCTAACATTGTTTTGCAGATGTTTTCGAATTTCACGCTACTTCAATGGTATTTTTCCTACCCTCTTTATTTACAATGCTTTGAGGACAAAGCATGTTTCTTGTTTGGGGGCATAGAATCACGGTAATTAAGACATCCTGTTAGGATATAGATATATATAATATGCATTTGTTTTCTAGTTAAAATTTCAAAAATTTAAAAATATAAATAAATAAGTTTATGCTATACACTTAGGAATATTGGTATTGTTTTCTTTCTCCATGCTCTTAACAATCTAGAAGTCTCACATAGTCTGTTGATCGTAATAATTGTTAGAAACTTAGGTTAATAATGTAGGTAATAATCTTTGCATCTATCTATAAATATATTACATGAGTATCTATGATTGTTAGCAAGAAAGTTTTCAAATCTAGGCTAGAGTACTTATTCTACAAATCCGTGGAGAATATAGCCAAAGCCTTATATGAGTTTAAACATTTGAGAAATGACACAAGGGAGAAGTAAAACCGGATAGAGAAATCACACGCCCACTTGCTTGATCACTAAACCATATCCTAAGTGAGAATTTAGGCCGCTTTTTGATCGATATAGCCGTAAATTCAAACCTATGAATTATTTTCCGCTAGTCGCCACTCGAGCCTTTTCTTTAGCCTTCCATACACCACAATTCCTTTTACCCTGTTACAAAAAAAAAAAAAAAAAAAAAAAAAAAAAAAAAGAATAAATCAACCTACCCAATTTAGAATAAGTCCGAGAATAGAATGAGTGAAGAAAGAAGAAGAGAAAACCGCGGTAAACAAAAATTGTTACTTGCTTCGTAAAAATAAAGAAAAGAAGTTTCCATCCAAAGAAAAGAAAAAAATAGAAATAAAATAAAAACTCCAAAAAAAAAATAGAATAAAAAGGAGTCAAAAGCCAAAGAAAAGAAAAAAAAAAATATGGCTAAGGATGGAAACAAAGTATAGAAGCAAAAAGAAAATAACAAGGTTTTCTAAGTTACATAATATGTAAGACTCTATTATCTCAGACTTGTCCTTTGAATATCCATTTCCTTCCTTCTTAAACCATCTCCTAATCCCCTCAGAACACCTAATAAAGACCTCTAGCTCAATTAGGAAAAGGTTAGTGTGATAGTAGTGGCAGATGTGTTTGATTGACCCGGCTTCCTTTGTTGTCATTGAGATTGTAAGGTAAAGTGTGCCCATCGCATTAATCGGAGTAGCTTAAACTTGAGTGCAAAAAAATCGAGTGTTGTTTCTTGACTATTATTGTGAGAACCTACTTAAGGACGCTTATTCCGAAGTTCTCTAAAACAAACCCGCTAAACATTTGATAGTACTACTCATCAGATATATGTTTATTGTAGATGATTGATTATTATGCATATATTAACTTAGGGTTTTGACTGGTTATTCTTATGTAATTGCTAGAGAGAGATGTATAGATAGTTGAGCATGAATAAGGAAACAATAGTTTTATTTTCTTAGTCGCCAGAAGATAGATGAAGTTTCATGAGTACCTTCATCGAAAAACTCTCACGAGGTTATAACTCGCCCACTAGGGAATTCCTAGTGGTTTAAGGCCTTGTTGCATATGGTCAATGCAATCGCGACTCAAATAAACGAGATTAGGTAGAACTCCATTTTTGGTCACTTATTCTAATTTTCTCATCTTTGCTTGAGGACAAGCAAAATGTCAGTTTGGGGTGGTTTGATAAGAGCCCAAAACTGTAGTTTTAACCCCTTAATAATCATACCGTTAGACCAATTATGTGAATAATAAGTAAGAGTTAACACCGACACGCGTTTTTATGCATTTCGTGCTTCAAAGTCCATTATGTGCGTAAATGTACCACTTTTAGCGAGATACAGAGCAAAAGTCGCAGAGAACTTCCAAAGCCGTGATCTTTGGACTCAGACCTCGAATTGGGCATACCTTATGTCAAAACGACCGGCTCGGAAAGAGCTTTGTAATGGTCCAAGCCTTGACCCAATCAGAGGAGCAGAAGTGGACGAAAAGTCTGTGGAAGTCAACTGCAGCTGAAGAGGCCTTTTTGATCGAAAGAGCTGGGTTTTGGGCCCGATTCTCCGCCCAAACCCCTGGCTCCAAGCCCATGCACGAATTTTGATCTGAATGTATAAGAACAAAAGCTTAAGTCTTTGTTAATGGTAGATAGTTAGGTTAGAAAATAAATTAGATTAGTTAGCCTCCATTAAACCTTAATTCTAGATCTAGTTTTCATTAGATTAATTAAGTTTAATTTAGTTTCAAATCCCTTTATTAGATTAAACCTTTGAATCTTGTTCTTCATTTGATTAGATCAATAAAGTAGTATTCTTTATCCATTTCGATTTTTGTCAATTCCAATTCTAGATCTAATTTCAATTCATGTCCTTAGTTCAATTTAGTCATTAAATTAGATTTCATTATTGTTTAATTAAATAAATTTCAATGCTTTATATTATGTTTAGTTTTAATATAAATGGAAATGATTATGAATGAATCAAGGCTAAACCTCCATTAGAGGGGTTGTGAAGCCTTGATGAAAGCTTGAGTCCCGATTATCGTAGAGTCGCCCGATTTTCTATTCCACTCTAGAAATGATTAGTTCACCATGAGAATGGGTTTAATTGTTCACATGCTAGTTATAATTGGTAGAAATGTCATGTATAATTAGGATTAGGAATAACTAAATTGTTTCGCTGGGCAGCGATTCAATTCGATTACTTAAGATTCGCCGTTAGTGGATTAAGTTGAAGTTATGGTGGAATCAATCCCCTCTAACTCCTTATCATAGAATCAACGAAGCATTCCCTTAGTATTTCGATAACCGACTAGTTGCATCTTGTGGGTAGTTGCATCAGAGTATAATTCCCTTCGTGAAAACTCTCATAGACTTAAAAACCACTAGTTAGATTAGAAAACATCCATGCTAGAGCACTAGGAGTGGAACTAACTCTATCTACTCCCCCTATATCTCAATTGGTGAGAGTAGAATAAATCTTTGATAAACAAGATAGCACCACTGTAAGTTTTAGTTTACTTACGTTGAGAATTCATAGTTCATTTCGTAGGTAGACTATTCATTTTACGTTTATCAGATGACATATGAGAAGATGGAAAATGTCTCGAAGTGCGTGCATGACGTAAGTTATGCGAACGAATGAAATCTAAATTCATAGATAAAGTCAACCCGAATCGGAATACGATTAAACGGCCTAACCAACACAAATCGAAAGTTGAATAATCCAGAACGGAAAAAAAATCGAACACCCCACCCCCAAACAAAGTTTTGACAACAGAGTTTAGAAAATTTGTTTTAAAGTGGGTCTTTTAAAGTCAGATTCCCGAGATTTCCTAAATTACTATGTTTATAATTTAAAAAAAAAATTACTTTTTATTAAGAAGATTTAATATAAGAAAAATGAAAAAACAATAAGGACATAATTCACACCATAGAGGAATATGACTCAAAAATTGAGAAAACATGCAAGAGTGGAAAACGTGAATTATGTTAAATGTGGACTTAGGATTCGATACGTACAACCACACACTCTATAGGAGGGCTCGGTTACCTGAATGGTGCACTTACCAATATATGGAAATGAAAGGAAGTGCACCAACCAACAAAGGTTAGTCCTCATAGACAGGGTCCTGTAAAAGGATTTCCTCTACATCAGGGGACAAAAGCTCATGAAAATGTTTCAACCGTTGGCCATTGACTTGAAAGGTACTGTTGTCCTTGGGATTTACCAAGGTGATTGCCCCATGAGGGGTGACTTCAGTAACCAGAAAAGGACCAGACCAACGGGTTTTTAATCTCCCTAGAAAAATATGTAGACAGGAGTTGTAAAGCAAGACCTTTTGACCTACCACAAACTCTTTGCGCAAGATTTGCTTATCATGAACATGTTTCATTATAGCTTTATAATCCTTCGCGAGATCATAAGAATCGCTACGGATTTCTTCAAGCTCATTCAATTGCAAGTTGTGCTTGACACCCGCCTCATCAAAATTGAAGTTAAGGCTTTTTATAGCCCACATAGTGCGGTGTTCCAATTCAACGGGAAAATGACAAGGTTTCCCAAATACAAGTCTAAAGGGAGACATACCTATAGGAGTTTTGAAAGCCCATATGCCCATAAGGCATCAGATAGACACTTTAACTAGTCTTTCCTATCAGGATTTATAGTTATTTCTAAGATCTTTTTGATTTCAGTATTAGAAGCTTCTACTTGTCCGCTAGTTTGTGGATGATACGGAGTTGCTACCTTATGTGTAACTTCATACTTTTTCACGAGAGATGCGACAACTCTGTTGCAAAAATGTGTTCCACCATCACTAATGATGGCTTTAGGAATGCCAAACTGACAAAAAATGTATTCCTTAACAAAAAACACAACTGTCTTATGGTCATTGCTACGGCAAGCCATGGCCTCTATCCATTTAGACACGTAGTCCACGGCAACTAGAATATATATAAAACCGTGGGAACCGAAAAAGGACCCATGAAATCAATGCCCCATACGTCAAAAACTTCTACCACCATGATTGGATTTAATGACATCATATTACGCTTCGTGATTCGTCCAAGTTGTTGGTAACGAACACACGTCTTGCAATACACTTGGGCATCTTTAAAAAAAAGTAGGCCAATAAAACCCACGTTAAAGAATTTTAGCAGCTATTTTTATACCACTAAAATTGCCACCACACTCTTTGTCATGGCAGAATGAGAGAAACTTATTATATTCCCACTGGGGAATACAACGACGAATAATCTGATCTGCACAATACTTGAAAAGGAATATCTTAAATTCATTTCTTGACCAATCATAAGGAATAGTATCAGACGCTAAATAATTCACAATGTCAGCATACCATGGTGCAGAAAAAATAGCATACAGATGCTCAATGGGAAAAGAGTCCGGTATGGACTCAGAATCACTATCATCGTCGTTTGTAAGCCTAGATAAGTGGTAGGCAACTACATTTTCAACCCCTCTTTTGTCCTTTATTTCTAATGTGAACTCTTTCAGGAGAAGAATCCATCGGATTAATCTATGCTTAGTATCCTTCTTTGCGAGAAGGTACCTAAGGGCTGCATGGTCTGTGTAAACTAGAGTCTTAGAACCAACCAAATAAGTACGAAACTTATCTAAAGCATAAACGACAGCTAATAATTCTTTTTCAGTAGTTGTATAATTCTTTTGAGCATCGTTTAGAGTTTTACTAGCATAATAAATAACAATGGACTTATTATCTAGTTTCTGTTCCAAGACAGCACTAACTGCATAATCATTAGCATCACACATGAGTTTGAAAGGTTTAGACCAATCGGGAGGCTGTATAATGGGTACAGAAGTTAAGGCAGCTTTTAAAGTTTCAAAAGGCTGTTTACAGTTAAAATTAAAATAAAAAATGCCATCCTTTAAAAGCAGATTAGTTAATGGCCTAGCTATTTTCGAAAAATCTTTGATAAAGGGCCTATAAAAACCTGCATGGCCTAGAAAGGCTCTAATATCACGAACAGTCCGTGGTATAGGTAGAGTCGCTATCTTATCTAGTTTGGTCTTATCTAATTCGATGCTAGCACTAGATACAATGTGACCTAGTACTATGCCTTTTTTCACCATGAAATGACATTTTCCCCAATTTAAAACCAGACTCTTCTCTTCACATCGTGTCAAAACTTTAGACAGGTTAGACAGGCAGTCAGTGAAAGAGTCTCCATAGATAGAAAAATCATCCATGAATACTTCCATGAAACGCTCTACCATGTCACTAAATATATGATGCATACACCGCTGGAAGATACCAGGAGCATTACAAAGGCCAAAATGCATTCGTTTATAGGCGTACTTTCCAAAAGGACATGTGAAGGTAGTCTTTTCTTGGTCATATATATCAATAATAATTTGGAAATAGCCAGAGTAGCCATCTAAAAAAGCAATAAAAAACATGACCAACTAGACGTTCAAGCATCTGATCTATAAAGGGTAAAGGAAAATGATCATTTCGTGTCATAGCATTTAAACGTCTGTAATCAATACAGATCCTCCATTTCATAGGACCATGCGTAGCAACATATTCACCCTTTGCATTACGTATCATGGTAATCCCTGATTTCTTAGGAACTACATGAATGGGACTTACGCATTCGCTATCAGAGATTGGGTATATGATACCCGCATCGAGTAACCGTAAGACTTCTTCCCTGACAACTTCTTTCATGGTAGGGTTCAAACGACGGTGAGGTTCACGAGAAGTCTTTGCGTTATCCTCTAATGGATACGATGAGTGCACACATTAGGGTCAATTCCCTTCATGTCAGCTAGGGACCAACCAATCGCAGAATGATGTTCCCTAATCACCCTGATCAAACGTGTCTCTTCCTCCTTAGATAACAGAGAAAATATAATTACCGGATGACTACCATCCGGATCAAGTTGAATATACTTTCACTCAGGAGGAAGAGGTTTAAGTACCGGGGTGGTTGGAATGTCGATAAATGCTTCTGGAGGGTCCTCATCTTAGTAATGAATACTTGCTTAGGCAGCAGGTCTTCAAACTTAGGAGATGGAGCAACAGAAGGGTCTGCGATAGGTGTAGACTCGAAGATGGTGTTGACTTCTTCTAAATAGGAGTCATCGACAAAATTTGAACTTCCAAAAGAAAAGAATTTATGCATATGGTTTTCTGGAAACGTGTTATTAAAGTAATCTTGAGCTAAGCTCTCGATCATGCTAACCTCCCCATCTATAGACGAATCTTGTAACGGTTTCACCATTTTAAAAACATTTACCTCAATAGAAAGATGGTCAAAAGATAAAGACATCGAACCATCACGGCAATTTATAATTGTGTTGGCAGTCGCCAAGAAGGGACAACCTAAGATGATCGGAACAGAGTCGTTAACGACTTTTATATCGAAGATCACAAAATCAACAAGATAGTAGAAATCCTGAACCTTAACAAGCACATTTTCAACCACACTCTTAGGATACTTAATAGACCGATCCGCTAATTGCAACGTCATTTGAGTAGGTTGCATCTCTTGTAGACCTATTTGTTTGTATAGATAATACGGGAGTAAGTTAACACTCGCCCCCAGGTCTAGTAAAGCAGTGGTCATGTGGGAACCTCCTAAGGTGCATTATACAGTAGGACGACCAGGGTTCTTGTACTTAACTATTCCATTATGTTCTGATAAAGTTGGAAATTGTTCAGTTAGAAAGGTGTCTTTAGGAATATTAGTCTTACGCCTAGTAGTGCACAATTCTTTAAGAAACTTAGCATGGTGAGGTAATTTTTTAATTGCTTCGAGAAAGGGTAGGTTTATCATTAGATTTTTGAAAACTTCCCTAATCTCGTCAAAGTTTGTATCCCTGTTTAACATAGCTAATTTATGGGGAAACGGTGGTTTCTCTCTATATTTAGTGTATGAATCAACTGGATGTCTAACCTTTGCTTTCAATTTCTTAGGTTGTGGTTTAATTGGTACCTCTACAGGGGTAGGCTCTTCAGTTTCTATTTCAGTATCTAGATCAATCTCCAGTGTATAGACAACTGGTTGGGTAACTATAGGCATAGTTACGTTGTTATCAACCACTCTCCCAGAACGGAGAGTGGTGATGGCATTTAGCTCACCTACGTTTTCATTTTCCATACTAGTATTACCGTTTATCTCAAAGGCTGTGTTTGTTGTTTTAGGATTAGTTATTGCTTGCCCTGGAAACACACCTTTGGGTTGTACTTTCTCTTGTGCTAACTGCTGTAAGGAAAGTTGGATGGCTTGTAAAATCTATTGTTGAGATTGCATATAGGTATCGAAACAATTCGGTTGTGGAGTAGTATTTGCTACTGGTTGTGTGGCAGGAACTATGTTACGTTGATTATTAATGGGTGGGTTGTGATAGTTATTATTATTACCCGGAACGATACTTTTATTAGAATTATAATTGTTATTGTTATAATTATTATAATTTCCCTGACCTTGTCCTTGACCTTGTCGTGGTGGAGCTTGGTTATAATTGTTTGTTTGCCTAATATTTTGATTATTAAACCCTGGATGTGTTACTTGTTGATTATTTTTCCAACTCAAGTTGGGGTGTTGTCTCCAAGGGGCGTTAAAAATAAGATAACTATTAATTGAGCAAACGTTATCTTGTTGTAATGTTTGTTGTTCGTAAGCGAGAGGACAATAGAAGTCGGGATGCTCTGGACTCAAACAGAAATTACATGGATTGGAGTTGACATTCATGACGGGAATAGGCTTTTGTTGAACAGAAATAGCCTCTACCTTTTTAGTGAGAGATTCGATTAAATTTTTAAGTTCAGGATCGGGTTCCATCTCAAACATACGGGCGGCTTTAACTGTTGTTGAAGAACTAGCGGAATGGAAGATATCGTCACTACCCCCCTAGTTATTATTATGCTTAGTTTGATCTTCTAAAAATTTATAAGCCTCTGAGGCTCCCTTACTTAGGAAACTACCCCCATTCATTATGTCAAGGACTTATTTATGGTGGTGTAGAAGTCCTTTGAAAAAGGCATGAACTAACGTGTCTTTCGCGAGGTTATGGTGTGGACACTCTATAAGAAGATCGGTGAAACGATTCCACGCCTCTGAAAATGATTCATGAGGATTATGTCGAAAGAAATGAATCTTGGAAAGCATTTCATCAGTCTTCAGTGGTGGGTAAAAGTGTTCCTTAAATAGTTGAACAAGTTTGGCCCACGAGTCCACAGAATTAGGCGCTTGGGCAGTTAACCAAGATGCTGCCTTATCAGCTAAGGTGAAAGGAAACATCCTCAGTTTAATTTGTTCAGCACCAATCGTAGGATGGTGGAATGTAGTAAGGACTTGGTCAATCCTACGCATGTGCTGATAAGGTTTTTCATAGTCTAACCCATGAAAAACGAGTAACAAATTAAATATATTTAGGGGGATTCGAAAATCCCCCACTGGGTCTGATAGAACGATGCAAGATTTCGGGCTATCGTTCAAGGTTTTGTAAAAGTTAGAGAGAGGAGACTCTCTTTCTTCAGCCATTATTTCAAGTGTGGTGTGTGGAATACTAGTTAGAGGTGTAGTGATTGGTAGACTAGATAGGCGTGTTTGTTGACGTTGTCGGTTGATTACGTTAGGTGTTTTTCTTCGGCCTGACCTTAATCTCATGCAAGGCTAAGACCAATCTTAATGAAACACGACAACACTCCAAACAATCCTGATATACTAGTATAAACCTCTAACTAGAGATACGAGGTGTGGAAGAAAGGAGTACCTGAATGCCTACTTGCTTCTCTTATAAATAGCGTCTTGTTTACACGAGCTCAGTGTATATAACAAGTTAGAACACTGAAAACCTTGAAGAAATGGAAGTTTGAAACAAACCTGTGGAAATTGGGCAGTTTTAGCAAAGGGCGCAGGTCGCGCTCAGAATAGGCCTAGGTTGGGCGCGGGTCGCGTTCAGGTCAAACTGGAGCTCTAGGTGCTTCAGTGCGGGGGGTGCTCGAGTTTTGCCTTGGAAAGGCGCGAGTCGTGCTCAAGTAAAAACTTGAGTTCTAGGCGTTTGGGCGCGGGTGACGCTCCAATTTAGCCTGCCTAGGGCGTGGGTTGATCTCCATGTCATTCTACGAGGAAAATTTCAGTGTTGAAACGGACAACCAAAGTTAGAATCAAATAAGGGTGGGTGGGTTATGGGACTTTGGAAGACTAACAATTCTAAAGAAAACAATACTAAAGGGAACTAAGATGGCAGCGGCGCCATTTGATAAACGTAAAATGAATAGTTTTATCTACGAATAAGCGACGAAACTAAATGCAAGTAAAACTAAAACTGAACTTTACTAGAGATGTTATCAAAGATTTCTACTCTCGATATCTATCGAAATAGAGTGGAGTAAAAGATTTGTTCCACTCCTAGTTCTTTAACATTCAATGTTTTCTAATATTATCAGTTCTAGCCAAAGTTAGTGAGAGTAATGGTGGGAATTTTATACTACGATGCAAATTTAACTAATAAGATATGAATAACTCAACTACGAAATGCTAAGGTTTGAATCTAGATAAAGATTTAGGGGAATTTGATTCTATCTTGAATCTAACTTAATCAACTAGTATAGATTGTTCTAATCCAATTCTTACATTCTTACGATAAGAATTGGTCATTCTAATCCCTAATCAATCATGACAATAGAGAAAGGAAGGGGGTCAAGGTATGAAACAGGGTGAACGACCAGTACAGAGTATTACCAATAAAGAGGGTTAGCCTTTTGGTGCATCCAAACAAACGTAAATGATGATAAATCTATCGTGTTGGAATGTGCGTGGGTTCAACCAAGCTTTTAAGCAAGTTGAAGTTTGAGAAATGATAAGGAAATATGATATAAGTATAATGGGACTTGTAGAGACCAGAGTGAAGCAGAAGAATCAAGATAAAGTGTTCAACAAAATAGTCACAGAGTGGAGAATAGAAGGGAATAGCAATGGAATTGAACTGGGGAACATCTGGTTCTGCTGGAATCCGCGAGAGTGTGGCACAACACTGATGGATAAAGACTCACAACAGATCACGATGGAAGTAGAAACTATATCAGGAGAGGAAGTCGTAGTATCAGTAGTGTATGGCAGCAATGATATGAGTACAAGAAGGAATCTATGGAGGAAAATCATAGATCTATCATGTGTAATACAGAAGCCATGGGTTATTATGGGAGACTTTAACTCAATCTTAAGTACAGAGGAGAAGGTAGGGGGATTAGAGGTGCGACCTTATCAATTGGTGGACTTTCTAGATTGCGTCAATGCTGCTGGAATAGTAGATATAAGGTTCAAAGGAAACCTACTCACATGGAGTAACAAGCAAGAGGAGAGAGTAAGCTGCAAGCTGGATAGAGTTATGGCGAATGCGGAATGGATAGGAGCCTATGGGGATCATGAGGCTGAATTTATGAATCCAGGAGCAACCTCGGACCATTCGGCCATGATTGTTACCTCTATGACGCAAAGGAACCAAAAAAAGAAAGCATTCAAGTTCTTTAACTTTTGGTATACAGAGAAAGATTTTATGAAAACTGTAGAGGAGGCGTGGAGGAGTGAAGTAGTGGGTAATCCGATGTTTGTGTTTATGAAAAAACTGAAGATAACTAAGGCAACACTTATACAGTGGAATAGGAGAAGGGTTGGTAATGTGGTTGATAGAGTGAAACAAACAAAGCAAGACATGGACATCATACAAACTCAGCTGCAAGGACAGCCCATGAATCGTATCCTCATCAGGAAAGAGAGAGAAGCCATCAGAACACATGTGAAAGCAGTTGAGACAAAGGAGGTTTTGTTTAGACAAAAATCGAGGGACCAAGAGATTGGCTCAGGAGATAATAACATGAAGTACTTCTTCAAATCCATGAAAGCACGAAGAGTAATGAATAGAATATCGTGCCTACAAGATGAAGATGGGAATACCATACAAGATGTTAATGACATTGGAAATGAATGTGTAACTTTCTACAAAGCTCTGTACAGCCCTTCAAACATGATAGCAATAGATTTTTCAATGTTCCAGGAGATGGAACCGCAAGAACAACTAGATGCAAGAGAGTATGAAAGGTTGGAGAGAGAGGTAACTAGGGATGAGATTATAGAAGCTCTAGCTAATGTTGGAAATGATAAAGCCCCGGGTAGTCATGGATTCTCATCATTCTTTTACAAATGCACATGGAGAATCATTGGGGACGACTTCATAAGAGCAGCACAGAACTTCTTTCGATCGAATAAGATGTTGCATGAGGTAAACTCCACTTGTATAACTCTTATTCCAAAGATACAAGTACCGACTTCTCTAGGGGACTACAGGCCTATTGCGTGTTGTGGTGTAATGTATAAATGTATCACCAAGGTAATGACTAGAAGGATGAAAGACTTGATGCCCAGAATTGTCAATCCTAATCAGTCCGCGTTTATAAAGGGAAGGAGCATACAAGACAATATTCTCTTGTCACATGAACTCATGCATAATTATCATCGAGATGACGTACCACCAAGATGTGCTATAAAAGTAGACTTGAAAAAAGCCTATGACTCAGTGAGATGGGAAGCAGTGGAATTTGCTATGAGAAGAGTGGGTATTCCAGGAAGATTCATAGCATGGGTTAATTCTTGTGTACAAACTGCATCTTCTTCGATAATGATTAATGGGTCAGCTTATGGATACTTTAGAGGAAGCAGAGGGATAAGACAAGGTGACCCCATATCACCTTATCTGTTTGTACTAGTCATGGACCTGTTCTCTGACATTATGCTCCATAGTGTAAGGATGGGACAATACAGATTACATAACAAGTGCGTAGATCCTGTGATTACCCACTTGTCTTTTGCAGACGATTTGATGGCATTCATGCATGGGGATGTGCAGACTGCTACTAAGCTCAAACAGAACCTGGAAGATTTCAGATTGAGTTCAGGATTGGAGGCCAATATACAGAAGAGTAGTGTTTTCTTTGCAGGGGTGGATGATACTACATGCACTGAGATAGAGCAAGTTCTACATTTTGCAAGAGGTAGGTTGCCTGTGAGGTATTTGGGCTTACCTTTGATTACAACACGATTAAGATCGACTGACTGCTGTCCTTTGATTATGAAGGTTACAAAAAGAATTCAGAGTTGGAAAGGGAAGCTATTGTCTTATGCAGGAAGACTACAGTTGATTAAAGCTGTGTTAAATAGTTTGAGTGTTTATTGGGTAGCATCATTCACTATACCACAGAAAACAATCGATGATATTTATAGATTATGTCGGAACTTCTTGTGGACAGGGTCAGATTGTACTCAGTCACATGCTTTGATTGGATGGGAGAATATTTGCTTTCCTTATGAAGAAGGTGGGTTGGGAATCAGAAACCTAGGTAAAGTGAATCAAGCGGCAACTATGAAGCACATATGGAGAATTATATCAAAAGCAGATAATCTATGGGTTACTTGGGTACAAAAGTATTTGATCAGAGACAGAAACTTCTGGATATTAAAGACTCCAAATGACTGTACTTGGAGCTGGAGGAATATACTAAAAGCAAGGAAGGAGGCTGTAGACTTAGTGACTCATCAAATAGGGAATGGAACAGAGACCAGTTTTTGGAATGAGCTTTGGTATTGTTCAAAAATTCTGCGCGAAAAGTTTCCACAAGCTCTTCTTTATGACAGCATGTGCCACGTGGAGAACAAGGTATCAGATTTTATTGTAGATGGCAAATGGAAAGTTCCTCAGCGTATAATGGTACACCTATCTGATTTTATTGAGGAGGTTGAAGAGGTAGAAATAATGGGTCAGGAGGACAAGATAGTTTGGACGGCAGCAGCGAATGGTGAGTACAGCATGAGAGAAACGTATGAAGCACTCAGAGGAATAAATCAAACTGTACAATGGAGCAAACTTGTCTGGTTCTCAAGTAGAATACCTCGACACTCTTTCATTAGTTGGATGGCTTTGAGTGGAGGACTTAAAACATTACAGAAATTAAAGGAATGGAAGAAAGTGGCTACTGATGACTATGTTTTGTGTTGGCGGGAAAAGGAAACTGTAGATCATCTCTTCCATTTTTGTACAGTGGCAAAAACGGTGTGGAGGTAAAAGGCTATTCTGAGAAGATGGGTTTTAAAGAGTCGAGTATGACATGGCAAGGTGAAGTACAATGGACAGAGGAAAATACACGAGGTAAAGGATGCATTCAAGACAGTCGCAGACTCACCTGGAACGCATTTATGTATTGGATTTGGAAAGCGCGAAATGACAGAATTTTTCAAAATAAGCAAGTTGATGAAACTTATTTAGTAAAATCAGTTATTGAAGATGTGAGAAGAAGACTTATAGCGTTGAATATTAGAATGGAGCAAGGAGCAGAGGCACAAAACTTCATAGATATCTGGAACATAGAAGTGGAAGTTAAGGAAAAAAAGCATGAGTATTGTAAGTGGATGAGGGCAGAGGAAGAGATATACAATCTGAATACAGATGGTACATTGCAAGGAGCAGAGGGAGGATGGGCAGCAGTTATCTGAAATAATGGAGGAGAAGTGGTGGCAACAAGTAGCGGCAAGTCAAATAGGACCATTATAGCTTTAATTGAATTGCAGGCTGTGGAGCAAGGACTAAGGATGGCGATAAGACAAGGAGTAAAGAAGATTGCAATATAAACAGACGCAAAAACTGTTGTTGCTTGGTTGAAGAGGACGAACAAGCATCCATGGGTAGCAAAAAAGACCATCAGGAGCATCAGAGAAATGGAAGCAAAGATGGAGCATTATAACATCAGCCATGTATACAGAGAAAGCAATAAATTAGCAGATGCATTGGCTAGTAATATACCTAATGTAAGTTATATAGACTTAGTGCCTAGTTCCTTCTCAGAAGATGTAAAGAAAATAATCTATGATGATGCTAGGGGTAAGCAATATGTAAGAATGTAACAAGCTTATTTTCATTTATATAAAGGGGTAGGAGACCTCTCTAAAAACCTCGCTTACCGACCCAAAAAAAAAAATAATAAAATCAATCATGACAATCTCTACCAAATAATGACTAGCATGTGAGGAAGTCCAACCCATTCTCATGGCAAATCAACTACATTCTAGAGTGGAATAGACTCTTACAACTAGTTCTACACTACACAATCAAGTTTTCATCAAGGCTTCATCAAACCCCTCTAATGGAGGTTTAGCCTAGAGTCATTAAACTATCATTTCCAATCGAATTCAAACAAGACATAATATAAAGATTCTAACTTTACTAATATAAAGATTTTAATTAATAATTCAAAACTAAACTAATAACTATGAAATGATTAACAACTAAGATCGAAATTAATTCTAATGAATTTAATAATTAAACTAGATTATGATTAACTAATTATGAAATAAAGACAACTAATTTATGAATTTGAAACAACTAAAACTTAATAATAATTTAATTAATAAACTAAATTGAGATGAAAATGAATACTTTATTATAAACTAATATTTGATTCTAAAATGGCAATCAACTTGTTCTAACTAATCTATTAGAATTGAAAAACTAATTAACTCAATGAAATAAATATAGATCTAGAACTATGCTATAATGGCTACTTGCTACCTAAACTAATGATCTCTTAAGAGTTAAGTCTTGTGTGTGGAAATGGAGGAGACTAGATCCACATTTTCATGCATGGGCTGAGGAGCCATGTTTTGGGCCCGAAAATCGAGCCCAAAACCCAATCTCTTCAGTCTACAAGGCCCTTTTCAGCTGGATCTGACTTCAGTAGGCTTTTTGTCCACTTTTGCTTATATTATAGGGTTAAGGTTTAAACCATTGGAAAGATCTTTCTGAGCCGGTCGTTTTGACATAAGGTAGGCCCAATTCCAAGGCTTGAGTTCAAATATACGGTCTTCAGAAGTTCTGCTAACTTTTGTGTGTTGTTTCTACCAGCGTTGACTTTGACTTTTCAGCTTTTAACCGGGCTTACAAAGGTTTTTTCTCCTTGAATCTTGGCCTTTAATCACAGAACTTCTTAGCAACCAACCCTTTCTCCTTTATCTCGCCAAAGTGGTATATTTCTGCACAGAATTGACTTCAATGCATGAAATACATAAAAAGCACGTAATTAGCATTAACTCTTATTTATTATTCGCATAATTGGTCTAAAAGCATTATTGTTAAGGGGTTAAAACTACAGTTTTGGGCTCTTATGTTACAATGGGTGGCAAGCCTTATACTTGTTATGTTTATCGTTGGCGTCATATAGTGACTCCAACTTCTGCTTAAGCAGCTCATTCGCAAGATATCCCCAAGGAAAACTATCAAACTTGTTCAAATTTTCGGCAATGTCAACCCATATGACATCGACTCCTTTCGACCCAGTTGGTAAAAGAAAAGCTCTAAGCACATATAGCCTATTAAGGCAATGGATATCATTAGCCATATTTGTATCAAGTAATGCTTTTACCTTCGCCTCCTCCCTAGCTCGTATAATATATGTTAGTCGAATTTGACCACGTACAGAACCACGAGTGCCCGTAAAATATCTCTTTCTGAAATCACTGATGTTCTTGGGTTTCATTCTGTAATACCATTCTGGAGGAGAGTCTGTGGAAAGCCCGATGAGTAGTGCCAAATCGGACATCTTGAAGATTAAGAATTTGTCTCCAATTTGGTAAGTGACGGGAGCTATTCGCTTTTTCAGAACCTCGATCTACAACCAGTTGGGGGTAGGTAAAATGAGTGTAGGACGTGCTGTTTGGATCCGTAGCGTTCGCATTTCCAACGACACTATACAAAAATCCAAATAAAGATTACTTAAACCTTTCCTTTTCCTCGGCATCAATTCATCAAACACTGAGAACAAGCTTCTTGTGAAGCATATTTGGACAGCAGCAGGAAGTTATCTTTGGGGCTGGCGCAGCAGTAGCTTGGGGCCACTTGTTCTTACCACTACTCATAACATAATAAGCTAATGTGTAAGCATACTAATACCCTTTAATCGTAACCATATATATTTTACATACTTTGATAAGAGCCTAAAACTGTAGTTATAACCCCTTAATAATATTATATTTAGACCAATTATACTTATAATAAATATGAGTTAATACTGTTTATGTGTTTTTGTGTATTTAAGGTCTTGGAGTCAAATAAGTGAGTAAATATATCACTTTTGCAAGAGGAAGGAGAAAAAGTTAGTAGCTAAGAAATTATATGATTAAAGGCCAAGTTTCAAGGAGAAAAAATATTTTTAAAGCCTAGTCAAAGCTGAAAAGTCAAAGTCAACGTTGACAGAAATAAAGCAGAAAAGTCAACAAAACTTCCATAGGCCGTATCTTTGGACTCAGACCTCATAATTGGGCCTATTATATGTCAAAACGACCAGTTTGGAAAGAGCTTTCTAATGGTCTAGGCCTTGGCCCAATCAAAGGAGAAAAAGTGGGCAGAAAGACTATTGCAGTAATTTCCAGCAGAGAATCCCTTTTTGGACATATGTAATTATGTTTTGGGCTTATTTTTATGGCCCAAAATATAGCTCCAAAGCCCATGCACGAAATTGTAAACCAAGTCCCTCTCCTATATAAAGAGGACTAAGGCATAACTCTCTAGATACTTAGTTTTAATTCTTAGACTCTACCCTTTAGTTAATTAATCCTATCATTAGATAATAAATTAGTTTTCTTCTTAGTTTTAAACCTAGTTATTCTTTTATTAGCCTAATTACCATTAATAAAGCCAAGTTATTTCTATTGTTTCAATTATGTATTATTATTTTAATTATGATAGTCTCATGATTATTTAGACTTTCTTTAGCCTTTTCATAAACCACAAATTGTTTACCCTTTTATAAGAAACAAAACAAAATAAAAATCAGCCTACCCATTTTTGAATGAGTCTGAGAATAAAGATGAAATGAAGAAAAGAAAAGAGAAAGACTTGTGGAAAAACAATAATATGTTAGTTGCTTGAAATAAAATAAGAAAATAAAGTTTCCATCAAAAGAAAAGAAAAAATAAAAGAAAATAAAAAGTTAGAACTCCAAATACATAATCAAAGGAGTCAAAACCAAAAGAAAAAGAAAAAAATTAGCAAATGATAGAAACAAAGTGTAGAAGCAAAGTAAGAACAAGGTTTTCTCTAGTTACATATTTTGAAGACTCTATTATTTCACACTTATCATTTTTGAATATCTATTTCCTTCATTCTTAAACCATCACCTAATCCCCGCAACACCTAATAAAGACCTCTAGTTTAATTAGGAATAGGTTAGTGTGATAGAAAGTGGCAGATGTGTTTGATCGATTTCGGCTTCCTTGTACGTCATTAAGATTGTAAGGTAAAGTGTGCCCAATAAACACTGGAGTGAGCGAAACTTGAGTGGAAAAATCAGAGTGTTTTTGTCTTGACTTATATGTGAGGACCTACTTAAAGACGCTATTCCAAAGTTTCAGAAACGAACCTGTTATTGCATTTCATAGCATAGTTCATTATATTTATGTTTATTCGTAGATGATTGATTTTTACGCACTTATTAGCTTAGATTTCTAATTAATTATTTTGTATTTATTGCTAGTGAGATGTATAGATATCTGAGAATAAATAAGGAAACTATAATTTTTATTTCTTAGTCGTTGTAGTATAGATGAAGTTTGTGAGTACCTTCTCTGGAAAACTCTCACGAGGCTATAACTTATCCACTAGGGAATTCCTAGTGGTTTAAGGCCTTATTGCATATGGTCAATGCAAACGCACTCGGTGAAACGAGATTAGTTAGAACTCCATTTTTGGTCACTTATTTTAATTTATCATATTTGCTTAAGGACAAACAAAATGCTATTTAGGGGTGGTTTGATAAGAGCCTAAAACTGTAGTTTTAACCCCTTAATAATATTATATTTAGACCGATTATGCATATTATAAATAAGAGTTAATATTGTTTACATGCTTTTGTGTATTTCAGGTCTTGGAGTCAAATATGTGATAAAATATATCACTTTTGCAAGAGAAAGGAGCAAAGGTTGGTAGCTAAGAAGTTCTATGATTAAAGGCCAAGTTTCAAGGAGAAAAAACCTTTTTAAAGCCCAGTCAAAGTTGAAAAGTCAAAGTCAACGCGAACAGAAATATAGCAGAATAGTCAATAGAACTTCCGCAGGCCGTATCTTTGGACTTAGAACTCGACATTGGGTCTATTATATGTCAAAACGACTGGTTAGGAAAGATCTTTCTAATGATCTATGCCTTGACCCAATAAGAAGAGCAAAAGTGAATGAAAATGTTGTTGCAGTAATTTCCAGTAGAGAATCCCTTTTTGGACATATGTAATTAGGTTTTGGGCTTGTTTTCATAGCCCAAAACATAGCTCCCAAGCCTATGCACGAAATTGTAAACCTAGCCCTCTCCTACATAAAGAGTACTAAGACATAACTCTCTAGATACTTAGTTTTAATTCTTAGACTCGACCCCTTAGTTAATTAATCCTTCCATTAGATAATAAAGTAGTTTTCTTCTTAGTTTTAAACCTAGCTATTTTTTTATTATCCTAATCACCATTAATAAAGAAAAATTATTTATATTGTTTTAATTATGTCTTATTCTTCTCATTATTATTTTAATTATGATGGTCTCATGATTCATAGCTAAACCTCCATTAGAGGGGGTTGATTAAAGCTTTGATAAAAACTTGATGTGTTAGTGTAAAATAAGTTGTAGTAATCTATTATGCTCTAGAAGATAATTAATTCACCATGAGAATGGGTTTAAATTTCCTCACATGCTAATTATTAGTTGGTAGAGATTGCCATGAATAATTACGGATTAAAAAGACCCAACCTTTATGTGAAAACATAAAGATTAGGATTACAACAAATCTATGCTAGCCTATTAAGTTTTAATCAAGGTGGAATCATATCCCCCTAATACCTCTCTTCTCATTCATATCTTATAATGAAATTGCCATAGTATAAATTAGGATATCGTAATTAGCTATTTTCACCATATTAGTATAATTTAATCAAATGCTCTCATTGATATTATAGAATTGTTAATATAGTGAAACTGTTACGTCTAAGAAACTAGGAGTGGAACGAATTCTTTACTCCACCATATCGCAAGATAATCGATAGTAGAACTTTGATCATAAGTAAAAATATAGTTTTATTATTCCTAGCATAATTCATTATTCATAGGGTAAGAGCTTGTCTTTTTAGTTATATCAAATGGTGCTGTTGCCATCATAGTTTTGTTAGATTAGTTTCCCATTGTGTTTTCAATTCTCCCAATATCCCAATTCACCCACCCACCCGATTGTTTGGTTCTAACTGTGGTTGTTGTTTTTCAGAATTTTTTTTTGGAATGGTACCTTAAGCGCGCCCGTGCCCTCTTAAACCTATCCTTGGAGCGCGCCCACCCTCTTGTTACTGGAAAATTTTTCTTTGAATAATACCTTGAGCACGCCTGCACCTTGTTTACCCTATACTTGAGCGAGCCCGCACCCCTTTTGAAGAAGCCTGATTTTCACAGGTTAGTCACTAGCTCTCGTTTGTTCAAGTTATTTTTATTATTCAGTGTTTCGAACTTCTTCCCTACACTGAGATCGTGTATCAAAGACGCTATTCATACGCGTAGCAAGGAGGCATTCAGATACTCCTTCTTTCACATCTCGTCTCTACTGTCAGAGGAGTTTTAATTCTAGCATATCAGGTTGTTTTTTGACTACTGCTAGTGGTTTTTTCATATTGTCCTTAGCTTTGCATGAGATTAAGGTCCGGTAAGAGTAAACCATCTAACGTTATCTATTCTAAACTTCAATGCACACGCCTATCTAGAATACCACACATTTCACCTGCATTAATGGCTGACGAAACTGAGACTCCTCTCTCTAATTTTTACAAAGCCCTAAACGATAGCCCTAAGTCATGCATCGTTCTTGCAGACCCAGTGGGGGATTCTCGAATTCCCCCGAATATATTTAATTTGTTATCGGTTTTTCATGGGTTTGACCACGAGAAGCCTTATCAGCATATGCGTAGGATAGAACAAGTTCTTACTGAATTTCATCATCCTACCGTAGGTTCAAAACAAATTAAATTAAGGGTGTTTCCTTTCACCCTAGCCGATAAGGCATCATCTTGGTTAATTGCCCAAATGCCTAATTCTGTGGACTCATGGGCCAAACTTGTTCAATTTTTCATGGAACAATTTTACCCACCACTGAAGACAGATGAAATGCTTTAAAAGATTCATTTCTTCCGCCATAATCCTCATGAATCCTTTTCAAAGGCCTGGAATCATTTCACTGATCTTCTCGTCGAGTGTCCACATCATAACCTTGTGAAAGATACGCTAGTTCATACCTTTTTCAAAGGGCTTTTACATCATCATAAAGAGGTTCTTGATATAATGACTGGGGGTAGTTTCTTTAGTAAACGAGCCTCAGAGGCTTATAGGTTTCTAGAAGATCAATCTAAGCGTAATAATAAGGGGGGGGGTGGTCATGACATCCCCCGCTCCGCTAATTTTTCTTCCACAGTTAAGGCTGCTAGTATGTTTGAGGTTACATTTGATCCAGAGCTTAGAACTTTAATCGAATCTCCCACAAAAATGGTAGAAGCTATTTCTGTTCAACAAAAGCCTACTCCTGTCATGAACGTCAACTCTATTCCATGTCATTTCCATTTGAGTCCTTAGCATCCCGACTTCTATTATCCTCTTGTATATGAACAACTATCCGCACATCCGAACAATGTTTGTTCCATTAATAGCAAACCTAACGCACCTTGGAGACAAAAACCTAACTTCGGTTGGCGAAATAATCAACAAGTTACACCTCCGGGGTTTAATAATCAAAATATTAAGCCAGCGAACAACTACAACCAAGCTCCACTGAGACAAGTACAAGGACAAGGTAATTATAATAATTATAATAATAATAGAGGTATCGTTCTGGTTAATAACAACTATCCTAACCCACCCGTTAATAATCAACATGAGATAGTTCCTGTTACACCACCTGTGGCCATTACACCTTCACAACCGGATCGTTTTGAAGCCTACATGCATGCTAACCAATAGATTTTATAATCCATACAACAGTTAACCCAAGAGGAAGCCCAACCACAATGTGTGTTTCCAGGTCAAGTTATACCACATCCGGAAACGCCAAACACATCCTTTGAAGTAACCG
Organism: Coptis chinensis; assembly: GCF_015680905.1. Classification (NCBI taxonomy): domain Eukaryota; kingdom Viridiplantae; phylum Streptophyta; class Magnoliopsida; order Ranunculales; family Ranunculaceae; genus Coptis; species Coptis chinensis. The sequence goes on from NC_141456.1 coordinate 49,642,772, forward strand.
GTAATACTAGTAATGATAATTTTAACTTAGGTGAGTTAAATGCCATCACCACTCTCTGTTCTAGCAGAGTGGTTGATAACACCGTAACTATGCCCATTAATGCACCACCAGTGGTCGTTGAAAATGAAAAATTACTAGGTACCGATATAGAAACTGAAAATCGTACTCCTGTAGAAGTACCAGTTAAACCACAACCTAAGAGGAAAGCAGCCAAGGTTAAAACTCCTATCGATCCATATGCTTAATATAGAGAGAAAGCACCGTTTCCCCAGAGACTAGCCATGTTAAATAAGGATACAAATTTTGACGAGATTAGAGAAGTTTTTAAAAATCTAACGATAAACCTACCTTTTATTGAAGCTATTAAAAAATTACCACAACATTCTAAGTTTCTAAAAGAGTTGTGCACTACTAGGCAGAAAACAAATATTCCAAAAGAGGCATTTTTAACTGAACAGTTTCCCACTCTATCTTAGCATAATAGAATAGTTAAGTACAAGGACCCTGGTCATCCTACTGTATAATGCACTTTAGGGGATACTCACATGACAACTCCTCTATTAGACCTGGGGGCGAGTGTTAATTTATTCCCTTATTATCTATATAAACAAATAGGTCTACAAGAGATGCAACCAACTATAATGACGTTGCAATTAGCTGATCATTCTATTAAGCATCCTAAGGGTGTGGTTGAAAATGTGATGGTTAAAGTTCAAGATTTTTACTACCCAGCAGACTTCGTTATCCTCAACACAGAAGTCGTTAATGACTATGTTCCTATCATCTTAGGGTGTCCTTTCTTGGCAACTGCCAACGCGCTCATAAACTGTCACGATGGTTCGATGTCCATGTCCTTTGGCCATCTTTCTGTTGAGATAAATGTTTTCAAAATAATGCAACAGTTGCCCGATATGACTATCGATGGAGAAGTTAGCATGATCGAGAGCTTAGCTCAAGATTATTTCAGCAAAACGTTTCCAGGGAATCAGATGCACCAATTCCTCTCCTTCAAAAGTTCCTACTTCGACGATGACTCTTACGTAGAGGAAGTCAATGCCATTCATGAGTCCCCTCCTATTGATATCCATTCATCACTTGACGCCATGAAGGAAGACAATTTTTTCTCCCTTTATCCCAATGATTCCTCTGGCCCACCTATTGAGGAATGTCTTGCATATCTCAAGGCTTCTGCTGATCTCGTGCTAAGCAAACTAGTTGAGCACCATTCACCCACCTCACATCCTCATGTCAATCTGTCACCTTCCATCACTAATGTTCCCCACCATCAACTTTTCCAAAGTACCCTTGAGTTTGCACTTGACCCTCTTGCTTTTCCTGTGCTTTATGATTTTTTAAACCTATTTGGTGAGGAAATAATACCCAAGGACAAGCTACCAGTTCCCTTCATTTTCAGATGTAAGATAATATATACCACCATACGCCACCATTGAGTTTTGTGCTAAACCCACATTCTCATTTTTCCATTCCTTAGTTCTAAAACTTATCTATATCCAACATATCTTCCATAGACATCCATTTTCTTACGATCATTCACTTGGCCACCCTTTTGTTGGAGGAAAAAGAATAAATTGCATGTTAGGCTACATTCTAGGTCCATTAGACTTCACTCTCATTTCGCTAAGCCACGTCGTAGAAAATCTTAGTGCTTAATTCTGTTTGATGGTGCATTCCGTGTTAACTATTTATGGACAGATCCACCACTATTTAAATTGTTTATATATGGTAAACTTCATGTTAATACCTGTTTTAGAGAAAGTCTCGAGTATCTGACTATAAAAGACTTATTTTATTTTTTGGTGTATTTTCTCTCATTTCCATATATTGGTAAGTGCACCATTAAGGTAACTGGGCCCTCCCTTCGGAGTGTGTGGCAGTAAATACTGGATCCTAAGTCCACATTTAACGTAATTCACACTTTCCACTCTTGCATGTTTTCTCAATTTTTGAGTCATGTTTCTCTATGGAGTGATTTATGTCTTTATTGTTTTATTGTTTTCCTTTATATTAAACCTTATTCATAAAAAATTAAAAAATATTAAAACCCTATAGACAGTAATCTAGAAAGTCTCGGGAATTTGACTTTAAAAGACCCACATTTTTAAACAAATTTTCTAAACCCTATTTTCAAAAATTTGTTAGGAGTGTTTGGTCTTTCCATTCTTGATCACTCAACTTCCTATTCTTATCCTATCCTCATCGTGGCTAGTTCGTTGATTGTATTATTGTTGTTTTAGGAAATTTCCTTGTTTTTAGTAGAATTTGATTCCATGTTGTTTAGTTAAGTAGTTAATATTGGATTATGTATTTGGTTGTTATTTGAAATTTCAGTTAATTAATTTTTTGCTCGAGCATGCTATCTAAATTTCATGAATCCCCCTTCCGACTTGTTTGGGGGTGGTATTATTTGTTTGTATTTTACCCTATCCACTTGTATTTGGAATTTAATATTGCAAGGTTTTGAGAATATGATTTGTTTGAGCATGTTGCTAATATGGTGTAGCTAGAATTAGCTACTCTTGGTTTGTGCAACCTCAAGGATAAGAAAATTGGATGATTACTATTTTTAATTCAAGCCTAAAAGCTCTAGTTTTGATTTTGGAGCCTGTTTCTATTTTGGTTTTAGAAATTTTCTTTTTCCATCATATTGCCTTAACAATTTAGGCAACTTGAGAAACTTAGATTAAGAAACTGGTGCTCTATAAATACATGGCACACCATAAACTTCACACCACACCTCTCACTTACATCTCTCCCTCTCATTTTTCACTTTCACTTCACACCACATACAACAGTCGGAGTGCGCACGCCCTCTCTGTTGCCTTATAACAGAGCGCGCCCGTGCCTAAGGACCTAGAATGCAGAGTCAGAGTTGAGCACGCTCACGCCCTTCCATATGCTATTATAAGTGCACCCGCGCCTTTACCTCAACACGACTCAAATTATGTTTCTTACGGTTTTCCGCACTCACTTCCAGGAGTTTAGTAGTGTATTTGGTTGCTATGAAATCTCCTCAAATCATACCAGAGCAGTCCTTTGATGAATTACTCGATAGTGACACGTATGGATACTGGTTCCATGACAGGATTGTGTAGTCAGGATGGCAGAATCTACTAGTAAGTGCCAATGACTATTATTCTCCTGCACTTATGGCTTATTTCTATGATCATTGTAAATTCTTTTATCAACCGGATAGGGAACAAGTGTTCTCTGTCACCATTGATGATATAACTATGGATTTCAACAAGTTTTTGGTAGCCTTTGCTGTTCGGATGCATATGCCTACTCCCCGAAACTCATGGGGCTATATGTCTGATAATATATACCTCTATAACTCTAAGTATTTCCAAGAGACTTACGGGGTGGGGATTTTTCGCATAGAAACCATGGGCATCTTAATGTAGCCCTTGGTAGCCTATCCCTTAACGTAGGCACTATTATGTTTTTTATAATGCTGAATATCTTAGGGGAATGGCGGTTTTCTTCTGCGAATAACGCCGTCGGTGACATCTTCCTTGCTTTAGCTAAGGGAAGTATGCTATATGACATTCCCCAGACCTTAGTGTCCAGTTTAGCACGAGCCCATAGTATGAAGCATAAGTACATTCTTATGCCTGTCTTGGTTTGCTACATCATGGTATGTTACTTTCCTGATTTCGCATTTCGCTACACCGATTGGGTTGGGGTTGATATTATGCGACCTACCAATTGCATTATAAAATCTTTTCATGTTATAACTTGGCCGGGATGGAGCCTACAACCTCATTGGGTTGCCTATCCCTTGCACCCTATCAAACCGAGTAACGCTTAACATGTTAGCAAAGGTAAATGACAAATGGCATGAGGCCTAACAAATTGTCATGGAGTGGCAGGATGCAAATGAACCTCATTTCTTTATAGAAGAGGAGGACACCGTTTAAATGCTAGATATGAGGTAAGTTTTACTTTTTGCTCGTGTTTGCTTATGTCCCATGCAATTTAATTCTTGTTATCCTCATAATGGGCGTAACTCATATAAAGTTGCGTCTGTTTTTCTTTACCTATATTAGTATGTTCTGAATTTGTTTCGCAGGCGTTCTAAAATTTTCACGCGTTTCCATGGTATTTACTACCCTTATTATTTCTATACTTTGAGGACAAAGCGTGTTTTTGTTTAGGGGTGGCATAGAAACACGCGTAATTAAAGGCATATATATATATATATATATATATATTGTTTTCTAGTAAAAAAATTCAAAAATTCAAAAATATAAATAAAAAGTTTATGCTATGCACTTAGGAATACTGGTACTGGTTTTTTTTTTTTTTCTGTGATGATAGTAGTCTAGAAGTTTCACGTTAGCTCTTAAATTAGAATAGTTTTTAGAAACTTAGGTTAATATGTAGGTAATAATCATTGTATCTCTCCATAAATATATTGCATGAGCATCTATAGTTGTATTGGTAGTAAGTTTCCAAAATCTAGGCTAGAGTACTTATTCTACAAATCCTGTGAGAATACAGCCTTTAAGCCTTATATAAGTGAAACATCTAAGTAATGACACAAGGGAGAAGTAAATTCCGAATAGAGAAATCACACGTCCACTTGCTTGATCACTATACCATATCCTAAGCGGGAATTTAGGCCTTTTTTTTTTATCGATATAGCCAGAAATTCAAACCTATATGAATTTATTTTCCGCTAGTCGCCCCTCTGAGCCTTTCTTTAGTCTTTTCATAAACCACAAATCCTTTACCGTTTTATAAGAAACAAAACAAAATAAAAATTAGCCTACCAATTTTTGAATGAGTCTGAGAATAAAGATGAAATGAAGAAAAGAAAAGAGAAAGACTTGTGGAAAACCAATAATTTGTTAGTTGCTTCAAATAATATAAGAAAAGAAAGTTTCCATCCAAAGAAAAGAAAAAAATAAAAAAAAATAAAAAAGTTAGAACTTCAAAAACAGAATAAAAAAAGTCAAAGCCAAAAGAAAAAGAAAAAAATAGCTAAGGATGGAAACAAAGTGTAGAAGCAAAGTAAGAACAATGTTTTCTCTAGTTACATATTTTGAAGACTCTATTATCTCAGACTTATCCTTTTTGAATATCCATTTCCTTCATTCTTAAACCATCACCTAATCCCTGCAACACCTAATAAAGACATTTTGCTCAATTAGGAATATGTTCGTGTGATAGTAAGTGGCAAATGTGTTTGATCGACTTCGGCTTCCTTGTACATCATTGAGATTGTAAGGTAAAGTGTGCCCACTGCACACTGGAGTGAGTAAAACTTGAGTGGAAAAATCAGAGTGTTTTTATCTTGACATATATGTGAGGACCTACTTAAGGACGTTATTACAAAGTTTCATAAATGAACCTGTTATTGCATTTCATAGCATAGTTCATTATATATATGTTTATCCTTAGATGATTGATTATTATGCACGTATTAGCTTAGGTTTCAAATTAATTATTCTATATTCATTGCTAGTGAGATGTATAGATATCTGAGAATAAATAAGGAAACTGTAACTTTTATTTCTTAGTCGTTGTAGTACAGATGAAGGTTGTGAGTACCTTCTCTGGAAAACTCACACGAGGCTATAATTCATCCACTAGGGGAATTCCTAGTGGTTTAAGGCCTTATTGCATATGGTCAATGCAATCGGACTCGGTTAAACGAGATTAGTTAGAACTCCATTTTTGGTCAATTATTTTAAATTCTCATATTTGCTTGAGGACAAGCAAAATGCTGTTTGGGGGTGGTTTGATAAGAGCCCAAAACTGTAGTTTTAACCCCCTAATAATATTACATTTAGACCAATTATGCTTATAAAAAATAAGAGTTAGTACTGTTTACATGTTTTTGTGTATTTTAGGTCTTGGAGTCAAATATGTAAAGAAATATATCACTTTTGCAAAAGAAAGGAGCAAAGATTGGTAGCTAAGAAATTCTATGATTAAATGCCAAGTTTTAAGGAGAAAATGCATTTTTAAAGCCCAGTTAAAGCTGAAAATTCAAAGTCAACGCGGGCAGAAATAGAGCAGAAAAGTCAATAGAACTTCCGCAGGCCATATCTTTGGACTTAGAACTCGGAATTGGGTCTATTATTTGTCAAAATGACCGGTTGGGAATGAGCTTTCTAATGGTCTAGACCTTGACTAAATCAAAGGAGTATAAGTTGACGAAAAAGCTATTGCAGTAATTTCTAATAGAGAATCCCTTTTTGGACATATGTAATTAGGTTTTAGGTTTGTTTTCATTGCCAAAAACATAGCTCCAAAGCCCTTGCACAAAATTGTAAACCTAGCCCTTTCCTATATAAGGAGGACTAAGGCATAACTCTCTAGATACTTAGTTTTAATTCTTAGACTTAACCCCTTAGTTAATTAATCCTATCATTAGATAATAAATTAGTTTTCTTCTTAGTTTTAAACCTAGCTATTTTTTTTATTAGCCTAATCACCATTAATAAAGTCAAGTTATTTATATTATTTTAATTATGTCTTATTCTTCTTATTATTATTTTAATTATGATAGTTTCATGATTCATAGCTAAACCTCCATTAGAGGGGTTTGATTAAAGCTTTGATGAAGACTTGATGTGTTAGTGTAGAATAAGTTGTAGTAATCTATTCTGCTCTAGAAGATAATTAATTCACCATGAGAATGGGTTGAAATTGTCTCACATGCTAATTATTAGTTGGTAAAGATTTCCAAGAATAATTAGGGATTAAAAAGACCCAACCTTTATGTGAAAACATAAAAATTAGGATTACAACAAATCTATGCTAGCCTATTAAGTTTTAATCAAGGTGGAATCAAATCCCCCTAATACCTCTCTTCTCATTCATATCTTATAATCAAATTGCCATAGTATAAATTAGAATATCGTAATTAGCTATTTTCACCATATTAGTATAATTTAATCAAATGTTCTCATTGATATTATAGAATTGTTAATTTAGTGAAATTGTTACGTCTAAGAAACTAGGAGTGGAATGAATTCTTTACTCCACCATATCGCAAGATAATCGAGAGTAGAACTTTGATCATAAGTAAGAATATAGTTTACTTATTCTTAGCATAAATCAATATTATTATATAGGGTAAGAGCTTGTCTTTTTGCATTTATCATACTTCATAACAACTAAGACAGTTATTGCCATTTGAAGCAATGACTAAATAATATCAGACATAAACAAAGGAAAATATTCTCAGCAAATATAACTTACCAAACAATTGGTTATTCAATAAATAAATATTAGGGTCAATATTATCGAATTTCTTAAATCTAACTCAAGTACTGTAATAATACTCACCAATTTCATATGTATATAAGAAACATACCTTTTAGGGTTTCTCATGATATACAGGAATTTGAATAAATATGTGAACAACGAAATTGACGATGAAATTTGGTCATAATGATATGCCATGACTGAAATGAGGGGGAGATATTGTCAGATTATAGATGGGAGAAGAGGAAGTAGAAGTTGAGGTAAAATTGAGAGGGCTCCCATCCCAGTTCCCAAACTTGTTTCCCCCCAAAACTGAACGTAACTGATCTGGTACACTGGGCGGGACCTATTATAGAGAAACTGTTGTCATTATCTACATTAGGCATGTGTCACAATCAAAATCTACTGATACACATAACCCATATAAGACAACATATGAGGCCCTAAAGACAATATATATGGCATGGAATAACAAAATAGAACAACCATTATTCTTTTCACTAAACAGATGGGTAACCATTTTTAACTTAGAAATGCTTGATGTGTTAGATATAAGGTTATACATAACTGTTTTAACATTTTTTATCTGGTGGTACTTGGAATGTGATTTGCCCATTTGGTCAATGAAGAGATGACAAGTGATTCCCCACGTCGGCCCAGGGATTTGTCCATTTGGTCAATGAAATACAGTTGATACATATTTATTCATAAAACTAAATGTATTCATAAAACTATCAAATGCAGTTGATAGATATTTATTCATAAAACTATCAAATGCAGTTGATAGATATTTATTCATAAAACTATATGTATTCATTCTATGAAAATACATTAATTTAATCGAAATAAATAACAACACACGAATGAGTAGTTAAATTGAGTTGCGGCGAAGTCAAACTTGAATGGCAAATAGAGTGAAGGCCACTTGTTGGGATTTGATATTCTGATAGAACTTTCCTGTCTATGAAGTCGTACCATATGATTCTGTTGTTCCAACTAAAAACAATGCCAATGTCTGTTGAGAGTAGATATACGAATTTTGAGGGCGCCATGATTGACGTGCCATACTGTTTGAAGTGCATAGTATTGGCTGGAATTGGTGCATTGTTTGCAATGCTGGATGCAAAAGATATCATGGATTCCCATTTCTTTTCCGTATTATAAATGGAATCGAGAAATGATCCCGTTTTCAATGCTTGCTTATTTTTGAAGTGGAGTACGTTTGACAATCACTTCATATATTTCCAGGGGAATGTGATATCCTTTATTGTTGTTGTTGTTGTTGTTGGTGTCACTTATTGAAGAGGATGCCGCCTTTGTATGTTTCTGGTTTTAGATGGTATTTAATCAGTTTCCAAGGAATTTTTCATGACATCATTTACTATGTTTCAGGTTTTATAACGGTTGAATGGTGTCTCCATGAAAAGGTTTGAACTTACCAAATAAGTTGGATAACTGCATTTGAACTTAAATATACGCGTTTAGCGAAATAAAATATAGTTTGATATATTTGAAATTTAAATCTAACCGCTTAATGAACACAAAAAAAGATTTTCTATTTAGACCTATTAAGGCTAACTATAATGGCTTATAATTTTGTTATTTTGTCATAGAATGGACATGTACATTTCATCTAACTCTGATTTCAATCTAACCGCTTACTTTATGAACAGAAAATTTGTTTTCTATATTGACCTAAGAGGGGAACTAGTAATGTCATATAGCCTAGTTATATTGTCATAGTATACTATTATTGGTTCCTCGAACTGTAATCTGATTCGGACACTTGGTTAATGGGGACTTTGCCAGAACTTTGTTTATCAAATGAGCGGAGTGAACGTTATGGGCCGAGGGGGGTTATGTGGCCAAAAAAATGATTTGGTTGGTTTATGTCTGTCTATCTGTCCTCATTTTTCTTCTCTCCCTCCCCACGCCTCCTCCCCCTCCAATTCTCCATCTCCAACCCTTCATCTCCAGTTCTCTAATTCTCCGCTCACGCCCCCACTGCTATGTAGTATACTAGTTATGTCTTCGGTTATTATTTTTAACCCTTATTTTTATTTTCTCATTTGAATTTAAAGTGTATTTCACTTGTCACCTAAAATTTAACTGCCACCATTTGATGGAGTCTTAATTCTTATTTTATCATCTAGGATTAAGACACGTGTACTCATTTGTACACATCCCCAACTTAAATGCACCTCTATAGCACTTATGGAAATATAATTTCACACAGACACGTGGTCAACTGGTAAACTGCCCACCACTTCACTTATAGTCTGTCTGGTGTAGTAGAGCACTTAATTTTTGCAATTTTTGGGGGGAAAGTTTTGTTAACCGGAATTTGCATTGGAAACATTAAGCTCAATTTCAACTGACGTTCACTTCTCACCTTCTAAACTCTGACCTCTAAGTTCTCATCCTAAATTAAGATGAAATACTCGACCTTTTCATTACTTTCCCTTCCTTAATCTTTCACCCAATTTAAGCAAGGGTTTGAGCAATCTATCAAGGATCGCCATCACTTTGCTCCATTTTTTTTCACCCTTTTTTTTAGGATCCCCGCTACAATGCCAAACCATAAAAGGTGTGTTTATTATATACGGAAATTTATTGGTTCAGTATGATTCACAATGTTGAGTTGAACTATTGCATAGTGAAAATTGCACAAATTTGAAGATTAAAATAAGGGTAATATTTGGTTGCCTTTTCCAGGATTTCATATAGTTTCAGTTAGCGATATTGTAATAAGGGAAATGTGTTTGATAATGTAACCAGTTGATGGGGAATTCCTTTTTTATGATGTATGCTTTAGCAGTAACTGTAAAAATTAATCGTCTGTGCTCTTTAGGATGTTTCAAAGTTGTTTGTTGTCTACGTATTAGTGATGTTGTCTTAATTTGCTTACAAAATGTATTGATGTGTGTAGTAGTTCCAAGAGGAAGGGCAAGAAAGTTGAACATCTAGCGGGACCTGAAGTAAGGATTACTTCCCGCTGCTGTCCTAGAAAGCTTTGAGAGCAACTGTTTGATTTATTTGATAATGATGAAAGAGAACATTTTCAGACTTCTCCATTTGATTTTCTTATGAAGGTTGCTGGGACTGTGGACTCTAGGGATCCTAAAAAAACCACGTACAATCATTTTAGCCACCCCAAATTGGTTTCAGAGTTACTGAAAATGAGAATCGCTCCAGGAACTTTCAGTGTTGGTGGCAAGTACATCTCATTCAAGTCGTCGGATATGGCACTGCTAACCAGGCTTTCGACCCAACGTCCACCTAGCTGGTATTATGAAATGAACGAGAACAAGCCGAGTGATTTCTGGACGAGGTATTTTCCCTTAACAGAAGCTCGTGCTTCACTATGTGGTCAAATTAAATGTGAAGATATTTTCAAAGCTAGAGAGACAACCAAGTACAATGCCCTAACTGATCAAAACATGGCTGATGATATCCACTGCCTTAACAAGCTTTTTTGTCTTGGTGCTTTCCTGATCCCGACTGGGTCTAAAGGGGTCAGAGTCCAGTGGGTTGACATTGTTGCTGATTTGGAGAAGCTTGATTCTTTTCCTTGGGGTTATCTTGTCTATGAATACAAGGAAGTTGAGTCGCTATATTAGAAGATGAGTGCCCACTTTGCCGCATTTCCTACCCGCCCTTATACTGGGACCCTCCACGGTTGTGTCCTAGCATTCCCGACTCCTATTGTCCATGTAATTTATGTTTGAGTCCTGAACATCCCGACTCCTATTGTCCTCTAGCTTATGAACAACAAACATCACAACAAGATAACATTTGCTCAATTAATAGTTATCCTATTCCTAACGCCCCTTGGAGACAACATCCCAACTTCAGTTGGAGAAATAATCAACAAGTAACACCTCCAGGGTTTAATAATCAAAATGTTAGGCAAGCAAACAATTATAACCAAGCTCCACCATGACAAGGACAAGGTCAGGGTAATTATAATAATTATAACAATAATAATTATAATGCTAATAGAGGTATCGTTCTGGTTAATAATAATAACTATCATAACCCACCCATTAATAATCAATGTGACATAGTTCCTGTCACACAACTTGTAACAACTACTCTTCCACAACCGGATCGTTTTGATGCCTTTATGCAATCTCAACAACAGATTTTATAAGCCATCCAACTTTCCTTACAGTAGTTAGCACAAGAGAAAGTACAACCAAAATGTATGTTTCCATGTCAAGCAATACCTAATCCTAAAACAACAAACATAGCCTTTGAGTTGAACGATAATACTAGTACAGAAAATGCAAATGTAGGTGAGCTAAATGCCATCACCACTCTCTGTTCTAGGAGAGTGGTTGATAATAACGTAACTATGCCTATAGTTACCCCACAAGTAGTCTCTACACCGGAGATTAAACTAGATACCGAAATGGAAACTAAAGAGCCTACCCCCTTGTAGAGGTACCAGTTAAACAACAACCTAAGAAACAGAAAGTCAAGGTTAGACATCCAGTTGATCCATACGCCAAATATAGAGAGAAACCACCATTTCTCTAGAGATTAGCTATGTTAAACAAGGATACCAACTATGACGAGATTAGGGAGGTTTTCAAAAATCTAACGATAAACCTACCCTTTCTCGAAGCAATTAAAAAATTACCTCACAACGCTAAGTTTCTTAAAGAGTTGTGCACTACTAGGCGTAAGACTAATATTCTTAAAGAGTTGTGTACTACTAGGCGTAAGACTAATAACTGAACAATTTCCAACTTTATCAAAACATAATGGAATCGTTAAGTACAAAGACCCTGGTTGTCCTACTGTACAATGCACCTTAGGAGATTCCCACACGATGACCGCTTTATTAGACCTGGGGGCAAGTGTTAACTTACTCCCGTATTATTTATACAAACAAATAGGTCTACAAGAGATGCAACCTACTCAAATGACGTTGTAATTAGCGGATTGGTCTATTAAGTATCCTAAGGGTGTGGTTGAAAACGTGCTTGTTAATGTTTAGGATTTCTACTATCCTGCTGATTTTGTTATCCTCGATACAGAAGTCGTTAACGACTCTGTTCAGATCATCTTAGGGCGTCCCTTCTTGGCGACTGCCAACGCGCTTATAAATTATCGCGATGGTTCTATGTCCTTGTCTTTTGGCCATCTTTCTGTTGAGGTCAATGTTTTTAAAATGATGAAACAATTACCAGATTCGTCTATAGATGGGGAGGTTAGCATGATCGAGGGATTAACTCAAGATTATTTTACTAACACGTTTCCCGAAAACCATATGCATAAATTCCTTTCCTTTGGAAGTTCAGATTTTGTCAATGACTCCTATTTAGAGGAAGTCAACACCATCTTTTAGTCTACACCTATCGTAAACCCTTCTGTTGCTCCATCTACTGAGTTTGAAGACTTACTGCCCAAGCAAGTATTCATTACTCAAGATGAGGAACCTCCAGAAGCATTTATCAACATTCCTTCCACCGCAGTGCTTAAACCTCTTCCTTCCGAGTTAAAATATATTCAACTTGATCCAGACGGTAGTCATCCGGTAATTAAATCTTTTCTATTATCTAAGGAGGAAGAGACACGTTTGATCAGGGTGATTAGGGAACATCGTTCTGCGATTGGTTGGTCCCTATCCGACATTAAGGGAATTGACCCTAATGTATGCACTCATCGTATCCATTTGGAGGATAATGCAAAGACTTCTCTCAAACCTCAGCATCACCTGAACCCTGCCATGAAAGAGGTGGTCAGGGAAGAAGTATTACGGTTACTCGATGCGGATATCATATACCCAATCTCTGATAGCAAATGGGTAAGTCCCATTCATGTAGTTCCTAAGAAATCAGGGATTACCATGGTACGTAATGCCAAGGGTGAATATGTTGCAACGCATTGGTCCTATGAAATGGAGGATCTGTATTGATTACAGACGTTTTAATGCCATGACACGAAAGGATCAGTTTCCTTTACCTTTTATAGATCAGATGCTAGAACGTCTAGCTGGTCATGCTTTTTACTATTTTTTGGATGGTTACTCTGGCTATTTCCAAATTATTATTGATATTGATGAGCAAGAAAAGACTACCTTCACATGTCCTTTTGGAACATACACCTATAAACGAATGCATTTTGGCCTTTGTAATGCTTCTGGTACCTTCCAGCGGTGTATACTTCATATAATTAGTGACATGGTAGAACGCTTGATGGATAATTTTTCTATCTATGGAGACTCTTCCACTGACAGCCTGTCTAACCTGTCTAAGGTTTTGACACGGTGTAAAGAGAAGAGCCTGGTTTTAAATTGGGAAAAACGTCATTTCATGGTGAAAAAGGGCATAGTACTAGGTTACATTGTATCTAGTGATGGCATCGAAGTAGATAAGGCTAAACTAGATAAGATGGCGACTCTACCTATACCACGGACTGTTCGTGATATTAGAGCCTTTCTAGGCCATGTAGGTTTTTATAGGCGCTTTATCCAAGATTTTTCAAAATAGCTAGGCCTTTAACTAATCTGCTTTTAAAGAATGCCATCTTTGATTTTAATTTTAACTATAAATAGGCTTTTGAAAGTTTAAAAGCCGCCTTAACCTCTGCACCCATTATACAGCCTTCCGATTGGTCTAAACCTTTCGAACTCATGTGTGATGCTAGTGATTATGTTATTGGTGCTGTCTTGGGACAGAAACTAGATAATAAGTGGCGAAAATGGAACCCTAACCCTCTCCTATATAAAGTGGGTTAAGGCTAAACAAAACTTGGCTACTCCCACTTTAGTTTAGATGTAATTACGGCTCTTTCTCTCTCTCTCTCCTTTCTTTAGAATAGTTTAGTTTAGTTTAGGTTAAGTAGTGTAGTTTGTAGCCACCATTAAAACCATCAATAAAAGCTTAGTTCATTTACTTTAATATCTTCTTATTATTATTTAGTTAATATGAATCAGATGACACAAGGCTAAACCTCTATTAGAGGGGGATTATGAAGCCATGTGAGGATGATTAGTTCTTAGTTTATTATCATTTTTGCAATAGAGTTTCAAGTCCTTTGTTGTGAGTTTCTAGAGATAGAACTCATAATAAAGGGCTAGAGATTAGAAACCCCATCAAAGATATTTTTCGGGGTGCTAATCTCTCATGCTAGTTTGACAATGACTATAGAGATGTAGGTTGTTTGCTAAGGATCAAGAAAGGCGAATTGATGACTAACTAATAGCCAATCGAGTCGCATGGTGGATTAACACCTTTCTAATCTCTTCTCATATCATCTATTTACTATTTTCATACCTTTAATCTACTATTTTGATAGCTTAGCACTCTCATTAGTAAGTAGTTTATCAATCTAACATGCATTCATGTAGCAAATGTACAACTAGTGTGGTTCGAACACGATTACTCTCCTCTTCAACACATGTTTTAAAGTGTATTAATATAGATTGCTTAGAATGATTTAGTACTATTTTAACTACTATTTTTACATTATTAAAACTTAGTTATCAGTATGTAATACTTTCAATCATCCGGGCATTTATGATGATCAAGGTTAAACTAAGAGTGTTTCCTTTCACTCTACCTGGAAAGAGCCACGCATGGCTTCTGTCTTAGAAGCACAATTCTTTTGATACATGGGAAAAGGTAGTGTTCTCCTTCATGAAGAAGTACTTTCCACCGAAAAAAATAGAAGAGATAGTAAGCAAGATGCACTTCTTCAGACAAAGTCCGAGTGAGACATTCTTCGAAGCATGGGATAGATTCTCTGACCTACTCTATTCATGTCCTCACTATAAACTAGAAAAATCCACTCTTGTCCAATATTTTTTCAAAGGTCTTCTCCAAGGACACAAAGTCACACTAGACATCATGAGTAATGGAAACTTTTTAGACAAATGTGGTGCAGAAACTCTAACCTTTCTTAAGAACCAAGCAGAAAAGAGTACTCATTAGGACGACACAAACAATTCCAGAACATCCCAGCCCAGTACATCCAAAGCCAATGGAATCTTTGAGGTAAAATCTGATCCAGAGATTAAAACACTAATTGAAACCCTCACAAGAAAGATAGATGCTCTTGCAACCAAACAAAAAGACCATACTCCTCAACCTTTCATGAACATAGATAAAACACCATGCACTTTCTGTTTCGATTTAAATCACATATCTACACATTGTCCCTTGCTCAACAACATCGCATCCCTTCAACTCGAATAAGTCTGTGCTTTCAATGTACCAAATGCACCGTGGAGGCAACACCCAAATTTTACATTGAATACTAATCCACAAACCTAACCACCTCCAAGGTTCACAAATCATGTCAAGCTACATAATACATTCAATCAGTTCAGACAAGGACAAGGTACCTATAACAATCAGAATAGAGCAATGGTTCCATCAAATTTTAACCAGAATTACCAAAACCTACCTATCAATAACCAAAGAGACCTAATGCCAGTTACCCAACCTACTAGTGTTCAATTAGACAAAACATCTGAGATGATGCTATCTTTGATGTAATAACAAACACATATCATGGCAACCATAAAACAAACAATCATTCTGTTACATCAAAGACAACAACAAGCTACCAATGATCAAAATGAAACTCCTAAAACACAAGAGATCAAAGCTATCACAACTTTGCATTCTAGCAAAATTGTTGACAATAAAGTAGTCTTGCCTAAAGATCCTGCACCTATAGAGATACCAGTTGCAATACAAATTTTACCAGTACCAGAACCAGAATCTGAAAAACAGATATCTCAAAATGTCCCTATATATATTCTAGTTCTTAAACCATCATCTCATGCACATGACCCTGTTATGAAATATAAAGCAAAGGCACCATTTCCAGCACGCTTGATGACACCCAAGGATGATGAAATCAGAGAGACATTCAAGAATCTAACCATAAATCTACCATTTCTAGATGCCATCAAACAATTACCCAAACATGCCAAATTTCTCAAGGATATGTGCACCAACAAAAGAATAACTAACATTCCAAGAGATGCCTTTCTTACAGAACAATTTCCATCCCTCACAGAAACCAATGGAATTGTCAAGTATAAAGATCCTAGTCATCCTACCATTCCGTGCACTATAGGAGATAAGTATACAGCTATTGCTCTACTCAATCTTGGAGCAAGTGTTAACATCCTTCCATACTACCTATTCAAACAACTCAGTTTCCGTGAGCTTACACCTACAATTATGACAATGCAATTAGCCGATCGTTCAATTAAATACCTAAAAGGCATAGTTGAAAATGTTCTAGTCAAAGTAAAAGACTTTTACTACCCTGTGGATTTTGTCATCCTTGACACCGAAGTAGCTCATGATTCCATACCTAAAGGTTGGCTATACCAATGCCCTTATCAATTACCGAAATGGATATATGACCATGTCTTTCGGAAATCTTTTAGTGGAAGTTAATGCTTTTAAAATGATGAAGCAATAAATGGAAGAGGAACTAGATAGAGAAGTGAGCATTATAGAAAATGTCGTCCAAGAATATTGGCACAAAACTTTGCCATAAAATGATGTGCATCAATTCTTATCCTTTGAAGACTCTGATTTCGACATAGATCATTATTTGGAAGATACCAGTTACAACTTGGCATATGTTCCCTTATACAATTTAGATGATGATCTACCCAAACATGAAGAGAACTCACCAGCCTAATTGTTTACTGTGGTAGAACAAAACCCTATGGAAACCTTGTTACCCAATTCACCTACATTTGACCTTAAGACACTCCTTCCTAACTTAAAATATATTTATCTTAATTTTAATGGCACCCATCCCATCATCATCTCATCCCACTTAACAAAAAAGGAAGAAGAGCGTCTGATTAGAGTAATTCAAGAACATTGCTCTGCAATTGGTTGGTCTCTTGATGATATAAAAGGAATTGATCCAAATATTTGTGAATGTTGTAAATCGTGGGGTATTGGGGTTTAGTTGTTCATCTTAGATCTATGTGGGAAGAATGGTGATGGAGAAAACCCCACTTTTTTCTTAATTCCTCAATTGTTTTTGGGTTGGTTTTTGATGTATAATGATGTGGACAACTAGCTATTATTGTTTTGATAATGAAAACATGGAAATAAAAGTTATTTTGGTATGAAAAACATGAAAAACTTAATATAAAAAAGGTAACTTGGTTAGCAAGTTATACTCATTTGATTGATTCAGATGAGTATAACCAATTTTGGTTGGGTGAATGAATGATTTAGAAGATGTTTTGAAGAACTATTGTTATGAAAAGCAAGATAAAACACTTTAAATGGAAAAAAAATAACAAGATTCAACAAAGCTTCAAGCTTTAAGGTAATGAAAATGGAAAACAATTGAATTAAAAGGAAATAAAAACAATTAACTAATTCTTATCTCCTACTCCTATTAGAGTCTAGCTATTAGTTAATTAGCTCCCTTATTTTGTGGGCATCTCTACACTTATATATGTGTAGAGATGTACAAGTTTGCCCTCTTTTATTCTTATCCAACAAGTAACCTAATCTAGAAGCTTCTTGTGCCTTCTTTGGGTGGATAGGGAGCCTTTTGGGCCCAAGCCCATGTCTTTGGTAATTTGATCCTTTGGTTTTTTGAGACTTTTGAAATTTGTCCTTGTCTTGCAAAGGGTTCAATCCTTGGTCCTTGAAATCTTGGAGTGTTTCCTGAGCTTTTGAGTTTTTGGACCCTTGAGTTGATTTTGGCCGTTAACTTTGACTTTGACCATAGACTTTTTGACACTTTTTCTCAGTTGTCCCTTAAGGTCCCTTTTAGGCTTTTCTTGGCTCTAGATCATGTCATTTGAGGTATTTGGTCAAGAATAGGCTTGTATCATGAAAAAACGATAAGAACATGAGTTTTATACATTATTAATTATATAATTTGACATAATTGAAGTATTATAAGAGGATAAAAACTTATATTTGGGGACTAATCAACTACCCCCAAATAACATTTTGGTTGTCCTCAAGCAAAGGTAAGAAATAAAACAGAAGAAGTCAAATATGTGTTATTATACTAATCTTGTTTCACAGAGTGCGACTGCATTGATCATATGCAACAAGGCCTTAAATGACTAGGAATTCCCTAGTGGACGAGCTTAAGCCTCGTGAGAGTTTTCCAGAGAAGGTATTCACAAACTTCCTCTATCTAGTACAGAGAGTCTTGTCTCCTTATTTAATCTCAGAAGTCTATACATCTCGTTAGCGGAGAATAAAGACAAGCTCCTTTGAACTTAGGATAACATATGTATAGTAATTTAATTATCCAAATATAAATGCGCAAATGTGACCAATGAAATGCAAAAGCAGAGTTGTTTCAATTTTTTTGGAGAGTATGCTTAAGGTGGGTTCTGTAGGAACCGTTATGGTTTTGCCGAATAATTTACTACGAACCACGAAACACCCACGCGTAACGGAATAAGGGGTGTCACGGTTTGGTTAGAAATTTACCTTTTAGATCAACTTCTTGATATCTCTGAGAATCCAAAAGCTATGAAATTAGCAACCACCTCTTGATCTTCTGTTGTATTCCTTTCAACATATTTGACATTGTGTGGGCAACGATCTACCAACCCCCTTCTTTCTGACAAAGCTAGAACCGATTTTGGATTTATCTTTCCTTGCCTCTCTTTTCAATCTAGATGAATAGTGAATTTTGGCCAGGAGAGAAAGGTTTCTATTTATAGGCTGCAATAGGGACCATGACAAGAAATTAGGGTTGGGCCTCCTGACGGGCTTGGGCTTCCCATGTTCGCCCAGAACACACGGCCCAAGTCCGTCAACAAATGACTTATTCCACTAAAGGCCATTGTTGCACTACCACCCTAATCCCAAATTACGTGTTATGTTTATGGGCTCCATATTATATGCTTGTGGATCTCCCCGTGTTTAAGATATCGAATGTCCGTTGATTAAATCAAGTTACTAACAACTACATTAATCAACTTCTTATGTCTTTGAGTAGTACCACTCAACTTCATTATCATGTCGGAATAATTCCACCTGCAGGGTTTACATGATAATATTTTTAAGCTCCTCAAGGGGACATCATCAACCCGACTTCCTGCAGGTCACGGATTCCTTCTATAATCAACAACACACCTTATATACAATGTCATTACCCAATCCATCGAGTTTGTTGATTCACAAATGAATCTCACTAATTGATGATTTAAAGCAATGTACAATGCACATAAGTGCCCGTTATTATATCCGGATTCAGAGGACAAGCATCTATAATAACAGAGGTGTTTGTTCTCTTATATAGTTAGCATAAAGAGAAACAACCTCACTTGGTCCTATTCAATACACACAAAGTGTACTAGTGTAATCCTATAGTCAAGATAGACTAAAACCAGATTATACTATAACCATACCAATGGTTTGCCCAAATTCATTTAGGTTGTGAACGTTTACTTATACTTTATAAGGTATTGATGATATGATCTTCTGTGTGTCACCACACACCATATCATCTACAACATAAAGTATTAGACACATGCATATAACTAATAACATATATAATATGCATAACATTTGCCCATATAATTCTCATTCAAAATATGAAGAATTAGAGTTAATACAAAAGTAATGCTTTTAGTATATAACCCTATTAGGTTCTTACAGGGATATGTTAAAACACAAACTCTCTGATAGATTCACTCAAGTTTCGCACTCTCAAGTGCAAAAGGCACTTATATTCCTCACATACACGAATGACGTCCAAAGAAAATCGGGGTCGATTGATCACACTTGCCACTTACTATCACACCATCCTATTCCTAGTTGAGCTATATGTCTTTTATTAGGAGTTACGGGGCTAAGGTCGTGGTTTAGAAATAAAAAGGAAGGGAAACCAAACTCTGATAAGTTAAGAAATTGGGTCTTCAATATATTTGTAACTAGAGAAGAACCTCGTTTTGTTCTTTGCTTCCAAATTTTTGATTCATTCTTTAGCGCTTTGGCTTTGTGACTCCATATGAAGTTTAATTTTTAGGAGTTCTAACTTTGCTTTTGTTTCTTTTGAAATCGACTCCATTTGATTTTAAAATTTTTGGGAGTTTTGATTTTTTATTTGAATCTTTATTTTCTTTTCTTTTCTTTTCTTTTCGAAGAAACTAAATGTTCTATTTTTGTACAAGGTCTTCTCTTCTTTTTTTACCGTTCATCTAATTCTCAACTCGTCAGCTGGGTAAACTTTTCATTATGTGTTGTAACGGGTGAGGGATTGATAGTGAATAATAAAAAAGGTTTTAGAAGTTTTTGAAGACTCAAAAAGCGGTAACTAGAGGAAAAATACCTTTTTAGGTTTTTTAACATTTATTTGGCTATATCGATCCAAAAAAGGCCTAAATTCTCTCATAGGATATGGCGTGGTGATCAAGCAAATGGACGTGTGGTCTTTCTATCTGGACATCCTTTGTGTCATCACTCAATAAACTTATAGATGAGGCTTTTAGCTAGATTCTTACATGATATGGAACTTAATTGTTCTAACCTTTGTCTTAGAAACTTACTACTATATACAATCAAATGCTTATGCATGCCATTCATGAAAATATACAAAAACTATTGTACGTATATTAGTCTAAGTTTGAAGAACGAATCCTTACTCTATTGCTATAATGAGACTTCTAGACCATGTATTCATTATAGAAAAAGGAAACAAGACTTTTAGTAATAAATAGAAAACTATTTTTGGTCTTTTCAAAAATGTTTTAAGAAAGAAAGAAATATACTAATATACCTAATATAAGAAATCCCTAGTTTTTGCAGAATGTTACTATACCACCCCCAAACAGAAATATGTTTTGTCTTCAAAGTATGAAGAAATAAAGAACCATTGGAACATGAGCAAAAACGGCATTACACCAGTACTCTGTTCCTCATGAAAAATATATCACCCCCAAACAAATTTGGAGCGTGGGTTGCTGGATATAGAACAAGAAATACATGGTTTATCTAAATAGTAAGTTACGTAATTATTCTACTATGAAATTTTTGGTTTTTGTATTTTTGAAAATAGATGTAGTGGAGAAATGGTGGCATGATGTATATGTATTATCTTCTACTCATATACCAAACACTAAACATTAATACATGATTATTATTATACTAACAGGTTTAAGAAATAAAAAGTGCTTAATGTAAAGCATGTAAACAACTATCTATACATACACATATGAAATGTGTTTTTTTTTTAAAAGAATATTTTTCTCAATCTAAATGTATCTCTAACCATATAGAGGGTTTCTACAAGAGAATAAAATCATACGTTTATCTAGTATCATTTTGGTTACTTTGGGATGTAAGATTTTCATTTTTTTATATCCTCAAGTTTTAAAAACTATGTAGAGATGTTATTACAAATAACTCGTACAAAAGCAGTGATTTCTAAGCTAAGTTTGAAAACAAATTACCATAACATGTGATCTTAGACAACTTTTGTGTCGACTCTTTATTGAACCCAATCTAGTCAGACTGTGGCTTCAGTTATGTGTGTTGGGGGATTTACTATGCAAGATATAAGATGTCTCGTACGAATATCATAGTGATATGGGCGACCCTTAGTAACACATAATTGATCCTCAAACCGCCCTTAGAAGAATGGCGATTGCGTGAAGAATGGCGATTGCGTACTTCTAAGGGTTGGTCTAGGTGGAATCCATTGCCCGTGTTTTTAGAAAATCATATAACTATTGTTGTATCGAGAAACTTCTATTATGAGAACGGGGAAAAACAAACATTTTTGAAAAAAGAAGTGTAAAAGAAAGAAATGAAAAATAGTATACTTACTTCATAGAGTAATACTACTCAAACTACGAGTAAAAAATGTTATAGATACTAGAATGCGCGAGATATATGTGGACTAAGGCTCCAACACTTACAATCACTCACTCCAAGAGAAGGGTCCTGTTACCAAGGATGCATTCCCATGGAATGCATTGAGAAAACATAATATGAATCCTTTATAGTCAGACATTCATGACTATATGTGGGGTCATTTAAGTCAGATTCCGCAAGATTATGCATAATATGGATGATATGTTGTTAACTACATACTAATAGTCTAAATAGTTGGGGATCTTTATAGAAAAATATTAAAGCATTTACCCCCAAACAGAATGAAATAATGCATTTAGAGTGCAAGATACTGAATGATAAGAGAAAGCTTATATAACCCATCATGGAACTTATGCAATAACCAGTCACGTTTGAATTGTCTAAGAGAGTGTGAGTGTGGTAGTAGTTTTCCTTCATGAAGCTCAGATGATGCGAAATATGACAAACTCGGCTTTTCAACCACTTGAATAAAGGGATCATCGTATGCTCTCAAGAATTCACATTCTTCCATAGATTTTGTTTCCTATTTTTTGAGCACTTCAATCAAAATGGGGTTCTTATCAACTGGAATGATAGACTCGTGAGTCGGTATATTGGGCAACGTCTCTTTATTGGGAAGGTTTAGTAAATTAAGAAGGATATCAAATACAATTGGCTTAAGTGCGAATTTGAGGTTTCTTTGAAATGGTTTAGTGGTGCAGTCTCCAGAAATTGGTTGATTTTTTATGAATGATGGTTAGCTTTCAAGAGGTGTTAAATTGTAATGGTGATGGTTGGTTGCTCTTCATACGATCTCGAGGACTCAAATAACTCTTCATTTAGTTTTGGCGTATCCACAAGATTGTGGTTCATATCTGCAATAGTAAGGATGTCACAAATTTGTTCCATCGATAAGTCTTTAATGACCAAACTAAATTGGGATCCACTTTCCACCATAGATTTTATTTTCTCCTTCTCAGGCACTCAATTTTCTTTATCCTCTTTATCATTGTCTAAGTGTGTCGAGTTAGTTTCCAACACAGGTTCTAGAGTTTCTTCTATCGGAGTATTCTCTTGCATAGGTGATGATGTACTAGGACAAGTGAGAGAAACGACAACTTCATGCATGTAATCATCATCATTAGATATGGAATTCACACGATAGTCAGGTGGATGGTGATGTGGTTTTAATTTGTCATAAATATCAGGATGAGCTTTAGCAATTGGATATGCTATAGTAACACCTTGTTTCTCTTATTGCTTTGGTTCTGGATTGGTGGGGAGAATATTAGTCTCAGATGTGGTATCAATTAAAATGGATTGGAGAAAACAGGTCTTTGCTATTTGTTGTATTTGTATTATTTGCTCGGCCATTACCTGGTAAAGTTGTTATGTGATAGATGGTGGAGTGGAATACGAATTTGACATGGATGGTGATGTGAATGGTAATAGACAGTTAGTGAACCAATATTCTAACTGACCAGGTGTAGGTGTGAATGATGGTTGACTATTTGTGTCTGAACTCTATGAATTGTTTGCATGATTATAAAACTTTTGAGTGTATTAGGTACTAGGGAAATTTGAAAATTGAGGTTCGTAATCGTAAGAATATTCCATAGGAGGCTCGAACTCGGTATATGACGTACATTGAGACGCCCAATGATACGGACTACCACAATAAGAACAAGGTTCTGGGTTTGCATTGTAATTCCATGACGATTGCGATGCATATTGATAAGCCATGGATTCTCAAACAAGGATGATGCACAAATAGTAGAAATTCATTTTTTTGAATTTGTATATAAAAACATTGAAAGTGTGTAGATTTAATGTTATTCCCTATTCAAATCGGATATTTTATGCATAAAACTAGGTTTTGGGGCTCTACACGCTTCAAGAGGGAAGATCACTACTTCACAACATGGGGTGCTACCAAGAATTTCACTCGTAATGAAATGAGGGAGGGGAGTGAGTAAGGTAGTTGGTCCACTGGAATCTGGTAGTTTTCCACTCTCAATCTTCGTGCTAAATGTTTGTCCTGTGGACATGACTAGATTGGCTCTACTTGGTTGATTTAAAATTTTTTTTTAGTCAATGTAGCATTTGAATCACGCAATGTCCGTTTAATTAAAGTGAGGATTAGTCCCACTTGTTGTTATTGTATGGCTCGGGTTTAGCCTTAAGCGCGTCAAGTAAATACAATACTGAATTTTAACACAAAGTCATGCAAGTATGCTTTTGTAAACAACCAAGTATTCTTGATTGGGAGTTACGAGGAGGTAAAGAAATTACCTCCCAAGTGTGCGTACACGTACTTGGGTATGGAGGTGACGTGGTGGGGTTTGACCGAGTGTTGGGTGTCTCGATACATCAAACCTACCTTCCAAGCTTTACATTATTTTGGTTACAAAATTTCTAAACTAAACCCACATTCTGGGTTGAAAAGGTGGCAAAGGTATTGGTTTCCAAATTTGCCTTCGTAGGCTCAATTAACAGAAATGCAAAGCAAAAAGTAACTACGTTTAAAAAACTTAACTAAACGTTATTTAACTATCAACTATGTGATTATGAAAATATAACAAGAAATGTCAAAGATTGAATTTTTAATTTCCAAGTTGATTTGTAATGCGCGAGCGTATTGTTGCACTACTCGCCTCGCGTATTCAAATGTCCCAAGTTAATCAAATATTCAACACTTTGGTAAGTTTAAAAACTTAAACCAAAAGACAAATACTTCCTATTTTAAATTTGAGCTTGATATTATCCTAAACCTTATGTTTAAGCAAGTTGATATTATCTTAATCTTTATCTTTAACCAAGTTGATATTATCCTAATTAATAATGATAAAAACAAAAGATGAAATTTTCTAAAAAACTTTAAACTTTATCTACTAATGACAATAAATTAAGTTGTTTTGATTTTTTTTTTGTTTATTTCTATTATTATTATTTTTTTTATATTTTTGAATGTGAAGACCTCTAAATATTGGAAATCTATCTAGTATTACATCATTAACATTTAAGCAAATACGAGTTAAGCAGAAAAGTATACACTACAAAGCCTTCAATCTGAGCAAAGGATTTGTATTGGTTCAGCAAGGTAAAGGGGTCGGTCGTTGGTCGGACCGGGCGGGCACGAGTCGGGCGTGGGCGGTCACGGTCGGTGCTCCAACCGCTTTTGACCGGTTTCCTCCAGTTGCTTTCCAAAGTTGTTTTCAATTTGGATTAAGACCTGAAATCATAAACAAAACATATCAGTAAGATCCAACAGGAAAAAAACTAAAAATTAAGAAAAACAAGTTGAGCAATTTTAGAAAAAGAGAGAGATACTCCCCCTTTGATTCACTATTCTTCTCATATCAGTAAATCCATGGCCCCATTTGAATGTTGTAAATCGTGGGGTATTGGGGTTTGAAGTTGTTCATTTTAAATCTATGTGGGAAGAATGGTGATGGACAAAACCCCATTTTTTTTCTTGATTCCTCTATTGTTTTTCTGATGGTTTTTGATGTATAATGATGTTGAAAACTAGCTATTAATGTTTTGATAATGAAAACATGGAAATAAAAGTTGTTTTGGTATGAAAAACATGAAGAACTTAATATGAAAAAGGTAACTTGGTTAGCAAGTTTGTCACACCCCAAATTTCTAGAAAATTAAAATAGGGAACTATCCTCAACCTATTCCATCTTCTGAAAACCCAGGATGAAACGAAACCCTAATAACCCATTACTAAACACGATATAGAAAAAATGAGATCAAATTAAAACCGAAAGAACAACTCTTCATTCACCAATAAAATCTATTTTAATCATTTCAACTTGGAAGACAAATTAGTTCCGTTTTCTCAAAAACGACATGTAGTTTCTTCCCAAGTAAGATTTCAATCCCAATATACATTTCCAAGAAACTCATATAAGTGTACTCATCATTCCCATTTTCCAAATTAACTCACAATATAAATACCACTTACATTCCACTTATTTAATACACATATAATAACTTAATTAAATATGAGTTTGATACACCTTACCTTTAAGCCATCACGTCGTTTTAGGGTAGGATATTTACGTCCCCTGCATACCATATTAACAAATCCTACCTTTTTTTTTTTTTTTTTTTTTTTTTTTTTTTTATCAGTAAGCGAGGTTTTTAGAGAGGTCCCCTACCCCTTTTCATAAAATAAATAAATAGCTTGTTACATCCTTACATATTGCTTTCCACTCGCATCTTCAAAAATAATTTTCTTTACATCCTCCGAAAAGGAACTAGGGACTAGCTCTATGTATCTAACAGTAGGAATGTTTTGTGCCAGCACATCAGCTAGTCTGTTGGTCTCCCTAAAAACATGAAAGATATTAAAATGTTCTAACTCTAGTTTCAAAGCTTGTATACTTTGAATGAGTTTCTCTGCCATCCATGGATACTTGTTGTTGCCGTTCAAGAAGGAGATAACATTGGATGAATCCGTTTGTACCTCGATCTTTTTGATGCCTTTCCTGACTGCCATCTTTAAACCTTGCTCTACTGCCTGCAACTCGATCAGTGCAATGCTTTTCAAGTGTGTGCTGCCATTACTCGCTGCTATTACTTCACCCTGGTCATTTCTTATCACTGCTGCCCAGCCCCCCCCTCAGTTCCTTGTAGAGTCCCATCAGTGTTTAGATTGTATATCTCCACAGCTACTCTTACCCACTTGCAGTACTCTCGTGTTTCTTTCTTCTCTCCCACTTGTATATTCCACTTATCCATGAATAGTTGAGCATCAGGCCCTTGCGTCATTTTAATGTTCATTCCCATAAGTTTTGTTCTTGTATTGCTAATCACTGCATCCACCACCTGCTGTGCATCTGCGTTTTTATTTTGGAAGATACGGTCATTTCTTGACTTCCAAATCCAATACATGTAGGCATTCCAGACAAGTCAATAAGAATCTTGAATACATCCTTTACCTCGTGTCTCTGTTTCCACCCATTGAACCTCTTCTTCCCATGTCAGAGCTGCTACTCGAGTGAATCCCATTCTCTGAAGAAGACGACTCCAAACAGTGTTTGCGAAGTTGCATCTGTGAAACAGGTGGTGCTCTGTTTCTATGCCTTGCCAACACAACACACAAGTATCAGTTTGCACTTTCTTCCACACTTTCAATTTCTGCAGCGTCTTGAGTCCATTACTTAGAGCCATGCAACTGATGAAGGAAATGGCTAGATTCTATTTGAATACCGGACCAGCTTACTCCATAGCAATTGGCCTTATACTTCTCACACTCTCATATGTCTCTTTCATGCTATACTCACCATGACTTGGCGATGTCCAAACTACCTTGTCTTCTTGCCCCATTATTTCAATCTTCTCGATCTCCCGTAAACTCTCGACATGGACGTATGTAATGGCGTGGAATACTCCATTTCCCTTCCTCTATAAAATCAGCTACCTTGTTTTGGATATGGCATGTGCTATTATATAATAGGGATTGTGGGAACTTTGACCCAGATATCGAAGAGAGTACCAAGGGTCATTCCAAAACTTGTGTCATTTCCATCTCCGATTTGGTGTATAACAATATCATTTTTGCCTCCTTTCTTTCTTTGAGTATATTCCGCCCGACTCCATGAACAGTCTTGTGGTATTTTCATCAGCCAAAACTTCTATCTTTTACTAAGTTCTTATATATCCAAGTAACCCATAAGTTTTCTTTCTTTGTTACAATCTTCATTTGCCTCATTGTAGCCGCTTGATTAACCTTTCCTAAGTTTCGATTCAGTTCTCCCTCCTCATAAGGATAGCGGACATCATCCCACCCAATCGGTGCATGTGCTTGTGTACAATCTGCCCCTTCCATAGGAAATTCGGCATAATCTGTTGATATCATCTATAGTTTTACGTGGAATTGTGAAGGATGTCACCGATGAACACTCAAGTTATTTTAACTTTGCCTTAATCAACTGTAATCTTCCTGCGTATGAAAGTAACTTCCCCTTCCAGCTTTGAATTCTCTTGGTCACTTTAAGGATCAAAGGATTACAATCAGTCGATTTTAACATTGTCGTAATCAAGGGTAATCCCAGGTATTTCACTGGCAGCTCACCTCTTTGAAATTGTAATACTTGCTCCATCTCATTGCTTGTGTTATCATCCACTCCTGCAAGAAATATGCTGCTCTTTTGTACGTTAACCTCTAGCCCTGACACCCTCCTGAAAGTATCCAAGTTTTGCTTAAGTGCTGTAGCACTTTGTACATCCCCATACAAAAAAGCCATAAGATCATCTGCAAATGACAAATGCGTGATAACTGGATCTATGCACTTATGATGTAGTTTGTATTTTCCACTCCTTACACTATGAAGCATAATCTTTGAGAACAAATCCATAACCAAAACAAAGAGATATGGTGATATGGGGTCACCCTGTCTTATCCCTTGTTTCCCTCTGAAATACCCGTAGGAGGAGCCATTAATCATGATAGAATACGATGCTGTTTCTACATAAACTTTAACCCATGTAATAAACCTATCTGGCATTCCCACTCGTTTCATAGCAAATTCCACTGCTTCCCATCTAACTGAGTCATAAGCCTTTCTTAAATCCACTTTTACAGCACATCTTGGCGGAGTTTGATCACGATGATAGTTATGCATGATTTCGTGAGATAACGAATATTATCTTGTATACTCCTTCGGGTGATAAAGGCTGATTGGTTATCGTTAACAACTTTCGGCATAAAAATTTTCATTCTTTTTGTCATGACCTTCGTGATACACTTATACATCACTCCACAGCAAGCTATAGGTCTATAATCTCCTAGAGAAGTAGGAATATGAATTTTGGGGATGAGAGTAATACATGTGGAATTTACCTCTTTTAGCATCTGATTTGAGTGAAAGAAGTTCCTTGCTGCTCTTATGAAGTCTTCTCTAATAACTCTCCAAGAACATTTGTACAAGAACGAAGAGAAGCCATCGCTTCCCGGTGATTTATCATTGCCTATGTTCGCAAGAGCCTCTATGATTTCATCCCTTGTCACATCTTGCTGTAATTTTCCACTATCTATCACATCAAGCTGCTGCCTTGGTTCCATACCTTGGTATACACTGAAATCCACTGCTGGCATGTTAGGAGGGCTGTAAAGTGCTTCATAAAAGTTCACACACTCATCTCCTATAGCTCTCGAGTCTTGTATTACATTTCCAGCTTCATCTTTCAAACACGAGATTTTATTAACAATTCTTCTTGCTTGCATGGACTTGAAGAAATACTTAGTATTATTGTCTCCCAATACTATCACCTGATCTTTCGACTTTTGCCTGAACATGTTCTCCTTTGAGTTAATTGCTTGCACATGCATTGTTATAGCTTCCCTTTCTTTTCTAATCAGATCCCTATCTACCGGCCGTGTGCTTGTAGTTTGATGCGTATCGATCCATTGCTGCCTTTAGTTTCCATGACTCGTTGACCACATTCCCTATTCTTTCACTCGTTCCATCATGATCGGTCTTTGCCTTTGTCGATTTTAACTTTTTCATGAAGATGAACATCGGATTGCCCTGGTTGGACTCTTCGGGCTTCCTCTCTTGTGTTCATAAAACCTCTCTCATTATACCGAAGTTAAAGAATCAAACGCTTTTTGCTTCGATTTCGTTGAGCTATAGTCGTAACTACCATGGTTGAATGATCAAAGCGACTCTGGATTCTTAAACTCTGCCTCATGATCCCTATATGCTCCTATCCATTCCGCGATTGGCCATAACTTCGATCCAATTTGTAAACCGATTATGTTATCTTGCTTATTATTCCATGTTAGATAGTTTCCTTTACTTTTGATGTCCACCGGATCCTGCGGCATCCACACATTCTAGAAGATCCGCAAAATGATACATTCTTGTCTCTCGCTCCTCCTATCTTCTCTCGGCATTTAAAATTGAGTTGAAATCCCCAATATAATCCACGGCTTCGTATAGTACAAGATAGGTCTATGATGTTTCTCCAAAGGTTCCTTCTTGTGCCCATGTCATTGCTACCATACACCATTTGTAGCAATGAACTCCTCCCCGATATAGTTGCCACTTCCATCGTAATCTGTTGCCCGATTTTCTGTTTCAGCCTAGCTTCACATACCCTCGGGTTCAAAGATACCCATATGTTACTCACATTATTCCCATTATCATTTCCCTCCATTTGCCAATCTGTAAAAGTTCTGTTAAAAATTCTGTCTTGATTCTTATTCTTAACTCTTGTTTCAACAATACCCATCAAATCTACTTCAAACTT
Organism: Coptis chinensis; assembly: GCF_015680905.1. NCBI lineage: Eukaryota > Viridiplantae > Streptophyta > Magnoliopsida > Ranunculales > Ranunculaceae > Coptis > Coptis chinensis. Next base: position 49,673,110 of record NC_141456.1, read on the forward strand.
TCTCACCATTTCTCTTACCTCCACTTGTTTGAATGCTTTGTTAAAACCCCGAACGTTCCAGCATGCGAGGTTTATCATAAATCTGTTAGTAGTTGAGTCAAAGGACTCTGAATAGCCCTTTCTTTGTTATTCCCACTCTCCTTTCCACTGCTGCTGCTGGACTCTGTTTGTATCCATTCCCTAGGTTCTGCTATACCATTTCCATCTTCAGTGTCATCAAGAAGGTGTTTAAACCTGTTGTCTCCATGTTTAAGCATATGAATCCTCCTTTGAAATTCTTGTTCTCTCTTTGCTTCATATCTTTGTTCCCCTCGTTCACTATTCCCTTTGTTACTATCTGTCTCCATTACTTCTTTTCCCTCTTTGTTCTTCATGCTTTCATTACTCCTTGATTTCTGGTGTGATTTTTGTTGAACTTCCCATTCTTTCTCTTACGTGATGTCGTGTATCTCTTGGACCTCTTGTATTCTTGGTTCGGTAGCTTTTTTCTTCTGTTCTTCTGACCTTCTTTTGTTCATCCTCAGCTCCCAATCCTTTGTGTTCCCCATCTTTCTTGTTATTCTTCTTCAGCCCAAACCGATTTCCTAGCTTCTTACGCTTTTCGGCTTCTTTGGGCAACTCGGTCAAGCAGTGTGCCGAATACGACATTCAATACAACATGGAGGCTTCCGGTTGTATTCAAACTCAATATTATACGCTATTCTTTAGTCTAACACCACCGGGATGCTTTTTGGGTATTTGCACTTCGTGATTAATCTCTATGCACACTCTTGCATACGATGTTCTCGCCATATTTTCAGTAAGTCGATGCGTGAACATTGGTACTCCTAATCGTGACTTCCTAATTTGACTAAATCCCTCGTTCCACATTTCCATTGGTAACCCTTTTACAACTACCCATATTGGTATTGTTCTTAATTCCCTTGTTTCAAAACCTCCACAAAAGTCTCCAAGGCCTCACTACAAACATTTTCGGGCAATATGAAAAGATCCAATGTCCAACACCGCTTTTACGATCTTCATCTTTCTCAAACCGAAAGGTAAACATGGTGTCTGCGCATAAGGCTTCATTTTAAATTTCTTTACCCTCCAAGTTCGACTAACCATCTCCTTTACATAGTTGTAATTCATTCTTTTACCTACAAATGAACCCACCACCAGATTTTCAATTTTTTTTATTGAATGCGGTAAACCGAGAGCTCGCACATGGATCGCGTGTTTTCCATTAACTATAGTCGGAGGAATAAAGCTCAGTTCTTCTTTTCCTGCCGATCCTTTACCTATCACCCTCTGCCCAAGTACTTTTAGTATTTTTGTTCCATTACCCCGGATTTGAACATTCCCATCATGCTCAACGGTCTCTATTTACTTCTTTCTTTTTGCAGATCCTATGTTTTCGGTGTTTGTTCTGAGCTAGTTCCTTCGCCTCCTCTCTTTCTCCCTTCCTTATAATAGCCCTCAACCTCTTGTTGAAGTTTTTGAAACATATCTTGGCTGCCTAGAGAGCCTTACTTCCCACTTCCGTGTCCTTAGCTTCCTTTCCTTTCAAGTTTTCTTTTTTGGGTCTCCACGGCTTGGCCCTTGAGAGAAGCCTTTTTGATCCTTTTTGTATTTCGGTACCGCTCAACGCGTTTGCTTCAAACTGAATACGTACTTGTGGATCTTCGTCAGGCAATGGCCCATCGTTATCTAGCCTTCGCCTGAGTCTTTCTAAAGAGTTGACTCCATATTTCTTTAAAAGTGCAGTCCTGAGTAGTTCTATATCACCCTCCTCATCAGATGATTCAAATTCATGCTCAGAATCATCATTGTAGTTTCCTACCCTAGGTGGTGTGCTAGGGTTCGAAGCTATTACAGACCTAAGCTCATGAGTTTTTTTCATGTTTTCCTAATATTTTGGTAAAAGATGATAATACCCATAAGGTTTAAAATCTCCCCTTAGAGGTCCCCATTAACAACTGTATGTTCTTTCCTTAACAAATCCTACCTTCCTGCAAAATAGCCATCCTATATCAATATTATATGATCAACGCTAGGGTTTAGGGTTTAGAGGCTTAGTCCTTGTCTTACAAAGGGTTTAGTCATTGATCCTTGATGCCTTAGAGTGTTTCATGTCCTTTTGTGTGTTTGGGCTCTTGAGTTCACTTTTATCGTTGACTATGGCTTTGATCGTTAACCGTTGACTTTTGACAGTTTGACTTTTGTGCACTATTTCTTAGTTGTTCCATGATGTCCCTTTAAGGGTCTTTTTGTCTTATTTTGGCTCTATAACACGTCTTTTGAGGTATTAGTTCCAGAATAGGGATGTATCCAGAAAAAGTGATAAGAACATGAGTTTTCTACATTCAATCAATCAATCAGGTCTTTTGCATTCATTATAGTGCAAGCTCACACGTAGGTGCATTCAATCAGGTGTTTTGAATTCATTATAGTGCAAGCTCACACGTTGGTGCATTCAATCATGTGTTTTGCATTCTTTCTAACGTAAGCTCGCTTATTGGTACGTTCATTCAATCAATCAATTGTTTTGCATTGATTATAATGCAAGCTCACACGTAAGTGTATACAATCAAGTGTTCCGCATACATTCAATCAATCAAGTGTTTTGCATTCGTTCTTATGCAAACTCCCACGTAGATGCATTTAGCCAAGTGTTTTGCATTCTGTCAGTGTATAAAGTGGGGTTATGGGTTTGGAAGTTGTGAATCCTAGATCAAACTTATATGATCAAGGCTAGGGTTTAGGGTTTGGAGGCGTAGTCCTTGTCTTACAAAGGTTTTAGTCAGTGATCCTTGATGCCTTGGAGTGTTTCCTGTCCTTTTGTGTTTTTGCGCCCTTGATTTCATTTTTATCGTTGACTATGGCTTTGATCGTTGACCGTTAACTTCTGACAGTTTGACTTTTTTGCACTATTTCCCAGTTGCTCCATGATGTCCCTTTCAGGGTCCTTTTGTCTTCTTTTGCCTTTATAACACGTCTTTTGAAGTATTAGTTCCAGAATATGGTTGTTTCCTGAATAAGCGATAAGAACATGAGTTTTCTACAATCAATCAATCAATCAGGTGTTTTGGATTAATTAGAGTGCAAGCTCACACATAGGTGCATTCCATCATGTGTTTTGCATTCTTTCTAACGCAAGCTCGCTTGTTGGTACGTTCATTCAATCAGTCAATTGTTTTGCATTGATTATAATGCAAGCTCACACGTAAGTACATTCAATCAAGTGTTTTGCATACATTCGATCAATCAAGTGTTTTGCATTCATTCTAATGCAAACTGCAACGTAGATGCATTTAGTCAAGTGTTTTGCATTCTGTCGGTGTATAAAGTGGGGTTATGGGGATTGGATGTTGTTCATCCTAGATCAAACTTATATGATCAAGGCTACGGTTTAGGATTTAGAGGCTTAGTCCTTGTCTTACAAAGGGTTTAGTCATTGATCCTTGATGCCTTGGAGTGTTTCTTGTCCTTTTGTGTTTTTAGGCCCTTGAGTTCACTTTTATCGTTGACTGTGGCTTTGAATGTTGACCGTTGACTTTTGACAGTTTGACTTTTTGGCACTATTTCCCAGTTGTTCCATGATGTCTCTTTCAGTGTCCTTTTGTCTTCTTTTCGTTCTATAACACGTCTATTGAGGTATTAGTTCTAGAATAGGGCTGTATCCGGAAAAAGCGATAAGAACATGAGTTTTCTACAATCAATCAATCAATCAGATGTTTTGCATTCATTATAGTGCAAGCTCACACGTAGGTGCATTCAATCATGTGTTTTGCATTCTTTCTAACGCAATGTCGCTTGTTGGTACGTTCATTCAATCAATCAATTGTTTTGCATTCATTATAATGAAAGCTCACACGTAAGTGTATTCAGTCAAGTGTTTCGCATACATTTAATCAATCAAGTGTTTTGCATTCATTCTAATGCAAACTCCCACGTAGATGCATTTAGTCAAGTGCATTCTGTCGGTGTATAAAGTGGGGTTATGGGGTTTGGATGTTGTTCATCCTAGATCAAACTTATATGATCAAGGCTAGGGTTTATAGGCATAGTCCTTGTCTCACAAAGGGTTTAGTCATTGATCACGGAAGCCTTAGAGTGTTTCCTGTGATTTTGAGTTTTTGGGCCCCTGAGTTCACTTTTATCGTTAACTATGGCTTTGAACGTTGACCGGTGACTTTTGACAGTTTGACTTTTTAGCACTATTTCCCAGTTGTTTCATGATGTCTCTTTTAGGGTCCATTTGTCTTCTTTTGGCTCTATAACACATCTTTTGAGGTATTAGTTCCATAATAGGGCTGTCTCCGAAAAAAGCAATAAGAACATGAGTTTTCTACAATCAATCAATCAATCAGGTATTTTGCAATCATTATAGTGCAAGCTCACATATAGGTGCATTCAATCATGTGTTTTGCATTATTTTTAACGCAAGCTTTTTTTTTTTTTTTTTTTGAAAGGCAAGCAGGGTTTTTGAGAGGTCCCTTACCCCTATTTTATTGAAAATATAAAAGTATCCTGGTTACATTCGTACGTACTGCTTGCCTGTGGCATCATCAAATACTATCTTTTTTACATCTTCCGAAAAAGAACTAAGAGTAAACTCTATGTAGCTAACTGTAGGTATAGCAGGTGGTAATATATCTGCTAATTTGTTTGCCTCTCTAAAAACATGAATAATGGAAAAAAAAAACTCTATTTGTCCTATCAAGTCCTGCATTTTGCCATCATATGATTTGCTTTCGCCATGGATCTTTGTCCTCTGTTCTTCATGTATGCCTCTACAACCTTAGAGTCGGGTTTTCGCCTTGATTTTCTTGCACCCTTTACTCCTCCTAACCTCGGTCCCCTGTTCCAATCCTTGCAACTCAATCAAGTCAATTGGGTTGTAGTCTGCTTTTCCTTGTGCTGCCGCTATTACATCCCCATTTTCATCTCTCAATGCTGCGGCCCATCCTCCTTGATTCCCTTGAAGAGTTCCATCTGTATTTAGATTATTCACTCCTTCTCCTGCTTTCTCCCAGCGACAAGTCCTTCTCTCTATGTGTTTTGTCCCTACATCTATGTTCCATATTTGCATAACTCTGCTCCTCTCTAGCCCTTCTTGCATTTTTGTGCTAAGTGATTGCAGCTTTTTCTGGACATCTCGAATAATGATTTTTCCTACCTGTTCTGCCACTGTTTGCTTGCTCTGAAAAATCCTCCTGTTCCTTTCTTGCCAGACATTATAAATGAAGCCATTTAAAAGTAACTTTAGTGCATCTTGTTTGTATCCTTGTCTTGATGAAGATTGCATCACCCACTCTATTTCTAGCTGCCAAGATGCTGCTCTCGCTCTTTGATAGCCTGCAAATTCCATAATATACTTCCACACAAACTGTGAGTATGTACATTCATAGAATAGGTGCGTCTCTGTCTCTGTTCCATTCCCACATATCACGCAAGTATCATCTTGCACTTGATTCCATTCTTTCATCTTTACCAGCGTCTTGAGTCCTTGTTTGAATGTCATCCATGCTATGAACGAATGACGCGGGATTCTATTCGGGAACCATACAATTCGCTTCCATGTTATTTCAGTTTTGTTGTCTCTGATGGTTTCATATGTATCTCTTAATTTGAAATCCCCTTTTTGTGATGCTGTCCAGAGTATACGATCATTCCCTCTGCTGGTTTGATTTAAGATTCCATTTTCATAACAATGTCGCCATGTATATGCCAAGGAGTGCTCCATTTCCCATTCTCAACCAAATTCAAGAATGGGGCATTGAGATTACCGCGTTGAATCATAGATTAGTTGGCGATGGAAGGTGTTCTTTGAGAATTCCCATGGGATGCCATGGGTCCAACCAGAATTTTGTATCTACTCCATCTCCGATTTGGTGCTTCACAATCAGTTTTGCTTCTTTTCTATTCTTCAGTATGTTCCGCCAAACCCAGCTGCAATCATTTGGTATCTTTAAATGCCAAAAATTCTTCTCCTTTATCAAGTTTCTTTCCATCCATTGCACCCACAAGGTATTCTTTCCACTTACCAGATTCCAGACATGCTTCAAGTTCGCTGTAGTGTTTGCTGTTCTGAGACATCGAATCCCAAGTCCGCCTTCTGCATAAGGTACACACAAGTTCTCCCAACTGATAAGAGCATGGGAGGTTGCACATTCTGGCCCAGACCACAGAAAGTTACGACATAACTGATTGATATTATCTACTGTTTGCTGAGGAAGAACAAAAGATGCCGTCCAATAGATACTCATATTGTTTACTACCTTCAACAGCTGCCCTCTCCCTGCGTAAGACAAAGCTCTACCTTTCCAAGCTTGTATCCTGTTCCTAACTCTCTTTATCAATGGCAAGCAGTCTGTAGACTTCAATCTCGTTGTTATTAATGGCAGCCCGAGGTACCTCACTGGCAGCTCTCCCATTTGAAACTTAATGATGCTCCTCATTTGCGCAGTTCTAGTAGCAGCCATACCCGCATAGAACATGTTACTTTTCTGTAAATTTACTTGTAATCCCGAGCACATTTTGAATTGTATCAAAGTTTCCTTCAATGTTCTCACTGTATGTAAATCTCTGTTCATAAAAGCAATTAAATCATCCGCAAATGATAAATGCGTTATTTGTGGATTTGTGCATTTGTAATGCAGCTTGTACTCTCCCTCCTCCACGCTTCTTTTTAGCATTTGAGTGAAAAACTCAATCACCAAGACAAAAAGGTATGGGGACATTGGGTCCTTGTCGAATCCCTCGCTTACCTTGGAAGTATCTAGAAGGTGTACCATTTATCATGATGCTATATCTTGGCATTTCAATGCATTTTTGAATCCAGTTCACAAACTGTAAAGGAACCCCAATTCTAGTTAACGCAAACCTGACTGCCTCTCATCTTACAGAATCATATGCTTTCCTTAGATCAATTTTCACTGCACATCTAGGTGGCCCATTATCCCTATGATAGTTGTGTAACAACTCATGCGAGAGCAGGATATTATCCTGAATACTCCTTCCAGAAATAAATGCTGACTGATTAAGAGAAATCACCTGCGGCATAAATGCTTTCATTCTGCACGTCATAATCTTCGTAATACATTTGTATATCACATTGCAACATGCAATGGGCCTATAATCACCCACAGAGCTCGGTTTCTATATCTTTGGTATTAAGGTAATACATGTGGAGTTCACCTCTTGCAACATCATGCCTGAACGAAAGAAATTTTTCACCGCTTTTACAAATTCATCCCCAATAATCTTCCAGGCTGCCTAGAAGAATAAAGACAAGAAACCATCACTTCCTGGAGCTTTGTCATTGTCTATATTGGCCAAACATTCTATGATTTCATCTCAAGTAATTTCCTTGATCAACTCTGCTTGAGTTAATTGATCGATTTGCTCTACCTGAATGTCACTCATCATGGTAAAATCCATATCTTCCATCTGTGTCGGGCTGTATAATTCTTTATAAAACTTCAGACATTCCTCTCCAATCTCTTCAATATCTTCAATAACCTTTCCCTGTGGATCTGCCAGACATGTGATTTTATTGGTCATTCTCCTTGCTTTTACTGTATTGAAAAAATACTTCGTGTTGCTATCCCCAAGGGTTACGATCTGCTCTATGGATTTCTGTTTACATTCTTTCTCTTCCTGAATTGCCGCTGTGATATACTCTCTTGTTACCACTCTTTCCTTTGTGATGAACTCTACATTCATAGGTTGAGCTTGTAGCAGCGTCTGTACCTCATCTAGTTCTTTCTCAACCTCTTTTTTCCTTGTGCAAGCCTTCCCTTTGTCTCTATTCCAATTGATCAACGCTTGTTTTACATTCCTCAGTTTCTTCATGAACGTGTACATTGGGTTCCCAACCACTGGTATCCTCCATGCTTCCTGTACCACTTCATTGAAACCTTCCTCATCAATCCAATAATTAAAAAATCGAAAGGACTTTTTTGTCTTACCTCTACTTCTTATTGCTTTCACCACCATGGATGAGTGATCTAAGGTTGCTCCTGGGTTGTAAAATGCTGCCTCTGTATCTCCAAACTCATTTATCCATTCAGCGTTACCCATTACCCTGTCCAGTTTTCTCCACTTCCTAACATCTTGCTTATTACTCCATGTTAAGATATTCCCTAAATACTTCAAATCCACCAACCCCGCCATTGTTACACAGTGAAGCAAATCTTGAAAATGATATGCCCTTGTGTCATCTCCTCCTACTCGTTCTTGCATTCAATATTGAGTTAAAGTCTCCCCCAAAGCCAAGGCTTTTGTATCGTGCAAGATAAACTGAATCGACTTCCTCCATAACTCTCTCCTTCTCTCTCTGTCATTTGATCCATATACCACTGTTATCACACATGATTTTCCATTTTGAAGCTCAGCATCCATAGTAATGCTTTGCTCATCTTTCTCCATGATGTTTATTTGACACTTATGTGAATTCCAGCAACACCAAATTCTGCCCAAATCACTATATTCATAGTTGTGCTCTGCCATCCATCCCGGGCAACACTTGTTCAAAACTGTTTGCATGTTTTGTTCTTTTACTTTTGTTTCCACCACACATAAAATTTCTAACTCATACCTTCTAATGATTTCCTTTATTTCAAACTGCTTAAAAGCTTGATTGAGACCCCTAATGTTCCAGCAACCTACACTTATCATAAAGATGGATTTTGAGATGTCAAGGGTCCAAATCGAGACCCTCCTTGTGCTACGCCCTTCTTCAAACTACCACCATTATCAACTCTTTTCATTATATTTATAACTCGACCTGGCTTCTGATTGATCCCACTCAAGACCACGCCTTGCACTTTCATACTTACACTTGTATTCTCAGTGTCACCTTCCTTCTGCACCTTCTTTGAGTTATTTTCTGTGACTTCTTTCCCACTTTGCCTCTGCTAAACCTCAGTGCATAACTTATTTCCATTTTCTGTTCCTCTTGTTATTCCTTTCTCCTCCTCTCCTGTTCCTACTTGACTGGTGGTTGCCTTATATTTCTTTGTTGGTGTTTCCCATACCCCATCCTCAGTCACATCATTTCCACTCTGTTCCCCCTCTTCTTTGGTCTCTGAGTTATTTGCTTCTCCATTCATCTTTGTATCTCTGTCTCGATCTTTTTTAAGCCACACCTCATGTTTAGTTATTTGGGTTCCTCTCTTCCCCACATTCTTGCTACAAGCATTATCTGTATGTCCAAACATCTTGCATGTTAGACAACGAGGTGGTTTCCAGTTGTACTCAAACTGAATCTCATTGACCCTCATATCATCCACTACCACTGTTATACTCTTGCATATGTCGTTCGATGTATACTGGGTATTTACAATCAATATATCTGGGTATTTACAATCAATATCTACTTCGATGTATACTCTTGCATATGTCGTTCTCTTCTTCTCCTCAGTGAGTTTGTCAGCAAACATTGGTACACCAATTGCACTCCCCACCAAATTAAATCCCTCCTTATCCCATAGCTCCATTGGAAACCTTTTCATTATAACCCACACTGGTAGTGTCTTCATCTCTGTCACTTCTGATTCTATGAAAAGTTACCATGGTCTTATTACGAACAATCTGCTCGCTATATGAAATGATCCAACGTCTAATATCTTCCTTTTGTCATCCTCGCTGTCAAACTTAAATGTGAACATGGTTTCACCATAAGTTTGCATCGTGAAATTGTGCTGCAACCTCCAAGTCTTTCCAACAATCTCTTTGACATACCCATACCCAGGCTGTCTACCAATAAAATACCCTACCACCGGCTCTTCATATTTCTTATGAACATGAGTGAACTGAGATGACTTAACATGAACCACCGGCTTCCCATTCACTATTGTTGGAGGTATATACCTGAGGTTTTCTTTTCCAACTGCTTCTCTTCCTAGCATCTCCACCCAAGAACTAGTTTTAAGTGTTTCTGCATAACTCTTCTTACAGCTTTTACCTTCTTCAACAACTTTTTCCAGATCCAGTTTTGTCGCTGGAGTAGTTCCTTCATTTATTGGTGACTTTCCTGGTTCCTTCCCCACGCGTACCTTGGCATGTTCACCATTTGTTTCTATCTGAACCTCTTCCGGCCTTGGCTGTTCATCTTCCTCTCCGCTCAACAAGTCCTTATGTATCTTTAACATACTTTGCGTCAAAAGTTTCTCTAGTGATCCTTTCCCGCATAACTGTTCAAACTTTCGTGCTAGTATCTCTCCTTCCTCATCATCTGTTTCATCGCGTGGTGGTGTGCTAGGGTTTGTGTTATGTGTTTTGCCTAAGTTTTCCATGTTTTTTTTGTGAAATTCCAATGATACCCCTAAGAAATAATTCGCCCCTTAGAAGCCACCATTGACTAACTAACCTAGCCTCTGATCAATAACACACTCTAATGCAAGCTCGCTTGTTGGTACGTTCATTCAATCAACCTATTGTTTTGCATTCATTATAATACAAGCTCACACGTAAGTGTATTCAATCAAGTATTTTGCATTCATTCTAATGCAAACTCCCCCGTAGATGCATTTAGTCAAGTGTTTTGCATTCTGTCGGTGTATAAAGTGGGGTTATCGGGTCTGGATGTTGTTCATCTTAGCTCAAACTTATATGATCAAGGCTAGGGTTTAGGGTTTAGAGGCTTAGTCCTTGTCAATGAAAGGGTTTAGTCATTGATCCTTGAAGCCTTGGAGTGTTTCCTGTGATTTTGAGTTTTTAGGCCCTTGAGTTCACTCTTATTGTTGACTATGGCTTTGAAAGTTGACCATTGACTTTTGACTGTTTGACTCTTTGGCACTATCTCCCAGTTGTTCCATGATGTCTCTTTCAGGGTCCATTTATCTTCTTTTGGCTCTATAACAAGTCTTTTGAGGTATTAGTTCCTGAATAGGGCTGTATCTGGAAAAAGCGATAAGAACATGAGTTTTCTACAATCAATCAATCAATAAGGAGTTTTGGATTCATTATAGTGCAAGCTCACATGTAGGTGCATTCCATCATGTGTTTTGCATTCTTTCTAATGCCAGCTCGCTTGTTGGTACGTTCATTCAATCAATCTATTGTTTTGCATTCATTATAATGCATGCTCACACATAAGTGTATTCAATCAAGTATTTTGCATTCATTCTAATGCAAACTCCTACGTAGATGCATTTAGTCAAGTGTTTTGCATTCTGTCGGTATATAAAGTGGGGTTATGGGGTTTTGATGTTTTTCATCCTAGATCAAACTTTTTATCAAGGCTAGGGTTTAGGGTTTAGAGGCATAGTCCTTGTCTTACAAAGGGTTTAGTCATTGATCCTTGATGCCATGGAGTGTTTCCTGTCCTTTTGTGTTTTTAGGCCCTTGAGTTCACTTTTATTGTTGACTATGGCTTTGAGCGTTGATCGTTGACTTTTGACAGTTTGACTCTTTGGCACTATTTCCCAGTTGTTCCATGATGTCTCTTTCAGTGTCCTTTTGTCTTCTTTTCGCTCTATAACACGTCTTTTGAGGTATTAGTTCCAGAATAGGGCTGTATCCGAAAAAAGTGATAAGAACATGAGTTTTCTACAATCAATCAATCAATCAGGTGTTTTGCATTCATTATAGGGCAATCTCACACGTAGGTGCATTCAATCATGTGTTTTGCATTCATTCTAACGCAAGCTCGCTTGTTGGTACATTAATTCAATCAATCAATTGTTGTGCATTCATTATAATGCAAGCTCACACGTAAGTGTATTCAATCAAGTGTTTCGCTTACATTCGATCAATCAAGTGTTTTGCATTCATCTATTGCAAACTCCCACGTAGATGCATTTAGTCAAGTGTTTTGCATTCTGTCAGTGTATAAAGTGGGGTTATGGGGTTCGGATGTTGTTCATCCTTGATCAAACTTATATGATCACGGTTAGGGTTTAGGGTTTAGAGGTGTAGTCCTTGTCTTACAAAGGGTTTAGTCATTGATCCTTGATGCCTTGGACTGCTTCCTGTCCTTTTGTGTTTTTGGGCCCTTGAGTTCACTTTTATCGTTGACTATGGCTTTGATGGTTGACCGTTGATTTTTGACAGTTTCACTTTTTTGCACTATTTCCCAGTTGTTCCATGATGTCCCTTTCAGTGTCCTTTAGTCTTCTTTTGGCTCAATAACACGTCTTTTGAGGTATTAGTTCTAGAATAGGGTTGTATCCAGAAAAAGCGATAAGAACATGAGTTTTTTTATAATCAATCAATCAATCAATCAGGTATTTTGGATTCATTATAGTGCAAGCTCACACGTAGGTGCATTCCATCATGTGTTTTGCATTCTTTCTAACGCAAGCTCGCTTGTTGGTACATTCATTCAATCAATAAATTGTTTTGCATTGATTATAATGCAAGCCCACACGTAAGTATATTCAATCAAGTCTTTCACATACATTCGATCAGTCAAATGTTTTGCATTCATTCTAATGCAAACTCCCATGTATATGCATTTAGTCAAGTGTTTTGCATTCTGTCGGTGTATAAAGTGGGGTTATGGGGTTTGGCTGTTGTTCATCATAGATCGAACTTATATGATCAAGGCTAGGGTTTAGGGCTTAGAGGCTTAGTCCTTGTCTTACAAAGGGTTTAGTCATTGATCTTTGATGCCTTGGAGTGCTTACTGTCATTTGGTGTTTTTGGGCCCTTGAGTTCACTTTTATCGTTGACTATGGCTTTGATCGTTGACCATTGACTTTTGACAGTTTGACTTTTTTGCACTATTTCCCAGTTGCTCCATGATGTCCCTTTCAGGGTCCTTTTGTCTTCTTTTGGCTCTATAACACGTCTTTTGAGGTATTAGTTCCAGAATAGGGTTGTCTCCGGAAAAAGTGAAAAAAACATGAGTTTTCATCAATCAATCAGTCAATCAGGTGTTTTGGATTCATTATAGTGCAAGCAAACACGTAGGTGCATTCCATCATGTGTTTTGCATTCTTTCTAACGTCAAGCTCGATTGTTGGTACGTTCATTCAATCAATCAATTGTTCTGCATTCATTATAATGCAAGCTCACACGTAAGTGTATTCAATCAAGTGTTTGACATAAATTCGATCAATCAAGTGTTTTGCATTCATTCTAATGCAAACTACCATGTAGATGCATTTAGTCAAGTGTATTGCATTCTGTCGGTGTATAAAGTGGGGTTATGGGTTTGGATTTTGTTCATCCTAGATCAAACTTATATGATCAAGGCTAGGGCTTAGGGTTTAAAGGGTTTAGTCATTGATCCTTGATGCCTTGGAGTGTTTCCTGTCCTTTTGTGTTTTTGGGCCCTTGAGTTCACTTTTATCGTTGACTATGGCTTTGAAAGTTGATCGTTGACTTTTGACAGTTTAACTTTTTGGAAGTATTTGCCCGTTGATCCAAGAGATCCCCTCCAGGGTCCTTTTGTTTTCTTTTGGCTCTATAACACGTCTTTTGAGGTATTTGTTCCAGAATAGGGCTGTATTCGGAAAAAGCGATAAGAATATGTGTTTTCTACAATCAATCAATCAATCAGGTGTTTTGCATTCATTATAGTGCAAGCTCACACGTAGGTGCATTCAGTCATATGTTTTTCATTCATTCTAACGCAAGCTCGCTTGTTGGTACGTTCATTCAATCAATCAATTGTTCTGCATTCATTATAATGCAAGCTCACACGTAAGTGTATTCAATCAGGTGTTTCGCATACATTCGATCAATCAAGTGTTTTGCATTCATTCTAATCCAAACTCCCACGTAGATGCATTTAGTCAAGTGTTTTGCATTCTGTCAGTGTATAAATTGGGGTTATGGGGTTTGGATGTTGTTCATCCTAGATCAAACTTATATGATCAAGGCTAGGGTTTAGGGTTTGGAGGCGTAGTCCTTGTCTTACAAAGGTTTTAGTCAGTGATCTTGGATGCCTTGGAGTGTTTCCTGTCCTTTTGTGTTTCTGGGCCCTTGATTTCACTTTTATCGTTGACTATGGCTTTGATCGTTGACCGTTGACTTATGACAGTTTGACTTTTTTGCACTATTTCCCAGTTGCTCCATGATGTCCGTTTCAGGGTCCTTTTGTCTTCTTTTGCCTCTAAAACAAGTCTTTTGAGGTATTAGTTCCAGACTATGGTTGTATCCTGAATAAGCGATAAGAACATGAGTTTTCTACAATCAATCAGTCAATCAAGTGTTTTGGATTCATTATAGTGCAAGCTCACACATAGGTGCATTCCATCATGTGTTTTGCATTCTTTCTAACGCAAGCTCGGTTGCTGGTACGTTCATTCAATCAATCAATTGTTTTGCATTGATTATAATGCAAGCTCACATGTAAGTACATTCAATTAAGTGTTTCGCATACATTCGATCAATCAAGTGTTTTGCATTCATTCTGATGCAAACTCCGACGTAGATGCATTTAGTCAAGTGTTTTGCATTCTGTCGGTGTATGAAGTGGGGTTATATGGTTTTGAAGTTGTTCATCTTTGATCTAACTTATATGATCTAGGTTAGGGTTTATCGTTTAGAGACTTAGTTCTTGTCCTACAAAGGGTTTAATTATTGATGTTTGACGCCTTAATGTGTTTCCTGTGCTTTTGAGTTTTTGGGCCATTGTGTTAACTTTTATCGTTGACTATGGCTTTGATCATTGACCGTTGGCTTTTTACAGTTTAACTTTTTGGGACTTTTTCCCAGTTGTTCCATGAGGTCCCTTTTAATGTCCTTTTGTCTCCTCTTAACTCTAGAACACGTCTTTTTAGGTATTAGTTCCAGAATAGGGTTGTATCCAAAAAAAGCGAGAAGAACATGAGTTTTCTACAATCAATCATTCAATCAATCAGGTGTTTTGCATTCTTTCTAACGCAAGCTTGCTTGTAGGTACGTTCATTCAATCAGTCAAGTGTTTTTCATTCATTATAATGCAAGCTCACTCGTAAGTGTAATCCATCAAGTGTTTCGCATACATTCCATCAATTAAGTGTTTTGCATTCATTCTGATTCAAACTCCCAAGTAGATGCATTTAGTCAAGTTTTTTGCATTCTGTCGGTGTATAAGAATGTCGCGGTATTTGGTTAGCAAACCAAATCGTTCGATGCCATGCAACTGTTTGCCTTATCCCTCACAAACATTCATATGTATCTCTCAAGTTATAATCTCCTTGACTCGTTGCAGTCCATACCAGTTTATCCTCTCCCCCCATTATCTCTATTTCATCCTTTGCCTGTTTAACAATCTCACCTATCCCATTCTCAATATGTTCTAGAAAGTACCATCCCCCTTGCACTACAAATTCAGATACTTTGATATTAAGGTGTCCACTGGAGCTGTATATAAAACCTTGCGGAAACTTATCTCTTAAGATGCCAGTCGGGTGCTAAGGATCAAGCCAAAAACTTGTGTTTCTGCCATCTCCAATTTGATGTGCCACCACTTGAGCTGCTTTCTTTCTATCCTTAAGCACATTTCTCCAAACCCATGAACAATCATTAGGAACTTTCAGCTGCCAGAAGTTTCTGTCTTTGATTAGGTTCTTGTGCACCCAATCAACCCATAAGTTATTTGCCTTTGTAACCAGTTTCCAGATATTCTTCATATTTGCTGCCTGATTCACCTTCAAGAGATCCCTTATGCCAAGTCCACCTTCAGCACACGGGAAGCATATGCTTTCCCATCCTATCAATGCATGTGATTTGCGTCGCGGTCCCCAATCCATAAAAATTCCTGCTGACTGTTAATATCGTCAATTGCCTTCTGAGGTATAATAAAAGATGCAAGCCAATACACACTTAGATTAGTTAGAACTGCTTTAATCAATTGCAATCTCCCTGCATATGATAGCGACTTCCCTTTCCAACTCTGAATTCTTCTTGTAACTTTTAAGATTAACGGATTGCAATCTGTGGTTCTCAATCTTGTGGTAATCAATGGTAATCCCAAGTATTTTACCGGTAACTCTCCTTTTGGGAACTGTAACACTCCTTCAATCTCTGTACAAACCACCTCATCTACTCCAGCAAAGAATATCTGACTTTTCTGGACATTAACTTCAAGGCCAGTGCATGCCCTGAAAGTGTTAAGATTTTCTCTGAGCTTTGTAGCTGTTTGTGTATCTCCATGCATAAAAGCCACCAAATCATCCGCAAAAGATAAGTGTGTAATCATTGGGTTCATACACTTCTGATGTAGCCGGTACTGGTTATTAGTGACACTGTACTGCATGATTTCCGAGAATAAGTCCATCACTAGCACAAATAAGTAAGGAGACATGGGGTCTCCTTGTCTTATCCCTCGTCTGCCTTTGAAATATCCATATGGTGCTCCATTAATCATTATAGAGTAACCAGCTGTTTGCATACACACTTTCACCCATTCAATAAAATTCTGGGGGAATCCAACTCTCTTCATAGAAAAACTCACCGCTTCCCATCTTACCGTATCATAAGCCTTTCTGAGGTACACTTTAGCTGCACATCGTGGCGGAGTTTCATTCCTGTGATAGTTATGCATTAGTTCATGAGATAATAAAATATTATCTTGGATGCTTCTCCCTGTGATGAAGGCGGACTGATTCAAATTGATCACTTTGGGCATAATCTGTTTCATTCTCTTTGTCATCACTTTAGTAATGCTCTTGTACACCACTCCACAACACGCTATTGGCCTGTAGTCCCCCAAACTTGACGGACTTTGCACCTTCGGTGCAAGTGTAATGCAGGTTAAATTAACTTCTTGTAGCATCTGACCTGAGATGAAGAAATTCCTAACTGCCTTGATAAAATCATCCCCAATGACGCGCCATGTGCACTTGAAAAAGTATGAAGAGAATCCATCACTTCCCGGAGCTTTATCATTTCCAATGTTTGCTAGAGCCTCTATTATCTCATCTCTTGAAGCTGGTTTTTGTAACTCCGCAAAAATCGTGGCTTTGTGTATTGCTTGCCGTGGCCCTATTTTCGAAAACACCAAGTCCATCCCTTGCATCTGATCTGGACTATATAGCTCCTTATAGTATCGCTCACATTCAGCTCTAATGTCATCAAAAACTTGCATCACATTCCCATCACTATCAACCAGACATGTTATTTTGTTTACTACTCTGCGTGCCTGTACCGATTTGAAAAAATACGAAGTATTGCTGTCACCTACAGTTATGTCTTGATCGCGCGATTTCTGTTTATAAAACCCCTCTTCTGACTTAGCTGCTCGCACATAGTGCTGTACTGCTTCTCTCTCTCTAAGAATGAGTTCTTTGTCCATGGGCTTTGTTTGTAACTCTGTTTGGATCGTGTCCATTTGCTGCTTTGTTTCCTTTACTCTGCTCACCACATTTCCAACCCTCTCACGGTTCCATGTTATAAGGGCTCCCTTCGTTATCTTCAACTTCTTCATTAGTATGATTACCCACTATAGTGTTCTGCCATGCCCCTTCCACTGTTTTCATAAACCCCTCCTCTTTGTACCAGAAATTAAAAAACTTAAAAGACTTCTTCTTTTGATTTCTCTGCACTAGTGACGTGACTACCATCGATGAGTGGTCTGATATAGCTCCGGGGTTTAAAAACTCAGCTTCATGATCTTCAAATCCATCTATCCACTCTGCGTTGACCATAACTCTATCAAGTTTGCAGCTTATTCTCTCCTCTTGCTTGTTGTTCCATGTTAGAAAATTTCCTTTATACTTCATATCCACTAGTCCTGCTGAATTCACACATTGCATAAGATCTGAGAATTGCTGCGGCCTTACTTCTAGTCCTCCTACCTTTTCTTGAGGGTTCATAATTGAGTTGAAGTCCCCAAGGACTATCCATGGCTTTATTATAGTACATGACATGTCTACTAGCTCCCTCCATAGTTGTCGTCTTTCCATCATATCAACACTTGCATACACAATCGAGACTATGAACTCTTCTCCGGTTATGGTAGCCACCTCCATTGTTATATGTTGATCATCCTTCCTTACTAACTCAGCTGTACATACTCTTGGATCCCAACAAAACCATACTTTCCCCAAAGCATTATGTGCATAGTTCTCCTCCATTGCCCACTGGTTAAACGTTTTGTTAAATACTCGCTCTCTTTTTTCTTCTTTCACTCTTGTTTCCACTAGACCCATGATACTCAGATTGTATTTCCTTACCATATCCTTCACTTCTACTTGTTTGAAATTCATGTTGAATCCCCTCATGTTCTAGCAACCGAGGTGTGTACTCAATTGTTCACATTTGGATGCGTAGAGTGACCGTACTTGGCTGTCACTATGTTGAGTTTCCCTCCTTGAGTGGCATTCTTTGTGGCTGTGATTCCACTCACCTTGTTACCTTTTTTTACATTGTTTGTTCCTCTGGTAGTGTTCTTCCCTGGTTCAGTTTGCATTTATGCCTCCCTACCTTCTGATTTTTCTGCTTGTTTCTTCTCCAGTACATTTTTTCCCTTGTCTCGTATGTCTCTCTTCTGTATGCCACTCGCATCATGTTCCTTCTCATCCTCTATTCCTTCTGTCATCATCTTCTTTGTTTCATTCCCTTCTTTTCCTACTATTTCCACTGTTAGAGGGCTGTCTTCCCCTTGCAAATTTCTGGCCTTACATCTATGCTTCCTGTTGGGTGTCTCCCAGCCCATTTCATCCTCTACAATATGAACTTCCTGAACTTCCTTTCTTTCTGAGCTTTCTGCGAGTTCTGCCTTTGGTTTATCACTCTCTTTTTGCTGCCCTTTCTCTCCCTTCTCTTCTTCCTTCTTGTCATTTTTTTTTCCTTCTGTAGCCATACTTTGTTTGCTGCTCCTGTTTCCACCTTCTCCTTCTTCGGACATCTATGGTCAGAGTGCCCGAAAACTTTACAATTCTCACACTTAGGTGGTTTCCAATTATATTCAAAAGTTACTCTGTACGCCCTCTTTTGATCAAGTATTACTGGAATGTATTCTGGGTACGAGCACTCAGTATCAATCTCGACGCATACTCTCGCATAACTTGTTCTGGTCATATTCTCCGTTAATCGGTCTGTAAACATTGGTATTCCCACTGCACTTCCCACTTGGCTAAAGCCATCTTTATTCCACATATCCATTGGCAAGCCTTTGACAATCACCCATATAGGTATGGTTCGCAGTTCCCTCGTTTCTGCTTCAACAAACGTTTTCCAAGGCCGCACAACAAACAGTTGGCTGGCAATATGAAAGGATCCTACATCCAATACTACTTGTCTCTCCTCATCAGTCTCAAACTGGAATGTAAACATGGCTTCCCCATACGGCTTCATTACAAATTTTTTTATCCCCCACGTTCTACTCACGATATCCTTCACATAATTGTAATTCATACGCCTACCAACAAAGGATCCAACAATTAAGTTATCAAACTTTTTGTTATACTCTGAGAATTGCTCAGTTGTAACGTGTATAACTGGCTTTCCATTCACTATGGCTGGAGGAACATAGGTCAATGCCGCACTTCCTACCATTTTTTTTCCAATTATATCTGCCCATGAGCTCGTCTTTGCTGCTCTCTGTTCAGTTTTCCCATTTTGGTCTGCTAGTGTTTCTTTTCCTACTTCCTCATCATCGGTTTTACTTTCTCTAGTAGTCTGCTCCCCTCTCATCATCTTGGATTTTGCATAATATTGCTCACTATGTTGCTGCATCTCCAAGAGCATATCTTGAGTTTCCTTTGTTGTTGCTCCATCTAAGTTCTTCTCTATTTCATTACTTAGCGCGAACTCCAGCAACTCCTTTTTAATCTGTAAGCCTTCATGACCCTTAGGCCCATTACTGTTTGCATGTTTCGCTCCCGCCCTTACATGGTCATCTTCCTTCTCGTTAACTTTTTTCCTAGTCAGATCCGATATATCCGGATCATTTTCTTTGCTATTTTCATCTCTCGCATCTTTAGTTACTTTTGTGTAGATGAAGTCATCATCTTCTCCACCTCCTGATATTCTCGCAACCCCTTGTATTCCTAGTTTTTTTTTTCCTGAGTTTATGGACTGTACCAACTCACTGTCCTCTTCTTGGATCGCTTTTGCTTTTACGTATCATTCAAACGTTAGCCTCACTTAGTAATTCTTCTCTAGTAGTACGCCTCTCCAGTTGTTCATCACATTCTCTAAGCGGTTTCAGACTCATACCAAACTCCTCCAGCAGCTTTCTTCTGTATCTCTCAATCGAACCCTCACCATATCTTGCCTTAATCTCAGTCTCAAACCTATCTACCTCTATCTATAACTGACCTGATGAAGATTTCCCTGAACTCCCAACTGGTGTGCTAGGGTTCGGACTCTTAACATTTCCTAACTCTCGTAATTTTTTCATGTTTTTTCCTAATTTTTGTGAAAAGGACCTAAATACCCCTAAGGATAAAAATCACCCCTTAGAGGCCACCATTAACACCTAAACAAGCTATTCTTAGTAGGATACAGCCCTATTATGTAAGTGCCTTCTAGATAAGTTGGTAAAACCTTTGGGTGATGATATCAGAGGTCTGGGGTTCGAACCCCGCTACACACTATTGAGTTACTGATCTCTTTAAGAACAGGCTTGCCCACACATTTTTTTTACTCATCATCTAAATTTTGTAAGTGCCTTCTAGATAAGTTGGTAAAACCTTTGGGTGATGATATCAGAGGTCTGATCTCTTCAAAAATAGGCTTGCCCACACATTTCAATCTTGTGTTTTGCATTCTTTCTAACGCAAGCTCGCTTGTAGGTACGTTCATTCAATCAATCAATTGTTTTCCATTCATTATAATGCAAGCTCACACGTAAGTATATTCCAGCAAGTGTTTCGCATACATTCAATCAATCAAGTGTTTTGCCTTCATTCTAATGCAAACTCCCACGTGGATGCATTTAGTCAAGTGTTTTGCATTCTGTCGGGGTATAAAGTGCGATTATGGGGTTTGGAAGTTGTTCATCTTAGATCTAACTTATATGATCTATTCTAGGGTTTAGGGTTTAGAGGCTTAGTCCTTGTCTTACAAAGGGTTTAGTCATTGATTCTTGAAGCCTTGGAGTATTTCTTGTGCTTCTCAATTTTTGGGCCCTTGAGTTCGTTTTTATCGTTGACAATGGCTTTTATCATTGACCGTTGACTTTTGACAGTTTGATTTTTTGGCACTTTTTCCCAGTTATTCCATGATATCCCTTTTAGGGTCCTTTTGGCTCTATAACACGCCTTTTGAGGTAATAGTTCCGAAATACGGCTGTATCTA
Organism: Coptis chinensis; assembly: GCF_015680905.1. NCBI lineage: Eukaryota > Viridiplantae > Streptophyta > Magnoliopsida > Ranunculales > Ranunculaceae > Coptis > Coptis chinensis. The sequence goes on from NC_141456.1 coordinate 49,694,278, forward strand.
GAAAAAGATATAAGAACATGAGTTTTCTACAATAAATCACTCAATCCGGTGTTTTGCATTCATTATAGTACAAGCTCACACGTAGGTGTATTCAATCTTGGGTTTTGCATTCTTTCTAACGCAAGCTCGCTTGTTTACGTTCATTCAATCAATCAAGTGTTTTCCATCCATTATAATGCAAGTTCACACGTAAGTGTATTCCATCAAGTGTTTCGCATACATTTAATCAATCAATTATTTTGCATTCATTCTAATGCAAACTTCCACATAGATGCATTTAGTCAAGTGTTTTGCATTCTGTCGGTGTATGAAGTGGGGTTATAGGGTTTTGAAGTTGTTCATCTTAGATCTAACTTATATGATCTAGGTTAGTTTTTAGGGTTTAGAGACTTAGTCCTTGTCCTACAAAGGGTTAGTCATTGATCCTTGAAGCCTTGGAGTGTTTCCTGTGGTTTTGAGTTTTAGGCCTTTGAGTTCACTTTTATCGTTGACTATGGCTTTGATAGTTGACCGTTGACTTTTGACAGTTTGACTTTTTGACACTTTTTCCCAGTTGTTCCATGAGGTCCCTTTTAGGGTCCTTTTGTCTCCTCTCAACTCTATAACACGTCTTTTGAGGTATTAGTTCCAAAATAGGGCTTTATCCGAAAAAAGGGAGAAGAACATGAGTTTTCCACAATCAATAAATCAATCAGGTGTTTTGCATTCATTATAGTGAAAGCTCACAAGTAGGCGCATTCAATCAGGTGTTTTGCATTCTTTCTAACGCAAGCTCGCTTGTAGGTTCGTTCATCCAATCAATCAAGTGTTTTTAATTCATTATAATGCGAGCTCACACGTAAGTGTATTCAATTAAGTGTTTCGCATACATTCAATCAATTAAGTGTTTTGCATTCATTCTGATGCAAACTCCCAAGTAGATGCATTTAGTCAAGTGTTTTGCATTCTGTCGGTGTATAAAGTGGGGTTATAGGGTTTGGAAGTTGTTCATATTAATTCTAACTTATATGATCTAGGCTAGGGTTTTGGGTTTAGAGGTTTAGTCCTTGTCTTACAAAAGGTTTAGTGAATGATCCTTGAAGCCTTGGAATGTTTCCTGTGCTTTTGAGTTTTTGGGCCCTTGAGTTCACTTTTATCGTTGACTATGGCTATGATTGTTGACCGTTGACTTTAGACAGTTTGACTTTTTGGCACCTTTTCCCATTTATTCCATGATGTCCCTTTTAGGGACCTTTTGGCTCTATATCACGTCTTTTGAGATATTAGTTCCAGAATAGGATTGTATCCGGAAAAGGCGATAAGAACATGAGTTTTCTACAATCAATCAATCAATCCGGTGTTTTGCAATCATTATAGTGCAAGCTCACACGTAGGTCCGTTCAATCTTGTGTTTTGCATTCTTTCTAACGCAAGCTCGCTTGTAGGTACGTTCATTCAATCAATCAATTGTTTTCGATTCATTATAATGCAAGCTCACACGTAAGTATATTCCAGCAAGTGTTTCGCATACATTCAATCAATCAAGTGTTTTGCCTTCATTCTAATGCAAACTCCCACGTGGATGCATTTAGTCAAGTGTTTTGCATTCTGTCGGGGTATAAAGTGCGATTATGGGGTTTGGAAGTTGCTCATCTTATATCTAACTTATATGATCTATTCTAGGGTTTAGGGTTTAGAGGCTTAGTCCTTGTCTTACAAAGGGTTTAGTCATTGATTCTTGACGCCTTGGAGTTTTTCCTGTGCTTCTCAGTTTTTGGGCCCTTGAGTTCGTTTTTATCGTTGACAATGGCTTTTATCGTTGACCGTTAACTTTTGATTTTTTGGCACTTTTTCCCAGTTATTCCATGATATCCCTTTTAGGGTCCTTTTGGCTCTATAACACGCCTTTTGAGGAAATAGTTTCGTAATACGGCTGCATCCAGAAAAATATATAAGAACATGAGTTTTGTACAATAAATCACTCAATCCGGTGTTTTGCATTCATTATAGTGCAAGCTCACACGTAGGTGTATTCAATCTTGGGTTTTGCATTCTTTCTAACGCAAGCTCGCTTGTTTACGTTCATTCAATCAATCAAGTGTTTTCCATTCATTATAATGCAAGTTCACACGTAAGTGTATTCCATCAAGTGTTTCGCATACATTTAATCAATCAACTGTTTTGCATTCATTCTAATGCAAACTTCCTCATAGATGCATTTAGTCAAGTGTTTTGCATTATGTCGGTGTATGAAGTGGGGTTATAGGGTTTTGAAGTTGTTCATCTTAGATCTAACTTATATGATCTAGGTTAGGGTTTAGGGTTTAGAGACTTAGTCCTTGTCCTACAAAGGGTTTAGTCATTGATCCTTGAAGGCTTGGAGTGTTTCCTGTGGTTTTGAGTTTTTGGGCCTTTGAGTTCACTTTTATCGTTGACTATGGCTTTGATAGTTGACCGTTGACTTTTGACAGTTTGACTTTTTAACACTTTTTCCCAGTTGTTCCATGAGGTCCCTTTTAGGGTCCTTTTGTCTCCTCTTAACTCTATAACACGTCTTTTGAGGTATTAGTTCCAAAATAGGGCTGTATCCGAAAAAAGGGAGAAGAACATGAGTTTTCTACAATCAATCAATCAATCAGGTGTTTTGCATTCATTATAGTGCAAGCTCACACGTAGGTGCATTCAATCAGGTGTTTTGCATTCTTTCTAACGCAAGCTCGCTTTTAGGTACGATCATTCAATCAATCAAGTGTTTTTCATTCATTATAATACAAGCTCACACGTAAGTGTATTCCATCAAGTGTTCCGCATACATTCAATCAATCAAGTGTTTTGCATTCATTCTAATGCAAACTTCTACGTAGATGCATTTAGTCAAGTGTTTTGCATTCTGTCGGATTATTAAGTGGGGTTATAGGGTTTGGAAGTTGTTCATCTTAATTCTAACTTATATGATCTAGGCTAGGGTTTGAGGTTTAGAGACTTAGTCCTTGTCTTACAATGGTTTTAGTCATTGGTCGTTGAAGCCTTGAAGCCTTGGAGTGTTTCATGTGCTTTTGAGTTTTTGGGCCCTTGAGTTCACTTTTATCGTTGACTATGGCTTTGATCGTTGACTGTTAACTTTTGAGAGTTTGACTTTTTCGCACTTTTTCCCATTTAGTCCATGATGTCCCTTTCAGGGTCCATTTGTCTCCTTTTGGCTCTATAACACGTCTTTTGAGGTATTAGTTCCAGAATATGGTTGTATCCAAAAAAAGCGATAAGAACATGAGTTTTCTACAATCAATCAATCAATCCGGTGTTTTGTATTCATTATAGTGCAAGCTCACACGAAGGTGCATTCAAATCTTGTGTTTTGTATTCTTTCTAACGCAAGCTCGCGTGTAGGTACGTTCATTCAATCGATCAAGTGTTTTCCATTCATTATAATGCAAGCTCAGACGTAAGTGTATTCCATCAAGTGTTTTGAATTCATTCTAATGTAAACTCCCACATAGATGCATTTAGTCAAGGGTTTTGCATTCTATCGGTGTATAAAGTGGGTTATGGGGTTTGGAAGTTTTTCATCTTGGATCTAACTTATATGATCTAGGCAAGGTTTTTGGGTTTAGAGGCTTAGTCCTTGTCTTACCAAGGGTTTAGTCATTGATCCTTTAAGCCTTGGAGTGTTTCTTGTGCTTTTGAGTTTTGGGCCCTTGAGTTCCCTTTTATCCTTGACTATGGCTTTGATCGTTAACCATTGACTTTTGAGAGTTTGACTCTTTGGCACTTTTTCCCAGTTGTTCCATGAGGTCCATTTTAGGGTCCTTTTGTCTCCTCTTAACTCTATAATACGTCTTTTGAGGTATTAGTTCCAGAATAGGGTTGTATCCGAAAAAAGTGATAAGAACATGAGTTTTCTTCAATCAATCAATCAATTAGGTGTTTTGCATTCATTATAGTGCTTTTTTTTTTTTTTTTTTTTGGTTGGCAAGCGTGGTTTTTAACGATGTCCCCTACCCCTTTATTTATAAAAATGTGTGGGCAAGCCTGTATTATAGTGCAAGCTCACACGTAGGTGCATTCAATCCTGTGTTTTGCATTCTTTCTAACGCCAGCTCGCTTGTAGGTATGTTCATTCAATCAATCATGTGTTTTGCATTCATTATAATGCAGGCTGACACGTAAGTGTATTCCAACAAGTGTTTCGCATACATTCAATCAATCAAGTGTTTTGCATTCATTCTAATGCAAACTCCCACGTAGATGCATTTAGTCAAGTGTTTTACATTCTGTCGGTGTATAAAGTGGGGTTATAGGGTTTGCAAGTTGTTCATCTTAATTCTAACTTATATGATCTAGGCTAGGGTGTAGAGGGTTAGTCCTTGTCCAAGTTCGGAACTCCACTTCCTAGCTAGTCAGGAACTCCACGTTCAGTACTTGTCCTCCAAGTTAAGAAGTCCACACTTCCTAGCTAGTTAGGAACTCCACATTCGGAACTTGTCAAAGTTCGGAACTTATCCAAATTCGGAATTCCACTTCCTAGCTAGGTAGGAACTCTACTTCCTCTATGGAAAGTTCAAGTTCGGAACTCCACTTCCGAGCTAGTAAAAAACTCAATTTCTTCTATTGAGAGTCCAAATCCGGAGTTGGCTAAAAGAATCAGGAAGTCCGATATACTTTCCAAGATTCATTTCTTTCAACAGAATCCTCATGAATCATTTTTAGAGGCTTGGAATCGTTTCACCGATCTTCTTATAGAGTGTCCACACCATAACCTCGCGAAAGACACGTTAGTTCGTGCCTTTTTCAAGGGACTGTTACACCACCATAAAGAAGTCCTTGACATAATGAATGGGGGTAGTTTCCTTAGTAAAGGAGCCTCAAAGGCTTATAAATTTTTAGAAGATCAAACAAAGCGTAATAATAACTAGGGGGGGGGGGGGGTAGTGATGATATCTCCCACTCCTCTAGTTCTTCTTTAATTGAATCTCTCACTAAAAAGGTAGAGGCTATTTCTGTTCAACAAAAGCCTATCCCCATCATGAATGTCAACTCTAATCCATGTAATTTATGTTTGAGTCCTGAGCATCCCGACTCGTATTGTCCTCTCGCTTACGAACAACAAACACCACAAGAAGATAATGTTTGCTCAATTAATAGTTATCCTATTCCTAACGCCTTTTGAGACAACATCCCAACTTCAGTTGGAGAAATAATCAATAAGTAACACCTCCAGGGTTTAATAATCAAAATGTTAGGCCAGCAAACAATTGCAACTAAGCTCTACCATGACAAGGACAAGGTCAGGGTAATTATAATAATTATAACAATAATAATTATAATGCTAATAGAGGTATCGTTTCGGTAAATAATAACTATCACAACCCACCCATTAATAATCAACGTGACATAGTTCCTGTCACACAACCTATAGCTAACACTCCACAACCGGATCGTTTTGATGCCTTTATGCAAACCCAATAACAAATTTTACAAGCCATCCAACTTTCCTTACAGCAGTTAGCACAAGAGAAAGTACAATCCAAATGTGTGTTTCCAGGTCAAGCAATACCTAACCCTAAAACAACAAACACAGTCTTTGAGGTAAACGGTAATACTAGTAAGGAAAATGCAAACGTAGGTGAGCTAAATGCCATCACCACTCTCTGTTCTGGCAGAGTGGTTGATAACAACGTAACTATGCTTATAGTTACCCCACCAGTAGTCCCTACACCAGATATTGTACTAGATAACGATGTAGACCATCTTCGTAACTATGCTTATAGTGGTTGACTCCTACTTAGAGGAAGTCAACACCATCTTCGAGTTGACACCTATCGTAGACCCTTCTGTTGCTCCATCTACTGAGTTTGAAGACTTGCTGCCTAAGCAAGTTTTCACTACTCAAGATGAGGACCCTCTAGAAGCATTTATCGACATTCCTTCCACCCCGGTAATTATATTTTCTCTGTTATCTAAGAATGAAGAGGCACGTTTGATTAGGGTGATTAGGGAACATCGTTCTGCGATTGGTTGGTCCCTAGCCGACATTAAGGGAATTGGGGACCCTAATGTTTGCACTCATCGTATCCATTTGGAGGATAACGCAAAGACTTCTAGCGAACCTCAGTGTCGCTTGAACCCTGCCATGAAAGAGGTGGTCAGGGAAGAAGTCTTACGGTTACTCGATACGGGTATCATATACCCAATCTCTGATAGCGAATGGGAAGTCCCATTCATGTAATTCCTAAGAAATGCCATGGGTAAGTCTCTGATAGCGGGTATCATTACCTTGGTACGTAATGCCAAGGGTGAATATGTTGTAACGCATGGTCCTATGAAATGGAGAATCTATATTGATTTTAGATGATTAAATGCCATGACACGAAAGGATCATTTTCCTTTACCCTTTATAGATCAGATGCTTGAACGCCTAGTTGGTCATGTTTTTTATTGTTTTTTGGATGGCTACTCTGGCTATTTTCAGATTATTATTGATATTGATGACCTAGAAAATACTACCTTCAAATATCCGTTTGGAACATATGCCTATAAGCGAATGCCTTTTGGCCTTTGTAACGCTTCTGGTACCTTCCAGCGGTGTATGTGACATGGTAGAACGCTTCATGAAAGTTTTCATGGATGATTTTTTTATCTATGGAGACTCTTTCACTGACTGCCTGTCTAACCTATCTAAGGTTTTGACACGGTGTGAGGAGAGGAGTCTGGTTTTAAATTGGGAAAAATGTCATTTCATGGTGGTAGGGCATAAAGTGAATAGTAGATAAGGCCAAACTAGATAAGATAGCATCTCTACCTATACCATAGATCGTTAAGTGAGATAGAGCCTTTCTAGGCCAAACAGGTTTTATAGATTTTATCAAAGATTTTTCAAAAATAGCATAGGCCTTTAACTATACCTTTTAAAGGATGCCATCTTTGATTTTAATTTTATCGTAAACGGGCTTTTGAAACTTTTCTAGCCTGCACCCCCTCCGATTGGTCTAAACCTTTCGAACTCATGTGTGATGCTAGTGATTATGATGTTGGTGCTATCTTGGGACAGAAACTAGATAATAAGTCCACTGTTATTTATTATGCTAGTAAAACTTTAAACGATGCTCAAAGGAATTATACAACTACTGAAAAAGAATTTTTATCTATCGTTTATGCTTTAGATAAGTTTCGTCCTTATTTGGTTGGTTCTAAGACTCTAGTTTACACGGACCATGCAGCCCTTAGGTACCTTCTCGCAAAGAAGGATGCTAAGCAGAGATTAATCCGATGGATTCCTCTCCTGCAAAAGTTCACATTAGAAATAAAGGACAAAAGAGGGGTTGAAATTATAGTTTCCGACCACTTATCTAGATTAACAAATGACGATGATAGTGATTCTGAGTCCATACCGGACTCTTTTCCTGAGGAGCATCTGTATGCTATTTTTTCTCCACCATGGTATGCTGACATTGTGAATTATTTAGCGACTGATATTCTTCCTGATGAATGGTCAAGAAATGAACGTAAGAAGTTCTTGGCCAGAGTTAAGCTATACTACTGGGATGAGCCCTACCTTTTTAAGTATTATGCGGATCAGATTTTTCGTCGTTGTATTCCCCAATGGGAATATAATGAGGTTCTATCATTCTGCCATGACAAAGAGTGTGGTGGCCATTTTAGTGGTATAAAAACAGTTGCTAAAATTCTTCAATGTGGGTTTTATTGGCCTACTCTTTTTAAAGATGCCCAAGTGCATTGCAAGACGTGTGTTCGTTGCCAACAACTTAGGCGAATCACGAAGCGTAATATGATGCCATTAAACCCAATCATGGTGGTAGAAATTTTTGATGTATGGGGAATTGATTTCATGGGTCCTTTTCCTGTTTCCCACGGTTTCATTTATATTCTAGTTGTCGTGGACTACGTGTCTAAATGGATAGAGGCCATAGCTTGCCGTAGCAATAACCATAAGACAGTTGTGTTTTTTGTTAAGGAGTATATTTTCTGTCGATTTTGCATTCCTAAAGTCATCATTAGTAATGGTGGAACACATTTTTGCAACAAAGTTATTGCATCTCTAGTGAAAAAGTATGGAGTTACATGTATGATCGTTTTCATATCTCATTCGCAAAAATCGAACAGGTAACAAATTGGCAATTTTAGTTTGAAATTGTGCGAAAAGATCGAAAAATTTCAGAAATCGAATTGGGTGATAAGAGCCCAAAACTGTAGTTTTAACCCCTTAACAATAATACTTTTATACCAATTATGCGAGTAATAAATAAGAGTTAATGCTGATTACGTGTTTTTATGTATTTTAGGCATTGAAATCTATTTTGTGTAGAAATGCGCCACTTTGGCGATATAAAGGAGCAAGGGTTGGTTGCTAAGAAGTTTTGTGAATAAAGGCCAAGATTCAAGGAGAAAAAACCTTTGTAAAGCTCGGTTAGAAGCTGAGAAGTCAGAGTCAATGCGGCAGAAATAGCACACAAAAGTCAGCAGAACTTTCGAAGACTGTATCTTTAGACTCAGGCCTCGGAATTGGGCCTACCTTATGTCAAAACGACCGTCTCGAAAAGCGCTTTCCAATGGTCCAAGCCTTGACCCAATCAGAGAAGTAAAAGTGAACGAAAAGCCTGCTGAAATCAGATCCAGCTAAAAAGGGGCCTTGTGGAATGAAGAGATTGGGTTTTGGGCTCGATTTTCCGGCCCAAAACATAGCTCCTCAGACCATGCACAAAAAAGTGGATCTGGTCTCCTCCATTTGTATGGAGAAGACTTAGCTCTTAAGAATACTTAGATCTAGATTAGAAAATTAGGTTAGACTCCATTAATTAGTTAGAATAGCTTGTTTTAGATCTAGTTTTTACCTTCAATTAATTAGTGTTAGAACAAAGTAGATTATTATTTAGAATCACTATTAGTTTTATAATAAAGTATTAGTTTTCATTTCAATTTAGTTATTGATTAAATTCTTGTTTAGTTTTAGTTGTTTTAAATTCATAAATTAGGTTGTCTTCATTTTGATTCTTAGACTATCGTTAAAATTAGATTTATAAAATTTAAATTAGTTATTAAATTATGACTTGTTATTATTGTTATTGTGTTGGGAATGATAGTATAGAAACTTCACATCACACATTACTCTCACCATTGTTCTTTTTGTTTGTTCAATTGAATTTGTTTAAGTCTTGAGAGTTAAGAGTGGACGATTCCGTACTCGATATATTGCATGAATATATATGTGAGAGTAAGAAATAAAATAATTGATACCGTAAGAATGAAGTTAGAGTAATCTATTCCAGTTTTTACAGGTTATCATTGGGCTTGGGCCCAAATACCGCACGCGCGTGCGTCTCCTTCCTCAAAACAAAACAGTTTGTGATTCTCTTTTCTCAATTCCACCATTAACGATTTTAAACCCTAGAACAAAATTTTTAAAAAAAAAACCTAAATACCACAACGCCAAAATAGTTTCACCCACTCCAAAACATCTCCACCACCATTTCCAACCTTTTGCACCACCAAAACATAAAAAATTCAAAAAAAAATTTGAACCACCACCGCGCCATCTCCCAAAATTTTGAGTTAGGTTGATTCAAACTCCATTCCTACATTGTCTCAAGCCCACAAATCGACTACAAACTTCAATGGCGCAAAGACGAAGAATTTTGCCGGAACATGTTTTTACTGTCGACCACTTTGCACCATTTTACAGTGACGAGATGATTCATAGGGATTGGACGAAGTTGTGGTATTCGATAGATGACTTTTATCACGTCGATTTGGTCCAAAAATTCTATAAGACGAGATAGTTGGATGGTAATAAATTTTTTGTGAAGGTGAATAAAATATGGAGAGAAGTTTATAGAAATTTGTTGGCTCATATTTTCGGAATGGAGGAAGGACGTAATCTAGTAGCCACATTGCAGGAATCCCAAATTTGTGGGATTGAGCCTTTGATGAAAGAGACGGTTTTGGAGGGAAACTACAATGCGAAGTTTAAGATTGTGTTCGCATGATTGTCTCGCGAAACCAACGGGCCGGGTCAGAGCTCGATGGATTGGTAGGAATGTCATTGGTAAGGAGAAAGTCAGTGACATCAGTCTGAATTGTCTTCACGTTCTATGGATACTCTAGGAGAGGAAGTATGAATTATGTATCCCTGAGTTTTTTATAAATATGATTAGAGGAGTTGGGAAGAGTATTGCACCTCTCCCTGTGTTTATAACAAAGATCATGATGAGCTTGAGTGCTACTCCGAAATCTGATCAGATTATGCTGAACTCGCATTCAAATGCAAGTATTTACACGCAATGTATCCATAAGACTTGGAGGTTGCTGGCTGATAGGGTTGTTAGTTCGGATGATGAGGAGGAGGTCATGGGATGTTTTGAGGCCGATGTCTTGGAGAAGTGTACTTCTGATGTAGAACGCATGTCAGTGCTTCATTGTGGCATGCGTTCTCTTAATACTATTTGTGAAGATCTCCGGACTCGGTAGACTACCATACATCAGAATTATGAGACTCGTGCCCAGCGGGAGAATGAGCGTTGGGAAGAGATGAAAACATTTATGGAGGTACAGCGCAAGTTCTGAGTAGAAATGCTAGAACGCTTGCCACCCCAGGGGGGTTCTTCTTCTGAGGAGGCGTCTGTGAGGCATGAGCATCGTCGAAGAAGGACGGCTGACTCTGGCCCTTCTTTGTCTCAGGGGCCATCTTCATCTCGTGGCTAGTGTTTAGGAAAATTTGTTTTTTTGATGTTATTTTTTATTGTTTTTTTATTAGTTCGGATGTTAAGTTGTTAAATTCAGTAGTTAAATTTGAATTCGGTAGTTAATTGTATTTTAAATTTAAATTTAAATTTAATGTGGTTCTTTTCTACGTATGCGATAATTTTAACATTAATCCCACATTCCCGAATTGTTTGGGGGTAGTATTATTTTTTTTAGCATTGTTTTTATATAATCCACAAATTTAGAAGTAATTTTGCGATAATTGTTGGGAATGTTGCCGATATTGGCATGACTATGATTAGATATTGTGGTAGGATGAAATTTCAATAAGTTAGGAAGTTGCTATTCTAAATTCAACCTAAAAGATATTAGGTTTGTTTTGGAATAAGAAATATGGGTTCCTTCATTATAAATTTCCGTTTTCGATTTTGGAAATATTATGTTTCCGACAATTGCCTTAAAGCTTTTTGGCAACTTGTCGATTCATTTTAGAAACTAAAACCCTATAGAAACTTCCTTCATTCTCCACACAAAACCACACATCTCACTTTCATCTCTCACCTTAAACCTCAAATTTTTCCTTTTATTTTTCACTTCACCTTGCTCATAACACACGGAACGCGACCCGCACCCTCCCAAGACAAATTGTGAGTGCGCCTAGCGCTGACATGCCTGTTACTCCATTTGCACCTGAGCGTAACCCGCGCCCTAACCTTCGTAGCCACGAAAAATTCCAATTTTTTGTGGGTTGTTCTAGGATTGTTTGCAGCTCTTCTAGAGAGTATTTATTGTGATGACATCCCCTCGTATCATACCGGAACAGTCTTTTGAAGACTTGTTCCAAAGTGACACCTATGGTCCGTGGTTTCGCAAAGTAATCATACAAGCAAGATGACAATATTTAATGGTAAGTTCTGATGAACTTTACTCTCCTACACTTACCTCGTATTTTTATGACCATTGTAAATTCTTTTATCGGATAGATGGAGAACACGTGTTCTCCATCAACATTGATGACAAAACAATGTAAATAACCAAGTTCTTGTTGGCTTTTGTTGTTGAGCTTCTTATGCCTGCTGAGATTCAAGACCCATGGGGCTACATAGTTGATAATTTCTCTGTCTACAACTATGAGCTTTTGCATGAGACTTATGGGCCCGACATTTTTCGTGTAGAGGACCAAGGGACATATAACGTAGCCCTCGGTAGCTTGTCCCTTAACGTGGGCACAATCATGTTCTTTATCATGCTAAACATATTAGGGGAGTGGCATGTTTCTTCTGCGAATGACGCCACTTGCGACGTTTTCCTTGCTCTAGCTGAGGGACAGTTGTTATACGACCTTCCCAAGACATTAATGTCTAGTTTAGAACGAGCCCAGAGTATGAGGCATAAGTACCTTCTTATGTCTGTTTTAGTTTGTCATATTATGCTATGTTTCTTCCTTGTTTTTTGTGCCCGTTTCACGGATTGGGTTGGGGTCGACATTGTGAGATCCACCAATTGTATTATTCGAACTTTCCGTGCTATGACTTGGCCAGGATGGTAGGTGCAACCTCATTGGGTTGCCCCCTACACCCCATCCGACCAAGTGGCACTAAACAAGTTAGCGATTGTAGATGATAAATGGCATAAAGCCTGGCATATCACCATGGCGTGGCAGGATGCGAAGGAACCTCATTTCTTTATAGATGAGGATGATGCTTAAACGCGAGAGATAAGGTAAGTTTTTAATTTCAGTTAGTGTCTACTTAAGTCCTAAGCAATTTGATTCTTTGTAACCCCATAACAGGAGGAACTCATAGAATGTTGCGTCTATTTTTCTTTATCTATATTACTATGTTTTAACCTTATTTTGCAGATGCTCCAAAATTTAACGCGTTTCCATGGTATTTTTCCACCATTTTTATTTCAAAACTTTGAGGACAAAGCATGCTTCTTGTTTGGGGGTGGCATAGAAACACGTGTAATTAAGGCATCTGTTAGGATATAGATATGTACAATATGCACTTATTTTCTAGAAAAAATTCAAAAATTTCAAAAATATAAATAAAAAGTTTATGTTATACATTTAGGAATATTTGTATTGTTTACTTTCTTTATGTTCTTAATAATCTAGAAGTCTCACGTAGCTTTTGCATTAGAATAATTTTTAGAAACTTAGGTTAATATGTAGATAATAATCTTTGCATCTTTCTATAAATATGTTGCATGAGTATCTATGATTGTTTGGCAATAAGTTTCTGAAATCTAGGCTAGAGTACTTATTCTACAAATCCTGTGAGAATATAGCTTAAAGCCTTATATGAGTGAAACAATTGAGAAATGGCACAAGGGAGAAGTAAAATCCGAATAGAGAAATCACACGTCCACTTGCCTGATCACTATACCATATCCTAAGCGACAATTTAGACCCTCTTTGGATCGATATAGCCAAAAATTCAAACCTATGAATTATTTTTCGCTAGTCGCCCCTCTGAGCCTTTCTTTAGCCTTTCATAAACTGCAAATCCTTTAACCTTTTACAAAACAAAATAAAATAAAAATCAGCCTACCCATTCTTTGAATAAGTCTGAGAATAGAGATGAAGAATAGAAAAGAGAAAGACCTTTGAAATCAAGAATTTGTTAGTCGCTTCAAATAAGAAAAGAAAGTTTCCATCCAAATAAAAAAAAAACAAATAAATAAAGAGATAGAACTCTAAAAACATAATCAAAGGAGTCAAAAGCCAAAGAAAAAGAAAAAAATGGCTAAGGATTGAACAAAAGTGTAGAAGCAAAAGTAAATAACAAGGTTTTCTCTAGTTACATAATACGAAGACTCTATTATCTCAGACTGGTTCTTTTTGAATATCCATTTCCTTCATTCTTAAACCATCTTCTAATCCCCACAACACCTAAATAAGACTTCTAGCTTAATTAGGAATATGTTAGTGTGATAGTAAGTGGCAGATGTGTTTGATCGACTTCGGCTTCCTTGTGTGTCATTGAGATTGTAAGGTAAAGTCTACCCACTGCACACTGGAGTAGCGAAACTTGAGTAGAAAAATCAGAGTGTTTTTGTCTTGACATTTATGTGAGGACCTACTTAAGGACGTTATTCCAAAGTTTCAGAAATGGACCTGCTAGTGCATTTCATAGTATTTCTCATTGTATATATGTTTATTCGTAGATGATTGATTATTATGCATATATTAGCTTAGGTTTTGACTTGATTATTCTGTATTCATTGCTAGTGAGATGTATACATAATTGAGATATAAATAAGGAAATAATAGTTTTATTTCTTAGTCGTTGCAGTATAGATGAAGTTTGTCAATACCTTCATCGAAAACTCTCACGAGGTTATAACTTCGACCACTAGGGAATTCCTAGTGGTTTAAGGCCTTGTTGTATATGGTCAATGCAATCGCACTCAGCCAAACGAGAGTAGTTAGAACTCCATTTTTGGTCACTTATTTTAATTTCTCATATTTGCTTGAAGACAAGCAAAATGTTGTTTGGGGGTGGTTTGATAAGAGCCCAAAACTTTAGTTTTAACCCCTTAACAATAATACTTTTAGACCAATTATGCGAGTATAAATAAGAGTTAATGCTGATTACGTGCTTTTATGTATTTCAGGCATTGGAGTAATTATGTACATAAATGTGTCACTTTTGCGAGATAAAGGAGTAAGGGTTGGTTGCTAAGAAGTTCTGTAATTAGAGGCCAAGATTCAAGGAGAAAAAGCCTTTTTAAAGGCCGGTCAAAGCTGAAAAGTAAAAGTTAGCAGAACTTCCGAAGACCGTATCTTTGGACTCAGACCTCGGAATTGGGGATACCTTATGTCTAAACGACCATCTTGGAAAGAACTTTCCAATGGTCCAAGCTTTGACCCAATCAGAGGAGCAAAAGTAGATGAAAAGGCTGCTGAAGTCAAATCCATTTGAAAAGGCCTCTGTGGACTAAAGAAATTGGGTTTTGGGCTCGATTTTCCAGCCCAAAACATGGCTCCAGGCCCATGCACGAAATGGGGGATCTCTTTCTCTTGTTGAAAAGAAGAGGGGAGGGGACTCATGAGCTAGACCTAGATTAGAAAATAAATTAGCTTAGACTCCATTAATTAGTTTTATTTACTTGTTTCTAATTTAGTTGTTGAATCAATACTCTTTTATTTCATTAGATCAATAAAGTTAGATTGTTACTCATAATCTAGTTTTAATTATTAAATCACTTAGATCTAATTTCGATCATTTAGTTATTAATCATTTCTTAGTTGTTAATTTAGTTTTGAATTCTTCATTAGATCAATATAGTAAATTTATAATCTTTATATCATGTCTTGCTTAAATTCATATAGAAATGATAGTTTAATGACTCAAGGCTAAAACCTCCATTAGAGGGGTTTGAGGAAGCCTTGATGAAAACTTGATTTTGTTCGCTTAGAAATCGTCGTGATAATCTATTCAATTCTACAAAGTAATTAGTTCACCATGAGAATGGGTTTGATTGCTTCACATGCTAGTTATTGTTTGGTAGAAATTGCAATGAATAATTAGGGATTAGAAATACCAGTTTGTTATGCGAAAGCATTGAAATTTGGATTACGACATTTCTTTGTTAGTTGATTAAGTTGAATCAAGGTGGAATCGAATTCCCCTAATTCATTCTCTATTGTCAAGTTAGTATTTGAATTCCGTCATTTCGTTATTCGCATATTGACTAGTAGTTTCCCATCGTAGTATATTTTTGTCGTTACTCTCATTGACCTTGATAGACTGATAATCGTAGTTAACTTAAAATTCTAAAGAACTAGGAGTGGAACGAATTCTCTACTCCACTTATTGCAATAGTATCGAGAGTGTAGAAAACTTTGATAACATTAAGCGTAACTTAGTTTTAGTTTTACTTTCGTTTGAGTTTTGTAGCTTATGCGTAGGTAAAACTATTCTTTTTACATTTTATCACAGAGCTCCTACCAACAGGAGCGGAGGTGACACTGGTTATCACTCTTTTATGAGAAGATTCCCTATCCAATTGGTCTTCTTCCAATTCCGCATACTTATCGATTCGAGCCTGCAACTCTATTATGTCCATATTCTTTTTCTTCAAGGACATGTATAGACCAGAAGTGGGATCTAACCACTTTCTAAAGGCCACAATGGCGAGGGTCTCATCGATGTTGTCAACATGCAATTGAACCTCGTTAAATCTTTTGGTGAAATCCCTTATACGCTCGTCCTTTCGGATTTTCATGTCAAACAGTGCATCAGTGGTTTTAATGTAGGGTCGGTTGCAACTGAATTTCGCAATGAAATTGATGAATAACACCTTAAACTCGTGAATGCAGCCCCTGGGCAACTTCATGTACCAAATGAGTGCCGAGTCTATCAAACTTGAAGCAAAATACCGGCACAAATAATGATCTTTCTTAGAAAGACCAGCCATTGCTTGACGATAACTGAGCACATGAGAGGCCGGATCTCCTTTGCCATTAAATTTAGAGAACTTCGGTGGTTTATAATCATGGGGGATGTGTCCACTCATAACATGTCGTGAAAAAAGGAGTTCTAATGTCTCCCTCAATTGCTGACTGAACAACTGACTCCTCCATCTTGGTTGGTTTCGAACCTCGCAGTTCCTCCAGTATTTGCGCCTTGAGCTATGCAAGAGTAGTCTTGGAAAAAATGCAAACGAGCCTCTTGTCGACCAAGTTCGGCCATCACAGCATTCATAATGGCTTGGTTGGATATGGCAGGTTGGGGAGTATCGTTGTTAGGCTCATCTTCTTCATGCCCCTGTCCAAAACGACGATCCGATCTCCTCTACATTCAGATTGTCTTTGAGAAGTAACATGTGGGTTATTAATCTCGTTATTCCCCTCATTACCTTGATTCACGTTACTTCTTGTAGTAATCATGATTTTGAATCAAAGTGAAGGAAATATATATATATTTTTTTTAAAGAACAACAAACCCAAGAAAAATTGGTGGGTAGGAGAACCTAGAACCGAAAAAATTTTAACCAAGAAATCAAATCAATTCTGTATGGTTTTTCCCACAGACGGCACCAATTGTGTGATGATTTTTTCTAATCTAGAAACATAAATATTTTGTTGATGATCAAAGAACAATGAGAAGTATTGAATCAAGAAGAAGAGATTTAGAAGATGATGAGTTGAACCACGTTCTTTAATGGCTGCCTACGTATCCTGTGTATAGGAATCAAACTCAAAGCGTAGTTTAACTATCCTATTTATAAGAATAGATGAGGTTTCCCAATTAGTGTTTAACTAGGAGACCGTCTCTTGTTAAGTCTCATCTTGACTCCTCTAGAAGCCCCATGTTTCGCAAGTCAAATAGGTCTCCTTTATTGACTTAAACAACATAAAGACATGTTTAGGTTCGGAGTAGTAATTAAAGCTCCGAGCCTAGTAGTTGAGTTACGGATTTGGAGTTCATAGTTAGGAGTCGGTTATACGAACCTACTACTCTAACTAGTTTCAAAGCCCACGAACCTGCTCCGAACCTAGTAGTTGAGTTCCGGATTTGGAGTTCATAGTTAGGAGTTGGTTATACGAACCTACTACTCCAACTAGTTCCAAAGCCCACGAACCTACTCCTCTTGTTTCACTTCCGAACCTAGGAAGTAAAAGGATTTGGACTTGAAGTGTGTTCTGTTACTTTCTACCCACACCAAGACCATATCTGAGCCTTACGAAGATGCTGCCATGTGTTACATATCTATTTGCTAAAATATGTACACACAGGACATATGTCTTGTAGTGGTACTCAGTGTGAGTGAGGCACACGAGTATGTGTGATTTGGCAAAAGTGTTAAGTGCAAATCTTGGAGTAGGAATTAAAGGTTGGGCAGTGTCTATTAATATATGAGCTAATGAAAAAATTAATAAGCAAAGTAAAATATTGATTTTAATGAGTGAGTTATTGCATATGAACATTTATGTGTTATGATGTACATGATTTCTTACAAGAAATGTATACGTGGTTTGTGTGAGTTGATACTCACGAGGGATGAATGTTGTAAAATCCCAAACCTTATATATAGTAATAGGGTTTTTTTGTGTTGGGCGTAATAATAACCCAGTACCTTTTAACCCATAAAGAAAACCCACAAAAAGGGAAAAATAGTGCGTACACCTTATTCGATTTCGACTTCTCATCCCTTTCATCTCAATATTTCTTTTCTCTATGTCTCCACAAGTGCTAGGTTAGGGTTTTGTTGTGGGGCAAAGTATATGCACTTTTCTCAACTAGTTGAGTGGCTAAAGACCTTCTAATCAATCTTCTTCACAATTGTTATAATATACAAAGTAGGTTTTGGTATGGTGTTGGATTTGGAGCTAAATCAAAGGTATTTCGTGGGTTTTATCTTATTTAGGAGCTAAAGGAGTCGAGGCAAGTGACTCTACCTTCAAATCCTTAAGTTTAATTGGAGTTTGTGGTTGAAAATTAGTAAAAATATATTGTATTGTTAACAATTGGTGTTATAGACATTATATCTATAAATTAGAGAGTATTTATGCTTTGATTATGATTAGTTATATTCCGAATTATCTAGGAGATTAATAATTGTTCTTTATGAAGTGATTTTTCTTATTATTGAATGTCGAGAAATAAGTGCTAGCTTGTATGGTTATTGTGTGAATGAAGAAATGATGTATGTTAAGGTTGTTAGACGTTCCTATTATATGATAGTGTTTAGACATTAGTAATATACTAATCCATGATGATAGGATGATGTCTATTCTCAAGAATTGGTATATTATGTTCCGCTTTTGTATTGACATTATTTGGGGTGGAATTGATTTTATTATCTAAGTGTTGGATATATATATAATTGTGATTATTGGTTATGGGAATGGTCTTCACGTTAAACTCAGGTCGCTCAAGGGGCGTACGTTGAATCCACTTTGACGAAAGTGGCACCTTTGATCATGTTGAACCGCCACTCTAACCCATGGCAATCAATGCCTTGAGTGAATGGTGAAGAACCATTTGTACCATATACGTATGAGAATGTATTACCTATACATTACATAGACCTCGGTATTTGTTATGTGTTATGCAAAGTGATGCTTAGTATATTTGAGATTTATCATAAGGTATATTATGTTATGTGTGTTTTATTTTCCTTGTTTCCAATTCTTATTCTAATTATCTTAAGGGCCTGTTGATAGCTAGATTTGCTTGCTCGACGCGTTGACATCTTTATATAAATTCTTTTGCAGGTGATCCACGTAGTTAACGGAGTGTCGCTTAGATAAGCTTAGTGTGTTCTTGTCTTGTTCATGTCTTTTGGGTATTTCGTTGTTTTACAAAGGTATTCAAAACCTTGGATCCATTTTAAGATGTGATCTTGTAATCTCTATTTTTGGATTTAGTTGTAACTAGCAAACTTTGATAGCTTTGTAAACTTCCATCTTTACACATCTCCTCTAGGATGGAATACTCTTTCTAGTTTTTCTTTTAGCCTTGTGAACTCGATGCAGTTGTCGTGCCATTTCTTTAGTGTTTCAGACCGGTCAGATGGAATGTTATTGAAATTGGGGCGTTACAATTTGGTATCATAGCCTAGGTTTAAGGGTCTTATAAACTTTTGTTATTCGTTATTCTTTTGCATCTTAGAACTTTATATTGAAGTTAGGTGAGTGAGGACATTAGTTTGTTAATTATTTCTAACAATTTGGCTAATGTTTGACTTTGAGAAACTATTTCTGCTTATGGATACAGGCACGTACTAGTGTTAGTGTTTCTTGTCCTATTTCAGTATGGCACCCAAGAGAAAAGGTGGCAGAACGGCTAGTCACACGGTTAGACTTGTGGATATTGGTACTGATGTGGGTACTGATCCACCACCACCACAGCCACCACCAGTGGCTACAGGACTACCGTTGAGGAGATGCCTCCATGGGCAGCCGCTTTGGTAAGGTCGATGGAACGTTCAACACAGGTGGTTAATGAGACAGCTCGTAGGGTTGCCTAGCTAGAGAGAGGCGCCACAGGTCCTCCTGTTGCACCAGTTGTATCAGTAGTTGCCGAGGAAGTACATGACCCCGAAGCTTGGACGAGAACTGTGGAGAGATTCTTGAAGCTGCGACCCCCAAAGTTTGTTGGCACTTTTGTTCTGAAAGAGGCCGAGGACTGGAGGGAAAATATAGAGACGTTGTTCACTGTCATGGATTACACATAAGTGTATAAGCAACGGTTGGCTAGTGTTTTCTTAGAGGGAGATGCTTCCATATGGTGGAAGACCGTGGCTAGTGCTGAGGAGCGACAAGTGCTTACTTGGGCCGAGTTTTGTAGACGATTCTACTTACAGTACTTTCCTAATAGTGCCAAATCAGCCATGGCTCGAGAGTTTCTGAATCTAACACAGGGAAACATATATGTTTCAGAGTACAAGATGAAATTTTATCAGCTCATGCATTTTACTACATCCAACGTGAGTGAGAAGCAGAAAGCTCGTCAGTTTAAGGAGGGCTTATGTGACAGATTGAGAACAATCGTAAAGATTAGATAATACCAAACCTTGAGGGGAGTTGTAGATTCAGCAAAGTTAGTCAAGCAAGACCACCATGGGCCTAAAGAAGGTAGTAAGGTAGGTGTTGGAAAGAAATTCAAGACCAGCATTTCCATAAGAAGCAAAAGCGGGAACATCATCTTCTTCACTATCACTACCCATGGAGGGCGATGACAAACTTTTGATGGGTTTGCTATAACTGTGGAGAACATGGCCATACTGCTACTTACTGCAATCATCCTCGAGCACAACCGGAGGGACATGTACATAAATCTTTTGATGGTCATTCTTACAATTGTGGAGAACAAGGTCACATTGCTAATAATTGCAAGCAACCCCAAGTACAATCGATTGGACAATAGGGACAAAGACCACAGTGGCAAGGTCAGTGCAAACAGAGAGGGTAGAGGTATAATGGGTAGAGACAGCATGGATAGGGAGGTGGTCAGACCCGACATGCTACAGATACGGCACAAGGAAAGTGACATGCTGTGGCACCTAGAGCACCACAACCTATACCAACAGTGCTAGTACAGCAGGTTCCTGCACAGGGTTGGGCTTATGCTTTAGTGGCTAGAGATGGTGGGGCAGGTGGAGCAGTGGTTGAAGGTATCTTCTTAGTTCACTTTAAACTTGCCCAAGTGCTTTTTGATTCTGAGGCTACACATTCTTTCATATCCTATAGTTTTGTGCTTGCTCTGGATATTATGCATGAGAATTTGTTAACACCATTAGAGGTTGTGACTCCATTAGGTGAGACCTCTTTGCTTGATAGAGTATGTGTACAGTGTCCTATTAGTATGGATGATTTGCATTTGCCTATTGATTTGATTGTATTGCGGATGCATGATTTTGACGTAATCTTGGGTATGGATTGGCTAGCGACTTACCATGTGAGGTTAGATTGTTATGCTAAGATAGTGACATTTGAGCTACCTGAACACCATCCGGTGACCATCGCTACTGCTAAAGGCAATACCTTGGCTGAGGCATTTTTGGCTCATTAGGAGGATGGAGAGCAGGGTGTTTTAGTGCCGCGGGTTGGTGATATTCCTGTTGTTGCTGAGTTTTCGGATGTCTTTTGGGATATTCCCTGTCTACCTCCTTCAAGGGAGATTGATTTCTATATTGATTTAGTCCTGGGCACTCCACCAATTGCTAGAAATCCTTATCGCATGGCTCCGATTGAGTTAAGTGAATTAAAGTCCCAAATCCAAGATTTGTTAGATCGTGGCTTTATCCGGCGTAGTACATCACCATGGGGTGCACCAGTTTTATTTGTCAAGAAGAAAGATGGCTCACTTCGGTTATGTATCGATCATAAAGAACTAAACAAGAAGACCATCTATTGATGACTTGTTTGACTTGTTAATTAAGGGGAGCCAAGTGGTTCTCAAAGATTGACTTGAGAACTAGTTTTTATCAGATGAGGGTTAGAAAGGCTTATGTGCCTAAGACTGCTTTTGTGACTCGTTATGGCTCGTATGAAGTTTTGGTTATGCCGTTCGGGATTACGAACGCACCAACTTTCTTTATGGACTTAATGAAGAGGGTGTTTAGACCTTATATTGATTAGTTTGTGATTGTCTTTATTGACGATATTCTGATTTTCTCAAGGTCCCGTGCGGATCATCTACGGATTGCACTTCGTGCTCTTAGAGAGAATCAGTTGTATGCAAATGTCCGTTGATTAAGTCAAGCTACTGACAACTACATTAATCAACTTCTTATGTTCTTGAGTAGTACCACTCAACCTCATTGTCATGTCGGATCAAATCCATCTGCAGGGTTTACATGACAATCTTTATGAAGGGGACATCATCAGCCTGACTTCTTGCGGGACACGGATTCCTTCTATAATCAACAACACACCTTACATACAATGTCATTACCCAATCCATCGAGTTTGTTGATTCAGAGCATCTTTAGGATAACTACCAAAAAAACACCAAACTAAAAAAACACCAAGCAACTTTAGGAACAACATCAAAATTTCACCAAGCAACTACGGGGTTTTGCCAAAACCGCGCCACTAAAGCCCAACTGACAGGCCCAAGCCTATGCGGTTTTCAGAAAACCATGCGGTGTTCAGAACACCGCGTGCTACTTCTATATAAACAACTCCAAAGTTCTAATTTTCATAAAAAGCGCACGCAGTTTTGCCAACACCGAGCCCATAGAAGCCCAAACCCACACGATTTTACCAAAACCGCACCATAGAAGCCCATTTAGCAGCCCAAGCCCACGCGATGTTGGGAAAACCCCGCGGTTTTGGGAAAACCGCGTGAGTAATTTGATACAGCATCAAACCTGGAACCAAATATTGGCCGATTTGGTGTTTGGTTTAGTGTTTTTTTGTGTTTTTATCAACATGTAGCTCTCCTGAAGTTGAAAAAACACCAAATTGTTAGAAATTTGGTGTTTGGTGCTAGGTTGATATCACTCCTAAAGATGCCCTCACAAATGAATCTCACTCATTTATGATTTAAAGCAATGTACAATGCACGTAAGTGCCCGTTATTATATCCGGATTAAGAGGACAAGCATCCATAATAACAAAGGTGTTTGTTCTCTTATATAGTCAGTATAAAGAGAAATAACCTCACTTGGTCCTGTTCAATACACACAAAGTGTACTAGTGTAATCTTATAGTTAAGATAGACTAATACCAGATTATACTACAACCGTACCAATGGTTTGTCCAAATCCATCTAGGTTGTGAACAATTACTTATACTTTATAAGGTACTGATGATATAATCTCCTGTGTGTTCACACCATATCATCTACAACATAAAGTATTAGACATATGCATATAACTAATAACATATATAATATGCATAACATTTGCCCATATGATTCTCATTCAAAATATAAAGAATTAGAGTTAATACAAAAGTAATGCTTTTAGTATATAATTCTATCAATTTCTAGATTGATTGAGGCTTAAAGTGGTGACACTTGGGTTCAAGCAAGAGTTGCCGAAGTATCATCTGGGAAAGATTTTGATTTTGCAGTTTTCCTGGATGGTGGTTTGAGACTTAGAGGCAGGCTTGTAGTTCCTAAATCAGATGTGCTAAGGAAGGAATTATTAGATAAGGCTCATCGCACGAGGTACATGATACATCCAGGGAGTATGAAAATGTACAAAGACCTAAAACGACAATTTTAGTGCAAGCATATGAAACACAGTGTGGTAGAGTATGTGTCTAAGTGTTTCACATGTCAGCAAGTGATAAGTGCTCAAAACATGCATTTTAACCCTCGATTATACCTCTTGTTTAGCCATCTTAGTGGACTAATAGTGATTGTAAGTTATGTTTTATGATTCTACAGGTGAAAAAGAGAGTTTTGTAGAATATTAGAGAAAAATGGATAAAACGGAGCAATTCGGAGCATTATGGATTACATGGAAAGCCCGTGGACAATTATGGAGAAGACCAAGGAATTGAAGCTATGAAATATGCGACTTGGACCTATTTTAAAGCCTATTTGGAAGCCCAAGGCGAAAGGATTCATTGATTGGACCAAAGCCCACAAAAGAGGAAAGAAGGATGGAGCAAAAGAGAAAAATAGACTCTCGCGTTTGGGGCCTAAAGGATCGTGCGTCAGACGGCGCGCGCGCCTAAGACGCAAGGATCGTGCGTCTAGACACATGAAACGACATTGTAGCCACTTCTTTCACAGTTTTGGAAACGAAGTTGGACTCTCAAAGAAGTTGATTTGTATTAGGAAACAAACCACGATTTGGGATGCTTCTAGAACTCATTGTAACCCCTATAAATAGAGAACCTAAGTGCCTCATGAAACTTGCCAATTCACTTACATTCTTGTCTCTAGAACTTGAGGCAGAGAGAGATTAATAATAAAAGATTCGGTTTTAACTAGTCAAGTCTTGATAAGTAGTCTTTCTAGTCTTATGTTCTTCGACTCTTCTTCTTCTCGTTCTTCGTGTTCTTCCTTCTTTATGGAAGACTAATCTTCTCCTTCAAGGGAGAAGATGAAGTCGGTGCTTAGGGTTCGTTGATTCTTCTGGTTCATGGTATTCTCCAATCATGTTAGTTCTTTATGTTTTTAGTTATTAGTTCCATTGCTCAGACCAAGAGATGGAAGTATAGATTAAGGTTTTTATTTATTACAATCGAATATTTGCTAGTGACATGCTTTTATTTATTGCAATTGAATATAATACTAGAATAGGGTTTTTATTTATTATAATTATTCTCTACTTTTCTTCTAGTTGTGTAGTGTTTTAGAGTAAGAGAAGTATTCCTTGTGTTTGCCTTAGATGGTGATTCATTGAATAGCTGCTTAAGCTCACATAAAAGGAAAGAAGATATTAATAGCATAAACATAGGAACAACCTTAAGTAGAGTTATTCGTTAATGATGTTTAGTCCAAGAGGGCATCAACACTCACTCGATTGCCTAATTGTAGTCTACTTGTGAGAACAACTATGAAGCAAAAGGTCAAAGAGCAAAGGTATCGGTGGATTCTAATCTCTTGAATTCCCTCTCTTATAAATTCTCAATAGTTTATTTAGTTTAGTTTAGTTTAGCATTAGAATATACAATATCTATAATCATAGTTTTTAATCCCTCAAACCCCCTTTCTAGTCATGTCATTCACATAACATACACTTAAAAGTAGAACAATATCATACTCATCCTTTACTCATTGAGGGATAATTAGGTTTTGATATGCTTCTGTTTTGTTTAACGACCATCTCTTACACACAAAAGGAGCGCATGTCAAATGGCGCCGCTGCTGTTTTAAGTTGTTTATGTTTAATGTTTTCTTTCAAGACTTGAGATAATTTTAGCCATATCATCCATCCTTTTGAGAAAGAGAGAAGCTTGAAAGACATCTCGAAGACAAGATCTACTATTCAGGTTAGTCAAATCTTCATTCTTTTTATTTCATTCTTAGTATAGTTGCATCGTAGTTTAGTTTTATTCCTTTCTAGTATAATTGCATTTAGGACCTTTTCAACAATTGAAGTTGCAAACCAACACAGTGAAACATCAAACTCTAGTGTTTCTTGTCTGTATCTTGACAAACAGACTATTGTCTGTGGGCCGTGGTATTTAAGCAATCCAAGTGATTCACCATAACCCTAGAAGAGACAGCTTTAGACAACGGGCGAGATACTAGCTGCAAAGCCCAACCCAGTTAAAGGAAAGTAGTTTTATTTTTATTTTATTTTATTTTTAAAAAATCCAAAAAATTAGTATAATTGCATTTTAGTATAACTTAGAATAATTTGCTTATTAGTTTAATTGCATTCAAGCATAGTAGGATAGTTTTTCGTCATCTTTGCGTAGCATTTTCTAATGTATGTCCCATCATCCCAATCGTCGTCCAGTAAGAACACAACAGTGGACAAGGTTTAACAACCGACTCACAAGAATACTAGATGAGATTGATACAATGGCTGCATGCAATGATGGAGGTGTTGTGGACCTGAATAATCTTGAAGCTATCCCACCCATGCAAGCACAACAGAGGAAGAAGCTGAGCGATTTCTATTTGCCAATCATTGGAGACCCACCCAGCAGTAATGTTTTTCCAGAGACAAAATCTAACCAGTTTGAACTTAGAGCATCAGTAATTTCTATGCTTCCGAAGTTCAATGGTTCAGACAATGTTCAGCCATATGTTCACATGAACAAATTTCTATCAGTCCTTAGAACTTTCAAGAACCAGAGTATCAAAGATAAGAGTATCAAGTTGATTCTTTTTCTGCTCTCACTCGAAGGTAAAGCCTCCGAATGGTTAACTACACAGTCGATCAATTTAATAGACAACTGGGAGAAGTTGAGAATGAAGTTTATGAACAAATTTTACCCACCCTAGAAGACTGATACCATGCAGCAAGCTATCAGCAATTTCAAAGGAAAATCGATTGAAGAATATCATTATAGTTGGGAGCGATTCAACAATCTGCTAGTCTCGTGTCCACATCATGGATACGACAAGAGCACACTGGCTCATTTTTTTCAATCGAGGACTCTCGATTATGAACAAGCAGATGATACAGTCAATGCACAAAGGCAAGTTTACATCAATGGATGGAGAGGAAGCTTACAACTTTCTCGAGAATCTTGCTGAAGAAACACAACAATGGACTACTAGCAACGAGGATGTAGCTAGAATGGAAAGGGAGCCAAAGCAATTTGGTTACCAAGTACATGAACAATCAGATCAATAACTGAAGTCAACATTGGCTAGCCTGGCCACCAGCATTGAAACTCTGAGTAAGAAATTCAACCAGTTCTCCATGAATCCTTCCAAGATCAGCAAGTCTCAAGATAAATCTCCCCAATCATGCAAGCTAGCCGATACTGCAAAGTTTGTTCGGACACTTCCCATGCAACTCTAGAATGTCCTGGTTACTATCAACATGTATCAGTTGGAGAGTACAATATGAACTCATTTCAGAGGCCCAACCAAGGTGGTAATAACTTTCAAGACAATTATTGGAGACAGAATGCTGGACCCCTAGGTTCTCAAGATCAAAGTTATATTACACAGACAAGTCAAGCTTCGCAGTTGGTTCCTCAACAACAATTATACTCTCAGCAGAATTCCAATACAAGTAGAGAGTTAGTGCCTAATCCTATGAGAAATTATGCCACACCTGCCAACTTGGTGAATGCTATTACTTTGCTATCACAGAAAAATAAGAAGTTTGAAAGTGTTCTAGAGCTTCTTTCATAGTCTCAGCTCAATCTCCAGTAATCTCAGGCAAGTCAATGTTCTAGAATGGAGTCTCTAGAGGCTAAGGTCAACCAACTCACTACTGCTTTGTCTGTAAAGACACAAGCCACTCAACCTAGCTTATTGGAACCAATATTGAGGAGTGAAGATGTATGCCACATTGGGACAACTTCTAGTACTGATCACCTCCATGATCATGTCAGCTCAGTTACTACTCTCAGATCAGGATTGAAGATAGACTTCTCAATAGTTTATTTAGTTTAGTTTAGTTTAGCATTAGAATCTACAATATCTATAATCATAGTTTTTAAGCCCTCAAACCCCCTTTCCATTTCTGTCCTTCACATAACATATACTTAGGGTGCGTTTGGAAACAAGAAATGGAATTCTCGTGAGAGTTAGAATTCTAATGGAATCCAATTATCATGATTATGCGAGAATTATGGTTGTTTGGCAAACTGTGAGAATTCTCGGTAATTCTCACTGTCAATTTCCCACATGTTGTTTGGCTGCTAAGAATTCTCACATCAATTTCCCAAACCATTTTTGTTAATTTTTTTTATCAAGTATTTCAGAAAATCAAAATAATAGTCATTCCAAACACAATATATAAATGTGAAGATCAAATTTCATACATTACAACATATTATACATTAATTGTCAATCTTAATTTATCAAAGCTAACATATAAAATGGGCATTGTCAAAATTATAGAACATCAATTTATTTAAAAATAGTTGTAGCATAAAAATAAGAATCAAATGTCATGTCATAGAATTTTTACGTACTTTAGACAGAAGTACATAAAAACTTATTGAAATTAAAAAAAAAAAAAACGAAATTCAAAAATCAACTAAAAATATTTAAAAATAGAAAGGTATGTCTTCAATCGTCAGGTTGCACTTGATCTCCAATCTCCTCAGATAATTGGATTTCAATAAGGAGTTCATTCTCATTCATTATTTTGATCGTTAAAAAATTCAGCAAAGCGTTGGTACAGGGGAAATGATCTTCAAGATATCGTAGCAAGTGCCTTCTCTCCTGTTAAATTTACAAAATGTGTCAATCATGTGTATTAACTAAACTGGCATGTAGATAGAATATTTGTATATATAATTTGGTGGTACCGCCATTGTTGATAGAGAGCTCCAAATAGCTTCCTCGGATTGTACCTGATTTGCTTCATCATCCCATGCAAACCCTGTAATTGATATCAATTTTTGTACATTCTCTTTGATCTTTTTCCATTAACGAACCCGACCTGTAATACTGGGACCTGAGACGACAACACCGCATATGCAACTCACTTTATTGGTAATACGAAAAGAAATTTGTAGGTGATTCTTTTTCTTTTACCTAGTTTTTCATTTTTACAGTTTTAGTAGGTATCTAGAGTTAAATCTATGCCATGCACATAGAGAAGAAAGCATTGTTCATTTGTTTTGCATGTTAATATGTTATCTACGTTCTACAATGCAACTTGAAGAACTTATTTTAGTTATTCGGAGATGGCATAAAGATTCATTACAAAATATCCTCATCATCTCATGGTTGGACAATCTAGAGGTCCAAGTAAAAAACATATCTAGTGAAGATCATACTGATACTGTGAATTAGAAGCCTAATTATTCATGCTTGCTACTACTTCATATTAATTACTTCACCATCAGAGCCAGGAAGCCAACAGCAGGTGAGATTGAGCAAACTCACGGTCAACCTTTAGTCCCAACTCTCACAAAATAATTTCAGAACATCAAATAGTTTCTGATGATGTTGTGGACTTGTGGTCTAGACTCTAGACTAGTCAATAACCTACTTGTTTAACATAGCGTATCTTTTGTCGTAAGCTAATGATGTAGTAGGCTTTCTTGTTGTACTAAAAGAATCACCTACACAATGGATTCTTTTGCTAATATGCAATACAAAGGACAAAGTTTTATTTTCCTGTTGAAGTGGGATGTGTAGACAACTAAAAAAGAACATCGTTTTCATAATAAGTAACAGACAAATCGTGATTTACCAGCTGCTAACAGGGAGGCATTTCAACCAAATTAAAATGTTTAAAACTATAGTTACAAATAAATATCAAGCGTAGTTCAACTATAGTGAATATAGCTCGTCTGAACTAGAGGGTGTACAATCACATCTCAAAAAAAAAAACAAATATATACATAAAAAAAAACCTGAAACAGAGACTGCCGGAATCCTTCGAACTTGGTTAGTTGGTCACCTTCAACAAATCAGAAGAATAAGGTGTTAAAAAAACCAAGTGAGAAGACATGGTTAAAATTGGCAAAAAAAAGTTACTATTTTTATGAGAATGGTTACCTGAGTGATTGAATAGTGAGGACGATGACGAGTTGATGTGAAGAAGACGAGTTGAGTTGTGGTTTTATAGGCACGTAACAACAACTAACTTTGTGAATTCTCCCAAAATCAAATTCCCGTTTCTCACGAGATAAGGTGAGACTTCGAAGTCCCGTGGATAGTGGGAGTCCAAGTCTTACGACAATTCTCATTCTAGCAGTTTTTTTATCCAAACGGCCCGTGAGAATGGTAAAACCCACCAATTTCAGTTAAGGTGGGAATTCTCACTGTTGCCAAACACACCCTTAAAAGTCGAACGATATCCTACTCATCCTTTACTCATTGAGGGATAATTAGGTTTTGATGCGCTTCTGTTTTGTTCAATGACATCATCCATATACCATCTCTTACACACAAAAGGAGCGCGTGTTAAATGTCCGGCAGCGGCACCATTTGACACGCGCTCCTTTTGTTTGTAAGAGATGGTATATGGATGATGGTCGTTGAACAAAACAGAAGCGTATCAAAACCTAATTATCCCTCAATGAGTAAAGGATGAATAGGATATCGTTCCACTTTTAAGAGTATGTTATGTAAACTATGATTATAGATATTGTAGATTTTAATGCTAAACTAAACTAAATAAAATAAACTATTGAGAATTTATAAGAGAGGGAATTCAAGAGATTAGAATCCACCGATACCTTTGCTATGTGACCTTTTGCTTCATGGTTGTTCTCACAAGTAGACTACAATTAGGCAATCGAGTGAGTGTTAATGCCCTCTTGGACGAAACATCGTTAACGAATAACTCTACTTAAGGTTGTTCCTATGTTTATGCTATTAATACCTTCTTTCCTTTTATGTGAGCTTAAGCAGCTATTCAATGAATCACCATCTAAGGCAAACACAATGAATACTTCTCTTACTCTAAAACACTACACAACTAGAAGAAAAGTAGAGAATAATAGTATAATATTCAATTACAATAAATAAAACCCTATTCTAGTATTATATTCAATTGCAATAAACAAAAGAATGTCACTAGCAAATATTCAATTGCAATAAATAAAACCCTAAACTAGTATGATATTCGATTGCAATAAATAAAAAGTTTAATCTATACTTCCATCCCCTGGTCTAGGCAATGGAACTAATAACTAAAAACATAAAGAACTAACCTGATTGGATAATACCATGAACCAGAAGAATCAACGAACCCTAAGCACCGGTTTCATCTTCTCCCTTGAAGGAGAAGATTAGCCTTCCATAAAGAAGGAAGAACACAAAGAAGGAGAAGAAGAAGAGTCGAAGAACATAAGACTAGAAAGACTACTTATCAAGACTCGACTAGTTAAAACCAAATCTTTTATTATTAATCTCTCTTTGCCTCAAGAATATAAGTGAACTGGCAAGTTTCATGACGCACTTAGGTTCTCTATTTATAGGGGTTACAATGAGTTCTAGAAGCATCCCAAATCGTGGTTTTTTTCCTAATACAAATCAACTTCTTTGAGAGTCCAACTTCGTTTCCAAAACTGTGAAAGAAGTGGCTACAGTGTCATTTCATGCGTCTAGACGCACGATCCTTGCGTCTCAGACGCAAGCGTTGCGTCTAGACGCACGATCCTTGCGTCCCAAACGCGAGAGTCTATTTTTCTCTTTTGCTCCATCCTTCTTTCCTCTTTTGTGGGCTTTGGTCCAAGCAATGAATTCTTTCACCTTGGGCTTCCACATATGCTTTAAAAAAGGTCCAAGTCGCATATTTCATAGCTTCAATTCCTTGGCCTTCCCCATGATTGTTCATGGGTTTCCCATGTGATCCATAATGCTCCGTTTTACCCTTTTTCTCTAATATTCTACAAAACTCTCTTTTTCACCTGTAGAATCATAAAACATAACTTACAAGCACTATTAGTCCACTAAGATGGCTAAACAAGAGGTATAATCGAGGGTTAAGATGCACTTATCACAACCCCCAACTAGCCCCAACTAGACTTTTGCTAGTCTCTTAGCAAATAAGATAAAAAGAGATAAGTGATCAAAATCACATCCTAATAACAAAAATAAAATCCTAACTCACTTTTGCAGGCATCGCAATTGCATTTACCATATGCAACAAGGCTTTAAACCTTTAAGTTTCCCAAAAAGGACGAGTTATAGTCTCGTGAGGGTTTTTAGGTGATATACCCACAAAATCAATCAATAACATGTTCAATAATGATGGCATTTTTCAGAGAGAGAAATTTCCTTACCAACTTAGTACTTACTCCAATAGATGGGTTTCTATTACCAACTACATTGCTTCAAAGACTCATAGATTATGATGGGAGATAGTAAAAATTGACAAAATTCTCAATCAAAGCTTATGTGATGACTCAGTCAATCTCCTATACTCTCCTATCCAAGAAACGGAATCCCTAGTTTACCATAGGTAGATAATCTCGACTTTTAATCCTCACCAGTCATACTCTCAGAAAAGAATCTCTCAGAAGATGGTCTACTATTTTACCTCATGTATGTGGGGAAAAGAATAATGAATATGAACATCACACATAGTACCTTGAAAAACGGACTTGTGAATGGAAGTAGTCTTATGGAAAGAATGTCAATCACATATGAAGTGTCGGGTCCTTCACTTTAGCATCCTCTCATCTATTCTAGACTTAGAACCATACTATAGTGATAAGTCATGGGTTGTAACTTGGCTTGGGTATTGGTTTATGAAGGAAAGGTAAAAAAGATTCAAAGGTTGTTTCTGAAAACACTAAGGGTTTTGCTTCTTTCTTTGGGAGATTTCTTCAAATCCTGTATTGCAGAGAAAATTCTTCCTTTGTTTTAGCTTTTCCATTCATTATGTTCAACAAGTTAAAGCAGAGCATCAAAGGCCGGCTAGGTCTTTACAACAATTACCAGTAGCTGAATGGAAATGGGAGCACGTGACTATCAATTTTGTTGAAGGCTTTGCCTAGATCACAGAGAGGGCATGACACCATATGGGTGATTATGGATAGATTAACGAAGTCGGCTCACTTTCT
Organism: Coptis chinensis; assembly: GCF_015680905.1. NCBI lineage: Eukaryota > Viridiplantae > Streptophyta > Magnoliopsida > Ranunculales > Ranunculaceae > Coptis > Coptis chinensis. The sequence continues at coordinate 49,726,559 of NC_141456.1, forward strand.
ACCGGTCCGGAAGACTCATGGCATGGATGACTTGTGTAAAATCTACATTAAAGAGATAGTTTGGTTCCATGGTATCCCGTATCTATTGTTTCCGATAGAGATAGTCAGTTCACCTCTAGATTTTGGAAGGGCTTTTGAAAGGCTTTCGGTACAACGTTGAACTTTGGCACTGCTTATCACCCTCAAAGTGATGGGCAGACTGAGAGGATGAACCAGATTTTTGAGGTCATGCTTAGAGCATGTGTACTAGATTTTAAGGGTGGTTGGGAGGAGCATTTACCATTAGTGGAGTTTGCATATAACAACAACTATCGGTCGACTATTGGCATGGCAGCTTATGAAGTCTTATATGGACGACCTTGTAGATCAGCAGTATGTTGGGCTGAGATAGGTGAAGCTACGCTTTTAGGACCTGACCTGGTTCGGGAAACTACAGAGAAGGTGACTTTGATTAGAGATAGGATTCGCACAACCCAGAGTCGACAAAAGAGTTACACTGATAGACGCCGTAGAGATTTGGAGTTTCAAATAGATGACTTCGTATTGTTAAAAGTCACCCCCATGAAAGGCGTTCAGCGTTTTGGTAAGAAAGGCAAGTTGTCACCAAGATATGTTTGACCTTTCCGTATAACGGATAGGATAAGGTAGGTTGCATACCGCTTAGAGCTACCTGAGCGGCTTGCAAGAGTTCATAATGTTTTCCATGTGTCAATGTTGAGGAAGCATTTAAAAGACGACGAGCATCCATGTGTTATTGACTTGGATGAGGTAACTCTTTTGCCTGATGCTTCTTATGAGGAGGTTCCTTTATGTATCATCGACTGTAAGGAACAAACTACTCAATCGAGTGATTCCCTTAGTTAAGGTAGTATGGAGTCATCACAGTGAGAATGAAGTGTCTTAGGAGCGAGAGGCTGATATTCGAGCTGAGTATCCTCGTCTATTTTAGGAGTAAGGTACGCCGTGTGTTAACTCAAGACTGTAGAGTTCATCTCAGATCCTTATGATGAGTACTATAGTGATATATGTTTGATATGAATATGACATGTTAGATTAAACTTGTTAGAGTTTGCATCTCTAAATTTATGGTATACTTTATATGTCTTATTCGTTGGTTATGTTATTTGTTGTGTACTCTTAAGAAGTGGTTTGACCCTGACATCTTTATATTTTAGCAATGTTGAATTTCGAGGGCTAAATTCTTTTTAAGTGTGGAAGTATGTAAAACCCCAAACCTTATATCTAATAATAGGGCTTTTTTGTGTTGGGCCCAATAATAACCCAGACCTTTTAACCCATGAAGAAAACCAACAAAAAGGGAAAAACAATGCGTACACCTTATTCGATTTCGATTTCTCATCCATTTCATCTCAATCTTTCTTTTCTCTATGTCTCCACAAGAGCTAGGTTAGGGTTTTGTTGTGGGGCAAAGTATATGTACTTTTCCCAGCTAGTTGAGTGGCTAAAGACCTTCTAATCAATCTTCTTCACAATTGCTATAACATGCAAAGTAGGGTTTTGGTGGGGTGTCGGATTTGGAGCTAAATCAAAGGTATTTCATGGGTTTGATCTTATTTAGGAGCTAAAGGAGTCGAGGCAAGTGACTCTACCTTCAAATCCTTAAGTTTAATTGGAGTTTGTGGTTTAAAATGAGTAAAAATATATTGTATTGTTAACAATTGGTGTTATAGATATTATATCTACAAATTAGAGAGTATTTATGCTTTGCTTATGATTAGTTATATTCCGAATTATCTAGGAGATTAATAATTGTTCTTTATGAAGTGATTTTTCTTATTATTGAATGTATTACCTATACGTTACGTAGACCTCGGTATTTGTCATGTGTTATGCAAAGTGATGCTTAGTATATTTGAGATTTATCATAAGGTATATTTTGTTATGTGTGTTTTATTTTCCATGTTTCCAATTCTTATTCTAATTATCTTAAGGGCTTGTTGATAGATTTGCTTGCTTGGTGCGTTAATGTCTTTATATAAATTATTTTGCAGGTGATACACGTAGTTGATGGAGTGTCACTTAGATAAGCTTAGTGGGTTCTTGTCTTGTTCATGTCTTTTGGTTATTTCATTGTTTTACAAAGGTATGCAAAACCTTAGATCCATTTTGAGATGTGATCTTGTAATCTCTATTTTTGGATTTAGTTGTAACTATCAAACTTTGATAGTTTTGTAAACTTCCATCTTTTACACATCTCCTCTAAGATGGAATACTCTTTCTAGCTTTTCTTTTAGCCTTGTGAACTTGATGAAATTGTCGTGCCATTTCTTTAGTGTTTCAGACCAGCTGGATGGAATGTTATAGAAATTGGGGCATTACAAATGTACTCCCTAGTTGTGATATATTTTATCGTTCTCATAAGTACACGAGTGATTTTTAAGTAAAATATTGACTTTATCTATGAGTGAGTTGTTATGATTGACTTTATGTGGATATAATTGGTTGTGTATTATGATATGATGCATATAATTTCTTACGAAATAATGTAATGGAATGTGGTTGGCATGGAATTAGGGATATAGTGGTGTGACATGAATGTTAATATTGGCGATATATTATGCCAGATTATGTATACCCATGATGGTTGCAGTGAGAGTGAAATAAATGTATACTTTAAAAGATTACGTTTAGGAAATCTAACTTTGTTTTGCAAGAGGGTAGGACTTGTTAACTTTTTATGCAGAGACGTTGTCCTACCCTAACATGTAAGTGGTGATAGGTAAGATTTTAATTAAATTAATTTACTAGATATTGGGATTGAAATCTTACTTGGGAAGAAACTACTCACCGTTTTGGAAAATAGAAATATCTTGTCTTCCAAGTTGAAATGGTTGGTAATGTTTTATTTATTTATTAGAAAATTGAATATAGTACTGTATATTTTATTTTAGTCTTACTCATACCAGCAAATTCAATTTGCTGACTCATGTTTGTTTTCTTTTGCAACGTGGGTGTGTTCTTGGAAACATAGATGATAAAATGCAGTGGATGAAGACGATTGATTTGGATTCGTGCTTGGAGCCTTACTGGTTTAAGTTTTCTGAAGTGTAAAGTTTTGATTTGAAATAGATGTAATAGAGTTGGTTAGTAATTCTTGAATTCGTGAATGAAGAGTTGTTCTTTTAATCTAGTTTGATCTCCGATTTTTAATGTCGTGCTTGATAATGGGTTATTAGGGTTTTGTTTCATCCTGAGTTTTCAGATTATTGAATAGGGTGACGATTGAGATAATTATATATTGGATAATTCCCTATTTTAAATTTTCTAGAAATTTGGGGTGTGACAATATCATCCACCAGGTTTTGCTCCTAAGCCAGGCTTTGCTCCTCCACCACCAACAAAGGGGTCCTGTTTGAAATTTGCTCCAAAAGCTAAACCATAGCCAACACCAATCCCTCCACCACCACCACAACCAGAACAAGACCATCCACCACCACCACAACCAGCATCAGCCCCTACCCTCATCCACTCAAGCGATCAGGAAGATTACACAATCCACTTCCAGGACCATCACAATTTGGTCAATCACAATCACTGGCACGTTAAGCTAGAGAAATTGTATTGGCATTAGCAGCAGCTGGAGCAACAAGAAAAACAAGAACAAGAAGACCTAATGTGTAATGTGTCATGGTCTAGTGTTCTGTTTTATGTGTCCAAGTTTTATGTTTGTCTTAGTTTGAAGTAGTTTGAATGTTTTTTAGACTTACGCTAGTTTGAATGTTTGTGTTAGTTTGAACTACTTTGAATGTTGGAGTCTTTGTTATATGTTAGAGTCTTTGTTCTATATTGCTTCAATGATTCAAGTGTTCTTTGTTTAGACTATTTTGAAGAACAACAACTTCAACTTCAAACATAAAAATTACAGTGAAAATTATAGAAAGTACATGACTACAAACATGAAAATTAAGCTAAACCAAATATAAGGTTCATTTAAACCACCCATTTCCCTTTCACAGTCACATGTGCTTCAAATCCTTTACACATTTTATCCACTTCAATTTGAACACAAATTTTGGACTTCCCATTAGAACTAACTCCCTACAGACGAGCTCCCCCCAACTTCAGAAGACAACTGACTAGGTTTCTGCTCGGGTATTGACTCTTTCAAAGTATCCTTCATCCATTGAAAACTCTGGCATTTTGGGCAACTTAAAAACTTTTGACCCCATGAATGAGGCTGTTGTGAAGTTTTCACAAAACGACCCGTATCACATCTCTTGCAATCCAAGGGCATCTATCATACCAATGATCAAGCTTTCCACATGAGAAGCAAGCACGATCATGAAATTAGCAATATAATTAACTTTAATTAGTTTTCCACCCCCATTATAATTGAAGTACAAAGTCGAGGAAATACTTTCTCCAGTACCTTCTCTAACGTTTCTTTAGACGAGACAAGTTGACCACCACCTTCCATTTATGCTTTGGATGAGTCAATTGCATCCATTTCAAGTTATAGATGCGTCTCCTACTTATAGATTGAAGAGCCCAACGTTAAAATCTAACGGTTACTTTCTGCATGAACCAACCTATTCAACCAACTTATGAACCGTTGATTTGATTGCACAGGATGTTGACACGTGGCACATGGGCTAAACTTGCTTGAGGGTAGTTTGGTCAATTCAAGTTAGCTATTGGGTGTCATTTAGGAAAAATATTTGGGTTCGTTGGATTAAAAGAGAGGGATGATGCCACATGTCAATTTGTAAGTTTTTGGTCTTGATAGAGTCAATGGGCATTTTGGTTATTTTGCTTATTGTTCAGGGGTAAAGGTGTATTTACACATGCACCAGATGGAAGGAGTTGAGTCCGTGAGAGCTGACTTGGTCAAGTTTTGAACTTGGGGACCGACTTCTAATAAGTGAAGAAATGGGGACAGAAGTCTAATTGGATAAGTTGGTGGGGAACGGAAGTCTAAAAAACTGGCATAAAAATTTGTTTCTGCTTTGCTTTACATGGTACATTTATGTTTCAGGGATGAAGACTCATGGCTGCACTGATTTAGTTATTGGTTTTTATCGCCCATGTGGAAGGCTGTGATAAGGTCAAACTCCCTCTTCAACGCCAATTAGGATTTCTAAACCTGACTTCCATCTTATCTATTGGATTCCAAATCCTTATCGAACTCCCTCTTCAACAACAAGTAGGATTCCTAAACTCACCATTGCATCTTGCCTAGGGGTGTGCATAAAACCAATGTACCCGACTAAACCGACCAACCCGACCCAACCCGAGCTATACGAGTCGGTTATCCATTTAAGACGGTTCGGATCGGTTTGTTAAATGGCAAAACCGATAGGGTCGGTTCAGTGTTTGGTTTGGATTTGGTATAACCGAAAATAATCGACCCGATCCGCAATATCTTAATACACTAGATTAGTAGAAAATTAAAAATATATCGTACCAAATTACCAATTAGTAAAAAGTAAAAACCCATTAACTAGGGCTGAGCCGCTACATCCCCCACCAATCTAGCCGCCACCATTCTTCCACCACTCTTCCATCAGTCAGCATCATCATCAACAAAGGTAATAACTAATTATTTGGTTTCTTTCTTTCTTTTTGGTTTTTTGTTTCTGTGTTTCTCTCAAAAATAGTAGAGCCAAAACCAATCTAATTCATGAATTAACAACATTACAACAACATCTAAATGAGCCAAAAGCATTGATGGCGTGTTTATACAACAGTATTCCGACATCTGAAGTCCGGCCAAGCTATTATTCTATTTCCGTCATAGAACTGCTTTTGTTGTTGTTGGTTAAAGAGATGTTGAAAAGGTAACATGGTCATACTGGAGATCCAAAATAACTACCTAGTATACAGGTGTGGTTCTTTTGTTGTTGCATTGTTGTAAGATTTAAAGACAACAAACAAAATACCTATATCAAACCACCCTTTCCATTAATTCTTTTTGCTTGGAATCTTGTGGAGGTAAAACAGGTATAGAGAGAGAGAGAGAGAGAGGGGGCAAGGAGGGAGTAGTAGTTATATTAGCTTTATTGTTGTGATTAAAGATGCTAAAACGTTGGTCCTATTGTCACTAAAATGGGTTTTGTGAACAAATTTACAATAAAGTCTTGTCTCTTTTTTGTAAGGTACCAACAAAAGGTGTTTTTAGTCCCCAAGAGTTTTCATAAAATTCGTGCCTAAGCAGGTGGTCCTATTGTCACTTTAAACTTTTAAAGAGTTATTATTCTATTTCCTTTCTTTATGAAATGGTGACCCCTTTCTCATTGACTACATATCTCGATTCAATTTATTTGTCACATGGTTCCCCACTTCCCACAATTAAATATAAATGAGTGCACTTTCAGTCTTTCACACTTGCTAAATTTATCGATCTGTCACAGGCTTTTTGTTTTATCTCAATTGCTAATATGTGTCATTTTTATTAGATGGCTTCTACTGAGGTTCCTAGTGATGGTCCATCTTTACAGTCAACTGTCGAAAATCCTACGGATACGGTCGATCCTACTATGGCAGGTAATAAAAGAAAATCCTTATCTTCCCCTGCTTGGGATCATTTTCATAAGATAGAGGGTTGTGATCCCAAAAATCCAAGAGCCAAATGTAATTATTGCCCTGTTAGTTATGCTTGTGCTTCGAAGGTACTGGAACTTCTAATATGTTGAGTCATATGAAAGTATGTAAGAAGAATCCTAACAATAAGGTGGTGGCTGATAAATTGCAACAAATATTGTCTTTCAAAGATAAAGAGCTTGTTGATGTTAGTTTTAGCTTAAAAGCTTGTAGAGATGCTCTGCCTAGAATGATTATTATTGATGAGTTGTTGTTTAGTTTTGTGGAGGGTGAAGGGTTTCGACATTTTGTGAAGGTTATACAGCCCAAGTTCACAAATTTGCCCTATCGGACTCAAGTTGGTAGGGATTGCATCGAACTTTACATGGAGGAGAGAAGAAAGTTAAAGAGTTTTCTGCATGGTAATAGAATATGTATAACAACTGACACTTGGACATCTATTCAAAACTTAAATTACATGGTTTTGACTGCTTATTTCATCGATAGTGATTGGAACTTACAAAAAAGGATTCTGAATTTTTGTCTAGTTCCAAATCACAAAGGTGAGACCATTGGAAAGATGGTAGAGAAGTGTCTTCTTAATTGGGGTGTCCATAGTCTTTTATCAGAATCGTTGATAATGCAAGTTCTAATTCTGTTGCCATTGATTACTTGAAGAAAAGAAAAAAATTTGGGAAAGACACCGTTATGGAACATAAGTACTTACATATGAGATGTTGTGCTCACATCCTGAATCTTATTATTTGTGATGGCCTGAAAGATGTTAATGATGCTATTTTCCGAGTACGTATTGCAGTGAGGTATGTGAGGTCATCTCCATCTAGGTTGGCCAGGTTCAAGGAGTGTGTGAAGGAAGAACAAATAGAGTGCACCAAACTTTTATGCTTAGATGTGGCAACTAGATGGAATGCGACATTCATGATGTTAGAAGTTGCTGAGAAGTTCCAAAGTGCCGTTGAGATATTGGAGCTTGAAGACCCACAATACACCCTTTACTTTGATGATGACAAGATCAAAGGGTCTCCAACCTTAACTGATTGGAATAGTGCTAGATTATTTGTGAAATTTCTAAGAGTTTTCTATAAGGCAACATTGCGATTTTCAGGTTCTCGTTATGTTACCTCTAATAATTTCTTTAGTGAAATTCTAATTGTTCAGAAGAAATTGATTCACTTTAATGGAAGTGAGGATGCACGTTTGAGATCAATGGCGCTGCGTATGCAAACTAAATTTGATAAGTATTGGGATATGGATAAGATTAACATTTTGTTATATGTTTGGTGTTGTGCTTGATCCCCATTTCAAGATGAAGTATGTGTTGTATTCCTTCAAATAGTTGTATGAAGAAACTAAAGCTAATGATGAAGCAAAGAAAGTGAAAGATGTTTTGGTTGCGTTGTATGAGTGGTATGTTGGGCACTATCCTTCTTCAAATAAGCCACCTATTGATGTGAACGTGAGCCAAACAGCAAGCTGAATGAATGTTGATGATGATGAGCAAGATCCTACTATACTAACCGCCGAATTTTCAGCAACACTTGCTAGATGAAGATAACTTACAGAATAAGTCTGAGGTTGAGAGGTTTTTGGCTGAAACTAATGAAGTTGGTGGGGATAAGTTTGACATTTTGGGTTGGTGGAAGATCAACGCTTCTAGGTATCAGATTCTTTCTCTTGTTTATGCGTGATGTTTTGGCGGATTCCGATATCTTCGTAGCTTCTGAGTCTGCATTTAGCACCAGGGGGGGGGGGCGTATACTTGACCCTTTCCATAGTTCGTTAGCTCCTAACACGGTGGAAGCCCTTATTTGTGCACAAGATTGGCTTCGTTCTCTATCAATTCCAATTAATCTTTGACAGTCAATGGATGATATCGAGCAATATGATAAACTAGATGGAGGTAATAATTTGCATTGCAATGTTTAGTCTATTGTTACTTTTTTATGTTAAAATATGTATTTGTGTAGTTCGACTTACGTATGTATATGCTTGTGTGTGTGTTTTTTTTTTTTTTTTGCAGAATTATTTGGATCAACTTCTCCTGAGCCTAATGCTGCCAATGCTACAGAGAATTGATTGGTAATCATGTTTTTAAGTTTGTTTTTTTGTGGAGTTCATTCACTATGTCTATTTGTGAACTTGAATAAGTTGGATTATTTTTGTTTGTTATGAAATGCAGTTGCGCGTAGAGCTTGATGGTGTGGATAGCAGATAGATGTAGATCATGTGGATAACTTTTGTTTTGATAGCTGTGGCTTGTGTGGATAGTTTTGGCCTTTGTGGATGCTATTGGTTTTTGGTTATATGATGGAAGAATTTCGGCTATTTGCTTTCGTGCGATCCCTTTGCTTTCAGGAAATTGTGTTTCGGATTCAAGTTTACAACAATTCAGCAGTCACCTTTCCTGCAGGAAATTTATTTTTCTTTTTCCTTATGAGAAATGTAAAAGTGTAAAACAAAGTCAGGTCACCTTTCCTCAGAAACTGGCGATGCATTATTCTATTGTAGATCTATTAGCAAAGTATTTATGCAGTTGTTCATAACCTTCGTTCGGAATTCTGTAGAAACTATTGGCTCCTGTTGATTTTGTAACCCATTGTTTGTTTTGCAGGTTGCAATCAGCTGTATTAAGCACATGATTAAGAACAGATTCTTTTGTATAATATGATTGCAACATTCCCGTAAACGTGACATTTAACTATTCAAAATTATAGATATATAGTTTCCAAAGTATACACTGAAAGCTGAACTATACCATAGTGAAACATCACAATGCAAAATATTCAGCAGAGAGTTAGAGACAAAAGACTGAGAAAGATATATAAAGAGCTATATATTGATCTGTACAGAAAATTGGAAAATTACATTTTTCAAATTAATGTTGTGAACCCCAGGTAATGGGATTAGGCTAAGTTGTTGATAAAGTTTCCCTTGTACATACGTAATTACAACTTACAAGAAGGTCTCCAAGCCTGTTAAAAACAAAGGAGAATAGCCTTTTTTTATAGACTAATTTTATTTTTCTGAACAAAGGAAAATACATTATCCCCTCACTCATTGATCATTTGTCATTCATGGATGGGTAAAATCTCCTTTCTAACTAAACCCCTGAATGCCCTCGAAGTGACAGTCACTTCCATTCGACTAACCGGTGCAAAAAATCCATAACCTATAAACATACAAAACAAGTAAAAACATTAGCATGCAAAAATAGACCCAAAACAAGAAAAAGTTCAAAAGAATTGCATGGATAGATGCATGACTAAGATCTTACTTCTACTGGTTCCTGGAGAGAATAAGAAGCATTTGTATCTTTTTGACTTTTAGAAACAAAAACGCCAAATCCTTGTCCTCTATCGCGCAATACCTAAGTAAGAAGGAATCCATCTTACACCAATAAGTTTGTAAGTAAAAAAAAGCTAAAATGACACAGAAAATAATAACCACAAAAATGTACATGGAGTAATAATAATCCATCTTCATTATTATGGAATAATATATAAATATTAGAAAATTTGGGGCCAATGAAAATAATGTCATATGTCTTAGTGTCTTACCTTCCTTCCTGGAGTCAGTCTAAGCTTTGGGTACTCTTTGAGCACTGTTCTAACTTGCTCTGCTAGTGTAGTCCAACTCTGTAAACACAGTGAAACACTTGGTTCATATCTTTTAACTCCAAATATAACAATACACACAATCACACGTGGTGAAGAACGTGAGGAAATAAGATATGGAAATGAAATCTACCTTTTCATCAACACATCTGAAGTGAACAAATACACAGAATCTATTATTCTCCATTTAGCACCTGGGACTAATTTGGTTTTCTCTAATAGTGCTTTATAAACCTGTAATTTTTGTCAAAAGCCAAACAACATTAACTTCATAGTTTTATATAACTTTACAAATAGTACATTACAAAGTTTTATTTACACTCCAATAAAATTAAAGAATCAACCAACCTCATCAATCATAGGCAAGAATTCACTACCAGGTTGGAACATAACTGGTTGTTTTCTCTGAAAAATCAACAAAAGCATAACCACTTTAGATATAACCCATTTAAAAAAGAAAGAAAGAATGGATATTGAACAAGAGTACAGGCTTTAGTTTCTGTAAAGTTTTCAGACTAAATATACATGTTAGTTCCATCAATTAAAAGGTTTGAATGCCCTCAAAGTGACAGTCGCTTCCATTCAATCTCTGTGGTTTGTTTGCAATTGATCTTTTGAATTTGGGGTTGGGTCGGTTAGAATCGGGTAAACTGACCAACAGTCGGTTTTGGTCGGGCATCGGTTAGAATAGAATATGGTCGGGTCGGTTGCGGGTCGGTTGAGTCTATAGGGTCGGTTCGGTTCGGTTTCAATATTGCATAAACCGATATGGTCGGTTCGGTGGTCGGTTTTAGCCCAAAATCGACCCGAACCGACTCGTGCACACCCCTAATTTTGCCTATAAAAGAAAATCTAAGAGTAACCACGCTTTCTATATTTCCAATAACTTGCAGACAAAATTTTTCTGACTCTCCAAAACTCTTGTTCACTTTCTTGATCTTTTCCTTCAAACCTTTACTCTCATTAGTCATACAAACCATGGCGACTTCTTCTTCTGAGGGATTAGGGGTATGCACGGGTCGGTTTAGGGTTTATGGCTTAGTCCTTGTTTTACAAAGGGTTTAGTCATTGATCCTTGAAGCCTTGGAGTGTTTCCTGTGCTTTTGAGTTTTTGGACCCTTGTGTTCATTTTTATCGTTGACTATGGCTTTGATCGTTGACCGTTGACTTTTGACAGTTTGACTTTTTGGCACTTTTTCCCAGTTATTCCATGATGTCCCTTTTAGGGTCCTTTTGTCTCCTTTTGACTCTGTAGCACGTCTTTTGAGGTATTAGTTCCAGAATAGGGCTGTATCCGAAAAAAGCGATAAGAACATGAGTTTTCTACAATCAATCAATCAATCCGGTGTTTTATTCAATCTTGTGTTTTGCATTCTTTCTAAGGTAAGCTCACTTGTAGGTACGTTCATTCAATCAATCAAGTGTTTTTTATTCATCATAATGCAAGCTCACAAGTAAGTGTATTCCATTAAGTGTTTTGCATCCATTCAATCAATCAATTGTTTTGCATTCATTTTAATGCAAACTTCCACGTAGATGCATTTAGTTAAGTGTTTTACATTCTGTCGGTATATAAAATGGGGTTATAGGATTCGAAAGTTGTTCATCTTAGATCTAACTTATATGATCTAGGCTAGGGTTTAGGGTTTATAGGCTTAGTCCTTGTCTTACAAAGGGTTTAGTCATTAATCCTTGAAACCTTGGAGTGTTTCCTGTGCTTTTGAGTTTTTGGACCCTTGAGTTCACTTTTATCGTTGACTATGGCTTTGATTGTTGACCGTTGACTTTTTACAATTTGACTTTTTAGCAATTTTTCCCAGTTGTTACATGAGGTCCCTTTTAGGGTCCATTTGTCTCCTCTTTACTCTAAAACACGTCTTTTGATGTATTAGTTCCAAAATAAGGATGTATTCGAAAAAAGCGATAAGAACATGAGTTTTCTACAATCAATCAATCAATCAGGTGTTTTGCATTCATTATAGTGCAAGCTCACATGTAGGTGCATTCAAATACAAGTACACACATAGATGCATTCAATCAAGTGTTTTAGATCCATTCTAATGCAAGCTCGATTGTATTTGCGTTAATTCAATCAATCAAGTGTTTTGCATTCATTCTAATGCAAGCTCACAAGTAGATGCATTCAATCAATCAAATGTTTTGAATTCATTCTAATGCAAGCTCACACGTAGATGCATTCAATCAAGTGTTTTACAGTCATTCTAATGCAAGCTCTCTTGTAGATCCGTTAATTTAATCAATTAAGTATTTTGCATTCATTCTAATGCAAGCTTTGAAGACCCGCTACACACAATTGAGTTACTGATCTCTTTAAAAATAGGCTTGCCTACACATTTTTCAGTAAGTGCCTTCTAGCTTAGTTGGTAAAACCTTTGGGTGATGATACCAGAGGTCTAGGGTTCGAACCCCCCGTTACACACAATTGAGTTACTGATCTCTTTAAAAACAGGCTTGCCCACACATTTTCAGTAAGTTCCTTCTAGCTTAGTTGGTAAAACCTTTGGGTGATGATATCAGAGGTCTGGGGTTCGAACCCCACTACACACTATTGAGTTACTGATCTCTTTAAAAACAGGCTTGCCTACACATTTCATTCTCACATATACATTGTAAGTGCCTTATAGCTTATTTTTTTTTTTTTTTTTGAAAGGCAAGCAGGGCTTTTGAGAGGTCCCTTACCCCTATTTTAATGAAAATATAAAAGTATCCTGGTTACATTCGTACGTACTGCTTGCCTGTGGCATCATCAAATACTATCTTTTTTACATCTTTCGAAAAAGAACTAAGAGTAAACTCTATGTAGCTAACTGTAGGTATAGCAGCTGCTAATATATCTGCTAATTTGTTTGCCTCTCTAAAAACATGAATAATGGAAAAAAAAAAAAACTTTAGCTGTCCTAACAAGTCTTGTATTTCTGCCATCATATGATTTGCTCGCCATGGATGCTGTCCTCTGTTATTCATGTATGCCTCTACAGCTTTGGAGTCAGTTTGCGCCTTGATTTTCTTGCACCCTTTACTCACTCCTAACCTCAGTCTCTGTTCCAATCCTTGCAACTCAATCAAGTCAATTGAGTTGTAGTCTGCTTTTTCTTGTGCTGCTGCTATTACATCCCCATTTTCATCTCTTAATCTTTGCGGCCCATCCTCCTTGATTCCCTTGAAGAGTTCCATCTGTATTTAGATTAGTCACTCCTTCTCCCGCTTTTCCCAAATGACAAGTCCTTCTCTCTATGTGTTTTGTCCCTACATCTATGTTCCATATTTGCATAACTCTGCTCCTCTCTGGCCCTTCTTGCATTTTTGTGCTAAGTGATTGCAGCTTTATCTGGACATCTCGAATAATGATTTTTCCTACCTGTTCTGCCACTGTTTGCTTGCTCTGAAAAATCCTCCTATTCCTTTCTTGCTAGACATTATAAATGAAGCCATTTAAAAGTAACTTTAGTGCATCTTGTTTGTATCCTTGTCCTGATGAAGATTGCATCATATCACCCACTCTACTTCTAGCTGCCAAGATGCTGCTCTCGCTCTCTGATAGCCTGCAAATTCCATAATATACTTCCACACAAACTGTGAGTATGTACATTCATAGAATAGGTGCGTCTCTGTCTCTGTTCCATTCCCACATATCACGCAAGTATCATCTTGCACTTGATTCCATTCTTTCATCTTTACCAGCGTCTTGAGTCCTTGTTTGAATGTCATCCATGCTATGAACGAATGACGTGGGATTCTATTCGGGAACCATACAATTCGGTTCCATGTTATTTCAGTTTTGTTGTCTCTGATGGTTTCATATGTATCTCTTAATTTGAAATCCCCTTTTTGTGATGCTGTCCAGAGTATACGATCATTCCCTCTGCCTGGTTTGATTTCACATTCCATTTTCATAACAATGTCTGCCATGTATATGCCAAGGAGTGCTCCATTTCCCATTCTCAACCAAATTCGCAACTGGGGCATTGAGATTACACGATGAATCATAGATTAGTGACAGTGGAAAGTGTTCTTTGAGAATTCCCATGGGATGCCATAGGTCCAACCAGAATTTTGTATCTACTCCATCTCCGATTTGGTGTTTCACAATCAGTTTTACTTCTTTTCTATTCTTCAGTATGTTCCGCCAAACCCAGCTACAATCATTTGGTATCTTTAAATGCCAAAAATTCTTCTCCTTTATCAAGTTTCTTTCCATCCATTGCACCCACAAGGTATTCTTTCCACTTACGGATTCGGACATGCTTCAAGTTCGTTTGCGGTGTTTTGTCGTTACGAGACATCGAATCCCAAGTCCGCCTTTCGCATGATAAGGTACAATACAGGTTCTCCTAACTGATAAGAGCTTGGGAGGTTGCACATTCTGGCCCAGACCACAGAAATTTACAACACAACTGATTGATATTATCTATTGTTTGCTGAGGAAGAACAAAAGATGCCGTCCAATAGATACTCATATTGTTTAGGACTGCCTTCAACCGTGCACTCTCCTGCGTAGAAGACAAAGCTCGCCTTTCCAAGCTTGTATCCCGTTCCGACTCTCTCTATCAATGGCAAGCAGATCTGTAGACTTCAATCTCGTTGTTATTAATGGCGTACCGAGGTACCTCTTTGGGCTCTCTCCCATTTGAAACTGGATGATGCTCCTCATTTGCGCTAGTTCTAGTAGCAGCCATACCAAGATAGAACATGTTACTTTTCTGTAAATTTACTTGTAATCCTGAGCACATTTTGAATTGTATCAGAGTTTCCTTCAATGTTCTCACTGTATGTAAATCTCCGTTCATAAAAGCAATTAAATCATCCGCAAATGATAAATGCGTTATTTGTGGATTTGTGCATTTGTAATGCAGCTTGTACTCTCCCTCCTCCACTCTTCTTTTTAGCATTTGAGTGAAAAAATCCATCACCAAGACAAAAAGGTACGGGGACATTGGGTCTCCTTGTCGAATCCCTCGCTTATCTTGGAAGTATCCAAAAGGTGTACCATTTATCATGATGCTATATCTTGGCGTTTCAATGCATTTATGAATCCAGTTCACAAACTGTAAAGGAACCCCAATTCTGGTTAACGCAAACCTGACTGCCTCCCATCTTACAGAATCATATGCTTTCCTTAGATCAATTTTCGCTGCACATCTAGGTGGCCCATTATCCCTATGATAGTTGTGTAACAACTCATGCGAGAGCAGGATATTATCCTGAATACTCCTTCCAGAAATAAATGCTGACTGATTAAGAGAAATCACCTGCGGCATAAATGCTTTCATTCTGCACGTCATAATCTTCGTAATACATTTGTATATCACATTGCAACATGCAATGGGCCTATAATCACCTAGAGAGCTCGGTTTCTGTATCTTTGGTATTAAGGTAATACATGTGGAGTTCACCTCTTGCAACATCATGCCTGAACGAAAGAAATTTTTCACCGCTTTTACAAATTCATCCCCAATAATCTTCCAGGCTGCCTTGAAGAATAAAGACGAGAAACCATCACTTCCTGGAGCTTTGTCACTGTCTATATTGGCCAAACATTCTATGATTTCATCTCTAGTAATTTCCTTGATCAGCTCTACTTGAGTTAATTGATTGATTTGCTCTACCTGAATGTCACTCATCATGGTAAAATCCATATCTTTCATCTGTGTCGGGCTTTATAATTCTTTATAAAACTTCACACATTCCTCCCCCATCTCTTCAATATCTTCAATAACCTTTCACTGTGGATCTGCCAGACATGTGATTTTATTGGTCATTCTCCTTGCTTTTACTGTATTGAAAAAATACTTCGTGTTGCTATCCCCAAGGGTTACGACCTGCTCTATGGATTTCTGTTTACATTCTTTCTCTTCCTAAATTGCCGCTGTGATATACTCTCTTGTTACCACTCTTTCCTTTGTGATGAACTCTACATTCATAGGTTGAGCTTGTAGCAGCGTCTGTACCTCATGTAGTTCTTTCTCAACCTCTTTTTTCCTTGTGCAAGCATTCCCTTTGTCTCTATTCCAACTGATCAATGCCTGTTTTACATTCCTCAGTTTCTTCATTAACGTGTACATTGGGTTCCCAACCACTGGTATCCTCCATGCTTCCTGTACCACTTCATTGAAGCCTTCCTCATCAATCCAATAATTAAAAAATCGAAAGGACTTTTTTGTCTTGCCTCTACTTCTTATTGCTTTCACCACCATGGATGAGTGATCTGAGGTTGCTCCTGGGTTGTAAAATGCTGCCTCTGTATCTCCAAACTCATTGATCCATTCAAAGTTACCTATTACCTTGTCCAGTTTTCTCCACTTCCTAACATCTTGCTTATTACTCCATGTTAAGATATTCCCTGAATACTTCAAATCCACCAACCCCGCCATTGTTACACAGTGAAGCAAATCTTGAAAATGATATGCCCTTGTGTCATCTCCTCCTACTCGTTCTTGCGCATTCAGTATTGAGTTAAAGTCTCCCAACACAAGCCAAGGCTTTTGTATCGTGCAAGATAACTGAATCAACTTCCTCCATAACTCTCTCCTTCTCTCTCTGTCATTTGATCCATATACCACTGTTATCACACATGATTTTCCATTTTGAAGCTCAGCATCCATAGTAATGCTTTGCTCATCTTTCTCCATGATGTTCATTTGACACTTACGTGAATTCCTGCAACACCAAATTCTGCCCAAATTGCAATATTCATAGTTGTGCTCTGCCATCCATCCCGGGCAACACTTGTTCAAAACTGTTTGCATGTTTTGTTCTTTTACTTTTGTTTCCACCACACATAAAATTTCTAACTCATACCTTCTAATCATTTCCTTTATTTCAAACTGCTTAAAAGCTTGATTGAGACCCCTAATGTTCCAGCAACCTACACTTATCATAAAGATGGATTTTGAGATGTCAAGGGTCCAAATCGAGACCCTCCTTGTGCTGTGCCCTTCTTTAAACTACCACCATTATCAGCTCTTTTCATTATATTTATAACTCGACTTGGCTTCTGATTGATCCCACTCAAGACCACGCCTTGCACTTTCATACTTACACTTGTATTCTCAGTGTCACTTTCCTTCTGCACCTTCTTTGAGTTTTTTTTTTTTTTTTTTTTTTTGGTAGGTAAGCGGGGTTTTTTAATTAAGAGGTCCCCTACCCCTTCCTCATTGAGGAAAAAAAGAATTTGAAATTATTACAATCTTAAATACTCTTTCCCACTAGCATCTTTGAACACAATTTTCTTTATATCTTCAGAGAAAGAGCTAGGGGTGAGTTCAATGAAATAAACAGAAGGAATATTAGCAGCTAGATTATCCGCTACCCTATTACACTCTCTGAACACATGTATTATAGAGAAGTAGTCAAAATTACTTGTTCTCTTCTTGATATCTTCTAGAATCTTCTTTATTCTCCATGGTTGTTTCTCCTTCCTTTTCAGAAAACTGATCACATTTGTAGAGTCCAATGCGAGCTTTTGCTTTCCTTATGTTGTCTCTGGCGAAGTTCTAACCCTTGTTGTAGTCCTTCAAGTTCGATGTATGCTATTGTATCAAATCTTGACTTGCCTTTTCTTTGCCGCCATGACCATTCCTTGCTCATCTCTCGATAATTTGCCCAACCACCTTCTATCCCCTCAGAAGCGCCCCATCAATATTTAAATTCATGATACCCAATCCCGCTCTTTCCCACTTCGTCTTCTTCCTATTTTCTTGAACTGGTTCCACAAAAAGATTCCATCTCTCCATGAAATCATCTCTCTCTGGCCCTTCATTCATCTTGCTTCTGATCGATCTTAACTTTGTTCTCACCTCTATTCTGATTTTGTTTATCATCTGCTCCAGGTAGGATGTTTCGTGTTTGAAAATCCTACTATTCCTTTCCCGCCAAATCCAGTACAAGAACGCGTTCATGGTCAGCTTCAATGCACCTTGTCTTATTCCTTTCCCGCTGCTTTTTTGTAATAACCATTGTAGTTCAACCTGCCAGCTTGTGTTTCTCTGTCTTACATATCCAGCAACGACATCAGCGCCACCCATATATTCAGAGAATAAGAACACTCGAAAAACAGGTGTGTTACCGTCTCAATCTCTCTCCAACAGAGCACACAAATATCAGCGTTTATCACCCCCCAATGCTTCATCTTATCTCGCGTTTTCAGGCCATCATTAAAAAACATCCAACCTATAAACGAATGTCGAGGTATTTTATTTGCAAACCGCACTAACCCACTCCATGCTGTTGGTTGCCTGATGCTTCTCATAGCTTCGTACGTTTCATTCATCGTGTACTCTCCTCTCTGTGCAACAGCCCATACTACCTCATCATCTCCACCTTCTATCATTACTTCCTCCTCCATTTGTTGCAGCTTATCTCGTGATGTGATGTCTTATATGGTGTGGTACTGCCCAACTCCCATTCTCAATGAGACTCGCGAATCTTCTGATAATATTACAAGTGGTATCAT
The DNA here is from genome assembly GCF_015680905.1 of Coptis chinensis. Classification (NCBI taxonomy): domain Eukaryota; kingdom Viridiplantae; phylum Streptophyta; class Magnoliopsida; order Ranunculales; family Ranunculaceae; genus Coptis; species Coptis chinensis. The sequence continues at coordinate 49,745,207 of NC_141456.1, forward strand.
ATCTAAGTGCTTGAGGGAACTTATCTTTCAATACTCTCTGCTGGATGCCATGGTTCGTGCCACATCTTTGTTCTTTCCCCATCTCCAATCCAATATAGCGTGTAGTTGGTCGCCCGGGTTCTTAGCTTTAGAATATTTGTCCAGCTATTGGAGCAATTCATTGGTATTTCCATGTGCCAGAATTGCTTATTCCTGATGTTATTCTTCTTCACCCATTCCACCCATAACGTCTTCTTTTCACTCACTATCTGCCATACATGCTTGAGCATTGCCGCCTTGTTTGCAATTTTGAGGTTTCTAATCCCCAGTCCTCCCTCTTCATAGGGTAGCACATATCATCCCGGTGATTAGAGCATGAGTTTGTTTTGCAGATCCGCCCTTTCCAAAGAAAGTTTTTGCATACCCTATTAATGTCTTCAATGATCTTCATCGGCAGTGCATGAAAGATGCAATCCAATATATGCTTAGGTTATTGAGTGCTTGCTTTAACAAGCCGCAGCTGCCTGCATAAAGATAAGATCTTTCCCTTTCCAGCTTTGTATTCTTTTCTCCACCCTCGCATACAAAGGCAGGCAGTCTGTAGATCTCAAACTTGTAGTGATAAGCGGTAGCCCTAAGTACTTCACTGGCAAATCACCCACTGGGAATTGTAATCCATTCTGAATTTCATTGCATTGAGTTTGTTCTAGTCTTGCAAAGAACAATTGAAAGTTCACATTCACTTCTAGACCCGATCACTGCTTGAATTTCATCAGATTTTGCTTTAAGCACCTAGCTGTCTCCTTTTCTCCATGCATAAAGGCTAGTAAGTCATCTGCAAATGAGAGGTGAGTAATAACAGGATTATGGCATTTATAATGTAGTTTATATCTGCCCTCCTCTACACTTTTCATCATAATTTCAGTAAACAAGTCCATGACTAGCACAAACAGATATGGTGACATAGGGTCACCTTGTCTTATACCTGTAGTACTTTTGAAATGCCCGTATGGTGAGCCATTCAACATGATAGAGTAACTTGCTGTCTTCATACACTCCTTTACCCAATCAATGAAGATGCCTGGGACCCCAATCCTCTCTAGTGCAAACAGAACAACTTCCCATCTTACACAGTCATATGCCTTTCTTAGATAAATCTTCGCCATGCATCTTGGAGGTCCAATGTCTCTATGATAGTTATGAACCAGTTCATGGGACTGTAGAATATTATCATGGATGCTCCTTCCAGTGATAAATGTAGATTGGTTATAATGGATAACCCTTGGCATGAATGCCTTCATTCTACTAGTAATAATCTTCGTAATGCACTTATAAACCACAAAACAACAAGCAATAGGCCTGTAATCACTAAGGGATGAAGGGCTTTGAGTTTTAGGTACTAAAGTAATACATGTAGTATTTACCTCAGAGAGCATCCTACCAGATCTGAAGAAGTTTTGTATAGCTTTAGTGAAGTCGTCCCCCACTATTCTCCAGCATGACTTAAAGAACAAGGAGTTAAAACCATCTATGCCCGGTGCTTTATCATTATCAATATCAGCCAAAGCTTCAATGATCTCATCTCTAGTCACATGCCCTTCCATTTGTTCCTGCTTTCACTCTGCGTCAGTCTTTTCGTAGGGTGTGTATTTGCAAAATCAGCAAAGCTAACTTTTGGCAAATCAAGTAGGACTGAAAAGAAAACTTATAATACTAAACACACTCCTCCCCTATGTCACTCAAATCTTCTATGACATTACCACTTCCATCTTTCAAACAAGTGATTCGATTTGTGCTTCTTCTAGCCTTGATAGACTTAAAGAAATATTTTGTATTATTATCTCCCAACACAATGTCTTGATCTCTTGACTTTTGCTTTTGCATTGACTCTTCAGAGATTGCAGCTTTCACATACTCTCCAATTGCTCTCCTCTCCTCAAGCCCTAGCTTTCTGTTTGTAGGGTCCATTTTAAATTTGAAGTCGTACCCTATCCATCACCTTCTTAGTATCATCAGCCCTTGTTTTCAAATTGCCCACTTGTTCTTTGTTCCACCCAATCAGCTCAACTTTGACTTGTTTCAACCTTCTCATAAAAGTGTACATTGGGTTTCCTACTGCCTCCATAGCCCAAGCCTTTTGTACAATTTCCTTGAACCCCCCTCCTCTACCCAAAAATTGAAGAATCACGAATGTTTTCTTCTTTTGATTTCTTTGATTGCATGGGTATACTACCATAGGTGAGTGATCGGATGTAGCTCACGGGTTCAAGAATTCGCCTCGGTATCCTCAAAATCACCGATCCATTCGCCATTCACTAGCAGCACATCCGGCTTTCTCCGGTTTCTTATCTGCTGTTTATTATTTCCATGTAAATCGATTCCCCTTGAATCTCATATCTACCAACCCGACCATAGTTACACATTCAAGTAAATCTTGAAAATGTATTGATCTTGTTCAGTTCCTCCAACTCTTTCTTGTTCATTCATCACTGAATTAAAGTCCCCAATACTATCCATGGCAGGTAAGTAGCGAGATGTTGACAAGCCCTGTTCCACAACATCCTTCTTTCGTTCTGTCATTTGATGCATACACTGATCATTAAAATTTCTTACCACTGTTCAAAGTGCCCTCCATAGTAATGCTCTGTCTTTCTTTCGATTATCATTTGCATTGTACTGGTGAGGATTCCTAGCCCACCCGAATTCTACCTAGTCTGTCTTCATTTGTAGTTATGTATCCACTCCCATCCACTGCAAACTTTATTGCTAATCCATTCCATGTTTTCCTCTCTCACTCTTGTTTCCAGCATGCCCATAATGCCTAAATCAAATTTTCGAACCAGCTCTTTCACTTCATAATGCTTAAATCCCATGTTAAACCCCTTCATGTTCCAACAGCCGAGTCTAATCATCATTTAGAGGAATTAAGCTTGATTAGGGATATAAATCAATTCCCTTCTTTCGGACTTTCTTGCTTCTTACCCTTATCTGTTATTTCATCCTCTCTATTTCGATGATCAATCTTTCCTGCACCTTCCGGATCTGTTGTTGTATTCTTCCCCTTTGACTCATTTTTAAACCCCTTTTTACCGCTTTTTCCTTCCAGCAGCTCTTCTCTTTCTTCAGTCACCTTTCTTTCAGCCCCTGCACCTTTGGTATTGTCAGACTCTCCCAAGCTATCTTTCCTCTCCTTACATCTATGCTTTTTATTTGGAACTATCCACTCTTGTTTCTCATCCACGCTGTGAATCTCTTGCACTTCCAGCTCTTGTATCGCATTATTGTGACTCATGCACATCTGCTTTGTCTCTCTCCGCCTCCTTTGCTTGCTCTTTTTAACCTCGGTTCTTGTATCGCATTTTTTTTTCTCCTGTTTTTCTCTTTTGTCTCTCTCCGATTCCTCCACTTTCTCTTTTTTATCCAAACCTCTGTTATGCCTTGCGGTTTCCCCTTTCATCCGCTCTACCTTCACCACGGTTGCTTTCGTAGTGTGTCCAAAGATCTTATAGTGGGTGCGTAGGGGGCTTCGATTATACTCAAAGCCAATCTTGATTTCTCTCCTTCTATCAATCACTACTGGTAATTCCTTTGGGTAGGTGCAGCCAGCCTTAATTTCAATGCACACCCTTGCAAAGCTTGTTCTCTTTCACTCCTCTGTCAGTTGATTAGTGAATAACGGATTCCCGATTGCACTACCCACCTGGCTGAATCCTTCTTCGTCCCATAGCTCCATTGGATATTTTTTCATCACAACCCATATTGGCATTGTTTTCAGCACTGCGTCATCATCCTCCATGAACAACTTCCATGGCCTAATAATCACTAGCTTACTCGTTATGTGAAAGGAGCCAATGTCCAGCACCTTTCTTCGATCCTCCTCATTTTCAAACTTGAATGTGTACATCGTCTCTCCATATGGGAGCATCGTGAATCCACTCTTGATCTCCATGTTACGTTTTACTATCTCCTTCACATAAGCAAAATTCGGTCTCTTCCCTACAAACTGCCTACCACTAACATCTCATTATCTTTTGTGCGGATGTGCAAAGCTTTTGGACTCCACGTGTAGAATTGGTTTTCCATTCACAAGCATCGGCTGTACATACTTCAAATTTTTTTTCCCACATTCGTTCTTCCCAAAGACATCAGCCCATGATGCTCTTGGTATTCTTTGGTTCCTTTTCGTATATCGGTTACATACTTATTCATCTTTTCCATTCGTTCTTTCTCATATTGTTCACCACGATGTCCTTTTCGCCAAAATACCCTCACCTTGTCCCATAGCTACTTCCTTTTCCATCTCCTCATCCGTCGTCCTCGATTTTCCACCCTATCCCCACTTCTCGAGTTGTTCAATCTGTTTCACTTCATTTTTCCCTTTCTTTGTTTCTCCCTTTGTTAGGTTTATTTTTGAATTCAACTCTTTTTGGCTGTTCCTCACCCCTGACTTTTTTCCCCAACCCCTCATACTGTTGACTATCTTGACTATCTTCTATAGCAGAATAGTGCTTTTTCTGTTCCCGGTCAGTGTTTTGAATCACTAAAGTATCATTTCCGTTCTCAGCATGCAATTCCGTTTTTTTTGGATTTGAAGTTCTGTCTTCCCCATCTTGCGAGTTTTTTCCAGTAAATCCCGATACCATCAAATCAACTAGTTTTGTTTGCTGTTCACTCACCTCGGTTCCAACATTCTTGAACTTGAATTCTCCATCTTCTCCGACTCTCTCACTTCTTGTTACCCCTTGCGTTTCATCTTCATCACTTTCTGGCGTGTCACTTAATTCTTCAACTGCTTTTACCGCTTCCGCTAGTCCTTGCGCCTCTCTGAGCAATGATGCTTTTGATAGCATACAACTCTTCAAAGACCGTTCCTCTTCATGGTCTGTTCGTGCTTTTATGTTCACAAACTCCTCCAATAGTTTTTTCCTATACCTCTCAACAGATCCCTCACCATATTTTTTCCTCATATCAATCTCAAAACAATCGATCTCAAGATCAGATTCATCAGATGGACTTTTCCCAGCACTTCCAGATGGTGTGCTAGGACTTGCGGCTGCTACAACCCTAATATTTTTTGGTTTTTGAATATTTTTTTCTAATTTTATGGTAAAGTTACTATACTAATCCTAAGGACTCAAAATCACCCTATTTTTGCCACCATTAAAGCAAAAAATCTTAATGCAAACCCCTTTTTGAGTTATTTTCTGTGACTTCTTTCCCACTTTGCCTCTGCTGAACCTCAGTGCATAACTTATTTCCATTTTCTGTTCCTCTTGTTATTCCTTTCTCCTCTTCTCCTGTTCCTACTTGACTGGTGGTTGCCTTATATTTCTTTGTTGGTGTTTCCCATACCCCATCCTCAGTCACATCATTTCCACTCTATTCCCCTTCTTCTTTGGTCTCTGAGTTATTTGCTTCTCCATTCATCTTTGTATCTCTGTCTCGATCTTTTTTAAGCCACACCTCACGTTTAGTTATTTGTGTTCCTCTCTTCCCCAAATTCTTGCTACAAGCATTGTCTGTATGTCCAAACATCTTGCATGTTAGACAACGAGGTGGTTTCCAGTTGTACTCAAACTAAATCTCAATGACCCTCATGTCATCCACCACCACTGTTAACCCATCTGGGTATTTACAATCAATATCCACTTCGATGCATACTCTTGCATATGTCGTTCTCTTCTTCTCCTCAGTGAGTTTGTCAGCAAACATTGGTACACCAATTGCACTCCCCACCAAACTAAATCCCTCCTTATCCCATAGCTCCATCGGAAACCTTTTCATTATAACCCACACTGGCAGTGTCTTCATCTCTGTCACTTCTGATTCTATGAAAAGTTACCATGGTTATTACGAACAATCTGCTCGCTATATGAAATGATCCAACGTCTAACACATTCATTTTGTCATCCTCGCTGTCAAACTTAAATGTGAACATGGTTTCACCATAAGTTTGCATCGTGAAATTGTGCTGCAACCTCCAAGTCTTTCCAACAATCTCTTTGACATGCCCATACCCAGGCCGTCTGCCAATAAAATACCCTACTACCAGCTCTTCATATTTCTTATGAACATGAGTGAACTGAGATGACTTAACATGAACCACCGGCTTCCCATTCACTATTGTTGGAGGTATATACCTAAGGTTTTATTTTCCAACTACTTCTCTTCCTAGCATCTCCACCCAAGAACTAGTTTTAAGTGTTTCTGCATAACTCTTCTAATAGCTTTTACCTTCTTCAGCAACTTTTTCCAGATCCAGTTTTGTCGCTGGAGTAGTTCCTTCATTTGTTGGTGACTTTCCTGGTTCCTTCCCCACTCGTACTTTGGTCTGTTCACCATTTGTTTCTATCTGAACCTCGTCCTGCCTTGGCTGTTCATCTTCCTCTCCACTCAAAAAGTCTTTATGTATCTTTAACATACTTTGCGTCAAAAGTTTCTCAAGTGATCCTTTCCCGCATAACTGTTCAAACTTTCATGCTAGTATCTCTCCTTCCTCATCATCTGTTTCATCGCGTGGTGCTGTGCTAGGGTTTGTGTTATGTGTTTTGCCTAAGTTTTCCATTTTTTTTTTTTGTGAAATTCCAATGATGCCCATAAGAAACAATACACCCCTTAGAAGCCACCATTGACTAACTAACCAAGCCTCTGATCAATAACACACTCTAACGCAAGCTCGCTTGTTGGTACGTTCATTCAATAAACCTATTTTTTGCATTCATTATAATGCAAGCTCACACGTAAGTGTATTCAATCAAGTATTTTGCATTCACTCAAATGCAAACTCCCACGTAGATGCATTTAGTTAAGTGTTTTCATTCTGTCGGTGTATAAAGTGGGGTTATGGGGTCTGGATGTTGTTCATCCTAGATCAAACTTATATGATCAAGGCTAGGGTTTAGAGTTTAGAGGCTTAGTCCTTGTCTAAGAAAGGGTTTAGTCATTGATCCTTGAAGCCTTGGAGTGTTTCCTGTGATTTTGAGTTTTTGGGCCCTTGAGTTCACTTTTATCGTTGACTATGGCTTTAAACGTTGACCGTTGACTTTTGATAGTTTGACTTTTTGGCACTATTTCCCAGTTGTTCCATGATGTCTCTTTCAGGGTCCATTTGTCTTCTTTTGGCTCTATAACACGTCTTTTGAGGTATTAGTTCCAGAATAGGGCTGTATCCGGAAAAAGCGATAAGAACATGAGTTTTCTACAATCAATCAATCAATCAGGTGTTTTGGATTCATTATAGTGCAAGCTCACACTTAGGTGCATTCCATCATGTGTTTTGCATTCTTTCTAACGCGAGCTCGCTTGTTGGTACGTTCATTCAATCAATCTATTGTTTTGCATTCATTATAATGCAAGATCACACGTAAATGTATTCAATCAAGTATTTTACATTCATTCTAATGCAAACTCCCACGTAGATGCATTTAGTCAAGTGTTTTGCATTATGTCGGTGTATAAAGTGGGGTTATGGGGTTTGGATGTTTTTCATCCTAGATCAAACTTATTTGATTAAGGCTAGGGTTTAGGGTTTAGAGGCTTAGTCCTTGTCTTACAAAGGGTTTAGTCATTGATCCTTGATGCCATGGAGTGTTTCCTGTCCTTTTATCTTTTTAGGCCCTTGAGTTCACTTTTATCGTTGACTATGGCTTTGAGCGTTGACCGTTGACTTTTGACAGTTTGACTTTTTGGCACTATTTCCTACTTGTTCCATGATGTCTCTTTCAATGTCCTTTTGTCTTCTTTTCGCTCTATAACACGACTTTTGAGGTATTAGTTCCAGAATAGGGCTGTATCTGAAAAAAGCGATAAGAACATGAGTTTTCTACAATCAATCAATCAATCAGGTGTTTTGCAATCATTATAGTGCAACCTCACACGTAGGTGCATTCAATCATGTGTTTTGCATTCATTACAACGCAAGCTCGCTTGTTGGTACATTCATTCAATCAATCAATTGTTCTACATTCATTATAATGCAAGCTCACACGTAAGTGTATTCAATCATGTATTTCGCATACATTCGATCAATCAAGTGTTTTGCATTCTGTCAGTGTATAAAGTGGGGTTATGGGGTTCGGATGTTGTTCATCCTAGATCAAACTTATATGATCACGGCTAGGGTTTAGGGTTTAGAGGCGTAGTCCTTGTCTTACAAAGGGTTTCGTCATTGATCCTTGATGCCTTGGAGTGCATCCTGTCTTTTTGTTTATTCTGGGCCCTTGAGTTCACTTTTATTGTTGACTATGGCTTTGATGGTTGACCGTTGACTTTTGCCAGTTTGACTTTTTTGCACTATTTCCCAGTTGTTCCATGATGTCCCTTTCAAGGTCCTTTAGTCTTCTTTTGGCTCTATAACACGTCTTTTGAGGTATTAGTTCTAGAATAGGGTTGTACCCTGAAAAAACGATAAGAACATGAGTTTTCTATAATCAATCAATCAATCAGGTGTTTTGGATTCATTATAGTGCAAGCTCACACATAGTTGCATTCCATCATGTGTTTTGCATTCTTTCAAACGCAAGCTCGCTTGTTGGTATGTTCATTCAATCAATCAATTGTTTTGCATTGATTATAATGCAACCTCACACGTAATTATATTCAATCAAGTGTTTCGCATACATTCGATCAGTCAAGTGTTTTGCATTCATTCTAATGCAAACTTCCACGTAGATGCATTTAGTCAAGTGTTTTGCATTCTGTCGGTATATAAAGTAGGGTTATGGGGTTAGGATGTTGTTCATCCTAGATCAAACTTATATGATCAAGGCTAGGGTTTAGGGTTTGGAGGCGTAGTCTTTCTCTTACAAAGGGTTTAGTCAGTGATCCTTGATGCCTTGGAGTGCTTTCTGTCCTTTCGTGTTTTTGGGCTCTTGAGTTCACTTTTATCGTTGGCTATGGCTTTGATCGTTGACCGTTGACTTCTCACAGTTTGACTTTTTTGCACTATTTCCCCGTTGCTCCATGATGTCCCTTTCAGGGTCCTTTTGTCTTCTTTTGGCTCTATAACACGTATTTTGAGGTATTAGTTCCAGAATAGGGTTGTTTCCTGAATAAGCGATAAGAACATGAGTTTTTTACCATCAATCAATCAATTAGGTGTTTTGCATTAATTATACTGCAAGCTCACACATGGGTGCATTCAATCATGTGTTTTGCATTCCTTCTAACACAAGCTCGCTTGTTGGTACGTTCATTCAATCAATCTATTGTTTTGCATTCATTATAATGCAAGATCACACATAAGTGTATTCAATCAAGTATTTTGCATTCATTCTAATGCAAACTCCCACGTAGATGCATTTAGTCAAGTGTTTTGCATTCTGTCGGTGTATAAAGTGGGGTTATGGGGTTTGGATGTTTTTCATCCTAGATCAAACTTATTTGATCAAGGCTAGGGTTTAGGGTTTAGAGGCTTAGTCCTTGTCTTACAAAGGGTTTAGTCATTGATCGTTGATGCCTTGGAGTGCTTCCTGTCCTTTTGTGTTTTTGGGCCCTTGAGTTCACTTTTATCGTTGACTATGGCTTTGATCATTGACCGTTGACTTCTGACAGTTTGACTTTTTTGCACTATTTCCCAGTTGCTCCATGATATCCCTTTCAGGGTCCTTTTGTCTTCTTTTGGCTCTATAACACGTCTTTTGAGGTATTAGTTCCAGAATAGGGTTGTATCCTGAATAAGCGATAAGAACATGAGTTTTCTACAATCAATCAATCAATCAGGTGTTTTGCATTCATTATAATGCATGCTCACACATAGGTGCATTCAATCATGTGCTTTGCATTCTTTCTAACGCAAGCTCGCTTGTTGGTACGTTCATTCAATCAGTCTTTTGTTTTCCATTCATTATAATGCAAGCTCACACGTAAGTGTATTCAATCAAGTATTTTGCGTTCATTCTAATGCAAACTCCCACGTAGATGCATTTAGTCAAGTGTTTTGCATTTTGTCGGTGTATAAAGTGGGGTTATGGGGTTTGGATGATGTTCATCTTAGATCAAACTTATATGATCAAGGCTAGGGTTTAGGGTTTAGAGGCTTAGTCTTTGTCTAACAAAGGGGTTAGTCATTGATCCTTGAAGCCTTGGAGTGTTTTCTGTAATTTTTAGTTTTTGGGCCCTTGAGTTCACTTTTATCGTTGACTATGGTGTTGAACGTTGACCGTTGACTTTTGATAGTTTGACTTTTTGGCCCTATTTCCCAGTTATTCCATGATGTCTTTTTCAGTGTCCTTTTGTCTTCTTTTCGTTCTATAACACGTCTTTTGAGGTATTAGTTCTAGAATAGGGCTGTATCCGGAAAAAGTGATAAGAACATGAGTTTTCTACAATCAATCAATTAATCAGGTGTTTTGGATTCATTATAGTGCAAGCTCACACGTAAGTGCATTCCATCATGTGTTTTGCATTCTTTCTAACGCGAGCTCGCTTGTTGGTACGTTCATTCAATCAATCAATTGGTTTTCATTGATTATAATGCAAGCTCACACGTAAGTATATTCAGTCCAGTAGAACAAGTTCATGATGATAAGGAAGAGGGTAAAGATATACAAGAACAAAGCCTAGTAGAACAAACGGGGGAAGGACAAGCAAATGAAAATGAAAAAACCAGAGACACAAGCCCAAGGAAGCTAGGAGTGATAAGGAGAGAGGTAAGTACTAAGTCTAATGTATTTACTAGGATACCTACTACTATGAAGTCTAATAAAGTGGCTGCCAAGTACGGTCACTATAATCCTCAATCAAGTTCTAAATGATGATAAACCTAGGATGTTGGAATATGAGGGGAGTAAATCAAGGGTTTAAGCATGCTGAAGTTAAGAACTTGATTTGAAAATATCAGCTTGGTATTGTGGGATTGGTAGAAACAAAGGTTAAACAACCAAATCAGAGTGAGGTTGTGAACAAAATATGCATGGGATGGAATTGTGAACATAATTATTTGTATAGTGACCTTGGTATAATATGGCTTTTGTGGGATGGCAGTGCTTGTTGCGTAAGAGTAATTGATTGTGAATCCAAGAGTATTACAGCTGAAGTGGTGCTTATAAGTGGTAAGAAGTTCTTTATTACCATTGTGTATGCAAGTAATGATAGGAATCTGAGAAGGAATTTGTGGGCTAAGTTAGTTGCACATTCAAGGACATTCCAAGATGCATGGATTGTTCTTGGGGACTTTAATTCTGTTTTAAGTCCTAATGAAAGAGTTGGAGGGAGGGAAACTAGAAGTCATCATTTTGAAGATTTCTTGAACTGTACTAACACTTCTGGATTAGTTGATTTGAGATATACAGGATGTTTCTTCACTTGGAATGACAAGCAAGTTCAAAGGAAATGGAGGAAATTAGATAGAGTTATGGTGAACTCAGAATGGGTAGATGAGTATTCAGATTATGAAGCTGAGTTTTTGAATCCGGGAGCAATTTCAGATCACTCTTCTATAGTTGTTTATTCCTTGGCACAAAAGGATAGACAAAAGAAAACTTTTAGGTTCTTTAACTTATGGGTTCAAGAACAAGGGTTTATGGATGTTGTACATCAAGCATGGAATACAAAAGTTGTAGGTAATCCAATGTTTGTTTTTATGAAGAGACTGAGGCAGGTCAAGTATGCATTGATTGAATGGAACAAAAGCAAGGTGGGGAATGTAATGACAAGAGTAATAGAGACAAAACAGCAGCTTGATGGAGTCCAATCAAGATTACAAGAATTCCCTCTTAGCAATGAACTGATAAAAAAAGAGAAAGAGATCATTGGGAAGTATGTGAGAGAAGCAAGAGCAGAAGAAGGGTTCTACAAGCAGAAATCTAGAGACAAGGATATTGTTCTGGGTGATAGTAACTCCAAGTATTTCTTTGAATCAGTTAAGATGAGAAGAGTGAAGAATAGAATTACTTGTTTGAGGGATGAGAATGGGAACATTATAGATGACATGAGTGCCATTGGGGAGGAATGTGTTAAGTTTTATCAGAATTTGTACAAACCAGATGGAGTACAAGAGGTGGATTTTTCTATATTTAATGATATACAATCTGCTCATGTGATTAGTGGAGATGTTAAGAATGTGTTGGAGATGGATGTTACTAGAGATAAGATTACAGAGGCACTATCTTGCATTGATAGTGATAAGGCACCTGGAGGAGATGGCTTCTCTTCTTACTTCTTCAAAGCTACTTGGAAAATAATTGGCAATGATTTTGTCAAAGCAATTCAGAACTTCTTTAGGTCTGGTCATATGTTGAAGGAAGTAAACTCTACATGCATATCTTTGATCCCAAAGGTACCAAGGCCAGAGAATTTGGGAGATCACAGGCCAATCTCTTGTTGTAGTGTGGTCTATAAGTGTATAACAAAGATACTTACAATGAGAATGAAGGGCATAATGCATTCTATTGTGTCTAAGAACCAATCTGCATTCATTTCAGGGAGGAGTATTCAAGACAATATATTGTTGTGCCATGAGTTGCTCCATAATTATCATAGAGATTCCGGGGTTCCAAGATGTGCAGCAAAGATTGATCTCAAGAAAGCTTATGATTCAGTGAGGTGGGAAGCTGTTGTTTATGCATTGCGAAGAATTGGTATGCCAGAGAAGTTCATTACTTGGGTCAGAGTGTGCATAGAGACCACCACCTTTTCTGTGATGGTGAATGACACTCCTTTTGGCTACTTTACTAGCACAAGAGGAATTAGACAGGGGGACCCAATGTCTCCATACTTATTTGTAATAGTTATGGAGCTCTTCTCAGATCTGATGTTTAAAAGTGTAGAAGCAGGAACATATAAGCTTCATTACAAATGTAAAAACCCTATTATTACTCGCCTTTCCTTTGCAGATGATCTCATTGCCTTCATGAATGGAGATGTACTTACAGCAATAACTCTAGCAAGCAATCTAAGGAGCTTTAGATTGGCTACGGGCCTAGAAGCTAATATTGGAAAGAGCAACTTGTTTAAATGTGGCATTGAGGAGACCATGGTGCAAGCAATTCAGAATGAGATACAATTTCCAAGAGGAGTGTTACCACATCATCAAGTATTTAGGTTTGCCTCTTATTACAACAATGCTTACCTATCTTTGATTGTTTACCATTGACCGAGAAGGTTTCAAAGAAGATCCAAGGGTTTAGAGGGAGGTTCTTGTCATATGCAGGTAGGCTTCAATTAGTTAAGGCTGTTCTTAACAACATGAGCATATATTGGTCTCTATCTTATATTCTACCACAAGTCATTATTGATTCTATAGAAAGATTATGTAGAAATTTCTTGTGGAAGGGGCCGGATAGTACAAGCTCTCATGCTCTTATTGGATGGAAGGATGTGTGTTTTCCTTATGATGAGGGAGGATTAGGAGTGAGAGATGTGGCTATTACTAATTCAGCTGCCAACCTAAAGCATATATGGCATATTATTAGTAAAAAAGACACACTATGGATGGAGTGGATACACAAGAATCTAATCAGAGGACGGAACTTTTGACAAATTAGCATTCCTCAAGATGTATCATGGAGTTGGAGGAACATTTTGAAGGGCAGAGTGGATGCAAAACTTATTGCTCATCATCAGATTGGTGATGGAAAATCTACTAAGTTTTGGTTAGACCCTTGGCACCCGAGAGGTATATTGAAACATTATTTTCCTCAAGCCTTGCTTTATAACTCTACAGCTAACATCAATGTAAAGGTGGGGCAGCTTATCTCAGATGGAAGGTGGAGTATTCTTCAACATACTAGGAATCACTTCCCTGACATTGCCATTGAGATTGAAGAGGAAGTTTAGATTGGTGGAGGAGAAGACGTGGTTGTATGGGCTGATTCTTTACATGGGGAGTTTCAACTTAAAGATACATACCAAAGCTTGAGGAAGAAAAGGCAAGTTAGGGAATGGCATGGGATCTGTTGGTTCACTAATAGAATCCCTAGACACTCTTTTATAGGGTGGATGGTTCTTAATGAAGGATTGAAAACTCTCAAGAAAGTCAAGGAATGGAAGGTGATACAATCTGATTTATGTGTGTTATGTTGGAGGGATGTGGAAATAGAGAGACATTTGTTCTTTTCTTGTGTGTATTCCCAATACATTTGGAATACTATTTTACTATTTGCAGGCTTTAACAAGAGGAGAGCATCTACATGGGAAGATGAATTGCATTGGATTATTAACAAGTCCAAAGGCAAAGGTGGAAGGCAAGATGCAATCCGGTTGGTGACTAATGCATTCTTTTATCATGTGTGGCAGCAAAGGAATGCAAGAATCTTTAAGAACCAATAAAAAACAGGAAGGCAGGTTGCAAATCAGATCATTCATGATGTGAAGGTCAAGATGAACTCACTTGACATCAAGATGGAGGAAGGACCAGCAAAGCAAAGCTTCATGGAGAGATGGTTAGTTCAAGTTGGGGTGAGTACAAGTAGAAGTATTCAATGCAAATATGTTAAATCAGATCAAGGAAATAGCACACTTAACACAGATGGCACAGTACAAGGTTTAGTGGGAGGTTGGGCAGCAGCCATAAGAGATAGTGAAGGAGTAGAGGTAGCAGCAGCTAAAGGAAAGTCAAGCTTCACATCAATTGCAATGATTGAATTGCAAGGAGTGCAACAAGGACTCAAGCTAGCAGAAAGGTACAATGTGAAGAGGATACAAGCACAAACAGATTCGAGCAATGTAATTTCATTCTTAAGGAATGAAGGGCATCATCCATGGCAGGCTAACAAAATCATTGAAGACATTAGAAGAGTGATTGATAGACTAGAGTTCTTTTCTATCATTCACGTATATAGAGAAACAAACAGACTTGCAGATGCACATGCAAAAAATGTACCTAGTCAAAGGTTTGTAGATATTGTTCCTAGCTCCTTTGCAGAGGATGTTAAAAAGATTGTATATGAGGACTTTATAGGAACAGTCTATCAACGAATGTACTAAGCTCTTTTTATTAATGAAAAGGGGTAGGGGACCTCTAAATAACCCCGCTTGCCTATCAAAAAAAAGAAAAAGAAAGTATATTCAGTCAAGTGTTTCGCATACATTCGATCAATCAAGTGTTTTGCATTCATTCTAATGCAAACTCCTACGTAGATGCATTTAGTCAAGTGTTTTGCATTCTGTCAGTGTATAAAGTGGGGTTATAGGTTCGGATGTTGTTCATCCTAGATCAAACTTATATGATCAAGGCTAGGGTTTAGGGTTTAAAGGCTTAGTCCTTGTCTTACAAAGGGTTTAGTCATTGATCCTTGTTGCCTTGGAGTGTTTCCTGTCCTTTTGTGTTTTTGGGCCCTTGAGTTCACTTTTATCGTTTACTATGGCTTTGAAAGTTGACTGTTGACTTTTGACTATTTGACTTTTTGGCACTATTTCCCAGTTGTTCCATGAGGTCCCCTCCATGGTCCTTTTGTTTTCTTTTGGCTCTATAACACGTCTTTTGAGGTATTAGTTCCAGAATAGGGCTGTATCCGGAAAAAGCGATAAGAACCTGTGTTTTCTACCATTAATCAATCAATCAGGTGTTTTGCATTTATTATAGTGCAAGCTCACACGTAGGTGCATTCAGTCATGTGTTCTGCATTCATTCTAACACAAGCTCGCTTGTTGGTACGTTCATTCAATCAATCAATTGTTCTGCATTCATTATAATGCAAGCTCACACGTAAGTGTATTCAATCAAGTGTTTCGCATACATTCGATCATCAAGTGTTTTGCATTCATTCTATTGTAAACTCCCACGTAGATGCATTTAGTCAAGTGTTTTGCATTCTGTCTGTGTATAAAGTGGGGTTATGGGGTTCGGATGTTGTTCATCCTAGATCAAACTTATATGATCAAGGCTAGGGTTTAGGGTTTGGAGGCGTAGTCCTTGTCTTACAAAGGGTTTAGTCAGTGATCCTTGATGCCTTGGAGTGCTTCCTGTCCTTTTGTGTTTTTGGGCCCTTGAGTTCACTTTTATCGTTGACTATGGCTTTGATCGTTGACCGTTGACTTCTGACAGTTTGACTTTTTTGCACTATTTCCTAGTTGCTCCATGATGTCCCTTTCAGGGTCCTTTAGTCTTCTTTTGGCTCTATAACACGTCTTTTAAGGTATTAGTTCCAGAATAGGGTTGTTTCCTGAATAAGCGACAAGAACATGAGTTTTCTATAATCAATCAATCAATCAGGTGTTTTGCATTCATTATAGTGCAAGCTCACACATAGGTGCATTAAATCATGTGTTTTTCATTCTTTCTAACGCAAGCTCGCTTGTTAGCATGTTCATTCAATCAATCTATTATTTTGCATTCATTATAATGCAAGCTCACACGTAAGTGTATTCAATCAAGTATTTTGCGTTCATTCTAATGCAAACTCCCACGTAGATGCATTTAGTTAAGTGTTTTGCATTCTGTCGGTGTATAAAGTGGGGTTATGGGGTATGGATGTTTTTCATCCTAGATCAAACTTATTTTATCAAGGCTAGGGTTTAGGGTTTAGAGGCTTAGTCCTTGTCTTACAAAGGGTTTAGTCATTGATCCTTGATGCCTTGGAGTGTTTCCTGTCCTTTTGTGTTTTTAGGCCCTTGAGTTCACTTTTATCGTTGATTATGACTTTTAACGTTGACCGTTAACTTTTAACAGTTTGACTTTTTGGCACTATTTCCCAGTTGTTCCATGATTTCTCTTTCAGTGTCCTTTTGTCTTTTTTTTTTTTTTTATTGGAAAGCGAGGATTTTAGAGAGGTCCCCTACCCCTTTTCATTAAAATAATAATCATAGCTTGTTACATTCTCTCACCTATTTTTTTCCTCTTGCATCATCATAAATAATTTTCTTTACATCTTCCGAGAAAGAACTAGGAATTAACTCTATATAACTGACTGCAGGTATATTTTTTTTTGATTGGGAAGCAGGGTTTTTGAGAGATCCCTTACCCCTATATTATTAAATTAAAATAAACTTGTAATCTAGTTCCAGTTACATTCTCTCACATATTCCTTTCCTGCAGCATCCTCAAATATAATTTTTTTTACATCCTCTGCAAAGGAACTAGGAATTAACTCAATACAACTAACTGCAGGTATATTTTTAGCTAGCGCATCTGCTAGTCTATTGGACTCTCTAAACACATGTACAATATCGAAATACTCAAACTCAGCTACCAATCTTCGGATGCTTGCCATCAAAAAATGCGCTTCCCATGGGTAGGCCTTTTTCATAAAGGCTACCACGCTTTGTGAGTCTGTCTGGGCCTTTATTCTTTCGATATTATGGGCTTTTGCAAGTCTGAGCCCTTGTTCTAAACCGTGCAACTCAATTAAATCAATGCTGCTGTAGTCGGACTTCCCATGCGCATCAGCTAACACTGACCCAGCTTCATCTCTTATGGCAGCAGCCCATCCCCCCTCAGTATTTTGCATCGTCCCATCTGTATTCAAGTTTTGAATACCTGTTGGCGCCCTATCCCATTTGCATATGATCCCTTTTTTTCTCTTTTCTTCCACTCTCATATTCCACAATTCCATGAACCTGTGCGTCTCTGGCCCTCTGTCCATTTTCAGCTGCAGCGAAATCAGTTTAACTCTCACATCTTTGACAATCAGTTGAACCAATGTAGCTGCTATCCGATATTTTCTGTTAAAAATTCGGTTATTCCTCTCCTTCCAGAGCCAGTAATAGTGTCCTATAAACATGAGTCTGATTGCATCTTGGTATCCTCCATTACCTTTGTTCTCTGCTACTACCCATTGCACTTCACATTTGCCCGACTTTCGCTCTTGGTCGTATGCATACTACCCACCATGCTTCAGCAGCTCAGCCCAAACATATTGACCATACAAGCACTCATAGAACAGATGGCTCTCAGTTTCAGACTCCCTCCAGCATAATACGCACAGATCATCTCGTACCACCTTCCTCTCTTTCATTTTCATCAGTGTCTTCATCCCTTCCTTCAGAGCCATCCACGCTATGAACGAATGTCTCGGAACACGGTTAGTGAACCAAATTATATTGTGCCAATGAACTGGGATTTTGATGTTTCGAATACTCTCATATGTCTCTTTCTGTGTGTATTCCCTTGTATGTGAAGATGCCCAAACCAATTTGTCTCTCTCCCCTGATATCTGTACCTCCCCCAACCTGTTCGATACAATGCCCGAGAGATGGATACCTATGTAGTTCGGTACTCTTCACTGGCCATTTTCGATCAGTGGTGCTACTGTTGACTCCATGTTGCAATCCGAGCTATACCTCAGTGCTTGTGGGAAGTATTGATGGGATTCCATTTGGGTGCCGTGGGTCCAACTAGAACTTTGTTTCTGCTCTATTGCCTATCAGGTGCAATGCCAAGTCCCCCGCATCTTTCCGAAGCTTCAGAATGTTCCTCCAGCTCCAAGAACAGTCCTGTGGTGTCTTGATTTGCCAGAAATTCCTACCCCTTTATAAGATTCCTCTGCACCCATTTCACCCACAAGTTGTCTTTACTGCTGACAATATTCCATATATGCTTCATGTTCGTAGCTTGATTTGCTTTGGCCAAGTCTCGTATCGCCAACCATCCTTCATCATAAGGGTAACATATCTCCTCCCACCCAATAAGGGCATGCGACAATGAGCAATCAGTGCCATTCCAGAGGAAGTTTCGGCATATTCTGTTTAACTCCTCAATTGTTTTCTGCGGAATGCTAAACGACGAGAACCAATACACACTCAAGCTGTTCAAGACTGATTTAATGAGTTGAACTCTTTCGGCATACGAGAGAAAGCATCTTTTCCAGCTTTGCACCCTATTTGTCAATCTACTAATCAACGGAGCACAGTCTCTAGAAGTTAGTCTTGTTGTAATGAGTGGTAGTCCTAGATATTTTACAGGCAGTGTACCTTCTTGGAACTGCAGTCTTGCTTGTACTTCTGTAATAACACTAGTTTCCATTCCAGTACAGAAAAACTGGCTTTTGTTTATGTTAACCTCCAACCCTGTACACTTCTTGAATATTAATAAATTCTTTTTCAGACATGTTGCAGTTCCAATATCTCCATACATAAAGGCAATTAAATCATCCGCAAATGCTAAATGAGTTATAATTGGGTCATTGCATTTATAATGAAGTTTGAAGTCACCATTTCTCACAGAATTCATCATAATCTCTGAAAACAAATCCATGACAAGCACGAACAGATATAGCGACATGGGGTCTCCCTGCCTTATCCCTCTTCTCCCTTTAAAAAATCCATAGGGCGCCCCATTGATCAAAATAGAATAAGCCAGTGTCTGAACACATGCTTTCACCCACTGAATAAATTTTGCCGGTACTCCTATTCTTTGCAGCGCAAACACTACCGCCTCCCATCTCACTGAGTCATAGGCTTTTCTCAAATCTATCTTTACAGCACATCTAGCCGGGGTGTTATCTCTGTGGTAGTTATGCAGTAGTTCATGTGATAGCAGGATATTGTCTTGTATACTTCTCCCCGGAATAAAAGCCGACTGATTCGGGGCTGCCACCATTGCTATAAAATGCTTCATCCTCGCCGTTCCAACTTTGGTAATGCATTTATACATGATGCTACAACATGCTATAGGCCGATAGTCCCCCAAAGTTGTGGGATTAGTTATCTTTGGGATTAATGTAATACAAGTAGCATTTACTTCGCCAAGCATCATACCTGCCCTGAAGAAGTTTTGTACTGCTTTTGTAAAATCATCTCCAATTATACGCCAAGCACTCTTGAAAAACAATGATGAGAACCCATCCTTTCCGGGAGCCTTGTCACTATCTATATTAGATAATGCTTCAATAATATCGTCCCTCGCCACCTCCATCTCTAATACCGCTTTCTGTTCATGGCTGAGCTGTAATTTCGGAGGTAGCTCATCAAACACTGACAGATCCACTTCCTCCATCTGGTCAGGACTATAGAGTTCTTTGTAATACTCTACACATTTCTCTCTGATCACCTCCACATCCTCTATCACTGAGCCATCTACGTTAATCAGACAAGTTATCTTATTAACACTCCTTCTCGCCAGTACAGACTTGAAAAAGTAAGTCGTGTTACTATCCCCTAGCGAAATAGCTTGATCTCTCGATTTCTGCCTATAACACTCCTCTTCTGCCTTAGCTGCTTGAACATGAATTGTAATCACCCTTCTCTCCTTCCTTATCAGTTCCCTATTAAGCGGTGTTCTTTGCAATTATGTTTGTACCCATTAGATTTCTTTCTGTGTTTCCTTAACTCTTTCTGTCACATCCCCTATTTTCTCCTTATTCCACTCAATAAGTGCTGCCTTCGTGAGCTTAAGCCTTTTCATGAATCTGAACATCGGATTTCCCACCACCTGATTTGCCCATGCCCTTTGGACTATCTCCATGAACTCATCTTCCTTTGTCCAAAAGTTGAAGAATTTGAACGCCCGCTTCTTGAAGTTTCTCTGAGTGATTGAGTACACTATCATTGAGCTGTGATCAGATGTGACCCCTGGGTTCCTAAACTCTGTCTCCATATCATTAAACTCCCCAATCCACTCTGAGTTACACAACACTCTATCCAGCTTGCAACTGATCCGATTCTCTTGGCTATTATTCCATGTAAACTGGTTTCCTTTAAACCTCATATCCACTAACGCAGCTGATGTTACACAATTCAGAAATTCCGTGAAGTTTGGAGGTCTCATCTCATTCCCACCAATTTTTTCGAGCGGACTTAACACTGAGTTAAAGTCCCCCAGCACTACCCACGGTTTATGGATAGTGATGGCTTGATCCACTATGCTCCTCCACAACTCTCTTCTTGACACCATATCAGTACTAGCATATACAAAAGTTACAATAAAAGATTTATTTGTAACTGTATTCACCTCCAAAGTGATGCTCTGTTCCTCCCTTTTCATGACTGTCGCGTTGCATACTCTCGGATTCCAGCAAGCCCAAATCCTCCCAAGCTCATTCTGTTCATAATTGTGTTCCATATTCCACCCTTGACAGCAATTCCTCATGACATAGTCCTTTTTCTTCTCCTTACCCTGGTTTCAATAAGCCCCATCATGCCAATATCCTGTTTCCTGATCATTTCTCTCACCTCCACTTGCTTGAACTTCTTGTTGAATCCTCGCATGTTCTAGCACCCTATATTTATCATTTATATTATTGGGATTGTACCACCGTGCTGCTCACCCCAGCACCCAACTTCACTCCCACTTTTGCTCTCAATTCTTCAAGCGTTATTTTCATAGTTTGAGGACTACTCAGCTATTGTAGTTGTTCTTCGATATGCTTCCTTTTATCATTGGCCCCATCTGACGTCCTTCCATTTGCTCTATTCATATCTATTACCCTTGCATTATTCTCCTCTTCCTCAGTTGTAAAGGCCTCGAAAGTTGAGGTCTGAACTAAAGGATTACTTAGTTCGCTATCAGCTTGCCTTTTCCTGAAACTATGTTTTCTGCTTGGTGACTCCCACCCTTCCTTGTCTTGCACTGTATACACTTCTTGTACTTCACTCACTGGCTCTACATGTTCCACCCCCTGTTCCTTTCCCTTCTCTTGTGACCCATCTTCTTTAACCTCTTTTGCTTCCTTCTTGACCCATACAGTTCTCTTCCCTGTGTTTTTTTTCCTTCTTTGGACATGTTTGCTCAGAGTGCCCAAACACATCACATGTCGCACACCTCGGCGGTTTCCAGTTATATTCAAATCCCACTTTGAATGCTCTCTTCTGGTCTAACACCACCGGTATACTCTTTGGGTAGCTGCATTTTGTATTTGCTTCCACGCACACTCGGGCATACGACGTTCTCGTCATATTCTCAGTTAATCTGTCGGTAAACATCGGAATACCCACTGAGCTCGCAACTTGACTGAACCCAGCCTTATTCCACATCTCCATAGGCATTCTTTTAACAATGGCCCATAGCGGTAGTGTCTTCAGCTCCCTAGATTCTGCTTCAACAAACAGTTTCCATGGTCTAACCACAAACAATTTGCTTGCTATGTGGAACGAACCCATGTCCAATACCGCCCTTCGTTCCTCCTCTCTCTCAAACTGGAAGGTATACATTGTATCTCCATATGGTTTCATGTTAAACCGTTTGATTCCCCATGTTCTAGCCACCACATCCTTAACAAAGTTATAGCTCAATCTCTTTCCCACAAACGTTCCCACCAGAAGGTTTTCAAACTTCTTGTTGAATTCAGTGAATTGTGAACTATGTACATGTACTACTGGCCTTCCATTCTCCATAGAAGGAGCAATATACGATAGCTCTTCTTTCCCTACTGCCTTCTTCCCTATGATATCTTCCCACAAACTCTTTGTGGCATCTTCAACTTTCCCTCCTTCTAGGCTTTTGTTTGCCTCGTTCCCAACCTTTGCCCCTTCACTTCCATCTCGTGTCTATACAACCCGATATTCAAACTCATTGTCAATACTCTTCTCCATTACCGTACCATCTCCTTCTATTCATTCCTCAGTGTTGGTGTCCTGTCCAGCCTTATTATTATTCAGGATCCCACTGTGTGGTTCCTCAGCCCTGGATTCCTTCCCCACTTCCGTGTTCCTTGGCGATACCCTACCTTCCACTTCCGTACCCTTCGTTCCTGTGTAGTATTGCTCAATGTTTTGTTGTAGCTTATTTGGAGTTGCCTCAGTATCCAATGCTACTATGTTTGCAACCTTTCTTTCTTTACCTTCCTCTCCTTCATGGATCCTCAAAGCTATGTCCAGAGCAATATCTTCAATAGTGTTGACTCCATGTCCCCTAGCTTCAACTTTTCCAAGATTCAATCTTTTCTTATATCTTTCCACCGAACCCTCTCCATATTTTTTCCTTAGGACAGATGTCATGAAGTCCATGTCATCTTCCTCCTCACTCAATGTTGCTTTGCACTCAGTATCATCTTCTTCATCGCAAACCCTAACTGGTGTGGTAGGGTTTGCGCCTCCTAAACTTCCTAATTCGTGTTTTTTTTGCATGTTTTCCTAATTTTTTGTTAAAAAGACTCAAATACCCCTAAGGTTTAAATCTCCCCCAATTTGCCACCATTAAAGGTTTTCTATCTATAAATATATTACTAGCTAATGCATCAGCTAGTTTGTTAGCTTCCCTAAATACATGAGTAATTCGAAAATAATCAAGTTCTGCCTTCATTTGCTCAATATCTCTAATCAGCTTCTCTGCTTGCCACGGATGTGGTTTGTCCTTAGTAAGGTAAGACAAAATGGTCTGTGAGTCCGTCTGTATACTTATCTTCTTCATTTCCTTTCCCATCGCCATCCTCAGTCCTTGTTCCACTGCTTGAAGTTCAATTAAGTCGATGCTCCTCTTGCTCGATCTACCATGGCTAGCCACTTGAACTTCTCCCTTCTCATTGCGAATTACAGCAGCCCATCCTCCATTGGCCCCTTGTAATGTTCCATCAGTATTGAGATTTACAATTCCATTTTCTGCCCTCTCCCAAGAGCAGAGCCTCTTCTGTGTCAATTGAATATCAACATCAATGCCCCATGTTTCCATGAACAGCTGCGTACCTGCACTTTGCTCCATTTTTATATTCATCGATACCAGTTTTATTCTTGCGTCTTTCATTCTTTGCGTCGCTACCGAGCTGCATATGTCTTTTTGTTCTAAAAAATCCTCTCATTTCTAGTTCGCCAAATCCAATACATATACCCATTCCATACCAGGCGAACTGCATCTTATTTAGCTCCTTTCCCTCTCGTCTTATCCTGTATCCATTGTAACTCACCTTGGCATGTCAGCTCTGGTATTCTATTATATCTCATCTATTTGAGTAGAGTACTCCAAACAGCTTGTGTGAAGAAGCATTCATGAAAGAGATGTTCCTCAGTTTCGATTTCGCGCCATCAAAAGACGCACATATCTGTTACTACTACTTTTCGTTCTTTCATCTTCTGCAATGTCTTGATGCCTCCACTCAGCGCCATCCAGCTAATGAATGAGTGGCGAGGTATTTTGTTCGAGTACCAAACTAGGTGACTCCACTGCTTTGGTTGTCTGATGCCTCTCAAACTCTCATAAGTATCCTTCAAGGTGTACTCTCCACTGATGGATGCTGTCCAAACTGTTTTGTCTTCATCTGCCATAATTTCTACCTCTTCTTCAATCTGCTGAATAATCTCTCTCAAGTGTACCCTGACATTGTTTGGAAAAGCCCATTCTCCATTTTCTATGACATCCGACACTGTGGAGTGCAAGTTGCAAGTCGAGCCATATAGTAGAGCTAGCGGGAACTTATCTCGGAGAATCCCAGCTGGGTGCCAAGGATCATGCCAGAAGTTAGTGGATTGACCATTGCCTATCTGATGAGTAGCTATCTGTGCTGGCTCCTTCCTGACCTTGAGAATACTTTTCCAGCTCCAAGAGCAGTCCTGAGGAATGTTGAGATGCCAGAAGTTTCTGTTTTTTATCAAGTTGCTATGTACCCATTGTACCCATAATGTATCTGCTTTTGTAATGATCTTCCATATATGTTTCATAATGGCAGCTTTGATTTGTCTTTCCCAAATTTCTAATGCCCAATCCTCCTTCGTCATACACGGATAGCATGTGTTTTCCCATCCAATTAGTGCATGTGACTTTAAGCAATCGGCCCCGTCCATAAGAAATTCCCTACTGAGTCTATTTATGTCATCTATAGTCTTACGTGGGATTGTAAAAAGACTATCAATACACACTCGGGTTATTCAGCACTAATTTTATCAATTGCAATCTACCCGCATAAGATAGTAACTTCCTTTTCCAGCTTTGGATTCTTCCTGTGACCTTCTGTACTAGTGGACTGCAGTCTATTGATGTCAATCTTGTAGTAATTAAAGGCAAGCCAAGGTACTTAACTGGTAATACACCCCTCTCGAATTGAAGAGCTGCCTCAATAGCCTGACTGCTATTGTCATCCACTCCTGCAAAGAACACATTGCTTTTCTGAAGATTTACCTCCAGTCCTGATGCCCTTTTAAACACCTCTAGATTTCTCTTGAGAGTCATTGCTGTGTGCAAGTCCCCATGTAAGAACGCCATCAGGTCATCTGCAAATGACAAGTGAGTAATAATAGGTTCTTCACATTTATAGTGTAACTTATACTCCCCCCTTCTCACACTATACAGCATGATTTCTGAGAACAAATCCATAACCATCACAAATAGGTAGGGGGACATGGGGTCACCCTGCCTAATAACGCGGCTACCCTTGAAATACCCATAAGATGCCCCATTAATCATGACAGAGTAATTAGCTGTTCCTACACACACTTTGACCCATGTGATGAATCTTTCTGGCATACCAACTCTTCGCATCACAAACTCAATAGCCTCCCATCTCACAGAGTCATAAGCTTTTCTCAAATCTAACTTTGCCGCACATCTGGGTGGCTGTGTATCTCGATGATAATTATGCATTATCTCATGAGACAACAAGATATTATCCTGTATACTCCTACCAGTTATGAAAGCGGACTCGTTAGTGTTGATAATTTTGGGCATCACCTCCTTCATCCTTCGTGTCATTACTTTAGTTATGCACTTATACATCACCCCACAGCAGGCTATCGGTCTATAGTCACCCAGGGAGATAGGTACTTGAACTTTAGGAATAAACATAATGCATGTTGAGTTTACCTCGGTTAGCATCTGGTTAGAGTGGAAGAAATTCCTTACAGCCTTCATGAACTCATCACCAATGATTCTCCAAGTGCATTTGAAGAAAAACAATGAAAATCCATCACTACCCGGCGCCTTTTCATTTCCAATGTTTGCCAGTGCTTCAGTGACCTCATCCCTTGTGACTTCTTTCTGTAGTTGTTCATAGTCTTCCCCACAAATCTGATCTTGTGGCCCAATCTCATCGAAAACAGAGTATTCCATCTGATGCATGTTATTAGGCTTGTAGAAGTCCGTGTAGAACTCCACACATTCTGCCCGAATATCATTTACATCTTGTATCACATTTCCAGCTGCATCTTTCAAACATGTGACCTTATTAACTATTCTTCTAGCTTGCATGGACATGAAGAAATAGTTCGTGTTATTGTCTCCCACTGCTATCACTTGGTCCCGAGATTTCTGCTTATACATGCCCTCTTCCGAAACAGCAGCTTGGACGTAGGTTCTGATAACTTCCCTTTCAAAAGGCGTGTTAAGCTTGTTTAGTTGTTAATTGGGACCTCTAAGGGGAGATTTTAAACCTTAGGGGTATTATCGTCTTTTACCAAAATATTAGGAAAACATGAAAAAAACTCATGAGCTTAGGTCTGTAATAGCTTCAAACCCTAGCACACCACCTAGGGTAGGAAACTACAATGATGATTCTGAGCATGAATTTGAATCATCTGATGAGGAGGGTGATATAGAACTACTCAGGACTGCACTTTTAGAGAAATATGGAGTCGGCTCTTTAGAAAGACTTAGGCGAAGGCTAGATAACGATGGGCCATTGCCTGACGAAGATCCACAAGTACGTATTCAGTTTGAAGCAAACATTGAAGCAGCGCTGGAAATACAAAAAAAGGATGCGAAGGCTTCTCTCAAGGGCCAAGCTGTGGAGACCCAAAAAGAAAACTTGAAAGGAAAGGAAGCTAAGGACCTGGAAGTGGGAAGTAAGGCTCTAGGCAGCCAAGATACGTTTCAGAAACTTCAACAAGAGGTTGAGGGCTATTATAAGGAAGGGAGAAAGAGAGGAGGTGAAGGAACTAGCTCTGTAACAAACACCGGAAACATAGGATCTGCAAAAGAAACGGAAACAGAGAGGACTATTGAGCATGATGGGAATGTTCAAATCCAAGGTAATGGAACAGCAAATACTAAAAGTACTTGGGCAGAGGTGATAGGTAAGGGATCGGCAGGAAAAGAAGAACTGAGCTTTATTCCTCCGACTATAGTTAATGGAAAACCTGTGATCCATGTGCAGAGCTCTCAGTTTACCGCATTCAATAAAAAATTTGAAAATCTAGTGGTGGGTTCATTTGTAGGTAAAAGAATGAATTACAACTATGTAAAGGAGATGGTTAGTCGAACTTGGAGGGTAAAGAAGTTTAAAATGAAGCCTTATGCAGACACCATGTTTACCTTTCAGTTTGAGAAAGATGAAGATCGAAAAGCAGTGTTGGACATTGGATCTTTTCATATTGCTAGTAAACTGTTTGTAGTGAGGCCTTGGAGACTTTTTGTGGCGGCTGAAACAAGGGAATTAAGAACAATACCAATATGGGTTGTTGTAAAAGGGTTACCAATGGAAATGTGGAACGAGGGATTTAGTCAAGTGGGAAGTGCAGTAGAAGTTCCAATGTTCACAGATCGACTTACTGAAAATATGGCGAGAACATCGTATGCAAGAGTGTGCATAGAGATTAATGCGAAGTGCAAATACCCAACAAGCATCCCAGTGGTGTTAGACCAAAGAAGAGCGTATAATATTGAGTTTGAATACAACTAGAAGCCTCCATGTTGTATTGAATGTCAGGTATTCGGGCACACTGACCAGAGTTGCCCAAAGAAGCCGAAAGCTGAAGTAGCTAGGAAATCAGTTTGGCTGAAGAAGAATAACAAGAAAGATGAGGAACACAAAGGATTGGGAGCTGAGGATGAACAAAAGAAGGCTGTAAGAACAGAAGAAAAAGCTACCGAACCAGCAATACAAGAGGTCCAAGAGATACACGACATCACAGAAGAGAAAGAATGGGAAGTTCCGAACAAAAATCACAGCTGTAAATCAAGGAGTAATGAAAGCACGAAGAACAAAAAGGGAAAAGAAGTAATGGAGACAGATAGTAACAAAGGGAATAGTGAACAAGGGGAACAAAGATATGATGCAAAGAGAGAACAAGAAGTTCAAAGGAGGATTCATATGCTTAAACATGGAGACAACAGGTTTAAACACCTTCTTGATGACACTGAAGATGGAAATGGTACAACAGAACCTAGGGAATGGATACAAATAGAGTCCAGCAGCAGCAGTGGAAAGGAGAGTGGGAATAACAAAGAAAGGGCTATTCAGAGTCCTTTGACTCAAATACTAACAGATTTATGATAAACCTCGCATGCTGGAACGTTCGGGGTTTTAACAAAGCATTCAAACAAGTGGAAGTAGATTTGATGGGTATTGTTGAAACAAGAGTTAAGAATAAGAATCAAGACAGAATTTTTAACAGAACTTTTACAGATTGGCAAATGGAGGGAAATGATAATGGGAATAATGTGAGTAACATAT
The DNA here is from genome assembly GCF_015680905.1 of Coptis chinensis. NCBI lineage: Eukaryota > Viridiplantae > Streptophyta > Magnoliopsida > Ranunculales > Ranunculaceae > Coptis > Coptis chinensis. The sequence continues at coordinate 49,773,376 of NC_141456.1, forward strand.
GGGTATGCTGGAACCCAAGGGTATGTGAAGCTAGGCTGAAACAGAAAACTGGGCAACAGATTACGATGGAAGTGGCAACTATATCGGGGGAGGAGTTCATTGCTACAGTAGTGTATGGTAGCAATGACATGGGCACAAGAAGGAACCTTTGGAGAAACATCATAGACCTATCTTGTACTATACAGAAGCTGTGGATTATATTGGGGGATTTAAACTCAATTTTAAATGCCCAAGAGAAGATAGGAGGAGCAGAGACAAGAATGTATCATTTTGCAGATCTTCTAGAATGTGTGGATGCCGCAGGACTGGTGGACATCAAAAGTAAAGGAAACTATCTAACATGGAATAATAAGCAAGATAACAGAATCAGTTGAAAATTGGATCGAGTTATGGCCAATGTGGAATGGATAGGAGCATATGGGGATCATGAGGCAGAGTTTAGGAATCCAGGAGCTGTTTCAGATCATTCAGCCATGGTAGTTACGACTATAGCTCAACGAAATCAGAAGCAAAAAGCGTTTCGATTCTTTAACTTCTGGTATACTGAGAGAGGTTATATGAACACAGTAGAGGAAGCCTGGAAGAGTCCAGTTGTGGGCAATCCGATGTTCATCTTCATGAAAAAGTTAAAACTGACAAAGGCAGCACTGATACAGTGGAACAGTGAAAGAATAGGGAATGTGGTCAACAGAGTAATGGAAACTAAGGAAGCAATGGATCAGATACAGACCGAACTACAAGCACGGCCGGTAGATGGGGATCTGATTAGAAAAGAAAGGGAAGCTATAACAACGCATGTGCAAGCAATTAACTCAGAGGAGAACATGTTCAGGCAAAAGTCGAGAGATCAGGTGATAGTATTGGGAGACAATAATACTAAGTATTTCTTCAAGTCCATGCAAGCAATAAGAATTGTTAATAAAATCTCGTGTTTGAAAGATGAAGCTGGAAATGTAATACAAGACTCGAGAGCTATAGGAGATGAGTGTGTGAACTTTTATGAAGCACTTTACAGCCCTCCTAACATGCCAGCAGTGGATTTCAGTGTATACCAAGGTATGGAACCAAGGCAGCAGCTTGATATGATAGATAGTGGAAAATTACAGCAGGATGTGACAAGGGATGAAATCATAGAGGCTCTTTGCGGACATAGGCAATGATAAATCACCGGAAGCGATGGCTTTCTTCGTAGCCGTTCTTCTACAAATGTTCTTGGAGAGTTATTGGAGAAGACTTCATAAGAGCGACAAGGAACTTCTTTCATTCAAATCAGATGCTAAAAGAGGTAAATTCCACGTGTATTACTCTCATCCCCAAAATTCATATTCCTACTTCTCTAGGAGATTATAGACCTATAGCTTGCTATGGAGTGATGTATAAGTGTATCCGCGAAGGTCATGACAAAAAGAATGAAATTTTTATTCCAAAAGTGGTTAACGATAACCAATCACCTTTATCACCGGAAGGAGTATACAAGATAATATTACGTTATCTCGAAATCATGCATAACTATCATCATTGATCAAACTCTGCCGAGATGTCTTTGTAAAAGTGGATTTAAGAAAGGCTTATGACTCAGTTAGATGGGAAGCAGTGGAATTTGCTATGAAACGAGTGGGAATGCCAGATAGGTTTATTACATGGGTTTAAGTTTGTGTAGAAACAGCATCATATTCTCTCATGATTAATGGCTCCTCCTACGGGTTTTTCAGAGGGAAACAAGGGATAAGACAGGGTGACCCCATATCACCATATCTCTTTGTTTTGGTTATGGATTTGTTCTCAGACATTATGCTTCATAGTGTAAGGAGTGGAAAATACAGACTACATCATAAGTGCATAGATCCAGTTATCACGCATTTGTCATTTGCAGATGATCTTATGGCTTTTTTGTATGGGGATGTACAAAGTGCTGCAGCACTTAAGCAGAACTTGGATACTTTCAGGAGGGTGTCAGGGCTAGAGGTTAACGTACAAAAGAGCAGCATATTTCTTGCAGGAGAGGATGATAACACAAGCAATGAGATGGAGCAAGTATTACAATTTCAAAGAGGTGAGCTGCCAGTGAAATACCTGGGATTACCCCTGATTACGACAAGGTTAAAATCGACTGATTGTAATCCTTTGATCCTGAAAGTGACCAAGAGAATTCAAAGCTGGAAGGGGAAGTTACTTTCATACGCAGGAAGATTACAGTTGATTAAGGCAATGTTAAATAACTTGAGTGTCTACTGGCTGGCATCCTTCACAATTCCACAGAAAACTATAGATGATATCAACAGATTATGCCGGAATTTCCTATGGAAGGGGCCAGATTGTACACAAGCACATGCACTGATTGGGTGGGATGATGTCTTCTATCCTTATGAGGAGGGAGGACTGGGAATTAGAAACTTGGGAAAGGTTAATCAAGCGGCTACAATGAGGCAAATCTGGAAGATTGTAACAAAGAAAGAAAACTTATGGGTTACTTGGATATATAAGAACTTAGTAAAAGATAGAAGTTTCTGGCTGATGAAAATACCACAAGGCTGTTCATGGAGTGGGCGGAATATACTCAAAGAAAGAAAGGAGGCGGTGATATTGTTATACACCAAATCGAGATGGAAATGACACAAGTTTTTGGAATGACCCTTGGTACTCTCCATCGGGATATCTTGCGGTCAAAGTTCCCACAATCCCTATTGTATAATAGCACATGCCATATCCAAAACAAGGTAGCTGATTTTATAGAGGAAGGGAAATGGAGTATTCCCAAGACACATATACGTCCATGTCGAGAGTTTCGGGGAGATCGAGAAGATTGAAATAATGGGGCAAGAAGACAAGGTAGTTTGGACATCGTCAAGTCATGGTGAGTATAGCATGAAAGAGACATATGAGAGTGTGAGAAGTATAAGGCCAACAGTGCTATGGAGTAAGCTGGTCTGGTATTCAAATAGAATCCTGCGCCATTCCTTCATCAGTTGCATGGCTCTAAGTAATGGACTCAAGACGCTGCAGAAATTGAAAGTGTGGAAGAAAGTGCAAACTGATACTTGTGTGTTGTGTTGGCAAGGCATAGAAACGAGCACCACCGCTTTCCACGATGCAACCGCAAACACTGTTTGGAGTCGTCTTCTTGAGAGAATGGGATTCACTTTCGAGTAGCAGCTCGACATGGGAAGAAGAGGTTCAATGGGTGGGAAACGAGAGACACGAGGTAAAGGATGTATTCAAGATTCTTATCGACTTTGCGGAATGCCTACATGTATTGGATTTGGAAGTCAAGAAATGACCGTATCTTCCAAAATAAAACGCAGAGATGCGGCCAGGTGGTGGATGCAGTGATTAGCGATACAAGAACAAAACTTATGGGAATGAACATTAAAATGGCGCAAGGGCCTGATGCTCAACTATTCATGGATAAGTGGAATATACAAGTGGGAGAGAAGAAAGAAACACGAGAGTACTGCAAGTGGGTAAGAGCAGCTATGGAGATATACAATCTAAACACTGATGGGACTCTACAAAGAACTGAGGGGGGCTGGGCACCAGTGATAAGAAAGGACCAGGGTGAAGTAATAGCAGCGAGTAATGGCAGCACACACTTGAAAAGCATTGCACTGATTGAGTTGCAGGCAGTAGAGCAAGGTTTAAAGATGGCAGTCAGGAAACGCATCAAAAAGATCGAGGTACAAACGGATTCATCCAATGTTATCTCCTTCTTGAACGGCAACAACAAGTATCCATGGATGGCAGAGAAACTCATTCAAAGTATACAAGCTTTGAAACTAGAGTTAGAACATTTTAATATCTTTCATGTTTTTAGGGAGACCAACAGACTAGCTTATGCGCTGGCACAAAACATTCCTACTGTTAGATACATAGAGCTAGTCCCTAGTTCCTTTTCGGAGGATGTAAAGAAAAAATTATTTTTGAAGATGCGAGTGGAAAGCAATATGTAAGGATGTAACAAGCTATTTATTTATTTTATGAAAATGGGTAGGGGACCTCTCTAAAAAACTCGCTTACTACGAAAAAAAAAAAAAAAAAAAACTTCCCTTTCTTTTTGGATAAGAGCTTGGTTCTGAGGTGATGTATGTAAATCAATTTGTATCAAGTCCATCTCTTTTTTTTGCTTCTTTGACTCTGCTTACCACATTCCCGACTCTCTCTCGATTCCACTGGATAAGAGCTGCCTTTGTAAGTTTGAGTTTTTTCATAATACATACATTGGGTTTCCAACAGCTTCACTTCACCAAGCATCCTCCACTGTTTGTATGAACCCTTCCTCTTTGTACCAGAAATTAAAAAATCGAAAAGCTTTCTTTTTCTGGTTCCTTTGTGTCATTGAGATGACAATCATGGCCGAGTGGTCTGATGTTGCACCTGGGTTTAAAAACTCAGCCTCATAGTCTCCATACTCTCCTATCCACTCTGAATTCCCTAATACTCTATCCAGTTTGCAGCTCACTCTATTCACTTGCTTGTTGCTCCATGTGAATAAGTTCCCCTTGTATCTGACGTCCACTAGCCCTGCCGAGTTGACATAGTTCATTAAATCTTCAAAGTGGATCGATCTTACTTCCACTCCTCCTGATTTCTCATGAGAATTTAGTATCGAATTGAAATCCCCGAGCAACAGCCACGGCTTGTGTACAATGCATGCCAAATCTGTTATGCTTCTCCATAGATTCCTTCTAGTACCCATGTCAGTGCTGGCATAAATTATAGTCACAATGAGTTCTTCTCCTGCACTCGTAGCCACCTCCATAGTTACTTCTTGCGAGTCTTTCCTCAAAACTGTTGCTGTGCATATTCTCGGGTTCCAGCAAACCCAAATATTGCCTACCTCATTTCCAAAAAATTACCTTCCATCTGCCATTGCTGAAATGCCTTGTTAAACACTCTATCTCTGTTCTTTTGCTTTACTCTAGTATCCCACTATACCCATGAGACTTACATCATACTTTCGAACCATCTCCCTGACTTCAACTTGCTTAAAAGCTTTGTTGAACCCCCGCACATTCCAGCACGCTAAGTTTATCATTTACGTGAGTGGGGGTGGGTAAGGAGACTCATTATGGTCCCTTCTTTTGCCTTACTACTGCTGCTCTTCCCTACTGCTCTGTTTTGCATTCCTTCCTTGGCCACTTGTTTGTCTGCCCCATTCTCAGTACTCTCTGCTAAACATTTGAACCTGTTACCAGCTTGTTGTGGAGGGTTGGTATCTTTTACGTTTCGAATCTCCTTTGCTTTGGGTAGTCCTATCTTTGTGCTTGCTGTTTTTACCTTTGCTGGGATATCCATGCCCACCTCTGTCTCTGTGACTTTGGTGTGTTGTTCTGTTTGTGTATCATTTTTGCTTCCTTCCTTCTCTATGGTTTTAACCTCATGCTTCTGTTCATCATTCACCCTCGAACTCCCTTCTCCTTGTACCCCTCGTGCTCTATACCGTTGTTTCTTGCTTGGCGATTCCTAGCCTTCACTATCCTCAATGTTGGTCACTTCGACCAATTCTTGAGTATCTATAACTACGGCTTTTAGCTTCAGCTGTTGCTTCTCTTTATGCATATCCTGTGTTTCTATGGATTCATCTTTCTTCTCATCTTTTACCTTCTGTAGCCACACTTTACTGGATTCATCTTTACCCATTTGCGTCTTCTTGTGGCATGCTTGATCAGTATGCCCAAATACCTCACAGCCCTTGCATCGCGGTGGCTTCCAATTATACTCAAATGACACCTTATACGCCCTTCGTTGATCAAGTATAACTGGTACATCCTCTGGGTACGAGCACTTTGCATCAATTTCGATACACACTCTTGCATAGGCTGTTCGAGCCATGTTCTCAGTAAGCTTATCCGTGAATATAGGAACTCCTACAGCACTTCCTACTTGGCTGAACCCATCTTTGTTCCATAATTCCATTGGTAACCCTTTGACAATCACCCATACCGGAATCGTGCGGAGTTCTCTAGTCTCGGCCTCAACGAAAAGCTTCCACGGCCTTACAACAAACAGTTGGCTGGCGATGTGAACGAAGCGAGATCGAAAGCAATCTTGCTCATCCGTCATCATCTTTTCTCAAACTTGAACGTGAACATAGCATCACCATAAGGCTTCATAACAAAATTTTTAATCCCCCACGTTCTGCTTACAATGTCCTTCACATAATTGTAATTCAATCTTCTACCTACAAAAGATCCAACTACAAGATTTTCAAATTTCTTGTTGTATTCGGAAAATTGCGAACTTTTAGCATGTATGACTGGCTTCCCATTCACTATAGATGGTGGAATGTATGTCAGTGTTGCATTTCCCGCAGCCTTCTTCCCGATTATCTCTGCCCATGAAGTTTTCATAATGCCTTTTGCTTGTTCTATGTGCTCAACATTCTTTTCCTCAATACCGCTATGTTCTGTCATATTTCCTTGTGTTTCCACCCAAGTTTGTGCTATCTCTAGCACTTTTACCCCAGTTTCTTGCGTTTTTCTTGGTTGTTTTTCCATCTCAGGCCCTTTACCTATCTATTCCAGAACTTCCCTTTTGCCCTTATGCCCATACGCCCGCGGAAATATTGCTCAGTATGTTGCTGTATCTTAACTAGTGTATCTTGTGTTTCCTTCGCGTCTAACACCTCTTTTTTGATCTCTAGGTTTGCACGATCAGCATTGCCTTTCACTTTCTCACCTTGCACTTTCGATCCCACTTCTACTCCCGATACTCTCGTTGCTTTGAAATACTGTTCTACTTCATTCTGTAGTTTCTCAACGGTTTCTTTGTCGTATAGTATTGCTGTGCCAGGTGACTTACATTCATTACCTTCCTCCTCATGGATTTTCAGTGCTATATCCAAAGCAAACTCATCCATCCTACTGCGTTCTGTATTTCCAGATCTAATCTTTCCGCGGTTTAGTCTTTCCCTAAACCTCTCCAATGAACCCTCTCCATACCTTTTCCTGAGTACAGATGTCATTAACTCCATGTCTGCTTCCTCACTCAGCGGTGTTTCTCGGTCAGAATCATCTCCTTCATTACGAATCCTAGCTGGTGTGCTAGGGTTTGCATCATCTAAACTACCTAACCTGTGTGGTTTTTTCATGTTTTCCTAATTTTTTTGGTAAAAAGACGAGAATACCCCTAAGGTTTAAATCACCCCTTAGAAGTCCCCATTAACAACTAAACAAGTCTAATAACATGCATCAGATGGAATACGTTGACCGTTGAGTTCACTTTTATCGTTGACTATGGCTTTGAACGTTGACTGTTGACTTTTGACAGTTTGACTTTTTGGCACTATTTCCCAGTTGTTCTATGATGTCTCTTTCAGTGTCCTTTTGTCTTTTTTTTCGTTCTATAACACGTCTTTTGAGGTATTAGTTCCATAATAGGGTTGTATCCGAAAAAAGCGATAAGAACATGAGTTTTCTACAATCAATCAATCAATCTGGTGTTTTGCATTCATTATAGTGCAAGCTCACACATAGGTGCATTCAATCATGTGTTTTGCATTCTTTCTAACGCAAGCTCGCTTGTTGGTACGTTCATTCAATCAATCTTTTGTTTTGCTTTCATTATAATGCAAACTCCCACGTAGATGCATTTAGTCAAGTGTTTTGCATTCTGTCGGTGTATAAAGTGGGGTTATGGGGTTTGGATGTTGTTCATCCTAGATCAAACTTATATGATCAAGGCTTGGGTTTAGGGTTTAGAGGCTTAGTCCTTGTCTAACAAAAGGTTTAGTCATTGATCCTTGAAGCCTTGGAGTGTTTCCTGTGATTTTGAGTTTTTGGGCCCTTGAGTTCACTTTTATCGTTGACTATGGTTTTGAACATTGACCGTTGACTTTTGACTATTTGACTTTTTGGCACTATTTCCCAGTTGTTTTATGATATCTCTTTCAGGGTCCATTTGTCTTCTTCTGGCTCTATAACACGTCTTTTGAGGTATTATTTCCAGAATAGGGCTGTATCCGGAAAAAGTGATAAAAACATGAGTTTTCTACAATCAATCAATCAATCAGGTGTTTTGCATTCATTATAGTGCAAGCTCACACATAGGTGCATTCAATCATGTGTTTTGCATTCTTTCTAACGCAAGCTCGCTTGTTGGTACATTCATTAGTGGGATCGTTTGTGGGGAAAAGGCTGCACTATAACTTTGTAAAGGATGTAGTTAGTAGAACCTGGAGAATAAAAAGCTTTGTCATGAAGCCATATGGGGACAGTATGTTCACCTTCAAGTTTGAGACTGATGAAGATAAGCAAATAGTGCTAGACATGGGATCGTTCCACATTGCGAGTCAGCTGTTTGTAATAAGGCCATGGAGAACATTTGTAGAGGCAGAAACTAGGGAACTAAAGACTATACCAATATGGGTGGTAGTTAAAGGGTTGCCCATGGAGATGTGGAACAAGGATGGGTTCAGTCAAGTGGGAAGTGCAATAGGGATTCCTATGTTTATGGATAGACTGACGGAGAATATGTCAAGAACAGCCTATGCGAGGATGTGCGTGGAGATTGATACAGACTGTCAATATCTAGAAGGAGTTCCAGTAATTCTAGATCAAAAGAGAGGGTATAAAGTGACGTTTGAATATAATTGGAAACCCCCGAGATGTAAGGATTGCAAGGTATTTGGACATTCGGAACTGAGATGCCCAAAGAAGGTGAGAGAGGACGAGGAAAAAAATTATAAAGTGTGGATACATAAAGCAAGTTCTGATAAGAAGGAAGGGGAGAAAATGGTGCAACAACAGCAACCTCAACAAAAAGAAAATGAGATACAAAAGAAAGAAAACTCTCGAACAGCAAGAGGTCCATGAAGTACACAATATCGAGGCAGAGGCAGAATGGGAGTCTCCAAGCAAGCGGCATAGATGCAAAGCTCGAAATTTGATAGAGGAAGAGAGATTGCGAACTGATGAGCATCAGCACAAAGTGAGTTCAGCAGAAAGAGGAGAAGCTATAGAGAAACAGAGTGATGTCAGGAGGCAGCAGACTATAGTCCAAGAAAAGGGTATTGAGATGAAGGGGAAGAAGCAAATAGAGCAGATCAAGGGAAAGGAAACAAGTGAGCAGAAAGGGAAAGGAGTGGCATCTGTTGGAGATGCTAGTAGTATAGGCAGTAAGGAGAGTGGAAGCAAAATAACAAAGAAAGCAATAGCACCAGGAGGACGACAACAGTTAGTGACTGCCAAGTACGGTCACTCTAAGCCTCTCAATGTGTCCAAATGAATGCACATCTAGGATGTTGGAATATGAGGGGGTTTAACATGTGCTTCAAACAGGTGGAAGTGAAAGATATGGTTCGAAAGTTTAACTTGAGCATTATGGGATTAGTGGAAACGAAGGTAAAATCAGCAAAGAGAGATAGAGTTTTTAACAAAACATTTACTCAATGGGCAGTAGAGGATAACTATGAGCATAGTGAATTGGGGAGAATTTGGTTCTGTTGGGATCCCAGGGTATGCACAGCTGTGTTGCTAAGGAAGGATGGTCAACATATAACTATGGAGGTGAATACTATAGCCGGAGAAGAGTTTATTGTTTCGATTGTTTATGCAAGTGTGGATATGATGGAACGAAGACAGCTATGGAGGGAATTAGTAGATATGTCATGCACTATACTAAAACCATGGATTATTCTCGGAGATTTCAACTCTATTTTGAGCTCTCAAGAAAAGGTAGGAGGACTAGAAGTACGGCCTCAACAATTCTCAGATTTGTTGCACTGTGTTACAGCTGCGGGGTTAGTGGATATCAAGTACAAAGGTAACTTTTTAACATGGAGCAATAAGCAAGAGGAGCGAATAAGTAGCAAACTCGATAGGGTGATGGTTAATTCAGAGTGGATAGAGGCATTTGAAAACCATGAAGTTGAATTCTTAAATCCGGGGGCGATCTCAGACCACTCATCGATGGTAGTTACTTTGCTTGTACAGAGAAATCAAAAAAAGAAGTCGTTCAAATTTTTTAACTTTTGGCACAAAGAGGAGGGTTTCTTGAAAACAGTGGAAGAAGCATGGCAGAGCCCTGTACCCAATGTACGTGTTTATGAAGAAGCTGAAAGTAACGAAGGGAGCACTTATCTCATGGAATAGGGAGAGGGTTGGAAATGTTATAAACAGGGTACAGGGAAAAAAGAAGCAGATGGATGAGATCCAAACAGAATTACAGCAGCAGCCCATGAACCGAGTACTTATTCAAAGAGATAAAGAAGCAATAAAACATTATGTACAAGCAGCTGTCTCTGAAGAGGGGTTCTACAAGTGTGGAACACTAAAGCGTAAGTCGCTACGACCAAGTAGTAAGTGTGGGAGACAGCAATACAAGCTATTTTTTCAAATCGGTACAAGCTCGCAGAGTTGTGAATAAAATAACATGCTTGGTTGATGGAGATGGAAACATGATGCAGAACTTTAATGATATTGGTGCTGAATGCGAACAATTCTACAAGGATTTGTACAGTCCAGGGCAGATGCAAGAGATGGATTTTGATGTATTCTAGGAAATAGGACCAGGACAAACTATACAAAACACAGATGTGGAAGAACTGGAAAAACCGATCTCAAGAGATGAGATAATAGAGGCGCTAGCAGACATTGGAAGTGATAAAGCTCTGGGCAGTGATGGATTCTCTTCCTTCTTCTTCAAGTGCACTTGGAGAATCATCGGGGACAGGGCCTGATTGTACGTGTTTATAAAGACTATTGATGATATAAATAGATTGTGCAGGAACTTTCTATGGACAGGGCCTGATTGTACCCAGTCACATGCATTGATAGGATGGGAGAGTCTGTGTTATCCGTATGAGGAAGGGGGACTGGGCATAAGGGATCTGTTGAAAGTGAATCAAGCATCCAACATGAAGCATATTTGGAAGTTAGTGACGAAAGCAGAAAACTTATGGGTGGATTGGATTCACAAGAACTTAATCAAAGGGCGGAACTTTTGGCATCTCAAAATACCCAATGATAGCTCATGGAGTTGGAGAAGTTTGCTCAAAGGACAAAAGGAGGCAGTGCAAGTAGCCACACATCAGATCGGAGATGGCAGAAATACGAGTTTTTGGCTGGACCCATGGCATCCAAGTGGAATACTAAAAGATAAGTTTCCGCAAGCTTTCACTTACAGCTCTAGTGGACATTTCAATGCCCAAGTTTCTGATTTTATACAACAAGGGGAATGGAGGTTTCCATTGTACATAGAAACCCAGATAAGAGAGGTGACTAAACAGGCGCAAGATGAAGTAGAAATAATGGGTGGAGATGATAAAATTGTATGGACTGCCACGAGTCAGGGGGAGTATAGCGTGAAAGATACTTATGATGGATTGCGAGGGATGAAGCCAACAGTAGCATGGCATCGACTGGTCTGGTATTCAAACCGAATTCCGAGACATTCCTTTATAAGTTGGATGGCGATGCATAAAGGGCTCAAAACAATCGACAAGCTGAAGGAATGGAAGAAAGTTGACACCGATAGCTGCATCATGTGTTGGACAGAGACAGAGACTGAAGAGCACTTGTTTCATGAATGTTCTTTTTCGATGGCAGTGTGGAAAAGTCTGTTAACATCAACGGGTTTCAGCAGAGTACAAGCTGATACTTGGCGTGAAGAAATCGAGTGGGTTCAGAAAACAGCAGCAGGGAAAGGGCCGAAGCAGGATTCTCTAAGGCTGGTGTGGAATGGTTACATATATTGGATATGGAGAAATCGCAATGAGAAGATATTTGACAACAAACAGCGTCACTCTCATCAGGTGGTGCAACTAATCTTATGCGATGTGAAGACAAAGTTGCAAGCAATGGCAATTAAGATGGAGGAGGGGACAGAAAAACAGCAATTCCAAAACACTTGGAATGTGGAAGTGCATACAAGGAACACTTAATTTGAATACAAGAAAAACAGCAGCGATACTGTAAATGGGAACGTGCAGCTCAAGGAACACTTAACTTGAATACCGATGGCAGTTTGCAAGGGATGAGAGGTGGATGGGCAGCGGTAATAAGAGATGAAAGTTAAAGGCAAGAAAGGGAAGATCAGACAAGCAATCTATAGCACTAATAGAATTGCAAGGGGTTGAGCAAGGAATGAGAATGGCTATTAATCATGACTTCTGGTACATTCACGCACAAACTGATTCAACAAATGTACTATCATTTTTTCAGAACTTGGGTCAGCACCCATGGCAAGCAGAAAAAATTATGAGGAGCATCAATCAAATGAGAGAGCAAATGGAAGAGTTTACTATAACTCATGTTTACAGAGAAGCCAACAAGTTAGCAGACGCACTTGCTAGTACTATTCCCACAACAAGCTATATAGAACTAGATTTTAACTTATTTCCGGAGGATGTAAGGAAAATCATTCATGATGATTTAGTGGGGAAACAATATGTAAGAATGTAACAAGTTGTAACAAATCTTTTATATTAATAAAAAGGGGTAGGGGACCTTGTCAACAACCTCGCTTTCCAATAAAAAAAAATCTATTGTTTTGCATTCATTATAATGCAAGCTCACAGGTAAGTGTATTCAATCAAGTATTTTGCATTCATTCTAATGCAAACTCCCACGTAGATGCATTTAGTCAAGTGTTTTGCATTCTGTCGGTGTATAAAGTGGGGTTATGGGGTTTGGATGTTTTTAATCCTATATCAAACTTATATGATCAAGGCTAAGGTTTAGGGTTTAGAGGCTTAGTCCTTGTCTTACAAAGGGTTTAGTCATTGATCCTTGATGCCTTGGAGTGTTTCCTGTCCTTTTGTGTTTTTAGGCCCTTGAGTTCACTTTTATCGTTGGCTATGACTTTGATCATTGACCGTTGACTTTTGACAGTTTAACTTTTTGGCACTATTTCCCAGTTGTTCTATGATGTCTCTTTCAGTGTCCTTTTGTCTTCTTTTTGCTCTATAACACGTCTTTTGAGGTATTAGTTCCATAATAGGGCTGTATCTGGAAAAAGCGATAAGAACATCAGTTTTCTACAATCAATCAATCAATCAGGTGTTTTGCATTCATTATAGTGCAAGCTCACACGTAGGTGCCTTCAATCATGTGTTTTGCATTCTTTCTAACGCAAGCTCGCTTGTTGGTACGTTCATTCAGTCAATCAATTGTTTTGCATTCATTATAATGCAAGCTCAAACGTAACTGTATTCAATCAAGTGTTTCACATACATTCCATCAATCAAGTGGTTTGCATTAATTCTAATGCAAACTCCCACTTAGACGCATTTAGTCAAGTGTTTTACATTCTGTCGGTGTATAAAGTGGGGTTATGGGGTTTGGATGTTGTTCATCCTAGATCAAACTTATATGATCAAGGCTAGGGTTTAGCGTTTAGAGTCTTACTCCTTGTCTTATGAAGGGTTTAGTCATTGATCCTTGATGCCTTGGAGTTTTTCCTGTCCTTTTGTGTTTTTTTTTTGGTTGGTAAGGGGGGTTTTTTAATTAAGAGGTCCCCTACCCTTTCCTCAAAGAGGATAAAAGAAATAAATTATTGCAATCTTAGATACTCTTTCCCACTAGCATCTTCATACACAATTTTCTTTATATCTTTAGAAAATGAGCTAGGGGTGAGTTCAATGAAAGCAACACTTGGAATATTAGCTGCTAAACTAGCAGCTAACTTATTACACTCTCTAAACACATGTATAATCGAAAATTCTTCTAAAAAACTATTCTTTTTCCTAATGTCTTCAAGTAGCTTCTTCACTCTCCATGGCTAGTTCTGCTCCTTCTTTAAGAAGCTGATGACGTTCGTTGAGTCTGTTTGTGCTCTAACTTTCTTGATGTTATGCCTCTGCGCAAGTTCCAACCTTTTTTCATCCCTTCCAATTCGATGAATGCTATAGAAGTAAATTTAGATTTACCTTTTGCTGCCGCAATAACCTCTCCTTGTTCGTCTCTAAGTGATGCTGCCCATCCTCCATGAAGGCCTTGCAAAGTACCATCTATGTTTAAGTTAACAATATCAGGATTAGCTCGTTCCCATTTGCACTTTCGAATCTTTGCTTGTACCGGTTCTACAAACAGATTCCACCTCTGCATGAACTCCTCCCTTTCCTAACCCATTGTCATTTTCACTCTCATCGAGCTCAATTTCGTTCTGACATCATGCATAACTTGGCTCAAGAGCTGATCAAGATATTTAGTTTCATTTTTGAATATGCAACTGTTCCTTTCCCGCCAAATCCAATAGAAGAAGGCATTCGCTATCAGCTTCAGAGCATCTTTCGTACTTCCTTTTCCATTCGATTTCTGGACTAACCATTGCACTTCATCCTGCCAACCCCATGAGAACTATCCATATATTGGTTGAGTAAGAGCACTCAAAAAACAGATGGGTTGTAGTTTCAACTTCACGCCAGCACAATACGCACATGTCAGAGTTGATCACTTTCCATTCTTTCAGCTTATCTCGCGTCTTCAGCCCTTCATTGAAGTACATCCAGCCTATAAAAGAATGCCTTGGTATCCTATTTGTGAACCAAATGAGTCCATGCCATGCCGTATCTTGCTTGATGCTTTACATGCTTTCATAAGTTTCCTTCAGAGTGAACTCACCACTCTGTGATGCAGTCCAAATCACCTCATGTTCACCGCCTTCTATTTGAACATCCTCTTCCATTTGTTGCGCAATATCTCGCATATGATGTCTGATGTGTTGTGGCACTATCCATCTCCCATTTTCTATAAAACACGACACTGTTACAGTAAGATTGCATGTTGATGAGTAAGGTAAAGCTTGTGGAAACTTATATGTTAGTAATCCCATGGGATGCCATGGCTGATGCCACATCTTTGTTTTCTCTCCATCTCCAATCTGGTACAAGATAAAGTTTGTTGCTTCGGTTCTTAGCTTAAGGACGTTCCTCCAGCTACCTTAGCAATTAGCTGGTATTTTCATGTGCCAGAAATACTTGTCCCTTATGAGGTTCTTTTTCACCCAGTCCACCAAAAGTGTTCTCTTATCACTAACAATCTGCCATAAGTGCTTGAGCGTTGTAGCTGATAACCCGTAAAAACTGTAGAATCCTAAATATTAATGCTACAAGAACACTAATACGTAATCCTACCGTTCTTACGTTTAAATCAATAATTTATTTCCTACTCTCACATGTATATTCATGCAATATATAGAGTACGGAATCATTCCACTCTTAAACCTCAAGACTTAAACAAATTCAATTGAACAAACCCAAAGAACAATGGTGAGAGTGATGTGTTATGTGAAATATCTATTCTATGATTATACTACGGATTCAATTTATACTAACAAGATATAATAATTCAACTACTGAAATACTAACCTGGACTCTATGATAAGGAATTAGGGGGATTGATTCCACCTCGAATCCAACTTAACAACCTAGCGTAGAATGTTGTATCTCAATTCTCCGTTCTCTTACAAATGAGAATTTGAGTTCTAATCCCTAGTGTTCGTGGCATTTCTACGAATACTAACTAGCATGTGAGGTCGTCCACCCATTTCTCATGGCTAAAACACGACCTTCTAGAGTGGAATAGAATCTACAACCAATTCTATACTAACCACTAAGTTTTCATCAAGGCTTCATCAACCCTCTAATAGAGGTTTTAGCCTTGAGTCATCAAACTAACATTTCCCATTGAATCTAAACTAAACATAATATAAAGATTGAAACTTGCTAAATTTAAACCTTAATAGCAATTACTCATGCAAGAATTATTTCAATCTAATAAAGACAACTATTGAATCTAAGAATTAAACTAATTTAAGTAAAGAAATTGAACAAGATTATCAAGAACACTAATTTATTTATCTAATGAAATCAACAACAATAATTTAATACTGAATTTAAGGCAAGAATAAAAACTAATTAATTAATCTAAAACTAGATTTAGAACTAAGGTTTAATGGCTACTTTTCTTATTCTAACCTAATTTATTTTCTAACCTAACTATCTACCATTAACAAAGAGCTAAGCTTTTGTTTTTATACATCCAGATCCAAAAATCGTGCATGGGCTTGGAGCCATGCTTTGGGCCAGAGAATCAGGCCCAAAACCCAATTCTTTCAGTCCAAAAAGGCCTCTTCAGCTGCAGTTGGCTTCCACAGAATTTTCGTCCACTTCTGCTCCTCTGATTGGGTCAAGGCTTGGACCATTGGAAAGCTCTTTCCGATCCGGTCGTTTTGACATAATGTAGGCCCCATTCCGAGGTCTGAGTCCAAAGATATGGTCTTCGGAAGTTCTGTTGACTTTGTGCACTGTTTCTGCCTGCGTGGACTTTGACTCTTCATCTTTTGACCGGGCTTTACAGAGGCTTTGTCTTCTTGAATCTTGGCCTTTAATCACAGAACTCCTTAGCAACCGACCTTTGCTCCTTTATCTCGCAGCTAAAGTGGCACATTTCTGCACATAATGGACTTTGAAGCCCGAAATGCATAAAACACGTCGTATTAACTCTTACTTATTATTCACATAATTGGTCTAAAAGTATGATTGTTAAGGGGTTAAAACTACAGTTTTGGGCTCTTATCAAACCACCCCCAAACAGCATTTTGCTTGTCCTCAAGCAAATATGAGAAATTAGAATAAGTGACCAAAAATAGAGTTCTATCTACTCTCGTTTATTGAAATGCGATTGCATTGACCATATGCAACAAGGCCTTAAACCACTAGGAATTCCCTAGTGGGACGAGTTATAGCCTCGTGAGAGTTTTCGATGAAGGTACTCACAAACTTCATCTATACTACAACGACTAAGAAATAAAACTATTGTTTCCTCATTCATGTCTCAACTATCTATACATCTCACTAGCAATTGAATAAGAATAACCAAGTCAAAACCTAAACTAATATATGCATAATAATCAATCATCTATGATACAAATATATATACTATGAGTAATACTATGAAATGCCTAGCGAGGTTAGTTTTTGAAAACTTCGAATAAGCGTCCTTAAGTAGGTCCTCACATAAATGTCAAGACAAAAACCACTCTGATTTTTCCGCTCAAGTTTAAGCTACTCCGATTAATGCAGTGGGCACACTTTACCTTACAATCTCAATGACAAACAAGGAAGGAAGCGGTCGATCAAACACATCGCCACTTACTATCACACTAACCTATTCCTAATTGAGCTAGAGGTCTTTATTAGGTGTTCATGGGGATTAGGAGATGGTTTAAGAAGGAAGGAAATGGATATTCAAAAGGACAAGTCCGAGATAATAGAGTCTTCATATTATGTAACTTAGAGAAAACATTGTTATTTTCTTTTTGCTTCTATACTTTGTTTCCATCCTTAGCCATATTTTTTTTTTCTTTTTCTTTTCTTTGGCTTTTGACTCCCTTTTATTCTATTTTTGGAGTTTTTATTTATTTCTATTTTTTTCTTTCTTGGATGGAAACTTCTTTTCTTTTGAAGCAACTACTAATTTTTTGTTTACAGGGTTTTCTCTTCTTCTTTCTTCACTCATTCTATTCTCGGACTTATTCTAAATTGGGTAGGTTGATTTATTCTTTTTTTTTTTTTTTTTTTTTTTTTTTTGTTTTTTTGTAAGGGGTAAAGGAATTGTGGTTTATGGAAGGCTAAAAAGAAAGGCTCGGAGGGGGCGACTAAGCGGAACATAATTCATAGGTTTGAATTTCTGGCTATATCGATCCAAAGAGGGCCTAAATTCTCGCTTAGGATATGGCATAGTGATCAAGCAAGTGGGCGTGTGATTTCTCTATCCGGATTTTACTTCTCCCTTGTGTCATTTCTCAAATGTTTAAGGCTTCATATAAGGCTTTAGGCTATATTCTCACAGATTTGTAGAATAAGTACTCTAGCCTAGATTTGAAACTTTACTGCTAACAATCATAGATACTCATGTAATATATTTATAGATAGATGCAAAGATTATTACCTACATATTAACCTAAGTTTCTAACAATTATTCGATGCAAAAGCTACATTGAGACTTCTAAATTGTTAAGAGCATAGAGAAAGAAAACAATACCAATATTCCTAAGTGTATAGCATAAACTTATTTATTTATATTTTTGAAATTTTTAACTTGAAAACAAATGCATATTATACATATCTATATCCTAACAGATGCCTTAATTACACGTGTTTCTATGCCCCCAAACAAGAAGCATGCTTTGTCCTCAAAGCATTTAAATAAAGAGGGTAGAAAAATACCATGGAAACGCGTGAAATTCTGGAACATCTGCAAAACAAGGTTAGAACATACTAATATAGGAAATAAAAAAAACGCAACTCTATAAGAGTTCCACCCATTATGGGGTTAAGTAATTAAATTGCTTGGGACATAAGCGGACACTAAGCGAAACAAAAAACTTACCTCCACTCCAGCGTTTACTCGTAATCCTCCTCTTCTATAAAGAAGTGAGGGTTCCGCGATCTGCCATGCCATTATAATTTGCCAAGCTTGCCGCCATTTATCATCTACGGATGCTAACCAGTTAAGCGCCACTTGGTCGGATGGGGTGTAAGGTGCAACCTGATGAGGTTGTATCCTCCACCCTTGCCAAGTCATTGCACGGAAAGATCGAATAATAGAATTGGTGGGTCTCACAATGTCGACCCCAACCCGGTCCGTGAAGCGGGCACAAAAACAGGGAAAAAACATATCATAATACGGCAAACTACTATAGGCATAAGAAGATACTTATGCCTCATGCTATGGGCTTGTGCTAAACTAGACATTAAGGTCTTAGGAAGGTCATATAGCAGGCATTCCTCAGCTAAAGCAAGGAAAACATCGCAAGTGGCATCATTATGAGAGAAAAAAACCCCCCTAATATGTTTAGCATGATAAAGAACATTACCGTATCACATTAAGGGACAAGCTACCAAGGGCTACATTATATGTCCCTTGGTCCTCTACACGGAAAATGTCGGACCCATAAGCCTCATGCAAAAGTCATAAGTGTAGACATGCATATTATCTACCCAATAGCATCATGGGTCTTGTATTTCAGCGGGCATGGCAAGTCCAAGAACAAATGCTTGCAAGAACCATAAGCAGCCCCGACCCTACGTGTGTGATCACCTTCGAAAACCAAGCACCATAAGTAGTGCTTTGAAACAAATCTTGAAAAGATTGTTCGGTATCAATGTAGGAGATGTCATCTCAAAATTACGCTCTGGAATAGCTGTGAATGATCCGGAAACTACCCGTGAAAACTGGAATTTTTCGGTCCACGGAAGTCGAGGCCTTGAGCGCTCGAAGTTTTAGAATTCCAGTGTTTGTTTGAGCTGGTCGCTTCAGC
Source organism: Coptis chinensis (assembly GCF_015680905.1). Classification (NCBI taxonomy): domain Eukaryota; kingdom Viridiplantae; phylum Streptophyta; class Magnoliopsida; order Ranunculales; family Ranunculaceae; genus Coptis; species Coptis chinensis. The sequence goes on from NC_141456.1 coordinate 49,792,636, forward strand.
TTGGCGCTGGGCGCTTCTAGGTAGGTAGATAGATAGATGGGGGCGGTCGATATGAGAGGGCGGTCGACTCGACTAAATTTTCCAAAATGTGAAGAAGCGCAGCGCTCGATGAAGCTGGCCAGGCTCTGAAGAAAGCTGAAACCGGAGTTTAGATGAAAAAGAAAGTAAAACTTGGAGTGGATGGTGCGGGATGATGGTGGAATGTATTGTGGTTTGTTAGTGTAGAAAGAAGGGAGTTTATATAGGTTTTGAATTGTTAAAACGAATCGGTAGGTTGCCAAAAGCTTTTAAGGCAATTTCGGAAACAATAAAATTTCGAACCCAAAACGGAAACAACTCATATTCTTGATTCTATAACAACCCTAATATCTTTTCATTTGGATTTAGACTAGTAACTTCTAAACTCTCTTAGATTTCATCCTACCACCACATCTAATCATAGGTATGCCAATTCACGACAATATTCTCAACCTTCACTCCAAAACAAACTCTAAAATGGAGGATCTTCTACAAATCATGATATAATAAATAATACCACCCCCAAACAATTCGGAAGGTGGGATTAACAATAAAATCCATGCACAATTTGAAAAGAACAACATTATATTAAAATTGAAATTCAAACAACATTTAACTACCAAATTCAAAGTTAACTACGAATTTAACAACGTAACATCCTATCTACTAAAAATAATAAAAAAACAACATCAAAACAACAAACAAGAAGAAATCTAGCTACTCTTCAAGGGAGTGAGGTGGGGATAAGAATAGGAATTTGAGTGATCAAGAATGGAAAAACCAAACACCCGCTCCCCAAAACAAATTTTTGAAAACAGGTTTGTAAAAATTTGTTTAAAATAATGGGTCTTTTAAAGTCGATTCGAGACTTAATGTGGGGTCATTTTACGTCGATTCCCTAGATCGTGCACACCCCAAACAAGCATGAAACGGGGGTGGAAAGTGGATGATCGTGGTCAACTATAAACAAATAGTCGGAAGAGTTGGGGGTCTAGCCATAAAAACATGATACTAAATGCACCCCCAAACGGAATAATGTTGTATAATTGGAAGCAAACATGTAAGCGAAGGAATGAAAACTTATGCATCCTATCAAAGAACATATGCAAACCATCATGTTGTAATTGTTTTAAATAGTTGGAATGACCAAAAAGATGAATTAGCGATACTTTAGGTGAGAAGGGAATGAAGTGTGGATCATGATGTCTTTTATGAAGCCTCGATATAAGGAAAAATAAGACAAACTAGGTTTCTCACTACACTCGGTCGAGCTTGTCTCTCAATTACGAAATGGGGTACTTCATGAGATTATGTGCTAGGCAAAAACTCTTCACTGTGAGGGTTGAAAAAATTATGGATGGTCTCTGAGGCAATTGGCTCAAGGGCAAAATCGAGGTTCCTTTTAAATGGTGGGTGAATGGATGGCTTAGTTGTGGTAGATGGTTGGATTATAGGAGGTGGTAACTCAGGTGGATGGTGGTTGGTGAGTGGTTCATCGGGTGGTGGATCCTCACATGCTCTTAAGAACTCTACATCTGGCTTAGCTGAATCCACAAGGTTGTGGTTCGTGGCTTTATCTTTAAGATTTTCCTCTATTTCTTCTATTGTTATTTCCTCAGCTGCCAAACTGAATTGAGATTCACATTGCTCTAAAGATGTAACTTCCTCGTTTTCTTGCACATTAACTTGTTCATGCCTTAGATTTGAATTGTTAATCTCCATGTCCTCACCTTCTTCCTCTAAAACACTACAAGTATCCTCAATGGCCTCATTCGAATGTGTCGAGACATCATCCGTACCGAGTCGCGGTTTGCAAACTCAAAGGCCGGACATGCTCAACAGGAGGGTCCATATTACGAGAATGCCAATAGTTATCAAATTCTTCCTTCGTCACATCTTTATAAATATCTTCTAAAGTGTAATCATTATATTCATCATCAGGTGGATCAGTGGGAAGTTCCTCGGAGACATCGCTCAAGTTTGAGTGGTCATATGAAACTAGTCCTAAAGAGTCGTCTACAAGAATTTCCTCATCCGGTGGGGTGTGGAGTTAATATCATGGTTAATGGGAGGGTTGAGGAAGGTAATGGTTCATGAAATGTAGGGTAGGTGTGAACTAGGTTATTTGGGTTAGTTATGGGAATAGTGTCGATCTCCGGCATGGTAGAAATGTCCGGGCGAGGTGAACCTAGTATCTTTAGGTTTCGGTTTATTTCCTGAAGTATTATTTTGTTTTGGGCCATCATTTCATCGAATGTTGTTAGCTGAGGTGAAGCTTGGTGGTGTGGGTCTGGTTGGTATGGTGTTTGATAGTCATAGTTATTGGCGTTTGAGTGACTCGGTTGATGTCGTCTTGTGATGGGTTAGGTTGAAATTTGAATGGCTGGTTGATTGTTATTGGTGGAATTACATGAATAGTTTGGATGACTAGGAAATTTTTGATTGTATGAGTCACTATAAAAATTTGAAAATTGAGGCTCATAATTATTATTATATCCTATAGTAGGCTCAGACTCTTGATATGATGGGCATTGAGAAGCCCAATGGTCGGGGACTACCACAACATGAACATGGTGAAGGGTTCCCATAATAATTACAAGATTGCTCTTGATATGATGGGCATGGGAAGCCCAATGATCGGGACTACCACAACATGAACATGGTGAAGGGTTCCCATAATAATTACAAGATTGCTCTTGATATGATGGGCATTGAGAAGCCCAATGGTCGACTACCACAGTATGAACATGGTGAAGGGTTTGCATAATTATCATATGATTGTTGGTCTACATATTGATATGCCATATTGGTTTTTCAAATATATATTATAGGGCAATTAATATGCAACCACAATTCTAAGCATACATTTCTAGATAGGCGTGTGGTATTTCGTTTTAAAAAACAAGCCTGATTATACTAGAATTAAAACTCCTCGACGGAAGAAACAAGGAGTGAAAGAAGGAGTACTGAATGCCTCCTTGCTTTCGCTTACTTAATAGCGTCCTTGTATATCGCGATTTGATTGTATTTAACAAGTTAGAAACACTTAATAACTTTAAGGAATAGAAATATGCATTTTCCTATGAAAATTGGGCTGTTCGGATGAATTTTCCTTGTAGGGCGCGGGTAGGGCGCGGGTTGGGCTGGGGGCGCTCAAGGTAAGTTGAAATTACAGTGTTTAAGGGCGGGTCGTGCTCAACATGGGCGCGGGTCGCGCTCCAGGGTTTTCAAGTTTTAGGCCTTTTATCGTACTCCAAAAAATCTGAAATTTTTACAGTAATTTGCTAAGACGGCTATCAAGTAGCCTGTAAAATTTCAGATCGATCAGAGCTGTGAAAGTCCCTCTACAGCCCTCCAAAGTTTGCAAAACCGTTTTCGGACACAATACAAACAACCGAATGGTTAACCCATCAAAACAAATCCAAAAATTTCCAAATTTTTACTGGAGACTCCTAACAGATCCTAGTTGTTCCTGTAAAATATTTAGAGCAATTGGAGTTCTACAACCTCTCCTTATTGGCTGGTATTTCAGATATTAAGTGTTTGCAACACTGCAGAAACACACTGGAAACACCCTACTATTTAGGAGGTCAAAACAAATCAAAAACTCATCAAATTTTTACTACAAACTCCTGGATTAGGATAGATACTTCTGTAAAAAATTATAGAATTTTTAGAACTCCCTAAGTAACCTTATTCGTCTGTTTTTCAAGAACATACGGTGTGAAAACTGAAATGCAGCACTGTAAAGATCGTATTTTTTTACAAGGTAAACCAACTATGAAAAATTTTAAAATATTCTAGTAAATCAACAACACATTAAATATTATGTATGAATATTTTCAGAATTTTCGAAAATTTAGAAATACCTTCACCGCAGTGTTTTTCTCAGTGAATCCGCAGCCCCTATGCCTGATAGCGTCCTTGCTTCGCTTATGAATAGCGTCTTGTGTACGCGTGTTCAGTGTATATAAGAGATTAGAACACTGAAAAACTTGACAACTCGAAGTTCGAATCAAACTGTGGAAATCCTGAAATTTCAGCTAAAGAGTGCTGCTTCGCTAGTAAAAGTCGCAAAGTCGAGCTCCAAGAACTTAGCTGGTCGGCTCTTTCTCTTTGAAGCGCCGGGCTGTATGTTGAGAATTCCGAGAAGAACTTAGCTGGTCGCTCTCTTTGATGCTGGCGCTTCGGTGATTATTTTTTTCTGAATTTTTCCAAAACTGAAACGGCAACCACGATGTATGAATCAAACAAGGGTGGGTGGGTTTAATGGGACTTAAAAATAACTACTTCTACAAAGAAAACAATGCTAAAGTGCAACTAAGATGGCAGCGGCGCCATTTGATAACCCGTAAAAACTGTAGAATCCTAAATATTAATGCTACAAGAACACTAATACGTAATCCTACCGTTCTTACGTTTAAATCAATAATTTATTTCCTACTCTCACATGTATATTCATGCAATATATAGAGTACGGAATCGTTCCACTCTTAAACCTCAAGACTTAAACAAATTCAATTGAACAAACCCAAAGAACAATGGTGAGAGTGATGTGTTATGTGAAATATCTATTCTATGATTATACTACGGATTCAATTTATACTAACAATATATAATAATTCAACTACAGAAATACTAACTGGACTCTATGATAAGGAATTAGGGGGATTGATTCCACCTCGAATCCAACTTAACAACCTAGCGTAGAATGTTGTATCTCAATTCTCACACGTTCTTACAAATGAGAATTTCGAAGTTCTAATCCCTAGTGTTTGTGGCATTTCTACCGAATACTAACTAGCATGTGAGGTCGCCCACCCATTCTCATGGCTTAAACACGACCTTCTAGAGTGGAATAGAATCTACAACCAATTCTATACTAACCACTAAGTTTTCATCAAGGCTTCATCAACCCTCTAATAGAGGTTTTAGCCTTGAGTCATAAAACTAACATTTCCCATTGAATCTAAACTAAACATAATATAAAGATTGAAACTTGCTAAATTTAAACCTTAATAGCAATTACTCATGCAAGAATTATTTCAATCTAATAAAGACAACTATTGAATCTAAGAATTAAACTAATTTAAGTAAAGAAATTGAACAAGATTATCAAGAACACTAATTTATTTATCTAATGAAATCAACAACAATAATTTAATACTGAATTTAAGGCAAGAATAAAAACTAATTAATTAATCTAAAACTAGATTTAGAACTAAGGTTTAATGGCTACTTTTCTTATTCTAACCTAATTTATTTTCTAACCTAACTATCTACCATTAACAAAGAGCTAAGCTTTTGTTTTTATACATCCAGATCCAAAAATCGTGCATGGGCTTGGAGCCATGCTTTGGGCCAGAGAATCAGGCCCAAAACCCATTCTTTCAAATTCAAAAGGCCTCTTCAGCTGCAGTTGGCTTCCACAGACTTTTCGTCCACTTCTGCTCCTCTGATTGGGTCAAGGCTTGGACCATTGGAAAGCTCTTTCCGAGCCGGTCGTTTTGACATAAGGTAGGCCCCATTCGAGGTCTGAGTCCAAAGATATGGTCTTCGAAGTTCTGTTGACTTTGTGCATCAATTTACGCACCTGCGTGGACTTTGACTCTTCATCTTTTGACCGGGCTTTACAGAGGCTTTGTCTTCTTGAATCTTGGCCTTTAATCACAGAACTCCTTAGCAACCGACCTTTGCTCCTTTATCTCGCTAAAGTGGCACATTTCTGCACATAATGGACTTTGAAGCCTGAAATGCATAAAAACACGTAATCAGTATTAACTCTTACTTATTATTCACATAATTGGTCTAAAAGTATGATTGTTAACGGGTTAAAACTACAGTTTTGGGCTCTTATCAGTAGCCTTGTTAGCAGTTTTGAGGTCACGAATCCCCAAACCTCACTCTGCATACGGGTAACACATTTATCTCAACTGATTAGTGATCGAGATGTTTGAAGATCAGTACCTTTCCATAGAAAGTTCTTGCATAATCTGTTTATATCTTCAAAAGTCTTCTTTGGCAGCATAAAGAAAGCAGTCTAGTAAATACTCAGATTATTTAGTATTGCTTTGATGAGCTGCAATCTTCTTGCATATGAGAGAGATTTCCCCTTCCAGCTTTGAATTCTTTTCTCCACTCTCTCATATAATGGCAGGCAATCTGTAGATGTCAACCTTATAGTTATCAACGGTAGTCCTAAGTATTTCATTGGCAGCTCACCAACTGGGAACTATAATGCATTCTAAAATTCATTACATTGATTCTGATTTAGTCCAGCAAAGAAGACTTGACTCTTATTGACATTCACTTCGACCTCGAGCCTTTGTTTGAATTTTTTTTTTTTTTTTTTTTTTGTAGGTAAGCGGGGTTTTTTAATTAAGAGGTCCCCTACCCCTTCCTCATTGAGGAAAAAAAAGAATTTGAAATTATTACAATTTGAAATTCTGTCAGAATTTGCTTTAAACAAACAGCTGTATCCTTCCCCCCATGCATAAATGCTAGTAGATCATCTGCAAATGATAGGTGAGTAATGATAGGATCATGGCATTTAAAATGCAGCTTGTATCTGCCTTCCTCTACACTTTTCATCATAATGTCAACAAACAAATCCATGACAAGCACAAAGAGATATGGTGACATAGGGTCCCCTTGCCTGATAACTCTTGCACTTTTGAAAGCTCACACGTAGATCAAGTGTTTTGCATTCATTCTAATGCAAACTCCCATATAGACGCATTTAGTCAAGAGTTTTGCATTTTGTTGGTGTATAAAGTGGGTTATGGGGTTTGGATGTTGTTCATCCTAGATCAAACTTATATGATCAAGGCTAGGGTTTAGGGTTTAGAGGCTTAGTCCTTGTCTTACAAAAGGTTTAGTCATTGATCCTTGATGCCTTGGAGTGTTTCCTGTCCTTTTGTGTTTTTGGGCCCATGAGTTAACTTTTATCATTGACTATGGCTTTGATCGTTGACCGTTGACTTTTGACAGTTTGACTTTTTTGCACTATTTCCCAGTTGTTCCATGATGTCCCTTTCAGGGTCCTTTTGTCTTCTTTTGGCTCTATAACACGTCTTTTGAGGTATTAGTTCCAGAATAGGGTTGTACAATCAATCAATCAATCAGGTGTTTTGCATTCATTATAGTGAAAGCTCACGCGTAGGTGCATTCCATCATGTGTTTTGCATTCTTTCTAACTCAAGCTCGCTTGTTGGTACGTTAATTCAATCAATCAATTGTTCTGCATTCATTATAATGCAAGCTCACACGTAACTGTATTCAATCAAGTGTTTCGCATACATTCCATCAATCAAGTGTTTTGCATTCATTCTAATGCAAACTCCCACGTAGATACATTTTTTGCATTCTGTCGGTGTATAAAGTGGGGTTATGGGGTTTGGATGTTGTTCATTCTAGATCAAACTTATATGATCAAGGCTAGGGTTTAAGGTTTAGATGCTGAGTCCTTGTCTTACAAAGGGTTTAGTCATTAATCCTTCAAGCCTTGGAGTGTTTCCTGTTTTAAGTTTTTGGGCCCTTGAGTTCACTTTTATCGTTGACTATGGCTTTGAACGTTGACCGTTGACTTTCGACAGTTTGACTTTTTGGCTCTATTTCCCAGTTGTTCCATGAGGTCCCTTTCAGGGTCATTTTATCTTCTTTTGGCTCTATAACACGTCTTTTGAGGTATTAGTTTCAGAATAGGGCTGTATCCGTAAAAAGCGATAAGAACATGAGTTTTCTACAATCAATCAATCAATCAGGTGTTTTGCATTCATTATAGTGCAAGCTCACACATACGTGCATTCAATCATGTGTTTTGCATTCTTTCTAACGCAAGCTCGCTTGTTGGTACGTTCTTTCAATCAATTGGTTTGCATTCATTATAATGCAAGCTCACACGTAATTGTATTCAATCAAATGTTTCACATACATTCAATCAATCAAGTGTTTTGCATTAATTCTAATGCAAATTCCCACGTAGATACATTTAGTCAAGTGTTTTGCATTCTGTTGGTGTATAAAGTGGGGTTATAGGGTTTGGATATTGTTCATCCTAGATCAAACTTATATGATCAAGGCTAGGGTTTAAGGTTTAGAGGATTTAGTCCTTGTCTTACAAAGGGTTTAGTCATTGATCCTTGATGCCTTGGAGTTTTTCCTGTCCTTTTGTGTTTTTGGGCCCTTAAGTTCACTTTTATCGTTGACTATGGCTTTGATCATTGACTGTTGACTTTTGACAGTTTGAATTTTTTGCACTATTTCCCAGTTGTTCCATGATGTCCCTTTCAGGGTCCTTTTGTCTTCTATTGGCTCTATAACACGTCTTTTGAGGTATTAGTTCCAGAATGGGGTTGTATCTAGAAAAATCGATAAGAACATGAGTTTTCTACAATCAATCAATCAATCAGGCGTTTTGGATTCATTATAGTGCAAGCTCACACATAGGTGCATTCCATAATTTGTTTTGCATTCTTTCTAACGCAAGGTCGCTTATTGGTACGCTCATTCAATCAATCAATTGTTCTGCATTCATTATAATGCAAGCTCACACGTAAGTGTATTTTTTTTTTATTGGAAAGCAAGGTTGTTAACAGGGACCTGATAAAAGATAAAATTGAATAGTCTACCTACGAAATGATCGATGAACTCAAAACGTAAGTAAACTAAAACTATTTTTCGTGTCTATTTTTAGCAAAGTTTCTACTCTTAATTCTATCGAAATAGAGTGGAGTAACAAATTCGTTCCACTCCTAGTGCTCTAGCATGGAATGTTTTCTAATCTAATTAGTCGGTCTTAAGTCTAATGAGAGCTTTACGAAGGGTGTTATACTACGATACAATATGAAATTGATTATGTTGAATTTAAACTACGAATGCTATGGAAATATGATTGTTTTTGAATCTAGATAAAGGATTAGAGGGGAATTGAATCCACCTCGAATCCAACTTAATAACCTAGCATTGTATCTCGATTCTTACGTTCTTACGGAAAGAATTTCGAGTTCTAATCCCTAGTGTTCATGGCATTTCTACCAAATACTAACTAGCATGTGAGGTCATCCACCCATTCTCATGGCGAATCACGACCTTCTAGAGTGGAATAGATTCTACAATGTTTCTACACTATACCACTAAGTTTTCATCAAAGCTTCATCAACCCCTCTAATGGAGGTTTTAGCCTTGAGTCATCAAACCATCATTTCCCATTGAATTATAACTACTCATCATATTAAAATTCTAACTTAACTAAATTGACTAACAATGTTTCAATATACTTAAACTACGAAATGATAATCAACAAGAATTAAAACTAGATCTATAAATTGAGATGACAAAATCTAAATTAACAAAATAACTATTTTATTTATCTAATCAATCAAGAAAAATGATTCAAAGACTTAATCTAAAACAAGAATTGAAAATGGAACTAAAACTTAATTAAAATACTGGAAACTAGATCTAGAATTATCTATATTGTTTAGGTCTAACTAGCTACCCTTAACAAAGAGCTAAGCTTTGGTTTTTATACTTTCAGATCCAAAAATCGTGCATGGGCTTGGAGCCATGTTTTGGGCCAGAGAATCAGGCCCAAAACCCAATTCTTTCAGTCCAAAAAGGCCTCTTCAGCTGCAGTTGCCTTCAACAGACTTTTCATCCACTTTTCCTCCTCTGATTGGGTCAAGGTATGGAACATTGGAAAGCTCTTTCTGAGCCGGCCGTTTTGACATAAGGTAGGCCCCATTCCGAGGTCTGAGTCCAAAGATACGGCCTTCGGAAGTTCTGCTGACTTGTGTCAAGTTTACGCCGCGTGTCGACCTTCGACTTTTGACTGGGCTTTAGAAAGGCTTTGTCTTTTTGAATCTTGGCCTTTAATCACGGAACTACTTAGTAACCGACTTTTGCTCCTTTATCTCACTAAAGTGGCACATTTCTGCACATAATGGACTTTGAAACCTGAAATGCATAAAAACACGTAATCAGTGTTAACTCTTAATTATTACTCACATAATTGGTCTAAAAGTATGACTGTTACAGGGTTAAAACTACAGTTTTGGGCTCTTATCAAACCACCCCCAAACAGCATTTTGCTTGTCCTCAAGCAAAGATAAGAAATTAGAATAAGTGACCAAAAATGAAGTTTTATCTACTCTCGTTTCGCTAAGTGCGATTGCATTGACCATATGCAACAAGGCCTTAAACCACTAGGAATTCCCTAGTGGACGAGTTATAGCCTCGTGAGAGTTTTCGATGAAGGTACTCACAAACTTCAACTATACTACAACGACTAAGAAATAAAACTATTGTTTTCCTCATTCATGTCCCAACTATCTATACATCTCACTAGCAAATGAATAAGAATAACCAAGTCAAAACCTAAGCTAATATATGCATAATAATCAATCATCTATGATACTTAATATAAGTACTATGAGTAATACCATGAAATGCCTAGCGTGTTTCGTTTGAAAACTTCGAATAGCGTCCTTAAGTTGGTCCTCACATAAATGTCAAGGCGAAAACCACTGATTTTTCCGCTCAAGTTTAGCTACTCCATTAATGCAAGTGGGCACACTTTACCTTACAATCTCAATGACAACAAGGAAGCCGAGTCGATCAAACACATCTGCCACTTACTATCACACTAACCTATTCCTAATTGAGCTAGAAGTCTTTATTAGGTGTTGGGATTATTAGGAGATGGTTTAAGAAGGAAGGAATGGATATTCAAAAGGACAAGTCCGAGATAGTAGAGTCTTCATATTATGTAACTTAGAGAAAACCTTGTTATTTACTTTTGCTTCTACACTTTGTTTCCATCCTTAGCCATATTTTTTTCTTTTTCTTTGGCTTTTAACTCCTTTTATTCTATTTTTTTTTTATTTCTTTTCTTTGGATGGAAACTCCTTTTCTTTATTTTCTGAAGCAATTAACTAACTTTTGTTTACACCGGTTTTTCTCTTCTTCTTTCTTCCTCATTCTATTCTCAGACTTATTCTAGATTGGGTAGGTTGATTTTTTTATTTTATTTTTGTTTTGTTTTTGTAACAGGGTAAAGGATTTGTGGGTTATGAAAGGCTAAAGAAAGGCTCAGAGAGGCGACTAGCGGAAAATAATTCATAGGTTTGAATTTCTGGCTATATCGATCCAAAGAGGGCCTAAATTCTCGCTTAGGATATGGCTTAGTGATCAAGCAAGTGGACGTGTGATTTCTCTATCCGGATTTTACTTCTCCCTTGTGTCATTTCTCAAATGTTTTCATTTCATATAAGGCTTTAGGCTATATTCTCACAGGATTTGTAGAATAAGTACTCTAGCCTAGATTTTAAACTTACATCGCTAACAATCATAGATACTCATGTAATATATTTATAGATAGATGCAAAGATTATTACCTACATATTAACCTAAGTTTCTAACAATTATTCTGATGCAAAAGCTACGTGAGACTTCTAGATTGTTAAGAGCATAGAGAAAGAAAACAATACCAATATTCCTAAGTGTATAGCATAAACTTATTTATTTATATTTTTGAAATTTTTTGAAACTTTAACTAGAAAACAAATGTATATTATACATATCTATATCCTAACAGATGCCTTAATTACACGTGTTTCTATGCCCCCCCAAACAAGAAGCATGCTTTGTCCCCAAAGTATTGTAAATAAAGAGGGTAGGAAAATACCATTGAAACGTGTGAAATTCAGGAACATCTGCAAAACAAAGTTAGAACGCACTAATATAGGAAATAAAACCGACGCGAACTCTATAAGAGTTCCACCCATTATGGGGTTAACCGAATTAAATTGCTTGGGACATAAACGACACTAACAAAACTAAAACTTACCTTATCTCCCTCTTAAACATCTTCCTCCTCGTTAATGAGGCGAGGTTCCTTCGCGATCCCCGCGGTCCATTATAATTTGCCACGCTTTGCCGCCATTTATCATCTACTAATGCTAACCTGTTAAGTGTGTTATTATGTCCGATGGGATGTAACGGGCGACCAATTGAGGTCGCACCGCCATCCCGCCTAAGTCATTATTCGCGAATGAGCTTAACCACCCAATTAGTGGGTCTCATGACTTCAACCCTTTTCCAATATGTGAATTGTGCACATAATACAGGTAAACAACTACGATGATGCGGCTTACCAACACGGGCATAAGAAGATACTTAGGCCTCATGGTTTGGGCTCTCTTAAGACTAGCGACTAAAACTCGGGGAATGTCATATCGGCGACGCCCCTCGCCTAAAGCGAGGAAAATGTCACCAGAAAGATCTTGTTTTGCGAAATGAACCGCCATTCCCCAAAATATTCATCGGGATGAATAACATGGTGGTGCCTACGTTTAGGGAAAGGCTACCAAGGGCAATGTTATATCGCCCCTGGTCCATTACTCGAAATACCCCTCCCCCATAATACTCATGGAAATATGTATAATCATAAAGATATGCATTATCGGTCATATATGCCCATGTGTGAACAGGATCAGGTATTGGTAATCCTGAAACTAAAGCGACCACATTTTTATTGAATTGATGTGTCGTGTCTTCGACTACGACGGAGAATTCTTGTTCTCCATCCTGATTACAATAGAATTTAACATGGTCATAGAAATAAGCAGTAAGCTGTGGTGAATATGAATCGTCATCACTTACCAGTAGATGACGCCATCCTAACTGCAGGATCCTGTGTCGGAACCAATGTCCATAGGTCTCGGTGCCCAACACATCTTCGAAAGACTGTTCAAGTATGACTATAGGAGATGTCATCTTAACTACTCTTTGAACAGTTCCAAAAAATCCTGGACTGACCCTCTGAAAATTGGAATTTTCCGCGTTAACAGAAGGCAGGGCGCGGGTGCGCTTACATAGGGCGCGGTCGCGCTCGTGGGTTTTAGAATTACAGTGTTTTGGCTGGTCGACTCAAGGAGGGCGAATTGGTCGCTCGACTAAAATTTGGGAAAGTGTATGTATGCATGCGTGTTCGGACGTCTTTGAAAACAGAAATTTGGAAGAAAAAAAAGGAAAAGCTTGGAGTGAAAGGTGCGGGATGATGGTGGGGTGTAGTGTGGTTTGTTAGTGTAGAATGAAGGGAGTTTAAATCATAGCTAGTAATTCGCCGAATTATTCACGAATTATTCGCGAATTATAAGGTTTGGCGAATAAAACGAATAATTCGGCGAATTTTTGAATGATACGGTTTAATTCGCGAATTGGTTGGGTCGGGCTTATAATAATTTAATTATTCGTGAATTATTCACTTAATTATAAGGTTTGGCTTAATAAAATGACATTTGTATTATTTTTTCATGAATAAAATTGTAAAAATAAAAATAAAAACGTTATATACTTATATATCAAAATTTTAAATGTAAAATATATAGCCGAATTTTAAAGAAATATATTCGTATTATACCCGTTTAAAACACGTATATCGTATTTTTACCGTTAGCGTTTTATTGGACCGAATATTTAAAAATATTATTGTTGAAAATTTCGAATCTTAGGCGAATAATTGACGTACCGAACTTTTGCCGTCCACGAATTTACTAGCTATGGTTTAAATAGGTTTTGAGCTTCCAAAACGAATTGGCAAGTTCCCAAATTGTGTTAAGGCAATTTCCGGAAATAGAAAAATTCCAAACCCGAAAACGGAAACAAACCATTTTCGTGATTTTCTAAAAATCCTGGTATCTTTCATAATGGATTTAGAATAGTAACTTCTAAACTCTCCTACATTTCATGCTACCACCACACAAATCATAGATATGCCGATATCGGCCAAATTATCAACCTTTCCTTCAAGACTACTTTACCGCGGATGATCATATAACGAATTATGCTCGGTATAAATATTACCACCCCCAAACAAGTCGGGAAGGTGGGATTAATGATAAAAACAAGCAGTACTCGAAATTAACCAATTATATTAAATATAAAATTTAATTACAAACAACATAAAACAAACAACATAAAACAAACACATTAATATTTAAATTTAACTACTTAATTAAAATTCAACTAATAAAACAATCAAAACTATGAAATAACAGCGAACACAACTGATGGTGAACACCTAGTTGTGTGATGAAGATGGACCCTGAGATGGAGATTGGCCCTGGGATGGAGAATGGCTTGAACCATCTGTCCTTCGGCGACGACGTTCATGCCTGTCGAACTCGGCTGAAACCGATTCCTCCATTGGTGGCATGCGTCGTAACATCTCTATTCGGAACAAGCGCTGTGCTTCCATCTCAACCGAGTAATCGCGATACCGGGCTTGTTTGATGCTTTGGTGGATAGTCTCCATGTTAGACATGATATCGTCCTGAACCCCTTCGAGCATTTCAAGTCTCGTCTGAAGGTTCGTTTGCTTCTTTCGAATTACAATCTGTCTATCTCGGATATCTTCACAAATACCATAAACACAACGCAAGGCAGGTTGCAATACTTGCATGCGTTCTAAATTAGAACTACATTTATCTAATGCATCGTCATCCAGGCATGTCATATCTTCCCTTTCATCCTCCGACTCATCCATTTTTTCTTCAGACAACGGCCAAGTCTCTTGGATGCAATCCGTATAGATACTTGCATTAGAATGGAATTTGATCTTAATAGGAGTAGATCTTGCGACAGCTCTAAAGGAGAGCATGATCTTAGTGATCAATACGGGAAGAGGCGCCAAGCTCTTCCCCACTCTTCGAATCACATTAAACATTAAATCAATGATGCAAAAATTATACTTATTTGTTTGCAAAATCCAGAGAACGTGCAGACATTGCAGGCCGATATCACTGACTTTGTCTTTCCCGAGGACGTTCCTACCAATCCACTGAGCTATAGCCAGTTGATTGGTTCTCAGGGTTGACTGGCGGACGCAATGAGATGTCGGATTGTATTCACCCTCCACGATAGTATCCTTCATCAAAGTAGGAACTTCAGTATACTGGGATTCCTGAATTGTCGTTACCAGGTTGCTTTCAAGCCTAATTCCTAACAATTCAGCCAACAACTGTCTCGTTACTTCCCTCCTCGCTCCTGCTACCTTTATGAAAATCCTATCCCCCTCCAATTCTCGCTTCTTATAAAATTGTTCTACCAAATCATGGTGATAGAACTCCTCAGTCGAGTACCACAGTCCGTTCCAATGCCTCCTAATCATCTCCGTGTCGTAAAATGGCGCGAAGCTGTCGGAAGCAAAAGCGTGCTCCGGCAAAATTCTTCGTCGTAGTGCCATTGAAGTTTCTGAGACAACTAATGGTTTTGTAGACTGTGGGGAGGCGAAGTTTGAAGAAAACAACTAAAACAACGGTGGTGGCGGTGGTTACTTGAATTGGTTGAGGTTGTTCAGAGTTAGGTTGGTGGTGGTAATAGTTTAAAGAAGATTATAGTTGGATTTGATTATCTTGGTGTGGGTGTAGTTAGATTTTCTTCTCTCTCTATTTTTTTTTTATTTTGGTGTTCAAGGTTTGATTTAACATTGTAACCGGCGGGATTGAAAGGGAAAGAAAGAAACCGTGCGTTTGTTTTTGGGAAGGAAGGAGACGCACAAACGTGCGTGCGGTTTGGGCCCAAGCCCAGTATGAATTCCGAAATTTTTCGATTTTTCGCGCAATTTCAAACTCAATTTGCCGCTTCGTTACTGGCCCGATTTTGGCGAATGAGTTATGGAAATGATCAGTAGAGAATTTCCAATCCAATGATCCATAAAACACTCAATTCCAACCATGGATGACGTATAAAAGGGTAGAAAAATGCCTCGAAGTGCGTGTGTGACGTAAGTTATGCGAACGAAGGAAATCTAAGTTAAGATTACGTCAACCCAATTGAACTACAAGTAATGGGCCTACACAACACAAACGGAAAGTTCGAGCAATCCAGATGGAAAGACCGATTTCCCACCCCCAAACAAATTTTTAAACACAAAATTTGTTCTAACGTGGGTCGTTTAAAGTCAAATTCCCAAGACTTGTTGGATTGCTATTTCTATGATTAAGATTTTTTTTTAATATTTTTTTTATTAGTTTATTATAAGAAAAACGAAAAACAATAAATACATAATTCACCCCATAGAGGAACATGACTCCAAAATCGAGAAAACATGCAAAAATGGAAAACGTGAATTATGTTAACTGTGGACTTAGGTTCCAAAGATTTACAACAACCACACACTCCTAGGGAGGGCCCGGTTACTGAATGGTGCACTTACCACTATATGGAAGTGAAAGGAAGTACACCAATGACAAAGGTCAATCCTCATAGGCGTGGTCCCCGTAAAAGGACTTCCTCTACATCGAGGGACGAAGTTCGTGAAAATGTTTTAACCGTTGACCATTAACTAAAAGGTACTGTTGTCATTGGGATTTACCAAGGTGATTGCCCGTAAGGGGTGACTTGAGAACGAAAAGGACCGCACCAACGGGTTTTAGTTTCCCGGGAAAATATGTAGACGGGAGTTGTAAAGCAAGACCTTTGACCTGACCACAAACTTTTTGCTAAGAAGATTTTCTTATCATGAACACGTTTCATGTTAGCTTTATAATCCTTCGTGAGATCGTAAGAATCGCTACGAATTTCTTCAAGCTCATTCAATTGCAATTTTTCGTTTGACATCTGCCTCATCAATATTGAAGTTAAGGCTTTTTTATAGCCCACGAGCACGCGAGTGCTCTAATTCAACGAAAGCAAATGACATGGTTTCCCAAATACAAATCTAAAGGGAGACATACTTATAGGAGTTTTGAAAGCAGTTCTATACCCATAAGGCATCGATAGACGCCTTCGACCGATCTTTCCTATCGGGGTTTTGATTGTTTCTAAAATCTTTTTGATTTCCCTATTAGAAACTTCTACTTGTCCGCTAGTTTGTGGATGATAAGGAGTTGCTACTTTGTGTGTAACTCCATACTTTTCACTAGGGATGCAACAACTCAATTTGCAAAATGTGTTCCACCATCACTAATGATGGCTTTAGGAATGCCAAACCGATTAAAAATATATTCTTTAATAAAAAATACAACGGTCTTATGGTCATTGCTACGGCAAGCTAGGGCCTCTATCCATTTAGACACGTAGTCCACGACAACTAGAATATAAATGAAACCGTGGGAAATAGGGAAAGGACCCATGAAATCAATGCCCCAAACGTCAAAAATTTCTACTATCAAGATTGGATTTAATGGCATCATATTACGCTTGGTGATTCGCCCAAGTTGTTGGCAACGAATACACGTCTTGCAATGCACTTGGGTATCCTTAAAAAGGGTAGGCCAATAAAAACCACATTGAAGCACTTTAGCGGCTATTTTCATCCCACTAAAATGGCCACCACACTCTTTGTCATGGCGTAATGATAGAACTTCATTGTATTCCCACCGGGAATACAACGAATTTAATAATCTGATCCGCGACAATACTTAAAAAGGTATGGCTCATCCCGGTGAGTATATAACTTAACTCGCCAAGAACTTCTTTACGTTCATTTCTTGACCAATTATAAGGCATAACATCAGCCGCTAAATAATTTACAATGTCGATACCATGGTCTTTGAAAAAATCGCGATATCTGATGATGCTCATCGGGAAAAGAGTCCGGTATGGACTCGTAATCACTCGATCGCCGTTTGTGAGTCTAGATAAGTGGTCGGCAACCACGTTTTCGACCCTCTTTGTGTTTATTTCTAATGTGAACTCTTGCGGAGAAGGATCCATTGGATTAATCTCGCTTAGCATCCTTCTTTGCAAGAAGGTACTTATGGTGGTGCATGGTCCGTGTAAACTAAAGTTTTAGAACCAACCAAATAAGGACTAAACTTATTTAAAGCATAAATGACAGCTAAGAATTCTTTTTACGTAGTTGAATAATTCCGTTGAGCATCGTTTAAGGTTTTACTAGCATAATAAATAACAAAGTGGACTTATTATCTAGTTTTTGTCCCAAGATCGCACTAACCTGCATAATCACTAGCATCACACATGAGTTCGAAAGGTTTAGACCAATCGAGGTCAGATAATTGGTGCAGAGGTTAGGGCGGCTTTCAAAGTTTCAAAAGCCTGCTTACAGTTAAAATTAAAATCAAAGATTGCATCCTTCAAACGTAGATTAGTTAACGGCCTAGCTATTTTTGAGAAGTCTTTAATAAATCGCCTATAAAAACCTGCATGGCCTAGAAAGGCTCTAATATCACGGACTGTCCGTGGTTTAGGTAGAGTCGCCATCTTTTCTAGTTTGGCCTTATCTACTTCGATGCCATCACTAGATACAATGTGACCTAGTACTATGCCCTTTTTCACCATGAAATGACACTTTTCCCAGTTTAAAACAAGGCTCTTTTCTTCACACCGTATCAAAACCTTAGACAGGTTAGGCAAACAAATCACGTGAAGGAGTCTCCATAGATAGAAAAATCATCCATGAAAACTTCCATAAAGCTCTACCATACCATGTCAATAAATATATGAAGCATACACATTTGGAAGGTTCGGGGAGCATTACAAAGGCCAAAAGGCATTCGTTTATAGGCATACGTTCCAAAGGGACATGTGAAGGTAGTCTTTTCTTGGTCATCAATATCAATAATAATCTGAAAATAGCCTGAGTAGCCATCCAGAAAACAATAAAAAGCATGACCAGCTAGGCGTTTGAGCATTTGATCTATAAAAGGTAAGGGAAAGTGATCCTTTTGTGTCATAGCATTTAAACGTCTGTAATCAATACAGATCCTCCATTTCATAGGGCCTTATGTGACAACATAGTCACCCTTCCCGTTACGTACCATGGTAACTCTCGATTTCTTAGGAACTACATGAATGGGGCTTACCCATTCGCTATCAGAGATTGGGTATATGATACCCGCATCGAGTAATCGTAACACTTCTTCCCTAACCACCTCTTTCATGGCTGGGTTCAAGCGACGCTGAGGTTCGCAAGAAGTCTTCGCGTTATCCTCCAAATGGATATGATGAGTGCAAATATTAGGGTCAATTCCCTTAATGTCGGCTAGGGACAAACCAATCACAGACTGATGTTCCCTAATCACCCGGATTAAACGTGTCTCTTCATTCTTAGATAACATAGAAGATATAATTACCGGATGACTACCATCCGGATCAAGTTGAATGTATTTTAACTCTGGGGGAAGGGGTTTAAGCACTGGGGTGGAAGGAAAATCAATAGATGTTTCGTCGGGGTCCTCATTTTGCATAATGAATACTTGCTTAGGTAGCAAGTCTTCATACTCAATATGTGGAGCAACCGAAGTGTCTACAATTGGTGTGGACTCAAGGATGGTGTTGACTTCCTCTAAGTAGGAGTCATTTACAAAATCTGAAGTTCCAAAAGAAAGGAATTTGTACATATTGTTTTCAGGAAACGTGTTGTTAAAATAATCTTGAGCTAAGCTCTCGATCATGCTAACCTCCCCATCTATGAGGCGAATCCGGTAATTGTTTCATCATTTTCAAAACATTTACCTCAACCGTAAGATGGCCAAAAATAAGGACATCTTACCATCGCGCAATTTATAAGTCGTTGGCGGTTGCTAAGAAGGGGGCCCTAAGATGATCGAGACAGAGTCGTTGGCGATTTCGTATCGGGGATAACAAAATCAGCAGGATAGTAAAAATCACGAACCTTAACAAGCACGTTTTCCACTACACCCGTAGGATACTTAATTGACTCCGTCCGCTAATTGCAACGTTATTTATGTAGGTTGCATTTCTGTAGACCTATTTGTTTATACAAGTAATAATACGGAGTAAGTTAACACTTCGCCCCGTGTCTAATAAAAAGCCGTCGTCGTGTAGGAATCTCCTAAGGTGCATTTTTGAAGAGGACGACTAGAGGTCCTTGTACTTAACGATTCCATTATTTTTGAATAAAGTTGGGAACCGCTCAGGTTAAAAAGCGTCTTTAGGTATGTTGGTCTTACGCCTAGTAGTGCACAACTCTTTAAGAAACTTAGCGTGGTTAGGGAGCTTTTTAATAGCTTCGAGAAAAGGAAGGTTTATTGTTAGATTCTTGAAAACGTTCCTAATCTCCTCAAAGTTTGTATCCCTGGTTAGCATGGCTAACTTCTAAGGGAATGGTGGTTTTGCTCTATATTTAGCGTATGGCTCGACTTGATGTGTTACCTTGGCTTTCTGTTTCTTAGTTTGTTGTTTAACTGGTACCTCTACAGTGGTAGGGTCTTCAGTTTCTACTTCGGTATCTAGTACGATATCCGGTGTAGGTAGTACTGATGGGGTAACTATAGGCATAGGTACTTTGTTATCAACCACTCTTCCAGAACGGAGAGTGGTGATGGCATTCATGTCACCTACTATTGTCGTTTCTGTACTAGTATTACCGTTTACCTCAAAGGCTGTGTTTGTTGTTTTAGGGTTGGGTATGGCTTGTCCTGGAAACACGCCTTTTGGTTGGGCTTTCTCTTGGGCTAACTGTTGTATGCCCTGATTTATGGATTATAAGATCTGTCGGTTTGATTGAGTCATTGATTGGAAAAGTTGGGTAACCTGTATAAAGGCGTCTATACGATCCGGATGTGATTGTGTAGTAGTCACAGGTGGTGCGACTGGAACTATCTCACGTTGATTATTTATGGGTGGGTTGTGATAGTTACTATTGTTAACCGGAACGATACCTCTATTGGTATTATAACTATTATAATTACCCTGACCTTGTGCTAAACCTTATCGTGGTTACGCTTGGTTGTTATAATTATTATAATTTCCCTGACTTAGTCCCTGGCCTTGCCTAGGTGGAGCTTGATTATAGTTGTTTGCTTGCCTAACATTTTGGTTATTAGACCCTGGAGGTGAAACTTGTTGATTGTTTCGCCAACTAAAGTTGGGATGTTGTCTCCATGGGGCATTAGGAATAAGATAGTTATTAATGGAGTAAACATTATCTTGCTCTAATTGTTGTTGTTCATAGGCGAGAGGACAATAGAAGTCGGGGTGCTTTCGGGACTCAAACAGACATTACATGGGTTGGAGTTAACATTCATGACGGGGATAGGCTTTTGTTGCACAGAAATAGCCTCAACCTTTTTAGTTAGAGATTCGATTAAATTTTTAAGTTCTAGATCGGGTTTCATCTCAAACATACCGGCGGCCTTAACTGTTGAAGAAGAACTAACAGAGCGGGGGATATCATCACTACCCCCCCAATTGTTATTACGTTTAGTTTGATCTTCTAAAAATTTGTAAGCCTCCGAGGCTCCTTTACTTAGGAAACTACCCCCATTCATTATGTCAAGGACTTCTTTATGGTGATGTTGAAGTCCTTTGAAAAAGGCACGAACTAACGTGTCTTTTGCTAGGTTATGGTGTGGACACTCAATAAGCAGATCGGTGAAACGATTCCAAGCCTCAGAAAACGATTCATGAGGATTTTGTCGGAAAAAATGAATCTTGGAAAGCATCTCATCCGTCTTTAGGGGTGGGTAAAATTGTTCCATAAACAGCTGAACAAGTTTAGCCCACGAGTCCACAGAGTTAGGCGGTTGGGCAGTTAACCACGATGCCGCCTTATCGGCTAAGGTGAAAGGGAATACCCTCAGTTTAATTTGTTCCATACCAACCGTAGGATGATGGAATGTTGTAAGGACTTGTTCAATCCTACGCATGTGTTGATAAGGTTTTTCATGGTCTAAACCATGGAAAACGGGTAACAAATTAAATATGTTTGGGGGAATTCGAAAATCCCCCACTGGGTCTGCTAGAACGATGCAAGATTTAGGGCTATCGCTCAAGGCTTTGTAAAAGTCGGAGAGAGGAGTCTCTCTTTCTTCAGCCATTATGTCTGGCGTGGTTGGTGGAATAGTAGCTAGAGGTGTAGTGATTGGTATACTTTCGATAGATTTGTTTGTTGACGCGTTGACGTTAATTACGTTCGGTGTTTTTCTCCACCGGACCTTAATCTCATGCAAAGTCTAAGTCTAAACACGGCAGCAATCCAAACAATCTTGATATATTAGTATGAACCTCTAACTGGAGATGCGAGGTATGGAAGAAAGGAATACTTGATAGTGTCCTTGCTTCGCTTATGAATAGCGTCTTGTTTATGCGTGTTCGGTGTAAATAATAAGTTAGAGAACGAAAAACTTAAAATCGAAGTTGAAACAGTGCACTTTCGCATAAAGCGTCGTCGCTCCGTGTTCCGAGTTCCAAGAATTAGGCTGGTCGCGCTCGTGGTCCAGACTATAGGGCGCAAGTGCGCTCCTTATAGGCGCGGTCGCGCTCAGTGTACTTTTGTCGCAGAATTTTTCAACGCTGAAACGGATAACCACAGTATGAATCAAACAAGGGTGGGTGGGTTTAATGGGACTTAAAAATGACTAATTCTACTATGAAAACAATGCTAAAGTGCAACTAAGATGGCAGCGGTGCCATTTGATAAAATATAAAATTGAATAGTCTACCTACGAAATGATCGATGAACTCAAAACGTAAGTAAACTAAAACTATTTTTCGTGTCTATTTTTATCAAAGTTTCTACTCTCAATTCTATCGAAATAGAGTGGAGTAACAAATTCGTTCCACTCCTAGTGCTCTAGCATGGAATGTTTTCTAATCTAATTAGTCGGTCTTAAGTCTAATGAGAGCTTTACGAAGGGTGTTATACTACAATACAATATGAAATTGATTATGTTGAATTTAAACTACGAATGCTATGGAAATATGATTATTTTTGAATCTAGATAAAGGATTAGAGGGGAATTGAATCCACCTCGAATCCAACTTAATAACCTAGCATAGATTCTTGTATCTCGATTCTTACGTTCTTAAGGCAAGAATTTCGAGTTCTAATCCCTAGTGTTCGTGGCATTTCTACCAAATACTAACTAGCATGTGAGGTCGTCCACCAATTCTCATGGCGAATCACGACCTTCTAGAGTGGAATAGATTCTACAATGTTTATACACTATACCACTAAGTTTTCATCAAAGCTTCATCAACCCCTCTAATGGAGGTTTTAGCCTTGAGTCATCAAACCATCATTTCCCATTGAATTATAACTACTCATCATATTAAAATTCTAACTTAACTAAATTGACTAATAATGTTTCAATCTACTTAAACTACGAAATGATAATTAACAAGAATTAAAACTAGATCTATAAATTGAGATGACAAAATCGAAATTAACAAAATAACTATTTTATTTATCTAATCAATCAAGAACAATGATTCAAAGACTTAATCTAAAACAAGAATTGAAAATGGAACTAAAACTTAATTAAAATACTGGAAACTAGATCTAGAATTATCTATATTGTTTAGGTCTAACTAGCTACCCTTAACAAAGAGCTAATCTTTGGTTTTTATACTTTCAGATCCAAAAATCGTGCATGGGCTTGGAGCCATGTTTTGGGCAAGAGAATTAGGCCCAAAACCCAATTCTTTCAGTCCAAAAAGGCCTATTCAGCTGTAGTTGGCTTCAATAGACTTTTCGTCCATTTTGCTCCTCTAATTGGGTCAAGGCTTGGACCATTGGAAAGCTCTTTCCGAGCCGGCCGTTTTGACATAAGGTAGGCCCTATTCCGAGGTCTGAGTCCAAAGATACGGTCTTCGGAAGTTCTGCTGACTTGTGTGATGTTTCTGCCCATGTCGACTTTTCAGCTTTTGACCGGGCTTTAGGAGGGCTTTGTCTTCTTGAATCTTGGCCTTTAATCACGGAACTACTTAGTAACCGACCTTTGCTCCTTTATCTTACTAAAGTGACATATTTCTGCACATAATGGACTTTGAAACCTGAAATGCATAAAAACAAGTAATCAGTGTTAACTCTTAATTATTACTCACATAATTGGTCTAAAAGTATGACTGTTACAGGGTTAAAACTACAGTTTTGGACTCTTATGAAGACCCCTACCCCTTTTTATTATAAATGAAAAGTATCAGCTTGTTACATTCTTACATATAGTTTTCCTATAGCATCATCATAAATTATTTTCTTTACATCCTCTGAGAATGAACTAGGAACTATCTTTGTGTAGCTAACTGTGGGTATAATGCTAGCAATAGCGTCAACTAATTTATTGGACTCTCTATATACATGAGTAATAGAAAAAACTTCTAATTGCTCTCTCATCTTGCTAATATTCCGCATCATCTTTTCTGCTTGCCACGGATACTGCCTCTCGTTTTGGAAAAAGGATATCACATTTTTTGAATCAGTTTGCACTCTGATATGCTTGAAGCCATGTGCTATAGCCATTTCGAGCCCTTGTTCCACACCTTGCAGTTCTATTAGAGCAATAGTCTGCTTGCTGGCCTTTCCCTTACTTGCTACTTGGACCTGCCCATGCTCATCTCGTACTACCGCAGCCCAACCACCTACAAGCCCTTGTAAAGTACCATCTGTATTCAAGTTTGAAATCCCAGCCTTTGCTCGTTCCCACTTACAATGTCTCTGTTTCCTCTATTTCGTAAGAACCTCCAAGTTCCATGTGTTTTGAAAGTGTTCTTTTTCTGGTCCACCCTCCATCGTGATTTCCAGTGATTGCAGCCGTCCTCGCCCTCACATCACTTAGCACCAGTTGCACAACCTGCTGGGTTACTCCTTTGTTTGTTCTCAAATATCTTATCATTCCGACTCCTCCATATCCAATAAATGTAAGCATTCCATACTAACCTTATAGCATCTTGCTTTGGCCCTCCTCCTGCTGAAACTCTCTGCACCCACTCAATTTCTTGTCGCCATGTCACAGCTGTTGCTCTGTTAAAACCCATTTTCTCTAAAAGCATCTGCCACACTGCCATAGAGAATGTACACTCATGAAATAAGTGTTCTTCCATCTCAACATCTCTCCAACACAATATGCAACTGTCAGAAGTGACTTTCTTCCATTTCTTCATCTTATCAAGTGTCTTGAGTCCCTTGTTCATCGCCATCCAGCTAAATATAAGAATGTCGCGGTATTCGGTTAGCAAACCAAATCGTTCGATGCCATGCAACTGTTTGCCTTTATCCCTCACAAACCTTCATATGTATCTCTCAAGTTATAATCTCCTTGACTCGTTGCAGTCCATACCAGTTTATCCTCTCCCCCCATTATCTCTATTTCATCATTTGCCTATTTAGCAATCTCACGTATCCCATTCTCAATATGTTCTGGAAAGTACCATCCCCCTTGAACTACAAATTCAGATACTTTGATATTAAGGTGTCCACTGGAGCTGTATATAAAAGCTTGTGGAAACTTATCTCTTAAGATGCCAGTCGGATGCCAAGGATCAAGCCAAAAACTTGTGTTTCCGCCATCTCCAATTTGATGTGCCGCCACTTGAGCTGCTTCCTTTCTATCCTTAAGCACATTTCTCCAAACCCATGAACAATCATTAGGAACTTTCACCGCCGAAGTTTTACGTCTTTGATTAGGTTCTTGTGCACCCAATCAACCCATAAGTTATCGCCTTTGTAACCGGTTTCGGATATTCTTCATATTTCTTGCCTGATTCACCTTGAGATCCCTTATGCCAAGTCCACCTTCAGCATACGGGAAGCATATGCTTTCCCATCCTATCAATGCATGTGATTGCGTGCAGTCAGGCCCTGTACATAAAAAGTTCCTACACAGCCTGTTAATATCGTCAATTGCCTTCTGAGGTATAATAAAAGATGCAAACCAATACACACTTAGATTATTTAGAACTGCTTTAATCAATTGCAATCTCCCTGCATATGATAGCGACTTCCCTTTCCAACTCTGAATTCTTCTTGTAACTTTTAAGATTAACGGACTGCAATCTGTGGTTCTCAATCTTGTAGTAATCAATGGTAATCCCAAGTATTTTACTAGTAACTCTCCTTTTGGGAACTGTAACACTCCTTCAATCTCTGTACAAACCACCTCATCTACTCCAGCAAAGAATATCTGACTTTTCTGGACATTAAATTCAAGGCCAGTGCATGCCCTGAATGTGTTAAGATTTTCTCTGAGCTTTGTAGCTGTTTGTGTATATCCATCCATAAAAGCCACCAAATCATCCACAAAAGATAAGTGTGTAATCATTGGGTTCATACACTTCTGATGTAGCTGGTACTGGTTATTAGTGACATTGTACTGCATGATTTCCGAGAATAAGTCCATCACTAGCACAAATAAGTAAGGAGACATGGTGCTCCATTAATCATTATAGAGTAACCAGCTGTTTGTATACACACTTTCACCCATTCAATAAAATTCTGGGGGAATCCTACTCTCTTCATAGCAAAACTCACCGCTTCCCATCTTACCGTATCATAAGCCTTTCTGAGGTCCACTTTAGCTGCACATTGTGGCGGAGTTTCATTCCTGTGATAGTTATGCATTAGTTCATGAGATAATAAAATATTATCTTGGATGCTTCTCCCTGTGATGAAGGCGGACTGATTCAAATTGATCACTTTGGGCATAATCTGTTTCATTCTCTTTGTCATCACTTTAGTAATGCTCTTGTACACCACTCCACAACACGCTATTGGCCTGTAGTCCCCAAACTTGACTTAACTCTTGCACCTTTGGTACAAGTGTAATGCAGGTTGAATTAACTTCTTGTAGCATCTGACCTGAGATGAAGAAATTCCTAACTGCCTTGATAAAATCATCCCCAATGATGCGCCATGTGCACTTGAAGAAGTATGAAGAGAATCCATCACTTCCCGGAGCTTTATCGTTTCCAATGTTTGCTAGAGCCTCTATTATCTCATCTCTTGAAACTGGTTTTTGTAACTCCGCAAAATCTGTGCTCTGTATTGCTTGCCGTGGCCCTATTTCCTGAAAAACACTGAAGTCCATCCCTTGCATCTGATCTGGACTATATAGCTCCTTATAGTATCGCTCACATTCAGCTCCAATGTCATCAAAATCTTACATCACATTCCCATCACTATCAACCAGACATGTTATTTTGTTTACCACTCTGCGTGCCTGTACCGATTTGAAAAAATACGAAGTATTGCTGTCACCTACAGTTATGTCTTGATCGCGCGATTTCTGTTTATAAAACCCCTCTTCTGACATAGCTGCTCGCACATAGTGCTTTACTGCTTCTCTCTCTCTAAGAATGAGTCCTCTGTCCATGGGCTTTGATTGTAACTCTGTTTGGATCGTGTCTATTTGTTGCTTTGTTTCCTTTACTCTATTCACCACATTTCCAACCCTCTCACGATTCCATGTTATAAGGGCTCCCTTCGTTATCTTGAACTTCTTCATTAGTATGAACATTGGATTACTCACTACAGTGTTCTGCCATGCCCCTTCCACTGTTTTCATAAACCCCTCCTCTTTGTACCAGAAATTAAAAAACTTGAAAGACTTCTTCTTTTTGATTTTCTCAAGACTAGTGACGTGACTACCATCGATGAGTGAATGCGATATAGCTCGGGGTTTAAAACTCAGCTTCATGATCTTCAAAGCCATCTATCCACTCTGCGTTGACAATAATAAAAAAAAAAATGTGTGGGCAAGCCTGTTTTTAAAGAGATCAGTAACTCAATAGTGTGTAGCGGGGTTCCAGACCTCTGATATCATCACCCAAAGGTTTTACCAACTTATCTAGAAGGCACTTACACGTAAGTGTATTCAATCAAGTGTTCACATAAATTCAATCAATCAAGTGTTTTGCATTCATTCTAATGCAAACTCCCACGTAGATGCATTTAGTCAAGTGTTTTGCATTCTATCGGTGTATAAAGTGGGGTTATGGGGTTTGGATGTTGTTCATCCTAGATCAAACTTATATGATCAAGGCTAGGGTTTAGGGTTTAGAGGCTTAGTCCTTGTCTTACAAAGGGTTTAGTCATTGATCCTTGAAGCCTTGGAGTGTTTCCTGTGCTTTTTTAGTTTTTGGGCCCTTGTGTTCACTTTTATCGTTGGCTATGGCTTTGAACGTTGACCGTTGACATTTGACAGTTGGACTTTTTGGCACTATTTCCCAGTTGTTCCATGAGGTCCCTTTCATGGTCTTTTTGTCCTCTTTTGGCTCTATAACACGTCTTTTGAGGTATTAGTTCCAGAATAGGGATGTATCCGGAAAAAGCGATAAGAACATGAGTTTTCTACATTCAATCAATCAATCAGGTGTTTTGCATTCATTATAGTGCAAGCTCACACGTAGCTGCATTCAATCATGTGTTTTGCCATCTTTCTAACGCAAGCTCGCTTGTTGGTACGTTCATTTAATCAATCAATTGTTTTGAATTCATTATAATGCAAGCTCACACGTAAGTGTATTCAATCAAGTGTTTCGCATACATTCCATCAATCAAGTGTTTTGCATAAATTCTAATGCAAACTCCCACGTAGATGCATTTAGTCAAGTGTTTTGCATTCGGTCGGTGTATAAAGTGGGGTTATGGGGTTTGGATGTTGTTCCTTTTAGATCAAACTTATATGATCAAGGCTAGGGTTTAGGGTTTAGAGGGTTAGTCCTTGTCTTACAAAGGGTTTAGTCATTGATCCTTAAAGCCTTGGAGTGTTTCCTGTGCTTTTGAGTATTTGGGCCCTTGAGTTCACTTTTATCGTTGACTATGGCTTTGAACGTTGACCATTGACTTTTGATAGTTTGACTTTTTGGCACTATTTCCTAGTTGTTCCATAAGGTCCCTTTCAGGGTCCTTTTGTCTTCTTTTGGCTCTATAACACGTCTTTTGAGGTATTAGTTCCAGAATAAGGCTGTATCCGAAAAAAGCGATAAGAACATGAGTTTTCTACATTCATTCAATCAATCAATCAATCAGGTGTTTTGTAGGTTCATTCAATCATGTGTTTTGCTCTTTCAAACGCAAGCTCGCTTGTTGGTACGTTCATTCAATCAATCAATTGTTTTGCATTCATTATAATACAAGCTCACACGTAAGTGTATTCAATCAAGTGTTTCGCATACAGTCCATCAATCAAGTGTTTTGCATACATTCTAATGCAAACTCCCACGTAGCTGCATTTAATCATGTATTTTGCATTTTGTCGGTGTATAAAGTGGGGTTATGGGGTTTGGATGTTCTTCATCCTAGATCAAACTTATATGATCAAGGCTAGGGTTTAGAGGATTAATCTTTGTCTTACAAAGGGTTTAGTCATTGATCCTTGATGCGTTGGAGTTTTTCTTGTCCTTTTGTGTTTTTGGGCCCTTAAATTCAATTTTATCGTTACCTATGGCTTTGATCATTGACCGTTGAGTTTTGACAGTTTGACTTTTTTGCACTATTTCCCAGTTGTTCCATGCTGTCCCTTTCAGGGTCCTTTTGTCTTCTTTTGGCTCTATAACACGTCTTTTGAGGTATTAGTTCAAGAATGGGGTTGTATCCTGAAAAAGCAATAAGAACATGAGTTTTCTACAATCAATCAATCAATCAGGTGTTTTGGATTTATTATAGTGCAAACTCACACGTAGGTGCATTCCATCTTGTGTTTTGCATTCTTTGTAACGCAAGCTCGCTTGTTGGTACGTTCATTCAATCAATCAATTGTTCTGCATTCATTATAATGCAAGCTCACACGTAAGTGTATTCAATCAAGTGTTCGCATACATTCGATCATCAAGTGTTTTGCATTCATTCTAATGCAAACTCCCACGTAGAAGCATTTACTCAAATATTTTGCATTCTGTCGGAGTATAAAGTGGGGTTATAGGGTTTGGATGTTGTTCATCCTAGATCAAACTTATATGATCAAGGCTAGGGTTTAGGGATTTATAGGCTTAGTCCTTGTCTTACAAAGGCTTTAGTAATTGATCCTTGAAGCCTTGGAGTGTTTCCTTTGCATTTTTAGTTTTTGGGCCCTTGTGTTCACTTTTATCGTTGGCTATGGCTTTGAACATTGACCGTTGACTTTTGACAGTTGGACTTTTTGGCACTATTTTCCAGTTGTTCCATGAGGTCCCTTTTAGGGTCCTTCTGTCTTCTTTTTGCTCTATAACACGTCTTTTGAGGTATTAGTTCCAGAACAAGGATGTATCATGAAAAAGCGATAAGAACATGAGTTTTCTACATTCAATCAATCAATAAGGTGTTTTGCATTCATTATAGTGCAAGCTCAGACGTAGGTGCATTCAATCTATGTTTAAGTTGACAATATCAAGACCAGCTCGTTCCCATTTGCACTTTCGTATCTTTGCTTGTACCGGTTCTACAAACAGATTCCACCTCTGCATGAACTCCTCCCTTTCCTGATCCATTGTCATTTTCACTCTCATCGAGCTCAATTTTGTTCTGACATCATGCATAATTTGGCTCACCAGCTGATCAAGATATTTAGTTTCATTTTTGAATATGCGACTGTTCCTTTCCCGCCAAATCAAATAGAAGAAGGCATTCGCTATCAGCTTCAGAGCATCTTTCGTACTTCCTTTTCCACTCGATTTCTGGACTAACCATTGCACTTCATCCTGCCAGTTTGTTCTGTGCCTTGTATAACCTGCCAACCCCATGAGAACTATCCATATATTGATTGAGTAAGAGCATCAAAAAACAGATAGGTTGCAGTTTCAACTTCACGCCAGCATAATACGCACATGTCAGAGTTGATCACTTTCCATTCTTTCAGCTTATCTCTTGTCTTCAGCCCTTCATTAAAGTACATCCAGCCTATAAAAGAGTGCCTCGGTATCCTATTTGTGAACCAAATGAGTCCATGCCATGCCGTATCTTGCCTGATGCTTCACATGCGAATAAGTTTCCTTCATAGTGAACTCACCACTCTGTGATGCATTCCAAATCACCTCATCTTCACCGCCTTCTATTTGAACATCCTCTTCCATTTGTTGCGCAATATCTCACATATGATGTCTGATGTGTTGTGGCACTATCCATTTCCCATTTTCTATAAAACACGACACTGTTACAGTAAGATTGCATGTTGATGAGTAACGTAAAGCTTGTGGAAACTTATCTATTACTAAACCTATGGGATGCCAGGGCTGATGCCACATCTTTGTTTTCCCTCCATCTCCAATCTGATACAAGATAAAGTTTGTTGCTTCGATTCTTAGCTTTAGGACGTTCCTCCAGCTCCCCGAGCAATCAGCTGGTATTTTCATGTGCCAGAAATACTTGTCCCTTATGAGGTTCTTTTTCACCCAGTCCACCCAAAGTGTTCTCTTATCACTAACAATCTGCCATAAGTGTTTGAGCGTTGCAGCCTTGTTAGCAGTTTTGAGATCACGAATCCCCAAACCTCCCTCTGCATACGGGTAACACATATCATCCCAACTGATTAGTGATCGAGATGTTTGAAGATCAGTACCTTTCCATAGAAAGTTCTTGCATAATCTGTTTATATCTTCAATGGCCTTCAGTGGCAGCATAAAGGAAGCAGTCCAGTAAATACTCAGATTATTTTGTATTGCTTTGATGAGCTGCAATCTTCCCAGATATGAGAGAGAGATTTCCCCTTCCCAGCTTTGAATTCTTTTCTCCACTCTCTCATATAATGGCAGGCAATCTGTAGACGTCAATCTTGTAGTTATCAACGGTAGTCCTAAGTATTTCACTATCCACAAAACCCCACTTTCTACACTAACGGAATGCAAAACACTTGATTAAATGCATCTACGTGTGAGCTTGTTGAAGAATGAATGCAAAACACTTGATTGAATACACTTACGTGTTAGCTTGCATTATAATGAATTCAAAACACTTGATTGATTGAATGAACGTACCTACAATCGAGCTTCTATTAGAAAGAATGCAAAACACATGATTGAATGCACCTACGTCTGAGCTTGCACTATAATGAATGCAAAACACTTGATTGATTGATTGATTGATTGTAGAAAACTCATTTTCTTACCGTTTTTTCAGGATAAAGCTCTATTCTGGAACTAATACCTCAAAACACGTGTTATAGAGCCAAAAGGAGAAAAAAGGACCCTAAAAGGGACCTTATGGAACAACAGGGAAAAAGTGGCAAAAAGTCAAACTGTCAAAAGTCAACGGTCAAGGTCATAGTCAACGGTCAAAGTGAACTCAAGGGTCCAAATACTCAAAAGCTTAGGAAACACTCCAAGGCTTCAAGGATCAATGACTCAACCCTTTGTAAGACAAGGACTCTCAGCCCCTAAACTTACAACCCTAACCTAGATCATATATGTTAGATCTAAGATGAACAACATCCAAACCCTAAAACCCTACTTTCTACACCAACAGAATGCAAAACAATAGATTAAATGTATCTACATGTGAGCTTTCTTTAGAATGAATGCACAACACTAGATTGATTGAATGAATACAAAACACTTGATTGAATACAATTATGTTTGAGCTTGCATTATAATGAATGCTTCACACTTGATTGATTAATTGATTGTAGAAAACTCATGTTCTTATTGCTTTTTCCGAATACAGCCCTATTCTGGAACAAATACCTCAAACGACGTGTTATAGAGCCAAAAAAAGACAAAAGGACCCTAAAAGGGACCTCATGGAAGAACTAGAAAAAAATGCCAAAAAGTTAAACTGTCAATAGTCAACGGTCAAAGCCATAGTAAAAAGGTCAAAGTGAACTCAAGGGTTCAAAAATTCAAAAGCTCAGGAAACACTCCAAGGGTTCAAGGATCAATGACTCACCCTTTGTAAGACAAAGACTAAGCCCCTAAACCCTTAACCCTAACCAAGATCATATAAGTTAGATCTAAGATGAACAACTTCCAAACCCCAAAACCTCACTTTCTACACCAACGGAATGCAAAACACTTGATTAAATGCATCTACGTGTGAGCTTATATTAGAATGAATACAAAACACTTGATTGATTGAATGAATGCAATACACTTGATTGATTGAATAAATGTACCTGATAAGAGCCCAAAACTGTAGTTTTAACCCCTTAATAATCATACTGTTAGACCAATTATGTGAATAATAAGTAAGAGTTAATACTGATTACGTGTTTTTATGCATTTCAGGCTTCAAAGTCCATTATGTGCGAAATGTGCGCTTTTAGCGAGATAAAGGAGCAAAAAGTCAGAAGTTCCGAATGCCATATCTTTGGATTCAGACCTCGGATTGAGTCCTACCTTATGTCAAAACGACCGGCTCGGAAAGAGCTTCGCAATGGTCCAAGTCTTGACCCAATCAGAGGAGCAAAAGTGGACGAAAAGTCTGCGGAAGCCAACTGCAGCTGAAGAGGCCTTTTTTGATCGAAGAATTGGGTTTTGGGCCCGATTCTCCGCCCAAAACATGGCTCCAAGCCTATGCACGATTTTGGATCTGGATGTATAAAACAAAAGCTTGACTTGAAGTGTTAATGGCAGTCGAGGGGGAGTTAGGTTAGGTAGATAGGTTAGAATAGAAAGTAGCCATTAAAATAGCTTCTAGATCTAGATTTAATTGTTTTATTTAATTAGTTTCAAATCCTTTATTAGATTAAACCTTTGAATCTTGTTCTTCATTTGATTAGATCAATAAAGTAGTATTTTTGATCAATTTCGATTTTTGTCATTTCCATTTCTAGATCTAATTTCAATTCTTGTTCTTAATTCATTTTAGTCATTAATTTAGATTTCATGATTGTTTAATTAAGTAAATTTCAATGCTTTATATTATGTTTAGTTTTAATCTAAATGGGAATGATTCATGGAATGATTCAAGGCTAAACTCCATTAGAGGGGTTGAGAAGCCTTGATGAAAGCTTGATTCCGTTTTATCGTAGAGTCGTCGTAATTTCTATTCCACGCCAGAATAATTAGTTCACCATGAGAATGGGTTTAATTGTTCACATGCTAGTTATAAATTGGTAGAAATGCCATGTGTAATTAGGGATTAGGAAGAACCGATTGTTTCGCGGTAGCAGTTCAATTCGGATTCTGACGACTTCGTCGCTAGTGGATTAAGTTTAGTTAAGGTGGAATCAATCCCCTCTAACTCCTTATCATCAAATCAACGTAGCATTCCCTTAGTTGTCTGATAATCGACTAGTTGCATTTTGTGGGTAGTTGCATCGTAGTCTAGTTTGTAATTCATAAATCTCTCATTGACTTTAAGTAGAGTATTGAGACTAGAAAACAAGCATACGGAAGGACTAAGAGTGGAACGAATCACTCTACTCCACTATATCTCATAGGATTGAGAGTAGAATAAATCTTTGATAAATAAGTAACAAGAAAGTTTTAGTTTACTTACGTTGTGAATTCATCGTTCATTTCGTAGGTAAACTATTCATTTTACTTTTATCAAATGGCGCCGCTGCCATCTTAGTTTCACTTTCGTATTGTTTTCGTAGTGTTAGTACTATTTTTTAAAGTCCCATTTCACCCACCCACCCTTGTTTGATTCATACTGTGGTTGTCCATTTTAGAGTTGACAAATTCCGCGAGAAAATACGGAGGCCGCCAGCAAGGAGAGAGCCGACGCGCTAAGTTCTTGGAATTTCGTCTACCGAAGGCCGCTTCATACATACCATATAAACCGACCAGCTCAAACACTGGAACTTCGACTTATTGACCGAAGCGACCGCCCATTTGGGCGACCGCCTTAAAAAAACACCGTAATCAAAAAATTACTTTCGAGGCCTTGGCTATCGCCGAAATACGTGTTAAATTTTTCGGATTTCGGCAGTTTTGATCGAACTTTGCTCTTTCATATTTTTTCAGTGTTCTAACCTGCTATATACACTGAACAAAGCGTAAACAAGACGCTATTCATAAGCGAAGCAAGGGCCTTAATCAGGTATTCCTTTCTTCCACACCTCACATCTCGGTTAGAGGTTTATACTAGTATATCGAATTGTTTGGAGTGTTGCATGTTTAGTTAAGTTCGACTTAGTCTTGCATGAGATTAAGGTCGGCCGAACAAAACACCGAACGTAAATACACAACAACATCAACAATCAAATCTATCTAGTATACCACCCACTACACCTCTAACTACAATTCCACACACACCACCGATATAATGGGGAAGAAAGAGAGACTCCTCTCGGACTTCTACAAAGCCTTGAGCGATAGCCCCAAATCTTGCATCGTTCTAGCAGACCGGTGGGGATTTTAGAATCCTCCAAATATTTTTAATTTGTTACCCGCTTTTTTCATGGTTTAGACCATGAAAAACCTTATCGGACATCGTAGGAT
This sequence comes from Coptis chinensis, assembly GCF_015680905.1. Lineage (NCBI taxonomy): Eukaryota > Viridiplantae > Streptophyta > Magnoliopsida > Ranunculales > Ranunculaceae > Coptis > Coptis chinensis. Next base: position 49,827,718 of record NC_141456.1, read on the forward strand.
TGAACAAGTCCTAACAACATTCCACCATCCTACGGTTGTTACGGAACAAATTAAATTAAAGGGTATTCCCTTTCACCTTAGCCCGATAAAGGCGTCTTGGTTAACTGCCCAAAGCGCCTAATTGTGGACTTCGTGGGCTAAACTTGTTCATTTGTTTATGGAACATTTTTACCCTTTAAAAAGACGGATGAGATGCTTTCCAAGATTCATTTCTTTCGACAAAATCCTCATGAATCATTTTCGAGGCTTGGAATCGTTTCACCGATCTGCTTATAGAGTGTCCACACCATAACCTAGCAAAAGACACGTTAGTTCGTGCTTTTTTCAAAGGACTTCAACATCACCATAAAGAAGTCCTTGACATAATGAATGGGGTAGTTTCTTAAGCAAAGGAGCCTCGGAGGCTTATAAATTTTAGAAGACCAAACTAAGTTTAAATAATAATTGGGGGTAGTGGCGATTACTCCGCTCCGCTAGTTCTTCTTCAACAGTTAAGGCGCGGTATGTTTGAAATTAAACACGATTCGAGCTTAAAACTCTAATCGAATCACTCACTAAAAAGGTAGAGGCCATTTATGTACAACAAAAGCCTATCCCCGTCATGAATGTAAATTCAAACCCATGTAGTTTCGTTGGAGTCCCGAGCATTCCGACTCCCATCGTCCCTATAGCCTATGAACAGGCTTGTTCCATTAATAGTGAACCTAACGCCCTTGGAGACAAAATCCCAACTCCGGTTGGAGAAATAACCAACAAGTCCCACCTCGCGGTACAATAATCAATATGTGTAGGCCAACATACGGCTTTAACCAAGCTCCACTACGACAAGGGCGAGGTCGGGGTAATTTTAATAATTATAACAACCAAGTGCAACCTCGACAAGGTCAAGCACAAGGTCAAGGTAATTATAATAATTATAATGCTAATAGAGGTATCGTTCGGGTCAATAATAATTATCGAATCCACCAATAAATAATTCACGTGAAATAGTTCGATCCACACCACCCGTGACTACTACACCCACACAACCGGATCGCCTTGACACCTTCATACAAGTGAGCCAAAAACTTTTCCAAACCATGGCTCAATCTAACCAGCGGCTTCTACAATCCGTTAATAATTTAACCCAACGGTTGGCTCAAGATAAAGCCCAAACCAAAGGTGTGTTGCCAGTCACATAATACCTAATCCTAAAACAACAAACACAGCCTTTGAGGTAACCGATAATACTAGTAATGAATATAAAAATGTGTAGGTGAGATAAATGCCATCACCACTCTCCCGGCAGAGTGGTTGATAACAAGGTAACTATGCCTATAGTTACCCCACCAAGAGCCCCTACACCTACTATTTTACTAAATACGAAATAGAAACTGAAGAGCCTACCAGCGTAGAGGTACCGGTTACACAACACAACCTAAGAAACAGAAAGCCACGGTTAAACATCCGGTGATACCATTGCTAAATATAGACGAAACCACCATTTCCACAAAAATTAGCCATGTTAACTAGGGATACAAATTACGAGGAGATTAGGGACGTTTTCAAGAATCTAACTATAAACCTTCCCTTCCTCGAAGCTATTAAAAGCTACCACATCATGCTAAGTTTCTTAAGGAATTGTGTACTACTAGGCGTAAGACAAATATTCCAAAAGACGCCTTTTAAGCAGTAACAATTCCCAACCTTATCCGCACATAATGGAATTGTTAAGTACAAGGACCCCGGTCGCCCCATCTTATAATGCACCTTAGGAGATTCCTTCCTATACGACGACGGCGTTATTAGACACGGGGGCTAGTGTTAACTTACTCCCATTTTATTTGTATAGACAAATAGGTCTAGACAAGATGCAACCCACTAAAATGGCGTTGCAATTAGGCGATCGGTCTATTAAGTATCCTAAGGGTGTAGTCGAAAATGTCTTTGGTAAAAGTTCAGGATTTCTACTATCCGGCTGATTTTGTAGTCCTCGTCGAGGAAATTAAGCTAGCGACTCTGTCGATCATTTTAGGGCGTCCTTTTCACGGCAACTGCCAACACGCTCATTAATTGCGTGATGGTTCAATGTCCATGTCTTTTGGCCATCTTGTTTGTTGAAGTCAATGTTTTTAAAACAAGGACACAGTTACCCGATTCGTCTATGGATGGAGAGGTAAGCATGATCGAGAGCTTCGCTCGAGATTATTTCAACAACACGTTCCCTGATAGTCATATGCCCAAAATTCTTTCCTTTGGAAAGTCAGACTCCAACATTTTCATCCCTACACTAGTCGATACACATATTATTGATGAGGGCCGGGATAGATGATTTTCTCAAAGATGTAGAGGACTATCATAGTAATGTGGATATGACCAATCTAGATGAGGAATTCGATGAGTTTCTTCGAGTAGGTGACAATTCACCCTATCAAGAACTAACTTGCACAACATCCACCTCGATTCCCCTCCTTCCACCCTTTCAAAGGAATCTCGAGTTTGCACTCGATCCTTTTGTTTCTCCCCGTGCTTCATAATTTTTAAATCCTCCTAAAAACAGATACTCGGAAGGACAAACTATTTGACACCTTCATTTTCAGAATTGAGGCGAGAACCTACACACACAATGAATGAGTTGATTGCTAAAACCACATCCTCATCAGGTATGTGCGCTGTCTTTCTACAACTTATATATATCCACCATATTCTCCACAACCATTCACTTTTCCACACTTATTTACTAAAACACCCACTCATTCAAAAATTAAAAAGAAGGTGCATGATAGGTTACACAATAGGGTTATCCGACTTCGTTTTCATTCCACTAGGTCTGCGTCGTAGGAAATCTTGGTGCTTGATTGTGTTTGGATATGTTTTCTGTGATATTTATTTATGGAATGATCCACAACTATTTAGGTTGTTGATATATGATCAACTGCATATTCATACATATGTTTTAGATAAAGTCTCAGTATCGACTATAAAGCGACTCAATTTGTGTTTGGTGCACTTCCTTTCACTTTAATATAATGGTGAGTGCACCATTAAGGTAACCGGCCCTCCCTATGGAGTGTGTGGCTGTAAGTACGGATCCTAAGTCCACGGTTCACATAGTTCACGTTTTCCACTCTTGCATGTTTTTTTCTCGGATTTTTTGAGTCATGTTTCTCTATGGTGTGAATTATGTCTTTATTGCTTATTGTTTTTCCTTCTAAAAAATATATATATATATATATATATATATAAAATAAAATAAAATAAATAAATAAATAAAATAAAAATAAACATAGTAATCTAGGAAGTCTCGAATCGACTTTAAAAGACCCATTGCTAAAAACAAATTTTCTAAGCCGTTAAAAAATTTGTTTGGGGAATGGGGTGTGTTAAATGTTCGATACTAAAATGTTTTATGTCCCATTAGAGTTTCTTAGGCCGTTTTATTGTATTACGATTCGGAGTGACATAATCTATTAATTTAGAGTTCATTCGTTCGAATAACTTACGACATGCACGCACTTCGAGGCGTTTTCCACTATCTCGTATGTCACCTGAAGTCGGAATAGAGTGTTTTATGGATCATTGGATAGGAAATTCTCTCCTGATCATTTCCATATCTCATTCGCAAAAATCGGACCGGTAACGAAGCGGGAATTTTGAATTGAATTTCGCAAAAAAATCGAAAAAAATCAAAAATTTCGATTTTGGGCTTGGGCCCAACCCGCGCCCACGACCAGCGCGCTCGCGCCCTTACATTCTCAGCAACAGTTCATCGTTTTTTTCATCTTCCACCGCCATTAACAAAGCTTCAAAACCCTAACAAAAATAAAAATTAAAAAGAAAACCAAAATAACTCACGCCAACCATCAAAGATCCAATTCAAATCTCCTCTAAAACTAAAACCACACCACCTCCACCAATTTAACCCAACAAAAACCACCGAAAAAATCAAAAATTGGTGCTGCCACGCCACCACATCACCACCACCATCGTTTTTTATCACTAAGGTCTTTCCTCATTATTCCTACACCCTCTACAAAACCCCAAACCGTATTCAAACTTCAAATGGCTCAACAACGCCGAATTATACGGAGCAAGTTTTCATTGCCGACCGGCGCCCTTTTTCACGGTGACGAAATGGCTAGTAGAGACTAGAATAGTCTCGGTACTTTCGACCGAAGCCTTCTACCACGAAGACTTGGTCCGACGGTTCTACAACACCGGGGAGTTGGAGGAGAGTAGGATTTTTGTGTTGGTAAGGAAGAAGAGGAGGAGTTGACCATCGATCGTTGGCCGAGATTCTAGGCATTCGCCTAGAATCCATCCGGAGGCCACTTTACGGGAGCCCCGGTTTGACGGGTAGAGCCATTGATGGGCGTATTTGTCATCAATGGGAGCTACAATACAAACTCCCATTGTGTTCGCCGGGCATCCCTCGGGACCAACCGGTGGCTCTGACCCGGTGAATTGGGTCGGAATGTCCTAGGGAAGGACAAGGTCGGTGACATCGGTCGACTGCCTCCACGTCTTATGGGTACTCCAGGAGTAGAGAAGTACGATTTTGTATTCCGGAGTTTTGCCGAAAGCATGATTAGGGGGTCGGAAAGTCTTTGGCACCTCTTCTGTGTTAATCACCAAGATCATCTTTGAAGATGAAAGCGACTCCATGTCGATAGGATTTACATTACCCCGCACCGTAACACGCGTATCTATAGGGAGTGTGTCCAACAAGTTTGGAGGAGGGGCTGAGGATAGAGAAGAAGAAGAAGAGGATGGTGGAGCTGAGAATGAAGAGGAGGTGGGGACATCGATGATGCCTCAGGATGAGGAAGACTTGACTGCTTTGATGCGGATGCCTTCGAGGTGTTGGTCGACGCTGAACGCATGGCTATGCTTCATAGGGGCATCGTTCACTAAACACTATCTGTCAGACCTCCGGACTCGACGGGCGACTATTCATCACAACCGAGAGATCCGCACCCGAGAGATGAGGATGAGAGATGGGAACAGCGATGAGATGGATGGAGGCGCGCCCAGTTTAGAGTGGATATGCTTGCACGCTTCCCACCTCATACGGACTCGCTTCCGAGACACAAACACGAGGCATGGCCGCCGACGAAGGACGGCTAGCTGCTGGACCTTCGGGGAGCCAGGAGCCACCACTAGAGAGTGTGCCCTCCGCCACCAATGGCGAGGTGTTTAGAGAGTCCGAGGATTGATAGTGGTTGTTGTTTTATTTATTTTTGTTGTTTTTATTGTAATGTAACTTTTATTTTCGTATTTTGAATTTTGTAGGAAAGGTACTCCGAATGGAAATTTTAATATAAGGGGTTATTTTCAGTATGTGTGGTTGTTTCATATTGATCCCACCTTCCCAACTTGTTTGGGGGTGGTTTTATCAATTCAAGCTTTATTTTTATATAACCCTAGTGTTAGAATTTATTGCGGAGTCAAGGTGAAAATATGGTTGTTTAGGCAGAAATATGATTAAGTATCATTGTAGGATGAAATCTAGATTAAATAGGTACATTCAATCATATAATCAACCTAAAAGATACTGGGTTTGAATTAGAATCAAGAAAATGAGTTGTTTCCGTTTTCGGGTTTGGAAATTTTAGGATTTCCGGAAACTGCCGTAATTAGTTTTGGCAACTTTCCGACCCATTTTAGCAACTTAAAACCTATATAAACTTGATACAATCTATCCTCACAACTCACACTACACCTAAACTCCATCACGCACCTTTCACACCCGCGATTCCCACGTTTCGTCTCCATTTTTGCAAATCTGCGATTTCGGAGCGCCTTCGCTTCTGAGGGAAGGGCCTTTCGCTACACTTCTGACGAGAAAATTTTACTCGAGAGGCCGCTTACAAAAAAAAGCTCGACGGCGCTAAAACACTGGAATTCAAAAACAAAAAGCGACTTCGGCCTCTAGTTAAGGCTTCAGCGCCGACTTCCGTGGACCAGAAATTTTCCAGTTTTTCGCGCGTAGTACCCGGTTGTTTTGCAGCTGTTCCAGAGCGTAGTTTTGAGATGACATCTCCTATAATAATACCGGAACAGTCTTTCGAAGATTTGTTCCAAAGCACTACTTACGGTGCTTGGTTTCGCGAGGTGATCACATACGTTGGCTGGGAACCTCTTATGGTAAGACCGGCTGAACTTTATTCTCCAGCACTTGCATCTTATTTTTATAATAACTGCATTTTCTTTGAGAGACCGGACGGAGAACAAGTGTTCTCCATCAACATTGAAAATGAACCAATGGAAATTACCAGGTTCTTGCTAGCATTTGTTCTTGGACTTGCTATGCCCGCTGAGATACAAGACCCATGGTGCTATTGGGTCGATAATATGCATGTCTACACTTATGAGTTTTTGCACGAGGCTTATGGGGGGGGCATTTTTCCGTATTGAGGACCAAGGGGACTATAACGTTGCCGCTTGGTAGCTTTGTCCATGAACATAGGAACTGTTATGTTTTGGATTATGCTAAACATTTTAGGGAATGGCGTTTTCTTACGTGAATGGCGCCACTTGCAGCGTTTTCCTTGCTTTAGCCATGGGGGCCCGGTTCTATGACCTTCGAACTTTGATGTCTAGTTTAGCACGAGCCCATACCATGAGGCATAAGTACCTTCTTATGCCCGTTCTAATTCCGCGTATTATGCTATGTTTCTTTCGCTTTTTGTACACGTTTCCACGGATTGGATTAGGGTAGACACGGTCGACCCACCAATAGTATTATTCGATCTTTCCGTTGCAATGACTTGGCAAGGGTGGCGGATACAACCTCACCAGGTTGCACCCTACACCCCATCGGACCAAGTGGCACTTAATAGGTTAGCAACCATAGATGATAAATGGCGTGAAGCTGGCAAATTATCATAGCATGGCGGGACGGCGAAGGAGCCTCACTTCTTTATAGAAGTAGAGGATGCGAACATGACGAATAACAACGGGAGTGGAGGTAAGTTTTAGTTTACGTTAGTGTCCGCTTATGTCCCAAGCAATTTAATTTCATTAACCCCATAATGGGTAGAACTTCGTATAGAGTTGAGTCAGTTTTATTTCCTATATTAGATGCGTTCTAACTTTGTTTTGCGGATGTTCACGAATTTCACGCGTTTCAATGGTATTTTTACTACCCTCTTTATTTAAATGCTTTGAGGACAAAGCATGCTTCTTGTTTGGGGGATAGAAACACTTGTAATTAAGACATCTGCTAGGATATAAATATGTATAATATGCATTTATTTTCTAGTTAAAATTTCAAAAATTTAAAAATATAAATAAATAAGTTATGCTATACACTTAGGAATATTGGTATTGTTTCTTTCTCCATGCTCTTAACAATCTAGAAGTCTCCGAAGTTACATTTGCGTCGAATAATTGTTAGAAACTTAGGTTAATATATAGGTAATAATCTTTGCATCTATCTATAAATATATTACATGAGTATCTATGATTGTTAGCATAAGTTTCTGAAATCTAGGCTAGAGTACTTATTCTACAAATCTGTGAGAATATAGCCTAAAGCCTTATATGAGCTTAAACATTTGAGAAATGACACAAAGGGAGAAGTAAAATCGGATAGAGAAATCACACGTCCACTTGCTTGATCACTAAACCATATCCTAAGCGAGAATTTAGGCCTCTTTGGATCGATATAGCCAGAAATTCAAACCTATGAATTATTTTCCGCTAGTAAGCCCCTCGAGCCTTTCATTAGCCCCTTCCATAAACCACAATTCATTTACCTGTTACAAAACAAAACAAAAAAAAAAAAAAAAAAAAAAATCAACCTACCCAATTTAAAATAAGTCTGAGAATAGAATGAATGAAGAAAGAAGAAGAGAAAAACCTATGTAAACAAAAATTAGTTAGTGGCTTCAGAAAATAAAGAAAAGAAGTTTCCATCCAAATAAAAGGAAAATAGAAATAAAATAAAAACTCCAAAAATAGAATAAAAGGGAGTCAAAAGCCAAAGAAAAGAAAAAGAAAAATATGGCTAAGGATGGAAACAAAGTGTAGAAGCAAAAGTAAATAACAAGGTTTTCTCTAGTTACATAATATGAAGAGTCTATTATCTCAGACTTGTCCTTTAGAATATCCATTTCCTTCCTTCTTAAACCATCTCCTAATCCCCGTAACACCTAATAAAGACCTCTAGCTCAATTAGGAATAGGTTAGTGTGATAGTAAGTGGCAGATGTGTTTGATCGACCGGCTCTGTGTGTCATTGAGATTGTAAGGTAAAGTGTGCCCACCGCATTACATCTGGAGTAGCTTAAACTTGAGTGGAAAAATCAGAGTGTTGTTTCTTGACTATTATTGTGAGAACCTACTTAAGGGCGCTTATTCGAAGTTCGAGAAACAAACGCTAAACATTTTATAGTACTACTCATTGTGTATATGTTTATTGTAGATGATAGATTATTATGCATATATTAGCTTAGGTTTCTGACTTGGTTATTCTTATTCAATTGCTAGAGAGATGTATAGATAGTTGAGCATGAATAAGGAAACAATAGTTTTATTTCTTAGTCGTCGTTGTAGTATAGATGAAGTTTGTGAGTACCTTCATCTGGAAAACTCTCACGAGGCTATAACTTCGTCCACTAGGGAATTCCTAGTGGTTTAAGGCCTTGTTGCATATGGTCAATGCAATCGCACTCAATGAAACGAGTAGTTAGAACTCCATTTTTGGTAACTTATTCTAATTTCTCATCTTTGCTTGAGGACAAGCAAAATCTTTGTTTGGGGGGTGGTTTGATAAGAGCCCAAAACTGTAGTTTTAACCCCTTAATAATCATCTTGTTAGACCAATTATGTGAATAATAAGTAAGAGTTAATACTGATTACGTGTTTTATGCATTTCGGGCTTCAAAGTCCATTATGTGCGAAATGTGTGCGCTTTTAGCGAGATAAAGGAGCAAAAGTCGTGAGAACTTCCGAATGCCATATCTTTGGACTCAGACCTCGGATTGAGGCGTACCTTATGTCAAAACGACCGGCTCGGAAAGAGCTTCGCAATGGTCCAAGCCTTGACCCAATCAGAGGAGCAGAAGTGGACGAAAAGTCTGTGGAAGCCAACTGCAGCTGAAGAGGCCTTTTTGGACTGAAAGAATTGGGTTTTGGGCCTGATTCTCTGGCCCAAAACATGGCTCCAAGCCCATGCACGATTTTTGGATCTGGATGTATAAAACAAAAGCTTGACTCAGTGTTAATGGCAGTTAGGGGCAGTTAGGTTAGGTAGATAGGTTAGAATAGAAAGTAGCCATTAAAATAGCTTCTAGATCTAGATTTAATTGTTTTATTTAATTAGTTTCAAATCCTTTATTAGATTAAACCTTTGAATCTTGTTCTTCATTTGATTAGATCAATAAAGTAGTATTTTTTATCAATTTCGATTTTTGTCATTTCCATTTCTAGATCTAATTTCAATTCTTGTTCTTAATTCATTTTAGTCATTAATTTAGATTTCATGATTGTTTAATTAAGTAAATTTCAATGCTTTATATTATGTTTAGTTTTAATCTAAATGGGAATGATTGCGGAATGATTCAAGGCTAAACTCCATTAGAGGGGGTTGAGAAGCCTTGATGAAAGCTTGATTCCATGAGTTTTATCGTAAAGTAGAAATGCCGTAATTTCTATTCCACGCCGGAAATAATTAGTTCACCATGAGAATGGGTTTAATTGTTCACATGCTAGTTATAAATTGGTAGAAATGCCATGTGTAATTAGGGATTAGGAAGAACCGATTGTTCGTGTAGCGGTTCAATTTGGATTCTTAACGACTCTCGCTAGTGGATTAAGTTTAGTTAAGGTGGAATCAATCCCCCTCTAACTCCTTATCATCGAATCAACGTAGCATTCCCTTAGTCAGTTGTCGATAATCGACTAGTTGCATTTTAGGTGGGTAGTTGCATCGTAGTCTAGTTTGTAATTCATAAATCTCTCATTGACTTTAAGTAGAGTATTGAGACTAGAAAACAAGCACAAAACGGAAGGACTAAGAGTGGAGCGAATCACTCTACTCCACTATATCTCATAGGATTGAGAGTAGAATAAATCTTTGATAAATAAGTAACAAGAAAGTTTTAGTTTACTTACGTTGTGAATTCATCGTTCATTTCGTAGGTAGACTATTCATTTTACTTTTATCAGTACCTACAAGCGAGCTTGCATTAGAAAGAATGCAAAACACATGATGTAATGCACTTATGTGAGGGCCATTTTGCATTATAATAAATGCAAAACACTTGATTGATTAATTGATTGGTGAAAACTCATTTTCTTATTCATTTTTTTTTCAAGATACAACCTTATTCTCGGAACAAATACCTAAAAAGGCGTGTTATAGAGCAAAAAGAGAAAAATGGACCTTATGGAACAACTATTAAAAAGTGCCAAAAAGTCAAAACTGTAAAAGAAAAACGTTTTTTAAAAAAGTCATAGTCGGCCGGTCAAAGAAAAAAACTCATATCCAAAACTCAAAAAGCTCAATGAAATGAAACATTACAATACTTCAAGGATGAATGACTCAACCCTTTGTAAGATAAGGATTAAGCCCCTAAACCCTAAACCCGAGCCTAGGTCATATAAGTTAGATCTAAGATAAACAAATTCCAAACTGCAAAACCCCACTTTGTACAATAACAGAATGCAAAATAGTTGATTAAATGCATCTACTAGTTAGCTTGCATTAGAACGAATGCAAAACACTTGATTGAATACACTTATGTGTGAGCTTGCATTATAATGAATGCAAAACACTTGATTGATTGAATTAACGTTCCTACTAGCGAGCTTACGTTACAAAAAATGCAAAACTCATGATTGAATTCATCTATGGGTAAGCTTGTTTTAGAATGAATGCAAAACACTTGATTGATTGATTGATTGATTGTAGAAAACTCATTTTCTTATCGCTTTTTCAGGATACAACCCTATTCTAGAACAAATACAACAAAAGAATTGTTATAGAACCAAAAGGAGACAAAAGGACCCTAAAAGGGACCTCATGCAACAACTGGGAAAAAGTACCAAAAAGTCAAACTGTCAAAAGTCAACGGTCAACGGTCATGGTCATAGTCAAAGGTCAAAGTGAACTCAAGGGTCCAAATACTCAAAAGCTCAGGAAACACTCCAATGCTTAAAGGATCAATTACTGAACCCTTTGTAAGATAAGGACAAAGCCCCTAAACCTTAAACTCTAGCCAAGGTTATATAAGTTATAAGAGTTTTGTTAATGGGGACTTCTAAGGGGCGATTTTTCCTTGAGGGTTATTTTAGTCTTTTTTACATAAATTAGAAAAAAAAACATGCAAAATACGCAAGAGTTTAGAGTTTTAGAGGTATTGAACCCTAGCACAACAACTGGTGGTGCTGGGGAATCTTCATCAGAAGAGTTAGAGTTAGAGGTTGAGAGTTTTGAGAGTGAAATAAAGGCATGGTTTGGAGAGGGATCTGTTGAAAGATATAAAAGGAAGCTTTTGGAGGATTTTGGAGCCAATCTGAAATCAATGGAAGTGTGGGACGAATCAACAGAGAGGACACCAGAGAGTTCTACATCAAGCCAAACTAAAGAAGGATTGCTTAGAGAGGCAAAAAGACTCCTGGAGGCGGTCAAAGAGCTTCAAGAACATGAAGTCATTAATGATGTGAATGCTTTAAAGAGTATACACAAGGAGGATCGAGGATTCTTTGGGGTAGATGGCGATGGTGGATTCATTTTAAACAAGTTTCTATGATCTGAAAGTGATGAGTCCTCAAAAAAGGAAAGTCTGGAAAAAATGGATCTGGAAGAAGTATCGAAACAGAAGGAAGTTGAAGGGACGGTACTAAAGGAAAAGCTAAATATGGAGAGTGTGAAATCACAGACAAATCAGACTAAGGAGTGTGAGAAGCCTGAGGGGGGAGTTGGGAAAGAAGCTGATACTGCTGAAGAAGGAGAGGTACAGAAGGGTACTTGGGCAACCATGTTGAATCGGAAAGCTGTAGGACAAGAGTCCTTATCTTATGTGCCGCCCACCATTGTTGATGGCAGGCCTGTGATTCATGTGAAGTCGTGCTAATTCGCAAAGATAAAGGAAAAGTTTGAGAATGTTATTGTCGGCAGTTTTGTCGGGAAGAAACTGAGTTTCTCTTATGTTAAGGAGATGGTGTCAAGGACTTGGAGGCTGAAGAATCAGTTCATAATGAAGCCATATGGAGATAACATGTTTACGTTTCAGATAAGCAATGAGGATGATAGGCATACAGTGCTGGACATTGGCTCGTTCCATATTGCCAGTCATATTTTTGTAGTCAGGCCATGGAAACTCTTTGTTGAATCAGAGACGAGAGAACTGAAGACAATTCCTATTTGGGTGATCATGAAAATTTTTCCCATGGAGATGTGGACAAAAGAAGGGTTTAGTCAAGTAGCAAGTGCTGTTGGTAACCCCTTGTTTACGGATAAACCAACAGAGAATATGCCAGGGTGTGTATTGAGATTAGAGCGTCTTGTAATTATCCAGATAGTGTGCCTGTGGTACTGGACCAAAGAAGAGCTTTTGAAGTTAAGTTTGAGTATAATGGGAGGCCTGCCAAATGTTCACACTGCCAAGTGTTTGGTCATACAGATACGACATGCCTTATAATGTAAAAAAAGATATGGATCCAAAACAGGGGGTGTGGATTCAGAAGAGGGAAGTGGCTACTGCTGGAAAAAAGAGTGTAGATAAGGGAAAGGAAAAAATAGGGACTGATGAGAAAAGAGAAACAAAAATAGAGGAGAATGCTAAGCTTTAAAAACCACAAGACCATATAGAGGAGAGTAGTAAAACTGCTGAAGAGGTGCAAGAAGTGGTGGCTATTCAAGATGTAGAAACAGAAGGATGGGAAACTCCGTCATGGAGGCACAGTGTAAGAGCACGAGCAGAGCATCATATACAAGTTGGGGCTGAAACTGAAAGGGTTAGTGAAGGTAATATGAATAAAGGAACCACAAGTGTGAGTCCTAATACTAAAAGATACAGAACTATACCCAGTAGAACGCATTTGGATGCTAGTGGATCAGGGAGTACAGACAAGACTCAAAAGTTGGCAGTACAGAGAGACAAGGTTACAAAGCTGAGTGGCAGTAAAGATTTGGCGAATGTTGGCCAATTTATACACCCATTTATTTAAATGATACAGATTGGATGCTGGAACATGAGGGGGTTAAATGTGGGTTTCAAATAGGTAGAAGTCAGAGAGATGATTAAAAAAAAGAAACTTAGTCTTCTGGGATTGGTGGAGACAAAAGTCCAGGAAATAAATATGGATAAAATTGTTGAAAAACTGGTAACAAATTAAATATATTCGGGGGGATTCGGAAATCCCCCACTGGGTCTGCAAGAATGATGCAAGATTTCAGGCTATCGTTCAGGGCTTTGTAAAAGTCAGAGAGAGGAGTCTCTCTTTCTTCAACCATTACTTCAGGTGTAGTGTGTGGTATACTAGATAGGTGTGTGTGTGTTCACGATAAATTACATTAGTCGTTTTTTCTCAACCTGACCTTAATCTCATGCAAGGCTAAGTCCAATATTAAAGAAACAGGACAATAGTCAAAACAATCATGATATGCTAGTATAAACCCTCTAACAGGATATGCGAGGAGTGGAAGAAAGAAGTACCTGAATGTCTCATTTCTTCGCTTATGAATAACGTCTTGTATAAGCGAGCTCAGTGTATTTAACAAGTTAGAAACACTGAATAATTTGAAGAAATGGAAGTTTGTACTAACCTGTGAAAATCGGGCTGTTCAGAAGAGGGCGCGAGGTGCGCTCAGAAATTGCCTAGGAATGGCACGGGGTGCGCTCTTGCCTGACTCGATGTCCAGGCACTTCAGCGCGGGGTGCGCTCTGAATTTGAATTGGAAAGCGCGAAAAGGGTGCGCTCTTCGACTTCGATGTCCAGCACTTCAAAGACGGGTGCGATCCGAAATTTGTATAGAAGAGCGTGTTGCGCTATGGCTTTTTCTGCGGAAAAAATTAAGTTCTGAACCAAACAATCAAAGTTAGAACCAAACAAGGGTGGGTGGGTGAAATGGGGCCTTGGGAAGACTAATAATACGAATGAAAACAATTCTAAACAGAACTAAGATGCCAGTGGCGCCATTTGATAATAGTAAAAATGATAGTTTTACCTACGAATAAGTAATTAAACTCAAATGAAAGTAAAACTAGAAGTAATCAATGCTTAATGTATCAAAGATTCTACTCTCGTTATCAATGCAATATTTGGAGTAGAGAATTCATTCCACTCCTAGTTCTTTAGAATTAACGTTAACTACGTTTATCGGTTCTATCAAAGTCAATGAGAGTAATGATGGAAATTATACTACGATGGTGGAAATACTGATTAAGATTGTTATAAATCAACTACGACAATTCAATACTAAGATTACAATATGAGAAGGAATTAGGGGAATTTGATTCCACCTTGATTCGACTTTATAAACTAGCATAGGATCCATTGTAATCCTAATCTTTACGTTTTCACGTAAAAGTTGGGTATTTCTAATCCCTAATTATTCATGGTAATCTCTACCAACTAATAACTAACATGTGAATCAATCAAACCCATTCTCATGGTGAACTAATTACTTTTTAGAGTAGAGTAGAACATTACAACTGTATCTATGCTAACAAAAATAAAGTCATCATCAAGGCTTCCTCAAAACCTCTAATGGAGGTTTAGCCTTGAGTCATTAAACTATCATTTCTAGAATAAGAACAATAAGAACAGGACATTATTGAATGAATAACAATTACTTTATTAATCTAATTGGAACAATAGTCTAATGATTCAAAATGAATTAAAACTGAATTAAAACTAATTTAGATCTAAGTTTATGAATAACTAACTAAGAAATTAAGACTAACTAAGTATTGAATTATAAAAACTAAGTATTTGATAATTAACTAAGTTGAAATGTAAAGCTAATTCTTTTTTATAAAACAAAAACTGATTCTATAAACTCATTCCTTTTTCTAAAACTAATTACTTGGATATAAAACTAATTCCTTTATCTAAAAACAAATTTTTCGGAATGTAAACTAATTCCTTAAGAGTTAAGTCTTAGTCCTCTTTAAATAGAAGAGGCTAGATCCACAATTTCGTGCATGGGCTTAGGAGCCATGTTTTTGGCCGGAAAATCGAGCCCAAAACCTCATTACTTCAGTCTACAAAGGGGTTTTCAGCTGGAAATGACTTCAACAGCCTTTTTGTCCACTTCTACTCCTCTGATTGGGTTAAGGCTTCAACCATTAGAAATCTTATTCTGAGACAGTCGTTTTGATGTATGGTTGGTCCAATTCTAAGGTCTGAGTCCAAATATACGGCATACGGAATTAGAAATCTTATTCTGAGACAGTCGTTTTGATGTATGTTTTGGGTTAAGGCTTCAATCTTTTTTTTCGGTAAGCAAGGTTTTTATAGAGGCCCCCTACCCCTTTTCATTAAAAGAAATTATTTGGTCGTTACATTCGTAAATATAACTTGCTTTACATCCTCAAAAGAAGAACTTAGAACTACCTCTATGTAACTAACAATAGGAACATTCCTAGCTATCAGCTAATCTATTCGTTCCCCTGTAGACATGGTTAATTTTGTCTCCTTTCTACATGAAGCAGTCACGCTCTAATAGCGGCAGGTCGCTCGAGGAGGCTTAGTAGCGATCAAAACACTGGATGTCTCCAATGAGAATGAGGCGCAGTCGCGCCCTCTGAAGCGTAGTCGTGCCCTCTGAAGCTCAGTCGAGCCCTCTGAGGCGCAATCGAGCCCTCTGAAGCGCAATCGCACCCTCTATTACAGCACTTATTAAGTACTTCTTGCATGTTGTTTTTCTTCCCTTTTGTTTCCACTAGTCCAATCATACTTAGGTCATTCCTCCTGATCATATCCTTCACTTCAAACTGCTTAAAAGCTTTGTTCAGTCCTCTGACATTCCAGCAGCCTACACCAATCATAAAGCTTTGGGTTTTGGAGGGCCAGTCTTAGTCCCCTCCTTGTGCTGTACCTTTCTTCTGTGTACCTCCATGGTCATTTTCCTTTGTTGGTTTCCCCAATTTATGAGTCCCCCCACTTCCTTCTTCACCTTGTTTCTTCATATTTGCTGTTCTATATTCAAACTCACAATCCTTTTGCGTGTTCATGTCAGTTTTTTCTGGGATTTCCTTCCTATATTGTGTCTCGATTGTGATTGCATCGACTTATTGTCTCTGTGGCTGTACTGGTTCCTTTTCTTTAGTCATTACTTGGCTCCCTGATCCCTCAACTTGTCTAGCTTTGCAGCTATGCTTCTTGTTCGGTGTCTCCCATTCCCCTTCTTTCAGTCGTATCTTTCCCCTTTTCTAGTATAGTATTCTGTTCCTGACTTTTAACCCCTTGCTCCTCGTTCTTCTCTGCTTCCTTCTGTAATGTTCCCTCATCCTCTGGTACTTCTTGGTTCTGATTTTGTATTGATGTCTCCTCCCTCTCTCGACCTGATTTGGCCTCCTTTATCAGCCATAGAGCATTGGCTTGCTCATTCATTTGTTTGAACCTTCTTAGGCGGTGTTGGTCTATGTGACCAAAAACATCCGCAGTGTTTGCAGCTTTGGCCCTCAGTTATACTCAAACCCAACCTTATAAGCTCGCCTCTTGTCTAACACTATTGGGACACCCTCTGGATAGCCACACTTTGTATCCACTTCTACACACACTCGAGCATAGGAAGTCCTTGTCATATTTTCTGTTAGTTTGTCTGTGAACATTGGTATTCCAATGACACTAGCTACTTGGCTGAGCCCTACTTTATTCCACATCTCCATTGGAAGCCCTTTTACAATAACCCATATTGGTATTGTTTTCAGTTCTCTTGTTTTAAACTTCTCTGAACAAACACCATGGCCTAACCACAAAAAGCTTGCTTGCTATATGGAACGAACCAATATCTAATACTGCCATTCTGTCTTCTTCCCTCTCAAACTTAAAGGTGAACATACTATCTCCATATGGCTTCATAGTAAAATTCCTTATGCCCCATGTACGTGTTACAACCTCTTTCACATAAGTGAAGTTCAATCTTTTCCCCACAAATGATCCTATCACCAAGTTCTCAAACCTTTTGTTGTAATCAGTGAATTGCTCGCTCTGAACATGAACAACTTGTTTCCCATTCACACGTGTTGGCGCTATATATGAGAGTTCATCTCTTCCCACAGCCTTCTTCCCCAGCACTTCAACCCATGTACTCTGACGGCTTTGATGTTCCTTGCCTTTCCCTCTTCTTATACCGTCTGTTACACGCTCCAACCCAGTACCCCTCAGTAGGTCTGATTTCTCTTTGGCCATCATACTAGTATTAGGATTACTAGTTTTTGATCCTTCACCCATCAAAATAGTGCTCTCCTTATGGCTATCGATCTTTGGAGGTTCTTCATGACCTTCCATCTTATTCTTTTGAATTTCCGATATTTCTGGTTCTCTATCTTCTTCTCCCGAAGATATCGGGTTTTTTTCCATTAGAATCACTTTACTGGTAATCTCATCGCTCTCAGCTCTGTTCACTTGTCAAAAAATGAATCCTCCATCCTCTTCAACTCCTACAGGTCGCGAGACCCCTCTTGTTCCTCCCTTCTTATTTCCTCGTGAATTTTCAATGCGTCGGACTTCTGCCCCGCTTCAAGGTCTTGAACTTCTTTTACCCGAGCTGGTTGTTCTTCACTCCCATTGGATACAAGATCTAGAACTTCCTCCTTTATCGTGCGGCCTTCATGGTTGGATACCAAATTCGCTTCAGATCTGATTTTGAGATCGATTCTTTGTCTCAATCTCTCAAGCGAACCGACCCCATACTTCTGGACGAGGAAAGCCTTGTAAAACTCCATCTCTTCCTCCTCATTTGTGAGTGTATTTACACTCAATTTCATCTCCCTCATTGTGTGCCCTAGCTAGTGTGCTAAAGCTTTAGGCTGCTGCATCCCTAATTTCGTTTGAATTTCGCATTGTTTTTCTATTTGATTGCTAAAAGACTGAAATACCCCTAAAGCCTAAAATCACCCTATATTTGCCACCATTGAATACTACTGATCCAATATTACATTTGTTTGAATTCATCACAAAACTCTTTGCTACCCTTTGCTTGTCATGTTCACTCCAGTAGAGTATAAGTTAGTTAGTTATGTAATTTAATTATTTTTTTTTTGGTAGGCAAGCGAGGTTTTTAGAGAGGTCCCCTACCCCTTTTCATAAATTAAAAAATAACTTTCAGCTTGTTACAATCTCACATATTCCATGCCTATCGCATCTTCATATACAATTTTCCTAATATCCTCTGAAAAAGAGCTAGCGATAATATCAATATTACGCACATTGGGTACATTATTGGCTAATGCATCAGCCAATTTATTTGCTTCTCTATACACATGATATATTTTGAAATTTTCCAAACTGTCCCACCCTGGCGGTCGCGATGTTCGAGCATCTTTTCGCTTTGCCATGGCTGTTGCCCTGTGTCTCTCATGAATGCGACAACATTTGTGGAATCTGTTCTTGCCTCTACCTTCTAATGCCCAGCCTCATTGCCAGTTCTAGTCCCTTCTCCACTCCTTGCAGTTCAATCATTGCAATTGTCCCATAGTCTGACTTCCCTTTTCTTGCCGCAACCACTCCTCCCTTTGCATCTCTGATCACAGCAGCCCATCCTCCCATATCTCCTTGAAGTGTCCCATCTGTATTCAACACATGTATATCATCTTCTCCTTGCTCCCATCTGCATTTTTTCTGAACAACAACCTTTTCTTTGATTCGCACATTCCAGATGCTACTAATGAACTGCGACTCATTCCCTGGTTCCATCGTGATTCTCATTGATTGCAATTTGGTTCTTGCATCATTGAATATCATTTCCACGACTTGCTCTGCTGTACTTTGCTTCTTCTCAAATATTCTAGTGTTTCGCTCCCTCCAAATCCAATAAATCATCCCATTCCAAACTAATTTCATTGCATCTTGTTTCACTCCCTTTCCTTTCATTATCTGAATAACCCACTCCAGTTCTTCCCGCCATGTGGCTGCTTTGCCCCTACTATACCCAATTCTTTGAAGTAACGACGCCCAAACAAATTGGCCATAGTAACAGTCGAAAAACAGATGCTCTTCATCTACAATTTCTCGCCAACAAAGAATACAAACATCTGATTGTACCGTCCCCCATTCTCTAAGCTTCTTGAGTGTCCGTAACGCTCCTTGTATAGCCATCCAGCTGATGAAAGAATGTCTCCGGTATCGATTAGAGTACCATACCGGTGACTCCATTCAGTTTTTGTTTTCGATTTCCTAACATGATGATAAGTGTCTTTCATACTATACTTCCCTTAGCGAAACTGACCAAATGAGTTTATCTTCTCCTCCTGTTATTCCCACGACCTCCTCCATTTGCATAACTATATCTGACAAGTGCGTCTTAATATTTTGTGGTATCTCCCAGTTTCCATTCTCTATAACCTGCGATACTTTTGCATTAAGGTTACATGTTGAGTTTATATAGAAGTGCCTGTGGAAAGAACTTCTTGAGTATTCCAGCTGGGTGCCAAGGATCAAGCCAAAATCTAGTGTTTTGCCCATCCCCAATTTGATGCATCACAATCATCTTACCTTCTTTCCTGTTGTTTAGTATTCCTCTCCAGCTCCATGAGCAATTTCTTGGTACAGCCATATGCCAGAAGTCCTTCCTCTTTATAAGGTTTTTCTGTACCCATTGCACCCAAAGTGTTTCCTTGTTGCTCACCACATTCCACAGATGCCTTAAGTTCGTTGCTTCATTAACTGATGCTATGTCTCTCACTCCCAACCCTCCTTCTTCATAAGGATAACAAACCTTCTCCCAAGATATCAATGCATGAGATGTAACACAGTCTGGCCCAGTCCACAAAAAATTCCTACATAGTCTATTAAAGATTGGAACTCCAATGGCACTCCCCACTTGGCTGAAGCCATTTTTATTCCACATCTCCATAGGCAATCCTTTTACAATCACCCATATTGGGATAGTTTTTATCTCTCTTGTTTCCGCTTCAACAAATAGTCTCCAAGGCCTAACCACAAACAGCTTGCTTGCAATATGAAATGAACCAAGATCCAAAACTGCTTTCCGATCATCCTCCTTCTCAAACTGAAAGGTATACATGGTATCTCCATAAGGTTTCATCACGAAATTCTTTACCCTCCATGCTCTACTCACAATCTCCTTTACATAATTGTAGTTTAGCCGTTTCCCCACAAATGACCCAATCACCAAGTTTTCAAACTTTTTATTGTACGCTGAAAATTGCGAGCTTTGGACATGTATTACTGGCTTACCATTTACAATGGTGGGAGGTACATAACACAGTTCTTCCTTTCCAACAGCCCCTCTCCCTATCACTTCGGCCCAAGTACTTTTTGGTTTTGAATCTCCAATGCTCTGTTTCTGCTTCTCATCAAGAATCGCATTCTCAAGTCTTTGTTTTTGCACCGCTAACCTCTTGTTTGGACTGAGAATCTTCTCCTTCCTCATGTTCTTTTTCACTTCCTAGGGCGGTATGATCCTTGTTAACATGACTTTCACCTAAACTTGCAGTGGTCAATACAGCTTCCACCCCTACAACCCTCGTTGCTTTAAAGTATCGTTCTACATCGTTCTGAAGCTTCTCTAGTGTTTCTTTTTTGTACTGCACTGTTGTATCGGGTGACTTACTCCCATGGCCTTCCTCTTTATGAATCTTCCACGCTATATCCAATGCCAAATCCTGTATCTTGCGGTCTTCTGTTTTGGCAGATCCAAAATTTTCAAGGTTTAACCTTTTCCTATACCGCTCCAAAGAACCCACTCCATATTTTTTCCTAAGCACAGACGTTATAAACTCCATGTCTTCTTCCTCACTCAAAGGTGTTTCGTGGTCAGCATCATCTCCTTCCCTACGATCCCTAGATGGTGTGCTAGGGTTTGTAGCCTCTAAACTCCCTAAACCGTGTGTTTTTTTCATGTTTCCTAAATTTTTTTTGTAAAAATATCTAACTACCCCTAAGGTTTAAAATCACCCCTTAGAAGTCCCCATTAACAACTAAACAAGCTTTTTATCAAAAGGCGTGTTTTATATTATTTCATAAACCCCTTTCTCCCAAATTGTTTGGGGGTGGTATATTTAATTTTAGTACATTTTATGTTCACGTATAAAAATTACATGTATAAATATCAAAATATAGAAACCATGAGCTTTGTTGATTAATTGGGATGCATAATATAATTAGGTACCACTACTATAGAAAAGCTCATATACCACTGTTATATACAGTGGTAAAAAGCTTTTAACCAATGTTTTAGAACCGTGGTAATAGCCACCGTGAACTAATAATCCAAACAAAACCGTGGTATTAGATTCCTAGTATTTACCACGGTTTTTGTTAGGATAGATTATTAGTCACGGTGGTTGTTACCACGGTTCTAAAATCACAGTTTTGTTACCACGGTTTTAGAACCGTGGTAACAGCCACCGTGACTAATAATCCTAACAAAACCGTGGTATTAGATTCCTAGTATTTACCACGGTTTTTGTTAGGATAATCCTAACAAAACCGTGGTAACAAAACCGTGATATTAGGATATCCAAAACCGTGGCTAATAGCGCTAACAATCACCACGGTTGGAAAGAAACGTGGTTTATAATGTCTCTTTATACCTCGATTATTTTGAAACCGTGGTTTATAATATTTTTTGAAAAAGAAAAAAAAATCGCTGATTGTTTCTTTTCACCATATTAACTACCTACAAAATAATTTTCAAACAACCTGTCCATCACAATAGCCCCGTCATACAACATTCCACACTGATTTTAAAAAACATATTGCAACTAACAAAAAAAAAATTTAGACATCCACATTAGCCATGAAAAGATGAAAATGTGATGTAATATAGATGAATTCGAGATATACTTTATATTCACCTACATCTTCACAATAGTGAAACACAACATACGCTTATTACCAACCGGATGCTAAAAAGTAGCGATCAAGATATGGGCACACGCAAGTACTACTCCGGGAAGCATGGCTTGGTAAGCTAATCGAGTTGCCAAGCTTCAGTTTCTTCAAGTTTAATTCCATCACAACTATTATCATCCGGGTGTGCAAAAGATTACCGCTTGATAGTTGTTCAACAAGATACCCAACTATTTCACCTAAATGGTGAAGAATGAGAAGATGAAAGTGGCTTTGAACAATATATCAATGAACTACTATCTG
Source organism: Coptis chinensis (assembly GCF_015680905.1). NCBI lineage: Eukaryota > Viridiplantae > Streptophyta > Magnoliopsida > Ranunculales > Ranunculaceae > Coptis > Coptis chinensis. The sequence goes on from NC_141456.1 coordinate 49,849,995, forward strand.
AATTTTGCATGTGCTCAAGGCAGAGGACAAGTACACACCCTTTGGTAAAATTTGGATAAACACGATTCTGAAAGGATGAGTAAGTATGTTTGAAACGGAAATAAATACAAGTGTATCGGAGATTTCAACAAAATTTGATAAATATTAATCTTTCTAGTTTGAGGAAGACATGAATATCCACTCATCGGATAGTCGAAGTGCATTGAAGACTGCCCGAGACACAAGGAAAGGTGACACAACGGTATAGTCACCCACACCGAGCCTACTGATCATAAGAGGTTCACTAGATTGCACCTTTAAGTGTGCCTAAGTCTGCATGCCATGCATGATAAGAGCCCAAAACTGTAGTTTTAACCCCTTAATAATCATACTGTTAGACCAATTATGTGAATAATAAGTAAGAGTTAACGATCGACACAGCGTTTTTATGCATTTCAGGCTTCAAAGTCCATTATGTGCGGAAATGTGCCACTTTAGCGAGATAAAGGAGCAAAAGTCAGCAGAACTTCCGAATGCCATATCTTTGGACTCAGACCTCGGAATTGGGCATACCTTATGTCAAAACGACCGGCTCGGAAAGAGCTTCGCAATGGTCCAAGCCTTGACCCAATCAGAGGAGCAGAAGTGGACGAAAAGTCTGTGGAAGCCAACTGCAGCTGAAGAGGCCTTTTTGGACTGAAATAAATGGGTTTTGGGCCTGATTCTCTGGCCCAAAACATGGCTCCAAGCCCATGCACGAATTTTAGATCTGGATGTATAAAAACAAAAGCTTCATTCTTTGTTAATGGTAGATAGTTAGGTTAGAAAATAATTAGATTAGTTAGCCTCCATTAAACCTTAGTTCTAGATCTAGTTTTTATATTAAAGTAATTAGTTTTATTCTTGTTCTAAATTTAGTATTGAATGATTGTTCTCCCTTGAATTAGATAATAAAATAGTTGTTCTTGATTCAATTTCGATTTGTCAATTACAATTGTTAGATCTAATTTCATTTACTACTTGTTATTCAATGCTTAGTTGTTAATTAGATTTTTGTTATTGTTTAATTTAGATTAGTTAAATTTCATAAAGTTAGAATCTTTACATTATGTTTAGTTTAGATTCAATGGGAAATGTTAGTTTAATGAATCAAGGCTAAAACCTCCATTTGAGGGGTTGATGAAGCCTTGATGAAAACTTAGTTGTTAGTGTAGAATTGTTTGTAGATTCTATTCCACTCTAGAAAGTCGTGTGTTTAAGCCATGAGAATGGGTGGACGACTTCACATGCTAGTTAGTACTCGGTAGAAATGCCATGAACACTAGGGATTAGAACTCGAATTTCTTGCCGTAAGAACGTGAGAATCGAGATACAAGAATCTATACTAGGTTATTGAGTTGGATTCGAGGTGGATTCAATTCCCCTCTAATCCTTTATCTAGATTCAAAAACAAGCATATTCCCATAGTATTCGTAGTTAAATTCAACGTAGACTCATTTTAGTTTCATCGTAGTATAACACCCTTCATAAAGCTCTCATTGACTTAAGAGCGACTAGTTAGACGTAGAAAACAATCCATGCTAGGGAACTAGGAGTGGAACGAACTTCCTACTCCACTTAGTGCAATTCGCATTGAGAGTAGAAGCTTTGATAATTGAGACTCGTAAAAGCAAAAGTTTAGTTTACTTACGTTGTGGATTCGTAGTTCATTTCGTAGGTAAACTATTCATTTTACATTTATCAAATGGCGCCGCTGCCATCTTAGAAGAACTTTAGCATTGTTTTCATAATATAATTAGTTATTTTTAAGTCCCATTTCACCCACCCACCCTTGTTTGATTCATACTGTGGTTGCCGTTTCAGTTTTGGAAAAATTCGAAAAAACGATCGAAGCGCCACGCCCAAAGAGAGCGACCGCTATCTTCATGGACTTTCGCTTATACACTAAAAGCGCCCAGCTTCAAAGAGAGCGACCCGCTATCTTCATCGAGCTTCGACTTTGCCTTGAAGCGCCGCCACGCTTCAAGATATAAGCGGCTACCGCCCCTCCTCTCGAAATTCGATTTCCACGGTTTGATTTAAACTTGAATTGTCAAGTTTTTCGGTGTTCTAATCTCTTATTACACGAACACGCTGCACCACAAGACGCTATTCATAAGCGAAGCAAGGACGCTTATCGGTATTCCTTTCTTCCATACCTCGATTTCCAGTTAGAGGTTTTATACTAGTATATCGAATTGTTTGGAGTGTTGCATGTTAGTTAAGCTCAACTTAGTCTTGCATGAGATTAAGGTCTGGTCGAACAAAAACAACAAACGTAATTACACCACAACAAACAAGTCTATCTAGTACACCACCCACGACACCTCTAACTACTATCACACACACCATACCTGACATAATGGCTGAAGAAAGAGAGACTCCTCTCTCCGACTTCTACAAAGCTTTGAGCGATAGCCCTAAGTCTTGCATCGTTCTAGCAGACCCAGTGGGGGATTTTCGAATTCCCCCAAACATATTTAATCTGTTACCCGTTTTCCATGGTCTAGACCATGAAAAACCTTACCAACACATGCGTAGGATTGAACAAGTCCTTACTACATTCCACCATCCTACGGTTTGGTGCGAACAGATTAAACTAAGGGTATTTCCTTTCACATTAGCCGATAAAGGCGTCTTGGTTAACTGCCCAAGCCTAATTCTGTGGACTCGTGGGCTAAACTTGTTGTTTGTTTATGGAACATTTTACCCACCCCTAAAGACGGATGAAATGCTTTCCAAGATTCATTTCTTCCGGACAGTAACCCTCATGAATCATTTTTCGAGGCATGGAATCGCTTTCACCGATCTCCTTATAGAGTGTCCACACCATAACCTAGCAAAAGACACGTTAGTTAGATTGCCTTTTCAAAGGACTTCAACATCACCATAAAGAAGTCCTTGACATAATGATGGGGTAGTTTCCTAAGTAAAGGAGCCTCTGAGGCTTACAAATTTTTAGAGGATCAAACTAAGCGAAATAACAACTGGGGGTAGTGACGATTACTCCCGCTCCGCTAGTTCTTCTTCCACGATTAAAAGGCTACCAAGTATGTTTGAGGTTAAACCCGATCTAGAACTTAAAAATTTAATCGAATCTCTAACTAAAAGGTTGAGGCCATTTTTGTACAACAAAAGCCTATCCCCGTCATGAATGTAAATTAAAATCCATGTAGTTTGTTGGAGTCCCCGAGCATCCCGACTCCCATCGCCCTATAGCCTATGAACATTCTTGTTCTATTAATAGTGAACCTAAGCCTTTGGAGACAAAATCCCAACTTTGGTTGGAGAAATAACCAACAAGTCACACCTCCAGTGGTACAATAATCAATATGTTAGGCCAACACACGGTTATAACCAAGCTCCTCCGGGACAAGGGCAGGTCGGGGTAATTATAATAATTATAACAACCAAGCACAACCTCGACAAGGTCAAGCACAAGGTCAATATAGTTATAATAATTATAATGCTAATAGAGGTATCGTTAGGTAAATAATAACTATCACAATCCGCCTATAAATAATCAACGCGACATAGTTCGGTCCACACCACCCGTGACTATTACACCCACACAACCGGATCGCCTTGACACCTTCATACAAGTGAGCCAACAACTTTTCCAAACCATGGCTCAATCTAACCAACACATTCTACAACTGTTAATAATTTAAACCAACGGTTAGCCCAAGAGAAAGCCCAACCAAAAGGCGTGTTTCCAGCCAAGCGATACCCAACCCTAGAGCGACAACAAAACACGACCTTTGAGGTAAGCGGTAATACTAGTATGGAAACTACAAGCGTGGGTGAGCTAAATGCCATCACCACTCTCCGATTCGGAAGAGTGGTTGATAACAAAGTAACTATGCCTATAGTTACCCCATCAAGATACTCCTACAACGGATATCGAACTAGATACGAAATAGAAACTGAAGAGCCTACAACCGTAGAGGTACCCGGTTAAACCACAACCTAAGAAACAAAAAGCCAAGGTTAAACATCCTGTTGATTCATATGCTAATTATAGAGAGAAAACACCGTTTCCCCAAAAATTAGCCATGTTAACTAGGGATACAAATTATGAGGAGATTAGGAACGCGTTTTCAAAAATCTAACTATAAACCTTCCCTTTCGAAGCTATTAAAAGCTACCACACCATGCTAAGTTTCTTAAGGAGTCAGGTACTACTAGGCGTAAGACCAATATACCAAAAGACGCTTTTTAGCGAACAATTCCCAACGCTTATCTGAAAATAATGGAATTGTTAAGTACAAGGACCCTGGTCGTCCTACTGTACAATGCACCTTAGGAGATTCTCACACGACGACCGCGCTACTAGACCTGGGGGCTAGTGTTAACTTACTCCCGTATTACTTGTATAAACAAATAGGTCTAGAGGAGATGCAACCTACTAAAATGACATTGCAATTAGCTGATCGGTCTATTAAGTATCCTAAGGGTGTGGTTGAAAACGTGCTAGTTAAAGTCCAAAATTTTTACTACCCAGCCGACTTCGTTGTCCTAGACACAGAACTCACTAACGACTCTGTACCTATCATTTTAGGGCGTCCCTTCTTGGCTCTCGCCAACGCTCATAAATCGATGCGATGGTTCGATGTCCTTGTCCTTTGGCCATCTTTCTGTTGAGGTAAATGTTTTCAAAACTAGGACACAGTATCCTGATTCATCTACAAATGGAGAGGTTAGCATGATCGAGAGCTTAGCTCAAGATTACTTCAAAAACATGTTTCCAGAGAAACAGATTAACAAATTCCTTTCCTTCGAAATTCGACTTTAACAATGACTCCACGGTAGTAGGCTAAATAGAAGAAGAATTCCTGCAACTCTTTTGCACCGCTTCTTTACCACTCAGCGAGTCCCCCTTGCCAACAACCATTCATCCCTTGATGCTATGACGGAAGATGAATTTTTCAATCTTTATCCGGTGATCCTTTTGACCCACCTATTGAGGAATGTCTTGCATATATCAAGATTTCTGATGATATGGACTTGAGAGCTTAATGAGAATCATTCACCTTCCATCACCAATATTCCCACCCTCCACCTTTTCAAAGGAACCTCGAGTTTTTTCGATCCTTTAGTTTCTCCCGTGCTTCATGATTTTTAAATCCACCTAGTAAACAAATACTTCCCAAGGATAAACCACTTGACACTTTCATTTTCAGACTTGAGACGGTCCCCTAACTACACCATGAATGAGTTTTGTGTGCTAAACCCACATCCTCATTTTTCCATGCTCTCCTCTAAAACTTATCCCAATCCACCATATCTTCCACAACCATTCACTGTTCCACACTTATTCACTAGGACACCCTCTCGTTCAAAGATGAAACATAAGGTGCATGCTTTCGGTTATGTTATAGGTCTATTCGACTTCGCTTTCATTCCACTAGGCTGCGTCAGAGGGAAATCTTGGTGCTTGATTGTGTTTGGATATGTTTTTCTGTGATATTTATTTATGGAACGATCCACAACTATTTCGGTTGTTGATATATGATAAACCGCATATTCATACATATATTTAGATAAAGTCTCGAAAGTATCCGACTATAAACGACTCAATTTTTGTGTTTGGTGCATTTCCTTTCATTTCCATATATTGGTGAGTGCACCATTCAGGTAACCGGGCCCTCCCTATGGAGTGTGTGGCTGTAAAGTACCGGATCCTAAGTCCACGTTTTCACATAATTCACGTTTTCCACTCTTGCATGTTTTTTCGGTTTTGAGTCATGTTTTCTATGGTGTGAATTATGTCTTTATCGCTTATTGTTTTCCTTTATATTAAACCTAATTCATAAAAAGTAAAAAGTGTAAAGATATATAAAAATAGTAATCTAGCAAGTCGGGAATCGACTTTAAAAGACCCTCGTTTTAAAACAAATTTTTACAAACCTGTTTTCAAAAATTTGTTTGGGGGGGTGGGTGTTTGGTTTTTCCATTCTTGATCACTTAAATTCCTATTCTTACCCCACCTCGCCCCTTGAAGAGTAGCTAGATTTCTACTTGTTTGTTGTTTTGATGTTGTCTTTTATTATTTTTAGTAGATAGGATGTTACGTTGTTAAATTCCGTAGTTAATTTTGACTTTTGTAGTGAAATGTTGTTTGAATAACAATATGAATATAATGTCGTTATTTTCATCAGGCGTGATTAGTTAATGTTGATCCCACCTTCCCAAACTGTTTGGGGGTGGTGTTATCTATTCCAAAGATGATTTTATATAAACTTCATTCATTCTACACTCACAACCCACACTACACCTAATTTCCATCACTCACCTTTCACTCCCACGCGTTTCGTCTCAATTTTCAATTTTCAGCAACTCCGAAAGACTTTTCAAGGCTTCTTCAGAGGCGCTTTTCGGCTTTCTCAGATATTTTTGTTCGAATTTTGCTCGAAGCGGCGCCAGCTTCAAGCCGAGCGACCCGCCTCATCTATGGACCTAGAGCGCTCAAACTTAAGTTATTGCGACCAGCTAAAACACTGGAATTCTAAAATTTGAGCCGACTCGCGCTTCTATAATGAAGCGCCAGCCTACCGACTTCCGTGGACCGAAAAATTCCAGTTTTCCGCGAAGTTGTGCCCGGTTGTTTTGCATTTGTTCCAGAGCGTAGTTTTGAGATGACATCTCCTATAATAATACCGAACAGTCTTTCAAAGATTTGTTCCAAAGCACTACTTATGGTACTTGGTTTGCGAGGTGATCACACACGTAGGCTAGGAACCGCTTATGGGTCTTGCTAGCAATTGTTCTTGGACTTGCCATGCCCGCTGAAATACAAGACCCATGATGCTATTGGGTAGATAATATGCATGTCCCGGAGTGGAGGTAAGTTTTAGTTTCTGTTAGTGTCCGCTTATGTCCCAAGCAATTTCATTACATTAACCCCATAATGGGTGGAACTCTTATAAGCGTTAAGGCCGGTTTTATTTCCTATATTAGTATGCGTTCTAACCTTGTTTTGCAGATGTTTCTGAATTTCACGGCGCTTCAATGGTATTTTTCCTACCCTCTTTATTTAAATGCTTTGAGGACAAAGCATGCTTTTGTTTGGGGGCATAGAATCACGTGTAATTAAGACATCTGTTAGGATATAGATATATATAATATGCATTTGTTTTCTAGTTAAAATTTCAAAAATTTAAAAATATAAATAAATAAGTTTATGCTATACACTTAGGAATATTGGTATTGTTTTCTTTCTCCATGCTCTTAACAATCTAGAAGTCTCACATAGTTGTTGCATCGTAATAATTGTTAGAAACTTAGGTTAATCGTAGGTAATAATCTTTGCATCTATCTATAAATATATTACATGAGTATCTATGATTGTTAGCAAGAAGTTTCTGAAATCTAGGCTAGAGTACTTATTCTATAAATCCCTGTGAGAATATAGCCTAAAGCCTTATATGAGCCAAAACATTTGAGAAATGACACAAGGGAGAAGTAAAATCCGGATAGAGAAATCACACCGCCCACTTGCTTGATCACTAAACCATATCCTAAGTGAGAATTTAGGCGCTCTTTGGATCGATATAGCCGAAATTCAAACCTATGAATTATTTTCCGCTAGTCGCCACTCGAGCCTTTCATTAGCCCTTCCATAAACCACAATTCCTTTACCCTGTTACAAAACAAAAAAAAAAAAAAAAAAAAGAGAATAAATCAACCTACCCAATTTAGAATAAGTCTGAGAATAGAATGAGTGAAGAAAGAAGAAGAGAAAAACCGTGTAAAAAAAAAAAAATTGTTAGTTGCTTCAGAAAATAAAGAAAAGAAGTTTCCATCCAAAGAAAAGAAAAATAGAAATAAAATAAAAACTCCAAAAAAAAATAGAATAAAAGGGAGTCAAAAGCCAAGGAAAAGAAAAAAAAAAAAATACTGGCTAAGGATGGAAACAAAGTGTAGAAGCAAAAGAAAATAACAAGGTTTTTCTAAGTTACATAATAATGTAAGACTCTATTATCTCGGACTTGTCCTTTTGAATATCCATTTCCTTCCTTCTTAAACCATCTCCTAATCCCGTAACACCTAATAAAGACCTCTAGCTCAATTAGGAATAGGTTAGTGTGATAGTAAGTGGCAGATGTGTTTGATCGACCCCGCTTCCTTGTTGTCATTGAGATTGTAAGGTAAAAGTGTGCCCACTGCATTAATTGGAGTAGCTTAAACTTGAGTGGAAAAATCAGAGTGTTGTTTCTTGACTATTATTGTGAGAACCTACTTAAGGACGCTATTCCGAGAAGTTCTCAAAACAAAACCGCTAAACATTTTATAGTACTACTCATTGTATATATGTTTATTGTAGATGATTGATTATTATGCATATATTAACTTAGGGTTTTGACTGGTTATTCTTATGTAATTGCTAGAGAGATGTATAGATAGTTGAGCATGAATAAGGAAACAATAGTTTTATTTTCTTAGTCGTTTGTAGTATAGATGAAGTTTGTGAGTACCTTCACTGGAAAACTCTCTCACGAGGCTATAACTTCGTCCACTAGGGAATTCCTAGTGGTTTAAGGCCTTGTTGCATATGGTCAATGCAATCGCACTCATAAACGAGAGTAGTTAGAACTCCATTTTTGGTCACTTATTCTAATTTCTCATATTTGCTTGAGGACAAGCAAAAATGTTTTTGGGGTGGTTTGATAAGAGCCCAAAACTGTAGTTTTAACCCCCTTAATAATCATTGTTAGACCAATTATGTGAATAATAAGTAAGAGTTAACAACGATTACGCGTTTTTATGCATTTCAGGCTTCAAAGTCCATTATTATGCGGAAATGTGCCACTTTAGCGAGATAAAGGAGCAAAAGTCAGCGAGAACTTCGAATACCATATCTTTGGACTCAGACACCGAATTGGGCATACCTTATGTCAAAACGACCGGCTCGGAAAGAGCTTCGCAATGGTCCAAGCCTTGACCCAATCAGAGGAGCAGAAGTGGACTAAAAGTCTGTGGAAGCCAACTGCAGCTGAAGAGGCCTTTTGAATTCGAAATAAATGGGTTTTGGGCCCGACGGCCCAAAACATGGCTCCAAGCCCATGCACGAATTTTAGATCTGGATGTATAAAAACAAAAGCTTCATTCTTTGTTAATGGTAGATAGTTAGGTTAGAAAATAATTAGATTAGTTAGCCTCCATTAAACCTTAGTTCTAGATCTAGTTTTTATATTAAAGTAATTAGTTTTATTCTTGTTCTAAATTTAGTATTGAATGATTGTTCTCCCTTGAATTAGATAATAAAATAGTTGTTCTTGATTCAATTTCGATTTGTCAATTACAATTGTTAGATCTAATTTCATTTACTACTTGTTATTCAATGCTTAGTTGTTAATTAGATTTTTGTTATTGTTTAATTTAGATTAGTTAAATTTCATAAAGTTAGAATCTTTACATTATGTTTAGTTTAGATTCAATGGGAAATGTTAGTTTAATGAATCAAGGCTAAAACCTCCATTAGAGGGGGTTGATGAAGCCTTGATGAAAACTTAGTTGTTAGTGTAGAATTGTTTGTAGATTCTATTCCACTTTAGAAGGTCGTGTTTCGCCATGAGAATGGGTGGACGACCTCACATGCTAGTTAGTACTTCGGTAGAAATGCCATGAACACTAGGGATTAGAACTTCGAATTTCTTGCCGAAGAAGCGGAGAATCGAGATACAAGAATCTATACTAGGTTATTGAGTTGGATTCGAGGTGGATTCAATTCCCTCTAATCCTTTATCTAGATTCAAAACAAGCATATTCCCATAGTATTAGTAGTTAAATTCAACGTGGAGACTCATTTTAGTTTCATCGTAGTATAACACCCTTCATAAAGCTCTCATTGACTTAAGAGCGACTAGTTAGACGTAGAAAACAATCCATGCTAGGGAACTAGGAGTGGAACGAACTTCCTACTCCACTTAGTGCAATTCGCATTGAGAGTAGAAGCTTTGATAATTGAGACTCGTAAAAGCAAAAGTTTAGTTTACTTACGTTGTGGATTCGTAGTTCATTTCGTAGGTAAACTATTCATTTTACATTTATCAATGCACATGCCCGAGTCAATTTTTTTTTAAATGATTATTATAAAAAAAAATGCCTGCAACCACTTTTATACTAATATCAATGCTTCATATTCTTAAAAAAACCTGACTTGGACATAACCTGCTTTCATTGTGATACAGAACCTTGCGGGGGTGCCTCTAAGATGGAATTTCTGCACATTAAGCCTTACTGGTGGACCATCTCCACCTATAACAGGACACAAATAGGATCAATGACACATAATTATATAAATAATGAACATATGGCTGATAATCACCAGATTTAACAAAAGAAACTTTTCATTGTCAGTCCAAACAATAAAAAAGACACGCATAACGGTGTTAGAAGACAATAAATACCAGATGTAGGCTACTCTCTGCAACAAATAATATTCCTTTAGGGCAGTCTAAAGAGTACACAGGGGTGACATGAGTGGCTGATTGAAAAGAGATCGATGTATATGATAGACTATGTATGGCAGCTTGCAATAACCAAGGTCTAACACTAAGAGAAATTATGTCGGAATCAAGAGAATCACAAAGAGGAACTAGGAAGACAGTTGCCGATGCGACGGATAACCTTTACGTCTGACCTATCTATAGAGGATTGAGAAAAATCAACATCAACTTTTGGAAACGCAAAATATTTCAAGCATATACACTCAATATGATAATGAAGTAAAAAGAATAAGTACTTCTACACTTTTGACCACGAAATTCACAACTTTATGATATGTTACGTGGACACGCCATATTTATAAGAATAATCCTTGTTTATCGATCCACGTATCTGTGTTAGACACATGTTGTATGCGTTATACCTCAATTTTTTATATTTTTCCACGTTCGGATACGGACATATGGATCCACGTCAATGTAACTTAGCTTTTATGTTCAGTATGTATCTTGTGCATATCCAACCCTAACTAGACTCTCAAAACCAACAGAGGTGCACCAACGATAAGCCAAAGAACAAGCACAGACAAGACCAAGCCTTCGAAAAATCAATTTCTTTCAAAAATTTAATCAAACAGCTAGTATTCACTTTCAAAAAAACCTTTAAGAAATCAAAGATGCTAATTGATATAAAAACACACGGGGTTAAGTCCTACCTGATGATAGATTGAGAGAGTGGTAACCACTGCTGCTCCTTGGTCTCGCTCACTCGCTTCTCTTTCTTATGGAGAACTAACAAATGCTAATGAATTGAAAACAAATTGGAACTTGTTTTTCTTTTGATACAGCTGGGCAATGTATCTGGAGAATCAATTGGCACCACATTCATGACCCACACATTTAAGTCTTTCAGAGCTATAACAAAACTGCAAAAAAATATTACAAAATGAACATGAAAGACTAGTGAAAATTAGAAGAGTGATTATACATGCATTTCACTTGTTTTATCTTATTAGTAAATTATACACATGTTGATTACCAAAAATAAAACTACAAGTGTTTCAATTTTAACACAAAACACAGTGAAACAAAGATACAACATTAAAGCAATTGCTTAACCATCCAATGCATAACAAGATATTGTCACTATAAATCCGTTTGCTTACCCTCCATAAACAGATCTCATGCCCATGACATTCCTCACTTTAGACCAGCTAATTCCCATCCTATTCAGATATGACTTGCTCACAACATGTTTCCAATGCTCGTAATCTGCCGCGAAATCTTATGGGGCTGCTTTGCCGTAAACACCAACCTGGGAACTCTTTAGCCAATAAGGCACCTTTTTCCCCTTGCGGACCATTGTTCGCCAATCGAGATCCCCACTCAGATGCATCAACTGGGATCTTGTGCATACATGCCTCCAGTGGCACATTCCTATGACAATAAATAATCACGTGTCAAGAAGCTTAGCTCAATAAGTTCTAACTGGGCTAGAAACCTATCAAACGAGGACACTAAATCGCCTTTATTTTTAACACGCGTATAGCTCACCAGGTCAAACATATAAAACTGCACATAAAAAACAAAACAAAAAAACACACATACCAGGCTGCATTTGCATCAACAGATTCTTTGCACAGTGGAGGTTCATTTTTTGCTGTTTGCTCGTAGCATTCATTTGAAGTGGGTTTCCTGAATATAGTAACACCTACTTGGTTTACTGTATCATTTTTAATCATTACTAGTTCCCAGCACATCTTCTTAATTAGTGCAGACATGGCTGCATCAATTTTGCAGAATAGAGTTAGCGATCTATCAATTCTCTATTCAAAACAGACAACTAGTAACGTAATATACCTGTCGATTTCAACATCTTTCGCCACCGGTATAACGTCATCGGAGTAACATACCACATGAAGTAACCACCCGGTCGCAAAACCCGGTTCAACTCTAAAAGAAGTTTGCCACCTGCATACTCAAATCCCAATGAGTTCCAGAACAGAAGAGCAGTTATGCTAAATAACATCACCAGAAAGCCATTGCAAGATAGAAATACCTTCAATGTGCCACGGTACCCTACAATGCGCACAGTGGACAAGATCAAAGACCCTGCCAGGATACGGTAATCTCTTAGTCCCCATGACGGCTGATATAGCTGGTAAAAATAATAAAATTTAAAACTCAATCAACAAGAAATTTATAAACCTTAGAAAACAAATTCAAGAATTACAAAACCTACTTACATGAAGAGTGATTAGTCAACACAGTTTGAGAAGAACCTACTTACACGAAAATGCAGAAACCTTGCAGTTGGACGATTGATTTCTCTCAACTCGTGAACCCTTTTTTTGTTTTTTTTATAAGAAACTTACGAACCCTGGGGACAAAAATTAAGGAGAGAAAGAAGTGGAACAAAGAGTTGACCATGAAAAACCTAATCAGCATATGCGTAGGATTTAACATGTTCTTACCACATTCCATCATCCTATGGTAGGTGCGGAACAAATTAAACTGAGGGTGTTTCCTTTCACCCTAGCCGATAAGGCGGCGTCTTGGTTAACTGCCCAAGCGCCTAATTCTGTGGACTCATGGGCCAAACTTGTTCAATTGTTTATGGAAAGATGAAATGCTTTCCAAGATTCATTTTTTCCCCCCATAATCCTCATGAATACTTTTCAGAGGCCTGGAATCATTTAACTGATCTTCTTATAGAGTGTCCACATCATAACCTTGCGAAAGACACGTTAGTTCGTGCCTTTTTCAAGGGACTTTTACACCACCATAAATAGGTCCTTGATATAATGAATGGGGATAGTTTCCTCAGTAAAGGAGCCTCAGAGGCTTATAGGATTTTAGAAGATCAAACAATGCGCAATAATAACTTGGGGGGTAGTGATGATATCCCCCGCTTCGCTAGTTCTTCTTCAACAGTTAAGGCTGCCGGTATGTTTGAGATTAAACCCGATCCTGAGCTTAAAACTTTAATCGAATCTCTCACTAAAAAGGTAGAAGCTATTTCTGTTCAACAAAAGCCTACCCCCGTCATGAATGTCAACTCTATTCCATGTAATTTCTGTTTGAGTCCTGAGCACCCCGACTCTTATTGTCCTCTCACCTATGAACAACAACCATCACAACCAGATAATGTTTGCTCCATTAATCGCTATCCTATTCCTAATGCCTCTTGGAGACAAAATCCCAACTTCAGTTGTAGAAATAATCAACAAGTTACACCTCCAGGGTATAATAATCAAAATGTTAGGCCATCAAACAATTACAACCAAGCTCCACCACGACAAGGACAAGGACAAGGGAATTATAATAATTATAACAATAATAATTATAATGCTAATAGAGGTATCGTTCTGGTAAATAATAACTATCACAACCCACCCATTAATAATCAATGTGACATAGTTCCTGTCACACAACCTGTAACAAACACTCCTCCACAACCGGATCATTTTATTGCCTTTATGCAAACCCAACAACATATTTTACAGTCCATCCAACTTTCCTTACAACAGTTAACACAAGAGAAAGTACAACCAAAATGTGTGTTTCCAGGTCAAGCGATACCTAACCCTAAAACACCAAACACATCCTTTGAGGTAAACGGTAATACAAGTAATGAAAATGGAAACGTAGGTGAGCTAAATGCCATCACCACTCTTTGTTCTGGCAGAGGTGTTGATAACGTCGTAAGTATGCCTGTAGTTACCCCACCAGTAGTCCCTACCCCTGATATTTTACTAGATACCGAAGTAATAACTGAAGATCCTACAACAGTAGATGTACCAGTTAAACCACAACCTAAGAAACAAAAAACCCAGGTTAAACATCCTGTTGATCCATATGCTAAATATAGAGAGAAACCACCGTTTCCCCAAAGATTAGCCATGTTAACCAAGGATACAAATTTCGATGAGATTAAGGAAGTTTTCAAAAATCTAACGATAAACCTACCTTTTCTTGAAGCGATTAAAAAGTTACCTCACCATGCTAAGTTTCTCAAAGAGTTGTGCACTACTAGGCGTAAGACATATATTCCTAAAGACGCCTTTTTAACTAAACATTTTCCAACTTTATCCGAACATAATGGAATCGTTAAGTACAGGAACCCTGGTCGTCCTATTGTACAATGCACCTTAGGAGATTCTCACATGACGACCGCGCTATTAGACCTGGGGGCGAGTGTTAATTTACTCCCTTATTATTTATATAAACAAATAGGTCTACAGGAGATGCAACCTACTAAAATGACATTGCAATTAGCTGATCAGTCTATTAAGTATCTTAAGGGTGTGGTTGAAAACGTGATTGTTAAGGTTTAGGATTTCTACTATCTTGCTGCTTTTGTTATCCTCGATACAGAAGTCGCTAACGACTCTGTTCCGATCATTTTATTGCGTCCTTTCTTGGCAACTACCAACGCGCTTATAAACTGTCGTGATGATTCGATGTCCATGTCTTTTGGCCATCTTTCTATTAAGCTAAATATTTTTAAAATGATGAAACAGTTACCAGATTCATCTATAAATGGGGAGGTTAGCATGATCGAGAGCTTAGCTCAAGACTATTTTAATAACACGTTTCTAGAAAACCAGATGCATAAATTCCTTTCCTTTGGAAGTTCAGATTTCGCCGATGACTCCTACTTAGATGAAGTCAACGCCATTTTCAAGTCTACTCCTATCATAGACCCTTCTGTTGCTCCATCTACTAAGTTTGAAGACCTACTACCTAAACAAGTCTTCACTACTCAAGATGAGGACCCTCTAGAAGCCTTTATCAACATACCTCCCACCACTGTCCTTAAACCTCTTCATTCTGAGTTGAAGTATATTCAACTTGATCCGGATGGTAGTCATCCGGTAATTATATCTTCTCTGTTGTCTGCGGATAAAGAGACACGGTTGATTAGGGTAATTAGGGAACATCGTTCAGCGATTGGTTGGTCCCTAGACGACATTAAGGGGATTGACCCTAATGTTTGCACTCATCGTATCCATTTGGAGGATAATGCAAAGACTTATCACAAATCTCAGTGTCACTTAAACCCTGCCATGAAAGAGGTGGTCAGGGAAGAAGTCTTACGGTTACTCGATGCAGGTATCATATATCCCATTTTCGATAGAGAATGGGTAAGTCCCATTCATGTAGTTCCTAAGAAATCGAGGGTTACCATGGTACGTAATGCTAAGGGTGAATATGTTTCCACATAAGTCCCTATAAAATGGAGGATTTGTATTGATTACAGACGTTTAAATGCCATGACACGAAAGGATAATTTTCCTTTACCCTTTATCGATCAGATGCTCGAATGTCTGGCTGGTCACGCTTATTATTGATTTTTAGATGGCTACTCTGGCTATTTTTAAATTATTATCAATATTGATGACCAATAAAAGACTACCTTCACATGTCCTTTTAGAACATATTCCTATAAACGAATGCCTTTTGGCCTTTGTAATGCTCCTGGTACCTTCCAGCGGTGTATGCTTCATATATTTAGTGACATGGTAGAGCGATTCATGGAAATTTTTATGGATAATTTTTCTATCTATGGAGACTCTTTCAACGACTACCGTTTAACTGCCTAAGGTTTTGACACGGTGTGAGGAGAAGAGTCTGGTTTTAAATTGGGAAAAATGTCATTTCATGGTTAAAAAAGAAATAGTGCTAGGTCATATTGTATCTAGCGATGGCATCGAAGTAGATAAGGCCAAACTAGATAAGATAGCGTCTCTACCTATACCACGGACTGTCCATGACATTAGAGCCTTTTTAGGCCATTTAGGTTTTTATAGGCGTTTCATCAAGGATTTTTCAAAAATAGCTAGGCCTTTAACTAATCTGCTTTTAAAAGTTTTCATTTTTTATTTTAATTATAAATGTAAACAGGCTTATGAAACTTTAAAAGCCGCCTTAACATCTGCACCAATTATATAGCCTCCCGATTGGTCTAAACCTTTCGAACTCATTTGTGATGCTAGTGATTATGTTGTTGGTGCCGTGTTAGGATAGAAACTAGATAATAAGTCCACTGTTCTTTATTATGCTAGTAAAACTTTAAACGATGCTCAAAGAAACTGTACAACTATGAAAAAAGAATTTTTAGCTGCAGTTTATGCTCTAGATAAGTTTCGTCCTTATTTGGTTGGTACTAAGACTTTAGTTTACACAGACCATACAGCCCTTAGGTACCTTCTCGTAAAGAAGGATGCTAAACAAAGATTGATCCGATGGATTATTCTCCTGCAAGAGTTCACCTTAGAAATTAAGGATAAACGAGGGGTCGAAAATGTAGTTGCTGACCACTTATCTAGACTAACAAATGACGATGATAGTAATTCTGAGTCCATACCTAACTCTTTTCCTGATGAGCATCTGTATGCTATTTTTTCTGCACCATGGTATGCTGACATTGTGAATTATTTAGCTTCTGATATTATTCCTGATGTTTGGTCAAGAAATGAACGTAAGAAGTTCTTAGCCAGAGTTAAGTTATAATACTGGGATGAGCCCTACCTTTTTAAGTATTGTGCGGATCAGATTATTCGTCGTTGTATTCCCCAGTGGGAATATAATGAGGTTCTATCGTTCTGCCATGAAAAAGAGTGTGGTGGCCATTTTACTGGTATGAAAACAGCTGCTAAAATTCTTCAATGTGGGTTTTATTGGCCTACCCTTTTTAAAGATGCCCAAGTGCATTACAAGACGTGTGTTCGTTGCCAACAACTGGGGCGAATCACAAAACATAATATGATGCCTCTAAATCCCATTATGATAGTAAATTTTTTTTATGTATGGGGCATTGATTTCATGGGTCCTTTTCCTGTTTCCCATGGTTTTATTTATATTCTTGTTGCCGTGGACTACCTGTCTAAATGGATAGAGGTCATGGCTTGCCATAGCAATGACCTCAATTGTGTTTTTTTGGTAAGGAATACATTTTCTGTCGGTTTGGCATTCCTAAAGCCATCATTAGTGATGGCGGAACACATTTTTGGAACAGAGTTGTTGCGTCCCTAGTTAAAAAGTACGGAGTTACCCATAAGGTGGCAACTCCTTATCATCCACAAACTAGTGGCCAGGTAGAAGTCTCTAATAGGGAAATCAAAAAAATACTAGAAACAACTGTAAATCCCGATAGGAAAGATTGGTCTAAGTGTCTAACTGATGCCTTATGGGCGTATAGGACTGCTTTTAAAACTCCTATAGGTATGTCTCCCTTTAGACTTGTATTTGGAAAACCTTGTCACCTGCCCGTCGAATTGGAGCACCGTTCTATGTGGGCTATAAAAAGCCTTAACTTCAATTTTGATGAGGCGTGGTGTCGGTTTAAATTGCAATTAAATGAACTTGAGGAAATCCGTAGCGATTCTTATGATCTCGCAAAGGATTATAAAGCTAACATGAAAGGTGTTCATGATAAACAAATTTTGCACAAAAAGTTTGTGATTGGTCAAAAGGTCTTGCTTTACAAATCCCCGCTCGCAGATATTTTCCTGTGGAAATTAAAAGCCCGTTGGTCCGGTCCTTTTCAGTCGTTACAAGTCACCCCTTTTAAGTAATCACCTTGGTAAATCCCAAGGACAACAGTACCTTTCAAGTCAATGGCCAATGGTTAAAATATTTTCACGAAGTTAATGTCCCTCGATGTGGAGGAAGTCCTTTTTACACCACTCGCCTATAAGGACTGACCTTTGTTGTTTGGTGTACTTCCTTTCACTTCCATATATTGCAGAGTGCACCATTCAGGTAGTCGGGCGCTCCCTATGGAGTGTGTGGCTGTAAGTACCGGATCCTAAGTCCACGTTTAACATAAACTCACGTTTTCTATTGTACATGTTCTCTCGGTTTTTTAGTCATGTTTCTCTATAGTGCGAATTATGTCTCTATTGCTTTATTGTTTTTCCTTATATTAATCCGAATTCATAAAAAGTAAAAAAAATATTAAAACCATAAAAATAGTAATCTAGGAAGACTCGGGAATCTGACTTTAAAAGACCCACATTTATAACAAATTTTCTAACCTCTGTTCTATAAAATTTGTTTCGGGGTGGGGTGTTGGTTGATAGGGTTATATACTAAAAGCATTACTTTTGTATTAACTCTAATTTTTTATATTTTGAATGAGAATCATATGGGCAAATGTTATGCATATTATATATGTTATTAGTTATATGCATACGTCTAATACCTTATGTTGTAGATGATATGGTGTGTGGTGACACACAGAAGATCATATCATCAGTACCTTATAAAGTATAAGTAAACGTTCACAACCTAGATGGATTTTGGACAAACCATTGGTACGGTTGTAGTATAATCTGGTATTAGTCTATCTTGAATATAGGATTACACTAGTACACTTTGTGAGTATTGAACAGGACCAAGTGAGGTTGTTTATCTTTATACTGACTATATAAGAGAACAAACACCCCTGTTATTATGGATGCTTGTCCTCTTAATCCGGATACAATAACGGGAACTTACATGCATTGTACATTGCTTTAAATCATCAATGAGTGAGATTCATTTGTGAATCAACAAACTCGATGGATTGGGTAATGACATTGTATATAAGGTGTGTTGTTGATTATAGAAGGAATCCGTGACCCGTAGGAAGTCGGGTTGATGATATCCCCTTGAGGAGCTCATAAGGATTGTCATGTAAATCCTGCAGGTGGATTTAATCCGACATGATAATGAGATTGAGTGGTACTACTCAAGGACATAAGAAGTTGATTAATGTAGTTATCGCGAAGAACTTGACTTAATCACCGTGCATTCGATATCTTAAACACGGGAGATCAACAAGCATATAATATGGAACCCATAAACGTAACGTAATTTGGGATTAAGGGCGGTAGTGCAACAATGACCTTTAGTGGAATAAGCCATTTGTTGATGGACTTGGGCCGCAGGTTCTCGGGCTTAACATGGGAAGCCCAAGTCCGTCAGGAGGCCCAACCTTAATTTCTCCTCATGGTCCCAGTTGTAGCCTATAAATAGAAACTTCTTTCTCTGGCCATTTTTTACACCAGAAAAACTCAGGTTTTGCTTAAGGAAAGATAGATCCAAAATCGGTTCTAACTTTGTGAGTGAGAGAAGCCAAGAGAGACAGAATAGGCTGGAAGATCGTTGCCCACACAACGTCCAATTCTAAGATAGGAATACAACAGAAGATCAAGAGGTTTCTGATACATAGATCTTGGATTCTCAGAGATATCATAGCCGATCTAAAGGTATGGATTTCTAAACCAAACTGTAAACACCTTTATTCCGTTACACATGGTGTTTCGCGGTTCGTAAATCATTCGGTGAAACTATAATAGTTCCTAAATATGCCTTTCCATCCTTGATTTCTCAACTTTCTATTTTTGTTGTTTATGCCGTTTAATTGTATTTTGATTCGGGTTGACATTGTCTATGAATTTAGATTTCATTTGTTCGCATATCTTACGTCATTCACATACTTTGATGCGTTTTCCACCTTTTTATATGTCAACCATGGTTAGAATAGAGTATTTTATAGGTCATTGGATTGGAAATTCTCTGCTGATCATTTTCATAGCTCATTCGTAAAAATCGGACTGTTAACGAGTCGAGAATTTCAGTTTTAACTTTGCGCACATAGGGACAAAATGGGTATTTCCAAAATTGTTTAGGCTAGGGCCCAAGTCCACCGTAAAACCCAAAACACATCACGTTCTTCATCTTCCTCACGCCATCAGCCTCCATTAAACCATCGAACCAAAAACTAAAAAAAATTAAAAAAAAAAAAAAAAAAAAAAAAAAAAAAAAAAAAAAAAAAACCACCACTGATTTTTTCCCACTCCAATCAAACCACCCACTCCAAATTCAACCCTTACACCAATTCATCTCCTCCACCTCCATTAAACCACCCAAAACATAAACATAAACAAAAAAATTCTCCAAAAATCGCACCAATCAAACCCAACCAACCACTCAAACCAAATTTTGATTTCTTTGTTCAATACCTCTCCTCCACCTTACTCTAACCCATTTTCGAAATCAAAAACAAAAAAATGGCCCAAAAATGCAAAATCCTCCTAGAACAATTTTTCAAAATGGAGCAGTTTGCACCATTTTACAATGATGAGATGCAAAGAAGGAGGTGGTGGAAAGGGTTATGGTATAAGGAGACGGATTTTTACCATCCGGATTTGGTTTTGGTTTTTAACAAGAAGAGGCAAATTGAGGGTAAGAGGATTTTTGTGAAGGTGAATGCAACAAGAAGATAAGTTTGTACGAGTATGTTGTCTAGGATTCTAGACGTTCATGCAATAATCAATCTCATAGCCACAGTGCAGGAATTCCAGTATGGGGGGATAGAGGCGTTGATGAGAGAGACGGTGTTGGAAAGACAGTATAATACGAAGTCGCATTGTGTCCGACAGTCATCTCTGAGAACCTTCCAGCTGGCTGTAGCTCAGTGGGTTAGTAAAAATGTCATTGGGAATGAGAAGTTCGGTGACATCAGTTTGAACTGTCTGCACATACTCTGGGTATTATAGCAAAAAAGGTATGATTTTTGTATCATTGACTTTTTGATAAATATGATTAGAGGAGTTGGAAAAAGTATTGCACCCTACCTGCATTGATTACTAAGCTCATGCTGTTATTTGGTGCTAAACCGAAATCTGAACGGATTATGTTGAAGTTGCATGCAAATGTAATTGCTTATGCGGAATGTAATGGTTGCATGCAAACATTTAAATTTCTGATTTTTTGTGAGTTTTTCCAAGGTTGTTTGTAGCACTTCTAGAGTGTATTTGTATGATGACATCGCTTTATATCATACCGGAGCAGTCTTTTGAAGATTTGTTCCCAAGTAACACTTATGGAGGATGGTTCCGTGATAGAATCGTGCAGTCAAAATGGACACATCTACTGGTAGGTCCTGATGACTCGTATTCCCTTCAACTTACTGAATATTTCTATAATAATTCAATGTTCTTTTGTCGACCAGATGGAGAACAAATGTTCTCTGTCATAATTAATGATATGACTATGGATTTCAGCAAGTTTTTAGTTGCTTTTGTTTTGGGACTACCTATGCCTGTTCCTACAAACTCATGGGGATATCTGACTAATAATGCATACCTTTATAACTATGAGTACTTTCACGAGACTTATGGGGGAAGGGTTTTTTCGTGTAATAGACCGAGGGTAGTATAACATAGCCCTTGGTAACCTATCCCTGAACGTAGGCCTTACCATGTTCTTCATTATGATGAATATTTTAGGGGATTAGCAGTTTACTTCTACGCATAGTACCGCTGGTGACATTTTCCTTGCTTTAGCTGAAGGATATTTCCTATACGACATTCCCAAGGTTTTAGTGGCTAGCATAGCTAGAGGCCATATTATAAGACATTAGTACCTTCTTATGCCTGTTTTGGTTTGTCGTATCATGTGTTGTTTTTCCCCTGATTTCTGTACCCGCTACACGGATTAGGTTGGGATTGAAATTATGAGACCCACCAATTGCGTTGTTCATTCATTTCGTGTTATGACTTGGCCGGGATGGAGGGTACAACCTTAATAGGTTGCTCCTTACACCCGATCAGACTGAGTAACACTTAACAGGCTAGCACGGGTTGATGATACATGGAGGGAGGCTTGGCAAGTTATCATGGCGTGGCAGGATGCAAAAGAACTTCGCTTCTATGTGGACGAGGATGATGACGCCTAAATGCTGGATAGGAGGTAAGTTTTTATTTTTGTTCGTGTCTACTTATGTTCCAAGCAATTTACTTCTTGTTAACCCCATAACGGGTGGAACTCATATAGAGTTGCGTCTGTTTTTATTTATCTATATTAGTATATTTTAACTTTGTTTTGCAGATGTTCCAAAATTTCACGCGTTTCTATGGTATTTTTCTACCCTTCTTATATGTCTATACTTTGAGGACAAAGCATGTTTTTTTTGTTTGGGGGTGGTATAGAAACACACGTAATTTAAGGCATCTGTTAGGTTATAGATATGTACAATATGCACTTGTTTTCTAGTAAAAAAATCAAAAATTCAAAAATATAAATAAAAAGTTATGATATACACTTAGGAATATTGGTATTGTTTTCTTTCTCTATGCTCTTAATAATCTAGAAGTTTAGCGTTAGCTTTTGCATTATAATAGTTTTTAGAAACTTAGGTTAATATGTAGATAATCTTTGCATCTTTCTATAAATATATTGCATGAATATCTATGTTTGTATTGGCGATAAGTTTCTAAAATCTAAGCTAGTATACTTATTCTACAAATCTGTGGAGAATATGGCCTAAAGCCTTATATGATTGAAATATTTGAGAAATGACACAAGGGAGAAGTAAATTCCGAATAGAGAAATCACACGTCCACTTGCTTGATCACTATGTCATATCTTAAGAGAGAATTTAGGCCATTTTTGGATCGATATAGCCGAAATTCAAACCTCACTTTAAATTATTTTCCACTAGTAAGCCCCTCCGAGCCTTTCTTTTAGCCCTTCATAAGCCATAAAATCCTTTACCCTTTTACAAAACAAAATCAAAATCAAAATCATTCTTTGAATGAGTCTGAGAATATAGATGAAGAATAGAAAATAGAAAGACCTTTGAAATCAAGAATTTGTTAGTTGCTTCAAATAAGAAAAGAAAGTTTCCATCCAAAGAAATGAAAAAAAAAAAAAAAAAAAAAAGTTAGAACTCCAAAAACAGAATCAAAGGAGTCAAAAGCCAAAGGAAAAGAAAAAATGGCTAAGGATGGAAACAAAGTGTAGAAGCAAAGTAAGAACAAGGTTTTCTTTAGTTACATAATATGAAGACTCTATTATCTCAAACTGGTTCTTTTTGAATATCCATTTCCTTCATTCTTAAACCATCACCTAATCACCGTAATACCTAATAAAGACCTCCAGCTCAATTAGGAATAGGTTAGTGTGATAGTAAGTGGTAGATGTGTTTGATCGACTTCGACTTCCTTGTGTGTCATTGAGATTGTAAGATAAAGTGTGCCCACTACACATTGGAGTAGCGAAACTTGATCGGAAAAATCAGAGTGTTTTTGTCTTGACATTTATGTGAGGACCTACTTAAGGATGCTATTCCAAAGTTTCATAAACGGACCAGTTAGTGCATTACATAGCATTACTCATTGTATATATGTTTATTCATAGATGATTGATTATTATGCATATATTAACTTAGGTTTTGACTTGATTATTTTGTATTCATTGCTAGTGAGATGTATAGATATCTGAGAATAAGTAAAGAAACAATAGTTTTATTTCTTAGTCATTGTAGTATAGATGAAGTTTGTAAGTACCTTCACTAGAAAACTCTCACGAGGCTATAACTCATCCACTAGGGAATTCCTAGTGGTTTAAGGTCTTGTTGCATATGGTCAATACAATTGCACTCGGCAAAATGAGATTAGTTAGAACTCCATTTTAGGTCACTTATTTTAATTTCTTATTATTGCTTGAAGACAAGCAAAATGCTGTTTGGGGGTGGTTTGATAAGAGCCCAAACTTGTAGTTTTAACTCCTTAACAATATTGCTTTTAGACCAATTATGTGATTAATAAATAAGAGTTAGTATTGTTATCGTGCTTTTGTGTATTTCAGGCGTTGGAGTCAATTATGTGCAGAAATGCGTCCTTTTTGTGAGATAAAGGAGCAAAGGTTGGTTGCTAAAAAGTTCTATGATTAAATGTCAAGATTCAAGGAGAAAAAGCATTTTTAAAGCCCGGTCAAAGCTGAAAAGTCAAAGTCAACGCGGGCAGAAATAACACATAAAAGTCAACATAACTTCCGCAGGCCGTATCTTTGGACTCAGACCTCGGAATTTGACCTACCATACGTCAAAACCACCGTCTCAGAATGAGATTTCTAATGGTCTAAGCCTTGACCTAATCGAGGAGGAGCAAAGTGGATGAAAAGGCTATTGAAGTTATTTCCAAATTGAAAACCCTTTGTGGATTGAAGTAATGAGATTTTGGGCTCGATTTTCCGTCCCAAAACATGGCTCCTAAGCTCATGCACGAAATTATGGATCTAGCATCTTTTATTTAAAGAAGACTAAGACTTAACTCTTAAGGAATTAGTGTACATTCAAAAA
The DNA here is from genome assembly GCF_015680905.1 of Coptis chinensis. Taxonomy (NCBI): domain Eukaryota; kingdom Viridiplantae; phylum Streptophyta; class Magnoliopsida; order Ranunculales; family Ranunculaceae; genus Coptis; species Coptis chinensis. The sequence goes on from NC_141456.1 coordinate 49,874,598, forward strand.
AAAATTTTTTTAGATAAAGGAATTAGTTTTTATATCCAAGTAATTAGTTTTAGAACAAGGAATGAGTTTGTAGAATCAGTTTTAGTTTTATAATAAAGAATTAGCTTTACATTTCCACTTAGTTAATTATCAAATACTTAGTTTTTATAATTCAATACTTAGTTAGTCTTAATTTCTTAGTCAATTATTCATAAACTTGGATCTAAATTAGTTTTAATTCATTTTGAATCATTAGACTATTGTTCCAATTAGATTAATGAAGTAATTGTTATTCATTCAATAATATCTTGTTCTTATTGTTTTATTCTAGATATGATAGTCTAATGACTCAAGGCTAAACCTCCATTAGAGGGGTTTGAGGAAGTCTTGATGATGACTTGATTTTTGTTAGCATAGATACAGTTGTAATGTTCTATTCTACTCTAGAAAGTAATTAGTTCACCATGATAATGGGTTCGATTGCTTCACATGCTAGTTATTAGTTGGTAGAGATTACCATAAATAATTAGGGATTAGAAATACCCAACCTTTACGTGAAAACGTAATGATTAGGATTACAACGAATTTTATGCTAGTTTATAAAGTTGAATCAAGGTGGAATCAAATTCCCCTAATTCCTTCTCATATTGTCATCTTAGTATTGAATTGTCGTAGTTGATTTATAACAATCTTAATCAGTATTTCCACCATCGTAGTATAATTTCCATCATTGCTCTCATTGACTTTGATAGAACCGATAAACGTAGTTAATGTTAATTCTAAAGAACTAGGAGTGGAACGAATTCTCTACTCCAAATATTGCATTGATAACGAGAGTAGAATCTTTGATACATTAAGCACAGATTAGTTTTAGTTTTACTTACATTTGAGTTTAATTACTTATTCGTAGGTAAAACTGTCGTTTTTACTATTATCAATTCTACTAGAAGATCAGTGAAATGATTCCAAGATTCAGAAAATGATTCTTGAGGCTTTCGACGAAAGAAGTGAATATTTTGTAGCATCTCATCAGTCTTCTGTGGTGGGTAAAATTGTTCTATAAATAATTCAACTAGTTTTTCCCATGTGTTGACAAAGTTTGACTTTTGTGTTGTTAGCCAAGTAGCCGCTTTGTCAGCTAGGGTGAAAGGAAACACCCTTAGCTTTATTTGTTCAGGTGTTACGTTAGGATGATGGAATGTAGTAATAACTTGTTGTATCCTACGTAAGTGTTGAGAAGGCTTCTCATGGTCTAACCCATGGAAAATAGGTAGCAGATTAAATATATCATGGGGATTCTAAAATCTCCCGTAGTATCTGCAAGAATTATACAAGACTCAGGCCCATCGTTCAAAGCCTTATAAAAATTAGAGAGGGGTCTCTCTGCTATTTCTCCACCCATTGCTACAAATGTAGTTTTGGGTAGGTGTAGGTGGTGTGTGTGTGGTGATGTGTCAATTTCTAGATATACGATTATTTTTGCGCCGATGATAAACTAATAAAGTGGGTTTATGCGTACCAGATCTTAATCTCATGCAAGTTTTAAGTCTAATAGGTAATTCCTAATGAGCATGCAAAAATAAGCTTGACTATTGCTAGAAATAAAATCCTCTGACAGTAGATTCGAGGATGTATAGAGGTGTTACTTGGAGCGTCCTTGCTACTCATATAAATAGCGCCTTCAACAGCCTTGAAGCACGTCTATGTTACTTGAACAATTTATACGAGTATTGGTCCGGGTACACGAGGTGGATAGTGAAGTCCTGTAAAAAGCTTACCCTGATTAGTGTTGAAGTTTTAAGAATAAGGTTTAGTCTTTTTACTATGGGCTCGGTGTTAGGCTTGGATGTCAGGCCTGTGAAACGGGCTTTGTTATTGGGTGGGCTTACTAATTTAACTAATATTATTTATTTTTTTTGTATTTTTGTTTCAAACCAACAATCAAGCCACTTAAGAATTAAGGGAGGTTGTCTGTGTGGGCACGTTCCTTAATTAGAGAACCCCAATTTTTTGAATTTTCTTGACACCGTTTAGAATGAAAAAATTAATTTTTTTAAAATTTTGTACTTGATAGCATACGAGTACTGTATGTTCTTGTAGGAACCGTTATGGTTACACCGAATGATTTACTACAAACCACGAAACACCACGTGCAGCGGAATAAAGGGTGTCTCTCATGGTTTGGTTAGAAATTCATACCTTTAGATCGGCTAGGATAACTCTGAGAATATTAGATATATGAATCAGCAACCTCTTGATCTTCTATTGTATTCCTATCCTTAGATTGGACGTTGTGTGGGCAACGATCTACCAACCTTTTCTTTCTCTCTTTCCTTGCCTCTCTTTTCCAATCAAATAAATAGTTAATTCAGCCAGGAGAGAAGGGTTTCTATTTATAAGCTACAACAGAGACCATGAGGAGAAATTAGGGTTGGGCCTCCTGACGGGCTTGGGCTTCCCATGTTCGCCCAGAACACACAGCCCAAGTCCGTCAACAAATGGCTTATTCCACTAATTAAAGGCCATTGTTGCACTACCGCCCTAATCCCAAATTATTTGTTACGTTTATGGGCTCCATATTATATGCTTGTTGATCTCCCCGTGTTTAAGATATCGAATGCCCGTTTATTAAGTCAAGTTACTGACAACTACATCAATCAATTTCTTATGTCATTGAGTAGTACCACTTAACCTCATTGTCATGTCGGAATAAATCCACCTGCAAGCTTTACATGACAATCTTTATGAGCTCCTCAAGGGGACATCATCAACACGACTTCCTGCGGGTCATGGATTCCTTCTATAATCAACAACACACCTTACATACAATGTCATTACCCAATCCATCGAGTTTGTTGATTCACAAATGAATCTCACTTATTTATGATTTAAAGCAATGAACAATGCACGTAAGTGCCCGTTATTATATATGAATTAAGGGGACAAGCATCCATAATAACAGAGGTGTTTGTTCTCTTATATAGTCAGTATAAAGAGAAATAACCTCACTTGGTCTTGTTCAATACACACAAAGTGTACTAGTGTAATCATATAGTCAAGATAAACTAATACCAGATTATACTACAACCTTACCAATGGTTTGTCCAAATCCATCTAGGTTGTGAACGTTTACTTATACTTTATAAGGTACTGATGATATGATCTTCTGTGTGTCACCACACACCATATCATCTACAACATAAAGGATTAGAGACATGCATATAACTAAAAACATATATAATATGCATAACATTTGCCCATATGATTCTCATTCAAAATATAAAGAATTAGAGTTAATACAAAAGTAATGCTTTTAGTATATAACCCTATCAGTTCTGACCCCCACAAATGTGGCCCAATAAAAGCCCAATTCAATACAAACCCACACTCAGAGCCCACGCTCAGAACCAGCCTACTTACTTACCTATAATAAAATCTATGCTCAGAGCCCAAAAAGCCCACACTCAGAGCTTATCTACAACAATACAGCCCATGCTAAGAGCCCAAAAAGCCCACGCTCAGTGCCTATGCTCAGAGCTTATCTACAATAAAGTCCATACTCAGATCCCATGTTCAAAGCCTATGCTCAAACCTTACATACCTACACATAAAATTAATATCAATTGTGCACATGTTTGCGAATCAAACAACTTCGTCCACATTCAAGATTCGTTAGAATAACATTATCGATCATGTGACAGTTCTCCAGTTGTTATCCAAGTTGATCCCACGATTGGATTACTTACTGGAGACGAGGAAGTAACTGATCACGATTCTATAAAATCTAACCTTCGTCAATCTCCAGAACTACGCAATCGAGACTTGATCCCTAGGAATATCTTTGGGTACGTAGGCAACTTCAAAACCGAAGTCCAATCTTAACTTTCCCCAACAAACATCTCCTTCACAATCTCATTCGAACAAGATCACTTCCGACACAACTGGTGTGTTTTGGCAAATCTTATCGAAACATATTTGGCGCCGTCTGTGCTCTTACCCTCAACCACAACAAAGTTACATAAATGGCATCACGAAAAATAGACAACGATGAAAATTCTCCTCTTGCCGCTCAAGTTCAGCACTTAACTTCTGTGAATGATTTATTTTCCAAGTCCGATAGTTCTCAACCATCTGCGACTAAGAAGGTGGGTATTCATATTGTAGATCCAACAACTCAGGTCGATCGTTGTCTTCGACAATTGGAAGACAAGAACAAAAATTTGAAGAAACAGATGCGTCGACTTTCTCAAAGATGATTCAGGATCAATGACCCCTTTTCATAAAATAAATAAATAGCTTGTTACATCTTTACATATTGCTTTCCACTCGCATCTGACTAGCAAAGTCGGTAAAACCTTTGGATGATGATACCAGAGGTCTGGGGCTCGAACCCCGCCAGAGCATCAAAGAGTTACTGATCTCATTTAAAACAGGCTTACCAATAAAAAAAAAAGGAACAAGGGACTAGCTCTATGTATCTAACAGTAGGAATGTTTTGTGCCAGCGCATCAGCTAGTATGTTGGTCTCCCTAAAAACATGAAAGATATTAAAATGTTCTAACTCTAGTTTCAAAGCTTGTATACTTTGAATGAGTTTCTCTGCCATCCATGCATACTTGTTGTTGCCGTTCAAGAAGGAGATAACATTGGATGAATCTGTTTGTACCTCGATCTTTTTGATGCCTTTCCTGACTGCCATCTTTAAACCTTGCTCTACTGCCTGCAACTCGATCAGTCCAATGCTTTTCAAGTGTGTGCTGCCATTACTCCCTGCTATTACTTCACCCTGGTCGTTTCTTATCACTACTCTTGCCCGGCCCCTCGGTTTCCTTGTAGAGTCCCATCAGTGTTTAGATTGTATATCTCCACAGCTGCTCTTACCCACTTGCAGTACTCTCGTGTTTCTTTCTTCTCTCCCACTTGTATATTCCACTTATCCATGAATAGTTGAGCATCAGGCCTTTGCGCCATTTTAATGTTCATTCCCATAAGTTTTGTTCTTGTATCGCTAATCACTGCATCCACCACCTGCTGTGCATCTGCGTTTTTATTTTGGAAGATACGGTCATTTCTTGACTTCCAAATCCAATACATGTAGGCATTCCAGACAAGTCGATAAGAATCTTGAATACATCATTTACCTCGTGTCTCTGTTTCCACCCATTGAACCTCTTCTTCCCATGTCAGAGCTGCTACTTGAGTGAATCCCATTCTCTGAAGAAGATGACTCCAAATAGTGTTTTATGGTTGCATCACGGAAACGTGGTGCTGCTTGTTTCCATGCCTTGCCAACATAACACACAAGTATCAGTTTGCACTTTCTTCCACACTTTCAATTTCTGCAGCGTCTTGAGTCCATTACTTAGAGCCATCCAACTGATGAAGGAATGGCGCGGGATTCTATTTGAATACCAGACCAGCTTACTCCATAGCACTGTTGGCCTTATACTTCTCACACTCTCATATGTCTCTTTCATGCTATACTCACCATGACTTGACGATGTCCAAACTACCTTGTCTTCTTGCCCTATTATTTCAATCTCCTCGATCTCCCCCAGAAACTCTCTGACATGGACGTATATGTGCTGTGGAATACTCCATTTCCCTTCCTCTATAAAATCAGCTACCTTGTTTTGGATATGGCATGTGCTATTATACAATAGGGATTGTGGGAACTTTGACCGCAGTATCCCAGTAGAGTACCAAGGGTCATTCCAAAAACTTGTGTCATTTCCATCTCCGATTTGGTGTATAACAATATCAGCTGCCTCCTTTCTTTCTTTGAGTATATTCCGCCAGCTCCATGAACAGTCTTGTGGTATTTTCATCAGCCAGAAACTTCTATCTTTTACTAAGTTCTTATATATCCAAGTAACCCATAAGTTTTCTTTCTTTGTTACAATCTTCCAGATTTGCCTCATTGTAGCCGCTTGATTAACCTTTCCCAAGTTTTTGATTCCCAGTCCTCCCTCCTCATAAGGATAGCAGGACATCATCCCACCCAATCGATTGCATGTGCTTGTGTACAATCTGCCCCTTCCATAGGAAATTTCGCATAATTTGTTGATATCATCTATAGTTTTCTCGTGGAATTGTGAAGGATGCCAGCCGGTGAGACACTCAAGTTATTTAACACCGCCTTAATCAACTGTAATCTTCCCCGCGTATGAAAGTAACTTCCCTTCCAGCTTTGAATTCTCTTGGTCACTTTAAGGATCAAAGGATTACAATCGATCGATTTTAACCTTTGTCGTAATCGGGGGTAATCCTGTGTATTTCACCGGCAGCTCACCTCTTTGAAATTGTAATACTTGCTCCATCTCATTGCTTGTGTTATCATCCACTCCTGCAAGAAATATCTTTGCTCTTTTTAACGTTAACCTCTAGCCCCGACACCCTCCTCGAAAGTATCCAAGTTCTCGCTTCTTTGCAAAGACTTTGTACATCCCCATACAAAAAAGCCATAAGATCATCTGCAAATGACAAATGCAGTGATAACTGGATCTATGCACTTATGATGTAGTCTGTATTTTCCACTCCTTACACTATGAAGCATAATGTCTGAGAACAAATCCATAACCAAAACAAAGAGATATGGTGATATGGGGTCACCCTGTCTTATCCCTTGTTTCCCTCTGAAATACCCGTAGGAGGAGCCATTAATCATGATAGAATACGATGTTGTTTCTACACAAACTTTAACCCATGTAATAAACCTATCTGGCATTCCCACTCGTTTCATAGCAAATTCCACTGCTTCCCATCTAACTGAGTCATAAGCCTTTCTTAAATCCACTTTTACAGCACATCTCGGCGGAGTTTGATCACGATGATAGTTATGCATGATTTCGTGAGATAACAGAATATTATCTTGTATACTCCTTCCGGTGATAAAGGCTGATTGGTTATCGTTAACCACTTTTGGCATAAAAAATTTCATTCTTTTTGTCATGACCTTCGTGATACACTTATACATCACTCCACAGCAAGCTATAGGTCTATAATCTCCTAGAGAAGTAGGAATATGAATTTTGGGGATGAGAGTAATACACGTGGAATTTACCTCTTTTAGCATTTGATTTGAGTGAAAGAAGTTCCTTGCTGCTCTTATGAAGTCTTCTCCAATAACTCTCCAAGAACATTTGTAGAAGAACGAAGAGAAGCCATCGCTTCCCGGTGATTTATCATTGCCTATGTCCGCAAGAGCCTCTATGATTTCATCCCTTGTCACATCCTGCTGTAATTTTCCACTATCTATCATATCAAGCTGCTGCCTTGGTTCCATACCTTGGTATAAACTGAAATCCACTGCTGGCATGTTAGGAGGGCTATAAAGTGCTTCATAAAAGTTCACACACTCATCTCCTATAGCTCTCGAGTCTTGTATTATATTTCCAGCTTCATCTTTCAAACACGAGATTTTATTAACAATTCTTCTTGCTTGCATGGACTTGAAGAAATACTTAGTATTATTGTCTCCCAATACTATCACCTGATCTTTCGACTTTTGCCTGAACATGTTCTCCTCTGAGTTAATTGCTTGCACATGCGTTGTTAAAGCTTCCCTTTCTTTTCTAATCAGATCCCTATCTACCGGCTGTGCTGTTAGTTTGGTCTATATCTGATCCATTGTTGCCTTAGTTTCCATGACTCTGTTGACCACATTCCCTATTCTTTCACTTTTCCACTGTATCAGTGCTGCCTTTGTCAGTTTTAACTTTTTCATGAAGATGAACATCGGATTGCCCACAACTGGACTCTTCCAGGCTTCCTCTACTGTGTTCATAAAACCTCTCTTAGTATACCAGAAGTTAAAGAATCGAAACGCTTTTTGCTTCTGATTTTGTTGAGCTATAGTCGTAACTACCATGGCTGAATGATCTGAAACAGCTCCTGGATTTTTAAACTCTGCCTCATGATCCCCATATGCTCCTATCCATTCCGCATTGGCCATAACTCGATCCAATTTGCAACTGATTCTGTTATCTTGCTTATTATTCCATGTTAGATAGTTTCCTTTACTTTTGATGTCCACTAGTCCTGCGGCATCCACACATTCTAGAAGATCTGCAAAATGATACATTCTTGTCTCTGCTCCTCCTATCTTCTCTTGGGCATTTAAAATTGAGTTGAAATCCCCCAATATAATCCACGGCTTCTGTATAGTACAAGATAGGTCTATGATGTTTCTCCAAAGGTTCCTTCTTGTGCCCATGTCATTGCTACCATACACTACTGTAGCAATGAACTCCTCCCCCGATATAGTTGCCACTTCCATCGTAATCTGTTGCCCAGTTTTCTATTTCAGCCAAGCTTCACATACCCTTGGGTTCCAACATACCCATATGTTACTCACATTATTCCCATTATCATTTCCCTCCATTTGCCAATCTGTAAAAGTTCTGTTAAAAATTTTGTCTTGATTCTTATTCTTAACTCTTGTTTCAACAATACCCATCAAATCTACTTCAAACTTTCTCACCATTTCTCTTACCTCCACTTGTTTGAATGCTTTGTTAAAACCCCGAACATTCCAACATGCGAGGTTTATCATAAATCTGTTAGTAGTTGAGTCAAAGGACTCTGAATAGCCCTTTCTTTGTTATTCCCACTCTCCTTTCCATTGCTGCTGCTGGACTCTATTTGTATCCATTCCCTAGGTTCTACTGTACCATTTCCATCTTCAGTGTCATCAAGAAGGTGTTTAAACCTGTTGTCTCCATGTTTAAGCATATGAATCCTCCTTTGAACTTCTTGTTCTCTCTTTGCATCATATCTTTGTTCCCCTCGTTCACTATTCCCTTTGTTACTATCTGTCTCCATTACTTCTTTTCCCTCTTTGTTCTTTCGCGGCTTTCATTACTCCTTGATTCTGGCGTGATTTTTGTTGAAACTTCCCATTCTTTCTCTTTCGTGATGTCGTGTATCTCTTGGACCTCTTGTATTCTTTGGTTCGGTAGCTCTTTCTTCTATTCTTACAGCCTTCTTTTGTTCATCCTCAGCTCCCAATCCTTTGTGTTCCTCATCTTTCTTGTTATTCTTCTTCAGCCAAACTGATTTCCTAGCTACTTCTGCTTTCGGCTTCTTTGGGCAACTCTGGTCAGCGTGCCCGAATACCCGACATTCAATACAACATGGAGGCTTTCAGTTGTATTCAAACTCAATATTATACACTCTTCTTTGGTCTAACACCACTGGGATGCTTGCTGGGTATTTGCACTTCGCATTAATCTCTATGCACACTCTTGCATAACGATGTTCTCGCCATATTTTCGATAGAAGTCGATCCAGGAACATTGGTACTCCTACTGCACTTCCCACTTGACTAAATCCCTCGTTCCACATTTCCATTGGTAACCCTTTTACAACTACCTATATTGGTATTGTTCTTAATTCCCTTGTTTCAGCCTCCACAAAAAGTCTCCAAGGCCTCACTACAAACAGTTTACTAGCAATATGAAAAGATCCAATGTCCAACACTGCTTTACGATCTTCATCTTTCTCAAACTGAAAGGTAAACATGGTGTCTGCATAAGGCTTCATTTTAAACTTCTTTACCCTCCAAGTTCGACTAACCATCTCCTTTACATAGTTGTAATTCATTCTTTTACCTACAAATGAACCCACCACCAGATTTTCAAATTTTTTATTGAATGCGGTAAACCGAGAGCTCGCATGACATGGATCACTGTGTTTTCCATTAACTATAGTCGGAGGAATAAAGCTCAGTTCTTCTTTTCTTGCCTATCCCTTACCTATCACCTCTGCCCAAGTACTTTTAGTATTTGCTGTTCCATTACCCTGGATTTGAACATTCCCATCATGCTCAACAGTCCTCTCTGTTTCCGTTTCTTTTGTAGATCCTATGTTTCCGGTGTTTGTTACAGAGTTAGTTCCTTTGCCTCCTCTCTTTCTCCCTTCCTTATAATAGCCCTCAACCTCTTGTTGAAGTTTCTGAAACGTATCTTGGCTGCCTAGAGCCTTACTTCCCACTTCCAGGTCCTTAGCTTCCTTTCCTTTCAAGTTTTCTTTTTGGGTCTCCACAGCTTGGCCCTTGAGAGAAGCCTTCGCATCCTTTTTTTGTATTTCCAGCGTTGCTTCAACGTTTGCTTCAAACTGAATACGTACTTGTGGATCTTCGTCAGGCAATGGCCCATCATTATCTAGCCTTCGCCTGAGTCTTTCTAAAGAGCCGACTCCATATTTCTTTAAAAGTGCAGTCCTGAGTAGTTCTATATCACCCTCCTTATCAGATGATTCAAATTCATGCTCATAATCATCATTGTAGTTTCCTACCCTAGGTGGTGTGCTAGGGTTCGAAGCTATTACAGACCTAAGCTCATGAGTTTTTTTTCATGTTTTCCTAATATTTTGGTAAAAGACGATAATACCTCTAAGGTTTAAAATCTCCCCTTAGAGGTCCCCATTAACAACTGTATGTTCTTTCCTTAACAAATCCTACCTTCCTGCAAAATAGAGTTATACATCACAATAACAGGATTTATTTCAACCAGTCAAATTTCCGTTCATAATCAAACCTTATTTAAGACATTGAAGTCTAATTGATAAAACATGGTTTGCCCCTTATATTTGGAAATACCACTTATCATTACACTAACAGGTCATTCATGGCACATTCAATGAATACCTTAGGTCATTCCCGCCACATTCTAGGAATACCCATCATAACACCAACATGTCATTCATGGCACATTCAATGAATACCTTGGTTCATTCCTACCACATTCAAGGAATACCCATCATAACACCAACAGGTCATTCATGGCACATTCAATGAATATTTTTTTAAAACAACCAGTATCACGTACCCAATGCATATGATATCGTTTGTTGCGAGATTGTGGAAAGCAGCTGCTCAGATTCCTGATGCATATGATATTCTTGTCATTTATGCTTTCAAGGAAGGCATTAATTATGATAGGGACGGCGTGTACAACTCCATAGTAAAAGACATCGCTACAACTCGTTATGAACTTTTTGCTTGAACTCAACAGTTTATTTGAGTTGAAGATTATGCATCGGCACGAGTTCATAGAGATAGGGCTCAAATAAGCAAGCCGCAGGAACAGAGTCAAAAATTTAAGTAACAACAGACAACCGATAAAAAGTCCAAGAGTGATGGTAGGTCACAACAATGGAACGACAAAGAACAAAAGAAACTTCCCGAGTTAAAGCTTACCACCCTCAATGAGAAGTATGTTGTTACCTATAAGAAGATTAAGGGAAAGAATTTCTTATCTCCACCTTTTCCTCTCTCCAAAGATACCAAGGCTACATGGGACAAATCATTGTGGTGCAAGTTCCACGATGATTTTGGTCATGGAACTGAACAATGCCGATCTCTAAGGGGTAGAATCCAAGGTTTGATCGAGAAGGGTATGCTCCGAGGATTCGTCTTTGGGTAAAAAATGAAGCAAGCTTTAGTCGTGACCACACACAATGTAATCAAAGTTGGTCATGCCAGAGTTGATCCAATGTCGAACACCCAACGCAAGAATTTCAATCACTCCAAGATCACTGATCTCAGCCACCACTATGTTTATATAGTGGATATGATTTTCTCCACGATATGGGTACTAAGGCGTATGAGGAAGGACCTCTGTTGGGTCGACAATGATCTCGATAGAGTACACCATCCTCATTATGATGTTGTTGTAATACAAGCTTTTGTTGGAATTCATCGTTTGTAGAAAATCATGATCGATATAGGTAGTTCGACAAGTGTGATCTACAAGCGTTGTTACAAAGGACTCAATCTCCCCGAGAAGATGATAGTTCCTGATCGAAATCCTATCATTGGCTTCGATGGGACAACAGCAAAATCAATTGGTAGATGCTCTCTTCCAGTGACATTAATGAACAAGGAAGTTACAATTGATTTTCTTCTCTTGGATTGTAACTCCTACAATGTCATTCTGGGAAGGGATTGGATTCACTCAATGGGAGCTATCGTTTCTACTTTCCATCAGGCTATCAAGTTCTGGTGTGATGGTATGGTATGCAAAGTTTGAAGTGATCGATAGCGACTTTGAAGTGCCATGAGTGCATTGCTTTCGAAGATTATAAAGATTCGAATCTAGACAACACCATCCTAAATGTCGATGGGGTAAAATAGGAATTAGAGAATTCCATTGGCTGGGTTAACGCTATAGAGCAACGTTTAGGTGCCCCCCCCCCTGACCATCGACAGGCTCCTCAAAGTACTAATCGGCAACAAGGAAGAAGAAACCACTTTTATTTCTGCGGAAATTTATAAGAAGGAACAGGATTAACTCATTGAGCATTTGAAGAAAAATTACACAGTGTTTGCATGCATGGTCGAACAAATGCCTGGGATTGATCCTTCACTTGCATGTCACTGGCTAGATATTGACAAAACATAAAAGCCAGTGCATCAGAAGCCTCGCCGAATGGCTCCCGATCAAAAGCTCAAAGTGAAAGAAGAGATCGACAAACTTCTAAGTGTTAATTTTATTAGGGTTGTACTATATCTGATAAACGTAAAATTGAATAATTTACCTACGAAATGAACGATGAAACTTAAAACGCAAGTGAAACTAAACTTAATTAAGTGTTGCTATCAAAGATTTCTATACTCTCAATTCTATTCAAATAGAGTGGAGTAAAAAGTTCGTTCTACTCCTAGTTCTTTAGCATTCAAGTTTTCTACAATTGACTAGTAAATCCAAAGTCTAATGAGAGCAATGGTGGGAATTTATACTACGATGCGAATTAAAACTAGACATAATATAAAGATTATAACTTTATTCAATTTAACTAAACAATAATTGAAATGTAAATTAATAACTAAGAATAGAATAACAATAATTGAATTTAGATCTAACAAATTTAAATAACAAAATCGAAATGAACAAGAAATAACTATTTTATTTATCTAAGCAATGAAGAACTATGATTCAAAGAATTAATCTAAAACAATATATGAAACTAATTAATTTTAACTAATTGAAATTCAAATCTAGATCTATAAGCTATTTTAATTGCTACTTTCTATTCTAGATTATCTAACTATCCCCTTGTTTAAGAGCTAAGTCTTGTTTTATGTAAAGGAGGAGACCAGATCCACAATTTCGTGCATGGGCTGAGGAGCCATGTTTTGGGCCGGAAAATTAAGCCCAAAGTCCAATTTCTTCAGTCCACAGAGCCCGTTTCAGCTGGCTTTGACTTCAGTAGTCTTTTCATCCACTTTTCCTCCTCTGATTGGTTCAAGGCTTGAACCATTGGAAAGCTCTTTCCGAGCTGGTCGTTTTGAAGTAAGGTAGGCCCAAATCCGAGGCTTGAGTCCAAAGATATGGTCTTCGGAAATTCTGCTGACTTGTGCACTATTTCTGCCCGTGTTGACTTTTTAGCTTTTGATCGGGCTTCATGGAAGCTTTGTCTCCTTGAACCTTGGCCTTTATAACAGAACTTCTTAGCAACCAACCCTTTGCTCCTTTATATCGCCAAAGTGATACATTTTTGCACATAATTGAGTTTCATGCCTGAAATACATAAAAACACGTAATTAACATTAACTATTATTTATTACTCGCATGATTGGTCTAAAAGTAGTATTATTAAGGGGTTAAAACTACAGTTTTGGGCTCTTATCAAACCACCCCCAAACAGCATTTTGTTCGTCCTCAAGCAAATATGAGAAATTAGCATAAGTGACTAAAAATGGAATTCTAACTAATCTCGTTTCGCCGAATGCGATTGCATTGACCATATGCAACAAGGCCTTAAACCACTAGGAATTCCCTAGTGGACGAGTTATAGCAGTGAAGGTACTCACACAAACTTCATTTATACTACAACGACTCAGAAATAAAACTATTGTTTCCTTATCTATGTCTCAATTATCTATACATCTGACTATAAATGAATACAGAATAATCAAGTCGGAACCTAAACTAATATATGCATAATAATCTATCATCTACGAATAAACATATTTACAATGAGTAATACTATGAGATGAACTAGCAGGTCCGTTTCTGAAAACTCGGAATAGCGTCCTTAAGTAGGTCCTCACATAAATGTCAAAAAAAACCACTCTGATTTTTCCGCTCAAGTTTTGCTACTCCAGTGTGCAGTGGGCACACTTTACCTTACAAACTCAATGACAAACAAGGAAGCCGGAGTCGATCAAACACATCTGCCACTTACTATCACACTATCTTATTCCTAATTGAGCTAGAGGTTTTTATTAGGTGTTGCGGGGATTAGGAGATGGTTTAAGAAGAAAGGAAATGGATATTCAAAGAGAACAAGTCTGAGATGATAGAGTCTTCATATTATGTAACTAGAGAAAACCTTATTCTTTACTTTTGCTTCTACACTTTGTTTCCATCCTTAGCCATATTTTTTTCTCTTTTTTCTTTGGATTTTGACTCCTTGATTCTATTTTTGGAGTTCTAACTCTTTATTTTTATTTTATTATATATTTTTTTATTTGGATGGAAACTTACTTTTCTCTTCTGAAGCGACTAACGAGTTCTTGATTTCAAAGGTTATTCTCTTTTCTATTCTTCATCTCTATTCTCAAACTTATTCAAAAAATTGGGTAGATTGATTTTTTATTTTGTTTTATTTTGTAATAGGGTAAAGGATTTGAGGTTTATGAAAGGCTAAAGAAAGGCTCAGAGGGGCGACTAGCGGAAAATAATTCATAGGTTGGAATTTCTGGCTATATCGATCCAAAGAGGGCCTAAATTCTCACTTAAGATATGGTATAGTGATCTAGCAAGTGGACGTGTGATTTCTCTATCCGGATTTTACTTCTCCCTTGTGTCATTTCTCAAATGTGTCACTCATATAAGGCTTTAGGCTATATTCTCACAGGATTTGTAGCATAAGTACTCTAGCCTAGATTTCAGAAACTTACTGCCAACAATCATAGATACTCATGTAACATATTTATAGATAGATGTAAGGATTATTACCTATATATTAGCCTAAGTTTCTAAAAACTATTCTAATGCAAAAGCTATGTGAGACTTCTAGATTATTGAGAGCATAGAGAAAGAAAACAATACCAATGTTCCTAAGTGTATAACATACTTTTTATTTATATTTTTAAATTTTTTGATTTTTTTTATCTAGAAAATAAGTGCATATTATACATATCTATATCCTAACAGATGTCTTAATTACACGCGTGTTTCTATGACCCCAAAAATAAGAAGCATGCTTTGTCCTCAAAGTATTTTTAAATAAAGAGGGTAGGAAAATACCATTGAAACACGTGAAATTTTGGAACATCTGCAAAAACAAGGTTATAACATACTAATATAGGAAAGAAAACTGATGCAACTATATAAGAGTTCCACCCGTTATGGGGTTAATGAGAAATAGATTGTTTGGGACATAAACATACACACTGAAATAAAAACTTTACCGCACTCCGTTTAAACATTTTCCTCCTTATTTCCCTCTTCATCCTTAATAAAGAAATGAGGTTCCTTCGCGATCCTGCCATGCCATGGTAATTTGCGGGCTTCACGCCACTTATCGTTTACTATAGCTAACCTGTCAAGTGCCACTTGGTCGGATGGGGTGTAAAGCAACGATGAGGTTGTATCCTCCACCCTTACCAAGTCATTTGCGAACGATCGAATAATACAATTGGTGGGTCTCACAATGTCGAATCCTAACCCAATCCGTGAAGCGGGCACAAAAAACAAGGAAGAAACATAGCATTATACGGCAAATTAAAACAGGCATAAGAAGGTACTCATGCCTCTTGCCATGGGCTCGGGCTAAACTAGACATTAAGGTCTGGGGAATATCATAAAGTGTACGTCCCCCAGCTAAAGCAAGGAAAATATCACAAGTTTCGTCATTCACAGAAGAATAACGTCATTCCCCTCTAATGTTGAGCATAATCTAAAACATAACAGTGCCCACGTTCATAGACAGGCTACCAAGGGTGACGTTATAATCCACCTTGGTCCTCTATCCTAAAGATTCCTGCCCCGTAATACTCATACAAATCATCATAGTTATACATGTACATATTATCTACCAAATAGGCCCATGAGTCTTGTATTTCGGCCGGCATAGCAAGTCCAAGCACAAAGGCTATCAAGAACCTGGAAATTTCCATTGGTTCATCCCCGATGGTGATGGAGAACACTTGTTCTCCATCTGGTCTATCAAAGAACTTACAGTTATCATAAAAATAAGATATAACTGCTGGAGAATAAAGTTCATCAGGACTTACCAATAGTGGCTCCCATCCTGCTAGAATGATCACTTCGCAAAACCACGCACCATAGGTGTCACTTTGGAATAAATCTTCAAATGACTGTTTCGGTGTGATACGAGGGAATGTCATCCCCAATAACTTGCTGGAAAAGATGCAAAGGATCCTGGAACAACCCACGGAAAACTGGAAATTTTTGGTGCTCAAAGGGGTCAGGGCGCAGGGTGCGCTCGAGCTATGCCTGGGATGGGCGCGGGTGGCGCTCCGGATGAAAACTAGAATTCCAGTGTTTTGGGCGCAGGTAGCGCTCTTGTTTGGGCTGAGTAGGGCGCAGGTCGCGCTCAGGGTTTGGATTTCTCTGACAGGCTTAGGGCTCGGGTGGCACTCCTCTGGGGCGCAGGTGTGCTCGGAGTGCTGATAGGCCGAAGTGCGAAGGAAAAATAAGGTAAAGTGGGAGTGAAATGTGAGAGATGAATGTGAGATGTAGTTGGGGTTGTGAGTGTAGAATGAATGTAGTTTTTATAGGTTTTAAATTGCTAAAACGAATCGGGAAGTTGCCAAAAAGCTTTAAGGCAATTGCCGGAAATAATAAAATTTCCAAACCCGAAAACGGAAATAACTCATATTCTTTATTCTAAGACAACCCTAATATTTTTGTAGGTTGAATTAGGATAGAAACTGCCTAACTCATAGAGATTTCATCCTACCACAATATCTATTCATAGCGATGGCCATGTCGGTCATATTCTCAACCCTCACTCCAAAACAAATTTTAAAATAGACGAACATATAAACGAATTATGCTAAGCTATTTAATACCACCCCCAAACAATTCGGGAAGGGGGATTAATGATAACAACCACGCACAATTCCAAAATAACCAAATTATATTAAATTTTAATTCAAACAACATAAAACAACCAAATTCAAATGTAATTACTTAATTAATATCCGACTAATAAAACAATAAAAACAACTAAATAACAACGAAACACAAAATTATTCGAACACCTAGCCATGTGATGAAGAAAGGCCCTAAGATGGAGATTGGTCATGGGATGAAGAAGGGCCCGATCCATTCGTTCTTTGGCGGCGATGCTCATGCCCCTCAGACTCATCTGAAACAGAACCATCCAAAGGTGGCATGCATCGTAGAATCTCTACTTGGAACAAACGTTGTGCTTCCATCTCAGCCTTTATTTTATTATCTTAATCGGGCTGGGACGCTGGTGGATATTCTCCATGTTACTCAAGATATCTTCGTGACCCTTTTCGAGTATTCCAAAACTCGTGTTAAGGTTCGTTTGTTTATTTTGAACTATAATCTGTCTATCTCGTATATCTTCACAAATAGCGTAAATACAACGCACGCTAGTATGCAACACTGACATGCGTTCTGAATCAGACGTACACCTCTCCAAGGCATCTTCATCCAACCATGTCATGTCCTCCCCTTCCTCATCTGAATCCACTACTCTATCCTTCGGCAACATCCAAGTCTTTTGGATACATTCCTTATAACTACTTTCATTTGCATGCAATTTCAACATTAACCGCTCAGTTCTTGGTTTATTCCCCCAAGACAACATTATCCTCGTAATTAAAACAGGAAATAATGCGATACTCTTCCCAACTCCTCTAATCATCTTTAGCAAAAACTCGAGGATACATAATTCATACCTCTTTTCTTGGAATATCTAGAGAACGTGCAGACATGTGAACCCGATGTCGCTCACTTTATCCTTCTCAATGACGTTCTTACCAATCCACTGAGCTACAGCTAGTTGGTTGGTGCGCAAAGATGACTGTCGAGCACAATGAGAAGTTGTATTATATTGACCCTCCATAAGGGTGTCGTTCATCAATGCAGGAACACCAGTATACTGGGATTCCTGCACGGTGGCTTCTATGTGGCATCCAGGCATAATGCCTAAATTTTTGCCAACTTCTCTTTCGATAATTCTCTTCGAGTCCCAACCACTTTCATAAAAATTTTGTGATAGGCCAACTCTCTCTTCTTACAGAACTGTTTGACCAAATCGGAGTGGTAGAAAACATCTGTCGAGTACCACAATCGATTCCAACCCCTGCTAATCATCTCATCACCGTAAAACAGCGCGAAGCGGTCGGCCGTAAACGCTTGTTCCGGCAACAAATTTCGTCTTTGAGCCATTGATATCTTAGAACGATTTATGTAACGCCCATATTTAAAATACGTATTTTATTTATTTATTAATTAATTAAATTATTATTTAAAAATCGGCTGGATTGGATTTGGGATCTGTGGGGCCCCGATTTACGTCCCGAAGTTCAGATTGGGCTTGGGTTTCAAACCCAAGTATATATTCATATTGTTATGGAGAATAAGGTTTTTAAAGAATAAAAAATAATAATAAAAATGGAGGCAGAGATAGAAACTTGATTGCTAGAGCGTGGAGCGCGATGATTCGGACTAGGAGGAATTCGTCGAGCTTTTTATACAGGTGAGTAGATTAGTTTTTCTATTTCACGTATAATTGTAATGTTCAAAGTTTTTGTTCATTATTCGGTTATTGTTATAGATCTTGTAGTTGTTAAAATTGGTTCTTCGAAAACTCTGTTGAGACTTCGGAAATCGATATTTGGGCCGGCGAAGCTTGGCGGGGCCGTTAATGGCGCCGCCAAGCCCAAAAGAGAGAATCGGTCGGATCTAATATGTTGAACACTCACGGTTGTGGTTTGAACCCTCACTAAGGTGGGTATGATTGAATGATGTTAGGTGGCTGTGGTGGAGTGTTGGGTATGAGGTATTGACTTTGGAGATGGGTATTTGGTGGAAGGTCGGAAGCAAGCTATTAATGGCTGAGATCGCAGATTAGGATTAGTAATTTATATGTTTTAAATCTTGAGGTGTGAATTACGTTTTGGATTAGTGATGGATGATTGTATATGGTTTTACAGAAGGGTGGGTCAAACTACTTACTTGTGCAGAGACGACCCACTCTGTAATTGAGCATGGAATGATGTAAGTATATCATATGCTTGACTGGTTATAGTTTAGCTAGAACCTAAGGCGCCTCGTGGAGGAACTAAATGCCTTTTATTATGAGTATGGTTTGTTGTGTGGTTAGTGGGAAGTTAAGGCGCCTCAGCGGAGGAACTACCTGCCTTAGTTATTGAACTTAAGGATGTTGTATTACTCGTTGAAAGTTAAGGTACCTCGGTAGAGGAACTAACTGCCGTATGGATTGTGTATATATTTGGTATAAATATATGTTGTATTTTAGGGCTACTCACACCAGCATTTTTATAATGCTGACCCGATGTGCATATTTGCTTATCGGGTGTGTTTATTAAATGAACATAGTTGATAAGTCTTGACAGGTTTAGTATTGAAGAAGATTGGTTGTTGCTTGTGGATTGCGTTAGCGTCGCATTTCAAGATAGGCTTTGTTTTCCTTTGAGGTGATATAGATTTTCAGTTGAGATAAGGTTATTTGCATTTTCATTTCTTAATTTTTGTAATGAAGAGGACTTTTGTTTAAGTTAAAATTTTTTATTGGTTTTTAATTATCCGCATATTTAAAACTGTTCATGGGTTTTTGGAAGTGGAGAGTGCGCCACACCTCGAAGATCGAAGAGTCGGGAACAAATAATGTTTTTCCGAATTATGTCGAAATTCGGGGTGTGACAGTTTGGTATCGGAGCATTTGGTTAGCTTAGACTTAGGTGAGTCTAAGTGATTCTCGGATCGTGGTTTATGGGTAGTGTTTAAGAAATTTTATTTTCAAAACTATTTCCGCTAGTTTTTTTTATTTTTAGAAAGAAAATGAAAGAGATATAGAAATAAAGAGAGTCAATATTTTTCTTGATTTGTTTGTATATGTAATGTGTATATTTATATTAGTTATTCTTGTGGAGTGCATAGGAAATGCTTTTATTTTTCCTTATCATATGAGGAGTAGTTGCAATTGTTGTATGATTTTGTGTTTATTGTTAGTGTTCCTTCTCACATGGAGTATGGATTAAGTGTGATAACATCTCTATAAACTTTGTATTTGAGTGTTATGTTATTATTTAGGAAACAAAAAGATATTTTATCTATATTGAATGAGTTGTATTATCTGATGACTTTGTGACGTACTAAGTAAGGAACTAATTGCCTCAGTGTTGGAGGAACTATCTCTCCTTACTCGTACCCTTTAATGGATGAATATTATTTTGAAGTATAAGAGATTAATCTGTTAGAGGTGATTAGTTAGAAATAGACCGAATAATAAATAAAATATACATGTATTCTTTTTGAGATGTGTATACTTGTGTATACACGTGTATTCTTTTTGAGTTGTGTATACTTGCGTATACACGTGTATTCTTTTTGAGATGTGTATACTTGCGCATTTATATATTATTGTATATAGAGGAACTATTACCGTGCGTATGTGATGATTAATATTGTTTTACCAAGAAAACATGCATCTGTAGGTTGTTTTCTTAAGGTCACGTTATTAATGATTAATTAAAATAATGGTGATAATTGTTATTTTTAAACTATATTGGAATTTATGTAGAGGATGTCTTAATATAATGATGATTGTATTTCAACAACAAACGGATTTTCATTTTGTCTTATAAGTGTGCTTCGTGCCGATAAATTATGACATGATTGATTAATATTGTTATATTCGTTTCACCTTGATTTTTGCATATTCAAGTATTCTTAAAATATATACCTTGATTTATGGTTCATAAATATTACCGTGAGAATATAACTTGTTAAGGGTGATATATTAGAAGTGAGTTTATATTATCCTAAATTTTTTTAAAATTCGTGTTATACGGTAGCAAGTCTTATGTTAATTGTCATTGTATATGGAGATTAATTTTTGAATCTTTTCACCTGTTAAAATAATTAGTAATAATAATAATATCAATGAGCGTCGAGTATTTATTCGTAATTGTTTTGTTTCAGTCTAAATGATTTTGATAGATAAATATGAAAAATTATTTTTGGATACGTGCTATATTTGATCCAGTTGCAAGCATGAATTAGGATTCAAGGGTTGTTTTAAATTTAATATTTCATTAGCATGACTAAAGTAAATATAAAGTTTTATTGTAGTATCAATGACATAAGTGATTTTTGTTTTAAGTATATTAGGGAACTAATTTTCTTTTATGCATAATAATGAAAGACTCCATAATGTTTTATACCAGGATGAACTTTCTCCATATTATTGATTAGTTAAGTAGAATATTAATTTTTAAGTAGAGTTTGCTCTACGTGTCAAAAACTGCATGCTAATGAGAAATGATATATTTGTCTGGGGTTTAAGTGACAGTAATAATTTGTTTTAATGTAGACAGTTAACCTATAATAGATTTTGTAATGGCATGAGGACATATAATCTGAATTATTTAAAATAATTAATACCAACGTTATCATGCTTAAGTTTAATCTCTGTACATTCTTGTGGAGGTTCTAAGTTAATAACCAACGTTATTTGTTCGTATAGATTTACTTCTGAATCTCGGGACGAGATTCTTTTGAGATAATGTATATTTATATGCCATTATTTAAAATCACATTTATTTATTTATTTATTAATTAATTAAATTATTATTTAAAAATCGGCTAGATTGGATTTGGGATACGCGGGCTTGATTTCTGGGCTCGAGTCTGTATTGGGCTTGGGTTTCAAACCCAAGTATATATTCGTATTGTTCTGGAGAATAGGGTTTTTAGAGAATAAAAATAAAATAAAAATGGAGGCAGAGATAGAAGCTGGATTGCTAGAGCATGGAGCGCGACGATTCGGACTAGGAGGAATTCGTCGAGCTTTTTATACAGGTGAGTAGATTAGTTTTTCTATTTCACGTATAATTGTACTGTTCAAAGTTTTCGTTCATTATTCGGTTATTGTTATTCGATCTTGTAGTTGTTAAAATTGGTTTAAACTATCTTTCGAAACTCTGTTGAGACTCGGGAAATCGATATTTGAACTGTCGAAGCTTGACGGGACGTTAATGGTGTCGCCAAGCCCAAAAGAGAGAATCGGTCAGATCTAATATGTTGAACACTCCTGGTTGTGGTTTCGAACCCTCACTAAGGTGGGTATGATTGAATGATGTTAGGTGGCTGTGGTGGAGTGTTGGGTATGAGGTATTATTGGCTGGAGATGGTATTTGGTGGAAGGTCGAAGCAAGCTATTAATGGTGAGATCATGATTAGGATTAGTAATTTATATGTTTTAAATCTTGAGGTGTGAATTACGTTTTGAATTAGTGATGGATGATTGTATATGGTTTTATAGAAGGGTGGGTCAAACTACTTACTTGTGCAGAGACGACCCACTCTGTAATTGAGCATGGAATGAGGTAAGTATATCATATGCTTGACTGGTTATAGTTTAGCTAGAACCTAAGGCGCCTCGTGGAGGAACTAAATGCCTTTTATTATGAGTATGGTTTGTTGTGTGGTTAGTGGGGAGTTAAGGCGCTTCAGTGGAGGAACTACCTGCCTTAGTTATTGAACTTAAGGATGTTGTATTAGTCGTTGAAAGTTAAGGCGCCTCGGTGGAGGAACTAACTGCCGTATGGATTGTGTATATATTTGGTATAAATATATGTTGTATTTTAGGGATACTCACACCAGCATTTTTATAATACTGACCCGATGTGCATGTTTGCTTATCGGGTGTGTTTATTAAATGAACATAGTTGATAAGTCTTGACAGGTTTAGTGTTGAAGAAGATTGGTTGTTTCTTGTGGATTGCGTTAGCGTCGCATTTCAAGATAGGCTTTGTTTTCCTTTGAGGTGATATAGATTTTCAGTTGAGATAAGGTTATTTGCATTTTCATTTCTTAATTTTTGTAATGAAGAGGACTTTTGTTTAAGTTAAAATTTTTATTGGTTTTTAATTATCCGCATATTTAAAACTGTTTATGGGTTTTGGAAGTGGAAGTCGTCACACCTCGGAGATCGAAAGTCGGGGAACAAATAATGTTTTTTCAATTGGCCGAAATTCGAGGTGTGACAATTTAGTGTTTAAAAGGACTGTGGGAATGGAGTTTGAGGCTCCCTTACTAACAAAACAGTAGTGGTGGCGCGGTAGTTCGAATTTCCTTTGGTTTTGGGTGATTTTCGGTGGTGGAAATTTTTGGGATTGGTGGAAGAGTGTTTTGGAGAAGAATCGAAGTTTGAATTGTATTGTGGGTGTGGGTGTATTGAGGTTTAATTTTATTGTTATTTTTTGTTAGGTTTTTTAAATTTGGAAATGGCAGAATTGGAAAGAATCGCGATTTAGTTTGTTTCGGAGGAAGGAGACGCACGCGCGTGCGTTGGGCCCAAGCCGAAATTGATTTTCCGATTTTTGTTGATTTTGCATGCAACTTTAAACTAAAATTCCCGCTTTGTTACCTGTTCGATTTATGCGAATGAGATATGGAAATGATCAGGAGAGAATTTCCAATCTAATGATCCATAAAACACTCTATTCCGACCTTGGGTGATATATAAAAAATGCCTCAAAGTGCGTGCATGACATAAGTTATGCGAATGAATGAAATCTAACTTAATAGAAAATGTCAATCCGAATCGTAATACCATTAAACTGTCTAACCAACACAACTGGAGAGTTGAATAATACAGGATGGAACGAACACCCCACCCCCAAAAAAATTTTAGACACAGAATTGAGAAATTTTTTTTTTTTTTTTTTTTTTTTAAAATTGGTCTTTAGAGTCAGATTCTTGAGACTTCTCAACGTACTATGGTTGTGATTTTAATGATTTTTAATTTTTTTTATGAATAAAAGTTAATATAAGAAAAACAAGAAAGCAATAAATGCATAATTCATACCATAGAAGAACACGACTCAAAACCGAGAAAACATGCAAGAGTGGAAAACGTGAATTATGTTGACCCTGGACTTAGGATCCGGTACTTACAACCACACACTCCATAGGGAGGGCCCAATTACCTGAATGGTGCACTTATCAGTATACGGAAGTGATAGGAAGTACACCAGACAACCAAATGAGTCGTTTATAGTCAGATACGCGAGACTTTAACAAATAACTGGATATATATATATTAATACCTTGCAGTTTTCATATATCAACAACCTAAAGAGTTGTAGGTCTTTCTAGAAATAAATAACATGGAATGCACCCCCAAACATAATCAGGCACCAAGATTTCCTACGGCACAACCTAGTGGAATGAAAACGAAGTCTGATAGACCTAGAACGTAACCGAGCATGTACTTTCTTATTCATCTTTGAACGAGAGGTTGTCCAAGTGAATGAGTGTGAAAAAATGGATGGTTTTGGAAAATATGGTAGATAAGGATAAGTATTAGAAGGAAAGAATGGAAAGAAGGAGAATGTGGGTTTAGCACAAAACTTATTCATGGTGTAGGTAGGAACTGTCTCCATTCTGAAAATGTAGGTGTCATGTGCCTTTTCTTCGGGAATTATATAGGTATTAGGCAGATTTAGAAAATCATTAAGCACAGAAGAAATAAGAGGGTCAAGTGCAAACTCCAGGTTCGTTTGAAAAGGTGTCGGATGGGGTACATTGATGGAAGGGGAATGATGTGAGGTGGGTGAATGGTTATCAATAGGAGGGGACTCTCGAGGTGGCGGAGAAGAGTTGCAAAAGAGTTGAAGGAAATCTTCCTCAATTCCCTCCACATCCAAGGATTCCTTATTAAAGTTCGAACGTCCAAAGGAAAGGAATTTGTGCATCTGATTATTTGGAAATGTGGTTTTGACATAATCATGAGCTAAACTCTCGATCATACTAACCTCTCTATCGATATTGGTATCAGGAACCTGTGTGATCGGTTTAAATACATTGACTTCAGCGGAAAGATGGCCAAAAGATAAGGACATCGAACCATCGCGACAATTTATAAGCGCGTTGGCAGTTGCCAAGAAGGGGCGTCCTAAAATGATTGGGACAGCATCGTTAGCGACTTCTGTATCGAGGATAACAAAATCCGCAGGATAGTAGAAATCTTGAACCTTAACCAGTCGCGTTTTCCACTACACCCTTAGGATACTTGATAGACCTATCAGCTAATTTCAACGTCATTGTTGTAGGTTGCATTTCTTGTAGACCTATTTGTTTATATAAATAATAAGGGAGTAAGTTAACACTCCTAAGGTGCATTGTATAGTAAGATGACCAAGGTCCTTGTACTTAACTATTCTATTATGTTCTGATAAAGTTGGAACTTGTTTAGTGCGAAAGGTGTCTTTTGGAATATTTGTCATACTCCTTGTAATGCACAACTCCTTAAGAAACTTAGCGTGGTGAGGTAATTTTTTAATTGCGTCGAGAAAGGGTAGGTTAATCGTTAGATTTTTGAAAACGTCCCTAATCTCATCAAAGTTTGTATCTCTTTTTAACATAGCTAAATTATAGGGAAACGGTGGTTTCTTACTATGTTTAGCATATGGTTCAACTGGATATCTAACCTTTGCTTTTTGCTTCTTAGGTTGTGGTTTAACTGGTACCTCTACAGGGGTAGGATCTTCAGTTTCTGTTTCGGTATCTAGTATAATATCTGGTGTAGGAACTCCTTGTGGGGTAACTATAGACATAGTTACTTTGTTATCCACCACTCTGCCTGAACGGAGAGTGGTGATGGAATTTATCTCTCCTACGTTTGCATTTTCGTTACTAGTATTACCGTTTACTTCAAAGGCTGTGTTTGGTGTTTTAGGATTAGGTATTGCTTGTCCTGGAAACACACCTTTGGGTTGTACTTTCTCTGGAGCTAACTGCTGTAAGGAAAGTTGGATAGCTTGTAAAATTTGTTGTTGAGATTGCATAAAGGTATCAAAGCGATCCGGTTGTGGAGTGGTATTTATTACAGGTTGTGTGACAGGAACTATGTCACATTGATTATTTATGGGTAGGTTGTGATAGTTATTATTATTAACCGGAACGATACCTCGATTTGCATTATAATTATTATTGTTATAATTATTATAATTACCCTGACCTTGTCCTTGTCGTGGTTGAGCTTGGTTGTTATAATTATAATTACCCTGACCTTGTCCTTGCCTTGGTGGACCTTGGTTGTAATTGTTTGTTGGCCTAACATTTTGATTATTAAATCCTGGAGTTGTTACTTGTTGATTATTTCTCCAACTGAAGTTGGGGTGTTGTCTCCAAGGGGCGTTAGGAATAGGATAACTATTAATTGAGCAAACGTTATCTTGTTGTGATTGTTGTTGTTCATAGGCGAAAGGACAATAGGAGTCGGGATGCTCTGGACTCAAACAGAAATTACATGGATTGGAGTTGACATTCATGACAGGGATAGGCGTTTGTTGGACAGAAATAGCCTCTACCTTTTTAGTTAGAGATTCGATTAAATTTTTAAGTTCTGGATCGGGTTTCATCTCAAACATACCGCCGGCTTTAGTTGTTGTAGAAGAACTAGCGGAACGGGAGATATCATCATTACCCCCAATTATTATTCCGCTTAGTTTGATCTTCTAAAAATTTATAAGCCTCTGAGGCTCCTTTACTTAAGAAACTACCCCCATTCATTATGTCAAGGACTTCTTTATGGTGGTGTAGAAGTCCTATGAAAAAGGCATGAACTAACATGTCTTTCGCGAGGTTATGGTGTGGACACTCTATAAGTAGGTCGGTGAAACGATTCCAAGCCTCTGAAAATGATTCATGAGGATTTTGTCGAAAGAAATGAATCTTGGAAAGCATTTCATCGGTCTTCAGTGGTGGGTAAAAATGTTCCATAAATAGTTGAACAAGTTTAGCCCACGAGTCCACGTAATTAATTAGCAGGCAGTTAACCAAGACGCCGTCTTATTGCCTAAGGTGAAGGGAAATACCCTCAGTTTAATTTGTTCAGCACCAACCGAAGGATGGTGGAAAGTAGTAAGGACTTGGTCAATCCTACGCATGTGCTGATAAGGTTTTTCATGGTCTAACCCATGAAAAACGGGTAACAAATTAAATATATATGGGGGGATTCGGAAATCCCCCACTGGGTCTGATAGAACGATGCAAGATTTTCGGCTATCGCTTAAGGCTTTGTAAAAGTCTGAGAGAGGAGACTCTCTTTCTTCAGCCATAATCTCAGGTGTGGTGTGCGGTGTGCTAGCTAGAGGTGAAGTGAGTGGTATACTAGAAAGGCGTGTTTGTTGACGTTGTCGGTTAATTATTTTAGGTGTTTTTCTTCGGCCTGACCTTAATCTCATGCAAGGCTAAGACCAATCTTAATGCAAAACAACAACACTCCAAGCAATCCTGATATGCTAGTATGAACCTCTAACAGAAGATGTGAGGTGTGGAAGAAAAGAGTACCTGAAAGCCTCCTTGCTTCACTTTTGAATAGCGTCTTGTTTACGCGTGCTCAGTGTATATAATAAGTTAGAACACTGAAAACTTTGAAGAAATAGAAGTTCGAAATAAACCTGTGGAAATCGGGCAGTTTCAGCAGAGGGCGCGGTTGCGCTCGGAATATGCCTAGGCGGGGCGCAGGTCGCGCTCCGGCAAAAGATAGGATTCCATTCCCAGGTGGGTGAAGCTCCAAGGTGGCCTTCGTAGGCAAAAGGGTGGGATTCAGGTGTGGGATTCCAGGTGTGGGCGAGGGCGCGCTCCCACTTTGGCTTGCCCAGCCACAGTGAGCTCCGATTAATTTGTCGTGGAAACTTGCAAAGCTGAAACAGACAACCACAGTGAGAATCCAAACAAGGGTGGGTGGGTTATAGGACTTTGAAAAACTATCAAGTCTACAGAAAACAATACTAAAGAGTACTAAGATGGCAGCGACACCATTTGATAAATGTAAAATTGAATAATTTATCTACGAAATGAACGATGAAACTCAAAACGCAAGTAAAACTAAACTTAATTATGTGTTGCTATCAAAGATTTCTATACTCTCAATTCTATTGAAATAGAGTGGAGTAAAAAGTTCGTTCCACTCCTAGTTATTTAGCATTCAAGTTTTCTACAATTGACTAGTAAATCCAAAGTCTAATGAGAGCAATGGTGGGAATTTATACTACGATGTGAATTAAAACTAGACGTAATATAAAGATTATAACTTTATTCAATTTAACTAAACAATAATTGAAATCTAAATTAATAACTAAGAATTGAATAACAATAATTGAATTTAGATCTAACGAATTTAAATGAGAAAATCGAAATGAACAAGAAATAACTATTTTATTTATCTAAGCAATGAAGAACTATGATTCAAAGAATTAATCTAAAACAATGTATGAAACTAATTAATTTAACTAATTGAAATTCAAATCTAGATCTACAAGCTATTTTAATGGCTACTTTCTATTCTAGATTATCTAACTATCCCCTTGCTTAAGAGCTAAGTCTTGTTTTATGTAAAGTGGGAGACCAGATCCACAATTTCGTACATGGGCTGAGGAGCCATGTTTTGGGCTAGAAAATCGAGCCCAAAGCCCAATTTCTTCAGTCTACAGAGCCCGTTTCAGCTGCCTTTGACTTCAGCAAACTTTTCGTCCACTTTTTCTCCTCTGATTGGGTCAGGGCTTGGACCATTGGAAAGCTCTTTCCGAGCCGGTCGTTTTGACGTAAGGTAGGCCCAAATTCGAGGCATAAGTCCAAAGATATGGTCTTCGGAAATTCTGCTGACTTGTGCACTATTTCTACCTTTGTTGGCTTTTCAGCTTTTGACCGGGCATCATAGAGGCTTTGTCCCCTTGAACCTTGGACTTTATCACAAAACTTCTTAGTAGCCAACCCTTTGCTCCTTTATATCGCCAAAGTGGCACATTTCTACACATAATTGAGTTCCATGCCTGAAATACATAAAAGCACGTAATTAGCATTAACTTTTATTTATTACTCGCATGATTGGTCTAAAAGTAGTATTATTAAGGAGTTAAAGCTACAGTTTTGGGCTCTTATCAATATCCAAAATGGATATCCAATGTAGTAGCAGTCCCTAAGAAAAATGGGAAACTTAGAATCTGTGTTTATTTTACTGATGTCAATAAAATATGTCATATTCACTCGTATCCCTTGCCTCGTATTTCTGACATGGTTGATGCCACTTCAAGGTTTAAACGAATTTCTTTTATGGATGCCTCAATAGGATTTTATCAAATTGCATTAGCCAAAGATGAACAAGAACTTACAACCTTCATAACAGACTAATGTTTATTTTGCTATAAGGTAATGCCTTTTGGTCTAAAAGAGGCACCGACAACATATTAGAAATTCATAAATACATCATTTTTAGATTTCTTAGGCACGTTTATGGAAGCTTATATTGATGATATGGTCATCAAGTCGCATAAAGAGTCTTCACACCTTCATCACTTGCAAAAATTCTTTGATCGGCTTGTGCATATTCGAATGCGTCTAAATCCATCAAAATGCGCATTTAGGTTAGCATCGGGTAAATTTCTTAGATATCTTATGACCAAACGAGGCATTGAAACTAATCCTGATCAAATTTGTGCAATTACCAAAATGCCCTCGCCAAAAACCAAGAAGCATATCCAATAACTTACGGGTAGGATAGCCGCTTTGGGTAGATTTATCTCAAAATATTTAGATCGGCTCCACCCCTTCTTTCAAGCCATTAAGGGATCTCTCCAAAATGGACAGATGAGTGTCCACGGTATTCAAAGATTGAGAAAATAGCTCTCTCACTTGTCCATAATGCATGAAGATTTAAGCCTTATTTCAGGGGCGTATCATCAATGTCTACACTGAATACCCCTTAAGAAAAGTTCTTCGAAATGCTAATTCGAGCCGATTAGCAGAATGGGAAACATATTTGAGTGCCCATGAAATTATCTACAAAGCTCGATCATCTGAGAAAGGGCACGCATTGGCATCACTTATGGCAGATTTTCCTGTCAATGACATACCGACCATGGAAGAGCAGTTTGAGGAACCTCTTCTTAATCAACAACAAGGATCGGCTGATTCTTTCACAAGTGTTGACCATTCTTTATGGATTCTACACATAGATGATTCCAAGAACAAATAAGGTTCAGGCCTTAGTTGTGTTTTGATCCGACCTGATGGCGAGAAAATTGAAAAATCTGTTCACCTTGGATTTTGCACATCAAACATTGAAGCTGGATATGAAGCGGCTCTTTATGCAATGCGAACAGCACTTAGCCTGGGGGCGACAAAGATCGAGTTATTCACTGAGTCAAAGCTTGTTGCGAATCAATTTGGTGTATCTTTTGTTGCTCGAAATGATAGGATGGTTGCATATGTCCAAAAAATGCATGAGTTATCCATTCATTTCAAATCCATTGCAGTTCACGGGGCTCCAAGAATGATAATCGTCATGCCGATGCCTTAGCCTATCTCTTTGCTGCAGTTGATGTAAACAATGAAAGAAAAATCCAAATTGATTTCCAACCTTTTCCAAGCATAATTGTTATTGAAGAACATATTCAAAACTTATATATTGCTCATCTATGCTATTTCCAGACGATATCTCAAAATTTCGAATTTGAGCAAGTAAATGTCGAAAGAGAGAAGAGTTAGCTCAATCGGTTGGCACAGGTTCAGAATCTCACTCAGAGGAAGCAGCTCAAGAAGATTTAGCCGATCATCGTGTTGAGAGTGATTCTCCACTCACACTTGATGCCGACCAAAGCAATGTTGATATGGAAGATGAGTCCCACGAAGCAGATAATTCTCCAGAAGTACCACATTTGGATCTCCAATATATCGACGATGACTCTTTACCAGATGATTGGAGACCTACTTATTTAGAATTTTTGCAACATGGAACTCTACCTGAAGATTCGTCATTTTCCTACAAAGGCATGGAACCAAGGCAGCAGCTTGATATGATAGATAGTGGAAAATTACAGCAGGATGTGACAAGGGATGAAATCATAGAGGCTCTTGCGGACATAGGCAATGATAAATCACCGGGAAGCGATGGCTTCTCTTCGTTCTTCTACAAATGTCCTTGGAGAGTTATTGGAGAAGACTTCATAAGAGCAGCAAGGAACTTCTTTCACTCAAATCAGATGCTAAAAGAGGTAAATTCCACGTGTATTACTCTCATCCCCAAAATTCATATTCCTACTTCTCTAGGAGATTATAGACCTATAGCTTGCTGTGGAGTGATGTATAAGTGTATCAAGAAGGTCATGACAAAAAGAATGAAATTTTTTATGCCGAAAGTGGTTAACGATAACCAATCAGCCTTTATCACCGGAAGGAGTATACAAGATAATATTCTGTTATCTCACGAAATCATGCATAACTATCATCGTGATCAAACTCCGCCGAGATGTGCTGTAAAAGTGGATTTAAGAAAGGCTTATGACTCAGTTAGATGGGAAGCAGTGGAATTTGCTATGAATCGAGTGGGAATGCCAGATAGGTTTATTACATGGGTTAAAGTTTGTGTAGAAACAGCATTGTATTCTATCATGATTAATGGCTCCTCCTACGGGTATTTCAGAGGGAAACAAGGAATAAGACAGGGTGACCCCATATCACCATATCTCTTTGTTTTGGTTATGGATTTGTTCTCAGACATTATGCTTCATAGTGTAAGGAGTGGAAAATACAGACTACATCATAAGTGCATAGATCCAGTTATCACGCATTTGTCATTTGCAGATGATCTTATGGATTTTTTGTATGGGGATGTACAAAGTGCTGCAGCACTTAAGCAGAACTTGGATACTTTCAAGAGGGTGTCAGGGCTAGAGGTTAACGTACAAAAGAGCAGCATATTTCTTGCAGGAGTGGATGATAACACAAGCAATGAGATGGAGCAAGTATTACAATTTCAAAGAGGTGAGCTGCCAGTGAAATACCTGGGATTACCCCTGATTACAACAAGGTTAAAATCGACTGATTGTAATCCTTTGATCCTTAAAGTGACCAAGAGAATTCAAAGCTGGAAGGGGAAGTTACTTTCATACGCAGGAAGATTACAGTTGATTAAGGCAGTGTTAAATAACTTGAGTGTCTACTGGCTGGCATCCTTCACAATTCCACAGAAAACTATAGATGATATCAACAAATTATGCCGGAATTTCCTATGGAAGGGGCCAGATTGTACACAAGCACATGCACTGATTGGGTGGGATGATGTCTGCTATCCTTATGAGGAGGGAGGACTGGGAATCAGAAACTTGGGAAAGGTTAATCAAGCGGCTACAATGAGGCAAATCTGGAAGATTGTAACAAAGAAAGAAAACTTATGGGTTACTTGGATATATAAGAACTTAGTAAAAGATAGAAGTTTCTAGCTGATGAAAATACCACAAGACTGTTCATGGAGCTGGCGGAATATACTCAAAGAAAGAAAGGAGGCAGTTGATATTGTTATACATCAAATCGGAGATGGAAATGACACAAGTTTTTGGAATGACCCTTGGTACTCTACTGGGATACTGCGGTCAAACTTCCCACAATCCCTATTGTATAATAGCACATGCCATATCCAAAACAAGGTAGCTGGTTTTATAGAGGAAGGGAAATGGAGTATTCCACATCACATATACGTCCATGTCAGAGAGTTTCTGGGGGAGATCGAGGAGATTAAAATAATGGGGAAAGAAGACAAGGCAGTTTGGACATCGTCAAGTCATGGTGAGTATAGCATGAAAGAGACATATGAGAGTGTGAGAAGTATAAGGCCAACAGTGCTATGGAGTAAGCTGTTCTGGTATTCAAATAGAATCCCGCGCCATTCCTTCATCAGTTGGATGGCTCTAAGTAATGGACTCAAGACGCTGCAGAAATTGAAAGTGTGGAAGAAAGTGCAAACTGATACTTGTGTGTTGTGTTGGCAAGGCATAGAAACAGAGCACCACCTGTTTCACAGATGCAACTTTGCAAACACTGTTTGGAGTCGTCTTCTTCAGAGAATGGGATTCACTCGAGTAGCAGCTCTGACATGGGAAGAAGAGGTTCAATGGGTGGAAACAGAGACACGAGGTAAAGGATGTATTCAAGATTCTTATCGACTTGTCTGGAATGCCGACATGTATTGGATTTGGAAGTCAAGAAATGACCGTATCTTCCAAAATAAAAACGCAGATGCACAGCAGGTGGTGGATGCAGTGATTAGCGATACAAGAACAAAACTTATGGGAATGAACATTAAAATGACGCAAGGGCCTGATGCTCAACTATTCATGGATAAGTGGAATATACAAGTGGGAGAGAAGAAAGAAACACGAGAGTACTGCAAGTGGGTAAGAGCAGCTGTGGAGATATACAATCTAAACACTGATGGGACTCTACAAGGAACTGAGGGGGGCTGGGCAGCAGTGATAAGAAATGACCAGGGTGAAGTAATAGCAGCGAGTAATGGCAGCACACACTTGAAAAGCATTGCACTGATCGAGTTGCAGGCAGTAGAGCAAGGTTTAAAGATGGCAGTCAGGAAAGGCATCAAAAAGATCGAGGTACAAATGGATTCATCCAATGTTATCTCCTTCTTGAACGGCAACAACAAGTATCCATGGATGGCAGAGAAACTCATTCGAAGTATACAAGCTTTGAAACTAGAGTTAGAACATTTTAATATCTTTCATGTTTTTAGGGAGACCAACAGACTAGCTGATGCGCTGGCACAAAACATTCCTACTGTTAGATACATAGAGCTAGTCCCTAGTTCCTTTTCGGAGGATGTAAAGAAAAAATTATTTTTGAAGATGCGAGTGGAAAGCAATATGTAAGGATGTAACAAGCTATTTATTTATTTTATGAAAAGGGGTAGGGGACCTCTCTAAAAACCTCCCTTACTAAAAAAAAAAAAAAAAAAAAACTTCCCTTTCTTTCTGGATAAGAGCTTGGTTCTGAGGTGATGTATGTAAATCAGTTTGTATCAAGTCCATCTCTTTTTTTTGCTTCTTTGACTCTGCTTAACACATTCCCGACTCTCTCTCGATTCCACTGGATAAGAGCTGCCTTTGTAAGTTTGAGTTTTTTCATGAATACATACATTGGGTTTCTAACAGCTTCACTTCGCCAAGCATCCTCCACTGTTTGCATGAACCCTTCCTCTTTGTACCAGAAATTAAAAAATCGAAAAGCTTTCTTTTTCTGGTTCCTTTGTGTCATTGAGATGACAATCATGGCCGAGTGGTCTGATGTTGCACCTGGGTTTAAAAACTCAGCCTCATAGTCTCCATACTCTCCTATCCACTCTGAATTCCCCAATACTCTATCCAGTTTGCAGCTCACTCTATTCATTTGCTTGTTGCTCCATGTGAATAAGTTCCCCTTGTATCTGACGTCCACTAGCCCTGCCGAGTTGACACAGTTCATTAAATCTTCAAAGTGGATCGATCTTACTTCCACTCCTCCTGATTTCTCATGAGAATTTAGTATCGAATTGAAATCCCCGAGCAACAGCCACGGCTTGTGTACAATGCATGCCAAATCTGTTATGCTTCTCCATAGATTCCTTCTAGTACCCATGTCAGTGCTGGCATAAATTATAGTCACAATGAGTTCTTCTCCTGCACTCGTAGCCACCTCCATAGTTACTTGTTGCGAGTCTTTCCTGAAAACTGTTGTTGTGCATATTCTCGGGTTCCAGCAAACCCAAATATTGCCTACCTCATTTCCAAAAAATTACCTTCCATCTGCCATTGCTGAAATGCCTTGTTAAACACTCTATCTCTCTTCTTTTGCTTTACTCTAGTATCCACTATACCCATGAGACTTACATCATACTTTCGAACCATCTCCCTAACTTCAACTTGCTAAAAAGCTTTGTTGAACCCCCGCACATTCCAGCACGCTAAGTTTATCATTTACGTGAGTGGGGGTGGGTAAGGAGACTCATTATGGTCCCTTCTTTTGCCTTACTACTGCTGCTCTTCCCTACTGCTCTGTTTTGCATTCCTTCCTTGGCTACTTGTTTGCCTGCCCCATTCTCAGTACTCTCTGCTAAACATTTGAACCTGTTACCCGCTTGTTGTGGAGGGTTGGTATCTTTTACGTTTTGAATCTCCTTTGCTTTGGGTAGTCCTATCTTTGTGCTTGCTATTTTTACCTTTGCTGGGATATCCATGCCCACCTCTGTCTCTGTGACTTTGGTGTGTTGTTCTGTTTGTGTATCATTTTTGCTTCCTTCCTTCTCTATGGTTTTAACCTCATGCTTCTGTTCATCATTCACCCTCGAACTCCCTTCTCCTTGTACCCCTCGTGCTCTATACCGCTGTTTCTTGCTTGGCGATTACCAGCCTTCACTATCCTCAATGTTGGTCACTTCGACCAATTCTTGAGTATCTATAACTACGGCTTTTAGCTTCAGCTGTTGCTTCTCTTTATGCATATCCTGTGTTTCTATGGATTCATCTTTCTTCTCATCTTTTACCTTCTGTAGCCACACTTTACTGGATTCATCTTTACCCATTTGCGTCTTCTTGTGGCATGCTTGATCAGTATACCCAAATACCTCACAGCCCTTACATCGCGGTGGCTTCTAATTGTACTCAAATGACACCTTATACGCCCTTCGTTAATCAAGTATAACTGGTACATCCTCTGGGTACGAGCACTTCGCATCAATTTCGATACACACTCTTGCATAGGCTGTTCGAGCCATGTTATCAGTAAGCTTATCCGTGAATATAGGAAGTCCTACAGCACTTCCTACTTGGCTGAACCCATCTTTGTTCCATAATTCCATTGGTAACCCTTTGACAATCACCCATACCGGAATCGTGCGGAGTTCTCTAGTCTCGGCCTCAACGAAAAGCTTCCACGGCCTTACAACAAACAGTTGGCTGGCGATGTGAAACGAGCCAAGATCGAGCACTACTCGTCTGTCATCATCTTTCTCAAACTTGAACGTGAACATAGCATCACCATAAGGCTTCATAACAAAAATTTTAATCCCCCACGTTCTGCTTACAATGTCCTTCACATAATTGTAATTCAATCTTCTACCTACAAAAGATCCAAATATAAGATTTTCAAATTTCTTGTTGTAATCGGAAAATTGCGAACTTTTAGCATGTATGACTGGCTTCCCATTCACTATAGATGGTGGAATGTATGTCAGTGTTGCATTTCCCGCAGCCTTCTTCCCGATTATCTCTGCCCAAGAAGTTTTCATAATGCCTTTTGCTTGTTCTATGCGCTCAACATTCTTTTCCTCAATACCGCTATGTTCTGTCATATTTCCTTGTGTTTCCACCCAAGTTTGTGCTATCTCTAGCACTTTTACCCCAGTTTCTTG
Source organism: Coptis chinensis (assembly GCF_015680905.1). Classification (NCBI taxonomy): domain Eukaryota; kingdom Viridiplantae; phylum Streptophyta; class Magnoliopsida; order Ranunculales; family Ranunculaceae; genus Coptis; species Coptis chinensis. The sequence goes on from NC_141456.1 coordinate 49,911,018, forward strand.
CGTTTTTCTTGGTTGTTTTTCCATCTCAGGCCCTTTACCTATCTGTTCCAGAACTTCCCTTTTGCCCTTATGCCCTTCTGCCTCCGTGAAATATTGCTCAGTATGTTGCTGTATCTTAACTAGTGTATCTTGTGTTTCCTTCGCGTCTAACACCTCTTTTTTGATCTCTAGGTTTGCACGATCAGCATTGCCTTTCACTTTCTCACCTTGCACTTTCGATCCCACTTCTACTCCCGATACTCTCGTTGCTTTGAAATACTGTTCTACTTCATTTTGTAGTTTCTCAACGGTTTCTTTGTCATATAGTATTGCTGTGCCAGGTGACTTACATTCATTACCTTCCTCCTCATGGATTTTCAGTGCTATATCCAAAGCAAACTCATCCATCCTACTGCGTTCTGTATTTCCAGATCCAATCTTTTCGTGGTTTAGTCTTTCCCTAAACCTCTCCAATGAACCCTCTCCATACCTTTTCCTGAGTACAGATGTCATTAACTCCATGTCTGCTTCCTCACTCAGCGGTGTTTCTCGGTCAGAATCATCTCCTTCATTACGAATCCTAGCTGGTGTGCTAGGGTTTGCATCATCTAAACTACCTAACCAAGGTGGTTTTTTTCATGTTTTCCTAATTTTTTTGGTAAAAAGACGAGAATACCCCTAAGGTTTAAATCACCCCTTAGAAGTCCCCATTAACAACTAAACAAGTCTAATAACATGCATCAGATGGAATACGTTGACCGTTGAGTTCACTTTTATCGTTGACTATGGCTTTGAACGCGTTGATTTGTTGACTTTTGATGGTTTAACTTTTTTGGCACTATTTCCCAGTTGTTCTATGATGTCTCTTTCAGTGTCTTTTTGTCTTCTTTTCGTTCTATAACACGTCTTTTGAGGTATTAGTTCTATAATAGGGCTGTATCCGGAAAAAGCGATAAGAACATGAGTTTTCTACAATCAATCAATCAATCTGGTGTTTTGCATTCATTATAGTGCAAGCTCACACATAGGTGCATTCAATCATGTGTTTTGCATTCTTTCTAACGCAAGCTCGCTTGTTGGTATGTTCATTCAATCAATCTTTTGTTTTGCTTTCATTATAATGCAAACTCCCACGTAGATGCATTTAGTCAAGTGTTTTGCATCAATTGCGATTGTATAAAGTGGGGTTATGGGGTTTGGATGTTGTTCATCCTAGATCAAACTTATATGATCAAGGCTTGGGTTTAGGGTTTAGAGGCTTAGTCCTTGTCTAACAAAGGGTTTAGTCATTGATCCTTGAAGCCTTGGAGTGTTTCCTGTGATTTTGAGTTTTTGGGCCCTTGAGTTCACTTTTATCGTTGACTATGGCTTTGAACATTGACCGTTGACTTTTGACTGTTTGGCTTTTTGGCACTATTTCCCAGTTGTTTTATGATGTCTCTTTCAGGGTCCATTTGTCTTCTTTTAGCTCTATAACACGTCTTTTGAGGTATTAGTTCCAGAATAGGGCTGTATCCGGAAAAAGTGATAAAAACATGAGTTTTCTACAATCAATCAATCAATCAGGTGTTTTGCATTCATTATAGTGCAAGCTCACACATAGGTGCATTCAATCATGTGTTTTGCATTCTTTCTAACGCAAGCTCGCTTGTTGGTACATTCATTAGTGGGATCGTTTATGGGGAAAAGGCTGCACTATAACTTTGTAAAGGATGTAGTTAGTAGAACCTGGAGAATAAAAAGCTTTGTCATGAAGCCATATGGGGACAGTATGTTTACCTTCAAGTTTGAGACTGATGAAGATAAGCAAACAGTGCTAGACATGGGATCGTTCCACATTGCGAGTCAGCTGTTTGTAATAAGGCCATGGAGAACATTTGTAGAGGCAGAAACTAGGGAACTAAAGACTATACCAATATGGGTGGTAGTTAAAGGGTTGCCCATGGAGATGTGGAACAAGGATGGGTTCAGTCAAGTGGGAAGTGCAATAGGGATTCCTATGTTTACGGATAGACTGACGGAGAATATGTCAAGAACAGCCTATACGAGGATGTGCGTGGAGATTGATACAGACTGTCAATATCCAGAAGGAGTTCTAGTAATTCTAGATCAAAAGAGAGGGTATAAAGTGGCGTTTGAATATAATTGGAAACCCCCGAGATGTAGGGATTGCAAGGTATTTGGACATTCGGAACTGAGATGGCCAAAGAAGGTGAGAGAGGACGAGGAAAAAAATTATAAAGTGTGGATACATAAAGCAAGTTCTGATAAGAAGGAAGGGGAGAAAATGGTGCAACAACAGCAACCTCAACAAAAAGAAAATGAGATACAAAAGAAAGAAAACTCATAACAGCAAGAGGTCCATGAAGTACACAATATCGAGGTAGAGGCAGAATGGGAGTCTCCAAGTGATAAATGTAAAATGAATAGTCTACCTACGAAATGAACGATGAATTCACAACGTAAGTAAACTAAAACTGGACTTTACGAATCTATTATCAAAGCTTCTACTCTCGATGCGAATTGCACTAAGTGGAGTAGGAAGTTCGTTCCACTCCTAGTTCCCTAGCATGGATTGTCTTCTAAGTCTAAGAAATCAGCCTTAAGTCAAATGAGAGCTTTACGAAATGTTATGCTAACAAGACGCGTTATTTTAAATAACTAGATATAATAAATAACAAGATAAAATATAAACTAAAGATAATCTATAAGCTACGGAAATACGATTGTTTGACTCTAGATAAAGAAATAGAGGGGAATTAAATCCACCTCGAATCCAACTTAATAACCTAGTATAGATTGTCGTATCTCGATTCTCACGTTTTCACGGCAAGAATTTTGAGTCTAATCCCTAGTGTTCATGGCATTCCTACCGGATACTAACTAGCATGTGAGGTCGTCCACCCATTCTCATGGCTAAAACCACGACCTTCTAGAGTGGAATAGATTCTACTACCAAATTCTATACTAACCACTAAGTTTTCATCAAGGCTTCATCAACCCCTCTAATGGAGGTTTAGCCTTGAGTCATCAAACTAACATTTCCCATTGAATCTAAACTAAACATAATGTAAGAAATTGAGATTTACTTAATTAACAATAATGAATCTAATTTAATGGTTTGGAATGGAATAAGAACAAGAATTTAATTTAGATCTAGAATGGAAATGACAAAATTCAAATTGACAACTAACTATTTTATTAATCTAATTAATCAAGAACAATCATTCAAAGATTTAATCTAAAACAGGAATTGAAATGGAACTAAAACTTAATCTATTAATAAAACTAGATCTAGAATTCTATATATTAATTTAGGTCTAACTAGCTACCATTAACAAAGAATGAAGCTTTTGTTTTTATACATCCAGATCCAAAAATCGTGCATGGGCTTGGAGCCATGTTTTGGGCCAGAGAATCAGGCCCAAAACCCAATTCTTTCGGTCCAAAAAGGCCTCTTCAGCTGCAGTTCGCTTCAACAGACTTTTCGTCCACTTCTGCTCCTCTGATTGGGTTAAGGCTTGGACCATTGGAAATCTCTTTCCGAGCTGGTCGTTTTGACATAAGGTAGGCCCAATTCGAGGTCTGAGTCCAAAGATATGGCATGGGGAAGTTCACTGATCTGTTCTCCTTTATCTCGCTAAAAGTCAGCGATTCGCACATAATGGACTTTGAAGCCTGAAATGCATAAAAACACGTAATCAGTATTAACTCTTACTTATTATTCACATAATTGGTCTAACAGTAGGTATGATTATTAAGGGGTTAAAACTACAGTTTTGGGCCACTTATCAAACCACCCCAAACAACATTTTGCTTGTCCTCAAGCAAAGATGAGAAATTAGAATAAGTGACCAAAAATGGAGTTCAAACTACTCGTTTATTTGAGTGAGATTGCATTGACCATATGCAACAAGGCCTTAAACCACTAGGAATTCCCTAGTGGGCCGAGTTATAGCCTCGTGAGAGTTTTTCGAGTGAAGGTACTCACAAACTTCATCTATACTACTGGCGACTAAGAAATAAAACTATTGTTTTTCTCATTCATGTCTCAACTATCTATACATCTCACTAGCAAATACATAAGAATAACCCGGTCGGAACCCTAAGCTAATATATGCATAATAATCAATCATCTAAAATAAACATATAACAATGAGTAATACTATGAAATGTAATAGCGGTCCGTTTGAAACTTCGAATAAGCGATCCTTAAGTAGGTCCTCACATAAATGTCAAGACAAAAAACCACTCTGATTTTTTCCAAGTTTAAGCTACTCCGGTGTGCGGTGGGCACACTTTACCTTACAATCTCAATGACAACAAGGAAGCCGGAGTCGATCAAACACATCGCCACTTTACTATCACACTAACCTATTCCTAATTGAGCTAGAGGTCTTTATTAGGTGTTCGCGTGATTAGGAGATGGTTTAAGAAGGAAGGAAATGGATATTCAAAAGGACAAGTCTGAGATAATAGAGTCTTCATATTATGTAACTAGAGAAACCTTGTTATTTACTTTTTGCTTCTACACTTTGTTTCCATCCTTAGCCATATTTTTTCTTTTTCTTTTCTTTGGCTTTTGACTCCCTTTATTCAATTTTTGGAGTTTTGATTTATTTCTATTTTTTTTCTTTTTCTTTGGATGGAAACTTCTTTTCTTTATTTCCGGAAGCAACTAACTAATTTTTGTTTACACAGGTTTTTCTCTTCTTCTTTCTTCATCATTCTATTCTCAGACTTATTCTAAATTGGGTAGGTTGATTTATTATTATTTTTTTTTTATTTTGTTTTGTTTTTGTAACAGGGTAAAGGAATTGTGGTTTATGGAAGGGCTAATGAAAGGCTCAGAGGGGCGACTAGCGGAAAATAATTCATAGGTTTGAATTTCTGGCTATATCGATCCAAAGAGGGCCTAAATTCTCTTAGGATATGGCATAGTGATCAAGCAAGTGGGCGTGTGATTTCTCTATCCGATTTTTTACTTCTCCCTTGTGTCATTTCTCAAATGTTTCGCTCGTATAAGGCTTTAGGCTATATTCTCACAGGATTTGTAGAATAAGTACTCTAGCCTAGATTTGAGAAACTTCTTGCTAACAATCATAGATACTCATGTAATAAATTTATAGATAGATGCAAAGATTATTACCTACATATTAACCTAAGTTTCTAACAATTATTTTGATGCAAAAGCTATGTGAGACTTCTAAATTGTTAAAGCATAGAGAAAGAAAACAATACCAATATTCCTAAGTGTATAGCATACTTTTTTATTTATATTTTTGAATTTTTGACATTTTAACTAGAAAACAAGTGCATATTATACATATCTATATCCTAACGGATGTCTTAATTACACGTGTTTCTATGCCCCCAAACAAGAAGCATGCTTTGTCCTCAAAGCATTTAAATAAAGAGGGTAGGAAAAATACCATTGAAGCGTGAGATTCGGGAACATCGCAAAACAAAGTTAAAACATACCAATATAGTAATAAAACCGACTTTAACTCTATAAGAGTTCCACCCATTATGGGGTTATGAGAGATCGAAATTGCTTGGGACTTAAGCGGACACTAACTTAACTAAAAAACTTACCTGCACCTGGCAGATACTACTCGTCATCCTCCTCTTCTATATGAGGTTCTTTTCGCGATCCCTGCCATGCCATAACAAACTTGCCGCCTTCCGTGGTGTATCATCAACTAGTGCTAACCTTTCTAGTGTTATTTGGTCCGATGGGGTGTAAGGGGCAACCAAATGTGGTTGCATCTGCCATCCCGCCAAGTCATGGCTCGGAATGATCTTACCACACGATGGGTGGGTATCATGATTTTCGACCCTTTCCCAATCTGTGTGCGTGTAATGCAGAATATGGGTAGGCAAGCTGTGGCATAATCGGCAAACCAAGACAAGCATAAGAAGGTACTTATGCCTCAAGGAATGGCCTCGCCCGAGTAGCAACTAAAACTTCGGGGAATGTCATACCGACGGCGTCCCCTCGGTAAAAAGCAAGGAAAACGCGTCACCAGCGATATTATTGGCGAATAAACTGCCGTTCCACTAGAATGTTCATCATGATGAACAACATGGTTTGTACCTACATTCAGCGATAGGCTACTCGTAGAGGCGATGTTATATTGGTCTTTGTCCATGATACTTAAACACCCTCCCCATAATACTCATGGAAATAGGCATATTCATATAGGTATGAGTTATCGTCATATATCCCCGTGTGCATAGGGTCGGTAATGGCAACCCGAAACCAAAGCTATCAATTGCTTACTTGAATTTCATAGTCGTGCCATCAATAGCAAGGGAAAATTTTTGTTCTCCTTCTTGGGTACAATAAAAGTAATATTATTATAGAAGAATTCAGTTAGCTTAGGTGAAAAAGAGTCGTCATCACTCACCGGAAGATGCATCATCCTAAGCTGCCGCGATCCGGCCATGAACGATGCTCCATAGGTATCGGTTCCCATCAAGTCTTCAAATGACTGTTCGGGAATCACTATAGGAGGTGTCATCTCAAAACTACTCAGTAGAACAGGTCGTAAAACCACGGAAGAAACCTCAAAAAATTTGAATTTCACGCGGCTTACGGATGGATGGCGCTGGCGCTTCGTGATAGAGCGCGAGTCGCTCTTAGGGTTTTGAATTACAGTGTTTGGCTGGTCGCTTCTGCGCTTAAGCGCTGGCTATCTCGGAGATTTTTCGATTCTGTGTTTTTTGGCGAAGTCAGCTCTCTGCTTGAAGCTGCCTCTGAACAAAATTCGACAAAAGTGTAAAGGCGGCGATCCCCGCCTCGACCCGCCTAAATAAAGTGCGTAAACCGAAGTTGACAAGAGAAACAAGAAGAAAAAGCTTGGAGTAAAAAAGTGAGAGATGATTGTGGGGTGTAGTGTGGGTTGTGAGTGTAGAAAGATGGAAGTTTAAATAGGTTACGGGTTTCCAAAGCGAATCGGTAAGTTGCTAAATTGTTTTAAAGGCAATTTCGAATTTGAAAAAGCGCCAAACCGAAAGCGGAAACTATCCATAGTTTTGATTTCCTAACAACCATGGTATCTTTTAAACTTGGTTTAGAATAGGTGCTTCTAAACTCTCCTACATATCATGGTACCACTACAAAAAATCATAGATATGCCGATATCGGCCTAATTTTCAACTTTGACTCCAAGATAACCTTACGAAAAATGATCAAAATAAATTATATTAAAATAATATGAAATCCAAGCAATCTAAAACAAACAACTTAATATTTAAATCTAACTACTGAAATAAAATTCCACTAACAAAACAATAAAACAATGAAATAACAGGACCAAACTGATGGTGAACACCTAAAAGTGTGAAGAAGATGGTCCCCGAGATGGAGGATCGGTTTCGTGGTGAAGAATGGCTTGAGCCATCCTGGCCTCTTGGCGACGATGCTCATGCCTCTCGGACTTCGGAGATGCGGACTCATCCACGAAGTGGCATCGTCGTAGCATCTCTATCCTGAACAAGCTTGTGCTTCCATCTCGATCTTGAGAATCGCAAGATCTTGGGCTTGGTGATTCGGTGGATAATCTCCAAGTTAGACAAGATATCTTCCCGACCCCTTTTCGAGCATTTCAACTCGTCCGAAAGTTCGATTTTGCTTATTTCGAATTACAATTTGTCTATGTCGGATATCTTCACAGATCGATAACTGTGATCGCGAACCCCAGTTTTGCAAACATTATCATTTGTTCTAAATTAGAAGTTTGACTATCGAAATTATCCTCAACCAACCATGTCATATCTTAAGCCTTCATTATTCGACTCAACTTTATTCTCTGCAGACAACGCCAAGTCTCTTGGATGCATTCCTTATAAATACTTGCATTAGAATGCAATTTGATCTTAATAGGAGCAGATTTAACGACGCTCTAAATGAGAGCATAATCTTAGTGATCAATACGGGGAAGAGGCCATGCTCTTTCCCACTCCTCTAATCACATTCAAAATTAAATCGAGGATGCAGAAATTACACTCATTCGTTTGCAAAATCCAGAGAACGCGTCGCGTAATGAAGTCCTATGTCGTGACTTTGTCTTTCGAGGGGCGTTCCTACCAATCCACCGAGCTTCTGACCCGGTTGATTGATTCTCGTTGGTCATCTGGCGAACGAATGAGATATCGTATTGTATTCACCTCTATGACCGTATCTTTCATCAAAACAGAACTGCGATTATCGGGGATTCTGAATGGTCGTATCTAGGTTGGTTACAGGCGTGATTCCTAATAGCTCAGCCAACAACAATCTCCGTTATTTCCTCCTCGTTCTCGCTATCCTAATGAAAATCCTATTTCCTCCAATTCTCGTTTCTTATAAAACTGTTCTACCAAATCATAGTGATAGAAATCCCCGATCGAAAACCACAGTCTGTTCCAATCCCTCTTAATCATATTGGCGAAAAAGTAAAATGGTGCGAAATGGTCGGCCTCAAACGCGTGCTCCGGTAACATTCTTCGTCGTAGCGCCATTGGAGTTTGAACTGATTTGGGGTTTATAGATGGAGGTGGATGCAAGTTTGATGAAAAACAAGGAGAAACAATGGTGGTGGCGGTGGTGGTTACGGTGGAGGTTTGAAAACTTGAATTGGTGGGTGGTTTCTTGGTGGAACGGTTGGAGCTTGTGTTGGTGTTTCACAAGGGCGTGGGATGTCTTTCTATTTTGATGTATTCTATTTTTATTTTTATTCTTTTTTTTTTTATTTTGGTTGCTAGGGTTTGAATTTAAATTTGTGAGAAAGCCGGTTGAGAAGATGAACTTCGCGATTTGGATTTTGGAAGGAGCACGCTGGAAGGGTGTAGGTGGTATGAGTTGGGCCCAAGCCAATTCGATTTTTCGACTTTCACGATTTTCAGTAAGAACTTCAAACTAAATTTGCCGCCGTTATCGGTCCGATTTTTGCGAATGAGATATGGAAATGATCAGGAGAGAATTTCCAATCCAATGATCCATAAACTACTCTATTCCGACCGTGGGTGACATATAAGATAGTGGAAAACGCCTCGAAGCGCGTGCATGGCGTAAGTTATGCGAACAAATGAACACTAAATTAGATGACGTCAACCCCAAATGAACTATACTAATGGACCTAAGCAACGCCAAAGGAAGGTTCGAGCAATCCGGATGCAAGATGGGATTTGCCCACCCCCAAACAAATTTTTAAACACAAAATTTGTTTTAGCATGGGTCGTTTAAAGTCGATTCCCAAGACTTGTTGGATTGCTAGTTTTATGGGTTTAGATATATATCTATATCTAAAAATGAAAACAATTATTATTATTATTATTATTTTTTTTTTTTTTTTTTATTTTTTTTTTTTTTGGAACTATAAGCAAAAACATTAAGCAAATAAAGACATAATTCACACCATAGAGAAACATGACTCAAAATCCAGAAAACATGCAAGAGTGGAAAACGTGGAAATATGTGGAATCGTGGACTTAGGATCCCGTACTTTACACCACACACACTCCATAGGGAGGGCCCGGTTACCTTAATGGTGCACTTACCATTAAATGGAAGTGGAAGGAAGTACACCAATGACAAGGGTCATTCCTCGTATATATGGTCCCGGGTAAAAGGACTTCCTCTATGTCGAGGGACGTGAAGTTCGTGGAAAATGTTTTAATCGTTGACCGTTAACTTGAAAGGGTAATTGTTGTCCTTGGGGATTTACCAAGGTAATTGCCCCGTAAAGGGGTGACTTTAGTAACGAAAAAAGGACCCGCACCAACGGGTTTTAGTTTCCGGAAAATATGTAGCCGGGGAGTTGTAAAGCAAAACCTTTTGTCCGACCACAAACTCTTTTACAAGATATGCTTATCATGAACACGCTTCATGTTAGCTTTATAATCCTTCGCGAGATCGTGAAGAATCGCTACGGATTTCTTCAAGCTCATTTAATTGTAACTGGCGTTTTGACAACGCCTCATCAATATTGTAGTTAAGGCTTTTTATATAATGACGAGCACGGTGCTCTAATTCAACGGGCAAATGACATGGTTTCCCAAATACAAGTCTAAAGGGAGACATACCTATAGGAGTTTTGAAAGCAGTTCTATATGCCCATAAGGCATCCGGATAGGCCGTCCGATGCTCTTCCATCGGTTTATCGTTGTTTCTAAAATCTTTTGATTTCCTATTAGAAACTTCTACTTGTCCACTAGTTTGTGGATGATAAGGAGTTGCTACTTTGTGTGTAACTCCATACTTTTTCACTAGGGATGCAACAACTCTGTTGTAAAAATGTGTTCCACCATCACTAATGATGGCTTTAGGAATGCCAAACCGACAGAAAATATATTCTTTAATAAAAATACCACGGTCTTATGGTCATTGCTCACGGCGTTAGGGGCCTCTATCCATTTAGGACCGAAATCCACGGCAACTAGAATATAAATATAACCGTGGGAAATGGTGGAAAGGGCCCATGAAATCAATACCCCAAACATCAAAAAATTTCTACTATCAAGATTGGATTTAATGGCATCATATTACGCCATGATTCGTTTCCAAGTTGTTGGCAACGAATACACGCCTTGCAATGCACTTGGGCATCCTTAAAAAGGGTAGGCCAATAAAATCCACATTGAAGAACTTTAGCGGCTGTTTTCATTCCGCTAAAGTGGCTACTCACACTCTTTGTCATGGCAGAACGATAGAACTTCATTATATTCCAATCGGGAATGCAAAAAGCCAATAATCTGATCCGCATAATACTTAAAAGGTAGGGCTCATCCTAAGTAGTATAACTTTGACTCTGGCCAAGAACTTCTACGCTTCATTTCTTGTCAATTATAAGGCATAACATCAGCCGCTAAATAATTTACGATGTCCGTGATACCATGGTGATGAAAAAAATAGCATACGAAGATTCATCGGGAAAAGAGTCCGGTATGGACTCAAAATCACTACTATCGCCATTTGTAAGTCTAGATAAGTGGTCGGCAACCACGTTTTCGACCCTCTTTTGTCCTTTTATTTCTAATGTGAACTCTTGCGGGAGAAGAATCCATCGGATTAATCTCTTAGCATCCTTCTTTGCAAGAAGGTACCTATAGAGCTGATGGTCGTGTAAACCAAAGTTTTAGAACCAACCAAATAAGGGCTTAAATTTATCTAAAGCATAAAATGACAACTAAGAATTCTTTTTTCAAGAGTTGAATAATTCCGCTGAGCATCGTTTAATGTTTTACTAGCATAATAAATAACGGTGGACTTATTATCTAGTTTCTGTCCCAAGACGGCACTCAACTGCATAGTCATTTAGCATCACACATGAGTTCGAAGGTTTAGACCAATCAGGAGGCTGTATAATAGGTCAGGATAAAGGGCGGCTTTTAAGGTTTCAAAAGCCTGTTTTACAGTTAAAATTAAAATCAAAGATTGCATCCTTCAAAAGCAGTTAGTTAAAGGCCTAGCTATTTTCAAAAAATCTTTAATGAAACGCCTATAAAACCCCATGGCCTAGAAAGGCTCTAACTTCACGGACAAAGTCCGTGGTTTAGGTAGGGTCGCTATCTTATCTAGTTTGGCTTTATCTACTTTGATGCCATCACTAGATACAATATGACCTAGTACTATATACCTTTGGACCATGAAATGACACTTTTCCCAATTTAAAACGAGGCTCTTTTTCTTCATTAATCGTGTCAAGACCTTAGACAAGTTAGACAAACATTCTGTAAAGGAGTCTCCATAGATAGAAAAATCATCCATGAACACTTCCATAAAGCCTACCATGTCACTAAATATATGAAGCATACATCTATAATGAGGTTCTATCGTTCTGCCATGAAAAAGAGTGTGGTGGCCATTTTACTAGTATGAAAACAGCTGCTAAAATTCTTCAATGTGGGTTTTATTGGCCTACCCTTTTTAAAGATGCCCAAGTACATTGCAAGACATGTGTTCGTTGCCAACAACTGGGGCGAATCACAAAACGTAATATGATGCCTCTAAATCCCATTATGGTAGTAGAATTTTTTTATGTATGGGGCATTGATTTCATGGGTCCTTTTCCTGTTTCCCACGGTTTTATTTATATTCTTGTTGCCGTGGACTACCTGTCTAAATGGATAGAGGTCATGGTTTGCCATAGCAATGACCTCAATTGTGTTTTTTCGTAAGGAATACATTTTCTGTCGGTTTGGCATTCCTAAAGCCATCATTAGTGATGGCGGAACACATTTTTGGAACAGAGTTGTTGCGTCCCTAGTTAAAAAGTACGGAGTTACCCATAAGGTGGCAACTCCTTATCATCCACAAACTAGTGGCCAGGTAGAAGTCTCTAATAGGGAAATCAAAAAAATATTAGAAACAACTGTAAATCCCGATAGAAAAGATTGGTCTAAGTGTCTAACTGATGCCTTATGGGCGTATAGGACTGCTTTTAAAACTCCTATAGGTATGTCTCCCTTTAGACTTGTATTTGGAAAACCTTGTCACCTGCCCGTCGAATTGGAGCACCGTTCTATGTGGGCTATAAAAAGCCTTAACTTCAATTTTGATGAGGCGGGTGTCAAGCGCAAATTGCAATTAAATGAACTTGAGGAAATCCGTAGCGATTCTTATGATCTCGCAAAGGATTATAAAGCTAACATGAAAGGTGTTCATGATAAACAAATTTTGCACAAAAAGTTTGTGATTGGTCAAAAGGTCTTGCTTTACAAATCCTGTCTGCATATTTTCCCAGGGAAATTAAAAGCCTGTTGGTCTGGTCCTTTTAAGTTCTTGAAGTCACCCCTTTTATGTAATCACCTTGGTAAATCCCAAAAGGACAACAGTACCTTTCAAGTCAATGGCCAATGGTTAAAACATTTTCACGAAGTTAATGTCCCCCGATGTGGAGGAAGTCTTTTACCGCGACCACTTGCCTATAAGGATCGACCTTTGTTGTTTGGTGTACTTCCTTTCACTTCCATATATTGCGAGTGCACCATTCAGTAGTCGGGCCCTCCCTATGGAGTGTGTGGCTGTAAGTACCGGATCCTAAGTCCACGTTTAACATAAATTCCGTTTTCTATTGTACATGTTCTCTCGGTTTTTAGTCATGTTTTCTCATGGTGCTAATTATGTCTCTATTGCTTTATTGTTTTCCTTATATTAATCCGAATTCATAAAAAAAGTAAAAAAATATTAAAACCATAAAAATAGTAATCTAGGAAGACTCGGGAATCTGACTTTAAAAGACCCACGTTTAAAACAAATTTTATAACATCTGTTCTATAAAATTTGTTTGGGGGTGGGGTGTTGGTTGATAGGGTTATATACTAAAAGCATTACTTTTGTATTAACTCTAATTTTTATATTTTGAATGAGAATCATATGGGCAAATGTTATGCATATTATATATGTTATTAGTTATATGCATGCGTCTAATACCTTATGTTGTAGATGATATGGTGTGTGGTGACACGCAGAAGATCATATCATCAGTACCTTATAAAGTATAAGTAAACGTTCACAACCTAGATGGATTTGGACAAACCATTGGTACGGTTGTAGTATAATCTGGTATTAGTCTATCTTGAATATAGGATTACACTAGTACACTTTGTGAGTATTGAACAGGACTAAGTGAGGTTGTTTATCTTTATACTGACTATATAAGAGAACAAACACCCCTGTTATTATGGATACTTGTCTTCTTAATCCGGATATAATAACGGGAACTTACATGCATTGTACATTGCTTTAAATCATCAATGAGTGAGATTCATTTGTGAATCAACAAACTCGATGGATTGGGTAATGACATTGTATGTAAGGTGTGTTGTTGATTATAGAAGGAATCCGTGACCCGTAGGAAGTCGGGTTGATGATATCCCCTTGAGGAGCTCATAAGGATTGTCATGTAAATCCTGCAGGTGGATTTAATCCGACATGATAATGAGATTGAGTGGTACTACTCAAGGACATAAGAAGTTGTTTAATGTAGTTGTCAGTAACTTGACTTAATCAACAGGCATTCGATATCTTAAACACGGGGAGATCAACAAGCATATAATATGGAACCCATAAACGTAACCGTAATTTGGGATTTAGGCGGTGTGCAACAATGACCTTTAGTGGAATAAGCCATTTGTTGATGGACTTGGGCGTGTGTTCCGGCGAACATGGGAAGCCCAAGTCCGTCGGGGAGGCCCAACCTTAATTTCTCCTCATGGTCCCGGTTGTAGCCTATAAATAGAAACTTCTTTCTCACGGCCATTTTTACACCGAAAAACTTCGAGGTTTTGCTCAAGGAAAGATAGATCCAAAATCGGTTCTAACTTTGTGAGTGAGAGAAGCCAAGAGAGAAAGAATAGGCTGGAAGATCGTTGCCCACACAACGTCCAATTCTAAGATAGGAATACAACAGAAGATCAAGAGGTTTCTGATTCGTAGATCTTGGATTCTCAGAGATATCATAGCCGATCTAAAGGTATGGATTTCTAAACCAAACTGTAAACACCTTTATTCCGTTACACATGCTGTTTCGCGGTTCGTAAATCATTCGGTGAAACTATAACTGTTCCTAAATCTATCTTTCCATCCTTGATTGCTCAACTTTCTATTTTTGTTGTTTATGCCGTTTAATTGTATTTTGATTCGGGTTGACATTATCTATGAATTTAGATTTCATTTGTTCGCATATCTTACGTCATTCACGTACTTTGATGCGTTTTCCACCTTTTTATATGTCAACCATGGTTAAAATAGAGTGTTTTATAGGTCATTGGATTGGAAATTCTCTGTTAATCATTTTCATAGTCATTCGTAAAAATCGGACTGTTAACTAGTCGAGAATTTCAGTTTTAACTTTGCGCACATAGGGAAAAAATGGGTATTTCCGAAATTGTTTAGGCTAGGGCCCAAGTCCACCGTAAAACCCAAAACGCTTCACGTTCTTCATCTTCCTCACGCCATCAGCCTCCATTAAACCATCGAACCAAAAACTAAAAAAAAAAAAAATAAAAAAAAAAAAAAAAAAAAAAAAAGAAAACCACCACTGATTTTTTCCCACTCCAATCAAACCACCCACTCCAAATTCAACCCTTACACCAATTCATCTCCTCCACCTCCATTAAACCACCCAAAACATAATCATAAACAAAAAAATTCTCCAAAAATCGCACCAATCAAACCCAACCAACCACTCAAACCAAATTTCAATTTCTTTGTTCAATACCTCTCCTCCACCTTACTCTAACCCATTTTCGAAATCAAAAACAAAAAAATGGCCCAAAAATGCAAAATCCTCCCAGAACAAGTTTTCAAAATGGAGCAGTTTGCACCATTTTACAATGATGAGATGCAAAGAAGGAGGTGGTGGAAAGGGTTATGGTATAAGGAGACGGATTTTTACCATCCGGATTTGGTTTTGGTTTTTAACAAGAAGAGGCAAATTGAGGGTAAGAGGATTTTTGTGAAGGTGAATGCAACAAGAAGAGAAGTTTGTACGAGTATGTTGTCTTGGATTATAGATGTTCATGCAATAATCAATCTCCTAGCCACAGTGCAGGAATCCCAGTATGGGGGGATAGAAGCGTTGATGAGAGAGACGGTGTTGGAAGGACAGTATAATACGAAGTCGCATTGTGTCCGACAGTCGTCTCTGAGAACCAACCAACTGGCTGTAGCTCAGTGGGTTAGTAAAAATGTCATTGGGAATGAGAAGTTCAGTGACATCAGTTTGAACTGTCTGCACATACTCTGGGTATTATAGCAAAAAAGGTATGATTTTTGTATCATTGACTTTTTGCTAAATATGATTAGAGGAGTTGGAAAAAGTATTGCACCCTACCTGCATTGATTACTAAGCTCATGCTGTTATTTGGTGCTAAACCGAAATCTGAACGGATTATGTTGAAGTTGCATGCAAATGTAATTGCTTATGCGGAATGTATTCAGAAGATGTAGTGATTGCCTGAGGATAGGGTTGTGGAAGATGTTAATTCGGATGATGAGAAGGACACGACATGTTTTGATGCCAATGCCCTGGAGAAGTATAATTCTGATATAGAACACATGGTGTTGATTGACCGTGGCCAGCGTTCTATTAACACCATTTGTGGAGACATCCAGACTAGGCAGACTACCATGCATCAGAATTATGAGGAGCTCAGGACTACCATCGAGACCCTAGTCCAGCGTGATAAGGAGCGCGAGGAATCCATGAACGCATATCTAGAGAGTCAGTGGAAGTTCCAAGTGGAAGTGCTACGACGCTTGCCACCCTATCAGAGTTCTACTTCTGACGAGTCTAAGAGGCACGAGCGCCGTCGACGTAGGACTGATGACTCGGAACCATCCTCGTCTTGTGGCTCGTAGTCTAGTTGTTTGGTGTTTAGGAAATTTCCCTGTTTGTATAGAATTTTATTTCGAGTTGTTTAGTTTATTAGTTAGATTTGGATTATGTAATTGTTTTCAAATATTTGATCGTTAGTTGAATTTTTAATTTAATTTGGTTTTTGTCCAAGCATGCAATAAATTTTCCATGAATCCCACCTTCCCGAATTGTTTGGGGGTGGTATTATTTTTTTTTGCATTGTTTTTATCTTATCCACCGTTTTAGAAGTTAAATTTTGCAAACCGTGGAAATATGAGTTGTTGGGAATGTTGCCAATATTGGTGTGGCTAAGATTATATATTGTTGTGGTGATGGAATTTCAATGAATGGAATTAGGAAGTTGCTATTTTAAATTCAACCAAAAAGCTATTGGTTTATATTTGGAATATACACCTAACTTGTTTCCGTTTTGGTTTTATAAATTTCTGTTTCCATCATCCTTCCTTAACAATTTTGGCAACTTGTGGATGTTGGTTTTAGAAACTAAACCCCTATAAATACTTGATTCACTCTACAGTCACAAACCACACCTCTCACCTAGCAGTCTCACCTTTGACTCACTTTTCTCTTAGTTTTTCACTGCAGAGCACTCAAGGTATACAAAGCACACCCCGCGCCCTTCACAGGCCATTTCTGAGCGCACCTCGCACTGTAGTGCTTAGTCTTCGAGCAAGACAGAAGCGCACCATGCACCCTTCACAGGCCAATTATGAAGCACCCGCATTGTAGCGCTGGACCTCGAAAGAAGATAGGGCGCGCAGCGCCGTTCACGCGGCCAATTCAAAGCGCACTTGCCTTGACCTTCGCAAACATTTAAATTTCTGATTTTTTGTGAGTTTTTCCAAGGTTTTTGTAGCACTTCTAGAGTGTATTTGTATGATGACATCGCTTCATATCATACCGGAGCAGTCTTTTGAAGATTTGTTCCTAAGTAACACTTATGGAGGATGGTTCCATGATAGAATCGTGCAGTCAAAATGGACATATCTACTGGTAGGTCCTGATGACCCGTATTCCCTTCAACTTACTGAATATTTCTATAATAATTCAATGTTCTTTTGTCGACCAGATGGAGAACAAATGTTCTCTGTCATAATTAATGATATGACTATGGATTTCAGCAAGTTTTTAGTTGCTTTTGTTGTGGGACTACCTATGCCTGTTCCTACAAACTCATGGGGATATCTGACTAATAATGCATACCTTCATAACTATGAGTACTTTCACGAAACTTATGGGGGAAGGGTTTTTTCGTGTAATAGACCGAGGGTAGTATAACATAGCCCTTGGTAACCTATCCCTGAACGTAGGCATTACCATGTTCTTCATTATGATGAATATTTTAGGGGATTAGCAGTTTACTTCTACGCATAGTACCGCTGGTGACGTTTTCCTTGCTTTAGCTGAAGGATATTTCCTATACGACATTCCCAAGGTTTTAGTGGCTAATCTAGCTAGAGGCCATATTATGAGACATAAGTACCTTCTTATGCCTGTTTTGGTTTGTCGTATCATGTGTTGTTTTTTCCCTAATTTCTATACCCGCTACACGGATTAGGTTGGGATTGAAATTATGAGACCCACCAATTGCGTTGTTCATTCATTTCGTGTTATGACTTGGCCGTGATGGAGGGTACAACCTTAATAGGTTGCTCCTTACACCCGATCAGACTGAGTAACACTTAACAGGCTAGCACGGGTTGATGATACATGGAGGGAGGCTTGGCAAGTTATCATGGCGTGGCAGGATGCAAAAGAACCTCACTTCTATGTGGACGAGGATGATGACGCCTAAATGCTGGATAGGAGGTAAGTTTTTATTTTTGTTCGTGTCTACTTATGTCCCAAGCAATTTACTTCTTGTTAACCCCATAACGGGTGGAACTCATATAGAGTTGCGTCTGTTTTTATTTATCTATATTAGTATATTTTAACTTTGTTTTGCAGATGTTCCAAAATTTCACGCGTTTCTATGGTATTTTTCTACCCTTCTTATGTCTATACTTTGATGACAAAGCATGTTTTTTTTTGTTTGGGGGTGGTATAGAAACATACGTAATTTAAGGCATCTGTTAGGTTATAGATATGTACAATATGCACTTGTTTTCTAGTAAAAAAATCAAAAATTCAAAAATATAAATAAAAAGTTATGATATACACTTACGAATATTGGTATTGTTTTCTTTCTCTATGCTCTTAATAATCTAGAAGTTTAACGTTAGCTTTTGCATTATAATAGTTTTTAGAAACTTAGGTTAATATGTAGATAATCTTTGCATCTTTCTATAAATATATTGCATGAGTATCTATGTTTGTATTGGCAGTAAGTTTCTAAAATCTAAGCTAGTATACTTATTCTACAAATCCTGTGAGAATATGGCCTAAAGCCTTATATGATTGAAATATTTGAGAAATGACACAAGGGAGAAGTAAATTCCGAATAGAGAAATCACACGTCCACTTGCTTGATCACTATGTCATATCTTAAGAGAGAATTTAGGCCATTTTTGGATCGATATAGCCAGAAATTCCAACCTCACGAAATTATTTTCCTCTAGTCGCCCCTCTAAGCCTTTCTTTAGCCCTTCATAAGCCGCAAATCCTTTACCCTTTTACAAAACAAAATCAAAATCAAAATCAGCCTACCCATTCTTTGAATGAGTCTGAGAATATAGATGAAGAATAGAAAATAGAAAGACCTTTGAAATCAAGAATTTGTTAGTTGCTTCAAATAAGAAAAGAAAGTTTCCATCCAAAGAAATGAAAAAAAAAAAAAAAAAAAAAAAAAAAAGAACTCCAAAAACAGAATCAAAGGAGTCAAAAGCCAAAGGAAAAGAAAAAATGGCTAAGGATGGAAACAAAGTGTAGAAGTAAAGTAAGAACAAGGTTTTCTCTAGTTACATAATATGAAGACTCTATTATCTCAAACTGGTTCTTTTTTAATATCCATTTCCTTCATTCTTAAACCATCACCTAATCGCCGTAATACCTAATAAAGACCTCCAGCTCAATTAGGAATAGGTTAGTGTGATAGTAAGTGGCAAATGTGTTTGATCGACTTCGGCTTCCTTGTGTGTCATTGAGATTGTAAGATAAAGTGTGCCCACTGCACATTGGAGTAGCGAAACTTGATTGGAAAAATCAGAGTGTTTTTGTCTTGACATTTATGTGAGGACCTACTTAAGGATGCTATTCCAAAGTTTCATAAACGGACCAGTTAGTGCATTACATAGCATTACTCATTGTATATATGTTTATTCATAGATGATTGATTATTATACATATATTAACTTAGGTTTTGACTTGATTATTTTGTATTCATTGCTAGTGAGATATATAGATATCTGAGAATAAGTAAGGAAACAATAGTTTTATTTCTTAGTCGTTGTAGTATAGATGAAGTTTGTAAGTACCTTCACTGGAAAACTCTCACGAGGCTATAACTCGTCCACTAGGGAATTCCTAGTGGTTTAAGGTCTTGTTACATATGGTCAATGCAATTGCACTCGGCAAAATGAGATTAGTTAGAACTCCATTTTAGGTCACTTATTCTAATTTCTTATTATTGCTTGAAGACAAGCAAAATGCTGTTTGGGGGTGGTTTGATAAGAGCCCAAACTTGTAGTTTTAACTCCTTAACAATATTGCTTTTAGACCAATTATGTGATTAATAAGTAAGAGTTTGTATTGTTATCGTGCTTTTGTGTATTTCAGGCGTTGGAGTCAATTATGTGCAGAAATGTGTCCTTTTTGTGAGATAAAGGAGCAAAGGTTGGTTGCTAAAAAGTTCTATGATTAAATGTCAAGATTCAAGGAGAAAAAGCCTTTTTAAAGCCCGGTCAAAGCTGAAAAGTCAAAGTCAACGCGGGCAGAAATAACACATAAAAGTCAACATAACTTCCGCAGGCCGTATCTTTGGACTCAGACCTCGGAATTTGACCTACCATACGTCAAAACCACCGTCTCAGAACGAGATTTCTAATGGTCTAAGCCTTGACCTAATCAGAGGAGCAGAAGTGGATGAAAAGGCTATTGAAGTTATTTCCAGCTGAAAACCCCTTTGTGGATTGAAGTAATGAGGTTTTGGGCTCGATTTTCCGTCCCAAAACATGGCTCCTAAGCTCATGCACGAAATTGTGGATCTAGCATCTTTTATTTAAAGAGGACTAAGACTTAACTCTTAAGGAATTAGTGTACATTCCGAAAAAATTAGTTTTTAGATAAAGGAATTAGTTTTTATATCCAAGTAATTAGTTTTAGAACAAGGAATGAGTTTGTAGAATCAGTTTTAGTTTTATAATAAAGAATTAGCTTTACATTTCCACTTAGTTAATTATCAAATACTTTGTTTTTATAATTCAATACTTAGTTAGTCTTAATTTCTTAGTCAATTATTCATAAACTTGGATCTAAATTAGATTTAATTCATTTTGCTCAAACCTTACATACCTACACATAAAATTAATATCAATTGTGCACATGTTTTGAGAATCAAACAACTTCGTCCACATTCAAGATTCGTTAGAATAACATTATCGATCGTGTGATAGTTCTCCAGTCGTTATCCAAGTTGATCCCACGATTGGATTACTTACTGGAGACGAGGAAGTAACTGATCACGATTCTATAAAATCTAACCTTCGTCAATCTCCAGAACTACGCAATCGAGACTTGATCCCTAGCAATATCTTTGGGTACGTAGGCAACTTCAAAACCGAAGTCCAATCTTAACTTTCCCCAACAAACATCTCCTTCACAATCTCGTCTGAACAAGATCACTTCCGACACAACTGGTGTGTTTTGGTAAATCTTATCGAAACATATTTGGCGCCATCTGTGCTCTTACCCTTAACCACAACAAAGTTACATAAATGGCATCACGAAAAATAGACAACGATGAAAATTCTCCTCTTGCCGCTCAATTTCAGCACTTAACTTCTGTGAATGATTTATTTTCCAAGTCCGATGGTTCTCAACCATCTGCAACTAAGAAGGTGGTATTCATATTGTAGATCCAACAACTCAGGACGATCGTTGTCTTCGACAATTGGAAGACAAGAACAAAAATTTGAAGAAACAGATGCGTCGACTTTCTCGAAGATGATTCAGGATCAACGACCCAAACATCTAAAAGTCCAAAAAGTGTTTGGGATCGTCTGAATCCCGATGCATCATTTTTAAAGACTCCAAGCACAAACTCTAGAACTAAGAGAAACCATGCGAGTCGCTTACGGAAGGCTTCGCGCAAACAACATGTGCAACACCGAAAGCCAACACTTTCCAGTGTAATCATAAGTGAATCCACAAACTCCTCTACCGATCTTGATGCCGACTACCCTGTGAGGGATTGCCAACTCATGAAAGATCTCATGAAGAAAATAGGTTTATCGAATTCGAACCATACTAAGGGAGATCGACAAAATATCCATACAGGTCGGCAAGGTAAACTACCCAACCAACAAAAAACCATGAAGTTCCTACCTCAAGCTCTAGGAGGGGTAGCCAAGCCACTAAAAGTCCTCGTTGCAACAACAGTATGTGCCGATCTCGGTAATAGCACTATTCACCAAGCAGTTCTAGTTCACAACCTAATCGCTCAAGTTGTAGTCCCAATCTAAGGGCTTATTGTCGGCCAAATTATGTTGACAATGGTAGCCATGGAGATGCAGATTCACTTGCAACAGGTCAAGAAAATGGTCGTGACAGTCCAGCACTCCATCCGTATTCTCCCGATGATTACCATAAGAGACAAAGGAACTGATCTCCACTACTCTTGGCTCGGTCACCTTCACCGCATGGATGGGTCGACAAGAACTCACTCCACCTCTTCCAAGAAATCTTGGCCAAAACGCCCACAATTCATCGTGACCATCGTCGAGAGAATGTTCTATTTTCTAAACGACGCGTCTCCATGAGATGATACCAAGGCTATTAATGATAAGAAGTCACGAGAAAACAAAATTCAAAATCTCACTATAGAGAGTGGTATTGATTCTCCTTCTCTCTCTTAATCCAAACAACCGCTCATCACAAGGACTTCAAGCCGAATTCGAAAATATGATGAGATTGATGGAGATCCTTTGATGCATCTTGTTAATTACAGAAACAAGATGATCTTATGGACTTTCGACGATGCTCTTCTTTGCAAGTTATTCCCATCCACACTCACTGGAATTGAGTCGATGAGATGGTTTAATGTGTTTCCAGAAAGATCCATCCACAATTGTACTGATCTTGCTTACAAGTTTGCCGAGCATTTTTGTCACAACTGGAAATAACAGAAAAATATTGATTCTCTATTCAGTATTAAACAACAAAAACATGAAAAGCTCAGTAAGTTTGTTGCGAGATTTTTTTTTTTTTTTTATTTTTTATCAGTAAGCGAGGTTTTTAGAGAGGTCCCTTACCCCTTTTCATAAAATAAATAAATAGCTTGTTACATCCTTACATATTGCTTTCCACTCGCATCTGACTAGCAAAGTCGGTAAAACCTTTGGATGATGATACCGGAGAGGTCCAACTCGAACCCGCCAAAGATCAAAGAGTTCTTGATCTCATTTTAAACAAAGGCTTACCAATAAAATATATATATATATATATATATATATATATATATATATATATATATATATATATATATATATATATATGAAAGATATTAAAATGTTCTAACTCTAGTTTCAAAGCTTGTATACTTTGAATGAGTTTCTCTCGCCATCCATGGATACTTGTTGTTGCCGCTCAAGAAGGAGATAACATTGGATGAATCTGTTTTGTACCTCGATCTTTTGATGCCTTTCCCGACCGCCATCTTTAAACCTTGCTCTCTTCGCCTGCTTCGATCAGTCCAATGCTTTTCAAGTGTGTGCTGCCATTACTCATTTGCTATTACTTCACCCCCGGTTTCTTATCACTGCTGCCCAGCCCCCTCGGCCCCTTTGTAGAGTCCCATCGGTGTTTAGATTGTATATCTCCACAAATGCTCTTACCCACTTGCGATTACTCTTGTGTTTCTTTCTTCTCTCCCACTTGTATATTCCACTTTTCCATGAATAGTTGAGCATCAGGCCCAAGCGTCATTTTAATGTTCATTCCCATAAGTTTTGTTCTTGTATCGCTAATCAATTTGCATCCACCACCTGCCGGCATCTCGCTTTTTATTTTGAAGATACGGGTCATTTCTTGACTTCCAAATCCAATACATGTAGGCATTCCGCACAAGTCGATAAGAATCTTGAATACATCCTTTACCTCGTGTCTCTGTTTCCACCCATTGAACCTCTTCTTCCCATGTCGAGCTGCTACTTTCGAGTGAATCCCATTCTCTCAAGAAGACGACTCCTAAACAGTGTTTCGCGGTTGCATCTGTGAAATAGGTGGTGCTCTGTTTCAATGCCTTGCCAACACAACACACAAGTATCAGTTTGCACTTTCTTCCACACTTTCAATTTCTGCAGCGTCTTGAGTTCATTACTTAGAGCCATCCAACTGATGAAGGAATGGCGCGGGATTCTATTTGAATACCAGACCAGCTTACTCCATAGCACTGTTGGCCTTATACTTCTCACATTCTCATATGTCTCTTTCATGCTATACTCACCATGACTTGACGATGTCCAAACTACCTTGTCTTCTTGCCCTATTATTTCAATCTCCTCGATCTCCCCCAGAAACTCTCTGACATGGACGTATATGTGTTATGGAATACTCCATTTCCCTTCCTCTATAAAATCAGCTACCTTGTTTTGGATATGGCATGTGCTATTATACAATAGGGATTGTGGGAACTTTGACCGCAGTATCCCAGTAGAGTACCAAGGGTCATTCCAAAAACTTGTGTCATTTCCATCTCCGATTTGGTGTATAACAATATCAGCTGCCTCCTTTCTTTCTTTGAGTATATTCCGCCAGCTCCATGAACAGTCTTGTGGTATTTTCATCAGCCAGAAACTTCTATCTTTTACTAAGTTCTTATATATCCAAGTAACCCATAAGTTTTCTTTCTTTGTTACAATCTTCCAGATTTGCCTCATTGTAGCCGCTTGATTAACCTTTCCCAAGTTTCTGATTCCCAGTCCTCCCTCCTCATAAGGATAGCAGACATCATCCCACCCAATCAGTACATGTGCTTGTGTACAATCTGGCCCCTTCCATAGGAAATTCTGGCATAATATGTTGATATCATCTATAGTTTTCTGTGGAATTGTGAAGGATGCCAGCCAGTAGACACTCAAGTTATTTAACACTGCCTTAATCAACTGTAATCTTCCTGCGTATGAAAGTAACTTCCCCTTCCAGCTTTGAATTCTCTTGGTCACTTTAAGGATCAAAGGATTACAATCAGTCGATTTTAACCTTGTCGTAATCAGGGGTAATCCCAGGTATTTCACTGGCAGCTCACCTCTTTGAAATTGTAATACTTGCTCCATCTCATTGCTTGTTTTATCATCCACTCCTGCAAGAAATATGCTGCTCTTTTGTACGTTAACCTCTAGCCCTGACACCCTCCTGAAAGTATCCAAGTTCTGCTTAAGTGCTGCAGCACATTGTACATCCCCATACAAAAAAGCCATAAGATCATCTGCAAATGACAAATGCGTGATAACTGGATCTATGCACTTATGATGTAGTCTGTATTTTCCACTCCTTACACTATGAAGCATAATGTCTGAGAACAAATCCATAACCAAAACAAAGAGATATGGTGATATGGGGTCACCCTGGGTCTTATCCCTTGTTTCCCTCTGAAATACACGTAGGAGGAGCCATTAATCATGATAGAATACGATGTTGTTTCTACACAAACTTTAACCCATGTAATAAACCTATCTGGCATTCCCACTCGTTTCATAGCAAATTCCACTGCTTCCCATCTAACTGAGTCATAAGCCTTTCTTAAATCCACTTTTACAGCACATCTCGGCGGAGTTTGATCACGATGATAGTTATGCATGATTTCGTGAGATAATAGAATATTATCTTGTATACTCCTTCCAGTGATAAAGGCTGATTGGTTATCGTTAACCACTTTTGGCATAAAAAATTTCATTCTTTTTGTCATGACCTTCGTGATACACTTATACATCACTCCACAGCAAGCTATAGGTCTATAATCTCCTAGAGAAGTAGGAATATGAATTTTGGGGATGAGAGTAATACATGTGGAATTTACCTCTTTTAGCATCTGATTTGAGTGAAAGAAGTTCCTTGCTGCTCTTATGAAGTCTTCTCCAATAACTCTCCAAGAACATTTGTAGAAGAACGAAAAGAAGCCATCGCTTCCCGGTGATTTGTCATTGCCTATGTCCGCAAGAGCCTCTATGATTTCATCCCTTGTCACATCCTGCTGTAATTTTCCACTATCTATCATATCAAGCTGCTGCCTTGGTTCCATACCTTGGTATACACTGAAATCCACTGCTGGCATGTTAGGAGGGCTGTAAAGTGCTTCATAAAAGTTCACACACTCATCTCCTATAGCTCTCGAGTCTTGTATTACATTTCCAGCTTCATCTTTCAAACACGAGATTTTATTAACAATTCTTCTTGCTTGCATGGACTTGAAGAAATACTTAGTATTATTGTCTCCCAATACTATCACCTGATCTCTCGACTTTTGCCTGAACATGTTCTCCTCTGAGTTAATTGCTTGCACATGCGTTGTTATAGCTTCCCTTTCTTTTCTAATCAGATCCCCATCTACCGGCTGTGCTTGTAGTTCGGTCTGTATCTGATCCATTGCTGCCTTAGTTTCCATGACTCTGTTGACCACATTCCCTATTCTTTCACTGTTCCACTGTATCAGTGCTGCCTTTGTCAGTTTTAACTTTTTCATGAAGATGAACATCGGATTGCCCACAACTGGACTCTTCCAGGCTTCCTTTACTGTGTTCATAAAACCTCTCTTAGTATACCAGAAGTTAAAGAATCGAAACGCTTTTTGCTTCTGATTTCGTTGAGCTATAGTCGTAACTACCATGGCTGAATGATCTAAAACAGCTCCTGGATTCTTAAACTCTGCCTCATGATCCCCATATGCTCCTATCCATTCCGCATTGGCCATAACTCGATCCAATTTGCAACTGATTATGTTATCTTTCTTATTATTCCATGTTAGATAGTTTCCTTTACTTTTGATGTCCACCAGTCCTGCGGCATCCACACATTCTAGAAGATCTACAAAATGATACATTCTTGTCTCTGCTCCTCCTATCTTCTCTTGGGCATTTAAAATTGAGTTGAAATCCCCCGATATAATCCATGGCTTCTGTATAGTACAAGATAGGTCTATGATGTTTCTCCAAAGGTTCCTTCTTGTGCCCATGTCATTGGTACCATACACTACTGTAGCAATGAACTCCTCCCCCGATATAGTTGCCACTTCCATCGTAATCTGTTGCCCAGTTTTCTGTTTCAGCCTAGCTTCACATACACTTGGGTTCCAGCATACCCATATGTTACTCACATTATTCCCATTATCATTTCCCTCCATTTGCCAATCTGTAAAAGTTCTGTTAAAAATTCTGTCTTGATTCTTATTCTTAACTCTTGTTTCAACAATACCCATCAAATCTACTTCAAACTTTCTCACCATTTCTCTTACCTCCACTTGTTTGAATGCTTTGTTAAAACCCCGAACGTTCCAGCATGCGAGGTTTATCATAAATCTGTTAGTAGTTGAGTCAAAGGACTCTGAATAGCCCTTTCTTTGTTATTCCCACTCTCCTTTCCAATTATTCTTTCTTTGGACTCTGTTTGTATCCATTCCCTAGGTTCTCTTGTACCATTTCCATCTTGTCATCAAGAAGGTGTTTAAACCTGTTGTCTCCATGTTTAAGCATATGAATCCTCCTTTGAACTTCTTGTTCTCTCTTTGCATCATATCTTTGTTCCCCTCGTTCACTATTCCCTTTGTTACTATCTGTCTCCATTACTTCTTTTCCCTCTTTGTTCTTCGTGCTTTCATTACTCCTTGATTTACAGCTGTGATTTTTGTTCGGAACTTCCCATTCTTTCTCTTCTGTGATGTCGTGTATCTCTTGGACCTCTTGTATTGCTGGTTCGGTAGCTCTTTCTTCTGTTCTTACAGCCTTCTTTTGTTCATCCTCAGCTCCCAATCCTTTGTGTTCCTCATCTTTCTTGTTATTCTTCTTCAGCCAAACTGATTTCCTAGCTACTTCTGCTTTCGGCTTCTTTGGGCAACTCGTCAACAGCCCCCGATACTGACATTCAATACAACATGGAGGCTTCCAGTTGTATTCAAACTCAATATTATACGCTCTTCTTCAGTCTAACACCACTGGGATGCTTGCTGGGTATTTGCACTTCGCATTAATCTCTATGCACACTCTTGCATACGATGTTCTCGAAATATTTTCAGTAAGTCGATCTGTGAACATTGGTACTCCTACTGCACTTCCCACTTGACTAAATCCCTCGTTCCACATTTCCATTGGTAACCCTTTTACAACTACCCATATTGGTATTGTTCTTAATTCCCTTGTTTCAGCCTCCACAAAAAGTCTCCAAGACCTCACTGCAAATAGTTTACTGGCAATATGAAAATATCCAATGTCCAACACTGCTTTACGATCTTCATCTTTCTCAAACTGAAAGGTAAACATGGTGTCTGCATAAGGCTTCATTTTAAACTTCTTTACCCTCCAAGTTCGACTAACCATCTCCTTTACATAGTTGTAATTCATTCTTTTACCTACAAATGAACCCACCACCAGATTTTCAAATTTTTTATTGAATGCGGTAAACTGAGAGCTCTGCACATGGATCACAGGTTTTCCATTAACTATAGTCGGAGGAATAAAGCTCAGTTCTTCTTTTCCTGCCGATCCCTTACCTATCACCTCTGCCCAAGTACTTTTAGTATTTTTTGTTCCATTACCCTGGATTTGAACATTCCCATCATGCTCAACAGTCCTTTCTGTTTCCGTTTCTTTTGCAGATCCTATGTTTCCGGTGTTTGTTACAGAGCCAGTTCCTTCGCCTCCTCTCTTTCTCCCTTCCTTATAATAGCCCTCAACCTCTTGTTGAAGTTTCTGAAACGTATCTTGGCTGCCTAGAGCCTTACTTCCCACTTCCAGGTCCTTAGCTTCCTTTCCTTTCAAGTTTTCTTTTTGGGTCACCACAGCTTGGCCCTTGAGAGAAGCCTTCGCATCCTTTTTTTGTATTTCCAGCGCTGCTTCAACGTTTGCTTCAAACTGAATACGTACTTGTGGATCTTCGTCAGGCAATGGCCCATCATTATCTAGCCTTCGCCTGAGTCTTTCTAAAGAGCCGACTCCATATTTCTTTAAAAGTGCAGTCTGAGTAGTTTTATATCACCCTCCTCATCAGATGATTCAAATTCATGCTCAAAATCATCATTGTAGTTTCCTACCCTAGGTGGTGTGCTAGGGTTCGAAGCTATTACAGACCTAAGCTCATGAGTTTTTTTCATGTTTTCCTAATATTTTGGTAAAAGACGATAATACCTCTAAGGTTTAAAATCTCCCCTTAGAGGTCCCCATTAACAACTGTATGTTCTTTCCTTAACAAATCCTACCTTCCTGCAAAATAGAGTTATACATCACAATAACAGGATTTATTTCAACCAGTCAAATTTCCCTTCATAATCAAACCTTATTTAAGACATTGAAGTCTAATTGATAAAACATGGTTTGCCCCTTATATTTGGAAATACCACTTATCATTACACTAACAGGTCATTCATGGCACATTCAATGAATACCTTAGGTCATTCCCGCCACATTCTAGGAATACCCATCATAATGCCAACATGTCATTCATGGCACATTCAATGAATACCTTGGTTCATTCCTACCACATTCAAGGAATACCCATCATAACACCAATAGGTCATTCATGGCACATTCAATGAATATTTTTTTAAAACAACCAGTATCATGTACCCAATGCATATGATATCGTTTGTTGCGAGATTGTGGAAAGCAGCTGCTCAGATTCCTGATGCATATGATATTCTTGTCATTTATGCTTTCAAGGAAGGCATTAATTATGATAGGGACGGCGTGTACAACTCCATAGTAAAAGACATCGCTACAACTCGTTATGAACTTTTTTCTTGAACTCAATAGTTTATTTAAGTTGAAGATTATGCATCGGCACGAGTTCATAGAGATAAGGCTCAAATAAGCAAGCCGCAGGAACAGAGTCAAAAATTTAAGTAACAACAGACAACCGATAAAAAGTCCAAGAGTGATGGTAGGTCACAACAATGGAACGACAAAGAACAAAAGAAACTTCCCGAGTTAAAGCTTACCACCCTCAATGAGAAGTATGTTGTTACCTATAAGAAGATTAAGGGAAAGAATTTCTTATCTCCACCTTTTCCTCTCTCCAAAGATACCAAGGCTACATGGGACAAATCATTGTGGTGCAAGTTCCACCATGATTTTGGTCATGGAACTGAACAATGCCGATCTCTAAGGGGTAGAATCCAAGGTTTGATCGAGAAGGGTATGCTCCAGGATTACGTGCTGGGTAAAATGAAGCAAGCTTTAGTCGTGACCACACACAATGTAATCAAAGTTGGTCATGCCAGAGTTGATCCAATGTCTAACACCCAACGCAAGAATTTCAATCACTCCAAGATCACTGATCTCAGCCACCACTATGTTTATATAGTGGATATGATTTTCTCCACGATATGGGTACTAAGACGTATGAGGAAGGACCTCTCTGTTGGACTGACAATGATCTGATAGGAGTACACCATCCTCATTATGATGTTGTTGTAATACAAGCTTTTGTTAGAATTCATCGTTTGTAGAAAATCATGATCGATATAGGTAGTTCGGCAAGTGTGATCTACAAGCGTTGTTACAAAGGACTCAATCTCCCCGAGAAGATGATAGTTCTTAATCGAAATCCTATCATTGGCTTCGATGGGACAGCAACAAAATCAATTGGTAGATGCTCTCTTCCAGTGACATTAATGAACAAGGAAGTTACAATTGATTTTCTTCTCTTGGATTGTAACTCCTACAATGTCATTCTGGGAAGGGATTGGATTCACTCAATGGGAGCTATCGTTTCTACTTTCCATCAGGCTATCAAGTTCTGGTGTGATGGTATGGTATGCAAAGTTTGAAGTGATCAGATAGCAGCTTTGAAGTGCCATGAGTCTGTGCTCGAAGATTATAAAGATTCGGAATCTAGGACAACACCATCCTAAATGTCGATGGGGTAAAATAGGAATTAGAGAATTCCATTGGCTGGGTTAACGCTATAGAGCAACGTTTAGGTGCCCCCCCCCCTGACCATCGACAGGCTCCTCAAAGTACTAATCGGCAACAAGGAAGAAGAAACCACTTTTATTTTTGCGGAAATTTATAAGAAGGAACAGGATTAACTCATTGAGCATTTGAAGAAAAATTACACAGTGTTTGCATGCATGGTCGAACAAATGCCTGGGATTGATCCTTCACTTGCATGTCACTGGCTAGATATTGACAAAACATAAAAGGCAGTGCATCAGAAGCCTCGCCGAATGGCTCCCGATCAAAAGCTCAAAGTGAAAGAAGAGATCGACAAACTTCTAAGTGTTAATTTTATTACGGTTGTACTATATCTGATAAACGTAAAATTGAATAATTTACCTACGAAATGAACGATGAAACTTAAAACGCAAGTGAAACTAAACTTAATTAAGTGTTGCTATCAAAGATTTCTATACTCTCAATTCTATTGAAATAGAGTGGAGTAAAAAGTTCGTTCCACTCCTAGTTCTTTAGCATTCAAGTTTTCTACAATTGACTAGTAAATCCAAAGTCTAATGAGAGCAATGGTGGGAATTTATACTACGATGTGAATTAAAACTAGACATAATATAAAGATTATAACTTTATTCAATTTAACTAAACAATAATTGAAATCTAAATTAATAACTAAGAATTGAATAACAATAATTGAATTTAGATCTAACAAATTTAAATGACAAAATCGAAATGAACAAGAAATAACTATTTTATTTATCTAAGCAATGAAGAACTATGATTCAAAGAATTAATCTAAAACAATGTATGAAACTAATTAATTTTAACTAATTGAAATTCAAATCTAGATCTATAAGCTATTTTAATTGCTACTTTCTATTCTAGATTATCTAACTATCCCCTTGTTTAAGAGCTAAGTCTTGTTTTATGTAAAGGAGGAGACCAGATCCACAATTTCGTGCATGGGCTGAGGACCCATGTTTTGGGCCGGAAAATTAAGCCCAAAGTCCAATTTCTTCAGTCCACAGAGCCCATTTCAGCTGGCTTTGACTTCAGTAGTCTTTTCATCCACTTTTCCTCCTCTGATTGGTTCAACGCTTGAACCATTGGAAAGCTCTTTCCGAGCCGGTCGTTTTGACGTAAGGTAGGCCCAAATCCGAGGCATGAGTCCAAAGATATGGTCTTCGGAAATTCTGCTGACTTGTGCACTATTTCTGCCCGTGTTGACTTTTTAGCTTTTGATCGGGCTTCATAGAAGCTTTGTCTCCTTGAACCTTGGCCTTTATCACAGAACTTCTTAGCAACCAACCCTTTGCTCCTTTATATCGCCAAAGTGATACATTTCTACACATAATTGAGTTTCATGCCTGAAATACATAAAAACACGTAATTAACATTAACTATTATTTATTACTCGCATGATTGGTCTAAAAGTAGTATTATTAAGGGGTTAAAACTACAGTTTTGGGCTCTTATCAAACCACCCCCAAACAGCATTTTGCTCGTCCTCAAGCAAATATGAGAAATTAGCATAAGTGACTAAAAATGGAGTTCTAACTAATCTCGTTTCGCCGAATGCGATTGCATTGACCATATGTAACAAGGCCTTAAACCACTAGGAATTCCCTAGTGGACGAGTTATAGCCTCGTGAAAGTTTTCCAGTGAAGGTACTCACAAACTTCATCTATACTACAACGACTCAGAAATAAAACTATTGTTTCCTTATCTATGTCTCAATTATCTATACATCTCACTAGAAATGAATACAGAATAATCAAGTCGGAACCTAAACTAATATATGCATAATAATCTATCATCTACGAATAAACATATTTACAATGAGTAATACTATGAGATGAACTAGCAGGTCTATTTCTGAAAACTCGGAATATCATCCTTAAGTAGGTCCTCACATAAATGTCAAGACAAAAACCACTCTGATTTTTCCACTCAAGTTTTGCTACTCCAGTGTGCAGTGGGCACACTTTACCTTACAAACTCAATGACACACAAGGAAGCCGGAGTCGATCAAACACATCTGCCACTTACTATCACACTATCCTATTCCTAATTGAGCTAGAGGTCTTTATTAGGTGTTGCGGGGATTAGGAGATGGTTTAAGAAGGAAGGAAATGGATATTCAAAGAGAACAAGTCTGAGATAATAGAGTCTTCATATTATGTAACTAGAGAAAACCTTATTCTTTACTTTTGCTTCTACACTTTGTTTCCATCCTTAGCCATATTTTTTTCTCTTTGATTCTATTTTTGGAGTTCTAACTCTTTATTTTTATTTTATTATATATTTTTTTATTTGGATGGAAACTTACTTTTCTCTTCTGAAGAGACTAACGAGTTCTTGATTTCAAAGGTTATTCTCTTTTCTATTCTTCATCTCTATTCTCAAACTTATTCAAAAAATTGGGTAGATTGATTTTTTATTTTGTTTTATTTTGTAATAGGGTAAAGGATTTGAGGTTTATGAAAGGCTAAAAAAAGGCTCAGAGGGGCGACTAGCGGAAAATAATTCATAGGTTGGAATTTCTGGCTATATCGATCCAAAGAGGGCCTAAATTCTCGCTTAAGATATGGTATAGTGATCTAGCAAGTGGACGTGTGATTTCTCTATCCGGATTTTACTTCTCCCTTATGTCATTTCTCAAATGTGTCACTCATATAAGGCTTTAGGCTATATTCTCACAGGATTTGTAGCATAAGTACTCTAACCTAGATTTCAGAAACTTACTACCAACAATCATAGATACTCATGTAACATATTTATAGATAGATGTAAGGGTTATTACCTACATATTAGCCTAAGTTTCTAAAAACTATTCTAATGCAAAAGCTATGTGAGACTTCTAGATTATTGAGAGCATAGAGAAAGAAAACAATACCAATGTTCCTAAGTGTATAACATACTTTTTATTTATATTTTTAAAATTTTTGATTTTTTTTTATCTAGAAAATAAGTGCATATTATACATATCTATATCCTAACAGATGTCTTAATTACACGTGTTTCTATGACCCCCCCCCCCCAAAATAAGAAGCATGCTTTGTCCTCAAAGTATTTTAAATAAAGAGGGTAGGAAAATACCATTGAAACACGTGAAATTTTGGAACATCTGCAAAACAAGGTTATAACATACTAATATAGGAAAGAAAACTGATGCAACTATATAAGAGTTCCACCCGTTATGGGGTTAATGAGAAATAGATTGTTTGGGACATAAACATACACACTGAAATAAAAACTTACCTGCACTCCCGTTTAAACATTTTCCTCCTTATTTCCCTCTTCATCCTTAATAAAGAAATGAGGTTCCTTCGCATCCTGCCATGCCATGGTAATTTGCCAGGCTTCACGCCACTTATCGTCTACTATAGCTAACCTGTCAAGTGCCACTTGGTCGGATGGGGTGTAAGGTGCAACCTGATGAGGTTGTATCCTCCACCCTTACCAAGTCATTGCACGGAACGATCGAATAATACAATTGGTGGGTCTCACAATGTTGACCCTAACCCAATCCGTGAAATGGGCACAAAAAACAAGGAACAAACATAGCATTATACGGCAAATTAAAACAGGCATAAGAAGGTACTCATGCCTCTTGCCATGGGCTCAAGCTAAACTAGACATTAAGGTCTGGGGAATATCATAGAGTGTACGTCCCCCAGCTAAAGCAAGGAAAATATCACAAGTTTTGTCATTCACAGAAGAATAACGTCATTCCCCTCTAATGTTGAGCATAATCCAAAACATAATAGTGCCCACGTTCATAGACAGGCTACCAAGGGCGACGTTATAATCCCCCTTGGTCCTCTATCCTAAAGATTCTTGCCCCGTAATACTCATGCAAATCATCATAGTTATACATGTACATATTATCTACCAAATAGGCCCATGAGTCTTGTATTTCGGCCGGCATAGCAAGTCCAAGCACAAAGGCTATCAAGAACCTGGAAATTTCCATTGGTTCATCCCGATGGTGATGGAGAACACTTGTTCTCCATCTGGTCTATCAAAGAACTTACAGTTATCATAAAAATAAGATGTAACTGCTGGAGAATAAAGTTCATCAGGACTTACCAATAGTGGCTCCCATCCTGCTAGAATGATCACTTCGCAAAACCACGCACCATAGGTGTCACTTTGGAATAAATCTTCAAATGACTGTTCCGGTGTGATACGAGGGAATGTCATCCCCAATAACTTGCTGGAAAAGATGCGAAGGATCCTGGAACAACCCACGGAAAACTGGAAATTTTTGGTGCTCAAAGGGGTCAGGGCGCAGGGTGCGCTCGAGCTATGCCTGGGATGGGCGCGGGTGGCGCTCCGGATGAAAACTAGAATTCCAGTGTTTTGGGCGCCGGTAGCGCTCTTGTTTGGGCTGAGTAGGGCGCAGGTCGCGCTCAGGGTTTGGATTTCTCTGACAGGCTTAGGGCTCGGGTGGCACTCCTGCAAGGCAGCGAGTGCTTTCGGGTTCTTGATAGGCGAAGTGCGAAGGAAAAATAAGGTAAAGTGGGAGTGAAATGTGAGAGATGAATGTGAGATGTAGTTGGGGTTGTGAGTGTAGAATGAATGCAGTTTTTATAGGTTTTAAATTGCTAAAACGAATCGGGAAGTTGCCAAAAAGCTTTAAGGCAATTGCCGGAAATAATAAAATTTCCAGACCCGAAAACGGAAATAACTCATATTCTTGATTCTAAGACAACCCTAATATTTTTGTAGGTTTAATTAGGATAGAAACTGCCTAACTCATAGAGATTTCATCCTACCACAATATCTATTCATAGCGATGGCCATGTCGGTCATATTCTCAACCCTCACTCCAAAACAAATTTTAAAATAGACGAACATATAAACGAATTATGCTAAGCTATTTAATACCACCCCCAAACAATTCAGGAAGGGGGATTAATGATAACAACCACGCACAATTCGAAAAATAACCAAATTATATTAAATTTTAATTCAAACAACATAAAACAACCAAATTCAAATTTAATTACTTAATTAATATCCGACTAATAAAACAATAAAAACAACTAAATAACAATGAAACACAAAATTATTCAAACACCTAGCCATGTGATGAAGAAAGGCCCTAAGATGGAGATTGGTCATGGGATGAAGAAGGGCCCGATCCATTCGTTCTTTGGCGACGATGCTCATGCCCCTCAGACTCATCTGAAACAGAACCCTCCAAAGGTGGCATGCATCGTAGAATCTCTACTTGGAACAAACGTTGTGCTTCCATCTCAGCCTTTATTGCTATATACTGGGCCTGGTGACGCTGGTGGATATTCTCCATGTTACTCAAGATATCTTCGTGACCCTTTTCGAGTATTCCAAAACTCGTGTTAAGGTTCGTTTGTTTATTTTGAACTATAATCTGTCTAGCTCGTATATCTTCACAAATAGCGTAAATTCAACGCACGCTAGTATGCAACACTGACATGCGTTCTGAATCAGACGTACACCTCTCCAAGGCATCTTCATCCAACCATGTCATGTCCTCCCCTTCCTCATCTGAATCCACTACCCTATCCTTCGGCAACATCCAAGTCTTTTGGATACACTCCTTATAACTACTTTCATTTGCATGCAATTTCAACATTAACCGCTCAGTTCTTGGTTTATTCCCCCAAGACAACATTATCCTCGTAATTAAAACAGAAAATGATGCGATACTCTTCCCAACTCCTCTAATCATCTTTAGCAAAAACTCGAGGATACATAATTCATACCTCTTTTCTTGGAATATCTAGAGAACGTGCAGACATGTGAACCCGATGTCGCTCACTTTATCCTTCTCAATGACGTTCTTACCAATCCACTGAGCTACAGCCAGTTGGTTGGTGCGCAAAGATGACTGTCGAGCACAATGAGAAGTTGTATTATATTAACCCTCCATAAGGGTGTCGTTCATCAATGCAGGAACACCAAGATACCGGATTCCTGCCGCGGGCTTTATGTGGCGTCGGGCATAATGCCTAAAATTTCTGCCAACTTCTCTTTCGATAATTCTCTTCGAGTCCCAGCCACTTTTATGAAAATTTTGTGACAGGCCAACTCTCTCTTCTTATAGAACTGTTCGACCAAATCGGAGTAGTAGAAAACATCTATCGAGTACCACAATCGATTCAAACCCCTGCTAATCATCTCATCACCGTAAAACAGTGCGAAGCGGTCGGCCGTAAACGCTTGTTCCGGCAACAAATTTCGTCTTTGAGCCATTGATATCTTAGAACGATTTATGTAACGCCCGTATTTAAAATAAGTATTTTTTTATTTATTAATTAATTAAATTATTATTTAAAAATCGGCTGGATTGGATTTGGGATACGCGGGCCTGATTTCTGGTCCCGAGTCTGTATTGGACTTGGGTTTCAAACTCAAGTATATATTCGTATTGTTCTGGAGAATAAGGTTTTTAGAGAATAAAAAATAATAATAAAAATGGAGGCAGAGATAGAAACTTGATTGCTAGAGCGTGGAGCGCGACGATTCGGACTAGGAGGAATTCGTCGAGCTTTTTATATAGGTGAGTAGATTAGTTTTTCTATTTCACGTATAATTGTACTGTTCAAAGTTTTCGTTCATTATTCGGTTATTGTTACTCGTCTTGTAGTTGTTAAAATTGGTTTAAACTGTCTTTCGAAACTCTGTTGAGACTCGGGAAATCGATATTTGAACTGTCGAAGCTTGACGGGCCGTTAATGGCATCGCCAAGCCCAAAAGAGAGAATCGGTCAGATCTAATATGTTGAGCACTCCTGGTTGTGGTTTCGAACCCTCACTAAGGTGGGTATGATTGAATGATTTTAGGTGGCTGTGGTGGAGTGTTGGGTATGAGGTATTGACGCTGGAGATGGGCGCTGGTGGAAGCTCAAAGCAAGCTATTAATGGCGGCGAGATCGCAGTTAGGATTAGTAATTTATATGTTAAATCTTGAGGTGTGAATTATGTTTTGGATTAGTGATGGATGATTGTATATGGTTTTACAGAAGGGTGGGTCAAACTACTTACTTGTGCAGAGACGACCCACTCTGTAATTGAGCATGGAATGAGGTAAGTATATCATATGCTTGACTGGTTATAGTTTAGTTAGAACCTAAGGCGCCTCGTGGAGGAACTAAATGCCTTTTATTATGAGTATGGTTTGTTGTGTGGTTAGTGGGAAGTTAAGGCGCCTCAGTGGAGGAACTATACCTGCCTTAGTTATTGAACTTAAGGATGTTGTATTAGTCGTTGAAAGTTAAGGCGCCTCGGTGGAGGAACTAATTGCCGTATGGATTGTGTATATATTTGGTATAAATATATGTTGTATTTTAGGGCTACTCACACCAGCATTTTTATAATGCTGACCCGATGTGCATGTTTGCTTATCGGGTGTGTTTATTAAATGAACATAGTTGATAAGTCTTGACAGGTTTAGTGTTGAAGAAGATTGGTTGTTGCTTGTGGATTGCGTTAGCGTCGCATTTCAAGATAGGCTTTGTTTTCCTTTGAGGTGATATAGATTTTCAGTTGAGATAAGGTTATTTGCATTTTCATTTGTTAATTTTTGTAATGAAGAGGACTTTTGTTTAAGTTAAAAATATTTTATTGGTTTTTAATTATACGCATATTTAAAACTGTTTATGGGTTTTTGGAAATGGAGAGTGCGTCACACCTCGGAGATCGAAGAGTCGGGAACAAATAATGTTTTTCCGAATTATGTCGAAATTCGGGGTGTGACAGTTTGGTATAGGAGCATTTGGTTAGCTTAGACTTAGGTGAGTCTAAGTTATTCTCGGATCGTGGTTTATGGGTAGTGTTTAAGAAATTTTATTTTCAAAACTACTTCCGCTAGTTTTTTTATTTTTACAAAGAAAATGAAAGAGATATAGAAATAAAGAGAGTCAATATTTTTCTTGATTTGTTTGTATGTGTAATGTGTATATTTATATTAGTTACTCTTGTGGAGTGCATAGGAAATGCTTTTATTTTTCCTTATCATATGAGGAGTAGTTACAATTGTTGTATGATTTTGTTTTATTGTTAGTGTTCCTTCTCACATGGAGTATGGATTAAGTGTGATAACATGTCTATGAACTTTGTATTTGAGTGTTATGTTATTATTTAGGAAACAAGAGGATATTTTATCTATATTGAATGAGTTGTATTATCTGATGACTTTGTGACGTACTAAGTAAGGAACTAATTGCCTCGATGTTGGAGGAACCATCTCTCCTTACTCGTACCCTTTAATGGATGAATATTATTTTGAAGTATAAGAGATTAATTTGTTAGAGGTGATTAGTTAGAAATAGACCGAATAATAAATAAAATATACGTGTATTCTTTTTGAGATGTGTATACTTGTGTATACACGTGTATTTTTTTGAGTTGTGTATACTTGCGTATACACGTGTATTCTTTTTGAGATGTGTATACTTGCGCGTTTATATATTATTGTATATAGAGGAACTATTACCGTGCGTATGTGATGATTAATATTGTTTTACCAAGAAAACATGCATCTGTAGGTTGTTTTCTTAAGGTCACGTTATTAATGATTAATTAAAATAATGGTGATAATTGTTATTTTTAAACTATATTGGAATTTATGTAGAGGATGTCTTAATATAATGATGATCGTATTTCAACAACAAACGGATTTTTATTTTGTCTTATAAGTGTGCTTCGTGCCGATAAATTATGACATGATTGATTAATATTGTTATATTCGTTTCACCTTGATTTTTGCATATTCGAGTATTCTTAAAATATATACCTTGAT
This sequence comes from Coptis chinensis, assembly GCF_015680905.1. Taxonomy (NCBI): domain Eukaryota; kingdom Viridiplantae; phylum Streptophyta; class Magnoliopsida; order Ranunculales; family Ranunculaceae; genus Coptis; species Coptis chinensis. The sequence continues at coordinate 49,950,407 of NC_141456.1, forward strand.
TTATGGTTCATAAATATTACTGTGAGAATATAACTTGTTAGGGGTGATATATTAGAAGTGAGTTTATATTATCCTAAATTTTTTTAAAATTCGTGTTATACGGTAGCAAGTCTTATGTTAATTGTCATTGTATATGGAGATTAATTTTTGAATCTTTTCACCTGTTAAAATAATTAGTAATAATAATAATAGCAATGAGCGTCGAGTATTTATTCTTAATTGTTTTGTTTCAGTCTAAATGATTTTGATAGATAAATATGAAAAATTATTTTTGGATACGTGCTATATTTGATCCAGTTGCAACCAAGAATTAGGATTCAAGGGTTGTTTTAAATTTAATATTTTTGATAGCATGACTAAAGTAAATATAAAGTTTTATTGTAGTATCAATGACATAAGTGATGTTTTAAGTATATTAGGGTACTAATTTTCTTTTATGCATAATAATGTAAGACTCCCTAATGTTTTATACCAGGATGAACTTTCTCCATATAATTGATTAGTTAAGTAGAATATTAATTTTTCGTAGAGTTTGCTACGTGTCAAGAAACTGCATGCTAATGAGAAATGATATATTTGTCTAGTGTTTAAGTGACAGTAATAATTTGTTTTAATATAGACAGTTAACCTATAATAGATTTTGTAATGGCATGAGGACATATAATCTGAATTATTTAAAATAATTAATACCAACGTTATCTTGCTTAAGTTTAATCTCTGTACATTATTGTGTAGGTTCTAAGTTAATAACCAACGTTATTTCTTCCTATAGATTTACTTTCGAATCTCGGGACGAGATTCTTTTGAGATATGTATAGCTGTAACGCCCGTATTTAAAATACATATTTTTTTATTTATTAATTAATTAAATTATTATTTAAAAATCAGCTAGATTGGATTTGGGATACGCGGGCCTGATTTTTGGTCCCGAGTCTATATTGGGCTTGGGGTTTCAAACCCAAGTATATATTCGTATTGTTATGGAGAATAGGGTTTTTAGAGAATAAAAAATAATAATAAAAATTGAGGCAGAGATAAAAGCTGGATTGCTAAAGCGTGGAGCGCGACGATTCGGACTAGGAGGAATTCGTCGAGCTTTTTATACAGGTGAGTAGATTAGTTTTTCTATTTCACGTATAAATGTACTGTTCAAAGTTTTCGTTCATTATTCGGTTATTGTTATTCGTCTTGTAGTTGTTAAAATTGGTTTAAACTGTCTTTCGAAACTCTGTTGAGACTCGGGAAATCGATATTTGAACTGTCGATGCTTGACGGGCCGTTAATGGCGTCGCCAAGCCCAAAAGAGAGAATCGGTCAGATCTAATATGTTGAACACTCCTAGTTGTGGTTTCGAACCCTCACTAAGGTGGGTATGATTGAATGATGTTAGGTGGCTGTGGTAGAGTGTTGGGTATGAGGTATTGACGCTGGAGATGGGCACTGGTGGAAGCTCGAAGCAAGCTATTAATGGCGGTGAGATCGCAGTTAGGATTAGTAATTTATATGTTTTAAATCTTGAGGTGTGAATTACGTTTTGGATTAGTGATGGATGATTGTATATGGTTTTACAGAAGGGTGGGTCAAACTACTTACTTGTGCAGAGACGACCCACTCTGTAATTGAGCATGGAATGACGTAAGTATATCATATGCTTGACTGGTTATAATTTAGTTAGAACCTATGGCGCCTCGTGGAGGAACTAAATGTCGTTTATTATGAGTATGGTTTGTTGTGTGGTTAGTGGGAAGTTAAGGCACCTCGGGGAGGAACTACCTGCCTTAATTATTGAACTTAAGGATGTTGTATTAGTCGTTGAAAGTTAAGGCGCCTCGGTGGAGGAACTAACTGCCGTATGGATTGTGTATATATTTGGTATAAATATATGTTGTATTTTAGGGCTACTCACACCAGCATTTTTATAATGTTGACCCGATGTGCATGTTTGCTTATCGGATGTGTTTATTAAATGAACATAGTTGATAAGTCTTGACAGGTTTAGTGTTGAAGAAGATTGGTTGTTGCTTGTGGATTGCGTTAGCGTCGTATTTCAAAATAGGCTTTGTTTTCCTTTGAGGTGATATAGATTTTCAGTTGAGATAAGGTTATTTGCATTTTCATTTGTTAATTTTTGTAATGTAGAGGACTTTTGTATAAATTAAAAAAATTTATTCGTTTTTAATTATCCGCATATTTAAAACTGTTTATGGGTTTCTGGAAGTGGAGAGTGCGTCACACCTCAGAGATCGAAAAGTCGGGAACAAATCATGTTTTCCCAATTATGTCGAAATTCAGGGTGTGACAATATGGTATCGGAGCATTTGGTTAGCTTAGACTTAGGTGAGTCTTAGTGATTCTCGGATCGTGGTTTATGGGTAGTGTTTAAGAAATTTTATTTTCAAAACTATTTCCGCTAATTTTTTTATTTTTACAAAGAAAATGAAAGAGATATAGAAATAAAGAGAGTCAATATTTTTCTTGATTTGTTTGTATGTGTAATGTGTATATTTATATTAGTTACTCTTGTGGAGTGCATAGGAAATGTTTTTATTTTTCCTTATCATATGAGGAGTAGTTACAATTGTTGTATGATTTTGTTTTATTGTTAGTGTTCCTTCTCACATGGAGTATGGATTAAGTGTGATAACATGTCTATAAACTTTGTATTTGAGTGTTATGTTATTATTTAGGAAACAAGAAGATATTTTATCTATATTGAATGAGTTGTATTATCTGATGACTTTGTGACGTACTAAGTAAGGAACTAATTGCCTCGGTGTTGGAGGAACTATCTCCCCTTACTCGTACCCTTTAATGGATGAATATTATTTTGAAGTATAAGAGATTAATCTGTTAGAGGTGATTAGTTATAAATAGACCGAATAATAAATAAAATATACGTGTATTCTTTTTGAGATGTGTATACTTGTGTATACACGTGTATTCTTTTTGAGTTGTGTATACTTGCGTATACACGTGTATTCTTTTTGAGATGTGTATACTTGCGCATTTATATATTATTGTATATAAAGGAACTATTACCGTGCGTATGTGATGATTAATATTGTTTTACCAAGAAAACATGCATCTGTAGGTTGTTTTCTTAAGGTCACGTTATTAATGATTAATTAAAATAATGGTGATAATTGTTATTTTTAAACTATATTGGAATTTATGTAGAGGATGTCTTAATATAACGATGATCGTATTTCAACAACAAACGGATTTTTATTTTGTCTTATAAGTGTGCTTCGTGCCGATAAATTATGACATGATTGATTAATATTGTTATATTCGTTTCACCTTGATTTTTGCATATTCGAGTATTCTTAAAATATATACCTTGATTTATGGTTCATAAATATTACCATGATAATATAACTTGTTAGGGGTGATATATTAGAAGTGAGTTTATATTATCCTAAATTTTTTTAAAATTCGTGTTATACGGTAGCAAGTCTTATGTTAATTGTCATTGTATATGGAGATTAATTTTTGAATCTTTTCACCTGTTAAAATATTTAGTAATAATAATAATAGCAATGAGCGTCAAGTATTTATTCTTAATTGTTTTGTTTCAGTCTAAATGATTTTGATAGATAAATAGGAAAAATTATTTTTGGATACGTGCTATATTTGATCCAGTTGCAAGCATGAATTAGGATTCAAGGGTTGTTTTAAATTTAATATTTCTTATAGCATGACTAAAGTAAATATAAAGTTTTATTGTAGTATCACCAAAGAAATTAGTAGAAGATTAACAGGGAGAAAGCAGATTCGAGAACAACAGATCATGCTGACAAAATCCCATGATAATTGTAAACCAACATCAATCAAAACATGTTGCCAAGGTGACAAGGTGTGCAGACTTTAGACCACAAGAAGCAGCAAAAGACAAAAACCACGGCACCAAAACCATCAGAGAAATATAACCCTAATAGACTGACCAGAAAATTGTGATCACCAATCGGTTGCCGGATTTGTCGGCACCAATGACCAGAAAACATGAATCCCCAACTGTAACCCTAGGACACCGATACCAAGTTAAAATCTACATAGGGTAAATAATTACATGGGACTCACTCTGCTAATATATGAGAGTAGACATACTACAATTATTACCTACTCAATATGGGACTAAAACCTGCACTATATCATACTACTCCTATTCCTCAACAACGACAATAGTCAAAGCGATCTTCATGCCAATCGATCCAACTCAAAGATTCTCCATTCATCAACAAAACCTGTACTTGTAAGCATCAAAAATATTCTCTATCGTATGGTCTTTTAAACAGCATTTAAAATTTGGACCGGGTAGATCAAAGTTCGGTGGTGACTGGTGCATTCTTGGGGCAGAGACAGCTGACGATGATGAGCCTTAGGGTTGGGGGTGGTGGGACTGTTCGGGGAGAATCGGTTGTCTATGCTAAGAGTCTAGGTGGGGTTTTCTTTTGAGTGTATCCGGGTTTCCGCCTTTTGTTTTAGCAGCTTGCTAATGTCTACGAATTGATGTAATATTCTAGGTTATATGACTTATATCAATAAATTTATCTTTTATGAAACGAAAAGAAAATAAATAATATTATAGGGCTTGGAACAGGTAGGCATTCTTAGCATAAATGTAATTACGTGCCTACCTTTAAGATGAACCAGTCCACCATGAATACCGGAGCATCGCTCAAGGTCAAGATTTCTCAAGCTCGATAGGTTTCCCAAGGCACGCATACCTTGAGCAGTGATGGCATTGTTCTTTTTAAAGGACAAAGAAGTCAAATTTGACAAACCTGAAAACATAAGATCACTTGTCACACTTCATATTCAGCAGAGAAGTTTCCACTTCCAAGTGCCCAAAATCCAAAACAATAAAATTGTTATTACAAAGATATTTTCAAAACAAGAAAAGTTGCAAGTGGAGCAAACTAAAGCAGCAGAAAATTTGTCAAAAATTGTTGAGAACCAACTCAAATGTTATCTGTTTAGCATGAAAATCATTCACCTATTACATGCTTACCTTGGCATTGGAAACTTCAATATAGGACCTAAAGTTGCATTTACACATCATTTACCCTCGCTGTTAATCCACCATTTTATATAATCTTCTCAAAAAAAAAATGCAACCCACGCTTATATATAATTTGCCACTCGTTTTTATATAGATTAGTCAAAATTAAGTAGGAGGTACATTTCCAGACCAAGACAACAAATACTGCACCATTTCCTTAAGCTAGGAGCCTAATGAAGCTCAAATGGATTGGTGGTTAATTTGCACCCCATCTATGCTAAGGCACCATCAAAGCATTGAAACCCATTTTTTTCGAACACCAACGTCACCACCTTGCCTCGCCTCTCACTAGTAGCGCTTCCCACCGGTCCTAGCAGTCCGCGGCCAACGCCCAAGAGATAGTGCCTATAAATCAGATTTTTTATTTTTTTATTTATTTGGTGGTGGTGGTGGTGGTGGGGTGGGGGGGGAGCACATTTTCTATTGAAAAAGGACCCGTCCTATAACCTTTAAACCCCATCGTGTGTGTTTTTTCCAATCAAAATCTGATGGTTAACTGGTCAAAAGCAGGGGCCTAAGGTGTTTTGTTTAGGGGTCGGTAGCTTTGCCTTATGCTTTTAACAAAGATACAATCCCTAATATGTTGTTCGGGTTTCACAACCCGGACCCTTTCCCAGATTTTTCAGATATGCTAAGCATCGAATTTACAACTTGCTGTTTTATAGAAAATAAGTTGTATCCGAAAGGTTTTCATGTAGTAAACAAGATATACTTCAATCGACATATATACTTCCGACCGGGATAGTCATGAAAATCCCGAGTTCTGCGTGAGTCATTCAATAGGTGGGACACTTTCGTTAAGCCCACCCCGAAGGGTGGGGAAGTGTCCTGTGGTAGTGAGAGAAGGGAGAACTAATTAAACAGATTCTCTCTTTTCTCTCGAACTTTCTTCTTCGACACTTCGTTAGCAATAATATAACTCAACTGTTTTGAATAATCTCAAGAGTGCTCTTTAGAGTTTTATGATCGACGTTTGGATTGATGCAGAATGTGACAATTGGAGGTCGACAAAAAACAGACAAACCACAAACGTGAAGGTAAACTATTGATGACACCGACCATACTCAAAACGAGAATAAAATCTGGAAGAACATAACATGATCCTAGTATTTTTCCTAGATGAATTGGATCAACCGGAAGTGGTAAGAGGTAGGAACCAAGAAATTGGCACAATAAAAGGTCATGCAAAGGAATAGGACCTTTTACCTGTTGTGCCGAAAGTGATGTGCGACAAAGAAAAGAGAAGATTGCTCAAATCTCATTAACACTATAACATATTATCTTCATAGAAACTGGGAATCCACTTTTCAGGCTTACTTCAAACAGATGGATGCTAGGTCTCGAAATTAGAACTGCCCTCACGGGATTCACAACACAAGGAAGACTCACCCGAGAATGTACATGTCTGCAGGTTCTTCCAAACAAAGCCAGCCATCAATCTCAAGATTCTCACCCGAGGTCGTCCCAAAGAACATTCCACGCACCTATCATTACCCTATGGACCACCAAAATCACCGACTTCATAAAAGACTTAGTAAGGCCATCTTATTATATCAAATCAATGGTTCAAATATTTCACCAATAGAAAGAATGGAAGCCTAGTAACACATATTGGCATTCATACCTCACATCCTTTGTGTCTATGTACTAAAACGCTAAGAGTTTCAAATTTCTTCTTTTTTTTCTTAACAGATGTCCCTTTAGTGATATCCCTGAATAGATCAAGTACAAAAGTTATTAACATGACTTTGAGTACATAAACAGTCCAATTTAGTGTATAAAAAAAGTAACCCGTCTCAGTTGGATAGTTTAAAGATTAACGGCAAGAATAAGACTATTTGGATATTATCAATGAAATATATGGGAAAAAGGAAATTATGGTAACCAAAAGGTTATTTGGTCTCTTTCTAATACTAGCATGCAAGTCTTTTTGAGGCGACAACTGTAGAGTAGAAAGGCAAAACACTAAAGTTTTATAGATGTGAGGTCGCTTTAAGCACCAACTCCTCTTATAAGATGGACATGATTCTAAAATGAAAAAAAAAGGGGCGGAGGGTGGGTAGAACTGTCTCTCCCTGTGGAGCAAACATGACCGACTACAAGTATGCCATATAAAGAGGTCTACTTTCACATATCCGTCATCGCTTTCTATTTATCAACTTCAATTCGACAACTATATGTTGCCATGATATCGGGAGATCCTAACAAGACAAATTGCATACCTTGATATATTTAGAATAGATCAACAATACTAGCAATCGGAACCATAGAATTAGTTTGAATGATAGAAGAAACCCGATAAAATGTGATTTTCTGGAAACTCTCTCGCTTCACATTCGAATAAAAGTTCCCGGAGGATGACGACTTATAAAGCCCCCGTGACAAAACAAAACATGCACACTCAAGGTTCAGGAAAATCCATGTTCATACTTTTCAAAGCCTCGACTCCCAAGCAAAGTTTTGTACATCCCGACAACTTCACTCCCTATTAAGCACAAATACAAATGAACAATCAAATAATGAAAACCGTAATTATCAAACTAATTCCTAAAAATTATCAAGTAGTAGTTAGAACTAATGAGTAAATTGATATTTGGTTCCGACATAAAAGGAAATACAAAAAAGGTGAAATAAATACCGTGTTACAAGAGTAGATCATCCGCTTCACTCCCAAACTTTGATATATTTTAAAAAGAATTTTAATTGCAATACCTATACTCTTCCCTTTACCCTCCTCCTTTATCCGGGCTTGGGACCGGCATTGTAAAGCTAGCGACAACTTTACAAAGGCGGAGTTAAAAAGTGTTGGCCTGCAAGAAGCAATAGAGAACAATCAGTATGGATATATGAATAATGATCAGTTCTAAAGCCTGCAAACGTATCAATAACAAAGCTAAGAATAACAAAGAAAACAGATACATATAGCACCAAGTGGAAGAATTTAAACCATTCACCATTCATTGAGTCCAATTCCAACTAACACAACTGCCCAAACACGCATAATTAAAAGGTCTTCAAAATTTAAGTGTTTTCAAACAACAAAAAACTAGCTCTTAAAATTGAGTGCACATCACAACTTAATTAAGGAATTGGTTGGCCAAGCCACAAAACTAGAGACAGCATCTTCTATCGTCTTCAAAGCGTTATTCCCCCTAACAAGTAGCGCATCCTTTTGAATTGCAACTTCAATAGAAACCTTTGAATAACCCGGGCCTAAAGGCTTAGTATGCACTGTAGCTGCTGGATCATCAGTATACCACAATCCTTCTGCCACGACATCTTCAGGAACAAGTCTAAACAACTTGCACTTCACAACTTTGGATTTAGTACCCTGTATGAAAACAACAAGATATACATACATGACTCTAGAAATTCACATGTTAAATGAAATAGCATTTAGCAAGGATAACATACGGAAATCAGATTTTGATTGTTTTGGGCAGATGGACTTTGATGGTCACGTTGAGCCTGATGAGTAGGTCTTTGCGTAGATACAACTTTGGATTTAGCCCCACCCTGTACGAAAACATGAAAGGGAAAATATAAAAAAGCAATGAAAATTTCAAATTTAATGAAATAGGATTTAACATGGAAAACTTACTGAATTTTGATTGCTTGGGACAGATGGACTTCGGTGGTCACGTCGACCCTCAAGAGATCTTTCAGTAGACACATCTTTCGATTTAGTCCGTCCCTGTACGAAAACATATAAGGAAACAATAATATAAATGTAAATCTAGGAATTTGAAATTTAAAAAAAAAAAATAGAATCCAACATTGTATACATACAGAATTCAGATTGTGATTGCTTTGGGAAGATGGACTTTGAGGGTTCATTGCCACCTCTCGAGAAGGTTGAGCAGCATCGAATGGTTTGGCTGAAAATAATTTTGATGTTAGTAAATCAAAACAAAAGTATATATGGAATCCCCAAACAAATTGGAATACCTCTTCACTATTTAATAGTTTGGCAACAAGTTTCTTGATAGAAGACATTTCTTCCAATACATCATCATATTTCTCCTGCAATTCACTCATCCTCCCATTGCATTGTTGGATACCATACAAAGTAGATGGAGTAACTCCATATCCCACTCCACGCGCACGCCCATTAGGATCAGGACCTAAAACTTGTGAGAGGGCATCTCCTCTTCCACATTCTATATCACAGTCTATTTCATTCAACTTATCTTATAACAGCAACAACAACAACAAGAATAAATAATATAACTAGAGTCGCATGGAAATCGAATAAGCATGCCTTTTATCTTAGAAAATATTTTATGAACAGTGAACGACATACTATTTTCTCTTTAGCAAACTCATTTACTGGTTCTCCATTTTTCCTCTTGTGGCCTGCAACCCATACAGTACCTCTTGTAACAGGCTTACCAATCTTACCCTTTTTTATTCTCTACAAAACAAGTAAATAAAACATTTCACATATATATATTAAGTACTCTTAAGGGGAAAAATCTTCACAAGTCAAAATAGATCATTCAATTACCAACTCATCTTCCAATCTTGTATAACCTTTACGACTACAAGTATGGGGCATCTTGTGGTGTTGAACTGCCTTCTTCCCATTTTCCCTTAGTTTCTACAAAAAAAATAATATATGAGTCTTGATATGCAAAATGGATTTTATAACCCATATAATGTATGATGAATACCTTGTATCCTTCACGTGAACAATTTACAACAAATGCTTTCCAATCAGGTAGTTTTACATCAGTTGGGCAATGTGCAATTCTAGCTTGGTCAGTATCATATGCATCATAAATTCTTGATCTCAATTTTGTTTTGAACCCACGCCAGAGCTTCCCAATAGACTTAAAAGTCTGTTTTCTAGCACGTTCTGGTGCTACAAAATGTTCTTTGTAAAAGATGCATAAACAAATATTACTATATTTCTTTAATAATATATAACTTGCCATGTAAATAAAGAAATTTACCTTTATAACAGTCCACATTTTGTCCTTAATCTCAGGTGTTACTTTATGCCAAGTAGGATAGCCAATTGGAGCGCGATCCCTTGCTACTTTGCCCAAGTAACTGCTGTATAAGTTCGAATTAGGACCTATAGGTAGACCTTTTTCATTAAAGTCAAGCACAAGTTTTTTTGAGCTTTTTGGATCCAATTGATTCAGTTTTGTCGGCCCCCTAGTATTGGTTGGCTGAAGATCATTCGAACCTTCTGATGCATTACCTTCTCCTTCGTAGTCATTTTCATAGTGGTTTTCCAACCATTCATCATCTTCCATTTCCAGGTCATGATTTCCATTTTGTTGCTCACTTGGTAGCTTTTCCATATATCCCTTGGCAACCTTTCCACTTCTTGAACTTTCTTACCATAAACTTTATTTGGACTTTTGGAACCTTGTACATGACAAAATAAATTGGTTTAATATACTTACAACCACACCTTAATGACACAATCACAACCGAAGCATAATTATTTTTCTAAGTGGAAATTAACAATATACACAAACCCTGAATGTGCATCGTCCACTTTTCTTAGATGCTTCTACAAGTGCTCTTTTAAACTTTTGAACCTTGGCTCTTGCCGCTTTTTGGTACTAGAAAATCAAAACAAACGAGAAGAAAACAAAATTAAAATACTACAAATACAAAGGCGAATAAAAAATTGAGAGAGAATCAAAATATCTTACGGGGTTAGTTCTCTAGTCTTTTCCTTTGCCATTCTTCACATGCATTGAAAAGATTAGAAAATACGTCTGACAAAAAAAAAACAATCATATACATGGCACTTAGGTAAAATAAAGTACATAATTTGATCATGACCATAACACAACATGCCTTGCACCATTATAAGAAGCACTCACAAAACATAATAAAAGTCAATAACTAAATAGACAAAAACAAAACCACATAATAATCAGTCTAAATGGACAAAATGAAAACAAAACGGACCCAATTACACTCTATTTCTTTTTTTTTTGTAGCACCCAAGTTCCCTCACAATCTTGACGCTTATAGACTTCGCCTTCTACATCACCTTCGATGTCATTAACTAGCTCCACACTTGCAAAAGGTGGTGGTGCAGGCACATTGCTAAGGTCCTCCTCCGTACTACATTCAAAATCACGGAATCCATGAGAAGGTGCTTTCAAAACCACAAACCAACTGCTGTCATGTGATTCTCGTGAGTAGAAAACTGGTTCAGCTTGGGATGCAAGGATAAAAGGGTCTTGCTTGTGTGTTAAACTTTGATGCAGATTAACTAATGTGAATCCCTCTTCTACTTTGATCCCACTTCCTACGTTTGCCCAATCACAATTAAATAATGGGTACTGAAAAACACCATAATCTAGCAAAATTATCTGTTTTATCACATTATAATATGTCACATCTTCCTCGATTTGTCTGGTGTCTTTAGCACTTGCCCTACACAAGCTACTAGCTGACAATGACACTCCAGAGTTTTGAGTTCCTTTTTCTCCATCCTTTATGTAGAAGCGGTAGCCATTTATCAAATAACCTTTATAGCTCCAAGCATCGCAACAAGGTCCATCCGAGCCCAATCCAACATATCGGATACATGTTTGGTTTTTCTCATTTTCAATCTAAAGACAAACAAAATTGAAAATCAAAATCTTACATCGATTAAAACTTCTATAAATTTAGATAACAAAACCTGCTTCTTCACCTCAAGCTTAAACCACTCATTGAACGTTTCAAAGATGCTTTGCTCCTAAAGCACCTTCATTTCTTCCTAAAGCGAGGTTCCTTTGGATGAGCATTTTTTTGTGTCTTCGTTTTAAAAGGTGTTCATTAATATATATATATATATATATATATATATATATATATATATATATATATATATATATATATATATACATATAAGTTTTCACATTAAACATATTAACTTACTCAATGTACGGCTGAACTTCCTCGAAATTGAACAAAATGCAACGATGTGCTGCTTCAACCATGTCTCTTGTTAATGTAATAATTGTCCCCTTCAATAGTGGCTTACCTTCAAGAATACTGGATTTTGTGGACTCATCATTATAGTCTTCATTTCTACTTGGTTGGTCATTATTAATATCAACTCGCTTCATATGCTCGGAAAAAAATGTTACACTCTCTTCAGCCAAGTTACATTCTGCCATGCACCCCTCGGGCCTTGCATGATTCCTTACACTTGCTTTCAAATCCTTCATATACCTATACTCGATGAATAATCAAATGTTTAGAATGCAACACTCTACAAACTAAAAGGTGTATCTTTTAGCTAAAATATATTGTAGTAATAACAGGGAAATATAAAAAAAATAATACCTTTCAAAGGGATACATCCAACGAAATTGCACCGGTCCTCCAAGGCACACCTCCCGCACAAGATGAAGCGTCAAGTGTACCATAATGTCAAAGAAAGATGGAGGAAAATATCTTTCTAGTAAGCACATTGTCACTACAACTTCATCCTCCATTTGTTCCATTTTTTCTTTATCAATAGTCCTTTGACATAGTTCATTAAAGAATGAACATAGTCGGAAAATTGCATTCCTAGGCCCTTTTGGTAAGAGATTCCGCAAGGCCAAAGGCAACAGTTGTTGCATTAATACATGGTAATCATGAGACTTCAAGTCATATATAGCATAGTCAGACAAGGAAACACGGTATGATATATTGGAACTATACCCATCGTGCAACTTAGCTTTCAACCTTTCACAAAAATTTGCTTCTCACTCTTTAACAAGGTGCATTGTGATGCGAGGAAGTAAAGTTCTACTCCCATTCTGTATAGGGTGTAAGTCAGGTCTTAATCCCATTTCTTCCAAGTCTTTCCTAGATTTAAGGTTATCCTTTGATTTTTTTTTTTCAGATTCAACAAAGTTCCGAGCAAACTTTCACAAATGTTTTTCTCTATATTCATAACATCTAGATTATGAGTTAACAAAAGAAATCTCCAGTATGGCAAATCAAAAAATACAGATTGTTTCTTCCACAATTTTGCACCTCTAGTTTTTTTTTGCTTACCTTGTATGCCCTTTCCACGTTTTCTTTTTTTCTTTCCTATAGGTTTTCCCCAATCATCTCTCAAATTCTTTTCCGGATCTTTCCCCCAATCATTTTCTATAGATTTTAACTGAGTAAAAATCTCATCAGACTTCAAAGGAACTGGCTTAGCCCCGTGTTCTTGCTTCCCATTAAACCAACTTTTCTTCAAACGATATGGATGATCATCTGGAAGGAACCTACGACTTCCCATGTAAGAGAATTTCCTGCTATGCTTTAGCCAATTTGCACATGTATTAACGCCACACCTAGGACATGCTAATCTGCCCTTCGTTGCACATCCAGCTAGGTTTCCAAATGCTGGAAAATCATTAATGGTCCACATTAAAACAGACCTTAATGTGAAAGTGGATTTTTGGTATGTGTCATACGTTTCCACACCATCTGTCCACAAAAGTAGCAAGTCATCAATCAGTGGCTTTAAATAAACATCTATGTCATTACCTGGCTGGCTAGGACCGGGGATTATCAATGTCAACATCAAATACTTCTTTCGCATGCACATCCAAGGAGGTAAGTTATATATTGCCAAAATGACTGGCCAACAACTATACCTCGAGCTAAGAGTGCGATGAGGATTGACACCGTCAGCAGACAACGCCAGTCGAAGATTTCGTGCTTCATCACCAAAAGAGGGCCAACTTCTATCAATATGTTTCCATGCAGGACTATCAACCGGATGACGCATGTTTCCATCAGTACTCTCATTGGATGCATGCCATGTCAACTGTTTTGCCATTTCGACAGACTGAAACATCCTCTTGAACCTTGGAATAATAGGAAAGTACCTCAAAACCTTTGCTGGAACCTTCTCGTGTACTTTTTTAGTATGAGGATCAGTTTTCCATCGTGTAGTCTTGCACTTTCGACAGCTCACATCATTTTTAAAATCACCAGTGTATAACATGCAATCATTTACACATGCGTCGATTTGCTTATAATCCAAGTCAAACTTCCTTAACAGCGCCCTTGCTGAATTATTTGACTTTGGAATAACATTACCCTCTGGAAACATATCCTTCAACGCCTCTAAAAACTCTGTAAAACCTCTATTAGACAAACCATGTTTAGCTTTTATGCTATATAGCGTAACAACTGCTTCTAACTTCGTATACTTGCTACAACCTTCATACAATGGCCTTTCAGACTCCTCAACTGCCTTTTGGAATTTGGCTTCTTTTTTTGGATCACCAGAAAACTCTTCTTTCTTATTACTCTCATTTGTCGCTTTAAGCATCTCATAAGTCTCAGTGAGGTTAAAGTTTGTAGTTTCAACTCTTTCATCTACTACATGCACTTGCCCTTCTTCTCCATGCAAAACAAAAGGATCATAAGTCATATCAATACCCTCAATGATCAAATGGTCTTTTACAATGTTGGGACTCAAATGGTTAAAGTTTTTGCAACTAATGCACGGACATCTAATGCTTGTTTTATCCATCAAAGGAGCCATAGCGAATTCGATGAATTCATCAACAGCATCTTCGTACTCATCACTAGCTCTGGAAAATTTCAGTATAGTTAATGATATATGTACATAGTAATAAGCACTTGTTTCAAATAAAGTAATATAAGTATAAACTATTTAACCTGTTTAAAGTTCTCCAAGTCTTGTCCATAACGTCGCTTATATTGAACCTACTATATCGAAGAGTAGCACCTAGATGTATAAGAATCAAAACAGCATTACCATTTAATCTTGGGCGGTTTTAATGGCAAAAATTGTGCCTCGACAATTTCTTATTATTGTAGAGTTGTTCGAAACTTATATACATATACAATTCATACATAGAGGTAGGTCGGAAATATATTAATCTGTCATAAGTCATTTATTCAAATTATTTCTATTTAAGTTTTCCAATAGTGAAAATAACTTAAACACTTAAATCAATTCAAGTTTACCACCCGAAAAGTAACTTTAAGTTCTTTGTTACCAAAAATCAAGAAAGGTAACTTCATCATTGAAACCGTAAACTTAAAGTTAATTGATTTCATTGCTGACATTTCAAATCCCCCATTCGTTAAATAATATAACACAGTCTTTACATGTATCCCTTTTATTCCGTAATCAGACATTACTGTTGCCCACGAATGAAGTAACAATTTCAAAAAGAACAATGAAGTAACTTACCTCGCTCTTTGGCCCCCGAAAATTATCCTTACTGATAATTATCTTGATAACAATACAAACAATGACAATAGTCACGAATTGCGTCCTTTAGTAGTACAAGTTGTAGAGCAAGATTGTTTTTTTTTTTCTTGGCGGGTTATTGGTGTATGCCTTTACAATACATTTTAATGATTCGCACAGAGCAGATATGAGTAAAAGCAGAGCAAGAAGTCCACTAAGTAGTATATGATCTGAGATGAAGACGAAAATACGAGATGATTTCGTTAATGATGGTGATATGGAAACTTCCCCATCTTCAAAGAACATATAGTAGAAAAA
This sequence comes from Coptis chinensis, assembly GCF_015680905.1. Lineage (NCBI taxonomy): Eukaryota > Viridiplantae > Streptophyta > Magnoliopsida > Ranunculales > Ranunculaceae > Coptis > Coptis chinensis. Next base: position 49,965,967 of record NC_141456.1, read on the forward strand.
CAACCAATTGAAAAACACTAAAAATTTATCACACCACCAGACAAACACAAATATATCGAATAAAAAATCGGGAAATCGAGTATGGAGAGGGGGCAAGAAAAAAGAATGAACCTGTTTGCGTTCTTCCTTCGCTCACGTGTAAGATCTACTGAAAAAGATGATTCTTTTTTTGAAGAAATCGTGAAAACAAAGTATGAATTAGTTAATGTATATGAGAATAAAATCAAGAGGATAGGAAGAGAGGAAGAAAGGAAGAAGAAACAAACCTGATTCGCAATAATTTTCAGCCGACTTTCTAGCTTTTCCCATACCAGTTTGCCGTAAGTATAACTTATACCAAGTTCTCTCAGCGGGAAACCAAAATTTTCGGTATCAAATTCGCGGTTTTTTATTTCTAATTTTGTCGAGCAAACCAATAGCTGTTTAATTTCTATTTCTAATTTTTTGATGATCTTTCGATTATAACTGGGGAAGCCAAAATATATTTAGTAGAAAAAATTGTGGGCTTTTATTTTTTATTTCTCGTTTATGGGCGAACCAATCACGCGCCTGTTTTATTTCTATTTAACCTAATTTATTTTTAGATAGTTTTTTCTAACTAATTAACTTAATAATTAATAGGTATATTAATAATAACACTTCTGGAAGTGATTTCCAAAACTTGACAAAGTCACTTTTAAAGTGATGTTGAATACATAGATATTACATCACTTTATAAGTGACACAGTGAGTGACAACACTTTTAAATTGATGTTGAATACATAGATATTACATCACTTTTTAAGTGACATGGCGAGTGGCGTAAAAAAAATGTTACTATATCACTATCAATGACATCACTTATTAAAATGATGTTGTATAACTCTACTATATCGATCTTTCAAATAAGTGATGTTAAAAAAAAAAATTGTGATAATTATTACATCACATACTGAGAAAAGTGATGTCATAGTTTTCATATGACATCACTTAGCTGAAAGTGATCTAAAATTAGTGATGTCATATGTCATATTTGTTGTAGTGACACGTGTATTCTTTTTGAGTTGTGTATACTTGCGTATACACGTGTATTCTTTTTGAGATGTGTATACTTGCGCGTTTATATATTATTGTATATAAAGGAACTATTACCGTGCGTATGTGATGATTAATATTGTTTTACCAAGAAAACATGCATCTGTAGGTTGTTTTCTTAAGGTCACGTTATTAATGATTAATTAAAATAATGGTGATAATTGTTATTTTTAAACTATATTGGAATTTATGTAGAGGATGTCTTAATATAACGATGATCGTATTTCAACAACAAACGGATTTTTATTTTGTCTTATAAGTGTGCTTCGTGCCGATAAATTATGACATGATTGATTAATATTGTTATATTCGTTTCACCTTGATTTTTGCATATTCGAGTATTCTTAAAATATATACCTTGATTTATGGTTCATAAATATTACCATGATAATATAACTTGTTAGGGGTGATATATTAGAAGTGAGTTTATATTATCCTAATTTTTTTTAAAATTCGTGTTATACGGTAGCAAGTCTTATGTTAATTGTCATTGTATATGGAGATTAATTTTTGAATCTTTTCACCTGTTAAAATATTTAGTAATAATAATAATAGCAATGAGCGTCAAGTATTTATTCTTAATTGTTTTGTTTCAGTCTAAATGATTTTGATAGATAAATAGGAAAAATTATTTTTGGATACGTGCTATATTTGATCCAGTTGCAACCATGAATTAGGATTCAAGGGTTGTTTTAAATTTAATATTTCTTATAGCATGACTAAAGTAAATATAAAGTTTTATTGTAGTATCAATGACATAAGTGATTTTTGTTTTAAGTATATTAGGGCACTAATTTTCTTTTATGCATAATAATGAAAGACTCCCTAATGTTTTATACCAGGATGAACTTTCTCCATATTATTGATTAGTTAAGTAGAATATTAATTTTCCGTAGAGTTTGCTACGTGTCAAGAAACTGCATGCTAATGAGAAATGATATATTTGTCGGGTGTTTAAGTGACAGTAATAATTTGTTTTAATATAGACAGTTAACCTATAATAGATTTTGTAATGGCATGAGGACATATAATTTGAATTATTTAAAATAATTAATACCAACGTTATCTTGCTTAAGTTTAATCTCTGTACATTCTTGTGTAGGTTCTAAGTTAATAACCAACGTTATTTGTTCGTATAGATTTACTTCCGAATCTCGGGACGAAATTCTTTTGAGATGTGTATAGCTGTAACGCCAGTATTTAAAATACGTACTTTTTATTTATTAATTAATTAAATTATTATTTAAAAATCGGCTAGATTGGATTTGGGATCTGGCCCCTGATTTACGGGCCCGAAGTTCAGATTGGGCTTGGGTTTCAAACCCAAGTATATATTCGTATTGTTCTGGAGAATAGGGTTTTTAGAGAATAAAAAAAATAATAAAAATGGAGGCAGAGATAGAAGCTGGATTGCTAGAGCGTGGAGCGCGACGATTCGGACTAGGAGCAATTTGTCGAGCTTTTTATACAGGTGAGTAGATTAGTTTTTCTATTTCACGTATAATTGTACTGTTCAAAGTTTTCGTTCATTATTCGGTTATTGTTATTCGTCTTGTAGTTGTTAAAATTGGTTTAAACTGTCTTTCGAAACTCTGTTGAGACTCGGAAAATCGATATTTGAACTGTCGAAGCTTGACGGGCCGTTAATGGCGTCGCCAAGCCCAAAAGAGAGAATCGGTCAGATCTAATATGTTGAACACTCCTAGTTGTGGTTTCGAACCCTCACTAAGGTGGGTATGATTGAATGATGTTAGGTGGCTGTGGTGGAGTGTTGGGTATGAGGTATTGACGCTGGAGATGGGCGCTGGTGGAAGCTTGCAGCAAGCTATTAATGGCGGTGAGATCGCAGTTAGGATTAGTAATTTATATGTTTTAAATCTGGAGGTGTGAATTACATTTTGGATTAGTGATGGATGATTGTATATGATTTTACAGAAGGGTGGGTCAAACTACTTACTTGTGCAGAGACGACCCACTCTGTAATTGAGCATGGAATGAGGTAAGTATATCATATGCTTGACTGGTTATAGTTTAGTTAGAACCTAAGGCGCCTCGTGGAGGAACTAAATGCCTTTTATTATGAGTATGGTTTGTTGTGTGGTTAGTGGGGAGTTAAGGCGCTTCAGTGGAGGAACTACCTTCCTTAGTTATTGAACTAAAGGATGTTGTATTAGTCGTTGAAAGTTAAGGCGCCTCGGTAGAGGAACTAACTGCCGTATGGATTGTGTATATATTTGGTATAAATATATGTTGTATTTTAGGGCTACTCACACCAAAGATTTTTATAATCTTGACCCGATGTGCATGTTTGCTTATCGGTGTTTTTATTAAATGAACATAGTTGATAAGTCTTGACAGGTTTAGTGTTGAAGAAGATTGGTTGTTGCTTGTTGATTGCGTTAGCGTCTTATTTCAAGATAGGCTTTGTTTTCCTTTGAGGTGATATAGATTTTCAGTTGAGATAAGGTTATTTGCATTTTCATTTGTTAATTTTTGTAATGAAGAGGACTTTTGTTTAAGTTAAAATTTTTTATTGGTTTTTAATTATCCGCATATTTAAAACTGTTTATGGGTTTTTGGAAGTGGAGAGTGCGTCACACCTCAGAGATCGAAGAGTCGGGAACAAATAATGTTTTTCCGAATTATGTCAAAATTCGGGGTGTGACAGTATGGTATCGGAGCATTTGGTTAGCTTAGACTTAGGTGAGTCTAAGTGATTCTCGGATCGTGGTTTATGGGTAGTGTTTAAGAAATTTTATTTTCAAAACTATTTCCGCTAGTTTTTTTATTTTTACAAAGAAAATGAAAGAGATATGGAAATAAAGAGAGTCAATATTTTTCTTGATTTGTTTGTATGTGTAATGTGTATATTTATATTAGTTACTCTTGTGGAGTGCATAAGAAATGCTTTTATTTTTCCTTATCATATGAGGAGTAGTTACAATTGTTGTATGATTTTGTTTTATTGTTAGTGTTCCTTCTCACATGGAGTATGGATTAAGTGTGATAACATGTCTATGAACTTTGTATTTGAGTGTTATGTTATTATTTAGGAAACAAGAAGATATTTTATCTATATTGAATGAGTTGTATTATCTGATGACTTTGTGACGTACTAAGTAAGGAACTAATTGCGTCGGTGTTGGAGGAACTATCTCCCCTTACTCGTACCCTTTAATGGATGAATATTATTTTGAAGTATAAGAGATTAATCTGTTAGAGGTGATTAGTTATAAATAGACCGAATAATAAATAAAATATACGTGTATTCTTTTTGAGATGTGTATACTTGCGCGTTTATATATTATTGCATATAAAGGAACTATTACCGTGCGTATGCGATGATTAATATTGTTTTACCAAGAAAACATGCATCTGTAGGTTATTTTCTTAAGGTCACGTTATTAATGATTAATTAAAATAATGGTGATAATTGTTATTTTTAAACTATATTGGAATTTATGTTGAGGATGTCTTAATATAATGATGATCGTATTTCAACAACAAACGGATTTTTATTTTGTCTTATAAGTGTGCTTCGTGCCGATAAATTATGACATGATTGATTAATATTGTTATATTCGTTGCACCTTGATTTTTGCATATTCGAGTATTCTTAAAATATATACCTTGATTTATGGTTCATAAATATTACCATGATAATATAACTTGTTAGGGGTGATATATTAGAAGTGAGTTTATATTATCCTAAATTTTTTTAAAATTTGTGTTATACGGTAGCAAGTCTTATGTTAATTGTCATTGTATATGGAGATTAATTTTTGAATCTTTTCACCTGTTCAAATAATTAGTAATAATAATAATAGCAATGAGCATCGAATATTTATTCTTAATTGTTTTGTTTCAGTCTAAATGATTTTGATAGATAAATATGAAAAATTATTTTTGGATACGTGCTATATTTGATCCAGTTGCAAGCATGAATTAGGATTCAAGGGTTGTTTTAAATTTAATATTTCTGATAGCATGACTAAAGTAAATATAAAGTTTTATTGTAGTATCAATGACATAAGTGATTTTTGTTTTAAGTATATTAGGGCACTAATTTTCTTTTATGCATAATAATGAAAGACTCCCTAATGTTTTATACCAGGATGAACTTTCTCTATATTATTGATTAGTTAAGTAGAATATTAATTTTTAAGTAGAGTTTGCTACACATTATCAAGAAACCGCATGCTAATGAGAAATGATATATTTGTCTGGTGTTTAAGTGACAGTAATAATTTGTTTTAATATAGACAGTTAACCTATAATAGATTTTGTAATGGCATGAGGACGTATAATCTGAATTATTTAAAATAATTAATACCAATGTTATCTTGCTTAAGTTTAATCTCTACATTCTTTTGGAGGTTCTAAGTTAATAACCAACGTTATTTGTTAAGTATAGATTTATTTACTCAATCTCGGACGAGATTCTTTTGAGATAATATATATAATGCCTGTATTATTTAAAATCGTATTTATTTATTTATATATTAATTAAATTATTATTTAAAAATCGGCTAGATTGGATTTAGGATCTGTGGGGCCCCGATTTACGGGCCGAAAGTTCAGATTGGGCTTGGGTTTCAAACCCAAGTATATATTCGTATTATTATGGAGAATAGGGTTTTTAGAGAATAAAAAAATAATAAAAATGGAGGCAGAGATAGAAGCTGGATTGCTAGAGTTGGAGCCGAATGACGATTCGGACTAGGAGGAATTAAATCGAGCTTTTTATCTGAGTGAGTAGATTAGTTTTTCTATTTCACGATAATTGTACTATTTAAAGTTTTTAGTTCATTATTAGGTTATTGTTATTAGCCTTGTAGTTGTTAAAATTGGTTTAAACTGTCTTTCGAAACTCTGTTGAGACTCGGGAAATCGATATTTGAACTGTCGAAGCTTGACGGGCCGTTAATGGCGTCGCCAAGCCCAAAAGAGAGAATCGGTCAGATCTAATATGTTGAACACTCACAGGTTGTGGTTTGAACCCTCACTAAGGTGGGTATGATTGAATGATGTTAGGTGGCTGTGGTGGAGTGTTGGGTATGAGGTATTGATTGACGGAGATGGGCTACCGGGTGGAAGCTCATGACAAGCTATTAATGGCGGCGAGATCGCAGTTAGGATTAGTAATTTATATGTTTTAAATCTTGAGGTGTTAATTACGTTTTGGATTAGTGATGGATAATTGTATATGGTTTTACAGAAGGGTGGGTCAAACTACTTACTTGTGTAGAGATCGACCCACTCTGTAATTGAGCATGGAATGAGGTAAGTATATCATATGCTTGACTGGTTATAGTTTAGTTAGAACCTAAGGCGCCTCGTGGAGGAACTAAATGCCTTTTATTATGAGTATGGTTTGTTGTGTGGTTAGTGGGGAGTTAAAGCGCTTGGGAGGAACTACTACCTGCCTTAGTTATTGAACTTAAGGATGTTGTATTAGTCGTTGAAAGTTAAAGGCTCGGTGGAGGAACTAACTGCCGATGGATTGTGTATATATTTGGTATAAATATATGTTGTATTTTAGGGCTACTCACACCAAAGATTTTTATAATCCTGACCCGATGTGCATGTTTGCTTATCGGGTGTGTTTATTAAATGAATATAGTTGATAAGTCTTGACAGGTTTAGTGTTGAAGAAGATTGGTTGTTGCTTGTGGATTGCGTTAGAGTCGCATTTCAAGATAGGCTTTGTTTTCCTTTGAGGTGATATAGATTTTCAGTTGAGATAAGGTTATTTGCATTCTCATTTGTTAATTTTTGTAATGAAGAGGACTTTTGTTTAAGTTAAAATTTTTATTGGTTTTTAATTATCCGCATATTTAAAACTGTTTATGGGTTTATGGAAGTGGAGAGTGCATAACATCTCGGAGATCGAAGAGTCGGGAACAAATAATGTTTTTCCGAATTCTGTCGAAATTCGAGGTGTGACAGTTTGGTATCGGAGCATTTGGTTAGCTTAGACTTAGATGAGTCTAAGTGATTCTCGGATCGTGGTTTATAGGTAGTGTTTAAGAAATTTTATTTTCAAAACTATTTCCGCTAGTTTTTTTATTTTTACAAAAAAAATGAAAGAGATATAGAAATAAAGAGAGTCAATAGTTTTCTTGATTTGTTTGTATGTGTAATGTGTATATTTATATTACTTAATCTTGTGGAGTGCATAGGAAATGTTTTTATTTTTCCTTATCATATGAGGAGTAGTTACAATTGTTGTATGATTTTGTTTTATTGTTAGTGTTCCTACTCACCTGGAGTATGGATTAAGTGTGATAACATGTCTATGAACTTTTTATTTGAGTGTTATGTTATTATTTAGGAAACAAGAAGATATTTTATCTATATTGAATGAGTTGTATTATCTGATAAGGAACTAATTGCCTCGGTGTTGGAGGAATTATCTCTCCTTACTCGTACCCTCTAATGGATGAATATTATTTTGAAGTATAAGAGATTAATTTGTTAGAGGTGATTAGTTAGAAATAGACCGAATAATAAATAAAATATAAGTGTATTCTTTTTGAGATGTGTATACACGTGTATTCTTTTTGAGTTGTGTATACTTGCGTATACACGTGTATTCTTTTTGAGATGTGTATACTTGCGCGTTTATATATTATTGTATATAGAGGAACTATTACCGTGCGTATGTGATGATTAATATTGTTTTACCAAGAAAACATGCACCTGTAGGTTGTTTTCTTAAGGTCACGTTATTAATGATTAAATAAAATAATGGTGATAACTGTTATTTTTAAACTATATTGGAATTTATGTAGAGGATGTCTTAATATAATGATGATCGTATTTCAACAACAAACGGATTTTTATTTTGTCTTATAAGTGTGCTTCGTGCCGATAAATTATGACATGATTGATTAATATTGTTATATTCGTTTCACCTTGATTTTTGCATATTCGAGTATTCTTCAAATATATACCTTGATTTATGGTTCATAAATATTACCGTGAGAATATAACTTGTTAAGGGTGATATATTAGAAGTGAGTTTATATTATCCTAAATTTTTTTAAAATTCGTGTTATACGGTAGCAAGTCTTATGTTAATTGTCATTGTATATGGAGATTAATTTTTGAATCTTTTCACCTGTTAAAATAATTAGTAATAATAATAATAGCAATGAGCGCCGAGTATTTATTCTTAATTGTTTTGTTTCAGTCTAAATGATTTTGATAGATAAATATGAAAAATTATTTTTGGATACGTGCTATATTTGATCCAGTTGGAAGCATGAATTAGGATTCAAGGGTTGTTTTAAATTTAATATTTCTGATAGCATGACTAAAGTAAATATAAAGTTTTATTGTAGTATCAATGACATAAGTGATTTTTGTTTTAAGTATATTAGGGCACTAATTGTCTTTTATGCATAATAATGAAAGACTTCCTAATGTTTTATACCAGGATGAACTTTCTCCATATTATTGATTAGTTAAGTAGAATATTAATTTTTCGTAGAGTTTGCTACGTATCAAGAAACTGCATGCTAATGAGAAATGATATATTTGTCTGGTGTTTAAGTGACAGTAATAATTTGTTTTAATATAGACAGTTAACCTATAATAGATTTTGTAATGGCATGAGGACGTATAATCTGAATTATTTAAAATAATTAATACCAATGTTATCTTGCTTAAGTTTAATCTCTGTACATTCTTTTGGAAGTTCTAATTTAATAACCAACGTTATTTGTTCGTATAGATTTACTTCCGAATCTCGGGACGAGATTCTTTTGAGATGTGTATAGCTGTAACGCCCGTATTTAAAATACGTATTTATTTATTTATTTATTTATTTATTAAATTATTATTTAAAAATCGGCTAGATTGGATTTGGGATACGCGGGCCTGATTTCTGGGCCCGAGTCTGTATTGGGCTTGGGTTTCAAACCCAAGTATATATTCGTATTGTTCTGGAGAATAGGGTTTTTAGAGAATAAAAAAATAATAAAAATGGAGGCAGAGATAGAAGCTGGATTGCTAGAGCGTGGAGCGCGACGATTCGGACTAAGAGGAATTCGTCGAGGTTTTTATACAGGTGAGTAGATTAGTTTTTCTATTTCACGTATAATTGTACTGTTCAAAGTTTTAGTTCATTATTCGGTTATTGTTATTCGTCTTGTAGTTGTTAAAATTGGTTTAAACTATCTTTCGAAACTCTGTTGAGACTCGGGAAATCGATATTTGAACTGTCGAAGCTTGACGGGCCGTTAATGGCGTCGCCAAGCCTAAAAGAGAGAATCGGTCAGATCTAATATGTTGAACACTCCTGGTTGTGGTTTCGAACCCTCAGTAAGGTGGGTATGATTGAATGATGTTAGGTGGCTGTGGTGGAGTGTTGGGTATGAGGTATTGATTGGAGATGGGCTGGTGGAAGAAGCTCGAAGCAAGCTATTAATGGCGGTGAGATCGCAGTTAGGATTAGTAATTTATATGTTTTAAATCTTGAGGTGTGAATTACGTTTTGGATTAGTGATGGATGATTGTATATGGTTTTATAGAAGGGTGGGTCAAACTACTTACTTGTGCAGAGACGACCCACTCTGTAATTGAGCATGGAATGAGGTAAGTATATCATATGCTTGACTGATTATAGTTTAGTTAGAACCTAAGGCGCCTCGTGGAGGAACTAAATGCCTTTTATTATGAGTATGGTTTGTTGTGTGGTTAGTCGGGAGTTAAAGCGCCAAGTCAGGAACTACCGCCTTTAGTTATTGAACTTAAGGATGTTGTATTAGTCGTTGAAAGTTAAGGCGCCTCGGTGGAGGAACTAACTGCCATATGGATTGTGTATATATTTGGTATTTTAGGGCTACTCACACCAGCATTTTTATAATGCTGACCCGATGTGCATGTTTGCTTATCTGATGTGTTTATTAAATGAACATAGTTGATAAGTCTTGACAGGTTTAGTGTTGAAGAAGATTGGTTGTTGCTTGTGGATTGCGTTAGCGTCGCATTTCAAGATAAGCTTTGTTTTCCCTTGAGGTGATATAGATTTTCAGTTGAGATAAGGTTATTTGCATTTTCATTTGTTAATTTTTGTAATGAAGAGGACTTTTGTTTAAGTTAAAATTTTTATTGGTTTTTAAATATCCACATATTTAAAACTGTTTATGGGTTTTTGGAAGTGGAGAGTGCGTCACACCTCGGAGATCGAAGAGTCGGGAACAAATAATGTTTTTCCGAATTCTGTCGAAATTCGACGTGTGACAATTTAGGGTTTAAAAGGACTGTGGGAATGGAGTTTGAGGCTGCCTTACTAACAAAACAGTAGTGGTGGCGCGCTAGTTCAAATTTCCTTTGGTTTTGGGTGATTTTCGGTGGTGGAAATTTTTGGGATTGGTGGAAGAGTGTTTTGGAGAAGAATCGAAGTTTGAATTGTATTGTGGGTGTGGGTGTATTGAGGTTTAATTTTATTGTTATTTTTGGTTAGGTTTTTAAATTTGGAAATGGCGAATTGGAAAGAATCGCGATTTAGTTTGTTTCGAGGAAGGGAGACGACGCTACAAGTCGGCCAGCCCAAGCCCAAATTGATTTTCCGATTTTTGTTGATTTTGCGTGCAACTTTAAACTAAAATTCCCGCTTTGTTACCGGTCCGATTTATGTAATGAGATATGCAAATGATCAGGAGAGAATTTCCAATCTAATGATCCATAAAACACTCTATTCCGACCTTGGGTGACATAAAAAATGCCTCAAAGTGCGTGCATGACATAAGTTATGCGAATGAATGAAATCTAACTTAATAGAAAATGTCAATCCGAATCGTAATAACATTAAACGGTCTAACCAACACAACTGGAGAGTTGAATAATACAGGATGGAACGAACACCCCACCCCCAAACAAATTTTAGACATAGAGTTGAGAAAATTTGTTTTTTTTTTTTTTTTAAATTGGTCTTTAGAGTCAGATTCTTACCATAGAAGAACATGACTCAAAAACCCCCTACTCATTTTTCTAACATTTTGCACGAGCGACTGCTTCAAGGTGAAGTCGCGACTCGCCCAAACACTAGAACTTCGAAAATCATCGAGGCGCTTTTGCATACGACCTCCGTAAACACAAAAATTTCCAGTTTTCTGCGGGTTGTTCCCGGATCATCTGCAGCTGTTCCAGAGCATCGTTTTGAGATGACATCTCCTACAATAATACCGGAACAGTCTTTCGAAGATTTGTTCCAAAGCACTACTTATGGTGCTTGGTTTCGCGAGGCTATCACATACGTAGGCTAGGAACCGCTTATGGTAAGACCTACTGAACTTTATTCTCCAACACTAGCATCTTATTTTTACAATAACTGCATTTTCTTTGAGAGAGCAGATGGAGAACAAGTGTTCTCCATCAACATTGATGATGAACCAATGGAAATTACCAGGTTGTTGCTAGCATTTGTCCTTGGACTTGCTATGCCCGCTGAAATACAAGACCCATGGTGCTATTGGGTAGATAATATGTATGTCTACACTTATGAGTTTTTGCATGAGTCGTATGGGGCAGGCATTTTCCGTATCGAGGACCAAGGGGAATATAACGTCGCCTTTGGTAGCCCCGGTCCATGAACAACATAGGAACTGTTATGTTTTGGATTATGCTAAACATTTTAGGGGAATGGCGTTTTTCTTCTGTGAATGATGCCACTTGTAGCGTCTTCCTTGCTTTAGCCACGGGACGTATGTGCCATGACCTTCCCAAAACCTTGATATCTAGTTTAGCTCGAGCCCATAGCATGAGGAATAAGTACCTTCTTATGCCTGCTCTAATTTCCCGTATTATGCTATGTTTCTTTCCTGTTTTTTGTACACGTTTCACGGATTGGATTACGATCGACACTATGCGACCCACCAATAGTATTATTCGATCTTTCCGTGCAATGACTTGGCAAGGGTGGAGGATACAACCTCATCAGGTTGCACCCTACACCCCGTCAGACCAAGTGGCGCTTAATAGGTTAGCAATAATAGATGATAAATGGCGGGAAGTCTGGCAAATTATCATGGCATGGCAGGACGCGAAGGAACCTTACTTCTTTATAGAAGAAGAGGATGAGGAAGATGATGAATAAACGGGAGATAAGGTAAGTTTTAATTCTAGTTAGTATCTGCTTATGTCCCAAGCAATTTGATTCTTGTTAACCCCATAATGGGTGGAACTCTTATAGAGTTGCGTCAGTTTTTATATTAGTATGTTTTAACCTTGTTTTGCAGATGTTCTAGAATTTCACGCGTTTCCATGGTATTTTTCTACCCTCTTTATTTAAATGCTTTGAGGACAAAGCATGCTTCTTGTTTGGGGCATAGAAACATGTGTAATTAAGGCATCTGTTAGGATATAAATATGTATAATATGCATTTGTTTTCTAGTTAAAATTTCAAAAAATTCAAAAATATAAATAAATAAGTTCATGCTATACACTTAGGAATATTGGTATTGTTTTCTTTCTCTATGCTCTTAAGAATCTAGAAGTCTCACGTAGCTTTTACATCAGAATAATTTTTAGAAACTTAGGTTAATATGTAGGTAATAATCTTTGCATCTATCTATAAATATATTACATGAGTATTACTTATTCTACAAATCCTATGAGAATATAGCCTAAAGCCTTATATGAGTGGAACATTTGAGAAATAACACAAGGGAGAAGTAAAATCCGGATAGAGAAATCACACGTCCACTTGCTTGATCACTTTGCCATATCCTAAGCGAGAATTTAGGCCCTCTTTGGATTGATATAGCCAGAAATTCAAACCTATGAATTATTTCCCGCTAGTCACACATCGGAGTGCGTCACACATCGGAGATCGAAGAGTCGGGAACAAATAATGTTTTTCCGAATTCTATCGAAATTCGAGGTGTGACAATTTAGGGTTTAAAAGGACTGTGGGAATGGAGTTTGAGGCTCCCTTGCTAACAAAACAGTAGTGGTGGCGCGCTAGTTCGAATTTCCTTTGGTTTTGGGTGATTTTCGGTGGTGGAAATTTTTGGGATTGGTGGAAGAGTGTTTTGGAGAAGAATCGAAGTTTCAATTGTATTGTGGGTGTGGGTGTATTGAGGTTTAATTTTATTGTTATTTTTGGTTAGGTTTTTTAAATTTGGAAATGGCAGAATTGGAAAGAATCGCAATTTAGTTTGTTTCGGAGGAAGGAGACGCACGCGCGTGCGTTGGGCCCAAGCCCAAATTGATTTTCCAATTTTTGTTGATTTTGCGTGCAACTTTAAACCAAAATTCCCGCTTTGTTACCGGTCCGATTTATGTAATGAGATATGCAAATGATCAGGAGAGAATTTCCAATCTAATGATCCATAAAACACTCTATTCCGACCTTGGGTGACATAAAAAAATGCCTCAAAGTGCGTGCATGACATAAGTTATGCGAATGAATGAAATCTAACTTAGAAGCAATAAATGCAAGAGTGCATAATTCATACCATAGAAGAACATGACTCAAAAACCGAGAAAACATGCAAGAGTGGAAAACGTGAATTATGTTGACCCTGGACTTAAGGATCTGGTACTTACAACCACACACTCCATAGGGAGGGCCTAATTACCTGAATGGTACACTTATCAGTATACGGAAGTGATAGGAAGTACACCAAACAACCAAATGAGTCGTTTATAGTCAGATACGCGAGACTTTAACAAATAACTGGATATATATATTAATACCTTGCAGTTTCCATATATCAACAACCTAAAAAGTTGTGGGTCTTTCTAGAAATAAATAACATAGAATGCACCCCCAAACATAATCAGGCACCAAGATTTCCTCCGGCGCAACCTAGTGGAATGAAAACGAAGTCTGATAGACCTAGAACGTAACCGAGCATGTACTTTCTTATTCATCTTTGAACGAGAGGTTGTCCAAGTGAATGAGTGTGAAAAAATGGATGGTTTTGGAAAATATGGTAGATAAGGATAAGTATTAGAAGGAAAGAATGGAAAGAAGGAGAATGTGGGTTTAGCACAAAACTTATTCATGGTGTAGGTAGGAACTGTCTCCATTCTGAAAATGTAGGTGTCATGTGCCTTCTCTTCGGGAATTATATAGGTATTAGGCGGATTTAGAAAATCATTAAGCACAGAAGAAATAAGAGGGTCAAGTGCAAACTCCAGGTTCGTTTGAAAAGGTGTCGGATGGGGTACATTGATGGAAGGGGAATGATGTGAGGTGGGTGAATTGTTATCAATAGGAGGGGACTCTCGAGGTGGCGGAGAAGAGTTGCAAAAGAGTTGAAGGAAATCTTCCTCAATTCCCTCCACATCTAAGGATTCCTTATTAAAGTTGGAACGTCCAAAGAAAAGGAATTTGTGCATCTGATTATTTGGAAATGTGGTTTTGACATAATCATGAGCTAAACTCTCGATCATACTAACCTCTCTATCGATATTGGTATCAGGAACCTGTGTGATCGGTTTAAATACATTGACTTCAGCGGAAAGATGGCCAAAAGATAAGGACATCGAACCATCGCGGCAATTTATAAGCGCGTTGGCAGTTGCCAAGAAGGGGCGTCCTAAAATGATTGGGACAGCGTCGTTAGCGACTTCTATATCGAGGATAACAAAATCCGCAAGATAGTAGAAATCTTGAACCTTAACCAGCGCGTTTTCCACTACACCCTTAGGATACTTGATAGACCTATTAGCTAATTGCAACGTCATTGTTGTAGGTTGCATTTCTTGTAGACCTATTTGTTTATATAAATAATAAGGGAGTAAGTTAACACTCACCCCCAGGTCTAATAAAGCAGTGGTCGTGTGAGTATCTCCTAAGGTGCATTATATAGTAAGATGACCAAGGTCCTTGTACTTAACTATTATATTATGTTATGATAAAGTTGGAACCTGTTTAGTGAGAAAGGTGTCTTTTGGAATATTTGTCCTACTCCTTGTAATGCACAACTCCTTAAGAAACTTAGCGTGGTGAGGTAATTTTTTAATTGCGTCGAGAAAGGGTAGGTTAATCGTTAGATTTTTGAAAACGTCCCTAATCTCATCAAAGTTTGTATCTCTTTTTAACATAGCTAAATTATAGGGAAACGGTGGTTTCTTACTATGTTTAGCGTATGGTTCAACTGGATATCTAACCTTTGCTTTTTGCTTCTTAGGTTGTGGTTTAACTGGTACCTCTACAGGGGTAGGATCTTCAGTTTCTGTTTCGGTATCTAGTATAATATCTGGTGTAAACTCCTTGTGGGGTAACTATAGACATAGTTACTTTGTTATCCACCACTCTGCCTGAACGGAGAGTGGTGATGGAATTTATCTCTCCTACGTTTGCATTTTCGTTACTAGTATTACCATTTACTTCAAAGGCTGTGTTTGGTGTTTTAGGATTAGGTATTGCTTGTCTTGGAAACACACCTTTGGGTTGTACTTTCTCTTGAGCTAACTGCTGTAAGGAAAGTTGGATGGCTTGTAAAATTTGTTGTTGAGATTGCATAAAGGTATCAAAGCGATCCGGTTGTGGAGTGGTATTTATTACAGGTTGTGTGACAGGAACTATGTCACATTGATTATTTATGGGTGGGTTGTGATAGTTATTATTATTAACCGGAACGATACCTCGATTTGCATTATAATTACCCTGACCTTGTCCTTGTCGTGGTTGAGCTTGGTTGTTATAATTATAATTACCCTGACCTTGTCCTTGCCTTGGTGGACCTTGGTTGTAATTGTTTGTTGGCCTAACATTTTGATTATTAAATCCTGGAGTTGTTACTTGTTGATTATTTCTCCAACTGAAGTTGGGGTGTTGTCTCCAAGGGGCATTAGGAATAGGATAACTATTAATTGAGCAAACGTTATCTTGTTGTGATTGTTGTTGTTCATAGGCGAAAGGACAATAGGAGTCGGGATGCTCTGGACTCAAACAGAAATTACATGGATTGGAGTTGACATTCATGACAGGGATAGGCGTTTGTTGGACAGAAATAGCCTCTACCTTTTTAGTTAGAGATTCGATTAAATTTTTATGTTCTGGATCGGGTTTCATCGCAAACATACCGGCGGCTTTAGCTGTTGTAGAAGAACTAGTGGAACGGGAGATATCATCATTACCCCCCATTATTATTCCGCTTTAGTCCGATCTTCTAAAAATTTATAAGCCTCCTCGGGCTCCTTTACTTAAGAAACTACCCCCATTCATTATGTCAAGGACTTCTTTATGGTGGTGTAGAAGTCCTATGAAAAAGGCATGAACTAACATGTCTTTCGCGAGGTTATGGTGTGGACACTCTATAAGTAGGTCGGTGAAACGATTCCAAGCCTCTGAAAATGATTCATGAGGATTCTGTCGAAAGAAATGAATCTTGGAAAGCATTTCATCGGTCTTCAGTGGTGGGTAAAAATGTTCCATAAACAGTTGAACAAGTTTAGCCCACGAGTCCACAGAATTAGGCGCTTGAGCAGTTAACCAAGACGCCGTCTTATCGGCTAAGGTGAAGGGAAATACCCTCGGTTTAATTTGTTCAAAGACCAACCGGCAAGGATGGTGGAAAGTAGTAAGGACTTGGTCAATCCCACGCGTGTCGATAAGGTTTTTCATGGTCTAACCCATGAAAAACGGGTAACAAATGAAATATATATGGGGGGATTCGGAAATCCCCCACTGGGTCTGATAGAACGATGCAAGATTTCCGGCTATCGCTTAAGGCTTTGTAAAAGTCTGAGAGAGGAGACTCTCTTTCTTCAGCCATAATCTCAGGTGTGGTGTGTGGTGTGCTAGCTAGAGGTGAAGTGAGTGGTATACTAGAAAGGCGTGTTTGTTGACGTTGTCGGTTAATTATTTTAGGTGTTTTTCTTCGGCCTGTCCTTAATCTCATGCAAGGCTAAGACCAATCTTAATGCAAAACAACAACACTCCAAGCAATCCTGATATGCTAGTATGAACCTCTAACAGAAGATGTGAGGTGTGGAAGAAAAGAGTACCTGAAAGCCTCCTTGCTTCGCTTTTGAATAGCGTCTTGTTTACGCGTGCTCAGTGTATATAACAAGTTAGAACACTGAAAACTTTGAAGAAATAGAAGTTCGAAATAAACCTGTGGAAATCGGGTAGTTTCAGCAGAGGGCGCGGTTGCGCTCGGAATATGCCTAGGCGGGGCGCAGGTCACGCTCAGGCAAAAGATAGGATTCCATGCGTGTGGGCGCAGGTGGCGCTCCAAGTTGGCCTTGGTAGGGCACAGGTGGCACTCAGGCAAAAGGGTGGGATTCCAGGCGTGTGGGCGCAGGGTGCGCTCCACTTTGGCTTGCCCAGGCCGCAGGTGAGCTCCGATTAATTTGTCGTGGAAACTTGCAAAGCTGAAACAGACAACCACAGTGAGAATCCAAACAAGGGTGGGTGGGTTATGGGACTTTGAAAAACTATCAAGTCTACAGAAAACAATACTAAAGAGTACTAAGATGGTAGCGACGCCATTTGATAAATGTAAAATTGAATAATTTATCTACGAAATGAACGATGAAACTCAAAATGCAAGTAAAACTAAACTTAATTATGCGTTGCTATCAAAGATTTCTACTCTCAATTATATTGAAATAGAGTGGAGTAAAAAGTTCGTTCCACTCCTAGTTATTTAGCATTCAAGTTTTCTACAATTGACTAGTAAATCCAAAGTCTAATGAGAGCAATGGTGGGAATTTATACTACGATGTGAATTAAAACTAGACGTAATATAAAGATTATAACTTTATTCAATTTAACTAAACAATAATTGAAATCTAAATTAATAACTAAGAATTGAATAACAATAATTGAATTTAGATCTAACAAATTTAAATGACAAAATCGAAATGAACAAGAAATAACTATTTTATTTATCTAAGCAATGAAGAACTATGATTCAAAGAATTAATCTAAAACAATGTATGAAACTAATTAATTTAACTAATTGAAATTCAAATCTAGATCTACAAGCTATTTTAATGGCTACTTTCTATTCTAGATTATCTAACTATCCCCTTGCTTAAGAGCTAAGTCTTGTTTTATGTAAAGGAGGAGACCAGATCCACAATTTCGTGCATGGGCTGAGGAGCCATGTTTTAGGCTAGAAAATCGAGCCCAAAGCCCAATTTCTTCAGTCTACAGAGCCCGTTTCAGCTGCCTTTGACTTCAGCAAACTTTTCGTCCACTTCTTCTCCTCTGATTGGGTCAGGTCTTAGACCATTGGAAAGTTCTTTCCGAGCCGGTCGTTTTGACGTAAGGTATGCCCAAATTCGAGGCATAAGTCCAAAGATATGGTCTTCGGAAATTCTGCTGACTTGTGCACTATTTCTACCTTTGTTGACTTTTCAGCTTTTGACCGGGCATCATAGAGGCTTTGTCCCCTTGAACCTTGGCCTTTATCACAAAACTTCTTAGCAGCCAACCCTTTGCTCCTTTATATCGCCAAAGTGGCACATTTCTACACATAATTGAGTTCCATGCCTGAAATACATAAAAGCACGTAATTAGCATTAACTCTTATTTATTACTCGCATGATTGGTCTAAAAGTATTATTATTAAGGAGTTAAAGCTACAGTTTTGGGCTCTTATCAATATCCAAAATGGATATCCAATGTAGTAGCAGTCCCTAAGAAAAATGGGAAACTTAGAATCTGTGTTTATTTTACTGATGTCAATAAAATATGTCATATTCACTCGTATCCCTTGCCTCGTATTTCTGACATGGTTGATGCCACTTCAAGGTTTAAACGAATTTCTTTTATGGATACCTCAATAGGATTTTATCAAATTGCATTAGCCAAAGATGAACAAGAACTTACAACCTTCATAACAGACTAATGTTTATTTTGCTATAAGGTAATGCCTTTTGGTCTAAAAGAGGCACCGACAACATATTAGAAATTCATAAATACATCATTTTTAGATTTCTTAGGCACGTTTATGGAAGCTTATATTGATGATATGGTCATCAAGTCGCATGAAGAGTCTTCACACCTTCATCACTTGCAAAAATTCTTTGATCGGCTTGTGCATATTCGAATGCGTCTAAATCCATCAAAATGCACATTTGGGTTAGCATCGGGTAAATTTCTTAGATATCTTATGACCAAACGAGGCATTGAAGCTAATCTTGATCAAATTTGTGCAATTACCAAAATGCCCTCGCCAAAAACCAAGAAGCATATCCAATAACTTACGGGTAGGATAACCGCTTTGGGTAGATTTATCTCAAAATATTTAGATCGGCTCCACCCCTTCTTTCAAGCCATTAAGGGATCTCTCCAAAATGGACAGATGAGTGTCCACGGTATTCAAAGATTGAGAAAATAGCTCTCTCACTTGTCCATAATGCATGAAGATTTAAGCCTTATTTCAAGGGCGTATCATCAATGTCTACACTGAATACCCCTTAAGAAAAGTTCTTCGAAATGCTAATTCGAACTGATTAGCAGAATGGGAAACATATTTGAGTGCCCATGAAATTATCTACAAAGCCCGATCATCTGAGAAAGGGCACGCATTGGCATCACTTATGGCAGATTTTCCTGTCGATGACATACCGACCATGGAAGAGCAGTTTGAGGAACCTCTTCTTAATCAACAACAAGGATCGGCTGATTCTTTCACAAGTGTTGACCATTCTTTATAGATTCTACACACAGATGATTCCAAGAACAAATAAGGTTCAGGCCTTAGTTGTGTTTTGATCCGACCTGATGGCGAGAAAATTGAAAAATCTGTTCACCTTGGATTTTGCACATCAAACATTGAAGCTGAATATGAAGCGGCTCTTTATGCAATGAGAACAACACTTAGCCTGGGGGCGACAAAGATCGAGTTATTCACTGACTCAAAGCTTGTTGCGAATCAATTTGGTGTATCTTTTGTTGCTCGAAATGATAGGATGGATGCATATGTCCAAAAAATGCATGAGTTATCCATTCATTTCAAATCCATTGCAGTTCACCAGCGACTCTCGCAATGATAATCGTCATGCCGATGCCTTAGCCTATCTCTTTGCCGCAGTTGATGTAAACAATGAAAGAAAAATCCATATTGATTTCCAACCTTTTCCAAGCATAACTGTTATTGAAGAACATATTCAAAACTTATATATTGCTCATCAATGCTATTTCCAGACGATATCTCAAAATTTCGAATTTGAGCAAGTAAATGTCGAAAGAGAGAAGAGTTAGCTCAATCGGTTGGCACAGGTTCAGAATCTCACTCAGAGGAAGCAGCTCAAGAAGATTTAGCCGATCATCGTGTTGAGAGTGATTCTCCACTCACACTTGATGCCGACCAAAGCAATGTTGATATGGAAGATGAGTCCCAGGAAGCAGATAATTCTCCAGAAGTACCACATTTGGATCTCCAATATATCGACGATGACTCTTTACCAGATGATTGGAGACCTACTTATTTAGAATTTTTGCAACATGGAACTCTACCTGAAGATTCGTCATTTTCCTACAAAATTAAGAGAGATGCCTAGAAATTTGTCATAATTCCAAATTCTAAAGGCAAGCTCCTACTTTATTGGAAGGCAAACAATTTCAGTCCTCTTCTCAGATGTCTTTCCAAAAGTCAAGGTCATCTAGTTCTCGAAGAGGTACACTCCGGACTTTGTGGAAACCATTCTGTTGGTCGTAGTCTTGCACATAAGGCCATGACTCAAGGATATTGGTAGCCTAGCATACAAAGACACTCAGCAGATTTTGCCCAAATATGCATACCATGTCAAAAACATGCAAATATGGACAAACTTCCAGCAATAGAACTCCACCCAATTCTAAGCCCTTGGCCTTTTACGAAATGGGGTTTGGATATTGTGGGACCCCTATCAAAGGCTCCTGGAAGTGTACGATTCTTATTGATTGCGACTGATTATTTCACTGAATTGGTAGAAGCTCAATTACTTGTCAACATCTCAGTAATAGATGTACGGATGTGTTTCTTATGAAAAGACATTGTTTGTCGATTTAGAATTCCATCTAACATCGTCTCTGACAACGGTAAACAATGTGATGAGGAAGAAATTCACAAATTTTGCGCCTCACTAAAAATTCAGCATAATTTTTCCGCACCATATTATCCACAAGCAAATGGACAAGAAGAAGCAACCAATAAGACAATTCTCTCTACTTTGAAGAAGAAGCTTCATGAAGCAAAAGGAAATTGGGTTAAAGAGTTGCTAGCAGTGCTTTGGGCTTATCGCACCACTCCAAAACATTCTACCAATCTTTCCCCTTTCAACCTAGCTTATGGCATGGATGCTGTCCTCCCAACAGAATTAATTGCACCAACTACAAGGACAGAAGTAGTATCAACTGGAAACAATAATGCTGCTCTAACTTTGGTGACAGACTCAATTGATAAAACTCGAGAAGAAGCTTTACAATGTCTAATCAAATATAAGGCAGACATGAAATGAAAATATGATAAAAAGCTTTGCCTCAAGAGTTTTGAAACAAAAGATTGGGTACTTAGTTGCAAACAAAAGCTCATTGAAGCTGGGAAGCTGTCAGAGAATTGGGAAGGATCGTTCATCATTGATAGGCCAACATCTAAAGGGTCTTATTTCCTTCGTCGAATAACTAGAGAAAAATTTGCCAAGCCATGGAATGCTTTTCATTTGAAGAAGTTTTATCATTGATGTTTTTCCCCTATTTAATGTTTGTTTTTCATTCATTTAATCATTTCATAATTCAATAAAATTCAATCCATCTTTCGTTTTAACTAGGGATCAAATATCCCAAATTTCATTATCATTACACTATGATGGCGGCGACACCCTGAATTTAATTACGTTATCAATACATTATGGGGGTGGCAAGACCCCAAATTCCATTACGTTATCATTACACTTTGGGCAGTGACACCCCAAATTTCATTACATTATGGGGGCGGCGACACCCCGAATTTAATTACGTTATCAATACATTATGGGGGTGGCGACACCCCAAATCCCATTACGTTATCATTACACTTTGGGGGCAGCGACACCCCAAATTTTTGTTATCATTATATTATGGGGGCGGCGACACCCCAAATTAATTATGTTATCAATACAGGGGGCGGCGACAACCCAAATTACGTTATCCTTAAAATCTTATATCTATTTTGCTGACCTACCTCAAGACCAAAGATTACCCGACCCTATGTCAACATATCCCGTCTCTAAAAAGAGGTCCATTGACCCATTTCATTTTCAATAGACTTTTAACTATATTCTTTTAACAATTACTTGCGATCCAATAAACTGACAAAAAATTGAACAGTTCTTATAGACTCAACAGTTCGTATATGCCGATCAATTTGTACAAATTGCGAACTTACAATGTATCCAAAGACTAATAATCTTTAATTACTTATCTCCAATTATATTTTTTACTCAGTATATCAACATCGAAATTTAATTACTTATCAAACAATTTGCCGATCAATATTACCCAATTCAATAGCTTACCGATTTCAAATTAAAACTTAAAGTTGTCGATCATATCACCTATTTGTTTGCCGATCAACCACTATTGTAGATCACCAATCATATAAATCATATATGAACTATTTATATTTGTCGATAAAAAAATCGACCAATTTTAATTTCTTGTCAACCTAATTTCACTTACAAAAAAAATAAAAAAATCGTAAACTGACCTCATTAATAAAATAAAATAAAAAAACATCACTCAAGAAGTTGCAGCATAATGTTATCCTCCACTGGAACTGGAACACCTTTTAGATCCGATGGTGATACATCTTCCAACTTCCTATAACACATAGTATAATAATCTGATAGATGTTGCAATTTTTCCCGTTTCTCGGAATCTCTCAATTTTTGAAGAAGAGAATTTGATAGTGGTGAGAAGGGTGTTGAAGTTCATCTTAGACTCTTTGTTTAGAGGAAGGTTTGTGATGGATAAAACACTAACTTTTGTAACTCTTCTATCCTATTTGGCTTTTGGAATTACTCTCAATCTTAACTTGTATTGTAATGATTTAGAACTTGTATTGAAATGATTAGAAAACTTGTATTGAATTGATTAAGAACTTTGGTTTACACTAAAGCTTAAAGAACATGAAAATGGAAAATAAGGAAATAACAATTTAATTTAAAAACATTTAACCTACTCCTAATGACCAAAGATTAGATCTAGGGTTTAAACTACTCCTAACAAACCAAAATGGTTTGGACCATAAAACATTGGATAAGATTTTCTCTACATCTCTTTGGTTTATATAGGATACCATTTACAATTATACCCTTCCTTCTAGAAACAAACTCATGGGCTTTTAACCTAAGCTCACATATTAGAAGTCTTGAAATTGGCTTTAGGTCCTTGGGTTAGTAGCTTCCATTCTTGAGTCCTTGAGTTTTTTACTTTGACAGTTGACTTGACTTTTAACTTTGAGTTTTGACTTTAACTTTCCAGCACTGTTGCTCCCAAGCTAGAATCTTCCCAAGTAGCATAAATAGCCATCATTTTTGTACCAAAATGCACGTATTAGGAATATGCGTCCTAAATGGCCTATATCTTGCAAATGGTAGCAAAAGCTATAAGTTATATGTTCATTAAGAATAAGAATGGCATATTTGAAGCATTATAAAAGTAATAAAATGCACATTTGGGGACTTATCAACTACCCCCAAATAGCATTTTGTTTGTCCTCAAGCAAAAGATGAGAGAAAAAACTAAGATCACAAATGTGTGATTTATTATACTAGTCTCGTTTCGTAGAGTGCGAATGCATTGATCATATGCAACAAGGCCTTAAACCACTAGGACTTCCCTAGTAGACGAGCTTAAGCCTTGTGAGAGTTTTCCAGAGAAGGTACTCACAAACTTCCTCTATTTAGTACAAAGGGTCGTGTTTCCTTATTTATTCTCAAAGGTTTATACATCTCATAAGCAGGGGAATAAAGAAAAGCTCCATTGAACTCAGAATAATATATATACAGTAGTTTAATCATCTAAAGATAAGCGTGCAAAATATGAGCGGTGAAATGCAAAAGCAGAGTCATTTCCAAAACTTTTGGAGAGCGTCCGTAAGTGGGGTCCTCACAGGGGTGTTACAATCATAACTCTCTAATAGATTTACTCAAGTTTTGTTTTCTCAAGTGCAGAGGGAACTTATATTGCTCACATACTCGAATGACGTCTAAGAAAACCGGGGTCAATTGATCACAATATCCACTTACTATCACACTATCCTATTCTTAGTTGAGCTAGAGGTCTTTAATTAGGAATTACGGGGCTAAGGTAGTGGTTTAGAAATAAAGGGAAGGGAAAACAAGCTCTGATAAGTTGAGAAATTGGGTCTTCAAGATATTTGTAACTAGAGAAGAATCTCGTTTTGTTCTTTGCTTCCGAAATTGTGATTCATTTTTTCAGCCATTTGGCTTTGTGACTCCATAGGATTTTGATTTGTGGGAGTTCTAACTTTGCTTTTGTTTCTTTTGAAATTGTCTCTTTTTTATTTTGAACTTTTGAGAGATTTCAATCTTTTCTTTCTTTTATTTTCTTTTGAAGCTTCTAACTATTCTGTTTTTGTACAAGGTCTACTCTTCTCTTTTTACATATCATCCAATTCTCAACTCGTTAGCTGGGTAAGGTTTTTATTGTGTGTGGTAACGGTTCAGGGATTGATGGCGAAGAAAAAGTCTTTTAGAATTTGGTGAGGCTCAAGGGGGGTAACTCGAGGAAAAATTATCTTTTTGGTGTTTTGACGTTTATTTTATTTGGCTATATCGATCTAAAAAGGGCCTAAATTCTCTCCTAGGATATGGCGTGGTGATCAAACAAGTGGATTTGTTATCTCTTTATCCGGACATCCTTGTGTCATCACTCAATAATCATTCAAATGAGGCTTTTGGCTAGATTCTCACAAAATATGGAACTTAACTATTTTAACCTTGGTCTCGGAAACTCATTGTTATATGTAATCAAATGCTGATGCATGCCATTCATGAAAAACTGCAGAAACTATTGTATGTATATTAGTCTGAGTTCGTAGTACGAATCTTTACTCTATTGCTATAATGAGACTTCTAAACCTTTTATTCATCACAGAAAAAGGAAAACAAGACTTTTGGTACTAAACAGAAAAATATTTTTGGTCTTTTCAAAATATTTTAAGAAAGAAAGAAATATAGAAATATAGAAATATACTAAATCTATCTAATATAATAAATGTTATATAATAAATGCCTAGTTTTTGCAAAATGTTACTATACCACCCCCAACCATAAATATTCTTTGTCCTCAAAGTATGAAGAAAAGGAAAGAGATTACCATATGAACATGAGCAAAAATGGCAGTAACCTGTACTCTATTCTTCTTGATGGGAATATACCACCCCTAAACAAGTTTGGAGTGTGGTCTGATAGATATAGAACAAGAAATACATGGTTTAACTAAATAGTAAGCTACGTACTTATTCTAATATGAAATACTTAACATGCATGCAGAACTTAGAAGTTAAGAAATAAAAGATGGGAAATGCATGTATGTACACAACTATCAATATAAAATGGGTGTGTGTGTTTTTGTATTTTTTTTTTGAATCCTGTTTTTCTCAAAAGGTATCTCTAACCATATCGAAGGTTTTTACAAAAAGATAACCTCATACATTTATCCGGTATCATTTTGGTTACTCCGGGGCGTATAATTTTAATTTTTATATCTTTTGAAAAACTATGTAGAGATGTTTCAAAGATAACTTGTACAAAAGTTGTGATTTCTAATACTAAGTTTGAAAACAAAAGAAGTGATCTTAAATTAGGCAACTTTCGTGTCGGCTCTTTATTGAACCCAATCTAGTCAGACTGTGGCTTCAGTTATGTGTGTTGTGATATTTACTGCGCAGAATGTAATAGGATGGTTTATCTGATTAGACACTAGAGGATGGTGGAACTAGGTATGTTTGGTAGATTTTGGTAGTTCTAGTTAAAATGGGGTGGAACCAATGCTCTGTTCTAATTACTGTAGGTACTTTGTCCTTGTCTGAATGTAGTTGGTGGTTTGACGAACCCTAGAGGTGGTTAGGTTTTTGGCTTTGGGTGTTGCCTCCATGGTGCATACACATACTTCTTCTAGTAGAAGTGATGGTATGATGGTGAGCAAGGGACAATTGGTATGTGGTTTAAGCTGGGACAAAAAGTTCATGGTGATATGCGCGACCCTTAGTAACACATAACTGATCCTCGAACAACCCTTAGAAGAATGGAGATTGTGTACTTCTAAGGGTTGGTCTATGTGGAATCCATTGCCCATTTTGTTTTTATTTTTGAAAAATCACATGACTATTAATGTATCAAGAACCTTCTATTATGAGAGCGGAGAAAAACAAACATTTTTATTAAAGAAAGAAAGAAACATTTGTTTTTGGCTTTTTGGTTTTTATGTTCCTAAATTACTATGACAGAAAAATATAAACTATAAAACTACTAAGAAAAATCACTATGATGAAAGTGATCCTCCCAATAGAAGGTGCTTGATTTTTTTTTTTTTTTTGGTTGGCAAGGTGCTTGAAATTAAGTGATTCTAATTTAGAACCATCCCATGGTTTGGCCTCCCTAGATCTTCCACCTCTTGTTTTGCAAGTAGGCAAATCTAGTAAAAAGGACTAGCTATATTTCTAGATAATTTAGTCTCTCCTCTCCTACTCTCTAGTTAGCCCTATTTTGTAGCTATTCCAACTAGAGAGAAAGACGAAGCTCGAAACAATTATAAATTACCCATAGAAGGAAAAAGTTTTCAAAATCAAGGGCTCCAACTGCCAACCATCACACGGTATGGCATGCCTATGGAAGACGAGATATGCTAAACAACCATGAGAGGCAACCGTAAGACACCTTCACTCAATCCCCATCGCCCTATACTTTGTTTCACATCTCTTCATTATAGAAGAAAGACTACTCAACGTCAAAGGTGAAGATTAAATGAAAGAACTTATGTAAGACAGAAAACTGGAAAATAACATAAAGCAGGAAATGTAAAATAAGTGACAGGAAATGAAAAGCTATTATAAAAAGAGTGTAAAATAAAGAAAAAGAAAATTGTATACTTGCTCCATAGGGGTACACTACTCAAATCACGAGTAAAAATGCTAACAAGGAATATGCAAGATATACGTGGACTCAAGGCTCCGGCACTTACAACCACACACTCCAAGTGGAGTAGTCCGGTTACCTTAATGATGCACTCCTATGGAATGCACCGAGAAAACATAACTTGAATCTTTTATAGTCAGATATTCAAGACTATATGTGGGGTCATTTTAAGTCAGATTCCCTAAGACTATGCATATGAGATGGATGATATGCTGTTAACTATATACTAATAGCCTAAACAATTGAGGATCAATATAGAAAAACATATTAAAACATCTACCCCCAAACATAATGATATGATGCATGCGGAGTGTAAGATGTAGAATGATAAAAGAAAGCTTATGTAAACCATCATGGAACTTATATAGTAACCCGTCATTGAATTGTCCAAGAGAGTGTGAGTGTGGTAGTAGTTATTCTTTATGAGGCTTTGATGATGCGACATATGGCAAACTGGGTTTTTCAACCACTTGAATAAATGGATCATCGTATGCTCTCAAGAACTCATATTCCACTTTAGATTTTATTTCCTCTTTTTCTGGCACTTCAATCAATACGTGGCTCTTCTTAACTGGAATGATAGTCTCGGGAGTTTGTATGTTGGGTAAAGTCTCTTTACTGGGAAGGTTTAGAAAATTATGAAGGATTTCAAAGGCAATTGACTTAAGTGCAAGCTTGTGGTTTCTTTGAAAAGGTTTAGTGGTGTAGTCCTCAGAATGGTGGATTTTTTTATGAATGGAGGATGGATTTCAAGATCAAGTGTTAAATTGGGATGGTGATGGTTGGGTGGTGGTTCTTCACATGATCTCGAGGACTCAGAGAATTCTTCATTTAGTTTTGGTGTTTCCACAAGATTGTGGTTCATATCTGCAATATTAAGGATGTCACAAATTTGTTCCATCAATAAGTCTTTAACAATGAAACTAAAATTAGATCCACTTTGCACTATATAATTTATATCCTCTTCTCCAAGCACTTTATTTTCTTTGTCCTCTTTATCTAGAACTTCATAAATTTTCTCAATGTTATCGTCCAAGTTTGTCGAGTTACTCTCCAACACAGGTTCTAGAGATTCTTTTGTTAAAGTGTTCTCATGCATATAGTTATCATCATAGAATTTGGAATTTCACATGATAGTCAGGTGGATGGTGATGTGGTTTTAATTGCTCATAAATATCAAGATGGGCTTTAGTAATTGGATATGTTATAGTAGCACCTTGTTTCTCTCGTTGGTTGGGTTCTAGACTAGTGGGAAAAATATTAGTCTTAGATGTGGTATCGATTGAAATGGATTGGAGAGAATAGAAGGTCTTTGCTATTTGTTGTATTTGAATTGTTTGCCCGACCATTGCTTGGTAAAGTTGGTCTGTGATAGATGGTGGAGTGGAATATGAATTTGAAATGGATGGTGATGTGAATGGTAATGGATTGTTAGTGAACCCATATTCTGACAGACCGGGTGGATATATGGATGATGGTTGACTATCTGTGATGGAACTCCATGAATTGTCTACATGATTAGAAAACTCTGGGGTGTATTAGGTACTATGGAAATTGGGAAATTGAGGTTCGTAATCGTAAAAATATTCCATAGGAGGCTCGAACTCGGTATATGATGTGCATTGAGATGCCCAATGATACGGACTACCACAATAAGAACAAGGTTCTGGGTTTGTATTGTAATTCCATGATGGTTGTGATGCATATTGATAAGGCATGAATGCTCAAACAAGAATGATGCACAATCTGCAGAAATTCATTTGTGACTTTGAAGTTTTTGAAAAGTTTGCATGCAATGTCTATAGATTAGAAACTATGCCCTGTTTGAATTTAACAGTGGGCGCGAAACTGGGTTTTGGGAACTACACGCGTTGAGGGAGAAGATCACACTACTTCACCAGATGGTGTGCCACCAAGAATCTCACCCACGGTATTTCTAGGGGAGGGGAATGAGGAAGGTGGTTGGTCTACTGGAATCTGGTAGTTTACTACTCTCTTTGTCCGTGTAAGATGTTTGTCCTGATGGATGTGGCTAAATTGGCTCTGCTTGGTTGATTTTATCTTTTTAGTTTGGTATATGTAACAAACATTTCACACAACGTCCGTTCTAAAGTGGGTCTTAATCCCACTTTTTGTTCTTTTATGGCTCAGGTTTAGCCTTAGCATTAATTGTAAAGACGAGAATGAAATGTAAATCACACAATCATCGCAAGCATGCTTATTAACACACAAAAATTCTATTACACTTTATAGCAAAGAGGTTTAGAAATTACCTCCCAAGGTGTGCGCACACAACCTTTGGGGTGAAGGCGACGTGGTGGGGTTGACGAAGTGTTTGGTGTCTTGCGTGCCAACCCACCATTCGAGCTTTCGTGGTGGCAAAATGTTGGCAAATCCACAAGTCGGGTCAAAATGTTGGCATATCCAATAAATTACAATTGATTGCCTTCGTGGGCCTAAAACAACTTTGCCTTTGTGGGCAACTGTGAAAGCGGTAAACACGAAATTAACTACGTTTAACTTAATTAACTAATGACTTAATTAAACAAAATATGTAAAAGTTTGGAAAGTGTTCGTCAAAGATTGGAACTTCAACCCCTAAGTTGGGTTGTGATGTGCGTGCGTGGTACTACTTTTTCATGCCACGCATATCCAACCGATCGAAGTTGGTTGAATCCCCAACTCTTGCTAAGTAAACTTAAACCAAAAGACTAAGCTCCCAAAGCTTAAATTATTTTGTGTTTAACCTAATTAATATTTTATTATTATTTTTATACTAAAAAAAATAAAAAACATAATAAAGATAATGTTAAAATATGATATTATCCTAAAAATCTAACATTTTTCAAATAGTGAAAATTAACTAATTTTTTCTATTTATTTATTTATTTTTATTTTTATTTTTTGCAAATCTATCTACTTTTTATCTACAAACAGTTGAATTAAAATGACTATTGTAAATTAAAGTGGACTTACATATGAAGATTCTAAGCCAATAGAATCTTCATCTAGAAAAAACGAGGGGTAGCGAGGGTTAGGGTTAGGTAAGGCGCAGTCGCATGTCATTCATGTCCAATGGGACACGGTTTGCGGGTGCGTGTCTCATGCAGACACGAGGAAACGCTTTGCGAGCATGTTTCGCACGCGGGCGTGCGTGTAGCAGGCACGGGCGTGTGTACTTTTTCTCCGTTTGTACTCTGTTTTCTACAACAAGTTCCGGTGGGTCTGCTCGTGCTATTGTCATGCTCTGTTTGTGCAAAAAATTACTGGAAACATACATAAATGAAACATCAGTAGAGAAAATTATAAGAAAAAACTAAAAAAAATTGAAATGGAGATTGAGAAGAAGGGTTGAATGGCTGATGCTTTTCTCCATCTTCCTCTTCCCATAAGAATCCATGACGGCGGCGCCATTTGAAAAAGAGGATTTGATAGTGGTGAGAAGGGTGTTGAAGTTCATCTTAGACTTTTTATTTAGAGGAAGGTTTGTGATGGATAAAATACTAACTTTTGTACCTCTTCTCTCCTTTTTGGCTTTTGGAATTACTCTCAATCTTAACTTGTATTGTAATGATTTAGAACTTGTATTGATATGACTAGAAAACTTGTATTGAATTGAATAAGAACTTTGGTTTACACTAAAACTTAAAGAACATGAAAATGGAAAATAAGGAAATTACAATTTAATTTAAAAATATTTAACCTACGTACTCCTAATGACCAAAGATTAGATCTAGGGTTTACACTACTCTTAACAAACCAAAATGGTTTGGACCCTAAAACATTGGATAAGATTTTCTCTACATCTCTTTGGTTTATATAAGACACCATTTACAATTATACCTTTCCTTCTAGGAACAAACTCATGGGCTTTTGACCTAAGCCCACATATTCGAAGTCTTGAAATTGACTTTAGGTCCCTGGGTCAGTAGCTTTCCGTCTTAAGTCTTTGAGTCTTTAACTTTGACAGTTGACTTGACTTTTGACTTTGACTTTTCGTCACTGTTGCTCCCAAGCTGGAATCTTCCCAAGCAACGTAAATAGCCATCCTTTTTGTGCCAAAATACACGTATTAAGAATATGCATTCTAAATGGCCTGTATCCTACAATGGTAGCAAAAGCTATAAGTTGTCTATTCATTAAGCATAAGAAAGGCATATTTGAAGCATTGTAAAGGTAATAAAATGCACATTTGGGGACTGATCAATTTCCAAAGTCTAACACTTGCCAATGCTTCATGCAACAACGCCCCAAATTTCTTAGTTTCAACTGCATGCTTCTCAATCATATCATCCTTCTCTTCACACCCAACCCTAAAATATCCCACTTTCTCATGATATTCATCTAACTCCTTCAAAAATGCATTTTCTTCCAATAGTACCTTTTAGTCTCCTCTAATCCTCTCAGCCTCGCAAACTCGTTTAGCCAATTCCAATTTCTCACATTTTATTATCTCAACTTCATCACTCAAAACCTTCTGCTATCTAAGAACAACAATTTCTTGATTCTATTTTGACAATTCAACTTTCATGATATTCATTTTCATCTCATAGTCGTGCAAACCTACTTCATTTCTCATAAGTACTCCTCTCATACGTTCATTCTCCTGAAAGATGAGCTCTCTCTCCTTCTAAATATTTCTCAATCTTGCATATTCACTGGTTTTAATCTTATAATTCTCTTTTGCTTCTAAGATTTCTTTAGCACAATCCCAAAGCTTCGACGCCTACGAAAACAAAAAATAATGTGTTACTATAGTTTTTTAGCAACCAAATAAATGAAATTCCAAAAAACACACAAAATTACCTCTGCAAGCTTTGAATTCAACATATTAACGGCTTTTACAAAATCTACACTTCGTTGATAATCCAAACATAATAACTCTGGATCTGAAATATTAGACAAAATAAATTAAAATAATAATATATAATAATAAATAAATACAACAAAAAATAACTATTCAACATCTAACCTTCAATTGCCAAGGCTTGCACGTTTGGAGTGATGAGCACAGGCGTTGCATAACTGCCGCTCATCCCTGGCTGCAATGAAGAAAGTACAGTTGAACCAACAATGGTGTTGGTGCTGACTACAGTTAACAGTTCTGTCGACACACCAACATTGGTGCCATCAGCAAAAGTCGACTCTTCAGCATTAGTGCCAACAATAGTAGACACTTCAGAATTTGTACCAACAATCATTGACACTTCTGTTGACACACCTGCATCGGTGTCAACAGCAGAAGTTGGCAATCCAGCATTAGTGTAAACAACAGTTGATACTAAACTCGACATACCAGCAATGGTGCCATCGGCAGAAGTTGCTACACCAGCATTGGTGCCAACAACAGGTGTTGGAACTCCAAAACTACTTCCACCAAAAGCAGTTGGCACTCCAAAATTGATCCTGACAATAGAAGTTGAACCCATTGTATCTCCACCTTCGTCAACTTTTTCCATCTACATTACCAAAAGAACCATAAAACAATCAATAACGAACATAAATCTATATCACGAAAACAAGATCAACACTAACATCAAGTTCAGATATACTGTTAGTCATCGCTTCCCCACCGATATCATCATCATCATCAATATCATGCACCACAGTAGTTTTTTTTGCAGGAAGACAAAAAACCTATCATAATGAAACGTCATTCCAAAACATATTATAGGTATTACATATATGATATATTAAAAGAAATATTATATAACATACCATTTCTCGACCCTTAATCCCTTCCATAATTTTACTTGAGTTATCCCCAGTTTTCTTTTGCCTCTTTTTTGGACCTTTGCTTCTTTTCTTTTTTCTAATATTTTCTTGTCCACTATCCTCAATGTCATCTCCTTTTACTTCTTCGTCATATTCACTACTATCGTCTACAACAACATTTTTTCTCTTCTTTGAGCCAAAATAAGGTGTTAATTCCCTAGGCTCATTAAGCAACCCAGTTTCTATATCATGATAATAATCTACAATATCGTCTCGAAACGACAAATCATATACATCTGCATTATAACTAAACAAACTAACAAATTTATTTTTTATCTTCTCACTGCTAAAGAATGGTGTATTTGGAAACTTCAGAATATCCCCTAACAAAAAGAACAAGATAATCAAAATGTGAGGTCTAACTAATTAAAATAATAATTAAATGAATATTGAGTGAACATCCTTATCTAATACATTGTTAGGATAATCAATATTCTCAAATGATCTTAAAAGCATACAATTTCACATTCTTGTAGTTCAAAGGCATCCCCATAAACCGATAATTGTGGTTGTGATGGTTGTGATATCCCAACGCATAACTTTTAAAAGAAGCCTTATTTTGTCGCATAGGCTTCAATAACTCAAACAAAAGGTCTTAAGACATACTCCTTTGATAAACCTTACAAATCCTCGCTACACTGGCAAAGATAGCCCAATAGCCATGAGATAATTGTAAAGGATGTAATCTCCATCGCGCTAATAACTCAAAAACTGATTTTCGAAATGGAACAATACAACCAAACCAAAAATGTGAAAACAATAAAATTATCTCATCCTTTTCATACTTTTGGTCGATATTATTACCAACATACTCAATAGATATATCATCACCAATATCATACTTTGCGCTCAAACTATTTGCATCAATACCCTCTGCCACCCTATTCATATTAAAATCCCCTTTATCACTCCATCTCCTATTCAAGTTATAAAATCTCTCCCTGAAGCAAATAATTTCAAAAACCTAATAATTAAAATAAATAAATAATAAATGAAATAAGCAAATAGTTTAAAGAAAAAAATATCAAACCTTTACTACTTGTAAAGAAACGAAACGAGAATAAAATCTGACCTTTCCAATAATGGCTTATAACAAAACCTTCGGTTTAAAAACCCCAATCCCTTACATCAACCAAAATAACAAGTAAAAATGGTTTTGAACCTCTTTGCTAAACTCAAAGTTCTATCGGTTATAGTTAACAAATTCCAGCCCGCAAGTTTCCTTTTATATATATTCTAAATAAAAGAATAATAAAGCAATAGGACTCTATACCGAAGCCCAATATATCCAACACTTGGTTTCCTAGTTCGCCTCTAATTAGTGAAAATCGACTTCTACTGGTGCATATTCGATGATCCTTATTATATATATTTTTCATTCTATCTGCTCCTATTTTGAACCAAGTTCCCAATCCTCTTAGTATTCTAATGTGTCTAACCCAATTGATTAACAACCCAAAAATAATATAACAACTGCCGACCTATTAATTTTCTTGACTTGCCAATCAAAATTCAATATGGCTTATCAAGTTGTAGATCCTACGTACTTCTTTTTTTTTCGATAAACAGATCCTATGTACTGATCACCATAACAAAATTAAAAAATACCGACCAAACCAATATCAACTTGTATTTGAATTTGCCGATCAAAATTAAAAGTTCAAATTTTGCCGATCGAAACATGCCGATCAACTTGACCGATCAATTCAATGAAAAAATTCAATTACACAGTTGACAACTTGTCGATCAATCATTTAAGGCCGCTTGATACTATTGTCTGAACAATATTTTGAATCGATCAATTTTTTGGAAAAGTAAGTTGCAGATTCATATGATTGATGATCCATTTGCTCCCTGAATTGCCGCACAATCACTTGCCGATCCTAGAACTGCCAATCCATTTAATTGCCGATCCTTTTTGCCGATTCACCAGAACTGCCAATCCATTTAATTGTCGATCCTTTTTGTCAATTACTTTTGCCGATCCCTTTGAACTGCCGATCCTTTTTGCAGATCCTATGAATTGGTGATCCTTAAATTGCCCACCCTTTGAACCGCCAATCCCTTTGAACTGCCGATCCTACGAATTGTCGACCCCTTGAACTGCTGATCCTATGAAATGCAAATTGCCAGTCCTATGAATTACCAACCCTTTGAACTGCTAATCCCAGCTGCCTATCCTTTTGAATTGCAGGAAATATTCTTGATTTTGAGATTGAGATAAATATGCCGCCCATATGTTGTGATGTTCTCTCCTTGTTTTGATTGATCCTAATATCTAATGCTAAAATCTAATTAGCCCACTAGCAAAAGCCCAATACCAATGCTGACCACTTTCTTTTCTTTAATGCTTTTATATTTACCAAACTACCATCACTAGCCAATATTGAAACCGCCAAACAAAAAAAGAAAAAAAAAACTAAATTGCTGATCTTTTGATTTTTTTCATACCCACAATCTACCAAACTGCCAATTGCATTTTATCAACCAACTTTGATTTTTACATATCAATTTAATATCCAACTATTCAAATATTTTCTTACCACATCTACTTTACTAATCAATTTAATAAAAAAAATGTACTACATGCCAAATATCCAATTACCTTTTCTTTGCCACACTGGTCGTGCGCATATAACAAAGAGAGGGTGATGTTCCGGCCCCCACAAATATGGCCCAATAAAAGACCAATTCAATACAAACCCACACTCAGAACCAGCCTACTTACCTACCTACAATAAACCCTATGCTCAGAGCCCAAAAAGCCCATGCTTAGAGCTTATCTACAACAATAAAGCCCATGCTCAAAGCCCAAAAAGCCCATGCTTAGAGCTTATCTACAATAAAGCCCACACTCATAGCCCA
Organism: Coptis chinensis; assembly: GCF_015680905.1. NCBI lineage: Eukaryota > Viridiplantae > Streptophyta > Magnoliopsida > Ranunculales > Ranunculaceae > Coptis > Coptis chinensis. The sequence continues at coordinate 50,001,785 of NC_141456.1, forward strand.
TGTTCAAAGCCTATGTTCAAAGCATACATACCTACACATAAAATCAATATCAATTGCACACATGTTTTGCGAGTCAAACAACTTCCACAACTTTGTCCACATTCAAGATTCGTTAGAATAACACTATCGATCGTGTGACAGTTCTCCAGCCATTATCTAAGTTGACCTCGCAGTTGGATTACTTACTGGAGACGAGGAAGTAACTAATCATGATTCTATAAAATCTAACCTTCGTCAATCTCCAGAACTACGTAATCGAGACTTGATCCGAAGCAATATCTTTGGGTACATAGGCAACTTCAAAACCGAAGTCCAGTCTCAACTCTCCCCCAACGAACATCTTCTTCGCAATCTCATCCGGACAAGATCACTTCCGACCCAACTGATGTGTTTTGGCAAATCTTGTCGAAACATTGTACTGTACTCGTGAGATAATATTGCAATGAATATAAAAATATTATTTTAAGATAATTAACCTAGGGCGCATGCGCGCTTAGAAATAAGTCAAATTGGATGTGGGTCACGCCTAAGGGGTAGGATGCGGGTTGCACTATGTGAAAGCAAATTGAGGGCGCGCGCGCTCATGGATTAAAACTAGGGTTTGAATTTTTTTAGGGTCAGGTCACGGGAGGGCAGGGAGTTGGTTTCGCAAGTCGTATGCTCTTAGACTATAGCAGAAAAATTTGAAGAAATTGTTTTCAGTTTCAGTGTTTTGGTTAATGAATAGTGAAAACAATTTTTATAATCTAAACACGCAATACGTAAACAAGCAAGATGGCAAGCGGCGCCATTTGATAACTAAGTTTTAATAGATGTAAAAACAATGTTTCTACAGTACTAAATCAAGCATATCAAGTTATTATAATACTCTCTAAACATGTTGATATAGAGGAGCAATCATGCTCTCCACTCTTGCTTGCACATACTTGAAACGAATCTAGACTAAACAACTATTAACTAATGAGAGAGTAATATGAATGATAAAAATAGTAAATTAAGTTGCTAAAACAGTAGATCTAAAGATTAGAAGAAAGATATAGAGATGGTTAATCCACCACATGATTCGATTGGATATTAGTTTAGTTATCGAATCGCTTGTTGATCCCTAGTGAATACCAAGTCATCTCTGATCATGGTTTCACTAACATGAGAGTTTAGCTCCATCACAAATTTCTTTGATAATGGCTCTAAACTATCAACTCTTATGACTTTTATCTCTAAACAGTCATAAGAATTGAACTTGAAACTCTATTGCAAAAACAATAAATAACTAATTACTAACCATCCTCACATGACTTCATAAACCCCCTCTAATGGAGGTTTAACCTTGTTTCATTGGATTCATACTAACTAAAGAATTAATACAAGACATAATGTAAAAGATAGTTATTGAAATTAAGTAAAGGCTTTTATTGAATAGGGTTTAATGGAGGCTACACTACAAACTAATTAATTAACTAAACATAAACTAAACTAAAGAGGGAGAGAGAGAGAACCCTAATTATCACTAAACTAATAGTGGAGTAACCTATTTTTGTTTAGCTTTAACCCTCTTTATATAGAAGAGGGTTAGGATTACATTTTCGTGCATGGGCCAAAAAGGGGGACTTTGGGCCTCTAATGTGATCCCAAAGTCCATTAGGTTAAGTCTAAAAAGGCCACAACTGCTTGAAATTAGTTCACTTCTGTTTTTGTCCACATTTACAGCTTTGATTAGGGCAAGTCCAAGTCTATTGGAAAGTTTATTCCTAGTCGGTCATTTTGACATAAAGTAGGCCCAATTCTGAGGCTCAATTCCAAAGATACTCCCATTTGAAGTTCTGTTGACTTTTCTATTCTTTTTCTACTCGAATTTACTTTGACTTCCCAACTTTGACTGGGCTTGAAAATGCTTTTTCTTCTTGATTCATAAACTTGAAACATAGAACTCTCTCATCAATCATCTTGACTCATTTTCCATGTAAAATGGCATCTTTAAGCACATAAACAGCTTCAAGACCTGAAATCTACAAAAACACGTAAACAGTACTAACTCTTATTTATTATAAACATAATTGGCCTAAATATGATACTAGTAAGGTATTTAAACTACACTTTTAGGTACTTATCGGGCCCAAACCCTTGTCTTTGGGGATTTGATCCTTTGGTCTTTTGAAGCTTTAGATGCTTAGCCATAGTCTTGCAAAGGGTTGAGCCTATGATCCTTGAAGCCTTGGAGTGTTTCCTAAGCTTTTGAGTTTTTGAACCCTTGAGTTGAGTTTGACCGTTGACCGTTGACTTTTTGGCACTTTTTCCTAGTTGTTCCATAAGGTCCCTTTTAGGCTCATTTTGGCTTTAGAACATGTATTTTAAGGTATTAGGTCCAGAATAGGGTTATATCCTGAAAAAGTAATAAGAACATGAGTTTTCTATATTATTGATCATATAATTTGACATAATTGAAGCATTATAAGCGAATAAAAACGCATCTTTGCCCCTCTCATATCTTATCTTATCTTATCCAACAAGCAACCTAATCTAGAAGCTTCTTGTGCATTCGTTGAGTGGATAGGGTCAAGGGGCCCATGCCCATATCTTTGGGGATTTGATCCTTTGGTCTTTTGAATCTTTAGATGCTTAGCCATAGTCTGGCAAAGGGTTGAGCCCTTGATCCTTGAAGCATTGGAGTGTTTCCTGAGCTTTTGAGTTTTTGAATCCTTGAGTTGACTTTGACCGTTGACATTTTTGGCACTTTTTTCCAGTTGTTTCATGAGGTCCCTTTTAGGCTCCTTTTGGCTCTAGAACTCATCTTTTGAGGTATTAGGTCCATAATAGGTTGTATCCACTACAAGAGATGGGGCCTTTTGTTACGAAATTATTTGCAACGCTTAGAAAGTGTAGCAGATACCATACATTAGCAACGATTTTATGTGTATCTAAGCTTTCATAGGATACAAGTAAAATTGGCAGTATCGGCAACGCTTTTAAGTGTAGCTAAAGATATTTCATGTTTTTTAGTAAAAATAAAATGGTGTTTAATTCATTTTAATACTATCATCGACACTTTGAAGGGCGTAGTAAATAGTTATAAGCTTTTGCTACGCTCAAATCCACAGAAAGTATTTTTTTCATAAGAACGTAAGCTGCTTTCTAAATAGCTTCGGCCACGTTTACTGTTTCGTTGCAAGTGATGGGGCTTTTGCTACGCATTGGGCACAACAAATACGTTGCTATAATAGAATTATTTTGGATGTCTTCCCGCTGAGTTTTCCCTTATGCGCTCATTTTTTTTGCCAAAATATCAGAAAAAAAAGAACCCTACCTAAAAATACCACCATCTCCTTCTCACTCACTTCCAACTCACCTCTCTCTCTATCTTTTCCATCTCTATTCGATCTCTACCATCACTCTCTATTTTCAGTGTGTGCTTAAGCTTCACTGGTAAGTCACTTCTCTTTTTTGTTTAGCCATCTAATTAAAGTGCAAAGGTTTAGTGGTTCTAATGTTGAAGAATTTTGATTTTAAACATCTTTTTTTTTTTTTTTTCCCCCGTTAATCATGAGTCTAATTTTAAACATCAAAAGTCTTAATCTTTTGTTTTTGGCAATTCTAATTTTCTGATTTTTTTTTTGGAAAGGTGGTGTAGTTGGATCCCAGGTTAAGCATTTTATTCCAGGTACGCATTTCTTTTATTTTACACATATATGATTTTGTATTTTATTTAATTTGTTTGATTGAATGAGGGGTCGTGTTGTTTTGTATTATGTTATAGTATATATGGTTTAGTAGGGAAATGGATTTTAAGCATTAAATTTCGATTGGTTGTTCTTTTTTGAGGAAGCTCGATATGTGTAAAATGAGTGAAAAATCAAGGAGATCTAGCCTTATTTAAATTCATTTTGATTGTTTTGAGAGATGGGATTGATTATCAATTTGATGAGATAACACACTTAGTGAGCTGGTGATTGGGTGTCGTTCGATATCCTTTCTGATTGATAGGTGTTCGAGCATTGGAAACTCAGTGCCTTTGTTCACTTGAATATCTTGTGGTTAAATGTTGATGTTCATTTGCTTGTCTTTTTGTTTTTCTTGTTAATTATTTTATTTAATTTCATTTGTGCTGAAATTAACTTTCTTAAACTTTTGTTTTATAGGAGCTGTCTCATTATTGAATATGGATAAGAGTTGGATTCAATTGCCAGATAGGTTTGGCACTCAGTATACCAATGGTATTAATGAATTTATTACCGTTGCCGGTGTTCACAAAGACAAGGCAGATAGAATTCTATGTCCATGTCTGATTTGCAAAATTAGATATTACAATCTTGTCAATGACGTGAAATATGATTTGGAAGAGAATGGCATGGACAAGAGTTACACTCGTTGGGTATATCACGGTGAAGAATTGGAGGTGATGAGTGAAGAATATGAAGGCGAGGATGGTTTTGGTGATGAATGCGGTCATTTCGATGGGATGCAGGACCTACTTGAGGGTTTAAGAGCACCAACTCAACTGAATAATCCTATTCCAAATATACAGCATGGAGAAGTTGGAGATAATTATACTAATGATATAAATGCAGACCCTTCTACTAATACGAGTGAAGAAAATCCAGATTCTTTTGATAGACTGCTGAATGATGCACGATAGCCTTTGTATCCAGGTTATGGGAAATTTTCCAAAATAGATCTTCTTGTGAAGTTGCTTCACACAAAGATAATCTATCGTTGGAGTAACAAATCATTTGATACGGTACTTCAATTGATAAAAGCGGCATTGCCTGTAGGCGAGACACTCTCGGCATCCCATCATGAGGCTAAGCAATTAATGCGTGGGTTAGGGCTTGGTTATATTCCAATACATGCATGCATAAATGATTGCGTGTTGTTTTGGAAAAAAAACAAGGATCTTGAGAGTTGCTCATAATGTAATTCACTGAGGTATAAGATTAATGAAGGTAAGAATAAGATTTTTTTTTTTTTTCTAAAAGGTAATTGATTAATTAAAATAAAATAAAAGGTTACAGGAAAAAAGAATATGTAGAGTAAAAACTGTCTAGTGTGAGTATCATTAGTTGTGTACCCACATAATACATCCCAAAATTAATTAGTGAATCGAAAGAATAAGAGAATACTACAAAAGATTTTGCGGTATTTTCCACTTACACCGAGGCTTCAAAGGTTGTTTAGGTCAAGGAAGACGACGGTAGATATGAGATGGCATAAAGAGAAACAGGTTGAGGAGGAAAATGTATTTAGACACACAGCAGATTCTAAAGCATGGAAAGAGTTTGACAAGAAGCATGAGTGGTTTGCTAGTGATCCTCGTAATGTTCGCCTTGGTCTTGCAAGTGATAAGTTTAACCCTTTTGGTGACATGAGCAATCAATATAGTATGTGGCCAGTAATGGTCATGCCATATAATTTGCCACCTTGGAAATCTATGAAAAAACATTTCATCTTCATGTCTTTACTTATTCCTAGTTGATAAGAGCTCAAAACTGTAGTTTTAACCCCTTAACAATATTGCTTTTAGACCAATTATGTGATTAATAAATAAGAGTTAGTGCTGTTTACGTGCTTTTATGTATTTTCAGGCATTGGAGTCAATTATGTGCAGAAATGTGTCCCTTTTGTGAGATAAAGGAGCAAAGGTTGGTTGCTAAGGCTGAGTCCAATGGCTCCCTATACCCTTAAAAATAGAGCTAAAGTCAACAGATTCTACTCTCTATCATTAATTTCCTTTATATATATACAAATGATTCTATTCTCTATCTTTATTGTACTCTGTATATATAGAGAGTAGAATCCTTTGTATATATACAGAGGAAATTAATGATAGAGAGTAAAATCTGTTGACTTTAGCTCTACTTTTAAGGGGATAGGGAGACATTGGACTCAGCCTAAGAAGTTCTATGATTAAAGGCCAAAATTCAAGGAGAAAAAGCCTTTTTAAAGCCCAGTCAAAGCTGAAAAGTCAAAGTCAACGCAGGCAGAAATAGCGCACAAAAGTCAACATAACTTCCACAGGCCATATCTTTGGACTCATACCTCAAAATTGGGCCTACAATATGTCAAAACGACCGGCTCAGAACGAGATTTCTAATGGTCTAGGCCTTGATCCAATCGGAGGAGTAAAAGTGGACGAAAAGGCTGTTGAAGCCATTTCTAACAGAAAACCCCTTTGTGGGCTAAAGTAACGAGGTTTTGGGCTCAATTTATGGCCCAAAACATGGCTCCAAAGCCCATGCATGAGTTTGTAGACCTAGCCTCTTCTATATAAAGAGGACTAAGGCCGAAACTCTTATCCGATCCTAGATTAGATCCATAATATAGATTAGATTTAATTAATTAGTCAGTATTTAGTTTTAATACAGTTTTGAATCATTAGACTCTTTCATTTAGATTAATAAAGCAATTATTTTTCTTTCAATAATGTTTTGTTCTTATTGTTCTTATTTAAAAATGATAGTTTGATGAATCAAAGCTAAACCTCCATTAGAGGGGTTTGAGGAAGCTTTGATGAAAACTTGATTGTGTTAGTGTAGATATAGTTGTGATAATCTATTCTACTCTAGAAAGTAATTAGTTCACCATGAGAATGGGTATAATTGCTTCACATGTTAATTATTAGTTGGTTGAGATTGCTATGAATAATTAGGGAATAGAAAGACCAAATCGTTATGTGAAAACGTTATGATTCGGATTACAACAAATCTATGCTAGTTTATTAAGTCGAATTCGAGGTGGAATCAAATCCCCCTAATTCCTTCCCATATTCACCTCGTGGTTTTGAATTGTCATAGTATAATTTACATCATTTCTATTAGTATTCAATCACCGCATTAGTATATTTTTATTTCATTACTCTCATCGATTTTGTTAGAATTAATTAACTAGGAAATCTTACGTTTAAACAAACTAGGAGTGGAATGAATTCTCTACTCCACATATTGCATTGATAACGAAAGTAGAACTTTGATACATTAGAGTAAAAATTCATTTAGTTTTACTTATTCTTGAGTTTAATTAGTTAAGTTGAGGTAAAACTATAGTTTTACGTTTATCAAATGGCGTCGCTGCCATCTTAGTTTTGTTTAGATTCAATTCCTTTAGTAGTGTTAATCCAACCAAAATCCCATTAAACCCACCCACCCTTGTTTTGATCTAACTGTGTTTGTTTGGTTCAAAAACTAAATTTTTTCGCGGAAAAAGCAAGAGCGCGATATGCTCCCTCTATAGCCAAAATTGGAGCGTGACCCGCCCTCTATCGCCTGGACATCGAGTCAGGCAAGAGCTAACCCGCCTCAAAGCTGACTTCTCGCATACAAAGAAGGGGGCCCCCGCCTCTGTAGGCAAACTCGAAAGCGCGTGCCTGCCACCTACATACTGAACCAGCCCGATTTTCACAGGTTAGTTTAAAACTTTCGTTGTTCAATGTTATTCAGTGTTGCTATCTGCTTGAATACACTGAAATCGCGTATACAAGATGCTATTCAAATGCATAGTAAGGAGACATTCAGGTACTCCTTCTTTCACTCCTTGCCTCTCCCATTAGAGGATTTATTCTAGCATATCAGGGTTGTTTTGACTGCTGTCTTGTTTCTTTAAATATTAGAATTAGCCTTGCATGAGATTAAGGTCAAGTAAGGAAAAAATGACTAACGTAATCTATCATGACCGCCAACACACACACCTATTTAGTATACCACACACTACACCTGAAATAATGGCTGAAGAAAGAGAGACTCCTCTCTCTGACTTTTACAAAGCCATTAACAATAGCCCTAAGTCTTGCATCGTTCTTGCAAACCCAGTAGGGGATTTCCGAATCCCCCCGAATATATTTAATTTGTTACCAGTTTTTCATGGGTTAGACCATGAGAAGCCTTATCAGTATATGTGTAGGATTGAACAAGTTCTTACCACATTTCATCATCCTACGGTAGGTGCGGAACAAATTAAACTGAAGGTGTTTCCTTTCACCCTAGCCGATAAGGCGACATCTTGGTTAACTACCCAAACGCCTAATTTTGAGGACTCATGAGCCAAACTTGTTCAATTGTTTATGGAAAAATTTTACCTACCACTAAAGACAGATGAAATGCTTTACAAGATTCATTTTTTCCGCCAGAATCCTCATGAATCCTTTTCAGAGGCCTGGAATCGTTTCACTGATCTTCTTATAAAGTGTCCACACCATAACCTTGTGAAAGACTTGTTAGTTTGTGCCTTTTTCAAAGGGCTTTTACACCACCATAAATAGGTCCTTGATATAATGAATGGGGGTAGTTTCCTCAGTAAAGGAGCCTCAGAGGCTTATAGGTTTTTAGAAGATCAAACAATGCGCAATAATAACTTGAGGGGTAGTGACGATATCCCCCGCTCCTCTAGTTCTTCTTCAACAGTTAAGGCTGCTAGTATGTTTGAGATTAAACCTGATCCCAAGCTTAAAACTTTAATAGAATCTCTCACTAAAAAGGTAGAAGCTATTTCGGTTCAACAAAAGCCTACCCCCATCATGAATGTCAACTCTATTCCATGTAATTTCTTTTTGAGTCCTGAGCACCCCGACTCCTATTGTTCTCTCGCCTATGAACAACGACCATCACAACCAGATAATGTTTGCTCCATTAATAGCTATCCTATTCCTAACGCCCCTTGGAGACAAATCCCAACTTCAGTTAGAGAAATAATCAACAAGTTACACCTCCAGGATATAATAATCAAATTGTTAGGCCAGCAAACAATTACAACCAAGCTCCACCACGACAAGGACAAGGACAAGGTAATTATAATAATTATAACAATAATAATTATAATGCTAATAGCGGCTGCTCCGGTAAATAATAACTATCACAACTAACCCATTAATATTCAACATGACATAGTTCCTGTCACACAACCTGTAATAACCACTCCTCCACAACCGGATCGTTTCGACGTCTTTATGCAAACCCAACAATAGATTTTATAGTCCATCCAACTTTCCTTACAGCAGTTAACCCAAGAGAAAGTACAACCAAAGGGTGTGTTTCCAGGTCAAGCGATACCTAATTCTAAAACACCAAACACAGCCTTTAAGATAAACAATAATACTAGTAATGAAAATGGAGACATAGGTGAGTTAATGTTATCACCACTCTCTGTTCTAACAAAGTGGTTGATAACGCCGTAAATATGCCCGTTGTTACACCACCAGTAGTCATAACAAATGATAACTTATTAGATACCGAACTAGAAACTGAAGATATCCTACCCCTGTAGAGGTATCAGTTAAACCACAACCTAAGAAACAAAAGGCTAAGGTTAAACATCCTATTGATCCATATGCTAAATATAGAGAGAAACCACCATTTCCCCATAGATTAGCCATGTTAACCAAGGATACGAATTTTGATGAGATTAGGGAAGTTTTCAAAAATCTAACGATAAACCTACCTTTTCTTGAAGCAATTAAAAAGTTACCTTACCATGCTAAGTTTCTCAAAGAGTTGTGCACTACTAGGCGTAAGACAAATATTCCTAAAGACGCCTTTTTAACTGAACATTTTCCAACTTTATTCGAACATAATGGAATCGTTAAGTACAAGGACCCTGGTCATCCTACTGTATAATGCACCTTAGGGGATACCCATACGACAACCGCGCTATTCGACCTGGGGGCGAGTGTTAAATTACTCTCTTATTATTTATATAAACAAATAGGTCTATAGGAGATGCAACCTACTAAAATGACATTGCAACTAGCTGATCGGCCTATTAAGTATCCTAAGGGTGTGGTTGAAAACGTGCTTGTTAAGGTTCATTATTTCTACTATCCGGCTGATTTCGTTATCCTCGATACAAAAGTCGCTAATGACTCTGTTCCTATCATTTTAGGACGTCCTTTCTTGGCAACTGCCAACACACTTATAAACTGCCGCAATGGTTCGATGTCCATGTCTTTTGGCCATCTTTCTGTTAAGGTAAATGTTTTTAAAATGATGAAATAGTTACCAGATTCGTATATAGATGGGGAGCTTAACATGATCTAGAGCTTAGCTCAAGACTATTTTAATAACACGTTTCTAGAAAACCAGATGCATAAATTCCTTTCTTTCAAAAGTTCAGAGTTTGATGATGACTCCTACGTAGAGGAAGTCAACACCCTTTTTGAGTCTACACCTATCTTAGATCCTTCTGTAGCTCCATCTACCGAGTATGAAGATTTGATACCTAAACAAGTTTTCACTATTCACGATGAGGAACCTCCAAAAGCCTTTATCGACATTCCTCCCACCCCTGTGCTTAAACCTCTTCCTTCTGAGTTGAAGTATATTCAACTTGATCTGGATGGTAGTTATCCGGTAATTATATCTTCTCTGTTGTCTGCGAATGAAGAGGCATGTTTGATTAGGGTGATTAGGGAATATCGTTCTGCGATTGGTTGGTCCCTAGACGACATTAAGGGGATTGACCCTAATGTATGCACACATCGTATCTATTTGGAGGATAGTGCAAAGACTTCTCGTGAACCACAACGTCGCTTGAACCCTGCCATGAAAGAGGTGGTTAGGGAAGAAGTCTTACGGTTACTCGATGGGGGTATCACATATCCCATTTCCGATAGCGAATGGGTAAGTCCCATTCATGTAGTTCCTAAGAAATCAGGGGTTACCATGGTGCGTAATGCTAAGGGTGAATATGTTTCCACACGAGTCCCTATGAAATGGAGGATCTGTATGAAAAGGGGTTACAGACGTTTAAATGCTATGAAATGAAAGGATCATTTTCCTTTACCCTTTATCGATCAGATGCTCAATATGCCTATAAACAAATGTCTTTTAGCCTTTGTAATGCTCCTGGTACCTTCTAGCGGTGTATGCTTCATATATTTAGTGACATGGTGGAGCGCTTCATGGATGATTTTTCTATCTATGGAGTCTCTTTCACTGACTGCCTGTCTAAGATTTTGACACGGTGTGAAGAGAAGAATCTAGTTTTAAATTGGGAAAAATGTCATTTTATGGTTAAAAAAGAAATAGTGCTAGGGCATATTGTATCTAGTGATGGCATCGAAGTAGATAAGACCAAATTAGATAAGATAGCGTCTCTACCTATACCACGGACTGTCCGTGACATTAGAGCATTTCAAGGCCATGTAGGTTTTTATAGGCGTTTTATCAAGATTTTTCAAAAATAGCTAGGCCTTTAACTACTCTGCTTTTAAAGGATGCCATTTTTTATTTCAATTATAATTGTAAACAAGCTTTTGAAACTTTAAAAGCCCTCTTTAACATCTACACCGATTATACAGCCTCCCGATTGGTCTAAACCTTTCGAACTCATGTGTGATGCTAGTTATTATGTTGTTGGTGCTGTGTTGGAACAGAAATGAGATAATAAGTCCACTGTTATTTATTATGCTAGTAAAACTTTAAATGATGTTCAAAGAAACTATACAACTACGAAAAAAGAATTTTTAGCTGTAGTTTATACTTTAGATAAGTTTCGTCCTTATTTGGTTGGTACTAAGACTTTAGTTTACACGGACCATACAACCCTTAGGTACCTTCTCGCAAAGAAGGATGCTAAATAGAGATTGATCCGATGGATTCTTCTCCTGCAAGAGTTCACCTTAGAAATTAAGGATAAACGAGGGGTCGAAAATGTAGTTGCCGACCACTTATCTAGACTAACAAATTAGAATGATAGTGATTCTGAGTCCATACCTAACTCTTTTCCTGATGAGAATCTTTATGCTATTTTTTCTGCACCATGGTATGCTGATATTGTGAATTATTTAGCTTTTGATATTATTCCTGATGTTTGGTCAAGAAATGAACGTAAGAAGTTCTTGGCCAGAGCTAAGTTATACTACTGGGATGAGCCCTGCCTTTTTAAGTATTGTACGGATCAGATTATTCCTCGTTGCATTCCCCAGTGGGAATATAATGAGGTTCTATCGTTCTGTCATGACAAAGCGTGTGGTGACCATTTTAGTGGTATGAAAACAGTGGCTAAACTTCTTTAATGTGGGTTTTATTGGCCTACCCTTTTTAAAGATGCCAAAGTGCGTTACAAGACGTGTGTCTGTTGCCAACAACTGGAGCGAATCACCAAACGTAATATGATGCCCTTAAATCCCATTATGGTAGTATAAATTTTTGATGTATGGGGCAGTTATTTCATGGGTCCTTTTCCTGTTTCCCACGGTTTTATTTATATTCTTGTTGTCGTGGACTATGTGTCTAAATGGGCTTACCGTAACAATGACCATAAGACAGTTGTGTTTTTTGTTAAGGAATACATTTTCTAGTTAAAAAGTACGAAGTTACCCATAAGGTGGCAACTCCTTATCATCCACAAACTAGTGGTCAAGTAGAAGTCTCTAATAGGGAAAGTAAAAAAATATTAGAAACAACTGTAAATCCTGATATGAAAGCTTGGTTTAAGCGTCTAACTGATGCCTTATGGGTGTATAAGACTGCTTTTAAAACTCCTATAGGTATGTCTCCCTTTAGACTTGGATTTGGAAAATCTTTTCACTTGCCCGTTGAATTGGAGCACCATGCTATGTGGGCTATAAAAATCCTTAACTTCAATTTTGATGAGGCGGGTGTCAAGCGCAAATTGCAATTAAATGAGCTTGAAGAAATCTGTAGCGATTCGTATGATCTCGCAAAGGATTATAAATCTAACATGAAATGTGTTCATGATAAAAAAATCTTGCGCAAAGAGTTTGTGGTTGGTCAAAAGGTCTTGTTTTACAACTCTTGTTTGCATATTTTCCCAAGAAAATTAAAAACCCGTTGGTCTGGTCCTTTTCTGGTTACTGAAGTCACTCCTTACGAGGCAATCACCTTGGTAAATCCCAAAGACAACAGTACCTTTCAAGTCAATGGCCAACGGTTAAAACATTTTTACGAGTTAATATCCCCTGATATGGAGGATATCCTTTTACAGGACCCTGTCTATGAGGACTGACCTTTGTTGTTTGGTGTACTTCCTTTCACTTCCATATATTAGTAAGTGCACCATTAAGATAATCGGGCCCTCCCTTTGGAGTGTGTGGTTGTAAGTACCGGATCCTAAGTCCACGTTTAACGTAATTCACACTTTCCACTCTCGCATGTTTTCCCGGTTTTTTAGTCATATTTCTCTATGGTTTGAATTATGTCTTTATTGCTTTATTGTTTTCACTTAGATTAATCCGCATTCATAAAAAGAAAAAAATATTAAGACCATAAAAATAGTAATCTAGAAAGTCTCGGGAATCTGACTTTAAAATACCCACGTTTTAAAACAAAATTTCAAACTTCGTTGTCAAAAATTTGTTTGGGGGTGGGGTGTTGGTCTTTCCATTCTTGATTGCTCCTATCCTTGTTTCTTATACCGTTTAATCGTATTTTGATTCGGGTTGACACTATCTATGAATATAGATTTCATTTGTTCGTATAACTTATGTCATTCACGCACTTTGAGGCGTTTTCCATCTTTTTATATGTCAACCACGGTTAGAATAGAGTGTTTTATGGAACATTGGATAGAAAATTCTATGTTGATCATTTTCTTAGCTCATTCGCAAAAATAGAACCTTTAACGAGTTGAGAATTTCAATTTTAACTTTGCGTGCGTAGGGACAGAATGGGCATTTTCTGAAATTGTTTGGGCTTGGGCCCAAAATCTCGCGGTCACGTGCCTCACACGTGAGGGTCCAAAACAACCCAAAAACCCTTCGCAAGTTGTTCATCTTCTTCTCCGCCTCCATCAGCCTCCATTAACGAATCAAAAGAAAAAAAAAAAACCACTACTTCTTCCACTCAAATCAAACCACCCCCCACTCCAATTCAACCCTTACACCAATTCATCTCCTCAGCCACCATTAAACCACCGAAAAGAAACACCAAATATATATATATATATATTAACAAAAAAAAAATTCTCAAAAATCGCACCACTCAACCCACATTTCGTTCTTTGATCAATTTTACTCTCCTCCACCTTACCCTAAACCCATTTTCGATTTCAAACATCAATGGCCCAAAAAAGCAAAATCCTTCTGGAACAAGCTTTCACAACGGAACATTTTGCGCCGAATAGTAGGAAGTGGTCGAAGTTATGGTATTCACCGAGGGATTTTTATCACACGGATTTGGTTTTAAGTTTTTACAAGAAGAGGGAAATTGAGGGTAGGAAGATGTTTGTGAAGATCTACGAAAAGAAGTGGACACAGTCGTGTTGTCCAGGATTCTGAAAATTGAGGCAAAACAAAACCTCGTAGCCACAGTGTAGGAATCCCAGTATGGGAAGATAAAGGCATTGATGAGAGAGAGTGTGTTGGAAGGACAGTACAATACAAAGTCGGATTGTGTCCGACAGCTATCTCTGAGAACCAACCAACTGGTCGTAGCTCAGTGGATTGGTAAGAATGTCACTGGAACGACGAAAATCAGTGACATCAATTTGAACTGTCTGCACATACTCTGGATATTTCAGCAGAAGAGGTATGATTTCTACATCCTCGATTTTCTTTTAAGTATGATTAGAGGAGTTGGAGCGAGTAATGCACCCTTCCCTGTTTTGATTACGGGAATCATGATGCATTTTGGAGAGAAATCGAAGTCTGAAAAGATTATGTTAAGGCCGCATTCAAATGCAAAGATTTATATGGATTGTATTCAGAGGACGTGGAGGTTGCTTGGAGATAGGGTTGTGGAGGATGATGATGATGATGATGATGAGGATGACACGGCATGTTTTGAAGCCGATGCCTTGGAAAAGGCTACTTCTGATGGAGAACGCATGGCATTGATTCATCGGGGCCTGCGTTCTCTTAAATACCATTTGTGTGGATCTGCAGACTAGGCAAGTGAACATCCATTAGAATTTTGAGGAGCTCAGTGCTAGTAACCGAGAGCTCCAGACTACCATGGAGACCCTAGTCCATCGTGATAAGGAGCACAAGGAATCCATGAACGCATATCTAGAGAGTCTGCAGAAGTTCCAAGTGGAAGTTCTACGACGCTTGTCACCCTATCAGAGTTCTACTTCTGACGAGTCTGAGAGGCATGAGCGTCGTCGACGCAGGACTGATGACTCGAAACCATCCTCGTCTCGTGGCTAGGAGTTTAGTTGTGATGTGTTTAGGAAGTTTCCCTGTTTTTAGTAGAATTTTATTTCGAGTTGTTTAGTTTATTAGTTAGATTCGGATTATGTAATTGTTTTCGAATATTTGATTGTTAGTTGAATTTTTAATTTAATTTGGTTTTTGTCCAAGCATGCGATGATTTTTCCATGAATCCCACCTTCCATAATTGTTTGGGGGTGGTATTATTATTTTTAGCATTGCTTTTATCTTATCCACCATTTTAGAAGTTAATTTTGCAAACTATGAAAATATGAGTTGCGTGAGAATGTTGCCAATTTGGTGTGGCTAAGTTTATATAGTGTTGTAGTGATGGAATTTCAATGAATATAATTAGGAAGCTGCTATTTTAATTTCAAACCAAAAAGCTATTGGTTTATATTTGGAATATACACCTGGTCTGTTTCTGTTTTGGTTTTAGAAATATTCTGTTTCCGTAAATTGCCTTAACAATTTGGGAAACTTGTAGAATTCGTTTTAGAAACCAAACCTCTATAAATCCTTGATTCACTCTACACTTACAAACCACAACTCTCACTTTGCATCTCTCACCTTGAACCTCTCAATTTTTTCTCTTTTGTTTTTCACTTCAGAGCACTCAAAGTATACGGAGTGCGCCCCGCCCTCAAGTTTGCTTATTCTTGAGTGCACCCCGCCCTGAAGTGCCTGGAAGTCGAGTTAGCCAAGACACGCACCCTTCACAGGAAAATTCTGAGCGCGCCCCGCCCCCAAGTGCATGGAAGTTGAGTAAGACAAGACCGCACCCTGCGCCCTTGCACAACCAACCTTGAGCGCGCCACGCGCCTTGCACCTCCACAGCCACTTCTGATTTTTTCTATTTGGTTGATTCTTCCGAGCTTGATTTCAGGACTTCTAGAGTGTATTTGTTATGATGACATCCCTTCATATCATACCGGAGCAGTCTTTTGAAGATTTGTTCCGCGTGACACCTATGGAGGATGGTTCCGTGATAGAATCGTGCAGCCAAGATGGCAGCATCTACTGGTAAGTCTTGATGACTCGTATTCACCTCAACTTACTGAATATTTCTATAATAATTCAAAGTTCTTTTGTGAACCAGATAGAGAACAAGTGTTCTCTATCGTAGTTAATGATACGATAATGGATTTCAGCAAGTTCTTAGTTGCTTTTGTTATGGGAATGCCTATGCCTATTCCTACAAACTCATGGGGATATCTGACTAATAATGCATACCTTTATAACTATGAGTATTTTCACGAGACTTATGGGGGAGGGGTATTTCGTGTAATGGACCGAGGGCAATATAACATAGCCTTTGGTAGCCTGTCCCTGAACGTAGGCCTTACCATGTTCTTCATTATGATGAATATTGTAGGAGATTGGCAGTTTACTTCTGTGCATAGTACCGCTGGTGACGTTTTCCTTGCTTTAGCTGAGGGACGTTTCCTATATGACATTCCCAAGGTTTTAGTGGCTAGTCTAGCTAGAGGCCATAATATGACGCATAAGTACCTTCTTATGCCTATTTTGGTTTGTCATATCATGTGCTATTTTTTCCCTGATTTCTGTACCGCTACACAGATTGGGTTGGGGTTGAAATTATGAGACCCACCAATTACGTTGTTTGTTCGTTTCGTGTTATGACTTGGCCGGGATGGAGGGTGCAACCTCAATGGGTTGCGCCTTACACCCGATCAGATCAAGTAACACTTAACAGGTTAGCACGGGTTGATGATACATGGAGAGAGGCTTCGCAAGTTATCATGGCGTGGCAGGATGCAAAAGAACCTCGTTTCTATGTAGACGAGGATGATGACGCCTAAATGCTGGATAGGAGGTAAGTTTTTATTTTTGTTCGTGTCTGCTTATGTCCCAAGCAATTTACTTTTTGTAACCCCATAACGGGTGGAACTCATATAGAGTTGTGTCTATTTTTTTTTTTATTTATTTATTTATATTAGTATGTGTTTTAATTTGTTTTGCAGATGTTCCAAAATTTCACGCGTTTCTATGGTATTTTCCTACCCTTCTTATGTCTATACTTTGAGGACAAAGAATGCTTTTGTTTGGGGGTGGCATAGAAACATGCATAATTTAAGACACCTGTTAGGATATAAATATGTACAATATGCACTTGTTTTCTAGTAAATAATTAAAAAAAATTCAAAAATATAAATAAAAAGTTTATGCTATGCAATTAGGAATATTGGTGTTGTTTCTCTCTCTACGCTCTAAATAATCTAGAAGTTTCATGTTAGCTTTTGCATTAGAATAGTATTTAGAAACTTAGGTTAATATGCAGGTAATAATCTTTGCATCTTGATAAGAGCCCAAAACTGTAGTTTTAACCCCTTTAACCAATTATGTGATTAATAAGTAAGAGTTAGTACTGTTATTGTGCTTTTGTGTATTTCAGGCTTCAGAGTCGAATATGTGCAGAAATGCACCCCTTTTGCGAGATAAAGGAACAAGGGTTGGTTGCTAAGAAGTTATGTGATTAAAGGCCAAGATTCAAGGAGAAAAAGCCATTTTAAAGCCCGATCAAAGCTGAAAAGTCAAAGTCAACGCGGACAGAAACAGCGCAGAAAAGCCACTAGAACTTCCGAAGGCCGTATCTTTGGACTCAGACCTCGGAATTGAGTCTACCTTATGTCAAAACGACCGGCACGGAAAGAGCTTTCCAATAGTCCAAACCTTGACCCAATCAGAGGAGCAGAAGTAGGTAAAAAGTCCATGGAAGTCAAATTTAGCTGAAAAGGCCTCTGTGGACTGAAGAAATTGGATTTTGGGCCCAAAACATGGCTCCTCAGCCCATGCACGAAAAAGTGGATCTGGTCTCCTCCATTTGTATGGAGAAGAGTTAGCTCTTAAGATAACCTAGATATAGAGTAGAAAATTAGGTTAGACTCCATTAATTAGTTAGAATAGCTTGTTTTAGATCTAGTTTTTACCTTCAATTAATTAGTGTTAGAACAAAGTAGATTATTATTTTGAATCACTATTAGTTTTATAATGAAGTATTAGTTTATATTTCAATTTAGTTATTGATTAAATTCTTATTTAGTTTTAGTTGTTTTAAATTCATAAATTAGGTTATCTTCATTTTGATTCTTAGAATATTGTTAAAATTAGATTTATAAAGTTTAAATTAGTTATTAAATTATAACTTGTTATTATTGTTCTTGTGTTGGGAATGATAGTATAATGATATTAGACTAAAACCTCCATTAGAGGAGGTTAAGGATGCCATGTGAGGATGATTGCTTGTTAGAATAGTTGTTATTTAGAATAGAAATTTCACATCTCATTACTCTCACCATTGTTCTTTGTATTTGTTCAATTGAATTTGTTTAAGTCTTGAGAGTTAAGAGTGGAACGATTCCGTACTCTATATATTGCATGAATATATATATGTGAGAGTAGGAAATAAAATAATTGATACCGTAAGAATGAGGTTAGAGTAAATCTAGTTGAGTTTTTATGAGTTATCACATCTTTCTATAAATATATTGCATGAGCATCTATGTTTGTATTGGCAGTAAGTTTCTGAAATCTAGGTTAGTATACTTATTCTACAAATCCTGTGAGAATATAGCCTAAAGCCTTATATGAGTGAAATATTTGAGAAATGACACAAGGGAGAAGAAAATTCCGAATAGAGAAATCACACGTCCACTTGCTTGATCACTATGCCATATCCTAAGCGAGAATTTAGGCCCTTTTTGGATCGATATAGCCAGAAATTCAAACCTATATGAAATTATTTTCCGCTAGTCGCCCCTCTGAGCCTTTCTTTAGCCTTTCATAAACCGCAAATCCTTTACCCTTTTACAAAACAAAATAAAAATAAAAATCAGCTTACCCATCTTTGAATGAATCTGAGAATAGAGATGAAATGAAGAATAAAGAGAAAGACCTTTGACACCAAAACTTTGTTAGTTGCTTCAAATAAGAAAAGATAAGAAAGTTTCCATCCAAAGAAAAGAAAAAATAAATAAATAAATAAAATAAAATAAAAAGTTAGAACTCCAAAAAACAGATTCAAAGGAGTCAAAAGCCAAAAGAAAAAGAAAAAGAAAATGGCTAAGGATGGAAACAAAGTATAGAAGCAAAATAAGAACAAGGTTTTCTCTAAAATACATAATATGAAGACTCTATTATCTCAGACTGGTTCTTTTGAATATCCATTTCCTTTATTCTTAAACCAGCACCTAATCCCCACAACACCTAATAAAGACCTCTAGCTCAATTAGGAATAGGTTAGTGTGATAGTAAGTGGCAGATGTATTTAATTGACTTCGGCTTCCTTGTATGTCATTGAGATTGTAAGGTAAAGTGTGCCCACTGCACATTTGAGTAGAAAACTCAGAGTGGTTTTTGTCTTGACATTTATGTGAGGAACTACTTAAGGACGTTATTCCAAAGTTTCAGAAACAGACCTGTTATTTCATTTCATAGCATAGTTGATTATATATATGTTTATTCGTAAATAATTTATTATTATGCATATATTAGCTTAGGTTTTGACTTGACTATTATGTATTCATTGCTAGTGAGATGGATAGATATCTGAGAATAAGTAAGGACACAATAGTTTTATATTTTAGTCGTTATTGTATAGATGAAGTTTGTGAGTACATTCACTAGAAAACTCTTACGATGCTATACCTCATCCACTAGGGAATTCCTACTGGTTTAAGGCCTTGTTGCATATAGTCAATGCAATCGCACTAGGCGAAACGAGATTAGTTATAACTCCATTTTTGGTCACTTATTCTAATTTCTCATATTTGCTTGAGGACAAGCAAAATGTTGTTTGCGAGTGGTTTGATAAGAGCCCAAAACTGTAGTTTTAACCCCTTAACAATATTGCTTTTAGACCAACTATGTGATTAATAAATAAGAGTTAGTGCTGTTTACGTGCTTTTATGTGCAGAAATGTGTCCCTTTTGCCATTTAAAGGAGCAAAAGTTCTATGATTAAAGTCCAAAATTCAAGGAGAAAAGCCTTTTTAATGCCCGATCAAAGCTTAAAAGTCAAAGTCAACGCGGGCAGAAATAGCGCACAAAAGTCAACAGAACTTCTGATGGCTGTATCTTTGGATTCAGATGACAAAATTAGACCAACCATATGTCAAAACGACCGTCTCGGAACGAGCTTTCTAATGGTCTAGGCCTTGATTCAATCTGAGTAGTAGAAGTGGACAAAGAGGTTATTGAAGCCATTTCCAGTAGAAAACCCCTTTGTGGACTGAAGTAACGAGGTTTTGGGCTCTATTTTATGGCTCAAAACATGGCTCCAAAGCCCATGCATGAATTTGTAGACCTAGCCTCTTCTATATAAAGAGGACTAAGGCCAAAACTCTTATCCGATCCTAGATTAGATCCATAATATAGATTATACTTAATTAATTAGTCAGTAATTAGTTTTAATACAGTTTTGAATCATTAGACTCTTTCAATTAAATTAATAAAGCCATTATTTTTCTTTCAATAATGTTTTGTTCTTATTGTTCTTATTTTATTTGAGGAAGCTTTGATGAAAACTTGATTGTGTTAGTGTATATATAGTTGTGATAATCTATTTCACTCTAGAAAGTAATTAGTTTACCATGAGAATGGGTTTAATTGCTTCACATGCTAATTATTAGTTGGTAGAGATTTCCATGAATAATTAGGGATTAGAAAAACCAAATCGTTATGTGAAAACGTTACGATTCAGATTATAACAAATCTATGCTAGTTTATTAAGTCAAATTCGAGGTGGAATCAATTCCCCCTAATTCCTTCCCATATTCACCTCGTGGTTTTGAATTGCCGTAGTATAATTTACATAATTTCTATTAGTATTCAATCATCGCATTAGTATATTTTCATTTCGTTACTCTCATCGATTTTGTTAGAATTAATTAACTAGGAAATCTTATGTTTAAATGAACTAGGAGTGGAACGAATTCTCTACTCCACATATTGTATTGATAACGAGAGTAGAACTTTGATACATTAGAGTAAAAATTCATTTAGTTTTACTTATTCTTGAGTTTAATAGTTAAGTCTAGGTAAAACTATAGTTTTACGTTTATCACTGGTCGTAAATCACCAGGAAATGACATTGATGTGTATTTACAGCCATTGATAGATGAATTGAAGGCTTTGTGGGTAAATGGGGTGGAGACATACGATGTTGTGACAAAGAAGACATTCCAGATGCATGTTGCACTATTGTGGAATATAAATGATTTTCCTGCATATGGTAACTTGTCTGGGTGGAGCACCAAAGGCAAGTTAGCATGTCCAAATTGCAATAAGGATACTGTTTCTATATATTTAAAGAATGGCCAAAAGTTTTGTTATATGGCCAATTGCCACTTTTTGCTGCCACGAAATCCTTGGTGAACCCGAGGAAAGGAGTTGTTTGATGAAAAGGTTGAGAATAGGCAGCAGCCAAAGGAGTTGCCAGGTGATGAAGTGTTATTGCAGCTTAATCTTGTTGAAGAATAGAAATTTGGGAAGGGACATAACAAGAAAAAGAGAAAGCGGACAGAGATTGAGTTGAATTGGACAAAGAAAAGCATATTTCTTGAGTTGCCATATTGGGAAACTCTTGAATTACGCCACAATCTAGATGTGATGCATATTGAAAAGAATATATGTGACAACATGTCGGGCACACTAATGAGCCTAGAGGGTAAAAACAAAGATTCGGTAAAAGCTCGATTGGATTTGGCTATAATGGGCATAAGGGAAGAGTTGCATGTAATTTCAAAGGGTAATAAACTTGTTGTTCCACCTGCGTGCTATACTATGTCGTCTATAGAGAGAATTGCATTTTGTGAGTAGTTAAATTCAGTGAAGTTTCCAGATGGTTATGCCTCAAACATCTCTCGTTGTGTAAATACTAAAGATGGTAAAATATTAGGAATGAAGAGTCACG
Organism: Coptis chinensis; assembly: GCF_015680905.1. Classification (NCBI taxonomy): domain Eukaryota; kingdom Viridiplantae; phylum Streptophyta; class Magnoliopsida; order Ranunculales; family Ranunculaceae; genus Coptis; species Coptis chinensis. The sequence goes on from NC_141456.1 coordinate 50,023,809, forward strand.
ATTGTCATGTACTTCTACAACGACTTCTTCCTATTGGAATACGAGGTTGTTTGTCTAATGATGTATGCACCGCATTAATTGAGTTGGATACCTTCTTCAAGGAGTTGTGTTGCAAGACATTGACATTGGAAATTCTCGAGAAGATGGAAACTATAATATCATGTTGTATTAAGTATTCAATAATTGTGAAATTTTATGCAGATTTCCTCACACGCTGAAACAATATGTACAAACTAAGGCACACCCAGAAGGTTCAATTGCATAAGCATACGTTGATATTGAATGTCTCACTTTCTGCTCTATGTATCTGCAAAGAATTTAAACAAGGTTCAACCGTGAAGAAAGGAATTCCGATGGTGGCAATGGGAAACAACATATAAGGTTGTCTGTTTTCAAACAAAATGTACGACCACTGGGGGCTTCTAGGTATATGATCATGGACTCAAAAGAGCTCGATAAGGCTCGGTACTACGTGCTGAATAATACAGATGAAGTATTTGATAGGGTTATATACTAAAAGCATTACTTTTGTATTAACTCTAATTCTTTATATTTTGAATGAGAATCATATGGGCAAATGTTATGCATATTATATATGTTATTAGTTATATGCATGCGTCTAATACTTTATGTTGTAGATGATATGGTGTGTGGTGACACACGTAAGATCATATCATCGCATACCTTATAAAGTATAAGTAAACGTTCACAACCTAGATGGATTTGGACAAACCATTGGTACGGTTGTAGTATAATCTGGTGTTAGTCTATCTTGACTACATGATTACACTAGTACACTTTATGTGTATTAAACAGGACCAAGTGAGGTTGTTTCTCTTTATACTGACTATATAAGAGAATAAACACCTCTGTTATTATAGATGCTTGTCCTCTAAATTCGGTTATAATAACGGGAACTTACGTGCATTGTACATTGCTTTAAATCATCAATGAGTGAGATTCATTTGTAAATCAATAAACTCGATGGATTGTGTAATGACATTATATGTAAGGTGTGATGTTGATTATAGAAGGAATCAGTGAGCTGCAAGTAGTCGGGTTGATGATGTCCCCTTGAGGAGCTCATAAGGATTGTCATGTAAACCCTGCAGGTGGATTTAATCCGACATGACAATGAGGTTGAGTGGTACTACTCAAGGATATAAGAAGTTGATTAATATAGTTGTCAGTAACTTGACTTAATCAATGGGCATTCGATATCTTAAACACGGGGAGATCAACGAGCATATAATATGGAGCCCATAAACATAACACGTAATTTGGGATTAGGCGGTAGTGCAACAATGGCCTTTAGTGGAATAAGCCATTTATTGACGGACTTGACTTGGTACGAAGCAGGCTTAACATGGGAAGCCTAAGCCCGTCTGTAGGCCAAACCCTAATTTCTCCTCATGGTCCCTGTTGTAGCCTATAAATAGAAACCTCTTTCTCTGGCCGTTTTTCTAAAGGTTTTTCTAAAGAAAAGTGGATCCAAAAATCAGTTCCAATTTTGAGAGTGATAGAGGCTAAGAGAGAAAGAATAGGGTGGTAGATCGTTGCCCACACAACGTCCATTCCATTGATAGGAATACAACAGAAGATCAAGATGTTGTTGATTTCGTAGAGCTTGAATTCTCAGAGTTATCTTAGCCGTTCTAAAGGTATGAATTTCTAACCAAATCATGGACACCCCTTATTCCGCTGCGTGGGTGTCCGCAGTTCGTAAATCATTAACTGCGACCATAACGGTTCCTACAATATTACCATATCTTGAGTAAGTTGAATAATTATTTAGACCCTATATAGGCGTTAGTAAGTGATGGAAATACATATAATCATAATATTTTCACTATATGCAGACAACACAAGACAGAGCTTAACATGCAAAGTCCACATAATCTAGAAGAGAGGCAGGAAGCACTTTTTCCTGAATGGTTTAAGCGTCGGGTTAGTGTTCATTTAGGGTACTTTTGATATTGTAATTAACTACATGCCCATTTTGATATTACTTATTAGTCTATATTTTATTGGTAGATGCAAATATTGCAGTTCGAGAAATCTCCTGAAGCAACTGATGAGTTGTACTCATTATCATGCGGGCCAGATAATCGTGTCAATCGGTATAGCGGATGCATTGTTAATGAAATAAGGTTTCACACTAGGGATAAAGAATTAAACCTACGCACTCAAAATAGTGGTGTGGTTGTGGAAGGGTGCCATGAATCAAAAGAGATTGACTTTTATGGTATCTTAACAGATGTCATAGTGTTGGACTACTTATTTGGCTATCAAGTTTTTCCTTTCCAGTGTGATTGGTGGGATGTTCATAACAGAAAAATAGGAATACACACAGACCGCTATGTGACTAGTGTTAATGTTTCACGGACTTGGTATAAAGATGATCGATTTGTGCTAGCAACTCAAGCAGTTCAAGTCTTTTACGTGAGTGATACTAAATTGCGGGGTAGTTGGCAAGTTGTCCATAAGTTAAAACCTAGGAATGTGTATGATGTTTTAGAACGAGAGGATGAGATTGGAGTAGAGTATGGTGGTGAGGCATATGAAGAAGACCAACTTGATGAAAGTAGCAATGGAATCGAAGCAGAAGAAGTTACACCCATACAACTAAATAGAGAAGATTTGAACCCAAGTGAAGTTGACGCGGCTGCGGTCAGGACCATTATGGAGAGAAACTAATTGATGGATGATGATTTTATTGTTAATGATGGTGAAACTGATGAAGAAGATGATACATTGGATGAATATTGTAATTATGAAGAAGAGGGCATAATATCTAGTGATGATGATTCTAACTTAGATTAAATGTTAAGTAAGTTCACTATTGACATGTTTAATGAATTATTCTACGTGGTATACCTATAGCTAGCATTTTGTTAAATTTTTATAAAAATGTAATGGTGGGTGTACTTTAACTTTTTTTATTATACAATTTATTCCTTTTACAGGGCAATACATGGTGCATTAGTTGACAAAATAGTGTTTTGCAGTCAAAAGATGGGAGGGACATGACTCTTCTCGAAGGTATTTTTCATATTTTAATAATTATCTTTTAGGCTACGAGTAATTTGAATTTGGCATTTTTGAAAAATCTATTTTGAATTTGAATTTGTCACTTTAAATATGCAAGGTGAACAAGTCAATTAGATTATCAAATTAAACTATTGGAAATTGTTAGTAGAACTTAAGGTTGAGCACTTAACTGAATGTGATTGATAAGGTTTTTTTTTTTTTTTTTTTTTTTTTTTTTTGCAGGGTTTTTGAGAGGTCCCTTACCCCTATTTTATTGAATATAAATATTGGCTTGGTTACATTCGTACATATTCTTTGCCCGTGGCATCATCATAAATAATCTTCTTTACATCTTCTGAAAAAGAACTAAGAGTAAACTCTACATAGCTAACTGTGGGTATTGTAGCCGCTAAAGTGTTAGCTAGTTTGTTTGCTTCTCTGAAAACATGCATAATAGAAAACATTTTTAGCTATCTTATCATTTCATTTATTTCATCCATCATGTTATTGGCCCGCCAAGGGTGCTGTCCTTTCTTCTTCATGTAAGCTACCACAGTCATTGAATCAGATTGTGCTCTTATTTGCTTGCACCCTTTGCTCAAACCAAGCCTCAGTCCTTGTTCCAAACCTTGTAACTCAATCAAGTCAATCGAGTTGTACACTGATGTGCCTTGTGCTACCCCAATTACTTCCCCATTATCATTTCTTATTGTTGCCGCCCATCCACCTTGATTGCCCTGAAGTGTTCCGTCTGTATTTAGATTAAACATTCCTACTCCTGCTTTCTCCCAATGACATATCTTCCTCTGTTTTTCCTTCGTACCCACATTAATATTCCATATGTTCATCAACCTGCTCCTCTCAGGCCCTTCCTCCATTTTGGCTGTAAGAGATTGAAGCTTGGTTTGTACATCTCTTAGTATCGCTTTCCCCACCTGTTCTGCCAAAGTTTGCTTACTCTGAAATATTCTTCTGTTCCTTTCTTGCCAAACATTGTATATAAACCCATTAAAGAGCAGCTTAAGAGCGTCCTATTTATACCCTCATCTTGACGAAACTTGTATCACCCAATCTATTTCTTGCTGCTAGGATGCAGGTCTCGATCTATTGTAGCCTGCGAACTTGATAATATACATCCAAATAAATTTTGAATATGTACACTCAAAGAAGATATGCTCCTCTGTCTCCTTTCCATTCCCACAAATTATGCAAGTATCATCTTGTACTTGCTTCCACTCCTTCATTCTAACCAACGTCTTGAGTCCTTCTCTAAAAGTCAGCCAAGCAATGAATGAATGACGAGGTATTTTGTTAGGAAACCAAATGATGTTTTTCCATGTTATTGCTGCTTTGGTCTTTCTGATGCTTTCATATAATACGATCAGCTCCTCTCACTAGCTTTATTTCTCCCTCCATGTTCATTACAATGTCCGACATGTGTATGCGGATATGCCAAGGAGTACTCCATCTGCCTTTCTCGATCAAGTTTGTGACTGGGGCATTCAGATTGCACGTTGAATCATAGAGTAATGACAATGGAAAGTGGTCTTTGAGTATACCCATAGGATGCCATAGATCTAACCAGAATTTTGTAGCTTTCCCATCCCCGATTTGATGTTGAACTATCAGCTTGGCTTCTTTCCTGTTCTTCAATATGCTTTGCCAGACCCAAGTGCAATCATTTGGTATCTTTATCTGCCAAAAATTCTTCTCCTTTATCAAGTTCTTGTTAATCCACTTTACCCACAGAGTTTCCTTCCCACTCACTAAATTCCAAATATGCTTTAAGTTTGATGCAGTGTGGGCTGTTCTAAGATTCCGTATACCAAGCCCGCCTTCTTCATAAGGGAAGCAAAGGTTCTCCCAGCTAACTAGAGCATGTGGAGTTGCACAATCTGGTCCAGACCACAAGAAGTTTCGACACAGCTGGTTGATGTCATCTATTGTCTGTTAAGGAAGAACAAATGATGTCGTCCAATAGATGCTCATGTTGTTTAGAACTGCCTTCAACAGCTGCACTCTCCCTGCGTAAGATAAAGCTCTACCTTTCCATGCTTGTATCTTCTTCCTGACTCTCTCTATCAGCGGCAAGCACATTGCCTTGATCTTGTTTTATTAATGGCAGCCCAAGGTACCTCCTTTTGGCGGGTGTCTCCCCGCTTGAACCGGATAATGTTCTTCATCTGCGTGCTTCTACTAGCATCCATCCCAGCATAGAACATGTTACTTTTATGTACATTCACTTGTAATCCCGAGCACATTTTGAATTTTGTCAGAGTTTCCTTCAGGGTTCTCACTGTATTTAGATCTCCATTCATAAAAGCAATTAGATCATCAGCAAACGATAAATGAGTGATTTATGCATTTATAATGTAGCTTATATTCTCCTTCCTCCACTCTTCTTTTTAACATTTGAGTGAAGAATTCCATCACCAAGACAAACAGATAAGGGGGCATTGGATCTCCTTGTCGAATCCCTCGCTTACCTTTGAAATACCCAAAAGGTGTTCCATTTATCATGATGTTATATCTGGGTGTTTCAATGCACTTCTGAATCCAATTCACAAACAGTAAAGGAATCCCAATTCTGGTTAATGCAAACCTTACAGCCTCCCATCTGACAGAATCATAGGCTTTCCTAAGATCAATTTTTGCTGCACATCTCGATGGCTTATTATCCCTATGATAGTTGTGTAACAACTCATGTGAAAGCAGAATATTATCCTGAATACTCCTTCCAGAGATAAAGGCCGACTGATTAAGAGATATTACCTGAGGCATGAATGCTCTCATTCTGCATGTCATAATCTTTGTAATGCATTTGTATATCACATTGCAGCAAGCAATGGGCCTGTATTCACCTAGAGAGCATGGCTTAAGTACCTTAGGTATTAAGGTAATACAGGTGGAATTCACTTCTTGCAGCATCATGCCTAGTTGAAAGAAGTTTTTTACTGCCTTGACAAAATCATCTCCAATAATCTTCCAGCTTGCCTTAAAGAATAAAGACGAGAACCCATCACTTCCTGGGGCTTTACCACTGTCTATATTGGATAGACATTCTATGATTTCATCTCTGGTGACCTCCTTGATCAGTTCTGTTTGCGTTACTTGATCAATTTGCTCTACTTGAATGTCACTCAAGTTGCTGAAATCCAGTTCCTCCAGCTGTGTTGGGCTGTATAATTCTCTATAAAACTTCACACATTCCTCTCCAATCTCTTCAATGTTTTTAAGAACCTTCCCCTGTGTATCTTTCAGGCATGTGATTTTATTTTTCATCCTCCTTACTTTCACTGAATTGAAGAAGTACTTCGTGTTGCTATCCCCCATCGTTACTACCTGTTCTCTGGATTTCTCTTTGTATTCTTTCTCTTCCACAATTGCCGCTGTGATGTACTTCCTTGTAACCTCTCTCTCCTTAGTAATAAAATATGTATTCAAAGGTTGAGTCTGTAATAGCGTCTGAACCTCTTCTAGATCTTTCTCGGTCTCATTTTTCCTTGTGCATGCCTTCCCTTTGGCGTGTTCTTAGTAGTTGTATTGAAAAAGGAATTAAGAACATGAGAGTGGGGTGGTTTTGGGACTACCATTTTGGGCTAAGTTCTTCTTTATAAAAATTACCAGTTGGTCTTTATAGATTGGGCTGAGGTGTAAAACCCTCTCTTCCTCACCTTTATCTCCATTCTTCTAAGGTTCTCAAAAGAGTAAATCTAGGGTTTTATTGTGGAGGAGGAAGAACTCGCATTATTCCTCGATTGAGTGCCTTCTAATCACATTCTTCACAATTGTTATTAAATATGAAGTAGGGAATTTCGGTAGGGTGTGGATTTCAAATATGAAGGGATTTCACAATTGAAGTAGCTAATTTGAAATCCCCTAGAAATGCCCTACCGAAGTAGCTAATTTGAAGGGATTTTGTGGATTAGGAGCAATTTAAAGCTAAAGGGGTTGAGGCAAGTGATCTCTACCCTCAAATCTCTTAAGATTAATTAGAAGTTGAAAATATCTATATGGTGTGTGACATATTTGGAATGCATGTGGCTAACCACTAAAATCAATTTGATTGGTATGACCAAATTTTTGAGTCGTCGAGTGGTGGGTGTATAGGTGATGGGTTGTTTAGTTAGTTGTATTAATCATCCCATAGATTGGTTTAGTTTATATTCTAATGGTATGTGCAGGAGCTTATAGCTCGATGTCTGTGGCTAAGGTTTTAATTCCATGTGTATGGCTATTGTTAAGATTTATTCTTGGTGTTAAATATGCATTAGGCCTTCACCTAGAAACCATGACGATCAAGTAGAATGTATTTGTTGAACCCACTTTGACGAGAGTGGCACTATTGACAATGTTGGACCCATGTCTTGCTAGTGGCAGTAAGGGCATTTTGTAAATCGGTTACTCAATTGCTTTGGCATTGGTCGAGATGGTTAAGTAGCTTGGTTAATCAATGAGAAGTATATTGTTTTGTTTTTTCAAGTTATGACAGAATTTATATTTACGAAATGTCAAAAATATAGAGGAGACTCTGGTGAAATTTTCTAGAAAAGCCACATATCATAGGCTTGTAATTGTTTGAGTTTTGGGGCATTACATGAGGTCTTCTCCTACTTAGTCACTGAGTTCATGTTTTTTTATACCTGACTTAACAAAGTGATGTATGACAATACTAGTTTTATATAAGTTCTTTTACTTGACAATTATTATTGATGAGGAGATTGAGGATGTGGTCGATGATTTAATGAAGACGAAGATGAAAATGAAGATAGAGATGATGGTGAAGACGAAGATAGAGCTGATGATGAAGACGACTTAATGGTTTTATAATTAGTTGTAGTTATGCATTTCTATTTTCTGAAGTTCTTGATATTCTGATTTCTATTATTATTGAGAGGATATTTTGTTGTTTCTAGTTGTTGGAGTTATGGATATTTCGTAAGCAGTGTGTAGAAGTGTTCTAGTTCATGTTAAGGTGTGGAGTGTTCTGGTTCAAGTTAAGCCTTGGGGCTCAAGGGATTAGTAGTTTAGGGGAGTAGTTTGGGGTGTCCTTTTCTTGTATGCTTTTTGCTTTTGTCAGAACTTGCAGGTCTTGTAAGTGAGGTCCTCTCTCACTGTTTGTAAATAGTGCATATTTATGCAGTTCAATGCACTAGTGCTGCAAGTTTTTTCACTTCATAGTATACTATACATATCAGGGAATGCAAGTTTTTTTTTTTTTTTTTTTTTTTTTTTTTTCCATCTTAAAGTGCCTGGTTCAACTTGCCTATAATCAATAGCATAACTTCCTACAGATGCAACAACTAAGATTGGGGGTTATTTGTGAGACTTTCCATTTTCAGTGCACTAAACTAAACTAAAACTGCATACGCTAAATTCATTGAACTACATAGAACGAAGACTGCAACTAAAACTTCATTACATAGAAATCCATGGAACGACATTAGAAAATGTTAAAGTATTAGTACATTGAACTACATATAAATTCATTGCATAACACTGCCTTCTCTACAATACAATTTTCCTTTCATTTAATTTTACATTTTACATGGAGTAGAAGTGTTGCATCTGGTTCGTTAACTCTAAAAAAATTGGCGGTCTAGACTAAAAAACTAAAACTAAAAATTAGCAGTCCAATTAAAAAAAATTCGTGTGTGTGTTTTCTAATGGGGGTTTAGACTTATAAGTGGTAAATTAATATAGACTACACAGTTTTTGCTATCCGTCTATTAATTAATTGGTTCACTTAAATTGAAATATATGGCACGAATGACACAATTTCTGCCGTCTGTTGCAATTTAACACATGGAATAACTTTTAATTGTTCAGTATCTCTGTGAATATGATTGCTACAAATTTTGGCTAATGGACAACAAGTTTACACTTTTGAATGTTCAAGTTATGTGCGTGTTTTAGTTAATTTAGCAGGAAGTAATCAATGTTGCTTGGGTGTTATACATGTTATGTTGATTGGGTGGACGTATGTATACAAGTTATAGGAACCGTTATGGTTGCAATGAATGATCTACGAACCGCGAAAACCCACGCACAACGGAATAAGGGGTTCTCATGGTTTGGTTAGAAATCATACCTTTAGATCGGCTAAGATAACTTTGAGAATCTAAGATCTACGAATCCGAATTAACCTCTTGATCTTCTGTTGTATTCCTATCAATGGAATGGACGTTGTGTGGGCAACGATCTACCACCCTCTTCTTTCTCTCTTGGCCTCTCTCGCTCACAGAATTTGGAACCGATTTTAGATCTACTTTTCTTGATCAAAACCTTTAGAGAAAACGGCCAGAGAAAGAGGTTTCTATTTATAGGCTATAACAGGGACAATGAGGAGAAATTAGGGTTGGGCCTCCTGACGGGCTTGGGCTTCCCATGTTCACCCAGAACACACGGCCCAAGTCCATCAACAAATGACTTATTCCACTAAAGTTCATTGTTGTACTACCGCCCTAATCCCAAATTACGTGTTACGTTTATGGGCTCCATATTATATGCTCATTGATCTTCCTGTGTTTAAGATATCTAATGCTCATTGATTAAGTCAAGTTACTGACAACTACATTAATCAACTTCTTATGTCCTTGAGTAGTACCACTCAACCTTATTGTCATGTCGGATTAAATCCACCTGCAGGGTCTACATGACAATCTTTATGAACTCCTCAAGGGGACATCATCAACCCGACTTCTTGTGGGTCATGGATTCCTTCTATAATCAACAGCACACCTTACATACAATGTCAATCCATCGAGTTTGTTGATTCACAAATGAATCTCACTCATTGATGATTTAAAGCAATGTACAATGCACGTAAGTGCCCGTTATTATATCTGGATTAAGAGGACAAACATCCATAATAACAGGGGTGTTTGTTCTCTTATATAGTCAGTATAAAGAGAAACAACCTCACTTGGTCCTGTTTAATACACACAAAGTGTACTAGTGTAATCCTGTAGTCAAGATAGACTAATACCAGATTATACTACAACCTTACTAATGGTTTGTCCAAATCCATCTAGATTGTGAAGGTTTACTTATACTTTATAAGGTACTAATGATATGATCTTCGGTGTGTCACCACACACCATATCATCTACAACATAAAGCATTAGACACATGCATATAACTAATAACATATATAATATGCATAACATTTGCCCATATGATTCTCATTCAAAAAAATAAAGAATTAGAGTTAATAAAAAAGTAATACTTTTAGTATATAACCCTATCACAAGTAAGGGTGGAATTCGAGCGGAGCAGCTCGAGCTCAGAGCTCGGCTCGAGCTTACTTGTTTAACTATATGAGCTGAGCTCGAGCTCAAATTAAAGTTCTTGTAACAAATGAGCTTGATGAAGCTCAGCTCGTTTAGCTCAAATAGCATATTTGTAGTGTAAAATAACCGAGCCACTCGGGCTCGGCTCCTTTAAGCTTGGCACGAGCTCGCTTGTTTAACTATATGAGCCGAGCTCGAGCTCAATTTAAAGTTCATGTAATTTACGAGACGAGCTTGAGCATGGTAAAGCTCGCCTCGTTTAGCTCGAATTCCACCCTTAACCTTATATAAGCAATGGGGGTTGCATATGGTGTTATACATGTGTTTGGTATAAATGTATATATGCATTGTTAGACAAATGTATCAAAAGGTTCAAATTGGTTCAATGCATTACCAAGTTTTAGGTGCCGACTAGCAAAGTCAGTCAAACCTTTGGGTGATGATACCCGAGGTCTGGGGCTCGAACCCCACCAACATCAAAGAGTTATTGATATTATTTAAAACAGGCTTACTAATAATAAAAAAATCAATGTATTAACATTTACAATTGATAGGTTAAATTTGGTTGCCCGAAAAGGAGTTTCCAATTTTCCAAATTTTCTAATTTCGAATTTTCCAATATTTTAAATTCGGAAAAAAAGTTGCCCAACTTAAAAAAATTGATCGAAATTGGAAAGGATATTGCAAAAATTGGAAAAAAATTATCCAACATTTTTATGGCCACCCTTGCTTGGTGTTGTAAATGGTACTTCTTGCAACCCTTTTGTTCTTTGCGCCCATTCTACATTGCTTCCCACGCTCTTGTTCTTACTAAGTGGCCTATTATTTCAGTGAAAAAAATAGTCATTACTTCCAGTGCCTTTTTTTCACTTGACCGCCTATTTTTTCAGTGAAAAATCAAATAGAGATTGGAAAAAGAGCCAAAAATAAAACTAGCTAAATAACCCATATAACACCGGTGCTCTCTCTCTCTCTCTCTCTTACAGTTCTACTTACTTCCTATTTAGGGTTTACTAGTAAGTGAAATTTCTCTTCACATTTTGGTTTAAACAAGTAAAGTCTAAAGATTTTTTGGTTTGATGATTCTAATTTGGTGATATTTTCTTGCAAAGGCTTCACATTTTGGTTCCATAACAGCTGGTTTAGTCAAATCTCAAGATAAGGCTTGTTTTCAGGTATCAATTGCTTGTTACCTGTTTCAAAAATTATTTGAATGTTGGTATTGTACATGGAACGAATATGCCTTTTTTTCTATTTCGAATTGTCATCTTATATGTTGAAACTTGAAAAGTTGAAAGTACTTTATTTGTGTTATATTGTAGTGTTGTTTTCCTATATTTTGTTGGAAAAGAACGGTTGGATTTCAATGATAGACGCCCTAGTGATGGTTGAATGTTTGCTTGTATCTTCCTCCTGGAAGTAGAATTTAAAGCTACTTGAAGGAATGGTTTTCTTGCTTTCTATCTCCCTACAAAAGGCATAAACTATGGGCACTGTCCACATATGTTATGATAGTTTATTTAAAAATGCATATATCTTATGATAGTTTATTTAAACATATATTTCTCGTAAAGTCATGGGACCAGGTTGACGGTCGTTGTGAGCTACTAATGAGCAATCTCGATCTATGCCAAACTCAGTTGCACTGTCAACCAATGTGTCTAGTGGTAAGATAATAGGCTTTCGTATTTACAAACTATAGATTAGATCATCTTTTGTATTAAAATGTTGGTTTTGCTTATAATCAGCTTCGGCATCATTAGGAGTAAAAAAACAGAGGCAAGGCAATAAATAATACTCTTAACAACTTTAGAGTAAGGCAAGGGGGATAGAAGCCTAGGATTGAACCTGGGATGTTGAGACCGGTTGAAAAGTGGAGTTCGCAGTTTGCTACTGAGGTTGACATATTTGCCGTAAGCACGCACCTTTGTCTTTTGAAAACTGGATTCTAGTCAAGAAGAAGAACTGGCCTGCTATTACCACTATGCATGAGCATATTTTGGCAATAAATCTCCATATAGTAGTTGTATTGGTTATGGTACTAAATTCTTATTACTAACCCTCTCACCCAAATTTTATTTGTAGACAAAGTTTGACACTGATTTGCATATCCCGCACGTCGAAAGGGCTATCACTAGGTTTCTTGGGGAACAGTTTAGGGAATTCCATTGTAGAATTCATAAATACTACAAAAGGGCTGGAAGTGACCGCCATAGACATGAAAAGCCATATGATGGTGTCTCACAGGAAGATTGGGAAATGATTATTACCTGGTTTGAAACTTACAGGAAGATTGCACTACACCCTATTGCTATTATATTGTACTATAATGAAAAACTATCATGGCAGAAACTCAGCGTGCAAAACAAAAGGAACCATGCGAAAAAAGTTATGCACCATCGTGGTGGTTCAAAATCATTTTCAAACTACCGAGAAGAAAAGGTACTAGAAACTGTGGATGTTTTTTTTATTTTTTAAATTAAATTCAATGTTGTTGTACATGCATGGTACTCCTTGAATAAATGACACCATTTTTAGATGTCTTTTGAGTTTTAGTAGTGGTCTTTGTATGGAATTATATGCTGATCAAGCTTAACGCATCTATTTATATCTTGTTAACATACTAGTACGTGCTAGTGGACATACTAATCCTCATCTGTTTTTATCTTGTAAACATGTTACAGCGCGCGTGATCTAAAAACTCAACAAGTACCCGATAGGATTGAATTCTATTGTATGATGTACTTTAATGCTGGGAAAGGATGGGCTAGTCATGTGGTTGAAGAAAATTATGTAATAAATGTGTCTTTGATTTTGCTTGTTGTGTGTAATTTAAAATATTCAAGTTGCTAGAAAGTTATTAATTAATGTTTGATACTTCATTTTTTCCTTGGAATTTAAACTTATAGGATAAGATGTTGGAGATAAAGTCTCAGCTTTTACAGGAAGGCTCTGAACCTATGACCGAGGATGAGATTGCTGAAATGGTATTAGGTAAGAAACCTGGTTACAACTTTGGGCTCGAGCATGGCATGGAGTCAATCTCATCTTCCTCGGCTCACCATATTTCTTATGTGGAGGAGCTTAGAAGGAGAGCAGAGGCGGGTGACAGACATGCACATGAGTCTAAACAACGTGTCGAGGAGCTCACATCTCGTTTAGTTGATACTGACCTTAGAGTTGAGGAGCTGCAGAGTTGGAAAACTTCTTCTGAAGCCAAACTGGAATTTCTTATGCAGCAGTTCGCTGGTGCTCATGCGGTATGTATTCTTAAGAGGTTACAACTTAAAAACTAAATCTTGGAATCTAGTCTTGGAGCTTTTCTGCCTCTACATTATTTGGTCACAATAAGGTGTGTCATTGCATTCCTAAATTCATATAACTTGGGCACTTGATGCGGTTTGCACTGACAAAAGTTAGGTAATTAGTAGCCAATGATCTATCAAGTTTGTGATCTGAAAATTATGACTAAACAATGTCCATGAAGGCACCATCTAATGGTGGCCACTATTTTCCCGAGGTTAAGCTTTGAGCAAGGGATAGCACATTGACATTCTTAGACTGCATAGGTATTTTTATCTAGATTTGTTTGTTGCACTATCCTTCCTGAGCTTTATTGCATTGATCTCCTTACTTTAGTTGCTTATTGGTTTGCGAATTTATTTGATACCAATCTAACATCTACTAGTTCAAGTTGTATGGAAGAAATGGTAGGGATGTTGGTATGCTCAAAAAACAAATCATTTTCTCTTTTCATTGCATTGTTTTCCTATTAGAAGTTTTATTCTTCTTAGAAGATGGATGAATATTCTATTTCTCTGTCAAACGACTAGTTTTTTTTTTTTTTTTTTTAGGTAAGCGGGGTTTTTTAATTAAGAGGTCCCCTACCCTTTCCTCATTGAGGAAAAAAAGAATTTGAAATTATTACAATCTTAAATACTCTTTCCCACTAGCATCTTCGAACACAATTTTCTTTATATCTTCAGAGAAAGAGCTAGGGGTGAGTTCAATGAAATAAACAGAAGGAATATTAGCAGCTAGATTATCCGCTACCCTATTACACTCTCTGAACACATGTATTATAGAGAAGTATTCTAAATTACTTGTTCTCTTCCTGATATCTTCTAGAATCTTCTTTATTCTCCATGGTTGTTTCTCCTTCCTTTTCAGAAAACTGATCACATTTGTAGAGTCTGTCTGAGCTTTTACTTTCCTTATGTTGTGTCTCTGGGCGAGTTCTAATCCTTGTTGTAGTCCTTCAAGTTCGATGTATGCTATTGTATCAAATCTTGACTTGCCTTTTGCTGCCGCCACGACCATTCCTTGCTCATCTCTGATAACAGCTGCCCAACCACCTTCTATCCCCTGTAGCGTCCCATCAGTATTTAAATTCATGATACCCAATCCCGCTCTTTCCCACTTCGTCTTCTTCCTATTCTCTTGAACTGGTTCCACAAAAAGATTCCATCTCTCCATGAAATCATCTCTCTCCAGCCCTTCATTCATCTTGCTTCTGATCGATCTTAACTTTGTTCTCACCTCTGTTCTGATTTTGTTTATCATCTGCTCCAGGTAGGATGTTTCGTGTTTGAAAATCCTACTATTCCTTTCCCGCCAAATCCAGTACAAGAACGCGTTCATGGTCAGCTTCAATGCATCTTGTCTTATTCCTTTCCCGCTGCTTTTTTGTAATAACCATTGTAGTTCAACCTGCCAGCTTGTGTTTCTCTGTCTTACATATCCAGCCAACGACATCAGCGCCACCCATATATTCAGAGAATAAGAACACTCGAAAAACAGGTGTGTTACCGTCTCAATCTCTCTCCAGCAGAGCACACAAATATCAGCGTTTATCACCCCCCATTGCTTCATCTTATCTCGCGTTTTCAGGCCATCATTAAAAAACATCCAGCCTATAAACGAATGTTGAGGTATTTTATTTGCAAACCACACTAACCCACTCCATGCTGTTGGTTGCCTGATGCTTCTCATAGCTTCGTACGTTTCATTCATCGTGTACTCTCCTCTCTGTGCAACAGCCCATACTACCTCATCATCTCCACCTTCTATCATTACTTCCTCCTCCATTTGTTGCGCTATCTCGCTGATGTGATGTCTTATATGGTGTGGTACTGCCCACCTCCCATTCTCAATGAGACTCGCAACTGCTACAGTAATATTACAAGTGGTATCATATCTAAGTGCTTGAGGGAACTTATCTTTCAATACTCCTGCTGGATGCCATGGTTCGTGCCACATCTTTGTTCTTTCCCCATCTCCAATCCGATATAGCGTGTAGTTGGCTGCTTCCGTTCTTAGCTTTAGAATATTTCTCCAGCTATTTGAGCAATCCGCTGGTATTTCCATGTGCCAGAATTCCTTATTCCTGATGTTATTCTTCTTCACCCATTCCACCCATAACGTCTTCTTTTCACTCACTATCTGCCATACATGCTTGAGTATTGCCGCCTTGTTTGCAATTTTGAGGTTTCTAATCCCCAGTCCTCCCTCTTCATAGGGGTAGCACATATCATCCCAGCTGATTAGAGCATGAGCTGTTTGCAGGTCTGGCCCTTTCCAGAGAAAGTTTTTGCATACCCTATTAATGTCTTCAATGATCTTCATCGGCAGCATGAAAGATGCAATCCAATATATGCTTAGGTTATTGAGTACTGCTTTAACAAGCTGCAGCCTGCCTGCATAAGACAGTGTTTTCCCCTTCCAGCTTTGTATTCTTTTCTCCACCCTCGCATACAAAGGCAGGCAGTCTGTAGATCTCAAGCTTGTAGTGATGAGTGGTAGCCCTAAGTACTTCACTGGCAAATCACCCACTGGGAATTGTAATGCATTCTGAATTTCATTGCATTGAATCTGTCCCAGTCCTGCAAAGAACAATTGACTTTTGTTCACATTCACTTCTAGACCCGAGCACTGCTTGAATTTCATCAGATTTTGCTTTAAGCACCTAGCTGTCTCCTTTTCTCCATGCATAAAGGCCAGTAAGTCATCTCTAGTACTTTTGAAATGCCCGTATGGTGAGCCATTCAACATGATAGAGTAACTTGCTGTCTTCATACACTCCTTTACCCAATCAATGAAGATGCCTGGAACCCCAATCCTCTCTAGTGCAAACAGAACAGCTTCCCATCTTACACAGTCATATGCCTTTCTTAGATCAATCTTCGCCATGCATCTTGGAGGTCCAGTGTCTCTATGATAGTTATGAACCAGTTCATGAGACATTAGAATATTATCATGGATGCTCCTTCCAGTGATAAATGCAGATTGGTTATAATGGATAACCCTTGGCATGAATGCCTTCATTCTACTAGTAATAATCTTCGTAATGCACTTATAAACCACAGAACAACATGCAATAGGCCTGTAATCACTAAGGGATGAAGGGCTTTGAGTTTTAGGTACTAAAGTAATACATGTAGTATTTACCTCAGAGAGCATCCTGCCAGATCTAAAGAAGTTTTGTATAGCTTTAGTGAAGTCGTCCCCCACTATTCTCCAGCATGACTTAAAGAACAAGGAGTTAAAACCATCTATGCCCGGTGCTTTATCATTATCAATATCAGCCAAAGCTTCAATGATCTCATCTCTAGTCACATGCCCTTCCATTTGTTCCTGCTCACTCTGCGTCAGTCTTTCTGCAGGGTGTGTATTTGCAAAATCAGCAAAGCTAACTTCTGGCAAATCAGTAGGACTGAAAAGCAGCTTATAATACTGAACACACTCCTCCCCTATGTCACTCAAATCTTCTATGACATTACCACTTCCATCTTTCAAACAAGTGATTCGATTTGTGCTTCTTCTAGCCTTGATAGACTTAAAGAAATATTCTGTATTATTATCTCCCAACACAATGTCTTGATCTCTTGACTTTTGCTTTTGCATTGACTCTTCAGAGATTGCAGCTTTCACATACTCT
Source organism: Coptis chinensis (assembly GCF_015680905.1). Classification (NCBI taxonomy): domain Eukaryota; kingdom Viridiplantae; phylum Streptophyta; class Magnoliopsida; order Ranunculales; family Ranunculaceae; genus Coptis; species Coptis chinensis. The sequence goes on from NC_141456.1 coordinate 50,041,068, forward strand.
CCAATTGCTCTCCTCTCCTCAAGCCCTAGCTCTCTGTTTGTAGGGTCCATTTGCAGCTGAGTCTGTACCCTATCCATCACCTTCTTAGTCTCATCAGCCCTTGTTTTCAAATTGCCCACTCGTTCTTTGTTCCACCCAATCAGCTCAGCTTTGACTTGTTTCAACCTTCTCATAAAAGTGTACATCGGGTTTCCTACTGCCTCCATAGCCCAAGCCTTTTGTACAATTTCCTTGAACCCCTCCTCCTCTACCCAAAAATTGAAGAATCTGAATGTTTTCTTCTTTTGATTTCTTTGATTGCATGGGTATACTACCATAGGTGAGTGATCAGATGTAGCTCCTGGGTTCAAGAATTCGGCCTCAGTATCCTCAAAGTCACTGATCCATTCGCCATTCACTAGCACCCTGTCCAGCTTTCTCCAGCTTCTTATGCGCTGTTTATTGTTCCATGTAAATCGATTCCCCTTGAATCTCATATCTACCAACCCAGCCATAGTTACACATTCAAGTAAATCTTGAAAGTGTATTGATCTTGTTACAGTTCCTCCAACTCTTTCTTGTTCATTCATCACTGAATTAAAGTCCCCCAATACTATCCATGGCAGCGAAGTAGCCGAGATGTTGACAAGACTGTTCCACAACATCCTTCTTTCGTTCCTGTCATTTGATGCATACACTACAGTCATTAAAAATTTCTTACCACTGTTCAAAGTGCCCTCCATAGTAATGCTCTGTCTGTCTTTCAGTATCATTTGCATTGTACACAGCTGAGGATTCCAGCCCACCCAAATTCTACCTAGTCTGTCTTCACTGTAGTTATGTATCCACTCCCATCCACTGCAAACTTTATTGCTAATCCATTCCATGTTTTCCTCTCTCACTCTTGTTTCCAGCATGCCCATAATGCCTAAATCAAATTTTCGAACCAGCTCTTTCACTTCATAATGCTTAAATCCCATGTTAAACCCCCTCATGTTCCAACAGCCGAGTCTAATCATCATTCAGAGGAATTAAGCTTGATTAGGGATATAAATCGATTCCCTTCTTTCGGACTTTCTTGCTTCTTACCCTTATCTGTTATTTCATCCTCTCCATCTCGATGATCAATCTTTCCTGAACCTTCCGGATCTGTTGTTGTACTCTTCCCCTTTGATTCATTTTTAAACCCTTTTTTACCGCTTTTTCCTTCCAGCAGCTCTTCTCTTTTTTCAATCACCTTTCTTTCAGCCCCTGTACCTTTGGTATTGTCAGACTCTCCCAAGCTATCTTTCCTCTCCTTACATCTATGCTTTTTATTTGGAACTATCCACTCTTGTTTCTCATCCACGCTGTGAATCTCTTGCACTTCCAGCTCTTGTATCGCATTGTGTGACTCATGCACATCTGCTTTGTCTCTCTCCGCCTCCTTTGCTTGCTCTTTTTTAACCTCCAGTTCTTGTATCGCATTTTGTTTCTCCTGTTTTTCTCTTTTGTCTCTCTCCAATTCCTCCACTTTCTCTTTTTTTATCCAAACCTCTGTTATGCCTTGCGGTTTCCCTTTCATCTGCTCTACCTTCACACAGTTGCTCGTAGTGTGTCCAAAGATCTTACAGTGGGTGCAGCAGGGGGGCTTCCAGTTATACTCAAAGCCAATCTTGATTTCTCTCCTTCTATCAATCACTACTGGTAATTCCTTTGGGTAGGTGCAGCCAGCCTTAATTTCAATGCACACCCTTGCAAAGCTTGTTCTCTTTCGCTCCTCTGTCAATTGATCAGTAAATAACGGATTTCCGATTGCACTACCCACCTGGCTGAATCCTTCTTCGTCCCATAGCTCCATTGGGTATTTTTTCATCACAACCCATATTGGCATTGTTTTCAGCGCTGCGTCATCATCCTCCATGAACAACTTCCATGGCCTAATAATCACTAGCTTACTCGCTATGTGAAGGGAGCCAATGTCCAGCACCTTTCTTCGATCCTCCTCATTTTCAAACTTGAATGTGTACATCGTCTCTCCATATGGGAGCATTGTGAATCCACTCTTCAGTCTCCATGTTCTGTTTACTATCTCCTTCACATAAGCAAAATTCGGTCTCTTCCCTACAAAACTGCCTACCACTAACATCTCGTATCTTTTGTGCAGATGCGCAAAGCTTTTGGACTCCACGTGCAGAATTGGTTTTCCATTCACAAGCATCGGCTGTACATACTTCAAATTTTTTTTCCCCACATTCGTTCTTCCCAACACATCAGCCCATGATGCTCTTGGTATTGCTTGTTCCTTTTCTGTATCAGTTACATGCTTATTCATCTTTTCCATTCGTTCTTTCTCATATTGTTCACCACCTGATGTCCTTTCTGCCAAAATACCCTCACCTTGTCCCATAGCTACTTCCTTTTCCATCTCATCTGTCGTCCTGTGATTTTCCACCCTATCCCCCACTTTCTGGAGCTGTTCAATCTGTTTCACTTCATCTTTCCCTTGCTGTTTCTCCACTGTTAGGTTTATTTTTGAATTCAACTCTTTTGGCGGCTGTTCCTCACCCCTGACTTTTTTCCCCAACCCCTCTTGCTGTTGACTATCTTGGCTATCTTCTATAGCAGCATAGTGCTTTTTCTGTTCCCGGTCATTTTTTTGAATCACTAAAGTATCACTTCCCTTCTCAGCATGCAATTCCGTTTTATTTGGATCTGAATTTCCTTCTTCCCCATCTTGCGAGTTTTTTCCAGTAAATCCCGATACCATCAGATCAGTTTTGTTTGCTGTTCACTCACCTCGGTTCCAACATTCTTGAACTTGAATTCTCCATCTTCTCCGACTTTCTCACTTCTTGTTACCCCTTGCGTTTCATCTTCATCACTTTCTGGCGTGTCACTTAATTCTTCAACTGCTTTTACCGCTTCCACCAGTCCTTGCGCCTCTCTGAGCAATGATTCTTTCGTTGGCATACAACTCTTCAGAGACCGTTCCTCTTCATGGTCTGTTCGTGCTTTTATGTTCTCAAACTCCTCGAACAGTTTTTTCCTATACCTCTCAACAGATCCCTCGCCATATTTTTTTCTCATCTCTATCTCAAAACTATCTATCTCAAGATCAGATTCATCAGATGGACTTTTCCCAGCACTTCCAGATGGTGTGCTAGGACTTGCGGCTGCTACAACCCTAATATTTTTTGATTTTTGCATGTTTTTTTCTAATTTTATGGTAAAGTTACTATACTACCCCTAAGGACTCAAAATCACCCTATTTTTGCCACCATTAAAGCAAAAATCAAGTGTTTTATGGTATCTCTGAGGAAATACTATAACTTGAATTGGTATCTCAAATAGGGTGATATCTGTCCTTCTGTGCGATCTTCTGTTTATGGTAAGCGGTCTGCCCTTCCCCTTACTAGATCAAATGGGGAAATTTTCATAGTATAGGAAAGACAACTATTGAGTATGCCCCTAATAGAGTAAGTAGAGAATGAACCATTCGGAAAGAAGTATAGCAAATAGTACGGTAAACAGGAGCAAGACGGTATGCAATCAATTAAATGAAATATTACAGGAGGCTCGAGAGACCTCAATCTGTCCGATGCTTAACCGACCATCAAATCTTGATTGTTTGATTAGTATATTATTACTCATACACTTCATTTTCAATTATAGTTGTGAGCTTAAAGAGGGTGGTTGATATATATAGCTACTCCTCTCATCTTTTTTTCCTGAGTTACAAATATATTCACATGTTAACCAATATTTCTTGAATATTTAAGCACATAATAAGATGCACCAATTATTTCATTTTCAGTTCATCAATTTCTTTGCTTGTAAGACTTTGCAAGGTTTATTAACATGCATGTAAAATAGTTCACTCTACTATTAATTGAATAATGAAGTCTGATATATGATGGTATGATTGGTATTGCATTATATTAATTATTTCTTGACCATTCTAGGTTATGAAGTTTTGATCTCTTGATGTTTGACCAGTTTAGTGTGCTACCACTTTGTTTCCTCATAGTCTTTGTGTTGATTAGTCATTTGCTCTTGTTTTTCGCTTATGCTCAAGTTATTATATATAATCTCACTACCTCTTTTCCATTTGCAGAGTACAAGTACTGGTGCCTAATGTCTTAATGATGTGAGGGAGGATTATGGGGTTCCTGGGAAGAATTGAATGAATGCCACAATTCAAAGCTGGACAAAATTTCGATTACAAGTTTAACAGACATCAACATTTTGGATGCAACTTTTTTGGGTGATACTTTGGATGTAGTGATAGTTTCTTTGGATAAATATGATAATGTATGATGCAATTTGGATGATATTTTCGTACTCAAGTTTGGAGAAGTGTATATATAGATATATGACTTATGTTTATTTATTTATGAAAATATTACGTTGGTTTAGATATTTGATGGTTTCAATCTCTCTGAATAGGATTGCAAAAGCAAGGTAAATGAAAAGCATGACAAATTAAAAACCGAACAAATTTGTAAGAGTATTGGCCATGCAATAAGCATGGCTAGTGATGAAACAATAACAACCCACTTATTATCTTTTGCTACAGCCATCGTGTTGCCAAAAGTGGATAAAACCTAAAACTATGGCACACTTCTTGCAATGCTTTCAAGCGTTGCCGATGCATTTCTATTTGCAATGCATTAAAAAGTGTGGCCAATGTTCCCCATCAGCTACGCTCCAAAAAGCATTGCTAATGCAATTCTATTTGCAACGCATTAAAAAGTGTGGCCAATGTTATCCCATCAGCTACGCTCCAAAAAGCATTGCTAATGCAATTCTATTTGCAACGCATCTGGAAGTGTGGCTAATGTTCCCCTTTCTGCTACGCTTTAAAGGGTTGCAGATTGACTATTTTAGTTACGCTTATGCGTTGCTAATGATGGTTAATAACCAATTATACATTTTACAAACAAAAACTCCAAAATACCATCAGCTACGCTTTTAGATCTTTCAGTAACGCTTTTGAGTGTAGCGAAAAGAAAGAGTATCATCCACGCTTTTAACGTTGCCTTTAGTCTTTTGTTTCGCCATTAGTTGCAACAACCGCGCAACACTTCTAAAAGCGCATCAAAAGATCTTTTGCAATGGTTTGGCTAGTATTTGCTACGCTTGTGAGTGTAGCTAAAACCCTCATCTCTTGTAGTGATCCTGAAAAAGCGATAAGAACATGAGTTTTCTATATTATTGATCATATAATTTGACATTACTAAAGCATTATAAGGGGATAAAAATGCATATTTACCCCTCTCATATCTTATCTTATCCAACAAGCAACCTAATCTGAAAGCTTCTTGTGCATTCTTTGAGTGGATAGGGTCAAGCCTTTTGGGCCCAATCCCATGTCTTTGGGGATTTGATCATTTGGCCTTTTAAGGCTTTAGATGCTTAACCATAGTCTTGCAAAGGGTTGAGCCCTTGATCCTTGAACCCTTGGAGTGTTTGCTGAGTTTTTGAGTTGTTATACCCTTAAGTTGACTTTGACCTTGACTGTTCACCTTTTGGAACTTTTTCCCAGTTGTTCCATGAGGTCCCTGTCAGACTCCTTTTGGCTCTAAAACACATCTTTTGAGGTATTAGGTCCAGAATAAGGTTGTATCCTGAAAAAGCGATAAGAACATGAGTTTTTTACATTATTAATCATAAAATTTGACATAATTGAAGCATTATAAGGAGATAAAAGTACATATTTGCCCCTCTCATATCTTGTTTTATCCAACAACCAACCTAATCTAGAAGCTTCTTGTGCCTTCTTTGAGTGGATAGGGTCAAGCCTTTTGGGCCCAAGCCCATGTCTTTGGGGATTTCACACTTTAGTATTTTGAAGCCTTAGATGCTTAGCTATAGTCTTGCAAAGGGTTGAGCCCTTGATCCTTGATCCTTGAAGCCTTGGAATGTTTCTTGAGTTTTTGGACCCTTGAGTTGACTTTGACCGATGACTGTGACCGTTGATTGATCAGCTCCCAAACGTGCATTTTATTACCTTTATATTACTGCATTACAGCTTTTCTTACGCTTAATGAAAAGACAACTTATAGCTTTTATTGCCTTTTTGAGATTATAGAGAATTTCATACCACTTATCATAAAAGCTGCGTCTTAGTACCAAAAGGAGCCTTAATCACACTTATTATGAGGACCAGAAACTGTTATGAAAAAGTGTTGAAAAAGCCAAAGCCCTCAACTCAGAAGACCAGAGATAGATGCCCTTTTCTCAAAATATGGCATTCTCTTAAACCTATCTTGGTCAAGAAGAAATCAAAAAGAAAAAACATAAAGTGAAGTGTGAGGTGTCTCAATTATAATGGAGAATGGCAAATCACCTTCTATGGGTGATTTCTAATTGTTTCGAGCTTCGTCTTTCTTCCTGGTTGGAATAGCTACAAAATAAGGCTAACTAGAGATTAGGATAGGAGAAACTAGATTATCTGGCAATAGAGCTAGTCCTCTTCACTAGATTCACTTTCTTGTAAAACAAGGAAGTGCACAATCTAGGGCAAGCCAAACCCCATGTAGGTTCTAAATTATAATCACTTAATTTCAAGCATCTTCTATTGGGAGGATCACTTTCGTCATAGTGATTTTTCTTAGTTATTTTATAGTTTATTTTTTTTTCTATCATAGTAATTTAGGAACTTAAAAATCAAAAAGCCAAAAACAAAATTTTCTTTCTTTCTTTAATAAAAATTGTTGTTTTCACCGCGCTTATAATGATAGATTCTCGATACATAAATAGTTAAGTGATTTTTCAAAAACAAAATAGGCAATGGATTTTACACATACTAACCCCTAGAACAACGCAATCTAGGGGCGGTTTGAGATCAGCTTTGCTTACTAAGGGTCGCCTATATCACCAAGCTATTTGCCCAAGTAAAGACATTCCTTGTCTTGCGCAGTAAATACCCCAACTCGCGTAGCTGAAGCTCTGTATGTCTAAATTGGGTTCGCCACAGAGCTGACACGAAAGTTGCCTAAGAGTATTTGTGATGGTTTGTTTTCAAATGGTTTGTCTAGAATCACAGCTTTTGAGTACGAGTTTCTTAAAACATCTCTCCCTAGTTTTCAAAACTAGAGGATATAAAAATGAAAATTATACGCCCTAAAGTAACCAAAATGATACCGAATTCACGTATAATTTTATCTTCTTGTTAAAACCTCTATATGGTTAGAGATATAGTTTGCTTGAGAAAACCAACAATCTATAAAAATAAAATAAAAAAAGCAGACAAGACGTCTTCAAATAAGAATTAAACAAATAGAGTAACCCAAAGTGATACTATTCTCTGTTTAATTCTATCTTTTGCCTCCACCTCTCTATTTTGTCTCGAGAATCTGACGTTAAAAGACTCAAACTTGTACAAATTTTCAAAAAATTTCCTTTCTTAAAAATCTTTCCCCTTTCGTTTAAATCTTTTCCCCTTCCCAATCCCTCTCTCTTTTCAAAAACTTTTCAAAAGCTTTCAAAATGTCATCTATTAAGAACAACAACCATCCACATAGCAAGACTAGATGGATAAGTTTCAAAGATCGTGTGCAAGTACTTCCTAAATAACTACAGCTAAAGATATGGACACACATACCGAAAATCATTCCTGGTTTAGGTAAAAGTTCATACGCATGTAAGAGACGAGCTATGAGAGAAGGCTGGTGCTCGAATTGTCAAACACCAACTGCCCGGTCTTTAACCTCATAATAATTATGTTTATAAAGTCTACACGTGTTATCCTCCAGTGCATTATGCTCGGTCTAAGAGAGTAATCTAGCCATATGGTTGGGATTGACATAAGATTTCAAAAATTTCCAAAATCTTGGGGATCTAACTTAAAATGACCCACCTTTTTAAAATTTCAGTCAAACTTATTCAAAACCCAAAAAAAAAATTAATTAAAATTTTCTTTCTATTATTTGTACATATTTCCATACAGTTCCTTTTCGTTTCTTTTCTTCATCTGATTTTTATCCATCGTTGGATGTGAGTGTACCTTATACCGTTATGTTTCATTTTCAATGTTGATCGTTTTGGTACCACACGAGCCAAGATCGGATGAGTGCCGAAGCGCGGATCGACTTTTGAAATTGGCAAGGCACTAAGGACATGATTGGAATTATCGACTTTTGAAATTGGCAAGGCACTAAGGACATGATTGGAATTATCTGATTTCATTTGGGCTTGAGCCAAAATTTTGAAAGAACTTAAAATTCCTACTCCAAATGGCTCGAGTTCTTAAAACCACCACTGCGAGCAAAATTTTTGAACCCAAATCATTTTATCAATTCCAATCTGTTTGAAAATTGTGCAAAATTTTTGAACCCATATTCAATTCCAATCTGTTTGAAGTGCACTTCAAGGCTGAGATTAGGAGAAGAGGATGAGAAGCTTTGGTTTTGTTGGGAGGTGTGGCTTATTCTCCCTCACTCACTCATTCGTTCTACAATAGTATACTTAGAGGGGAAGATGACCGCATCACGGTTGTCAAAGATGGCCGCTCGCTTGAGCTCAATAAGGAGGTGGTGAGTGGAGTTCTAGGGATTCCTCTGAAGACTTATGATTAGACGGAATAGTCCCCTGATGGTAAAACAATCGATGTGATGATGGTAGAGACACTTCTTGAGGGGGTAAAAAACCCCAAGTCTCACTACGCATTTCAGAGTTCGCTACGAAAGAACCAGCTGCCAGTATCTCAATGGACAGCTTTTACAACCTGCTAGGCTCAGCCAAGCCTTTTGATATAGGTAAGGCGATGCTTCATATATTATGGATTATTTAAGAATAGAAGAATAGCTTCTGCATTGTCTGCTTTATCTTTGAGCAACTCTACAAACCAAAGAAGTGAACCGCCCCTCTACCAGTGCTTGTCACTAGGATCATGCAGCACTGAGGGTTCGATGCCATAGATGCCCTAGTGGAGGTCAGGGATGCTACCTTAGGTCCTATCTATGCCTACTGCGTCAAGAAGTTTTGGTATCCACCTGCTGCCAAAGCCACCGAAGCAAGCACACCTGATTGAGAAAGTGGATTACTTCGCTGAAGATGCCACTCGACAGTTCACTCAGCCCATGGACGGATTTCACATCCTCCATGGAGGCCAGAGAATTCTGGGTGCGTATCTCCACCAACTCAAGGAAACTCAGGGAAACATTAGAGCGGAACATGTTGGACCATGAGAGAGGAGCATCTGTCCTTCTAGCAGGAGCCGCAACGTTTTCAACACAATGTCACTAGAACACTGCAGAACATTAGAGATGTGCTCCCGCATAATGATAGACATGCTAGGACCCAACGTTATCAAGGAGAAGGATCTTCTCGATGTCGTGACGAGTCATGCACGGATTCTAACTAGGCATTTCCCTAGTGTCTGTATAGTTGGATATATTTATTTTTATCTTTCTTTCTTACGTGTATGACGTTTAGTATAAGTTTAATTATATGTTTAATACTATATATGCTTGTTTTATTTTTCTTGTGGGAATTTGGTATATGAGTATAAGGTAAAACAGATACATCATGGCAAAATTTTCCATCTTTCTTTCATGCATTTCATATATGTTTTCAAAAAAATACAAAAACCCAAAAAGATTTCATAGTAGACTAAATATCCCTAGGATAATAAGCCATGTATTTCTCGTTCTATATCAAGCAACCCACACCCCAAACTTATTTGGGGTGGTATATTTTTATCATGAAGAATAGAATATAGGTGATTCGCTATTTTTGCTCATGTTTCTATGGTAATCTCTTTCCTTATCTCTTCATACTTTGAGGACAAAGCATAGTTCTATTTGGGGGTGGTATAGTAACATTTTTCAAAACTAGGCATTTTCTATATAGTAGATATAATAGTATATTTCTTCCTTTCTAAAAAAAATTTCAAAAAAGTCCAAAAATATTTTTCTATTTATTATTAAAAATTATTGTTTCCCTTTTCTAGGATGAATAAAAAGTTTATAAGTCTCATTATAGCAATAGAGTAAGGATTCGTTCTTCGTACTTAGACTAATATACGTACAATAGTTTCTGCATCTTTTCATGAATGACATGCATTAGCATTTGTTTGTATAAAACAGTGAGTTTCCAAAGCCAAGGTTAGAACAATTAAGTTCCATATCCTGTGAGAATCTAGCCAAAAGCCTCATCTGAATGATTATTGAGTGATGACACAAAGGATGTCCGGATAAAAAGACCACACATCCACTTGTTTGATCACCACGCCATATCCTAAGGGAGAATTTAGGCCCTTTTTGGATCGATATAGCCAAATAAACGTTAAAAATCCAAAAAGATAGTTTTTCTTCTAGTTACCCCTCTTAAGCCTTCACCATTTTCTAAAAGCCTTTTTATTCTTTACCAAAAATTCCTAATCCGCTATAACACACAATAAAAAGCTTATCCAGCTGACAAGTTGAGAACTGGATGGATATCAGGAAAAAATTAAAAAAAAAATTAAAAAAAAAAAAACCTTGTACAAAAACAGAATAGTTATTTGCTTCGAAAAGAAAAGAAAAATAAAGAGAAGAAAAAAAACACCCATCAAAAACCAAAACTCCAAAAAAAATCAAAGGAGTCAAAAATCGAATCTCCCAAAAACTCAAAATCAAAAGGAGACAATATCAAAAACAAAAAGAAACAAAAGCAAGGTTAGAACTCCCAAAAATTCAAAATCATATGGAATCACAAAGCCAAAGGGCTAAAAAAATGTTTCACAATTCAGAAGCAAAAGAACAAAATGAGGTTTTTCTCTGGTTACAAGTATCTTGAAAACCCAGTTTCTCTACTTATCAGATTTTGCTTTTCCCTTCCTTTTTCTTTCTAAACCATCACCCTATCCCCATAACTCCTAATAAAAGACCTCTAGCTTGATTAGGAATAGGATGGTGTGATAGTAAGTGGAAAACATGATAAATCGACCCCGGTTTCTTTGGACGTCATTTGAGTATGTGAGGAATATAAGTGCCCGCTGCACTTGAGAGAACGAACCTTGAGTGAATCTATCAGAGAGTTATGATTGCAACACACCCCTGTGAGAACCTACCTTAAGGACGCTCTCCAAAAGTTTGGAAACGACTCTGATTTTGCATTTCATTGCCCATGTTTTGCACATTTTTCTCTAGATGATTAAATTACTGTACATATGTTATGCTATGTTCAAAGGAGCTTGTCCTTATTCCCCGCTAATGAGATGTACGGACTTCTGGGAATAAATAAGGAAACAAGACCTTTTGTACTAAATAGAAGAAGTTTTGTGAGTACCTTCACTAGAAAACTTTCATGAGGCTTAAAGCTCGTCCACTAGGGAATTCCTAATGGTTTAAGGCCATGTTGCATATGGTCAATGCAATCGCACTCTGCGAAACGAGATTAGTATAACTTATAATAAATCACTCATTTGTGATCTTAGTTTTTTTTCTCTCATCCTTGCTTTTGAGGACAAGCAAAATGCTATTTGGGGGTGGTGATTAGCTCCCAAATGTGCATTTTATTACCATTATATTTCTGCATTATAGCCCTTCTTACGCTTAATGAAAAGACAACTCATAGCATTTATTGCATTTTTCAGGTTAAAGAGAATTTCAGACCACTTATCATAAAAGCTGTGTCTTAGTACCAAAAGGAGCTTTAAGCACACTTATTATGAAGACCAGAAGTTGCTATGAAAAAATGCTGAAAAAGTCAAAGTAAACGGTCAAAGCCCTCAAGTCAGAAGACCAGAGATGGAAGCCCTTATCTAAAAATATGGCATTCTCCAAAACCTATCTTGGTCAAGATTAAATAAAAAAGCAAAAGCATAAAGTGAAGTGTGAGGCGTCTCAATTATAATGGAGAAGGGCAAATCAGTAAAAGGCAAAAGTATGGGTATATAATCTAAAAGTTAGGGAGAGAGAAAGGCACCTAGACTTAATCTAGTGTCATGTAGGATTTATTTTCTTGTCTAGTTTTTCAATTAAGTCATTTACTTTCTTGTTTTTCAATTCAATCTTGTTCTTATTTTTACATTTTCAATCAATCAATCAATCTTATTTCTTTGTGTTATTTCTTCAATCAATCATTTCCTTTTATTTTCTTTCAAGTTTATGTCTTTTAAATCTTCCAAACAACTTTAGTTTTTAATGTTCTTCATAACTTATAACCAAAAACTTGTCCTAACCCTCCTACCTTCCTTTCTTCAACTCCCAACCATTCAAACTCTAAACAATCTATGGTGAACCTCACTTCTTACAATCTTTTGAAGTTACTACCACTAAACAAAACTTCATTGACTGTTGACTTTGACCGTTGACTTTTTGTCCCTTTTTCCCAGTTGTCCCATAAGGTCCCTTTTGGCTCTAGAATACGTCTTTTGAGATATTAGGTCCAGAATACTGAGTTGTATCTGAAAAAGCAATAAGAACATGAGTTTTCTACATTAATGATCATATAATTTGACATAATTGAAGCATTATAAGGGGATAAAAACGAATATTTGCCCCTCTCATATCTTATCTTATCCAACAAGCAACCTAATCTATAAGCTTCTTGTGCCTTCTTAGAGTAGATAGGGTCAAGCCTTTTGGGCCCAAGCCCATGTCTTTGGGGATTTGCACCTTTGGTCTTTTGAAGCCTTAGATGCTTAGCCATAGTCTTGCAAAGGCTTAAACCCTTCATCCTTGAAGCCTTTGAGTGTTTCCTAAGCTTTCGAGTTATTGAACCCTTGAGTGGACTTTGACCGTTAACCGTTGACTCTTTGACACTTTTTCCCAGTTGTTCCATGAGGTCCCTTTTAGGCTCCTTGTCTTATTTTGGCTCTAGAACACATCTTTTAAGGTAATAGGTCTAGAATAGGGTTGCATCTGGAAAAAGCGATAAGAACATGAGTTTTCTATATTATTGATCATATAAATTGGCATAATTGAAGCATTATAAAGGGAAAAAAACGCATATTTGCCCCTCTCATATATTATCTTACCCAACAAGCAACCAAATCTAGTCTAGAAGCTTCTTGTGCATTCTTTGAGTGGACAAGGTCAAACATTTTGGGCCCAAGCCCATGTCTTTGGGGATTTGATCCTTTGGTATTTTGAAGCTTTAGATGCTTAGCCATAGTCTTGCAAAGGGTTGAGCCTATGATCCTTGAAGCCTTAGAGTGTTTCTTGAGCTTTTGAGTTGTTGTACCCTTGAGTTGACTTTGACCTTGACCGTTGACTTTGATCGTTGACTTTTTGAAACTTTTTTCCAGTTGTTCCATGAGGTCCCTTTCAAGCGTCTTTTAAGGAATTAGGTTCAGAAATGGATTGTATCCTAAAAAAGCGAGAAGAATATGAATTTTCTACATTATTAATCATATAATTTGACATAATTGAAGAATTATAAAGGGATAAAAATGCATAATTGGCCCTTTCATATCTTATTTTATCCAACAAGCAACATAATCTAGAAGCTTCTTTTGCCTTCTTTGAGTTCATATATAGGGTCAAGCCTTTTGGGCCAAAGCCCATGTCTTTAGGGATTTGATCCTTTGGTCTTTTGAAGCTTTAAATGGTTTTGCAAAGGGTTGAGCCTTTGAACCTTGAAGACTTAGAGTGTTTCCTGAGCTTTTAAATTTTTGGACCCTTGAGTTGACTTTCACGGTTGACTTTGTCAGTTGTCTTTTTGGCCCTTTTTCCCAGTTGTTCCAGGAGGTCCCTTTTAGGCTCCTTTCGTCTCCTTTTGGCTCTATAACACGTCTTGTGAGGTATTCAGTCCAGAATAGGATTGTATCCTGAAAAAACGATAAGAACATGAGTTTTCTATATTATTTATCATATAATTTGATATAATTGAAGCATTAAAAGGGGATAAAAACGTATATTTGCCTCTCTCATATCTTATCTTATTTGACAAGCAACCTAATCTAGAAGTTTCTTGTGCCTTTTTTGAGTGGATAAGGTCAAGCCTTTTGGGCCCAAGCCCATGTCTTTGAGGATTTGATCATTTGGTCTTTTGAAGCTTTAAATGCTTAGCCATATTCTTATAAAGAGTTCAGTCTTTGATCCTTAAAGCCTTGGAGTGTTTCCTGAGCTTTTGAGTTTTTGAACATTTGAGTTGACTTTGACCGTTGAAGTTTTGAAACTTTTTCCCAGTTGTTCCATGAGGTCCCATTTAGGCTCCTTTTGGCTCTAGGACACGTCTTTTGAGATATTAGGTCCAGAATAGGGTTGTATCCTAAAAAGGCGATAAGAACATGAGGTTTTTACATTATTGATAATATAATTTGACATAATTGAAGCATTATAAAGGGATAAAAATGAATATTTGCCCCTCTCATATCTTATCTTATCCAACAAGCAACCTAATTTATAAGCTTCTTGTGCCTTCTTAGAGTAGATAGGGTCAAGCCTTTTGGGCCCAAGCCATGTCTTTGGGGATTTGAACATTTGGTCTTTTGGAGCCTTAAATTCTTAGCAATAATAGTCTTGCAAAGGGTTGAGCCCTTGATCTTTGAAGCCTTGGAATGTTTCCAGAGCTTTTGAGTTTTTGGGGGTTAACTTTGATCGTTGACTCTTTGGCACTTTTTCCTAGTTGTTTCATGAGGTCCCTTTTAGGCTACTTTTGTCTCATTTTGGCTCTAGAACACATCTTTTGAAATATTAGGTCTAGAATAGGGTTGCATCCTAAAAAAGCGTTAAGAACATGAGTTTTCTATATTATTGACCATATACTTTGACATAATTGAAGCATTATAAAGGGAAAAAAATGCTTATTTTCCCCTCTAATATCTTATTTTATCCAACAAGCAACCTAATCTAGAAGCTTCTTGTGACTTCTTTGAGTGGATAGGGTTAAGCCTTTTGGGCCCTAGCCCATGTCTTTGGGGATTTGATTAGTTGCTCTTTTGAAGTTGTAGATGCTTAATCATAGTCTTGCAAAGGGTTGAACCCTTGATCCTTGAAGCCTTGGAATGTTTCTTGAGCTTTTGAGTTGTTGTACCCTTGAGTTGAATTTGACCGTTGACTTTTTGGAACTTTTTCCTAGTTGTTCCATGAGGTCCCTTTCGGGTTCCTTTTGTCTCCTTTTGACTCTAGAACATGTCTTTTGAAGGATTAAGTCCATAAATGGATTGTATCCTGAAAGAGCGATAAGAACATGAGATTTCTACATTATTAATCATATAATTTGACATAATTGAAGCATTATAAGGGGATAAAACGCATATTTGCCCCTTGATAAATGAAAAAAAGATAGTTTTACCTACTTTTAATTAATTAAACTCAAGAATAAGTAAAACTAAGACTAATTATTATTTAATATCAAAGTTATCTACTCTCGGTTATCAATGCAATAGGTGGAGTAGAGAATTCGTTCCACTCCTAGCTTGTTTAGATGTAAAGTTTCCTAGTTAATTAATACTAGCCAAAATCAATGAGAGTAATGAAATGAAATTCAACTAAGATGGTGAATTAACTAATCAAGATGTTATAAATCAAATGACGGCAATTCAAAACTACGATGTGAATATGGGAAGGAATTAGGCGAATTTGATTCCACCTAGATTCAACTTAATAAACTAGCATAGAATAGTTGTAATCCGAATCGTAATGTTTTCACATAACAATTGGGTCTTTCTAATCCCTAATTGTTCATGGCAATCTCTACTAACTAACAATTAGCAAGTGAAGCAATTAAACTCATTCTCATGGTGAACTAATTACTTTCTAGAGTGGAATAGCCTAACACAACCACATCTATACTAACACAATCAAGTTTTCATCAAGGCTTCCTCAAACCCCTCTAATGGAGGTTTTAGCCTTGATTCATCAAACTATCATTTCTGGAATAAGAACAATAAGAACAAGACATTATTGAAAGAATAACAAATACTTTATTAATCTAATTGAAAGAGAGTCTAATGATTCAAAAATGAATTAAGACTAATTTAGAACTAAGTTTATGAATAAATAACTATAAAATTAAGACTAACTAAGTAATGAATTATAAAAACTAAGTTATTTAAGAGTTAAGTCTTAGTCCTCTTTATATAGAAGAGGCTAGATTCAAAATTTCGTGCATGGGCCTAGGAGCCATGTTTTGGGCCGGAAAATCGAGCCCAAAACCTCATTACTTCAGTCCACAAAGAGGTTTTCAGCTGGAAATGACTTCAATAGACTTTTTGTCCACTTCTGCTACTCCGATTGGGTCAAGTCTGGAACCATTAGAAATCTCGTTCCGATTCGGTCGTTTTGATATATGGTAGGCCTAATTCTGAGGTCTGAGTTCAAAGATACGGCCTGCAGAAGTTCTGTTGACTTTTGTGCGTTATTTCTGCCCGCGTTGACTTTGACTTTTCAACTTTGACCGGGCTTTGAAAAGGCTTTTCTCCTTGAATCTTGGCTTTTAATCATAGAACTTTTTAGCAACCAACCTTCGCTCCTTTATCTCGCAAAAGGGACGCATTTCTTCACATATTCGACTCCAATGCCTAAAATACACAAAAGCACGATAACAACACTAACTCTTACTTATTAATCACATAATTGGTCTAAAAGTAATATTGTTAAAGGGTTAAAACTACAGTTTTGGGTTTTTATCAAGCCACCCCCAAACAACATTTTGCTTATCCTCAAGCAAATATGAGAAATTAGAATAAGTAACCAAAAATGGAGTTCTAACTAATCTCGTTTCGCCGAGTGCGATTGCATTGACCATATGCAACAAGGCCTTAAACCACTAGGAATTCCTAGTGGACGAGTTATAGCCTCGTGAGAGTTTTCCAATGAAGGTACTCACAAACTTCATCTATACTACAACGACTAAGAAATAAAACTATTGTTTCCTTACTTATTCTCAGATATCTATACATCTTACTAGCAATGCATACAGAATAATCAAGTTTAAACTTAAGCTAATATATGCATAATAATTAATCATCTACGAATAAATATATATACAATGAGCAATGCTATGAAATGCAGTAACAGGTCCGTTTTTGAAACTTTAGAATAACTTCCTTAAGTAGGTCCTCACATAAATGTCAAGACAAAAACACTCTGATTTTTCCGCTCAAGTTTCGCTACTCCAGTGTGTAGTGGGCACACTTTACCTTATAATCTCAATGACACACAAGGAAGCCGAAGTCGATCAAACACATCTACCACTTTCTATCACACTAACATATT
Source organism: Coptis chinensis (assembly GCF_015680905.1). Classification (NCBI taxonomy): domain Eukaryota; kingdom Viridiplantae; phylum Streptophyta; class Magnoliopsida; order Ranunculales; family Ranunculaceae; genus Coptis; species Coptis chinensis. The sequence continues at coordinate 50,058,182 of NC_141456.1, forward strand.
CCTAATTGAGCTAGAGGTCTTTATTAGGTGTTGTGGGGATTAGGTGATGGTTTAAGAATGAAGGAAATGGATATTCAAAAAGAACCAGTCTGAGATAATAGAGTCATCATATTATGTAACTAGAGAAAATCTTGTTCTTTACTTTGCTTCTACACTTTGTTTCGATCCTTATCCATTTTTTTTTCTTTTTCTTTTGGCTTTTGACTCCTTTGATTCTATTTTTGGAGTTCTACACAACTGTCTTATGGTCATTGCTACTACAAGTCATGGTCTCTATCCATTTAGACACGTAGTCCACGACAACCAGTATATAAATAAAACCGTGGGAAACAGGAAAAGGACCCATGAAATCAATGCCCCATACATCAAAAATTTCTACTACCATGATGGGATTTAAGGGCATCATATTACGTTTGGTGATTCGCCCACAGGCAACGAACACACATCTTGCAATGCACTTGGGTATCTTTAAAAAGGGTAGGCCAATAAAACCCACATTGAAGAACTTTAGTAGCTATTTTCATACCACTATCTCCATACATGAACACCATCAAATCATCTGCAAAAGATAAAAGAGTAATAACTAGGTCTGCACAGTTAGAATGTAACTGATAATGACCTTCTCTGACACTGTAATGCATGATTTCAGTAAATAAATCCATAACCAGAACAAAAAGATATGGTGATATTGGATCACCCTGTCTAATCCCTCTGCTTCCTTTGAAGTAACCATAAGAAGACCCATTAATCATAACAGAGTAAGAGGCTGTCTCCACACACAGTTTCACCCATTTAATGAACCTTTCTGGCATCCCAACACTTCTCATTGCAAACTCAATTGCTTCCCATCTCACTAAATCATACGCCTTTCTTAAGTCTGTAGGAACCATTATTTTAGAACGAATATTTCTACAAACCGCGAGAACCCATGCGCAGCGGAATCAATGGGGTTCTCACGATTTTGGATAGAGAACATACCTTTTGAGAATCAGCTTAGATGTAATCTCTGAGAATCAAAGCTTTATCAAATCCGAAATCAACCCCTTGGTCTTCTATTGTATTCCTTTAGAATAGATTGAACGTTGTGTGGGCAACGATCTACCAATCCCTTTCTTTCTCTCAAAGCTAGATCCAATTTTGGAACTATCTTTCCTTGCATCTTTTTCTAATACAGGGAATAGTGAATTTCAGCCAGAGAGAGAGAGTATTCTATTTATAGGCTACAACAGGGACCATGAGGAGAAATTAGGGTTGGGCCTCCTGACGGGCTTGGGCTTCCCATGTTCGCCCAGAACACACGGCCCAAGTCCATCAACAAATGGCTTATTCCACTAAAGGTCATTGTTGCACTACTGCTCTAATCCCAAATTTCGTGTCAGTGTTTATGGGCTCCATATTATATGCTCGTTGATCTCCCCGTGTTTAAGATATCAAATGTTCGTTGATTAAGTCAAGTTACTGACAACTACATTAATCAACTTCTTATGTCCTTGAGTAGTACCACTCAACCTCATTGTCATGTTGGAATAAATCCACCTGCAGGGTTTACATGACAATCTTTTTGAGCTCCTCAAGAGGACATCATCAACCCGACTTCATGCGGGTCACGGATTCCTTCTATAATCAACAGCACACCTTACATACAATGTCATTACCCAATCTATCGAGTTTGTTGATTCACAAATGAATCTCACTCATTGATGATTTAAAGCAATGTACAATGCATGTAAGTGCCCGTTATTATATCCGGATCAGGAGGACAAGCATCCATAATAACAGAGGCGTTTGTTCTCTTATATAGTTAGTATAAAGAGAAACAACCTCACTTTGTCCTGTTCAATACACACAAAGTGTACTAGTGTAATCCTATAGTCAAGATAGACTAATACCAGATTATACTACAACCGTACTAATGGTTTGTCCAAATCCATCTAGGTTGTGAACGATTACTTATACTTTATAAGGTACTGATGATATGATCATCTGTGTGTTCACACCATATCATCTACAACATAAAGTATTAGACACATGCATATAACTAATAACATATGCATAACATTTGCCCATATGATTCTCATTCAAAATATAAAAAATTAGAGTTAATACAAAAGTAATGCTTTTAGTATATAACCCTATCAAAGTCTACCTTTGCAGCACATCTTGATGGATATTCATTCTTGTGGTAGTTATGCAATAATTCTTGAGATAAAAGAATATTGTCCTAGATACATTTTCCAGTAACAAAGGTTGATTGGTTAAGGTTCACTAATTGCGGCATTAACTCCTTCATTCTTCTTGTCATAACCTTGGTTATACACTTGTATATGACCCCACAACAAGCAATAGGTCTATCATCTGACAAAGACATAGGAACTTTTATTTTTGGTATAAGTGTAATACACGTAGCATTTACCTCACTGCGCATCTGATTCGAGTAAAAAAAATTTTGTATGACCTTAATGAAGTCATCACCAATAATCCACCATGTTCATTTAAAGAAAAAAGAGGAAAAGCCATCACTGCCTGGAGCTTTAATGCAAACTCACACGTAGATGCATTCAATCAAGGGTTTTGCATTCATTCTAATGCAAGCTTCCTTGTAGATGCATTCATTCAATCAATCAAGCATTTTGCATTCATTCTAATGCAAGCTCACACGTAGATGCATTCAATCAAGTATTTTGTTTTCATTCAATCAATCAAGTGTTTTGCATTCATTCAAATGCAACCTCACACGTAGATGCATTCAATCAAGTATTTTGTTTTCATTCAATCAATCAAGTGTTTTGCATTCATTCAAATGCAACCTCACACGTAGATGCATTCAATCAAGTATTTTGCATTCATTAAATATATCAAGTGTTTTACATTCATTCTAATGCAAGCTCACACGTAGATGCATTCAATCAAGTGTTTTGCATTCATTCAATTGATCAAGGGTTTTACATTCATTCTAATGCAAGCTCGCTTTTAGATGCGTTCATTCAATCAATCAAGTGTTTTGCAATCATTTTAATGCAAGCACACACGTAGATACATTCAACCAAATGTTTTGCATTTATTCAATCAATCATGTGTTTTGCATTCATTTTAATGCAAGCTCATATGTAGATGCATTCAATCAATTGTTTGGAATTCATTCTAATGCAAGCTCGCTTATAGATGTGTTCATTCAATCAATCAAGTGTTTTGCATTCATTCAATCAATCAAGTGTTTTGCATTCATTCTAATACAAGCTCATACATATATACATTCAATCAAGGGTTTTGCATTCATTATAATGCAAGCTCACACGTAGATGCATTCAATCAAGTGTTTTGCATTCATTTTAATGAAAGCTCATTTATAGATTAAATCAATCAAGTGTTTTCCATTCATTATAATGCAAGCTTATGCACAGATGCATTCAATCAAGTGTTTTGCATTCATTCTAATGCAAGCTCGATTATAGATGTGTTCATTCAATCAATCAAGTGTTTTGCATTCATTCTAATGCAAGCTCGCTTGTAGATATGTTCATTCAATCAATCAAGTGTTTTGCAATCATTCTAATGCAAGCTGACACGTAGATGCATTCAACCAAGTGTTTTGTATTCATTCACTCAATCATGTGTTTTGCATTCATTTTAATGCAAGCTCACATGTAGATGCATTCAATCAAATGTTTTGCATCCATTCTAATGTACGCTCGCTTGTAGATACGTTCATTCAATCAATAAAGTATTTTGTATTCATTGAAATGCAAGCTCACACGTAGATGTATTTAATCAAGTGTTTTACATTCATTCTAATGTAAGCTCACACGTAGATACATTCAATCAAGTGTTTTGCATTCATTATAATGCAAGCTCGCTTGCAGATCCATTCATTTGATCAATCAAGTGTTTTGCATTCATTCTAATGCAAGCTCACACGTAGATGCATTTAATCAAGTGTTTTGCATTCATTCTAATGCAAGCTTGCTTGTAGATGCGTTCATTCAATCAATCAAGTGTTTTGCATTCATTCTAATGCAAGCTCACATGTAGATACATTCAATCAAGTTTTTGCTTGCATTCAATCAATCAAGTGTTTTGCATTAATTCTAATGCAAGCTCACATGTAGATGCATTCAATCAAGTTTTTGCTTTCATTCAATCAATCAAGTGTTTTGCATTCATTCTAATGGAAGCTCACACGTAGATGCATTCAATCAAGTGTTTTGCATTCATTCTAATGCAAGATCACATGTAGATGCATTCAATCAACTGTTTTGCATTCATTCTATTGCAGGCTCATACGTAGATGCATTCAATCAAGTATTTTGCATTCATTCTAACGTAAGCTCACTTGTAGATGCGTTCATTCAATCAATGAAGTGTTTTGTATTCATTCTAATGGAAGCTCATACGTAGATGCATTCAATGAAGTGTTTTGAATTCATTCAATCAATTAAGTGTTTTGTATTCTTATAGGTAGAACTATTTTTTTTAGAGCGCAACTTTGCAATTATTGTATTCCATATATAAGTTTTTCTTGTTCCTCCACTTCCATATACAAAGAAAAGACTTACAATATTCCTTTCAACATCGCTAATGACAGCATCAAAAACTTCATTTTGTTCGACATTCAATCCACCATGAATCTGTAAATACTGTGAGGAATGTACATTCTAATTATAATTTAGTTCCTCCTGTTTCATTCTATTCTCAGCTTCATCTGCTTGTGGGATATCAAATTTATAATCTTTTAGACTCCACCCATTTTCATTCATTAGGATTTTAACTTCACGAAGTGTTTTCCTTTCCAGTTCCGTTTCTGTTAAATTTGGAATAAACTTAAAGATATCATCAGATAGTAACTCCCAATTGTAGTTCCACATATTAATAGGGTCGGATAACTCACAAAACACTAAGAGTGTTACAAATAACTGACATAATGACGAACTAAAAGACCATTCGGCTGCTTCTTTAATAGCAAGATGTCGTTCGTTGTCATCTTGTAAAAGACCAAGCGCACAACAAGCTGACTTGTAATCATCATAGGGAGTACCATTAACAGTTCTGATTTCTTGAAAATTTATGGCACCCTTTACAATGTTTAGAAGCATACACATATAGTATATTTCGCCTTGTATTGGCTGAGCATAGAATATTCTTCCAATCTTCAATCATTAGCTTATTCTTCTCCATTCTTGAAAAATTTAACAAACACATATGTTATGAATAAATGTAAATTTTATATGTAATTTGAAAAATAAAATTTAGTTTGGAAATTATAATGTACTGAAACCTTTGCATTTTTATCCTACACAAAATCCAAAGGGAAGCCAACATATATATAAAATGTATTCCACTCGGATCTTTTTCATTAGTACGCATAGTTGTTGTTTTTTTTTTTTTTTTTTTTGCAACAATTTCAACTGGATCCCCATTTTCATGAGAAACAATGTTTTGCTGATTTTCAAGATCAAAACTCATTCTTTCAACAGAAGGATCTCTGAACTGGATGTCAAATTAAAAAATCTTTAAACTTGCTTCTGACGCAGATACATATCTGAAGTCTAGATAGTGCTTAATCTCATCAACTTGATGTATGACCCGCTTCTCACTATCTTTGTTATAACAATTATTTTCTTCAACAATACCTGTGCAAGCCCTATCTTGCCCTTTTGAAATGTACTTGAATAAGTATTTAATCATCCTTGAATGGTTACAATGTTCAACATTGATGTGACACTGAAATTTTTTGCTAAGTTCAAGGTTGTAAAGAATAACCCACCGATTGTCAATTTCAACCGGTTTTTGACAACCCACCATTGCAGTTCTTTTATTATTTCTCCTTCAATACACTGCAAAGCCTTTTTCGTTAAATGTCATTTCACTGCAAAAATCCTTTGGAAATTTCCTTGTACATTTGTTCTTCTTAGTATCCATACATGGAGAACCCTTTTTTTGTCACCACACGGACCATGAATCATTGTTTGGACTATAATATCGCATAGTAGAGGTTCACTAGTTTTGTTTTGCAGTTCAGCTGATATCATCCTGTCTATATCCGAACCACTTTTAGGTTTATCTTCTGAATGTAGAAACAATAAAATGTGAACATGTGGCAGTCCTGGTTTTTGAAATTCAATAACGTACAATACTGCACAAAAAAAATATTTATTTAGTAGCAGTCATTAAAATATTATAAAGGTATATGATCTTTTCAATAAGTAAGAAATATATCTTCCTAATTATGTGTAAGTGTGCTCATTTGTTTAAATATAGGAGGTTTAAGCACATAAATGAACATTTTACAGTTTACAGTTTACAGTTTACAGCAAACATAAATTTAATATTTATGAAAACATTATTAGATATTGTTTTACATATTGTAGGTTTTTGCTCTACTTCAATTTATAGCCATGCTGGACATGATTTATTATATAAAGAAAAGGTATGTAAACTATAATATTAGTTATATGATTATAACCTGCAATCACTCAGCCGAAATGATTTCCATGATGCAATCTTTTCATGATGCACTCCAACTTCATTTTGAATACTCGACATACAACATCAGGAACATCATTAGGCAATAGTCCAGGGTCTTTTTGTAGATAACAAAGAATTTCATTCCAATTTGGCATGCAAGTCACAGTTATAAAAAGATCAGGTGGCCCTGCCCATCTACATATGGTAATAGCATCTTGGTAGGTTTGTATCATGTATCTAGGGCCTCCTGTAAATGTTGATGGAAGGATCAAACGTTTACCAATTGATGCTGCTGAAGTATCACCTGTGTTTATTTTAAAATGGGTTAATGATAGATAAACACAAATCATAAGCTAATGGAATTAAATACTACTACTTATATACCTGCGACCACTGCATCCATCAAATTGTTGTATAAATTAGCCTTAATTTCTTCTTGGTGTGTCTGATGCCAATGGATTCTTTGATCTTCTAGACATGTATAACCAACAATGATTGTTTGACGTAAACGTCCACCTATCCACAGTAATCGACTTTCCAGTGTCCTTTGTAGTCTAAAAGCCCAATATTGCCTCATAGTAACCATAGTTCTTTTATGATCATCTCTATTAGAAACTCTTTCATCTTCTTCACTATTAGGATGTTTTTGATACGGAATTTCAGGTCTATAGCCATCTTCACCACGGGGAAACTTTATAGGATATTGCAAAGCCATGAATTTAGGATGCAATTCATTTATTCTCTCCAAACCTCCTCTAGCTAATTTCAACAATTATGTCTCTAAAATCAATAACATTAAATCCATCTCCTTCAATTAAAGTTGCAACTTCATTGCCAGTTGGTAGGTTGTATTGTCTTCCATCACTCTACCGAGAATTAATAAGTCTTAGGCAGACATCAATCATTTCATCTTCTTTAAATCTATCTCTAGCCATCCTAAAAGACTGTGCAACTTCACTTTGTTGATCAAACATTTTTTATCAAGCCATCAACAATTGCAGGATCAGTACGTTCATTATCTTCACTGAATACTTGCACCCTATTCTACAATTCATTTTGAGTTTCATATACATATAACTGGGCAAATTGAGGAGAACTATTTTCGAATGGAAGAAGAGATCCAATTTTATGATGATTTTGCCCACTTATTCTAAAAACAAAAGGACCTCCTCCATTACTGATAGTCTTATCTATCTTCCCTCCTACATAAGTAAATTGAAACATGGAGTTGTATATCCGTATACATCTTCTAAATTGAGTAGATTTTTTCCCTCCTTTCAAGTCCATAAGTTTATTAAGAAACTCAGGGGCATCCTCAAATAGTGGAAGTTGAATTTTTCCTTCTCCACAACATATAGAGAACGTTGGAATAGATGATTTTCCTTTGTTGTTTCTTTCTTCTTCTCAAAGAATTATTCCACAGTCCATACACTCTTCAATTGGTGGGCCAAAATCATGAACTCCTAAAATTTAAAAATTATTAGTGAAATTGGCAAACATTTATAAAAAATTTATTCTTGTATGAATAAAATATCATAATTGAAGAAGTAAACACATACCATCACTGTTAGTATACTTGCTTAGATCATGATGAATTTTTTTTGCTTTTGCAAACGTTTATTCCTTTCACTGATATTTGTGATTTGGCCAGCGTAAGATTCAAAGTACCTGTTTGGCCTGCGTAATAAAAATTATCAAATTTTGTAAACTTAAAATACTTTAAGATTTAATTAATCCACAACCGACTATATAATACAATTTTAAATGTATTTGATTTGATTACGTTATGATCCTTGGATGCCAACAAATGACTATGTTTATTTAAAGCCAACAAACGACTTCGATTAAGGCGAGCTATTTTAGCAGTTTGTTCCTTTGTAGATTCAACATTGATTATTTGAAAATTATACCAAAAAAGGGTAAAGTTAAGCCATTTCTTGTAGAAAGGAGATTAGAATTGTTTTGTCATTATAAAATAAGTTAATTTGTACCAATACTATTGGTTAAATGATTGATTTGTTGCTCATTTAATTCATGTGTGTGTATCAATTCTTCTATATCAGAATATGTCTCTGTATTTTGTTCCTCTGTAATAAATGCATAAAGGAAAGTATAACATATCAACAGAAATTATTGAACGACTTTATAAAAAGATAAATACATACCACTCCTTTGTTGACACTTCATTAGCTCTGGGTGTTCTATTCTACCACTTTTTTTTTTAAAGTGCGATAATATGTTGTCTATTGATTCGAGCAATTATGCAGGTATTAGTTTCCTTCATCTTCAGAATATCTACAGTAATAGACTTTTAACATTATCAATTGATGTGGTATCTTAAAATCAAATGAGAATAAAAAATTGTATATTTTGATTTGGAAAGTTACATATATACCACTGGGACTTTGATATTCCATTACCTGTGGATGTCTTCTTCTATGCTCTTTTAGCACTTTTTCTCTGTGGATGTTGTTTGTACTTGCAGGCATCATAGTTCTTCTATTACGCATAAGTTTAGACCCTTCAATATATTATTTTGTTAGAATATAATGTTTATCATGTGTGTACAAAAAAACAATAAATTAACACTTGCTACCATTATTCTTTTTCAGCGCAAGAATACATCGTCTATTGATTCGAGCAATTCTGCAGGTATTAGCTTCCTTCATCTTCAGAATATCTACAGTAATAGACATTTAACATTATCAATTGATGTGGTATCTTAAAATCAAATGAGAATAAAAAATTGTATATTTTGATTTGGAAAGTTACATATATACCACTGGGACTTTGATATTCCATTACCTGTGGATGTCTTCTTCTATACTCTTTTAGCACTTTTTCTCTGTGGATATTGTTTGTACTTGCAGGCATCATAGTTCTTTTCTTACGCATAAGTTTAGACCCTTCAATATATTATTTTGTTAGAATATAATGTTTATCATGTGTGTACAAAAAAACAATAAATTAACACTTGGTACCATTATTATTTTTCAGCGCAAGAATACATCGTCTATTGATTCGAGCAATTATGCTGGTATTAGTTTCCTTCATCTTCAGAATATCTACAGTAATAGACTTTTAACATTATCAATTGATGTGGTATCTTAAAATCAAATGAAAATAAAAAATTGTATATTTTGATTTGGAAAGTTACATACTACTGGGACTTTGATATTCCATTAGTTATGGATGTCTTCTTCTATACTCTTTTAGCACTTCTTCTCTGTGGCTGTTGTTTGTACTCGCAGACATCATAATTCTTCTATGATGCATAAGTTTAAGCCCATCAATATATTATTTTGTTAGAATGTTTATCATGTGTGTAAAAAAAAACTATCAATTAACACTTCCTACCATTATTCTTTTTCAGCGCAAGAATATATCATCTATTGAACCAAGCAATTCTGGAGGTATATCTTTTCTCCTTATCCATAAGGTCTGCACAAATAGATGTATTACACAAAGATAGTTGTCTTACCTGATAAAAGGTTAAATTTTTTTTATATAGGGAGAAGACATGAAAAGAAGATGTACCAACTTTGAGCCTCTGTAGTTCAGCAAGGGATTGTTGTTCAACAGTTTGCTTAACCAACTGTAGTCTTCGAATAAATCAAAGTAGCATCTCTAAGGGTGTGTTTGTTATGATGGAAACACTATGGAAAGGAAAGAAAAATAAGAGTGGTCCACCTTTTCCATAGTTTTTAAGTCGTTTGTTTACCCATGGAAAGGAAATGGGCTTTTCCATATGGAAACAAATAGAAAAGGTTTTGTGTCCTTAGCTAACCCCTGAAAACTTTGTGGAAAGGAAAGGAAAGGAAATAGATAGATAGGGACTTACTACTAATACACTCCACTCAACAATACAATTATTCCTTTCCATAGCTTTTGCAAACAAACATGATTATTCCTTTCCCCAGTTTTTACTTTCCTTTCCCCAGTTTTTACTTTCCTTTCCCCAGTTTACCAAACACATACCATTTAAAATTATTTCCTTTCCATTCCATTCCATAATGGACTACCCATTTTATTTCCTTTCATTTCCATGAGTTAAAATTTAACAAACACACCCTAAGATATGGGGAGAGTTTTTGGTTGGATCTTTGGCAAAAAGGGTTAGTTAGACTTATCTTTTTTTTTCAAAAATATTAGTGATACCCCCACATTTGCAAGATCCAACGGCTACGAGATGAAGTTTTTTTTTCAGATGAAGAGACATGACCGTTGGATCTTACAAATGTGGGGGTATCACTAATAATTTTGAAAATGGGGGGAGGGGGGGTACTAATGGGGGGTAATTCTAACTAACCCAGCAAAAAATCAAAGTAAATCTAGATATAGGGAGAGTTTTTGGTTTTCTGTGCCTATTGTTGAGAGTTTTTTTTTTTTTTTTTTTTTTTCTCTCAAAGTGTAATAGGGTTAGAGCTGAACAAAGGAGAAAAAGGTGTGTATTTCCTTTTCCCTGCCGAATTTATGTTTTTGGCTTAAACATATGACTTGTCCACTTTTTTGAAAAAAAATGGGAATGACGTGGCTTCCGGGGAGCATTCTCAACTACTCAATATTAATGGTCTTTAATTTTTGACATAAAAAGATGACATGTCCACTTTAGAGAAAATAGGGGATGACCTGTTCACATTTGAGAAAAAAATGGGAATATGTTCTCAACAATCCATGATGCGGCCTCTCCTGCGGGCGATAGCAGCCATTTTTTTTTTCTTGCCTCTGTTTTCCTTTTAACCTCGCCTTCCAAAACCTTTCTTCTGTGTCTTGATTGCCCCCAACCCCCCACCCCCCCAATCTCTCTTGAAGTTTTTGAGGTAAGCGAAATGACCTCCACACAACACCCCCTGCTTCTGGGGGGAAGCATCTAACTCAACAACAGATGCAAAGATGGAACTTCTACAGTAGAAATGAAAAATTTGTTCACAAAAAAAAAACAAGTGAGATTAGAAAGTATTAACTCAGACGAACATGATAGTGTACATCTCATGGTAGTAGGAAAGTGGTATGGGGGTTATCCAATTAACCTAGCTGATTTGGGAGAAGAACTCCATCGCATATGGCAAACAAGAGGGCAAATTACCATGGAGCTCATTACCAGTGAACACTTCAAGCTCACCTTTGAGAAGCATGAGGAAATCAACCATGTTCTCAGGAATGGCCCCTGGATCATTCATGGGCATATTTTGTCCATCATGGAGTGGGTAAGTATGCAGAGCATTGAAGATTAAAATTTTGACATGATAAACTACAGGGTTCAGATTCAGATATGGGGCTTGCCAAGGGAGCATATCAATAAAGAGAATGTCAAAATAATTGGTGAGGAACTGGGTAAGGTTTCTGAGGAAGATATATCATGTCCAATTGAATTCAATCAATTGGTGGCAAGGGTTCGTGTCTTGCTGGATATCAAGGAGAGATTCACAAAGGATTTAACAGTTATGCTTGAAATGGGAACCTCTTTCCATATTAAGTTCAAATACGAAAAGTTAGAAATCTTCTGCTATTTCTGTGGGGTAGGGCATGACCATTATGCTTGCCGTCTAAAAGCACAACATCGTTATGAGCTGGTCAAGTGTGGGGGATCAGATAAGGATGTGAAACCAAACTTCACAAGCATGCTGAAGGCTAACAAGTTCTTCAATAGGATAGCATGCGAGAAAAAACAAGTAGTGACTATCTCTGGGCAACCAAGACAACCTTATTTCAATAAGATTCCAGCTCCATAATTGGAGGGGTTTTCCGGCCATGGGAGATCATCGGGAACACGTGGACGCTTACAGAAAGGCAAAGTCAGCATAGCATCGAGATTGAACAGGAATATAGCCGTTGAGACTTCTGCAGCAGAGACACAGACAATGGGGCCATCTGTGTCCACAACGGCTAGAAACACAGAGGGGCACATGGAGGTGGATTTAGAGCTCTGTACTCCTTAGCACAATGGGCCACAGAACAGTGCACATTTTGGGCCCAGCCCATCCTCAGCAGATGCGGGTTTGATATCGGGCACTAGATCTTGCTCTGGAGGAGAATGTTTGATTTTGACCCAAGTCTAGAAGGATCAAGTTGGGGTCCAAGATGGGAAAGATATAGAGATGGATCGGCCTTCAGAGTCCAAAGCATCAGAGATTAGGTCGAGAGAGCTGGAATCCCCAGACACAGATCACCACACTCCGACGCCTTATCAGCTCTATAAGGTATCCTTGGGAAACCAACTTTAGCTAAGTCTATCTAGGACAGATGAGAGAATCTAAGATTTGGGAAATGTATCTATTGAACAAGCCACTAATTTTCAACATACCAGGCTGGTTCGAAAAGATGAAAAGGCATTCAAGCAGCTAGCAGTGCGAAACCCTAGATTAGCTAGGAAACACAAAACCAGATCTACCCATTGCTCTAATCTGTATCCACAAGACCCAGGGTTTCATCTTTCCAGTCCAGATAAGAACAAAAAAAGAAAGATTCTCCATCTGAGCCTTAACATGGGGACAAATCCAAGAAGCAAGAGAAGATGCTAGGGAGAGGAGTTAGAAATGCTATCAACATATCAAAAAAGGCAAAGATTGTAGCTGAGGATATGAGGAGGAAAGGGAAAGGGGGGACTCTCATCCCAAGAAATGCTCAAATCATATCGGCATCCAGTGAATTGAATGAGACAAATGGAGGTCAAGAAACAAGGATAATCCCATATCAGACAAAGGGGTGGAGTATGACTCGGATGAGACTGTCTCACAACCCCCACCTCTGGCATTTGATGATTCACATATGAGACAAACCATGGCTAGAAGAAATAAATTCCAAGGTCAAGGATCTGATCCAACCCCTGCTCCAGAAGATAGTGATGAGAGTATTTGGGAACATTATGCTAGATCAGAAGAGAGGCATATGGAGATGTCCTTTTCAAGTGGCTCTGTCAGTACAAATAAATAAAAGGCTAAAAATGCAAATGCTTTAGAAGGGTTCGCGGTGACTGTCCCTACACAGTCACTTTCACCCCAATGACGATCTGCGCCTGGTATTGGCTCCACCACAGCGATTCAACACATAAAGGACCAAATGGGGGTGTTGGGAATCGATATTTTGTGTTTGTCTGAAACAAAAGTGGATGTGAAGCGTATAGAGATGGTAAGTAAGATGCTTAAGATAGGTGGATATTTCTGTGTACCAGCTGAAGGTCTGAGTGGTGGATTAGTACTCATGTGGAAAGATGGAGTGGACCTAGAAGTTCTAGGAGCTACTATGAACCAGATAACAGGTAAAATTTCAAATTATTACAATAAGACTGTGTTCTTTTTTTCTTTTGTGTATGGTGACCCTGTACCTTGTCGTAGAGGAAGGGTCTGGACTAAGTTGAGGGACATAGCTCCTCTGGTGCTTGGGCCTTGGTGCCTTTTTGGGGACTTTAATGGGGGTAGCAGGCTAACAAAGTACATGATAGAGTTAAACAGTTTCATCAATGATCTGGGGTTGGCGGATTTGGGTTTCAAGGGCCCTAAATTCACTTGGAACAATAACAAAACCCCTGGAGCTCATGTTTTCGAAAGGCTAGATCGTGTTATGGCCACCCCCCAATGGTTGACATGTTTCCCTCATGCATATGTGAGAACTGTTGCTAATGCATCTTCTGATCATTTGGCCTTGCACATTTCTCTCACAAATCCTGAAGATAGATGTTTAAAACCTTTTAGATTCTTTAGTATGTGGTTATCTGATATTTCTTGTAAGCCATGTATTGATGATGCATGGAAGTCTGTTATGTATGATATGCCTGATGAAAATGTTCTCAATAGATTGCATGCCGCAAAAGAAAATCTTAATTTTTGGAATAAGAATGTCTTTAGAAACATTTTCCATAATATTAAAAAAAAAAACTCAAAGAAAGCTGGAAAATGTTTTAAAAAAGGCTTTTACCATTGAGAATCATAATAAAGCTAAGGCTCTTAAAGTCACCTTGCTTGAGTGGTATATGAAGGAAGAATCTTATTGGAAACAAAAATCTACCACTCATTGGATAAAGAAAGTAGGAAAAAATACCAAATTTTTCCATCTTTCTACTATCTATAGAAGGAGAAAAAATAGGATTGAGAGCATTAAAGATAATGATGGTAACTGACAGCTAGGAAGAACTAATGTGGGTAAGGCTGTTAATGAATATTTTGAGAATATTTTTACTTCTGATTGCCCTGATGATAATAACAACATTTTGGAGTTGTTTAAGTCTGTTACTACTGATAGAGAGAATGATATGCTCACTGCTGCACCATCTGCTAATGATATCTGGCAAGTGGTAAGGAAGATGGGGAAGCTCAAGGCTCCTGGGCCTGATGGGTTCCAAGGTATCTTCTATCATGGCTGCTGGGATATTATTGGAGATAGTATCATTGCTTTTGTTCAAGATTTTTTTGTTTCTGGTAGACTGAATCCTAGCTTCAATGAAACTTTTATTGCTTTGATTCCTAAAGTGTCTAACCCTGATCATATGGCCAAATTCAGACCTTCTAGCCTGTGCAATTTTAGCTACAAAGATTATTTCTAAGATTATGGCTAATAGGCTGAAGTGCCACATCAATAAGATTATGTCCCCTTTCCAAGGAGCCTTTATTAAGGGGAGGAGTATAGGGGATAACATTGGGTTGGCATGTGAGGCTTTCTATAACATGAAATAAATGAAAACAAAGAAAAATGGATGGATGGCTTTAAAGATGGATATGGAAAAAGCTTATGATAAGGTGGAGTGGTCCTTCCTTGATGGCATTTTTAAAAATTTGGGGTTTAGTGCTTCTTAGAGAAATATGGTTTTGCAATGTCTTACTACTGTTTCTTTTAAGGTTCTGTTGAATGGATCTCCTCTTAAGAAAATTATACCTGAAAAAGGTCTTAGACAGGGGAATCATTGTCACCATATTTGTTTATTATGGTTTTTGAGGCCTTATCAAGGATGCTTGTACAAGCTGAGAATAGGGAGGAGATCTAAGGTATAAAAATCAGAAGGAACTCTCCAACTATTTCTCATCTGTTGTATGCAGATGATCTGATTATTTTTTCAAAAGCTACTCCTAAAGATAGTAGTCATCGTAAGACTATCTTACAGGAGTATTGTGAGGCCTCTGGTCAGTTGATTAACTATGACAAATCTAGTATTTTTTTTAGCAGAAATGTTAGATTTCGAGTTAAGTTCAAACATAAAAGATTCTGGAGAATGAAGTTATTTGATCCAAAGGACAAGTATCTGGGAGTCCTAATCATGTTATCCAGAAAAAAAACCTGAGGACTTTGACTACCTCGTGGATAGGATTCATGGCAAGGTTAAGGGGTGGAAAGCTAAGCTGCTCTCCCAGGCAGGGAGAGCAACCCTTATACAAGCTGTGGCTCAGGCTACCCCTTTATATGCCATGTCTACCTACCTCCTTCCTGTCTCTACTTGTGACAAGATTGATAAAGCCTGTAGAAACTTTTTCTGGAATGGGTCTCATAAGTCTAATAGTGTCCATACCATTGGGTGGAGGCAGCTGTGTAAACCTAAACAAGTGGGAGGCTTAAGATTTCGCAAAGCTAGAGACATGAATATTGCTATGCTTGCTAAGCTACCTTGGAAAGCTGCTACTGACTTAGAGTCCTTATGGACCAAAGTCTTTACCAGTATTTATAGCCAAAAATGGATTGGGGATGTGCTCAAACCTCCTGGGTCAACTTCTTACATTTGGAAAGGGGTTCATAAGGTGTTTAACCTTATAAGTGGGGGGCTTATTTGGACTATTAGAAATGGGTTAACCACTTCAATTTTTCAGAACCCCTGGCTCTGTAAAAAAGGCAGACCTATCACCTTACAATAACTGGGAATTGACCACCCAGATCTTAAACTTGCCCATGTAGCTGACTTGTTCCTCCCCAGTGGCAATGGGTGGGATGTTCAAAGGCTGAATCAGCTATTTCCACCTCTGGTTAGCAAACATATTCAAGAGGTGGTGGTAATGCCTATAGGTGCTCAAAAAGATAAGATGATTTGGTCTGGGGATGGGAAAGGAGCTTTTACTGTGAAGACTGCCTATAAGTTTTTAACCCAAAAGAGTTGGGAAGGGCAGTCCTCCAGTTTCAGCCTAAGAACTATCTCTAGAATTTGGAGATCAAGTCTCCCAACTAATATCCAAATGTTCCTTTGGAAGGTCTATAAAAGAGGCCTACCCATGGGGGACTTACTGATGGAAAGAAAGCTACATGGAGACTTTGCATGTCCTTTTTGCTGGAGTACCATGGAATCAGATACACATCTTTTCTTTGGATGTGAGTGGATCAAGGGTGTCTAGTTTGGATAAGACCTTGGGGTTCAAGAGTGATAGTGATAATACTATCAGAGATTGGATGAATCATTTTATGATATGGTGCTCGAGTGGTGAGGAACATATCACCCAAGCTGGGGTGTATTGATGTGTGATGCTCTATCATATTTGGAAAGCTCGAAATGAAGCAAAGTTTGAGCACAAGATCCCCAGCAGGGAAAGGCTTCTCAGGAAGTGCTTAACTGTCACAGCAAGCTGCTGCAAAGCATTCAGATAAGCTCCTCCTAATCTTCCTAACAATCCTGTTCCAATAAATGTTTTGAATAATTTGTTTCCAGTTATCCCAAATGGTAGTATTCTTATACGCTTTGATGCTGCATTTCACAGGACCACTAGATCTGCGAGTGCTGGGTGTATGGCTTGGAATGATGTTGGAGATATGGTGGGAGCAGCTGTTAGAAATTTTAAAGCAACAAGTCCTGAAGAGGCAGAGATGGTGGCGAGTGAAGTAGCAGTGTTGTTGGCTTGCTATTTGGGAAGATACAACTATCTGGTCCAAGGAGACTGTGAAAAGATCATCCAGTCCTTTAATGAAGGAGGGTGTAGGTAAAGTCTAAATGATCTACATTTTGCTGTAACAAGAATTAGTAATTTAGAATCTGTTAGTTTTAGCTAGTTAAGTAGGAACGTTAATGATGATGCCCATTAGCTAGCTCAGTGGCCAATCCATCAGCTACCTATGAGCTCTGCCAAAGTGTATGGTGGAGGCAAATTTTGTTCCAATATGGTTATGAGTTTTAATATATTGTATGCAAGGTTATCTCGAAAAAAAAAATAAAAAAATAAAAAATAAAAAATAAAAATAAAAATAAAATAAATAAAATAAAAAGAAAGAAAAATGGGAATGACGTGGTTTCGTGGGAGTGTTCTCAACTACTCAATATTAATAGTTTTTTATTAACTAGTCAGATATATTCAAAAGTCACCTAAGATATCCAAAGGATACAATTACTGAAGACTACTGTGTACAGAGTATTTTTCAAGAGCCACAGCTTTCTTAGTCCCTTTGAGGATGACTGTGCTTACCACAAATAGGAAGAGGTTACATCAGCTCACCATCTGATCAAAATTGCTCGTCCATCAAAGGAGTCCTCTTTAAAATACAGACATATTGAATAGAATTTTCTCAACAAACTATAGTTTTTCATCTAGTCCCTTGGTCAATGAAAAGTTACCCACTCGAGCCGAATGACAAAATATGTGACCAGTTTCGATTCATCTTCTTGTCCTGTAGGCCAGTTTAATGAAGAAAACCGATCACATTAATTTGTGGAATGTGACAATTGTTCAACGGATTAGGAATCTAGTTTGCCAAGTCTTCTAAGTTGGCATTATTTACAGCTACTGGACACGCAAAGGCCCTGGAATCTCCAAAGAGTGTTCTCGATCACCTACGAACTATTCATCTGTTAAACTTTCTGATTTAGAGGATCCACTAAAAGATCAGTGCTGATGTAAAATATAGTAGTGACAAAGCACGAATTGGAATCTTTTTTTTTTTATAAAAAGCACGAATTGGAGTCACAATTACTGATGGTTGTGATTTTTCTTGCAGGTATTTCGATATACTTTGTTTTAATACAACAAAACACCGAGCCATCATTCATTCTACGACAGAAGCTTCCCCCAGAAATCTGATTGAAATTTTGCTATGAAGATTCTACTTAGTATTTATCCTACTACTTGGAAAACATACTGGTTTAAGAATGTTTGTACGTTAAAAAATTTCTGGGAGCTGCTAATTACTTATCTAATTGGTAATTAGTACCTCGAGCATTAGCTGTGCTTTTGCCGAAACCTAACAAATACAATAACTATGCGTGTATCCAAAAAGTGCAAAGGAACAACTTATATGAGTTACTTACAGAACCTATTAACTCTGGGTAAAGTAATAAACAGTACAAGATCACCAATCATGCTCCTCAAGTACACCAGTTAAAAAAGGGGGAAAAAGAATAAGAAAATAAAGGGTGAACTAGTAATAAACAGTACAAGATCACCAATCATGCTCCTCAAGTACACCAGTTAAAAAAGGGGGAAAAAGAATAAGAAAATAAAGGGTCTCCCCCTGTTACCCCGACTAGATGAGCCAATTAGGATTTCTTGGTTTGGGAAATTAGGGTCTCCCCTAAACACACGTCAGCGGTCAAGGTTTGAAACAACAAAAAAAAATGACATAAATGCCCCCACCTAATTAAAATTGAACATTTTCTTTTTGAAAATAATGAGGGCATTTGTGTAATTTTCAATTGTTTGACTTGAAAGTTAACGGTCAAACCAAGTTGACCGTGTGTTTAGGGGGGAGACCCTAATTTCCCATCTAGTGGGGGAAAAATCCTAATTGGTTCATCTAGTGGGGGGTAATACTAATTAACCCGAAAATGAAAGGGAAAATCTGTGGGGATATTTAAAGTTGATCTATATAGCAAAAGGTTTCCACGGGAGTCAGATATGTTTCAATTGTCATTTTCAATCAAAATTACAAAGAATCCATATTAATGTATAAAACTAGTCCCCTCCACTAAAAACATCAATTCAAGAAAAAAAAAAAAAAAAAAAAAAAAAAAAAAACCCTTGAAAGCATGCAGGCACAATTGCTGGGGATGATTAAACTTGGTGAATGACTGACCCGCAAAATCTATTGGCCTTGGAAAGAATTGGATGTTATGACATACTAGATTTACCTTCAATTGCACTTCCAAAACAGCACCGTGGGGATGCATTGAATCAAGGAAACGTGAAAGAACCTCCAATCCCTGAGCTCCCTGCAGGCGGATTGATGGCCACCCAAAGGAGTGATATGGTGATTGCAATAAGCCCTGACCAGACAAACACAATTGTTGGTGTCCTTCCTCTTCTTCCCATCAGTCCTTTGGCAAAAGGGTAAAGATGTGCTAGGACCCAAAAACTAAAAAACACACCACCTATCAGTTTGCTCCACTGCGGTATAGCACTGTATATGGTCCGACTAAACCCAACCGCAATTGCGATCAGATTGGTCATCATGATCACAATTGGTGGTATCATCAGGGATGTCCACTTAACTATGTATAGGTCAGCAAACTCATCATCTTCATCTCCACCTGACTTGGAGGTCAGGGTAAAGGAGATCTCAATCCCTGCAATTACCTTAAGTAAACCTTGCAGAACTGCAGCAAGGTGGGCACTTGTGCCTCCAATAAGCCAGAACTGCTCATTCCGCCACCACTCCTCCAGCTCAATGCCTGACCACTTGATTTCAAGGACAGCGAGCATACAAAGGGTCAGAGTGATAACGAGTAGGTAAGTCAGAAAGGCTACATTGAGGGTCTGGACAATAAATTGACCAGAGAAGAGGGATAGTGCTGGTAGAAAGCAGTAAACGATTAGAAAGATGGAGGTGAAAGGGTAGATTCCAACATTGAGGTAAGCAATCCTTTGCAGAAGCTTCATCCTGGGGCTTGCAAGAAGAGCATTGTTGCGGGAGAAAAAAATCTCAACGGAGCCAGTAGCCCATCGGAGAACCTGATGGAGTCTATCAGTAAGGTTGATTGGGGCCGTCCCTCGAAAGGCATCACGTTTGGTGACACAATAAACTGATTTCCATCCTCTGTTATGCATACGATATCCTGTGACAACATCTTCTGTCACGGATCCATAGATCCATCCCACACGATTACCCCACTCAGTCTTATCTTCATACCAGCATGATATGACACTGATAGCTTCTGCGACTGTTGATGCATCGAGAAGATCCCGGGGAATGGTAAGAGCACCTGGGGGGCGACCATTCTTCACAGCTGGATGATCAGCAAGTGGTCTACCTTGATATTCTGCCACCGGAATTGAATCAACCAAGAAGGACGAGTTGCCGAATTTCTTGGGAAACAGTGAGATGTTCATGTCTTCATCATCCGAGTCTCCCATTCTAAGAGCACGACTTTCTTCCGGCATGGATGTGACTGAGGCAGGTCGCTTGCCACGGGGAAAGCAACAGCTGCAGCAACCAGATTGGTGTTCTTTTGATCGAGGTGGGTCAAAGCCATAGAGTGCAATTCTACGAAAGAGACATCCAGTTCCTACATACACAGGACCCTGGAGACCATCAAGGGCTCGCATATTCACATCAAAAAAGACAGTGTTATGGTTTGCGTAACGATCTGAGGGGTCGATACCCTCAAACCTTTGAGGGAACTGAACATAACAAAGTCGGTCCCCACCACGATCCATCATGAAGCACATGCCTTCCCTCAGTGCCTGAGAGTTGTAGATGTAATGGTCGCAGTCAAGGTTGAGGATGAAGGGGCCATTGGACATAATGGCAGAGGCTCGTACAAGAGCATTCATGGCACCAGCCTTCTTGTTGTGATCATACCCAGGACGCTTCTCACGGGAAACGTAAACCAACAAAGGCAGACGGATGTCAACATCAGTGAGGTCGATAAGCCTGCTAGTATCATCAGAGCTTCCTTGAAGTGGTTCGTCACTAGGAGGCTTCAACATCACCTGCAGTTAATAAAGTATGTTTCCTTTTTAGACCAATAATTTCTGGTAAAAGGAGTAATTTTGGGTATATCACATTCTTATCAAATAATATAAATTCAAAAGGAAGTAGGGTCATTCAATTCAGTACCTGTATGATTCCAGCATGATCACCCTTAGAGTGCTCAGGTCCAGGAACCATCCAAGTGCCAGGCCAGTGGGTTCCATCAGCCATCCAAGTAGCTTTTGGGATCTTCACAGTTTCTAATGGCTCGTCGCTAATATTCTGTCTCTGGAGCTTCATGGCCTTTATTTCCTCCCGAGCATGATAGGCATCCGACCTACGTCTGATAGAATCAGGCAGCCCATTGATTCTAACCTTGAACTCATCATACTCACACGCTTTACTGTCTCACGGTCCTTGACAAAATCCGGGAGCACCTTATTTTTTGTATGGGTCTCTCTTCAAATTAAAATAGGACTCAGGGTTTTAGTGGTTCAATGTTATGTTTACGGCAAAATGGGACCCACATGTTAGCATAACTTGCAGCTTCAGCCATGGCTTCAAAAGTTAGTAGGGCGCCACCATCGTCAGAAACATAACAAGCTAGCTTTTCCACAGGATAGTCAGCTGCAAGAATAGATAGGATGGTGTTTGCAGTGACGAGAGGGGGTTCCTTCTCAGGATCAGCAGTAGAAACAAACATATCGATTCCTGGAAGGTCCGACTTTCCAGTAGGATTGCTAAGACTTGGAGTTTCAAACTTCTCTTTCAAGACAGCAAGATCAGTTGCACGATTAATAGGGCAGAGCTTGGGCAGCTGATCCAGCAGCCAGGAGAAGGCAAACCAAAGCTCACAGACCACAGACATTCCCCATAGCCAGATTGCATCATTATTCGGATTCTGTATCCTCCACATGAGAAATAGTGATAGAACAATCATCCGAACAAAGATCAGGAGCCTGTGAAATTTTTTCCAATAAATAAATAACTAGTTGGCCATCACAAACGAATATTTAAATAAATACAGGTGAAGATGCTGCAACGACACTTGAAGGGGTATTACACAACTATATAAGAAAATGTGGCAAACACGTTTATTTTCATAGAAAGAATTTTATATTTTTTTTATTTTCATAGAAATAGTTTTATGATTTCCTATACAAGTTTCACAACTTCATCAATCCAAACTGAATCAATTGCTTGACCCACATTATCTTGTGGGAAAAAGTATGAATATGCACATCATAACAACCTATAGAACAACCTATAAAAGTGTTCATTTTCATTAACTAATTGTTGGTGTTTCATAACAACCTATAGAACAAAAACACGAGGCGTGTGACAGTGTCAAACCCCATAAAATTATAAAATCCTATTGACGTATGTATCAAACGCAATAGAGTATCAAACACAATGCATGGCTGGATTCAATGAATATATATTAAGTAGTTAAATACTAAAAATAATAGTTAAAGATCACAAAAAAATACCCCATCGCCCAACTTTATGGTATTGTATTGTTCGCTACTCGAAACTTCCTAGCTACAAGGTTAGCAAAGGGGGTTGCATTAATCAAACTTGTTCCTGGGCAGTTAAATCGTTGAGTCCTCGCTACTTAGCCGACCCGAGTAACAATTTAATCCCCGATCACAATCAAGCTCAAAAACTCCCCAAGTACTCGGCCGATTAGTCCCGATTAGCCAATTATTAACCGATTAGCCGAGTAATTGTGTTCACTATTTCATTGTTAAACATCAAACTCGACATTTCGCCGATTCGATCAACTCTCGATTCTTTAAAGTTCTACACTTTAATCATATTTATTTTAGTTGATTGAGTGTTTTGATTGTTTATTGATTGATTGGGCTCTTAATTGGCTCCATTATGTTGGTATTTCAATGTTAAATATAGTTAACAAGTATTTCTAAGAAAATATAGTGTTCTAAAAAATCACCCGATTAATGCCGATTAATCCCTGACCGAGTAGACCTACTCACTACTCGCTCTTCGACCGAGTAGCGATTTAACTGCATAGACTTGCTCAACCCCAAAAGATTTGGTGTACTCTCTTGTGAAGGTGCAAACTGAATCTAAAATGTTGGGGCTAACTCTTGAAGGCTTGACCAATAAGCCACTGGACAGACCTTCATATAGTTAAGATGTTAAATGTAATCAGTAGCTTAGACATATCTCAAAATTCAGTATGAACGTTTTACAAGATACCACAAGGTCGGAATCGGAAACAAAACTACTATGTTTCAGGTGCATACCACCAACAGGTTCTTATGAGTTATGATTATAACCTAAGGAGGAAATGAAATGAAAATAAAATAAAAATAAAAATCATGATATTATTGATCACTTGGATTCGTATAGATGCCCGTTAAAAATTTGGACACAATATTAAAGACATAACAGTACTAGATCTGCGGACATTCATGTCTGAGAATAAAACCGAGTGCCTCTCTAGATCCAAACTCCACAACTGATAATGATTTGCCTCATTAAGCTAAACTTTTTGAGAAGAGGCTGACTCCTAGTTGATATATTGGTCGAAAAGTTAAGTGGATATTCGACTCAATGTGTGGTTACTCTATATATACACGATCAATTTGAGCACATCCAAAACTAGGCCACAAATTCGGCTATGCCAGTAATCGAAATGTACATAATTATTTCAGATCAGAAAATGTCTTGTAAGAAAGACATGTCCATCATACCTCATTACAGTTTCTTTTTTCACTAGTTTATTTATGTCTTACTTCTGTAACATTCGATTATTGTAAAAGAAAACTCAGTGCAAAAGCCACAAAGATATGGAACTCAAGATTGTCGAACAATTATTTCATCAAAGCATCAAAATGACATAACAATTGCAATTAATCACAAATTCCCAACAACGAAAAGAGACGATATAACAAAGTAAAATAATTACAAGTGGGGAGTAATTATACCTATATGGGCTGATAATAGCAGCTGGGATCTTCAGCTTACGCGTAAGTGGCCTCCACGGTTTATTAACAAGCTCTGCAGGCTCATTAACCCCATCATCATCCTTACCAGTAAACCCACCATCCTTGGGCCAAATAGCATTCCCATATCCATAAGTCCCTTTAGTCTCAAACAGCCACCTGTTATGATCAAAATCGCCTGTCTGGCTCCTCATCAAGACAGACTTAGTCGACTTCATCAACGATAACCTCCTTTCCATCTTTGACATACTATGACCAAGAGCTGGTGGCAAAGGAAGTGGTCGTCCATTATCCGCAACCCCAACATCATCTAAGTCAGTAGCCTTATAAGATTCTTTACACCCAGGACAAATCCCCCCACCCGTCTTAACAGCATCAAGATAACAATCTCTGCATATCTTAAAATCACATTCGCAGGGTAAAAGATCATTACCCCGCTCGTCAGTCATAACTTTAGCATCACAACCAGGTATTGCACAAGACGAGCCTTTAGACCCAGCCATCTGTGGATGACTAGTTTCTGATTCAATTACTTTATCCATAAGATGAGCTCTAGTAACACTATTAAACCCACCTGTAAAAAGGGAACTCGAAACGTACTGTTCCTCAACTTTCTGTGTTATGGATGGATCCATTGGTTGATTATCAGGAGTAGGTGGTATATGAACTGTATAACTTGAGTAGTCCCCACTTCCTAATTCACTATCTAGATCATCCCTAGAATAACTGATGTACCTTCCAGATGAAGTTCTACGACCAAACATTACCGTCGGCTGTGGGGCTAGTGGTGGTCTACTATTGTTGTTGCCATTGGATTCCCCCAGATCAGACGACGACGATAAGCTCGACCGAGTTTGTTTGAAAGATCTTGCTGCCATCTAATCAGATCTGGTAACAAAAATAGTTCGATCAAGAAACAAATAACTAGACCAAAGAAAGAATGTATATTTCTTTTCTTTTCTTTTTCTCGTTAAATTGAGCAAGTAATTTAAGTACGTACTAGAGCAGCACTAAGGAGATATAAAACTGATTAAAGAAATAGAATGAGCTGTTTTGTTGAGCTATATTATGGGACTGAGTCAAAAACATTAACACGCCATGACGAAAAGAAAAATGACTTTTTTAATTGTAGGTATAGAAGAATGGAAGACGAAGAGTTCAAACAAAAGAAAATGGGGGAGTGATGAGAGCAAACTACAAATGTCAAAACTGATGAAAAATGGGACGCCGGCTAGAAGCAGGGAATGAAGTGATGCCTGTTTCAGACAAGGACTAGAGAGGGGACAAAATTTGACTACTTCCGTAGTATTAGTTTAGTACATAAGCGAGTAGTGTTTTTCCGGAGAAGAGAAAGGGACTAAATGTGAGGCGTTGATAGGGGATTATATATGCTATTTTGAGAATGGGACGTGCTCCGCGTGGCTTTGCTGTCTGTACAAGTTGGAAGACCGTGTGCGGCTACTTAGTTGTACTTGGCTGGTAATTGTGTAAACGTGTGAACATTCTTTTTTCTTTTTTCCGATAAAGCCCATTAGCGTTTTCAGAAATCAACGGGTAAAAGAGTAAGGAGTTCATTCTAAAATAACTGGAATACGAGTTTTTTTGGTTCCTGTATTGGGCAACTACCGAATTAGATTGGGCAGCCTCCAGCATAAGCACAACAACAAAGTTCAAAGCAGGCCCAATACACCCCCACTTAAAACGGACACATGACCGGGAACAATCTTTTCTCACCGTTCTAACCGGTATCATCTCTCTCATGTACTCACCAAAAAAACCAAAAACCAAAAACTTTTTCTCACCATTTTAATTCGAGTTTGGACAATTAAATCAGCACATTGTTGTTAAGAAAGTGAACCATTGTTAAAAACACTCGTCTGCTTTCTTGTGCAACCGCCATTGTTAAAAACACTCGTTTTCTCTCTTATGCTCTCATCAAATACCAAATACTACTGACTTGTTTTCTATCTATTCTATTCGTTTTATTTCATTTTATTCAATTTCATTTAGGATGTTTATAGTGATTGTAGTGTTTGTAAGGACTTGAGTGTTTCATTTTATTCAATTTCATTTAGAATGTTTGTAGTGATTGTGGTGTTTATAAGGAGTTGAGTGTTCAAGTTTCTCATTTAGAATGACATAGAGTTGAGTGTTTGTAGTGATTGTAGGGTTTGAGTGTTTGTGTTATTCAACTATCCATCTTAATGATTGTAGTGGTCGTAATGTCGAAAAGAATTGTAATTTAGCTCGAAATGTATAAAGCATTGTAATTTAGTTTGGAAATATAGAAAAATATATGGAAGCTTAATTTGAGTAGTAATGCAATGTCCGGTTTAATACCGAGTTTGTTGGTTAGCTTTAGTTCGATTTCATTATCTATTAGAAATTGTTTGAATTTAATGGTGTTTGATTTTTCTTTTAATAATCTTAGTGGTATACCAATTATGACATTTGTTTCGTTACGAAGTAATCTTTGTTGAAATTTTTGGAAGTTTAGAAGTTTTGGAACTGTAATAGTAGTGTTAAAAATCAAAATATGATTTAGATTTGATTAAATTTATTATAGTTACTAATACTTGTTTTATTTTTCTTAGTAGGAATGATCAAAGAATGTCAAGAATGTAGCTAAATCTACATTCAAGAGTATACATAAGTTGTTTGGTGGCGACGGTTCCTCTTCTTGAATTGCTGACCGGACTTTTTGAGCCCGGAAAGAAGAGAGTTAGGGGGTCGAATACATCTGCTTCAATCCATAGAGGCGATAGAAAAGAGAATGATGTTGATCCTACTAATATAGGTGATGTAGAAGGAGATAATTAAGAAGGGGAGCGGGCACCTCGGCCTCAGTGCGTAGAGGGGACCAGAAAGAGGTTGTTTTGAATAATATAGATACTGAGAGTGATAGTGAAACTAAGAGTGAAGGTGATATTAATGTCAAAGATTTAGATGTAGATAAAGATTTATATGATGTAGATAAAAATTTAGATGTAGATGTAAATGTAGCAATGGATCGTAGAAAAGTGTAGTTGAAAGTGATGGGGATGATGATGGTGAGGATGGAGTTGATGGGAAAGAGTCTAGTGATGAGGAGGGTGATAAAGCGGATGACGATGATGAGGAGGATGATGATTTGGAAGAATTGATGGAAGATGAAGCACCGGTGGAAGTCGAAGCACCTCCAGTAGAAGATTATGTGAGAAAATTCAAAGATGATTTGGAGTACACACGTTGTGTATGGTGGTGGTGGCCCTACTGACTCAAAGCTTCTATATAACTATGTGGTGCATGTGGCTTGCGATGTTTGGGAAAAGAAGGTATTATCATTGAGTTAGTATCTTGATTTCCCTTTAACTTTACAAAAACTTTTGTTTCTCCTCATTGAGTTTTTATTGTTTCAGCCGGAGCGCGGAGTGTTGAAGTATGTTCCACATCTATCCAAGTTAAGCCAATAGGATGTGATGAACGAGTTCAAAAACTTTCCCAGATTTGAAAGAGAGCTTAAAAGGACTGGGTTTTATGATCTCGTATTTGGGTATTTCAAGCATCACGATTCGTTGTTGGTCTCTGCGTTTGTGGAGAGATGACATCTAAAGACCAACACCTTCCATATGACGTTTGGGAAGATGATTGTGACTTAGGATGATGTCTCCCAAATCCTAGGCATCTCTATTAGAGGTAGAGCAGTGTGAAGGAACATGGAGTTGAGCCGTGAACAATCAGAGGATCTCCTACACCGTGCTCTGGGTATCTCGCTGCCTCTGATTAAGGCGGAGATAGAAGTGAACCGGTTCATTTCAAAGCTAAGGCTAGAATTCATGTAGAGCCAGTTTGCTGGGAAGGTCCACGATAAGGATAAAGATGGGAAGGCAAAAAGGAAGGTGTTGACTTTGACGGAGGTACAGCGGGTTGTAAGAGCTTATCTACTGTGTTTTCTTTGGATGTACCCTTTTCACCGACAAGTCTGGGACTGGAGTGCCTGTTTATTATTATTTGAGACTGTTGCTGAAATTCAGTGAGATCAGTGAATATGCGTGGGGTGCAGCAATTTTGGCCTTTTTGTATAGAGGACTTGAGACTGCCATGTGTGCGAAGGTGAAAGGTGTTTCAGGCTTCCCGACTTTTCTACAGGTAAAACTTAAATATTTTGCAGATTCTTTTTAATGTTAATTATATTATTCTGTTAGTATGTTAACTGTGTGTGTATATATCTAGGCGTGGATGTATGAGTATTTCCCATTATTTAGGCCAATCCCAAACTTTGAGTATAAGTTGTATGAGTTGCGTGTTCTTAGACACACAGTTACCACTCTGCACTGTATATGAAGACACATGTCATGCATTGCAAAGATTATCGAAATGATACTTGATGATATGACAGTATTCAATGTAAGTATTTCAGTTTGTTTCAAATTTTTTTTTTAGTAATTGATAATTGGAGTATGTGATTAATGATACATTTTATTTTGTTTAAGGTTGATTGGCGCCCATACAATAATGTCAGAGCTACACGCCCAGTCGATGACATTGCCTTTTTTGAGGGAGTGATATGCTTTTTTGACATTGTGGAGATTTACGCTATTGCAAGGGTCGTGCGTCAGTTGGGTCATGTGCAGTTTATACCCTCAGTTCCTCCAACACCAAATTGGACGACCAGGACTATAGCCGAACGCGGGTATAACGTGAGATGGACATTGATGACTGTTGGGCCTATATATTGGGAGCATGGCAGAATCAAGTGATCCAACCCAACAGTCGAGGACCCATCTGTACTTATCCATGGGAGTGTCATCTAAACTACATGGAGTGGTATGTGAGGCATTCTCACATTCGATTAGTAAATCCTTAGCGACTTCCTATCCATTTCTCCCTACAAACACTTTTCACTTGTGCACCGATTGTGAGCATTGCGATTTTCTAATTGTGTTTTGCTTATGCTCTTTTAAAATGGTAATTAATAATTGTTTTGCATTTTTATTTCGATAGAACAACGTCATCGATGAAATTAGTCACTTCCTAGAGAGAGATCTGCAATTGGGTGGGAATAATATTCCCGAGGAAGCAAGGTCCGAGTTCCAGGAGGCGTACAACTTGACTATGTGCAAATGCAGTGGTGGGCGGTACAATAGTCGAAATTGATTTTTGATCGCGGCTTCCTATTTTGATGTAATTTATGTTTTTTTCAGTTTGATGTATTTTGAATTGGAATTTGATGTGGATGTATTGAAAATGAATTTTATGTGAAATTTGATGTATTGGAAATGAAAGTGGATGTGGAAATGAATTTTATGTGCAATTTGATGTATTGCAAATGAAAGTGGATGTGGTAATGAATTTTATGTTTTGAAGTGGAATTTGATGTTTTGAAATGAATTTGAAAGTGTATATGAATTTGGATGTTTGGTATAGGAATTTGATGTTTTGAAAGTGGAATTTGTTTGTGTTTGGGATATGAATTTGATGTTTTGAAAGTGGAATTTGTTTGTGTTTGGGATATGTAAGTACCCTCCATTCTACACTACAGAGCACGTGTCCACAAGGCAGGATGTCTTACTTCAGCTCTTCCCACAACATCAGATTGTACCAACGACCCAACACCCAGGTCGTTACCAACAGCAATTACAGCCATTCATGGAAAGATATCAACTAGCGCAATCTTGGAGCTCAGTCAACGTAACAATCAAGGAGTCATTTATTTTGTAACATCAGAGTAATGGCGAATCATCAAGATAGCATACAAGATGGATCTGCAATCCATAACGGTTCAAGCACACATCTATAAATAGAGAGAGATGAACTACGTAAAGCTTGATTCAAGTTTACCCCGAGAAACTTTATACGTAGGCAACTCTTATCCCAAGAAGAGTGCATCCACTTCCTATCCAACGAATCATTAGGTCGTAGTCCCAAAATAAACCAACATCTACATTGGCGCCGTCTGCCGGTTCGTTTCCTTAAGAAAAGAACAACCACTCTTTTCTCAAGCCCACGAAGCTAGTTAGAAAAACCACAATGGAGCCCAACCTACAAGCATTAGCAAACCAGATGAAGACACTCCAAGAAGCCTTCATCACTTTGCAACAAGAAAACCAGACAATGTGAGAATAGGCCAACTCCAATGCCAACAATGACACCACAGAAGCCGAGGAGTACAACACTGTTGCAACCCTAACCAACACCACCAATCAGTGTTTAGAAGACTTCGCGCAAAAACTAGAGAAGTCAAGTGAAAGAGCCAGCGCGATCCAGATCGCTTAGAAGATGCTAGAGACGTACAAAGCATCACCATTCATCCAAGATATCCGAGACAAACAACATCCTTCAGAGTTCATTCAACCAAAGTTCCCGTTGTATGACGGTACCTCCTGCCCAGGTGAGCACGTAGCTCGCTTAAGCCAAATCTTAGCACTTTACAGCCATCCTGACTACGACTACCTGAAGTGCAAACTTTTTCCAGCCATTTCAAAGGACGGAGCAATAGACTGGTTTTACACACTCCCTCCATATTCAATCAACAACTTCAATGACTTTGCGAGGACGTTAAAGAGCGGAGTTCGGCCCACAATGAAAGAAGCGCCGACACGGACTCCTTTACTCCAACTCAAACAAGCTCATGGTGAAACGATCCGAGCCTTCCTAGGACGTTTTAAGAAGGATCCTCTCGCTGGAGTCAGGACTCAGTGACGATTTTGCAATTTCTACGCTCACAAACGCCTCTTGGGCGACTCGACCTAGCAGGGGTCCCTCATGTGCAACAAGCCCGGACACCTCACCGACTTGTACCCGCGAGTCGACAAATACATCAAATACGAAGAGTGGATGGCCAAGTGCAAAGGCAAAAGGTCCTCGCAGAAGTTAGCAAAGAAAGCGGAAACCCAAGGAAAGAAAGCAATATTCAAACAACAACAACAACAACAACAACAACAACAAGAGATCCAACGCCAGCAAACCCTCATACACAAAGAGGGAATTCTCCAACTTCTCCAGGACGCCAAGTCAAATCTTGAAGAAAATATATACAACACCATACTTCAAGCCAAACATCAATAAGGTGATAGCCATACCAGAGTGATAAGATCCCAAAACTGTAGTTTTAACCCCCTAATAATAATACTTTTAGACCAATTATGCGAGTAATAAATAAGAGTTAATGCTAATTACGTGCTTTTATGTATTTCAGGCATGGAACTCAATTATGTGTAGAAATGTGCCACTTTGACGATATAAAGGAGTAAAGGGTTGGTTGCTAAGAAGTTCTGGGATTAAAAGCCAAGACGGGCAGAAACAGCACACAAAAGTTAGCAGAACTTTCGAAGATCGTATCTTTGGACTCAGGCCTCAGAATTAGGTGTACCTTATGTCAAAACGACCGGCTCGAAAAGAGCTTTCCAATGGTTCAAACATTGACCCAATTAGAGGAGCAAAAGTGAACAAAAAGCTTATTGAAATCAAAGTCAC
Source organism: Coptis chinensis (assembly GCF_015680905.1). NCBI lineage: Eukaryota > Viridiplantae > Streptophyta > Magnoliopsida > Ranunculales > Ranunculaceae > Coptis > Coptis chinensis. The sequence goes on from NC_141456.1 coordinate 50,089,876, forward strand.
CGGTGGGGCCCTGGATTTGAAGAAATTAGGCTTTGGGCTCGATTTTCCGGCCTAAAACATGGACTCTCATCCCATGCACGAAAATATGGATCTGGTCTTCTCCATTTACACACACAAGACTTAGCTATTAAGTATCAATTAGTTTAGGTTAGAAGGTAGCCATTAGAGTAGACATTAAACCTTAGTTCTAGATCTAGTTTTGAGAATTTCAATTAGTTTATTAATTAGTTTTCATTCCTTGTTTTAGATTAAGTATTTGAATCATTGTTTATCATTGATTAGATAATTAAAATAGTTAGTTCTTGTTAAATTCGATTTTGTTATTTAAAATTGTTTAGATCTAAATTCAGTTATTAGTTATTATTCATTTCTTAGTTATTTAATTTAGTTTTGAATTATTGATTAGAATCTTTATATTCATAAAGTTAGAATCTTTATATTATGTCGTATTCAATTTTAATTGGAAATGATAGTTTGATGAATCAAGGCTAAACCTCCATTAGAGGGGTTTGATGAAGCCTTGATGAAAACTTGATTGTGTAGCGTAGAAACGTTGTAAGAGTCTATTCCACTCTAGAAGGGAGTTGATTCGCCATGAGAATGAGTGGACTTCCTCACATGCTAGTTATGAATTGGTAGAGATGCCATGTATAATTAGGGATTAGAACGACCAATTCTTACCGTAAGAACGTAAGAATTGGATTACAACAATCTATGCTAGTTCTTAAGTTGGATTCAAGGTGGATTCAATTCCCCCCTAATTCATATTCTAGATTCAAACATTGGTATTCCGTAGCATTTCGTAGTATAATTCATAATTCTCTCATTGACTTTGGTAGGATTGATAGTCGTAGAAAACTTGAATGCTAAAGAAGTAGGAGTGGAACGAATCTTCTATTCCAACTCTACTTCTATAGATTCGAGAGTAGAAATCTTTGATAAGTTTAGTATAAGTTCAATTTTAGTTTTACTTGCATTTAGAGTTTCATCGCTTTATTCATTAGTCAAACTATTAATTTTACATATATTAAATGGCGCCGCTGCCATCTTAGTTGCCTATAGCATTGTTTTCTTTAGAATTGTTAATTTTCCAAAGTCCCATAACCCACCCACCCTTATTTGATTCTCACTGTGGTTGTCCGTTTCAGCACTGAAAGTTTTCCTCGAAAAATTCCACGGAGCGACTGCTACTGGATAGGCATAATTGAGCGCCACCGCGCCCCCAAGCACTGAACTCCACTCTTTGGCTGAGCGCGACCCACGCCTTGCCAAGGCAAAACACGAGCACCCCCCGCGCTGAAGCGCCTGGACCTCGAGGTTTTCCCTGAGCTCTACCTGCGCCCCACCAAGGCTAAATTGGAGCGCGACCTGCACCCAAGAGCTTGGAACTCCAAATTAACCCGAAGCGCCACTTATACTTACTTAGGCCTATTCGAAGCGCCACTGCAAACCTTTGCTGAAACTGCCCGATTTCCACAAGTTTGTTTCAAATTTCCATTTCTTCATAGTTTCAGTGTTTTAACTTGTTATACACACTGAGCATGCGTAAACAAGACGCTATTTACAAGCGAAGCAAGGAGGCATTCAGGTACTCTTTTCTTCCACACCTCGCATTCATGTTAGAGGTTCATACTAACATATCAGGATTGTTTGGAGTGTTGTTGTGTTCATTAAGATTGGCTTAGCCTTGCATGAGATTAAGGTCAGGTCGAAGAAAAATGCCTAACGTAATTAACCGGCAACGTCAACAAACACGCCTTTCTAGTATACCATCGACTACACCTTTAACTAATATACCACACACACCACCTGAAGTAATGGCTGCCTGAAGTAATGGCTGAAGAAAGAGAGTCTCCTCTCTCTGACTTTTACAAAGCCTTGAATAATAGCCCTAAATCTTGCATCATTCTATCAGACCCAGTGGGGGATTTCCGAATCCCCCAAAATATGTTTAATTTGTTACCCGTTTTTCATGGGTTAGACCATGAAAAGCCTTATCAGCACATGCGTAGGATTGACCAAGTCCTGACTACATTCCACCATCCTACAGTTGGTGCTGAACAAATTAAACTGAGGGTATTTCCCTTCACTTTAGCCAATAAGGTGGCGTTACTGCCCAAACGCCAAATTCTGTGGACTCGTGGGCTAAACTTGTTCAACTATTTATAGAACATTTTTACCCACCACTGAAGACCGATGAAATGCTTTCCAAGATTCATTTCTTTTGACAGAATCCTCATGAATTATTTTCAGAGGCTTGAAATCGCTTTCACGATCTACTTATAGAGTGTCCACACCCATAACCTCGCGAAAAGACACGCTTAGTTCGTGCCTTTTCAAGGGATTGTTACACCACCACAAAGAGGTGCTTTCGACATAATGAATGGGGGTAGTTTCCTAAGTAAGGGAGCCTCAGAGGCTTATAAATTTTTAGAAGATCAAACTAAGCATAATAATAATTGGGGGGGTAGTGACAATTTCTCCTGTTCTCTGCTAGTTCTTCTACAACAGTTAAAGCCGCCGGTATGTTTGAGATGAAACCCGATCCGGAACTTAAAAATTTAATCGAATCTTTAACTAAAAAGGTGGAGGCTATTTCTGTTCAACAAATGTCTATCCTCGTCATGAATGTCAACTCCAATCCATGTAATTTCTATTTGAGTCTAGAGCATCCCGACTCCTATTATCCTTTCGCCTATGAACAACAACAGTCACAACAAGATAATGTTTGTTCCATTAATAGCGAACCTAACGCAGCTTGGCGACAAAATCCCAATTTCAGTTGATAAAATAATCAACAACCTCCAAGGTTGTTTAACCCAAATGTTAGGCAAGCAAACAATTATAACCAAGCTCCACCACGACAAGGACAAGGTCAGGGTAATTATAATAATTATAACAACCAAGCGCAACCACGACAAGGTCAAGCACAAGGTTAGGGTAATTATAATAATTATAACAATAATAATTATAATGCTAATAGAGGTATCGCTTACGGTAAATAATAACTATCAAAATCCACCCATTAATAATCAACGTGACATAGTTCCCCGTCACACAACCTATAGCTAACACTCTTCCACAACCGGATCGTTTCGATACCTTTATGCAATCTCAACAATAGATTTTACAAGCCATCCAACTTTCCTTATAGCAGTTAGCTCAAGAGAAAGTGCAACCCAAAGGTGTGTTTCTAGACATGTTTATAGCTAATCCTAAAACAACAAACACAGCCTTTTGAGGTAAATGGTAATACTAGTACGAAAAATGAAAACGTAGGTGAGCTAAATGTCATCTCCACTCTCCATTCTGGGAGAGTGGTTGATAACAAAGTAACTATGCCTATAGTTACCCCACCAGTTGTCCCTACACCGGAAATTGTATTAGATACCGTAATAGAAACTGAAGAGCCTACCCCTGTAGAGGTACCGGTTAAACCACAACCTAAGAAACAGAAAGCAAAGGTTAGACATCCAGTTGATCCATACGCTAAATATAGAGAGAAACCATCGTTTCCCCAGAAATTAGCTATGTTAAACAGGGATACAAACTTCGACGAGATTAGGGAAGTTTTTAAAAATTTAACGATAAACTTACCTTTTCTGGACGTAATTAGAAAATTACCTCACCATGCTAAGTTTCTCAAAGAGTTGTGCACTAAAAGGCGTAAGACAAATATTCCTAAAGACGCCTTTTTAATTGAACAGTTTCCAACTTTAACGGAACACAATGGAATTGTTAAGTACAAGGACCCTGGTCGTCCTACTGTACAATGCACCTTAGGTGATTCCCACACAACGACCGCTCTACTAGACCTGGGGGTGAGTGTTAACTTACTCCCGTATTATCTATACAAACAAATAGGTCTGCAAGAGATGCAACCTACTAAAATGAAGTTGCAATTAGCAGATCGATCAATTAAGTACCCTAAGGGTGTGGTTGAAAATGTGCTTGTTAAGGTCTAGGATTTCTACTATCCTACTGATTTTGTTATCCTCAATACGTAAGTCGATAACAACTCGTTCGATCATTTTAGGGTGTCCCTTCTAGGCGACTACCAATGCGCTTATAAACTGCCACGATGGGTCGATGTCCTTGTCTTTTGGCCATCTTTCGGTTGAGGTAAATGTTTTTAAAATGATAAAACAGTTACCAGATTCGTCTATAGATGGAGAGGTTAGCATGATCGAGAGCTTAGCTCAAGATTACTTTAATAACACGTTTCTAGAAAACAATATACATAAATTCCTTTCTTTTGGAAGTTCAGATTTTGTCAATGACTCCTACCTAAAGGAAGTCAACACCATCTTCGAGTCTACACAAATTGTAGACCCTTTGGTTGCCCCATATACAGAGTTTGAAGACCTGCTGCCTAAGCAAGTATTCATTACTCAAGATGAGGACCCTCCAGAATCATTTATCAATATTCCTCCCACCCCGGTGCTTAAACCTCTTCCTCCTGAGTGAAAGTATATTCAACTTGATCCGGATGGTAGTCATCCGGTAATTATATTTTCTCTGTTATCTAAAGAGGAAGAGACACGGTTGATCAGGGTGATTAAGGAACATCGTTCTGCGATTGGTTGGTCCTTAGCCGACATTAAGGGAATTGATCCTAATGTGTGCACTCATTGTATCCATTTAGAGGATAACGCAAAGACTTCCCGTGAACCTCAACATTTAAACCCCCCGCCATGAAAGAAGTGGTCGGGGAGAGGTCTTACTTGTTTCGATCGCGGGTATCATATACCCAATCTCTGATAGCGAATGGGTAAGTCCCATTCATGTAGTTCCAAGGAAATCAGGGATTACCATGGTATGTAATGCCAAGGGTGAATATGTTGCCACATATGGCCTTATGAAATGGAGGATCTGTATTGATTACGACGCGTTAAATGCCATGACACGAAAGAATCATTTTCCTTTACCCTTTGTAGATCGATGCTTGAACGCGTCTAGTCGGTCATGCTTTTATTGTTTTTGGATGGCTACTCCGGCTATTTCCAAATTATTATTGATATTGATGACCAAGAAAAGACTACCTTCACATGTCCTTTTTGGAACATAATGCTTTATAAACGAATGCCTTTTAGCCTTTGTAATGCTCCCCGATACTTTCCAATGGTGTATGCTTCATATATTTAGTGGCACCAATGGATTGTCCGTGATATTAGAGACTTTCTAGGCCATGCAGGTTTTTATAGGCATTTTATCAAAGATTTTTCGAAAATAGCTAGACCCTTAACTAATCTGTTTTTAAAGGAGGCCATCTTTGATTTTAATTTTAACTGTAAACAGGCTTTTGAAACTTTAAAAGCCGCCTTAACTTCTGCACCCATTATACAGCCTCCCGATTGGTCTAAACCTTTCGAACTCATGTGTGATGCTAGTGATTATGCAGTTGGTGCTGTCTTGGGACAAAAACTAGATAATAAATCCACTGTTATTTATTATGTTAGTAAAACTCTAAACAATGCTCAAAGGAATTATACAACTACTGAAAAAGAATTCTTAGTTGTTGTTTATGCTTTAGATAAGTTTCGTCCTTATTTGGTTGGTTCTAAGACTCTAGTTTACACGGACCATGCAACCCTTAGGTACCTTCTCGCTAAGAAGGATGATAAGCAGAGACTGGTCCGATGGATTCTTCTCCTGCAAGAATTCACATTAGAAATAAAGGACAAACGAGGGGTCAAAAATGTAGTTGCCAACCACTTATCTAGACTTACAAACGACGATGATAGTGATTCTGACTCCATACCGGATTTTTTTCCGGATGAGCATCTGTATGCTATTTTTTCTGCACCATGGTATGCTGACATTGTGAATTATTTAGCGTCCGATGTTATTTTTTATGATTGGTCAAGAAATGAACGTAAGAAGTTCTTGGCCAGAGTTAAGCTATACTACTAGGATGAGCCCTACCTTTTCAAGTATTGTGCGGATCAGATTATTCGTCGTTGTATTCCCCAATGGAAATATAATGAGGTTCTCTCATTTTGCCATGACAAAGAGTGTGGTGGCCATTTTAGTAGTATGAAAACAGCTGCTAAAATTCTTCAATGTGGGTTTTATTGGCCTACTCTCTTTAAAGATGCCCAAGTGCATTTGCAAAGACGTGCATTCGTTACCCCAACAACTTGGGCGAATCCATCATGGCATATAATATGATGCCATTGAATCCAATATTGGTGGTAGAAATTTTTTGACGATGGGGCAATGATTTCATGGGTCCCTTTCCAGTTCCCACGGTTTTATTTATATTCTAGTCGCCGTGTAGACTACGTGTTTAAAATAGATAGAGGCCATGGCTTGCCGTAGCAATGACCATAAGACAGTTGCGTTTTTTGTTAAAGAATATATTTTCTGTCAATTTGGCATTCCCAAAGCCATCATTAGTGATGGTGGAACACATTTTTACAACAGAGTTGTTGCATCTCTAGTGAAAAAGTATGGAGTTACACATAAAGTAGCAACTCCGTATCATCCACAAACTAGCGGACAAGTAGAAGTTTATAATAGGGAAATCAAAAAGATATTAGAAACAACTGTAAATCCTGATAGGAAGGACTGGTCAAAGCGTCTATCTGATGCCTTATGGGCATATAGGACGGCTTTCAAAACTCCTATAGGTATGTCTCCCTTTAGACTTATATTTGGAAAATCTTGTCATTTGCCCGTTGAATTGGAGCACCGTGCTATGTGGGATATAAAAAGCCTTAACTTCAATGTCGATGAGGCGAGTGTTAAGCGCAAGTTGCAATTGAATGAGCTTGAAGAAATCCGTAGCGATTCTTATGATCTCGCAAAGGATTATAAAGCTAACATGAAACATGTTCATGATAAGCAAATCTTGCACAAAGAGTTTGTGGTAGGTAAAAAAGTCTTGCTTTACAACTCCCGTCTACATATTTTTCCAGGGAAATTAAAAACCCGTTGGTCTGGTCCTTTTCTGGTTACTGAAGTCACCCCTCATGGGGCAATCACCTTGGTAAATCCCAAGGACAACAATACCTTTCAAGTCAATGGCCAACGGTTGAAACATTTTCACGAGCTATTGTCCCCTGATGTAGAGGAAGTCCTCTTACCGGACCCTATCTATGAGGACTGACATTTTTCATTGGTGTACTTCCTTTCATTTCCATATATTGGTACTGCACCATTCAGGTAATTGGGCCCTTCTTATGGAGTGTGTGGCTATAAGTACCGGATCCTAAGACCACGTTAAACATAATTCACGTTTCTCGGATTTTTAGTCATGTTCTTCTATGGTGTGAATTATGCATTTATTGCTTTATTTTTTTTCTTATATTAAACCTTATTAAAAAAAAATAATATATATATATATATATATATATAAATTGTTAAAATCATAAAAATAGTAATTTAGAAAGTCTCAGGAATCTGACTTTAAAAGACCCACTGTTAAAACAAATTTTCAAACTCTGTTGTCTAAAATTTGTTTAGGGGTGGGATGTTCGTTTTTCCGTAATGGATTGTTCAACTTTTTATTTGTGTTGCTTAGGCCGTTTAATCGTATTTCAATTCAAAGTGACATTATCTATGAATTTAGAGCTTATTCGTTCGCATAACTTACATCATGCACGCACTTCGAAAGGTTTTCCATCTTCTTATATGTCAGCCATAGTCGGAATAAGGTGTTTTATGGATCATTGGATTGGAAATTCTCTCCTGATCATTTCCATAGCTCATTAGAAAAAATCGGACTGGTAACGAAGCGGCAATTTTAGTTTGAAGTTGTGCGAAAAATCGACAAATTTCGAAAAATTGAATTGGGCTTGGGCCCAATATCGCACGCACGTGCGTCCCCTTCATCCCAAACCAAAGCAGCCGCGAGTTAAGCTTCATTTCCGCTATTACCAAGTTTCAAAACCTAAAAAAAAAAAAAAAAAAAAGCTAATTACAGGTTGTTAGCTGAGATTTTAGGCATTTCGCCTAGTCGCTATCTCGATGCCACACTACAGGATTCCCAATTTCTTCGGGTTGAGCCTTTGATGAACGCTGATTGTTTCGAAGGAACTACAATGCGAGCTCGCATTGTGTTCGCCGATCGTCTCTTAAACCAACCATGCCCAGAAGTCATAGCTCGATGGATTGGTAGGAATGTCATAGGAAAGGAGAAAGTCAGTGACATCAGTCTGAACTGCCTTCACATTCTATGGATACTCCAAGAGCAGAAGTACGAGTTATGTATTTTGGAGTTTTTGGGTAACATGATTAGGGGAGTTGGGAAGAGTATTGCACCTCTCCCTGTTTTTTGATAACCAAGATCATGATGACCTTTGAGAAATGACTTCGACTTCCTCGATAGGATTTGCCTGAAAGAGCACTGAAATCCTCATATTTATACGGAGTGTATCTAAAGAGTTTGGAGGTTGCCTGAAGAGAGGGTACTAGAAGGGGGATGACTCTGAGGATGAGGAGGACACGGCATATTTTGATGCCGATGCCTTGGAGAGGTGTAGGTCAGATGCAAAACGCATGGCTGTGATTCATCGTGGCATGCGTTCTCTCAATACTATTTGTGAAGACCTCTGAACTCGGCAGGCTACCATTCATCATAACTTTGAGACTCGTGCCCAGCGCGAGGATGAGCGGTGGGAACAAATGAGGGCCGAGATGGAAGCTCAGCACAAGTTTCGAGACGATATGCTTGCACGCTTTCCACCCCAGAGGGGTGCTTCTTTTGAGGAGCAGTCTGTGAGGCACAAGCATCGTCGCCGCAGGACTGATGGCTTTGGCCCATCAGGAGCTCAGGAGACATCACCTTCCCATGTCCCTTCCACTACCAGCAGCGAGTGGTTTAGCAATATTATGAGTTGATCTTGTTTTGTATTTGCTTTTTATTTTAGTTCGGATGTTAATTTATGAATTCCGTATTTAATTTTGAATTTGGTTGTTAAATGTTGTTTGAATTTCCGTTTTAATATAATCCAGTTCTTTTTAAATAGTGCATTGTTTTTATCATTAATCCCACCTTCCCGAATTGTTTGGGGGTGGTATTATGTATTATAGCATGATTTTTGATATGATCCTCCGGTTAAGAATTTGTGTTGGAGTGAAGGTTGAGAATATTGCCGATATGGGCATTGCTATGAATAGATATTGTGATAGGATGAAATCTCGATGAATTAGGCAGTTTCTATCCTAAATTCAACCTAAAAGATATTAGGTTGGTTTTGGAATAGAGAATATAGGTTGTTTCCGTTTTCGGGTTTGGAAATTTTTTGTTTCCGACAATTGCCTTTAAACTTTTTGGTAACTTCCCAATTAGTTTTAGCAACTTAAAACCTATAAAAATTTCATTCATTCTACACTCACAACCCACACTACACCTCATTTTCATCTCTCACCTTTCACTCCCATGATTCCCATCTTCTTATCCATTTTAGCACTATCGCCATTTCGAGTGCGCTGCGCTACTGGATGGGTAGACCTGCGCCTGTAGGCACTCTCTCGACATTTAATTTCATCGAGCCGACCGGCCTCTACCAAGCCCCCGATCGGAAGCGACCTGCGCCCACAACATTGGAATCCTAGTTTTCATCCTGAGCGCGACCCGCGCCCATCCCAGGCATAAAGTGAGCGCGACCTGTGCCCAAGTGCCTGGAACTCGAAAATCACCAAGGCGCAACTCGCGCCCTATCCAGGCATAGGGGCGCGCAGTATACTAACCCCCCCCGTAGGCAAGAAAAACTCCAATTGTTTGTGGGTTGTTCCAAGATCCTTTGCAGCTATTCCAGCGAGTTATTGGGGATGACATTCCCTCGTATCATACCGAAGCAGTCTTTCGAAGACTTGTTCCAAAGTGACACCTATGGTGCGTGGTTTCGCGAAGTGATCATTCTAGCAGGATGGGAGCCACTATTGGTAAGTCCTGATGAACTTTATTCTCCCGCACTTACATCTTATTTTTATGATAATTGTAAGTTCTTTGATAGACCAGATGGAGAACAAGTGTTCTCCATCACCATCGGGGATGAACCAATGGAAATTACCAGGTTCTTGTTTGCCTTTGCTCTCAGACTTGTTATGCCCGCTGAAATACAAGACTCATGGGCCTATTTGGTAGATAATATGTACCTCTATAACTATGAGGATTTGCATGAGCATTATGGGGCAGGAATCTTTAGGATAGAGGACCAAAGGGAATATAATGTCGCCCTTGGTAGCCTGTCCATGAACGTGGGCACAATGATGTTTTTTATAATGCTAAACATATTAGGGGAGTGACATTTTTCTTCTGCGAATGACGCCACTTGCGACGTTTTCCTTACTCTAGCTGAGGGACGTCTGCTATATGACCTTCCCAAGACATTAATGTCTAGTTTATCACGAGCCCAGAACATGCGGCATAAGTATCTTCTTATGCCTGTTTTAGTTTGCCGTATTATGCTATGTTTCTTCCCTGTTTTTTGTGCTCGTTACACGGATCGGGTAGGGGTCGACACTGTGAGACCCACCAATTCTATTATTCGATCTTTCCGTGCAATGACTTGGCCGGGATGGCAGGTGCAACCTCATTTGGTTGCCCCCTACACCCCATCCGACCAAGTGGCGCTTGACAGGTTAGCTATAGTAGACGATAAGTGGCGTGAAGCCTGGCAGATTACCATGGCGTGGCAGGATGCGAAGGAACCTCATTTCTTCATTAAGGATGAGGAGGAAAATGTTTAAACGGGAGTTAAGGTTAGTTTTTATTTCAGTTAGTGTCTGCTTATGTCCCAAGAAATTTGTTTCTCATTAACCCTTTACGGGTGGAAATCTTATAGAGTTGCGTCATCTTTTCTTTTCTATATTAGTATGTTTAACCTTATTTTGCAGATGTTCCAGAATTTTACGCGTTTCAATGGTATTTCTCTACCCTATTTATTTAAATACTTTGAAGACAAAACATGCTTCTTGTTTTGGGGGGGGGGGGGGCATAGAAACACGTGTAATTAAGGCATCTGTTAGGATATAGATATGTATAATATGCACTTGTTTTCTAGTTAAAAAATTCAAATTTTTTAAAAATATAAATAAAAAGTATGCTATACACATAGGAATATTGGTATTGTTTTCTTTCTCTATGCTCTCAATCATCTAGAAGTCTCACATAGCTTTTGCATTAGAATAGTTTTTAGAAACTTAGGCTAATATGTAGGTAATAATCCTTGCATCTATCTATAAATATGTTATATGAGTATCTATGATTGTTGGCAGTAAGTTTCTGAAATTTAGGCTAGAGTACTTATTCTACAAATCCTGTGAGAATATAGCCTAAAATCTTATATGAGTGAACATTTGAGAAATGACACAAGGGAGAAGTAAAATCCGGATAGAGAAATCACACGTCCACTTGCTTGATTACTATACCATATCCTAAGCGAGAATTTAGGCCCTCTTTGGATCGATATAGCCAGAAATTCAAACCTATGAATTATTTTCCGCTAGTAGTCCCTTCCGAGCCTTTCTTGAGCCTTTCACAAACCACAAATCCTTTACCCTGTTACAAAAAACAAAACAAAATAAAAATCAACCTACCCAATTCTTTTGAATAATAAGTCCCGAGAATAGAGATGAATAATAGAAAAGAGAAGAACCTTTGAAATCAAGAATTAGTTAGTCACTTTAGAAGAGAAAAGTAAGTTTTCATCTAAATAAAAAAATAAAATAAAAGGAAATAAAGAGTTATAATTCCAAAAATAGAATCAAGGAGTCAAAAAGCCAAAGAAAAAGAAAAAAATATGGCTACGGATGGAAACAAAGCGTAGAAGCAAAAATAAAGAATAAGGTTTTCTCTAGTTACATAATATGAAGACTCTATTATCTCAGACTTGTCCTCTTTGAATATCCATTTCCTTCCTTCTTAAACCATCTCCTAATCCCCGCAATACCTAATAAAGACCTCTAACTCAATTAGGAATAGATTAGTGTGATAGTAAGTGGCAGATGTGTTTGATCGACTCCAACTTCCTTGTGTGTCATTGAGATTGTAAGGTAAAGTGTGCCCACTACACACTGGAGTAGCAAAACTTGAGCGGAAAAATCAGAGTGGTTTTGTCTTGACATTTATGTGAGGACCTACTTAAAGACGTTATTCCGAGTTTTCAAAAACGGACCTGCTAGTTCATCTTATAGTATTACTCATTGTATATATATTTATTCGTAGATGATAGATTATTATGCATATATTAGCTTAGGTTTCGACTTGATTATTCTGTATTCATTACTAGTGAGATGTATAGATAATTGAGACATAGATAAGGAAACAATAGTTTATTTTTGAGTCGTTGTAGTATAGATGAAGTTTGTGAGTACCTTCATTGGAAAACTCTCCAGAGGCTATGGTCATATGGTTAATGCAATCGCACTCGGCGAAACGAGATTAGTTAGAACTCCATTTTTGGTCACTTATGTTAATTTCTTATATTTGCTTGAGGACAAGCAAAATGCTGTTTGGGGGTGGTTTGATAAAAGCCCAAAACTGTAGTTTTAACCCCCTAATAATAATAATACTTTTAGACCAATTATGCGAGTAATAAATAAGAGTTAATGCTAATTACATGCTTTTATGTATTTCAGGCATGGAACTCAATTATGTGCAGAAATATGCCACTTTGGCGATATAAAGGAGCAAAGGGTTGGCTGCTAAGAAGTTCTGGGAATAAAGGCCAAGACGGGCAGAAACAGCACACAAAAGTCAGCAGAACTTCCGAAGATCGTATCTTTGGACTTAGGCCTCGGAATTGTGCGTACCTTATGTCAAAACGACCGACTTGGAAAGAGCTTTCCAATGGTCCAAACCTTGACCTAATTAGAGAAGCAAAAATGGACAAAACGCCTGTTAAAGTCAAAGCCAGCTGAAAAGGGGCCTGTGGACTGAAGAAATTGGGATTTGGGCTCGATTTTCCGGTCCAAAATATGGACCCTCAGCCCATGCACGAAAATGTGGATCTAGTCTCCTCTATTTACACACACAATACTTAGCTCTTATGTATCAATTAGTTTAGGTTAGAAGGTAGCCATTAAACCTTAGTTCTAGATCTAGTTTTGAGAATTTCAATTAGTTTATTAATTAGTTTTCATTCCTTGTTTTAGATTAAATATTTGAATCATTGTTTATCATTGATTAGATAAATAAAATAGTTAGTTCTTGTTAAATTCGATTTTGTTATTTAAAATTGTTTAGATCTAAATTTAGTTATTAGTTGTTATTCATTTCTTAGTTGTTTAATTTAGTTTTGAATTATTGATTAGAATCTTTATATTCATAAAGTTAGAATCTTTATATTATGTTGTATTCAATTTCAATTGGAAATGATAGTTTGATGAATCAAGGCTAAACCTCCATTAGAGGGTTTGATGAAAACTTGATTGTGTAGCGTAGAAACGTTGTAAGAGTCTATTCCACTCTAGAAGGGAGTTGATTCGCCATGAGAATGGGTGGACTTCCTCACATGCTAGTTATGAATTGGTAGAGATGTCATGTTAGGGATTAGAACGACCAATTCTTACCGTAAGAACGTAAGAATTGGATTACAACAATCTACGCTAGTTCTTAAGTTGGATTCAAGGTGGATTCAATTCCCCCTTAATTCTTATTTTAGATTCAAACCTTAGTATTCCGTAACATTTTGTAGTATAATTCGTAATTCTCTCATTGACTTTGGTAGGATTGATAGTCGTAGGAAACTTGAATGCTAAAGAACTAGGAGTGGAACAAATCTTCTATTCCAACTCTACTTCAATATATTCGAGAGTAGAAATCTTTGATAAGTTTAGTATAAGTTCAGTTTTAGTTTTACTTGCGTTTAGAGTTTCATCGCTTTATTCATTAGTAAAACTATTAATTTTACATATATCACGGAAGGCCCATCTTGCCATTTCCACAAACTCCACCACCACGACACCAATGATTGCCGGAGCCTCAAGCACTACCTCTAAGACCTAGTGGAGGAAGGCAAATTAAAAGAGTTGTTGCTAGAAAGCGTCTGAGGCACAAAAGGCGGGGCGCTTAACGCCACGTGTATGGGGAGCCATAGCAATGAAGGACACGCCAACAATGGAAACAAGCGTATGTATAGGAGCAGATCAACTCGACGATCTAAGTCTCCGTGTCGGTCAAGGCCCAACAGAGACAACACTCCTCCGACTAAGATGAGGACAAAGTAATCAACATGATTATAGACACCAAACTACTAAAACCTCGTGTCGGAGAAGAGCGTAAGAGTGGGAGCAATGTAAGAAATATATCACCTCTCACACAAAAGCCGAGATGATCAACCCCACCAATTCCTAAGAGGACAACAACAATTTCATTCACGAGGAGAGGATGTAGACAAGGTGTGCCTACCTCACAATGATGCCTTGGTAGTGCATGTAAAAATCAACAGTTGGACAGTCAAAAGAGTCCTCATCGATCCAGGGAGCTCATGCGACATACTGTTCTATCAAACATACAAGGACATGCACCTTCCGGACTCGGTGATGATAGAGTCCAATGCACCGCTCTATGGGTTCAACGGAGATCGTATAGATGCCATTGGAGACGTTATCCTACCAGTCTCCATTGGTGAAAAAGAGGACATGGTCAAAACGTCAACACGCTTCAGTGTGATCAATGTCAGGTTGTCCTACACCGCCATTCTAGGACGCCATTGGATTCACAAAATCCAAGCAATTCCATTAACCCTACACCAGGTCCTACGATATCCCAGTCCCAGAGGCGTCATGGAGCTCAGAAGCAACCAATTGGAAGCTCACCGATGCAATCAGGTCAGTGTAGGAACCGTTATTTTTAGAACGAATATTTCTACAAACCGCGAGAACCCACGCGCAGTGGAATCAATGGGGTTCTCACGATTTTGGATTAGAGAACATACCTTTTAGATCCTGTTTAGATAACTCTGAGAATCCAAGCTTTATGAATCCGAATTAACAATCAACCTCTTGATCTTCTGTTGTATTCCTTTAGAACAGATTGGACATTGTGTGGGCAACGATCTACCAATCCCCTTCTTTCTCACAAAGCTAGATCCAATTTTGGATCTATCTTCCCTTGCCTCTTTTTCTGTTTCAGTGAATAGTGAATTTCGGCCAGAGAGAGAGTATTCTATTTATAGGCTACAACAGGGACCATGAAGAGAAATTAGGGTTGGGCCTCCTGACGGGCTTGGGATTCCCATGTTCGCCTAGAACACACGGCCAAAGTCCGTCAACAAATGGCTTATTCCACTAAAGGCCATTGTTGCACTACCGCCCTAATCCCAAATTACGTGTCAGCGTTTATAGGCTCCATATTGTATGCTCGTTGATCTCCCCGTGTTTAAGATATAGAATGTCCGTTGATTAAGTCAAGTTACTGATAACTACATTAATCAACTTCTTATGACCTTGAGTAGTACCACTCAACCTCATTGTCATGTTAGAATAAATCCACCTGTAGGGTTTATATGACAATCTTTTTGAGCTCCTCAAGGGGACATCATCAACCCGACTTCTTGCGGGACATGGATTCCTTCTATAATCAACAACACACCTTACATACAATGTCATTACCCAATCCATCGAGTTTGTTGATTCACAAATGAATCTCACTCATTGATGATTTAAAGTAATGTACAATGCATGTAAGTGCCTGTTATTATATTCGGATTAGGAGAACAAGCATCCATAATAACAGAGGCGTTTGTTCTCTTATATAGTCGATAAAGAGAAACAACCTCACTTGGTCCCGCTCAATACACACAAAAGTGTACTAGTGTAATCCTATAGTCAAGATAGACTAATACCAGATTATACTACAACCGTACTAATGGTTTGTCCAAATCCATCTAGGTTGTGAATCGATTACTTATACTTTATAAAGTCATCGATGATATGATCTTCTTCGTGTGTTCACACCATATCATCTATAACATAAAGTATTAGACACATGCATATAACTAATAACATATATAATATGTATAACATTTGCCCATATGATTCTCATTCAAAATATAAAGAATTAGAGTTAATACAAAAGTAATGCTTTTAGTATATAACCCTATCAGTCAGCACAACGACCTTACCCAAGCCTCAGGTCGTTGAAGCCAAAGACGTCTTAAAAAGGCAAGATCCTGAAACATCCAGCCTTCCGGCAACGACATCAAACAAGCTCAAATAGAACCAGGAGAAAAGTCAATTTGGGCAATAACCGATGACCCAAAATTTGTTTATGTAGGGCTGACTTAGACCCAAGCTCAAGGAGCAACTTGTCAAATTTCTATCTCTCAATAAAGATGTTTTGCTTGGTCGTATATCAATATGCTAGGAATCGACCCTCGTGTAAACGCCTGAAGTTAAATATAGATCCACCGTCCAAGCTTATCAAACAACGACCTAGGAAATTAGCTCTCAAGTTTCAAAAAGCCATCAACGATGAGATAAAAAGCTAAAAATGTGGGATTCATCGAGAAGTCGAAAGTACCCGACCTAGCTTGCCAACATAGTAGCCGCTCCAAAGAAGAATGGTCGCACGACTCTGCATAGATTTCACCAACGCCAACAAGCACTACCCAAAAGACAGCCTTTCCCTACCAAGAATCGACATACTATTAGATCAAACTTGTGGCCATGAGCTTTTATTGTTTATGGACGATACAAAGACACAACCAAATACCACTTGCGTAAGAAGACCGGAAAAGACGCGTCTTTCATAACCGAGCAAGGTACGCTCGCTACTCTGACGCCCCCACCTTCGGCTTGAAGAATGCAGGGCGACCTACCAAAGACCGGGTCACCAAAATGTTCAAAGACTTGCTATGAGACACTATGGAGGTCTACATAGACGACATGGTGGTCAAAAGCGAAAAGGCAGGTGATCACATCTCCCACCTACAAGAAGCCTTTGAACGACTTCGCCAAAACAAGATGAAACTCAACCCAGCCAAATGCATATTTGGAGTAGCCTCAGGGAAATTCTTAGGTTACCTCGTCTCACAAAGACGCATTGAAGCAAACCCAGAACAGATACGAGCTCTCCTTGAAATGCCAGAACCAACGACAAAGCAACAAATCTACAAGTTATCTGGCATGGTTTCAGCCCTCAACAGGTTCATCTCAAGAGCATCTGACAAATGCAGACCATTCCTACAAATACTCAAAAAGGGAGCAACATTCACATGGACAGACGAGTGCCATAAAGTCTTCATCGACCTGAAAGCTTATTTATCAACCCCACCCGTCCTGTCCAAACCAGAAGAAGGAGAAACACTAGGGCTGTAGCTTGAAACTACCGACTTCGCAATCAGCTCAGTTATCTTTCGCGAGCATGATGGAATCGAAAAGCCGGTCTACTTCACCAACAAGACGTTAGCAGATGCAGAAAAACACTACTCTTCGATGGAGAAAACAATGATTTCTTTACTCTACACAGCTCGGAAGTTCCGACCTTACTTCCAATCTCACAGCATCAAGGTCATCACTAATGTACCCATCAAACAGGTATTGAGTTCTAACAACAAAACAGCCCGCATGGCCAAATGGGCTGAAGAACTCGGAGAACATCACATCGAGTTCGTTCCCAGAACGTCTCGCAAAGGCCAAGTCATTGTTGATTTCTTGACAAATTTCTCCGTCGAAGACATCAACTGGGAACCCGAGCCAATCACTTCACTCCATCAACAAGCCACCCCAGACACATGGCACCTCCACATAGATGGCACATGTAATAACAGTGGTAGTGGACTGGGGGCTGTATTAACTTCACCAAAGGGAGCCCAGCTACAGAAATCAATGAAAATCGATTTCGCAACGACCAACAACGAAGCAGAATATGAAGCGTTGATCACAGGCCTCCGAATGGCACAACAACTACAAGTCTCAAAGCTTAAAGCTTACAGCGATTCCCAGCTAATCGTCAAACAGATCACCAAAGAATATATCACGAACGGAGCAAACTTGGCAAAGCATGCTCAGGTCGTTTATGACATTATCAGCTCGTTTAAAACATTCTCCTTAGACCATATTCCTCGAGAAGACAACAGACATGCAGACAGCTTGGCTTTCCTAGCCTCCAAAACACAAGAGGCATGTCCGTTCCACAGTCTACATTGGCATTCTAGAACGACCTGCCTATCAGAAAGAAAATATCAACAGCCTCATAGATTTCCAGCCCTCATCCGAAGAAGAGATCAATCAATCTTGAATGGGCCCATTTCTCAAGTTCATCTTACATGGTGAGGTCCCATCAGAAACAAAGAATGCTCGTGCAATACAACTCTGAGCCCCAAGATACACAGTGATCAAAGGAAAACTATTCCGCAAATCAGTAGGAGGACCCCTCCTAAGGTGCATAACTCCAAGGGAGGAGGGACAACTCATTTTCGACGAAATCCACAAAGGTGAATGTGGCAACCACGCAGGAGCAAGATCACTGACACACAAAGCAATCGCCCAAGGGTATTATTGGCTAATGCATATCGAGGCCAAAAGGTATGTTCTTAAATGCCTCCAATGTCAAACTTTTGGCCACAATCACCTAAGTCCAGCAAGGGAATTGATCAACATAGCCAGCCCATGGCCGTTCCACATGTGGAGGCTACACATCATGGGACCGTTCATCCCGCAAAAGAAATCAGGGCTCAAATACGTCCTAGCTGCCACAGATTACTTCACCAAGTGGGTTGAAGCAATCTCACTAGTCCAAGTCAAGAAAGTCAACGTAATCAACTTCATTTGGACTAATATCATCACTAGATTTGGTCTACCCCACACCCTAGTCATGGACAACGGAACACAATTTCTTGGCACACAAGTCAAGGATTTTCTACAAAAATGGTGCATTACTCAAGCATTTTCTACACCTAGATATGCATAAAACAATGGCCAAGCAGAGACCACCAACAATGCCATCAAAGAAAACCTCCAAAAGAAGCTGGAGAGCAAGAAAAACCAATGGCCAGAGCAAATCGAAAACATTCTATGGGCATACAGAACAACAGTTAGAGCCAGTACAAATGAGTCTCCTTACACACTTTGCTTCGGAACGGAAGCAGTGATACCATCAGAACTCACAATCATAACTACACGTTCTGACATTGTTGAATCAGGAGTCAATGACAACATCTTGGCAAAAGAAGTTGATCTCCTAGAAGAACGTAGAGAAACTGCTGTAATATCCCTAGCTCGATACCACCAAATAATCCAACGTTCTTACAACAAGAGGGTCATCCCAAGATCTTTCCAAGCTAGTGACCTAGTATTCAAAAAGACTTTAGCACCAGCCAAGCTCGACCTAACATGGGAGGGCCCCTACATTATTGACAAAGTTGTTGGAAATGGCGCATACTGGATCAAAACCCAGCTCGGTGATAGGCTTCCCCGACCTTGGAATACAGCTCTCCTCAAGTGCTTTTACCAATAAGTTTGTCTCCAAGTACATAAGTTAATATGAATGAAATCTCATCAACATTTCGAGTGCAATGATAAAACATATGATTGATAGTTTACCTACGAAATGAACGATGAAACTCAAAACGTAAGTAAACTAAAACTATCTTATGTGCCTATATTTATCAAAGATTCTACTCTCAATCCTATGAGATATAGTGGAGTAGAGTGATTCGTTCCACTCCTAGTCCTTCCGCATGCTTGTTATCACGTGTAATTACTCTACTTAAGGTCTAATGAGAGATTTACGAAAAGGCAACTAGACTACGATGCAACTACCCACAAGATGCACTAGTCAACTATTAGGACAACTAAGGGAATGCTACGTTGATTCTATGATAAGGAGTTAGAGGGGATTGAATTCCACCTTAACTCGACTTAATCCTATTAACGACGAATCGTTGTAATCCGAATTGAATCTGGCCAGCAGAACAATTGGTTCTTCCTAATCCCTAATTACACATGGCATTCTTGCCAATTCATAACTAGCATGTGAACGATTAAACCCATTCTCATGGTGAACTAATCGTTTCTAGAGTGGAAAGGAAATTATGACGATTCTACGATAGTCGAAATCAAGCTTTCATCAAGGCTTCTCAACCCCCCTCTAATGGAGGTTTATCCGAGAATCATTACGCAATCATTTCCGATTAAATTTAAACTAAACATGATATAAAGAATTGAAATTTACTAATCTAAATTAAACAATAATTAAAATCTAATTAATAACTAAGAATTGAATAACAAGTAATAAATGAATCAGATCTAACACAAATGTAAATGACAAGAATCGAAATTTAACAACTAGCTATTTTATTAATCAAACTAATTAAGAGTAATGATTCTAATAGTTTAATCTAAAACAAGAATTGGATTGAAATTAAACTTAATTAAAAACAATTAAATAAAAACTAGATCTAGAAGCTATTTTAATGGCTACTTTTTACTCTAACCTATCTACCATTAACAAAGAGCTAAGCTTTTGTTTTTATACTTTCAGATCCAAAAATCGTGCATGGGCTTGGAGCCATATTTTGGGCCAGAGAATCAGGCCCAAAACCCAATTCTTTTAGTCCAAAAAGGCCTCTTCAGCTGCAGTTGGCATCAACAGACGTTTCGTCCACTTTTGCTCCTCTGATTAGATCACGGCTTAGACCATTGGAAAGCTCTTTCCGAGCCGGTCGTTTTGACATAAGGTAGGCCCCATTCCGAGGTCTGAGTCCAAAGATATGGCCTTCGGAAGTTCTGCTGACTTTGTGTGCTGTTTCTGCCCGCGTCGACTTTTCAGCTTTTGACCGGGCTTTAGAAAGGCTTTGTCTTCTTGAATCTTGGCCTTTAATCACGGAACTCCTTAGTAACCGACCTTTGCTCCTTTATCTCGCTAAAGTGGCACATTTCTGCACATAATGGACTTTGAAGCCTGAAATGCATAAAAACACGTAATCAGTGTTAACTCTTAATTATTACTCACATAATTGGTGTAAAAGTATGTCTGTTACAGGGTTAAAACTACAGTTTTGGGCTCTTATCATGCAACTATCATTTTTTGCATTACATGAGCACCTTGCATTTCATAATACGCAGCCCGACCTAAGACATCACAATATCAGGTCGGATATCAAGGACGGAGTTCAGAACGACTCAACAACAGCCACGCAGTAGTTAATTTCAATCAATTCAAATCAAGGTCCCCCAAAAGGACCCTAAACCAAATTAACACCAACACCAGGGTTAGGTATGGTTCAACTGTAATTGTCACTCAAAGGCCAATTATCAGACAAATTCAATCTAGGGGACCCCCAAAAGGACCCCAAGTCAACTTACGACCTCACAAAGGGTTTAAGACAGACTCAAATATAATGGCCACTCAAAGGCTAATTATATCAATCAGAAGTTCCCCCAAAAGGAACGAATCGTATGCATACACGAGGGCAAGACGGCCTAGGTACCAACTACGCCAAATACATCGTCGTACTCAAACGCTTTCTACGACACAGTAACTTAAAACGACCTAGCAAAGTCAAGCGATTACATCAAGACTAGCACTATGCAACACGTGTCGCGTCAAACAACAAATCAGTAGCAACAAAAGCAATCATATGCATACTTCAAACCAACTTCAACAAGTAAGTAATTTAAATATTTCTACTTCAATACAAAATCGGTTAGATCTTCGAGGCCCCTAGGTTATCCCGGGAAAACGACCTCCCCATCCCCATAAAAAAAAAAAATATATATATATATATATATATATATATATATATATATATATATATATATATATATTGTATCGATTATCAAGAGAAAAGATATGTTTAAATATTGTTCAACGACCTACCAACCCAAGATCAAACACAATATGTTCAGAGTCAATTTACACAAGCAAGATTCTCCACATTCAAAGGGTCCAGATCACCACCCCCTACAACACCAGAACTAATAGCCTGATCAATAACAATTTCAGAAACATTTGACCCAAAAACAACAGAAGGAACAGCTGAATCAACCGGTGACACAACGATTTGGTCAGATGGCAGATCAGATGGTCTACTAGCATCTACACCAGGATGTACAACAGACACTGTTGCAGCCCTACTTTCAATAGACATCTTAAGGCGATCATACTTATCCAAAGCCTCAACATAATCATCTAATAGCACGTACACATCGCCACTCTCCACCGTGTCCACCAAGTCATTATATGCAGTCTCAGCTCGTTCAGCAATAGAGCGCAGCCTCTTGCACTTATCGACCCATTGCTGAACCTCCAGCTTTGCAGAATCCAGAGCGGGTTGCAAAAGAGCCACTTTACCACCCAGCTATTGCACTTGATCCCTCAGCCCTGCAAGCTCTGCTCTCTCCACTTGCTGTTCAGCCACCAGTCTACTACAAGTTTGCTTGCTGACATCCAGCTCCTTCTTGCAACGATCGGAGATAGACGCCATATCCTTTAGCTTCCTATACACTGCCAGAACTAACCTAGCAAACAAGATAACAAATATAGATATTAAAATGGATCAAAATCAACAAGACTAAAAAGGTGCAAGCTCGGAACGAAAGAATACTCACAAAGCACAATGACCGTTCCATCTCCACAAAGTTCACGTCCAGGCCCTTACCATCCAGCTTGCGCCTATCCCCGGCAAGCGCAATACTCTCCAACAACGCCCTACCAACCAAAGGGGACTTGAAGCTACAATAACCTTTCATAACAAACTTGGCAAAGAACCTGTAGGGTCCTCATATCGCGTAACCAGTCTATCAAGGACAGCACTGTCACTCTTTTTACTAGGGTCCGTACTTTCTGACCCCTTGCTGATAAAGGTAAAATAACAGTTTTACTCACGAATAAACGATGAAGCTCAAATGCAAGTAAAACTAAACTATCCTTTAAGTGTGATGTTTATCAAAGTTTTTCTACTCTCGATTCTATCGAAATAGAGTTGGAGTAAAAGATTCGTTCCACTCCTAGTTCTTTAGAATTCACGTTTCCTAAGATTATCAATCTATCCAAAGTTAATGAGAGTTTTACGAAATTTATACTACGATGGAAATTTAACTAACAAGATATGATTTTTTATCACGACTCACGGAATACTATATTGATACTATGATAAGGAATTAGGGGATTGATTCCACTTTAACTCAACTTAATCAACTAACAAAGAAATGTCGCAATCCAAATCGAAATGCTTTTGGCATAACAAATTGGTAAATCTAATCCCTAATTATTCATGGCAATCTCTACCAAATAATAACTAGCATGTGAAGCAATCAAACCCATTCTCATGGTGAACTAATTACTTTCTAGAATTGAATAGATTATCACGACGATTTCTAAGTTAACAAAGATCAAGCTTCATCAAGGCTTCTTCAACCCCCTCTAATGGAGGTTTAGCCTAGAGTCATTAAACTATCATTTCCAATTGAATTAAAACAAGACATGATATAAAGATTCTAACTTTACAAATTTGAACTAATCAATAATAATCTAATGATTCCAAATGAACTAAACCAAGATTTAAAACTAATTGGAACTATAAGTGTGATTTAACTAATTATCAATTGAAGACAACCTAATTTATGAATTTGAAACAACTAAAACTTAAACAAGAATTTAATCAATAAACTAAATTGGAATGAAATTGAATACTTTATTATGAACTAATATTTGATTCTAAAATAATAATGTACTTGTTCTAACACTAATTAATTGAAAGGTAAAACTAGATCTAAAACAAGATATGAAACTAGTTAATGTAGAGAAAACTAGATCTAAAACTATTCTCTAATGGCTACTTTCTACCTAAAGCTAATAATTACTTAAGAGTTAAGTCTTGTGTCTTGAAATGGAGGAGACCAGATCCACATTTTCCTGCATGGGCTGAGGAGCCATGTTTTGGGCCGGAAAATTGAGCCCAAAACCCAATTTCTTCAGTCCATAGAGGACTTTTCAGCTGGATTTTGCTCCACAGACTTTTCATCCTCTTCTGCTCCTCTGATTGGATCAAGGCTTGGACCATTGGAAAGCTGATTCCAAACCGGTCGTTTTGACATAAGGTAGGCCCAATTCCGAGGTCTGAGCCCAACAATACGGTCTTCGGAAGTTATGCTGACTTTTGTGTGATGTTTCTGCCCACATTGACTTTGACTTTTCAGCTTTGACCGGGCTTTACAAAGGCTTTTTCTCCTTGAATCTTGGCCTTTAATCACAGAACTTTTTAGCAACCAACTCTTGCTCCTTTATCTCGCCAAAGTGACACATTTCTGTACATAATTGACTTCAATGCCTGAAATACATAAAAGCACGTAATCAGCATTAACTCTTATTTATTACTCGCATAATTGGTCTAAAAATATTATTGTTAAGGGGTTAAAACTACAGTTTTGGGCTCTTATCAAACCACCCCCAAACAACATTTTGCTTGTCCTCAAGCAAATATGAGAAATTAGAATAAGTGACCAAAAATGGAGTTCTAACTACTTTCGTTTAGCCGAGTGCGATTGCATTGACCATATGCAACAAAGCCTTAAACCACTAAGAATCCCCTAGTGGACGAGTTATAGCCTCATGAGAGTTTTCCAGTGAAGGTACTCACAAACTTCATCTATACTACAACGACTAAGAAATAAAACTATTGTTTCCTTATTTATGCGTCAACTATCTATACATCTCACTAGCAATGAATCTGAGAATAATCATGTGAAACCTAAGCTAATATATGCATAATAATCAATCATCTACGAATAAACATATATACTATGAGTAATACTATGAAATGCACTAGCAGGTCCGTTTCTGAAAACTTGGAATAGCGTCCTTAAGTAGGTCCTCACATAAATGTCAAGACAAAAACCACTCTGATTTTTCCGCTAAAGTTTATTACTCCAAAGCAATGCGGTGCGGTGGGCACACTTTACCTTACAATCTCAATGACACACAAGGAAGCCGGAGTCGATCAAACATATCTGCCACTTACTATCACACTAACCTATTCCTAATTGAGTTAGAGGTCTTTATTAGGTGTTGCGGGGATTAGGAGATGGTTTAAGAAGGAAGGAAATAAATATTCAAAAAGGACAAGTCTGAGATAATAGAGTCTTCATATTATGTAACTAGAGAAAACCTTGTTCTTTACTTTTGCTTCTACACATTGTTTCCATCCTTAGCCATATTTTTCTTTTTCTTTGGCTTTTGACTCCTTTGATTCTATTTTTGAAGTTCTTGTTTTTTTTTTTCTTTTATTTGGATGGAAACTTTCTTTTCTTATTTGGCGACTAACAACAATTTCTTGATTTCAAAGGTCTTGCTCTTTTCTATTTTTAATCTCTATTCTCAGACTTATTCAAAGAATGGGTAGGCTGATTTTTTTTTTTTTTTATTATTTTGTTTTGTTTTTGTAATAGGGTAAAAGATTTGCAGTTTATAAAAGGCTAAAGAAAGGCTCAGAGGGGCGACTAGCGGAAAATAATTTCATAAGGTTTGAATTTCTGGCTATATCGATCCAAAGAGGGCCTAAATTCTCGCTTAGGATATAGTATAGTGATCAAGCAAGTGGACGTGTGATAAACGTAAAATGAATAGTCTACCTACGAAATGAACTATGAATTCTCAACGTAAGTAAACTAAAACTTACAGTGGTGCTATCTTGTTTATCAAAGATTTATTCTACTCTCAACCAATTGAGATATAGGGGAGTAGATAGAGTTCGTTCCACTCCTAGTGCTCTAGCATGGATGTTTTCTAATCTAACTAGTCGTTTTAAGTCTATGAGAGTTTTACTTAAGGGAATTATACTACGATGCAACTACCCACAAGATGCAACTAGTCGGTTATCAGAATACTAAGGGAATGCTACGTTGATTCTATGATAAGGAGTTAGAGGGGGATTGATTCCACCATAACTCAACTTAATCCACTAACGACGAATCGTCGTAATCCGAATTGAACTGCTTCGCAGAACAATTGGTTATTCCTAATCCCTAATTATACATGGCATTTCTACCAATTATAACTAGCATGTGAACAATTAAACCCATTCTCATGGTGAACTAATCATTTCTAGAGTGGAATAGAAAATACGACGACTCTACGATAATCGGACTCAAGCTTTCATCAAGGCTTCACAACCCCCTCTAATGGAGGTTTAGCCTTGATTCATTCCGCAATCA
The DNA here is from genome assembly GCF_015680905.1 of Coptis chinensis. Taxonomy (NCBI): domain Eukaryota; kingdom Viridiplantae; phylum Streptophyta; class Magnoliopsida; order Ranunculales; family Ranunculaceae; genus Coptis; species Coptis chinensis. The sequence goes on from NC_141456.1 coordinate 50,115,985, forward strand.
TTTCCATTTATATTAAAACTAAACATAATATAAAGCATTGAAATTTATTTAATTAAACAATAATGAAATCTAATTTAATGACTAAATTGAACTAAGGACATGAATTGAAATTAGATCTAGAATTGGAATTGACAAAAATCGAAATGGATAAAGAATACTACTTTATTGATCTAATCAAATGAAGAACAAGATTCAAAGGTTTAATCTAATAAGGGATTTGAAACTAAATTAAACTTAATTAATCTAATGAAAACTAGATCTAGAATTAAGGTTTAATGGAGGCTAACTAATCTAATTTATTTTCTAACCTAACTATCTACCATTAACAAAGACTTAAGCTTTTGTTCTTATACATTCAGATCCAAAATTCGTGCATGGGCTTGGAGCCGTGGTTTGGGCGAGAATCGGGCCTAAAACCCACTTCTTCGATCAAAAGGCCTCTTCAGCTGCAGTTGACTTCCACAGACTTTTCGTCCACTTCTGCTCCTCTGATTGGGTCAAGGCTTGGACCATTACAAAGCTCTTTCCGAGCGGTCGTTTTGACATAAGGTATGCCCAATTCGAGGTCCGAGTCCAAAGATACGGCTTTGGAAGTTCTGGCGACTTTTGCTCCTCAGATCTCGCTAAAGTGGTACATTTCTGCACATAATGGACTTTGAAGCCTGAAATGCATAAAAACGCCAGTCGGTGTTAACTCTTACTTATTATTCACATAATTGGTCTAACAGTATGATTATTAAGGGGTTAAAACTACAGTTTTGGGCTCTTATCATCATCCATGGTCGTCGGAATAGAGTGTTTTATGGATCATTGGATTGTAAATTCCCTCATGATCATTTCCATATCTCATTTGCAAAAATTGAATCGGTAACGAAGCGGCAATTTTAGTTTGAAGTTCGAAAAAAAAATCGAAAAACCAAATTGGGCTTGGGCCCAATCTCGTGCGCACGTGCGTCTCCATCTTCAAACCAACAGTCCCGAGTTTGTTTTCATCACCGCCATTAACAAGCTTTAAACCCTAAAACCAAAAAAAAAAAAAACTTAACCCACGCCCAAATTTATTCCCACCCCAAATATTCTCCAAACCTCTCCCACCACCATCCCCAACAATTTCACCCACCAAAAATTCAAAAAATTAAAAAAAAAAATTGAACTGTCACGCAACCACCACGCCACCACCATCGTTTTTTTAAGTAAGGTTGTTTCATATTGCTTCCTACACCTTCTACAAACCCTCAAATCCACCCAAAACTTCAATGGGTCTAAGACGAAGAATTTTGTTGGAACAAGCTTTTACTGCCGCCCGCTTTACGGCATTTTTTCGTGATAAGATGATTAGGAGAAATTGGAATAGGTTGTGGTACTCAACAGATGATTTCTACCACTCCAATTCGGTCGAACAATTCTATAAGAAGAGAGAGTTGGATGGTCAAAAAATTTTCATGAAGGTGGGTGGGACTCGGAGAGAATTATCGAGAGAGAAGTTGGCTGAGATTGTAGGCATTACGCTTAAATGCCACCTCAAAGCCACCGTGCAGGAATCCCAGTATACTGGAGTTCCTGCATTGATGAAAGACACTCTCATGGAGGGTCAATACAATCCGAATTCTCATTGTGCTCTACAGTCATCTCTGCGAACCAACCAACTAGCTGTAGCTCAGTGGATTGGTAAGAACGTCATTGGGAAGGAGAAAGTAAAAGACATCAGTTTGACATGTCTGCACGTTATCTGGATATTCTAAGAGAAGAGATATGAATTTTGTATCCTCGAGTTTTTGATATATATGATTAAATGAGTTGGGAAGAGTATTACACCATTTCCTGCTTTAATTACGAAGATAATGTTGTCTTGGGGGGGAAAACCAAGAACTGAGTGGACTATGTTGAAATTGCATTCAAATGAAATTATTTATACGGAGTGCATCCAAAAGACTTCGATGTTGCCGGAGGATAGGGTGGTTGATTCGGATGAGGAAATGGAGGTCATGACATGTTTGGATGAAGATGCCTTGGAGAGGTGTACGTCTGATTCAGAACGTATCTCAGTGTTACATACTGGCGTGCGTTGCATTTATGCTATTTGTTAAGATGTACGGGATAGGCAGATTATAATTTGAAATAAACAAAAGAACCTTCAGACGAGTTTTGAAAACCTCAAAAGGGTCAAGATAATCTATTGTATAATATGGGGACACTCCTTCAGCGTCACGATGCGCATTATAAAGAGATGAAGGCAGAGATGAAAGCAGCAATGGAAGCACAACACCTATTCCAAGTAGAGATTCTACGACGCATGCCACCCCTGGAGGTTTCTATTTCAGATGAGTCTGAGAGGCATGAGCATTGTCTTCAAAGGACGGATGGCTCAGGCCCTTCTTCATCTCAGGCCCCATCTTCATCCCAGGCCCAACCTCTATCTCAGGGTCCATCTTCATCACGTGGCTAGGTGTTTCGAAAAATTTGTTGTTTCGATGTTATTTAGTTGTTTTTATTGTTTTTATTAGTTCGGATATTAAGTTTTTTGAATTCAGTAGTTAAATTTGAATTCGGTAGTTAATTGTATTTGAATTTCAATTTTTAATATAATGTGGTTCTTTTCAAATTGTGCATTGTTTTTATTGTTAATCCCACCTTCCCGAATTGTTTGGGGGTGGTATTATTTATTCTGGCACAAATTTTATATGAACCTCAATTTTAGAAGTTGTTTTGGAATGATTGTTAGGAATATTGCCAATATTGGCATGCCTAGGATTACATATTGTGGTAGAATGAAATCTCCATGAGTTAGGCAGTTACTATCATAAATTTAACCTAAAAGCTATTAGGTTTGTTTCGGAATAGAGAATATAGGTTGTTTCCGGTTTCGGTTTTGGAAATATTTTGTTTCCGGTAATTGCCTTAAAACTTTTTGGCAACTTGCCGATTCGTTTTGGAAGCTCACAACCTATATAAACTTCCTTCATTCTACACTCACAACCCACACTACATCCCACTTTCATCTCTCACATTTCACACCCACGCTTTCCTTCTTATTCCTTCTCCTCACTTCAAAGACGGCCAGCTCGAGGCGCTTTCGCCTCGATGGAGTGCCACATACCCTAGGCACCTCGTCGATCAAAATTTCTTCAAAGCACGACCCGCGCCCTATCAAGCCTAAACCTGAGCGCGACCCGCACCCAAAACACTGGAATTCCAATTTTCATCTTAAGCGTGACACGTGCCCTACCTAGGCCTATTCTGAGCGCGACCCGCGCTGAAGTGCCTGGAACTCGAAATTCACCGAGGAGCACCCCGTGCCCTACCCAGGCATAGGTTGAGCGCACCCCGCGCTCTGACTCCCGTGGGCACGAAAAATTCCAATTTTTTGTAGGTTATTCCAGGATCGTTTGCAACTGTTCCAGCGAGTAGTTTGGTGATGACATCCCCTCGTATCATACCAGAACAGTCTTTTGAAGACTTGTTTCAAAGTGACACCTACGGTGCGTGGTTTTGTGAAGTGATCATTCTAGCAGGTTGGGAGCCGCTATTGGTAAGTCCTGATGAACTTTATTCTCCCACACTTACATCTTATTTTTATGATAATTGTAAGTTCTTTGATAGACCAGATGGAGAACAAGTGTTCTCCATCACCATTGAGGATGATTTCCAGGTTCTTGCTAGCCTTTGTTCTTAGACTTGCTATGCCCGCTGAAATACAAGACTCATGGGCATATTTAGTAGATAATATGTACATGTATAACTATGAGGATTTGCATGAGCATTACGAGGCAGGAACTTTAGGATAGAGGACCAAAGGGATTATAACGTCGCCCTTGGTAGCCTGTCTATGAACGTGGGTACTGTTATGTTTTGGATCATGCTAAACATTAGAGGGGAATGGTGTTATTCTTCTGTGAATGATGAAACTTGTGATATTTTCCTTGCTTTAACTGGGGGACGTACACTCTACGATATTCCCCAGACCCTAATGTCTAGTTTAGCTCGAGCCCATAGCAAGAGGCATAAGTATCTTCTTATGCCTGTTTTCATTTGTCGTATTATGCTATGTTTCTTCCTTGTTTTTTGTGCCCGTTTCATGGATTGGGTTGGGGTCGACATTGTGAGACCCACCAATTGTATTATTCGATCGTTCCGTGCAATGACTTGGTAAGGATGGAGGATATAACCTCATTAGGTTGCACCTTACACCCCATCCGACCAAGTGGCGCTTGACAGGTTAGCTATAGTAGACGATAAGTGGTGTGAAACATGGCAAATTACCATGGCGTGGCAGGACGCGAAGGAACCTCATTTCTTTATTGAAGAGAATGAGGATGACGATTAAGCGGGAGAGGAGGTAAGTTTTTAGTTTCAGTTAGTGTCTGCTTATGTCCCAAGCAATTTATTTCTTATTAACCCCATAACGGGTGGAACTCATATAGAGTTGCGTCTGTTATTTTTTTCTATATTAGTATGTTTTCACCTTGTTTTGCAGATGTCCCAGAATTTCACGCGTTCCCATGGTATTTCTCTACCCTATTTATTTAAATACTTTTAGGACAAAGCATGCTTCTTGTTTGGGGGGATAGAAACACGTGCAATTAAGGCATCTGTTAGGATATAGATATGTATAATATGCACTTGTTTTCTAGTTAAAAATTCAAAAATTTTAAAAATATTAATAAAAAGTTTATGTTGTACACTTAGGAATATTCCAATTGTTTTCCTTCTCTAGGCCCTGGATAATCTAGAAATCCCACGTAGCTTTTGCATTAGAATAGTTTTTAGAAATTTAGGTTAATATGTAGGTAATAATCTTTGCATCTATCTATAAATATGTTACATGAGTATCTATGATTGTTGGCAGTAAGTTTCTGAAATTTAGGTTAGAGTACTTATTCTACAAATCCTGTGAGAACATATCCTAAAGCCTTATATGAGTGAAACATTTGAGAAATGACACAAGGGATAAGTAAAATCCGGATAGAAAAATCACACGTCCACTTGCTTGATCACTATACCATATCCTAAGCGAGAATTTAGGCCCTCTTTGGATCGATATAGCCAGAAATTCAAACCTATGAAATTATTTTCCGCTAGTCTCCCCTCTGAGCCTTTCTTTAGCCTTTCATAAACCATAATTCCTTTACCCTGTTACAAAAAATAAATATATATATATATATAGCCTACCCATTCTTTGAATGAGTCTGAGAATAGAGATGAAGAATAGAAAAGAGAAAGACCTTTGAAATCAAGAATTAGTTAGTTGTTTCAGAGAAGAAAAGAAAGATTCCATCCAAATAAATAAATAATAATAATAATAAATAAATTATATATATATTATAAATAAATAAAAGAAAATAAAGAATTAGAACTCCAAAAATAGAATCAAAGGAGTCAAAAGCCAAGAAAAAGAAAAAAATATGGCTAAGGATGGAAACAAAGTGTAGAAGCAAAAGTAAAGAACAAGATTTTCTCCAGTTACATAATATAAAGACTCTATTATCTCAGACTTGTATTCTTTGAATATCCATTTCCTTCCTTCTTAAACCATCTCCTAATCCCCGCAACATCTAATAAAGACCTCTAGCTCAATTAGGAATAGGTTAGTGTGATAGTAAGTGGCAGATGCGTTTTATCGACTCCGGCTTCCTTGTGTGTCATTGAGATTGTAAGATAAAGTGTGCCCTCTTGCTACATGGAGTAGCTTAAACTTGAGCAGAAAAATCAGAGTGGTTTTTGTCTTGACATTTATGTGAGGACCTACTTAAGGACGCTATTCCGAGTTTTCAGAAACGGACCTACTAGTGCATTTCATAGTATTACTCATTGTATATATGTTTATTCGTAGATGATTGATTATTATGCATATATTAGCTTAGGTTTCGACTTGATTAATCTGTATTCATTGCTAGTTAGATGTATAGATAATTGAGACATAGTTAAGGAAACAATAGTTTTATATCTTAGTCGTTGTAGTATAGATGAAGTTTGTGAGTACCTTCACTGGAAAACTCTCACGAGGCTATAACTCATCCACTAGGGAATTCCTAGTGGTCTAAGGCCTTGTTGCATATGGTTAATGCAATCGCACTTGGCGAAATGAGATTAGTTAGAACTCCACTTTTGCTCACTTATGCTAATTTCCCATATTTGCTTGAGGACAAGTAAAATACTGTTTGGGGGTGGTTTGATAAGAGCCCAAAACTGTAGTTTCAACCCCTTAACAATAATACTTTTAGACCAATTATGCGAGTAATAAATAAGAGTTAATATTGATTACGTGTTTTTATGTATTTCAGGCATTGAAGTAAATTATATACAGAAATGTGCCACTTTGGTGAGATAAAGGAGCAAGGGTTGGTTGCTAAGAAGTTCTGTGATTAAAGGCCAAGATTCAAGGAGAAAAAGCCTTTGTAAGCACGGTCAAAAGCTGAAAAGTCAAAGTCAACGCGGGCAGAAACAGCACACAAAAGTCAGTAGAACTTTCGAAGACTGTATCTTTGGACTCATGCCTTGGAATTAGGCCTACCTTATGTCAAAACGACCGGCTCGGAAAGAGATTTCCAATGATCCAAACGATGACCCAATCAAAGGAGCAGAAGTAGACGAAAAGCCTATTGAAGTCAGATCCTGCTGAAAAAGGCCCTGTGGACTGAATAGATTGGGTTTTGGGCTCGATTTTCCGGCCCAAAACATGGCTCCTCAGCCTATGCACGAAAATGTGGATATGGTCTCCTCCATTTCCACACACAAGACTTAACTCTTAAGAGATCATTAGTTTAGGTGGCAAGTAGCCATTATAGCATAGTTCTAGATCTAGGTTTATTTCATTAAGTTAATTAGTTTTTCAATTCCAATTGATTAGTTAGAACAAGTTGATTGTCATTTTAGAATCAAATATTAGTTTATAATAAAGTATTCATTTTCATCTCAATTTATTTTAGTAATTAAATTATTATTAAGTTTTAGTTGTTTCAAATTCATAAATTAGTTGTCTTTATTTCATAATTAGTTAATCATAATCTAGTTTAATTATTAAATTCATTAGAATTAATTTCGATCTTAGTTGTTAATCATTTCATAGTTATTAGTTTAGTTTTGAATTAGTAATTAGAATCTTTATATTAGTAAAGTTAGAATCTTTATATTATGTCTTGTTTGAATTCGATTGGAAATAATAGTTTAATGACTCTAGGCTAAACCTCCATTAGAGGGGTTTGATGAAGCCTTGCTGAAAACTTGATTGTGTAGTGTAGAACTAGTTGTAAGAGTCTATTCCACTCGAGAAGGTAGTTGATTTGCCATAAGAATGGGTTGGACTTCCTCACATACTAGTCATTATTTGGTAGAGATTGTCATGATTGATTAGGGATTAGAACGACCAATTCTTATCGTAAGAACGTAAGAATTGGATTACAACAATCTATACTAGTTGATTAAGTTGGATTCAAGGTGGAATCAAATTCTCCTAAATCTTTATCTAGATTCAAACCTTAGCATTTCGTAGTTGAGTTATTCATATCTTGTTAGTTAAATTTGTATCGTAGTATAAAATTCCCACCATTACTCTCACTAACTTTGGCTAGGACTGATAATATTAGAAAACATTGAATGCTAAATAACTAGGAGTGGAACGAATCTTTTATTCCACTCTATTTCGATAGATATCGAGAGTAGAAATCTTTGATAACATCTCTAGTAAAGTTTAGTTTTAGTTTTACTTGCATTTAGTTTCATCGCTTATTCGTAGGTAAAACTATTTATTTTACGTTTATCACCCGTATACTGGCACCCTCCATGGTTGTTCCCTAGCAATACCCTATAGATATTCCTCCATGTGTTGTCTCTAGAAGCGACAAGGTTAGAACCAAACAACTTCCCATGGTTCACAGGGTGGGTTAAAATTCCCAAAAAAGGCTGTCAGGGTAGTACGCAGGAGAAAAAGTTGAGTGACTTGAAGAAACTACAAGTTGTCACTCCCTTACGTATTATTCCCCATGAAGTTAGGGAGAAAGTCGTGGTCAGAGATGCTTTGGAGGTTCGTATTTATGAGGTCATTACTACTTGTACAGTTTTTTAGTATATTATTGACAATTTTCCCATATTTTTATTTGCTTATTATGACAGTGGGAGAGGAACGATCTTTGTCAGTCATACAATATCATTACGGAAAATCAACTTGTAGCTCGGGAGACAGTAGCGGTATAATTTTCACGGTTTTGAGTTTTCTCACCAAGGTTGTCACTTTAACAGATGGACAATTTAGTTTGTTAGTTCTAATTTATGCTTGGGAAATATTATGTCATTTCAGGTGATCATGCAAGCCACCCAGGACTTCCTTCTTCATGGTCCCAGGGGAGGCAAAACAGATTTAAGATGATATTTGAATGAAATTCCCATGGAATCTAAAGACCCAGCACCGGCCACTGATCACCAATCACCCGTTGAAGATACTCATATTGTCCTATCTGATATAGAGGCCCAAAAAACTGTTATGGACACTGCTCTGGCCATTAATTCAAGCACTGGTGATCAAAGTCAACCCGAGTCAACTGTTAGGGAAAATGAACGGTTGAGGGGGAGAAATGACAAACCAAGAAGTCTTCAAAATCTACGACTCGTTGGAGAATCCGAATGATGGTCACCCTTGGCCTCTTGACCTAACACCACTGGTGAAAAAGTTGTTGATAGTGCTCCCTTATGCACTATTGAGCCAGGATGGAGAATGCATAAACATTGCCAAATTGGGTCGTCAGTGGAGTGTTGAGTTTCCGGTTTGCAGCAAACAAGACGATGCCAACAGCTATGGTGCATTTACACTTGTCTTTGCTGACAACCTACTGCGAAATCTGTCACCAGTCTTCCCAGTGAAAAGGTGATTCTATATAAGGCAAAGAATACCAAAGGACTTATTGGAGTGTGGCATATATGACGAAGAGTATTGTCAGAGGAAAGTTGGTTGGCATTTGGACTTTGATGCGGGAGAAGAAGCTGGTGGTGAGCGAACGGTTGCTGAAGTTCAAAGTGCACCAATTGGTGTCGTGGAGGTGGATCCTGCAGACTCTGGCTAAGACTCTGTTACAACTCTGGGACATTATGTCACTGTTCAAAGTCATCATAGGTGTTTTGAGAGTTCTAATCTATTCTTCTGCAAGGTGCTTTTGGGATTAGGACACCATCATATATAAATATAAAGTAGGGCTAAATATGGACAAATTAAAACAACGGACCCTTAAAATAATATGTCCCAGATGCGAATGTTGTAGATAATTTGGACTGGGGCATTAGGTTCCCCTACTGGGATGTTATAGTTACTAACTAATACAATTGTGATGTTTGGTGTAGGTTACCAATGGTAATGATAGTACTGAGCCCACTATTGACCTTAATTTTGTGGCTGATGTTTTGCAGCTAGACACTATGGAAGTAGAGCCCGACAATGTGCAAATAAAGACGCTTGACAGTCAACCGAAAATTTAACAGTTGAAGGACTATAATAAATTAAGTGCTAGGGAGGAGAGGGCCACTGAAATGTGTCTTGATAAGCTTATGGAATTTATGTCGGTGGGTTTGCCATTAATAAAGCGGAATCCCACCGTCAGTCCTAGACATAGTCTGCCTCCGAATCCCGCGCAAAGCACAGAGTCAAAAGTCCTTGCACAGGTGTATTGGTGGTTGTATGACCAAACTCTAAAAAATGGGCATGTTGCTGATCTAACCGTCAGGGTCTATGGTCGGGGGTTGTCCATAAACTTGAGCACCTACCAGTTGCTTAGACAGTACCAGTGGCTAAATCATGAGGTTTGTAGAATGCTACTTGCTACATTTTGGCCTTTCCTGCAATATTTAACTTACCGTATCGTCTAACTAGTCAATTTGTCTTGTTTTTTTACCCTTTTTTTCCTAGTCAAGGTTATTTCGGTGTACATGACCCTTCTAGACATGTGCTACAACAAACTTGCACGGTATGAGGATTTCGTGCCAATATGTGAACCGTCGGAATACTACGTTATCACCCTAGATACACAGATGTTGGTAATGTCTCCCAAAACCCACTTCTTTTCTCAGACTTAATCTGAGATTTGTCAATAATGCTCCAAATAATTATGGTTTCAAAAACTATGTAGGTTTACATGGAGTCTTTGTATGCCACTGTTGGGGAGACTCTCACTAATCGAAGCCTGACTATAGAAGAAAAGATTTATGTATTTACTTCCAACATGTCATGGTCCTTGATAAAATGTAGTTCGATAGTTTTACCTATGAATAAGTGATGAAACTCAAATGTAAGTAAAACTAGAACTTATCCGTTCTTAATATCAAAGTTTTCTACTCTCGTTATCAATGCAATACGTTTGGAGTAGAGAATTCGTTCCACTCCTAGTTCGTTTAGATGTGAAGTTTCCTAGTTTGTGTAATCTTACAAAATCGTGAGAGTAATGGAATTGAATTTAACTACGAGGGTGAATTAACTAATCAAGATGTGATAAATGAAATGATGACAATTTAATACTAAATTGACAATATGAGAATGAATTAGGGGAATTTGATTCCACCTTGATTCGATTTAATAAACTAGCATAGAATACGTTGTAATCCTAATCTTTACGTTTTCATGTACAGGTTGGGTATTTCTAATCCCTAATTATTCATGGTAATCTCTACTAACTAATAAATAGCATGTGAAGTAATCAAACCCATTCTCATGGTGAACTAATTACTTTCTAGAGTTGAATAGAATATTACAACTATATCCATGCAAATCAAAACTCAAGTCATCATCAAAGCTTTCTCAAAACCCCTCTAATGGAGGTTTTAGCCTTGAATCATTATACTATCATTTCCAAAACAAGAACAATAAGAACAAATTAGTATTGAATAAGTAATTAAACTTTATAAATCTAATTAAACGATAGTCTAACTCTTATTTTTTATTTTCTTTTTTTTCTTTTCTTTGGATGGAAACTTTCTTTTCTTATTTGAAGCAACTAACAAATTCTTGATTTCAAAAGTCTTTCTCTTTTCTATTCTTCATCTCTATTCTCAGACTCATTCAAAGAATAGGTAGGCTGATTTTTATTTTTATTTTGTTTTGTATAAGGGTAAAGGATTTGCGGTTTATGAAAGGCTAAAAATGGCTCAAAGGGGCAACTAGCAGAAAATAATTTCATATAATTTTATATAATTTTGCTTGGGACATAAGCAAACACGAACAAAAATAAAAACTTACCTCCTATCAAGCATTTAGGCGTCATCATCCTCGTCTACATAGAAGCGAGGTTCTTTTGCGTCCTGCCACGCCATGATAACTTGCCAAGACTCTCACCATGTATCATCAACCTGTGCTAACCTGTTAAGTGTTACTCGGTCTGATCGGGTGTAAGGAGCAACCCATTGAGGTAGTACCCTCCATCCTGGCCAAGTCATAACACGAAACGAACGAACAACGCAATTGGTGGGTCTCATAATTTCAACCCCAACCCAATCCATGTCGCGGAACAGGAATCAGGGAAAAAACAGCACATGATACGACAAACCAAAACATATGAAGAAGAACCCTCATGGGGTGGCACGCGTTGTAGAACTTCCATTCGGAACCTGCGCTGTGCCTCCATAAATGCCTATATCTCTACCCAACGCCCATCCTCGCGCTGGGCATTTGTCTCCACAGTCTTCTGCAGGTTAACATTTTCACCATGAATGGCAACCTGCCTATTCCACAAGTTTTAACAAATACGGTTCAGGGAATGCAAACCACGATGCAGCATTGACATGTGTTCCATATCAGAATTACACTTCTCCAAGGCATTGGCATCAAAACATGCCGTGTCCTCCTCCTCCTCATCCGAAATAACATTTTCCACAATCCTATCTCTAGGCAATCTCCACACCTTCTGAATACATTCCGTATAAGCAATTGCATTTGCATGCAACTTCAAGATAATCCGCTCAGTTTTCAGTTTCTCACCAAAAGACATCATGATCATAGTAATCAGAACAGGGAAGGGTGTGGTAGTTGCTCCAACTCCTCTAATCATATTTAACAAGAAGTCGATTATACAAAAATCATACCTCTTTTGTTGTAATACCCAGAGTATGTACAGACAGTTCAGACTGATGTCCCTGCACTTCTCTTTCCCAATAACATTCTTACCAACCCACTGAGCTACAGCCAGCTGGTTGGTTCTCAGAGACGACTGTCAAATGCAATGCGATTTTGCATTGTACTGTCCCTCCAACACAGTCTCTCCCATCAACTCCTCTACCCCTACCCCCTATACTGGGATTCCTGCACGGTGGCTACAAGGTGGCGGTTTGGCATAATGTCCAGAACACGAGTCAACATCGAAGCACCAACTTCTTTCTTCGTACCATTAAACTTCACAAAAATCTTCCTACCCTCGATTTCCCGCTTCTTGTAAAAATTCAAAACCAAATCATCATTGTAAAAATCATTCTTCGTATACCACAACTTTTGCAAATCCCTATGTTTCATCTCGTCATTGTCAAACGGTGCAAAATAGTCCGATTTGAAAAATTGTTCAGGGAGGATTTTGCGTTTTTGGGCAATTTTTTTGCTTCTGATTTTGAAAATGGGTTAGGATAAGGTGGAGGAGAGGTATTTAACAAAGAAATCGAAATTTGGGTTGAGTGGTCGTTTGATTTGGGCGATTTTTTTTTTATACAAACTGTTGGAGAGATAAGTGACCTAGAGGGGGCGAAATTTGGTGTGGGTGGGTTGATTTGAGTGGAGAAAATCGATGGTGGTTAAATTCGGTGGTGGTTTTTCTTTTTTTTTTTTTTCTTTAGGGTTTGGTTCGTTAATGGAGGGTGATGGCGGAGTGGAGAAGAAGAACGCGATGCGTTCTTGTGCATTCTTAGGTTTTACTGTGGACTTGGGCCCAAGCAATTTCGGAAATACGCATTTTGTCCCTATGCACGCAAATTTAAAATTGAAATTCTCGACTCATTACTAGTCCTATTTTTGCGAATGAGATATGAATTCAATCAGGAGAGAATTTCCAATCCAATGATCCATAAAACACTCTATTCTAACCATGGTTGACATATAAAAAGGTAGAAAACACCTCGAAGTGCGTGAATGACGTAAGTTGATAAACGTAAAATTTGATTAACTCTACTTATGAATAAATGATAAAATACAAACGCAAGTAAAACTAAAACTTATACGAAAACAGTTCTTATCAAAGATTTCTACTCTCGATACTATTGAAATAGAGTTGGAATAGAATATTCGTTCCACTCCTAGTTCTTTAGCATTCAATGTTTTCTAATATTGCGAATCTATCCAAAGTCTAATGAGAGTAATGGTGGGATTATACTACGATGCAAATTCAAATAACAAGATACGCTAATTGAACTACAGAAATGCTAAATTGATACTATATGATAAGGAATTAGGGGGAATTGATTCCACCTTAACTCGACATAATCAACTAACAAAGATTCGTCATGATCCAAATTTCCATGCTTTCGCATATCAAAATGGTATTTCTAATCCCTAATTATATATAGCAATCTCTACCAATTAATAACTAGCATGTGAAGTAACCAAACTCATTCTCATGGTGAACTAATCACTTTCTAGAATTGAATAGATTATCACGACGATTTCTAAGTTAACAACGATCAAGCTTCATCAAAGCTTCTTCAACCCCCTCTAGGTTTAGCCTAGAATCATTATGCTCTCATTTCCAATCGAAATTGAATAAGATATAATATAAAGATTCTGACTTTATTAAATTCAACTAAACAATAATTGAAATCTAAATTAACAACTAAGAAATAATTAACAAACAAGAATTGAAATTAGATCTAACCAATTTTAAATAACAAAATCGAAATTATCAAGAACTAACTATTTTTATTAATCTAATGAAAGAATAACATTGATTCAATAATCTAAATTAAAACAAGGTATGAAAACTAATTAATTAACTAATTAAAAATTCTCAAAACTAGATCTAGAAACTATGCTCTAATGGCTACTTTCTATCCTAAGCTAATTGATACTTAAGAGCTAACTCTTGTGTATGGAAATGGAGGAGACCAGATCCACATTTTCGTGCATGGGCTGAGAATCCATGTTTTGGGCCGGAAAATCGATCCCAAAGCCCTTTTTCTTCAGTCCACAGGGCCCTTTTCAACTGGCTTTGACTTCAACAGACTTTTCTTCCACTTCTGCTCCTATAATTGGTTCAAGGTTTCGACCATTAAAAAGCTCTTTCCGAGCAGGTCATTTTGACATAAGGTACGCCCAATTCGAGGCTGCGAGTCCAAAGATCACGGTCTTGGAAGTTCTCACGACTTTTTGTCTTTGTTTTACGCCGCGTTGACTTTGACTTTTCAGCTTTTGACCGGGCTTTACAAAGGCTATTTCTTCTTGAATCTTGGCCTTTAATCATAGAACTTCTTAGCAACCAACCCTTTCTCCTTTATCTCACCAAAGTGGCACATATCTGCACATAATTTACTTCAATGCCTGAAATACATAAAAACAAGTAATCAGCATTAACTCTTATTTATTACTCGCATAATTGGTTTAAAAGTATTATTGTTAAGGGGTTAAAACTATAGTTTTGGGCTCTTATCAAACCACCCCCAAACAGCATTTTGCTTGTCCTTAAGCAAATATGAGAAATTAGCATAAGTGACCAAAAATGGAGTTCTAACTAATCTCGTTTCGCCAAGTGCGATTGCATTAACCATATGCAACAAGGCCTTAGACCACTAGGAATTCCCTAGTGGACGAGTTATAGCCTCATGAGAGTTTTCCAGTGAAGGTACTCACAAACTTCATCTATACTACAACGACTAAGATATAAAACTATTGTTTCCTTAACTATGTCTCAATTATCTATACATCTAACTAGCAATGAATACAGATTAATCAAGTCAAAACCTAAGCTAATATATGCATAATAATCAATCATCTACGAATAAACATATATACAATGACTAATACTATAAAATGCACTAGCAGGTCCGTTTCTGAAAACTCGGAATAACGTCCTTAAGTAGGTCCTCACATAAATGTCAAGACAAAACCACTCGATTTTTTTCCATCAAGTTTTGCTACTCCAAAAGCACGGGGCACACTTTACCTTACAATCTCAATGACACACAAGGAAGCCGGAGTCGATCAAACACATCTGCCACTTACTATCACACTAACCTATTCCTAATTAAGATAGAGGTCTTTATTAGGTATTGCGGGGATTAGGAGATGGTTTCAGAAGGAAGGAAATGGATATTCAAAACGGACAAGTCTGAGTTAATAGAGTCTTCATATTAAGTATCTAGAGAAAACTTTGTTCTTTACTTTTGCTTCTACACTTTGTTTCCATCCTTAGCCATATATATATATTTTTTCCTTTGGCTTTTGACTCTTTTGATTCTATTTTTGGAGTTCTAACTCTTTATTTTCTTTTCTTTTTTATTTTTTTTTATTTGGATGGAAACTTCCGTTTCTTATTTGAAGCGACTAACAAATTATTGATTTCAAAGGTCTTTCTCTTTTCTATTCTTCATCTCTATTCTCAGACTCATTCAAAGGATGGGTAGGTTGTTGTTTTTTTTTTTTTTTTTTTATTTATTTTTTTTTTTTTAATTTTGTTTGTTTTGTAACAGGGTAAAAGATTTGCGGTTATAAAAGGCTAAAGAAAGGCTTAGAGGGGCGACTAGCGGAAAATAATTCATAGGTTTGAATTTCTGGCTATATCGATCCAAAGAGAGCCTAAATTCTCGCTTAGGATATGGTATAGTGATCAAGCAAGTAGACGTGTGATTTCTCTATCCGGATTTTACTTCTCCCTTGTGTCATTCCTAAGTGTATAGTATAAACTTTTTATTAATATTTTTAAAATTTTTGATTTTTTTAACTTGAAAACAAGTGCATACTGTACATATATATATCCTAATAGATGCCTTAATTACACATGTTTCTATGCCCCCCCCCCCCCCAAACAAGAAGCATGCTTTGTCCTCAAAGTATTTAAATAAATAGGGTAGAGAAATACCATGGAAACGCGTGAAATTCTGGAACATCTGCAAAACAAGGTTAAACATACTAATATAGAAAATAAAAACTGACACAACTCTATAAGAGTTCCACCCGTTATGGGGTTAATAAGAAATAAATTGCTTGCGACATAAGCAGACACTAACTGAAATAAAAACTAACCTTAACTCCCATTTAATCCTCATCCTCATTTCCCTCTCCAAAGAGAGGAGGTTCCTTCACAACCTGCCATCCCATGATAACTTGCCAAGCCCGCCGCCGTGTGTCGTCAACTTGTGCTAACCTGTCTAGTCTTACTATGTTTGATGGGGTGTAAGGAGCAACCAAATGAGGTTGCACCTGCCATCCCGGCCAAGTCATTACTCGAAATGAGCAAACCACCCAATTGGTGGGTCTCATGACTTCAACCCTTTTCTAATCCTTGAACTGGGTACATAATTTAGGTAGACAACTGAGCATGATGCGGCAAACCAAAACAGGCATAAGAAGATACTTATGTCGCTTGCTTTGGGCTCTCTAAAGACTAGCCACTAATACTCGGGGAATGTCATATCGGCGATATCCCTCAGCTAAAGCAAGGAAAACGTCACCAGCAGTACTATTTGCAGAGATAAACTGCCAATCCCTTAAAATATTCATTAGGATGAATAACATAGTGGTGCCTACATTTAGGGACAGGCTACCAAGGGCTATGTTGTAACACCCTTGGTCCATTATACGAAATACCCCTCCCCCATAATACTCATGGAAATATGTATAGTCATAGAGGTATGCATTATCGGTCATATATCCCCACGTGTGAATAAGATCAGGTATTGGTATTCTTGAAACTAACGCTACCACATATTTATTGAATTCTAGTGGTGTGTCATCAACCATGAAGGAGAATTCTTGTTCTCCATCCTGGTTACAATAGAACTTAACATTATTGTAAAAAAATTCAGTAAGCTTAGGTGAATACGAATTGTCTTCACTTACCAGAAGATGCCTCCATCCGAATTGCATGATCCTTTCGCAGAACCAATGTCCATAAGTCTCACTCCCCAACAAGTGTTCGAAAGACTGCTCCGGTATTACTATAGGAGAAGTAATCACAAAACTACTCTCTAGAACAGCTGCAACGATCCTGGAACAACCCACAAAAAATTAGAGTTTTTCGTGCCCACGGGGGTGAGGGCACGGGGTGCGCTCAACCTATTCCTGGGATGGGAGCAGGTGGCGCTCTGGTGAATTTCGAGTTCCAAGCGGTTAGGCGCGGGGCTCACTTTTGCTCGGATGATGCTGGTCGCTTCGGGATGAAAACTAGAATTCCAGTGTTTTGGGCACAGGTCGTGCTTAGCTCTGGGCTTGGTAGGGCGCAAGTCACGCTCTGATGAAATTCTGGTGGCCGATTACCTAGGGGGCGGTGGCACTCCATCTGGGTGCGGGCGCTCCGAATAAGGAAGAAGAAGGAAAAGTTGGGAGTGAAAGGTGAGAGATGAATGTTAGGTGTAGTGTAGGTTGTGAGTGTAAAATGAATGAAGTTTATATAGGTTTTAAGTTGCTAAAACGAATCGGGAAGTTGCCAAAAAGCTTTAAGGCAATTGCCGGAAACAAAAATTTCCAAAACCGAAAACGGAAACAACCCATATTCTTGATTCTAAAACAACCCTAATATCTTTTAGATTTAATTTAAAATAGTAACTTCTAAACTCTTTTAGATTTCATCCTATCACAACATCTAATTATAGGTATGGCCATATCGACAATATTCTCAACCATCACTCCAAAACAACTTATAAAATGGAGGATCATATAACAAATCATGCTAGAGTAAATAATACCACCCCCAAACAATTCGGGAAGGTGGGATTAACAATAAAAACAATGCACAATTTGAAAAGAACCATATTATATTAAAAATGAAATTCAAACAACATTTTAACTACCAATTTCACATTTTAACTTCGGAATTCAAAGTTTAACATCCGAACTAATAAAAAGAAATACATAAAACATAAAAGGAACAATAAAAACAACATCTAATCCATAAGAGCCCTAAACTACTCGCTGCTGGTAGTGGAAGGCACCTGAGAAGGAGATAGCTCCTGAGCTCCCGATGGGCCAGAACCATCCTCCCTGCGGCGATAATGCTCGTGTCTCACAGAAATCTCCTCAAAAGAAAAACCCACCTGGGGTGGAAAGCGTGCAAGCATATCGTCTCAGAACTTGCGCTGAGCTTCCATTTCGGCCCTCATCTGTTCCCAACGTTCATCCTCGCGCTGGGCACGACTCTCAAAGTTATGATGTATGGTAGCCTGCCGATTCCGCAGGTCTTCGCAAATAGTATTGAGAGAACGCATGTCACAATGAATCACAGTCATACATTCTACATCCGACCTACACCTCTCCAAGGCATCGGCATCAAAACATGTCGTGTCCTCCTCATCCTCCAAGTCATCATCTTCAACTACCCTCTCTTCAGGCAACCTCCAAACTTTTTGGATACACTCCGTATAAATATGAGGATTTCTGTGCTCTTTTAGCCAAATACTATCAGAAGTCGGAGTCGCTCTCAAGGTCATCATGATCTTCGTTATCAAAACAGGGAGAGGTGCAATACTCTTCCCAACTCCCCTAATCATGTTACTCAAAAACTCCAAAATACAGAATTCATACTTCTGCTCCTAGAGTATCCATAGAATGTGAAGGCAGTTTAGACTGATGTCGCTGACTTTCTCCTTCCCTATGACATTCCTAGCAATCCACTGAGCTACAACTAGCTGGTTGGTTCTCAGAGACGACTGGCGAACACAATGCGAGCTCGCATTGTAGTTTCCTTCCAAAACAGTCGCATTCATCAAAGGCTCAATCCCAGAAAATTGGGATTCCTATAATGTGGCATCGAGATGGCGTCTAGGCGGAATGCCTAAAATCCCAGCCAACAACCCAGTAGATACTTCTCTCCTCTTCCCGGCCACCTTAACAAAAATTATATTCCCATCCAACTCCCTCGTCCTATAAAAATGTTGGACCAAATCTTCATGGTAAAAATCGTCTGTCGAGTACCACAAACCACTCCAATCTCTCCTAACCATCTCATCACCATAAAACGGCGTGAAGTGGTCGGCAGTAAACACGTGCTCAGGCAAAATCCTACGTCTTTGAGCCATTGATATTTTGGAACAATTTGGGGGTTTAAATGGAATGTGGGGATGGAGTTTGAGACTCCCTCACTAACAGAACAATGGTGGTGGCACAGTGGTGGCACGGCAGTTCAAGTTTCTAGGATTTTTGATGGTTTCCGATGGTTTAAATTGTTTAAAATTGGTGTGGGAGAGGGTTGGAGAAGATTTGATATTGATTTGAACTTAAGGCGTGGGTGTATTTAGGTTTTTTTTGTTTTTTTATTTGGTTAGGGTTTCAAGCTTGTTAATGGCGGTGGTGGAGAAAGCAAATCGCGAACTGTTGGTTTGAAGGAAAGGGACGCATGTGCATGGCAAGTGCGCACGAGATTGGGCCCAAGCCCAATTTGATTTTTCGCTTTTTGTCGAGTTTTCGCGCAACTTCAAACTAAAATTGTCGCTTCGTTATCGGTCCGATTTTTGCGAATGAGCTATGGAAATGATCAGAGAGAATTTCTAATCCAATGATCCATAAAACACTCTATTCCGACCGTGGATGACATATAAGAAGATGGAAAATGTCTCAAAGTGTGTGCATGACGTAAGTTATGCAAACGAATGAAATCTAATTTCATAGGGAATGTCAACCTGAATCGAAATACAATTAAACGGTCTAAGCAACACAAATGGCCAGTTGAACAATCCAGTATGGAAAATGAACACCCCACCCCCAAACAAATTTTTGGTAACAAAATTTAGAAAATTTGTTTTAAAAGAGGGTCTTTTAAAGTCAGATTCCCGAGACTTCCTAAATTACTATTTTTATGGTTTTAACAAGTTTTATTTTTTATGAATAATATTTAATATAAGGAAAAACAAGAAAGCAATAAAAGCATAATTCACACCATTGAGGAACATGACTCAAAATTCGAGAAAACATGCAAGAGTGGAAAACGTGAATTATGTTTAACGTGGACTTAGGATCCGGTACTTACAGCCACACACTCCATAGGGAGGGCCCGGTTACCTGAATGGTGCACTTACCAATATATGAAAATGAAAGGAAGTACACAAATGAAAAGGTCAGTCCTCATAGATAGAGTCCTGTAAAAAGACTTCCTCTACATCAGGGGACAAAAGCTCGTGAAAATATTTTAACCGTTGGCCATTGACTTGAAAGGTACTGTTGTCCTTGTGATTTACCAAGGTGATTACCCCGTGAGTGGTGACTTTAGTAACCAGAAAAGGACCAGACCAACGGGTTTTTAATTTCCCTGGAAAAATATATAGACGGGAGTTGTAAAGTAAGACCTTTTTTGACCTACCACAAACTCTTTGCGCAAGATTTGCTTATCATGAACATGTTTCATGTTAGCTTTATAATCCTTCGTGAGATTATAAGAATCGCTACGGATTTCTTCAAGCTCATTCAATTGCAACTTGCGCTTGACACCCGCCTTATCAAAATTGAAGTTAAGGCTTTTTATAGCCCACATAACACGGTGCTCCAATTCAACGGGCAAATGACAAGGTTTTCCAAATACAAGTCTAAAGGGAGACATACCTACAGGAGTTTTGAAAGCAGTCCTATATGCCTATAAGGCATCAGATAGACGCTTTGACCAGTCTTTCCTATCAGGATTTACAGTTGTTTCTAAAATCTTTTTGATTTCCCTATTAGAAACTTCTACTTGTCCACAAGTTTGTGGACGATACGGAGTTGCTACCTTATGTGTAACTCTATACATTTTCATGAGAGATGCAACAACTCTATTGCAAAAATGTGTTCCACCATCACTAATGATGGCTTTGGGAATGCCAAAGCGACAGAAAATATACTTTTTAACAAAAAACACAACTGTTTTTTGGTCATTGCTACGACAAGCCATGGTCTCTATCCATTTAGACATGTAGTCCACCGCAACTAGAATATAAATGAAACCATGGGAAACTGGAAAAGGACCCATGAAATCAATGCCCCATACGTCAAAAATTTCTACAACTATGATTGGATTTAATGGCATCATATTACGCTTCGTGATTCGCCCAAGTTGTTTGCAACGAACACACGTCTTGCAATGCACTTGGGCATCTTTAAAGAGAGTAAGCCAATAAAACCCACATTGAAGAGTTTTAGCAGCTATTTTCATACCACTAAAATGGCCACCACACTCTTTGTCATGGCAGAATGAGAGAACCTCATTATATTCCCATTGGGGAATACAACGACGAATAATCTTATCCGCACAATACTTGAAAAGGTTGGGCTCATCCCAGGAGTATAGCTTAACTCTGGCCAAGAACTTCTTACGTTCATTTCTTGACCAATCATAAGGAATAACATCAGACGCTAAATAATTCACAATGTCGGCATACCATGGTGCGAGAAAAATAGCATCTGAGATGCTCATCAGGAAAAGAGTCTGGTATGGACTTAGAATCACTATCATCATTGTTTGTAAGTCTAGATAAGTGGTCAGCAACTACATTTTCGACCCCTCTTTTGTCCTTTATTTCTAATGTGAACTCTTGCAGGAGAAAAAACCATCGAATTAATCTCTGCTTAGCATCTTTCTTTGCGAGAAGGTACCTAAGGGTTGTATGGTTTGTGGAAACTAGAGTCTTAGAAACAACCAAATAAGGGCTAAACTTATCTAAAGCATAAACGACAGCTAAGAATTTTTTTTCAATAGTTGTATAATTCCTTTGAGCATCGTTTAGAGTTTTACTAGCATAATAAATAACATTGGACTTATTATCTAGTTTCTGTCCCAAGACAGCACCAACTGCATAATCATTAGCATCACACATGAGTTCGAAAGATTTTGACCAATCAGGAGGTTGTATAATGGGTGCAGAAGTTAAGGCGGCTTTTAAAGTTTCATAAGCCTATTTATAGTTAAAATTAAAATAAAAAATTGCATCCTTTAAAAGCAGATTAGTTAACAGCCTACCTATTTTTGAAAAATCTTTGATAAAGCGCCTATAAAAACCTACATGGCCTAGAAAGGCCCTAATATCAGGGACAGTCCGTGGTATTGGTAGAGTCACTATCTTATCTAGTTTGGCCTTATCTACTTCGATGCCATCACTAGATACAATGTGACCTAGTACTATGCCTTTTTTCACCATGAAATGACATTTTTCCCAATTTAAAACCAGACTCTTTTCTTCACATCATGTCAAAACTTTAGACAGGTTAGACAGGCAGTCAGTGAAAAAGTCTCCATAGATAGAAAAATCATCCATGAAGGGTAAAGGAAAATGATCTATAAAGGGTAAGGGAAAATGATCCTTTCGTGTCATAGCATTTAAACATCTGTAATCAATACAGATCCTCCATTTCATAGGACCATGCGTGGCAACATATTCACCCTTGGCATTACGTACCATGGTAATCCTTGATTTCTTAGGAACTACATGAATGAGACTTACCCATTCACTATCAGAGATTGAGTATATGATACCCACATCGAGTAACCGTAAGACCTCTTCCCTGACCACCTCTTTCATGGCAGGGTTCAAGTGACGCTAAGGTTTGCAAGAAGCCTTTGCATTATCCTCCAAATGGATACAATGAATGCATACATTAGGGTCAATTCCCTTAATGTTAGCTAGGGACCAACCAATTGCAGAACGATGTTCCCTAATCACCCTAATCAAACGTGTCTCTTCCTCCTTAGATAATAGAGAAGATATTATTATCGGATGACTACCATCCGGATCAAGTTGAATATACTTTAGCTCAGGAGGAAGAGGTTTAAGCACCGGGGTGGAAGGAATATCAATAAATGCTTATGGGGGGTCCTCATATTGAGTAATGAATACTTGCTTAGGCAGCAGGTCTTCAAACTCTGTAAATGGAGCAACAGAAGGGTCTACGATAGGTGTAGACTCGAAAATGGTGTTGACTTCCTCTAAGTAGGAGTCATCGGCGAAATCTAAACTTCCAAAAGACAGGAATTTATGCATTTGGTTTTCTAGAAACGTGTTATTAAAATAATCTTGAGCTAAGCTCTCGATCATGCTAACCTCCCCATATACAGATGAATCTGGTAACTGTTTCATCATTTTAAAAACATTTACCTCAACAGAAAGATGGCCAAAAGATAAAGACATCGAACCATCGTGGCAGTTTACGAGCGCGTTTGCAGTTGCCAAGAAAGGACTCCCTAAAATGATTGAAACAGAGTTGTTAGCGACTTCTGTATCGAGGATAACAAAATCAGCAGGATAGTAGAAATCCTGGATCTTAACAAGCATGTTTTCAATCACACCCTTAGGGTACTTAATAGATCGATCCGCTGATTGCAATATCATTTGAGTAGGTTGCATCTCTTGTAGACCTATTTGTTTGTATAGATAATACGGGAGTAAGTTAACACTCACCCCCAAGTCTAGTAAAGCAGTGGTCATGTGGGAACCTCCTAAGGTGTATTGTACAGTAGGATGACCAGGGTTCTTGTATTTAACTATTCCATTATGTTCTGATAAAGTTGGAAATTGTTCAGTTAGAAAGGCGTCTAATATTAGTCTTACGCCTTTTAATGCACAACTCTGTGAGAAACTTAGTATGGTGAGATAATTTTTTAATTGCTTCCAAAAAAGGTAAGTTTATCGTTGGATTTTTAAAAACTTCCCTAATCTAGTCAAAGTTTGTATCCCTGTTTAACATAGCTAATTTCTGGGGAAACGGTGGTTTTTCTCTATATTTAGCGTATGGATCAACTAGATGTCTAACCTTTGCTTTCTGTTTCTTAGGTTATGGTTTAATTGGTACCTTTACAGGGGTAGGCTCATCAGTTTCTGTTTCAGTATCTAGTTCAATCTCTGATGTAGGGACTACTTGTGGGGTAACTATAGGCATAGTTACGTTGTTATCAACCACTCTCCCAGAACGGAGAGTGGTGATGACATTCAGCTCACCTACGTTCGCATTTTCTGTACTAGTATTACCGTTCATCTCAAAGGTTGTGTTTGTTGTTTTAGGATTAGGCATTGCTTATCTTGGAAACACACCTTTGGGTTGTACTTCTCTTGTGCTAACTGCTGTTGGGAACGTTGGATGGCTTGTAAAATCTGTTGGTGAGATTGCATAAAGGTATCAAAACGATCTAGTTGTGGAGGAGTGTTAGCTATAGATTGTGTGATAGGAACTATGTCACGTTGATTATTAATTGGTGGATTTTGATAGTTATTATTATTATTAACCGGAACGATACCTCTATTAGCATTATAATTATTATTGTTATAATTATTATAATTACCCTGACCTTGTCCTTGACGTGGTTGAACTTGGTTGTTATAATTATAATTACCCTGACCTTGTCCTTGACCTTGTCGTGGTGGGCCTTAGTTATAATTGTTTGTTGGCCTAACATTTTGATTATTAAACCCTGGAGGTGCTACTTGTTGATTATTTCTCCAACTGAAGTTGGGATGTTGTCTCCAAGGGGTGTTAGGAATAGGATAACTATTAATTGAGCAAACGTTATCTTGTTGTAATGTTTGTTGTTCGTAAGCGAGAGGACAATAGGAGTCGGGATGCTCTGGACTCAAACAGAAATTACATGGAGTGGTGTTGACATTCATGACGGCGATAGGCGTTTGTTGAACAGAAATAGCCTTTACCTTTTTAGTTAGAGATTTGATTAAAGTTTTAAGTTCAAGATCGTGTTTCATCTCAAACATTCCGGCGGCCTTTACTGTTGTAGAAGAACTAGCGTTGCGGGAGATATCATCACTACCCCCAGTTATTATTACTCTTAGTTTGATCATCTAAAAATTTATAAGCCTCTGAGGCTCCCTTACTTAGGAAACTACCTCCATTCATTATGTCAAGGACTTCTTTATGGTGGTGTAGAAATCATTTGAAAAAGGCACGAACTAACATGTCTTTCGCTAGGTTATGGTGTGGACACTCTATAAGAAGATCGGTGAAACAATTCAAAGCCTCTGAAAATAATTCATGAGGATTCTGTCGAATGAAATGAATCTTGGAAAGCATTTCATCGGTCTTCAGTGGTGGGTAAAAATGTTCCATAAATAGTTGAACAAGTTTAGCCCACGAGTCCACAGAATTAGGCACTTGGGCAGTTAACCAAGACGCCGCCTTATCGGCTAAAGTGAAAGGAAATACCCTTAGTGTAATTTGTTCAGCACCAACCATAGGATGGTGGAATGTAGTAAGGACTTGGTCAATCCTACACATGTGCTGATAAGGTTTTTCATGGTCTAACCCAGGAAAAACGGGTAACAAATTAAATATATTTGGGGAGATTCGGAAATCCCCCACTAGGTCTGATAGAACGATGCAAGATTTAGGGCTATCGTTCAAGGCTTTGTAAAGTCAAAGAGAGGAGACTCTCTTTCTTCAGCCATTATTTCAGGTGGTGTGTGTGGTATATTAGCTAGAGGTGTAGTGAGTGGTATACTAGAAAGGCATGTTTGTTGAAGTTGCCGGTTGATTACGTTAGGCAATTTTCTTCGGCCTGACCTTAATCTCATACAAGGCTAAGACCAATCTTAATGAAACACAATAACACTCCAAACAGTCCTGATATGCTAGTATGAACCTCTAACAGGATATGCGAGGTGTTTGAAGAAAGAAGTACCTGAATGCCTCCTTGCTTTGCTTATGAATAGCGTCTTGTATACGCGTGTTCATTGTATATAACAAGTTAGAACACTAAAGACCTTGAAGAAATAGAAGTTTGAAACAAACATATGGAAATCGGGCAGTTTCAGCAGAGGGCGCAGGTCCTGCTTAGGTCAAGCTGGAGTTCTAGGAGTTTGGGCGCGGGTCGCGCTCGAACTTAGCCTTGGTAGGGCGCGGGTCGTGCTCAGGGAAAAACTCAAGGTCCAGGCGCTCAAATTTTGCCTTTGCAAGGCGCGGGTCGCGCTCAGCTAAAAACTTTGAGTTCCAGGCTTTTGGGCGCGGGTGGCGCTCCAATTTAGGTCACCTAGGGTGCGGGTCGTGCTCTGTGTAATTCTGCGAGGAAAAATTTCACTACTGAAATGGACAACCACAGTTAGAATCAAACAAGGGTGGGTGGGTTTTGGGACTTTGGAAAACTAACAATTCTAAAGAAAACAATACTAAAGGGAACTAAGATGGCAGTGGCGCCATTTGATAAACGTAAAATTTGATTAACTCTTCTTACGAGTAAATAATAAAATTCAAACGCAAGTAAAACTAAAACTTATACGAAAACAGTTCTTATCAAAGATTTCTACTCTCAATACTATTGAAATAGAGTTGGAATAGAAGATTCGTTCCACTCCTAGTTCTTTCGCATTCAATATTTTCTAATATTGTGAATCTATCCAAAGTCTAATGAGAGTAATGGTGGGATTATACTACGATACAAATTCAAATAACAAGATATGCTAATTGAACTACGGAAATGCTAAATTGATACTATATGATAAGGAATTAGGGGGGATTGATTCCACCATAACTCGACATAATCAACTAACAAAGATTCGTCGTGATCCAAATTTCCATGTTTTCGCATGTCAAAATGGTATTTCTAATCCCTAATTATACATGGCAAAATGTTTTCGCATGTCAAAATGGTATCCAAGATAATATTTTGCTTTCCCATGAACTAATGCATAACTACCATAGGAATGAAACTCCTCCAAGATGCGCAGCTAAAGTGGATCTAAGAAAGGCCTACGACACGGTTAGATGGGAAGCGGTTACATTTGCTATGAAGAGAGTTGGGATGCCACGTAAAATTTATTGAATGGGTGAAAGTATGTGTGGAACTGCCTCTTACTCTATCATGATCAACGGAGCACCATATGGGTATTTTAAAGGCGTAAGAAGAGGGATTAGGCAAAGGCGACCCCATGTCCCCTTACTTATTTATCCCGGTGATGGATTTATTCTCGAAAATCATGAACTATAGTGTCACAAACAATCAAGTCTGAGATTACATCATAAATGTATGAACCCAATTATCACCCATTTATCTTTTGCAGATGATCCGTGGCTTTCATGCATGGAGATATCCGAACAGACCACAAAGCCGAGAGAGAATCTTAACACTTTCAGGGGAATGCACCGGCCTCGAAGTCAATGTCCGGAAAAAAGTCGATATTCTTTGCGGGAGTAGATGAACAGACTTGTGAAGAGATTGAAGGGTACTACAGTTTCCAAAAGGTGAGCTTCGATGAAAATACTTGGGGCTACCTTTGATCACCACAAGATCGAGAAACACACGACTGCAGTCCACTAATCTCAAAAAGTAAGCAAAAGAATACGAGCTGGAAGGGGAAGCGCTATCATATCTTTGGGAGATTGCAATTGATCAAAGCAGTTCTAAATAATTTGAGTGTGTAATTGGTTTGCTTCTTTTTATCATACCGAGAAGGCTATAGATGATATAAACAGGCTATCAGAAACTTTCTATGGACCGGGGGCACTGATACTCAATCCCATGCTCGATAGGATGGGAGAGTTTGTGTTATCCATTATGATGAAGGGGGGACTAGGCATAAGGGACCTATCTAAAGTGAATCAAGCATCTAATATGAAGCACATCCGGAAAGTAGTCACGGGCGCGGACAACTTGTGGGTGGAGTGGGTACACAAGAACTTAATCAAAGGTAGGAACTTTTGGCATCTAAAAGTCCCCAATGACTGCTCATGGAGTTGGAGAAACTTGCTCAAAGGGAGAACGGAAGCAGCTCAGTGGCCATACACCAAATTGGAGATGGCAGAACACAAAGCTTTTGGCTAGACCCATGGCACCCAAGTGGTATTCTAAAAGGAAAGTTTCCATAAGCTTTTCTTTACAGCTCTCTAGAGGCCACCTCAACATCACCGTGGGTGAATTTATTGAACAAGGGAAGTGGTGTTTCCCGAACACATAGAGAATGGGATCGAGAAAATGCAGAACAAGCAAAAGATGAAATAGAAATAATGGGAGGAGATGATAGAATGGTCTGGACTGCCACGCATCAGGGAGATTACAACTTGCGAGATACATTTGAAGGTTTGCGAGGGATCAGGCAGGTAGTTACATGGCATCGAATGGTTTGGTTCTCTAACCGTATACCAAAGGCGATCATTTATAAGTTGGATGGCGATGAACAGAGGGCTGAAGACACTCAACAAGATGAAGGAATGGAAGAAAGTTGATTCGACACTTGCATCTTGTCTTTGGCGAGAGATAGAGAATGAAGAGCATTTGTTTCATGACTACAGGTTTCTCCATGGCGATATGGCGAGACTTTATTAGTGAAAATGGGGTACAATAGATTACCCCAAACGTGGAGAGAAGAAATCGAGTGGACTCGAAAAGAATCAGCAGGAAAGGGCGAAAACAGGGCGTTATAAGGTTAGTATGGAATGGATATAACTATTGGGTGTGGAGGACACGCAATGAAAAAATATTTGAAAACAAGCAAATAAATATCCAACGGTGGTGCATCTTGTATTATGTGATGTGAGGACGAAGCTCCAAGCAATGACGATCAAGATGGAAGAGAGTCCAAAGAAACAACACTATGAAGATACATGGAGAGTGGAGGTTCATTCAAAGCGAAGCAAAGAACGACTTTGTAAATGGGAGCGAGTGAAGTGGGAGTAGTAAATCTAAATACTGAGATGGAAGTTTGCAAGGGCTGATCGGTGGATGGGCTGCGTAATGAGAGATGAGAATGGGAGGGTTATTGGTGCAAGAAAGGGAAGGTCCAAAGAAGCAATTTATTGATCTAATAGAATTGCAAGGTGTTGAGCGGGGCATGAAAATGGCTATTGAGCAAGGCATTAGGCATATAAAGCGCCTGGACCGATTCGACAACGATAATATCTTGTTCCAAAATAAGGGGAAACATCCGTGGCAAGCAGAACACATGATGAGGAGCATTAGTCGAATGAAAGAGCAATTGGAAGAATTCTCTATTACTCGTGTCTACAGAGAAGCAAACAAATTAGTTGATGCTATTGCTAGTATAATACCCACGGTTAGTTGTATACAATTAGATACAAGTTTATTTTCAGAGGATGTAAAGAAAATAATTCATGATGATGCAGTAGGGAAAATGTATATAAGAATGTAACAAGCTATGATACTTTTATTTTAATAAAAAGGGGTAGGGGACCTCGTTAACAACCTCGCTTTCCAATCAAAAAAAAAATTATACATGGCAATCTCTACCAATTAATAACTAGCATGTGAAGCAACAAAACCCATTCTCATGGTGAACTAATCACTTTCTAGAATTGAATAGATTATCACGACGATTTCTAAGTTAGCAACGATCAAGCTTCATCAAGGCTTCTTCAACCCCCTCTAATAGAGGTTTACCCTAGAATCATTATGTTCTCATTTCTAATCGAAATTGAATAAGACATAATATAAAGATTCTAACTTTATTAAATTCAACTAAACAATAATTGAAATCTAAATTAACAACTAAGAAATCATTAACAAACAAGAATTGAAGTTAGATCTAACCAATTTTAAATAACAAAATCGAAATTATCAAGAACTAACTATTTTTATTAATATAATGAAAGAATAACAATGATTCAATAATCTAAATTAAAACAAGGTATGAAAACTAATTAATTAACTAATTAAAAATTCTCAAAACTAAATCTAGAAACTATGCACTAATGGCTACTTTCTATCCTAAGCTAATTGATACTTAAGAGCTAAGTCTTGTGTATAGAAATGGAGGAGACCAGATCCACATTTCGTGCATGGGCTGAGGATCCATGTTTTGGCCCGGAAAATCGAGCCCAAAGCCAAATTTCTTCAGTCCACTGGGCCCTTTTCAGCTGGCTTAACTTCAATAGACTTTTCGTGTACTTATGCTTCTCTGATTGGGTCAAGGTTTGGATCATTGGAAATCTCTTTCTGAGCCGGTCATTTTGACATAAGGTACGCCCAATTCTAAGGTCTGAGTCCAAAGATACTGTCTTCGGAATTTCTACTGACTTTTGTGTGTTATTTCTGCCCGCGTTGACTTTGACTTTTCAGCTTTTGACCGGGCTTTACAAAGGCTTTTTCTCCTTGAATCTTGGCATTTAATCACAGAATTTCTTAGCAACCAACCCTTGCTCCTTTATCTCACCAAAGTGGCACATTTCTGCATATAATTGACTTCAATGCCTGAAATACATAAAAGCACGTAATCAGCTTAACTCTTATTTATTACTCGCATAATTGGTCTAAAAGTATTATTGTTAAGGAAACTACAGTTTTGGGCTCTTATCAAAAGTTATGCGAACAAATGAAATCTAAATTCATAGATAATGTCAACTAGAATCAAAATACGACTAAACTACATAAGAAACAAAAATGGAAAGTTGAGCAATCAAGGATGGAAAGACCAACACCCTACCCCCAAACAAATTTTATAGAATAGAGTTTAGAAAATTTGTTTTAAACGTGGGTCTTTTAAAGTCAGATTCTCGAAACTTCCTAGATTACTATTTTTATGGTTTTAATATTTTTTTACTTTTTATGAATATGATTTAATATAAAGGAAAACAATACGCAATAAAGACGTAAATCACTTCATAGATAAACATGACTCAAAAATCGAGAAAATATGCGAGAGTGGAAAGCGTTAATTATGTTAAACGAGGACTTAGGATCCGGTACTTACAGCCGCACACTCCAATAGGAGGGCCCGGTTACCTGAATAGTGCACTTACCAATATATGGATGTGAAAAGAAGTACACCAAACAGCAAAGGTCAGTCCTCATAGACAGGGTCCTGTAAAAGGACTTCCTCCACATCAGGGGACATTAACTTGTGAAAATGTTTAAACCGTTGGCCATTGACGTGAAAGGTATTGTTGTCATTGGGATTTACCAAGGTGATTTCCCCGTAAGGGGTGACTTCAGTAACCAGAAAAAGACCAGACCAACATGTTTTTAATTTCCATGGGAAAATAAGCAGATGGGAGTTGTAAAGCAAGACCTTTTGACCAACCCTTAGAATAGTAGAAATCTTGAACATTGAGAAGCATGTTTTCAACCACACCCTTAGGATACTTAATAGACCGATCAGCTAATTGCAACGTCATTTTAGTAGGTTGCATCTCCTGTAGACCTATTTGTTTATATAAATAATAAGGGAGTAAGTTAACACTCACCCCCAGGTCTAATAGCGCGGTCGTCGTGTGGGAATCTCCTAAGGTGCATTGTACAGTAGGACGACCAGGGTCCTTGTACTTAATGATTCTATTATGTTCGGATAAATTTGGAAACTATTCAGTGAAAAAGGTGTCTTTAGGAATATTTCTCTTACACCTAGTAGTGCACAACTTTTTAAGAAACTTATCATGGTGAGGTAACTTTTTAATCGCTTCAAGAAAGGGTAGGTTTATCATTAGATTTTTCAAAACTTCCCTAATCTCATCGAAATTCGTATCCTTGGTTAACATGGCTAATCTCTAGGGAAACGGTGGCTTCTCTCTATATTTAGCATATGGATCAACAGGATGTTTAACCTTGGCTTTTTGTTTCTTAGGTTGTGGTTTAACTGGTACCTCTAGTGGGGTAGGATCTTCAGTTATTACTTCGGTTTCTAGTTAAATCTCCAGTGTAGGGACTACTGGTGGGGTAACTACAGGCATAGTTACGGCATTATCAACCACTCTGCTAGAACGGAGAGTGGTGATGCTATTTAGCTCACCTATGTTTCAATTTTCATTACTAGGATTATCGTTTACCTCAAAGGCTGTGTTTGGTGTTTTAGGGTTAGGTATCGCTTGACCTGCAAACACACCTTTTGGTTGTACTTTCTCTTATATTAACTGCTGTAAGGAAAGTTGGATGGACTGTAAAATCTGTTGTTGGGTTTGCATAAAGGCGTCGATGTAGGAATCGTTATTTCAGAATGTAAATTTCTATAAACCGTGAAAACCATGCGCAGCGGAATTAATGGGGTTCACAATTTTGATTGGAAAGCATACCTGTAGATCAGCTGTGATAACTCTGAGAATCCAAAATCAGCAACCTCTTGATCTTCTGTTGTATTCCTATGCACAGAGTGGATGTTGTGTGGGCAACAATCTTCCAACCTCTTCTTTCTCTCTTGGCCTCTCTCACTCACAAAGGTTGGACGATTTTTAGATCTACTTTTCTTAAGTAAAACCTTGAGAAAAATAGCAAGAGAAAGAGGTTTCTATTTATAGGCTACAATAGGGACCATGAGGAGAAATTAGGGTTGGGCCTCCTGATGGGCTTGGGCTTCCCATGTTCGCCCAGAACACACGGCCCAAGTCTGTCAACAAATGGCTTATTCCACTAAAGACCATTGTTGCACTACCGCCTAATCCCAAATTACGTGTTACGTTTATGGGCTCCATATTATATGCTTGTTGATCTCCCCGTGTTTAAGATATCAAATGCTCGTTGATTAAGTCAAGTTACTAACAACTACATCAATCAACTTCTTATGTCCTTTAGTAGTACCCTTACTCTGAGGGTTCTTATGTCTATAAATAGAAACCTCTTTCTCTGGCCGTTTTTCTCAAGGTTTTGCTCAAGAAAAGTAGATCTAAAAATCGTCCAAACTTTATGAGTGAGAGAGGCCAAGAGAGAAAGAAGAGGTTGGAAGATCGTTGCCCACACAACGTCCACTCTATGCATAGGAATACAACAGAAGATCATGAGGAGAAATTAGGGTTGGGACTCCTGACGGGCTTGGGCTTCCCATGTTCTCCCAGAACACACGGCACAAGTCCGTCAACAAATGGCTTATTCTACTAAAGGTCATTGTTGCACTACCGCTCTAATCCCAAATTACGTATTATGTTTATGGGGTCCCCATATTATATGATTGTTGATCTCCCCGTGTTTAAGATATCGAATGCCCATTGATAAAGTCAAGTTACTGACAACTACATCAATCAACTTCTTATGTCCTTGAGTAGTACCACACAACCTCATTGTCATGTCTGAACAAATCCACCTACAGGGTTTACATGACAATCCTTATGAGCTCCTCAAGGGGACATCATCAACCCGACTTCCTGCGGATCACGGATTCCTTCTATAATCAACAGCACACCTTACATACAATGTCATTACCCAATCCATCGAGTTTGTTGATTCACAAATGAATCTCACTCATTGATGATTTAAAGCAATGTACAATGTACGTAGGTGCCCGTTATTATATCTGGATTAAGAGGACAAGCATCCATAATAACAAAGGTATTTGTTCTCTTATATAGTCAGTAAAAAGAGAAATAACCTCACTTGGTCATGTTCAATACACAAAGTGTACTAGTGTAATCCTATAGTAAAGATAGACTAATACCAGATTATACTACAACCTTACCAATGGTTTGTCCAAATCCATCTAAGTTGTGAACGTTTACTTATACTTTATAAGGTACTGATGATATGATCTTCTGTGTGTCACCACACACCATATCATCTACAATATAAAATATTAGACATATGCATATAACTAATAACATATATAATATGCATAACATTTGCCCATATGATTCTCATTCAAAATATAAATAATTAGAGTTAATACAAAAGTAATGCTTTTAGTATATAACCCTATCAGTCGAAACGATCCGGTTATGGAGGAGTGTTTATTACAGGTTGTGTGATAGGAACTATGTTACGTTGATTATTAATGGGTGGGTTTTGATAGTTATTATTTACTGGAACGATACCTCTATTAGTATTATAATTATTATAATTCCATTGTCCTTGTCCTTGTCGTGGTGGAGCTTGGTTGTAATTGTTTGCTGGCCTAACATTTTGATTATTAAACCCTGGAGTGGTAACCTATTGATTATTTCTCCAACTGAAGTTGGGATTTTGTCTCAGAGGGGCGTTAGGAATAGGATAGCTATTAATGGAGCAAACATTATCTGGTTGTGATGGTTGTTATTCATAGGAGAGAGGACAATAGGAGTCGAGATGCTCAGGACTCAAACAGAAATTACATGGAATAGAGTTGACATTCATGACGGGGGTAGGCTTTTGTTGAACAGAAATAACTTCTACCTTTTTAGTGACAGATTCGATTAAAGTTTTAAGCTCAGGATCATGTTTAATCTCAAACATACCGGCAGCCTTAACTGTTGAAGAAGAACTAGCGGAGGGGGAGATATCGTCACTACCCCCCCCCCACCAGTTATTATTACGCTTTGTTTGATCTTCTAAAAACCTATAAGCTTCTGAGGCTCTTTTACTGAGGAAACTACCCCCATTCATTATATTAAGGAACTCTTTATGGTGGCGTAACAGTCCCTTGAAAAAGGCACGAACTAACATGTCTTTCGCAAGGTTATGATGTGGACACTCTATAAGAAGATCAGTGAAATGATTTCAAGCCTCTGAAAAGGATTCATGAGGATTCTAGCAGAAAAAATGAATCTTAGAAAGCATTTTATCTCTCTTCAGTGGTGGGTAAAAATGTTCCATAAACAATTGAACAAATTTGGCCCATGAGTCCACAGAATTAGGCGCTTAGGCAGTTGATAAGAGCTCAAACTGTAGTTTTAACCCTTTAACAATAATACTTTTAGACCAATTATGCGAGTAATAAATAAGAGTTAATGCTGATTATGTGTTTTTATGTATTTCAGGCATTAGAGTCAATTATTTACAGAAATGTGTCACTTTTACGAGATAAAGGAGCAAGGGTTGGTTGCTAAGAAGTTCTGTGATTAGAGGCCAAGATTCAAGGAGAAAAAGTCTTTTTAAAGCCCGGTCAAAGTTGTAAAGTAAAAGTCAACAGAACTTCCGAAGACTGGATCTTTGGACTCATACCTCAAAATTAGGCCTACCTTATGTCAAAACGACTGTCTTGGAAAGAGTTTTCCAATGGTCTAAACCCTGGCCCAATCAGAGTAGTAGAAGTAGACAAAAAGTCTGTTGAGGTCAAATCTAGCTGAAAATACCTTTGTGGACTGAAGAAATTGGATTTTGGGCTCGATTTTCCAGCCCAAAACATGGCTCCAGGCCCATGCACGAAATTGGGGATCTCTTACTCTTCTTGAAGGGAGGAAAGGGGCAGACTAATTAGCTAGACCTAGATTAGAAAATAAATTAGTTTAGACTCCATTAATTAGTTTTATTACCTTGTTTTGAATTCAGCTTTGAATCAGTACTGTTATTAATTATTAGATCAATAAAGTTAGTTAGTTATTCATAAATCTAGCTTCATTTCATTAAATTATTTTAGCTTCAATTCATAGATTTAGTTAATTATCATTACTAGTTTCAATTCAATCTTGCATGATTAGATTTCCATTTTAAATCAAATAAGTAAATTTATAATCTTTTTTTATCATGTCTTGTTATGATATATATATTAATGATAACAAAATGATTCAAGGCTAAAACCTCTATTAGAGGGGTTTGAAGAAGCCTTGATGAAGCTTGATTTTTGTTAGCGTAGAATAGTTCATGATATTCCATACCATTCTAGAAATTAATTAGTTCACCATGCGAATAGGTTTGATTGTTTGACATGCTAGTTGTTAGTTAGTAGAGATTACTATGAACAATTAGGGATTAGGAAGACCAAATTGCTATGCGAAAGCATTTCAATTCGGATTATGACAATTCTTCCTTAGTAAATTAAGTCGAGTTAAGGTAGAATCAAATCCCCCTAATTCCTCCTCATATCGTCAAATTAGTAATTCTGTAGATTGAATTATCGTATCTTGTTTAGTACAATTTCTATCGTAGTATAATTTCCATCGTTACTCTAATTGATTTTGATAAACTGATAATCGTAGTTAACTTAGAATTCTAAAAAACTAGGAGTGGAACGAATCTTCTATTCCAACTATATTGCAATAGCATCGAGAGTAGAAAACTTTGGGAACATAAGCTAAAATTAGTTTTAGTTTTACTTACGTATGAGTCTCGTTACTTATGCGTAGGTAAAACTATCGTTTTCCCTTTTATCAAATGGCACCGCTGCCATCTTAGTTTTGTTTAAAATTGTTTTCATTAGTATTGTTAGTCTTTTCAAAGTCCCATTAAACCCACCCACCCTTGTTTGATTCTAACAGTGATTGTCTGGTTCAGAAACTAAAAAAAAAATCAAAGAACAAGCCTGAGCGCGCCCCGCACCTATACAAGGCTAACTACGACCTCCCCCCACGCTGAAGCGCCTGGAACTCGAATTGGACTTGAGCACGACCCACGCCCTGCCAAGGCAAAGTTCGAACCCCTCCCCCCATACTGAAGCGCCTGGAACTCAAGTTGGACCTGAGTGCGAACCGCGCCTTCTTCTGGAAAAGCCCGATTTTAACTGGTTAGTTCAATCTTCCATTACTTCAAGTTATTCAGTGTTTCGAACTTGTTACACAAACTGAGCTCGCGTATACAAGACATTATTCATAAGCGAAGCAAGGAGGCATTCAGGTACTTCTTTCTTCCACTCTTCGCATCTCCTGTTAGAGGTTTATACTAGCATATCAGGATTGTTTTTAGTGGTGTCGTGTTTAGTTAAGATTGGTCTTAGCCTTGCATGAAGTTAAGGTCAGGTAGAAGAAAAATGCCTAACGTAATCAACCGACAACGTCAACAAACATGCCTTTCTAGTATACCACTCACTATACATCTAGCTAGTATACCACACACTACACCTGATATAATGGCTGAAGAAAGAGAGTCTCCTCTCTCTGACTTTTACAAAGCCTTGAATAATAGCCCAAAATCTTGCATCGTTCTTGCAGACCCATTGGGGGATTTCTGAATCCCCCTAAATATATTTAATTTGTTACCCATTTTTTATGGGTTACCTTATCAGCACATGCGTAGGATTGAACAAGTCCTTACCACATTCCATCATCCTACGGTTGGTGCTGAAAAAATTAAACTGAGGGTGTTTCCTTTCACCTTAGCCGATACGGCGGCGTCTTGGTTAACTGCCCAAGCACCTAATTCTGTGGACTCATGGGCCAAACTTGTTCAACTACTTATGGAACATTTTTATCCACCATTGAAGATAGATGAAATGCTTTCCAAGATTCATATTTTTTTATAGAATCCTCATGAATCATTTTCCGAGGCTTGGAATCGTTTCACCGATCTTCTTATAGAGTGTCCACACCATAACCTCGCGAAAGACACGTTAGTTCGTGCCTTTTTCAAAGGACTTTTACACCACCATAAAGAAGTCCTTGACATAATGAATGGGGGTAGTTTCCTCAGTAAAGGAGCCTCAAAGGCTTATAAATTTTTAGAAGATCAAACAAAGCGTAATAATAACTGGGGGGTAGTGACGATATCTCCCGCTCTGCTAGTTTTTCTACAACAGTTAAGGCCGCCGGTATATTTAAGATTAAATCCGATCTTGAACTAAAAACTTTAATTAAATCACTCACTAAAAAGGTAGAGGTTATTTCTGTTCAACAAAAGCCTATCACCGTCATGAATGTCAACTCTAATCCATGTAATTTCTGTTTGAGTCTTGAGCATCCCGATTCCTATTGTCCTCTCGCCTATGAACAACAAAGTTCACAGCAAGACAATGTTTGTTCCATTAATAGTAAACATAACGCACCTTCGAGACAAAATCCCAACTACGGTTGGCGAAATAATCAACAAGTTACACCTCCAGGGTATAATAATCAAAATGTAAGGCCAGCAAACAATTACAACCAAGCTCCACAAGGACAAGGTCAGGGTAATTATAATAATTATAACAATAATAATTATAATGTTAATAGAGGTATCATTCCGGTTAATCATAACTATCATAACCCATATGTAAATAATCAACGTGACATAGTTCCTGTCACACAACCTTTAACAAACACTCCTCCACAACCGGATCGTTTTGACACCTTTATGCAAACCTAACAACAGATTTTACCGTACATCCAACTTTCCTTACAGCAGTTATCCTAAGAGAAAGTACAACCCAAAGGTGTGTTTCCAGGTCAAGCAATACCTAATCCTAAAACAACAAACACAACCTTTGAGGTAAACGGTAATACTAGTAAGGACATTGCAAACGTAGGTGAGTTAAATGCCATCTGATAGGGTTTTATACTAAAAGCATTACTTTTGTATTAACTCTAATTCTTCATTTTTTGAATAAGAATCATATGGGCAAATGTTATGCATATTAGTTATATGCATGTGTCTAATACTTTATGTTGTAGATGATATGGTGGGAACACACAGAAGATCATATCATCGGTACTTTATAAAGTATAAGTAATTGTTCACAACCTAGATGGATTTGGACAAACCATTAGTACGGTTGTAGTATAATCTAGTATTAGTCTATCTTGACTATAGGATTACACTAATACACTTTGTGTGTATTGAACAGGACCAAGTGAGGTTGTTTCTCCTTATACTGACTATATAAGAGAACAAACGCCTCTATTATTATGGATGCTTGTCGTCCTAATCCGGATATAATAATAGGCACATACATGCATTGTACATTGCTTTAAATCATCAATGAGTGAGATTCATTTGTGAATCAACAAACTAGATGGATTGGGTAATGACATTGTATGTAAGGTGTGTTGTTGATTATAGAAGGAATCCGTGTCCTGCAAGAAGTCGGGTTGATGATGTCCCCTTGAGGAGCTCAAAAAGATTGTCATGTAAACCCTGCAGGTGGATTTATTCCGACATGACAATGAGGTTGAGTGGTACTACTCAAGGACCTAAAAAGTTGATTAATATAGTTGTCAGTAACTTGACTTAATCAATGGACATTCGATATCTTAAACACGGGGAGATCAACGAGCATATAATATGGAGCCCATAAACACTGACACATAATTTGGGATTAGGGCGTTAGTGCAACAATGGCCTTTAGTGGAATAAGCCATTTGTTGATGGACTTGGGTCGTGTGTTCTCTGTGAGCATGGGAAGCCCAAGCCCGTCAGGACGCCCAACCCTAATTTCTCCTCGTGGTCCCTGTTGTAGCCTATAAATAGAATACTCTTTCTCTCTGGCCGAAATTCACTATTCATTGTTCTGAAAAAGAGGCAAGAAAAGTAGATCTGAATTCATTTCTGATCTTGAGAGAAAGAAGGGGGTTGGTATATCGTTGTCTGCACAACATCCAATCTATTCTAAAGGAATACAACAGAAGATCAAGAGGTTGATTTCGGATTTCATAAAGCTTGGATTCTCAGAGTTATCTAAAACGATTCTCAAAGGTATGTTATGTATCCAAAATCGTGAGAACCCCATTGATTCCGCTGCGCGTGGGTTCTCGCGATTTGTAGAAATATTCGTTCTAAAATAACGGTTCTTACACCATCACCACTCTCCATTCTGGCAAAATGGTTGATAACAAAGTAACTATGTCTATAGTTACCCTACGAGTAGTCCCTACACTTGATGTTTTACTAGATACAGAACTAGAAACTGAAGATCCTACCCCTGTAGAAATACCAGTTAAACCACAACCTAAGAAATAGAAAGCCAAGGTCAGACATCAAGTTGATCCATACGCTAAATATAGAGAGAAATCACCGTTTCCCTAGAGATTAGCAATGTTAAACAAGGATACAAACTTTGACGAGATTAGGGAAGTTTTCAAAAATCTAACGATAAACCTACCCTTTCTTGAAGCAATTAAAAAGTTACCTCACCATGTTAAGTTTCTTAAAGAGTTGTGCACTACTAGGCGTAAGACAAATATTCCTAAAGTTGCCTTTTTAACTGAACAGTTTCTAATTTTAACCGAACATAATGGAATCATTAAGTACAAGGGTCGTGGTCGTCCAACTGTACAATGGACCTTAGGAGATTCCCACATGACGACCTCTTTATTAGACTTGGGGGCGAGTGTTAACTTAATCCCATATTATCTATACAAACAAATAGGTCTATAGGAGATGTAACCTACTAAAATGACGTTGCAATTAGCGGATCGGTCTATTAAGTATCCTAAGGGGGTGGTTGAAAATGTGCTTGTTAAGGTTTAGGATTTCAACTATCCTATTGATTTTGTTATTCTCGATACAGAAGTCGCTAACGACTCTATTCCGATCACCTTAGGGAGTCCTTTCTTGGCGACTGCCAATGCGATCATAAACTGCTGTGATGGTTCGATGTCCTTGTCCTTTGGCCATCTTTCTGTTGAGGTAAATGTTTTTAAAATGACAAAATAGTTCCCAGATACGATTTCTGATGGAGAGGTTAGCATGATCGAGAGTTTAGCTCAAGATTATTTCAAAACCACATTTTCGGATGATCAGATGCACAAATTCCTTTCCTTTGGAAGTTCCAACTTCGACGAGAAGTCCCTAGAAGTAAAGGAAGATTTCCTTCATCTCTTTTGCAACTCTTCCTTGCCACCTCGCGAATCCCACCCTACCAACATCCATTCATCCCTTGACGCTATGACGAAAGATGAATTTTTCACCCTCTATCCCAGTGATTCTTTTGACCCACCTATTGAGGAATGTCTTGCATATCTCAAGGCTTCTGATGATCTAGACTTTAGAGCTCTAGTTGAGCCCCATTCATCCACCTCACATCATCCTGTCACTCATTCATCTTCCATCACCAATATTCCCCACCTTCCACCTTTTCAAAGGAACCTTGAGTTTGCACTTGACCCTCTTGCTTCTTCTATGCTTAATGATTTTCTAAATCCTCCTAATACGGAAATAATTCCCAAGGAAAAGGCACGTGACACCTTTATTTTCAGAATTGAGACAGTTCCTACCTACACCATGAATGAGTTTTGTGTTAAACCCACATTCTCATTTTTTCCATTCTTTCCTTCTAAAACTTATCCATATCCAACATATCTTCCATAAACATCCATTTTCTCATGATCATTCACTTTGACACCCTTTCGTTCAAAGATGAAGAAGAAGGTGCATGCTCGGTTTCGTTCTAGGTCTATTAGACTTCGCTTTCATTTCATTAAGTTGCATCGTAGAAAATCTTGGTGCTTGATTCTGTTTGGGGGTGCATTCCATGTTAATTATTTATGGCAAGATCCACAACTATTTCGGTTGTTAATATATAGTAAACTACATGTTCATTATATACATATGTTAGAGATAAAGTCTCGGGAATCTGACTTTAAAAGACCCACGTTTAAAACAAAATTTCTAAACTCTGTTCTATAAAATTTGTTTGGGGGGTGGGGTGTTTGGTCTTTCCATTCTTGGTCACTAAACTTTCCATTCTTATCCCATCTTCATCTCGTGGCTAGTAGTTTAGGAAATTTGTTGTTTCGATGTTGTTTTTATTGTTTTTAGTAGATTGGATGTTAAGTTGTTAAATTTGAATTCTGTAGTTAATTGTTATTTGAATTTCTATTTTAATTTAACTTGGGTTTTGTCTAAGCATGCAATGATTTTTGTGTAAATCCCTCTTTCCCGAATTTTTTCGGGGTGGTATTATTATTTTTAGCATTGTTTTTATCTGATCCACCATTTTAGAAGTAATTTTGCAATGTGTTGGTTGAGAATGTTGCCAATATTGGTGTGGCTAGGATTAGATATTGTGGTAGGATGAAATTTAAAAGATATTAGGTTGGTTTTGGAATAATGAATCTGGGTTGTTTCCGTTTTAGGTTTTAGAATTATTTTGTTTCCGGCAATTGCCTTAAAATTTTGGCAACTTGTTAATTCATTTGAGAAACTAAAACCCTATATATACTTCCTTCATTCTCCACACAAAACCCACACATCTCATTTTCATCTCTCACCTTAAACCTCCAATTTTTTCCTTTTATTTTTCACTTCACCCTGCTCAGAGCACACGGAATGCGACCTGCGCTCTCCCAACACAAATTATGAGCACGCCTAGCACTGACACGCCTGTTACTCCATTTACACCTGAACGCAACCCGCGTCGTGACCTTCGTAGGCATGAAAAATTCCGATTTTTTATGGGTTGTTCCAGGATCGTTTGCAGCTTTTCTAGAGAGTAGTTTTGTGATGACATCTCCTACAGTCATACCTGAGCAGTCTTCCGAAGACTTTTTGGGAAGCGAGACCTATAGAGGTTGGTTTCGCGATAGGATCTTGCAGTTAGGATGGAGGCATCTACTGGTAAGTGATGACGGCTCATATTCACTTCAGCTTACTTCATATTTCTACAATAATATTAATTTCTATTGTAACCATGATGGAGAACAAAAAATTTCCCTTGAAATTATTGACATGACAATAGAATTCAGTAAGAATTTGGTAGCTTTGGTTTTGGGATTGCCTTTGCCTAATCCTACACACACGTGGGGATATATGACTGATAATGCATACCTCTATGAATATGCATATTTCCACTAGTATTATGGGGGAGGGGTATTTCGTATAATGGACCAAAGGCGATATAACATAGCCCTTGGTAGCCTGTCCCTGAATGTAGGCACCACCATTTTATTCATCTTGATGAATATTTTAGGGGAGTGGCAGTTTACTTCTGCAAATAGTATTGCTTGTGACGTTTTCCTTGCTTTAGCTGAGAGACGTCGCCTATATAACATTCCTAGAGTTTTAGTGGCTAGTCTTAAGAGAGCCCATATCATGCAGCATAAGTATCATTTTATGCCTGTTTTGGTTTGCCGCATCATGCACGGTTGTTTACCTGAATTCTGTACCCAGTTCAGGGATTGGAAAAGGGTTGAAGTCATGAGACCCACCAATTGCGTAGTTCGTTCATTTCGAGTTATGACTTGGCCGGGATGGTAGGTGCAACCTCCTTTGGTTGCTCCTTACACCCCATCAGACCGAGTAACACTCGACAGGTTAGCACGGGTTGATGACACACAGCGAAGGGCTTGGCAAGTTATTATAGCGTGGCAGGACGCAAAAGAGCCTTGGTCCTATGAAGAGGATGAGGAGGAGGATGATGCTTAAACGCGGGAGATAAGGTAAGTTTTAGTTTCAGTTAGTGTCTGCTTATGTCCCAAGCAATTTAATTCGTGTTCATAACGGGTCGAACTCATATAGAGTTACGTCTATTTTTCTTTACCTATATTAGTATGTTTTAATTTTGTTTTGCAGATGTTCCAAAATTTCACGTGTTTCCATGGTATTTTTCTACCCTTTTTATTTCAATACTTTGAGGACAAAGCATGCTTCTTGTTTGGGGGTGGCATAGAAACACGTGTAATTAAGGCATCTGTTAGGATATAGATATGTACAATATGCACTTGTTTTCTAGTAAAAATTCAAAAATTCAAAAATATAAATAAAAAGTTTATGCTATACACTTAGGAATATTGATATTGTTTTCTTTATCTATGCTCTTAATAATCTAGAAGTCTCACATAGCCTTTGCATTAGAATAGTTTTTAGAAACTTAGGTTAATATGTTGATAATAATCTTTGCATCTTTCTATAAATATATTGCATGATTATCTATGATTGTTTGGTAGTAAGTTTTTGAAATCTAGGCTAGAGTACGTATTCTACAAATCCTATGAGAATATAGCCTAAAGCTTTATATGAGTGAAACATTTGAGAAATGACACAAGGGAGAAGTAAAATCCGGATAGAGAAATCACACGTCCACTTGCTTGATCATTATACCATATCCTAAGCGAGAATTTAGGCCCTCTTTGGATCGATATAGCCAGAAATTCAAACCTATGAATTATTTTCCGCTAGTCGCCCCTCTGAGCCTTTCTTTAGCCTTCATAAACCGCAAATCCTTTAACCTTTTACAAAAACAAAACCAAAATAAAAAAATCTACCTACCCATTTTAGAACGAGTCTGAGAATAGAGATGAAGAATAGAAAAGGGAAAGACCTTTGAAATCAAGAATTTGTTAGTCGCTTCAAATAAGAAAAGAAAGTTTCCATCCAAATAAAAATAAATAAATAAATAATAGTAAAGAGATATAACTCGAAAAACATAATCAAAGGAGTTAAAAAGCCAAAGAAAAAGAAAAAATGGCTAAGGATGGAAACAAAATGTAGAAGCAAAAGTAAAGAATAGGGTTTTCTCTAGTTACATAATATGAAGACTCTATTATCTCAGACTAGTTCTTTTTGAATATCCATTTCCATCATTCTTAAACCATCACCTAATCCCCGCAACACCTAAATAAAACCTCTAGCTCAATTAGGAATAGGTTAGTGTGATAGTAAGTTACAGATGTGTTCGATCGACTTCGGCTTCTTTGTGTGTCATTAAGATTGTAAGGTAAAGTTTGCCCACTACACACTGGAGTAGTGAAACTTGAGAAGAAAAATCAGAGTGGTTTTTGTCTTGACATTTATGTGAGGACCAACTTAAGGAAGTTATTTCGAGTTTTCATAAACGGACCTGTTAGTGCATTTCATAGTATTACTCATTGTATACATATTTATTAGTAGATGATTGATTATTATGCATATATTAGCTTAGATTTCGACTTGATTATTCTTTATTCATTGCTAGTGAGATGTATAGATAATCAAGACA
Source organism: Coptis chinensis (assembly GCF_015680905.1). NCBI lineage: Eukaryota > Viridiplantae > Streptophyta > Magnoliopsida > Ranunculales > Ranunculaceae > Coptis > Coptis chinensis. The sequence goes on from NC_141456.1 coordinate 50,160,487, forward strand.
TAAATAAGGAAACAATAGTTTTATTTCTTAGTCGTTGTAGTATATGTGAAGTTTGTGAGTACATTCCCTGGAAAACTCTCACGAGGCTATAACTCATTCACTAGGGAATTTCTAGTGGTTTAAGGCCTTGTTACATATGGTCAATACAATTTCACTCGGCGAAACGAAAGTAGTTAAAACTCCATTTTTGGTCACTTATTCTAATTTCTCATATTTACTTGAAGACAAGCAAAATGCTGTTTGCGGGTGGTTTAATAAGAGCCCAAAACAGTAGTTTTAACCCCTTAACAATAATACTTTTAGACCAATTATGACGAGTAATAAATAAGAGTTAATGTTGATTACGTGCTTTTATGTATTTCAGGCATTAGAGTCAATTATGTGCAGAAATGTGTCACTTTTGCGAGATAAGGGAGCAAGGGTTGGTTGCTAAGAAGTTTTGTGATTAGAGGCCAAGATTAAAGTAGAAAAAGCCTCTTCAAAGCCCGGTCAAAGTTAAAAAGTAAAAGTTAGCAGAACTTCCGAAGACTGTATCTTTGGACATATACCTCGGAATTAGGCCTACCTTATGTCAAAACGACTGTCTTAGAAAGAGATTTCCAATGGTCCAAACCATGACCCAATCAGAGGAGCAGAAGTGGACGAAAAGTATGTTGAAGTCAAATCCAACTGAAAAAACCTCTGTTGACTGAAGAAATTAGGTTTTGGGCTCGATTTTCTTGGCCAAAACATGGCGCCCATGAACGAAATTGGGGATCTCTTTCTCTTCTTGAAGGGATGAAAGGGGCAGACTAATTAGCTAGACCTAGATTAGAAAATAAATTAGTTTAGACTCCACTAATTAGTTTTATTACCTTGTTTTGAATTCAGTTTTGAATCAGTATTGTTATTATTCATTAGATCAATAAAGTTAGTTAGTTATTCATAAATCTAGTTTCATTTCATTAAATCATTTTAGCTTCAATTCATAGATTTAGTTAATTATCATTATTAGTTTCAATTCAATCTTCCATGATTAGATTTCCATTTTAAATCAAATAAGTAAATTTATAATCTTTTTTATCATGTCTTGTTATGATTTATATATTAATGATAGCATAATGATTCAAGGCTAAAACTTCCATTAGAGGGGTTTGAGAAAGCCTTGATGAAGCTTGATTTTTGTTAGCGTAGAATAGTTCGTGATATTCCATTCCATTCTAGAAAATATTTAGTTCACCATGAGAATGGGTTTGATTGTTTCACATGCTAGTTGTTAGTTGGTAGAGATTACCATGAACAATTAAGGATTAGGAAGACCAAATTGCTATACGAAAGCATTTCAATTCAGATTACGACAATTCTTCGTTAGTAAATTAAGTCGAGTTAAGGTGGAATCAAATCCCCCTAATTCCTTCTCATACCGGCATAATCGAGGGTTAAATTGCACTTTTTGAGCACTTATCACAACTCCCAACTAGTCTTTTGCTAGTCTCTTAGCAAATAAGATAAAAAAATAGATAAGTGATCAAAATCACATCCTAATAACAAAAATAAAATCCTAACTCATTTTCACAAGCATCGTGATTGCATTTACCATATGCAACAAGCCTTTAAACCTTTAAGTTCCCTAAAAAGGACAAGTTATAGTCTCGTGAGGGTTTTCAGGTGATATACCCACAAAATCAATCAATAGCATGTTCAAGAATGATAGTATTTTTCAGAGAGAAAAATTCCTTACCCACTTAGTGCTTACTCTAACAGACGGTCTCCATTGCTAATTATATTGCTGCAAAGACTCATAGATTATGATGGGAGATAGTAAAAATTGACAAAATTCTCAATCAAGGCTTATGTGTGTACTTAGTCAATCTCCTATACTCTCCTATCTAAGAAACGGAATCCCTAGTTTACCATAGGTAGATAATCTCGACTTTTAATCCTCACCGGTCATACTCTCAGAAAAGAATCTCTCAGAAGATGGTCTACTATTTTACCTCATGTATGTGGGGAAAAGAATAATGAATACGAACATCCCACATACTACCTTGAAAAACAGACTTCTAGATGACAGTAGTCTCATGGAAAGAATGGAAATCACATATGAAGTGTCGGGTCTTTCACTTTAGTATCCTTTCACCTATTCTAGACTTCATACCATACTGTAGCGATAAGTCATGGGTTGTAACTTGGCTTGGGTATTGGTTTATGAAGGAAAGGTAAAAAGGATTCTAAGGTTGTTTCTGAAAACACTAAGGGTTTCGCTTCTTTCTTTGGAAGATTTCTTCAAATTTTGTATTGCAGAGAAAATTCTTCCTTTGCCTTAGCTTTTCCATCCATTCGGTTCAGCTTTTTTTTTTTTTTTTTTTTTTTTTTTTTTTAGCTCAGTGGTATATCCTTGATTAGAACTGGTTATGCTTGTTTTCCACTAGCTTCTTCCATTTATAACAGAATGATGGTCTTCATTGTATCTCTCTAGTACTTCCTTGTAATCTTCCTTTTGGGCTATTTCTTCCTCTTTGTGTCCCTTGTATTCTCAGAAATATATGGGTATGGCTGATAAAGATTTTGGCTATACTCCTTGTCTGGAGTTGGGTAAAGGGTAAAAGGTTTTGTGAAAGAAAATGGCTTATTGTAAGGCTCAAAAGGGTTTAACATGATGGTCCTACTAGGTGAGATAAAGGCTGAATGGGTTCACTACTTCACTAATCAGTATGATACTCTATTTCGAATAGACTACAAGACCTAATGGCTATCTCCCCAGTTGATGTCACTTCGTGATTAACCAAATCAACAAATAATGAGACTATATTACAACGACATAAAGAACTGAAAGATGTTGAGTCACTAAGACTCGGATTTTTCGTAAGAACTCTCCAAAGAATGGGTATAAAGCTCAAGTCTCATGGGCTAAGTCTAAAAATTCTACTTCCAGTTTATTAGGTGTTTAAATCTCTCTTCTAGCAAAGGTACACAAAACTGACTAAGTATTATGGTGGTGCCTTTAAAAAGAATTCTATCAACAAGAACTATGTCTGAGAATAATAAATAGTCTAAGCGGTAATGAAATTAATAATATCAACTATCTATCAAACTCAACACTAAACAGTATAAAATATATATCCCAGACTCATCATTAAAATTCATTTTTCTCATGCTATTGATATAGAAACAAAAATATTTTGTTTTTGAAAACTAATTTTTGAAATTCATTTCTCAAGTACACCCTCCCCCTACTTATGCATGCATTGACCTCAATGTATAAAGAAGTAAATGAAATGGATGAGAAAAAGGTAGGATATTACCATTGATGCCGAATATCAAGAATTAGTTCAAGAAACAAATTTTTTAGGTATTTTTACGTCAGATCCCCAAGACAGAATGTGAGTCTTTTAAAGTCAGATTCTCAAGACTTTTGAGTCCTTTATAGTCAGATCCTTAAGACTAGTATTCCCACCCACTAGGTTCCACTTTGTAGGAATTCTTCTGATCTCTCTCAGCATGTGATTGATAAAAGTATACCTTGTACTAACAATTTTCTCTTAATGGCTGTAACCCAGGACAAGTTTCAAAATGGTAATTCTTATAGCAACCTAGCTTTCTTCCTATAGACATTTTCGCTTGATCTACTAGAATTCCTTCCTTTGAAACTTGGTGACCCAACACTATCCCTTCCTTTACCATGAAGTGGCACTTTTCCCAGTTCAGAACTAAGTTGGTATCGCAACAGCGTTTAAGGACTAAGGAGAGATGGTGCAGACAATCCTCAAAAGGACATGTGAATGTGGTCTTCTCTTGGTCCTCAGGGTGAATATGGATCTGAAAATATCCTGAGTAACCATCAAGAAAGCAGTAGTAAGCTTGTCCAGCTAATATCTGATCGATGAAAGGCAATGGAAAATGATCTTTCCTCGATGAGCTATTCAACTTCCTGTAATCGATGCAAACTCTCCATCCAGTCTAAATCCTGGTTGGAATCAACTCATTGTTCTCGTTCTCGATTACTGTGGTTCTAGACTTCTTCGGCATAACTTTAACTGGACTAACCATTGACTATTAGAAATAGGGTAGATAATGCTGGCATCAAGGAGTATGATGTCCTTTTCTCGAACTACTTCCTTCATCTTCGGATTAAGCCTCCTCTATGGTTGCTTAGAAGTCCTGGAATCCTCTTCCAAATGAATCCTATGTTGAACTATCATAGGGCTGATCCCCTTGGTATCATCAATTGTCCGTCCTATAGCTGACTTGTGTTCCTTTAAAATTGCTACTAACCTGGATTCCTGCTCCTCAGTCAAATCTGATGCAATGACTACTGGGTAGGTTCCCAAATCTTCTAAGAAAACATACTTTAGTGTAGATGGCAAAGGCTTCAATTCTAGCTTAGGCGGCTCCTTCTTAAGCTCTTTAGATGGTCCATCAGGCATAGGCAATTCAAACATTTCTCTGAACTTGTTGTCATCCATGACAAGTGATGAATCCAAAATCGCATTGATTGCCTCGACACTAAGTTCATCACAATCTGAGTCTGTCAGAGCTTTCAACAACTCATCAGCAGGATATGAATGAGTCAGATAATCCTGTGCTAACACTTCAATCATACATACCTCGTTTACAGTACACACCTCTTGTGGTTGCTGTAACGTATGGAAAACATTGGTCTCGACTCTCACATTACCAAAGGATAATGTCATATTACCGTTTCGATAGTTGATGAGTGCATTTGTAGTGGCCAAGAATGGTCTGCCTAGAATGATTGGTATCTATCTACCAAATGTAGGTTCTGTGTCGAGTACTATGAAGCCAACCGGATAATAGAAATCTTCGATCTTGACTATGACGTCTTCAATGATTCCTTTAGGTATCTTTACTGATCTATCTTCAAACTGTAAAGTAACATCAGTTGGTTTTAGATCCTTCAAGCCCAACTTCTCGTAGACGAAATATGGTAGAATATTCACACTAGCACCCAAATCTAATAAAGCTTGCTCCTCCAAAGAATCTCTAATTCTGCATGTAACAGTTGGACTTCCAAGATCTTTCAGTTTCACAACCTCTAGATTCTGTAGGTACGATGAACATCTTTGAGCGATAAAAGCTTCTTTCGGAATGTTGGTCTTCTTTTTCACTAGATCTTTCATGAATTTGGCATACAAGGGAACTTGCATGATGGCGATCAAGGAATGGGATATTAATATGCAAATTCAGAAATACATCGCAAATATCCTTGTACTGGTCATCCTTTCTGGTATTCACTAGTTTCGAAGGAAACGGTGCTGGCGGATTCTTCAATATCGGTTCTCTTCTTTCGGCTTTGGTTGGCTTGGTAACAGATAGTGGAGTGACAGGTGGAGTCACTCGTGATGGCTTCTTCTTACTTACTTCCACAGTAGTTCCTTCAACTTCTTTTGCAATAGATTCTTCAGCAGGTGGCACAACACTAGATATATCTGGAATGTTAGAACTGGGTGGGATTGTGGGGACATAAGTTACCTAGGCCCCGCAGAATATTTTCCTGGTTCATAGACAATCTTGTTATCAATTTTCTTTCCTGACCTCAGAGTGGTGACAGAATTAACTTGGGCATTAGACTGAGTAATCTCCAGGTTATCCACCTGCAAGACACCTCTTCCTTTCGGATTTGGCTTCGGCTGGCTTGGTAATGCTCCTTTTGATCTTTCCGTCAAAGCGGCAACGATTTGCCCTATCTGGCCTTGAATGACACTAAAGTTATTCTTCAACTTCTGGGTTCTTTGATTTGTCTGTTTCAGCTCATTGACAACGGTGGTGATAGCTTCTTACAGATGTGGGATAACTGCTTTACTCGACTGAGGCGTAAGGGCAATATATCCACTCATAAGATCTGGTACTAACTCTCTATTTGTGTTAGCTTGGTATTGCTAGTTCTGGTATGACTGTTGATTTTTGTATGGTTGCTGGTGGTTTTGGAACTGATACTGGTTATTCTGGAACTAATTTGAATGATTTTGGAATCCTGGAGGAAAATTCCTCTGATTTGTATTTTGTAGCTTCCAATAATTCTGTCCCTGATTAAACTAGTTATTTTTTCCTAAAGAGTTGATACTACATGCCTCTGCATTAGTATCCAGATATTACGAACACTCTTCAGTGGTGCGGCCTTCATCAAAACGTAGAACACAAATGGCATAACAAGGCTTGGTTGGTTGAGGTTTAGCTTGGAAATTGTTTGCTTTTGTAGGATTCATGGAGAGTTGATCAAACTTTTTGTTCAGAGTTTCAAGTCCTGTTGATAGGCTTGCTATAATTGATAGCATTGCTTGATTTGGGTCTTCTTGAATTTGGTTGCCAAATTGCTTCAGCACCCCTTCCACTCTAGCTATGTCCTCGTTGCTAGTACTCCATTGTTAAGTGTCTTCAGCTAAATTCTCGAGAAAGTTGTAGGCTTCCTCTCCATCCAATGATGTAAACTTACCTTGATGCATTGACTACATCATCTGCTTGTTCATAGTAGAAAGTCCTCGAAAGAAAAAAATGAGCCAGTGTGCTCTTATCATAACCGTGATGTGGACATGAGACTAGCAGATTATTGAATTTCTTCCAACTTTGATGATATTCTTCAGTCACCTTTCCTTTGAAATTGCTGATGGCTTGCTGCATTACATCTATCTTTTAGGGTGGTAGAACTTGTTCATAAACTTTGTTCTCAACTTCTCCCAGTTGTTGATTGAATTGATCGGATGTGCAGTTAACCATTCGGATGCTTTACCTTCGAGTGAGAGTGGAAAAAGAATTAACTTGATACTCTCATCCCTGCTACTCTAGTTCTTGAAAGTTCTGAGGACTGATAGAAATTTGTTCATGTGAACATAAGGCTGAACATTGTCTGAACCATTGATCTTTGGAAGCATAGAGATTACTGATGCTCTAAGTTCAAACTGGTTAGCTTCTGTCTCTGGAAAAACAATACTGCTTGGTGGGTCTCCAATGATTGGTGAATAGAAATCACTCAGCTTCTTCCTCTATTGTGCTTGCATGGGTGGGATAGCTTCAGGATTATTGGTGTCCAAAACACCTCCATCATTGTGTGCGGCCATTGTATCAATCTTGTCTAGTATTCTTGTGAATCGGTTGTTGAACTTTGTCCACTGTTGTGTTCTTACCGGACTATGATATGGACGATGGGGCATACACTTAAAATGCTATGAAAATGATGAAAAATTATCCTACTATGTTTGAATGCAATTAAACTAATATGCCACTATTCTAAATTATACTAAAATGTAAAACTACTTTCCTTCAACTGGGTTGGGCTTTGCAGCTAGTATCTCGCCCGTTGTCTAAAGCTGTCTCTTCTAGGGTTATGGTAAATCACTTGGATTACTTAAGTACCAAGGCCCACAGACGATAGTCCGTTTGTCAAGATTCAGACAAGAAACACTAGAATTTGATGTTTCGCTGTGTTGGCTTACAACTTCAATTGTTGAAAAGGTCCTAAATGCAATTATACTAGAAAGCAATAAAACTAAACTACGATGCAATTATACTAAGAATGAAGATTCGACTAATCTGAATGGTTGATCTTATCTTCGAGATGTCCTTCAAGATTCTCTCTTTCGCAAAAGGATGGATGATGCAGCTAAAACTACCTCAAGATCCAAACTTCTAATCTTGAATGAAAACATTAAACATAAACAAATTAAAACGGTAGCGGCGCCATTTGACCTTGCCTCTTTTTCTGTGTGAGATGAGATATGGATGATATAGATAGATGATGTAGATGGATGATGGTCGTTGAACAAAATAGAAGCGTATCAAAACCTAATTATCCCTCAATAAGAAAAGGATGAGTAGGGTATCGTTCCACTTTTAAGTGTTGTTATGTGAAGGACAGGACTAGAAAGGGGGTTTGAGAGATTAAAAACTATGATTGTAGAGATTTTAGATTCTAATGCTAAACTAAACTAAATTAACTAAACTATTGAGAATTTATAACAGAGGGAATTCAAGAGATTAGAATCCACCAATACTTTTAATCTATGACCTTCTGCTTCATGGTTGTTCTTACAAGTAGATTGCAATTAGGCAATCGAGCGAGTGTCGATGCCCTCTTGGACGAAACATCGTTAACAATTAATTCTACTTAAGGTTGTTCCTATGTTTATGCTATTAATATCTTCTTTCCTTTTATGTAAGCTCGGGCAGCCATTCAATGTATTACCGAGAGCAACATCAAGGAGTACTTCCTAATAGGGCGGCCATTCAATGAATCACCACTTAAGGCAAACACAAAGAATACTTCCCCTAGGCAACCACTCCTTGAGCTACCCCTTCTAAGGCAACACAAAGAATACTTCCCTAACTCTAAAGAACTATACTACTAGAAGAAAAGTAAAGAACACTATCATGATATTAATATTGCAAAACATAAACCCTATTCTATACTTCCATCCCCTAGTGTGGGCAATGGAACTAATAACTAAAAACATAAAGAACTAACCTGATTAAAGAACAACATGAACCAGAAGAATCATTAAACCTTAAGCACTAGCTTCATCTCCTCCCTTGAAGGAGAAGATTAGCCTTCCATAAAGAAGGAAGAACATGAAGAACGAGAAGAAGAAGAGTCGAACAACATAAGACTTGAAAAGACTAATTTATTAAGACTCGGCTAGTTAAAACCGAATCTTTTATTATTAATCTCTTTCTGCCTCAAGTTCTGGAGACAAGAATATAAGTGAATTGGCCAATTACGTGAGGCACTTAGGTCCTCTATTTATAGGGGTTACAAGGAGTTCTAGAAGCATTCCAAGCTGCCATTTGTGTCCTAATACAAATAAACTTCTTTCAGAGTCCAACTTCATCTCCAAAACTGAGAAGGAATTGGCTACAGTATCATTTCATGCGTTTGGACGCACGATCCATGCATCTCACACGCAAGCAATGCGTCTGGACGCGTGATCTATGTGTCCCAGACGCAAGCAATGCGTCTGGACACACGATCCATGCGTCCCAGACGTGGAAGTCTATTTTGTCTCTTCTGCTCTATCCTTCTATCCTCTTTTACGGGCTTTGGTCCAAGCAACGATTCCTTTGGCCTTGGGCTTCCAAATAGGCTTTAAAATAAGTCCAAGTTGCATCTTTAATAGCTTCAATTCCTTGGCCATCTCCATGATTGTCCACGGGCTTCCCATGTGATCCTTAATGCTCCAAATTGCTCCGTTTTACCCCCTTTTATCTAATATTCCACAAAACTCTCTCTTTCACCTGTAGAATCATCAAACATAACTTACAAACACTATTAGTCCACTAATATGGCTAAACAAGAGGCATAATAGAGGGTTAAATTGTACTTTTTGAGCACTTATCAATCGTCAAATTAGTAATTCCGTAGTTTGAATTATCGTATCTTGTTTAGTATAATTTCCATCGCAGTATAATTTCCATCATTACTCTCATTGATTTTGATAGACTGATAATCGTAGTTAACTTAGAATTCTAAAGAATTAGGAGTGGAACGAATCTTCTATTCCAACTATATTGCAACAGCATCGAGAGTAGAAAACTTTGATAACATAAGCTGAAATTAGTTTTAGTTTTACTTACGTTTGAGTCTCGTTACTTATGCGTAGGTAAAAAAACTATCTTTTTCCCTTTTATCAGCAGTTAACCAAGACGCCACCTTATCGACTAGGGTGAAAGGAAACAACCTTAGTTTAATTTGTTCCGCACCTACCGTAAGATAATGGAATATGGTAAGAACTTGTTTAATCCTACGCATATGATGATAAGGTTTTTCATGGTCTAACCCATGAAAAAATGGTAACAAATTAAATATATTTGGGGGGATTCGGAAATCCCCCACTGGGTCTGCAAGAACGATGTAAGATTTTGGGCTATCGTTCAGAGCTTTGTAAAAGTCAGAGAGAGGAGTCTCACTTTCTTCATCCATTATTTCAGGTGTAGTGTGTGGTATACTAGATAGGTGTGTGTGTTGACGTTCACGATAGATTACGTTAGTCGTTTTCTCTCTACCTGACCTTAATCTCATGCAAGGCTAAGTTTAATATTAAAGAAGCACGACAACAGTCAAAACAATCTTGATATGCTAGTTTAAATCCTCTAACAGGAGATGCAAGGAGTTGAAGAAAGAGGTACATGAATGCCTCCTTGCTCGCTTATGAATAATATATTTTATACGCGAGCTCAGTGTATTTAACAAGTTAGAAACACTAAAGAACTTGAAGAAATGGAAATTTGGACTAACCTGTGAAAAATCGGTCGTTCAAAAGAGGGGCGTGGGGTGCTTCGAATTGCCTAGGTAGTATGCTGGTCGCATCTTGCCCTGACTTCGAAGTCCAGGCACTTTAGCGGGGGGTGCGCTCTAAATTTGCCTTGTAAGGGAGCAGGGTGCGCTCTTGCCTTGGACAATGTCCAGCCACTTTGGCACGGGGCGCACTCGGAAAATAGGCCAATTAAACGCAGGCAACGCTCAGTGTATTTCTGCGAGAAAAAATCACTTCTTAAGCAAACAACCACAGTTAGAACCAAACAAGAGTGGGTGGGTTTAATGGGATTTTGGTAGGATTAACACTACTAAACGAAATGAAACTAAACACAACTAAGATGGCAGGGATGCCATTTGATAAAATATAGTTCGATAGTTTTACCTACGAATAAGTGATGAAATTCAAATGTAAGTAAAACTAGAACTTATCCATTCTTAATATCAAAATTTTCTACTCTCGTTATCAATGCAATATGTTTGGAGTAGAGAATTCATTCCACTCCTAGTTCGTTTAGATGTGAAGTTTACTAGTTCGTGTAAGCTAACAAAATCATGAGAGTAATGGAATTGAATTTAACTACGAGGGTGAATTAACTAATCAAGATGTGATAAAAGAAATAACGGCAATTCAATGCTAAATTGACAATATGAGAATGAATTAGGGGAATTTGATTCCACCTTGATTCAACTTAATAAACTAGCATAGAATACTTTGTAATCCTAATCTTTACGTTTTCACGTACATGTTGGGTATTTCTAATCCCTAATTATTCATGGTAATCTCTACCAACTAATAACTAGCATGTGAAGTAATTAAACCCATTCTCATGGTGAACTAATTACTTTCTAGAGTAGAATAGAACATTACAACTATATCCATGCTAATCAAAACTCAAGTCATCATCAAGGCTTCATCAACCCTCTAATGGAGGTTTTAGCCTTGAATCATTATACTATCATTTCCAAAACAAGAACAATAAGAACAAGTCATTATTGAATAAGTAATTAAACTTTATAAATCTAATTAAACGATAGTCTAATGATTCGAAATGAATTAATATTGTATTAAAACTGATTTAGAACTTGAGTTTATGACTAAACTAATTATGAAATTAAGACAAAACTAAAACTAACTAAGTATTGAATTATAAACTAAAACTTGTAATATAAACTAAGTAATTAATTCTCCAAACTAATTTTTCTGCTCTAAAACTAATTTATTGATAATTAACTAGATAAAAACTAAGTAACTTAAGAGCTAAGGCTTAGTCTCTTTATATAGAAGAGGCTAGATCCACAATTTCGTGTATGGGCTTAGGAGCTATGTTTTGGGCCGGAAAATCGAGCCCAAAACCTCATTACTTCAGTCCACAAAGGGGTTTTCAGTTGGAAATTACTTCAACAGCCTTTTTCATCCATGTTTGCTCCTCTAATTGGGTCAAGTCTTATACCATTAGAAAGCTCTTTCCGATCCGGTCATTTTGACATATATTAGGCCCAATTCCGAGGTCTGAGTCCAAAGATACGGCTTTCGGAAGTTCTGCTGAGTTTTATGCGCTATTTCTGCTCGCGTTGACTTTGACTTTTCAGCTTTGACCGGGCTTTAAAAAGGTTTTTTCTCTTTGAATCTTGGCCTTTTAATCATAGAACTTTTTAGCAACCAACTTTTGCTCCATTATCTCGCCAAAGGGATGCATTTCTTCACATATTCAACTCCATTGCCTGAAATACATACGAACACGATAACAGTACTAACTTTTACTTATTAATCACATAATTGGTCAAAAAGCAATATTGTTAAGGGGTTAAAACTACAGTTTTGGGCTCTTATCAGTCCTTAAGGTTGACCTTCAAAGATTTGCTCGAAGAAAACATAAGCATCTCGTACGTCACCAGATCCAAGGGGTTAATGATGGCCTTCAATCTCTCAAACCACCTTTGGATACTGGTCGTCTTCTCCTTCCGCACTTGGACGTGCCTGATTTACGATTCGCTGGTGGACGTTATTGCCAACCCTACACCCCGGGGCTGGAAAAATTTGTATTCTACTTTCGTACGCACTCTTAATGCACAACAAAGACTGTGTACCTCAGTCGCAGCTACAGAGAAAGGGGATTATCAAATTCCAAGACTGTAAAAAGCAAAAGGATCCTAGGGACACTGGGGTCTTCATACTGGCTTATGCCGATCAGTTACTCCGAGATGATGCCCCAACATTCAGCCGCTGGGGCTATTGTAGGGGGGATTTCCCATCACTGAACAGATGACACGTGTATGGGAAATAACCTAAGACTATAGATGTCAAGAATGAGAAAAAGACCATCAGATCAGTTCTGTGAGTCGTGCGTAGCATGTGTGTTTAGTGGACATGTGCCAAGCACATGACCGACCGCCTTCCAACATAACAATTACCCCAGTCGTTAGGAACTGATGTAGACAATTCCTGAGCAGAAGGAAACTGAAGATGGCGATCTTTGATGATAAGGAAGGAATCGTAAAGACATATCTTAGGAGTTACCTTGTAGATATAATCTTCCCATACACAATGGAACATTATGATTAGCAGGGAAACTAACCTCTCATAAAGATACGATCTAGATTCAGACTTCCATAAAGAGGGAATTCCTAATAGGAAGATAGAGTCCAAAGATGGAAGGGAACTCACAAGCGGTGAAGACAGCCCTAACCCTAGGACTCTCAAAGCTCTTCCTATATAAACCATAGGGATTTCGCTCTTAGGAACTATGCAAGATAGGTTTTGTTATCCATAATAAACAAGGAGATACGTAGGCAGCCATCAGAAGGTTCAACCCTGAACTCATAATCATCTCATCCCTTCTCCATTCATTTAAAGGTTCCAAGATCACAAGGCACATAGGAAGATCAGGGAAAACTTGAAAAATCCCCTACAACCATGTTAAGAAATAGGGTGGCCGAAGACCTTATAGAATGTGGGTTGACCCAATCCCAATTTGAGAATGTGGAGAAAAAATGTTGGTAGAATGTGTGTTCACCATGCGTGAATTTTAGCAACAACCATTGGCTAGTGTACTGTCAAGGATGGACAAAATAATTCCATTGTACTAGACTATCATCAGTTACTTCTGCTTTGCCTAGAATTTTATAATTATCTTGTTTAAGAGAACTTATTATCCCTCTTAGACATCAACAGATTTTAAAAGTAGTTACATATATCATGATCTACCATACATATTATAAACAAAAGACATGGACTACGAACTTATGACAAGACATCATTCAACCAATAACTCTACAATGGAAGCCTCTTCTTTGGAAGGAGAGCACAAGAACAATAAGTACCTTCCAACAGAAACAGTTTGAAACATTCTTACTCTTGATTCACTATCTTTTCATCACATGTCCAAGAAAATATGTTGTCAATGGGCAAGTCTTGCGAATAAACATCGGACCCAATAAACATTTGTTTCTAACCGAGTATACCTTGAATAGCATATCTTGGTTACTTGACAATGAGTAATGGGCTTGAAAATATCATAACTTTCACAGCCATCATTTATGCAATATTATACCCTCTCCAAACTTTTTTCACTTCATTTCCAGAGACATTATTGTTTTTAATTGTGATAGGAACATAATGCAGTTCAATTTAGGTACCAGTGAGATGATATCAGACAAAGAAATCCCAACACTAAGCACGCAAGATATTCTTATGATTATGTCCGACAGGGAGATGCCGCTACTAATTGCTCCACAGAGAACCCTCATTTGATTGGAGAAAAACTTGGGCAGAATGGGAATCACTTGTCGTCTCTTCATAGAGTCTCTCCGGTCTTGCTTCTTTGGGTTTTCATTTCGTTTTTGTACTATGGCGTCTCTTATTTGTAATGGATAATTTCCTTACAACATCTTATGGAAGTAGTCAGACATTCTAAAGTGTTACTAGATTGCAATGCATGTTGTGGAGTGGTGAGATTCCCTGTTTCACTACATTGGACTACAATAGTAACATATTCTACGCCTAGTGCTTGTTGATGAATGAAATGAACTCCTACATAGAAATTAAAGATTATTCCACTGCATTCAATCCTAAACACATGCATAAACTCCGAACCACTCATTTACATTATGGAAAATATTAGGGAAAAATATTACGAACCCAAAACATTAACACTTGCATAAACTAGTAAGATGATAATGACAGTAACCATGACATCTACAAATATCCCAACATTAAACAAACAAGCAACAGAACCCTACAACTAAATTGAATTCTTTTCTTCCCAATGGCACCGAAGAGGCTGTCATGTTACACATTTTCAAGACGAACTATCTGATGAAGTGCTATTTGATGAATCTAGTATAACATTTTTTAGCTGTTTTAATTTGCGCTTCCGCTTACGAGAGCGCAAAACCACCCGCCTTATTATTTGGCGCTTATGTACAAGGGCCAACTCTGTCGCCACCTCTATTTTTTTCAGCATCATATTGTATTCACAGACAAATATATTCAGCTTGCCATAGAGAATATCTAACTCCATTCTGCTTTCCAGACTCATTTCCTTCTTCAACTTAGTGTTAGACAACAATATTTCTTTTAAAGTTTGCACACACCGATTTGGTGGAAGAGATGACCCGGAAGTACTTGACATTTCCATTGTGTTATCAAACCTAAATTTATGCTTCAAACTATGAGACAAACTTCTACTGGAGTATAGAAAGACAGTTTCGTATATATCTTGCAATTGTACGGTGTGTCATGCAAGATTCTGAATGACACCACCAAAACTTACTGCGAAAAATTGGTCTGAATCTTCAAGAGCACGATTAAACTTTATCATCCCACATCCCAAGATAAGATAGTAAAACAGATACGGATAAGGTAGCTAACTTGTAGTTACACTTGCATTATAGGCACAACCAGTACACCACATAGGACAAACAACACTAAAGATTGTAACTTTGTCTGAAAACCCAAACATTTGCAGTTAGTCTAAACCAATGAATGTTTCCTCTTCGTCAATTTGTTCTCCTCTGAAATTGTTCACCACTTCCACTTCCTTAAACCGAAGAGCACTTTGTTTCTATCTCGTACTGCAGTTGGTCGATTCATTAAGTTAGAGTCCATTCTTGTTGGACAAACCCAGCACAAAAACAACCACACTTTGCTTCAGTTTGGGGTCTAGAACTTCCTCAACCAACCAACCTTCTATCATAATTCATGATTAGTTTCGGTTTGTCAGGGATTAGGAGGGAAAATGTGGCATTGCATCCAAATGGAGATTCGGATCCCTTGGGGATTCAGGGTTAGGGAAAACTGTTTTCAAAAGCAAAGAGTGACCACTCAAAACTCACCCTAAAATTCAATAAATTAGGTGGGTCCAATTTCAAGTAACGTCAGAAGGAGGTGGTAGTCAACTCGCTGAATTCCCAACTTGAAACTTTTAATAACGGTTTTAGTAAACATGTACAATCACAGTAATTAAAAGTGTGCATAAGGCGACACCAACACGTAGGTGTAAGACAACATAACGCTGCTGTCTGGATATCATTTTTCGCTATGTGATTATGCCTTCAAAATATGTTTCTACATCATGTTGTAGCCATAGTCAAAACAAATACAATGATGCAGTTCAATTTTGGCTAATTTTTTGTGTAATAACAGAAATAGTGAAACCAAAAATATAGTCTGTGCTATTCGGAACTTAGATATTGAACTGTTTGTCGACAGTCTCCTGGTTCGTAGGACGTTTACTACCCCCGCCCCCCTGTCATCAACGAAGTACTTGCAAGTGCTTATGTTGTGGCCATATTTGTTGCATAGCGTGCAGCACCTCCTCTGTTTTGGACCCTTTCGCAGTGGTGGGATCCTGATTCTCTCCATCGGGGGACGACCAGGTTTGCGCCTCAGTTCAGGAGGAAGAATGTGGTCAGCTTCTTCATTTATTTCCCACTGTTCCTTGCTGGGAATGCCAATCCAAACCTCCTAATATGTACATAACCACTTTTTTGTTGTGTAGTACTCATCAACATATGACATATGGCACAGGCTAGCAACAATAATGGCCAAGCATGCATGGGGACATGGTATACCCAAGTGTTGGAACCACATACACGTACAATTCCCGCTCTCTAGATTCACAAAGTGGCAGCCCCCGTCCTTGGTCATAATCATAAAACATGTCCTTGAAGACTGCAGTGATAAAACGTTCATTTCACGTTTTGGTTTTATACTTACTTAAGTCCGAAGTCCACAGTCCGAAGTCCGAAGTCCGAAGACCAAAGTCCAAAGTCCAAAGTCCGTATAGTCGTCCGTTTAGTCAAGTTACCTTACTCACGTGGGTTTGGTAGGATAGGTCGAGTAAGGGATCGTCCAAACCTTAGGGCTCGGCAAGGTTCACAACTAGAATTACAACTTTTGGTGAGTAGGATTTTAGGCTTTTTAGTTAGTTTAATTAAATTAACGATAATGTAAATAATATAAATTACTAACGGTGATTTCGATGTAAGTAAACAAAGATAGAGAAACAGGAAGAGGGTTAATCATACTCATGCAAGAATCATTTTTCAACAGTCTATATTACCACATCACTACAGCTCTAATTCGTCTCGAGTTCATAGACAAACCCGAGACGACGTCGAGTATTGATCCCTAGCAAAATTCTCACATCTCTGAGTCGCATCGCACTAGCATAAGGAGTTGAACTAATATTTCATCTCTGGAATATCATTTCAGCTCCTGGTTCGATTCTACATCAGCTGGACAAATTGGAGAGTTGTCTGATACCAGAGAGTTGCTCGCGAGATATTTTGGGTCTCTCGCGAGACTGTTCTGGAGCATCAGCACTCCAAATTTGTATAGTCTCAATCATTTTGGGACCGGATGTATAATCTACACCTAATTCCTAAGCAGTGATTCTAGAACATTAAAGTGTCAATCCAGATTCTCACACGAGCAGCATAACCCTCCCCGGGGAGATTAGCTCATGGTCATTGAAGGAATAATTAAACTTGCTATATACAATAAATAATTAAATGCAAGACAGGAATTAAACTTGAAAAGAAATGACTTTTATTAAGAAGAAATGACTTATAGTATTGAAGCTACTTGAAGAGAAAATGACGGAATGTAAAGTACTGGAATGAAGCTACGAACTATAAATTTAAGCTAACTAACTATTGAGCGGAAGCTAAAGCATAAAATGCTGAAGGGGAAATATTGAAGACCCCCCTACATATATATAGGCTGGCCGGTCTCTCGTGAAGCCTTTTAATCAGGCTTTGTCTTTTTGTTAAATTGAGACATTCAAATCTTTGAAATACAAAGTTTTGTCTCAAAACTATTTTCTTTAGTTTTTGTCTTCTTGCTCCATATCAAACCAAATTTTATGTTTGGTTTTGTCTTATAGCCCAATTCAATTCAAACTTTGAATTGGTACGTGTCTTCTCCTTTTGCGCACAAAATTGTGAGCATCACTTGCCACCTGCCTATGCTAACTCATCATGCCTTTTGATCCCGCAGAGTGGGTCCACTTAGTGTGTCCAGTGGCGGCGCCGATTTTGGCATTTTTACAACTTTCTGTCTTTGGGTAGAGTTCGTCACCTTGGTCGCTCTGGCAGTTCACTAGCCAACGTCAGCGTCTAGATTTATAAGATGTGATCTTTGGAAGTTTGCTACTTCTTTACATGTGGACCCGTTCTGCACTGGTTTTGTTCCTTTGGAAACTTCAGCTCTAATCAGGCTTTGTTCGGCTTCACTGAGGCTGAGTGGGAAGACTTCAAATATTCCAGTATTCCCGTACTTCGATACATGTTTTATCATTATATTCATGTTAACTACGGAAACCTGAAAAAGTACGAAAATATAATTATTACATGATTATTAAACACATAATCGACCAAAATGTTATGTCTCTTGGGGTTTAATATTACAGTTTTGGGTGCTTATCACGCAGCTCGTACATTTCCCTCGACTTCTTCATGTTATATGCCAACGTCTCAGCTACAAAAGTTACTAGCAGCTGACCCTTCAAAGCCCACTCACTCGCAATATCTCTGTACTTGTATAAATGTACGGTCAAATTTTGCCTGATTTCCTCCACCATAGCTTGTACGGGCCACGACAGCGCTTCCTTAAGCATTTTGTTCCAACTTTCGACGTGGTTGGTGTAAGTGATACTGTGCCTCTTCACATCTGAGGCTAAACAAGCCCACTTCTCTACCGGAATATCCGACAACAAAGTGTGCGCTGTAGGACTAATTTTCAAAATATCTCTCATCACTACCTTGAAATGCCATCGTTGAAGGGAAGAAGCTGCCGTTTTCACCTTCTTGAACACATGTTGTGGTTGTCTTTTCAAGTTATTGCACACGTGGTTCATGCAGAACACATGTCTTGCTCTTGAAAACACCACTGGGACCTTGGAGATCAAACTCTGGTGCCTATCAGTCATGAGGATAAGCAGTCGGTCATAACCGTCGACGTGGTCCCCAAGACAACGGAGAAACCACTCCCAATTTTCATTGTCCTCTGCACTGACAACACCAAAGGCAATGGGAAATACGTGACCTTCTACGTCTAATGCAATGGCAGATAGAAGGCACCCACTTGATCTGCCCTTTAGCTGTGTGCCATCAAGCTCTATCAGAGGTCTGCATGTGTTATGAAAACTCCTAATTATAATCCCGTAAGCCCAAAAGTAGGACTTGAACTGATAAGTACGTCGTTCACTTTTTATCTCAGTGTAAGAACCTGGATCAACTTTCTTTAGCTCGTTAGAATAACTTGATAGTAGCTAGTATGACTGCCCATAACTCCCATGGATCTGCACATCCATATTGCACTATTTAGTTGGGGACAAGAAAGTATATATATGTGGGTACTCATTATAATGTCGTATACATATATCACCTTGTCTTATCTCTCATAAGGCATTTAGGATGCCCTAGGAGATTATCTGCAAGTATGGGTATTACCTATATATGTACTATTCGTCACATATATCACCTTGTCTTATATAGTATTATTTATTCAAGATACCATAACAGAGTATATGCACGTACTTGTAATCATTATAGTAGCTCACACAATTAAATTGTTGTGGTAGAGCTAAATGTTATTGGGTTATTTGGTTCACCTGTGCCAGTGCCTTTTCCCTTCCCCTCCACGCAACTTTGTACGATACTTTAACGTGTTTCCAGTTTTTAACAATGGCATTCACCTTGCTTGCATTTATAGTTTTGTTGTCCTGCAACATCCCTCTACAAATCATGGAGACATAGTCATTATTCGCCTTGCAATTATACACTCCTGCCATATTGCGACTGCATTTGTGACCGTCAAATAGTGTCTTAATAGTCCAATCATAAGATCCTTTATTCGTGCTACAGTATATATGAAATGGACAACCTGACCCAAGGTTACTCAAATCAGAACCTTTGCATCCATATTAGATCCTTTCCCAATCCTTTTTCACCTTCAGTAGTTCAAAGTTATTTTGAATCGCGTAGTTCTTCATGTGGAGCACAAAAAATCCCATTTGGGGAATGTCATGCCCACGGAAAGCGGAATGTTCTCTTCCAATTATGTTTGACCAGCACACTCCACACGACCTTCCTCAACTACATTTTTTTTATACCTTGGCCCCCGCGGCCTCTTTTCCATTGTCAGTAACCCTTCTCCTGCACCATCAGTGGGACCACATTTGACACCAGTACTCTCTCTGCTGCGACCATGCTTTCTTCTGACATTCATGGGAATCGGAATGCCTTCACTATGAGTAGCCGTTTCTATTCTTCCAATAACATTGACACCACAACCTTCTCTGCCAACAAATTGATCTCTGCTGGCATTTATCTTTCTTATATCATTACCCGCTTGGTCTGGAGTACCTTAGCTTGTGCTGCCATGTTCCCAGTTAACACCACCGTATCCCTGCATTCCTCCATGGTGTTGGTATGTTCTAAAACCCTGTTCACCTCCTGTAGTTGTTCTTCCAACAAATTTCCAACCGTGTCGAGCGCCCACACCAAATTGTTCTTTGTTCGGTGCTACATTCCTGACATATGGATCAAATGGGCAAATTCATGGGCCAATGTGGGGTGTTCCAACCATGTGTCTGTATGACACACCACCGCTAAATGTGGCACATGTCCCCTCATCGCAAAACATTAATGTCCATCCATCGCCTCCTCTTAACCCATCAACACTTTCATCTCTCCCCCCCCCCCCCGAAAGTCCAGCAAGATTAGTAACCGATCCCCGTCCACCACCTTGTTGTTCAACTTCACACCCTTGGTCATCGCTCACCCACTTTGCTCATCAACTTCAGGCTCTTCCTCATCAGTTCCACCACCATCTAAATCATTGGTTAAGACAACATGTTCATCACTTGCATCATCATCGAAATCATCCAACATAAATTCATGACCAACCTCACCACCTCCTAGGTCATCTTTAATAGGGTTCAACATGTAATCCTCCCAATCAACTTCCCTCTAGTTCTGTGAGTTTGGAAGTTGTTCTTCGGCAATTCGAATGACTTCAAGAAGACTTACGGATTGGTTACTAACTTCTGCTAAAGGTAGCTCTGGTATATACACACCGTCTTCCCCATCAGATGGATCGTTAAGTTCGAGAGGAATATGTTGGGTTCCCAACCCCGTTACAATAACTTTACCTTCATGTAATTCAGGAATAATCGGCTAGTACTGAAGTGGTATTCGCTCGATATCGAACTGTTCGGGTTCAGCTTCAACATAATCCAACTTGTCATAGTAAGACATTATATATCATGTACAAGACATGATACATGTCAGTTCTTCATTTTATTTATACTCTTCTCAGACAATATATAATCGACTTTATTTTTCGAATTTCAGTGTCAATGAGTCCAAATATAGCCGCCAAATATATACACTAAAAAATGTGGGTTTTCTTTCATGGGTTTCTTTCATTCAACAGTATCAAGATGCGAGCTTTATTGTATCAACTGCCACTATACGCACATTTAATGTCTTACTTGGGCTGTATGATGATTCAACTTTACACTTGTAATAACATTTAACATTTATTGTACAAGCCCAATTTATTGTCCTTGTTTGCTTATTTAATGTTCCATGTTTAAAGTGGTAAGCTTTTACATCAAATTAAATATGCAACTTTGAACACAAATGGAGGGTGGTAGCATTAACTTCCACACAGATACCAACACAAACATTAGCCCATATTTAGTTGAAAAGAGTATATTATAATAATTAGGGTAATGTTTACAAGGTTTACATACCTTTTTCTGTAATTCGACAATGACAACTTCAAAATTTGGTTTGGAAATTTGTTTCAAGCATGAAGCAGAAGAAGAAAAAATATCTAGGAAATTTTGCATAGTGTTTTATTGGGAAGAGATCAAAATTGCTTCGAAATTGATGTTGGGCAAAGGTTATTATTAGCTTCGTACATGAGAGTTGGCAAGCATTTACATTAATTGCATGGATTAGACTTGAGGACAGTTTTGTGATTTCACATGTAAACTTAGCAAATATGGGAGCAAATACTTACCCAATCCGGACTAGGTTATATTAGACATTGTCCTATTTATTGTTATCATATTTTAAAAGGATATTCACTTGGCTGTTTCTGGATTACAAACTTCAGCTATAGATTTTCGTATACTTGTTTTGTGAGGCCTCAGTAGGAAGTTTAGGTTCCTTAACACAATATTCTCATATTGTACATCCGTATCATCCCTTTCGCCAAATCTGTTTGTCAGTATTTTTTGGGACTTTATGCTATCCATAAGTAAGTTGATAATGGAAGTGGGTCCTCCGAGAGTCAAGGGCTTAGATATTCTCTAAGGCAAGCACAATTTATTTGTCTGTGAAACCGATATCATTTTCTAAAAGGGAAATAACCCAAGCAAAAAATTGGAACTGGCGTATAAGTGTATTCTTAGGCATAGACGCTAATTAAAATAACTAAAATGTATTCTGATAGATTCCTCAGATAGTTTATCTTGAACATCAATCTAACATAATAGAGAAGACTGATCTCGAGGAATTTTAGTGTTAAGTAGTGGTCCTAATTGAAACTTCCAAACTTAACTTGTGGCTTAGATCTAATTTAATGTCTAGAGATATGTATACAAAAAATTTAGGACTTTAAAATCCAGAGATTCAAAATGGGATCAAGCAATCAGAGTTTATAGAAGATACAAACTCATATTTAATAACGGTCGTACGATTGTGCTCAAGAAGTTGCAACTATTAAGGAAATAAAATCCGTGTTCGATAGATAATTTAAGGTTTCACGTAAGAGTCCTTACTCAAATACTGTCGTATTTCACATAAACTGTCACACCCCGAATTTCGACAAAATCGGAAAAAACAATATTTGTTCCCGACTCTTTGATTTTCGAGGTGTGATGCACTCTCAACTTCCAAAAACCCATCATCTATTTGATTATTCTAATAATTTGAAACCAATAAAAATTTTAAATAAACAAAAGTCCTCTTCATTACAAAAATTCACAAATATGATTAAGGTATAAATTTCCTTTCAACAACTCTTTAATTATAATTACAACTGAAAATCTATTACACCTCAAGGGATAACAAACATATCCTGTAATGAGACGCTAACGCAAACCACAAGCAGCAATCAACCTCCTCCAACACTAATCCTATCAAGACTTATCAACTATGTTTATTTAATGAACACACCCGATAAGCAAACATGCAAATCGGGTCAGCATTATAAACAATGCTGGTATGAGTAGCCCTAAAATACAAAATATACTTATACATATATACACAATCCATAAGGCAGTTAGTTCCTCCACTGAGGCGCCTTAACTTCCAATACAATAATAATAAGGCATTTAGTTCCTCTACTGAGGCGCCTTAGCTTCAAACAGTACTAAATCAACTGCATCTAATAATAAAACTAAAACTTACTCTATATCTACACGAGTGTAGGCCTGATCACAGAGTGGGTCGGACCTGCATAAATAATCAATTCAACCCACCCTTCTACAAAATCTTTGTGAATGCAACATAAATTACAATAAAACAAACATATCATATACATAATTCCAATCATCTCATTAAACCAATTTCACAACCACCATCAATCATTTATTATAGATTTAACGTACATTTTGATATATCATCACAATTATTGTTTAGAGTTTCTTCAAGTGTCTCTAAAATCACGTCGTCTCTATGTCTTACCTAGTTTCCCTGGCTACTACAATCGCTTTCTAACGCCGAACATGTACATCCACATGCCTCCCCTCATGTCGAACATAGAACATCCTCACTCCTCACCAATTGATCTCTACACTAATTGATCTCGACGCCATTACAGCCTTTTTAAAGCTTCGACAGCCCCCTCTCCATCACTCAACCTATATACCCCAACAACCTAACATTCATCCCCTTACTACCACCAATCTTCAATCAACAAAAAAAACAACAATAACAGTTCACATAAATTATACTGGCCATTTCTTAGTGCCGCCATTAACAGCCTCGTCCGAGCTCCAACAGATTAAATTTCCATAGTTTCACTAATTAAGCAAATGATTATAAAGATATCTAACAAATTTGAAAATTCGATAGTATGAGAAAAATCACGACAGAGAAAAAGAAAACATAACACAAAAACTAAATGGAGACTTTGACAGTAAAGTTTTCTTCATGCGCATAAAATTCTAGGTTCGGTGAATAAAAACAAAACAATAACTACTCACCTGTATCGCGAAAAACGTATCTAGAATATGAAAGAAAAATTGATTCCGCGCAAGCTAGAATACGCATGATCCATGCTCCGTTCTTCTTTGTTTTAACTTGTCTAGTTCTAATGAAAAATTAGTTTTTCTTAAAAACCTCCATTTTTTAAAAACCATCCCATTCTAAAGAATTCTGCCATATTTTACTTTAAGAAACTTTCTATATTTTCTCCCATAAATTTTAGAATTATTCTCTCCCTGTTTCCTTACTAATACAATCTCTACACATTATTTTAAAACTTAAAAATTTTCCTATTAAATTATTTTCAAACCAAACAAACTATTTTCCCTCTTTTTTCCAAAAAGTCAAACATACATATTCACTCCACTTAACTTAAGACTTAGTCAATATTATATTACTTTTATTATTATTATTTTGCAAAATAATTAATTTTGGACATTTAATAAAATGAGGGTGTTACATAAACTGTGCAGATTGATTGATTTTATGAATATTTTAGGTAATATGGAGTTTTCTTAACAATTTAACATAAAATATCAAAGGTAAATACAGTTTTTATAAATTTGGTGATATATGAGCTAAAGTAGAGTAATATCGACGAGCTAATGCACGGGTTGTGTTTTAGGAAGCACATGCATGAAGATCTTTATGGTCAATTAGTTCTTTCGAACACACGTTAAAAACATGAAAAAACAATCCCAAGAAACAATTGGACCCAAACACAATTGTAATTGAACAACAAAATCACATGATCATTTGTAGCTATACAAATATGAATTTTATTAGATAATTAAAACATACATTATTGACAATTATGCAACATTTTGTTGAAATTTTTCAAATTGAAGATGATCATTTGAACAAGGCAATTGCAAGAAGCAAAAATAATTTTAATTGGAATCGTACATTAAATCGATTAAATTACCATGTATGTGTAAGTTAATATTTATTGTACGGGTTATAGGGACATATATTAAGAAAACATGTAAACAAACTCAAAATTGTTAAGGTATTTAGAAGTTTTAGATTAGGCTAAGTTTTTGTAGATATGATCTCCTAACTATTTTAAACAATGTCACAACTAATCAAAAAAATTAAAAAGTTAAATGTAACTTATGAATAACATAGGTTATAAATGATGAAAATGAACAGTCCACAATTAGCCATTTTTGTGATAATGTTTATAGTAGTTGGGAGATCATATGTTCAAAAAAAGTAGCCAAATCTAAAACTTAGAAATACCTTCAAAATCATGAGTTTGTTTACGTGTTTTTCTAATACATGTTTATAGAACCCCTCCCATAATTTAAATGAGATACCAACTTAGATTACCAAATTAAATGGCAATTTTCTAGTGTATATATAACATGTCAACAACAGGAATAATGTTTTCCATGATGTACGTTTTTTATGTATCTAAAGTGACTTTTTTTCTTCATCTTGGGTACTTGATAATTATGTTGAAATTTGCATATTATCTGGTAAATTTGATCTAAACATTGGTCACTTCAAGCTCTAAGCTTTGACTGTGTGCAATTAATTCAGGTAAGGTGATAGTCAAAGGAAAGTTTCAAGTTTCTATCTTTGAAACCGGTCAAAGCAACACCTAGTCACCCAATATTAAATACATATTTATTGCTAAGATAACAACAAGCTTTCTTCATAAAACATCTCCTCAAACGTCTGGGATAATATCTCAACCACGGCTCCATTTTCACAATCTTCTGCTTTCAACACAAGCAAAATCCTATCTTGAATATGTCTCCCCCTTCCTTGATGGAAAGCACCGACGCCAAACTCTTTTGAGGCCAGGCAGCCCCTTCTCTCCTAAAGACAAGCACATAATGAAGTTGTTCATCAACAGCCAGGCAGCATCTAATCATTAGTGAGGTCATGAAACACTTGAAGGAAACTAAGGTGCAGATGGAACAGGAGGAAGAAGGAAATCATGAAACAGAAAATCTTAGGTATGAGAAGTTCAAGTTGAAACATTTGCAGTATATGCTGGCTCAAGAGTTTGAACCCATACCATAGCCTCCTAGGTGCCCTTGTGTGTGCCATTCATATGAAAGCATTTCAGTTTAGTTGTGGCTTCTTTGCCATTTCTTGTTTTGTTTTGCTATGTGTTTATGCGTCTTTGTTCTGTTGTTCTAGGTCCTTTAATTGTTGTGCCAGTGACTACCCTTATCTTCTTACTAAGTTAGACAATGTTTTCTGTATATGTCAAACGTTATTAGTTTATCCATGTGTTGTGGTCTGTGTTAATTTGTATTTACTATTTCATCTTTGATCATGTGTTGTAGTCTTTTTGTGATGAACAGAATCTTACAAGTAGACACCACAAATGGTGAATCGCGTAGACCATTATAATGTTCTATCCGGTTGATACACTATCTTAGGATAGGTAATCACAAATAAGTATTGATCATTTTCTTAGAATGAACAAATTCATCATCGATCACACCATTGTCGAGGACTATCAGTAGTTGAATAAAACATATCATCATGTAATCTAACCGTAACAAAATGAGTACGCCAATGATGCTCAATAGTCCGAATTGTGTTTTCGTTGGGCTCAACAGTATGAGTTTTGCATCAGTTGGGCTCAATCTCTGAAATAAATAGGAATACCCTAACAAAAATTCCCAATCTTTAGGGCATCATCTCTCTCACAATCTCTCGGTTACTGTTCCGAAATGGGTGGAGGAAAAGAAGGAGAATCTTCCAAATGCAAGGTAAACCTTATCTTTCTATTTTCACATCACTTTTGGACTAATTAACCTAATTAAATGTCGAAACAATTTTGGAATTTTGAAAAAAAAAATCTGTAGCATGCACACCATGAATTTGTTGTGATTTTATAAGTACAGGGTTTCTTTCTTTGTGCTGATACAAACCATAGCAAGAGAGACTGTCCTTATTTGCACTACACATGTGTTGGGTGCAAGTCAAACACAATGACTCTATATTTCTGTAAGCAAGGGATAAACAAAGGTCACAGGTTTCTAAAGTGCAGAAGTCAACCTAGATGAGGTGCTTTCAAATGGATTGATCTCCTGGATGAAGAAAGCCATGAAACCAGCTATTAAGCAACTACAACTGTGGAAGAAAAGGTCACAGAAGGAGGGAAGGTGAAGGTAACAGTGGAGGGGAACTGTACCTCTAAAATTACCATAGAATGGATTGTTTCAGATATTTCATTACTTGTTAAGTCTTTAGGGTTTGCCGATTGAACTGTAATGGATCTACTGATAGCATAAGTTGAAATGAGTGAACATTTTGGATGTATTTTAACTGTGAAATGATATAATGGATGTATTTTAACTGTAATTGATGTAGTTTAACTGTGAAATGATAATGGGCAATGATTCAAGAAACATGAATTCAGCTTAAACATAATGGAAAACTTACACATAATTACAAAAGTTCATAGAAAAACAACAAGAACTCAACAAAGGGACAATTAGACAAATACAGGTGTTTCCAGATTATGTAAGTTACTTTATTAGAGATACACGGTGTTATCTTCATACATAGTTATGTTGTTGTGCATTTAAACATTAAGGAAAGGACATAACATGTTTAACAGCCTGGCTCTTAAACGGACGTTCGTTTACGGACTTGTTATATAGTGTCATGCGCAGCTTATATAATGTCTTGCACAGCTTATATAGTGTCATATATAAGCATAAATTAAAAAGTTAATAAGTGTAAGTAATAAGTTTGTAGATAAAATTACAATAAAACAAAGTCTACACACTTACCTCGAGGAGGTAATGGAAACTTGAAAGCTAGATTCCCCACTGAAGTAGTTAACACCTTAGCATCATGGCCAGTCCCCTCCCATCCAACCACAGCATATATGAATTTCATGTCAAAGTCACAAATTGCCAACACATTTTGCCAACAATCTTTTCCACCTCTGCCCTTTACTAGGAAGAATAACTGCATGAATGATAGTGCCATCTAATGCTCCAACTGCCCCTTTCAATGCTCTTTCTCTAAGTTCCTCATAACTTCTAAGTTCTCCAACTGGGGCATCCCAAGATGGTGGTACAATCATCTCTTCGGAAAACACAATCATAGCTTTCAACACTTCATGAAAGTACTTGTGAATTGTTTCTCCAAAATATTGGAATAACCAACTTACATGTGTCATACGAGTGTTATGACTAAGTGTTAACAAGAACATCATCATTTTCTCTTCCAAAAGTAGGTGTTTACTATTGGCCAAGTACCCTTTCTCTCGAAAATGACTACATAATGCTTAAAAAGATTCTTTCAACATCTTAAAAGATTAGAAAATTTGTTTTGATGGACCATTCAAAGTCTCCCTAACTAAATCTTATCCACTATGTGAGGAAATGCACATCTTGTGACGGACTCTCCCTGGGAGTGTATTTCTTCTTGCATGTTTGAGCAATATCACTAATGCTATAAGACTCACCAACAAGGATAACTTAAAAGAATCAATATAGACTACATATAACAAGGATAACCATTTCAATGTATCCATTACATTGCATTCGGTGCAAACAAATTAAAAAACTGTTTATGCATTTCAAAGAGAGAATAACATACTAGAATTTGGCATAATTATGAGTGTGTGAGCACTTGGGTTGATAGTGGAGCAAGCATCAGGACCACCAAAGCAATCATCTTAACCATAATGTACATCAGCAATTTATAATGAAAAGTGCACTTCCATTATCATACAAAATATAAAATGGCATGGTTCTCTGTCAAAGTTCAAACGTAGGCTTCCTTTGCTAATACTCCATCTTTGATTTATTGATCTCTTTCATCCTAAACTAAACACATTCTTATCAATCAGTCGGCAACAACCCAAAATTAAAATAAAGAGACAACTAGTCGGCAGCAAACCAAAAATCAAGTACTAAAAGAAAATAAATAAATCAGTAGCCAAAAATCAATTAGTCGGTAGCAAACCGGCCATAACAATCAATAAAAAGAAATTTAAACAATAGCATACAATGCAACAACATTAATGCTAGTGCGAGTGAAAGAGTGCGAGTGCGAATTCAATAATTAACACAGTCCATGAATACTAGCATAATCAAAGAGACAGCTCACCAATTTCATCAATGCCGAAAAAGTTTCTATTGCATACCGAGTGGCTCAATTGAGCTTGACAGTGGCGGCAACAGTTTCACACTTTCTTGCGGTTGTGGCAGCAACACCAAGTCGCTTAGTCGATATCAGAGATGGAGCTTGTGATTGCTGGCAATAGCAGCTGCTTGTTGGTCTGGGAAGAATGAATATGAGATAACGAGGGCAAGGGGTAGTGTGCTTGGGGCGTTTGTGTCTTTTCCCAGCTTACAAGTCTTACAGAATTGTAGTAGATCCAATTTTGGTACTTACAGAAATCATGCGTCTTATAAGACATTTCTAGTAGAATGCCTCTTATAAGAGGCAAAAAACAACGAAAAAACAAACCAAAAAACTATCTGAAATCACTGGTCCACATCTTATAAGAGGTTATAAAACCTCTGGGTCTTATAAGAGGCAAAAACAAATGGCCCCTAAGTTGCTCGGTCTTAGAGATACACTATGTTGGCTTATGGGATATTTATGTTGTCTTACATGTAACCATTGAGGAAAGGAAATAACATGTTTAATTAAGTACTAATTGAACACAATGTAGTGCTTCCTGCACTTGATACATAAGTACCCACCCTATTAAAACATATTGACTAACAGGAAATAAATAATTCCATATATAAATTACCATGGAAGGGACTGCTTTAGATATTTCTACACTTGTTAAGTCTTTAGAGTTTGCAGATTGAACTATAATGGATCTATTGATAGCTTAAGTTGAAATGAGTTCCCCATATATTTTAACTGTGAAATGATAACGGCCAATGATTCAAGAAATATGAATTCAACTTATACATAATGGGAAACTTAAACTTACTTACATAAGTTCGTAGAAAAACAACAAGAACTCAACAAAGGGACAATTAGACAAACACCAATAGAGGTGATAGACAAATAGAGGGGTTTCCTAATTAAGTTGGTTAAACTGTTAGAGATAAAACTATGTTGTCTTATGGGATAGTTATATTGTCTTAAAAGGAACCCTTGAGGAAAGGAAATAACATGTTTAATTAAGTACTAATTAAACACAATGTAGTGCTTCCTATACTTGATACATAAGTACCCAATCTATTAAAACGTACTGACTAACAAGAAATAAATAATTACATATATAAACAACTAGTTAAATTGGGTTTCGGCAAAGTCTGACATGAATGGAAAAATTGACTGAATGCCACTTGCTGGGATTATAAGATCTGATAGGACCTTCTTCTCCATGAAACTGTACCATATGATCTTGTTGTACCAACTGAAAACTCCAATGTTTGATGGCAGTAGGTCGATGAAATTTGTATGGCGGAAACTTTCATACAATATAAGCATCCTCGGTTCACTCCACACACAGTTCTCATACCACTGTAAAACCCGGAGTTCTAATATTTCAGTACGGGTGTCATCCTCACCCCAGAAAGAGAACATAATAGCTATGGAGCCATCATAGGGAAACAGCGTGTATGACTTCAGTTGACGTTAAGTCTCTGGTAGCCTAATCCTTGTCCATTGTTCACGTCGAAGGTTAAAAACCAATATTCCCGCATCCCAAAGAGACCAATGAAGATTTCCTTTTGCAACAGCTCTAGCATTCCTTTTAATGTGTTCATCATTAAAAGATAACTCCAAGTCATCAAACAATTCAACATGATAAATGATGCATTTCCTCGATTTGTTGTCCCTGGAAGGCCTTACAGTGTTATAGTTGGGTATTGAAAACCTAACTATAGTGAATCTCAAAGGTTCCCTAGAATTCACCACCATTCCCACACATTTTGTGAAGAATCTGTTCCTAAGATTATTTAGGCGACAAACATTTCTAGTTGTTGGTTTGCATACATATAACTTTTGGTATTTTTCGGAAGGTGTGTTCAAGAAAACAATACCTTCCATAGACGAGGCAAGGACCGATGTGCCATCAGGTTTGAAGTCCAAAGTTGGCCCTGGAATTGGTGGGTTATTTGCAATGTTGGATGCAAAAGATATCCTGGATTCCCATTTGTATTCTGTATTTATGATGTAACCAAGAAAAGATCCCATCAGCAATGCATTGACCTTATTGAAGGAACTTGAACTTGTAAAGGATGCCCATTTTTGGCAGACGAACATTGATTTTTGAGAAATGGAAGTGGAGCACGTTTGACTATCTCTTCACAAATTTCAGGTGGCATCTCCTTGTTGTTGTTCTTGATGTTGTTGTTGTTGTTGTTGTTGTTGTTGTTGTTGTTGTCGGTGTTGGTGTTGGTGTTGGTGTTGGTGTTGGTGGAGTTGTTCTTATTCTTGTTCTTTTTCTTTCCAGGTGAAGAATATCCTTCCATTGTTGTTCTGTTCAGGTGGGTTTGATATCAAGTGTGGAGTTTTCAAGTTTGATATCCTCTCAATGCTTACAAGTTGCCCAATAAATGGAAATGAGTGTTTTTAATCTTGAGAGACGTTTAGTCTTTCAGTCAACCGTTTATTGAAGAACTGAAAGGTCATGACTTATTTCTAAAGTGAATCTAACCACCTAATTAAAACAAGAAACAAAAATCTAGGGTTATCACTTTCAACCATACTATGGCAAACATAATGTTGTATAGGTGAAGTATGTTGTTATATAAGAAATGTTCCATCTTCAGGGTTTTCTAATTTGAAATTAGATTCTAGGCTTAGATTCTTTTTTTTTTTTTTTTTTGATAAACAAACAGGGTTTTTTAATTAAGAGGTCCCCTACCCCTTTCCCATAAGGAAAAAAAGGATTAGAATTATTACAACCTTAAGTACTCTACCCTATTAGCATTCTCAAACACTATTTTCTTTATATCTTTAGAAAATGAGCTTGGGGTGAGTTCAATAAAATAAACATTTGATACATTCTCTGCTAATTTATCTGCTAACCTATTATACTCTAAAAATGTGAATAATATCAAAATACTCTAGGCTTAGATTCTAACCACAAAGATAACACAAAAATTGATGCTACACTCTTTCCCACTGTATGGCATATATAATGTCCTATATGATATCTATGTTGTCATATCAGGTACGTGTTGTGTTCAGGGCGGTCTAATTTGAAATTTGAATCCAACCGCCTAATGAACTTGTAAAACATTTGCTTCTCATTTTAACTACAGGATGGTATACATAATGTCCCTATATAGGACATTATGCTGTTATATCAGGAACGTGTCGTCTCAAGGGTGCTTGTATTTGAAATTTGAATCTAACCGCCTAATTCACACTAATATCGATGCTTCTCTCTTTGACTAGAGTATGGCATACATAATGTCTTATCCATCATCTATGTTGTCATATCACAGACGTGTCATCTTCACGATGCACTAATTTTAAATTTGAATCTAACCAACTAATTAACACAATCACATTCGCTTCTAATTACGACTAGAGGATGGTATACCACATAATGTATGTTATCATATCAGCAACATTTCGTTTTCAAATTTGAATCTAACGGCCTAATTAACCTTGGGAATTGTTGCTTCTCTCTCGCCACTAGACAATGGTACACTTAATGGCTTATATGGAAGTTATGTTGTCTTACTTGGTACGTTTTGTGTTCAAGGTGTTCTAATTTTTAATTTGAATCTTACCGCCTGATTAACACAAAACCATTGGTTCTCCATTCAGACACCAAGATGGTGTACATAATGTCTTGTAAGGACTTTAAGTTGCCCTATTGGAAACATGCTTTGTTCATGCATGGTGCTCTATTCCAACATCTTATTTTAAGTTCCAAATATAAATACAGATATATATCAATCAATTACTAGTTATACTGAGTTGGGCCAAACTGAGTTTCGCCAAAGTTTGACATGAATGGTAGAATGGAGTGAACGCCAATTGTTGGAATTTTTTATTCTGATAACACCTCCTTGTCCTTGAAACTGTACCATATGATCATGTTGTTCCAACTGAAAAACTCTAACTTCTGTTGATAGTAAGTCGACGAATTTCGGATAACGAAAACGTTCATACAATTTGTCCAACAAAAACTTCCTCGGTTCACTCCACAACCTGTTCTCGTATTAATGTAATACCCTCAGTTCTAATATTTCAATAGTAATGTTGTCCTCACCCCAGTAGGAGAACATAACAGCAATCGTGCCATCGAAGCGAAAAAGTTTGTAGGACTTGGCCGAGGATTCGGTTTGCAGTAGCATAATCTTTGTCCATTATTGCCAGCCAATTATAAATACCAATATGCCTTCTTCATAAAGAGACCAGTGGAGACATCCCTTTGCATCCACCCCGGGCTGCCTGTTTATGTGTTCAGCATTAAAGGACAGTGCCAAGTCGTTCAACCTTTGCCAATTGAATGTTTGTGAATCAAACAATTCAACATGATGAATGATTGAAAATTCCTTCTTGTTGTCTATTCTTTGCCTTACAGTGTTATAGTTGGGTTTTGAGATCCTAACTATAGTGAAACTTAAAGGTGCCATCGATTTCACCAACATTCCCACACATTCAGTGAAGAATTTGATCCTAGGATTATTCAGGCGACACACCTGTCTAGTCATCAGTTTTCACACGTAAAATTTTGGTCTTTCTAATAGGGTTATATACTAAAAGCATTACTTTTGTATTAACTCTAATTCTTTATATTTTGAATGAGAATCATATGGGCAAATGTTATGCATATTATATATGTTATTAGTTATATGCATGTGTCTAATACTTTATATTATAGATGATATGGTGTGAACACACAGAAGATCATATCATCAGTACCTTATAAAGTATAAGTAATCGTTCACAACCTAGATGGATTTGGACAAACCATTAGTACGATTGTAGTATAATCTGGTATTAGTCTATCTTGACTATAGGATTACACTAGTACACTTTGTGTGTATTGAACAGGACCAAGTGAGGTTGTTTCTCTTTATACTGACTGTGTAAGAGAACAAATGCCTCTGTTATTATGGATGCTTGTCCTCCTAATCCGGATATAACAATGGGCACTTACATGCATTGTACATTGCTTTAAATCATCAATGAGTGAGATTCATTTGTGAATCAACAAACTCGATGGATTGGGTAATGACATTGTATGTAAGGTGTGTTGTTGATTATAGAAGGAATCCGTGTCCCGCAAGAAGTCGGGTTGATGATGTCCCCTTGAGGAGCTCAAAAGATTGTCATATAAACCCCACGGTGGATTTATTCCGACATGACAATGAGGTTGAGTGGTACTACTCAAGGACATAAGAAGTTGATTAATGTAGTTGTCAGTAACTTGACTTAATCAACGGACATTCGATATCTTAAACACGGGGAGATCAACGAGCATATAATATGGAGCCCATAAACGCTGACACGTAATTTGGGATTAGGGCGGTAGTGCAACAATAGCCTTTAATGGAATAAGCCATTTGTTGATGGACTTGGGTTGTGTGTTCTGTGAGAACATGGGAAGCCCAAGCCCGTCAGGAGGCCCAACCCTAATTTATCTTCATGGTCCTTGTTGTAACCTATAAATAGAATACTCTCTCTCTGGCCGAAATTCACTATTCACTAGATTAGAAAAAGAGGCAAAGAAAGATAGATCCAAAATTGGATCTAGCTTTGTGAGAAAGAAGGGGATTGGTAGATCGTTGCCCACACAACGTCCAATCTGTTCTAAAGAAATACAACAGAAGATCAAGGGGTTGATTGTTGATTCGGATTCATAAAGCTTGGATTCTCAAAGTTATCTAAACCGGATAAAATGTATGTTCTCTAATCCAAAATCGTGAGAACCCCATTGATTCCGCTGCGCGTGGGTTCTCGCGGTTTGTAGAAATATTTGCATTCTGAATAACGATTCCTACACTTTCTCGTGTGGGGTGTTCAAGAGAACTATACCTTCCAATGAAGATGCAATTACCGACGTACCATACAGTTTGAAGTCCATAGTTGGGGCTGGAATTGCGGGGTTGTGGCCAATGCTGGAGGCAAAAGATATTCTTGATTCCCATCTTCTTTCCGTGTATATTATGTATCCCATAAATGATCTTGTCTTCAACGCGTTCTTCTTTATGAAGGAACTTGAATTTGTAAAGGTTTCCCATTTTTGAGAGACAAACTTGGCCTTTTTAAGAAATGGAAGTGGAGCACGTTTGACAATTTCTACACAAAGGTCATGCGGCATGTCATATCCTTGGCTCTGGTTATCACCATTCAAAGAAGAGATCGCCATTGTAAGTTTCTAGTTGATGGTGTTTTTGAAATGGTGAACATATGGGACTTTTCAGGACTTACTTCTCTATGTTTCTAGTTTTATAACTGTGGTATTCTCTCTATGGGGCGGTTAGAAATAGCCAAATCATTTGGATAACTGTATTTCGTCAGTACTCTAACTATATATCAATAACCGTTTGATACTATTATCTATAATGCCCCGAACCATCTTTATATTGTCCTATGAGGCAGTTAGTTTGTTCTGAAAAGTCTATTGTGATGGTCACACGTGGTTTATAGAGGGACCACGCTACCACTTTAATTATGATGTGTGCGGCATACCAGATAACATCAGTTTTGGGGAAAACCATTGGGAACTGAGATGTATGCTTGTTCGACACATCAACTCCAATTTGAATCTAAAGTCTCTCACCCCAAATTCCTCCTTAAACTGTGACCAAATTTCTTCTCAAACTCAGAAATCGCCTAAATCATGACAAACCCTAAAATGATACACCCCAAAACTGAAAGGTTCGTTTTTTTTTTGTTCCTTGGCTTTTATACAGTTGCCTCTGATTACATGTTTTTTTGAATAAAAAACCTTAGTAGGATTATTACTTTGTCTGGTATTTTAGTTTTTAATTTCATATTTTAGTTCTCTGTGTTTGGTATTGGGTCGACCTGAGAGAATTCAATTATATTTAGGCAGTATGCGACTAATTAATTTAATTACCTATAGCCATAATAGTTTTTACCCATGCTTTGTTGTCCTAATACTATCACACTATGGCTTGATGTGTGCTGTGTAGAAAGAGGAAGAAACCTGAAACACCATGGATGCCAGGAACAAAGATTACTTGTCGCTGCTGTCCAAAAATGCTTCGAGAGAAAGTTTTCCAAGGGTTTGATATGGAGAAAAAAAAATAGGTTTGCTTCATCTCCATTTGGGTCTCTACTGACTGTTGATGGCAATGTGGACCCTTTGGATCCAAAACAAAGGAAGTACTATCATTTTACCCACCCCTAATTGGTTGTCTCCATTCTGAAAACACGAATTGCACCATTGACTTACAAAATTGGGAACAAATATATCAATTTTAAGTCTTCCGATTTCTCGCTACTCACTGGGCTTTCCACCGACCATCCAAGCAACAACTATTATGATTTGAATCCCAAGAATCCGACTGATTTCAGATTGAGGTATTTTAAGGACAGTCGTGGTTCCCTACGTGGTCAAATTCGACTAACTGCTATTGAGCGAGCTAGGGAGGTGGCAAAGGCTAATGCATTATGCAATGTGGAAATGAAGAATGACATACATTGCCTTAATAGGTTGTACGCCCTTGGAGCTTTCCTCATACCTACTGGCTCGAAAGGAGTCGATGTAAGATGGGTTGACATTGCTGCTGATTTGGAGGTGTTTGATGCTTTTCCTTGGGGGTATCTTGCTTATGAACTCCTTTGTATAAAGTTGGAAAAGTTGTATCATAGTATTATTGACCACTTTCTCCAAGGCACTACCCAGCAGTATACTGGCACACTCCAAGGTTGTGCCCTTACATTCACCCTTTGGGTATTCCTCCACATTCCATCTCTGGAGGCAAGAAGGTTGGATCCACTGACCTTCCCATGGTTTAAAGGGTGGGTGTGAGTTGCTGGACACAGTTGCCATGGCAGTGCATGGGATAAAAAGCTTAGTAGAGAGACTAAACTAGTGGTTCTGGATAGGTTAGACATTCCCCCAGTTGTTAGGGATGAACCGGTGGTCAGAGATGCTTTGGAGGTGTATATTCATATTCATTTACCTAAGTGTTCACAGCCTTCTAAATTCTTTTGTGTTAAACATATTTTCATGCTTGTTTTAATACTTTTATGCTTTATTGTGACAGCGAGGGAGGGTCAATCCGACTCTGGCATACAATCTCATGTTGGAAAATAGAAGACTAGGCCAGAAGACTATATCAGTATGGCTATAATGCAGACCTTTTGTTTGCCTTGCTATTCTTATACCATTTTTGCATTTCTATTTCTTATTGTTCCCTTTACGTTTATTCATTTCAAGTGATGAACAAAACTGCAGGAGTTCCTTGTTGTTGCTCATGCGACTGGCCAACCCAGTAAAGTTGTCAGTAAAAATGCTAGAAAAGAACTTAGCAGTGAAAATAGTGTGGGTAATAGGGAAGAGGATGAAGAGGAAGAATGGGTTAGTAGTGAAGAAGAGTCCACTATGAAAAGGGTGTGAAGTCCCACTGCCAGGGAAAGTAGCTCCACAAAACTGGGGAGTCTGACTAAGAAACTACATACGGTCATCACCATGAAGACACATGTTGCTGCTGTGACAAACAATCAAGAAACCGCAAGCTTGAACAAGAAACCAATACCACCACCTTTGAAGAAGACACCTCCAGCAACTCTGAAGAAGAATGGAAACCCTCCAAAAAATAAGGCTACAACCCAAAACACAGTCCTAAATAGGGTGTCTAGTATTGCTTCCCCTCAGAGGTCACCACGGTCAGCAATGAAAGTCACCACGGGTGCAATAACTTCTTTAACCAACAGCTTGCCCGACACGATGCTTGTTGCAAAATATGTCCAGAGCAAACATAAACCATTGTCCAAGGTAGACAGAACTCCATTTGCTCCCCAGCGTGTTGGCGGGATTAAACCGGAGCCTCTATCTTCCCCTAGGGAAGTTGAAGACAGATGTCTTGAACTAGGAATCGGCCAAACTAGCCTACCAAAACTTGTCAACAATCCACTACCAGAGGAGGTGCCTGCTCTAAATCAGAGACTGTGGAAGCCAAGTGAACGTTTGGTGAGTGAAATGGTTGTTTTCATGACAAAAGTGGGACATGGTTTGTTGGGTGTTTTTGCAACCACCTTAGACCCCGCCTCTGTGGCTAAGTATGCCAAAATAACTTATGTTTCTATGTTTTATCTCTAACAGGATTTCAGTCACATGCCCAACGCATCTTAACTAGGTCACAGCACCAACCACCAAGTGCCAACTCAACTTCAACTAGGTCAAATTGATAACCCTAGTGAAGATACTGAGGCGCAACAAATAGTTATGTGACTGCTCATGCCATTAACTCCTCTGTCCCTCCCGATGAATTGGAAGGGATGTTCAAAACCTATCGAGGCGGGCAGCTGTCGGGGAGTCAGCCTAATGTTATTGATAGGGGAGGAGAAGACTTGCTGAAAGATGTTTCGGCTGAAGAATTTAACAAGTGTTATACTGAGCAGAGTTAACCTGAGCCGGCTGTTAGGGCAGGTGGACACTTGAGGGGTGGTGCATGAGTGAAATGGAAGTTTAAGAATCGTATGTATCAAGGAATCAGCAATTGCAACTAGAGACAGTGGGTAATGAGAAGGCGCTCCCTGAGATTGAGACAACGGGTATCGATAGGGAACAGGCTCATCAAGAGGAAAATCCAAGTAATGAAACTGCAACAATTTTAGCTGTGGATGTTGTAAGTGTGTCTGAGATAAATGAAATTTAAATGTGTCCCTATTACTTATTTATCTTCTTAGTGCAGATTAAATGCTTTGTATATGAGTGGAACATTATGTGGCTTCTTTGAGACATCATAGATACTTTTTGAGCTTATATAAAGTTTTATTTAAGTTGTCTGTGTGACTCCAAGTGATGGTGAAGTTGAATTAGTTCCAATTTGAAAGGATAACTTAGGAGATGGGGAACTAGAATTTGATCCTAACGAACAATACACTGATGATTTTGCATTTGATATGGTAATACCGATGCTTGTGCTTCACTATTAATTACTTTTTTTAAATATTGTCGTGTATATAGGTTATTATTATGTTTTTTTAGGCTACTATTTTGAAGGAATTGGGGATGCAAGCCGATGAAATATGCACTATGCCTGTTGTGAGTGTTCAGGGTGGTGGTGTTGATGCTATGGAAGGTGCTAATTCTGAACAAAACTGTGTTCGTGGGAAGACTATTTCCAAAATTCTAATTGCTCCTACTCCTCCTTTAGAAGGGGAAACTACAGTCAAGGTACATTATTCTTTTTTTACATAACTCCCAAATTACTCTAAGTTATCATTTAAATGTGGATGGAAAGGTTGCTATTTTAGTGGGACATTATGTCCCTGCTGTGAGACATCATAGCTGCTTTCTGACTTCTTCCCTTTTTGGCACAGGATACTTCTGAGACATCAGTTGTGGATGAGCGTGGTATTGGACTTTCTGAGAATTTGTTGTTATCAATGAATATGGAGGAAGATTGCATCATGGTTGATGACGAAGAAGATAAACAAAATTTGTCCATGCTTCTGTGCTATAGGATGATATGGCACAAAGGTCACGGCTACGAATTTTCCCAGAAAACAAGAGGAGTCAACTCCAGGTGGAAGTGGCTAACCTTTGCCATGATCTGATTCTTGGTGTTTTCAATCAGGGAGTGGGATTGCTAAAAAGAGCTCCTGGTGTTGCTAGTCGCAAAAGTGTTGGGGATGACTTGACGAAATTGCATACCTCGAATGTGCAAATGCCATCTTACTGGAATAAGCACAACAATGATGAAACCAGTCACTTTGACATTGTTAGACGGTATGAGAGTGAGTTTCAAATTGACATCAACAGCTTTTATAGATTGTTTGAGGGAGGATGACTTAATGATGTGGTATTTCTCTGCCTATTAAAGTATTTCCTGTACATATACTTGTTGTTGACTATTTATTCTTGTTTTTTGGGTTCTAGGTACTAGACTCCTACGTGTACTTACTAAGTCGGTGGTACACTGCCATAGCACACCCCGGTGGAATGGAGAATTTGTACATCATAGTTGCTGAGTCGTGGTTCTCGGTAATTTCACACATGTTTCTAGTCATTTATTCTATAATGATTTATTTTTTCAGTATAATGATTTATTTTATTTTATTATTGTAATGACAGCATTATTTGTGTGATTTGTACAACAGATTGACCACTGTTTTAGAAGACAAGCAGATGCCTGTAGAAGATAAGCTGTCTGCAGCAAGACTGCAAATTGTAGGTAATTTAAAGACTCGTATCATCGAACTGGTTCGGCATGACAATTCGGGACCACACTTGAGAAACTGCCATGGGTTGATTATGACGGTCAATGTTGAAGGAGTGCATTAGATCCTCATCGTCGTTAACTTTGTCACATGAGGTGTTCAAATCTACGACTCATTGGAGAAGCCGAAGGATGGTGCCACCTGGGTTCTTGACCTAACACCACGTTTAACCAAGTTGTTGACAGTGCTTCCTTACACACTTCTGAGCCTGGATAGTGGATGTATAGACATGGCCAAATTAGCTCATTAGTGGAATCTGGAGTTTGCAAAATGCGCCAAACAAGGCGACGACAACAGCTGTAGTGGGTTCACACTTGCCTTTGCAGACTGCCTACTCCAAAATTTGCCGCCTGTCTTTGCATCGAAAAGGTGAACATATATCAAGAAAAGAATAGCGAAGGACTTGTTAAAGTGTGGGATTACTAAGGAAGAGTATTGTCGGTGCCAAGGTGGTCAAGGTTTGGACTTTGATGCGGGAGATAAAACTGTTGATGTCAATGGTTTAGCTTTTAAAAATGATGTTGAAAAAACTGCTGATGTGAAGGGTCAAATATCTGAAGTTCAAATTGGACCAACTGCTGCTGCATAGGTGGAACATGCTGACAAGGTTATTTAAATATGTACCAAACACTATGTAGGACATTATGTGGCAGTTCTAAGACATCATAGTTCCCTTCTGACTTCTAACCATATTTTAAGCAGGTGGCTTGTGGGATTAAAACTCCATTGGTAATGACTGTGGGGAGATCTTCAAAATATATTAAAGTGTCACATATCATATTGTTATTATCGTAACACTTTATGTTCCCCTGTCGAGACAACATACTTACTATCTCTTACGATTTTGATTTTTTCTTAGGTTACCGATAGGAAAATTCTGGGTCAGGAAGAAATTGTCGATCATGGTACTGTGAATTGTTCTGGGAGTTCTAGTCATGGTGCTCTGGGAGTTGGTTAGTTGAATCAGTGGAATAAATTATGTGATCTGGAGGAGCAAGCTGCCGAATTATGTGATCAGAAGCTTCTGGAACACATGATTATGGGTGGCCCATTAATAAAGAGGAAATCCTCCATTGTTACTAGGAGAAATATGCCATTGGTGCCCGCATTATGCACTGATCCAAAATACCTTGCACAGTTGTATTGGTGGTACCATGAACATGGCCTAAAGTCCGATGTTTCTAACTCTATAAAGCTCAGGTTTTATGGTCGGGGTTTGGACTTAAGCATGAGCACATACCACTTGCTTAGCCCTAATTAGTGGCTAAATGATGAGGTATTTCAACTGCTACTCTGAACTTATCCAACTTAATTCACAACTCGTTTTGTCCTATTGATAAATTCATTATTTCTTTTTTCACCAAGGTCATTTTGCTCAACATGGCGCTTCTTGACAGGGCCCATAACAAACTTGCCAACTTTGATGATGTACTCATAAAACGTGATTCGTCGTAGTCCTACACCGTCATCCCCGATACACTGATCCTGGTTATTTGACTAAAACTCACTTCTTTTCTCGTACTTTTCTAGGCTTTCTAAGACCGTGCAAATAACTTTTGTTTCAACTGATGCAGGTCAGCTGGGAGTCATTGTATGCGACTGTTAAATCAAGCCTTACCGATCCGAGCTTGACTATGGAAGAAAAGATTTCTGTCCTTGCTTCCAACCTTTCATCAAACCAAAAGATGACCTTCAGAGATATGCTCCAACAAAACACCCACATCCCATACGTCACCAGATCTAAAGGCATGATGATGGTCTTCAATATCTCAAACATGCATTGGATACTGGTGGTCTTCAACTTCCCCACTTGGACTTGCTGGATTAATGACTCGCTGGCTGAGCCTATCGCCGACCCTACACCCTATAGGAACCGTTATGGTTGCAGTTTGCAAACCGTGAAAACCATGCGTAGCAGAATAAAGGTTCTCACGGTTTGGTTTAGGAAATCATACCTTTAGATTAGCTGTGATAACTCTAAGAATCCAAACTCTACGAATCAGCAACCTCTTGATCTTTTGTTGTATTCCTATCCTTAGAATGGACGTTGTGTGGGCAACGATCTTCCAACCCTTTCTTTCTCTCTTTCCTTTTTCAGTCACAAGGTCAGAACCGATTTTGGAAGTAACCTTTCTTGAGAAAACCTTGAGTATTTCGGCCAGGAGAGAAAGGTTTCTATTTATAGGCTACAACAGGGACCATGATCAGGAGAAATTAAGGTTAGGTCTCCTGACGGGATTGGGCTTCCCATGTTCGCCCAGAACACACGGCCCAAGTCCGTCAACAAATGGCTAATTCCACTAAAGTCCATTGTTGCACTGCCGCCCTAATCCCAAATTATGTGTTACATTTATGGACTCCATATTATATGCTTGTTGATCTCCCCATGTTTAAGATATCGAATGCCCGTTGATTAAGTCAAGTTACTGACAACTACATTAATCAACTTCTTATGTCTTTGAGTAGTACCACTCAACCTCATTGTCATGTTGGATTAAATCCACCTGCAGGGTTTACATGACAATCCTTATGAGCTCCTCAAGAGGACATCATCAGCCCGACTTCCTGCGGGTCACGAATTTCTATAATAATCAAAGACACCTTACATACAATGTCATTACCCAATCCATCGAGTTTGTTGATTCACAAATGAATCTCACTCATTGATGATTTAAAGTAATGTACAATGCACGTAAGTGCCCATTATTATATCCAGATTAAGAGGACAAGCATCCATAATAACATAGGTGTTTGTTCTCTTATATAGTCAGTATAAAGAGAAACAACCTCACTTGGTCCTGTTCAATACACACAAAGTGTACTAGTGTAATCCTGTAGTCAAGATAGACTAATACCAGATTATACTATAACCATACCAATGGTTTGTCCAAATCCATCTAGGTTGTGAACGTTTACTTATACTTTATAAGGTATTGATGATATGATCTTCTGTGTGTCACCACACACCATATCATCTACAACATAAAGTATTAAACGTATGCATATAGCTAATAACATATATAATATGCATAACATTTGCCCATATAATTCTCATTCAAAATATAAATAATTAGAGTTAATACAAAAGTAATACTTTTAGTATATAACCCTATCAATCTCCCACTTATACTCAAAACATTGCTTTTTAGTATACTACTAACAAATCTCCCACTTATACTTAAAGCTATGCTGCCAAGCATCTGATTCCCATCCCCTCAATATGCCTGTCAAAAGACTTAGCCGTTAAGCTCTTTGTAAAGGGGTCAGCTAGGATATCTTCTGATGCTATCTTGGTAACAGTAATATCTCCTCTTTTTATGATTGATCGTATCAGGTGGTACTTGCGCTCAATGTGTTTACTTGCTTACAAGAAGTTTCGGAGCCAAACTGACTCTTTGGCTACCTCAGTGGCTGCCACATACTATGGCTCCACCTCACAAGGTAAACACACAACCTGAGGTAGACTTACTCTTGTCCCTATCTGACTGAAAATCAGAATCTATATACCCTAAGGGAACCAAACTATCTGCATAGTATACTAACATATAATCCTTAGTCCTTTTCAGGTACTTCAGAATATGTTTTACCGCAGTCCAGTGCCCTTGTCCTGGAATCTTCTGATATCTACTAACCATGCCAATGGCAAGGCAGATGTATGGCCTCGTGCATAGCATGGCGTACATTAAGCTTCCAATAGCCGAAGCATAAGGAACCGCTTTCATGTCATCTATCTCTTTTGGTGTCTTGGGACACATATCCTTTGATAGAGGAACTCCATGCCTGAAAGGCAAGAAACCTTTCTTGAAGTTTTGCATGTTAAAATCAGTCAACACAGTATCAATATAGGTATCCTGAGATAAGCACAACATCCTTTTCTTGCGATCTCTTATAATTTTGATCCCAAGGACGTGACCCGCTTCTCCCAAGTTCTTCATATCAAATTGCTTTGATAACCATACCTTTATGTCTGACAACACTTTCACATTATTTCCAATGAGTAAGTGATAATATGATAAAATTGAATATAATTATACTCCAAATAAATAATGAATATCAAACGGAAGTAAAACTATTTCTTTTACGTAACAGTTCTTATCAATGATTTCTACTCTCGATACTATTGAAGTAAAGTTGGAATAGAAGATTTTTTCCACTCCTAGTTCATTAGCATTCAAAGTTTTCTACGACTATCAATCCTACCAAACTCAATGAGAGTTTTACGAATTATACTACGATGCAATTTATACTAACAAGATAATGGGATTCAACTACAAAATGCTACGAGTTGAATCTATGATAA
Source organism: Coptis chinensis (assembly GCF_015680905.1). NCBI lineage: Eukaryota > Viridiplantae > Streptophyta > Magnoliopsida > Ranunculales > Ranunculaceae > Coptis > Coptis chinensis. The sequence goes on from NC_141456.1 coordinate 50,205,105, forward strand.
GGAATTAGGGGGGATTGATTCCACCTTAACTCGACTTAATTTACTAACGACGAATCATCGTAATCCGAATTGAACTGCTTTTGCAGAACAATTGGTTCTTCCTACCCTAGTTGTTCATGGTAATCTCTACCAACTAACATCTAGCATGTGAACGATCAAACCCATTCTCATAGTGAATTAATCGTTTCTAGAATGGAATGGAAATTACAACTACTCTACGCTAACACAAATCAAGCTTCATCAAGGCTTCTTCAACCCCCTCTAATGGAGGTTTAGCCTAGAATCATCATGCTATCATTTCCATATGCAATTAAACAAGTCATCATAAAAAGATTGGAACTTTGCTTATTTAAACTCAAATGGAAACTACTCCTACAATAATTGATTTAAACTAATAATGACAAATAAGTAAATCTAAGAATTGAAGCTAATAATTAATGGAAAACGAAACTAGATTATCAAGAACTAAATATTTTATTGATCTAACAACTAAATAACAATCATTCAATACTGAAATTAAAACAAGAATAACAACTAATTAATTAATTGAAAAAACTAGATCTAGAACTAAGCTTTAATGGCTACTTTCTATCCTAACCTAATTGATACTTAAGAGCTAAGTCTTGTGTATGGCAATGGAGGAGACCAGATCCACATTTTCGTGCATGGGCAGAGGGTCCATATTTTGGGCCGGAAAATCGAGCTCAAAGCCCAATTTCTTCAGTCCACAGGGCCCTTTTCAGTTGGCTTTGACTTCAACAGGATTTTCCTCCACTTCTGCTCCTCTGATTGGGTCAAGGTTTGGACCATTGGAAAGATCTTTCCAAGACGGTCGTTTTGACATAAGGTACTTCTAATTCCAAGGCTTGAGTCCAAAGATACGGTCTTTAGAAGGTTTGCTCACTTTTATGTGTTATTTTTGCCCGCGTTGACTCTAACTTTTCAGCTTCTGACCAGGCTTTACAAAGGCTTTTTCTCCTTGAATCTCGGCCTTTAATCACAGAACTTCTTAGCAACCAACTCTTGCTCCTTTATATCGCCAAAGTGGCACATTTCTGCACATAATTGACTTCAATGCCTGGAATACATAAAAGCACGTAATTAGCATTAACTCTTATTTATTACTCGCATAATTGGTCTAAAAGTATTATTGTTAAGGGATTAAAACTATAGTTTTGGGCTCTTATCAAACCACCCTCAAACAGCATTTTGCTTGCCCTTAAGCAAATATGAGAAATTAGCATAAGTGACCAAAAATAGAGTTTTAACTAATCTCGTTTTGCCGAGTGCGATTGTATTGACCATATGCAACAAGGCCTTAAACCACTAGAAATTCCCTAGTGGACGAGTTATAGTCTTGTAAGAGTTTTCCAGTGAAGGTACTCTCAAACTTCATCTATACTACAATGACTCATAAATAAAACTATTGTTTCCTTATCTATGTCTCAATTATCTATATATCTCACTAGCAATGAATACAGAATAATCAAGTCAAAACCTAAGCTAATATATGCATAATAATCAATCATCTATGAATAAACATATATACAATGAGTAACACTATGAGATGAACTAGCAGGTCCGTTTCTGAAAACTCAGAATAGCGTCCTTAAGTAGGTCCTCACATAAATATCAAGACAAAAACCACTCTGATTTTTCTGCTCAAGTTTAGCTACTCCGATTAATGCGATGTGGGCACACTTTACCTTACAAACTCAATGACACACAAGGAAGCCGGAGTCGATCAAACACATCTGCCACTTACTATCACACTAACATATTCCTAATTGAGCTAGAGGTCTTTATTAGGTGTTGCGGGGATTAGGAGATGGTTTAAGAAGGAAGGAAATAGATATTCAAAAAGGACAAGTCTGAGATAATAAAGGCTTCATATTATGTAACTAGAGAAACCCTTGTTATTTACTTTTGCTTCTACACTTTGTTTCCATCCTTAGCCATATTTTTTTTCTTTTCTTTGGATTTTGACTCCTTAATTCTATTTTTGGAGTTCTAACTCTTTATTTTCTTTTTTTTTATTTGGATGGAAACTTATTTTTCTCATCTGAAGCGACTAACGAATTCTTGATTTCAAAGGTTCTTCTCTTTTCTATTCTTCATCTCTATTCTCACACTTATTCAAAGAATTGGGTCGGTTGATTTTTTTTTATTTTGTTTTGTTTTGTAACAGGGTAAAGGATTTGTGGTTTATGAAAGGCTAAATAAAGGCTCAGAGGGGCGACTAGCAGAAAATAATTCATAGGTTTAAATGTCTGGCTATATCGATCCAAAGAGGGCCTAAATTCTTTCTTAGGATATGGTATAGTAATCAAGCAAGTGGACGTGTGATTTATCTATCCGGATTTTACTTCTCCCTTGTGTCATTTCTCAAATGTTCACTCATATAAGGCTTTAGGCTATATTCTCACAGGATTTGTAGAATAAGTACTCTAGCCTAGATTTCATAAACTTACTGCCAACAATCATAGATACTCATGTAACATATTTATAGATAGATGCAAGGATTATTACCTACATATTAGCCTAAGTTTCTAAAAACTATTATAATGCAAAAGCTACGTGAGATTTCTAGATTATCAAGGGCCTAGAGAAGGAAACAATACCAATATTCCTAAGTGTACAGCATAAACTTTTTATTAATATTTTTAAAAATTTTGAATTTTTAACTAGAAAACAAGTGCATATTATATATATCTATATCCTAACAAATGCCTTAATTACACGTGTTTCTATGCCCCCCCCCCCCCCCAAACAAGAAGCATGTTTTGTCTTCAAAGTATTTAAATAAATAAGGTAGAGAAATACCATGGAAACGCGTGAAATTCTAGAACATCTGCAAAACAAGGTTTAAACATACTAATATAGAAAATAAAATTGACACAACTCTATAAGAGTTCCACCCGTAATGGGGTTAATGAGAAATAAAGTATTTGGGACATAAGCAGACACTAACTAAAACTAAAAACTAACCTTAACTCCCGTTTAATCATCTTCCTCCTCATCCTTAATAAAGAAATGAGGTTCCTTCGCATCTTGCCACGCCATGGTAATTTGCCAGGCTTCACGCCACTTATCGTCTACTATAGCTAACCTATCAAGCGCCACTTGGTCGGATGGGGTGTAAAGTATGAACCCCGATGGTTGTATCCTCCACCCTTGCCAAGTCATTGCACAGAACGATCGAATAATACAATTGGTGGGTCTCACAATGTCGACTCCAACCCAATCTGTGAAATGGGCACAAAAAATAGGAAAGAAACATAGCATTATACGGCAAATTAAAACAGACATAAGAAGGTACTTATGCCTCTTGCTATGGGCTCGAGCTAAACTAGACATTAGGGTCTGGGGAATATCATAAAGTGTACGTCCCCCAGCTAAAGCAAGGAAAATATCACAAGTTTCGTCATTCGCAAAAAAATAACGTCATTCCCCTCTAATGTTTAGCATGATCCAAAGCATAACAGTGCCCATGTTCATAGACAGGCTACCAAGGGCGACGTTATAATCCCCTTGGTCCTCTATCCTAAAGATTCCTGTCCTGTAATGCTCATACAAATTATCATAGTTATACATGTACATATTATCTACCAAATAGGCCCATGAGTCTTGTATTTCGGCCGGCATAGCAAGTCCAAGCACAAAGGCTAGCAAGAACCTGGAAATTTCCATTGGTTCATCCCCGATGGTGATGGAGAACACTTGTTCTCCATCTGGTCTATCAAAGAACTTACAATTATCATAAAAATAAGATGTAAGTGTGGGAGAATAAAGTTCATCAGGACTTACCAATAGTGGCTCCCAACCTGCTAGAATGATCACTTCGCGAAACCACGCACCATAGGTGTCACTTTGGAACAAGTCTTCAAAAGACTGTTCCGGTATGATACGAGGGAATGTCATCCCCAATAAACTCGCTGGAATAGCTGCAAAAGATCCTAGAACAACCCACAAAAAATCAGATTTTTTCGTGCCCACAGGGTCAGGGCGCGGGGTGCGCTCAACCTATGCCTGGGATGGGTGCGGGGTGTGCTCTAGTGAATTTCGAGTTCCAGGCACTTGGGCACACGCTCACTTTTTGCCTGGGATGGGCGTGGGTCGCGCTTAGGATGAAAACTGGAATTCTAGTATTTTGGGAGCAGGTCGTCCTTAGCTCTGGGCTTGGTAGGGTGGTCGCTCGATGAAATTCTAGGCCGATTACCTAGGCGCGGTAGCTCCACTAGGGCGAGCACACGCCCGAAATCTTTGAGATGCTAAAATGGAGAAGAAAAATGGGAAACGTGGGAGTGAAAGGTGAAAGATGAAAGGGCGATGTAGTGTGGGTTGTGAGTGTATAATGAATGAAGTTTTTATAGGTTTTAAGTTGCTAAAACGAATCAGGAAGTTGCCAAAAAGCTTTGAGGCAATTGCCGGAAACAAAAAAATTCCAAAATCGAAAACGGAAACAACTCATATTCTTGATTCTAAAACAACCCTAATATCTTTTAGATTGAATTTAGAATAGTAACTTCTAAATTCTTTTAGATTTCATCCTACCATAACATCTAATCATAGGTATGCCCATATCAGCAATATTCTCAACCCTCACATCAAACCAACTACTAAAATAGAGGATCTTATAACAAATCATGCTAGAGTAAATAATACCACCCCCCAAACAATTCGAGAAGGTGGGATTAACGATAAAAACAATGCACAATTTGAAAAGAATCAAATTATATTCAAATTCAAATTCAAATACAATTAACTACTGAATTTAAAAAAACTTAATATCCGAACTAATAAAAACAACTAAATAACATCAAAACACCAAATTTTTTGAAACACCTAGCCACGTGATGTAGTTGGACCCTAAGATGGAGATTGGGCCTGGGATGAAGATGGGGCCTGAGATGAAGAAGGGCCAGAGCCATCCGTCCTTTGACGATGATGCTCATGCCTCTCAGACTCATCTGAAACAGAAACCTCTAGGGGTGTCATGCGTCATAGAATCTCTACTTGGAACAGGCGTTGTGCTTCCATTGCTGCCTTCATTTCTAACTTCAACTCTTTATATTGCGCATCGCGACGCTGAAGGAGTGTTCCCATGTTATACAAGAGATCATCCTGACCCTTTTCGAGGTTTTCAAAACTCGTCTAAAGGGTATTTTGTTTTGTTCGAAATTTAATCTGCCTATCTCGTATATCTTCACAAATAGCATAAATACAACGCACGCCAGTATGCAACACTGACATGCGTTCTGAATCAGACGTACACCTCTCCAAGGCATCTTCATCCAAACATGTCATGTCCTCCCTTTCCTCATCCGAATCAACCATCCTGTCCTCCGGCAACATCCAAGTCTTTTGGATGCACTCCGTATAAATAGTTTCATTTGGATAGAATTTCAACATAGTCCGCTCAGTTCTTGGTTCCCCCCCCCAAAGACAACATTATCTTCGTAATTAAAGCAGGAAATTGTGCAATACTCTTCCCAACCCCTCTAATCATATTTATCAAAAACTCGAGGATAAAAAATTCATACCTCTTCTCTTGCAATATCCAGATAACATGCAAACATGTCAAACCGATGTCGCTCCATTTCTCCTTCCCAATGACGTTCTTACCAATCCACTGAGCTACAGCTAGTTTGTTGGTTCGCAGAGATGACTATTGAGCACAATGAGAATTCGGATTGTATTGACCTTCCATGAGAGTGTCGTTCATCAATGCAGGAACTCCAGTATACTAGGATTCCTGCACGGTGGCATCGAGGTGGCGTTCAGGCGTAATGCCTAGAATCTCAGCCAACTTCTCTCTCGATAATTCTCTCCTAGTCCCAATCACCTTCATGAAAATTTTCTGTCCATCCAACTCTCTCTTCTTATAAAATTGTTCTACTAAATCAGAGTGGTAGAAATCATTTGTCGAGTACCACAACTTATTTCAATTCCTCCTAATCATCTCGTCACCGTAAAACGGCGCAAAACGGTCGGCCGTAAAAGCTTGTTCCAACAAAATTCTTCGTCTTAGAGCCATTGGAAATTTTGAACTGATTTGAGGGTTTGTGTATGGTGTAGGACAGCGATGTAAAACAACCCTACTTAAAAAAAAATGATGGTGGTGGGGAATATTACGCTGCAGTTCAAATATTTTGTAGTTTTTTTCTAATTTTCGGTGGTTGCAAATGTTGGGGATGGTGGTAGGAATGAATTTGGGCGTGGGTTTTTTATTTTATTCTAGGGTTTGGAAGCTTTGCTAATGGCGGAAGTTAAAACCAAATCGCAGTTCTGTTTTAGAATTAGAGGAAGGAGACGCACATGCGTCACACGTGCTCTCTTTGGGCCCAAGCCCAAATCGTGTTTCCGAAATTTTTTGATTTTTTGCGCAACTTCGTTACCGGTCCGATTTTTGGGAATGAGATATGGAAACGATCAAGAGAGAATTTCCAATCCAATGATCCATAAAACACTCAATTCCGACCGTGGATGACATATAAGAATATGGAAAACACCTCGAAGTGCGTGCATGACGTAAGTTATGCGAACGTATAAAATCTAAATTCATAGATAATGTCAACCCGAATCAAAATACGGTTAAAGGGCCTAAGCAACACAAATGGAAAGTTGAACAATCCAGTACGGAAAAACGAACATCCCACCACCAAACAAATTTTAGACAACAGAGTTTGAATTTTTTTTTTAAAAGTAGGTCTTTTAAAGTCAGATTCCCGAGACTTCCTAACGTACTATTTTTATGATTTTAACAATTTTTATTTTTATTTTTTATGAATAAGATTTAATATAAGCAAAACAAGAGAGCAATAAATGCATAATTCACACCATAGAGGAACATGACTCAAAAATCGTGAAAACATGCAAGAGTGGAAAACGTGAATTATGTTAACCGTGGACTTAGGATCCGGTACTTACAGCAACACACTCCATAGGGAGGGCCTGGTTACCTAAATGGTGCACTTACCAATATATGGAATTGTAAGGAAGTACACCAAACAACAAAATGAGCCGTTTATAGTCAGATACTCGAGACTTTAACAAATAACTATATATATATATATATATATATATATATATATATATATATATATATATCCCTGCAATTTTCCATATATCAACAACCTAAAGAGTTGTAGGTCTTCCAATAAATAAATAACATAGTATGCACCCCCAAACAGAATCAAACACCAAGATTTCCTACGACGCAACTCAGTGAAATGGAAATGAAGTCTGATAGATCTAGAACGTAACCGTGCATGCACCTTCTTTTTCATCTTTGAACGAGAGGGTGTCCAAGTGAATGATCGTGAGAAAATGGATGTTTGTGGAAGATATGATGGATATGAATGAATTTTAGACATAAGGAATGGAAGAAATGAGAATGTGGGTTTCGCACAAAACTCATTCATGGTGTAGGTGGGAACTGTCTCAATTCTGAAAATGAAGGTGTCAAGTGCCTTTCCCTTGGGAATTATTTCTGTATTAAGAGGATTTAGAAAATCATTAAGTACAGAAAAAACAAAAGGGTCAAGCACAAACTCCAGATTCCTTTGAAAGGGTGGAAGGTGGGGAATATTGGTGAGGGAAAATGAATGAGTGTCAGCTAGAGCTCTCAGGTCTAGATTATTAGAAGCCTTAAGAAATGCCAGACATTCCTCAATAGGTAGGTCAGAAGAATCACTGGGATAGAGGGTGAAAAATTCATCTTCCGTCATAGCGTCAAGGGATAAATAGATGTTGGCATGGTGGGACTCGCGAGGTGGCAAGGAAGAGTTGCAAAAGAGTTGAAGGAAATCTTCCTCAATTTCCTCTACGTCCAAGGAGTATTTGTCGAAGTTGGAACTTCCAAAGGAAAGGAATTTGTGCATCTGGTCATTCAGAAACGTGGTTTTGAAATAATCATGAGCTAAACTCTCGATTATGCTAACCTCTCCATCGATATTTATATAAGGCAACTGTTTGATCATTTTAAAAATGTTTGCCTTAACTGAAAGATGGCCAAAAGACAAGGACATCGAACCATCGCAACAGTTTATAAGCGCGTTAGCAGTTGCCAAGAAAGGGCGCCCTAAAATGATTGGAACAAAATCGTTAGCAATTTCTGTATCGAGGATAACAAAATCCGCAGGATAGTAGAAATCCTGAACCTTAACCAATATGTTTTCCACTACACCCTTAGGATACTTGATAGACTTATCAGCTAATTGCAACGTCATTGTTGTAGGTTGCATTTCCTGTAGACCTATTTGTTTATATAAATAATAAGGGAGTAAGTTAACACTCGCCCCGAGGTCTAATAAAGCAGTGGTCATGTGAGTATCCCCTAAGGTGCATTTTACTGATAGGGCGACCGACCAGTCCTTGTATACTAACGATTCCATTGTGTTCCGTTAAAGTTGGAAACTATTCAGTTAAAAAGGCGTCTTTAGGAATCTTTGTCTTACGCCTAGTAGTGCACAACTCTTTAAGAAACTTAGCATGGTGAGGTAACTTTGTAATCACTTCAAGAAAAGGTAAGTTTATCGTTAGATTTTTAAAAACTTCCCTAATCTCGTCAAAATTTGTATCCTTGTTTAACATAGCTAATTTCTGAGAAAACAATGGTTTCTCTCTATATTTAGCATATGGATCAACAGGATGGTTAACCTTGCTTTTCTGTTTCTTAGGCTGTGGTTTAACTGGCACCGCTATAGGGGTAGGATCTTCAGTTTCTGTGTCGGTATCTAGTGTAATATCTGGTGTAGGGACTATTGGTAGGGTAACTATAGACATAGTTACTTTGTTATCCACCACTCTGCCTAAACGGAGAGTGGTGATGGAATTTATCTCACCTACGTTTGCATTTTCGTTACTAATATTACCGTTTACCTTAAAGGCTGTGTTTGGTGTTTTAGGATTAGGTATCGCTTGGCCTGGAAACACACCTTTGGGTTGTACTTTCTCTTGAGCTAACTGTTGTGAGGAAAGTTGGATGACTTGTAAAATCTATTGTTGAGATTGCATAAAGGTATCAAAACGATCCGGTTGTGGAGTAGTATTTGCTACTGGCTGTGTGACAAGAACTATGTCACGTTGATTATTAATGGGTGGATTTTGGTAGTTATTATTTACCGGAACGATACTTCTATTAGTATTATAATTATTATTGTTATAATTATTATAATTACCCAGACCTTGTCCTTATCGTGGTTGAGCTTGGCTGTTATAATTATAATTACCCTGACCTTGTCCTTGCCTTGGTGGACCTTGGTTGTAATTATTTGTTGGCCTAACATTTGGGTTAAACAACCTTGGAGGTTGTTGATTATTTCACCAACCGAAGTTGGGGTTTTGTCACCAAGCTGCGTTAGGTTCGCTATTAATAGAACAAACATTATCTTGTTGTGATTGTTGTTGTTCATAGGCGAGAGGGCAATAGGAGTCGGGATGCTCTAGACTCAAACAGAAATTACATGGATTGGAGTTGACATTTATGACGGGGATAGGAGTTTGTTGAACAGAAATAGCCTCTACCTTTTTAGTTAGAGATTCGATTAAATTTTTAAGTTCCGGATCGGGTTTCATCTCAAACATACCGGCGGCTTTAACTGTTGTAGAAGAACTAGCGGAATGAGAGAAATCGTCACTACCCCCCCCCCCCCCAGTTATTATTAAGCTTAGTTTGATCTTCTAAAAATTTATAAGCCTCTGAGGCTCACTTACTTAGGAAACTACACCTATTCATTATGTCAAAGACTTCTTTATGGTGGTGTAGAAGTCCTTTGAAAGAGACACGAACTAGCATGTCTTTCGCGAGGTTATGGTGTGGACACTCTATAAGAAGATCGGTGAAACGATTCCAAGCCTCTAAAAATGATTCATGAGGATTCTGTCGAAAGAAATGAATCTTGGAAAGCATTTCATCGATCTTGATGGTGGGTAAAATGTTCCATAAATAGTTGAACAAGTTTAGCCCACAAGTCCATCAATTAGGGCGCCAGGCAGTTAACCAAGGCAGCCTTTATCGGCTAAAGTGAAAGGAAATACCCTTAGTTTAATTTGTTCAGCACCAACCGTAGGATGGTGGAATGTAGTAAGGACTTGGTCAATTCTACGCATGTGCTGATAAGGCTTTTCATGGTCTAACCCATGAAAAACGGGTAACAAATTAAAATATATTTGGAGGGATTCGGAAATCCCCCACTGGGTCTGATAGAATGATGCAAGATTTAGGGCTATCGTTCAAGGCTTTGTAAAAGTCAGAGAGAGGAGACTCTCTTTCTTCAGCCATTATTTCAGGTGGTGTGTGTGGTATATTAACTAGAGGTGTAGTGAGTGGTATACTAAAAAGGCGTGTTTGTTGACGTTGTCGGTTGATTACGTTAGGAGTTTTTCTTCGGCCTGACCTTAATCTCATACAAGGCTAAGCCAATCTTAACGAAACACAACAACACTCCAAACAATCCTGATATGCTAGTATGAACCTCTAACAGGAGATGCGAGGTGTTGAAGAAAAGAGTACCTGAATGCCTCCTTGCTTCGTTTATGAATAGCATCTTGTTTACGCGTGCTCAGTGTGTATAACAAGTTAGAACACTGAAAACTATAAAAAAAAATGGAAATTTGAAACAAACCTGTGGAAATCGGGCAGTTTCAACAGAGGGCGCAGGTCGCGCTCAGGTCAAGCTGGAGTTCCAAGCGTTTGGGCGCAGGTCGCGCTTCAATGTAGCCTTGGTAAGGCGCAGGTCGCACTCAGGGAAAAACTCAAGGTCCAGACGCTTCAGCGAGGGGGGCACTCGTGTTTTGCCTTGGCAAGGCGCAGGTTGTGCTCAGCCAAAAAGTGGAGTTCCAGGCATTTGGGCGCGAGTGGCACTCCAATTTAGCTTGCCCAGGGCGCGGGTTGTGCTCCGTGTAATTCTGCAAGCAAAATTTTCAGTGCTGTGATTAAACAGACAACTACAGTGAGAATCAAACAAGGGTGGGTGGGTTATGGGACTTTGGAAGGCTAACAATTCTAAAGAAAACAATACTAAAGGGAACTAAGATGGCAGCGACGCCATTTGATAATATGATAAAATTGAATATAATTCTACTCCAAATAAATAATGAATATCAAACATAAGTAAAACTATTTCTTTTACGTAACAATTCTTATCAAAGATTTCTGCTCTCGATACTATTGAAGTAGAGTTGGAATAGAAGATTCGTTCCACTCCTAGTTCTTTAGCATTCAAAGTTTTCTACGACTATAAATCCTACCAAAGTCAATGAGAGTTTTACAAATTATACTACGATGCAATTTATACTAACAAGATAATGGGATTCAAGTACGAAATGCTACGGGTTGAATCTATGATAAGGAATTAGGGGGGATTGATTCCACTTTAACCCAACTTAATTTACTAACAACGAATCGTCGTAATCCGAATTAAACTGCTTTCGCAGAACAATTGGTTCTTCATAATCCCTACTTGTTCATGGTAATCTCTACCAACTAACATCTAGCATGTGAACGATCAAACCCATTCTCATGGTGAATTAATCGTTTCTAGAATGGGATGGAAATTACAACTACTCTACGCTAACACAAATCAAGCTTCATCAAGGCTTCTTCAACCCCCTCTAATGGAGGTTTAGCCTAGAATCATCATGCTATCATTTCCATATGCAATTAAACAAGTCATCATAAAAAGATTGAAACTTTGCTTATTTAAACTCAAATGGAAACTACTCATGCAATAATTGATTTAAACTAATAATGACAAATAAGTAAATCTAATAATTGAAACTAGTAATTAATGGAAAACGAAACTAGATTTTCAAGAACTAAATATTTTATTGATCTAACAACTAAATAACAATCATTCAATACTGAAATTAAAACAAGAATAACAACTAATTAATTAATTGAAAAAACTAGATCTAGAACTAAGCTTTAATGGCTACTTTCTATCCTAACCTAATTAATACTTAAGAGCTAAGTCTTGTGTATGGAAATGGAGGAGACCAGATCTACATTTTCGTGCATGGGCTGAGGATCCATGTTTTGGGCCGGAAAATCGAGCCCAAAGCCCAATTTCTTCAGTCCACAGGGCCCTTTTCAGTTATCTTTGACTTCAACAGGATTTTTGTCTAGTTCTGTTCCTCTAATTGGGTCAAGGTTTGGGCCATTGGAAAGCTCTTTCCAAGCCAGTCGTTTTGATATAAGGTACGCCCAATTCCAAGGCCTGAGTCCAAAGATACGGTCTTTGGAAGTTCTGCTGACTTTTGTATACTATTTCTGCCCGCGTTGACTCTAACTTTTCAGCTTCTGACCGGGCTTTACAAAGGCTTTTTGTCCTTGAATCTTGGCCTTTAATCACAGAACTTCTTAGCAACCAACCTTTGCTCGTTTATATCGCCAAAGTGGCACATTTCTGCACATAATTGACTTCAATGTCTGGAATACATAAAAGCACGTAATTAGCATTAACTCTTATTTATTACTCGCATAATTGGTCTAAAAGTATTATTGTTAAGGGGTTAAAACTACAGTTTTGGGCTCTTATCAGTAAGATGTCATCTACATAAAGCACAAGAAATACCACTCCGTTTCCATCAAATTTCTTGTACATACAAGATGCTCTTGACCTTTTTCAATGAATCCTTCTAGTTGCTTCATATAGATGGTTTCCTCAAGACTTCCATTAAGGAAAGCTATCTTGACATCCATTTTATAGACCCACTTGCATCCAATGGGTTTTACACCATTGGGTGGCTCTACAAGTGATAAACGATAAAATTGAATAGTCTACCTACGAAATGAACGATGAAACTCAAAACGTAAGTAAACTAAACTATCTTATGATCCTATATGCTTATCAAAGATTTCTACTCTCAATCCTATGAGATATAGTGGAGTAGAGTGATTCGTTCCACTCCTAGTCCTTCCGCATGCTGTGTTATCACGTGTAATTACTCTACTTAAGGTCTAATGAGAGATTTACGAAAAGGCAACTAGACTACGATGCAACTACCCACAAGATGCAACTAGTCGGTTATCAAAATAACTAAGGGAATGCTACGTTGATTCGATGATAAGGAGTTAGAGGGGGGATTGATTCCACCTTAACTCGACTTAATCCTATTAACGAATTTAATCGTCAGAATCCGAATTGAACTCGCTTCGCAATGGTGGTTCTTCCTAATCCCTAATTACACATGGCATTCCTACCAATTCATAACTAGCATGTGAACGATTAAACCCATTCTCATGGTGAACTAATCGTTTCTAGAGTGGAAAGGAAATTACGATGATTTTACGATAGTCGGAATGAAGCTTTCATCAAGGCTTCTCAACCCCCCTCTAATGGAGGTTTAGCCGAGAATCATTACGCAATTATTTCCGATTAAAGTTAAACTAAACATGATATAAAGAATTGAAATTTACTAATCTAAATTACACAATAATTAAAATCTAATTAATAACTAAGAATTGAATAACAAGTAGTAAATGAATCAGATCTAACACAAATGTAAATGACAAGAATCGAAATTTAACAACTAGCTATTTTATTAATCAAACTAATTAAGAGTAATGATTCTAATAGTTTAATCTAAAACAAGAATTGCATTTGAAATTAAACTTAATTAAAACAATTAAATCTAGATCTAGAAGCTATTCTAATGGCTACTTTCTATTCTAAGCTCCTTTATTTTCTAACCTAACTATCTACTATTCTCTACTAAAAAATCTACCATTAACAAAGAGCTAAGCTTTTGTTTTTATACTTTTAGATCCAAAAATCGTGCATGGGCTTGGAGCCATGTTTTGGGCCAGAGAATCAGGCCCAAAACCCAATTCTTTCAGTCCAAAAAGGCCTCTTCAGCTGCAGTTGGCTTCAACAGACTTTTCGTCCACTTCTGCTCCTCTAATTGGATCACGGGTTAGACCATTGGAAAGCTCTTTCCGAGCTGGTCGTTTTGACATAAGGTAGGCCCCATTCCGAGGTCTGAGTCCAAAGATATGGCCTTCGGAAGTTTTGCTGACTTTGTGTGCTGTTTCTGCCCGCGTCAACTTTTCAGCTTTTGACCGGACTTTAGAAAGGCTTTGTCTTCTTGAATCTTGGCCTTTAATCATGGAACTCCTTAGTAACCGACCTTTACTCCTTTATCTCGCTAAAGTGGCACATTTCTGCATATAATGGACTTTGAAGCCTGAAATGCATAAAAACACGTGTCGTTAACTCTTAATTATTACTCACATAATTGGTCTAAAAGTATGTCTCATTATGTGGTTAAAACTACAGTTTTGGGCTCTTACCAAACCACCCCCAAACAGCATTTTGCTTGTCCTCAAGCAAAGATGAGAAATTAGAATAAGTGACCAAAAAATGGAGTTCTAACTACTCTCGTTTAGCTGAGTGCGATTGCATTGACCATATGCAACAAGGCCTTAAACCACTAGGAATTCCCTAGTGGACGAAGTTATAGCCTCGTGAGAGTTTTCCATGAAGGTACTCACAAACTTCATCTATACTACAACGACTAAGAAATAAAACTATTGTTTCCTTTATTCATGCTCTAAATTATCTATACCTCTCATTAGCAATGCATATAGAGTAATCAAGTCAAAACCTAAGCTAATATATGCATAATAATCAATCATCTACAATAAACATATATACAATGAGTAATACTATGAAATGCCTAGCAGGTTTCGTTTCTGAAACTTCGGAATAGCGCCCCTTTAAGTAGGTTCTCACAATAATAGTCAAGATACAACACTCTGATTTTTCCACTCAAGTTTCGCTACTCTCTAGTGCAGTGAGCACACTTTACCTTACAATCTCAATGACAACAAGGAAGCCTGAGTCGATCAAACACATCCGCCACTTACTATCATCACACTAACCTATTCCTAATTGAGCTAGAGGTCTTTATTAGGTGTCATGGGATTAGGAGATGGTTTAAGAAGGAAGGAAATAGATATTCAAAAGGACAAGTCCGAGATAATAGAGTCTTCATATTATGTAACTTAGAGAAAACCTTGTTATTTTCTTTTGCTTCTATACTTTGTTTCCATCCTTAGCCATATTTTTTTTCTTTTTCTTTACTTTGGCTTTTGACTCCCTTTTATTCTATTTTTTTGGAGTTTTTATTTTATTTCTATTTTTATTTTTCTTTTCTTTGGATGGAAACTTCTTTTCTTTATTTTCTGAAGCAATTAACTAACTTTTGTTTACACAGGTTTTTCTCTTCTTCTTTCTTCCTCATTCTATTCTCAGACTTATCTTAATTGGGTAGGTTGAATATTATTATTATTATATTTTATTTTTTTTGTTTTATTTGTAACAGGGTAAAGGATTTGTGGTTTATGAAAGGCTAAAGAAAGGCTCAGAGGGGCGACTAGCGGAAAATAATTTATAGGTTTGAATTTCTAGCTATATCGATCCCAAGAGGGCCTAAATTCTCGCTTAGGATATGGTTTAGTGATCAAGCAAGTGGACGTGTGATATCTCTATCCGGATTTTACTTCTCCCTTGTGTCATTTCTCAAATGTTTTTCATTTCATATAAGGCTTTTAGGCTATATTCTCACAGGATTTGTAGAATAAGTACTCTAGCCTAGATTTCAAAACTTACCGCTAACAATCATCGATACTCATGTAATATATTTATAAATAGATGCAAAGATTATTACCTACATATTAACCTATGTTTCTAAAAATTATTCTGATGCAAAAGCTACGTGAGATTTCTAGATTGTTAAGAGCATAGAGAAGGAAAACAATACCATTATTCCTAAGTGTATAGCATGAACTTATTTATTTATATTTTTGAATTTTTAAAATTTTAACTAGAAAACAAATGCATATTAACTCTATCTATATCCTAACAGATGCCTTAATTACACGTATTTCTATGCCCCCAAACAAGAAGCATGCGTTGTCCTCAAAGCATTTAAATAAAGAGGGTAGGAAAAATACCATTGAAACACGTGAAATTCAGGGATATCTGCAAAACAAAGTTAGAACGTACTAATATAAGAAATAAAAACTAACGCAACTCTATACGAGTTCTACCCATTATGGGGTTAACAAGAATGAAATTGCTTGGGACATAAGCAGACACTAACTAGAATGAAAACTTACCTTATCTCCCACATTACTCATCATCTTAGTCATCCTCTTCTTCCATAAAGAAGTGAGGTTCCTTTGCGTCCTTCCATGCCATGATAATTTGCTAGGCTTCCCGCCATTTGTCATCTATTATTGCTAACCTATTAAGAGCCACTTGGTCTGATGGGGTGTAGGGTGCAACCTGATGAGGTTGTATCCTCCACCCTTGCCAAGTCATTGCACGGAAGGATCGAATAATACTATTGGTGGGTCGCACCGCGGTCGTAATCGTAATCCAATCCGCGGAAACGGTACAAAAAACGAGAAAGAAACATAGCATGATACAGAAACTAGAACGGGCATAAGAAGGAACTTATGCCTCATGCTATGGGATCGAAGCTAAACTAGACATCAAGGTTCGGGAAGGTCATGACACATACGTCCCGTGGCTAAAGCAAGGAAAACGCTGCAAGTGGCATCATTCACAGAAGAAAAATGCCATTCCCCTAAAATGTTTAGCATGATCCAAAACATAACAGTTCCTATGTTCATGGACAAGCTACCAAAAGCGACGTTATAGTCCCCTTGGTCCTCGATACGGAAAATGCCTGCGCCGTACGACTCATGCAAGAACTCGTAAGTGTAGACATACATATTATCTACCCAATAGCACCATGGGTCTTGTATTTCAGTGGGCATAGCAAGTCCAAGAACAAATGCTAGCAAGAACCTTGGTAATTTCCATTGGTTCATTATCAATGTTGACTTGTTCTCCATCTGGTCTTTCAAAGAAAATGCAGTTATCGTAAAAATAAGATGCTAGTGTTGGAGAATAAAGTGCATCAGGTCTTACCATAAGCGGCTCCCAAATTAACGTGATGATCGCCACAAAACCAAGCACCATAAGTAGTGCTTTAGAACAAATCTTCGAAAGACTGTTCCGGTATCAATGTTGGAGATGTCATCTCAAACTTACGCTCTAGAATAGCTGCGAATGATCCGGATACTACCCGCAGAAAATTGGAAATTTTCTGGTCCACGGAAGTCGTATGCCGAAAGCGCTCGATAGAGCGAAAAGCTCTGAGTATTTGGAATTTCCAGTGTTTGAGCGCGGGTCGCGCTCAGCTTGGGCGCGAGTGCGCTCTGACAAAAAATGTGAAAAAAATATACAGAGCGCGAGTGCGCTCCTGTAGGGCGCGAGTGCGCTCGGAGTTGATGAAACTCGGAAAATGAGCCGACACGTGGGAATCGTGGGAGTGAAAGGTGAGTGATGGAGTTTAGGTGTAGTGTGAGTTGTGAGTGTAGAATGTATGAAGTTTATATAGGTTTTAAGTTGCTAAAACGGATCGGGAAGTTGCCAAAAGTATTTACGGCAGTTTCCGGAAATTCTAAAATTTCCAAACCCGAAAACGGAAACAACTCATTTTCTTGATTCTAATTCAAACCTAATATCTTTAAGGTTGATTTTATGATAGAGTATACCTATTTAATCGAGATTTCATCCTACCATGATACTTATTCATATATATGCCTAAACGGCCATATTTTCACCTTGACTTCGCAATAAATTCTAACACGAAGGTTATATAAAAATCATGCTGGAATAGATAAAACCACCCCCAAACAAGTTGGGAAGGTGGGATCAATATTAAACAACCACGCATAATGAAAATAACCTATTATATTAAAATTTTCATTCGAAGTACATTTCACTACAAAAAATTCAAATTACGGACATAAAACTTACATTAAAATAAATAACAATAATGAAACTACAATTAAATATAAAAACATCAACCGATACTATCCCTAACTACTCCGAATCGGTAGCGGAGGGCACATGGTCCGAGATCGCTCCCGAAGCTCCCCGATGGGCCATCACCATTCGTCCTTCGGCGACGACGCTCGTGCCTGGATGGTGTGTCCTCATAAGGAGAGTCCCCGTGAGGTGGGAATCGTAAAGCATCTCTTCCTCGAACTGGCGCCGAAGCTTCTAGCTCGCCCCTCATCCGTTCCCACCTCTCGCCCTCTCTCGGTAATGGACCTCGGTTATGATGCATCATTGCTGCAGAGTCCGGAGGTCTTCGTAGATAGTGTTGAGCTTAACGATGCCACGATGAATCACAGCCATGCGCTCGCATCCGACCAAAGACCTCTCCAAGGCATCCACATCAAAACACGCCAAATCCTCCTCATCCTCCGAGGGCATTCTGATTTCCCCGGCCTCCTCGGCATTCTCCTCTCCACCACCCTCTTCTTCTTCTCTATCCTCACCAACCTCCAAACCCGTTGGACACACTCCTTATAGATGGGGTTACGGTGTAGGGTGATGTACGCCCTATCACGCCTCGAAATCGCTTCCGCAACTTCAAAGATGATCTTTGTTATCAACACACGGGAGAGGTGCAAATGACTTCCCTACTCCCCTAATCATGTTATAAAACTCCAAGATGCGTAACTCATACTTCGCTCCCGAGTATCCATAAGATGTGGAGGCAGTTCAGCCGATGTCGCCGACCTTCTCCTTCCCCAGATCGCTCCGACCAATCCACCGAAATGCCGCAGCCACCGGGTTTGGTCCTAAGGGAAGCTCGTCGAACACAATGCGATCTCGCATTGTAGTCCCCTCCAATAACTGCCTCGCTCATCAATGGCTCTACCCCATTATGTTGGGACTCCCGCAAGGTGACATTCAGATGGATTCTAGGCGGGATGCCTAGAATCTCAGCCAACAACAACCCGCCGCCACTTCCTTCCTCCTTCTTTTGCACCACAACAAAAATCCTAGTCCCTTCCAACTCCCTCAGATTGTAGAACCGTCCCGACTAAGTCCTCGTGGTAATAGGCTTCACCGAGTACCACAAGCTATTCCAGTCTCGACCGATCATTTCACAAAGTAAAATGGCGCCAAGTGGTCAAGTGTGGGTAAAAGCTTGCTCGTAAAATTCGGGCGTTGTTGAGCCATTGGAAGTTTGGAATGTAGTGGGGGGTTTAAAATGGGATGTGGTGGTGGGATTTAAATTGACCGAATCGGAATAAAGTGGTGGTGGTGGAGTGGTGGCACGGCAGCACCAAAATTTGGAATTTCCGTGGTTTTGCTTATTTAATTTGGTGGAGGTGGTGGTAGGGCGCGTTTGGAGTCGATCTGGGTTGGGTATTGATTGGGGCGGGTTAATTTAGGTTTTTTTTTTTTTTTTTTTGTTTGAAGCTTTTGGCGCAATGGCGGATTTTGAAGATGATCGCGACTGTTGGCGAAGGTAAGGGCGCGGGTGCGCTGTCGGTGGGCGCGGGTTGGGCCCATGCCCAAATCGAAATTTGTGATTTTTTTTTATTTTTCGCGAAACTTCAAATCAAAATTGCCGCTTCGCTACGGGTCCGATATTTTTTCGAATGAGTTATGGAAATGATCAGGAGAGAATTTCCAATCCAATGATCCATAAAACACTCTATTCTGATCGTGGATGACATATAAGATAGTGGAAAACGCCTCGAAGTGCGTGCATGACGTACGTTATGCGAACAATTGGACTCTAAAATCATGGATTATGTCAACCCGAATTGTAATACAATTAAACGGCCTAAGCAACTGTAATGGGACATAAACATTCTAGGACGGAAACACGAACACCCCACCCCCAAACAAATTTTTTAGAACGGAGCTTAGAAATTTTGTTTTTAGCAGTGGGTCTTTTAAAGTCAGATTCCCGAGACTTTCTATATTACTATGTTTATTCTTTAATATATATATATATATTTATTTTTAATTTAAAAAAAAACAATAAACAAGAAGGACATAATTCACCCCATAGAGAAACATGACTCAAAAATCCAAGAAAACATGCAAGAGTGGAAAACGTGAATTATGTTTAAACATGGACTTAGGATCCGATACTTACAGCCACACACTCCTTAGGGAGGGCCCGGTTACCTTAATGGTGCACTCAGCAATATATGGAAATGAAAGGAAATGCACCAAACACAAAAGTTGAGTCATTTGTAGTCAGATACTCGAGACTTTATCTAAATGTATATATGAACATGCAGTTTACCATATATCAACAACCGAAATAGTTGTGGATCATTCCATAAATAAATATCACAGAAAATATATCCAAACACAATTAAGCACCAAGATTTCCTATGACTCAACCTAGTGAAATGAAAGCTAAGTCGATAACCCTATTACTTAACCTAGCCTCGACCTTTTTTTTTTTCATTTTTGAACGAGAGGGTGTCCTAGTGAATAAGTGTGAAAGAGTGAATGGTTGTGGAGAATATGGTGGATATGGGTAAGTTGTAGAAGGAAAGCATGGAAAAAAATGATGATGTGGGTTTAGCACAAAACTCATTCATAGTGTAGGTAGGGACCGCCTCAAGTCTGAAAATGAAGGTGTCACACGCTTTTGTCTTCCTCAAGTATTTGTTTACTAGGTGAATTTAAAAATTATGAAGCATGTAAGAAACAACAAGATCGAAAGTGCAAACTCGAGATTCCTTTGAAAGGGTGGAAGGAGGGAGATGAGGTGGATGTTGTGGAAAGTAGTTCTTGATAGGGTGAATTATCACCGCCTCTAAGAAACTCATCGAATTGCTCATCTAGATTGGTCATATCCTCGCTACTATGATAGTCCTCTACATCTTTGAGAAAGTCATCTATCTCATCCTCATCCGTAATATGTGTATCGACTAGTGTAGGGATGGAAATGTTGAGTCCGAACTTCCAAAGGAAAGAAATTTGGGCATATGATTATCCGAACGTGTTGTTGAAATAATCTCGAGCAAAGCTCTCGATCATGCTAACCTCTCCATCCATAGACGAATCCGGTAACCGTGGTTCTTTGTTTTAAAAACATTGACTTCAACAAGAAAGATGGCCAAAAGACATGGACATTGAACCATCGCGCAATTAATGAGCACATTGGCGCCGCCAGTGCCGTAAAGGACTTTCTAAGATGATCGACAGAGTCGTTAATCCACTTCAGATCGAGGATGACAAAAATCAGTCGGATAATAAAAATCCTGAATTTTTACCGTAACATTTTCGACGACACCCTTAGGATACTTAATAGACCGATCAGCTAATTGCAACGCCATTTTAGTGGGTTGCATCTCATCTAGACCTATTTGTCTATACAAATAAAACGGAGTAAGTTAACGCTAGCCCCCAAGTCTAATAACGCGTCGTCGATAAGAATCTCCTAAGGTGCATTGTACGGTAGGGATCTACCGGTGGTCCTTGTACTTAACAATTCCATTATGTTCGATAGAGTTGGGGAATTGTTCTGTTAAAAAGGCGTCTTTTGGTATATTGGTCTTACGCCTAGTAGTACACAATTCCTTAAGAAACTTAGCATGGTGTGGTAGCTTTTTTATAGCTTCGAGGAAGGGAAGGTTTATAGTTAGATTCTTGAAAACATCCCTAATCTCCTCATAATTTGTATCCCTAGTTAACACGGCTAATTTTTATGGAAACGGTGGTTTCTATTTGTATATAGCAATGGTATCACCTGGATGTTTAACCGTGGCTTTCTGTTTCTTAGGTTGTGTTGTAACTGGTACCTCTACAGTGGTAGGCTCTTCGGTTTCTATTTCAGATCTAGTAAAATAGCAGTGTAGGGCGATCGGTAGGGTAACTATAGGCATAGTTACTTTTAGTTATCAACCACTCGCCGAACGGAGAGTGGTGGTGATGGCCTTTAGCTCACCTACATTTTCATATTCATTACTAGTATTATCGGTTATCTCAAAGGCTGTATTTGTTGTTTTAGTATTAGGTATTGCGTGACTGAAACACACCTTTGGGTTGGGCTTTATCTTGAGCCAACCGTCTGCTTAAATTATTAACGGATTGTAGAAGCCGCTGTTAGATTGAGCCATGGTTTGGAAAAGTTTTGGCTCACTTGTATGAAGGTGTCAAGACGATCCGGTTGTGTGGGTGTAGTAGTCACGGGTGGTGTGGACCGAACTATTTCACGGAATTATTTATGGGTGGATTTTGATAGTTATTATTTACCTAACGATACCTCTATTAGCATTATAATTATTATAATTACCTTGACTTTGTGCTTGACCTTGTCGAGGTTGCACTTGGTTGTTATAATTATTGAAATTTCCCTGACCCTGTCCTTGTCATAGTGGGGCTTGGTTAAAGCTGTGCGTAGGCTGATAAGAGCCCAAAACTGTAGTTTTAACCCCTTAATAATCATACTTTTAGACCAATTATGTGAGTAATAATTAAGAGTTAACACTGATTACGTGTTTTTATGCATTTCAGGCTTCAAAGTCCATTATGTGCAGAAATGTGCCACTTTAGCGTTGTAAAGGAGCAAAGGTCGGTTACTAAGGAGTTCCGTGATTAAAGGCCAAGATTCAAGAAGATAAAGCCTTTCTAAAGCCCGGTCAAAAGCTGAAAAGTCGACGCGGGCAGAAATAGCACACAAGTCGACAAAAATTTCAGCGTCGATATTTGGGCTCAGACCTCGGAATGGGGCCTACCTTATGTCAAAACGACCGACTCGGAAAGAGCTTTCCAATGGTCCAAGCCTTGACCCAATCAGAGGAGCAAAAGTGGACAAAAAGTTTGTTGAAGTCAACTATAGCTGAATAGGCCTTTTTGGACTGAAAGAATTGGGTTTTGGGCCTGATTCTCTGGCCCAAAACATGGCTCCAAGCCCATGCACGATTTTTGGATCTGAATGTATAAAAACCAAAGCTTCACTCTTTGTTAAGGGTAGATAGTTAGACCTAGATTAGAAATTAGATTAGTAGCCTCCATTAATTAGTTTTAGATCTCAGTTTTAGAATTTCATTCCCTGTTTTAGATTAAAACTTTAAATCATTGTTCTTTATTGATTAGATAAATAAAATAGTTATTCTTGTCAATTTCGATTTTTGTCATTTACAATTTATTAGATCTAATTTCAATTCTTGTTATCATTCAATTCTTAGTTATTAATTAGATTTCGATTATTGTTTAGTTAAATTTCATAAAGTTAGAATCTTTGTAATATGTTGTATTCAATTTCAATGGGAAATGATGGTTTGATGAATCAAGGCTAAAACCTCCATTGAAGGGGTTGATGAAGCCTTGATAAAAACTTAGTTGTATAGTGTAGAAGCGTTGTAGAGTCTATTCCATTCTAGAAGGTCGTGTTTCGCCATGAGAATGGGTGGACGACCTCACATGCTAGTTATAATTGGTAGAAATGCCATGTTAATTAGGATTAGAACAAGCAATTCTTACCGTAAGAACGTAAGAATTGGATTACAACAAATCTATTCTAGGTGATTAAGTTGATTCGAGGTGGATTCAATTCCCTCTAATTCTTCATCTAGATTCAAGAACATTAATATTTCCATATATTTCAGAGTGACATTCAACATATTGCTTTTCATATTGCATCGTGAAGATAATTCCCCTTGTAAAACTCTCATTAGACTTAAGACCGATTAATTAGACTAGAAAACATTCCATGCTAGAGAACTAGGAGTGGAACGAACTTGTTACTCCACTTTATTTCGATAGAATTGAGAGTAGAAACTTTGATAAATTAGGCACGTAAACTATCGTTTAGTTTTACTTACGTTTGGAGTTTCATCGCTTTATTCATTAGTAAAATTATCATTTTACGCTTATCAAATGGCCCATCTTAGTTGCACTTTAGCATTGTTTTCATAGTAGAATTAGTCATTTTAAGTCCCATTAAACCCACCCACCCCTGTTTGATTCATACCGTGGTTGTCCGCTTCAAAGCATTGAAAAGTTCCGCAAAATATACACCGAGCGCCGACCCGCTTCTATCCGAAAGCTTTTCGCCAAAAGCTCGAACCTTGAGTGCGACCCGCCCCATACCGAAAGCGACCAATTCGCTTAAGTTATCAAGATAGAGCGCAACCCGCCCCATACCGAAGCGACCACCCGCTTAAGTCATCGAACAAGGAGCGATCACGCTTCTATGCGCTTCACTCTAAGCTGAAATTTGCCGAATTTCCACAGGTTTGTTTCGAATTTCAATTTTTCAAGTTTTTCAGTGTTTTAACTTGTTATATACACTCAACACGCCAAACAAGACGCTATTCATAAGCCGGGCAAGGACGAATCGTATTCCTTTCTTCCACACCTCGCATCTCCGCTAGAGGTTTCTACTAGTATATCGAAATTGTTTGAGTATTGCATGTTCGCTAAGTTCGACTTAGTCTTGCATGAGATTAAGGTCCGGTCGAAGAAAACAACTAACGAATTATACGGCAACGCCAACAAACAAGTCTATCTAGTTTACCACCCACTACACCTCTAGCTACTATTTCACATACACCACCGATATTATGGATGAAGAAAGAGAGACTCCTCTCTCGACTTTTATAAAGCCTCGAGCGATAGCCCTAAATCTTGCATCGTTCTAGCAGAGACCCGAAAGGGGGATTTCGCATCCCCCAAATATATTTAATTTGTTACCCGCTTTTCATGGTTTAGACCATGAAAAACTTATCGCATTACGCGTAGGATTGAACAAGTCCTTATAACATTCCACCATCCTACGGTTGGTGCGGAACAAATTAAACTCGTGGTATTCCCTTTCACCTTAGCCGATAAGGCTTGCATCTTGGTTAACTCGCCAAACGCTTAATTTCGGGACTCGTGGGCCAAACTTGTTCACCGTTTTATGGAACATTTTTACCCACCCCTAAAGACGGATGAAATGCTTTCCAAGATTCACTTCTTTTCACGTAATCCTCATGAATCATTTTCGGAGGCTTGGAATCGCTTTCACCGATCTCCTTATAGAGTGTCCACACCATCACCTAGCAAAAGACACGTTAGTTCGTGGCCTTTTCAAAGGACTTCTACACCACCATAAAGAAGTCCTAGACATAATGAATGGGGTAGTTTCCTAAGTAAAGGAGCCCGAGGAGGCATATAAATTTTGGAAGATCGACTAAAGCTAATAATAATAATTGGGGTAGTGACGATTACTCCCGCCCCGCTTAGTTCTTCTTCAACAGCTAAAGGCTACCAAGATGTGTTTGAGGTTAAATCAGATCCCGAGCTTAAAACTCTAATTGAATCCCTCACAAAAAGGTAGAGGCCATTTCTCGTACAACAAAAGCCTATCCCCGTAATGAATGTAAATTCAAATCCATGTAGTTTCATTGGAGCCCCGAAAGCATCCCGACTTCCAATCGTCCTATAGCCTATGAACAGGCTTGTTCCATTAATAGTGAACCTAACGCCCCTTGGAGACAAAATCCCAACTTCGTTGGAGAAATAACCAACACGCCACACCTCCGGGTACAATAATCAATATGTTAGGCCAACGCACGCTTATAACCAAGCTCCACCACAACAAGGACAGATCGGGGTAATTATAATAATTATAACAACCAAGCGCAACCTCAACAAGGTCAAGCACAAGGTCAATGTAGTTATAATAATTATAATGCTAATAGAGGTATCGTCCTAAAATAATAACTATCACAATCCTTCCATAAATAATCAACGCCAGATAGTTCCAAATACACCACCCGTGACTATCGCACCCACACAACCGGATCGCCTTGACACCTTCATACAAGTGAGCCAACAACTTTTCCAAACCATGGCTCAATCTAACCAACACATTCTACAATCCGCTAATAATTTAAACCAACAGCTAGCCCAAGAGATAGCCAAACCAAAAGGCGTTTTCCGTGCCAAGCGATACCCAACCCTAGAACAAAGAAACACAGCTTTGAGGTAAACGGTAATACTAGTACGAAACTACAACCAGATGTGAGCTAAATGTCATCACCACTCTCTCGGAAGAGTGGTTGATAACAAAGTAACTATGCCTATAGTTACCCCATCAAGATTCCCTACACCGGATATCGAACTAGATAATCGAAATAGAAACCTAAGAACCTACCACCGTAGAGGTACCGCTTAAACCACAACCTAAGAAACGTAGCCCAAGGTTACACATCAAGTCGAGCCATACGCTAAATATAGAGCTAAACCACCGTTCCCTCTAAATTAGCCATGCTAACCAGGGGATACTAACTTTGAGGAGATTAGGAACTTTTTCAAAAAATCTAACGATAAACCTTCCTTTCTCGGCTATCAAAAAGCTACCTAACCACGCTTAAGTTTCTTAAGGAGTTGTGCAATCGCTAGGCGTAAGACCAACATACCTAAAGACGCTTTCTAACCTAACAGCTTCCCAACTTTATCCTAAAAATAATGGAATTGTTAAGTACAAAAGACCCCGGTCGCCCCATCTTTGTAAATGCACCTTAGAGATTCTCACACGACGACGCTTACTAGACACGGGGGCTAGTGTTAACTTACTCCCATTTTATTTGTATAAACAAATAGGTCTAGAGGAGATGCAACCTACTAAAATGACATTGCAATTAGTTGATCGGTCTATTAAGTATCCTAAGGGTGTGGTTGAAAAAAACGCGCCGGGTTAAAGTCCAAAATTTTACTACCCAAATTTACTTCGTTATCCCTCGACACATAAGTCACTAACGACTCTGTACCTATCATTTTTAGGGCGCCCCTTCTTGGCACGCCAACGCCATAAATCGCCACATGGTTCGATGTCCTTATCCTTTGGCCATCTTTCTCGTTGAGGTAAATGTTTTCAAAACGAGGACACAAGATTCCGATTCATCTACAAATAGAGAGGTTAGCATGATCGAGAGCTTAGCTCAAGATTACTTCAAAAACATGTTTCGGATAAACAGATTAACAAATTCCTTTCCTTCGAAATTCCGACTTTAACAATGACTCCCCGGGTAGTAGACGAAATCGAAGAATTCCTCGCAACTCTTTTGCACCGCTTTTTACCACTTCGTGAGTCCCCCTGCCAACAATCATTCATCCCTTGATGCTATGACGGAAGATGAATTTTTCAATCTCTATCCCAAAGTGATCCTTTTGACCCACCTATTGAGGAATGTCTTGCATATATCAAGATTTATGATGATATGGACTTGAGAGCTCTAGCTGAGAATCATTCACCTTCCATCACCAATATTCCCCACCTCCACCACCTTTCAAAGGAACCTCGAAGTTTGCACTCGATCCTTTAGTTTCTCCCAGTGCTTCATGATTTTTAAATCCACCTAGTAAACAAATACTTCCCAAGGATAAACCACTTGACACCTTCATTTTCAGACTTGAGATGGGTCCCTAACTACACCATGAATGAGTTTTGTGCTAAACCCACATCCTCATTTTTCCATGCTTTTTCTCTAAAACTTATCCCAATCCACCATATCTTCCACAACCATTCACTTTTCCACACTTATTCACTAGGACACCCTCTCGTTAAAAGATGAAACATAAGGTGCATGCTCGCTTATGTTATAGGTCTATCCGACTTCGCTTTCATTCCACTAGGTCTGCGTCGTAGGGAAATCTTGGTGCTTGATTGTGTTTTGGATATGTTTTCTGGATATTTATTTATGGAACGATCCACAACTATTTCGATTGTTGATATATGATAAACCGCGATATTCATACATATATTTAGATAAAGTCTCGAGTATCCCACTATAAACGACTCAATTTTTATGTTTGGTGCATTTCCTTTCATTTCCATATATGGTGAATGCACCATTCAGTAACCGGCCCTCCCTATGGAGTGTGTGGTTGTAAGTACCGGATCCTAAGTCCACGGTTCACATAATTCATGTTTTCCACTCTTGCATGTTTTCTTGGTTTTGAGTCATGTTTCTATGGTGTGAATTATGTCTTTATCGCTTATTGTTTTCCTTTATATTAAACCTAATTCATAAAAAGTAAAAAGTTTAAAGCTATAAAAATAGTAATCTAGCATGTCTCGAATCGACCTTAAAAGACCCAAGTTTTCGTGATAATACCAACTTTCTCGAGTATAGGCCAAATAAAAATTTCAAACTTAAAAAGAGTTTTCCAATTTTGTTTGGGGTGGCGATTTTTGGTATTCATTTCAAATCATGTTGCCACCCTAAGCCCATGTTTACTCCAAAGAGAGTTTGTGTTAGTTAGTACGCACTTTTTAATTGTGCTTCATATTATCATATCATCTTTACAATATTTCTCATTATGTGCACGCCAATTTTTGCCACGCTTTCTATGGTAAATTCTTTCCTTATCTCTTTACACTTTGAAGACAAAGCGCCTCGATTGTTTGGGGGTGGGATAGAAACATTTGCAAAAATTAGACACTTTTAGGATGTAAATTACGACTTTTATTTATAAAATGTTAAAAATTATAAAAATTAGTTAGTTACATAATTTAATTGTGCTATTGAATTGTTTCATGAACCCCTTCTCCCAAATTGTTTGGGGTGGTATAGAAACACGATGTAAATGTTAAGCACATATTAGGTTGTATATTACGACATTTGTCTTAAAAATAATAAAAATAAAAATAAAAATAAAAAGTTTATGCTATACACTTAGGAATATTGGTATTGTTTCTTTCTCTATGCTCTTAATAATCTAGAAGTCTCAATGAAGCTTTTGCATTAGAATAGTTTTTAGAAACTTAGGTTAATATGTAGGTAATAATCTTTGCATCTATCTATAAATATATTACATGAGTATCTATGATTGTTTGGCAAGAAGTTTCAAATCTAGGCTAGAGTACTTATTCTACAAATCCTGTGTGAGAATATAGCCTAAAGCCTTATATATGAGTGAAACATTTGAGAAATGACGCAAGGGAGAAGTATATTCGAATAGAGAAATCACACGCCCACTTGCTTGACCACTATACCATGTCCTAAGAGAGAATTTAGGCCCTTTTTCGGATCGATATAGCTAGAAATTCGACCTAAGTATATTTTCCCGCTAGTCCCCCTCTACCTGAGCCTTTCATTAGCCCTTTCATAAACCACAAATCCTTTTACCCCTGTTACAAAACAAAACAAAATAAAAAAATTCAACCTACCCAACTTAGATAAGTCCGAGAATAGAATAAGGAAGAAAGAAGAAGAGAAAAACCTCGTGGTAAACAAAAAGTTAGTTAATTGCTTCTAAAAATAAAGAAAAGAAGTTTCCATCCAAAGAAAAGAAAAATAAAAATAGAAATAAAATAAAAACTCCAAAAAAATAGAATAAAAGGAGTCAAAAGCCAAAGAAAAAAAAAAAAATATGGCTAAGGATGGAAACAAAGTGTAGAAGCAAAAAGTAAATAACAAGGTTTTCTAGTTACATAATATGAAGACTCTATTATCTCGGACTTGTCCCTTTGAATATCCATTTCCTTCCTTCTTAAACCATCTCCTAATCCCCGTAACACCTAATAAAGACCTCTAGCTCAATTAGGAATAGGTTAGTGGGATAGTAAGTGGCGATGTGTTTGATCAACTTCGCTTCCTTTGTGTGTCATTGAGATTGTAAGGTAAAGTATGCCCACCGCATTAATCGAGTAGCAAAACTTGAGTGGAAAAATCGAGTGATTTTTGTCTTGACTTTTATGTGAGAACCTACTTAAGGACGCTTATTCCAAAGTTTCGTAAACGGACTGTTATTGCATTTCATAGCATTACTCATTGTATATATGTTTATTCAGATGATTGATTATTATGCATATATTAGCTTAGGTTTCGACATGATTATTCTCAGATTCATTGCTAGTGAGATGTATAGATAATTGAGATATAAATAAGGAAACAATAGTTTTATTTCTTAGTCGTTGTAGTATAGATGAAGTTTGTGAGTACCTTCACCGAAAACTCTCACGGGACTATAACTCGGCCCACTAGGGAATTCCTAGTGGTTTAAGGCCTTGTGCATATGGTCAATGCAATCGCGACTCAAATAAACGAGTAGATAGAACTCCATTTTGGGTCACTTATTCTAATTTCTCATCTTTGCTTGAGGACAAGCAAAATGCTGTTTGGGAGTGGTTTGATAAGAGCCCAAAACTGTAGTTTTAACCCCTTAATAATCATACTTTTAGACCAATTATGTGAGTAATAATTAAGAGTTAACACTGATTACGTGTTTTTATGCATTTCAGGCTTCAAAGTCCATTATGTGCATAAATGTGCCACTTTAGCGTTGTAAAAGAGCAAAGGTCGGTTACTAAGGAGTTCCGTGATTAAAGGCCAAGATTCAAGAAGATAAAGCCTTTCTAAAGCCCGGTCAAAAGCTGAAAAGTCGACGCCGGGCGTAAAAAAGACACAAAGTCGTACAGAACTTCCGAAGGCCATATCTTTGGACTCGACTCTAATGGGGCCTACCTTATGTCAAAACGACCGACTCGGAAAGAGCTTTCCAATGGTCCAAGCCTTGACCCAATCAGAGGAGCAAAAGTGGACGAAAAGTTTGTTGAAGTCAACTATAGCTGAATAGGCCTTTTTGGACTGAAAGAATTGGGTTTTGGGCCTGATTCTCTGGCCCAAAACATGGCTCCAAGCCCATGCACGATTTTTGGATCTGAATGTATAAAAACCAAAGCTTCACTCTTTGTTAAGGGTAGATAGTTAGACCTAGATTAGAAATTAGATTAGTAGCCTCCATTAATTAGTTTTAGAATTTCATTCCCTGTTTTAGATTAAAACTTTAAATCATTGTTCTTTATTGATTAGATAAATAAAATAGTTATTCTAGTCAATTTCGATTTTTATCATTTACAATTTATTAGATCTAATTTTAATTCTTGTTATCATTCAATTCTTAGTTATTAATTAGATTTCGATTATTGTTTAGTTAAATTTCATAAAGTTAGAATCTTTGTAATATGTTGTATTCAATTTCAATGGGAAATGATGGTTTGATGAATTGAGGCTAAAACCTCCATTAGAGGGGTTGATGAAGCCTTGATAAAAACTTAGTTGTATAGTGTAGAAGCGTTGTAGAGTCTATTCCATTCTAGAAGGTCGGTTTTAAGCCAGAATGGGTGGACGACCTCACATGCTAATTATAATTGGTAGAAATGTCATGTTAATTAGGGATTAGAACGAGCAATTCTTACCGTAAGAACGTAAGAATTGGATTACAACAGTCTATTCTAGGTGATTAAGTTGGATTCGAGGTGGATTCAATTCCCCTCTAATTCTTCATCTAGATTCAAGAACATTAGTATTTCCATATATTTCGTAGTGACATTCAACATATTGCTTTTCATATTGCATCGTAGTATAATTCCCCCTCGTAAAACTCTCATTAGACTTAAGATCGATTAATTAGACTAGGAAACATTCCATGCTAGAGAACTAGGAGTGGAACGAATTTGTTACTCCACTTTATTTCGATAGATTTGAGAGTAGAAACTTTGATAAATTAGGCACATAAAATATAGTTTAGTTTACTTACGTTTTGAGTTTCATCGTTCATTTCGTAGGTAGACTATTATCATTTTATGTTTATCATAGGCCTAACATATTGATTATTGTACCCTTGAGGTGTGACGTGTTGGTTATTTCTCCAACCGAAGTTGGGATTTTGTCTCCAAGGGGCGTTAGGTTCACTATTAATAGAACAAGCCTGTTCATAGGCTATAGGACAAAGGGAGTCGGGATGCTCGGGGCTCCAACAGAAAACTACATGGATTTGAATTTACATTCATGACGGGATAGGATTTTGTTGTACGTAAATGGCCTCTACCTTTTAGTGAGTGATTCGATTAGAGTTTTAAGCTCGAATCGTGTTTTAATTTCAAACATACCGCCCTTAATCAGTATTTGATGAACTAGCGGAGCGGTGGATATCATCACTACCCCCAGTTGTTATTTCGCTTAGTTTGATCCTCTAAAATTTATAAGCCTCCGGGCTCCTTTGCTTAAGAAACTACCCCCATTCATTATGTCTAGGACTTCTTTATGGTGGTGTAGAAGTCCTTTGAAAAAGGCACGAACTAACGTGTCTTTTCGCTAAGTTATGATGTGGACACTCTATAAGGAGATCGATGAAACGATTTCAAGCCTCCTCAAAATGATTCATGAGGATTTTGTCGAAAAGAAATGAATCTTGGAAAGCATCTCATCCGTTTTAGGGGGTGGTTAAAAATGTTCCATAAACAACTCCAACAAGTTTAACCCACGAAGTCCACAGAATTAGGCGTTTGCTTGGCAGCTTAACCAAGACGCCTTTATCGGGCTAAGGTGAAAGGGAATACCCCGAAGTTTAATTTGTTCCGCACCAACCGTAGGATGGTGGAATGTTGTTAGGACTTGTTCAATCCTACGATATGCTGATAAGGTTTTTCATGGTCTAATCCATGAAAAATGGGTAACAAATTAAAAATAGTTGGGGGATTCGAAATCCCCCAATCGGTCCGCTATAACGATGCAAGATTTGGGGCTATCGCCAAGGCTTTGTAGAAGTCGAGAGAGAGAGTCTTTCTTCGCCGGGCATTGTGTCGGTGATGTGTGTGAAATAGTAGCTAGAGGTGTAGTGGGTGGTATACTAGATAGACTTGTTTGTTGACGTTGTTGTGTAATTACGCTCGTGTTTTGTTCGCTAGACCTTAATCTCATACAAGGCTAAAACCAAACTTAGCTAAACACATCAACACTCCAAACAATTCGATATACTAGTATAAACCTCTAACAGAGATGCGAGGTGTGGAAGAAAGGAATACCTGATTAAGGCCCTTGCTTCGCTTATGAATAGCGTCTTGTTTACGCGTGTTGATTAATGTATAAACAAGTTAGAACACTGAAAAATATGAAAAATCAAAGTTCAATCAAAACTATCGAAATCCGAAAAATTTGCTAAGGGCTGGTCGCCAGCATAGAAGCGTAGCGCCCTCCGTAACTTGGTATTCCAGAGTTTAAGGGCGGGTCGCGCTCTTGCTCCAGGCTATAGGGCGCAGGTGCGCTCTGCTAGGGCGCAGTCGCGCTCAGTGTTATTTTGTCGGAACTTTCCAACGTTGAATCGGATAACCACAGTATGAATCAAACACGGGTGGGTGGATGAAATGGGACTTTAAGAAAAGTACTAACACTACGAAAACAATACGAAAGTGAAACTAAGATGGCAGCGGCGCCATTTGATAAACGATAAAATTGAATAGTCTACCTACGAAATGAACGATGAAACTTAAAACGTAAGTAAACTAAACTATCTTATGATCCTATATGCTTATCAAAGATTTCTACTCTCAATCCTATGAGATATAGTGGAGTAGAGTGATTCGTTCCACTCCTAGTCCTTCCAAGATGTGTGTTCTCAATGTAATTACTCTACTTAAGGTCTAATGAGAGATTTACGAAAAGGCAACTAGATTACGATGCAACTAGTCGGTTATCAAAATAACTAAGGGAATGCTACGTTGATTCAATGATAAGGAGTTAGAGGGGGATTGATTCCATCTTAACTCGACTTAATCCTATTAACGATTTAATCGTCAGAATCCGAATTGAATCGCTTCAAACAATTGGTTCTTCCTAATCCCTAATTACACATGGCATTCCTACCAATTCATAACTAGCATGTGAACGATTAAACCCATTCTCATGGTGAACTAATCGTTTCTAGAGTGGAAAGGAAATTACGATGATTTTACGATAGTCGGAATGAAGCTTTCATCAAGGCTTCTCAACCCCCCTCTAATGGAGGTTTAGCCGAGAATCATTACGCAATTATTTCCGATTAAAGTTAAACTAAACATGAATAACACAATAATTAAAATCTAATTAATAACTAAGAATTGAATAACAAGTAGTAAATGAATCAGATCTAACACAAATGTAAATGACAAGAATCGAAATTTAACAACTAGCTATTTTATTAATCAAACTAATTAAGAGTAATGATTCTAATAGTTTAATTTAAAACAAGAATTGGATTTGAAATTAAACTTAATTAAAATAATTAAATCTAGATCTAGAAGCTATTCTAATGGCTACTTTCTATTCTAAGCTCCTTTATTTTCTAACCTAACTATCTACTATTCTCTATTAAAAAATCTACCATTAACAAAGAGCTAAGCTTTTGTTTTTATACTTTCAGATCCAAAAATCGTGCATGGGCTTGGAGCCATGTTTTGGGCCAGAGAATCAGGCCCAAAACCCATTTCTTTCAGTCCAAAAAGGCCTCTTCAGCTGCAGTTGGCTTCAACAGACTTTTTGTCCACTTTTGCTCCTCTGATTAGATCACGGCTTAGACCATTGGAAAGCTCTTTCCGAGACGGTCGTTTTGACATAAGGTAGGCCCCATTCCGAGGTGTGAGTCCAAAGATATGGCCTTCGGAAGTTCTGCTGACTTTGTGTGCTGTTTCTGCCCGCATCGACTTTTCAGCTTTTGACCGGGCTTTAGAAAGGCTTTGTCTTCTTGAATCTTGGCCTTTAATCACGGAACTCCTTAGTAACCGACCTTTGCTCCTTTATCTCGCTAAAGTGGCACATTTCTGCACATAATGGACTTTGAAGCCTGAAATGCATAAAAACACGTAATCAGTGTTAACTCTTAATTATTACTCACATAATTGGTCTAAAAGTATGTCTATTACAGGGTTAAAACTACAGTTTTGGGCTCTTATCAACAAGCTCCCAGACCTGATTAGAATCCATAGATTCTATCTTAGAAATCATTGTCTTTGTCCAAGATTCTACATCTCTATCTTGGAGTGCTTCTTTGTAGGTCCAGGGATCAGGATCTTGGTTATCAGTGGTTATGTCTGAAGACATTCCCAAACCAATCCACCTATCAGGCTGTCTAACAACCCTCCCACTACGACAAAGCACCTCTTGTTCTTGTATGTCATTAATGACACGCTGTGGTTCCTGTTCTTGTACTATTGGTACTGAAGTAGTTTAATGTCTCTCCTCTCAATACTTCTAGAATAATACTACTAGGGGTAATAATTTAATGCAATGTGGGTGGAATAAGATTAATGATGTATAAATTACCTTCTAATGCACCAGAATAGATAAAATGTTTATTTTTCTTAATGACGATCTTGTCATTTAAAAGAAACAGGATACCCGTCCTTAATTAACATAGAAACTAAAATCAAGTTCTTTCTAAAATTAGGCATATAAAGATAATTCTTTAACACCATAGTCTTATTTCTACCAAAAGATAAACAAACATCTCCCACTGCAACAGCTACTACTATCGTAGCATCCCCCCAAGATATGGTAATCTCTCTAGCACTAAGTTTTCTGGTTTCCTGGAACCTCTGCAATGAAATGCAGACATGGTTAGTGGCTTCCATATCTACACACCAGGTACTAGTAGATATCACCGCTAAACATGCTAAACGACTAGTGCATGAGACATACCTCCATTATTCTCTTGGTTGAGAAAAGGACAATCTGGCTTCCAGTGTACTAACTGCTTGCACTTGAAGCACTTGCCATTAGGCTTTTTCACAGCTCCTTGAGGTCCCATGCCCTTCTTTGCCATATTCCTATGCTTCTGAACATTATTCTTCGCTTTACCATTATTAGGCATAGAAGTAGAAACCTTCTCGAGATAATAAGCCCGAACATAACTTTGCTTAAAGAGACTCTCAGCTGACTGAAGTTCTGTCATAAGTTCCGCCAAAGAATACAACCTTTTGTTCATGTTGTAGTTAAGGCGGAATGGTTCAAATCTCTCAGGCAGCGTCATGAGAATGATATCGACCTGCGTTTTCGCATCGATATCAGCTCCAAGGAACTCCAACTCATTCAAATAAGCCATCATCCTGAGTATATGATCCCTTACAGGAGTCCCTTTAGTCATAGTTGTGGTCATCAACTTTTTCATGGTAGTTTGCCTAGCAGCCCTATTCTGGTGTCCAAAGAGTTCCTTGAGATTGATCATCATATCATAAGCCGTGGTCATGGCCTGATGCTGATGTTGCAGCACACCTGACATAGATGCCAGAATGTAACACCGCGACATCTTATCTGCCTTGATCCACTTCTTATATGTTCCTTTCTCCTCTTCTCCAACATCATCTTTAGGCTTCAGTGGGCATTCCTCATTGAGTACATATTTGTACTCTTTAGTAGTCAACACGATATCCAAGTTGCGTTTCCAGTCTATGTAATTAGGGCTAAGGAGTTTGTTTTCCTTAAGAATAGTTGCTAGTGGGTTGCAAGTAACCATTTTGAAAACCTGAGAATCACATAAAATAACTATTATGTAGGGCAAAAACTTTTTGAGTTAATAACAAAAATTAATTAATTAATCAACCCATCAGCACCCTACACACCGAGAAGTAGTAAACCACGATAGTGTGGACGTTTGCCATTCTACATTCGTGGAAATACTTTTGGAGTTAACTTAAAAATTAATTAATTAACCCATCAGCACCCTACACACTGAGAAGTAGTAAACCACGATGGTGTGGACATTTACCATATCTACATTCGTGTAGAGAGGTTTTTCCTATTAGTTCTACTTCTCATCAACTTAACAGTACATCACTCGTTAGAGTGGACACATGCCATCTAGACAAGTAAAACTAAAATGCTGACCTTTCTTTGGTCCTACAAATAATAGCAGTGAATCCGATGGGGAGGATACCATTACTTGCATCTAAGTATATACCATTACTCAACACTAAGTCCATTATTTGTAATGAATCCTTTCAGATGGAGAAGTGAATCCATTCATTAATAATTTCATATAGTTATCCTTTCGAAGTTTGTTCTGGTAATCCGTAATTAGACTCATCCGATATGGAGGAAGGCACTAAAACCGACGCGCAAGTATAATTACATCACTAACAAACCAGTAATGGAGACCGTGGGATTTATACGAAATAAATTCCCGCTCCCACTTAGTTATTTAGAACTGAGGATCTTTCTGTTTACTAGTCAGGCATATGTTCATGTTATCTATTATTCATGTGGGCTTAGTTTTTAGCAAACATCCACAAATAAAAACATGCATACAGAATAAGCAAATATGAACAATAAAATGGAAAATAAATTCCCAACTGTTATGGCCCATATTCATTGCTCCATCCTGTTTGTTGAACTCTTTTAGTTGCTTTCGCATAGTCTGGCGGGGTTTGGGGCAGCGCCCCGATTTTTATTTTTTTTTAGAAATCGTGGCCTGTTTCCTTCATTGGAAACCTCACGAAATCACTTCATAGACCCCCGAACAGCAAACAGGTTTCACCTTGTAGAGAAAAAGACATTTCTCCCTTTCTGGCATTAAGGGCGCGACCCACGCTCCTTTTATGCCTGTACAAGGCGCGTGGCGCGCTCATGCCTTTGAAGACTTCCAGACGCTAGAGCACAACCCGCGCTCATGCCTTTGGCGACTTCCAGACGCTAGAGCGCAGCCCGCGCTCATGCCTTTTGCGACTTCTAGACGCTATAGTGCAGCCCGCACTTCACCAAAAAGAAACACAACTTCGGATTTCGACCAATCCAATTCTTGATCTTTTGATCTTTCAATCTTACAGTAGATTAAATCAAGGATAATAAACAAACAACACGATACATACCGTGATTTAAATTACATCCACCAATAAACAAAAACCTGTAAAATCGATCACTTTTCATACATTCTGACCATAACATTTGGTCTAGATGCCTGCAAAACCAAGTTAGAATAGTTCTACATCTATTAACATCTACATGCTCCAATCCCAATTGTAGGAACCGTTATGGTCGCAGTTTACAAACAGTGAAAACCATGCGCAGTGGAATAAAGGTTCTAACGGTTTGGTTTAGGAAATCATATATTTAGATCAGCTATGATAACTCTGAGAATCCAAACTCTACGAATCAGCAACCTCTTGATCTTCTATTGTATTCCTATCTTTAGAATGGACGTTGTGTAGGCATCATTCTTCCAACCCTTTCTTTCTCTCTTTCCTTTTTCACTCACAAGGTCAGAACCAATTTTGGAACTAACCTTTCTTGAGAAAACCTTGAGTATTTCGTCTAGGAGAGAAAGGTTTCTATTTATAGGCTACAACAGGGACTATGAGGAGAAATCAAGGTTAAGTCTCCTGACGGGCTTGGGCTTCCCATGTTCGCCCAGAACACACGGCCCAAGTCCGTCAACAAATGGCTTATTCCACTAAAGGTCATTGTTACACTACCGCCCTAATCCCAAATTACGTGTTACGTTTATGGGCTCCATATTATATGCTTGTTGATCTCCCCATGTTTAAGATATCGAATGCCCGTTGATTAAGTCAAGTTCCTGACAACTACATTAATCAACTTCTTATGTCCTTGAGTAGTACCACTCAACCTCATTGTCATGTTGGATTAAATCCACCTGCAGGGTTTACATGACAATCCTTATGAGCTCCTCAAGAGGACATCATCAGCCCGACTTCCTACAGGTCACGGATTTCTTCTATAATCAACAGCACACCTTACATACAATGTCATTACCCAATCCATCGAGTTTATTGATTCACAAATAAATCTCACTCATTGATGATTTAAAGTAATGTACAATGCACATAAGTGCCCGTTATTATATCCGGATTAAGAGGACAAGCATCCATAATAACATAGGTGTTTGTTCTCTTATATAGTCAGTATAAAGAGAAACAACCTCACTTAGTCCTGTTCAATACACACAAAGTGTACTAGTGTAATCCTGTAGTCAAGATAGACTAATACTAGATTATACTACAACTGTACCAATGGTTTGTCCAAATCCATCTAGGTTGTGAACGTTTACTTATACTTTATAAGGTACTGATGATATGATCTTCTGTGTGTCACCACACATCATATCATCTACAACATAAAGTATTAGACGCATGCATATAACTAATAACATATATAATATGCATAACATTTGCTCATATGATTCTCATTCAAAATATAAATAATTAGAGTTAATACAAAAGTAATGTTTTTAGTATATAACCTTATCACACCCCGCATCGAAAAACTCAGTACCCTGCTTCAGTATGCCCTCTTAATGCTCGACAAAGACTGTATACCACAATCGAAGCTCCAAAAAAAAGTGGAATATCAAATCGCCCGATCGTGTAAAGCGCATGATTCTTACAATTAAGGGTCTTCGTGATCGGGCTTTTGCAAATCAGCTACTAGGAAATCAGCATCTCAATTTCACCCAGACTGGGGCCATGATCAGAAATACGTTGCCCAAAGACTTGCTTGCCTGTGGGTTGAACGGAATGGTAGAATCTGGGTTGACCGTGAAAAAACACAAAAATGCAGTGCTTGAGTCCCTGGATGGACAAACTAAACTACGTGCTACTGGATTTTGTTTTTAATTGCTTTAATTAAGATTAATCATTCTTAATTAAGTACTTTTGCCTACACTTCTAACATCACCCAAACGAAGACAACATGTCGCCAATTGGAGTATGCCACAAATTGAAAGTTTATATAGATCTCTCTTTCCCATTGAGACATTATAAACCTTCTTTGGAAATAATAAATCTGATGCCTCTGCTCATATTACCTTTTTTCGAAACAACATCATAACATTCCAGTACTAATTATTGAAGCTGCTCACGTGGTGCTTCTTAGATTTGTTTGTATATTGGTACTTTATATATGGGAAAGATCTTACTCCACTACATGTTTTGACTTCTCTCTTTCGACTGGATATATTTATATTTTCTTCGATTTTTTGTTTTGGGCATACACATATTTGTTCTTACCCAGATTTGTACGACACATAAAAACTAGAACTATCATGTTCTACCGTCACATTCACATCTTTCTTTTTTACGGGTATACTTTTGTACAGATAAAAACTATTTTGTTCTACCATATACTTATAATGGGATTAACATAACCATATCATTAATTAAAACGAAAAGGCAGGCCCTATCATACATTTCCTATACAAGAACTCCATTTCACAATAGGAAAGTTCCCAAACATTTTCAATACAATTTACTCTACTTCACCATCTTCCTCATAGAAAAGTCCAGTTCCAATAATCCTTTGGCTTCACAGGCACATAGTGCTTAGGATCGCTTTCAACCATTCGATGTCCTCTAAATCTGTCATACCAGACCCAATATCGTCATATCCGTTTTCTTTTCAACAACTTCTATAGAATGAAAGATGGTGTATATCTGAATAAATATGGTAGTAAAAAAGAGAGGGAAAGAAATTTGGGCGGGAACAAAAAGAGTTTTCGCTGGTGATTGTGTATTCAGGAGTGAATGTTGTTGAGAGAGAAAAAAAGACATCGTGTTTGGATAAGAATAGGAGAGAGAAAATAATTTCTGATATACTACTAGGTAGGAAGAGATGTGACAAGAGGGTGACAGATGTTCAAGGGTGTATAAGTAAATTCGTATAATGATATATCATTTTTTCAAAAAACAAAACACTAATATCTTGAAAGGTATTAGGAATATTTTATACAATCAGCAAATAGGAGCCACGTTCGCAGTAGAATAAATCATCTATGCCACATTCAACGGGTTATGTTGTCCTAATCTTAAACCCTAAAATTTTCTTGCCAGATTAACCTGAAAAATTCTACTACTATTTTAAAATTTTGGAATCAACACTTCGAAACGTTCCTGACCACAGGTTTATACTTCGTTACGTAGGAATCTCTAACAGAAAAGGAAGCAGAAAGACTCCCATTAAAATGAAAGTGTGAAAAAGGCACATCCCCGCGCAGGGTCATAGCATGCTCAACAAGTCCGGATCTATACATGTGATTTCTTCGACTGAATAACTTACAATTTTGAAAATGCTCACGGCACGGTGATACAAATACATAACCCCAACATTACAATGTATAGAAAATAAGTGACAATCGTGAAAAAATCATTTCAATAATCATACAATGCCCCACCCATTCCAATATTATTCATAGTTTTTTTCTGTAAAATAATAATAATATAAAAGAAAAATCAAGCCCATTTACATGTAAAAGCAACATCATATGTCGGACTGATCCTCAGAGCTCGACCCAGCCGGTATCCTAGTATGACGCTTAGGCCGACGGTGTGGGTGCCCACCAAACTTCAACCTACCAGTGTCCTTAAATCGACGCTTCTCTGCTGGAATTATGACACATTCTGGTGGTGGAACAGGATATCTTAGTGTATCATAACAGTAAGAATAATACGTATATTTTTGCCTAAACTTCCTCATAGCCGTTCTTCGCTCAGGTGTAACTACGGCATAGTCAGCACTGCGCAGCTCAGCATCCTTCTCTGCACAACTAGCTGCAGGGACCTGCTGAATAGGGTCCACTGCACAGCCCTGGAGGACAAGGTCTGAAAATTCAGACACGAAAGGTGCATACTTGTAATTCACCTTATATTTGCCGCCAGATGTAGCCCAATTCGAAGCATCCCATATTGTGGCATATAATGACATCGGCTTGGATGGGTAGTCTCCGCCCATCTCATCACTTTTCATCACCTCTCTAATTGGAACATCATCTACATAAAAGCTGCCAAAGAACCCCAAATATTGCAGAAATCATTTACACAGCCAACATGAAGAATTCAAATTGTCTAGAAAAATTGACTACGTATTTTCGCGTTGCTCAATCCAATGCAGTAGCCAGGACTGTTGAAGATATCCTGCATAATGCTGACTCTACTGACACAAGAAAAAAACACGGAAACTTTTTGAGTTGTTTGGACTTTGACATTGGTCAGATCTTATTTCAATAGAGTTCACTCTCATTACAAGTCAATTCATTTTGAAACACTCAAATTTACTAATAAACATATCAATCAGAACATTCTTAATTTGACAACATGAATCACAATACATAATAAAACACCACAAACTTGAATCAAGTACTTATAATCCGCAAACTACTACTGTAAATTGGATTAAAAAAATAAAAATAAAACAGCCCAATTATACTATCACAGATGCAAACCTTGCTGGAAACATTAATACTCAAAATCTAAGAAATATCTTTATCTCTAGTGGGGAAAAAATGGGAAATAGAACTCATGTTGATGGCTACAAATAGTTCTAAAATGCAGACAAACTACTCTAAATGATGGACAAAAGAGATACTTACATAATATTCTTGTTTGTCCATAGAATGCTATATCGATGATATTCTCTAGTAGGGTCAAACCATAAATGATATCTTTCTTCCCTTCCTCTACTAACACTTCCGTTACCATACACATTTGTTTGGAACCTCCATGCTTTTCCTCGAATATTTCCCAAAAATTCGAAATCTAATTCGTCGTGTGTTTTCTCAAAAACATCTCCATTTGACATCTGTACAGCTCAACACAAACAGAATCAATAACAAAAGTACTGAGTACAACAATGACTACGACAACAGATAACAACAAAGAGTGACATCAGGTGTGATTGATACATATCAAATAACTACATAATCCAACTAAAATCTGGTATGGGCAAGTCCTGCATGATTAGCAACTAGTGGTTCTTATTTATACTTACTGGAAACAAAAAAATTCCACAACAGTTTTGCAAGATAAAAATTAAATAGGAGAACATTCACATGGGACCATAGAAAAATTCTGTACAATATTCCCTAATAAACATTCCTTCAAATGATCTCTCTGTACCCACCTAAGTAACAAATTTTTCCTTCCAAGGATATAATCTTTTCAACAATAATCGAATTAATTAATAAATTGAGAAAATGTTGAAACAGTGTAAGAATTATAACATATGTTATCTATGGCCCTATGGGTATAAAAATAGTGTAAAATATAGCTATTGCTATTTTTAGTTTGAAGAGAAACAAAAATTGAATAGCTTATATCAAAAATTAAAATTGTGACAACAGTTAAAGATAAGAAAAAGTCCTCAGCTAAAAACGTGTTTATGGGGCGATAAAGAGAAAATACTGGCTTAATTTACTCATCACCGTTAGCATGTACTCGTACCATATTTAAACTAATCTAACGGTCAAAAATTGTCTGTGAAAACAAAACAAGCTCGTTTTGTCCAAGACACCACCACGAAAAACAATAAAAACTCACGTCCACCACACGGGAAGAATAGCAACTACATTTCCTCGAGATTCGTGTAAAAAAAAGTCATCCAACGGACATCTAGAGCCCACGAACTAAAAAGAAAAGGTGAAAAAACAGAGAGCAGCTAAGAACTCACGTAGAAAGCGACCACAACGCCGGCAGTGTAATCAGAGGGCAACTTAATCTTAGCACTGAAGAACCCATATTGATAAAGATCCGACGATATGAAACCCGACCCTGAAACCCGAATAACCATCAATCAATATATTATTATTTTATTCATTTGTTTTTTTCTGGTCGGTCTGACATTCACATTAAACAAAAAATACTAAACAAACAAACCTGTATAACGGTCAAGAAGGAGACGAACACTCTTTCCATCAGATGAACGGATGAGATTCCCATCACCGAATAATGGAGAATATCCATCGTCAAATGAAAGTGTTGTAGCATTAAAATATGATGAAGTATGGGCACCAGCCTCGAC
This sequence comes from Coptis chinensis, assembly GCF_015680905.1. Taxonomy (NCBI): domain Eukaryota; kingdom Viridiplantae; phylum Streptophyta; class Magnoliopsida; order Ranunculales; family Ranunculaceae; genus Coptis; species Coptis chinensis. Next base: position 50,248,507 of record NC_141456.1, read on the forward strand.
ACTGTATGATACCAAGATAGAAAAGAAGAAAAAGAAGAGAAATGGAAACATACATGAAGAAGAACCTAAACGACGATCATCCATCATTCTTTTCTCTTTCTCTCTCTCTTCTTTTCTTCCTTACTTTTGCTTTCTCTCTTTTGGTTTCTTTCTATCTTTGAATTATATACAGAGAGAGAATAGACAATTTGACCGAGAAAGAGAAGAGGCAAAAAGAAAAGATAGAAATGGGTGGGTGGCCATCTGTATTCCACTGTTTTTTTATATTCTTTCTACCGCATTTACCCTTAGAATGTTCGAGTGGCCTATACTTTAGTGTTGACAACTTTTTTTTAAGCCACCGTTCATCGATCATCTAATGGAATCCAATAATAACTATTTTCAAGCGAATCTATATCTTCAGTAGGTTTTAGTTATTTTCAGAATTCAATAATTAACAACGACTATCAATTATAAAAATTAACTTACATCATCAATTATCTTAAGTGGCTCCTTTCGACATGATTTGGAACGTCGACCTAACGTTTAAGATTAGGTCCCCCCTATACCTGCTTTCGTTAAACAACAACCTAACATACATATTATGAATTGATTGAATTAATGTCGAAAACGAAGACAAACAATGGTGCCCATAAACAATTGGATGAGAACGTCGATGTGTGATGATCAGATAATGTAACACAATATTAAATCAGTCTCAAATATAAGAAAATATATGCATGGTCCTAAATATTAAACCAGTCTCAAAGATAAGAAAATATATGCATGGTCCTATATAAATTCTTAAAGTCCTATCCGACTCTAACACAATATTAATAATAATCATAAATAAATAAATTTAAAAAATAGAAAGAAAACAAAAATAATTGGTTTCACCAAATCATGATAGAACGAATAGTTTATGAGAAATTGAGAATCAATCAACCAACACTAGGTGAGTTGTTGGTTAAAATTAGTATTTTATCAAAACTTCTGAGATATTTCAGACCAGTTTAAGAGACTTAGCATATTATCTGGATAATTTCCCAAGCCCCTTGTTTTAGATCCATTTTATTTTAGTGATTAAGACTTTTATCAGAAAAAAAAAATTAAAAAATATCATAATTGATCACCTTATTGATAAAGATGGGAACCTAATCTAAGTCTGAATCTTGGACTGACACTACACCACCAGCCTTATTGAGGGTTACAACTTTGAATAGTCTGAATCGTTTTGGTTCTGTTTGGGGCATACACAAGGCTATTTTAGGCAACCAAAAAAGTAATGATTGCCGTGAAGCGTGTGGAGGGTGTTTCGTGAAAAACGATTTAAATAAGAGGACCTTCTGCAACTCTGTGAACTACAGAGATAAGAAAGGCAACAGAAAAAGCGTCTTCGCTTTTTAGGCAAAAACCGTAAATCCAGAGCATTAACTCGTGCCACGTTGGAATATAAACGTTGCGAGTTGCATAGTTGATTAGATCATATGATTTGGTGGGTCCACCAACCTGTATAACCAAACCACGGGTGAAAGACATGACCATGGGTGAAAATTGTGAGGGTGTATTGAGAACAGTTGTGTCCTTTGTGTTGGCTCGAGTGTGGAATGTGGACGTTCTTTAGTTTAGATTGAGCTTTTGGACTTCACGATACTTCTGACCAATTTTGAGTACTTTTTAACAGTATCCGTAAAGATAAGTTAAAGAGTAATCAGTCATTCTCTAAACACGTACGTAATTGAGTTAATAAACTAAGTACGAACTCACAAACAACTCAAAAATTTAATGAATTAAAATCTAGTTTTTTATAGATATAATTTACTAATCATAAATATCATCTTTACAAAAAATCAGCTCGTTTGATATCATCTAAGCTAAATAAAAATTGTTGTCAACTTGTTAAAAAAATCGGTAAATACCAGAATCGGATGTTGACTTTAAGATTAGGACAGTTTAGCCCGTTGAATATGGCAGATAAATTTTATTCCAACTGCAGACGTGGCCCCCACAAAAAGCAAATATTTTGTTATGTTTATACCCTTTTATTCTTTTTCTCCTTCTCTCTCGCCAATACTCTTATTAATTCCTTGTTATGTTGTTTCTATATTCGTTTTCAAAATAAATTTCTAAACAATAATGAAGATTAAAAAAGCTAAGGAAAAAGAGCTCTCAAATAGCTAGAAAAAGACGAATTTAATAGCACCACATAATGTCGTATAAGTGAGATACAATGTCTTACTATGATCATATTTAGTTCAGTTAAACGTGTTATTTAATATCACAACATAATGTCGCATGTGTGATCTGATGTCTTTACTACGATCATATTTAGTTCGGTAGTTAAACGTGTTATTTAACATCACCACATAATATCGTACATGTGAGATACAATGTCTTACTATGATCATATTTAGTTCAGTTAAATGTTTATTTTTAGGTTATCCAAATACAAATTATTCGAGAATGAAAGCCAACTTTTGGTGGAAAAGTCATGTAGATATAGGAACATTTGATGAATACTGGATTATTGTAAAAAAACCTAAAGTAGTAGTGGCAATAGGGATGAAAACCATATTAAGCGTGTATTTTGCAGGTTATCCAAATACGAATTTAATAACATCACATAATGTCGTACAAGTGAGCTACAATGTCGTACTATGATCATATTTAGTTCAGTTAAACATGTCATTTAACAGCACCACATACGGATACGAATATTATAGCACTACATAATGTCGTACATATGAGACATAATGTTACAGCACTACATAATGTCGTACATATGAGATATAATGTCTTCATATATAAATGTTTGTGGAAGGGTATTATGGGTATTCCACGTCCGGAAGTGGAATAAATCTTCTCTGACACATTCAACTTGCTAAACTGTCCTAATCTGAAAGTCAACGTCCGATTCAAGAATTTACCCTAAAAAATCTAACAGCCCAAAAATGTCTAGATTTTGCAATCATCTTTTATCAATGTTAAAAAAATTTAACAAGCTATTTTTTTGTAGAGATGATATTTATGGTCAGTAGATCATATCTACAAAAAAACTAGATTTTAATTCATTAAGTTTTGGGCTGTTTGAGATTTCATACTTAGTTTATTAACTTAAGTACGCACTTTTTAGAGAATGATTGTAAGAGTAATTATACAAAAAGGTTAGACGAGCTAATCCTATAGGTCAATTATCCAATGGACCAAAATTGATATTCGGATCTCGAGAATTTCATTAAGCCTACTTGATAAATCAACCAAAAAATTAAGAAGAAAATAGAATCAATTGTCATTTTTCATTGTCAAGTCCTTCTCTTATAAGTTCGTTGTTTTTCAATGGAAGATAAAAATGTATTGTTATTCATCATCATATTCCTCTGGTTTTAAATATGACATTTCTCTTTATTTGAAGATACAAAACCTAAAGTCCTTCACAGAATCACAAGTCTTATTTTTGTCTATATTTTTCACTCAACTTTCATTGATTTGATATATTTTCAACGGTTATATAACAATAATTGATTGATCAGCACAAAGGGGTGGATCCATGAGTTGTCCCCCAACCTAAGTACGAACTCTCAAACAACTCAAAAACTAAATGAATTAAAATCTAGTTTTTTATAGATATAATCTACTAATCATAAATATCATCTTTACAAAAAATCAGCTCGTTTGATATCATCTAAGCTAGATAAAAATTGTTGTCAACTTGTTAAAAAAATCTAACAGCCCAAAAATGTTGAGATTTTGCAATTATCTTTTACCAATGTTAAAAAAATTTAACGAGCTGTTTTTTTGTAGAGATGATATTTATAGTCAGTAGATCATATCTACAAAAAAACTAGATTTAATTCATTAAGTTTTGGGTTGCTTGAGATTTCATACTTAGTTTATTAACTTAAGTACGCACTTTTTAGAGAATGATTGTAAGAGTAATTATACGAAAAGGTTAGACAAGCTAATCCTATAGGTCAATTATCCAATGGACCAAAATTGATGTTCGGATCTCGAGAATTTCATTAAACACTTACTACCTACTTGATAAATCAACCAAAAAAATAAGAAGAAAACAGAATCACTTGTCATTTTTCATTGTCAAGTCCTTCTCTTATAAGTTCGTTGTTTTTCAATGGAAGATAAAAATGTATTGTTATTCATCATCATATTCGTCTGGTTTTAAATACGACATTTCTCTTTATTTGAAGATACAAAACCTAAAAGTCCTTCACAAAATCACAAGTCTTATTTTTGTCTATATTTTTCACTCAATTTCATTGATTTGATCTATTTTCAATGGTTATATAACACAATAATTGATTGATCAGCACAAAGGGGCAGATCCATGAGTTGTCCCCCCCACCCCTAACTTTGTCCAAAATATATATAGTGGTAACTATTACCCCCAAAAAAAAGTCTAAAAACAAATAGTAGTGGCAATTAATGCTAGAAGCCCTGGTGGAGAATCTTGTATCCGCCCGAATTGAGTTGACGTATTATCCATAATGAGTACATTTTTGTTAGACCTCCAGATCGAGTGTCTATTTTTATTTTATTTTTTTTTTTTTTTATTTTTTATTTTTTTTTACAGTTTCAAACTTGGATTTTTAATGGGGTCCCCAGCCCGCCCGCAAAAGTAAAGTATGTACCCTTTTTATGAACCCCCTCCGTTTTTTTTATCTATTACTCAAATGTTCATATTTTACATATTGACAATTTTACCCTTATAAAATAGTTGTTGCATTTTATTTTATTTTTTCATTTTTTATGAACTCCACCACCAAAAGTGGATTTATAAGATGAACTAAGGGATGATTTTTGGTGAAGATAGTCTTTTCATAATAGAGAATCTTCTTATAAAAAATCAGCCCAAACGGAAATGTTTAACCTTGTCAAAAGTTGTTTTGAAATATGAAAAATCTAGACCGTTGGATAATTTTATAACATTGCGAGCAAATTTTGATACGTCTAGACATATTCAAATGTGCTGATTTTTTCTAAAGGTGATCTATATTGTGGGACTAACATCTCCACCAAAAATCAGTTTCTAATTCATTGTTTTTCATGGTGGAGTTTTTTTGGAGTTCGTATAAATGGAGTTCATATAACGAGCAGGTATTATTTAAGGCCAAAGTTGGACCAAACTCTTACTCTCAAAATTGTTGTCTTCTCAGACGCGATCCTTCTACTTTTATGTCTAATTCGTCTTCCTCCATACCTTCATCTCCTTCGTTTCACTGGCATAGATAAGTTTAGGTAAAGGTCAAAGACGTATAAAAAATGTGTGTGTGTGTGTGTGTGTGTGTGTGTGTGTGTGGGGGGTGTGGTTATACAAAGAATATGGTTAATTTTGGGGTGTTTTAATAACTTTAAGTTTCTTGTTATAAGAGTAAAATTGCCAATAAGTCAAATATCAATTTTTGGGTAACAGATAAAAAAAAAAAAAAAAAAAAAAAGTGAGGTGCAATCTGTAATGATTTTTCACAAAATAGGTACATACTTTTGAGGAGTGAGGTAAAACAAACCCTGTTTTTTAATGGAGTATGAATCTTGATTTGGAACTAAGAAGAAAATGAAGATGGAAGCAACAGATTTGAGGTCGAGACATAATTTCTGTCAACATGCTTTTCATGTAATTCTTTTTTTTTTCATTTACCGAGTCAGTAGAACATGTGTTAGCAGGAACTTTCGATATGTGAAATAGCAACTTTGGTCCATAAGATAATTGACCTGATTAACTGAATGATTATCTCATCAGGAAGCCCTTTTTAGGGTTTTGGTTTTGGTTATTTTTTATTTTTTATTCCGGTAATCAGGAAGCCCTTTTTTTGGATTATCTCATGTATATTAAACTGGTTTTACAACTGATACATCCTCCTCCAAAGCATCCATCAACCAAAACGGTGGCAATGTAATCCACTCAGAAAGTGGAGGGAGAGTTTGCCCATGTATGACTAACATATGGGCTACTCTATTTGCTATTTTATACATATATAGTCAAAACATAAAAATAGTTCCATTATATTGCATCACAGAGCATAATCTCTTACTTCCAAGAAATGTTTGCTTTCCTTTTGTTCAAAAAGTTGCATATGTTTAATTCTTGCATCTACTTTCAGTTCAAGCTTGGCAATCGTGAATTTTCTGCTCCATTCAATGGCCCTGAGTAATCCTTGGTTTTCTGTCTCTTCTGCTATATTCACATTTCCTTGATCTGTTCCTGCAACCACAAAGAATCCTTTTGATTCTCGTAATACATATCCTAATCCACTGATTTTACCTTGTTCTTTAAAGCTAGCATCAATGTTTAACCTCATGCTATTTATTTTTGGTGGCATCCAGCCTATACTTTGCTTCTATTTCAGAGTGTTAACTTGATTTCCAAGTTCAATTTGTTTGCTAAAGAAGCCTTGAATATAATCAGATAACTGGTACCAATTTGGAGCATAGTTATTATCTAGAATGTTGCACCTTTCTAACCAAATGATTCAATATATGAACAAACAAAAGCTTGTCCATAGTTTAATTGGTTTCAACCGGCCAGTTTGAAGGTGGTTTGAAAGACAAATCAATCCAATCTTTTACCTACAAATTCTCAAACTCATTTAGTCTAAAGCTCCAAGGGGTGGAGAACTAGAGTGACCTAGTGAAAGAACAAACTAAGAGAATATGGTGCACAGATTCCATGCAGGAGATACACATACAACAAGCATTTTTTTATAGGCACATACAATATAGTACTAAGGTGATCTCTTGTAGGGACAATACTATTATAGCATTTCCAAGCAAATAAAGAATCCTTTGGGTTCAAATCATTATGCCAAAAAGCCAAATTAGTTATGTTTAAAACAACAGATGTATTTTTGGAATTGAGTTCATTGTACATAGATTTAAGTAAATGTTGTTCATTTTTATTGAGTTTCCACTTCAATTTATCTACATGATTGGATCTAGGTAAGTAATTTTTTGGATTTTAAGAGAGGCGTGTATATCAAAGAGAGAGTTAAGAGCATTTATATTCCATATTATAGTAGTACTATTTATAAGGTCAAAAACTCTAGTAAATAGAGGATTATGTACAATATATATGAGAAGGAATCCTAGCTACCATTAGGACATTCAGAGAGCCAAGCATCATCCCATATGTTTATATTCTTACTTGAACCTACCTGCCAGATTGAGGTGTCTTTGATGATTGCGTTGGCCTTTTGCATTCCTTGCCAGAACCATGATGTCACTTGTTTTGGTCTAGAGTGAAGAGCATTACTATTAGGGTGGTACTTACCTTTCAATTGTTTGGACAATAAGGAATCTGGTTTAGTTATAATATGCCATAAAATTATGGTAAGGTGAGATAAATTATTTGTTTCCATATCTCTTATTCCTAGTCCTCCATTCCTTTTTTATTTACAAATGAATCCCCAATTCTTCAAATATACAGGATGGCTTTTACCACTATTTGTTCCCCACCAAAAGTCTCTTTGCAAAGAATTTAGGGTAGATGTTATAGCTAAAGGTAAAAGAAAAGTGCTAATGTGAAACATTGGAATTGCTGATGATATTGATTTAATTAAGGCCATTCCTACTGCTTGAGAAAGAAGTTTACTTTTCCAACCTACAATTTTTTAGTTAACCTTGTCAATTAGATGATTAAAGATCTTAGATTTTGGTTGTCCAAGAAAGCGGGTTGATCCTAAATATTTTTCTCCAATCCGTATAGTTTTCATTTTTAACAAGGATTGGATACCTATAGCTTCATTTGATGGCATATTATGACTAAAATGGATTTCATACTTTTCATAATTTATTTCTTGACCAGTAATGTCGCAAAAAAGATTTAATGCTTCAAGAAGTACGTTCTTTAGCTTCCTTAATATTTGCTTTGCAGAAAATGAAAGCATTATCTGCAAAAAGAAGGTGAGTTATAAAGCAACTATTCCGTGGGATTTTTATTCCATGTAGTTTATTTTGTTGAATTTTTTCATTTAATATTCTTGTCAAGACTTCCATACAAAGGATGAACAGAAGAGGGGACAGGGGGTCCCCTTGTCTAAGGCCTCTTTTGGATTTAAAAAACCCATGAGGAGACCCATTGACCATGAAAGAAAACTGAAGAGATGATATACATTAAGTTACCAAATTTACATATGATGCATTAAGACCTAAGTAGCTAAGGATGGTGGTGACAGTGTTCCAGTTAACTCTGTCAAAAGCTTTTGACATATATGTCAAGTTTTATTGGAATTAATCATAATTTGCCTTTCTTGTGTTTCAAAATGTGTATGATCTGAGCTAAAATTATATTGTCAGTGATTTGCCTATCTGGAACAAAGGCACTTTGAAAAGGTGAGATGCATAGAGCAATGAGTTTTATAAAGTGTTAGAATGTGGTTGAAGATTTCTAATTGGAACAAAATTACAAAGGAATTTTGGATAAAATAAAAATTACAAAGGATCATATTTTTGGATAAGAATGAATTGTAAAAAGCAAAATGTACCATTAGTAAACTAACTAAACCAATAAACTAATTAACTAAGAACTCTATATATAAGTGAACATTGTGTATACTAGAATGGATGGCTTCAAAAACTTTAAACTTGTTGGAAATTGCTAAGTTGATTTGTAAAGGCTGGTAACTTAAAATGGGCTGATTTTTTGTTTGATCACCTCTTTGAAAATCAAATTGTTGAATATAATGTGCAAGTTCGAAACTCACATGCATCTATTGCGTGCATATTAAGCCCATAGCTATTAACCCCCTATGGGGTGGTAATAAAAAGTTTAGACCCAGGTTCTCTAGATTCAATTATGGCACCTTGGTCAAATTATCTTTGGCCTCCTAAGGATCTATGCTATCAATATCGGTTATATCGGCCGATTAATTGCGTATCGTTTGCAACCCGATTAGTTTTTACCGATTTTTAAACTTTTCTCACTGAACCGATTTAATCACCGAATTGACCGATTAATCGGCCAAGATTACCGATTTCTCACTAAATCGAGATTTTTTTTTTATTTAAAATATCGGTTCCCCACCCAAAAAAATACATAAAATTAACAAATTAGATTTTTAAACTGTATTAATAATAATAGAGCCTAATAAACACACAAATCTAAGAGTTTACTTATTTTCTTCTTTTAATGAATGTAAAATATACAAATTATTGTATCTCTCTCTCTCTCTCTCTCTCTCTCTCTTTTTTTAAATATTTAACATAATTGTTGTGTTTGGTATATTTGTAGTACTCTAAAATTATTGAGTTGATTAGATATGATCATGAAAATTTGATATTTTTTGTTGTATCTCGGATAACTATTTAGAAATATATTGTATGATTATATTATTATATATTTTAAAAGTGCTAGATATATACATCTGATATAACCGATTAATCACCGATTAACCGATTAATCGCATATCGCTCCTCCACCGATTAGTTTAAAAAACCGATTTTAACTGCTTAGCTGAGGATGGATAGTCACCAGTCTTGAGGCCAGCTAGGTGGCCATTGACGCGGTTGCTTTAGGTGTAGAGCGACCCTTTTATAAAGTTGAAGTGGAGGTGATGAGACTGCTATAAAGGTGGCAACAACACGTTTCATGTTTATTTAACACCTAATTACTTGGGATGTAAGCAACTACAACTTCTATACACAAAGAAAACAAAACAATGAAGGTTTTTAGAAGATGTTATTTATGTTAAACAACCTTGCATGGCTTTTAAGTTCATATATGATGAAATAAAATACTCTTTTCGATAAAATGCATCACCATATATAGTTGACGAAACAGAGCTATTACAGGATGGCTACATAATTTTTTTTTTTTTTTTTTCTCAATGTCAAATTTGTATAGCATCCCCTATTTCCATTGCTAAACGAATTTAGGGCTCTAAATATTTTTAGAATAAGTCACATGTTAAAGGAAAAGTCCGTATTGAATTGTTAATGATATCCAATGAACAATTTAACATTTCGTATTGGTAAATTTATTGCTAATACATGTCATTGAAAATTACAGTTATGAAAGTGTAGTGCTATACAGACTTATTTTTTAGACCTACTATTGCGACTTACTATTTGGATAACATTGGTTTGCATTGCAATACACACGGACACGTATATCTACATAAATTAATAGTTACTATTAGTAGGTCGATTAAATAGGTCAAATTAGTAAGTCCGTATATCATTACTCATTATGAAAAACAATACGTTGTCTTTGGGATATTAGAATTATTGTAATTTCGATATCAACAAATGTAGAATTCAGGTGGAATTCCAATGAAAGTCGGAGGTTTCCCACACAATGCCGACCACAATAGAACTCTGACAATATATTTGATTCTGCTGCCGCTTTGTTAATTTTAAAATCCTAAATAAATCTCAGACTTTTAACATTGCAAATGTAATTGCAAACACACACCAGTCACAACCACAAAGAAATCCAAAAAAAATAATATCGGAATTGTAACATTCCGAATGCGCTGGTCACACCCATGAGACCACTAAAACAATGACATGCCACATTTTCCAAACCAAGATTTAAATAAAATAAATAAATGGTCAATATTTTAGCATCATTTTCCTGAGTGCTCTGTTGATGTTGCCGTTATATTTCAAAGAAATTGGTCCCCAGGCATTTTCGGGTGCAAATCACTTTTAGAGTGTTTTTTTTAAAAATCACTTTCAAGGACAAATTTCGGGTGAAAATAACTCGTCTGGACAAATAACCCAGTTTTGAAATAAATGTTTTCTGATTTTACCCTTTTTGTTATTTTGGTATGAACAACCCTTACGTTGATGTAGTATGAACAATGATTGTTTATATCCAAATAGGTGAACGTACTTCATACAATATGTTGATGTATGAACAATGATTGCTTATACCTAATAGGTGAACGTACTTCATACAATATGTTAATGTATGAACAATGATTGTTCATAGCTCATGTTGAGGTATACACAGTGATTGTTCATACTCCAATATGTATTTTTACTGATCATACATTATATTGAGATATGAACTCAAATAACATATCATACCCCAAATATGTATGAATAATGATTGTTTATATGAACAGTGATTATTCATATAGCTCGTGTTGGGATATAAACAATATTGATGTATGAATAGTAATTGTTCATACTTCAATAGGTGTGAACAATGATTGTTCATCTTTTAATAAATGTTCTTCCTGATCATACATTATGTTCAAGTATAAATAGTAATATTATATACATTGGGTTATTTCGGTTGGTCAGGCTAAGCCGTTTATTATTTCGGGCCAAGAACTTGATATTTCATCTACCCCATCCGTTTTTAAATTCGCGTCAATAGTATATATTTCGTCTCCTTACGAGTGATTAAAGCCCGGTTGGATTTACAGTTGAGAATCTACTATCTATATACTAAAGCAGAGACCTCTAATGGAGGATTTTCTCTCTCCTATGTGGCACTTTAATATGAGAGTTAGTTTTTTGCTCTCTCATATGTAGCACTATAATATGAAAGATAATATTTTCTAATAGTGTACAATTCCACATACATATAACCTCTTTGGAGTTTGGATAGTTTGAGTATATTTCTAATTCTTATATTTGGAGAGTTTGAGTGTATTTTCAATTTTTATATAATTGATAAAATAAAAAAAAAATTGCTAAAAAATAGGTGATTTGTAAAAGGTAATTTCCTATTACGAATCAAACACTTTTAATGCTCCAATTCTTATATATTTAATCAAATAAAAAAATTGCTAAAAAATATGTGATTTGTAGAAACTAATTCCCTATTACAAATCATACAATTTTAGTGTCTATGATAAAGCAACGATTTATTTCGAATATATCTTTAACACAGTCTCAAAACATAGTTAAAAACAATTATACAAAAAATAACATCACAAAATATATAATTGAAAATGAAAAAAAAAAAAAAAAAAAAAAAAACAACAACAACAACAACAAAGCAATAATGACAAATATTTTAAAAAATATATAATACTGAATGAAACTAACGTCAAAAAACAATTAATAGGGAACCAAAAATTGGATGTAAATGCATCGAACTAACCTCAAATAATATTTAACGGGAAATTGGAAATTGGATGCAAATGCAAGTATTAAACTAATCTTAAAAAGTAATTAATAGAAAATTGGAATATGGATACAACTGCATTAAACTAACCTCAAATAATAATTAAAGGAAAATCAAAACTTGGATGCAAATATATCAAACTAACATAAAAAAATAATTGTCGAAAAATCGGAAACTGGATGCAAATACATTGAGCTAACCCTCAAAGATTAAATTAACGGAAAAATCAGAAACTGGATGCAACTGCATTGAACTAACCTCAAAGAAAAATTAATTATAAATTGGAAACATGATACAAATGCGTGGAACTAATGTTAAAAAATAATTAATGGGAAATCGGAAATCGGATGCAACTGCACTAAACTAATCTCAAAAAATAAACTGGATGCAAATGCATTGAACTAACCTCAAAACATAGTTGGGCTATATGTTGTGGGAATGTTTCAATAAGTATAGTTTTGCATTTAAAATGGTGTTTATCTTATCTCTTTCCGTATGATTGAGAACTCCTTGCTATTCAAGTAGCTTCAATATATATGAATTTCACCTTATTAAGCAATCTCACAAAACTTCAATCAAACTTATTTTATTAATTATAAACAACAAAATGAAGCTGAAAGGTTTATCAAAAGTGTGTTATTTTTTTTTTAATGGCGAGTTATATTTTCACGTTATAAGAAATTTGGTTGAGTGATCAATATAATATTAATATATAATAGTTATGCATATTTGCAAATATTTTTTTAAAATAATTAATATAATAACACCCGTTCGTAGATAATCTTTGAAGATTCCACATAGTGAGTCATGCATAATTTAAAGAATAATTAATGGGAAATCGGGAACTGAATAATCTTCGATGATCTCACATAGTAAATCAAGTATAATTTACTTTTTATGTCATGTTTGTAAGGACACTACAGATAGATTAGTAGAAGTTGGTATTACACACCACATTGAATAATTAAAAGAAAATCAGAATCTAGATTCAAATACATAACTGAGCTCAAAGAGTAATTAATGGAAAATTGAAAACTTTATGCAAATGCAATAAACTAAACTCAAAAAGTAATTAACTAAAAATCGGAAACTGGATGCAATTGTATTAAACTAACGTCAGATAACTAACGGAAAATCGGAAACGGTATGCAAATACATCAAACAAACCTCAGATAATAATTAATGGGAAATCAGAATCTGGATGCAAATGCATTGAACTAAACTCAAAAAATAATTAACATAAAATCAAAAACCAAATGCAATTGCATTGAACTAACCTCATAGAATAATTGATGGGAAATCGGAAACTAAATACAAATGCATTGAAATAATCTCAAAGAATAATTAGCGGGAAATCAGAAACCAAATATAATTGCATCAAACTAACCTTAAAGCATAAATAATCATAAACTAAATGCAGATGTATTAAACTAACCTTAAAGAGTTATTAATGGGAAATCGGAAAATGGACCCAAATGCAATGAACTAATTAATCTCAAAGACTAATTAACGAAACATTGAAAAATGGATGAAACTGCATTGAACTAACCTAAATGAATAATTAACGGGAAATTATAAATTTGATGGAACTACATTGAACTAACCTCAAAAAATAATTAACGGAAAATAGAAAACTTGATGCAAATGCATTGAACTAACCTTAAAGAACAATTAACATAAAATTGGAAATTTGATGAAATTGCATTGAACTAACCTCAAAAAATAATTAACGGAAAACCAAAAATTGGGTGCAACTGCATTAAACTAAAATCAGAGATTAACTAATGGGAAATCAGAAATTGGATGCAAATGCATTGAAATAACCTCAAAAAATAGTTAACTGGAAATCGGAAGTCGGATGTAACTGCATCGCACTGACCTCAAAGCATAAATATGAGTAATTAGGAACCCAAAATGAAAGTGAGTTTATAAAAACAGACTCTTACATGTATGCAAACTGTATAGAAATTGTAAACTATCGAACTAACCTAGAAAAATAATTGACAGGAAATCAGAAACTGGATGCAGATGTATTGAACTAACCTTAAAGAGTAATTAACGGGAGATTGGAACCTGGATGCAAATGCAATGAACTAATCTCAAATACTAATTAACGAAACATTGAAAACTGGATGCAACTGTACTGAATTAACTTTAATGAATAACTAACGGAAAATCATAAAGTGGATGCAATTGCACTGAACTAACCTCAAATAATAATTAACGGGAAATCAGAAACTTGATGCAACTGCATTGAATTAACCTCAAAGAATAATTAATGAAAAATTGAAAACTGGATGCAACGTATTACATTAAACTAACCTCAAAGAATAATTAATGAAAAATAAAAAACTTGATGCAAATGCATTGAACTAATAACCCTAAAACATATTTATATTATATGTAGGAGAAATAAATGTCTCAACAAATATAGTTTTGCATTTTAAGTAGTGTTTATCTTAATTTTTTTATTGTGATTGAGAATGTCTTGCTATTCAAGTAGCTTCAATATTATCTTCACCACAATGGATATTCTCACAAAACTTCAATCAAACTTCTATTGTTAAACCTAACAATAAAAAGAAGTCGATGAATTTTATCAAGGTTTGATGCTTCATTTTTATAGAAAGTGGTGCAAGAAATTTAAATGAGTAATTAATATAATTTTCATATCTCATAGCTATGCATAGTTGCTAATATTTTTTAGAATAATTTAATATAACGACACCCGTTCGTAGGACACGTTCATGTGATAATTTTTTTCAAGTGGGAGTAGTGTATTCTTTGAGGATATGGAAACAATCAATCTATTTTAGAGATTTGTACACATTAGTACGTAAGCCGAGCGGTGATGATTTACCGCTAAATCTAATAAAACTATTATACAAGCTAGATCGAGTTTAAGATAATTTCATATGAAAATTACGGATTAATATCTTAAACCACAAAGTGAAGAGACTATCTCAATTTGATCCCTTAGTTTCCAAGTACTTATACACCATAATCGCTCCTCATTTACGTATTTCGGCTTATTTTCAATAAAAATATATTCTGATTCGAAAATTTGCCGCTAACTCACCATAAATCCAAGAAAACTATTATACAAGTTAGATCGAGTTTAAGATAATTCTATTTGAAAATTACGGATTAATATCCTAAACCACAATGTAAAGAGACTATCTCAATTCAATCCCTTAGTTTCCAAGTACTTATACACTATAATCGCTGCTCATTAACGTATTTCGGTTTATTTTTAATAAAAATCTATTCTTATTCGAAAATTTGCCACTAAATTATCATAAATCTAAGAAAACTATTATACAAACTAGATCAAGTTTGAGATAATTATATTTGAAAATTATGGATTAATATCCTAAACCACAAAGTGAAGAGGCTATCTCAATTTGATCTCTTAGTTCCCAAGTACTTATACACTATAATCGCTGCTCATTAACGTATTTTAGTTTATTTTCAATAAAAATATATTTTGATTCGAAAATTTGTATGTGACATTTTGTAAAGCCTTTTAAGCACACAAAATATTTAATAGATCCCGAGCGTATGCCTGGGTCCAAAATCTAGTGATTACACTAAACAGGAATCAGAAGCAATTAATACGAGAGCCGTCACATTTCATTATTTGATTTTTAGAGAGCAAGTCCTGTACATGTCAACAGTTTGCACTTGGGACTCTCAAGCGAAAAGATGTTGTTCTTGAGGTAATGAGGTGGCCCTTCGCCGATCATTATTTACTTTACGTGCTGGACTACAAGTCTACAAGTGGCTCAAGTGGGCCCTAATTATACTTGCCACGTGGCGAAACAGTGACGTTTCTTGTCACGAAGGTCACGCCATAACGCCAAATATTCCACAACCGTTTTGGTCGGCTTTGTTTTCTGTCGTTGTCGTTGTGATGCTTTCTGGGCAGGATAAGGAGAACATGGGAGTGTGATCGTATGCTCAAGCATACATGCCATCAAATATAGTGTTCAAACTGCATGGTTGCTGATTAGTAGATGCCCAGAAAGCCAACACTATCGAATACCATCAAAATTCAAAAGTCTTGGAAAAACTGTTTAGAAGGAAATACGGCAATAATAGAAGCACGAAATTGGGCTAAACCCTATTTTTTTCTGCATTTAATCAATAGACACTTCTTCTTCTTCTTATTTTATGAACTCAATAAACAATAGGAAAATATTTGACACCCACATCTTTGTAGAGAATTTTTGTTTCACGCGTAGAAAAAGTTTTGAAAAATGGGTACTTCGAACATATTACTGTTTGGAAATCTTTATGTTGCTGAGCAACTTTAAAACAAAATAAGATAATCATAGTGGATGTGCAAATTTTAAAACCCAAAAATAACATTCCCAAAAGTCGTATTCCTTCTCTATATCTTTCCCACCCATACAAAATTGCAGTAACTTTGAGAAGTTCACGAGTGCCTATACGGGATCCAAAACATCCAATCTAAAGCGCCTGCTCAAGTTTCGAAATCCCAACAAAGACGGCAGACAAATCCGCTGAAGGCCAGTAACCATTTCCACCACAAAATGAGATTATGGAAAAAGAAAAAGAAAAACCATCTGAAAATTACTCTCATAACCCACCTTCAATTTGGATTGTTTCCAACTTCAACAATCATTAATATCTGGACCCATAGTAGTAGGTTCATACCCATAGTTAAAACGGTACAAATTACAAGTCACGAGGACTTGGATTTTCTGTCTGGTTTGAGAATTTCTAGCTCACAAAGTTCTACTGGCAAATATTAAGATTTTTTCAGCAAATTGGATTAGTGCGAACAGTCAGAAAATCCAATACACTGACAAAGCGGCCAATCTACCAGTTAAATCTATCTATCGTGGAGAACACTAACCAATTGATTCCTTGGACCTTGGGCACAATTCGTGAAATATCAGGCCAACATGACATACATGGATGCAGCACATTATGAAACCATGAGCTCAAAATATGCAGGTAAATTGTGAGACCCTAAGATACTAAACAAGAAAACTGGTGCATCATAAACTGACACACTTCAACGCCAGCTTAAGCCTCAGTAATACAATTACATATACAATTTACAGCTGGACTCAACAAGTGTTCAGCTTTTGAAAAAGTGGTATTTGGTCTCAACATAGCCTTCTGCATCCCACAAAAAGGATCCAAATGCAACAGCTTCCAAGACTAGCATTGTCAATCCAGAGAATGAAATTCCAACTGCTTCATCATTAGACGTATCAAGTGATCCATCCTTGGCGATTCTGATGTCCGGTCTACCAAACAAAGCTTGTGTCTGCTTTTCAATAAGTGAAATAGCTTCTTTGGACCTTATGGTAGCATATCTCTGTAACGTCTCCGCATCGAGGTACATGACATAAGACCTCAGTTTATATGACTTGCCTTCAGTAGACCCAGATATGTCTCCACCACCATCACCGAAAACATCAGGTGGGACACGGATTAATGATCCTGCGTCCCAGAGCTGGTTCTGAAGTGTTGAATCATTAAAAATCATCTGGTCTTCATCGAAGCCCTCTGGAAGAGTTTTCATTGTTCTCTCAAGTTGGAACCTTTGATCAACTCTTCTTAGAAAATACCCATACATAATAGAGGCAGCATAGAGCTTACCAAGTTTTAGTTTGCTTATATGTACAAGATTATCAAGAGGACCCACGAGACGTTCCCCAAGCACTAGAGATAAGTGGCTCTGTATCATCTCAAATGCTTCAGCAGAGTGAACAGATTCCAGTTTTCTTTCTTGGTTCGGCCACGAATCTACCCTGCCAGTTGGATCTGAGGGCAGTGATACTGGAGGGATCAATGCAATTTCATTGTCCATGAATTTCTGCACAATCAAGCAGTAGACAATCTCTTCTAACGCCTTTTGCCTTTCTTTCTCTCTGACCTCTGCTATTCTCCTGGATGCAGAGTTGTAATTTGCTGGTTATATGTTTACCAGGAAGAAAATGAACCATCAAACAAATTAAAAATGAAATCAAGCACAGCACTTCATGGTGTACAATTGTACACGACCATTTCATCATCATAAATCCAAATAAAATTGAAGCACCTTACCACCTTTTTGTTGCAATTCCACATTAACCTTTGAGTTTTGCAGACATTTAGGAATGAAAAGAGATATACGTGTTTAATTAGTAGATTGAAGTATAGAACTTAGAATCAACACTTATGCTGGGGACTCGTGCACCTTTTATTTAATGAGCATGGATTATTAATTAATTAGTAGTTTATATTTTATTTGGTTTCCTAATTCAATTAGGAATAAAATTTAGGATAGTTTCTTATTTGGTTTCCAATTAGGTTTAGTAGTTGTTTTCTTATATAAAGGCATCTAGGCCTTCATTGTTGTTAGAAAGTTATTATTGATTATTAATTCTTTGTGAATTGTTCTTCATGTTTGAAGGTTTAAACCTTAAATTTAGGTGTTTGTTTTATTAAATCTTATTGATGTTCATCCATTGTTGAAGCTTCCGCCAACAAGATACATTAAATTTGGTATCAAGAGGCAATCGATTTTTGGGATTTTTTTTAAAAGGAAACACTGTTCACGAGTACTGTTCACCGGAACACTATTCATCACGGGTTACTGTTCACCGGACACTATTCACTGAGGGAAAAAAACAAAAAAAACTTTCCTTCAATTTTCTTGGTTAATTGTCATGGAGTATCGTAGGAGAAGAAGAAGAGAGTCACCGCCGCCGCTCGATCATTGACGTTTCCATGGGTCGAAGTACCATGCCGATCACAATTATGAGAGAATTTACGATATGGATTGCAGCCGCCGCAAGAGTTTTACTCATTCAAGAAAGTATGAACCTCCTTCCCCTCCATCATTGGTTGTTAGTTTGAAGCGAAAATTCAAGTTAGAGAAAGGATGCGAATTTTCCTCCCACGAATCGATGTATGATTCCGATTTCGACCACACAAAGAGGGATGGTGTTTCCCCTCTTAAAAATTGTCACTACCACCACCATGGAAAAAAGTCACTTTTGTTAGTTAGGCGAACCCACGAACCTTCTCTTCCCTCGACCAACAAGGCAAATTATCTCAAACAAAGAAACACCGATACTGATGATCCCCAGATGGGAACATCCTCCATCGTCCTAATTATGAAAGCAAAAGCGGCGCTAACACCTTTTGTTTCGAAAGCGACCTCTTTTAAGCTCTCGTGAACGACAAGTTTGTCTTGCCATTGATCCCACGACGGATAAACACACCGACCACCAACCGTATGATCCAAGGAATGCTTCAAAAGATTCTACTTCTACACCAACTCAAGATGATACAAAATCCCGTGCGGATCATGTGGTTCGAATAGTATCTTGGCAAGTGAGGACAAATCCAACCAACTTTCAAAGATATGATACTGGCCAGAAGCATCATCTATTCCCTTCTCGTCAACAATTATTATCAATTGAAGAGGAGAAACCCCTATTGGATTCTACAATGGTGCAATTTTCACCGGGGGCAACGCAAAATATTATGAAAGAAGATAAGAAAGAAGAACCAGATGGGATTGATTTTCAAATTGCTAATTTGCGTGTCAACTTTAATACCCCACTTCCCTTCTCGTCAACAATTATTATCAATTGAAGAGGAAAAACCCCTATTGGATTCTACAATGGTGCAATTTTCACCGGGGTAGCGAAAAATATTATGAAAGAAGATAAAAAAGAAGAACCAGATGGGATTGATTTTCAAATTGCTAATTTGCGTGTCAACTTTAATACCCCACTTCCGTCATCTCCAAGATATGGGAATTGTAGTGAGTTACTTAAACTTTCTACTGATTATGTGGATCCGTATATATCCAATTTTGAGGAGGGTTTTGCTTGCCCCTACAAAGCAGTTCAATGTCTCTTTCGTGACTTCCACTATCCATTGTGTTTCTCGACAAAAGTACTAGCAGTATTTTGGTGCCATGTTATTTGTTTGAGCCGATATTTGGGCAAAATTCGAGGTCGAATTTTTTGCAACCATGGGAAGGTGACGTATTCGATTATGAAGAACTTTTGCAGGTTTGAAGATTTTCAAGACAACAAACTCGAGGACGAGTTTCTTTCAAGTGGGGGAGTATGATGTATGAGCATGGATTATTAATTAATTAATAGTTTATATTTTATTTGGTTTCCTAATTCAATTAGAAATAGGATTTAGGATAGTTTCCTATTTGGTTTCCAATTAGGTTTAGTAGTTGTTTTCTTATATAAAGGCATCTAGGCCTTCATTGTTAGAGGGTTATTATTGATTATTAATTCTTTGTGAATTGTTCTTCATGTTTGAAGGTTTAAACCCTAGATTTAGATGTTTGTTTTATTAAATCTTATTGATGTTCATCCATTGTTGAAGCTTCCGCCAACAAGATACATCATAACCTGATTTCCAGCAGTGGTGCGAACATTGTCTTCATGTCCAAGATCATCTTCATCTCGAACTCTGTGTCGTCGTAGAGTGATGTGAATTTAGATCTGCCGTGCGAAAAGTCGTACCAGGTTGGTGGTGATGATCTGAGAAAGGTGGTAAAGCCTCAAAATTTCGAATTGGTTATTGTTGGAGAAGTCGAGTCTGGTTTCTCCTTGGTGCGCTTGTAACAGCACATCGATCGTGGCTGTGATTGTGTTTGATTAGGGGTAACTTCGGCAGGGGTTGTGGGTCATCCATGCGGCAATGCGATGGTGGTGTAATTGATATCGTTCTCTAGGTGCTTCAGATAAATAAAAGGCAGCGGGAAGGTACGGTGACGAGCTTTGTTGCGAAGAAGTGAGGCTGTCAACATCATAGTTTTGCTCCGAGTCAAGAAGGATAGGAGTATGCTGCTGATGATGTGGGGTTGACACCTTCAATAGAATTTCGTCTAGTGCTTCTTCAATGCGGGTAACACGAGTCGTCAAAGTAGGTGGTTTCTCCTTGCTCTTTTTGTGATTTACCATTGTGAAAAACCCAAAATCTTAAAGAATCTGATACCAATTTGATGTATACTCGAAGGCGGAAGCAATCTTCGATGATAAACACCAATGTAAGTTTATGGAAATACCCAAAAACTAGGGTTTGAATAGAAAAACGAATTCTCTTAATTCAATAATAATAATCAAGTCTGAAAATCTTAAGGTTTATATCTGCTTATAAAGAGAACTAGTTGCTAAAAAGAACAAATCCTAATCATAATAGAACTTGGGAAACTAAAATAGAAGCTAGTCTAATTCTAATTAACTAAGGATTCAAAATAGAAATAGAATAAAAGATAAACTCTAGCTGTAGCATTATGCATGTGTTGTGCACATGATAATCTATTGTGTCCTCGCATCAGAATCACTGCATCGATCAGTCGGGCTAAGTACCAAGGTGGTCTAGTTAGGGCCTTTTGTTTGTTTGTTTGTTTGTTTGTATTTTTTATCTGTTTTTTTGTTTAATTGATGATATGTCCAAATAAAAGCCTATGAATGATATAACAAATCTTCAAACCTGATATGAAACTGAATGCCCAATACGGCTTAAAAGATAAATAAAAGCCACACTGCCCACAAGGGGTTAAAAGATTAATGCAGATTGTGAATCATTTCATTTTATTTGTTTCTTCCTTCTCTCAGTTTGGTTTCTTTGTTTGCTCACCATATTCTTATGCCATTTTAAGAAATACTTTTCTTTGTGTTTAATTTTTAAATTTGATAAATGTTTGGTTGGATAACTAACCTGTTTTTTTAGGAAGTATGTAAAATTTGATTTCTTCATTTCTTGTAAATTCGTATATATTTTAAAAAATACCAAACTTTTTTCATCTATTATTTTTTTCTAGGCCTATGCGACAATATTAATTAATACTACGAGGATAGCATGTGGTGAAGTGATTGAAATCATATTATTTTTTAATCTAATAGCTGCCTGCCTCTGAGGTGGTCTTCTATGACAACCACAAAAGTGCAATGTCCTAAAAAGCCTAAGCGCTAGCCGCTCTCCTGCTACCTGAGGCCTAACAGAATTCTCTACCAAAAGCATTGGAGCACCACAATCAGGAGAAGTTATAAAACCCTGTCTTACCTACTTGAGTTACAACCTCTGTTAGAGCTTCAATTTCACTCTTAGCTATCAACATTTTTTAACATAAGATTCCTTGCATTCAAAACCACGATGACCATACACACCTCCAATAGTAATATTAATATTCTGCTTTCCTTTAGCAGAATCAATGTAAGGTTTAGTAACCTCAGATAGCTTCTGAACAGATGAAGAACCAAAAAATCTCACACCACTAACCCATTGCTCCATATACTTAGTTACACATAGAGCATTAGCATATTGAACACCATAATACCCTCCTTCAAATGAGATTGCAATCCATTAGCAAATCCAGAAACCCGAACAGATACATCATCACGAAAACCAATATGAGCATATGCAAAAGTACTAATCATAATGATCATCCACGGATATATTACCTTGGTGGGAACTCAATAAAGTTTGGTGTTACACACTCTTAATATGGAAGGTATTCTAGTCGCATTGTGCGCTTCAAATCATCCTAGTTCCGATATGGCAAAACAAATTGGTCAGCAATGAATTGTTTCTGCATTATGCTCGAGCTCTTTCCTAGAATCTTGTTAACACATCATCTGGTACGTCTTGTCTAGTAAACACATCATCAACAATGCCCTCCCAATCATAAGTAATCACTGGGATTTGTCGTACCATGATATTCAGTAAAAACACTCAACTTCGAAATTTAGTTCCCTAACGAGTTGGTGGAACCATCTCTAATCAGTGTGTGTTGTGTTGGGTAGTGGCAAATTTGCCGTGCGGGATTCATCTCTTTTTTTCAACAAACTCCGAATTGCACAAAATTCCAATTAGTGAACTTTTCATTCAAACCAGAAACTTCAACATTCAAATTACAAACATTTGATTGCAATGTATAAACTTCAGTACTAAACCACCCAAATTAAACTCTGTCTCTTCATGTTTCATGATAAGCTCACTCCTCGATGGTTTTTGGTTAAGAATTAATCGTGCAAAACTTATTCCTCCCCTTGAATAACAACTCAAAACCAGGTTTTTAAAGGTGTAGAAGCAAACTTGCTCTGTTAACAAATTGACCAGCACGTTGGTGCAAAATATGACATCGGAACCAAATTTTAAAATCAAGTCTGTCAGATTTTTTGGCTCGACAACCTTGTTCCTCACAACGAACACAAACTGATGCGGAGCATAGGATGTTATGTAGATAGTGAGACAAGCCCTCGGGTTGCTACGGCACCCCATTCTATTTAGTTCACTGCCATGTGGCGTGTTTTGATTGGTCTTGTTTTATTGTTAGTTAGTATAAATAAGGGCTTGTAATTAGGGTTCATTGGTAGTTGATTTGTTTGAGAATTTCATGAGATTCAATAAAAAAGAGATTTAGGTTTTCTTTAATTTGTTAAAGTGTGGATTTTTCTTAACTGTAGATTCCGCCAGTTTAAATCTACATTACAAACTCTCAAACAAAGATTTCATAAAGAGAAAACCATTCTTTAAAGTCAAACTTTATTAATCATCAACTCTAACTATGGCTAAAGGCCTACAACTCAATTTATATGCTAAGACAACTTTGGTCATAATGACTTAGTCTAAAAATAATTTTAATCAACATAGAAACATTACGGTTGTTTTTGCAACTCTATTGATAGTCACTTAAAACACCAAAAAATCAGAAACATAGGCAATTAGTTTGTTAACAGTGTCAAAACTGATATATTTAGTCATATTTTTACTTTACGTCATAGCCCTTGTTTCTAGCTTTCTGCTTTTAGTAGAAACTCTGGAAGGAAAATCTTGAGTGAGTGGACACCTTTTATTTAGTTAACTACTCATTTTCTAACATGCACATCCTTACAGTTGCAAATTTTGATTCCAATAAAATTTCTTCCAAGAGTTATTCACCCCACTGCCTACAGTTGTATTACAATTGGACTTTTTAATGCATAAATTCACCAATCTAACTATTGACTCATCTACTTTGGAATCAATGAATGTCCAAAGTTGTTATACCGAGGTTTATTTTTTTCGTGTAATACTGATAACTTTTACTTGAAGCTGGTTTTAGTCAAATTTGTATTGCTAAACCAGCCCAATTTGTAATTGAGAATAGATTTAGATTTAAAACACTTAAAAATACTAATTAAACTCAACTTCTTAAAATCCCTAACAATACTAATGGTGCTGATTTCGGAATAATTAAGGATTTAAAACCCTAGGAAGCATCATAATATGTCTACATTGTCTACACTATCAAACATCACTTCATACGTGAAGCATCAACAAAAGGGAAGATTGAGCTCAAACGAGCAAGCTGCAAATCTCTTCACCAAGGCATTGGCAATGCCTAACTTCATGCTACTACGTAGTATGCTTGGAGTAACAAAAAATTTGATGAAGTAGGAGTGCTAAAAATAATGCACATTTTTGTTTTCTACAGAAATCTGTATCATACTCAAAATAGCATGACCGGCTAGAATCTTTTAGTGTAGAAATATCTTGTTTTGTGGGCTAGTCTAGAAAAAAGTAACATATGAGGAGTTCTCTCCTTGCAGAACTACGCCACTTGATCCTGGATTCATCAACTCTACGTAGGCAGCCTCCATCTAAGGTCAAATCTCTCTATTATCACCCTCAAATTCCATTTTCTTAAACAATCTTTAAGAGCGAATTTATGAAATAAATTATTGTCTAATTTTCTTTTGAGCTGCCCTACGGATCACTTGGGAACCTATTACTGGTTAATTGTAGTCGTCTCATCTAATTTTGAACTAGGAAGAGCGGCCTAAGCTAGTAGAAGAGCCCTTCAAAACCAGACTCAGAATCGGAACTGAAAACAAACTGATTAAGCTACCTTTCAGAAGACATTATAAGAATGCCCCTCAAACCATAACTTGAGGTCTATGACGTTAAGGAATAACAATCGTTGATAGGAGTATTTTTTGAGCAGCTTGTTAGTTTTTTTACAACATGAGAACTTCCCTAGGGCACCGGAGTGCGAGTAATCCTCCTTGAGGGGTGATTTAATAGGGCTTTGATTAAGGAACCATTGTAATGCCAAACGATGTATGTTTACCTTTTGGATCAAGGCAACTTGTTAGGTTATACACTGACAATACCTTCCTTTTATTTATAAATTTCCTTGTTTAATAGATTCAAAAAAAGTAAAACAATGTTTTGGTTAAAAGAAACTTGTATGGATGTATTGCAGCTTGGCTGTGTCTAGAACTGGGAATTGCCTACTGGAGTTCTATACAGTTTGTATATGAAACTAATTCATTATCCCAAAATTTTGCAGGTTGGCAACTTTTACTCCCTTATCAAGCTCAGCTTATCACCAAAAACATAAGAAGTTTCAAGACTAAAATTCATGGGGTTGAGATGCAACTTTTAGCTACGTGATCCAAATGAGATACCTTCTCTTTTCTTTCATGGAAGTAGTGATATATAGCAATAGCTAGCTGAAATAAAAATTCATCTAGCCTATTAAAACCATATGTAATTTGAATCGTATCTAGAAAGCAATTACTTATACAAGTGGAAGTATTAATGGATATGTTGTTTTTGAGCTGTGTTGCATGGGTACGCCTATTATTCCGGCGTGTCTGTGTCGTGTCGTACCAACACAGATTCGCATTTGAATCTATTTTCAGTTTCAAAGAAAAAAAAAAAGAAGATTAAGAAAGAAGGAAAGAAAGAGAAGAAAGAAATAGAATAGAACTGACCAATTCTTGAGTGGTGGTGGATTGATGTGGATGACCATCTTCTTCTGGTCGGCATACTGCAACCCGCATCTAAGATCTAGGGTTTGTTTGTTAACTTTGTTTTAATAAGGGATGTGGGCTTGGGCTATTTTGTTACTTTTTTCCATAGATACTTAGATAAGATTAATTGGGCTTTTAATAAGCAATGTGGACTTGGGCTTTTTTAGAATGGTTATATTCAAGATCTAAAGTTAACAAAAACTGTTTTAAATGGCTAATGGGCTTTATCAAAATCTATATATATTTTTTCTATTTAAAATAATTTATATTTTAATAAAATATAATATTAAATTAAAATATTAGCCGTGTCCCCGTGTCTTGATTTTTAGACCTCGCCGTGTCCAAACCGCTGTACCCGTGTCTAAACCCAACACTCTTACCCGTACCCATGCAACACAGTTTTCGAGTAAGCTGAACTGATCAACCACAATTCTTCAAACTCAAAACACTAACGAGTCAAAATCTTTACCATTGAGGCCAAAGCAAAAGAAAAGTAAACATCAAATATCACCCATGTATGTTTTAAGATAAAATAGATTAATTGGAAAATTACCTGCGAAGAAGATCTTGAGAGGGTGGTGGAGCTTCTTTCTGGGACTCCCGGTCAATTTGAAGGTTCTCGATTTGTTGATCAATGGCTGAGGGGAGAAGGTGTGGATGTGTTTGTAAGATTTGGGCCAAAACCTGGCCACTAGGAGATTCAAGCCGTAAAGGAGCAATTGGCGTTATGTTATCATTGGAATTTGCTGATGCTTTTACCACTAAACCTCTGCGGTTCTTCTCCAATCCTAGCTTAGGGACGCAAAAGGATCGGTAGCTCTAGAAGAAAAAAGATTCTGTTATGAAACCAGAAACAAGTTTTCTAAAAAACAATGATAACATAAATATGAAGGACTTCTCAATCCCCTCCCTCAAACCAGTTTCAGAAAGAGTGCAAGAAAAACAAGAATGAAAATACAGATATTTGTTCTAGTTGTCCAAATGAAAAAGCAACTTTCTCACAATTTACGTCAAGCATGGGTATCAAAAGCCAGATGTAGGAGATGAACTTACAATCTCTTTAAGTGGAAACTGGACGGGATCTATTGGTCTAAGAAGGTAAACAGCTACATAATATATATTAGCTACAAAGTTATTTATTGCAAAATAGTAGTATAAATTATTAAAATAAGAGACCAGGGGGGTTTTGCTCCCAATTTGCTTTTTACTAAGTTTCTAATATGTTACGCATGTGATTTGATTATACGTTTTTCCTTGAGAAGTCTGGTTAATATGTTGTGGATCTCAACAAAAACACACACAATAAATTTTGACAGATAAATACACAGTTGTAGAGTCAAACATCTATTTGGATCTATACAGCTATAAAACATGATATAAAATGGGTCCAAACTCCAAAATAAAGGATAACTTAAATATGTGTTGACATGTAAGATGGTTGAAAACAAAGGAATGCAGGTAAGGTTTCTTTAATGAACATTCAGATTCCTCAATGTGCCGCACTTATCTGGAAGACTTTCAGCAAGAGAAAATCAGAGAGTAGGATAGAGAGAAGAGGACAAATCACTCACCTCTAGGGACATCTTCAATGGACGAGAAAAGCTCACTTAAGAACATTGCACTCATTTTAAGCAAGTTCTACAACAAAGTAGGTTGCATTTACCACATTGAACAATTTGGGCATACTTCTGGAATGTCACATGAGTGCTTTTGAAGGGTTGAACTATTGTATCCAATTTAACAATTTCAAAGTTTCTCGTGATGATTACATATATTTGAACTTTCCTTGTGGTGATGAGTTGACATCTTAAAACCATAAAGCATAGGAAAATCAAACTTTCTATAATGGAAATGCATGTAAACCCAAATGCTCCTAGTAGTTTCAATATTCGCTTGGGTTGCATTAGAGAAGTCCAATGAAAACGATTCTGATAGACATAAGTTCTGACTTTCTCTCTCTAGAAATCACCTAAAATCCTTCTTTCTCTTTAGGCTCTCTTCGTATATTCTTACAGGCTAAAAATATCTTATCCTCATATTGAGCATACGTTTCCATTTTATGTGAATTTGGAGGAGAACTTGTGTTGTTTCTATTCATGGCTTCTGATCACTGCAAAACACATAAAACTTAGCTAACCCACAAATTAATTCGTTTTCATCCTAATCAATTCGATCCCAAAACAATTGGAGTTCTCTCTTCAGGAAAAATGTCTCTTTGCAGAAAAATTGATTTCAAAGCTTTACAACAACACTTATTGATGGTGTTAGGAGTGGGTAGGTTATTTTAATGATAAGAAACTTCAATTTCCCTTGGAATCAGAAGGGAAGTTTGATATTACGACTTATCAACATATTTTCTATATGAAATTCTCATGCCCAAGAGATAAACATATAGGACACGAAGCAGGTCCTATCTACATTGTGGGAAGGGTTCTTCTTGTTAAACCTTGGTACAGGGAGGCAACGAATCAGAGATCTAAGATATAAATACTACCTATCCAAATTGAAATAGAAAAATCTACCTAAGGAGATGTGAAATTCAAAAGCATAGGTCACATATGTGGCCTTGTAGGTGATCCCTTTTGCAATAATGAAGCTACAACAACGAAGAAGAGGAGGTTGGGGTTTGCTTTGATAAAAATGGACATCCAATTTAAAACCAATTGGTGATAAGTGGAGCAGACCAGGATTTATAAATTGATTGGCTAGGCTTTAGACTCTCGATGTGGGATTAATAATCTCAACAAGCCCCTCATGTGTAGCGTATTCACGTGGACAATTTATTTAAAAGGGTGACATGGAGTGAATGGGCCTTTCGGACTAGAGAAATAGCCCGCTCTGATACCATGATAAAGATGGGCATCCAACTTAAAACCAATTGGTGATAAGTGGAGCGGCCCAAGATTTATATGTTGATTGGCTAGTCTTTTGACTACCGACGTGGGATTAATAATCTTGTTAAATTAAAATTCCCTGAAACTCTATCATCTCACTCGGAGTACAGAGTTGCTACTATCAAGATAACTTAATCCTGGAGACCTCTCTCATGTTCCTTTTGTAACCAATCAGGCAACAATGTTACTAATTGTCCTCATAAAGGCGTGACTGCGTGGAATGCTAACGATAATGAAAATGACTTCTAAGGAGGGTAGACAGACTGGATGCTTGTATTGTATGACTTCTAAGGAGGGTGGACAGATTGGTTGCTTGTATCGGGGACTCTCAAGGTGATCTGAGGCTAGTCTTGATCACATCAAATGCAAATGACATAATATTGGCCAGTGACTCAGTTATAAATGATATAGTTCCTTCTACTCTTGGTTTCGATGCTGTTGCTGATGCTGTAGTGGAGACACTTGAGGTTGTAGATCATGCTCCTGCCTTGAGGAACAAAACTTGAAGGAGATGAATTCTTATTAATGAAGAATCTGGTGGGGAATCTAAAGATGAAATTGAGGTTTTTCCAACCATATCTTGGATGCAAATGTTCAGAACCACAGTATACCAAGAAAAGATACTTTTGTCTCTACTGGAGCAAAGAAAAAGGAGAAGGTACATGGCAATACAACTAATCAAAATGGTGTCATAGGAAAGATTAAGGATACATGGCGCATTGCCTAAGAATGTTGTCTTAAGCAGAGGGGTGGGAAGGCCTAAGGGGTTAGGTAAAAATAAACAACTGAAATATAGATGTCCAACTCTATTTGAGTTTTGAACATGAGGAGCATAATTGATCCCCACAAAGCTAAATAAATAATCAAATTCAGACTTGGTAACGATCTTTGTTTTCTTACTCCATTAGAAACAAAGTCAAGCTCGTAACAATCAAAATTTGCTGTCCAGGCTGGATATTTTGGAACAATTACGGAAGCGATATCAGTGGGAAAATACGGAAATCTCATCGGATCCTAATATACTTCATGTCTCAAAACTCAGAGAGTCAGGTCACTTCATTGCAATATCAGGAATCTGGACCTTCATACATTTTCTCTCTATACTATAATTATATATCTATGCATCTCCTATACCCTACACCAAGATTTTACTTTTGTAATGTTCTAAGTTCTAATATTGCCAGTCAAAAAAAATTGGTCCAGTCCCACAAAGCTCTTTAAAACCTGTTCTCGAATCTGCATGGCCTAGTGATTCAACCCTGATGTTAAATGGTTTGCCAAGTGGACTTAAGCTATTAATATATACGTTCATTGTGTGTTTCCTTGAAAACATAATAATAACTTCATTTCACAAATCAAATACGATGATTTAATAGAAAATGTGATGAATAAATACCAAAGAGATGTCATTCGATGGAAATTGGAATATTGGAAGTACCTTTTTACTAGAAGTGGAATATGGAAGTGCTGACATGTTATTATAATAATAACGAGAGCGGAAAGAGAAAGTTCCAATGGTTATGGTGGCAGCGGGATAGGGAAGAACCAACGATGCGTCACTAACTGATACGCCCACCACCTGCTGCATCGTTTCTCTGTTTTCTACAAATCTGTCTCTGGTTCGAACAATGGGTGACTTGAGTTGAGAATGAACGCGAAATGGAGCTCTGTCTAATTTCTCTTTTTTTTTTTTTTTTTTTTTTTTTTTTTTTTTTTTTGGTGGTAATTAGGAAAATATAATATATGACGTGGCGGTGGCTAAAGAGGGGGATTGCTATATACACCTACCAATTCTCTCAAACCAGACCCCACTTTAAAAAATCAAAATACGGGACATGTCCCCAAATATTCTCACAGGGCAGACCCCATTCCAGAATCCAGATACAGACGATTTGACCAGACTAACCTCTTTAGTTTTAGTTTTGGATAGTTGCTATTAACCGTTTAGTTGGTCAAAATTGATCAATTTTTAGTAATTTACTAAATTTTGGTCAACCTTGGATGACAAAATTTTGATTTTAAGACAATAATTAGAAAATATTTACTAACCATATTATTAAAGGAATTTACTAAAATTTGGTCAAAGGTGTAAAGTTCAGAGTTTAAGATTTTGTACTATTTATAGATGCAAATAAAATGGAATAACATTTTTTCTTTATGAATTTCGGCTAACAAAAATTACTTTGGATTTTCAATACAAGACTCAGTTTAGGGTTTAGCTAATATGAACCGTTTAGTTGGTCAAAATTGGTCAACTTTTAATAATTTACTAAAAAAATTGGTTAACATTGGGTGACAAAATATTGATTTTAAGATAATAATTAGAAAATCAATACTAACCATTGTTTGTACACTCAAATGTTACATATTTGTTTTATGTTCTTCCTTACTCCACTTTAGGTGTACACATAAGTTCAGGGTTTAAGGTTTATGGGTAAGGTTATGTCAACAATATTTTATTTATTTATTTATTTCAAGTTTTATTATTGAATTCCAACTAACAAAATTATCTTTGTATTTTAAATACATGACTCAGTTTAGGGTTTAAAGTATATAGTAAAGGAAAACAACTTGGATTCGAAAATTTTGGTTAATTGATTTTTTTTTCATACCAAGCCCTAAATATGTTTTCAGTTTATAGTTAGGGTATAAAATTTAAATTGAAATTTCCCACCCAAATTTTAAAATTGAAAAAATAGCCAAAGTAGGTAATGTACTTTCCCGAAAAATTCAATTTGGGTAACGTACTTTTTTTCTCGTCAATTTAGATAATGTACTTATTAAATTTGTCATTCCAGGTAATCTATTAACTTGCCGTTCAAATCAGTCTATGTGGCAGTCATTTTTACATGTGTAATATATCTATTTCGGTTTAATTCCGTTAAAAAATGACTGCCACATAGGCTAATTTGAATGGCAAGTTAACAAATTGCCTGGAATGACAAATTTAATAAGTACATTACCCAAATTGATGAGAAAAAAAGTATGTTACCCAAATTGAATTTTTTGGAAAAGTACGTTACCCACTTTGGCTATTTTTTCTTTAAAATTTGAATCTAAAACACAATATTTTGGTAATTTGGTTTGTATTATTCATATTATGTTTAATACAATATGAAAACATGTTTTTTTTTTTATAAGATTAAGCTGGGGTTTGGCAGACCTTTTTTTTGTTTTTAAGATTAAGCTAGGGTTTGGCAGACCCCCACCTGTATTAAGTTAACTTTTCCTTACATACATTTGTCCACTAGCATCATCATTTACAATGCTTTGAAGCATATCATCTAATAAAGGGACAAAGTGTAGTGCAAAATTACTACTATCCTGGCCTATAGAAGCTAAATACTCCGCATCTCTATTTACTTCTCTAAATACATGTGAGAATGAAATGTATCTAAAATGTTGTTTCTTCCTGTCAATTGCTTCAATGATGTCTCAGCAGTACCATGGTGGTTTTTCCCCTTTGTTGATTGTGTTGACTACCCTTAAGGAGTCGGACTCAACCTCCACTTCTTGATAACCTTCTGTTAAACATCTTTGTAGGCGGATATCAATGGCTTTGAGTTCCTGGAATATCACTGATTCCATTCCTCCATTTCCAGTGAAAGCAGCTACGACCCTACCTTCGCTGTCTCGCATCACTCCACCGTGACTTGGTCCCTTGGCACTCAGTGCACCATCAGAGTTAGCTTTTAAGGTGATCGAATAAACACTATGTAACTCGTGATGTCTTGAATTGTGTATCAATTCTGAGTTGGTGAAATAGGTTCCTGGCTGAGTTACAGTCTTTGATTTCAGGCTTGAGAACTTGTATATAGTTCCTTACCTCTCGTTCCAGCTTTTCAGAGATGGTCTTCACTGTTTTGAACGTATTTTGAAATCTGCGCGCATTTCTTTCCTTCCATAGGCTGTCAATAGTTGCACATATGAAGATCTTGTACACTTCTCCCATTGCTTCATCTCTGCAAAGTCTCAGGATCGATGTTCATTCCCTGTTTGTTGTTCTTGTATCTGTAGAGATTCCTAGCTGCTGTTTCA
The DNA here is from genome assembly GCF_015680905.1 of Coptis chinensis. NCBI lineage: Eukaryota > Viridiplantae > Streptophyta > Magnoliopsida > Ranunculales > Ranunculaceae > Coptis > Coptis chinensis. Next base: position 50,281,314 of record NC_141456.1, read on the forward strand.
CTCTTGTTTCACCCTGCTGTGGTTGCATAGACAACATTCTGAAGAACTAAGAATTTTCCTCTGAACTAATCTATCTTGTGTAGGGATATTATTTGAGAATAATTACCAGGTGGTGAAAGAATGGCGTGGCAATACCCATTTACCCCAAACTAGATTATGCCATCTTTTCTTTTCTTTTTTCAGTGTTAAGGTTCCATATGCACTATGAGATGTGAAATGACCACTTTGATGTGGGTTTCCATACAATCTTGTCCTTAGCCAGATTTCTGTTGATGTCCACTGTCAGAATAGTATCCTTAAGTGATTGTGATTGCAAGCTAATGACTTCCTCATTCCAGACGCCATTTGTGATAAATGCTCACACCTTTGTATCCATAGGAAATGTCCACTATGCCCGGGCTTCTGCGTCTTCAATCAAAGGCGATTTCGAGCACCAGATGTCATGCCATAGAAGGGTATTCTCTCCATTCACAATGGTGTATCTTATGAGCTCTTTTGCTATTTTTCTGATATTCAAGATACTCCTCCAAGTCCATGAGCAGTCTCTCGGCACCTTCATAGACCATAAATAGTTTGCCTTAATGTGTTGTTGCCAGGTTCAATCAACCTATATTGTATATTCTCTTGTGACCAATTTAAATATCAACCCACAGCATCCAAATTCCATCTATGCACATTCATTACTCCCAACCCTCCTTCCTCCTTTGGTTGAGAAATGGAATTCCAGCATGCTTGGTGATATCATCTCTGTGAAGTTGTACTAGTCCATAAGAATTGAGCACATGTTCTTTCCACTTGTTCGAGCACAGTCTTGGGTAATATGAAAGTTCGAGCCCAATATGTGTGGAATGATAAAAGAACTGAATGTATTAATTGTAATCTTCTTGCATATGAGAGAAGCTTAGATTTCCAGTTGGTGATTTTAGCCGTCACCTTCTCTACTAAAGATTGACATTCCCTAATACCGAGCCTTGTAGAGATGAGGGGAAGTCCCAGATATCTCACTGGTGGTTTGATAAGTTCTATTCCCAGTATAGATGCCAGACCTCTCGCATCTTGATCATTTAGACTTTCAGCTAGTTGTCACACCCCAAATTTCCAGACAATTAAAAAAAAAACAATGATATTCAATCATCTGGAAACCCAGGATGAAACGAAAACCTAATACCCTGTTATCAAACACGATATAAAAAACTGAAATCAAATGAAAACAAAAGGAACAACTCATCATTCAGAAATAAAAATATTACAATAATTTCAACTTGGAAGACAAGTTAGTTCAATTTTATCAAAATGGCATGTAGTTTCTTTCCAAGTAAGATTTCAATCCCAATATACATTTCCAAGAAACTCATATAACAGTACTCATCATTCCCATTTTCCAAATTAACTCACAATATAAATACTACTTACATTCCACTTATTAAATACACATATGATAACTTAATTAAATATGAGTTTGATACACCTTACCTTAAAGCCAACACGTCATTTTAGGGTAGGATATTTACGTCCTCTACATACAAGATTAACAAATCCTACCCTCCTACAAACAATAACAGGATTTATCTCAGCCAGTCAAATTTCCGTTCATAATCACACCTCATTTAAGACATTGAAGTCTAATTGATAAAATATGGTTTGTCCCTCATATTCGGGGAATACCACTTATCATAACACTAACAGGTCATTCATGACACATTCAATGAATACCTTGGGTTATTCCCACCACATTTAAAGAATACCCATCACAACACCAGCAGGTCATTCATGACACATTCAATGAATACCTTTTTAAACAACCACTATCACGGACACAATTTAATATAACATTGTACACATTTAGTTATCACTAAAACTAATATATAATATATAATATGGTGGTTGCACCTTTACATAAGGCTGCCTACGTATCCAATCTTTCAAGATTAGAATCAAGCCTTACGTAGCTCTTATCCAATAAATATCAATATTCTTGTATGTACCTTTAAAGAAAACAACAATTTATACTATATATAATCACATACAATAAGTTTCAAATACTCCCACAATCATATACGTAAAGTTTCATATCTAGAGATATACTATGAACATTTAAATCCAAAAACTCAAAAATGGATATTTCTCTACTTTTGATTCTCCAAAAACGATCATATGAACTATGTCGGTTCCAAATAAAACCACAGTCTAAAATTAGGTTACAAATACTATATAAAACACCCAAGAAAAGTTTAAGAGACTCTTAGTTCATTACTAGACATATTTTCCAAAACAGTTTCATGCACATAAAAGATAACACGGTAAGTTTTCTAGCCAACTTGTCAACGCTATAGTTTTTCTTACATTCCTCCAAATGACATGTAACTTAATTATTTAGAAACTAGGGTATGTAGACTCACTTTTTCATGTAGAACTGGAAGTATCAATCTCAGCCCATCTAGAAGAAAACTTAAGTCGAAAACGGTAAAAATTTTAATTTTCAGCAAACTAGAATTCTGACGCGTTATTTTCCGAAGACCCCAACTCTTTCCACATGTGTCCAAAAGTGACAAGGTTTTTTGCGTTGAAAATAAGACTCTCAAAACTCACTCGTTTCTGTTTTACAAAAGTTCTAACTCTCACTCTACCTATATTAAAACTGGACTTGAATACAGTGCATAAAAATGATTTCTGATGCACTGTTTTATGTCAACCAAACTTCTAGACATTATATCTACCTCCACAGAATTTGGAATGCAACGAGGCCAATTGGGTTGGAAAGAAGACTCAGAAAACTCACTTTTTTATGTTTTGGCGAGAGTTTGAATATGACCCTAACTATGTGAAAACTCAATTCAAAAACAGAAACAGATTCTGATTTTTGCGGTCAGAAAATTTTGACGTGCTAACTTCCGAAGGGTGTAACTCCTTCTACATAAATTGAACTGTGATGGGGCTTTTTGAGTTTGAAAGAGGGCAGATAACACTTACTTAACATGCTTTAATGAAAACCAATATCAATCTCTAAACACACTGTAATATGTTTCCAAATCAGACAAAATTCATGACATGAACATGAGCAAAACACACCAATTTTGCAACAAAGTGTACACCCATATATGAGTACTTATCTAATTTAATAGAAGGGTTCATTGCTCAGGTAAGACCTTTATACTAAAAGAAAATCAAGAGATAAGTTTAAAACCAATGTGGAGGTTAGGCTTATAGCCCCTAAGTCTGACTTGTATATATAAAGGTTACAGTAAATCTGACACTAATAGTTTTGTATAATTATTAAGTGGGCAACAAGTTAAGGGTGTATCATACCTCCTGTATAATCAAAATCGTACCCTTTCTAGTTTCATTATAAATCCATCCATGGATGTCATGTGCCATAACTTCTTATATTTTGAATATTCAACTTCACAATTTCAAATAACCAATTCTTAGCAATGCAAATAAAATCAACCAATATAATACAAAGTCTAACCACTAGGTAGCATATCAATACATATACACATAAATTTAGCCAACAGGATACTAGCGTGGAATACCCACATTAATTTCTACCTGTGAAAACCATATCAAGAAATACTCACACCATTTGTTATAACCACTACTTTGTGACTATCACAAGAACAAAACCTAGGTGTGAATATATTTGAATAAGAAATAAATAAAAATAAACCACTCACTAATAATGTAGTTAATTAATGTGAAAATCTAACTAAGTTAGGTCCACTCACCCGAAGTTAATCGAAAAATGGAAACGTTAGTGAAAGCGAAATAACCGGTGAACATGAAAACCAACGGCAAGGTGTTGTCTTCCTCCGCCCCTTTCTCTTTCATATATATATATATATATATATATATATATATATATATATATATATATATATAACAAGGGAGGGAAGTTTTATGACCTACGGCTGGGATTCAATATGAGCGGGTATAAATCGAGGGCCACCGTTCCGCCACGTGTTGGAGTTTGATGGCAATTAAGACTTCCCATTAATTTACCAAATCAAATAATAGTAATTAAGACTTCTATTTATTAAATCAATAAATAATGATAGTTAAAATTTGTTATTAATTAAGCAAATCAATAAATAATGGTTTAATTGGTAATTAAAACTTTTCATTAATTTATTAAATCAATAAATAATGATAGTTAAATTTTTTTTATTAATTTTGCAAATCAATAAATAATGGTTTAATTAGGTAATTAAAAAATAATTTTCCAATAATATCAAATTAATTAATGCTTTTGCAATATTTCATAAATTAGAATAAAGAACTCAGTTCAATCAAAATTTTCAAATATTTTTTTTATTATCAAAGTTGATATTTAAGGAATCAAAAATCCTACACATCGATTGTTCCCACATAGTCACCACAGTGTAAGGTTTTTTGACACCGACAACAAGTTTTCAGGAGGCCACCCATCCTATGACTACTCCTACATGAACAAACTTCACTACATAGTTTCCATGAATCCATAAATCCGAAAAAAAAAAATCTCTATGTTGGGATTTGGCGAATGAATTACTTATGTCTCAGATCTCAAACAACTTCATAGATGCTAGAATTCATACATGAGGCGACCCTTGCCCCACGGGCTAGGCACCTTTCCAAGTACCTATTTCAACCTCGCTTCACGGGCTAGGCGATGTAGTATATTCCCACACGGGCCGGGGTATTACACTATATGCCAAAGATTTAGACTATCTAAAATACTAAAATAAAATTAGCAAATTATTTAAGGTTTCTACCATTTTTCCAAAAGCAATTTATTAAAAGACAAGTCTACGAAAAAATCAAAATAAAAAATAACAAGTTTATTGAGAAGTTCTTATAGAGATGATCAACAGTTCAATGAGGTTTTTTCATGGGTATTTTAATTTCTTAATTGATAGCTTACAAGAATTTAAAAACGGATCGGAAAGTTATGACAAGTATGAATTGGATATTACTACAGAGTTAACTGGTTAAAATATAGGATGAGACATACTCTAAAATAGTTGGATTTCAATCTGAGTCAATAACATGCGAGACGTTAAAATATGAGGACGACAAAACCATTATGCAACACTTTAAAATGGATAGTTGGTTTACATCGTCTCGATGAACAGTTGGAATTATAGAAAAACTATGAGTTAACGAAAATGAAATAAACAAAAAACAATTCAAAACCATAAAATGAAATCAAATTATGAAATTTAGGAAAAGTATGTACCTCCAGTGCATGTAGTCACTGTTTATATTATATATATATATATATATATATATATATATATATATATGAATTAAGTTTCTTTTGAACTACAAAATTTCATGTTCAAATTCACAAGTATGTTCAAAATAATTTTTGTAGAGTGAATTTGACACAAATCTTTTTCTATTTTTTATTTCATGTCTTATACTTTACCGGTTACGCTGAAGTAAGAGATGAGTCAAGTGTGCCGTCATGAGTCGAACAAGAGCAAATTAACATTTGTTGATATACCTTACAATGTGCAAAGGATTGCTCAAAGTGTAGTTAACTGTTGCAGTGAATATTCTCAATTGTATAGTATGTTTCAATTACCTGCCCCCAAGAACTTTGGTATATTTGCAATTTGCATAGGTTTTTGTTTACATTTTCAATGTCAACAAAGTGGTTGTATTGCTTCAATATCCCAAAATAACAAACACAAAGAAGGCTTTGCCAAAATTCTTTTGCGACATGGTGTTCATAGGCGTGTAGAGATAGCACCAAAGATAAAAAGACGACAACATAATTTGTGCCTTCATGGCTATGGCATATTCATATTTTGTAATTATATATATATATATATATATATATATTATATATATATATATATATATATATATATATATATATATATATATATATATATATATATTTTTTTTTTTTTTTTTTTTGTAGTTTATTTTATTTTTTAATATCGGAAACTAAATCATTAGGAGGGTGTATATACATGCTAGGGATACATATTGCCAAAACATGTGTGATGTATAAAGTTTGTGGACAAGCACATTTAATGTATCATATTAGTCAAAATTGTTTCGGTTGGATGAATTTTTCACAAGTACTTTTTGTTTTTGTTTTATTTATTGAAATTGTGAAAAATACATGAATTAAAATATATATGTTCAAGACAAAAAACTGTACCAAAATCATAAAATAATGAATCAATAATTATTATTTAAATAAGAGACGAACATAGAGATGATGTTTGTTAAAACTGTGGCTAGGAGAAATATTAGTGAATCTAAACAAGAAAAAATAATAATAAATAAATAAATAATATTAAAAAATTCAATGCAAATCAAGAAATTCAAAAACAATCCGTGCCAAAGGCACGAGCATTACCTAGTATACATATATATAAAGGTTACACTAAATCTGACACTAATAGTTTTGTATAATTATTAAGTGGGCAACAAGTTAAGGGTGTATCATACCTCCTATATAATCAAAATCGTACCCTTTCTAGTTTCATTATAAATCCATCCATGGATGTCATGTGCCATAACTTCTTATATTTTGAATATTCAAGTTCACAATTTCAAATAACCAATTCTTAGCAATGCAAATAAAATCAACCAATATAATACAAAGTCTAACCACTAGGTAGCATATCAATACATATACACATAAATTTAGCCAACAGGATACTAGCGTGGAATACCCACATTAATTTCTACCTGTGAAAACCATATCAAGAAATACTCACACCATTTGTTATAACCACTACTTTGTGACTATCACAAGAACAAAACCTAGGTGTGAATATATTTGAATAAGAAATAAATAAAAATAAACCACTCACTAATGTAGTTAATTAATGTGAAAATCTAACTAAGTTAGGTCCACTCACCAGAAGTTAATCGAAAAACGGAAACGTTAGTGAAAGCGAAATAACCGGTGAACATGAAAACCAACGGCAAGGTGTTGTCTTCCTCCGCCCCTTTCTCTTTCATATATATATATATATATATATATATATAAAGGTTACACTAAATCTGACACTAATAGTTTTGTATAATTATTAAGTGGGCAACAAGTTAAGGGTGTATCATACCTCCTATATAATCAAAATCGTACCCTTTCTAGTTTCATTATAAATCCATCTATGGATGTCATGTGCCATAACTTCTTATATTTTGAATATTCAACTTCACAATTTCAAATAACCAATTCTTAGCAATGCAAATAAAATCAACCAATATAATACAAAGTCTAACCACTAGGTAGCATATCAATACATATACACATAAATTTAGCCAACAAGATACTAGCGTGGAATACCCACATTAATTTCTACCTGTGAAAACCATATCAAGAAATACTCACACCATTTGTTATAACCACTACTTTGTGACTATCACAAGAACAAAACCTAGGTGTGAATATATTTGAATAAGAAATAAATAAAAATAAACCACTCACTAATGTAGTTAATTAATGTGAAAATCTAACTAAGTTAGGTCCACTCACCCGAAGTTAATCGAAAAACGGAAACGTTAGTGAAAGCGAAATAACCGGTGAACATGAAAACCAACGGCAAGGTGTTGTCTTCCTCCGCCCCTTTCTCTTTCAAGCACTCTCAAGCAATAGCTATCCTTATCTCTGTCTCTATTTTTCTTTTTGTATGTCTCTCTTTTCTTATTTTCTTTTGTATTTCAAAACCTCCAAAAATAGGAAAGGGTTTAACCGTACCCACTCTCTCCCCCCACGTTTTCTCTATTTCTATTTAATCTTTATCCCCTCTTTTTTAAATATTACTATTATAACCCTATTAATAATACCTATTCTTTTTTTTATAGCAAAAATAAAAATACGAGATGTTATACTAGTAGAGTTGTCTCATACTTGTTAATTTGTAACCCAGTAGCACTTCCAAAATCATCAAGGCATTCCTTGATAGCTTGCACAGACCCTGCTTCTCCTTTGCAAAGCAAGAGGACATCATCTGCAAAAGCTAGATGGGAGAGTTGTACCTTCTTACATTTTGAATAATAAAGGATGGATTTGTTCGAGAGCTTTTGTTTAAGAACACAACTGAGAATCTCCATGACTAATACAAAAAGGTACGGGGATCAGGGATCCCCCTGTCTCACTCCTTTCCCTCCTGAGAAGTAGCCTTCTGGTGCTCCATTTATCAGAACCGAATATGTTGGAGTTGAGATGCACATTTCTATCCAATTGCTCATAATGGTAGGAAACTAAAATTTCTTGAGCATGGCCTTAATGGATTCCAAGTTGATCATATCATATGCCTTCCTGATATCCAATTTGATGGTGCATCTGGGAATACCATTCTTCCTTTCATACCCTTTGAGAAGCTTGTGAGATAGGAGTATGTTGTCTTGAATAGATTTGCCAGGGATGAAAGCAGGCTGATTAGTCTGCACTAGATCATTAATGACTAATAGAATTCTGTTTGAGATGACTTTAGAGATGCATTTATATATAGTGTTACATAACGCTATGGGTCTAAAGTCCTCAACCCTTGAGGGATTGGCAACTTTAGGAATGAGGCATAGAAATGTGGAATTGACACCTTTAGGAAATTTATAGAATTTAAAAGCATTAAGAATAGCAGATGTAAAGTCATGATTGACTGTAGACCAACAACTCTTGAAAAATAGAGGAGTGAACCTATTAGGGCCAGGAGCTTTGTTCTCTTTCATGTTGAAAAGAGCAAACTTGACCTCCACTGCTGTGACTTCAGCTTTCAGGATACCCAGCATCTGATCAGGGATGAAGTCTTTAAGTTGTAATTGATTGTAGAAATTATCTCCATTGATCTCCCCAACATCCGAACCAAGTAGGTCAGTGTAATACTCTATGATTGTTTTAATTACCTCAGCTTGTCCGGTGATATTAAGCCCTTGTGAGTTATGAAGATTCTAGATTCCGCTCTTTGCTTTCTTTTCTTCGAGGGCTTTAAAGAAAAATGTAGTACATTTGTCTCCTTCCAGCATCCATTCACTGTTTTGTTTGCTTCTGATTTCGGAGATCTCAATTCTAGCTAGCTCACTGTAGATATGTAGAGCATCTTTTTCCTTTTGCCCCAAGAAAGGATCCATGGGATTTGCTTGTATCTGCCTTTGTGTATCATACAAAATCTCTCTCGCCTGCTGCACTCCGACATGTATGTCCGAGAAATTTCTCCTTGCCCACGACTTTATTCTTTCTTTGAGAAGCTTTAAATTTTGCATTAGGACATACATAGGGTTGGAAAGAATTCTTGTTTCTAGACTTCTTGAAGGATGTTATGGAATTCCTTCTATTCTAACCAAAAGTTTTTAAATCTGAAAGGTGTAGCTTTGCTGTCTATATCCATCCAGTAAAAAAGAATTAGAGAATGATCTGATACCCCATGCGGTAAGATTTCTGCTTTAGAATTTGGGTACTCCGCATTCCATGCACTATTTACTAAGCATCTGTCTATTTTCATCATGATTCTGCCTTTACCTTCTACTTCGTTGTTCCAAGTGTAAAAGAACCCATTGTAACTCAAGTTTGATAGGCCAGATTGTTGTAAGTAGTCTACAAACTCTTCTGCTTCACGTGGATGCATAGGACTCCCCCCAACTCTCTCTACAACCTTTGTAATATTGTTAAAGTCACCAACTACACACCAAAGAAGAATGACAGAGCCTTGAATGTCCAGTATCTCTCTCCATAAGTTCAATCGGCCTGAGAGTTTTAACATTTCTAGCATATATTACCGTTAAGATAAATTCTTCATTAGTTGGCTTGAATCTAACTTTACAGTGTATGAATTGATCGGATTCTTTCATCTATCTTACATCAATCTTATAAGGGTCCCAACAAACCTATATACGACCAGAAGGATCCTTTCCATAGTTGTTTGTATGCTCCCATAAAAGGCAACAAATGTTTCTAATGAGATCATACTTATTTTCTCGAACTTTAGTTTCAAGTAGACAAAACACACTAAGTTTCTTGTCCACTCGCAACTTCTTTATTTCCCTTGCATTTTCTACTTCATTCACACCTCTGACATTCCAAAAACCTATGGATGTAATCATCGGTGATTTTTGTGTTTGGAGCCTCTTGGTCTGTCCCTTGCCTTCTTGCCACTGTAATGACTCTCTGCTGAAAAGTCTTTTTGCTTGCTTGGGTTCATACTATTTCCCCCACCACAGTGCTTGCCAGATCTACTCACCATACATGATCTCATAGGTTATGGAGTACTGGGGTTCAGATTCAATAGTAGTAATATTCCTGACTCGATCATGAAAATGTTCAACTTCTCTGTCTGATGTTTCACAATCTGAAACATCACCTGTTTTAGGTATATCTGTCAACAAATGAAATCTTCTTGCTTCCATGCTAAACCTCATGAAATCCTTTTCTTCCATCCTCGATTCTAGAGGCTCCATACTGTCATTTATATGAATGACAATCGCTTGTGTCTCTTCAAGCTCATCTGTTGGTTCAGTAGGGTTTACCATTGTTGGTTCAGTAGGGTTTACCATTGGTGTTGATTCTTCTATCCCCAGCCCTCTGTAGTTCACATTTTGATCGGCTGGGCCATTATTAGTACACTCTTGAGCTTGTGTGTTACTTGGCGTTACATGAATCTTGTTTGTGTTTGAAGTTAGTGATATGAAATTTGAATTGAAATTTATTGTCCAAAATTTCAAATTTCAAATTGGATTTTAATTTTCGGTGAAATCTCGAACCCCTTGTTTTGGTCAAAATGTTTTGTGGGTTTCATATTTTGTCAAGCTTTCTACTTTGGAGAGGGAGAGATAAAATTCAAATTCAAATTTCCCACCCGAATTTATTTGATTTTCAATTTTGAAATTGAACTCGAAAAAACGCTAGATCTGGGCTAACATTCGACGTCCTGGCCCAATAGAGCTAATATTTTCAACATCAAAATTTCAAATTTAAGTTTGAAATTTAACTTTTCAAATTTCAAACGGTTAAACTGAACTAACATAAAATAAAAAGACGTTCCATATAGGTTAATATTTTTTGTCTTAGTTGGTCGGAATGGACGGTCTTACACATAGATTGTGTTGGTCATGCATTAAGATCGGTTTAACTGAACTAACTTAGAAAGAAAAGACGTTCTAATTAGGCTATCCTTTTCTGCCATAGCTAGTTAGCTGTTAGCATGTCAGAACGGATCATCTTACACATAGATCATGTTGGTCATGCATTAAGATCGGTTTAACTAAACTAATTTAAACTGAAAAGACATTATGATTAGGCTACCATTTTATGCCCTAGTTGGTTAGACTGGACCGTCTAACACATAGATGAGATGTCTCGGACTTGCATTAAGAACAATTTAATTGAACTAACTTTAGAAAGAAAAGATGCTCTAGCCAGACTAACATTTCCTGCCTTAGTTGGTTGAGCTGGATTGTCTTATACACAAATGGTATTGTGTTGGTTCTTCATTAAGAAAGGCTTAAATATGCATAAACTTTTATCCATTCTCTCCATTTCCTTTTTTATTTTTGCAAAATGGTAGAGACAGAGGGGCCCAAGGCCAATTTTAGATTTGGGGGTTTGCCTTGAGAGATTCGGGGTCTGTAGGTAGTTCTTCCCCTAAAGAGGAAAATAGAATCTTGGGTTTCGTGAGTATTATAGGGTGTGTTTGGAAAGCACGAGAATTGTCAACGTATGCTTGGATGCGTATAAAGTGCCAAGAGCCCGAGAGAATTCTAAGAGAGTGTTTGTTTTTTCAGAACTTACATAACAGTTACAAGTGCTTGCTACTCAAATGTGCATCTACAATTGGCCTTTGGAATATTATTGGAGAATATAGAATGATTTATCTAAATTTAATCACCATTCATAGTTTCATACTTTTCATTCATATAACTCAATACTCAAGTGATTACAATAAGAACAAAGTGAAAGAATTGCTTAAACTAAGAGCATCACCAATGGTTGTGTCACTAGTTCGATTCCCTTCAAGGCCACTGGCGAGGCAGTATCCGGTTGAATTTCCAACCAGGTCCCCGGGATTAGTTGAGGTGTGCGTAAGCTGGCCTGGACACTCGGTTAGCAAAAAAAAAAAAAGGTTGTGTCAAAAACTATATTTGACACAACCTTTTTTTGTGTGTGCCCCAATGGTTGTGTCAAGTGCTAAAAAAGCCATCTCATTTGTTATAATTTTGGCGATATTTGGCCAGAAAAATAATCGATGACTTTGTGTTAGTTTTAGCTACTATGTGGCAAGTCTCTGGCTGTACAACAAGTATTCTGGCGCAGAGTATCACCAACGCGTACATGCTACCTCAACTACGAACACTATTTGCTCAACAATAAAAAAACAGTCATATACACAATTCCTATATATTTGAAGTTCATTAACGCAATTGATGCACCTCTATTACTACTAACAATTCTCTTTCATACACTAATCTCTAACTCTTTTATTTATACACTAATTTCTTCACCAACAATGGCACCTAGGGGAGCTAACTTCAAAAAAGAAGAAGATATTGCTCTTGCAAAAACATATTTTCAAGTTTCAGAACATCCTATACATGGTGCACAACAAAAGGCTAGTAACTTTTGTGATATTACTTAAGAAATGAGTGAGGCCAGAATTGGGTTATACTATAACAATAAAAGATGGAGCAATTCAAGCTTGATGGCAGTTCTTCAAAGATATATCTCCAAGTAATACCCAATTATCAATGTTTTGGAGCGAACACATCAAAGCGATACAAACACAGTTGATATGCTGAATTCTGCTATGTCCATTTTTAAAACTGATATAAAAAAGCCATGGAAGTATGATACAGTATTTAAAAATTGTATGCGTAGTCCGAAACAGAAGCAAGACCATTTGGCATGGCAAGAACCATCAACATCTAAGAAGCAAAACTGAACTAGATGATTCGGAGGGCAATAACCTATTGGGAGATTTCACTAGGAAGTCACACCTCAACCTAGTTACTCTCTATCCCAAATGATTTCTCTTGGAGCTCACACCAAGGAAATCACCCACCCAAGATTTTGGTAGTTATAATAACAAACTTCAATAGAGCCAAACCACTAATTTATCCACAAGCAATCAATAGCAAGCAATAAATATTGAAGTAAATGCAAAGAGACACAAAGATTTAAGGTGGTTTGGTAAATGTTACCTACATCCACACAAGAGCCAAGTTTCCTTTATAGTAAAGATTGGAGAGTTTACAAGAGTTCACTAGAATCAAGAACAAGCAACCTCACTCAAACCTTAGCTCAATAGAGCTCCCACAATTCCCATGAAAATGAATCTCTCAAAGTTGCCTCAACCCTAACCATAAGTTTCCTTTTATATGAGGGGAGAAAATTTAGTGAGAAAATGGGCATAGGCTTTAAATTGAAATTTTAGCAAACTGTTGGAATTCCGAAATATCTCAAATAGGGGTGGTTTTGGCCGATGCCCACAAGTCGTGGGATCAACTACGACATGGTATAGTCGTTCAAGCATGTTGGTTAGACACCGGAGCGAAGCTCGACGGTTCCATAACCCAACAATCTCCCACTTAGAACCTTCGAGATTCTACATGCACATCACATCTCAATTGTAACAACTCCATCCAATTCCAATTTACTATAAAACACTCAGCTCATCCAACATGGTCTTCAAGCAAGAAGACCCACTGAAGTTGAAAACAACTTCAACTTCTCAGTAGACATGGTCTTGGTCAACATATCTGCCAGATTCTTACTCCCTTGGATCTTCTCAAGTGCCAAGACCTCATCCTCTAACAAAGATCGGATAAAATGATATCGGAGACCAATGTGCTTTGTCCTAGAATGAAAAACAGAATTCTTAGCAAGATGTATAACACTCTGACTATCATTGTGTAACACACTCCTCTCTTGCCTCATCCCAAGCTCTTCCATCAATCCTTGTAACCAAATCATTTCCTTGCTTGCCTCTGTAACGGCCACATACTCTGCTTCTGTGGTAGACAAAGCAACAATCTTCTGTAACTAAGAAATCTAACTCACCACAGTAACACCTACTGTAAAGACATAACCACTAGTGCTTCTTCTGTGATCTACCTCACCTACAAAATCGACATCCATATACCCTTGCAAGTTCACAACACCCCTTCCATAACATAGGCATTTCTCAGTAGTACCTCTCAGATATCTCAATATCCACTTTACGGCTTCCCAATGTTGCTTGCCAGGATTAGACATAAATCTACTGATAGCTCCTACTGCTTGGGCTATATCCGAATGTGTGCAAACCATGACATACATAAGATTTACAATGGCAGAGGCGTATGGTACCTTAGCCATAGAGTTTCTTTCCTCAACAGTCTTGAGAGAGTGTTCCTTGGACAATTTGAAGTGGACTGCCAAAAGTGTGCAAACTGGTTTCGCACCACCCATGTTGAACCTCTTCAATACCTTCTCAATATACTCAGCTTGAGACAACTCCAGAATACCTTTTTGCCTATCTCTTTTGATCCTCATCTCTAGAATTTGTTTTGCTGCACCCAAGTCCTTTATAAAGAACTCACTTGCCAACTTCTCTTTTAATCTCCCAATTTCTGACATATCAAAACTCGCTACTAACATATCATCAACATATAGTAATATGATGATGTAGCTGGAGTCGAACTTCTTAAAGTAGCAACAATGGTTAGCGTTGCACTTATAGTAGTTATTTCCTTGCATGAAGTTATCAAACTTCCTATACCACTGCCTAGGGGCTTGTTTCAATCCATACAAGCTCTTTCTGAGCTGTATACCATATTATCTTTACCCTTCTTGATGAAACCCTATAGTTGCTGCATGTAAATTTCCTCAACTAGGTCACCATGGAGGAAGGCAGTTTTAACATCTAACTACTCAAGATATAAATCTTCCGTTGCAATAATACTCAACACTGACCGAATAGTATTCAGTTTCACCATTGGGGAAAATATCTTTGTGAAGTCAACACCTGCTTTCTGATGAAAACCCTTGACTACTAGCCTCGCTTTGTATCTCTTGGAACCATCATGTTCCTCTTTGACTCTAAACACCCATTTGTTCTGTAGAGCCTTCTTGCCCATAGGTAGTTTGGCTAACTCCCAAGTGCCATTAGAGATGAGGGACTTCATCTCATCTTGCATAGCAAGCTCCCATTTGCTTGCATCACTCGCCTCCAATGCTTCATCATAGCATTGAGGCTCGCCACCATTTGTAAGTAGCAAGTAATTCACATAGGTGGAGGGTGGATATCTCGTACTCGGTACAAGTGGCCTAGATGTCTTTCTTAGGGCACGAGGTGGAGATGGACTCAGTGGTGTAGTATCCTCATTATTATTAGAGTCACTACTACTGTCATCCTCTGACTGTGGGGCTCCCACTATATCACGACTTATATCAAAGTCTTCCAACTCAACATACTCTGTGCCACTCTCTGTAACCGATTTATTGGTTTGTGCTTCATCTCTATCCTTGTACATCACTTTCTCATTAAACACAACATCTCTACTATGAATGATTTTCTAATTTGGATCATCCCAAAAGCGATACCTAAAATCATCACCGCCATAGCCGATGAAGGTACACTTTAGTGACTTAGTATCAAGCTTGCTTCTAGCTTGGTCACTAATGTGGACATAGGACACACGACCAAACACCTTTAAATGGGAAAGGTTCATAATAAGAGCCTAAACCTGTAGTTTTAACCCCTTAATAATATTACATTTAGACTAATTATGTTTATAATAAATAAGAGTTAGTACTGTTTACGTACTTTTGTGTATTTCAGGTATTGGAGTCAAATATGTGAAGAAATATGTCACTTTTGCAAGAGAAATGAGCAAAAGTTGGTTGCTAAGAAGTTATATGGTTAAAGCCCAAGTTTCAAGGAGAAAAAGTCTTTTTAAAGCCCAGTCAAAACTGAAAAGTCAAAGTCAATAGAACTTCTATAGGCCGTATCTTTGAACTCAGACCTCGGAATTAGGCCTACTATATGTCAAAATGACCGGCTCGGAAAGAACTTTCTAATGATCTAGGCCTTGATCTAATTAGAGGAGTAAATATGGACTAAAAGGCTGTTGAAGTAATTTGTAGTAGAGAAACCCTTTTTGGACTTAACTAATTAGGTTTTAGGCATGATTTAATGACCCAAAACAAAGCTCCAAAGCCCATGCACGAAATTGTAAACCTAGCCACTAAGGCAAAACTCTAGAGACCTAACCCCTTAGTTAATTAATCTCTCTCTCTCTCTCTCATTTAGTTATTTTTAGTCTAAAACTTAGTTTATGTTATTCAGCCTAGCCACCACTAATTCAAGTCAAGTTATTATTAATCAAGTAGTTATTTCATTATGTTTTATTATACTTATGTTTATGATAGTCTCATGATTCATAGCTAAACCTCCATTAGAGGGGTTTGATTAAAGCTTTGATAAAAACTTGATGTGTTAGTATAAAATAGTTGTAGTAAGATATTCCACTCTAGAGGGTAGTTAATTCACCATGAGAATGAGTTTCAATTGCCTCACTTGCTAATTATTAGTTGGTAGAGATGTCATGAATAATTAGGGATAAAAAGACCTAACATTTATGTGAAAACATAAAGATTAGGGTTGCAACAACTCTGTACTAGCATATAAGGGATTAATCAAGGTGGATTTCAAATCTCCCTAATTCCTTCTCATTCACATCTTCATATTTAATTGTCATAGTATAATTTAGAATAATCTTAATTAGTTATTCCCACACATTAGTCTTATTAAAAACATTACTCTCATCATATTGTTGAATTGTTAAATTAGTGAAATTGTTACGTTCTAAGCAACTAGGAGTGGAACAAATTATGACTCCAGTTTTATTATAAGATAATCGAGAGTAGAACTTTGATAACAAAAGAGTTTAAGAATAGTTTTTACTTCTGCCGAGTTAAATTAGCTAAGTAGGAGTAAACACTTGTTTTTACTTTTATGAGTTCATATCCTTCCCGCTCCACAGTTCCTCTCGAATCTTAAAATCCAAAGGTACTGACGGTCCTCTATTGATCGTAAGTCACTGTGGCTAACACTTTTCTATCCGTAATCTTGGGCAAGCCTGCTAGTGTACGCATACACCTAACTATCTATGTCAGTGTTCTATTCATCCGCTCTGCAACCCCATTTTGCTGAGGTGTCCCTAGCAAAGTCTTTTCCATCTTGATGCCATTGTCAGCACAGTACTTCTTAAAACCTGAATCCTCATACTCTCCATCGTTGTCGGATCTCAGCTTCTTTACTTTCAAGCTTTTCTCATTCTCAACCATGGCCTTCCAAGTCTTGAACATTTCAAATACTTTTGACTTGTGTCTCAAGAAATAAACCCACACCTTTCTAGTATGGTCATCAATGAAAGTCACAAAATATAACTTTTCCCCAAGTGAAGAGACATTAGTTGGCCCCCAGACATCTATATGAATCAACTCAAGCTTGCTAGCTTCCGGAGTCTGACCCAACTTTTGAAAACTTACCCGCTTCTGCTTTCCAAATACACAGTTCTCACAGAAGTTAATTTCAGTCAATTGTAACTTTGGGAGTTTATTAGAAAAGTGAAGGATTTGCATTCCTTTCTCACTTATATGACCAAGTCTGCGGTGCCAAACATTCGGATCCTCTTTGCCATATGCCACGACAATCGACTCGTAAGTAGTCATGTAGAGAGTACCATCTTTCTTGCCATTTACAACAACCATTGAACCCTTCGAGACCTTCCAAGTGTTACTGGTGAAAACTATAACAAATTCTTCACTTGCCAATTGCCCCACAGAAATCAAATTCTTCCTCAAATCCTGAACGTGTCTAACATCCCTCAATAACCATGACGAGCCATTCATCTTGACATGCACGTCACCTTTGCCGAATGTCACAAGGTTGGTCATCACCAAGATAGACCGTTCCAAGTTCACCTTCGGTGTAGTTCTCAAAGAACTCTCGATGTGAGGTAGCATAGAAAGATGCGCCGGAATCAAGTACCCAATTAAGACTCTTTCTTATGCTCCATCGAACAGATTAAAGCATCATCTACCATCTCAACAACATTAGCTTCTTGATTTTTTTTCTTGTTCTTATTGTTATTATTGTTTCTTGGTGCCAAGCAATTGCTGCTGTAGTGGCCAGGCTCAGTCATTTGCATAAAGTAGGGGTATAAAAACTAAAAGTTAGGGATAGAGAATGCACCTAGACTTATTCTAGTGTCATGCATGTAGGATTTAATTTCTAGTTTTTTTTTTCATTCAAGTCATTTACTTTATTGTTCTTCATTTCAATCTTGTTATTTGTTTTTGTTATTCAATCAATCAATCATCTTTCTTTGTTGTTCTTCTTTAAATCAATCATTTCATTTCATGTCTTTCAAGTTTATGTTCTTTTAATCATCAAACAACTTAAGCGTTTCAATGTTCTTCATTAACTAGTTAACCAATACAAGTCCTAAACTAAAAATCCTACTTTCCTTTCTTCTAAAACTCCCAACCATTCAAACTCTAAACAATCTATGGTGAACCTCACTTCAAACAACTTTGACAATACTCACCCCACTACTACAACTGCAAATGGCACCGCCGTCATAGATTGAAGGAGCAAGAATGCTTGGTTGAGTATCTAAGGAGGGAAGCATCACTCTCAACTTTTCACTTATTATTTTTCTAATTTTCGTTGATTTATTTTGTTGTTTTTCATTACTAACTTACTTTTTTTGCAAATCTAGGTTCGAGATTAACATGCCAGAGAGGAGCTGAAGCTGCAGCTAAAAAACAACCGGACTTGGCCGACATCCACCGCGCTGGCGACCGCCCCTTAGCCAGAGCCCGACCACAAGTCCACCTCCACACAGTGCTATCTGATTTTTTCACAGATTTTCATGCGTGGTTGTACTGTGAAACCCGAATTTTGTAACAAAGTAGTATAAATAAGTGGAACTTGTTTGTAATAGATAGAGATAAAGAAAAAAAGAGAAAAATGAAAAAAAAAAAAAATAGTTTTGAGTGATTATGTGGATAAACATGAGTTGAAACTTGGTTGAAGTTCTAAACTTACCAAGAGATTAGAGTTTTTATTACCTTGGGAAGTTCAAGTGTGCGAGGCAAGTCGTGAATCATCGCTCACACACTTTGAATCAACTTGGTAATCAACACTCTAACTAAGTTTATCTCTAGTTAATCTAGATAATCTATCTAAACTAGTTAATCTATTAGATTGGTATTAATGTTAGTTTACTTTTATGTTTTGGGCCCTTGAAGGCAAAATTGTTTACTTATCAAAAACCCAGACTGTGGGCAAGGAAAAGATTGAACGGTTGGGCCTGATTCTCAGATCACGCACCAACCAACGTCGCCTTCTCCTCCAGCAGCGTGTAAGCACAGCTTGAAAGGTAAATTCTAAACCTTCTCGAAGCCCATATAAGAGGATACCTTGTGTGTTCAAGCATGCTTACGTGATTGTTTGAAATTTAATTTCCGTACTGCAATTTACATTCACGTATAAGACTGAACCCGAGCCACATAAAAACCATTGGGACGTCATTTCCCAATGTACATAAATTGGACGTTGCTTGATTCTTGAAGCCCTAAACAAAAAAAAAAAAAAAATAAACTAACTAGAGCCCAAAGTTGTCACGCTCCTCCAGAAAATGACAAAAATATAGCCATGAGGATTTAGAGTAATCAATTACCAAATTTTGGTGGACCAACTACCTTCCTCACTCCCCTCCCCCAGATTCATCATGAGTGATTCTTGGTAGCACACCACTTAGTGAAGTGACTACCTACTCTTCTGAGCCGTGTAGTAGAGCCATCCTAGTCTCGCGCCCAATTGTTCCCTTGAATAGGGCATAGTAAATTATAGACCAAGCAAATTTTTCAAAACTCCATACTTTCAAAAATGAATTTCGATTGCTTGAGCATACCTTGCATCGTTTGCGCATGTTAGGATAGTTTTGTTGTCTTGCTAAAAGTGCATGATACTACGTTCAGGCACTACAGGTATTAGCAAGAATAAAACTTACTCACGTAGGAGAGCACGTCGTCCTAGA
Organism: Coptis chinensis; assembly: GCF_015680905.1. NCBI lineage: Eukaryota > Viridiplantae > Streptophyta > Magnoliopsida > Ranunculales > Ranunculaceae > Coptis > Coptis chinensis. Next base: position 50,301,342 of record NC_141456.1, read on the forward strand.
AAATCTCTTATTTCTAGTCCTCCATCCACTAAGATGGCCGACAAAGTAGTGCAAGCTGAAGAGCCTCTTTCCAACTTCTACACACCATTGAAAGATGGGCCTCCATCTTGTATATGACTCACACCGCTCACGAGCGATTTTCGCATTCTACCAAACGTGTTCAATCTTCAACCCATCTTTCACGGGTTTGAACACGAGTTACCGTATGAGCATCTACGTCGGATACATGAAGTATGCAATACTTTCCACCATCCAGGCGTCACCGACAATCAAGTGAAACTACGAGTGTTTCCTTTCACTCTAGCTTGTAAGACTCATGATTGGCTTCTCTCTTAGAAGCCCAATTCTTTCGATACATAAGAAAATGTTGTGTTCTCCTTCATGGAGAAGTGCTTTCCACTAAAGAAAACAAAAGAGATAAGAAGTAAGATACAATTATTCAGACAGAGTCCAAGTGAGACATTTTCTGAAGCATGGGATAGATTCTCTGACCTACTCTATTCATGTCCTCACCATAAACTAGAAAAATCCAATCTTGTCCAATGTTTATTCAAAGGCCTTCTCTAAGAACACAAAGTAACCCTCGACATCATGAGTAATTGTAATTTTTTGGATAGAGGTGCAACTTAAGCCTTAACCTTTCTTGGAAACCAAGTTGAAAAGAGTACCCACTGGCGCGATATAAACAATTCCATAAAGCCCAACCCAGTACATCTAAAGCTAGCGGTATTTTTGAGGTGAAATCCGATCCAGAAATCAAAACTTTAATCAAACCCTCACAAAAAAGGTAGATGCCCTCACAACCAAACAAAAAGACCAAACCCTTCATCTTGTTATGAACATAAATACCTCACCATACAATTTCTATCTATGCTTAAATCATATAGATGCCACCATGGAGACAACATCCAAACTTCACATGGATTAACATTCAACAAAACCAACCACCTCCAGGTTTCAACAAACCACCAAATAAATTCAGACAAGGACAAGGTATCTATAACAATCAGAACATAGCATTGGTTCCATCCCATTTTAACCAGAACTACCAAAACCCACCTATCAACAACTAAAGAGACCTAGTTCCCATTACACCATCAACTAGTGTCCAAACAGATAAGCCCACCGAAATAATGCTATCTGTCATGTAACAACAAACCCAAATCCTAGCATCCATGTAACAATCTCTGAACTTGTTAGCCGAAGACAAAACCCAGAAAGGTGTGTTCCCAGGTCAAGTAGTACCAAACCCTAAACCAATAAACACAGCCTTTGAAGCAACAAGTGATGTCATCCCATCTATGAGGATTAAATCTTCTTTTCCTCGATATATTCCTTTCCCATTCCATTCCATCTTTTGCTTTAAAAGGGAATGCATAAATAAGGTAACCAGACCACTCTACTTGGAGTATGTGGTTGTAAGTGGTAGAGCCTTAGTCCACATATACCTTGCATATTCTTTGTAAAACACTTCTTACTCATCATTTGAGTAAGTGTGAACCTGTGGAGCGAGTATACAATTTTTCCTTTTTTTATTTTACACTTCTTTTTCAAAAATAGTTGTTTTGTATGTTCTTTTAATGCAAGATTCTTGAAACATCAATAGTCATGTGATTTTTCAGAACGGGCATTGGATTTTACACAGACCAACCCCTAGAACAACGCAATCTAGGAGCAATTTGAGATCAATTTTGCGTACTAAGGGTCGCTGAAACTGTTGATTGTGGTAAGTAACTTCAAAAAAGTTTGTAAGAAGTAAGGTTTATCCTAAATTGTTTAGAGTTTAAGTGTGGGAGTTAATAAGAAGAAAGGTAGACTCTTAGTAAAGACTTGTTTAGTTTAAGCTAATGAAAATGTAAAAACTCAAGTTGTTTGGTATGGAAATGACATGAAAACATTGAAAAAAGTATTGAATTGAAGATTGAAACAAGAACAACAAAGTAACATTGGTTGATTGAAACAAACAAAGCAAAATAACAAGATTTAAATAAAAGGAAATGAAGAATAATAAAGTGAAAGACTTGAATTGAAAAACAATACTAAATCTTACAAACCAAATGGTTCGGACCCTAAAATAATGGATGCTTTCTCTCTCCCTAACTTTTAGATTATATACCCCTACTTTTACCTTTTATTGATTTGCCCTCCTCCATTACTTTTGAGACACCTCACACTTCACTTTTTTGCTTTTGCTTTTGCTTTTTGATTTCTTCTTGACCAAGGTAGGTTTTTGAGAATGGCATATTTTTAGATAAGAGCCTCCATATCTGGTCTTCTGATTTGAGGGCTTTGACCTTTGACTTTGAACTTTGACTTTGACCGTTGACTTTAACTTTTTAAACACTTTTTCATAGCAACTTATGGTCTTCATAATAAGTGTGATTAAGGCTCCTTTAGGTGCTAAGACACAGCTTTTATGATAAGTGGCCTGAAATTCTCCGTAACATGAAAAAAGCAATAAAAGCTATGAGTTGTCTTTTCGTTAAACGTAAGAAAGGATGTAATGCAGTAATATAAGGGTAATAAAATGCACATTTGGGAGCTGATCAGTCGCCTATATCATCAAGCTATTTGTTAGGTCAGGACATTCCATGTCTTACGCAGTAAATCTCCCCACTCACGTAGCTGAAGCTCTGTCTGTCTAGATTGGGTTCATCACAGAGCCGACACGAAAGTTGCTTAAGATTATCTGTTATGGTTTGTTTTCTAGAAAGAAAATTAGAGTTTAGAATCACAGCTTTTGAAGTACGAGTTTCTTAAAACATCTCTCCATACTTTTCAAAACTAAAGGATATAAAAATGAAAATTATACGCCTCGGAGTAACCAAAATTATACCAATTCACGTATAATTTTATCTTCTTGTCAAAATCTCTATATGGATAGAGATAATTTTTGCTTGAGAAAATCAAATAAATAAAAAAAAATAAAAAGAAAAAAGAGGCGAGGCGTCTCCAAATGAGAATTAAATAAATAGAGTAACTCAAAGTGATACTATTCTCTGTTTAATTCTACCTTTTGGCTCCACCTCTCTATTTGTCTCGAGAATCTGATGTTAAAAGACTCAAACTTGTACAAAATTTTCAAAAATTCTCCATTTTTAAAAAAAAATCATTCCCCCTTCTCAATCTCTTTTTCTAAAAACTTTCTAAAATGTCTTCTATTAAAAACAAAAACTCTCCACCTAGCATGACTAGATGGATAAGTTTCAATGATCGTGTGCAAGCACTTCCTAGAGAAATGCTACTAAAGATATGAACATATATACCAAAAATCATTATATTCCTGATTTAGGTAAAAGTTCATACACACGTAAGAGACGAGCTATGAGAGAAGGCTGGTGCTCAAACTATCAAACACCAACCTTCCCCAGTCTTCAACCTCATAGTGAAAATTCAGTTTTCAAGATTTTCATATGCCAGCCACCTACTCATCGAGCATAGCTGAGGAGAGTAATCCAACCATCTGGTTGAGATTGACTCAAATTTTTAAAACCTTCTAAGTCTTGGGAATCTAACTTAAAACGACCCACATTTAAAAAAAAATTTAGTCAAACTTATTCAAAACCCAAAAAAATTAATTAAAATTTTCCTTCTTTCGTTTGTACATATTTCCCTACAGTTCCTTTTCATTTTTTTCCCTCATATGTTTTTCATCCACTGTTAGATGTGAGTGTACCCTATATCTTTGCGTGGTATTTTCGATGCTAATCGTTTTGGTACCTCACGGGTCAAGATCGGACGAGTAACGAAGCGCGGATCGACTCTTGAAGTTGGCAAGGCAATGAAGACAAGATCGAAATTACCTGATATCATTTGGGCTTGGGCCAAAATTTTGTTTTAACTTAAAAGGAACATGCGAGGCACGTGCCATCAAACCTATTTAACCTACACGATTGCCAATCGACCATCACTTTCCTCACACATTCCAAACCGTAGCCGCCCCAAGCCAATTCGTGACCGCCCGCTCAACCCAAACACCACCACTCCAAATTTTCATAGCCTCCTCCATTTTCAACCCCCATTCCAACTAAAAACCCATATTTTATCAATTCATACTTTAAATGGCTCGAGTTCTTAAAATCATGCCGGAGCAAAATTTTGAACCCATCTTTAATTCCGATCTATTTGAAGTGCATTTCAAGGCTGATGTTAGAAAAAGAAGATGGGAGGCTTTGGTTTTGTTGGAAGGTGCAGCTTATTCTCCCTCTCTCACTCTTTCGTTTTATAATCATATTCTTAGAGGGGAGGATGACCGCATCACAATTGTCAAAGATGGACGAACGCTTGAGCTCACAAAGGAGGTGGTGAGTGAGGTTCTAGGGATTCCTCTGAAGGCTTATGTTCAGACGGAACAGTCCCTAGACAACAAGACCATCGATGTGATGATGGTAGAAGCACTTCTCGAGGGGGTGAAAAACCCCAAGTCTCACTGCGCGTTTCAGAGTGAGTCATTACGAAGGAATCAGTTAGCAGTATCTCAATGGATATCCTTCTACTTACTGGGCTCAATCAAGCTTTCTGATATAGGTAAGGCGATGCTCCATATTCTATGGATTTTTCAAGAGCAGAAGAACACCTTCTGCATCGTCTCCTTCATTTGGGAGCAACTCTGCAAACCCAAGAAGTCAAACCCCCCTCTACAAGTGTTGGAAACTAGGATCATGCAGCACTGGGGGTTTGATGCTACAGACGCTCTAGTGGAGGTCAAGGATGCTACCACAGGTCCTATCTATGCCCACTACATCCAGAAATTCTAGTACCCACCTGCTGCCAGAGCTGCCAAGCAAGCACGCTTTATCAAGCAAGTATACTACGTCACTGAAGATGCCACTCGATAGTTCACTCAGCCCATGGACGTAATTCACTTCCTCCATGGAGGCCAGAAGATTTCGCAACAGCACATCCACCAGCTCAGGCAAACACAGGGAGTCATCATAGCGGCACAGCAGATCTTCAGAGAGGAGCAACGGTCCTTCTAGCAGGAGCAGCGACGTTTTCAGCACAGTGTCACTAGAACACTGTTGAGCATTAGACACGTGCTCCCTTATAGTGATAGACATGCTAGGACCTGATGTCATCAAAGAGAAGGATCTTCTCGACGTCGTTACAAGTCACGCACGAATTCTGACTAGGCAACTCCTTAGTGTCCGTATAGATAGTTTACAGTTTATGTTTTATCTTTAGTTTGATGTTTATTTTATTTCTGTACTTATGTAGTATTATAACTAGTAGTGTAATTTTAATATTATATGCTTATGCTATTTGTTGTGGAATTTGGTATATGAGCAAAAGGTAATACAGATACATCATGCCAAAATTTTCCAATTTTCTTTCTGCATTTCACATCTTTTCAAAAATACAAAAAACCAAAAAGATTTTTCATTGTAGAATAATTATCCTTAGTATAATAAACCATGTATTTCTCGTTCTATATCAAATAACCCATGCCCCAAACTTATTTGGGGGTGGCGTATTTTCATCATGAAGAACAGAACACAGGTGTATCGCCATTTTTTCTCATGTTTCTACTGATAATTTCTTTCCTTATCTCTTCATACTTTGAGGACAAAGCATATTTCTATTTGGGGGTGGTATAGTAACATTTTGCAAAAACTAGACATTTTCTATAGTCGATATAATAGTATATTTCTTCCTTTCTAAAAGACATTTCTACAAAAAAGACCAAAAATATTTTTCTATTTAGTATTAAAAAGTCTTATTTCTTTTTTCTAGGATGAATAAAAAATTTAGAAGTCTCATTATAGCAATAGAGTAAGGACTTGTTCTACGAACTTAGACTAATATACATATAATAGTTTCTGCATCTTTTCATGAATGACATGGATCAACATTTGTTTGTATATAGCAGTGAGTTTCTGAGACCAAGTGTAGAACAATTAAGTTCCATATCCTATGAGAATCTAGCCAAAAGCCTCAGCTGAATGATTATTGAGTGATGACACAAATGATGTCTGGATAGAAAGACCACACATCCACTTGCTTGATCACCACGCCATATCCTAAGAGAGAATTTATGCCCTTTTTAGATCGATATAGCCAAATAAACGTTGAAAACCCAAAAAGATAGTTTTTCCTCTAGTTATCCCCTTTTTGAGCCTTTACCATTTTCTAAAAGCCTTTTTATTCTTCGCCATAAATTTCTAACCCGTTACAACACACAATAAAAAACTTACCCAGCTAACAACTTGAGAACTGGATGGATATCGAAAAAAAGAAAGAGAAGACCCTTGTACAAAAACAGACCAGTTAGTTGCTTTGAAAAGAAAAGAAAAGAAAGGAAAGAAAAGAAAGACCCATCAGAAAAAAAATCAATGGAGTCAAAAATCGAATATCCCAAAAGTTCAAAATAAAAAAGAGACGATATCAGAAAAAAGAACAAAAAGAAACAAAAGGAAAGTTAGAACTCCCAAAATTCAAAATCATATGGAGTCACAAAGCCAAAGGGCTAAAAGAATGAATCACAATTCGGAAGCAAAGAACAAAATGAAGTTCTTCTCTGGTTACAAGTATCTTGAAGACTCAGTTTCTCAACTTATCAGATTTTTGTTTTTCCCTTCCTTTTCTTTCTAAACCATCACCCTAGCCCCGTAACTCCAAATAAAAGACCTCTAGGTCAATTAGGAATAGGATGGTGTGATAGTAAGTGGCAAGCGTGATCAATCGACCGCAGTTTCTTTGGACGTCATTTGATTATGGGAGGAATATAAATGCCTGCTACATTTGAGAGAACGAAACTTGAGTGAATCTATCAAAGAGTTATGATTGCAACACACCCCTATGAGAACCCACCTTAAAGACGCTCTCCAAAAGTCTAGGAAACAACTCTGGTTTTGCATTTCACCGCTCATGTTTTGCACATTTATCTTTAGATGATTAAATTACTGTACATATGTTATTTTACGTTCAAAGGAGCTTGTCTTTATTCCTCGCTAATGAGACGTATAAACTTATGAGAATAAATAAGGAAAGAAGACCTTTTGTACTATATAGAAAAAGTTTGTGAGTACCTTCACTAGAAAACTTTCACGAGGCTTAAAGCTCGTCCACTATGGAATTCTTAGTTTTTTAAGGCCTTGTTGCATATGGTCAATGCAATTGTACTCACCGAAACAAGATTAGTATAATTTATAATAAATCACTCAATTGTGATCTTAGTTTTTCTCTCATCATTGCTTGAGGACAAACAAGATGCTATTTGGGGGTGGTGATCAGCTCCTAAATGTACGTTTTATTACCCTTACATTACTGTATTACAGCCCTTCTTACGCATAATAAAAAGACAACTCATAGCTTTTATTGTCTTTTTCAGGTTATAGAGAAATTCAGGCCACTTATCATGAAAATTATGTCTTAGCACAAAAAGGAGACTTAATTATGCTTATTATGAAAACTCGAAGCTGCTATGAAAAAGTGCTGAAAAAGTCAAAATCAAAGGTCAAAGGTTAATTACTTAGAACCAATGAGCTGAAAGTCAAGTCCTCAACTCAGAAGACCAGAGATAGATGTCCTTAACACAAAAGATGGCTTTCTCTAAAACCTATCTTGATCAAGAAGAAATCTAAAAGGAAAAGGAAAAAGCAAATGCATAAAGCAAAGGGTGAGGTGTCTCAAATGTAATGGAGAAGGGCAAATCAGTCATTTGTATAAAGTAGGGGTATAAAAACTAAAAGTTATGGAAAGAGAATGCACCTAGACTTATTCTAGTTTCATGTAGGATTTAATTTCTACTTTTTTTTTTCATTCAAGTCATTTACTTTATTGTTTTCATTTCAATCTTGTTATTTGTTTTTGTTAATCAATCAATCAATCATATTTCTTTGTTGTTCTTCTTTAAATCAATCATTTCATTTCATGTCTTTCAAGTTTATGTTCTTTCAATCATCAAACAACTTAAGCTTTTCAATGTTTTTCATCAACTAGTTAACCAATACAAGTCCTAAACTAAAAATCCTACCTTCCTTTCTTCTAAAACTCCCAACCATTCAAACTCTAAACAATCTATGGTGAACCTCACTTCAAACAACTTTGAAGATACTCACCCCACTATTACAACTTCATTAATCTTTTAGGACAATCTAACTCTCTAAAACAACTACAACATAATGGTTTGCATGTGTTAATTGAGGGGTTGCATAAGTTTTCATTTGTTATTTTCCATCTTAAAATTAAAATCCACCATTTCCTTATGTTTGGGGGTGCATGTAGTATCATGCGTTTATGGCTAGACCCCCAACTCTTTCGATTATTAGTTTATAGTTGATCGAGTATCGTCCATCTAGTGCCACCCCAGTTTCTTGCTTGTTTGGGGGTGTGCACAGTCTTGGGGAATCTGACTTAAAAAGACCCCATATTAAGTCTAGGGAATCTGACTTAAAAAGACCCAACCTTAAGTCTAGGGTACCTGACTTTAAAAGACCCATACAATTTTTTTGTAACATACCACCATTTTGGAGTATATGCCACAAAATTTTCAAAATTAAAAAGATTTATCAAAATTTGTTTGGGGGTGGTGGATTTTGGTCTTTCAACTCAAAACTTTTTAACACCCATTGTTTATCATGTTTGCTCCAGTAAAGTCCGTGTTAGTTAGTACGTAATAATTCGATTGTGCTTCATGTTATCATATCATCTTTATAATGTTGTTGTTACAGGTACTGTCAATTTGTCACACATTTATATGGTAATCTCTTTCCTTCTCTTTACACTTTGAAGACAAAGCGTTCTATTGTTTGGGGGTGGGATAAAAATATTTGAAAAATTAGTCATTTTTAGATTGTAAATTACACACTTTTCTTAATAAAAAAAGTGAAAAATCATAATTTTTTTTTTTTACTATACACTTAGTGATAATGGTATTGTTTCTTTTTTTGTGATGATATCAGTCTAGAAGTCTCACTTAGCACTAGAATTAAAGTAATTTTTAGAAACTTAGGTTAATATGTAGGTAATAGTCATTGTATCTTTTCATAAATGTCTTGCATGAGCATTTATGATTGTATTTGGCAGTATTTTTTTGACACTTAGGTTAGAGTGCTTAATTTTACATATCCTGTGAGAATCTAGCCACAAGCCTCATATGTGGAATATCTGAGTGAGGAGACAAAAAAGTAATTAAATTCGAGTAGAGAAACAACACGTCTATTTGCTTGATCACCACACCATATCCTAAGCGAGAATTGAGGCCCTCTTTGGATCGATATAGCCCAAAATTCCAACCTAAAGATAATTTTTTCGCTAGTCGCCCCACTGAGCCTTTTATTTAGCCTTTTCAAATTCACCAATAATTCTATTACCCATATATTATAAAAACCAAATAAAAATACCCACCTATTTGATAAGTTTGAGAAATAGGATGAAGTGAAAAAAAAGTGAAGAGAAATACCTGTGTAGAATAAAAAATTAGTTAGTTGTTTCGAAAAAGAAAAAGAAAAAAGTTAGAACGGCAAAAATAAAATCAAAAGGAGTCAAAAGCCAAAACAAAAGGGCTAAGTATGGAACAAAAGTATAGAAGGAAAGTAAGAACAAATGTTTTCTCTAGTTACATGTTTTGAAGACCCTATTTTCTCAGACTTGTTTATTTGAATATCCATTTTCTTCCTTCTTAAATTATCACCTAAACCACACATCACTTAATAAAGACCTCTAGCTCAATTAGGAATAGGTTGGCATGATAATAAGTGGTAGTTCTGCTTGATCGACCTCGCCTCCCTTGGACGACATTGAGATTGTGAGGAAAAGTGTGCCCACTGCACACTAGAGTAAGAGAAAGTTGAGTGGAAATATCAGAGTGATTTGTATCTTGACACATTCCTTGTGAGAACCTACTTAAGGACGTTATTCCAAAAAATTTATAAACGGGCCTGCCATTGCATTTCATATCATAGTTTATTGCATGAATGTTTATCATTAGATGATTTGATTATTATGCATGCATTAGCTTAGGTTTCAAAAAAATTATTTTTTATTCCCTACTAGTGAGATGTATAGATTTCTCAGATTAATTAAGGGAACAAACTTTTATTACTTAGTTGTTGTAGTATAAATGAAGTTTGAGAGTATCTTCTCTGGAAAACTCTTACGAGGTTATAACTCTTCCACTACGGAATTCCTAGTAGTTTAAAACCTTATTGCATATGATGAATGCAATCGCACTCTGCAAAACATAGTTAAGATTATATTTTTGGCCACTTATTTGTTTTAATTTCTCATATTTGCTTGAGGACAAGTAAAATGCTGTTTGGGGATAGTGTGATAATCACCCAAAATTGTAGTTTAAACCATAGTACAAAATATTAGGATATGGGTATTTATCGATATTTAATTTCTGGATATGTATCGTGGATATATCCCCCTCTTTGGGGATATTTGACATTGTTTCACATGCAAATATCGTGGACATATCCAAAATATCGATAAATATCGTAGATATTGTAGATGTTTATTGATATATCATGATACATTATTTATATTTATTTGAAATATAATGGTAAATATTAAATAAAATTGTTATATACATAAAATATCGCCAAATATCTCAAAATATCGCAAAATATCTCCAAATATCACAAATATCACAAACATTGTTAAAATATCACCGATATTTGTAGTTGTATATATCTCTGAACATATCGTGATATTTATATATCTTTTTATGAAATCCGGATAGATATCCCCAAATATCGCGATATATCGGGATATTTTGTACTATGGTTTAAACCCCTTAATAGTATTCTACGTAGGTCAATTATGTTATTAGTAATGTGAGTTATCACTATTTACTTGTTTTTGCGTATTTCAGGCATTGGAGTTGAATAAGTGTTGAAATGATGTCAATTGTGCATGAAAAGAAGCTAAATTGATTGCTAGGTGAAAAACATAGATAAAGGCCCAAATTTATGAAGGAAAAGCCCAAGTCAAAGGTGTCAAACGAAAGTCAACTCAGATGGAAAACTATTGAAAAGTCAATAGAAATTCAAACAGGCATATCTATGGGCTCTAAGCTCTGATTCAGGCCCAGTTTATATCAAAACGACCGACTCAGAAATAACTTTCTAATGGTCTAGGCCACAAACTATTTGGAGTAGTATACATTTCCAAAAAGGGAACAATAGTAAAATGTTGTAGATTTGGCTTAAGTTAAATTCTATGGATTGGACCCTAGTATGATTTTGAAGCCCATGAGCCTATGGAAAGATAGAATTTCGACCATAAAATATAAAACGCTATTTGTTCTCTATAAAAGTAGTAGTTAACTAGAAGTTTAGGCATCTATTGTAGTATCCATTGTATTATCCAACATTAGTTTGGTTTTTAGGTTTAGAATTAGGGTTTATAGCCTCCATTAAATCTCCATTAATAAAACTTTCATCTTTCTACATCTTTTAGCACTATGTCTTCATATTATTATTATTTTGATGATAATCCGATGACACAAGGCTAATTTGTATTGCTTGTGTTTTAAGTTCGATTCGTGCATATTTCTAAAGATAGGAAGTGTTTGATTTTGAACTAGGAATTGTGAATTTATGCTAGAGATAGGTGAATAAAATTTTCCTCATGCTAGTTAATCAATGACTATAGAGATGTAGGTTGTTAACTAAGGATAATAAAGTCTAAATATTTGTGTTAGAACATTACGGGACATCACAAAGGTAAAAACTTTGTAATAGTTATATTAAATATATCAATGATTTGCTAAAGGTGGATTTAAAACTCTTCCCTAACTTTTCCTCCATCAAAACCCTAATTTTAATTGTTTAGTGTAATTAGTTGATTTATATTCGTAGTTTAATCATAGTTTAATTCATCCTTCAAATAATTATTACTTTTACCTGTCCTCTTGATTTAAATTAGTTGAATTCTATTTAGTCTTGGTAGTTTAAGAGTGGAATTACTATATCTATATTACTTGATAGTATAGAGAGAGAATAGAGTATTGATCTAAACTCGTGTTTATTAGAGTGATTGTTTGTGTTTTTACATTAATATTTATTCTTATAAATTCATGTTTATCAGTACACACCTAAACTAAACTAAACTACCACTACTTCTAAAACGTCATTGCAATATGGGGTAAAAGTTATCAAACACTCCTTGGTATTGTGAAAGTTAATCTTCAAATCATTTAGTAGAAGAGAAAGGGGATGATCGAGAGTGTGATTTTTGAAATCTTGATTTTATACTACTTAAGCAAATAGACTAAGATATATGAAGATGGATAAGAATAATAGAGAGTAGAACTCTACCATCCGATATAACTTCATTTGTAATCTACTTAAAACCATTTGCTAAAGAAACTAGTTTAAACACCAATTGCTTTACAACCCAATGCAAAAACTAGAACCTTTAATTGATTTAATTCACCAATTGCTTTACAATCTAATAAGAAAATTCAAACCTTTATCAAGATCATTCACACCAATTATTGCTTTACAACCTAATGAGAATGAACTTATCCCCTAATTCTAAGTATCTATCTATATGTCACTTAGAATTAGGCATATGGAATTCCTGCTACTTCTATCTCTATATTGAAGTAGAAATTCACTAACAACCTTTTCTTTACTTTCTATCTCTATATGAGCAAAGAAAATAACATGTTAAATCAACGCAAATAGATATAATTAGACTACTTATGGATTTCTCACGTTGGCTTCATTCTACCCCCTATTAGGAGGGATTTAGCCTAAGATCATTGAACTAAAACTAAACATGGAATTGAAATAACAATGAAGCAAATAAACAATAATGAAATGAGATTGAATAGAAGAATGAAATTAAACTATGACACTAGGTACATGGTACTAAAAAATACAATGAAACTTCACTCCCCTATTTATAGAGAATATAAGGGAGGAAGTACAATACCTAGATAATGGCTAGATTCATTCCTTAGTAGCTAAGGAAACAATGGAAGGATAGAGTGTAACTCTTTAGTCCTTATATATATTTGATTCTTATCCTTGATCTTTATCCTTGATCCTTATCTTGCTTTGTGATCTAGAATATTCCCAAGGAGAAGTATAATGCTTCAAATCAAGACTAGATTAGGCGTGTAAAAATGGCTCTCAAGCCCTCGGCCCGCCCGACCCTCACGTTTTAAGGGGAGGGTAAGGGCCTATATGTGAAATCATGAGGACGGCCCTCAGGCCGACCTTGAAAGTCCCTCGCAACTTTTCTATGTAATTTTATTTATATTTTGTTAAAAAGTACGTAATTGTATAAACCTGCCCGTTATATAAACTCCACTTATACAAACTCCAAAAAAACTCCACCATGAAAAACAATGAATTAGAAGATGATTTTTGGTGGAGATGTTCTTCCCATAATATAGATCATCTTTAGAAAAAATCAGCACATTTGAAGATGTCCAGATGTATCAAAATTTACTTACAATGTTATAAAATTATCCGACAGTCCAGATTTTTCAAATTTCAAAACAACTTTCGATAATGTTAAACATTTTTATTTGGGCTGATTTTTTGTAGGAAAATTCTCCATTATGAGAAAACTATCTTCACTAAAAATCAGCCCTCAATTCATCTTATAAATCTAATTTTGGGGGTGGAGTTCATATAACGGGCTCGTTATATAAATAGCAAAATGAAAAGTATGTTTTACACAAGTTAATGCTTTGTGTAGGCTCCTCTAACGTTACATGAAAAATCTAGTTCAAAATAACAAATTGTTCCATTTTCAGGATATGAACCCGGGTCACTTCTCCATGTAGAAGCAAAAATAAAATATAAATCAGAGTGATGTACATGATATGATCCTTGGTATATGGTAATGAAGTTTTTAATCAACTTCAACTAATCAAACACAAGTTATTCTACAACCTACAACACCACATCATATTTTTGGTCTCATATACATTTCTTATTGATTCATGGAATACATCGGCACATAAAACCTAAGAACAAAACTTTTGAATTTTATTATCTTACAAATTTTAGCCAAATTATTAATTAAATAGATTAACCAAAGTCAAGATTGAGAAAACGTATTATTTAAACGTGTTAATTAATTTATCGCGTATCAATTTAGGAAGATTATATTATAAATAAAGAGTTTAAGAGAGTAATCAAATTCGGCCCTCAAACCCAGCTCTCTAGCCCGACCATCAATTCTCTAAAGAGAGGGCTAAGGTGAGGGTTAGGGCTTCACAATTTTAGCATTGGCCCTCATAGGCCCGACCCTCACTACATGAGAGGGTCAGCCTTGCCCGGCCCTCAAATCAGACATGCTTCATGGTTTGAAGGCCGACCCATTTTACACCCTAGACTAGATACATTCCTTAGGAAGCAAACAGGCTAGAGGAGGAATAGAGTGTAACTCTTCATCTTTATATTTTAGCTCTATCATTGATCTTTACCCTTAGTCTTTATATTTATTGAACTCTATCCTTAATCTTTATCTCATCTTATCTCAAGAGAGTCCCAAAGGAGGTAGAAACTCTAATTAGGTCAGAAACCCTAAAAAGGATGGGTCTTGTGGGCCCACTTTTGTTGATTTAGGACTTGTATGGAATTTGGACCAAAAGTTTACCACCAAACACTATCTTATGATACCTCATATCAAAGAGTTTGTCGTGCTTATCAATTAGCTCATCATACTATGCTATGAACACAATATGAAAAGGAATAATCTTTATTGATGGTAATGGTAAAAAAGATCTTAACTTTCTTCTCTCTTAATTCTAGATCTAAGATGCAAAAACTAAATTTCCTAGATGAGATAAAACTAAGGTTTTTGTGCCATATATATTGGTTTACACGTCAGTCTAGATAGAGATGCGAATCATACGTTTATTCGATGTCAAACTCTTTGGAATCTTTCTAGAAGAAATCCTGTAGAAGTTGGATTCAGTTGTACAAAAGTCAGTCGTGGTCTACTTTACCTTACAGGCTATTTCCCATGCTACAACTTTTGAGCACTTATTAGCTGTTGCCACCTATTCTATAACCCCAATCAGAGTCCCATCGTCTAAGTACCATGCATATAACATTAATTGACAACAGGACTGGATCTATAGAATCAGGGGATGCAACACTAGTGCAAAAAGAAGGGGACCCAAAGGGTCACCTTGCTAGACCCTAGTAGCAGACCACATGTAATCATCTCCAAAGTATAACCTCGTAGGTTAACAATACAAATACTCGACCTAAGGGGCAATAGCTGGGCATCGGATACGAACCTTTATCAACGTGGTAGTCTGATCAACCATGTTAAAAACATTTTGAAAATCTACAAGCAAAATAAAAATAGAGGTTCTGTCATTGTTAGCATATACAATGCGATTGACAGCGTGCAAAGTAGCTTCTGCTCCACTAGGTACACCGACCCCATACTAAAAATCATGTAATACCCTACCACATCTTTGGAAACTCCTTTCATTGCAATCTTGGAGACAAGATGAAGCCAAACCATGCCCACAGCTACAGAATGAATGCTATGATCTGGCTTTAAGAAGTGGAGTAAGTGGAGCACTTGCTATTAATTCCACTAATGGCTGTGGACATCATCCCTGTAACCAAATATTCACCATAGGGGTCAATGCATCTAACAAATCATACGATATGGCTGCTGTAACACACTCATAGCATCCAACAAATGCTGAGCACGAAGACCATCACGGCCACACAAAGTGCCTTTCAGAAATGACCTAATGCATGACAGTAAAGTGTCTCTTGATACCAATAAAGGGGGCACAACAAAAGGAACAATAGGTCTCATAGGTGGTTAACACATAAGGTGTTTCTTCTCTAATGCATGTATCGTCTCCGCTAAGTTAGGTGCAACTGATCAGACTCCAAAATGTGCATATTTATCCCTTTACATTACTGCATTACAGCCAGTCTTACGCTTAATAAATAGACAACTCATAACTTTTGCTACCTTTTGTAGGTTACATGCCATTTCATACCACTTATCCTAAAAGATGCATTTTAGCACCAAAATGAGCTCTATTAACACTTGTTATGAAGACTCTAGCTTATATGAGGAAGTGCTAAAAATTTGAAGTCAAAGTCAACGGTCAACGTTCAAGGACTCAAAACCAAAAGACTGAAGATCTTGTCTTTATCAGATTCTTCTATAGTTATAAGTATCATGAAAACCTAATTTTTCAAGTTATCAGATTTTGTTTTCCATTTCATTTTCTTTCTAAACCATCACCCTAGCACCGTAATTCCTAATAAAATACCTCAAGCTCGAGTAGGAATAGGATGGTGTGATAGTAAGTGACAATTGTGATCAATCGACCCGATTTCCTTTGGACGTCATTTGTGTATGTGAGAAATATAAATGCCCACTGCATTTGAGATAACAAAACTTGAGTAAATCTATCAGAGAGTTTGTGTTTTAAGACATCCATGTGAGAACCCACCTTAAGGACGTTCTCCAAAAGTTTTGGAAACAACTCTACTTTTGCATTTCATTACTCATGTTTGTGTAGTTATCTTTAGATGATTTAATTACTGTACATATGTTATGCTAAGTTTAAAGGATTTTGTCCTTATTCACCGCTAATGAGATGTATTCTGAGAATAAATAAGGAGACAAGACCCTTTGTACTAGATAGAGGAAGTTTGTAAGTACCTTCTCTGGAAAACTCTCATGCGGCTTAAGCTCATCCACTAGGTAATTCCTAGTGGTTTAAAGTCTTGTTGCATATGGTCAATGCAATCGTACTTTGCAAAATGAGATTTGGATAATAAATCACACATTTGTGATCTTAGTTTTTCTTTCTCATCTTTGCTTGAGGACAAACAAAATACTGTTTGGGGGTTGTTGATCGATCAGACCCCAAATGTGTATATTTATCACTTTACATTATTACTGCATTACAGCGAGTCTTATGCTTAATAAACAGACAACTCATAGCTTTTACTACCTTCTGCAGGTTATAGGCCATTTTAGACCACTTATCGTAAAAGATGCATTTTAGCGCCAAAAAGAGCTCTATTAATGCTTGTTATGAAGACTCTAGCTTATATGAGGAAGTGCTGAATAGTCAAAGTCAAAGTCAATGGTCAACGGTCAAGGATTCAAAACCAAAAGACTAAAGATCATGTCCTTAGCTCAAAAGACTGAAGATGATGGCCTTATTTCAAAAGTAGCCTTGCTCAAACCCTAGTTCTATCAAGAAGAAAGAGGAAAGCAAAAAACATAAAGCAAAAAGGAAAAGTAAAAAGCAAGTGTGTGAGGTGTCTTAAATCTAGAGGGAAGTCTATCTTAAATCTCAAATTGGAAGAACAAAGATCTTAACAGAGCCGGAAGAGTACAATTGGTGAAGTCTGTCCTAGCATCATTCCAAACCTATTGGGCGAAGACTTTTGTGTTCCCAAAAACAATGATTGAGAAGGTGGCTAAGCTGTGTAATAGGTTCATATAGGCAGGCCCAAACATGGATAGGAAGATGCATCATGCTAGTCACGCTACTCTCAGACTAGACAAGGAACAGGGAGGGCTTGGTCTTGTGGATCCAAAAGTTTGGAATCAAGCTGCGTACTGTGGATTGGTTTTTAAACTTGCGTAGAAATCAGATTGTTTGTGGGTTAGATGGACATGGAAGCAACACATAAAACACAAACAGTTCTGGACTATGAAGGTGCCAAGGGATTGCTCATGGGTGTGGAGAGGGATTTTGAAACATCGAGAAGTCTCATGGAAGTTTGTCAAACATTGTATAGTGAATGGAAATGGTACTAGTTTTTGGCATGATCCATGGTGTTCGGGGCCTTTAATCTTGAACAACTAAGCTAGAAGTTTGCTAGGGCATATCGTCCTAGAGGATGCGAAGGTTTCCGCAGTTTTAAGTGAGGGAAGATGGTCAAGCTATATCACTGATATGCAGGAGGGTGAGGTAAAGGACTGGATTATGGGAACTGAGAGAAATTCCTATATCATTGAGGATCAGGTGACATGGACACCAAGCAGTATAGGAGCCTTTTCTACTTCTTCAGCATACTCTGTCCTGAAAAAGGTGAGAAGAAAGATAAAATGGTTCAAGATTGTGTGGGGGAAATACTCAGTAACGAAACACTCTTTTACCACTTGGCAGTTGTTCTCGGGAACTCTCCCAACACAGAATAGGTTGATGGTGAAGAAGGTGATAGCACAATCAAAGTGTTGTCTATGTGGTGGCCATGAAGAAAGTTCAGCTCACCTTTTCTTTGAATGTCCTTACTCAGAACTGGTCTTGCAGAATTTCAAGAGAGCTATGGGACTACCAGAGATGGTGCGAGCGTCACATAATGAATGGTACTATTTGATGAGACTCTGCAGAGCGAATACTACATCGTCTGAAGTGATAAGAGCCTTCATCTGCGTTGTAGTCCAAGCCATTTGGAATGAGCAAAATTGGATGTTAAAGAAAGCAAGATTTCGGCCAGCAGATGTTGTGAGCCAGAAAGTAATGAACAACATGAAAATTTATGCGGGGAAAACACTGGAGTCGGTAAAGGAGGATGAGGCAACGAAATTGCTGCTAGCGAAACTGGGACATGGGGTTACTATAAAGCAGAGAGAGGAGATATGGGTAAAATGGAGCAAACCAGAAGTTGGAATAGTAGTTCTGAATTCAGATGGATCGGTATAAAAGGGAAGGGCCAACTATGGTGGAGCGGTAAGGGATTGGAATGGAGATGCAATAATGGCTTACAATGGCAGCTCGACCAGACTGTCAATCCTGTACCAGGAGTTACTAGGGGTTCAAAAAGGACTAGAAGGTGCGGCATATATGAAGATTAGAATAATTCAAGTGCAATTGGATTCTCTGCGGGCGATGCAAATTTTGACAAAGAAAGAAGAGGCGCCATGGCACTGCAAGAACATAGTTGCTCATATTCAAGCCGATATTTTGAAGTTTGAGCTAGTAACTTTCAAGCATGTATTTAGGGAGGGAAACCAAGTAGCAAATTATCTATCCAAGCTAACTAGGAAAACTTGTAATGAAATTGTGTACTTTATTCCACCGTTGGATAAAAAACTTAATGATTTGATCTTGGCGGATAAAGAAGGAAAGATGTATATGAGAATATCATAGTTTCATAAATAAAAGGTTGGGGAGTCCTAAACCCTTAGTTATTTCAAAAAAAAAAAAAAAAAAAAAAAATCTAGAGGGAGAGGGCAAATTTGTAATTTTAAAAGTAGGAGTATAAAAGCAAAAACTGTAGAGAGAAAACATTATCCAATTCTTGGTTTGACAACCCAATAATTGAGATCATTTTATCATGCTTTCTTAGATAGATTTATTTATTGCAATTTATTTTCTTGTCTTGTTATTTATTTTATTTCAATCTTATTGATTGCTTTCCTTTATTTTCAAGTACTTCATTGCATTCAATACTTATTTTCAATCTTGTCATTTCAATCAAACTTGTTTCTACACTTTTCTTGTCATTTAAATCAAAGAAAACAAGTTACACTCATTTGAAGACATTAAATGAGTGTGACTTGTTAACAAAGTCATTTCCTTTCCTATCCTTTCATTTCATATTTTCAATCCAAGCATCAAACTTCAATGTTTTTTCTTTTCTAAACAACTTGTTTTTCAATACCCTTTAGATAAAACAAAATTGTATAATTAAAAGAACACTTTACATAACATTGTCTTCTCAATACTCAATAAAAATCTACGATTATGCCTGCCACATAGTCCCTAACTATACACACCACTTATCAAATATCTTCATAGTGTTTGCATTGTATAAGTTAATACATTGACAAGGAACAAGTGTCGCACCGGACTTAAAATATTGCAAACAACCTTAGATAACTAGAAAAGAAACTTAATATATTTTTCTTTATGCCTATTGCAAGTTGGGGTTAGGCAGAACCCTCCAGTACTATTATAACAAGAATGTGTCTACACCCAACACCAAGACTGGTATGACTTTGGAACTTCCCTAGATCATTTTGTTCACGATGTCTAACAACATAGTTCCCAACACCTATGGCCTAACATACATAAATAGACAAAACTATCTATGGACACAAAAAATGCCTAACATAGAAAAAACAAGCTATGGACACAAAACATGCCTAGCAATAGACTTTGTTATTAAAATATAAGGTGATCAATCATATAACTTTTCTAGCCAAAAGGGCTAGGTAAATCCCGTAGTGTGCAAGGGGATAAGTTAGTTACAAGGCCCAACCAAAAATGTCAATGCCATAGTAGAAATAAAGATGAAAGGAATATCAGCAAACAAACAAACCCAAAGTAGTCTTAATAAGGATGAGATATGAAAACATATTATATTAGGTGAAGAATTAGACCTAGTATAGCTGAGATAACAACTACTCCTGATGAACCACTTTATTTAATTGGCATGCTACCTTGGAGAATAGAAGAAGCCTCCAAACTAATCACCAAGATTTATATCAACCAACATAGCGAGATGCTTCTCCTAAAGAAAGTATATAAACCTAACTGAAATTTTTTAGTTTATGCATACAAAGTTACATATGTCTAAGCACAACCACATTACCAAGTGAACGGTTCTTAAGTGCATAAATCAAAATAAGATCCCCTTTTCCAGATCTATCCCCATTTATTATTAGGAGGAGGTGGTTGCATAGAAGACAAAAGTAATAGGTGGCAAGCATGCAATTTATTTAACCATACGCTAATAGGTGTCTTTTCTAAGTTAAGTACCACATGCAACAACTATGAAGTTTGTACCCAAATTCTCATATCACAACCACGTGCAAAACATTTTAATTGCTATGCATCATCTAAACTCATGTCCACTTAGCAACAAGTACATAAATAAAAAGGTTTAAACAAAACAATAATTATTAAACACAAAATGAAACCTAATCAATGAAAATGGATCAAATGCCCAATGTATATACCGAAGTCTCTGGCCAATGTAAAGTGATAGACAATTCCTTAAAGCTTACTCATAACATATAGTTCTGTTTCTCTCAAATTTCAAGTATAAACATGAAACACCTCAGTAGCTATGTCATGCTGTTAGATAATAATTGACTCACCAAATTATAATCTCAAAGATCTTGAACTTGTATCTACAACCTAATTAAATAACCTTAAGTCTAACCATAGCACATCTGATTAAATTAAATCAATAACTAAGAAATCACTTACGAAGAAAGAAAAAGTACCAAAATTCAGACCTGCATTTCCGTATTGAATCCTCAAAGCTATTCCAATCATACAAGCCTTTTGCAGTCTCCACCAAAGCATTTCATCTCACACTGTCGCACAATGTGTACTTAAAAGTTCACAAGAAACTTGTTTATCAAAAAACATATAAGTCCACCAAACAAACCAAAATAGGATGAGACTAACCAAATGGAAACCAAATTCTATTCCAGAAAAAAAAATTATAATAGTAACGCATAAACTGCAAAGACACACCCAAACCGAACTTTAGCACCACAAATTAGCTGAAAGAATAAAAAAGGTAAATAAGCTACTAGAATTCTTGAATTGAATGAATAAACCCAAATTCAAAGATAATGGTAGAGTAGATCAAACCTAAACTTAACTGCCAGTATTTGGATCACACAGTAAAAAGATGGCGAAGAGAACCTGAAACCAGTAGCAGCCATGACATTTTAAAAACCCCAGCTTTCAAAATCCATAGAGAAATCTCAGCACTGGAGCGAAATCTCAACAAACAATCGAAACCGAATTCAATTAAATATAACCATAACCAATTAATCAAAAACAAAACTATTAATTAAAACCAAAACTATTAGAAATTCTAAATCTAAAATATTCTAGATTTAAGGGTGGGGAAAACTCACAAGTGAGTGATACTAGCTAGAATGAGAGAATAACAAGGTGAGAGAGGAGAGAAAGAGACATGCTTTCTAGTTGCTTTGAGAGACTTCGTTGGAGTGATGGTGTGATTTCCTTTCTTAGAGAGACGACAGTGAGAGAGGAGAGTCGGTGGTGGTTTGTTTCCTTAGCATTTAGGTATTTATCTTTATTTTATTTTTCATGTTTATATGCGGTCGGGTATACTATTTTTCCCTTTTATTTTTTTATTCAAATTATTTCGTTATACTGCCAAAACAGAAGGAGGGCGCGAGATACCAAAACCCAGGCGGCAAGATCTAATTTTTTTTTTTGCAATGGGGTGGGAAAGTTTTAACGACGAAATTTTAGTCCCAAAACCAATAAGATACGCGATGTTGTGTAAAAACCACATCCATGATGACGTTGTTAAATGTCGCCTTATGTCAAAAGATTTTGCTGACGCTCATTACGTTGCTAAAAACTAACTCTCAATTTTATTATTTTACAGAACTTAGATTATGACTTTTGGTGACATTAAAAATGTTGCCAAATATTGGTTTTAAAAAGTTTACTTGTGACGGTTGTAAACGTCGCCAAAGGGAATAATTACGTACGTTTTTCCAGCGTCGCTAAAACTTTTGTCGCTAAAAAACCAGTTTGTTGTAGTGATTTGTGTTTTCTTATTTTAATATGGATTCAATCAAACGGAGACCACCATCAGAACACTGCAGAATCCCTAAAAAGGTTCTCTAAAACTTGGAGCAAACGGAGCAACTAGAGCCGCACCCGCGTCCCCTTCATCCCGTGCCCGCGTCTGCGCTTGCTTGGTCCGCATCCGCGCATTGACCCACGACGGCGCCTGTTCACCCACGTGCCCGCCCCTCTGGTTTTACAAAATGAAATTCTATAGGTACAAAATATTGTCCATTTCCAGTAGTTTAATAATCTAGGGTTTGATTAATCAAACTGTTAGCCATTTGAAACTAGTTAGATTTTGAATGTTTAATGTTTTAAAAAAATAATAATACAATATATATATTTTAGGATAATATCATGTTTTCACTTTATCATTATTATTTTTGAAAAAAAAATTAGAATAATAACAACTTAGATAAGGTTTAGGATAAAGTAGGATAAGGTTTAGAATAATACCAACCTTGTTCCTAAAGTGAAAAGTGACTTGTCTTTTGGTTGAAGTTTAATAACTTACCAAGTGTTAGGAATTTGATCAACTTGGACCATTTGGATGCGTGAGGCGAGTAGTATAACAATACGTTCACGCATCTTAAATCAACTTGAAAATTAAATTTCTAATCATTGACATCTTTCTTTTCACTAAACTTTTTGAGTAGTTATATAGTTGAAGTAGTTAGTCTTTTATTTACTTTGTGTTAAGTTAAGCCCATGAAGCCAAAGTTGTAACTTATTGGCTATGCCACCATTTTAACCCGACTTGTGGGTTTAGTTAGACAAAATTTGTAACTGAACAAAATGCTAGAACGGTTGGGCTTGATCCCCAGATCACGCGTTAACCAACATCGACTCCACCTCAAACAGCGTGTACGCATAGCTTAAGAGGTAATCTCTTAACCTCCTCGAAGCCCCTATAAGAAGATATCTTGAGTGTTATAAAGCATGCTTGCTTATCTGATTGTTTGAGTTAAATTCCGCACTGTCTTTTAAAGTATGCGCATTAGGCTAAACCCAAGCCAAATAACAACCATTGGGGGTCATGACCCAATGTAGTAACCAGACGTTGCTTATTACTTGAGGTCTAGATAAACAAAAATTAAAATCAATCAACTAAAGCCTAAAGTAGTCACTCTCCTCCAGAAAAGGATAAAAATATAGCAATGAGGATTTACAGTAGATAATTACCAGATTCTGGTGGACCCAACTGCCTTCCTCACTCCCCTCCCCCAGATTCACTGTGAGTGAGTTTCTTGGTAGCACACCACTTGGCGAAGTGATTATTTTACTCTTCTGATCCGTGTAGTACGTAGATCCCACCTACTTTCGAGCCCAACTGTTCATTTCTAGCAGAGTATAGTCATCTATAGACCAAGCAAACATTTTCAAAACTCGAAAATGCAAAAATGTATTTTGATTGTTTGAGCATCCACTGCATCGTTTGAGTATTTTTAGGTAGTTTTGTTAAAGTGCATAATACTGCGTTCAGGCACTACAAGGTTTAGCGAGCATAAAACTTACTCACATAGGAGAGCACATCGTCGTAGACAACCTCTTATCTCTCGTCCCCCATCTTCTACGATGGTTGACGAAGTCGTGCAAGCTGAAGAGCCTCTCTCTAACTTCTACACACCGTTACCGGATGGACCTCCATCTTGTATATGACTCACACCGCTCACGAGCGATTTCCACATTCCACCAAACGTGTTCAATCTTCTACCCATCTTTCATAGGTTTGAAAACGAGTTACCGTACGAACACCTACGCCGGATACATGAGGTATGCAATACTTTCCACCATCCAGGCATCACCGATGATCAAGTGAAGCTACGAGTGTTTCCTTTCACTCTAGCTGGTAAAAGTCACGTATGACTTCTTTCTCAGAAATCCGATTCTTTTGATACATGGGAAAATATTGTGTTCTCCTTCATGAAGAAGTTTTTTCCACCGAAGAAAACAGAAGAGATAGTAAGTAAGATACAGTTCTTCAGACAGAGTCCGAGTGAGACATTCTCCGAAGCATGGGATAGATTCTATAACCTGCTCCATTCATGTTCTCACCATAAACAAGAAAAATCCACTATTGTCCAATGTTTTTTCAAAGGTTTTCTACAAGAACACAAAGTAACCCTTTACATCATGAGTAATGGATTTTTTTTGGATAGAGGTACAACTGAAGCTTTAACCTTTCTTGAAAACCAAACAGAAAAGAATACCTATTGGGGCGACATAAACAATTCCAGAACAACCCACCCAGTACATCTAAGGCTAGTGGTATTTTTGAGGTAAAATCCAATCCGGAAATCAAAACATTAATTGAATCCTTCGTAAAAAAGATAGATGCCATCATAACCAAACAAAAAGACCTAAATCCTAATCCTGTCATGAACATAAATACCTCACCATGCAATTTCTGTCTCATCTTAAATCATTTAGATACCAATTGTCCATTGCTCAACAACATATCATCACTTCAACTAGAAGAAGTTTGTGCTTTCAATCTACCAAATGCATCATGGAGGCAACAACCAAATTTCACATGGAGTACTAATCCACAAACCCAACCACCTCAAGGGTTCACAAATTATGTCAAACCACCAAATGCATTCAGACAAGGATAAGGTACCTATAACAATTAGAACAGAGTATTGGTTCCATCCTATTTTAACCAGAACTACAAAAATCCACCAATCAACATCCAAAGAGACTTAGTTCCAGTTACACCACCCACTAGTGTCCAATTAGATAAATCCTCTGAGATAATGCTATCTATGATGCAACAACAAAATCAGATCCTAGCATCCATGCAAAAATCTCTAAACATATTAGCCTAAGACAAAACCCAGAAGGGTGTGTTCCCAGGCCTTGCAATTCCAAATCCTCAACCACAAGGATAACAACAAATTCCAAGTAAATGGTCAGCACCTAAAACACTTTCATGAGTTACGATCTAAAGATGTAGAAAAAACCTTCTCCAAGATCCTGTTTACGAGGATTAAATCATTTTTTCCATGATATATTCCTTTCTCTTCCTTTCCCTTCAATCTTTTTCTTAAAAGGAATACAACAGTAAGGTAATCGGACCCTCCATTTGGAGTATGTGGTTATAAGTGCCGGAGTCTTAGTCCACGTATATCTCACATATTCTTTGCAAAACACTTTTTACTTGTCATTTGAGTAAGTGTGATCCCATGGAGCGAGTATACAATTTTCTCTTTCTTTATTTTACATTTCTTTTTCAAAATTATTTTTTTTCCCATTCTCTTAATGCAAGATTCTCGATACATCAATAGTTATGTGCTTTTTCCAAAAACAAAATAGGCAGTGGATTCTACACAGACCAACCCCTAGAAACACACAATCTAGGGGCGGTTTGAGATCAGTTTTGCTTATTAAGGGTCGCCAATATCACCACGTTATTCGCATGGGTCAGGACATTTTATGTCTTGCACATTGATAAACGTAAAATTGAATAATTTACCTACGAAATGAACGATGAAACTCAAAACGCAAGTGAAACTAAACTTAATTACGCGTTGCTATCAAAGATTTCTATACTCTCAATTCTATTGAAATAGAGTGGAGTAAAAAGTTTGTTCCATTCCTAGTTCTTTAGCATTCAAGTTTTCTACAATTGACTAGTAAATCCAATGTCTAATGAGAGCAATGGTGGGAATTTATACTACGATGTGAATTAAAACTAGACGTAATATAAAGATTATAACTTTATTCAATTTCACTAAATAATAATTGAAATCTAAATTAATAACTAAGAATTGAATAACAATAATTGAATTTAGATCTAACAAATTTAAATGACAAAATCGAAATGAACAAGAAATAACTATTTTGTTTATCTAAGCAATGAAGAACTATGATTCAAAGAATTAATCTAAAACAATGTATGCAACTAATTAATTTAACTAATTGAAATTCAAATCTAGATCTACAAGCTATTTTAATGGCTACTTTCTATTCTAGATTATCTAACTATCCCCTTCTTAAGAGCTAAGTCTTGTTTTATGTAAAGGAGGAGACCAGATCCACAATTTCGTACATGAGCTGAGGAGCCATGTTTTGGGCCGGAAAATCGAGCCCAAAGCCCAATTTCTTCAGTCCACAGAGCCCATTTCAGCTGGTTTTGACTTCAGCAGACTTTTCGTCCACTTCTGCTTCTCTGATTGGGTCAAGTCTTGAACCATTGGAAAGCTCTTTCCGAGCCGGTCGTTTTGACATAAGGTAGGTACAAATCCGAGGTTTGAGTCCAAAGATATGATCTTCAGAAGTTCTGCTGACTTGTGCACTGTTTTTGCCCGTGTTGACTTTTCAGCTTTTGACCGGGCTTCATAAAGGCTTTGTCTCCTTGAACCTTGGCCTTTATCACAGAACTTCTTAGCAACAAACCCTTTGCTCCTTCATATCTCCAAAGTGGCACATTTCTGCACATAATTTAGTTCCATGCCTGAAATACATAAAAACACGTAATTAGTATTAACTTTTATTTATTACTCGCATAATTGGTCTAAAAGTAGTATTATTAAGGGATTAAAGCTACAGTTTTGGACTCTTATCAAACCACCCCCAAACAACATTTTGCTCGTCCTCAACCAAATACGAGAAATTAGCATAAGTGACCAAAAATGGAGTTTTAACTAATCTCGTTTCGTCGAGTGCGATTGCATTGACCATATGCAATAAAGCCTTAAACCACTAGGAATTCCCTAGTGGACGAGTTATAGCCTCGTGAGAGTTTTCCAGTGAAGCTACTCACAAACTTCATCTATACTACAACGACTCAGAAATAAAATTATTGTTTCCTTATCTATGTCTCAATTATTTATACATCTCACTAACAATGAATACAAAATAATCAAGTCGAAACCTAAGCTAATATATGCATAATAATCTATCATTTACGAATAAACATATTTACAATGAGTAATACTATGAGATGAACTAGCAGGTCCGTTTATAAAAACTCGGAATAGCGTTCTTAAGTAGGTCCTCACATAAATGTCAAGACAAAAACCACTCTGATTTTTCCGCTCAAGTTTCGCTACTCCAGTGTGCAGTGGGCACACTTTACCTTACAAACTCAATGACACACAACGAAGCCAGAGTCGATCAAACACATCTGCCACTTACTATCACACTATCCTATTCTTAATTAAGCTAAAGGTCTTTATTAGGTGTTGCAGGGATTAGGAGATGGTTTAAGAAGGAAGGAAATGGATATTCAAAGAAAACAAGTCTGAGATAATAGAGTCTTCATATTATGTAACTAGAGAAAACCTTATTCTTTACTTTTTCTCTTTTTATTTGGCTTTTGACTCCTTGATTCTATTTTTGGAGTTCTAACTCTTTATTTTTTTGTATTTTTTTATTTGGATGGAAACTTACTTTTCTCTTCTGAAGCGACTAACGAGTTCTTGATTTCAAAGGTTATTCTCTTTTCTATTCTTCATCTCTATTCTCAAACTTATTCAAAGAATTGGGTAGGTTGATTTTTTTATTTTGTTTTGTTTTGTAACAGGGTAAAGGATTTGTGGTTTATGAAAGGCTAAAGAAAGGCTCAGAGGGACGACTAGCGGAAAATAATTTATAGGTTGGAATTTCTAGCTATATTGATCCAAAGAGGGACTAAATTCTCGCTTAGGATATGGTATAGTGATCTAGCAAGTGGACGTGTGATTTCTCTATCCTGATTTTACTTCTCCCTTGTGTCATTTCTCAAATGTGTCACTCATATAAGGCTTTAGGCTATATTCTCACAGGATTTGTAGAATAAGTATTCTAGCCTAGATTTCAGAAACTTACTGCCAACAATCATAGATACTCATGTAACATATTTATAGATAGATGCAAGGATTATTACCTACATATTAGCCTAAGTTTCTAAAAACTATTCTAAAGCAAAAGCTACGTGAGACTTCTAGATTATTGAGAGCATAGAGAAAGAAAACAATGCCAATGTTCCTAAGTGTATAGCATACTTTTTATTTATATTTTTAAATTTTTTGAATTTTTTAGCTAGAAAACAAGTGCATATTATACATATCTATATCCTAATAGATGTCTTAATTACACATGTTTCTATCCCCCCCCCCCGCAAAGAAGAAGCATGCTTTGTCCTCAAAGTATTTTAAATAAAAATGGTAGGAAAATACCATTGAAATGTGTGAAATTTCGGAACATCTGCAAAACAAGGTTATAACATACTAATATAGAACAGAAAAACTGACGCAACTCTATAAGAGTTCCACCCATTATGGGGTAATGAGAAATAGATTGCTTGGGACATAAATAGACACTAACTGAAATAAAAACTTACCTGCACTCCCGTTTAAACATTTTCCTCCTCATTTCCCTCTTCATCCTTAATAAATAAATGAGGTTCCTTTGCATCCTGCCATGCCATGGTAATTTGCCAGGCTTCACGCCACTTATCGTCTACTATAGCTAACCTGGCAAGCGCCACTTGGTCGGATGGGGTGTAAGGCACAACCTGATGAGGTTGTATCCTCCACCCTTGCCAAATCATTGCACGGAATGATCGAATAATACAATTGGTGGGTCTCACAATGTCGACCCCAACTTAATTTGTGAAACGGGCACAAAAAATAGGGAAGAAACATAGCATTATACGACAAATTAAAACAGGCATAAGAAGGTACTCATGCCTCTTGCCATGGGTTCGGGCTAAACTAGACATTAAGGTCTGGGGAATATCATAGAGTGTATGTCCCCCAGCTAAAGCAAGGAAAATATCACAAGTTTCATCATTCACAGAAGAATAACACCATCCCCCTCTAATGTTGAGCATAATCCAAAATATAACAGTGCCCACGTTCATAGACAGGCTACCAAGGGTGACATTATAATCCCCTTGGTCCTCTATCCTAAAGATTCTTGCCCCGTAATACTCATGCAAATTATCATAGTTATACATGTACATATTATCTACCAAATAGGCCCGTGAGTCTTGTATTTCGGCCGGCATAGCAAGTCCAAGCACAAAGGCTATCAAGAACCTGGAAATTTCCATTGGTTCATCCCTGATGGTGATGGAGAACACTTGTTCTCCATCTGGTCTATCAAAGAACTTACAGTTATCATAAAAATAAGATGTAAGTGCGGGAGAATAAAGTTCATCAAGACTTACCAATAGTGGCTCCCATCCTGCTAGAATGATCACTTTGCGAAACCACACACCATAGGTGTCACTTTGGAATAAATCTTCAAATGACTGTTCCGGTATGATACGAGGGAATGTCATCCCCAATAAACTTGTTGGAAAAGATGCGAAGGATCCTGGAACAACCCTCGGAAAACTGGAAATTTTTGGTGCTCACAGGGGTCAGGTCGCAGGGTGCGCTCAAAGCTATGCCTGGGATGGGTGCGGGTGGCACTCTGGTGGTATTTGAGGTCCAGGCACTTGAGTGCAGGGCGTGCTCACTGTTAGCCTGGGATAGGCGCGGGTGGCGCTCCGGATGAAAACTGGAATTCCAGTGTTTTGGGCACAGGTAGCGCTTTGGTTTGGGCTGAGTAGGGCGCAGTTCGCGCTCAGGGTAGGATTTCTCTGACAGGCTTAGGGTGCAGGTGGCGCTCTGGGGCGCAGGTGCTCTCGGGGAGCTGAAAGGCCGAAGTGTGAAAGAAAAATAAGGTAAAGTGGGAGTGAAACATGAGAGATGAATGTGAGATATAGTTGGGGTTGTGAGTGTAGAATGAATGCAGTTTTTATAGGTTTTAAATTGCTAAAACGAATCGGGAAGTTGCCAAAAAGCTTTAAGGCAATTGCCGAAAATAATAAAATTTCCAAACCCGAAAACGGAAATAACTCATATTCTAGATCCTAAGACAACCCTAATATCTTTTAGGTAGAATTGAGGATAGAAACTGCCTAACTCATCCAGATTTCATCCTACCACAATATCTATTCATAGCGATGGCCATATCGGTCATATTCTCAACCCTCACTCCAAAACAAATTCTAAAATAGACGAACATATAAACGAATTATGCTAAGCTATTTAATATCACCCCCAAACAATTCGGGAAGGTGGGATTAATGATAACAACCATGCATAATTCGAAAATAACCAAATTATATTAAATTTTAATTTAAACAACATAAAACAACCAAATTCAAATTTAATTACTTAACTAATATCCGACTAATAAAACAATAAAAACAACTAAACAACAATGAAACACTAAATTATTCGAACACCTAGCCATGTGATAAAGAAGGGCCCTGAGATGGAGATTGGTCATGGGATGAAGAAGGGCCCGATCCATTCGTTCTTTGGTGATGACGCTCATGCCTCTCAGACTCATCTGAAACAGAAGCCTCCAAAGGTGGCATGCGTCGTAGAATCTCTACTTGGAACAAGCGCTGTGCTTCCATCTCAGCCTTTATTGCTGTATACTGGGCCTGGTGAAGCTGGTGGATATTCTCCATGTTAATCAAGATATCTTCCTGACCCTTTTCGAGTATTCCAAAACTCGTGTTAAGGTTCGTTTGTTTATTTTGAACTATAATCTGTCTATCTCGTATATCTTCACAAATAGCGTAAATGCAACGCACGCTAGTATGCAACACTGACATGCGTTCTAAATCAGACGTACACCTCTCCAAGGCATCTTCATCCAACCATGTCATGTCCTCCCCTTCCTCATCTGAATCCACTACCCTATCCTCCGACAACATCCAAGTTTTTTGGATACACTCCTTATAACTACTTTCATTTGCATGCAATTTCAACATTATCCGCTTAGTTCTTGGTTTATTCCCCAAGACAACATTATCTTCATAATTAAAATAGGAAATGGTGCGATACTCTTCCCAACTCCTCTAATCATATTTAGCAAAAACTCGAGGATACAGAATTCATACCTCTTTTCTTGCAATATCCAGAGAACGTGCAGACATGTGAACCCGATGTCACACTTTCTCCTTCCCAATGACGTTCTTACCAATCCACTGAGCTACAGCCAGTTGGTTGGTGCGCAGAGATGATTGTCGAGCACAATGAGAAGTTATATTATATTGACCCTCCATAAGGGTGTTGTTCATCAATGTAGGAACACCAGTATATTGGGATTCCTGCACGGTGGCTTCTATGTGGCGTCTAGGCGTAATGCCTAAAATTTCAGCCAACTTCTCTTTCGATAATTCTCTCCGAGTCCCAGCCACTTTCATGAAAATTTTGTGATCAGCCAACTCTCTCTTCTTATAGAACTGTTCGACCAAATCGGAGTGGTAGAAATCATCTGTCAAGTATCACAACCAATTCCAACCCTTGCTAATCATCTCATCACCGTAAAACGGTGCGAAGCGGTCGGTCGTAAACGCTTGTTCCAGCAACAACCTTCGTCTTTGAGCTATTGATATCTTAGAACGATTTGGGGTTTAAAAGGACTGTGGGAATGGAGTTTGAGGCTCCCTTACTAACAAAACAGTAGTGGTGGAGTGGTAGTTCAAATTTCGTTTGGTTTTGGGTGATTTTTGGTGGTGGAAATTTTTGGGATTAGTGGAAGAGTGTTTTGGAGAAGAATCAAAGTTGGAATTGTATTGTGGGCGTGGGTGTATTGAGGTTTATTTTTATTGTTATTTTTGGTTAGGTTTTTAAATTTGGAAATGGCAGAATTGGAAAGAATCGCGATTCAGTTTCTTTTGGAGGAAGGAGATGCACGCGCGTGCGTTGGGCCCAAGCCCAAATTGATTTTTCGATTTTTCGCGCAACTTTAAACTAAAATTCCCGCTTCGTTACCAGTCCGATTTATGCGAATGAGATATGGAAATGATGAGGAGAGAATTTCCAATCTAATGATCCATAAAACACTCTATTCCGACCGTTGGTGACATATAAGAAGATAAAAAACACCTCGAAGTGCGTGCATGACGTAAGTTATACGAACGAATGAAATCTAACTTAATAGAAAATGTTAATCCGAATCGTAATACCATTAAACGGTCTAAACAATACAACTAGAGAGTTGAACAATCCAGGATGGAACGAACACCCCACCCCCAAACAAATTTTAGACACAGAGTTGAGAATATATATATATATATATATATATATTTTTTTTTTTAAAAAAAAATGGGTCTTTTAAAGTCAGATTCCTGAGACTTCTCGACTTACTATGGTTGTGATTTTAACAATTTTTAATTTTTTATGAATAAAAGTTAATATAAGAAAAATAAGAAAGCAATAAATGCATAATTCACACCATAGAAGAACATTACTCAAAAACCGAGAAAACATGCAAGAGTGGAAAACGTGAATTATGTTAATCATGGACTTAGGATCCGGTACTTGCAGCCACACACTCCATAGGGAGGGCCCGATTATCTGAATGGTGCACTTATCAGTATACAGAAGTAATAGGAAGTACACCAGACAACCAAATGAGTCGTTTATAGTCAGATACGCGAGACTTTAACAAATAACTGGATATATATATTAATACCCTGCAGTTTCCATATATCAACAACCTAAAGAGTTGTGGGTCTTTCCATAAATAAATAACATGGAATGCACCCCCAAACATAATCATGCACCAAGATTTCCTACGGCACAACCTAGTGGAATGAAAACGAAATCTGATAGACCTAGAACATAACCGAGCATGCACCTTCTTATTCATCTTTGAATGAGAGGTTGTCCAAGTGAATGAGTGTGAAAAAATGGATGGTTTTGGAAGATATGGTGGATAAGGATAAGTATTAGAAGGAAAGAATGGAAAGAATGAGAATGTGGGTTTAGCACAAAACTCATTCATGGTGTAGGTAGGAACTGTCTCCATTCTGAAAATGTAGGTGTCATGTGCCTTTTCTTTGGGAATTATATCCGCATTAGGCGGATTTAGAAAATCATTAAGCACATAAGAAATAAGAGGGTCAAGTGCAAACTCTAGGTTCTTTTGAAAAGGTGTAGGATGGGGTACATTAATGGAAGGGGAATGATGTGAGGTGGGTGAATGGTTATCAATTAGAGGGGACTCTTGAGGTGGCGGAGAAGAGTTGCAAAAGAGTTGAAGGGAATCTTCCTCAATTC
Source organism: Coptis chinensis (assembly GCF_015680905.1). Lineage (NCBI taxonomy): Eukaryota > Viridiplantae > Streptophyta > Magnoliopsida > Ranunculales > Ranunculaceae > Coptis > Coptis chinensis. The sequence goes on from NC_141456.1 coordinate 50,334,891, forward strand.
CCTCCACGTCCAAGGAGTCCTTATTTAAGTTGGAACGTCCAAAGGAATTTGTGCATCTGATTGTTTGGAAACGTGGTTTTGACATAATCATGAGCTAAACTCTCGATCATACTAACCTCTCTATCGATATTGGTATCAGGAACCTGTGTGATCGGTTTAAATACATTGACCTCAGTGGAAAGATGGCCAAAAGATAAGGACATTGAACCATCGCGACAATTTATAAGTGCGTTGGCAATTGCCAAGAAGGGGAGCCCTAAAATGATCGGGACAGTGTCGTTAGCGACTTCTGTATCGAAGATAACAAAATCCGCAAGATAGTAGAAATCTTGAACCTTAACCAGCGGGTTTTCCACTACACCCTTAGGATACTTGATAGACCTATTAGCTAATTGCAACGTCATTGTTGTAGGTTACATTTCTTGTAGACCTATTTGTTTATATAAATAATAAGGGAATAAGTTAACACTCGCCCCCAGGTCTAATAAAGCAGTGGTCATGTGAGTATCTCCTAAGGTGCATTGTACAGTAGGACGACCACGGTCCTTGTACTTAACTATTCTATTATGTTCTGATAAAGTTGGAACCTGTTCAGTGGGAAAGGCGTCTTTTGGAATATTTGTCCTACTCCTAGTAATGCACAACTCCTTAAGAAACTTAGCGTGGTGAGGTAATTTTTTAATTACGTCGAGAAAGGGTAGGTTAATCGTTAGATTTTTGAAAACGTCCCTAATCTCGTCAAAGTTTGTATCTCTTTTTAACATAGCTAATTTCTGGGGAAACGATGGTTTCTTACTATGTTTAGCGTATTGTTCTACTGGATATCTAACCTTTGCTTTTTGCTTCTTAGGTTGTGGTTTAACTGGCTGGTACCTCTACAGGGGTAGGATCTTCAGTTTCTGTTTCGGTATCTAGTATAATATCTGGTGTAGGAACTCCTTGTGGGTAACTATAGACATAGTTACTTTGTTATCCACCACTCTGCCTGAACGGAGAGTGGTGATGGAATTTATCTCTAATACGTTTGCAATTTCGTTACTAGTATTACCGTTTACTTCAAAGGCTGTGTTTTGTGTTTTAGGATTAGGTATTGCTTGTCCTGGAAACACACCTTTGGGTTGTACTTTATCTTGAGCTACCTGCTGTAAGGAAAGTTGGATGACTTGTAAAATCTAGTGTTGAGATTGCATAAAGGTATCAAAACGATCCGGTTGTGGAGTAGTATTTGCTACTGGTTGTGTGACAGGAACTATGTCACGTTGATTATTAATGAAAGGATTTTGGTAGTTATTATTTATCGGAACGATACCTCTATTAGCATTATAATTATTATTATTATAATTATTATAATTACCCTGACCTTGTGCTTGACCTTGTCGTGGTTGAGCTTGGTTATAATTGTTTGTTTGCCTAACATTTAGGTTAAACAACCTTGGAGGTTGTTGATTATTCCGCCAATCGAAGTTGGGGTTTTGTCGCCAAGCTGCGTTAGGTTCGCTATTAATGGAACAAACGTTATCTTGTTGTGATTGTTGTTGCTCATAAGCGAAAGGACAATAGGAGTCGGGATGCTCTGGACTCAAACAGAAATTACATGGATTGGAGTTGACATTCATGACGGGGGTAGGCATTTGTTGAACAGAAATAGCCTCTACCATTTTAGTTAAAGATTCGATTAAATTTTTAAGTTCCGGATCGGGTTTCATCTCAAACATACCGGCGGCCTTTACTGTTGTAGAAGAACTAGCGTTGCGGGAGATATCGTCACTACACCACCCCCAGTTATTATTACGCTTAGTCTGATCTTCTAAAAGTTTATAAGCTTCTGAAGCTCCTTTACTTAAGAAACTACCCCCATTCATTATGTCAAGGACTTCTTTATGGTGGTGTAGAAGTCCCTTGAAAAAGGCACGAACTAACGTGTCTTTCGCGAGGTTATGATGTGGACACTCTATAAGTAGATCGGCGAAGCGATTCCAAGCCTCTGAAAATAATTCATGAGGATTTTGTCAAAAGAAATGAATCTTGGAAAGCATTTCATCGGTCTTCAGTGGTGGGTAAAAATGTTCCATGAATAGTTAAACAAGTTTAGCCCACGAGTCCACAGAATTAGGCGCTTTGGCAGTTAACCAAGACGCCGCCTTATCGGCTAAGGTGAAGGGAAATACCCTTAGTTTAATTTTTTCAGCACCTACCGTAGGATGGTGGAATATAGTAAGGACTTGGTCAATCCTACGCATGTGCTGATAGGGCTTTTCATGGTTTAACCCAAGAAAAACGGGTAACAAATTAAATATATTTGGGGGGATTCAGAAATCTCCCACTGGGTCTGATAGAACGATGCAAGATTTAGGGTTATCGTTCAAGGCTTTGTAAAAGTCAGAGAGAGGAGACTCTCTTTCTTCAGCCATTACTTTAGGTGGTGTGCTAGCTAGAGGTGTAGTAAGTGGTATACTAGAAAGACTTGTTTGTTGCCATTGTCGGTTAATTACGTTAGGTGTTTTTCTTCGGCCCGTCCTTAATCTCATGCAAGGCTAAGACTAATATTAATGAAACACAACAACACTCCAAACAATCCTAATATGCTAGTATGAACCTCTAACAGAAGATGCGAGGTGTGGAAGAAAAGAGTACCTGAAAGCCTCCTTGCTTCGCTTATGAATAGCGTCTTGTTTACACGTGCTCAGTGTATATAACAAGTTAGAATACTGAAAACTTTGAAGAAATGGAAGTTCAAACAAACCTGTGGAAATCGGGCAGCATAAGCGGGAGGGCGCAGTGTGCGCGATAGGCCTAGGAAGGGAGCAGGTTGCGCTCAGGCAAAAGTTGGAATTCCAGGCGTGTGAGCGCAGGTAACGCTCCAAGTTGGCCTTGGTAGGGTGTAGGTCGCGCTCAGGCAAAAGTTGGAATTCCAGGCATGTGGGCGCAGGGTGCGCTCTACTTTGGCTTGCCTGTATGCAGTGCGCCCGAGTAATTTTTCGTGGAAACTTGCAAAGCTAAAACCAGACAACCACGGTGAGAATCCAAACAAGGGTGGGTGGGTTATGGGACTTTGAAAACTATCAAGTCTACAGAAAACAATACTAAAGAGTACTAAGATATAAATATTTTGATAAACGTAAAATTGAATAATTTACCTACGAAATGAACGATGAAACTCAAAACGCAAGTGAAACTAAAATTAATTACGCGTTGCTATCAAAGATTTCTATACTCTCAATTCTATTGAAATAGAGTGGAGTAAAAAGTTTATTCCACTCCTAGTTCTTTAGCATTCAAGTTTTCTACAATTGACTAGTAAATCCATAGTCTAATGAGAGCAATGGTGGGAATTTATACTACGATGTGAATTAAAACTAGACGTAATATAAAGATTATAACTTTATTCAATTTAACTAAACAATAATTGAAATCTAAATTAATAACTAAGAATTGAATAACAATAATTGAATTTAGATCTAACAAATTTAAATGACAAAATCGAAATGAACAAGAAATAACTATTTTATTTATCTAAGCAATGAAGAACTATGATTCAAAGAATTAATCTAAAACAATATAAGCAACTAATTAATTTAACTAATTGAAATTCAAATCTAGATCTACAAGCTATTTTAATGGCTACTTTCTATTCTAAATTATCTAACTATCCCCTTCTTAAGAGCTAAGTCTTGTTTTATGTAAAGGAGGAGACCAGATCCACAATTTCGTGCATGGGATGAGGAGCCATGTTTTGGGCGGGAAAATCGAGCCCAAAGCCCAATTTCTTCAGTCCACAGAGCCTGTTTCAGCTGGCTTTGACTTCAGTAGACTTTTTGTCCACTTCTACTCCTATGATTAGGTCAAGGCTTGGACCATTGGAAAGCTCTTTCCGAGCTGGTCGTTTTGACATAAGGTAGGCTCAAATCCGAGGCTTAAGTCCAAAGATATGGTCTTCGGAAGTTCTGCTGACTTGTGCACTGTTTCTGCCTGTGTTGACTTTTCAGCTTTTGACCGGGCTTCATAAAGGCTTTGTCTCCTTGAACCTTGGCCTTTATCACAGAACTTCTTAGCAACCAACCCTTTGCTCCTTTATATCGCCAAAGTGGCACATTTCTGCACATAATTTAGTTTCATGCCTGAAATACATAAAAACATGTAATTAGCATTAACTCTTATTTATTACTCGCATAATTGGTCTAAAAGTAGTATTATTAAGGGGTTAAAACAACAATTTTGGGCTCTTATCACACATTAAATCCCCCAATTCATGTAACTGAAACTCCGTCTGTCTGGATTGGGTTCTCCTTAGAGTCGACACAAAAGTTGCCTAAGATCACCTGTTATGGTTTGTTTTCAAAATTTAGAGTTAAAAATCACTACTTTTTGGTACGAGTATCTTTATAACATCTCTACATAGTTAGCAAAACTCGAGGATATAAAAATAAAAATTATACGCCCTAGAGTAACCAAAATGATACCGGGTCAATGGATAATTTTATCTTTTTGTCAAAACCTTTATATGGTTAGAGATACATTTTGCTTGAGAAGAAAAAAGAGACGAGGCATCCTCAAACATGAATTAAACAAATAATGTAACCCAATGTGATACTATTCTCTATTTAATTCTATCTTTTGTCCATCTCTTTATATTTGTCTCAATAATCTGACGTTAAAAGACTCAAACTTGTACAAATTTTCAAAAATTTCCCCCCTTCTTTTTAATCTTCAAAACTTTCCTTTCTCAACCTCTTTCAAACATTCTATCCAATTTTCAAAAATGTCTTCTATACAAAATAAAACCCCTCCACCTAGCAAGACTAGATGGATCATTTTCAATGATCGTGTCCAAGCACTTCTTAGAGAGTTGCAACTGAAGATATGGACCAATTTATCAAAAACCATCCCTGGTTTGGGTAAGAGTTCATATGCACGTAAAAGACGTGCTATGAGAGAAGGCTGGTACTCGAACTGTCAAACACCAGCTTACCCGGTCTTCAACCTCATAGTAATAATTCAGCTTTCAAAGTTTTCATGTGTCATACACCTACACGCCTCGCACAACTTAATAGAGTAATCCAACCATCTGGTTGGGAATCTTACGATAAACGACCCACCTTTTTTCTAGTTTTCAAATATTAATTCCGAAAAAAATTAATTAATCTTTATTTTCAAGTTTGTAAATACAAAATAAAGATCCACCTTCCTTTGCTCTTGTAACTTTCTTTTTGGCTAATCACGCCATTTGTACAAGCTTTCTTTCAAAGTTTGATACACTATTTCTTTAGAGCTCCATCGTGTTTAAACTTATGTCATATACGCACCTCAAGGCATTCTCCATCATCCTTCATGTCGTACAACCTTGCATAGAAACATGCGATATATCGTTGGATAAGATTTTTCATGCTGGTCGTTTAGACAACTTGTTTGTCCAATTCTAACCAATAACGAAGTGGGGTTTTGCGTTTTACGAGTTACGAGACAAGAAATGACATCTTAGGTATTTCAGAGATTTATAAGGGCCTGGGTGAAAATTTCAAAAACCTAAAAACCCAATGCCCGATGGATGTACGTAGAGACTTATATATCACCCACATGTTCGCCCGACTCACCTCTTTCTCTCTCCCCGAAATCAGATCTCAAAATCTAGAACCAGGCGCAACCGCACAAGCCAACACCCCCCCCCACCCCGAGCTCTACAAATTCAATTTCCTTCCATCACTTTACCCCATCTCTAATCAATATTCAATTTCATGAAACCTCCACTCATGGCAGCCGATCAAACCATAGTACTTGAGATGGACTTTTCCTCTATTTTCGATTTGGGGGTTTACGATGCTTTCTACAAGGCGCAGATTCTAAGGATAGGCAGGAAACCTCTAATGCTCGACTATACAACTCGATACTCCCCATCTCTCGTTCAAACCTTTTATCACGGATTAGCTCACGATAACTAGGGTAGCGCAATCGTTATGGTTGGGGAAGATATATTTGAGTTCAACAAAGTGGTTGTTGGAAGGGTGTTGGGTATTCCTGTAAGGCACGAGATTCTAGAGAGTCAGGAGTTCCATGGTTCGGTTTTCAATCTGATGACTGTCACGGTTATCAAGGGAAACTACTCCAGTGGTTCTACATGCGTGAAGCAGAGCTCTTTGAGGAAGAACCAGCTGGCTGTAGCAACGTGGATAGCCCACAACTTGTGAGAATGACGAAACCTTCCGATATAGGTAAGTCGATTCTCCACATTCTTTGGATCTTACAGACCCGAAACAACGGGTTTTGTATTGTTACTTTTCTTTGGGACCAGCTCACATAATTCAGACGAAGTACTGCTCCCCTACCCGTCCTTGTCACCAAGATTAAGCTTACTTGGGTAGCAGTAGTACCTTCCGACTACATGGCAATCCGGACTTCCACAGTCACACCTATATATCGTCGCTGTGTGGTGCTAGATTGGTCGCCAGTAGAAGAACTTGTCACCGAGCACGCTACAGAGGATCTCCCACCACCTCCTCCAGTCAATTACTTCACTCCTGAAACAATTTATTAGTTTACACGCCCATTGGATGCGATTGCATTGATGTATGAGGGTCAGCGACGCCTGCACCAGCGAGACTTTAACATATAGGACAAGCAGCACACTTCCATAGAGGACTAGGACACTTTTCAGGATCGCATCACTCGAACTCTTAATGAGTTACAAGATGCGATCATTCTTGAGTCCAGAGCTCAGAGAGTCCGCCGAGTGCCAGGAGAGGGTAGCTCGAGACAGCCTCGACGTTAGATATCACGCGCATATTCTGAGTAGGCAGCTCCCTAGTGTCTGCATAGATAGAAGTTTATTTTCTTTCAACACTAATGTATATAACTATTAGTGTAATTTTAATTTTATCAGCCTGTTTACTTTTTCTTTGAATTTTTCAATACTTTTTCATAGAAGCTTGAGTCTTCATAAGAAGCTTTAATAAAGCTCCTTTTGGTGCTAAAATGCATCTTTTATGATAAGTAGTTTGAAATGGACTGTAACCTGCAAAAGACAGTAAAAGCTAGAGTTGTCTGTTTATTATACGTAGAAGGGTTGTAATGCAGTAATGTACAGATAATAAAATGCATATTTAGGAGCTAATCAACAACATCCAAACAACATTTTGCTTGTCCTCAAGCAAAGATGAGAGGAAAAACTAAGATCACAATTGTGTGATTTAATTTATTATCCAAATCTCATTTCGCAGAGTGCGATTGCACTGACCATATGCAACAATGCCCTAAACCACTAGGAATTCCCTAATGGATGAGCTTAAGCCTTGTGAGAGTTTTCCAGAGAAGGTATTGATAAGAGCCCAAAAATATATTTTTAACCCTTTAACAATATTGCTTTTTGACAAATTATGTGATTAATAAGTAAGAGTTAGTATTATTATCATGTTCTTATGTATTTCAGGCATTGGAGTCGAATATGTGCATAAATACGCCATTTTTGCGGGATAATAGAGCAAGGGTTGGTTGTTAAGAAGTTATATGATTAAAGGCCAAGATCCAAGGAGAAAAAACCTATTTAAAGCCCGGTCAAAGCTAAAAGGTCAAAGTTAACGCGGGTAGAAATAGTGCACGAAAGTCAATAGAATGTCCAGAAGCCGTATCTTTGGACTCAAACCTCAGAATTGAGCCTATCTTATGTCAAAACGACCGTCTCGGAATGAGTTTTCTAATGGTCCAAGCCTTAATCCAATCGGAGGAGCAAAAGTAGACAAAAAGTCTGTTGAAGTCAAATCTAGCTGAAAAGGCCTTTGTGGACTGAAGAAATTGGGTTATGGGCTCGATTTTTCCGCCCAAAAACATGGCTTTGTAGGAACCGTTATTTCAGAATGCAAAATTTATACAAACCGTGAACACCACGTGCAGCGAAATTAATGGGTGTCCACAATTTGTGATTGGAAAACATACCTTTGAGAATCGGTTTAGATAACTCTGAGAATCCAAGCTTTATGAATCTGAATCAACAATCAACCTCTTGATCTTCTGTTGTATTCCTTTAGAACAGATTGGATGTTGTGTGGGCAATGATCTACCAATCCCCTTCTTTCTCTCAAGATCATAAACGAATTCAGATCTACTTTTCTTGTCTCTTTTTCAGAACAATGAATAGTGAATTTCAGCCAGAGAGAGAGAGTATTCTATTTATAGGCTACAACAGGGACCATGAGAAGAAATTAGGGTTGGGCCTCCTGACGGGCTTGGGCTTCCCATGTTAAGCCTTTAACACACCACCCCCAAGTCCGTCAACAAATGGCTTATTCCACTAAAGGCCATTGTTGCACTACCGCCCTAATCCCAAATTACGTGTCAGCATTTATGGACTCCATATTATATGCTCGTTGATCTCCCCGTGTTTAAGATATCGAATGTCCGTAGATTAAGTCAAGTTACTGACAACTACATTAATCAACTTCTTATGTCCTTGAGTAGTACCACTCAACCTCATTGTCATGTCGGAATAAATCCACCCTGGGGTTTACAATCAATCTTTTTTGAGCTCCTCAAGGGGACATCATCCACCCAACTTCTTGCGGGACACAGATTCCTTCTATAATCAACAGCACACATTACATACAATGTTATTACCTAATCCATCGAGTTTGTTGATTCACCAATGAATCTCACTCATTGATGATTTAAAGCAATGTACAATGCATGTAAGTGCCCATTATTATATCCAGATTAGGAGGACAAGCATCCATAATAACAGAGGCGTTTGTTCTCTTATATAGTCAGTATAAGGAGAAACAACCTCACTTGGTCCTATTCAATACACACAAAGTATACTAGTGTAATCATATAGTCAAGATAGACTAATACCAGATTATACTACAACCGTACTAATGGTTTGTCCAAATCCATCTAGGTTGTGAACGATTACTTATACTTTATAAGGTATTGATGATATGATTTTCTGTGTGTTCACACCATATCATATACACCATAAAGTATTAGACACATGTATATAACTAATAACATATATAATATGCATAACATTTGCCCATATGATTCTCATTCAAAATATAAAGAATTAGAGTTAATACAAAAATAATGCTTTTAGTATATAACCCTATCAGGCTCCTCAGCCCATGCACGAAAAAGTAGATCTGGTATCCTTCATTTGAAGACACAAGACTTAGCTCTTAAGCATCTAGCTTTTTAACTTAGCAATTATCCAATAACTTATTTTTAGATCTAGTTTTTACATTCAATTAATTAGTTTTAGAACAAAGTAGATTATTATTTAGAATCAGATTTAGTTTTATAATAAAGTATTAGTTTTTCATTTCAATTTATTTTATTGATTCAATTCTTATTTAGATTTAGTTGTCTTAAATTCATAATTAGTTTGTTTTAATTTGATAATTAGTATTCATAATCTTAGTTCTAAATTAGTTTTAAATTCAGTTGAATCCATTTTGAATCTTAGACTATTGTTAAATTAGATTATAAAGTTTAATTAAAAATTCAATAATGAGTTGTTATATTTGTTCTTGTTTAAGAAATGATAATATAATGATTCAAGGCTAAAACCTCCATTAGAGGGGTTTGAAGAAACCTTGATGAAAACTTGATTGTTTTTAGCGTAGAATAATTCGTAATATTCTATTCTATTCTAGAAAGTAATTAGTCCACCATGAGAATGGGTTTGATTCCTTCACATGCTAGTTGTTAGTTGGTAGAGATTACCATGAACAATTAGGTATTAGATACACCCAATTGTTATGCGGAAGCATTACAATTCGGATTACGACAATTCTGCGCTAGTTGATTAAGTCGAATTAAGGTGGATTCAAATCCCCCTAATTCATTATCATATAGTCAAATTAGTAATTCCGTAGTTTGAATTATCTCATCTTGATTAGTATAATTTCCATCGTTACTCTCATTAACTTTGATAGACTGATTATCGTAGTTGACATTGAATTCTAAAGAACTAGGAGTGGAACGAACTTTCTATTCCAACTATATTGCAATAGCATCGAGAGTAGAAAACTTTGATAACATAAGTGTAAAATTAGTTTTAGTTTTACTTGCGTTTGAGTCTCGTTGCTTATGCGTAGGTAAAACTAATCGTTTTTACTTTTATCAAATGGCGTTGTTGCCATCTTAGTTCTGTTTAGAATTGTTTACATTAGTATTGTTAGTCTTCCCAAAGTTCTATTAAACCTACCCCCCCCCCTTGTTTGGTTCTAACTGTGATCGTTTGGTTTAGAAACTAAATTTTTTTTGCAAGAATAGCCTGAGCGCGACCCGCGCCCATACAAGGCTGCTTCTAAGCGTGCCTAGCACTAAGCTTGGAACTCGATTTCCACCTGAGCGCGACCCGCGCCCTATCAAGGCAAATTTTGAGCCTCCTGTGCTGAAGCGCCTGGAACTCGAGTTGGACTTGAGCGCGACCCGCGCCCTCTTCTTGCGCAACCCGATTTTCACAGGTTAGTCCAAATTTCCATTACTTCAAGTTATTCAGTGTTTCTAACTTGTTACACATACTGAGCTCGCTTATACAAGACGTTATTCATAAGTGAAGCAAAGAGACATTCAGGTACTTCTTTCTTCCACTCCTCGCATATCCTGTTAGAGGATTTATACTAGCATATCAGGGTTGTTTTGACTGTTGTCATATTTTTTTTCAATTTTGGACTTAGCCTTGCATGAGATTAAGGTCAGGTAAAGAAAAAATGACTAACGTAATCTATCGTGAATGTCAACACACACACCTATCTAGTATACCACATACCACACCTGAAATAATGGATGAAGAAAGAGAGTATTCTCTCTCTAACTTTTACAAAGCCTTGATCGATAACCCAAAATCTTGCATCGTTTTTGCAGACCCAGTGGGGGATTTCCAAATCCCCCCAAATATATTTAATTTGTTACCCATTTTTCATGGGTTAGACCATGAAAAACCTTATCAGCATATGCGTAGGATTGAACAAGTCCTTACCACATTCCATCATCCTACGGTTGGTGCTGAACAAATTAAACTGAGGGTGTTTCCTTTCACCCTAGCCAACAAGGCGGCGTCTTGGTTAACTGTCCAAGCACCTAATTCTGTGGACTCATGGGCCAAACTTGTTCAACTATTTAGGGAACATTTTTATCCACCACTGAAGATAGATGAAATGCTTTCCAAGATTCATTTTTTTCGACCAAATCCTCATGAATCCTTTTCAGAGGCTTGGAATCATTTCACTGACCTTCTTATAGAGTGTCCACATCATAACCTTGCGAAAGACACGTTAGTTCGTGCCTTTTTCAAAGGACTATTACACCACCATAAAGAGGTCCTTGATATAATTAATGGGGGTAGTTTCCTCAGTAAAGGAGCCTCAGAGGCTTATAAATTTCTAGAAGATCAAACAAAGCGTAATAATAACTGGGGGGTAGTGACGATATCTCCCGCTCCGCTAGTTCTTCTTCAACAGTTAAGGCCGCCGGTATGTTTGAGATTAAACCCGATCCTGAGCTTAAAACTTTAATCGAATCTCTAACTAAAAAGGTAGAAGCTATTTCTGTTCAACAAAAACCTATTCCCGTCATGAATGTCAACTCTAATCAATATAATTTCTGTTTGAGTCCTGAGCATCCCGACTCCTATTGTCCTCTTGCTTATGAACAACAAACATCACAACAAGATAATGTTTGCTCAATTAATAGTTATCCTATTCCTAATGCCCTTTGGAGACAACATCCCAACTTCAATTGGATAAATAATCAACAAGTTACACCTCCAGGGTATAATAATCAAAATGTTAAGCCAGCAAACAATTACAACCAAGCTCCACCACGTCAAGGACAAGGACAAAGTCAAGGTAATTATAATAATTATAACCATAATAATTATAATGCTAATAGAGGTATCATTCCGGTTAATCATAACTTTCACAACCCACCTGTTAATAATCAACGTGACATAGTTCCTGTCACACAACTTGTAACAAACACTCCTCCACAATCGGATCATTTCGATGCCTTTATGCAAACCCAACAACAAATTTTACAAGTCATTCAACTTTCCTTACAACAGTTAGCACAAGAGAAAGTACAACCAAAAGGTGTGTTTCCAGGTCAAGCGATACCGAATCCTAAAACAACAAATACAGCCTTTGAGGTAAACGATAATACTAGTAAGGAAAAAGCAAACCTAGGTGAGCTAAATGCCATCACCACTCTCCGTTCTGGCAGAGTGGTTGATAATGTCGTAACTATGCCTATAGTTACCCCAGCAGTAGTCCCTACACCAGATATTGAACTAGATACCGAAATAGAAACTGAAGATCCTACCCCTGTAGAGGTACCAGTTAAACCACAACCTAAGAAACAGAACACCAAGGTTAGATATCCTATTGATCCATACGCTAAATATAGAGAGAAACCACCTTTTCCCTAGAGATTAGCAATGTTAAACAAGGATACGAATTTCGATTAGATTAGGGAAGTTTTCAAAAATCTAACGATAAACCTACCCTTTCTTGAAGCAATTAAAAAGTTACCTCACCATGCTAAGTTTCTTAAAGAGTTGTGCACTAGTAGGCGTAAGACACATATTCCTAAAAACGTATTTTTAACTGAACAGTTTCCAACTTTATCATAACATAATGGAATCGTTAAGTACAAGGACCCTGGTCGTCCTACTGTACAATGTACCTTAGGAGATTCCCACACGATGACCGCTTTATTAGACCTGGGGGCGAGTGTTAACTTACTCCCGTATTATCTATACAAACAAATAGGTCTACAAGAGATGTAACCTACTAAAATGACGTTGCAATTAGTGGATCGGTCTATTAAGTATCCTAAGGGTGTGGTTGAAAATGTGCTTGTTAAGGTTCAGGATTTCTACTATCTTGCTGATTTTGTCATCCTCGATACGAAAGTCGTTAACGACTCTCTTCCCATCATCTTAGGGCGTCCCTTCTTGGCAACTGCCAACGCGCTTATAAATTGCCGCGATGGTTCGATGTCCTTGTCTTTTGGCCATCTTTCTAATGAGGTAAATATTTTTAAAATGATAAAACAATTACCGGATTCGTCTCTAGATAGGGAGGTTAGCATGATCAAGAGCTTAGCTCAAGACTAATTTAATAACACATTTCCAGAAAACCAGATGCATAAATTCCTTTCTTTTGGAAGTTCAGATTTTGCCGATGACTCCTACTTAGAGGAAGTCAACACCATCTTCGAGTCTACACCTACCATAGACCCTTCTGTTGCTCCATCTACTGAGTTTGAAGACCTGTTACTTAAACAAGTCTTCACTACTCAAGATGAGGAACCACCAGAAGCCTTTATCGACATTCCCACCACACCGGTGCTTCAACCTCTTCCTTCTGAGTTAAAGTATATTCAACTTGATACGGATGGTAGTCATCCGGTAATTATATCTTCTCTATTATCTGAGGAGGAAGAGGCACGTTTGATTAGGGTGATTAGGGAAAATCGTTCAGCGATTGGTTGGTCCCTAGACGACATTAAAGGAATTGACCTTAATGTTAACACTCATCGTATCCATTTGGAGGATAACGCAAAGACTTCTTGCGAACCTCAGTGTCGCTTGAACCCTGCCATGAAAGAGGTGCTCAGGGAAGAAGTCTTATGGTTACTCGATGTGGGTATCATATACCCAATCTCTGATAGCGAATGGGTAAGTCCCATTCATGTAGTTCCTAAGAAATCAGGATTACCATGGTATGTAATGCCAAGGGTGAATATGTTTCCATGAATGGTCCTATGAAATGGAGGATTTATATTGATTATAGACGTTTAAATGCCATGACATGAAAGGATCATTTTCCTTTACCCTTTATAGATCAGATGCTCGAATGTCTAGCTGGTCATGCTTTTTATTGTTTTTTAGATGGCTACTCTGGCTATTTTCAAATTATTATTGATATTGATGACCAAGAAAAGACTACCTTCACATGTCCTTTTGGAACGTATGCCTATAAACGAATGCATTTTGGCCTTTGTAATGCTCCTGGTACCTTCTAGCGGTGTATGCTTCATATATTTAGTGACATGGTAGAGCACTGCATGGAAGTTTTCATGGATGATTTTTCTATCTATGGAGACTCTTTCACTGACTGCCTGTCTAACCTGTCTAAAGTTTTGACATGGTGTGAAGAGAAAAGTTTGGTTTTAAATTGGGAAAAATGTCATTTCATGGTGAAAAAGGGAATTGTCCTAGGTCATATTGTATCTAGTGATGGCATCGAAGTAGATAAGGCCAAACTAAATAAGATAGCATCTCTACCCATACCACAGACTGTCCGTGATATTAGAGCATTTCTAGGCTATGCAGGTTTTTATAGGCATTTTATCCAAGATTTTTCAAAAATAGCTAGGCCTTTGACTAATTTGCTTTTAAACGATGTCATCTTTGATTTTAATTTTAACTGTAAACAAGCTTTTGAAACTTTAAAAGCCGCCTTAGCATCTGCACCCATTATACAGCCTCCCGATTGGTCTAAACCTTTCGAACTCATGTGTGATGCTAGTGATTATGTCGTTAATGTTGTCTTGGGACAGAAACTAGATAATAAGTTCACTATCATTTATTATGCTAGTAAAACTTTAAACGATGCTCAAAGGAATTATACAACTACTGAAAAAGAATTCTTAGTTGTCGTTTATGCTTTAGATAAGTTTTGTCCTTATTTGGTTAGTTCTAAGACTTTAGTTTATACAGACCATACAACCCTTAGGTACCTTCTTGCAAAGAAGGATGATAAGCAGAGATTAATCCAATGGATTCTTCTCCTGCAAGAGTTCCCACTAGAAATAAAGGACAAAAGAGGGGTCGAAAATGTAGTTGCCGACCACTTATCTAGACTAACAAATGACGATGATAGTGATTTTGAGTCCATACCGGACTCTTTTTCTGATGAGCATATGTATGCTATTTTTTCTGCACCATGGTATGCTGACATTGTGAATTATTTAGCGTCTGATATTCTTCCTAATAATTGGTCAAGAAATGAACGTAAGAAGTTCTTGGTCAGAGTTAAGCTATACTACTGGGATGAGCCCTACCCTTTTAAGTATTGTGCATATCAGATTATTCGCCATTGTATTCCCCAGTGGGAATATAATAAGGTTCTTTTTTTGCCATGACAAAGAGTGTGGTGGCCATTTTAGTGGTATGAAAACAGCTGCTAAAATTCTTCAATGTGAGTTTTATTGGCCTACCCTTTTTAAAGATGCCCAAGTGCATTTCAAGACGTGTGTTCATTGCCAACAACTTGGGCGATTCATGAAGCGTAATATGATGTCATCAAATCCAATCATGGTGGTAGAAATTTTTGACGTATGGGGCATTGATTTCATGGGTCCTTTTCCTGTTTTCCACTATTTTATATATATTCTAGTTGTCATGGACTACGTGTCTAAATGGATAGAAGTCATTGCTTGCCGTAGCAATGACCATAAGATAGTTGTATTTTTTGTTAAGGAATACATTTTCTATCGATTTGGCATTCCTAAAGCCATCATTAGTGATGGTGGAACACATTTTTGCAACAGAGTTGTTGTGTCTTTAGTAAAAAAGTATAGAGTTACACATAAGGTAGCAACTCCTTATCATCCACAAACTAGCGGACAAGTAGAAGTTTCTAATAGGGAAATAAAAAATCTTAGAAACAACTATAAATCCTAATAGGAAAGATTGGTCGAAGCGTCTAACTGATGCCTTATGGGCGTATTGGACTGCTTTCAAAACTCCTATAGGTATGTCTCCCTTTAGACTTGTATTTGAAAAACCTTGTCATTTGCCCGTTGAATTGGAGCACTTTGCTATGTTGGCTATAAAAAGCCTTAACTTCAATTTTGATAAGGTGGGTGTCAAGCACAAGTTACAATTGAATGAGCTTGAAGAAATCCATAGTGATTCTTATGATCTCGCGAAGGATTATAAAGCTAACATTAAACGTGTTCATGATAAGAAAATCTTGCACAAAGAGTTTGTGGTAGGTCAAAAGGTCTTGCTTTACAACTCCCATTTGCATATTTTTCTATGGAAATTAAAAACCCGTTGGTCCGGTCCTTTTCTGGTTACTGAAGTCACCCCTTACGGGGCAATCACCTTGGTAAATCTCAAGGACAACGATACCTTTCAAGTTAATGGCCAACGGTTAAAACATTTTCACGAGTTAATGTCCCCTGCTGTGGAAGAAGTCCTTTTACAGGACCCTGTCTATGAGGACTGACCTTTGTTGTTGGTGTACTTCCTTTCATTTCCATAAATTGGTTAGTGCACCATTCAGGTAACCGTGCCCTCCCAATGGAGTGTGTGGCTATTAGTACCGAATCCTAAGTCTACGTTTAACATAATTCACATTTTCCACTCTTGCATGTTTTCTCGGTTTTTGAATCATGTTCCTCTATGGTGTGAATTATGTCTTTATTGCTTTTCATTTTTCTTATATTAAATCTTATTCATAAAAAGAAAAATAATATCAAAACCATATAAATAGTAATCTAGGAAGTCTCAGGAATTTGACTTTAAAATACCCACGTTTAAAACAAATTTTCCAAACTTTGTTCTATAAAATTTGTTTGGTGGTGGGGTGTTGGTCTTTCTGTCCTTGATTGTTCAACTTTCTATTTTTTTTGTTACGTATGCCGTTTAATCTTATTTTGATTCAGGTTGACATTATCTATAAATTTAGATTTCATTTGTTCGCATAACTTACGTTATTCACGCACTTTGAGGCATTTTCCATCATTTTATATGTCACCCACGGTTATAATAGAGTGTTTTATGAATCATTGGATTGGAAATTCTCTCCTGATCGTTTCCATAACTCATTCGAAAAAATCAGACTGGTAACGAGTCGGGAATTTCAATTTTAAATTTCGCGTGCATAGGGACAAAATGGGTATTTCCGAATTTGTTTGGGCTTGGGCCCCAGTAAACAGTACAACCCAAGTACACATTGCATTCTTCTTCTTCGTCACGCATCCAACTCCATTAACGCACAAAACCCTAACCAAAATAAAATTAAAAAAAAACCTAAATACCACCACGCCAAATAGGATTCCCCCACTCCAAATCTTCTCCACATTATCTCCACCACCATTACCAACAGTTTAAACCACCAAAAATAAGAAGAAAAAAAATCCAAACAAATTTGAACCACTACCGCGACAACCACGCCCACTCCCAATTTTTGAGTGAGTTTGATTCAAACTAGTTCCCTACATTGTCTGAAGCCCACAAATCGACTTCAAACTTCAATGGCTCAAAGACGAAGAATTTTTCCGGAACAAGCTTTTACTGCCGACCGCTTTGTGCCGTTTTTTAGTGACGAGATGATTAGGAGGGATTGGAATAGGTTGTGGTATTCAACAAATGATTTCTACCACTTCGATTTAGTCAAACAATTCTATAAGAAGAGGGAGTTGGAGGGTCAGAAAATTTTTGTGAAGGTGGCTGGGATGAGGAGAGAAGTTTCTAGAGAGTTGTTGGCTGATATCTTAGGAATTACGCTGGAACGCCATCTCGAAGCCACCTTGCAGGAATCCCAGTATGCTAGAGTTCCTGCATTGATAAAAGACACTGTCATAGAGGGACAGTACAATCCAAATTCTCATGGTGTCCGACAGTCATCTCTGCGAACCAACCAGCTGGCTGTAGCTCAGTGGATTGGTAAGAACATCATCGAGAAAGAGAAAGTCAGCGACATCGATCTGACATGTCTGTGCGTTCTCTAGATATTGTAGGAGAAGAGTTATAAATTCTACATCCTCAAGTTTATTTTAAATATGATTAGAGGAGTTGGAAAGAGTATTGCGCCCTTCCCGGTATTGATCACTAAGATCATGATGTCTTTTAGAGCTGTTACAAAATCTGATCATATTATGTTAAAATTGCATTCAAATGCAATTATTTATACATAGTGTATCCCAAAGACTTGGAAGTTGCCGGAGGATAGGGTGGTTGATTCGGATGATGAGATGGAGGATATGACATGTTTGGATGCCAATGCCTTGGAGAGTTGTACTTCTGATTTAGAACGCATGTCAATGCTGCATAGTGGCTTGCGTTGCATTTATGGTATTTGTGAAGATTTATGGACTAGGCAGATTATAATTTGAAATAAACAAAAGAACCTTCAGGCATGTTATGAACAGCTCAACGATGGTGGGAAGGATCTCCAATATAACATGGAGACTTTCGTCTAGCGTCAGGATGCACATTGGGCAGAAATGAAGGCAGAGGTGGAAACACAACGCTGATTCTGAGTAGAGATTCTAGAACGCATGCCACCCATGGGGGGTTCTTCCTCAGAGGAGCCTGTGAGGCACGAGCGTCATCGCCGAAGGACAGATGGCTCGGGTCCATCTTCATCCCAGGCCCAATCTTCATCTCAAGGTCCATCTTCATCTCGTGGCTAGCTACTTAGAAAAATTTGTTGTTTTGATGTTGTTTTTAATTGCTTTTATTAGTTGGATGTTAAGTTGTTGAATTTAGTAGTTAAATTTGAATTCGGTAGTTAATTGTTATTTGAATTTCGATTTTAATTTAATTTGGTTCTTTTCAACGCATGCGATGATTTTTGCGTTAATCCCACCTTCCCGAATTGTTTTGGGGTGGTATTTTTTCTTTGAGGATTGTTTTTATATGATCCACCATTTTAGAAGTAATATTGCGATGAGTTGTTGGCATGGCTAAGATTAGATATTGTGGTAGGATGAAATTTCAATGAGTTAGGAAGTTGCTATTCTAAATTCAATCTAAAAGATATTAGGTTTGTTTTAGAATAATGAATCTGGGTTGTTTCTGTTTTAGGTTTCGGAATATTTTGTTTCCGGCAATTGCCTTCAAAATTTTGGCAACTTGTTAATTCGTTTTAGAAACTAAAACCCTATATATACTTCCTTCATTCTACACTCAAAACCCACACATCTCACTTTCATCTCTCACCTTGAACCTCCAAGTTTTCCTTTTGTTTTTCACTTCTTCTTGCTCAAAGTACACGGAGCGCGCCCCGTGCCCTACACACACCATTCCTGAGCGCACCCTGCGCTCTGTTGTCTGGAACTCGAGCAAGACCAGAGCGCACCCCGCGCTCTGTTGTCTAGAAGTCAATCAAGGCACGAGCGCACCCTACGCCCTACCAAGGGAAAGTCAGAGCGCACCTCGCGCCCTGACCTTAGCAGCCACTATAATTTTCTGATTTTTATGAGTGTTCCAAGGTTGTTTGCAACACTTCTAGAGTGTGTTTATTATGATGACATCTCCTACAATCATACCGGAGCAATCTTTTGAAGATTTGCTCCAAAGCGGCACCTACGGTGCTTGGTTTCGCGAGGTGATCATACATATAGGTTGGGAACCGCTAATGGTAAGACCTGATGAACATTATTCTCCGGCACTTACATCTTATTTTTATGATAATTGTAAGTTCTTTGATAGACCGGATGGAGAACAAGTGTTCTCCATCACCATTGAGGATGAACCAATGGAAATTACCAGGTTCTTGCTAGCCTTTGTTCTGGGACTTGCTATGCCCGCTGAAATACAAGACTCACAGGCCTATTGGTCGATAATATGTACCTTTATAATTATGAGGATTTGCATGAGCATTACGGGGTAGGAATCTTTAGGATAAAGGACCAAGGGGAATATAACGTCTCCCTTGGTAGCCTGTCCATGAACGTGGTGTAGGAACCGTTATTTCAGAATGACTATTTCTACAACCCGCGAACACCACGCGTAGCGGAATCAATGGGTGTCCACGATTTGTGATTGAGAACATGCCTTTTAGATCCGGTTTTGATAACTCTGAGAATCCAAGCTTTATGAATCCGAATCAACAATCAACCCCTTGATCTTCTATTGTATTCCTTTAGAATAGATTGGTCGTTGTGTGGACAACGATCTACCAATCCCCTTCTTTCTCTCAAGATCATAAACAAATTCAAATCTACTTTTCTTGCCTCTTTTTCAGAACAATGAATAGTGAATTTCAGCCAGAGAGAAAGAGTATTCTATTTATAGGCTACAACAGGGACCATGAGGAGAAATTAGGGTTGGGCCTCCTGACGGGCTTGAGCTTCCCATGTTCGCCCCGAACACACGACCCAAGTCCGTCAACAAATGGCTTATTCCACTAAAGGCCATTGTTGCACTACCGCCTTAATCCCAAATTATGTGTCAGCGTTTATGGGATCCATATTATATGCTCATTGATCTCCCCGTGTTTAAGATATCAAATGTTTGTTGATTAAGTCAAGTTACTGACAACTACATTAATCAACTTCTTATGTCCTTGAGTAGTACCACTCAACGTCATTGTCATGTCGGAATAAATCCACCTGCAGGGTTTACATAACAATCTTTTTGAGCTCCTCAAGGGGACATCATCAACCCGACTTCTTGCGGGACACAGATTCCTTCTATAATCAATAGCACACCTTACATACAATGTCATTACCCAATCCATCGAGTTTGTTGATTCACAAATGAATCTCACTCATTGATAATTTAAAGCAATGTACAATGCATGTAAGTGCCCGTTATTATATCCAGATTATGAGGACAAGCATCCATAATAATAGAGGCATTTGTTCTCTTATATAGTCAGTATAAGGAGAAACAACCTCACTTGGTCCTGTTCAATACACACAAAGTGTACTAGTGTAATCCTATAGTCAAGATAGACTAATACCAGATTATACTACAACCGTACTAATGGTTTGTCCAAATCCATCTAGGTTATGAACGATTACTTATACTTTATAAGGTACTGATGATATGATCTTCTGTGTGTTCATACCATATCATCTACAACATAAAGTATTTGACACATGCATATAACTAATAACATATATAATATGCATAACATTTGCCCATATGATTCTCATTCAAAATATAAAGAATTAGAGTTAATACAAAAGTAATGCTTTTAGTATATTACCCTATCACGTGGGCACTGTTATGTTTTGGATCATGCTAAACATTAGAGGAGAATGGCGTTATTCTTCTGCGAATGATGAAACTTGTGATATTTTCCTTGCTTTAGCTGGGGGACGTACACTCTATGATATTCCCCAGACCCTAATGTCTAGTTTAGCACAAGCTCATAGCATGAGGCATAAGTACCTTCTTATGCCTGTTTTAGTTTGTCGTACTATGCTATGTTTCTTCTCTATTTTTTGTGCCCGCTTCACGGATTAGGTTGGGGTCGACATTGTGAGACCCACCAATTGTACTATTTGATCTTTCCGTGCAATGACTTGGCAAGGGTGGAGGATACAACCTCATCAGGTTGCACCTTACAACCCATCCGACCAAGAGGCGCTTAACAGGTTAACGATCATAGATGATAAATAGCGTGAAGCCTGGCAAATCATCATAGCGTGGCAGGATGCGAAGGAACCTCATTTCTTTATAGAAGAGGAGGAGGATGACGTTTAAATGCTGGAGGTAAGGTAAGTTTTTAGTTTCAGTTAGTGTCTACTTATATCCCAAGCACTTTACTTCTTGTAACCCCATAACGAGTGGAACTCATATAGAGTTGCGTCTGTTTTTCTTTATCTATATTAGTATGTTTTAACCTTGTTTTGCAGATGTTCCAAAAGTTCACGCGTTTCTAGGGTATTTTTCTACCCTTTTTATTTCAATACTTTGAGGACAAAGCATGTTTCTTGTTTGGGGGTGGCATAGAAACACGCGTAATTTAAGGCATCTGTTAGGATAGAGATATGTACAATATGCACTTGTTTTCTAGCAAAAATTTCAAAAAAAAAAAAAAAAAGTGATGATATACACTTAGGAATATTTGTATTGTTTTCTTTCTCTCTGCTCTTAATAATCTAGAAATTTCATGTTAGCTTTTGCATTAGAATAGTTTTTAGAAACTTAGGTTAATATATAGATAATAATTTTTGCATCTTTCTAGAAATATATTGCATGAGTATCTGTGATTGTTGGCAGTAAGTTTCTGAAATCTAGGCTAGAGTATTTATTCTACAAATCCTGTGAAAATATAGCCTAAAACCTTATATGATTGAAACATTTGAGAAATGACAAAAGGGAGAAGTAAATTCCGGATAGAGAAATCACACGTCCACTTGCTTGATCACTATACCATATCCTAAGCGATAATTTAGGCCCTATTTGGATCGATATAGCCAGAAATTCAAACCAATATGAAATTATTTCCGCTAGTCGCCCATCTGAACCTTTCTTTAGCCTTTCATAAACCGCAAATTCTTTACCCTTTTATACAAAACAAATAAAACAAAAATCAGCCTACCCATCTTTGAATGAGTCTGAGAATAGAGATGAAGAATAGAAAAGGGAAAGACCTTTGAAATCAAGAATTTGTTGGTCGCTTCAAATAAGAAAAGAAAGTTTTCATTCAAATAAAAATAAATAAATAAATAAATAAAGAGATAGAACTCCAAAAACAGAATCAAGGGAGTCAAAAGCCAAAGAAAAAGAAAAAAAAAATGGCTAAGGATGGAAACAAAGTGTAGGAGCAAAAGTAAAAAACAAAGTTTTCTCTAATTACATAATACGAAGACTTTATTATCTCAGACTGGTTCTTTTTGAATATCCATTTCCTTCATTTTTAAACCATCACCTAATCCCCGTAACACCTAAATAAGACATCTAGCTTGATTAGGAATAGGTTAGTGTGATAGTAAGTGGCAGATGTGTTTGATCAACTTCGACTTCCTTATGTGTCATTGAGATTGTAAGGTAAAGTGTGCCCACTGCACACTGGAGTAGCGAAACTTGAGCGGAAAAATCAGAGTGTTTTTCTCTTGGCATTTATGTGAGGACCTACTTAAGGACGTTATTCCAAAGTTTCAAAAACGGATCTGTTAGTGCATTTCATAGTATTACTCATTGTATATATGTTTATTTGTAGATGATTAATTATTATGCATATATTAGCTTAGGTTTCGATTTGATTATTCTGTATTTATTGCTAGTGAGATGTATAGATAATTGAGACAATAAACAAGGAAACAATAGTTTTATTTCTTAGTCATTGTAGTATAGATGAAGTTTGTGAGTACCTTCACTAGAAAACTCTCACGAGGCTATAACTCGTCCACTAGGGAATTCCTAGTGGTTTAAGGCCTTGTTGCATATGGTCAATGCAATCGCACTCGGCGAAACGAGATTAGTTAGAACTCCATTTTTGGTCACTTATTCTAATTTCTCATATTTGCTTAAAGGCAAGCAAAATGCTATTTGGGGGTGGTTTTCTAAGAGCCCAAAACTATAGCTTTAACCCGTTAATAATATTGCTTTTTGACTAATTATGTGATTAATAAGTAAGAGTTAGTACTATTATCGTGTTTTTATGTATTTCAGGCATTGGAGTCGAATATGTGCAGAAATGCGCCCTTTTTACGGAATAATGGAGCAAGGGTTGGTTGTTAAGAAGTTTTATGATTAAAGGCCAAGATCCAAGGAGAAAAAGCCCATTTAAAGCCCGGTTAAAGCTAAAAAGTCAAAGTCAACGCGGGTAGAAATAGCGCACAAAAGTTAGTAGAACTTCCAGAAGCCGTATCTTTGGACTCAGACCTCGGAATTGGGCCTACGTTATGTCAAAACGACCGTCTCGGAATGAGCGTTTTAATGGTTTAAGTCTTGATCCAATCAGAGAAGCAAAAGTGGATGAAAAATCAATTCAAGTCAAATCTAGCTGAAAAGGCCTCTGTGGACTGAAGAAATTGGGTTTTGGGCTCTATTTTTCCGCCCAAAAACATGGCTCCTCAGCCCATGCACAAAAAAATGGATCTGGTCTCCTCCATTTGAAGACACAAGACTTAGCTCTTAAGCATTTACCTTTTTAACTTAGCAACTATCCAATAACTTATTTTTAGATCTAGTTTTTACATTCAATTAATTAGTTTTAAAACAAAGTAGATTATTATTTAGAATCAGATTTAGTTTTATAATAAAGTATTAGTTTTTCATTTCAATTTATTTTATTGATTCAATTCTTATTTAGATTTAGTTGTCTTAAATTCATAATTAGTTTGTTTTAATTTGATAATTAGTATTCATAATCTTAGTTTTAAATTCAGTTTAATCCATTTTGAATCTTAAACTATTGTTAAATTAGATTATAAAGTTTAATAAAAATTTAATAATGAGTTGTTATATTTGTTCTTGTTTAAGAAATGATAGTATAATGATTTAAGGTCAAAACCTCCATTAGAGGGGTTTGAAGAAGCTTTGATAAAAATTTGATTGTTGTTAGCGTAGAATAGTTCGTAATATTCTATTCTATTCTAGAAAGTAATTAGTTCACCATGAGAATGGGTTAGATTCCTTCACATGCTAGTTGTTAGTTGGTAGAGATTACCATGAACAATTACGGATTAGATACACCCAATTGTTATGCGGAAGCATTACAATTCGGATTACGACAATTTTGTTCTAGTTGATTAAGTCGAATTAAAGTGGAATCAAATCCCCCTAATTCATTATCATATAGTCAAATTAGTAATTCCATAGTTTGAATTATCGCATCTTGATTAGTATAATTTCCATCGTTACTCTCATTGACTTTGATAGATTGATTATCGTAGTTGACATTGAATTCTAAAGAACTAGGAGTGGAACGAACTTTCTATTCCAACTATATTGCAATAGCATCGAGAGTAGAAAACTTTGATAACATAAGCGTGAAATTAGTTTTAGTTTTACTTGCGTTTGAGTCTCGTTGCTTATGCGTAGGTAAAACTAATCATTTTTACTTTTATCAGGTATTTACAAAGTTCCTCTATCTAGTACAAAGGGTCTTGTTCCTTAATTATTTATTCTCAGAAGTCATACATCTCATCAGCGGGGAATAAGGATAAGCTCCTTTGAACATAGAATAATACATGTACAGTAATTAAATAATCCAAAGATAAATGTGAAAACATGAGCAATGAAATGTAAAAGCAGAGTCATTTCTGAAACTTTTGGAGAGCGTCCTTAAGGTGTGTTCTCACAGGGATATGTTAAAACACAAACTCTCTGATAGATTCACTCAAGTTTTGTTCTCTCAAATGCAGCAGGCATTTATATTCCTCACATACATGAATGATGTCCATAGGAAACCGGGGTTGATTGATTACACTGTCCACTTACTATCACACCATCCTATTTCTAATCAAGCTAGAGGTCTTTTATTATGAATTACGGGGCTAGGGTGATGGTTTCGAAAGAAAAAGGTAGGGAAAACAAAATCTAATAAGTTGAGAAATCGAGTCTTCGTGATACTTGTAACTAGAGACGAACCTCATTTTGTTCTTTGCTTCCGAATTGTGATTCATTCTTTAACCTTTTGGCTTTGTGACTCTATATGATTTTGAATTTTTGGGAGTTCTAACTTTGCTTTTGTTTCTTTTGATATCGACTCCTTTTGATTTTGAACATTTGGGAGATTCAATATTTGACTCCATTAAATTTTTTTTTTATTTCGAGTTTTGGTTTTTTGATGTTTTTTTTTTTTTTTTTTTCGAAGCATCTAACTGTTCTGTTTTTGTACAAGGTCTTTTATTCTCTTTTTCTGATATTCATTCAATTCTCAACTCGTCAGCTTTGTAAGATTTTTATTGTGTGTTGTAATGGGTCAGGGATTGCTGGCAAATAATAAAAAGGCTTTTAGAAAATTTTGAAGGCTCAAAAGGGGTAATTAGAGGAAAACTATCTTTTTGGGTTTTTAACATTTATTTGGCTATATCGATCCAAAAAGGTCCTAAATTCTCTCCTAGGATATGGCGTGGTGATCAAGTCAAGTGGATGTGTGGTCTTTCTATCCGGACATCCTTTGTGTCATCACTCAATAATCATTTAGATGGCTTTTGGCTAGATTCTCCTAGGATATGGAACTTAATTGTTCTAACCTTGGTCTCAGAAACTCACTGCTATATACAACCAAATGCTTATGCATGCCATTCATAAAAAGATGTAGAAACTATTGTACGTATATTAGTCTAAGTTCGAAGAACAAATCCTTACTCTATTGCTATAATGAGACTTCTAGACTATTTATTCATCATGGAAAAAGGAAACAAGGATTTTAGTACTAAACAGAAAAATATTTTTGGACTTTTTCGAAAATAAATTTTAAGAAAGGAAGAAATGTACTACTATATCAAATATAAGAAATGCATGTACTATATCTAATATAGAAACATGAGCAAAAACGATAATACACCTGTACTCTGTTCTTCGTGATGAAAATATACCACCTCCAAACAAGTTTGGAGCATGGGTTGTTTGATATAGAACGAGAAATACATGGGTTATTTAACTAGGGAATTACGTAATTATTCTACTATGAAATTTTTGGGTTTTTGTATTTTAGAAAACATATGTAATGCAAAAGAAAAATGGAAATTTTGGCATGATGTATTTGTATTATCTTCTACTCATATACTAAATTCCACATAAGAAACAATTAAAACAAGCAGATAAAATTAAAATTATACTAATGTTATACACATAAGTGCTGAAAAGGAAAAACAAAACAAAATAAAAATAAACATAAACTATCTATACGGACACTAGGGAGCTGCGTAGTCAGAATCCGTGCGTGATATCTAATGTTGAGGCTGTCTCAAGCTACCCTCTCATGGCTCTCGGCATACTCTCTAAGATATGTACTCAGGAATAATCACATTTCGTAACTCGTTAAGAGTTCGAGTGACAAGATCCTGAATAGCATCCTAGTTCTCTGAAGTTCTAGCTAGTGATTAGTATTCCAAAGTTTGTTGAGTGAGGTTCACCATAAATTGTTTAGAGCTTGAATGAATGGGAGTTTGAAGGAAGGAAGGTAGGTTTCTTAGCTTTTAGGACTTGGTTTGTTAACTTTAGTTGTATTGAAGAACATTAGAGAACACTTGTCGATTTGAATGATTGAAAACACTAACTTGAAAGAAATAACTTGATTGAAAGGAAAAACACAACTTGAAAGAAATAACTTGATTGAAATGAAGAACAAACTTGATTGAATTGAAAAACAAAAAGTAGACAACTTGAATGTAAATGGCTTGAAAAATGAAATCCTACACTACTCCTACATGATACTAGAATAAGTCTAGGTGCATTCTCTCATTCTACTTTTGAGTTCTTATACCCCTACTTTTACAAAAGACTGATTTGCCCTCTCCCCCTACAATCAAGACACCTCACCAAGGTTGCTTTTTGATTTTGCTTTTTGCTTTTGCTTTTTTTTCATTTCTTCTTGATCAAACTAGGTTTTAGAGAAAGCCTTCTTTTGTATCAAGGACATCTATCTCTGGTCTTCTAAGTTAAAGACTTGACTTTCAGCTATCTGGTTTTGAGTCCTTGACCTTTGATCTTTGATCTTTGACTTTGACTTTGACTTTTTTAGCACTTTTTCATAGCAGCTTCGAGTCTTCATAATAAGTGTGAATAAGGCTCCTTTTGGTGCTAAGACACAGCTTTTATGATAAGTGGTATGAATTGCTCTGTAACCTGAAAAAGACAATAAAAGCTATAAGTTGTCTTTTCATTATACGTAAGAAGTGATGTAATGCAGTAATGTAAGGGTAACAAAACACACATTTGGGAGCTGATCACCACCCCCAAATAGCATTTTTCTTATCCTTAAGCAAAGATGAGAGAAAAAATTAAGATCACAAATGAGTGATTTATTATTAATTATAATAATCTCGTTTCGCTGAGTGGGATTGCATTGACCATATACAACAAGACTTTAAACCACTAGAATTTTTTTGCTAAAAGGTAATTGATTAACTTAAAATAATAAAGGTTACAAGAAGAAAAAATAAGAACATTATGACATGACTGGACTAAGAAGGATAAAACAAATGTGTCCCCTTCTCAATATAATAATGCTTAGTGAGTAAATCTAAAGTACATAGTGTTGTGGTTCTCAAGATGTCTCATGAATGGAGGTCGAGTCTACCACCATACAATTTGTCCTTTAGTTAGTCCTGCTCCATGTCTGGCACAACAATTTGCTCCCGAATTAGTTTCCCTCCAGATTGAGGTGATATTAATCCATGTTGCTTGCGAGTTTATTAGCTGCCATCGTGCCTTGACTCTCCAGGAGCATATTACCTTTAAACCACTAGAAATTCCCTAGTGGATGAGATTTAAGCCTCGTGAAAGTTTTCCAGAGAAGGTACTCACAAATTTCTTCTATCTAGTACAAAAGGTCTTGTCTCCTTATTTATTCTCAGGAGTCTATACATCTCATTAGTGGGGAATAAGAACAAGCTCTTTTGAACTTTTTTTTTTTTTTTTGAAATAACTAGGGGTTTAGGACTCCCCAACCTTTTATTTATGAGACTATGATATTCTCAAATACATCTTTCCATCTTTATCCGCCAAGATCAAATCATTAAGTTTTTTATGCAACGATGGAATAAAGTACACAATTTCATTACAAGTTTTCCTACTTGACATGGATAGATAATCTGCTACTTGGTTTCCCTCCCTAAAAACTTGCTTGAAAGTTACTAGCTCAAACTTCAAAATATCAGCTTGAATATGAGCAACTATGTTCCTGCAGTGCCACGCCTTTTCCTTCTTTCTCAAAATCTGCATCGACCTCAGAGAATCTGATTGCACTTGAATTCTTCTAATCTTCATATTTGCCGCGCCTTCTAGTCCTTTTTGAACCCCTAGTAACTCCTGGTACAGGACTGACAATCTGCTAGAGCTGCCATTGCAAGCCATTATTGCATCTCCATTCCAATCCCTTACGGCTCCACCATAGCTAGCCCTTCCCTTTTGTACCGATCCATCCGAATTCAAAACTGCTATTCCAGCTTCTGGTTTACTCCAGTTTACCCATATCTCCTCTCTCTGTTTTAAAGTAACTCAAATTCCCAGTTTCGCTAGCAGCAATTTCGTTGCCTCATCCTCCTTTACCAACTCCAGAGTTTTCCCCATATAAATTTTCATGTTGTTCAGTACTTTCTGGCTCACTACATCTGCTGGCCAAAATCTAGCTTTCTTTAACCTCCAATTTTGCTCATTCCAAATGGCTTGGACTGCAGTGCAGATGAAGGCTCTTATCACTTCAGACGTTATGGTATTCGCTCTGCAGAGTCTCATCAAATAGTACCATTCATTATGTGATGCTCGCACCATCTCTGGTAGTCCCATAGCTCTCTTGAAATTTTTCCAGACCAATTTCGAGTAAGGACATTCGAAGAAAAGGTGAGCTAAACTTTCTTCATGGCCACCACACAAACAACACTTTGATTGTGATATCACCTTCTTCGCCATCAACCTATTTTGTGTTGGGAGTTTTCCCGAGAACAACTACCAAGTTGTAAAAGAGTATTTCGGTACTGAGTATTTTCCCCACACAATCTTGAACCATTTTACCTTTCTTCTCATTTTTTTTCAGGACAGAGTATGCTGAAGAAGTAGTGAAGGCTCCTGTACTGCTTGGTGTCCATGTCACTTGATCCTCACTGATATAGGAATTTATCTCAGTTCCCAAAATCCAGCCCTTTACCTCACCCTCCTACATATCAGTGATACAGCTTGACCATCTTCATTCACTTAAAACTACGAAAACCTTCGCATCCTCTGTGATGAGATGCCCTAGCAAACTTCTACCTTGGTTATTCAAGATTAAAGTCCCCGAACACCATGGATCATGCCAAAAACAAGTACCATTTACATTCACTATACAATGTTTGACAAACTTCCATGAGACATCTCGATGTTTCAAAATCCTTCTCCACACCCATGAGCAATCCCTCAGCACCTTCATAGTCCATAACTATTTATGTTTTATGTGTTGCTACCATGTCCATCTAACCCACAAACAATCTGATTTCTGTGCAAGTTTAAAAACCAATCCATAGTACGCAGCTTGATTCCAAACTTTTGAATCCACAAGACCAAGCCCTCCCTGTTCCTTGTCTAGTCTGAGAGTAGCGTGACTAGCATGATGCATCTTCCTATCCATGTTTGGGCCTGCCCATATGAACCTATTACACAGCTTAGCCACCTTCTCGATCACTGTTTTTGGCAACACAAAGGTCTTCGCCCAATAGGTTTGGAACAATGCTAGGACAGACTTCACCAACTGTACTCTTCCGGCTCTGTTCAGATCTTTGTTCTTCCAATTTGAGATTCTAGTTGTAATCTTTTCAATTAGAGGCAAACATTCTCTTATTCCAAGTCTAGTTGCAGTAGATATGTAATAGGGGGTGCTACAAGAGAAATATTCATTACTGCAGCTAATTCTAGGCCTTCTTTTTCTGACATGCTACCAGTTAGGAGAGTTGTCTTTTCATTGCTAACCTGAAGCCCTATCGCCTGAGAGAAGTCTTGCAAGATGTCCTTTATAGCAAGTATAGATTCCATATTACCTTTGCAAAAGATAAGGACATCATCGGCAAAGCATAGATGGGATATATTCAGTTTCCTACATTTGGCATGAGCATTGATTTTTTTCAGCTGAAGTCCTTTATAGAGAAGAGCACTCAAGATCTCCATGACAAGCATGAACAAATAGGGGGAGACTGGGTCGCCCTGTTGAAGCCCTATTTTCCCTTCAAAATACCCTTCCAGTGTCCCATTTACCATTAATGAGTATGAAGGGGAAGCATAACACATATGTAGTCATTCAATGAACCGGAGAGTGAACTTGAACTTGTGCAAAATAGCTTCTACTGCTTGCCAAAACACCGAATCATAGGCTTTCTTTATATCAAGCTTGATAGCACATCTCTTCTAGCCATGTTTTCTAGAATAACCCCTTAGTAACTCATGAGCTAACAATAGGTTATCTTGAATCGATCGCCCCGAGATTAAAGCAGATTGTGTACATGAGATCAAGGAGGATATACAAGTCTTCATTCTGTTGGTTAGAACCTTTGACACACACTTGTATACGATATTACAACATGCTATGGGCCTGAAAGAATTAACAGTAGAAGCATTCTTCATTTTTAGAACGAGACAGAGGAGAGTGGAATTTATACCTCCTGTCAATTTCTTATGGAGAAAAGTGTATTAGATTGCTCTGGTGAAATCAGCCCCAATAGTAGCCCAACTTTTCTTAAAGAAACATGCATTACAACCATCTGGTCCAGGTGTCTTATTATCCTCCATGGCAAAGAGTGCTTCCTTTATCTCCAAATCAGTTATAGGAGATTCTAGAAATTGGCTCGTACTCTGGTTAATCTCCTTCACTTGCACATTATAGAGAAACCCAGAATCACAAAAGGCAACTGAGGGTACTCCAAGTAAATTAGAATAGTACTGCAGGAAAGCATTGGCTACTGGATCTTTTCCCTCTCTTCGAATTACATGAGTATCAATGATATCCCATACGAAACTTCTAGTCTTCTTTTCCTTTAGTGTATTAAAGAAGTATGCACTATATTTATCCCTGAAAGACAGCCAATCAATATCGGTCCTGTGGAAAATATCCGCTTCCTCCATCTTTATCAAGTAACAAAGCTTTTCTCTTAACTCATACTCCTTTACACTGAGTGAGAAATCCAGTGGATTCTGATGAAGTGTTTCTTAGACTAGCTTCATTTGTACTCTAGTTTCAGCCACTATTCTTTGAGTATCATGGCAGAAGTTTATTGCCCATCCTTTCAACACTAGCTTCAAATTCTTCAGCTTTCTTGTTGACATATACAGGGGGCTACCATGATTTGTTATCAACACCAGACAATGATCTGAAACTCCTTGCATTAAGACTTCCACCTTTGTGGCCATCACAATAGCTGACCAAGGTACATTGACAAGGCACCTGTCTATCTTTGACCATTTTCTAATATTTTCCCCTCCACTGTTCCACGTGAAAAAACACCCTGTTGCCGAATGATCAAACAGCCTTGTAACTTTCAAGCAACTTGCAAAAGGCTGCGTCTCTCTAGGGTGAACTGCCTTGTCACCAATTCTTTCATGGGAGTACAAGACATTGTTGAAGTCCCCCATTACACACCATGGACCCTGGATCCCTGCACTTAGGACCTTCAACTCTTCCCATAGAATAAGTCTCTCATGGCTGTTGTTCTTCGCATATACGGCAGTTAACAAAAAGCTAAACCCATACTGCAGACTAGTGACCTTGCAATGAATCAATTAGGCCCCTTCCACCTCCTTTTGAACATCCAAAAAATTCATATTCCATATGATCCAGATTCTTCCATATTCATCACTTGAGTAATTATGTTCTGTAGCCCATGAGGGACATACCATTCCTGTAATGGTCCTAAAATTCTCCATACATACTTTTGTTTCCAAAAGACCCATACAACTAATTTTATTCTCTACTAGAAATTTATTCATCTATTTTGCCTTTGAGAAGTCATTTAACCCTTTAACATTCCAACTACCTATTTTTATCATTGGAACTATTTATCGACCTCTCTTCTTACCACTCCCTTTTTGTCTACCCCTACCTTTCTTTCCTGATTGTTTCTATTGTTCAGCTGCGTTCCTCTTCTGTGCTCTTGTTTGTACTGAGGCAGGCACACCAGTTTCTTGTAGAGGTCTTGGAGTGGCATTCTTGTCCCCAAACAGTTTCGGCTCTGCATCTGAGAGATCATCATCTTCCAAATCTGTGAGCTCCTAAAAAATGTTCCTTTTAGCACAAAAATTGCTTTCATCAGGATGCACTGGTCTGATTTATTAAATTGGTGTATGCATTACTACTTGAGACTGGTCGTCAGCAGTAAGTCCAGTAAAAGAACATTCAACTTATCCAGGGGAGACCAAATTTATATTAGTTGATGGAGCTATTTCACTATGATTTGGTTGAGCCTGTTGCCCGACCTCTTCACTATTATAGACTTCTAACTCATTCTGATTTTCGCATCTTGTAACCACTTCTTGCTCAGAGTTGACTATTACTATAGCTAGGGACGTTATTTCTTCAGAATCTACTTCCTGTTCAGAAGAGTCCCCTTGATCTCACCCTGTTCCTCTGCCTTCAATCTCTGTACTTGGTATTGCTTCAGCACCACTGTTTGGCTCTTTCCTCCTCTGTTGTCATACCCTAGTTGTTCTTCTAGTGCACTTATCTATGGAATGTCCAAACTTATTGCATTTTGTGCAGGACAATGGCTTCCATGGATACTCGAGTGGTATCTCAACCTCTCGATTGCCTGCTTTAACTTTTATAGAGTCTTTATACTCAAAGTTAACAGGGAATTCAATATAGAACCTTGCGACGGATAACCTTTTCCTCTTCGTTGTGGTGTCATCCATAAACATTGGCGTACCTCCAACCAAGCTTGCAAGGTAAGAAAGCCCATCAAATGTCCACATTTCCTTTGGAACGTCCATCAGCTTCACCCATAGAGGAATTGAAGCAACCTTGTTTTTATAATTCTCAACCTCCACTGACCATGGCTTAACCACAAACACTCGGTTAGCAATAAAAATAAGACCTTCATCTAGCACCATTTGCCGGTCTTCTGAACTCGTAAAACTCATGTAGAATAGCTCCTTATCAGTGGTGATATCAAAAGATCCTTTTAATTACCATCTCTTCTCCATAACATCCTTTACTGTAAGAAAGGAGAGTCTTTTTTCTAAGAAATATCCAACAAGATACTCATCTCACTGTTTTATACTTTGTTCAAGGAGCTTAGAGGGAATTGAGCAACTCCATCTATGAAGATTGGTGAAAAAGATTTGAACGCCACTGTTGTCTCTGAAGAACCTGTGCGCCCAAACAACAAACTCCAGGAGTTATTTCTTGGGCCCCCATTACTGTTTCGATTTTCAGAAGGCATCGGATTACTAGAGGATGCCATATGTTCTTTAACCGGGGAGAAAGGTTTGAATTCCAAGACAAAGAGATTTAGTTTTCTTCCTTTTCAGAACTCGCACTGTCTATCAATGGAAGATTTTACCTGAAAAGGTAAGAAGAAAGAGGATGAAGAAGATAAGAGTTCCTCTCCAGACTAGTTTTTAACTAAAAGCGGCAAAATTAAAAGAGCATCTGATCACTACAGCAACTTATGTTATGTCACTCCCTATCTCACTATACTTGGTCCCCATTAATGCCACTTTTTAATTACACTTATGTTATATCTCCCTATCTCACTCTTTTGAACTTAGAATAACATATGTAAAGTAATTTAATCATCTAAAGATAAATGTGCAAACATGAGCAACGAAATGCAAAATCAGAGTTGTTTCCGAAACTTTTGGAGAGCGCCCTTAAGGTGGGATCTCACAGGGATGTGTTAAAACACAAACTCTCTAATAGATTCACTCAAGTTTCATTCTTTCAAATGCAGCGGGCATTTATATTCCTCACATACATAAATGTCGTCCAAAGGAAACTGGGGTTGATTGATCATAATTGCTACTAACTATCTTACCATCATATTCCTAATTGACCTAGAGGTCTTTTATTAGGAGTTATGGGGATTGATCAGCTCCCAAATGTGCATTTTATTACCCTTATATTACTGCAATACAGCCCTTCTTATGTTTAATGAAAAGACAACTCATAGCTTTTATTATTTTTTTCAAGTTGCAGAGAATTTCAGACCACTTATTATAAAAGTTGCGTCTTAGCACCAAAAGGAGCCTTAATCACACTTATTATGAAGAACAAAAGCTGCTATGAAAAAGTGCTGAAAAAGTCAAAGGTCACAGTCAAAAGTCAAAGCCCTCAACTCAAAAGACCAGAGATGGAGGCCCTTATCTCAAAATATGGCATTCTCCAAAACCTATCTTGGTCAAGAAGAAATCAAAAATCAAAAGGAAAAGCAAAAGCATAAAGTGATTTGTGAGGTGTCACAATTGTAATGGAGAAGGGCAAATCAGTAAAAGGCAAAATGTAGGGGTATATAATCTAAAAGTTAGGGAGAGAGAAGACATCCATTGTATTTAGGGTCCAAACCATTTGGTTTGTAGGAGTAGAATGCACCTAGACTTAATCTAGTGTCATGCAAGATTTATTTTCTTGTCTAGTTTTTCAAGGGTCTTTTGCATTTTGGTCCTACTATTAATAGCGAATTTAGGATTTGGTCCACAATTAATCGTTTATTGCAGTTTGGTCCCAAATTGCCGTTAAAGTGTGTTGACCGTGAGTTGACCGAACGGTCCACGTCTATTCCATCAATATATTTTCTAAAATACCTATAATACCCTGCACATGTCATACACGTGACTTATTTGAGGACCAAACTACAAATATTGTTATTAAAACTGGGACCAAATTGCAAATATTGCTATTAAAAGTGGGACCAATTACTAAAAACTATACATGACATCATCTCATTCATTCAATCCAACGGTTTTAGACAATTAACATTTTTTTTCTTGAATACCACTCCACCACCACCTCCACCCTCCATAACAATCTGAATCGCCACCACCACCACTATCTAACAACAATGTCCGTCATTAACACAATCAACAACTTTTTTTTTTTTTTTTTTTTTTTTTTTTTTTTTAAGATAAGAGTTGTTAAAAATTTTGTCTCGTTTATTAAGGAGTTTAAGTTGAAATTTCAAATACCCAATCTTTTTTATTTTTATTTTTTATTTTTATTTTTTTAATTCAAAATTAATTTTTGTAGTCTTATAGTATTTTAAGTTCAATAGGACAAATCAGTATAGTCAAGGCGTTAAAGCGCACCTAAGGCGCAATACTCTCTCTGTGCCTTAGGCGCAAGACGCGAGGCGTGGCGCACGCCTGATTGAAGTGAGGCACGTAGTAATAAAAAAATAGATAAATCAAATAAAAAATAAAATAAAAATAAAATATGACATAAATTATCACTAAATTACTTAGCCAAACTTTAAAATTAATTTTATGTGATTGTAAACATGAAACCATTGCAGTCATTTAAAAGAAAAATCTTAAGCAATAAGTAAAAAGTAAAATAAAATTCGTATCTCTCAAAACAATCTAGCTCAACTTCAATAAACTAAAATAATGAACCAATCGAATTAAGCCAAATGAGTTCTTTATGAAATAGAACACGTGATTCAAATTTTAGAATCCCGTAAAACTTTATTTAATTCATCTTTGTGTTTTCTTTCAATCCATACAACTTAACAAAAACTAGTCAAAATTAAGTTTCGAGTGTACTCCAGAATAAAACTTACTAAATTTGTAAAATTTCTTGAACCATACAACAATTGGATTGAGTGTAAATGTGTCACAAATAGCAAAAATTGTAAAAAAAAAATGAAAAAATTGTAAAAGTTAATAAGGCGCGCGCCTTGTGCCTCAATTAAAAGCACACAAAAGCGTGAAAAGCGCACGCCTCATGTTAGTATACACGCCTGGGCTGAGGCGAGGCACAAAAAAATGCCTCTCCGCGCCTTGCGCCTTGACTACACTGGGACAAATGATTTTTATCTTTGTATAAAGTTGAGAAAGCTAGATGGCGGTGATTGTGGAATGGTGATGAATGAGGTGATAATTGAGTAGTGGAGAAGAAGGTGGTAGTGTTTATGGTGGTAAGATATGAAGAATATAAAATGTAAGTTTGGGACTCGGTTAGTTGAGATACACATGGTGTAAGACGAGTCGTTGATTAAAATCAAATGATTAAATGATGACTAATTATTTTAAGGGTAAATATGGTATTATAAAATTTTAGATGGATTGACGAGACCAAAATATAATAAACGATTAATTGTAGACCAAATCCTAATATCACTATTATCACTAGGACCAAACCCTAATATCACTATTATCACTAGGACCAAACTGCAAAATACCAGTTAAGTGATGACTGTTGATTAGTTTCACGTGCAGTACACGTGTTAGGTTAATTTGGGTATTAAGAAAGTATAGACGGACCTATGTCAATTTGGTACCAAATTGCAATAAACGATTAATTGTGGACCAAACCCTAAATTCGCTATTAATAGTAGGACCAAAATGCAAAAGACCCGTTTTTCAATTAAGTAATTCACTTTCTTGTTTTCCAATTCAATCTTGTTCTTGTTTTTACATTTTCAATCAATCAATCAATCTTATTTCTTGTGTTATTTCTTTAATCAATCATTTCCTTTTATTTGCTTTCAAGGTTATGTCTTTTCAATCTTCAAAACAACTTTAGTTTTCAATATTCTTCATAGCTTAGAACCAAAAACTTGTTTTAACTAATATCCTACCTTCCTTTATTTAACTCCCAACCATTCAAACTCCAAACAATCTAGAATGAACCTCAGTTCTTACAATCTTTTGAAGTTACTAACACTATCTACACCTTCAGGGCCTGAGTGATGGTTTAGAAAGAAAAAGGAAGGGGAAAACAAAAATCTGATAAGTTGATAAATTGGTTCTTCAAGATACTTGTAATTAGAGAAGAACCTCATTTTGTTCTTTGCTTCCGAATTATGATTCTTTAGCCTTTTGGCTTTGTGACTCCATATGATTTAGAAATTTTGGGAGTTCTAACTTCGCTTTTGTTACTTTTTGCTATTGTTTCTGATATCGTCTCCTTTTGATTTTGATCTTATGGGAGATTCGATTTTTAACTCCTTTGATTTTTTTAAAGTTTTGGTTTTTGCTGGGTCTTTCTTTTCTTTTCAAAGCAACTAGTTGATCTGTTTTTGTACAAGGTCTTCTCTTCTCTTTTTCTGATATTCATCCAATTCTCAACTCGTCA
The DNA here is from genome assembly GCF_015680905.1 of Coptis chinensis. Taxonomy (NCBI): domain Eukaryota; kingdom Viridiplantae; phylum Streptophyta; class Magnoliopsida; order Ranunculales; family Ranunculaceae; genus Coptis; species Coptis chinensis. The sequence continues at coordinate 50,372,501 of NC_141456.1, forward strand.
GTTAGGTAAGCTTTTTATTGTGTGTTGTAACGGGTTAAGGATTTATGGTGAAGAATAAAAAGGTTTTTAGGAATTGGTGAAGGCTCAAGAGGGGTAACTAGAGAAAAACTATCTTTTTAGGGTTTTAACATTTATTTGGCTATATCGATCCAAAAATAGACTAAATTCTCTCATAGAATATGACATGGTTATCAAGCAAGTGGACGTGTGGTCTTTCTATCTGGATATCCTTTGTGTCATCACTCAATAATCATTCAGATGAGGCTTTTGGCTAGATTCTCACAGGATATGGAACTTAATTATTCTAACATTGGGTGCTTATCAGTTTTGTAATCTTTTGAAATATCATACGCATCATTTCGAATTTCCTCAAGTTCGTTTATTTGTAATTTACACTTCTCACCTACCGCATTGAGATTGTAATTAAGGTTTTTTATTACCCACAAGGCATGATGCTCTGTTTCAACTAGCAGATGACAGGGTTTTCCAAAGACAAACCTGTAGGGTGACATCCATATAGGTATTTTAAAAGAAGTTTTGTATGCCTATAAAGTATCGTTTAGATGGACCGACCAGTCTTTCCTATTTGCATTAACTGTTTTCTCCAAGATATGCTTAATCTCTCGATTGGAGACTTCGACTTGACCACTCGTTTGAGGATGATATGGAGTTGCAACTTTGTGGGTTACTACATATTTTTTCATGATATGTTCAAAAACTCGATTGCAAATATGTGACCCACCATCGCTAATGATGGATTTTGGAACACCAAATCTTGAAAAAAATGTTTTCTTTTATGAAACAAAACAGTTTTGTTATCATTGTTACGACATGGTATGGCCTCGATCCATTTGGATACATAGTCTACTGCGACTAGGATGTAGATGAAACCATGAGAAGTTGGGAAAGGTCCTGATAAAATGTAAAACGATAGTTTTACCTACGAATAAGCAACGAGACTCAAACGCAAGTAAAACTAAAACTACTTTCAGTTTATGTTATCAAAGTTTTCTACTCTCGATGCTATTGCAATATAGTTGGAATAGAAAGTTCGTTCCACTCCTAGTTCTTTAGAATTCACGTTAACAAAGATTATCAGTTCTATCAAAGTCAATGAGAGTAACGATAGAAATTATACTAATCAAGATGTGATAATTGAAAATACGGAAAAACTAAATTGGCTATATGATAATGAATTAAGGGGATTTGATTGCACCTTAATTCAACTTAATCAACTAGCGATGAACTGTCGTAATTCAAATTATAATGCTTCTGCATAACAATTTGGTGTCTTTAATCCCTAATTGTTCATGGTAATCTCTACCAACTAACAACTAGCATGTGAAGTAATCAAACTCATTCTCATGGTGAACTAATTACTTTCTAGAATGGAATAGAATATTGCGAACCATTCTACGCTAACAACAATCAAGTTTTCATCAAGGCTTCTTCAAACCCCTCTAATGGAGGTTTTAGCCTTGAATCATTATACTATCATTTCTTAAACAAGAACAAATATAACAACTCATTATTGAATAAATGATTAAACTTTATAATCTAATTTAACAATAGTCTAAGATTTAAATTGGATTAAACTGAATTTAAAACTAATTTAGAACTAAGATTATGAATACTAATTATCAAATTAAAACAAACTAATTATGAATTTAAGACAACTAAATCTAAATAAGAATTGAATCAATAAACTAAATTGAAATGAAAAACTAATAATTTATTATAAAACTAAATCTAATTCTAAATAATAATCTACTTTGTTCTAAAACTAATTAATTGAATGTAAAAACTAGATCTCAAAAGAAGTTATTGGATAAACTACTAAGTAAAAAGCTAGATGCTTAAGAGCTAAGTCTTGTGTCTTCAAATGGAGAAGACAAGATCCACTTTTTCGTACATGGGCTGAGGAGCCATGTTTTTGGGCGAAAAAATCGAGCCCAAAACCTAATTTCTTCAGTCCACAGAGGCCTTTTCAGCTAGATTTGATTTGAATAGATTTTTCATCCACTTTTGCTTTTCTGATTGGATCAAGACTTAGACCATTAGAAAGCTCGTTCCGAGACGGTCGTTTTGACATAAGGTAGGCCCAATTCCGAGGTCTGAGTCCAAAGATACGGCTTCCGAAAGTTCTACTAACATTTGTGCGCTATTTCTACCCACGTTAACTTTGACTTTTTAGCTTTGAGCGGGCTTTAAATGGGCTTTTTCTCCTTGGATCTTGGCCTTTAATCATAGAACTTCTTAACAACCAACCCTTGCTCCATTATCTCGCAAAAAGAGTGCATTTCTACACATATTCGACTTCAATGCCTTAAATACATAAGAACACGATAACAGTACTAACTCTTACTTATTAATCACATAATTGGTCAAAAAGCAATATTGTTAAAGGGTTAAAACTACAGTTTTGGGCTCTTATCAAACCACTCCCAAACAGCATTTTGCTTGTCCTTAAGCAAATATAAGAAATTAGAATAAGTGACCAAAAATGGAGTTCTAACTAATCTCGTTTCGCCGAGTGCGATTGCATTGACCATATGCAACAAGGCCTTAAACCACTAGGAATTCCCTAGTGGACGAGTTATAACCTCGTGAGAGTTTTTCAGTGAAGGTACTCACAAACTTCATCTATACTACAACGACTAAGAAATAAAACTATTGTTTCCTTATTATTGTCTCAATTATCTATACATCTCACTAGCAATGAATACAGAGTAATCAAGTTGAAATCGAAGCTAATATATGCATAATAATCAATCATCTACGAATAAACATATATACAATGAGTAATACTATGAAATGCACTAACAAGTCCATTTTTTAAACTTTGGAATAGCGCCCTTAAGTAGGTCCTCACATAAATGTAAAGACAAAAACACTCTAATTTTTCTGCTCAAGTTTCACTACTCCAGTGTGCAGTGGGCACACTTTACCTTACAATCTCAATGACACACAAGGAAGCCAAAGTCGTTCAAACACATCTGTCACTTACTATCACACTAACCTATTCCTAATTGAGCTAGAGGTCTTATTTAGGTGTTGCGGGGATTAGGTGATGGTTTAAGAATGAAGGAAATGGATATTCAAAAAGAACCAGTCTGAGATAATAGAGTCTTCATATTATGTAACTAGAGAAAACCTTGTTCTTTACTTTTGCTTCTACACTTTGTTTCCATCTTTAGCAATTTTTCTTTTTCTTTGGCTTTTGACACCTTTGATTCTATTTTTGGAGTTCTATCTATTTATTTATTTATTTATTTTTATTTGGATGGAAACTTTCTTTTCTTATTTGAAGCTACTAACAAATTCTTGATTTCAAAAGACTTTCCCTTTTCTATTATTCATCTCTATTCTCAGACTCGTTCTAAAATGGGTAGGTTGATTTTTTATTTTGTTTTGTTTTTGTAAAAGGGTAAGGGATTTGCGGTTTATGAAAGGCTAAAGTAAGGCACAGAGGGGCGACTAGCGGAAAATAATTCATAGGTTTGAATTTTTGGCTATATCGATCCAAAGAGGGCCTAAATTCTCGCTTAGGATATGGTATAGTGATCAAGCAAGTGGACGTGTGATTTCTCTATCCGGAATTTACTTCTCTCTTGTGTCATTTCTCAAGTGTTTCACTCATATAAGGCTTTAGGCTATATTCTCACAGGATTTGTAGAATAAGTACTCTAACCTAGATTTCAGAAACTTACTGCCAACAATCATAGATACTCATATCATATATTTATAGAAAGATGCAAAAATTATTACCTACATATTAACCTAAGTTTCTAAAAACTATTCTAAAGCATAAGCTAACGTGAAACTTCTTGATTATTAAGAGCAGAGAGAAAGAAAACAATACCAATATTCCTAAGTATATAGCATCACTTTTTATTTTTATTTTTGAAATTTTTGAAATTTTTGCTAGAAAACAAGTGCATATTGAACATATCATATCCTAATAGATGCTTTAAATTACGCGTGTTTCTATGCCACCCCCAAACAAGAAGCATGCTTTTTCCTCAAAGTATTGAAATAAAAAGGGTAGAAAAATACCATGGAAACGCATGAAATTTTGGAACATCTGCAAAACAAGGTTAAAACATACTAATATATATAATGAAAAATAGACGCAACTCTATATGAGTTCCACCCGTTATGGGGTTACATGAAGTAAAGTGCTTGGGACGTAAGCAGACACGAACTGAGCTAAAAACTTACCTTAACTCCATCGTTTAAGCGTTATCCTCCTCCTCTTCTATAAAGATATGAGGTTCCTTCGCATCCTACCACGCCATGATGACTTGCCAAGCCCTTTGCCGTGTGTCGTCCACCTGTGCTAACCTGTCTAGTGTTACTCGGTCTGATGGGGTGTAAGGAACAACCAAATGAGGTTGCACTTGCCATCTTGGCCAAGTCATAATGCGAAATTAATGGACCACATAATTGGTGGGTCTCATGGTTTCAACCCTACCCCAATCCGTGAACTGGGTACAGAATACAGGTAAACAACCGCGCATGATGCGGCAAACCAAAACAGGCATAAGAAGATACTTATGCCTCATGTTATGGGCTCTCTTTAGACTAGCCACTAAAACTCTGGGAATGTCATATAGGCAACGTCCCTCAGCTAAAGCAAGGAAAACCGCACCAGCAGTACTATTTGCAGAAGTAAACTGCCACTCTCCTAAAATATTCATCAGGATGAATAACATGGTGGTGCCTACATTCAGGGACAGGCTACCAAGGGCTATGTTATATCGCCCTTAGTCCATTATACGAAACACCCCTCCCCCATAATACTCGTGGAAATATGCATAGTCATAGAGGTATGCATTATCAGTCATATATCCCCACGTATGTGTAGGATTAGGCGAAGGCAATCCCAAAACCAAAGCTACCAAATTCTTACAGAATTCCATTGTCGTGTCATTAACTATGACGGATAATTTTTGTTCTCCATCTTGGTTACAATAGAATTTAACATTATTATAGAAATAAGCAGTAAACTGCTGAGGTGAATACGAGTCGTCGTCACTTACCAGTAGATGCCGCCATCCTAACTGCAAGATCCTGTAGCGGAACCAACCTCCATAGGTCTCGCTTCCCAACATGTCTTCGAAAGACTGCTCAGGTATGAATGTAGGACATGTCATCACAAAACTACTCTCTTGAAGAGCTACAAATGGCCCTGGAACAACCCACAAATAATCTGAATTTTTCATGGCTACGAAGGTCAGGGCGCGGGTCGCGCTCAAAAATAGCCTTGGTAGGGCACGGGTTGTGCTCAAATGAAAATCGAGTTACAGGTGCTTCAGTGCTAGGTGCACTCAGAATTGGTCTTGCTAGGGCGTGGGTCGCGCTCCGTGTGTGAAGAATAGGATGCAGTGAAAAACAAAAGGAAAAATTAGAGGTTTAAGGTGAGAGATGAAAATGAGATGTGTGGTTTTTGTGTGTAGAATGAATCAAGTATATATAGGGTTTTTGTTTCTAAAACGAATCGACAAGTTGCCAAAAAAATTTAAGACAATTGCCGGAAACAAAATATTTCCAAAACCTAAAACGGAAACAACCCATATTCCTTATTCCAAAACAAGCCTAATATCTTTTAGATTGAATTTAGAATAGCAACTTCCTAACTCATTGAAATTTCATCCTACCACAATATCTAATCATAGCCATGCCAATATCGGCAACATTCCCAACAATCATCGAAATATTTCTTCTAAAATGGTGGATCATATAAAAACAATGCTAAAAGAAATAATACCACCCCTAAACAATTTTGAAAAGGTGGGATTAACGCAAAAATCATCGCATGCGTTGAAAAGAACCAAATTAAATTAAAATCAAAATTTAAATAACAATTAACTGCCGAATTCAAATTTAACTACTAAATTCAACAACTTAACATCCAACTCATAAAAACAATTAAAAACAACATCAAAACAACAAATTTTTCTAAGCAGCTAGCCACGAGATGAATATGGGGCCTGGGATGAAGATGGACCCAAGTCATCCATCCTTCGGCGACGATGTTCATGCCTCACAGACTCCCTTGAAGCAGAACCCCCAGGGGTGGCATGCGTCGTAGAATTTCCACTCGAAACCGGTTTTGTGCCTCCATAAATGCCTTCATCTCGTCCCAACGCTCCCTCGCGCTGGGCACGAGTCTAATAATTCTGATGTATGGTAGTCTGCCGCATGGACCAAAATATCGCCGATATATCCGATATATCGCCGATATATATCGGTATTTTGGTACACCGACATCGATATTTCCGACATATATCCACCGAATATAGAATTCTTTTTTTTTTCCGATATATATCGAATTTCCGATATGAAACTTTATATTGCCCGATATAATCGATATTTCGATATAATCGATATATATCGGTTGACTTTTTGACCATTTTAAAATATAAATCCGATATTTCCAATATATTTCCGATATATTTCGATATTTTTCCGATATTTCCGATATTTTAAATAGTTTGGACTGGTTACCAAAAAAATGGATATATCCGAAATATCCGATATATATCGGTTTTTGGGTACACCGATATATTGATCGATATCGATATTTTGGGCCTTAGTCTGCCGAGTCCGAAGATCTTCACAAATAGTATTAAGAGAATGTATGCCACAATGAAGCACTGACATGCGTTCTACATCAGAAGTACACTTCTCCAAGGCATCGACATCAAAACATGTCGTGTCCTCCTCATCATCCGAATCAACCTCTTCCACCACCCTCTCTCCAGGCAACGTCCAAGTCTTCTGGATACATTGCGTGTAAATACTTGCATTTGAATGCGAGTTCAGCATAATCCAATCAGATTTCGGAATAGCTCTCAAACTCATCATGATCTTTATTATCAAAACAGGGAGAGGTGCAATACTCTTCTCAACTCCTCTAATCATATTTATCAAAAACTCAAGGATACAGAATTCATACTTCCTCTCCTGGAGTATCCATAGAAAGTGAAAACAATTCAAACTGATGTCACTGACTTTCTCTTTTCCAAAGACATTCCTACCAATCCACTAAGCTACAGCCAGCTGGTTGGTGCGCAAAGACGACTGGCGAACACAATGCTAACGCGCATTGTAGTTTCCCTCCAAAACCGTCAATTTCATCAAAGGCTCGATCCCAACAATTTGAGATTCCTGCAATGTGGCTACTAGATTGGGTCCTTTCTCCATGCCGAAAATACGAGCCAACAAATTTCTATCCACTTCTCTCCTTAATTTATTTACCTTCACAAAAATTTTATTACCATCCACTCCCTCATCTTATAGAATTGTTAGACCAAATCGTCGTGATAAAACTCATTCGTCGAATACCACAAATGCGTCCAATCCCTACGAATCATCTCGTCACTATAAAATGGCGGCGCAAAGTGGTCGCCAGTAAAAGCTTGTTTCGGCAAAATTCTTCGTCTTTGAGCCATTGAAGTTTTGAAACGATTTGTGGGATGAAGACAATGTAGGGAACGAGTTTGAAGGGGATTCACTCACAAACTTGGAGTGGTGGTGGTGGTGGTTGTGAAAATTTATTAGTTTGGTAATTTTTTTTGTATTTTTGGTGGGTAAGTTGGTGTTGGATAATGGTGTAGAGTAGGACTCGCAATTTGGAGTGGGTTAAAACTTTTGGCGTGGTGGTATTTAGGTTTTCTTTTTCTTTTTTTTTTGTTAGGGTTTTGTGGGCGCTAATGGCAGAATTGGAATAGAAATCGAGAACTGATTTTGGTTTAAGGAAGGAAACGCACGTGCGCGGCATGCATGCGAAATTTTTTGGGCCCAAGCCTAATTCAATTTTTGACATTTCCGATTTTATGCGCGCAAACTTCAAACTAAAATTGCCGATTCGTTGCTAGTCTGATTTTTGCGAATGAGATATGGAAACGATCAAGAGAGAATTTCCAATCTAATGATCCATAAAACACTCTATTTTAACCGTGGGTGTCATATAAAATGATGGAAAATAACTCAAAGTGCGTGAATGACGTAAGTTATGCGAACAAATGAAATCTAAATTTATAGATAATGTCAACCCTAATCAAAATACGATTAAACGGCATACACAACAAAAAAAAAAAAAAAAAAAAAAGTTAAACAATCAAGGACAGAAAGACCAACACCCCACCCACAAACAAATTTGATAGAATAGAGTTTAGAAAATTTGTTTTAAACATGGGTCTTTTAAAGTTAGATTCCCAAGACTTCCTAGATTACTATTTATATGGTTTTGATATTTTTTTATTTTTATGAATAAGATTTAATATAAGAAAAAGGAAAAGCAATAAAGACAAAATTCACACCAAAGAGGAACATGACTCAAAAACCGAGAAAACATGCAAGAGTGGAAAACGTGAATTATGTCAAAAGCGGTCTTAGGATCCAGTACTTACAGCACACACTCCATAGGGAAGGCCCGGTTACCTGAATGGTGCACTTACCAATATATGGAAGTGTAAGGAAGTACACCAAACAACAAAGGTTAGTCCTCATAGACGGGGTCCTGTAAAATGACTTCTTCCACAGGAAGGGACATTAACTCGTGAAAATATTTTAACCGTTGGCCATTGACTTGAAAGGTACTATTGTCCTTGGGATTTACAAAGGTAATTGCCCCGTAAGGGGTGACTTCAGTAACCAGAAAAGGACCGGACCAACGGGTTTTTAATTTTCCTGGAAAAATATGTAGACGGGAGTTGTAAAGCAAGACCTTTTGACCTACCACAAACTCTTTGCGCAAAATTTGTTTATCATGAACACATTTCATGTTAGCTTTATAATCCTTCGCGAGATCATAAGAATCGCTACGAATTTCTTCAAGCTCATTCAACTACAACTTGCGCTTGACACCCGTCTCATCAAAATTGAAGTTAAGGATTTTTATAGCCCACATAGCACGGTGCTCCAATTCAACGGGCAAATGACAAGGTTTTCCAAATACAAGTCTAAAGGGAGACATACCTATAGTAGTTTTGAAAGCAGTCCTATGCGCCCATAGGGCATCAGTTAGACGCTTGGACCAATCTTTCCTATCAGGATTTACAGTTGTTTCTAAGATTTAATTTTTTTGATTTCCCTATTAGAAACTTCTACTTGTCCGCTAGTTTGTGGATGATAAGGAGTTGCTACCTTATGTGTAACTAACTCCATACTTTTTTACTAGAGACGCAACAACTCTATTGCAAAAATGTGTTCCACCATCACTAATGATGGCTTTAGGAATGCCAAACTGACAGAAAATATATTCCATAATAAAAAAACACAACTGTCTTATGGTCGTTGCTACGGCAAGCCATGTCCTCTATCTATTTAGACACGTAGTCCATAGCAACTAGAATATATATAAAACCGTGGGAAACAGGAAAAGGACCCATGAAATCAATGCCCCATACATTAAAAATTTCTACCACCATGATTGGATTTAATGACATCATATTACGCTTCGTGATTCGCATAAGTTGTTGGCAACGAACACACGTCTTGCAATGCACTTGGGCATCTTTAAAAAGAGTAGGTCAATAAAACCCACATTGAATAATTTTAGTAGCTATTTTCATACCACTAAAATGGCCATCACACTCTTTGTCATGGCAGAATAAGAGAACCTCATTATATTCCCACTGGGGAATACAACGACGAATAATCTGATCAGCACAATACTTAAAAAGGTAAAGCTCATCCCAGTAGTATAGCTTAACTCTGGCCAAGAACTTCTTACGTTCATTTCTTGACCTATCATCAGGAAGAATATCATACTCTAAATAATTTACAATGTCAGCATACCATGGTGCAGAAAAATAGCATACAAATGCTCATCAGGAAAAGAGTCCAGTATGGACTCAGAATCACTATCATCATCATTTGTTAGTCTAAATAAATGGTCGACAACTACATTTTCGACAACTCTTTTGTCCTTTATTTCTAATGTGAACTCTTGCAGGAGAAGAATCCATCGGATTAATTTCTGCTTACCATCCTTCTTTGCGAGGAAGGACCTAAGAGCTGCATGGTCCGTATAAACTAAAGTCTTAGAACCAACCAAATAAGGATGAAACTTATCTAAAGCATAAACTACAGCTAAGAATTCTTTTTTCGTAGTCGTATAATTCCTTTGAGCATCGTTTAGAGTTTTACTAGCATAATAAATAATAGTGGACTTATTATCTAGTTTCTGAACTAACACAGCACCAACGGCATAACACTGGCATCACACATGAGTTCGAAAGGTTTAGACCAATTAGGAGCCTGTATAATGAGTGCAGATGTTAAGGCAGCTTTTAAAGCTTCAAAAGCCTGTTTACAGTTAAAATTAAAATGAAAGATGACATCTTTTAAAAGCAAATTAGTCAAAGGCCTAGCTATTTTTGAAAAATCTTGGATAAAACGCCAATAAAAACCTGCATGGCCTAGAAATGCTCTAATATCACGGACAGTCCATGGTATGGGTAGAGATGCTATCTTATCTAGTTTGGCCTTATCTACTTCGATGCCATCACTAGATACAATGTGACCTAGGACAATTCCCTTTTTCACCATGAAATGACATTTTCCCCAATTTAAAACCAGACTCTTCTCTTCACACCGTGTCAAAACCTTAGACAGATTAGACAAGCAGTCAGTGAAAGAGTCTCCATAGATAGAAAAATCATCCATGAAAAATTCCATGAAGCGCTCTACCATGCCACTAAATATATGAAGCATACACCACTGGAAGGTACCAGGAGCATTACAAAGGCCAAAAGGCATTCGTTTATAGGCATACGTTCCAAAAGGACATGTGAAGGTAGTCTTTTCTTGGTCATCAATATCAATAATAATTTGAAAATAGCAAAAGTAGACATCTAAAAAATAATAAAAAGCATGACCAGCTAGACGTTCGAGCATCTGATCTATAAATGGTAAAGGAAAATGATCCTTACGTGTCATGGCATTTAAACGTCTGTAATCAATATAGACCCTCCATTTCATAGGACCATGCATGGAAACATATTCGCCCTTGGCATTACGTACCATGGTAATCCCTGATTTCTTAGGAACAAGATGAATGGGACTTACCCATTCGCTATCAAAGATTGGGTATATGATACCCGTATCGAGTAACCGTAAGACTTCTTCCCTTACCACCTCTTTCATGGCAGGGTTCAAGCGACGCTGAGGTTTACGAGAAGTCTTTGCGTTATTCTCCAAATGGATACGATGAGTGCAAACATTAGGGTCAATTCCCTTAATATCATCTAGGGACCAACCAATCGCCGAATGATGTTCCCTAATTACCCTAATCAAACGTGCCTCTTCCTCCTCAGATAATAGCAAAGATATAATTACCGGGTGACTACCATCCGAATCAAGTTGAATATACTTTAACTCAGAAGAAAGAGGTTTAAGCACCGGGGTAGAAGAAATGTCGATAAATGCTTCTAGAGGGTCCTCATCTTGAGTAATGAAGACTTGTTTAGGTAGCAGGTCTTCAAACTCAGTAGATGGGGCAACGGAAGGGTCGAAGGTAGGTGTAGACTCAAAGATGGTGTTGACTTCCTCTAAGTAGGAGTCATCGGTGAAATCTAAACTTCCAAAAGAAAGGAATTTATGCATCTGGTTTTCTGGAAACGTGTTATTAAAATAGTCTTGAGCTAAGCTCTCGATCATGCTAACCTTCCCATCTACAGACGAATCTGGTAACTATTTCATCATTTTAAAAACATATACCTCAACAGAAAGATGGCCAAAAAATAAGGACATCGAACCATCTCGGCAATTTATAAGCGCGTTGGCAGTTCCCAAGAAAGGTCGCCCTAAGATGATCGGAACAGAGTCGTTAACGACTTCTGTATCGAGGATGACAAAATCAGCAGGATAGTAGAAATCCTTAATCTTAACAAGCACGTTTTCAACCACACTCTTAGGATACTTAATAGACCGATCCGCTAATTGCAACGTCATTTTAGTAGGTTGCATCTCTTGTAGACCTATTTGTTTGTATAGATAATATGGGAGTAAGTTAACACTCGCCCCCAGGTCTAATAAAGCGGTCGTCGTTTGGGAATCTCCTAAGGTGCATCGTACAATAGGATGACCAGGGTCCTTGTACTTAACGATTCCATTATGATCTGATAAAGTTGAAAATTGTTCAGTTAAAAAGGATTCTTTAGGAATATTTGTCTTACGCCTAGTAGTGCACAACTCTTTAAGAAACTTAGCATGGTGAGGTAACTTTTTAATTGCTTCAAGAAAGGGTAGGTTTATCGTTAGATTTTTGAAATCTTCCCTAATCTCATCGAAATTTGTATCCTTGTTTAACATTGCTAATCTCTGGGGAAATGGTGGTTTCTATCTATATTTAGCGTATGGATCAACAAGATGTCTAACCTTGGCTTTCTGTTTCTTAGGTTGTGGTTTAACTGGTACCTCTACAGGGGTAGGATCTTCAGTTTCTATTTCGGTATCTAGTTCAATATCTGGTGTAGGTGTAGGAACCGTTATTCAGAATGCAAAATTTCTACAAACCGCGAGAACCCACGCGCAGCGGAATCAATGGGGTTCTCACAATTTTTGATAGAGAACATACCTTTTGAGAATCGGCTTAGATAACTCTGAGAATCCAAGCTTTATTAATCCGAATCAACAATCAACCCCTTGATCTTCTGTTGTATTCCTTTAGAACATATTGGACGCTGTGTGGGCAATGATCTACCAATCCCCTTCTTTCTCACAAAGCTAGATCCAATTTTGGATCTATCTTTCCTTGCCTCTTTTTTCTAATACAGTAAATAGTGAATTTCAGCCAGAGAGAGAGAGTATTCTATTTATAGGCTACAATAGAGACCATGAGGAGAAATTAGGGTTGGGTCTCTTGATGGGCTTGGGCTTCCCATGTTCGCCCAGAACACATGACCCAAGTCCGTCAACAAATGGCTTATTCCACTAAAGGTCATTGTTGCACTACTGCCCTAATCCCAAATTACGTGTCAGCGTTTATGGGCTCCATATTATATGCTCGTTGATCTCCCCGTGTTTAAGATATAGAATGTCCGTTGATTAAGTCAAGTTACTGACAACTACATTAATCAACTTCTTATGTCCTTGAGTAGTACCACTCAACCTCATTGTCATGTCAAAATAAATCCACCTGCAGGGTTTACATGACAATCTTTTTGAGGTCCTCAAGGGGACATCATCAACCCGACTTCTTGGGGACACGGATTCCTTCTATAATCAACAGCACACCTTACATACAATGTCATTACCCAATCCATCGAGTTTGTTGATTCACAAATGAATCTCACTCATTGATGATTTAAAGCAATATACAATACATGTAAGTACTTGTTATTATATCCGGATTAGGAGGACAAGCATCCATAATAACAGAGGCGTTTGTTCTCTTATATAGTTAGTATAAAGAGAAACAACCTCACTTGGTCCTGTTCAATACACACAAAGTGTACTAGTGTAATCCTATAGTCAAGATAGACTAATACCAGATTATACTACAACCGTACTAATGGTTTGTCCAAATCCATCTAGGTTGTGAATGATTACTTATACTTTATAAGGTACTGATGATATGATCTTCTGTGTGTTCACACCATATCATCTACAACATAAAGTATTAGACACATGCATATAAATAATAACATATATAATATGCATAACATTTGCCCATATGATTCTCATCCAAAATATAAAGAATTAGAGTTAATACAAAAGTAATGTTTTTAGTATATAACCCTATCAGTAGGGACTACTGGTGGGGTAAATATAGGCATAGTTACGGCGTTATAAACCACTCTGCCAGAACGAAGAGTGGTGATGGCATTTAGCTCACCTATGTTTGCATTGTCCATACTAGTATTACCATTTACCTCAAAGATTGTGTTTGTTGTTTTAGGATTAGGTATCGCTTGACCTAGAAACACACCTTTGGGTTGTACTTTCTCTTGGGCTAATTGCTGTAAGGAAAGTTGGATGGCTTGTAAAATCTGTTGTTGGGATTACATAAAGGAGTCAAAACGATCCGATTGTGGAGGAGTGTTTGTTACAGGTTGTGTGACAGGAACTATGTCACATTGATTATTAACAGGTGGGTTGTGATAGTTATAATTAACCGGAACGATACCTCTATTAGCATTATAATTATTATTGTTATAATTATTATAATTCCCTTGTCCTTGTCCTTATCCTTGTCCTTGTCCTTGTCCTTGTCGTGTTGGAGCTTGGTTGTAATTGTTTGCTATCCTAACATTTTGATTATTAAACCCTAGAGGTGTAACTTGTTGATTATTTCTCCAACTGAAGTTGGGATGTTGTCTCCAAGGGGCGTTAGGAATATGATAGCTATTAATTGAGCAAACATTATCTTGTTATGATGTTTTTTGTTTATAAGTGAGAGGACAATAGGAGTCGGGATGCTCAGGACTCAAACAGAAATTACATGGATTAGAGTTGACATTCATGACGGGAATATGCTTTTGTTTAACAGAAATAGCTTCTACCTTTTTAGTTAGAGATTCGATTAAAGTTTTAAGCTTAGGATCGGGTTTAATCTCAAACATACTGGCGGCCTTAACTGTTGAAGAAGAACTAGTGGAGCGGGAGATATCGTCACTACCCCAGTTATTATTATGCTTTATTTGATTTTCTAAAAATTGATAAGCCTCTGAGGCTCCTTTACTGAGGAAACTACCCCCATTCATTATATCAAGGACCTCTTTATGGTGGTGTAACAGTCCCTTGAAAAAGGCACGAACTAACGTGTCTTTCGCAATGTTATGATGTAGACACTCTATAAGAAGGTCAGTGAAACGATTCCAAGCCTCTGAAAAGGATTCATCAGGATTCTGTCGAAAAAAATAAATCTTGGAAAGCATTTCATTTGTTTTCAGTGGTGGGTAAAAATGTTTCATAAATAGTTGAACAAGTTTGGCCCATGTGTCCACAGAATTAGGCGCTTGGGCAGTTAACCAAGACGTCACCTTATCGGCTAGGGTGAAAGGAAACACCCTCAGTTTAATTTGTTCAGCACCAACCATAGGATGATGGAATGTGGTAAGGACTTGTTCAATCCTACGCATGTGCTGATAAGGTTTTTCATGGTCTAACCCATGAAAGACTAGTAACAAATTAAATATATTTGGGGGGATTCGGTCCCCCACTGGGTCTGCAAGAACAATGCAATATTTTGGGCTATCGTTCAAGGCTTTGTAAAAGTCAGAGAGAGGAGACTCTCTTTCTTCAGCCGAAAAACGACTAAAAAGGGTATCAAACTTTACACCTTTTGACAATATGGGGACCAAACTGTTTGATTTTTGCAATGTAGGAACTTCCGTTAAATTTCTCTAACACCATTTCTAATTTGTATTAATTTTTTTTTTTCAACATTGCAAATTAGAAAATTTATATTAATTTTTTTCAACATTACAAATTAATTTATATTAATTTTTTTTTTCAACATTACAAATTAATTTTCATTTGTATTAATTTATAAAATAAAAATTAATACAAATTATAAACGGTGTTAGAGAAATTTGACGGAAGTTCCTACATTGCAAAAATCAAATAGTTTGGTCCCCAAACTGTCAAGAAAATAAGTTTGGTCCCCATATTGTCAAAACATGTAAAGTTTGATACCTTTTTTAGTCATTTTTTCTTCTTCAACCATTATTTCAGGTGTGGTGTGTGGTATACTAGATAGGTGTGTGTGTTGACGTTCACGATAGATTACGTTAGTCGTTTTTTCTCTACCTGACCTTAATCTCATGCAAGGCTAAGTCCAATATTAAATAAACACGACAACAGTCAAAACAACCCTGATATGCTAGTATAAATCCTCTAACATGAGATGCGAGGAGTGGAAGAAAGAAGTACCTGAATGCCTCATTGCTTCGCTTATGAATAGCGTCTTGTATACGCGAGTTCAGTGTGTATAACAAGTTAGAAACACTGAATAACTTGAAGTAATGGAAATTTGGACTAACCTGTGAAAATCGGGCAGCGCAAGAAGAGGGCGCGGGTCGCGCTGAGAAATAGCCTAGATAGGGCGCGGGTCGCGCTCAATCCAACTCGAGTTCCAGGCGATTCATCACAGGGGGCGCTCGAAATTTGCCTTGATAGGGTGCGGGTCGCCCCCAGGTGGAAATCAAGTTCCAGGCACTTCAGCACTAGGCACGCTCAAAAGTAGCCTTGTATGGGCACAGGAGGCTATTCTTTCGAAAAAAAATTAGTTTATAAACCAAACGATCACAGTTAGAACCAAACAAGGGTGGGTGGGTTTAATTGGACTTTGGGAAGACTAACAATACTAATGAAAATAATTCTAAACGGAACTAAGATGGCAGCGGCGCCATTTGATAAAATGTAAAACGATAGTTTTACCTACGAATAAGCAACGAGACTCAAACCCAAGTAAAACTAAAACTACTTTCAGCTTATGTTATCAAAGTTTTCTACTCTCGATGCTATTGCAATATAGTTGGAATAGAAAGTTCGTTCCACTCCTAGTTCTTTAGAATTCACGTTAACTAAGATTATCAATTCTATCAAAGTCAATGAGAGTAATGATGGAAATTATACTAATCAAGATGCGATAATTGAAAATACGGAAATACTAAATTGACTATATGATAATGAATTAGGGGTATTTGATTCTACCTTAATTCGACTTAATCAACTAGCGAGGAATTGTAGTAATCCTAATTATAATGCTTCTGCATAACAATTGGGTGTCTCTAATCCCTAATTGTTCATGGTAATCTCTACCAACTAACAACTAGCATGTGAAGCAATCAAACTCATTCTCATGGTGAACTAATTACTTTCTATAATGGAATAGAATATTACGAACTATTCTACGCTAACAACAATCAAGTTTTCATCAAGGCTTCTTCAAACCCCTCTAATAGAGGTTTTAGTCTTGAATCATTATACTATCATTTTGTAAACAAGAACAAATATAACAACTCATTATTGAATAAATGATTAAACTTTATAATCTAATTTAATAATAGTCTAAGATTCAAAATGGATTAAACTAAATTTAAAACTAATTTAGAACTAAGATTATGAATACTAATTATCAAATTAAAACAAACTAATTATGAATTTAAGATAACTAAAACTAAATAAGAATTGGATCAATAAACTAAATTGAAATAAAAAAAAAAAACTAATACTTTATTATAAAACTAAAATTGAATCTAAATAATAATCTACTTTGTTCTAAAACTAATTAATTGAATGTAAAAACTAGATCTCAAAACAAGTTATTAGATAAACTGCTAAATAAAAAGCTAGATGCTTAAGAGCTAAGTCTTGTGTTTTCAAATGGAGGACACAAGATCCACTTTTTCGTGCATGGGCTGAGGAGCCATGTTTTGGGCCGAAAAATCGAGCCCAAAACCTTATTACTTTAGTCCACAAAGGGGTTTTCAGCTGGATTTGACTTCAATAAATTTTTTGTCCACTTCTACTCCTCTGATTGGGTCAAGACTTGAACCATTAGAAAGCTCGTTCCAAGCCAGTCATTTTGACATAAGGTATGCCTAATTCCAAGGTTTAAGTCTAAAGATACGGCTTCCGAAAGTTCTGCTGACTTTTGTGCGCTATTTCTGCCAGTATTGACGTTGACTTTTTAGCTTTGACCGGGCTTTAAATGGGCTTTTTCTCCTTGGATCTTGGCCTTTAATCATAGAACTTCTTAACAACCAACCCTTGCTCTATTATCTCGCAAAAAGGGCACATTTTTGCACATATTCGACTCCAATGCCTTAAATATATAAGAACACGATAACAGTACTAACTCTTACTTATTAATCACATAATTGGTCAAAAAACAATATTGTTAAAGGGTTAAAACTACAGTTTTGGGCTCCTATCAGGTCCCATGAAATCTATGCCCCTAATATCAAAAATCTCCACTATGAGAATAGGAATAAGGACATCATTTTACGTGTAGAAATACGACCAAGATGTTGGCAATGAACGCATGCCTTGCAATGAACAAAGGCATCACGAACAAGTGTTGAATGATAGAATCCACATTGTAACACTTTCAATGCAATTTTATTTGCACTAAAATGTCCTCCACAAGACTGCTCGTGAAAAAAAAAAACCGGATTGTTCCCATTCTGGAATGCAACGACGAATAATCTGGTCCGGGCAGTATTTGAAAAGATATGGATCATCCCTATGATAGTACTTTACTTGAGCTAGAAATTTCTTTCGCTGATTTCTATTCCATAAGGGTAGAGTGTCTTCAGTCACCAGATAGTTCACAATATCAGCATACCAAGGTGCAGAAAGAATTGTGTAAAGGTGTTCATCAAGAAAAAAATCTGAAATGTGATTTGAATCACTATCACTATCATTGGTTAATCTAGATAGGTGGTCAGCCACTACGTTTTCAACTCCCTTTTCAGCTTTTATCTCCAAAGTGAATTCTTGCTGGAGAAGGATCCAACAGATCAATCTTTGTTTAGCATCATTCTTCGCAATAAGGAACATAAGTGCTGCATGATCGGTGTAGATCAAGGTTTTTGAACCTATCAAATAAGGGAAAAATTTGTCTTAAGCATAGACAATGGCTAAGAATTCCTTTTATGTGGTTGTATAATTCCGTTAAGCCTCATTTAGTGTTTTACTTGCATAGTAAATAACTGTCAGTCCCTTATCATGTTTTGACCTAGTACGGCGCCAACATCATAGTCGCTAGCATCACATATGAGCTCAAACGATTTTGACTAGTCAGGAGGTTGAATTATAGGTGCAATTATTAAGGCATTTTTCAAAGTTTCAAAAGACTGTATGCAATCTGAATTAAACTTAAAGGGTGCATCTTTTATAAGAAGATTGGTTAAGGGTTTAGCAATTTTTGATAAATCTTGAATAAATCTTCTATAAAGTCCAGCATGGATGTTCTGTGGAATAGGTAAAGTAGAAATTTTGTCTATTTTAGCTTTATCGGCCTCAATACTATTTTTAGACACAATGTGACCTAACATTATTCCCTTTTTTACCATGAAGTGACACTTTTTCCAATTAAGCCTTCTCCTGACAATGTGCCAATACTTTAGAAAGGTTGGATAAGCAGTCGTCGAAAGAATCCCCATAGAGGGAAAAATCATCCAAAAACACTTCCATGAATCTCTCCACCATATCACTGAAAATGTGTAACTTGCAGCGTTGAAATGTGGCAGGTGCATTGTAGAGACAGAAAAGCATACATGCATAACCATATGTTCCAAAAGGGCAAGTGAAGGTAGTCTTTTCCTGATTGGATTCATCAATTAAAATCTGAAAATATCCTGAATATTCGTCCAATAAACAGTATGAAGCATGTCCTGCTAGGCGTTCAAGCATCTGATCAACAAAAAGCAAGGGAAAATGATCTTTCCTCATGACTACATTTTGCTTTCTATAATCAATACAAATCCTCCATATTATAGGAACTCGTGCTGGAAGTAGCTCCCCCTCCTCATTATAGACCATTGTAATCCTTGACTTCTTTGGCACCACATGAATATGACTAACCCATTTGCTGTTAGATATGGGGTCAATGATTCCAACATCCAGTATCTTAAGATCTCTTCCCGTACTACTTCTTTCATAACTGGGTTTAAACGACATTGTGGCTTTCTAGAGGTCTTAGCATTCTCTTCCAGATGAATCCGGTGTGTGCAAATTTTTGGATCGATTTCTTTTATATCATCAAGAGACCAACCAATAGCAGAACAATGTTCTTTAATTACTCTAACCAAGCATTCTTCTTCCTTCTCTGTTAACTGCGATGAAATGATGATGGGATGAGTACCATCCGGATCAAGATAGATGTATTTTAGGTCAGGAGGGAGAGGCTTAAGGTCAGGTGTAGGTCTTGTGGGTAACAAGGTTTCCACAGTGCATTGTTCTTCCACAGTAAACACTTGGGCAAGTGAGGTCTCTTCATGTTTAGATAAATCATCAGCTGGATCGTATAAAAGGACGGATTCCAAGGTGGCACTGGTGTCTTCCTTATAATGATCCATGTCAAAATCAGAGTCTCCAAAGGAGAAGAACTGGTGCACGTCATTCTCTTAGAAAGTTCTATCACAATATTCTTGAACTACACTTTCTATCATACTCAGTTCTCAATCCAATTCATCTTCCATTTGTTGCTTCATCATCTTGAAAACATTGACTTCCACTAAGAGATTTTCGAAAGACATGGTCATAGATCCATTGCGGCAATTGATGAAGGCGTTGGTTGTTGCCAAAAATAGGTTCCCTAGAATGATAGGGATGGAATCATGAGCGACTTCGGTGTCAAAGATGACTAAATCAATAGGGTAGTTAAAATATTTAACCTTGACGAGCACATTTTCGACTACACCTTTTGGGTATTTAATGGAGCGATCGGCTAATTGTAAAGTCATAGCTATAGGTGTAAGTTCATGGAAACTGAGTTATTTGAATAGATAGTATGGAAGGAGGTTAACACTTGCTCCAAGATCGAGCAGGGCAGTAGCTGTGTGCTTGTCTCCTATAGTGCAAGGAATGGTAGGACTACCAAGATCTTTATATTTGACGATTATGTTGGTCTCTGTGAGCGATAGAAATTGTTCTATAAGAAAGGCATCTTTTGGAATGTTAGTTCTTCTTTTGTTGGTGCACATGTCGTTGAGAAATTTGGCATGTTTGGGTAAATGTTTGATGGCATCGAGAAATGGCAGATTTATTATTAGACTCTTGAATATTTCTCTGATTTCATCAAAATTTTCATCCTCCTTGGGTGTCATTAAGCGTACTGGAAAAGGTGCCTTCGGTTTATATTTCTTAACTATGTCAGGTGAATGAGTTGATGGTTTAAGAATTGAAATGTCGACAGGGATATGTGGAGGTATCTATTTTTCAGTTTTTGGTTCCGGTAGGGTTTGTCTTGGAACTTGTATTTCTATAGGTGCAGGGTCTTCTGGTAAAACTACTCTGTTGTCAACTGTTTTGACATAACGCAAAGTTATGACTGCTTTAATCTCTTAGGGTTTAAGATTTTGAATTGTTTGGTCTGGGAACACACCTTTCTGGGTTTTCTCTTGAACTAACAAGTTTAGATATCATTGCATGAATGCTAAGATTTGAGTTTGTTGCTGCATTACCGATAGCATTATCTCGGATGGCTTATCTGTTTGGACACTAGTTTTTTGTGTAATTAGAACTAGGTCTTTTTGGTTGTTGATTGGTGAATTTTGGTAGTTCTGGTTAAAATAGGATGGATCCAATGCTCTATTCTGATTGTTATATGTACATTGTCCTTGTCTAAATTTATTTGTTGGCTTGTTGTGGTTAATGAAATCTGGAGGTGGTTGTGGATTATTAGTCCATGTGAAATTAGGGTGTTGCCTTCATGGTGCATTTAGTATATTGAAAGCACATACTTCTTCTGGTGGAAGTGATGATATGTTGGTGAGCAAGGGATAATTGGTATTTAAATGATTCAGGCTTAAACAGAAATTGCATGGTGTGGTATTTATGTTCATGACAGGTTAAAGAGTTTGGTCTTTTTGTTTGGTTATGAGGGCATCTATCTTTCTTGTGAGGGATTCAATTAATGTTTTGATTTCTGGATCGGATTTCACCTCAAAAATACCACTAGCCTTAGATGTACTAGGTTGGGTTGTTCTGGAATTGTTTATGTCACCCCAATGGGTACTATTTTCAGCTTGGTTTTCAAGAAAGGTTAAAGCTTCGGTTGCACCTCTATCCAAAAAATTACCATTACTCATGATGTCGAGGGTTACTTTGTGTTTTTAGAGAAGACCTTTGAATAAACATTGGCCAAGAGTGGATTTTTCTAGTTTATGGTGAGGACATGAATTGAGTAGGTCAGAGAATCTATCCCATGCTTCGGAGAATATCTCACTCAGACTCCGTCTGGAGAACTATATCTTACTTTTTATCTCTTCTATTTTCTTCAGTGGAAAATACTTCTTCATGAAGGAGAACACAACCTTTTCCCATGTATCGAAAGAATTGAGCTTCTGAGACAGAAGCCATGCATGACTTTTACCAGCTAGAGTGAAAGGAAACACTCGTAGCTTCACTTGATCAACGGTGATGCCCAAATGGTGGAAAGTATTGCATACTTCATGTATCCGGCGTAGATGTTCGTACAATAACTCGTGTTCAAACCCATGGAAGATGGGTAAAAGATTGAACACATTCGGTGGAATGTGAAAATCGTTCATGAGCGGTGTGAGTCGCATACAAGATGGAGGTCCATCTTGTAACGATGTGTAGAAGTTGGAGAGAGGCTCTTCAACTTGCACAACTTCGTCAGCCATCTTAGAAGGTGGAGATTGTCTAGGACGATGTGCTCTCCTATGTGAGTAAGTTTTATGCTCGCTAAACCTTGTAGTGCCTGAACGCAGTATCATGCACTCTTTGGCAAGACTAGCAAAACTACCTTAAAATGTGGAAACGATACAATGGATGCTCAAACAAACAAAATTCGTTTTCGCAAATTAGAGTTTTGAAAATCTTTGCTTGGTCTATAGATTACTATGCCCTATTTAAACGAATAGTTGGGCGTCAAACTAGGTGGGATCTATTACACGGCTCAGAAGAGTAAGCAATCACTTCACTAAGTGGTGTGCTACCAAGAAACTCACTCACGGTGAATCTGGGGGAGGGAAGTGAGGAAGGTAGTTAGTTCACTGGAATATAGTAAGTAATTACTCTAAATCCTCGTGGCTATATTTTTGTCCTTTTCTAAAAGAGCGTGACTACTTTTAATTTCGCTTTAGTTGATTAATTTTAATTATTTGTTTGGTTGGGCCTCAAGTAACAAGCATCGTTTGGTTTATCTACATTAGGTAATAACTATCCAATAGTTGTTATGTGGCTCAGGTTTAGCCTTATGCGCATTAAAGTATGCTTTTGTAAAAACCAAGTATCCTCTGACTGGGAGTTGCGAGGAGGTTGAGAGTTTTATCTCTCAAGCCGTGCGTACACGCTACTTGAGGTGTGGTCGATGTTGGTTAGTGTGTGATTTGAGAATCAAGCCCAACCGTTCGAGCGTTTTGTTCAGTTAAAAATTTTGACTATCTAAACCCACAAGTCGGGTTGAAAATGTGACACAGTCAATAATTTACAACTTTGCCTTCGTAGACTTAATTTGCACAATGTAAATAAAATACTAACTACTTAACTATATAACTATTTATCTATATAATTACTTAACTATATAACTACTTAACTATATAGATTAATGAAAAGAACAATGTCAATGATTAGAAATTTAATCTTCAAGTTGATTTGAGATGCGTGAGCGTATCGTTGCACTACTCGCCTCACACACCCAAATGGTCTAAATAGATCAAACTTCTAACACTTGTTAAGTTATTAAACTTCAACCAAAAGACAAATGACTTTTCACTTTAGGAAAAAGGTTGGCATTATCCTAAACCTTATCCTAGTTATCTTAAACCTTATCTAAGTTGATATTAAACTAATTTTTTTTATATTTTTGTAAAATAATAATGGTAAAGTAAAAAACATTATATTATCCTAAAACTATTATTTATCTAAGACTGAAAATAAACTAATTTTTTTGTATTTTTAAAATATTTATATCTATATTTTTTTGGTTTTTCAAAACATTAAACATTCAAAACCTAACTAGTTTCAAATGGCTAACAGTTTAATTAAACAAATCCTATGAAATTAAACTACAAAATTCGAAAAAGAACTTGTACCTATGGAATCATGTTCCGTGAAAAAGGAGGCGAGATCGCGGAAGTGAGGTGGTGCGGGTGTGGGTGCGGGTCAATTTTTCGCGTTTGCTCTGAGCTTCTCTCGCTCCTTCTCCGTGTTCCAATGTTGGGTTCCGTTTGATTAAATCTGCAGTAAAACAAGAAAACACGAGTAAGTAAATATTAAAACAATAAACTTGAAAAGAACTTGAAAGTAAATGAAAAAAAATGAAGGGGAAGAGTTTATAAATGGTTGTTTTTGTCCATCTTCTTCCCAAGCTTAGATCCATGACAGCGACGCCATTTGATGTTTGATGGTTGAGTATTTTGAAGTTTCTATCCTAAATCTTAAGTTGGGAAGAATGATTGATGAGTGAAAATAAGAACTTTTTAACTTTTCTTATTCATCTTTTTCTTCCATTCTAATGAGTATGGAAAGACTAGTTTTTAAAGAGAGTAAAACATTGAAAATATGAAGTTTGTAGGATTAAAACATGAAAGAATGAAGAGAAAAGGGAATGACTTTATCACCAAGTTACACTCATTGATGACTTCAATTAGTGCAACTAGTGTTCTTGATATTGAATGACAAAAAATGTAGAGACAAGTGATTGGAATGAAAATATTGAAAACAAGGATTTGAAACAAGTATTGAAATGAAATCAAAACAACAAAACAACAAAACAAGATAGATTGAAATAAGGAAATAACAATACAAAAAAATGTAAATATACCTAAGAAAGCATGATAAAATTGATCTCAATTTTTGGGTTGTCAAACCAAAAATTGGATAATGCTTTATTTCCCTACTTTTTGCTTTTATACTCCTACTTTTACAATAACTGATTTGCCCTCTCCCTCTACAATCAAGACACCTCTCTCCTTTGCTTTTTACTTTTCTTTTTTCCTTTTTCCTTTTGTTTTTTCTCTTTCTTCTTGAGCAAGCAAGGTTTTGAAGCAAGTTTTATTTTGTGACAAAGCCATCTATCTCCAGTCTTTTGAGTTAAGGACATGACATTCAGTCTTCTGGGTTTGAGTCCTTGACTTTTGACCTTTGACTTTAACTTTTTTAGAACTTTTTCATAGAAGCTTGAGTCTTCATAAGAAGCTTTAATAAAGCTCATTTTGACGCTAAAATGCATCTTTTATGATAAGTGGTCTGAAATGGCCTGTAACTTGCAAAAGACAGTAAAAACTATGAGTTGTCTGTTTATTATGCGTAAAAGGGGATGTAATGCAGTAATGTAAAGGTAATAAAACACACATTTGGGAACTGATCAGTAGTATATATGCATCATGCCAAAAATTCCAATTTTTTTGCATTACAAATGTTTTCATAAATAAATAAAACCCCCAAAAATTTCATAGTAAACATATACTAATATACCTAATATATAATAATTACGTAACTTACTATTTAGATAATCCGTGTATCTCTCATTCTATATCTAACAACCCATGCTCCAAACTTGTTTGGGGATAGTATATTTTCAACATGAATAACAGAATACAGGTGTACAACCGTGTTTGCTCATGTTTCTATGGTAATCTCTTTCTTTATCTCTTCATACTTTGAGGACAAAACATATTACTATTTAGGGGTGGTATAGTAATATTTTGCAAAAACTAGACATTTCTTATATTAGTATATTTCCTTCTTTCCTAAATTTTTTTTCAAAAAGACCAAAAATATTTTTTTGTTTAGTATTAAAAGTCTTATTTCCTTTTTCTATGATGAATAAATAGTTTAGAAATCTCATTATAGCAATAGAGTAAGGATTCTTTCTTCGAACTTAGACTAATATATGTATAATAGTTTCTGCATCTTTTCGTGAATGGCATGCATAAGCATTTGACTATATATAGCAGTGAGTTTTCGATACCAAGGTTAGAAAAATTAAGTTTCATATCCTGTAAGAATCTATCCAAAAGCCTAATCCGAATGATTATTGAGTGATGACACAAAAAATGCCCGGATAGAAAGATCACCACATCATATCCTATAAGAAAATTTAGGCCCTTTTTGGATCGATATAGCCAAATAAACGTTAAAAACTCGAAAAAATATTTTTCCTCTAGTTACCCCTTTTTTAGCCTTCAAAAACTTCTAAAAACCTTTTTATTCTTCGCCATCAATTCCTCACCTATTACAACACACAATAAAAAACTTACCCAACTTACGAGTTGAGAATAGGATGAGTATCAAAAAAAGATATGAGAAGAGCTTGTACAAAAACAGATCAGTTTGTTGCTTCGAAAAGAAAGAAAAGAAAAGAACGACCCCTCAAAAACCAAAACTCCATCAAAAGTAAAGGAGTAAAAAAAAATCGAATCTCCCAAAAATTCAAAATCAAAAGGAGTTGATATCAAAATAAACGAAAGCAAAGTTAGAACTCCCAAAAATCAAAATCTTATAGAGTCACAAAGCCAAAGGGCTAAAAAATTAATCATAATTCGAAGGCAAAGAACAAAACGAGGTTCTTCTCTAGTTATAAGTATCACGAAGACCCGATTTCTTAACTTATCAGATTTTGTTTTCCCTTCCATTTTCTAATAAAAGACCTCTAGCTCGAGTAGGAATAGGATAGTGTGATAGTAAGTGGCAATTGTGATCAATCAACCCCGATTTTCTTTGGACGTCATTCGTGTATCTGAGGAATATAAATGCCCGTTGCATTTGAGAGAATGAAACTTGAGTGAATTTATCAGAGAGTTTGTGTTTTAACACATCCATGTGAGAACCTACCTTAAGGACGCTCTTCAAAAGTTTCAGAAACAACTCTGCTTTTGCATTTCATTGCTTATGTTTGCGCATTTATCTTTAGATCATTTAATTACTGTACATATGTTATGCTAAGTTTAAAGGAGCTTGTCCTTATTCACCACTAATGAGATGTATAGACTTCTGAGAATAAGTAAGGAGACAAGACCCTTTGTACTAGATAGAGGAAGTTTGTGAGTACCTTCTCTGGAAAACTCTCACGAGGTTTCAGCTCATCCACTAGGGAATTCCTAGTGGTTTCAGGCCTTGTTGCATATAGTGAATGCAATTGCACTCCGTGAAACGAGATTTGGATAATAAATCACACATTTGTGATCTTAGTTTTTCTCTCTAATCTTTGCTTGAAGACAAGCAAAATGTTGTTTGGGGGTTGTTGATCAGACCCCAAATGTGCATATTTATCCCTTTACATTACTGCATTATAACTAGTCTTACGCTTAATAAACAGACAACTCATAGCTTTTACTACCTTCTGCAGGTTCCAGGCCATTTCAGACCACTTATCGTAAAATATGCATTTTAGCGCCAAAAGGAGCTCTATTAATGCTTGTTATGAAGACTCTAGCTTATACAAGGAAGTGTTGAAAAGTCAAAGTCAAAGTCAACGGTCAATAGTCAAGGACTCAAAACCGAAAGACTGAAGATCCTGTCCTTAGCTCAAAAGACTAAAGATGATGGTTTTATCTCAAAAGTAGTCTTATTCAAACCCTAGCTTGCTCAAGAAGAAAGAGGAAAACAAAAAACATAAAGCAAAAAGGAAAAGTAAAAAACAATTGTGTGAGGTGTCTTAAATCTATAGGGAAAGGGCAAATCTGTAATGTAAAAGTATGAGTATAAAAGCAAAAAGTGTAGAGAGAAAACATTATCCAATTCTTGGTTTGACAACCAAAGAATTGAGATCATTTTATCATGCTTTTTTAGATAGATTTATATTATTGCAATTTATTTTCTTGCTTTGTTATTTTCTTTTATTTCAATCTTATTGTTTTCCTTTATTTTCAAGTTCTTCATTGCATTCAATACTTGTTTTCAATCTTATCATTTCAATCAAACTTGTTTCTAAACTTTCCTTGTCATTTAAATCAAAGAAAACAAATTACACTCATTTTAAGACATCAAATGAGTGTGACTTGTTAAGAAAGTCATCTCCTTTCCTCTCCTTTCATTTCATATTTTCAATCCAAGCATCCAACTTCAATGTTTTTCCTTTCCTAAACAACTTGTTTTTCAATACCCTTTATTTCTAGAACTATGAATGAGAAAAGTTAAAGAAGTTCTTGTTTTTAGTCATCAACCATTTTTCCCATCTTAAGATTTAGGATGAACTTCAACTCATAAAAACCAGCCAGCACTATATAATAACATCATCAGCAACCCCTGATGTTGACAAAGCTTTTACCGATGCAGCAAAATGTCCATCAGCAACTTTCTGTAAGCATCGACGCACATTCTTAGTGGAAATGGATTTCTTGGGTGGCTGGACTGAAGGAGGCTCTACTACCTAATCTAAGAGGCGAAACAATCTACCAGGTTCATTCCATGTCGTCAAAGCATGGAGAATTTGTTTATGCTAAAGGTGTTTCCTAATACCAGATCGACATTCTTGACGATTATGTGGTTGAAAAAACTTGTAGAATGCAACACGGAAGAAGGAGAAATCCATGGAATAACTGAACTAAGATCAGTTGTAATATCCCATATAACATATTTCAATGCACTAGAAAAGGTCAGACGACAACCAAGTGGTATACCTTTCACAGTACGATAATGTGTACGGAATGCCCTATCAAGTAGTACAGTCTCTCATCAAGATAGAGAACCACAACAAGAGGCTTTGGGGTAACACTAGTGCCTCCCTGCAATGAGAGTGCAAGTTGTATGGTCTTAGGAATGGGTGGTGGTTCTAGTGTACTAACAATAAGACATCCCAGCTCACCATTATCAGTATTTTCTAGTGGTTTTGTGATGCCTTCTGAATGACGACATGGTATAGATAGGGCATGCATGCTGAGACATTGGCCACATATCCATTTGTTCATCGTTTTCAAGAAGTTAAAAAGGGATAAATATAAACCTAAGTCCTTGATTTTATACCGTTGTCTATCTATATCTCCCTAGCTACTCAAGTGTTGCTTCTTAATATGAGTTTCAATGTACGAAACCGCGAAGCCGCTGTCACCACCACCATTAACCCCATTTCTGCACTTGTCAAACTCACGGAAGAGGCAATGGACATGCCCTTTTCTGAGAGAGCATGATGACGACACCTTATGCTCTAACAAACCCAAAATCAAATGAAACCCAATTCCATCAAATCCAACAAACAACCATGAGCAGCTAACAAAAACCTAAACCAAAACCTACAAAACCAACAAGGAATAACAACAAACCATCAAGTTTTTTTTTCTTCTTCTGCTTCGTGTGTGTAAAGGATTAGGGAAGTGGTGTTTTAGCAAATTGAGAACATGGTTAGTTGAAGGTGGGAGACTTAATGGTGGAAGGTAATGGTGGTGGGAATCGAATGTTGCGATGGTGGTGGAGGATTGGTGGAGAATGGAGTGAGGGTTTTACTAGTCGAGGTGAAGGTAAGAGATGGTGGTGGCAAACCTATACATGGCAATGGTGGTGGAGATTGAAGGAGATGGTGGTGCTGCAAACTATGGTGGAGAGAGAAGGTGGTGTAGGATTGGTGGAAGTCGTCGGTGGTGGAGGGTGCAACACACGTGATGCTGCGTCAGGGAAGAGAGAGAGCTGGTTCGAATGGGGTTGTGGAGACAGTGATTGGATTGATGGAGATGGGGTTGTGGAGATGATGATTGGTGGTGGAGTTGTAGTCTGTTTTTTTTTTTGTTCAGTTTGATTTTTTGGATTGATGATGGGGTCGTGGATGCGGCGATGGGATTGATGGCGGTGGGGAGATGCGGTCATGGATGTTTTTTTTAATCGGGCGGGATGCGGTCATGGATGTTTTTTTTAATCGGTCGGGATGTTTCATTCCGGCGTATTTCTTTTCGATATTTTTTCGGTTTTTACTTTCAAATAGAATAAAACTTTACGTCCGAATTTTAAAGACACATTTGCACTTTGCATTAGGCAACGCCTTGTGACACTTTGAGGGGAAATAGTTCTATGTGACACCTATGTGGAGGCAACAATATGTTGCTTGCATTGGAAATACTCTAGCTAATATCAAGTTTCACTATTGGTTGGAGCTCTAGTTTTTGTTGCTGGGTTTTTGGGTTATACTCAGATATGACTCATAATATCGAAAAAAAAAACAAACAGATATGACTGCCTACCTGGCAAGTCATATATGACAACCACTGCCCATTGGGGATGCTCTAAAAGTCTAAACTCAGATTTTCACAATATAAGGACAAAAACCAAATAGATGACCAGTTTTGGAAATAATATTTTCCTAAAACTGTCGACGTGCCAACTGGAATATACATAACACGCAATATTTGACTTCAACACTCTTGACTTTTAAGACTATGGACCACACGTCAAGACATGAGTTCAAAACGTGCAGCGCGAATGATTTAACATTGACGAAGTCAATTCTCCACTACCCCCCTGATCTGGTGGGAATTTTTATCTTCCGTATGCACAGTAGAAGAACACGAGAAGTCCAGAAAATCCTTGCAGTATTGGTAACCACGATAAATACAGCAATGAGTCAACAAATAAAATCGTAAATAAGCGTTCATAATGACAAAGAACAGCACAATAAATGGAGAAAGGGAATTTCTCTTACTTTTTATTTCAATGATCTGATCTACAGGTATCAATGGTGATAAAAGAATAAAGAACATTAGAAGGGAAGCAGCAATGACCTTTCTGACACAGTGGGAATTCCCACTTTGCCAACAAGAATTGACCGATCAACTAATATACAAATTTTGTAATCTACCCAACAAATTTGCTTTACCTGCAGGCATGTTCCCCTGCCAAAGATGGACAAAAAAATCCTGGCCGAGAACCCAAGTATCCAACCATGCCCATTTCCTCAATTTGAGGCAGGCACAAAGAATCAGATTTTCTCAATCCTAAAGATACTCTGTTAATTTTTGTTGCTCCCAGAGTCAAATTTTAGCTTTCCCTATAGTTAGAAACCCACTTGAGATGATGTTAGCAAAGTCAGGCCGTAGAAGGCATTCCCAAAGCTCGGATAAGCCCAGATTTCTCGTCAGTATTAGGCAACCTACTTCTTAAACCAGTGGGAAATGTTGGACCTCTGACTTTCAGACGTTTTGGTCCACTCTCAACAGAGGACACTTTTCTGACAGAGTTTTGCTTTCTGCTTTGGTCCCTCGTAGCATCCTTCTTGATATGCACATTAGAGTTTGTACCTTTGCACTTAATTGCTAGAGAAGTACTATTTCTTCCACAGGACCTGTCCATTTTAGCAGAAATTGCCACTTCTTTAGAATGAACACTAGGAATGTGATTTTTTATTTGATCCAACTTGTTCATCATACAGCCATTTGCCGACGAAAACCACCCATCTCTTCCTTCTGCTTGTATTTTCTTCAACCGTTTAAGCCCCTGTAAAGAACAACCCTTCATTAAGAGAATCAAAATAAAGCCGGAATAAGCTAACAAAGTCGGAACTTCAGAAACCAATCAAAAGAATCAAGAAGAAATTAAGAAACACCAGTTAGAACCACAAGTTTCATTTTTCAGCTGAGAACCTAGATTATTTGTATGTTATTGACCTCAAAAGGAGCCAAGAAGTAATGAAATAATAAAAGTCCTATGTAGCTTCTACATCAGAAATTTGCTAGTAAGGCCAGTGAACTCACTTCCATACATATGACGACCTTATTCAAACTTTCCTTATTGCACAAAGAAATTGCCAATTCCATGCCATGCCAAAGAAAAGTTTGTACAAGCTAATACATGGTCAAAAATATTGGCTCATAAACAACATCCAGCCGCCATCCACCAACACAGATTGAGCATCAAACTCAAAACAACAAAATTGACCAGTGGAGCGGACCCAGGATTTTACTTATAATGTAGGGTTTCTTACAAATGCCCCCACCGTGGAAGTATATCTCAACAGCCACAATAGCCTGCTCTTAGAGTTGCAGAATCCAACACAAAACTGAACACTTAAGAGTGGAGGATCCCACAATGTTATAAATTTTATGCAAAGGTTTAGATTCCCGGTGTAGGACTAAATATATCAGCGTACCATCTTAAATTTGGAGCATCCAACACAAAACCAACTAAAAGTGGAGCAGCCCCAGGATGCTATATACTATGTTGCAACACTTTTAATTACTGATGTAGGACAATAAGCTTAACACTCGTGGAAATTTTAATATGACAAACATGTGGGTCAACTTAATGGGATGATGTGGATTACTTAGGCGACTTGGCCAGACTGTAACGGCTACATATAGACCAAAACCAAATGGAAATAAGTGCAGCGGCTACATATATTAAATAATAATGTAACATTTTAGAATGTCAAAATCACACAAAACAATCAGATAGAAAACAGAAATTCAAGAGAATCACAAAAGGTGAAGAGTATCTGGAATTAAATAAGGGATTCCATATATCAATTCCCACATGTAGGCAGTAATTAGGGCAAAAAGATGGGAATCAAAAGCCTTCAAAGGGCTGTCAAAGATAAACACTTTCTTCATTAAGTTGTTCTGTGTTTAAAGGTAATTCCAACAAACGTCGAAGAAGATGAAAGACAAGCAGAAATTTATATATTACCAACGTAATTCACAATGTGGAACAACAAACTCATATGTACAATGATGCAGGCATAAATATACAAAAGGAAAGCAAATTAACAAGAAAGACAAAAGTTTACCACAAGGAGAAGTGGATAACAATTTCAAGCTGATAAAATACCTGCTGTTCTGAAGTCGTCCCATTGCTCAAGATTCTTTTATCTACTCTCATAGAAGATCTACGTTTAACCCTGAAAATTTCTGAATCTGAATCGTCACTGTATTGACACTTATTCAAGCAATTGTTTGATTCTGGAGGGGATTTTGGCAATCCACAGATATTGACTGAAGGCTCCTCAGAACCATTGGCAGGAACATTTAGATCAAAAGGCCCCTGCATCACGAAATTCAGTCAGAAATTCACATTTACAACAATTTAGCTATATAGACAGTGAAGCCACGTTCATGGTACAAAAGTCTATGCTTACATCGATGGGAAGAGAAGACCTAACATTTGATAGAGTTGATGCTGAACAGTTGGAAGAATTGTTCGCAGTTTCACACCTTTGCTCAAACTTTATCTCACAGTAAGGACTGTAGACATCCTTGGCGTATGTGAACTTTGACTGCATGTACAAATCATCTCTGCACTGAACAAGCTTTTTAACTTCCTCTATTATCTCGTTCTCCTGCTCAAACTTCTGTGCTACAGCCTCCATTTCAGAAATGTCTTCCCTTGAATAGATAGCACAACTATTCTGACATGGACATTCCTGTAATTCCCTTTCTGAATTGCACAAAGATGGAAATAGGATCAGTAAAGCAACTAAACGGTAAAGAAGTTTACACTGAAGCATTTAATGAGATGTGTATACCGTGAAGAAAGCAGATAGGATGCGCATAACAGTTGCATTTAATATGAGCCACATAACAATCTCGTTTGCAAAAACCACAGAGTACAGTTCCCTGAGAATTTGCAGAAACACTAGCACACCCTTTTAATTTGGTTAATGACCAGCGAGCACGGTGCTGAAACCTCATTAGGTTCACAAAAGAAACCTTGATGCAACGGTGAGAAACTACATCCCCTGGCAAAGTCTTTTGACCTTCATGTTTGGAAACTAAACTTTTGGAAAGAAGCATTGCTTCTTTACAGAGAAGCTCTTCATGAGGAAGAAGTGGTACTCTATTAAGTAGGGAATAACGTTGACTAGCCGCAGCCCCCAGTGGAAACCAATCACCAATTGCAAAATTAACTGCCTCTCCACAATTAAAACCTGTGTTGTAGAAATAGAAACTGAGTTAAAAGGTTTTGATATTTTCTATTTATCAGAAGATAATGTATTGAATGTGCATGACAGAAACATTAAAATATAAGATCAGTATACCATGACTGAATCCTGCATGATATGCTCGAGGAAAGGTGATGACAAACTCCCCGGGCTTTTGTACAGCCCTGTAGACAGGTACATCATGTTCTAATAAGATATTGGGAGGAAATATGGTTGTTTTTCCCAATAATATGTCAAATGCACCATCCTCTCCTTCAGCTGATAATATATCATGAGTGTATACATGCTCCTGAACGACCTTTTCAAACTGAAGAGCTGAATGACCAGGAATCCCATACCAAGTTTTTGATGCTCCACAATGATGGTAATTTATGCTGGCAAATAACAGGAAAAAAAAAAAAAAAAAAAAACAAAGAAAATTCACAATCAGCAGAACAAGAAAATATGATATTAACTAACGATACTTAAGTGGCAACTACATGATACCTGTACAAGTAGTGATCTTCCACATGCCATGCAAACATACTGAAAAGCATACCAATGTAAAGCATAGGATCGGTTACTCCCTGAATTGAAAAAGAAAGAGACAACAATGCCTCAGAAAACATGAAAAGAGCAAAAAAGAGAGCCACCAGAGCCAAGTAGGGAAATTTTAACATCTCATACCGGGATTGCGTTTCCCAAAAGACGCAAGACTGAGTTGGGCAACCGAGAAAGAGTCTGAAAAATAAACACGCACAAGTAAATTAAAAAGAATATACTTGAATCAATTAAGTATTTCTCTCAGACATTAATTCATATCTGTATAGGGAAATATACACCAAAATTAACATTTCCATTAGTAATAAACTAATAACCCAAAGAACTACCACATACACAACAATAAGCAGTAATGCAATTGTATCACATGCTAATATGAACCATTATCATCCCCTCTATGAAATATGCTTAATGTCAAATACATCAAAGTTCATATATTTCATTCTATACCATAATAATTACAGGTAAGACAACTCATTCATTTTATTTGATACAAATATAGGAAATAATAATATCTAATCCTTTATGTAGCTTTTTTACCATTATAAATATACCATTTCGTACCAAGTACATGTTTAGTCTTCTACAAATTACGTTTCTTTCAAAGAAAGCATTGAGTTGAAATTCTAGTCGAGTTTAAAATTGAACCATATGTTTAAACGAGAGTATCTGAGCAGCTACCTCAAGTGAAGACTATGAACTACCTTTAGAGCAAAATGGTTGCTGTTTGTATATAAGTGGTGGTTCTGGAGTACCATGTCCCTAGCAATTATCAATCTAACTGGAAGGCAAGGGTAGCAAAGATGAGGAGGCTACAATAGTGAGATGAATAACTGATAAAGTAAGCCTGGAATGGGTAAATATTTTGAAATGAGAGCAATAGTTTGATTAGGAAAAGTTAATTATAATAGTTTGATAATATGAGAGCAGCAGTTTTGATAAAATGATGAGAACAGCAGTTTGATTAGGAAATGTTCATTGAAATAGTTTGATACTAAGTGGGGCAGGCCAATTAAAATTCCTTGTCGGGAATTTAAAGTTGAAACGTGGAGAAACTCAAAAAAAACGAAGCAGGCCAAAGATGAGAGTAAATACATTTGTTAGGGCGGACCTCAAGGAAGCTGAGTTCCTGTAACATATTATTACTCAACAATAAAACAGTAACAATCAACAATAAACCAGTAACAGGTTTCTCTCACTGATGGGAAGATAGTTTGTTCTTAATTCAATCAAAAGAAATAAGGTGTGAAATTATGGGAAGATAGTTTGTTCTTAATTCAATCAAAAGAAATAAGGTGTGAAATGGCCTACTGGTCAAGACTTAAGGTTGGTCTTTGCATAGATAACAACATACATGGTAAGTGATTTAAAAATATTATTTTTTATTATATATGACAAAAAGCAACATTAGAGCTACTGAACATGCCATTTTAATTTCCCAACCATAGAAATAAGACACTCTACACATGTCATATGACCACGAATTTGTATCAAACTATAAGACGATCACAATTAAACCTTGTAGCAATATAACTCATGATTACTCAATAAAAGTCAAACAGTTAATATGTTAATACTATCCCCCAAACTAAACATTAGTCAGGAGTCCATGTCTTCCAGATTATTATCTCACTCTCAGACCATCAAATGGTCCCACTGCATACTCACTTACAGTGATGCCAAACCACTTTGCTATCATGTTAAAAAAAAATGGAGAAGCAGGATTAAGAAAGATGATCATGAGAGAAAGATGTGAAAAAAAATAAAAGACAAGCATAAACCAGTAACCCGTTTAAATTACTCGGATACATTGACCAAAGAGTAACATACACTAAAAAATTTAACCCAAAGTTGAAGAAACAACTTGGACAAATGTACCAACACTGAAAACATTAGTAATCAAAACGGTGCTAAATACATGACTGTAAAATAAACGAGCCACTAAAGACAGAATTCATGTCCAAAAAAAAGGATAGCCAAAAAGAAAAAAACAATAAAATAAAAAATAAAATCAACACCTTCAAGTTCCATTTGCTTTTCCCAAGTTGATCTTTCGGAGAAGATGAGAAGGCACTACCATCAACATCACACGCATACTCAACAGTTTCTGTCTTGCCACCTGCTATTTCAAGCCAAAATTCCTTTTCCAAATAAGTGGCTGGAAGACATCCAGCACTAGAATATCTCCGTGCAAAAACCTTGTTTGCCATTTTCTCGAAATCACGTAAAGTATAATTTCTGAAAAAAACACACAGATACTTAAAAAATCCAGAATATAATTAGAAAGAGTATTATCACCATTTTGAAGTACACAAACCTTCCACTCATGAAAAAGGTAACTTTATCATCCAGGTCCCATTCTGCAAGCCGCAGAGGTTGCACTCTAGTTGTAAATTTAAAGCTAGCTTTCTCCTTCATCAGTACAACACCAGCAGGAACTGAAGCACTCAAAGGGGAAACAATCTTGCATATACCTAAATTTTAACTAAATTTAGTACCAGTTATAAACACATCTAATGACTAAACATGTAAACATTACATAAGGAGCCAGCTTAAAAAAGAAATTAAGAAAAGAAAATCACTTGCTGAAAATTCTACAAAGGAATAACAAACGAATGGAGACAGAAAGGTAACAGTGGATAATCTACCAACTTTACAAACAGCAAAGTAATTAACTCTTGAAACAAAGCATTATGGTTCAACCTCTGTTGCAGAGGTATTGGTACCGGTACAGAGGTACTGGTCTCAAAATACAGCACAAGTACAAATCATCCGACAGGTAATCTAAAATTAAGAATGGTCAGCAGCTAAATTTTAACATAATAGTATACAAATCCACAAATATAATATGTTCTATAAACAGTCACATGACTTTAAAGTAGAGAATTTTCTATAATTATTTTGAAATTACTAGTCGCGTTCAGTTAAAGATTTGTCAGACAGTTCGTACATTATAAAGTGACGAGTGTGCTACCCCAGTTTTACTAAAAGACGGAAATGAGGGACATGCCTGCTCTCATAATGATGAAAGACTATATTATTCTATGACACGCAGGTAGGAACATCATTTTGGTTCTTTTAAATGTGCAAAACGTGTTACTGGATACAATTGCTTAACACAGTAGTCTCTCTTCTAAACAGTAAGAACAAATCAACAAAATCAAAACAAGAGGTTTGAACATTAATTAGTCACTTTTGAAAATTAAGTTCTACATACAGTGAAATTCTTTCCACAAATACAGTTATATCACAATATTGAGCACCCCAAACATAATTAAAAAGAAGAAAAACTCAAACTCAAACTGCATACCATATTTTGAAGCACTGGGAGCAATCTTTTGCAAATATACTAAAGGATCTTCAAACTCCTCCTTCGTTGGATAG
Organism: Coptis chinensis; assembly: GCF_015680905.1. Taxonomy (NCBI): domain Eukaryota; kingdom Viridiplantae; phylum Streptophyta; class Magnoliopsida; order Ranunculales; family Ranunculaceae; genus Coptis; species Coptis chinensis. The sequence continues at coordinate 50,409,939 of NC_141456.1, forward strand.
TATGTAGGGCATTCTGGAATTTTATCAGTCCATTCTAGATCGGCAGAGCCAAACTTGTGAACCTTACTTCTTGGAAAGTCATCCTTTTTATGAGAACCATTTGGTTGAGCACATAAATCAGACAATCTAGGGGCACATGATGCAGGTTTTAAACCATCCCCTCCACTTGTGGTCATCTTATTCCTAGCATTGGCAACTACAGGAACAGCAGTTGGATTCATTCGTCGAACCCTTTTACACTTCAAAATTTCAAGAGACCTCCTAGTCTCTCTAGATGAACATACCCTTCCTTCCACCTGTAGACAACACAAACCCAAACTATAAAAATTAACACTATAGTAAACCATGATATCGTGAACGAAAATGGACTGCAAATCATCGAGAATAACAGTATAAAGAACAAAACAGACTAAAAATGGCGCACATGTCGAAAATGTCAAAAAATAAAAATGTGTTTTCTTCAGGGTTATATTCATCAACAAAATGCATGATTACAAAACTGCTCCAATTACACAAAATCCAAGTTCCAGTCAAAGGATCATCACATTTTCTTCAAGAAACAGGCCTAACAAACCTAATTTTGCAACCCTCAACGAAAAATTCCAACTTCATTGTGTTCTATCCACAAAACAAATTTAATTCCCATTGCAAACAACAAACTCATTTACTCAACATAATACATTCTCACTATAAATCCAAAACCAGTATCACATGCATGTCAAAATTGTAAAAAAAATCATGACTTATAACTAACTCTAATTTCAGTCAAACCTCCTGCCTTTTCAGTCAAACCTAGAAAAAACAAACCATGTATTCCATAAAAGATCCACATTCAAGAAAAATAATAACAAATTAAAGATCATCATTATTAACACAATAAAAGATCAAGTCAATGGATCAAAAACATTTTTCTATATTAAGAAACAAACCCTAGCATGCAAACCCTTCAAAATTTAAACAAACCAAACATGTTCTCAACATGATTCTGCAAAACAATATAAATTCCCACCACCAACCACCAAACAATATTCATACTTTACAGATACCGTTTAGGTCTTCCCTTAAAACCCAAAATAATACATTATCTCAAATACTCATTTAATTATTACCTAAAACAACAAAGGAAAAAAGAATTGCATGTAAACTTAATTAAAAAAAAAAAAAAAAAGAGAGAGAGAGAGAGAAAAGAAAGAAAATATCACGCACCATCTCATGCTCTCCAAATTCCGTAATATTTGCCAGATAAAAAAAGAAAAAAAGAAACCCTTAGAAGAAAACAAGCAAAGATCGAAACCACATTCCACAACCACGAGATCCAAACGGAATATCGAGGACGAGATGTGAGTTTTTTTTTTCTTTCTTTTATAGAGGAGAGCGAAAATTTCGGAGAGAGGGAAAGGAGAGCACGAGATCCAAACGAAGAAGGGGATGGAAAAATAAAATGGCTTGGAAAACCGGGAAAAGGGAAATAAGGGCGGTTATTTATAGTTTTTAAGGAAGTTTACTTATTTGGAAAAGGAAAGAAATTTGGAATATTTCCTTTTATTTTGTTTTAATTTTTTAAAAAAAATTAAAAGAGAGAGGAGAGAGAAAGAAAGTGTGAGGGAAAGCGGTAGTTGTTAGGTGGTTCAACCAAACGCCGGCAGAATATTACGCGTTTTCCAAAGCAACTTTTCCGTTTTCAGTTTCTTTTTTAGTTCATTTCAGAAAGTCAATGACGATATTACCCTCAAGTAACAAATCATTGTTACGGTTGGCGGGATATTGGAACGTGCTGTAGATTTTTTTCTTTTTCTTTTTGGTGGTAACTGACTAACTGCTTTTATTTATCTACTTAGACTCTTGAGCACGTGCTTTGCACGTTTGTATCAGACACGTGGTTAAGAGAGAGAACAATTAAAGTTGCCGAAGGTTAAAAGTAGAAAGAGACAAAATTTGTGAAAAGGGCATAACGAGGCCATTACCGCTTCCCAGCTTGCCGGGCAAAGCGACATTACACACCGGTGATTTTGGACACACTCATAAAAATACTCTTGTACCCATTAGTAACTTAAGTTTTTGTCATACCCCAATAACCCCCTCAAACCAATAATATCTCCCAAATTAATTTAGAATATTTCTAATAAAAGTAAAAAAAAATTAAAAATAATAAATAACAACGTCTTTTTGGTTCTCGTTCTTTTGAAAGAAGAAATCAATAACACTTTTTTTAAAATAAAAAAAAGAAGAACATGTTCTTTTTTAGTTACAAGTGAAGAACGTAGAGTATTTAGGGTTTAATTTGGGGTCCCACGATGTATATTAAATAAATAACTTGTTTTGTCTTGGGTATACCTAATAAAAAAAGGATAATTTAAGAACTTAAATGTGTCTAAAATAATTTTATTTATTTATTTTAAAGTTGGGTTATGGGAGTATTTTTATGGGTGTGTCCAAGATCACCCATATATACGTAGTAAAAAATTTTATTTTATTTTTTTATTTAGTTTTTAATTATTAATCATATTGATATTTTTTTAAAAAAAGATGATGGGATTTTGCAAATCCCCATCTGATTTATAATCTTTCATAAACCTCTGTTACATCATCTTATACTATTGCACTCAAAATATTATATAAATGAGATGTAAAAACAAAAGGCTCTGTATTAGCGCCTAATACATTGTCCCATCACAGTTTAGCTTAATATAACCAGAAGGAGGATCGAAAGTAACCATCTAACCTATTTAAGTAATGTCTTCTTATACTTGAATGAGAGTTTAATTCTGTCAACCAACACTCTTATTTGAAATGAATCTTTAATCTCATCCACCTGAATTTCCAGATAGTGCTTCATATCTCTGAGGAGCATGTTACTGATAACAGTAGAACTAGACAGTTGTCCATAGAATCTTTTGTTGTTGCATTCAATCCATATGCAGCTAGTAGTAGCACATGTATACAATCTAATCACTTCTGTCCATGGAGATTTGCCTCGAACCAAGTTGATAAGATCACACCACTCCTTGTTCACTTAAGTCATGAACTTGTTGTCCCAATCCAATTGCAGAACTTTACAGCAGACCATACTTCCTTAGAGTAAGAGCAATCGAAGTATAAGTGTTTAGAATTTTCTTTACTGTTGTTACAGAAACAACATGAAGATGTATGCAAAACCTTCTTGTACACTAGGCGATCTTGTGTTAGCAAACTTCCAAAGAATATTGGCATGCATTGAAAGAGAATTTGGGGATAACAAGCCGTACCCAAACAAGATTTGCCCATTTCATTTTATTTCTTTTCCTTCTCAAGGCCAAATAAGTTGATTTGGTAGAGAATTTCCCTGAAGGTGTTTCTGTCCAGACAATTTGATCCTCTTCAACTATCGAGAATATATCAACCTTTTGAATGCTTTGCTTGATATTTCCTTCAGGTAAAGCGTGAACTATAGAATTCCATTTGTCATCCTCTGTAAGTTCACTGACCTTTACATCTTCAGGGAGATCAAAGAGTTGTTTTACTTCACTGTTACACAGAAGTACGTGGCTCATTAAGACACCAAATATCATGCCAAAATAGAGTTTAAGTTCCTTTGGCAAGGATATATTTGATATATTTTTGGGCATATTTCGTGCTTTTGAGAAGAGATCTCCATGACCACAAACAGTCTCGAGGGACTTTCATAGTCCAAAAATATTTGTCCTTAATCTGTTCCCTCCAAATCCAGCTAGTCCATATATTCTTTTCAATTCTTTCTTTACAATCTTGAAGAATGTACAATCCACAAAGAGCACTTCTGTTCCATATGATAGGGTCAATAATGCCCAAACCACCTTCCATCTTGTTATACAAAAGATTGTCTCTAGAAGTTTGATGTATTTTAGGCTCCATACAAGGTCCACTCCATTAAGAACTTAATACAAAGCTTGGAGACTTTGAGTAAAACACCCTTTGGAAGTAGGAAAGTTCTTGCCCAGTAAGCATGAAAGGACATGAAGACATATTGGATCAGTTGTAATCTTCCAGCAAGGCTAAGAATATTGCATTTCCAATTAGTAATTCTACATGAAACCTTTTCAAGAAGAGGGAGGCAATCTCTAATGCTTAGTCTAGCAGCCACCAAGGGGAGTCTTAGATATTTGATAGGTGGCTTTGTGACTTGAATACCCATCAGAGCATATAAAAGAGACAACTTCATTGTCAGACATGCTTCCAGTGAGCATAGTAAACCTGTTGAGATTGATGTGAAGGCCAGTAGCTTCAGCAAATGAGACTAGAAGGTGTTTGATTGCGAGAATAGAACCTTCATTTCCTGTTGCAAAAAGGAGGATATCATCTGCAATACATAAGTGTGTAATTCTAGAATATTTACATTTGGGATAAAAACATAATTTTCTTACTAAAAAATACTTGTGTCATGAGTAAATTGAAGATCTCCATAATGATGACAAAATATATGGGCATAGAGGGTCTCCCTACCTTAATCCCCTATTTCCTGGAAAGAAGCCTTGAGGAGCACCATTGATGATCATAGAGTAATAAGGAGAGGAGTAATAACATGAGATCCATTTTTTTATTCTTGGAGGGAAACTGCGTATATGAAACATATGAGAGATGGCTGACCAAGAGACAGAATCATAAGCCTTCTGAATATCAACTTTTACAGTACATCTGGTCGTTCATTCTATGCTTCCTTGTATAACATCTCAGTAGTTCATGGGAGAGTTACAAACACTTTGTATATAAAAATTCAAACTATTTACAATAAAAATAAAATAAGAGTTGGTTTTTGCTAACTTTTTCCTTTACATTGCATATACAAAATTGTCCTCTCTCTCTCTCTCTCTTTTGATCAGCCTGCACTCCTCTCTTTACTCTATCCTAAACACTCCAAATAGTACTTATCATGTCCAGTCAAGGCAGTACCCATTCCCGCCTTATTTTCCCTCTCATTTCCCCCTCTTTATGGTCCCTCCCAGTACACCAAGACCTACACAATTGTGGTGGTTTCAACACTGTATACTAATTTTTTCATGGGAGGAGAAAAGTGGTTGATTCTACAGAAACTAGTTGATGCTTTTGAAATAAACCATGATAATGAAAAGGTTTGTATGTGAAAGGCTAAGAGTTCATTATTCAGTTAAGTTGAGTATTATATAAAGTTGGGTTTATGAGTTTCTGAGTTTAATAAATGAAGTATTTGTATATAGTGGTTTACGTTTGAAGTTCATCCTAAATCTTAAGATGGGAAGAATGGTTGATGATCAAAAACAAAAACTTTTTCAACTTTTCTTATTCATTGTTCTAGAGCTAAAGAGATATGGAAAAACAAGTTGCTTATGAATGGAAAAACATTGAAGTTTGTGTGGGATTAAAATATAAAATGACAAGAGAGGAAAGGAGATAACTTTATCACCAAGTCACACTCATTTGATGTCTTCAAATGAGTGTAACTTGTGTTCTTGAGATTTATATGATAAGAAAGTTTAGAGACAAGTTGATTGAAAACAAGTATTGAATGCAATGAAGAACATGAAAACAAAGAAAAGCAATAGATTGAAATAAAAAAAATAACAAGACAAGAAAATAATTTGCAATAATGTAAATCTACCTAAGAAAGCATGATACAATTTGATCTCAAACCAAAAATTGGATAATGTTTTCTCTCCCTACTTTTTGCTTTTGTACTCTTACTTTTACAATTACTGATTTGCCCTCTCCCTCTACAATTGAGACACCTCACACATTTGTTTTTTACTTTTCCTTTTTCCTTTATGCTTTTGTTTTGCATCTTTCTTTTTTAGCAAGCTAGGTTTTGAGCAAGGCTACTTTTGAGACAAGGTCATCCATCTCTAGTCTTCTGAGTTAAAGACATAAATTTCAGTCTTCTGGGTTTGAGTCTTTGACATTTGACTTTAACTTTGACTTTTTTAGCACTTTTTCATAGAATCTTGAGTCTTTATAAGAAGCGTTAATAAAAGCTTCTTTTGGTGCTAAAATGCATCTTTTATGATAAGTGGTCTGAAATGTCCTGTAACTTGCAAAATGCAATAAAAGCTATGAGTTGTCTGTTTATTATGCGTAAGAAAGGCTGTAATGTAGTAATATAAAAGTAATAAAACACACATTTGGGAGCTGATCAACAACCCCCAAACAATATTTTGCTTGTCCTCAAGCAAAGATGAGAGAGAAAACTAAGATCACAAATGTGTGATTTATTATCCAAATCTCGTTTCGGGGAGTGTGATTGCATTGACCATATGCAACAAGGCCTTAAACCACTAGAAATTCCCTAATGGATGCGTTTAAGCCTTGTAAGAGTTTTCCGGAAAAGGTACTCACAAACTTCCTCTATCTAGTATAAAGGGTCTTGTCTCCTCATTTATTTTCAGAAGTCTATACATCTCATTAGCGGGAAATAAGGACAAGCTCCTTTGAACTTAGAATAATATATGTACAATAATTAAATTATCAAAAGATAAATACGCAAACATGAGCAATGAAATGCAAAAGCAAAGTTGTTTTTGAAACTTTTGGAGAGTGCCTTTAAGGTAGGTTCTCACAGGGATGTGTTAAAACACAAACTCTCTGATATATTCGCTCAAGTTTCATTCTCTTAAATGCAGTGGGCATTTATATTCCTCACATACACGAATGACGTCCAAAGGAAATTGAGGTCAATTGATCACAATTGTCACTTACTATCACACCATCCTATTCTTAATCGAGTTAGAGGTATTTTATTAGGAGTTACGGCGTGAGGGTGATAGTTTAGAAAGAAAAAGGAAGGGAAAACAAAATCTTATAAGTTGAGAAATTGGGTCATCAAGATACTTGTAACTAGAGAAGAACCTCGTTTTGTTCTTTGCTTCCGAATTGTGATTCATTCTTTAGCCCTTTGGCTTTGTGACTCCATATGATTTTGATTACTGGGAGTTCTAACTTTGCATTTGTTTTTGATATCGACTCTTTTTTATTGTGAACTTTTGGGAGATTCGATTTTTGACTCCTTTGATTTTTTTGGAGTTTTGGTTTTTGATGGGTCTTTATTTTATTTTCTTTCTTTTTGAAGCAACTAACTAATTTATTTTTGTACAAGGTCTTCTCTTCTCTTTTCTAATACTCATCCAATTCTCAACTTGTCAGCTGGGTATGCTTTTTATTGTGTGTTGTAACGGTTCAAAGATTGTTGGCGAAGAATAAAAAGGCTTTTAGAAATTTTTGAAGGCTTAAGAAAAAGGGTAACTAGAGGTAAAACTATTTTTTTGGGTTTTTAACATTGATTTGGCTATATTTATCCAGAAAAGGCCTAAATTCTCTCCTAGGATATGGCGTGGTGATCAAGCAAGTGGACGTGTGGTCTTTTTATCCGGACATCCTTTGTGTCATCACTTAGTAACCATTCAGATGATGCTTTTGGCTAGATTCTCACAGGATATGGAACTTAATTATTCTAACCTTGGTCTCGGAAACTCATTGTTATATATAATCAAATGTTTATGCATGCCATTCATAAAAAGATGCATAAATTATTGTTCGTATATTAGTCTAAGTTCGAAGAACGAATCCTTACTCTATTGTTATAATAAGACTTCTAGACTATTTATTCATCATGGAAAAAGGAAACAAGCCTTTTAGCACTAAACAGAAAAATATTACTCATCATGGAAAAAGGAAATAAGATTTATTTTATTATTATTATTTATTTTTTTTGGGTTAGTTCCCCCTCCCTATTTTCAAAAATAATAGTGATACCCCCCAGTTACAAGATCTAACGGCTACGAGATGATTTTTTTTTTTTTTTATTTTTTCAGATGAAGAATCATGACCGTTGGATCTTACAACCGGGGGTGTAAGTCTAACTAACCTTTTTTTTTAAAACAAAAATGAAGAAATATACTAATATATCTAATATAAGAAATGCGTAGTTTTTGCAAAATGTTACTATACCACCACCAAACAGAAATATGTTTCGTCTTCAAAGTATGAAGAGATAAGAAAGAGATTATCATAGAAACATGAGTAAAAACGGCAGTGCACCTATACTCTGTTCTTCATGATGAAAATATACCACCCCCAAACAAGTTTGGAGCGTGGGTTGTTGGAATGTGTTGTTTACTTTGAAAGGGGTTGTACCTAAGTTTGGGAAGTGTAAACTTTCAATTTATCTGCTAAATGTTTGGTAAGTTCAATTTACTTCAAATTACCAGTCAATACGTGTGCATGATTTTTTTTTTTTTTAATTTGGGTTTTTTGTTGGTTTATTGGAATCCTTAATTTGGGAGCTTAATCAATAGTTCACATGTTGCAATATGGGTATTTTTGTAGGTTTAGTTTGTGCTCGTTGTTTACCAAGAATGTCGAGCAATATTGTTGAACAAAGTAGAGCGTTTATGAGGATCCCATTTAGCCTGCTCAATAAATGGCATATTTTTAATGGAGAAACCCAAGTGTGCTATTTCATTTGATTGAGAACAATATCTCTAAACTGACAATTTTGGATTTTTCCGAGATAGTAGTCTATCTTATATGTGTTTATGCACTTCTATCAAATTCACACTTGGCTTTGGCTGCCACTTATTTATATTCCCTTTATTGTGGATATATATTGGACCTAATCCCCACCCCCACACCTCCCTATTTTGGTTGCACTTCTTTTAGGTCTTGCCTATATGATATTGATGTCCAGATGGATATGCTTGTTTGAGTTTTTATTATCTTTTTATGGTATAACAAAGCTATCTAATGGATCTTTTTTTGTGTTCCACATTGTTGTGTATCCTGGAAAGGTATATTTGGCTCTTCAGGTTGTACGTGCTAGTATTACTAGGTAGTCGTGAAATGTGTGTTGGCATGCGAGCGAAACCACTATTTACCCAACTTAAAGTAGAAGGTATTCTTTTACATTCATTAAGTTTATCTAAATGAGTTTATGCTTTCCTTGTATCTCTTATTGAAAAGCACGCAAGGTTCGTAAAATTGGAATTAGATTGCTCCTATATATAATTTTTCGATCTATTGTGCAAGTTGTTATATTAGGTGGCCTACGATTATATATACTAGCTTTTGAATTGTGTCATCTGGATATATTAATGCTTCCCTTCTATACCATTTTAAATTGTTAGATTATATTAATGCCGTCTTGGTACTTTTTAGTTATGATTCCACTTTCCCCGAAACTTGGGTTTTTTCATGGATAAATCTTTTTGTTGTTTTGAGAGGTCTCTAGGCTTAAGAGTTAAAATGGATACCTTGGTGGCTGCTGTCTTGGGCAGAGTAGTTACAATAGCTAATGCTCTTAGGATGGCTGTTGTAACTCTAACCCTAAATTGTCGAAAATTTTATTGATTGTCTATGCATGATTTGTTATAGTTACCATTGCTAATCAGTTCATTCACATTAGCCTGAAGTTTTTCCGCCAGACGTTTATGTAGAACATAGATTCAACACCATCAATGCATTTCTCAATCCATAGGTCTAATTTCTTACGTTCTTTCCTTTGCCTATTAGCTAAAGGGTTATTTGTGTACTTGTGGTAGATATATGGATCAGATATATCCTACAGTGGTGTACGTTATTTGGGGCTTAACCAACATGATTCTCTGTCATAGTTGATCGTATATCTTTCGTTTAGTAGTTATTAACTTATTGTGCTAACACATTGTTTGTGTATTTTTTTTAATATTGTGTAGAAGTCGTTATATGATTATATTTTTAATTTACTTATTAAACAAACTAACACATTCTTTTTCATATTGTTTTTTAGGCTATAAGTGAGATAGCATGGTAGCTCAATTAAGTTTTCTTGAGATGGATTGGTTGATTAGCAATTTGTTGGATGGGTTATTGTTGTTGGATTATGAGACTTGATTTTGAATCAAGCGTTCGAGTTATTTAATTTTTTTCTCCGTGAATAAATTGTGTAATATGAACAAGTTCTTGGAATGATTTATGTTGGTAATAAAAGTATGAAAACTTGTTTCCGTAATAGACTTGAGTTGCCAGGTGTATAAATGCATTGGTTCACAGGAATTTCAAATTTACAGGAATTTTTAGATTTATAGGGAAAAAAAAAGAAAAGATGTTATGACGACTTCCAAAGAACTGTCGTGTTATATATCAATTCTTGACAATTTTTAGTGTTAATTTCTTGACGCTTTTGTTTCTCAGGGTGACGCTTAAATAAAAACAGTCATAAATGAAAGTTTAGTTTTTGACGCTTTTTCTAATAAACTATGACGGTTAAGTAAAACATGTCATGCAAAAGGATCTAGTTATGACATTTATAAATGAATTTTTGTCATATTAAGTTTGAGATTTTATGTCAGCTTCTCCAGAACCGTCATCAAATTTATGACGTTTTTTGTTAACTTTTATGACGGGCTCTATAATGACAGTTGTTTTTTAAATGAAAAAAATGTCATTAAACCTGTTTCATGACGCCGTCATCACAAGTCTTTTTTTCAGTAGTGGTTATGTAATTATTCTACTATAAAAATGTTGGGTTTTTGTATTTTTGAAAACATATGTAATTCAAAAGAAAAATGGAAATTTTGGCATGATGTATATGTATTACATTCTATTCATATACCAAATTCCACATACGAAAATTTAAACAGACATATAAAATTAAAATTATACTAATAGTTATACACGTAAGTGCTGAAAGGAAATAAACAACTATCTATATGGACACTAGGGAGCTGCCTAGTCAGAATTCATGCGTGATATCTACCTTCGAGGCTGCCTCGAGCTACCTTCTCTTGGATCTCGGAAGACTCTATGAGATCTGTACTCAAGAATAATCGCATCTCGTAACTCATTAAGAGTTTGAGCTGCTCATCCTACATGTTAATGACACGCTGGTGCAAGCGTCGCTAACCCTCGTACATAAATGCAATGACATCCAGTGGGCGCGTAAACTGAGAAATCGCTCCAGGAGTGAAGTAGTCGAACGGAGGTGCTGGTGGGAGATCCTCTACTGCCTGCTCTGCGGCACGTTCTTCTATTGGCGACCAGTCGAGCGCCACACAACGACGATATACAGGTGTGACTGTGGCAGTTCGGACTGCCACGTAGTTTGTAGTTATGGTTGCTCCCCAAGCAAGCATAATCTTAGTGACAAGGGTGGGTAGGGGCTGGACTGCCGATGCGGGCTTGAGCTAGTCCCAAAGAAAAGTAACAATAAAGAACCTGTTGATTCGGTTCTGTAAGATCCAAAGAATGTGGAGAATTGACTTACCTATATCCAAAGGCTTCGTCGTTCAAACCAAGTTGTAGGCTATCCACGTTGCTACTGCTAGCTGGTTCTTCCTCGAAGAGCTCTGTTTTGCGCAAGTAGAACCACTGGAGTATTGCCCATCGATAACCGTGGCGGTCATCAGAGAAAAAACTGAACCTTGGAACTCCTTACTCTCTAGAATCTCATGTTCCTCGTAGGAATACCTAACGCTCTTCCAACCACTGCTCTCCAATCATAATGGTCGCCCTCGTTATCGCGAGCTAAGCCGCGATAAAAAGTTTGAACAAGATAGGGGGAGTATCGAGTTGTAGAGTCTAGCATTAGAGGTTTCCAACCTCTCCTTAAGATCTGCGCTTTGTAGAACACATCATAAATCCCCAAATTGAATTGAGATTTGGTGGAAATTAAGGGGCGGGCACGAGTTTGGTATGCTCAATCGCGCCTGCTTTGTGAGTTTTTGATCTGATTTTTTTGGTGAGAGAGAAAAGGTAGGTCGGGCGATCGCATGGTTGGATTTTATATTCGTGTATGACTGCCGGGTGTTGGGTTTTTTAGGTTAAGAAAATTTAGGCCCAAGCCCATATGAATATTTGAAATACCCAATATGTCCTTTTTTGTCTCGTAACTCGTAAAACGTGAATCACCGCTTCATTACCGGTTGGAATTGGACAAACGAGCTGTCTAAACGACCAACGCAAAAATTCCTATCCAACGGTATCTCACATTATTCTATCCAAGGTCATATGACATGTAGGATGATGGAGAACGCCTTGAGGTGTGTAGATGACATACGTTCAAACACGATGGAGCTCTAAAGAAATAGTGTATCAAACTCGAAAGCAACCGTGTAGGAATGGCGTGATCAGACAAAAAGAATGTTACGAGGGAAAAGGAAGGAGGATCTTTATTTTGTATTTACAAACTGAAAGGTAAAGATTAATTAATTTTTTTGGGAATTAATTTTTTGAAAACTGTAAAAAAGGTGGGTCGTTTTTCGTCAGATTCCCAAGACTTGTTGAGATTTTAAAACTGGAGTCAATCCCAACTAGATGGTTGGATTACACTATTAAGCTGCGCTCGGTGGGCAGGCTATGATACATGAAAATTTTGAAAACTGTATTTTTACTATGAGGTTGAAGACCGAGGCATGTTGGTATTTGGCAGTTCGAGCATCAGCCTTCTCTCATAACACGTCTCTTATGTGCATATGAACTCTTACCCAAACCAAGAATGGTTTTTGGTATATGTATCCATATTTTCACTTGCAGTTCTCTAGGAAGTGCTTGGACACGATCATTAAAACTAATCCATCTAGTCTTGCTAGGTAGAGGGATCTTGTTCTGAATAGAAGACATTTTTGGAAATTGGGAGAATTTTGAAAAAAAGGTTGAGAAAGGGAAAGTTTTGAAGATTTAAAAAGAAAGGGGGAATTTTTGAAATATTTGTACAAGTTTGAGTCTTTTATCGTCAGATTCTCGAGACAAATATAGAGAAATGGAGACAAAAGATAGAATTAAACAGAGAATAATATCACTTTGGGTTACACTATTTGTTTAATTCGCATTTTAGGATGCCTCGTTTTTATTTATTTATTTATTTTTTTTATTTTTGAATTAGTTTTCCCAAGCAAAATATATCTCTAACCATATAGAGGTTTTAACAAGAAAGATAAAATTATACGTTAATCCGGTATCATATTGGTTACTCTGGGGCAGATAATTTTCATTTTTATATCCTCTAGTTTTGAAAACTATGTAGAGATGCTATAAGATACTCGTACTCAAAAGCAGTGATTCTTAACTCTAATTTTGAAAACAAACCATAACAGGTAATCTCAGGCAACTTTCATGTCGGCTCTGAGGCGAACCCAATCCAGACAGACAGAGTTTCAGTTACGTGAGTTGGGGAATTTACTGCGCAAGACATGGAATGTCTTGACCCATGCGAATAGCGAGGTGATATAGGCGACCCTTAATAAGCAAAACTGATCTCAAACCTCCCTTAGATTGTGTTTTTCTAGGGGTTGGTCTGTGTAGAATTCATTGTTCATTTTGTTTTTGGAAAAATCACACAACTATTGATGTTTCGAGAATCTTGCATTAAGAGAACGGAGAAAACAACAACTATTTTGAAAAAGAAATGTAAAATAAAGAAAAAGAAAATTGTATACTCGTTCCATAGGGTCACACTTACTTAAACGACGAGTGAAAATTGCTTTACAAAGAATATGCGAGATATACGTGGACTAAGGCTCTGACACTTACATCCACACACTCCAAGTGGAGGGTCCGATTGCCTTAATGTTGTATTCCTTTTTAAGAAAAAGATGGAAGGGAAAGGAAAGGAAGGAATACATCATGTAAAAGAGGATTTAATCCTCATAGATTGGATCTTGGAGAAGGGTTTCTTCTACACCCGTAGACCGTAACTCATGAAAGTGCTTTAGGCGCTGACCATTTACTTGGAATGTGGTGTTATCCTTATGGTTTTTTAAAGTAATAGCCTCACAAGGGGTGACTGCAGTTATCCTGAAAGGACCAGTGTATCGAGTAATAAGTTTTCCTATAAAAAGATGCAATCTTGAGTTATAAAGCAAAACTTTTTGACCAATTTTGAAATGTTTTCGTAAAATACTCTTGTCATGAATTCTTTTCATGTTGGTTTTGTAGTCTTTTGAAAAGTCATAAGCATCATTTTGAATCTCCTCAAGTTCATTTATTTGTAGTTTACACTTTTCACCTGCCGCATCGAGATTGTAATTAATGTTTTTTATTGCCCACAGGGCACGATGCTCTAGTTCAACTAACAGATTAAAAGGTTTTCCAAAGACAAGCCTATAGGGTGACATCCTTATAGGTGTTTTAAAAGCGATTTTTTATGCCCATAAAACATTGTTTAGATGGAGTGACTAGTCTTTCCTATTTGGATTAACTTTTTTCTCCAAGATACGCTTAATCTCTTGATTAGAGACTTCTACTTGATCACTCGCTTGAGGATGATATGGAGTTGCAATCTTGTGGGTTACTCTATATTTTTTCATGACATGTTCAAAAACTCGATTGCAAAAATGTGACCCGCCATAGTTGATGATGGCTTTTGGAATACCAAATCTTGAAAAAATATTTTCTTTTATGAAACACACAACAACTTTGTTGTCATTGTTACGACATGGTATGGCCTCGATCTATTTGAATTGGATACATAGTCTATGGCAACTAGGATGTAGATGAAACCATGAGAAGTTGGGAAAGGTCCCATGAAATTGATGCCCCAAACATCGAAAATCTCCACTATGAGAATGGGATTTAAAGGCATCATGTTATGTGGAGAAATACGACCAAGATGTTGGCAACGAACGCATGCTTTTGTAATGAACAAAGGCATCACGAAAAAGTGTTAACCAGTAGAATCCACATTGTAACACTTTTGACGCAGTTTTATTTGCACTAAAATGTCTCCGCAAGACTGGTCATGACAAAAAGAAAGAGCCGCAGAATATCTCTACATAGTTTTTCAAAAACTTGAGGATATAAAAATTAAAATCTTACGCCCCAAAGTATCCAAAATTATACTGGATAAACGTATGATTTTATCTTCTTATAGAAAACCTCTATATGGTTAGAGATACCTTTTGAGAAAAACAGGATTCAAACACACACACACACACAAACACGCACCCATTTCATATAGATAGTTGTTTACATAAATGCATTTCCCATATTTTTATTTCTTAACTTCTAAGTATAATTCTGCATGAATGTTAAGTATTTCATAGTAGAATAATTACGTAAATCCCTAGTATAGTTAACCCATGTATATCTTGTTCTATATCTATTAAACCACGCTCCAAAATTGTTTGGGGTTGGCATATTATTATCACGAAGAACATAGTCCAGGTTATTATCGTTTTTGCTCATGTTCCTATGGTAATCTCTTTCCTTTTCTTCATACTTTGAAGACAAAGCATATTTCTGTTCCGGGGTGGTATAGTAACATTTGCAAAAACTAGGCATTTATTACGTATAGCATTTCTTATATTAGATAGATTTAGTATATTTCTTTCTTTCTTAAAATATTTCAAAAAGACCAAAAATATTCTTCTGTTTAGTACCAAAATTCTTGTTTTTCTTTTTCTATGATGAATAAATGGTTTAGAAGTCTCATTATAACAATAGAGTAAATATTCGTTTTTCGAACTCAAACTAATATACATACAATAGTTTCTGCATCTTTTCATGAATGGCATGCATCAGTATTTGATTGTATATAGTAGCGAGTTTCCGAGACCAAGGTTAGAACAGTTAAGTTCCATATCCTGTGAGAATCTAGTCAAAAGCCTCATCTGAATGATTATTGAGTGATGACACAAGGATGTCCAGATAGAGAGATAACACGTCCACTTGTTTGATCACCACGCCATATCCTAGGAGAGAATTTAGACTTTTTTTGGATCGATATAGCCAAATAAACGTTAAAAACCTAAAAAGATAATTTTTCCTCTAGTTTCCCCCCTTGAGCCTTCACCAATTTCTAAAAGCCTTTTTACTTCTTCGCCATCAATCCCTGAACCGTTACAACACACACAATAAAAAGCTTACCCAGCTAATGATATGTAAAAAAGAGAAGAGAAAGTCTAGTACAAAAACATAATAGTTAGAATCTTCAAAAGAAAAAAAAAAAAAAAATTCAAATATCGAAATCTCCCAAAAGTTCAAAATCAAAAGGAGTCGATTTCAAAATAAACAAAAGCAAAGTTAGAACTCCCAAAATTCAAAATCTTATGGAGTCAGAAAGCCAAAGGGAGGCTATTTGCTACAGCAAAAAAGCGTTGCTAATAATTTTCGCAACGCTTTTTTAGCATTGCAAATATGGCGTAGGTAAAGTGTTGCAATTTTTTGCAACGGTTAATATGCATTGCAAACAGAAATTTCCAACGGTTATTAACCGTTGCAGAGTGACAGTTACTAACGGTTAAAAAGCGTTGCAAACCAAATTTTCCAACGATTATTAACCGTTGCAAAGTGACAATTACTAACGGTTAAAAAGCGTTGCATAGCTTGATTTTTAACAATTATTGATGATGCTTTAATATTTATTTTTTGCTTTGCAACGGTTTACAACCGTTACTAATGTGTTGATATGGTAAAAACATTATTTTAATTTTTTTTTCTGCCCTAAACCTGCACCTCCTAGTTTCATATAGAAGCAAATAAAATTACCAATGTTTTTTCATTCCATTTGACAAGTAAAATAAACACAAACAAACACTTGAAAAAAATATTATATTTATTGAACCATATATATAACTTCATAAGAGTTTTTAGGGTTACAAATTTCTATACGATTTTCCAAGCAATCCCGAATCTTCAAAATGCAATAACAAGCATTAGGGACGATGGCTTCACTCAATATAAATCCTAGTGCCGATCCACAAAGCCCATCTAATTCCAAAAAATTCACAAAACAAATAATGAACTTAGAAAAACAATCATACTAATTAAATTCATGCAATTAATTAAATACTTGACCACCACCACCATCCCCTAAAGATAGAGCATTTGTTGTCTACTCCCATATCTCGACGACATAAACAATGATTACATAAAATCGGTGCATAAAAAGAAAACCGTGTAGTAACTTTACGAGTTGAAAATTGAGAAAATGGAGAGTGGGGTTTAAGTTTTACCTTGATGAGGAGCTTGAGGTGAGCATGACTCATCTGATTGGGAAGCAATTCTTTTGGCCTTTTTGTTTTTCCCTTCATAAAATCGATACCCTACACAATACACCGAACGACAACAAAATGATCTATCAAGCTAAGAAATAACGTGCCCAACGTTTCCCATACCTGCCTATATACGATTCCTATCTCTTGAGAATTGCACTAAAATGTGGGATTCAATGGTGCAAATTCCCTCATGCAATCAAACACACCCTAGTTCTCAAGCCACTTTATAAACAAATCAGGAGAGAAAGACACAAAAGCAAATAGATTCTTATATCAACGACTCATTGTATATTTAGAACATACCACTTTTTACCTTCAAACATAACTAGTTATTCATTACCATTTCATACATTGATCACACTAGTTATTCTGTTCTACTACTTCGCATAAAAAACAAGCATAATTCAATTTGAATTGCAAAATGCACTTTAAAATATAACAACACACAACCAGTTATATATATATATATATATATATATATATATATATAGAGAGAGAGAGAGAGAGAGAGAGAGAGAGAGAGAGAGAGAGAGAGAGAGAGAGAGAGAGAGAGAGAGAGAGAGAGAGAGAGAGAGAGAGAGAGAGAGATCACATCCATGGTGTGTCTTCAAGATCCTTCACTCTACAGTTGTCGCCAATAGGAAGAGTTTTAAGTGGAACCTACATCATACAACATCAAATTTCAGCACAAAATCCAACCTTGAACTGAAATAAAAAGGAAAACACAGCAGGTTTGATAACTTACTACGTTACCCTTTGGAATTTAGTAGGTGTCTTTCCTGGAATCACCAATAATAGTGTATTTAAATAGGGTAGCTCCAACCCTCGAGTTGAAGAGGCTATCCTTAGCATTCCTCGTCTAATATATTTGAACCTCAACCTACAACTTCCTCTCCACTTCACATCAAATAGACCAATTGCTCCTCTATATCGAGGAAAAAAAACAATTACCATAATGAGTTGATTAGAAGGGACAGGTTTTAGACTGTTCACATTTAAACATTGAGTGATTGAGATAATATTAAACAGTACGAAAATCCAAGGACTACCTACTAGTATGCTACCATTTGTTCATAGACCCTTCTTCTTTCCCCCTAGCATGGCTTGCCACATGGAACAAAAATCGAATATGGCTTAAGGTCTTAAAGGCTTTTAAGCTTAACGTTATATATAAAATAATATAAAGAAGATTGAAGAAAAATAATAAACCTTGCCATGAGTATTTCTCCCCTCCATTATTATTATAGATGAGATGAAATCTCTTTTACGTATGATACCCTTGGTCCTAAACAAAAAAAAGGGTCACATAATTTACCAGAGAAGCCAAGGAAATATAAGGAAGGTTAGAAATAGTCGAGCAAACAACATCAAGTTCGTCACGTGAACTGTAGCACAGAATCATTGGGACCGCTCGACGTCCTGCAACTCCTAATAAATATGACAAAGTCTCCTATCAAATTTAACATAAGTTATATATATAAATGGAGAGAAAGAGCGGGGGTGAGAAGAAATACCAATTTGAAGCGAAGTCTATCGACTGCAAGGTAGAAGTGATGAGACTAACTGAAAACATATTATTGGTCAGTAAATAAAAAGATAAAATAGTATGTGAAAAATATGTAACATTTTTTTTAGTCGTACCAAGTCAAGTGTGTCACGAGAAGTAAAGAGAAATAGAATAATTTGAAAGCTCCATGTATGTGAACATTTCCAACTGCAGGCCTTCAGCATGAGATGCAACATATAGCATAATGTGAAAGCTCCTTGTATGTGAACATTTCCAGCTTCAGCACGAGATGCAACATATAGCTGCATAGTTGGAGGCTTGGGGCCAGTGTCAATGCAGAACATGAACATGGCCATAGGGTCTAGAGTGCTCAAAAGAGAATTTTTACCGTATCCCTACGCCCCAGAAGAGAATCAAATCAAAAGCACCACTGCTCAAATTAATATATCATCATTGGGCAAAACTATGATGACTCACTTCCAAACAACAGGGGGTGCTGGTTGAGTTGGACGCTGGGGTCTAAAAAACAGTCCAATCCATTTTCGGTGGGAAAAAAGAAGCACATTTATTATTATCTTGTTTTCTCCTCAGTCCTCACTAACAAAAAACACATCCATTCCCAGCAGGGCGCTACTCAATCAATTATTCAATTCAACATAATCTTGTTATTATTAATTGCTGAACCAATCCACTCTCAAATCTTAAAATGGGAGACAATGTCCAACTGATTCAATCAGTATTCATAGGTATCCTCTTTTCATTCATTGCATTTATACCTCTATACAGCCCCACCTCCATAGATAAGTATTGTGGATTTGTTTTCAACCGCTTCCCACTATTAATGATTGTATAAAGGTTAGTTTAGAGTTGGCAAAAAGTTGAAACTAATATTGGTGAAAAGATTTAGATACATGTTTAAAAATAGTGGGATGAATAGATGATCAATGAGTGACCAAGCAAAATATATGTTCACTTCACTCTCTCTCTTTCTCCCTCTGTTCACTTCACTCTCAAATGGAAGAATAGTAGAATAAAACCTCTCTCTCTTTCTCCCTCTGTTCACTTCACTCTCAAATCTCAATTCTACAAACATTCCCCCAATTTTCTAGGGTTCCCTCACGTTTCCTCTCAATGCCTTCAATCCGAATAGATGCGTCAAAACAATACTACGCAACAAAGAGTCTAGTCCTCGGCTACGCCCTCTGCTCAAGCAAACTTTCCGTAATCAACAAATACGCCATCACAAAATTCAATTTCCCAGGCCTATTAACTGCCCTCTAATACTTAACATCAGCATTAGGTGCCTACATTCTAGGCAAACTACACTTCTTATATCACGACCCATTCACTTTCGAAACTGCCAAGAAATTCCTACCTGCTGCCACTGTTTTCTACTTGGCTATATTCAGTAACACTAATCTACTCTATCACGCCAATGTCGATACATTTATTGTGTTCAGATCATTGACACCACTTTTAACTGCTATTGCTGATACTGCCTTCCGAAAACAGCCCTCTCCATCTAAGTTGACGTTTGGTAGTTTGGTTATTATTTTAGGTGGTGCTATTGGTTAAGTTGATGGCATATTCTTGGGCTGTTGCGTATTTGGATTCTCTTTCCAGTAACAGGGCACTTAGGTTCACTAACCCTCTTCTTACTCATCTGGTAAACAAGTTTTCCACCTAATCAAAGTCAGTTCATACTTTTAAACATATGGGTACTCATAAAAATCAAAATAACATCTAAATATCATTTAAAATTAGAATATGAACTAATGAATACCAAGTGTTCATTAACCAAGAAAACAAGTCCTCAAAACTAATCATCAAAACAATACTTTTTTTTTGTCGACCAATTTCTAAACCGAACCAAAACCACCACCCCAACTCTCAAACAATGATTAAACTCCATTATCAACACCACCACTAGCTACAACAGCTAGTAATCGTGTAGCATCCCCAAAAAATAAAAAAAATACCCCAATTAATTCAATTAAAATAACGTTGGCAATTTAACATACAGTAAATTGAAACAAATAAATACCCAATTCTATAAATTGAAACCAATTACACATAAATTTAAAATCCCTTAAAAGTTTTGAAGAAAGAAAAACCTTACTTTAATGAGAGAGACAAACCTAGTTACTTTGTTCCTTTGGTTTCCAGCAAGATCCACCGAAAATTAGTTTTGTACGGATTCAAGGAGTTGAAGAGAGAGATTTTGTGGCTAATAAGCAACAAGAAAAACCAGCTGTTACAAGAGTTGTACATCGATTTTCTAAGTGTTTTTTATTGTTGAGCTTATTAAGGTAATAACATCTTTATCCAAATAAGGAACTTATGTAACATTGCACACCTAATGACGCACCCTTACTATAAAGCCATCAGACGGCGAAAAACTAAAATATGTTTGATCCCTAGAAAAGAAACTCAAGTGAACCAAAAAGTTTGTAGGTTCACATAACTATGAATACAAATCTAAAGCAAATGACAATTACATACAAAAATAAATAAATAAATGAAAAATAGAAAATAGAAAATAGAAAAAAAAAATTTTTGACAAACTCATTCAAGTCCAATAACTCTCTCCCTTAAATAAAAAAGCACACATAAACACATAGTACTCAAACAACATGCCACACTACTTGTTCCAAACAGACCTAAATGAGATAAATATGACTTTTTAAGACAAATTTCACTTTGATAAGCATATAGATGATCAGTCAGAACTTAGAAACAGTAAATCTATACATAGTTAATAGTAAAGAGTGAAGACATAAGATGTGGAATGTAGCAACAACCTCTAGAGCCTTGAGAACATGCTCAGGTGCAATTGTTCTTTTGTCCTCTTTGCTGCATACCTCGTTGGATTCTGATGAAACAAGGTTTATAAATTCTGCATAAAACAAAAATAAATATATTAAGCAAGTTTAGATCCAAATTTATAATACAAAATTTGTTTCATAGTTAGAACGTTTATTCCCTAATCCCCCTTATATTCCCCTTTTCCTCGAAGGTATTTAGTGTGCCTACTGGTCAAGAGTTATGCCCAAGGTAGTGGGTTCACTTCCCACCAAGTAAAATTTGCACACATCAATACAATATTACAATCCATATCAAACAAAAACATAGTACTTCTATTTGAAGAAAACCCCAAGGGTGATCCTAAGACACGAACGTGGCTCTCGTTTCCCACAACTGATTATTTCTTGAATGAGCAAGGAACAAACAAGTTGGGAGCAAGCACCCCTACTCTAAGATAAAAAGAACACGATTAAAATACCGTCTTTTAAATTTATATATTCATGTTCTTAAACAAGATAATCTTTTTGTCTTCTTCATGCCGATGTGACAAAGAAATTAAAAAAGCGACTCTTTATCCTCATTTTGTATATAAATTTTAACCAAAATCTACTTATAATCAAAATTTTCATTAAACATGATATATTAATAAATGATACCACGATGCATGGGGTAAAAAGGAAATCATATATCAAGCAAGAATGCAATCTGTGTTTTCAAACGTTTTGAACGCACCTACACAACACTCAACAAGAAGGTCTTGCGCATCCCTAGCAACACGAACATCTTGTGGCAGCATCTCCTTAATAATCTTAAACATAGTCGCTGCCCAGAAACAACAAACACACATGAATATCACCTCACAAATTATAGCCGAAATAAACATAATGTCACATCAAATGTTGCACCCTTATTGGTCTGACGTGTTTGTTATAAGATGCATATAGGAGTTGCAAAAAGTGTCACCACCTGCAATACTCATCACTTTTGCTTCTAGGTTATAAAAAATTTGAACATCATGATATTCAAATTTATCGAGTCCAGTTCATACGATGGCTAAAATAGTAATTATCATTGTTGCTTCTAGAAGCTCCTGTTTAACATAATGAAAGACTAAGACCACCACAAAAATCAAAATTAGTCCTATGTTTCTAATTTGGATATCGAAAAGTCTTTATCATTATAGTTTTTTCCCAGTATCAAACTATTAATGCCATAAAACCATCACACTATCAGTTCAATTCTAATTTGTCACCTTTCATAAGATATCTAAAACCATGAACTAAACCTATTATAAAAATTAGCTATCTATAACTACTCATCAATGTTTCACAGCCAATGGTGGTCTGCTCCATGTAATTTAATAAGTAGCCTTCCCACACATTATCTTTTCTACAGCTCAATAAGACCATTTCTATATTTAACTTATTATAATGGTATTTAATAATCTACTTTACTAACAAAATTATTTAAATTTACAAAAATTTGTCACCTTTGGGTAGCGTGGCATCTTCTTTCGAGTTGCCAACAATATCCATCGACTCCATTCTGCAAACAAATACAAACAAAATATCAAAACCAAATAGACCAAAGGATTTCAAAAATGAGTTGATATATATACAAATATTCAACCAGTGTTCCTCATGCCAGCAGCTTATGGCTATCATCATCACATCTCAATCTCCTTAGTCTCTCAACTTATTTTGATATCAAAAACAAATTATTTTTCATAACTATTGCCA
Source organism: Coptis chinensis (assembly GCF_015680905.1). Classification (NCBI taxonomy): domain Eukaryota; kingdom Viridiplantae; phylum Streptophyta; class Magnoliopsida; order Ranunculales; family Ranunculaceae; genus Coptis; species Coptis chinensis. The sequence goes on from NC_141456.1 coordinate 50,432,939, forward strand.
TAGCCAATTAGATCGAGATGATAATATAAAACTAGATTGGATCAAGATGATGATTTTAAGGAAAAAGAATTTCAATTTTAGGGATCTTGAGAGAGAGAGGAGAGAAAGAAAGTTATGTTTTATACTTCGACCGAAATAATAGAGCGCGATTTTTTTTGTTTTCCCTCATTCAAGAAATTTTCAAGTTTTTAATTTGTAACACTTCTCCAACGATTTTTAAGCGTTAGCAATTAATTTATGAAATTCACCCGAATTAAAGCAACACTTAACAACATTACTAACGCTTATATAGTGTTGGCAATTTGCTAACGGTAAATAACCGTTGCAAAGCAAAAAAGGTCTGTGTTGCAAATATCATATTATGGTGTAGTAAAAACGAGGTTCTTCTTTTGTTACAAATATCCTGAAGATCCAATTTCTCAACTTATCAGAGTTTATTTTCCCTTCCCTTTATTCCTAAACCACTACCTTTGCCCCGTAATTCCTAATAAAAGACCTCTAGCTCAACTATGAATATTGTGATCAATCTACCCCAATTTCTTTGGACATCATTCGAGTATGTGAGGAATATAAGTGTCATCTGCATTTGAGAAAACAAAACTTGAGTGAATCTATCAGAGAGTTATGATTGCAAAAACCCAACTTAAGGACGCTCTCCAAAAGTTTCGGAAACGACTCTACTTTTGCATGTCACCGCTCATGTTTTGCACATTTATATTTAGGTGATTCAACTACTTTATATATATTATTCTGAGTTCAAAGGAGCTTTTCTTTATTCCCCGCTAATGAGATGTATAAACCTCTGAGAATAAATAAGGAAACGAGACCCTTTATACTAAATAGAGGAATTTTGTGAGTACCTTCTCTGGAAAACTTTACGAGGCTTAAGCTCATCCACTAGAGAAGTCCGAGTGGTTTAAGGCCTTATTGCATATGGTTAATGCAATCACACTCAGCGAAACGAGACTAGTATAATAAATCACACATTTGTGATCTTAGTGTTTCTCTCTCATCTTTTTCTTGAGGACAAGCAAAATGCTGTTTGGGGGGTAGTTGATCAGTCCCCAAATGTGTAGTTTATTATCTTCACAATGCTTCAAATATGTCATTCTTATGCTTAATGAACAGACAACTTATAGCTTTTGTTACCATTTGCAGGATACAGGTCATTTAGGACGCATATTCCTAATACGTGCATGTTCTTTGGCACAAAAATGATGGCTATTTACACTGCTTGGGAAGATTCTAGCTTAGGAGCAACAGTGCTGGAAAGTCAAAGTCAAAAGTCAAGTCAACTATTAAAGTCAAAGACTCAAGGACTCAAGACTGAAAGCTACAGACTCAGGGACCTAAAGCCAACATCAAGACTTCTATTATATGGGCTTAGGTCAAAAGCCCACAAGATTGTTTCTAGAAGGAAGGGCATAATTGCAAATGGTGTCCTATATAAACCAAAGAGATGTAGAGAATTAGTTATCCAATGTTTTAGGGTCCAAACCATTCGGTTTGTTAGGAGTAGTATAACCTAAATTTACATTAAAGTATTTTTATTTTCTTTTATTTACTTTATTTGCATTTTGTAAAGTCCTGAATTATTATTAAGGGTAAATTAGTAAAAGACACTTTAACCTTAGGGGCGATTACGTACTGGGCCAGTCGGATAGACGGTTAGCCTGACGTAACGTAAATTTATTTAACACCGACCGAGAAACCAAGTTAGTTCAGGAAAACCTCTCGAAAAATTCTAAGGTTTCATATAACTGGCTACTTAGAATATTCGAAAAAAAAATCGAAAAGAAGATAAATAATATGTGATAAAATAATTCGATATCGGGTAAATTTGTGTGCGCATAATTAAATACTTGCATAGTCATTAAGAGTCTATCGCTTGTAAACCGGAAACTTAAAAAAAAAATAATAAAAATAAAAAAAATAATAATTGGACAAGTCATTCGACGACAGCGTCGTAGTTTCGGTATCGCGGGAGCAAACTTGGGCGTTGCATGCGAGAGCGGGGGATTCAAAACCTTGTTGGAGGCTAAATTACAAGGTAAGGGGTAAGACGGTCATTTGGCTAAAAATTAGACAAAACCAAACCAAACAAAAATCGCACGACCAAAAAAATCGCACCTAATTTTCAATTTCACCCTCTTAAACCCTAGGAGAGAGAAACCCCAAATTCACCCAAAATTCAGTGATTTAAAACCTCAATTCGCACACCCAATCCTTAGAGGCAGGAAAACCAAAGGTGAGGATTCGGAATCTCCTTGAAATTCGAGCGTACCAAGCGAAATCAAAGGGAGAGGTGAGTTATTTTCGCCTCAATTAAATAGTTTAAACTCGATGTCGATAGCTTGTGGTGTATTAATGTAATTAATTGAATGGGGTGGTTTGTAATGTCGACAGTAGCTGTTGGTGGAGATAGAGTGGAGCGATTTTGGTGGAGCAGAAAGCTAGGAGCTATTTTTTTTTTACTGACTTGGTAAGGATTTCGGTATCTTCAATCTATTGTAGAGAATTTAGGTTAGTTCACACTCGTTTAAGATTTTGTTGATTATTGGATTTAATGTGAATGGAAGAGTGGAATTTGTTGTTGTTGTCGGAGTCGAGAAAAATCTTAATCGTTATGGGACGCGATATGATTGGCGTTGATGTGTGGGCCTGCAGTGGCTCGAAATATCCCGTAGAGACCGTCAGAGTAACAGTGCCAGAAATGGCCTGTAGCTCTGTTAACGGTAGTTAGATGAAAATTTACCCGAAACCAAATTCTTAACGTCGAGATTCTTCTCGACTTTCGTAGATAAGAATTTCCTCGTTAGTTTGATAAACTCTAACGACTGACGTATACATATGATGTTATAGGAGTGAATTCGAGTGGACTCGATTCGGTTAAGTGGGCTTGAGGAGAACGGAGCTTGCTAAGGTAGGAACTTACATACCAATATATAGCATGCTTATTGTCATGCATGATTTGATTGTTTTACATTGAGAAAAATAGTTTGGGTATCAACCATGCATGTATATGTAATATCCATGTTTTGCATTGTATTCCTTGATATAAACTATATATATGGATAGCTTTCGTGTGAAATGGTTTTTGTGAAATCGGGTAGCGGGGATTTATTTTCTTGTTAAAAGAGCAAAACTGGTTTTGGGAAGGGTTCTCGTCTCTTGTCTCAGTAAGGAGACAGAGAGATGGATTTTGTAATGCGGGTAAGGATTACCCGGTTGTTTGTAACTAGGTGTGAGGTTCTGGATTGTTCTCGGAATGGTTGTTGTTATTTACGATGATTCGCCGTTTGGGAATCATCGGTTGTTATTTGCTATGACTGGCCCGTTTGGGAGTCATAGGTTGCTGTTACTTGATGGTGGGAAATCCAAGAACTCACACCTACATAATCAACAGTTTAAAAGGAAAACTAAATATGTAATTATAGTATTTTGAAATAACCGGTAATACGAGTATATATATATAATACTATGCTTATCACGAGGGGATTTGGAAAAGAATTGGTGAATTCCTATAAAGAAGGAACAGTTGTCGCATTTCCAGAGACGGCAGTTCGCTCTAGGATTCCAACTGTGGTGTACACCTTTCGAGGTGGTGATTAGCTTGTGTGAGGTTACATGCTACCTCGATGAGGTTTAGATGCGAGGAGTGAGAGTTTAGTCCACTCCCTGTGTGTCGATCCCGAAGCGATCTGCGTCGTCGAACGGTTGACCACCGTAAGTTAGGGTGACAGCCCGTGATGGGGTCGGGTCCGCAGGTCCACCTGAGCCCTAAAAGCTTTGGGGATTTTGTGTGTACGAACACAACAACGGCATTTCAGCTCCCTGCCAGTAAAATCAGGAAAACAACGGTGCATGGTTCACATTGAAAAGTACTGAACCGAGATTTGCCTGGATCGGATCAGTCGAGTACCGGTCGTTACTCACACCATTCTAATAGGATGCAGCCGGCCAATAGTTGTATGATGAATGTGAAAACTATATTTTGAATATTAACGAAGCATGTCGAAATGATTTCTGCTAGTTAGTGATGTATGTATATAGTCACGATATTTGAATACTTTTATGGAAACCCTACATGTTTTAAATGTTTTCTATAAGTAGACTATTTATTGGTTATGTGCGTTTCTACTGGGCGTAGTTGTTGCTCATCCTACTTCACATTTCAGACGAGCCAGTGGCGGAGGAGGCTTTTCCTAACCCTAGCGATGATGGTTATGGGGATTTGGGAGGATTCCCCCATGCTTGACGAGAGACAGAGTCAAGTTCATATTTTGGGTTGTATAGAGATAGTCTAGTTTATTCTTTTGTTGTATATAGAGAGCATAGCTCTTTTCTTTGGATTGTATAGAGAGAGACTAGTTTCTTTTGTTGTATATATAGAGAGCTAGGTCATTTTGATGTAATAATCGATGTATTTGGCAACGGTTCTCCTTGTTTTGTAGATATACCGTCATATCCCTGTAGTATTTAAAGTTAAGAGTAGTATATATGGTTGGAAGGATATATATATGGTTGGAAGGATGAATTATGGGATGTCCAGGGGTTATGACAGGTTTTTGTATACGAAATGTCGATTAAACAAAGGAAACTCTGTCGAAATTTTGTTAGAATTGGGTGTCAGCCTCGAGATTCACTCCTCGTCCTCGGGATGTGTGTGTTGGGTCTCGGGGCGTCACACATTTTCTATTATTGTTCTTCAAGTTCTTATATCAAGTTCTTCAATCAAAGTTTTAATCAAGTTTTCATTCTCTACAAAAGGTATTTCAAGTTATACAACCTTGTTTTCATTGTTAGTTCATTTCAATCACCACCAAAACCAAGCTATGTTCATTTGACAAGTTCAAATGAATGTAGTTTGGTGAGTTAATCTACTTTACCAAATCCATCTCTATTCCATGTTTTAATCCTTGTTTTCACTTTCATGTTTTAAACCCCATCCTTTTAACTAGTGTTCTCCACCATTAGAAAGGAGAGAAGAGTTTAGAGAGAGTAGTTTCCATCCATCAAACCCATCCTCAAAACAAAGAATCAAAGATGAACAACAAACCCAACTCCCACTTTCTTAACTTGTCACGACCACCCACTCACCTATAGACACCACCACTCAAAAAATTTACAGCCTACTCCATTTTCAACCCCCATTCCAACTAAAAACCACGATTTCATCAATCCCTACTCCAAATGGCTTGAGTTCTAAAAATCGTGCCAGAGCAAAATTTTCAAAACCTCTTCAATTCTTATATGTTTGAAGTGCACTTCAAGGCTGAGATTAGAAGAAGAGGATGGGAACCTTTGGTTTTGTTGGAAGGTGCAAGTTATTCTCCCGCTCTCACTCTTTCAATTTATAACCGTATGCAGCGAGGGGAGGATGACTGCATCATGGTTGTCAGGGATGGCCATGCGTTTGAGCTCACTAAGGAAGTGGTGAGTGTGGTTTTGGGGATTCCTCTGAAAGTCTATACTAAAACAGAATAGTCCCCAGATAATAAGACCATCGATGTGATGATGGCAGAAACATTTCTCGAGGGTAGGAAAAACCCACGCCACACCGCATTATTTCGAAATTTTGCTGAAGAATCGGTTAAGCGATATCTCGAAGGACAGACCTTCAAATTGATATGCTCAGCCAAGCCTTCTGGCATCGGCAAGGCAATGTTACACATCCTATGGATTGTTCAGGAGTAGAAGATCAACTTCTGCATCGCCACCTTCATTTGGGAGCAACTCTGCAAACCTAGGAGGTCCACTGCCCCTCTACCAGTGCTGGTCATTAGGATCATGCAGCATGGCGGGTTTGATGCTACAAACACCTTAGTGGAGGTAAGAGATGCTACTAGAGGTCCTATCTATGCACACTGCGTCCAGAAACTCTGGCATCCACCTGCAGCTAGAGCCGCCGAGCAAGCATGCCCTACCGAACCTATGGACTATCTCGCTAAAGGTGGCACTCAACAGTTCACTTAACCCATGGATGAAATTTATTTCCTCCATGAGGGCTAGAGGATTCTGCACCAGCACATCTACCACCTTAGGCAAGGTCAGCAAGTTATTAGAACGACTTAGCAGAACCTCAGAGAGGAGTAGCAGTCTTTCTAGTAGGAGCAGCGCCGTTTTTAGCACAGTGTCACAAAAACACTGCAGAGCATTAGAGATGCACTCCCGCGTAGCGATAAACACCCTAGGACCCGATATCAGCCAGGAGAAGGATCTTCTCGACATCGTGACGAGTCACGCACGGATTCTAACTAGGCAGCTCCCTAGTGTCCGTATAGATAGTTTATAGTTTATGTTTTATTTTCAGTTTGTTTTCTTTTCAACACTTATGTATAATTATAACTAGTAGTGTAATTTTAAATTTATCTGCTTGTTTTATTTGTTTCTCTTGTGGAATTTGGTATATGAGTAGAAGGTAATACAAATACATCATGCCAAAATTTTCCATTTTTCTTTTCTGTATTACATATGTTTTCAAAAATACAAAAACCCAAAAAGTTCATAGTAGAATTATTATCTCTAGTACAATAAACCATGTATTTCTTGTTGTATATCAAACAACCCACGCCCCAAACTTATTTGGGGGTGGCGTATTTTCTTCATCATGAAGAACATAATACAGGTGTATATCCGTTTTTGCTCATGTTTCTATGGTAATCTCTTTTCCTATCTCTTCATACTTTGAGGACAAAGCATATTTCTATTTTGGGGTGGTATAGTAACATTTTGCAAAAACTAGGCATTTTCTATAGTAGTATATTTCTTCTTTTCTAAAAAAAAATTTGAAAAAAGACCAAAAATATTTTTCTATTTAGTATTAAAAGTCTCGTTTCCTTTTTCTATGATGAATAAAAAGTTTAAAAGTCTCATTATAACAATAGACTAAGGATTCGTTCTTTGAACTTAGACTAATACGTACAATAGTTTCTGCATATTTTCAAGAATGACATGCACCTTTGATTGTATATATCAGTCAGTTTCTGAGACCAAGGTTAGAACAATTAAGTTCCATATCCTATGAGAATCTAACCAAAAGCCCCATCTGAATGATTATTCAGTGATGACACAAAGGATGTCCGGATAGAAAGACAACGCGTCTACTTGCTTGATCACCACATCATATCCTAAGAGAGAATTTAGGCCCTTTTCAGATCGATATAACCAAATAAACGTTAAAAATCCAAAAAAAGATAGTTTTCCTCTAGTTACCCCTCTTAAGCCCTCACCAATTTCTAAAAGCCTTTTTATTATTCATCATAAATCCCTAACCCGTTACAACACATAATAAATCAAAGGAGTCAAAAATCGAATCTCCCAGAAGTTCAAAATCAAAAGGAGACAATATCAGAAACAAAAGCAAACAAAACAAAAGCAAAGTTAGAACTCCCAAAATTTCAAAATCATAAGGAGTCATAAAGCCAAAGGGCTAAAGAATCACAATTCAGAAACAAAGAACAAAACAAGGTTCTTCTCTTGTTACAAGTATCTTAAAGACTAAATTTCTCAACTTATCAGATTTTTGTTTTTCCTTCCTTTTCTCTTTCTAAACCATCACCCTATCCCCATAACTCATAATAAAATACCTTTAGCTCAATTAGGAATAGGATGGTGTGATAGTAAGTGGCAAGTGTGATCAATTGACCCCAGTTTCCTTTGAATGTCATTCGTGTATGTGAGGAATATAAAAGCTCACTACATTTGAGAGAAAGAAACTTGAGTGAATCTATTAGAGAGTTGTGTTTTAACACATCCCTGTGAGAACCCACCTTAAGGACGTTATCCAAAAAATTTGGAAACAACTTTGCTTATGCACTTCATTGCTCATGTTTGCGCGTTTATCTTTAGATGATTAAATTACTATACATATGTTATTCTAAGTTCAAATGAGCTTATCTTTATTTCCTGATACTGAGATGTATGGACTTCTGAGAATAAATAATGAGACAAGACCCTTCATACTATGTAGAAGAAGTTTGTGAGTACCTTCTCTGGAAAACTCTCACGAGGTTTAAAGCTCGTCCACTAGGGAATTCCTAGTGGTTTAAGGCCTTGTTGTATATGGTCAATGCAATCGCACTCCACGAAACGAGATTAGTATAATAAATAACAAATCACTCATTTGTGATCTTAGTTTTTTCTCTCATCCTTGCTTGAGAACAAGCAAAATGATTTTGAGGGTGGTGATCAGCTCCCAAATATGCATTTTATTACCCTTACATTGCTGCATTACTGCCCTTTTTATGTATAATGAAAAGACAACTCGTAGCTTTTATTGTTTTTTTTTTTCAGATTATAGAGCAATTCATACCACTTATCATAAAAGCTGCATCTTATCACCAAAAAGAGCCTTATTTATGCTTATTATGAAGACTCGAAGCTGCTATGAAAAGGTGTTGTCAAAGTCAAAGGTCAAAAGTCAAGGATTCAGAACCAGAGAACTGAAAGTCACGTCCTTAACTCAAAAGACTAAAGATGGATGTCCTTGATACAAAAGAAGACTTGCTCTAAACCTAGCTTTTCTAAACCTAGCTTGATCAAGAAAAAAAAAAAAGTAAAAGCAAAAAGCAAAAAAGAAAAACATAAAGCAACCATGGTGAGGTGTCTTGATTGTAGAGGGAGAGGGCAAATTAGACTTTTGTAAAAGTAGGGGTATAAGAACCAAAAAGTAGGAGGAGAGAAAGCACCTAGACTTATTCCATTGTCATGTAGGAGTAGTGTAGGATTTATTTTTGAAGTCATTTACATTCAAGTTGTTTTACTTTTTGGTCTTCATTTCAATCAAGTTATTTCTTTCAAGTTTGTTCTTCATTTTAATCAAGTTATTTCTTTCAAGTTTGTTCTTCATTTCAATCAAATTATTTCTTTCAAGTTTGTGCTTTCAATCCTTCAATCAACAAAGTCTTTACAAGTTCTCTTTAATACAAATAGAGTTAACAAAAACAAGTCCTAAAAGCTAAGAAAGCTACTTTTCCTCCCTCAAAACTCCCATTCATTCAAGCTCTAAATAATCTATGGTGAACCTCACTCAATACTTTGAACTCACCACTATATGAACAACTTCAATCTTCATGTTTCTCAAGCTAAAACAACTCTTATTTTCATGTTTTCATCATCAAAACAGTAATAACTAGTTCTCAACATCATCATACATCAAAAACCATACCAAAAACAATAGAGAAATCAAGAAAAAGTTGGGTTTTCTCCATCACCGTTCAACTTACATTAGATCTAAGATGAACAACTTCAAAACCCCAGTACCCCACGATCTACAAATATTAGAATTCCTAATGGTTTATGGTTTTCTTGTATACGGTCAATGCAGTCACACTATGAGGAACGAGATTAGTATAATAAACACATATTTGACTTCTTCTGCTTTTATCTCTCATCTTTGGTTGGGGAGAATCAAAATGCTATTTGGGGATAGTTGATCAGACCTCAAATATGCATTTTTATCCCCTTATAATGATTTAATTTAGCCTAATTATATGATCAATAATGTAGAAATCCCATGTTCTTATTGCTTTTTCAGGATACAAGCCTATTCAAGATCAATTATCTCAAACAACGAATTCTAGAGCCAAAAGGGGCAAAAAAATGGACCTCTTGTGAAAAATAAAGATTATTAAAAAGAAAAGTCAACGGTCAAAGTTAACTCAAAGACTCAAGGACTTAAACAACACTCAAAGATCCAAAAGCCAAAGGCTCAACCTATTCTAAGACATGGGCTCAACACTTAAAGCTTCAAAGACCAAAGGCTCAACCTTCCAAAGACATGGGCCTAAGCCCAACGGCTTGGTCGTATCCACTTAACTGTAGAAGACAAAAGAAGAGTAGAGAATGTTCTAGAATAGGTCACTTGAATGAGAAGAAATAGGAAGGATAAATTTGTACATCTCTACACCTATATAAGTGTGAAGATTGCCCACAAAGAAAATGCCTTATGCCCTAGGAGAAGTGTAAAATAAGAAAGCTAGCTAAGTAGTAACTTGACTCTAGTAGGAGTAGCATAACATTAATTAGATATAGTTTTTTAATTAGTTTTATTATTGTTTTCCATTTTCCAATGTTTTCAAGCTCAAACTTTTATGAACCAAACTTATTTCCTAAACTTCTTTAAAACATTTTATCTCCACAAAAGCTTGTTATACTCATTTGAATCAATCAAATGAGTATAACTTTCTAGTCAAGTTATCTCATTCCATATCATTTTCTTTTATGTTTTGATTGACAACCACTTCATAAATCAAGTTTTCATCACTTTCCCATTCATTTCTGCCATCTTTTAAGTTTAATACCTTGTTATACTCATTTGAATCAATCAAATGATTATGACTTGATCTAAAAACACCATTTTTACATTCATCCCTATTTACTTATCATAGATCTAGTGGTGAACTTCAACCCTCTAAAAACACTCACCAAACTACTAATTCAATACATACCCAAGCACTCGCAAGCCAAATTCAACCTTACTACTCGGTTTCCCTTAGCATGCTCCGACTTTTCAATTACCACAACCACATTAACTTGTTTTCCTCTAGTGGTTGCCCAACCAATTGCCTCACTAATTGTATGAAAAACATAAACACAAAGAAAACAACTATTATTAATACACTAATAAATTTTCATTTATAAAATAAAAAAAAAATGAAATCAATGCCTACTCCATACCTTTTCCATAGTAAATAGTTCTGTTGTATCTCTTAAAATCGGTTGAAAATCATCCATGTCATTTGAGTTTGTAGAGGATCGGTTCTCAGATCGCGGCAAAGGATCATACATATAGAATAAAACAAGAGTCTAAAATAATTTGTGTAATAAGGAATTCAAAGTGACCAAAAAAACAATTTTAACTTCTCATTAAATTTAGTCCAAATGATCCTGGTACATCAGCCAATAGGTTCCCTAACCGACACAGGTATGTCAGACAATAGAGGACCCAGACGACCCAGCCATATCGGCCAATAAAGTCCCCAAACGACCAGTGGTGTAGTTTGGGCTCGGGTTCTAAATGTTGTCGATACCAAATTGTACTTGCAATATGTTAAATGGAAGTTTGCAACATTAACAATTATAGATGCATTCAATCAAACAAGAGTTTTGTATTCATTTTAATGAATGCTCTCATTCAATCAATCAAGTGTTTTGCATTCATTCTAATGAATGCTCTTTTGTAGATTCATTCATTCAATCAATCAAGTGTTTTGCATTCATTCTAATGAATGCTCTTTTGTAGATTCATTCATTCAATCAATCAAGTGTTTTGCATTCATTCTAATGTGTTTGTAAATTGTAGTTGTAATGGTTTACCTCATTATTTGGGTTTAGTTGTCTTCGTTGTCAATGATTTCTCGGTGCCTCATTTGCTCAACTAGTCTCATCTTCTATTTCTTCACTTTCCATTACAACTTTTTCACCTTCAACATTTTTTGCAACTTTTTCACCTTCAACATTTTTTGCAACTTCTTCACCTTCAACATTTTTTGCCACTTCTTCACTTTCTATTGCAACTTCTTCACCTTCAACATTTCTTCTCATTTCTCTAATTTGTTGTTACACCTCAAGCATTACCTCAAATGCTTCTTCTTCATCTTCATGTTCCATTTAGTATTTTTATTGGGTTTTGATTGAGTATGAAAATAGTAAGGAGTAAATGAGAAACTTGAGTATTCAATGTAAAGTGAAGGGCCAAAAGAGTTGGAAATAGGTTACCTTGATGAGTTGGGGGGTGCTCACTGCAAAACATTTTTTTTTTAGAAAATGGAAAACTGGTAATATTTTTTTTTTTTTGGGTCACCTAATGCAATTTCATGAGTATCCAATTAAACTACCTTCTATAAACACTTGCATGACTAGTCTAAATAGACATAACTACACTATTTGGAAAACCAAGATAGAAGACTTGTTTTATTGCAAGGACTTGGCTCAACCCATTGAGAATGGAGGAGTTAAACCTGATGCATTATCTATGGCCGAGTGGAGCAAGTTTGATAGAAAAGTTATTAGGTACATTCGACAGTGGATTGACGATAGTGTATTCCACCATGTATCCCAAGAGACTACTGTTTTTAGCTTGTGGAAGAAACTCGAAGACCTCTATGAGAGGAAATCTGCCGGAAACAAAGTGTTACTCATTAAGAAGTTTCGTAACTCAAAGTATAAAGAAGGTTTTTCAATGTCTGAGTATCTTAATGAAGTACAAAATACCATCAATCAGTTGCATTTGATGAAGATTCATATGGGTGATGAAGGTAAGGCTTTGTTACTATTGAACTCTTTACCAGGTAGTTTGGAGACTTAGGCAATTTCTCTTAGAGGAGTCGCTAAAGATGGAATCGTTTCAATGGAAATGGTTATCGGTGCATTGTTTAATGAGGAGACAAGAAGGGGCTCACAGAGTAGCTCCTCTCACTCAGAGATCTTTGTCACAGAAAAATGGGGGAAAGGCAGGAGTAGAAAACCACCTCATTCTAGGGTGAATCTAGAACTCCTAAGAAAGAGAGACAATGCTACTATTGTCCAACCAAGGGTCACTTCAAATATGAGTGTAGAACATTGAAGAGAAATGAAAAGAATAATTGTGTACATGAAGTCATGGTTAAAAGGAATGGAAGCACAAGCCGAGATACTACCGCATTATTAAATGATGATCTAGTTGGAATTGTGTCAGATTATTGATAAGTATCATAAGTAGATTGTCAGAATAGTAGAATAATTATATTAAAACAGTGGATTGAGATGGGAAAACAATGATTTGAATACTCTCAATATCATGAGATAAAGAGGAGTAGTCGTGTTCGATCCACTCTTGTTTGTACGTACTTGAATGCTTATCTTGACTAAACAAACTATTCACTAATGAGAGTAATCTTAGGCTATGAAAATAGTAGATTATAATATTAAAACAGTAGTCAAATTAATATGAGAAGATAATAGAGAGGGGAAATTCTACCACGCAATTCGATTGACTATTAGGTTAGTTATCGAATTTCTTGTTGATCATTAGTGAACATCAAGTCATCTCTGATCATGCCTTCACTTAGGGGTGTAATACGGGGCGGGCCGGGTCAACTGCGGATCAAATAGTGATGGGTCGGGTCGGAGCGGGTTTAAGGGATACAAATCCAGTGGTCCCCGACAGGGCGGGTTGAAGTGTCATGTCTTAGCACCATCACCTGGCCTGTTGGGTCAGTTTACGGGGAGGGTTTTGGGCGGGTCATCTAGGTCGGGTAGAAATTATCATTTTAACTCAATTTCACCCAAAAAAAAACTTTCTAATTCTGCAAGTAATATATTTCCAATTCACAACATAAAGAAAAAAATAGAATCAATCAATAAAAAATGAACAAAAATAAAAAAATAAAAAACTTGAACTTGAACCCAAAACTATATCTGTAAATTTGAAACTTGTTTCTCGTGATTTACTATTTGTAAATTGATTATTTTCCATAGCATGATAAAATGAATATGGGAGCAAGGATCTATGGTACAAAACAATAAAATATAAACTAAAAGAATTAGAAATTAACACAAAGATGAATGATTCATCTTCTCCAAAATTCAAAAGTTGAATTTGAACTTTTGATATATGCCCAATGTTTAAATTTAAATATTTGAAATTGATGTTGAACTCATAAGTTTGTGTTCATATCTCCCAAATTTCTACAAAAATTTAAAGAAAATATAAATAGAATACAAAAATATTAGAGTTAGAGTATTGAAATTGTGCGGGACAACGGCTTTTGACACAGTGTGGGTTGGGCGGCTTAACGGGTCGGGTTTGAGCATAGAACCTACACCCATAGCCCGACCGGGTAAAAACAGTGGCGGGGCGGGTGGGTCTGTTTTTGGGTCGGTGCGCGTTTGGGTGGCGGATGAAGACTAGGTACCCTACCGGATGATGGGTCAACGGTTTTTTTTTACACTCCTACCTTCACTAGCATGAAAGTTTAGCTCCACCACAAATCTCTTTGCTGTTGGCTCAAAACTATAGTTCAACTCTTATGATTTTTATCTCTAAACAATCATGAGAATCAAACTTGAAAGCTATTTACCAAACAATACTAAACGAATTACCAATCATCCTCACGTGGCTTCATAAACCCCCTCTTCTTGTTTCATCGGATTCAAGTTAACTAAACAATGAATTAAAGGCATAATGTAAATAAGAGAATTGAATATCAAACTAAAGCTTTTTATTGAAGGATTTAATAGAGGCTACAATGTTAACCTTAATTTACTTAACTAAAAACTAAACTAACCTAATCTATATTATTCTAAGAGAGAAGGGGTAGTGTGAGGAGTAGCTTAGCCTTAATCCTCTTTCTATAGGAGAGGATTAGGGTTACATTTTTGTGCATGGACCTGGAAGGGGAACTTTGGGCCTCTATTGTGAGCCCAAAGTCCATTAGGTTAAGTTTAAAGGAACCACTGCTGCTGGAAATTACTTCAGTGCTCTTTTTGTCCCTTTTTACAGCTTTGATTAAGGCAAAGCCAGATCCATTGGAAAGCTGGTTTTGGGCCAGTCGTTTTGATATAAAGTAGGGCTAATTCCGAGACCTGAGTCCAAAGATACACCAATTTGAAGTTCTTATGGCATTTTGTCATTTTTCTTCCCGAATTGGCTTTGACTTCCCAGCTTTGACTGGGCTTGAAAAGGCTTTTCCTTCTCGATTCTTGGGCTTTAAACATAGAACTTCCTCAATAATTATCTTGACTTGTTTTCTGTGCAAAAAAGGTGTCTTTAGTCACCTAATCAACTTCAAGTCATGAAATACACAAAAACACATAAACAGTACTAACTCTCATTTATTATAAACATAATTGGCCTAATTAGAATACTATTAAGGGGTTTAAACTACACTTTTGGGTGCTTATCACACCACCCCCAAACAGTATTTTGTTTGTCCTCAAGCAAAGATGAGAAATAAAAATAGATAAGTGGCCACTATTAAGGGGTTTAAACTACACTTTTGGGTGCTTATCACACCACCCCCAAACAGCATTTTGTTTGTCCTCAAGCAAAGATGAGAAATAAAAACAGATAAGTGGCCAAAAATGTGGTCCTAACTAATCTCGTTTCACAGAGTGTGATTGCATTGACCATATGCAATAAAGCCTTAAACCACTAGGAATTCCCTAGTGGATGAGTTATAGCCTCGTGAGAGTTTTCCAGAGAAGGTACTCACAAACTTCATTTATACTACAATGACTAAGAGATAAAAATAATATTTCCTAATTAATCTCAGATATCTATACATCTCACTAACAATATAATAAGAACAATTCTTTCGAAACCTAAGCTAACATATGCATAATAGTCAAATCATCTAAAGATAAAAATGCATGCAATGAACTATGCTATGAAATGCAATGGCAGGTCTGTTTATGAAATTTTTGGAATAACGTCCTTAATTAGGTCCTCACTATTTGTCAAGACAAAAATACTCTGATTTTTCCACTCAAGTTTTGCTTACTCCAGTGTGCAGTGGGCAAACGTTTCCTCACAATCTCAATAACGTCCAAAGGAACCGAGGTCGATCAATCACATCTACCACTTACTATCACACTAAATTAATCCTAATTAAGCTAGAGGTCTTTATTAGGTGATACGGGGCTTAGATGATGGTTTAAGAATGAAAATAAATGGACATGCAAATAAACAAGTCTGAGATAATAGGGTCTTCAATTATATTTACTAGAGAAAACCTTTTGTTTTGGCTTTTGACTCCTTTGATTCTGTTTTTTGGAGTTCTAACTTTTTTTTTTTTTAATGGAAACTTCTTTTCTTTTTCTATTTTTCTTTTCTTGAAGCAACTAACTAATTTTTATTTTCCACAGGCCTTTCTCTTTATTTTCTTTACTTCATCTTATTTCTCAGACTCATTCACGATGGGTAGGCTTATTTTTATTTTTAATGGTTTTAAAGATAGGTAAAGGATTTTTGGTTGTGAAAAGGCTAATGAAAAGGCTTAGTGGGGCGACTAGCGGATAACTGCTTATAGGTACGAATTTTTAGCTATATCGATCCAAAGAGGGCCTAAATTCTCGCTTAGGATATAGTATGGTGATCAAGCAAGTGAATGTGTGATTTCTCTACTCATATTTTACTTCTCCTTTGTGTTATCACTCAAATATTCCCTCATATGAGGCTTTTAGGCTAGATTCTCACAGGATATGTAGAATTAAGTAGTTTAACCTAGGTCTTAGAAAAATACTGCCAAGTACACTCATACATGTTCATGCAAGATGTTAATAAAAAGTTGCAATGACTATTACCTACATATTAACCTAAGTTTTTAAGAACTACACTTAATTCTATTGTTACTTGAGATTTCTAGACTAATATCATCATAGAAAATGAAATAATACCATTATCCTAAGTGCATAGTATAAACTATTTTTATGTTTTTAATACTTTCTACTTTTATATGACAAATAGTACGTAATATACAACCTAATATGTGCTTAAACATTTACAGCATATTTCTATACCACACCCAAATAGAATCATGTTTTGTCCCCAAAGTATGGACTGAAAATGAAGAATAGAGAGTACCATAGAAATGTGCTTGTAAATGGGAGCACCTGTATAAGAAAGTTAAACGATACAAATATAAATAAATAAAATGCAGTCACAACTCTATAGGAGTTCCATCCATTATGGAGATAATAGGAATTAAAAATCGCTTGGGACATAAGAAGACTCTAACAGGAAATTATAAGTATTACCATATATAGTTATGCAAATCAGGCATTATCCTCCCTTTGTTCCTCACTTGTGAAATAAGGCTCCTTCAAGTCTTGGCAGTCTATGACTATCTTCCAGGCCTTCCTTCTGTTGTCATCTACCCTAGCTAACCTATTTAATGCAATTTGGTCGGACGGGGTATATGGGGCTACTAGGTGAGGTTGGATGCGCCAGCTAGGCCAAACCATAACATGTAGAGAACGGACTATAGCATTGGTCGTGCGCATAGTGCCAACCTTAACTCAATCAGTGAAACATGCACAAAATTCCAGAAAAAAGAATGTCATAATACGAGTGACTGTGACTGGCATAATAAGGAACATATGCCTTACAGTCTGTGCTCTGGTAAGACTAGTTACCATGGTTTTGGATATGTCGTAAAACCAACGTCGCTCAGCTAAAGCAAGGAAAGCATTGCATGCGATAGAATCCGCAGAAGTGAAGTGCCAATCTCCTAAGACATTTAACTTAAGGAAAAGCATTGCAAGGCCCGTATTAAGGGACATGCTTCCTAGGGCTACGTTACATTGGCCTTGTTCTTCTACTTGAAAAATACCCGCACCATAGGTTTCATGTAAGTGTACCCAGTCAAAATGGTTTCCATTATCATCAATATAATTAGCATGGGTGTGTTGGGCAAGGATATGAATTCCTAATGAAAAAGAAATTAAGTACTTAGTCAATTCAAAGGGTTCGTCATCTAACATCACTCTTATTGCTTGTTATCCATTGGAGCGTGAAAAGAAATTAGCATGCTCATAAAAGTAGGTAGTAAGTGCAGGAGAATAAGTTTGATCATGTATTACCAGTTAGGTGAACCATTCGTGCTCCATCATCATCTCATTAAAGTGGAACCCATAATTGTCATTAAGGAATAGATCCTCAAATGACTTCGGGTATAACTTTTGGAGTATTCATAGAAACCAAGTAAAGAAAAGAACTACTGGAAGTGTTAGAAAAAGAACCTGGAAGTCCAAGCTTGGAAGCTTGCAGTGAGGGTGCGGGCACGCTCTGAATATGTCTTACAATGGCGCAGGTCGTGCTTAAGTAAAAACTAATAAGTATTATATGAGGGCAGATCGCACTCTATTTGGTCTTGGGGAGGGCGCGAGCACGCTCTGAGATGCAGCGAAGTGTTTAGGATTTTAAGTAATGAACCTACATGCTTAGGTCTTGTATTTATAGTGTATGGCTGCAAAGTCTAAGGGCAAATAATTGCTAACTAAAAAGATGTGCAAAAACATATAAATTTTTAGGAATAGTTTCCTACACATGAATTCTATTTTAGTTTTTGGAATTTCTATATATGATTAGCTTCCGAAATTTTGTGAAATATTGATATGCCATGAAATATAAGGTTCCTAATTACATTATGGATCCTAATTTAATCAAACAAGGCCCATGGATGATATATTGTGGGATTTCTATATAAGATTAGCTTCTGAAATTCCACAAAATTTTGAAATTCCTCAAAATATCAGGTACCTAATTACATTATGGATCCCATGTGAATAAATCAAGGCCCAATGAGTCTTATATTTTGGCCCAAAGACTTCTAAAAATGTGATTAAAGCATGCAATTTCATACGTACACATACATTGTGCTAAATTTAAATGTACCACCCCCAAACAATTTGAGAGTGGGGGGTTCATGCAATAGTTCAGTAAAATACATAAACATGATGATATGCAAAAGAAACTATATGGTAAAGAATATGTGATTAATCATGCATTAATTTTAACGATGCATTCATAGTAGAGCAATCACATAAACAAATATTAACTACTTAACTACAAAATGCAATGAACAAAAACTTAAACTAGGTTACTAAAATGAAAACAAGTACGGAAATTAAATAGTTATTACAAAACAAAAATAAATCTAAATCAAATGCATCACAACAAAACAAGAAGAAATGCTCTATCCCTGAGAAGTAGATGGTCCAAAACCATCATGAGGACGGCGATGACGATGCTCACACCTAGAGTCAGGAGAAAAAGATGAACCTCTAGGCTGGGGAAAACGTCTCAAGACCTCGGCCTAAAACTGAGCCTGCGCATCCCGGTATTGATGTTGCTCCTGTTCCATATTCTCCAGATAATTAAGCATGTCAACCTGGTTGTCAACCTAGTACACATATTTGCTAAGAGACTAGCAAAATGTTAGTTGGGGAATAAATGCTCAAAAGTAATGATTTATATCCCCAATTATGTATATGTTAGTCTCCATTTTATATTTCAATATTCTAATATGATGCAATTTGAGTTTTTTCAGGTCAAAGAACCTAAATGTGAAATATGGATGGAAAAAAGTCAAACAAGTCAAAAAGGAGTCACTGGGAATTACAGCTAAAGGCCTAGGGCAAAAATGTCATATTTGTCTCCATAAGTGTCAAGCCTAATGGGACTCTAAAAGAGGATAATAATTGAGTTAGAAGAGTCTTAAATCTGATCTCAAAGCCTTAATTTCAACTTCATAGGAAGAGGAGATCAACATGGAAAAATATTCAGAGTTTCACAAGAATTAGGAAACTGAAAGCTGTCAGAAGCTGCAGCTTGGGAAATAACCTGTAAGGGAAAATGGGACACATTCAACTTTTGTCCAACCGAATCCAACTTTTTTAGGATTGCTTCTAGAAGTATTCCAGAGAGTTTGACACCAAATAAACATTGGATTCGAATCTCTATCCAAACGAACATGTAAGCCAATATATAAGGCACAAAAACCTGAGTTTACATTATCTAAGAAATTTAGTTTTTGCATCTTAGATCTAGAATTAAGAGAGAAGAAAGTTCAGACCTTTTTCACCATTACATCAATAAAGATTATTCATTTTCATATTGTATTCATAGCATAGTATGAGGAGTTAATCTCCCTTCTCTTGGGAGGGGAGATGAAGCCTTTCTCTTATGTTTTCATTTAGTTTTTCTTTTATCCTGTTCTAGTATAAATCCCCCATTTAGTTTCTTCTTATTTGTCTATTGATCTAACGCTCCTTGTGGAGGTTAGGAGGTCTTAGTGTAATTCATGATTGTGTAGAGCCAAATACCACAAACCCTAGATTCTTTTTTTCTAGTTTTTAGTGTTCTAATGTGAGGATTGGATTCTTTATGGAACCTCAATTGGTTGTATGGTTAATGTCACATGTGAATTTTCCATGGCACCTAGAGTTGTATATTGAATATCACTTAAAGCACAATTTGGTTAGATAGAAAATGTCATTGGAGATTGAAGAAGTATTTGATGGAAAGATAGAAAGCACGTTGAATGCTATATATTATCATCATGGTTATGAACATAAAGTTTGTAGGTATGCTGAGTTTCTATTGGTGATTTTACTAAGCATGATAGGTAGATCTATTAGACTCATTCTATGATTTTGGTGGATTTATCTCTCCCAAGATACTCTCTCTCTTGATTCATATTTATATATTTAATTTATTTTAGTTTATGCATAGTTTAAATGTCAAATCAAATCAACCATATATTCATTATTACTTAGCCACATCTTTTATTTGCATTCATTAATATAATTTAGATTAGGAATTTCTATTATCATCAACTAATTATTTAGAGTAAGATTGATACCTTGCTAGCCACTATACTAATCAATATTTAATAGGCTAAGTAAGATTTACAAAAAAAACGTAACACAAACAATGACACAAATAATATGTGTTACGTGCCTTCTCAATTAGGCACAAATTATAACAAGGATAGTGTTATACACTAGATTAATACATTGCTAGATGCAACCCATCCACTAGACACTGGTCAACCTCATGCAAAAATAGAAGACATTCGAGCATCTTTATGTTACGGTAGCTTTAATCGTAAATTTATAAAAAAAATTAATTAAGATAGCTCGCCCTCTACTAAAATGTATAGGTCACGCATGGAAAAGAAGGAAGATAAAAAGAATAAAAGAAATCAAATTAGAAACAAGTTTTAAGTCTAGGAATTCTGACTATAAAAGACCCACAAATTTAGAAAATTAATTACCTAATTTAGTTAGGGGGGGTAAACTTAAGTTTCCTCCCTCTGTGTCGGCTGGCAACATTAAACATAGCACTTATGGGAGGCAACCCAAGTAGTTTAAATAGATAGTTTAATCAGTAGCTCATGACAAGAAAATTGAACTGAGAAAATAAATGCGTACCTGAACATGTGCTGAAGATATAAAGTAAAGAACTCACCAAACTCTTTAACTTTTCCTATTTCCATTCCACCTATCATTAGCTTTCTCCAAATCCAATTCAAACAATGTTAGAGGACTGGGGTTGTTCTAATATAACCAAGAAAACTAACCCAATTCGTACAAAAGAAAAGAGGGAGAGTGCGATAGACTTTGGAATTCGAGTAAAGATAGGAGTAGGAATCTACCCAGCGTCAGGAAGTTGTAGCTTTGCGATCATGCCTAGGAGAGAAGTGGGACACTTCTGAAAGTTTTCCTATAAAACTCAATCTTGTCGAGTCTTCTGAATTCATGACTTCAACACTTTCTACATATATGTATTCTCTATCTCGTCACCACAACAGGTTCGGAAGGGAGCTTTAAACATCAAGAGTATGGAGAATTGATTAGTTTTTAGTCATTATGGTATAGTATTAGAAAGAGGGTAGAAGAATAGTTAAGTTTACTTCTTACTGTCATGAGATTAGTTGCTTTTAATTATTTAAAATATCAATTGTTTATAAATAGAGTGATTATTTTTATTAAGATCGATTAAGAATACAAATTGAATTGATAGAAGCTTTGAAGTGTATGTGTGATGCATATGTGTTAAGTTGTGCTTTAATAAGGTGGAATTCTTCTCTATTCCGGAATCCGGACAAGTAAGTTAGAATCCATTTTTGTTTCGGACCCAATCCTAATCGATAACCATTTGGGCCTAAAAACTAAAACAAAGCCCACCCGACTAGTGTATTATTGGTAGGGTGACTTCGGATCGGATAAAGTGCTTTCGGAAAAATTTCCAATTTTTTTCAGATGACAATTTTTCTTCTGAATTCGGAAAGTTCGGAAAATCGGAAAATTTTCAAAAATTTCAAAAATTTTGAAATTCACAAAATACGGAAGTAAATCGGAAATTTGAATTATATAATCGGATTCTCTTAAGGATAACCATTTTTTATCCAATTAATATATTCATTTAGCAATTATTTTAAAATATATTAATTCAGTAAACAAGTTAGACCTTTTAACACATTCATTTAGCAAGTTTTTTCTTCATGTTAATACATTAATTCAATAAATAGGAATATTAGAGAAATTGAGACATGTATTAGAATGACAATATTGATTTTTTGAAATTGTGAGAGAGACAATGTTCTACTTCTCTAGGGTTTTTATTTGGTTTGTAAACTATCTGCAGTTTTAATTTAGTAACTATATGAAATAGATCGTTATATGTTAAAAATTCGGAAATTAATCGGAAATCGGATCGGATTGGATTTTGAAAACACATCCAATTCCGTTCCAATTATTTTTCGAAAAAATCAGATATTGGAACACAAATATCATGGCCAAATTCGAAAAAGTATCGGATAGGAATTCGGAAAAATTAGGTTTTTGGAAAAAAGAGACACCCCTAATTATTGGAGAAACCAAAGAAGGGCCGATATATCATTCTATCTTTTGCTCATCTTCTACCTCCAGCGTAAAACACTCCACCTTCAACCTTAAGCTGGTAGTAAAAACTCGATCACTCCAAAACCACTCACCACTCCCTCATTGTCATCACCACTCAACTTCAACCTAACCCAAGAAGCTAAGCCACGAGTTCTAGCCTAACCTCGGGGTCCAACGAATCAGCAAGGTCTGCCCCAATCAATGCACTCTTTACCAGTTTATATTACTCACCACTCACTAGATTCTCACCCCCATTCAATAGAAATCGGGTTCTAATCTTTTCTCATCAAATGTGATAGATAGGAAAACATGAGGTGGTGTCAGATGGTTTCGGTTGTAAAGAATAGTAAATTATTGGTATTTGTTTAAGCTTGAGATAAATAAGGTTATTAATTTGACAACTTCATAGATAGCAGTAGTAGTTCCCTATTGATCGGGTGCTTTAGTCTCCAGTCTTCAGTTTCATACCTTTGGTTATTTTGTGTGCTCTTTCCCTCAGTTTGGCCCATACACTTTAAGCCAGTTCAAAGACTGATTTACAGATAGTTAAAAATGTTGACTAAACGAAATATTCATGCTGAACTCTATTATGGAGGGGGGGGCAAATATAATAAAGATATTGTTCGAAGTTTTTATGATTGTCGAATCGATTATGAGGAGGCGAGTGACCAGGGAAAATGGAGTTGTATTGGGATAATGAATCTGAGCCTATTATCATAACTAATTTTCTAGTAGAGAAATTTTGACTCTCACAGTTCTGCATTTTCCTAATAACTATTTTTGATCACTCATGTACTTGATTGTCTAATATGGCTTTATCACTTTTATTTTTAGGCAAAGACAAATCATGTATTCTATTAAACAATGAAACTATTGATTCTAGTTATTGTTATTTTATTAATTTTTGTCTATTTCTTTTTTATTTTCAGTCGTGTCATTTGTACATGTAACTCATGCATTCCACTCTAGCACTTTTTCTCCGCCCTTTTGGAGACGTGTAACTCTACGGATTGAGCACATGACAAATATTTATTCATTGTAGTAATTATTGATCCTTATGAATCATCACTCTTATTTGTTTTGTTAAGGATATAAATTCTATATATGTTAGCTGATGTAATTTTGCACGCATTTAAGGTAATATCCCTCCTTCTCTAATCATTTAAACTATGGTAAGCTTTTTACATATCTTATATAGTCATTGAAGACAATGCCTAATTTAGTTAGGGGGGTGAGAATTAAAATTAAATTTTCAATATTTGAATTTTATATGTGAATTATGGTGATTCTAGGTGAAAAATATAGTTTTATCGTTTAAACTGGCTAATGGCTAATGAAAATTGGAAATTATAAGTCATAGTCAGGATAAGTAAGACTTTTAGACTAAGTTTCTATAACTATAAATAGATCTCACTGATAAAACACTATAAGAAAAAATGCTTTATATCACTGTTAAAAACAGTCACAAAAAGTCTTTTGCCACTGTTTTTTTTTTTCCAAAACTGTCATAAATATTTGTTCCAAACTAGCCTCTCTCTACCATAAAAAATGGTAACAATTGCTCAAAAACCGTCACAACAAATCATGTCATTTGTAACGATTTTAAATAAACGGTTATGCATTCATCCTTTTTAATGGTCATAAAACCATAAAAAAAAAATTGTAACAACTACTCAAAAACCGTCACAACAAATCATATCATTTATGACGGTTTTAAATAAACTGTTATGCATTCATCCATTCTAACGGTCATAAAAAGTACCATTAGTCATAACGGTTTGGGTAAAACAGTGATATGTATATATTACTCTTTTTTTTATTTAAAAAAAATAACATGAATATATATATAAAAACCTCCAAAATTGGGACCTTGAATAAACTACACACCTGAATAAACTACATATCTGAATATGCTAATTTCATTGAAATATTCCAATCCTATTAGATAATAAATATATATTTGTACTTAATCGTAAAACGTAATGAAATAAATAACATATTTCCAATCTAATTCATATAAATATAATCAATCTAATCCAAATATCCAAATGAAAAAATAACTTAATCTCGTCAAAATCGATCACCCACATATATGTCTTCAACCTTATAGTTTATCTTCATCTTGAGGATAGTTCATAATACATTATTAGATGAACATAACAAAATCCATTCGAACTTCATTTATCTCCTTGTCAGTGAATGTCTTTTTATGGCTAAGATTTTTAGCTTGAATATAAGAAACAACAAATTTAATATTTTGCAAAATAGAGAAAAAAAAAAGTTTAAAACACAGTTGCTAAAAATATCAAGCATAAATTAAATTAAAATGTGAAAGACATTTTACTTACTTTCAATGGCAAAGGAGAAGGATCGCTCATTATGCCCCGCATGAAGCAGCGCATTGCATGAATACCACATTGTTTACCATCTGGTTGCATAGGGCCCTGCAAAAATATGAAATTGAATTAGGAATGTTATACACTAAGTACATATATAAATAGTAACTGTAATCGTTTACCTTAATGTGGTGCCAACATGGTTTTTGAGAACTTCTATTTGCTTGGATTCATTTTATAGCTATCAATGCACTTCAAGTTAAAAATTTAAACAATTAATGTCAAAATAAGAAATAAAAAAGTCTACATATATAATAAAAAAAAATATACCAATCAATATGTATGGAAATAGTTATGTACGTGTTGATAATGATTTCCATGTCACCGGTGCCGAATCCAACCAATAAACATCCATACTAAACAAGTCGATGACCATCACAATCCAATGGAACCTAAAACCAAACAAGTTAACTAGCATTAAATATATACTTGTAACCAATTATGATCAATTCAACAATAGCAATATAATATATGTCCATACCATGGATTGTAAGGAATGAAAACAATTTCATTCATGCTTGTTTCTCTCAATCTATCAAGAATAAGTTTAGTTTTTACTTTTGAATCCACAGTACTAAAGACAGCCAGGTTTACAAATATATATCCATCTCTAGAACTTACAAATTTCTCATAAAAACATATGAAATGTGAAGACAACAACTCATTTTATATTCCATGTGAAGACAACAACTTAGTAGGTACAGTTAATAAGAGCTTTCACCATGTAACTTGTGTATCTTAACTAAAGAGTACAATGCTAATAAGTTGTTGTGATAAAATGGGCGCTTAATAGTGTTGCATCAGAATATTTTTAAGGAACGCAGTTGTAACGCCGCAAAATCAAAATAAAGATTTCAAGGCGTTAATAAAACTATGTTCAATATTAATAATTTAAAATTAACGATAAACCATCATATATATATTTTTTTTACAAAATTTTCGGCAGAATTTCCTTTGTATTTTCAACATTTCATATACTTAAAACCTGTCATAACCTGAAAATCAAAATAACCTAATATTCATATATCAACCCTTCCAAGTTATATACAACTTTACATAGTTTGAAAACCTAAACATATCTACAGCTAACTGATTTCTTACCTAAATCTTACCATTCTCATCGCCATTTGGATCCTCTCGTCGCCTTTTTACCATTGCACTATGTTATACAAGAAAATTCAAGCAATGCCTAACGTGACTAATAAACTCACTAATAATAAAAGCAAAATCGATCAAATTAATAAACTATCAGGAGAGGGGATTCAAAACAAATTGAATAGGTCTTAAAAAGATGCATACACCCAATGTCATATACACCAAACATATGAGAGAATCTTCCTTAATACACAAGACGCCTAATTAACAATAAAATCTATCAAGGATGATAAGTCACTAAAATGAAATCAAACAAGAAAAAAGCATCCGTTTCTCAAAGACCTACACCAATCGTACTTAACAGGGTGTATGTTTATAGCTACAAAACACAAGCATTTAACATATTTTACTATCTCAGCCCAAGTATGCAAAACTTCATAACAAGTAAAAGCAATGAGGAAATACAACATGAGATGAAAATACATATTAAGAGTCCATTCATGGTTCCAAGAAGAAACCTTGTAACAATTGCCATCCAAAAGCTTCTACTGAGGCCAAACAAGTTGTTGAACACGACCTTGTAAAAATAATTAACAAGTTAAAACAGTGGTCCTAAGAACAGTCTCCAAAATAACAAGCTTAATTTCATTCTAGACAGCTGACACAAAAGTATAAGGCCTAGATTAACTAACACTGAAGCAGTTCCGACCACGATAACAGGTTTCCGACCATATCTATCAGCAATAACTCCCCAAAGAATGGAAGTCAGCCCCCTTCAGAACATGAATGTTGCCCCGTCAAGACATGAAACTTATAGTAAAGAGTGCAATATACCTCTGAGTACTATTTTTAAAGGCTACACTATAGTCCACTCTAGGTTGCTGCAGGCCACTCTTCAGGCCTCTTTAGGTTGCCATAGGCCACACTGCCCAAGTCATGGAACACACTTCAGTTCAACATAACAGACCATGTTCTCTTTACATATTTTCTCTAACAAATGTCAGATGGAGTACCAAAGATAACTTGTTCCCAAACATGAATATATAATCACCATATAGCTTAGTATAACATCTATCAAAGGATCAAATGTTTGTTTTATTCCAATATAGAATATCTATTTCTAAATAGTAAAACATCTATGTCAGACTACCCAAAGTGAATTAGAGCACTAAAAAAATCAATACAATTTTTTCAAGACCAAAGGAAGATTTATGAGCTTACCAAATGAAGAAGTATCTCCTCCTTATATATTCTCCCATGTCCGCAAATAGTCGCCCCTCTCTAAACTTACTGCAACATCATAACACCCTAAATTCAGTTCATTGGAATATGTCCTAATCCAATGAAATCAAATGCCAAGTTTAATTCAATCTACGTTAACTGAGAAAAAGAACCGTACTCACATCGATTCATTTAGTAATAAAAATGATATTCAAAGCAGCTAGGCCGTAAGGAGAGCATTTGGACAGCCAAAATCTTGGCCTATAGTCTTCGATGGTTAAATAAATAAACTTTAAAAACAATAGACAGTGGATTTTGAGTGTTTACACTTCATTCCCAAAAGACAAAAACCTTTAGGCATTCATCGGAAAAAAAAACCCTTCAGGCATATTTGATCGATTACGAGACAGTCTTAATAATAACAGATCTGTAAAGTCTGCTAGTTATTGGCAGCATATCTAAGATTCCGATCGACGATTTTGAGTATATGTGGAAAATAAACAATACCCTGAACACACTCATCTCCTTAGCCTCCTCGGCATTGAGCAACAACATTATAGTCGTAGTCTCTATATACTTCCTAAGCCACATCAACAACAAATTCAATGACAATGCAGTGAGCACGCACAGTACATAACACTAACTAAAAACAAAACTAGACAACCAAACATTTCATAGAGCTAACATTCTCACAAATAAATTAAACGGATAAGACTACAGACTTAACAAACTTGACCAGAGTATGAAATCAGAAAAAAAGGGAACTTAAATCTTGCAGTCCAACTTACTTGCACTAAGCTCAATTTCTGTTCATTGTGTAAATGATTGAGCAATTCTATCAGGCGATTTCCAAACAAGAACCAAGGTATCAAAGACTACACGATTAGTTTGCAACCAGTCAGGCACCAATTTGACCAATGATGAGATGAGAGCAAGCCCCTAATTAAAGATAAGAATCGGGGTTTGAGCCAAGCTTTAAAGGTGGATTATCAAGAACCTCAGCTGAAGAGGTAACAAAGGCTTTCATCATTCACTAAAGAAGCTAGCAGGATTGGAGATCCTGGCAGAGTCGATCCATCCATTCTTCTAAAGCATTGGGGAAAAGCACTTGCAACTATCTTTTGAGGTGACCTTGCAAGTTCCTCTCTCAATGATAGGCCAGCATTTACTTCTTAAAGGAATCTTGTTTGAATCAAAGAGATTAATGTTAACACCAATTTCAGTTAACATGAAATATCAAATATGTCGTCAACATCAAAAAAGATTGCAGTTAATAAACATATTTTTATTCCTAATTGTAACAAACCAGATGCAAAACACACCGAATCTCAAAAACCAATTTATGTACTAGTGTTAGCCTGGGTTTATAGAGGGTTGAACATTCAAAAACATATAAAATTCTATTGCAGCCCAGCAACATTTCCCAACTAGTAAAATAATTGAGACTAAAATCAACAATAAGAACTAACAACCAAATCAAAATAAAGCATACGATAGCACTAAATACAGGATGCGATATGGGTGCTGAACCCAAGGATATAATTCAAATGTCAAATAACTTAACACAAATACTTTAAATATACATACTCTAAGCATGTGTTGTCAAGAGTTAAAAGCAATATGCCGCATGACTATACAGCTACCAAGGAAGCTAGAAGTCTAACTTATCAACCATATTTCGTTCAGCGCACACCCTCCAAATCAAAACAACGTAACTATTATATATGAAACAACTAATGAAAACCAATTCCATAGCTTTTAATTGCACTTAGCAAATATGAGATAAACTAAATTATTTATAATAGTTATAACAAGTCTATGATCTTTTAAGTAAAGAGTGTAGTAGTTACTTAGATAGTTTACTATGCAATCTAAGCTCTTTGACTGCAAACTACTTGATGCAGCCCCTTGAAAAGAACACCTACCAGATCTACTAATTGAATCACTTGAGTAGAGCAAGTAATCATGTACTCCTCTTAATCAACTAAGCGAAGTTTCGCATAAAACAACTACCTCCAAGTTTATAAATACTTTGAGTATAGTTAAAGAAAAGGGTGAAGTGAGCATGCAACCAAACAATAAAGTACTTGTACAGTGATAATAAAGCCATTGTACTGCACCATAAACCATGTCACTACGAACTAACCATTAATGTTAAGTGGATAAGTCCGTCACTTCTCCATCATGCTTTCCAACAAGTTGGACAGCATCAATCAGCTTGTTAATAGGACACTTTATTGCTTCCTCTACAGAAAATACTTCTTTTTTTTTCAAATTGAATTGTATCAATTTTCTGCACATATTTTCCGATCCCAACTACCAAATATTCCTGTAAATGGTCAATTAGAAGTTACTAAGTACTAACACACTCACTAACAGTAAAAACACCACTTATATAAATATATCTTCCACCAATTATGATAACGCAAAGAGTATCCTATCAAAATATTACTATAACTTAAAAAAAAAACTTGCAAGTCGAAAGCGAGACATTACCTGTTTATGAGAATGCCAACAAACTCGTGGATGTACCGGTGCTCCCTCTACTACTATTTGAACCGCAACAACTATTTCTCCAGTAATTTGTTGCTTCTTTTATGCATCCGGATCTTCGTTAATTTTCCAGACAAAGAGCCTTCCATCTTCGCTCACACTACACAGAATGAGAGAACGAACTAAGCATTTTCCCACAGCAATGAGATAAAGACAACTTATTTCTAAAACAAAACTAGAAATATTATCCAATAATTATAACATTCTCTCACTCTACTTACTGTCAACATCTCATTATTTTGGACATCATCTAACATAAAAATTATTAAAGCAATGTGATTACTAACGAAGGAAATCATGATCTACTCTGAGTACCCATACTCAACGATTAAAACGCAAACAAAATTAATTTCGGAATTAGAATATACTTGACAGACAAATGAAGAGATTACAAGAAAATTTAAAACTTACAGATTAGACGAAACACTTCATAGAATCCAGATCTGGAAAAACTAAAACTCAATCGAAATGGCAAGAGCGATAGAAATGGGGTTTGAAGATATGAGAAGGAGAGGAGAGGATGTGGCTAGATAATTTGTTTTGATCAAGAGATGGTTTCTCGTTTTTGAATCTGATGTGAATTGGGTGGAGGGGTTTCACTCTTTCAAAGAGTTGAGATTGAGAAGAAACCCGATGGTCTTTTGAGTTTGACGCCGGTGCAGAACACATGCGCTGATTTCAATTTTTTATTACCTAAAATCTTTATACCTTTTACACCTATATGCCGTCACTAATTTTTTCCAAAATTTTCTTAAAAAAATAAAATAACCTTTTAATTTATTGTGACGCTAAAAAACGAATGCTGACGCATAATTGCCAAATCACAAAGTTTCTGTCGCCATTTTGGCATCACAAAGCCTCAAAAACCTCTGTCACAAAAATGCAATTATGGTATAGTGGTGGGCGTGTTTTCGAAGTAGTTTTAATGGGCTGGAGTTATGGGTGGGACCAAAAAATAGATGGGTTGTTACATAAAGTCGGGGGAATATGTAACTGTTTTAGTAGAATGGTCACAAATAGTACTCTACACATATGCCCTCACCTGAAAAAAAAAAAAACATTTGTGACAGTTTATGAGCCGACCGTCACCAAAAACTTTTTAAAATAGTCATAAAAACCCTTTTTTGCCATTTGTGACCATTTCAAACAGGACAGTCACAAATAACATTTTAAAACAGTTACAAAAACCCTTTTTTCTACTAGTGAAAGTCTTAGTGTAGATGATAAGCACCCAAAATTGTAATACTAAACCCCGGAGACATACCATTTTAGTCAATTATGTGTTTAATAATCATGAAATAATTATATTTTTCATACATTTGCAGATTTCCGCAGTTAACGTGAATATGATAATAAAATATGCATCAAAGTACGGGAATATTGTGCATATTTGAAGTCTTCCCACTCAACCCTAGTGAAGCCTAACAAAACCTGACTAGAGTCAAAGATTCCAAAGGGACAAAACCAGTGCAGAATGGGTCTACGTGTAAAGAAGCAGCAAACTTTCGAAGCTCACATCTTTCAAACCTGGACGCCGATTTCGGCAAGTGAACTACCAGAACGACCAGGGCGATGAGCTCTACACAAAGACAGAAAGTTATAAAAATGCCAAAATCTAGGCCACCACTGGACACAGTACATGGACCCACCCTGCGGGCCCCCAAGGCATGATGAGTCACCATGGACAAGTGGCAAGTTAGGGACACACTTTGGTGACACCTTGCAAAGAGAAACAAAACAAAACCTTAAATGCATGATTTGATATTACAAATGAAGAAAGGACAAAGTTTGTTAAATACAAAGTTTGATTTATTAGACAAGAAAAGGACAAAAAAATGAAATAAGGTTTTGTTTGAAAGAAAAGACAAAATTTACAATAAAGAGGGGGGGAAGGCTACATGTGAGAGGGGATATATATATTTGATGATATGAGAGAAAAGGGGGTAGACTTTAGGATATATTTCTTGCTTTCATTTTCCTTATATTATTTTGCATCTCCTTCCAGTAGCTTTTCATTTCAAGTGGTATCAAGTACTGTAAGTATTTACTTTAATAAATTTATTTTTCTTTAAGTTAAGCTCTAGTTCTTCATTTACTTGTTTAGTGTATACAATAAGATCAATCAATCCATCAATGACCATGAGCTAAAATCCTCCCAAGGGGAGGGTTAATGATGCTCATGTGAGGATCAGGATTGACACTTTAATGTTCCAGAATCACTATTTAGAAATTAGGTTTAGATTATGCATCCGGTCCCAAAATGATTGAGACTGGCCAAGTTTGGAGTGTTGATGCTCCAGTTGAGTCTCGCGCGAGACCCAATTTACACTAGGTCCAGTCTCGTGTGAGACCCTATGGTGGTAGTTAGCTCTCTGGTTTGTCCAGCTGATGTAGAATCAAACCAGGAGCTAAAATGATATTCCAGAGATGGAATGTTAGTTCAACTCCTTATGCTAGTGAGATGAGCTCAGAGATGCGTGCATCTCACTAGGGATCGATACTCGACACCGTCTCGGGTTTGTTTATGAACTCGAGACGGATTAGAGCTGTAGTGATATGGTACTCTAACTTTGAAAACTGATTTTGCATGAGTATGGTTAACCTTTTTCCTATATCTTTATCTCTGTTTATTTTACGTAGAAATCAATCGTTGTTATTTTACATTAATTATATTACCGTTAATTTACCTAAACCAGAAAAATAACCTAAAATCCTACTCACTAAAAGCTATAAATCCATTTGTGAACCTTGTCGAGCCCTAAGGTATGGACGATCCCTTACTCGACCTATCCTACCAACCCGCGTGAATAAGGTAACTTGACTAAACGGACGTTTATGGACTTTGGACTTTGGACTTCGGACTAATGAAATTACCGCTTATTAGTAGAGTAAGTTTATATAATACACCACTAAAGGAATTTCAAATGAAAGAGCAACTTAAACTTCTACCAAACTAGATGATTAGTACAGAGACTTGACCTGTGAGACTTGAGCCTTTAAATTTTAATTTCTTGGAAAGTCTTTATGTAAATCTGAGTCCAAGTTAATTCAACCATTTTTCTGTGCTTAAATTCATTGTGTAGTCTCATTTATTCTTGATTTGGTTAATCACGAGGTGGCATCAATTGGAGAGATAGCCATTAGGTCTTGTAGTCTATTCAAAGCAGAATATCATATTGATAAGTCAAGTAGTGAACCAATCAGCCTTTATCCCACCTAGTAGGATTATCATGTTAACCCCTTTTGAGCCTTATATATTAAGCCTTTTATTCTTAAACCAATCATCTTAAACCCAACTCCAGATAAGGAGTATATCCCATATTATTAGCCTTACCCATATTTCTGAGAATTTCTAAAGAACTAAGGAGAAAGCTAGAACGAAGAAAATTCTGAAGGAAATTTACCAAAGAAAATGAAGAAAGCATCCCTTTTGCTCAAAGTGATCCAATTGAAATATATATATATATATATATATATATATATATATATATATATATATATATATATATATATATATATATATAAAAAAAAAAAATAGAAATAATTGAGCAGAAGTGGTGAGAAATTTAAAGTATTATGATCTACAAAGTGAAGAAATTTCCAGCAAGGTCAAGTGCAAAAAGTCTTTAGTATATTCTCAAAAAAAATTGAATCATTTTTACCCTTTTCTTGTTAACATGTCCTAAGCCCCATCTTAATACCCAGACTTATCACTAAAGTATGATATGAAGTGTAGAATAGGTGAGAGGACGCTAAAGTGAAGGACCTGACACTTCAAATGTGATTGACATTCTTTTCATGAGACTTTATTTATATATTTGCAAATTTCGGTCTTTCTGACTAAATATGTGGGATGTTCTACTTTTTTCTCATTTCCCTGCATATGAAGGTAAATAGAAAACTTATCTAAGAGAGATTTTCTTGTCAGTGTATGAAATGGTGAGACTTGAAGTCAAAATACTAATCCAAAGGTGAGGTAGAAATTTCGTTGCTTGGAAAAGATAAAGGAATCAAAATGGTTAAAAATGAATAAGCTCTAGTTAGGATGATTAGTCAGTCTTTTCTATCTTTATGAATAAAACCTTAGCCTAATGTTTTCTGATCATGGGTGTGATAAGTAGAAACCTTTTAATTTAGACATTTTAACTAAAAAAACAAAAATTTCTCTAGATTTCACCATAGTTCATATATAAAATTGATTTTGTGGGTATATCAACTGAAAACCCTCACGAGGCTAAAACTTGTCCTTTAAGGGTAACTCAAAGGTTTAAGGCCTTGTTGTATATGGTAAATGCAACCATGATGTCTGTGAAAGTGAGTTAGTTTATTATTTAATTAGTATTGTTAGCTTTGAACACTTCTCTAGTATAACACATATTTGCTAAGAGACTAGCAAAATACTAGTTGGGGGCTGTGATAAATGCTCAAAAGTAATAATTTATATCCCTAATTATGTGTATGTTAGTCTCCATTTTATATTTAAATATTCTAATATGATGCAATTTGAGTTTTTGCAGGTCAAAGAACCTATATGTGAAATATGAAGGGAAAAGAAGTCAAACAAATTAAAAAGGAGTCACTGGGAATTACATCTAAAGGCCTATGGCAAAAACGTCATATTTGTCTCCATAAATGCCAAGCCTAATGGGGACTCTAAAAAAGGATAATAATTGAATTAGAAGAGTCTTAAATCTGATCTCAAAGCCTTAATTTTGACTTCATAGGAAGAGGAGATCAACATGGAATAGAATTAAGAGTTTCACAAGAATTAGGAAACTGAAAGCTGTCAGAAGTTTTAGCTTGGGAAATAGCCTATAGAGAAAAGTGGGACACGTCCAACTTTTGTCCAACCGAATCCAACTTTTTCAAGATTGCTTCTAGAAATATTCCAGAGAGTTTGACACCAAATAAACATTGGATTCGAATCTCTATCCAAACGAATATGTAAACCACTATATAAGGCACAAAACCCTCAGTTTACATCATCTAGGAAATTTAGTTTTTGCATCTTAGATCTAGAATTCAGAGAGAAGAAAGTTCATACCTTTTCACCATTACCATCAATAAATATTATCCATTTTCATATTATGTTCATAGCATAGTATGAGGAGCTAATCTCTCTTCTCTTGGGAGGGAGATGAAGCATTTTTCATATGTTTTAGTTTAGTTTTTCTTCTATCATGTTCTAGTATAAATCCCCCATTGAGTTTCTTCTTATTCGTCCATTGATCTAACACTTTTTGTGGAGGTTAGGAGGTCTTAGGGTAATTCATAATTGTGTAGAGCCAAATACCACAAACCCTAGATTATTTCTTCTAGTTTTTAGTGTTCTAGTGTGATGATTGGATTCTTTATGGCACCTCAATTAGTTGTATGGTTAATGCCACATGTGGATTTTCCATGGCACCTAGAGTTGTATATTGAATGTCACTTAAAGCACAATTTGGTTAGATAGAAGATATCATAGGAGATCAAAGAAGTACTTGTTGGTAAGGTAAAAAGCACGTTGAAAGCTAAAATCATCATGGTTATGAGCATAAGGTTTGTAGGTATGGTGAGTTTCTATTGGTGATTTATTAATTAATATAAATCACGCTTAATTATTGGTAATCATGCTTAATATAAATCACCAATAGAAACTCACCATACCTACAAACCTTATGCTCATAACCATGATGATAATATTTAGCTTTCAACGTGCTTTCTACCTTACCACCAAGTACTTCTTCAATCTCCAATGATATCTTCTATCTAACCAAATTGTGTTTTAAATGGCATTCAATATACAACTCTAGATGTCATGAAAAATCCACATGTGGCATTAACCATATAACTAATTGAGGTGCCATAAAGAATACAATCATCACACTAGAACATTAAAAACTAGAAGAAAAGAATCTAGGGTTTGTGGTATTTGGCTCTACACAATCATGAATTACCCTAAGACCTCCTAACCTCCAAAAAAATTGTTAG
Source organism: Coptis chinensis (assembly GCF_015680905.1). NCBI lineage: Eukaryota > Viridiplantae > Streptophyta > Magnoliopsida > Ranunculales > Ranunculaceae > Coptis > Coptis chinensis. The sequence goes on from NC_141456.1 coordinate 50,468,569, forward strand.
ATCAATGGACGAATAAGAATAAACTCAATGGGGGATTTATACTAGAACATGATAGAAGAAAAACTAAACTAAAACATAAGAAAAAGACTTCATCTCCCCTCCCAAGAGAAGGGAGATTAGCTCCTCATACTATGCTATGAGTACAATATGAAAAGGGATAATCTTTACTGATGGTAATGGTGAAAAGGTCTAAACTTTATTCTCTCTTAATTCTAGATCTAAGTTGCAAAAACTAAATTTCATAAATGATGTAAACTGAGGTTTTTGTGCCTTATATATTGGCTTACATGTTCGTTTAGATAGAGACTCGAATCCTATGTTTATTTGGTGTCAAACTCTCTGGAATATTTCTATACGCAATCCTAATAAAGTTGAATTCGGTTGGACAAAAGTTGGACGTGGCCCACTTTTCCCTGCAGGCTATTTCCCAAGCTGCAGCTTCTAACAGCTTTCAGTTTTCTAATTCTTGTGAAACTCTGAATTATATTCCATGTTGATCCCCTCTTCCTATGAAGTTGAAATTAAAGCTTTGAGATCAAATTTAAGACTCTTCTAGATCAATTATTATCCTCTTTTAGAGTCCCATTAGGCTTGGCACTTATGGAGACAAATATGACATTTTTGCCCTAGGCCTTTAGATGTAATTCCCAGTGATTCCTTTTTAACTTGTTTGACTTATTTTCCCTTCATATTTCACATTTAGGTTCTTTGACCTGAAAAAACTCAAATTGCATCATATTAGAATATTTAAATATAAAATAGAGACTAACATACACATTATTAGAGATATAAATCATTACTTTTGGGCACTTATCATTGGCCAAAACATCAACAAGATATCCAATTTGAAGAAAGACTTAAGTCCTTGGATATGAAGGATTTGGGTAAAGCAAAGTAGATACTTGGTGTGTGGATCACATGATAGAAAGATTGCAAAGTTTTGACTTTCTCAAGAAAGCTATATTGAGAATGTGTTGAAGAGATTCAGCGTGGATCAAGCGAAGCCAGTGAGTTGTTCGCTTGGTGGCTATTTCCACATGACCAAAGGTAAGTGTCCGAAGGGTGAACATGAGAAGAAAGAAATGCAAAAGATTCCTTATGCATCCGTAGTGGGCAACTTGATGTATGCAATGGTGTGTACAAAACCGGATATTGCTTTCACCATTGGTGTTGTAAGCTGATTTCTGTCAAATCTGGCTAAAGAGTATTGCGAAGGTATTAAGTGGATATTTAGATATCTCAAGGGCACTTCCAAAACATGTTTGTGTTTTGGTGGGAGTAAGACCTTACTTGAAAGCTATACAGATGCAGACATGGCAGGTGATGTTGACTCGATGAAGTCAACTTCCGGTTATCTATTTACATTTTGTAGGGGGTGCAGTTTCTTCGCAATCAAAGTTGCAAAAGTGTATCGCCCTCTCCACTACAGAAGCCGAGTATATTGTAGCCACTGAGTGTTGCAAAGAGATGCTATGGATGAATTAAAGAGATTTTTCAATGAACTAGGGCTAAAACATAAACAATTTGTAGTTCTTTGTACGTAACAGTCAGAGCGCCAGCCATCTGAGCAAGAATCCAAGTTTTCATTCTAGATCTAAGTACACATATGTGTGTTATCAGTGGATTAGAGGAGTTCTCAAAAAGAAGCAATTGTGCATTGAGAAGATCCATACCTACAAGAATGGGTCGGATATAATGACCAAAGTTTTGCCGAAGAGAAAGTTTTATGTTTGTTGTGCTACCACCGGAATGATAGCACACTCCTCCTATTGATTTGGGAATGTATAGAGTTGGTATCCCCCCTCATGGCTTGGGAGAGGGAGATTGTTGGATGTGGTCCCTCACCATATGACATGAATTGGTACTAACATGTTGATATGAACAGGTGGATGCCCTCTAATTTGCCTTGGAGAAGGGCGCACGCTCCCCAGTCTTACACAAAAATCTCTAGGATGCGTAACATCAGTACTGGAAGTTGATTGTTCACAAGAGGTGGACGCCCCCTAACATGCCTAGCCCAAGGGGTGCACGCCCCATGTCGTGCACAGGTAGAATTCTGATTTTTCACAAATAAATCGAGATGATTCATAATTTCATTTTACACTGAAATTTTAGAATCCTATATATATTAAAATAAGGTTTTTTTATCCAAAAGTCATACAAGAGAGAAAACCAATTTTGAGAGCAACCAAAATTGAGAGAAAACCCTTGCAAAGAGATAAAACTTGTAAGGAGAGATTAATGAAGAGAGATCTAGTAAGTTTGGAGAAACTTGAGAGGAGTGATTGTAATCTTCCTTCCCACAGTTATAAAGAATTGGCTCTTGTGGCAGTAGGCATCATTGGCTGAACAACGTTATATTTTGTGTTGCTTGTTTGTGATAGTTAATTCCATAGCTAAGGTTTGTGGTTGTTGGTTGTAGTGAAAGCTTAGATTTTTCGATTGAAGTGTAAAGTGTTCATATTCAAACTATTTTAGTGGGGATCGATTGATATCATTTTCCCCAACAAGATTACCAAAAGAAAGCTTCAACACTCCATTACGACAGTTAATGATAGCATTAGCTGTGGCAAAAAATGGATGGCCTAAGATGACAGGAATATGGTGCTTAGGATCTTGAATAGGTTGTGTATCTAGAACAATAAAGTCAACAGGGAAATAAAATTTATCAACCATAATCAAAACATTCTCAATAACACCACGTGGAATCCTCACAGACCTATCCGCCAATTGAAGAGTAATTGGTGTAGGTTTCAGCTTACCAAGACCAAGTTGTAAATAAACCGAATAAGGCAAAAAATTAACGCTAGCCCCCAAATCAAGTAATGCCTTCTCAATCATATATCGAGCCCGATATATGAACTCTGCCTTATATGAACACCACCACCAAAAGGGGATTTATAAGATGAATTGAGGGCTGATTTTTGGTGAAGAAAGTCTTCTAATAATGGAGAATCTTCCTACAAAAAATCAGCCTAAATGAAAATGTTTAACCTTGTCAAAGGTGGTTTTGAAATTTGAAAAATATGGACCATTAGATAATTTTATAACATTATAAGCTAATTTTGATACGTCTAGTCATCTTCAGATGTGCTGATTTTTTCTAAGAATGATCTATATTATGGGGAGAACATCTCCTCCATAAATCAGCTTCTAATTCATTGTTTTTCATGGTGGAGTTTTTTTAAAGTTCGTATAAGTGGAGTTCATATAACGGGTAGTGATCACTAATAATACAAGAAATAGTATGGCATCCTATATCTCTAAACTTAGGTGAGGTTCGGTTTTGGATAATCGAACTTACTTGCTCGGTAAGGAAAACTTTCTTGTGCACATTCAACTTACGTTTCTGTGTACACATGTCCTTAAGAAATTTGGCATAGGGAGGAACTTGTTTTATAGCATCAAGTAATGGGATATTAATCTGAACTTGCTTAAACATCTCCATTACCTCATTAAAATTATTTTCTTTTTTATCTAGGATCAAATGTTGAGGAAAGGGAGCTTTAGGTATATAAGATGGTACATGACTAGCCTCTACTGAAGTAGGAGGCTCTAAGCTCTCCCTAGAAGTATCACGACTATTAGAACCAATTACATCACTCTCCTCTCCCTCACGCTCTATAGGATCAGATCTGACCTCAACATCCCTAGGCATCTCTGTCAACATGTTTACCACTCCTAAGAATAGTACGTAATAGATTGGCTTGCTCATGGTGGTGCTCTTGGCTCAAGTTAGAGCCTATTTCATATATACTAACCTTTTGGATTACCGACTGGCTAACTAGGAAACCTACCATTCTCTCTCTCACTCAAGACATTTGCAAGTTGATCCATTTGAATTTCCAACTTGGCAATAGATTGCAAGTTTGAACGCAAACTCTGTTGGGTATCTTTTTGAAATTATTAGGAACTTTGTATGAAAAGACTAGGGGTATCCTCAAGAGATGGTTTTTTAGGTGGTGGTTGATAAACACCCAAAACTTTAGTTTTAACCCCTTAATAGTATTATATTTAGGCCAATTATGTTTACAATAAATGAGAGTTAGTATTGTTTACGTGTTTTTGTGTATTTCAGGTCTTGAAGCTGATTAGGTTACTAAAAACACCATTTTTGCATGGAAAATGAGTCAACATGATTACTGAGAGAGTTCTATGTTTAAAGCCCAAGAATCAAAAAGAAAAAACTTTTTCAAGCCTAGTCAAAATTGGGAAGTCAAAGTCAATTCGAGAAGAAAAAGGACAAAAAGCCACCAGAACTTCAAAATGACATATCTTTGGACTCAACCCTCATAATTAGGTCTACTTTATGTCAAAATGACCGGCTAGGAAGAAGCTTTACAATGGACCTGGCTTTGTCCCAATCAGAGCTCTAAAAATGGATGAAAAATATACTAAAGTAATTTCCAGCAACATTGGTCCTTTTAGTATTAACCTAATATGCCTTAGGCTCACTTTAGAGGCCCAAAATCCCTTTCCAAGCCTATGCACGAAAATGTAACCTAATCTTCTCATATATAAAGAAGATTAGGGCTATCCTTCATAAAAAGCTCGATTCCCTACTTTAGAATAAGATAGTTTAGGTCTAGTTAATTAGTTTGTAGTGTAGCCTCTATTTAAACATTTCAATAAAAGCTTTAGATATCATATTCAATTCTTTCTTTACTTTAATGTCTTTAATTTACTGTTTAAATAGTTTCAATCCAATGACACAAGGCTAAACTCTCTAATAGAGGGGGTTAATGAAGCCACGTGAGAATGATTGTTAATTAGAATGGTCGTTGGTTGAAATAACATGTCAAGTTCATCGTTTTGGGATTTAGAGATAAATCTTAAAACGGTGAACTAGATAGTAGAAACCCCATCAAAGAGATTTGTGGGGGTGATGTCTCTATTGCTAGCAAAACTATGATTAGAGATAATCATAGGTTACCTTTCTTATATCGTTAATTCACTGTTTTAGCATAATAAATTACTGTTTTGCAGCATCCATATATTACTCTCATCATCCAGGTATTAGTATTTTCCATGTTTTTTTCATTAAGTGTTTGAGAAGCAAGAGTGGAATGACCTCGTGACTCATCTATGCTATAGATTGTGTTATGAGAGTAGATTAGAATTAAGTATTGATAGCATAAAAGTATCAGTAACCAAAACATTTTTTTTTTCAAATGATCAGTGGTGGTTGTTGGTGTTGCTGAAACTGGTGAGCTAGGACTTGAGAATATGGCTGGGGAGGTGGGCTTCACAAGTTGCACCCCTTGATCAATTTGATGTGGTCCATTCCTACATGAGAAGTTGGGATGACTCCTCTATCTAGGGTTATAGGTATTAGAAAATGGGTTGCTCCTTGGCTTCTGGTACGTATTGAAAGCATTGACTTGTCTAGCTACACTTGTGCATTATCAATTACATGATCAAGACTATCACACAAAAGACAACAAGGGGTCTCAATGTTATTAACTGGAGTTGGAGAATTAGGCTCATTTTCTAGCTCGAGAGCCTTAGCTGTCCTAACTAAGGCAACCATTTTAGCATTCGCGTCGAAATCCTTATCAACAACATGAAACATAACATTCTTAGGTTCACGGCTAGTTTCCCACTGCTGGACTTTTTCAGCAACTTCTTCTAAAAACATCCATGGTTCATCTACACTTTTATCAAAGAAGCCCCAGTACTCATGGTCTCAATCATAGCCTTAGAACTAAAATCAAGACCCTCATAAAGAATTTGGACTAACCTACCTTTCTCAAGGCCATGGTTAATTAGGACACTGCAAGAGCATGTTCTTGAACCTCTCCATGCACTTCCACAACGACTCTCCATCATTTTGGGAAAAAGATGAAATTACTTTTCTAAAAGCAGTTGCCTAGGGAAAAAGTTCTTTAAAAATACAACACACAACTTTTCCTAACTTGCTATAGAATTAGATAGAAGAGTGTGAAACCAACTCTTCGCTTTCTCTTTAAAGGAAAATGGGAACAACTTCAATTTTATAGCCTCATCACTAAACTGCTGAAGTTTGACAGTCCCATAAATATCTTCAAATTCCCTTACGTGAAATACGAATCGTCCTCATCCGTTCCCCTAAACTTAGGAAGAAGCCCAAGCAGATTGGGCTTTAATTCAAAATGATTAGCATTGGTTGTAGGTGTAACAGTGCAAGACGGTCGAGTTGTTCTAGTAGGGTAGATAAACTCCTTAATGGATCTAGGTACTTGGGCAACAACATCATTATTATTGTCATCCATGTCAGTGAAAATTGTTGTACTGCCGACAAAGGTTATGGGTATCTCTAACTCGGTGGAACTTCTAACTCTCTTATGGACTAGTGTTCGTTCAATCTCTAAATCAAACGGTGCTAATATTGTGTTGTTGGACCGAGGTTCAACCATAAACCACTCCTAAACCTAGGACTCAAATGAAATAAGCAAAACACGCATGACAATCAATATTAATTGCAAAAGTCATAGGTCTACCTCCTTTGTTCACTGTGTCCTACAGCACTGGAACACGACACGAGCAAAGTTCTAGATCCCGCAATAAGACTGGAAGTAGCCTGCAAAAGGTCAAAACAAACAGTAGTACTTAAGGGAAGTTCGCCTTCACGAAACAAAGGAATATAGGGTGTGCGCCCTTATGCCTGAATTCATAGAAATAATAGAAGGGGCGTGTGCTTTATCTCAAAGACCAAATAGGGGGCATGTGCACTCTATTCATCACAGTTAGACTTGAAATTTTCCAGACAACTTCCCACAGTCGTCAGGAACTTGTTTATGTGGTTGTATGCAGAAACTTTGAAGCAGACACTTAACTATTAACTACGATTACAAAAAAAAAAAAAAAAAAAAAAAAAAAAAAAAATGGAAATCACGAATTATGTAAATTAATACCCTAAGACTTAATTGCACCACTGCAATCCCCAGCAGCGGTGCCAAAAACTTTATAGAGAACTAGACAGCCTAAATAAATAGACTAATTTAACCATACTTTATAATAATACTCACAAGCGCACAAAGGCAATTGTAGTAGACAATTATGGCAAACGGGTCGATCCCACAGGGATTGTTTCTTAGAACAATTGAGTACTAGACTATCTCCTAACCTAATCTGAACAAGGTTTGTTTTGTGGAGATTTGAATTAACTATTACTAAACCTAATTATTTTAACTATGAAAGCAATAAACTAAAGAATTGGGTATTATCAATTTGAGATAATTCTAGGACTATTGAGTCCATCTTAAACCATTGTTTGTAATTTTAGAATCAAATTCAATATTTTAGTTTTTATACGAGTAGCATTATCGATGAGTATCAAATGTTTTCTCGATGATGTGAATGTGATAATTCTTAACAAATATGTATCTTCTAACATTTTAGCACTATGGTCAAGTTCAAATAATTATTCGTCTTCTTACAACACAAGTAATAAACAAACTTGACTCAAACAGTTAAAACATGCTTAATTAATAACGATACACTACAAGAAAAAAGGCTTTATATCACTGTTAAAAACAGTCACAAAAAGTCTTGTCACTTTTTTTTTTTTTTTTTTGCAAAACCGTGGCGGAGTGAGTCATTTGTTTTTTTCCCAAAACCATCACAAATATTTGTTCCAGATTAGCCTCTCTCTACCATAAAAAAACGGTAACAACTGCTCAAAAACCATCACAACAAATCATATAATTTGTGACGGTTTTAAATAAACTGTTATGCATTCATTCTTTCAAACGGTCATAAAAAGTACCATTAGTCATGACGGTTTAGGTAAAACAATGATATGTATATTTTCTTTTTCAAAAAAAATAGTGAATATTTGTGAAAACAAAAACTAGCCATTCCACATTAAATTAGACCTACATTTCATATCTGCACTGATAAAAGTTTTCTAAACAAACAAACATAATCCATTAAATTTCAAAATAGTATTTACAAACATTAATTCAGGTGTAGCTTTACAAACCAAGATCGACTTGGATAAGCCGATATATGTATTTGAATATAAATCAAAATTAAACATATCCCAGTAGAATAGAAACATATTCATTCTATCCCACCAAAACACAACACATTCTTGGATGAAGCCAACAAACTCGCGTCCTTGCTAATAGCCTACACCTCTAGCATAACTACAGTATTTCGTAGTACCCAACAAGGTGAGGACTACGTTACCCTCAGTATAGCTCCCCCCACAACTTGATTCTCATATTCATCCTACATGCAAAACAATTATCGAGTGTAAGTCAATACTATTGTATCCTAAAGTGAAAGTTTTTTGTATTTAAACTAGCCAAGATCAAGAATCACCATGTGAAACAAATGAAAAGTACATTTCCAAAGTAATGAACAAGGCAAAATCACTTACTACGTTTGGGCAATTATTTATCGTAAAAAATTTAAGCGAACATTAATGTGAAAGGAAATGGCAGCGCTAATTTTAATGACTAAACATTCAATGTATGATATAAACTTTCTTTTTGCACATTTAACCTTTACATTTAACAAATTCTAAAATGGATGTTAAAATAAGGCTCATACGTATTATAAAAAATAAAAAATAGTCTCCAGTTCTGACTTTAGTCTTCTAAGTAGTTGCTGTCAGCTAGTTTCCTAGGATGGGATTTCTTTAAAATCAATATCAACAACTAATAGATGCTCGGATCAGAACCAAGCGGTCCTTCAGAGTACAGTGCGGGAAGGTAAGCCTTGTATGCTGGAAAGTAGCGTGAAACAAAGTCCCTAACCTGCAAAATTTGCAGAAAAAAAAACAGTGTCTTAAACCCGACACAAATTAACACTTCCAAAATCTAGGACGACAAAAATCCAGAGCAAGAAAGTTTTCAATCAGGTGATCATTGCAGCTTTGAGACAATAACGTTCGGGCATTCATAATTCAATCAAGCCAGGACTTAAATAAAACAGTTGCAGACAGACCTCCTCATCATACATTCCGGGTTTGCCTTCCTCTCGTAGCAATCTCTGCCTGCAAAGTAACCCCAAACTTATGTTTACAATGCTGAAAATAATGTTCCCATGCACAAAGGTTTAAATAATTTTTCGAAGGATTTAACCATACCCTGTAATCGCCATTGGTAGACGCAGTTTGGCTCCTTAATCTTGATAACTATCCTAGCATTAATGAACTTGTCCCATGCATCATAATAAGCTTCAAGGTTTCTGTTTACAACCTCCAGCTGGAAAGTGAAACATAATTCTAATCAAAATCCATTTGCATTAACATGTTGAAAGTGTTCTGCTCCTATATGCACTAACACAGTAAGTTACTTTTAATGTCAACCTAATCTCAAAGACTCCTTACTTGTGGATCGACAGCTTTAACAACTTCGTTTGGAACGGGTTTAAAACCAAGCATCTAACCTTCGAACAATACAACCTGTATTGACACCCAAAGAGCAAAAGATGTGAGCATAACAGGCATGATGAAATTCAAATTTACATACAAGTCTTGCATGTTGCTATCTTACTGTTAGTGGCCCTTTAACCTCTAGCCATTTTGAAGGATCGGCTCTGTCTCCCTTCCCTGTGATATGCAGACTATAGAAGAATTCACGAATAAGTAACGTTGAAATAATGTGTATCAATAAGCAAACAACAATAGTGTTGTTTGTTAGTACTTACTTTATTATATCGTGGTAGCTTCATCTTCATACCTAAATATCATAAGCATAGCATAGAGTTAATACTTGAAAGATCTGTGTCTATAGAGAAAATACCGGTTTGAACTTTTGTAATTGAATTAGTAGATCAGAACTAATGCAAAGTACATAATTAACAAGCATGTAGGGAGCATTACCCTTTTTAGTCATTTTAGTTAGACCCTAAAGTGTTTCAAATGATAATGGTAGATCATGGCTTCCAGCATTTCCTCGTAACTGAGAATGCAAATTCACATATAAAACAAAAAAATCATCACAGTTACACGTATACAAGGATTGAGAGTGTTCATATAGATACCCCCAAGATAGTATTTCCTGGATTTTGCTCCCTCATCTTAGCCTTCAATGTATACGGATTGCATTTAGAAAACAGAGATAGAGAAGAAGAATGTATATCAGAACTGCAAGTATCTTTACCTGATCCTCTGCAGTTAAATAAAAATCATCGATCGAAACTGTGGCAGACTTCCTGTAATACAATTAAAGCCAATTTAACCAAGAAAAGAACTTAAAAAAATTAAAAAAACAACCAAATTCAGTTTTTCAATTCAGGTTGCCAACTTCCAAGAATTACCATTATAGCAACCTGATTAAAGGTACATCACATAGTTAAAACGATAAGCAACAATATTGTGAATGAAAAGAAAAACGGGGAATAAGTGAAAATGAAAAGGAATCACAAACCCACCCAAAGCAAGAACCTTGAAGCCTCATGCTCTGGCTAGGGTTCTACACAATCTGCAATATCGTAGTTAAGCTTTCAGACTACCATAAATCTCACCAGTCATACCTTCGAATTTGAAGAAGAAATGAAGAGAGTGGGAGTAAGTGTTGACTGCCAATGAATGAAGTGCTAGAGATGAAATCCAGAATCAAATGCTCTAATTTAATAGAAAGAAACCCTAACAAGGAAGAGAGGAGAAGATAAAGATAAGAATAACTAACATGGTTCAATTGATCGTTGTAAAGCAATCCTCTTTGTAACCAAGATCAGAACACCGGTCGCAATCCTATTTCTTCATTGAAAAAAATGCAAGTTTTTTTGTTTGTTTTTTGATAAGAGGGGTAGAATTTTGATATTGTACTGGTGTAGGAGTTTTTTTATTTTTTTATTTATTACTGTTTTAAAGAAGTGGGGAGTTAGTGTGTGGGCAAGTCTAGAATTTTTTCGAGTCGTGAATCGCGGGCACTTGTTTCTAATTTCTTACGTCAGTAGTTTTTAACAGTGACAATTAATTTATACCAATTATGTGATTGTCGTGTTCGAAACAAATATTTCTCCTACGCATATACGCCCATCTTTAGAAAAATACAATTTGTGACCGTTTCGAAAACGCACGTCACCAAAAACTTTTTAAAACAGTCACAAAAACCATTTTCTGTCATTTGTGACCATTTCAAACATAACAGTCACAAATAACATTTTAAAACACTCACAAAAAGCCTTTTTTCTACTAGTGATAGATATCAAACTATATCGCATGCATCACATACAATATGAAAGATTAAGTCTTAGCTATTAACTTACGAACAGTGAAGATTTTATTGAACATGAAACCTATTGAATATCATAGAAATCAATCCCAAAATACTAATAATAATTTAAGACTTCGTCTGTCCTAGACTAAATATAGTTACACAAAACAAATAAGAGAACTCAAGTTAAAGGTGAAGAAGCCATCACTAAACCGATATTGTTGTGTTGGTTCTTCTTCTTCTACCCTTCGTCTGCTCCAGCTGCTCTGTGCAAGAAAACTCAATCTCCGGCTCCAAAAGATGTGATGCCCTTACTCTCGGTCTTGCTTTGTTTATATAGGTTTCCTCCTTGTTGCATGAGTGATGGAATCCCTTTAGGAAAGTTGTGTGCGGTGGGGAGTCTTAACCGAGTGATTCGGTTGGAAATTTGATCATTTCTGAAACTTACTGTTCGTGTAATAAAGAGAAAAGGTGTGCGCCCTCATAAATAGGCAAAATAGACGGCGGGCGCCCTCCAACTTTGACTGCAGGAATCCAAACTTTCACAGTAGCTTCAGGAAGTCTTCTACATGTTATTTTCAACTTGTATCAAGTACACTCTCTATAACCAAGCCATGATCATTTGTCAATCCTTTTAAAAGCTCAGGTCTCAGCCCATTTTGTCACGTTCATGTTGATTTCTATAAAACCAATGAAACAAACTAATCAAAGGAACATATATCAATTAATTGGACAACTTAATATAAGTGTGGGCATAAATGTGTAGCATTTATATGCTTATCACTTGGAAAACACACACAAGCAAGCTTCCTGTCGACCACGTTCAGCCATCACACATCCATGATGGCTTGGTTGGTTATTGCAGATTAAGGGGTGTTATTGTTTGGTTCTTCTCCATGCTCATTTGAAAAATGACGATCTCCTCTACGTGTAGATTGTCTTTGATCAGTAACGGGTGGGTCATTGACTTCATTATTCCCCTTATCACCTTGATTTACGTTGGCTCTTGTAGTAACCATTGTTTCAAATCAAAGGGAAGAAAATAAAAGATTTCTCTCAAGAACAAAAACCCAAAAAATTGGTGGGTATGAGAACCTAGAATTGAAAAATCTTCATGAAGAAATCAAATCAATTTTGTATAGTTCCCCACAAACGACGCCAATTGTGTGATGATTTTTCTTAATCTAGAAAGACCAGTATTTTTTTGATGATCAAAAAACAATGATAAGTATTGAATCAAGAAGAAGAAGAAGAGATCTAGAAGCTAGATGATGAGTTGAACTGCATTCTTTAATGGATGCATACGTATCTTGTGAAGAGGAATCAAACTAAAAATGTATTTCAACTATTCTATTTATAAAAATAGATTAGGTTTCCCATAACTACTTGTTAGCTAAGTAATTAGTGTTTAACTAGGAAACAATCTCTTGTTAAGTCTTATCCAGACTCTTCCAGAAGCTCAAGTTTCCTATGTCAATAAGTTTTATTTATTGACTTAAACATTAAGGAAACATGTTCAGGTTTGGATTGGGAGTTGAAGGTTCCGAACTTAGTAGTTTCGGATTTGGAGTTCCTAGTCAGAAGTTAGTTCTCCGAACCTACTACTCCAACCAATTTCCAACCTCATCTTCTTATTTCACTTCCGAACCTAATTAAGAAGTGAGTTAGTCAGGACTTGGACATAAAGTGTGTTCACACTTCCTACCCACAGTAAGACCATACTCGAGCATTAAGAAGATGTTTCCATGTGTCACATATATATCTATTTGTTAAAATATGTACACACGCATGGTATAGCACGATACTCAACCGGTGGCATACGCTGCTCAAGACCTTCCATAGGAATGACAAGGAGAAAGTTTTTCACGTGGTTAGACCGCAAACAATCAACAATAGCTTTCTGAAGAGTTGACAACTCAAATTCCCTTTCAAGACCTTTAATAACCTTACCATATAAAATTGACACTTGATTTGGTTGGTTTCCTTAAGAAGACGAAGGAGAAAATATTTATTTATAGATCCCTTACAGGCCAAGTATTACAGGGAAGTAAATTTGAAATTTGAATATACAACTATACAGAGATAAAACCCACAATCAAGGAACCTAAAATCAAGTAAATCCTACCCAATAATCTCTCCATACAACAATTACATACATGGAGATAAAATCTATCCTAAATAAGAGTCTATAAGTATATAAACTCTTGATGTGTGGGATTGGAAACTATGTGGTATCTTGCATTGATACATATAATATCTTTAGAAATACTCTATGATTTTTGCCATCTGGTTTTTTTGCATCACAATCCTTTCACTTAGAAAGATTGCAAAAACTTATGGACACCAATATGATGACTTTGGCCTCAATTCAGTCTGTTTTTTAGGAGTAGGGTTTGCTGCTCAAATATGACTTGCGGTGCAATTTGTATCATACTCCTTATTCCTTCATATATTTCCTCATTATTTAGAGGAAAAAAATAAAATAAAAATTCATGCCACAAATGCAACAACCACTACACAAAAAAATAATGGCTTCGGTATTGCATAATGGAGTGAAAGATCCAAATTATTCCCAAGTGAAAAAAAAATGTTAAAAAAATTCTATTTTATCTGCACTACCATAACAATGTGTGAAAGATACAAAATATTCCTGAGTGAGGAGAAACAAATGTCAGAAATATTTCTCTATTTTCATTCACAACAATAATAACTTAGCACAGAAATATCAGCTCTCACAATTTTAGATGTTCCAGTTAGTACCAAATTTGTATGCCCATTGGACCAGTAAAAATCCTCACTTATTTTCATTCAAAACCATAATATCTTTCAATATCAACTCTCAAACAATTTTCATTGTGACGACGTAGTGCAAAAACAACATTCCACCTATGCCTAATAGTTACATTGCAAGTGCGATTGTCAACTCACATGCATGTTATCACACTTGCTGCCTATTAAGTTAACCAATGCAACCTCATTTCATCCTTACCAACAACTAAAACAGAAAAGTATTATTTATGTACACCATTACTTAGCCCTTCTCCCTTCTCTTTTAAAAAGTGAGGTTTTAAAGCAATATTGTCCTCAACCTTGTAACATGTCTAGTTCACTGATTGTGGAATTTGCTCTCCTCCTGAGTGAAATTCGATTGAACTATCAATTAAAGAAGCAATATAAGCCTCATACCACACAAACTTTGGTTCCTCAAAAGTGGATGAATATTAATTTCACTAACAAGCCCTCAATAACGTCAATTGTTCCCAAATAGGCCCCATGTAGCATAACAACACAATTTATCAGATCCTAGTAAGGTTATGTCAATAACTTTTTGCAAAAAGTTGCTAACATTGTTCGAATTGGGAACAATTGACATTATTAGGGCCTGTTTGGGAAATTACCCATAAAACAAACTATCATGAGTATATAATTTGATGGGTCCAAAATGTTACTGCTACGATATCCGCTAGAGGATTGCTAGCATCCTACCCCTTTAAAGGGTCCCACTCGATCTACTGACAAGAAAGAGTTACTTGTTCACCTATTCTTCAAGTTTAATATGATTTGTTGATCTTATAATGGGTTGACTCACTTCCTTATTTTTCTAACAACCCAACCTCAGAGTGCCAATCAGCACCTACCATTAGCCATGATATGGCTCCGGCTGCCGGAATCCGTTCCGGCAAGTCATTATTTTATATATGAAAAACAAACGCCACACTTATAATATTCTTTATGGGATCCCATTCTTTATTTGAGATTACAATATTTATTATTTTTGTATCAAATTAAGATTTCAAGTTTGAGATGTAAATCATCAAGAAAAATAGACGATAATTGACCCCAAAAAATTAATGATAAGTAATCCCATCATTGAAAAATGTTAGTGGTCTGGTGTGTAGAGGGGAAAATATTAAGAAGAAAAAGCAGATTAATATAAGAAAAACATCAACAAATAATTAAAACAAAAAACAAGAAAGGCATTTAGTGAGGGTGGCGTTGTTGGACGATGGCGTTAGGGCGATGCTGCTAATGGAGAGAAGATGTGAGTTCCTTTTTTGGTAAAGGAGATGACTCGATTGAGTTTTAAATGTTTAGAAAGCTTAACAAGTAACTAACTGGTTTTATACTGAGTAGGTGCCAACTAGCAAAGTCGGTAAAACATTTGGGTGATGATACTAGAAGTCTGAGGCTCGAACCCCACCAGAATCAAAGAGTTATTAATCTCATTTAAAACAGGCTTACCAATCAAAAAAAAAACTGGTCACTATTTTTTGCCCCTTTAAAAGGGCAGGACACTCGCAATTCTCTATCCGATATAGTCAGACTGCTGAGGAACTCTTCAGATCTTTACAGCCAGTTCATTCAACAGGATCTAATGCACATCTGTATAAACATCATCCACATGAGGAAAAAACTAAGGGTAATATCCTAAACAAGACAAGAAATGTACCATTTCTTCTCAATCCAGGCAAAAACACCAATTTTGACCAATTCAATGAAAATTTGACACTTTTGTCATTGCCCATGTCAAGACAAATAATTCTCTCTCAAATAGAAAAAACACTTCTCTCCTCTCTCCTTGTCCCCCTTGATGTGAACTTATCTCTTGCTCATCACCACATGATTTTGTTGAGATATGTGTGGCCGTTTGGAACCCTTGGATCTCAACAAATTCAAAATACTACCACAACTCTCTCTTCTCCTTCTCTAACACTTTTCACACACAATCCATTAAGTAGCAATACATTAAAACAACGTCAGCAACTTTGAACAAATTTTGATGTGAATTTTTTTTGAAAAATCACTAGAATTTCTTAAAATGAACTAAAATTAAGGACTTTTCTGAACACTTATTTATATAATATCAAACTCTAAATACACTGGAATCCAATTGAAAACAAAATAAAACTAAACCAAGATCTAAGAATGAATTGAAACTAAGTACAAAATGTATTGAAAAATTACATCTTACAAAAATTTAAAGTAAAAAAACCACCACCACCATATCAGTACCAAAAATTATAAAAGTAGGTGACTTATGGTTTCAAAGTAACTACCGTATTAACACATATGTTGCATACAAGATAAACTTATCCCAAAATTAACTTAAAAAAACACAAGCTAATTGCTTAACAAATATCCCGTAAGTGATAAACAAATTCCTCGGTATGTAACTCACAGATCAAAAAATTACAATTCGGTGAAAATATATATATCAACCATATGTGAGAAATAGATTCCTCAATATATATAACTAACATATCAATACTTAACAAAATAAATATAAAACAATAAAATAAGATAAAACAATGAAAATTAATAAAATCACCCACCAGTTCACTACCATATTAACACATTTCTTCTAAGAGAAACTTAGTTCAACATATATTAAAAAATCACACCTCTGTTCAACAAACATCATATGTAAGTGACAAACAATTCCTCAATATATAACTCACGGATTAAGAAATCACCAACAGTTAGGTAACAAAAACTACTAAAATAGCTGACATAATGTTTGAAAGTATGTAACTACCACTTTAAACATTACATCCTTGGGAAACTTACCCCAAAATATCTTTAAAAATGTACAAGTTTATTTTTCACTATATAATCATATGGAAGTGGCAGATATATTCTTCAATCTGTAACTCACAGTTTAAAAAATTACATTTCAGTTAAACTTAAAAAAAAATTTAAAAATGAATTGTAAAATAAAAATAAAAATAATATAATATCACCAATAGTTGAGTACCAAAAACTATTAAAGTTGCTGACAAATGGTTTGAAATAAAGTACCATATCAATACATTGCATCTAAGGGAAACTTAGTCCCAAATGTACCGAAAAAAGAACAAGTTCATCATTTAACCAATATCATATATGAATGACAAACAAGTTCCGCATTATGTAACTCACAAATCAACAAACTACATTTTAGATAAACTTAATATAATATTAGGGTTATTTAGGGATTGGTCCTACTTATTTAGAGGTATTTAGGGATAGGTCCTAAAATTATCGATTATTAGGCTTTAGTCCTATTTCTATCGATTGACCTTGAGTCGTCTCAGTTGACCGTGGTCAACCCATTTTATAATAATAAAATTTTCTTTTTTTTTATCAAAATAGCCAAACTACCCTTCGCATGTGACTTTAGAGAGACATTTAAAATAGCCACGTGTCAAAATTTGAAGCATTTGATCCAATGGCCAAAATTATAGAGTCGTTGGAAGTTGTCTCTTTGCTGTACTATAAGAAAAGGCGTTCAACACTCACACTCTTCACTCAACAACCTGAGCACTGAAGCAAAAACATGGGTGGAACTCCTGTTCGAACTTTCATTATACCAAAGGTGTGAAATCAACTTAAATGGTAAATTCACTAAAGGTATTTCACAAACTTAAATTCAAACTCCTTTAATGGAAGAAAAGTAGGATGAAAACCTAATTAACTCAAATACAGGAGGGGTTAAATCCTAAAAGACTAATTCTATGTTGTATCAAATTCTAACTTTTTTTTAACTTGGTTTATTGACAGATCTGTCAGTTATGTGAGCAAGAAGGCCACACTGCTCCAACTTGTCCCTACCTTAATAGGAGATGCAGGGAGGATAATTGCAAGGGGATCATGTATTTGTTCAAGAGTTAGGATAAAACAACAGGCAAAGTAGTTGGAATGTGGCTGCAATGCGACTGGATTGGATGTTTTAGTAAGGAGATGCAATACATTGATTGCAACCAACCTATGATGCCTACTAAAAACAAGACTACACTTGTCCTAGATTGTAATGTGTGGCAATGAGTGTTGTTGTGTTATTGAATAGGGTATCCCAAGTGAGGTTCTATCTGATATAAGGCCTCATTGAAAAGGATTCAAATAAAGGTTCTTGGTTCTGAAATAAAAGTTCTTGGTTTTGAAATATAGATTTACCTACAACAATTCAAATCTTAAACTCAGCAATGTCACTCAGACAATATTCATAAGGGTACCAAAACAATGTCAGCATCTGATAACAATCAAAAGATATGGCCACATACATAAACCAGACCTAAAATGAACAACATCATATAGACCATTTCTCAAGTATATGTAACACAAAACAACAAAATATGGACAAATATTCATTGACAAGCCCCAAAATGATTCAAAAACCAACTATTGTGTAAGTGGCTCTCCTGCTCTCTGATTTGCATTCACTGGAGGAGTTGATGGAGTTTCTACATTGCCATCACCAAACAACAAGCCATACAAGCCAGAGAAATCCCTACCCATTCCCCTTCCATTCCCTCCTCTTCCTGTTCTGCCTCCTCTTGGCCTTCCTCTCCCTCCCCTGCCTGGAGCTTGTGGTTCTTGCACTGGGGCTCCTCTTCTTCTCCCTCCCCTGCCTGGGGGTTGTTCTGCTTGTGGTTCTTGCACTGGGGCTCCTCTTCCTTTCCCTCCCCTGCCTCTCCTTCCCCTACCTTGTGCTTGTGCCTCTTGTTGTTGTTGAACTTGGGGTGGTGGCTGTTGCTGACTTACTTTTTGCTCTGTTTGGGCACCTGCTCACTTATTGAATTAGTGTTTGCATAAGGTAAGGTTTATGCAATCATGCACTAACCATACTCATGCATTTTGCTTTCAATATTCAACTAACATACCTTTACTTTTCTTCCCTTTCCTTTGCTGCATTGGAGGTGCATCTTCTTGCATTGGAGGAGCTTGTCGTTGCATCTGAGGTCCATCTTGCATATGAGGTTCATCTTGCATCTAAGGTCCATCTTGCAGTCCATCTTGCACTTGGGCTGCTGTGACATCATGAGTATCATTAGACATTGAACGATACATCACAATCACATTAGAACCAACTGTGACATCATGAGTATCATTAGACATTGAAGAATACCTTTTCTTTTCTTCTTCTTGCCAAATTCCCCTTTTTTCCTTGCATCACATGATCTGGAATTGTGGCATTCTTCTTGACACTTTGCACATTTCTTTTTTGACTTGGGCATTTCATCATCTGCCCTAATTCTCTGCTTCCTTGGTCTTCCTAGTTGTGTGGTGACTTCAGGAGGCAGTATCAATTCTTTGTCCAAGGTCTGTTAAGAAAAATACATTACAAATTACATACAAATAAAATAAATAAATTTCTAAATAACAAAAGTATTAGGAAAGGGGCATCACTCACTATTTCTGGCCAATCCTCTATATTATCAAGTGGATACAAATAACCTACGTAAGTTGCTTTGAAGGCCTCAACACTAAAATAAGGACTACAATACCTGCCATATAATGAAAAAAATGTAAAAAAAGTACCCAAGAGAATGCACATATAGACACAAGTATAGACACAAGTGATTTACCTAGACCATGGTTCCCTCCTTGATCTGAGTATTGTAACTGCATGCACATAGGGCACTCCTGACATTTGCCACTCAATGTAAGAGCATTCTTGCTTTTGAATTTCCACATTATACTTCTTCCCAGTTATGTGGCTTATTGCTAAATACTGAGTCTCAGGTACACCTCTGATCTCATAATTGTTATACCTCTCCTCTCTCTTCTTAATCATGTACAAAACATTTGGAACAACACCATGTTCAAAAGACTTCATTGACAACATTCTCTTATCATAGATGGACTTCAACAAAAGCAGGTTATATATACATGTCTATAAACTGGACCAAAGGTTTATCTCTTATTTTCAAAATCCATGAGTTGAAAGACTCACTAAAATTGTTAGTCAACTCATCACACTTTGATGTCCAATCAAAGTGTGCTCTAGCCCAACACTCCCTTGGCTCATTATCTAACCAATCCAATGCTACACTATCAGTTTTGTTTATGGTTCCTAAGATCCTAGTCAATTCTGGTAGCTTGTATGTCATTGCAACTTCCCAAGCAAAACTCTCCCATAATTCACCAGGAAACTTAGCTTTAAAATTTTTATACATATGTCTGAAACAAAATCTGCAACAAGAAATACATGTACAAGTTAAAACAACATTATAACAAAGTCTGAAACAACATTGCAACAAGAAATACATATGTCTGAAACATTAGATATGGCTTGATGAGATGTATAACAAAATACATGTATAAGATAAAACAACAACCTGTGATTAGAATCTGGGAAGTATTCTCAAGAATTTGGTACCAATCCATTCCTCACACCACTAATGAATGTCAACTTTTCCTTGTGTTTGATGAGATGTGGCTTCAATTCAGACAAAAAAAGCCTCCATGTATCTTTGTTCTCACCTTTACACACATAAAAACCAATAGGGAAAAGCCCATTCATGGCATCCAGTCCTATAGCAGTCAAACAACACCCACCATACTTACCTTTGAGAAAACAACCATCAAGCCCAATCACTGGTCTACACCCACTCACCCACCCATCCAATGAACCCTTGAATGCAATGACTACACCAACAAATGTCGATTGCTATCTTTCATAAACCATTTAACAAGGCTACGAGATTGGACTTCTCTATCTGTCTACACATCTCCGGGACTACTTGATACCCAACTTCATAATTTCCATTAATTTTTTCTAGCATCAAAGCTCTACTAGACCAACCCCAATAATAAGATATACTAACTCCAAACTCACAAAAATCTCTTTTCTCAGATATCCCTTGGTTCGTGTCGGGATGATCTCTTATTTTGTCAACAAGTGTTTTAGCTACCCATGGTGATGTAGCCTGTGCATACTTGTTTTCATCATCAGCCTCACATGTATGCTGGTCCAAAAACTTCCTAAGAATGAATGTATGATTGTCTCTTTTGGTAACAGAGGCACTTACTTTCCACTAACAATTGAAATCTTTACATTCTAAAATGAGCCTCTCCTTGTCATTCTTCATATGTCTATAGCTAAACTTCTTTCTAATTGCCAAATTTATGAAAAAATCCCTACAAGCCTCAACTGTTGGCCAAGACATTTTAGGCTTCAAGTCACACACAAAAACATTCTCAACTTTTGGTCCTACAAGTTTAGCCATCTCCTCTGCCTCAAATATGTTTGTACTGACCCTCACAACACTAGAGTCACTACCTTGTATCTCTTCTTCTAAATTTTGTACTTCTTCTTCCATTGGCTCCATGTCATCCAAGGCCTCATCATCAATACCACATACTGAGTAGTCACTATCTGAAGGATTGTAGTTGTAATCTTCTTCATCCTCGTCTTCAGCACTCCACTCATCATTATTTGTGACAGTATCAAAAACTGGTCCAAAACTGTAACCATATTCATACATCTTGTCACCTTCAGCATCGCTTCTATCCTTGTCATCTACAGGGCCGGCCCTGAGGACAGCCCACACAGGCAGCCGGCTGGGTCCCCGAAAGTTGGCCAAATATTAGGGCCCCCATGGTTGAAAGCAGTTGTGGTCAATTACTTTTTTTTCGGCCCAAAAAAACTTTAGCAAACAAATATCTACTGTTCTTTTTTTCGGCCCAACATTGGTTCTAAATTTGGCCCAAACATAAATCATTAAACATCAATACTAAACTGTACAGAGACTTGTTCTCCATGACTCCACTTCTCCTCTCAATCTCTCGTCTCTGCAATTCTCTAAGGTATTTCCAGTTCTCCAACTTGCACTCTATGGTCTCCATTCCTCTCTCTTTTGTTGATACCAGTTACCATCCCATCTGCAGAAAGAAGTTTTTCAAAGCTGAAGTTGATCAAATCTTACCTTCGATCGAGCATGTATCAAGAAAGATTGAATGGATTAGCTATATTATCTATTGAAAAGTCTTTAGTAGAAAAACTTGATTATGAAGACAATTAGTGATTTCGCAGCTAGAAATATAAGAAGACTAGCTTTTCAGTAGTGCTTAGTTTTTGTAATTGAATTTTGGTGTGAATTTATTGATGTTAAGCACACATTTGATTCCGTAAGAATACGAAGGAATTTGGACTTAATTTGTGATCAAATATGAAAAAAAATTGGCTTCTGTATTTTTCATCATTTATCGGTAGAGGCCACACTTTAGGATCTCGCCTAGGGCCCCCCAAAACTCAAGGCTGCCCCTGGTCATCTAATGCATCACCATCACCATCTGTAAATGTCTCACCTAAAGTAACCTCATCAAATGTTTCTGGATCAAGTGAACCCAATACATGTTCCCAGTCATCCACAACATCATTGACAGTGTAAGCAACTTCAGGTTCAGCAACTTCAGGTTCAACAACTTCAGGTTCAGCAACTTCAGGTTCCACAACATCCACGACATGCTCAACTTCAACTATTTCCTCTACTTCATCATTAGAATAAGACACAAGGTCCAACATCAAAGTCTCTCCATTAGGGCCTACAAGTGGTTTCAACTTCTGCAGCCTACCTGACCTTCTTAAAGGTTTTTCTTGCTTTTCACAGTAGGGGGTTTCTCAGTAGGTTGGACATTATTTGAAGAACTTTGGTTGTATACAGGGAATCTGGGGGATCTTCTAACTCTAACTGCCTCACCCATTTTTATACTTTTGTTGGAATTGTTGGAAGTACAGAAGTGGTGGTAGTCTTACTTGGTGGTGGTGGTATGGGACTTGGTGATGGTATAGGAGTTGGTGGTGGTATAGGACTTGGTGGTGGTATAGGAGTGGTGGGAGTAAATCTAGGGGATTTTCTAACACTAGTACTTACTTGGACACTTTTCTTTTTAGGGGTAGTGGGTAATGGGTGGGCCTTTACTGGTGTGGACTTAACTGGTTGGGCCTTTACTGGTTGAACTTTTACTGGTTGGGCCTAAACTGGTTAGGCTTTTACTGGTTGGGCCTTTACTGGTGACTTCATTGGTGGGAGACTGTTGTCAGAAGCAATGGTGGGGATTATAGGAGCTCTAGTGGGTTTAGAAGTTGTTGGAGCTGGAAAGACATACAGGTGGTATTTTTTGTCTCTATCAGGTTTAAGCTCATACCACATATGTAACAGGTGTTCATCTTTTGTTAACCTGCAAATATACCCTTGAATGATACTTGCCATTTGAAATTCAACTCCCACACCAACCAAGTTTTGCACATCCTTTTTCAAATCAAACATACAGAATTCATCCCCATCAAATTCCATAGTACTGCTTCTCCTACCACCTTTGTAATCACTACCCTTAATCTTCCCAGGGGTAGTTGTCCCCTAAGAACCCCCATAATGTACAACAAACTGTTTTATACCTAGCACCGAATGGTCATAGTTCATAATAGTACTTAACATAACAAAGCAACAAAAAATGCTGACATTATACACTTATCACAATAAAATAGTCCTACTTTTAAGAACATGCAATAACAAGAGTACCCTAAGAACAAAATACATGCATATATATCCACCCACACAGCAATCTTCTTACAAAAAATGCTTTTTAAACATAGGGTTCAATTAATACAAACAAATAATGGAATAAAAACACGATTTTTATAAACAATCCTAAATTTAAAAACGCATGCTTTGACGTGTAAACATACAAAGTTTGAACTTACTTACAATGAGCAACTCCGAAAAAATCCACGACCACCACAAGAGAGATCTCTACGAATAAAATTCGATGACCGGCTAGCTAACACTCACAATTCCAGTTGAAGTTTTTTTAAACATTTCCAGTTGAAGTTTTTTTCTAAGATTCGCGAGTGAAGGTTAAGTGTTTGGTAGCAAACAAAAGAGATCTTCAAGTTATCATTTTTAATGGAGAAGATTAAGTGTTTGGTTTGATTAAAAGAAGACGAACTGTCATAGTGTAAGTGAACAAAATGGGGGGAGTGCGAAGATTTTTCCCTCCCTATCTCACCTATTTCCTCGAGATACGAATACAAAATGATCGAAAGGCTTACATAATTTCATCCCTCACTGTTTGACACGTGGTGTTCAAAAACAATTCAATATAATGTAGCGTGTCAAGCACACTGAAGGGTAGTTTGGCCATTTTGATAAAAAACGAAAATTTTATTATTATAAAATGGGTTGACCACGGTCAACTGAAACGACTCAAGGTCAATCGATAGAAGTAGGACTAAAGCCTAATAATCGATAATTTTAGGTCCTATCAAATACCCCTAAATAAGTAGGACTAATTCCTAAATAACCCATAATATTAAAAGAACAAAAGACACCAGTTCAGTAAGTACCAAATACAATTAAAGTAGCAAACATGTGGTTTGAAAGTCACTACCATATTAATACATTACATCGAAGAGAAATTTAGCCCAAAATATCTTTAAGAAGTATAAGTTTATTTTTCATATATCATATATCAAATGGAAGTGACAAACATATTCTTCAATTTGTAACTCACAGTTTAAAAAATTACATTTCAGTGAAACATATATTTTTTAATAAAAAAATAATGATATATATCCCCAATAATTGAATACCAAAAGCTACTAAAGTAGTTGACATATAGATTGAAAGAAACTACCATATCAGTACATTATAAGGAAACTTATCCCCAAATGTACTGAAAAAGAACACGTTTCTCATTTAACCCATATCATATATGAATGACAAACAAATAATTATGTGGTATGGAGTTCACTAATCAGCAAACTTAATGCAAATTAAAAAGAACAAAAAAATACCCCAGTTCAGTACCAATTACTATTAAAGTAGCTAACATATAGTTTGAAAGAAACTACCATATCAGTATATTATTGTATCTAAGAGAAACTTAGCCCCATATATACAGAAAAAGAACAAGTTCATCATTTAACCCATATCATATATGAATGACAATCAAATTCTGTGGTATGGAACTTACTAATCTACAAGAAAAACATAGCTCAAAATATATTTTGTCAAAAAAAAACGTTCAACAAATATTTCAAAAATATCCAAAAAAATATACTTGTTGTATTTGTTTAGCAGGGCAAAATTTTAACGAAGCAAGCAAAAGTTGCAGATAGCATTGGAATACCTTTTTCCTTTTGACATAATATTCAAATATCTCTAAAATATTTTCCTTTTTAAAAACACACTCTTTCAGCTGACATACGATGACCATTTTGCATTTGTAATTCTATTTACTTCCATTTGATCGACCACTTCTTGCTGATTTAGTAGACCAACTAAAACTTTTATGACATTCATATTAAAGTCTTACACATGGTAATAACCATGACCAATTTCAACATTCTTCTTGTTAAACTAAGGTTTTCATATTTATAACAAAAATTATTTTTTTAGAAATGAATGATGAAGAGACGAATTATACAAAATAACCAACCAACACAACCAAACCAAATGGGACAAAGTCGTCTCCATTGATTGTTACATTAGTGTATTTCATGTGAAACATGGACACAAACTTAAAAAGAAAAAAAAAATGGATTTTGATAAATAAATTGTTGAAATGAAATGGAGAAATAGAGAGAAAATGAAAAATGCAAAGTGATAATGTGGGTGGTAAGAGAATGATAATGAAAAAATTGTAAAAAAAACAAATGAGAGAACTAATGAGGATAGTGAACTGATGAAGAGAAGTGTAAGAAAAATGAGAGATGTTTTCCCGCCTAATCGTTTTCCCGCCCAAATTGTTATGTCCATTGTCATCTTTCAGGTGAGAGATTGACAAATGCATTGTATATCAGCAATTTTACTGTATATGCTTTGACTTTATAATTATATGGTTAGCTAATGTTGGGAACAAAGTGACTTTATTTATAAAGGGAAACTTGATTTAGTGTAATAAAAGATATGACATCAAATAGCTAATTTGTTGATTCGTGCGTTACATATTGAAGAATTTGTTAGTCATTTAAAAATTAATTATTGAATGGCAATGTTGTGGCTTTTTCAATACATTCTTAGATCTTGATTTAGTTTATTAAGGCTTTAAATCTTGGTTCCTCTAAATCTTGTCTGCTTTATTTTATTTTCAATTAGATTCTAGTGTATTTAGAATTTGATATTATATAAATGATTGTAATTAAGTTCAATATTATATAAATCAGTGTTCAGAAAAGTCTTTAATTTTAGTTGCTCTAAGAAATTCCAATGATTTTTCAAAAAACATTCACATCATAATTTGCTCGGAGTTGTTAACGTTATATTACTGTATTACTATTTAATAGACTGCGCGTGAAAAATGTTAAGAGTAGAAGAAGAAAAAGTGTTGAAGAAGAGAGTTCTGATTTTATTTTGAATTTGTTGAGATCCAATGGTTCATAACAACAATACATCTCAATAAAATCATATAGTGATGAGCAAGAGACAAAACATCAAGAGAGACAAGAGATAGAAATGTGTTTTCTATTAGAGAGAGAATTGTTTTTCTTGGCATGGCAAGGGCAAAAGTGTCAAATTTTCATTGAATAGGTCAAAATTGGTGTCTTTGCCTAGATTGAGAAGAAATAGTACATTTCTTGCCTTGTTTAGGATATTACCCAAAAATTAAGTTCTCTAAATCAGGTAAAATACCCTCACGCCTTTCAATAGGGCTATTTTATGGAGCAACATCTTTACCACAATATTGAACATACAAATTATCGAGGAAAAAAGATACTCTTAGATATTGGCAATGCTCACTGCTTAGCAAGTGCATCCTGGAATCCTGCCATTTTGAGTTGGTATTATTTTTTACCAATTCGTGGAGTAAGACTAAAATGGAGTGGAGATCGCCTTAGACTCTGTTAGAACTAAGTAATAGTTGGGTAAAGACTAACCTGGAGATCGCCTGAGACTCTGTTAGAACTAAGTAACACTCCACAGATTCAGATAATCAGTCACCGTGTTTTGATTGCAAACATCGTTTCGAAGGAACTATGACATGCAGCTATTATGTATCCCTTTTTATGCAACTTTAAGTTTAACACAGAAACTGCAGGTGTGTGGTGTGTTGTCCCTTTCGAACTAAAATAGAAACCCCCATCAAACTCTTGTAGCAAATCAAATTTAAATTCAACACTAACCAAATAGAATTTGAGAAAACAAAACAGACATCTAATAACATTTGGCAAGTTTGGAATTTTTTGATTATTTGTGACAACGTTTAGAATAGTTAGAAGATCATATCTACAAAAAATTAACCTAATCCAAAACTTATAAATACCCTAACGATTTTGAGTTTGTTTACGTGTTAAAATAATATATGTCCCTAGAGAAAAATAATATATGTCCCTAGAACCCTTTGTTTATTTTAACACGTGTTAAAATAATATATTTTGGATTAGACTAATTTTTTTGTAGATATGATTTTCTAACTATTCTAAACATTGTCACAAATAATCAAAAAAATCTAAACTTGCCAAATATAATATCCAAAGTTAAAATAATATATGTCCCTAGAACGACTTTGTTTACGTGTTAAAATAATATATGTCCCTAGAACCCTCCCGTTCTAAGAACATATTATTTTAACACGTAAACAAACTCAAAACTGTTAAGACATTTATAAGTTTTGGATTAGACTAATTTTTTTGTAGATATGATTTTCTAACTATTCTAAACATTGTCACAAATAATCAAAAAAATCTAAACTTGCCAAATATAATATCCAAAATGGTGAAAATGAACATTCTACAATTAGCCAAATTTTGTAAATTGTTAACTACATTTGGCAAGTTTGGAATTTTTTTATTTTTTTGATTATTTGTAACAATGTTTAGAATAATTAGAAAATCATATCTACAAAAAATTAGCCTAATCCAAAACTTATAAACGCCCTACCAATTTTGAGTTTGTTTACGTGTTAAGATAAAATGTCCCTAGAACCCCTCACCTAACATATATCACACACAGGTCCCAGAGGGTTAACCCAACGCAGACAACACTCATCTGAGATCAAGAGCTAAGTACGTTAAACTGAACTATCAATAATTATACCACGAAGAAACTCACAACACTAACGATCTGCCAAGTATTTGAATATACACAGAGTAATTGATTAAATGTACAACCTTGCCCTATGCAATTACCAACAGCCCATAACAGCCTAACATGGTAATACACCACACAAAAACCAGCTAAAAAGGGTATAATATGTAATTCACTGAAAACAGCATATTTCAGGTTCAGTCCTTTTCAAAAAGTGAACAAACTCCAAAATGAACTATAAGGGTGCAAATTCTCAGTCTATATGCAACTTAGAGGCCAAATTTCATACAAGCTTTGTTTCTATTTCAAAATCTTAAAACTCGACTGTATATAGAGTCAGTTTCAGGGAGTAAAAGCACATAACCACTAACCAGTGAGAAAAAACTGATTAACGAGCAAACCAAGACTGAATAAGCTCAGATACCATCAATCCACATGAATCACGTCAACCATGTGAAAACATAAAATATTTCTAAGCAAAGACAGTTCATAAACTGATCCAGTTCCAAATAAAAATCGTCACTTAAAATATAGAGACTTAACAGCACATAAGTTTTCCTAGAACCTGACAACTAATGCAAGACTCTGAAAGTTATTCACAACTTCATGTCGACACATTTCCTAATAGTACCAGAATAGCAGCTGGCAAACAAACCTAATTTTGTGATAGAGCAGAGCTGCAATATTTTCAGGTAAGTATCAAATACCACCAGAAGAGGCAACTCTGGTTTGCTTCGCCATGACAAGAGCTAATAAGTTCCTTGCTCCTGTTTTGGTACTACCAAATCACGACCAGGCAGCTGCAAACAAAGACAGGCCAAGAGTTGGTCAACCAATATTTCAACGCACAATAAACAGTAAGCATGAAGAAATAAATACTTTAAACTGCCACAATAGACAGGTTAACAAAGTAGTTAACAGACCTATATACTAAAACAACTAAAACAATTGTTGATACAAAACATCTGAGCTTTCCAAATTACACAAGCAGATCGAAGCGTGATCAAAGCCTCTTGTTGTATGTTTGTGGGATACGTCATCCTACAGTATATATATCTTCTATAAAAAAATCTTTGATGACCTACAGTGAATCGTCAACCCCGTGGACTTTTGATTTTCCAATTTTACCCTCATCTTTTGATATTACATACCAAAGCCAAGACTAAAGCAGTGCATAACATGTTAAAGGGTAAAAGTGCAACTTTAATTTAAATTTCCATAAATACTCCTATTCAGATATCCCAATTACAGGCATGCCTACCTTTTACTTTTCAATTTTAACCTCATTGTTGACACAGCATATTAACCTCATTGTTGATACCCAACAAAAAACAACCTCACTGTTGACTTCAATTTATATTATCCAATACATATCAAATTAGTAAACTGTACATTAAAAAGGGAAACAATGTAATTCCACAGTTCACACACTCCCCTTCAAAAGACAACATATCATCTCCTTCCAACCAGGACAAACAATTTCTCTGTCAATCTCATCACAGTGACATTCCCCAAATTGGTCTCTTCCAACAAAACACTGTCCTCCACCGCCTGGATTGAACTTATCTACCCCATTTCCTTTTTGTATTGTCTGTGAACTTCTATGGCTAATCTGACTTGAGACATAGGGTTTTGGTTTCCATCCTTTAAATGGTTTTGGTTATTTATTCGGATTGAAAGTCACTTCTAAGCAATTAAATGGGGTTCATATTTGCTAAGATAAGTTCATTTGAATTCATAGGAACCCAATAACCTTATTGTGGTGCAATTTGAATGAGATCTAATTACCTCCTCATCATCCATTTGCTTTTATTTCAACAAAGAAAACCAAATCTCTTGCTCTTCTGCTGGAAGAAGATGCTTGGGCACTGATCCTATACTCAAATTCATATCATGCTAGGTTACTCCCTACAGCACTTTGTGATACACGTGTAACACGTGCCCATGGACTAGTTATAATTATGCGTACATAGACAAACTTTACCAACCAAAATAACAAAAGGAATTTAAGGAAAATAAAAATTTACACAAGCAGATGAATCATGTATAGTAGAGGAAAGCCCTTTTACCTTGGCCTGAAGACTAATTATTGTAGCCCTCAGCAATGTATCCCCAATTGCCCATCTCATCCTATGAACAAGTTCATCTCTGCTTATCTTATTACTCTGATAACAAATTCAAGACAGTAAAATTAAATAAATAACTAAATAAACAAATCATAGAGCAAACCCATACACAGAAAGAAAGACAAGACAAAAAGCATACGGGCAAGGCTGTAATATTACCCTAAACTGGCCGTAAAACTGATACACTAACTTCATGGAACTGTAAGGAACTTTGTCCTCAATTGCTGCAAATAACTTGGAGAAAGGCATCCAAGCTGATTTAGGAGGCTTTCCAGCAAACTTGATGCTTGAGTTTTTCCCCTGAGATGTATCCACAGAAAGTGGAGTTTGATGACAATCACCGACCTACATATCAGGTGTAATTTTT
Source organism: Coptis chinensis (assembly GCF_015680905.1). Classification (NCBI taxonomy): domain Eukaryota; kingdom Viridiplantae; phylum Streptophyta; class Magnoliopsida; order Ranunculales; family Ranunculaceae; genus Coptis; species Coptis chinensis. The sequence continues at coordinate 50,499,005 of NC_141456.1, forward strand.
TCGTGAGAACATGAAAACTTTTCTTAAGAAGCATATAGCAATAAGTTGTGGTAGATGTATACTTATGAAAACATCCTCAACTTTTTAACAAACTCCTAGCACGTATCCAAAATGTCATATTTATAAAATGTCTCACAAATGTCATATTTCTGTGAACCACTTCAACTAAAGCATGTATACTTTTCAAAACAAAGTTTACTTTGCAAGGACGTGAAAAAAAAACTTACAGTATCAGGCAAAATGACAGTGACAAGGGTATGAATGGAACCTCAGAAACCAGTTTGTGGAATTAGACACATGGGCTTGAAAATAATGCCAATAGAGGTGTACATATTAGAAAAAACAAAAACGTGTGTATCATAATAAATCTCAAAAAGAATCTGAATGAAAAGATGCAAAAGAAAATTATGCAAACTATACACTCACCATATTTCCTCCTACCGAAATATTATGTTCCATTAAATAAAAACAAAAAGTTCATGATCAAACCAAGACTTTGGCACTACTGGGACTCTATCACTAGTAATTACATTCAAATCTAAACCACCTGTTTCGGCCAAAGTGTGGGCACCCACTACCGAATCTGTCGGCACGTAATGCAAGAATCTGTCATCACACAGACCAACTCTTGCAGCACATTCAGAAGTTTCCAAGAGGCAAGAGATAAGACATTCTTTCTGTTAAGATTACCAACCACAGTTTTAGAGTTAACAGCAGCTACCATATATCTTACAATCACTACATGAATATGATTCATTTATATAATAATTACCACATCTGGATAGCAGTCGTTAAAACGCACTTTTTCCTCCTCTGTACATTTTTGTTTTGGATTTATAGTCAGTAAAGTAGAGATAACAGGCCACAAGTACACCCTACCCAACCAAGAGACGCGTCTATACTCCACATCCAAATGACATATCCTCCCTTACACCCAATGATCACTTCCTCCAAATACAGTGTGATAACGCAAGAAATGCCTCCTATACCTTTGCAACAGCAGACCACACCAGATCGCAAAAGGTGAAATGTTCCATGTTATGCTACCTACAAAGAAATGACTTCACATCTGCCAAGCTAATGACTTCACATACAAAGGAGCAGATCAACTGCTCCTCTTAATCCGGTTGTCAATAATCTTCATTAAGTGCAGCATCATTGTTTAAGGGTGTAAATTTTGTTGATTTTCATGTGCATTGGGATGGGATAGTGAGATGAGCGCACCTGGGTAAAGGGTATTGGGAGCGTGTGCAATTGGTCGAGTAGCTCATGAAGGAAATATTTGTAAAGAAACTTTGAACTTCCAAATAAGAGCTAGTAAAAAGTGAAATTGGGCTAGGTCGGTGGAACTCTGGTAGATGGAAACAACACAAAACTAAAAGGCATTCAAAAGAATCCCTCGTTCTTTCCAAAAGTTCACCGACAACTATGCACGTTTGGTCTCGCAGAAGGAATGTAACCAAACTTCGCAGAAAAAATGCAACCATAACTAACCGTATCCCACTACGAAATGGCATTATGAATCCTCAAATCCCAACCAAGGTGTCTTTTATCTAACCCCATAAAGCCACAAATTGGGTGATTCTTAATGAGACAGATGGCAAAGTCTCAGAAACTCCAAGGCAATGGTCTTCCCTCCAACCACATATCCTTCCAAAATCAAATACACTCACCATTCTCCATACTAGATGTAATCACTTGCGTGATGCCTTAAGACCCAACCAAATGCCACACCTATACAACCACACCTTGGACCACTAACCAACCTACACGATCCACCAAATCTCTCAAGCAAACATAAACTCATGCGTCCTTCTCAACCCCAATGCTCTATAATATTTCAAATTATATTCTTTCCCAGTTCTCAACCGACATTATGATTCTCTTCCAAGTCATCACACAAGTTACTGATCATTTTTCAATTCTCTAAATCATGCTTTGCGGCATGGTAAACAGAGACATCTAATAATAGACCGATAAGATAGACACGGTACTTTTAATCTAAGTAACGCAAGCACCTTAAGGGAGAGATCTACCTTGCCACCCTTGCAACTTCCTTTGGTAACTCAAAACAACATACTTTAACCGAGCTAATTTGTAGGAGTAATTATTTGAAAAGTGAAGCAATTACCTCTGCTACCTAGGGTCCTAAATTGGTTTTGTCACATGGCATATCTGGATGAGAGACCACCTTCCCAACACAAAGATAAGTGCAGCTGTTATAGATCTGTTTGGCAGATGTAAAAGTTATACAAACATTGCCAGTAACAATTTAAAGAAAATTTTTAAAAATCAAATAAAATAAAATAAATCACTGCACCTACAAAACCGATAAACACTCCTCATATACGAGCAAGCAATTGTAACACTACTTCAAAAGGAAGGGGGGGGGCAAGGTGTTCGAACGTGCCTAAGACATGTTACAGCCACCAGATAGCATACGTCACTATGCATATAATCTTCAATTACGCAGTGTCATATATGCACGGCAGGGAAACTGAAATCCGCACTAGGCCACCAAAGCTCTTCCCATCCCTTTGATCAAAGGAATATCAGCTAAACAAGAACGACTTTGACAGTAATTTTGAAAGGGGTAGAAGGTGTAATACTAGCCCTAAATAGCAACATGTGCTTCATAAATGGTATATCTGTTACAAAAACAGACCACACCGGCACTTTTTCTTTATCGGAAACCACACCGACACATCAACCTTCACATGCAACAGATGAGCTTTTTCCTAATGTTAAAATGTCTCCAATCATGTAGTTGTTATGCATGTATGGGAGTGTAGCGCTCAAATCCAACTTAAATCATGTCAAACATCATTCCATAATTCGTACAGAAATTACTCCAGTCAACCAGCACAGCTTTTGCACCTTTAAAGATATTGCACATGATAATCACAAATGAACTTCAAGGGAATTCAGTTCAGTATCCACACAGGGACAACGAAGTAATGAACGGGTTATATTCTAAATAAAGCACACATCTACAGAGCCCATAAACCAATACCACCCACCATCCTTTATTGGTCTACAACTCAATCATATAGCATATATCCAGCTTCAACTTAGCATTTTTGGCATGGGCTGTGACCCACTTCTCAACTAACAATAGCACTTGTCACTAATAATCATCCTGGTACTGAAGATAACTTAAAATATCTAGATCCCCACGAGGTGTACAATAATTTGATGCCGCCAGCACACAGAACAGCCAGGCACCAAATGGCAGTTGGTGCAATTTCATATTCCTAGCTATACATTCAGTATAGCAGTTGAAACAGCCTAACTTTGGCACTAGAATGTTTAACAAAGGGGAAATTAGAAATCTGCTTGAGAACTCACCAAAATATATCTTTGTCTGGATGGCTATTAGAGCCGTTTTGCTAACGAAGGTAACTAAGCAGTATACCGCGCTAGGCGGTGGTCATGAACGAAGACAAGGGGACGTAGAAGAGATAGGCAGATGACCACAGCGAGACTCAAATTAGGCAGGTTGGATTAGGTGGATGCTTGAAAAAGAAAATGGCTGAGAATGTTTTTTTTCCCCTCCCAAGACGTGTTTTTTCCACTCCCCCCCCCACCAAAAAAAATAAAAATTAAGAACTTACTACGTCTGTGGATTATGCAATCAAGCTCCATAGATCAAGCATGTCTCTTTACAAACCGCTAATCCGCTAGACAAAGCATCCATGTAATGTAGATTAATCTCTCATTTTTACATCACTGAAAATAACATTATCTTGATAAAACCAAAAAATGCGGTCCCACCAACAAAAGGCAAAGAGGAGAGGTGTGCAAAGCTATTATAGGACTTCTCAGATCATCACAAAAAGGAAAATACATTATTAAAATAAAACAGTATTTTTAAGAAACATAACCAACCGAATCAGTAGGAGACATATTTGTCTGCAGTTTCTCCTGAGAAGTATTAGAAATCGTAACAGCCGAAACCCCATCTTTGCTCTCACTCCCACTTCCAAGTCCTTTAAGAAAAGAGCTAGTCAGTATTATTAATCCAAGACTTACAATTAAAAAAGCAAAACATGTAACATAATAGAAAACCATAAAGGAATGATATTCCTACACCCCTCCAATAATTGACTGCAAGTCACAAGCTTGCCCACTGAATCACATGTCAAGCATAATTGAACCAAATATATAACTGTAAAATTAAACAGATCATGGAATTGGTCGAATCAATCCATCATACAGAGGGTGTAGGAGTATCATCCACAATGCTAGAAGGAAATAAAATGCCGCCACTAGATGTACTTGAAACTTAAAAGATATCACCTTTGGAAGCCCTCTTAAAACTGACAACATATTCTGGATAGATGTGAGTGTTCATATTCATATTCCAGATTGTATAATGCTCTGGATTAAGTAGATCATCTACACCACTATCAAAGTTCTCGCCGCTGGGACAGAACTGTTCCGATCCAGGATGAACCAGTTCCATGTTTCCCAGAATGACACGGCACAACACCATATGTTGCACACCATTTTCGTCAACATCACAATAACTTGCACTGTCAAAGAAAAAGAAAAAGAATAAAAGGTGAATAATCTCCGTGACCAGATTAACCAATGATAAGATATAAGTTATAAGAACAATGACAAGGAGACACCAGAAGTAACAATTCACTAGACATCAAAAGATCATCACAGACCATAATCCCAACCATAATCCCCATGTCTCATTTAAATGGTCAACTGCAAGGGTCACTACCCAAAACCCACCATTTACCACATCAGATATCTTAAAGAATAAATGACATCCAGATCAGTAAGTTTATCGGTCCACTTATCTTTAGCCACTAATTTGATTAATGACATTAACCAACATCACCATTTAAACTTCACTATTTGTCAAGAATTATAATTAGAATGTCCCTAAATATGGAGCTTAATCCACAGTCTATACACTCAACAAATAGAAACGACAAAGCACAGAAGAATTATCAGGTTTACAAATAAAAGAAATTCTAATTTGCAGGGGGACAAAATTGTACCTGACGTGGGAACAGCTGACAGATGTAAGATGAACACCACTGCCATAACTGGTCTTAGTTTTAGGCAGTTCATTGAACCCTAGTCCATGCATCAAGATCCTAGAAACAGCTTCCTTGGACGAACCAAGCCAAGCATATTGAACGTTTGCATTGCCACGATACTTTTCCGTAATCTCAACCTGTTTCTCAAAGAGCTCCAACCGAGACTGCGCCCAATAACCTGTACTGCGTTGAATTCCATGAATGTTGTCTGCACAAATGGACGAACCCATACCTGTTATTAGCATGTGTTGGACAGCATCAGTGGTCAATTTTTCATTCAAGAATCCAGAGTGAGGTTTCTCCCGAGGAAGATATTTCAACATCCTATTTTCCCCAATAACCTCCTTGATTTCACGAACTGATTTCTCATCAGTACTTTCTTCCTGATCCAGACCAAAGCAAACTTTACCAGGTGCTTCCTCGACTTTCAGTCGCTTAACAATATTATTTGATCCTTCGCTACAATCTTCCATTTTAAAATTGTCACCGGTAGTAACTTCAATCTCCAGCTGCAACTTGATTTCATGACTCTCATTCGGATCTGAGTACAATAGAGGATGGTTTTCCTTCCCCCCAGATTGAAAGCAATCATGAAATTCATTGTTACCAGAGTGTATCTCCGGAAAGAAACAGATACCGGCTTCATCAATCCAAGCAATTGGTTTCTGTACACCTGTCTTAAGATCAACTAGAATCATGTGAAGAAAGTCTAACAATGAAGGGCATCCCCTAAACTCCACTTCCATTGCAACTTTTTGCATTTTAAAATCTTCTTTCACCAAATCAATGAAACCCTCAGGAAAATCAGTCCAATCCCCATTCTCATAGAACAACACACGTTCAGGCAGCCCAGTTTTCCTAAAATTCGAGTAATTCTTAACCAATGATTTCTTAACACAAGGCAAAAAGCTGTTCTTGCAACCATCAAAATCCATCAGTGGACCCATCTGTTTGCAAAACATTTGAGGCAGTGCATCTTCGGCAGCACACTGTGCATCAGCGCAGGCAGCTCCAGTGAAGTGCGCCATTGAACGAGCTGCTCTCTTTCTCTTCAAGTCGACAACAATTCTTCGGCCATTATCCAATACCTTTGCGTTCTCCACTTCCATTGTTATCTGCTAAGTCAATTCTATCCACTAATTTGTCTCCACAAAATGTGCAAGTATTATAGATATATACACTACACTCCTATTTTAGGTATGCCTTAAACAAATCATGCCAAGATAATGTACCTGAAAAAGTTAGTCAAACAACATATAGATACATTGGTCTTCATAAAAACAAACAATCTCAAGAAATGAGAAATGAGAAATGAAGACAACACTGCCATCTACTAAACTTAAAAGTACTAAACCTAAGATGTCGCATTTGATCATTAACATAGACAATCGTCACACACTCAGGAGCATGATATCCTCAACGTATTCTCGATTCTTTCACTCAATTAAACAGAATTGGCTATCAATCAATAGTAAGAATACACTATACTGGAGAAATACCCAATATAATAATAATTATTAAAAATAAGGTTTATGTTGTTTCCCCCTAAACCTTATGCGGAAGACTATCAAAATTGCATTAACAACAACATAAAACATAATTACATGTTTTGTGGTAAAAAAGGATTTACATGAAACAGGTACAACTGCAAAATAAGTTAAGATAAGACTATTCAAGATGAGCTAAGTTACATTGACATGGATAGGTGTGTTCGTATCCAGCACAGATACTAAGTGTCTGACACGGCGAAATATCAAAAAATGAGAGATATCACATACAATATGTCTGATACATCTCCGAGCTGTGCAGTTAAATCGCTACTCGTTTGAAGAGCGAGTAGGTGTAATCGGTCGGGGATTAATCAGGATTAATCGGACGATTTTTCATAACACTATATTTTTTTACAAATAATTATTAAATATATTTAACTTTGAAATACCAACATAATAAAGCCAATTAAGAACCCAATCAATCAATAAACAATTAAAACACTCAATCAACTAAAATAAATATGATTAAAGTGTAGAACTTTACAGAATCGAGGGTTGGTCGAATCGGTGAAATGTCGAGTTCAATGTTTAACATTGAAATAGTTGAAATAGTGAACACAATTACTCGGCTAATCAGCTAATCGGGCCGAGTACTCGGGGAGTTTTTGAGCCCGATTGTGATCGGGGATTAAATTGTTAGTCAGGTCAGCTAAGCAGCAAGTACTCAACAATTTAATAGCCCAGTCTCCGAGACTGATGCGTGTCAAAATATGGCACGTTCAAGTAACATGGAAGATGAATGATGTATAAATATTGACATATGGAATAACAAGGGATATTAAACCCAACTACACCTAATTGATCCCTCAATCAGCACTGACTGATAAGGGCTAGCCTCTAGTTTGGGTGTCGATGAATTGATACTGTAGATTGGCATTTTGATTTCTCTTCTCAATAAGGAAAAGAGGTATCATCACCCTTGGACCTTCAAGGATTGAAATTTGATTCTTTTCAACATACTAATCAATATCGTATAATGACATGTTTTCACTGACAAATAAGAGGTACCACCCTACATCATTAAAAATGAGATACATATCGTGAAATCCAACATCACCAGGGAGCTTTCCCTGGTTCCCCATGCAGAGAATAAGTCAAAGTTTCAGAACAAAAAAAAACATACTTCCAGTTTCACTACATACTTTTCTCACAATACTTCACAAGTGATTGAAAATTCACTACAGATTTCATGAAAAAGTGTCCAAAAGAAGCATAACAACACCTCTAAAAACATGTAATCAATGGAAGAATCAAAGTTTTATAGTAAGCCCACCATATATAAAGTACACCAGAATTTTTTTCTATCCCAAAGTGTTATCAAGTATAGTCCAATTTTACCTGAGACCACCCGAAAATTTCCTAACTCTACTCAGGATATAGTCAAAATCTATCAAAAAAATTTTTTTTTCCATAATACAAATTTATGTATTCTCTGATTCTATGTATTGTCGGCAAATTTCAAACTAATTTTCATGCAAAATATAACAGTTAAATTGCTGACTGTACTACACATTCCCTAAACCTAAAACACAACAATAACCCAAAATTTCTCAAATCTAAGCCATGAAATTAATACAATTATTTTACCAGAATAATAAAATAAATAAAGCATTAACAAAGTGCAATTAATAGAACCAGATCTAAACCAATAACAACAGATACAAACTTATCATCTATAAATAAAACAATAACCTTAACACCAGTACTGAAAACAACGACTTTTCAAACTATATCGTATAAAAAACACCTTCAATAATTATAAACACCAAATTTCTTTACAAAGAGATTATAGATATCGATGCTCAAAGTGAAAAAGATTGAAAATTTACCTGAGAATAACGAGCAAAGATTGTGTTTGGCTGCCTTAGAACAAAGAACGGGTCAGAAAAAACACTTCTCTAGGGAAAACTAGGAGAGAGAAAATAATGACGGCGTTAAATTATTGAAATGAAAAGAGACTTATTACTAACGGAACCGTAAGTCGGTTTGCGATTCTATCTTGGACCGCCGTCTTTAACTTGGGGGAAAAGATATCTCGACAAATTAAAAGTCGGCACGTAATGTTACTGAGGAGGGTTTTGGTTTTTCAATCCTACGGTTTAGTGGAAAAGCTCTCTAAATTGTTCGTTTCTTGCACGTGCGGTTTATGTTTGAGCAGTTTTAGTGGTGGTTTAGTTTTGGGGCGGAACAAGTTGGGAGGTCCCCATGGGTTGAACCTGACTTCGTCTGTGATGTGGGCTTCGAATTTAGAAACTTGTTTGATTGGATTGTTAGACCCGACCAAGTCAAGCGGTCAAGCCCGTACATTTATATAAAACACTGGTTTTATTATTATTTTTTTTTTTTTTTTTTTTTTTTAGGCTTTCTCATATCATCTGGTGGGCCTAATGCGCACATCTCTCCCACTTGTTTTTCAGTTTTTCAATCTTAAACAAAACAAAAACCCAAAAAAGACTGAATTGGTATCAACAATACCCAAAAACATTTTTTACCAGATTTGTCCTTAGTAGTCTACCGTTTTTTTCTCCAATTGACTCGCACACTTCTTCTTCGCTTCTCACAACAACAAAAGATAGCAACAATAGCTTCCAAATAAAGCTATGAAAGATCTATAACAGCGTTGTGGTGCAAGCTATTGAAGCTCCTGCTATCTTTGCTGCCAAGTCAAACATAGCATCCCTGACAAACTATGGCTGCTGAACCACTTATAGCCTAAAGTGCAAGCCATTAGGAAGATGGCTCCACTGCACGCTATCACTTACTTGTTATTTGGTTTTTTTTTTGGTCATGCAGTGGCTTCTGAATTACCATGTTCACCACAAATATTGGAATTCAAATATTTGCAAAGACAACTTAAACTCAAATTCTAATTGTATTAATCATTAAAACCATAATATATGGTTATACACTCATATGTATATATCCTACAATCATAACAACATCAAAAATCTGACTTTCAAATGCTTTTCAGTGCTTGAAAAACAATGTTTAATAGTATCTGCAACTATGTTCTTTGACACAATACTTCACTTTTCCATGAACCTCCACAGTAGTCAACTTAAAATTTCAGCAAGCAACAAGTTCCATAGAGGTCAGCCTATAGTTCCAGCAAGTCACAAATCACCGAAGTGGGTCAACCTAAAACGTTAGCAAGCAACAAGCTCCACAGAGGTCAGCCTATAGTTCTAGCACATATCACCACAGTTGGTCAACCTGCATTCCAAACAAGAAACAAAACTCTTAAGCAAATACTCATTGCACTAATTGAAAGTCGTCTTGGTTATATGCTTCATATTCTTAAACCATATAAATTCAAGCTCAAACCATTATCTACACTAATTTAATGACGATAAAAAATCTACACTTTGTTTTAGCTGTGATGGCATGGTCGTGATACACAAGGGCAATTTAGTGAGTTCCCAAATCCCATGCTCTGCTCGAAAGGTTAAATACGTGAAGGGTTAGTAAGATAGACGACATCAAACATATCTCAACCCCCCCCCACATTCAGCTAGTTGAGTAACATTTAGAACTGCCATTCAATTCAGTTGTTCATGCGCTTCAGAGTTGATAGTCAGCATCGTGAGCAAAATTTGGGGATCACCAACTGATATAAGGGAACTTTCACCACCGATGTCCTTGATTTGGGTGCGAATTTGAAGTTCTTACTTAATATCCAATCTCAATAGTTTGAGCACTAACCTTATTCAGATATAGCATTAGATATAGCAAAATAAATGCAAAATAAATCAATCATGTTATTAACAGAAAAAGACAAGCAGTTTCAGCCTTTCAGGCCTCCAAATCCATCTGTGCGTGGACTTTATCATTGAAATTTAAAACCCTAGTTCTGATTCTTTCCAACCCCAAGACATTCAATGTTCCTTAAAGTATAAAATTGTATCCAACAATTATTTGATGATTCACTAAAGAAGGCTAAGATAATCCATAGGTCCAATGGCTTGTGACCATGCCATGAAAATAGAATTTTGTCGGACAAAATAACCACAAAACCCAACTGAAAGCAAACAAAAACATTGTTGTTTAGAACTACAACCTATAGAACTACAGCCTTAGCGGACAAAGTCTACAAGTAACAAACAGAATCAACAACTTAACTACTTAAGAAGTGAGAAGGTATCGACACAAGGTGTTGTTTTACTGTCATATGACATCCACTCCTTGTCCATCTTCTCCGTCACTCTCTCTCTCTATTCAATTTTCAAAGTCAAACAAACAAAAGTTCGAAGTTCAAACAACTAACAATTCTACCAATGTCAATGAATCCATGTAATACTAAGCATATAGTTAAACTATTTCAAACATGCTCTCACTACTCTTGTTTGAACTAGCAATATTAGTATCAAAATAACAAAATGAAATCAATAACCAAATGAAATCAATAATGAAATAAATTAGAAATCGAAATAACATAAATAAAATGAGTTCAAACTCCAATAACTCAATTGAACATCAATGAAATGAAATAAATGTGAAATATGCATATTACCTACACAGCAGAAAATCAATCAACACAAACAGCTCGAAATCTCCTCGAATTTAATGAAGAAACAGATCGATCTTCCTCGAAATTCAATTTGGTCTACATAAAAATGTAAGAAATTAGTAATTATCACCATTGAAATCCCTAATTATCAATTTATCACCATTGAAATCCCAAATGATCAAATCTGAAATCCCTAATTATCAATTTATCACCATGAAAATCCCAAATAATCAAATCTGAAATCCCTAATTTTCACTCGCCTCGTTTTCGCTTGGTTTATGAGAAATGAGTTCTCTATCCTGTTTTTTTTAGACAAAATAGAAATGGGTTTTCTCGATTTTATGTGAGCAGTAAAGAGTGAAAAAGAGGAAAAGAAAATAGCGACACTTGATTTTATGGCTTTTCTCGATTTTCTGGTCTCAAGAGTTTGGAAACCCGGGGAGTAATTTGTGCTTGTGATTTCTTTTTTTGGTTTCACTTGCAGCACGCTATTTTTTTTATTTGGTAAGAGTTGAAATAGCAGGCAAGTTACGTCGCCATCTTGTTTTTTATTGTGAGCAGGTTAGGTTCGCTAATATTGCTAGTTGAAATAGCGTGCCCATGAGGTAGGCTATCTTGTGGTCGCTATTGTTGCTACTTTTTGTTGTAGTGTCTTCTTCACTCTACTCTCAACGGAACTGAAAGGCGAGTTCATATCTTCTCTTCTTCACTCCTCTCTCAAATTTGCATGTTGTTTCTCCACCTGTTATCTCTCACGCACTCCACTAATTGTCTCTTTTTCAATTTTTTTATCTTTTCAAGTATATGGGTATGATCTTCTTCCTCTATTGTTTTTTGTTTTCGATTTAAATTCAATTTCTTAGGATTTTTAAAAGCCAAATTTTTTCGCCCAATATATTTTGTATGAATTTAGTTTGTTTCTATATGTTTTACGACAATGTAGATGGTTTGTTTTGGAATTGTTTTGGAATTGCACGCTTAATTTATATCCAATTGAACATTATGGAGTTTGACTTGGTTAATGAAGTCAAGCATGATGTTTATAAACTTTTATGTAACTAGTGCATGATCCTGTTCTTTTATGGTGGAACTATCACCTAGAGAAGCAAGGTGGCTTCGTTTAAACCTGCAGACATGCTCTGTTCATTGTACTTCTTTCTTCATACTTTTGTTCGTACTTCTTTGTTCATTGTAGTTGACACCATTGTTCTTGATATATTTTATTGTTCTTGATATATTTTATTGTTGTTGATCCATGCTATTCATGATATAATATATCATCAGCATCACTTAGTTGAGGTAACATACAAATTTACTTCAACGTCTTAAGTACTTTTATATATTGGTATCAGCAAAAACACTTTGTAATATATCTGATGTTTGATATTGTCTCGTGCTATAATATGACCATTTGGTCAAAAGTTCCCTGGAGTTATTCCTCGTACCTTTATAGGTATCTTAAATGTATGAACCTAAAATCTCTGCCTATTCCTTTCTTTTCTCTCTCTCCCCTCTTTTCTCTAATGCGGCCTCCTCCCTTTTTTTCTCTCCTCTTCCTTCCTTTTTATACCCTTCCCCCTCCCTCTATGCACCGTCCATCTGTCCCCTCATCTGACGGCTCTCCTCATTGCCGTACCACGGCCACGTCTGCCTCTTAGGGTTCCGCGGCTCCAATCCCTGCTCCCCATGGTAACGTATTAAGTTGCTTCCCTCTCTTGTCCCGCTGACTCAGTCATTACTCCTCTAGTGGGTCACCCCTATCTAGTCCGTTCCCCTTCCCTTCATCCCACGGCTATTACTTGTGCCACATCCACTCTCTAGGGTTTCGCGGACATAATCCAGTACTTCCGGCCTACCTTGTTTCACTGCCTTCCCCCTTTGTCCTTATCCAAATCCCGTATCACATAATGGGCCACTACAAATGCCCCTTCTCGACTTTGTGGTCATATAATTGGCCCGAGGTCAAGAACTTCAACCTCTTTATCTTCTCTCCAACTAATATCTGTTCACCTTGGGAAGCGTGTGATGTGAAAGGCACTCATCACGCGCGATTTTTCTGGCGGCCCCTTGTTTCCTGCACTTACACGTGTCGTCTTTCAGCTGGAGCTCCAGCCGATGCTTCGATTTCCTCACCGCCCTAGAATTACCTTTTTGCCCCTATACTATTTAAACCACACTCCTCCTTCATCTTCCCTCACTTTCTTTTTTTCTTGCCTCTTATTCCCCTCTCCCTTTGCTCCAGTTCTCCATTTTTCTTTCTATTCACTCCTTCGCTGGTGCTTGCGTGCTAACCTGTGGTGATCTCTCCGGTATTCTTCTTCCCCTCCGGCTATCTTTCAAGGCCTCACCAACTCTCTCTTCCCCTTGATCGGTACGTTCTTTTGGCACTCTTCCCTTTAGTTGCACTGTCTTTTCCCTTTCTTTTTTCTTTTCTTGTTTTGAAATACTTCGATTTCTAGAATTTGTTCATCTTCTTTACGATGTCGGACCGTGAATCCGGCAACTCGTCATCTTCCCGTTCAGCGGGGGTATCCTCTCCCCCTCCTCCTGCTTCCACTGTGGTACCCTCCACTTCCGGCCGCCTCACTACTTTACTGCCGCCCCCTAGATCTCGTAGACCTAATTTAGACGCCCTTAGAGCTACCTACGGTGTCCCAGCTACCATTCAACTAGAACACGTGTCCTCCATCACTCACTATCCACATTTGGTTCCCCGCCGACCGGGCTCTCTTGTCATCACTGTAGGCCAAATAGTTGTCGGTCTACGGCTTCCCCTTTCCCTCCTGAATGTTGAAGTTTGCAACCATTTCAACATTCCCACTTGCCAAGGCATAGGTAATTTTTGGTGGATAATGTATGCCAAGGCAACATCTACTCTCACCACTACCTCAAAACCAGCACCAAAGACATCAGCACAAGATACCAATCTTTATGTGTTCATCCTAAAAAACAATCTTTTCTCCTTCGACTTACCACTTCATATAAAGTTTGGCACCACTATCCGCTTTATATTTTAGGAAACTTCCTGTCCGCAGACATCCCCTCCACCCTAACTCTTAATCATCTTGCCTTCCGACTTCGCGGTGAGTATCATAGTTCTTTTCCCGCTCTTTGAAATGTTTTTCCTTCAACCTACTAACTCATAATTGCCTTTATTTACATGTTGGCAGCCGGATTCCAAATCTCGGATTTACGACAACATCTCTTATCCCATATTTACCAAGCTCCGCGACCTTGGTTCTGCCCAAGCTGACTTTTTAGGCATCATCCCACCACCGCTACTCCCTTACTACCCATTCCCGCTCTCAACACCTTCCGTGGATTAACAGGTCCTTTTTTCCGTCCTCCCCCTCCCAAAGAGCGAAAGCCCCGTGCTTCACATCATTCAAAGAAGAGGTCTCGCCCCCATAAGCCTCACCGCCCCTCTCCTCAAACTTCCTCACACTCTTCCGACTCTCGAGTCCCTCCAGACCTCCGCCTTCCTCCATTCCCAACGACGTCCCATCCTACCGCTCTATTTCCCACTGGGACGATCAGTTCACCTCACTCCCATCTCCCCTAGAAGACCTGGACGTTCGCAAGCAGAAGTTATTCGACAGCGATTCCGACGATGATGTGATGGAAGTACCACCCGCAGCCATGCATGCGCTTGCTGATCAACCGCCTGCCAAGAGGCCGCGGACGTCCACCTCTGAGGGGACTGTCTCTGCAATTCACTAGGGCTCCGTGCGTGACGGTCAAGCACCTGCTTCTGCATCTTCTCATCCAGCTGACTCCTCTCCATGCACTCGCCGGCTTGGCAAGCTCAGCCTCCCACCCCGGCATCCACTCTTGCGCTTGTTGAGGACTTTTGTCCCGTTTTCAATGTGCACAACCGAAAGTAAATACGGCGGACTCCGCTTTGGATAATGCCATTGTGGCCTCCTCCTTGTTCTATAATGCTCATCTGCCTAAGGACATTGTCTATGCTAATGGAGGTACCTTTGACCAACACCGCACCTCACTATACACAAACTGGGAAAGGGTATAACTTCCTCTTTTTTTTTTTTTTTTTTTTTTGAATCAGGTGAGCCTAGACATCTCCTTCATGATCCGTGGCCTTCTCCGTGCCAAGAACAAGGTGACCCCCCTAGAACAGGAGCTCAACGGCCCTACTGGTTTGCGCACGGCCTATTCCGGACTTCAAATAGATCTGGCAGCTGCCAATTTGGCCAAAGTCCAGGCTCAGGACGAACTTAAGTCGGCAAAATCCTCCCATCAACTGTACATGGGCTCCGTCAACGATCGCTTGCACTGTCAAAAAGAAGAGCTTCTCCACCACCACTAGCTTAATTTGGACGCCCTCACCCAACAGCATGAAAAAACCGTGGATGCCCTCAGTCAGGCCCACAAGGATGACACCGCCAAGATGATGGAGCAGCACCAATCAGACATGACAGCTCTCCGCGACCGTTTCAAGACTCTGGCGGAGAAAACGGTGGCACGGAAAGTCCAGGAGGAACTTGCTCGGCTCACCCAGGAAGGCCGCTTTCTTCCAGAGAGACCTGCCGATCTGGTGACTGACCCTACTGAAGTCGCTGGTGATCCTACGGCAGCCACGGCTCCTTCTGGAATACCCGAGAACATTGGGATGAGCGATGACCCCCTTCCTGCTGCCGTCATACTGGGGTCCCCTGCTGCCGCTCCTGAAGACATAGCTGATTCATCCACATAAAGGAATGCCCTAGTTCTCTCTTTGTATCAAATACTTGTCACTAACTTGCGACCTGGATTCGTCATGTCCGCATATTTCGCTGCTGAAGACATAGCTGATTCATCCACCTAAGGAATGCCCTAGTTCTCTCTTTGCTATCAAATACTTGTCACTAACTTGCGACCTGGATTCGCCATGTCCGCATATTTTGCTATGTAACTATATTTTAAATGTCTGTCGTTCGCAATACTTTTCTTACTCCTATCATTCCTTTTAGCATGATACTTGATTGAGTATGTTATGTTGTCCCCTCTTTATCTGTTGGTTCTATCTCCATGTGCAAACCTTTCCCTATGCTACGATATTCCCTCTTCAGTCTGCTATGCATCCCTTGCATCTTTGGTTTGTGGAGGGCTCTTCCCACTCCGCAGGCTCGACCAGGCCTTGGGGCATCTCTCCTTGCCCCACCTATCTCTTGCATCTCTGATCCGCAGATGACTCATCCCACCCTGCAGGCTCGATCAGGCTCTTGAGGCTGTTGGGGACACTCTCTTTGCCCCATGTATCTCTTTCCTCTCTGGTCCACGAAGGGCTCACCCCACTTCGCGAGCTTGATCAGTTATTGGGGCCTCTCTCTTTGCCCCCCCTTTCTCCTGCACCTGTGTTTCGCGGAGGGCTCATCCCACTTTGCGAGCTCTATCAGGATCTCGAGGTTGTAGGGGCCACTCTCTTTGCCCCATGTATCTTTCTCCTCTCGAGTCCGCGGGCCCGTCCAGGCTCCAAAATCTGTTGGGGCCACTCTCCTTGCCCCATGTGTCTCTCGCATCTCGGATCCATGGAGGGCTCACCCCACTCCATAGGCTCGACCAGGTATTGGGGACACTCTTTTTGCCCCGCCTTTTCTCTTGCACCTATGTTCCACAGAGGGCTCATCCCACTCCGCAGGCTCGATCAGGCTCTCAAGCTTGTTGAGGCCACTCTCCTTGCCCCATGTATATCTCGCATCTTGGATCCGTGGAGGGCTCATCCCACTCCTCGGTCTTGTCATGGTTCTGGGGTCACTCCCTTTGCCTCACCTTTCTCTTGCATCTCTGATCCGCAGAGGGCTCATCCCACTCCATGGGCTCAATCAGGCTTTCAAGTCTGTTTGGGCCACTCTCCTTACCTCATGTATCTCTTGCATCTCAGATTCACATTTTATATTCTTCTTTAAACACTACACATAAGAAATGCATTTTCATTCACAAAAGTGTTGCGATTTTATACATTTACATACAGCTCTAATCCTCTGCTTTGGACTTCCTTACATTGCACAAGACTCCATTACATTCAGTCATAGAACTTTTTCAACATTCTTACGTTCCAAGGCTTGTCTATCAGTTTACCCTTCATGGTCTGCAACCTGTATGTACCAGAATCTCCCACTTCCACCATGGTGTACGGCCCCTCCCAGTTAGGACCTAACTTCTCATCCCTCTCTTCCTTGGTACTCGGAGTTATTCGGCATAACACCAACTCTCCAATCTTGAAACGCTGTGGTCAGACCCTTTTGTTGTATTAATTGCCTTTGCAACCTTTGGTGATACTCCTCCAATCGAATGCGAGCTGAGTCTCTTTTCTCTTCTGCCAGATTCAAGTCACCTGCCAATATACTCCAATTCGACCCCTCCTCCATAGCCTTGGTCCGCATAGTGGCCGCCACCATTTTCGTAGGAATTATGGCCTCGACCCCGTATGCTAAAGCGAAGGGAGTCTCCTTGGTGCTTGTCCGCGGTGTGGTTCGGTAGGCCCAGAGCACATGGTTCAACTCGTTAGCCCACGCACCCTTCTTATCTTCTAACTTCCTTTTCAGATTGTTCATTATCATTTTGTTAGACGATTCCGCCTGGCTGTTGCCCTCGGGGTTGTAGGGGGCAAAGAATCCTTGTTTCACCTTGTATGCTTCTAGAAACGCCGTCACCTTAGCTCCCGTGAACTGCGTCCCATTGTCTGCAATGATGGCGTATGGCAACCCAAACCAACATATGATGTTCTCTCACAGAAATTTAATCACCTATGTTTCCTTGACTTGCTGCAAAGGCACGACCTCTATCCACTTAATAAAATAGTCCGTGGCCGCTAGCATATATCTCATTTTGCCGCTGGCCATGGGCAATAGTCCCACGATATCCATGGCCCACATTGCAAAAGGCCACGGACTTGAGACATTATGCAGAGGTTCCACGGGTGCGAATATCAGCTGTGAGAATCTTTAACACTTGTCACATTTCTTTGTGAAGTCCACCACGTCCCTCTTCATGTGGGGCCAAAAGTAGCCTTGTGTCAAAAGTCGGTGCGTGAAAAAGCATGCAACACGTAATTATTTGTGTCGTTGTTTATGTTACGTATCTTTTGCAAATCTTACTTAGCCTATTAAATATTTATTAGTATAGTGGCTAGCAAGGTATCAATCCTACTCTAAATAACTAAGTGATGATAATAGAAATTCCTAATCTAAGTTACTCTAATGAATGCAAGTAAAAGATGTGGCTAAGTAATGACGAATATATAGTTGATTTGTTTTGAGATGTAAACTAAGCATAAACTAAACTAAATTAAATATATCAATATGAATCAAGAGAGAATATCTTGGGAGAGATGAATCCACCAAAATCATAGAATTAGTCTAATAGATCTACCTATCATGCTTAATATAAATCACCAATAGAAACTCACCATACCTACAAACCTTATGCTCATAACCATGATGATAATATGTGGTTTTCAACGTGCTTTCTATCTTTCCATTAAATACTTTTCAATCTCCAATGATATCTTCTATCTAACCAAATTGTGTTTTAAGTGGTATTCAATATACAACTCTAGGTGTCATGGAAAATCCACATGTGGCATTAACCATACAACTAATTGAGGTGCCATAAAGAATCCAATCATCACACTAGAACACTAAAAACTAGAAGAAAAGAATCTAGGGTTTGTAGTATTTGACTCTACACAATCTTGAATTACCCTAAGACCTCCTAACCTCCACAGGAGCATTAGATCAATGGACGAATAAGAAAAAACTCAATGAGGGATTTAAACTAAAACATGATAGAAGAAGAACTAAACTAAAACATACGAAAAAGGCTTCATCTCCCCTCCTAAGAGAAAGGAGATTAGCCCCTCATACTATGCTATGAACACAATATAAAAATGAATAATCTTTATAGCTATTAATGGTGAAAAGGTCTGAACTTTCTTCTCTCTTAATTCTAGATCTAAGATGCAAACACTAAATTTCCTAGATCATGTAAACTGAGGTTTTTGTGCCTTATATATTGGCTTACATGCTCATCTTGATAGAGATCCGAATCCTATGTTTATTTGGTGTCAAACTCTCTGTAATCTTTCTAGAAGCAGTCTTGGAAAAGTTAAATTCGGTTGGACCAAAGTTGGACGTGGTCCAATTTGCCCTGCAGGCTATTTACCAAGCTGCAGCTTCTGACAGCTTTCAGTTTCCTAATTCTTATGAAACTCTGACTTCTTTTCCATGTTGATCTCATCTTCCTATGAAGTCGAAATTAAGGCTTTGAGATCAGATTGAAGACTCTTCTAACTTAATTATTATCCTCTTTTAGAGTCTCATTAGGCTTAGCACTTATGGAGACAAATATGACATTTTTGCCCTAGGCCTTAAACTGTAATTCCCAGTGACTCCTTTTTGACTTGTTTGACTTCTTTTCCCTCCATATTTCACATTTAGGTTCTTTGACCTACAAAAACTCAAATTGCATCATATTAGAATATTTAAATATAAAATGGAGACTAACATACACATAATTGGGGTTATAAATCATTACTTTTGAACACTTGTCACAATCCCCAACTAGCATTTTGCTAGTCTCTTAGCAAATATGTGTTATACTAGAGAAGTGTTCAAAGCTAACAATACTAATTAAATAATAAACTAACTCACTTTCGCAGGCATCGCGGTTGCATTTACCATATGCAACAAGGCCTTAAACCTTTAAGTTGCCCTTAAAGGACGAGTTATAGCCTCGTGAGGGTTTTCAGTTGATATACCCACAAAATCAATTTTACATATGAACTATGGTGAAATCTAGATAAAACAACTTTTTCAGTTAAAATGCCTAAATCAAAAGGTTACTACTTATCACACCCATGATCATAAAACATTAGGCTAAGGTTCTATTCATAAAGATAAAAAAGACTGACTAATCATCCTAAATAGAGCTTATTCATTTTTAACCATTTTGATTCATTTCTCTTTTCCAAGCAACGTAATTTCTATCTCACCTTTGGATTAGTATTTTGACTTCAAATCTCACCATTTTATACACTCACAATATAATCTCTATCAGATAAGTTTTCTATTTTACCTCCATATGCAGGGAAATGAGTAAAAAGTAGAGCATCCCACATATTTAGTCAGAAAGACGAAATTTTCAAATATATAAATAAAGTCTCATGGAAAGAATGTCAATTACATTTGAAGTGTCGGGTCCTTCACTTTAGCATCCTCTCACCTATTCTACACTTCATATCATACTTTAGTGATAAGTCTGGGTATTAAAACAGGGCTTAGGACATGTTAACAAGAAAAAGGTAAAAAAGATTCAAAAATTTCTGAGAATATACTAAAGACTTTGTGCTTTTGACCTTCTTGAAAATTTTCTTCACTTGTAGACTGCAACACTTGAACTATATCACTACTTTTGCTCAATTATTTATATTTCTTTTTTCTTTTTCTTTTTTTTTTCTTTTTCTTTGAGCAAAAGGAATGATTTTCTTCATTTGACTTTGGTAAAATTTCCTTCAAAATCTTCTTCGTTCTAGCTTTCTCTTTAGTTCTTTAGAAATCCTCAGAAATATGGATAAGGCTAATAATATGGGATATACTCCTTATCCGGAGTTGGGTTTAAGATGATTGGTTTAAGAATAAAAGGTTTAATATATAAGGCTCAAAAGTGGTTAACATGATAATCCTACTAGGTGGGATAAAGGCTGATTGGTTCACTACTTGACTTATCAGTATGATATTCCGCTTTGAATAGACTACAAAACCTAATGGCTATCTCTCCAGTTGATGCCACCTCATGATTGACCAAATCAAGAATGAATGAGACTACACAACGAATTTAAGCATAGAAAAATGGTTGAGTCAACTTGGACTCAGATTTACGTAAAAACTATCCAAGAAATTAAAATTGAAAGGCTCAAGTCTCACAGGTCAAGTCTCTGTACTAATCTTCTAGTTTGGTAGAAGTTTAAGTTGCTTTTTCATTTGAAATTCCTCTAGTGGTGTATTATATGAACTTACTTTAGATTAAGACTTTTATCAGTGAGATCTATTTCTAGTAATAGAAACTTAGTCTAAAAGTCTTACTAATTCTGGTCATGACTTATAATTTCCAATTTCATTAGCCAGTTTAAACGATAAAAATATACTTTTCACCTAGAATCACCATAATTCACATATAAACTTTCCAAATATTATAATTAAAATATTGCAAAATTTTGATTCTCACCCACCTAACTAAATTAGGCATTGTCCTCAATGACTAAATAAAATAACTGAAAGCTTACCATAATTGAAATAATCAGAGAAGGAGGGATATTACCTTAAATGCGTGCAAAATTACATCAGCTAAAATATATAGAATTTATATCCTTAACAAAACAAATAAGAGTGGTGATTTATAAGGATCAATAATTACTACAACGACTAAATATTTGTCATGTGCTCAATCCGTAGAGTTATACGTCTCTAAAAAGATTGAGAAATGGTACTAAAGTGGAATGTAAGAGTCACATGTACAAATGTCATGACTGAAAAATAAAAATAAAAATTTAAACAATGAATAATAATAATTATTATTATAATAATAATAATAATTTCATTGTTGCACGGAATACAAGATTTGTCTCTGCCTAAAAATAAAAGAGATAAAACCATAATAGACAATCAAGTACATGAGTGATCAAAAATAGTTATTAAGAAAATGCAGAACTGTGAGCTGAGTCCAAATTTTTCTACCATAAAATTAGTTATGATAATAAGCTCGGATTCATTATCCCAATACAACTCCATTTTCCGAGGCCACTCGCCTTCTCATAATCAATTCGACCATCATAAAAACATCAAACAATATATCTTCAGGACATTTGTCACCCTTATAATATAAGAGACAGTCCCAACCCCGATTTTCACATTCTTGTTTAAAAAATTCGTTCATGGCATTGTTATCAAACAATTTTCCATAACAGAGTTCTGCCTGAATTTTTCGTTTGGTCGTCATGTCCAACTGTTTTCCAACTTGTCCTTGAGCTGGCGTATTATATATTGGCCAAACTTAAGAAAAGAACCAATACAACACACCGAATCAGTGAAGGACGGTGAATCAGTCATTAAAGTTCAAAACTGGATCACAAAAGAGCGAACAAGTCCTTAAGGTTCAGGAACTTCTTTTTCTCAAAATCCTCTCAAGCCTAAACAAATACCCATACTTTATCACATTATTGCCCTTTATTTCCTATAGTCTCCCTCCATACAACATTAAAAAGATAGAAACCCAAATTCAAATTGAGAATTTTGACAACCCGTAACCGAAGCTGAGCAGTGTATCTAGCAAAAATTTGAGCGGTTAATCGGGAAAGCAGGATGTCCGAAATACTGTTTGGAATTGTGGAATTCCAAAATATAGAATTTGAAACAATTGGGAATTGACCGGCGGTCAATCTTGCCAGTTAGCAAGTGCTGATAACGATCACTGGAGTTTGCAACGCCTATTAATGGGTGGGGTGAAGTGGTGATAATGATGAGGAAGTGGTGGATGCTATGTTATGAGGATAACTCATTGTGATAACGATGAGGGAGCTGTGAATGTGGCTGGAAGAAGAAGGAGTGGTGGGTGCGGCTTGAAAAAGAAGAAGATCGGTTTTTTTTTGGGCTTTTTATAGTATTCGGCCCATTTAACTGGATCGATACTTAGAGTAGGATTTGGTTCAAAACACAAAAGTATTCTACCTCACTTGACCCGAACAGAGAGGAATTTCACCTCACTAGTTCACGCAGTTGATGTCTGGATGCATCACATAACACTTCTAGGCTCATATAAATTGAATTCTTATTCATAAAAAAAAAAATCATATTCATAAACTATTGATAATATAAGAAAAAAAAAAAAACAACTAATCCCATGACAGTATGTAGGAAATAAAATTAATTTCTACGTACCCTCTTCGCAATACTATACCATAACAACTAAAAATAGATTAATTCTCCATACTCTTAATACTTCAAGCTCCTTCCCGAACCTTTTGTGGTGATGGGATAGAGAATACAGAGATGTAGAAAGTGTTGATGTAGTCAACGCAAGAGACGCTACAAAATATGGCTTTATAGGAAAACTTTTAGAAGTACTCCACGTCTCTACTAGTCATAATCGTGAAGCTACAGCTTCCTGACGCTGGACAGATTTCAACTCCTATCTTAACTCGAATTCCAAAATCTATCGCACTCTCTCTCTTTTTCCTTGAATGAATTGGGTTAGTTATCCTGGTTATATTGGAACTTCCCTAGTCCTCTATCATTGTTTGAATTGGATTTGGAGAAAGCTACTCACAATTGGAATGGAAATATAAAAAACTCAAGAATTCGGTGAGTTTTTTACTTTATATCTTCAGCACAGGTTCAGGTACGCATTTATTTTCTTAGTTTTATTTCCTTGTCATGAGCTACTGATTAAACTATCTATTTAACTACTTGGGTTGCCTCCCATAAGCGCTACGTTTAATGTCGCCAGTTTAACAATGGGGAAACTTAAGGTTACCCCCCTAACTAGCTTAGGTAATTAATTTTATAAATTTATGGGTCTTTTATAGTCAGATTCCCTAGACTTAAAACTTGTTTGTAATCTGATTTTTGCTATTTTTATCTTCCTTCTTTTCCATGCGTGACCTATACATTTTAGTAGAGAGCGAGACATCTTAATTAAATCTTTGATAAAAATTAAAAGCTTTGACATAAAGATGCTCGAATGTCTTCTATTTTTGTATGAGGTTGACTAGTGTCTAGCAATGTATTAATATGGTGTATAATATTATCCTTGTTATAATTCATGCCTAATTGTGAGACACATGATAAAAATGGATCTTTGTGGTGAGTGTTTCTAAAACTTTTATTAGCTATTGTGTGTACTATACATAGATCATCCATCTTTTCCGTATCATCGTCAGGGTTTCTAAATAGTGTAAATATGTTTACATCTACTCTCATATTCCCCGAAGTGATAGACATGTTCCCATTCCTACAATTTATTAGAGCTTACATTGTTGCTAAGAATGGTCTACATAAAATGATAGGAATTTGGTTTCCATTTGTAGGTAAAGTGTCAAGAACTATAAAATCAACGGGTAATAAAAAATCGAGAGACCCTTGATAATCACATCCTCTATTACCCCTCGTGGAATCTTAATAGACCTATCTGCTAACTGTAGTCTAACATTTGTTGGTTTCAAGTCCTTTAGCCCTATTTGTTTATAAACTGAGTAAGGTAACAAATTCACACTAGCACCTAAATCCAATAATGCTTAATCAGTGTAGTCCTCTCCTATTCTACACGTAACTGTAGGACTACCGGTCCTTATGTTTTACTACGACTTTGTTCTGTAGAAAGGATGAACAACTTTGTGCAATAAAAGCGTCCTTAGGAATATTTGTTTTCTTCTTTACTAGGTCTTTTATAAATTTTGCATATGAAGGTATTTGTTTAATTGCACTTAAAAAAGGAATATTGATATGTAGATTTTTAAAAATATTCATGATCTCATTATATTGTGCTTCATTTTTGTTATCTTTTAACCTAGAGGAGAATGGTGCGGGTGGAATTTTTTCGGTTACCTGCTCTTTGGTTTTTTTAGTTTCAACTGCCTTTTCCTTATCTTTTGTTATAACAACTTCATCAGAATCAGGTATGTCAACTTTGTTATCTACTTTCTTTCCTGACCTAAGGGTAGATATTGAGTTAACCGCCTCGTGAGTCTTGGATGAAGGGGTGGTTTCAACTTGATAAACATTTCTACCTTTAGGGTTTTGTTCAGTTGACTTGGTAGAGTTCCCTTGGGTCTGTCTGCTAGACTAGCTAGTATTTGATTGAATTGTTGGCTCATCTGTTGAGTTATTTGTTGAGCCATAATATAAATTTTTTGGTCAATTCTTTTGAATTCATTCTTGGTTTTGGTGGCTAAAGCTTTCATGGTTTCATCTGTGGTATTGGGTTGGGTCTGGTAATTAGCCATAGAATCAATAGCTAATTCTCTGTTCATGTTTGTTTGTTTGTTGTTGTTGTTGTTGTTGTTGTGGATAATACTGTGGAGAAGGTACTACTGTGCCTCTATTATTCATGTATTGTTCCCTTGATAACCCTGAAAACCATATTGGTTTTGCTGTGGAGACATGTTCTGTCTCCATTGATAATTATTTCGTGGATCTTGGTTATAGTTATTACTAAAGTTATGGGCAACAAATACTGGACAAATTAGTGTATCATGGTCTGTGGCGAAACAACTTTCACAAAATTGATTGGCACTCATTGCTTGTTGAGGTTGATTATTCATTGGAGGGTTTGAAGTAAATGAATCAAATTTCTTGTTTAAGTTTTCGATTCCTGTGGTTAAACTAGCAATGGCACCTTCAAGTTTCTCATTGAGTTCGTTTTTAACCTCATACATACCTGGTTTACTAAACTCATCCCCCCATCTACCCGTGCCATGTCCTCATGGTCACTACTATTGGCCTAATCCTTAGAACTCTCAGAAAAGTTTTGCAAAAAAGTGTAGGCTTCATCAGGAGTAAGACTAGTAAATCTTCCTCCATTCATTGATTCAATTAACTGACGGTTCATAGGTGAAAGACCTTTTATAAAGTAATGTACGATATTAAGTATGTCAAAACCATGATGTGGACAATGGACAAGTAAATCATTAAATCTATCCCATGTTGTATGAAACTCTTCATTAGGTTTTCCTTTGAAGGTTGAAATAGCCAATTGCATGGCTTCAGTTTTACGTAAAGGGTAATATTGTTTCATAAACTTTTGTGATAGTTGCTCCCAAGTAGTTATAGAATTAGAGGGTAGGGATCTATACCAACGTAGTGCGACATCCTCAAAAGTCAAAGGGAACAACCTTAATCTAGTCTATTCAGGGGAAAGATGAGGTGCTTTAAAAGTACTTAATATGCTCAAGAACTTACTCAGATGATTATACGGTTCTTCATTTATTTTGCCATAATATCTTGGCAACATATTAAGAATGGTGGGCTTAATATCATAGTTATTGTTATTGTCGAGCATCACTATGCAGTTCGGTGGTTGAACCGTGATAGGTTGAAACAAGGTGCTATGAGTTCTTTGATCAGCCATGGCGGCTAATGGTACTCTCTCTGGTGTATCCTCTAAATCTACTAGTGGTGTGTGTGTTTCAGATTCAGACTTAGATCCTGAGTTCGATGGTGTGGTCTCCTCCAAAACTAGAATTGGAAGATTGTTACAAGAATTAGCTCTTCTGATTAAACGTTTACGAGGTGAATCACGAAACCAAGTTTTCATGCACTAGATAATAAAGCTATATAAAATAATCTAATATGCACTTAATTAACTAAATTATATTATCAAACTTTATGATGCTAACTATTAATGCTAATTATGAAACCGCTAACAGGGGATTCACGGTGGAAGAGAAGCACTTACTGTTACAGCAAGCAAAACAAGTTCAAAAATTTTGAAATTTTTATAGCAGCTACCTGATACGTCCAGAAAGTAGCCTGTAAAATTTCAGAGCAATCGGAGCTTCGTAAGTCCCTCTTCTGTACTGTTCAATCCTGTAGAGTCCAATGAGAAGTTTTCTGCACACACTGTAAACAATCGATTGAATAAATAAGTAAAAGAGCACTAAAAATAACTAAATTTTTACTGGAGTCTCCTGACGTATCAGGGATGATTCTGTAAAAAATTTGGATTATTTGGAGTTTTACAGATTCTTCTTCTCGACTATTCTTCCAAAGACCTTTGTCCTGAAAAGCCGCAGAAATACACTGAAAACAAGAAACTAGTTAAGTTGTCAAAACAGGTCAAACAATACTCAAACTTTTATTGGAAGCTCCTGACGAATTGAGGTTCCTCCTGTAAAAAATTTAGAATTTTTGATAATGTGAAAATAACTATGCTCGACTGTTTTTACAGATGCTTGCGTCCTGAAAACTGAAAACGGGTTATTGCAAAGACGATGTTAGTTACCCAGGTAAGATAAGTACTAAAAATTTGAAAAAATTTCAATAAATTACCGATACTATGCAGATCAACTCTGTAAAATTTCATAATTTTTTGAAATTTATAAATACGTTTTCTGTACTATTTTTTTTTGTTAAACAAACACTAAATTTTATGAAAATACTTTTTAATATGCAAATCTAATTGAATTATGCTAAATTAATCTAATTATTCTAAATATGCAATTTATACTATATGAATTCCTAAATTAAAGTAATCTAAATTAAATATTATATCACCTAATCAATTTAGAGCGGCAACGGCGCCATTGAAAAAGCACACAACACGTAATTATTTGTGTCGTTGTTTATGTTACGTATCTTTTGCAAATCTTACTTAGCCTATTAAATATTGATTAATATATTGGCTAGCAAGGTATCAATCCTACTCTAAATAACTAGGTGATGATAATAAAAATTCCTAATCTAAGTTACTCTAATGGATGCAAGTAAAAGATGTGGCTAAGTAATGACGAATATATAGTTGATTTGTTTTGAGATGTAAACTAAGCATAAACTAAACTAAATTAAATATATTAATATGAATCAAGAGAGAATATCTTGGGAGAGATGAATTCACCAAAATCATAGAATTAGTCTAATAGATCTACCTATCATGCTTAATATAAATCACCAATAGAAACTCACCATACCTACAAACTTTATGCTCATAACCATGATGATAATATGTAGCTTTCAACGTGCTTTCTATCTTTCCATTAAATACTTCTTCAATCTCCAATGATATCTTCTATCTAACCAAATTGTACTTTAAGTGGTATTCAATATACAACTCTAGGTGTCATGGAAAATCCACATGTGGCATTAACCATACAACTAATTGAGGTGCCATAAAGAATCCAATCATCACACTAGAACACTAAAAACCAGAAGAAAAGAATCTAGGGTTTGGGGTATTTGACTCTACACAATCTTGAATTACCCTAAGACCTCCTAACCTCCACAGGAGCATTAGATAAATGGACGAATAAGAAGAAACTCAATGAGGGATTTAAACTAAAACATGATAGAAGAAGAACTAAACTAAAACATACGAAAAAGGCTTCATCTCCCCTCCCAAGA
Organism: Coptis chinensis; assembly: GCF_015680905.1. Lineage (NCBI taxonomy): Eukaryota > Viridiplantae > Streptophyta > Magnoliopsida > Ranunculales > Ranunculaceae > Coptis > Coptis chinensis. The sequence continues at coordinate 50,527,230 of NC_141456.1, forward strand.
GAAGGGAGATTATCCCCTCATACTATGCTATGAACACAATATGAAAAGGAATAATCTTTATTGCTATTAATGGTGAAAAGGTCTGAACTTTCTTCTCTCTTAATTCTAGATCTAAGATGAAAACACTAAATTTCCTAGATCATATAAACTGAGGTTTTTGTGCCTTATATATTGGCTTACATTCTCGTCTGGATAGATATCCGAATCCTATGTTTATTTGTGTCAAACTCTCTATAATCTTTCTAGAAGCAGTCTTGGAAAAGTTAAATTCGGTTGGACCAAAGTTGGACGTGCAGGTCCACTTTGCCCTGCAGGCTATTTCCCAAGCTGCAGCTTCTGACAGCTTTCAGTTTCCTAATTCTTGTGAAACTCTGACTTATTTTCCATGTTGATCTCATCTTACTATGAAGTCAAAATTAAGGCTTTGAGATCAGATTGAAGACTCTTCTAACTCAATTATTATCCTCTTTTAGAGTCTCATTAGGCTTAGCACTTATGGAGACAAATATGACATTTTTGCCCTAGGCCTTTAACTGTAATTCCCAGTAACTCCTTTTTGACTTGTTTGACTTCTTTTCCCTCCATATTTCACATTTAGGTTCTTTGACCTGGCAAAACTCAAATTGCATCATATTAGAATATTTAAATATAAAATGGAGACTAACATACACATAATTGGGGTTATAAATCATTACTTTTGAGCACTTATCAGTGCGCGGTAGTCCTTCCCACCGAATGGTTCCCACAGTCCCCTTCATGCAATTATGCCAACACCTCCGATGCCAATCGCAGCCCCAGACATTTTAACAAGGGCCCACTAAAGTTCTTTCGGTATAATTCCCCTTCCACCAGCACATACCGCTGGGACGTCTGTTCCAACCTTCTCTTTTCCTTCTTGTCCGAAACCTCCTTTCCATCCAAGAAATATCTGATGGGCTTCATCCATCCCCCTTCCTCTTCCGTGACCTGACACACCTCTACCACCTCTTCCGTGCTCGGCTTGTCCAATCTCCCTACCCGTATTGTCTTTTCCTCTGATCCGGGCATGGCTGCCGCAACATACGCTAGTGCATCCGCATGTCTATTCTCACTGCGACCCAGATGTACAAATTGGAGTTTTACAAATTTGCTGGCTCTCTCGCGCACCACCTTCAAATACTTTGCCATTCGCAGGCATCGAATAGCGAACCCTCCATTAACTTGACATACCATGAGATTTGAGTCTGAATATACAGTCAGTTCCTTCACACCCAGATCCTCGGCCATTCTCAGTCCTGCTATCATTGCCTCATACTCAGCTTCATTACTGGATGCTGCAAAACCCAACTTCATTGTCTGCTCTATTCTGTTATTATCAGGTGTGACTAACACTACCCCTATGCCGTTGTATGCGTCGGTGGCAGACCCGTCTGCGAATACCCTCCATCCATTCCTCTTGTCCCAAGGGTCCAGCTAGTCAAACTCCCCCTCCCTCTCTGGTTCCATAACCATCTCTTCCCCCCAAGTGGGATCTTCAGCGGGGAACTCGGCCAAAAACTCCGCCACCGCCTGTGCCTTCTCCGCGATCCTTATCTGGTATTGTATCTCGTATGCGCTAAGCATCACTGCCCATTTCAGCATTCTTCCTGATTTTTCAGTCCTTAATGCTTGTTTGAGAGGTAGGTTTGTCACCACCACCACGGAGTGATAGGGCTTCAGCTTGAGAGCCGAAAAGACCACCAGGGATTACCTCTCAATCCTACTATACCACGTCTCTGCATCCAGTAGTGTTTTGCTTTGAAAATACACCGATTTCTCCACCCTCTCTACCAAACGGACCAGCACTAAACTTACTGCATACTTGGTGGCCCCTAAATACAACTACAACTTCTCCCCCTCCTCGGGCTGAGACAATAAAGGCGCCTTGCCCAAATACCCCTTCAACTCTTGAAATGCCTCCTCACATGTCGCGGTCCACGAAAAATCTGTGGTACCTCTCAACAATCGATACAGTGGCCTACATTTATCAGATGACTTGGAAATGAATTTGTTCAAAGCCGCCACCCTTCCAGCTAACCGTTGTACCTCCTTAACGTTCTGCGGTGAAGGCATTTCTATTAAGGCTCTTATCTGCTCTGGATTGGGCTCAATTCCCCGATGAGTCACGATGTAGCCCAAGAACTTTCCTGTGGCCACTCCGAAGGTGCACTTCTCTGGGTTTAACTTCAAATTGTACTTCCGCAGTATCCCAAACGTCTCCCGTAAGCCCTCTAAATGCTCCTCCTCGGACATGCTTTTTTCTACCATGTCATCTATGTATATCTCAATTCCCTTCCGAATCTTGCTTTCAAACATTTTCTCTCCCAATCTCTGGAAAGTGGCTCCAGCATTCTTCAGCCCAAATGGCATCCTTATGTAGCAGTACGTGCCGCCTTCTACCACAAATGTTGTCTTCTCCTGATCCGGCCCATACATCGCGACCTGGTTATACCCCATAGACGCGTCCATGAAAGAGAATATTTTGTACCCTGTCATCCTATCCACCGATTCATCTACTCGCGGCATGGGATGACTATCCTTCGGACACTCTGTGTTCACGTCCGTGAAATCTACGCACATACGTACTTTGTCGTTCTTTTTCGACACCGCGACCACATTGGATAACCACTCGGTGAATTCCATTTCCAAAATTATTCCAGCTCCCTTCAACCGCGCCACCTCTTCGCGAATGCTCTCCGTATACTTCGGTCAAACGCTCTGCATCTTTTGCCTTAGTGGTTTGGCATCTTCCCTCATGTGTAACTTATGACATGCAAATTCTGGGTCTAAGCCCGTTACATCCTCAATGGTCCACTCAAACATATCTCTATTTTCTGACAAGAATTTTATCAATGTACTCCTCCAGCCCTCCGGTAGACTGGACCCTACCGTCGTGAACCTTTCTTCCTCCCCGTCCCCAATACTTACCACTTCGAGTTCATCCAGCGTCTTCGGTCCCTCTGCGGGTTCCAACTTTCTCTCCGTGGGGACACACTGTAATTGCTATGTCTGCCTCTTCCTAGGGTGGGAACTTTCTTCCTCTGTCCCGTGGACCAATCACTTCACTATACCCCTATGACTGTTCTTGGCCGTCACCTGATCCCCGCGGACTTCATATGTGCTCGTCGGAGTAGGGAACCTTATAACTTGATAGTATGTGGATGAGACGGCCTTCATCTCATGGATCCATCGCCTCTCTAAGATCGCGTTGTATTGTGATGCGGAGTCCACCACCATGAACCGCGCGAATACTGTCACCGGACCAGTGGTAACCAGCAACAAGAGTTCTCCTATAGGCTCTATCATGCTTCCATTGAATCCGTATAAATTAGTCCGCAGAGGCCTCAACTGCTTAGGATCCATTCCCATTTCTTCCAATGCTCCTTTGAAAAACAAGTCCACCGCACTGCCACAATCGATCAACACTCTCTTCACCAGGTAATTGCCCATCGCCACCGTGATGACCAACGCATCCTCATAGGGAGAGTCTACTGCCCGCAAATCCGCCTTGTTGAAGATGATCATGTCTCTGTCCTCTGCTGACCCTACCCTTTGTCTTGGTATATCAGTCCCCTTGTGGATCTGCTGGATGCTCGCGGTCCTCCTTACTCGATCTCTGTGGGCATTATGACTTAGCACCTCCCCACTGAAAATCACGTGAATTGTTCCCAATATCTGATCCTGTCGCGGCCTACATTCCTCATTCTGTGCATCCCTCACAAACTCTCTCTCATTTTGCCCTTTTCCACCAACCTCTGGACCATCCACTTTAGTGTGTAACAGTCGTCCGTCTCATGGTTTCTCATCTGGTGGTATGCGCAAAAGGGTTTATCTGGTAACTCTATTGGCGTGTTCTGCGGCCCTTCATACCCTTGCAAGTTTTTAATCAACAGCAATATTTCTCTCAAGGGTCTATTCAACGGTGTCACCTCTATCTCCCGGTACGACTTCCTTTCTCTGTTCTCCCTTCGAGCCATTTCTCGGACTCTTTCCGCCCTTGGAGGGTGTCCGCGGTACCCACTTTCCCTTTCAAACGTCCTTTTCCCTTTGGTGCTCCCTGTCTTTCTCCAACGACAAAACAGCTTTCCCTGACCTCTTAGACTCCTTTTGTAAAGTGTCCTCATACCTTATGTATTTTTCTACCCGCGGATATAGCTCATGCAAGGTTGCAATCTCGTTCTTCGCTACTGACTGATGCACTCCCGTTCCTGGCCACAACCCTCGCTCAAACGCAATCACCGCGGTTCTCTCATCCAGATTCTCGACCTTCAATGTCTCAGCTTTGAACTGACACAAATATTCCCTTACTGACTCCGTTGACCTCTATCTCACATTGAACAAGGCTGCGATGTCCACCGCCCACTTCTTCTGGTGTATAAAATGATCTACAAATGCTTGCTCCAACTCTTGGAAATTCTTTATGCTCCCTGTTGGCAACCGATAATACCAGTCCGACACCCCTCCCTTTAAACTGGTCGGGAACATCATGCATCTCAGCCCATCATATCTTGATTCTTGCCACAATGGCATCTGCTGCCTGAAATGATGGATGTGATCTGCTGGGTCCCCCTTACCGTCATACCTCTCAAATCTAGGCTGATTAAAACGCTTTGGGACCTTCGACGTCCAGATGACGTCTGCTAACGAATTGCGGTTTAGCCCCGCCACCACCTGACTAGCTGCTCCTCCCCGACTCTTGGCCTTCTGCTGGTTTGCTTCCCTATCCTTGTTTATTATCTCTTGCACCTGCTCAATTGTCAAGCCGGTCACCGGGTTTTCAACGAGGTTTGGCTCATCCTCTTCCTCTTCAGAGCTATCGCTCGCCTCTCCATCTACGCCTTCCTCTTCTCGTTCTCTCTCTCTTCTCAACCCCTCATTCTCCTCTCTTAACCTCCCTATCTCCTCTCATGAGTCGCGTCTCGTCTGCTTCCGGCTCCTCTCTCATGCCTCCTTCTTCATCAGTCATCGCCTCTGGTGTCAGTTCCTGCACCGCCACTCTCTTCGGTCTGCCTACCCGTTTCTTAGGTGCCATTCCTATTTTGCTTTTGTTCTTCTCCCCACAGACGGCGTCAAATGTATGAACCTAAAATCTCTGCCTATTCCTATCTTTTCTCTCTCCCCCCCTCTTTTCTCTAATGCGGCCTCCTCCCTTTTTTTCTCTCCTCTTCCTTTCTTTTTATACCCCTCCCCCTCCCTCTATGTACCGTCCATCTGTCCCCTCATCTGACGGCTCTCCTCATTGCCGTACCACGGCCACGTCTGCCTCTTAGGGTTCTGCGGCTCCAATCCCCTGCTCCCCATGGTAACGTATTAAGTTGCTTCCCTCTCTTGTCCCCGACTTCGGTCATTACTCCTCTAATGGGTCACCCCTATCCAGTCCGTTCCCCTTCCCTTCATCCCACGGCTATTACTTGTGCCACGTCCACTCTCTAGGGTTTCGCAGACATGATCCAGTACTTCCCGGCCTACCTTGTTTCACTACCTTCCCCCTTTGTCCTTATCCAAATCCCGTATCACATAATGGGCCACTACATTAAATGTGCTTTTAGAAATTGGATTGACATATATTAAATGTTTGGAAATACATTTTTCACTTCATTTTGTTTGACATTTATTTTAGTATATCAGGGTAAATGATAATTGAATTTATTTTTGGCTTAATTACATAAATATCGTACATAGGTCATCTTAACACTTGTATCAACATACATTTTTTTTAACAAACGTATCAATGTACTATGCCCGATTTCACAAAAATGCTAATCTATTAGCATCCGTCAGTTAAATGATGATGTGTCCGTTAAATGATGATGTGTCCGTCAGTTAAGTGATGATGTGTCCGTTAAATGATGACAAAAATACATCATCATTTAACGGACACATCATCACTTAACTGACGGGTGCTAACAGGTTGCTATATATTTTTGTGAAATCAGGCATAGTACATTGATACGTTTGTTAAAAAAAATTGTATGTTGATACAAGTGTTAAGAGGACTTAAGTACTTTGCATATTTCTGTAATTAAACCTTTATTTTTTCTATAGAGATTAATCTTACATATGTCTATCATTATTATTTTCTTATAATCACTGGTTTGTTGTCTTAAAAACTGATCATTCTGAGCAATGTAGGGGTTATGGTTTGTAAATGAGGGAGGGAAACTTGTTGGCAACTTCTTATACCCCCAACACACACACACTAAAACTCAAAGTTAGGATTTACATAAACAAGTTGAATAAGAAGGTAGGTATCCTCTATGGGCACCTCCCATTTTGTGTTGGACAGACCCCAAAAAAAAAATCTGGACTTCCCGTATTAAATAAAATCCGGACTTAACAATTCACGTGATTTTTTTCTCTCCACTTTTTTCTTATTTCCGACCCACACACCCTTTCTCCACTTTTATTCATATTCTCTCCCTCTCTCTCTCTCTCTCTCTTCTAACCAATATGCACACTCTCTCACCTTTCTTCTCTCTCATTTCACTCTTTCTTCCATTTCCCCTTCAATCCCACCAACCCAATCTCTCTCTCAAATCCCCCTAATATCTCATTTGTTATTACTATTAATCATTTTCTTACATAATGTATTTCTCATTGCTTTCAGGTATGAGGATTTCGATAGTTATAGATATTATTACCAGTATTGCACGATTTATGGTGAATGGAGGTGTGCTCTAAAGATTTGATTTTATTGTGGGGATTTAGTAGTGGAATGCTTGCCAGAGAATTAAAAAACCTGTTATGTGGAACTCTTGATGTGTTTTTAGAAGACTTCGAGCTTAGATTGTTGGATAAGAGTTGTGTCATCGTAGTTTTTAAGAAGCCTCATGCAGCTGAGGAGTTTCTCAAGGTAATTGGTTCTGGAGGTGTTGGGTATGATGCTCTGAGGGATTTGATATCGAATGGTAGAGAGCAAACAGAGTATGAGGCTTACAAGAGGGTTTGTGCATCAGCTATTTTGGAGACAAACTTAGCTGATTCATTAGACAAGACCTTAGCAGAGCAAACAGATGATATTTTAATATCTGATTCAAAAAAAGTTGTAGATGTATACTGGAGCAGTGAGTCAATCATTCTAGATGAACTCTGAAATTACAATCCTCATCTTCTTTTTCTATCCAAAAAGCTTTGGTGATTATTTGCATACAAGAAAGCTGCTCAGGATTTGAGACGTTCATTAGAAGTGCTATAAAGTATTCTTCATTCCTAGAGTAACAAAAATGGCTGGTACGTTGATAATCTTGAACATAATCAAATGTGTTGGACTGCAGGAAAGATGGGAACAATGAAGAACTATTGCGGGCTTGTGCTTTTTGTATGCTTTCAGGAACAAGAACGAAGACAATTTTCCTTACTTCACTGGCCATTAAAGAACTGTTTATGGGTATATACGTTTTTTTTTTTTTTTTTTGAATTTAGATGTTTATTTTTGTTCCCCAAGTTCCATTAGATGTAAATAGGTAATATATGACCATATGAGGACCCATCACTGTAATGTGGAGAGAGATTAGAGAGAGAGAGTGTGTGGATTAATTGTTCATTAATAATAGAAGTCAAATAAGAAGAGAGGGAGACAGATAACTAGAGAAGTAAAAGTGGAGAAAGAGTGTGTGGGGTCTGTGGGGGAGAATAAAATCAGTAAAGTAGAGAGAGAGGAGAGAGGGCGTGAGAGTAAAAATGGAGAAGAGTGTGGGTCCCAAGAGAGAAAAAAGTGGAGAGAGAGAGAGAGAGAGATGAGAGATAATAAAGAAAGGATTGGTCACATGAATATTTTAAGTCCGGATTTTATTCAATACGGGAAGTCATTACTAGAGTATATATATATATATATCGGGCTCGCTCGCATACTAAATTGACATACGCATTCCAAAAGCAGATTTTCACATTGAACTAAGGGCTAATTTTTGGTAGAGATGACTTACCTACTATGGATAGTATCTCCACAAAATATTAGCTCAATTGGATGTCTCTAGTATTGTCAAAAAGGTGTTTAAATTCTGGACAAGACTAGAGACATCCAATTAAGCTGATTTTTTGTTGAGATACTATCCATAGTAGGTAAGTCATCTCTACCAAAAATCAGCTCTTAGTTCAATGTGAAAATCTGCTTTTGGAATGCGTATGTCAATTTTGTATGTATATATATATATACGATTAGGCTATAATGCCACCCTTATCTCACACCCTTCTTGGTCCCTCATATCTCATCTCAAGATCATCAGATCTAATTCATTTAAAAATCATGAAAATTCAAAATTTTAAACTATTTCAAAAACAAAACAAAAAATGAAAAAACGCGAAATTGGGTTATTCTCCACGCGAAATTGGGTTCTTCTTCTCCATGCGAAATTGGTTCTTCTTCTCCACGCGTCTTTTCCTTATGCTTCTAAGTTTCGTTGTAAAAGAGGTAACTTTACTATCCTCTCTCCTCAATTTATCTACTGTTATTAATTTCTTCGTGTAATTTTCTTAGATAGGAATGAGTTGACATTTTTTTTTGTTCTAATTAGACATTGTATGTATAAAGTGGTCTTTGACTTTGTTGCCCAAATTGACCAAGCTTTATTTGTGAAAATTTGTGCCTCTTAGCCAGTAATGGTTATTGAGAGGAATGAAGAACTTGGTGTTACTTAATGTTTATGGATCTTGGTCCAAAATAGTCCCTGAAAATTCTTCTATACACACCCCTGCTTGTTACAATGGACTAAATCTAATACTCTATGTTTGCACTAATTTGTGTATTATGTTTCCAATGAAGTTGAAAGTTGCAACTCTAACACGGGTCGGTTTAAGGTGGTGTTTCAAGGGATAGGTAGGATAGTTTGAACACTTACAGGGGTGGTTGATTTAATGTGTTGTTCACGAAGAGATCAGGTTATAGTTTGGTGCCAGTTGATAACTGTAAATTTCTGTCGTTGACTCCTAGTAGCGTCATTGATTTTGATTTGTCGTAGACTCCCATATTCAATTTGTCCAAGTAGCTTCAGTAAGTAGTCACTAATGATCTGTAAAATGGCCCAAGGAAAAAAAATCCCATATTCAATTTGATCTAGTAGCTTTAGTAAGCAATAACTAATCGGCAAAGTAGCAGTTCCAACCAAAGTTTTAGATTGTCTATTTTCATTGATTTTGGTACCCGTAAACATCGTCCAACATCAACTCATATTGCATTGAGACTGTCATTTGGCGAGCCCTTTTTAAGTCTCTAGGTTTGCTTGAATATTTTTTCTTGCTTTTAGTATATTGCTAATGAGAATTCCGATGCATTAACATATTTCTCTATTGGAGTGGACAGATGAATAGTTGAACGTTGTATAATGAGTTACATGTGGATAACGTTGAATTTTGTTTTTTTGCAGGTCTTACTCTGATAATGATGTTGGTGGAATTAGGGAGCGAAAACCTCGAACTCCATTGCGAGAAATGAAGCTGGAGAGGATTCTAGGAAGGATGTCTCATTTACAACTTCTTCTTGATCGATTTTTAGCTTGTAGACTGATGGGTATGGCGAAGAGTTGTCGAATGGTGCTTATTGCATTGTATCCAATTGTTCAAGAAAGTTTTAAGTTGTATGGAGATATATGTGAAGTGTTGTCAGTGTTACTTGATAAATTTTTCAATATGGAGTATGTGGAATGTGTGAAAGTTTTTAAAGCTTATGCTATTGTTGCTAAACAGATTGATGAGCTTGTTGGGTTTTGTAATTGGTGTAAAGATACTGGTGTTGCTAGATCTTCAGAGTATCCTGAAGTGCAGAGGATTACTGATAAGTTGTTGGAAACTCTCGAAGGATTATTGATGAGCTTGTTCGGTGAACTCTGTCAGAGTTTTAACTAGCATTTTCGGTGAACTCTGTCAGAGTTTTATTTAATTATGTGGAGTTGTATTTAATTAGTAGACTAATTGTGAATTTGAAGCTGGTTTGAAGTTTTTTTTTTTGTATGATATATGTTTGGAAATATAGTTGTGTTTGTTTGGAAACCATGTTTTGCAGTTGGAACTCTGTTTTTGTTTTTACTGCTGGCCATTAACATGTATTCTTATTCACTTTTCAAGTTTCAATAGTCACGACCAAAAAAATTTAACCAATAACTCTAGGTACAAAGTGCATTTTTTGTACAATGTGTACTCTCCTTACATACAAAGTGCGCTCTAAGAAACATGTCAGAGACCATCTCTCATAATGAACAACACAAGGTAACATGTCAGAGAGCTCTCACAGTGCACCACACAAAAAAAAAACTAACTGTCAGAGTGCTTAGATTAATGAACACTAGGTAACCTGTCAGAGAGATCGAAACAATTGCAAATGCATTCATTTCAACTTGAACAAACATATATAGAACATTTCATAGACACCAAATTCAACTTTCAAAGCATATAACTTGTTCCACAATTACAAAAATATCACCCAAGCAAAATGCATCATATAGTATCATTTTTAACATTACATTTAACAACTAGATGAGAATGAGAATTACTCAAAATATCGTGAACCAGAATATAAGATGTGTAGGTCTCAACCTAAGCTCCCAACATTTGTCACCACTTCAATATGCTCGACATAAGAAGATACCAAGCGACCTTCTATATTCTCACCTTCCACAAAATTATGGTAATCAAGCTACTTTCTCTTATTTCCAAGTACCTTTTTCTTAACCAACAGAGTTCTAACACCAAGTTTCTATACTGCTTGTGCAGCTTCCTCAGAGATGTCGTTATTCTCCAAATAGATACAGTTCCAAAGCCCCAAGTCTAACTGATGGTTACCTCCAGAGCAACATCATTCAAAGCAGAAGCTACATCCAAAGCAACTTAAGTCGAGCACTCCTCCACAATTTCCACCAAAAACCCCAACTTAGGATAACTCATCATCGACAACGCCACACGACATAGTGAAAATCTCCTTCCTTCCACACCCAATACACCATAATCATTACATAGTTTCATTCCATCTACGATCAAGTAATAACACATATGACACCTTCAAATCCAATGTCCAGTCTAAGATAATAACACCTTAACTAGCCGCTTGATAATACACAAAACCGTTAAGAGAAGACAGACCAACAACAACTTAAATATTAACATTCCGATTGAGTGAATTTCTGAATTAGTCGTTATCCTCCTTGTGCAAATAGAAGCTCGACTCTCAGTTGGGGAAAATGTTGGAGCTAGAACAGAAGAATTTTTATATTTCAATTCATCAGTTATATTCGACGACGACGAGCTTCCACAATAATTTTCTTCATCCGCCCACTTAAAATACGTACATTTCTTATCGTCAGGCAAATGTTCAGATTTTTTTTTCGCAAACACAAAAGTTCGTCTAGGATTCCTTTTGGTTCTCGAGACTCTATTAAATACTGAACTTCCACATATAGGGCACCTTATTTATAGATCGAATTTCACTGTATAATTAAAAAATATCAAAATATGCAAATGTAAAATCACCTGAATATGTAATAACTATCGAACCCTAAAACAATAACATTAAAAAACAAATGAACAAACAAATACCTAAAAACTAAAAGCAAAAGTGAACCGAAACTAAAAGCAAACCGAAACAAATGAACAAACAAACAAATTCTCTGAGCAAACTAAAAACTCTGACAAGCTAAGAACTCTTAGCAAACTAAAAACTCTGAGCAAACTAAAAACTTTGACAGACTAAGAACAATAGTAAGGACTAGCTATCAAATTTACTCATCTCCAATCAATGTATTCAAAAATACTACAAGATATCCTCACCAAATACACACACATAAATTGAATATCCAAATGTAATGCAATCATCGATTTGAATTACTATATTTACAATAAACAAACCAAAGATTTCTTTGTTTAATATGATAATATAACACCAAAATGCCCTCCCATAATCACCATCATCAAAAAAAACACACAACCTTAAATTGCACTAATAAAGCTTGGCCAATTTGGGCAACAAAGTCAAAGACCACTTTATACATACAATGTCTAATTATAACAAAAAAAAAATGTCAACTCATTCCTATCTAAGAAAATTACACTAAGAAATTAATAATAGTAGATAAATTGAGGAGAGAGGATAGTAAAGTTACCTCTTTAAAACGAAACTTAGAAGCAGAAGGCAAAGACGCGTGGAGAAGAAAAACCAATTTCGCGTGGAGAAGAAGAACCCAATTTCATGTGGAGAAGAACCCAATTTCACATTTTTTCGTTTTTTTGTTTTTTGAAATAGTTCGAAATTTTGAAATTTTGCGATTTTTAAATGAATTAGATCTGATGATCGTGAGATGAGATCTAAGGGACCATGAGGGGTGCAGTGTGAGATAAGGGTGACACTATATATATATATATATATATATATATATATATATATATATATATATATATATATATATATATATATATATATATATAACATTAGTCATTGCTCTAAAAAATATGTTTTGTATTGGGCACCTCCCCAACTATCTCAAAGTAAACTATTGCAACATTCTATTGCCCTTACCCTCTTTCCAATCATCATCATACATTAATACACCCCATAAACCCAACTCTCTTTCCGTCCATCTCTCAAAATTCAATTATTTACTCACTTCTCCCAACCCTCAAAAATCAAAAAAATTCCACCACTTAATGATGAAGAACATATTAAAAATCAAAATTCGTCCCCCACTTAATGATGAAAAACATTTTAAAGTAATTTTCTTGTATTTTTTTTAAATAAAATTTAGTTGGTTAAAGTAATGAAATTGAGAAGCAATGTAAAGATTATCCCATATTAATAAATTGTTCACAATTACAACAAAATTTCAAACAATTTTTTAAAATCTAATCAATATAAGTTTGAAATTTAATCAATAAAGTTTGAATTTCCTAAAATGTTTGAAATTTCGACATTACAATATCGTTTATGAGAGCTTTGTGCGGCCTATACAAGTCATTTGTGACCCTTGCCCTCAATTGTTTTGGGCCTTGAAAAGTTTGCTAGAAATATTGGCTTGGGGCGACACCACCAAGTAGTTTGGGTTGAGGTGATGAGGCTAGCTAGGCCGTTTGGCACAAATGTAGACGAAACACCAATATATGATTAGACCATGTTACTTGTATAATTATTTTGCTGCAATAGAGAAAATTGTGGGCATTGTCACTTGGCAGGGTAGATGGTATTTGATTATCTGGAGTTTTTATAACTTGATTTGTAACCTTGCACTAGGAAGAGAAAGACTGAGCGAAGTAGCTAGGTGGATCATTAGTTGATGAAGAAGTTTCAATCTATAAAATTCCACTTGTTCTAGCAACAGGTCGACAAACATGACCAAAAGACGAACCCAGGTAAGCTAGAATCGCTTACATCCGATCCAGAAGGACTACTAGGATTAAGATAAAGCCCAGAACCACAAGGCTCAACCATGCCAACGCTTAAACGGCCTGGTATATTGATCAATCCCACCATATTCACTAGAAGATTTGCGCTTAAGAGTAGAATTTCAGATATTATTATTAGTGTTATCAATGCGACTATTTAATAAACGAGCAATCGTGGCCCATATGTTACCAAACTTGGCACGAGCACAAATAATAGTATCATCTTCTTCAGGAGTGAAGGCTTTGTGTTCAGAGGAGAAAGCTAATTACACCAACAAGAAAATTTAACATCAACATTCTTCAATTCATCATTTCTATTCAAACACAACAACAAGAACCATAACAAATCCATCCAAACTAGCCAAAACTTCAAATTCTCATCTGATACCTTCACAAATCAAAACCCTTGTTGAGTTGTTGAAATCACCATCGTCTCAACAACTATCTATTATAATTTCAATCTTCTTTGCCGAATCTTTAATTTTTTGACGTGAAATCAAACAATTTTGAGATAAAGAGAAAAATATGGATGAAACACCAAGCACGAACACCCAAAAAAAACACGAAAAGAATAAGAGATGGAAAACTGTTAAAAACCGGTTTCTTGATTTTTTTTTTTTTTTTCTGGTTGGGTTTTTGGTGTATTGGATTCTATGTGGTGCCCAGCACAATTGCAGACCCCAAGTTGGGTCGGGGTTTGCCCTATACAATTTGGGATCTGTCAATAATATGACCCAATAAAAATGATTATAATTAAACATTTACAAATTTAAAATAATATTTATTTTTAAATCTAAACTTGCTATTTTCCATTTTATTTTGTCCAATTGTAAATGATCTAGTTTAGGGTTAACAAATTTCGTACCAAAGTCTCATGTAAATTGTTCTCATTAACTATCTTAATTTCAAATTTTACTCAAAAATTCTACAAATGTTTAAAATTTTGTACAAATATTAATATAAAATTTGGTGAATGCGGTTAGAGAGTGGTCGAAGAGAGAAAAAGAAAGGGGGTCGAAGAGAGAAAAAAAAATGAAACTGGTTTCTCGGTAGCAAGGCTAGTGACTAGTGGGAACGATTTTCGCAGATAGAAACTCGCCACTCAGGCTGAGTCCAATGGCTCCCTATCCCTTTAAAAGTAGTGTTAAAGTCAATAAAGTAGAGCTAAAGTCAACAAAATAGAGCTAAAGTCAACATATTTTACTCTATCATCATTAAATGTATATATCTGAAAGGTTTTTATATCTATTTTTACTTTTATATATATATAGATATAAAATGATAGAAGAAAATAGAAATAGAGATAGAGAGTAGAATATTTTGTATATATAAAGAGGAAATTAATAATAGAAAATAAAATCTGTTGATTTTAGCTCAACTTTTAAAAGGATAGGGAGCCATTGGACTCAGCCTCACAAATAACGATGCGATCTACTATTTGTGTGTAGAATAGAAAGAGTAGAGCGTGAGACCTGATCCTTCGTCCTTCCAAAGCTGTTTTGCGTAAGGGTGCAGAACAACCTAGCCTCACAAAAAACAAAAATCGGGAAAAGAGCAAAAATGGTTGACTTTTAAGTAGGAAAAAAAACGGCTCTAATGTCCACACAGAAAAATCCACGTCTAAACAGCAAGAAAAGTATGTACCATTTAGCGAGACATGATCAGTTTCTGCCACTCGTAGTAAAAGTTGTACGGTAATTAATTAGTACCGAAGTAATGGCGAAAGAGAAAGCAAAAGAAAGAGAGAAGAGAGAGAAACGAAAAATCTCTGAGTAATCCAGCCAGCTAAAACTCATCAGAGAGAGAGAGAGAAAGCTTTATTCAACTTCTCCATTTCCGATACATACAACACAACCGACAGTATATTTATTGTTCTCATCTGCTTTCTTTATTTCCTTCTCCTCACTCTTTACCCTCATCATCTCTCATGGCTGTCTAGCAACACTCCTGAGATCTACTTACTTACTGTTAGGTCTTGCAAAAAACTTTCTATAGTTTTTTTTTACTGGAACAAAAAATGTATGGTGGTGGAGATTGTCAAGTAATGACGTCAACCCTGGGAGGTGGGAACGTAGGAGTGAGTTCAGACTCATTATTTGACTCACCTATTCGAAACCCTAATCATCATTTCAACTTCATCTGCTCTAACTTGCCTTTTCATCACAATCCTTTTTCTACTTCACTTATCCCGGTACGAAAAAAAAAATGTCTTGTCTTTCTTTTTGTTTATATATGGCTAAAGTAAAAATAAGTTTTTAAGCTCACTGGACTACATGTACAGAAAGAAGAAGGTGGGTTACAGACAACGTTGCGGCGAGGTGGTAAGGAAGAAGAGATGGAAAGTGGATCAGTGAGTGGACTTGTTGTTGAAGAAACTGCGGACGGTGAGCAAGATCAAGACAATGAACAACTACTACTACTAGAACAGCAAGAGCAACCCAAAAAGAAACGGTATCACAGGCACACGGTTCGGCAGATTCAAGAGATGGAAGCGTAAGTTTTGCTTGCTAGATGCACTATTAAAGTTCATTGCTGTTTTTTGTTGTTATTAATGGGTTGTTGTGGTGTTCATTAGTTTGTTCAAGGAATGTCCACACCCAGATGACAAACAGCGTATGAAACTCAGCCAAGAACTTGGACTTAAACCTCGTCAAGTTAAGTTCTGGTTCCAAAATCGACGAACTCAGATGAAGGTGGGTGTTCTTAGCTTTCATATATACTTTCTTTATTATGCACGTTTTCCAAGCAACAATGGTAACCATGCGTACTAAAATTAAACTTGTGGATGGCTAAGAATTAAGAAGAAGTTCATTAACTTTGGCTCAACTGTTTGGTTGATACTCATTAATGACCAATTCTTGTGCTTCTTCCTGTTTAACCCTTACTCAATGTGATAATTAACACAACATAAGCTTTGCTGCTTTTTTAAATTTCACAGCATTTTCTCTTGTTATGCTATATGTTTAGGCACAACAAGACAAAAGCGAGAATGTGATACTCAGAGCCGAAAATGAGAACCTTAAAAATGAGGGTTTCAGACTACAAGCCGCATTGAGGAGCATATCCTGTCCTAACTGTGGAGGTCCGGCAATTCTAGGAGAAATGTCATTTGATGAACAACATCTCCGAATTGAAAATGTCAGACTCAAAGAAGAGGTATTATTTATTCCTTTGCTCAATGTTTATGTTGATAAATATTTGGCTAGCTAGGCGATTTAAGGAGCACCAAATGGTGTATATTGAGTTGTTAATTCTTGATTTCTTTTGAGTTGCACTTATGGCAAATTGAGTAGCAGATTAAGTTGGGTAGTTGCCAAATTGTAATGCTCTTGCCGCAGTTCTTTAGTTTGAAGTAATCCAAGCTTGGCAAAGATTTCTCCATGAATAGATAAACCTTCATCATGTATTATGTTTACTTCTCACGTTACTCTTGACAATACCCAATGCAAGTATGCAATTGCAAGAGGCAAAACTATGTACTTCGGCTCTGTTCATATATTGCACCACACTTTGGCTTTGTTCTTGGCTCAAAATTGTTAATTACAGAAAGAATTTGGAAGGTGAATCACTTTAGTACGTAAACGTTTAGTTTTAGTTCTTGATAAGTGTCAAACCAAAAAGATAATTATTCTAATTAAATTTTTTGAGATATATTGCAGCTAGAGCGTCTTTCGGGCATTGCTTCACGATATAGCTGTAGACCAATACATGCATTAGGACCACCAGCTCCTCTACTACTCCCCTCGGTGGATCTCAACATGAACATCTATGCTAAGAATTTCCAGGAACAAATAGGGATATGCACTGACATGGTTCCAGTACTTTCAATGCAACATAACTCAAACCTTGCTGGTTGGAATCAAATTATGGAACACGACAAGCATTTGGCAATAGAATTTGCCATTAATGCAATTGATGAGCTGATAAAGATGTGCCAAATGAGCGACCCACTATGGGTTCGTAATAGTAATGGGACCAAGGAGATTCTTAACATGGAAGAACACGCAAAGATGTTTCCATGGTCTGCAAACTTCAAGCAACATAAGGGAGAATTCAGGACAGAAGCCACTCGTGATAGCGTTGTTGTTATAATGAATAGCGTTACTCTTGCTGATGCATTCTTAGATGTTGTAAGTTCTCAATCTCAAAGAAAGCTACGTTTAAGTTGTGTAATACATATATGCTTTCGGAATAGATTGTAAAACTCAATTACATTGTACCCTTTAGTGTTGAACGAATTTCACACTAAGAAAAAGAATTTGGAAGTGGTCAGAGGTTATGGCAGACCTCAATCTGCATTGATTTGAATTTTTAAATACAATGATCCCTTCTTGTCCTCCGATCCTCAACATGATATGGAACACTAGCATCTAAAGGAGGTATAAGGAAGGAAATTAAATAGAGTCATCTGGTGATTATCTATCCAGATTGATGACAAATATCCATCTTGCATCTCCTTTAGATTTCAGGTTTTCATCTATAGTAGAGGAGGACAAGAATGGCCCATTCTATGCAACATAACTCAAACTTTGTATTCAAGGTTTTAATGTATTGCAGGTTGTGGTCTGTGTTAACCTCTATTTACTTCAAAATAAAAAATAAAAAAAGTAAAATAAAATAAACTCATCTGGTGACTTACAAAGTTTAGATAGGTAACCAGCAGCCAGGTTACCTTCTCTATAAGTATGTAGTATATTAACTCTGACAAATGAACTCTTAAACAAAACAATTGCTGCAAGTAGATTGTAACAGTATTGTGGAGGCTTTTCAGTTCTATTCATAATGCTTACTGATCTTTTGGGAATCTGATACTTACCTCTAGTTTTCTTATAACATTGTCTCTAGCAGTTTTGAGCCCTTCAGCTATGTGAACTAGCTCTTAGAAGATAACTGATTTGTTAGAAGAGGATCAAATACAGTAATTAAATCTGGACTTGATAACAATTGAGTGTGAGATTAGCTCAGAAAACTTACCGGCCTTCTTGTACATTGTAATGCATGTTTCTAACATCCTGTTTGCTCGTTTTCTGTATGTCTGTAATTTTACGGTAATTAACAAAATCTGAGTTTTCCTTCAACTTTAACTGGATTAGGATTTATGTCTTGTATGTGATTTCCTAAATACACAGGACCAAAAAATTCTCATAAATAAAATAAGAACAACATGACAAGGACTAACTAACTCTGCTTTTATGGGAGTCGCATGAATTAGGTGTTGCAAACGCTTGAGGTCTTGATGAAGAGTCGCTCTACTTTATACCTTGCATGCCAGTCCCATTTATCATTAATCAACTTATATGTCTTATTTTTTCTTGTTCCTTTTGGTTTTGTTGGATGAAATATATCTATTATGTATGAAGAGCTAGCAACATCATCGTATATCCAAAGTAGGTTCTTAGTTGCTGACACCAATAGTTGATATCCAGTCTAGCTATATCTTGTTTGGCCTATGATTAGACATGTGCTTCTTTTTTCAGAACAAATGGATGGACCTTTTCCCTTCCATTGTCTCATCAGCAAAAACTGTTCAAACTATAACATCTGGCATATCAAGTCATCCCAGTGGCTCCCTTAATCTGGTAAGAATATGGTGGACATTTGAACCTCCAATTATTGCTTTCAATGTTCATATCTTGGTCTACAAAAGACCGAATGCACTCTGTACACTCTTACCGTCCATTAAAGTTTGTTCTATTCAATCTATTGGCAGATGTATGCTGAGTTGCAATTTCTCTCACCTTTGGTACCTACGCGTGAAGCGCACTTTCTTCGCTATTGCCATCAGAATGTTGAGGAGGGGACTTGGGCAATTGTTGACTTTCCCTTTGATAGTTTCCAAGATTCCTTTCAGCATTCCTTACCTAGATACCAGAGACGACCCTCTGGTTGCATCATACAAGATATGCCGAATGGCTATTCAAGGGTAAGGTTCATATATTACATCGTTTTATTGACATTTTGTTTGAATTGTTTGGGGATTTTACTGACGCGCTATTCATAGGCTCTTCTCCATTGAAACGAAGCCCTCTCCTTTGTCTGTAAAGTAACACTCTAAGTCATTCTGTTAACTTAATTTTCCTTTCCTTGGTTCCCAATCAGTCCCCACATGGATCTGCCATTGGTTTCGATGTCGACCCACATATCATGCCCCGATAATAATTTTTCACTTTTTAAAATCTGGATGTATTGTCTTGGCATATTTGAGCATAAAGTCATCAAGGTAGTATTCAAGATGATTTCTTTATACAGGTGACTTGGGTAGAACATGCTGAGGTAGAGGATAAGCAAGTCCACCCGATCTTTAACCACTTTGTAAAAAGTGGAATGGCGTTTGGGGCTTCACGTTGGTTAGCTGTCTTGCAACAACAATGTGAAAGGTTGGCAAGTCTCATGGCTAGAAATATTTCTGATCTTGGAGGTGATTTTCTCTCCATATTTTTAAACTCGGAGGGCTTTTCTCCATCTAATTTTTTCCTCTTCTGTAGCACTGGATGCATCTTCCGGCACTTCTTAACATACATATTTAATATTGTTTTTTGCATGTGTATAATGGAGGAAAGTTTTATCTGATGCACTAACGTAGTGATAGGATACATATGGACTTTCTATGCATCTCTGTAACATGCCTCTCTGTTGCACTGATCAGTAGGTTTAGTATTAAACAAGTGAACGACACATCTTTTGAAATTAAACAATTTAGTCATTAACCCAATTTGACTTTTTTTTTTGTAGTATGAAGAGGATAGACTGTGAACTGGGATCTTGGACATATTTGACTACTTAAGGTTTAAAGTACGGAAGCACAAGGCTTTCATAAGAAAATAGTATTGAACTAAGTCACATTGACATGGATGCCCGTGTCGGTGTCTGTCATGGCAACCTATATGAATGAAGTAGGACATGGGGTAGGTTGCAGCTAATTAAAAAGAAGACGATTAGTATTCATTAGTTACATAACTGATTCTTGGACTCATGACCTTACAAAGTGCCTACTTACAAATAAATAACTATGAATATCATGGAGTTATAACTACATTAACAGATTATTTTCGTAGTTTTTTCCAGAAGAAGTTTGAAATAGTATGCACAACGTGTCTGTGTGTCCCAACACGTATTTTTTTTAAGAATATGAAGTGTCCATGTTACTTTGGCATTGAATAGGTACAGCTGTAAGTGTGCCACACAGTCTTTTCTTTCTGTTAAAATGGATAAAGGATTTACTCGCATCTATTGCGAAGCATCCAGACTTCCAACTTGTCCCTAAGCTGTATTTCTAACTTCTAACAGTTCGGGCCCACAGTCTATACATAAGAGTTGTAGGATGAGGAACCCTATGCCTGAGCGGAGAAGATCTATATCCTCATAAAATATTCACGAACACAGTTCTTTGTTTTAACTGCTAAGGTTTTCTTATGCAGTCATACCCTCTCCAGAAGCGAGAAAGAATCTGATGAAATTGGCTCAAAGAATGATAAGAAGATTTTGCTTCAACATCAGCACATCTGGAGGTCAGTCATGGACAGCTATATCCGATTCGGCAGACGAAACTGTTCGTATAACCACCAGGAAAAATGTAGAGCCTGGCCAGCCCAATGGCCTGATTCTCTGTGCTGTCTCAAGCACTTGCCTGCCTTTCAGTCACCAACAAGTTTTTGATCTTTTGAGGGATGAACGACGTCGATCTCAGGTTCGTGCCTAGTTGTAGGAGAGTTACAAAAATAAGATCTTGAAATCACAAGATAGATTATATGCTATATTGTGAGTGTTTGCATCATAGGACCCAAAACCCGTGTACACTTAAAAGACGTAGACATATTTCTTGCTACAAACATATTCACCAAGTAATGGTGCAAATACACTACACTGGCTCACCTAATGGGTCGAGGCGTAACTTGTGACATAGTGCCTCTCTGGAATATAAGGTACAATAATCAGCAACTGATGGTATTTTTTTCACAGTTTGATGTTCTTTCTAGTGGGACTTCGTCACATGAGGTGGCTCACATTGCAAATGGCTCTCATTCAGGAAACTGCATTTCTGTTCTTCGCATAAATGTAAGATTCCTAAACGAGGCAGTAGATTTCAGAATGTTTCTGGTCAGTATTTTCATTATGATCTGATGTGTTAAATATGATGCAACTAGTAACATTATGGAAACCTAAGGAAAAAAGGACAAAAGTTTTATCTCGATAGTCTAGAGTTCCAACTATCAAGTGCATTTCAGGAAATGCAAGTTGAATATTTTGTTGTTTGCGAAATATTTCCGTAGTGCAGCTACATGTTAGTGCTCCTCGTTAGATATTATCTTGCACGTTGTAAGTTACACATGGTAGATAACCCTCTAATTGCTCATGCCAGTGATGGATTATCTCCTTCTTGTTGCCTCGTAAAACTTTTGAGTCATTCTAGCATCCAATGAAGGCTTACACCAAAACGACTTGATTCCAAGCCGTGATTTTTTAGGAGGGTGGCCTTGAGGTCTGGAGATACTCATACCAAATAGTCATCTCGTTAACCTTGTGTGTTTTGCCAAGTGAGAGATTTTGGAATGAAGGAATTTTTGGTAGGATGATCTCCATGACATCATGATTATCCATCTCGTTTATATGATGTAAGAAACTGCCGGACTCTTTCTTGTTAGAGTGTCCAATGGAATAATTCATTTCTTATTATCTAAGAAAGATTTAACATATATTGCTTTTTAGATATATAATTCTGACTAGCCTGCGCCCAGCCTGTTCCATGGTTGTTGCCCATAGAGGCCTTAGTTGAATTTTTTTGAATGAACTAAATACATGCAATATATTTAATTAGGCTATTATTAGATGGTCCACGTGATAAGTTGAAAGAACTGCATGAGAGACATGAGATCAAAGAGTGGTGGGCTAATGGCCACCACACTTCCCTTCTGTATTAAATAGATTTCCATTTGAAAATTGTCCATTTCTTTTCTTTATACTTGCAGGCGCCCACCAACTCATCCCAAAATGTAGAACTCATGCTGCAGGAGAGCTCTACTGATCAATTTTCCAGTCTCGTTGTATACTCTACCATCGATGTTGATGCTGTGCAGCTAGCCATGAGTGGTGAGGACCCTTCTTATATAGCCCTCCTCCCATTGGGATTTGTTGTTACTCCATTGAACAACAGGAGTAGCATAACTAATAGTGGGGATTCTATCAAATCGCCAGACGATGGAAACAGTCCCACGCCTAGTTGTTTACTTACAGTTGGTCTCCAAGTGCTGGTCAGCACCATTACATCAGCTAAAATCAACCTCTCAAATGTCACCAGCATCAACAGCCACTTATGCAACGTGGTGCAGCAAATCACTTCCGCACTCAGGGGAGGCTCCTTGAGTGAAACCACGTTAAAATCGGAGGATTAGTATCTAGTTGCACCTCGGAATCACCCAAAATTTTCATTTCCTTACCATTAACTTTCCTTAAAATGCCCTTGCTCTAGAGACTGAACAGACAAGACATTCCGTAAGTAATGAGCATATATAATGGGAAACATGATGAAGGGACCACGCTGAGGTACATAGTTGGCAAGGATGGTCATTTAAGCGACATTATGACAAGTTAGAAGCCTGCAGGAAATTGCGTAAATGTTATCTATGACAAGGGTACAAGATAATGGATATGAGATCCAAGGAGTCCATATCTAAAGATTTTAGTCTCTGAAATCGCGTCAGTGCTACCAAGGGTATTTTATATGGAACTTTTACATGGAAAGAGATGAAGGTTGTTGGTGATTGTTGAGGATGCTAGAAGGACCGACTGTCTAGAAAATTTGGTAGCTTTTGTTGTTTTAGAAATGTTTGTATTTTGTAGAAAAAAAACTATGAAATTACAGATAAGGAGAGACTATGGAAATGGAGGAGTCAAGAACGCACCAGTTGTGATCCTTGTTGGTTTCAGATGGGCTGGCTAACATGGGCATTGATGTTCAATGAGCTGGCTAGCCTGTTATCCGTCTGCATGTACTGCAAGGGTGGTGGTTCGGGAATTGACTTCTTCTGCCTTCCTAACTTTATTGTTGTTGTTGTTGTTTCACTTGTCATTTAATTCCAGTTGACTCTACTGCTTTTTTGTTAACTTTCTTGTTTTCGGTGTTTGAGTATTGAAAACCCATAAATGCGCTAAGGAGACCACCACAGAATGCACTGTGCTCTTGCCTGTGCACTGAGATTTGGAATCCGCCGGACAATCACTAAAACATCTTTTGGGCTGTTTAACGCCTAATTAAGATACTAATACTTTTGTTGTTTTGTGATTTGGTCATGGATGATTTCTCTTTTAATTCATATATGTTGCCATTGATTTTGGTTCCCAAGACAGTAGAAAAGGACTTGGAGCTAGCTTCTAATTACATTAGTGACACGTCAAATATCAATTTCTCAGATGTCGTGGTATTTCGTGACATATCACCCTATTTCAAGAATCCAAAATCTCGCCAATTTCAATTCTTACCCGGAGATATAGGATTTGAATTTAATCTCCCTGGTTAACAATTGGTCCATTAAAACCCCTTCAAATCGTAACAACTTACCAAACCTCCCTCCTTTTTAGAAAATAGAAAACTGACAAAAATACTCCCACTTAAAATCCGTGAATCATTCTATTTTCTCTCTTCCTTCTCACTTCTTTCTCTCTAGCTTTTTATATCTAAAATATTTTCTCCTACAAATCTAAATTCACATAGTACAGAAGAATAAAGTTGACGAATCATCAACAAAAAATATGAAAGCAACAACAGATAAAATAAAGAACTCGATCTACAATTTCGAAAAAGCTGAAAATCCAAAAAAAAAAAAAAAAAAAAAAAAAAAAAAAAAACCTTTAAATTCTAGAAGAGATGGAGATGAAATTGAGAAGATGACTGATACAAAAACTACGGTGAACAAACCAAATCTGGTGAGAATCTTCAACATTTAATCATATTTTTATAAATTTGTATGAAAAATTAAAATGAATTTTTATATGTGAGTTAGTTTGTAAATATGAATTTACATTTGTTTAATAATTTTACTCTGTATTTTATAGTTTTCATAGTTTTGCAATTTTATGTTTGGATTTATTATGCATTTTTATGTTTGTGTATGTAGTAGTTTTAGTATACATTTTTATATTTTCGTAGTAGTTTTTACTCTGCATTCGTAAATTTGCGTAGTATTTTTACTATGTTTTTTTTATGTTTATGTAATATTGTAATATGTGGTGATAGTTTTACTCTGTATTCTTTTAAATTTTGCGTAATAGTTTTATTATGCATTCTTAAATTTGCGTAGTAATTTTACTTTGCATTTTCATGTTTGTGTTGTAGTTTTACCTTGCAATCTTAGATTTGTATAGTACGTATAGTATTTTTACTCTGCATTATTAAATTTGCATAATAGTTTTACTCTGCACTTTTAACTTTGCATGGTAATTTATTTATGCATTTTAAAGTTTGCATATATAATCTTTGTTATTAATTGGTTTTCTCTCATTGTAACAGAATATAAACGAGCATAAATCGTACAAGACCTTTAGAGCTTCCACATTACCTACGTTTGGTTTTGTGGCAGATTTTGAGAAAAGGCTTAGTTGATCATATCCCAACAAAGAACATATGATCCAAATTAAGAATGAAAGAAATGATGAGTTGATTTTTGTTTAATCAACTCTTGGTGGATTTGTTAGATATTTGATGTAATAACTACTTTTGTTAGAATTATGGATGTAAAAAAGTTGATTTGGCTTAATGTGTTGTTGGTAGATGATGTAATGGGAATCTGTTTTATCTTTTCAGTTGGTAAAATAGTTGGGTTTGTTTTGTTTAAGAAATATATACCGTGTAAACATAATTTTGCATAGGTTATGATTTATCTGTTTTCTCTATGAAAATATAACTTTTCATAGGTCAAGTTACTGTGTAAATTTAAATTTATATAGATCAATTCCCCCTGGCCGGATATCGGTTGTAGTAATCTCATCACAGAAAATACATTTTAACTGGTCGTATAAAATTACATGAGTTCGTTCTGTCAGATGTTAGATTGGTCAATTTCAAAGAAATGCTATGTGAAAATAATTTATCATGCATAGTTTCTTATTTGTTTGCAGACTTGTAAACACACTCTTCTAAATTTAATTTTTTATAAATTAAGTTACTATATAAACTTAAGTTTTCATAGCTCCAGTGACTATGTAAACTAGAATGGAAACCTCAAATCCCCAAAATAAAGAAATTGTAAGTTTCTGTAGAGAGTAGTGCTACATGGACCTACTTTTTAGACCTATTGCAACTCACTATTTGGATAACGTACGTTGGTTTGCATTGCAATACACACGGACACGTATCTTTATAAGTACGTAAGTAAAACTTCATCTATAAAATGAATTCAAACCTAATTTTTTGTGGTTATGAAGTACTTACTATAAAGATCATCTCTACAAAATTTCAGCTCGTTTGGAAAACTCTAATATAGATAAAAATTATTGTCATATTTAAAAAGAAATCTAACGGTCCAAAAATTTGAGTTTTGACAATAATTTTTTTCCCCCAATGTTAGAGGTTTCCAAATGAGCTGAAATTTTGTGGAGATGGTCTTTATGGTGAGTATATTATATCTACAAAAAATTATGATTGAATTAATTTCCTAGGTGAAGTTTTACTTATGTATTTATTTTAAGTTAACTTAAATAGCTATTTTTTATAAACGGACTAGATTACGTATTTACTTAATATATTATAAATAGCTACTTTATTTATATATATATACTAGATTGATGCACGCACGTTGTGCGTTTTGCTTAAAGCATCAAAGGGTACTATCGTCAATCTACTAAAAAACAGGGGGTAACATAGTTAAAATAAAAAATGACCAAGAGTTTTAGAGATACATAAAAAAATATTTTTTCACTGTTACGGGACTTGTAGATGAGAGTCTCGGACATTAAAGTAGTTTATATATACTACCAAGATGCACGTGCTATGCACGCGATGTTAAACAAAACTTGCCGAAAAGTGTAAACATAATTTGAGTGAGCACACTTACAATTGACATTACGTCTGAGCAGACACACTGGCAGCCGTTTAAATTTTGAATTGAATGGAACTTTATTCCTATTTGATTTCCAGACATACCTAAGCAATAAACTTTTAAGTATAACTCCAAATAACATGTACTTTGAGCCTCTCATTGTAGCAAGTGCACGTTGCAAACGACAAAGATAAAAAGTTAGTGCATCAAAAGCATCTATATAACGCTATTCACTGAAATCAGTATCCAACCCTTAGGTAAATTGGGCACGCTCGATGAGCCTGAACTGGAGAGGTAGTCTTGAGTAATTGCCTCTATTTAACCGAGGACTTGGCTCTGGTATTTCGCAATGTCGGTTGACATGATGACATGTCATGTAGAACGTAGACAACGAAAACTTAATTTAGTCACGAAACAAATTTACTTTTGGAACCCTCTAATTTATTCGTGGTGAACTTAACCATGTTGGTTGGGTACTTGGGTTATGGGTCTCTAACTTGGTGCTTCAAGCGTTCAAGTGATAATAGGCCTTGGTCAATTTTATGTTAGCAAATTGGGTTATCACAAAATCAGAATCTACATTAGCAGCTCACAAGGAAAAGATCAATATGAATGTAATGGCCTCATAGGATAGAACCAAGATTAATTCACATTGGAATGAGTTTAAAAATTCACATTTACGTAAACTACAATTGGATAGGTTACATTGCGTAAATCCCAGAATTAACTCCTATGAGGATCTTGCTGAGGCAATAAGGTTTAAGAGCTAGAGAAGTTAACATATCCTATTTCACCAATTTAAAATTGTTCCACGGGTATTTACCTGAAGAACATCGTTCATAGGTATATGAAATGTACTATTTGAAAAGATAGGAAACTCTTGTGGCTTTCCTGGATTCGGCCCATGTGAACTGGATGCAAGAATAAGAGTACCACTCCCTTTCAAGACAATGAAAACCACTTCACAAGAATGCCTGTGAATGGACGTTCGTGAACCCGGAGCAAATGTCTGAAGCCATACTTTCACCTGAAAATCAAAAGGAACAGATATTGTTGGGTAAGGGGAGCAAAAAGGATTCAATTATAGATGTCAGTTTTTAGAGATAAACTTTCAGTTGGCATACCTCAGTTTATAACTCATGCTATACACAGAGCTTATATGCTTACTTTCAATATGCTTGTCAAAGGAGACCCAATCAGACAAAAACTAAACTCTACGAAGGATTAGCACAAACCTATTTCATCCCATGTAGAAGAGAACTTGCAACTGTCATGTGTGATAGTCGTTCGCTCCCATGGTCACTCTGTAGGAGCTCACTAATATTCCTTACTATCGGTATCCCTACAACACAAATAAGTCACTTCCCTCAACCACATATTAAGTAAATTAATTATTTACCTGCATAGTCTAGTAAAAACAATCTTAAGAATAGTACAGAAAAACGTAATTGACTGGATCTTCAAGTCAGTTCTATTAATCATCTCCTATATTCTTTTAGTTTGTAAGCAGAAGTACATGCACCCAACCTATCCTTCTAAGCACAATAAGAACATATTAACAACTAAAAAAGCTAAAGGACTGATTTGGTCATAGAATACACTGCAAGAAAGTCTTGTTGGCATGAGGAGGTGGATACGACTTAGTTACTTTACAGTCTAACCAATGAGGAGAGATATGATTGGATCTGATACTTAGAAGAAATAATCATAACATAAAGCAGAGTGATGACTACTCTTGAAACTTGTCGTGGCTCGTGATAGCCATTATAGCAATATACAGGTATGAATAATTATTAGACACTAAAAAATGAAAGAGACCATTGTTCGCACAAAGATCCTCCCCCAAGTAACATGCTAATACACCTATTAGTGATTCTTTCCTTCTAAATTCTAAAAACAATATTTGACAACCTAATAGCTTTCTCTTCAATAGTCACCAACTGTGCGTTAGGAATCCTTTAATGATTACTTTTAAGAGTCTATGAGTCTTGGCCATACATGCTAGGACAATTCTAGTGAACTGTACTTCTTCACCTTATATTTGACATGATACCAAAGTTGCAACTTAATTATAACAATCCTTTACCTTTTTGCATACAAACAATATAAGGAAATTCTGAACTGTAAAAGCACATATAACTGATAGATACTTACCGTTCATGCCTTTGAAATTAATTGGAATGATAATACAATATGGTTCATTCTATCTTAGAAAGGATTCTCAATCCAAGACGCCTGAAAGTGGTATTGAACAGAAAGTCGATGCCTGCTGTGAATAAACTTATGAAACTACCACTACTAAAATATTGGCAACTTGAGTTCTTAGATCATGGAGTACGTGTTGGCGCTTCTAAAATATTGGCTTGAACCCTTACCCGATGGAAGTCTACCCAACATCGCCATCCGAACTGCGATACTGGAGATATTATCTGATTATCTAGTAGGTCTAGAGGAATCCCATAGAAGGGAGGAACTAAGGAAAAGTGGTATTGGCAAGGAACTAAGAAGTTACTTGAATTAGTAGAATTCCTTCACTCTTGATCTATATATCCTCTATTATGGCAGAAGGAGGTCAAAGAAGTGGAGCTTGAAGAAAGGGAATCTCAACGGGTCACTACACCCGCTGATGCTTCTCATTCCAATCAATTAAAAAAAATGTAATGGCAGGCCTTCTAAGCCGCCAGATCACATGCCCCAAAATATTATGAAGAATTGATATTTTTCATACTGCCAACCAAACTATCCCAGTTTCCACAAATCAAACATCTAAGAAAAAAAAAAAAAAAAAAAAAAAACTCAAGCACAATTGATAACAAATTATGGAGTACGTAGGATGAATTATGAAAAAGAGTCAATATTAATGAGGCAGAGATTAACATCAATTAGTTGGCGTATTATCAAATATTGAGGCAGTACCTTGGTAGACACTACTACACTTTTATATCCAAGACATTGCTTGTTTTGAGCAGGTTTTTTAAACCCAAGCATAATTCCATTTTTACAATCACCCAAATTAGTTTTGTTTGACATTAGCTCATCTTATTGCAGAATATATCTACGTCGTCTGAAAATTCTTATGCACCAAAATAGGAGTTATGGCATGAAGATGAGCCAATCCTGCAAGGAAATAAAAGCAGGCAAAGATCATTCAGTAATGATGGTTTAAGACCTTTCAAGTTTTAAAGAGGACTTCAAGGAATATATTATACGTCTTGCAGGAAGCATACTAAAAATTTGGTGAGATCCACTAAAGATCTTCAGATATCTTAGGTTACTAAGACTATGAAAAGTGAAAACTAATACCAGGGAAGCAGTCAATGATCGCTGTTTTGCATAGGATCACCTTTAGCTGCACCAAGAGCTATTGAAAGTCTATTATTGAACTGTAGTTTTTCATTAGAAACCTAACCTGCGCTTGCAAAAGAGAACCAAGAAACTTAAGTGACTATGACTTTAATTTAAAATTCTAGGAGAATTTGCATATATACTATATTTCAGAAGAACAGCTCACTACAAAAAAAAAGGCTTCTTGCCGTGAGTCTTTTGTCACGGTCATCAATTGTTGAGGCTAAAAGAACCTTTTGTGGTAGCCATCTTCGGTTGAGGCAAAATATGGTGTTTGGCCACGGCTTGTCAGCATTCGCAGCCAAATCTCAGTTTCTCGCAACGGGTATAGGCTTCCCGCTGCTACAAGTTCACTTCTAGCCTCAGAAGGAAATTGGGCGCGGCAAAATATATTTTTTTTAATTGGTTATAATATATGAATACATTTATAAATGAATCTAAAATGAATAAAAAAGACCCGCGGCTTTATTTGGTTATCCCGCCCATGTTTTCGTTATCTTGCCGCTCATTATCGAACAAAAAAATTGAAAAATAAAATAGATTGTGTTTTCATTCTCGCCGCCCAAGTTTTTAAGGGTTTTATCTCTCTCTCACCAGTATCAAAGAGAACATGGGCGGTTAAAGTAAAACCCAATTTCTACCATTTCTCTTTCTAATTGACCATATCTAGTGAAACCCATTTCCCACCTTACTGAAATCTCCATCCAAAAAAAGTAAATTTTTTTCCTAAGGCTAATTTTTTTCGTAAGATACTCTTTTTAAATCTTCTTCTTCTTCATTAAATTTTGATGAAGTACAAGAACATGATAGTGTTCAGAGTTTTAAGTTGGAAGAAGATTTATCTTTCTGGAAAGATCATAATGTGCAGGTATATACTTCATTTATTAGGGTTTACTTTATTTGTTGGTTAATGTATATAATTTTGGTGTGCAAGCTTAGAGTTACTATCCTGTAATACTGTTTAGTGATAAATTTGTTGTTTTTTTATTGATATTATGTACAGGTTATCATTAGAATACGTCCTCTAAGCAATTATGAAATATCAATACAAGGCAACAGTAAATGTGTTAGACATGATAGTAGTCGAACAATTACTTGGAGTGGGCCTCCCGAGTCTCGTTTTACATTCGATCATGTGGCTGATGAGAATGTTACACAGGTTAAGTCTGTTATTCACTTATATGCATTTTGATATTGTAAGTTTTGTAACAAGAAAGCCTATTCAAAGTTGTAGGATTGCCTATGGTGGAGAATTGAATGGGTGGCTATAACAGTTGCATGGTTGCCTATGGACAAGTTACTTTCCACATTACCTTTTGTCATTGCATTGTTCTTTAAGGATACTGGCTGCTTCCCTTTCCTTGGGTAACTTTTTTTCATTTTGAAACTAGTACATATTATTTACTAAAGCTTGCTTTTTGCAGACTGGTAGTGGAAAGACCCACACAATGTTGGGAGACATTGAGGGAGGCACTCGAAGACATAGTGTTAATTGTGGGATGACTCCTAGAGTTTTTGAGCATTTGTTTTCAAGAATACAAAAAGTAGGTTTTTTTAACATAAGCTTCGTATCTGTCTTGGTCATCTAGTTATGCATGCTAGGTTAACATTGTTTGCCTCATGCTGTTATTTATTTATTTATTGAGAAAACCTGTTTTTAATGAACATTATGCTTGAATTGTGTGTCTCAGGAGAAAGAGTCTCGTAGAGATGAAAAGCTGAAATACACATGTAAATTTAAGGTAAATGTTATGACCCTGAATTTACCTATGGCTAATTTGTTAGTTACTTATAGGATTTGGTTTAATTTAATATTTTGCAAGTCTTATGGACAATCTATCCCCCACATTTGTAGAAAAAAATCAGTTCCACACCAAAAAGTAAATGGTCGAACATCAACGCAGTTATATAATTGAGAGCTAAACATCAACGCAATTAGACGTACTATGTAGTATTGCTTTGAGGTTTTTGACTTCATTGTTATGATTTTAGTAACTTGATAATCAACTAAAGTGGATAAAGAAGTTATAGGCTGTAAGATGATCCCATTTAACTGTTTAAAGAAGCTCACTTACATTAAGTATGGCCTAGCTTGTAACCAGTTTTAGAGTTAAGTATGGCTATATTGAATGACTTGAGTTTTGTTGAAACGAGGGTTTTTAGTTGGTATTTTAGCTCTAAAATTGAGAGCTCTTGAATGCAATGTTTGAACCGGATTGCAACTCATGTTTTTATTATTTATAATTTGCTACTACATGTGAGTTATATCTTGTCGTTTATGGTTGGTTCAACTATTTGTTAATTTAAACAAATGAATGATGTTAATTTAGCAGAAATGTTTCCAAGTAGATTTATTTGCTTGAGATTAGCTTAGTGTGTGCGCCAGTGCCTACTTAGTTTAATTTACATTATATTATGTGACTTTGGTTTTAGATTAGGATATGTTCTTAAGTAGGTTTTAAGTGTCACCTGGGGAGAGTAAGAGGTAAGAGGTACATACACCTGCGTGTTTGTGCATTCAAAAAGGGATTATTGGTTCCCGTGGTGAATATTCCTTTTGCCACAGCATTAAACCGTGGCTAATGCTTATCTATAGAATGGATCTCTAATTTGGCCACGGGTCTGAGGCGTGGCAAATGTCTTTTATTGAATGTACCTAATGGTTAGCCACAGTTTATGGCCGTGGCAAATGTATTGAATTGGATAAAAAATTGATTCCGACGCCATACTAAATTCATTCAATTCGCATCACACCTGCAGGTCATACAAAATTCTATCATTTCACCAAGGGTCGAGTCGGACTACTTTTAACAATTTTATTGACATCATACTTTATACAAGTGAAAGCACATACTATCGCAATCAACACGCTTTTGTAGGATTTGTATTCACAGGTTTCCCAAGAAGCCCTTCCTTGACAAGGCCCCATATGACAAGAAGTGTCCCAAACATGCTCATCGTACCAGGTTTCAGTAGACCCACAAGAGCTCCTGCCACCGAGAAGTAGCTACCAGTAAGAACCTGGTAAGAGAGGCAAACAAAGTAACAATGAGATCAAAAGAGAATCCTGGCGATGCATATCTCATTAGTGTACTAAGGCAGCTTCATGCCATAACATAAATATTAGGATGTCACGTGAATTAAGAGTGAAGTCCCCGATGCGAAACTAACTTATGTAATTCCAAGTGCATTGGACAAAAAATGGTAAAAGAGCATCAAGTGCTTATATTGGATGAACTTGAGGTCAAACATATCTGTGCTGAGCAGACGCCTAAGTGAAAACCAGTGAAGGGTGCCCTGAACGACAATAGTCGCCAATATCAGTAGCTATAAATCTCAATAAGTTGGACCCAACAAAGTTAAATTTCAACCTGAGAAAATGAAAACTTACCCCTTTAAGATCCCCCAGGTAGAAGGAGCAACCGGACCTCTCTCTACATTCCATGTTAATGAACACAATGTTGTTTTGTGCTTAACAAAAAGAAAACAAAGCCTACAAAGGAAAGTATTCTCGAACAAATGTACATATTATGCAAGCAACAAAATCGGGCTCAACAATGCTACAAGCCTATTTAAGCCCCGTTTCAGAATGTGCTTAAACCCAAACCCACTTTGTTTCCCACACCTTGTTCCTTGGGAAGACATAGTCTATCCCCACTCCACCCACTTAATACCTACTCCACAAAACCCTTCTAAACAACTTTAATGGGATGTTATACTTGTATAAGAGTTCCATATCATTAGCCCTTCCTATCGCCTAGGGGTAGGGTCCTCGCCTTTGTTTCCATCAAAAGTTTGAATCTTCTATAGTTTATAATCTGCTTTTGTCATGGCTTGGATTGGTTTTGGTAAAACTTGCAGGAATTAAATGGCTAAAATGTAAAGTTTTTCATATGGGAAAATGGCCTTGAATGTAAGCTCTTAATATTAACATTTTTAAATTCAAGAAAGAAAAATAGAAAAAATTAGAGCATACAGTTTTTTTTTTTTTAATCATTAAAAAAATACAAGAATCTAACAAAACGAATAGGAATTGCTGCACATAGCACATAGGCGAATCTTAGGCCTGAGATCATCTTAGGCTAGGATTATGCCACATTATCTCCATTCGCCCATGTAGCATTGGTTGGTTTATGACAAAAAATGCACAATTAATAAACTAGGGGGTTTAAGGAGTTAATAAAGCCAACACATAAACTAAGTAAAATTGAAAAATGTATGGGAAAAGAAATTCTTATTCTAGGACTATTAGTCAACATATAAATGTTTTAGTTGAGAAGGAAAACAAAATAAAATCAAATGTAAGATTATTAATTCATGTGTAAATATTCAAATTTATATATAAGTGTCCAAAGAGCCTCATCACCTCAAGGCCCCAGTAGTTGTACCAGGGAGGTCTTGGGTTTTATTCCCACTTACATTGGCGGTTGAGGAGGTTTTCAACACCTAGTTGCTTGGGTAGAAATCATCACCCTCTATTGTAAAGAGGTTGGAAAAAAATGTTTAAATTAATAAGGTCTTGTTCAATGATCCTAAACAGTAAACAAAATAATATAGACCATTACAAAAAATTGCAAATGTAAACACAGCCTTTTGGAGATTACACAAAAATGAAATGAGCTGCGGCACCCGCGGTCCCCTGGTAAGAAAAAGATTGAGTCTCGAAAGCAAGCGGATCAACTTGTCCAAATTTGGACCAAGAACTTAACATTAATATCTTCCTCCACCAGTGGTGAATCACGGAACTTGCGTCTTTGGTAAACCTGTCAAGAAAGACAAATTACACCGTAAATTAGGTCTTTTCCGGTCTTGATATTGCGATATATCATGGATGAAAGTGCTTCAATGGAAAATTCTAAGATGCAAAAAGTATATGAAGGACAGAGTAGCAGCGAGATTGGTGATAAAATTAGCAATTTACGATAATATTCTTCATTTCATTCTCTCTTGTCTTCCTACAAAATATCTTTTGTTGGTACTAGTGTGTTATCGACTAGATGGGCGTTACCTTTGGATTTTGAATCCACAATCTTGACTTTTGTGAACAGCTATCATATGCCAAATCAAAGCTGATAACACATATGTCAAAATCAGAATAAATTCTCTCCCCGGCATCGCTGTGGATGTTCTCACATAATATTACTGAACTGAACCATGATGGACATAAAATCCAAGTCAACCTTCTCCCTCAAGAATTGTGGAGAGTTCCAAGTACACACGCTTAAGATCCAAAAAGAATACCTAGCCGATGGATTATCAAAGCACCAATGCTTTGAAAAAATTAAAGACTTACATTAGAAACAAAAACATGTTTAAACTCATAAAGGGAAACAACGTTATCCAAACCGATTGGTAAACATAAAAGGAAATTAACTCACTTCTCGAGAAGCGAGTGATCAACTCGAAATTTATGCACTAGGAAAACAACAAGTTGGCAGAATTGAGGTGCATCCCTCGCTATGCATGCATGCACATCAACCACCAGGAGAACTACCTGTGAATGATAATCTCATTTTAATTTACTCCTTAATTCAATAGGGAAGTAAGCCTTAAAGGCACAAATAACACATAAAAATTCAAACACCATGATGGACCTGCCATTAGCGAAGGGATAACAGTGATATTGGTTGCCCTTGTACCTCTTGGTAGCTCTTCCCTGCAGCCCAGAGAAAAATAAACAGAATTAAATACAAAGAGAAACATATTATACACCACTTCTCCCTCCTCCTTTTTCGGGCTTGGGACGGCAATGCAAATGCAAACGTGAAAAGTTTACTTGCATTGGCGGAGTTAAAATAGGTTAGCAAAAAATGAGAAAGCAAAAAAATGATACCAGTTTGGGAGTAGCTTGGACATAAACATAGAAACGCGCTTCAAATTAGCAAAAGAGATAACATAGTCAAACATGCCCATAGGCATGTATCATAAACAAAAAAAGATAGTAAACTTATTCAAGACCACGATGTAGATGACAGAAACTCAACACATGACTTGGGCCATATAACATTTCTGGGCAACTCTCTCCTAGATTCTTACACCATGCATCATGAGGGCATGGTAGAAAGTATCTTGTGCATGTACTTCATCAACGAAACTAAGTAAGACCTCTCTCCCTAAGCACCTTTCATGGAACTTGTAGGTGGGGTCAACTTCTTTAACACATCCAGTTGCCACAATGTCAAGAGGCCAACCACCAAGTAAGTTAACTTCTTTGCCAATCTTTGAGGTTTCCGCTGAAAAACAAAGGTGTTGGATATAAAAAGATCAAACAACTTACAAAGGCTTAAGTAAAGCATTAAAGAGACAAACGCATACCGAGGTTGCATTTCACGAGCAGGTATATTATCGAAGTTACAAAAGAGTTGGTCGTGGATGGTTCTTGTTGCCTCAACATAGTTGACCTAATCTCTTCTAATTGCATAGCAAAATTCATTTGGTTTGTTTGAGTCTCCTTCCATAGCTTGGAGTTTTCTTCTGCCAAGTGATAGTTTTGACCCAAAACAGGCTCCATGCTCTTCATTCTTTGTTTTGTTGACCCCTGGACCCATAGCCCGACATGGCCCTCGCTATCTTTACCAACCACAGTATCCAAACACATTTCATTTTACACAATATAGCACAAACATTTAATGCACTCATCGACATCCTAATTTGCATACCCTTGTCACGGCATCGTCGATTATTGTCATTGGAGACCACGAATTTGCGAGACATGTCTCATTAATCCTCTCCTATTCAACCTGACAACAGTGAAACCATAATACATTTTTACCAAGTAAAGTATTACACTAAAGCTCAAGACTGCAATCAAACCTTGATACAACTTAAATAACTTACTACCAACAATCCTCCCACCGGAAAATGACACTTACCTCCCACTCAACCGGTTACGTGCATGGAGCTTTCCTCTTGTGCATCCGGATATAAGATTCAGGCCTAGCAACCATATGGGCCCGGCTTGTTACGTTCCTTAGCAATTTGTTGTTGTCAAATAATTTGGGTGGGTGTCCTCCCCAACGCAGTAGAGTTGTTTGTTTTGACCGGTTTATAGTGTTCCTTTCACTAGACCTATATACAAAACAATATATAAGAGAATATACATATAAGATTCACAACTAATAAACTAATGATTAGATAACACGGAATTTTTTTAGTGTTGCACATATCAACAAAACCCGCCAATCTTCAAGATTGACACCTTAAGCCGGACCTTGTTTAACAACAGCAGGAGATTTTCCCTTGACTAAGTTTTTTTATACAAGGTGCTCTTATGACGCCTCCATGCCTCACCCATGACTTTTTTTGGTGTATATCGATTGATGCTAGGGCGTCCCACAAACCCGAAGCTGGTTTCAATGTTTCAAAGACGCCTACTAGCGATGTTTCAATAGCGGTTGGAAAAGTATCATAGCATATCCGGACGTCCGCGCCGTTACAAGTACACCACATTGGGAGGAAAACCTACTTACCTCTCGCTAACGGGTGACATGGTTGTTCAAGATGGTCCAATGTTAACCAAACTTTTTCTTTGTATTTGGCGATCCGACATTCCTTTTGCCTTACCTCTAGTTTCCTTAGGAGCATTGGATGATTCTGGAGTAGATGGAGTCCTATCTATAAGTACATAGTAAACTTGTCAATTAGTATACATTAAAGTTCAGATGCAATGCAATCAACTGTAAAATGAAGAGCTTGTTTAGTTGTTAATGGTGGCTTAAGAAACAAGGTGAGGATGGAAACAAAGCAAGTAAAATCTGGAAACGAAACGAAAAGAACGAAGGATATGGCGGGAAGAGTCGCAGAGAAGACCATGCACGCGCTTAAGGCAAAAGAAATCACGTCGAGAAAATCTGGAAGCGGACCAAGTCGGATACTTGTAGCGCCGAAGTTATCGAGCCGCAGCCGAAGTCGAGAAAAATGTGCAGAATAATCTAACAGAAAGTGAGTAGCAGAATCAGCTAGAAAAACTAAAGCAGAACAAAATAGAAATGTCACTGAAGAAAGAAATGGTGGAAGAGATAAACAAAAAACAAACTAAGGACATGAGTATGGAAGTAGAAGCTATAAAAGGGCAAGAGGTACAGGAAGTATTAACAGTGGAGGATGAACAAGGATGGGAATCACCGAGACGCAAGCATTCTTGCAGAGCAAAAAACAAGGGATCGAGTTCAGAGGCTAAGACAATGAGTACTGAAACTAAGGGAAAGGGAGTTATGAGTGGAATGGTAGAACAAAAGGGTACAGCACAGAAATGGCAGAGAAAGTAAGGCAACGACTACAGAGGCAAGATCAGGAAGAGAATAGATTCACACAACTAGCCAAGAGGTCTGAAGGATCAGAAACTGAAAAACTGGCGGGGAAGAAAACTGAGGTATCCAAAGTAACTACGTCAACAGCTAAGGTAGCGGTAAAAGAAGGTACCAAATGTGGTTCCTTAACACACAACCAACCATTTAAATGATAAATCTAGCATGTTGGAATATGCGAGGGTTCAACCAAGCATTCAAACAAGTGGAGGTAAGGGATATGATTCACAAGTATGACATCAGTCTTATGGGATTGATCGAGACAAGAGTTAAGCAAAATAGGATGGATGAAATAGTGAATAAATGTTGTAACCAATGGCAAAGTGTGAATAACTATCAGTTTAGCGAGCTGGGAAGGATATGGGTCTCTTTGGGATCCATGAAGGTGCTCTCTGTGGACAACTCACCGTTAGGGGCTATGACTAGAAATAAGGGTCACCGTTAGGGGGCTATCAATTGTTAGGGGCCTCTTGGATCACCAGACTATCAGATGCGTCATGACCGGAAAAGCAGCAGTCGCTATAGGTATAACCCCACAGGTAGTAATGTCTGAGGCATAAGTAGCGACCTAAGTATAACCACTGAAGCTTTATCTCCTAGCAAAGAATAAATGATGCAATGCAGGGCTAGGATAGCCGGAGCAGGGGGTGGTCTTGGGTAACCAAGAAAAAACATAACTAGACAAAATTCAAAATTCTTACCATAATTAGTCCGCTCCATGTCGCCCTCTCGAGTCACTTTCGACAAGTTCAAGTTGTTTTGAGATGGAGTTCCCATGAAGGCTATTTGACATATTGTAACAAGTCCCATAAACTCTTAATATTCAAAACATGCATTTTTTCAAGTATCTAAAACATGATGTATCAAAACACGATATTGCATAACATTTAATCTATCAAAACAAATCGAAAAACATAATATCCATTTATAATTATGTAACTTTGAAAAATCAAACACGCATTATTCAAAATTCAAACACGAGGTATTCAAATTTTAAACATAGATTCAAAATTCAAACATAGTTAATGCAGATAAGCATTTAGTTAAAGTGAACTAATTCCTTTTTGTCTTTTCTTCCTCCTAGTGTTCAACAA
Source organism: Coptis chinensis (assembly GCF_015680905.1). Lineage (NCBI taxonomy): Eukaryota > Viridiplantae > Streptophyta > Magnoliopsida > Ranunculales > Ranunculaceae > Coptis > Coptis chinensis. Next base: position 50,566,383 of record NC_141456.1, read on the forward strand.
CCACAAACATATCAATGCGGATCGTTAAAAATCGGATCATCCGTGGATGGTTCAAGGTTACTAGGCTCCGCGATAAGAAGGATCAACTTCAATTGGGTCATCGATAGAAGACATGTTTCATCTTGATCACAATACACCTTTCTTGGGACTTCCAAAACCACATGCCACGGGATCTTTTGGATCTTTAGAGTAGAAAACCCGAGAAGCTTTATCTGCAAGAATGAATGGTTCGCCACTCATATTATCGAACTAATTTGATTTGACAAATTTACCAATTTAAGGTTCGCCTTCCACATCTAGCTTCACACCATGTCTAAGTTTAACCCATTCACACTTGAACAAAACAGGCGGGGTACCCATCTCGATACTTCCAACCTAATGATATTCGTAAGAACACCGTAATATTCTCGCAACATCTTCTACTTGGGTTCTTATCCTTCGCGCTAGCCAGGAATGTAGTTGGACACTCTATGCAAACACCACTATTTTGGTTCCTCTTATTCTCCCTCGATAGTCTTTTGTAATAAAGAGGGAAACCATTGACACAATACTTCTTGTGCCATGGCACACGTTCTCATCGGTCCCGCCACTATATTTTTGAAAGAATCTTCCTCTATGTCTTCAAACTCGGGGCTGTCTTCAACCAAGGAATGAACTTCGTCATCCATGAACACCCTATATTGGCTGCCTTCCTCCTGCATCGCTCACGAGCTTCCAAATCTGCGGTGTACTCCTAAATAAGATATTAAGGTTTATAAATATATGTATTAGTTAAAGCAATAGTCCGTTTTAAGTATATAGAAGTTATAATTTCAACTTTTAAAATTTAGAAATACATACGTGTACCACCAATCATATCTTGGATGGCTTTTCAGTACCCAATTAGTGCTTGCTCATATTCAACACCTACCAAATGATAAGTATGACCCAAAACCAATCGGGCCAACTTCATCATCCCCATCAAATTCACTATCAAACACATCCGATGGTATTACTTCTTCACCACTAGACTTTCGCTCAAGCTTCTGGAGAGACTATTCCCTCCTTTGTAACCAGTGCAATAGTTCATGGTTTCCTCTTTCAAGTATCGCTCCGCGATACAACCTTCAGGACGTGCCTTGTTTGTAACATAATCCTTGTAAACCTTCATCATCCTTCACAAAATTAAGAATTTTATAACATAATAACTTAACACAAATCAACCATGAAGCTAAGTAAACAATCTTATTAGTTAGAATTACCTCTCAAACAAATACATCCAACGATAGAATACTGGTCCACACATACGAGCCTCATACGCTAAGTGAATAGGTAGATGCATCATTATTACAAATACCGATGGAGGACAAAATTTTTCAAGCTCACATAAAGTCCTGACCATACCCCTCTCAAGTGCATGTAAAGTGTCAACATCAAGTCTCCTCGAACATAATGCACGAAAAAATGTGCAAATACTCAAGATCACATGCCGGACTTCCTTCCTATCTCGATATGCATGTTGGATCAACATTGAAGCAAATGTTGCATCAAAATGTGATAATCATGAGACTTCATTCCACTCAAATCCTTCGTGACCGCCTTGGACAATATTCTTCCAGCTACCACTAAACCCAACAGGTACTTTGAGATCTCTTAAGCTCGTAAGGAACAACTTTTTCTCCTCCGCTCGAAGCCAAAACACCCTGGGCTTCATAACCTTCTTACCATTTTGATTACTCAACCAATACTTCCTTTTAATCCCAAGAAGTTGCAAATCTTTATGCGTGCATTGACGTTATCTTTTGTTTTTCCTTTTGTGTTCAACATCATAGCAATCGAGTTCACAAACATTTTTTTCAATGTGCATAACGCCCAAGTTGTGACGGATAAGAAGCTCGCTGCCCAATATGGAAGCCTAAAATAATATCGACTGTTTTGAAAAACATGTCCCATCCCCATTGTCCTCTTTTTGTTTTCTACTACCCTTCCTTTTTTTTTTTCCTTTTTTCCATTCCCCTTTTCCTTCTCTTTGCCCTTACCCCATTGCACTTTCTCAGATTCTCGTGTCATTTGTTCAACTTGCGGTCCGGTCAATCTCAAAGGCTGTTCTCTAAGCTCTTCAAATCTTGTTAAAGGTGCTTGGTCTAGTGTCCATCCTACTAGCATCCGGCGAGGGCAAAAATCGCCTACTATCCATGTAAGCAAATTTACGGCTATGTTGGAGTCTCAATGAAGAGGTATTTGGACCACAAATGGGACAAGCATATTTGCCATGGGTTCTACAACCAGATATGTTACCTAATGCAGAAAGTCATGGATAGTCCATAACAAAACTCTTGCAAGATATTGAACATTTTGCCTCTATTTATGTCCCTTCACACAGTCACCCCGTATTCCACAAAGATTGTAATTCACTTAACAAGAGGTCAAAATATATGTCGATATCCTTTCCCGGTTGTCGTGGCCCTTCATGAGTAAAGAGAGCATGGTAAATTTGGGTTTCATGCAAAGCCACGGAGGAAGGTTATAGGCAACACACATTACAGGCCAAGAGCTGTATAATGTGCCACAAGTTCCAAAAGGATTGAAACCATCTGTCGCTAGTCCTAATCGAACATTACGAGCTTCAACTGAAAAGTCTTTATACTTCCGATCAATTAATTTCCAATTAGATGAGTCAACCGGATGCCCCATCTCCACCTTTCAATCGATTTTCCGAAAAGCCAACACATCTCCTTTGCCACCCATGGTACACTATACAACCTCTTTAACCTCGCCGTAATTGGAAAATATCGGAGTATCTTTGCTGGAATCCTAATATGTTTCTTCCTCTGTTCGATATCAGCATATTTGTACCTCGACGCTCCACACGTAGTACAAGTATCCCTCCAATCATCATCTCTCCAAAATAGCATGCAATCATTCGGGCAAGCATCAATTTTCTCATATTTAAGGCCCAACTCTTTTATTAATTTTTCTGCCCTATAAGTATTCTCCTTAATCTTGTTGTCACGCGGAAAAGCCACACGGTAATTCGAGGAGTCCCGTGAAAACTCTTGTCTGTCCACCCATGTGTAACCTTTAACCAAAAACAACTTGACGACAAATTTCAAAACTGTAAAGTCCTCACAATCAGGATATAAGGGACTCAAAGCCTCACGAAAATTATCGACTCAATTGTGGTCGCTCTTCCTCAACTATAGGATCTTCCTCAACTATTCCTCGAGCACCATCTGTTGAACATTGTTCAATAACAAAGATCCAAGTTATCACCGCCAAGTTCTTCTACGGCGGTACTAAATGCAACATTCTCCTCAAAAAGGGAAGTCCCTCCCACCTCAAAATTAGTGGAATTTGACCTTCCACCTCTTTCAAATGCCACACTTGGTGGCTGACTTGTTTCTCCATGCATTCTCCAAAATGTATACTTGTTTGTAGAAGCCCTTTTGGTAACAATGCAATGTGACCACCTCATGGGTTAGTGCTCGACCCCTATTTCTACAGCTTATCGATGGACATGGGATCACATCCTTGTGGTGACAGCTTATCCCTTTGCAAATTGTACAAATTGATTAACACCATGAATAAAACGATCGCCCTCTTTTGGTAAATCAATCCAACTTTTATCTATCACCCCAAACCCTCCATATCTTTGAAGTTCTTGCAATACTAATAAATCAAAAATAGTTAGAGCTGAAAATACAATGGCAGGTAAACCATAGACATAATAGACCACCACATAAGTAAATAATGAACTCCACGTTGGGAGAGACTAAAATAGCACAAGTACTACATCCAACAATCAATCTAACCTAGTTGCACCCATAAATTCAAATAAATTGGAAGCACACAAAAAAATGGATCGATTGAGGCATGCATACGAAAAAAACAAACTACATTCTCACTTTAAAAACTAAATTGAAACTAGATAAAGAACAGTAATAACAAAGATGATATCATATGCAACCAAGTAGGATGTTATCTAGAAAAAATATAATTATACCGCCCATATTAGTAGCGTATTTTAGTTAACCCAGTAGCAATATCTTAACTTGCATTCAATATAATATAGAGTAGGAGCATAAAAATAAAAAGAAGCAAGTAAGGGTTCTCCTACTCACTTCTACCAACTACCACACACTTCAACAAATGATTCAAGATTAAAAACAATTACTTCTTGAGACTACCACGAACATTAGGCTTTGGTTTAAAAGAAGTATCAATAACAACAATAGCATCCAAGTTACTAATCTTGGTATCGACAAATGGATTCTTAAGGTGCTTAGAATCATGATGAATTTGTATGTGAGACACTCTCACTTACAATATAATAAATTATTAAATATATTAAATTATTTCTTCTAAAATAAATAACAAATGGGTATATTTGACCTTACAAAATATTGATTTGAATTCCATAAAAATGCCCAACACTTAGCTAATCAACACTACAACTTACTGCAATTAACATTCTGAATTGCACCTTAGGTGACATTGATATATAATAAATAGAGAACATAATGCAAGTACATCACGTCAACAAGTAGCAAATATCTATCATCTAGTAAGTCACATAACAAACAAATGTGATTTTATTGAACTTAGTTATACCTAAAAAACTCAAACGACCAACACAAACCCATTTTAACTTAGAATCAGGACTAACATATAACAATAACACAACCCCATTTGGTGATAGAATCAAGACTAACAATAAAGATCTATAACCAAGATAAGTAAAACAAAACAAGTTTCAACTTTTCTAGAAAAACCCCATTTCAAGTTAACACCAAACCAGAGATGGGAGAAAAACTCACCTGATGTAAATGAAAAAAAACAATAATCCGGACCTGTTCACAACAAATATCATAAACCATGAGTGATGTTATTTCATTTAAACTAAATTTTAACAAAACAAACCTTACAAACACTACTTTTTCATAGACATGTTTTCTGTTTCTATGGAGTGAGTATAACGACAAACAACAAATGCAAAGTTTTCTGTTTCTATGTATAATATAACTTCAATCTCCTACCCAAAACATGCTTCAACCATCTCACAACATTTACATGAGAGGGTAGAGCCACTCCACCCCAAAAGTGGACTAGATCTTGAATCAGGGGCTACTTATTTGACGAAATGATCTCCCTGCCATGGAGATCATCCTTGCAAAAATCAGCTCATTTAATATTTCCTTTATTTTCATTTCCCCAACCATTGCTTATATAGTTATATAGCATAGTTTATCATCAAGTAACTTTAAACAAAAGGGGTTTACGATCGTATGGGTTTTCACCGGCATCCGCCATTATGCAGTCAAGCAATGCCATTCGATTCTACTCACGCCAGAAACCCCCAAAGGTCTCTTTATATCCGGGAGACAAGATTATAAGTTTCCACTAATAGCAACACACATCAAGAGCTCAAAGGTTAAAAAGCAAGAATTGTTAGAGGGGATAGAGAGACATGAGGGGAAAAACGAATAACAACCTAGCGATTAAAGACGAAGTTTTTCTCAAAAAAATAATGATTTAGAGATGTTCAAAGTGAGATTAGCAGAAGAAGAAAACAAAACATAGAAAAGATTACTTGAGAGAGAGGGGAGTGGCGTGTCTGCGTCACTGCCGTGAGAGAGGAGAAGGGAAGAAAACGGAGACAGAGTATTTGTTTTGTTTTTGTTTTTTTAATTTTCGATAAACCTCGAGAGAGTAGTTTACATTACGTAGAATTTTTGGTCCGTGGCCAAAAACCCAAGTAAACTTAAACTGCACCGACCTTTGGCCACACCTGTCAAAAGTTTTAGCCACGGCTAAAGCCCGTGGTTAGTATGCAACAGCCTATGACCGTGGCTAAAGCTCATCTGTACCTGTGGCCAAAAGTCATTTTTCTTGTAGTGCTTTTAATCTTATTTGCGGGGATCGGAAAAAAGGGAGACCAGGAAAGGTATTCGGCTCATGGAGAGAGTGCAACCTTACAATTGGAAGCACTATGAATAAGAGGAGGGAGGAACCCAACACGAGCTTGATAAAAAGCAAGGATAATATACACTTAATTAGAGGTTTTAGATAATTAAGGAGGGAGAAAAGGACGTCCGAACACCGCAGTTCACTTTAACTAGATGTCTTTTTTCACCTATTGGGAATGCTACTTTGCGGGAAAAGGTGGAGTTTATATTTGTTGCCCCTCTTCAATCAACTATAGTTCCTTGGTTGTTGACACATGAATGGAAAGGGAAATGACTCCTTTCTTCTCCTAGACCATGGTTGATTCATGAACTATTTTTGGGCTTAATTATCATAGAGTTTGATTGACAACGAAATTTTAGTTAAAACATGAAAAAGTTAGTTTTTGGAATGTAGTTTCCAACGAATCAAACCATGTTAGATTTATTTTGAAAGGTGGGTTGTTCACACTCAATTGCCCGCGTCATTTGAGCATATTAATTGAAATCTAATCACCAACGTGAACTGGTTTGATATTTTCTTGCTTTCCTTGTTTTGTTTAGATGTTCAAGGGTCAGGTAATTAGTTACTTTAATATATCCATTGTCTTGTTTACTACTTGTATTAGAAGGTAGAACAGTGTGGTAGTTTGCATTGGGCAAGCTGTAATCGGACTGGTTTTGAGCTAACTTTTGACATAGCTACTGTCCAAATTAGGTTCAGCTACCTACATTAAAAAGATAGTACTTTATGTCAGTTTTATAATGAATCTAGTTTCGTTGCATTTGGATATCGAAGTCGAAAGTTGTACTTAGTCGAAGATAGACTAGTCTAACTGAATTTTCTACTCGTTTTGCTTTAATTGATGAGTGTGAATTAAGCTGTATCATGTAAATGTCCCAGTACTATATACTACGTGCCTTAAATTATTTTTGTATCATCTTTACTAACGTCATAACATTTTAGAGTACATTCCATCAAAGGAAACCAACATGTTAAGTTTTCAGAGAGAATGATAGAGAGAACTAAAGAGATCGGTTTCGGGGCGCTACATTATTTAAATGTAAATTTTAGAACTCGTGCATTAAAATTTTATATTTAAACAATTTCAATCAAAGTATGAGATAACAAATATGAGGATTGAGCCAACAATGTTTTAGTGTCATATCCGTATGCTAGTTACCAAGGATATAGTAGGCGTGGTTCTTATTGTTGTGTGCACAGCCATATGCCGTCTTATTTTATAATTCTTCAATCTTAATTTTTTGGCCTATTACTATTGGATCTTGGTACTTAGTCTCTTCTCAGGTTGGTTCATTCAATCTCGTATAACAGTTGGATTTTGGTTGTATTTCTCAGGTTTGGCATCAATATCGACATCAACAAAGTAATGGGATTTTGGCTGTATTTTATATCTTCTCCGGTTGGTTCAATAAATGTTTCTTTCTATGCACGTTTATTCAAGATTCTACATTTTTTTTAGCTGAATGCAATCTTCTAATCCTTAGTTGAATGCCATCTTGTAAATTTTGGTTAGACATTTTCTAATTCTGACCATATCATGTTGGATATAGGTGCACTTGTTTTCTAGTACTCGTCCAAGTTTAGTAACATATTATTTATTTTCTTTTTTTTTTTTACGCCATACAAAGGTGTTGGGGAATGCTTAAGCATAACAATCAAGGAAGAAAGGTTTGGGCCATTGTGGAGAGGAAACATTGCAAATGTGATTCATTACTTCCCTACTCAGGTGATATTTTTTTTCTAATCAGATTTTACGTAACGTACATTAACAAAATTATTTTATATCTTGGGTGCTACGTACTAACAGAGTTTCTGTAATTTGCACTAGGCCTTAAACTTTGCATTTAAGGATTACTTCAAGAGGCTCTTTAACTTCAAGAAAAGACCGAGATGGCTACTGGAAACGATTTTCTTATTTCATAGTACATTTTTCTTTTCTTTGTACCAATTTATTATTTGTTGATCAAATAACATTTTGTACTTGGCGAAGCCACATTCAATTAAATAGAAAAATGTGGGATTTCATTGTTATTGTTGGAATTATTTTGACGCACCTTATACTTGTTTGTTTTTGGTTGGTTTATGCTCCCCACCCACCCAAAAAAATATAAATAAAACAAAAAAAAATAATAATTAGGGAAAAAAAACACTTTTAGCAGCGGCCAAGTTGTGGCAAAAGGTTTACTTGATTTGAATGCTTTAATAGCTTTTTGCAATGGGACCGTGGCAAAAGGTTTTCCCTCCAATAAAAATAACAATACTGCATTAAATAGAAAATACATTTTGTAACGAATGCTTCCGCGGCAAGAAGTTAAACATTTAGCTGCGGTCACTTTAGCTGCGGCAAAAAAGAACTCGCCACACCAAATACTGCCACGGTCGTGACAAAAAGTTTTCCTGCGGCAAAAGGTTTTTTTCCGCGAATTTGGCACTTTTAGCCACAGGACCTGACCGTGGCAAAAAGTCTATTTTTTGGTAGTGGATGCGGACTGCAGTAAACTTTTTGAAGTTTGTGATGATAAGAAACAATTAAGTATCCACATAAATATACCAAATGAAGCACAAAATTTGCGAAACGATTACATCGAATTCTTAATATAAGCAACCTGGATATATAACCAATTTATAAGCTATAGTAACACATAAATGGCTAGACAGTTACCATATAAGTGACTGGAAATACTTCCATTAGGTATATACACATAGATAAGCATTTGTTGACCATTTTCTTGGTAGTAACCCAAAAGGTTCACAAGATTCTGATGCCGAATAGATGAGAGATAGCGTACCTGATAGGAAATCGAGTTTCAATCATTCAAGCGTAAAAAGAGAATGGAAAAAAAGTGATGTAATTGATGTTACATTAATATATAATACATATTATTTGTCAATCATTTATAACTTTTGTCGACTCCTTCAAACGAACAACTCATTGTCATTATATTACGTTGATCTGATTTTATTTTCTAGAAGATGACAGAGTACCTAATCTATGTAGTTATGGTCTGTGCGAAGACTTCCTCTCGATGCAATATAATTAATCTTGATGATAAAAATCAACTATTAACTCTTCAATATAGGTAATCATTTTTTTAAAATTTTTTTTTTACTAATTTGGTGTGGCGCAGACCTTAATAATTCTTCAGGTTCAAAAGGTGCCTGGCACCATGATGCAGCATCCTTCCTAAAAGGCCCCTCGTACGGGGAACTCTCAGTGCAAACCTGCACAACTTTTGGAGAAGAACAGATGCACAATTCCACTAACAATTAAGAGTAGTAGGTTTTGCAATATACATAATTTACAAGTAGAAGAACAAAAGGTGTTAAGTTTTGACCATACATACCTTGGATATTTTCCAAGTAGGGTGCTGGTACATGTGATTGGTTCCTAAAACTACTCTGTTAATGTACCCAACATCATTACAAGGGGGGTCCAAAGTTCCTCTTATACCACATTTTACCTACACAGACAAATTGTCAGGATGTGTAGTAGGAGAAAGAAGATTTGTTTTCATTTTTCTAACATTTGATATATGATTTGACGCCAAAAATTAGACGGAGCAAGCAATTAAAAATGAATGACAAAACAAACTCTCAAATCTTTGGCTCGACATAGTCCAGGGCATTCTTGAAACCAAATATTATGTGCAAGATGCTGGATAAAATAAACAGTCGAATCAATCAAAATTTGCAACATATGCCTAAGTTGATTTATGATAATTTAGCAATTCACTGCTTTAGGATTCTGGATCAAATTAGCAAGACAACTAATGTCTTAGTATTTAATCTAATGGCAGTTTACAGGCTCAAAGCTAAGTCATCTAAGCAAATTGCTCATAAGTAGTAAGGGCATCGTTGGGTGAACAATGAAGTATAACTAAAAAACTTATCTGCGGCGAAAATAAAATGTTATAGGAGTGTTATGTGGTGAGGGTGAAAATTTACTTACATTTAAAGTACGTCTTCCCATAATCAGGACTTTTTGTGTTGTAGACACTAAAGTGCCAATCAGGAACATAGACTCCATAAATAACTAACAGGTAAACTACAATAACACATGCGCCTGCCAGCCTACATATTGCAAAAAAAAAAAAAAAAAAAAGGTGTGTTGAGATTGTTCCACTGATATGAATAACATAAAAACAATATATAATTATTTTAGGAATAAAATGAGAATGTGCCCACCAATGTAGGCTGCCATCCAGGTAAAAGATCCTTGGCTTGTCCATCTTTTGTTGAGATTTCCAGAATTGCAACAACCAAATATGAGAGAGCAATTCTCTATAAATGAGCAAGTCACAACCTTGTTGATTTAAGAAATGTATCTCCAACAAATTTCAAAGATAAAATTGTATATGACACCACACCTAGAGGATACCGCACCACCTGATCCTTTTCATATCAACTCCATATGTTAGCTCGTCAGGAGCATGCGAGTATCACCTTCATAAGGAAAAAGAGAAGTGAATATAAAGCACTGGTCAGGGATTCAAAGTTAACGTTGGTACGTTGCCTAGTTGCTGACTATAGAAATCCGTCACTTGTAATAATCACTTCCGGGGCGGGGAAAAAAAAACTTCCACTCACATCATAGAAATTATTGAAAAACCATCACAGCATTTGACCTGCCGCTTATCCTGTGAAACGAGCATCCGAAGATTCTGGCGCTTATCCTGTGAAAGGCCTCCCAGTTTCAGTTGAAGGTCCTTATGGACCAGCATCCATGGATTTCATAAGGCATGAGAAACTCAATATCAAAGAATGCTGTGGAAGCACTATATAGGGATTGCTGAAAGCATGCTTTCCTTCAAAGTTGATCTCCAAATTGGTGTCGTCCAAATCACATAACTCAGAAGAAGCTGAACTGGCATCTTCAACTTCCTCGAAAGCTACCCTCCCAAGTTGAGATGTTGTGGTCTTGTAAATTGAGTGTGGTTCATGAAAAGTTGCTTCCCTGTGTAAATTATATGCAAACTCATTTTCACATCGATTCAGTGCAGCATATTCATCACTGAGGACCACAGTAACTTAGAGTTCTTTTTATTGCTTCCTTGTTCACAGACAAAATCCTTGCATTTATCTGACAATCAAGGCATGAAGGGGATAGCATACCACCTGGCAGAGTGTCGGACAACCGATTACTATCATTTAGCAGATTGAGTGCATCAAGAGATTCCAAAAGACCATATGAACCATGACTACGCCGATCTATCTCCTCATCCTGATCACCTGATTGATAACTTTGTGATAAATAGAAGTTCTCCACGTCCAGGGTATTTCCTCGAGGTGAACTCTCTGCGTCTGAATTTAACAGGGATGCACCAACACAAGAAATAGTTGAAGCTGGGCTATAATATCCAAATACCTGATAATTGCTATCAGATTCTTCAGAGCAAGAATCATAATGTTTTCCATTGTCAAAAGCCCAGTATCTCTGCAGTATAAGTGCAAATTGCAAAGTTAGAAAGCAAAATAAAAGTATAAAAAAAATATGGAGGAACAGTTAAAAGCGAGTAATTTTACATTCAGATTCATGGAACTGCTTAAGAGAAGTTGTTGCCTCGCCCTAGCAGCCTAACTCAAAAATAGTTATGTCAATCTAATTGAGAAGCAGCTGATTATTGAAATGATTGATCAGTAAAATGAAAAGCGGCACATGAGACAGAAGTAATACCACTACGTCCAACCGAAGGGATGTGACCTTTACGTTTCTAACACCTTGGGTTTGTGTTGCAGCTTTTCAAAGCAACAGAGAGCGTAAAACAAAACATAAATAGAAAGGATACTTTGAAGATGAATACAATATAACAAAGGTTAAAAAAAAATCAATCGACTTATTCAAACATCAAGTAAGATATGGAAACTTCTATACACAATGAAAACAGAGGAGAATAACTTGGTTATGGTTGGCAGATGGAAAATAACTTGGTTATATATATGAAGTGCGCAGTCTATAAAGCAATAATAGAGTGAAAAAAAATGGGAAATGTACTACAGGGAAAAAAGAAATCGAATAAGAAATTGCAAAAACTACATAAAATAACTCAGAGCATGACTGACCTCAATTATTGAATTAAAGGCAACTCTGATTGGAAATAGTGGCAAACAAAGAGATAGGCAATATGAGAAACAGAAGAGATAAGAGAGAAGGGAAAAGAATCGCTTGTAAAATTTATAAAACAATACAGTCTTAGATGAAAAAAAAACATGAACCAAGAGTAGAGAGAGATGTGCAAGGGCTTTAAATCAATATCGATATCTATATCGAAACCAAGTAATCAAATAGAGGAAAAATATATTACCTTTTGAAACCGAGTTTTTTTTTTTGTTCTCTTGACTTGTAATAACAATCAGGGTTTTTTTTTTTTTTTTTTTTTTTTTTGGGCGCTTTCAATTTAAGTTTTTATAAGGGAGAGCAAATTAGGAGAGATTTGGGAGAGAGAAGAAAAGAAAAATCTGGTTTCTTGCATTTAATTTCGGTATAAAAGGTAATTATTTCGCAATTAATGAAAGTAAGTCGCGAACAATTGAATAGTGGCGTGTAGTTGATTTCCGACCTGAATTTACACATACGTTCTTAAGTTACTATATAATCTTAAGAATATAGATAGTAGTAAATTTTGAAATGACGAAGTAGTCCTTTTTAAAGGCATTGAATAATTGATTTTAATATTTTATTAAGGGTATTTCATGGTAGAAAAAAAGCTGGTCTAATTTAAATGTCCATGTTAATTATGGTGTACTCTATTAATAAAGACATTGAATAATTGATTTTAATATTTTATCAAGGGTATTTCATGGTAGAAAAAAGGCTGATTCAATTTAAATGTCCATGTTAATTATGGTGTACTCTACTAATTGAGATATAGTTTTACATATATATGACTATGTAAAAATACATTTACATATATTCTGTCAGGTGTCAGGAAATTGTCAATCCAAAAAATTACTATGTAAATTTAAATTTTCATAGCTCCAATGACTATGTAAATATAGTTTTACATATATATGACTATATAAAAATACATTTACATATATTCTGTCAGGTGTCGGGAAATTTTCAATCCCAAAAAATACTATATAAATTTAAGTTTTCATAACTCCAATGACTATGTAAATATAGTTGTACATATATATGACTATGTAAAAATACATTTACATATATTCTGTCAAGTGGAAAATTTTCAATCCCAAAATTTACTATATAAATTTAAATTTTCATAGTTCTAATGACTATGTAAACTAGCAAGATGCACGTGCTATGCACGCGATGTTAAAAAGAAATTGCTGAAAAGTGTAAACATAATTTTACTTCGCCATTTTTTATTAACCTACCCCAAGAAATATTAACTTGCAACTGTGTTTGTTTACAACCAAAATACTATATAATGGCACTCAAACCCATCATTCTGTACGTGTCAGAGTTGAGTGTGTTGAAACACCGATAGTTCAAGAGATTTATGTGTTCAACACTGTTTATTCTGGACATTTGAAAACACTATGAAGAACTCTTCGGCTTTTGTTGCTTCCATGGTAATAAGTGTAGTTATAGTGTTGGGCATTTTTGTTCCTCAAGCAGAGGCGCGTGCATTTTTTGTATTCAACAACTATCTATTAACAATCGCCGTCGTCCGACGCTTTATCCATATGGAATCGACTATCCCACTCATCGCGTTAACCGGGCCGTTTCTCCAATGGACTCAACATCCCTGATATTATCAGTAAAATATCTCTCATTTTTCATGTGCTGCATTTTATATTTTGAGATTCTTTTGATTGGAGTACGTTTATAGTTTGTGTCTATACTCAATAGTACGCAGACTGTAAAGTTTAAGGAAGCACTGCTCCATATTTGAGCAACAAAGGCCAAGTACTTTAGTAACTTTTTTTTCCCAATTCCCTTTTTAGTATAATTTATTTGAAAGTGCTCTATTACTTAAATTTAGAACTATGTTATATATACTAAAATCAGGCCAGTCAATTGGTGAAGAACCTACTATGCCATACTTAAGCACAGAGCTCACTGGACGGAGACTACTTGTTGGTGCTAGCTTTGCCTCTGCTGGGATTGGAGTCCTCAACGACACTGGAATCCAATTTGTAAGAAGCCTCACATTTCAAATTCTAATACCCACACCACCGAACCTTATCTAATAATACTAACCCGAAATGGAATTGTACTTAGCGTATTTACATTATCAATTAAACTTGCTCACTTAGCGCCAAAAAAACCTATCTAATAAATACGTCGTAATGGATGACACACTATTATGCAGGTAAACATAATCAGGATTGGCCAGCAAATTCAGTATTTCAAGCAAGATATCGACAAAAGTGGGTGCACTCATTGGCAATGCCTCAAAGCCAAAAAGACGGTGAACGAAGCACTTGTTCTCATCACTTGTGGTGGAAATGACTTTGTTAACAACTACTACTTAGTCCTATTCTCTCAGAAGATCCGCCAATTTGCTCTCCCGATTACGTTAAGCTATGTGATCTCCGAAATATAAGAAAGTACTACCGTAATAATTCAATTATTGGTGTTCTTTCTTCTAAATTTTGTCGCCATCATCTCTTTATCCTTGGTATGCCATACTTAGAGGGGTGCATGCGTGAATGAGTGAGGACCGGTTGAGTTATAAGCATAACGTTATTCACTCAAGGACTGAAATGATCGGCGATGGAAGAAAGAAGACGACTTACGCCTTGTTGATCCTTCAAAAATCAGCATCCAATTCACGATCGATCAAGAATGAGGAGGTGGTGTCGATAGCCCCCACCTCCACTTGCACCTCGAGATTGTTTAGTGTTTTTTTCGAATAAGATCCATCCATTTTCTGGCCGGGCGCATTGTCTTGATCCCAAAACATTTCCGAAAGATTCAAAGGAACAATTTCACGAAATCGGAAAAAGGAGGACTTCTTTAAGCCTTGTGCTTATTGCAAGGATGAAGAAATTGCATGGTAAAACAAAATTGAATAATAAAAACATACCCTAGAACATAAATATCTGGCCGAGGAAGTATGAAGCCAATCTTCAAGGTTTAAATAATTTGGTGGAGACTTTCCACCCACATTCCATGTA
Source organism: Coptis chinensis (assembly GCF_015680905.1). NCBI lineage: Eukaryota > Viridiplantae > Streptophyta > Magnoliopsida > Ranunculales > Ranunculaceae > Coptis > Coptis chinensis. Next base: position 50,581,413 of record NC_141456.1, read on the forward strand.
GCAGAAAATATACTACAATCCCCCCAAAAAAACAAAAGGTAATTAAAAAAATCTCCAAAACTAAACAAAATCGAATGAAAGAAGAATACAATATACCCGTAATTATGTACATCCAGAAGCTTGAGTTGCATGCATCTGGTTCAATCTTCCCTCGGCGAACTCGATCGAGGTCCTCTTGTTATATCTTTCTACATACAACAAAGGAATTAGAGAAACAAAGTTTAAAAATCAAAGGGAAAGAAATCACAAGTCTCTTATACATGTTTTATAATGTGCATGTAGTCCAAATCCTTCTTGTTACTTAGGCTGATATTTTGTTCTATTATGAAATGATCTCGTTAACTTATCTCAGATTAATTAATCCCGGGGAGATGATTTTTGGTCTATTGAAACATCGTGATCCAAATGGCGATTCTCGGCCGCAAGGGTGTCACATGGTGCATTGTGCCTACAATAGCTTATGGATGGGGAACTTCATTCACCGACTCGACATGTTTCATCTTCTCATCCTTGTGCAGAATTCCATGTCGCCTCTAGGGCGATATCCCGGAGGGCCTATTTACGTTAGTGATAGTGTTGGAAAACACAACTTTCAACTACTCAAATCGCTTTTGCAAAACGAAGTAATTTTTAAGTACATAGAAAGACAGATTGCGTGCAATAAATTTGTTGTTGCAAAGAGATACGTTGTAATTGAAAAAAAAAAATATGATGTAAAAAAAAAAAAAGGATGCGCATTGAGAGTAACAGTTAAGACGCGTTTTTTCTTGGCTAGGAATATAGATATATATATGAAAATAACTAATTCAAGATAGATGAGTCTTTTGGAATTTGTTCAAACTTCGAGTGGCAATGCACAGATAACCCATGTCTTGTGGTCATAATTAACAGGGAGAAACGTTTAAGAGTGAGATAGAGCGACATTCGGCCAGAGAACATGGTCTTTAGTGTCACATGAAAGATATATGTACATACGATATCAAGTATTTAAAATAAATATAAAAGAGGAAGATGAACTAACATATATTATAAATAAAAGGCCAAACAAAATATTTTCAATTGTAAATTGTGACATTACATTATGCTCACAGTATGTATTCATGGAGAGAAAAAACAAACCTTGATGTCTTCTATTGATAGGTCAAATGTCACTGATCACCGAGGGAAGAGTAACATCTTAACAAAACTCAATCAATTAATTCAACTTGTAAACTATTTGGCATAATTAAAACAATAAACTCCTGTAGTGGAAGGCAGGGTATTAACTCTTGCAGTCTGAGTGTCGTTACCTAGGTCATCAAAAGCAGAAATGTTATCACCAAAAACCAAGATTCTACACTAAGAAAATGAAGCATGGAAGTACCGACTTAAACGCTAGACACCCTAAAAAAGCTGATGAGTTTTGTTTTCATGCTTAAATAGTACCACTCAATCACCAACAATGATGATTGAGGAGTTGAGTGGATGCCTTGTCACGCTCCATTTTCGGCGACTGGAAAAACATTATTTGTCCCCCCTCTCTTCGATCTCAGGGTGTGACGACTCTCTACTCCCAAAACCCATAAAAGCGGTTTAAAATATCGCGGATAATAAAACCAATAAAATTTTTAACTTAAACAAATAAATATCTTTCATTACCAAAAACAATTTACAAATGAAAATGCAAATAACTTTATCTCAACTCCGAAAATCTATATCACCTCGAGGAAAACAAAACTTATCCCGCTAATCTGTATTACTTAAAGAAAAGAACGACAACCGATCATCTTCAACACTAAACCCATCAAGACTTATCAACTATGTTCATTTAATGAACACACCCGATAAACAAACATGCAATCGGTCGACATTATAAAATGCCTTGGTGTGAGTAACCCTAAAATACAACATATAATATACATATATATACACAATCCATACTGGCAGTTAGTTCCTCCATCGAGGCGCTAACTTTCAACGACTAATACAACATCCTTAAGTTCAATAACTAAAGGCGTAGGTTCCTCCACCGAGGCCTTTAACTTCCCACTAACCACACAACAAACTATACTCATAATAAATAAGGCATGTAGTTCCTCCATCGAGGCCTTTTAGGTTCTAACTAAACTATAACCCCAAGCATATACAATCATCTATATAAAGATATCGTCATTAACCAACATATTACCATAATTAGATTATTTCGGACTTTCTTTTGCGTGTCCCTAAAATCACGTCGTATCTATGTCTTTACCTAGTTTCCCTGGCTACCACAATCGCGAACCCAACGCCAACATGTACATCCACATGCCTCCCTTACATAATGAGCCACTCAGGCGTAACCACCTCCGAAATGGATGCCGCACACCGTAAATCCTCACACGGAAGCCAAATCTATGTAAGACCGCCACTATTCGGCATAAAATATTATGCGATCATCGCTCTTTTTGCGAACGGAATATATCAAGCCACTATTCGGCTTTCTGATTGCACCAACACACGTGGTCAATCACATCTTATATATACACCCAACACATGGGTCAATCATATCACATAAGCCCACACAAGGCAAATCTCATGAGTTGTGGTAGTCGGTTCTGGGATTTTCGTTCGTAATTTATTCGTGTCAATACATTAATGACTCATAAACATTCCATTATATCACGCGTCGCGGTCAATTACCTTATTGCATTTAAGCCACAATCTCTAAAATATCTCAATATATCTCATAACCATATTTCATACTTTCACACGCCAATATCTTATTTAGACTACACCACACTCCCGTGGCAATATTCACCAATGCTATATTAGCATTTCACATATAAAATAATGGAAACATATACATTTCTCCAAGATATTGCGATTAATACAACTATCCTAAAGATATTATATCACGTCACAATGATCTTCAACGTATCACATACATTATAACGTATTAGGAATATAATATCTCCTAACATCTCAATATCGTCACGTGTCAAAAATACACAATATCGATGTCGAATCTTTATTAGATAATGACAACAAAAAGTTGTCTGAAGCTTCCACAAAGATTTTATTACTACATATGTCCATATAATATACAACATAAAATGTAGTCTGATTAAACAATCCATACCCACAATCAAAGCCCAATATCTTTTACACACTACTTCACGTCAAATCTAAATTAGATAATTTACCAACCAAGTTATCTGATATCCGACAAGATTTTTATTACTATATATATCCATATAAACAAACATATGAAAAACTGGAAAAGTCAACATCCACATCCATCAAATATCCAAAGTCAATCGGTTCAATCCACAAAGGTCAACACCTCATGGTCAAGGTCAAACTCAACATGCCATGGTCAAAGTCAAACTGTCGTCGCCAAAGTCAAAGGTGAAAGTCAACCGTCCATGGTCAAAGGTCAAAGTCAATCGTCCATGGTCAAGAAGGTCAAAGTCAACCGTCAAAGTCAATCGGTCGATGGTCAAAGTCAAACCGTCCTAGTCAAAGTCAAACTATCCTAGTCAAAGTCAAACCGTCGCGTCAAAGTCAAACTGGTTTTAGGTGTTCGACGGGTCCAGGGTCATTAAATGGTTCATGGTTCGGGTGGGATGACAAAATCGTGGCTCGTGGGCTCGTGACCAAAGTCATGGTTCGGACCTAACCTGGCAAGCCCAAACCTTAACCCGAAAGTTTAAACACGTGTAAAGGCGAAAAGATCTATTTTAAGTCCAATGGACTGGTCCAAGCAATATTAGAAACGGGCCCAAAAACAGTTAAGTGGTTCGGTCCAAAAATTTCAAAACAAAAAGAAAAGGGCCCAACCACTTAAATTAGATTTCGGCCCACATAAACTAAAACTGAAATTTCGGCCAACCACCCTTGAAATTTCGGCCAAACAACTTAAAATCAATTGGGCCCAACCAAAACAAAACATTCCGGCCCAAAGAACCAACCAAGGCCCAAGCCCCAGGCCCAAATCGAAATGGTCATCTTCCTCACCCATTTCTCCTCCTCCAGCAGCTAAAACCGGCCACCACCAAACCGATCGTCCTCCCCTTTCAACACATCGGTTATGCCACAAATCGAAAACCCACCAACTTTAATACACCCAACAACTCGATTTGCTAACTCCACCTCCTACCTCCAAACTAGATCTAAAAACTTTACTGCCGCCATTAATGGCCGGCCTCAAGCTTCCAACAGCCCACTCAACCCCCACTCACCTCCAACAATACACTCAACACAACAAAGCAGAACAACACAACCAATAAACCAAAAACAGCCCAAACACCGGCGCCATTAGCGCCTCCAAGCTCCACTGCCCCCACTCGACCCTCATCAGTCCACCACCAAACTCCAACAACAAATATAGAAAGTTCAACCCGTCAAAAACACGATTTCGATACTGTTTTGGGCGACGCCATTGATGCTCTGTCGAAGCTTCGACAGTTTACCCCAATTTTAACAAAGTTCGACAGTTTAACAGTTTAACTAGAGTTTTAACAACTCGACGAAACACGACGTCGAATAAAAACAATATAATGAACAGTACAAAAACAGAAACCTTAGACAGTATACCGATGTCGAAAGCGATAAATCCGGTGATATAGCAAAAATATATAGCTACTCACTTTGTATGAGCAATTTCGACGAATCCTCCTAGCTAATTAAAATTCCGCTTCCAAACGCCTCCAAAGAAACCACTCTCTCTCCATTTTTAATTATTCTATTATCCAGGGAACCCTATTTTACAAAAAAGTGTTTATATCTTGGGTCCCAAACCAAGTCCTCTGACCCAACTTCGGGCCAAAACCAGGGCCATGTATCCCGAAATCAATCCGAATTTTGAAAATAATTAATTTAATTAATTAATAAAATAGAAAAATCGTGTTTAAAAATCACGGCGTTACATGCGATGTTAATTCATTTCTCCATATATAACATTAGTTTGGTCGGACATATTTCCTCTAAGAGAACCATACAATCAAACGCAAAGCGGTATGTGAAGTACCTTTTGGTTTAAAAAAATCACATTAATAGGTGTGCGTAACATAACCTTTTAAAAATTCAGATTCAAGTGGCGATATTACGTAATGGATCGATGAGTAAAACATTTGTTTACTTACAAAATGATTGATCGGTTAGTAATCGAGGTCCAACTAAAGTCAGAAACTTTTATCAGCATTATACACACTTAGGGGCTTTAATAACCAAACATCAATGAGCGGACAACTATTCATACTTCCATACTCGGTCGGCTACATCGGTGAGAAGCGGATAAACAAAGGCTACCATAATTTCAAGTTCCACACATAGATGATTGTGCAATTAATTAGTTTAAAAACATCATTCTTGTTTTACATGTATGTGATTGTGAGCATCGAAGACAACGTGTTATATTTGACATATTAAATTACATAACATTCCTCGTTAAAACTCACGAGAACCATTCCAATGCCTCGAAGTGTTTTTAAGCAAAGTATGTATTGACTTGGTGAAAAGTATATATAAAGATCGCGGAAAAGTAAGAGACATATAACAGACACAACATCCCCAATAAAGGAAAAAATTGCCTGGAATGAGTAACCTTATTGAAAAAAAAATAATAGGAGAAGTCTGACATGGGAAAGATTGGATACAATGATGATGAATAAAAAGAGAACTTACATGTTCTGATAGGTATTGGCAGAGTCCATAGTCAAGACATAAAACCGCTTAGGTATGCTTGCATTCTGCATTTTGCTCGTGCATTCTAGCATATGGGTATATATTCTTCCCATCTAGTAACCTTTCAGCCAAATCAGGGAGTTATAGGCTAGAATGGGGATATAGAGAGTAATACACAAAGAAACCATGCAACACCTTGATGTAGTGAGCAGGAAAATATTTAGTAGTTACCAGAACCCCGAGATAGCAGTTTGTCTTCCCTTTCTCCCAAATCCTGTAAAGCTAAAGTAGTGGTAGTATCTACAGAGTCATCTTAAATGATCCAGTCAACACCAGCTCCAATAGGCACACCGTGATCTTCTGTGCAAGTGATGCCTTCGGCTTGATTCTTTATCTCTAACCTATCACTTGGTGGAAGGACCGCAGGCTTTTTCCTAAAACAGATTTCTTAGTGCTACCATAATCATAAACAAAGAAAAGAATTCTAACTGGAATTACCTACAGAACCTCAATTCAAGTCTTCAACCACTAAAAAAATAAAAAAAACCAAATTTTCTCTCCGAAGTCAAAATGCTTGGGTTCTGATTCTAGAGGGAGCTCCTTCTGTACAGGCTTGGGTAATGCTTGGTTCAGCTGCCTTGAGCCACCTTTTTCCTCCAACGACGGCCAGCCTCCACGTGGATTCACTGTTGGTGGAATTGGTTTTTTACGACTCAGCTCCTCATAAAAAATTCAAATATCCTTATGAGTCGTGGTTTCAGTATTAACACCTCAATCTATTAGAAATCACAACCTTCCATCATCAAACCCCATTTTTTCCTGTTCTCTTTATTCTTATATATATTGTTTATTGAGGCTTAAGCCTCGAACCTTTTTTTTTTTTTTTTTTTTTTTCAAACACTTATCCTAAATGAAACTTGATGCACAACTGTCACAACAACCAAATTAGGCGGTGACTAATAACAGCCCAACTATTTGGTTTGTCCACAACTATTACACATTGCATCGGTTCCAAACTATCGATTTCTCTTCTTCGAGCTTGAACAACGTAATGAGTTTAACTTTGCTCTTGAAGAAATGGAGAATTAAAAGCTCCCATAAGAGGATAACCAGAAAACGATTTAAGGGCTATAACATGATTAGTAAGCTAGAGTAATATCATATAATTTAACTACAGATAAGTCACCCATTAAAACAAAACATTCATAATCATAATCATCATAATCAAATTGAAAATCAAACTCCAAAAAAAAAAAAAAAAAAAAAAATAAAAAAAATCATGATTTCATGGTCACAAAGGCATAATTGAACTGTTCTTTATCGTTGAAGTACTGTACTATCAAAGGTAAAAAATTCTCATGTACCTATTATTCAATTACGATGATCCTTAAAGCATAACAATAGCAATATTTACCGTTGAAGTAATGTAATCTTGAAATGACTTGTGGTACTTGTCATAAAGCTGTTGTGAGTAGTCATGAGGAGGTTTATGAGTGCACATATTATAAATAGTCCTGTTTACAAACAAAACAGAACAAAACAAAATCATGCATCCAACAAAAACAATAACATCAAAACTACAAATGCACCGAAACAAACATAATCAACTAAAAACGAATCAAACTACATAAGTGTATAGCATCATATAGTCCTCTGAACTGAATTGTGGCTCAGGCAATCCTTCTAATATATTCTTCAACTTAGTAATCCCCTTCTGCATAAACTCCCATCCTTGCTCTAAGTCAATCATCTTCCTTTCATGCATCGCCATATTTCCTCAATCAATCTCTACAAATTACACCCAAAATCATCAAATTATCATCAAAATAAACAAAATTTCACTAACAAACATTGCATCCTTAATCAATCCAATAAAAAATGAAATAAATTTCTCATCTTTACACTACAATACACAAATTAACAAAACCCCAAACCATAAATTGAATCGATTACATAGAATTGATCAAATTAGTAAGCAATACATACTAAAAAATCAATGATTAGTAACTAAATGAACGTGAATTAAAGTAATCGCAATAAAATTAGTACTTTCGGGAGAGCCGATGTTGAGATTTAGAATTTGTCTCTATTGATGCTTGAAGTTTTGCCTCGATTTCTCATTTGATTAACTAGCACCGAAAAGACGATCGTCGGTGTTAAGAATTAGCAATTACTCCTAGGTGGGGAAGTGTCTTGGACAACTTGCCCTTTTCATGATTCTTGGTTCAATATGTGTAAATTATGCTAGATACTTGCGTTGACGAGAAAGGTAACCCGGATGAGCTCCACCGCGATCAACCCATAGAAGCCTCTGTTCTAATGGGATTACACCATAGGTAATCGTGAGCAAACGGCCATAGCTTCCAACCCGCACTTTTGTTAATCAAATGTCCACAAACTTATTACCATGAATATATAACTCTATACATATAAGCTATTTTAGCGGACCTTCATCTAACCAAACAAAATTGCAAAGTAGGTAAATAGAGAAGCAAAACTTTCATGTTTCTGATATATAAATGTGACTAAGAATTTGATAGATCGAGCCGCAAACAAATAGCACATAGTTTTCTCGAGTTTTTACCTCCATTGAATGGCTCTTTGATTGAATGGTTGGACCGAATTTGTTGTAATGAGAGAACTCAATATGAAGAGAAAGAGAGAATGAATGACGGATTTATTTTTTTTTTTTTTTTTTTTTTGAGAAGTGGGAGATCAGAGTAGGAGTGGGGATTGAGAGGGAGACGCGGGGAAAAAAAAAGGGAGAAATACCGTCTGTTACCTAGCCCATTGAAATTCGCATAAATGTTAATATTGAAAGAACTTCGGTATTAATGGTAGTTAAGTGGGTATTAATGGTAATTGAAGTGGGTATTAATGGTAGTTAAGTGGCAAAACCGCCGTACATGTCAATATAGAGGGATTTGGTTTTGCCCTGAATTTACATAAAACACCTTTGTCTCGTGTGTTGTAATTGAAGGGTATAAATAGAAATACAAAATTAAATGACGAAATAGTCCTTTTTAAAGACATTGAATAATATTTTTTTGTATTTAATTAGGGGTATTAGGTGGTAGAAAAAAGGCTGGTCTAATTTAAAAGGCCAGGTTAATTATGGTGTATTTTACTAATAGAGATATAGTTTTACATATATATGATTAAGTAAAAATATATTTACATATATTATGTCAGGTGTCAAAAAAATTTCAATCTCAAAAGAGTTAAAAAAAAAGAAGATAAAATGGGAAATAAAAAACGGACCGGATTTTATCTTTTTTTTTTGGAAAATAGGGAAGTTATTTAATGAGACATAAATAAATAAATTGAGAGATTATGTGTTACGGGAGGAGTGGAGGGAGTTTATACTCAACTGGTTTAGAACCAAGGGCTGAGCCTCATTTCTTGCCCGGAGATAAAGCAAATTTCCAATTCGTGGTTCTCACTTCTCACTCCCTCAGTCGCTCACTCCTTTAAACCGCGCATTTTCTCTCTCCAAAAAAATAAAAATAAATGGCGCTGTTTTTCTCGCCACATTCTTCTTCACTTGTAATCCAAAACCCAAAGCCCCCACTCCATAATCTCCCCCGACACCCAAATCTTTCTCTCTCCTTTTCATCCAACTCTTTAATCTCAATTCCTAAACTATCCTCCTCATTTCGCATCAATTCCTCCAGTGACTCAGATTCCGAGTCACCCAAAATAGTAGACGAGTGGGGCGAAAAAACTGAACCCGAACCCGAACCCGAAACTTCTTATACTAAATTTTCTGACGCGGATCCTCCCAAAGACGAAGACGAATGGGGTGAAGGAGGTGGTGGAGTAGAGGAGGTGAAGGAATTTAAGGAGGATGATACTGGAAACGGAACGGCACTTTATGATAAACTTGGTGACTTGAAACGGTGTTTGGTGGACACGTTTTATGGGACTGAACTTGGATTTAATGCTTCACCTGAAGTTAGAGGGGAGGTTTTGGAGTTAGTTAATCAGTTGGAATTGTTTAATCCTACACCTGACACTACTTCCGCACCTGAGCTTGATGGAAATTGGGTTCTACTGTAAGTTTACCTATCCTTCTCTATTTCTTTTGTACGATATGTGAATATATTCTGTTAACTAACTTAACTGCATTTTAGACTAGTAAGTGAATGTGTACATTATTGTAGTAGAAAGTAGTTGTTGATCCTAGAAATGAGTAGGGCGCCTGGAGAAATCGACACTATTGCGACTGGTTATAAAATCCTTGAATGGAAAAAAAAAAAAACCTAACATGCGTAAATAAAGATCCACTTAAATAAAGAATAATAAAGTTCTGACATTTTTTATCGTAAGTAAAAATGCATGTAATTCAACTATAAGCGCTGTACATTCATTAAAACAACTTACATTTAGATGAAAATGTATTCTTCTACAATTATTAAAAAGGGACAAGACATTTTTGTGTTAGGAAGGCCCCAACCTGTATTAAAATCTTAGGTAAACCAGTCCTGCTTTGCCCTACATCTATCGTCTAATTGAGGTATACTATTACTATAATCATGGAAATTTTTCAGGCAGCTAAGTAATCAGCTGCTCGATTAGTCTTTGTAGGGCCCTTGAACAAAAGATACATTCCCCATGTAGATCGGGTATAGCAGCTTTTATGTTCGAACAGTAACTAGGAGCTAGTTCCTTGTTCAGTAGTACATTAACTGCTCTAAGTGATTCAGATGCTTGATTAATTGGAATTAGTTTGAGCGGAGGTTTTGGATTAGTTAATCAATTGGAATTGATTAATCCTACACCTGTCGCTACTTCCGCTGCTTCACTTGATTGAAATTGGGTTTCACTGTAAGTTGACCTTTTCTTTTATGTTGTGGTTTATTTGTAGCGATTAAGGTGTGGGTATAATGGTTACATTATGTAGAATTTGTGTTTTTTGTGCAATGAAATTGTTGATAGTGTTTTGGTAGGATACTTGAAAGTTATGTTAAACATTTTAGCTGCATTTACTTGGAGAAAATAAATTTTGGCACCCTTAGGAACTGTAATTTTATTGACACTTAAGATTCTGATCATTTGTAGTGGTATTCAAAATATATGTGTCGATTGTCAATGTTTTGAGATTTTGTACGATAGTAACGAATTTCAAACAAATATATGACTTCATCAAATGAAATCCAATTTATATATAAGGACATGTCACACCCATTTTAGAGCTTGCAGCTTGTGGAGTACGACTAGTGGCTTAGGAGCGGTAGTCCCAAGTCCTAACTAGTTGGTCATAGCTCAACCCACAACCAATGATACAATATAATCATTCGAGTATGGAAGAATGGAAAAATAAAATGTCATCTGATCATCTCTATGATACTAGATGTGAAATATTGAAAGCCTGAGATACACATTAATATACCCGTGTGTGAGACATACAAAAAAGGTAAAATGAGCACCTATAAACTAATAAAAGTAAATAGAGAATCTGTTGCCATATCCAAAGAGTTGATCAGGTGAGGTAGTCAAAATCTATTACTGGGTAACTTTTTGGAGGTTACTTTAGATGAACCTCAGAGTAGTATTCGATAATCATTGAAGGGTGGATTTGAAAATGCGATAGTTAATAGGATAAGCAGACAACTAGAGATACTCCTAGACCATGCAAGTTTGAAGCATGAATAGGTCAAGCGGTGAATTTGAAACAATGGAAGGCTGTTATTTAGATCACAATTAGCACTGTAGGTTTATTTAGATTTTGTCTGCAGTTTCTCACTGTTATATCAGAAAGAACAAAACAGAAGAAAGAAAATAGAAGCCTGTCTTTCTCCCCACACTAGAAACTGTTGAATGATTTCTCTTGTTGCATAGATCAAAACAATTTCCCAACATTGCATCTTTTTGGTGTAAGCTTTCTGATATTTGGCCTCACAAAGTTGTAATAAAACAAACCTGACAGTGAACCTGTGGTTATCTAGCTGGAAGGCTCTTGTATTGCTTTAATTATTATTATTATTATAACATGGTGTACCAATTATTATAATTATACTTATTGTTACTGTCACTGTCACTGTTATGGTTATTGTTATTGTTATTGTTATTAATATTACATATTAATAATAGCTTATTAATTATTACCTATTATTTACCGGAATACAATGTATTAGAAAGTAGTGTGATGGAGAGGATCGCACTACAACCAAATTACGTCGTAATAAAGCCATCATCTCATTTTCCCAATTGGAGATAGACTTGATGTTGCAGACTATGCAATAATTGGATCTTTGCTTGCCTTTGAAAATCCTCATATTTATCTCTAACCAAATTCCCCAGCAAATGGCATGGGGACTCCCCACATCATATAACCAGCATTAGACAGTCTAGAACCTTTCCAATTTTGAAGAAAGAGACGATCTCCCAAATTCATGAGTAAAAGAACATCTCATAAATGTAGGCCTTCTCATCCTACTTCTCCTTTATTAATGAAATTTCACTTTACCGAGCAATAAACAAAGAAAGGACAACTCATAAAGAGATGTTAGGCGGCTTCCTCGGCCTTGAAGTCCATGTAACACCTATTCACAGTTACAAAGCCTCTTTTCTTTTGATTACCAGTAGTTATTCTGCCCCATCTCAACGACCAAAAGAAAGAATATACTTTTGACGGGAACAACCATATGCGTTTGTGATCTGTCTCATACTTCTACAACCTTATTGCTCATGCAACTTGTACAGGGGTTGTCCTTTCTTGTGGGATTTTCTCTGTGGAAGAGTCTGTCGTAATAATTTTCTTTTTACTTTAAAAGGATTGCTGGCGTCCTGCCTATTTATGAGGTAGGACCGTCCTGCCCATAGAGAGACAAAAATTATGTGACCAGTTAAACTTCAAAGAATTCTAAAACCGGCTTGTTTATTGATTCAACTCAAAATGACTCTGATTCCTTTAGCAAATTCACCATTAACCCCATCTTCCCTCCTCTCCACCACCACCGGTCACTTTCAACACCACCCACAACGGTCGTTGCCACTCCCATTTCTCTCTATTTGTTCTCCCTTTCTTTTTCTTTTCCACACCAGAGCCACTCACCACATGATTGATTTCAAAATTCAAAGAGTGTGGACTGTTGAAGTCTCTTTGTGAGTTTGTGACTTTATGATTGTGAACTTGCCTTCTTTGTTTTTGGGATAATGGGATTGGAAACTCTCCTAAAAGAATACCCATAATGATGAATGGTGATAGTGTAGAGAGATTTAACTCTTTCATATTGTTTCTGGGGTAAAATATGTCTTCTTGAATCTTGATTACATCTATGTATCACTTCAAATTGTTAGTTAGCATCGAATTTTTTGATGCTATGTTGTTATAATCTCAAATTTGTTAATTGTTTGGTGGAATGGAATTGGGGATTCTTTGTTTAGACTAAAATAGTAATAAATATGATGACCGGATTCCGTTGGACGGCAGCCGGTTCAGTGGGTAGCTGTTTTGGAGGTGGATTGCACCTTTGTTCAGAACTTAGAAGGAGATGAATTGACTAGCGAGTCATCCAGGAAAAATTCTTATTTTAATGTTAATTTGTACTGTTGATCTATAATGTTCTTTTGGGTGGAATGATAACTGTGGCTTATTCTCCAATGAATCTTCGTGACCTGATTAAGTCCCCAATTTTTATTATAGGTGTTTTTATTATCTTTAATTAATTATAATTACGGGTAACCCTGGATTTATCTCAGATATACAGCATTTTCTGAGCTCTTGCCTCTACTAGCAGCTGGGACGATACCATTGTTAAAGATTAAAAGCATTTGTCAATCTATTGATACAAAAAACCTCAAAATTGAAAACTCTACGACACTGTCCAGTCCTTTTGCCACGTTCTCCTTTAGTGCATCTGCTACTTTTGAAGTTCGAAGTTCTTCTAGGATACAGGTACCATCACTTCTTGTTATTTACTTGTCTGTGTTAATGGAGGTATGGAGGTATGTTGCTCAAAGGTCATATCAAGATTATTAAAACTACTCTTTGGAAGATGAATTATGGAATGGTTCAAGTCTTCAGCGAACTTCCAGCTAGAAGCCTCATTATTTGAATTTATTTTGTCAAGTCAATTTTTGGAAGTTTGCAGGAGAAAAAAGTTTCCTCCCAAGCATTTATGAGCAAGGTGTTCTCCCGAGTCCTAACATTGAAAAGAAACAAAGAAAGTGAACTCACATCTTGACACGAGTGACTTTTCTTTAGGCAACTCTTTTTCATTGTATATCTTGGTCAGTAAGTCAAAATTTGATATGCTATTTGATTGTTTTGTATCGTTTCTTTCATAAAATCTTTTTTTGAATTTCAATTTTTGTGCATCATCTATTTAACTTAAATGGTTTAGGATTGTCTTCAAATTTGTTTCTGTTTTTTCCGAATTTCCATTTTATTTTTAGTATTACTATTATTTTATTTTATTTTGTTTTTGTTGTTGTTGTTGTTGTTGTTGTTGTTGTTGTTTTGTTGTTGTTGTTGTTGTTGTTTAGATTCACCTATGCTAGATTAATTTACGTGTAACCAACTTTATTTGGTTATTTGTATGTAGGTTAAATTCGAGGAAGGAATCTTCAGCCCTCCTGAGATATCATCGAGTCTCTCTCTCCCAGAAAATTTGGATATTTTTGGGCAAAGGATTGACTTGTCCCCAGTCCAAAGATCTTTCAACCCTCTGCAAGATACTTTGGCAAATATTTCACGTGTTGTATCTGGTCAGCCACCTCTTAAGGTTCGCATTCCAGGGGAGAGGAGCAGCTCCTGGCTGTTAACAACTTACCTGGATAATGATTTCAGGATCTCAAGAGGTGATGGTGGCTTGTTCATTCTTGCCAAAGAGGGCAGCCCTCTTCTAGATCAGTAGATAGTATCCACTGAGGCTCACGCGGTTGTACATTTCCGTACATCTTGAGTCACTTAAAATGCTAATGCTGTTTTCAACTTTTAGAGGAAGTCTTGGGATCTAGACCTAGTCTGCCCGTTCAGATTTATGGACTTTCAGGTTATCTCATGGAAAAGGTTGTCGGTGCTGTTGGTTATTATATCATGTACATCAGTTGATAATAAGCATAAAAACGTATTTCGCCAAAATTTCTGAAATTTTTATTTTTTGAAGGAATACGGAACAGTGCAAAATTTTGGACTGGCGTATAAACTGTAGAAAAGATTATCAACATAACGACAGATGTATGGGCCAAAGTTCATTTTTACTTGTTAGGCGTATGAAATTTTGAACATGGAAATGGTAAAAGTAATATATATATATATATATACTAGTGTCATGCACGTGTGATTCACGTGTTAACATTGGTGAGAAATTCAAAGAAAAAGACGGCTTAGCATTATCACAGGACAAACGACAAAGAGGGAAACACAAGAAAGAAGTATGAGCAAGAAGATGAAAGGTTGTATTACCAATTTAGATATAAATCTTAAATAATATAGTATTTGCATTTTATGAAGAGGTGTTGGAGCCTTGGAGGTACTTAAGTAGAGGAGCATCTCCATCGTCAAAGCATTCACTATAAGTAGCAAGATGAATTTGATGGTACTTCAATATTTACTGAGACTCTCACACAACTTCTGTAAGCTAGCATGGCCTTGCTCTCCAAGACAACAATTGATGTAGGAATAACCCCTTTTGTATCTGTAATCTTGCAGCCATCCTTCATACACCCATGAATAGCACTTCTGCAGTTATGCATATAAAGACAACAATAGAAAACAAAGTTATTGCATGAAGTGGATGTGTACATAGAAAAAATGAATAATTAAGTAGAAAAGATAATGACCGCACTTACATATAACAACTGATCATCGAATGGGAAAGATAATGTTTACTGCCACAATAGCACATGAAAATGTAGAGTGCTTCGAAATATTCACCTACGCAGAACTTCCCTGTAGACAACATTGCGTGTGTAAATGCACTGTCTACCGTTCAGATGTCCATTTTTCACCAAATATCTTGGTGTTTTTCTTTGACACCACTCTCGTCAGAGCAACATAAAGTTGCTCATGAGTGAAAATGTGATCAGGCGGGTAGATTCCAATGTGCGGCATTGTCTGACCTTGGGATTTGTTTATAGTAAAATCGAAACTCAGACGTACTGGAAATTGCTTTCTCGTAAGTACAAAAGGAATTCGAGAATATTCGAAAGATTTGAGAGGTATTCGAGGCAAGAAAGTCGTTGAACTTGAAAAGTTTCCACTGACGATTTCAACAAATATAAAGTTTGAGTAGAAACCTCGACACAACAATCTTGTACCATTGCATAGTCCTTTACCCGGATTAATACACGTACACTATCCTTATTTACAATGTCTATTAAGTTGGAATGATTTATCAGACAACAAGTACTTGCATTGAACATATTGAACATATTGGGGGTTTTTCAATAAATAACCATATTGGGACCTTTTCAACATATATTATTGGATCTATAGGGGCTAACTGTACTTTCTCAAGTAGTCAAGTAAAAAAACACCATATAGAATGTGGAAAGGTATAGTTTAGAGAATACCCACCTGCCGAGAAAAGTGGAATCTCGGAAACTAGGATGTACAGGATTAGTCCAGCAATCCATACATAAACTTCAGGACCATATTTCTGTTTCACGACTTCTACAACCATATAGTAAGGACTTCTGACTATATAATTCTGTTTTAGGACAGTAAGGACTTCCAATTATTTCGGTTAACAACTCGCCTATAAGAAATTAGGTTTCTTATATAGTGGTATAATAACCTGCATATGCTCATAGTACATAGTTACTTTATAATATTATTTCTAGAAATTCAAGGACATAGAAAATACGTACCAGGACAGATGTACCTTGATGGAACACTCTGTTTCCAGTAAGCTAAATGGACTTACTTTATAACAACAACACTGTTCTTCAGTCATATTTTCACGTCGGTTTCTCTTTCTTTGTCGCTGCTGCTCTCGACGATCATGAATTGCATTGTCATTAAGTAATAATAATGAGCTCTCTTGGGTAGAGTTCTCCATTTTGAATGCACCTGAATTATACGGTGGTCAAAAGATCACATACAACTTGATCAGTAAATACAAACACCACTAAAATTATATCCAAACTAACTATTATAAAAATTAGTGAATATAAACAACACTAAAATCATAAATCTTACCATTTTCTCAAATATCTAACAGAAGACTTGGAGTCAGTCTATAGAAAGTGCAGGTATATAGAAAAACAAATATTCTTAAGATATGCTGGGGGGAAATCACATATTAAGGTGTGTCTTCCAATGGGGTCCTTTAGTGGGGCGATAGGGTGCGAGATAACTTAAGCTAATTCAATGCTTCGGTACTCCTCTAGTTTGCCGCTTTTAGCTAAAACCAAATTTAGAAAAAACTCTTATCCTCTTCATCTTCAATAAACCTTCCTCTTTAGGTAAAATCCTCCACTGCTTAACAGTGAGAGTTCTGGAAGGCGGGTAAAATCAAAAGCTTTTGGGTTAAATCCTTCGCTGAACACAGTATGAGTTCCAAAAGCTTGAAACTGGTATTTCTTCTCTTCATCCACATTTCTCAGGTTCTATTACCTATAAGGTGAAATCCCACACTGATATACAGTGCGTGTTCTGACTAGGCATACTAACATGGACCTATACGAATTTGAGAAAACCTATCAGATGTCGACTATCACAATGTCACATCATAATTCGTCATCCCTCTCTGAGAAGGGAGCTGACGCAGCTCAAGCAGAGAATACGAGAGTTTCTTACGCGGATGCCGCAAAGCTCCATATTAGGCAACCGGTGGAATTCCAGGAACTACCAATCCCTGAAAAGATGGGGGATTATCCAGCAATCACTATCCCAGAGAAGGCTCTTGAAAAAGGGTTGACATTTTGCAAGCATTGTTTAGTGGGAAGGATAGATTTGAAAAAAGTGTCGCTGGAGAGAGTGAGAGTCATTGCATCACAAATTTGGAATCCATCAGGAGAATGGTTGATCACACCCATCGGGAAAGGTTTTCTGTTTCTCCGATTTTCGAATGCAGAGGATCTAAATAGAGTTTGGGCGAAAGGCTCGTGGGACTTTGACAAAATGCCTATGAGAATCAGTCAATGGACTACAAACTTCAATCCCGACAATCAAAAGCAATCCCATGGTTTGGTTTGGATTAGATTGCCTGGACTTGGTCAGGAATACTGGGAGCCAGAGGCTCTGATGTCCATAGCTCAGGGAGTGGGGTATCCTATGCAAATAGATGAGAAAACCCTCAACAGAGAGTATGGATACTATGCCAATATATTGGTTGATGTGGACCTATCCGAACCGCTGCCGGATCAAATTTATGTAAGGACGAAGTTTACCAACTTCTGGCAAACTGTCGAGGTGGGCAAACTACCAAAAATGTGCACACATTGCAAAGTAGTGGGACATTTGGTAACTGAATGCCGGAGGCTTAGAAACGATATGAGGCACAATATAAACAATGGAAACAAGGATAAGGAGGGAGTAGTGGATGTCATCCTCTCCTCATTGGAACCGGTGGGAGAAAAAAGACGAAGAAGACACGGAAAGAAAAAGAACTCTGGAGAGACCAGCAAGCAAGGGGAGTCTTTGTGGAAAGTGAAAAGCAAGGACAAGCCCAAGGAAGTTCAGACGCAAAACCGGTTCGAGGGGCTTGAATTGGATGAGATACACACAGTGGAGGACAACGATCACACTGTGGCTCCCAATGAGGACCTCACAGCAGGGAAATATACGGAGAATAACATGGGGAAAGCAGTGGCGCTATCCAGTGCAGAGAAGCTCGCTACAGCAGACAATATCGTTTCTGTGGAGAGGCTATCATATGCAGCAGCTGCAAAGGAGCTGTTACCAGCTGAAGAAGGTAACACAACATCGAAAGGTGATGCAGAGGGAGCAAAAGAGCAGTCCACAGCAGTGAATCTTTCCCTAGAGGGGATCCCTGAGAACCACATTGGAGGCGTGATGGAGACTTCTTATACTGAGGGTGAGAAAGTGATTTCAGCTGGGGCGAAGTCAATGGATGGGTATGATCAGGCAGGATGTAGAACTGAGAAACCAGTGAAGGATGTGCTAGGTCACCCAGCAACAGGTGAGATGACCGATAAGGAAAGGACTGAAACAGAGGCTCCGCTGGAAGAGTCCAGTGTGGCAAGAGGGATGGAAAGCAGGGCAGATAATGGGGCTAAGGTTTCAAAAGTAGGGGGGATGCCAGCATCGCTCCAGCATAAAGAGCCTCCATCTATCTTAGCGCCCAATTTTCGTACAAATATTGCAGAGGCTGTCGGATTACAAGTGGTGAACACCAAGGCTATGGGCGAGAGTTTTGCTCCTCTGCCGGCACATGGACCTACCTCCACCATAGTGTCTAACTTCACCCATGAAGAGGCTGTTGAGGAAAACTCTTTTACAGAGGATTGGGTTGTAAAATGGAGCGCTGAGCCGCATCAAAGAGTGGTTAACATAACTGCTCAGCAGGAGGAGCGCAAAGCAGATGAGGGTTCGAATGACAGAGGATTTGACTCAGAATCATCGACATCGACAGGACATGTTGAGAATACATCCTTGGGTGACGGAAACAGATCCAAATTAATAGATGAGGCAAATTCACTGTTGAGATCAGTTAATTGGGCTGACTTAGCGGATGATGAGAATGAAGAGCCCGGGGAAGAGCAATGGCAGACGATAGTTAAGAAAAAGAATAAGCCGAAATGGATGTTGCAGGAGTACTCTCCTCCATCCACAAGGGCGAGAAAAAATAACTCTGCATAATCAATGACGAACGTCCTATTCTAGAATGTTCGCGGAATGAGAATAACATCTCCTAAGTTATACTTAGAAGACATCATCCAGAAGCACAAGCCAGACTTGATCGGTTTGGCAGAGCCTCTTATAGCACCCACTGTTACTCCTTCATGGCTGATTAACAGGGGATACAGTAATAATTTTGCGCATAACCACTCGGAGAGCAAAATAGGAAATATCTGGGTTTTTTGGAAGAATGACATGGCAGTGAATGTGGTTGTCATTAATGAACAGCATATAACTGTAAATTTGAATCAGCGCTTCATTTCATTTGTACATGCCAAATGCTTCTATATACAAAGACGAGCCTTATGGGAAGAACTTGGGGTTGTTGGTGCACTAAACACTCCCTGGCTTGTTATTGGCGACTTCAACTCCATCACCACAAGAACTGAGAAGAAAGGTGGAAGGTATCCGAACCAAAGAGCAATGAATGAGTTCGTGGATTTCATTAACAACAATGCTCTTTTGGACCGCGGCTACTCGGGACATAGATTCTCCTGGTGCAATAGGCAAATAGGGAAGAAGCGGATTTTGGCAAAGATAGACAGAGCTCTTGTATGCAACAGCTGGCTGATAGAAAATCCTAATTGGAGATGCAAGATAATGCAACGCAAGTTCTCTGACCACTCTCCAGTAATGGGATGGTGTCACAAAAACACTAAGCCGGAAAATGTGCCATTTCGGTTTAGAAAGATCTAGCTTGAGCACAATCAGTTTATGAATATGGTAAAGTTAAGCTGGAGTGAGCCAATGTGTGATGGCCCAATTCGTCTTGTCATGCGTAAGCTCAAAAGACTCAAGGGTACTCTAAAGGCCTGGCATAAAGATACATTCAGGGCACTAGAGATAAAATTAAACGCAGCAACCAAATCCCTCAAAGACATCCAAAAACAGCAAGAGCAGGAGACCTTTGATGTCTAGCTGCACTTACAAGAAATGGAAACGGAGAAACTCATCTCAAACCTCATGCACACGGAAGCCACTATGTGGAAACAAAGAGCAAGCATCAAAGAGGAGCTTGAAGGGGATAGAAACTCGGCCTATTTCCAGGCTAAAGCACGAATGCGGCAGTCCAAATATTTTATTGAGGAGATCAAGACAGCTGAAGGTACTATCTTGCATGATCAAGGCCTTATCAAGGAGTACATGGTGCAAGCCTACAAAGCCAAGTTTGAGGCCATACCGGTACTGCAAAACCAGGAGCTTCTGAAACTCATTCCACAAGCGGTTACAGATCAGCAAAATGAAATGCTCATAGTTATACCTAGCAGGATAGAAATAACAGACACAGTCATGGGTATGGATCCACAAAGCTCCCCAGGTCCGGACGGCTTTCAAGGCATGTTCTACCAGAATTGTTGGAGCATTGTGAGCACTGATGTTTGTCGAGCCATTATATCATTCTTCACTGATCACATCATCCCGCAAGGAATGAACGCAAAATTTTCTGGTGCTGATTCGCGCACACAAACGCCGGGAGATTGGTCAAGATAGGCCCCTATGTTTAAGTAACTTCCTTTTTTTAAGATTGTTACTAAAATTTTGGCTAACCGGCTAACCTCTATTGTCATTAACATCATCCGCTGAGCAACATGGTTTTTTTGAGGGGAGAAACGAGGAAGTACGGCAATTGCAATGGCCTCGAACTCATTAATGATATGCATATAAAAAGATGGGGTGGGAATGCGGTCATCAAATTGGACATATCTCAAGCATTTGATTCTCTAAGCCGGATTTCCTTCTTATGGTCTTTGGAGAGCTTTGGATTCACCCCAAAGTTCCGCAATATGATCAAGGCCATTCTCGCCAGCCTTGATCTCTATTTTGATAAACGGTGGACCATGTGGATTCTTTGGCAATCGGCAGGGTCTTCGGCAAGGAGACCCTCTATCCCCGCTTCTTTTTGCTATTGCGGAGGATATTCTTAGCAGAAGCGTAGTGAGACTGCAAACTTCAGGCAAAACCATCCCTATGGCTTTTGTTGGGAATACATATTCTCCATCACATCTGCTGTTTGCGGACGACATCATCCTTTTTGCAAATGGAAGCTTAAAAGGACTCAGATACTTGAGAAATTGCCTCAATGACTACCAACTAGCGGCTGGACAGCTCATAAACAAGGAAAAAAGTAAGTTGTTCCTCGGAAGCATGACAGCCACCAAAAGAAGAAAGGTGGAAGCAATTTTTGACATGAAGGAAGGCTCCTTGCCTGAAGTATACCTGGGGGTCCCGTTATTCAAAGGTCGTGTCACTCAATCCAGCATGCAAATCCTAGTTGACAAGATCAAAAAGAGAGGAAGTGGATGGGCAGGAAAGTTACTTTCTTTTCAGGGGAGAGTGGTCCTTGCGGTCTATCTTGATACGGCATACCGATACCAACAACATGGGAATCTACAAATGGCTGAGACAAAGCATAAAGGAAGGGGAAAAAGCCATCAGAAACTTCATATGGTTTGGAAACCCAGCAGTAAGAAAGACTATCACGCTAAAATGGGCGAAAGTGTGTAAGCCAAAGGCAGAAGGGGGACTAGGCCTTAGACCCCTGAAGGAGTTGAACCTTGCACTGCTCATGAAACTGGCATGACAAATGATCACGACGGACAACCAGTGGTCGCAGTATATGGTGCAGAAATACAAATTGAAGCACGGAAGGTGGTTGGCTAGCCACAAATGCTCATCCATTTGGAAAGGGCTGAAATGGGCGCTGGAAGAAATGAAAGGGCACATGGGCTGGTCTATTGGATCGGGTAGCTCTCTAGACGTCTGGAGAGATGATTGGGCTGGTCCAAACTCGGCAATAGCCCTGCATCCACATTTCGACTGGAGCAATCATTCTTCAAAAGTTCGAGACTTGATAGTGAACAATCAATGGAGCTTTCCTGATAGTTTGATCGATGTTTTCGCTCTTCTAGGGATGGATCTCAACTCTCTGCTGCCTCCAAGTACCGAAATTGAGGATAGTAGAATATGGAAACCGGATAAGGAAGGCAAATTCTCGGTGTCCTCTGCCTTCGACACCATCAGAGAGAAGGGGGCAGCTGTTTGGTGGGGTACAATCATTTGGAACAGCTATGTGCACCCCAGGACAGCTGGTATAACATGGAAAATACTGCAAAGAATCATCCTGACTGATGATAAGGTGAAGAGTAAATGCATTCCGATTGTTTCCAGGTGTGATGGATGCAAAGAAGAGGAGGAGTTACGACCATTTGTTATGGAGCTGTCCCACCACTCGAGCACTTTGGGAATGGATTCTTCATTTATTTCATTTGAATCCGCAATTAGTAGCAGGAGAGGTAGACATAAAGGGACTTTTCAAAGCAAAAAGACTTGCAAAGTCCTTTGATCAGAGAGTTGTGGACTGCGGCAGTTCTAAGCATGCTAGTAGCTATTTGGAAGATGAGAAATTGTCAAAGATACAATGACGCAAGATTCAGCTCCGGACACATAAAGAACCAGGTAAGGAAGGGCATTCAAGTCACTGGGCGTCTGTCTATGAGCTACATGTACAACACTGCTGCCAAACTTGCTATTCTACACTCATTAGATATCGAATGCAAGCCAAAGCCGTGCAGTGCAGTTCAACAGGTCAGCTGGTACCCGCCTGAACAAGGAGAAATTAAAATCAATTGTGATGGATGTTCACTTGGAAATCCGGGAAGAGGAGGCGCTGGTTTAACATTCAGAGATTACCAATCCAACTTACTTGGAATTCAGGCACAAGGTCTCGGGGTGGTCACCAATTATGAGGCAGAAAACATTGCGATTGTATTAGCAGCAGAAATAGCAATTGCGCATGGATGGAGGGTAATATGGATAGAAACTGACTCCCAATCGGTTGCTCAATCTTTTGCAAATGGTCACATTTCATGGAAACTGAAGACTAGATGGGAAAGAGCCACTCAAAACTTGATATCCTACAGGATAACACATAGTTGGAGAGAAGCTAACTTTAGTGCGGACTCGGCAGCAAAGCATGGGGCGACTCTGGATTTAGATGCATCGGAATGGAGTGCATCACGACCATCTTTTGTACCCAAAATTGAGAGTCCTGATCAGGTGTACTTTAGATTTAGCTAGAGTATGTTCACTCCTTTTGCAATATGGTGGGATCCTTGTATGTAACTTGTTAAGGTTGACTCATCATGTAACCTTATATTAATATTAATATATTCACATTTTGCCTGCAAAAAAAAAAAGATATGCTGGAAACTCGCGACGCTGAAAATTAAGATGAATGAGGCAGAGACTAACACATATATACTATCAACATGAACAAACCATTTGATATTTTTCTTTTACATGAACAACTAGTTTTTATACAACAATTGTTAACCTACTAAGTAGTAGCACACCTAAAATGGTGCAGGTCTTGGGAAACCTCCAATAAATCTGAATATGTTGATGATTTTGTAGCTGTAAGCAACTTATTCACTTTTAATTACTCTGACGGTTTGCTTCTAAATAACATTAGTTAGACCATAATAAATAAAACCATATATGAAGTATCATGTAGCTCTACATAATACTAAACTTAAGAATCAATTCTTCATATAAGTGGTTTCGAAGCTGCCTCACATAAGGCCATTTATGTCATCTTTCTCGCCAACCATAATGCAGTGATAATTATCAAAGAGCAATAACTTCCTCTCAACATTCTAAGAGCAATAGAATCTTACCTCATAACAAAAGGGAATTGATGCTGGAAGTCACAAACACACTAAAACGAATTTGTTGTGAACCAGACAGGTGGCGGCGTAATTGACTTGGAACCACATTGGAAAAATCTTTCAATAACATCATTCGTCAAATCATATACTCCCAATTCATTCATCAAACATGATGCTGAATTGTTCCCAAGTGCAGTGTTCTTTGCAGCTTGCTAAGTCTAAAGTGGAAAGCAAGAACAAATCATTATATAAGCCACAAACATTGCATAATCTTTACCTATATCGTGAACATAGTCTCTATTTATATGGTTAACCTCCACCCATATAAACACCAATATCCCATACAGAAACACCAATACTAGGAAGTTTGGTAATCCGTGGAAGATAAATATTTACTTTAGAAAAAGGGAGATAATTCATAAGCATAGTTAACATGAGTATAGTGTTCTAATGAACAAATTCCTGTGTCACACACATGAGCGCATAGTAGTGTTATGTTCTTATGTATCTATTTCGGTGCTATGTCACAATGCTTCCCATGTTTTCCCTCTGCAAAAGGAGTTGACACACATGGCTTCTATGGAAATTAATTATTCTCAGAGACAAAGACACACTTCGGTCGCAGAGTATTGGCATATGCCATGTACCATTTCAGTTGTGCAGTGGTTAACACAGGAGCAAGGGCATATTCATGTTTATATGGACACTCACAATCTGGTGACTGACGATCTCTTTGATCATCTGACTTATCAATCATAATGTATACCAATTAATGTATAGTAAAATAATGATACAACACGGTATAGTAAAAAACAATGATACAGTGCAGTGGGTGTGGTTCATTGCGTTGTACCTGGTTAATGATCGATGAGCACCTTAAATTCAACTATGAAGATCAACATTTACACATTGTTCATGTGGGAAGCTCTATATAGAAAATTGATGTGAACATGTAAGCTCCCCAAGCAACCTTGATCATATACATTCACAGTTCAGTTAGTAACATCTATTATTAGTGAATGGAGTAACAGCAATAAAAACCCATTAAGAAAAAAAAATGAGAAAAAAATAGGAAATATGGAAGCAAGACTTTCGTATATACAAAGTCTATTTCAGACATTTCGTAAAACATATTGTTTTTTATTTTTGTACAAAATTACAATTGATACAAATATGATTAAAGTGAGAGAGCTAGAACATACCTTTTTTAATTATTAAAGCCCCATGAAACATCAATATCTCATCATCAGGATAATAATATCCATACCCCTTTCACACGTTTCCAGTTTACTGCATAAAACCCAAAATCACTTTGGTCCAAGATACAAAATATCTTCCATGCATTTCGTCAAACATGTTGAGACAACAATCCGAAAATCCACATTTCCAGTACAGAAACACTCAAATGGTTTTTGGAAAAAAAACATGCTTTTAGAAAACCCAGATTCGATAAGAAAACAAACCTTTTGTCTCCCTGCCAAAATAAATTAACACATTAGCAATGCAGCAACCTTGAATTGGTTCTTGGTGCCAAAGTTTAAAATCTTGTCACTCACTTATCAGATAGTTTCTGATACTTTTAACATGCGATTAACAAAGATTTCCATTGCTATTTATCTTACACAATCTTATGAATATTCTTTTATGTGTAAACAGTCGCGGTGAGGGATCAAAGAATGAAAAAAGAGCAAAAGCCGGAGACAAAGAAGGAGAGGAATATTCTAGAAATGTCGAGATAATATATTTAGATACTACAAAGACGAAAATACCCCCACAATAGATAGAGAAAAGACTAAATTGCCCCTGTGACGTACGGTAAAAATACTGTTCATCACACCAGATTTTTATATATATACTAGCCTCTTTGTACGTGTCTCCGCCACGTTAACAATATCTGATTTGATTTTATTTGATTTTATTTTTCATTAATTTCTAGATGTGAAACTACTATTTTATCCCTGCAAAAGACAAAATAAAAAAATAAAACAAAAAAATGGCATGAGCTGTAATATTAGTGTTTGGAAAGGGACAAAATTGGAAAAACAAAATTAATGGCGTGATGAATTCACTGTTGAAGCCCTCGTTTTCTTTAAAGAAGTTAGATATATATATATATATATATATATATCGGTTTTATCTAGAAGTATATCTTATAGTGACACTCTTATCTCACACTTTTCTTACGGTCCCTTGGATCTCTTCTCTAGATCATCGATCTAGATCTAATTGATCAAAAATCACGAAATTTCAAAATTTCAAACTATTTCAAAAACAAAAAAACGAAAAAACGCAAAATTTGTTTTCTTCTTCATCTCGGTCTTCTTCTTCTCCAAAACCCAAACCCTCTCAGCTCGCATTACAAACAATCGAAACTTTCAGCTCATTGGAGTTAACTCGTGTTTTAGTTAACAATTTTGTTCGTATCAAGTAAACAAAATTAGAACATTATGAACGAATGTGAACAACGAGATGGGAACTCATCGAGTCATCATTGGATTCAAGGTAAGTTAAATGCATCTTACTTGTTGGTTTTGATTCATGTGCAAAGTTGAAGGCTCTGTTTTCTGTTTTAGATGTTTTAAAGTAGATAAAATCGTGAGCCAATGTGCCTCTAAACTCTTTCAGGAGTCTAACCTGGGTGTGTGTGTGTGTTTTCCCTCCTAGATTAATGACATGATTATAGAGGATCCACAATACTAGGGTGTCGTTCATATCTCGGCAAAGGCTCTAAACATCACCTGGGGAAATGATAAAAGATTTTGGCAATGGATCAATCTATGTAAAGAAGAAACTATGTGAGCATTCTCCTAACATTCTCTTCTTATTTAATCAAGTATTTGGCATTGCTTAAATTTTATTCAAAACTCTTTGATTCATTTGTTCACTAGTTCAAATGATATTTTATCTGCGTCGAATATTTGATTCTATATTGGTCCCAGATGTTGTGTCATGGACTTCATTGATGTCTGGACTTGTTAAGAGTGGTTTAGATATGGAAGCCTTGGTAACTTTCATGTCTATGGATGTTAGGCCTAGTTCAGTAACACTTGTTACAGTTTTATCAGCTTGTTCTAACTTAAGAGCTCTTAAATTTGGAAAAGTTGTACATGGTTACAATTTAAGAAACTTGAGTGGAGAAAATAACATATTTGTGAACAATGCAAAATTGAGTTTGTATACTAGTTGTGGGTCTATCACAAGTGCACACAGCCTTTTTGAAACAATGGGTAAGAGAGATGTTGTCACTTGGACTGCTATGTTGGGTGGTTATGCACAAAGAGGGTATTATGAAGAGGCAGTTAGGATTTTTCAAGAAATGTTACAAGGAGGAGAAGTTCAGCCTAATGAAGCTACTTTAGTTAATGTTTTACATGTGTGTGCTTCACTAGGGGACTTAAGTTTAGGGAAGCGGGTGCATTCTTATATGGATAGTAGGGATAACGTTGAATTTTGTTTTTTTGCAGGTCTTAAAGCTACAACAAAAGATTCAAGCTCTCCAAGCAGGAAAGGCAAAGATTCAAGCTCTATGGATTGATTTACTGCTTATATTAGGGTTTCCAATATTATCCAAAGTTCCTTTTGCATTGTGGGTCGTCCTGTTTCTGGGTTTGGTTTTTAGAAAAGGTCATCTACTTGCATAAATTTGTTAGAACATTTTCTACTGTTAAAATTGTGAGACTTGTTACTGTCGATGTGTATAATATGGTTTAGATTCCTTTGGTTGATGACTGAGGTAGAAATTATTTTTGTGAACTTAAGTTTGATTTTTGTTTGGGTATTGAGTGGTTAGGTACAATGATTTCCAACTTAAATATCCTGACTACATCCTTCATCATTTTGGTGAACTCTGTCAGAGTTTTAACTAGTATTTTCGGTGAACTTTGTCAGAGTTCATCAGAGTTTTAACTAGCATTTTCGGTGAACTCTGTCAGAGTTTTAACTAGCATTTTCAGTGAACTCTGTCAGAGTTTTGAACTAGCATTTTTTCGTGAACTCTCATCGAAGTTTTAACTAGCATTTTCGGTGAACTCTGTCGAGTTTTGAACTAGCATTTTCGTGAACTCACGAGTTTTAACTAGCATTTTCGGTGAACTTTGTCGAGTTCGGTGAACTCTCGTTATAGTTTTAACTAGCATTTTCGGTGAACTCTGTCAGAGTTTTAACTAGCATTTTCGTTATGAGACACTTTCCAAGATGATATTCCTTACCTTATGGAATCAAGCTGCAACGGCTGTCTTGGCAGTTTTGAGCCTGTAATTTCATGACAACTGGAAATAAGACCAAAGAACCAAACCACCATTAACTTTTATTTTTATTAACACCAAATCCAGACCCGCTGCTAGTAAACATCATGTCAAAACTCAAAACCCGCTAGTTGAGTTTTAGTTCGGCTTCTAACTTGGAATTTGTAATCACAATTACTGTTTTTGTTTATTCTGTTTTGAAGCTCATTAGAAGTGCGCTGGGGACTAATAAATCTCTATGGCCTTTGGATACTAAATTTTGATGATGTAAATATGTAATCAATAGAAGTTGTATTACAAAGCGTGACTTGGAATACTAAAAATTCATAATAAGATCAACACAAGTTAAAAACACCAATGAGATTGCATTACGTGTATGAAAAACCTTAATATTCCAACCTGAATTTCACATGGTAATAATATTTCAAACACACCATAAACAAATGAGAATGCCAGTAAAAACTTGTCTCATCAAGTATCTAATATAAAGCTTAACAGTGAAGATGAGTTCCTCCGATCAGTCAAAGTATGACAGCATCTTGATTAAAAAACAATTTACCATACCATTCAAGGTTACGAAGACCAGGATGAAATTCCTTACCTTCTCACATAAGAGAATTCAGAACAATCAAAACAAACACTCCCTACTATACCAAGTCTGGCATTTTAAAAGGTACCTTACATTACATCAAGTATTTATGCACCTTCAGAGTATTACAACACTAAGTATTACAATCTTTAGTATGTATCTTCAAAGTATCTTCTAGTCTAGTCTACTCCAGTCCGAGTTGGATCCTTAGTTCTTCTGGCAAAATACACTGGTAAGAGCTGTCCTAGAGGTTAATGAGGCCTTGAGAATGGAGCGAGCCTGCATTAGAAATCAACTGGCATTAAGCAATCTTCAATAATATTTGGTGACAGAAAGCTTTCAGATACTCAAACTAGACTATTAAACAATAAGCTTCCACTCAGGATATTCCTTTGAAACAACTCTGTAAGTCAGAGTATAACAACCTACCATAATGCAGATGTTGTTGGTTTGGTACAGTGTGAAACATTGCAACTGCAAAATCCAGATACACTAATTATGTAAGGGAAACTAATCTAATCGGCTTTGTTTTGATTTCTCTGGGATGATCTAGATAGCAGTCACACTATAATGTACATACAATCTCATGATTATGTGTTATGTTTATATATATTGCAACTACTGGCTACTAAAAATTTAAATAATTTATGCAAACTCAGATTCGCTCATTTGCCATCTGCCAATGTTGTGAGTTGAGAATTCTTATACTAGTATCCCATTTACCAATCACTTTTGCAGTCTACAAAGCATGGCAATGCAACATTTACTCAAATTGTAGCATAACTTAAGTTATTGCTGATATATATAGAAGTAAATACTGAACCGCTAGTGCTTTCGATATAGGAAGCAATTGGCGCTAGATACAAGTATTCTCAAACAAGTTCATAGAAAAATTATGTTCACGAAATCAAGATCAAAGAACACAAAAAAGAAATTGCTATTTCAAAGTATAGTGAGCCTTCTTATACATATAGTATTCCATTAAGAGAACTATACGAGATTAAGGGAATAGCATTACTTGACGTCTTGACCAGTATATGGAGAGAGTGTGTTATTCACTTAGCCATTTCATATAATACATGATTAGCTGGGCAAAATAGAGATTCTGATATGGATGAAATTTGAAGTTTACAAGTTAAGTATTCTACAAGTAGATGCATTTTGACACAAATCATTTCATATATGCCAAATAATTCAGCAGTAAAATAATTTTTAGTGATTCACATAAATGAATCCAAATCCTCCGCGTGGAGGGAAGGTTGGAATGCCCTCATCCTTCAATGAAATACATGCGATAGTTGGTGTGAATGGGGAACTTGGTGTATTAACAGATAACACGAAATAACAATGGACAATTTCACTTGTCCAGAAGGATTTCTAAATTCAAGACCCAACCAAAAGTTGCACTTTAATCAAGTTTGAACAAATAATTTCAAGAGAGAACAAATAATTTCAAGAGAGAAGTGATGACACAGTATTTACCTCTTTTTCACCCACGCTGACAATTCGTTCCTCTAAACAACCTGGATTTCTTAAGAAATCCATTTCCTCTTTTAACAACTGTATCAAGAAATTTTGGGTTTCCTCTTTTAACCAATTTGTTTGAATAATTTATGAAATTTGTTTGAAGGGTTTTGGTTTTGGAGAAGAAGAAGACCGAGATGAAGAAGAAAACAAGTTTCGCGTTTTTTCGTTTTTTTGTTTTTGAAATAGTTTGAAATTTTGAAATTTCGTGATTTTTGACTGAATTAGATCTGATGATCTAGAGAAGAGATCCAAGGGACCAGAAGAAGTGTGAGATAAGAGTGTCACTATAAGAGTGGCACTCTAGACAAACCGTATATATATATATATATATATATATATATATATATATATATATATATATATGCGGTTTGTCTAGGGTGCCACTCTTATCTCACTCTCCTCTTGAGCCGTCCGGATCCGACCTCTAGATCTGAAGATCTCAATGAGGGTAAATATGTATTTTCCTCATCATCTTCTAAAAAAAAAAAAAAACCGATCTTCACCAAAAAAGAGACCGATCTAACCAAAAAAAAACCCGAAATTCAAGTTCTCTCTCTCTCTACTCTCGGCTTCTTCTTCTCATCATTTGGCAATTAGGTTTCTTCATTTGGTTTCTTCTTCTCCCCATTATCATTTGGCACTTCAACTATAGTGCACTTTTGGTTATGGTGCTTGCCTATTAATAATGCTTTAATTGACACTTGGATTGTCATTATACCATAAAACTTGAATTTTGATTTAATTTAGGTTGCTATGATTATAGTTATGATTAATACCCTCGTTTAAAGACGACAATTTAGGTGAACTCGTCAGTATTCTTCATGCCGTGATTCTCGTCGAGTTTTGAACTCGCCGAAGTTCGATGAACTCGTCGTTCTACCGAGTTCGGTGAACTCTGTCGTATTCTTCATGCCGTGATTCGTCGAGTTTTGAACTGCTGAGTTTCGGTGAACTCGTCAGATTCGCGTCGAGTTCGGTGAACTCGTCGTTATTCTTCATGCCGTGATGATACGTAGAGTTTTGAACTCTATCAGAGTTCGGTGAACTCTATCAGAGTTTTGAACTCTTTCAGAGTTTTGAACTCTGTCAGAGTTCGTTGAAGTAGCATATTCGGTGAACTCTGTCAGAGTTTTGAACTCTGTCGTATTCTGTCAGAGTTCAAAACTCTTTCAGAGTTCGGTGAACTCTGTCGTATTCTTCATGCCGTATTCTGTCAGAGTTTTGAACTCTGTCAGAGTTCGGTGAAGTATCATATTCGGTGAACTTTGACTCTGTCAGAGTTTTGAACTCTGTCGTATTCTTCATGCCGTATTCTGTCAGAGTTCGTTGAACTCTGTCAGAGTTTTGAACTCGAAAGAGTTCGGTGAACTCGCCGTATTCTTCTTCATGCCGTGATTCTCGTCAGAGTTTTGAACTCGTCGAAGTTCGTGAACTCTGTCGAAGTTTTGAACTCTTTTAGAGTTCGTGAACTCGTCGTATTCTTCATGTCGATTCGTCGGAGTTTTGAACTCAGTCAGAGTTCGGTGAACTCTATCAGAGTTTTGAACTCTGTCAGAGTTCGTTGAAGTAGCATATTCGGTGAACTCTGTCAGAGTTTTGAACTCGTCAGTGATTCGTCCGAGTTCAAAACTCTTTCGAGTTCGGTGAACTCGTCGTATTCTTCATGCCGTGATTCGTCGAGTTCGGTGAACTCTATCAGAGTTCGGTGAAGTAGCATATTCGGTGAACTCTGTCAGAGTTTTGAACTCTGTCGTATTCTTCATGTCTGTCATACATCAGAGTTCGGTGAACTCTGTCAGAGTTTTGAACTCTTTCAGAGTTCGGTGAACTCTGTCGTATTCTTCATGCCGTATTCTTTCAGAGTTTTGAACTCTGTCAGAGTTCGGTGAACTCTTTTAGAGTTCGGTGAACTAACATATTCGGTGAACTTTGTCAGAGTTTTGAACTCTGTCAGAGTTCGGTGAACTTACAGAGTTCGGTGAACTAGCATATTCGGTGAACTCTGTCAGAGTTTTGAACTCTGACAGAGTTCGGTGAAGTAGCATATTTGGTTAACTCTGTCAGAGTTTCGATGTTTAAGTTATTTACACTGTTTATGTACATTGGGATTTTTGACTGTTTAAGTTATTTATATTTTTAATTTTTTCGATTTATAGAAATGGAGACAGAGACATCAATCAATATCGAAGAAGACGTAGTTGGGTCTTCGTCTACTAAAGCCCCTGTTCAAGGCACGCAAACATTATCTGCTCCTTATATAGGAATGACTTTTACAAGTATTGACGAGACAAAGACTTATTACAAAGAGTATGGTCAACAAGAGGGATTTGAGACTCGTGTTCGGACGACTTCTAAGCAACAAAATCGATCAGGTGGATTTGGTTAGTGGTTGTTTAGTGGTTTGCTCACGTGAAGGGGTTAAGACTCCTAAGAGAGATGAAGTCCGATCAAGAAATACATCAACTATCCGGTGTGGTTGCCAAGCTAGAATTCGTATTAAGAAAAATGCATGAAGAGATATATGAGGTCATTGCTGCTCATAATGACCATAGTCACGGTCCGGTGACCCCATCGAAGAGAATTTGCATGAAAACTAACAAACATATGCCCGGCGTGAAGTGCTTGACCGAGATATTTAGTGATAACAGGTTTATCCGTTGGGAAAGTGGCATCCGCTTTTCCATGGAGAGGAAGTTGGGTTTTACACGAAAGATTGTTGGAACCATTATTATGGTTTGACCGTAAAGATGCCTAAAGAAGGTGATGCAACCGCCGTGCTCAATATTTTATCGCGAGGAGAGTCGAGGATCCCGGTTCTATTACGCCATTGATTTAGATGAAAATGGGATCAAGGTGAACTTTTTCTGGGTTCATGGGAGGTCTCGATGCCAGTATGAATATTTCGGAGATGTTGTGTCTTTTGATACCACATATCGTACCAATGCATATTCCATGCCTTTTGCCCCTTTTACTGGAGTCAACCATCATTATCAGTCGATTCAGTTTGGTTGCGCATTGTTGCTTGATGAGACAGAAGATACATTCATATGGCTATTTAAGGCCTGGCTTGCAGCCATGGGTGGTCGTGCGCCAACTGCAATCATCACTGACCAGGATAGAGCGATGACAGCAGCCATTGCCAAAGTGTTTCCTAATACTCGTCATCGTTACTGTCTTTGGCATATTATGCAGAAATTCCAAGAGAAGATGTCATTTACCAAATTTGAGACATTGGTAACTGAGTTGAAGAACACTATTTCTTTTTCGTATAGGATTGTTGATTTTGAGAGAAGATGGTGTACAATCATTGAGAAGTATGAGTTGTCTGAAAATCCTTGGTTGATAGAGATATATTCAATGCGGGAGAAATGGGTTCCTTGTTATCTCTCGGGCACCTTTTTTTCTTTGGTATGCACACGACCGGGTCGGTGAATCGATGAATGCTCATTATGACCGGTTTGTCAATTCGGCGACTACGCTTATATGCAGTTTGTACATGGTAATGAGAAGTCTTTGGCTTTGCTTGCTAGGAAAGAAAGAGATTCGATTACGCGACCGAAAGCATAGTTCACGGATTGTGCCCTAACGATGCTTTCATCCTTATGCATGCCGCCAAGGTCTATAATGATCTCAATATTCAATAAATTTAAAGAGCAACTAGAAAAGGCAAAGATGGAGTACAAAATTGATGGGGAACAAATTGACGTGTATGGAACCGAAGCTACATGGTGAAATGGAGAGACCGCTTTGAAGAAATTCAGTTTGGAGAGTGAGTTTCGATAGAGGAACCTTAGAGGGAGATCACAATGCAAGTACTTTCAGTTTATGGGTTTGCTTTGTGGTCATATCTTAAAGGTTTTATGCTTTACGAGATTGAAGAGATTCCAAACCA
This sequence comes from Coptis chinensis, assembly GCF_015680905.1. Classification (NCBI taxonomy): domain Eukaryota; kingdom Viridiplantae; phylum Streptophyta; class Magnoliopsida; order Ranunculales; family Ranunculaceae; genus Coptis; species Coptis chinensis. Next base: position 50,615,791 of record NC_141456.1, read on the forward strand.
TTTTAGATTGACGCGGTGGATGCAAAAGTCTAACACTTATAGAGCCGAAGTTTGATAATCGATTTGTGGTCGAATGTCTCAAATGAACCTTTGAGAGTGGCTCATTCTATCAAGGTTGCTTCTCAAGTGGCTTACTACGATCGTCGTATACTTTTGAGGGTTATTCATATTTTATTGAAAAGATTGGTGAAATGGCTATTGAAATTTCAAAGTTTAATGAGACTTCCTACAAAGGAGACGCAGAAGTCTGCAGCCTCTCGGTTCTGAGCCTTCGATACCTTCTCGGTTAATACATCACACGTTTTTTTTATTTGAATGTTTAATTTGATATAAATTTAGTGTTTAATTCGGTGTTTAATTTGATATAAATATTTATTTTAATTCGGTCTTTATTTTTAGCTATTGATTTTGAATCCCAACATTTCTCAAACAAAAGGGAGGGGGAAGAAGAAAGCGGATAGATGGAAATCCCCAAAGAGATAGCCCAAAACAATTCGGGGAAGAAAGTGTCACGGATGTGGACGATTGCTAACCATGACTCGAGAAATTGTCCGGAGAAAAATAATACGTAATCATGGATTGTAAGTATAGATTTATTCAAAACTCTTTGATTCTAAATGTTCACTAGTTCTAATGATATTTTTATCTCTGCCATGGACTTCATTGATGTCCGGACTTGTTAAGAGTGGTTTAGATATGGCAGCCTTGTTAGAGTTTTATCAAGTGTTGTTAAGTTGAACTGCGGTCGGGGTTGTGTTCCATTGCATCATTATGTCCATTGGATAGTATCTAATATTGTCCGCTAGCTAGGCTATAGATAGGAAACATCATAATGATAGACCGGTGCTTTTTTGATAACTTCTTTCTCCCTTTTTTATTTTCAAATTTTAATATTGCTTTGGTTTAGGTTACATTTGGGGAGTTTAATTAGACGAGTTCTAATCTCATTGATATTGTAGAAAAGAGAAGTATGGCTCAAGGAGAAATGGAGAATCTGGAGGCAAAGCTTTGCTTTAGGTAAAAATACGCCTACTCATCCGCTTCGTTTCCAGCCCCTCGACTTTGCATCAATCGATCTTCAGCCTTTTCATCATTCTCATGGTTATGTTTCTTACTTGCTACTGCCTTCCACAAGATGCCACAAGATCACCGCCACCTTGACTATGCACCATTCAAGAAAGTCGCCAAAAATTGAGTTATTAGCTATAACGGAGAAATTGTCGTGAAAAGAGCGAGAGAAGAAGCGTAGTGTTGAAAGAAGGTGGAGAAGTTGAAGAGAGCTGAAACTTGGAGTGAAAGGCTTGAACAAGCCAAAGCTAGGTGCGCAGGCTATACTTGTTGCTAATTCATTCGATGTGCTTAAATGTTGTAATACGTAACAATAATATTTGGGATTGCATAAAGCATTTTGATGTGCTTATTATAAAATGTTATTGTTGTTACACAAAGCGTGCCCACTTGCAATTTTGTTCCGTAAGTTGATATGATGTATTGATGCGCATACTATACCACCAAGATAATGCCAACGCTTGTCAACAACAAATTTACCTCAACTCATATGATCATCAATGAACATCAACACAAACAAACCAAACTGATAAATTGCCAAAACATCAACATCAACGATATGGACTTAGTAATGCGCGATATCGTTTGGATTTGAATTTGGATAAAACAAATGTCCTGCGGTATGGTTGGACTTTGTCCCAAACGGCATGGCCAAACCGTTTGGACTTAGTCCCAAACGGTGTGGCCATGCCGTTTGGGGACTAAGTCCAAACGGTTTACATTATGCCGTTTGGGACAAAGTCCAAACATACACTCTATTTTTTGCAAGTTCAAAGTCCAAACGACATGGCGGACCGTTTGGCCTTAGTCTCAAACGGCATGGCGGATTGTTTGGACTTTGTCCCAAACGGCATGGCCACACCGCTTTGGAACTAAGGCCAAACGGGTCCGGCCATGCCGCTTGGGACAAAGTCCAAACAGACACGCCCATTTTTTGCAAGTTCAAAGTCCAAACGGCATGGCGGACCGTTTGGACTTTGTGCCAAAGGCATGGCCACACCGCTTGGCCTTTTAGTGTCAAACGGTGTGGCCATGCCGCTTGGGACAAAGTCCAAACAGACACGCCATTTTTTTTTGCAAGTTCAAAGTCCAAACGGGCATGGCGGACCGTTTGGCCTTAGTCTCAAACGGCATAGCCACACCGCTTGGTACTAAGGCCAAACGGTTCGGCAATGCCGTTTGATTTTTGAACTTTGCGCCAAAATGGCGGCGGTTCGTTTTGATTTTGTCCCAAACGGCATGGCTGCACCGCTTTTGACTTTGTCCCAAACGGCATGGCCACACCGCTTGGAACTAAGGCCAAACGGTGTGGCCATGCCGTTTTGGACAAAGTCCAAACGGTTCGCCATGCCGCTTTGGGACAAAGTCCAAACGCATTAACGCATTTTTGATGCAAGTTCAAAGTCCAAACAGAAACACGCCATGCCGTTTGGGACAAAGTCTGAACAGACACGCCATTTTTTTTGCAAGTTCAAATCCAAACGATATGGCCACACCGTTTGGTGTGACCACACCGTTCAAGAGGCAAAAAAACAGATCTTTTGTGTTTTGGCAAAAACATTGCGTACTGCATTAGATTTTTGTGTTTTGGTAAATAACATTGGGATTTTTGTGTTCTGCATTAGAGATACTAATAGAGATAACATTGGGACATTAGAGATAACATTGGGACAATGTTCTGCATTAGATTATTAATAGAGATACTTCGATGTGACAAATTAAAATGCGCAAATTGTCGGAGAGCACAAGAAGAGCCATTGAATCGGTATTCCTTTAGGATGTGAACTTTGGCAAAGTTGACATCTAAGAGCTTCATTTACTGGTATAACTATACAAGATTGACAATAGACTGCAAAAAGAGATAAATTAGGATGATTTGACTTTCAACATGATACATGTCATTGTAGTACACTCTGGTATATATAACGATTCTTTACATAACTAAGTTCTACCATGCCCACAATTAAGAACTCACAGGTCGAATAGCGTTTTGTTTGCATGCAACACAAAGTACATCACTGCTTGAAAAAAGCTTGCATATTCCATCCTTCAGATCATTTTCTAAGATACTACTTTCTTCAACGGCTAAAGTATTTGTCACTTCCGAACCAGAATGAGCTTCCGCAGAAAGTAATGAAGCATTTGCATGAGCCAACATGTCAGGAGTTTGCTTCTCCACAGTACTAGAGGTATTTATTTTCCCATTGGAACAAGTGCTACCATATGGGGCAGCTTGGAAACACATGCTGGAGAATGTTTCAGGGGAGTCCGCATAATTTGATTCCTCACAACTATGCCCTCTCAACACATTGTCACCAAGCTGAGGTGAGAAGAAGCCTCACCTCTTTTTTTCTTCCGTAGAAGGAAAGACATCAGGACAAATAAATCTTAGTAATAGAATTACTCGATCAAATAAAACTAGAAAAGCTTCAAATTAACCTAGGATAATGATATAACTATATAATCATTGGTGTAATAATCGTATTGTTGTTCACAAGAGGTTCTACAACAAAATGTGTTTTTTATAATCCATTCTACAAAACAACAATAATAATAATAAAACTACCAATTTGATCCAACTTATGTTGATTTCACACAATTTTAGCAATTATCAAAGGCAACCGGCAATCGCAGACAAACAGAAAAGCAATGGATGAATATTATTGTGGCTCTTTGCTTATATGTTACTACAGGTACTAAAAAGCATACAGATGAAAAATAGAAAACATGAATAGCTTATATGTTAAAAATTACCTAACATTTGTTTTTCCCTTCTCTTGTAGGCCACAGGGTACATTTTCAAGAGCAAAAAATGAAGCAATTGGCGATGATACTAGGAAGTGACTATATGGACACCTACATATAGGACAATGAGACTCTCCCATTCCACTCATTGCCCAGTGGACACACCAAAAACAAGATATATGGCCACAAGCTGCAATGAAAAAGAAGAAAGTTAATCACTTCAAACTTTAAAATCCTCACAACATGTACTCATATTTACTCACCAAGTACAATCGGCTTGTAAAGAAGATCCAATCTAACAAATCCAACTAACACATGAATCAGTATAAATAGTACCACATATGTCAAATCCAACACCAAATCTAGAAACCTCATTGACTGGAAAACTCTTGAACTTAAGTCATGATCAATCAAAAGAACAAAGAAAAACAAATGCCAATAAACACTCCCCGCATCATCTCAACTAACACAAACTGAAAAGTAAAGCAAAACCAGCATCATCTCAAATGCCAATAAACACTCCCCGCATCATCTCAACTAACACAAACAAACCATTTCCATTTCCAACACTCATCCCAACACAAGATAAAAGGAGGTAAACTAACCAAACTAACCACTAAACCCTAAACCCTAAACTAACCAAACTCAACATACCTAAATCCTATGCTCCTTCACGATATCGTCCGCCAATGAACTTGCACCGGGTCAAATTGTATGCCTCCATGAACTCGTTCTGTGCATCCTCTGGAATCGCAGTCCCACCCAATTGCAGGCCTTGATTGAGCAAGCGAGAAATTTCATTGACGACGGGGTGCTGTCAAAATTAAAATACAAAACTACATTAGTATATACATTTACATTTATAAAATACCAAAACAAAACAAAACAAAACAAAAATTAACGTTGTAAGATATTAACTCACCGATTATGATATGGAAGACTCGTAGGGAGTAGTGACTAAGATGATCGGGGTTTATCATTCGAATATGACTATTGTTTTCGCACCAACTCATGTATCTACTAACACACTCCCATGGATAAGACGGAATGGGTCCGCGTTGTTCAAGTTGAATCAAGTGATTCTCGCCAATTACTCCAAAGAGGAAGACGCAATATTAAATTTCACATCATACCCAAGCGTCGAAGTAGTTTCATGTCGAGGTCTTTGGTTTTGGGGATCCGAGGGTACAAACCGCATATGACCTAACCGACGCACAACCCTCGCAAACATTGTACCGGCTTTCGACATTATCAAGAAAGCATATAAATCCCTCGAAAAATGCTATTTCATCCACCGCCGTGTAGCTCGGACTTCAACATAGGGATACCATTCAACCTGTCAAATAGCATATGATCGAGGAAATTAATCATTAATCACATACTAATAATATTAATTAATAAATAAAACTATTTACATACAAAAATGCTTACATCGGTACAAGTCATATTATCAATGGTGGCTCGGTATACTTCAATGCAAAATATTGTGCTAGCATAAAAGATCGAGTAATCGAAAGTACCTATTAGCACGGGACATGCTCAAATGATAGTCCTCATTTGGGTATGGCCTGAACACTGGGAAGTACTCATAAATCCATGCCTACATTAATATAGACACCGAGTTAATATTGTAATAGATAGATAAAATTGACATTGAAAAGAAAAACAAAAAAACTAATACCTGTAGGAGAGTGAAATAGCCTGAAACACCCTTCACCTTGGCACTTGTGGCAGTCCCAAGACCCCTGTACAAGTAAGCCAGTAAGGCTGCACCCCACGCGTAGTCTCTGATCTCGGCAAATTTCGAAAGCAGTCTCAGATAACAAACGGGAACTGCAGTTCCAGACGTGTCGGTGAAGGCGGTACATCCAAAGAAAAATAACAGATAAGCTCTCACAGCAAACTGCACCTCTTTTTGGGTTGACGCCTTCTTCACAACAACCCCATTTTCATCACGTAAATCTTCATCTCTTACCTTCCCAGCAAACTGCTTCATCAAGAAATCCATCCTAACTTTGGAAGTGAACTTATTGGATTTCATCTCCGCATCTATCTTATCCATGGGTATGCCAAGATTTTTGTGGAGAAGTCTTTTTGTCTGTTCCAAGGTCAAATCAGTGTCCCCAGTCACTGCTTTGCCTCTGATCGGAACTCCTAAGAGTTGGGAAACATCGTCCAACATGATTGTCATCTCGCCCCACGGCATATGAAACGTGTTGGTCTCTGGATGCCACCTCTCCACAAACGCAGAGACCAACACAGGATCCTCGATGCTCAGATACACCTAAGACGAGCACATATAAGCCGGTCCTTTGAAGCTCCACGTGAAAAGTAGAACGGTCGAACACTCTCCTCCTCGATATCCCATTGTACCAACTTGTTGAGGTGCCCATGGCACTTCAACACCCCCTCGCGCCCTAAAACAACAAAAACTTAGTATTAATGTATGCACAAGTTTAAGTAATACAAAATTTAAATACTAATAGACACTATATGATAATATTACCTGCCCTCCCAAACATCGCGAGCCACGCAATCATATAGTCATACAATAGATGTGACACACAAGGGCCACCTCCATAAACACCTCTCTTGAACTCCAAGTCATTGTTAGACTTTCTCACAATATTCACTTGGAGGTGCAATGTACATGGACTTCCTCGTCATCCTCCTCCTCCTCCTCCCTCCATCCTCCGCGCCTCTTCCTCCTCGTCAGTCTCCTCTTCTGCATCATCAACACCCTCTTCTTCACTATCAGCATGACTTAGAACTACACTATTCCCACGATCCATATTTACGTCATGGTCATCTACATCTACATCTACATCTACATCTACATCTACATCTACATCACTCATCTCTGTCCCCTTTCTTCTCTTTTGATTTCCTAACTCTACACCACTTACAACATTACTGGGATCATCCGCTTTCCGATCCCCTCTACGAACTGATGCCGAAGTGGTTGTTCTCCTTCCTCTCTTTTTCTCAGGCTCCTCATCGCGACCCGAACTACTACTCCCCCCACCTAACAACTTCTTAGCACCTGTGAAAACACTTTTTGCTGCATTCTTCACATTCAGATTCTTTGTTCGAGGCATTGCTACAAAATAAATAGGAGTTAAAAATAAGACATTCAACTAATTCAAATTGTTGCAATACCAACGTGAAAAAACAAAGAACGAAATAAGGCAGTGTGCATGCCAATCTATATCTAAGGTGTGCATGTATCTAGGCAAACTATACTCCTCTATTAAATCCCCTCCACACACACTAACAAAAAAACCAATCTAATTGATAAATAGACACTCAAAGGTCCAAAGTCAGAATGAGCGTGAACCTGTTAACATCAAGGGCAAAGACATTAGACATCTAATGAGAAAAAGTAACCTACTCAAAATTGCAAAAATCTTGCTCATGTGTGCAAATAAGATCCCAGTAAATCCAACTCACAATAATCATTACAAATTACTCATCATGAATTAAAAAGTAAAACAAAAAAAACCCAAAATCCAATTTCTCAAAGTAAAACATTTGAGAAAAACACTGAAAAGTCAAAAGTCAAAAATAAAACGAAAAGCCTTTTCAGTGAACACTTAAATCTCAAAAATTAGAACATAAAATTATATCAATTGGTTCCAAATTCAAATAAATCAGAATCTAATAGAAAAGAAATCCCATTTCATAAAAAAAATAAATAAAAAAAAATTTCCCCGAACCAACCTTGGAAATCCATTCAACAAAATTTCTCCATTCTCAAACCCAAATCTAAATCCCCACCTTTCAACCTTGCCAAATAATCATGTCTAGGCATATGTTCAGATTCTTTCTCAACCATTAGCCCAACACACATCATCACTATGCAAAGAAAACAAAAAAGGCTAGTATTTTGATTAAAGTTTTGTGAATGCCAAATATTTTCTTCATAGTTTATTGCTCCAAAGAACTCCATTATCAGAATCATCAAAACACATAAGACTGTTGTTGTCTTCTGCACAGAACAAAAGACTTGATGATGTGCAGTCAAAACTACAACACGGGGATGTTTTAAGCTTTCCACATGCTTTGAATAGTGATGGATATATGAAATTTGTTGGGATAGTGTTGGTTTTGTGGAATTGAGTGTAGAGTGATAGTGCTTCTTTGTATAGTCCATTTGAGACTAGTTTTTTTATGTCTCCTCCTTTCATCCACTTTTTTTTTTTTTTTTTTTTTGTGAAGGAAGTTAACAGTTTAAGTTTGCAAAAAATTGATTTAAACCAATTGAAGTAGTTGCTCCACTTTGTTGACTTTTATTTGCCGTTTTTTCAAACCAACCTACTTAAACTGGCTCAGTTTATTTCTCTACCATTGGACATCAAATCAAATTGGTTTTCCTCACCCTCGTACACTATTATTTGAGGATATGAGGATGAAAACTTTAAAATCATTGGACGGGAGCTGTTGTACATTATTGAAAGTTCTTCATGTTGGTGAATAATTAATTGTCTTGTATCCTTCGTGTTTTACTTGCAATCAAACAAGTAGTCTTCTTTAGGTTGTAAAATACATATGGAACTAAAAGAATTGAATCAAAGGCTATTAACATATCCCAAAAAATTATACTAGTTTAGGTTTTATCTTACTAATGGTTCAACCTAAGTTTACTAAAGGATAACTACAACTATAATTATTAAAACTCTAAATTTGGTTTGAATCACACACATATATATATATAGCTCCTCTTGGCCATCTTATTCAATTCTATCATTTTAATTTGACGACATATTCTCCTAGCATGTTTGTTTGTTGGTTCTCTATCAATTACCTGATTATGTTGATCTATTTTCTTACTTACTGAAAGATAAGTGTCTTGTTTAAGCAGCAAATTAGTACTTATTGGAATAAATGTACGCCATACATGATATAGTTCAAAGTACCGTGAGGTATTATGAAATTTGTTGAAATCTAAACATTTAGATTTGTTAGTGTAGCTTGCATCTCCTTCTAGAATAGATGCAGTAAGGAAATGAAGCTACTGACTACATTGCACTATAGGGAAGATAGAGAGATTCTCCTTGCTTGCATACCCTTTCTTACTTCTTTTCCTTTCTTACGCTCTTCGATAGTTGCAATCTTGGATTACAGGAAGAACCAGATGGCTACATCTAATAGGTTAGAATCTATCCTAACTTCCTATAAACCTACCCTGTAGGGGAAGATCTTGCTCTCTCCTAGGGTGAGGAAGCAGGAAGAAGTCTGTCAACAAGAAGAGATTCGATCCTTCATGCCTAGCTACGAGGACTGCGCCCAACCAATTCTACAAGGACTCGCCCTATCTCAATCAAGTACTTATCTCTCCAAGGAGGAGCCTACTAGGCCCTTCACTCCTGAATGGGTATAGAGATGTCTTCAACAAAGCATGTCCCCCGAAAAGACGACTTTCGCACCTACCGCCCCTGCCTAAATTAGATATAAGTTCGGTGCGGGTTGGGGGTAAAAGCTAAGCCAAACTACCACCTACCCCTCGCCGAGGGATGTTGTGAGAGGTAGTACCCTTCTTGGCCGAGAGCGTGCATAAATGATGTGGTCCCCGGATTACTTAATATAATCCTCATCAAGTTCCCTGGGGACTCTCTCTTTACTTGTAGTTCGTAACTTTAAGGCAACGACAACTGCTTCGGTGTAAGCACCAGTTCTAACTGTGACTTAGAATCAGACCTTGGTTACGTTTTTTGGAATTTTTGTACTTAAATCATACAAAAATGGGGTTTATTCAACAATTTTGAGTATATATGCCACTGTTTCCATATGCAAGCTCATGACCTACGAGTCTCGAGCTCGAGCAGTCGAGCTTCACTCGAGCTCGTTTTGTAAAACGAGTCGAGTCGAGTCGAGCTCGAGCTAATTATAATTCAAATCGAGTCGAGTTTGAGCACAAAGTGGAGCTCGACATTGAGTTTGACCTCGGCTCGAACTCGACTCGAAAACTCACGAGCGAACCGAAAGCATGCCAAGACTTTCGGCTCGACTCGACTCGATGACCACCCCTAATCAAAGGGGAACAACTGTCGATACTCGATCTTAAGTCTCTAACTCAAAAACTAAATTGAATCAAACATAACATTATATATATATATAAAAAAAAAAGATAGAAAGATAGAACAGTTACCTGAAACAGAGCTATATATTTATTTTGAATCAAGCAAGCAAGATCTAAATGATATGGCCTCAAATAAAAATCTAGTGATACACATACACACACAAAAGAGAAAAAGGAAACTGAATAACTCTTCTATTAATTAGTGTATTTAGCTACAGCTTTGGAAAACTCAATTTTCTGCACTTTGTTGCTAAATAGTGGGATATTATGTATCAAGATTGTATTGTGTGGATAAGATTTTTTGGGTGTTTGCTTAGTTGGATCTGCTATTGGATTTCTCTTGTTCTCTATGTGTGAGTTACCTAAATCTACTTTGCTTAACAAACGTTTTCTTTACTAATAATGTACTAACATAAAAGAATGAGTGTTTACATTTGGTGTGTGAAAAGGATGTTGTTCTATGATATCCTTCCTCTGCCATGAATGCCAGCCTATAACTGTCAGTGCGCTTTGCTAGAATGCTACCCTACATTACTGAAAATATCTCAAATAAATAATATATGTGATGTCGAATTAGTGCTCAAGTGGTGTCTTGTCATCTTTTCACCTTTGATCGATCTGTATGAACTCTATGTTGAATTTGGTATCGTTTCTACATTTCTCTTGATCACATCTTTGTTGGAAGATTTAGACTTTGGATTTGGTTAGCTTTTTGAGAAATATTTCGGAATAAGGTTTGTGACTTTGTACAACTTAAAGATTTAATTTAGTTGACTGAGATCGGTACCATAAACTAGTAATCTGATGAGAATTTGAAGAGTAGTAACTTCTGATTAGTTACCTTTGAGAGTTTATCTGACGTTGAAGTGTTCGATTTACTATGTATTGGTGCCGATCGGTTAACTGAAACACAATAAGCATCTAAGTATATTGGTTGTATATAAAGCACAGACGCTTTGGCTTGATTCAGGACAATGAATTGGTCATTAGTTCACATAAGGGTTTGTTGTACTTTCGTAGTACCTAGCTTTATTCACCGTTCCTCGAAGGAAGTACGCCCAAGTAGCAAGATTGACTCCTCGCGATAAGCCAAAGTGATGACGAAACATTCAATCGAAAGTCCAAGATATAGCCCAAATAAGTCTAATTTGGATTGGCAGTCCAGTTTGACAACATACGACAAAATGATCATAACTTTCTCTAAAAACCTTTGTTTTGCGAACCGTAAATTTGGTTGGAAACTAGACTTCATGAGCTTTCTAGTGGTGTGTGCTATGTATGGAGAAACGTCCTGTTCAGATTCAAGTTTGACTTTGAACTTAGAAGAAAATCAGGAATAGTTTTAATGCTTGTCTCTTCTTCGATCCTAAGTTTGTATTTAGCTATAAATTCTCTAAGACTTGTAATGGAAGTAGAGCAGTATTTGAATGAAGATATAGGACTTTTATTGAGAAGAAGTGGTTCTTCTTGGTGAAACAACTCTTATCTCTTTGGTGGATTCCATAGAGTGGTGAGTTCTAGTAACACAACTCTTATCCCTTTGGTGGATTTCCATAGGGCAGCGAGTTCTTTGTTTTCTCTTAGTTTGTGCTTGTATTTACTTCCTATTACACCATTCTAAATGGTGTCACAAAGAGCTTGTCTAACTTCACTTCTCTGATTATCAACTGATTTATCCTTCCTGAGTTTGGTGAATGCAAAACTTCGATATCATTTGATGTGGATCTTACTTTTAACGATATCTATATATATCTGCTATACTTGCGAAAAATATAAATTTTGTTATACTCGAAATCTTGTGAAACTTGTGTTAGATGGATGACCACTAGCTAGGTTCAACTTTATTTTGGTTTTCATGCATTCTTAACTTCATTTTAAGAATGGGTGATATCAACAAAATGGGTGATATCAACAGGGAAAGTACAAAATGGGTGTCTAGAATTCAAAAGAATTGAATCAAACATAACATTATATATATATAAAAAAAATAGAAAAAGATAGAACAGCTACACGAAAACAGAGCTATATATTTATTTTGAATCAAGCAAGCGATTACTCGGTCGATATGGCCTCAAATAAAAATCTAGTGATATCAACAGAGAGACAATAAGTTCATAACTTCATTGTTTGATTTAATGATTTATTTATTTTGAACTTGGATAAACATAACATTGATGTCTATGTCTCCATTTCTATAAATCGAAAAATTAAAAATATAAATAACTTAAACAAATCAAAAATCCCAATGTACATAAACAAAGGTAAATAACTTAAACATCGAAACTCGGACAGAGTTAACCAAATATGCTACTTCAAAACTCGACGAGTTCAAAACTCCTGACAGATTCAAAACTCGGCTAAATTCAAAACTCGAATTTAGAACTCGGACGAAATTCAAAACTCGACAGAATTTAGAACTCGACAGAATTCACGAACTCGACAGAGTTCAAAACTCGACAAAATTCACGAACTCGTGAGTTCAAAACTCGACAAATTCAAAACTCGACAGAATTCACGAACTCGACAGAATTTAAAACTCGACAGAGTTCAAAACTCGATTGCAATTCACCGAAACTCGACGAAGTTCAAAACTCGACAATTCAAAACTCGACAGAAATTCAAAACTCGGACAGAGTTCACCTAACTCGACGACAATTTAGAACTCGACAGAATTCAAAACTCGACCAGAATTCAAAACTCGACAGTGTTTGGCAACCGAGGATTTTAGGGTGGAATTCATAATATATTTCCAAAATTAAGAGTCACCTTCGACAACTTTTTATGCCTTTGGAATAGAAACCTCAAATCCCAAAATCAAAGAATTGTAAGTTTCTATAGGGTAAAACTTGAGATTTCCATATATTCGAGAATTTTTTAACTACTTAAAATTGTAAGTTTTGGAATTATATTTTCAATTCCAATTCCAAAGGAAAACTTCCAAACACAACTCGACAGATTTAGAACTCGACCGGAATTCAACCGAACTTCGACAGAATTTAAAACTCGACGAATTCAATTCAACTTCCTCGACGACGACTCGACAGAATTCAAAACTCGACAGAATTCAAAACTCGACGAGTTCAAAACTCGACAGAATTCACCGAACTCGACAGAGTTCAAAACTCGACGAATTCAAAACTCGATGAAATTCACCAACTCGACAATTTAGAACTCGACAGAGTTCAAAACTCGACAATTCAAAACTCGACAGAGTTCACCTAACTCGACGAAATTTAGAACTCGACGAGTTCAAAACTCGACAATTCAAAACTCGGCGGCATTCACCGAACTCGAACTCGAAATTTAGAACTCCTCACGAATTCATCAAACTCGACATAATTAACCTAACTCCGGCGAGTTCATCAAATATGCTAACACCTAATTAAACACATTTAGCTCCTTGAACTGGACTTGCACCAACACCTAATTAAACACATTTAGCTCCTTGAACTCGCTAAGCATAAGAGTAGTCCGCATTCTTGCAAAGCAGTTAAAACGAACTCTAAAGCTAATACAAATAGGGTGGTGTCGAAATTCAAGGATATTGATAGGTTAGTTGTTGCTTCTAGTCATATTGCATTTGGATCTTCCAAATAATACAATAAGCAAAAATGCTCGAATCCAATATTTCTATCGGTTATTAGTTGTTGCTTCTAGTCATATGACATAGATGCAAGTTAAATCACATCCACTTCATAAGCAAATTTACATTCTTAAAACAAAAAGAATATTACCGGTTTAATTTTATTACTTAATAAGGTTCAGTTTAATATAAGTTAAAGATATATGAAATGCTATCGAAAAAGGAAGTATCGATTATCAGCTTCTATCCTTTTTGATTTCAACGCGAAAATGCATCGAGCCACCAAATATACCGCTGCAACAAAAAATAACCTTTTTAGAACCTAACAACATAAACGGAAAACATTTCTTAAATTAGATGTGGTGAATTAGACCAGTAAGTTCACATACCGCAGCAAAAGAAGAGTCGCACGAGATGGAAATCAAATCTGACAAAGCAATATATGGTTGTTTTTGTAGATCCCTCAGATTAGTCGATCCCTCTCTTTTTTTGGTTAGATCGGTCTCTTGGTCTCTTTTTTTGGTTAGATCGGTCTCTTTTTTTGGTGAAGATCGGTTTTTTTTTTTTTTTTAGAAGATGATGAGGAAAATACATATTTACCCTCATTGAGATCTTCAGATCTAGAGGTCGGATCCGACGGCTCAAGAGGAGAGTGAGATAAGGGTGGCACTCTAAGAGTGGCACCCTAGACAAACCGATATATATATATATATATATACGGTTTGGCTATACTGCCACTCTAAATCTGCCACTCTTATCTCACACTTCTTCTCAGCCGTCCGATCCAACCTCAAGATCTGATGATCTAATTCACCCAAAATTTCCGATATTTCAAAATTTCATTATTATTTCAAAAACAAAAAAACGAAAAAAAAAAAAAAAAACGCTTGAATTTGAGAAGAAAACTCATCTCGTCTTCTTCTTCTTCTCCAAAACCCAAACCCTTCAAACAAATTCATAAATTATTCAAACAAATCGGTTTGCAAATTTAAGCTGTCTACTAGAAGCTGCTGGTGTTTTTACAGTTGTCTTAAACTAATAATCAGATGGCGATAGATCCAAGTAATGAAGGAGGGGCAACTGAAGAGAAGAGAGATATTTCTTCTGTTAAAGTACCAGCTAAAGACCCGAAGAAGAAAGATGACAAGAATAATAATGAAGATGACGACTTAAAACCTTCAAATTTAAAACCCTATTTTTATTTTATTTATTTTTTTTACTGCCTTTAATAATTTATGGTGTATTTTTTTTTTTTTTTTTTTTTTTTTTTTTGAATATGTAGTCTGATGAGGATTTGGCATTGAAGCAACAATTGGAACTTTATGTTGAGAGAGTTCAGGATTCTAATCCTGGTATCCAGAAAATTGCTCTTGAAAGCATGAGGTACATCGAATTCCCACTAAGAAAGCTGTTGCTGAAATACCTACACCTCGATATGATATTGTAGATACTTATGAAAGAGATTATTTATGTACATTTAATCAACCGAATTCTTATTTAGGTGGCCGTGGAGCTCGCTCGAGATTGGGGAGTTTGTTGCGTATGATCTTGATAATGAGGATGAAGATTGGTATGAAGAGGAGTATATTGAAAACGGCTTAAAAAGAATAAGAATTTACTCACACCGAAGAGTTTGAAGGGGTATTGTTTAGGTTAGAGGTTATGGATCATAAGATCTAGGGAGAGAGCCGGTGGTGTTATAACACCTACTCTTAGTTCGCCGATACCTTTTGTTTTGTGATGGATGCTGCATTTGAGGTTATGCAGTTTGAGTCGATAAGTTATAGTGTTTTTCAATCGATTTTTAGGTATTGGAGAGATAAGAGAGAAAGGTGGCAAAAGCCTATTCTTCGTCGATTGCAACCCCAATCACCATTAATGATACTAATCCTTATAATGTGTTTAGTCCTAGGGAGAAAGTTCATCGGTTACATACAAGAAGAAAGAATGCAGAGGAGGGAAAACAATGTGTTGTCGCTTTGATTGTGCTTCGTCAAATTAGGGCGAATTTGGATCGGACTAAGACAGTGATAGAGGCATTGATTAAGAGGGAAGAGAAGAAAAGAGAGTTATTAGAGAGTGAAGTTAGTATTCTGCGGGTTCAAATGAAGTAGAAACAAGATACTCAATTTATGGAAGATGGTTTTGGGTTTGGCTTTCCACCTTATTCTTATACTATAGGTTCATCGATCGAGGATGATGATTATCCTGATTCAGATGATATGACAATCACTCGGCTTCCACCTCAACCGGCTTTTGTTCAGAATTTACCGTTTACAAGACCGTTAGATCCACAAAAATTGGCTGCTGCAGGAATCAAACCACCATTGAGTCCTCCAAATCGAATGGTATGCCACTCAAAGATCTGATTTCGTGGAAGGATTGGCAGAGGAGGACGGATAGTATTTGATAGATGGAATCCACTTTTGAGAACTCCAATTGGTCATGACAATGCTCCCTTTGTATCACCTATTTGATTTTCAAACTTTTGATCCGATAATTTGTATAGTTTTGACGTTTTCAAGAATGAATATGATTCATTTTTTGTGATACTTGATTGTAACAATGCCTTAATTAGCTTTTGTACTGAAGGCTGCATTTCCTTAGATCCTTCATCTGTTATTGGGAATTTTGATTTTCAATAATGGAGGAGATTGAATACTTAAATGATGGTGGACTTCTACTTGGTTTGGCAGTAAGACCTCCATAGCTCAGTATTAAAGCAAGTAAGCAACTAAACTTGGAAATTTAGTTCCCATCTGCAAAATTGTAAGGATAATCTGTAAGGCCATTGGGTATTAAGCCATTTACACAAAAAACCAAATGGTGATGGGCAGCTCAGGTGTAAATACAGTGTAGTTTAGCAGCAGCTAACGAAGTTTGGTTTTAGCAAATATTCCATATGCCGTCCATATTTTGAGTTTGTTGTTAAAAATACACTCCAAACTGTGATACAAAGTTGGTTACCAAATGATGTACTGAAGTATTCAACCTTTTTAATTACAGGCGGTTTAAGAAGAACTGGTTCAAGACGGTATAAGATCCATAATTTTGTTTTATATCGAAATCCTAATACTGTGCATCCAATGATGCACAAAGATATACACATTATGGGAAAACAAACACTCAGACAATTACATAAATACTTCCAGTCACTCATCTATCTCCATGTCGATGCAACTATCAAGATCTTGTCCTCCCACCCAAAATGGAGTGCACCCCCTTCTTCTTTCAACTTGTATCTATGGCAGTACTGTTGTTTAAGGAGTGTTCTGATCGTAGCTGTATAAGATCTTATTAGTCGAAACCGAGACAGTTATAGTCATAAGAAGGCCAGCTCCGTCCATTATGCTCTTTAATACGATATCAAGCATCCATTTGCTTCTTCTTGCCATTGCCTCAAGGATAATATTAGAGCGAGAAACAAAAGAATACAAATGTCAGTAACAATAACAAGAACAAGCAAGTCTAGATCTAGTTCAATGATGAATCCTCCCACATGTTAAAAATACTATGATACAATCAGCATATTCAATAATAATAAAATACAATCACAGAGTTACCAATTACTTGCTGAAAGTGGAGGTGAAACCAGTCTTCCAAAATAATGACGCTCACATCGTTCTGTCTTAAGCGTTAAACAAGAAACTTAAAAGGGTTTAAGCCAAGAAGAAGACAATATACCCTTTCTTTTTATGCAAACATGGTCAAAACTCTGACAGAGTTCACCAAATATGCTAGTTCAAAACTCTGACAGAGTTCAAAACTCTGACAGAATTCATCGAATATGCTAGTTCAAAACTCTGACAGAGTTCACCGAATATGCTAATTCACCGAACTCTGACAGAGTTCACCGAACTCTGACAGAATTCAAAACTCTGACAGAATATGGCATGAAGAATACGACAGAGTTCACCGAACTCTGACAAAGTTCAAAACTCTGACAGAATACGGCATGAAGAATACAACAGAGTTCAAAGCTTTGACAGAGTTCACCGAACTCTGACAGAGTTCAAAACTCTGACTAAATACGGCATGAAGAATACGACAGAGTTCAAAACTCTGACAGAGTTCAAAACTCTAACAGAGTTCAAAACTCTGACAGAATACGGCATGAAGAATACGACAGAGTTCACCGAACTCTGACAGAGTTCAAAGCTCTAACAGAGTTCAAAACTCTGACAGAATACGGCATGAAGAATACGACAGAGTTCAAAACTCTGACAGAATACGGCATGAAGAATACGACAGAGTTCAAAACTCTGACAGAGTTCACCGAACTCTGACAGAGTTCAAAACTCCCGACGTATCACGGCATGAAGAATAATGCACGAGTTCAAAACTCGGCGAATCATACGCATGAAGAATATGACACAGTTCAAGCTAATTAAATACCATTCAAACTTCAACAAAAATACCATTAAAGCTAATTAAATACCATTAAAGCATGAAGAATACGACAACGAAAATACCATTAAAGCAAAGTTTACTTCCAATACAAAAACTTGTTTACTTCCAAGTTTCGCGTTTTAAACAACAATATAAACAATTTCACACCCAATTCATACTTGTTTACTTGTCTAAGTTCATAAACAGTTGAACCAAGCGTTTTAAACTTGTTTACTTGTCTAAGTTCATACCCAATTTCGTGTTTTAAACAACAATATAAACAACATCCAAGAATAAAGTTTACTAGGTTAGTTCATACCCAATTTCGCGTTTTAAACAACAATATAAACAACATCCAAGAATAAAGTTTACTAGGTTTATTTCAAACGAATCCAAGCTAATTAAATAACAAATCAAACGAATTAAAAGTGGAAAAATACCTTAATCCAGAAGCTTGGTTCAAACTGGAGAAGAAGAAGCCGAGAGAGAGAGAGAACCCAATTTCGTGTTTTTTGTTATTTTCGTTTTTTTTTTATTTTGAAATACCGCGAAATTTTGAAAATATCGATTTTATCGATGAATTAGATCTTCGATCTCTTGAGGGCTTAGATCGGATGGCTGAGGAGAAGAGTGAGATAAGAGTGTCACTATAAGAGTGGCACTCTAGACAAACCGATATATATATATATATATATATATATATATCTCAGCCCGACTCTTAAAAGAGATTTAAATAAGTACTAAATCTAAAACAATCCACAATTTCACCTACAAAATAATTTAAAATTTAGTTTTTTGTGCATATAATCTACTAACCATAAAGAATATCTCTACAAAAATTCAACTCGTTTGATATCCTCTAACTTAGATAAAAATTGTTATCCACTTTTGAAAAAAATATCTAATAGTCCAGAAATGTCTAGTTTTTGCGATCATCTTTTGCCAATGTTAAATATTGCCAAACAAGTTGAATTTTTGTAGAGATATTATTTGTGGTTAGTAGATCATATCCACAAAAAATTAGATTTAAAATTATTTTGTAGGTAAAGTTATGAGTTGTTTTAGATTTGGTACTTAGTTTGATACTTATTTAAAGTCTTTTTAGGAGCCGAGCTGAAAGGCTATCTTATAACCACAGTCTATCTTAACCGTTCTATTCACTTCCATCCAACATACATGACTTAACTAATAATAAATCTCTCTCTCTCTCTCTCTCTCTCTCTCTCTCTCTCTCTCTCTCTCTCTCTCTCTCTCTCTCTCTCTCTCTCTCTCTCTCTCTCTCTCTCTCTCTCTCTCTCTCTCTCTCTCTCTCTAAATTGAAAATTGGAATAACTCAAAAATCAAACCCAAAATTTTCAATCCAAAATCAAACCCAAAATTTCCACCTCAAAATCAAAGCAACCAACCAACTATTTAGTTTGATTTCCAACACCCAAATTTGAAAAACTCATCTTAAAATTCAATTTGAAGGACCCATCTTTGATTTGGGGTTTAAAATTCGATTTGAACCCATTCTCAATTCTCACAAGGTATGTACTTTTTAAAATTTTGAAATATTTGTTCAATTTTTTTTTAGTTAAAAAAAAATATATGTAGTTTGTTTTGTTTTTCATTAAATTTGAGAAGTCACTTCTAATATCATCATCCAAAAAACATACTATGACTGTATGTTTGATTTGGGGTTTATGCCGAATGAAGTTACTGTGGAGAGTGTTTTACCGGTTTTTGGTAACTTGGGGTTGGTTCAAATTGGGAAAATAATGCATTGTTGGGTAATTAATTAGATGTGGGGTTGAATTGAATGTGTTTGTAGAGATAGGTTTGGTGGATATGTATGGAAAACTTGGACTCTTGGGTAATTCACGGAAAGTGTTTGATGGAATGTCTGAGAAGAATGTGGTGAATGTGATTATTATGGGGTATTCGAGTAATGGGTTTGGCTGTTAATTGTTTTTTTTTGTTTTCAGATGAGTGAAGAGGCTTTAGAAACAATGAGGTTACTTCTAGAAGGAAATATAAAGGTAGACCAACATAAGATAAGTTTGACTGTTAATTTGTACCCACAGAGTAAGTAATATTGAATTTCCATTTCCTCATTCCCACACCTTTTGTACTATTTTCATTTTCGTTTTTTGTTTTTCATTTTTGGTTTTTGTCTGCTTAGATACTTTTGCTGGATTCTCAACGATAAAACCCGCTAATTTGGATCAAAAGAGAATCAGTTTCGATTTTATCGATTCCCCCGTCTCACCTTTTCTGCCTTTCAGCTTCGTAATCTCCGTTCCTTTATCAATAAGAAAAATTAATTAGAGATCTTAACTAAACCAGCTATAACTCTTTATCTCTATTTTGAACTGATCAAATTCTTCATTACTAAAAAAAAATTCAATTTCATTTCCAGATGGCTTTATCAATGCCTTGTATTAACTCTGTCTCTTCATTTGTTTCACCAGTAATTCTCCTTTTTACTCTATTTTTCCATTTTTTGTTCATTTAAACTAGAAAGTGATGGCTTAATTATTATTCTATTTTTTTTTTGAATGGGTAGATTTGGCAAAGATGAAGGTTGTTGGCGTGTTGAATGTAAGACACATGTTTTCAAAGGAGAGAGGAAATAATGGGTTTCTCAATGTTAAGAATAGTTATTGGGTGTGAAAGGGAGGAGAATTTCATTATGTCGTATGGCATTGTCAATGATGAGTTATCCTAAGTTTGGGTTTCTGGTGGAAATTGCCGAGGAGTGCTTGACTTCAGTTGTTTTGGATGTAGCTTATGGTTTGAATGTTGTTGCTCTGGAGGTAACCATCAGGTAGACTCGGGGCTTCCGTTCCAATGTTTGGTTTGTGAAATTGCACAAGACTTCAAGGTAAAAATCACTTCTCATTATCAAGTTACAGTTAAATTACATGCATGTTCTTTTTTTATTGATGTATGCTTGTTTTTTGGGATTTTGGTTTTGTAAACGGATTTGCGATTCCAGAGCCATGCTGTGCTAGCACTTCAAGAAGCTGCAGAAGCTTATCTCATGGGATTATTTGAACACAAATATCTGTGTAGAAGTTTAGGGATAGGGATATTTTAGGTTTTTAGGCTAGCTAGGGAACAATTGGTGTTATGTTTTTTACATCGGTGTGTACAAAAAGTACATTATAGTGACTTTTTCTGGTGAAAAACAGAAGTAATGTTGGTTACTATTCTTGAAAATCAATCTATTGGATTCTTTTTTGTTATTTTCAATGGGTTTAATTCTTAGTTTCAACTATTTGTGAATGAATGCTGATCTGATTATGTGGCAAATTGTGGTTATATGCATTGAATGATGTGTGGCAATTCTTTACTCTGACCTTGAAATATTTTTATTAGTCAAAATAATCAATAATGTAAGCTGATCTAGCTAAATTAGGTATACTGCAATATCTGTGGAACCATGATGAGCATCCTATAGATTCTCTTGACTGGAAAAAGCTCTGTTGTGCCTTCTTAGTGGAGATTCCTCTGTTATTACGGTTGTGAAATTGTTTCCCAACTCCAAAGAAAATTCCAAACCATTATGTAGAGATTTGGTGTTTAAGGGACAACGACCTGAAGTTTTATTTGATAGGGAATGGCTGCACTCTTCTTGGGTTAAGAGTTGCCTACGTATCAAGTTTCTTAGGGTAAACTTAAATCAAGTCTTACGTAGTTCATCTCTCTCTACTTATAGATGTTTGAGCTGACTTTCCTTATTTGCTCCAGGCCGTTATGAAGTGTAGATCCACCTTGTGTGCTATCTTGATAATTCACTATTACTCTAATGTTACAAAGTAAATGTCTCCTTGATTGTTGTGTTGACTGAGCTCCAGGATTGCGCTAGTTGATCTGTTTCCATAAATGGCTATAACTGATACTGGGGATAACCTAGGTTTGGGTCGTTGGTACGCTCTGATAGATAGGTACGAGCTGATGGATTGGTACGACCTAGTGTGTGGACACGTGTACTGTAGTGCAGAACGGAGGGTACTTACACATCCCTCTTTATTTTATCCGTTCTTTGGACAGCTATGGTGTGAAAAAGGAAGGGTAAAATAAAGCTTTAAAACACGTGTCAGACAGCTGGTTGGTTTAATTATATTGGCTTTTGAAAAATGTGTGGGAACTGTTAGGTTGGATTCGTGGGCCCAAAATCGCAGTGGTTTGTGGGCGAGTTATCATTGCATTTGTAGGAATACGAAAAGGTTTGTTTTTCTTGAGGTTTGTGCAGCCAAAAGGTTTTCGTGTGGGAAAGGCCTTTTAGTTCTTCATTCTACCAATTCACGCGAAGAAAAAGCCGAGAGAAAAAAAAAAGAAAACAAACCAACCTTTCTCGTCCTTTTGTTTTCCAGGTGCGTTTCTTTGAAAAACTTGATATTTGTTTATTTTGATTTCATAATGTCTATGACCAATGATAGTTTGAGTAGGGAAGTGGAGGTAGATCAGTGGAGAGAGAGAACGGTAAGTGATGGGGATGATGAGGCTAGAGTTCGTAGTGGAGTTAGGGCTTCATCGTCTTCTTCAATGGAGACGATGGCTGAGGAGTTGGGGCCTAGGTTGCTTTATGCTGATCTGAAGGAGGAGTTTGGTTGGGTAGATGCCGATTTGACCATGTACGACCTGAGTGGAGATAGGAGGTTGTATAACAGTGAATATGTTCCTCCGGATGGGGGAGTGGTGGTTTGCTATGGGCAGTTTAATGCTAGGATGAGGTTGTCGTTTTGTCGTCTTACTGTTGAGGTTTTGAATTTATGTGGAAAAGCCCCTTGTTAGTTCGCAGGGAATAGTTGGAGGGTGTTCCATATGTTAGATTTGTTGAATGAGAGGGGTTATAACATCCATTTAGGAGATGTGTTGGAGCATTTCTCTCAGGAAGAGATCGCCCCGCGATCGAACTTTTAGTTTGCGTCGTAAGTAAGGAAGCCTGCTATGATTGTGGGGGTGAGTACAGGGAGGAATGGGGGCGTAGGCTGTTATTGGTTGTGGATAATTACACCCCCTCTGGGTGTGAGCTTAATACCCTCTCTGTAAAGTGGGTTGGTAGGTAGCTATATTGTAGGTCCTATGTAAGTATTGTGTTTGATATGTTGTACATTTTGATATTTTTGTTTCCTTTTGTGCAGGGGTTTCCATTCGGGGTCGTCCTCAACTTGACGTTATAGAAAAATTTGCTTGTTTGAGTTGGGAAGAGAAAAGAACTATCTTGGGGGAGGTTGCCCACTAATTTAAGAAGCGTGGAGGGGAGAAGATCAACCGGAAGAAGGTGGAGCAAAAGAAGAGGGCTCGTAAGCTCGTTTTTTACATCTCTGATTCTAGCTCGGACGCTGAGATGGAGATGGAGAGCCTGAAGGTACGACCTGTTTCTGGAGTGAGAACGGCTAGAGGAGCTACTGATATCCTTTCTGCTCCTAGATGTTCTGAGGGAGGTGATGGTGGTCGTGCTGGTGGAAGTGGTGGGGGAGCTGGTGATGCTCCTGCGCCTTTCTGGAGGCCTCAGCTGAAGAGGCGCTCTGAGGTGGCTGAGCCTGAGGGGCGAAGAGGTCTCGAACTGAGTCTGAGGAACGACCTAGTGCTGGGGAAGGTCGTAGTTCTTCAAGTCAGGTTCCTTTGAAGAGGATGAATCTGAAGGAGCTGGAGGTTGATGTCGGGGTAGCTGATGCCCAGGGCAAGAAGAAGGCTGGTGAGACTGAGCCAGTTGCCCAGAAGTGCAAGGGGTCGGGGAGTGCGGCCCCAAGTGACAAGAGTGATGATGACGTCCTGGATAGGCTTGTCACCTATGAGGACCCGGTGAGTGGGTTGAGGAAGTTTGTGAAGAATAGAGACTGTAGTTTTAAGTCCTTCTTAGTTGTTGGGGGGCTGCTGGAGAGTATTGCCTTGGAAGGAGATAGGCACCAGCTGGAGACTGGGAAGGACTTGGGGGTGAACCTGAGAGATATGGATCACTCCCTTTGCTTTGTAAGTGTCTCTCCGACCTGAGCCTTGTCTTGTTCTTTGATGTTATTGCTGTCTGATTTGCTTGTTGTCAAGTCCTGGCTATGTATAGGAAGCTGAAAGAGATGTCCCTTATCTCTGACCCATACAAGAAGGAGCTGAATGCTGCTAAGGAGGCCTATGACAAGCTTCTGGCTGTGTAACAGGTGGAGAGGGTTAAAGTTGTAGGGTTAAGGGCTTAGGTGCACGAGCTGGCTGGGAATGTGGCCCTATTGCAACCATATCTTGATGCTTCAAAGCTGGAGGTTCAGCACTGGGTCGGTGAATGCAAGAAAGCGCAAGGCGTTGCTGAACGAGCCCAAGCTGAATATAATGACTTGGTTGACTTGGTAGAGAGCGGGGATACTTACGTTCTGGTGGATGACTTCTTGGAGCTTGAACATAAGTACAAAACCCTGAAGAGGTCGGTCGAAAGTGGGGCTGCAACAGTAGCTGTGGATAGTGCTGTTGCAGATGCTAGTAGACGACCTGATCTTCCATCCGACCTTGGTGCTACTCCAGCCGTTCAGCCAACTGAAGAGGTCTCCACAGAAGTTGTAAATGCAAGTGGTGATCCAGCTAGTGGCCCTATTGGTGAAGAGGGTGGACCATTGGAGCCTTTGAATGTGGATAATCTTTCTTGTGTTAATTGATCCTCTTGTCTTTGTCAGCCGTTTTGATGATGGATGAAATGTTTGAACAATATTCTATTTCTTCTCAGAGTTGATAATCGATAATCGATATTGATGACTTTTGATTTTTGATGGGGGTACTGAGGTCGTTTTCTCAGGATAACCTGGGGGCCTTAGCATCTAACCAAATTGTGTAAGTAGTAAAATATTTAAATTACTTACCTGTTTTTCATTGATATTGTCTTTGAATTTTCTTTGAATGTGATTGTATGACGACCTGTGCTGCATAGTGGCAGTCTTGACGATTTGTTGGACTATGATAGATCGTCTAATGTTCGAAGGTCGTAATCATTTGGTTCACGACCTGACTAGATGAGCTTAGTCGTCACCTTGGTCTCCTTGTTTGTGTTGATTGGGTTGTTCCTTTTGGGGTAACTCCTATTGACTCATAACTAGCCTTTGATTGGTAGTTATAGTTGAGCCAAGCTTAACCCTTTTAAATAGGTCTTAAGTTGGCCTTGGGTCCTTTTGGAGGTCCCATATGTTTGAATTTGACCTTGGCATTGGTGTTAAGTTGATTTAGGGTCCTTTTGGGGGGACCTAGGGTTGGATTGGATTGGTAATTAACCATTGCGTGGTAATTATAGTTGAGTCGTTCTTAACTCCGTCTTTGGTGTACGACCTGACATTGTGATGTCCTAGGTCGAGTTGCTAATGCAAGATGCGTGGTACTCATGTAATGCAAAAGATGACATTTGTACTCAAAATGCTGATGAAATTTTATTCATATTGACTGATACATCTGGAGAAAGATTATTGATAAAATTGCTTAAGGAGAGCTATGTTCCAAGGTCGGGGAAGCACATCACCGAGCTGAGTTTTAATCCAGTATGCTTCATTTCCAATGACTTTGTCAACAATGTAGGGGCCTTCCTATGTTGGGTCGAGCTTGGCTGGAGCTAGTGTGTTTTTGAGGACTAGGTCGCCAGCTTGGAAAGATCTTGGGACGACCTTATTGTTATAAGATCGTTGGATTGTTTGGTGATACTGAGCTAGGGATATTATAGCTGTTTCCCTTCGCTCTTCTAGGAGATCAACCTCTTTTGCCAAGATGTTGTCATTTTCTCCTGATTCGACGATGTCAGAACGTGTGGTTGTGATTGTGAGTTCTGATGGTATGACTGCTTCTGTTTAGAAGCAAAGTGTGAAAGGAGATTCATTGGTACTGGCTCTGGCTGTTGTTTTGTATTCCCATAGAATGTTCTCGAGTTGTTCTGGCCATTGGCTTTTCTTGCTCTCCAACTTCTTTTGGAGATTTTCCTTGATTACCTTGTTGGTAAGCTCTGCTTGACCATTGCCTTGTGCATATCTAGGTGTAGAAAATACTTAAATGATGCACCATTTTTGTAGAAATGCCTTGACTTGTGAGCCAGCAAATTGAGTTCCGCTGTCCATGACATGGGTGTGGGGTAGACCAAATCTTGTGATGATATTGGTCCATATGAAGTTGATGACGTGGACTTCTTTGACTTGGACTAGTGGGATTGCTTAACCCATTTGGTGAAGTAATATGTGGCTGCTAGGACGTATTTGAGTCATGTTTTCTTTTGTAGGATGAATGGTCCCATGATGTCTAGCCCCAACATATGAAAAGGCCATGGGCTTGCTATGTTGATCAGCTCTCGTGCTGGACTTAAATGGTTGTGTCCAAATGTTTGACATTGGTGCCATCTGAGAATGTACTTCTTTGCCTCGATGTGCATGCCTGACCAATAATACCCTTGGGCGATTGCTTTGTGAGCCAGAGATCTTGCTCCTACATGGTTGCCACATTCGCCTTTGTGAATCTCGTCAAAGATGAGTTGGCCTTCGCATAGAGTTATGCATCTTAGGTGAGGTCCTCCTGCGGATTTACGGAACAATCGACCGTTGATTACAGTGTATATGGGAGCTCTGAATTTTATGGCACGAGCGTTCTTTGTGTCTGTTGGGAGCTCCCCATGTAAGAGAAATTTCAGAAATGGGCCTATCCAAGATTGAGTGATCTCTTCTTTGAATGAGTGCTGAAAATCTGTGAGGCTGTTGACACTTTCTTGCTAGTATGTGGGCCTTTCTAAGATGTCAATGCAGACTGTGGTTGGACATGTCTCTTGTGTCTTCGAGGCTAAGAAAGCCATGTTGTTTGCATGTCTGTTATCCTCTCGAGGAATGTGTTCCAAGGAGAATGTTTTGAACGAGTTGATGATGTCATTGACGATCTAAGCGTATTTGGCCAGGTTTGTTCCGTTTGTTACATACTCTTTGGTGATTTGCTTGACGATTAGCTGTGAGTCACTGTGAGCTTTGAATTTCTGGACTTGTAGCTGTTGCGCCATGCGGAGGCCTGTGATTAATGCTTCATATTCCGCTTCGTTGTTGGATGTTGCAAAATCGACCTTGATTGACTTTTGTAGCTATGTTCCTTATGGTGAAGTTAACACAGCCCCTAGTCCACTACCGCTATTGTTGCATGCTCTATCTATATAGAGGTGCCCTGTGTCTGGGGTTTATGGTTGATGAAATGAAGTGATTGGTTCGGGTTCCCAGTTGATATCTTCGACGGGGAAGTCTGCCAAAAAATCAACGATGACCTGACCCTTACGAGACGTTCTGGGAATGAAGTCTATGTGATGCTCTCCGAATTCTTCAACCCATTTAGCCACGCAGGCTATTTTGTTGCTAGAACTTAAGACCTGTTTAATGGGTACATCTATGATGACCTTGATGTTGTGAGCTTGGAAGTAAGGTCGGAACTTTCTAGCAGAGTATAACAAAGACAACATCGTTTTCTTTATCGGAGAGTAATGCTTTTCTGAATCTGCCAATGTCTTGCTAGTGAAGTAGACTGGCTTTTCGATTCCCTTGTTCTCACGAAAGAGAACCGAGCTGATAGCAAAGTCAGTGGTTGCAAGGTAAAGCCCCAATGTCTCTCCTTCAGTTGGTTTGGACAAGACGGGCGGAGTTGATAGGTAAGCTTTCAGGTCATTGAAAGCTTTGTGACATTCGTATGTCCATGTGAATGTTACGCCCTTCTTCAATATTTGTAGGAATGATTTGCACTTGTCAAATGCACATGAGATGAATTTGTTGAGGGTTGAAACCATTCTAGATAACTTGTAGATTTGTTGCTTGGAAGTTGGTTCCGCATCTCGAGAGCTCAGATTCGCGTTACGGTTTGCTTCGATGCGCCTTTGTGAAACGAGGTAGCCTAGGAATTTCCCTGAAGCTACCCCAAATACACATTTTGCTGGGTTGAGCTTCATTTTGTTTTGGCGCAGTCTTTCAAAGGTTTCTTGTAGGTGAGAAATGTGATTTTTAGCCTTTTCACTTTTGACTACCATGTCGTCTATGTAGAATTCCATAGTGTCGCCCAACAAATCTTTAAACATTTTTGTGACAAGTCTTTGGTAAGTTGCGCCTGCGTTCTTCAAGCCGAATGGTAGGACGTTGTAGCAAAACGTTCCTTGTTCAGTTATGAAGGACGTTTTTTCCTGGTCTTCCTCTGCAAGTGGTATTTGATTGTACCCACTATATGCGTCCATGAATGATAGGAGTTCGTGTCCGCAAGTTTGATCTTGTATGTCAATTCTTGGTAGGGGGAAGCTATCTTTGGGGCAATGTTTGTTGACGTTTATGAAGTCTATGCAGAGTTGTACCTGGCCGTTCTTTTTAGGAACAACTACAATGTTAGCTAGCCAGGTCGGGTACTCGACTTCTCTGATGAATCCCATATTTTTTAGTTTTTCTATCTCTTCATTGATGGCTTTCTAAAATTTGAGAGCTAGTTTTCGAGGACGTTATTTGATAGGCTTTACATTTGGATTGACATTTAACTTGTGGCGAGCAACATGTGGGTCGATTCCAGGCATATCGATATATGACCAAATAAAAACATCTTTATTGAGAGATAGAAATTTGACAAGTTGCTCCTTGAGCTTAGGTCTAAATCGGCCCCTACATGGACAAACTTTGGGTCATCATTTGTGCCCAAATTGACTTTTTCTCCTGGTTCTATTTGTGCTTGCTTCCCCTTGAGCTTGTCTGCTTCTAATGTTGGAGGGCTGGAAGCTTGAGGATCTTGCAGCTTTTGGCTTTCTTTTGCTTGGATGACCTGAGGTTTAGCCATGGTTGTTTTGCTGACTTGACTGTATCTATGAGCCTCTAGTTGGTTGCTTTTGAGTTCCATGATGGCTTGGGGTCCGGGGAACCGCAACACTTGATGCAAGGTGGATGGAACTGCTTGGATCTTATGAATCCACCTACGCCCTAGGATGGCAGTGTAGGACGACTTGACGTTAATCACGTTGAAACGTGTTGAGGTTTTGACCATGTCCTTTTTTTCTCCAATGGAGACTGGTAGGATGACGTCTCCAATGGCATCTGTGTGTTCTCCGTTGAACCCATAGAGTGGTGCATTTGATTCTATCATAACCGAGTCTGGCAGGTGCATGTCTTTGTACGTTTGATAGAAAAGGATGTCGCAGGAGTTGCCTGGATCGATGAGGACTCTTTTAACTGTCCACCCATTGATTTTGACGTGCACTACCAGGGCATCATTGTAGGGTAGGCACACCTTGTCTAGATTGTCCTCCGTGAATGCTATGGAGGTCGTTGACTGAGAGCTGGTAAGAGTGATGACTTCAACTTTGTGGGAGAGGTGGTAGATTTCTTATAGCGCGCCTACCCGTCTGCGCTTTTCTCGACATGATGTTTCATCATTGGAGGTGTCTGTAATCATGTTGATTACCTTTTCCTCCTCGTGGTCGGAGGAGTGTTGTCTCCTGTTGTGCCTCAACTGACCTGGGGATTTAGATCATCGGGCTGTTATGCTCCTGCTTTTGTTGTTAGCAGGTCGTTATGGCTTCGGCTCCTGCTTCTGTGGTGATTGGCATTCAGCTTATGCCTAAGGTCGGTTTCCAGCAGGAACTATTTCAGTTTTCCCTCCTCGACTAAGTCTTGGAGGTAGTGCTTGAGGCTCCAACGCTCATCTGTTTCATGGTGTTGGAGTTTGTGGAAGTGGCAGTATGGACGTCCTTGGATTGCTATTACTTTGTTGATGTTGGGCTTGAAGTACGGTGTTGTATAAATGTTCTTCAGGATCTGGCTTGGCATCCTGGAGAAGTTGGAGAATTCCCGTTTTGTGTAGGAGGGCTTGTGGGAGCTAGAACCCTTGTTGTTGTTGCATGAGTAGTGATTGCTTTCTTTTGGTCCTCGTTTGTCGCTTACTGCGAGGACTTCTTTGCCCTTGCGCTGGGCCAACCATTCCTTGTACTTGATATACTTGTCTATTATGTGGTACAGGTCATCTAAGAGTTTTGGCTTGTTGCGCATTAGAGACCCTGCTAGGTCGGAGTCGTCTAGGAGGGCGTTGGTGAATGCAGAAGTGGCAAAATTGTCTTTTAGGTCTGGCTCCATTGATAGGAGTTCCTTCTTGAAATGTCCTAGGAAAGCGCGAATCGTTTCGCCATGTGCTTGCTTGAGTTGAAACAAGGAGTCCAGGTCAGCTTGTTTCTTCCTTCCAGGGGATCTAACTCGCTACTCTAACGCCTCTCGGCTAGCTTGTCGAAGTTGCTGATTGAATCAGGAGTGAACGTGTAGAACCATTCTAAGGTTCCGTCCTTCAGGTTGGTTGGAAAAAGTTTGCACTTCAGGTAGTCGTACTCTGGAGCGCTATATAGTGTGAGGATCTGGGTGAAACGAGCTACGTGCTGGCCTGGACACGAGCTACCGTGCGGAAACTTTGGTTGGATGAATTCTGAAGGAGGCTACTTGTCCCTGATTTCAATAGTGATTGGTGACACTTTGTACGTCTGGAGTATCTTCTGAGCGATCTAGATCGTGCTGGCTTTGTCGTTTGACTTCTCCAACCTTTGGGGCGAAGTCTTCTAGTCTTTTGATTGGTGGTGGTGGTGAGGGCTGTGACGACATTGTTCTCTACTGCGTCTGGAGTGTTGTTATTGGTGTTGGAGGTAGCTTGCTCGCGCATTGTTTGATTTTCTTGTTGCAATGTGATGAAAGCCTCTTGGAGTGTCTTAATCTGATCTGCTAACATTTGAAGTGAGGGGTCCATGGTAGTTTTTCTGACAAGCTTCGTGGGCTTGAGAAAAGAGTGTGTTCTTTTCTTAAGAAAACGAACCGGGAGACGTTGCCAATATAGAGATTTAGTGTTTAAGGGACAACGACCTAAAGTTCTGTTTGATAGGGAATGGCTGCACTCTGCTTGGGTTAAGAGTTGCCTACGTATCAAGTTTCTTGGGGTAAACTTGAATTAAGCCTTACGTAGTTCATCTCTCTCTACTTATAGATGTTTGAGCTGACTTTCCTTATTTGCTTTAGGCCGTTATGAAGTGTAGATCCACCTTGTGTGCTATCTTGATGATTTTCCATTACTCTGATGTTACAAAGTAAATTTCTCCTTGATTGTTGCGTTGACTGAGCTCCAGAATTGCGCTAGTTGATCTGTTTCCATAAATGGCTGTAACTGATGCTGGGGACGACCTGGGTTTGGGTCGTTGGTACGCTCTGATGGATAGGTACGAGCTGATGGATTGGTACGACCTGGTGTGTGGACACGTGTACTGTAGTGCAAAACGGAGGGTACTTACACATTACGAGCCAGATGCTTGTAATGCGCAGTTCTACACACTGAAATATCATTCGTCTTAATTATCGTATGTTCAAAATAATGCCTACTTGTAATATTAAATCAGCTAATATTATGTTTGCGTATTTGAATTCAGTTACATGAACACAAAAACAGAAAAATATTCTAAACCATGTCTGAGAAAGTATTATCAAAACTAAGATGAAATTCCTTAACCAAACAAAGATGCTTCAGTAACCACCTTTAAGGTCATTGACCACATCATAGGGGATGCTTCAATAAACACCTTTAACAATTTCAAGGGTGGCTCCCTCGACCATAAAACAAGGCTGCCTCTTGGTGCTGATCTTCTCTCTACGGGATTTTGCCTCAGCTTTTCTGAACTGCTGCAGGCCTGCTGATTGCCAAACGAAAATCTTCAAAGCAGTCAGAATGTATCTTCTGCCATAATTTGTCAGAAACACTTTAACAAAGCTGTCAGAATGTATCTTCAAATCTTCAAAGCTGTTAGGATTCCCTTTAACAAAGTTTGCACTATATAGTCTTAGTGCCTCGATCTCTCCTGGCAAGCCACCATACTTAGAATGTATATATATGCTGCAGTATTGAATTTCTGCAGGAAATAAATAATTCAATGTTCAAAACAAGCAGCATTTTAGGACAAGTTAAATGCAAAATAAATTCTTTCTAACATTGATTAATCATAGAGGACCAAGAGCAGGTTTAGGTATGAGTTCCAAGTTCACACTTTTGTCCAATTCTATTTTTTCCTGTTTTTGAGTTTCTTTTACCTCCTAAAATCTTGAGGATATGAACTTCTCTGTATTTGCAAAAGGACCAAGACAAAATTTGATCACTCTGCACTCAGTCACCAAATGTCCAACCACCTTGTAGTGGTTCCAGAAGTTAGGGCTTTTTACCAACAATATACTCTTTGCAAGGTTGATGTCGATCACATTACTCCTTGCATATTATTTCAAACCTTTAAATATGTAATGACTTGTGTAAAATACCTGTGATCTATTCTCCTTAAACAGAAAAGTTGCATGTATTACCTCAGGAATGCAAGATACTTGGACCGCATATTCCCACATAAATTTTCCACTGCATCCTTGAGGTAAAAAAGCTCACAACATAACTTTCTAATTCTCTGCACAAAAAAGTGTACTTAAGCTGAGTTGAAATGCTTCTTTGCTCTTCTCTTTAATATCACACATTCACACTTACATCAAAAACCCAAACTTGAAATAAAATGCATCTAAACTAGAATGTATACTTAGAATGTATTTGTTGCAGTATTGAACTTTTGCAGGAAATAAAGAATTCAATGTTCAAAACAAGTAACATTTTAGGACAAGTTAAATGCAAAATAAATTCTATCTACCTTAAGTAGACTCAATGCAATAGCCAAGATGAAAATATTATGCTAAATGAACTGTCCTAGAATAAGTTACGAACATGACAACAACACTACCCTGCCCACCAACAGAGACACACACGGGAAAATACCAAAATCACTTTCATATATCAAGTAGAGGATCAGAAAAATACCAAAATGCAACCTAGTTATAACCTAACTTCTCAAATTTAATGAAAAACAAAACAAACTACATAATTAAAAAAATAAATAAAAAAATGAACAAATATTTCAAAATTTTAAAAAGTACATATCTTGTGAGAATCGAAAATGGGTTCAAATCGAATTTTAAACCCCAAATCAGAGATGGGTCCTTCAAATTGAATTTTAAGATGGGTTCTTCAAATTTGGGTGCTAGAAATCGAACTAAATAGTTGGTTGCTTGCTTTGATTTTGGGGTGGAGATTTTGGGTTTGATTTTGGGGTGAAAATTTTGGGTTTGACTTTTGAGTTATTCCAATTTTCGATTTACAGTGGTGGTGGTGGAGGAGAGAGAGAGAGAACGCGTGAGAAGGTAAAGGTTTTTTATCGCAGAATAGAAGTGAAATTTCTTAGTTAAGTCGCGTCTGTTGGATGGAAGTGAATAGAACGGTTAAGATATACTGTGGTTATAATGTGGCTACAGTGCCTATGCCCCACCCCTATATATACTAGCCAAAAAGCACGTGCCTACACGTGGATGACAAATATAGCATATTCAAGAGTATGTGAACATAATTATATAAAATATTTTTAAGGTATAAATGTATGATCACTTGTTTACAAAGTGACAACTACAATAATTTTACAGAATTTGAACCGTGGAAAGTATTAAACAGGAGAGAGAGAGAGAAAAAAATGTAATTGTTTATTGTAAATTTGTGTCTAATCTAAAATAATTGTTTTATCTGAATTTGAATAAGAAAGATATAGTAACTACTCCCACCATTGTCATTAGGGAAGGAGAAAAAATAATAACTAAAAGATAATCAGTCCTAAAGGAGTAGCCTTGAGATCCTTTAGAGCAACTGCATAACTTTGTGCATGACTTTAAAGGATCTGCAAAACACATGAAGGTTGTATTAGAAATCATCTTTTTGCAGTATTCTACTATTTCAATATTTGCTTTTGCTGATTTTGTCTAAATTAAAAGTCCAAAGTAACACAATAGCTTATAATAGTGTCGTAAGACATGGCAGAACAAAGAGTATAAGCTACCAAGAGTGTTAATACATTTAAAAGTATAAGTGGGTGTTTGGTTCTCATTTTTTCAAAAAATTATTTTTTCTTAAAAAACATTTTTATGAAAAAGTATTTATTCTAAAAACAGTTTTTCAATAAACATGTTTGGTTGTGATTTTTCTTAAAAGCTATTTTATGAAAACAGATTTCACACTATGTTTCTCGATATATTTTGGCATATCGTGGCATAAATCACTAAAGTCTAAAACATCCGGGGAGTTCATTTGCCTTTAGCACCCAAAGTGTTTCCTTCAAAGAAAAATAGTTTTTTAACTTGAAAAACAAGTTTTACCTAATTATCATAAAACAAGTTTTTGGGATCAAAAATGGTTTTTTGGATGAAAAACTGTTTTTTTTTTTAAATAGAAACCAAACACATTTATTTTTTCAAAAAATGTTTTTTCACTAATAAACACTTTTTGGCAATAAATAAATAGGATCCAAACACCCCCTAAGTGTATATATAAGAAACATTAGCATTAGATATATAGTACTTGATCTCTTTATGAGAGCATGTAAGACATAACCATCAAAAAAGAGAAAAAGAGACCATGTATATAAGACATGACACGAAAAAGAGTCACTCAAAAGCAATACATGTCTAACCATTTATATCAGATGTCAATCAATTTAAATATGAATCCTCAGCCAAACAATAATATCTAAGCAATGAGGTATATGATCTCTACTATCATATAATTCAAATTCTGATGGAAGTGTGAGGTCTAAACGGTCAAGATAACAGCAACACTAACCATTCAAATTCATATTCAATCTATCCTATAATAGATTGGAGGGCTTGAACCCAATAATCCCCAAATTTTGAAGTGATTACAGCATTATCAATCCTAGAAATATCTACGAAATGTCAAAAACTTGCAACGAATCGAAAAAGAACAAAACTGAGGAAAATACAAAGACGAAAGTAATATCAAGCTCCTTGATATAAAGCTTTTAAACAATTTTGTTAAAACAACATAACAATTTCTAATAGAAAACAACCACTGAATGTACGTAGAGCAACAAAAAAGAAATATTTGTGCTAACATTTTTCTTCTAGTTGCATGTAAGCAAACCATTATTGTCCTTCCATTCATTGTCATCTAAACACCTCAAAATCAACTGATTTTGAGATATCGGCTGGATTGTTTCTAAGAAACCAGGAGAACGTGGTATATTAGATTGGGATAAGACTAACCAAGAATGAATAAACTTCTGATCAAACAAAGAAGCAATATTTGTGGGGCTCAAGAAAAATAGGTGACAACAATGAAAAGTTTATGTGGTTCTCAAGTTAAAAGTGTATGGTGTAGTAATCTGGTTAGCTAAAATGAACCTTTGGCATGCAGTATATATTTAAACTATCAGCATAAATATTTACATGTATAAGGACTATGGATTAAAAAACATAGACTTACGATGCTGCACAAAGGTTCCTCTGGGTTAATCATCATGAAGCTTCTTTTGCAATTGCACATGAGGCCAAGGGAGGTCATTAACCTTGCAGACTTCTGCTTCTGTGACATTTGAATACAGGTAAGAGCAACATTACAATAACAATAGGAACTTAAAGAGATTTTAGGAAAAATTTGAGTTCTGACTCTTTAATTTTCGCACTTACTTCTTTCGCCTTGTATTATTAGGGAGGAAATGTCATTCTGCGAGTAATTAAGTATGGCTTCCACTAGATGTTCCTCTTTCATGGTTGTCTTCTATGCATGTGGTAACTTTCGTTGCTCCTTTTAAATTGTTTGAAGGTCTTGAAACCTCAGCGTGGCTTTCAGGAGCTGACTGATTCGTATTCTTCTGAACTGTAAGTATAGAAAGAGAGGGAGAGTCTATTGCCTTAGGAATTGATCCAACTAAAAGACAGCATCCCCAAAAATTGTTGCCTGCTCTACTCAGAGTATGTGAAATTTCCAAATTGGCGCTAAGAGCGAAGCTTCCTGTAATAGAAGGGGATTAGAAACTTTATGCAATTTTACAAATGTTTGTGAGATATTATCTTAGAAAATAGTTGTTAACAATAGCCGAAGAATAAAAGATTGTCCATAAACACAATTGACAGAATAGATAACAATTACTTTGGCTCAAAGCAACAACATACCTGAGACAACATGACATACAGAGGCCTGCATATTGTTTAACAAAGAAAGCCCCCTCTAAAAGGTTGAAAGGCAAAAATCAGTTCCTTACTCTCCTTATAAAATAACAATTTTAATATAAAAATTATTTCCATACACAAACCTATATATCGTGCATAATTCAAAGTAAACCAGAAACAATTAGGTGGAAAAATACCTGTAGAATGCTTTGAACTTTAAGTATTTGAAGCACTCTAAAATTCTTGGAAGCCACTAAAAAGAATAGAAGTTGCTGCCAATCACATACTTCAACAACTAATTAAACACCATAGCTTCCATATATCCATTTAGACCGTGGGTTTGTTACTTGTAGATGTAGGTGAATTGTGAAAAATCTTAATATTTGTAAACTAAAGTATCTACATCCATTATAGATACGAAGGACATGAAAATTTATCACCCTTTGAATGGGAGAATGCTTAGCCGTTCAAGCCTTGGAGCCATACTAAGTACCTTCTTCCCGTGATCAGCATCATAGAGATCCCTCTTCTCCACCGGGTGGCTCATACCCGCTACTATGTAAAAGTTTGCCCCAGCATTGATCCTAGCCTTGGCATGCCACTGCACCTCAGTTGGACCTACATAATGCATGGGGGATAGGAAGATAGAAACCACTGTTGTCTCTGGATCAAGCACACCATCTTCAAGCACCTAAAGAAACATTTTGTTTATTTTATTAAGCCCGACTAATTGTACGTTGAAGGAAGTTTCTCCAAAGTAGATTATGTAATGGAGCAGATTCATTTCATATGTCATAAACCACGTATTGATAAAATGCAAGAATAGACTAACAACCTTCTCATGTTGCCTCATTCACCAATCAAGAGGTACATCATCTGCTTTTGTGTAGCCGCCTAATGGATGAAGCAATAGAACAGGATTTATGTAACCCATCTCTAGACGCCGACGGCGGGTGTCAGTCATGAGCAGAGCATGGCCGTTATGTACAGGATTTCGGAGCTGGAAAGGAAACACGGCATTAACACCCTTCTTTGTAAATTTCTTGCGCAGTTCTACATGAGTCAATCGAAACCGATCGAGACCATCACTGTACTGGATTGGTTCTATACCTCCAAATCACCACCAAAGAGCCAGTTTCCAATATTGGAGATAGCTTCTTCAACGTATGGCAGACCAGGAGTAGTGGTCGGTTCCCCAAG
Source organism: Coptis chinensis (assembly GCF_015680905.1). Lineage (NCBI taxonomy): Eukaryota > Viridiplantae > Streptophyta > Magnoliopsida > Ranunculales > Ranunculaceae > Coptis > Coptis chinensis. Next base: position 50,652,851 of record NC_141456.1, read on the forward strand.
TTATAGCTATATGCTCTTCGTTATGGTGCTTGTAGATCTCAATCCTGAAAAATCATAGAAAATATCACGAAACCATTAGCATAAATTGGTAACTTAGTTGATCAACAAAGCTGAAAAATGGTCATCATTTCAGCTATTGCACTACTTTTCCCAAAACTTCTGTCAGCATGAATCCATACATTGTCTTCCAACAACACATTTAAGGTCGGCCAAAAATATTCAGATCATAAATTTGAAAATTATAAACAATGGTGTCAACGATATTCTTACAACATACTGTGAGCAAAACACATGTAAAGTATGGTTGAAAAGATATTTTATGCAAGATATAATGCTTTTCAATATCTTGCATAAAATACATATTGTTTATGCTGACCTTGAATATTTGATTACACAGTCTTTACTTAGAACACAAGTCTTTACCTAGAAACAATTATATTTGATTAGAGATGTGTAACGCTAACATAATCTGTGATGCTGAGAATGGCCCAAACAACATATATGAAGAATGATCAACAGGACAAACTGACGAACCTTCGATGGACTTCAATTATGAGATTGAACCAATCTTTAGTTGAAGTTGGAAAATAACCGATCAAAGTGCTAATAAATATTTTGATTTTTTTAAGATAAAGAAAAGCTTCATATAGGTCTTCTCTGCGAAAATCAAAAAAATAAAGAGAAGATAGAATCAGGAATGGAACAAAAAAATAAAGAGAAGATAGAATCAGGAATGGAACAAAAAAATAAAGAGAAAATAGAGAGAGAGAGAGGATTGGATAATCTGGATCGAATTTGGTGTAGGTCTTAATCTAGAATATTGGGGTTTGTTCATGATTGAGAAGGAGATAAGAAAGAGAGTTTGGGTTTCGTACTCTCTCTCTAGTCTTTTCATTTTTTTTAACAACCCAATTAAATGTCATTTAATAAGCAATTAGTTGCATTTATAGTAGCGTACAACTCAAAATGAGGTGTGGATTTGGTTTTTTTATTCATCATCATATGTAAAATGACCGATTCTTCTCATTTGAAGTGTTAAGTAATACTTTAATTTAAGGACAATATCAGTACTAAAATTTATAAAGACATAAAAAAACAAAATAGTTCTCATTAATAAATATGTAGGCATATTATTTTATTATTCATCAAGGATATTATGCGTCAGAAAAATACCCGGATGAATTTAAGAGGCCACGATCATTATATGCTATACTAGTAGTAGACATTTAATAAGTAATTAGTTGCATTTATATGCTATCAAAATGAGGCGTGGATTTGGTTTTTTAATTCATCATCACATGTAAAATGACCGATTCCTCTCATTTGAAGTGTTAAGTAATACTTTAAAATGACCGATTCATCAAGGATATTGATATTATGCGTCAGAAAAATACCCGAATAAATTTAAGAGGCCACGATCATTATAGGCTATACTAGTATATATATATTATATACACACATGTAGTTTGAAAATGTATGTTTGACCTACATCGTGCCAAACAAAGAGATAGATCTCCAGACCATTTTTAGTTCCCTATCCTAGGCTCCTAGCAGAGTCCAAAATTACTCGTTGTCAAACATGCACAGCAATTAGATTTCTATGCCCTTGTTGAGAATAATAGTCCCACATTGCCATTGATGCTTAGATATGGACCTGTTCATAAGCACTTGGGCACCGTCACCTTAAAAGCTGGTTTTCAAGGATGAGTTCCATCCATGGATTTATCCACACCCCTAACCAGCATATTTTATAGGTGGCGGTTTAGTACCAATTCTTTTATTTGGTAATTTTAGTACCAATACTCATTTAGCATTAAACATGGGTAATTCTTGTTTAAGAATCTGCGCATTTGTAATTCTTGTTTAATTTTTACACGTACCCTTCAACGATTTTTCCACTGAGAGTAGCACTGTTTAATGAAATTGATTTTTTAACGTGACAAATAACCATGTCACAGATAGTGTGTTGAATCATGTGTTAAAGCATTGGATGTGAGCTGATAAGTAACTCGTCACCACGATAGGGTAACTGCAACTCGTGACTGAAACTGGTCTCCAACATAAAGACCATCAAAAACTATATACACAAAGGAATAGTAAATTAGTAATCAACTTAGACCCCTGCACTGCACAAGATCATAACAACGAATAAATTGGAACCTGTATCTCGAGATTGCTCAAGTCACGTGCAGTATTAACAGATCATATGCATTACAGCTTTAAAGATGATTTTAACGGTAAAGAGGAATCAATCTGAGCAAACATCATTTATGCAAAGCAATAGCAACTTTTCACTAGTTAATAATATGGTCCAAGGGAAATCCCATTTCATCTCATTTAACCATTTCCAGTCTCTACTTAACAAAGTTGATTCCCATCTCTCTTCCACATTACCAGAACAAAAAATTTACAAGAAAAACCGTTGGGAGTCTTTTCTAGGGCTTACAAAATAAAGACATCCTGATCATTTTCGCAACATCCATTGCATTATATCTTTCCTGACCGCTCCTTCAAATGCACCTCCCCCAGCAGTGGGCCTTGCCAAGTCAGGTCCACAGATGCTCAAATTGGATGTTTGCACGGAAAGGATTCAGTGGTCGCATCATCATGGACAATGTGGGAAACGATTTGGACCCAATGTTCAACGATGTTGCAAAAACACGACCAGATTTTTGAGCTGCAGGTGCATTGTTGGATTTCTGGTTTGGATTGGGAGGTTGGTGGACAGAGTTTGACAAGTTCTTGGTTGTGCCACTAGAAGAAAATGGTTTACTGGGTGTATTCCCACGGATCTCAGCAGAAGGTTTCATGTGATCAAGCCACCTTACAATCCAGTTTCCAAGATTTCTGCCTACTTCAATATCTTTTAGCTGTACTTTCCTATGAACCCCGAGTGCCATGTCAAAAATAGCTCGCGTACGCCTGTAAAGAGCAAATTAACAGTTACAATGCTGCAAAATGAAATTCAATTTAAATAGTGTCTGTTAAACAAATCAGTACTTTGTGGTCAAACTCTACCCTACCAACTTGATTTGCATACATTGTCAATTTGTCATTCATCTAATTCTTCTAAGTTCTAACATCTGCTGAACAATTTCTCAGTTAAGCTGACAACAAACTCAACAGTAGTTCAGCAATAAGAGCCATTTAATTGCTGAAATTATGTAGTCATTTTGCTACAAATGGTAAATAGAATGTCTAGCAGCTCTGACAAAAAAAGTGCCGACTTGGTCAACAAAAGAAGATGATAGATAAAGTGTATTCCCGAGGCAGACACCAATCCAACCCCTTCCATGGTTTTGAAACTGTGGACATGATTAACAGACCAAATTACAAGAATCAAAAGATCATGTTGTGCTGCATGTGTACGGCAAAAAAATGTCAACAGGTGCTCAAGTTATAAATTAAGGCTGAATGAGAACAAAGCATACTTGCTCAAGGACATAGGATAATCAAAGCCAAAGTCTTCTCAAGAAACTGTGGAAGGAAAATTCCAAAAAGATTTATCCTTCTTTTTGTTTTTTTGGTCGGTAAATAGAGATACTATATATGTTTAGAAAAATATAGTCAATTCATATATTTTATTCATACACCTCACCTAGTCCTCTTGAACTTGATGAAGCAGAACTAATTCCTTGTATAAGGGCCATACGCAGACAAAATTACTACACCCTAGCGAGCAACTAACTCAGATGACCCTAACCGGGCTCTAATTCAGGACTTTAGGTTTGGAGCTTTGCTTCTAAGGCACCAATTGGAGGATCTCCATCAGCCGAACAGCAAGATTGTGGACGAATGTGCTTTCAAGGTGAGTCCTGCCCACTAATGTATCTAAAGCACGTCCAACAAAAAGGTATCAAATACCCATTGACCACATGTCTGCCAAGGGACTGCATGGGTATCAATGACGACCCACCACATACTATTGCGTCCACCACAGAGGACCACCAGCAATGTAGGGTTTCTATCCTGGTATTGCTCCCACTCAAGAACACTTGACTGCAAACTTCATAGGGAGTCATGCTGCGTTAGTGCTTGGAAAAAGCCTTGAGCACCTGCATTCACAACCACTTGCTGGCCTACGAGCCTTTCCAGAGACGAGGGATGGTTGGTCCAGCTATGCCTTATTCCCACATTACACAAAGAGCGTTCGACAGATCCTAGACAAAGTAATTTTCATACTTACTTCCAATACAACTGAGATACTGAATGGACACACCATACACTATCTATAATCATTTTTTTCTCTTTGATTTTGCAAACTGCAAGCTGTGTTCATAAAATATGAGAAATTACAAGACTTGCATAGACCAAAGCCTTACAAATTTATTTACTCAACTCACAGTAATAATCTCATTTGTTAAGTTAACACAGAAAAGAGATACTTATAGTCACAATTGTAACTAAGTTTACAAGAGACAAGTCTTTGTAATAAATGTTAAAACTTCATGTGACTATAAATACAAAAAAGAACACTTCACATTAGAAAGCTAAAGATAAGTTTTTTTTTTTTTTTTTTTTTTTTTCTAAGAACTTCTATTTGGTAAAGCTATCATCCCTTTTTTTAACAACTAAAAAAAATGTTAGAATCCCTTGTTCTCTTTTCAGTGTTCTTATCCGTACTTACCCATGTTGAATTATGCCTGAACATCTGTAGGAAACTACTAAGCCCTTGACGACAATTACATGTTAAACTAACTTGGGTATGTTTTAAGACTATCCACTTAAATAGCACCACCTCATTGCGTTGTGTGGGTAAGAAGGGGTTTTTGGGGTATATATGGAAAAGAGAGCAACCCAATGACATCAAAGAAGGAAATTCAAATTTTTTTTGGGTATGTAGAGGACAAGGAAGAATTCATCAATGCCACCACAATACATATAGCATAACAAAAAAAAAAAGCAGCAGAAACTTAAATAACCAATAAAGGCATGCCAAAGCTAGTATGTCTGTTAGGAACTTAGGACTCCTTAAGAAAGAAGAAAATCAAATCCAAAGAAAAGAGAAAAGGGTAAAATCAAATTAAGATGCAGAAAAATGCACGAAAAGCAATAATGATTCTTTTATATCGACAACATAGCAGAAAAACAATACACTGATTTAGCCAACAAAGTTATAAGATCAGAGCATAAGAAGAATCCATACCGACCGAAAAAAACTAGAGGAGAGCGTGTCCAGTCATTTTCTGTCATGATTCCAATTTCCACTCAGTATCAAGGTTTCGGGAGATAAAGAGACAACTCAACAGCAACAAAAAAGAATATTCTATTTCTAGACAACAGAGCACCACAAAAATAATTCAATCAACCCACAAGCTTAAAACATATTATCATGGGAAAATATTCCTTATTAACTCAATAACCAATATACGAGGGAGTCGAGTCTTTCTAGATACAGGATCAACTCCTATCAATCTCAGGAGCAGTCAGGAGAAGAAGAAAGAAGTTAACCCACAGTCTTCACCATCCAAGCCCGAGAACAACTCCCTTTTTCACTCTCAAACCCCAATACAGCGGATAGCTGTACACTGATCTTTTTCACTGCTCCGCTATCATTGCACATGCGCCAATAATCGTCTTTTACGGGAGTTAATAAGGCTGGAACAAGACAAGAACTCACTATAGCAAATTACACCCTTGTCTGAGGGTGTTTTCAACTAAACCAACTTCCCATGTCACTCTCTATATTGGGTGAATTTTGCTCACTATAACTAGAACTTCCGTTCATTGACACGTCTTGTTTGCCATGAAAAATTCTTCAACCATTTGCGCACTGTATAGAGTAACTGAGTAAGTGACATTGTCTTACCTCTTCTCCTGGAGAATTTGTCCAAGTAAAACAACACAGGAATTTTGCATCACCTATGACAAAATCTACCACCCCATTTCATCCAACCCCAAGAACAACGCCCTTCATTACTCTCAAAACCCTAACACACGATAAAGCACTGTGAAAAGTACATCTCAAGCGTCCTGCTCCACAAGTACCTTATCTTCCCTTCTTCGTCTTCTTGTTCATTGTGTCCTTGTTCCCTCTTTATTCTCTTCTTCACGGAAGCTGCTATAAATTTCCAGAACAAATCCCTAGAACTTCTTGTTGCTCAACTCTGCTCAATGTGCTGACTGGATAGTTTTAGGGGATTTATGAGATGATGGCAAGTGTAAACAAGTCTTGTTGAAAAACACCTTAGCTTGGCATGAGTGACTGATTTCACATGCTATATATTTGGTCGCATTGATAAATGCCTGAGGCTAACCATGCTTCATGATTGAGTAATGTTGATGTTGCAGAGTTCTTCATTTTGGTTACACTTGAGCTAATATTCAAAGTAGCACGAACGCATTGCTTAGAACTAGTCCTAAACCACATACTAGTTGTGTAAGTGCCAAAGAGAATAAAGCCTTGAGAAGATCTATGTAAAGCAGTATCCTATGGTTCTTGTAAATGGGTGAAGCAAAATGTGACCTACCCAAAAGTGAGTCATTCATGGTCCTGCAAATCAGGCAGTAACAAGAAGAGATAATATGTGACGGAATATTGTTTCGGGGTCATTTCAGACTAAGATTAACATATATATATATTTATCCTCAAAATAACTCTCCTCGTACGAAACTTGTATTGGGCCATACATAAAAACGAACTAATAAGGCTTATTATTGGTTGATAATAAAATAGTAATCAAAAGAAAGAATACAAATATATTCGGTTATACCTGCTGGCAAATTGACGGATCTTAGGGTGATTAGAAGTGATGAGACGACGTTCTAACTTGAGAGCGAGCTTGTAGCTTCTTTTCAACCCAAGAAAGTATGCAGTCCCTAATGCCAATTCCCATAGCACCATCTTTCTCTCTTCTTTTTTTCCTTCTTTCTTTTTTGTTGTATGTGTTCGAAATATATGACCAGCTCCGGAAGTTTCTCTCTCTGACCACTCACCAATGTGTTATTTGAAGGCGGTTACTCGTTGACCAACTACCGAAACTACTATATTACCCTATGACTTGGGAGGGTGTCAAATTTCTTTAAATGGGCCGCACTTGAACAGGATGGTCTAGGTCCTGTTGGACATGATCGGTATAACACCTACTGGTCTCTATGCACGTGCGTCGCATGTTTTATAATGAGCACAACTTGATTACACGTGTTAAAATATTGTTTTATTCAAACATTGTTTTTTTTCCTCTCTCTCCCCTCTTAACTCGTGTTTCTCTCTCTTTTGTAGGTCTTTTAATACACGTGGCAAATATTCAAAACAAAAGTTCAAAAGGTTTCAGTTTTGTGGTTGGGTGGGGCCCAAAAAAAATGTGCAAAGGGACGAATGGTATTTTCCACGTCTAAGTGGGTCACTCGCACGCGCCTCATTATAAGGTAGAATAGATAAGACACGACACGTTTTTATACAAGCCATCAACATAAGTATAAGACACTATGCCTTATGGGCCTGTTTAGCAGGTTGTATAAGGAGTCCATATCAATGAATAGGTGACGTGGCGGTCATGTTTAAGTAATGTGGGTGTTTGGTCCAAAAAAAATGAAAATAGGTTATGTACCCCCAGTGAGTTGCGTAGACACAAATGTAAGGATATTGAAATCCAAAAGGATTATGAGAGATTCGGTAAATCAGGTTGATAGTGAAAGAGAGAAAGAGGAAACAAGAAAAAAATTTTGCTCATCCTTTCCGCTCTTTTGTCTTTCACTCTCTATTTTCATTTCACCCACAGTTTTTCTTATTCTTCTTCTTTCTTTTTCTCTCAATACATCATTCTCCAAAAAGAAATATGTTAATGTTCACAAATTCCATCTTTAATCTATGTATTTTTGTAATTGAAGAAAAGATGAAAGAGTATAGATGTATGGGTCGTATTCATGATCTAGGAGGTTAGTGGTGACAATGGGACCGGATGCGGTATAGTATGGGGGAATAGGTTGCATGAGATCAGATCCGCGGTATCCTAACCGCCTGAACTCGCTGCGAGGAGAGAGGGGAGAGCGGAATCATAACTGCAAGATAATTGCCGCGATACGTGGAGAGAGAAGAGAGAATGGATGAAAGAGGATCGAGGGACCAGAGAAAAAGAAGGAGAAGAGAAGAGAGATAAAAGGGGCTAGGAGAGAGAAAAATAGGAGAGAAAAAAGAAAAAATATAGAGAGAAGAGTAAGGAAGAGGACAAGGAATCTCATAGGTTGTAATAGTGGAGCATACATTTGGCGCCGTCTGTGGGGACTGAAGAGAAAATGGCTACTATAGTGAAGAGAGGAGTAGGGAGACCTAAGAAAGCAACGGTGAGAGAAACTATCGAGAAAATAGAGAGTACTGAACAGGAAAGGATAGGAGAGGAAGAAAGGGTAGGAGAGGAAGAAGGGGTAGGAGAAGAAGAAGTATCTAACGTGGCAGCGGACGCTACCAGACTTCTTCAGGAATAGATAGTTAGGCTACGGACGGAGAATGACGAGTTAAGGAAGGAGAGAGAGGTTACGCAGGGTGAAAGGGGTCGGGGTGATCATCGGAGCAGCGAAGTAGAGGGAGAGAATGAGGAATACCCGCCACAGGAAGCTGAACCAACGGTGGGTATCACCTTGGAGGTAGTACATGCTATGATTGAGAAAGATAGGGAGAGGAATCGCACCGCAGAAAAAGCGAACCAGAGCGCTACGCAGAAGGAGGTTGCAAGCCTCAACAAAAATCCACTGGCAGATTCGATATGGAATTCGGAAGTGCCTAGAGAGATTCTCCCAGCCCAGGTTTGAGAGGTATGATGGAAGGGGAGACCCGACGGATCACCTGCACCATTTCCGACAACGATCTTTATTATGGCGGAGAATAAATATGATGGGCTTCGTTGCATGATGTTCCCCGCTAGTCTAAAGGGGGGAGCCTCAGATTGGTATTACAGGTTGGCTTCGCGGAACATCAAAAGATTTGAAGAACTGGAGCGCGCGTTTGTTTATCACTTCATACACCAGAAAAGAAGGGTGGTTGACATCGCAGCTCTGTTCAACATAAAACAAAGATCGGCGGAGTCCTTGAGAGAGTTTCTGTGTAGGTTCAAGGAGGAGACATTGAGGGTAGAGAATTTGGAGGAATATGCCGCGGTCATAGCTTTCTAGCACGGCTTGAGGGCGGGAACTAGAGTTCATGAGTCGATTTCCAAAATCAAAATCACTTCTTTACACGCTCTGTATCCCAAAGTAGAAAAATACATACGCTACGAGGATATAATGCAGAGAAATGCAAAGGAGCATAAGAGAGCAGGGAAGGCAGTGCAGGCCGTTGACCACGATGATTACAAGGGAAAAAGTAGAGTAGAGGAAAGAGAGAAAGGAACGTACAGAGGAGAGAGCCGAGGTCCGGATAGGACAGGAGACCGCGGCCGAAGGGAGATCCGAGAGAGGAAGCCGTACAGGGAAATCGAGCAGACTCCGCTCAACAGGCCCCTAGAGGAAATCTTACCGTTGATTAAGGGACAACAGTACTTTGAGGGTCCGCAGAGTACGCCAGTGGAGATAGACGGGAAGCCATTTTGTGCCTATCATAAAATCAGGAATCACGCCACTAATGAATGTTACGCCTTGAAATGGTTGGTGGAGAGAATGATTGAAAAAGGGATGCTCAGGGAGTTTGTCGCAGAGGTTCACCAAGCCGAGAGAGTGCTAGCTCCGGCTAGAATTTTAGGTACCATTAATGTCATCTTTAGTGGGGAAACCCTGGGAAGAAATGCACACCGAGAAAAGATGAGAAAGACAGCAAGTTTACAACATGTGAATGAGGTGGTAAGCATACCGCGGCTAGTGAGCGGAATCGCAAAGGGTGATGAAAGAATAAGGTTCACCCCGAAAGACTTAGAGTCAGTAATTTCTCCGCATGAGGATGCGTTGGTGATCACTATAGCGATGGGCAATTATCTGGTAAAGAGTGTTGATAGACTGCGGCAGTTCAGTGGACTTGTTGTTTAAGGGGGTGATGGAGGAGATGAATATTGGAAAAGATCAGCTACAAGCGCCTCAAACTAATCTTTACGGGTTCAACGGTAGCATGACAGAGCCCATGGGGGAATTGATGCTACCGGTTACAACCGGTCCGACAACGGTGTTCACCAGATTTATGGTGGTGGATTCAAGTTCCCAGTATAATGCCATCCTGGGGAGAAAATGGATCCACAAAATGAAAGCCATCCCATCGACATTTTACCAAGTGATCCGCTTTCCTACTAATGGGGGGACATATGAAATAAGGGGGGATCAAGTAGCAGCGCAGAATATCCATCAAGTGACTGTAAAAAGTCTGGTCCACGGAGCAAAAGAAGAGGGGTCATCACACGAAACAGGGCCAGCATAGCAATTACAGGAGATAGCAGAAATAGGGGGTACGAGCCTCCACTAGGACCGAAAACGTTGGATGAGTTGGAGGTAGTGAACCTTGGGGTGGGAGATGAGGAAAAGTTTACCTCGATTGGAGCTGACTTGCCGGAGGAATGGAAATGTAAGTTGGTACAGTTTCTAACAGTTAACACTGATATATTTGCATGGGTAATCGAGGATATCACATGTTTGGATCCAGATTATGCTTGTCATCATTTGCATATGAATGAAGATGCTAAGCCAGTGCGACAAAAGATGAGAAGTATAAGGCCCAAATATGTTGGGCGGATCCGCCAAGAGGTTATAATACCTACCGAAGGGGCGGGGATAATAAGGGAAGTGGAATTACTGAGTGGTTATCTAATGTGGTCGCGCACCGAAAAAGAACGGCAAGGTTAGAATGTGTGTCGACTTCACATACGTAAACAAAGAATGCCCAAAAGACTGTTACCCTATGCCCCGGGTGGATGAGTTAGTTGATAGAACGGCAGGATACAAGGTGTTCTCCTTCATGGATGCATCGATGGGATACAATCAGGTCGCGCTGTTCGGGCCAGATCAGGAGAAAACCACCTTTGTGGTGGAGGGTGGTACTTATTGTTACACCAGGATGCCTTTTGGCTTAAAGAATGCGGGTGCTACCTTTCAGCGGTTGGGAGAAAAGATGTTCGAAGGCAATATTCGAAAGGGGATAGAAATATATATTAACGACATGGTGGAAAAAAGCATGTCAGAAAAGGAACACTTAGAAGGCCTTCATGAAACTTTTGGCATACTGCGCAAGCATAATCTGAAACTCAATCCCGAGAAATGCACATTCGGGGTAACTTCAGGAAAGTTTCTGGGCTACATAGTTACCCACCGCGGAATAGAAGCAAATCCAGATCAGATTCGATCGTTGATTGAGATGCCATCTCCGCAGAATGTGAAGGAAGTACAAAGACTAGCTGGGAGAGTTGCCGCACTTAACAGATTCATTTCCAAATCGTCGGACAAATGCCGGCCTCTATACCGCTTGTTGAGAAAAACTCCTGATTTCCATTGGACCGCGGAATGCGAAGTAGCCTTTCAAGAGTTGAAAAGGTACCTTGGGCAGGCACCCTTGCTATCACGGCCGGAACAGGGAGAAAAGTTGCATTTGTATCTGGGTGTTAGCGAGTACGCAATAAGTTCAGTTCTGGTGAGGGTGAGCGACAAGATAGAAAAGCCAGTTTACTTTCAGAGCAAAACCCTACTGGAGGCAGAGACCCGGTACAGTAGGATTGAGAAGTATGCTTTGGCGTTGATATTTTCAGCCCTTAAATTGAAGCCTTACTTTGAAGCTCATTCTGTGGTGGTAGTAACAAATTTGCCTCTCAGACAAGCGTTGAAGGTCGAGAAATCAGGTAGGATGCTTAAGTAGGCGGTATTACTCAGTTCTTATGAGATTACATATCAAGTCAGAACAGCAGAAAAGGCACAAGCCATGGCGGAGTTTCTGGCCGAATTTCCTGCAGAGGATCCCACTTGGGGAGAAGAAATGGTGATGGAATCTGAAGGGGAGGTCGGCCGTGATCCATTGGATCCTTGGGATATGCGAAATGGGTGGAGAGTTTTCACGGATGGCTCTGCTACGGATACAGGAAATGGCATAGAGGTCGTGTTAGTGACTCCTTAGAACAATTGCCTTGAGCTATCCATGAAACTTGGGTTCGCTGCATCAAATAATGAGTCTGAATATGAAACGGTGATAGCTGGGTTAGATTTGGCTAGAGATCTAGGGGTGAATGAGTTGTCTGTTTTCTCAGATTCCAACTTGGTAGTGAGTCAGGTGAATGGAGGGTTTGTGGCTCGCTGTCCCTGGATGGCAAGATACCTTGAGGTCCTACAGCGAAAGGCAAGTAAGTTTGAAAAAATACAGTTTGCCCATCTGGGCCGCGGAGAGAATAGACACGCCGATGCTTTGGCTTATGTGGCTGTAGTTCTTCCTGGATCAGAGGGTCGGTCTATTGAAGTAAGAGTGTTAAGCAAGCCAAGTACATCAGAGGAGGATGGTATTTGGCTTACTACCGAAGGGGATCAGGGTTGGATAGAACCGATAAAGACTTTCTTGAAGGGAGTAGAGGTAGAGAATAAACAGGACAGGCGAAGGATGGAACAAATTGAGTCACGGTACACATTGGCGGAAGGTGACCTATACAGGAGAAACTTCTGCGGCCCATTGCTTAAATGTATAGGTCCGCGGCAGGCTCATGAAGTTCTTGCTGAGGTTCACGAAGGAGATTGCGGGAGTCATTTCGCGGGGCAAACTACAGCTCATAGCTAGATTGATATCACAAGGGTATTTTGGCCCCATATGAAAAGAGACGCCACAGAGTACGCCAAGAAATGTGAGAAATGCCAACGATTTGCTTCATTCATACACTCACCAGCTGAGCCATTGCATAATGTGTTCAGCCCATGGCCGTTCGCCATGTGGGGACTGGATATTGTAGGACCTCTACCCATGGCGAATGGAAAAAGGAGATTTATGTTAGTCGCTACTGACTATTTTACCAAATGGGTGGAAGGCGTAGCTTTGCAACAAGTTAAAGAAGAGAACGTGAAGAAGTTTTTGTGGGAGAATATCATATGCAGGTTTGGGCTGCCGCATACTGTCATCGCAGACAACGAAACTCAGTTTACAGGGGGAAAGGTGCGAAAGTTTCTTCACGCATTTAAGGTCAAGCAAGGGTTTTCAGCCCCATACAACCCTGAAGGAAATGGACAGGCAAAAGCATCTAACAAAATAATAATGGATAATTTAAAATGAAAGTTGGAAGAGAGGAATGGTGCATGGGTAGATGAGTTAAGTCATGTGCTATGGGCATATCGAACCACACCGAGAACATCCACTAATGAATCACCGTTCGCAATGGCGTACGGAGTAGAGGCCGTCATTCCAGTAGAAATGATAGAATCCACGACCAGAACGCAGGCTGTGGAAAGTGGACTGAATGAGAAAATATTAGCCGCGGATTTGAATCTTGTTGAAGAGAAAAGAGAGATAGCCCGTATTCGGTTGGAGGAATACCATCGGACTCTACAGAGACAATATGATAAACGGGTGAAGCCACGGAGGGTGACTATGTGCTGCGACGAGTTACTCCAGCCACCAAGAAAGAAAACGACGGGAAGTTGGGGCCAAACTGGGAAGGTCCCTATGTCATCAGTAAGAAGGGTACCTCTGGAACTTATGGATTACAGACTATGACTGGGGAAAAGATAGAGAGGCCGTGGAATGTCAGAATGTTGAAAAAGTTCCATGTCTAGGATTTTTGCTTAGTCTTTTCATATTTGATAGCACACTCTTTGTGTTGTTTATTATTATGTTTATGAAATAAACATGCACTTCTTCCAATTCGAATTAGTAGTAGATAATAGAAATCAAATTGGGGACGAGCATAGTTGCCCCACCAAGCTTCACAGCTGTTCAAAGAAAGCGGGAAGAGCCCTTAGCGACCGTATGTCCTAATCAAACCGGGGCAACCCCGATTAGCTTCACAAACCGCTCAAAGAAAGCTGGGAAGAGCCCTTCACCGGATGTATGTCCGAATCAAACAGATGTCCGAATCAAACAGGGGAAACCCCGACTAGCTTAAAAACGTCCGAATCAACATGGGGGCAACCCTGACTAGTTTCACAGCTATATAAGAGCGGGGGGGAAGAGCCCTTCGCGGACTGTATGTCCGAATCAAACTGGGGGCAACCCTGACTAGTTTCACAAATTGCTCAAATGAGCGGGGAAGAAGCCCTTCGCGGGCTAAACGTCCGAATCAACATGGGGGCAACCCTAGCTAGTGTCACAGCTAACTAAGTCTGCAAATGAAAGGGCTGCAAACAACTTGGTTAAAATCAAGGTAGTTCCTTCAATGATTATGAAAAATATATTCAAATTAAAGTTTCATATAGATCAATGGCTTTAATACATAACGAATAAGAAGAAAGGTGAAATCGAAAAGTATGACAGGTGGTAAATTACAGTGCAAATAGAGTACAACGCAAGTTGATTGACACCTACTACGCAAATGTAGTATGTCGATGAAGCATTTATCCAAACACGTACAAAAGATAATTGTTCAACACCGAAATTACAAATCAGAAAGAAATCTGCAAAGAAAGAAATCCGACATGTGTTACTGCTGAGGATCAGTATTCAATTCTTCCTGAGAAATATTTTCCTCTTCACTGACAGTGGTGTTGGTGTCTTCGGTCATTTCCATTGGAGAAGGGTCAACATTAGTAATCGGGGTAGTCACATCAGGGGTAGTGGTCTCAGCAGCCTCAGGATGCGCAGTCGATGATACCAAGGATGGTGTATCTGCAACTGGAGGAGGCAATGGAAGAAGACGGCCTGCAACGCTAAGCTGAGCGAGTTGTTATTGCAATTCACGAGCAATCTTCTTCGCAGCGAGACTTTGGAATCACTCTGTGGCTTATTTTACGACCTTGTCTACAACAGCTTGAGTGGCAAGTTTCTCCATCTCTTTGAGGATTTCCAGTTTAGAATTGACCCTGCTACATAGTCACGGTGCTTATCCTCGGCCACCTAGAGCTCCCTGTGGGCCTTGACTTCTGCGATCCGCAAATCGCCCCTTTCCTTCTCCAGCTTAGCATACTTTGCTTTCCAGCCATCAGGGCCATGTATCTCCTGCTTCGCCACCTCCAGATTCTCCACAGTGCTGGTAAGGCCGCGCAGCACATAGCCAATGTCTAGACTTAGCTGCAGAGACATATTGGGTATAAATGGTAGTACAAAGGATAATGAGCAAGTAACATTAATAACACACACCTTTTCCCATCCAGTGTAAATGGAGGCCCTATGGGAAGCGACAGTGCCAAAATCTCCATAGGCTTGATCCCGAGGGAGATGAGAGCTGAAAAACAAAGAGGCGGCAACAGCTGGATTTTCCAAAGCTGAGTCTCGCGTAGTAACATTGCGATCCTTGGCCTTGAACTTGGGATGCCAGACTTCAACCGGGCCTGATGTTAAGGGACCAGCTGAAAAGGAATCCTGTCTGGGGCGGCGCAAAGATATAGCAGACTGCGAAGGTTCAGTGCGGGTACTAGTATGAGGATGAGAAGTAGAAGTAGTTTTGGCCTTTTTGGTGGGAGGACTCTTGTTTGAAACTTCGACAGGCGCATCGCCATTGGAGTCACTGTCCCAAAGCTTGTACTTGTTCACATCCATAGCGGTAGCAGAAGGGGGAGGGGAAGTATGGGCAAAATCGTCTTCCCACTCAGCCACACGAGAGTACGAAGGAGGAAGGGTGTCAGCAGTAGCAGTCTTAGCTTTAGCAGCAGCGGCACGTTGGGCAATAGCTCGTGAATGAGAGATTTTAGTGGTATAGTTGAAGGACTTGTGAGCTGGACGTTTTCTTTTTTGAGGTGGGGATGGTTTGGGCTTTCTTTCTTTGGGGGGCGGCAGGCGATAGAGGGGGCCTTGGTATTTGCCAATGTCTTTTAGAGAAGGGTCAAGTAAGAGAGGAGTGGCTTTTTCCGGATCAATGTCGAGGACTTCACACTGTGCACTCCCAAGTTCGCGAAGGGATTGGAAAATTTCGAAATAAACGCCGTTGTATATTTGTGATCGCGAATCGGGTCTCCAACCTATATCACCAAGAGTAAAGAAAAATTACAAACAAGTGAGACATAGATACTGCGACTTAAAACGGCTTACTTACCACTTGTTAGGAAATGGAGATGCCTCAGAGAAACTTCTGAAGGGAGGTCTGCGGATAAAAAACTCCCGGACACATACAACGGATAGTGGTGCCACACCTTGTCGGTGGTGATGTGAAGAATAAAAGACTTCTTTTGTGGGACGAAAGTGCGAATGATTGATATCCCACACTCCCAAGTTTAGTGCTTTTCTTTATATAGAAGTGAGCAAGGATATCGCGGAGTTGGATTTTGGGGGAGTGGGTCTCATTGTAATAGTTGGCAGCGTACATAACACGCCAGAAGTTACCTATGCCTTGGCACGGAGGAATGTTGAAATGGTTACAGACATCGACGTCAAGAAGGGTTAAGGGAAAACGCAGACCAGCCGCTATCTGTCCTACAGTAGCGACGAGATAACTGGGGTGTGGTGTTACCAAGTGAGGAAAGTGGGTGACGCCAGACACATGTTCTAGAATAACGTCACTAGGTATGCCATAAGCGGCTTTAACGACATCTAAGTTGGGTCTGCGGTAGTAGGATGGCGGGGGAGGTTGAGAAGGTTTCCTCCCAGAAGTAGATGGAACAGCGATGGGCTCAGTAGAATTAGAAGCTGGGGATTCAGATCGGTCCGCGGAGTGATGGCTAGAACTAGGGGTAGAGGAGTCAGATCTATCGGATTTGGTGGCGGAGGTAGCCTCCGATTCCGATACAGACATGATGGAACCAGTGCTAAGAGGGGAGTTTACAAAAAGAGAGGTATGCAATTCTAGAAAGGAAGAAAGTGATGAAGCAACACCCCCAAAAGTGAATAAAACAAATAATGAGAGGAAAGGAAAACAAATAAGAAGGGGGAAGACAAACCTGCGAAGAGAGGGAGCCAATGCAATGGAGGTCGTAGAACACGAACAGTGCTGGAGAGCTACCGGAGGGAAGAACAGTGGGAAGAAGTGGGAAAGGGTTGAAGGGAAGGAAGTTGAAAAGATGGTGAGGGTTTGGGGTTTTGGGGGTTTTGAGAGAAGAGAGAGGTGTGAGCGGGATTTGAAGGGGCAGGGGTAAAAAGGTATTAACCAACAAAAGAACCAAGGAAAGGGTGACACGTAGAGTCTCAATTTTCGAAGAGGCAAAGTACGAGGCGCGTGCGCCATATTTCCAGGTGGCAATACAGAGGAAGCATGTGGAACACATGTTGGGAGAAAAAAGATAGGGGGACAGAGTGGCAGTGTCAGGAACGAGAAGTATACCGCGAAATGTGTATGAGATGAGAAATATTAGTTCTCGGCCCCATAGTTGTTCGCGGACCATCAATAAGACCGAGAGAGGGCATCTGTATGGGTCGTATTCATGACCTAGGAGGCTAGTGGTGACAATGGGACCGGATGCGGTATAGTATGGGGGAACAGGTTGCATAGGATCAGATCAGCGGTATCCTAACTGCTCTGGAACTGCTGCGAGACGTGGAGAGAGGGAGAGCGGAATCATAACTGCAAGATAACTGCCGCGATACGTGGAGAGAGAAGAGAGAATGGATGAAAGAGGATCGAGGGACCAGAGGAAAAGAAGGAGAAGAGAAGAGAGATAAAAGGGGCCAGGAGAGAGAAAAAGAGGAGAGAAAAAAGAAAAAATACAGAGAGAAGAGTAAGGAAGAGGACAAGGAATCTCATAGGTTGCAATAGTGGAGCATACAATAGATAATCTCCAAAAGAAGATATGTTTATGGAAAGTGATTGCTATTTCGGATGAAATTGCTGAATTTTTATACAAAATTGTTGGGTTGCCAATGATTGTTTGATTTGGGGTTTTTTTGGATGATATCTTATTCGATCACCCAGTCTACGACTCAAGTAATATGCCATATACTCTATCTTATCCACAAACACCGCACTCATCCAATTGACCTATAGATTGATCACGACACATATACGAAACGTCCTAAACCAAATCCACCAGAATACTTTCTCCCTCCACACGCATCAAGTACAGATCATCATCTACCATCTTTGCATCGCATCACCATTGCCTCACCAACTACAATTATCATATTTCCTACCAACTACAACAACTATATCTCTCCACCAAATACATTGTTCGGCCATACCAAGTCGTATTGTTCAATCACACTTTCAACTATGACCCATCCTTTGTCATATATCATGACTTACACTCTACCACCACATCTATAAAAGCCAACCCTAGAATTACGTTGGCTTGATTCCGGATCCATCTTCTTAACTGGATACATTGGCATCTTCCACCAAGAAGAGCAACAAAGGTATGACCCATCATTTGGTATAATATTAGAGTCAGCCTTAAAAAGACTTATTTTGGTATTTACATTTTGTGCTGTCACATAGGTGATTATATAATTCATCTAACCCATTTCTCTCCGACCAAATCCTGGTGATAACCACTACAATATTTTTATCACAAACACATCCTCCTAACCAGCTTACCATAGCAAAAGCTAACTCCATAGTCCATGAGACACCAGAAGCTCCACTCCCAATATTTGGCGCTTGACTTTGACAACAAGCGCCAACATTCCAAGACCAAGTCAATACAGCAGTAACACCTACAAGACCTACAACACCACAATGGCTCATACACCATAAACAATGTAAATAGCAACATCTAGGGCCGCACAACTAGCGAGCTACTAAGCAAAGACTGATCGAACTTGTCGAATGCATCTCAAATCAGTATGAGAAGAAATACAACTACATCGCTGTCATCAAAGCCTTCCAAAAGTTTAGTGATTCACCACTCATAAAAAACGTCATAAACACACCAATTTCAGAAAACTTTCAACAACCAAAAATTAAGTCATACGATGGTTCAACCTGTCCCTTCAAATACATTAAACATTACCAACAAAAAATTTCCCCCCACAGCCATCAAGACAATCTCCTATGTAGCTTATTCCCATATACCCTCAAAGGCACCACTCTAGATTGGTACTACGATCTAAGCGTGGAAACAATCCTAGATGATAAACACTTAAAAATATAGTTTAAATCCCTTAATAGTATTTTATTTATGCCAATTATGTTATTAATAATGTAAAATTATCACAATTTACATATTTTTGTAGGTTACAGGTCTTAGAGCTGAATGTGTATAAAAGACATCACTTTTACATAGAAAATGAGTTAATATGATTGCTGGAGAAGTTTTAAGGTTAAAGGAAAAAAAAGTCTTTTAAAGCCTAGTCAAAGCTGGAAAGTTAAAGTCAACTCGGGCAGAAAAATGACATAAAGTCAACAGAACTTCAGCAGGCTGTACCTTTGGACTCAGAGTTTAGAATTGGGCTTATTTTATATCAAAATGACTGGCTCAAAAAGAGATTTCTAATGGTTTAAGCAGCGACCCAATCAAAGCAGAAAGAATGGATGAAAATGGCATTGCAGTTAATTATAACAGTTTGGATTTTTTTGGATTTAATTATTTGGGCTTTGAACTTGATTTAGTGGTTCAAAACTCAACTCCCAAGCCTGATCACAAAAATGTAACCTAATTCTCTATTACATAAAAAGATTAGAGGCACAAACCCTAAAGATCTTTTTCCCCATTAGTTGTAGTTTAGATCTAGGGTTTGTAGCCTCCATTATATCTTTCTTCAATTTTTTTTTATTGTCTTCTATAATGTCTTCTTTTAGTTTAATTGTAATGTTATTCCAATGAGTTTAGGCTAATCTCCTAATTAGAAGGGATGATTATAAAGCTTAATGAGGAATACATTGTCTTGTTAGAGGTATTCATTGTGTATGGACATAAGTTTGATTTCTAATACATGTGTAGAGATAAATATTTATTAGTAATTAAACTAAGGTTTATTTTGATTTTTTTAGAGATAATTGTTGGAACCGTTATTTCAGAATGACTATTTCTACAAACCGCGAGAACCCACGCGTAGCGGAATCAATGGGGTTCTCACGATTTTGAATAGAAAACATACATTTGAATCCGATTTAGATAACTCTGAGAATCCAAGCTTTATGAAATCCGAAATCAACCTCTTGATCTTCTATTGTATTCCTTTAGAATAGATTGGACGTTGTGTGGACAACGATCTACCAACCCCCTTCTTTCTCTCAAGATTAGAAACGAATTCAGATCTACTTTTCTTGCCTCTTTTTCAGAACCAGTGAATAGTGAATTTCGGCAAGAGAGAGATTATTCTATTTATAGGCTACAATAGGGACCATGAGGAGAAATTAGGATTGGGCCTCCTGACGGGCTTGGGCTTCCCATGTTCGCCCAGAACACACGGCCCAAGTCCATCAACAAATGGCTTATTCCACTAAAGGCCATTGTTGCACTACCGCCCTAATCCCAAATTACGTGTCAGCGTTTATGGGCTCCATATTATATGCTCGTTGATCTCCCCGTGTTTAAGATATCGAATGTCCGTTGATTAAGTCAAGTTACTGACAACTACATTAATCAACTTCTTATGTCCTTGAGTAGTACCACTCAACCCTCATTGTCATGTCGGAATAAATCCACCGCGGGGTTTACATGACAATCTTTTTGAGCTCCTCAAGGGGACATCATCAACCCGACTTCTTGCTGGACACGGATTCCTTCTATAATCAACAGTACACCTTACATACAATGTCATTACCCAATCCATCGAGTTTGTTGATTCACAAATGAATCTCACTCATTGATGATTTAAAGCAATGTACAATGCATGTAGGTGCCCGTTATTATATTCGGATTAGGAGGACAAACATCTATACTAACAGAGGCATTTGTTCTCTTATATAGTCAGTATAAGGAGAAACAACCTCACTTGGTCTTGTTCAATACACACAAAATGTACTAGTGTAATCCTATAGTCAAGATAGACTAATACCAGATTATACTACAACCGTACCAATAGTTTGTCTAAATCCATCTAGGTTGTGAACGATTACTTATACTTTATAAGGTACTGATGATATAATCTTCTGTGTGTTCACACCATATCATCTACAACATAAAGTATTAGACACATGCATATAACTAATAACATATATAATATGCATAACATTTGCCTATATGATTCTTATTCAAAATATAAAGAATTAGAGTTAATACAAAAGTAATGATTTTAGTATATAACCCTATCAATCTCCCACTTATACTCAAAGCATTGCTTTTTAGTATACTACTAACAAATCTCCCACTTATACTTAAAGCTATGCTGCCAAACATCTAATTCCCATCCCCTCAACATGCTTGTCAAGGGGTCAGCTAGGTTATCTTTTGATGCCATCTTGGTAATATAAACATCTCCTCTTTTCTAGGTGGTACTTGCGCTCAATGTGTTTACTTGCTTATAAGAAGTTCCGGACCCAAAATTGATTCTTTGGCTGCCTCAGTGGCTGCCACATATTCAGCTTCCATGGTGGAGTCAGACAAGCATTTTTGTTTGACACTCCTCCATACTATGGATCCACCTCACAAGGTAAACACACAACCTGAGGTAGACTTACTCTTGTCCCTATTTGACCCTTCAGCACCCTCCACACCGAGAAGTAGTAAGCCACGATAGTGTGGACGTTTACCATTCTACATTCGTGGAAATACTTTTAGGAGTTCACGATAGTGTAGACTGTATACCCTAAGGGAACCAAACTATCTGCATGGTATACTAACATATAATTCTTAGTCCTTTTCAGGTACTTCAGTATATGTTTTACCATAGTCCAGTGCCCTTGTCCTGGGTTCTTCTGATATCTGCTAACCATGCCAACGGTAAAGCAAATGTCTAGCCTCGTGCATAGCATGGCGTTCATTAAGCTTCCTACAGCCGAAGCATAAGGAACCACTTTCATGTCCTCTATCTCTTTTGGTGTCTTGGGACACATATCCTTTGATAGAGGAACTCATCAACACAGTATCAATATAGGTAGCCTAAGATAAGCACAACATCCTTTTCTTGTGATCTTTTATAATTTTGATCCCAAGGATATGACCCGCTTCTCCCAAGTCCTTCATATCAAATAGTTTGGATAACCATACCCTTATGTCTGACAACACGTTCACATTGTTTCCAATTAGTAAGATGTAATCTACATAAAGCACAAGAATTACCACTATGTTTCCATCAAATTTCTTGTACAAAACAAGATGCTTTTGACCTTTTTCAATGAATCCTTCTGGTTGCTGCATATAGATGGTTTCCTCAAGACTTCCATTAAGGAAATCTATCTTGACATCCATATTATAGATCCACTTGCATCCAATGGGTTTTACACCATTAGGTGGCTCGACAAGCTCCCAGATCTGATTAGAATCCATAGATTCCATCTCAGAATTCATTGCCTTTTGCCAAGATATTACATCTCTATCTTGGAGTGCTTCATTGTAGGTCTAGGGATCAGGATCTTGGCTATCAGTGGTTATGTCTGTAGACATTCCCAAACCAATCCACCTATCAAGTTGTCTAACAACCCTCCCACTACGACGAAGCACCTTTTGTTCTTGTACGTCATTGGTGACACGTTGTGGTTCCTATTCTTGTACAATTGGTATTGAAGTAGTTTAATGACTCTCCTCTCAATACTTCTAGAATAATACTACTCTGGGTAAAATTTAATGCACTGTGGGTGGAATAAGATTAATGATGTATAAATTGCCTTTTAATGTACTAGAACAGATAAAAAGTTTATTTTTCTTAATGACAATCTTGTCATTTAAAAGAAACAGAATATCCATTCTTAATTAACATAGAAACTGAAATCAAGTTCTTTCTAAAATTAGGCACATAAAGACAATTTTTTAACACCTTAGTCTTATTTCTACCAAAAGATAAACAAACATCTCCCACTGCAACAACTACTACTCTGGTAGCATCCCCAAAGATAAGGCCATCTCTCCAGCACTAAGTTTTCTGGTTTCTTGGAACCTCTACAACGAAATGCAGACATGGTTAGTGGTTCCTGTATCTACACACCAGGTTTTGGTAGATAACACCGCTAAACATGTTTAAACTACTAGTGCATGAGACATACCTCCATTATTCTCTTTGTTGAGAAGAGGACAATCTGGCTTCCAGTGTCCTGACTGCTTGCACTTGTAGCATTTGCCCTTAGGCTTTTTCACAGCTCCTTGAGGTCCCATTCCCTTCTTTGCCATATTCTTATGCTTCTGAACATTATTCTTCTTCTTTCTGCTATTAGGCGTAGAAGTAGAAACCTTCTCAGTAGCATAAACCTGAACATAACTTTGCTTAAAGAGACTCTTAGCTGACTAAAGTTCTGTCATCAGTTCCACCAAAGAATACAACCTTTTATTCATGTTGTAGTTAAGGTGGAACGGTTCAAACCTTTCAGGTAGCATCATGAGAATGATATCGACCTGCCTTTCTGCATCGATATCAGCTCCAAGGATCTCCAACTCATTCAGATAAGCCATCATCCTGAGTATATGATCCCTTATAGGAGTCCCTTCAGTCATAGTTATGGTCATCAAGTTTTTCATGGCAGTTTACCTAGCAGCCCTATTCTGGTATCCGAAGAGTTCCTTGAGATTGAGCATCATATCATAAGCCGTGGTCATAGCCTAATGCTGATGTTGTAGCACACCTGACATAGATGCCAGAATGTAACACCGCGACATCTCATCTGCCTTGTTCCACTTCTTAAATGCTTCTTTCTCCTCTTCTCCAGCAATATCTTCAGGCTTAGGTGGGCATTCCTCATTGAGTACATATTTGTACTCTTCAGCAGTCAACACGATATCCAAGTTGCGTTTCCAGTCTATGTAATTATGGCCAAGAAGTTTGTTTTCCTTAAGAATAGTTGCTAGTGGGTTGAAAGTAACCATTTTGAAAACCTGAGAATCACATAAAATAACTATTATGTAGGGCAAAAACTTTTTGAGTTAATAACAAAAATTAATTAATTAATCAACCCATCACTTGTACCCTCCACACCGAGAAGTAGTAAGCCACGATAGTGTGGATGTTTACCATTCTACATTCGTGGAAATACTTATGGAGTTAACTAAAAAATCAATTAATTAACCCGTCAGCACTCTACACACCGAGATGTAGTAAGCCACGATAGTGTGGACGTTTACCCTATCTACATTCGTGTAGAGAGGTTTTTCCTATTAGTTCTACTTCTCGTCAACTTAACAGCACACCACTTGTTAAAGTGGACACATGCCATCTAGACAAGTAAAACTAAATTGCTGACCTACTTTGGTCCTACAAATAATAGCAGTGACTCCGATGGGGAGGATACCATTACTTGCATCTAAGTGTATACCATTACTTAACTTCTTAGTCCATTATTTGTAATGAATCCCTTCAGATGGAGAAGTGAATCCATACATTAATAACTTCATATAGTTGTCCTTTAGAAGTTTGTTCTGGTAATCCGTAATTAGACTCATCCGATATGGAGGAAGGCACTAAAACCGATGCGCAAGTATAATTACATTACCAACAAACCAGTAATGGAGACCGTGGGATTTATACGAAACTAAATTCCCACTCCCATTTAGTTATTTAGAACTGAGGATCTTTCTGTTTACTGGTCAGGTCTATGTTCATGTTATCTATTATTCATGTGGGCATAGGTTTAACAAACATCCACAAATAAAAACATGCATATAGAATAAGCAAATATGAACAATAAAATGGAAAACAAATTCCCAACTGTTATGGCCCATATTCATTGCTTCATCTTGTTTGCCGAACTCTTTTAGTTGCCTTCGCAGAATCCGGTCGGTCAGGTCGCGGGGTTCGGGGCAGCTCCCCTATTTTTTTAGAAAGCGTGACCTGTTTCCTTCATTGGAAACCTCACGAAATCACTTCATAGACCCCCCGAACAGCAAACAAAAATCATCTCATTTTAGAGAAATTTTTTTTTCTCTTTCTGCCGTATAGGGCGCGACCCGTGCTCCAGTTGTGCTTGCATAGGGCGCGACCTGCACTCATGCTCCAGGCACTTCAGCGAGACCCGTGCTCCAGTTGTGACTGCATAGGGCGCGACCCGCGCTCACTTCTAGGTGCTTAAGAGTGACCCGCGCTCCACCTGCGCTCCAGCAAAAAAAAATTCAAATCCAGATTTTGACCAATCCGAATCTTGATCTTTTTGATCTTTACAATAGATTACATCAATGAGAAAAACAATAACACGATATAGACCGTGATTTAAATTACATCCATTGATAATCAATACTTGTAAAAACGATCAATTTTTCATAAAATAAAAAACGATCCATTTCTTTCAGAATTCATTCTGACCATAACAGTTGGTCTAGATGCCTGCAAAATCATGTTAGAACAATTCTACATATCTACCAACATCTACATGCTCTGATACCAATTGTAGGAACCGTTATTTTAGAATGACTATTTCTACAAACCGCGAGAACCCACGCGCAGCGGAATCAATGGGGTTCTCACGATTTTGAATAGAAAACATACCTTTGAATCCGATTTAGATAACTTTGAGAATCCAAGCTTTATGAAATCCGAAATCAACCTCTTGATCTTCTGTTGTATTCTTTTAAAATAGATTGGACGTTGTGTGGACAACGATCTACCAACCATCCATAATAACAGAGGTCTTTGTTATCTTATATAATCAATATAAGGAGAAACAACCTCACTTGGTCCTGTTCAATACACACAAAGTGTACTAGTGTAATCCTATAGTCAGGATAGACTAATACCAGATTATACTACAACCGTACCAATGGTTTGTCCAAATCCATCTAGGTTGTGAACGATTACTTATACTTTATAAGGTACTGATGATATGATCTTCTGTGTGTTCATACCATATCATCTACAACATAAAGTATTAGACATATGCATATAACTAATAACATATATAATATGCATAACATTTGCCCATATGATTCTTATTCAAAATATAAAGAATTAGAGTTATTACAAAAGTAATGCTTTTAGTATATAACCCTATCAATAATGGATTGAACTATTCTTTCTTGCTAGTAGTAATGACTATAAAGATGTAGGTTATTGTTAGGGATGATAAAGTTTGAACCTTTAAGTTGGAATATTGCGGAAAGACTTGAAGAAGATTACTTTTCAATGAATAGTTCGAGTTTGACATGAAATAACTCATTAGGTGGATTATTCATCCTTTCTATCTTCTCCTAATTCATTCGAATATCATATTTTAGTTGCTTAGCTAAATTAGTTTAAGTTTAATCAAGACACATAATGACCTAAAAATATAACGTACTTTACCGTTTTTTACATTAAATACAATGTATTATTTTTCTTACCTAAAAATACAATGTATTTTCAAAAATTTACAATTGATACACTCTGCTAGATGTGAATAGACGGCTTGTCAATTTACTATTAAAATTGAGCACGTGACTCACACACACCTTTTATTTTATATTGTTTGCAAATGAGTTGGAGACTTCTCGACAACGTAGACCAAGCAACCCAGGGGCGGATCCAGGGGGTGGGTTGCAGCACACCCAAGCTTTCCTAAAAAAAAAAAAGGTCATAGTGTTCAAAATATAAATTTAAACCCAACAAACAAACTTAGCCCATCCCATTAGAAAGTTAGAAATAACGAATAGAAAGTTAGAAATAACGAACAGAGTTAGAAGTTGCTCAAAAGAAATAACGAACAGAGATAAACTCTCGGCCTCTCGCCTCTCGGGTAACTCAGAAGTCAGAACTCCTAGAGGTCTAAACTCTCGGCCTCTCAAGTGACAGCACTATCGGGTAGTATCACAGTCTTGGGAGTATTTCAGTATTTGCTTATTCTTTTCTTCGGTTATTCACTTCTTCGACTTGCAAACTCTTATTATTCTCATAAGGTAAATTTTTTAGTTCAAGTATTCTCAATTTATTAACTTATTATGATACTTGTTTAGTTGTTTAAATGTTTGTGCATTAGACATTAGTATAGTTAAGACCAATTTATTTAAATTGTTTATATGAATTTGTTTATTTGTCTAGGGATTTAGTGACACCAATAGAACTATTTGTTTGAATTGGATTTTGTTTTATGCATTAGAAATTTTGGATTGTGTGGATGATGTGATAATACCCAATAATAATTATTTTCTCTATCTAACCATGCCTCTTTTTGTGTGTGAGATGAGATATGAATGATATAGATAGATGATGTAGATGGATGATGTAGATGGATGATGGTCATTGAATAAAATAGAAGCGTATCAAAACTTAATTATCCCTCAATAAGTAAAGGATGAGTAGGGTATCGTTCTACTTTTAAGTGTATGTTATGTGAAAGACAGGACTGGAAAGGGGGTTTAAGGGATTAAAAACTATGATTGTAGAGATTTTAGATTCTAATGCTAAACTAAACTAAACTAACTAAACTATTGAGAATTTATAAGAGAGGGAATTCACACCAATACTTTTAATCTATGACCTTCTGCTTCATGGTGGTTCTTACAAGTAGACTTCAATTAGACAATCGAACTAGTGTCGATGCCCTCTTGGATGAAACATCGTTAACAATTAATTATACTTAATGTTGTTCTTATGTTTATGCTATTAATATATTCTTTCCTTTTATGTAAGCTCGGGCAGCCATTCAATGTATTACCGAGAGCAACATCAAGGAGTACTTCCTAATAGGGCGGCCATTCAATGAATCACCACTTAAGGCAAACACAAAGAATACTTCCCCTAGGCAGCCACTCCCTGAGCTATCCCTTCTAAGGCAACACAAAGAATATTTCTCTAACTCTAAAGAACTATACTACTAGAAGAAAAGTAAAGAACACTAGCATGATATTAATATTGCAAATATATAAACCCTATTATATACTTCCATCCCTTGGTGTGGGCAATGGAACTAATAACTAAAAACATAAAGAACTAACCTGATTGAAGAACACCATGAACCAGAAGAATCATTAAACCTTAAGCACTGGCTTCATCTCCTCCCTTGAAGGAGAATATTAGCCTTCCATAAAGAAGGAAGAACATGAAGAACGAGAAGAAGAAGAGTGGAAGAACATAAGACTAGAAAGACTAATTTATTAAGACTCAGCTAGTTAAAACCGAATCTTTAATTATTAATCTCTTTCTGCCTCAAGTTCAGGACACAAGAATATAAGTGAATTGGCCAATTACATGAGGCACTTAGGCCATCTATTTATAAGGGTTACAATGAGTTCTAGAAGCATTCCAAACCGTCATTTGTTTCTTAATACAAATAGACTTCTTTCAGAGTCCAACTTCGTCTCCAAAACTGAGGAGGAATTAGCTACAGTGTCGTTTCATGTGTCTGGACGCACGATCTATGCGTCCCAGATGCGGAAGTCTATTTTGTCTCTTCTCTATCTTTCTATCCTCTTTTGCGGGCTTTGGTCAAAGCAACAAATCCTTTGGCCTTGGGCTTTCAAATAGGCTTTAAAATAGGTCAAAGTCGTATCTTTAATAGCTTCAATTCCTTGGCCTTCTCTATGATTGTCCACGGGCTTCCCATGTGATCTTTAATGCTCCGAATTGCTCTATTTTACCCCTTTTTCTCTAATATTCCACAAAACTTTCTCTTTAACCTGTAGAATCATAAAACATAACTTACAAACACTATTAGTCCACTAAGATGGCTAAACAAGAGGCATAATCTAGAGTTAAATTGTACTTTTTGAGCACTTATTACAACTCCCAACTAGCCTTTTGCTAGTCTCTTAGCAAATAAGATAAAAAATAGATAAGTGATCAAAATCACATCCTAATAACAAAAATAAAATCCTAACTCATTTTCGCAGGCATCGCGATTGCATTTACCATATGCAACAAGGCTTTAAACCTTTAAGTTCCCCAAAAAGGACGAGTTATGGTCTCATGAGGCTTTTCAGGTGATATACCCACAAAATTAATCAATAGCATGTTCAAGAATGATAGTATTTTTTAGAGAGAGAAATTCCTTACCTACTTAGTGCTTACTCCAACAGACGGTCTCCATTGCTAACTACATTGCTGCAAAAACTCATAGATTATGATGGGAGATAGTAAAAATTGACAAAATTCTCAATCAAGGCTTATGTGTGTACTTAGTCAATCTCCTATACTCTCCTATCCAAGAAACGAAATCCCTAGTTTACCTTTAGACAGATAATCTCGACTTTCAATCCTCACTGGTCATACTCTTAGAAAAGAATCTATCAGAAGATGGTATACTATTTTACCTCATGTATGTGGGGAAAAGAATAATGAATATGAACATCCCACATACTACCTTGAAAAACAGACTTCTGAATAAAAGTAGTCTCATGGAAATAATGTCAATCACATATGAAGTGTTGGGTCCTTCACTTTAGCATCATCTCACCTATTCTAGACTTCGTACCATACTGTAGTGATAAGTCATGGGTTGTAACTTAGCTTGGGTATTAGTTTATGAAGGAAAGGTAAAAAGGATTCTAAGGGGGTTTCAGAAAACACTAAGGGTTTTGCTTCTTTCTTTGGAAGATTTCTTCAAATTCTGTATTGCAGAGAAAATTCTTCCTTTGTCTTAGCTTTTCCATCCATTCTGTTCAACTTATTCTTTTTTTTTAAACTTAGTGGTATATCCTTGATTAGTACTGGATATGCTTGTTTTCTACTAGCTTCTTTCACTTAGAACAAAATGATGGTCTTCATTGTATCTCTATGATATTTCCTTGTAATCTTCCTTTTGTGCTCTTTATTCCTATTGTTCCCCTCGTATTCTCAGAAACATATGGGTATGGCTGATAAAGATTTTGGTTATACTCC
Organism: Coptis chinensis; assembly: GCF_015680905.1. Lineage (NCBI taxonomy): Eukaryota > Viridiplantae > Streptophyta > Magnoliopsida > Ranunculales > Ranunculaceae > Coptis > Coptis chinensis. The sequence continues at coordinate 50,682,618 of NC_141456.1, forward strand.
TTGTCTGGAGTTGGGTAAAAGATAAAAGGTTTTGAAAGAAAATGGCTTATTGTAAGGCTCAAAAAGGTTTAACAAGATGGTCCTACTAGGTGGGATAAAGGCTGAATGGGTTCACTACTTGACTTATCAGTATGATACTCTGTTTCGAATAGACTACAAGACCTAATGGCTATCTCCCCAGTTGGTGTCACTTCGTGATTAACCAAATCAACAAATAATGAGACTATATTACAACGACATAAAGAACTGAAAGATGTTGAGTCACTAAGACTCGGATTTTTCATAAGAACTCTCCAAAGAATGGGTATAATGCTCAAGTCTCATGGGCTAAGTCTAAAAATTCTACTTCCAGTTTACTAGGGGTTTAAATCTCTTTTCTAGCAAAAGTACACAAAACTGACCAAGTATTATAGTGGTGTCTTGATAAAGAATTCTATCAACAAGAACTATGTCCGAGCATAATAAATAGTCTAAGCGGTAATGAAATCAATAATATCAACTATCTATCAAACTCAACACTAAGCAGTATAGAATATATATCCCAGACTCATCATTAAAATTCATTTTTCTCATGCTATTGATATAGAAACAAAAATATTTTTGTTTTTGAAAACTAATTTTCGAAATTCATTTCTCAAGTACACCCTCCCCCTACTTATGCATGCATTGAACTCAATGTATAAAGAAGTAAATGAAATGGATGAGAAAAAGATAGGATATTACCATTGATGCCGAATATAAAGAATTAGTTCAAGAAACAAATTTTTTTAGGTCTTTTTACGTCAGATCCCTAAGACGTAATGTGAGTCTTTTAAAGTTAGATTCTCAAGACTTTTGAGTCCTTTATAGTCAGATCTTCAAGACTAGTATTCCCACCCACTAGGTTTCACTTTGTAGGAATTCTTCTGATCTCTCTCAATAGGTGATTGACAAAAGTATACCTTGTACCAACAATCTTCTCTTAATGGCTGTAACCCAGGACAAGTTTCAGAATGACAATTCTTACACCAACCTAGCTTACGCAATCTCCTTTTATGCGCAAATGGACTTTTTCCGAACCCTACACGAGCCATATATAGAAATAATCTTCCTTTGAAGGTCAACAAGGAGTAAATCCCATAAACTAACAAGTGGGGAATACTTAGGTTTCCATCTCAAAACTGATCTTTCGACAACATGCTTACTTCCTGTAGACATTTTCGCTTGATCTACTAGAATTCCTTCCTTTGAAACTTGGTGACCCAGCACTATCCCTTCCTTTACCATGAAGTGACACTTTTCCCAGTTCAGAACTAAGTTGGTATCGCAACAATGTTTAAGGACTAAGGAGAGATGGTGCAGGCAATCCTCAAATGGACATGTGAATGTGGTCTTCTCTTGGTCCTCAGGTTGGATATGGATCTAAAAATATCCTGAGTAACCATCAAGAAAGTAGTAGTAAGCTTGTCCAGCTGATCTTTCTAATATCTGATCGATGAAAGGTAATGGAAAATGATCTTTCCTCGATGCACTATTCAACTTCCTGTAATCGATTTAAACTTTCCATCCAGTCTGAATCCTGGTTGGAATCAACTCATTGTTCTCGTTCTCGATTACTGTGGTTCCGGACTTCTTCAACACAACTTGAACTGGACTAACCCATTGACTATCAAAAATAGGGTAGATAATGCTGGCATCAAGGAGTTTGACGTCTTCTTCTCGAACTACTTCCTTCATCTTCGGATTAAGCCTCCTCTGTGGTTGGTTAGAAGTCTTGTAATCCTCTTCCTAATGAATCCTATGTTGAACTATCATAGGGCTGATCCCCTTGATATCATCAATTGTCCAACCTATAGTTGACTTATGTTCCTTTAAAAGTGCTACTAATTTGGATTCCTACTCCTCAGTCAAATCTGATGCAATAACTACTGGGTAGGTTCCCAAATCTCCCAAGAAAACATACTTGAGTGTAGACGGCAAAGGCTTCAATTCTAGCTTAGGCGACTCCTTCTTAAGCTCTTTAGATGGTCCATCAAGCATAGGCGATTCAAACTTTTCTTTGAACTTGAAGTCATCCATGACAGGTGATGAATCCAAAATTGCATTGATTGCCTCAACACTAAGTTCCTCATAGTCTGAGTCTGTCTGAGCTTTCAACAACTCGTCAGCAGGATATGAATGAGTCAGATAATCCTGTGCTAACGCTTCAATCATGCATACCTCATTCACATCACATACCTCCTGTGGTTACTGTAACATATGGAAAACATTGGTCTCGACTCTCATATTACCAAAGGATAATGTCATATTACCATTTCGACAGTTGATGAGTTCATTTGCAGTGGCCAAGAATGGTTTGCCTAGAATGATTGGTACCAGATGTAGGTTTTGTGTCGAGTACTATGAAATCAACCGGATAATAGAAATCTTCGATCTTGACTATGACATCTTCAATGATTCCTCTAGGTATCTTCACTGATCTATCTGCCAACTATAAAGTAACATCAGTCGGTTTTAGATCCTTCAAGCCTAACTTCTCATAGACGAAATATGGTAGAAGATTCACACTAGTACCCAAATATAATAAAGCTTGCTCCTCCAAAGAATCTCCAATTCTGCATGTAACAGTTGGACTTCCAGGATCTTTCAGTTTCACAACCGCTAGATTCTGTAGGTACGATGAACATCTTTGAGAAATAAAAGCTTCTTTCGGAATGTTGGTTTTCTTCTTCACTAGATCTTTCACGAACTTGGCATACGAGGGAACTTGCTTGATGGCGGTCAGAAATGGGATATTAATATGCAAATTCTGAAATACATCGCAAATCTCCTTGTACTGGTCATCCTTTCTGGTATTCACTAGTTTTGAAGGAAATGGTGCTGCCGGATTCTTCAATATCGGTTCTCTTCTTTCAGCTTCAGTTGGCTTGGTAACAAATAGTGGAGTGACAGGTGGAGTCACTCATGATGGCTTCTTCTTACTTACGTCCACGATTGAAGTTCCTTGAACTTCTCTTGCAATGGTTTCTTGTGGTGGCAAACACTAGATATATTTGGAGTGTTAGAACTGGGTGGGATGGTGGGGACATAAGTTACCTTAGGCTCTGTAAAATCTTTTCCTGGTTCATAGATAATCTTGTTATCAACTTTCTTGCCTGACCTCAGAGTGGTGACATAATTAAATTGGTCATGAGTAATCTCCAGGTTATCTACCTGCAAGACACCTCTTCCTTTCGGATTTGGCTCTGGCTTGCTTGGTAATGCTCCTTTTGATCTCTCTGTCAAGGCGGCAGCGATTTGCCCTATCTGGCCTTGAATGACACTAAAGTTACTCTCCAACGTCTGGGTTCTTTGATTTGTCTATTTCAGCTCATTGACAATGGTGGTGATAGCTTCTTCCAGATGTGGGATAACTGCTTTGCTCGACTGAGGCGTAGGGGCAATATATCCACTCATAAGATCTGGTACTAACTCTCTATTTGTGTTGGCTTGGTATTGATGGTTCTGGTATGACTGTTGATTTCTGTATGGTTGCTGGCAGTTTTGGAACTGATACTAGTTATTCTGGAATTTATTAGAATGATTTTGGAATCTTGGAGGAAAATTCCTCTGATTTGTATTTTGTGGCTTCCAATAATTCTGTCCCTGATTGAACTGGTTATTTCTTCCTAAAGAGTTGATACTACATGGCTTTGCATTAGTATCCAGATAGTACGAACACTCTTCAGTGGTGTGGCCTTCATCAGAACATAGCTCACAAATGGCATAACAAGGCTTGGTTGGCTGAGGTTTAGCTTGGAAATTGTTTGCTTTTGGAGGATTCATGGAGATCTGATCAAACTTCTTGTTCAGAGTTTCAAGTCCTGTTGATAGGCTTGCCATAATTGATAGCATTGCTTGATTTTGGTCTTCTTAAATTTGGTTGCTAAATTGCTTCGGCACCCCCTCCATTCTAGCTACGTCCTCGTTGCTAGTACTCCATTGTTGAGTGTCTTCCGCTAAATTCTCGAGAAAGTTGTAGGCTTTCTCTCCATCCAATGATGTAAACTTACCTTGATGCATTGATTGTATCATCTGCTTGTTCATAGTTGAAAGTCCTCGAAAGAAAAAAATGAGCCAGTGTGCTCTTATCATAACCATGATGTGGACATGAGACTAGCAGATTATTGAATTTCTCCCAGCTTTGATAATATTCTTCAGTCACCTTTCCTTTGAAATTGCTGATGGCTTGCTGTATGGCATCTGTCTTCTGAGGTGGGTAGAACTTGTTCATAAACTTTGTTCTCAACTTCTCCCAGTTGTTGATTGAATTGATCGGCTGTGCAGTTAATAACCATTCGGATGCTTTACCTTCGAGTGAGATTGGAAAAAGAATTAACTTGATACTCTCATCCCTGATATTCTGGTTCTTGAAAGTTCTGAGGACTGATAGAAATTTGTTCATGTGAACATAAGGCTGAACATTGTCTGAACCATTGAACTTTGGAAGCATAGAGATTACTAATGCTCTAAGTTCAAATTGGTTAGCTTCTGTCTCTGGAAAAACAATATTGCTGGGTGGGTCTCCAATGATTAGAGGATAGAAATCACTCAGCTTCTTCCTTTGTTATGCTTGCATGGGTGGGATAGCTTCAGGCCGGATTATTGGTGTCCAAAACACCTCCATCATTGCGTGCGGCCATTGTATCAATCTCGTCTAGTATTCTTGTGAGTCAGTTGTTAACTGGATGATGATATGGACGACGGGGCATACACTTGAAAATGACGAAAAACTATCCTACAATGCTTGAATAGTATGCAATTATTCTAAGTTATACTAAAATGTAAAACTACTTTCCTTCAACTGGGTTGGGCTTTGCAGCTAGTATCTAAGCCCGTTGTCTAAAGTCATCTTTCTAGGGTTATGGTGAATCACTTGGATTGCTTAAGTACCACTGCCCACAGACGATAGTCCGTTTATCAAGATTCAGACAAGAAACACTAGAGTTTGATGTTTTGCTGTGTTGGCTTACAACTTCAATTGTTGAAAAGGTCCTAAATGCAATTATACTAGAAAACAATAAAACTAAACTATGATGCAACTATACTAAGAATGAAATAAAAAGAATAAAGATTCGACTAACCTAGATGGTAGATCTTGTCTTCAAGATGTCTTTCAAGCTACTTTCTTTCTTAAAAGGATGGATGATGTGACTAAAATTACCTCAATATCCAAAATTCTAATCTTGAAAGAAAACGTTAAACATAAACAACTTAAAACGATAGCGGCACCATTTGACCTTGCCTCTTTTTGTTTGTGAGATAAGATATAGATGATATAGATAGATGATGTAGATGGATGATGTAGATGGATGATGTAGATGGATGATGGCCGTTGAACAAAATAGAAGCGTATCAAAACCTAATTATCCCTAAATAAGTAAAAGATGAGTAGGGTATCGTTCCACTTTTAAGTGTATGTTATGTGAAAGACAGGACTGGAAAAGGGGTTTGAGGGATTAAAAACTATGATTGTAGAGATTTTAGATTCTAATGCTAAACTAAACTAAACTAACTAAACTATTGAGAATTTATAAGAGAGGGAATTCACACTAATACTTTTAATCTATGACCTTCTACTTCATGGTTGTTCTTACAAGTAGACTACAATTAGGCAATCGAGCGAGTGTCGATGCCCTCTTGGACGAAACATCGTTAACAATTAATTCTACTTAAGGTTGTTCCTATGTTTATGCTATTAATATCTTCTTTCCTTTTATGTAAGCTCGGGCAGCCATTCAATGTATTACCGAGAGCAACATCAAGGAGTACTTCCTAATAGGGCGACCATTCAATGAATCACCACTTAAGGCAAACACAAAGAATACTTCCCCTAGGCAGCCACTCCCTGAGCTACCCCTTCTAAGGCAACACAAAGAATACTTCCCTAACTCTAAAGAACTATACTACTAGAAGAAAAGTAAAGAACACTAGCGTGATATTAATATTACAAAACATAAACCCTATTCTATACTTTCATCCCCTGGTGTGGGCAATGGAACTAATAACTAAAAATATAAAGAATTAACCTGATTGAAGAACACCATGAACCAGAAGAATCATTAAACCTTAAGCACTGGCTTCATCTCCTCCCTTGAAGGAGAATATTAGCCTTCCATAAAGAAGGAAGAACACGAAGAACGAGAAGAAAAAGAGTCGAAGAACATAAGACTAGAAAGACTAATTTATTAAGACTCAGCTAGTTAAAACCGAATCTTTTATTATTAATCTCTCTCTGCCTCAAGTTCTAGAGACAAGAATATAAGTGAATTGGCCAATTACATGAGGCACTTAGGTCCTCTATTTATAGGGGTTACAATGAGTTCTAGAAGCATTCCAAACCGTCATTTGTTTCTTAATACAAATAGACTTCTTTCAGAGTCCAACTTCGTCTCCAAAACTGAAAATGAATTGGCTACAGTATCATTTCATGCCTCTGGACGCACGATCCATGCATCCCAAACGTGAGCAATACGTCTGGTCGTGCGATCCATGCATCTTAGATGCGAAAGTCTATTTTATCTTTTCTACTCTATCCTTCTATCCTCTTTTGTGGGCTTTGGTCTAAGCAACGAATCATTTGGCCTTGGGCTTCCAAATAGGTCCAAGTCGCATCTTTAATAGCTTCAATTCCTTGGCCTTCTCCATGATTGTCCACGGGCTTTCCATGTGATCCTTAATGCTCTGAATTGCTCCGTTTTACCCCTTTTTCTCTAATATTCCACAAAACTCTCTCTTTCACTTGTAGAATCAAAAACATAACTTACAAACACTATTAGTCCACTAAGATGGCTAAACAAGAGGCATCATTAAGGGTTAAATTGCACTTTTTGAGCACTTATCACTATCTATTGTATATTGATAATTATTTAATATCTTAGGTTACAATGTCGCATTTTCAAGTGCCCAAAAAACCATTAACTCTTCTATCGTTCTATAAGTGAAAAGATGATAAACTAGCAAGTGACGAAACTTCAACATCTATTCTTGATAATTAAAAACTTGATGGGGAAGAGCAACGTCCTACCAAAGTTCAAGTTGTCAAAATTGAAAGAGTTAAACCTTCTTCTCGAGTCTAAAAAGTCAGAGTTGAACATTCTTGCAAAGCTCAAGAAGTTACACCTATGGAAGTTGATGTCACTTCTCTATTTGAACATGATCCGGGTAAACGTATTGTTATATATGAATATCCGCTTGTTAAGCGTGATGAAGTCCGAGTAGCTTATCTTAGAATGGGACCTTGTCGATTGGCTCATGAGAACGAAAAAGATTATCCATTGACTATGTTTGGAAAGCAAGGACGTCGGTTCAACGCTAATTGGTACAAACTATTTCCTTGGCTAGAGTACTCACTCCACAAGGATAGAGCATATTGTTTCTATTGTTTTCTCTTTGAAACCAATCCTCTGAAGCATCCGATGTTTACCATTGATGGGTTTCAAAATTGGAGGAAAGTTAACAGTGGGAAGAAATGTCCTTTTTTGAAACATGAAGGTGGTCTTTGTTCTCCACATAGGTCGGCAATATTGTATTGTGAGAATCTAATGAATCCTTCTCGACATATAGATAGTGTTATCAATAGACTTTCTAATAAAGCGATTGCAAATAATCGGATTCTACTCCGAAATGTTGTTCAATGTATTCGAATGCTTGCACAACAAGGGTTTCCTTTTAGAGGCCATGATGAGTCAAAGAAATCAAAGAATTGTGGAAGCTTCCGTGCAATGTTCAAGTTTTCAAAATTGTTGAACAAGAAAGTTGCTGAAATAGCTGGTAATTGTTCGGGAAATGCCATGTATACTTCACATGGTATTCGAAAGGCACTTTTGCATATATTTGCCGAAAATGTGAGAAAGAAAATACGTGAGGATGTTGGTAATGCAAAGTTTTGTATCCTTGTGGATGAAGCATAAGATAATTCACGGAGAGAGCAAATGGCAATTATTATAAGATTTGTTAATCGTGATGGTTTTGTTAGAGAGAGGTTTTTTGCTATTGTTGGTGTTGAAGACACTTGTGCATTAACTTTGAAAAAAAAGATTTCCAAAGTTCTTGCTAGTAAGAATTTGCTTATTGGAAATATGAGAGGCCAAAGTTATGATGGTGCTAGTAATATGCGTGGTCAATGGAATGGATTACAAGCACTATTTCTTAAGGAGTGTCCTTATACATATTATGTGCATTGTTTTGCGCATCTACTACAACTTGCATTAGTTGCGGCTTCTAAAGATATTTCTGATGTTTGGTTATTCTTTTCAAAGTTGGCATCCATTGTTAATCTCCATGTTCCACCTAAGAGGAAGAAAGAGTTAGAGAAAAGCTCGAAAAGAGGAAATTGAACACTTGTTAACAATTAGTGAGCTTAATAGTGGACGAGGTGTTAATCAAGTTTGTACATTGCAATGAGCTGGAGAAACTCGATGGAGTTCTCACTATGAATCCATTTGAAGCTTGATGGAGATGTATGATGCAATTTGTACGGTTCTTGAACTCATCATGAAGAATGGCTCTAATAACACCATGCGTGGGGAAGCTAAGGGTTCTTATGTTGCTATGAGAGACTTTCAATTTGTCTTTATGTTTTATTTATTGCATAAGACTATGGGAATCACAAATGTACTATGTAAAGCCTTGCAAGTGAAGTCTCAAGACATTCTAAATGCCATGGGTTTAGTTTCAAGTACGAATTAGCTTCTTAAAGAGTTTAGAGAAACAAGTTGGAATAGTTTCCTTGAGGATGTGATTTCTTTTTGCAAGAAGCATGATATTGATATTCCTAATATGAGCTCTCGTCATATGACGGGTACACGTCGTTCTTGCCAGCAGAATGATTGTATTACAGTTGAGCACCACTACCACGTTAATATATTCAATGCTGTAATAGATTACCAGTTGGTGGAGTTGAAAAGTAGATTCTCTGAGGAGGCAATGGAGCTTCTTTCTCTTAGTTCGGCTTTGGACCCGAAAGATGCTTTTAAGCACTTTCATATTGATGATATTTGCAAGCTCGCCGAGAAATATTATTGTGAAGACTTCACGAAGCATGAGATACTTATTTTGAGAAGTCAACTACAACATTATAAGCCTGATGTGACTCGTCATCCTTGTTTTCAAAAATTGTCTACCATTTCTGAGTTATGTCGAGCTTTAGTTGAAACAAGAAAGTCAACTATTTATCATTTGATTGATAGATTGATTCGTCTTGTCTTGACTCTTCTTATCTCCACAGCGACTACTGAACAAGCCTTTTCAGCTATAAAACTTGTCAAAACACGACTTCGTAACAAGATGGATAACGAGTTTCTTGCGGATTGCATGGTTATATACATTAAAAGGGAGTTTGCTAACAAAGTTGATATAAAGTTAGTAATAGATGAATTTGATAAGAAACCTCGCAAGTCACGATTTCATTAGTGTCATATTTTAACTTTTGGATGTCTTTTGTTATACTTGTCAAGATCTATTGGTATATGTGTCTATGTGAAGACATTTGTTTATGTTCATTTTGAATAGTATAATGAAGATGATTACTTTTTGGTATGATGTTTGTCAGAAATATGAAAGCAAAGATGATGCCTGTATAGTTTTTGGTGGGACATTGTTATAATTTTTTTTTTTTAGTTTAACTTAAGTACAACCCCCTTAGCTTAACATTCCTGGATCCGCCCCTGAAGCCACCAATTCTTCCCTCTCATTCTTCCCTCCAATTCTTATTGCCACCATTTATTCCCCGCCATTCTCCACTTTATAATTTGATATTGAGCCTCAAATAATTGACTAACCACAAATTCTTCAGTTATGTCTTCTAGTTCTGTCAACTCAAGACACATCTATGAATGTGGAATCCCAGCTATTGTGAAGGTTTCACGCACTGAAAGAAACCCAAGAAAAATGTTTTGGGGTTGTCACAATTATGGCAATGACAGAGGTGAAAAGTTTTGTGAATTTTTTGTATGGGTCGAACAATCTTCTTCTAGAAGTGTTGATTCAACTTCTTCAAGGTTGGTTGAGTTGCCGTGTCATAATCGGACATTGTAGAATATCAACGACCAATTAAATCTTGTTGTGTTTTTTGTTGAAAGAAGGGAGTTAGAGATGTTGAGGAGGCTGGGAGAAGAGAAGAAATTAACAGAGGAATGGAAAAAGAAGTACAAAATGATTTGTAGGTTATTAAAATTGGCCAGTCTGTTGTTCTCTTTGTTTGGGTTATCATTTTGTTCAAGTGAACATGTATTCGTATGCAGTTTTAAATCTGGTATGTTGTTTTATTTTTCAAGTTGTTGTATTATGTTTTTTTAGGAATTGTTAGCAAGTGAACATGTTATGTTTTTTTTTCTTGAATGCAATTAAAGAGTTGTTTTGGTGTATAGTGAAATAAGGAGTTGATCACATCCAGTAAAGCAAAGGTAAAGAGATAACTTGACTTGAAAGAGAAGACAAACGAGAGCAAGAACATGAACACACTAGCATTACAGAAACACGTCATGCACCATTCACCACCAAGAACTCACTTCTTGTTGCTGCTAACGCAGTCACCATTGGTACTTGTAACATAGATATAAAGAGTAGCTCAATTACATCATGACAATCAATAGACAAACAACAAACAAAAAACTCTAAGACACCTACATGACAATCAACAAAAACATAGATATAAGATCCCTACATATAAAGTGTAGTTCAACTACTTAAATTTCCCGTTTAAAACAACGTACTTCAACACATGCATTCATATATATATAAGCAAAGCCAAAATAGTACTGACATGGTTAAAAGAAAAACCCAAAAGACATAGTACTGACATCCAAAAGCAAAACCAAAAAGAAATAAATACAAGACATAATGGCCCTAATGAACAACAATGAATGTCTTGTTGTATTGCAATTGACATATCCAAACCAAAAGATAAAACCATAAACTGTTTAGAGTACGCTTTTCAACCCCACTGTTTTGGTCCTTTTTGTATTTGGTCTTGTTGGTTGCTTACTTGTCCCTGCAACTTGTTTACTTCTCTGTCACTTCTTCAATTCTCATTGCTGGTGCCTTTTCTGGTGAGAAGTCATCCATTAAGAGAGTTGTCAATTTTCTAGCATTAGCTCTACTCATCCTATAGGGCGTAGATGGGCGTTCGATTTGACTTGCAGCTGTAACTTGACTACCAACTTGATTTGATGCTTGAGATGGATTTTCCACTTGAGGTTCACCTGTAGCTCGAGCTTCACTTACAACTGTAGCTCGAGCTTTAGTCCTTCTACATGTAGTTTGAGCTTCACTTACAACAATTGGTTGAGCTTTAGTCCTTCATCTACATGTAGGTTGAGCTTCGCTTAGAACAGTAGGTTGAGCTTCACTTCCAGCTGTAGGTTGAGATTGAGAAGTCAGATTTGATCTTATAAAGGATTCTTCAACAGTTTCATTAAAGTTGATTGGTCCACCTTGTCCTGGAGGCTAAAACCATTGGAAACAATGATAAATTAATGATATAATGCAAGTCAATTAATAAATAAAAGATTCTTAATAAAAAAAATATAAGACATGTCAAAACAAAAATAATTATCTAAATAATTCAAGAATACTCACATTGACATAGTGCTCTCCACTATTAGGGTCTTGGTACACTCCAATTCCAAATGGTATATGAGGTGCTCTACCCCTTCCCCTGGCTCTTGGTACTGCATTGGGATTCCTTGGAGGTGGTAGTGGGTTTTTTTCTAGGCCTGCCCCTAGGTTTTCCAGACCTTGTCACCTACGTGCCAATCATCAAAAACATAGATAAAAAAACAATCAACATTCTTAAAATTGGAAATGACTATAATAAGTGGGAAAAAAATGTGGACATGTTAACTTACACGTTTATCAACTTCAAGTTCATTTATATTTGGACATGTCCTTATGTTGTGTCCAGAAATCTGACATTGTGTGCAAGTGATGACTCTATTGTCTTTGGTGACTTGACATCTCACTAACTTGTCTCTTGGTCCTTCATGCATTTCCTTTCTTCTACATTTCTTATGCATTCTAGGCATTCTTCTCTCCCTAGGTGGTAGACACTTTTCAGCTGTAGAGTGTGGCCAAAAGATCACTCCATTCAAAGGTTGCATGTAATAGTCATAAATCTTGATGTTAGTCTGCTTCTTGTACCAGCATGCCACATAGTCATGTGGGTTTTCATTAAAAACAATGCCATTTATAGCATGGGGGCATGGAATGCCTGACAATTCCCACATTCTACAAGTGCTTGTCATCTTTTCTACATCCACCACATAACCCCGCCTTTACTATTTTTAACTTCAAACATTTTTTTCCCGAGTGTGCAAGCAATTCCAATGCCTTATTGATAACTTATTCTCTTGAGTTTATAACTATTTAGTACCACGAACTTTCATTTTTTTCCCTAAATGGTATCTGATAAGCACATAAATGCTACACATTTATGCCCACATTTATATTAAGTTATCCAATTAATTGATATATATTCCTTTGATTAGTTTGTTTATTTGGTTTTACAGAAAATCGACATGAATGCGACAAAATGGGCTGAGACCTGAGCTTTTAAAAAGATTGAAAAATGGCCATGGAATGGTTACAGAGAGTGTACTCAATATAAGTTTGAAAATAGCATGTAAAGGACTTCTTGAAGCTAATGTAAAAGTTTGGATTCATGCAGTCAAAGTTGGAGGGCGCCTGCCGTCTATTTCGCCTAGTTTGAAGGGAGCACGCCCCTCCTCTTTATTACGCAAACAATAAGTTCTTTTTGCGATCAGAATCACTCAGTTTAGACTCCCCACTGCACACGATTTTCCAAAATCGGTTCCAACACTGACGAAACCTAATGAGAAGGGTATATAAGCTAAAGAAGACATAAAAAAGGACGACCCTAGGAGTTTTAGTTAGATCTGTTGGAGGCCGAAGCTTTGGACATCCTTGGAGCTCCTGGAATAGGCGAGTTGGATAAGAACGAAGATACCACTGTAGGATTTTGGTTTTGTTAAATACTTCTTTCTCTTTGGTTTTTATTGTTTCAAGTATCATGATTAGCTAAACTACAAGCTAGGGTTTAGATGAAGCCCTAGACTTGCGTAGGTTGTGCATGTTTAGCTAGTTGAATGTTCTCTGACTTGAGTTTAATAGAAAAACTTGTTTGAATTCACTGATTTTAGTAGAACCACTTTCATTGACTATATCTTGTGTGTTCAAATTCATGGCTTGACTACTCAATTGTTAGATTAGGTTTCTGTTAATATCAAAGCACCGTTTTTATTATTTAATTGGATCTGTGAGAAGTTGTGCTTTAAACAGACAACTTTTGCTAGGAATTTATATGTTAGTGTGCTGAAATTCAATCAAAACTATTTGTTAGAATCATTAGGAAATTCACGATCACATCATCGAGTAAGCAAGGGTTACCTTTCCGTCATGCTACTTGTATTAAAAAGAGAACTTTAAATTAAGAACTATGAAGATTTACAACGGTCTAAGATGGATTCGAAAGTCTTAGTGTTTCTCCATTGATAGTTTATATTTAAGTTTTATTGCTTTTGTAGTTTAGTTAAATAGGTTTAGTAATAGTTAATTCAAATCTTTATAAAACAAATATTATTCCGATTAGGTTAGGCAATATTCTAAGTACTCAATTGTTCTAAGAAGCAATCCCTGTGGGATCAATCTAGTTCTTGTTTGTGTACTACAATAGACTTTGTGCGGTTGCGAGTATTATTATAAAGTAAGGTTTAATTAGTCTGTTTTTTTAGGCCGGTTAAATTCATATCAATATATGTACTTTTTTCCTCACCTATTAGTACCACGTACTCTCAATTTGTTTCAATTTAGTACCTCAGTCTGTTTGCCATTTCAATCCGTCTGATTTCGCTAGGGGCGAGTTAATCACGAGTTATTTTTTTTCCCAAAAACTAAAGGTAATTTAGATTAAGGTTATACCTTTGATTAAATTTGAGTTTTATAATTAAGTTTTTGTCCTGAAAATTTAGATGGATGAATTTGTGTTAAACTGTTAAATTATTGAAATTGTTTTGATGAACTGGGAAAGAGTACTCAACTAGGAAAATGGTCATTTGTAGGCATATCTTCATCAGTTTCAAATTTTGATGTTAGTACATGTTTTGTTCATAGGTATGTCAGATCTGTGATGAAGTTGGACACTCAGCTACTGAGTGCCAATTTCCATACTTTCCATGTAAAAAAGTTACATGTGATGGTATCTGATTGTTGGGCATATCGCAAACAACCCGCAATCCAGAAAAGAAGTACTTGAAGTGCCAACATGCTACATGTCGAAGTTATTTGCAATGGTTAGATGAAGTTGTTTATGAAAAAATTTCTGGGATTGGATCAAGCACATAAAAAAATGAATGCTTTAAGTGTGGTCAGGCAAGCCATTGGGTGCTCGAGTGCCCTTGGGTAGACTGTGAATGTTAGAGAAAATACTATAGGGGAAGGAGGATTGTTAAGATTACCAAGTATGGATTAAATGCTGGAAAAAGTACTTGAAATGCAAGAGCTACGGGGAATTTGAATGGCTTCATGATGCACCAAAGATGGAGGCAAGAAAGAAAGCAACCACTTTGATTGCGGAACCCATTGTTACCTTAAAAATAACTCAATCAGAATTTTGAAAGCTAAATATAAATTGATGAACATTTAATTTGTACAGGTTGTAATGCAAAACTCTGTCAACTTACTCTTTAACTTCTATGAGAGTTTTAACTTTGTAATGGACATGTAATCTGTTAGAGTTTTGTTGTTTGTAAGGAATGTAATTTGACGAGTATAATCTGACAGAAGTTTGTGGTTTGTATGGCATGTAAGACTAGTTTTTTGGTTAAATGTTGATTGTGTTTCAAATGAATATGGTAATGATTTTTCTTGTCCTTTCCAAAATTCCTGCTGCAATTCTTGCATTGAGATCATCTTCCTTATGACAATGCATAAAAATTCATGACTTGTTACTAAAACTTGACATTCAGTAGCCAAAATTCAAACTGAATTTCCAAAGATTCCAACATAATCCATACACAAAAAATAGTTGAGTACTCAAAACAAAAAATAGTCGAGTTGCATGCTTCAATTACTCGATCTACTAGAGTACTTAACACAAAAAACAGTTGAGTTGTAATAACTCGATCTACTGGAGTATTGAAAACACAGTCGAGTACTCAACTATATACACCATCTTTTGGCATACCCATTACCAGTAGGTGTCTTTCCTCTTGTCTGAGTTGCAGGTCCACCAGCCATCGTCCTTGAAGACATCGTCTTTGGTGCCTTTCCTCTTGTCTAGGTTGAGCTAATGATGCTCCTCTCTTTGACAAAACTTGTTGATGATGCATTAGTTGTTCGGGTATCCATTGAAGGCATTAGATCAATTGGTGCTGGCATGGATGCAATGTTACTAGGACCTGCTTGTTCAACTGGTGTTGGCATAGATACAGTGTTACTAGGAGCTGATTGCTTAACGTCTGTTGAAGCTGCTGGATCAACTGGAGCACTCCATCAGCCTCTTTTCTGACCAGGAAGCTATGAACATAAATAAAGAAGAAGTTAAGTTAAGTAATGAAGAGACTCAACTATGAACATAAATGGACACAAAAGAACATATACAAACAATTACCTTTGTGAATATGGCACACCATTTGGACCAACTAAGTTTAAAACACCTCTTGGTACAATTGGATTTTTGTACTTTCTCACCTGTAAAAATGAAGAAACAACTTACATGTTTTGGTATTCCTAATTAACCTTCAAGCATCATAAAATAAAATTTAAAAAAGAATACTTATAGGTTGTAGGGGTATTTCTTTATGAGCATTATCCTTGGCTTTCCTTTGAGGAATACTTACAATCTCATGTATGACATCATTCATTTCCACATTCATGTAATTACCAGTCATTTCTTCATTCATAGGAGTGTCATTCAATTGGTTTTCCTGTAATGAAAGTTAGTGAGTACTCAAAGTAATTAAGTAACTAAAATTTAATTCAATTAAGTAACTTACAAATGCATTTAGTATCTCTTTATATCCTTTCTTGTTGTGGCCAACCTTCTTACATCTTTGACAAGTCATTTTTATGCCTTTTATAGTAACAACATCTGCTTTCTTACTTGGTGATTCATAGAAGTCCTTCCTCAGCTTTTTTGGCCTGCCTGACATTCTTCTATTCTTGGGTGGCAAAAACTTTGCAACCTTGGTCTTTATCTAGAGATTCTCACCATTCATGGGTCTCAGAAAGTGTGAGTATGCCTTCTTATTGCTCTCAACATAATACCAGTGTGCAACATACTTCTCAGGTTCTTCTCCACTGTTAAGCATTGCAGTAATAGAATGACAGCAAGGAATTCCATTGAGGTCCCACAGTCTACAAGTACATGTCTTGTGTTTCATGTCCACTATATAAGCTATCATATCCCTTTTGATTTCAAAATGTTGGTTCCCATAATAAAATACCCACCAGTGCCTATATTCCAGCTTGTTTGCCTCTAACTTTTTTGTAGCTCTTGGGCATATGGTATCCTCCCATCCTCGCATCGTATCTACTCTCTTGACCATTCTTTCCATCAACTTCATTCTAATCTCCTCAAACATAGAGATTATTGGTTTACCCCTAGCTTCAACAATTGTCCCATTAAACACTTCACACATGTTGTTCTCAATAGCTTAACAAGTAGAGTGAGTTGCAAAAAAGGTCCTTGACCATGCAACTAGATTCTTATTCATCAAGTATGTATGTGCCTCCTGGTTCACTTTCTTTAAGTCCTCCATAGCAGTATCAAATTCTTGAGGTGCACCAACTTTACATGCCTTCCAAAAAGCAAGTTTAAGTTGTAGCGCACAATACTTTTTCTTAAAATCTGCATATATGTGCCTAGCACATGCCCTATGCTTAGCCAATGGTAGACACAACTGTAAAGCTTCCACAAGTCTTTTATGTTGATCTGTGATAACTGTCCACCCTTGTCCATCTAAAATATTCAAATGATCAAGCAATCTATCAAGGAACCAACACCAAGAGTTTTTGCACTCACTTTCCACTTGTGCCCATGCAATAGGAAACATTTGGTTGTTTCCATCCTTTCCTACTGCATTCAGAAGCTCACCCTTGACAAAGCAACCATCTAGACCTAATACAGGTCTACATCCTTTTAACCAACCCTTCTTTAAACTATGAAAACAAACATACATCCTCTGGAAATGACCTACTAGTAGTGGTGCATCCACTTCCATCTGTACTAGGTTAGGTCTATCAACTTCTATTTTCACTATACTACCTGGATTAGACCTTAAGATTTCATGTGTATAGTCAGACACCTTGGCATAATGAAGCTCTAAACCCTTGTCAACACCACCTAAAGCTTTCCTCTTGGCTCTCAGACATTGTGTTGTAGTTACTTCTAATGCAAATTTACTCAAGATTTCAGCCCAAGTCTGCAAGCTTCCAGGTTGGATTAGCAAGTATCTTATTGTAATACCACTTGGCAAGCCACTTAGAATTTCCCATTTTAACATTATAGTTTCTACCACACTTGTGTACCTTTCTCAATATCTTGATTTGAAAATTTGATGAATTTTGCATATAGCTTGCATGCACCCTCCGTGGACACTTTGGAGCACAAAGAGTTAGAAGTTGTTTTGCCTTATTCTTCTTATACCAAATGGAAAAACCCCATTTGCAACTGAGTAGTTGCTTAAGCACTCCTTCAATTGTTGATGAGAGGTAAACTTTAGCCCAACTTTAGGCACAAATGTACACATGTCCTATTGAGGATTGTAAACAGGGTAATTAGTTTTAATTTTCCCCTTATTCAGAACATGAGTGTCAAAGTCATAATATGATTCTAACTCAGGAGTGTCAAAATCATCACTATCAGCATACTCAGTATCATAACCATCATCCACAATTTCATTAACATGATAAATAGGTACACCAAAAGCTTCATTATGTGGGTTAGTCATTGGTTCAGTAGGTGGTTAATCCTTTCTTGTTGGTTCAGTGTGTGGCTCAATATCTGATAAGCACATAAATGCTACACATGTATGCCCATATTTATGTTATATTGTCTAGTTAATTAATATAAGTTTCTTTGATTAGTTTATTTCCTTGGTGTTACAGAAATCAACGCGAATATGAAGAAACGAGTTGAGACTGAGGACTTTATAGAGTTGTGAGATTCTCACGTCATGATTACAGAGAGAATACACAAAACAAGATATGAAATAACATGTGTATGACATTATAAAGCTACTAAAAAAATTGAGGTGCTGTTGTCAAGAGGTCAGAGTGATATTCACCTTTTGAGTGTGTTAGAGATTTGATTCTCTAATTTGACAAAGTGCGAATACAAAGATTTTTCCTTACTCACGATATTCGTATGCATAGTTTTGAGTAGGGATTTCGAACCATCCTAAGTCTAGGACAACTTACAACTTGTTTTTGCTATTTTAGGAAATTAGTAAGTTTTAAGCTATGATTGAATTGATACTAACTACTTGGTTTCTTTTAATGAAAAAAATGAAAACTTTGAGTTACGTAAACATGCAACTAAAACAAAGATAAAAATTGACTTCTAGATAGGTGTGGAGAGTTAGTTCTCCTTATGTGAAGATAACCTCGATCTATTGTATGATTCTAGGTTCTTGCAATCTTAATCTTCCTAGAACTCATAGACAAGTCCTAATAAAGATTAACTTGACCCCTAACACTATGACTCATTTCTAAGATCATATTGCTAGCATGCAGAACCAAAACAATGACTTATCTCTAAGATCATCACCTTGATTCCTAACTAGACTCTACACCAACTACCATTTTGGGATAGGATGTAGGTCTAGTTGTTCTTCCTAAACAACTTACTAAAATCGCATCACAAAGGTTATCCCTCACATGAGCATCATTAACCCCCCACAAAGGGAAGGTTTTAGCTCATGATCCTTGGGATAAAAATGAAAGATGCAAAATAGATATGTATATGAGAAAGAGAAAGAAGAAGAATAATAATAGAAGAATTCACTTGAATTAAGAAGTTTAGATTTTATTTAGAACAAGAACACAAAAGTTTCTACCATTAAAACTATTACAAGCTTTTTCATAAAAACTCCAAACTAAACTAAAAACTAAGGAACTAAAAAAAACAATGAATGATAAAGGAAAAGAAGTCAAGGGAGTAAATGGAGTGCATCCCCCCTTGTTTTGTTTTTTTTTTTCCTTCCTTTCTAGAATTCTCCCCCTCATCCCACGTGAAAACACACACACACATTTTAATTCACTTTTATCCACCACATTAAAACAAAGTGACACCTTGCTTTTTTTCACTATTAACACCTAATCTTATTAATTACATGCAAGGTGTCAATTTTGCACCAATAATTTGGCACTTTTGTATTGACATGCTCCATGATTGATGACTCATATCTTCTTGTGGTCCCGAAAGGTGGGTCCATGTGCTATGTCCATTGGTGGGTCTGGACGTCGATTTCTATAATTTCTGGCCTAAGGTAGAGCTAGTCGTGCTGATCATCTGGGCAGCTTACTTGCCGAAATCGGAGTCCAGGTTAACGAGATATGAGCTTCGAAAGTTTACGTTTTCCTTTACATAGTCCCGTTCTAACTCGATTCTGTCATGTTTGAGTCCTCGGCTTTGATCCGTCTTTGTTTAGCTTCACATGGCTGATTTGGAAGAATTCATATATACATCGTTCCCCATTCTTTATTGCAAGTTTAACCAATATTTTCATGTTTACTGCTAAGACCTACAAAAGTACAAAAATATATTTATTTCATGATTGTTAAACACATAATTAACCAAATTTATATGTCTCAATGGGGTTTAATATTACAGTTTTGGGTGCTTATCACAGAACGCGCCCGCGCCTTAAGAAGCCTATGTCAGAGCGCGACCCGCGTTCCCTTTTAATTTTGCAGAATAATAGTGTTTTCCAAAACCTTCACAATTTCGCGCTAACCGCTTGGATTTTAATTTAGGAAGTTCTAAAAGGAAAGGTTTCCAAAAGGGATTCCAAGGCTTGTACGCCCTAATGGACCTTTATATAAACAAAGCAAATGGAGAGCTCTTACTCTCTCTCGCCCCCATCACAAAAACTCAAGAACAGTCCGAGAGCTTGCTGGAGAAGAAGAAGTGGAGTTGCTGGAGAAGAAGCCAACGCCTACCACCACGGTTTTGTCAATGATTTCTCTTCCTTCTTCCTTTGTTTCTTCCACCATGTTTATGAGTAACTAAATTCAAAGCTAGGGCTTTGGTGAAGCCCTAGACTTGCGTAGGATTTTCTTGATTACTGTTTATTGTTCTCAACTTGATTTTTAATGATTAGCTTGATTAATTTCACTGTTTATAGTAGCACTACTTTCATGGATTATATCTCTCTTGATAGTCTTCATGTATTGACTAGTCCATAGTTAGATTAAGTGTTGTTATCATCAAAGCTTTGCCTTTACTGTTATTATAAGCTTGTGAAGAGTTGTGTTGTAAGAAGACAGTTCTTGCTAGGAGTTTATACTTATGTGCTGAAAATTCAACCAACCTAATACATAGATTGATATAAGTATTACACGATCACATCTTCGAGCAAGCTAGGGTTACCTTTCCCTCATGCTACTCGTACAATAAAAGAGAATTTTAAATTAGTGGATTAAGAGAACCTACAAAAGTCTAAGGTGGAATCAAACGCCTTAGTGTTTCCACCATTCATAGTTAATACAGGTTTCATAGTTTTCAAAGTATAATTAAAATAGTTAGTAGTTAAACAATCTTCGAATCAACAACCATAATATTCGGACTAGGTTAAATAGTATTTTAGACTTCAGTTATTCCTAGATCACAATCCCTGTGGGTTCGACCTTGTTCTCGCACACCTACTACAATAGACCTTGTGCGCTTGCAAGTAATAATAGTAATAGGAGTTAATTAACCTGTTTATTTAGGATGGTTAAATCGCTATTAGTAACTGTTTTTTTATGGTTTTTCAAAGCCAACTTCTTAGCCTTCCTCTGTGCATTTGATACCCTAACCTCTATCAATTCTTCATCATCAGTGGCAAAGTTTAAACTTCCAGCTTCACTTATGTCATCCTCACCCCTTTCCTCTTTGAACTCATTTTCATCCTCATCCTCAAACTCAAACTAAAAATCTTATTCTTTATCTTATTTATGGATAACATACTCATCAATGCTTCCGGCCATACACACTAGCTTGGTTTAACATTTCAGAAATAGATATTTTATTGCTGATTATTTTTAAGACCTTTTGCTAGAGACAACCCAGGATAATGATAATATAGCTTTCAATAATTGTAGTTGAGTATATAATCCAATTGAGCAACCTTAGCATGAAGATCATACAAGTTCATAGTAGCAAGATCAAGACCATAGTACACTTGCTTATATCCAGATTCATAATGCAATATTGGTTCCCAATAGAACAAACCACCATGGGGTAATACTAAGTTGAATGTGTTCACTATATACAAACAAATATATATAGCTTGCTATATAATACGAACAAATAAATTATTATATTATAATAAAAGTATGCGAATCAATATGATATATTATCATACCAAAAGTATGCTATATAATATGATATATTGTAGCAAAAGTGCTACATTTACTGATTTTTTAATGAAACCCCAACTAATCCAAGTAAAAATATATAGAAACACGAATCCAAACATAATTAATCATATAATAATCATCACAATTGCACCACTAATATTAAATAACTTATATACAATTTCAATCCATGAATCCCCAAAATTTTCAACCTAATTAAATAAACTAAACAAAAGGGAATAACTCAAAAGAAATAACTTTGATTTTAATAAAAATACGTACTGAGACAACACAACAATCAAACTTCCTCAAAAGAGCTTCAATTTGTGTTCAATTTGACTTTTGTTATCTTTGTCTTCACTGTGATCTTTAATTTTCTTTTTTAGGGTTCACACTTTCTTTTTGGTTAAACTATTTACTCTCTATGTTTTTTTTTTCATCGAGTCAAAGTTTTTTGGTTTACTACTTCCAACCGCACGTGTCTATCTCATGACCTATGTAAGTAATTAGTTTATTTCCAACTCAGCAATTTGTGTCCATGTAACTAATTAGGCTATTTAGCTCGCTAATTAGAGAGACCAAGCTCATGTGGTTATACACATGAGCTCGCCGTTAGAAAAATCAAATGGATTGAGATGGCAAACAAGCTGAGCTACTAAATTGAAACAAATTAAGAGTACATGGTACTAATAGGCGAGAAAAAAAGTACGGGTACCATTTAGGAAAAAAAAATAAAAGTTCGTGGTACTAAATAGTTATAAACTCTATTCTCTTCAACTTTCATCCTAATCACAGGACATAAGCTGTTAGTCTATTTATCCATGATCTCTCTCCTTAATTGCATCCTTGACACATGTTAAGTTCTAATCAATTCAAGCATGTGAATGATTGGTTTCTGTCTTGCGTCCACCAATCTTGAATTAAAAGCTTTGGATAAGTTATTATGAACTGACACATGAAGAAGAGAACCCATAGAAAGCTCTAGACCATAACACAAGATTTTTTTCATAATATGATCATGAGCATGGAAGTCAATTGCATTCATCTGATTCATATATATATATATTTTTAAATTCTTGAGGATAACTAGCCTTTCTTGCCTGCCAAAAAAGAGACTTCAGTTGTGCTCCTGGAAAATATTTCCTGAAGTTGGCATATATATGCCTAGCACAACATCTGTGCTTAGTCGTAGGGAATGTGTCTACAATAGCTATCAATAATCCCTTTTGTTGATCAGTAGTTAGAGTCAAACCAATCCCAAATCCAAGTCATCATTCAACTTTTCTAGAAACCACAACCAATTATCTTTATTCTCACCCTCGGCCACTACCCAAGCAATAGGAAACATCTAGTTGTTCCCATCTCTCCCTACAACAGTTAACAACTCCCCTTTACAAAAACTTTTCAAGAAAGTCCCATCAAGACCTATAACATTTCTACAACCATCTTTACAACCACTCTTCAAAGCCTCAAAGCATACATAAAACCTCATAAAAAAATCCATTTTGGTAGGGTCAGGCCTATCAACTACAATCTTAACATAGCTTCTGGGTTTGATAACAAAATCTCCTCTCAATAGTCCCTTAACTTACCATAGTGATCTCTTAAATAACTCTCAACCTCAGCCATAGCTAACTTCTTTGCCCTATTACACTTCACTTCAGATACTACAATTTTGTATGTGTCATCAACATCTTGCTTAAACTTTCTCAGTTTCCAACATGGGTTTGCAACAATCTTTGGCAAGTACTTCTCACACAACCACCTTGCATCTGCAATCTTTATCTTGAAATCTCTTATGCATGTATGCTCATTAAACAAACTCTGGATTTGGAAAAGATTTCTCTTTCTGTATATAAGTTGCTCACAACCTCAAAGTACACTTTGTACACTCTACAAGCAAATATTTATCTGCACTCCCATAAAACCTTAGAGGAACAAGATTGGCTACTGTATAATCATTCAAAAAGTCTCTTAATTGTTCACAATTTGCAAATATCATGCCTTTAACAGGTTCAAGAGACATTGTATCACATTTAGGATTAAAAATAGGAAATACTGACTATTTCCTATTCTCTCACCATCCTCATCACTCGAAGGACTATCATACTCATTAGAATCAACATGTTCAAGTTCATAACCATCCCCAACCATTGCTTCATAGCCATCCCCACTCCTTGCTCCATAACCAAGCTCACCAAATATATCTGTACCACCATGCTCATTTTCAGTACCACCTTCCTAATTTTCTGTAGGCATTTCAGTATTTTCAAATGGTACATCAACTAAACCCCTTGGTTACTTATCTCTTGACTTTTTTTTTGGCATTCTTTATTTCAATCTTCTCTACTCTAATCTCAATGATCTCCTCTTCAGCATCACTAATATGATTAAGGCTAGTAGCCTCAGATTTACTGTCAGATTCTTCTTCAACCTCATAGTCATCATCAGTCTTAGAACCCTCATACTCATCCTCTAACCCTTCACAATGATCAACATAAACTTTAACAACTGCATAAGCTGAAGCAATTTCAATAATTGGACTTATATCATCATCAGGCATAAAGATCCTAAGACCATTCTCTAGTATTTTCATTGGGACATTGTAATAAGGTTTAAAGGTGTTCCTATAACCCAAATGATCCACTATTTCCACAATATTATCATAGGACAATTCCTCTATGCTTACATTATCGCAATATTCAACCTTCCCATTAGCATAATTCAACATAGGTATGTAATTAAACGTACCACCATGGTGTATCCACAAATTGAACTATTTAGCCATTGCAAAAAAAAAAGTAGACTATAAACAATATAGAAATTGAGCATAACATAAAGACAAACAATGACCAAACTATAGCAATATAAAATGGAAAAAGATAGACCAAAAATAATATCACATGCCTTCGAATAAACAAAGACATGTAAATATTGAGCCCATATTCTTAGTTAAATAATTATTAAAGCTAAACCTTAAACAATAAACAGTCAGACATATCAAGTAGTAAACAAATAATGGTGGACAATAAACAAGAATATCTTCAATTGCAAAAGCTAAAGCCTCTTTTTATTTGAATTTACCAATAAACAGTAAACAAACATTGGTGGGGACAATAATAGTAAAAGCAAAACATTTGTAAAAGCTTACTATTGGCAGAAGCTTCCTTTGTTCATCGCTAGAATCCAATGCTGAGTTTCAAAAATTGGAGAAAAGGTAAATGCCAAGTTACAAGCTTCGAGACGAATTAGAGTTGGGGATGTAACTTAAATAAGGTCTCTGATTTGGGGAAAATGTAGAGATAAGACTTTAGACGGAGAGAAAAATGAGATAATGGCTTTGCTTGTGCTAGTTAGGCGCGAGCTTTCCTCAATTTGACTTTAGCCATGTCGGTCAAAATAGTCCACCTAAACATTTTTTTAAGTTTCAAAAACATGAAAATATAAAATAAAAAGTGTGTGTGAGTCACGTGCTCAATTTTAATGGTAAATTGACAAGCTGTCTATTCACATCTAATAGATTGTATCAATTGTAAAATTTTGAAAATACACTGTATTTTTAGGCAAGAAAAATAATACATTGTATTTAATATAAAAAATGGTAAAGTACGTTGTATTTTTAGGTCATTATGTCTTTAATCAATAGCATAATCATAATTTAGTTTACAATACAAATTATTACTCTCACGTTATTCCTCTTGATTTAAATTAGTTGAATTAATATATTTATGGATAGTTTAAGAGTAGAATGAATCTTTACTCTTGTTATATTGCATCATTATTATTAGAAAGTAAGAAAAATTTATCTAAATGCGTTTTTGTTAGATTAGGTATTAGTGTTTATGCATTCATATTTAATTTAATAAATTTGTGTTTATCTAATGGTGTCGGTGCCGGAGAACACGTTTTTAGATCAATTTCCTACTCTCAATATGATATTGCAATATAACAAGAGTACGGATCCATTCGACACAAACAAGACGTACTAAATAGAATTCAACTAATTAAATCAAGATAAACAATGGTGAGAGTAATAATTTGTTGTGATTTTCTATTCTACATTTACTACTAATGAATTAAAGAAATTGTGAACTAAATTAACTAATCAATTAAATATGATATTCAAATAAATTAGGAGAAGATAGAAAAGATGAATAATCCACCTAATAAGTTATCTAGATATAAAAATCAAGTTATTTTATTGTAAAATTCTAATATTTCGTCTTCCCGCAATGTTCCAACAAAAGCTTCAAAGTTTATTAATCCTTAGCAATAACCTACATATCTATAGTCATTACTACTAGTATAAAGGAGAATTATGATTAAACATCTTTGTTCTAACCCTAACAATTCTTGGTTTAATGTAATATACACTTTATCTATCTCTAAACATGCATAAGAAACTAAACCTATAAAACATCTACAATAAAGCAACCATCATTAAACATCAAAACTCCTCATTAGCAGGAGAAAATACTTAGAGATGAAAATTCATAGAGAGAGAAGCTCCACACTTCTCTTACTAGAACCTAACTAAAGTTTCTATGTCCAAGCCTTCAGACAACAACACCGTTCACCTTCAGACAACAAGATAAGATTTTTCTTCTATGCCCTATACCTTTAAGCAAATTGAACCCTACGAACTCAAAGCTGGCATATGTTTGCTGAAACATGGCAAATGGGATGGTTCTATGCCCTTGGGGATTCCTAGGGGAAACCAGTCAACCACCACCCCAGTCAAAAGAGCCACTTGCGGAGGTTCCCAAACCTTCTCCAGCTCAGGAGACTGAAACTCCAGCAGCTGAGAAAGCCACTGTGCCTAAATCATATGTTGCTGCTGCAAGGCAATCAACCCTTCCACTCATTGAGATTCATAATCTTCTAATGCCAGAAATGGTGGGCGAATATCCCTCGGTTAAAATTCCACAATGGGCATATGAAAGAGGGCTTGAATACTGTAAATTTTGCCTACTTGGAAGAATAGATATGTAGAAAACACCAATTGAGCAAGTTAGAGAAATAATTCATGATCTTTGGAAGCCATCAGAAGAGTGGGTCATCACTCCCATAACAAAGGGTTACCTTTTCATCAGATTCTCAAATGCAGAGGATTTAAACAGAGTGTGGTCAGGTGGAACTTGGAATTTTGGCAAAAATCAGTTGCGCCTAAGCCCTTGAACCACAAACTTCAACTTAGAAAGCCAGCGACAAACTCATGCTCTAGTTTGGATTCGCTTCCCTGGGTTAGGCCAAGAGTACTGGGATCTTGAAATATTAATGGTGATTGCAAATGGAGTTGAAATCCCACAACAAATTGATAAAAAAAAAACTCTCGCGAGGGAATATGGCTATTATGCAAAAGTTTTAGTGGATATAAATCTATCGAAAGCCATACCCGATCAAATACATGTCAAAGCTGTGAATTGTGAATTTTGGCAAATTGTGGAGGTCGATAAACTATCCAAGATGTGCAACCATTGAAAAATTATAGGCCACTTAGTCACTAAGTGCAAGCGTTTGACGGGAGTCATGAACAATGGGGATAAGGGCAAAAGTGTGGTGTTAAATACTACTCCACCACCAGAAGAAAATCATGATAAAGCATAAAAGAAGAAACATAATAAGAAGAAAGGAATAGAAACACATAAACTGATGTGGGTCTCGAAACAAGCTCAAGCTGCACCCATATAAGAAGATGCAAATAGATTTGATGTGCTGGCAGAGCAACAAGCCGACGACCTTATCATGGATCAAAATACACCAGTTAATGACAAAGAAACTCTTGATAGCTGTGATTTGAGAGCTTTGGCAGACAAAAGTCTTATGGATTCTCCAGCTAGTGATGTGGTTATGGAGGAAACATATGCTCAAACAATGGCGTCTGAAGGTCTTTTGGTGGTGGATTTCTCCATGTATAATCCTCTCGTAGTGCTGAACCCAAGAGTCGAATCCCCCATATCCTATGTAAAGTGATAAACACACAAAACTGTAGTTTAAACCTCCTAATAGTATTCTACTTAGGCCAATTATATTTATAATAATGTGAGTTTATTACTATTTACTTGCTTTTATGTATTATAGGTATTTGAGCTGAAAATGTGTATAAAGACGTCACTTTTACATAGAACAAAGTTAATATGATTGCTAGAGAAGTTCTATGGTTAAAACCCAAGTTTCAAAGAGAAAAAACCTTTTAAAGCTAAGTCAAAGCTGGAAAGTCAAAGTCAATTCGGGCAGAAAAAGGATAGATAGTTAATAAAACTTTAACAGGTAGTATCTTTAGACTAAGAACTAGGAATTGAGCCTATTTTATATAAAAATGACCAAATTAGAGAGAGCTTTCCAATGGTTTAAGCCACAACCTAATCAGAGTAGTAAAAGTGGATGAAAATGGTAGTACATTAAATTCTAATAGTTTGGATCCTTTTGGATTTAATTGATTGGGCTTCAGACTTGATTTAGTGGCACAAAGTTGTGTTCCCAAGCCTATGCACGAAAATTGTAACCCAATCCTTAAAAATATAAAAAGGGATTAAGGAAACACCTTAGAGGATCTTCTTTCCTAATTAGTTGTAGTTTAGATCTAGGGTTTGTAGCCTCCATTAAACCTTTCTTAAGTTTTCTTCAATAAAAGTCCTACTTTTATTATTAGTTTTCTATCATGTTTGATTTTAATTATGTTATTGTTATTATTCCAATGAAGTTAGTCTAATCTCCTCATTAGAGGGGATGATTATGAAGGCTAATGAGGAGTTTTGATGTTTAAGGATAGTTGTTTCATTGTAGATGTTTTACAGGTTTAGTTCTTATGCATGTTTAGAGATAAAGTGTATATTGAATTAAACCAAGTATTGTTAGGATTATAACATAGATATTTAATCATAATTATCCTTCATGCTAGTAGGAATGACTATAAAGATGTAGGTTATTACTAGGGATTTATAAAGTTTGAAGCTTTTGTTGGAACATTACGGGAAGACGAAAGATTATAACTTTACAATGAAGTAACTTGATTTTGGCAAGAAATAACTTGTTAGGTGGATTATTCATCTTCTCTATATTTCCTCATTCATTCGAATATCATATATTATTGCTTAGTTAAATTAGTTTAAGTTTTAATCAATAGCATAATTGATAAGCACCCAAAAGTGTAGTTTAAACCCCTTAATAGTACTCTACTTAGGCCAATTATGTTTATAATAAATGAGAGTTAGTATTATTTACGTGTTTTTGTGCATTTCAGG
Organism: Coptis chinensis; assembly: GCF_015680905.1. Classification (NCBI taxonomy): domain Eukaryota; kingdom Viridiplantae; phylum Streptophyta; class Magnoliopsida; order Ranunculales; family Ranunculaceae; genus Coptis; species Coptis chinensis. The sequence goes on from NC_141456.1 coordinate 50,711,459, forward strand.
ACTTGAAGTTGATTAGGTGACCAAAAACACCACTTTTTCATGGAAAATGAGTCAAGATGATTGCCGAAGAAGTTCTACATTTAAAGCCCAAGAATCATGGAGAAAAGACTTTTCCAAGCCCAGTCAAAGTCAATCCGGGTAGAAAAAAGACAGAAAAGTCAACAGAACTTCAATAGGCCGTATCATTAGACTCGGGCCTTGTAATTGGGCTTACTTTACGACAAAATGACCAGTTCGGAATAAGATTTCCAATGGATCCAGCCTTGCCCCAATCGGAGTTATAAAAGTAGATGATAAAGGCATGGAAGTAATTTCCAGCAGCTGTGACCTCTTTAGATTTAACATAATGGACTTTGGGCCCACATTAGAGGCCCAAAGTCTCCCTTTTTAGCCCATGCACGAAAATGTAACTCTAACCCTCTCCTATATAAAGAGGCTTAAGGCTAAACACTTTCTTTCCTCTTCTAGCTTCCCCTCTTTAGTAAATTTTAGTTTAGTTTAGTTTTAATTAGTTTTACTTTTATTAGAGCATCTTTAGGAGTGATATCAACCTAGCATCAAACACCAAATTTCCAACAATTTGGTGTTTTTTCAACTTCAGGAGAGTCACATGTTGATGAAAACACCCAAAAAACACCAAACCAAACACCAAATCGGCCAATATTTGGTTTCAGCTTTGATGCTGTATCAAATCACTCACGTGGTTTTAAAAAAACCGTGCGGTTTTGCCAACACCGCGTGGGCTTGGGCTGCTAAATGGGCTTCTATGGCACAGTTTTGGTAAAACCGCGTGCTCTCAATGACAACAACGGGCAAAAAACGGCTATATCTTTCTAACCCTATAAATTGAAACACTCACACCATAGTTTTACACTCACTTCTTTTCTCTACTCTTTACTCTTTACTCTTTACTTTCTACTCTCTACTCTTAAAACAACAATGACTAGTCAAGAACCAAAAGCAAAATCTAGAGGAGCTTCATGGATACAAGAAGAAGATGTTGCTCTCACCAATAGTTGGCTACAAGTTAGTGAAGATGGTGTAGTAGAAAATGAGCAAAAGTCGAACGATTTTTGGGCTAGAATTCTAAATGCATTTCATGCAAATCTAGGAAGAATGACCGAACGCAACTTGACGGGCATGAAACACTGTTGGACTCTCATTCAAGCTAATATCAAAAGTTTTATGCTATTCTTTCTAAGATTCAAACATCTCCTCCAAGTGGCTATAATGACAATATGGTTGTAAGTATTTACTTTTTATTTGTTATTTTGATTCACAAATATATTTTTCAATTCTAATTTAGTTTTTGCTTAATTGGTAGGTTGAGGAAGCAATAAGTGCATATGTGATACATAATGTGGTTTGGAAGTGGATACAATGCTATAATATGGTGAAAGACTCACCTAAATGGAAGAGGATAGAGTTAAGAAATGATTTGCATCCCACCAAAAAGTCAAAGTCAAATAATGGGGAAGGAGATTCATCAGTTCCAATATCAACTGCGACAACTCAACCAATAGATGATGATCCACACCAAGTTGATGGGCTTGAGGATAGGCCTTTTGGAAAGAAAGAAGACAAGAGAAGAAGGCAAAAAGAGAAAGAAGAAGGTGATTCTAAAGTGGAGGAATCCGCTAAGAAACTTGATGATTTTCTGGTGGAACTTTCTAAAACCACCAAAGAAGGCTATGAATTGGAAGCTCAAAGACAATTGAAGAAATATGAGATGGAATTCGAAAAACTTCAATTGAAGAAAAGTTCGATGGATTGGAAGCTCCAAATCTAAAAAGAAAAACTTCAATTGAAGAAAGATACGCTCCGAGTTCGAGAAGATGAAAATGATGCGAAAATACTATGATGAAATTAGAAGGATTACCCGAAGACGATCGCGAAATTTGGCAACTCAAAAGGGCAGAAATTATACAAAAAATGAAGAATCGACTTGGCGATATCACTGGTAGTAGTCAAAGTAGTACATAGTCTAAATTTGAGTTTGTATGTCTTTTAATTTGATTTTATATGTCTTTTAATTTGAGTATTTTAATTTGTCTTTTAATTTATGTCTTTTAATTAATGATGTACTTTAATTTGAGTTTGTATTGTGATTTTAATTAGAATGTACTTTCATTGAATATTTTATTTTAATTTGAGTTAAGTTACCTTAATTTAAAGTTGATACTTTTTATCATTCTAAAAAAAAAATCGGCAAAGTCTATTTTGTATTTTCAAAATTCTCATATACACAAATCCTTTCATAAAACCACAAATACATATAAATAAACTTGGAACACAAATACATAGAAATTGAAACGATAAATAAACATAAAGTCCAAATGAAGTGCAAATAGAAATATAAATCAAGTCTGACCACACCCCCCACGCCTACTCTACAAATGCTCGACCAAGTCATTCTTCAATCTATCATGAACAACTTTTGAACGAACCCTCTCGACGACAGATGATAAGAGCCCAAAACTGTAGTTTTAACCCCTTAACAATAATACTTTTAGACCAATTATGCAAATAATAAATTAAGAGTTAATGCTGATTACATATTTTTATGTATTTCAGGCATTGAAGTCAATTATGTGTAGAAATGTGTCACTTTGGCGAGATAAAGGAGCAAGGGTTGGTTGCTAAGAAGCTTTGTGATTAAAGGCCAAGATTCAAGGAGAAAAAACCTTTTTAAAGCCCAGTCAAAGCTGAAAAGTCAAAGTCAACGCGGGCAGAAACAACACACAAAAGTCAGCAGAACTTCTAAAGACCGTATCTTTGGGCTCAGACCTCAGAATTAGGCCTACCTTATGTCAAAACGACCGGCTCGGAAAGAGATTTCCAGTGGTCCAAGCTGTGACCCAATCATAGGAGCAAAAGTGGATGAAAGGTCTATTGAAGTCAAATCCAGCTGAAAAGGGCTCTATGGACTGAAGAAATTGGGTTTTGAGCTTGATTTTCCGGCCCAAAACATGGCTCCTCACCCCATGCACGAAAATGTGGATCTGGTCTCCTCCATTTCAACACACAAGACTTAACTCTTAAGCATGAATTAATTTAGGTAGCAAGTAGCCATTAGCATAGAATTCTAGATCTAGTTTTACATTCCATAAATTAGTTTTCAATTATTGTTTTTAGATCTAGTTCTTACTTTGCAATAGATTAGTTAGAACAAGTAAATTATTAATTGAGAATCATATTTAGTTTTATAATAAAGTATTAGTTTTTAATTCCAATTTAGTTTAGTGATTAAGTTCTTATTTAGTTTTAGTATTGTTAAATTCATATCTTAGTGGTTAATCATTTCTTAGTGTTAATTTAGTTTTGAATTATTGATTAGATCAAATTAGTAAATTTAAAATCTTTATATGATGTCTTGTTTAAATTCAATTGGAAATGATATCATAATGATTCTAGGCTAAACCTCCATTAGAGGGGGTTGAAGAAGCCTTGATGAAGCTTGATTTGTGTTAGCGTAGAATAGTCGTAATTTTCGATTCCATTCGAGAAAACGATTAGTTCACCATGAGAATGTGTTTGATTGTTTCACATGCTAGATGTTAGTTGGTAGAGATTACCATGAACAACTAAGGATTAGGAAGAACCAATTGTTGTGCGAAAGCAGTTCAATTTGGATTACGATGATTCTTCGTTAGTAAATTAAGTCGAGTTAAGGCAGAATTAATCCCGCCTAATTCCTTATCATAGTATCAATTTAGTATTCCGTAGTCGTATAAAATTATATCTTGTTAGTTAAATTTCCATCGTAGTATAAATTTCGTAAAACTCTCATTAACTTTGGATAGATTGATAATCTTAGGAAACGCTAATTCTAAAGAACTAGGAGTGGAACAAATCTTTTACTCCAATTTTATTTCGATAGAATCAAGAGTAGAGAATCTTTGATAAATTAGACACGAAAATAGTTCTAGTTTTACTTACCTATGCATCGTTTATTCGTAGGTAAAACTAGTCATTTTACGTTTATCAAATGGCGCGCTGCCATCTTAGTTCCCTTTAGAATTGTTTCATTAGTATAATTAGTCTTTCCAAAGTCCCATTAAACCCACCCACCCTTGTTTGATTCTAACTGTGGTTGTCTGTTTCAGAACTGAAATTTTCCTCGCAGGATTACACGGAGTGCGACCGCTCCCTTGGTAGGCTAAAATTGAGCGCCACCCGTGCCCAAATCATTGTAACTTGAGTGAATACCAGAGCACGCGTCTGCGCCTTAGTGGAGCACCACCCGTGCCCAAATCACTGTAACTCGAGTTCCACTTGAGCGCGACCCGCTCCCTCCCAAGGCCAATTCTGAGCGCGACCCGCTCCCTCTTCTGAAACGCCCGATTTTCGCAGGTTAGTTCAAACTTCCATTTCTTCAAGTTATTCAGTGTTTCTAACTTGTTATATACACTGAGCTCGTGTAAACAAGACACTATTCATAAGCGAAGCAAGGAGGCTTTCAGGTACGTCTTTCTTCCACACCTCGCATCTCCTGTTAGAGGTTCATACTAGCATATCAGGATTTTTTGGAGTGTTGTCATGTTTAGTTAAGATTGGTCTTAGCCTTGCATGAGATTAAGGTCAGGCCGAAGAAAAACACTTAACGTAATCAATCGGCAACGTCCACAAACACACCTTTCTAGTATACCACTCACTACACCTCTAGCTAATATACCACACACAACACCTGAAATAATGGCTGAAGAAAGAGAGTCTCCTCTCTCTGACTTTTACAAAGCCTTGAACGATAGCCCAAAATCTTGCATCGTTCTATCAGACCCAGTGGGGGATTTCCGAATTCCCCCAAATATATTTAATTTGTTACCCATTTTTCATGGGTTAGACCATGAAAAACCTTATCAGCACATGCGTAGGATTGACCAAGTCCTTACTACATATCACCATCTTACGGTTGGTGCTGAACAAATTAAACTAAGGGTATTTTCTTTCACTTTAGCTAATAAGGCGGCGTTTTGGCTAACTGCCCAAGCGCCTAATTCTGTGGACTCGTGGGCCAAACTTGTTAAACTATTTATGGAACATTTTTACCCACCATTGAAGACCAATGAAATGCTTTCCAAAATTCATTTTTTTCGACAGAATCCTCATGAATCATTTTCAGAGGCTTGGAATCGTTTCACCGATCTTCTTATAGAGTGTCCACACCATAACCTCGCGAAAGACACGTTAGTTCGTGCCTTTTTCAAGGGACTATTACACCACCACAAAGAGGTGCTTGACATAATGAATGGGGGTAGTTTCCTCAGTAAGGGAGCCTTAGAGGCTTATAAATTTTTAGAAGATCAAACTAAGCGTAATAATAACTGGGGGGGTGATGATATATCCCGTTTCGCTAGTTCTTTTACAATAGTTAAGGCCGCCAGTATGTTTGAGATGATACCCGATCCTGAACTTAAAAATTTAATCGAATCTCTCACTAAAAAGGTAGAGGCTATTTCTGTTCAACAAAAGCCTATCCCCATCATGAATGTCAACTCAAATCAATCTAATTTCTGTTCGAGTCCTGAGCATCTCGACTCCTATTCTCCTCTCGCCTACGAACAACAACAATCACAACAAGATAATGTTTGTTCCATTAATAGCGAACCTAACGCAACTTAGAGACAAAACCCCAACTTTGGTTGGCGAAATAATCAACAACCTCCAAGGTTGTTTGACCCAAATGTTAGGCCAACAAACAATTACAACCAAGCTCCACCGAGACAAGGACAAGGTCAGGGTAATTATAATTATAACAACCAAGCTCAACCACGACAAGGACAAGGTCAAGCACAAGGTCAGGGTAATTATAATAATTATAACAATAATAATTATAATGTTAATAGAGGTATCGTTCCGGTAAATAATAACTATCAAAATCCACCCATTAATAATCAACGTGACATGGTTCCTATCACACAACCTATAACTAACAATACTCCACAATCGGATCGTTTCAAGGCCTTTATGCAAACCCAACAACAGATTTTACAAGCTATCCGACTTTCCTTACAGCAGATAGCACAAGAGAAGGTACAAACAAAAAGTGTGTTTCCAGGACAAGCGATACCTAATCCTAAAACAACAAACACAGCCTTTGAGGTAAACGGTAGTACTAGTAAGGACAATGAAAACGTAGGTGAGCTAAATTCCATCACCACTCTCCGTTCAGGCAGAGTGGTTGATAACAAAGTAACTATGCCTATAGTTACCCCACCAGTAGTCCCTACACCAGATATTGAACTAGATACCGAAATAGAAACTGAAGATCCTACCCTTGTAGAGGTACCAGTTAAACCATAACCTAAGAAATAGAACACCAAGGTTAAACATTCTATTGATCCATATGCTAAATATAGAGAGAAACCATCGTTTCCTTAGAGATTAGCTATGTTAAACAAGGATACAAATTTCGACGAGATTAGGGAAGTTTTTAAAAATCTAACAATAAACTTACCTTTTCTTGAAGCAATTAAAAAGTTACCTCACCATGCTAAGTTTCTCAAAGAGTTGTGCACTACTAGGCATAAGACAAAGATTTCTAAAGACGAATTTTTAACTGAACAATTTTCAACTTTAACGGAACACAATAGAATCGTTAAGTACAAAGACCCTGGTTGTCCTACTGTACAATGCACTTTAGGAGATATTCACACGACAATTGCTTTATTAGACCTGGGAGCGAGCATTAAGTTACTCCCTTATTATTTATATAAACAAATAGGTCTACAGGAGATGCAACCTACAACAATGACGTTGCAATTAGCTGATAGGTCTATCAAGTATCCTAAGGGTGTAGTGGAAAATGTGCTGGTTAAGGTTCAGGATTTCTACTATCCTACGGATTTTGTTATCCTCAATACAGAAGTCGCTAACGACTTTGTTCCGATCATTTTAGGGTGCCCTTTCTAGGCAACAGCCAATGCGCTTATAAACTGCCGTGATGGTTCGATGTCCTTGTCCTTTGGCCATCTTTCTGTTGAGGTCAATGTTTTTAAAATGAGGAAATAGTTTCCTGACACGAATATCGATGGAGAGGTTAGCATGATCGAGAGCTTAGCTCATGATTATTTCAAAACCACATTTTCAGATGATCAGATGCACAAATTCCTTTCCTTTGGAAGTTCCAACTTCGACGAGAACTCCCTGGAAGTCGAGGAAGATTTCCTTCATCTCTTTTGCAACTCTTTCTTGCCACTTCGCAAGTCCCACCCTGCCAACATTCCTTCATCCCTTGACGCAATGATGAAAGATGAATTTTTCACCCTCTATCCCAGTGATTCTTTTGACCCACCTATCGAGGAATGTCTTGCATATCTTAAGGCTTCTAATGATCTAGACGTGAGAGCTTTAGCTGACACTCATTCATCTTCCATCACCAATTTTCCCAACCTTCCACCTTTTCAAAGGAACCTGGAGTTTGTGCTTGACCCTCTTGCTTCTTCTGTGCTTAATGAATTTCTAAATCCTCCTAATACAGAAATAATTCCCAAGGGAAAGGCACCTGACACCTTCATTTTCAGAATTGAGACAGTTCCAACCTACACCATGAATGAGTTTTGTGCTAAACCCACATTCTCATTTTTTCCATTCCTTACTTCTAAAATTCATCCATATCCAACATATCTTCCACAAACATCCATTTTCTCACAATTATTCACTTGGACGCCCTCTCGTTCAAAGATGAAGAAGAAGGTGCATGCTCGGTTACGTTCTAGATCTATCAGACTCCACTTTCATTTTAATAAGTTGCATAGTAGAAAATCTTGGTGCTTGATTCTGTTTGGGGGTGCATTCCATATTATTTATTTATGGAAAGACCCACAACTCTTTAGGTTGTTGATATATAGAAAACTATAGGGTATATATATATATATATATATATATATATATATATATATATATATATATATATATATATATCCAGTTATTTGTTAAAGTCTTGGGAATCTGGCTTTAAAAGACCCACTTTTAAAACAAATTTTCTAAACTTTGTTGTATAAAATTTTTTTGGGGGTGGAGTACTCGCATTTCCGTCCTTGATTGCTCAACTTTCCATTTGTGTTGTTTAGGCTGTTTAATCGTATTTCAATTCGGGTTGACATTATCTATGAATTTAGATTTCATTCGTTTGCATAACTTAAGTTAAGCACGTACTTTGAGACATTTTCCATTTTCTTATATGTCACCAATGGTTGGAATAGAGTGTTTTATGGATCATTGGATTGGAAATTCTCTCCTGATCGTTTCCATATCTCATTCGCATAAATCAGACCGGTAATGAAGTGACAAATTTAGTTTGAAGTTGTGCGAAAAATCGACAAATTTTGATAAATCGAATTGAGCTTAGGCCCAATCTCGCACGCACGTGCGTCTCCTTCCTCCAAATAAAAAACAGAATCGCGATTTTCTTCACTACCGCCATTAACAAAGCTTTAAACCCTAACTAAAAAAAAAACCCTAAATACACCCACGCCTAAAGTTCAAATCAACTTCAAATTTTCTCCAAAACATTCCCCCACCAATTCCGACCTTTTGGAATACCGAAAACATACAAAAATTCAAAATTTTTGAACTGCCACCACCACCACCGCGCCTCCTCCCATTATTTTTAGTGAGTTTGGTTTTTACTCCATCCCCACATTGTTTTTAACGTTGCAAAACTTCAATGGCGCAAAGACAGAGAATTTTGTCGGAACAAACTTTTACGGCTGACCGCTTCGTGCCATTTTACAGTGATGAGATGATTAGGAGGGATTGGAGTAGGTTGTGGTATTCGACAGATGAATTCTACCACTCCGATTTGGTCGAAAAATTCTATAGGAAGAGGGAGTTGGATGGAAATAGAATTTTTGTTAAGGTGGCCGGGACGAGGAGAGAAGTATCTAGGAGGTTGCTGGCTGAGATTTTAGGCATTACGCCTAGACGCCATCTCGACGCCACATTGCAGGAATCCCAATTTGATGAGATCGAGCCTTTGATGAACGCGACGGTTTTGGAAGGAAACTACAATGCGAGCTCGCATTGTGTTCGCCAGTCGTCTCTGCGAACTAACTAGCTGGCTGTAGCTCAGAATATTGGTAGGAATGTCACAGGAAAAGAGAAGGTCAGTGACATCAGTCTGAACTGTCTTCACATTCTATGGATACTCCAGGAGCAGAAGTATGAATTCTGTATTCTTGAGTTTTTTTAATAAATATGATTAGGGGAGTTGGGAAGAGTATTGCACCTCTCCCCGTTATGATAACAAAGATCATGATGAGTTTGAGAGCAGCTCCGAAAACTAAGCGTACTATGATTAAGTTGCATACGAATGTCATAGCGTATACGGACTGTGTTCAGAAGATTTGGAGGTTGCCTGAAGAGGATGACTCGGAGGATAAGGATGGCGCGATATGTTTTGATGCCGATGCCTTGGAGAGGTGTACATCTGATAAAGAATGCATGTCGATGCTTCATTGTGGCATGCGTTCTCTCAATACTATTTGTGAAGACCTCCGGACTCGGCAAGCTGTCATACATCGTAACTATGAGACTCGTGCCCAGCGCGAGGATGAGCGTTGGGAGGAGATGAAGGCCGAGATGGAAGCTCAGTGAAAGTTCTGTGAAGATATGCGTGAACGCTTCCCACCCCACGGGGGTTCCTCTTCTGAGGAGGCGTCTGCGAGGCACGAGTGTCTTCACCGAAGGGCAGATGGCTCTGGCCCATCGGGAACTCAGGAGTCATCTCCTTCTCATGTGCCATCGCCTACCAGCAGCGCATTGTTTAGGGATATTATGAGTTGATGTTGTTTTGTATTTGTTTTTATTTAGTTGGATGTTAATTTTTGAATTCCGTAGTTAAATTTGAATTGGGTAGTTAAATGTTGTTTGAATTTCAATTTTAATATAATGTGGTTCTTTTCAAATTGTGCGTTGTTTTTTTTGTTAATCCCACCTTCCCGAATTGTTTGGGGGTGGTATTATTTATTCTGGCATAATTTTTATATGAATCTCAATTTTAGAAGTTGTTTTGGAGTGATTGTTGAGAATATTGTCGATATTGGCATGCCTATGATTAGATGTTGTGGTCGGATGAAATCTAAAAGAGCTTAGAAGTTACTATTCTAAATTCAATCTAAAAGATATTAGGTTTATTTTAGAATCAAGAATATGGGTTGTTTTAGTTTTCGGTTTTGGATTTTTTTTTTTGTTTCCGGCAATTGCCTTAAAACTTTTTGGAAACTTCCTGATTTGTTTTGGAAACTCAAAACCTATATAAACTTCATTCATTCTCCACACAAAACTCACATCCCTCACTTTCATCTCTCACCTTTCACTCCCAAGTTTTCCTTCTTTTCCTTCTCACTTCCTCTCAAGCAAGCCGGGCGCGTGCTCTGCGCTGCTCGTGGAAGGAAATTCACCCAGCGCAAAACACTGTAAGTCCAGTTTTCCTTTGAGTGCGACTGCGCCCTCCCAAGACTAAACTTGGCGAGCGACCAGCAAAAACACCAATAGTCCAGTTTTCCTTTGAGTAGCGACCAGCCCCCAAGACCAAACCTGAGCGCGACCCGTGCCCAAAACACTGTGAGTCCAAATTCTCCGGAGCGCGACCCACACCCATACAAGGCTTAGGTTGAGCGCCCCCGCGCCTTGACCTTCGTAGGCACGAAAAATTCCAATTTTTTGTGGGTTGTTCCAGGATCGTTCCAGTTGTTCTAGAGAGTAGTTTTGTGATGACATCACCTATAGTCATACCGGAGTAGTCTTTCGAGGACTTGTTGTGAATTGAGACTTATGGACATTGGTTCCATGACAGGATCTTGTAGTTAGGATGGAGGCATCTACTGGTAAGTGAAGACGACTCGTATTCACCTCAGCTTACTGAATATTTTTACAATAATGTTAGTTTCTATTGTAACCAGGATGGAGAACAAGAATTTTCCGTCATGGTTGATGACACGCCACTAGAATTCAATAAGTATTTGGTCGCGTTAGTTTCGGGAATACCAATACCTGATCCTATTCACACGTGGGGATATATGACCGATAATACATACCTCTATGACTTACATATTTCCATGAGTATTATGGGGGAGGGGTGTTTCGTATAATGGACCAATGACGTTATAACATAGCCCTTGGTAGCCTGTCCCTCAATGTAGGCACCACCATGTTATTCATCCTGATGAATATTTTAAGGGATTGGCAGTTTACTTCTGCAAATAGTACCGCTGGTGACATTTTCTTTGCTTTAGCTGAGGGATGTCGGCGATATGACATTACTCGAGTATTAGTGGCTAGTCTTAAGAGAGCCCAAAGCATGAGGCATAAATATCTTCTTATGCCTGTTTTGGTTTGCCGCATCATACGCAGTTGTCTACCTGAATTCTGTACCCAGTTCACAGATTGGAAAAGGGTTGAAGTCATGAGACCCACCAATTGGGTGGTTCGTTCATTTCGAGTTATGACTTGGCCGGGATGGCAGGTGCAACCTCATTTGGTTGCCCTTTACATCCCATCAGACATAGTAACACTCGACAGGTTAGCACAAGTTGATGACATACGGCGGCGGGTTTGGCAATTTATTATGGCATGGCAGGACGCGAAGGAACCTCATCTCTTTGGAGAGGAAGATGAGGAGGATGAGGATTAAATGGGAGTTAAGGTAAGTTTTTAGTTTCAGTTAGTGTCTGTTTATGTCCTAAGCAATTTGATTCTTGTTAACCCCATAATGGGTGAAACTCATATATAGTTGCGTCTATTTTTCTTTTTCTATATTAGTATGTTTTAACCTTGTTTTGCAGATGTTCCAGAATTTCACGCGTTTCTATGATATTTCTCTACCCTTTTTATTTAAATACTTTGAGGACAAAACATGCTTCTTGTTTGGGGAGGGGGGCATAGAAACACGTGTAATTAAGACATACGTTAGGATATAAATATGTATAATATGCACTTATTTTCTAGTAAAAATTCAAAAAATTCAAAAATATAATTGAAAAGTTATGCTATATACTTAGGAATATTGGTATTGTTTTCTTTCTCTATGCTTTAAATAATTTAGAAGTCTCACGTAGCTTTTGCATTAGAATAATTTTTAGAAACTTACGTTAATATGTAGGTAATAATCTTTGCATCTATCTATAAATATATTACATGAGTATCTATGATTGTTTGACAGTAAATTTCTGAAATCTAGGCTAGAGTACTTATTCTACAAATCCTGTGAGAATATAGCCTAAAGCCTTATATGAGTGAAACATTTGAGAAATGACACAAAAGAGAACTAAAATACAGATAGAGAAATCACACATCCACTTTCTTGATCACTATACCATATCCTAAGCGAGAATTTAGTCCCTCTTTAGATCGATATAGCCAGAAATTCAAACCTTATGAAATTATTTTCCGCTAGTCACCCCTCTGAGCCTTTCTTTAGCTTTTCATAAACCGCAAATCCTTTACCTTGTTACAAAAACAAAAAAAATAAAAAAAAAAAATAGCCTACCCATTCTTTGAATGAGTCTGAGAATAGAGATGAAGAATAAAAAAGAGAAAGACCTTTGAAATCAAGAAATTGTTAATCGCTTCAAATAAGAAAAGAAAGTTTCCATCCAAATAAAAAATAAAAAAATAAAAAATAAACAAACAAAAGAAAAAAAAAAGAGTTAGAATTCCAAAAATAGATTCAAAGGAGTCAAAAGCCAAAGAAAAAGAAAAATATGGCTAAGGATGGAAACAAAGTGGAGAAGCAAAAGTAAAGAACAAAGTTTTCTCTAGTTACATAATATGAAGACTCTATTGTCTCATACTTATCCATTTTGAGTATCCATTTCCTTTCTTCTTTAACCATCTCCTAATCCCTGCAACACCTAATAAAGACCTCTAGCTCAATTAGGAATAGGTTGGTGTGATAGTAAGTGCCAAATGTGTTTGATCGACTCCGGCTTCCTTGTGTGTCATTGAGATTGTAAGGTAAAGTGTGCCCACTGCACACTGGAGTAGCGAAACTTGAGCGGGAAAATCAGAGTATTTTTGTCTTGATATTTATGTGATGACCTACTTAAGGATGCTATTCCGAGTTTTCAGAAACGGACCTGCTAGTGCATTTCATAGTATTACTCATTGTATATAGGTTTATTCATAGATGATTGATTATTATGCATATGTTAGCTTAGGTTTCGACTTGATTATTCTTATTTCAATGCTAGTGAGATATATAGACAATTGGGAGTGTTTCGACCAAATATGATCAAAACACTAAGTGTTGATAAAAGAGACGAAGAACGTAGAAAAGTAATTGGAAAAATGATGGTGATCGGGGGAATGATGAGATTGTACCTTACGGTTGCCTACTTACCCAAATTATCGATGGGATCAAGTCTCAAGAACGTAGTTCTGAATGAAAAATAGTTTGGTATTTATATATGTAGAGTAGAGATTTCTTATAGCTCAAGTAATCGTAATTGAACATAACTCTTAATTGATAATTATCTCATTGATAAGAAAACGAATCTAGACATAAATTAATGTACATAAGTGGCAAGTCATGTGGCTAAGGTTCAGCCTTAGACACATGAGTTAATGGGCCTGTACATTGATCCATGATATTGCGAATTGGGCTTTAGCCCTATCGATTAAACGAATAAAGTGGAGATTCCTACCAATGGACGTTCGCCACGTAGGTGGGGGTTGAAACAGGGAGCATAAATAAGGAAACAATAGTTTTATTTCTTAGTCGTTGTAGTATAAATGAAGTTTGTGAGTACCTTCACTGGAAAACTCTCACGAGGCTATAACTTGTCCACTAGGGAATTCCTAGTGGTTTAAAGCCTTGTTACATATGGTCAATGCAATCGCACTCGGCGAAATGAGTAGTTAGAACTCCATTTTTGGTTACTTATTCTAATTTCTCATATTTGCTTGAGGACAAGCAAAATGCTGTTTCGGGGTGGTTTGATAAGAGCCCAAAATGTAGTTTTAACCCCTTAACAATAATACTTTTAGACCAATAATGCGAGTAATAAATAAGAGTTAATGCTAATTACGTGCTTTTATGTATTTTAGGCATTGAAGTCAATTATGTGCAGAAATATATTACTTTAGCGAGATAAAGGAGCAAGGGTTGGTTGCTAAGAAGCTCTATGATTAAAGGCCAAGATTCAAGGAGAAAAAACCTTTTTAAAGCCCTGTCAAAGCTGAAAAGTCAAAGTTAACGTGGGCAGAAATAGCACACAAAAGTCAGCAGAACTTCCAAAGACCGTATCTTTGAGCTCAGACCTCGGAATTGGGCCTACCTTATGTCAAAACGACCGGCTCGAAAAGAGATTTCCAAAGGTTCAAGCCTTGACCCAATCAAAGGAGAAAAAGTGGATAAAAAGTCTGCTAAAGTCAAATCTGGTTGAAAAGGGCTCTATTGACTGAAGAAATTGGGTTTTGGGCTCGATTTTCCGGCCCAAAACATGGCTCCTCAGCCATGCACAAAAATGTAGATCTGGTCTCCTCCATTTCAACACACAAGACTTAACTCTTAAGCATGAATTAATTTAGGTAACAAGTAGCCATTAGCAGACTTTTAGATCTAGTTTTACATTCCATAAATTAGTTTTCAATTATTGTTTTTAGATCTAGTTTTTACTTTGCAATAGATTAGTTAGAACAAGTAAATTATTAATTGAGAATCATAATTAGTTTTATAATAAAGTATTAGTTTTTAATTCTAATTTAGTTTAATGATTAAATTCTTATTTAGTTTTAGTATTGTTAAATCTATATCTTAGTGGTTAATCATTTCTTAGTGTTAATTTAGTTTTGAATTATTGATTAGATCAAATTAGTAAATTTACAATCTTTATATGATGTCTTGTTTAAATTCAATTGGAAATGATAGCATAATGATTCTAGGCTAAACTTCCATTAGAGGGGGTTGAAGAAGCCTTGATGAAGCTTGATTTGTGTTAGCGTAGAATAGTCATAATTTTCCATTCCATTCTAGAAAACGATTAGTTCACCATGAGAATGTGTTTGATTGTTTCACATGCTAGATGTTAGTTGGTAGAGATTACCATGAACAACTAGAGACTAGGAAGAACCAATTGTTATGTGAAAGCAGTTCAATTTGGATTACGACGATTCTTCGTTAGTAAATTAAGTCGAGTTAAGGCGGAACCAATCCCTCCTAATTCCTTATCATAGTATCAATTTAGTATTCCGTAGTCGTATAAAATCATATCTTGTTAATTAAATTTCTATCGTAGTATAAATTTCGTAAAACTCTCATTAACTTTGGATAGATTGATAATCTTAGGAAACACTAATTCTAAAGAACTAGGAGTGGAACGAATCTTTTACTCCAACTCTATTTCAATAGAATCGAGAGTAGAAAATCTTTGATAAATTAGACACGAAAATAGTTCTAGTTTTACTTACCTATGCACCGTTTATTCGTAGGTAAAACTATTCATTTAACGTTTATCACCAGATGGCCAACGAGATAGAACAAAGTGGTGTTGATATTCAGATGCACCTTCTTTACTTGGTATTTCCAAATCAGGAATATATTGCGGGATATCCATTTTGCATTCATCTTCCACAATCATATTGTGTAAAATGATGTAAGCCCTCATAACAGTAGTTATGTTCTCCAAATACCATAACCTACACGGATTAGCTAAAATAGCCCAACGCGACTGTAATATATCAAACGCTCGCTCTATGTCTTTTCTAGCAGCTTCTTGCTTCTTTGCAAAATGTTTATCTTGTGTAATAGTCGGTTTAGCAATTGTTTGAATCAAGGTGGCATAATTAGGATAAATACCGTCAGCCAAGTAATAACCCATATCATAATGATGGCCATTCACAGTGTAGTTACAAGGAATAGCTTCATCATTGACTATATCATCAAACATTGGTGAGCAGTCAAGCACATTAAGATCATTGTGAGAATTCGCCATTCCAAAAAAAAGCATGCCAAATCCACGCGTCACGAGAAGCAACTAACTGCCTCCAAAATCACTGTTGGTTTATGCACATGATATGGCCAGTGTGAGACCATTGCCACGCGGATGGGCAATTCTTCCATTGACAGTGCATGCAATCAATGCTTCCTAGCATTCCAGGCCATTCGCGTTCCTCAGACTCTTCAAGCAAACGTTGAATATCTGCAACATTTGGTTTGCGCAAGTATTCACCTCCAAAAATTCTAATAATTCCATCACAGAAATAGCGCATGCATTCATGAACAGTTGGCTCAGCAACATGTAACATGTCATCTACTAGATCAGCTGCAGTCCCATAAGCAAGCATTCGTATAGCAGCAATTACTTTTATTTTTGGGTTAATCCCAAACTTACCCGCACTATTAACTTTTTGTTGAAAATATGGTACATTATGATTAAGATGATTCAAAATACGAGTAAATAATGACTGACCCATACGAAATCGACGTTGAAAGTCATGGTCAGGAAATATAGGATTTGCGACGATGTAGTTAGCATTTACACGAGCCAGTGTTGCCTCGTACTGACGATTCTTATATTTTCTTCCTTTTTTCGAACCACCATGTGGTCTATAAGAAGACTCCGCTTCTTAATGATGCAATAAAATCAGACGATGCCGAACCAAAAGTAGAGCAATAGCCACTAATTTACGAGTTTTAATTGCAGTGTTATCATTTAAAGAGCTCAAGCTCGATGAAGAATCAGAAGAAGATGAATGATCCATTGAAAAATCGTCAAGAGTTTTGGTAGTGTTTTTTTTTTGCTCAAGGAGATGAGTTTAGATTAGAGAGAACATGAAAAATGAAGAGAACCTCGCAGGATCAAGAGGGTTAAATGGTTATAGCACGCAATTTCTAGAAAACCGCGTGGGCTTGGGCCTGTTAGATGGGATTTAGGGGCGCGGTTTTGGGAAAACCGCGTGGGTTATATGGCGCGGTTTATCCAAAACCGCGTAGTTTGATTCCGAAAATTTGATGTTGTTCCTAAAGATGGTTGGTGTTTTTTTGGTTCAAAATTTTGGTGTTTCTTTGGTTGCTCTCCTAAAGATGCTCTTAGAGTTAGCAATTGTATCCACCATTAATTCCCATAAATAAAAGCTTTAGTTCTTCATTTAAGTTGTCTTTTCAATTATGCCTTTAATATATTTAGTTAATATGATTCCAATGAAACAAGGCTAAACCTCCATTAGAGGAGGTTTATGAAGCTATGTGAGGATGATTAATCATTAGTATTTATTGTTTTGCAAATAAGAACTTCAAGTTCTTCGTTATGAGTAACTAGAGATAGAGCTCTTGATGGAGAATTAGAGTATAGAGCCACCACCAAAGAGATTTTGTGGTAGAGCTACACTCTCATGCTAGTGGAACCTTGATCCGAGAGGACTTGGTATTCACTAGGGATCAATACAAGCGATTCGATACTAACTAATAGTTAATCAAATTGCATGGTGGATTAAATCCTTCTAATTCCTTTATTCATCATTTAAATTCACTATTTTCACCTCCTATCTACTGTTTTGACTCTTATTAGTGAAGCATATTTGGAATCTAGATTCATATCCAAATAGTGTACAACTAGAGTTTGGCGAACACGACTACTGCCCTTTATCTCACTTGATTTAGAGAGTATTTATCTACTATTTTTCTGCCATAATTTACTGTTCACGATCTCATAATTGTACTGTTCATAAATATAGTTAAATGTCATTCTTATCAATGGCGCCGCTTGCCATCTAGTTTGTTTACATTACGCGTATTTAGATTACAAAACACTGTTTTCACTATTCACAAAACACACACTAAAACACTGTTCGTAGTTTTTTCAAAATTTTCTGCTACTGCTGGAGTGCATACGAGTTGTGCAATCAACTCACTGCCCTCCCGTGATCTAACTCTAAAAAAATCAAGTCACTATTTTCACTCACGAGCGCGCGCGTGCCTCACAATTGCCTTCATTAAGCGCGACCTGCCTTCTAAATATTAAGCACGACCCGCGCCCAATATACCTTGTTGCTAAGCGCGCACACGCCCTAGATTTATTACAGTTAATTAAAATTTTAATATTATTTGCAATATTATCTCAAGAGTACAGTACAATACTCGTATGCTAAAAATTACAAAAAAAAAAAAAAAAAAAAAAAAAAAAAAAAAATTCATTCTAAATGGTGTCTAGAAAATTGAAAGAATTTGGGGTTCTCTAATTAAGGAACGTGCACGCACGGACAACCTCCCTACAATTCCTAAGTGACCTAGCTATTGATTTGAATAAAAAATACAAAAAAATTAATTAATCTTAGTTAAATTAATAAACCCACCCACTACCCATTTCATAAGCCTAATATCCAGGCCCAACACGAAGCCCATAGTAAAAAGCTTTTCCCTAATTCTTAAAAATTTAAACACTAATAAGGTTAAGCTTTTTACAGGACTTCACAATTCACACCGTGTACCCGGACCAGTACTCGTATAATTGTTCAAGTAACGTAGACGTGCTTCAAGGCTGTTGAAGACGCTATTTATACGAGTAGCAAGGACGCTCCAGGTAACACCTCTTTATATCCTTGAATTACTGTCAGAGGATTATATTTCTGGCAATAATCAAGCTTATTTTTGCATGCTCGTTAGGATTTGCCTATTAGACTTAAAACTTTCATGAGATTAAGATCTGGTATGCATAAATCTGCCATATTAGTTTATCGTAGATGCAAAAATCAACGCCTATCTAGAAATTCACTAATCACAACACACCCACCACATACACCCACCACAACTACATTTGTAGCAATGGGTGAAGAAATAGCAGAGAGACCCCTCTCTAATTTCTATAAAGCTTTAAACGATAGACCTGAGTCCTGCATAATTCTTGCTGATACTACAGGAGATTATAGAATCCCCCCTAATATATTTAATCTGCTACTTGTTTTTCATGGCTTAGACCATTAGAAGCCTTATCAACACTTACATAGGATACAACAAGTTCTTACTACATTTCATCATCATAACGTAAGACCTGAACAAATAAAGCTCAGGTTTTTTCCTTTCACCCTAGCTGACAAAGCGGCTGCTTGGCTAACAACACAAAAGCCGAACTATGTCGATACATGGGAAAAACTAGTAGAATTATTTATGGAACAATTTTACCCACCACAGAAGACTGATGAAATGCTACAAAATATTCATTTCATTCGCCAAAAGCCTTAAGAATCCTTTTCTGAGGCTTGGAATCATTTCACTGATCTTCTAGTAGAATGTCCACATCATAATCTTGGTAAAGACACAGTAGTTCGTGCTTTCTTCAAATGCATATCCCAACACCATAAAGAGACTTTAGATATCATGAATGGGGGTAATTTACTAGGTAAAGGAGTCACAGATGCTTATAAGTTTTTAGATAATCAATCCAAGAAAAATAATAACTGGGGAGGTAACAATTACTCCCACTCCATTCCTTCTTCTACAACTAAAGCAGCCAGTATGTTTGAGATTAAACAAGATCCTGAACTAAAAACTTTAATTAAATCCCTCACTCATAAGGTAGATGCCCTTTCAGTTAATAAACAAGAAGAAAAACCAACTCCCGTCATGAATATAAACTCTCTTTGCTGTAATTTCTGTTATAGTCTTGAGCATTCCGATCATTATTGTCCTCTTGCTTATGAACAACAATAATCACAGCCAGAAGATGTCTGTGCTTTTAATTATATACCTAATGCACCTTGGAGACAAAATCCTAATTTTAGTTAGCGTAGTAATCACCATCAAGGAGCACCTCCAGGTTTTAATAATCAAAACGTTAGGTCCACCAATAACTACACTCAATATCAACCAAGGCAAGGACAATGGCAAAGTAACTATAATAATAATAATAGAAGTTTAGTCCCGGTTAATAACAACTATCAAAATCCACCTATTAATAATCAACGAGATAGTTCCTATTACACAACCTGTGGCAACTCAACCTTCCCAAACTGATAGATTCGATGCATACATGCAAGCTAAACAACAGATATTACTAGAAATTCAACAATCCATCCAACAGTTAGCCCAAGAAAAACCACAACAAAAAGGCGTGTTTCAACGTCAACCCGTACCTAATCCAAAATTAACAAACACATCCCTTGAATTAAATGGAAGTTCTAGTAATTAAAATATAATACAAGTTGAACTAAAGGCCGTCACTACTCTCTGTTCAGGGAAAGTGGTTGACAACAAAATAATAATGCCTGAAGATTCCCCACAGCAAGATAAAGAAAACTTACTAGATACCATAGTTGAAACTGAAGATCCTACCACAGTAGAAGTACCAGTTAAACCTCAACCTAAGGGGAAACTAACAAAACTTAAAGAAAAGGGCAATACTCCTATTGACCCTTATGCTAAATATAGGGAAAAACCACCGTTTCCCCAGAGACAAGCTATGCTAAAGAAGGACGATAATTTTGATGAGATTAGGGAAGTTTTTAAAAATTTAACTATAAACCTACCTTTCCTCGAAGCTATAAAACGTCTTCCAACACACGCTAAGTGTCTTAAAGATTTGTGCATTACAAAGAGAAAAACAAACATACCTAAAGAAACCTTCTTAACAGAACAATTTCCCTCTTTATCTGAGCACAACTGAATTGTTAAGTATAATCCACCTTAGGAGATACTTTCACAATAATTGCTCAATAACTGCTCTTCTAGATCTTGGGGCGAGTGTTAAGTTATTCCCGTTTTACCTTTATAAAAAACTAGGTATACACAATCTAAAACGGACTAAAATGGCTTTGCAGTTAGCCGATCGTTCGATTAAGTATCCTAAGGGCATAGTTGAGAATATTCTTATTAAAGTACAAGACTTCTATTATCTAGCCGATTTTGTCATTCGAGACACAGAAGTCGCTCATGACTCTGTTCCTATCATCTTAGGGCGTCCTTTCTTGGCAACTGCCAATGCCCTTATTAATTGTCGCGATAGTTTGATGTCCATTTCCTTTGGAAATCTTGTTGTTGAGGTAAATATTTTTAAAATGATGCAACAGACACCAGACACGACTATAGATGGCGAAATTAGCATGATAGAGAGTCTCACTCAAGATTATTTTAACAAAACTTTTCCAGATAATCAGATGCACCAATTTCTTTTCTTTGGCAGTACTGAGGATTCTTACATCCAAGAAGTACATGACCTCTTAGAATCTACTCTTATCCATGATATAGCTCCTGAGTTTGAAGAACTCATTCCTAAAGAAATTTGTGTTTTAGAGGAGGAAAACCCTCTTGAATCCCTCATTCCCACTCCTCCCACCCTTGAGCTTAAACCTCTTCCTGCTGAGTTAAAATATATTTATTTAGATTCGTATGGCACTCATCCGATTATTATCTCATCTCAGTTATCTGCTATTGAAGAGGCAAATTTGATTAGGGTTATTCATGAACATCGTTCTGCGATTGGTTGGTCTTTAGATGACATTAAGGGTATTGACCTTAGCATATGCAAACATCGCATACATTTGGAGGATAATGTGAAAACCTCCCGTAAGCCACAACGTCGTTTGAACCCTGCCATGAAAGAGGTAGTTAGAGCGGAAGTTTTGAGATTACTCGATGCTGGCATTATATACCCCATCTCAAATAGTGAATGGATGAGCCCAGTTCATGTAATCCCTAAGAAATCAGGTGTTACAGTTGTTCGTAATGCCGATGAAGAGTTAGTTTCTACTCGAATTCCTATAACGTGGCGGATTTGTATTGATTATATGAGTTTAATGCTATGACACGTAAGGATCACTTTCCTTTACCCTTTGTCGACCAAATGCTTGAACGTCTAGCCGGCCATATACTTTTAGGCCACATAATCTCTAAAAATAGAATAGAAGTAGATAAAGCTAAAATAGATAAGATAGCGTCTCTGCCTATACCACAGACTGTCCGTGACATTAGAGCCTTTCTAGGTCATGCAGGTTTCTACAGACGTTTCATAAAAGATTTTTCAAAAATAGCTAAGGCTTTAACACAATTGCTTTTAAAAGATGCCATTTTTTATTTTAATCATGACTGTAAACAGGCTTTCGAAACTTTGAAAGCCGCTTTAACCTCTACACCTATCATACAACCACCATATTGGTTTAAACCTTTTGAACTTATGTGTGATGCTAGTGATTATGCTGTTGGTGCTTTGCTAGGACAAAAGTTAGATAATAAGTCTACCATAATTTTTTATGCTAGTAAAACCTTAAATGATGCTCAACGTAATTATACTACCGCTGAAAAGGAATTTCTAGCCATTGTCTATGCCTTAGACAAGTTCCGTCCCTACTTAGTTGGTTCCACAACCATTGTCTATACAGACCATGCCGCGCATAGGTACCTTCTCGCGAAGAAGGATGCTAAGCAGAGATTGATCCGTTGGATTCTTCTCCTAACTGAATTTACCTTAGAAATTAAGGATAAAAAAGGAGCTAAAAATATAGTTGCAGATCATTTATCTAGGTTAGCTAATGAGGATGATAGTGATTCCGAATCAATATCTGATTCTTTTCCGGATAAGCATCTTTATTCATTTTTTATACACCTTGGTATGCAGACTTTTTTAATTTTTTAGTGTCCGAGATCATTCCTGAGATATGAACCAGAAATGAACGCAAGAGATTTTTGGCCAAAGTTAAATTTACTACTGGGATGAACCCTACCCTTTTAAGTATTGTGTGGATTAGATAATTCGTTGTTGCATTCCCTAGTGGGAGCACAATGAAGTCTTATCCTTCTGCCAAGAACAATCATGCGGGGTTATTTTAGTGGAAAGAAAACTGCCGCCAAAGTTCTTCAATGCGGTTTTTATTGGCTGACCCTGTTTCGAGATGCCCATGCACACTGTAAAGCGTGTATTAGATGTCAACAACTTGGGCGTATTACTCAACGTAATATGACGCCCTTAAATCCGATTCTTATATTGGAGATATTTGATGTCTGGGGTATTGATTTCATGGGCCCATTTCCTGTTTCGCATGGTTTCATTTATGTTCTTGTAGCTGTAGACTACGTTTCTAAATGGATTGAAGCCATGGCTTGTCGTAATAATGATCATAAAACTGTTGTATTCTTTATGAAGGACTATATCTTCTCACGTTTCGGCGTACCTAAGGCCATCATTAGTGATGGAGGAAAACATTTCTATAATAGAGTTATTGAAGCTTTAGTTAGTAAATATGGAGTTACCCATAAGGTGGAGACTCTGTATCACCCACAAACTAGTGGTCAAGTAGAGGTGTCCAATAAAGAAATTAAAAAGATTTTAGAAACGACAGTGAATCCTGATAGGAAAGACTGGTCTAGATGCCTAACAGATGCTTTATGGGCATATTGGTATGTCCCCTTACCGCTTAGTTTTTGGTAAACCTTGTCACTTGCCTGTTGAGTTGGAATACCGTGCCTTGTGGGCTATTAAAAGTTTAAATTTCAACATTAATGCCGCTTGTGTCAAGCGCAAATTACAATTAAATGAGATTGAAGAAATCCGTAGCGATTCTTACGATTTAGCGAAGGATTATAAAGCTAACATGAAACATATTCATGATAAACAAATTTTGCGTAAAGTGTTTGACCTTGGTTAAAAAGTTTCGTTATATAACTCACATTTGCATATTTTTCCTGGTAAATTAAAAACACGCTGGTCAAGACCTTTTCTGGTTACTGTTGTCAATCCTCAAGGAGTAATTACTTTGGTAAATCTCAAAGACAACATTACCTTTCAAGTAAATGGCCAACGCTTAAAACATTTTCACGAATTACGTTTGCCCGCTGTAGTGTACTCCATTACGTTTATGATGACTGAGGACATTTTCATGAATTTCCCAAATATTTTCACGAATTACCTTTCAAGTAACTACAAGACCTTGTTTATGAGGACTGACCTCTATGCTTGGTGTACTTCCTATATTAATTCCATATTTTAGGAGTACTCCATTAAGGTAACCATACCCTCTTTTAGGAGTGTGTGACTGTAAGTGCCGGATCCTTAGTCCACGTTCATGTAATTCACGCATTCCTTTCATACACTTTTTCTAATTTTTTTTAGTAATGTTTCTCTATGGAGTGATTTACATTTGTATTTGCTTTATTCTTGTATTTGTCAAAAATCCTTTTCATAAAAATTAAAAAATATAAAACACATAAATATTAGATTGATTAGAAAGTCTAGGGTATCTAACTTTAAAAGACCTTTTTCACCACAACAAAAAAAAATCATAATATTCCAAAATTTTGTTTGGGGGTGGGTAATTGAAGCTTTAATATTGTAGTGAGTATAATTCAAAAGAGTTAGATTAAAAGTTAAGGTTCATCCTAAATTGTTTAGAATTTAAGTGAGGGAGATATAAAGAAGAAAGGTAGACTCTTGTTGGATTAGAATGGTTCTAAGCTAATGAACTTGAAAGCGTTGATTGTTGATTGAAATAACTTGAAAACATGAAAGGAAGATTGATTAAAACATTGAAATGAATGCAACAAACAAGATTGGAGATGAAAACAAAGAACAAGTAACAAGCTTGATTGAAATAAAGAAAATGAAATAACAAGTTGATTAAAAGAAAATAAAACAACAAGAAATTAAAAACATGAATTGAAAAATAAGACAAGAAAAATAAACAAACCAAATGGTTTGGATCCTAAGACAATGGATGAGTTCTCTCTCCCTTGTTTTTGTTTATATATCCTTACTTTTGCCATTTACAGATTTTTCCTTCTCTATTACAAACTAGACACCTCATCCCTTCACTTTTTCTTTTGTTTATATACTCCTACTTTTGTCATTTACAGATTTGCCCTTCTCTATTACAAACTAGACACTTCACCCCTTCATTTTTGCTTTTGCTTCTTGGTGCCTTCTTGACCAAGGTAGGTTAGGGATAAAGTCTTCATAATTTGAAATAAGGGCCTCCATCTTTGGTCTTTTGATTTGAGGACTTTGACCGGTTGATTTTGACTTTTTCAACACTTTTCCATAGTAGCTACTAGTTTTAATAATAAACGTGATTAAGGCTCCTTTTGGTGTTAAGACGCAGCTTTTATGATAAGTGGTCTGAAATACTCCTTAGCCTGAAAAAGGCAGTAAAAGCTTTGAGTTGTCTTTTCGTTAAACATAAGAGAGACTATAATGCAGCAATATACGGGTAATAAAATACACATTTGGGAGCTGATCACCACCTCCAAATAGCATTTTGCTTGTCCTCAAGCAAGGATAAGAGGAAAAAAACTAAGATCACAAATGAGTGATTTATTATACATTACACTAATCTCGTTTCGCAGAGTGCGATTGCATTGACCATATGCAACAAGGCCTTAAACCACTAGGAGTTCCTTAGTGGACGAGCTTTAAGCCTCGTGAGAGTTTTCCAGTGAAGGAACTCACAAACTTCTTCTATTTAGTACAAAGGGTCTGGTTTCCTTATTTATTCTTAGAAGTTCATACATCTCATAAGCGGTAAATAAGGACAATCTCCTTTGAACTCAGAATAACATATGTACAGTAATTTAAGCATCTAAAGATAAGTGTACAAAATATGAGCAATGAAATACAAAAGTAGAGCTATTTTTGAGGCTTTTAAAGATCTTCTTTAAGGTGGGTTTGATAAGAGCCCAAAACTGTAGTTTTAACCCCTTTAACAATATTGATTTAGACCAATTATGTGATTAATAAGTAAGAGTTAGTACTGTTATCGTGATCTTGTGTATTTCAGGCATTGAAGTCAAATATGTGCAGAAATGCGTTCCTTTTGCGAGATAAAGGAGCAAGAGTTGGTTGCTAAGAAGTTCTATGATAAAAGGCCAAGATTCAAAGAGAAAAAACCTTTTTAAATCCCGGTCAAAGCTAAAGAGTCAAAGTCAACGCGGGCAGAAATAGCGCATAAAAGTTAGCAGAACTTCTGAAGGCCGTATCTTTAGACTCAGACCTCAGAATTGGGCCTACCTTACGTCAAAACGACCGGCTCGGAAAGAGATTTTCAATGGTCCAAGCCTTGACCCAATAAGAGGAGCACAAATGGGAGAAAAGTCTATGGAAGTCAAATCTAGCTGAAAAGGCCTCTGTGGAATGAAGAAATTGGGTTTTGGGCTCGATTTTCTGACCTAAAACATGGCTCCTCATCCCATGCACGAAAAAGTGAATCTGGTCTCCTCCATTTGTATGGAGAAGACTTAACTCTTAAAATTATCTAGATCTAGATTAGAAAATTAGGTTATACTCTATTAACTAGATCCATACTTAGTTTTTGATCTAGTTAATTAGCATCAAATTAGTGTTTAGAACAAGATTTAGTTCTTAGAATCAATAATTAGTTTGTATTTCAAGTTTTAGTTTCTAATTCAATATTTGATTCATAGATTTATTTTGTCTTAAATTTATAATTAGTTATTCATAATCTTAGTTCTACACTAGTTTTAATTTTAGTTTTAATTCATGTTGATTCTTAGACTATTTGTTCTATTCGTTTAATCAAGTTTATTTCAAGTTTATTTTAATCAAGTTTAGTTTAATTTAATTATGTCTTCCTATTATTGTTTACTGTCAATGAATCTAATGAAACTAGGCTAAAAACTCCATTAGAGGAGGTTAAAGAAGCCATGTGAGGATGATTACTTGTTAGAATAGTTGTTATTTAGAATAGAATTTCAAGTTCATTATTACGAGTGTTTAGAGATAAACCTCATAATGATGAACTAGAGTTTAGAGCCACCATCAAAGAGATTTGTCGTGGAGCTAAACTCTCATGCTAGTAGAACCTTGATTCGAGAGGACTTGGTATTCACTAGGGATCAATATTTGATTCGATGACTAACTAATAGCCAATCGAATTGCATGGTGGAATTTCCCTCCTCTATGTTCTTCAAATTCATTAAATTTACCTTTTAATTGCTTAGTTAAATTAGTTTAATTTATAATTAGTTTTAGTTTAAATAAATCACAACACTACTCTCATTGTTTTCACCATTGTTTCCTTGTGTTTGATTAATTGAATTCACTTATGTCTTGTTAGTTTAAGAGTGCCTACCAAAAAAACAAGTTTACCCGACAGAAGCCATAAAAAATATTCGACGGTTTCCATCTACAGGAAGTGCTTGACATATTTTGTCTGTCGGGTAAAATATTTCCATCTGTCGAGTAAGCTCCCTAGGTACTTCATTTGTTTTAGATGTGGCCGACGGTTGTAGGAGAGTTATTGACCGTCAGATATTTCGACAGTTTTTAATTGTTGTTAATTTCCGACGAACTGAGTAATTTCTCGACTGTTGGTTTAATACTTTTCAATGTTTTCGAACTGTCAGATTTGCTCCTACCAGTTTGGGCTGTCGGCATATCTTTTCCAAATAGGCAAATACGGCATTACCCAAACTAATTTCACTGCCCACACTTAATTTTTTAGAAAAATAAAAAACAAATAGTCAAAAAATATAACCCAAAAACTGTTATCCCTCTCTCAGCCTTGCTGTACGTAGCCGCTTCATCCCTCTCTCATTCCCACTCCAAGAAGGTACAATCACTCTCAAATCTCTCACTCTCACACTCAATTGCTCTCACACTCAACCAAACACAAAATCACTTATTTTTTTAAATCAAGTTTTAATTTCATATGTACTATTCTTTTGTTTCGGTGATTTTATAGGTTGTTTTATAACTCTTCATCAGGTTGAAGCCATCAAGGTAAGTAATTGGGGTTAATATAATTATTTTCTAAAAAAGTTTGGTTATTTAAGAAATGGGGGTTGAAAATGGTGGTGAAGGGTGTGATTTGTTTAAGGGAAATGGGTGAGCTCATTTAACTCAAACCATCCTTTTTATGGTCGCATGTTTTGGATGAAGTTTATTGTTGGACAACTTGACAAAAACCATTCTGACTGATGTCTCTAGCAATTCTTCCAAAGTGGGCTGTCTCTAGCTTCTTTGCCTGATCCTAAGTTGATTTGGATGACTTGTCTGCGGCATTGGGTATTATTTACGTGATTTTCTTAAGCTATTTAGTTCTACCTCATGGATGGCTGCTTTATACTGGATTGTAATGACTTGACTTACTATTAAATGTTAAATTTAGTTATTTGTTGAGCGGTGTTGTTTATTTGGGATATAATTACTTTTTAGAAATTAATGCTAAAAAAAAACGTTCCCCAGAAACATTAATTCATGTTTTTACCAAGTTGCTTATGAACGTGTTGAATCCCTCTCTGAATAGAAGTTATATTATTTTTCATCTTCGTAACACTTGGAATGAAATTACAAGAGTATGTGTTAATCTGCTAATTTCATTCATAAAACATACAACGTAGGTATAGGGCCATAGGGGAAAGCAATAGAAGGCAATGTATCATGCTGTTGCTGTCTTTCTCATAATTGTCTTTCCAACTGATAACATGCCCAAAAAGATTACTTCTAGGCTCTTCGGCACATCTTGCTCCACATTGAGAGAACTAGGTAATATTGGCATTTTTGAGAAATTTATGCAACGGAAATGCTATCCTCGTCCTCTATTACTCTTTAGGGGCTCTTGGTGACTGCAAATAGACTTTGCTGCATAGGAACCTTCTGTAAGAAAAGGGGCTAAAAAATTATCACTGGAAGTAAATAGAATTTTAATTTTGTAAGTATCTATTTCCATCTTGTCTACTGTTTAACACTTTTTAGTTAAATCATCTTGTCTAACGAAGATTTCTTCTGTTGCCTAACAGAAGTGGAGTCACAATATACTGGTGTGCGGATTGAGGGTGAAGTTGTGACCTTGGATTTTGTGAAAAAAATGATGGAGGACTTCAAGAATCAAAAGTGCTTACATAGGCGGTACATGCAAATACTTATCGGTTAGTTCTATACACCTTTTTGGGCTAAGGGGCGTATTGGTCCCACCACCCCCGCCTCCAAAAAACACACACTCTTTTGGGTTTTATGTGTATTTAGTTGTTACTGAAATCTCATTTTAGTATTCCTACCGATAAAAACGAAGGCCTGTGTATAAATTGTGATTTATACGCCATATATTTAGTGTTATCAACTGAAGCTGAATTTTCCCTCTTAGGTATGCTTGTCAGATAGTATTGCAAACAAGAGAGATACTTCGAGCTTTTCCTTCTTTGGTTGATGTTAATGTTCCTGATGGAAATCACTTCATTGTAAGCGGAGATGTGCATGGTCAGGTAGGTACTCTGCTTTAGTAATTAGTATTGCTATACTAGTAATACTACTCTCTAGAAACAAATGCATTGTATCGGGAAAGAGATTGTTTGTGTTTGGATGAAAGTTTTAGGTGTTATGAGAATGGTGGACCTGATGTTTCTATACTAAGTGGCATTGGCAACCCAAAGATTGTAACTTGCCCAAGTACACAAGCTTCACTCTTTTTTTTTGTAAGTTTGACTGTGTTAATTTTCTAGTCTTATGTTTGAATGTTGAAATGGGAAAGTTTTCATTTTCCTTATGTATAACATGATTTTATCTAGTTTAACAATTTCATTTCGAGATAATTTCTTTTTAAGGTCTAAAGTTCTGGGTTTCATATATTCATGCTCTTAAGAGTATGTGGAGTTATTCACTCCTTAACATTCTCTTTATAAATTATTTTGTACTTTCTTATGTTGTAGGATATTTTCCTAGATAATATAGAACTGTACATTCTATAACATGGTATCCTACAAAACTAGTAATGCCTTATTTTTTCTATCACACCAGTTTCGTGGATCGCCACCATCTGCTTTTCAAGTACCCTATGAGTCTTTTAGGAATCAGTTGGATTTTGGAGTAGTAAATTCTCTTGATGTCACCTTTTCTGTGAACAAACATGAAGAAAAACTTTCTAAGGAATTGGATTATGACTTCAAATGCTTTTTCCTTTCAAGTCGAAGAACGGATCCGTACAGACTAATTGATGAGGGTGCGAATCTATGCTTTTAGGTAACCTTTTTTATATTTATACTTGTAATGGTATTGTTCTTCATATTATATTTTTATAATTTTTAGTGTTTATACATTTCATTTAAAATATATATGTTGATATTTTGAAATAAACATAAATGGTGCTAGAAAGGGCAATAGAAAAATCTATACAAAAATAGTAATGACTAGATAAATATAAAAACGGAATGTAAGATCTATACTATAGCATATTTATAGTACAGATCTGTGTACTATAGCATATTTATATAGTAGCGGGGGGGGGGGGGGTGGGGGGGGGAACTATATCATATTTATAGAGGAATAGTCATGGGCCTTAACTTTAGGTCCATAATATTGGGATATGAAGTGAATAAATCTTCTGTGCGCAAAGAATGAGCTCCTTAAGTACAACGTGGGAAACCATATGCAAATGGGAACTTGTGAGTGGAATGGGGACTGGGGAGGATAACCGTAAGTATATTCCAAGTGTATGTAAGCAGCCGTCGATATTCGATGAAACCTGTAAAAGTATATTGAAAAACAAAAATCAATGGAATATGTTGTGTCATGTTCTCTCCTTATTTTAGTCCGAGTCCTTGGTCATTGTAACTTTTGCTATGGTCAATACATATATTAAAGATTTTTACTATATTTAATAGTATTAAAAAACGAAAAAGACGGTTTGTAGGAAATTTTCTTCCTTAATTTGTTATCTGTATGATATACCTGATTTGTCAGAATCATGAACTTAAACGATCTATTTATCGATCTTTCACTGCAAGAGGGGAGGGAATTCTGTCGGAGGCATCACACCTTCTTGACCATCACACCTTCTTGACATAGGCCTTCTTCCAAATTCAAATTCTGCAACTCGAGCAATTGGTTACAAGTATGGAATATCTAATATATTTTTTTTTATTGGTTTGCGAATTCTTTTGTAAAAACTTATGCAACAAGTAAACCTTAAAGTTTTCATATGTCCCTGAGAAGCATGGAACACAAACCTTTACCGTACTTTAATACTTGTATACTGAAATTAAGCCAAGAAATCTGTAAAGTGAAAGAAACATTTCCAAACAGCGAGATGTATACTTGCTGTTCTAGTTATACAACATGTCAATTAATTGTTGGGCAAAGTTGTCAGTTTCAATCAAGGATGGAAATTGCAAAAGTGGCCAAAATATAGGGTGGCCCAAGAATTTGCGGGTTTATGTGAAACAAGAAACATGAGCATGACCTAGAATCAAATAGTGCATGCTATTTCCACTGTCTATTCATGTACTGTATCTGATCCTGAATCATTTACATATCATACAATATACTACATAAACATGACATGCTTGTTTAGTCTTTTACTTTATAAACTCAGTCTTAGTAATAATATTGTCTATTCAAGCAGAACTGGTGTTAACTTGGTTATTACTATTTTTGATATTAAATTACAGGAATTTTGCAAAAAGGCAATTGACATGGTTTCGCAATGCTCTTATTTATCAATGGATTGATGCTTCACAACTTTTGGTAAGAGCTTTGTTCCTTTGCTCTGGTAATTCTGTTTCCTGATACTAGATTCTATAGTTCTATTGTGACCAAATTAATTCATCGGAAGAAAAAAGTTACTAATTCCTTTTTATGCAAGAGTGGTTTTTCTACCTGTTAGGAGCATTCATGGGATTATTGACAATCTTCTCTATGCAAATATTAGCACATAAACAATACGTTGTAGCAAAATATTTCACAACTATTATTATTTATTATCATCTTAGAAATATGCTTGGTTTGTTGAGTTCAATTATTTTCTTCAAATAAACTGTACCTTTTTAACAAAAAAAATATATTTTAGTATTTATATTGGAATGTTTCAGCCTTTTTGGTAATAAAATAGTCTCTTACTCAAATTCTTTGAGTTTGCAAAAAAGGAGCCATGCCGTTGTGGCATCTTTAAAATGATATAGTTTCTAGGCATCATGTACCTTTTTAATACTTGTCATTTTGTGCATATATATGATCATTTGGTACACTTAAGATGCATTGCCACATGGTTATACATAATTGTGCATGAAGTGATGTGATCACTGAATGATTTTTGAAGATCCCAAGTACATTATTAATTTAAGCGAAGTATAACTTGAGATATACATTACTGAGTATATTCTATATTGATTTGGTATCAGGGATACTTGAGATGACATTCAACATTCACGCAGTACTAAGAAATGCTTATCAAGTTTGATACCAAGTGTGGCTTTTGGGATTATTTGGAGATGCTTCTTTTGTAATATTTGTGATGTTGGGATGGATTATTTGAAGAGTTTTTTTTTTGTAATAATTGTGATGTTGGGATACCTGAAAGAATCTTTTTTTTTTTTTTGCCAATATTTTTTTTTTAATAAACAAAACTAATATCCAACGGACAAAGGCTGTTGCGTAGAAGCAATACCCGACAGTCATTAACAGCAGCAACAACTGTTGGAATACCCAATGGTCACTAGCACCTGACCTACCCGATGGCCTATAACACTTGTCCAATCCGACGGCTAGTGACAGCAGGTTTATCCGACGGTTCACAACAGCAGTCCATATCCGACGGTTCACAACCGCAGGCATACCCGACGGTCCAAGGCAGTGGGAATAGCCGTCGGCAAAGATCATCAAACCCGACGGCTTGTTCTGACCATTAATAACTGTCAGAAGCCTATGCCAACCGAGCATTTTCCGACAGTCGTGTGACAGTTTTGGTCTATCGGGTAATACCTTTGGCGACAGTCATTATCAGTCGGGTAAAGTCGTTTCTTTTGTAGTGGTGGAATGCTTCCGTAGTCTATATATTACATGAATATATATGTGAGAGTAGGAAATAAATAATTGATACCGTAAGAATAAAGTTAAAGTAATCTAGTTGAGTTTTTATGGTTTATCCTCACAGTAGTGTGTTGTAATCACAACTCTCTGATAGATTAACTCATGGTTCGTTCTCTCAAGTGCAGCGGGCGCTTATATTCCTCGCATATTCAAATGATGTCCACAGAAACTGCGGTCGATTGATCATGCTTGCTACTTACTATCACACCATCCTATTCCTAATCGAGCTAGAGGTCTTTTATTAGGAGTTACGGGGCTAGGGTGATGGTTTAGAAAGAAAAAAGGAAGGGAAAAACAAAATTTGATAAGTCGAGAACTGGGTCTTCAAGATACTTGTAACCAGAGAAGAACCTCGTTTTGTCTTTTTGCTACCAAATCGTGATACATTCTTTTAGCCCTTTGGCTTTGTGACTCCATATGGTTTTGAATTTGGGGAGTTATAACTTTGCTTTTGATTCTTTTTGTTTTTGATATCGTCTCATTTGATTTTGTTATTTTGGGAGATTCGATTTTTTACTCCTTTGGATTTTTGGAGTTTTGATTTTTGATGGTCTTTCTTTTCTTTTCTTTTTCTTTTTGAAGCAAATAACTGTTCTGTTTTTGTACAAGGTCTTCTCTTATCTTTTTCTGATAACCATCCAGTTCTCAACTCATCAGCTGGGTAAACTTTTTACTGTGTGTTGTGATGGGTTAGGAATTATTAGTGAAGAATAAAAAGGTTTTAGAAAGGGTGAAGGCTCAAAAGGGGTAACTAGAGGAAAACTATCTTTTTGGGGTTTTAACGTTTATTTGGCTATATCGATCCAAAAATGGCCTAAATTCCCTCATAGGATATGGCGTGGTGATCAAGCAAGTGGACGTGTGGTCTTTTTATCCGGACATCTTTTATGTCATCACTCAATAAGCATTCAGATGAGGCTTTTGTCTAGATTCTCACAGGATATGCAACTTAATTGTTCTAACCTTGGCTTCGGAAACTCACTGCTATATACACACAAATGGTGATGCATGTCACTCATGAAAAGATGCAGAAACTATTGTACGTATATTAGTTTAAGTACGTAGAACAAGTCCTTACGTACTCTATTGCTAAAATGAGACTTCTAAACTTTTTATTCATCATAGAAAAAGGAAACAAGACTTTTTAATACTAAACGGAAAAATATTTTTGGTATTTTTCGAAAAAAATTTAGAAAGGAAGAAATATACTATTATATCTACTATATAGAAAATGCATAGTTTTTTGCAAAATGTTACTATAGCACCCCCTAAATAGAAGTATGCTTTGTCCTCAAAGTATGGAGAGATAAGAAAAGAGATTACCATAGAAACATGAGCAAAAACAGCGATACACCTGTATTATGTTCTTCATGATGAAAATACGCAACCCCCAAATAAGCTTGGGCCGTGGGTTGTTTGATATAGAACGAGAAATACATGATTTATTATACTAAGGATATTTATTCTACTATAAAATCTTTTTGGGTTTTTGTATTTTTGAAAACATATATGAAATGTAGAAAATCTAACATGCATGCATGACTATGATTACACTACGATGGAAAAAAATGCAAAACGTAAAGTATGTAAACAACTATCTATACAGACACATACGTAAAGTATGTAAATAAGTTTTTTTTTTTTTTTTTTTTAAATGATCGAATTGAAGAGAGAGTTGGATGCAGAACACTATCTGTATCTCAACGATCCTCGAAGACAACGGTGGCTCACAGATTACACTGAAGAACAGAGGATACTGATCCGGAACAAATGGATTGAAGAACGAAAGGCAGGCTCCAAGCAACTGTTCTTGGATTATTTCTATGGCAAGAGAATCGATACTATATGGAAGACTATGAGAAAAGACTATCACGAGATCTCCTCAGCGTTTCCTCCGTTCGAGCCAATCTACTATGAAGGGAACAAAGATACGATCCCTGCTCCTCTAATGTCTACTATGAATAATTGTTTTTCTTAATCTAAAGGTATCTATAACCATATAGAGGTTTTTACAAGTAGATAAAATTATACGTTGATCTGGTATCATTTCGGTTACTCCGGGTGTATACTTTTCAGTTTTATATCCTCTAGTTTTGAAAACTATGGAAAGATATTTTAAGATACTCGTACTCAAAAAGCTATGATTTTAAATGCTAAGTTTTTGAAAACAAATCATAACAAGTAATCTCAGGCAACTTTCGCTTCGGCTCTTTATTGAACCCAATCAAGTCAGATTGTGGCTTCAGTTATGTGTGTTGGGGGGGTTTACTATGCAAGACATAATGGAAGGGTTTAGCTGATTGGACACTAGTGGGTGGTGGAATTAGGTCTCTTTGGTGGATTTTGGTAGTTCTGGTTAAAATGGGATAAGAACCGATGCTCTGTTCTGATTGTTGTAGGTACATTGTCCTTGTCTGAATGTATTTGGTGGTTTGACGAACCCTGGAGGTGGTCAGGTTTGTGGATTTGGGTGTCGCCTCCATGGTGTATTAGTACATTGAAAACACATACTTCTTTTGGTTGAAGTGATGATATATTGGTGAGCAAAGGACAATTGGTATCTATGTGGTTTAAGCTGAGATAGAAAGTGCATGGTGAAATGGGCGACCCTTAGTAACACATAAATGATCCTCAAACCGCCCTTAGAAGAATGGAGATTGCATACTTCTAAGGGTTGGTCTATGTGGAATCCATTGCCCTTGTTTTTGGTTTTAGAAAATCACATCATTATTGATGTATCTATAATGAGAACGGAGAAAAACCACTATTTT
The DNA here is from genome assembly GCF_015680905.1 of Coptis chinensis. NCBI lineage: Eukaryota > Viridiplantae > Streptophyta > Magnoliopsida > Ranunculales > Ranunculaceae > Coptis > Coptis chinensis. Next base: position 50,746,968 of record NC_141456.1, read on the forward strand.
GACAAAGAAATGTAAAAGAAAGAAAAAGAAAATTGTATACTCGCTCCATAGGATCACACTTACTCCAACGACGAGTAAAAAATGTTTTTCAAAGAATATGCGATATATACTTGGACTAAGGTTGTAGCACTTACGACCACACACTCCAAGTGGAGTGGTCCAATTATCTTAAGGATGCACTCCCATGGAATGCATCAAGAAAACATGATGTGTCTTTTATAGTCAAGACTATATGTGGGGTCGTTTTAAGTCAGATTCCCCAAGATTATGCATATGATGGATGATATGTTATTAGCTATATACTAATAATCTAAACAGTTGGGGCTCTTTATAAAAAACATATGAAAGCATACACCCCCAAATAGAATGAAATGATGTAGTTGGAATGTACGATGCTGAATGATAAGAGAATGTTTGTGTAACCCATCATGTAACTTATGCAATAACCCGTCAAAGTCCAAAAGAATGAGAGATTGGTAGTAGATGTCCTTCATGAGGCTCAAATGATGCGGTATAGGACATACTAGGTTTCTCAGCTACTGAAATGATGGACTTTTGTGTTTGTATATTGGACAAAGTTTCTTTACTGGGAAGGTTTAGAAAATTATGAATGATCTCAAAGGCAATTGGCTTAAGTGTGAATTTGAGGTTTCTTCGAAATGGATTCGGGGTGCTGTCCTCAGAAATTGGTAGATTTTTTATGCATGGAGGTTGGATTTCAAGAGGTGTTAATTTGGGATGGTGATGGTTGGGTGGTGGTTCTTTACATAATCTCGAGGTCTCAGAGAATTCTTCATCTAGTTTTGGTGTTTTGACAAGATTGTGTTTCATATTTGCAATGGTAAGGATGTTACAAATTTGTTCCATCGATAAGTCTTGAATGGCCAAACTAAATTGTAATCCCTTTCTACCATAGATTGTATTCCCTCTTTTCCAAGCACTTCATTTTCTTTTCTGGAGGAGCGTGACTACTTGAGCTCTAGTTGATTGATTTTAATTAATTTTTTGAGGTCTAGGGTGTAGTGGCATGATACCGTCTTGAAATAGCATGGGGATTTGGGCCGGACTTAGCGTAACCTACAGGGCCGCGCTGCACCAGATTGGGATGGCAGCACGTGGTCGCGGTACGGAAACCCTACACATGGAGAGGAGTGGACCAGGAGATGAAAAGACAGGTGGAGGGTTGAGATGAAACGTGGTCGCGGTACGGAAACCCTACACATGGAGGGGAGTGGACCAGGAGATGAAAAGACAGGTGGAGGGTTGAGATGAAAGGGAGAGGGGATATAAAAGAGAAGAGAAGAGAAGAAAAGGGGTGAAGAAAAAGAAAGAAAAAAAGAAGAGGAAGAGAGGAGGAGGCGGCCAAGAGTGAGAAAGAGAGAGTCTTGTGAGGAGAGTGGAAGATAGCAGTTTGTAATCCGTAGTCTAAAGAAGAGTTTGCCATTACTATTTTGTGTTGTAACATTTGGCGCCGCCTGTGGGGAAGACAAGATAGAAATGGCACCAAAGAAGGCGGTGGGTAGGCCCCGAAAGAGAGAGAGGCATCGAGCAAAACGCCGAGGCGGCGGTGGAAGAAGGAGAGGGAAGGGAGGAGGAAAGAGCGGAGGAGGAAGCGCGGCTCATGCGAGAAGAAATTGGGAGGCTGAGAGAGGAAAATGAGGAGCTGAGGAGAGAAAAAGAGAGAAGGGAGGAAGAATCTGGGGATGAGACAGAAGAGGAAGCGGAGAGAGAAAAGGCGGAGGGGGAGGAGCAAGGACCGACCTTGGTGGACAATCCGGTGACCGGATTAACAATGGAGCAGGTCCAGCAAATGATTAACAGCGACAGAGAGGCGAATCTTCAACAGACAAGGGCCCAAACGGGCGCGGCCAGTCAGGTGGTGGCAGGTTTGAATCGCAACCTCGGGCGGACGCCGATATGGACGTCCCGAGGTACCAAAACGCTTCAACCAGCCGAGGTTCGAGGGTATGACGGCGGGGGACCCGCAGATCACATCCATCACTTCAGATAAAGCAGATGCCTCTGCAAGAGGCGAGGTATGATGGTTCATGGTGCATGATGTTCCCGCTAGCCTTTTAAGGGTGGGGCCTCCGACGGGTACTATCGATTACCCTCAAAGAGCATAACGAATTTCCAAGAGCTAGAACAGGCATTTGTGGACCATTTTATACATCAGAAGAGGAGGGTGGTAGACATCGCGGCCCTATTCAATGTTAGACAAAGATCCGCGGAGTCGGTCAGAGAGTATCTGTGTCGCTTTAAGGCCGAGACCTTAAAGGTGGAGAATCTGGACGAGAGAACGGCGGTAATAGCGCTTTGAAAGGGGTCGCGACCGAACAAATGTCCATCACCGGTGGCTAAGAACGAGATTGAACTTGCACGAATTATACCCGCGGGTAGAAAAGTACATCAGGTACGAAGATACCATGCAGAAGGAATCGAAGAGGGGAGGCAAGACAGTATCAGCAGTGGAGAAAGAGAGGGAACGCGGTAAGACTGGGGGAAAAGACCGGGGCAAAGAGAGATACCGCGGACAATCGTCGAGGCCGGAAAGAGGGAGGGAAATAGTTCGAAGAGAACAGAGGGAGAGGAAGCCATACCACGAATTGGAGACCGTCCCGCTGACGAGACCGCTGAGTGAGATATTGCCGTTGATAAAAAATGTGCAAGGATATGAAGGGCCGCGAACCATTCCGGCCGAAATGCCTAACAAGCCATACTGCGACTATCACCAGGTGCGCAATCACGAGACCAACGATTGTTATGCCTTAAAATGGTTAGTCCAGAGATTGGTGGAGAAGGGGATGCTGAGGGAATTTGTGGGTGAACCTCAAAATAGGGAGCAGGGCGCAGCGGCCGGGCGAATACTGGGAACTATAAATGTTATTTTCAGCGGGGAAGCACTGAGCCATAATGCCCACCGAGACAAGGTCAGAAGGACCGCGAGTATCCAGCAGGTCAACGAGTCACACCGAGGACAGAGATACAGAGAGGAGACAATGGAAGAGACAATTACATTCTCCAAGGCAGACCTCCGAGCCGTGGACACACCGCATGAGGATGCGTTGGTCATTACAAAGAGCGATGGGTAATTATGTGGTCAAAAGGGTTCTTCGGTAGATCGGGCGCAATAGCGCGGATTTACCGTTCAAGGGGGGCTCTAGAGGAGATGGGAATCGACCCGGCAACCGAGACCTCCGCGACAAACTTGTACGGTTCAATGGGAGCCGCCACCGAGCCTATGGGGAACTCTTGCCGCCAAGAACCGCGGGACCAAAGGATGTTGTTCTCAAGGTTTATGGTGGTCGATTCCAGCCCCAAGATAACGCAATCCCGGAAGGAGATGGATACATGAGATGAGGCGGCAAAGGTCGACGCATACTATCAAGTTATTCGATTCCCTACCCCAACGGGCACATATGAGGTCCGCGGAGATCGGTGGCATCCAAAAATAGTCACCGTAATACAATCAAAAGGATGTCCCGCTGACCGTGAGGATAAGCCGGCGAGCCCAAGAAGAGGGCCGCCAGAAGAATTATTATAAAGGGGGCCGTGGAAGAGGGGAGCAAGCCGCGGTGACCCCAAAACTTTGATGAGATAGAGACGGTAAAACCCGGGGCGGGGAGGAAGAGAAGTTCACGCCGATAGGGGTCGAAGTTTAGCCGAGGAATGGAGGGAGAAACCGATACAATGCTTGGTGAGAAACAAAGACGCCTTTTGCGTGGGGATAGAGGATATCACCGGGTTTAGATCCAGACTTCGCTTGTCATCGCCCGCATTACATGAGGGAGGACGCCGGGCCAGTGAGACGTAAGATGAGGGTGTGAGGCCCAAATACGCCGGAAGGAACTGGAGAAGAGGTTGTCGTTAAAGAATGCGGAATTATAAGGGATGTGGAATTCACGGACCGGTTGTCCAACATTGTCGCGTCCCAAAGAAGAATGGCAAGGTCGATGTGTGTGTTGACTTCACAGACGTGAATTTGGAGTGCCCAAAGGACGCTTATCCGATGCCGCTGAAGTTGACGAAGTTGGTAGACAGGACGGCGGGGTTCAGCGTGTTCTCATTTATGGACGCATCGATGGGGTACAACCAGGTGGCGATGTATGGCCCGGACCAGGAGAAGACCTCCTTTGTAGTGGAAGGAGGCACCTACTGCTACACGAGAATGCCGTTTGGGTTGAAAAATGCAGGGGCCACGTTCCAGCGCCTGGCGGAGAAGATGTTCGAGGGCAAAATTCGCAAAGGCATTGAGGTGTACATCGATGATATGGTGGAAAAGAGCATGACGGAGCAGGAACATTTGGAGGGGTTGGAGGAGACGTTCCGAATACTGCGGACCCACAATTTGAAGCTCAACCCCGAGAAGTGTACATTTGGAGTGACCACAGGGAAATTTCTAGGGTATATTGTGACGCGGCGAGGGATAGAGGCAAACCCAGAGCAGATTAGGTCATTGGTAGAGATGCCCTCGCCGCAGACAGTAAAGGAGGTGCAGCGGTTGGCTGGAAGGGTTGCGGCTCTCAATAGATTCATATCGGTCGTCTGACAAATGCAGGCAGCGCTGTACCGATGTACCAACTGTTGAGGAACTCCGCGGATTTCTCATGGACGGCAGAGTGTGAACAGGCATTCCAGGGGCTCAAAAGATATTTGGGGGAGATCCCCTTGTTGTCGCGACCGGAAGAGGGAGAGAAATTGTATCTGTATCTAGGGGTCACAGATTACGCAAAGCTCAGTTCCTCGTTCGAGAGTAGTGGATAAGATAGAAAGACCGGTGTACTTTCAGAGCAAGACGATGTTGGATGCGGAAACCCGGTATAGTCGCGTGGAGAAGCCGCCTTTGATATTTTCGCCCCCAAACTAAAGCCCTACTTCGGCACACCTCGATGATCGTGGTCACGAACTTGCCCCTTAAGCAGGCTCTGAGGGCAGAGAAATCAGGGAGAATGTTGAAATGGGCCGTGATGCTGAGTGCATATGAGATCCAAAGATCGGTTTAGGACAGCGGAGAAAGCTCGTGCCCCGCCGAAGTTCCCCGCCCAGGACCCTACTTGGGGGGAGGATATGGTGTTGGAAAACGAGGGAGCAAAGGAACCTGATAGCGCGGACCCATGGGACGAAGGTAACGGTTGGAGAGTGTTTGCCGAATTGTCACCTACGATGCGCAATGGAATAATAGGAGTAGTATTGGTTACGCCGGACAATAACAGGCTAGAGCTGACGATGAGATTGGGGTTCGCGGCATCCAATAACGAGGCAGAGTATGAGGCGGTAATCGCAGGCATGGGAATGGCAGAGGGCTTGGGGGTGAAGGAACTCACTGTGTATTCCGATTCTAATTTGGTGGTGTGTCAAGCGAATGGCGGATTCGCGGCACGGTGTCCCCGGATGGCGAGATACTTGGAGGTCCTCCGGGGTAGAGCGTCGAAGTTCGCGGAGATTCGGTTTGTACATTTGAACCGTGGAGAGAACTCAATACGCCGATGCCCCGCATATGTGGCGCAGCCATGCCGGATCCGGGCGAAGGACTATAGAGGTGAGAAGACCGACGCACTGCCAATGAGGGAACCAAACTGGGAGTAATGAGTAATCGCGGAGAGCTTAATTTAGGGTGGATGTTGCCCATCAAGCGCTTTGACAGAAGCGGAGAATGTTGATCCCGGGAGAGATGAAGGTTGGAAACGACGGCGGCCGGAGATACACCTTAGTGGGGAGAGTTATATCGGAGGAATTTCAAGGGACCTTTGTTGAAATGCTTGGGGCCGGGACTGGCTCGGGAGGTGCTCAGTGAGTTACACGAAGGGGATTGCGGGAGCCACTCGGCAGGCAGGACGACAGTACACCGCTTGCTGACGCAGGGTTACTTCTGGCCTCACATGAAGAGAGACGCTGTGGAATTCTCCAAAAAATGCGAGAAGTGTCAGAGATTTTCTCAGTTGATATGGGCCCCAGCAGAGCCGCTGCACAGTGTGTCTAGCCCATGGCCATTCGCGATGTGGGCCCTCGACATAGTGGGACCGCTGCCCATGGCCCGCGGTAAGAGGAGGTTCTTATTGGTCGCGACTGATTACTTTACAAAGTGGATTGAAGCCGCAGCGCTGCAGCAGGTTAAAGAGGTGCATGTGATCAAGTTTTTGTGGGAAAACATCATTTGCCGTTTTGGGTTGCCCTATGCTATAATCGCGGATAATGGAACCCAGTTCGCTGGTTCAAAGGTTAGGGTTTCCGCAAATGTATCACATCAAACAGGGATTCTCAGCCCCATACAACCCCCTCGGCCGAAATGGGCAGCGGAGTCCTCTAACAAAACCATACTCAACAATCTCAAGAGGAAACTGGAGGGCAGGAAAGGGTCCTGGGCCGACGAACTAAGTCGGGTGCTTTGGGCCTATCGGACGACCCCACGAATATCCACCGATGAGACCCCTTTCGCATTGGCATATGGAGTAGAGGCCGTGATACCAACCGAGATGGTGGCGGCGACCACTAGGACCGCTGGCCGGGGAGGAGGATAAGTCAAATCGGGGCATTTTGGCCGCAGACTTGAACCGGCAGGAGGAAAGGAGAGACACAGCGCGCATCAGATTGGAGGAATATCACCGCCGCCTGCAGAGGCAGTACGGCAAAAAGCTGAGAGTGAGGAGATTCGCGGTGGGAGACAAGGTGCTTCGGAGAGTGACTCACCAAAAAGCCGATGAGGGAAGTTGGGCCCGACGTGGGAGGGGCCCTACGGGTGGTCGGGTAGGGGAACCGCACCTACAAGTTACAAACTTTGGAGGGAACAGCCGTGGATAAGCCGGGAATGTAAGGTTGTTGAAAATATTTCACGAAAGTGAATGTAACGAGAGACCGAAAACTGCATGAGCTATTTGTACATATATAAAACCGTAGCACTTTTGAGGTGAACTATTATTGTTTGAGTCTTCATTACCCCTTAGAGTGAAGGGAAGGGGGGGGATGAGCCCCCCAAGGACGAGAGGTCCAAACCTTAGAGGGGCAAAAAGGAGTTGCCCCCCTAGGGTAAAGTCTCTCAGGGCCGGGGTGAGAGGAGTCACCGCGAACCCCTGGGAGATTAGGGCAGCGGAAGCAAAGAGGCTTCCGCATGCCGCGGGCAGAGTGCCTGCCAGAGGTAGAGAGAGCCGCGGAGCTCCAATCGGGGCATGGGGCAGACAAATCCAACATCCCCAACCGACGGGGAGGGATGCGATAACGGAGGCCAGTTTTTACAAGGGCAAATACACACACAGATAGCAGAAAATACAAGGAACGGAAACAATCTGATAGAAAGGAGCAAAAACATAATATGTACATCCCTACTGGTGGGAACGAAAATACAGTAACAAGTAGCGGAAAGAGTATGACAACACATAGCATCAAGAGACGCCTAGCCAGGGCACAAACAGGCTATATTCAAGGAACAGTACTTTCCAGAATCACCGAATCGGCGGCTTCTTCTATGATTAGGTCCGCAGCCGTGTCTATAGCCTCGCTACCCGCTCAAATGGGCCCCCTCCCTTCGAAGCCGAGTCCCCGTGACCGCACAACGCCTCGATAGCGGAGCAGCGGTGGGAGCTTCCTGAAGAAGGCGGCCTTCTTTGGTGAGACGGTCAATCTCCTCCTTGACCTTCTTGGCCACCCTCTTCTCGGCCTGGGCCCGGTAGATATCCCGGAGCTCGTCCATGTCGGCCTCATGCTGCGCATGGATTGCTGCAAGAGCTTCCTGGTGCTTCTGAGAAAGGGAGTCCAGAGCGGCAGCATGCTTTTCTTGGAGAGACTCGCTACCGAGGGCGGCCGCTCATATATCGCCGATGGGGCGGCCTCTGCGGGTCCTCGCCAGTCTTGGGCCCGACCTTGTCTAGGTCCGCTGCGCCGAAGTTCTTTTCTCTCGCTAGGAGGGCCACCTCCTTATCAAGTTCATCGATCCGGGCCCTGGCACCAAATAGGCCGCGGATCATGAAGGATATATCCAAACTCATCTGAAGGAGATAGCAAAAGTCAGAACACTCAAAGAGAGAGAAGAAGGAGGTCAAATGTAAAGAAAGTAGTACCTTCTCCCACCCGGTGTAAGAAGTCCGGTGGGACTCAAAGGAGCCACCTTCGGGCGATGCCATATCTGCCGGGAGGTGAGACCCATAGAACAGGGAAGAAGCCATCGCCGGTTCTTCAAAGCGTAATCCTTGATGCCGTGGAGCCGGTTCCGGAGCTTGAAGGAGGGGCAAAATAGAGGAATGGGCTCGTCGGCCTCCTTGTCGGTGCGGGACGCCACCTCCTTCCCGGGACGTTGTTCCACTTGAGAAGGCGCGGTAGGTGGGGTCGCGGCCTTAGATGGAGGGCCTTCTCCAGAGTCGGATGGCCGTGGACGTTTGGAGGCGGGGGGAGGAGGTGGGGGAACAATGGTGGATTGGGGGGCAGCGGCGACCACGTCCTCATCCGAGTCGCTATCAAAGAGTTTGCGTTTGTTAGCGCCCATGCTTGAAGGGGGAGAAGAGGTGGAAGAGGAATGAGATGGGGAGTATTGGTCTTCCCAAGTCTTCAGAGAGCGGTACGGAGTGGGGGCTGCGGAGCTATGAGCGGTACGGGCGAAAGCGGTGGGGGTTCGCGGTGTGAAAGAGGCCAGGCGGCGCGCTTTTTCTGAGGGGGGGAAGTGACACGGGGCTTTTTCTTTAGGGGAGGGGACGGAAGAATGGGGCGCTATATTTTCCTATGGATGCCAGCTCAGGATCAGAGAGTAGGGGAGTAGCGGTGGCAGGGTCAATGCCGAGTATCACGGACTGAGCCGCGCCCAAATCACGAATCTTCTGGAATGTTGTGGAAAAGATGTTGTCGTAGGGTCGCGATATCGAGTCGGGCCGCCAACCTGAAAAAGACAAAACAACAAGTTGGATTATTGCCGAAAGACATAGTTCAATGGGGATAGATAAAGAGCGGGACTCACCACTGGGGAGGAAAGCCAGGTGACGGAGGTTCAACTCAGGTGGAAGATCCACGGAGAGCAATTTCCCGGATATATAGAGAGGGTAATGGTGCCACAATTTGTCGGAGGAAGTGATGCGAAGGATAAAGTGCTATTTTTTAGGGCGGAGGCAGAATGAGTGATAGCCCACACTGACTTCCTTGGTACTCTTCTTGAGGTAGAAGTGGGCGGCCATGTCGCGAACCGTTATCCGAGGTACTTCCGAGCGGTTGTAGTGGTTCGCGGCATACATGACCCTCCGTGGTTGCCAATACCTTGGCATGGGGATGTTAAAATGATTGCACACCTCGACATCAAGACGAAAGTGAGAGGCAATCGAAGGCCGGCGACAATCTGGCCGACCGTGGCCACGAGACACCCTGGCTTGTGGGGGACCAAATGTGGGTAATAAGTTAAGTCAGGCACGTGCTCTAAAATGACGTCAGCGGGTATCCCGTAGGCCGCTTTAACAGCCTCAAGATTAGGTCTACGACTACGGTGGTGGTGGCGGAAGGGTAAAGGCTTGCCCGAGGTAGAGGGGCCTCGGTCCGTCAAAAGTCGGGGCAAGGCGCGGTGTAAGGAGGAGGGAGGAGGTGGCGAATCTAGAGACGACATCGAAAGTACGGGCGGAAGACACACACAATCACAACAAAGGCAAAAAGGGAAATGAAGATGAACAGTTTCAAACACAAAGGGGAAATGCGCACTATAACAATTAAAGGAAGCCAAAGAGAGAAGGAGACCAACCTGAGGAAAAGAGAGAGCAACCGGAGCAAGAGTGTCAGCCACAGGATTTGAAGAGATCGACCGAGCAAGCGACCGGAGCTAGGAAGACAGAAGAAAGGTGGAAGAAGAGGGGAAGAGGAACTGGAAGGCGAAAGAAGGGCTAAGTGAGAGAGAGAAGAGAAATCGAGCGGGCTTTTTATAAGAGGGTGAGGGCAAAGGGGTAATTGCAGGGGTGCTGAAATCGAGGGGACACCAAAAAGAACCAGCCAACGAAAGACACGTGGATGCACGCGAAACGAAGGGTCAGAAGGTGAAACCGCGTGAACACTCATGAACCCAGCTGTGAGGGGAAGAGGGAAGACCACGGTCGGAAGGAGGAAGGGGGCGAGCTCTCGACTCCACGATCAAGATATCATCGCGGACTCGAGAGGGGGCATCTGTAGTGGCATGATACCGTCTTGAAATAGCATGGGGATTTGGGCCGGACTTAGCGTAACCTACAGGGCCGCGCTGCACCAGATTGGGATGGCAGCACGTGGTCGCGGTACGGAAACCCTACACATGGAGGGGAGTGGACCAGGAGATGAAAAGACAGGTGGAGGGTTGAGATGAAACGTGGTCGCGGTACGGAAACCCTACACATGGAGGGGAGTGGACCAGGAGATGAAAAGACAGGTGGAGGGTTGAGATGAAAGGGAGAGGGGATATAAAAGAGAAGAGAAGAGAAGAAAAGGGGTGAAGAAAAAGAAGAAAAAAGAAGAGGAAGAGAGGAGGAGGCGGCCAAGAGTGAGAAAGAGAGAGTCTTGTGAGGAGAGTGGAAGATAGCAGTTTGTAATCCGTAGTCTAAAGAAGAGTTTGCCATTACTATTTTGTGTTGTAACATAGGGCTTTCAAGAATCAAGCAACGACTAATTTTACCTACATTGGGTAATGACTTCCCAATGGTTGTTATGGCTCGGGTTCAGCCTTATGCGCGAATGTAAATTGTAGTGCCGAAAGTAAATTTCAAACAATCACGTAAGCATGCTTGAACACACAAGTATCCTCTTACTTGGGCTTCGACAAGGTTTAGCATTTACCTCTGAAGTTGTGCTTACACGCTACTTGAGGAGAAGACAACATTGGTTGGTGATTGATCTGAGAATCAGGCCCAACCTTTCGAGCTTTACCCTGTTTTAAGTTACAAATAAAGGCCCACTTAAAAAGCCCACAAGTTGGGTTTTTGACAATTTATACAACTTTGCCTTCAAGGGCTCAAACTTAAAACTAAACTAAAATTATACTAATCTAATTAACTAGTTTTAGATTAATCACCTAGATTAACTAGAGTCAAATGGACTTAGAATGTTGATTACCAAGTTGATCCAAAGTGTGTGAGGTATGATCCACAACTTGCCTCACACACTTGAACTATCCAAGGCAATTAAAACTCTAATCCCTTGGTAAGTATTAAACTTAAACTAAGTTTAACTCCTGTTCATCATAAGAAATAAATCAAAAACAAAGTTTTTTTTTTTTTTTATTATCACTAACTATTACAAACAAGTTCCACTGTTTTCTCCTACTCTATTGCAAAATCCGGGCTCAGAGTACAACTGTGTGTCGCAAATGAATTGTACTACAAAAACATTGCACACACTTCTGTTAAGGTGGCTGGGCAGTCACCCTAGCAACTCCCGTGTGATCGCCCGCCCGCGTCGGTAGATGGCGGTCGTCTTTCGCCTATTTGATCAGCTCCTCTCCACCTTTGTTGTCCCGAAACCTGATTTGTAGAAAAGTATCTCAGTACAGAGAAACAATAAAAATAAAATTACAAAAATAAAATAAATGGAGAGGTGAGAATGATGCTCCCTTTTTAGATTCTCAACCAATCACTCTCACTTTTTCAATCCATGATGGCGGCACCATTTGAAGCTTTAATATTGTAGTGAGTATACTTCAAAAGAGTTCGATTAAGAGTTGAGGTTCATCCTAAATTGTTTAGAGTTTGAGTGAGGGAGATATGAAGAAGAAAGGTAGACTCTTATAGGATTAGAATGGTTTAAGCTAATAAACTTGAAAGCTTTGATTGTTGATTGAAATAACTTGAAAACATGAAGGGAAGATTGATTAAAACATTGAAATGAAAGCAACAAACAAGATTACAGATGAAAACAAAGAACAAGTAACAAGATTGATTGAAATAAATAAAATGAAATAACAAGTTGATTAAAAGAAAATAGAACAACAAGAAATTAAAAACATGAATTGAAAAACAAGATAAGAAAAATAAACAAACAAAATAGTTTGGATCCTAAGACAATGGATGAGTTCTCTCTCCCTTGCTTTTTGTTTATATACCCCTACTTTTGTCATCTATAGATTTTCCCTTCTCTATTACAAACTAGACACCTCACTCCTTTACTTTTGCTTTTGCTTTTTGGTGCCTTCTTGACCAATGTAGGTTTAGGGATAAAGTCTTCATAATTTGAAATAAGGGCTTCCATTTTTGGTCTTCTGATTTGAGGACTTTTACTAGTTAACTTTGACCGTTGACTTTGACTTTTTCAGTACTTTTCCATAGCAGCTACTGGTCTTCATAATAAGCGTAATTAAGGCTTCTTTTGGTGTTAAGATGCAACTTTTATGATAAGTTGTCTGAAATACTCCTTAACCTAAAAAATGCAGTAAAAGTTATGAGTTGTCTTTTCGTTAAGCATAAGAGAGACTGTAATGCAGCAATATACGGGTAATAAAACACACATTTGGGAGCTGGTCAGTAATCACCCCACCTTATTCTCTTAATTCCCTATCTTTGTTTATGCTGCTTTAAGTTGTATAGATTCGTGTGACATAATCTAGTTTTCTAGATTTTCCTTTGACCTCACCTATGCCATTTACATATTTCGAGGCGTTCTTCCAACATTTCATATGTCATCCACGGTTAGATTTGATTTTTTCCTAGATCATTAGATAGCATTTTTCATGCTAATCATTTTCATAGCTCATTCGCTAAAATTGGATCACAAACGCATCAGGAATCTTTGTTTTAAGTTTACGAGGAAGCAGGACAGGGTCGGTATTTTAGAAAAGATTTGGGCTTGGGTCAAAATTTATTTTTCCACCCAACCCACGATATTTACACCCCACCGACCATCCCATTTAAAGTCCAACATCGCCCCATTCACTTCATCTTCCCAACCAAAATTAAAACTGACCTAAATCGATCCCATCACGCACCGCACCTATCAGACACTAAATTCAAGCGCGCACCACGCCTCCATCGAAACAGACATTCTCCAAATTTTTACAACACCTTCCCCTAATCAACCACTACTTAAACCCCTACCCGTATTCAAATTTCATCCATAAAATGGCCCGACCAGTAAAAATTTTATCGGAATTTGCATTTAACGTGGAGATATTCTAGCCATTCTACGGTACGGAGATGCGTGCTAGGGGTGGGATAGAATGTGGTACTCTACTGAGGGGTACTACCATGAGGATTTGGTGTTGAAGTTTTATTGGAATAAGAGGATACTTCCTTCAGGGAGGATGTTTGTGCATTTGGACGGTGTTCACCTGGATGTGACTCATGATTTGCTCACTACCATCACTGGGATACCATCGAAACAGGTCACCCTGACCTTACAGCGATCTCAGTTTGATGGAGTGCATCAGTTGATGCTAGAGATGCTACTTGAGGTTCGATACAATGATTGTTCTCATTGTGCCAGGCAGCAGTCCCTGAAGATTAACTAGCTGGCTATGACGCAGTGGCTAGGCAAGAATGTCTGTAGCACTTTGAAGCCGAGTGACATCAGCTTGTCTTTCTTGCACGTTCTTTGGGTTTTGCAGAATAGGAGGTATGGTTTTTGCCTCATTGATTTTCTGTGTGATGAGCTTATGGCTGTAGGCCTTACTACTACACCCCTCCCTATTCTAATTACTAAGATTATGTTATTTTAGGGTTACGTGCCTGAGTCACATAGGACTCATCTTAAGATTCACTCAAATGCAAAGGCGTATAGTGAGTGTGTTTAAAGGAATTGGACACTACTTGAAGAGAGAGCTGATGGGATAGATCAGGATGAGGATTAGGATGAATATCCTGTTTGTTTTTCTGAGAATGCTACGGACCGTGCTTCTTCTGATTTTGCACATTTTTCACTACTCCATAGTGGGATGCATACACTTTATGATCATCAGCGAAACCTAACTACACTCTGTGAAATGATACAGAAGCGTCAAGGTTCCATTCAACGTGATTAGCGCAGCCTAGAGCATAACATTCGAACCATAGCCAATAACCATGCCGACATGCTTAATTCTATAGAGAACATGGAAGAGGCGCAGGCAGCTTTTCAGGCTGAGGTCTTGAGACGTTTGCCCCAGCCAGAAGGTTCACCTTCTTCTTCTGACTCGAGATGTGAGCATCATCGTTGTCGTCCTGCTAATGGTTCTATCCATTTTCTTCCCAGGGATAGCTGCTTTATTTTTGATTTGTTGTGTGGAACTTGATTTATTTTTGTTTTGTAATAACTATTTAAATTCTATATTTGTTTAAGTAATTTTAGTTTAATTATTGGTTAATTTCATTTTTAGTTAAGTAGTTAGTATTTATTTGTTAATGTGATTATTTATCTATGAACGCATCATTAAATTTAATGCATGATTAATCACATATTCTTTACCATATAGTTTTTCTGTTGATATTAAGTATGTTTAGAAAATATAATTGATCAATGTCATGAACCCCCTCTCCAATTATTTGGGGGTAGTATATTTTAATATATGTGAACGTATGAAATTGCATGCCTTAATAACATTTATATAAGTTTTGCCCCAAAATATAAGAGCATCTCTAGGTGGTAGTATCACACTATCACCTGTCAAAATTTCAAATTTGAAGAAAAAATTTGGAATTTCCCGGAATTTCAACTCTATGTGGTAGTATATTCGGTCACATCACCTGTCCGTTCACATTCTTGTTTGCAAATTTGGCAATTTGGATACGGATGCGGAGTGACATTGGTAATGTCGCGCGCCATTGCAAATGTCACCAAAATTTTTTTTTTTGACTTTGACCAACACCATACCCGAGGGTACAATCGCCACTCCAATATCCTAATATCTTATGTTTTTTTTTTTTTTTAACTTTTGGAATGGTTGCGCACCACTCCTAATGTCACGTGGGTTGTTTTGGAATTGTACATGCGACACTCTAACTGTCGCACGACAGTGGTAATGTCGCATGGGTTGCTTTTTGCTAAAGGAATTTGCGACCACCTAGAGTTGGTCAAAATTTGCTTCCAAATTCTTCAAATTTCAACTTCAAATTTGAAGAAGATACTACCACCACCTAGAGATGCTCTAAGAACCTGATATTTAATTGGGACCACAATGTAATTAGGTACCTGATATTTCAAGCAATTTCAAAGTTTCACAAAATTTCAGAAGCTAATTTAATAGAGAAACCCATTATATGCAACCCATGAGTCTTGTTAAAATCAATTGGGATCCATAATGTAATTAGGAACCTTAAATTTCGTGGAATGTCAAAATTTCAGGGAATTTCGAAAGTTAATCATATATAGAAATTCAAAAAAAAAAAAAAACACTGATATAGAATTCATGTGTATTAAACTATTCTAAAAATATGTTTTTTCACATCTTTTATTTTAACAACAATTCAGCCTTAGACTTAGCAACCAAACACTATAAAAACAATCTCTAAGCATGTAGTTTCATTACAGAAACCCCTAAACACATCGCTGCATCTTAGAGCGCGCACGCGCCTCACACAAGACTAAACTTAGCGCGCACCACGCTCATATAAACTTGTATCAGCATTCTTACTTGCACACCGCGCCCACCAAAGGGTTATTCCAAGCGCGCATGCCCTCACCGCCACACAACAGGCTCGGATTTCTAGGTTCCACTTTTCTAATTTCCAGTATCTCAATTCATTACTTGTTTGTTATGTTTATTCCAAAAATTATACCAGAACAATCTTTTTATTTATGGCTTGCTTGATAGTGACACTTATGGCTTTTTCTTTGATGAAATGATTAGTCAATTAGGTTGGTACCCTCTATTGGTGTATCCATATGATACTTATTCACATAAACTTACTGTTTATTTCTATGATAATTGTAAATTTTTTAATAACAAAGATGGAAAACAAGTGTTCTCTGTCACCATAAACATTTTTTTTTTTGATAAATGTCACCATAAACATTGAAATAATGGATTTAAACAAGTATTTGTTAGCATTGGCTCTAGGACTTTCTATGCCTCCTGGCCAAGACACATGGGATTATATGTCGGATAATGTTTCCTACTATAACTATGCATACTTCCAAGAGACTTATGGGGCGGGAGTTTTCCGTTTAGAAGACCAAGGCCAACATATCATAGCACTTAAGAGCCTGTCACTTAACATAGGCTCTACTATGTTTTTCATTATGCTAAATATATTAGGGGAATGACGTTTTTCAACTGTTAATAACGCCACTTGTCACGCCTTCCTTGCTTTAGCTGAGGGGTGTATGCATTTTGATATTCCCAAGACCATAGTGTCTAGTTTAGCACGAGCCCATACAATGAGGCATGAGTACCTTCTTATGCCTGTTATGGTTTGCCGCATAATGCGATTCATTTTCCTTGAATTATGTACACATTTCACTAAGTGGGTTAAGGTTGACACAATACGCACGACCAATGCTATAGTCCGTTCTTTACGTGTTATGGTTTGGCCTGGATGGCGCCTACAACCTCACCTAGTAGCCCCATGCACCCCGTCCAACCAAATTGCTTTTAATAGGTTGGCTAGAGTAGATGAAAACAAGATGAAGTCTTGGAAAGTAGTCATAGATATGCAAGATTTAAAATAACCTCATATCACAAGTGAGGAGCAACCGGAGGAGAATGCATGATTAAAAACAACTATATATGGTAATATTTATTATTTTTCTGTTATAGTCCGCTTATGTCCCAAGCGACTTTTTATTTACAGTTATCTCCATTATGGATGGAACTCATATAGGAGTTGCATCTATATTTTAATTCTTTATATTTGTATTGTTTAACTTTCTTTTATAGGTGCTCCCATTTACATGCACGTTTTTATAGTACTCTCTATCATTTATTTTCATTCCATACTTTGAGAACAAAACATGATTCTGTTTGGGGGTGGTATTGAAACACGTTGTAAATGTTTAAACACATATTAGGTTGTATATTATGTATTATTTGTTGTATAAAAAAATATAAAAAACATAAAAATAGTTTATACTATGCACTTAGGATAATGATATTATTTTCTTTTCTATGATGATATTAGTCTATAAATCTCAAGTAGCAATAGAATTAAGCGTAGTTCTTAAAAACTTAGGTTAATACGTAGGTAATATTCATTACATCTTTTCATTAACATCTTGCATGAGCATGTATGAGTGTACTTGGCAGTATTTTTCTGAAACCTAGGTTAGACTACTTAATTTTACATATCCTGTGAGATTCTAGCCTAAAAGCCTCATATGAGTGAGTATCTGAGTGATGACACAAAGGAGACATATAATCAGAGTAGAGAAATCACACATCCAATTGCTTGATTACCATACCATATCCTAAGCGAGAATTTAGGCTCTCTTTAGATCGATATAGCTAAAAATTTATACCTATAAGTAATTATCCGCTAGTCGCCCCACTGAGCCTTTCATTAGCCTTTTTGTTACCACAAATCCTTTACCTATCTTTTAAACTAATAAAAATAAAAATAAGCATACTCGTCTTTGAATGAGTCTGAGAATAAGATGAGTAAAGAGAATAAAGAGAAAGACCTATGGAAAACCAAAAATTAGTTAGTTGCTTCAGAAAAGAAAAAGAAAAAAAGTTTCCATCCAAAGAAAAGAAAAGAAAAGAAAAACAAAAATAGAAATAAAACAAAAACAAAAACAAAAACTCCAAAAATAGAATAAAATGAGTAAAAAAGCCAAAATAAAAATTCTAATGATAGAAACTAAGTAAATATAGAAGCAAAGTAAGAACAAGGTTTTCTCTAGTTACATGTAATTGAAGACCCTATTATCTCAGACTTGTTTATTTGAATATCCATTCCATTTCTTATTAAACCATTACCTCAGCCCCGTATCACCTAATAAAAACCTCTAGCTCAATTAGGATTAATTTGGTGTGATAGTAAGTGGTAGATGTGATTGATCGACCTCGCTCCTTTGGACGTCATTGAGATTGTGAGGAAACGTGTGCCCACTACACAGTGGAGTGAGCCAACTTGAGTGGAAAAATCAGAGTATTTTTGTCTAGACAAATTGTGAGGACCTACTTAAGGACGTTATTCCAAAAGTTTCAGAAACGGACCTGCCATTGCATTTCATAGCATAGCTCATTGCATGCATATATATTTTTAGATGATTTGATTATTATATGTGTATTAGTAGCTTAGGTTTCAGAAGCATTGTTCTTTTTTTTTTAAGAAATAAGCTAGGGTTAGGCAGACCCTCACCTGTATTAATTAAACTCGCTCATACATTTTTCCCATTGGATCATCCTCTACTAGCTTATGGAGCTTTCTACTTAGAGGATTCCAATGATGCATGCAACTAATACAATTAGAGATGCTTAAACCTGCTAGCAAGTCAGCAGGTTTATTGCACTCTCTGTAAACATGAGAGAAAGTACAAAAAACAAAATTTGTTACTAGTTCTTGGATATGAGTGGCAATGTTCAGACAATACCAAGGTATATCAACAACTCTCTTGATAATTTGAATCGCCCAGAGATAGTCTGATTTGATTTCCACCTCCTGAACCTCTAGTGCACGACATTTGATCATTCCTATCTCGATAGCTTTAAGTTCTTGAAAAATGACCGACTGCATCCCCCCAGAGCCTGTGAAGGCTTCAATCACTACACCTTTACTATCTCTGATCAAACCACCATGCCCTGTTCCTAGTGGTGTCAAAGCCCCATCGGCATTTAATTTTATCCTTGGTTCTGCCGGAGCATGCCATCTGCACCACTTCCTTTCTAGAGTCTTAAACTGAGTTTGGATACCTATTCTCTGACAGAGTACTCGACTCTCAGCTGTGTCTGGCATCACATAGACTTGAGTTTGGATATAGGTCCTCATGTCCCTCATAATTCTTCCCAAGACCACTGGCACAGGCTTTGAAGAGTTCTTGAACCTCCTAGCATTCCTCTCTTTCCATATCGCATCCACTGCAGTGCAAATGGAGGCTTTATATATCTCACCGATCTTTTCTTTCCTTTTACAGAGCTTCAGCAGCGAAGACCACTCCCTATTTGACGATCTTGTGTCCGACTTAATATCCAAAGCTGTCTTGATTCCTTCAATAATTTCTCACGAGAATCCACATTCAAAAAAGAGGTGATTTGAATTTTCCCGACTTTGGTCGCATAGACAACAAGTAGAGTGATTAAGAATTTTCTTTTGGACTAGATGATCTTGCGTGGGTAAGCTGTTCGAGAACAGCTGCCAACAAGTAAATGAGTGTCTCGGGATCACTAGTTTGCCCCAGACCAATCTCTGCCATCTAACTGTCGGTCTTGCTGGAGCCAAAACTCTATATGCACTACTGGCTGTAAATCTCCCACTAGGGTGCGGCGTCCAAATGACTCTATCCTCCGACAAATGAGAGTTGATATAAATACTCAATATTGCTTCCCTTATATTGTTGCTTTGTATATCGGCCACTATACTATTCCAGCTTCCATTCCCAATCAAAGTGCTTACCAACATCCAAAGGTAAGTGCAACTCTGCTGCTGCTTGAGCATTATGTATCAATAGACTAAGTGGACACCAAATATCATGCCATAGAAGAGTGGACTCACCATTTGCGATACTGTAGAGGACAAACTATTGTACTTCTTTTCTACTCTTAAGAATACTCCTTCATGCCCAAGCACAATCACTTGGAATCTTCATAGTCCAAAAAAACTTTTGTTGTATCAGATTCCTCCAAACCCACTTAACCCACACACTTTCTTCCCTAGCAGCTATCCTGTACACTAGGCCGCAATATGCCCCTTTGTTCCACAAACCCATATTCATGATACCCAAACCACCTTCTTCCTTTGACTTGCATAAGGTAGAGAAACTAGCTTGGTGATGGCATCGTTTAATCTCAACTCCGCTCCATAAGAATCGGGCGCACACTTTTTCTATCTGCTCAATCACTGTCTTTGGTATAATGAAGGTTCTGTACCAATATATGGGCATAGCAGTGAGAACGGATAGAATAAGTTGAAGTCTTCCTGCGTGTGACAACATTCTAGCTTTCCAATCCTTAAGCTTGGCTGTAACCCTATCCACCAGCGGTTGACACTCTTTGATCCCAAGTCTTCCTGCAAAGAGAGGCAATCCCAAATATCTGACCGGGGGTCTAACCAACTCAACTTCCAAGATTGTTGCCAGCTCTTGAGCCTCATAAACACTAATGGATCCTGTCATCAGTGTAGTCTTGTGTCCAAACACCTCTATACATTCTTTTAGGCTTCTTATAGACTCCGCTTCCCCTCGACAAAAGAACAAGACATCATCTGCGAACGCCAGATGGGACAACCTAATTTTTTTACATTTGGAGTGGTACTTGATCTGCTTTGCTTCTATCTTCTCTTTCACAATACTTTTAAATATTTCCATGACAAGCACAAACAGGTACGGAGACATTGGATCCTCTTGCCTCAATCTTCTTTTTCCCTGGAAAAAGACCTCTGGATCCCCGTTTACTAATACGGAGAAAGTAGGAGAACTTATACACAATTTTATCCACTTCCTGAATTTCTC
The DNA here is from genome assembly GCF_015680905.1 of Coptis chinensis. NCBI lineage: Eukaryota > Viridiplantae > Streptophyta > Magnoliopsida > Ranunculales > Ranunculaceae > Coptis > Coptis chinensis. The sequence continues at coordinate 50,767,461 of NC_141456.1, forward strand.
TGGAAAACCAAATCTCTCCATCATGAACTCGATAGTCTCCCAGCTAACCATATCATATGCCTTCCTGATGTCTAGCTTCACTGAACACCTAGGCGTTCCATGTTTTTGTTCATACCCTCTCAATAACTCATGTGATAAGAGTATATTGTCTTGAATGTATCTATCTGGTGTGAATGCAGATTGATTTAGATGAACTAGATCATTGATGCATATTTTGAGCCTATTGGTGATGACCTTTGTAACACACTTGCAAATAGTGTTACACAGCGCTATAGGTCTAAAATCTTCCACCTTAGTTGGGTTATCAACTTTTGGTATGAGACACAGAAAGGTTGCATTTACCGCCCTTGGAAGCTTGTTACTGCCGAAAAAATTCTTTACTGCTCTAGTGAAATCTTTCCCCACTATTTCCCAGCTGTCCTTAAAGAAAAAAGGATTGAAGCCATCAGACCCAGGCACTTTATTATAATCCATATCAAAAAGTGCTACTTTGACCTCTTCATCAGTGATCTCTACCTCCAGATTTCTTGCCATAGGTTCCGAGATGCCATTCCTTATCTTCAGGTTTAGGAAGAACTCTGCATTACTCACTGCATTGCATTTGTACCCAGAAGTTGAGTATAGTACTCTACTATTGTCTTCGCTACTTCATTCTGCCCTTTGACTGTGAGTCCATTTTCATTTGCCAGAGCCCATATACCTCTTCTTGATACCTTTTCCTTAATACAACTGAAAAAGTATTTCGTGCACTTATCCCCATCCTTCGTCCACATGCCTTTGCTCTTCTGTGCCATATCCATAGCTTCAGCTCTCGCTAAAGTGTTGTATCTATCCATGCAGAACCTTTCTCGATCCCCCAATACTGTATTCCCTAGGCTACTCTGTAGTAAAATCTGCGCATCATGCAGTTCTTGCTTAGCAGCTTCCACTCTTTCATGAAGGTGGGAGAAATTTGCTCTGTCCCATGGTTTGACCTTCTGTTTTAGTATCTTTAACTTCTCGACCAAAACATACATGGGATTGTTATAAATGTGCGTTTTCCACACTTCTTCCAAAATACATTTAAACTCGCCCGGTAAAGCCCAGTAATTACAGAACCTAAACGGGGGAGCTTTCCTCTTATAGTCACTCCAACTCAAGAGCATTGGAGAGTGATTAGATATGCCGTATGGTAGAAACTCAGCAAAAAAATAAGGATAAGCAGTGTACCATGCTTTATTCACTAAATATCTATCAATCCTTGACATAATGCTTCCGATACCCACTGATTTATTCCACCAAGTGAAAAAGAAACCAATGGAGTTTATATCTGTCAATCTTGAGTTCTGCAAGCAAAGGCTAAAATCGTACACTTCTCTAGGATGCATAGGGTCACCTCCTACTATCTCATTTGATTCTAAGATATTATTAAAATCCCCTGCCACGCACCATGGGCCCTGAACAGTTCTGCTTAGTTTGATAAGGTTAGCCCACAAAACCATTCTCTCTTTGACACTGTTACTTGCATACACCATTGTCAGACAAAAAACTTCATTACTCGGCATAAACTTCACCTTACAGTGGATAAACTGATCTGACTCCTTCAGTTTTTGAACATACACCACTCGCAGGTCCCAACATACCCATATTCTGCCAGCAGGGCTTTGAGCATAGTTATCAACGCTATTTCATTGAGGACAACAAATATCTCTAATGGATTCACTCTTCTGCTCTTTAACTAACCTTCGTTTCTAACAACCCAAAAATACTAATTTTCTTATCTACTCGAACCTTATTAATCTCCGCAGCTTTGTGAAGGTCATTTATACCTCTCACATTCCACACACTTATTGGCACTATCATTGATTAATACTTCTTATTTTTGAAACCCTTGGGCCTACCCCTACTCCTCTTCCTATGTTTGTTCTTTTTGTTACTACCTGAGCTCTGTTTGTGACTTTGTTTTTCATTACTTGGCAGCTCCTTGTCTCCTCTGCTTTTTGATTCCTTAGCCATATGGATATCCTTTTGTTGTCTTGGGGTATCCATAATAGCCAATACCCCTTCTGTTTTGTCACTGAAATATGGAGTCTCCTCCACAGACACAACATCATCCTCAGTTGAACCCCCTTCCCTGATATCTTCCGGTAAACTATCAAACCCAAACTGCGCCTCCTCGAATTCGGACAACAAAACTGGTTCTGCTGTCATAAGGGCACACCCCACTACTTCCACATAAGACACTAGTGCTAGTTCCACTACTTCAACATTTACAACCCCTTCCACCTGATCCCCTTCAACCCGTTCCCCTTCTGCCTCAAATGGCTGATTACTGTCCACTAGAGTACCATCCCTTTCTCCCATATCAGTCCTAGGACTACTATCCCTAGTTTCCCTATTCTCCTCTTGCCCTGTGCTTATTTGAGCTGGGATTTCCATTTCACTTCTCCTCTCATGATTTTCTCCCTCCAGATTCTCTATTTCCTCATCTCTGGTTTCTCTATTACCAATTTCTGTTTCTGTAACACTGTCTATTGCCAATACTCTTCTCCTCGGAACCCAAACAGTTCTCTGATCATTCACAGTAGTTGTAGTTGTCTATGTATTCCTTGGAACTCTGTAGCATTTGTCCGTGAGGTGTCCAAAAGCCTTGCAGCTGTCACATTTCTTTGGGACCCATGAATACTCCACCCTTACAATTCTGACATTGCCTTTTTCCATTTCTATCTCAAAATCCTTTGGTAACTCTGAAGATATCTCTATTTCAACACATACTCTGGCAAACGCAATCCTTCGTCTTGAAGCAGTCGCCTCATCCATGAGCAGAGGTTTTCCCAAGCTACTAGCCACCACTCCTAAACCCTCCTCCGACCATAATTCTCTTGGAACATCGAAGAGATTGACCCATATCGGAATGCCTTTGATTGTTTTCCTCCTCTCCACATCCTGAGTCCATGGCGTAACTATAAAACAGTTTCCATCCATGTACACAGGCCTTGCCTCCATGACAGACAATTTGTCTTCCGCATTTGTGAACTTAAAGTAAAACAGATCTGAGTCTGCTATCATATTGAAGTCCCCTTTGATTCTCCATTTCTTTGTCAGATACTGTTTCACATACGGGAATGACATACATTGTTCCAGAAAAAAAAACCCACTAGATAGTCTTCCCACAAACTAACTCCATTTTCAATGATTTCCTTTGGGATAACGTTGACCCCATTGATAAACTCTGGATTATGTTTTTTCAAAATGTTAAAGGCGACAGCTTTGCCTTTGTTGAACAGGGAACTCCAAGATTTGTGCTGATTTAATGCGGCTTCACAAGCCTCTGCTCGAACAGCTGGTGGTTCATTTTCAGCGGAACTTTGTCTTCTCCCTCCATCGTTAATGAGCGGTGGAAACTCTTGGGGATTTGTTAGAGGCGAATTCATGTTTGCTTTCCACTATGAACTCTCACTGTTGACAATGAAGGATTTTACCAAAAGTGAGAAAGAAACATGAAAGTTTGTAGATAGGGAGATTTTTCCTAATCGTTTTTTTTTCTATTCTAGGAAAGAAAGGCCCACTAGATCAACCCTCAATAACTTATGTTATATCGAGACCCATCGCACCTTAAAGGGTCCCCATGAGAGAAAAAAAAGGTTTGCATTGTTCTTATTATATTGTTATAGAGATGTATAGATATCTGAGATTAAATTAGGAAATTTAATTTTTATCTCTTAGTCGTTGTAGCATAAATGAAGTTTGTGAGTACCTTCTCAGGAAAACTCTCATGAGGCATAACTTATCCACTAGGGAATTCCTAGTGGTTTAAGGTCTTGTTGCATATGGTCAATGCAATCGCACTCTGCAAAACGAGATTAGTTAGGACCACATTTTTGGCCAATTATCTATTTTTATTTCACATCTTTACTTGAGGACAAGCAAAATGTTATTTGGGGGTGGTGTGATAAGCACCCAAAAGTGTAGTTTAAATCCCTTAATAGGCTATTACTAACGGCAAAAAATCGTTGCGAATAATTTTTGCAACGCTTTTTAAGCGTTGCAAATAGGGCGTGGGTACAGTTTTGGAAATGTTTGCAAAGGTTAAAAAGAGTAGCAAACCAAATTTTCCAACGGTTATTAACCGTTGCAAAGTGACAATTACTAACGGTTAAAAAGCGTTGCGTAGTTTGATTTGTAACGATTATTGATGGATGCTTTAATATTTATTTTTTGCTTTGCAACAGTTTACAACCGTTACTAATGTGTTGATATGGTAAAAAAAATTATTTTAATTTTTTTCCTGCCCTAAATCTGCACCTCCTGGTTTCATATAGAAGCAAATAAAATTACCAATGCTTTTTCATACCATTTGACAAGTAAAATAAACAAAAGCAAATGCCTGAAAAAAAATATTATATTCATCGAACCATATATATAACTTCAAAAGAGTTTTGAGGGTTACAAATTTAGATTTACTAAAGGTTACAAATTTCTATACGATTTTCGATCCAAGCAATTCCGAATCTTCAAAATGCAATAACAAGCATTAGTGACGATGACTTCACTCAATATAAATCTTAGTGCTACTCCACAAAGCCCATCTAATTCCAAAAAAATCACAAAACAAATAATGAACTCAGAAAACATACTAATTAAATTCATGCAATTAATTAAATACTTGACCCCCCCAAAGATAGACCATTTGTTGTTTACTCCCATATCTCGACGACATAAACAATGATTACATAAAATCGGTGCATAAAAAGAAAACCTTGTAGTAACTTGGCTAGTTGAAAATTAAGAAAATAGAGAGTGGGGTTTAAGTTTTTACCTTAATGAGGAGCTTGAGGTGAGCATGACTCATCAGATTGGGAAGCAATTCTTTTGGCCTTCTTGTTTTTCCCTTCATAAAATCGATACCCTACACAATACACCGAACGACAACAAAATGATCTATCAAGCTAAGAAAGAACTTGCACGAGTGATAGGTCTTACATATAAAGGGTCCTGTACCCATGACTCAAAAATAGATTTATGAAAGTCCACATAAATATATTATGAATTAGCTCACTTACGCAAATCTCATCAGATATACAAATGAACCTGATTCAATAGTGATTCACATACAGGACCTTTATCGATCGAAAAAGAAAAACTAACGAGTAAATAGGAGATTACCAAAGGATCATTTCCCTTAGAAAAGTCTTTCATGCCCTCATAATGTAAGAATTCCCATACAACTTCTCCGCAGACGTTCTCGAGGATGTCAAAAGTTTCCCATACCTACCTATATATGATTCCTATCTCTTAAGAATTGACCTAAAATGTGGGATTCAGTGGTGCAAATTCCCTCATGCAATCAAACACACCCTAGTTCTCAAGCCACTTTATAAACAAATCAGGAGAGAAGGACACAAAAGCAAATAGATTCCTCTATCAACGACTCATTGTATATTTAGAACATACCACTTTTTACCTTCAAACATAACTTCTCACAAGTCATATCTAGCCAAAAGAAAGACTTAACCATTGAATATCACCAAGGGTCAAGCCAAAAGAATAAGTTCCCATGCATAGTTGACGTTCTATAACCTCACTCAAGGGTCAAGCCCTGACCTTGGGAACCCTGCTACTTGCTCTATTAAAGAAAAAAAGAAAGATATAAGGAAACAGGATCCTAAGAGTCAGACAAGACTGTGTCATGCAGAAATAGCAGTCTGGCTCATCCCACCCTGATGGCCAACCTTTCCATTTCCAACATTGTGCTCAACCCGTTGATAGCCATCACCATCACCCTGATTGGTGGCTCAAGAATAGCCATCAACATTGTGAATTAAAATTTATGTAGAAAAAGTAGGAAGGACTAAAAATAGGAAGTATAAAAACATACCAAGATAATGTTTTACTGTTCAAAATATATAATATAGTGATAAATGGAGAAACATTATCTGTGCTAACAATCCTAATATTTGGGGTAATTCGAGGATCATAATGAAATTAAAAGTAAACTCACAAGGCCTCTGGCTACACAATTAAAGAACAATCAAGTCTAATAGAGTCAACAGCCCTTCACTAATTTGAAGCATGCAATTTAGAGCATCATATATACATCATAATTGTTGATAGAAAAAAAAATTCTCCAGATGTCAATGTTCATTAAAAAGGTCTTTTGACTTCATGGTTAAAATCCTCGATCGACTGAACCATAAATACTTCAAGATAGTGTATGACAGAGTTGATAGTTTACCTTATTTAAGCATCTATGCGCTTCTAAAACAGATTTTAGATTCAACATTGGCTCGCCCATTCCCATAAAGACAACATTTGAAACCTATGCTTAAAGAGCTCTTCTACACTTAAGACCTGAATAAATAAAACAAGATATGCAACAAATATAAAGTAATCGATCATAAACAAAGTTTCTAAAAGAAAATTCGTCAAAGCGAACCCACAAGATGACCTGCTCAACAATTTCATGCCGCTTTAGATTCCTCAAGTATCCTCCCTTGCCAGTAACACAGAATGAGCAACGCATTGGGTAACCAACCTTGAAGAAAACAAAAAGAAAGAAAGAGAATTTTTACTGTGAACAGCAGACAAGGCAGACAAGCATTTTCACGGAAACCGATTTATAGGAAAAGAAACGTGAACCATAAAGCCTGCCATGTACAACATTTTTGAATTGAATTTCACCAAAAAAATTATTATACCTGAGATGAGACAAAGGCAGTGAGGCGGGAAGAACCTTTACTATCTTCGACAGGTATACCAACAGTTTCAATGAGCCTATTATCCTCCAATTTTATAAGTGCCTGAAGGATCAGAAATGAGAGGAAAAGAAAGAGAGGCCTAAGAGTGCATTTCATTAAATCCATCAAATACTAGCTGTTATCACAAACTCAGGTTAATGTCTACTTTCATAAACGGTAGCATGTCCCCAGATTAATGCGCACTAAGCTTCACAACACAAAAGTGAGGTACACATTAGTACAATAATATTCACTAGACAGAAAAATACTCACTGGATAGAAAAACCAAAAGGACAAAAAAAAAATCACTCACACTTGTTAATAGTGAACTTTTTGAACAGTATATACCATAGCTGAGATTATAACTCATGAACTTGCTAAGAACCAAAATGCAAACTATCCATCAAATAGATGTTCCTCCACTTAATAGAATTATAAGTAGAACGAAAACACAAAATGATTTAGCACAACATTGACTAATCAGTACCCACAAAAATATTTCAACATTAAGCTACTTGGAGATTTAATAGTACCAAATCAGCTCCAATAATGCCACCGAGCTTGTGAAACAGGTGAATTGGTGTGTGTCCTTCACATTTTAGCTCTCAATCAATCAGATGACCATCACCTGATCAACAATATCATCAAATATTGGAAGCAATGAGAATTGGTAAGTACAAGAATCGTTTTTGTAAGAGAAAATTATACATTCAAAGAGCATATAAAGATCTGCTTACATCTAACAAACACTCCCTTAGGAATAAGCACACCTAGACAATGCAATCACCATATTAACAGTGCGGAAACAGCCCACAACAATAATTTATCAGCCCTTCAAACACATCAACACCAACACCAACAAATTGAACACCCACAAGCTAATTTCATTTAAGAAGCAACCTTTATGTTTTTACATCAAATTCAAGCAATATACCTAAAGGAGCAACATACATCCTCATAATATGATGAAATTCAAAATGATGAACCTGTCTTTCTCAAAGACCAGTTGTACCACTGGCAAGACTTTCACATCCTGAACATTGATGAGAACAATATACAGTAATTTTCAAGTTACCACCATTTCTCATTCTGAAAAACAAACAAACAAAAAAACATAAGAAAAACTTTTATCAGTGTAGGGGAGCAATATCCTCATTAAGGAATATAGAGCACGCGCGAAGCATAAGCAAACTCAGGACATCGACCTCCAAGACCGATCTGTGAGCAGCTCCCTTCATGTAGGTGGTACACCTAAGCTCGTTCAAGGATGTCTCAGGACGAACAAACAGCTGGAGATAGAACGCCTGAGATAAAGTCACCACTAGGTGTAATCATTACCAATATCTTACTTGTACTTCCCACCACCGGGAAATAGGGACTACCGCACCAACCTCCAATCAGCCCACGACTCATACAAAACCAGCCCAACACACATTCATAATCTCCACCCTACACATGTGCAAGAGATACACGTGTCTCTAAGATCAACACTCCCTTAGGCCTATAAATACCACCTGCTTGAACTACGTGAGACCTGATTCTTCTCTCCCCTGAAAAACCAAGAGAGGATACGTAGGCAGCTCGCTCCTCAGCAAACTCGGTCTTTCCATAAAACCTCAACCATTTTCCTCTCTTCATCACACCTAAAGAAAAACCTAAACACCCCTTTACATTGGCGTCGTCTGTGGTTTCAATTACTTGAGAAATCACTTTCACACAACTCAAAAACCAACAATTCTCAAGCCCACGAAGCATGGCAAGCCTCGGCTCAGGTTCAAAACCTCGCCAATCACCGGGTTTAACAACGAGCATTTCCTTGCTCGCAAGAAAATGCCGCTTTACGAGCACAAGTAGATGCTTACCAACAGCAACCAGTCGGTAACGTCGCCGAGAACGGCATCAACGAAGTTAATCAACAGATTAACGAATTATCGCAAAGGATCGGCCAGAGTGCAGTAAGAAAGGATGCGACCCAGATTGTTCAAAAAATGCTCAAGACATACCGCGCGTCTCCGTTCAGTGCCGAGGTCTTCAGTAAACCCTCTCCTCAAGATTTCATCCAGCCACGTTTCCCAATGTATGATGGCAGCACGTGCCCCGGTCAGCATGTGACTCTCTACATCCAAAGTCTGGTGCTTTACAGTTCCCCCGAGTTTGATCACCTTCACTGTCGATTATTTCCAGCCAGTCTCAAGGATGGCGCACTTGATTGGTTCTTCTCACTTGAGCCTGATTCTATCAAAACCTTTGAACAGCTTACTGATCTGTTTGCCAGTCAATACGTGCACAACAGACGAAAGAAAGCGGATCTTGACTCACTGTTCCAGCTATCATTCAGGGAAGACGAAACCATTCGCCAATTCTTAGGATGGTTCAAGGCCGAGCTGTTATGTTTGGAAAATGGCCTGAAAGAGTCTTTTGCCACACTGGCATTTTCTAACGCCTGTCGAGTGCATAATACCGACCTCTCCAGATCGTTGATGAAAGAGCGCCCAGAAATGTTGTCCGAACTGTATGCACGGGTCGACAAGTATATTAAGTTGCAAGAAAGTTTGAAGTCCAGTGGTTTAGCCGAGGACCAGGAGCTGGCAGCGATCTCTGATCATACCCCGCGTACCAAAAAGCGATCCAGGTCACTTGCACCAAAGGCAGCTATCCGACCAGACAACAGCAGAGAGTTCGCTGTCTTGACATGCTCCCCCAGTTACATACTGGACAAGATCCAGCGCGTCTCATACTTCTTACCAGATGTGAGGCAACCAATAGATCGACCTGACAAGCCCCTATCGCAAGATTCCACAAAGCAAAATGCCATGAAACCAATGCGTCTTTGGGGGCTTAAGCACTATCTTCGTGACCTTGTGGAAGCCGGGTCATATTAAACAAGACACTAATATTCCCGACGGGCGATTTGCGCATAAAAACTTATGTCTCGGCCGAAAGTACGCAAATAATCCCCGCCGCCAGAACCACCAAGAGTTTCAAGCTCGCCCTCAAAGCGAGAGGACATCCTGAGACCGCTTCGCCCACGGCGAAGACAACACTCATCGATCGCGGACAATGCTAGAACCATTCATATGATTATTTTCCCCGATGATTCTCAGAACCTCCTCCGGAGAAAAAGACGCCGTGTCGGGCGCTCTTCGAAAGTGTATCATTTCACTTCCCAGTGCAAAGACACGCCCTCGGCTCGGGCCGCAACTCAGGAGATATCATTTTCACAGAGGCCGACCTCAACAAGGTCTGCCTCCCTCACAATGACGCACTTGTTGTCCACGTCAAGATTAGCGACCGATGTAAAGCGCCATCGACGACTTTCGAGCTCGTGCGACATTTTATTTTATCACACCATTCAAGAGATGAGTTTACCCAAATCAGTCCTCTTAGATCCGATTGCCCCCCTTTATGGATTCAATGGCTCAAGGGCCGACCCCGTCGGTGACATCATACTCCCAGTATCGGTAGGGTTTAAAGAAGACAAAGTTAGCTGCAATACACGCTTCAGCGTTCTGGACATCAAGTTGTCCTATAACGCCATACTAGGTCGGCGGTGGATCCATCAAATGCAAGCTGTACCGTCAACATTGTATCAAGTTCTCCGTTTTCCAGGCCCTAAAAGAATGATGGAACTGCGTAGCAATCAACTTGAAGCGTATCATTGTAACCAAATACTGTCAGCAAGTAAGACCAACAGTGGACCAATCCATATAAGGAACGAGACCACCAGTTACACAATGGCCAAAGACCTGGTTGCCGAGGTCAGAGCCAAAGTATCGAAACAAAGATGTCGGGGCTCCAAAGAAGAAGGTTCGATCCGCCCGCTTTAACTCCGTAAGTCCGGTCATCCAACCATTGTCGATCCATCAGATCGGATCTCAGAAGTCGCATAAGTTGTTGTCGATCTAACAGTCAAGACCCCAGAAGTCACCTCCACTGTTATTGTTCCACCAGTTAGCACCCCAAAAGTCGCGTCGTCATGTTTCGCGCAACAAATATCAATTCCGGAGGTCACCCCAGACTCTGTTGTCATGACCACAGAAGCCATTCCAGCCCCTGTTGTCGTCACCACAGATATAGCTCCAGCTCTTGCGGCCAATTTCACTCTCCCTCAGATCGATAACTTATCACCATCTGAGGCAGTATCAGCGCCAAAGACAACACCTCAGCATGCAGACAGAGAGCAAGTGAAGCTAGGAACTGATGATGACCCCAAGTTCGTCTATGTAGGGGCTAACCTTGACCCCACACTCAAGGTCCAACTTGTAAACTTTTTGGCCATGAATAAAGATATTTTCGCTTGGTCGTATATCGACGTGCCTGGAATAGATCCTAATGTAGCATGTCATAGATTAAATGTAAATCCCAATGCTAGACCAGTTTGCCAACGACCTCGCCGATTATCCCTGCGATTTCAGAAAGCCATTAATGACGAGGTCGACAAACTCAAGCAAGTCGGTTTCATCAGAAAAGTGGACTATCCCGACTGGATCGCCAACATCGTGGTGGTCCCCAAAAAGAATGGAACAGTTCGCCTATGCGTCGATTTCACGAATGTCAATAAAAAAACACCGAAAGATAGTTTTCCCCTACCTCGCATTGACCGACTTGTCGACCAAACCTGTGGTCATGAACTTCTCTCCTTCATGGACGCGTACAGCGGATACAACCAGATCCCACTCGCTAAGGAAGATCAAGAGAAGACATCGTTCATTACCGAGCAAGGAATTTATTGCTACAACGTTCTCCCATTCGGCCTTAAGAACGCTGGAGCGACGTATCAACGTCTAGTAACTGACATGTTCCAGGACATGTTAGGAGATACCATGGAGGTTTACATCGACGACATGGTTGTCAAAAGCAAGAAAGCAGGCGACCACCTCACTCACCTTGAGCAAGCGTTCTCCAGATTACGCCGAACTCAAATGAGGCTGAACCCAGAGAAATGCCTCTTTGGAGCGTCCTCCGAAAAGTTTCTAGGATATCAGGTGTCACAACGAGGGATCGAAGCCAATCCAGATCAAATCCGAGCATTCTTAGACATGCCCGATCCACAGACAAAGAAACAAATACGTAAGCCGCCGCATGGTCAACGACTTAATCGATTCATATCCGTATGCCGACAAAGTGCCGACCATTCTTACAACTCCTCAAAAAAGGCGAGCAGTTCTCATGGAACGATCAATGCCACCAAGCATTCGCCACTCTCAAAGAGTACCTCACCACGCCTCCAGTCTTAGCCAAACCCACAGATGGCGAAACACTGGGGCTCTATCTTGCAGTATCAGACTTCGCCATCAGCTCAATTCTCTTCAAAGAGGAGAACAACTCAGAAAAACCGATCTACTTTACAAGTAAGATGCTCACGCCAGCCGAAAGGAATTATTCTTTCCTAGAAAGAGTCGTACTTGCTTTGTTGTATTCGGCAAGAAAATTCAGGCCGTACTTTCAAGCACATCCGATCAAAGTACTTATCGACCTCCCCTTGAAGAAAATCTTCCACAAAGAAAACAAGACTACTCAGATGGCAAGATATGGGCGAAGAACTTCGGCGAACACCACATGGAGTTTGTACCTTGAACTTCTCAAAAGGTCAAGTCGCCGCAGATTTCCTAGCAGATTTCCGCCGATGACCCAAATTGGGAACCGTGGTTGAGCCGCGCACCTAAAGGAACATATCAAATCAATCTGGTCTCTCTTTGTAGATGACTCTAGCAACCCTGGAGGGAGTGGCATCTGAGTCGTCTTAGTGTCACCCGATGGAGCTATGGTAGAGAAGTCAGTTCGAATCGACTTCGCAACTTCCAACAACGAGGCAGAGTACGAAGCATTGATCATGGGACTTCGTATGGCGCTACAGCTCGGTGTACAGGAACTTCAAGTCTTTAGTGACTCGCAACTAGTCGTTCGCCAGATTGCAAAAGAGTACACTACCCATGAAGGTAACCTTTGAAATATCTTCAAGTCGTACATCATTTACTGCCTTCTTTTAAGAAAGCTACCATACATCATTTTTTGCATGACGAGAATCGTCACGCAGACAGTTTAGCTTACTTAGCCACTCAAACACCGAATTGCGTCCCAAGACAACTACTCATCGAAGTAGTCGACCGACCTGCATACCAAGTCGAGCACGCCTTAGCAATAAGCGATCTGTTCCCTCTCTCCGCTAATCAGTTGAGTCAGACATGTATGCAACCCATCATAGGCTACATCCAGCATGGCACGCTCCCTGTAGAATGTACCAAGGCCAGGCCAATACCATATCAAGCTCGTCGCTATTGCTTACTTCATAACAAGTTATTCAGGAAATCTGCTGGTGGCCCACACTTGCGTTGCATTACTCCAGAGCAGGGTCAATTGATTTTTGCGGAAATCTATGAAGGAGAATGTGGAAACCATGCTGGAGGTTGCTCTTTAGCCCATAAAGCAATTTCCCAAGGATACTTTTGGCCCAGTATGCAGATCGATGCCAAAGCATATGTCCTCAAGTGTATAAGATGCCAAACATTTGGCCACAACATCGTCCAGCCCGCTCATGAGCTGATCAGTATAGCAAGTCCATGGCCATTTCACATGTGGGGCATGGACATCATGGGACCATTTATTCCACAGAAAAGCACCGGTTTCCGCTTCGTTTTAGCTGCAACCGATTATTTCACTAAGTGGGTCGAAGCCATTCCTTTAGCGCATGTCAAAGAATCACATGTCAGAAACTTCATCTGGACTCACATCATCACCAGATTTGGTTTACCACATACACTAGTGATGGACAATGGCCCCTAATTCAAAGGCAGAACAGTTAAAGAATTTTTAGCCAAGTGGAAGATCGTTCATGCATTTTCTACTCCATAATACGCTCAGAGTAATGGTCAAGCAGAAGCCAGCAACAAAGCAATCTTAGAAAATTTGAAAAAAAGATTGAAAAGAACAAGAGCCAATGGCCGAATCAGTTGGAGAACATTTTGTGGGCTCATCGCACCACAGCTCGGTCCAGTACAGGCGAATCTCCATTCTCCTTGTGTTATGGCACAGAGGCCGTAATTCCCACCGAATTGACAGTCACTACGACTCGGTTAGAACTTGTAGAGACGGGACACAATGACTCCGTTTTAGCACGAGAGGTCGACCTGCTAGAAGAACGGCGTGACTTAGCCGCCATCAGAGTCGCTTCTTACCAACAAACTCTGAAGAACTCCTACAATAAACGAGTGCATCTTAGATCTTTCTAGCCTGGCGATCTAGTGCTAAAGAAGATGCAAGATGACTCGAAATTCGCACCAACGTGGGAAGGCCCATACATTGTGGAACGTGTTGTTGGCAATGGAGCATACTATATAAAAACCCAAGAGGGGAAATTGTTGCCTCGCCCTTGGAATACTTATCTGCTGAAAAAGTTTTATCAGTAAAACCACTGATGTTGTATATTATGTTTTTCATTTAACATAAACTCAAGATTAAATTTCTTATGTTGCCTATTACAATCTACTCCATTTACTTGCATTGAAAAGTCATACAATTCACACCGGGAGAACGACCAGTACACTTACTTGGTTCAACACTCTCAGCGAGCCATACGCTATCATAAGCTAATTCGCTCTCCGTGAGCAGACAGCTCTCTGGAGCTTACAGGCTACAACCTCTCCAAGTCTTGTTAAGTCGAGGACCTATACTTCTAGGATCGACCAAACGAGAACTCTCTCCATGAGCAGATAGCTCTCTGGCGCTTACAGGCTCCACAGCCTCTCCAAGTCTTGTTAAGTCGAGGACCTATACTTCTAGGATCGACCAAACGAGAACGCTCTCCGTGCAGATGACTCTCACGGAGCTTATAGGCTCCACAGCCTCTCCAAGTCTTGTTAAGTCGAGGACCTATACTTCTAGGATCGACCAAACGAGAACGCGAGAACGCGGAGCGGAGCGCTCTCTGAGCTTACAGGCTCCACAGCCTCTCCAAGTCTTGTTAAGCCGAGGACCTATACTTCTAGGCTCGACCAAACAAGAACGCTCTCTGTGAGCAGACAGCTCCCTGAAGCTTACAGGTTCTACAGCCTCTCCGAACCTCGCTCGACGAAGAACCTATACTTCTAAGGTTGACCATATGAGAACGTTCTCCATGAGCAGTACGCTCTGATAAGCCAACACGCTCCACCTGAGCAAAACACTCTCTTGAGTATTACTTCTAAGCTCAGATCAATGCACCTAGTGGAGAACTCTTAATTCTAGACGCAGATTATCTAGAATGCTCCTAACGTTTCTTCTCTTATAACATGATGAACAAGGAAGAAAGCGCTAATCACAGGCAAAACATGTCTCTAATCTAAGTCTCAAGCTCCTCAGTTATTTCAAGCCACATGTATAATAAGCAGGATGCTAACTACAAGCAATTAAGCAGAAACATGCATTCTGAGCATAATCCGTAGCAATACTTGATCACATCCACAACAACTAGATCCACCGATCTGCTGGGATTACCCAGGAAATCCAGATCGGTGTCTATTACAAATTTAACAAAGCATCGAACTGCCACTTCCGTGGAAACCAGCTCTCTGTACCAAAATAGCGAACTGCTCAGGAAAACCTGAAGACACAGCTCTATTGTTAACTCTTATATAAGAGAGGAGAACGTAAACAACACTTACAATATTTCGCTGAAATAGACAAAGGTAGATCGCATCATCAAATATCAGTCAAGACATGCTTATCTTCTGGGGCAGCGCTAGTAGAAGCAGTGTTCCGTGCCGATCTCAACATCACGCGCACACCTTGTCCCTGCTCCTCGCATGCAGTTGCTTTCTTCAGGGCGTCATACTTCTCGTCCAGAGCGACATATGCGACACAGGCCTTGGTATACGCCTCCTGTGCTTTGCTTGCCACCTTTTGACATTTTTTAGCATATGCAGTTACCTCAGCTAATTCCTTCTCTAGATCAGTCATATCAGTTACCAATGCAACATTCTTGGCAGCAACATTCTGATACTTGTTCGTCATCACTTCTAGCTTCCTCTTGTCAGCCCCCCACGTAGCTCGCATACATCCCAGCTCGACGTGAGGGTTATCATCAGTCTCAACGTTTTGCACAGCATCTTTTAGTTTATCATACCCTGCAAGAAACTACACGAACAAAGTTAAAGATCCAAATTGCCTTGGAAATAGACACAACAACTTAGCGCATCAGGAGCTCACCAAACAAGCGGCCATATCCATCGTCCCCAACAGCGTCTCCATGCCCTCATCTTTCACCTCCGCCTTGTCACCATCTAACACGATTCCCTTCAAAACGCTAGTCGCTATGGGTGCCGATTGGAAGCTACAGTCCGAGCGTTTCACCATACGCTTCTTCCCCGTCTTCCCCAGGTAGTAGAATTCGCTCTCCACATCCCCACATCGCGGGGATGAATTCTCACCAGCGACTTGGCGACCTTGCCTCAGGTCGCTACGCTCCCCAGCATGACGATCAGTGTCACCTACCCGCTGTGGCGACCTAAACACAATGCCACCAGCCGGACGACCAGCTCTCCTAGGTCGCTTGTTGCTTTTGGCTCCTACAAAACAGCCTTCCTCTTACCACGATCGCCATGAACATGAGGATCGAACTCTATCTCCTCCATTATCAGAGGTGACGTTTCTCTCATGCTTCCTTCTCCTCTCACATATGGGTGACACCTTGCTATGATCAAACCTACAAACATAGACAATACCGCATGAGTTAAAACTATACACTAACTCCTTCTCAGAAAGATAGCATTCAAAAATGAAAGCAAACATACCCGCGGGACGCAAATGACGAAGGTAGTGCACAATTAAAAAAGGCGCAGGAGCTAAGACAAGAAGCCAAGCAAATACCTTTGGTATTCTACGAATAGTTTACTTATTAGGTAACGTCTTTTCCCTAAGCATATCATAATTACCTTGAGACGCCAAACGTCAGACCACCTGCCCGCCATCATTACGCTCCTTGAACCGCTCATCTTCCTACACGTGTCACACACGTGAGGAAATACTCCCATTCGCGGCAATGAATAGACCACCAGACGTCCTACTCTATGGACAAGATCGCAGCGATCTGGTAACATCATTACGAGCGACACCTAAAGCTGAGCACAATTTAACAACAAGACGCTCATTCAAGACTACAAGTTACTTGCAGGTCAGTTATTACTGCAGTGCATCCGACCGGCATAGATATAGCAGTATCACCATTCATACATTCAATCAAGCAGACGACACACACACGATAGGGAAACAAGAAATAAACATAGCACATAAGCAAGACAACGACCTGTTCGGACAAGCCCCAACCACAGTTCGTTTTTTAGCCGAGTTGCTGAGCCTACTCAGGAAATCCAACCCGGCTAACCAATATTCATCATCACATGGTTACCCCAAACCAGTACGGGGTACCAGATCGTTCAAAGTGGTAGCACATAAACACAAGAAAGGAGAACTGCCCAGGTTACCCCAGGAAACTAGCTATATTGTATCACAGCTTACAAGCAAACAGATTAACAAGACGAAATTACAGCTCGCCATCTCCAGGCACAACAACTAGCTCTCCAGCCACAAGCGACTCATCAATTTCAGCATCCCTCCCATCAACCACAACAGACACTCCATCCAAATCCAAACTCATAAGCATCGGGGACGCAATAGCTTTCATTTCAAGCGGTACCACGGCTTCTGGAATGATCACTGAAGAAGCGGGCACACTACCGACATCTCCCTGCACCTGTTCCACTGCGGTGCGAGACGTACAACATGCAAGTTCCTCCTTCAAAGCGTTATAGTCTGCTTCCAGCTCAACAAAGTCAGCATCCAGGATGTCATAGGCCTTCGTAGCGTCCTGAGTAACCTTCTTGCAGTGCAAGCTTACCAATTTCCACAGTCGCTGCCAGGACGTTCTCTTCAACTCCCTGAAGTTTTTGCCTCATATCTTCTGCTTCGGTATCTTTCAACATCTTTGCCAGACTCAGAGCTTGATGTGCTTTCTTCAAGTCTTCCAGCTCCTCACGTTCCATCTTAGCGGTGTCTTGAACATTTTTCAGCTCGTCTGACAGCTTCACCATAGCTTCTCTATCTGCTTCCGCGAACTGAGCAATCTCCTTCAACTTCTAAAACCCACTTACAAGCTGCAATTGCACACATATGTTAATAAACAGATCACACCAGCATACAGAGGTGAACAAATACACCAAAGGGGAACAGATCCACGTACTAGACATTGCGCGACTTCCATCCACTTCAGGTTATCAGCCAGCCCTCTCTCATTCAACTCCTTATGGTTGCCGTCCAGCGCTATCTATTCTAGCAGACAGGTCGCTACCTTACTCGACCTAAAGCTACAATCAGTTCGCCTCACAGTTCGTTGAACCCCGTTGTCGTCTAGATACACAAACTGTGACTCTAAGTCATCAGCTACCATAACAGCTTTTCCACTCACTTTGCGGGGAGCCTTCGCTTTCACCAGCGGACTAGGTTCTCGCACCACAGGAGACGGACTAGACCCCACCCCAAAGGTGGCCAAGTCCATGACCTGCTCCGATCGCACCCGATTTCGGCGAGTAGCCGTAGTCCCAGTCTGACCACCACCAGAAGCACCCCCCGCGCTGGAGCTTTCCCCAAGAGCATGCTGCGTAACTTTGGCAACTCGGGCAGCATCTTGCTCAGAGGTGTCATTTCTTCTCTTCTCCGACCTGCTCCTTACATGAGGATTGAAGACCACCGTCTCTAGCTCTAAAGGAGCATCAATCGACCCCCTTTCAGGTCGCGAGCTCGACCCACCAGCCCCTGAAGCACCACTTCCAGAGGGACGTCTTGAGCCACCACGAGCCCGATTCCTATCTTCCCGCGTTACCAAATCACTCACACGTGTCTCCATCACCCCTCGCCTTGTCTGATCTCGAGCTCGGTCCTTTTGAGCCTTTTTTTTTCCCGGATCGCAGGCCCACCCTTTTCCACAAAGAATGAGCAAATTCGGGAAGCTTCGCTTGTTTTTCTGCTCGAGTCAGCCGCGCAAACCTCTCTATCTCCCCCTAATCAGTTCGCGTTTTCACAGAAAAATCTACAAGCAAAGCAGAGACATGGGCCAGTTAGAACAACAATAAATCACCAAGAAAAGCAAGAAAAGAAAGACATTCCTACCCACCGGATATGTTACAAATCCTAGTTTGCAACCTACATCCACTAGCACAGTAGTTGCCAACTAGCAGCAACGGCCTCTTTGTCCAAGCCTCGTTGCTTACACCGTCAATCACAGCAGAACGCGTCGTCATCGTTTGCAAACTAAAGTTCAGATTACCAGATCGTCTCACGACATAATGCTCGATTATGTCAGATACCCCTATGTGGTATTCCCCACTCGCATTCAGCAGGTCGAACACCCTAAACAGTCGCCAGGTGTTTCCAACAAACTGACAAGGAGACTTCCAACAATGAGCAAAGAAGTCACAAACCAGTTTCGAGAAAGGTATATGCATATACGCTCTCAGCTGGCCCTCACAGATGATTACCCCCCATTCAGCGGGTTGTACTCCTCACTACGTACATTTTCACTCAACCATGGTTCGTATATCTCTAGATCGGGAACGTTGATCCCATAAGCTGCCCTCAGTTCGGGGAACGAGCTCGCAGCACGACGATCCACCGTCCTAGGGGGCAACTCACTTGATGACGAACTCTCCCCTCGACCTGACGTACTGGCCACAACACCTTCCGCGACAATTTCCTTTGGCTACCACAATGCCAACACTCACCGATTACTACCACAATTTCCTTTGGCTAGTTGGTTTTGCAAAAAAGTTCCAAGAACTTGGTGCGTGAAAAAAACATAGAACCCAGTTATTGTTAACTTTGTCACATTAGGATATTGCTACCAAACACCAATTAGGTACTAAACCTAAACTAAATGCAGTTAAATCTAACGAAACTATATGTCCAATTACGTTAGTTCAGACATTTACGTTAGCTGTTCATTATGCTGCAATAGCTAAAGTATAAAGACAAGATATGCAACTTTAGAATTATAAAATACTTCAAGTGAAAGAAACAGACAACACTTAAAAGTGCTCCTGTTGGGGTTTATACCAATACCAATCGATTCCCCCACTACACAAATAACTTGTATTTGAACACAATTCAACTCCAGACAAATTCTAAATATCAACTACAACATATACTAACATGTCCAACTTGTTAAACAACTATTATTAACATATAATAATGTAAAACAGAATTAAACGCATACCACCACACAAAGATGTACCGTGGTTCGGCTAATGGTACCTACTTCCACAAGAGCTAGTTCATTATAAAATGGGAATGAAGATTACAATCTTTCCTTTCAGTCTCTCACCTTACTAGATCACTCTTATCTCTTTACAGGGTTGTCTCTCTATAAAGGTTATCTTTCAATCTTGATAGCTTTCAAGATTGAATTTTCTCTAACTTTTGTGTTGCCTTTCGTGTGTTTGGTTTTGCCAAAAACCCAAACATATAAGCCAAAACTCGCGGTTCTGGAAAATAGAATCCTGCCAAAATAGGCATGGGCACGGGGCGCGCTCTTGCCTTGGACGATGTCCAGGCGCTTGGGCGCGGGGTCGCGCTCAGACTTATCCAAGCAGAAATCAACTCCTTTTCTCTCCTCATATGAGGGATAACGCCAACAATCTCCCCCTCCCAAACAGTAATAGGGGGGACTTCCTCCATGCAATTTCCAAATCAACAGGAGGAGTGTGCTGCCATTCTGGTAATAGCACAACAAACATCAAACTTACCTTTCAGTAAGACTTTGGTCATCATATCTGATCCGTTCTTATCGGTATGGATCTTCTCGATACACAAATGCTTGTCTTCAAGTACTTCTCTAATCCAATGATAACGCACATGTATGTGCTTGGATCTAGAATGAAAACTCAGATTCTTGCTCAAATAGATGGCGCTCTGACTGTCACATAGAACTACAAACTGTTTCTACTTTAGCCCTAGTTCGTCGAAGAACCTCTTCATCCATAGCAACTCTTTGCAATACTCAGTGGCTGCAATATACTCAGCTTTTGTAGTGGAGAGGGCCACACACTTTTGCAACTTTGATTGCCAAGAAACTGCTCCCCCTGCAAAAGTTACCAGATAACCGGAGGTGGACTTCATCGAGTCAACATCACCTGCCATGTCTGCATCAATGTAGCCTTCAAATAAGGGCTTACTTCCACCAAAGCACAAACACGATTTGGAAGTGCCCTTGAGATATCTCAATATCCACTTAACACCTTCCCAATGTTCCTTCCCCGGATTTTACAGAAAACGGCTTACAGCGCCCACGACGAAAGCAATATCCGGTCTTGTACACACCATTGCATACATCAAATTGCCTACTGCAGATGCATAAGGAATCTTTTCCATCTGACTCTGTTCATGCTCACCCTTTAGACACATCTCTTTGCATACATCAAGCTACCCACTGTGAATGCATAATGAATCTTTTCCATTTGACTCTGCTCATGCTCACCCTTTGGACACATATCTTTAGTCATGCAGAACTAGCCACCAAGCGGACAACTGACTGGCTTCGCTTGATCCATGTTGAATCTCTTCAACACCTTCTCAATGTAGCTTTCTTGAGAAAGCCACAACCTCCCACTCTTTCTGTCACGAGTGATCCGCATCCCAAGTATCTGCTTTGCTTGACCCAAATCCTTTATCTTAAAGGACTTATTCAAGTTTTTCTTCAGTTTAGATATCTTGTTGATGTTTGGGCCAACTATCAACATATCATCCACATACAGCAATAGCACTATGAAATCCCCATATGGAAATCTCTAAACAAACACACAATGATCAGAAGTAGACTTCTTGTATCCTTGCTTCGCCATAAAAGAATCAAACTTTATGTACCACTACCTCGGTGCTTGCTTCAACCCATACAAGCTCTTTATCAGCTTGCATACTAGGTGCTCCTTGCCTTTGACCTCAAACCCCTCTAGCTGGTCTATGTAGACATTTTTTTTTTTGCTAAAGGTAATTGATTAATAAAAGAATAAGAGTTACATGGAATCCAAAGTAACAAGACAGAAATAGAAAAAGGAATACAAGGTCATTACTAGAATATGGTTATCTAGTTAACAAAACGAAAATAGGTAGTATAGTGGTTCTCCAAATTTTTCATAAAAGAGGGTCTAGATTCCCACCATATACTATCTCCCTGAGATAGAGCAGCCCCCTGTTTGCACAAACCGTCGCTCCCAAATTAGTCTCTCTCCATGATAGAGTGACATTTATCCATTTTGCCTGTCCCATAAGAGATTTCCATATTTCCTTCACTCTCCAATGCATTTTGTTATTCTGGAAAGCATGAACAACTGATGAGGAGTCGCATTCCACCCAAATATATCTCCATCCCAGTTCGAGCGCTTGCTTAATGGCCTACACAATTGCCATTGTTTCTGCCATGTAATTTGTAGACGTACCCATTCCTCCAGCAGCTGCTCCTAGAAATTCTCCTTTGTAGTTTCGGAACACAAACCCCCATCCTGACCGTCCTGGGTTTCCCCTCGAGCACCCGTCAGTATTTATCTTGAGTATACCCGGAGGGGGTAAGAGCCAAAAACATTCGAAGATTTTTGGGGCTCTTCGAAGTTTGTGATGGAGCTTGAAGTGTCTGAGAATCTGGAGATCATGTACCGAATTCTCCATATGTCCTGAGGACTTATGATGAGCTCTTATGATCGCTCTCCTGACGAGGAAGCGCACTTGTGGATAGCTTGAAACTCTGTTATCGTACATGACTTTGTTTCTATTTTCCCACAAACTTATCATGATCGTCAATGAACACGCTTTCCACATGTCCAAGATGAGTGAGCTGTAATGTTTGCTCTGCTATCGCACATCTGAAAATGACTCCATCTCTCGTTGAATGTGGAAAATCTGCTGTGCATACTTCCAAACCCTCTTGGCGAATGGGCAGTGAAAGAGAACATGATCTAGAGTTTCCTCCTGATTTCTGCATAGACAGCATCGAGATGCAAGGTGGGTTTTCCTTTTCTGTAGCTGATTATTAGTTCTTGCCACCCCATGTGCTAGTTTCCACACAATACCTTGTGTTCGCGGAAGTACTTTGGAGCTCCAAATAAATTCACTCCATGCTGGCTGCGGTGCCTTTGTTCTGATAGCCTCATGTGCCGCTACCACTATAAACTTCCCAGTTGTAGAAGCCATCCAAACTCTTGAGTCCTCTTTTGAACTATCCGGCTGTGGTAGCTTAGAAATATCAATTCCCAGGTGATGAAGAACTTGTGTCATTTCAATGGAGAAAGCCCATCTATCCCCCTGAATGCATTCACTAAGTCTAGCCTGATACTTTAGAATCTCTTTTCTTTCCTCCTGAAAAAAATCGCATATGGGTTTTTGCAGCAACCAATTCTCCCTCCAGATATTTATTGCCTCTCCATTTCCAACATTCCAGCCATGTAGAGGTGCCATTTCATTGAGCGCCCATTTAATACCCGTCCAAACTGTTGAAGTTTTGTAGTTGGACCAACCTCCAGTTCGGTTAATGTATTTACCTCTCATGAATTCTGGCCAATCTCCTTCTTCAGTCAATAAAATCCAAGCTTGTTTCATAAGCATGGATAGATTGATATCTTTGAGCCTCCTTATTCCTAGTCCTCCCTCCTCTGTTGGTTTGCATGATTTCTCCCAAGATACAGTGATAGCCTTCCTCTCCGCTGGGTTGCCACTCCAGATAAAGTTTCTGATAATTGTTTCACATTCTTTTACCACCGCTTTTGGCCATTTGTAAATGGCCATGTTGTGGACATGGATACTGTTAAGGACATGCCTTGCTAGCACCACCCTTCCTTGGAATGATAGCATCTTCCCAGCCCACCCTGAGGCTCTTGTTCTGATTTTGTCGATCAAAGGAGTTAGAGCCGCCTTGGTTACTTTCCCACTGATGAGAGGAACCCCTAGATATTTTTCTGGAAGGGTACCTTCATTCATGTTCAGACTCCCCTTGATTAGGTTATTTCTTCTATTGTTCATAGGACTGAGAAAGATCTTGCATTTGTCCTTGTTTACAAGCTGCCCGTGAGGGAATCCTCGATACTGCTCAAAATCTTAACCAGATTCTTGATGCTTCTTAAGTTAGCATTGCTGAAAATGAACATATCATCCGCAAACATAAGATGAGACGGACTAGAGTATTTCGCATTCACCACCATCGGTAGAATCTTCTTTTCCCTGACCATATGGCTGATATTTCTGCTCAAGCAGTCCTCAGCTAGCGCAAATAACAAGGGAGAGAGGGGGTCACCTTGCTTGAGACCTCGTTGTGCTGTAAAGTGACCTTGGGGGACACCATTTAGCATGATAGATAGAGAATTGGTTGTGAATGCACCTTTAATCCATTGTATCCATGTCCCACTGAATCCCAATTGCTGGAGTACAGCCCATAAGAATTCCCAATCCATAATGTCGAAAGCTTGAGAAATATCAATCTTTATGGCTATGCTTCCTCCACGTCTGGGAGCTTTCAGCTCATTGATTAACTCCGAAGCTAAACCAATGGCTTGTTGTGAGTTTCTATTCGGGATGAATCCATACTGCTCCTTGCTGATAATCCGTTCAGCTAGTGGACTTAATCTAGAAGCAAGAATCTTCGTGATCACCTTGTAAACAAAATTTGAGAGGCATATCGGTCTGTATTTGCTCACCTAATTTGCATTTCTTTCCTTTGGAATTAAGACTATGAAGTTAGAATTAAAACCAAAGGGCAAACTAGACCTCCTGAAGAAATAGCTTATCGCCCTTACTACATCATATTCCACTATTTCCCAGCAGTGATGGAAGAAAAACCCAGTGAAACCATCTGGCCCTGGAGAACTATCCGCATTCAGAAGAAAAACTGCTGCCTTTATTTCTTGAGCTGTTGTTATTGCTGTTAGAGCTACATTATCTGCTTCCGAGATAATATGAGGCATAGTGTGAATAAGGTTGATAAGAGCCCAAAACTGTAGTTTTAACCCTGTAACAGTCATACTTTTAGACCAATTATGTGAGTAATAATTAAGAGTTAACACTGATTACGTGTTTTTATGTATTTCAGGCTTCAAAGTCCATTATGTGCAGAAATGTGCCACTTTAGGGAGATAAAGGAGCAAAGGTCGGTTACTAAGGAGTTCCGTGATTAAATGCCAAGATTGAAGAAGACAAACCCTTTCTAAAGCCCGGTCAAAAGCTGAAAAGTCGACGCAGGCAGAAACAGCACACAAAGTCAGCAGAACTTCCGAAGTCCGTATCTTTGAACTCAGACCTCAGAATGGGGCCTACCTTATGTCAAAACGACTGGCTCGGAAAGATCTTTCCAATGGTCTAAACCTTGATCTAATAAGAGGAGCAGAAGTGGACGAAAAGTCTGTTGAAGCCAACTGCAGCTAAAGAGGCCTTTTTGGACTGAAAGAATTGGGTTTTGGGCCTGATTCTCTGGCCCAAAACATAGATCCAAGCCCATGCACGATTTTTAGATCTGAACATATAAAAACCAAAGCTTAGCTCTTTGTTAATGGTAGCTAGTTAGACCTAAAACAATAGATAATTCTAGATCTAGTTTTCATTAATTAAATTAAGTTTAGTTTAAATTCAATTCTTGTTTTAGATTAAACTCTTAGAATCATTGTTCTTAATTAGTTTGATAAATAAAATAGCTAGTTTGTCAATTTCGATTCTTGTCATTTACAATTGTTTAGATCTAAATTCCCTTATTATGTAGATAGCTAGACCTAGATTAGTTAGATTATTAATTTAGTATTTGAATAATTGTTTTATTATTCATTAGATTAATAAAATGGTGTTCTCCATAATCTAGTTTCATTTCCATTGATTGTTTAGTTTCAATTCGTAAATTCAATTATTTGTCAGTATTAGTTTAATTCAATTATTGCATGAGTAGTTTTGAATTGAGTTTAAACAAGTAAAGTTCAAATCTTTATATCATGTCTTGTTTGAATTCCATTGGGAATGATAGCGTGATGATTCTCGGCTAAACCTCCATTTGAGGGGGTTGAGAAGCCTTGATAAAAGCTTGATCCCGATTATCGTAGAGTCGTCGTAATTTCCTTTCCACTCTAGAAATGATTAGTTCACCATGAGAATGGGTGTAATCGTTCACATGCTAGTTATGAATTGGTAGAAATGCCATGTGTAATTAGGGATTAGGAGTAACCAGTTGTTACAAGGCGATTCATTCGATTACTTAATTTATTAAATCGTTAGTAGGTTTAAGTCGAGTTAAGGTGGAATCAATCCCCCTCAACTCCTTATCATAGAATCGACGTAGCATTCCCATAGTTGTTCTAATAGTCGACTAGTTGCATCTTGTGGGTAGTTGCATCGTAGTCTAGTTGCCATTTCGTAAATCTCTCATTAGACTTAGAGTAGAGTAATTAGACTAGAAAACACAGCATGCGAAAGGACTAGGAGTGGAACGAATCATCTACTCCACTATATCTCATAGGATTGAGAGTAGAAATCTTTGATAAATATAGGCACGTATTAAGTTTTAGTTTACTTACGTTTTGAGTTTTATCGTTCATTTCGTAGGTAAACTATCATTTTTATGTTTTATCAAATGGCGCCGCTACCATCTTAGTTTCACTTTCGCATTGTTTTCATAGTATAACTCCTTTTCTTAAAGTCCTATTTCACCCACCCACCCTTGTTCGATTCTAACTGTGGTTGTCTTTTTCAGCATTAAACTTCCTCAAAAAAAAAAAAAAAAAAAAATTGCACGGAGCACGACTCGCGCCCAAAAGGAGCGCACTTGCGCTCAAGTTACTGGAAGCTGAGCGCGACCCGCGCCCTGAGCTGAATTTTGCCGGATTTCCACAGGTTTGATTCGAACTTCGATTTTTCAAGTTTTTCAGTGTTCTAACTTGTCATATACACTGAACACGCGTAAACAAGACGCTATTCATAAGCGAAGCAAGGACGCAATCAGGTATTCCTTTCTTCCACACCTCGCATCTCCTGTTATAGGTTTATACTAGTATATCAGAATTGTTTGGAGTGTTAATGTGTTTAGCTAAGTTTGGTCTTAGCCTTGTATGAGATTAAGGTATGGTCGAACAAAAACACCAAACGTAATTAGACAACAACGTCAACAAACAATTCTATCTAGTATACCACCCACTACACCTATAGCTACTATTTCACACATACCACCTGATATAATGCCTGAAGAAGGAGAGACTCCTCTCTCGACTTCTACAAAGCCTTGAAATTTATAGCCCCAAATCTTGCATCGTTCTAGCGGACCCGGTGGGGATTTTTCGAATCCCCCAAATATTTTAATTTGTTACCCGTTTTCATGGTTTAGACCATGAAAAACCTTATCAGCACATGCGTAGGATTGAACAAGTCATAACAACATTCCACCATCCTACGGTTGGTGCGGAACAAATTAAACTGAGGGTATTCCCTTTCACCTTAGCCGATAAGGCGGCGTCTTGGTTAACTGCCCAAACGCCTAATTCTGTGGACTCGTGGGCTAAACTTGTTCAGCTGTTTATGGAACATTTTTACCCACCCCTAAAGACGGATGAGATGCTTTCCAAGATTCATTTCTTTCGACAAAATCCCCATGAATCATTTTTAGAGGCTTGGAATCGTTTCACCGATCTCCTTATAGAGTGTCCACATCATAACTTAGCGAAAAAGACACGTTAGTTCGTTGCCTTTTTCAAAGGACTTCTACACCACCATAAAGAAGTCCTTGACATAATGAATGGGGTAGTTTCTTAAGTAAAGGAGCCTCTGAGGCTTATAAATTTTTAGAAGATCAAACTAAAGCGAAATAACAACAACTGGGGTAGTGACGATATCCACCGCTCTACTAGTTCTTCTAATACAGTTAAGGCGGCGGTATGTTTGAAATTAAACCACGATCCGAGCTTAAAACTCTAATCGAATCACTCACTAAAAAGGTAGAGGCCATTTCTGTTCAACAAAAGCCTATCCCCGTCATGAATGTAAATTCAAATCCATGTAGTTTCTTTGGAGCCCCGAGCATCCCGACTTCCATCGTCCCTATAGCCTATGAACAGGCTTGTTCCATTAATAGTGAACCTAACGCCCTTGGAGACAAAATCCCAACTTCGGTTGGAGAAATAACCAACACGCCACACCTCCGTGGTACAATAATCAATATGTTAGGCCAACGCACGGTTTATCCAAGCTCCACCACGACAAGGACGGTCGGGGTAATTTTAATAATTACAACAACCAAGTGCAACCTCGACATGGTCAAGTACAAGGTCAAGGTAGTTATAATAATTATAATGCTAATAGAGGTATCGTCCCGTAAATAATAACTATCAAAATCCGCCCATAAATAATTCACGAGATAGTTCCAGTCCACACCACCCGACTACTACACCCACACAACCGATCGTCTTGACACCTTCATACAAGTGAGCCAAAAACTTTTTCCAAACCATGGCTCAATCTAACCAACAAAATTCTACAATCCGTTAATAATTTAAGCCAACAGTTGGCCCAAGATAAAGCCTAACCCAAAGGTGTGTTTCCAGGTCACGCAATACCTAATCCTAAAACAACAAACACAGCCTTTGAAGTAACCGATAATACTAGTAATGAATATGCAAATGTAGGTGAGCTAAATGCCATCACCACTCTCCGTTCTGGCAGAGTGGTTGATAACAAAGTAACTATGCCTATAGTTACCCCACCAGTAGCCCCTACACCTGTTATTTTACTAGATTTTGAAATAGAAACTGAAGAGCCAACCACTGTAGAGGTACCAGTTACAACACAACCTAAGAAACAGAAAGCCAAGGTTAAACATCCAGGTGATACAATTGCTAAATATAGAGAGAAACCACCGTTTCCACAAAAATTAGCCATGTTAACTAGGGATACAAATTATGAGGAGATTAGGGACGTTTTCAAGAATTTAACTATAAAACTTCCCTTCCTAGAAGCTATTAAAAAGCTACCACACCATGCTAAGTTTCTTAAGGAGTTGTGTACTACTAGGCGTAAGATCAACATACCAAAAGACGCCTTTTTAACAGAACAATTCCCAACTCTATCTCAACATAATGGAATTTTTAAGTACAAGGACCCTGGTCGTCCTACTGTACAATGCACCTTAGGAGATTCCTATACGACAACCGTGTTATTAGACCTGGGGGCTAGTGTTAACTTACTCCCGTTTTATTTGTATAGACAAATAGGTCTAGACGAGATGCAACCCACTAAAATGACGTTGCAATTCGCTGATCGGTCTATTAAGTATCCTAAGGGTGTGGTCGAAAAATGTCTTTGGCAAAAGTTCAAGATTTCTACTATCCGGCTGATTTTGTCATCCTCGATACGAAAGTCGCTAACGACTCGTCCGATCATCTTAGGGCGCGCCCTTTCCCGGCAAACCGCCAATCGCTCATTAATTGCGCGATGGTTCGATGTCCATGTCTTTTGGCCATCTTGCTGTTGAAGTAAATGTTTTTAAAACAAAGAAACATTTACCCGATTCATCTATGGATGGAGAGGTTAGCATGATCGAGAGCTTCGCTCGAGATTATTTTAACAACACGCTCCCCGATAATCATATGCCCAAATTTCTTTCCTTTGGAAGTTTAGACTCCAACATTTTCATCCCTACACTAGTCGATACACATATTATGGATAAGGACGAGATAGATGACTTTCTCAAAGATATAGAGGAAGACCATAGTAAGGTGGATATGACCAAGCTAGATGAGGAATTCGATGAGTTTCTTAGAGCAGGTGATGAGTCACCCTATCAAGAACTACTTTGCACAACATTCGCCTCGACTCCCCTCCTTCCACCCTTTCAAAGGAATCTCGAGTTTGCACTCGATCCTTTTGTTTCTCCTATGCTTCATAATTTTTTAAATCCACCTAGTAAACAAATACTTCAGAAGAACAAACCATTTGACACCTTCATTTTCAGACTTGAGACAGTCCCTACCTACACCATGAATTAGTTTTGTGCTAAACCCACATCCTCATTGTTTACATGCTTTCCTTCTACAACTTATCCATATCCACCATATTCTCCACAACCATTCACTTTTCCACACTTATTCACTAGGACACCCTCTCGTTCAAAAATGAAAAAGAAGGTGCATGCTAGGTTACGTTATAGGGTTATCCGACTTCGCTTTCATTTCACTAGGTTGCGTCATAGGAAATATTAGTGCTTGATTGTGTTTGGATATGTTTTCTGTGATATTTATTTATGGAATGATCCACAACTATTTCGGTTGTTGATATATGATAAACTGCATGTTCATACATATGTTTAGATAAAGTCTCGAGTATCTGACTATAAATGACTCAATTTTTTGTGTTTGGTGCATTCCTTTCATTTCCAGATATTGGTGAGTGCACCATTAAGGTAACCGGGCCCTCCCTATGGAGTGTGTGGCTGTAAGTACCGGATCCTAAGTCCACGCTTTAACATAATTCACGCTTTTCCACTCTTGCATGTTTTCTGATTTTGAGTCATGTTTCTCTATGGGGTGAATTATGTCTTTCTTGCTTATTGTTTTTCCTTATATATATATAATATATATATATATATATATATATATATATATATATATATATTAAAGAATAAACATAGTAATCTAGGAAGTCTCGGGAATCTGACTTTAAAAGACCCACTTAAAAAACAAATTTTCTAAACTCTGTTGTAAAATATTTGTTTGGGGGTGGGGTGGTCGTGTTTCCGTCCTAGAATGTTTTATGTTCCATTAGAGTTGTTTAGGCCGTTTAATTGTAATTTGATTCGGGTTGACATATTCTATGAATTTATAGTTCATTCGTTCGCATAACGTATGTCATGCATGCACTTCGAGGCATTTTCCACTATCTTATATGTCATCTACGGTCGGAATAGAGTGTTTTATGGATCATTGGATTGGAAATTCTCTCCTGATCATTTCCATATCTCATTCGCAAAAATCAGACCGGTAACGAAGCGACAATTTTAGTTTGAAGTTGTGCGAAAAATTCGAAAATTTCGAATTAGGCTTGGGCCCAACCAAGCCAGCACCGGCCAAGCCTCCTTCCTTTACCTTTGCACCAACAAATCGGCGTTCTTCACTTCCAAACCGCCATTAATCCACCACCAAAGCTGCAAAACCTAAAAAAATAAAAAAAAAAAAACCTAAACTACGCCAACCATCAAAAATCCACTTCAAATCTTCTCTAAAACCAAACCACCACCAAATCCACCAACTTACATCACCAAAAACCACCGAAAATTACAAAAATTCAAGCTGTCGCGCCACCACCACTGTTTGTTTCATTTGGTTGACTTAAATTCCAACCCCACATCCCATTTAAACCCCCACTACATTCCTAACACTCCAATGGCTCAACAACGTCGAATTTTGCGAGACAAGCATTTACTGGCGACCACTTTGCGCCGTTTTATGGTGATGAAATGATTAGTAGAGACTGGAATAGCTTGTGGTACTCGACCGAAGCCTTTTACCACGAAGACTTTGTCCAACGGTTTTACAATACGAGGGAGTTGGAGGGGAGTAGAATTTTTGTTATCGTGGCGAAGAGGAGGAAGGAAATAACTGCTGGGTTGTTGGCTAAGATTCTAGGCATTCCGCCTAGAATCCATCTGGACGCCATGTTATAGGAGTCCCAATATAATGGGGTAGAGCCGTTGATGAACGTGACAGGTACCGATGGGAACTACAATGCGAGCTCTCATTGTGTTCGCCAGTCATCCCTCAGAACCAACCAGCTGGCTGCAGCTCAGTGGATTGGTCGGAACGTCCTAGGAAAGGAGAAGGTCAGCAACATCAGACTGAACTGCCTCCACATTTTATGGATACTCGGGGAGCGAAGTACGAGTTACAGATCTTGGAGTTTATGCTTAACATGATTAGGGGAGTAGGGAAGTCTATTGCACCTCTCCCTGTGTTGATAACCAAGATCATCTTTGAAGTTGAGAGCAGCTCCGTCGATAGGATTTACCTCACCACATGCGAAATCCTCGTATCTATAAGGATTGTGTCTAACGAGTTTGGAGGTTGCCTGAGGATAGGGAAGAGGATGAGGAGGATGGTGGAAATGAGAATGCCTCGGAGGATGAGGAGGACTTGACTTGTTTTGATGCTGATGCCTTGGAGAGGTGTTGGTCAGATGCAGAACGCATGGCCGTAATTCATCGTGGCATGCGTTCACTCAACACTATCTGCGAAGACCTCCGGACTCGACAGGCTACTATCCATCATAACTTCGAGATCCGATCCCAGCGGGAGGACGAGCGGTGGGAACAGATGAGGACTGAGCTAGAAGCTCAGCGCCAGTTCCGGGCCGACATGCTTGCACGATTCCCACCTCATGGGGATTCTCCTTCTGAGGACACACCATCGAGGCACGAGCGTAGTCGCCGAAAGACCGAAATGGTGCTGGCCCACCGGAGCTCAGGAAGCCATCTCTTGAGCGTGTGCCCTCCGCTACCAGTACCGAAGTGGTTAGGGATAGTATAGTTTGATGTTTTTTATTTGTAGTTTTATTATTGTTAGTTATTTTAATGTAAGGTTTAATTCCGTAATTTGGATTTTGTAGTAAAAGGGCATTTAATGCCAATTTTAATATAATGTCGTTATTTTTATTGTGCGTGGTTGTTTAATATTGATCCCACCTTCCCAAATTGTTTGGGGGTGGTGTTATCTATTCCAGCATGATTTTTATATGACCTTCGTTTTAGAAGTTATTGCGGAGTCAGGGTGAAAATATGGCCGTTTAGGCATATCTATGAATAAGTATCATGGTAGGATGAAATCTCGATAAAATAGGTAGATTCTATCCTAAATTCAACCTAAAAGATACTAGGTTTGTTTTAGAATCAAGAAAATGAGTTGTTTCCGTTTTCGGGTTTGGAAATTTTAGTATTTCCGGAAACTGCAGTAAAAACTTTTTGGCAACTTCCCAATCCGTTTTAGCAACTTAAAACCTATATAAACTTCATTCATTCTACACTCACAACCCACACTACACCTAACTTCCATCACTCACCTTTCACTCCCACGTTTCCCACGTTTCGTCTCATTTTTCGATCTTCAGGACCTCGAAGCGCTGAGGAGGAGGAAGCGCTCGCCTACTCTACACATTTGTCGAATTTTGTACAGGCGCTTTCAAGGCCAAGGTGAGCGACTTCGCTCAAACACTGGAATTCCAAATCATCGAGGCGCTTCGCTTCAAGTGGAGCGACTTTTCCGACTTCCGTGGACCAGAAAAATTCCAGTTTTCTATGGGTTGTTCGGGTCATTAAGTAGCTATTCGGGCGTAATTTTGAGATGACATCTCCTACATTGATACCGGAACAGTCTTTCGAAGATTTGTTCCAAAGCACTACTTATGGTGCTTGGTTTCGCGAGGCGATCACATACGTTGGCTGGGAACCGCTTATGGTAAGACCCAATGCACTTTATTCTCCAACACTAGCATCTTATTTTTACGATAACTGCATTTTCTTTGAGAGACCAAATGGAGAACAAGTGTTCTCCATCAACATTGATGATGAACCAATGGAAATTACTAGGTTCTTGATAGCATTTGTTCTTGGACTTGCTATGCCCGCTGAAATACAAGACCTATGGTGCTATTGGGTAGATAATATTTATGTCTACACTTATGAGTTTTTGCATGAGTCCTATGGGGCAGGCATTTTCCGTATCGAGGACCAAGGGGAATATAACGTCGCCTTTGGTAGCCTGTCCATGAACATAGGAACTGTTATGTTTTGGATCATGCTAAATATTTTAGGGGAATGACATTTTTCTTCTGTGAATGATGCCACTTGCAGCGTCTTCCTTGCTTTAGCCACGGGACGTATGTGCCATGACCTTCCCCAAACCTTGATGTCTAGTTTAGCACGAGCCCATAGCATGAGGCATAAGTATCTTCTTATGCCTGTTCTAATTTCCCGTATTATGTTATGCTTCTTTCCTGTTTTGTGTACACGTTTCACGGATTGGATTACGGTCGACACTATACGACCCACCAATAGTATTATTCAATCTTTCCGTGCAATGACTTGGCAAGGGTGGAGGATACAACCTCATCAAGTTGCACCCTACACCCCGTCAGACCAAGTGGCGCTTAATAGGTTAGCAATAATAGATGATAAATGGCGGGAAGCATGGCAAATTATCATGGCATGGCAGGACGCACTATACCAAAACAGGACATTCCTAACGGCCAGAAACCGTTACTAAAATTTTTAGTAACGGTTTTTTTGCGTCACAGTTTTGGCGTTTCTAATTCGTTATTAATATTAAGAACGGTTTTAAACCGTTACATAATTATTTATTGTAACGGTTTTTTCCATAACTAAAAATATTTGCTAACGGTTTTCTTTGCTTAATTGTGTTACTCTTTTCTAACAATAGTAACGGTTTTTATAGAGTTAGTAACGTTTTTTGACCGTTACTTTTTCTAACAACAAGATAGGGTTTTATAAAATTAGTAACACTTTTTGTGTTACTCTTTTCTAACAACAATAACGATTTTGTAAAGTTAGTAACGCGTTTTTGTGTTACTAATTTATAGAATTTGTAACGCTTTTGGTAACGGTTTTGTTGTTTAGTAAAGTGTTACATATTACAAAGCTTAGTTACGGTTTTCCACCGTTACAAAACTATTTCATATGTAAAAAATAATAATTTCCCCCAAAACCCCCCTTTCTGGGAGACTACTGAGCCTGCATAAAGATGCCCCCACTTATTAGGTATTCTACAATCGTCCATAACATAAACAAAAAATCTCACAAATACATCCAATCACATAATCTTTTATTAAAATAATATCACAAAAACGTCTTTTCATAAATAAGACTTGCTACGAATGAAATACACATTGTTTTCCAAATCAATGGGACTTGTCTTTAAACTCAAGCTCTCACGTCATTTGTACAGAACTCCCACCTTCAATAGTTGCAAGCATCAGGGGATGACTTTGGGATGGTATCATCAAAAAAGTCCCTTTCATCGTATACACCAATAGAAATAAATAAAAGAGAGTCAGGCAGTAGAAAACAAATATGTGTAGATATACACTTATATATATATCTTATTCTTAAGTAGTAGCTCCTTATACTCAAACTTCATAATTCAAAAAAGAGAGTGGTAGCAGACTAGTAGCAATAGAAGCATAGTATAGACACGAAAGTTTATGTACCGCCCCAAAACCCTATAACTTTGTTAGACACCTTGACGAAAAACATAAAAATTTCGGCAAAATCTCCTCTGTATTTTCAACATTTCATAGACATAAATCCTGTTATAACTTGAAAATCAAATAATATACTTTCATAACATATATTAAAACCTCATACTTCGGTCGTAAACCCAACTACTCAAATATTTATTGATTCGTAGAACCAGCTACTTAACCATCTCGACCAATGCCAGTTAAGTCAAATAACCAATCCTCGAATCATAAGGACACTATAAATTATATACCAAAATTAAAATGAAAACAACATATACATCACTTCCGACTTATATCGGTGTTATACACCTCTATTAGTTCCAACCATAGATACCACACTTGAATATATATACACCATACATTCACACTACTCATATGTAAGAACTCATCTTCCAAAACAAAACTCATGAATATTCTAACACCCGCATACACTTGTGACATATGAAACGAAAGAAAACCACACGAGGACCTTACCTTTCATTAACTGCTAGGTCTCCTGTTGCTGCTCTCCATTTACGTTCCAATACATCACCAAACAGAGATGCATCCGTTCAAATATACAACGAGACCCTTGAATAGATCTATTCTTGGACCAAAGTGAATAAAATAAAAAGATACAAAAACAAACATTGTATAATATTACCAGATATAAGCCTTCTGTACTCGAAAATGAAAAGAAATTTCGCACGAGGGGCTAAAGGCTTGTCAGAATTTATCCCTAATAGATATTTCA
The DNA here is from genome assembly GCF_015680905.1 of Coptis chinensis. Classification (NCBI taxonomy): domain Eukaryota; kingdom Viridiplantae; phylum Streptophyta; class Magnoliopsida; order Ranunculales; family Ranunculaceae; genus Coptis; species Coptis chinensis. The sequence continues at coordinate 50,803,182 of NC_141456.1, forward strand.
ACAACTAGGTTAAGAAAATTCAAGTACAAAACTCAAAAACACAATGCTAATTTGCTAATAAAGATTGAGAAAACCCCATTAAAGGAACATCACTATATCTGTAACTATCACTATTTGTAGGATCAACACCCTACTTGTCCTAAAAACTGATTATGTCTCTCACTGAACTGAAACATTTCTATATATTGTTATAGTTGTTGAGAAGAAGATAACTCATTAAATCTACCATCGCAGCCCATCCCAATCTTGTTAAGCACCACCAAATAAAGAGAAGCCAACCAAATGATATGGATGAGCTTGAACAGCCATGTAAAAAGCAATAAGAATAATATTTACCTTTATCCGAAAAGTGCCGCCAAAGAAGCCAATTGACTACAAGCCGTTGGACTGCATGTTAGCTATTATGCTACTAGTCAAATGCTGCACACAAGCTTCTAAAAAGTCTAGAAGGTAGGAAAAATAACAAAATGGATGTAAACTATAAACTTGATTACAAATGGATGTATGTATTCACCTCTCTGCTGAAAGCAAGTTATTGCAAAGACGACTTACTCCGCTTCTCCTCATAGGAAGCTTCCTCTAAAGCTTTTCATCAGACCATATATTTTTTATCTCTTGCCCATAGCCTAAGACTGGTCAGAGGCTCAGAGCCCATAGCTAGTATAATGAGCTTATGAGAAATTATCACATTACCTGTAGAATATAGTCCATTCAGGACAAACATCGTATAGTTTATTACCCTATTTCAAATAAGTAAATAGAATTCAATTCCCACAAAAGAGATATTACTTGAAAAGAAATGTGGACTTGGAGTCTTAGGCTAGTGTTTAAATTACTGCTTAGTTGTATCAAGGGTCGATTAATGGTGTGAGATCTTTATCACCAACTGACTCCTGCATCCTGACATAGTTTAAGTCCATTTCAAAGTGAGACAACCTAATGATACTTTAAATTTCAAACGCCCAAAACAAAAACATAACGAGTTGTAAATGGTTCAACAATATGAAAATATTAAAGGATTAGACTCAAAGAAAATATCCAACAATAAACTAGATTCCTATAATTCTTCCATAATGTACCTTTGTATTCTGCATCACGCATAATAACTGTTACAAATCAGAAAATGTGCGCGTTACAAATATCCAATTTTGGTGTAGTGCATATATACGTTTCTTTGATGGCCATCTCAAAACTAGTCAATGCATGACACACCAACTACTTATGGCATGCTACGCTGAAATACATCTTACATAGAATTTGCAATGTTAACTTCAATAATAGGTATATCGAACCTAATCCACGGGTGAGATCATGATGATACCTGGTGCACAAAACCTTCCAAACTGGAAAGCTTGCCTAGAGAAAGAGCCATCTAACCCATATAATCGTTTACCCGCATTGTTATAGGAATAGAAACTTGAGTATCAACCTATAAGGTGTCAATGCACGGATAGGTTATTAGGAGGAAAACCAAAATTGGTTATCATCAAGACATGGCTCATTAAATAGACCATGTTACCAAAGAATACATAATTCATACAAAGAAAAAACACATACTTAAAAGTTTAGATTAATAACCGGATGCATAAGGATTTTGGTCCCGACACTACACATGCACTTTTCAGTTTTTCAACGAGAAAACAACTATTTAAACACCTAAATGCAAGTTATGTCATTCAAAAGGCAAGGCTAGCTGCTTAATTATCGATCCTAAGCAACTATAAACAACCCACAAATTAGGAGTTCACACCGAGTTCAAAAGATAATGGGTAATGCCAAGTTCAGAGAAAATAAACTACGATAGAGTTCAAATTAATGCATGGAAGACGCCACCCTTAGGATCGGGAGATATATATCCCGCAAGCCAAGAGCCTTTAAAGAGACCGGTCGCTGACGAGGGAAGACCCATAGCCCCGGAGTTTCCAAGTTCCACGTCTTTTCTTCACCCTGGCCGAGCTATCTCAAGCTCACCGAGAAATGATTGTTCATGGATTGTGAAACCCGACCCGGACCAAAGTCATGTGGCATTTCACGAACTGCCACCAACTTCATTGCCCTTAAAGCTCCACGAATTGCTCATGAAATTGGTCACCGCAAAGACTTGTGAGTTGCGTAGATTGAGCCATGGATATCCCTTCACCGCTCACCAAATTATTGACAACAAGATTGGATGTGTGGCTTCGAGGTCCCCATGGTTGATTTGACGAAGAGAGAGCGGTACCGAGTCGAGACCCCCTGCAAAACACTCACCGAAAGGTATTCTAGTATCGAGAAGATCGGTCCCACCTATCGCGACCTTGCGCATATGGTCGGACGACCGAGAAAATAGACAATAGCTGGAGGATTTTCTCGGGTCGCCCTGCCATTGGTGTGGAAGAAGCTTTCCAGTAGGAGTGGGCTGGTTGCCATCTGCCCAATTGCCAGTTTTGACGATTGGCCAATCATCCCTTCCTGGCTGTCTTGTAAAGTCCATCAGAAAGCCTCCACCTCTGCTGCTATTTTCCTGGAAAGATGGCGACAGTCTACCATAGCGCGAAGTAAATAAAGATCCAGGTTGTGACTTCCTTCGACGCTCATTGTGACCAGCTAGACGTCTACGACAGCTCCGCTTTCCTTGGTCAAATTCAGTGAGTAGATGAAATCTGCTACACTGCTGGCAAAACCTTTGTTCCAAACCATTAACAATAACTCTAGGAGTCTTGGAATGCATACCACGACTTTATGCCTTGAGTAATAAGCCTTAACATCACTTTCGAGTCTAGTTTACACCCTTCAACTTGACATCTAGGTGGTTGCCCTCCTTGCAAAACCCTCTCCCTTTCTTCGATATCACCGGTGCCCCACCTCCACCTTCAAGAGCTAAAACGGTAAGTAGATGAGCCACCACCGGGCTTATTAGCTGAAACTCCAATACCAACATCTTCAAAGTAAATTTTTTTCCCACATACTTCATACTTGTAAACAAACACACGCTAGCAATAAGAATAACTCAATTCAGAATATTATAAATAATAGTAAATAAATAGATAAATAAGTTGATATACAAAATATGAAAGTTGACCAGTAAAATAAGTGCACCAATATAGGAACACATGATACCAACAAATTCTCCAAATATCTCCATGTCTCATGGCTAGGGTATTGTAATCAATTGAATACACTTATCCAAAAGTAAAGGTTTCTTTTTAGTGAAAAAGGGTACAAAAAGTCAACTGAAAACTTAAGGGAACAAATGCATACTAGCAGGAAAGATAATTTTAGAGAAGAAAAGGGAAAGTAATTAACATAGACATCCAAAACTTTGTAGACTATACCATTTATTATTGCATGTGTGAAAATTCTGAATTCAAGAAAGGTAATACAAACTCCAAATGACAGGAAAATATAAACCAAGTAGTACTTTTTGCATCGAGATTGAAAGCATCTATAGAACATGCAAAAACAAACGGCGGCTTTAGGTGATTAGACAAAACAAATAGCCACTTGATTTGCTATTTCTCGATTGAGGAGCTTTAAAAAAAAAAACACCACTAATTTAAAGTCCGAATTCATAGTTCATTGTAGCATTATGTTCCTTAAACTATGATTAAGAGTAAATCTATGATTATTAAGTAAATGCAATTTCCGCGATTAAGTATCATTCGCAGATAACAACATATTAAGTAATTTGCGATTGAGAGAGTAAATCTGTGATTTGTGAAGGTTTATTGTAAGAGCATATTAAGAGCATATTCATTGAGTAAGATTATTAGTCTAATGAATGAGGGTGTGAATTGGGGCTTTCAAACATCAAGATTTCCTAATCAGATTAGCGCAAAAAATGATAAACAACACATCCATGCTGATTGGGTTCAATGATTCCTTGAATATCAAAGATCCATTACAATTTACAAGCAAGAGCAAACATGCCGAGTAAGTCATAAGAAAAGGAACACTACATATCAAAATGGAAATAGAAGTCAGCCAAAGAAAAAATGGATATATAAACTTGGTGTACCAAAAAACACTATGACACCAGTAAACAAAGTAACGGCAGAAAATTAAAACATATCGCTAAAATACAAATGAAAAGCTATAGAACCAATCCAAAGAGTAAGATATTCACCTTCACTTTCCAAGGTATAGAACCAAATCCAAAGAGTAAGATATTCACCTTCTTTTTGAACCCGGTGATTATGGATCCAGAATCTAAATCCAATAAAATAATCACACTAAAAAAACTAGTTGTATACCTTATAGAACTTATACACATTAAGAATATTAAGACCCTTAAAAGAAAAAACACATTCAGAAAACAATTCTTGCAATCGTATTCCTGTTTGATATATTTTATGTGGGTTATATATAAAATTTTAAGACTACATCTCGGTTCATTCGAAATTCGACATATATCATACCAAACTATTGAAGGCTTTTATCCCTAGTGTACTCAACATTCTAACAAGCCTACAATTAATAAACCGTGTATATGAATATATTAGAGTAACCACTTACCTTCCCCTTGTACACCCGTTCAAAGCAAGTAACTTGCTCGACACAAGTGAAGATTATGCGTATAGCACTTGTTTGCTTGTTACAGGCCATATTTCATAAAACATAACTTCTCACACAGATGTCTAAATACAATGAAACTTGGTGCATTAGAAAACAGACACATTGAACTATCTTTTCTGCATACGTAGAGGATACCTAAATTTGACTCTAACTATGTCTAAATTTAACTCAAAATCAGTCCAAGATAATTGAAATTTCAGTTGGAACGAATCCACCTTCGATAATCAGAACTCCCAAAATCGAAAAATCCAAATACCATGAAATTAGAGCCGTTAGAAAGTAGATACAAAGCACTAACTTTATTGACAAGATCACTAAAACACAAATCTAACTCTAACTACTACAAAATCGAGCGAATCCGACCAAATAAGCAGCTTTTCCCCGGCAGCTAGAATGCCATCTTTGGACATCGCGTAACTCCCCGACTTCGGATATCCAAATACTATGAAACCGAACCTTTAGAAATAGATTCAGAGAACTAACTTTTCATTCTACGTCACTATATCCCAAAACCCACTCTAACTAAGACAAATTCTAGCTAAAGTTAGACCCGGCAAGTCTCCGCTTTGAAGCGCATCAAGCAAAGACAAGTCTTGTATATTTCCAAATTTAGTAACACACCTCCTTAATTCAATGTCAAACTTTCGAGACAAAGAACACCGGTTTTAATGGTGATTCTAACTGAAATGAATCAAGAAATAACTTGCAATCTAGATTATATAACCTACCAGATTACAAAACCGAAAGATAATATTAATCAAGCTCTTGTACATTCTTACCTTTGGCTCGATTCCTTGTTGTCTTACCTTTTGGAACAAGTCCATGCATGCCTTAAAAGCATTGAGTCAAGATTAAAAGTCATGGGTGTTTAACTCGCATGATGCACCCTCACATAAGTCCCCCAATTTTATTTAATATATATTAAACCAGCAAAAATAATCAAGGATATAGAGAAAATGAATAAAATACATACACATCCCTTTCTAAGGATATTATTTCTCTTTACCAAATTTTAATAAATTATTGTCCAAATTTTAAATAATGAAAGCAATGTATGAACAGAGAAAGTCTAAGTATGAAAGCAATCTTACCTTTTGTCAATATATGTCCCTCTAGTTTAAGGACTAATGGTGATCTTCTCCTCAAAACATCAACAACAACCCAAATTATTATCTATCGGTCTTTACGAGGGATATCCTCTTTCCCCTCAGAAAAGTGAGAGATGCTGAAGCAAAAAGTACCACAAAACATGAACATATTCTAAGTTGGACATGTACATACAACACAACAATCTTTTTCGACACAAACACGTGGCTCAAGTAACAAGAAACAATGGTAAAAGAAAATCAACACTAACAAACCACTAGAATGTACGAATAAGATGCAAATCTAACAGTTTCCTAGTATGTATTCTAGTCAAGGTCCTGATAGCATACTATAAAAACAGTAAATATCTTTCTTCCAAAATAACTAAGTATTTGTGAAAGTATAAGCAATTTTGGAGAAAACTTCACCCACAGATAAAACAAAACTACATAATACAAGAAACAACAGAAAAATCCAAATTGAAGTAGTGATTTATATTCGTGATATACTTAATCTCTTCCAAACCCCAAACTCTCGGATAAGTTTTCATTGGTCTATACCGACCGCCCTTCCCATTTTGGGTGCACATTATCTTATCAAATACCAACAACAAGCAACACTCCACAAACATTTCGCACCCGACTTACGGATAAGTGTAATGCTCAAACAACTTCACTGGAAAAATCAATCGAGAAACAACCAAATAGGAACATTATACACTAAATGGAAAACACTTGATGTGTCAATTAATAGTTGCAAATTTAGAGTGAATTCCCGGCTAAGCAACATTCGATTACCATGGAAGAAAGGATGGATACTTTGATACACACAAAACAGAAAACCCACAATGGCATACTCTAACAAATGATTGAATTTATAACTGAATTAAAAGACTCAAGACCACACAAAAATTCAGGAATGGGGATCACACCTAATACCATAACTGAATATCATAATCTAAAAATTAAAATTAAAATAAAAGATAAAATTACAAAATAAAGAAAGAGCACAACTACAAGCCGAAATCTACCCATTCGCAGAAAAAGACCACCAAATTTACTAGATTTAATTGAAAAATATGATAAAGGGAAAAAAAATCATACCTTTAAAACAAATCGTAGTGTAAACACTAAACCAAGACCAGAAAGCTACTAAAAAATTCGTGGATCACAGGATTACTGCACAATAGTGGAGTAAAGAATTTAGTTTACTAAGAAAAAAAACAAAATTCGTTAGTTTTAACTTTTAAATGACAAAGAATGAGACAACACAAGCAAAGAAACCCTAGATTATTAGAGATTTCAGAGATGGTTGAGAGAGAGTTCGAGAGGAGCTTTTATTTTAGTTCGAGAGGAGCTTTTATGTTGTTCCCAATTTCCCTCGCTCCCAAATTTATAATTTTTTTTCCAATTTTTATTTTTTTTACTCGCTAACGCTTGCCTAACGATAAAATTTCGCGACCAAATAACATAAAACCGTTAGAAATTAATTCAAATCTCATTGGCAATTAAACTAACGCTTTACCATCATTCCTCACGGCAAAAAGGCAGAAGAAATACACTAACGGTAAAAAACTGTTACAAATTAAAAAATGTGTGCGTTACAAATATCCTGTTTTGGTGTAGTGACGCGAAGGAACCTCACTTCTTTATAGAAGAAGATGATGAGCAGGATGATGAATAAGCGGGAGATAAGGTAAGTTTTAATTCTAGTTAGTGTCTGCTTATGTCCCAAGCAATTTGATTCTTGTTAACCCCATAATGGGTGGAACTTTTATAGAGTTGAGTCAGTTTTTATTTCCTATATTAGTACGTTCTAACTTTGTTTTGTAGATGTTCCTGAATTTCACGCGTTTAATGGTATTTTTCCTACCCTCTTTATTTAAAATACTTTGAGGACAAAGCATGCTTCTTGTTTGGGGGGGGCATAGAAACACGTGTAATTAAGGCATCTGTTAGGATATAAATATATATAATATGCATTTGTTTTCTAGTCAAAATTTCAAAAATTCAAAAATATAAATAAATAAGTTCGTGCTATACACTTAGGAATATTGGTATTGTTTTCCTTCTCTATGCTCTTAATAATCTAGAAGTATCACGTAGCTTTTGCATTAAAATAATTTTTAGAAACTTAGGTTAATATGTAGGTAATAATCTTTACATCTATCTATAAATATATTACATGAGTATCTATAATTGTTAGCAGTAAGTTTCTGAAATCTAGGCTAGAGTACTTATTCTACAAATCCTGTGAGAATATAGCCTAAAGCCTTATATGAGCGAAACATTTGAGAAATGACACAAGGGAGAAGTAAAATCCGGATAGAGATATCACACATCCACTTGCTTGATCACTAAACCATATCCTAAGCGAGAATTTAGGCCCTCTTTAGATCGATATAACCAGAAATTCAAACCTATGAATTATTTTCCGCTAGTCGCCCCTCTAAGCTTTTCTTTAGCCTTTCATAAACCACAAATCATTTACCCTGTTACAAAGACAAAACAAAATAAAAATAAATAAATAAAAATCAACCTACCCAATCTAGAATAAGTCTGAGAATAGAATGAGGAAGAAAGAAGAAGAGAAAAACCTGTGAAAACAAAAGTTAGTTAATTGCTTCAGAAAATAAAGAAAAGAAGTTTCCATCCAAAGAAAAGAAAAAGAAAAATAGAAATAAAATAAAAACTCCAAAAAAAAAAAAGAATAAAATGAGTCAAAAGCCAAAGAAAAAAAAATATATGGCTAAGGATGGAAACAAAATGTAAGAGCAAAAGTAAATAACAAGGTTTTCTCTAGTTACATAATATGAAGACTCTATTATCTCAAACTTGTCCTTTTTGAATATCCATTTCCTTCCTTCTTAAACCATCTCCTAATCCCCGCAACACCTTATAAAGACTTCTAGCTCAATTAGGAATAGGTTAGTCTGCGATGATAGTAAGTGGCATGTGTTTGATCGACTCGAACTTCCCGTTATCATTGAGATTGTAAGGTAAAGTGTGCCCACCGCATTAATCGAGTAAGCTTGAACTTGAGTGGAAAAATTAGAGTGTTGATCTTGACTATTATTGTGAGAACCTACTTAAGGACGCTTATCCCGAAGTTTCAAAATGAACCTGCTAGGCATTTCATAGTATTACTCATTGTATATATGTTTATTGTAGATGATTGATTATTATGCATATATTAGCTTAGGTTTCGACTTGATTACTCTATATGCATTGCTAGTGAGAGGTATAGTTAATTTAGAGCATGAATAAGGAAACAATAGTTTTATTTCTTAGTCATTGTAGTATAGATGAAGTTTGTGAGTACCTTCACTGGAAAACTCTCACGAGGCTATAACTCGTTCACTAGGGAATTCCTAGTGGTTTAAGGCCTTGTTGCATATGGTCAATGCAATCGCACTCAGCGAAACGAGAGTAGATAGAACTCCATTTTTGGTCACTTATTCTAATTTCTCATCTTTGCTTGAGGACAAGCAAAATGCTGTTTGGGGTGGTTTGGTAAGAGCCCAAAACTGTAGTTTTAACCCTCAGAATAGTCATACTTTTTTAGACCAATTATGTGAGTAATAATTAAAGAGTTAACACCGACATTCGTTTTTATGCATTTCGGGCTTCAAAGTCCATTATGTGCGAAAATGTGCCACTTTAGCGAGATAAAGGAGCAAAGGTCGGTTACTAAGGAGTTCCGTGATTAAAGGCCAAGATTCAAGAAGACAAAGCCTTTTTAAAGCCCGGTCAAAAAAGAAAAGTCGACTTTGTAAAACAACACACAAAGTCGTGAAACTTCCAAAGGCCGTATCTTTGGACTCAGACCTTGGAATGGGGCCTACCTTATATCAAAACGACCGACCCAGAAAGAGCTTTCCAATGGTTTAAGCCTTGATCTAATCAGAGGAGCAGAAGTGGATGAAAAGTCTGTTGAAGCCAACTGCAGCTGAAGAGGCCTTTTTAGACTGAAAGAATTGGGTTTTGGGCCTGATTCTCTGGCCCAAAACATAGATCCAAGCCCATGCACGATTTTTGGATCTGAACATATAAAAACCAATGTTTAGCTCTTTGTTAATGGTAGCTAGTTAGACCTAAAACAATAGATAATTCTAGATCTAGTTTTCATTAATTAAATTAAGTTTAGTTTAAATTCAATTATTGTTTTAGATTAAACTCTTAGAATCATTGTTCTTAATTAGTTTGATAAATAAAATAGTTAGTTTATCAATTTTGATTCTTGTCATTTACAATTGTTTAGATCTAAATTCCCTTATTACGTAGATAGCTAGACCTAGATTAGTTAGATTATTAATTTAGTATTTGAATCATTGTTTTATTATTCATTAGATTAATAAAATAGTGTTCTCCATAATCTAGTTTCATTTCCATTGATTGTTTAGTTTCAATTCGTAGATTCAATTATTTGTCAGTATTAGTTTAATTTAATTATTGCATGAGTAGTTTTGAATTGAGTTTAAACAAGTAAAGTTCAAATCTTTATATCATATCTTGTTTGAATTCCATTGGGAATGATAGCGTGATGATTCTCGGCTAAACCTCCATTTGAGGGGGTTGAAACCCTTGATGAAAGCTTGATCCCGGATCGTAGAAGTCGTCGTAATTTCCTTTCCACTCTAGAAATGATTAGTTCACCATGAGAATGGGTGTAATCATTCATATGCTAGTTATGAATTGGTAGAAATGCCATGTGTAATTAGGGATTAGGAGTAACCCATTGATTACCTCACAAGCGCTTCAATTCGGATTACTTAATTTATTTGTCGTTAGTAGGTTTAAGTCGAGTTAAGGTGGAATCAATCCCCCTCAACTCCTTATCATAGAATCGATGTAGCATTCCCATAGTTGTTCTAATAGTCGACTAGTTGCATCTTGTGGGTAGTTGCATATTAGTCTAGTTGCCATTTTGTAAATCTCTCATTAGACTTAGAGTAGAGTAATTAGACTAGAAAACACAGTATGCGGAAGGACTAGGAGTGGAACGAATCATCTACTCCACTATATCTCATAGGATTGAGAGTAGAAATCTTTGATAAATATAGGCACATAAGATAGTTTTAGTTTACTTACGTTTTGAGTTTTATCGTTCATTTCCTAGGTAAACTATCATTTTTATGTTTTATCATAGGTCCCAGTCAATGTCATGCTCGACTCTTTTGAATTTCTCCGAATAGTGCCTGAGCAAGAATTCTCCAATCTCTTCTTGAGAATCCATAGTGATCCCTTCATTATTCCTCATCTCAATGATCACTGATTTACTTCTTTTGAGATTGGCTTGTGCATGAAAGTATTTGGTACTTCTATCAAAGTCATTATCCCATTTCGATCTCGATTTCTGCCTCCAAAACTCGTTTTGCTCTAACTAATGTTCCTCCACTTTGTTTGCTTGATCTAGCATTTGAATAGTGAAACTCTCAGACATACTTCCTTGGTCAAACTGTTCCTACATCCGCTCTAGAATCCTTGATTCCAATTCCACCTTAGATTTGATGTTTCCATAGACTTCCCTGTTCCAACGCTTCAAAACTCCTTTTAGCCTCTTCAATTTTTGGGTTAGAGCAAAAATCGAGTGTCCTAGGATAGGAACTTCCCAACTCTGTTGTACCACCTCTCTGAAGGAAGGGTGAGAGCACCACATATTAAAGAATTTGAAAGGTACATTCTTGGGCCTCGGAATCTCGATGTTTGCTTACTAAGGAGAATGGTCCGAACATACTCTATTGCACACTTTATAGTTCCATCCTGGGAATTTGGAGCTCCATATAGCATTACAAAACATTCTATCCAGCTTTCCCACTATTTTAAATCGGCCCACCTGCTTATTCTACCAAGTGTGGTGAAACCCATTGCTAGGAACTTCCATAAGCTGAGTAGTACTAACACATTCGCGAAAATCATTCATTCATTGCGATGGTCCATTACCTCCTTGTTTTTCAGAGCAGCTCAAGTAGGCATTGAAGTCCCCCATTAAGAGCCATGGTAAATTAGCATTACTGATGTGCTGAAGTTCAGTCCAGAGTTCTCCTCTGTATACAGATACAATGTGCATGGATTATAGTGATAATGGACCCTCAACCTCCACTGTGAGTTGTTGTTGTGAACAGTGCAGAAGATTAGGAGGGTTGATAGATGACTTCCAAAACAGCCAAAGATTTGGAACCTGACTTCGTCCTGAGTTATAATGAAAAGTTGTACTCATCCCATGTGATTGGAGAAAAGACATAGGCATATCCTGAGGATTGATCTTCGGTTCTGCTATGCCTAAAATATCTGGCTCCCATTTATTGATTAACTTCGCTAAACGATTATGTGATTTATCGTTTCTGATTCCTCTAATATTCCAAAAGATGCACCTCATCGCGAATATTGGAGTTTTATTGACTAACAAGAGATATCCCCTTGACCTGGACCTGGTGGAGGGGGGGGTCAGTTGTTGTAGCTACCACTGTGGTTTCAATCCACTGTTGGTAAAAAGTCCTTGTCCTTCCCGAGAATTCGACCTTGAGTTCTCATCGATATGATTTGGTTCCTCTATCTCCCCTTCCTCTATCAAATCTGCCCATCGGGAAGGTGTTGATGTTTCTGTGTCCGGAGGTTTCTCTTCCTCTTGAGAGTTCAGAACCCCTATGTATTTTAGAATTTTTTCAGCTTCTGAGTCTGCAAGCATCTTTCCCGGAGAATTTTGCAGTTCCAAAGTTCTTAAGCTACTGTTGTGGGCTGTGGGACTCAAATGCTCTCTTGGCTCAACTGCAGTCCCAACCAAACTATTCTCTGGAGGTATATCACTCCCTCGAAAGGGTGACCCACTGCCTTCGGTGATGGATGGTAGAAACTGGACTATTACCCTCCGGGTTATCTCCAATGTCATGTTATCCTCCTCCTCACGTGTGTATTCTCTCGAAAATATATCACTCCCTCGGTAGGTGAACCACCGCCGATAGTGATGGTCGAACCGTACTATTACCCTCTCAAGTTATCTCCAATGTCATGTTATCCTCCTCCCTCACAGGTGTATCACATATCTCATGGACTAGCGAAGAAGTTCTCTGGACTTCTGCTGCCTGAGCAGTATCTCCTTCTTTGTTTGTATCACCAAGAGATTCCCAAATTCTCTCTCGCACTCATGCTCCCCGCTCCTCCAAGTTATGGACTTCCTCCACCTCTAGATTCTCAAATCTATTTTGAGTTAGAGTCTCCGCCATTCGCTCAGTGGATTTTGGCCGCCACAAAGCCTCCCCCTGTTTACTAGTTCCAGCTTGGGTCTGTTTACGGCCTCTTTTCCTTCTTGGTTTCTCTCCAGGATGATCAACCACCGGTGCTAAATCTATCATGACTTCCTTCTCTTTCTTTTCCTTCCCTCTAGTAGTTTGCATATCTCCTTTGAGTTTCCTACATTCGGTAACCAGATGTCCGACAATCTTGCAATGTGTACACATCTTTGGCAGCTTCCCTATTTCCACCGATTGCCAAAATTTCACCGTCTTGGTTTTGACATATATCTGATCAGGTATGGGTGCTGATAAATCCACATCCACCAGAATTTTGGCATATTACCCGTATTCCCGGTTAAGCGTGTTTTCATCAATCTGCATTGGATATCCAATCCCTCGTGCAATGGACATGAAGGTTTCTGGTTCCCAGAATTCTTGTCCAAGTCCTGGAAATCGAAACCACATTAGAGCATGAGACTGTCTCTGGCTATCCGGACAAAAGTTCGGTGTCCACTGACTAATTCTCATGGGACTTTTGTCAAAGTCCCAAGCTCCTTTTGCCCACACCTTGTTTAAATCGTCAACATTGGAAAAACGTAAGAACAAATATCCTTTGCTAATTGGCGTTATCAGCCACTCCCCAGAAGGCTTCCAGATTCTCTTTGTGATCTCACACACTTTCTCAATAGATACTTTCTGCAAATCAATACGACCCACCAAACAGAATTTGCAGTAAAGCAAACCTTTCTCATACGCTTTCTCTGGTATTGTAATAGCTAGATAGTCACCCATTTTCTCTGGGGTTGGAATTTCATGCACTTCCAATTGTTGTTGTATAGGCTGACGTGCTGCTTCTGTGTAAGAGATTTTCTTTCTGTTGTTTTTTGTCACAGCCATGTTTGTAGCATTTGGTTCCTTTTCCATGGCCGTCCCCTGATCAGATTGTGGAGTATCTTGGCCTTTCGTGTTACCCTTGAAGGGACACTCAAATTCATAAAGGTCCATTCTTTGGTGTTTCTTGTTGGAACTCAAACTGTTGGCAGTAGAGGATTTTACCCAAGAAGTAACAGCACAAAGATAATGGAGTAAGATATAAGAACTTCAATTCCGAACTCAACACTGTTCTCAGTGGAGGATTTGACCGGAAGAGAAGAATTCCTTTACCTTTTCAGAACTTACACTGTGAGGCAGCGAAGGATTTTGCCTGAAAAGGAAGGGAAAAGAGGGTGTAGACATCTTCTTCAAGGTTTCCATGAAGAAAAGTTGTCTGAACATCTAGCTGCTCAACCTCTAGGTTCATACTTGCGGTCATACCCAATACCACCCAGATAGAAGTCATCTTCATTACCGGAGAGAAAATCTCATCAAAGTCAATCCTTTTTCTTTGACCGAATACCTTCACAACAAGGCGAGCTTTGTGCCTTGGGTGAGGATTGTTCTCATCATGCTTGACTTTGTATATCCACTTATTCTTGAGAATTTTTCATCCTTGCGGTTTCTCAACTAACTCATAAGTGTGATTCTTATGTAAAGAATCCATCTCGTCATGCATGGCCTTCAACCACTTTTCTTTGTTTGTACCTTCAAGTGCCTCTTGATAGCATATAGGTTCTCCACCATCTGATAGTAGCATGTACGTATGTGATGGATACCTGGTTGAAGCTAATCTCTCTCTGTTTGACCTCCTTGCCCCATCTGCTAGTGCCTCAGGAAGATGCATTTCTGCTTGCTCTGGTGGTGGTTCTTGCATCTCATCTGCATCTTCTATACCAATAGGTTCTATCCTATCATGAGCAATAGGATTCTCATCATGAGTTTCAATCCCATGGTTCTCTGCATTCTCAATGCCTTCTACACGTTCCACAGTAGGAACTTCTGGTTCTAAATCAACAAAATCATTAGTGAAAGCCTGTAGCTTCTCACCCTCCTCAAAGTCTGTTATGGTTTGGTCTTCCAGGAACACAACATCTCGACTTCGGATTACCTTCTTGTTAATCGGATTATAGAGTTTGTAACCAAACTTTTCATCTCCATAACCCAGAAAAATGCATTGCTTGGCTTTTTCATCAAGCTTGGATCTCCCATCCTTCGGAATATGCACAAATGCCCTGCACCCAAATGCCCTCAAGTATCTATAATCAACATCTCTGCCTGACCATACTCTTTCTGGATAATCACTATTTAAAGGCTTTGACGGCGATAGGTTGATCACATGCACGGCTGTACGCATTGCTTTTACCCAGTAGGTTCTAGGCAGCTTAGAGTGAGATAGCATGCATCTCATCCTCTCTACAATGGTACGGTTCATTCTCTCTGCTATTCCATTCTATTGTGATGTCTTGGGAATGGTCTGTTCATGACGAATCCAATGACTCTGGCAATACTCTTCAAATGGCCAATGTACTCACCCACATTATCTGAGCGAATACACTTCAACAACTTCCCAGTCTCTCTTTCCACCATGCTGTGAAATTTCTCAAACACGCCAAGTACTTCATCCTTGGTCTTCAAACTATAGGCCCATATCTTTCTTGACGCATCATCAATGAAGGTTACGAAGTATGAAGCTCCCCCGTGGGACTTCACTTTTATAGGACCACATAAGTCTGTGTGCACTAGTTTAAGGACATTGTCCTTTTTGTGAGACGGGAATCTTTGGAAAGACACCCTGTGTTGCTTTCCTACCAAACAGTGAGTACATGTATTTAAATGTGTACCTTTAATGTCTGGCAAGGCCTTTTGCTTAGCAAGAATTTCCATCCCTTTTATGCCCATATGACACAGTCTCTTGTGCCACAGTTTGGAGGAAGCTTCTTCTTCTGCCACATTCACTTCTGCTTTACACAAACTAGCCTGTGTTTTGTAAAGAGAGCAAATTTTCTTCCTTCTGGCTGCTATAATGGAACCTCTACTCAGTTTCCATACCCCGTTACCAAACGAGTTTACAAAGCCATCGTCATCTAACTTCCCAGCCAAAATTAGGCTTAGCCGAATGTCAGGGACATGTCTTACATCCTTGAGTGTCAAGGTGTAATCGACATTGGTTTCTACATGATCATCTCCAATGCCTATAATCTTCGAGACTCCACTGTTGCCCATCTTCACCTCACCAAAATCACTAGATTTATAGGTAGTGAAGAAACTCTTATGGGTGTGACGTGGTAAGAAGCACCTGTATCTACCACCCACTCTGTACCCTGGCATGAAGTGCTCAAGCATAACTCGTCACCATCTGACACAATTCCTACTTCACCTTCTAAAGCGATATCTGTGGTGTCTCGGCCAGTGGTGCTTTCTTTCAACTATAACTTGTCTTCATGTATGGTACTAGTCTTCTCATCCCTCTTCAATTCTATGCATTCATATTTGAAGTGGCCATGGATACCGTAATAATTGCACGACAAGTCTTTCTTAGGAGGTCTGCTCGCACTCCTAGATTTTCTTTTGTCATCATCTCTAGAATGAGATGGTTTTCTGCTTTTCCCTCTCTCTTGCTTTTCTGTAACAAGGATCTCTGAGTGACAGGAGCTATTCTATGCGTCCTTTCTTGTCTTCTCGTTGAGGTCTTCTAAAGTTTTCTACAGGTTGAAAGCTGTGGTCTCTTGGGATACAAGGCGGATTACATTGTTGTCAATCCATTGTCTAATGCACCTAATCGCTTTTTCATCAAGCGTCTTCCAATTGGCATCGGATACTGTATCCGGTTTTACTCCCCCATTCTCAATGGGTTGTGTCAGGTCCTTGCAATAGAGCAAGTCTTCCATCCTGGCTTTCCACATGATGTAGTTACCTCTATTCAAATTTGTCATGCGAGTGTTCACGGAATGGTCCATCTCCACAAGTTATTTAAACTCAAATCTTCTCTCAGGAGTTTTGTCAAACACCTTCCGACCAAGATTTGGATAACACCCTAGGCTAATCTAACCAAGGCTCTGATACCACTTGTTGGGGTTTATACCAATACTAATCGATTCCCCCACTACATAGATAACTTGTATTTGAACACAATTCAACTCCAGACAAATTCTAAATATCAACTACAACCTATACTAACATGCCCAACTCGCTAAACAACTATTAACAATAGATAATAATGTAAAGCAGAATTAAATTCATACCACAACACAAAGATATACCATGGTTCAGCCAATGATGCCTACTTCCACAAGAGCTAGTTCTTTATAAAGTGGGAAGGAAGATTACAATCTCTCCTTTCAGTCTCTCACCTTACTAGATCACTCTTATCTCTTTACAGGGTTGTCTCTCTATAAAGGTTATCTCTCAATCTTGATAGCTTTCAAGACTGGTTTTCTCGACTTTTGTCTTTTGCTCAGGTCCGGTTTTGCCAAAAACCCAAACATATAAGCCAAAACTCGCGGTTCCGAAAAAATAGAATCCTGCCAAAATAGGCATGGGCGCGAGGCGCGCTCTTGCCTTAGACGATGTCCAGGCGCTTGGGTCAAGACCAATCTAAGCGTGGGTCGCGCTCAGACTTCTCCAAGCATAAATCAACTCTCTTTCTCTCCTCATGTGAGGGATAACGCCAACAACTCCAACATAGCAACTTGGAGTTACAGAACATAATGCAAACAATGTACTCAGTTGAACTCAGGCCTTCACAACAACTTCAGATCTACTTTTACATAAATCTAAGAAGAAAATATTATTAATAATGAGTGGCATGAACTTGAAAAATAAAAATAAGCTAGGAAACAGTAAATTCATGAAAACAAATCTATTAGTTTTAATAAATCATGCAATTTGCCTAAGTAGCACTAACTGAAAGCAGAACAACACAAAATCTACCCAAGTTCAACTAACAGAAAAACAATCTGACCAAAGATGCATACCTCAATCCGTCCAAAGCTCTATTTCTAAGGCTTCCATTTAATTATGACAAAACTGGAACGAAGATTCAAAAATGAGAACAAAAAAAAAAAAATCAAACTTTGGGAGAAAAGGAGACACCTTTTTCTCCATGCCCAGAGGAGTTGTAATAGAAGGTTCATCGAATAATAGTTATGACCCCATGTCTATTAAATTAACTGAGAGGAACACTTATATTAAAAGGATGTTCGAGATTTTCCCCCAAGAGTTTCAAAACACGTTCAGTGGTTGAGCGAACTCCAAGTGGCTTAGGAAGCGGTTTCGATAATGGATGATAAGAGAAGGGACAAAAATAGTAGCAGAGGATTGACAAACATTGGTTTATCTCTTCTTTTATTTTATCCGTTATTATTTTGAAGATAGAACTTAATTATTTTAAGTTCTTTTCGTTTATTTATCTCTCATGAGTTATGACACTGCGACAGAAAAGTGTAGCGGCGGTGAGAGAGAGAGAGAGAGGGAAAGAAAGTAAAATTATGTTTTATATTTCAAGTTTTTAATTTTTAACACTTCTCAAATGCTTTTTAAGCGTTAGCAATTAATTCCTGAAATTCACCGAGATAAAGTAATGCTTTACAACATTGCTAACGGTAAATACCCATTGCAAAGCAAAAAAAGTGCGTGTTGCAAATATCCTATTATGGTGTAGTGTTTTTTGCATGCAAGTAAGGAAATTTATTAATGAAAGGAATTGTCAAAGACAATACAAGTTACATTCTTTTTCATCTAAATTAATAGTAGGTCCTAAAGGGACTTTCTATCTTAGTAACAAAGTCTGGTCTACTAGTGCTCCATACTAAAGTGTCGAGCAATAAGTTGGATCACTATTATGGTGTAGTGGTTCTGGACCATCTTCTTCCCAGGGATAGCTGCTTTATTTTTGATTTGTTGTGTTGAACTTGATTTATTTTTGTTTTGTAATAACTATTTAAATTCCGTATTTGTTTCAGTAATTTTAGGTTAATTATTGGTTAATTTCACTTTTAGTTAAGTAGTTAGTATTTATTTGTTAATGTGATTATTTATCTATGCACGTATCATTAAATTTAATGCATGATTAATCACATATTCTTTACCATATAGTTTTTCTGTTGATATTCAGCATGTTTAGAAAATATAATTGATCAATGTCATGAACCCCCCCCCCCCTCTCAAATTGTTTGGGGGTGGTATATTTTAATATATGTGAACATATGAAATTGCATGCCTTAATCACATTTATATAAGTTTTGCCCCAAAATATAAGAGTATCTCTAGGTGGTAGTATCACCTGTCAAAATCTTCAAATTTGAAAAAAACATTCGGAATTTCTCAGAATTCCAACTCTAGGTGGTAGTATATTCGGTCGCATCACCTGTCCGTTCGCATTTTTGTTTGCAAATTTGGCAATTTGGATGCGGATGCGGATGCGGAGCGACATTAGTAATGTCGCCGAATTTTTTTTTCCCTTTAACCAGCACCACTCGCCAGTGATATTGTCGTGCACCACTCCTAATGTCGCGTTTTTTTTTTTTTTTTTTTTTTTTAACTTTTGGAATGGTTGCACGCCAATCCTAATGTCCTGTGGGTTGTTTTGGAATTGTACATGCGACACTCCAACTGTCGCGCAACAGTGGTAATGTCGCGTGAGTTGTTTTTTGCTAATGGAATTTGCGACCACCTAGAGTTGGTCAAAATTTGCTTCCAAATTCTTCAAATTTCGACTTCAAATTTGAAAAAGATATTACCACCACCTAGAGATGCTCTAAGAACCCTTGGGCCTTGTTTAATTTAATTGGGACCATAATGTAATTAGCTAGGTACCTGATATGTCACGCAATTTCAAAGTTTCACAACATTTAAGAAGCTAATCTAATAGAGAAACCCATTATATGCAACCCATGGGCCTTGTTAAAATCAATTGGGATCTATAATATAATTAGGAACCTTAAATTTCGTGGAATGTCAAAATTTAAGGGAATTTCAAAAGCTAATCATATATAGAAATTCCAAAAAAAAAAAAAAAAAAAAAAAAAAAAAAAATTCATGTGTAGGAAATTATTCTAAAAATATGTTATTTCACATCTTTTATTTTAGCAACAATCCGGCCTTAGACTTAGCAACCAAACACTATAAAAACAATCTCTAAGCATATAGTTTCATTACTGAAACCACTAAGCACATCGCTGCATCTCAGAGCGCGCACGCGCCTCACACAAGGCAAACTTAGCGCGAACCACGCTCATATAAACTTGTATCAGCAGTCTTACTTGCGCACCGTGCCCACCAAAGGATTATTCCAAGCACGCGTGCCCTCACCGCCACACAGCAGACTCGGATTTCCAGGTTCTACTTTTCTAACTTCCAGTATCTCAATTCATTACTTGTTTGTTATGTTTATTCCAAAAATTATACCGAAACAGTCTTTTTATGGCTTGCTTGATAGTGACACTTATGACTTTTTCTTTGATGACATGATTAATCAATTAGGTTGGAACCCTCTATTGGTGTATCCATGTGATGCTTATTCCCATAAACTTACTGCTTATTTCTATGATAATTGTAAATTTTTTAATAACCAAGATGGAAAACAAGTGTTCTCTGTCACCATAAACATTGAAATAATGGATTTAAGCAAGTATTTGTTAGCATTGCCACTAGGACTTTCTATGCCTCCTGGCCAAGACACATGGAATTATATGTCGGATAATGTCTTCTACTATAACTATGCATACTTCCAAGAGACTTATGGGGCAGGAGTTTTCCGTTTAGAAGACCAAGGCAAACATATCATAGCACTTAAAAGCCTATCACTTAACATAGACTCTACTATGTTTTTCATTATGCTAAATATATTAGGGGAATGACATTTTTCAACTGTTAATAGCACCACTTGTCACGTCTTCCTTGCTTTAGCTGAGGGGCATATGCATTTTGATATTCCCAAGACCATAGTGTTTAGTTAAGCACGAGCCCATACAATGAGGCATGAGTACCTTCTTATGCCTGTTATGGTTTGCCACATAATGCGATTCTTTTTCCTTGAATTATGTACATGTTTCACTAATTGGGTTAAAGTTAACACAATGTGCACGACCAATGCTATAGTCCGTTCTTTACGTGTTATGGTTTGGCCTGGATGGCGTCTATAACCTCACCTAGTAGCCCCATGCACTCGGTCCAACCAAATTGCACTTAATAGGTTGGCTAGGGTAGATGAAAACAAGATGTAGGCTTGGAAAGTAGTTATAGATATGCAAGATTTAAAATAACCTCATATCACAAGTGAGGAGCAACCGGAGGAGAATGAATGATTAAAAACAACTATATATGGTAATACTTATTATTTTTCTATTAGAGTCTGTTTATGTCCCAAGCGACTTTTTATTTACTGTTATCTCCATTATGGATGGAACTCATTTAGGAGTTGCGTCTGCATTTTAATTCTTTATATTTGTATTGTTTAACTTTCTTTTATAGGTGCTCCCATTTACAAGCACGTTTCTATAGTACTCTCTATTCTTTATTTTCATTCCATACTTTGGGGACAAATCATAATTATATTTAGGGGTGGTATAGAAATACGCTGTAAATGTTTAAACACATATTAGGTTGTATATTACGTAGTATTTGTTGTATAAAAAATAGAAAAAACATAAAAATAGTTTATACTATGCACTTAGGATAATAATATTATTTCTTTTTCTATGATGATATTAGTCTAGAAACCTCATGTAGCAATAGAATTAACCGTGGTTCTTAGAAACTTAGGTTAATACGTAGGTAATAGTCATTATATCTTTTCATTAACATCTTGCATGAGCATGTATGAGTGTACTTGGCAGTATTTTTCTGAGACCTAGGTTAGACTACTTAATTTTATATATCTTGTGAGATTATAGCCGAAAAGCCTCATATGAGTGAGTATCTAAGTGATGACACAAAGGAGACATATAATTAGAGTAGAGAAATTACACATCCAATTGCTTGATCACCATACCATATCCTAAGCGAGAATTTAGGCCCTCCTTGGATCAATATAGCTAAAAATTCATACATATAAGTAATTATCCACTAGTCGCCCCACTGAGCCTTTCATTAGCCTTTTCGCTACCACAAATCCTTTACCCATCTTTTAAACCAATAAAAATAAAAATAAGCCTACCCATCTTTGAATGAGTCTGAGAATAAGATGAGTAAAGAGAATAAAGAAAAAGACCTGTGGAAAACCAAAAATTAGTTAGTTGCTTCAGAAAAGAAAAAGAAAAATAGAAATAAAATAAAAACTCCAAAAATAGAATAAAAGGAGTAAAAAAGCCAAAATAAAAATTATAAGGATGGAAACTAAGTATATAAGCAAAGTAAGAACAAAATTTTCTTTAGTTACATGTAATTGAAGACCCTATTATCTCAGACTTGTTTATTTGAATATCCATTCCGTTTCTTCTTAAACCATCACCTTAGCCCCGTATCACCTAATAAAAACTTCTAGCTCAATTAGGATTAATTTGGTGTGATAGTAAGTGGTAGATGTGATTGATCGACCTCGGCTCATTTGGATGTCATTGAGATTGTGAGGAAACGTGTGTCCACTACACAGTGAAGTGAGCTAACTTGAGTGGAAAAATTAGAGTATTTTTGTCTAGACAAATTGTGAGGACCTACTTAAGGACGCTATTTCGAAAGTTTCAGAAATGGACTTGCCATTGCATTTCATAGCATAGTTCATAACATGCGTGTGTATTTTTAGATGATTTGATTATTCTGCGTGTATTAACTTAGGTTTCAGATATGATGCATTATTCTTATTATATTGTTATAGAGATGTATAGATATCTGAGATTAAATTAGGAAATTTTATTTTTATCTCTTAGTCGTTGTAGTATAAATAAAGTTTGTGAGTACCTTCTCTGGAAAACTCTCATGAGCCATAACTCGTCCACTAGGAAATTCCTAGTGGTTTAAGGCCTTGTTGCGTATGGTCAATGTAATCACACTCTGCGAAACGAGATTAGTTAGGTTCACATTTTTTGCCACTTATCTATTTTTATTTATAATATTTGCTTGAGGATAAGCAAAATGTTATTTGGGGGTGGTGTGATAAGCACCCAAAAGTGTAGTTTAAACCCCCTTAATAGTACTCTACTTAGGCCAATTATGTTTATAATAAATGAGAGTTAGCATTGTTTATGTGCTTTTGTGCATTTCAAGACTTGAAGTTAATTAGGTAACTAAAAGCACCACTTTTGCATGGAAAACGAGTCAAGATGATTACCGAGGAAGTTCTACGTTTAAAGCCTAAGAATCATAGAGAAAAACCTTTTTCAAGCCCAGGCAAAGATGGGAAGTCAAAGTCAATCCGGGTAAAAAAAGGACAGAAAAGTCAACAGAACTTAAGTAAGCCGTATCTTTGGACTCGGACTTTAGAATTGGTCCTACTTTATGTCAAAACGGCCGGTTCGGAATAAGCTTTCCAATAGACCAATCCTTGCCCAAATCAGAGCTGTAAAAGTGGACGAAAATGGCACAGAAGTAATTTCTAATAGTTGTGGCCTCTTTAGATTTAACCTAATAGACTTTGAGCCCACATTAGAGGCCCAAAGTCCCCCTTTTTGACCCATGCACGAAAATGTAACCATAACCCTCTCCTATCTAAAGATGGTTAAGGATAAACACTTTCTCTCCTCTTCTAGCTTCCCCTATTTAGTAAATTTTAGTTTAGTTTAGTTTTAATTAGTTTTACTTTCATTAGGGTTAGCAATTATAGCCACCATTAATTCCCATAAATAAAAGCTTTAGTTCTTCATTTAATTTGTCTTTTCAATTATGCCTTTAGTATATTTAGTTAATATGATTCCAATGAAACAAGGTTAAACCTCCATTAGAAGAGGTTTATGAAGCCATGTGAGGATGATTAATCATTAGTATTTATTGTTTTACAAATAAGAACTTCAAGTTTTTCGTTATGAGTAACTAGAGATAGAGGTCATGATTGAGAACTAGAGTATAGATCCACCACCAAAGAGATTTGTGGTGGAGCTACAAAACATTTTTTAACAAAGAATGGCAAGACACTCTCAAAACTGGGGATACAAAGCTCTCTCTAGACTGTGCTCTGATCATTCACCACTGATTGGATGACATGAAGAAATTCCTAAGCCCTAGAACTCCCCTTTCAAGTTTTTCTCCATGTGGCTCAAGCATCCTGAGTTCATGAATTTGTTTAAGAGTAGTTGGGATGAACATATTGATGGGCATGAACTCTTTATTCTCTTTCAAAAGCTCAAACGGCTGAAAGGCAAAATAAAATACTAGAATAGGCACACTTTCGGCCATCTTGGAACTAGAACTGCTCAAGAAACTAAGTTACTAGAGGAACTCCAGTTGAGATTTGAGCATGACAATGAGAATGAAAATTTTGGCAAATGAGATAAGTGCAGGAAAACTTGCTGGAAACTCTTTTGCAACAAGAAGAACTCATGCGGAGATAGAAGTCAAGATAAAAAATGGATATGGATATGGACAGAAACACGAAGTACTTCCATGCCTTGACCAAGATGAATCGAGCAAGGATGATAATCAAGGAGATAAAAAATGAGCAATGCCATATTATTAAAGCTCAAGATGCCATTAGAGACTACATTGTTTATCAGTACAAAAAGAAATTCACCAAGAAGCAACTAGTTCAAGACTAGTCTTATATTAATATAATGCCACACAATATTACAGAGCAAGACAATGAGCTTTTAACTAAGCTACCTACAGTGGAAGGAAATAAGGCATGTTGTTTTTGAACTTTATCCTAATAGTGTTTCAGGACCAGATGGTTATGGGGGATGCTTCTATCAAGCATGTTGGGAGGTAGTGGGTCATGATATTTGCAATGCAGTGTTGTACTTCCTTAGGAAAAACAAGCTAACAAAGAGCTTCAATGCAAATTTTCTCGTATTGATACTGAAGGAGAGAAATGCCAATCAGATAGGTAAGTTCCAACCAATTTGCCTATCTAATTTCTCCTATAAAGTCATTACAAAGATATTGGCAACTCGGTTAAAGCCACTAACATCTAGAGTCATGTCTAAAGAGTAGCATGACTTTATTACAACAAGTCCAATGGGGTGCTATATGGGCTGCTAAAGGCCATATAACATCCCAAAAACCAAAATGTCATTCCAATGGGGCTGCTAGAAAGGCTAATAAATTTGGCTGGTGTGATAAACCTAGCCAAATTTGTGGTCTTGTCTAGCAGCTGCCTTAATAAGTTTCGGGAGACGGACGGCATAGTTTCTGTCGTCTGTGTCTTAAATTTCGATGGACGGCAGAAACTATGTCATTTGTCAAAAAAAAATCAACTTAAGTTTGCAACTAATGGATGGATGGAATAATTGTGCCGTTCTTATCCCTTTAGCTCCATCTTCAACGCCTTCATTGGAACTAATTTTGAGTTTTTTACCTCTCAAATTTAGTTAGGCAGCCAAAAATGCTAAAAATCCTACGTGGCAATACTATAGTAACTCTCCATTGGACTTGCTCTTACAAAAAGAAACTCCCACCAGGCATATGGGTTGGCATCTAAATTGGTCAATAAGTTGAAGGTTAAACGACATGGTGGCAGCATAGACATAAATCTTGATATATCTCTGACTTTCGACACCTTGGACTGGGATTTCATTTGGAAAGTGTCAGAACAAGTGGGCTTTGCACAGGGATGGATAAACTAGATTATTAAGGGAGCCATTTGCAGTAACAATTTATCCAATATGTTTAATGGTGGTCTAGTGGGTTATTTTTTGACTGAAAGGGGCCTTCGTCAGGGCGATCTACTATATCCACTCTTGCTTTTTTTTATTGGAAAGCAAAGTTTTTGAGAGGTCCCTTACCCCTGTATTATTGATAATAATAAAAATATGGAACCTAGTTCAAGTTACATTCTCTCACATATTCCTTCCCTATAGCATCCTCAAATATTATTTTTTTTTACATCCTCTACAAAGGAAATAGGAATCAACTCAATACAACTAACTACCGGTATATTAGTAGCTAGTGCATCTGCTAGTCTATTTGACTCTCTAAATACATGTACAATAGAAAAATAATCAAATTCAACTTCCATTCTTCTAATGTTTGCCATCAAGTAGTGCGCTTCCCATGGGTAGGCATTTTTCTGAATAAATGCTACCACACTTTGTGAGTCTGTTTGGGCCCTTATTCTTCAGGTATTATGCTCCTTTGCTAGTCTAAGTCCTTGTTCCAAGCCTTGCGACTCTATTAATATGATCCAACTTCCCATGTGTAAAACCCCATTTTTTTTATTTATCTAATTAAGTGTGGTATTATTATTTATTGATATAATTTTTGAAATTTTTGAGAATATAGAAAATAGAAATTTTGGTTTAGCAAAACTAGGACTCTAGGAGAGAAACGTGGGATAGTTATCAAGGATAACTTACGTAGCTAACTTTTTCTTTCTCTCCCACGTTTTCAAAACAAAACAAAAGCCCTACTGAAAAAAAGAAGAAGAAAATAAAAGAGAAAAAGGGAATGCAAAGTATTGGGCTCACCGCACTATTGATATTCATAGTTGTTTACATCTTGTAGATTTAATAAGGTGAGTTATATATATATATATATATATATATATATATATATATATATATATATATATATATATATATATATATATATATATATATATTTTTTTTTTTTTTTCCATAGAAATAGGATATGTTGTTTGTTATGGGTGATCATATGGATTGTATATTGGGAGTATAAAGCCATTAATGAACTGTATAGAGTTTTGGGAAGAAGATGAATAGTTAACAATAAACATCATTCCAAAAACAACTTGTCCGCGCAGTCTTTTTATTCTGTTCAGATGAAGATCTTCCCTTAGTCG
Organism: Coptis chinensis; assembly: GCF_015680905.1. Taxonomy (NCBI): domain Eukaryota; kingdom Viridiplantae; phylum Streptophyta; class Magnoliopsida; order Ranunculales; family Ranunculaceae; genus Coptis; species Coptis chinensis. Next base: position 50,829,815 of record NC_141456.1, read on the forward strand.
GATGTCTCTCAAATTTAATCCTTAGTTACCTGATACATTTAACTATGACATATATAAAGTTTAGACAGATCCAACGGTGGGGTTTCTGTCGAGGCACGGATAAGAGTGACTAGTCGTAGTATATACTACTCCAGAAAACTACACTACGCAGTCATAGGTTTAGGCATAGATGAAGGATGACCACTTATTGGATCTTCGTCAAATTTGTTCTGCATATTTACAACACACAGTAGTCATAACCATTAATATTGGAGGGCAATCCGACAGTGGGATCTCAGTCGAGGCATTGCAATACGAGACTATTGATTTTGGATAAAGTTGTGAATGAATGGAAAATGGTTAATTTATTGAATGGATTGTTGTTTATGATCATTGTGCATGATTTGCTACTTCCTGAAATTAGTATATTTACATAAAAGTGTAACCTTGGTTTATTTGAATATAAACATGGTAATTGATTGAGCTTGTGCAAACTGTCGCTCTTGGGAGTGTGTTATAATAAATATTGCCTGGAAAGTATTGTTGGTAGTGAAAATTTATTTTGTTTTGTATAGCATATATACTATATGGATGTGAAATCATTAGAAAAATTATGACAATATTAGAATAAGATGGACATTTCCCATATTAATGATATGATAATTACGCATTCCATCTCTGTGAGATATGACGTAAATGCGGGATTAAAATTTATGGCAAGGTTCCATCTTTTAGGGGAGGAACTATATGTCATTTGCCTCACTAAGAGATGTGACGTAAACCTTGGCTATGTGAATTTACATGATATTGGTATTTCACAAGTTCATAGTGCGGAAATGGGAAATGGTCCTTTAGAAAATATAAAAGTTGTCTAAAATAATTTAATAAATCATGGAGGGAGGGGGTCTTAATTAAAAAGTGTATTAATAATTTATATAATACTTGAGACATTATTTTTATATTTTATTGTTATCATTGAATTAACTCTATTTTGTAGGAGGGTGGGCTACCTAATCCTTATTGCAGGGATGAAGCCCACTCTAGACTATGAGGCACTAAGGTACTGTATACTTCTTAAAGTTATTATTTAGATAGTTGGTTACAATGTTATATTAAATTTTATGTATTATATTGGTATGTGCTACATGGATTGCACGTTAAGAGAAACTAGGTTTCTCTTGTCAGTTGGTGACAAGGGATCGATGTCTCTAACGTAGCCGAATGATGTAGACGTGGTATACGTAACTTCATGGCGATAATGTGTATTGTTATGAACTATCATGAGCATTGCATTTAGGGCACTCACACCAGCATTTTTAATGATGACCCCAGTTTGCTTTGCATTCGGGGGTATGTTCCTTATGGAACCTAGACCCTTCGCAGGAACCGCAACAGTAGTACTTGTTTGAGTTGGAAAACCATGGAGCTACAGTTGGAGTAGCTGGCTTTGCTTAGGAACTGTTTTTCTTTAGAGATTCTACCTTTTTGATTATATGTTGGATTTTGAGTTAATAAGTTGGGACATTCTTGTTTATCTTTATTTCGGTTTGACGTTCCTCGACATATCAGGATGATTATAATTTGGAGGTTATTAATTTTGGATTTATGCAAGTATTTTTATTCAAATATTTGATTTTTTGCTAGATTTAAATGCATGTTTATCAGAAAGGTATGATCTCGGTTCACGCCTCGAGATTTGTAGGATTTAGATGATGTGGAAATAGAGTAAGTATCTATTTGTTGTCGATTCGAATTCTACGAAAAATTGGGGTGTGACAATTTTGTATCGGAGCATTTGGTTACCCTAGACTAGCTGAGTCTAGGTGATCCTCGAAAATGTGGAATATGGGTAAAAGATAAAGGAGTGTGTGGAAAAGTTTGAGGATATTAATTTGTGGTTTTCGTTTAATTGTAGATTATGGCTGGAACATGAAACGACAGTGGTAATGGACCATCTGGGAACACTCCTGTCCAAATGACACAGAACCAGTTAGCTTAGTTGTTGCAAGCTATGCAGAATAACCAACCTGTTCAAGGCGATCCATTTGCTAAGCGTAATAAGGAGTTTGGTACTCTTGGTGGGCAACGATTTACTGGTATTGGGAATGCGATAGCAGCAGAGGCTTGGATCCAAAGTTGTGAAAATGTTTTTGAGCATATGCAGCTTACTGAGGTACAGAAACAGGAGTTGGCTGCTCACTAACTTGATGACGATGCTAGGTTTTGGTGGAGAGCTCTCGTCCCTAGTCTGGACACTAATACCTTGACTTGGGAGGACTTTAAGACTAGATTCGAGAGCAAGTTTATTCCCGAAGCAGTAAAAGAGCAGTTGGCTCAAAAATTCTCTGAGTTGACCCAAGGCGGGAAGTCCGTTACTGAGTATGTGACAAAGTTCAATGAGCTATCGAGGTTTGCTCCTCACCTTGTGGATACTGATAAGAAGAAGAATCAGAAGTTCATACGTGGACTAGAGTCTTACTTGGCTAGCAAATTGATTCCTTTTGACGGGGACACATTTGATCGTGTGTTAGATTTGGCATTGAAATATGAGGAGCATAATGCGGCCCTTAGAGAGTCGAGAGGGAAAAGGAAGTTTGGAGAGCTACCAACTATTAGCCCTCAACATTCTGAGAACAAACATTCAATTAGGTACATGCCATATGATACAGCTCAGAGTGGTCAGTTTCAGAGACCACCACTACCGAGGTTTCAGGGAGGTGGAATTAATTCTGGATATTATTAATGTGGCCAAGCTGATCATCACGCACGTGACTGCCCACAGAGGAGGCAGAACCAGGGTAGACAAGGACATAACCAAGTTAATAAGCCAAATCCGCGAGGACCAACGCCAATTCAGATTGCAACTTTATCAGTGAGAGATCATGTATAAGGTATCGCTGGCACACAACTTTATAGTTTGCATGTTTTGTTTGATATTGGTTAGTTCCTTTTTAGGTGTGTATACTGGGGTATACACATACAATCTATTAGGGCAGGTGTTGCATTCGAAGGGAACAATAGATTCTCTGTGTGTACTAGTAATTATTTGTCTCATTGTGCTTTGGCTTAAAAAAAAAAAAAAAAAAATCATTTGGATCTCGGGACGAGATTCTTTTTAGGTGTGTATATTGTAAAACCTCATTTTTTATTTATTTATCTAATTAAGTGTGGTACTATTATTTATTGATATAATTTTTGAAATTTTTGAGAATATAGAAAATAGAAATTTTGGTTTAGCAAAACTAGGACTCTAGGAGAGAAACGTGGGATAGTTATCAAGGATAACTTACATAGCTAACTTTTTCTTTCTCTCCCACGTTTTCAAAACAAAAGAAAAACCCTACTGAAAAAACGAAGAAGAAAATAAAAGAGAAAAGGGGAATGCAAAGTATTGGGCTCACCGCACTATTGATATTCATAGTTGTTTACATCTTGTAGATTTAATAAGGTGAGTTATATTTATTTCTTTTTTTTGTTTCCATATAAATAGGATATGTTGTTTGTTATGTGTGTTCATATGGATTGTATATTGGGAGTATAAAGTCATTAATGAACTGTATAGAGTTTTGTGAAGAAGATGAATAGTTAACAATAAACATCATTCCAAAAACAACTTATCTACGCAGTCTTTTTATTCTGTTCAGATGAAGATCTTCCCTTAGTCGGATGTATCTCAAATTTAATCCTTAGTTACCTGATACATTTAAATATGACATATATAAAGTTTAGACAGATCCAACGGTGGAGTTCTGTCGAGGCACGCATAAGCGTGACTGGTCGTAGTATATACTACGCCATAAAACTGCACTACACAGTCATAGGTTTAGGCATAGATGAAGGATGACCACTTATTGGATCTTCCTCAAATTTGATCTGCATATTTACAACACACAGTAGTCATTACCATTAATATTGGAGGGCAATACGACGGTGGGATCTCAGTCGAGGCATTGCAATACGAGACTATTGATTTTGGATAAAGTTGTGAATGAATGGAAAAAGGTTAATCTATTGAATGGATTGTTGTTTATGATCATTGTGCATGATTTGCTACTGCCTGAAATTAGTATATTTACATAAAAGTGTAACCTTGGTTTATTTGAACATAAACATGGTAATTGATCGAGTTTGTGCAAACTGTCACTCTTGGGAGTGTGCTATATGAAATATTGCTTGGAAAGTATTGTTAATCGTGGAAATTTATTTTGTTTTGTATAGCATATATACTATATGGATGTGAAATCATTAGAAAAATTATGACAATATTAGAATAAGATGGACATTTCCCATATTAATGATATGATGATTACGCATTCCATCTCTAGGAGATGTGACGTGAATGCGGGTTAGATATATTTGATGTTTTGACACATTCCATCATTGTGAGATGTGACGTAAATGCGGGTTTGGATATATTTTATGACGCATTCCATCCTTGTGAGATGTGACGTAAATGCGGATTTGGATATGTTTTATGACGCATTCCATCCTTGTGAGATGTGACGTAAATGCGGGATTAAAATTTATAACAAGGTTCCATCTTTAAGGGGAGGAACTAAATGTCTTTTGCCTCACTAAGAGATGTGACGTAAACCTTGGATATATGGATTCATATGATATTTTATGACGCATTCCATCCTTGTGAGATGTGACGTAAATGCGGGATTAAAATTTATGGCAAAGTTCCATCTTTTAGAAGAGGAAGTAAATGTCATTTGCCTCACTAAGAGATGTGACGTAAACCTTGGTTATGTGAATTTACATTATATTGGTATTTCACGAGTTCATAGTGTGGAAATGGGAAATGGTCCTTTAGGAAATATAAAAGATGTCTAAGATAATTTAATAAATCATGGGGGGAGGGGGTCTTAATTAAAAAGTGTATTAATAATTTATATAATACTTAAGACATTATTTTTATATTTTATTGTTATCATTGAATTAACTTTGTTTTGTAGGAAGGTGGGCTACCTAATCCTTATTGCAGGGATGAAGCCCACTCTAGACTATGAGGCACTAAGGTACTGTATACTTCTTAAAGTTATTATTTAGATAGTTGGTTACAATGTTATATTAAATTTTATGTATTATATTGGTATGTGCTACATGGATTGCACGTTAAGAGAAACTAGGTTTCTGTTGTCAGTTGGTGACAAGGGATCGATGTCTCTAACGTAGCCGAATGATGTAGACGTGGTATACGTAACTTCATGGCGATAATGTGTATTGTTATGAACTATCATGAGCATTGCATTTAGGGCACTCACACCATCATTTTTAATGATGACCCCAGTTTGCTTTGCATTCGGGGGTATGTTCCTTATGGAACCTAGACCCTTCGCAGGAACCGCAGCAGTAGTAGTTGTTTGAGTTGGAAAACCATGGAGCTACAGTTGGAGTAGCTGGCTTTGCTTAGGAGCTGTTTTTCTTTAGAGATTCTACCTTTTTTATTGTATGTTGGATTTTGAGTTAATAATTTGGGACGTTCTTGTTTATCTTTATTTAGGTTTGACGTTCCTCAACATATCAGGATGATTGTAATTTGGAGGTTATTAATTTTGGATTTATGCAAGTATTCTTATTCCAATATTTGTTTTTTCGCTGGATTTAAATGCATGTTTATCATAAAGGTATGATCTCGGTTCACACCTCGGGATTTGTAGGATTTGGATGACGTGGAAATAGAGTAAATATCTATTTGTTGTCGATTCGAATTCTACGAAAAATTGGGGTGTGACACCATGTGTAGCAGCTATAACTAATCCAGCTTCATCTCGAATGGAAGCAGCCCATCTATCCATAAAAGAGGGGTGCAACACAAGAACTCTTGTTTGCCTTTGCTGAAAACTGCCTTAGCAGGTAGGGCAGGGAACGGGTCGGGTTCGGATTGGATATGGCTATATCTGAATTTGAACCCGAATAGTTTGACAATATCCGAACCCGAACCCGAATCCGAATAAAATCGAAATTTAATATCCGAACCCAACCCGAACCCGACCGACCCAATCGGATAACACTAAAAATTCAAAAAAACCCAAAAATTATATCTGAACCTGAACTCGAATCCGACATACCATAACCCGACCCAAATAAATAAACGGATATGAAAATGGACCTGAACTTGATGTATTCGGTAATCGGGTCAGATCGGGTCTGATTCTAGTCTACCCGACCCGATTACCTGCCCTTTTAGTAGTGGAATTGAGTGGTTAGCTTCATAAAGGAAAATGAGAAAAAAATGGTGATTGAAGCTAACTATTCTAGCCCCACACATCTTATGTTTGCCGATGAAATCTTCTTATTCTCTAATGCAAACAAGAGATACCTCAAGCATCTCATGCTCCTTTTGGATAGATACCAAAACATTTCCGGCCAATATGTCAACAAGGATAAGAGCAAAATATTCCTTAGTGAAATGCCATCACAAAGGAAAGCAGAAATCCAAAGAATTTTGGGTATCAAATAAGGAAGCCTACCAGAGAAGTACCTGGGAGTCACGCTCATCACTGGTAGGGTTTCAAAAGTCACATTAGCCCTAATGGCGGATAACATCAGAATAAAGCAGTCAGTTGGGCGGGGGAAATGCTCTTTTTCAAAGGAAGGGTGTTCCTTGTAATACTCAACAACTTGCCTATCTACAATATGGCTCTTTACAAATGGCCACTTTCGGTAGCAAAGGAATGCGAGGCAAGCATATGGAACTTTGTGTGGACTGGTAGTCCAAATAGCAGGAAGATGATGACACTAGCTTGGGATAAAACTTGCAAGCTACAAGATGGGGGAGGGCTATGCAGGCTAAGACAGCTTAAAGACATCAACCTATCTATGATCATGAAGATGGCATGGAGTCTCCTTAATGATGATAATGATTGGGGCAACTTCATGAGAGGAAAGTATATAGCAAGAAATGGGGACTGGTCGATAAGCAAACACTCAACTATGTGGACAGGAATGAAATGGGATCTAAAAAAAAAAAAAAACACACACACACACACACACAGATATTGGGTGGTGTATAGGAAAGGGAAGAGACATTAGTCGACGAGACTAGGACCTAAATCTAAACTACTACCATTTCACTTCATAAACTGTAATGAGGAGACTAGCACAGTAGTGCCTCCATTCACAATCATCCTTTTCATCTGTAACTACTTCTGTAACCTTTTCTTTTGCTATTATAAACATTACCCTTTAGCGAAAAAACAAAAACAAATGGGGAGATTAGCCTAACTTCATTAAAATAACAACTATACTAACAATTAAATAAGACATTGAACAAAATTAATGAAGAAAAGAATGAACTTTATTAATGAAAATGGTGTTTATTTAAAAAGGAAGCAAGAACATAAAACCCTAATTAAACTAAGCTATAGGGAAGAAAATGGTGTTTACTAAATCTATATTACTTGATAGTATAGAGAAAGTAGAGAATTGATTTAAATTCATAGTTATCAAATGGCGTCGCTGCCATCTTAAACACATTCAAGACAAGAATTCCGTCAGTTGAATCAAAGGAGAACCCCCATTCTCAACCCACCCACCCTTTTAATTTTTTAATTTTGTTTTTTTATGTTTTCTATAAATTTTTACTGGAATTTCTTACTGCTGATTTTTTCTAACTAAAGGTGTAGCATATGACTAATTAAAAGTTGTCCATAAGTTTTTGTTAGCCATTCCTAAAAGTTTCAAGTTTAACGGTTAAAATTCATAGGCACAATTTGTAAGGTGTCAGTGATTTACTGGAATATTTTTATATTTTTCGTAGTTATTTTACCTAGTGAACTAATACCATTTTTTCAACGATGTGTTTCAGTTTTCTGGAAGCAAGAATCTAGAAATACTGTGTATAAGAGTTACTTAGAAAGCTCCAAATAATTTCAAATTTTCATAGCAGGATCTTTGATAAGTCAATAGTTTACTATGAAAAGTTGAAATTTTTTTGACCTGTTTTGACTGCCTAACTAGTTGATTGTTTCCAGTGTGTTCCTGTAGATTTTCAACACTGAAATTTGTGGGACAAAATCTGATAAGGAAGGTCTCCAGAATTCCAATTAATCTAAAATTTCTATAGGAACACGTTGGATCTGTCAGGAGGCTCTAGTAAAATGTTAGAGATTTTTATTTGGTTGTTTTGATTAACTAGCTATTTGATTCTTCATCCATAGCCTATCTACAATATGGCTCTTTACAAATGGCCACTTTTGGTGGCAAAGGAATGCGAGGCGAGCATATGGAACTTTGTGTGGATTGGTAGTCCAAATAGCAGGAAAAAGATGACACTAGCTTGGGATAAAACTTGCAAGCCACAAGATGAGGGAGGGCTCTAGCTAAGACGGCTTAAGGACATTAACCTATCTATGATCATGAAGATGGCATGGAGTCTCCTTAATGATGATAATGATTGGGGCAACTTCATGAGAGGAAAGTATATAACAAGAAATGGGGACTGGTCGATAAGCAAACATTCAACTATGTGGACAGGAATGAAATGGGATTTAAAACACACACACACACACATATTGGGTGGTGTATAGGAAATGGAAGAGACATTAGTCTATGGCGAGACTAGGACCCAAATCTAAACTACTACCATTTCACTTCATAAAATGTAATGAGGAGACTAGCACAGTAATGCCTCCATTCACAATCATCCTTTTCATTTGTAACTACTTCTATAACCTTTTCTTTTGCTATTATAAACAGTACTCTTTAGCTAAAAAAAACTAATGGGGAAATTAGAGTAACTTCATTGAAATAACAACTATACTAACAATTAAATAAGATATTGAACTAAATTAATGAAGAAGAAAAAAGAACTTTACTAATGAAAATGGTGTTTATTTTAAAAGGAAGTAAGAACACAAAATCCTAATTAAACTAAGCTATGGGGAAGAAAATGGCGTTTACTAGATCTATATTACTTGATATTATAGAGAAAGTAGAGAATTGATTTAAATTCATAGTTATCAAATGGCGCCGCTGCCATCTTAAACACATTCAAGACAAGAATTCAGTCAGTTGAATCCAAGGGGAAAACCCCCATTCTCAACCCACCTGCCCTTTTAAATTTTAAATTTTGTTTTTTTATGTTTTCTTTAAAAATTTTCTGGAATTTCGTACTGCTGATTTTTTCTAACTAAAGGTGTAGCATATGACTAAAGAAAAGTAGTTCAGAAGTCTTTGTTAGCCATTCTTGAAAGTTTAAAGTTTAACGGTTAAAATTCATAGGCACAATTTGCAAGGTATCAGTGATTTAATAGAATATTTTTATATTTTTCATAGTTATTTTACCTAGTGAACTAATACCATTTTTACAGCGCTGTGTTTCCATTTTCTGGAAGCAAGAATCTATAAATATTGTGTATAAGAGTTACTTAGAAAGCTCCAAATAATTTCAAATTTTTATTGCAGGATCTTTGATAAGTCAGTAGTTTACTATGAAAAGTTGAAGATTTTTTTACCTGTTTTGACAACCTTAACTAGTTGATTGTTTTCAATGTGTTCCAGCAGTTTTTCAACACTTAAATTTGTGGGACAACATCTGATAGGGAGGGTCTCCAGAATTCCAATTAATCTAAAATTTCTACAGGAACACGTTGAATCTGTTAGGAGGCTCTAGTACAATTTTGGAGATTTTTATTTGGTTGTTTTGATTAACTAGCTATTTGATTCTTCATCCATAGCCTATCTACTATATGGATCTTTACAAATGGCCACTTTCGGTAGCAAAGGAATGCGAGGCGAGCATATGGAACTTTGTGTGGATTGGTAGTCCAAATAGCAGGAAGATGATAACACTAGCTTGGGATAAAACTTGCAAGCCACAAGATAAGGGAGGGCTCTGGCTAAGCGGCTTAAGGACATCAACCTATCTGTGATCATGAAGATGGCATGGAGTCTCCTCAATGATGATAATGATTGGGCCAACTTCATGATAGGAAAGAATATAGCAAGAAATGTGGATTGGTCGATAAGCAAACACTCAAAACTATGTGGACAGGAATGAAAAGGGATCTAAAAAAAAACACACACACACACACACACACATATTTTGTGGTGTATAGAAAATGGAAGAGACATTACTCTATGGTGAGACTAGGGCCAAAATCTAAACTACTACCATTTTACTTCATAAACTGTAATGAGGAAACTAGCACAATAGTGCCTCCATTCACAATCATCCTTTTCATCTGTAACTACTTCTGTAACATTTTCTTTTGCTATTATAAACATTACTCTTTAGCGAAAAAAAACTAATGGGGAGATTAGCCTAATTTCATTGAAACCCAAGATCGTTTAATGGTTGTCTGGCTACACAAGATCGTTTAATCCACAAGAAGATTATCACTCTATCTAGGTGTTGTATCTTTGAAACACAAGCTTAAAACTCTAAGCACCTTCACTTTGAGTGTGACTACTCCCGAAAGGTATGGTCTGCGGTGAAAACAAAATTAGGGCTAGGCCCTGTAGTGCAAGAGTCAACTCTTGAATGGCACTTTCTCCTTAGAGTTACTCGATCAAACTCTGCTGCGAGTGAGATACTTCGGACACTGGTTTGCGTGACTGTATATGAGATCTGTAATGAAAGAAATTGTCAAAAATTTAAAAGCAAGACCCACACAGATGCAGCGATCGGCAGAGATATAGTAAATAGGATGAGAACTTACTTACAAATGGTGATAAAAGAAACTGACGATTCTGCGAAAACCAAAAATATGATGAATGCTCTTAGGATTGAATTCTTGGTTAGGCAGAAAATGCCGATACAAGGACAGTGGATTAAACCACCAGCTGACACGGTCAAGATTAACTCTGATGGAGCTGTAAATGCTGATGGCGCAGGTTATGGGGGAGTGTTGAGAAATCATGAGGGAGCACCTTTGATTGTTTTTATGGGAAATACCAACCTCAGGTCTATGATCGTACAGAAATTAAAAGGTATCGAGGTAGGGTTGCTAGCAGCTTGTTATGTGAACTGTAAAAGGATCATGTTGGAATCGGACTCTTTGCGAGCAGTAAATGTGATAAATAGAAAGGAGGACTGTCTTTGGTATTATTGGGACCTAGTAGAATCTATTATGAAAACCATGCATCTGTTTGAGTCAGTGGTTGTAACCCATGTGTACAGGGAGATGAATAGGGTAGTGGCCTGGCTGGCTAAGTCTAGTACAGTAAGGGATCATATAAATCCTTGTATGACTCTTGGTACTGTTTATAGCACTCGTCCCCTTGTTTATGACCTTTTTGTAATAGTGGAGGAGGATGCAAGAGGTATGATGTATGAAAGAGTTTAATCTTCTTTTAATACAGGTTGGGGTCTCTCTAACCCCTAGCTGTTTCAAAAAAAACAAAAAAAAACAAAAAAAAAAAAAATTAAAACTTCATTGAAATAACAACTATACTAACAAATAATTAAGATATTGAACTAAATTAATGAAGAAAATAATGAACTTTATTAATAAAAATGGTGTTTATTTAAAAAGGAAGCAAGAACATGAAATCCTAATTAAACTAAGCAATGGGGAAGAAAATGGTATTTACTATATCTATATTACTTGATAGTATAGAGAAAGTAGAGAATTTATTTAAATTCATAGTTATCAAATGGTGTCGCTGCCATCTTAACACACATTCAAGACAAGAATTCAGTCAGTTGAATCCAAGGGAAAAACCCCCATTCTCAACCCACCCACCCTTTTAATTTTTCAATTTTGTTTTTTTATGTTTTCTTTAAAATTTTTTCTGGAATTTCTTACTGCTGATTTTTTCTAACTAAAGGTGTAGCATATGACTAAAGAAAAGTAGTCCAGAAGTCTTTGTTAGCCATTCCTGAAAGTTTCAAGTTTAACGGTTAAAATTCATAGGCACAATTTGTAAGGTGTCAGTGATTTACTGGAATATTTTTATATTTTTCGTAGTTATTTTACCTAGTGAACTAATACCATTTTTACAGCGCTGTGTTTCCGTTTTCTGGAAGCAAGAATCTATAAATATTGTGTATAAGAGTTACTTAGAAAGCTCCAAATAATTTCAAATTTTTATAGCAGGATCTTTGATAAGTCAGTAGTTTACTATGAAAAGTTGAAGATTTTTTTACCTGTTTTGGCTACCTAACTAGTTGATTGTTTCCAGTGTATTCCTGCAGTTTTTCAACACTTAGATTTGTAGGACAACATCTGATAAGGAGGGTCTCCAGAATTCCAATTAGTCTAACATTTCTACAGGAACAAGTTGAATCTTTCAGGAGGCTCTAGTAAAATTTTGGGGATTTTTATTTGGCTGTTTTGATTAACTAGCTATTTGATTCTTCATCCATATACTATCTACAATATGGCTCTTTACAAATGGCCACTTTCGGTAGCATAGGAATGCGAGGCGAGCATATGGAACTTTGTGTGGATTGGTAGTCCAAATAGCAGGAAGATGATGACACTAGCTTGGGATAAAACTTGCAAGCCACAAGATGAGGGAGGGCTCTGGCTAAGACGGCTTAAGGACATCAGCCTATCTATGATCATGAAGATGGCATGGAATCTCCTCAATGATGATAATGATTGGGCCAACTTCATGAGAGGAAAGTATATAGCAAGAAATGTGGACTGGTCGATAAGCAAACACTCAACTATGTGGACAGGAATGAAAAGGGATCTAAAAAAAACACACACACACACACACGCACACACATACACACACATATTGGGTGGTGTATAGGAAATGGAAGAGACATTAGTCTAGGGCGAGACTAGGACCAAAATCTAAACTACTACCGTTTTACTTCATAAACTGTAATGAGGAAACTAGCACAATAGTGCCTCCATTAACAATCATCCTTTTCATCTGTAACTACTTCTATAACCTTTTCTTTTGCTATTATAAACATTACTCTTTAGCGGAAAAAAACTAATGGGGAGATTAGCCTAACTTCATTGAAACCCAAGATCGTTTAATGGTTGTCTGGCTACACAAGATCGTTTAATCCACAGGAAGATTATCACTCTATCTAGGTGATGTCTCTTTGAAACACAAGCTGAAAACTCTAAGCACCTTTACTTTGATTGTGACTACTCCTGAAAGGTATGGTCTGCGGTGAAAACAAAACTGGGGCTAGGCGCTGTAGTGCAAGAGTCAACTCTTGAATGGCACTTTCTCCTTAGAGTTACTCGATCAAACTCTGCTGCCAGCGAGATACTTCGGACACTGGTTTGCGTGACTATATATGGGATCTGGAATGAAAGAAATTGTCAAAAATTTAAAAGCAAGGCCTACACAGATGCAACGATCAGCAGAGATATAGTAAACAGGATGAGAACTTACTTACAAAGGGTGATAAAAGAAGCTGACGATTCTACGGAAACCAAAAATATGATGAATGCTCTTGGGATTGAACTCTTGGTTAGGCAGAAAACGCTGATACAAGGACAGTGGATTAAACCACCAGCTGACACTGTCAAGATTAACTCTGATGCAGCTGTAAATGCTGATGGTGCAGGTTATGGGGGAGTGCTGAGAAATCATGAGGGAGCACCTTTGATTGTTTTTATGGGAAATACCAACCTCAGGTCTGTGATCGTACAGGAATTAAAAGGTATCGAGGCAGGCTTGCTGGCAACTTGCTATATGAACTGTAAAAGGATCATGTTCGAATTGGACTCTTTGCGAGCACTAAATGTGATAAATAGAAAGGAGGACTATCTTTGGTATTGTTGGGACCTAGTAGAATCTATTAGGAAAAACATGTGTCTGTTTGAGTCAGTGGTTGTAACTCATGTGTGCAGGGAGATGAATAGGGTAGCCGACTGGCTGGCTAAGTCTAGTACAGTAAGGGATCGTATAAATCCTTGTGTGAGTCTTCGTACTATTTATAGCACTCCTCCCCTTGTTTATGACCTTTTTGTAATAGTGGAGGAGGATGCAAGAGGTATGATGTATCAAAGAGTTTAATCTCCTTTTAATACAGGTTGGGGTCTGCCTAACCCATAGCTGTTTAAAAAAAAAAAAAAAAAAAAACAAACAAAACAAAAACAAAAACTTCATTGAAATAACAACTATACTAACAATTAAATAAGATATTGATTTAAATTAATAAAGAAAAGAATGAACTTTATTAATGAAAATGATGTTTATTTAAAAAGGAAGCAAGAACATGAAATCCTAATTAAACTAAGCTATGGGGAAAAAAATGGTGTTTAATAGATCTATATTACTTGATAGTATAGAGAAAGTAGAGAATTGATTTAAATTCATAGTTATCAAATGGTGTCGCTGCCATCTTAAACACATTCAAGACAAGAATTCAGTTAGTTGAATCCAAAGGGAAAACCCCCATTCTCAACCCACCCGCTCTTTTAATTTTTTAATTTTAATTTTTTATGTTTTCTTTAAATTTTTACTGGAATTTCTTACTACTGATTTTTTCTAACTAAAGGTGTAGCATATGACTAAACAAAAGTTGTCCATAAGTCTTTGTTAGCCATTACTGAAAGTTTCAAGTTTAACGGTTAAAATTTATAGGCACAACTATACTAACAATTAAATAAGATATTGAACTAAATTGATGAAGAAAAGAATGAATTTTATTAATGAAAATGGTGTTTATTTAAAAAGGACGCAAGAACATGAAATCCTAATTAAACTAAGCTATGGGAAAGAAAATGGTGTTTAATAGATCTATATTACTTGATAGTATAGAGAAAGCAGAGAATTGATTTAAATTCATAGTTATCAAATGGTGCCGCTGCCATCTTGAACACATTCAAGACAAGAATTCAGTCAGTTGAATCCAAGGGGAAAACCCCCATTCTCAACCCTCCCGCCCTTTTAATTTTTTTAATTTTGTTTTTTTATGTTTTCTTTAAATTTTTACTGGAATTTCTTACTGCTAATTTTTTCTAACTAAAGGTGTAGCATATGACTAAACAAAAGTTGTCCATAAGTCTTTGTTAGACATTCCTTAAAGTTTCAAGTGTAACGGTTAAAATTTATAGGCACAATTTGTAAGGTGTTAGTGATTTACTGGAATATTTTTATATTTTTTGTAGTTGTTTTACCTTGTGAACTAATACCATTTTCACAGCACTATGCTTCAGTTTTCCAGAAGCAAGAATTTGGAAATACTGTCGAGAAGAGTTACATAGAAAGCTCCAAATAATTTCAAATTTTTATAGCAGGATCTTTGATAAGTCAGTAGTTTACTATGGAAAGTTGAAGTTTTTTTTACCTATTTTGACTACCTAACTAGTTGATTGTTTTCAGTGTGTTCCTACAGTTTTTCAACACTTAAATTTGTGGGACAACATCTGATTAGGAGGGTCTCCAGAATTCCAATTTCTACAGGAACATGTTGGATCTATCAGGAGGCTCTAGTAAAATTTTGGAGATTTTTATTTGGCTGTTTTGATTAACTAGCTATTCGACTCTTCATCCATACCCCCCCGGCATATAGTATGAAAGTTGTGAACTTGACCTTTCGCAGTTAGGCTCCCCAGTGATCCAGGAGCCCTAATCATCATACGTACAACCCAGTCCATTGGAAAAAGCCCCACTTAGGAGCTTAATAGTAATTTGGCGAATCCCAGCCCAACACATAAGTCCAGATGCACAGTACGTTCTCAAGCCCAGCCTACAGGAGCCATAAGAAGCCCACTAGAGAGAGCCCAACTCCCCAGTCCTTAGTCCATCTGCACACGCCCATCCTTTGTGTGTTGTAAATAGGCACACACCTATAACTTGTTAGTGATAGCTCTAATCTTTTACAGGTCACACACAATCAGCTTCCAACATCCAGAAGAATGTTGGTACAGTGTTCCAGTACTTTTTAGGACGCTGTAATACATGGTTGAAGGTGCTAGTAAGCATAACAAGGAGGCATATAGGTTCTATGTCCAATGATAAGCACCCAAAACTGTAATATTAAACCCCATTGAGACATATAAATTTCGTTAATTATGTGTTTAATAATCATGAAATAAGTATATTTTCGTACTTTTATAGGTCTTCACAGTAAACATGAAAATATTGGTTAAACCTGCATTAAAGCACGGGGAACAATCTATATATGAATTCTTCCAAATCAACCATGTGAAGCTAAACAAAGACGGATCAAAGCCGGGGACTCAAACATGACAGAATCGAGTCAGAACGAGACTTTGTAAAGAAAAGCGTAAACTTTCGGAGCTCATATCTCGTTAACTTGGATTCTAATTTTGCCAAGTAAGCTGCCCAGATAATCAGCACGACTAGCTCTACCTTAGGCCAGAAATTGCAAAAATCGACGTCTGGACCCACCAATGGACATAGCACATGGACCCACATTTCGGGCCCACAAGAAGAGATGAGTCATCAATCATGGAGCAAGTCAAGACAAAAGTGCCAAATTATTGGTGCAAAGTTGACACCTTGTATATAAATTAATGATATTAGGTGTCAATAGTAAAAAAATAAGGTCTCACTTTGTTTTAATGTGGTGGATAAAAGTGAATTAAATGTGTGTGTGTGTTTTCACGTGGGATGAGGGGGATAATTCTAAAAGGAAGGAAAAAAAACAAAACAAGAGGGGATGCACTCCATTTACTCCCTTGACT
Organism: Coptis chinensis; assembly: GCF_015680905.1. Lineage (NCBI taxonomy): Eukaryota > Viridiplantae > Streptophyta > Magnoliopsida > Ranunculales > Ranunculaceae > Coptis > Coptis chinensis. The sequence continues at coordinate 50,846,374 of NC_141456.1, forward strand.
TCTTTTCCTTTATCATGCATTATTTGTTTTAGTTCCTGAGTAGTAGTAGGAGTAGGAGTAGTAGAACTTCTTAGTTTAGTTTAGTTTTGGAGTTTTTTTATGAAAAAGCTTGTAATAGTTTTAATGGTAGAACTTTTTGTGCTCTTGTTCTAAATAAAAATCTAAACTTCTTAATGCAAGTGAGTTACTTTATTATTATTCTTCTTCTTCTTTCTCATTTTACATATATATTTGCTTCTTTCATTTATATCCCTAGGATCATGAGCTAAAACCTTCCCTTTGTGGGGGGTTAATGATGCTCATGTGAGGGATAACCTTTATGATGTGATTTTAGTAAATTGTTTAAGAAGAACAACTAGACCTACATCCTATCCCAAAATGGTAGTTGGTGTAGAGTCTAGTTAGGAATCAAGGTGATGATCTTAGAGATAAGTCATTGTTTTGGTTCTTCATGCTAGCAATATGATTCATAGTGTTAGGGATCAAGTTAATCTTATTTAGGACTTGTCTATGAGTTCCAGGAAGGTTAAGATGCAAGAACCTAAAATCATACAATAGAGGTTATCTTCACATGAGGAGAACTATCCACACCTATCTAGAAGTCAATTTTTATCTTTGTTTAGTTGCATGTTTACGTAACTTAAAGTTTTTAGTTTTTGCATTAAAAGAAACCAAGTAGTTAGTATCAATTAAACCATAGCTTAAAAATTACTCACTAGTTTCCTAAAATAGCAAAAACAAGTTGTAAGTTGTCTTAGACTTAGGATGGTTCGAAATCCCTACTCAAAGCTATACACACAAATATCATGAGTAAGGAAAAATCTTTGTATTCGCACTTTGTCAAATTAGAGAATCAAATCTCTAACATATGCAAAAGGTGAACATCAAAATGGCGCCGCTGCCATCCTAAGGACTAAAAGACATTCCATTACAAGTTGGAATTGCTCCCCACTCTCATTCCTATCCATCGTTTTTTTTTTTCGTTTTCATCGTTTTTTTTTAAAAATTCCCGCATTTCGCTACTGATCCGAGTTTGAATTTTTGGTTGCACTTACAGGAACAAAAAGTTAGGACCTGGAACAGAATCTATACACTAATATAAGATTGTTGTGAAAATTTGGGTTGATCAAGGAAGACTACTGCGAGTCGCGAAAATCATCGATTACGCATCCGCCGGTTGAACTTCGCGTCGTGGGTGTTTACTCTGTTGGTACTCTGTTTCATCTCCAAAGATCCATCGTGAAATCTTGTTCCATTACCAGGCCTAACTCTCTGGAACTATAACAAATACTTCAAATATCTTCTGGGATTAAGGACGTCGACGGGTTGAAACGTCTGTTTCATTTCTTTGCCGGACTTGTGGGGGGCTACAGGTTCCAAATTTTATACTGTTTTGGCATGAATACCATGTATGTAGTTATTATGTACTAGTTTATGGATTATTATTTACGTATTAGGCTAGAAATATGCATGAATCATGTTAATACGCCTGTAAATATATATATGCGATTAAGTGGGTATGAATTGCATATTAATGTATATATACATACAAATGGTACTGTTTTGCATGGTTATCTCTATCTATACATATAAGTGTCTATTGTTGCATGTTTAGTATTTCTCTACGTATAAGTACACGGTCTTGTTTAATCAGTCGATTTTGTCAAGATAGAGGAGAACATTCCAACGAGGGTTAAAATCTGAGTTGGGTAAGTTGTTTCTAAATCCTACGGGGTGAAGCTACTCTCTATATGACACTCGCAATCTCAATGAGTATTGATGAAATCGAATTATTATGCAATACAAAAGTCGTATTTTAGTTTAGGCATAATATGTTGCATGTTTAGTTTAGGTTTTTGTATCGTCGTATTTATCCGTGCCCGTATAGTATCTTCGCATGCTAATGTATCTAGATATATATGAGTGATTACAATTTGCCTGTTAGTGTAGATATTCGTATACGAAATATATATCTGCCTATTTGCTTATATGTACGTATTACTGATGTGTATTTGCCTGTACATATCAAAGTATTTATTGATGATACAACCTTGCCTATTCGTATTGCTATACGTATGAGTAGAGTATCTTCACATGCTACTGCATCTAGTATTGTATGAGTAGGTTGTATTTGCATGCTTCTACTTTCTCCCTTGCATAAATTTCTTTAAAAAAAAATTAATTAGGACCTTGCATAAACTTTAATTTCATAAATCTTAATCATATTCCAACAGTGTCTAGAAAACTTGAAAGATTGAGGTTACTTAATTAGAACTGTGCTTGCACAGCAAGCCTCCCTCATATCTCTCTTGTGACCTGGCTGTTGGTTTATGCACACGTATTCCTAGCTTCACTGCTATGTTAGCAGCAGCTTAGGCCTACGTTGTTCAACTCTAATGCTTGAAGATAATCATAAAATTCAAGAAATAATAAGTTCCTTCTGTCAATTAGATCTAATTTTATGCTTGCATGAGATTAAGGTCTGGTTCTACTAAACAATTTGAACATACTTATCATAGGAGAAAATACGATAAGCATTTGCGTAAGTTTTCACCTCCACAAAGTTCTTCATCTATTAATCCAAATCAAAAAGATTCGTCACCATTCCCATCATTCATTATGGCTGGCGAAAATCCACCAGTTGAGAAGCCCTTTTCAAACTTCTATACAGCATTACAGGAAGGACCTTCTTCCTGCATCAAACTAGAGGACATTGTCGGTGATTTTCGAATTCCGCCAAACGTTTTTAGTTTGTTACCTGTGTATCATGGTTTGGATCATGAAAAACCATACAACCATCTTCGTAGGCTTCAGCAAGTGGCCACAACATTTCACCATCCAGCTGTCTCTAAGGAACAACTCTTGTTGCGGCTGTTTCCATTCACTTTAGCGGAAAAAGCGTCAATTTGGCTAGCAGGAGAACAGCCACAATCCATAGATACATGGAATAAACTTGTTCAAGCTTTTATGCTTCAATTTTATACTCAGAAAAAAACTACTAAAATGCTTCAAAAAATTCAATTCTTTCGTCAAAATCCTCATGAATCTTTTACGAAAGCATGGAGTCGCTTTACTGATCTTCTTTTAGAATGTCCTCATCACCAACTAGACAAAGCTATCCTTGTTCGTTCATTCTTTAATGGACTTTTTGATCATCAAAAAGAAACTCTTTATATAATGAACGGCGGTTGCTTCATGGACAAAGGAGCTACTGAAGCATATACTTTTCTAGAAAAACAAGCGAAAAAAGGTACACATTGGGGTAACACTGATTCTTCTAGGTCATCTAAGGATGCTGTTACAAAAGCTACATCTATTTTTTAGGTAAAACTCGACCCCGAATTAAAAAAATTGATAGAATCCCTCACTAAAAAAGTAGATGCCCTTACAGTTCAAGTAAACGATCAACTCCCAAAACAGGTCATGAACGTTGACACATCCCCATGTGTTCTTTGTCTCAGTCTTGAACATCCTGATGCTTATTGTCCCTTGTTATATGCCTCACCTTCTCAACCATCAGAAGAGGCATGTGCATTCAACATTCCTAATGCACCTTGGCGACAGCATCTGAATTTCGCTTTGCGCCCACCTCCACCACAAATGGCTCTCCAGGTTTCGCTAATTTGCCTGTTCGACCACCCAACAACTTTATTCCATACCTCCAAGGAAATAATCAGCAATACCAACAAAGTCAAAATCAATTTCAAAATAATTCCAATGCTAACTATCAAACCAACTGTAGCCTTGTTCCAGCCAATCCAAATCCCAGCTATAATCAACAACTTCTCAGCAATAATCGTGAACTAGTACCAGTTGCACAACCTGCGCCACTCATTACGGATAGGGCAAGCGAGACATTTTTAGCTTACACGAACCAACAATCTCAAATTTTAACGTCTATCCAACAATCACTTCAACAATTGGCGCAAGAAAAGAGTCAGAAAGGCGTGTTTCCTGGACAAGCAGTTCCAAACCCTAAGCCAGCAAACACTGCCTTTGAACTCACCAATGCACCTGGTACAAGTACTCCAAACCAAGGTGAGGTGCACGCAATCACTACTCTTCGATCTCGTAAAATTGTTGACAATCAAATACGTATGCCAGATGATCAACCAAAGGTATTCGAAGGTTCCAATGAATCTATTTTCAATAATGAACCTACGGAGGATTCACCAATTCCAACAAAGTCAACATCTCATAAATTAGGAAACGAGCAAGCGGACACCTATGCCAAATTTCGGCCTAAGGCACCGTTTCCTGCACGCTTGGCAAAGAATAAACTTGATAAGAATTTTGATGAAATTCGAGAAACTTTTCAGAATTTGACAATCAACTTACCTTTTCTCGATGCCCTAAAGCTATTGCCCAAACATGCAAAATTTCTGAAAGATATATGCACCACAAAAATGAGAACTAATATTCCTCAACAAACATTCCTCACCGAACAGTTTCTATCCATCACCGAACACAATGGTATAGTCAAATACAAGGACCCTGGTCGACCAATAGTTCCATGCACTTTAGGTGACAAATATACGGCTACTGCGCTACTAGACCTAGGTGCTAATGTGAATTTACTTTCATATTACTTATTTAAACAGCTAGGTCTTCATGAGCTTAAACCAACCACCATGACTCTATAGTTAGCTGATCGTTCCATTAAGTATCCAAAAGAAATTGTGGAAAATGTCCTTGTAAAAGTCTAAAACTTTTACTATCCTGTAGACTTTGTTATTTTGGATACAGAAGTTGCATGTGATTCCATTCCTATCATCTTAGGACGTCCGTTCCTAGCAACTGCTAATGCTCTCATTAACTGTAGGAATGGTTTTATGACCATGTCCTTCGAAATCTTTCGGTCAAGGTGAATGTGTTCAAGTTGATGAAACAAATTCCAGATCCTGACATTGATGGTGAAGTGAACAGGGTTGACAACATTGTGCAAGAGTATTTAACAAAATATTTTCCTGAATATGAAGTATACCAATTTCTTTCCTTTAGCGATTCTGAATTTGAGGACGATGATTATACATGAGAAGTAAACGAGTTATTATAGTCAATACTACTATTTGACCCTACGACCGTGATGTCTAGTGACTTGGATGAACATCAATCTGTTTACTCCATAGAAGACGATTTTTCTCAAGAATCTTTAATACCCACTCCACCCGCCCCTGACTTAAAACCGCTTCCTTCGGAATTAAAATACGTACATCTTGATCCAGATGGTAGTCATCTAATTATCATATCATCACAATTGACTGACGATCAAGAATCCCGTTTAATAGATGTCATTCAACAACACCGTTCTGCTATTGGATGGTCCCTCGATGACATTAAGGGCATTGACCCTAGTGTATGCACCCATCGCATACATCTTGAAGAAAATGCTAAGACGTCGCATGAACCGCAGATCGTCTAAACCCAACCATGAAAGATGTGGTACGGGAGGAAGTTTTAAGATTACTCGATGCAGGTATTATTTACCCTATCTCCAATAATGTTTGGGTGAGTCCATTACATGTTGTTCCAAAGAAATCTGGCATTACAGTTGTGCGCAATGATAAAGATGAATGCATCTCCTCTCGTATTCCAGTGAAATAGCAAATATGCATTGACTATCGCAAACTTAATGCAGTCACTTGTAAGGATCACTTTCCACTTCCCTTCATCGATTAGATGCTGGAATGGTTAGCCGGTCATGCATATTACTGTTTTCTTGATGGTTATTCAGGATATTTTCAGATAGTCATAGATCCTGCTGATCAAGAAAAGACTATGTTCACCTGTCCTTTTGGTACATTTGCTTATAAATGAATGCCTTTCGGCCTTTGCAATGCACCTGGTACTTTCCAACGCTGTATGTTTCACATTTTCAGTGATATGGTTAAACGTTTTATAGAAGTATTCATGGACGACTTCTCAATATATGGCAATTCTTTCGATAGCTATCTATCAAATCTAGAAAAGGTTTTCACACGATATGAGGAGAAAAACCTCGTTCTTAATTGGGAAAAATGTCATTTTATGGTTACAAAAGGAATAGTTCTAGGACATATTGTTTCAAAGGACGGAATCGAAGTCGATAAAGCTAAGATTGAAAAAATTGCTTCACTTCCTATACCAAAAATAGTTCGCGACATTCGCACATTTTTAGGACACGCAGGTTTCTATAGGAGATTTATTCAAGATTTTTCAAAGGTTGCTTGACCTTTAACCAATCTCTTGCTTAAAGATGCCGCTTTTGACTTCACTTTCAATTGCAAACAAGCTTTTGAGACCTTAAAATCCGTCCTAACTACCGCTCCCATAATACAACCACCTAATTGGTCTAAACCTTTTGAATTAATGTGTGATGAGAGCGACTATGCTATTGGAGCTGTACTAGGGCAACACCGAGAAGATAAGCCAATTGTCATTTACTACGCGAGTAAAACCTTTAATGAAGATCAATGTAACTATACCACCACTGAGAAAGAGTTTCTCGCCGTTGTATATGCCTTGGATAAGTTTCGTCCATACCTAGTGGGTTATTCCACAATTGTCTACACCGACCATGCGGCGTTTCGTTACCTATTAGCAAAAAAAGATGCAAAACAGAGGTTGATCTGCTGGATTCTCCTCTTGCAAGAGTTTACTCTAGAAATTAGAGATAAAAAAGGTTGCGAAAATATGGTTGCAGACCATTTATCAAGACTTATCAGTGAGGTCGATAATGATACCGAACCCATCTGTGATTCCTTTCCTGATGAACACTTGTATTCTGTCTTTTCGTCTCCTTGGTACACTGACATAGTAAATTACTTAGTTACCGAGGAAGTTCCTTCATCTTGGTCTCGTAATGATCGAAAAAAGTTATTTTCCACTGTGAAATTTTATTTCTGGGATGATCCTTACCTCTTCAAGTATTGTTTCGACCAACTAATCCGTCGTTGCATTCCCGACTGGGAACACAATGACGTGTTATCCTTCTGCCGTGAACAATCTTGTGGTGGTCATTTCAGTGGAAAGAAAACAACGGCTAAGGTTCTACAATGTGGATTTTATTGGCCAACACTATTTCGAGATGCACATGAGCATTGCAAAGCATGCAACCGCTGCCAACAGCTAGGACGCATTACTCAACGCAATATGATGCCCTTAAATCCCATTTTAATTGTTGAAATTTTTGATGTATGGGGCATCGACTTCATGGGTCCCTTTCCAAATTCTCATGGCTTCCTATACATACTGGTAGCCGTTAACTATGTTTCCAAATGGATTGAGGCTTTGGCATGTCGTTCTAATAATCATAAAACGGTCGTTCTGTTCGTAAAGGAAAATATTTTCTCACGATTTGGTGTTCCCAAAGCTATAATTAGTGATAGGGGAAAATATTTCTATAATAAAATTTTTGAATCATTAGGGAGTCACGCACAAAGTGGCAACTCCGTATCATCCTCAGACCAGTGGCCAAGTAGAAGTCTCTAATAGAGAGATCAAATCCATTTTGGAAAAAACTGTTAATCCATCTAGAAAAGACTGGTCTCTAAGATTATATGATGCCTTGTGGGCATACATAATATTTTTTAAGACACCTATAGGGATGTCTCCTTATCGCCTCGTTTTTGGAAAACCTTGTCATCTGCCAGTTGAACTTGAGCATCATGCTCTATGGGCCATCAAAAGCCTCAATTATAATACCAATACGGCAGGCAAGAAGCGAAAATTGCAGTTAAATGAGCTTGACAAAATTCGGAGTGATGCCTATGATCTCTCGAAGTCCTATAAAGCCAACATGAAAAGAGTGCATGACAAACACATATTGAGAAAAGATTTCAAAGTTGGTCAAAAAGTTTTGTTGTACAACTCAAGATTACACATTTTTCCAGAAAAATTAAAAACTAGATGGTCTGGTCCTTTCACTGTCTCTGCTGTCACCCCTTATGGGGCTATATCTTTGAAAAATTTAAACGATAACAACGAATTTCAAGTAAATGGCCAACGTCTAAAACATTATCATGAGTTGCATTCTCCAGATGTCGAAAAGACTCTTCTCCATGATCCAGTCTACATAGACTAATAGATTCGCTGGTGTACTTCCTTCCATGGGATTTAAACAGGGAAAGTACGCCATTAGGGTAGCCGGGCCGTCTTCTATTTTCTTTTCTAAAAATCTCTAGTGTGTGTGGTTGCAAGCGTCGGAACCTTAGTCCACGAAAACTCTAATCAGAACTGAGTATAAATGTCTTCTGTTAATCAAGCAAACGTGCCTTTTGGTAAACAATGGATACCCAAAATTTCCCCTCCTTCCTTCTCTTCCCTTTTCTATTCTCTTCCTCACGAACTTCAGCTAATCATTTGGTGTAAGTCTCACCCATCTCGAATAGGTAATGGTCGTAGTTCTTTTGCTCGGAAGCGACGTGCACGAAGGATGAGGTGGTGTATGAATTGTCAAACACCTTTCTGTCCAGGTCTTGAATTACTATCCGATATGAGTCGGAGCCGGTATAAGGTATATTATTGTCTAACACCAGCTCAGCAGGACAAACTTCATTGTCGTCCCATTGCTCCCACAGGTTGGGATTTGTCTTGAGGATCTAACGTTAAAAGACTCACATTCGTCTTGAGGATCTGACGTTAAAGACTCAACATGTATATACTCGTGTCTTTTATTTTCACCTTTGCACTAAGTGTTGTGCACAAAGAGAGTCGTGATATGCAACGTCGGATGGTCCCTCGTTCGCACGAGCAATGGATTTCACCAGGCCAACCCCGAATAGTTTTCTATTTGATGACAGTTCGGGGCGGTTTGAGGCTATACCATATGTACTAAGGGTAATATTATTGTTAGACCATTGCACATTGGTCAGGGATGGTACCGTCCTGAACCCTAGGCCCCTAAAACATAAAGGTTAAGCCATAGTCTGGCTAGATTGGGTTCGCCCCAAAGCCGACATGACAGTTGCCTGATTTTACAGTAATGGTTTTCTTAAAAAAAAAAAAAAAAAAAAAAAAAAAATCGTCTCGCTTTTTACAAATTCAACCCCCAACAATAAAAATAAATAAAGGATTGGATGTGCCTTAGCCATATTCAATTGGATGGTATTTTTAATGCCGATTGTTTTGACATCTCGCTCGTTCAATTTGGAGTTAAAACGAATCGAAATTCTACATTTGAAATTTTGGGACATAAGGGGAATTTTTGGAAATCATTTGGGCTTGGGCCAAAAATTAGAACCCGACCCAAACCACGTGTCCGGTCACAAAACCCAGCACGCGAGGCAATCCACGCGTTAGCCTCTCCCATTTCTTCCCCCCGAAATTCTAGATCTTGCTCCCACTCAAACCACCCTCGCGCACGCGATATCCCAAGTCTAAAATCGACCAGCGCACGTGTCCAATTCACCACTGATTCAACCAAAATTTTAACAGCACCATCCCCTCACTTAGTGAAACCAATATAGGTCCTCAGAAATTCATTTCGATCACTCTATGGCTGGAAATCGGAGAATCATAGTTGAGCAAAATTTTACAAATCTCTATAATTCCGGAATGTTCCATCCATTTTTCGATGAGGAAATTGCTAGTAGAGAGTGGGAATACCTTTTGCATCGAATTCCAGCTCATTACTCCGAAGATTTAGTGTTGAAGTTCTATAACAATGGAGGTTTTCGGGGGAATGAGTATTGGATTACGGCGGATGGGTTGGAACGTGAACTCACGTTGGAGTTGATATTGACTACGGCAAATATCCCAATCAACTCCGATAGTCCGACACTGCTGATATCGGAGTATCCGAATACAATGGAGTTGATGTTTGACACACTTCTCGAGGGCGAATACAATGATGGCTCGATACGTGTACCAACATTCCCTCCGACAGAACCAACTGGCAGTCACGCAATGGCTGGCCTACAACGTCATCGGTACATCAAAAACTTCTGACGTCAACAAGACATTCTTGCATCTGCTCTGGATACTTTAGGAGAAGAAGGAAACTTTATGCATGGTTCATTTCCTTGGCCATGTACTTACAACTGCTTCTGACAGGTCAGCTCTTCTTGTTATACTTGTTACACAGATTATGATAAATTTAGGGTTCCAGTCCGCTAGTCCTTTAATTCAAACAAGGTCTTTCGAAAATTTTGCGATTTTCAAGACTTGTGTCATGGACCACTGAGAACCTATAGCGAGAGATGATATTGAGCGTGATAACGTACCACCTCTTCCTCCTTCACCACCCAACTATTTTAATGAGGATACCATGCGCCGAATCAGTACTCCCATGGAAGCTTTGAGACACATAAACTCGGGAATGCGTAGCATGTTTGTCCGCCAGATAAGTTTCAAAGAGAATTACGTGATCGTCAGGGCCATTTCCAGCGCATGATGATGGCTAATCAGCAACAGTTTCAAGAATAGGTGGTTAGGTCTTTGGCAACCATACAAGAACAGTTATCTCAACTAGGAGTTCGCAGTACTCGTTGTCGTCGAAACCCTGGTTCATCATCAGCTAACCCTGAGGATTCACAGTAGCAGCTTGTTCCTCTTAGTCTAAAAAATGACTCTGTCATTTAATTCCCTTATGCACTGTATTTTTATTTTTCTAGTGATGAAAAACGATATATCGTTTCATTTCTCATAATTTTGTATCTCCATCCAGTTTGAATGAGAAATTATTTATGTTATGCGATTATTGTCTTTCCTAAAATGGTAGCTTGTTCCTTGATGCACTGGGCCTACTCTCTAAGCCCAACGGTTAATACCCAACGGACTGATCCAAACGGTCAGATACCCAACGGTCAGATTTTCCATTATAAATCCAACTCTCCTCTTCAACTTTCACTTATCCCCTTCTCTCACTCTCCTCAAATTCATCTTCACAAATTCTCATTTTCTTCGACATAATGAATCCAATCGAGCGATTGGAAATGGAGCAACACGAATGGGCTATCACATTATTCATAATAACAGTGTTTATCATTGTTCTAATGTCGCTCATGCATAACATGCTCCAAAATATCTAGATCTATGTAACCGACATCTCTCTTTCCCTATGTCGTTTTGTATATTAGTATGGTGTGTTAAATAATTCTCACACATTTGTACGGTTTACGTATTAAATTGAAAAGTTCCCTATTTTATATTTGTGTGTATTAGTTGTATTTTTAAACTTCTAAAACCAAAAAAAAAAAAAAAAAAAAAAAGCACACACACACACACACACACACACACACACAAACACAAACAAACAAACAAACAAATAAGAAAAAATTAATAACTCACCAAAATAATTCAATCTCAACTCATGGTGTTCATAGAAGATTGCACACGCTACACGATACGCCTAAAAACCATCGAGCACACTGCTCCATTATTCTTTTCATCTTCCATTATTGAGGTATGATCAACAATTCAGAAATTACCTGTAGGTCTAACATCACTGTGAAACCTTCATCCATATTTTCTAACAATGAAACATCTCATTAATTGTTTCGGAAATCTGACATGAAAAGACTTACTATGGATACCCATATTTGTTGTTCATAAAGGTATGTGTCATAACAACACATGAGTCACTTGTGTTTTCACGTATTAATTCCGGATTTAACTACACTTGGAATCCAGATTGGTACAGACTCATAGATTGGCTATAAATCTCTTTTTTTCAGCCATTCTCGTTTCAAGCATTCTTCACTATCCTTCCCTCCATAATACTTCCAAATGGATCACCCAAGAAAAATAATGCCTGAGAAAGACTACCTGAAAATGTTTGATGATGGCCGGTTTTCTCCTTATTTTGACACAGAAATTGTACGTTGAGGATGGATGCCTTTTCTATATCATTCAGCAGCTGGTTATTCCCAAGAATTGGTTTTGATGTTCTACCAATTTAGCGGTCCTGAAGATGGAAAAATTCTATTTCAATGCCTATGGACAACGATTTGAATTGACTTGGGAAATTATCTCTGACATACTTCAAATTCCAATGAATACACAAGAGTTCCTTTTTCCAGAGTCAACATTTGATTCCATCAAAACTTTACTACGAGCTACCGTAACTCGTGGCGAAGTCGGAAATAGACATCATGTTGCTCTTCAACGCTTTTTGAAACAAAATCAACAAGTTGTGCTCCACTGGTTGGGACACAATGTGGTAGGTACATCACACCAATCAGAAGTCACAAAGCCTCAACTTCACCTACTTTGGATTTTGCAGACTCAAAGGGATGATTTTTGTCTAATCCAACATCTCTGGAACGCGATCACCAGGAAAACGAGAAGGTTACCACCTCTACCTACTTTAGTCACGAAAATTATGATGCGTTGGGGTTATCCAGTAATTTCTCCAGAGACACCCCTTCAAAGAGCAAATATTAGTGCACTCCACACAGACTACTCCGTTGGTTATTGGACTCCTGATACTCTGACAGATGAACAGAACGACCCAAGCTTAAACTCTGAACATTTCTTTGATGAACATACTATGCTAAACATTTTTAATCCCATGGAAGGCATTCAATTTCTTCATCAAGGCATGGGGGAACTACACGCTTGTCAGGAAATAATCATTAAAACTCTTAAAGATTTCCAAGAACGTCAAGCAATGCATGATGTTGAACAGGAGGAAATCTTGGAAAATCACTCTTAGTCCTTGCAATATCACGCTCTCCTAATGGAGAATCAAAGTACACTCTCTGCCAGCCAAGGAGACATTCAGATGCAGCTCAGCCAACAAATTGAAGAACTAAACAGTGTGGTGCACGATATGCGTCTCCAGAATCATCATAATAATCCATGATTTTCTTATTGAATAAAAATAGAATAATAATATTAAGTTAATAAATAAATAATCGAATATATCATTACGTTTTTCGTCTTATTATGAATTTTATTGTTATCTTTGTGTATTATTTTGTAAGAAATGCCTACTAGACTTGTCATAATTCACGTTGTGACAAAACAATTTTAACATGTGATTTTCAATGTCATTACAGGAGGGTCTATTTTCTTCCATACTCATTTATCCATCCAGTTTGCCATTATCCTTACCCATTTCTTTACTTCATCCAACATGAAATCTTCATCAAACATGGCATCTTTATCAAACATGACACTTCTGAAACTTATTCCTGAGCAATCCTTTCAGTCTATGATGGATTCCAATACTTATGGCCATCTCTTTCGTGACTACATCACTAACATTGGGTGGTCTTCCCTAGTTCTTCAACCTGACCAAACTTATTCTCCAAGTTTGGTTGCATACTTTTATGATAATATGGGGGACACACCAACATTCAACGTTGCGCACGGCTTCTTCTTAGACGGATTCACAATCCAGGTTGGTGGCACACATCATATCTTTTCTGAGCCAATGTTTGCCCTAACTTTGGATCTTCCTTATCACGAGCCGGCATCAACATGGCCATACATCTTTCAAAACTCTACGCGTTCCTTTTCATGGCCTGCTTTTCGCAAAACATACGGTGATGGCCTTGCAATTAAAGAAGAAGGGCCTGGACCTGGTAGATGGCCAAATATCACCATTCCCTTAGCAAGCATGACAATGAACATGGGGAATGCGATGTTGTTTATCCTACTAAACATCATGAGAGATTGACATTTCTCTACTGCCAATGATCCCGCCAGTGTAGTATTCAATGCACTTGCTCAAGGTCATACATTCTTTGATATCTTAAACTATGTCATCTCCAATCTGAAATGAGCTCGCACTGTTCAGGATCAGTATATACTGTTACCAGTAAATGCATGTTGTATCATGAAGACACATTTCCCACAGTTTTCAGCTACTTTTCATGACTGGGTCAAGGTAGATTCTATGTGCCCAGCAAACAAAATCATCCGCTCATTGAGGTTTAGGCAATGGAAACGTCCCACTCGGTACCTGATGCATGTTCGTTGTTACCCGAAGGATGAAAAAATAATGACACATTTGAACAACTCCAGAGAACAACGATTGGCAGAAATTTGGGAGCAAATTATCTTATGGCGTGATGCTAAGGAAATGCATTTCATTCAAGAAGATGCTAGACCAGCAAGTCCTACTGGATGGTGACTTTGTAGGACATTGTACATATATCTAGCTATAAATAGTTATGTTTCGTGTGCTATTATTTTTCGTTGTTTCTTTCTGAATAATATATTATGTTCTCCAACCTTTCTGTTCTAGCAATCCATCCCTAATTTTGCTCAAGGTTCTTAGGTACTTTCTTTCTTTATCTATTGATACTTCGAGGACTAAACATCATTCAATTTGGGGGTGCTTTAAACCTGTAGCAAAAATTAGGCAATTTGTAGGTTGTATATAGTTTTTATTTTCTTGTTAATAAATGTACTTAGTGACAAAGTCTTGTTCCCTTTTCAATGATGAAAATTGTCTAGAAGTCTCACATTAGTATCCGAATTAGGATTGTTTTTTTTTTAGAAACTTAAGATAATATGTATGCAATAGTTTACACATCTTTTCATGAACATTCATGCACTGAGTATCATCGATTGTACATAGCAGTAAGTTTCTGGAAACCGTGGTTAGTTACTTAAATGATCAATCCTGTGAGAATCTAACCAAAAAGCCTCGATATGTGTAATATGTGAGTAATGACATAGAGGAGTAGTTTTTCCAAAAAGAGAAAATCACGCGTCTACTTACTTGATCACCATCCGAACCCTAGGCGAGAATTTAGGCCATCTTTGGATCGACATAGCCAAAAATTCATACCTGTTAAAAATTTTACAGCTAGTCAATATACTGAACCTTTCATCAAACCTTTCATTTTCACCAAAAATCCCTTACCCGTCTAGTAACCTTAAATAAATTAAACCTACCCAAATGAGGAGTATGAGAAATAGAATGAAATGTAGAAAAATAAAGAGAAAGACTTGTCCCAAATAAAAGTCAGTTACTTGCTTTAGGAAAAAAAAAAAAAAAAAAAGTACAAAGGCTTAAGAGCAAAGTAGGAAACTCAGGTAGAAGCAGGAAAAGAAGACAAAGATTTCTCTAGTGTAAATATCTTGAAGACCCTATTCTGTCATACTTGTCATTTTTTATTATCCATTTCCATTTTCTTCTACATCATCACCTAAGCCCCATAATACCTAATAAATACCTCTAGCTCAATTAGGAGTAGGAAGGTGTGATAATAAGTAGTAGACGTGATTGATCGACTTTGGCTCCTCAAACTGTCATTGAGTATGTGAGGAAATGTGTGCCCACTGCACACTGGAGTTAGCAAAACCTAAGTGGAAAAATTATGAGCGAATTTGTGTTTAGACACACACCTGTGAGAACCCATTTTAGTACGCTTTCCAAAGGATCCAGAAACGGCCCTGCTTGTACATTTCAATGAAGAGTTCACTGTATGCATGATTATATGTAGATGTTTTAATTATTGAATGCATATTAACTTGAGTTTCAAAGAAATCAATCCTTGTTCCCTGCTAAGGAGATGTATGGATATCTGAGATTAATTTAGGAAACGAGTTTTTGTCACTGAGTCGTTGTAGTATAAATGAAGTTTATGGGTATCTTCTCTGGAAAACTCTCACGAGGCTATAACTCGTCCACTAGGGAATTCCTAGTGGTTTAAGGCCTTGTTGCATATGGTCAATGCAACTGCACTCTGCGAAACGAGAATTAGTTAGGACTACACATTTTTGGCCACTTATCTGTTTTAGTGTCCTTTCTTTGCTTGAGGACAAGCAAAGTGCTATTTGGGGGTAGTGTGATAAGCACCCAAAACTGTAATATTAAACCCCATTAAGACATATAAATTTGGTTAATTATGTGTTTAATAATCATGAAATAAGTATATTTTCGTACTTTTATAGGTCTTCGCAGTAAACATGAAAATATTGGTTAAACCTGCGTTAAAGCACGGGGAACGATGTATATATGAATTCTTCCAAATCAGCCATGTGAAGCTAAACAAAGACGGATCAAAGTCGGGGACTCAAACATGACAGAATCGAGTCAGAACGGGACTATGTAAAGAAAAGCATAAACTTTCAGAGCTCATATCTCGTTAACCTGGATTCCGATTTTGGCAAGTAAGCTGCCCAGATGATCAGCATGACTAGCTCTACCTTAGGCCAGAAATTGCAGAAATCGACGTCTAGACCCACCAATAGACATAGCACATGGACCTACCTTTCGGGCCCACAAGAAGAGATGAGTCATCAATCATGGAGCATGTCAAGACAAAAGTACCAAATTATTGGTGCAAAGTTGGCACCTTGCATGTAAATTAATGATATTAGGTGTTAATAGTAAAAAGAAAAGCAAGGTGTCACTTTGTTTTAATGTGGTGGATAAAAGTGAATTAAATGTGTGTGTGTGTGTGTGTGTGTGTGTGTGTGTGTGTGTTTTCACGTGGGATGAGGGGGAGAATTCTAAAAGGAAGGAAAAAAAACAAAACAAAGGGGGATGCACTCCATTTACTCCCTTGACTTCTTTTCCTTTATCATGCATTATTTGTTTTAGTTCTTGAATAGTAGTAGGAGTAGTTGAACTTCTTAGTTTAGTTTAGTTTTGGAGTTTTTTATGAAAAAGCTTGTAATAGTTTTAATGGTAGAACTTTTTGTTCTCTTGTTCTAAATAAAAATCTAAACTTCTTAATGCAAGTGAGTTACTTTATTATTCTTCTTCTTCTTCTTTCTCATTTTACATATCTATTTGCTTCTTTCATTTATATCCCTAAGATCATGAGCTAAAACCTTCCCTTTGTGGGGGGTTAATGATGCTCATGTGAGGGATAACCTTTGTGATGTGATTTTAGTAAGTTATTTAGGAAGAACAACTAGACCTACATCTTATCCCAAAATGGTAGTTGGTGTAAAGTCTAGTTAGGAATCAAGGTGATGATCTTAGAGATAAGTCATTGCTTTGGTTCTACATGCTAGCAATATGAGCTTAGAGATGAGTCATAGTGTTAGGGATCAAATTAATCTTATTTAGGACTTGTCTATGAGTTCTAGGAAGGTTAAGATGCAAGAACCTAAAATCATACAATAGAGGTTATCTTCACATGAGGATAACTAACTCTTCACACCTATCTAGAAGTCAATTTTTATCTTTGTTTATTTGCATGTTTACGTAACTTAAAGTTTTTAGTTTTTGCATTAAAAGAAACCAAGTAGTTAGTATCAATTAAACCATATCTTAAAACTTACTCACTAGTTTCCTAAAATAGCAAAAACAAGTTGTAAGTTGTCTTAGACTTAGGATGGTTTGAAATCCCTACTCAAAGCTATACACACGAATATCGTGAGTAAGGAAAAATCTTTGTATTCACACTTTGTCAAATTAGAGAATCAAATATCTAACATACGCAAAAGGTGAACATCATCCAACACTCCTCAAATCTTGTCAGAGGAGTCCATTCCAAGTATAATTAGGCTGATTGTTTGCATGTTATTGTGTGCTTGCAGTGTTTAAACCTAGACTAGAAATTGCATGAAGATTCAGGTATGGTAAGAATAAGCCCGCTGCTTTAAATTATCGTAAAAAAAACACACTCGCCTATCTAGGAAGATACACACATCACCTGTAGTAATGGAAGAGGAAGTAGAGAAACCACTCTCTGATTCCTACAAGGTATTGAATGATGGACCAAAGTCCTGCAATGTTCTTGCCAACCTTTAGGGAAATTTTTGAATTCCCCCCAATATCTTCAACCTACTACATGTTTATATCATGGTTTGGACTATGAAAAACCTTACCAACACCTACATAGAATACAACAAGTTCTTACAACTGTTCACCATACTACCGTAGGACCAGAACAGGTAAAGCTCAGGGTGTTTCCTTTCACCCTAGCTGACAAAGCGGCAACTTGCTTGACTGCCCAGAAACCAAACTCAGTGGATACTTGGGAGAAACTAGTTTAGCTATTCATGGAACAGTTCTATTATCCCTCACAAAAGACAAATGAGATGCTTTTGAAGATCCAATTATTTCGCCAGAATCCTCATGAATCCTTTTCAAAGGCCTAGAACCGTTTCACAGATCTTCTTATTATCGAATGTCCTCACCACAATCTTGCAAATGATATGCTTGTTCGTGCTTTCTTCAAGGGTTTTTCTCAACACCTTAAGGAAATCCTTGATATAATGAATGGAGGTAGCTTTCAAAGCAAAGGAGCAACTTATGCGAAAATCCTCAAAGACTAACCCAAGAAGAATAGTAATTGGGGAGGTAATGATTACTCGCGCTCCATTCCTTCTACATCAATAGTTAAGGCAGCCGAAATGTTTACAAAATAAATTCCCTCTAGGGAGTTTACAAAATCTAAAAGCATTTTGAATTGCCAAAATAAAATCATGGCCAATAGTAGCCCAACATTTCTTAAAGAAAACTGGAGTGTATCCATCTAGGCCAGGTGCTTTATTATCCTCCATCTCAAAGAGCGCTTACTTTATTTCATCTTTTGTCACTTCAGAGTCTAAAGAAAATGAATCATTGACTGTGACTTCGACTGGTAAGTTTTTGAAGAAAATTGGACTAGAAATCTCCTCCCCCTTTGTGCCGAGAATCCCTTTATAGAACTCAACAATCATATTAATAATGTCATCTTGTCCTTTGACTGTGTCTCCATGATCATCTTGCAGAGTTCAGATACCACTCTTAGCTTTTTTTTCCTTTAACATATTGAAAAAATAGGTAATGCACTTGTCGCCTTCCATCATCCGTTCACCATCTTCCTTAAGTTGAATCTTAGAGGCTTCTACTCTAGCAAGAGTCTGATACTTAGTAAGGGCAGATTTTTCACTTTGACCAAGGTGAGGATTAAAAGGATTATTCTGCAAAAGCTTCTGGATATCATACATTTGCTCCCTAGCTTTTATAACTTTACCATGGAGGTCAGAAAAGTTCTTCCTTGCCCAAGGCTTGAGCTTATCTTTCAAAAGCTTAAGTTTCTGCATGAGAATATACATGGGGTTGGAATAAACGGGGGTCTGCCACACCTCTTCAAGAATGGAGTGAAATTTCGGTTGTTCCACCCAGTAACTTTTGAATCTAAATGGGGCTATTTTTCTGCTCTACGCATTCCACTCTATAAGAATAGGGGAGTGATCAGAAATTCCTTGTGGAAGGATATTAAGCCAACCATAGACTATTTACCAAGCTTCTGTCTATTTTGGTCATAATCCTGCCAGGTTCATCCACCTTATTACTCCATGTGCAAAAGAAGCCATTATAAGATAGATTAGAAAGGCCACAAGCTTCCAGACATTCAGTAAAGTCATTTGCTTCTTTCGGATGCATGAGCCCCCCCCCCCCCCCTCCTCTGCTTTAGTAATGTTATTAAAATCACCAACAACATTCCAAGGCTGATTAATAGAGTTGTGGAAGGATCTAATGTCATGCCATAGCTTTAGCATTTCTCGCATAGATAACAATGAAAAAGAACACTTCATATATTGTTTGGTAGATGAGTTACCCTATAATTTAATGAATATATTGGTTAGACTCCATAAGCTTAGAAATATGCAATTTTCATGGGTCCCAGCATATCCAGATTCTACCTGAAGGATCCTTACTATAATTATTTATATGTTCCCAGAGAAGGCAACTTTTTCAACCCCTTAGGTCTTCCCCTTCTTTTGTTGTTGTTCGGCTGCTTAGAAGAACTTCTAAGCTGCTCATTCTATTGTGATACTATCCTTTGATTGGGGATAGCATCAAGTGCTATCTTTTAATTGAGGACAACACCGAAAGATACATCAACATGTCCACTCTTGTTGCCTACCCTTGTGACAACACTAGAGGGTGTACTTGGAAGAGGGAAAAGGAGTAAGTTTGAAGATACTATAACTTTATCATGAAAGTGTTATGTTTCTTCTTCAGAAATCTCACTTGTATCAAGAATGTTTTGAGTTTCCTCTTCGAGAGCAAAGAATATGTTATGATCCAAAGCATAAAGTATATCTTCCCCTATAGGAAAAGGGATATCAGCTCCCATTATTGCAATAGGGAAAGAAGTTTCCATTGCCATTTTCAGAAGCTGCATCGAATCTTTTTGCACTATAATAGAATTGTCAGGGACAAACTAAACCATATCATTAATAGTTAATTTGAGGGGGAGGGGGGGATGCACTATTTTGGCCTGCTTGTCGTGGAATGCTTGGGGCTTCCTCAGTGTGAACTGGCATAACTTCCACAATATGTACTGGACTAGAGCCTCTATTTTCAGGACTAGAGGTGGCTTGAGTGACGTTTTCTGCTTCCTTGGCTCTTCTCTTTAGTCCTCTTCTCTAACTCATGGATAGAGTAGGTTCTGCAGCCTTTTATTTACCTTTGTCATTATTGGCAGGAGCATTGACTTTCATACATTCATTGATCGTATGACCAATGATTTTGCAATGGTTGCAAAATTTTGGTAACTTCCCTAGTCGCACTTCTTGGTAGAATTCGAAACCAATCTCAGGCACTTCAACTTATATTTTGTCAGGAATGGTCGGGCTGGGATAGGTCTATATCCACCAACACACTCACATAGAAACCATTGTCTCTTTCAATACAGTTCTTATCCACACGAATAGGACCTCCCAACCCTCTGCCCATGGCTATAAGAGTTTCAACTTCCCAATAATACTCGAGAGGAAGTCTTGGGAATCTAACCCAAACAAGAGCAGAAGAGTGCTTGTGTGACCCAGTACAAAAGTTCGGATTCCATATTGTAAACCGAAGGAGTTTTCCTACAATAATCCATGGACCTCCAAAGTGTACAAGGTTGAAGTCATTTTCATTATCAAACTTAAACAAGATATAACCTTTGCCCAAAGGTGTGAGCTTTACCTTACCTGTCAGGCCCAGTTTGAGTTTATCTCAGTTTTAATAGCTTCTAGATTGATAAGCTACATATCCACGATCCTACCAATGCATACTTACAAGCTTCAATACCTTTTTCCACAAACTTCAAAGGAATTTTTATGGCTGGTTTTTCCCCTTTTGTTGAAGGTATGGGTATCGTAGATAAGTCCACAATATGCCTCATCCTTTCTGAAGTGACTGCTAAGAAGGAGGTAGCTTTAACATGAGGAGTTGATGGGATGACATCCACGTTTGTTCTATCACCTTGTCTCGATGATTTACCAATGAAGAACACTTGATTTCTTCCACATCCCATTCCCAAAGGGGTAGAAAACAGGATGACAAGTATACAAAGAAGGGAGAAGAAAGGAGAGGGATAGAAACAGAGAGCGAAAGGCGGAGAGAGGAGAAGGGCAGTGAGCTAACGAAGGAGAGAGAGGAAGTTTCCCTCATTTTTTTAGTAAAAAAGGAAATAAAAGAGGGAACTTTGACGAGAGAGGTGAAGTTATCCAAAAGAGTAACTAAAAAGGAAAATTATTAGAGAGATAAACCCAAAGCTTCTCTCTCTAGAACCCATACTAAAACTTGTTCCATAACATCTCCAACTAAAAAATTACTTCGCAAAGAAACAAATGCCATACTTGGTATACCACAAATCTGTGAACGAAAACTACCACTAAGATTATTAAAAGAAAAATCAAACCCTATTAAATTCAAACAATTTCCAAATAGATAATGGAATCGAACCAAATAAATTGCTATATACAAGATAAATGAACCTAGTCTTAAAACAATGCACCAGGTATACTTCCATAAAACCCATTTATCGAGAAATCAAGTAACCAAATATTCTAAAACTAATCAACAAACTCTAGTATTAAACCAGACATCGCATTACTACTCAAATTAAGCTTCCATATATTCACCATTCCAGCGTATTCGACCAAATACATTGCCCGTAAATCGGTTCCCATAAAATGTTAAGATTCTTAATGACTTTAAAAACGACCAGATAAACTAGCTAGTGTTTCATAACACAATTCTTTCTACATTTTCAGCTAAATTACAATGTTTTCTACATTTCGAGCTAAATTATAATTCTTTTGACATTACAAGTGCCACAAAATACAAACACTCTAAGACGGATAGTTGAATAACACAAACACTACAATCACTACAAACACTCAACTTTATTTTTAACTGATTTCAACACGTACTCAATGCAATTTACCTATAAACATTCTAAATGAAATTGAATAAAATGAATTAAAACAAATATAATAGATAAAAAACAAACCTGTAGTACAGTGGGAATAATAATGACGTGTTGAGAATGGTTTGCTTTCTTAACACTGGCGTGTTGGCGAGAGATGAGAGCACGATAGAGAAAACTTAACTTTCTTAACAATGGCGGTTGCCCAAACTCAAATTAAATGAGAGCAAGAGAGAAAATTTCGCTTTCTTAACAATAATGACGGTTGCCCAAACTCATGTTTTTTTGTTTTTTTTTTTCGGTTTTTTTGGTGCAAGAGAGATGATATCGGTTAGAACAGTGAGAAAAGGTTGTTCCCGGTATGTGTTTTGGGCCACACCCCACTTCTACATGAATATCATTGTTTCATTTGTTTGTGCTTTACGCCACACAAAGTCCTTGTTAATCACAAAATTCCAGTAGTATATACCGGTAGATTCCGATATTTATGTCTAATTATTACTTTATAAGTAATTACCAGTAGATTTCAAGTATAATCCAAAGCCTCACTCAAAATATCGTCTGACATGAACTAGCACGAAATTTGTTCTGGCTGAGTTTTAAATACCGGGCAACCCAAGCAACGGGTGTCAATCACTCAATCTATCAGCGGCGTCACACTCTCGGTGACTTATTTAACAAAATATCTCTTATTTCTCTCTCCTCTCTCTACTCCCAAAATGCCATGCTCCGTTATTAATTAATCAAACTTTTGTAAATATGGATGGAAATACAACAGCGATTATGACAACAACAAACCCTTCACCACCTACAGCACATCCAAACAATTTAAAAGAATTAACACCTTTTCTAAGCAAAACCTATGACATGGTTAATGACCCATCTACTGACGCAGTTGTTTCTTGGAGTAGTGGGAACAATAGTTTTGTGGTCTGGAATCCTCCCGAGTTTGGTAGAGATCTTTTGCCTAAGTATTTTAAGCATAATAACTTTTCCAGTTTCGTTCGACAGTTGAACACTTATGTAAGTTACTTATCTCAGTTTTATGTTTATTGAATTATGCTTTTGTTTTCGTAGATTATTTTTTGTTTAGGGAATTATAATATGTAATAAATACCCATTTATTGGATGTAAAAGTATGTCATTGAAGCAAAATATTTAGGGCCAATGGTGAAGATACCTCTTAAAATAAAAGCATAGATGGCGAGTGGGTTTTCACCATAGGTCATGGAGGGGATGTTAGCTGCATTTGCATCTTTATGGGATCTCCAAAGCCATCTGCCTGGCAAGGTTGTTCACTGCCTAATATGTTGTTGAGTTTCTTGTTTTGAATATGTGATTTGGGACACACGCAGGACATGTCATTACAACGACTATAAATTATTACTTGAATAGTAAAGTTTTGTTTATGATGCACTTTTGTCCATAGGCATGATCTTGCATCCTGAATCCAGTAAGGGCTTATATGTTTAACATTCCTTTTCTTCAACTAAAACTGATGTAGATTAAATTGGCGGAAGCTTCAGTTTATCAAATCTACTCTTGAATTAAACAAAACAACTAAAACTAAAACAAGTCTTTATTTCTCTATGAAATATCTCAATAACACAACTCCCCAGAACTCTAATTACAAGTCCGTTATTTATATTAATCCTAAAAACTATAAACCAATAGTAACACGACATGTGTCAACAACTAAAATAGAATAACTAAATTAGTGGGCTCACAACCCATGGGCTTTGACCATACTGATGTCCGCATCACTCTCCCCATGTTGAAGAAGCTTGTTGACATAAAAACCCACCAATATGCAAAAGCTCCTCAAATTTGTATACGTTACCCTCCCGAAGTTCTAAGAAATTCGACTTCGAATCTTGCCCAAATGTCGGCTCAAACAAATAACATGATACTACAATGTTGCTAGTACTCTTTTCTTGAAACACAACGAATACTGGAAGTCACGAAGTATGCGTTGAAATGTTTTGTGGCTGCGAGCAAAAACCTTCTTAAAATTGGTTAGAAAAGGATCAATATAACCACCACGTTGTGCTTGCTGAGTTGGATGAACAAGACTTTCATAAATCTGGTCAGTAGGACGTCTTTGTTGCAATGGAAGGTGATGAACCTGCTGATTTCGTTTGTTATCACGCTCAAAATATGACACAACGTGATTAAAAGGTTCACGAACTAATAGAGGAACCTTGACTGGATGGTCATGCTGGAGCCATTGTTCAACTCGTTTACGGCCTCTGTTGCGGTATTTCGATCGATCACGGGTGAGGAGTCGAGTGATTAGACCGAACATCAAAAGGACGCAGTGGTTGGTACTGGTCTGCAACCTGTTCTAGCAAGACAATATCTGTGGGTGCTGAAGTTACTGTAGTGTCTACTGGTGCAGTAGTAGTGACCAAGGTAGGAGGTGAGAGTACTATAGTCACAATAGGCGCACCCACCACTTCAAGATCCTGCGGCGTTGGAGCAGTCTGAAGACAAGAAACCTCTTGCTGTGGACAAAATGATTGAGGGGCATATCCCAGATTCGGGTTTGGCGCATAAGGAGAAACATAATGATATTGACTAGGGTTCCAAGACTGATAATAAGGAGAACAACCCTGATACATCATCTGCTGCTGATAGAGATCTGGATAATAGTCGAATGGCATAGAAACTGGCGGTGTCTGAAAACTCTGAGAAGGCGCCATTAATGGTGGAATCTGTGATGGCTGCTGAAAAGGTAAACTAATTTCTGGAGAAACCCTAGAATTTTGTTGTTGGGCGGCTAGAAGTGCATTCAAGGTTTCTTGCATAGCTTCAAACTTGGCATTCAAACCCTGATAATTTTTTTCTAGGTGTTCCATCTCTGGTTTCTTGATATACAGCATAAAAATTAAAACTTTGATCTTGAAAGAAGACAGACAGAAAATTAATTTTCGGGTGAACAGTAATGCGTGAATAGTGTTCTCGATGAACTGTGTTTCGTGAACAGTATCGATGAATAGGAACACAATTAAAACGAATAAGAAAAAAGGAAAATTGGATTTTACTCAGGAACGATTCGTGCTCCGATACCAAATGATGTAGATTAAATTGGTGGAAGCTTCAGTTTATCAAATCTACTCTTAAATAAAATAAAATAACTAAAACTAAAACAAATCTTTATTTCTCTTTGAAATATTCTCAATAACACAACTCCCCAGAACCCTAATTACAAGTCCGTTATTTATACTAACCTAAAAACTATAACTAAACTAGTGGGCTCACAACCCATGGGCTTTGACCATACTGATGTCCGCATCAAAAACACACCTAGAAAA
Organism: Coptis chinensis; assembly: GCF_015680905.1. Classification (NCBI taxonomy): domain Eukaryota; kingdom Viridiplantae; phylum Streptophyta; class Magnoliopsida; order Ranunculales; family Ranunculaceae; genus Coptis; species Coptis chinensis. The sequence goes on from NC_141456.1 coordinate 50,871,716, forward strand.
GGCCCTTAGGGCTATGATCATTTTCAGCAAGATGTTATTTGACTGGTTCCATAAAAAGCAAAAAGAAACCACCAGTTTTGACCATTTGTGAATGTCTGAATATGTTCTTTTAACCTTCTTTTGGAAAACATATATAAAAAAAATCCTACTTGTATTTTCCTTTATGTTTTATGCTATTATGTTACATGGACACGCCATATTTCAAAAATAATCTGTGTTGGATACGTATTCACGTGTCCGTATCGGACATGACACAGACACATATTGTATGTGATATACCTCAGTTTTTTATATTTCGCCATGTCAGACACTTCGTATCCGTGTCGGTTATGGACACACGTGTCCGTGTCAATGTAACTTAGGTTTTATGTCATGTCCTGTTTTTATTGTGTATTTTCCAAAATATTGAGCATTGGTAATTCTCATATTTCAAGAAATCTGTTGCTTTCAACTCTTCCTTGTCAACTGTTTTCTTCATAGCTAATGGTCTGGAACATATCATGTGTTCGGGACAACAACAAAATCTAGAATCTTCCCCCAAAATCGTCTAAAATCCTCTGTTTTTTTTTTCACAAAAAGTGCGTCTATCAACATCAAACATCTACACTGATGGAAAATGGGCATACATGTTCAGATCACACCAATCTTAATCTGTGTATGCACCAATAGAAAATTGAGAATACAAATCTTAGTAATATTTACCTTTAATGTCTTTGGTACATCAGGATAAAATATCAAGTTGTGGTTGAGGCATTATGGGAAACTTGAGCATTGTATTCACTTTTCGTGAAACATTGTTTGCATACTATCACCAAGAGACATCCCTTACCCCCAATGATGCTAACAGTGTGGAAAATAGGATTGTCGATTTCTTCTCCCATCGATGGTATAAACTATAAAGTGCTGCAATTTTTTTAATGGATGAAAAGAGTTTTCTTTTAAAACATTTTAGAAGAGTTACATGGAGGCGGTGGAAACCTTGACAAAGATGGAGAAACATTGGAGCTTAATGCTGGTAGGAAATTCGGTGCACTTTTTTAATTTCGGCATTTCGCACAAAGTTTTGAACTTGGATCCCAGAATGTAGTAATTGTTTTGTCCAACACCCCTGTTCTATAACCAAGAAAAGAAACCCCCCTGAAAAAACTCTTTCTTTAAAATATCAACTCTAATTAGCTATGACCTACAATCTTTTGTTATTTCCTTAGGAGCATCTAACAAAAAGGACTTCATTTTATAATTAATCCTACTATTATAAAACTGTATCAGCCACTGTACCTTATTGTGAGATTGTCAGTAATTGTGATATAGCTTTTGCGTTGCGAACCATTTATTCCTTTAGAATGGCCTTTTTATTTTCTTTTGTTTAAGTCACTCAAAATAGTTTTTGGAGAAAAGTCAGAGTCTGAGGGATGTTTAATAGGTGTGAAGGTGAGTGCTTGATGATCTGTTTGGTATGGAACTTAGTCATGTATAGCGGTATTGAGGATTTAATGACAATTGTCATTTATCCCCCAGAGAGGAAAGCATAGATTCTATTCAGTTATGGGCGCTAACAAGGTGCTGGAACTCGAGCCTAGTAGGCCGTGGCTCTAGGTGCGTAGCGGTGAGCCCAGAGCCTAGGCAAGCCTTTGACTGCATAGTTGAGATCCATAAGCATTACTAACAGTCTGGCTAACTTTTATATTTTCACCGGGTCAAAAAAAAAGTGGGAGTCTCAGTGGTGCCAACAAATAAAACCCGGTGTAGCAATCAGATTTGTCTGGAAAGCGTACTTAGATTGGTGTAGATTTTTATGGAGACTCAGTTACCAATCTTTGGCAAGAGGATTAAGGAAAAGAATGTGACTGTTTTTCTTGCTATGGGGCCTGGAGAAGGCACAGCAGAAACAAGTTTCAGTGGTTCCCAAAAGGCTCTTTTCAGGAATTAAATCTGTTGTACCATGGTGGTGCCATACAGAGGCAATATTGGCTGAGATTTTTAAGCGCACATTACGAGGAAAGATCCACGTTTTTCTGTATCCATCTTTTCTGTACAAAAGTCCTTTGGCGTGTTAATATGTTTTCTAAAGGAAATGCGCTTGTCAAGTTACTTGCTCAGGCATTATTGAACTACTGGCTTCCTAAATAGCTGCTGCATTTTCTTTTCTAATCATGTTTCATGGAAAAGTGGATTACCTCGTATTTGGACATATGGATGTGTTGATGTGCACTAAAGATGTTTCATAGGTATCAGTAGAATTTAGGAGGTTGGGCCCAAGGTTATGGGTTCAATTCTCACCTTTTGCGTGGATAAGGTTTTTTGAAGGGTTAAAGTATATATATTTTGATTCAAAAAGTAAAATTTACTTAACTCACTAAAGAGGCAAAATGTGCACAAAGGAAGAAACTACTGGGGAACCTACTTTTGGTAGAAAGCTATGAAATAGGAGCAGCAAGGAAACTTCTTGAGCTTTTATGAAGAATTCTTCTATAAAGTTACCCCCATTGCCCTCCATATGTAATTTTTCCTAAGTTACATTGACACGGATACGTCATACGTGTGTCCGTATCCGACCCGGTGAAATATCAAAAACTGAGGTATATCACATACAATGTGTCCGTGTCGTGTTTGACACAAACAACATGGATACGTATCCGACACGGATTTTTATTGAAATATGGGGTGTCCATGTAACATAGTTTTTACTTTTCCTACCAAAATTGTCTTGATGGTGGGTGTAAGATTCTGTTCTACGATTCTTCTTCCTTTTGAGTTGTAAGCTGCTATCTCATGCAACTTTTAACTAATATATAAGTGTTTTCTGAAGGAAGAAATCCCTTCCCCTTTGTCTATGCCTGGTTCTAATATTTGTCCGGTTCAGTTTTTTAGCCAATGTTGTATGTGCAAAACTGATGGAGAGATTTACATGCCTGCTAGACATTGGGAAGTGTAATATGTGATTTCCTCCTATAATTTTTGTGGTGACATGATGACCTTACTGATTGTTGCTTAACTTCTTTAAGGAGTTTAGTAAGCTGTCCTTAACTTAATCGTTTGTATATAAGAAGAAAGGACTTTTGGTTTTTGTACACTCTTTCTCATTTGGGATTCATGTGCTATCTTACTCTTTTCCTTCTGTGGGACTTCTTTCAGGTTTTTCTTGTCTTCTCTCTTAAATATTTTTTTCCACATTTTGGTCTCTAATGGGTTTTTTGTGTTTCCACTTATATGCGCGTGATCATTACCTTCTGTTCATTGATTGGAAGTTGATCAAATACCCCAATAATACACATGCACACACGTTCTTGTTTATTTTTATTATTATTAATTATTAATTTTTTTTTTTCTAATATCGGCCATTTATATATCATCTGCCTATGGGTAGGGTTTCAGGAAGGTTGATCCCGATCGCTGGGAATTTGCAAACGAGGGATTTTTAAGAGATCAAAAGCACTTGCTAAAGAATATTGTTAGGAAAAAACCGACTGGGGTCCATAGCCATCAACAGCAGCCTCTTCAAGGACAGAGTAATTCAGTTGGTGCATGTGTTGAAGTAGGGAAATTTGGACTGGAGGAGGAGATAGAAAGGCTTAAAAGAGACAAAAATGTGCTCATGCAGGAGTTGGTTAGGTTGAGACAACAGCAGCAGGCAACTGATCATCAGTTACAGACAATGGGACAGCGCCTTCAAGGTATGGAGCAGCGGCAACAACAGATGATGTCATTCTTGGCAAAGGCTATGCAAAGCCCTGGGTTTCTTGCACAGCTGGTGCAGCAGCAGAATGAGAGCAATAGGCGCATAGCAGGGGTAAACAAGAAAAGGAGGCTTCCTAGACAGGAACATGGTCCAGAAGATAAGCATGCCACTGCCCCTGATGGACAAATAGTCAAGTACCAGCCCCTGATGAATGAGGCAGCTAAAGCAATGCTCAGGCAGATATTGAACACACCTCCCAAGCTGGAAACAGACAACAATCCTGATGATTTCTTACTTGATGATGTTTCCTCAGCTTCCAGTGCATCAGATGGTGGCATCCCTTTAAGTCGAACCAGTGGTGTCACACTTTCAGAAGTCCCGCCAACTCCAGGCAATTTGTATTTGCCAGTATCCTCAGGGTTTTCAGCGCTGTGTCCCCCAGGTGCAATAGCTGAGATTCAATCTTGTCCCAGTCTTGGGAGTGACATGGTTACTAATACCACTACAAGTCCAATGCATGATATGAGTATGGCTGGAATACTAGATGCTGCAGCTACACAACAGGCGTCTGGTATGGCTATACTTGGATTTCCTCAAGTGCAGGGAATTGTGCCGGAAAACAATGTTGACATTTCTGGTGATGGTGCAGTTTGCCCCGAGACAGAAAATGATGATTACATTGACCCCATGTCTGTGGGAGTTGGTGACACAATGACAATAGAACTTGACGAATTCCAATCTGATCCTGAGTTGAGCATCATTTTTGATGAGGACAAACTCCCAGGCATAAATGATGTTTTCTGGGAGCAATTTTTACCACCTAGAGACACTGATGAGGTTGACATTTCCACACAAGAGAAAAGCCAAAATGAGGAGGTTCAGCCGGGGCAGAACGGTTGGGATAAGGTGCAGCATATGGATCGGCTTACAGAACGGATGGGTCTTTTAACCTCAGAAAACGAAGCGGGGTGATTTTGTGCATCTTTGTATGTCTTTTGAGCTCATCCTCGGGTAAAAGTTAACAATGTTCAGTTCTTGGTGGCTTTTGCGTGTTGACACCCAGCTGAATATATGATATCCCCTGCCATAGTAGTACTATATGTTTGTTTTAAATTTTCACCTTAACCCAGGAGCTCTTTTTCTCCCAACTGGAACGAGCATGGAGTGTATAATACTTGTCGATATTAATGCCTGGTTGATTTAGGGGATAATTAGTCAGAAACAAGGCCTTTTTTTTGGGTACATTTACTGATGAAAAGAACTGCCTCCTTATTCTCTGATTACTATTTTCCCTTCGAGGAAGAAACTTAAGTTCCCATTTGACCATTTTCAGTGCGAAAATATGCAAATATAAAGTGGGCTTCCAAGTTATATGGCTCATGGAGAGATGCATTTTATGAGTTTGCAAGCGGAATGCCGGAATGCTAGTACAGTGTAAACTTTATATGTTTCAACTTTCAACTTAAGGGGTGATTAAAAATCGTGAACTTGGATATATATTCTCACAATTTAGTCATATGCCTCTGTCTTAAACTGGATTCAAGTTGAGTTTGCATCCAGTCGTTTGTAAACAAAATTGATCTGGGTCTAACAATCATGTTGCGCTACGAATGATTACACAAACAGATGAACCAAATTAAATAAAGAAATTGTGCTGCCATTGCTTAATAGGGTAGCAGCAGTTTATTAGAATTTGTGTCCCATTGAATGTGTTTCACTGATGATTGACACTTACTCGATGATGTGTGCACCACATGACTCGGTGCACCAAATTTTTGCGGATCCAGAACAGTGGATCAAAGCCCAATTGTCTGATATCACGACACGTATACACGCTAAGTGGCTGTCGTGCATAAACAGTTTTATCCATACCTCCTTCGCGCCAATTCACACATTACATAGAAAAATGATAATTTCATCACTTTCTCGTTGTTCACCTATGTACTCTAGTTTTAATGGTACCACTTATTTATGTCCCAACAAATTCGTGCACTTGTCTAAACCCGTGCATTTTAATTCTAGTAATACGTACAAGTTGAGTAAGCAGTTTTCAATATGTAAAGCACAACTGCTCACCAACCCAGATGATTTTGTAGTTGGTAGAATGATTGGAAGCTATGGATTCCTCAACGTTACAAGGTAATAATAAATTGACGGACGTAATTTATTTCAGTTGGAGTAGTTTTTCTTGTTTGTTTATGTTTTTTTTGTTTTTTGTTGGATGTACGTTTTAGTTATTCGACATTACAAGCGAGTTCGGATTTTGAGTATTCTTTGTCATCGCAAGATATGGAACGATTAAGAGTACAAGATGTTGGAGAAGGGCAGGTTAAGATCAGGTGATTTTTTTTTCTTCCGTGGGCTGATTTACAAAATCTGGTGTTTTTTGTTAGGGGTGACTAGTTCTGATAGTATCCATGGCAGTTTATTACAGGCTTTACGAAGGAATAGTGGGTCAGGGTCCATATAGAGGAACACGGGTTATTTTTAAGGTAAATTCTTTTATTTATGATTTGTTTATGCAATTTTTGTCTGTAAATGGTCATTGTAATCAAGAAATTGGTTTGGAAGGTTATACGTGTAAGTGTCATAATTGTAGTGAATGCTTATGCTCTTTGGACTTTGGAGAGAGAGGTTTTATGTTTGGCTCTTTTCTCGAGCCAAGGTTTCTTGCATTAGGTATCACCAAACTGCGGCGAATGGAGCCAATCATAGCGACCATGGAAGAGTAACTAATGCAGTTCTGCTTTGCCTCGGTGGAGACAATTGCTTTTGATGTTTAAAAGTCTTTCAACCTCGAGGTGGAAGGCCCCCCTGAGGCTCGAGACTCGTAAGCCCCGATTATAAACATAAGAATGCTTGAAAATTTCTAAAGATAAATTAGTTTTGACTTGAGCTGAGAAATGCTAAGTCCTACAAACACATTTAATTACTTAAACAAGCATTATAGTACGTACCAATGTTTTAGGTGTTACCTTGTGAGTGGCACTAAGGAATTTTCACACGAAACTTTGGCCAAAGTAAGTGACACCACTCTAAAGCAACAATAAAACTTACTGAGGGCTTCAGGCTTAGGTACTTGAGAAGTAGTAAGTTTTATCAAAATAGTAGGACACAATCACATTATCATATTGAAATAGTATATTATCTAGCAACAAAGTGTCCCGTTCTAACTTCTGACCCAAAGTAAGTAGCAATAAGGCAAGTATAAAAGGTTGCTTTAATACATAATGTACTTAAGTCAAAGGAAAATAACACACAAAAAAGAAAAAGAAAAAGAGCAAGTAGGAAGAAAAAAAAAGCTTAAAGAAAGGATTTCAATAGGGCTTACGCCTTGAGGTGTAGGTAGTTGTTAGCTTCTTCAACTAGATTAGAGGCTATAGTGCTCAGTGTGTTTTTCCCATAAGTCTTCCAGGTGCGCCTTTCGGCGTAAGCCTTGGTATCTTTCTTTAAACATTGTCTGGTGTCACTATGGATTGCAAGAACAAATGTAGTTGAATGGGACAACAGGCGGGTTACACGTTGGATTGTGCCGAGTTGTGAATGCAGGTGGTGATGATCACCTCGGGATATCCGTTAGCGCCCTTGACAGGCACTCTGAGACCCAGTACAGATATGCCGAAACATGTTACTCTTGATGGTCCACGGCACGGACCTAACTATGGCCCCTCTTCCCTTTTGGACCTCGATACTGTCTGAACACCTTCATCAGCCAAGGTCTGCAAGGTATACCATAGGCCAAAAGTACATAGTCTTCAAGCAGAACTACAAATCTTTCTTCATATCTCCTTGTTTCAGTTGTTTGAGATGCCGCTCCGGTCAGTGATCCTGATCCACCCTAGCTCAAAGGAGGACTTGTTTCCAGAACGAACATCTCAATCTTATCGCTTTGTTCTTTTAATATGGGTTTTACCACTACTATATATATGTAATATGTAAGAATGTAACTGAGCTATGATTTTATTATGAATAAAATAGGGGTAAGGGACCTCTCAAAAACCCCGCTTGCAGTTCAAAAAAAAAATATATATGTAATGCTATATTTTTAACTTATATGTTTTTGAAATATGTGATTCCAATTATTAAAGTTATAGACTTATATTGCTGGAATATAGAATACAATATGATTAGAGTGTAGAAGTCTGTGAACTCTATCTACATTGTGACATTGTTTAATGGTTTCAGGATGAGATACTTGGATGTATTAGTGTACAACCTAGCGAATCTTAGTCTTTTCAATTTTTGACTTAGGTAGGAAACTTTTTTTAACAACTGATGTTAATTACTGTGGATTAAATGGTTACAAATAGGTATATCCCGGACGTCGTGCTGGTGGTACTGAGGCAGATATGATGGCCGCAAATGAGTTAAATGCTCATACCTCCCTTCAAGTAAGACTACACAGGAAAGACCAATAAAAATAAAAGAAAAAGAGAGTGCATTTTCTTCTCACTAAACAATTCTTTATCATATTCCTTCATTCATATCATAGCTAGAGATTTGCTAGGGTGTTTCTCAATATGGATTTGTTGATCTATCAATATTTTCACATCCTTCCAGAATGATTCCAGAGATTACAGTCGGAATATTCAGATACTCGTAGGAGGGTTTGAAACGAAAACTGGGGAACAGGTTTTTTCATCAACTATTAATATCTTATGTTTATTTTTATTTCTACATGGGTTTCAATTTAAAAGACACTCTCCTTGCAGTGGCTTGCTTTCCGTGATGGTGGCAAATACAGTGCAGCAGACTATGCAAAGGCGAAAAGCGAATCAGAGAATGGTGTTCAAGACCAGAAATCCTGGAACTCTTTTGACCGGGAACAAAGAATAAAACGTAGGAGACTTTTTGTTGTTATGTTGCTTCGGGGTGTTATGAATGGGTTAGCTTATATGCATAACCATGACAGATTACACCAGAGTCTTGGACCTTCTTCTGTTTCTCTCAAGTATGCTGGTTGCTCATATTAAATTTTTATGTTCAATAACTTCTTCATTTTCTTTCAGCATATTTGTATATTTTCCCTTATTCCACATTTTGTAACCTACCCTGTCTCTAATGGCAGCACAATAGTGGAGAGAGAAGCAGCTTACCTAGTCCCACAGCTACGTGATCTAGCCTTTTCTGTTGATATTAGGTAATGGATCTTCTCTTTCTTTCTAGTCTTCTTGCAGGTAAATATTTGGGTGTATGAAGTCTCTGTGAGAAGATGGTTCCTTTATATTAAATAAGAAATCCAAATTTAAAATACGAAAAAAATATATCTAAACAGGAGACATGCCTCAGGGGTTAACTTTTAAGATCTATACGCGGCTTGTTTATTTGACGAGGTTCGTAGGCTGACTCGTTTTGTGTCCGGTTCGTGAAAGAACTTGACAATCCCTTTGTCTGTGATTGTTCCGAATTTTCCCCTCTGTCTGTGATTGTTTACTTGTAGGTGCCCTGAAAGCACTTGACGTTCCTTTGAGCATCAATAAACCTGTAATAGTGCTAATGATGATGTTGGCAATGTCACTATTCCTCGAATCACCTCCAATAATAACTTCCCCTGACTAGGAGATACTAAGTCATATCACAACTCTGACCAGTGGAAGAAAAAAATGTAGTGGACCCAGAATAGGTAGGTTTTCTTAGTAATTTGTCCCAGCCTTTTCCCTTATAGTACCTATCTTTCGCAGGCTGTGGCTTGGTCCCTTGACTTTTGTGAAACCGTTAAAGAGATGTTAGTTATTAGTGAAAGATGAAACTATCCTCACAAATGGTTATCTACTAATTCTTACCTAAGTCACATTGACATGGACACATGTGTCGGTGTCTGGATACGGAGTATCCGACACGGCGACCTATATGAGTTGGACGCTGGGACTAGGGCTGTCAATGGGTTTCGATAACCCGATAACTGACCCGAACCAAACCAATAAAAAACGGTTTGGGTTTTGGTAATTTGGTTTGCCCTCCACCAACCTGAAACCAAACCGAACCGATAAGATATTGGTTTGGTTTCGTGTTTGCCCTCCACCGAACCGATATGAACCCGAACCGATAAGATGACATTTTAGTAATATTTATGATTAATTTTATATGTGTTTATCAATTGTGTGACTGAAATTAATCGATTTAATTTAGGATTTAATTGATTTTATAGTTTTCAGTTCGGGTCAGTTCGGTTTCAGTTTGCAATATATCTTATCGGTTTGGTTCGGTTTCAGATGAAATATAATGTTATCGGTTCGGGTTCAGATTTTCTAGAACCCGACCCAAACCAATCCATTGACAGCCCTAACTGGGACACAACTAATTGAAAAAGAGAGCAACTAAATCTTGGGCTAAAGACCTTACAAAGCACCTCACAAAAAAATAACTATGTAAGTGGCATATTATGGAGTTCTAACTATGTTAATAATTTATTTCTCATTCTTTTAAGGTTTAGAAGAAAGCCTAGTTTGAATCATATGCACAATGTGTCCATGTGTCTGACATGGATTTTTTTAAGAATATGTAGTGTCCATGTTACTTAGATTTTTACAAAAGGTTAGGAACTATTTAGTAATCACTTTTTTTCTGAAGAAATTCTTTTCTAAAGTAAGTCACCCCAAGTATTTGTTCTTTTTTACAAAAAATTAATATGTGGTTAAGTGGTAGTACCATAGTGTACCCATAGTAGTATTGTTGAAAGAGTCAAATTATGTTAGCAATAATTACTGATTATTTGATTTAGAGGAAATTCTACCATGTACATACAATGTTCAAGTTAATATTTTGGAATTTTATATATGTAAAATTTTCTGGTTAACGATCATGCTAATAATAAATTTCAAATGCCTTAATGTGGTAGCTGTCTCATAGAGTTGATTGCTAGATAGTTCAATGTTTAATGATGAAATTAATTCTTGTTCCAAATGAGAGAACCATTGTGACAGTTAATCACTTAATCGTTCATCTAATGTGATGCTATTTTTTTCGTATCTTCAACTGAGATGTGATAATGTTCTGAACCTTAGGTATTCAATCCTAGAGGATGATGGTCCTGGATCACTTTCAGAGGGTCTATGGAGAAGAGCATCCGCTGCTGGTGCTTTTAGTCCTATGGAGAAAAGAGCCTTTGGTATAGCAGATGACATGTAACTGGTCTAGAGCTTTGATCCATGTTATCTTATGTTGCTTGCATATATTTCTCCTCTAACAACATACCATTACTTTTGATTGCCTTGTATGTTATCAGATATGAAGCAGGTCTTCTATTTGGTTACTTAGCTTTTGTTCCATTTTGTGAAGCAGGCATCATGGATATCCTTTCTTTACAAGTATGTTTAAAGCTTAATATCCCATTTGGTTATTATGCAGTTTCTTTCAGAATCTGTGTAGTACTTCCTAATATCTAAAAAAATGATCATGAAACAGGTCTTCTTACCCTCCTTTGTATTAATTTGCAGAAACTTCTAGAAAGCACTTTCAAGCTTGATCTTGATGCTGTAAGAGAGTAAGAACTTTAACTTATCCTGCTATTAACTAGAGGTTTTATTGTGCCTTCAACACTCCAACTCCAAATTAACCATGAAATCAGATTCACCCACATGCAAGTCATGCTTCCTGACATATGTATGCATTTCAGCTTGCCAAGGGCACGCCATAAGCCAGCCGCATGTGTCTTATATATTTTTTTTCATCCCTCATGTGAATATGAGCTTCCAGAGAATGCCAGTTTTATCAGAAAATCAATTTTTTTAATAAAAAGAATTGAAATTTGACATCATAAAGTTGAAAAATTACAAACAAATTTTATCTCATTGTGCCCCCCCATCCATGTTGTATGTTGTTTACCATTATTTGTCTTATATTTAAAGGATGTGCCAGTGTGAATAACTTACAAATCCTCCCTCTTCAACTTTGGCGTTCATCACTGGTCCTTTTTTAAAGATCTTATTGAGAGCTTTCGAAAACTATAAATCTTGTGGAAAACCACACTTGTTGAATTTTGAAATCTAATCCTATCTTTTACAGAAGCACATTGTTGGAAATTACTTTAATTTATGATCGTATGTACTAGAAGTGTCGAGTTGTTTTATGATTATGGTCAATGTGCTAGAAGCCTAGAAGTCTCTAGGACTTCATTTTGGTTCATGTATGTACAGTTAGGAACTCTCTGAATGAGTTAATAAGAACTTAGAATAATCCCCAAGTGCCTATATATGAAATAATATGTATAAGGTGTCTGTATTTTCCTCTATTCTCTTCCGTAAGAAACTAGTCTATCTTATAACCAACTAATTAAGTGGTATCGGAGTCATGAAGCTTAAGGATGTTTGGCGTCCCTCTTTATGAGGGCGCAACTGTTAATGATGTTTAGTGGGGGGCAGATTAGTCTTTTCCCTTGCCAAAACCCTTATAGATTATGTCAGAAAAATCTGGACTGGTGTTCTGCGACTGTTCCAATGTCTCTGGAGATTTCTCCAGCAATGTCTTGAGCAAGATAAATAGGGAGTGTGGTGGAGGAGAACTAGCAGCTACTGTTCACGTTTCTGGAGTATTTTTGAAGTCCTCTTCCTCTCGTATTGGTTACGTTATATCCACTGTACAGAGGTCCTTTTCTTCTCTCCATTTTACTGTCTCTTTATTTACTATATAATCTGTCCATCTTTGGGCAAAGAACTTGTGTTGATTTGAATCCCCATTATATTGGGAAGTTGTAACCTCACTTCTCCTTTGATAGTGGAAATTCTCTATTGAGAAAACTGGTGCTTTTTTGTTCTTTTTCTGCTATTAGTTTGCTGTTGTCTTCTTGGTGTTATTGTTGTGTTTCCATTGAATTGTGCAAAGTGTTTGAACTGGGTAGCTTATACCCAATAGTGGTATCAGAGTGAGGTTTTATTTATTTATCTTGTGCAAATCATGGAATCGACTACAACCCGAATGGTGAGTTTGAATGGGGCAAACTATGCAATTTGGAAAGAAAAAATGGAAGACTCATTGTATTGCAAGGACCTTGCTATAGAAAATGAGGGGAGGAAACCTGAAGTGACAAGTGAAGCCGAATGGAAGAAATTAGACCGCAAAGCAATTGGCTTTATTCGCCAATGTATAGATAACAATGTATTTCATCATGTCTCAATGGAGACGTCGGCGTACTTATTTTGGAAGAAATTAGAAGGGCTATATGCAAGAAATACTGCTCGAAACAAAGCTTTCTTGATTAGGAAGCTTGTGAATTTGAAGTATAAAGATGGCACGTCAATGACCGAGCACCTAAACGAGATGCAAAGTATTGTGAACCAGCTGGCCTCCATGAAGATAGTGTTAGGAAATGAATTGTCAGCAATGTTGCTACTTAGCACTTTGCCGGAGAGTTGGGAGTCTTATTTGTGTCTCTAAGTAACTTTAGTCCAAATGGTGTTATTATGATAAACCAAGCAACAAGCAGCTTATTAAATGAAGAAACAAGGAGAAGTAGTGCAGGTTCATCTCACTCAGAGGCACTTGTTACAGAAAGCCAGGGGAGAAGCAAAAGTAGAAAGCCTCACTACGGTGAAAAGTCAAGGCCACGGAATGAAGTTAGCTGCTATCATTGTGGCAAGCCTGGTTATTACAAGAGCAAGTGTTGAAAGTTGAAGAAGGAACAAATAAAAGAAAAAGGAGATCATAAGCACGAGAAGGATGTCATAGCTGTTGCTTCGGTTGAGGAGGACATCGTATTGTTCTCTAATTGTAAAGATGTATGTCTTAGTGTCACGTTCCATGACAAAGATTGGGTGATTGATACCGGTGCATCTTACCATGCTACACCTCACAAGGAGTTCTTCACTTCTTATAAGTCCAGTGACTTTGGTGTAATGCAAATGGGGAACAACGACGTTTCTAAAATTGTCGGAATTGGGGATGTGTGTATTGAGACCAGTGTTGGTTGTACATTAGTTCTCAAAGATGTACGGCATGTACTAGATCTTTGCTTGAATTTGATTTCAGCAGGAAGCTAGATGAGGAAGGCTATATTAACCAATTTGGTGGCGGTGAATGGAAGCTCACTAAGGGGCCTTGTGTGGTGTCACAAAGAAAGAGATGATGCACTTTGTACAAGACACAAGCAAAGGTATGCAAGGGCTCGCTCACATGAGCGAGAAGGGGCAGCAAATCTTCGCCAAAAGGCAAGACTTGCCTAACATGAAAGGTGTGCATTTAAGTAGTTGCACGCATTGTTTTATTGCTAAGCAACATATAGTGTCATTTCATAAGAAGTCTGGTACAAGGAAATCTAATGTGTTGGAGCTAGTTTATGATGTTTGTGGTCCTCTGTAGGGCAGGGAATTGAATCCGACCCGACCCATTCGGGTTCGGATACATTTCTTTAACCGTATTTAAATTCGGGTCGGATATGGATACTTTGGGTTTGGATTCGGATACATGTTTTGGGTAATTTTTCACATTTTTAGTGTTGCCCGATCGGGTTTGGGATTTGGATTCAGATTCATTCGGGTGAAATATTTGCAAAAAATTTGGATTTGGGTTTGGGTTCGGATTCGGATACATGTTTTGGGTAATTTTTCACATTTGTAGTGTTACCCCATCGGGTTTGGGGTTCGGATTCGAGTGAAATATTTGCAAATATTTCGGGTTCCGATACTATGAATAAATTTGGATTTGGATTCGGATGTTGGAATACCCGACCCGTTCCCTGCCCTAGTAGTCCTATGAAAGTCGAAACGCTTGGTGGTGCTTCTTATTTCGTCTACTTTCAGAGATGATGCTTTGAGGAAAGTGTGGGCATATGTTTTGAAAAGTGTGGGCGTATGGTTTGAAGACTAAAAATCAGGTGCTGGACATAATTAAAACCTTCCATAGCATAGTGGAAAGAGAAATGGGAAAGCCATTAAACTATATCTGCACCGACAATGGAGGAGTATATTGGACCCTTTTGAAGACTATTCCAAACGTCATGGCATTCGACATAAGCAATCTGTTCCCAAGATTCCACGTTGCAAAAAGGATGAACCGGATTATTGTCGAAAAAATCAGGTGTATGCTCTCACACACAAAGTTGGGGAGAAGCTATTGGGGGAGGCAATGCGCACGACATTTTATTTGATTAACTTGTCTCCTTCGGAACCTTTGAATGGAGATGTGGCAGAAAGAGTATGGAGTGGCAAGGATGTTCACTATGGGCATCTAAGGGTGTTTGGTTGTATGGCATTTGTGCATATTCCTAAAAATGAAAGGTCAAAGCTCGATGAAAAAGCAAAACAATGCATTTTCTTGGGTTATGGAGTTTAAGTTCGGGGACAGGCTATGGAATCCAGCTAGTAAGAAGGTGATAAGAAACCGAGATGTGGTCTTTCTTGAAGACCAAACTATTGAAAATTCTGAGAAGCTTGAGCCCTTAGTCGATGATCTCATTGACTTGGAGTCTTGGATCCATTTGTTCCTCATGTGGTAGAAGATAATGATGGTGCTGGAGCTGTCCAAGGACATGAACCAGAAACTCATGATGATTTTCTGACAAGTGGCAATGAGCAAGAAGTGGAGCAGCAAGTTGAACTGGAAGTTCAGCCCAGTGCAGGACAAGATGTGCAACCACCTCAAGAACCACCAATTGAGTCGAGAAAATCCATTAGAGAGCGACAACCATCAAAAAAATATTCTCTAGATGAGTATGTCATGCTTACGGATGGAGGTGAACCCAAATCATATGAAGAAACTATTAGTGATGTGCACAAGACGGAGTGGCTGAAAGCTATGCAAGAAGAAATGAATTCTCTGCATGGGAACAACACATGATCTGGTTGAGCTGCCCAAAGGAAAAAAATTACTTCGAAACAAGTTGATTTACAAGATAAAATCAAAAGAGAAGAGCTCGGGACCGAGGTACAAGGCAAGACTAGTCGTGAAAAGTTTTGGCCGGGGTATAGATTTTGATGAGATATTATCACTGGTGGTGAAGATGACTTCAATCCGAGTTGTATTGGGATTGGCAGCAAGTATGAACCTGGAAATTGAGCAACTGGATGTCAAAACGGCTTTCTTACATGGTGATATCTCGAAGAAGAAGTGTACATGGAGAAGCCAAAAGGTTTTGAAGTCAAAGGAAAGGAGAACATGGCTTGTAAGCTAAGGAAAAGCTTATATGGGTTGAAACAAGCACTGCGGCAATGGTATAACAAGTTTGAATCATTTATGGTGGAGCATAGGTACAAGAGAACAACATCAGATTATTGTGTCTTTGTCCAAAAAATTTCTGGTTGTGATTTTATCGTCCTTTTATTATATGTCGATGACATGTTGATTGTTGGACAAGATGCTAACAAAATTGCAAGGTTGAAAAAAGAATTAAACAAGGCATTTGCTATGAAGGATTTAGGTCCGGCACAACAAATCCTAGGCATGCATATCTCCCGTGATAGAAAACTTGGAAAGTTGTGGCTGTCACAAGAACGGTACATTGAGAAAGTGCTAACAAGATTCAATATGGACAATGCCAAAGCAGTTGGTTGTCCACTTGCTATTCACTTCAAGTTGAGTTGTGATCAAAGCCCTTCAAGAAGCAAAGAGAAGGAAGAAATGGAGAATGTTCCATATGCATCTATCGTAGGTAGCTTGATGTACGCCATGTACATGGCTAGACATCGCCTATGCAGTTGGTATAGAGAGCAAATTTCTTTCCAACCCAGGGAAAGAACATTGGGCAGCAGTGAAGTGGATCCTAGGGCACCTCAGAGGATCTTCTAGTGCATGTTTGTGCTTTGGAGGTGAAAAACCAATGTTAGAAGGCCACACCAATGCGGATATGGCAGGTGATGTGGATTCCATGAAGTCTACTTCAGGGTATTTGTTTACATATACAGGGGGGAGCTGTGTCATGGCAATCTAAACTACAGAAGTGTGTGGCTCTATCGACCACGGAAGCGGAGTATATTGCTGTAACGGAGAGTTGCAAGGAAATGTTGTGGATGAAGAAGTTCTTTAAAGAACTTGGTGTGAAACAAGACAAGTATGGCGTCTATTGTGACAGTCAAAGCGCCATCCGCCTTAGCAAGAATCCAAGCTTCCACTCCCAATCGAAACATATCAAGGTAAGATACCATTGGATCCGTGATGTACTTGAAGAAAAGAAGTTGCAACTTGTAAAGGTACACACCGACAAGAATAGTTCTGAAATGATGACAAAGGCATTACCCAAAGGCAAGCAAGAAGTCAGTTGTTCTGTTGCAGATTTGAAATCGGGAGGGGGAGATTGTTGGGCGTCCCTCTTTATGAGGACCCAACTGTTAATGAGGTTTAGTGGGAGCAGGATTAGTCTTTTCCATTACCCAAAACCCTTATAGATTATGTCAGAAAAATCTGGACTGGTGTTCTGCGACTGTTCCAATGTCTCTGGAGATTTCTCCATTAATGTTTTGAGCAAGAAAAATAGGGAGTGTGATGGAGGAGAAGTAGCAGCTACTGTTCACGTTTCTGGAGTATTTTCAAAGTCCTCTTCCTCTCGTATTGGTGACGATATATCCACTGTACAGAGGTCCTTTTCTTCTCTCCATTTTACTGTCTCCTTATTCACTATATAATCTGTCCATCTCTGTACAAAGAATTTGTGTTGATTGGAATCCCCATTATATTGGGAAGTTGTAACCTCACTTATCTCCTTTGATAGTGAAAGTTCTCTATTGAGAAAACTGGTTCTTTTGTGTTCTTTTACTGCTATTAGTTTGTTGTTGTGTTCTTGGTGTTACTGTTGTGTTTCCACTGATTTGTGCAAAGTGTTTGAACTGGGTAGCTTATACCCAACAAAGGATTGGGCAATGGATGTAGAAGATGACTGTTTGCTGATGTGCATCCCAAAGTTTGATGGAAAGAACTGAGCAACAGAGGCTCAAAATGATGGTCTTGTTTCAATGTCAAGACTTATGTGAGGTCGTTGAACAAGAATTTGAAGAACCTAATGGTGAACAAGTATTCCTTAAGAACAAATAGATATGTTGGAAGATAACTAGCTCAAAGATTGCTAACTTTGTGTTTTTTGACTTTATCCATCGAGGACTGGATTCTTTCATTTATTAGAAATTGCATATGCTTGATCTTCAAAGAATGCGTGAGAGATTTTGCTTAAAGATTACCAAGGTAATATTGAATAATGTTGGTGAAAATCAAGAAAAAATTGTTAGGAATGAATATGGGTAAAATGTCTTGCGGTGTTCACAATTTGAACAAGCTGTATACATAAACGAGGAATGCTCATCAGAGTAGTTTGAATGAGGAACAAAGTGAAGAATCTACGAAGGAGAAGAACACAAGTCAAAAAATTGAAGTTATCAAAAACGTTTTTTGAGTTGCCCATGGAGAAAAGTTGAAAAGCTGGTGACTCAAGATGATGTCCTGGGTGAAAGCGTGAATCAAGAAATGATCCAAATCGTGGGAAGGGGTGGCTTATGTTATCTTTGGAAAGAAGACCATAAAGGATGAAACAAAGGAGGTAAGATTGCTAAATCTAGAAGTTATAAATGTGAATCGTGGCCTAGTTCATGGAAAGGACCAAAGTGCAGGTCAAGAAATGATCAAAGGAGTGAGTTTGCAACCAGAAATGTGGTGAATCAAAACAGGAGCAACCAAGGATTTTCAAGTGTTCGGGATTACTTATGCATGAACCGTTGCGATGAGAGACGAGTCGTAACATGGAATGTGAAACTCGACATTGTAGCACACATTGGATGGAGGGCGTTGGCAAAGTAAATTGAAAGTACAAAAGGAAGAATGTCTCTGTTATGGACTTATGGTTCAGTTGAAGCGCACAAGATCTTTTAATCAAATAGTCAGTGTTTTCTAAAAGCATTGTAATGTCGAAATTTTCAGCAGGATGTTGCTGGGACTAGTCAATTGAAATGGATTAACTTAAGTGGGGATGTTGGAAATTAAGCTTAATTTATATTTGTATGTACTAGAAGTATCTGGGTGTTTTGTGATTATGGTCAATGTGCTAGAAATTGTAAAATTCTCTAGGACTTTATTTTGGTTAATGTATGTAGTGTCTAGGAACTCTCCCAATGAGTTAATGATAACCTAGAAAAATCCCCAAGTGCCTATATATACAAGGAGAGACATTCTATTATCTAAGGAATATGAAATTAGTCTATATGAGATGTCTGTTTTTTCCTTCGAGTCCTTACCACGAATTTCCTCTTCTCTTCCATAAGAAACTTGTCTGTCTCATAACCAGCACACTTTACTTTTGGCCAAAGTTTTTCTTAGGCCTTTTCTCATGCTATCCATTACCCACCATTGCCATTGCCATTGCCATGTCAACTAACTTCAACAACTGTGCAGTTTGAGAAAAGCTCTACCCTAGACTCGGCCTCAGATGGGATTCCTTGCAAATGTCTCTGTAATAGGTTGTATAGATCTACTCTTGTTGTTTTCTAAAATTGCTTCATATATTATTGAACAACATGATTTATGACAATTTTAAATATTAGATTCCGGAATTTGTGAAGTGCCTGACCTTGGGAATGCTTGCAAAGAAGCATTTTCTGCTTTAATATTTTTATGTACAACAAAGAAAGCTGTAAACTTTGTAAATGCATATTAGTCCAACTGTACATGAGCTCTTTTTTTGGGGGTGTTTTAGGGCGAGGGATTAAACCCTACTGATCAACTCTGATAGAGTATGTGAATCCTCTTCACCTATTGTATTCAAATAAGACTTCTTTCCTTTCCTTTTATCAGGATGTTAAGGTACAATGATGTTCAAATGTTTCTGTGCAGTGTTAATTATGCTTATTAGTTGTGTTCTACTGATGACATAACATTGAGAACATTTGCTTGTAGTCAGAAATCGACATTAAACATATTTAATCTTCATATAGTAAAACTTATGAGGTGGCACTCAAGGTAAGAAAATTTGGGTGTATAAGGGTTACACCCTGAAAGATTCCCCAGTAATATAGATGGCCTAACTTTTTGTAGGGCTAGTAAGGGTTGTATTCTCTCTGCTCTCTTCTTCTCCATCTCGTCTTTCTCTTAACTCCATAAAATAGATATTTTAGGTAACAAGATGAAGCGAGAATGGGGGTTTGAGGGTGGTGGTTTGTGTGTGACTGGTGGATGCTTGGTGGTGGTCCTTGAGCTTGTCTCTTTTTATTCTTTTGTTTTTTTTTTCGCTTTTGTATCTTTTTTGCTTTGTGAAATATTTTAATTGAGTGATATTTGGATATTTGGTCTTGGAAAATTAGCTTTTGCAAATTCTTGGTGTTGGTGTAATGGTGTGATTTCCTTAATTTTTTTATTGATTTTTATCAATATAAAAAAACTTTGTGCTCTTTCTTGGAATGCTGTGACTCAAAGAACTCATTACCAGATCTTACCATACCAACCTCTAGGTTCTTGGAGCAATATTTGGTGGCGGCTCCTCCACCCACTCTATCTAGTTTTGATGCACCTTGATGGGGCTTGGCTCTTAGCCTTCAAGCACAAAGCATCAACTCCAGCTTTCTTTTTCCATCCTCACTTCTCCGATTGATCCATAAGCTTGTCCAAAGCTTTTCTTCTTCACACATAATCTTCTCATATCTGCTTCACTAAATCAAATTTTTCCAAGAGCAGCACTTGCTTTAATACCAAATTGTACGTTAACTACTTTAATTTCTTTTGGAAAAAACAAAGAGAAGATGATGTTTCAACTGAAATTATTCATTACTTACAATAAAGAAGGTTTCTAATATGGCACCTAAACAGAAGAACTTTAATGTTATTCTGCGTCTAAATATTGAACTGATTTCTATGGATTATTTATGGTTAAGTTCTTGCTAATCGAGCAACCAGGCACTAGATATGGAAACCAAATGAAAAGAAAAGGATTTCTTTGTTATTAAGATCCGAGCTAATAAAGGAAATTAGAAAAGGACTGTAATAAGAGGTTGACTTGCTAATCAAGGTACCTTATTAACTAGGATAATAAAGTGAAATGACATAAAATAAATTGAAAGATGTTGTCAGCTACACAACCTGCCATCATACTCTTTTACTATTTTGTCGGTGTTCTAAAGATACAATATCTTTTCATGGTTGTTGTAATAAAACTTGGACAGGGAGATTTGACATGCTCACATACTTTATCAGGTACTGCCTTGCAGATGACCGCTTATTGGAAGCTGTCAGGTTCTTGGATCTAGGAACTGGTGCTGGTTGGGAGTTGCTCCAGGTTGGTTTTAACCTGCATTTCTGGTTCTTGATGTTTCTCTCATCACTGCAATTAATTGACTGGCAACTTCAAGTTCTGAAATATGTTGCAAAAAATAGAGCTAATCCGACCCGATTGGATCGGTAGATGCATAACCGAGCCGATAACTATCTGAAATTAAATCTTAGTTTTATTTATTTGTTCGTAGGGATCTTTATCAAGAATTTAATTAAACCAAAATACCAAAAACTCTTCCACCCATGGATGGTGGTGATCTTCTCAAGAAAATTCCATAAAACTAAGACAAGAAACATGAGACATGGGTTTGGAAAAAACTGGGTTTCAATCGATAGAAATGATTTTATACATATTGATTGAATGAGCAACAAAATCAACAAGAGATTGTGTTTTCTGTTGTTGTAAAAAAAAAAAAAAAAACGTATTATTAAGCGGATATAATCGGGTTTTGCATTTGTTTATGAAGTATCTTCAGACCTGAACCGGATCAGGTGATCATATTCAAAGGAATTCAACCTGAATAAGCTAATCGGATATTGTATTCAATCTAAACCCGATCAGTGCGGGTTTCAGTTGGTTGGGTTTTGGGTCTCTCGCCTCGATTTCCTGCCCTAATTGATTGGTGGCATAAAACCTTTAATAGCTCTAATACCACTTTGATATAAGCTACACATTGAAGTAATAAAGAATTAATTAATAACTTAGTTATGTTTTTATTATATGGGCCTATATGGCCATGTAAAAAGAATTAAATATAAATCGCCCTAGCCTATTACATCAATATCACTCAGTAAAGCCTCATTTATGTTATTTAGCGGCGCCCATGACATGATGAAAGTTGAAACTTTTAGCCAAAGAGCAATGTAGTAACTGGGATTAATCCACGTTCTCATCTTGGTTGCCACAAAATGAGCACTCCTATGTTGCATGGGTGTGGACGCAGTGACACATATGCAGACACAGGCACACAGCAGCGACTTGTCTATATTTCGAAAAAGTAGGACATGAAAACTTAATAGTATTTGTAGTATTATTTTATGTAAATTAGACACTTGGCTATATTTGAGCCCTTGGATGTGTTCAAGATAGACCATCCTCGTGAAGAAAGTAACTCTAAAAGGAAAGGAAGATTGATATGGTGCTGCTACATATTGGCTAGAGTGTAAATGTGGTTTATTTAGTTGGGCATTCTAGAGTGTAGTGTCTTAGTGTGTGTGTTTGTGGTACTAAATTCTGAGTTGATATGTAAGTAGGCATGGCCGTGGGTTATTTTGTAGACTTTTGTATTTTAGTAAATTGATCAATGAGACTAAGGAGGCTTTCATCATACCTTTCCATCTTGTTGCTTGGCTAAGACCACACAAAAAACTTGGGTGGCAGAAAATTAATTTTCCATTTATTTTCATAAATTAATCATAAAAATTTATACTATGTATGTGTATATAAGTATAATGTGTCCATATAACAGACTGTCAGACTGACTCCTCTTGGATCCAGAATCGATCTGTCATGTTTTCAGATCCAAAACCTGTTTTTCAGATAGAATGGGGAGGATTTTAAGTCTAATCCAGTTCATTTGTGGTGCGGTTGGTGATTTGACATTGTAACAATGGACATATTTATCTTCAAAATAGAAGGGGAATACAGAAGATGAAGAATAAATAAACAATCATGCACTTACAGATAACATTTATTTATTTAGGTAACAATTGGTGTCTTCAATATCTATCAATCAAATACAACCATACTCATTTGTTTTCTTCGCTTTGAATCGAGTTTGATAGGCGATCATTCTCTTTTTACAGGCTATGCTAAATCCAGATTATCGTAAACGGCCAACTGCAGAATCTGTCATAAATCACCGGTTTTTAACTGGTGCTGTTCTGTGAGTTCTTGCCAAACTCACAACAGTTATATGGACGAGAATTTCCTGGAGCTGTATGTTCTCTCTCTTTTTTTTTTTGAAGGTACTAACACAAGTACATAACACCCCAAATAATTTGCAAGTTTTTGTCAATTGAACTGGAGATGTCCTTCATTATATTATTCTACCAGCAAATTGATGTTCTTGAACTGGAGATATCCATTATATTCTTCTACCAGCAAATTGTTGTTATCGTATGTCCATTATAATTCCTAAGCTAGCCCCTTTTGTACAAAATATTTTGGGTTTATGCACCCGGACCTTGGAGAGACTTACAATTTGGTGCTGTTGCATCAATGTGGACTCTTATTATTTGGTTCTGTTGTATCACTATGGATGGTTATTAAAGAATGTAGTTAAATACTACAACCGCATAACGTTTTTTTTACAAGATAATCTGAAAACATATCATACATGTATGCTGTGGACTAGTCTCAAGATTGATTATATGCGCACATGTGGAGTCGTGGAGGTGTGAGGAGATGGATGTTATTGTTTCTTTTTAAATTTTCCCTAGAAAGAAGGCGGCGAAAAAACATGAAGGAAGCCAAATCTGCTCAATTGTCAGTTCAGAACCAGGATCAAGGAACGAAGAAAACATTCAAACAATGCCCTGTCGGTAAACCAAAGCTTTTCAAGTTATTAAAGTGAGACAATTTGGGTTGGACATGGAGTAAGAACATCTACAGCCTTTTCAAGTGGAAGAGGAAGATGTACATTCTTATGGCCCAATGGTTGTCAAGCCTGATGACCAAAATTCTCTGGAGGAGACCTAAGATGTGGGTGAACAAAGTGTAATTGCTAGTACTGCAAGTTATAAACGTTCAGTTAATGGCATCAAAGAAGAGAAACTGCAGGAAAACAGAAGCAGCTAGGTGAAGTTTTAGAGACTTGGGCTGTCTGTAGAAGAAGCAGCTATAGCCAGGAATAAGTTAATAAATTATATCTTCTGGTTTTCACATTTTTTAGGTACATTTTTGTATGGTTCAATGCATAGAACATGACATGGTTCTGATCTTACATATGTTTTTCATTCTCGTGGTGTAAACTCAATTTCTCACTTAACCATTGCTTGCTACTAGGCATTCTCGAAATCTTGTAAAAAATTTGGCGTCACAATAAGTTTATTTCCAATCTTGTAAAATAACACAATTAAGACAGTGATGTGGCATGTTACAACATCGATGTTGCAATGGTGAAAATAAGAGCTAAGAGCCAAAAATCTCTTTTCTCTCAAAACATTTCTTCTTTTTTCATTCTCATTTTTTCTTCGTAGTAAACCATTCATTCCATTGATTTTTTATGGTGTAACATTGATATTGCAGTGCCACATCACTGTGTCGGTCAACTATGTCAATTTTTTTTGTGTCAATGTAGAATTATTGCTTGTTTATATATATATATATATGTGTGTGTGTGTGTGTGTGTATATGGGGTGGGATAGAGGCACAGTCACTGTAGCCACATTCTAGGCACAGTGCATCCAAACCATCGATCTGTTTCCAATCCTACGGACCATCTCAATTCTCAAATAGCAAAACAAAATTAACATTCGGAAAAAATATTTTGCGAAACAAAAAACACAAAATCTCCAAAATTTTGATAGAGAATTTTCTCTAAAACTCCTCCAAAATTAGATCGATCTTAGTGAAAGAGAGATAAAACCCTTAAAAACTTACGCGGTGAGAATGAAAACGAAACCATTTCTCTTTCTAATCGACCATATCTTGTTAAACCCATTTTCCACCTTACTGAAATCTCCATCCCAAAAAGTAAAAGGTAAATCTTTTTCCTCTTTCAGAGAGTGAAAGATTTGTAGATTCAAGTAATTAAGAACCAGGTAGCCCTTATTTCATTTTCTTTTTGCTTCACCAAATTCATTAATTTGAGGTGGAGATTCCTTATTTATTTTTTTGTTGTCATTATAGTTGGAGATGGTGTTGCTGGTGTTGTTCATTGGATTTAGTGGTGAGTTGGAGATGGTGTTGCTGGTGTTGTTCGTTGGATTTAGTGGTGAGTTCACTACACCAAAACAGGATATTAGTAACGCATAAGTTTTTCAGTAACTAACGGTTTTTAAGTGTAACTACGTTACTAACGTTTTATGGGCGTTAAATTCATTTATAAAGTGTTACGTTAATTTTACTGCATTTGAGAATTAATTTGTTACGTTTTTTAAACTTTTGCTTCGGCCCATTAATCGTAAACAAATCGTAAAGGCTATGAAAAATTGAAAATAAGACGCAAAATTAGAATTTTCGGTGAGAGGGAAAGACTAAAATAATTACGCTCTTCTCTCTTTCTCATCTCCTTCTCTCCTATAATTTTCATCGCCTCTCTCAACAACAACTCTTGGGGGTCAGCACCGGTCGCCGCTGCTAACGCTATTTGGTAATTTCCTTCCTTCGTCTTCTTCTTCTATGGATTTCAACTTTACATCTAATATCTCTTTTCCGCGTTTTCTCACTACTACTAGATGTTTATTTTGAAATTAACTTGGGTTTATAATTTTGTGTTCTTCAATGAAAGATTCGATTTTTGTAGTTTTGATTTTGTTCTTTTATGTGTAATTAATAGTTAATGCAAGTGTTAAAATTCCTGCTTTTAGTTATGTTTTGATTTCTATTTTCCTTGCTTTGTGGTTTGATCTCTGAATGATTAAAGCATGTTTTTTTATGTTGCAATATGGATTCTTAGTTCGGTTGTTTGAGTTATAAAAATTTTAGGGTCTTTAGTATTGCATATTTAGAGTTCTTTGTATCCTATCGAATCGCAAGGGTTGGGTATTAAATTTGTCAAAATTAAAGTAGTTGTATACTTTGTTCCCCCTAGCTAGAAGAAATGATTTTTCATCTATGTTTATAAAACTGGTCAGTTGCAAAATGATGCTAATTAACTGTTTGACAAGATTCTTGAAAGAAAATGGTCTTAATTAACAAAATTATTTCGTACTTATCTCAAAATGGTATTACATCAAAGTGTTAATGGTGTTTAAGACTGTTTGTTTGGGTGGGTTTAGACCAAATTCAATTGTGTTATTAATACTAGTGCGGTTGTTGAGTTATAAAGTTATCAAACATGCATGGCCGGAAAGTGGCAATGCTGTCCATCGACAGATTTCATAAACCAACCCCAAGAAAAATATATACATAAGTAAAAGTAGATTAAGGGTTTTGAACGAGGCATAGTTTTTAATTATCAAAGAAATAATTTTATTAAAAATATTGTAGATTTATATAATTCCGCAAGTCCACATGCATCTGATAAAACAATCTAAACGTTAAACACTTAAAGATCAAATCTCTAGCCATCAGGCCAACTTTAAATTCAAACAACAGGATGTAAGATCAATAAAAAATAATACTCTAACCACGGGTTAGACACACAAGACCAGCAGAACGTCAAGCCGGACCGCGTGTCGGGTTTGCATATCTTCGCTGAACAATGGTAGCCGCCTTTCTCAAATCCCCGTTTGGATCCACCAGTTCTACAAGAGGCGTTGAAGGGTTTTGTAATCTTAATCTACGTTAGGTAGGCTGAGAAACTGCGGTTGCATGATCTAGTAGAATCAATGATAAAATTGTCGCTTCAATCTGTTCTTGTCTTGTCATTGAAGTTAGCTTCACTGGTCTACGCCCCCCCAAAGGCTCAACAACAGCAGATTCTTCTTCGCGAGGATGCTTGAGGATGAGATGTTTGCTTTCGACAAATTGGATGAGAAAATTAGACCATTACTACCGGCTTCACTAGTGGACCGGTGTTGTTGTTGGTGTTGCACTTTATGCGTCTGACGAGTTGAAGTAGCAGAAAAATATCAAAGGGGTTCTTCTTAATATAGCACACCGGCAAGCATATCCCGGTTAGTAAAGAATTGGAATGTTAGCGATAGTGTCATTACTGCTTGAAGTCATTTCGTTGGAAATCTTAGTACCGCCTATAGACCGATTTGGAAGTTGTATGACCGAGTATTTGGACAAGAAAATTTTTGGTACGAAGCATGGTGTCATGTGCAGATTTTTGGATTTGGTTTACGGGGATCTACTTGATATTCCAAGAACGCCTAGAAGAACCCTTCCACGAAAGTGATGATTCTTCTCGGGTTATAACCGACATAGATGGTGATGGAAGTAATAGTGAAGATTCAGATATTTGTTCAATTGATTGTCGTGAGCGTAAAATTATAGTGGCAAATCGGCTACCATTGCATGCACAAAGAGATGCTGTAACCGGAAAGTGGTGTTTTACTTTAGACGAGGACTCAATATTGTTGCAAATGAAGGATGGGTTTTCATCAGAAACTGAGGATGGCGGATATAGATGCTGGTGAACAAGAAGAGGTTTCTCAACAAATGCTGGAGAAGTTTAGTTGTGTCCCAACATTTCTACCTGGACCTTCGAAGAAATTTTACCATGGATTTTGCAAGCGGCAGTTGTGGCCTCTTTTCACTACATGTTACCCATTTCCCCGACCGTGGTGATCCTGTTTGATCGCTCTCTTTGGCAAGTTTATGTTTCGCAAATAAAATATTTTTGCAGATAAAGTGATGGAGGTGATAAATCCCGGAGGAGGATTATGTCCGGGTCCACGACTATCACCTTATGGTACTCCCCAACCTTCTTAAGGAAGCGATTCCACCGAGTCAAACTTGGCTTCTTCCTTCACAGCCCATTCCCTCGGCCGGAAATTTATCGAACTCTTCCAAATGAGAAGAGATTTTGAAGGCTCTACTGAATTCGATGTAATTGGGTTTCATACATTTGACTATGCTCGACACTTCCTCTCATGCTGCAAAGAGGATGTTTGATCGCCGAGTATGCATCGAAGAGGGGTATATTGGTCCGGATTACTTTGGTCGCACAATATACTTGAAAATTTTACCCGCCGGTGTTCATATGGGTAGACTTGAATCGTGTTAAATCTTTCATCTACGAATCGTTAAAGTTAAGGAGATTCAAGAACAATTTGCGTAAAAGGTTGATTGTGGGTGTAGATGACATGGACATATTCAAAGGGATCGATCTAAAGCTACTAGTCGTGGAGCAACTATTGAGGCAAAGATCCCGAACTTCAAGGCAAATTAGTATTGGTTCAAATCGTGAACCCAGCTAGAGCACCGGGTAAAGATGTCCGTGAAGCAATAAGAGAGACTCAATTGACTGCCAAAAGGATTAATAAGATTTATGGTTCTCCGCCACAGCCCGTTATCCCGATTGACCGCTCTATTCCTCTTCATGAAAAGATGCGCATATTATCTTTCCCCACGAGTGTTGCATAGTGAATGCCGTGAGGGATGGTATGAATCGGTGCCATACAAGTATGTTGTTTGCGGGGGAACACCTAAGTTGGACGAGGCTATGAATATTAAGGTGGATTCTCCTCGCACAAGCACACTTGTTGTATCGAGTTTGTAGGTTGCTCACCGTCACCGAAAGTGAGCAATCGTGGTCAACCCATGGGATATTGATGTTTGTGGGCGGATGCCTTAAATTTGGCCGTTATCATGCCCGATGCAGAGAAAACAATTGCGACACGAGAAGCATTACAGATATGTTAGTTCTCATGATGTTGCTTATTGGGCTCGCAGTTTTTCACAGGACTTGGAGAAAGCATGCAAAGATCATTATACAAAACGAAGTTGGGGAATAGGTTTCGGTCTGAGTTTCAGGGTTATATCTTGTTATTTACGCCAAAAACTGATTTTTTTTTGCTGGAACTTATTGATGGTTAGATGCAAACACTCAAATGCATATAGCTGCGTTGTAGAACTGTCAATCTATCATTCTCAGATGGGTCATGGCTGCATTTATCTGTATGCTTGATTATGTTCCTAACCTGTCTTTCATATGTTTACAATTTTTCCCATTTCCCGTTTTCATTTTCGTTATTTGTTTTCTGTTACCCTTTTTTATGTTGATGTTCCTTTTATATATTTAAACAAAAGTGTTATATAAATTAAGGGTGCTTTTCAATGTCACTATATATATGGAGAAGCAGGGAAGTAACAAAGAGAAGTATGGTCCTTGGTAGTTTTAATCAACTGTTTGTCTAACTAGCCTATTGTTTTTCTCACAGGGCATACATATTCTTTAGTTCACCTATTCCAAAGGAATTGGTTAGCCTCATCAAGAATGATACTAGTGTATTACCTAGAATAGGTGCATATAAAGAGATTTCTTCCTCATTTATCTATTTATGAGTGACAAGATTTTTTTTTGGTTTTGGATGATAGTTTATATGCTTAACAGTGATCCTCTATAATTTGGGGTGTGAACTTGCAGATGAATTTGGAGTATTTTGTCATAGATAGTCAGGTATTGTGCTTACAACTTTTGTTAGTTACCTTCATTTTGTGTCCATTCAGACTGGGTGAGCATGTAAACGAACACCTAATTTCTTTATTTAGAAGAAAAAGGTTTAAAAGCAGACATATGGGGTTGAATGAGACTTATCTTTAATTGTGTTATAGCTGTAAATGATGATATAGTAGAGGAAAGTGTGTGACCTGTAATAACAGTTTGCTATCCCCAGAATGATACTATACTTTCAAGTGGATCCATTATATCTTTTAAGGGATTAATTCTAAATCATTGATATTCTTTTGAGTTCTTCTGTATGGTATTATCAGAGATAATAAGAGAGCAATGGAGGAAGTTTTCGGGGGGAATGTTGAGAATTTTTGCCACTATGATGTCTGTTTGAACGTGATGGCTAGTCGCATTGCTGCAGTTTGTGCTTCAATAAGGGTATGCATTTGTCAGAGCTGAAATTGTTTAATTATTTTGACTTTGGTTAAGTCTTGTGATGTCTATGGTTGGTTGCCAATATATTGTCAAAGGAGGCTTCTATGGCGGCTTTTTTAGTGAAAATAGTTGTAGGATATTTTGGAAACCCAACGCTTTCTTACCTCTGCCTAAGCCACTTTAGAGGGGTCGACCGCTTGAAGTCCATTTTATTTTCCCACTTTTTTGTTCTGAGAATAAAATCTTTGTTGTTAGAGCTCTTTAAAAGTCGAGTCCAATGGCTCCCTATCCCTTTAAAAGTAGTGTTAAAGTCAATAAAATAGAGCTAAAGTCAATAAAGTTGAGCTAAAATAGAGCTAAAATAGAGCTAAAGTCAATAAAGTAGAGCTAAAGTCAACATATTTTACTCTCTATCTCTATTTTACTCTCTATATATAGAGAGTAAAATAGAGATAGAGAGTAAAATATGTTGACTTTAGTTCTATTTTATTGACTTTAGCTCTATTTTAGCTCTACTTTATTGACTTTAGCTCTACTTTATTGACTTTAACACTACTTTTAAAGGGATAGAGAGCCATTGGACTCAGCCTAACATACTCCTTTTGTTGAAACTTGTTTCTCCTTTTGGGAAGAGTAACCTTTAATTCTATATGAAGATTAACAGTAGGCTAGGAATAAGTGTTTTTTTTCTTGGGTAATTACCTTTCGAGAAATTGAGGGAATTTTTGGCATTTAAGTGTTCACTGAAAGTATGTATGAGAGCATAAAAATTGTTGAAACCTAAGTCAGATGGACATTTCATATTCTTGAACCCACCCACCCACCCACCAAAAAAAAAAAAAATCGTTGAAACCTAAGTAAGATGGACATTTTATATTCTTGAACCCCAACCCCAACCCCCAAAAAAATCTTTCCCACTCCGCACAATTTGTAGTATATTCCGTTCTAAAAGTTGTCTAAATTCCTTTATGCAGTTTATTCACGAGTTTTGTTTTGGAAGATGGGTTCTTATATGTAAGTAGTGTGAATGTATGGTGTATATATATTCGAAGTGTGGTATCTCGGGTTGGAACTAATAGAAGTGTATAACACTGATATAAGTGGAAGTGATGTATATGTTGTTTTCATTTTAATTTTGGTATATAATTTATAGTGTCTTTTTGATTCGAGGATTGGTTATTTGACTTAACTGGCATTGGTCGAGATGGTTAAGTAGCTGGTTCTACGAATCAATATATTTGAGTAGTTAGTTATAAGAATCAATATATTATTTGATTTTCAGGTTATGACAGGATTTATGTTTATGAAATGTTGAAAATACAAAGGAGACTCTACCGAAATTTTTATGTCTTTCGTCAAGGTGTCTGACAAGGTTATAGGGTTTTGGAGAGTTACTTAAACTTTCATGTCTATACTATGTTTCTATTGCTACTAGCCTACTACCATATTCTCTTTTCTGAATTTCGTAATTTGAGTATAATGAGCTACTATTTAAGAATAGGATATAAGTATATATCTATACATATTTGTTTTCTACTGCCTGATTTCTTTTTATATATTTCTATTGGTGTATAGGATGAAAGAGACTTTTCTGATGATACCATCCCAAAATCATCTCCCCGATGCTTACAACTATTGAAGGTGCTAGTTCTATACAAATGACGGAGAGTTTGAGTTTAAGAACAAGTCTCATTGATTTGGAAAATAGTGTGTATTTCATTAAGTGGCAAATCCTATTTATGAAAGATGTTTTGGTGATGTTATTTTAATAAAAGATTATGTGATTGGATGTACTTATGAGATTAATTTCTTGTTTATATTATGGACAATTGTAGAATACTCAATAAGTGGGGGTATTTTTTTTTTAAATTATTTTTTTTACATATCAAATAGTTTTGTAACGGTGGAAAACCGTGAACTAAGCTTTGCAATGAGTAACACTTACGAAGCAAAGAAAACCGTTACCAAAAAGAAAATTAACCGTTACAAACTTTATAAATCAGTAACGCAAAAAAGCGTTACTAATTTTATAAAACCGTTACTGATGTTAGAAAAGATTAACACAAAAAAGCGTTACTGATTTTATAAAACCGTTACTAATGTTAGAAAAGAGTAATCCTAAAAAAATGTTACTAATGTTATAAAACCGTTACTAAATAGTAATACAATTGAGCAAAGAAAACCGTTAGTAAATATTTTCAGTTACGGAAAAAACCGTTAGCAAAATAATGCTTTGTAACGCTTTTAAACCATTACAAATATTTGTAATAGATTACCCACGCCCAAACTGTTATGGATAAAAAGCGTTACAAATATTTTTTGTAACGGTTTTTGACTGTTAGTAATAGCCTGTTATGGTATAGTGGTTGGAGCTGGTGTTGTTCATTGGATTTAGTGGTGAGTTATTACTACATTTTTTCAATGTTAAACTAGGGAAGGAGGGGATAGACAAAAATGACATGGACTTGAAGCTACATTATTGGAATGATTTGATTGCTTATATGCTTCAGGTTTATTGGAACTCTGTGTTTAGGAATAAGTTTTTCTCACTTTTTTTTGGTTGTTTGCTATTTACAGATATCTGTTGAATATGGTAGAGAATTTATATGTTGCTTTGTGCATCAAGTTTGTAGCTTTGTTGCTGAAATGCTTGGTACTTCAGAAGATTAGGTTGTTTTGGACTTTTAGTTAATAGAGCATTAATCTTTAATAACTTATTTATCCTGTCCGAACTTCACTGATGCCACTTGAACTCTGTCTTTTGCATTAGTCTAGTGGTGTGTTTGTTGAATGTTTGTTGTTTGGTCTTATAATACAATCGATATAACTGATGTAGAAATTTTGAAGAAAACTTTGAGTTTGTGCGAGATCCTAAATGTACTTTTTTTGAAAATTTACCGTTGCACAATGTTTCACTATGTTGTTATCTAAGTTATATTGACACCTAAATTGAATTTAGTATATGTTTTTCGCTGTAGCTAAATGGATGTTTGTTTGTTTGGATTTTTGTTACTGTAGACGGAAAGAACTCTGTGCAATAGGTGTGTGGTGATAACACTCATTCATCAGAAAAATGTTGTTGGTTGTCTATATATGCCTTGTTGCATTCGAAAATGTCGTGGAAGTAGGATCCTGAAACAGTCGATCCAAATCCAATCTCTTGGGGAAAAAAATTTGATCTGTTGCGCTTGCGAAGACTTCCAATGGTTAGAAGACGCAAGAGCATTGTCATTAGTACCTCTGGAGAATCTAAGATGCAGACAGCTAAATTGCGCGGGGATTTAGAAAGGTTAACACAACAATGAAGAAAAATAAAAATGAAGGTAGAAAATTCTTGAATTGCACCGAGTGTGGAAAGGATTTCGAATGGTTGGATATGTTGTTAGCTTTGTTAAGGAGCAACATTGAATTGGCAGCGAGTTCAAGCTCTTCCACAGTCACCCCTTCCTCGTCTTCAAAAAAAAGATAAAAAAGTCAAAATTACAGTTGAAATTGACGACGATGGTTTGTCAAAAGAATTCGAGCTTTATTGTAAAATTAGATGAGTGGTTGATTTCAAGTTCTTTGTCTTGCGTTTTTTTTGAACTTGTGGTGAATGTAATTATGCTGGTTAATCCATTTTGTGAACTTGCTGGTTAATCCATTTTGCTTATCTTAGTAACAACTTGTGGATTCTTTGTATTTCAGTTGCTGGAATGTAATGGATTCTTTGTATTTCGGTTAATCCTTTTTTTAAAAAAACTTGCTGGAATGTAATGGATTCTTTGTATTTTAGTTTCAGTTTGCATAACAATTTCAGTTCAATTCTGAGAATACTAAGAATCTTCTAATAGGTTATTGCAAAAGTCCCTAGTACAAATTGCTTGATGTAGTCTTTGTCCATGGTACAGGTTTAACTTCATATTTACAATTCTGTGCTATATGATCGCTTGAGTAACAGGTTTAACTTCATATTTACACTACGTTGCCCTAAACTTTATTGTTTAATAGAGTTTATGACTATTTAGTACCACGTATTTTCATTTTTTTCCCTAAATGGTGCTTGTACTTTGTTTCTCGCCTATTAGTACCACGAACTCTTAATTTGATTCAATTTAGTACCTCCATCTATTTTCCATCCCAATCCGTCAAATTTGTCTAACGGAGACCTTACGTGTTTAACCACGTGTCAAAGTAAGGATGATACATACTTACTTTGACAGACCAAAACTTCCAGTAAGAATGGTGAGAACCAAGTGATAATGAGGCTCAACAAGATGCTATATAGTATTTATGATCCAGAAAATGGTATGCTACATAGTATGTGTCATCCTTACTTTGGCAGACCAAAACTTCCAGTAAGAATGATGAGAACTAAGTGATAATGGGGATCAACAGGATGTTGTATAGTATGTATCATCTAGAAAATGGTATGCTACATAATATCTATCATCCTTACTTTGGCAGACCAAAACTTCCAGTAAGAATGGTGAGAACCAAGTGGTAATGGGGCTTAACAAGATGATATATATATAGTATGTATCATCCAGAAAATGGTTTGCTACATAGTGATATCTAGACTTTGCGGTATAAAGATCGGGTTCTCTACTCCGTTCGGTGTATAATCAAGTCCTTACTCACGTATCTTTGTGCGTTTAGTCCGAGTAAGAATTCGAACCAACCTAAAGTCTAGGACAGCTACAACTTTCTTATGCTCTAAGTCAGGAAACTAGTAAGTTCGCATGGGAGAACAGAGAACAAAACCATTGCGCTCATTGAGTTACAGGGATTACTGAACGGACTGAAACTGGCAGAAGCCCACAACATAAGAAAGATAAAATCCCAAACGGACTCAAGCAATGTTGTTTCATTTATGAAGGACCGCAAACAGTACCCATGGCAGGCAAAACACACAATGGAGGAGATACACAGCTATGTAGGGAAGCTTGAAGAATTTTCAGTTATTCATGTATACAGAGAGGCTAATAAGTTGGCAGATGCACTAGCTGCCAACATTCCTGCTATTAGATGTATAGAAATAGTACCTAGTTCATTCTCTAAAGATGTTAAGAAAATTGTATATGAGGATGCCATAGGAAAGGAATATGCAAGAATGTAATAAGCTCATTTATTTATTAATTTTATGAAAAGGGGTAAGGGACCTCTTTAAAAACCTTGCTTATCTATCAAAAAAAAAAAAAAAAAACTAGTAAGTTTCATTTTTATTTGCTAGTTAAGATGTGCTTTGTATAAATCCTAACAGAACCTTAAAATGCGAAATACCAACAAAAACAGAAAAACTAAGATTTTTAACTTGTAATTTAAAGAGAAAGAAAGAGTAGAGGATCATGATTTTCATGCAAGGACTCGTTATACTCCCTAAAATTCATATTACTACCATCTCTAAGCCGTTTTGGGTTCATTATCAAACCCGAAACGGATAGAACGTCGATCCTAGCGAGATGAACACATCTCTATGTCTATTTCCCTAGCATAAAGAGTTGACCTGGGATTTCATCTATGAAATCTCATCTCAACTCCTGGACTCATACAACATATTCCTGTCAACTATGAAAATAAGAGGTTAACGAAGACCCGCGTGCGTGGCTAGCCTAGGCATAAAAAGGGAGGCACACGCGAGTACTTCTTAATTTCCAGGCCTCAAGTTTGGTCGGACACTACCATTTTGGGGTAGTGTGCTATATGTGCCCTTAAGTCCATGCAGTGGATCCTAGTTCTAAGACATATACGAATCCTCACATGAGCATCATTAACCCTCCACCTTGGAGGGTTTTAGCTCATGATCCTTGGATTGTTTGAAAGCTAATATAAGTTATATAATCTAATAAGCTAGGGAAAGGAAGAAAGAAAAGCAAAACTAAACACTCCTTTACCTAAAAAAATGATGAAGTTTATTCAAAAACTAAAAGTGTTCACCATTAACACTATTACAAACTTTTTTACATAAAACCAAAAACTAAAAAACTAACTTACTAAACAAGGAAAGAAAAATGAGTCAAAAGTTAGAAGTAAATGCTCTCAAAACAGCCCCCCTAATACATAAGAGAGCTTTCTCCCTTCTCCCACGTGAAACATCCCCCTTATTCACTCCATTCTTATCCAAAACTAAGACCCCTTTTGACACCTTGCATTATTTTCCATAATTATCACCTAAATCCAACCAACTTCATTAATTACATGCAAGGTGTCAACTTTGTGCCAATTATTTTCACCTTTATCTTGACTTGCATGATAACTCATCGAATCTTGTGGGCCCACATAGTGGGTCCATGCGCAGTGTCCAATGCAAGTTTGTGACCCCTCTTGAACCAGGACTCCAAATGCGACAAGTAAGCTGCTCATATCTCGTGAGAGTTTTCCAAAGAAGATACTCACAAACTTCATTTATACTACAACGACTCAGTAACAAAAGCTTGTTTCCTAAATTAATCTCAGATATCTATACATCTCCTTAGCGGGGAACGAGGATTCATTCCTTTGAAACTTAAGTTAATATGCATACAATAATTAGAACATCTACATATGAACATGCATACAGTGAACTTTACATTGAAATGTACAAGCAATGCCGTTTCTGGATCCTTTGGAGAGTTTCCCTAAATGGGTTCTCACAGGTATGTGTCGAAACACAAATTCGCTCATCATTTTTCCACTCAAGTTTTGCTAACTCCAGTGTGCAGTGGGCACACGTTTCCTCACATAATCGATGACAACATAGGAGCCGAGATCGATCGATCACATCTACTACTTAATATCACATAATCCTACTCCTAATTGAGCTAGAGGTCTTTATTAGGTATTGTGGGGCTTAGGTGGTGGTGTAGAAGAAAATGGAAATAGAAAATCAAAAATGACAAGTATGAGAGAATAAGATCTTCAAGATATTTACACTAGAGAAATCTTTGTTTTCTTTTCTTGCTTCTACCTGAGTTTTCCTACTTTGCTCTTAAGCCTTATGTCATAATAATAATAATATATATATATATATATATATATATATATATATATATATATATATATATATATATATATATATATATATATATATATATATATATATATATATTCAAGGCTTAAGAAACATGATTTTATTTTTCTTTCCTAAAGCAGGTAACTAACTTTTATTTGGGACAAGTGTTTCTCTTTATTTTTCTACATTTCATCCTATTTCTCATACTTATCATTTAGGTAGGTTCTTTTATTTGAGGTTAATAGATGGGTAAGGAATTTTTGGTGAAAACGAAAGGTTTGATGCAAGGTTCAGTGGAGTCACTAGCAGTTGAATTTGTGATAGGTAAGAATTTTTAGCTATGTCAATCCAAAGAAGGCCTAAATTCTTGCCTAGGGTTCGGTGATAAGTGCTCAAAAAGTGCTATTTAACCCTCGATTATGCCTCTTGTTTAGCCATCTTAGTGGACTAATAGTGTTTATAAGTTGTGTTTTAAGATTCTACAGGTGAAAAAGAGAGTTTTGTTGAATATTAGAGAAAATGGGGTAAAACGAAGCAATACGGAGCATTAAGGATCACATGGGAGGTCCGTGGACAATCATGGAGAAGGCCAAGGAATTGGAGTTGTTAAAGATGCGACTTGGACCTATTTTAAAGTCTATTTGGAAGCCCAAGGCCAAAGGATTCGTTGCTTGGACCAAAGCCCGCAAAAGAGGATAGAAGGATAGAGCAGAAGAGAGAAAATCAGCTTATGCATCTGGGACGCATGTATCGAGCGTCCAGACGCATTGATTGCATCTGGGACGCATAAATCGAGCGTCCAGACGCATTGATTAAGTATGGGACGCATGAATAATGCGTCCGGCGCATGAATCGACAATCGTAGCCAATTCCTTCTCGGTTTGAAGACGAAGTCGGACTCTGGAAGAAGTCTATTTGTATTAGGAAACAAATGACGGTTTGGAATGCTTCTAGAGCTCATTGTAACCCCTATAAATAGAGGACCTAAGTGCCTCATGTAATTGGCCAATTCACTTATATTCTTGTCTCCTCTTGAGGCGAGAGAGATTAATAATAAAAGATCGGTTTTAACTAGCTGAGTCTTAATAAATTAGTCTTTCTAGTCTTATGTTCTTCAACTCTTCTTCTTCTTGTTCTTCCTTCTTTATGGAAGGCTAATCTTCTCCTTCAAGGGAGAAGATGAAGCCAGTGCTTAAGGTTTAATGATTCTTCTGGTTCATGGTGTTCTTCAATCAGGTTAGTTCTTTATGTTTGTAGTTATTAGTTCCATTGCCCACACCAGGGGATGGAAGTATAGAATAGGGTTTATGTTTTGCAATATTAATATCATGCTAGTGTTCTTTACTTTTCTTCTAGTAGTATAGTTCTTTAGAGTTAGGGAAGTATTCTTTGTGTTGCCTTAGAAGGGTGCTCGGGGAGTGGCTGCCTAGGGAAGTATTCTTTGTGTTTGCCTTAAGTGGTGATTTATTGAATGGCACCTATTAGGAAGTACTCCTTGATGTTGCTCTTGGTAATACATTAAATGGCTGCCCGAAGCTTACATAAAAGGAAAGAAGATATTAATAGCATAAACATAGGAACAACCTTA
The DNA here is from genome assembly GCF_015680905.1 of Coptis chinensis. NCBI lineage: Eukaryota > Viridiplantae > Streptophyta > Magnoliopsida > Ranunculales > Ranunculaceae > Coptis > Coptis chinensis. The sequence continues at coordinate 50,909,791 of NC_141456.1, forward strand.
AGTAGAGTTAATTGTTAACGATGTTTAGATCCAAGAGGGCATCGGCACTCAAAATTCGATTGCCTAATTGTAGTCTACTTGTAAGAACAACCATGAAGCGAAGGTCATAGATCAAAAGTATTGGTGGATTCTAATCTCTTGAATTCCCTCTCTTATAAATTCTCAACAGTTTAGTTAGTTTAGCTTAGTTTAGCATTAGAATCTACAATCTCTACAATATTAGTTTTTAATCCCTCAAACCCCTTTCCAAATCCTGTCCTTCACATAACATACACTTAAAAGTGGAACGATACCCTACTCATCCTTTACTTATTGAGGGATAATTAGGTTTTGATACGCTTCTATTTGTTCAACGATCATCATCTATCTACATCACCCATCATCTCATCTACACACACAAAAAGAGGAAGTGTCAATGGCGCCACTGCCATTTTAAGTTGTCTATGTTTAACGTTTTCTTTCAAGATTAGAATTTTGGATCTTGAGGTAATTTTAGCCGCATCATCCATCCTTTTAAGAAAGAAAGAAGCTTGAATGACATCTCGAAGACAAGATCTACCATCCAGGTTAGTCGAATCTTCATTCTTTTTATTGCTTTCTTAGTATAGTTGCATCATAGTTTAGTTTTATTGCTTTCTAGTATAATTGCATTTAGGACCTTTTCAACAATTGAAGTTGTAAGCCAACACAGCGAAAAATCAAACTCTAGTGTTTCTTGTCTGAATCTTGACAAACGGACTATCGTCTGTGGGCAGTGGTACTTAAGCAATCCAAGTGATTCACCATAACCCTAGAAGAGATAGCTTTAGACAACGGGCGAGATACTAGCTGCAAAGTCCAACCCAGTTGAAGAAAAGTAGTTTTACATTCTAGTATAATTTAGAATAGTTGCATAGTAGGATAGTTTTTTGTTATTTTCGCATAGAATTTTCTAGTGTATGCCCCGTCGTCCATATCATCGTCCAGTAAGAACACAATAGTGGACAAGGTTTAACAACCGACTCATAAGAATACTAGACGAGATTGATACAATGGCCGCACACAATGATAGAGGTGTTTTGGACACCAATAATCCTGAAGCTATCCCACCCATGCAAGCACAACAGAGGAAAAAGCTGAGCGATTTCTATTCACCAATCATTGGAGGCCCACCAAGCAGTATTGTTTTTCCAGAGACAGAAGCTAACCAGTTTGAACTTAGAGCAGAAGTAATCTCTATGCTTCCAAAGTTCAATGGTTCGCATAATGTTCACCTTATGTTCACATGAACAAATTTCTATCGATCCTCTAACTTTCAAGAACCGAGAATATCGGGGATGAGAGTATCAAGTTAATTCTTTTTCCACTCTCACCGAAGGTAAAGCATCCGAATGGTTAAGCTGCCTGACCGATCAATTCAATCAACAACCGGGAGAAGTTGAGAACAAAGTTTATGAACAAGTTCTACCCACCCCCCGAAGAGCGGATGCCATCAGCGAAGCCATCGACAATTTCAAAGGGAAGGTGGATCAAGAATATCATCAAAGCCGAGGAGAAATTTAATAATCTGCTAGTCTCATGTCCACATCATGGTTATGATAAGAGCACACCGGCTCATTTTTTCTTTCGAGGACTTTCTACTATGAACAAGCAGATGATACCAATAATGCATCAAGGTAAGTTTACATCATTGGATGGAGAGGAAGCCTACAACTTTCTCGAGAATTTAGTCAAGACACTCAACAATGGAGTACTAGCAACGAGGGCGTAGCTAGAGTGGAGGGGTGCCAAGAAATTTGGCAACCAAATTCAAGAAGACCCAAATCAAGCAATGCTATCAATTATGGCAAGCCTAACAACAGACTTGAAAATCTGAACAAGAAGTTTGATCGGTTCTCCATGAATCCTCCAAAACCAAACAATTTCCAAGCTAAACCTCACCATCCAAGCCTTGTTATACCATTTGTGAGCTATGTTCGATGAAGGCCATACCAATCAAGAGTGTTAGATACTATCACGGATACTAATGCGGAGGCATGTAGTATCAACTCTTTAGGAAGAAATAACCGGTTCAATCGTGGACGTAATTATTGGAAGCCACAAAATACAAATCGAGGAATTTTCCTCCGAGATTTTAGAATCACCAAAATCGGTTCGAAATAACCGATGATCGGTTCCAAAACCGCCAAAGAACCATACGTAAATCAACAACATCATACCGAACCATCAATACCAAGCCAACACAAACAGAGAGTTAGTACGGATCTTATGAGTGGATATATTGCCCCTACGCCCGGTCGAAAAAGCAGTTATCCCACATCTGGAAGAAGCTATCACCACCATTGTCAATGAGCTGAAACAAACAAATCAAAGAACCCAGAAGTTGGAGAATAACTTTAGTGTCATTCAAGGCCAGATAGGGCAAATCACTGCCGCCTTGACAGAGAGATCAAAAGGAGCATTACCAAGCCAGTAGAGCCAAATCCGAAAGGAAGAGGTGTCCTGCAGGTGGATAACCTGGAGATTACTCAGTCGAATGCCCAAGTTAATTCTATCACCACTCTGAGGTCAGGCAAGAAAGTTGATAACAGGATTGTCTATGAACCAGGAAAAGATTATGCGGAGCCTAAGGTAACTTATGTCCCCACCATCCCACCCAGTTCTAACATTCCAGATATATCTAGTGTTGTGCAACCTGCTGAAGAAACTGTTGCAAAAGAAGTTGAAGGAACTACTGTGGAATTAAGTAAGAAGAAGCCATCACGAGTGACTCCACCTGTCACTCCACTATTTGTTACCAAGCCAACCGAAGCCGAAAGAAGAGAACCGATATTGAAGAATCCGCCAGCACCGTTTCCTTCGAAACTAGTGAATACCAGAAAAGATGACCAGTACAAGGAGATTTGCGATGTATTTTAGAATTTACAGATTAATATCCCATTTCTGACTGCCATCAAGCAAGTTCCCTCATATGCCAAGTTCCTGAAAGATCTAGTAAAGAAGAAGACCAACATTCCGAAAGAAGCTTTTATCGCTCAAAGATGTTCATCGTACCTACAGAATCTATCGGTTGTGGCCGAAAAGATCCCGAAGTCCAATTGTTACATGCAGAATGGAGATTCTTTGGAGGAACAAGCTTTATTAGATTTGGGTGCCGGTGTGAATCTTCTACCACATTTAGCCTACTCAGAAGTTGGGCTTGAAGGATCTAAAACCGACCGATGTTACTTTACGGTTGGCGGATAGATCGAAGAAGATACCTAGAGGACTCATTGAAGACGTCATAGTCAAGATCGAAGACTTCTATTATCCGGTTGATTTCATAGTACTAGACACAGAACCTACATCTGGTAGGCAGATACCAATCATTCTAGGCAAACCATTCTTGGCCACTGCAAATGCACTCATCAACTATCAAAATGGTAATATGACGTTATCCTTTGGTAATATGAGAGTCGAAACCAATATTTTCCATACTTTACAGCAACCACAGGAGGTGTGTGCTGTGAACGAGGTTTGTATGATTGAAGCGTTAGCACAGGATTATCAGACTCATTCATATCTTGCTGACGAAGTGTTGAAAGCTCTGACAGACTCAGACTGTGAGGAACTTAGTGTTGAGGCAATGCCTAATGGACCATATAAAGAGTTTAAGAATGAGCCGCCTAAGCTAGAATTGAAGCCTTTGCCGTCTACACTCAAGTATGTTTTCTTGGGAGATTTGGGAACCTACCCAAGTAGTCATTGCATCATATTTGGTGAGGGAGCAGAATCCGTGGTTAGTAGCACTTTTAAAGGAACACAAGTCAGCTATAGGTTGGACAATTGATGATATCAAGGGGATCAACCCTATGATAGTTCAACATAGGATTCATTTGGAAGAGGATTCCAATACTTCTAAGCAACCACAGAGGAGGCTTAATCCGAAAATGAAGGAAGTAGTTCGAGAAGAGGACGTCAAACTCCTTGATGCCAGCATTATCTACCCTGATAGTCAATGGGTTAGTCCAGTTCAAGATGTGTCGAAGAAGTCCGGAACCATAGTAATCGAGAATGAGAACAATGAGTTGATTCTAACCAGGATTCAGACTGGATGGAGAGTTTGCATCGATTACAAGAAGTTGAATAGCGCATAAAGGAAAGATCATTTTCCATTGCCTTTCATCGATCAGATATTAGAAAGATTAGCTGGACAAGCTTACTACTGCTTTCTTGATGGTTACTCAGGATACTTTCAGATCTATATTCACCCTGAGGACCAAGAGAAGACATTCACATGTCCTTTTGAGGATTGTTTGCATCATCTCTCCTTAGTCCTTAAACGTTGTTCGCGATACCAACTTAGTTAGTTCGAATCTGGGAAAAGTGTCACTTCATGGTAAAGGAAGGGATCTTTTTGGAAGGAATTCTAGTAGATCGAAAGTGAAAATGTCTACAGGAAGTAAGCATGTTGTCGAAAAGATCAATTTTGAGATGGAAACCTAAATATTCCCCACTGTTAGTTTATGGGATTTACTCCCCGTTGACCTTCAAAGGAAGATTATTTCTATGGCTCGTGTAGGGTTAGGTAAAAAGTCCATTTGCACATAAGAGGAGAGTACGTAAGCTAGGTTCTTTGTAAGAATTGCCATTCTCAAACTTGTCCCGGGTTACAGACCATTAAGAGAAAATTGTTGGTACAAGGTATACTTTTGTCAATCACATCTTTGAGAGAGATCAAGAATTCCTACAAAGTGGAACCGAGTGGGTGGGAGTACTAGTCTTGAGGATCTGACTATAAAGGACTCAAAAGTCTTGAGGATCGACTTTAAAAGACTCACATTATGTCTTGAGGATCGACTTTAAAAGACTCACATTATGTCTTGGGGATCGGACGTAAAAGACCTAAAAATTTGTTTCTTGAACTAATTCGATATTCGCATCAATGGTAATATCCTACCTTTTCTCATCCATTTCATTTACTTCTTTATACATTGAGGTCAATGCATGCATAAATAGGGGGAGGGTGTACTTGAGAAATGAATTTCGAAAATTAGTTTTCAAAAACAAAAATATTTTTGTTTCTATATCAGTAGCATGAGAAAAATGAATTTTAATGATGAGTCTGGGATATATATTCTATCTGCTTAGTGTTGAGTTTGATAGATAGTTGATATTATTGATTTCATTACCGCTTAGACTATTTATTATGCTTGGACATAGTTCTTATTGATAGAATTCTTTATCAAGGCATCACCATAATACTTGGTCAGTTTTGTGTACTTTTGCTAGAAGAGAGATTTAAACCCCTAGTAAACTAGAAGTAGATTTTTTAGACTTAGTCGTGAGACTTGAGCTTTATACCCATTCTTTGGAGAGTTCTTACGAAAAATCCGAGTCTTAGTGACTCAACATCTTTCAGTTCTTTATGTCGTTATAATATAGTCTCATTATTCATTAATTTGGTTAATCACGAAGTGACATCAACTGGGGAGATATCCATTAGGTCTTGTAGTCTATTCGAAATAGAGTATCATACTGATAAGTCAAGTAGTGAACCCATTCAGCCTTTATCCCACCTAGTAGGACCATCATGTTAAACCCTTTTAAGCCTTACAATAAGCCATTTTCTTTCATAAAACCTTTTACCCGTCACCCAACTCCGACAAAGGAGTATAGCCAAAATCTTTATCAGCCATACCCATATGTTTAGAGAATACGAGGGACACAAAGAGGAAGAAAGAGCACAAAAGGAAGATTACAAGGAAATACCAGAGAGATACAATAAAGACCATCATTCTGTTCTAAGTGAAAGAAGCTAGTGGAAAACAAGCATATCCAGTACTAATCAAGGATATACCACTGGAAAAAAAAAAAAAAAAAAAAAAAAAAAACATAATGGATGGAAAAGCTAAGACAAAGGAAGAATTTTCTCTGCAATATATAAGTTAAAGAAATCTTCCAAAGAAAGAAGCAAAACCCTTAGTGTTTTTCAGAAACAACCTTAGAATCCTTTTTACCTTTTCTTCATAAACCAATACCCAAGCCAAGTTATAACCCATGACTTATCACTACAGTATGGTACGAAGTCTAGAATAGGTGAGAGGATGCTAAAGTGAAGGACCCGACACTTCATATGTGATTGACATTCTTGCCATGAGACTACTTTTATTCAGAAGTCTGTTTTTCAAGGTAGTATGTGGGATGTTCGTATGCATTATTCTTTTCCTTACATACATGAGGTAAAATAGTAGACCATCTTCTGAGAGATTCTTTTCTGAGAGTATGACTGGTGAGGATTGAAAGTCGAGATTATCTACCTATGGTAAACTAGGGATTCTATTTCTTGGATAGGAGAGTATAGGAGATTGACTAAGTACACACATAAGCCTTGATTGAGAATTTTTGTCAATTTTTACTATCTCTCATCATAATCTATGAGTCTTTGCAGGAATGTAGTTAGCAATGGAGATTGTCTATTGGAGTAAGCACTAAGTGGGTAAGGAATTTCTCTCTCTGAAAAATACTATCATTCTTGAACATGCTATTGATTGATTTTGTGGGAATATCACCTGAAAACCCTCACGAGACTATAACTCGTCCTTTTTGGGGAACTTAAAGGTTTAAAGCCTTGTTGCATATGGTAAATGCAATCATGATGCCTGTGAAAATGAGTTAGGATTTTATTTTTGTTATTAGGATGTGATTTTGATCACTTATCTATTTTTTTATCTTATTTGCTAAGAGACTAGCAAAAGGCTAGTTGGGAGTTGTGATAAGTGCTCAAAAAGTGCTATTTAACCCTCGATTATGCCTCTTGTTTAGCCATCTTAGTGGACTAATAGTGTTTATAAGTTGTGTTTTAAGATTCTACAGTGAAAAAAAGAGTTTTGTAGAATATTAGAAAATGGGGTAAAAACGAAGCAATTCGGAGCATTAAGGATCACATGGGAGGCCCGTGGACAATCATGGAGAAGGCCAAGGAATTGGAGCTGTTAAAGATGCGACTTGGACCTATTTTAAAGTCTATTTGGAAGCCCAAGGCCAAAGGATTCGTTGCTTGGACCAAAGCCCGCAAAAGAGGATAGAAGGATAGAGCAGAAGAGAGAAAATCGGCTTATGCGTCTGGGATGCATGTATCGAGCATCCAGACGCATTGATTGCGTCTGGGACGCATAAATCGAGCATCCAGACGCATTGATTAAGTATGGGACGCAGTAATAATGCGTCCCGACGCATGAATCGACACTGTAGCCAATTCCTTCTCAGTTTTGAAGACAAAGTCGGACTCTGGAAGAAGTCTATTTGTATTAGGAAACAAATGACGGTTTAGAATGCTTCTAGAGCTCATTGTAACCCCTATAAATATAGGACCTAAGTGCCTCATGTAATTGGCCGATTCACTTATATTCGTGTCTCCAGAACTTGAGGCAGAGAGAGATTAATAATAAAAGATCGGTTTTAACTAGCTGAGTCTTAATAAAGTAGTCTTTCTAGTCTTATGTTCTTCAACTCTTCTTCTTCTTGTTCTTCCTTCTTTATGGAAGGCTAATCTTCTCCTTCAAGGGAGAAGATGAAGCCGATGCTTAAGGTTTAATGATTCTTCCGGTTCATGGTGTTCTTCAATCGGGTTAGTTCTTTATGTTTGTAGTTATTAGTTCTATTGCCCACACCGGGGATGGAAGTATAGAATAGGGTTTATGTTTTGCAATATTAATATCATGCTAGTGTTCTTTACTTTTCTTCTAGTAGTATAGTTCTTTAGAGTTAGGGAAGTATTCTTTGTGTTGCCTTAGAAGGGGTAGCTCGGGGAGTGGCTGCCTTTTGGGGGAAGTATTCTTTGTGTTTGCCTTAAGTGGTGATTCATTGAATGGCCGCCCTATTAGGAAGTACTCCTTGATGTTGCTCTTGGTAATACATTGAATGGCTGCCCGAGCTTACATAAAAGGAAAGAAGATATTAATAGCATAAACATAGGAACAACCTTAAGTAGAGTTAATTGTTAACGATGTTTCGTCCAAGAGGGCATCGGCACTCGCTCGATTGCCTAATTGTAGTCTACTTATAAGAACAACCATGAAGCAGAAGGTCATAGATCAAAAGTATTGGTGGATTCTAATCTCTTGAATTCCTTCTCTTATAAATTCTCAACAGTTTAGTTAGTTTAGCTTAGTTTAGCATTATAATCTACAATCTCTACAATATTAGTTTTTAATCCCTCAAACCCCCTTTCCAGTCCTGTCCTTCACATAACATACACTTAAAAGTGGAACGATACCCTACTCATCCTTTACTTATTGAGGGATAATTAGGTTTTGATACGCTTCTATTTGTTCAACGATCATCATCTATCTACATCACCCATCATCTCATCTACACACACAAAAAGAGGTAGTGTCATTCGGATGGTGATCGAGTAAGTAGACACGTGATTTTTTCTATTCGGAAAAACTACTCCTCTGTGTCATTACTCACAATTCACTCATATCGAGGCTTTTTGGTTAGATTCTCATAGGATTGATAGTTTAAGTAGACTAACCGTGGGTTCCAAAAACTTGCTGCTATGTACAATCGATAATACTCAGTGCATGAATACTCATGAAAAGATATAAAAACTACTGCGTACGTATTATCTTAAGTTTCTTAAAAACGAATCCTAATTCGAATGCTAATGTGAGACTTCTAGACAATTTTCATCATTGAAGAGGAAACAAGACTTTGTCACTAAGTACATTTACTAACAAGAAAATAGAAACTATATACAGCCTACAAGTTGCCTAATTTTTGCTACAGGTTTAAAGCACCCCCGAACTGAATGATGCTTAGTCTTCAAAGTATCAATAGATAAAGAAAGAAATTACTTGAGAACCGTGAGCAAAATTAGGGCTGGATTGCTGGAGCAGAAATTTGTTATAACATAATATATTATACAGAAATAAACAAAGAAAAACAATAGCACACGAAACACAACTATTTACATTTAGATATATGTACAATACCGTACTCAAATTTACTATCCAGGATGTGGTGATGGTCTGGTGTCTTCTTGAGTGAAATGCATCTCCTTAGAATCGCGCCAAAAGATAATGTTTTGCCAAATGGTGGCCCATTCTTGTTCACCGGATTCGTTCAAATGTTTCAACATTTTATCATCATTCGGATAACAACGAACATGGCTCAAGTACCATGCATGACGTCTCTATTGCCTAAACCTTAATGAACGAATGATTTTGTTTGCTGGGCACATAGAATCTACCTTGACCCAGTCATGAAAAGTAGCTGAAAACTTTGGGAAATGTGTCTTCATAATTCAGCAAGCGGTTACAGATAAAAGTATATACTGATCCCGAATAGTGCGAGCTCATTTCAGATTGGAGATAACATAGTTTAAGATATCAAAGAATGTATGACCTTGAGCAAGTGCATTGAAGACTACACAGGCAACATCATTGGCGGTCAAAAAATGTCAATCTCCCATGATGTTCAGAAGGGCAAACAACATCGCATTCCCCACGTTCATGGTCATGCTAGCTAAGGGAATGGTGATGTCTGGCCATCTGCCAAGTTCAGCTCCTTCTTCTTTAATTTCAAGACCACCACCGTATGCTGCGCGAAAAGCAGGCATGAAAAAGAACGAGCAGAGTTGTGAAAGATGTATGGCCATGTTGCTGCCGGCTCGTGATATGGAAGATCCAAAGTTAGGGTAAGCATTGGTTCAGAAAAGATATGGTGTGTGCTACCAACTTGGATTGTGAACTCGTCTAAGAAGAAACCGTGAGCAGTGTTGAATGCTGGTGTTTCTCCCATATTGGCATAAAAGTAGGTAGCCAAACTTGGAGAATAAGTTTGGTCAGGGCGAAGAACAAGTGAAGACCACCCGATGTTAGTGATATAATCACGGAAATGAAGGCCATAAGCATTGGAATCCATCATAGCCTAGAAGGATTGCTCAGGAATGAGTTTCGGAGATGAAGATGCTACGTGTGATAAAGAAGCCATGTGTGATGGAGTAGAGCGATGGGTAATGCAAAGATTCCTGACAGACTATCAATCAATGTATGTGAGGAAACATCCAAAATGAAGTAGCCACATTACGTATAACAACGTGAGTCCTATCGGAAAGAAATCAAGTATGTCACCCACGCTTAATGGATAAGGATATGTATGAAGAAAAGTGTCCAATAAAGTTTGATTGGATGGATAATAGAGTATGGAAGAAGATAGACCCTCCTGTAATCAAATTTAAAATAACATGTTAAAATTTGATTATTGGATATAACAACGTGAATTATGACAATCCTAGTAGGTCTAGCTTACAAAAAAAGATACAAAGATAGCAACAGTATTAATTAAAAGAGTACACGATGAAAAACTTAATTAATAATAATAATTTTAACTTATTTCATTTAGGGAAAGATGAGGATGAGGATGGTGAAGATCGTGGACAACACTGTTCAGTTCATCAATTTGTTGGCTGAGCTGAAGTTGAAGGCCCCCCTGGTTGGCAGAGAGCGTAGTTTGATTCTCCATTAGGATAGTGTGATTTTGCAAAGACTGATAACATCGTGCATTGCTTGATGTTCCTGGAAATCCATAAGACTTTTGATGATGATTTCTTGGCGTGCGTGTAGTTCCCGCATGCCTTGATGAAGAAAATGAATGCCTTCCATGGGATTAAAAATGTCTTGTATGACATCTTCAGCAAAGAAATGTTCAGAGTTTGAGCTTCGGTCGTCTTGTTCATCTATCATAGTATTTGGAGTCCAAAAACCAGCGGCGCAGTTTGTGTGAAGGACAGTAAGGCCCGCTTTTTGAAGAGGTATTTCTGGATAAACAGGTGGATAACCCCAATGCATCGTAATTTTTGTGACTAAAGTAGGCAGAGGTGCTAACCTTTTTTTAGGCCTGGTAATCGAGTTCTAGAGATATTGAATTATGCAAAAATCATCCCTTTGATTCTGCATAATCCAAAGTAGGTGGAGTTGAGGTTTTGTCACTTCAGTTTTTTGTGATGTACCTGCCACATTGTGTTCTAACCAGTGGAGCACAGCTCGTTGATTCTGTTTCAAAGAGCGTTGAAGGACAACGTGATGTCTATTTCCGATTTTGCAACGAGGTACAGTGGCCTTTAGTAATTGTTTGACAGTATCAAAAGGTGAATCTAGAATATGGAATTCCGGGTTATTGATTGGAATTTGAAGTATGTCAGAGATAATTTCCCTAGTCAATTCAAATCCCTATCCATGGGCATGGAAATAGAATTTACCATGTTCAGGTCTGCTAAATTGGTAGAACATCAAAACCAATTCTTTGGAATAAGTCGTTTCCGAATGATATAGAAGAGGCATCCATCCTCGACGTACAATTTCTGTGTCAAAATATGGAGAAAACAGGCCGTCATCAAAATTCTTCAAATAATTTTTCTCGGGCACTATCTTTCTTGGGTGATCCATTTGAAAGTATAAGTGAGAGAAAGATAGTGAAGAATGCGTGAAATGAAAATGGCTAGAACGAAGAGATTTATAGCCAATATATGAGCCTGTACGAATCAGAATGCCACTTGCAGTTAGATACAAAATTAATTTGTGAAAACATAAGTGAACCATGTGTTGTTGTAACAGCAACTATGGGTATCCATAGTAGGTCTTTTCATGTCAGATTCCCAAAAACAATTAATGAGGTATTAAAATGATAGAAAATACAGAGGAAGGTTTCACAGGGCAGTTAGACCTACACGTAATTTTAGAATTGATAATCATAACTCAATAATGGAAGATGGATAGAACAATCGAGCTGCGTGCGCGACAATTATTTAGGTGTACCGGATAGCGTGCGCGATCTTTTATAAACACAATGAGTTGAGATTGAATTATTTTCGTGAGTTATTGATTCTGCTTCTTTGTTATGGATTTGATAATTTATTTTTATTTTTAAAGTGTTTATGATATTTAATCAATAATCCATACAAATGTTTTGAGAATTATTTAACACACCATAGTAACAAAGCACGAGAGGAAAAAGAGATGTAGGTTACATAAATCTAGATATTCTCGAAGGATGTTATGCATGATTAATAAAGACTGGCTTTGTCGGTGATAGAATGCCCCATCACGTTGCTCTTTGTTGAATTTCACCATTACAAATGAAAATTAAATTAAGGGGACTTCTTTTAAGCATCCATTTAGCTAGCAAATAAAAATGAATCCATACAAATGTTTTGACTTTAGAAAATTATTTAACACACCATAGTAATATACAAAGCCCCCATTCTAAAGACCCAAGGACCTTTGTTTACATACTGGAATTGCTCCAAGGGGAAACCCCCAACTTCTTTCCATTCATTCCTTTCATTTGTTGTGTGTGTGTGTTTTTTTTTTTTTTTTAGCTTTGAAATTTTCACGCAGTTTGGTACTTATCCCACATCGGATTTTTGGTGGCACTTGTAGGAACCAAAACTTAGGACCTGGAGAATAATCTACACACTGAAATAAGACTCCTATAAAAATTTGATCCTACTGCGGACAATACCTGCGCGTGCGCGATACTGGACTTGCGTCCGCTAGCAAACCCTCACGCGCGCCAATGGTTGTAATCTTAACATGCTCGTTTTTCTTTAGCAGCACCTACTGGTCTATTTCATTCCAGTAAAGGGCCTAAGTTTCTAAACCTGAAACAGCTACTTCAAATTTCATTTTGGTGTTCGGGATGTCCACGGGTTGAAACGACGGTTTCATTTCTTAGACGGACTTGTGGGACGCTAACAGGTTCTAATATTGATATTATTATTGAATGCTTCACATGTGTTCTATATGATATCGTAGGTAATGGACTATTATTTACGTATTAGGTTAGAAAATTGTATGAATCATGTGAATACACGCCGGTTAATATATATATGCGGTTAAGTGATTATGAATTGCATATTAATGTATATATACATGCCCATGGTACTGTGTTGCGTGATTATATTTATCTATACGTATAAGTGACTGTTGTTGCCTGTTTCATATCAATCTCTTTATGAGTAAACTGTCTTGTTTAATAACTCGATTTTGTCATGAAAGAGGAGAACATTCCAACGAGGGTTAAAATCTGAGTTGGGTAAGTTGTTTCTAAACCCTTCGGGGTGAAGCTGCTCTCTATATGACATTCGCAATCTCACTGAGTATTGACGAAATCAATTTATTATGCAAAACACGAGTAGTATAAATTTGCCTGTTAGCATAGATATACGTATACGTAATATATATTTGCCTCTTAGCCTACATATACGTATTACTGATGTTTATTTGCATGTGCGTATCGAAGTAATTATTGATGATACAACTTTGCCTATTAGTATTTATATACGTATGAGTAGAGTATCTTCACATGCTACTGTATCTAGTAATGTATGAGTAGGTGTATTTGCATGATTGCATAATTGTACTTTAACACTTGCATAAATTTTAATTAAATAAAAAAAAAAAAAAAAAATGTGTTGCCTTTACCCCTTGCATAAAATTTTAATTAAAAAAAAAATCCATAAATCTTAAACATATTCCAACGGTGTCTAGGAAACTTGAAAGATTGAGGTTACTTAATTAGAATCCTGCTTGCACGGAAATCCTCCCTCATCTTTCTTGTGACCTGACTGTTGGTTTATGCACACGTATTCCTAGCTTTCCTGCTACATTAGCAGCAACTTAGGCCTACGTTGTTCACTTTGAATGCTTCAGAAAATGATATAATTCAAGTAATAATAAGTTTTTTGTGTACATAAGATCTAATTTTATGCTTGCATGAGATTAAGGTCTGTTAATAATAAAGAATTTGAGCATACTTATCGTAGGAGAAAATACGATAAGCAATGGTAAGTTCTCACCGCAGCTTAGTTCTTCTTCTATTAATAATAATCATCAAGATCCCTTGCCGCCATTACATTCTTTCGTTATGGCTGATGACACTCTACCAGCTGAGAAGCCCCTTTCAGACTTCTATACAGCATTACAGGAAGGACTTTCTTCCTGCATCAAACTCGAGGATATTGCCGGTGATTTTCGAATCCCGCCCAACGTTTTTAGTTTATTACCTGTTTATCATGGTCTGGATCATGAAAAACCATACAATCACCTCCGTAGGATTCAGCAAGTAGCCACAACATTTCACCATCCAGCTGTCTCTAAGGAACAACTCTTGCTTCGGTTGTTTCTTTTCACTTTAATGATAAAGCATTAGTTTGGCTAGCAGGACAACAGTCACAATCCATAGAAACATAGAATAAACTTGTCCAAGCTTTCATGCTACAATTTTACACTCAGAAGAAAACTACTGAAATGCTTTAGAAAATCCAATTCTTTCGTCAAAATCCTCATGAATCCTTTACAGAAGCATGGAAGTCGATTTACGGATCTTCTTTTAGAATGTCCTCATCATCAACTCGACACCGCTGTCCTTGTTCGTTCATTCTTTAATGGACTATCCGATCATCAAAAAGAAACTCTTGGTATAATGAACGATGGTTGCTTCATGGACAAAGGAGCTACTGAAGCATATACTTTTCTTGAAAAACAAGCTACAAGAGGTACACATTAGGGTAACACTGATTCTTCTAGATCATCTAAGGATAATGTTACAAAAGCTACATCTATTTTTGAGGTAAAACCCGATCCCGAGTTAAAAAATTTGATAGAATCCCTCACTAAAAAAGTAGATGCCCTCGCAGTTTAAGTAAACGATCAACTTCCACAACAGGTCATGAACGTTAACACTTTCCCATGTATCCTTTGTCTTAGTCCTGACCATCCTGATGTGTATTGTCCCTTGTTATATGCCCCCCTACTCATCCATCGGAGGAGGCATGTGCATTCAACATTCCTAATGCACCTTGGAGACAACATCCGAATTTAAACCAATAACCAACCAATGATGACTCCTCCAGGTTTCGCCAATCCACCTGTTCGACCACCCAACTTTATTCCATACCGCCAAGGAAATAATCAACAATACCAACAAAGTCAAAATAAGTTTCAAAGTAATTCCAATGCTAACTATCAAAACAACCGCAGCCTTGTTCCAGCCAATCCAAATTCTGGCTATAATCAACAACTTCTCATCAATAATCGTGAACTAGTCCCTGTTGCACAACCTATGCCTCTCGCTATTGATAGGACAAGCGAGACTTTCTTCGCTTACATGAACCAACAATCCCTTATCCTGGAAAAAAAAAAGATTATTATGAAATAAGGATTAAGAGCAAAGTAGGAAAACTTAGGTAGAAGTAGGAAAAGAAAACGATGATTTCTCTAGTGTAAATATCTTGAAGACCTTATTCTCTCATACTTATCATTTTTGATATTCCACTTCCATTTTCTTCTACACCATCACCTAAGCCCTATAATACCTAATAAAGACCTCTAGCTCAATTATGAATAGAATGATGTGATAATAAGTAGTAGATATGATTGATCGACCTCGACTCCTCTGACTATCATCGAGTATGTGAGGAAACATGTGCCCACTGCATACTGGAGTTAGCGAAACCTGAGTAGAAAAATTATGAGTGAATTTGTGTTTCGACACATACCTGTGAGAACCCATTTAGGTACACTCTCCAAAGGATCCTGAAACGGCCCTGCTTGTGCAGTTCAATGTAAAATTCACTGTATGCATGTTCATATTTAGATGTTTTGATTATTGTATGCATATTAAATTGAGTTTCAAAGAAATTAATCCTCGTTACCCACTAAGGAGATGTATAGATATCTGAGATTAATTTAGGAAACAAGCTTTTGTTACTGAGTCGTTGTAGTATAAATGAAGTTTGTGAGTATCTTCTCTGGAAAACTCTCACGAGGCTATAACTCGTCCACTAGGGAATTACTAGTGGTTGAAGGCCTTGTTGCATACACTTAATGCAACCGCACTCTGCGAAACGAGAATTAGCTTAGACTGCACAGTTTTGGCCACTTATTTGTTTTAATGACTCTTCTTTGCTTGAGGACAAGCAAAGTGCTGTTTGGGGGTGGTGTGATAAGCACCCAAAACTGTATTATAAAACCCCGTAGAGACGTAATATTTCGGTTAATTTTGTGCTTAATAATCATGAAATAATCGTATTCTCGTGCTTTTGCAGGTTGGAGCAACTAATGTAAAAATGATGATTAAGCCAACATTTAAGCACGGAATAGGAAAACTTTTCGATTAAGCGCATGTGAAGTCCAACAAATCTGGACTAAAGCCCATAGACTCAAACAATACATAATCAAGTCAGAAACAAGATTACATGCACAGAAGCATCAAACTTCCGAAGCTCATATCTTTTGAACTAGGACTCTGAATACGACAAGTGAGCTGCTCAGACGATCAGTGTGACGAACTCTACGCATAGGCAGGAAGTTGTAAAAATGCCAAAAGACCGGACCACCACTGGACACTATGCATGGACCCACTATGTGGGCCCACAAGATTTGATGAGTCATCATGCAAGTCAAAACAAATGTGCAAATAATTGGCACAAAGTTGACACCTTGTATGTAATTAATGAAGTTGGTTGGATTTAGGTAATAATTATGGAAAAGAATGCAAGGTGTCAAAAGGGGGCTTAGTTTTGGATAAGAATGGAGTGAATGAGGGGGGTGTTTCACGTGGGAGAAGGGAGAAAGCTCTCTTATGTATTAGGGGGGCAGTTTTGAGAGCATTTACTTCTAGCTTTTGACACCTTTTTCACTCCTTGTTTAGTAAGTTAGTTTTTTAGTTTTTCGTTTTATGTGAAAAAGCTTGTAATAGTGTTAATGGTGAACACTTTTAGTTTTTGAATAAACTTCATCATTTTTTTTAGGTAAAGGAGTGTTTAGTTTTGCTTTTCTTTCTTCCTTTCCCTTATTAGATTATATAACTTGTATTAGCTTACAAACAATCCAAGGATCATGAGCTAAAACCTCCAGGGTGGAGGGTTAATGATAAGGATTCGTATATGTCTTAGAACTAGGATCCACTGCTTGGACTTAAGGACACATATAACACACTACCCCAAAATGGCAGTGTCCAGCCAAACTTGAAGCCTGGAAATTAGGAAGTACTCGCGTGCGTCTCCCTTTTTATGTCTGGGCTAGTCGCGCGCGCGGGTCTTCTTTAACCTCTTATTTTCATAGTTGACAGGAATATGTTGTATGAGTCCAGGAGTTGAGATGGGATTTCAGAGATGAAATCCCAGTTCAACTCCTTATGCTAGGAAAATGGACTTAGAGATGAGTTCATCTCGCTAGGGATCGACGTTCTATCCGTTTCGGGTTTGATAATGAACCCAAAACGGCATAGAGATGGTAGTAATATGAATTTTAGGGAGTATAACGAGTCCTTGCATGAAAATCATGATCCTCTACTCTTTCTTTCTCTTTAAATTACAAGTTAAAAATCTTAGTTTTTCCGTTTTTGTTGGTATTTCGCATTTTAAGCATCGGTTAGGATTTAGACAAAGCACATCTTAGCTAGCAAATAAAAATGAAACTTACTCACTAGTTTCCTGACTTAGAGCATAAGAAAGTTGTAGCTGTCGTAGACTTTAGGTTGGTTCGAATTCTTACTCGAGCTAAATGCACGAAGACATGTGAGTAAGGTCTTGAGTCTACACCGAACGGAGTAGAGAAAATATATCTTTATAACACAAAGTGTGGATATCAAATGGCGCCGCAAAGTGTGGATATCCCCGGCAGCGGCGCCATTTGATATCTACACTTTGCGGTATAAAGATCGGGTTCTCTACTCCGTTCGGTGTAGACTCAAGTCCTTACTCACGTATCTTCGTGCGTTTAGTCTGAGTAAGATTTCGAACCAACCTAAAGTCTAGGACAGCTACAACTTTCCTATGCTCTAAGTCAGGAAACTAGTGAGTAAGTTTCATTTTTATTTGCTAGCTAAGATGTGCTTTGTCTAAATCCTAACGGATGCTTAAAATGCAAAATACCAACAAAAACGGAAAAACTAAGATTTTTAACTTGTAATTTAAAGAGAAAGAAAGAGTAGAGGATCATAATTTTCATGCAAGGACTCGTTATACTCTCTAAAATTCAGATTACTACCATCTCTAAGCCGTTTTGGGTTCATTATCAAACCCAAAATGGATAGAACGTCGATCCTTAGCGAGATGAACTCATCTCTAAGTCCATTTCCCTAGCATAATGAGTTGAACTCGGATCCCATCTCAACTCCTAGACTCATACAACATATTCCTGTCAACTATGAAAAATAAGAGACCACGCGTGCAGCTAGCCCAGGCATAAAAAGGGAGCTAGGCGCACGCGAGTACTTCTTAATTTCCAGGCCTCAAGTTTGGCCAGACACTACCATTTTGGGGTAGTATGCTATATGTGTCCTTAAGTCCAGGCAGTTGATCCTAGTTCTAAGACATATACGAATCCTCACATGAGCATCATTAACCCTCCACCTTGGAGGGTTTTAGCTCATGATCCTTGGATTGTTTGAAAGCTAACTCAAGTTATATAATCTAATAAGGGAAAGGAAGAAAGAAAAGCAAAACTAAACACTCCTTTACCTAAAAATAATGATGAAGTTTATTAAAAACTAAAAGTTTCACCATTAACACTATTACAAGCTTTTTTACATAAAACTAAAAACTAAAAAACTAACTTACTAAACAAGGAATGAAAAAGGAGTCAAAAGCTAGAAGTAAATGCGCTCAAAACAGCCCCCCTAATACATAAGAGAGCTTTCTCCCTTCTCCCACGTGAAACACCCCCCTCATTCACTCCATTCTTATCCAAAACTAAACCCCCTTTTGACACCTTGCATTCTTTTCCATAATTATCACCTAAATCCAACCAACTTCATTAATTATATGTAAGGTGTCAACTTTGTGCCAATTATTTGCACCTTTGTCTTGACTTGCATGATGACTGATCAAATCTTGTAGGCCTGCATAGTGGGTCTATGTGCAGTGTCCAGTGGTGATCCGGTCTTTTGACATTTTTATAATTTCCCACTTATGCGTAAAGTTTGTTGCATTGATCGTCTGAGCAGCTCACTTGTCGCATTCGGAGTCCTAGTTCAAGAGATATGAGGTTTGGAACTTTGATGCTTCTGTGCACGTAATCCTGTTTCTGATTTGATTATGTATTATTTGAGTCTTTGGGCTTTAGTCCGGATTTGTTAGGCTTCACATGGGCTTAATCGGAAAGCTTCCCTATTCCGTGTTTAAATGTTGGCTTAATCATCATTTTTACATTAGTTGCTCCAACCTGCAAAAATACGAGAATACGATTATTTCATGATTAGCACAAAATTAACCGAAATGTTACGTCTCTATGGGGTTTTATAATACAGTTTTGGGTGCTTATCACATAGTATGTATCAATAAAGGGTTTGAGAAACTCACTCTAACAGGTTCCAAAATGACTTAAAATGAAAATTTCTGACAGGTTCCAAAAGCCTTTTGACAGCTCAAACAAGATTGAAAAGCACAAAAAAGTCTACCAAGCATACAAACTTCAACAAAACTACCAAAAGTGATAACTTAAAAAGACATGGGGAGACATATAGTAACTAACACCATATATGTTGAACTCAAACACAATATTTCATTCCCATATATAGTATGTCAGAAATATCGATTTCAAGCTAACAACTAACAGTTTGAAGCTCAAACACAAGATTTTATTGCCTTAAACAAACAATGAACTACAAAAGAGAAACACAAGCTCCAGCAATCAACACTCTAATACAGAAAAGAGAAGATCGAATAACTAGAAAAGAGAAACACAAGCTCCAACAATCAACAATCTAATACATAAAATATAAGCTTCAATCATATTCGTCATCATTTGTGTCCTCGTCTTCGTTTCCTCAAGAGTTTCAAAACACATATTCTTGCAGCCTTAAGAGTTTCAAAACACATTCCCAAACATGGTGACTTCACAATTTCCACTTTCACTTCAAACTTCGGAGGTTGAACAGAGGAAGAAAATGCCGCAGAAGGCTAGGGTACTGCAAATAAATGTGTCCACATAAAAAAAAAACAAAAAAACTAACACGGTACAATAATACAGTATTGAATTCGTTGGTAGAAATCGAAAATAAAATTGAAACATTAGCTCACCTGAACCATATTCTTCCTGCTTTCCAACTTCATCAATCAATATAGAGTCGTCCATTCCTGCAAATAACTCATGCAGAATGTTCCATTAGCTAACCACAATCAATAAAATTACCCAATTAAAAACTCCATAACATTCACTTCCTCAAAATTCTAAATTAACACCAAATTCCCATATCATATAAAAGTCCAATTAAAAAAAAACAATGCTGTAAAATCCATATATTTCAATTAAATTTCTTAACAAAAAATCTTTAGATATATATAGACTAAGGAAGCTTGCTGCATTCTCATATGATAGTATATTAACCCCCAATTCCCATATCATATAAAAACCCATATAAAAGCCCAATTAAAAAAAAAACAATGCTGTAAAATCCTATATTTCAATTAAATTTCTTAACAAAAAATTCTTATATATATATATATATATAGACTAAGAAAGCTTGCTGCATTATCAGATGATAGTATATTAATATCAAATTCCCATATCATATAAATGCCCAATTAAATTTTTTGACAACAATTAAGGAAATTGAGAAAGTGTCGTCGGGCATGCAAAGGAATATATAATCAAAGATTGAGATATTAAATAGAGAAATTAATAACTATCAGTTCGAAATTTACCTCGAAAGAAACACACAAACCGAAAGAGATAACCTACTCGTGATAGTCACTGAATTTTAGAGTGAAGAAGAGAAGAGTGTTTTACTGGAGAAGATTGATGTAATTTTGGAGAAGAAGGTTTAAGAGAGAAATAGAGAAATAGATCGATGTTTTGTTTTTTTGTTTTGGAGATTTTTCGTTTTTTAGTTTCTAAAATGTTTTTTTTTTCCGAAATTTTGTATTTCGTATTTGGCTAATTGAGACTACCCATCTCTGTAGGATTGGAAAAGATCAATGGATTGGAGTCACTGTGCCTAGAATGTGGCTACAGTGACTGTGCCTCTAGAGAGAGAGATTGGTTGTTCTGTTTCTTTTGGTTCTATTTCTATATTTTTTGGTTGTTGCGAAATGGAGAACGAAGGGTTGATTCTCTTTTTTTTTATTTGTTTTGTTTTAATATGGACAGTTAGATTTAGAGATGATCTCGCCGAGTTGAGTGGATAGGATTTGGAGTGGGTTGGGAGTGAGAGTGGGTCTATTCCTCCCCACATATATATATATATATATATATATATATATATATATATATATATATATATATATATTGTAAGTGATTTTGTCATAGACACAAGCGAAAGAATAGGTATAGTGTACCTGATTTCGTTGTATAAGCTAAAATAAGCTACGACACTTTTACATTTCTACCAACTACTAATATGACGAGCAACAATTGTCGCTTGCCAAGATATATGGAGAGTAACTCTTAACGACAAAAAGAAAGAAAAAGTCATTCTCAAACCCACCTTTTTTTATAATCACTCATAAGGACTGGGTATATTTTAGGACAAGTATACTCCTAACCTGAAATTTCGGGTGGTAAAAAGCCAAATTTACCCCTGACGTGAAATAAAAAAAACAGCCCGACCCAACGTATTTAGTATGAACAATCGTTATTCATATCTCAACATAATGTATGATTAATGAAAACACCTATTGAATATGAACAAATACTCATTTGGAGTATGAACAACTCAACATAATGTATAATCAGTAAGAATACCTATTGGACTATTAATATTCATTATTCTTACTTATTTTGAGTATGAATAATCTCTCAGCATAATATATGATCAGTAAGAACACTTCATACATATTTGGGGTACTGTTCAATCTCAACATAAGCTATTTATTTGGGGTATAAACAAACATTGTTCATACATGAGTCATTGTTCATACCAAAACGACAAAAAATATAAAATTGAAAAATATTAATTTTAAATCCAAACTATTTCGTATTTGTCATTAAGGGTTATTTTCACTAGCTCTTCCTAGTTATTTTCATCCGTTTCCGGGTTTGTAAGTGATTTATAAAAAAACAGGTGTCAGAATTGATCCTCAGGATCAATTTATTGTGCCAAGATAATGGTACAGTGCGCTGTTCCAAGGCGAGGGTCAAGTTCTGGCAGTCAGGAGCACTGCTTTCTTGATCTGCAGCTATGTTCGCTCGAGCTTTTGCCTCTTGTTAACGTCCTGTTGTCTAGTCATGTTCAAGATTGACACATTTTGCCTGCCTAAAGAACCTTAAGCTTTGAAAATCAAATCAAGAGTTTCAGCAAATCAAAATTGGACCTAGTTCTTCCTCTCCATCCATCCGATGTCTTTTTAGGCCACTTCCACATCTCTTTTCCTTTATTTTATTTTTTTTTGGGTTAACCAATATTACCCCCACTAGATGAGCTAATTAGGATTTCCCCCCACTAGGGTCTCTCCCCTAAATACACAAAAAGAAAAAATCAAAGTGAGTTGACCAAATTTTTTTTGTGTGTATTTAGGAGAGAGACCCTAATTTCCCATGAGGAAGAGAATCCTAATTAGCTCATCTAGTATCAGGGTAACACTAGTTCACCCTTTTTGATTTTATGGTAAGCCACTTCCGCATCTCAACTCATGACATCATCAATGACTTTTCAAACAGTAACAAATAATTTAAAATAAATAAAAGAAAAATATATCCAAGAACCACCGAATTTCTCGTGATGTAATGCATACATGCAGACCTGCAGAAGACAACAGCATGACAAGTTGATAATTTCCATGGAAGGCAATACCTAAGGTGACGCTATTGACGCAAGTTATGCACATACACAGAGAATGTGACACAGCACTTCCCTGGAGCTACAATTTTCCTTTCATTTCTTAAGAATATTTTATAGGCTTTCCTTCAGATCTCTAATAGATACCAGTACAGACAGTATCAATGTTTTTAAAGTAGTGTATGAGAAGCAGTACTCTGTAGTTCTGATATTGAATTTCTATCATCCTGCACTAATGCTACACCAGGACTCACAATTCGCAAAGTTCAAACAGCTTCTGAAGGTTCATGCGCAGGCAAACAATGTTATTTATTACATGTAAAATTTAACATATGATGCCTGCGGTAGCCGAACATACTGTGAACAAAATTTACTTGAATTGGAGCAACTTTCAATTTAAGCAGCTAAGATTCCAAGTTGGATCTACTTGTAACCTCACTTAGCTTTACATTTCAGGAGGATTATTGATGTCATAATTTACCCCACTGTATGTTGTTTGCAACCTTTGGGTCCATAATGCTGAGAGCTGCGCCTGACCTTCTTCCGACACAAGTAGCAATAGTGGTTTTGACAGGACCAGCAGAAGATGTGGTTGTTATTTCCAACCTGAGATTTAACAACAGTGAATAAATCTCATTAAAATCGATGGACTTACGTCAATTCTATCCACTTGAATCGAACGTCCACATTATTTTCGGAATTTGTAGACAGATCTCATTAGAGAATTCTGTCTTGGTCCTTTTACTCAACACAACTTAGTCTGAGAGCAATAATTGGTGGGCATAAGGAAATTAGGCGAAAATATGGGTAAGAATGTTGAAAATGTACACCTCACAAATATAAGGTCAAAAATATATCCAAAAAACTTGATCTTGATACACTTATCTGTAATCTTCGAAATCTCAAACTTTGCACAATAAGGCAACTACATTTGTCCAATAGCTGAAGCCAAGATTCCAGTTCATTCAATCTGCTAAAAGGGTTTCTAGTGTTCAAATGGAATAAACAAGCAATAATGATAAACACTAACCTTTGCGTTCATTTGTCCACAAAGTGGGCACGAGTGACCATGCGCTGCATATAGTTCAGCTTGTATCTGACCCACCAGTTGCCGGCCATTCATTCGCTCTTCCCATTGCTGAATTTCTTCACGAGGAAATAGCTCACATCCATCTTGCCTTCAGTAGTTTTAGAAATTCATTAGCTCTAAAAAATAATATAGACACAATTTAGCGTTTCTAGACGATATTATAAACACAATTTATCAACTCTAGAAAATAAATCAACCACGGACAAACACACATATGGATGTTCTTGTTTATGTGCAAATTAGGAGATCTTTCCTGAACAAATTTGAAGTAAACGAGGGGGTGATTCAAGGTCGTAAGAGGTGGACCCACAAGTGTGGAACTACCCCTCAAGTCCTTCAATCACTCCTTGTTTAAGTAAAAAAGAATGTTTTTGATTGAACAAGCACAATCATACTATAACCAGGACATTTCAAACTTGACAGAAGGAGAACCTACCTGAAGTGCTCATATCCGTCAATTGCCTTGTTACAACGATAGCAAAAGAACTTCCCGCAGTTTTCACAAACAATCTTGTTGCAACCTTCAGTTCGAGAGATTGCCATTTTGCAGGATGGACACTGCTTGGCATCACGAAGTATTTCTCTGATACTTAGAATATCGTTGATCATTTCTCGCTCTTTGCGTCTTTGGTCTTCCTTGAGTTGAGATGAACCCTGCCGTGCCTGCAGGAACCAACAAAAAGGTTATACAGTATATATAGGAAGGTACCAATCTGATGCACACAATGTGCCAAAATGATTTTGGGAACTAATTAAAAAAAACTATGTTAATCTTACAGTTTGGCAGCCTGGCACACAATAATAAAAAAAGGAAAAAGTGAAAAACAGATAAAACCTTTTTTCAAACTCCTAGTTCAACTAATCATCAACTCTAACTTTGGCCAAAGGCATATAAGTTTACAAAAAATCTTATACAACTTCAAAAATAAAAAACTAAACAAAATCAACTTAAACTGAATTAGAACAAAAATTTGCAATAACAATTACCAAAATCAGAAACAATCTGATATCCCAAAAAGACTAACTAATCCTAATTTTCCAAAGTCTTTCATAAGATGGATGCTAACTTATGGCTCACATAGAGGGTTTGAAAACTCTACATAGTATCGTTCTCCTAACAGTTGAAAAAGTTCGTCCAAGAACTAGTGGCTTTACAATTTCACATGCATATGCTTGGATCCTCTTTACACTCTGTATCATCTGCTTCTTATAGGAATATATTCGACCACGGATTCCCAAGAATCTTGGCACGCTGATCAGCAATAATCTAAGTATCTAACCAGATAGTTATATGGGAAAGAATCACGACTTCTATCACCAAACCCAATAAAAATCATGTGGTAAAGATGGATGACACATTGGACTCTCAATTAAGCATAAAACAGTACTTGACAGGCTTCATCAAACATCATTGTGAATCTGCTCATCAAAAGTCGGACGGATGTTGCTAATGTCAAAAGATGCAAGACTTCGGAACTCCATAAGAATGATTTCATCTTTTTCTTCAAAGATAGCAAAATAGTGAAAATACCAGGGATATATTAACACCCTTGTTTCTAAAAGTCTTTCAAGAACACTTAGTAGGACTGACGTGCACAATAGGCATATGAGGCTGAGATGAAAACAGACAATAGTTTTTTGCCGTTCTGTTACTCATTTAATGTTTCATCTGTATTGAATGTCATGGTTTACCAACAATATGTGAAGAGTATCCATGTTGCTTCTATTGTACTAAACACGGTCCACAACATTTCCAATTGAAACAGAATTAGGCATAAAATCAGTCTCACATTTTGGTTTTCATCAATCACAAAAGCACGCAATTTGGTGCAAATTGTCGACATAGATTGAAAGGCATGATTTGAAACCACTCTTTGGACCAATTCTCATGTTTATATTTTTATCTTTCTGCTTTCGAATAAAGGCAGCAAATGGAAAAGGGGGGGTTTATTAATACCAAAAACTATTGTAGAAAGGAAATTTTCTTGAATAAAAAAAATATAGACCAAATGGAGTTCTAGTGCCTTGTTTGGTTTTAATGAAAGGGCCGGTACAGAGTGGGCCAAGTTCCAACAGAAAGAAGGTTTTAGTGGGCCCAAATAATGGTGTGGTAGGCTAATAGTGGATTCAATAAGTAATTGGACAAAAAACTAGTTATGGAAGTATTTCGGCTGGGTCGAACCAGATAAGTGAGAGAATGGACCTGGGCTGAGACTCTGAGAGAGAAAACACAACAACACTATGATGCACGGATACGGGTACCGATACGGCGACACCAGTATGGGGTACAATACGGCTTTTTTGAAATAGTAGGATACGGGTATAGCCTATGGGTACAACTAATTAATATGAATATTTTAAAATATGTGTATTCTGAAAATTATGTTAGTAGTTCTTTGAGTAAAGTTAGTCAGGAACATGTGAACAACTATTATAACACATGTCAAAGTCAATACAGATTGAAGCCTCAAGAACAATTTACATTTCAATGGAGTAGAACTATCGGATCAAGTCTATTTCAGGGATTCCAGTACCCTGGAAGTATCCAATACCCATATCAGTATTGTACCCGACCGATACGGGTGCAATGACATTTTAGGAGTATCCGTGCATCATAGCAACAACATTATCTTAGCAAGGACAAACTTAAAAAAGAGTGGTTTTGGGAAAGAGAAGCCAATTGAGAGAAGACTCAAGGTTGAAAAACACCTTGTTCAGCATCATTAAATCAACCAAAAAAGAAACAACGATGGAACTGCTGACTGGAGGAGGTGGAACTAACTTGGTGGTGCTGATTGGTGAAGAAGATAAACTGAATTAGCAGTGATTCCTCTCTCATTTCAATTTATTTATGTTTCCTTTTCTTTATTTTGTTTTGAAGGTTTTTTTTTTAATCGGTAAGATGAACTGCAGATTTTTGTTTGGACGTTGTTGGTGGTGTTGTCAATGATGAGGAGTGGCTGATCGGAGACGGAGGAAACCTCGATCATAGTGGGCAGTTGCGGCAGTGAAAGGTAGATGAAGATGGAAGAGGGAACAATGTCGAACACAGGCAAGATCACCGCACTGATACCAAAACTGATGCAAGGATATGATTTTGGAAACTAAGTTGACTTTTAAGATTTGACAACCTATTCTCTATCAACAAGATCAACACATAAGTGAAGTTGAATTCATCCTTTGTTTTTTCGTTGAAAAATAAAAACCTATTTTTATTTATTTATTTTTAATTATTTAAAAGCTTGCTTCAAATTAGTTATTTTGGCTGACCTGTTCCCCAATAACCGAATACTTTTGTCTCCAAATACTGACCAGCCACCAAAGCACGAAAGCCAAGGTACCTCGGGATACTCCAGAAATACCTCGGGTGGTGCCACAATCTGTTCTACGCACGTGCGAAATCCGAAAACATAACACAAAACAACTTTTTTATCGAAGAACAACCAACCCTCTCAGACCAGCTACTGATCATCGCCTTGGTAAAAGCTATCTCTTTATGGCTCTGTTTGGCAGTGTGAATAGAGTCCATTGGGATTTTCCTTTTTTTGGGGATGTTTTTTGTATAAATCAATTGAGTGCTTATGTATTCAATATTTAATTAGAGTTTTTTCCTTTTATTTGTTTATGAGTTTTTATTTGTTTTTAAGTTTTTATTTGCAAATTTTGTTTATGATTTTTTTTTTTAGTTTTTTTTAGTATGATATAAAAAATGAGTATATAGGTGTGAATGTCAACCAAACAGTAGCCAAGTAAAACATGTGACAGGATAAGGGGTAGACGCACAAGTAGTTCATCTCATGACTTGTATCACCTAATCATAGTTAAGTAATACAATATCTCTTGCAGCCAAACAGAGCCTATATAATCTACATTATCTCCATTACTAAAAATTTGAGCAATAGAATTTCTCCATTCTGACGCAGGGAATAGCGGACCAAAAGCTATCGAACATGGGCGTGGGTTTTTGTCGAAATCAAATGTGGTTTACCATGTGGCGGATGTCAGCGGTTCGAGATGCAGCAATTTGTGAGAGGGTATCCATAAAAGAGAAAATCTTCCTTTCAAACTGACAATTCAATTAATCAACAACTCTACATTCGGCCCAAGGCCTACACGTTTATTTATGCTCAATCTGAGCCAACTTTAAAAATAGAAACCTAAGCTAGAAGCAATTTTAACAAAATAGGAAACACAAATTCGTAATAAAAATTACCTAAAAAACTAGAGATAGTCTAAAACCTTAAGTATGGCTCAAAGTGAAAGTTTGAAACCTTAGTCTGCATCACAATCACCATCAACAATGTCAATGCACCTTTTCTTATGAACCAGTAGAACTTGGCAGTGATACTGGCCCAAACTTATTGACTTTTACATCAGTTTTGAGTCTCTATAGTGAACAAGTGGATAAGCACGATACACTATGAAATACGGATGCTCCTCTAGGGGCAACGTATCAGTGTCGGACACGTATCGGACACCAACACTCCCTGACACGCCTCCAACACGTGTCCGATACTCGATTTGGAGTGTCAGATTTATTAATTAATTTTTAGAATTTCCGACACTCCGTGGACACGCTAGGGACACACAGGGACACTTCTACATTTTATTCCCATTTTTTAAAAAAGTGATTAAAATACTTAAAAAAAGAGACGACTTGGGTAGGGGTTTTATTTCACTCTTGAAATAAGAAAAATGAGGCACAATGCATGACTGCGCTTGATTGTCAAGTCCTTTTTATATATATTTGTTACAAATCCTTTGTAATTGTTATTTCTTTCGTTGGCATTAGCTTGCATTATTGGACATGTATGTTATTGTTTAATATTTTAGAGTTGTACATGTTCAAAACTTGTGTTCATATTTTGATTAAAATTTAGTGGAGAATGTTAAATTTCAATTATATATATATATATAGCCCGGCTCCTGAAAGGACCTTAAATAAGTACCAAATCTAAAACACCCACAACTTCACCTACAAAATGATTTAAAACCTAATCTTTTGGGCATATGATCTATTAACCATAAAGAACATCTCTACAAAAATTCAACTTGTTTGACAATTTTTAACATTGGCAAAAGATGATTGCAAAAACTAGACATTTCTTGATTATTAGATATTTTTTCAAAAGTGGACAACAATTTTTATCTAAGTTAGAGGATATCAAACGAGTTGAATTTTTGTTGAGATGTTCTTTATGGTTAGTAGATCATATGTACAAAATATTAGATTTTAAATCATTTTGTAGGTGAAGTTATAGGTGTTTTAGATTTGGTACTTATTTAAGGTCCTTTTAGGA
Source organism: Coptis chinensis (assembly GCF_015680905.1). Lineage (NCBI taxonomy): Eukaryota > Viridiplantae > Streptophyta > Magnoliopsida > Ranunculales > Ranunculaceae > Coptis > Coptis chinensis. Next base: position 50,938,927 of record NC_141456.1, read on the forward strand.
GCCGGGCTGTATATATATATATACATATATATGGGCATATGGCTATAATGTGGGCTCTCTCTCTCTCTATCTCTACGTGTCCATGACGTATCCGTGTCCTACTTTTTTGAATTATGCCGTGTCTGCGTGTCCGTGTCGTGTCGTATCCGTGTCGCGTGTTAGTGTCCGTGCTTCATAGACGATACATTGACTATTATCTGCTCGTCAAATTATTCGGTTTACCATTTCAATGAACCATAGTCTGCATCACAATCACCATGAACAATGTCAATGCATCATTTTTTATGAACCAATAGACTTGGCGGTGATACTGGCCCAAACTTATTGACTTTTACATCAGTTTTGAGTTTCTGTAGTGAACAAGTTGATAAGTACAAGAAATTGATTATTGTCTGTTTGTCAAATTATTAGGTTTACCATTTCAATAATGCACAAAACGTACAGCCAAAGAAATTTACTGATTAAGAGTAGTGAGTCACAGCTCCCTTTCAATGCACAGAGTTTATACATCAGATGTTTCAATTGCACTTTTGTTGTTAAGATGTCCAGATTACCAAACAGAAAAAATAACGTATAAAGAGAATGTTTTCATGAATAAGGAAAACAACGTATTAAAAGGATGCTTTCACGGGAAAAAATTATGGCTTAACTTTATAGTTTTAAAACGTAAAAGACAGACCACGGGACATTTTAAACCTGGTGAAGAAACAGTCAGTAATTGTGTGAAGTGCTTCTACTGCTTTCCAATCCTGTAGGCCTTAACTTCCTATAGGTTACAACCAACAACACATTCTAATGTGATTTAAGTGGAACTCGTTGTATTATAAGTTGTAAGACAAAATATGGTGGTGGAGGTTATAAACTTTAACAAATAAAAGAAAGTAATAAATAAAAAAGACATCAAACAAAACACCGTTAAGTCTTGATCTTACCTGCAAAAGTAGGAGTTTCAATTCCGGTGACATACAAGTACTTCCTACATGTCGTCGGTCTCCACAAAGACTACAGAAACTATATAAGCACTTTGAGCACTGGCCATTATGGTCCTCATCTTCTAAGCAGGCTGTCTCACATCTAGGGCAATAGATCACATCTGACATAGATGCAAGCGTTTTCTGCAATAATAATGATTCCCAGCGTTCATAGTTTTCATCTCCAAGTAAGTGTTTCAACAATCCCGGTGGGACCATCCCACCACATTTTGCATCAGGACATAACAACTTGTTAATTGTGCCTTCCTTTACATGTATGCTTGAATAAGCCTCCATGCATTTCCAGCAGTAAAAGTGTTTGCATGGCAATCTGATGAATTCTGTGCCTGACAAGAGTAAAACATGACAAATTTGAGCCAAAGGATATATAATTTTCTATTTCTCAATTTTTAAAATTTACATGACTCGAGTAAATAGTAAGGTTAGGGTTGTGGCCAGAAAACCTTCAAAACACTAACACCAATAATCTATCCTCTATTCTTCAAAGTTTATTGACTTCCACAGAGCAAAACAGCATTTATTAGGAAAATTTGAGCGAAATATAAAAGTGAATCTTGTAAATCATTTTATACTATTACTACCAAGTGAGTTTTACCGACCACAACAAAAGAGTGAAACAGGAAAATATTAAAAATGTCACTAATAGATACAGGAAGACAGAATGCTTTCTGAAATCCTACAACGTGAACCGTTTAATTCTTTGGCAAAAACAATTGTCATATGAAAAAAAAGCCGAGATCTTCATTTTTATGTATTTTCTATGTACTTCTGTTGTCAAGGCTTACGAGTTTGATTTGAGCTGGGCAGGTGGCCTCTAGCATCTTGATGGAGAAGTCAAGTGTCCTTCTAAACCATTCAATCGAGCAAAAGACATTAACCATAAACTTCAAAGTTAAAGAAAGACACGAACTCATTTATGGAAACCAAGTCGAATTCTTTCTGAAGTTTCTTTTCTCTCGGTGATGATACTGTAACTTGAAGTTTTCTGCTTAGAAGTTATATAAAAATATGTGACCCGTATTGTAGATTTCTGAAAATTTGGTACCAACATGTATAGAAAGTATGAGAATGACATGTTGGAGTGCATTCGGATATGCAAACTGATGGGGTGGTTGGAACTTCTCCACTGTATATACAAGCTATCATGCATGTGGGTGTTTACAGTATATACACAGACATACATACATTGATGATTGTGTAAGTGCTCAAAGAAACTGAGTAAGAGACAATAGTGTTTGTTGTTTTCAGTTTTTCATTCATTCTTAATATATGAGGCAAAGGAAAAGAGTCACCTGCATGTTCCCCAAAACAAATGCAGCATTCATGCATATTTTGCCAAAAGACCTCATGGCACTTATCATCATTGTAATTCATCATTGACGGTATATCAACCTCTGGTGATACACTTCTTGAAACAGCACGCCTGTCTCCAGAATGTGGCATGTATAACGGGCCAAGTACAAGTTCCTTATTAATCCCAAGATAAGAAAGAGAAGAACTTTGTAACCATTCCACCCATTGGTAAATAACTTCCTGCCCAGGTTGATCTGTCCATAAGGAATCCAACATGATGCAAAGATTGGATATTCTCTGGGAATCCAACCATTGGATGGCTATGGTGAAATAGGGAGGCTGGTGACTTGGATATGACTTGGGTAATAAACATCTCAAGATAATTGGAGGAAGATGTTCAACTTTGAAATGGTAAACAAATTCATTTGAACATTCAGCTGTGACCAAGGAGCTGGAGGATTTCATTCCAAGTTTGGCATTTCCATTAGATGAAAGAAGCTTTGCTGAGATTGTAAGTTCATCAGGAGTTTCAATATGTATATATATCTGCAAAAGAATACACAGGTGTTGGACTTTTTTCTGTACACTGATACAGGAATCATTGGTCATCACCAAACCTCAAATACGCGTAGACCTCCTTCTTCTCTAAGGATGGATAGATTCTCCCCGTAAATTGCCTCCATCGCTAGTAACTGCCAAGTAAAACTTTGAGATTAGAATAGATGGGACATATGTTTATGTATTTGAAGTAAAATTGAGTAAGATACACTCATCACTCTTTTAGAATAAATCCATTCACGTTTTTCAGTAATACTTAAAGAGAGTAATACAATGTTTACAAATGATAAGCAAATCAAGCTAACATGTTAGAGTCTTCCTAACCCACTTAAAGTTCCCCATGTAGTTGAAAACAATAACGAAATAATACAAAATAAATTGTAGAGTCATGTGAATTTTTGTGCCTTCCTGCATCATTAAGTGGAATTTTTTTTTCTTTAATCAATAAAATTCACTTTGTAATTATAAGAATGATAATAAAGATTACAATGTTTTTGGTCAAGTAGCAAGGAGCTACTCGACCAATTTCACATTTTATTTTATTTTATTGGTAAGCCTGTTTTAAATGAGATTAGTAACTCTTTGATGCTGGCGGGATTCGAGCCCCAGACTTCTGGTATCATCACCTAAAGGTTTTACCGACTTTGCTAGTTGGCACCTGCTAAATGTGTGGGCAAGCCTGTTTTTAAAGAGACCAGTAACTCAATAGTATGTAGCGGGGGTTCGAACCCCAGACCTCTAGTATCATCACCCAAAAGTTTTACCAACTAAGCTAGAAGGCGCTTACACTAATTTCACACTCTCCCAATGCCCTTTACAAAAGTGCGCTCATCTCACCATCCCATCCCAATTGCACATGAAATCAACAAATCTTACACTCTTAAACAATGATGTAGCACATGCCCAACCAAATAGAAGCTCCTTGATCTCCTCTATTAGCTTATGCGTACCCTTCTCTTTTTGTTCAAATATCTTCATGTTTCTTTCTTTCCATAGTGTTCATACAATGACATTTGGAAGGTGATCCGCTAACCATTTGCCTTTGTTAGAGAGTGGACCGGCAATGATACACTTCTCCAATGCCTTCTTAACATTAGTTGGTGGCGCCCAAGTAATATTGAAAGATGCAAAGAATAGCACCAAAATCCCAAAAGTGATTGGACAATTAAGAAGAAGGTGGTCCACATCTTCCTCAACTACCTTGCAATACACGCACACATTGTCAATATTCATGCCCCTCCGATTTAGATTGTCAATGGTTTGAATTCTATCCAAGAAAGCACCCCAACAAAAGAAAGCAACTCTATGTGGGATGGTGTTCTTCCAAATCCGCTTGAAGAAAGGACAATTAGTGATTCTTTCATTCATTCACCTCAAGCACCACCGAGACATACTCCTTAGCCAAAACATTGTAAAATAATTTCATGGTAAACACTTCCTTGTCTTCCCATACCCATAATCTCATATCCATTTCTCCAAAGTTTTTACCCGCTTCACAAATAGTACACAAGAAGAGTTGTTCATTAAGAAATTTACACACTCTTAAGACATTTACATACTCTTAAGAAATTTATTAGGCAATTGCTTGGAAGTGGGGCAATGGGGCAAATTCATATCAAAATCAGTATTTAGGTTTCTATTTAGTGAATGAGGTTTGATCATTATGAGCAATGAGCTGCTCATTTCTACAACACACACTGTTCTACTTCTCTCTTTTTTTTTTTACCAATAAAACAATAGATTTTATTAAAGAGCAGTGTGATGGAGGGGGTAACACTACAACCCATTTCACAAGCAAATCAACTCATAATACAACCATCATTACACCTTCCCAGTTGAACACAACATCATCAAATCTAATGTGCGACAAATACCCAATTCCAAACCATAGACTTTATGTTGTTAACTATGCGATCAAATGACTCTTGCTTATCTTCAAAAACCCTCATATTCCTCCTCTCCAACCAAATCCCTCAGCAAATGGCATGAAAGAGTACATCCCAAATCAAACGACCAGCAGTAGAAAGTCTTGAGCATTTCCATTTCTCGAGGACATGTACCAAAGTACCAAGAATAGCTATCTGACAATGACATGAAGAAAGAAACTGATGTAGAACATTAGTCGAGTCTGTCAGTGTCATAGGTGTGCGTCTATGTTCCCTCTACATATTATGGGCGTGAGCCCCTTAGTTGAGTCCAAGCCCATGGTTTGAGTCCATTAGTTAGTTGGACACATGTCGTGTTCCTATTGGTTTATGCTTTTTAGGTTTACTTTAAATAACGGGCTTGTAGTTAGGGTTTCAGTAGTTGTGTTTATATGTGTGATTTGTGATTGAGAGATTCAATAACAGAGTGATTTTTAGGTCGTTTTTTAATTGTGTTTCAATTAAAGTGTAGATTCAATTAAACTGAAACTTCCGCCAGTAAGATCTACATTATTTGGGATATCGGAGCAGATTAATTCCTGGGGTTACTATTCAGGGTACTGTTCACCGAAAATACTGTTCATCGGGCACTATTCACCTTGTTACTATTCACAGCGATTTTTTTTTCTCGAAAAGTCAATTTTTTTGTGTTGTTATGATGAATCACAAAGCAACTCGAAGTCGTCCTCCATCCATAGATACTCGCATGTCTCGTTTAGAAGAAAACATGAAGAACATGACACAGATGTTCCAGAACCTGATGGAAGCAAAGTTTCCAGTCAAAAGAGAGGTGCAACAACCACCTCCACCACCACAGAATAATGGTTAAGTGTACTGATGATGCATCTCAGGTTGATGGTTCAATCCCTCTTCTGAACCCTTTTGCGCCTACAGATCCAGAAAACAACGGAAAGAACAGAGTTGGCATGAAAGATAACACCAATAGGGAACCTCCTCTCAATGAGGAACGTGAGGGTGTACCCCTCAATGATGATGGCGGCTTCGCCGACAGTGTTGAAGCCCCCTATCAGGCTCCACCAATCTTTGATAAGTATGAAGATGAGTCTCTTTATGATAAGTACGAAAATCTGATTTGGGAAAATTTTGTGACTCACTTTGACAAACGAAGTGATTTGTTTTTCAAAAAAGCACGATTGCAGATTTGAATTTCCTTAAAGAAAGTCACATATGTTGGTGAAGTTACAAGCTTTCAAGACGAGCCATTGGTACTGAAATTTTTTTGGTGCATCTTCTGGTTATTGTTTTCATAATCTGTGTGCAAGAGCATGTTGTGGGTTACTGATTTTAAGCCAGGGAAGCTGCTACAAAGGAAAAATTCATGGTCGGATTCCTTTCAGCTGGGGTATTGGCCGATTTTCTAAAGCTTGTGGACGTAGTTCTCTTTACCTAAAGTTTTTGTTGATTAGAAATTCGATGACGAATTTTTTTCGGTTGGGGAGAGTGATGTAGCACATTAGTCGAGTCTGTCAGTGTCATAGGTGTGCGTCTATGTTCCCTCTACATGTTATAGGCGTAAGCCCCTTAGTTGAGTCCAAGCCCATGATTTGAGTCCATTAGTTAGTTGGACACATGTCGTGTTCCTATTGGTTTATGCTTTTTAGGTTTACTTTAAATAACGGGCTTGCAGTTAGGGTTTCAGTAGTTGTATTTATATGTGTGATTTGTGATTGAGAGATTCAATAAAAGAGTGATTTTTAGGTCGTCTTTTAATTGTGTTTCAATTAAAGTGTAGATTCAATTAAGCTGAAGCTTCCGCCAGTAAGATCTATATTAGAAACCATCTCCAAATTTTCAAAGTAAAAGAACAATTCATGAAGAGATATAAGATAGATGCCTCTGCCTGGCAACACCATGACACACCTATTCGCCATTAAGATCCCTCTCATCTTTAGATTATCGGTAGTTAAAATCCTACCCTAATTCAAAGACCAAAGGAAAAAACATACTTTTAAGGGAACCTGGATGCCACACTTTCTTATATGGAAAGTCATGAAAACTAATTTCAAGTTCTGCAATTCTTTTACCTTAAAAGCACTGCATACATGGACGTGGAAGTGAACTGGGAGTCTTGACCACACCAACGCTTCATAGGGATCATCATTAGTCATAATGCACTAATCAACTCAAGTAAAGAAGCTGCTTCTTGCATTTCTCTTTCAAACAGTTCTCTTCTAAAATCCAAATCCCAACCACGGTTGCCATCCCTAAGTACTACATGCTGCTGAACTGTTCAATTCTTATTACTAGCAATGGCATATATCTGCTGAAAAGCTACTTTAACTGGTCTATCAATGCACCACTTATCATCCCAAAACAGAACCTTAGACCCTATGCCAACTTTATAGCTGATCTGCTCCTCCGTTATGTACTTGCAATTTATTATACCTTTCCAAAGAGAACATCCATATGTATTAGTAACCTTCTTCGCATACCAGCCCACACATTCTGTCCCATACTTATCGCTAATAACCTCCTTCCAAAGTGCATCTTCATCACTCCCATATCGCCAAATCCAACACACTGTTCTACCCCTCATAACAGGAAGAACAAAAAATCAATCCCATATCATGCTTTTGATATAAAATAGTCAAATACACTTTGTCTCCACACGCATTAACATTTCTTGCCCACCAAATACAACAGCAGCAAGCGTGAGATAATACTTTCCAAAACACTCTTCCGACAAAGAAAGATTATTATTGACTTTCCATCTCCCCAAGATATTATATGTACCATGAGTCAAATCTAAATAAATCCTAAAAGGCAACAAAAGTATCCCCAAAGTCTCTGACAAAGGCACTCTAAGAAGAGGTGAGAAATAGATTACACTTTTGAACAACAAACAGCGTACCTGTATTCCTCTCTTCTTAAGATTATCAACTAACAAATACATTGATTTATATGTAATATCACTCACTTTGCCTGTTTGCCAAGCAGTCTTCATCTATCAGGGACCAAACCCAATCTTTGACTATGGAGAACCTCTAACAGAGACACGATCTCTTGCATTTCTCTTTCAAACAGACCACATCGGATATATAGGTTCCACGATAACCTGTTGCCTTCTCTAACCACAATGCCACATGGTTGTGCACAAGTCCACCCTGGAAACCCTAGTTGTTTGATATCACTTTAAGCAGGCTAAATCTCTCTTTAAGTTGAACAGCCATACACCATTTCTCTCCTACAAACCGATTCCTTGGTCCATCACCTATTTAGTCACTGAGGCCCTCTTCAAGATGGTGGTTAAGGTTGTTCACAATAGCTTTTCCTAGCGAGCAACCGTAGCTTCTTATAAAACCTACCCAACTTTATTGACTTTTCTGGTACAAGTAGGACAAGTGGATTATAACTTGTAGTTATATAAGCCCAGAGTTATCCTTTATTAGTTGATATTTATTGTTCTCTCTTATTGGATCTCAGGATGACTCCTGGGAAACGAAGACAGATGGTGCATCTTTTGGATTAAAATGCATGTTTGTTCCGTAGGTGAAACCAATTCAGCTTTATGTGATAACAACATTATTACCTCTAATGGAATCGAAAAAACAATTATAAATAGTATTTAAACCGAGTAAATTAATACCTCGTCTTCCTGTAACTGGTCATTGATTCTTAGCTGCTCCTCAGACAGGTCGGGCTCTTGTTCACTCACCCTAAGCTGCTCTTCCAATCTACTTGCCACATCATCGTCAACTTCCTCCTCCTCCGATTCACTGGACACAGCCTCTTGTTCTTGTTGGGCGACAACTTGGATATTATTATGGGCAAGTCCAATAATTCGATAAATTTGTTTAGATTTTGGAGAATTATTGTTTCTAGATGGTCTACGAACAGAATCACAACAATTTAGATTGTGTTTTGAGGAGGAGTCTTGTTGGGCATGAGGAGTTTTGTTGTCTTCGTCCAAGGGTCGTTGTTGGTGACTTCCTTTTATACCCTTTTTCATTGTTGATTAACGGAGATTGAATACGGTCTCTTCTTTCTCTATTCCGGTCTTTGCAACCAACGATAAGTTTTGGATTGCATGCACGAGCTCCAGACTTGAAACAATAAGCCCAGACTCAATGCTTGGGGCGGTGTTTGTTTCAACGTGGCTGAACCACGCAATGGGCGACGTACTTCATTTTGCTGAAATACACGTGGGCGAACGCGAACTAAAAAAATACAGTAGGCCAACTCATTGGAAACACAGAGAAATACAGCTGGGCAAAATATTAGTGGGTAACTAGATTTTGAACCCGGGCATACGCCCGGGATTTTTAGGTATGTTTGGTGATTTCGTGATGTAAAAGAAATAATTTATTACGATAGTATTTAAAAAATTTATAGTCTAATTCAAGTACAAAATGTGTCGCTCTTTCGCGTAAGACTCCTAAGAGTATAAGCAACTAACCCAACCAATGAAGCAGTGACCCACTACTAATTTTACTATTATTTGGAGTTTCCAAGTTGAAGTAGAGTACAAAAAAAAAACTTTCAAAATCATTATACTTATTTTTGTGACTTGCATTGTTTAGAAAGATAGTTTACAGCTATATATGTCTTCCCTCCAAACCCCAAAAACATTGCACGTATATATTGTTCCAATTGCAGTTTTTTCTTTAGACATATACTTCACTTTGACGCTTGATGTCGGTCAATTAGGTTTGCCTCTTATTAACCGTTAGTCCAAGTTTCTATTCTCTTTTAATAAAATAATAATAATATTTTATTATTGTATATGGAATAGAAATTATTGAGGGCATATTCGGCATTTCATCACTGGAGTTTTAGATTTTTTTTTTATTGTAAGAAAATAGAAAACCTGTACTAACAGTCAATGAGAGTCAAATCGACCGACATCAAACGTTAAAGTGGTTTATGACTAACTCCCAATTATAAAGGTGGTGTTGTTGTTGGGTATGTCTAAAAAACCCTATTTGTTTGTTTTTAAATACATTTTTAGTGCAATAAGTAAATCTGTTATAGAGAATTGGCAATTGATTAAATCTGTAATAATGTATACTATATTGTTGTATTGTTTATTGTTTCCTTGGAAATATACTACTTCGTTGACCATTCCACCTCAGCACCTCTTTAACCTGTCCAATAATTTAGTTCCCAGTAATGTGATATAGGTAACGGTTCGGTTGTTGAATTGTTTAAGTAACACTGATGCTATGGGATGTTCTGAGAAGCCCATTCTTTTTTTGTTGAGATTTTTAAACTAATAGGCCAGATAAGTTGATTCTGTTCCTGTGTGGGCCTATTATATTAGAGAAATAAAATTTTGTTCTCCAATCCTTATTGTACTCGGTCATGTGTAATTGTGTATCATTGTATTAGTGCATATCATTGTATATTTGCATGTATGTTGCTTTGAGTAATCGATCAGTATACATGCTCCAATTTCTACATCCAAAATAAGGTCAAATTATTAATGAGGTCTTACTCTTACATTTTAATGATTCAACTATATTGTCTAGATAATTTAGATATATATCTCAATCCCTATCCAGACGTTGTTCTTAAAACCGCCACATACAATTGCCTATATGTGAAAACTGTAATAGATTCACATGAATTTCCAACCTGAATTTCCTAGTACCTTGGAAAGTAGTGGAGGGTCTTTATGATTTTGGCAAGTCTCATACTATTGGTATTATAATTTTTTTGTCAAAAAAGTTAGGAGAGCTTTTGGAAGTTTCAAGTGTCCTTGTTGTTGTCAATCAGGTGGAATGCCACCCAGCTTGGGAACAGCCTTAATTGTGTGTCTTTTGCCAATTAAATGGAGTACACCTATCCGTGAGTTATAAGTTGTAAGGAACTTAAGCTTCTAACTTTAATATTATACCCCTCTTTGCAGATCTTTTTTCCATATCTGGCCTTCACTTTGCAGGGATATTAACTATTAAGTTCCCCTGGTTCAGCATGATTATAGAGTATTGTGTGTAAGCATCTAAGATTAAGTATGGTGTCAGAGAAATTGTTGAAGACTCCTGCACAAATTGCTCTTATTTAGGGACTCCAAATGGGTAATAGTGTGCTGCCTAAGAGGCATGGATGATAGAGGATCTTTACTGCTTTGATTGGTCGATTCTTGAGGACTCTTTTGTGAAGTTCTCTGAAATTGAACAGGCAATAATTGATCTCTTGTAATACTTTTATGGAATTGTAGGTAGATTTTGTTCTTTGCTTGCTCTGACTACACTTAATCAATCATTGCATGTTGTCCACTTATGCATCCAAAGCTATTTATTATTTCTTATTATTCAGAAAATAGGATCGGGGGTTGAACTGGATTTGATATGTACCATTCCGATGGTAGCTGGTCATATTTTTTATGTGTTTGGTATTCTTAAGAATAGTATGTTAGTAACCAACATGTTAGTTATTCACTTGTGCTTATTGACTTGTCTTCTACTTGTTTAGCTGTGCTTTTGGTGGTGTGACAAGCTTCTTTTTTGTGTGTATGTAGATGAGATATGAATGATGTAGATAGATGATGGTCGTTGAACAAAACAGAAGCGTATCAAAACCTAATTATCCCTCAATAAGTAAAGGATGAGTAGGGTGTCGTTCTACTTTTAAGTGTATGTTATGTGAAGGACAAGACTGGAAAGGGAGTTTGAGGGATTAAAAACTATGATTATAGATATTATAGATTCTAATGCTAAACTAAACTAAACTATTGAGAATTTATAAGAGAGGGAATTCAAGAGATTAGAATCCACCAATACTTTTGATCTATGACCTTCTGCTTCATGGTTGTTCTCACAAGTAGATTGTAATTAGGCAATCGAGCGAGTGCCGATGTCCTCTTGGACGAAACATCGTTAACGAATAACTATACTTAAGGTTATTCCTATGTTCATGTTACTAGTATCTTCTTTCCTTTTATGTGAGCTTGGGCAGCTATTCAATGAATCACCATCTAAGGCAAACACAAGGAATACTTTCCTTACTCTAAAACACTACACAACTAGAAGAAAAGTAGAGAATAATAGTATAATATTCAATTATAATAAATAAAATCCTATTCTAGCATTATATTCAATTGCAATAAATAAAAGCATGTTACAAACAAATATTCAATTGCAATAAATAAAACCCTAAACTAGCATGATATTAGATTGGAATAAATAAAAACCTTAATCTATACTTCCATCCCCTGGTCTGGGCAATGGAACTAATACCTAAAAACATAAAGAACTAACCTGATTGAAGAACACCATGAACCAGAAGAATCATTAAACCTTAAGCACCGGCTTCATCTTCTCCCTTGAAAGAGCAGATTAACCTTCCGTAAAGAAGAAAGAACACGAAGAACGAGAAGAAGAAAAGTCGAAGAACATAAGACTAGAAAGACTAATTTATTAAGACTCAGCTAGTTAAAACCGATCTTTTATTTAATCTTTCTCTGCCTCAAGTTCTGGAGACAAGAGTATAAGTTAATTGGCAAATTACATGAGGCACTTAGGTCCTCTATTTATAGAGGTTACAATGAGCTCTAGAAGCATTCTAAACCGTCATTTGTTTCCTAATACAAATAGACTTCTTTCAGAGTCCAACTTCGTCTCCAAAACTGAGAAGAAATTGGCTACAGTGTCAATCCATGAGTCTAGATGCACTATTCATACGTCTCAGACGCGATCAATGCGTCTAGACGCTCGATCCATGCATCCCAGACGCATAAGCCGATTTTGTCTCTTCTGCTCTATCCTTCTATCCTCTTTTGCGGGCTTTGGTCCAAGTAACGAATCCTTTGGCCTTGGGCTTCCAAATAGGCTTTAAAATAGGTCCAAGTCACATCTTTAATAGCTCTAATTCCTTGGCCTTCTCCATGATTGTCCACGGGCTTCCCATGTGATCCTTAATGCTCCGAATTGCTTGGTTTTACCCCCTTTTCTCTAATATTCCACAAAACTTTCTCTTTGACTTGTAGAATCATAAAACATAGCTTACAAACACTATTAGTCCACTAAGATGGTTAAACAAAAGCATAATCGAGGGTTAAATAGCACTTTTTGAGCACTTATCACAACTCCCAACTAGCCTTTTGCTAGTCTCTTAGCAAATAAGATAAAAAATAGATAAGTGATCAAAATCACATCCTAATAACAAAAATAAAATCCTAACTCATTTTCGCAAGCATCGCGATTGCATTTGCCATATGCAACAAGGCTTTAAACCTTTAAGTTCCCCAAAAAAGACGAGTTATAGTCTCGTGAGGGTTTTCAGGTGATATACCCACAAAATCAATCAATAGCATGTTCAAGAATGATAGTATTTTTCAGAAAGAGAAATTCTTTACCCACTTAGTGCTTACTCCAATAGAAAGTCTCCATTGCTAACTACATTGCTGCAAATACTCATAAATTATAATGGGAGATAGTAAAAATTGACAAAATTCTCAATCAAGGCTTATGTGTGTACTTAGTTAATCTCCTATACTCTCCTATCCAAGAAACAGAATCCCTAGTTTACCTATCTCGACTTTCAATTCTCACCGGTCATACTCTCAGAAAAGAATATCTCAGAAGATGGTCTACTATTTTACCTCATGTATGTGGGGAAAAGAATAATGCATATGAACATCCCACATACTACCTTGAAAAACAGACTTCTAGATGACAGTAGTCTCATGGAAAGAATGTCAATCACATATGAAGTGTCGGGTCCTTCACTTTAGCATCCTCCCACCTATTCTAGACTTTATACCATACTGTAGTGATAAGTTATGGGTTGTAACTTGGCTTGGGTATTGGTTTATGAAAGAAAGGTAAAAAGGATTCTAAGGTTGTTTCTAAAAAACACTAAGGGTTTTGCTTCATTATTTGGAAGATTTCTTCAAATTCTGTATTGCAGAGAAAATTCTTCCTTTGTCTTAGCTTTTCCATCCATTATGTTCAATTTTTTTTTTTTTTTTTTTTTTTTTTTTTTTTTAAAGCTCAGTGGTATATCCTTGATTAGTACTGGATATGCTTGTTTTCCGCTAGCTTCTTTCACTTAGAACAGAATGATGGTCTTCATTGTATCTCGCTAGTATTTCCTTGTAATCTTCCTTTTGTGCTCTTTATCCCTATTGTTCCCCTCGTTTTCTCAGAAACATATGGGTATGGCTGATAAATATTTTGGCTATACTCCTTGTCTGGAGTTGGGTAAAGGGTAAAGGGTTTTATGAAAGAAAATGGCTTATTGTAAGGCTTAAAAGGGTTTAACATGATGGTCCTACTAGGTGGGATAAAGGCTGAATGGGTTAACTACTTGACTTATCAGTATGATACTCTGTTTCGAATAGACTACAAGACTTAATGGCTATCTCCCCAGTTGATGTCACTTCGTGATTAACTAAATCAACAAATAATGAGACTATGTTACAACGACATAAAGAACTGAAAGATGTTGAGTCACTAAGACTCGGATTTTTCGTAAGAACTCTCCAAAGAATGGGTATAAAGCTCAAGTCTCACGGGCTAAGTCTAAAAATTCTACTTCCAGTTTACTATTGGTTTAAATCTCTTTTCTAGCAAAAGTACACAAAACTGACCAAGTATTATGGTGGTGGTGCCTTGATAAAGAATTCTATCAACAAGAACTATGTTCAAGCATAATAAATAGTCTAAGCGGTAATGAAATCAATAATATCAACTATCTATCAAACTTAACATTAAGTAGTATAGAATCTATATCCCAGACTCATCATTAAAATTCATTTTTCTCATTCTACTAATATAGGATTTTTTTTTTTTTTTTTTTTTTTGAAAACTAATTTTTGAAATTCATTTCTCAAGTACTTCTCAAGTACACCCATATTTTTGTTTTTGAAAACTAATTTTTGAAATTCATTTCTCAAGTACTTCTCAAGTACACCCTCTCCCAACTTAACATATGCATTGTCCTCAATATATAGAAATTAAGTAAATGAAATAAATGAGAAAAAGGGAAGATGTTACCATTGATGCCGAATATCAAAATTAATCCAAAAAATAAGAACATTTCCTTTTACCAAGATTTTTTTTTTGTTAGGTCTTTTTAAGTCAGATCCCTAAGACTATATATCATGCATTATCAATTTGGAGTGAGGATATCAGATTTTCTTACCCAAATCTGACGAATGTTTGGAGGACGAGGATGTCTCACCTTGTGGGTTGTCAAAAATACTTCTTGATATACCGAAAACATTGCTGGTGAAGTTGCTTCTCTACCTTGAACTATTTCAGGTCTGATGATTGTGTGATATACCTTGTGGTTCCTCTATGTAGAAGATTGACGAAAATCTTTCTTTTTAACAGGACAATAGTATCTGATATGCCCTTTACCACCACAGTGATGATAATAGATGTCTGGCTGACTGTGCTCAAGGTGGGCGGTAGACTGGTTCACATACTTCTCTCGTTCAGACAATGATGGTGTAGAAGAAGCTTCAATAGTGCAATGCTTCTTATCAATATGGTCCACTTTTTGCTTCAGAAGACTCATTTCAGTTTCTAGATTATGTTGTTTTTCCAAAACTTCTTTAAGCTGATTCTCTAGTAACTGATTTTTGTGGGCAGAAGTCTGTTGTTCATCCTGAAATGTAGAGTTCATCTTCTCAAGGTATGATACTCTCTCTGCCAATTTTCCATTATGCTCACTTAAATCCTGAATTTTCTGCAGAAATTCCAAGAACATGGCTAGCAACGCCCTGTGGTGGGGTTCTCAGGTTCATCACAGTTTTCTGTAGATTGAGCACTCTCAATTGTATCTTCGAATGGGAAAGATTCTTGTATCATGCTATCAAGGAAGTACACCTCTCCACCTTCGGTGTCATCATAATCCTTATGCAACAGGTGAAAGATATTTATATCCATGGACATCTTACCAAAGTTGATCTTCATTTCACTGTTGTGACAATTTATCAAGGCTTTTGCAGTAGCGAGGAAAGGTCGGCCTAGAATAATTGGAATTTTATCAAAGGCCTCCTAGGTGTCTATCATAATGAAATCCACTGGATAGTAGAAATCGGCTACTTGAACAAGAACATCCTCAACTATGCCTCTAGGAATCTTGGTAGAACGGTCAGCTAACTTCAATTTGACTTTTGTGGGCTTTAGGTTCTCCAGGCCCAACGCTTGGTACACATGATATGGCAAGAGATTAACACTAGCACCAAGGTCTAAAAGAGCATTACCCGTGAATTTTTCTCCTATCTTGCATGATATTGTAGGACTTCCTGGATCTTTGAGCTTGCCTGGAGCTTGCTGATGGATAATAGATGTTGTTTGTCCAGCTAAAAACACTCGCTTTGGAACATGAGTACTTCTCTTTATGTTGCATGCATCCTTCAAGAATTTGGCATATAATGGCAACTGCTTGATCGCTTTGAGAAAAGGGATATTGATGTTATCTTTCTCAAATGCCTCCTTCATCTCTAAAAATTGCTTGTCCTTTTTGCTTTGAGCAAGAAACATAGGAAAAGGTTCCTTCAGTACAAACACTCAGCATGTGTTTCCTCTTCTCTCTCTTTGGCATTCTTGCATATCTTGTCTTGGTTATCTTGACAAATGGGAGTTGAAAGGATTTATCCCACTTCCTTTTGAACTTCATTTGAAATCTTGACCGATTGCTCTGTAGCAATGTCATCATGAGATGGTACGTCAACCTTGTTGTCTATCTTCAATCCTGATCTGAGAGTAGTAACTGAGCTGACCTGATCATGGAGGTGATCAGTACTAGAAGTTGTCCCAATGTGGTAAAATCGTACGGATTTTATGAAACCATGATGGGCTCGAATCCTTAGTCATCTGTCTCCCTTGTTTGATTTCTTTTCTATTTTATTGCATTTCATATATTAGAGTACCTATATTTGTATTTAGTCCAATAAAAAATGATTATATCATTGATGTATCTGCAATTCAATATGAATGGATATATACCACATACATATGCCTCTCTTACTCTCATTTTTCCCTAAATTTTTTTTTATTATACTTGAATGGTCGATTCCTTCTTTTTTTATTTATTTATTTTTGTTTTATTTTATTATTTTTATTTTTTTTCCGCCTTATCCCTTAGACTAATAAGATTTAAACTTCCCCTATAGATCGAGGGTATCCTAATAGGAACACAAAATGTGATGGTCATCAATATACAAAAGGTTTTAACTACGCATTTGGTAGCAGCTCCTGACACCACATGTGAACACCCTAACTAATACATCACAATTAATCTATGTAGGTACAAACTATAGCAAGCACTTATAGTAGTACGAATTTATAAATTATAAGTACAAAATATTCAAGTTCTTTTATATCCCCCAGTCCCCTTACTATTAAACTTGATAGCTTAATTTGAAAACTTTTGGCCATCTCAACAATTTAGATTCTCCTTGTGTATTTCCCCTACTCAATTTATCTTATTCTTTATTTCCTTCTTATAGATTTTGAATAAATTATGGTCTTTTTCCAAGTTACAGTTGGTCGATCTCATCCCTAGCGGTATTCTGGCCACCTGTCAATATTTTCAAAATAGGTATTTATTTGGACCAAGTGTGTTCTATGCTCCAATGCGCCTATCATTAGTATATCCCATATGTCCCATTCCCCAAGCCCCTTTGAAGTCCAAGCAAATGCCCTATTTCCAGTCAAGGTTTTTGTGATGTTATGTCAAATGGATTCTATGTTAAGATGGAACCTAGACACGTACATAACATAGTTTTTTGTTTTTTTTGAAACAATTAGGGGTTAGGCAGACCCCAACCTATATTAATATTCAACTCAAGCTCTTTGATACATCATTCCCCCAACATCTTCCTCCACTATTACATTTAGCTCATACAGAAGAGAAGGAATACTATAAAAGGGGCATAAACCCTCACAAGGATATATATTATCTTTAATAGTACTCGACTTTGCCAACCAGTCAACTACTCTATTCCTCTCTCTATACACGTGAGAGACTATCACATATTCGAATTTCCTCATGCGCATCTTGATAGATGCTACCAAATCCAAACAATACCAATGGCATTCCTCTACCTTGTTAATTACTTGTACTGCCCTTTTGGAGTTAGATTCTACCATGATTTTCTTACAATTCATGTTTAGAGCTGCGAGTAAACCATCTTCAATGCCTTTAAGTTCTTGAATAATGATAGATATGAGGTTAGAATTTCCCATATAAATGATCAATGGGGCTCCCTCATAGTCTCTTAGTACCCCACCATAGCCTGCTCCTTCTGCATTTACCGCTCCATCTGAGTTGATCTTCACAGTGCCTTCTGGTGGTTTTGACCATTGTCATTGAACTGTACAGAACATAGTTTCTAGACTTTTTTCATGATTTTTTGACAAACACATAATTTCTCTAATTGAGTCCCGTTTTGTGTTTTCCTATTATATAATTTCTCTAATTGACTCATACGCTAGGTAGCGCAACTTCGTTTGCGTAATTTTTGATTACGATCTAAAGGTTACTTGGCCACAACAATAATGATCTTCTTTTCTTTAATTCCAACATGAAAGATCAAAATCTATTCACAGGGGCGGATGGAGATGTCTTGGTGCCAAGTCTTGCTTAATTAAATACAATAGTCATTCTTTTACAACTTTGAATTTAATGAGTGTGTTTCATTTCAAGTCTCATTATGCACATTTATTTTGGTGGTGTCAATGCCTACAATTTTATGACGACATCCTCTCACTCAGATTTTATGCTTTTACCTATAGCTAAATTGCTAATACCATTAATTGGGGTAAGATAATGCGTATGTGACATGTCTGTATTCACGCAGTTTATGCTACAAATAGATAGTCTTAGAATAATAATATGAAGTTCATTTATGTTGTTGAGAATGGAAATCA
This sequence comes from Coptis chinensis, assembly GCF_015680905.1. Classification (NCBI taxonomy): domain Eukaryota; kingdom Viridiplantae; phylum Streptophyta; class Magnoliopsida; order Ranunculales; family Ranunculaceae; genus Coptis; species Coptis chinensis. The sequence goes on from NC_141456.1 coordinate 50,957,542, forward strand.
AGGCATATTTAATATTGTTCTTTCCATGATCACCGTGTTATGCTAGTTTTCGGTCAATTTGTATTATTTTCTACTGTGTTTTCATGGCTTCATTGCCTATTATCTATTCCCTCCAAAACTTCCAATTATTTTTAAGATTTTTAGGAGAGAGCTTCAGATTTATGTATTTTTGAGGAAATAATTGCTAGTTAAACATAATTATTTTTGCAGAATTTGTGGGGTAATTTCTTTCCTATTTTTGAGAAAATAATAGCTAGTTAAAAATAATTATGTTTTAGGAAATAATTGTACATACTAATTTGAATTGCACTTAGGTTGGGAGAGTTGTACTAAAAGAGTACGTCTTATTAAATGGCTTATGTTGATATTTAATTCTAACATTAAAGAAAAATCTATACGTACATAACTAGCTTTTCAACCCGTCCTATGAATAGGTGCCTTTATATTAAATGATTTTAAAAAAATATTAGCAACTATGCATATATGCATAGTTAGCTATGTATAGCTATGAGATATGAAAATTATATTAATCACTCATTCAAATTTCTTGCACCACTCTCTATAAAAATGAAGCACCAAACCTTGATAAAACTCATCGACTTCTTTTTGTTGTTAGGTTTAATAATAGAAATTTGATTGAAGTTTTGTGAGAATGCTAAATATGGCGAAAATAATTTAAAACTACTTGAATAGCAAGACATTCCCAATCATAATAAAAGAATTATGATAAACAATACTTAAAATACAAAACTATATTTGTCGAGATATTTATTCCCCCTACATATAATACATACATGTTTTAGGGTTATTAGTTCAATGCATTTGCATCAAGTTTCTGATTTTCCATTAATTATTCTTTAAGGTTAGTTCAATGTAGTACGTTCCATCCAGTTTCCAATTTCTCATTAATTATTTTTTGAGGTTAGTTCAATGCAATAATTGCATCAAGTTTTTGATTTTCCGTTAATTATTATTTGAGGTTAGTTCAGTCCAATTGCATCCACTTTATGATTTCTCATTTGTTATTCATTAAAGTTAATTCAGTACAATTGCATCCAGTTTTCGATGTTTCGTTAATTAGCCTTTGAGATTAGTTCATTGCATTTGCATTCAGGTTCCAATCTCCTATTAATTACTCTTTGAGGTTAGTTCAATATATACATCTGCATCTAGTTTCTGATTTCCCGTTAATTATTTTTCTAGGTTAGTTCGATAGTTTATAATTTATAGTTATTTATACTTTAAGTTCAGTGTGATACAGTTACATACGGCTTTCGATTTTCAGTTAATTATTCTTTGAGGTTATTTCAATGCATTTGCATCCAATTTCTGATTTTCCGCTAGTTAATCTCTGATTTTAGTTTAATACAGTTGTATCTAGTTTATGATTTTCAGTTAATTACTCTTTGAGGTTAGTTCAATGCAGTTACATCCAATTTCCGTTTTTATGTTAATTGTTCTTTAAGGTTAGTTCAATATTTTTGCATCAAGTTTCTGATTTTCTGTTAATTATTTTTTGAGGTTAGTTCAATACAGTTACATCAAATTTATAATTTCCCGTTAATTATTCATTTAGGTTAGTTCAGTGTAGTTGTTTCATCAATTTTTCAATATTTCGTTAGTTAATCTTTGAGATTAGTTCATTGGATTTGCATCCAGTTTCTGATTTTCCATTAATAACACCTTATGGTTAGTTCAGTACATTTGCATCTAGTTTCTGATTATTTATGTTTTGAGGTTAGTTCGTTGCAATTACATCCGGTTTCCGGTTTCTGATTTCCTATTAACTATTCTTTGAGGTTCTTTCAATGCATTTGTATTTAGTTTTTGATTTCCCACCAATTATTCTATGATGTTAGTTCAATGCAGTTACATTCGGTTTTTGATTTTTTGTTAATTATTTTTTGAGTTTAGTTCAATGCATTTGCATCCAGTTTGTAGTTTCCTATTAGTTATTATTTGAGGTTTGTTTGATGTATTTGCATACTATTTCCAATTTCCCATTAAATATTTTTCAAGGATTTGTATTTAATTTCTAATTTTCCGTTAGTTATTCTTTGACGTTAGTTAATGCAAGTGCATCCAGTTTCTGATTTCTAGTTAATTACTTTTTGAGTTTAGTTTATTGCATTTGCATAAAGTTTCCAATTTCCGTTAATTACTCTTTGAGCTCAGTTATGTATTTAAATCCAGTTTCTGATTTTCTTTTAATTATTCAATGTGGTGTGTAATACCAACTTCTACTGATCCATCTGTAGTGTCCTTGCAAACATGACATAAAAAATAAATTATCCTTGATTTAATATGTGGGATCATCGAAGATTATCTAGTTCTCGATTTCCCATCAATTATTCTTTAAATTATATGCATTACTCAGTATGTGGAATCTTCAAAGATTATCTACGAATGGGTGTTGTTATATTAATTATTTTGAAAAATATTTGCAAATATGCAGAACTATTATATATTAATATTATATTGATCACTCATCCAAATTTCTTATAATGTGAAAACCTCACTCTCCATTAAAAATAATAAAACTTACCTTTGATAAAACCCTTCAATTCAACTTCATTTTGTTGTTTAATAATAGAAGTTTGATTGAAGTTTTGTGAGATTGCCTAATAAGGCGAAGTTCATATATATTGAAGCTACTTGAATAACAAGGAGTTCTCAATCATACGGAAAGAGATAAGATAAACACCATTTTAAATGCAAAACTGTACTTATCGAGACATTTCCACAATATATAACCCAACTATGTTTTGAGGTTAGTTCAATGCATTTGCATCCAATTTCTGATTTTCCGTTATTTATATTTTGAGGTTAGTTCATTGCAGTTACATCCAATTTCCGATTCCAGTTATTTATTTTTTGAGGTTAGTTCAATGCAGTTGCATCCAATTTTCGATTTCTCGTTAAATATTCTTTGCGGTTAATTCAATACATTTGCATCCAATTTCCAATTTCCTGTTAATTATTTATTTGAGGTCAGTTCAATGCATTTGCATCCAGTTTTTGATTTCCCATTAATTATTATGTGAGATTAGTTTAAGGGTTTTTTAGACATTGGTCATACTATTACTATGGTAATTAGACTTTGGTCCAGAAATGCTGAAATATTAGGTTTTGATCCTATTTCTGTTACTTGACCGTCAGTCAACTTAGTTTACTGTGGTCATGTCGTTTGCTCTTTTGAGGGTGCGTCGCACTTGCTTACAAGTAGGACTAAAATATAATATCTAACTTATAACAAGGACCATGTCTTAAAGATGACATTATTATCTGGGTCAAATGTAATTAGACTTTAGTCCAGAAATGCTGAAATATTAGGTTTTGATCCTATTTCTGTTACTTGACCGTCAGTCAACTTAGTTTACTGTGGTCATGTTGTTTGCTCTTTTGAGCGTGCGTCACACTTGCTTACAAGTAGGACTAAAATCTAATATCTAACTTATAACAAGGACCATGTCTTAAAGATGACATTATTATATGGGTCAAATACTAATTTATCTTTAAGAGTGAGAAAGGACGATGGTGTAGACAATGTGTATCTTCCAATACTCCTGTTTCGATCTTCTGCAATTCTTCCTTATGTTCTTTAAGTTTTGCAAGTTTTTCATCCAGTTCCATAGCATATGCCTCACAGAAAATCAAAAAACAAAAGGAAACTAGAAGAATTGTTTAGAAAACACATGCATAGAAGAAGGAAACTAGAAAAATTGTTTTGAAAACACATGCATAAAAGAAGCATTATGGTGTCGTGAGTATCTCACTACAAAGGAAGTAGTCACAAAAGAAATAAATATGTATCTTTCTAGTAGGATATTGGAACATGTTATCCAAATCAAGGACATAAAGGTTCATATAATCTTTACATGTTTGGTCCATTATATATGAGGTAGAACGATGGAACATATTAAGTTTTTACTTAAACATTAAATGACATGCAATTCTACTTTCTAGAATTATACCCACAATATTTTCCTCAGATACACATTCTTGATACCCACAGAGATTCAATACATATACTTGTAAGACATTCATCGATCAAAAATTGTGTCGTGAAAATATGAACCCTAACACGATTAAAAATAAACAAACAAGAAAAATCTTTACTCTAACAGAAAATCCTATAGATCATAAAATAATTATAGTGTTTGATCCTGGTTATATGTTGTTTAGTTTCTTATCTATCATACATATTATTATTTATAGTGTAAAAGATGCCACTGAAGGCGGTGCTTTGAATTTATTCTCCATTGAGAGAATTGGTTTATGCAACATATCAGCCAATTTCGAGGCAATTTATTGTAGAACGTGAAAAAAAACTTTCTTTAATATGGAAATCAAATTACATCTGAATGGTAAATTAGAACTCTCAAGTAAAGAATAATCTTACTGTAAGTTAGATGTTAGAGTTTAGTCCTACTTGTAAGTTAGATATTAGAGTTTAGTCCTACTTGTAAGCACGTGTGACGCATGCTCAAAATAGCAAACGGCATGACCACAGTCAACTAAGTTGACTGACGGTCAAGTAACAGAAGTAGGACCAAAACCTAATATTTCAGCATTTATGGACCAAAGTCTAATTCCATAATAATAGTAGGACCAATGTCTAAAAAACCCTTAGTTTAATGCATTTGCATCCAGTTTTCGATTTCCAATTTCTTGTTTATTATTTGATAAGGTTGCATTTGCATCTAGTTTTCGATTTCCCGTTAACTATTATTTGAGCTTAGTTCAATGAATTTGCATCCAGTTTCCGATTTCCCGTTAATTATTTCTTGAGATTAGTTCAATGTATTTGCATCCAGTTTACTTTTTGAGATTAGTTTAGTACAGCTGCATCCGGTTTTTGATTTCCCGTTAATTATTCTTTAAGATTAGTTCCACGCATTTGCATCATGTTTCCAATTTATAATTAATTTTTCTTTGAGGTTAGTTCAATGGAGTTGCGTCCAACTTCCGATTTCTCATTAATTAAATCTTTGAAGGTTAGTTCAATGCATTTGCATCTAATTTCCGATTTCCCGACAATTATTTTTTTATGTTAGTTTGATGTATTTGCATCCAAGTTTTGATTTCCCGTTAATTATTCTTTGAGGTTAGTTTAATACAGTTGTATCCATATTCCGATTTTCTATTAATTACTTTTTAAGATTAGTTTAATGCTTGCATTTGCATCTAGTTTCTGATTTCCCATTAAATATTATTTGAGGTTAGTTCGATGCATTTGCATCCAGTTTTCGGTTCCCCATTAATTGTTCTTTGACGTTAGTTTCATTCAGTATTATATATATTTTAAAATATTTGTCATTATTGTTTTGCCGTTATTATTAATTTTTATTTTCTATTATATATTTTGTGATGTTATTTTTTGTATGATTTAATTTTCCACATGTAATTTGTTTTGGTTCGGTATATAATTTATTTAAGTTCAATGTCCACTTTAACTGAATCTCGTTATTCTGCCGAATATATAACATTATAGAGTTGAAAAATTATATTATAGTGTTGAAAAATTATAAATTTATAAATTTAATTAGAATATGTCATAATTATTGTGGCCAGAATTCTGATTTTTGGAATTCTTAACTATGAATAAGTGTCTAAATTTCACAGTGGATGACGCATCAAATCGAAAGGGTTTTAGGAAAATCGTTTTCAGTAGAAACTATTGTTTTTAGCAATTTAGTTTTTTGTCTCATATTTTTTTTTTCTCGTAATAAGCTATATTGTTTAGGAAAAGTTGGAGATTATGTGAAACTCTAGATAATATTGGTTTTTCGTATTTAGCTATAATGTTTAGGAAAAATTAGAGACTTTGTGAAACTCTAAATGGGATTGTTTCCTTATTTATATTATATATTTTTTTATAATTAATAATAGAGTTTAGAAAAAACTGGAGTCTCTCCGAGTGCTCCAAAATATAGATTGATGAGGGTATAGCTATAATATATATCTAAGAAATTGGAATATGTCGTAATTATTATGGTCGGAATTGTGATTTTTGGAATCTTTAACTATGAATAAATGTCTAAATCCCACAGTGGATGGCGCATCAAATCGAAAGGGTTTTAGGAAAATCGTATTCGGTAAAAACTATTGTTTTTAGCAATTTAGTTTTTTGTCTCTTATTGTTTTTTTTTCCATAATTAGCTATATTGTTTAGGAAAAGTTGGAGACTCTGTGAAACTCTAGATGCGGTTGTTTTTTTTCGTAATTAGCTATAGTGTTTAGGAAAAGTTAGAGACTCTGTCAAACTATAGATAGGATTGTTTCCTGACTTATTTCATTTTTTTTTTTATAATTAGTAATAGAGTTTAGAAAAAACTAGAGTCTTTTAGAAAAAGTTAGAGACTCTGTGAAACTCTAGATGGGATTGTTTCCTTATTTATATCATACTTTTTATAATTAGTAATAGAGTTTAGAAAAAATTGGAGTCTTTGCGAGTGCTCCAAAAAATAGATTGGTGGGGACATAACTATAATATATATATATATATAGGATAAAGATAAATATTTGTTTCCTATTTGATCTCTTATTTTTTCTTAATTAGCCATGACACGTGGACACCTTAGAAACGCTTCCTTAATTGAAGATGGTAGAGCTATAATATATATACTAGATTTTGAACCTGTCCTACGAACGGGTGCCGTTATATTAAATTATTGTAAAAAATATTAGCAACTATGCATAGCTATGAGATATGAAAATTATATTAATTAGTCATTCAAATTTTTTGCACCACTCTCTATAAAAAGGAAGCATCAAACCTTGATAAAACTCATCAACTTTTTTTTGTTGTTAGATTTAATAATAGAAATTTGATTGAAGTTTTGTGAGAATGCCCAATGTGACAAAGATAATATTGAAGTTACTTGAATAGCATGACATTCTTAATCATAATAAAAAAATTATGATAAACACTACTTAAAATGCAAAACTATATTTACTGAGACATTTATTCCCCTTATATATAATACAAACATGTTTTAAGGTTATTAGTTCAATGCATTTGCATCAAGTTTCTGATTTTCCATTAATTATTCTTTGAGGTTAGTTCAATGTAGTACATTGCATTCAGTTTCCAATTTCTCATTAATTATTCTTTGAGGTTAGTTCAATGCAGTTGCATCAAGTTTCTGATTTTCCGTTAATTATTATTTGAGGTTAGTTTAGTGCAATTGCATCCACTTTATAATTTCCCGTTAGTTATTCATTAAGGTTAATTCAGTACAGTTGCATCCAGTTTTCGATGTTTCGTTAATTAGTCTTTGAGATTAGTTCAATGTATTTGCATCTAAGTTCCAATCTTCCGTTAATTACTCTTTAAGATTAGTTTAATACATCTGCATCCAGTTTCTGATTTTCCGTTATTTATATTTTGAGGTTAGTTGAATACAGTTGCATCCAATTTCCGATTCCTGTTATTTATTTTTTGAGGTTAGTTCAATGTAGTTGCATCCAGTTTTCGATTTCTCGTTAATTATTATTTGCGGTTAGTTCAATACATTTATATCCAATTTTCAATTTCATGTTAATTGTTCTTTGAGGTCAGTTCAATGCATTTGCATCCAGTTTTTTATTTTCGATTAATTATTCTGTGAGATTAGTTTAATGCATTTGCATCAAGTTTTCGATTTCTCGTTTATTATTTAATAAGATTGCATTTGCATCTAGTTCCCGATTTTTAGTTAATTATTGTTTGAGGTTAGTTCAATAAATTTGTATCTAGTTTCTGATTTCCTGTTAATTATTTCTTGAGGTTAGTTCAATGCATTTGCATCAAATTTATTATTTATGCTTTAAGGTTAGTTCGATGCGATTACATCCGGTTTCTGATTTCCGGTTAACTATTCTTTGAGGTTATTTCAATGCATATTTGCATTTTCAATGCGTATTAGCATTTAGTTTTTGATTTCCCACCAATTATTCTATGATGTTAGTTCAATGCAGTTACATTCGGTTTTTGATTTTTTGTTAATTATTTTTTGAGTTTAGTTCAATACATTTGCATCAAGTTTGTAGTTTCCTATTAGTTATTATTTGAGGTTTGTTTGATGTATTTGCATACTATTTCAAATTTCCCGTTAAATATTTTTCAAGGATTTGCATTTAATTTCTAATTTCCCGTTAGTTATTCTTTGACGTTAGTTTAATGCAAGTGCATCTAGTTTCTGATTTCTAGTTAATTACTTTTTGAGTTTAGTTTATTGCATTTGCATAAAGTTTCCAATTTTTCGTTAATTACTCTTTGAGCTCAATTATGTATTTGAATCCAGTTTTTGATTTTCTTTTAATTATCTAATGTGGTGTGTAATACCAACTTCTACTGATCCATCTGTACTGTCCTTGCAAACATGACATAAAAGATAAATTATGTTTGATTTACTATGTTTGATCATCAAAGATTATTCATTTTCGAATTTCCCATTAATTAATTTTTAAATTATGCATGACTCACTATGTGGAATCTACAAAGATTATCTATTAACGGGTGTTGTTATATTAATTATTCTAAAAAATATTTGCAAATATGCAGAACTATTATATATTAATATTATATTGATCAGTCATCCAAATTTCTTATATCGTGAAAACTTCACTCTCCATTAAAAAAAAACTAACATTTGATAAAACCCTTCAACTTTATTTTGTTGTTTAATAATAAAAGTTTGATTGAAGTTTTGTGAGATTGCTTAATAAGGCGAAGTTCATATATATTGAAGCTACTTGAATAGCAAGGAGTTACCAATCATACGGAAAGAGATAGGATAAACACAATTTTAAATGCAAAACTATACTTATCGAGATATTCTCACAACATATAATCCAACTATGTTTTGAGGTTAGTTCAATGTATTTGCATCCAGTTTCTGATTTTCCGTTATTTATATTTTGAGGTTAGTTCAATGCAGTTGAATCCAATTTTCGATTCTCGTTATTTTTTTTAAGGTTAGTTTAATGCGGTTGCATCTAGTTTCTCATTTATCGTTAATTATCATTTGCAGTTAGTTCAATATATTTGCATCCAATTTCCAATTCCCTGTTAATTGTTCTTTGAGGTCAGCTCAATACATCTACATCCAGTTTCTGATTTTCTGTTAATTATTCTATAAGATTAGTTTAATGCATTTGCATACAGTTTCCGACTTCTCATTTATTATTTGATAAGGTTGCATTTGCATCTAGTTTCCAATTTCCCGTTAATTATTGTTTGACGTTAATTCAATGAATTTGCATCCAGTTTCCAATTTTCCATTAATTATTTCTTGAGGTTAGTTCAATGCATTTGCATCCACTTTATTTTTTAAGATTAATTCAGTGTAGTTGCATCCGATTTCCGATTTCCCGTTAATTATTCTTTAAAATTAGTTCCACACATTTGCATCATGTTTCCAATTTATAATTAATTTTTCTTTGATGTTAGTTCAATGCAGTTGCATCCAGTTTTCGATTTCTCATTCATTTAATCTTTGAGGGTTAGTTCAATTCATTTGCATCCAGTTTCCAATTTCTTGACAATTATTTTTTGATATTAGTTTTATGTATTTGCATCCAAGTTTTGATTTCATGTTAATTATTCTTTGAGGTTAGTTTAATGTAGTTGTATCCATATTCCAATTTTCAATTAATTACTTTTTAAGATTAGTTTAATGCTTGCATTTGCATCCAGTTTTCGATTTCCCGTTAAATATTATTTGAAGTTAGTTCGATGCATTTGCATCCAGTTTTCGATTCCCCATTAATTGTTCTTTGACGTTAGTTTCATTTAGTATTATATATGTTTTAAAATATTTGTCATTATTGCTTTGCCGTTTTTTTTTTCATTTTCTATTATATATTTTGTGATTTTATTTTTTGTATAATTTAATTTTCCACATGTAATTTGTTTTGGTTTGGTATATAATTTATTTAAGCCCAACGTCCACTTTAACTGAATCTCATTATTCCGCTGAATTATATATATGGCAAGAATTGTGATATATATATATATATATATAGTGTTAAAAATTTAATTAGAATATGTCGTAATTATTGTGGCCAGAATTGTGATTTTTGGAATCCTTAACTATGAATAAATGTTTAAATTCCATTGTGGATGACGCATCAAATCGAACGAGTTTTTGGAAAATCGTTTTCGATGGAAACTATTGTTTTTAGCAATTTAGTTTTTTGTCTCATATTTTTTTTTCGTAATTAGCTATATTGTTTAGGAAAAGTTGGAGACTCTGTGAAACTCTAGATAAGATTATTTTTTCTTAATTAGTTATGGCATTTAGGAAAAGTTAGAGACTCTCTGAAACTTTAGATAGGATTGTTTTCTTATTTATATCATACTTTTTTATAAGTAGTAATAGAGTTTAGAAAAAACTAGAGTCCCTGCGAGTGTTCCAAAAAATAGATTGGTGAGGGTATAACTATAATATATATCTAAGGAATTGGAATATGTCGTAATTATTGTGGCTGTAATTGTGATTTTTTGAATCTTTAACTGAATAAATGTCTAAATCACACAATGGATGGCGCATCAAATCGAAAGGGGTTTAGGAAAATTGTTTTCGGTGGAAATTATTGTTTTTTGCAATTTAGTTTTTTGTCTCCTATTTTTTTTTTTTCGTAATTAGCTATATTATTTAGGAAAAATTGGAGATTCTGTGAAACTCTAGATGAGATTGTTTTTTCCGTAATTAGCTATAGTGTTTAGGAAAAGTTAGAGAATCTGTGAAACTCTAGATGGGATTGTTTCTTTATTTATATCCTATTTTTTTTATATTTAGTAATAGAGTTTAGGAAAAACTAGAGTCTCTATGAGAGTATAGCTATAATATATATCTAAGGATAAAGATAAATATTTGTTTCCTATTTTATCTCATACTTTTTCTTAATTAGCCATGGCACCTAGAGACTCTAGAAACGCTTCCTCAATTGAAGAGGGTAGAGCTATAATATATACAAGGTTTTTGACCCAGCCATATGGCCGGACTGATTTAGATATTTTCCATGATGAACAACACCCTAAATTTGTAACTACTAAAAAGATATGCTAATTGTGATCAAACATATCTGGTTCCAACCCACTACAAATAAAAGAACTGTATAGAATAATATATCTGATCTAGCTACATATCTTACATTATTACACGATGCTCTTGCTTATCCTCGACTCAATGTGTTCTACATCCAGAACTAAAAAATATTGTTGCAAAGAGAATTTTATGTGACAGGCCGGATTGTTTTTAATGGGAATGGATATATGGATTATGGACTTCTTATTTAGACACCTATGTAAATACCTCGCTCCAAAAGATGAACTTTCATAATGAGTTGAGGGTTGATTTTTGGTAGAGATGATCTTCATACCATGCATTCTATACTTGCATTTGTTGACCGTTAAAATAATATACGTTCCTTTTCTTCCAAACCTCTACATACCAGCAATCCACATTTCCATAATAGTAGGGCTTAAGTGTTTGACCTTGTTAATTGCTCATTAGAGATCATTGAAGCTGAACAACATGCATGCAAAACCATTGTCATTCGACTTTTTCCAAATTAATCAACAAAAAACATGCTAACAACTTCAATGGAAAAATTGTGTAAGGGAACCTTTTTCTTAAATGGTAAAACTAATATCCAATGTCTAAAGTTTTGTATCCAAATAGTTAATCTTTTATATTTTGATACTATTTAATATCTACAGAAAGCATGACTTCTCCATTGTAGAGTAATTTAGTCACATATTAATCGTAAAAGAGAAGTTCCATGTCAGAAAGCAAGTCTAATAATATTTAAAAATTTGAGTAAAAAACACAAATAGATCTTCCTTACTGAAAATCACAACCCATACCCCATCCTTATTTTATTCCTAGAGAAAAAAAGATCATAGAAAATAATAAATAATCCAGGTTACCTAAACCAATATTGTGCTATGCAAAGGTTCTTTTAAAATTTTGATTTAGATTAATTATATAATCAAGTTTTATTAACACCACCAATGTGATCGATGACTTATTATGTGTCACATCCAGGTTAGTCTAGATACCATAATTTGCATTTCTATACAAAAATATAGCCTACTATACGTATCATTCAGATGATGTAGCTCTCCATGTAATAATGTAAGTCATCCTTATTTTAGTCTCCGCTTTGTACAGATAGTTTGTTCATAATCTAGCTTGAAGTAGATGAAGTCATAGGTGGGTAAGAAGAATCACTGGGATAGAGGGTAAAAAATTCTTCTTCTGTCACGGCGTCAAGAGATGAATGGATATCAATAGGAGGGGACTCGTGAGGTGGCAAAGAAGAGTTGCAAAAGAGTCAAAGGAAATCTTCCTCGATGTTATCTACGCCTAGGGAGTAGAAATTGTGATCCTTGTCTTCTTCCATAAAAGGGGTATCTACTAGTGTGGGGACTAAAGCGTCAGCCGCACTAATGTGAGGTACAAAACTCTGAATGGACTTCACTTTTCCTTCTATAGGAAAACCTAGTTGTCCCTGCTTTTGTCTAAACATGTTAACTTCCACAGAAAGATTTCCAAACGAAAGAGTCATTGAGCCATCTTGACAATTGATTTGGGCATTAGCGGTTGCCAAAGGACACCCTAAGATGATAAGAATGGAATCATGAGCAACTTCTGTGTCGAGAATAACAAAGTCGGTTGGATAGTAAAAATTCTGAACTTTAACGAGAATGTTTTCAACTACACCCTTGGCATACTTAATTGAACGATCAGCTAGTTGCAAAGTCATTTTGGTTGGTTGAAGTTTTGTAAGACCTAGTTGTTTATATAAATAAAAAGGGAGTAAGTTAACACTCGCTCCCAGGTCTAATAAAGCAGTTGTTATGAAGGTATCACCTAAGGTGCATTATACAGTAGGACGACCAAGGTCCTTGTACTGAACAATTATGTTATGTTCAGATAAAGAGGGATATTGTTCAGTTAAGAAGGCTTCATTGGGTATGTTGGTTTTCCTCTTCTTGGTGCACAACTCTTTTAGAAACTTAGCGTGTCCAGGTAGACTTTTTATAGCATCTTGAAAAGGTAGGTTTATAGTTAGATTTTTAAACACTTCCCTAATCTCATCAAAATTCTCGTCCTTTTTAGCCACAACTAGTCTCTGGGGATACGGTGATTTATCTCTATATTTAGCATAAGGTTCAAAAGTATTATTAGTCTTTGCGTTATTTTTAGCCATTTTCCATCTAGGTGTCCATATTGGAACCTTTACAGGTGTGGGATCATTAATTTCTATGACAGTATTCGATATGGTTTCATTTTCAGCATCTATTTGCGAGCGATCTGCAGGCATAGTCACTTTGTTATCAACTACTCTCCTTGAACGAAGGGTAGTGACTGCTTGTAGGTCCCCTGGGGTTATATTACCATTATATTGAATACTGTTTATTCCGAGTATTTGGTTATTAGTTTGGTTAGGAGACATGTCAATAACCTTTTGGCACAAAGACTGCATCATTTGCATCGTTTGTTGCATCATTTTAGAGTTTTGATCATGCTGATCTTTCATCAAGTTAGAGTTTTGTTACATAATTTGATTTTGTTTTTCCAACAAGGTCACTACTACTTTGTCTGTAGATGGTTGAACTTGAATTAAAGCTTGTTGAGTGTTCATGTCTTGATGTTGATAGTTTTGGGTCATGGGCACTAAACCTCTATTCTGGTCACTTAAGTTTCCTTGTCCTTGAGGTTGAGTTAACTGGTTGAAGTTTGATGGTTGTGGTGGTGGTTGTGCATAGACAAGAGGACAATAGAAGTCGGAATGCTCAAGACTAAAACAGACATTACAACGAGTAGATTTAATGTTCATGACTGGAGTGGGTTGTTGTTGAACAGAGAGGACATCTACCTTTTTAGTGAGGGCATCGATAAGAGTTTTAAGCTCGAAATCAGGTTTATCCTCAAAGGAAGAAGTGGAGCAGGAAGAGTCGTTACCTCCCCAATTGTTGTTCATCTTAGATTGGTCTTCTAAGAATTTATAAGCCTCCAAGGCTCCTTTACTAAGAAAACTACCCCCAGTCATGATATCTAAAACCTCTTTATGATAATGTGAAAGCCCTTTGAAGAAAGCACGAACAAGCGTGTCTTTTGCAAGGTTATGATGCAAACATTCTATGAGAATATCAGAGAAACGGTTCCAGGCCTCTGAAAAGGATTCATGAGGGTTATGGTGGAATAAATGAATCTTTTGAAGCATTTTATCGGTCTTCAGTGGTGGGTAAAATTGTTCCACGAACAATTTAACAAGTTGAGCCCATGAGTCCACAGAGTTTGGCATTTAGACAGTTAACCAAGACGCCGCCTTGTCGGCTAGGGTAAAAGAAAACACCCTAAGTTTAACTTGATCTGGACTTACGCTAGGGTGATGGAATGTAGTGAGAACTTGTTCTATCCTACGCATATGCTAGTAAGGCTTCTCATGGTCTAAACCATGAAAAACCGGTAACAAGTTAAATATATTAGGGGGAATTCGAAAATCCCCCACTAGGTCTGCAAGAACGATGCACGACTTAGGGCTATCGTTTAGGGCTTTATAAAAATTAGAGAGAGGAGTCTCTGGTTCTTTAGCCATTGATGCAGGTGTAGTGTGTGAAATTCTAGATAGGCGTGTGGTCTTTATGTCTACGAAAAACAAGCCTGATTATACTAGAATTAAAATCCTCTGATAGAAGAAACAAAGAGTGAAAGAAGGAGTACCTGAATGCCTCTTTGCTATGCATTTGAATAACGTCTTGTATATGCGATCTCAGTGTATTCAAGAAGATAGAAACACTAAATAACTTGAATAAACGAAAGTTTGAACTAACCTGTGAAATCGGGCTTATTCAGTAGAGGGCACGGCCATGCTTGGAATTTGCTTAATAAGAGCGCAGGGTGTGCTCTTACTTGACTCGAAGTCCAGGCACTTGAGGGCGGGCGGCCAAGAATTTCCTATGGAGGGCGCGGGGAGCGCTCTTGCTTGACACAATGTCCAATGGTCGGCCCGGTTGGTAGCGCTTTGAAATAGGCTATCTAGGGCGCGCAGGTCGCAACTAAAAATTTGAAATTATTACAGTAGTTTGCTAAGATGTCCAGTAAGTAGCCTGTAAAATTTCAGAACAATTAGAGCTATGAAAGTCCTACTGCCCTGGAAAGTTTTTGAAACAGTTTTCGGACACAATACAAACAATCGAATGGTTAACTAATCAAAACAGAGCCAAAAATTGCCAAAAGTTTACTGGAGACTCCTGACAGATCATGCGTATTCTTGTAAAAATTATAGAGCAATTGGAGTTCTACAAACTTTCCTTATCGGCTATTGTTCCATAAATTAAATGTTGCAAAACTGCAGAAACACACTGTAAACAATCCACTAGTTAGGTGGTCAAAACAAATCAAAGACTCATCAAATTTTTACTGCAAACTCTTGACTTATGATAGATACTCCTGTAAAACGTTTAGAATTTTTAGAATTGTCTAAATAACCCTACTCGTCTGTTTTTCCAGAAACTTACGGTTTGAAAGCTGAAATGCAGCACTGTAAAGATGGTATTAGTTTGCTAGGTAAACCAACTTAGAAAACTCTGAAAATATTCCAGTAAATCAATAACACCTTAAGGATTATATCTGAAAAATTTCAGAAGTTTTCAAAATTCACAAATACCTTTACCGCAGTGTTCTTCACTGTGACTCTGCAGACACAAGGGAGGGCGGGGCGCGCTCTGAATAAGGCAAAATGGAGGGTGTGAGCCCCTGTGCTTACAACAGTGAACAGTAACGAAAATATGAGAAAAAAAAGAAAAAAAAAATGAAAAGGGTGGGTGGATAGAGAATGGGGGATTGCCCCTTGGATTCAAGCAATTGAGTTCTTGCCTTGAAAGAGTTTAAGATGGCAGCGGCGCCATTTGAAAAATTGCTTATTTATGTAAACTAACTATCTATGCGTAAACACAAATAATCAATCATATAAACAAGTAATTAGATCAATATTCCTACTCTCAATTTATTATACAATATAGAGAGTCAGGATTCGTTCCACTCTTAATCTATCAAGACTAAATAGAATTTCAACTAATCAAACAAAAGGAACAATGGTGAGAGGAATGTTATGTTGAGAGATTTCTATTCTACGATTATACTATGAATTCAAATAAATCTTAATTAACTAAACTAATAAAAATAGGGTTTTGATGGAAGAGAAAGTTATTGAGAAGAGTAATCAATCCACCTAATAACTAGTTTCATGCAAGAATCGAATTATTCATTGAAAAGAGATCATATTTAGGTTTTCACGCAATGATTCAACTTAGAGCCTCAACCTTTATAAAAGCAAGGATTACGGTGATGGTTAACCAACAGACCGAGTATCATCCCTAGCAACAACCTACATCTTTATAGTCATTATTACTAGCATGTATGATTATTACAACCAAGTCTCTCGACTTAATTACAACAATCCCTAGTTTAATTTATTATATGCTTATTTTGGAAGTCATACAATAAACTAAACTCATTGAATTACATACACAATGAAATAATTTTGCTAAGCAATCTATTCCTCATTAGGTTTCATAATCACTCCCTCTAATGGGGGGATTAACTTAATATCATTGAATTAATTAAACTAAATAATGAAAGAAAGACATAATATAAAGAAAAGTAATTATTGAATTGAATACTAAGGCTTTTATTAAAAGATTCTAATGGAGGCTACAAACTAAACTCATAAACTAAAACTAACAAGGGAGAGAGAGATAACCCTAATTTAAAACTAAACTAATGGAAACGGGCTAGCCAAGTTTGTTTTGCCTTAACCTTCTTTATATAGGAGAGGGTTAGGTTTACAATTTCATGCATGGGCTTTTAGGCTAGATTATGGACCCACAAATCAAGTCCAAAACCAAATTTGTTGAATCTAAGACTTCCAATTTTGGTTGTGTTATTGTAGCCCAAGTTTTCAACAACTTATACTACTTTGATCAAGTCATGGTCTAGACCATTGGAAAGAGCTTTCTGAACCGGTCATTTTGATATAAAATGGGCCCAAATTCAAGGACTGAGTCCAAAGATATGGCCTTCTGAAGTTCTATTGACTTTTCTTCAGCTTTCTAATCCGGTTTGAGTTTCACTTAACAGCTTTGACTTGGGCTTTTTAAGAGCTTTTTCTCCATGAAACTTAGGCTTTCTTCATAGAACTTTCATAGCAATCACTTTAGCTCCTTTTAGCGCCTAATTAGTAACGAATTTATATTTATTCAACTCGGAAGCCTGAAATACTCAAAGTTACGTAATTAATGATAAACCTATATTATTAATAACATAATTGGCTAAATAGAAATACTATTAAAGGGTTTAAACTACAGTTTTGGACTCTTATCAGTCATCAAAGAGGCAAACAGAGCAACTAACTACACTCACCATGGTCGAGAAAATGGGAATGTCTGAAGGATAGTTCGGGGGGTAGATCCGCTGAAGGAAAGTTCCCAGACACATACAGGGGGTAATGGTGCCACACTTTGTCAGAGGTAGTGACGCGGATCATGAAGGACTTCTTCTGCGGGCGCACACAGAATGACTGATACCCTATGCTTCCAAATTTGGTGCTTTTCTTTAAGAAGTAGTGGGTCATGATGTCGTGCATGCCAATTCTTAGAGTATTAGTTTTGTTGTAAGAATTGGCGGCATACATGATTCGCCAGAAGTTGCCGATGCCTTGGCACAATGGGATGTTGAAGTGGTTGCAAACCTCAACGTCCAGTAGGGATAAGGGGAAGTGGAGTCCAGCAGCTATTTGCCCCACAGTAGCTACTAAACACCCCGGCCGCGGTGGGACAAGATGAGGGAAATGGGTTACACCTGGCACATGTTCTAAGATCACATCTCCGGGGATACCATAAGCGGCTTGGATGGCGGCCAAGTTAGGCCTACAATAATGAGAAGGTGGGGAAGGAAACATAGAGGGTCTCCCTGAGGTAGAGGGGGCGGCGGATGAATTAGTTGGCCCAGGGGAAGGGGATCCCAATAGGTCTGTGGTGGGGCTAGAGGAGTCAGATTTGTTAGAGGAGCCGGCAGGTCTGGGGGACAAGGACCTAGATCTGGTAATGGAGGAGCCACCAGAAGGGGAACCAGACATAGTAAAGACCATAATTCAAAGAAAAAAGGAGTCTAGATGGGTGTAGAGCACTCAAGTGGGAGGGAAGTGAACAGACGGTGAAGAAGTAAATACACTCAACAGATACACACCATAAACGAAAGATAAAAGGGAATAATGAACCTGATCGAGGATGAGCAAGGGCCACACAGTGACCTACTATTGAATAAGAGCGAGAGGTAGGAAAGGCTTCGCCGGGGAGAAGGAGAGGGAGGTTGCGCTTGTGAGGGAGGCTAAAAGGGGAGAGGGGATAGTGAAACTGGAGAGACAAAGTTTGAATGAAAAAGATGAAATGAATAGGTGAAGAGTTTTATTTTGGGCGGGATTCGAAGAGACAGGGGCAATCATGTAAAATGGGGACAGGCTGGCAAAAGAAAGGACCATCCAAAGGAAGACACGTATCCTCACGGAAACCAAAGAGGCAGGGCAAGAAAAGCACGCGTAAAGGATGGGACAGGTTCCTAAGGACACGTGGTGATGAACCAGAAGTCATGGAAGAGAGCCGCACATGGATGCCATAGGGACTGGGGCATCGGAATAAACTATAACATCTCGAGTGTGATTGATTTGCGGTTATCTAATCGGTGAGTCTCGCCCCGTTGACCCATAATTATCCGAGGATCGAGA
Organism: Coptis chinensis; assembly: GCF_015680905.1. Taxonomy (NCBI): domain Eukaryota; kingdom Viridiplantae; phylum Streptophyta; class Magnoliopsida; order Ranunculales; family Ranunculaceae; genus Coptis; species Coptis chinensis. The sequence continues at coordinate 50,976,325 of NC_141456.1, forward strand.
AGGAGCATCTGTATCAGCCCATTCTGTGACCACTAAGGTGGCATGTCCACTGACCTACGGTAGATTCAGAGGACGGGGGCACGAAACACCGGATCAAGACCACAAAATCCTAAAAAGATATAGGCCGTACAGAGATAGGTGTCCCAGGGGGTCAGAGTCAAAGATGAGGCAACTTAAGGAAAAATGAATGGGGGGTACAGAAGCAGGGCCGCGAAACCCTAAAAGGACAAGTGGGCGGAGATAGACCAGATGATGAGAAAATGATCAAGGGATGAAAGAGAGGGGGAGGTGATATAAAAAGGAATAATAGAGTAGAGAAAAGAGGAGGAAAAAAGAAAAGAAAAAGGGTGACTAGTGAGAGAGGGACTAAGGAGATCAATAGTGAACTTTGTGGTTAACACAACAGTACCTTCCTCAGATTGCTTGAAAAACTTCTTTATACACAATGTTCTGTGTATATCCTTTTGGCTCATCATCTTCCCTTTTAATTAGAAATTTTAGCCCTTGTCTAGATGTCGTTCTCGAAACAGCAACATATAACTGCCCATGTGTGAAATTGGACGTGGTAAATAAACACCAACCTGGTTGAAAGTTTGTCCCTGACTCTTGTTTACAGTCATTGCGTAACACACTTTGATAGGGAATTGTATCCTTTTGAAGACAAACGGCCACTTTGTGTCAGTTGGAGATAGGACAATTCTTGGAATATAGACATGCTCACCTATATATGTACCTGTAATTATGAATTTGCTGATATGATTGTAAAGTTCCAAATATAATTGAATAAAAGAATATTTACTGGATCACGTATTTTCGTACCCATTATAATTTTTGCTTCAATAACTTTAGATCCCATCCTTGTCACAATCAACCTAGTTCCATTGCAAAGCCCCACACTCTGATTCAAATTTTGCATTAACATTATATGAACACCAACTTTCAGCTCAATGTTATGGTTTGGTAATCCAAAAAATTGAAGAGTATTCAAAAATTCTATAGGAAAGAGAACGTCTTGTTCAGCAGACTTTCCTGTAAAACAACGAAGTAATAAGATAATAAAAGTTAAATTTTATAAAAGAAAAACAATTATTTATATAACTACCTTTTTTTAACGTGCTAACCTTCTATAGGACAAAGTGTGTCTGCACTCAAGTAACTCTGTAAATCTCCTGGAAGTGATGAAATAATGTATGAGTTGATTTCATCAATTTGTTTTCATTCTTAAGGGGCCAAGATGCTTCTTTCCTTGAGGTACTTTTTACTGAACTGTGATTGTTTGCATAATCTGGATAAATATTTGAAACAATATCTTTAATTGAGTATTCGATTCAGGAATAAGAAGATCATCCGAATCAGATCCATGTTGGCTCAATATCGTTCTCCATAGAAATTGTCATCAACTTTCCATCTCCTAGATCTAGAACCCATTTGCTGAAATCTTCTATAAAGCTAGCTGTTTCTGGATCAACATTGTCACTTTTTAATCTCATGTTTTGCGTCAGATGAAAAACTTTACATTCTCCCCAGATTTTAGACCTGTCAAATATAATTAAAGATGGAAAAATTAAAAATTGCTCAAGGTTACTAAACGAATTATTTGATAAAATTAAGATTGTTTGATATATTCAAAATGGTACCTGTTTATTGAAGCGTCAACAATGTCACCTCTTTTACCCCTTGGAATAACTGGCAAAATTTGTCTGAAGTCTCTACCCATTAAAAATGTTTTGCCGCCAAAATATTTGTTATTTTCATCCATTATGTCTTTTAAAATTTTGTCGACAGCTTCGAATCCGTGCCTATGAGTCATTCAAGCTTCATCCCATAAAATAAGATCTACTTTTTGTATTAGCTTCGCCAGTACTTCATGTTTTAAGATTTTGCATGTCGACTCTTCACTGGTAGGAATTTTGATATTGAACCTAGAATGTACTGTTCGCCCACCTGGTAGGAGTAGTGATGCTATTCCAGAAGAGGCAACTGCAAGAAAAATTTTACCTTCAGATCTTAGCTTTGAGATGATAGTTTTGTACAGATACGTCTTTTCAGTTCTTCCACTACCGTAAACAAAAAATACAACTCCATTCTGTGAATATACTGCTTGGGTGACTGACTGGAATACTTCACGCTGCTCAGTATTAAGGACTTCATGCATTCTAAAGTATTCATCATGTAGTGGACGACAATCATTGTCAAGTTTTTTCATATTTGGAAATGGGAGGTCATTGACCTTTTCCAAAGTTTTACCTCTTCTGAGCATGATTTTTTCAATCTCACATAGAGTGTAGTTCTTTATTTTCTCCTCTCAATGTCTGATTTCCATTGATTCTTCTATACTGAAATAACATGTCATCTCCTAGTGCCTGGTGATGTTTTTCCCATAGTTTTTTAGGAAATTATATCTCACACATCAACATTAGTGTCACAAACAACTCACGCAATGTTTTAGGACATAACCATCCGCTATCTTCTTTTAGTGCATCATCCCACTCTTTGTCATCATCGAGCAAACCTAGTGCCTAGCAAGTAAATTTAATTGAACAATTAAATATGTATAGTTTAAAATTAAAATTTAGCATATATTAACTTCAGGAGTTTGTAAATTTAACTTTAAGAGTTTAAAACGTGTTCTTGTCATATTATTGTACTTTCAGAAGTGAAGCATGTCTTAACATGGTTTATATTAACTTTGTAAGTGGTTTAAAACTACGTTTAAAGAAAGAATATTATTATAATATTATGACTTAGGATGATACAATGTTGATAATTTAATTTCAAAATAGACAATAGGAAAAAACAAATCTAAGTGTGTATGTGTTTCCTAAGTTTATTTGTAAAAATGATTTTAAGTTTTGCAGAACCTATGTAATAATGACATACGAAAAGAAAATTTCTTAAGTTACCACACACGTTGCTTTGAAAGTAAGATAAATAGTTCCATTGACTGTTTTAATTTCTTCAAAACTTCTAGGACCTTTGACAATATTAAGCAACATCCATAAGTAAAATCTCTCCCTTGATGTAAGGTGAGCATAGTAAACATGGCCGATCTTTCTTTTACCCTTTCCCCATCTAGGAGTCCACACTCTGTCATTGACTTGCCAAACCCATTTAGTGGGAAATTCCATATAAGTAAGTTCTCTAGCAGATGGATACATGGCATTGGCTTTAAACCATTCTGTAAATTTTGTTTTTGAAGCTTTCTCACATTTGATAACTTCTTATGGTAAATCATTGTCACCGTAGTAGACAATTTACCCTTCAAGATGAAATGGCAACCTCTGTACGCTTGGGTCTCTGTATTGAATTTCAAAGTTCAATAATCTCCAACATATTTCAAAAGCAGAAAGATAACGACAATTAAGAAAATGTCTAACTTCATCCACATCTCGAATGATTTGCTTCCCCGTGTTTACATTTGTTGCGACATTCTCAATAATAAAAGCAGTGGCTCTATCTTTGCCCTTGTTAATATATTTCAAAAGATATTTTATCGACCTTGCCTTATTACAATGCTCAACATTTATGTGCTTAAAATTTAACACACAAATCAATATTATGTGGTATTACCCACCTATTGTCCAGTTCCACAGTCTTATCAAACACTTTAACCGTGACTTTACGACTGTTGTTTCTTCTCATATAAACGATGAAGTCATTGTGATCAATTGTAGTATCATTGCAAAAAGCCTTCAGATAGTGTTTAGAACATTTATTTTCCAACATACATGGCGAGCTTGGATTTTTATCTCCACAGGGTCCGTGCATCATAAACTGTGTAACTGCTGCATACGCAACTTTATCTTTTGGGTCAGGAAGCTTGGCTGATATTAACTTATTTATCTGAGTAGGAGTCCTAGGCTTGGAACCATTGTCTAAGAAAAGCAATATATGAGCATGAGGTAATCCAATCTTTTGAAACTATATTGTGTATATTGCTGCAAAAACAAAGAAAAGACAATAAAAGAATTTAAGGTAAGCTTTTCATATAAGAAAAGATTATTCAATCCAACAGGGCATTAATTGCCAAATTTTGCAAAAAAGTTATCTTTTTGGAAACTCTAGGAAAGTATGGATTTTAGTATAACATCTATTTTGAGTATGATATTGCAAAGTAAGTCCTAGGCAAAATGGGGAACTCTCAAATCACCGTCTGGCTTGGTAAATAGTTAACATGTGGCTGCAATCAGCCAAGGTGCAATAGAAACCTGGATTCTATAGGTCATCTACCTTCTCAATAATGTGTAAACAGTTAACATAGAAAAGTTTTTTAGATGCAATAGCAACCCATACGTCGCATGAGCATTGGCCTCCCGAACCCATAGGATGCTTTCTAAACACCCATGCCATAGGCTTTTGCTAGTATTCCTACACACATTCATCAGATACTTTCTCATCTATCTCTTGAGTAGTTTAGAAACTCCTTCTTCCCTATAGCAAAATGAACAATATCGATACTTTTAATTGCTCCCAGGGCTGAGCCAGTCCTGTCCCACCCTGTTTTGTTGTATTTGCCTAAGTGAATATGCAGCTCATGGAGCATGTCCTAGAGATTTATATACTATTTTAACTGTTGCAGGCCTATCTATGTGAAGGTGATGCTTTCTTGGCCTTGGAGGAAGCCATTGCAGCTGAAAATTATACACAGTAGCTTTGCAGATTGATCCATCTATTCGTCGATCTAAATCATTCAAGGTTATAGTCAATTTTTATGCAGTAAATAAGTCCAGTTCAAGTGCATTTGTTGTTTAAGACATCTATCCAACAATATATTTTGTATAATGGATAATCTGATTCTGGGAATTGATTATAATATGAAGTCATACACTTGTAGGGTGAATCCACCCACATACTTTGCACCTTGCAAATACAGTTTGTCTATTTGACATCCGACTTTTACCAAATAATTGCTTGAAAGGTGCTTTAGTTCTTATGACTATTTCTGCAGGCTCAGGTCACGAAGCTTCAAGATAAACTAACTGTTGCATATATGGCTTCTTAACTTCAATATTGACTTAAACCTCTTTAAATACCTTTTAAGGATATGAGACAAAGGTAAGGCAAGAGGCTGAATTTCCATTATCTAGGTATTTTTAGCTTTAATCTTGTTTAATTTTGGTATTCTTTTTTCTTGTAGACTAACTTAAGGCGTATGTTGCTTTCTTAGTTGTAACTTGTAAGTATATCATATTAGTGGTGCAGCCATGCGACCTATCCCAATATTCCCAAGTGAAGCTAATTAGAGACATTGATGCATTGATTGAACTACTGCTAGAGTTTGGGCATTTGCTAAGTCCATGGTTATTTATGTTGTTTTCTATGCTAAGTCAGGATAGTGCAAGAGCTTGACTAAATGTGTTTGAGTTAGGACATATTTACTGTTTAACTTTTCTAAAGTAGGGTCAAAGATAGAAAGGTGCTCATCTGTGGTCAAGATGATTAGCTTATCAAATTCATCGTTAGATTGTCTTGAAGCATGCTTGATGAATAAGTTTAATGTCAGTGTTGTTCACCATGTAGTTCACATTTTAGAGTTTTTGCATTGTATTAAATGATAGCCTGCAAATTGAGTTTTTCAGTTTGCTTATTTTCCCAAAGTCTATTTTTCTTCTTTCTAGGTGTTTAACTGAGAGAGGTTCATTTTGCTTTTTCTTCTTTTCATTGTACGTTTCCTTAACCATGGTATGTCAGTAATGTGTACTCTACTGATCTATCACTTGAAGCCATTCACTTAGGTAGTCATCTTTCTTTTCAATTTAAGTTGATTTTTCACTTGAAGTGTCAGAGAGTTTTGACATAATAAAGATCCCTAATATGTCGCTTCCGTGTTTTTCAATGACATAAGCAGGCAACCTTACATATTAGGAAATCTCACAACTTTTAATTTTACAACGGACGAAGCTGCCAACTCCAAGCAATCCTATAAATGGCAAAGGGTATTGCTTAAAGTGATCAGAAAAGCACTTGCAGGAGATCAAGCACAAAATATTGATCCTAAAGTGGTAATGTTCGTTATTGGGATTAATTGGGTACTCTTTTATGATTTAAGGATAGGAAATCTTTTATGTGTAGATAACGATGTCCATTATAGGGGAGGTTGTAAATCTTTCCATGTTAAGGTCAAAAAGTTGATGAGTTATTTTGTAGTGCAACTGGTATTCTGGTATGGGAACTGAAATAACATCTTTGGATCTTCCTAATATCTATTTTTCTAACAGGGCTTATACTTCAATCATCTTTCTAAGACATTTTAACTAGATGTAAGTTAAGAGCATCAAGGCAACGACAAATCATCAGTAAGTACTCTGATTTTTTTTTTGGTCATTCACTTCAATGTTTTAATAAAGTTGAACATATATTTTAAATAGCATATACACTGGAAAATAGACATGTATCATCAATTTTTTCCAAAAGCTGTCTGTTATGTTGTGTTGGATTAGGTGTAAGAAAGTTTTTATTTATTTATTATAATGTAGTAAGGCGATGTGTTTCACAAAAATATAATACAACTAAACATGGATTAAGTATTTTTTTACTTTGACATTTAAAACTTATGTGAAAACATTTAAACATAAAGATTGACCTGCCCAAGCTTTACCAAAATATTTACGCCGTTGCAAATCAGTCATTAACTCGTGCAGTTTTATTTCAAATACCCGAGCAACAATATCAGGGGAATCTTTAGGTTTTAGTCATTTAGAAACCTTGTCCAATGCCATTTGAATTTCAGGTCACTTGGGGTTGCAAGTAAATGTGTTGAAAATGTTAGGAGTTCCAGCCTATCTGGAAATGGCTATGGCATCCTGATAATTTTGTACCAAATATCTTGGACCACCTGTAAAAGACGATGGTAAAATTAATCATTTGTCATTATAAATTCATTTTTAAAACTTGTAAGTGAGTTTTGGGGAATTCAATAGACTTAATTACCTGTAAAAGATTATGGTAAAACTAATCGCCTACCAACAGATGCAGGTTTAGTGTCCCCAACAACAGCATCAACCAAACCTTGGTACAATTCTGCACGAATAGTATGTTGCTTATTTCTAACCCATGAAAGCCTCATCTCCTTAACAGCAGTGTATGCATCTACCCAAAACTATAGCTTCAATCATTTACTTTTGACTATTGTTAGCCCTTCATTTCCTCTCATCTGCATTCTAAATGCATAGTACTCTCTCATGGTAACATGTTGTCTTTTACCCACTTTACTACCATTTCTATACTTGGTTTCAGGCACATATCCATCAGCTCCGTCAGGAAATAAGAGAGGGTATTGCATTGACATAAAACTTGGAAAAGTTTCATCAATTATCTTTAAGTCGTATCCTTTCTTGTCAATAATAATGTCATGGTGACCTTGAGATTCATCTCCATTACCAACAATGAGAGCAACTACCTCATTAGAAGTTGGTAAGTTGTAGAGCCTTCCATCAGTTCCTCTTGTGCTAATGAGTCTTATACTAACATCAACGGCTTCAGATTCTTCAGAACGATTTCTCACCATTCTATAAGTCTCAGCTATTCTGTTGTTTTCATTTAACATGCTAATGAGTCCTTCTATAATGTTTGGATCCAACGGTTTCTTCTTTTCAATCTTCTTACTAAAAGAGTTCAATATGTTTTGCACTTTGTTGCCTGTATCATATATGTATAACTGGCCAAATTTAGGAGTCTGACTTGGCATAAAGGGAAAAAACCAAATTAACTCGTAAAGAACATGTAAAAACAGAATTATTACGAAAATTCAAATGGCTAATTATTTGCTCCATTTTTCATTGAAGAAAAATCATATCTACGGAAAAAATCTAATATCCTAGCCAATAAAAAAAAAAAAATCTAATATCCTAATATCTAAGAATATAATATTTTGAAATATTTTTAAGAGGGTAATGTACTTCATTGGTTGTATCATATATGTATAACTGCCCAAATTTAGGAGGTGTACCTGGAATTGGTAGTAGGGAACCAATTTTGTGGTGATTTTGTCCGCTGATCTTAAAAACATATGGTCCCCCACCATTGTTTATTTATTTTTATCAAACACTCCTCCAGTTGATGTGAAAGCAAACATTGTGTTTTACGCCCTCATATTTTCTCTGTAATTTGTAGACATTGAACCACATTCAGAATCTAGTAGCTGGTTTAGGAATGGAGGTGCATCAGCTAAAAGAGGAAGCTGAACTTTTCCATGGAGGCAACATACTCCAAACTTTGGTTTCTTGGTTTGCCATCTACCAACCCTTTCTTCATACCAAAGTATTGCTCCACAAAACGAACACATAGACTTTGGCCTCCAAAATTCCAGGCTTCTTGACAATTTCTTGTGTTAAACACAAACATATAATAATTTGTTTAGGAATTTTTATCATAATACAAAATTAAAATATATTGAAAATCTTACTTTTATGTTCAGTTTCATTTGATATGTCTTCTTCATCACCATCTGATTCACTACTCCTCATTTGTGAATAATAATCTTTGTCTAATGATACATACTCATTAAACTCAGCAACAACGTATTTTTTCCTCTTCTTCTTCAGGTCAGCTCTTTTTTGCTTGGAAATTGTTTTCATTAATTCATTTCTTTCCTGATATTGCATACACTAAGCACCAAGAGGCATTTTCCTTTTTTCCACTAAATAACTCATTCGATTAGATCGATTAAGTTTACATTCTGCTTTTCTTAAATTGGATAAGTGCCTGCAAAATCAATCAATTAGTGTTTTTCTGCTGCAATATTTGTGCTAGTGTATAACATAACTCAACAAAAAGGAGAGGGTATATGAACTGATATCAGTGGACTCATTTTCACGGCAGATTAGATTTAGAACAATAACCATTAGGATTCACTTAAGCAGGGTAGAGAGCATGAAGTTAAATCAAAAGCATGAAATTTCTGAAATGGAAACACTTTTCCAACATCACCATGAATGTAATAGAACTGTATACTATTACTCTATGTAACTTTGCAAATGTGACCCTTCGTGAAATTTTTCCTAAATAATTAGAAGCGTTTATGACACTTTATTTGTTAGTTAAAGAACTTTGAGATGATACTTCTGAATACTAATCTTGGGATAGATAATTTTTGAAACAAAATGCATAGGCATAAGTGATGAATGACATATTTTCTCACCTTTTTTCCTTATGCTAAGGTGTTATACTTTTTTTTTCACCCAAGACTATATCATTTCCTTTGTCTGTACATTATGCCAGTGCTCTAGTTCCTTTAGGTTTCTTATCAATGTCAAAAACAGCGGGAGGATGTGATCTGTGATAGTGGAATCCCTTACACAATAATAAGGCCTTGTGCATTGATAGAGGATCCTGCTAGAGTCTTATTCCCACCAAACCCATAAGAAGTTTGGAGTTGTTTAGTTATCTAGTTTCTCCCTATCCATCATCACATATAATATAAGGAATATGTGTGATTATTATTGTTATTATTAGTATGTGTGCTTATCCAGCACTTCAAGGTTTTTTGCAGACTCAAGGGACAACAACATGGTAAATTCTAGGTATGTTTGTGCTTGAAATACCTTACCACTGCATACCTTTCCCCAGAGTGAATATAGCTATTAAGATTGAATCAATACCTATTTTTTCCTTTGATTTTATTCTTCTCCTTCTTGTTGCTCTAGGTTTTGCTCTATTTTTTGATGCTCTACCACTGGTTGAACCACGCTTTGATGTTCCCTTTGATACCATTGAAGCTATATAGTTGAGAGTTTTAAGAAAGTTGAGTTTGATATAAGAAGCCAAGTTTTTGGTTTAGTAGGTTTTAGGAATTTTGTTTTATTAGGATTCGTACATGTGTTTTGATATTTGAGGAGGCCCCATACCCGACCCATTAGGGTCAGATCCCCATAAAGCTTTGTACCCATGGGTAATATTTACATCCTTATGTTTGACCATGGAGGCAGTGTCAAAGCACTCTCATTTGCAAATTGGAGATATTGGATCAATGTAATGGTGGATTTATGTTAGACTGGAGATCACTCGATTGACAACAAATGAACCTTTCAACTGAGCATACAAAGGGTTTTAAGGCAGAAGTTTGTATCACCTGCTACCAAGAAAGAGGTTCTGGCATCTTTATGATTTCGATTTAGTCTATTATTTCTGGTGAGAACATGCACTTTCCGCCCATTGGCAAAGAACGCGAGTGTAGATAGCCTAAAGTGTGCATAAAAAACACTCTACATGTAATAATTGAAGGCCTTCTAGCATAGACACATGCTAAGTAGCATGCCTAGATAGTGTTGAATGCATATGCAGTATTTTGGCATCTCAACTTGTACAACCAGTAGGACACCCTTTAAGATTTGCCCATCAGATGTCACCCAGATTAACATCGTCATTGCAGATGGATGGATTGCTATATACTAAACACTGAATGAAAATAATTTCATAGATTGGAAAGGTGTTCAAAAAATTTCCAACACCAGGCTAGGGACCAAGTAGACTGGGAGAGGCTCAATACACATCAGTGTATTGCAAAATCTTTGTGCCATGGCCCATTGAAAACTTTAAATAACGAAAGCATCGGTGGTGAACTCCAGACTATGATCACCTCAATTATATCATCTTCTAGGACCTGTAATGCAGTCTGTAGTGAAATAAGTCCATCTGTTGTAGGTGAGTGGCGGATCAATATGGGGATGATTCTCAAACTTAATTTAAGTAAAAACTCAGTACTAAGAAGACTCAGTATAACCATAATTCTTAAATTCATTTGCTTGGAACCTTATTAATGCCTAACTATAATTCATTTTATATGTTCCATGTTTGTATTTCTTGAAGAAAGGGATCTTTTCCTCTCTTGCTTTTAATCTTATTACATTTATTTACAATTGTAGCCCAGACAGTACTAATAACTAAGTATACAGGTAAAGGAGGTGAGCGGTAATCTTGTTTTGAATCGTGGGAGCCAAGACTGGTGGTCCTTCCATGATATGAGTGCATTCTAGGTGAAACTCTTAGCAAGTTTAGCATCTAGAGTATCTATATTTCCTTTGTGCTAGCAGTCGGTTGATTTTTTTGGTTGCTCGCTTTCTACTTCACGACTCTTGTACACAGACTACGAATGGAACTATAAGCACTGAACTTTTGGCCCTCTCACTAAGCTACTTCTTAGTAAGCTACTTCTGCTGTACTTGATCTGGAATTGTTAGCATGGACTACCTGAGCTAGGCTGGTTCGGCCTGCTTGGCTGCATGATCTGACGAATAAAGCCCGCCTACTATCTAGAGATGATGTAGTTGGAAAAAGGGATCTCTTCCTCTCTTGCTTTCAATCTTATTAGATTTATCTACAATTGTAGCCCAGATAGTACTAATAACAAAGTACACAGGTAGAGGAGGTGAGCGGTAATCTTGTTTTGAATCATGGGAGTGAAGACTGGTGGTCCTTCCATGCTATGAGTGCAGCATATGTAGGTGGTTGTGGAGGACTGACAGGACCAATAGCCATCATTGTAATGGAGGAAACACCATGTAAGTGTTTTAGTTTTAATTTTTTTTGTTTTTTGATTATTTGCTTTGTGTTCTCATTCCACTTTATATTTTTTTTAAAAAAAAGTTTAGAGGTTATGGGCGACCTCGACCTGTATTAAGATAATATCTGAAGTACATAGTTACTTTCCTGTCTTCTTCTATAATAGAGTGTAACTTAAAGTCCAGAGCAAGGAAGAAGGAAATAACCTGATCAACTGATGATCTATACAACTTCGAAAGGTAGTCAGCTGCCTGATTACCCTCTCTATACACATGCTTAAAAATACAATCGACAAAAGAACTTTTAAGGGATCTTATTTGGGCCACTATATTGGTGTAGTACCAGGAACTTCGAGCAAGGCCATTGATGATGTTGATAGCACCTATAGAGTCAGAATTTATTTCCAGTTTTGTTATACTTAAGGATTGTGCTTGTTTAAGGCCCATAACAATAGCAAAGAGTTCTTGGAAGATGACAAAAGGCTTTGAAGAACTTCCTGCAAATCCCATAAGGACATTCCCCTAAGAGTCTCTGATAGTACCTCCATACCTATTACCTGATTCCTGCACTGAACCATCGGTATTGAGCATATAATAATCTTCCTCTGGTCTCCTCCAAGTGCAACTGATTTGCTCGTGAACAGTGTAGGTAAGTTCTAGTCCCAATCTAGCAACCAGAGATCGATTCGCTGGTGAGTCATTCACCTCTAATAGGTTTCAGTGAAGATAGATCTTCATATAGGACATGATCTTCAAACTGAGCTGTTGTTCCGTGAGCTTCATGTTCTTTTTCTTCCTTCTCTTTCTTTTACACCAGAGCTCATGCACCGTGGCTCCAACAAAAGCTTTGTAGATCTCCACAGTTGAAGAAGTATGCCTACAAATCCTAAAGATGTTGTACCATTCTTCCGAAGAGTTCTTTACAACACTAGATATACCAATATTGCTTTTGACCATTTCCCAAACTTTTTTTGAGTACTGATAGTCGAAGAAAAGATGTTTGGAGTGTTCTGCAGAAGAATTGCAAAAGCTACACAGAGAATGGTGCAAAACTTTCTTCTGGATCAATCTATCTTGAGTTGGCAAACAATTAGCAAGAAGTTGCCATAGAGTGAAGGAGTGTTTAGGAATGGACAACTTACCCCATACAACTCTGTACCATTTGACCTTAGCACGAACTCTCTTGAGGACTGCATAGGCTGACTTAACCGAGAAATCACCAGCGCTACTTGGAGACCAGACAACCTCATCTTTATCTAGATAACTATTCACTTCTGTATCCATAATAGATTTCTTGATGTTACCATTCGGAAGGTTGGTAATTAAAGAAGACCATTCTCCATGTTCTAGAATATCACTAACATTTGCATCATCTTGAAGGTTAATGAGATTTCTTGCTTCAGGTAATTCCCATTAGGGAGTGGTTGAGCACCAGGAATCATGCCAGAAAAGAGTCTCTGAACCCTTGCATCATTCCACTCTATCTTTCCATACCTCTTCAGACGGTATTCTAGGTGAAACTCTTAGCAATCAACTGGTTGGATATCAACACTTCTGTTTTCGGAGTTTCCATCTTGATTGAAATCCTTTAGAGTGTTAATCCAAATAGTAGGAATGGCATGTTTCACTTATCATAGTTTACTTTCATAAGGCTGTTCCCACTCCCCCCTGAAATGTCTCCACTGCGAATTGATGCCCCACTGGCTTACCAATGAAAAGAGGCATAGGCCAGTCCCGTATAAGAGTCAGTGTCAGCAACTCTCATTTCGGGTAGGGTAGTGATAAACGGTAATTTCAGGGTTTGATTCTTTTAGTCCAAAGTCCAAAGTCTGCAGTCCAAAGTCCAAAGTCCATAAACATCTTATTAGTCAAGTTACCTTACTCACGTGGGTTGATAGGATAGGCCGAGTAAGGGATCTTTCATACCTTAGGGCTAGGCAAGGTTCACAACTGGATTTACAACTTTTAGTGAGTAAGATTTTAGGTTATTTCTCAGGTTTAGATAAATTAACGTTAATGCAAGTAACGTAAAATTATAACGATTTATTTCTACATAAAATAAACAGAGATAGAGATACAGGAAAAGGGTTAACCATACTCATGCAAAATCAATTTCCAAAGTTACAGTACCATATCACTACAGCTCTAATCCATCTCGAGTTCATAGACAAACCCGAGATGGCATTGAGTATCGATCCCTAGTGAGATGCACTCATCTCTGAGCTCATCTCACTAGCATAAGGACTTGAACTAACATTCCATCTCTGGAATATCCTTTAAGCTCCTGGGTTGATTCTACAACAGCTGGACAAACCAGAGAGCTAACTACCACCACAGAGTCTCGCACGAGGCTGGACCTAGTGTAAACTGGGTCTCTCGCGAGACTGTTCTAGAGCATCAGCACTCCAAACTTGGCCAGTCTCAATCATTTTGGGACCGGATACATAATTTAAACCTAATTCATAAGTAGTGATTCTGGAACATTAAAGTGTCAACCTGATCCTCACATGAGCATCATTAACCCTCCCCTTGGGAGGAATTTAGCTCATGGTCATTGGATGATTAATTGATCTTGTTGTATACAATAAATAAGTAAATGAATAACAGGAATTTCACTTGAAGAGAAATGAATTTTATTAAAGAAAATACTTACAGTACTTGATACCACTTGAAATGTAAAGCTACTGAATGGAGATGCAAAACCACAGAAGGAAACTAATGCAAGAATGTAAAGTCCTAAAGTCTAACTCCCTTTCTCTCATATCACCAAATATATATAAACCCCTCACGTGAAGCCTTCCCCCCTCTTTAATTTCATTTTGTCTTTTCTTCCTTTGTCTTTTCTTACAAAAACTTCCAAAACTTTTTTTTTCATACAAATCAAAACCTTCATTTAATGTTTTGTTTTGTTTCTTTTAGCAAGGTGCCACCAAGGTGTGCCCCTAACTTGCCACCTGCTCCTGACGACTCATCATTTCTTGTGGGCCTGGAGAGTGGGTCCACTTGCTGTGTCTAGTGGCGGCTCGAATTTTGGCATTTTTTTATAACTTTCCGTCTTTGTGTAGAGCTCGTCGCCCTGGTTGTTCTGGCGGTTCACCTGCTGAAATTGGTGTCCAGGTTTGAAAGATGTGAGCTTTAGAAGTTTGCTGCTTCTTTACACGTGGACCCGTTCTGCACTAGTTTTATCCCTTTGGAAACTTCGGCTCTAGTCAGGCTTTGTTGTGCTTCACTGGGGCTGAGTGGGAAGACTTCAAGTATGCACAATATTCTCGTACTTTGATGCATGTTTTATCATCATATTCACGTTAACTGGGAAAATCTGCAAAAGTACGAAAATATAATTATTTCATGATTATTAAACACATAATTAACCAAAATGCTATGTCCCTCGGGGTTTAGTATTACAGATTTGGGTGCTTATCACACCACCCCCAGACAACACTTTGTTTGTCCTCAAGCGAAGAAGAGACATTAAAACGATAAGTGGCCAAAAATGTGCTGTCCTAAACTAAGTCTCATTTCCCAGAGTGCGGTTGCAATGACCGTATGCAACAAGACCTTAAACTACTAGGAATTCCCTAGTGGACGAGTTATAGCCTCGTGATAGTTTTCCAAAGAAGATACTCGTAAACTTCATTTATACTACAATGACTTAGTAACAAAGGCTTGTTCTCTTAATTAATCTCAAATATCTATACATCTCACTAGCGGGGGAAACAAGGATTTATTCTTTTGAAATTCAATTTAATATACATACAATAATCAAAACATCTACATATGAGCATGCATGCAGTGATTACAATGAAATATATGAGCAAGGCCATTTCAAGATCCTTTGGATAGCGTCCTTAAGTAGGTTCTCACAGGTATGTGTCGAAACACAAATTCTCTCATATTTTTCCACTCAAGTTTTACTAACTCCAGTGTACAGTGGCCACACATTTTCTCACATACTTAATGACTGTGAGAGGAGCCGAGGTCGAGAATTCACATCTACTACTTATTATCACACCATCCTACTCCTAATTGAGCTAGAAGTCTTTATTAGGTGTTATGGGGCTTAGGTTTAGAAGAAAATGGAATGGAAAATTCAAAAATGATACGTATGAGAGAATAAGGTGTTCGAGATATTTACACCAGAGAAATCCTTATTTTCTTTCATGCTTCTAACATGAGTTTCCATACTTAGCTTTTTCAATCTTTTGTATTCCCGTTTGATTTGATTTTGGGGGAAATTCTAACTTTGATTTTTCTTTTGATTTTTTTGGAAACATATTTCTATTTTTCTTTTTCTTTTCTTCTGAAGTAGGTAACTGATTTTGATTTGTGACAAGTTTTTCTCTTCATTTTTCCGCACTTCATCCTATTTCTCATACTCATCATCTAGGTAGGCTTATTTATTTGTGGTTAATAGATGGGTAATGAATTTTTGGTGTAATAGAAAGGGTTAATGAAAGGTTCAGTGGGGCGACTAGCAGTAAAATTTTTTACAGATGTGATTTTTTGGCTATATCGATCCAAAGAAGGCATAAATTCTCACCTAGGATTCGGGTAATGATCAAGTAAGTAGACGTGTGAACTTCTCTATTCAGAAAAACTACTCCTCTGTGTCATTACTCATATATCACACATTTAATTTTGAGGCTCTTTGGTTAGATTCTCACAAGATATGAAAAATTAAGTTGTCTAACCATGAGTCCTAGAAACTTATTGTTATGTACATTTAATGATAGTCAGTGCATAAATGCTCATGAAAAGATGTAAAAACTATTGCATACGTATTAACTTAAGTTTCTAAGAACAAATCCTAATTCTAATGCTATGGTGAGATTTCTAAATATTTTTCATCACAGAAAAGGAAACGAGACTTTGTCACTAAATACACTTATTTAGACAGAAAATAAAACTATATACAACTATGAATGTTTAATTTTTGCAAAAGGTTCTCACCACCCCCCCTTAAACAGTCGTCCTCAAAGTGTCAAGAGAAAGAAAGAATATACTTGGAAGGCTTGAGCCAAAATTAAGCTGATATCTTCAACAGAAAATTATGCTAACACCATATATAGTACACAACATAAAAGGGAAAGGACACTGTTAGGTTATGTATTTTTCACATCAAAAAGTAAAACAACAAATATGTACATCAACTTACACTGCCCTAATTACGAATTAGGGGTATGTCCATTCTCGCTTCATTTCTATCAAAGTGCCATTCCTTTGCGTCACGCCAGTTTATCATGGTCTGCCAAACTTTGCTCCACTTTATTTTTCTATAAGTGTCCAAATGAGCTATCATGTCTCTGTCTTTAGGGAAGCAACGAATGTACATCAGGTACCTTGAAAAGCGCCGACGCCAGACCCTAAATGTCAAAGAACAAATTATCCTGTTCGTCGAACACATAGAATCTACTCGTACCCAGTCATGAAAAGTGGCCACAAACTGTGGGAAGAATGTCCTCATTAGCCGGCATGCGGTCACTGGCAAAGTAATATAATGCTGTTGAAAAAGACGAGCCCTTTTCAGGTTCTCAATGATGAGGTTCGTGATGTCGAAGGCGGCATGTTGTTGAGCAAGAGCATGGAAAGCCTTTCAAGCTGATTCAGAGGTAGTGGAAAAATGCCAATCCCCTATGATGTTGAAGATAAATAACATGGCAGTCCCGACATTCATTGTCATACTTGCCAAGGGAATTATTCTATCTGGCCATCGTCCAGGTTCGTCACGTTCAATGACTTGGGTGAGGCCATCACCATAGATGTCGGAGAAATCTACCCAAAAGTAGTGATTAAAGGTGTTTTGTATGATGTATTGAATGGGGGGGGGGGTTTGGCTGATTATAAGGAAGGTCCAAAGCCATAGCAACTGTTGTCACGTAAAAGAGATGTCTTGTGTTCCCAATACAGATTGCAAATCCGTTCAAAAAGAAACCACATGCAGTAGGTGTATCCTCCATACGATCAAAAAAATAACCTGCTGAACCTGGAGAGTATGTCTGCTCATGGTGCAGAATGAAGGAGGTCCAACCAACTTAGGTGATAAGGTCTCTGAAAAGATGTCCATATGCAGGAGAATTCAGCAAAGCATGGAAGGATTGTTTAGGGATAATCTTTAGAGGTTCTATTGCAGAAGACATGTGATGAAAGATACCACCTGTAGACAAAGATAAACCAAAAATTAGAATACGATGGAAATGACTAAGTAAAAACAAATGACATTTATTACAATAGGAAAATTGCACTATACTAAAAATTAGAAAGAAAATGACAAAGAACATAAATTTTCAAAATTTAATTTGGGTCATGGCCCAATTAACGTCGAGGATCCTTAGGTGAGAGAAATCCATTTATAAGATTCTCGATGAAGTCAATCCGTGCAACAGGGCACTCTATGTCTGGTAAATCTCGGCTTGGTTCTCCATTATGAGAGTGTGACTCGCCAAGAACTGGTTGTGGCTGTTCAAGAATTGTGCTTGTTCCTCATCTTGTATTGCCCGAAGGTCGTGAAACTCAAGAAGACTGGTGATGATGATGTTCTGATGTGTATAATGTCATTAGTCCTTGGTGAATTAAACAAAGGCCTTCCATAGGATTAAATACGTTATGTTTTGCATTTTCAGAGAAGATGTTGACAACGGAACAAGCTTCGCCAGTTTATGCACCGACATGGTTCTTTGCAACATCTGGAGTCCAAAACCATTCATACAAACTGAGTGAATAGTGATAATATTAGGTGTTCTGAGATAGGTACTAGGAGCAGTAATAGGAAAACCCCCAATGCACCATAATAAGTGTCACAATGGTTGGCAAAGGAGCTGACTTTTTCCTAGCACGTGCAATCTCATTCCAAAGAAATTGAATTATGCAAAAATAATTGCTTTTAGTCTGTAGTACCCAGAGTAGATGGAGGAGGGGTTTTGTTATTTCAGAAGTCTTAGATGTGCCGAGCACATTATGGGCTAGCCATTGAATCACATATAATTGGTTCCTTTTCAAGGATCGCTGATAAACAATGCGATTTTTTCGGTTGTATTCACCGTAAATGATAGTTGCAAACATCAGATGCCTTATATTGTCGAATGGTGAATCCTGAAGCCCAGGGTTCGTTATGGGAATTAGAAAGACCTTAGAGATGATTTCCGGAGTTAATTTGCGCCCACATTTGTTTGCAAGGACAAAGAATGGCCCGTTTTGGAAATAACCGTGTTTATAGAAATGCAGAACCAATTCTCTGGAATAAAGTGCCTCCTTATGATGTAATAGAGGGAACCATCCTCGTCGTAAAATTTCAGTATCAAAATATGGGTGAAATAGACCGCTCTGAAAATTTTCCATAAAGTTTTGCTCGGTACAAAAATACGAGTGAGGGCCATTGAAGATGGAAGGAATGGAGTGGTGAAGATAAGTTAGGGAAAAAGGGAAGAATGGATTTGAGAGGTGTATAACCTTGCTATAAATAGGCACCAATCCGAAAGTTTAGAAAATACGGATCGAGGTGTCACAGGGTAGTTAGACCACGTGTATTTTCTAAAATAATTCTGTCGAAGTGCTCGCCCAAAAAATTGTTTATAATCAAATCCCTGATACTATGAATTAGACGTGGGAAGAGATGGAATATACGAGAGAAGGTTGCATATTCATAAACTTGTATATTCATAAATCAATTAAACAGAAGAATACGTAGATAAGATCTTACATTAAACAATACGAATACGTATAATCATATAGGGATGTGAAAATAAACCATAATGATAACGGAAAAAAAATACAAATCTAAATATTAGAGAGGACTATATGCCACATTTACAACATTACGATAATAAAACAAACGAGCATGAAGACTTGAGTAGCATATTTAATTTGCCGCTGCTCAAACTTTTCTAGTGCATCTGATAAGTGCTCAAAAAGTGCAATTTAACCCTCGATTATGCCTCTTGTTTAGCCATCTTAGTGGACTAATAGTGTTTGTAAGTTATGTTTTATGATTCTACAGGTGAAAAGAGAGTTTTGTAGAATATTAGAGAAAAAGGGGTAAAACGGAGCAATTCAGAGCATTAAGGATCATATGGGAAGCCCATGGACAATCATGGAGAAGGCCAAGGACTTGACGCTATTAAATATGCAACTTGGACCTATTTTAAAGCCTATTTGGAAGCCCAAGGCAAAAGGATTTGTTGCTTGGACCAAAGCCCGCAAAAGAGGAAAGAAGGATGGAGCAAAAGAGGGAAAATAGACTTCCGCGTCTGGGACACATGGATCGGGTGTCCAGATGTATTGCTCATGTCTGAGACTCATGGATCGTGCGTCCAGACGCATGAAACGACACTGTAGCCAATTCCTTCTAAGTTTTGGAGACGAAGTTGGACTCTGAAAGAAGTCTATTTGTATTAGGAAACAAATGGCGGTATGAAATTCTTCTAGAACTCATTGTAACCCCTATAAATAGAGGACCTAAGTGCCTCATGTAATTAGCCAATTCACTTATACTCTTGTCTCCAGAACTCGAGGCAGAGAGAGATTAATAATAAAAGATTAGGTTTTAACTAGCCGAGTCTTAATAAGTTAGTCTTTCTAGTCTTATGTTCTTCGACTCTTCTTCTTCTCGTTCTTCGTGTTCGTCCTTCTTTATGGAAGGCTAATCTTCTCCTTCAAGGGAGAAGATAAAGCCGGTGCTTAGGGTTTGTTGATTCTTCTGGTTCATGGTATTCTTCAATCAAGTTAGTTCTTTATGTCTTTAGTTATTAGTTCCATTTCCCAGACCAAGGGATGGAAGTATAGATTAAGGTGTTTATTTATTGCAATCGAATATCATGCTAGTTTAGGGTTTTATTTATTGCAATTGAATATTTGCTAGTGACATAGTTTTATTTATTGCAATTGAATATAATGCCAGAATAGGGTTTTATTTATTGTAATTGAATATTATACTATTATTCTCTACTTTTCTTCTAGTTGTGTAGTGTTTTAGAGTAAGGAATGTATTCCTTGTGTTTGCCTTAGATGGTGTGTCAAGCCCCGAATTTCGACAGAGTTCGGAAAAACAATATTTTTTCTCGACTCTTCGATTTTCGAGGTGTGATGCACTCTCAACTCCCAAAAACCCATAATCAGTTTAAATACGTGGATAATTAAAAACCAATAAAAATTTAAGATAAACAAAAGTCCTCTTCATTTCAAATATTCACAAATCTGATTAACTTACAAATCTCCTCTCAACAACTCTCTAATTATAATTACAACTGAAAATAAAAATTACATTTGTCTCAACTAAAATCTATTAAACCTTAATGCGATGCTAATGCAAACCACAAACAGCAACCAACCTTCTTCAATACTAAACCTGTCAAGACTTATCAGGTGTGTTCATTTAATGAACACACCTAATAAGCAAACATGCAAATTGGTTCAGCATTATAAACAATGTTGGTGTGAGTAGCCCTAAAATACAAATTATACTTATACATATATATACACAATCTATAAGGCATTTAGTTCCTCCACCGAGGCGCCTTAACTTCCAACGACTAATACAACATTCTTAATTACCAAAAATTACGGCAGGTAGTTCCTCCACTGAGGCGCCTTAACTTCCCACTAACCACACAACAAACCATATGCATAATAAATAAGGCCTGTAGTTCCTCCATTGAGGCGCCTTAGCTTCCCAACAATAATACAAAAGAATTTAGTTCCTCCATCGAGGCGCCTTAGGTTCTAACTAAACTAATACCAGCCAAGCATAGTCTATACTTACCGCATTTCATGCTCAATTACAGAGTGGGTCGCCTCTGCACAAGTAATTAGTTTGACCCACCCTTCTGAAAAACCATATACAATTATATATTTAAAGATATATCATTAACCAACATATTACCATAATTATATTATTTAAGGCTTTCTTTGTGTGTCCCTAAAATCACGTCGTATCTATGTCTTACCTAGTTTCCTTGGCTACCACAATCGCTACCTAACGCCGAACATGTACATCCACATGCCTCCCCTCACATAGTTGACCACTCCGTGCGCAATTACCTTGAGCGGGATGCCGCACACCAGGTAACCCTCAAATGAAAGCCATTATGTAAGTACTGCCACTATTCGGCATAAAATATCGCGCGTCTCGTTCTAATTTTGCGAACGAAATAATCAAGCCACTATTCAGCTACGCCAGAAGGGCCAATCACATTACTTACGCCAGAAGGGCCATTCAGATTCACTAAAATGCCCGAACGGCCAATCATATCACATACGCCCATCATAAGGGTCAAATCATATGAGTTGTGGTAGCTAGGTTCTAGGATTTTCGTTACGTAATTTATTCAGGTGTCATACATTTATATCTCAGAATAATTCTTGTTCTATCTCATGCCAGTATACTTAATTGTACTGAAGCTCAATGTTTCTCGTTATAACACAATCCACATTATCACGTGCCAATACTATTCATTGCACGATATCCAAGCATCTCTATATCATATCTCAAAACTTATTATTTCACGTGCCAATCATATATTGCACTACATCATATGGAATATCTCAAGCTTTCATAAATACTACCATTCATTTAAGTAGAAACTCATAATAGTAATCAATCATGTAATGTATTCGTTCAATATATTTATGTGAACCCAATTCACCATCAGAGGCACGCATTATTTCCATTTGTCCACAATATAAATAGTATATAAATAATCAAAATATATATCCATTCTACCAATGTCAAAATGAAATGACTTTGAAAAAGAAAGAACAACTCAAGTCCAAATATCACGCATAATTATTCGTGTCCAAATCACAAGTCAAGTCAAACTGGTCAACCGTCAAAAGCCCAATACTAAAGTCCATGAATCTAAGTCCGTATGTATTTTAATTCTCATAAAAACGTATATATCTAAGTCTTATAAGAATTCCCCTCTTGTTACGTGCCAAATTTATATGCTTTACACCCTACTCACGTCAAATCTTAATTAGATAATGACAACCAAATTTATACAAGCTTCCATAGCATTTTAGCATTTGATTTGTCCATATAATTTACAACAAAAAATGTAGCACAATTAAACAGTCAAAAGTCCACAGTCAAAGCCCAAAACCAAAACCCAAAAGTCTAAATATTTAAAGACCCCATTGGATCTATTTTAATTATATGGACCGACCCAAAACCAAATTAGAAACTGGCTCAAAACACAAATGGGTTCGCCCCAAAGAATTAAACTAAACTGGTCCGGCCCAACCAAATTAGAAACTGGCGCATAGAACTAAACCTAACTGGTCTGGCCCAATAACTAACAAAGGTTTAGGCCCAAGCCCAACTGAATTAGAGTTATAATAGGTGAGACTGGAAGCACCAGATCCAAATCTCGGTCATCCCCTCCACCAGACCAGCTCGCGTCCGACCACCGCAAATTCCAATCGCCACCCCTCCAAACAAAAATCATAAATGATGAGGGGAGAAACCCCCACTACTTTAACAAAATCGAAAATCGAAAATCTAAATTCTTAAATTCCATATTCTTCAATCAAACTAATTCTGGAAATTTCTCGCCGCCATTAACGGCTTCTACAAGCTTCGACAGCTCCCTCCTCCACTCTACAACACTCAAACATACCCCCTACAATCAATTCTAGGACAACCAAAACAACTAACATATAAATTAGATCGAACCCTTCCTCCACCCTAGATCGCGCTGCCATTACCGACCTCCACGCTTCAATAGCACCCAACCAAACTTCAATATGCATACCCAACACTTTACAATCACAACCAAACATTATTTAACAATACCACAACAATAAAAGTTCAAACCACAGCAAAATAGTTCAACCAAACCAAAGCAAGACGTTTCTTGTGCTCACGCCGCCATTGATGCTCCTTCGAGCTTTAACAGCACCATCCCCAGAGTTTCCTTAATACTACCAGTTAACAAGTTTTCCATTTAACGAGTTTTAACAACGACATTAATAAAGTCTAACAACAACAAGTTTAACAACATCAATACAGTTTAACAACGACATTATGAATAATAATAATGGCAAAAGAATGGGCAGAAAACATGAGCTGAAAGCTTGGACAGTAAAGTCAGATCGTGGAATAGAAAAACTAATATACTCACATTAGTACAAAGCTCCACGAGTTCATCATAGTCCGAATCATTGCGCTCCACTCTCTAGCAATCGAGTTTTCTTATCTGCACCTCCATTTTATTTTATTTTTATCTAAAAACCTTATTCTCTGGAAAAATACGAATATATACCTGGGTTTGAAACCTAAGCCAAATACAGACTCGGGCCCAGAAATCAGGCCCACATATCCCAAATCTAATCCAACAAATTTTAAATAAATAAATAAATACGTATTTTAAATACGGGTGTTACAGTTATACACATATCAAAAGAATCTCGTCCCGAGATTCGAAAGCAAGGTAAGCTATACGAACAAATAACGTTGGTTATTAACTTAGGACATACACAAGAATGTACGTAGATTAAACTTAAGCAAGATAACGTTGGTATTAATTATTTTTAAATAATTCCAAAATATATGTTCTCATGCCATTACAAAATCTATTATAATTTAACTGTCTATATTAAAACAAATTATTACTGTCACTTAAATACAAGATAAATTTATCATTTCTCATTACCATGCAGTTTCTTGACATGTAGCAACCTCTACGAAAAATAATATTCTACTTAAACTAATCAATAATATGGGCTAAGTTCATCCCTGCATAAAAGATTATGGAGTTTTTTTCATTATCATGCACAAAAGAATATTAGTGTCCTAATACACTTAAAACAAAAATCACTCATGTCATTGAAACTACAATAAAAATCTCAAATATTTTAAGTAAGTGTACTCCCATTTCATATGAGTCAATTCAAAAGGGAACCATCTAATTAAAAATACAAACAATAATATGAATCAATAATGTTCACTACTCTAAACACCCATGTATCATCATCAATAACGCATTAAAACACTCTTATCAAATTTTACATAAATTTCTTCTCATGCATATATCAAAATTTATTTTATTTTACTAATAGACTATTTTTTTTTTTTTTTTTTTTTTTACTAAACAAACAAATCAAGTTCTCTTATTAGCACGGATGACCCTCTAAGCAATTGACCGACTACGTATTTCATAAGAAAAAATTGGAACAACAAAATGCATATAATTTGTAGTTTATTTCATGACTTCTCACTATGATGAACCATGGATCTAAAAGTGTAAGAAAACTTCGACACACTAACACATTTTAATTACACAAGAATAAAATTAATTAGTCGCCAAAAGTTATAGAGAACGGATGAATTGCACTAATTATTATGCATGTGAAATCTATTGAAATGCCACAAGATAAACCACCTCAAATAATAAAACTTTATATTTACTTTAGTCATGCTCTCAGAAACCCTTTTATTCCATTATTTTATTGTATCTACAAATATTATTTCCTTGCATTCTCAAACAAAATATTAAGAAATTGTAATTCAAGTTTATGCAATTATAATTCATCACCATGAGATGAAGATAAACAATCCAATATATAATGCTCTCATTTAAGTAAACAAAAATGAATCATTTAAAACTATAGAAATCAGAAATATTAAATTTAGAACGACTATTAAATCCTAATTCAAGAATGTAACTGGATCAAATATAACACTTATTCAAAAAAATTAATTTTTCATATCCATCCTTCAAAATTATATAGACTGAAACAAAACAATTAAGAATAAATACTCGAATATGCAAAATCAATGTGAAACCATATTAATCAATCATGTCATAATTTATAGGCACGAAACACACTTATAAGACAAAATAAAAATCCGTTTGTTGTTGAAATAAGATCCACATTATATTAAGACATCCTCCATAGAACTTCCAATATAGTTTCTGACCACCGATTACCACAACTATTTTAATTAATCATTAATAACATGACCTTAGAAAAACAATTGTACACATGTCATGTTGGTGGAACAATATTATCATCATATACACACCGTAATAGTTCATCTATATACAATAATATAAGAAAGCGTGTATACGCAAGTATACACATCTCAAAAGGAATACACGTATATTTTATTTATTTTTCTTTCTATTTCTAACTAATCACATCTAACAAATTAATCTCTTATACTTTAAAATATTATTCATCCATTAAAGTGTACAAGTGAGGCGAGATAGTTCCTTACTTAGTACGTCACAAAGTCATTAGTTAATGCAGCATATTCAATATAAATTAAAATATCTCCTTGTTTCTTGAATAATAACATAACACTCAAATACAAAGTTCACAGACATGTTGTCGTACTTAATCCATACTCCATGTGAAAATGAACACCAACAATAAAACAATATTATAACAGCACACATCATTTTGATCAAATCCGTTAATAATTAACATATTACATATAAAACCACTTCTCATATGATAAGGAAAAATAAAAGCATTTCATATGCACTCCACAAGAGTAACTAATATAAATATACACATTACACATACAAACAAATCAAGAAAAATATTGGCTCTCTTTATTTCTGTATCTCTTTTCTTTTCTTTGTAAAAAAAAAAACGACTAGCGGAAATAGTTTTGAAAATAATACTTCCTAAACACTACCCATAAACCACGATTCGAGAATCATTTAGACTCACCTAAGTCTAAGCTAACCAAATGCTCTGATACCAAACTGTCACACCCCGAATTTCGACAGAATTTGAAAAAACAATATTTGTTCCCGACTCTTCGATTTTTCGAGGTGTGATGCACTCTCAACTCCCAAAAAACCATAATCAGTTTAAATACGTGGATAATTAAAAACCAATAAAAATTTAAGATAAACAAAAGTCCCCTTCATTTCAAAAATTTCACAAATCTGATTAACTTACAAATCTCCTTTCAACAACTCTTTAATTATAATTACAACTGAAAATACAAATTACATTTGTCTCAACTAAAATCTATTAGAGCATCTCTAGGTGGTGGTAGCATACTCTTCATATTTGAAGAATGCGAATGAAGAAGTTGGTCGCAAATTTCGACCAACTCTAGGTGGTCGCAAATTCGATTACCAAAAAACAACCCACGCGACATTAGCACTGTCGCGCGACAGTTGTAATGTCTCCCATGTATAATTTGAAAACAACCCACGCGACATTAGGTGTGGCGCGCAAGTGAAAAAAAAACCCCTACGCGACATTAGGAGTGGCGTGCGACAATGCAACTGGCGCGTGTGGTGCTGGTCAAAGTCAAAAAAGTTGTGGGGCGACATTTGCAATGGCGCGCGACATTACCAATGTCGCGCCACATCCGCATCCAAATTGCCAAATTTGCGAACAAGAATGCGAACAAGCAGATGATGCGACCACGAATGCGTCCACCTAGAGTTGGAATTCCGGGAAATTTCGACGCATTTCTTCAAATTTGAAGAATGCGACCACGAATGCGTCCACCTAGAGATGCCCTTACACCTTAAGGGAAAACAAAACATATCCTGAATGCGACGCTAAGGCAAACCACAAGCAGCAACCAACCTTCTTCAACACTAAACCTGTCAAGACTTATCAACTATGTTCATTTAATGAACACACCCGATAAGCAAACATGCAAATCGAGTCAGCATTATAAACAATGCTAGTGTGAGTAGCCCTAAAATACAAATTATACTTTATATATATATATATATATATACATAATGCATAAGGCATTTAGTTCCTCCACCGAGGCGCCTTAATTTCCAACGACTAATACAACATTCTTAATTACCAAAAATTACGGCAGGTAGTTCCTCCACTGAGGCGCCTTAACTTCCTACTAACCACACAACAAACCATACACATAATAAATAAGGACTGTAGTTCCTCCATTGAGGCGCCTTAGCTTCCCAACAATAATACAAAGGCATTTAGTTCCTCCACCGAGGCGCCTTAGGTTCTAACTAAACTAATAACCAGCCAAGCATAGTCTATACTTACCGTATTTCATGCTCAATTACAGAGTGGGTCATCTCTGCACAAGTGATTATTTTGACCTACCCTTCTGAAAAACCATATACAATTATATATTTAAAGATATATCATTAACCAACATATTACCATAATTATATTATTTAAGGCTTTCTTTGCGTGTCCCTAAAATCACGTCGTATCTATGTCTTACCTAGTTTCCCTGGCTACCACAATCGCTACCCAACGCCGAACATGTACATCCACATGCCTCCCCTCACATAGTGGACCACTCCGTCTGCAATTACCTTGAGCGGGGTGCCGCACACAAGGTAACCCTCACACGAAAGCCATTATGTAAGTACTGCCACTATTCGGCATAAAATATCGTGCGTCTCGTTCTAATTTTGTGAACGAAATAATCAAGCCACTATTCGACTACGCCAGAAGGGCCATTCAGATTCACTGAAACGCCAGAAGGGCCAATCACATTACTTACGCCGGAAAGGCCATTTAGATTCACTAAAACGCCCGGAGGGACAATCATATCACATAGGCCCATCATAAGGGTCAAATCACATGAGTTGTTATAGCTAGGTTCTAGGATTTTCGTTACGTAATTTATTCAAGTGTTATACATTTATATCTCAGAATAATTCTTGTTCTATCTCATGCCAGTATACTTAATTGTACTGAAGCTCAATGTTTCTCGTTATAATATAATCCACATTATCAGGTGCCAATACTATTCATTGCACGATATCCAAGCATCTCTATATCAAATCTCAAAATTTATTATTTCACATGCCAATCATATATTGCACTACACCATATGGAATATCTAAAGCCTTCATAAATACTACCATTCTTTTAAGTAGCAACTCATAATAGTAATCGATCATTTAATGTATTTGTTCAATATATTTATGTGAACCCAATTCACCATCAGAGGCATGCATTATTTCCATTTGTGCATAATATAAATAGTATATAAATAATCAAAATATATATCCATTCTACCAATGTCAAAATGAAACGACTTTAAAAAAAAAAAAAACAACTCAAGTTCAAATATCACGCATAATTATTCGAGTCCAAATCACAAGTCAAGTCAAACTGGTCAACTGTCAAAAGCCCAATACTAAAGTCCATGAATTTAAGTCTGTATGTATTTTAATTCTCATAAAAACGTATATATCTAAGTCTTATAAGAATTCCCCTCTTGTTACGTGCCAAACTTATTTGCTTTACACCCTACTCACGTCAAATCTTAATTAGATAATGACAATCAAATTTATACAAACTTCCATAGCATTTTAGCATTTGATTTGTCTATACAATTTACAACATAAAATGTAGCACAATTAAACAGTCAAAAGTCTACAGCCAAAGCCCAAAACCAAAACCCAAAAGTCTAAATATTTAAAGACCCCATTGGATCTATTTTAATTATATGGACCGACCCAAAACCAAATTAGAAACTGGCTCAAAACACAAATGGGTTCGCCCAAAATAATTAAACTAAATTGGTCCGAAACTTAAACTAAACTAGTCTGGCCCAACCAAATTAGAAACTGGCGCATAGAACTAAACCTAATTGGTCCGGCCCAACAACTAACAAAGGTTTAGGCCCAAGCCCAACCGAATTAGAGTTAGAATAGGTGAGACTGGGAGCACCGGATCCAAATCTCAATTATCCCCTCCACCATACCAGCTCGCATCCGGCCACTGTAAATTCCAATCGCCACCCCTCCAAACAAAATCATAAATGATGAGGGGAAAAACCCCCACTACTTTAACAAAATCGAAAATCTAAATTCTTAAATTCCAAATTCTTCAACCAAACTAGATCTGGAAATTTCTCGCCGCCATTAACGGCTTCTACAAGCTTCGACAGCTCCCTCCCCCACTCTACAGCACTCAAACATACCCCCTACAATCAATTCTCGGACAACCAAAACAACTACCATATAAATTAGATCGAACCTTTCCTCCACCCTAGATCGCGTTGCTATTACCAACCTCCACACTCCGACAACACCCAACCAAACTTCAATACGCATACGCAACACTTTACAATCACAACCAAACATTATTCAATAATACCACAACAATAAAAGTTCAAACTATAGAAAAATAGTTCAACCAAACATAAGAAGGACGTTTCTTTGGTTCGGGCCGCCATTGATGCTCCTTCAAGCTTCAACAGCCCCATCCCCAGAGTTTCCCTAATACTACCAGTTAACAAGTTTTCCATTTAACGAGTTTTAACAATGACATTAATAAAGTCTAACAACAACAAGTTTAACAACAACAATACAGTTTAACAACGATATTACGAATAATAATAATGGCAAAAGAATGGGCAGAAAACATGAGCGGAAAGCTTGGACAGTAAAGTCAGACCGTGTAATAGAAAAACTAATCTACTCACATTAATATTGCGCTCCACGAGTCCATCATAGTCCGAATCATTGCGCTCCACTTTCTAGCAATAGAGTTTTCTTATCTCCACCTCCATTTTATTTTATTTTTATCTAAAATCCCTATTCTCTGGAAAAATATGAATATATACCTGGGTTTGAAACCTAAGCCCAACACAAACTCGGGCCCAGAAATCAGGCCCACATATCCCAAATCCAATCCAACAAATTTTAAATAAATAAATTGATAAATAAATAAATAAATAAATACGTATTTTAAATACAGGCATTAGTAATCTCTATGCTTCCAAAGTTCAATGGTTCAGACAATGTTCAGCCATATGTTCACATGAACAAATTTCTATCAGTCCTTAGAACTTTCAAGAACCAGAATATCAAAGATGAGAGTATCAAGTTGATTCTTTTTCCGCTCTCACTCGAAGGTAAAGCCTCCGAGTGATTAACTGCACAGCCGATCAATTCAATAAACAACTGGGAGAGTTGAGAATGAAGTTTATGAACAAGTTCTACCCACCCCAGAAGACTGATGTCATACAGCAAGCTATCAGCAATTTCAAAGGAAAAGCGACTGAAGAATATCATTGTAGTTGGGAGCGATTCAACAATCTGCTAGTCTCATGCCCACATCATGGATACGACAAAAGTAGAATGGCTTATTTTTTCTATCGAGGACTCTCGATGATGAACAAGCAGATGATACAGTCAATGCACAAAGGCAAGTTTACATCAATGGATAGAGAGGAAGCTTACAACTTTCTTGAGAATTTAGTTGAAGAAACCCAACAATAAACTACTAGCAACGAGGATGTCGCTAGCTTGGAGGGGGAGCCAAAGAAATTTGGTTACAAAGCACATGAACAAGCAGATTAAGAACTGAAGTCTACATTGGCAAGTTTGGCCACCAGCATTGAAACTCTGAGTAAGAAATTCAACCAGTTCTCCATGAATCCCTCTAAGATCAATAAGTCTCAAGCTAAATCTATCCAAGTCATGCAATCTAGCCGATACTACGAAGTTTGTTTGGACACTTCTCATGCAACTTTAGAATGTCCTAGCTACTATCAACATGTATCAATTAGTGAGTGCAATATAAACTCATTTCAGAGGCCCAACGAAGGTGGTAATAACTTTCAAGGCAATTATTGGAGACAGAACGCTGGACCGCCAGGTTCTCAAGCTCAAAGTTATATTCCACAGACAAGTCAAGCTTCACAGTTGGTTCCTCAACAACAATTATACTCTCAGCAGAATTCTAATACAAGTGGAGAGTTAGTGCCTGATCCTAGGAGAAATTATGTCGCACCTGCCAGCCTGGAGAATGCAATTACTTTGCTATCACAGAAAAATCAGAAGTTTGAAAGTGTTCTAGAGTTTATTGCATAGCCTCAGCTCAATCTCCAACAATCTCAGGCAAGTCAATGTTCTAGAATGGAGTCTGTAGAGGCTAAGGTCAACCAACTCACTACTGCTTTGTCTGTAAAGACACAATCCACTCAACCTAGCTTATTAGAACCAATATTGAGGAGTGAAGATGTATGCCACAGTGGGGCAACTTCTAGTACTGATGACCTCCATGATCATGTCAGCTCAGTTACTACTCTCAGATCAGGATTAAAGATAGACAACAAGGTTGACTTACCTTCTCATGATGAAAATTGTTACAAAGCAATCGGTCAAGATTTCAAATGAAGTTCGAAAGGAAGTGGGAGAAATCCTTTCAACTCCCATTTGTCAAGATAACCAAGACTAGATATGCAAGAATGCCAAAGAAGAGCAAACACATGCTGATGTGTTTGTACCAAAGGCACATTTTTCTACGTTTTTTGCTCAAAGCAAAAAGGACAAGCAATTTTTAGAGATGAAGGAGGCATTTGAGAAAGATAACATCAATATCTCAAAGTGATCAAGCAGTTGCCATCATATGCCAAATTTTTGAAGGATGCATGCAACATAAAGAGAAGTACTCATGTTCCAAAGAGAGCGTTTCTAGCTGGACAAACAACATCTGTTATCCATCAGCAAGCTCCAGTCAAGCTCAAAGATCCAGGAAGTCCTACAATATCATGCAAGATAGGAGAAAAATTCACAGGTAATGCTCTTTTAGACCTTAGTGCTAGTGTTAATCTCTTGCCATATCATGTGTACCAAGCGTTGGGCCTGGAGAACCTAAAGCCTATACAAGTCAAATTGAAGTTTGTTGACCGCTCTACCAAGATTCTCGGAGGCATAGTTGAGGATGTTCTTGTTTAAGTAGCCGATTTCTACTATCCAGTTGATTTCATTGTGATAGACACCTAGGAGGCTTTTGATAAAATTCCAATTATTCTAGGCCGACCTTTCCTCGCTACCGCAAAAGCTTTGATAAATTGTCACAACTGTGAAATGAAGATAATCTTTGGTAAGATGTCCATGGACATAAATATCTTTCACCTGTTGCATAAGGATTGTGATGACACCGAAGGTGGAGAGATGTACTTCGGTGATAGCATGATACAAGAATTCATCCCATTCAAACATACAATTGAAAGTGCTCAATCTACAGATAACTGTGATGAACCCAAGAACTCCACCACGGAGGCGTTGCTAGCCATGTTCTTAGAATCTCTGCAGAAAATTTAGGATTTAAGTGAGCATAATGGAAAATTAGCAGAGAGAGTATCATATCTTGAGAAGATGAACTCTACATTTCAGGACGAACAACAAACTTCTGCCCAGAAAAATCAGTTGCTAGAGAATCAACTTAAAGAAGTTTTGGAAAAACAACAGAATCTAGAAACTGAAATGAGTCTTCTGAAGCAGAAAGTGGACCATATTGATAAGAAGCATTGCACTGTTGAAGCTTCTTGTACACCATTATTGTCTGAACGAGAGAAGTATGTGAACCAGTCTACCACCCACCTTAAGCGCAGTCAGCCTGACATCCATTATCATTACTGTGGTAATAAAGGGCACATCAGATACTATTGTCCTATTAGAAAGAAATATTTTCGTCAATCTTCTACACATAGGAACCATAAGGCCTATCACACAATCATCAGATCTGAAATAGTTCAAGGTAGAAAAGCAACTTCACCAACAATCTTTCTAGCATATCAAGGAGTATTTTTGACGACCCAAAAGGTGAGACATCCTCATCCTCCAAACATTCGTCAGATTTGGGTAAGAAAATCTTATCTCCTCACTCCAAATTGATAATGCATGATATCTAGTCCTAGGGATCTGATTTAAAAAGACCTAAAAAAAAATTGGTAAAAGGAAATGTTCTTATTTTTGGGATTAATTTTGATATTCGACATCAATGGTAACATCTTCCCTTTTTCTCATTTGTTTCATTTACTTAATTTTTATACATTGAGGACAATGCATATGTCAAGTTGGGGGAAGGTGTACTTGAGAAATGAATTTCGAAAATTAGTTTCCAAAAATAAAAATATTTTTGTTTCTATATCAGTAGCATGAGAAAAATGAATTTCAATGATGAGTCTTAGATATAGATTCTATACTGCTTAGTGTTGAGTTTGATAGATAGTTGATATTATTGATTTCATTACCTCTTAGACTATTTATTATGCTCGGACATAGTTCTTGTTGTTAGAATTCTTTATCAAGGCACCACCATACTACTTGGTCAGTTTTGTGTACTTTTTCTAAAAGAGAGATCTAACCCCTAGTAAACTGGAAGTAGAATTTTTTAGACTTAGCCCATGAGACTTGAGCATTATACCCATTCTTTGGAGTGTTCTTACGAAAAATCTGAGTCATAGTGACTCAACATCTTTTAGTTCTTTATGTCGTTGTAATATAGTCTCATTATTTGTTGATTTGGTTAATCACGAAGTGACATCAACTGGGGAGATAGCCATTAAGTCTTGTAGTCTATTTGAAACAGAGTATCATACTGATAAGTCAAGTAGTGAACCCATTCAACCTTTATCCCACCTAGTAGGACCATCATGTTAAACCCTTTTGGGCCTTATATCAAGCCATTTCTTCCAAAACCCTTTATCCTGTACCCAACTCCAGACAAGGAGTATATCCAAAAACCTTTATCAGCCATTGCCATATGTTTCTGAGAATACAAGGGGCACAAGGAAAAAGAAAGAATACAAAAGGAAGATTACAAGGGAATATCAGAGAGATACAATGAAGACTATCATTTTGTTCTAAGTGAAAGAAGCTAGTGGAAAACAAGCATATCTAGTACTAATCAAGGATATAACACTGAGCTTTAAAAAAAAATAAAAAAAAAATAAGTTGAACAGAATGGATGGGAAAGCTAAGACAAAGGAAGAATTTTCTCTACAATACAGAATTTGAAGAAATCTTCCAAAGAATGAAGCAAAAAGCTTAGTGTTTTTCAGAAACAACATTTGAATCATTTTTACCTTTCCTTCATAAACCAATACCCAAGCCAAGTTACAACCCATGACTTATCACTACAGTATGGTACGAAGTCTAGAATAGGTGAAAGGATGCAAAAGTGAAGGACCTGACACTTCATATGTGATTGACATTCTTTCCATGAGACTACTGTCATCTAGAAGTCTATTTTTCAAGGTAGTATGTGGGATGTTCGTATTCATTATTCTTTTCCCCACATACATGAGGTAAAATAGTATACCGTCTTCTGAGAGATTATTTTCTGAGAGTAAGACCAGGGAGGATTGAAAGTCGAGATTATCTGTCTAAAGGTAAACTAGGGATTCTGTTTCTTGGATAGGAGAGTATAGGAGATTGACTGAGTACACACATAAGCCTTAATTGAGAATTTTGTCAATTTTTACTATCTCCCATCATAATCTATGAGTCTTTGCAGCAATGTAGTTAAAAATGGAGACCGTCTGTTGGAGTAAGCACTAAGTGTGAAAGGAATTTCTCTCTCTAAAAAATACTATCATTCTTGAACATGCTATTGATTGATTTTGTGGGTATATCACCTGAAGACCCTCACGAGACTATAACTTGTCCTTTTTGGGGAACTTAAAGGTTTAAAGCCTTGCTGCATATGGGAAATGCAATCGCGATGCCTGCGAAAGTGAGTTAGGATTTTATTTTTGTTATTAGGATGTGATTTTGATCACTTATCTATTTTTTTTCTTCTTATTTGCTAACAGAATAGCAAAAGGCTAGTTGGGAGTTATGATAAGTGCTCAAAAAGTGCAATTTAACCCTCGATTATGCCTCTTGTTTAGCTTTCTTTGTGGACTAATAGTATTTGTAAGTTATGCTTTATGATTCTACATGTGATAGAGAGAGTTTTGTGGAATATTAGAGAAAATGGGGTAAAACGGAGCAGTTCAAAGCATTAAGGATCACCTAGGAATCCCGTGGACAATCATGGAGAAGGCCGAAGAATTGAAGCTATTAAATATGCGACTTGAACCTATTTTAAAGCCTATTTAGAAACCCAAGGCAAAAGGATTCGTTGCTTGGACCAAAGCTCGTAAAAGAGGATAGAATGATAGAGCAAAAGAGGGAAAATAGACTTCCGCGTCTGGGATGCATGGATCGTGTGTCCAGACGCATTGCTCGCATCTGAGACGTAAGGATCGTGCGTCCAAACGCATGAAATGACACTATAGCCAATTCCTTCTCAGTTTTGGAGACGAAGTTGGACTCTGAAAGAAGTTAATTTGTATTAGGAAACAAATGGTGGTTTGGAATGCTTCTAGAACTCATTGTAACCCCTATAAATAGAGGACCTAAATGGCTCATGTAATTGGCCAATTCACTTATACTCTTGTCTCCAGAACTTGAGGCAGAGAGAGATTAATAATAAAATATTCGGTTTTAACTAGCCTAGTCGTAATAAATTAGTCTTTCTAGTCTTATGTTCTTCAACTCTTCTTCTTCTTGTTCTTCGTGTTATTCCTTCTTTATGGAAGACTAATCTTCTCCTTCAAGGGAGGAGATGAAGCCGGTGCTTAAGGTTTAATGATTCTTCTGGTTCATGGTGTTCTTCAATCTGGTTAGTTCTTTATGTTTTTAGTTATTAGTTCCATTGCCCAGACCAGGGGGTGGAAGTATAGATTAAGGTTTTTATTTATTGCAATCGAATATCATGCTAGTTTAGGGTTTTATTTATTGCAATTGAATATTTGCTAGTAACATGCATTTATTTATTGCAATTGAATATAATGCTAGAATAGGGTTTTATTTATTGTAATTGAATATTATACTATTATTCTCTACTTTTCTTCTAGTTGTGTAATGTTTTAGAGTAAGGGAAGTATTTCTTGTGTTTGCCTTAGATGGTGATTCATTAAATAGCTGCCCAAGCTCACATAAAAGGAAAGAAGATATTAATAGTATAAACAGAGGAACAACCTTAAGTAGAGTAAATTGTTAACAATATTTCATCCAAAAGGGCATCGACACTCGTTTGATTGTCTAATTATAGTCTACTTGTAAGAACAACCATGAAGCAGAAGGTCATAGATCAAAAGTATTGGTGGATTCTAATTTCTTGAATTCCCTCTCTTATAAATTCTCAATAGTTTAGTTTAGTTTAGTTTAGCATTAGAATCTAAAATATCTACAATCATAGTTTTTAATCCCTCAACCCCCCTTTCCAGTCCTGTCCTTCACATAACCTACACTTAAAAGTGGAACGATACCCTACTCATCCTTTACTTATTGAGGGATAATTAGGTTTTGATACGCTTCTATTTGTTCAACAACCATCATCTATCTACATCTTCCATATACCATCATACACACAAAAGGAGCGAGAGATACTAGCTGCAAAGCCCAACCCAATTGAAGGAAAGTAGTTTTGCATATTAGTATAATTTAGAATAGTTGCATATTAGTTTAATTGCATTCAAGTATTGTAGGATAGTTTTTCGTCATTTTTTGCATAGCATTTTCTAGTGTATGCCCCGTCATGCATATCAACGTCTGGTAAGAACACAACAGTGGACAAGGTTTAACAATCGGCTCACAAGAATACAAGACGAGATTGATACAATGGCCGCACGCAATAATGGAGGTGTTATAGACACCAATAATCCTGAAGCTATCCCACCCATGCAAGCACAACAGAGGAATAAGTTGAGTGATTTCTATTCGCCAATCATTGAAGACCCACCCAGCAGTATTGTTTTTCCAAATATAGAATCTAACCAGTTTGAACTTAGAGCACCAGTAATCTCTATGCTTCCAAAGTTCAATGGTTCAGACAATGTTCAGTCATATGTTCACATGGACAAATTTCTATCAGTCCTCCGAACTTTCAAGAACCAGAATATCAAAGAGTTTCAAGTTGGTTCTTTTTCCGCTCTCACTCGAAGGTAAAACCTTTGAATGGTTAACTACACAGCCGATCAATTCAATAGACAACTGGGAGAAGTTGAGAACGAAGTTTATGAACAAGTTCTACCCACCCTAGAAGACTGATGCCATGCAGCAAGCTATCAACAATTTTAAAGGAAAGGCTACTGAAGAATATCATTATAGTTGGGAGCAATTCAACAATCTGCTAGTCTCGTGTCCACATCATGGATACGACAAGAGCACACTGGCTCATTTTTTCTATCGAGGACTACCAATGATGAACAAGCAGATGATACAGTCAATGCACAAAGGCAAGTTTACATCAATGGATGGAGAGGATTTAGCTGAAGAAACACAATAATGGACTACTAGAAACGAGGATGACGCTAGCATGGAGGGGGAGCCAGACCAATTTGGTTACCAAGCACATGAACAACCAGATCAAGAACTGAAGTCTACATTGGCCAGCCTGGCCACCAGCATTGAAACTTTGAGTAAGAAATTCGACCAGTTCTCTATGAATCCCTCCAAGATCAACAAGTCTCAAGCTAAATCTCTCCCAGTCATGCAAGCTAGCTGATACTGCGAAGTCTGTTCGGACACTTCTCATGCAACTCTAGAATGTCCTAGTTAATATCAACATGCATCAGTTGGAGAGTACAATATAAACTCATTTCAGAGGCCCAACCAAGGTTGTATTAATTTCAAGGTAATTATTGGAGACAGAATGCTGGACCCCGAGGTTCTCAAGATCAAAGTTATATTCCACAGAAAAGTCAAGTTTCACAGTTGGTTCCTCAACAATAATTATACTCTCAGCAGAATTCCAATACAAGTGGAGAGTTACTGCCTGATCATAGGAGACATTATGCCGCACCTGCCAGCTTGGAGAATGCAATTACTTTGCTATCACAGAAAAATCAGAAGTTTGAAAGTGTTCTAAAGTTTATTGCACAATCTCCAGCAATCTCAGGCTAGTCAATGTTCTAGAATGGAGTCTCTAGTCGAGCAACTCACTACTGCTTTGTCTGTAAAGACACAAGCCGCCACTCAACCTAGCTTATTAGAACCAATATTGAGGAGTGAAGCTGTATGCCACATTGGGACAACTTCTAGTACTGATCACCTCCATGATCATGTCAACTCAGTTACTACTCTCAGATCAGGATTGAAGATAGACAATAAGGTTGACTTACCTTCTCATGATGACATTGTTACAAAGCAATCGGTCAAGATTTCAAATGAAGTTCGAAAGGAAGTGGGAGAAATCCTTTCAACTCCCATTTGTCAAGATAACCAAGACAAGATATGCAAGAATGCCAAAGAAGAGCAAACACATGCTGATGTGTTTGTACCAAAGGCACCTTTTCCTATGTTTTTAGCTCAAAGCAAAAAGGAAAAATAAATTTTAGAGATGAAGGAGGCATTTGAGAAAGATAGCATCAATATCCCCTTTCTCAAAGCGATCAAGCAATTGCCATCATATGCCAAATTCTTGAAGGATGCATGCAGCATAAAGAGAAGTACTCATGTTCCGAAGCGAGCGTTTCTAGCTGGACAAACAACATTTGTTATCCATCAACAAGCTCCAATCAAGCTCAAAGATCTAGGAAGTTCTACAATATCATGCAAGATAGGAGAAAAATTCATAGGTAATGCTCTTTTAGACCTTGGTGCTAGTGTTAATCTCTTGCCATATCAGGTGTACTAAACGTTGGGCTTGGAGAACCTAAAGCCTACAAAAGTCAAATTAAAGTTAGCTGACCATTCTACCAAGATTCCCATAGGCATAATTAAGGATGTTCTTGTTCAAGTAGCCGATTTCTACTATCTAGTGGATTTCATTGTGATAGACACCAAGGAGCCCTTTGATAAAATTCCAATTATTCTAGGCCGACCTTTCCTCGCTATCACAAAAGCTTTGATAAATTGTCACAACGGTGAAATGAAGATCAACTTTGGTAAGATGTCCATGGACATAAATATTTTTCACCTGTTGCATAAAGATTGTGACGACGCCGAAGGTGGAGAGGAGTACTTCCTTGATAGCATGATACAAGAATTCTGCATTTGAGGATACAATTGAGAGGCCTCAATCTACAGAAAATTCTGATGAACCTGAGGCGTTGCTAGCCATATTCTTAGAATCTCTGCAGAAAATTTAGGATTTAAGTGAGCAGAATGGAAAATTGACAGAGAGAGTATCATATCTTGAGAAGATGAACTCTACATTTCAGGATGAACAATAGACTTCTGCTCAAAAAAATCAGTTACTAGAGAATCATCTTAAAGAAGTTTTTGAAAAACAACGGAATCTAGAAACTGAAATGAGTCTTCTGAAGCAAAAAGTGGACCATATTGATAAGAAGCATTGCACTGTTGGAGTCTCTTCTACACCATCATTGTATGAACTAGAGAAGTATGTGAACCAGTCTACCGCCCACCTTGAGCGCAGTCAGCCAGGTATCTATTATCATTATTGTGGTGGTAAAAGGCACATCAGATACTATTGTTCTGTTAGAAAGAAAGATTTTCATCAATTTTCTACACATATGAACCACAAGGCCTATCACATAATCATCTGACCTGAAATAGTTCAAGGTAGAAAAGCAACTTCACCAGCAATCTTTCCATCATATCAAGGAGTCTTTTTGACAACCCACAAGGTGAGACCTCCTCGTCCTCCAAACATTTGTCAGATTTTGGTAAGAAAATATGATCTCCTCACTCCAAATTGATAATGCATGATATATAGTCTTAGGGATCTGACTTAAAAAGACCTAACAAAAAAAAAATCTTGGTAAAAGGAAATGTTCTTATTTTTGGGATTAATATTGATATTCGGCATCAATGGTAACATCTTTTTCTCATTCATTTCATTTACTTAATTTCTATACATTGAGGACAATGCATATGTTAAATTGGGGGAGGGTGTACTTGAGAAATGAATTTTGAAAATTAGTTTTCAAAAATAAAAATATTTTTGTTTTTTCTATATCAGTAGCATGAGAAAAATGAAATTTAATGATGAGTCTGGGATATAGATTCTATACTGCTTAGTGTTGAGTTTGATAGATAGTTGATATTTTTTATTTCATTACCGCTTAGACTATTTATTATGCTCAGACATAGTTATTGTTGATAAAATTCTTTCTCAAGGCACCACCATAGTACTTGGTTAGTTTTGTGTACTTTTGCTAGAAAAGTTATTTAAATCCCTAGTAAACTGGAAGTAGAATTTTTTGACTTAGCGCATGAGACTTGAGCTTTATACCCATTTATTGGAAAGTTTTTACGAAAAATCCGAGTCTTAGTGACTCAACATCTTTCAGTTCTTTATGTCGTTGTAATATAGTCTCATTATTTGTTGATTTGGTTAATCACGAAGTGACATCAACTGGGGAGATAGCCATTAGGTCTTGTAGTCTATTTGAAATAGAGTATCATACTGATAAGTCAAGTAGTGAACCCATTCAGCCTTTATCCCACCTAGTAGGACCATCATGTTAAACCCTTTTAAGCCTTACATCAAGCCATTTCTTCCAAACCCTTTATCCTTTACCCAACTCCTGATAAGGAGTATAGCTAAAACCTTTATCAGCCATACCTATATGTTTCTGAGTATACGAGGGGCACAAGGAGGAAGAAATAGCATAAAAGGAAGATTACAAGGAAATATCAGAGAGATACAATGAAGACCATCATTCTGTTCTAAGTGAAAGAAGCTAGTCAAAAACAAGCATATCTAGTACTAATCAAGGATATACCACTGATTAAAAAAAAAAAAAAAAAAAAAAAAAAATAATGGGTGGAAAGGCTAAGACAAAGGAAGAATTTTCTTTGCAATACAGAATTTGAAGAAATCTTCCAAAGAATAAAGCAAAACCCTTAGTGTTTTTTAGAAACAACCTTTGAATCCTTTTTACCTTTCCTTCATAGACCAATACCTAAGCCAAGTTACAACCTATGACTTATCACTAGAGTATGGTACAAAGTCTAGAATAGGTGAGAAGATGCTAAACTGAAGGACCTAACACTTCATATGTGATTGACATTCTTTCCATGAGACTACTGTCATCT
The DNA here is from genome assembly GCF_015680905.1 of Coptis chinensis. Classification (NCBI taxonomy): domain Eukaryota; kingdom Viridiplantae; phylum Streptophyta; class Magnoliopsida; order Ranunculales; family Ranunculaceae; genus Coptis; species Coptis chinensis. The sequence continues at coordinate 51,017,585 of NC_141456.1, forward strand.
AGAAGTCTGTTTTTCAAGGTAGTATGTGGGATGTTCGTATGCATTATTCTTTTTCCCACATACATGAGGTAAAATAGTACACCATATTCTGAGAGATTCTTTTCTGAGAGTATGACGGGTGAGGATTGAAAGTCGAGATTATCTGTCTAAAGGTAAACTAGGGATTCCGTTTCTTGGATAGGAGAGTATAGGAGATTGACTGAGTACACACATAAGTCTTGATTGAGAATTTTGTCAATTTTTACTATCTCCCATCATAATCTATGAGTTTTTATAGCAATGTAGTTAGAAATGGAGACCGTCTATTAGAGTAAGCACTAAGTGTGAAAGAAATTACTCTCTTTGGAAAATACTATCATTCTTGAACATGTTATTGATTGATTTTGTGGGTATATCACCTGAAAACCCTCACGAGACTATAACTTGTCCTTTTTGGGGAACTTAAAAGTTTAAAGCCTTGCTGCATATGGTAAATGCAATCACGATGCATGCGAAAGTGAGTTAGGATTTTATTTTTGTTATTAGAATATGATTTTTATCAATTATCTATTTTTTTTTCTTTTTATTTGCTAAGAGACTAGCAAAAGGCTAGTTGGGAGTTGTGATAAGTGCTCAAAAAGTGCAATTTAACCCTCGATTATGCCTCTTGTTTAGCCATCTTAGTGGACTAATAGTGTTTGTAAGTTATATTTTATGATTCTACAGGTGAAAGAGAGAGAGTTTTGTGGAATATTAGAGAAAATGGGGTAAAACGAAGCAGTTCAGAGCATTAAGGATCACCTGGGAAGCCCGTGGACAATCATGGAGAAGGCCAAAGAATTGAAGCTATTAAAGATGCGACTTGGACCTATTTTAAAGCCTATTTGGATCCCAATTAAAATGGACTCGTTGCTTGGACCAAAGCCCGCAAAAGAGAAAAGAAGGATGGAGCAAAAGAGGGAAAATAGACTTCCACGTCTGGGACGCATGGATAGCGCGTCCAGACGCATTGCTCTCATCTGAGACGCATGGATCGTGTATCCAGATGAATGAAACGACACTGTAGCTAATTCCTTCTCAGTTTTGGAGATGAAGTTGGACTCTGAAAGAAGTCTATTTGTATTAGGAAACAAATGGCAGTATGGAATGCTTCTAAAACTCATTGTAACCCCTATAAATAGAGGACCTAAGTGCCTCATGTAATTGGCCAATTCACTTATACTCTTGTCTCCAGAACTTGAGGCAGAGAGAGATTAATAATAAAAGATTCGGTTTTAACTAGCCGAGTCTTAATAAGTTAGTCTTTCTAGTCTTATGTTCTTCGACTCTTCTTCTTCTCGTTTTTTGTGTTCTTCCTTCTTTATGGAAGGCTAATCTTCTCCTTCAAGGGAGAAGATGAAGTCAGTGCTTAGGATTTATTGATTCTTCTTGTTCATGGTATTCTTCAATCAGGTTAGTTCTTATTTATTAACGTTTTTATTTATTGCAATCGAATATCATGCTAGTTTAGGGTTTAATATATTGCAATTGAATATTTGCTAGTGACATGCTTTTATTTATTGCAATTGAATATAATGCTAGAATAGGGTTTTATTTATTGTAATTGAATATTATACTATTATTATCTACTTTTCTTCTAATTGTGTAGTGTTTTAGAGTAAGGGATGTATTCCTTGTATTTGTCTTAGATGGTGATTCACTGAATAGCTGGCCAAGCTCACATAAAATGAAAGAAGATACTAGTAACATGAACATATGAACAACCTTAAGTAGAGTTAATTGTTAACGATGTTTCATCCAAGAGGGCATCGACACTCGATCGATTGCCTAATTGTAGTCTACTTGTGAGAACAACCATGATGCATAATGTCACAAATCAAAAGTATCGGTGGATTATAATCTCTTGAATTCCCTCTTTTATAAATTCTCAATAGTTTAGTTAATTTAGTTTAGTTTAATATTAGAATCTAAAATCTCTATAATCATAGTTTTTAATCCCTCAAACCTCCTTTTCTATCCTGTCCTTCACATAACATACACTTAAAAGTGGAACGGTACCCGACTCATCCTTTACTTATTGAAGGATAATTAGGTTTTGATACACTTCTATCTTGTTTAACGACCATTGATAAATGATAAAATTAAATAGATTACCTACGAAATGAACGATGAAACTCAAAACGTAAGTAAACTAAAACTAATCTTATGTGTCTAATTTATCAAAGATTTTTCTACTCTCAATCCTATGAGATATAGTGGAGTAGGAAGTTCGTTCCACTCCTAGTTCTCTAGCATGGAATGTTTTCTAATCTAATTAATCGGTCTTTAAGTCAATGAGAGCTTTACGAAGGTGTGTTATACTACGATACCTATATGAAATTGATTATGTTGAATCTAACTACGAATGCTATGGAATATGATTGTTTTGAATCTAGATAAAGGATTAGAGGGGAATTGAATCCACCTCGAATCCAACTTAATAGCTTAGCATAGATTCTTGTATCTCGATTCTTACGTTCTCATGGCAAGAAATTCGAGTTCTAATCCCTAGTGTTCATGGCATTTCTACCGAGTACTAACTAGCATGTGAGGTCGTCCACCCATTCTCATGGCGAATCACGACCTTCTAGATTGGAATAGATTCTACAATGCTTCTACATTATACCACTAAGTTTTCATCAAGGCTTCATCAACCCCTCTAATGGAGGTTTTAGCCTTGAATCATTCTGCAATCATTCCCATATGAATCTAAACTAAACATATTATCAAGATTCGAAATTTACTAATCTAAACTAACGATAATTAAATTCTAATTAATAACTAAGTAATGGTAACCAACAATAATTAAAACTAGATCTAATAGATTGAAATAACACAATTCGAAATTGATAAAATAATTATTTTATTTATCTAATCAATCAAGAACAATGATTCAAAGACTTAATCTAAAACAAGAATTGAAAATGGAACTAAACTTAATTTGATTAATAAAACTAGATCTAGAATTATCTATATTGTTTTAGGTCTAACTAGCTACCTTTAACAAAGAGCTAAGCTTTGGTTTTTATATGTCCAGATCCAAAAATCGTGCATGGGCTTGGAGCCATGTTTTGGGCCAGAGAATCAGGCCCAAAACCCCATTCTTTCAGTCCAAAAAGGCCTCTTCAGCTGTAGTTGGCTTCAACAGACTTTTCGTCCACTTCTACTCCTCTGATTGGGTCAAGGCTTGGACCATTGGAAAGCTCTTTCCGAGCTGGTCGTTTTGACATAAGGTAGGCCCCATTCCGAGGTCTGAGTCCAAAGATACGGCCTTTGGAAGTTCTACTGACTTGTGTGCTGTTTCAGCCCGTGTCGACTTTTCAGCTTTTGACCGGGCTTTAGAAAGGCCTTGTCTTCTTGAATCTAGGCCTTTAATCACGGAACTCCTTAGTAACTGACCCTTGCTCTTTTATCTCGCTAAAGTGGCACATTTCTGCACATAATGGACTTTGAAACCTGAAATGCATAAAAACACGTAATCAGTGTTAACTCTTAATTATTACTCACATAATTGGTCTAAAAGTATGACTATTATAGGGTTAAAACTACAGTTTTGGGCTCTTATCAAACCACCCCCAAACAGCATTTTGCTTGTCCTCAAGCAAAGATGAGAATTAGAATAAGTGACCAAAAATGGAGTTCTATCTACTCTCGTTTCGCTGAGTGCGATTGCATTGACCATATGCAACAAGGCCTTAAACCACTAGGAATTCCCTAGTGGACGAGTTATAGCCTCGTGAGAGTTTTCCAGTGAAGGTACTCACAAACTTCATCTATACTACAACGACTAAGAAATAAAACTATTGTTTCCTCATTCATGTCTCAACTATCTATACCTCTCACTAGCAAATGAATAAGAATAACCAAGTCAAAACCTAAGCTAATATATGCATAATAATCAATCATCTATGATCTGAAATATAAGTACTATGAGTAATACCATGAAATGCCTAGCGAGGTTAGTTTATGAAAACTTCGAATAACGTCCTTAAGTAGGTTCTCACATAAATGTCAAGGCGAAAACCACTCTGATTTTTCCGCTCAAGTTTATTTACTCCGATTAATGCAGTGGGCACACTTTACCTTACAATCTCAATGACAACAAGGAAACCGGATTCGATCAAACACATCTGCCACTTACTATCACACTAACCTATTCCTAATTGAGCTAGAGGTCTTTATTAGGTGTTGCGGGGATTAGGAGATGGTTTAAGAAGGAAGGAAATGGATATTCAAAAGGACAAGTCTGAGATAGTAGAGTCTTTATATTATGTAACTTAGAGAAAACCTTGTTATTTACCTTTGCTTCTACACTTTGTTTCCATCCTTAGCCATATTTTTTTTTCTTTTTCTTTGGCTTTTAACTCCTTTTATTCTATTTTTTTGGAGTTTTTATTTATTTCTATTTTTTTTTTCTTTTCCTTGGATGGAAACTTCTTTTCTTTTTCTGAAGCAACTACTAATTTCTATTTACACAGGATTTCCTCTTCTTCTTTCTTCCTCATTCTATTCTCAGACTTATTCTAGATTGGGTAGGTTGATTTTTTTTTTTTTATTTTGTTTTGTTTTGTTTTGCAGGGGTAAGGATTTGTGGGTTATGAAAGGCTAAAGAAAGGCTCGGAGGGGCTTACTAGCAGCGGAAAATAATTCATAGGTTTGAATTTACGGCTATATCGATCCAAAGAGGGCCTAAATTCTCCCTTAGGATATGGCATAGTGATCAAGCAAGTGGGCGTGTGATTTCTCTATCCGATTTTCCTTCTCCCTTGTGTCATTTCTCAAATGTTTAAGCTCATATAAGGCTTTAGGCTATATTCTCACAGGATTTGTAGAATAAGTACTCTAGCCTAGATTTGAAAACTTTCTTGCTAACAATCATAGATACTCATGTAATATATTTATAGATAGATGCAAAGATTATTACCTACATATTAACCTAAGTTTCTAACAATTATTCTGATGCAAAAGCTACGTGAGACCTCTAGATTGTTAAGAGCATAGAGAAAGAAACAATACCAATATTCCTAAGTGTATAGCATAACTTATTTATTTATATTTTTGAATTTTTTTGAAAATTTAACTAGAACACAAATGCATATTATACATATCTATATCCTAACAGATGCCTTAATTACACGTGTTTCTATGCTCCCCCCCCCCCCCCAAACAAGAATCATGCTTTTTCCTCAAAGTATTGTAAATAAAGAGGGTAGGAAAAATACCATTGAAACGTGTGAAATTCAGGAACATCTGCAAAACAAAGGTAGAACGTACTAATATAGGAAATAAAACCCGGCGCAACTCTATAAAGAGTTCCACCCATTATGGGGTTAACAGAATTAAATTGCTTGGGACATAAGCGCACACTAACAAAACTAAAACTTACCTTATCTCCCCGCAAGCATCCTCTTCCTCGTTAGTGAGATGAGATTCCTTCGCATCCCGCCACCCATTGTAATTTGCCAAGCTTGCAGCCGGTTATCATCTACTAATGCTAACCTGTTAAGTGTTATCATGTCGATGGGATGTAATGGGCAACCAAATGAGGTGCACCTGCCATCCCGCCAAGTCATTATTCGCGAAGGCGAACCACCACCGATTGGTGGGTCTCATGACTTCAACCCTTTCCAATCTGCGTGAATTGTGCCGCGAATACGAGGTAAACAACTTCGCATGATGATGCGGCTACTAACAGGCATAAGAAGATACTTACGCCTCAAGGTTTGGGCTCTCTCTTAAGACTAGCGACTAATACTTTCGGGGAATGTCATATCGGCGACGCCCCCAGGCTAAAGCGAGGAAAATATCACCAGCATCTTGTTTGCGAAAATGAACCGCCATTCCCCAAAATATTCATCGGGATGAATAACATGGTGGTGCCTACGTTTAGGGAAAGGCTACCAAGGGGCAATGCTATATCGCCTCGGTCCATTACTCGAAATACCCTCCCCCATAATACTCATGGAAATATGTATAATCATAAAGATATACATTATCGGTCATATCGCCCATGTGTGAACGAGGATCGGTATTGGTAATCCACGAAACTAGAGCGACCACATTTTTATTGAATTGATGTGTCGTGTGTTCGACTCTCGACGAGAGAATTCTTGTTCTCCATCCGATTACAATAGAATTTAACATGGTCATAGAAATAAGCGATGGTGTGGTGAATATGAACCGTCATCACTTACCGATAGATGGCGCCATCCTAACTAGCGGGATTCTTTGTCGGAACCAATGTCCATAGGTCCGGTGCCCAACACATCTTTGAAGGACTGTTCAGGTATGACTATAGGAGATGTCATCACAATAACTCTTTGAATAGCTCCACAAAAATCCTGGAATGACCGTTTGAAAATTGGAATTTTCCGTTAACGAAGGCGGTATGCTTGCATAGCTCACATAGAAGCGGTCGCTCGTGTGTTAATGCTTTTACAGTGTTTTTGGGCGCTTACGTCGCTCAAGGAGGGCGCTGGTCGCTCTCAAAAAATTTTAAAATGTAAAGGCGCGGCAGCGCTTCGTAGAATCTTGAACCCGGAGTTTAGAGCAAAAAGAAAGAAAAACTTGGAGTGGAAGGTGCGGGATGATGGTGGGATGTAGTGTGGTTTGTTATTGTAGAAAGAAGGGAGTTTAAATAGGTTCTGAGCTTTCAAAATGAATCGGCAAGTTTCCAATTTGTTTGAAAGCAATTTCCGGAAATAGGAAAATTCCAAAACCCCGAAAATGGAAACAACCCATTTCCATGATTTTCTATAAATCCTGGTATCTTTCACACTTGATTTAGAATAGTAACTTCTAAACTCTCCTAGATTTCATGCTAGCACCAAACAAATCATAGATATGCCGATATCGGCCAAATTATCAACCTTTCCTCCAAGACAACTTAACAGCAGATGATCATATAACGACTTATGCTCGGTATAAATATTACCACCCCCAAACAAGTCGGGAAGGTGGGATTAATGATAAAACAAAGCGATTACTTTCGAAAATAACCAGTTATATTAAAAATAAAATTTAAATGCAAACAACGTAAAATAAACACATTACTATTTAAATTTAACTCTTGAATTAAAATCCAACTAATAAAATGAAATTAGGAAATAGCAGCGAACTCCAACCGGGGTGAACACCTAGTTACGTGATGATGATGGGCCCAGGATGGAGATTGGCTTGAACCATCTGTCCTTTGGCGACGGCGCTCATGCCTGGTCGGACTCGGCTGAAACGAGTCCTCCACGGGTGGCATCGTCTTAGCATCTCTATTCGGAACAAAGCGGGCGGGCTTCCATCTCGATCTGCCGAGTCTGCATCTTGGGTTTGTTGATTACGGTGGATAGTCTCCATGTTAGACAAGATATCGTCCGAACCCTTCGAGCATTTCAAATCTCCTCGAAGGTTCCTTGCTTCTTTTGAACTACAATCTGTCTATCTCGGATATTTCCACAAATACCATAAACGCACCGCAAAGGCAGTTTGCAACACTTGCATCGCGTTCTAAATTAGAATTACAATTATCTAATGCATCATCATCCGGACATGTCATATCCTCCCTTTCATCCTCCGACTCATCCATTTTTCTTGACAAACGGCCAAGTCTCTTGGATGCAATCCATTATAGATACTTGCATTAGAATGCAATTTGATCTTAATAGGAGTAGATCTTGCGACAGCTCTAAAGGAGAGCATGATCTTAGTGATCAATACGGGAATAGGCGCCAAGCTCTTTCCCACTCCTCGAATCACATTAAACATTAAATCAATGATGCAGAAATTATACTTCTTTGTTTGCAAAATCCAGAGAACGTGCAGACATTGCAGGCCGATATCACTGACTTTGTCTTTCCCGAGGACGTTCCTACCAATCCACTGAGCTACAGCCAGTTGATTGGTTCTTAAGGTGGACTGGCGGACGCAATAAGATGTCGGATTGTATTCACCCTCCAGGACAGTATCCTTCATCAAAGCAGGAACTCCAGTATACTGGGATTCCTGAATTGTCGTTACCAGGTTGCTTTCAAGCGTAATTCCTAACAGTTCGGCCAACAACTGTCTCGTTACTTCCCTCCTTGTTCCTCCTAACTTTATGAAAATCCTATCCCCTTCCAATTCTCGCTTTTTATAAAACTGTTCTACCAAATCATAGTGATAGAACTCCTCAGTTGAGTACCACAGTCCGTTCCAATGCCTCTTAATTATCTCCGCGTCATAAAATGGCGCGAAACTGTCGTAAGAAAACGCGTGTTCCGGCAAAATTCTACGTCGTAGCGCCATTGAAGTTTTGTTAGACAACTAATGGTTTTGTAGACTGTGGGGGAGGCGAGTTTGAAGAAAACAACTAAAAACAACGTTGGTGGCGGTGGTGGAGACTTTAATTGGTGGCTGTTTTTTGGAGTTGGGTTGGTTTGGATTATGGTTTAGAGAAGATTTTAGGTGGATTTGATTTTCTTCTCTATCTCAATTTTTATTTTGGTGTTCAAGGTTTGCCTTAAAATTGGTAACCGGCGGGATTCAAAATGGAAACACTGTGCGTGCGGTTTGGGAAGGAAGGAGACGCACAGTCGTGCGTCCGGTTTGGGCCAAAGCCCAATGTGAATTCCGAAATTTTCCGATTTTTCGCGCAACTTCAAATTCAATTTGCCGCTTCGTTACTGGCCCGATTTTGGCGAATGAGTTATGGAAATGATCAGTAGAGAATTTCCAATCCAATGATCCATAAAATATTCAATTCCAACTATGGGTGACGTATAAGAGGGTGGAAGAATGCCTCGAAGTGCGTGTGTGACGTAAGTTATGCGAACGAAGGAAATCTAAGTTTAGATTACGTCAACCCAATTGAATTACAAGTAATGGGCCTAAGCAACACAAATGGATAGTTCGAGCAATCCAGATGGAAAGATCGACTGCCCACCCCCAAACAAATTTTTAACAAAAAATTTGTTTAAAACGTGGGCCGTTTAAAGTCAGATTCCCAAGACTTGTTGGATTGCTATTTCTATGATTTTAGAATTTTTATTTTTTTTATTTTATTTTTTATTAGTTTATTATAAGAAACACGAAAAATAATAAATACATAATTCACCCCATAAAGGAACATGACTCAAAAACCAAGAAAACATGCAAAAGTGGAAAACGTGAATTATGTTAACCGTGAACTTAGGATCCGGTACTTATAGCCACACACTCCATAGGGAGGGCCCGGTTACCTGAATGGTGCACTTACCACTATATGGGAGTGAAAGGAAGTACACCAAATGACAAGGTCGATCCTCATAGGCGGGGTCTGTAAAAGGATTTCTTCTACATCGGGGGCGAAGTTAGGTGAAAATGTTTTAACCGTTGACCATTAACTTGAAGGTACTGTTGTCATTTGGATTTACCAAGGTGATTGCCCGTAAGGGGTGACTTGATAACGAGAAAAGGGGCCAGGACTAACGGGTTTTAGTTTGCACAGGGAAAACATGTAGGCGGGAGTTGTAAAGCAAAACCTTTTGACCGACCACAAACTCTTTGCGCCAAGATATGCTTATCATGAACACGTTTCATGTTAGCTTTATAATCCTTCAGCGAGATCGTGCGAATCGCTCACGGTTTCTTCAAGCTCATTCAATTACAACTTGCGTTTGACACCTGCCTCATCAATATTGAAGTTAGGCTTTTTATAGCCCACGAGAGCCGCGGTGCTCTAATTCAATCAACCAAATGACATGGTTTCCCAAATACAAGTCTAAAGGGAGACATACCTATAGGAGTTTTGAAAGCAGTTCTATCGCCCATAAGGCATCCGATAGACGCTTTGACCCGATCTTTCCTATCGGGGTTTACAGGTTGTTTCTAAAATCTTTTTGATTTCCTATTAGAAACTTCTACTTGTCCGCTAGTTTGTGGATGATAAAGAGTTGCTACTTTGTATGTAACTCCATACTTTTTCACTAGGGATGCAACAACTCTCATTTGCAGAAATGTGTTCCACCATCACTAATGATGGCTTTAGGAACATGAAACCGACAGAAAATATATTCTTTAATAAAAATACAACGGTCTTATGGTCATTTCTATGGCAAGCTAGGGCCTCTATCCATTTAGACCGTAGTCCACGTCAACTAGAATATAAATGAAACTGTGGGAAACTGGGAAAGGACCCATGAAATCAATGCCCCAAACGTCAAAAATTTCTACTATCAAGATTGGATTTAATGGCATCATATTACGCCGTGATTAAGCCCAAGTTGTTGGCAACGAATACCGTCTTGCAATGCACTTGGGCATCCTTAAAAGGGTAGGCCAATAAAATCCACATTGAAGAACTTTAGCGGCTGTTTTCATCCCACTAAAATGGCCCCACACTCTTTGTCATGGCGAGCGATAGAACTTCATTGTATTCCCACCGGGAATACAACGACGAATAATCTGATCGACAATACTTAAAAAGGTAGGCGCATCCCAAGAGTATAACTTAACTCGGCCAAAAAAACTTCTTCACGTTCATTTCTTGACCAATTATAAGGCATAACATCAGCCGCTAGATAATTTACAATGTCGATATACCATGGTGTTGAAAAAATGGCATCTGATGCTCATCGGGGAAAAGAGTCGGTATGGACTCGAGAATCGATCGATCGTCATTTGTGAGTTTAGATAGGTGGTCGGCAACTACGTTTTCGACCCCTCTTTTGTCCTTTATTTCTAATGTGAACTCTTGCAGGAGAAGGATCCATTGGATTAATCTCTGCTTAGCATCCTTCTTCGCAAGAAGGTATTTAAGGGCTGCATGGTCTGTGTAAACTAAGGTTTTAGAACCAACCAAATAAGGACGAAACTTATCTAAAGCATAAATGATGGCTAAGAATTCTTTTTCGGTAGTTGAATAATTCCGTTGAGCATCGTTTAATGTTTTACTAGCATAATAAATAACGATGGACTTATTATCTAGTTTTTGTCCCAAAGATCGCACCAACCGCGCATAGTCAATAGCATCACACATGAGTTGAAAGGTTTAGACCAATCGGGAGGCTGTATAATTGGTGCAGAGGTTAGGGCGGCTTTTAAAGTTTCAAAAGCCTGCTTACGGTTAAAATTAAAATCAAAGATTGCATCTTTCAAAAGCAGATTAGTTAAAGGCCTAGCTATTTTCGAGAAGTCTTTAATAAATCGCCTATAAAACCTGCATGGCCTAGAAAGGCTCTAATATCCGCGGACGGTCCGTGGTTTAGGTAGAGTCGCTATCTTATCTAGTTTGGCCTTATCTACTTGATGCCATCACTAGATACAATGTGACCTAGTACTATGCCCTTTTGCACCATGAAATGACACTTTTCCCAGGTTTAAAAGCGAGGCTATTTTCTTCACACCGTGTCAAAACCTTAGGCAGGTTAGACAAACGATCGTGAAGGAGTCTCCATAGATAGAAAAATCATCCATGAAAACTTCCAAAAAGCTCTACCAATTCACTAAATATATGAAGCATACACCCACGCGGAAGGTTCGGGGAGCATTACAAAGGCCAAAAGGCATTAGTTTATAGGCATCGTTCCAAAGGGACATGTGAAGGTAGTCTTTTCTTGGTCATCAATATCAATAATAATCTGAAAATAGCCTGAGTAGCCATCCAGAAAACAATAAAAAGCATGACCAGCTAGGCATTCGAGCATTTGATCTATAAAAGGTAAGGGAAAGTGATCATTTCGTGTCATAGCATTTAACCGTCTGTAATCAATACAGATCCTCCATTTCATAGGACCTTGTGTGACAACATAGTCACCCTTCCCATTTCGTACCATGGTAACTCCCGATTTCTTAGGAACTACATGAATGGGGCTTACCCATTCGCTATCAGAGATGGGGTATATGATACCCGCATCGAGTAATCGTAAGACTTCTTCCCTAACCACCTCTTTCATGGCTGGGTTCAAGCGATCTTTGAGGTTCGAGAAGTCTTGGCGTTATCCTCCAAATGGATCGATGAGTGCAAATATTAGAGTCAATTCCCTTAATGTCGGCTAGGGACCAACCAATCGCAGACCGATGTTCCTTAATCACCCGGATTAAACTTGTCTCTTCATTCTTAGATAACAGAGAAGATATAATTACCGGATGACTACCATCTGGATCGAGTTGAATATATTTTAACTCTGGGGGAAGGGGTTTAAGCACTGGGGTGGAAGGAAAATCAATAGATGTTTCGTCGGGGTCCTCATTTTGCATAATGAATACTTGCTTAGGTAGCAAGTCTTCATACTCAATATGTGGAGCAACCAAAGTGTCTACAATTGGGGTGGACTCAAGGATGGTGTTGACTTTCTCTAAGTAGGAGTCATTTACAAAATCTGACTTTCCAAAAGAAAGGAATTTGTACATATTGTTTTCAGGAAACGTGTTGTTAAAATAATCTTGAGCTAAGCTCTCGATCATGCTAACCTCCCCATCTATAGACGGATCTGGTAATTGTTTCATCATTTTAAAAACATTTACCTCAACTATAAGATGGCCAAAAGATAAGGACATCTTACCATCGCGGCAATTTATAAAGGCGTTGGCAGTTGCTAAGAAGGGGCGCCCTAAGATGATCGGTACAGAGTCGTTGGTGACTTCTGTATCGAGGATAACAAAATCAGCAGGATAGTAAAAATCCTGAACCTTAACAAGCACGTTTTCCACTACACCCTTAGGATACTTAATTGACCTGTCCGCTAATTGCAACGTTATTTTTGTAGGTTGCATTTCCTATAGACCTATTTGTTTATACAAATAATATGGGAGTAAGTTAACACTCGCCCCCAGGTCTAATAACGCGGTCGTCGTGTGGGAATCTCCTAAGGTGCATTTTACAGTAGGACGACCAGGGTCCTTGTACTTAACAATTCCATTATTTTCGGATAAAGTTGGGAATTGTTCAGTTAGAAAGGCGTCTTTAGGTATGTTGGTCTTACGCCTAGTAATGCATAACTCTTTAAGAAACTTAGCATGATTAGGTAGCTTTTTAATAGCTTCGAGAAAAGGAAGGTTTATCGTTAGATTCTTGAAAACGTTCCTAATCTCCTCAAAGTTTGTATCCTTGGTTAGCATGGCTAACTTCTGAGGGAATGGTGGTTTTGCTCTATATTTAGCGTATGGCTCGACTTGATATGTTACCTTGGCTTTCTGTTTCTTAGGTTATGGTTTAACTGGTACCTCTACTGTGGTAGGCTCTTCAGTTTCTATTTCGGTATCTAGTTCGATATCCGGTGTAGGGAGTACTGATGGGGTAACTATAAGCATAGTTACTTTGTTATCAACCACTCTTCCAGAACGGAGAGTGGTGATGGCATTCAGGTCACCTACTATTGTCGTTTCCATACTAGTATTACCGTTTACCTCAAAGGCTGTGTTTGTTGTTTTAGGGTTTGGTATAGCTTGTCCTGGAAACACGCCTTTTGGTTGGGCTTTCTCTTGGGCTAATTGTTGTATGCCCTGATTTATGGATTGTAAGATCTGTTGATTTGATTGAGTCATTGATTGGAAAAGTTGTTGGGTAACTTGTATAAAAGGCGCCGATACGGTCCGGTTGTGTAGGTGTAGTAGTCACGGTGGTGTGCGACCGAACTATCTCCGTTGATTATTTATGGGTGGGTTTTGATATTTACTATTGTTAACCTAAACGATACCTCTATTGGTATTATAACTATTATAATTACTCGACCTTGTGCTACACCTTGTCGTGGTTTAAGCTTTGGTTGTTATAATTATTATAATTTCCTTGACCTTGTCCCCATCCCTTGCCAAGGTGGAGCTTGATTATAGTTGTTTGCTTGCCTAACATTTTGGTTATTAAACCACGGAGGTGTAACTTGTTGATTGTTTAAGCCAACTAAAGTTGGGATGTTGTCTCCATGGGGCATTAGGAATAGGATAGTTATTAATGGAGCAAACATTATCTTGCTCTAATTGTTGTTGTTCATAGGCTAGAGGACAATAGAGTCGGGTGCTTTCGGGACTCAAACAGAAATTACATGGGTTGGAGTTGACATTCATGACGGGAATAGGCTTTTGTTGAATAGAAATAGCCTCTACCTTTTTAGTTAGTGATTCGATTAAATTTTTAAGTTCTGGATCGGGTTTCATCTCAAACATACCGGCGGCCTTAACTGTTGAATAAGAACTAGCAGAGGGGGATATCATCACTCCCCCAATTGTTATTAAGTTTAGTTTGTTCTTCTAAAAATTTGTAAGCCTCCGGGCTCCTTTTTACTTAGGAAACTACCCCCATTCATTATGTCAAGGACTTCTTTATGGTGATGTTGAAGTCCTTTGAAAAAGCACACGAACTAACGCGTGTCTTTTGCTAGATTATGGTGTGGACACTCTATAAGCGGTCGGTGAAACGATTCCAAGCCTCGAGAAAATGATTCATGAGGGTTACGTGGGAAGAAATGAATCTTGGAAAGCATCTCATCCGTCTTTAGGGATGGGTAACAATGTTCCATAATTAGCTGAACAAGTTTAGCCCACGAGTCCACAGAGTTAGGCGCTTGGGCAGTTAACCAAGACGCTGCCTTATCGGCTAAGGTGAAGGGAAATACCCTCGGTTTAATTTGTTACGCACCAACCGTGGGATGATGGAATGTTGTAAGAACTTGTTCAATCCCTACGCGTGTGTTGGTAAGGTTTTCATAGCCTAAACCATGGAAAACGGGTAACAAATTAAATATATTTGGGGATTCGAAAATCCCCATCGGTCTCCTAGAAACGATGCAAGATTTAGGGCTATCGCTCAAAGCTTTGTAGAAGTCGGAGAGAGGAGTCTCTCTTTCTTCAGCCATTATGTCATGTATGGTTAGTGGGATAGTAGTTAGAGGTGTAGTGATTGGTATACTCGATATGTTTGTTTGTTGACGGTTAATTACGTTCGGTGTTTTTCTCCGACCAGACCTTAATCTCATGCAAGTGTAAGTCTAAACACGAAAACAATCCAAATAATCTTGATATATTAGTATGAGCCTCTAACTGGAGATGCGAGGTATGGAAGAAAGGAATACCTGATAGGGTCCTTGCTTCCTTATGAATAAGCGTCTTGTTTACGGCGTGTTCGATGTAAATAACAAGTTAGAACACTGAAAACTTAAAACCGAAGTTTGAAACAAACTGTTGAAATCCGGGATTTTTTGGCTTAGAAGCGCAGTGCTTCGGATAGAAGCGCCGATCGCTCCTTGTTCGATGACTTAAGCGAATTCGCTTCGGTGTAGGGGTCGCTCGTGGTCCAGTAAAATAGGGCGGGTCGCGCTTGGTCTGAGGGCGGGTCGCTTCGTGTTCCGAACTATAGAGCGCAGTGCGCCTCCTTACGAGCGGTCGGTCGCTTCGATTGTAAATTTGTTGCGGTATTTTTCAACGCTGAAATGGATAACCACAGTATGAATCAAACAAGGGTGGGTGGGTTTAATGGGACTTAAAAATGACTAATTCTACTATGAAAACAATGCTAAAGTGCAACTAAGATGGCAGCGGCGCCATTTGATAAATGATAAAATTAAATAGCTTACCTACGAAATGAACGATGAAACTCAAAATGTAAGTAAACTAAAACTAATCTTATGTGTCTAATTTATCAAAGATTTTTCTACTCTCAATCCTATGAGATATAGTGGAGTAGGAAGTTCGTTCCACTCCTAGTTCTCTAGCATGGAATGTTTTCTAATCTAATTAATCGGTCTTTAAGTCAATGAGAGCTTTACGAAGGTGTGTTATACTACGATACCTATATGAAATTGATTATGTTGAATCTAACTACGAATGCTATGGAATATGATTGTTTTGAATCTAGATAAAGGATTAGAGGGGAATTGAATCCACCTCGAATCCAACTTAATAGCCTAGCATAGATTCTTGTATCTCGATTCTTACGTTCTCACGGCAAGAAATTTGAGTTCTAATCCCTAGTGTTCATGGCATTTCTACCGAGTACTAACTAGCATGTGAGGTCGTCCACCCATTCTCATGGCGAATCACGACCTTCTAGATTGGAATAGATTCTACAATGCTTCTACACTATACCACTAAGTTTTCATCAAGGCTTCATCAACCCCTCTAATGGAGGTTTTAGCCTTGAATCATTCCGCAATCATTCCCATATGAATCTAAACTAAACATATTATCAAGATTCAAAATTTACTAATCTAAACTAACGATAATTAAATTCTAATTAACAACTAAGTAATGGTAACCAACAATAATTAAAACTAGATCTAATAGATTGAAATATCACAATTCGAAATTGATAAAATAATTATTTTATTTATCTAATCAATCAAGAACAATGATTCAAAGACTTAATCTAAAACAAGAATTGAAAATGGAACTAAACTTAATTTAATTAATAAAACTAGATCTAGAATTATCTATATTGTTTTAGGTCTAACTAGCTACCATTAACAAAGATCTAAGCTTTGGTTTTTATATGTCCAGATCCAAAAATCGTGCATGGGCTTGGAGCCATGTTTTGGGCCAGAGAATCAGGCCCAAAACCCCATTCTTTCAGTCCAAAAAGGCCTCTTCAGCTGCAGTTGGCTTCAATAGACTTTTCGTCAACTTCTGCTCCTCTGATTGGGTCAAGGCTTGGACCATTGGAAAGCTCTTTCCGAGCCAGTCGTTTTGACATAAGGTAGGCCCCATTCCAAGGTCTGAGTCCAAAGATACGGCCTTCGGAAGTTCTGCTAACTTGTGTCTGTTTCAGCCCGTGTCGACTTTTCAGCTTTTGACCGGGCTTTAGGAAGGCTTTGTCTTCTTGAATCTAGGCCTTTAATCACGAAACTCCTTAGTAACCGACCCTTGCTCTTTTATCTCGCTAAAGTGGCACATTTCTGCACATAATGGACTTTGAAACCTGAAATGCATAAAAACACGTAATCAGTGTTAACTCTTAATTATTACTCACATAATTGGTCTAAAAGTATGACTGTTACAGGGTTAAAACTAAAGTTTTGGGCTTTTATCAACCATCATCTATCTACATCATCCATATACCATCTCATATACAAAAAGGAGTGCGTGTCAGCATCCATGAAGCGGAAGATTTGGAAGAACTTGAAGAAAAACTTTATTATAATTAAAGAAAAATTATAGAGGGAAGAAGATGAAATGATTGAATGTGAAGGATGTGGTGAACTTTCTATTTATAGAAAGAAAATTTGACCGTTTTTTACCATTTTGCAAAACGTTAGTAGACGGTAAAGCTCGTCGTTAAGTGTGACGTCAAATATATATATATATTATTATTACTATTATTACTATTATTATATATGTATATATGTATATATAATATAATATTGGAGATATATAAGATCTAATATAATATTTGACAATACAGAAAATTTGGGAAAATATATGAAATAAAAGACATACTAGGGTGGAAAATTAAAATGCAAACACGTAAATAAAATATCTGACATAAAGAAAATACAAGACCGGGAAAATAAAGTGTCTACTGAGAATTCTCAGGGGCTGCTGAAGAAGAACCAGGAGTCCTGCGACGGCGTGCAGGACTAGCTCCCATGGATGCTAACTACTCTTGGATATCGCCTAGAGTCTGCATCACCTGGTCTTGAAATTGGTGTTGGTTAGCCATGAGCATTCGTTGGAACTAATTCTGGCAAGTAGTCGTATGATCCTGGAATGCATTCATAGAAGTGTGCATTTCTTGCTAAAACTCGCCCATGGTGTTTGTCAGCGACTCGTGGAGAGTGGTCATATCATCCCTAAATTTGCCCATGTTATATTCCACTGATACATTGCGAGTATACATGTCTCACATGCCACTATTCATAGCGCGTAGGGCATCTATAGGACGGCTCATCTGGCTCATAGCAGCCTCATCAAAGAAACATGGAAGGGATGGGGGAGGTGGAGCCATGTTATCTTGTTCAGCTACCATGCGTGCTGTGGGCTCCCATGGGGATAGTATGCACTTCTTGAAAACATTCATATTCTCATATGGCAGCATAGGAACTAATGGGGTGGTAGACATGAAGCCTAGATTAATCATAACTTGCGAGACAAGAATGGCAAGAGGGACTGACCTGAGTGTGGCATGCATAATGAAGTCGAATAGAAAGGTCACTATGCAAAAGTTACCCTTTCGCTCGTGGAGGACCCAAAGTAGGTGCATAAATGTCTTGTCAATGTCCGATGGTTTAGAAGTGCCAATGACATTTTGACCTAGCCATTGAGTCATGGCCAGCTGGTTCCGTCGCACCGAGCTTTGATACACGCATTTCCCCTCCAGATTATAATCACCTCGATTAGCATGTTGAGCATGAGGTCGTAAGTTCGTGGATACATGGACTGCTGCTGAGTCAGCACGTGGTCGACCAAAGGTATGCTCGTGATCCTAGATATCAAAGCGGGTGTTACTTGGCGGCACACGCCGTTGATGGTGACCCAAAAATGGTCACCATTAAAGGCACCATTATCGTAGAATTTCAACACTAAATCCATCGAATAAAAACCACCATTGGCATATAATAGATACTCCCATCCTCTAGATTGAATTTTTGTATCAAAAAATAGTGCAAACATTCCACTTTCAAATAGTGATCCAAAATTTTGTTCCACCGAAATTCGCCAGTTTCTAGCCATTTGTGATCGCAAGAAGAGGATGGGTATTGATTTGAGATGAGGGTAAGAATTGGAAGTTGCTGGTGGAACAGAATTTGAAACCAAGCTGTGGTGGTCGCGTGCGAGACTGGATTTGGAGGGGACGAGATCCGGATTTTGTGGAAGAAGAAATGATGTAATGGTGACGTGTGGTGAGTTGCCTCGATTTATAAATGGGCTGAGAATCAAGAGATTTGGACGGGCCCAAATTTTTTTCCGAGCCCAAATTAGGCCTAAAGCCCAAATTAAGCCTAAAAATGTACACGCGTACACATGACTCGTTCAGACTACGAATTGGATAAATGAACTACTGAAATGATCGACACAAAAAATGCCATCCAATTATATGAGTCATTCTCAAAGGCCACAAGAATTTTTGAAAAGAAGGGGGGATGTTTTATTTATCAACAATGTTTTTTTATTTTTTTTATATGGTTTTATTTCTATACAAGGGAGATTAATGTGAACAACACTGGATGTCCAGAAGACTCTCCATTTAAACTCTCAGGCAACTATCATGTCGGCTCTGGAGCGAACCCAATCTAGCTAGACTGTGGCTTTACCTTTATGTATTATGGGTTTAGGGGAAGGACAGTATCATCCTGGACTGTGCATGCTACGGTATAATAATATTGCCCTTATTACATACGGCGATCCTCAAACTGCCCCAAAGGGAACTCAAAGTAACCAATTCTAGGGGTTGGCCTGGTGGAATCCATTGCCCGTACGTGTCCCAAGTAGGCAACATCCAAGGTTGAACACGAATCTCTATGTGCACAGCTTAATGCAAGGGGAATTTTAAAAGACAACAATATATACAAATATACAAGGTGAGTCTTTTAACGTCAGATTCTCAAGATGAATCGAGTCTTTTAACGTCATATCCTCAAGACGTTTGCAAGTCTTTTAACACTAGATCCCCAAGACGATTCCCAGCCTGTGGGAGAAACAGCACGACAATGAAGTTTATCTTGCACAGCTGGTGTCAGACAAAAAGTATACCTTATATCGGCTAGTATTAGATAGGAAGTCAAGGCCTAGACAGAAAGGTGTTTGACAATATATATACCACCCAATCCTTCACGCATGTCGTTTACGAGCAAAAATACTATTACCATTACCTATTTATGATGAGTGAGACTTACACCAAATGATTACCTGAAGTTCACAAAACATAGAGTAGAAAATGGAAGAGAAAGAAGGAGGGAAATTTTTTGGTACCCATCCTTTACCAACAAGAACGTTTGCTCACGTTTCAAAAGACATTTATACTTAGTTCTGAAGTAGAGTTTTTGTGGACTATGGCTCTGGCGCTTTCAACCACACACTTCAAAGTACTTTTGAGATCATAAAATAGAAAATGGCCCGGCTACCAATATGACGTACCCTTTACAAAAAAACAAGATTGAGTATGTCAAACCAAACATCTAGTCTATGTAGACCGGATCCTGAAAAAGAGCATGTTCAATAGTTGGGGAGCGTAACTCATGGTAATGTTTGAGCCGTTGGCCATTTACTTGAAATTCGTTGTTATCTTGTGAAAGGACCCGACCATCGTGTTTTCAATTTACCAAAAAAAATGTGTAATATGGAATTGTAAAGTAAAACTTTTTTGGTAATTTTGAAATCTTTATGCAAAATGTGCTTGTCGTGCACTCTTTTCATATTAACTTTGTAGGATTTCGAGAGATCATATGCATCACTCTGAATCTCCTCAAGCTCATTTAATTGCAGTTTTCACTTCTTCCCTACCACGTTGATATTGTAATTGAGGCTTTTGATGGCCCATAAGGCACGATGCTCGAGTTCAACCCGCATATGACAAGGTTTTCCAAAAACGATGCGGTAAGGAGACATCCTTATAGGTGTTAAAGACCGTTCGGTATGCCCACAAAGCATCCGATAAGCGGAGAGACCACTCTTTTCTTGAGGGATTGACAGTTTTCTCCAGAATGGACTTTATCTCTATGTTGGAGACTTCCACTTGGCCACTCGTCTATGGGTGATATAGAGTAGCAATTTTGTGAGTAACTCCATATTTCTTCATTAAAAACCCAAAACTTTTATTACAAAAATGTGTGCCCCCATTATTGATAATAGCTTTAGGAACACCAAAATGTTTTCTTTCACAAATTTCACGACAGTCTTATGGTCATTGGAGTGACATGCGAGTACCTCAATCCATTTGGACACATAGTCCACAGTGACTAGAATGTAGAGAAAATCTTGAGAAATAGGGAATGGTCCTATAAAATCAATGCACCAAACATAAAAAAATTCCACAATTAAAATGGGATTTAGGGGCATCATATTGCGTTGGGTAATGCGACCCAAGTACTGACAACGAATGCAAGCTTTCCAATGTTCTATTGCATCGCAAAAAAGAGTAGGCCAGTAAAAACCACATTGCAAAATCTTGGCCGCCGTTTTCTTCCCACTGAAATGACCACCGCAAGATTGTTCATGGCAAAAAGATAACACGTCAGTGTGTTCCCAGTCGGGAATACAATGACGAATGAGTTGGTCGGAACAATACTTAAAGAGATAGGGGTCATCCCAGAAATAATATTTTACAGTGGATAAGAACTTTTTATGATCAGGGCGTGACCAAGAGGAAGGAACTTCCTCAGTAACTAGGTAGTTAACGATATCCACGTACCATGGAGAGGAAAAAATAGAGTACAAATGCTCGTCTGGAAAGGAATCACAGATGGCATCAGAATCACTATCAATGTCACCAACCAGCCTTGATAAATGGTCGGCCACCATATTTTCGGTTCCTTTCTTGTGTTTGATTTCCAAGGTGAATTCCTGCAAGAGAAGGATCGAGCGAAACAATCGCTGTTTCGCATCCTTTTTCGCGAGTAGGTACCGAAATGCCGCATGGTCAGTATATACGATGGTTGAAGAGCCGACCAGGTAAAGGCGAAACTTATCCAAAGCGTAGACAACAACTAGTAACTCTTTCTCAGTTGTTGTGTAATTATGTTGAGCGTCATTAAGAGTTTTACTAGCATAGTAAATGACAACTGGTTTTTCATCACGTAGTTAGCCTAGTACGACGCCAATAGCAAAGTCGCTAGCGTCACACATCAGTTCAAATGGTTGAGACCAATCAGGGGGTTGAATGATAGGAGCGGATAGTCAGGGCGATTTTTAGAGTGTCAAAAGCTTGTTTGCAATTGAAATTGAAGTCGAAGACCGCATCCTTCAGCAGGAGATTGTTTAAAGGTCGAGCAACTTTAGAAAAATCCTGAATGAATCGCCTGTAAAACCCAGCATGGCCTAAAAAGGCACGGATATCGTGAACTATTCGGGGGATAGGTAGAGAAGAAATTTTAACAATTTTAGCTTTATCAACCTCTATCCTGTCTTTCAAAAGAACATGACCAAGAACAATTCCTTTAGTCACCATGAAATGACACTTCTCCCAACTAAGTACCAGATTTTTCTCTTCACAATGCGTTAACACTTTAGAAAGGTTGGATAGGCAGTCGTCAAAGGAGTTTCCATAAATGGAAAAGTCGTCTATGAAGACTTCCATATAACGTTCCACCATATCACTGAAAATGTGAAGCATGTAGCGTTGGAAAGTACCAGGGGTATTGCACAGACCAAAAGACATGCGTTTGTATGCAAAGGTTCCAAAAGGACATGTGAAAGTTGTCTTTTCTTGATCAGTTGGATCGATGACAATTTGGAAGTAGCCGGAATAGCCGTCAAGAAAATAATAGTAAGCATGACCGGCTAATTGTTCTAGCATCTGGTCAACGAAAGGAATAGGGAAGTGATCTTTACGTGTTATGGCATTAAGTTTGTGATAGTCAATGCAAATTTTCCATTTCACCGAGACGCAGGTGGAGATGCATTCATCCTTATCATTGCACACAACTATAATGTCCAACTTCTAGGGAACAACGAGGACATGAATAACCCAAACACTATCAGATATAGGGTATATGATACCTACATCGAGTAAGTGTAAAACTTCCTCCCTGACCACCTCCTTCATGATGGGGCTAAGCCAACATTGTGGTTCCCATGATGTCTTTGTGCCGTTATCTAGATGTATGCGATGTATGCATACACTAGGGTGTATTCCTTTGATATCATATAAGGACCAACCAATAGCGGAGCGGTGTTCACGAATGACATGAATCAAACGCGCTTCTTCGTCGGTAGTCAAATGGGAAGAAATTACTATAAGGTGACTACCATCGAAATCGAGATGCACGTACTTCAAATCAGAGGGAAGAGATTTTAAATCCGGAGTTGGAGGCTTGGGAATCAAGGATTCGTGAGGCGCCACCTCTTTAATGGAAAAGAGCGAGTCATGTTCTTCTGAATCGGTTGGTAACGTAGCAGTAGGGTTAAATAGTGGTATTGACTCTAATAATGCGTGGACATCCTTAACGTACGAGTCATCGTCAAACTCAGGATTATCAAAAGAAATAAATTGGTGTACCTCATCTGGGGGAAAAGAGTTTGTGAAATATTCTTGTGCCAGATTATCAACCATGCTAATCTCACCCTCAATGTCAGGATCGGGAAGTTGTTTCATTAAGTTGAACACATTTACTTCTACATAAAGGTTCCCAAAAGACATTGTCATTGAACCATCTTGACAATTGATGAGAGCGTTAGCAGTTGCAAGAAATTTACGTCCTAAAATGATAGGAATGGAGTCACAGGAAACTTCGGTATCTAAAATAACAAAATCAACTAGGTAGTAAAAATCTTGGACCTTTACTAGGATGTTTTCTACTATGCCCTTTGGGTACTTGATGGAGTGATCCTCCGCGAGTTGTAAGGTCATGTTGGTAGGTTTTAATTCATGAAGACCTAGCTGCTTAAATAAGTAGTAGGGAAGTAAGTTAACACTCGTGCCTAGGTTTAAAAGGGCGGTAGCGGTATACTTGTTGCCCAACGTGCATGGCATAGTTGGTCAACCTGGGTCCTTGTATTTAACCACACCATTCATAGCAGTAATGAAAGGAAACTGCTCAATGAGGAACATTCGTTCGTCGTTTGTTGGTGCACATGTCCTTCAAAAACTTGGCATGCTTGGGCAAATGCTTAAGTGCATCGAGAAAAGGTAGATTTATGGTCAAATTTTTTAAGGTTTCTCGGATCGCATCGAAATACTCGTCAGGTTTACTCTTTGCCAAATGGGCAGGGAATGGAGCTTTTGGGTGGAATTGCACATATGGATTAGTGGCTTCTTTTCCCAGGGACGTAGTTGTAGATTTGGAAGGAACAACTTCGTCCGCTATAGGTTGCGAGGTAGGAGTTGGAAGGACGTCTGCCGCGACTTTCGTTGGTTGAATGTATGGCATTCGTATGTGATTGTCGATGGTTCAGCCAGAACGAAGAGTGGTGATGGCATTCACTTCACCCTAGATGGGATTACTAGATCTTGGGGCATTAGTGAGTTCAAAAGCAGTGTTTGTGGACTTAGCGTTTGGAACTGCTTGGCCAGGAAACACGCCCTTTGACTTTTGTCCTGTGCTAACAACTGAAGAGACTGTTGGATAAATGCTAGGATTTGATTCTATTGATTCATGTAAGTCAGAAAAGTTTCAGTTGTTTTATCGGCAATAGATTGTCCCAGTGGAGCAGCAGGAACAAGTTCACGATTATTGTTTACGGGTTGATTTTGGTATCCATAACCTGGATTAGCGGGAACAAGGTTGCGGTTGTTTTGGTACCCTATATTTGCAGTGTTGGGAAACTGACTTTGCCTTTGCGGAAATTGCAGAAGATTCCCTTGATGGTAGGAATTGTAGTTCGTGGGTGGCCATACAGGAGGGTTGTTGAAACCCGGAGGAGCTGGCTATTGGGCAGGGGGATGCCAAGCCAAATTCGGATGTTGTCGCCAAGGTGCATTAGGGATGTTGAAAGCACAAGCCTCTTTAGATGGCTGGGGAGGGCACTCGTATGCCAAAGGACAATAAGAATCGGAGTGCTCAGGACTTAAGTAAAGAAGACATGAGGCAGCGTTGGTAGCCATGACTTGTTTGGGTTTTTGATCATTCACTTGAATTGAAAGAGCATCGACCTTTTTAGTTAGGTACTCGATCAGAGTTTTTAATTTCGGATCGGGTTTGATCTCGAACATAGACGTAACTTTGGTAGGAGTGTCTTTAGAAGATCTGGAAGAATCAGTGTTACCCCAATGGGTGTTTCGTGAAGCTTGTTTCTCGAGAAAAGTGTATGCTTTAGTAGCGCCTTTGTCCATGAAACAATCGCCGTTCATGATATCTAATGTTTTCTTTTGATGGTCAGAGAGACCATTAAAAAATGACCAGACTAAGACATCGGTGTCGAGTTGATGATGGGGACATTCGAGAAGCAAATCAGTAAATCTGCTTCATGCCTCCGTAAAGGATTCCATGGGATGCTGGAGAAAGAATTGAATCTTTTGAAGCATCTCTGTAGTTTTCTTCTGAGTATAGAACTTCATCATGAATGATTGTACTAGCTTTGCCTATGTGTCAAGGGATTGCGGTGCTTCGCCTGCGAGCTAAACTGAAGCTTTATCAGCTAAGTTGAAGGGAAACAACCTAAGCAAGACTTGTTCGTTGGTAATGGTCGGATGGTGGAAAGTGGTGGCCACTTGCTGTATCCTATGAAGGTGATTGCATGGTTTTTCATGGTCTAAACAGGTAACAATCTGAAAACATTAGGTGGAATGCGAAAATCACCTGGAATCTCATCGAGTTTAATACAGGAAGTAGGTCCTTCCTGTAAGGCAGTATAGAAGTCGGAAATGGGCTTTTCTACTGTGGGATTTTCCTGGGCTATAACTATGGGAGATAATGGCAACGGAGATACTTGACGAGGTTGGTTTCAGGAGGAAGAACTCTATCTAGGGGATAACTTATGCAATTGTTTATTGTATTTCCGACGGCGATATGTATGTTCTAATTCTTTATTAGTACCAGACTGTAGTCTCATGCAAACACAAATTTTAATTCTAGGCTCAGAAGGAATGAATTATGACATGAGGATTAGTTATTACAAAAGAAGGAAAGTGAACCACATTCTCCTAAGCTGTTAGTAACGTGAGCAGGTAAGTTAGGATAACGTGTGAATATTCCAGCAGCCAGGTCACATGAGAGAATTGAGGGAGGTTGTCCATGCTAGCATGTTCTTTAATTAGGTAACCTCAATCTTTCAAGTTTCATAGACACTAATGGAATAGGATGATGATTGATTATGGTATATTATGCGATTATTATTAGTTGGATTATGATGAAATTTAATTATTAGGAATTTTTTTACTTTTTTATTTTTATTTTATTTTTTCTGAAGTGGAAATTTTATTAATAATGATAACGAGTTTTACAAATAATTAGGACAAGTGTGCAACAAGCTGCGCCGCAAGTCCTTTCTGAATGGCAAATCCTATCCTCCTAAATACAAACTCGTTAAAACCAGCTGTCATTACGTTGCATTCCATAACTTTCTGCAATCTTTTAAGGAGCTCAATAGACTGTTGTGCCAAGAAACCAAATGTGTCGAAATTGAACGGAATGAAACAATGCTGGTTAGCCCTACAAGCCTCCTCGTGTTTCTCAATCTTTCCTGCCGCTGCTCTATTAGCTGTGTCGCCCACCCCAAAGACTCCATTCCCAATCCCTACCAACGGAGAGGCTCCAGTTACATCAACACACACATGCCTCCCCTTATACCAACTGTAGATCAATACATCCACAGGCTGAAGTGTCGATCTTCCCTCATTCGGATCAGTGAGAAAACTGACGGGAACCTCCTTCTTCACTTGTACCCCAGCCTTCCAAAATGCATTACATAAAATGTCTCTGACATGATCATATCAATATTTGAAACCTGGAAAGTGTCGACAATGTGGTGCATGGTCCCCAAAAGCATCCAGTCTACTATTTTTGCAAACAGGGCATAGACCACCGTCAGAGTACAAAGGAATCATGAGACGGTATCGGAGAATAGAACGATACTCCACTGGCGACATACGTTATCCAAGTCCCTCCATTGGAATAGCAAGTAGAAAATCCTTTGCGTGTTCTGACTGCAAGCATCCAATGACTACTTTTTGACAAGCAGATAACTCAAACTCTCTCTCAAGACCAGCAACAGTCTTACTGTAGAACGCTTCCACCAAAAAAATTTGTGGTTTTGTGGGGACGGTAGCATTCACAGCCAGAAAATTAAGGTTAAGATCGGGTAGACAGAGGCTCAATGCACTACTAGCAACATCAAGAATCGCATCAAAAGGCACTAGGCCACAACTCCTAAGAATGTGGTTTTGAAGCTCAGAAATCTGACAACGGGAGGCCACGAAAGCAAAAGTAGAAACATCAGAGGCATAATAGATACCTAACCTACCAAGACGTAATGGGAGTGTCGATAATTGCCACTACAGATCACCGAAGCCAGGACCATCAGAAACCACAATACCCTAGAGAACACTACGGAGATGCCGATCAAAAGTCTTAGCTGCCTCTCTGAAAAGCGATGGTGGCCAAGTACGAATCGCAAAGACCAACTTAGAGAGCCCAACACAAGTTCGTGAAAGCGTTAACTCACATTGAGGATCTTCCAACATAGCTAAACGGTCCATCAAAGTCATAACCATTTCAACACGCTTTCGAGCAAGGCCCCTGACAAAGGATGGATCAGTGCTGACCGCACCTCTAAGCAACCTGACCCCCTGCTGAGGATGGGACATATCTGAAGGAAAGAGACCGGGAGTGGAGCGACATGAATCCAATGATGGCCAAAATACCTCAGTTTTAGCCACATTAAGAACTAACCCATAAGAAGGTCCTTCTTCCTGAATCATACCCAAAGCTGTCGCCACCTGTTCTGTATCTCCGATCAGAGTCCCATCATCTAGGTACCAAGCCTGTAATAATAACTGACAATTGGACTGGATCCGTAGAATCAGAAGATGCAACACCAGTGCAAAGAGAAGGGGACCCAAAAGGTCTCCTTGTTGGACCCCAGTAGCAGACCATATGTAGCTATCTCCCAAATATAACCTTGCAGGTTGACAATACAAGTACTCGACCCAAGGAGCAATTGTTGGGCACCGGATACGAACCTCTCTTAACATGGTAGTCCGATCAACCATGTTAAAGGCATTCTAAAAATCTACAAGCAGCATCGAAAGAGAGGTACTATCCTTGTTAGCATACACTATAGGGTTGATAGAGTGCAAAATTGCTTCTGCTCCACCAGAAACACCAACCCCATATTGAAAATCCTATAAGTACCCTACCACGTCTTTGGAAACTCCTTTCATTACAATCTTGGAGACCAGACGGTGCCAAACAATGCCCACAGCTATAGGACGAATACTATTATCCGGCTTAAGAAGTGGAGTAAGCGGAGCACTCGCAATGAACTCTGTTAACGGCTATGGACATCGTCCCTGTAACCAAAGATTCACCACAGGGGTCAATGCATCTAGCGAATCAGACGATATAGCTGCTGCAGCACCACTCATGGCATCCAACAAGTGCTGAGCTCGAAGACCATCACGGCCACAAGAAGTACCTTTCGGAAACGACCTAATACATGACAATAGGGCGTCTCTCTCTACCACTAAAGAGAGCTTATCAAAAGGAACAGTTGGTCTTATAGGTGGTTGTCGCATCGGGTGCTTCTCCTCTAATGCACATATGGTCTCCGCAATATTGGAGGCAACTCCTGATGAAGTCAACACTTTTACCGTTGTAGCAAAATGTCCATTACCAACTTTCTGCAAGCATCGGCACACATTCTGAATGGAGACAAATCTCTGGGGTTTCTGGATTGAAGGAGGCTCTATTACAGACTCTAAAAGATGAAACATCCCACCAGGCTCATTCCATGTCGTCAAAGCATGGAGAATCTGTTTCTGCTGAAGGTCTTTTCTAGTAGTAGAACGACATTCCTGACGATTCTGTGGTTGAAAAACTTGTAGAGTACAGCGCGGCAGAAGAAGGAGACGAACCTAGGGCATAACTGAACCAGGATCACCGTAATATCCCAGAGAGTAGATTTCAGTGTACCAGAAAAAGCCAAACGACAAGCTCGTGGTATACTTTTCACAGTACAAAAAGGTATACAGAATGCACTATCAAGTAACATCTCATCAAGATGTGAAACATCACCAAGCTGATTAGGGGTATCACCGTCACCCCTATGTGTCGTGAGTGTAAAATCCGTAGTGTTGGGCTTAGAGGGCGACTGTGGGATGCCCACAATAACACATGCGGGTTCTCCACTCTCCATCAAAGTAGGCGGTTCTATGGTATCATCTGGATGACGACACGGTATCCCAAGTGCATGGATGCGAAGACAAATGCCACAAACCCATTTGTCTAATGACCTTAAGGAGATCTCAAGTGACAAATACAGTTCACGATCATCCTTAATTTCATCTCGTACCCTATCGATACTCAACTGGCAATCTAAATGTTGTTTATTGAAATGTGTGAAAATATAGAGAACGGTAAACCCATTATCGTTCACTCCATTGGTGCATCCATGATGATCCCAGAAAGGACAATGGACACGTTTCTAAGGGGGTGGGGCACAGACAATCGAAGAAGTAACCGAAAGGGTGAGACCTTTCTTCCCTCTCCTAGCCAAATCCCGCAATCAGGTCAACAAACCCCAAACCAAACAAATCCCAAACTATACATATCCCATACCCCAAAACCCGCCGAACAACAACACACAAAACCCAATACAGACAAATGTAGGAACCGTTATTTCAGAATGAATATTTCTACAAACCATGAAAACCACGCGCAGTATAATTAATGGTT
Organism: Coptis chinensis; assembly: GCF_015680905.1. Classification (NCBI taxonomy): domain Eukaryota; kingdom Viridiplantae; phylum Streptophyta; class Magnoliopsida; order Ranunculales; family Ranunculaceae; genus Coptis; species Coptis chinensis. The sequence goes on from NC_141456.1 coordinate 51,047,029, forward strand.
CTCACGATTTTGGAATGGAAAACATGCCTGTAAATCCGGCTTAGATAACTCTAAGAATCCAATAGCTATGAATCCGAATGAACAATCAACCCTTTGATCTTCTGTTGTATTCCTTCCAATAGATTGGACGTTGTGTGGGCAATGATCTACCAACCCCTAATAAGTGCTCAAAAAGTGCTATTTAACCCTCGATTATGCCTCTTGTTTAGCCATCTTAGTGGACTAATAGTGTTTGTAAGTTAAATTTTATGATTCTACATGTTAAAGAGAGAGTTTTGTGGAATATTAGAAAAAAAGGGGTAAAACGGAGCAATTCGGAGCATTAAGGATCACATGGGAAGCTTGTGGACAATCACGGAGAAGGACAAGGAATTAGAGCTATTAAAGATGCGACTTGGACCTATTTTAAAGCCTATTTGGAAGCTCAAGGCCAAATGATTCGTTGCTTGGACCAAAGCCCGCAAAAGAAGATAGAAGGATAGAGCAGAAGAGACAAAATCGGCTAATGCGTCTGGGACGCATGGATCGAGCTTCCCGACGCATTGATCACGTTTGAGACGCATGAATAGTGCGTCCAGATGTATGGATCAACATTGTAGCCAATTTCTTCTTAGTTTTGGAGACAAAGTTGGACTCTAAAAGAAGTCTATTTGTATTAGGAAACAAATGACGGTTTGGAATGCTTCTAGAGCTCATTGTAACTTCTATAAATAGAGGACCTAAGTGCGTCATGTAATTTGCCAATTCACTTATATTCTTGTCTCCAGAACTTGAGGCAGAGAGAGATTAATAATAAAAGATTGGTTTTAACTAGCTAAGTCTTAATAAATTAGTCTTTCTAGTCTTATGTTCTTCGACTTTTCTTCTTCTCGTTCTTCGTGTTCTTTCTTCTATATGGAAGGCTAATCTTCTCCTTCAAGGGAAGAGATGAAGCCAGTGCTTAAGGTTTAATGATTCTTCTGGTTCATGGTGTTCTTCAATCAGGTTAGTTCTTTATGTTTTTAGTTATTAGTTCCATTGCCCACACCAGGGGATGGAAGTATAGAATAGGGTTTATGTTTTGCAATATTAATATCATGCTAGTGTTCTTTACTTTTCTTCTAGTAGTATAGTTCTTTAGAGTTAGGGAAGTATTCTTTGTGTTGCCTTAGAAGGGGTAGCTCAGGGAGTGGCTACCTAGGGGAAGTATTCTTTGTGTTTGCCTTAAGTGGTGATTCATTGAATGGTCGCCCTATTAGGAAGTACTCCTTGATGTTGCTCTCGGTAATACATTGAATGGCTGCCTGAGCTTACATAAAAGGAAAGAAGATATTAATAGCATAAACATCGGAACAACCTTAAGTAGAGTTAATTGTTAACGATGTTTCGTCCAAGAGGGCATCGGCACTCGCTCGGTTGCCTAATTGTAGTCTACTTGTAAGAACAACCATGAAGCAGAAGGTCATAGATTAAAAGTATTGGTGGATTCTAATATCTTGAATTCCCTCTCTTATAAATTCTCAATAGTTTAGTTAATTTAGTTTAGTTTAGCATTAGAATCTAAAATCTCTACAATCATAGTTTTTAATCCCTTAAACCCCCTTTCCAGTCCTGTCCTTCACATAACATACACTTAAAAGTGGAACGATATCCTACTCATCCTTTAATTATTGAGGGATAATTAGGTTTTGATACGCTTCTATTTTGTTCAACGACCATACACCATCTACATACACAAAAAGAAGGCTTGTCAAATGGCGTCGCTGCCGTTTTAAGTTGTTTATGTTTAACGTTTTCTTTCAAGATTAGAATTTTGGATCTTGACGTAATTTTAGCTACGACATCCATCTTTTTAAGAAAGAAAGAAGCTTGAAGGACATCTCGAAAACAAGATCTACCATCCAAGTTAGTCGAATCTTCATTCTTTTTTATTTTTCTTAGTATAGTTGCATCATAGTTTAGTTTTATTGCTTTCTAGTATAATTGCATTTAGGACATTTTCAACAATTGAAGTTGTAAGCCAACATAATGAAATATCAAACTCTAGTGTTTCTTGTCTGAATCTTGACAAACGGACTATCGTCTGTGGGCAGTGGTACTTAAGCAATCCAAGTGATTCACCATAACCCTAGAAGAGACAGCTTTAGACAACGGGCAAGATACTAGCTGCAAAGCCCAACCCAGTTGAAGGAAAGTAGTTTTACATTTTAGTATAACTTAGAATAATTGCATACTATTCAAGCATAGTAGGATAGTTTTTCGTTATTTTCGCATATCATTTTCTAGTGTATGCCCCGTCGTCCATATCATCGTCCAGTAAGAACATAACAGTGGACAAGGTCTAACAACCGACTCACAAGAATACTAGATGAGATTAATACAATGGCCGCACTCATTGATGGAGGTGTTTTGGACACCAATAATCCTGAAGCTATCCCTCCCATGCAAGCACAACAGAGGAAGAAGTTGAGCGATTTTTATTCGCCAATAATTGGAGACCCACCCAGCAGTATTGTTTTTCTAGAGACAGAAGCTAACCAGTTTGAACTTAGAGCATCAGTAATCTCTATGCTTCCAAAGTTCAATGGTTCAGACAATGTTCAGCCTTATGTTCACATGAACAAATTTCTATCAGTCCTCAGAACTTTCAAGAACCAAAATATCAAAGATGAGAGTATCCAGTTGATTCTTTTTCCGCTCTCACTCACAGGTAAATCCTATGAATGGTTAACTTCACAGCCGATCAATTCAATAGATAATTGGGAGAAGTTGAGAAGAAAGTTTATGAACAAGTTTTACCCACTCCAAAAAACAGATGCCATGCAGGAAGCCATCAGCAATTTCAAAGGGAAGGTGACTGAAGAATATCATCAAAGTTGGGAGAAATTCAATAATCTACTAGTCCCATGTCCACATCATGGTTATGATAAGAGCACACTGGCTCATTTTTTCTTTCGAGGACTTTCTACTATGAACAAGCAGATGATACAGTCAATGCATCAAGGTAATTTTACATCATTGGATGGAGAGGAAGCCTACAAATTTCTTGAGAATTTAACTGAAGACACTCAACAATGGAGTACTAACAACGAGGACGTAGCTAGAGTGGAGGGGGTGTAAAAGCAATTTCGCAACCAAATTTAAGAAGACCCAAATCAAGCAATGCTATCAATTATGGCAAGCCTATCAACATGACTTGAAACTTTGAACAAGAAGTTTGATCAGTTCTCTATGAATCCTCCAAAAGCAAACAATTTCCAAGCTAAACCTTAGCTAACCAAGCTTTGTTATGCCATTTGTGAGCAATGTTCTGATGAAGGCCACACCACTGAAGAGTGTTCGTACTATTTAGATACTAATGCAGAGGCATGTAGTCTCAACTCTTTAGGAAGAAATAACCAGTTCAATCAGGGATAAAATTATTGGAAGCCACAAAATACAAATAAGAGGAATTTTCCTCTAGGATTCCAAAATCAGTCAAATCAGTTCCAGAATAATCAGTATCAGTTCCAAAACCGCCAGCAACCATACAGAAATCAACAGTCATACCAGAACCAGCAATACCAAACCAACACAAACAGAGAGTTAGTACCATATCTTATGAGTGGATATATTGCCCCTACGCCTCAGTCGAGTAAAGCAGTTGATAAGAGCCCAAAACTGTAGTTTTAACCCTGTAATAGATATACTTTTAGACCAATTATGTGAGTAATAATTAAGAGTTAACACTGATTACGTATTTTTATGCATTTCAGGCTTCAAAGTCCATTATGTGCAGAAATGTGCCACTTTAGCGAGATAAAGGAGCAAAGGTTGGTTACTAAGGAGTTCCGTGATTAAAGGCCAAGATTCAAGAAGACAAAGCCTTTCTAAAGACCGGTCAAAAGCTGAAAAGTCGACGCGGGCAGAAACAACACACAAAGTCAGCAGAATTTCCGAAAGCCATATCTTTGGACTCAGACCTCGGAATGGGGCCTACCTTATGTCAAAACGACCAGCTCGGAAAGAGCTTTCCAATGGTCTAAGACGTGATCCAATCAGAGGAGCAGAAGTGGACGAAAAGTCTGTTGAAGCCAACTGCAGCTGAAGAGGCCTTTTTGGACTGAAAGAATTGGGTTTTGGCCCGATTCTCTGGCCCAAAACATGGCTCCAAGCCCATGCTCAATTTTTGGATCTGAAAGTATAAAAACAAAAGCTTAGCTCTTTGTTAATGGCAGATAATTAATGGTAGATAGGTTAGAGTAAAAAGTAGCCATTAAAGTAGCTTTTAGATCTAGTTTTTATTTAATTGTTTTTAACTAAGTTTAATTTCAAATCCAACTCTTGTTTTAGATTAAATTCTTAGAATCATTGTTCTTAATTAGTTTGATAAATAAAATAGCTAGTTGTCAATTTCGATTCTTGTCATTTACATTTGTGTTAGATCTGATTCATTTATTATTTGTTATTCAATTCTTAGTTATTAATTAGATTTTAATTATTGTTTAATTTAGATCAGTAAATTTCAATTCTTTATATCATGTTTAGTTCAAATTTAATCGAAAATGATTACGTAATGATTCTCGGCTAAACCTCCATTAGAGGGGGTTGAGAAGCCTTGATGAAAGCTTGATTCCGACTATCGTAGAATCGTCGTAATTCCCTTTCCACTCTAGAAACGATTAGTTCACCATGAGAATGGGTTTAATCATTCACATGCTAGTTATGAATTGGTAGGAATGCCATGTGTAATTAGGGATTAGGAAGAACCAATTGTTCTCATAAAAACAGTTCAATTCTGATTACGACAATTAAATCGTTAATAGGATTAAGTCGAAAGGCGGTGGAATCAATCCCCTAACTCCTTATCATAGAATCAACGTAGCATTCCCTTAGTTGTCCTAATAGTTGACTAGTGCATCTTGTGGGTAGTTGCATCGTAGTCTAGTTGCCTTTTCGTAAATCTCTCATTAGACCTTAAGTAGAGTAATTACACGCGATAACAAGCATGCGGAAGGACTAGGAGTGGAACGAATCACTCTACTCCACTATATCTCATAGGATTGAGAGTAGAATCTTTGATAAGTATAAAGCATCATAAGATTAGTTTTAGTTTACTTACGTTTTGAGTTCAACGTTCATTTCGTAGGTAGACTATTCAAGTTAACCATTATCAAATGGCGCCGCTGCCATCTTAGTTTCACTTTCGCATTGTTTTCGTAGTATTAGTACTTTTCTTAAAGTCTCATTTCACCCACCCACCCGTGTTTGATTCATACTGTGGTTATCTGTTTCAACGTTGGAAAATTTCGGGAAAAATTACACTGAGCGATCACGCCTAGTAGAGCGCACACTCTATAGCTGGAACAAGAGCGACCGCCCTAAAAACACCAGTAATTTGAAAATTACCCGAGCGACAGCTTCTACGCGAGCGCATCCGCCGCTTTTGTTAATTTTTTTTTCGATTTCGACAGTTTTGATTCGAACGCTGTTTTTTTCAATTTTTTCAGTGTTCTAACTTGTTATATACACTGAACACGTGTAAACAAGACGCTATTCATAACCGAAGCAAGGACGTAATCAGGTATTCCTTTCTTCCACACCTCGCATCTCCTGTTAGAGGTTTATACTAGTATATCAGAATTGTTTGGAGTGTTGATGTGTTTAGCTAAGTTTGGTTTTAGCCTTGTATGAGATTAAGGTCTGGCCGAACAAAAACACAGAACGTAATTACACAACAACGTCAACAAACAAGTCTATCTAGTATACAACCCACTACACCTCTAGCTACTATTTCACACACATCACCTGACATAATGCCCGACGAAGAAGAGACTCCTCTCTCTGACTTCTACAAAGCCTTGAGCGATAGCCCCAAATCTTGCATCGTTCTAGCAGACCCAGTGGGGGATTTCCGAATCCCCCCAAATATTTTTAATTTGTTACCCGTTTTTCATGGATTAGACCATGAAAAACCTTATCAGCACATGCGTAGGATTGAACAAGTCCTAACAACATTCCACCATCCTACGGTTGGTGCGGAACAAATTAAACTCGTGGTATTCCCTTTCACCTTAGCCGATAAAGGCGTCTTGGTTAACAGCCCAAACGCCTAATTCTCGTGGACTCGTGGGCTAAACTTGTTCAAATTGTTTATGGAACATTTTACCCACCCGTAAAGACGGATGAGATGCTTTCCAAGATTCATTTCTTTTCGACAAAATCCTCATGAATCATTTTCAGAGGCTTGGAATCGTTTCACCGATCTCCTTATAGAGTGTCCACATCATAATTTAGCGAAAGAAACGTTAGGTCCTGCCCTTTTCAAAGGACTTCTACACCACCATAAAGAAGTCCTAGACATAATGAATGGGGTAGTTTCTTAAGTAAAGGAGCCTCGAGGCATATAAATTTTTGAAGATCGGACTAAAGCTGCAATAATAATTGGGGGTAGTGACGATTACTCCCGCTCCGCTAGTTCTTCTTCAACAGTTAAGGCTACCAGTATGTTTGAGGTTAAATCAGATCCTGAGCTTAAAACTCTAATTGAATCCCTCACAAAAAAGGTAGAGGCCATTTCTGTACAACAAAAGCCAATCCCCGTCATGAATGTAAATTCAAATCCATGTAGTTTCTGTTGGAGCCCTGAGCATCCCGACTCACACTGTCCTATTGCCTATGAACAGGCTTGTTCCATTAATAGTGAACCTAACGCCCCTTGGAGACAAAATCCCAACTTCGGTTGGAGAAATAACCAAAACGTCACACCTCAAGGGTACAATAATCAATATGTTAGGCCTACGCACAGCTTTAACCAAGCCCCACTACGACAAGGACAGGGTCAGGGTAATTTTAATAATTATAACAACCAAGCGCAACCTCGACAAGGTCAAGCACAAAGTCAAGGTAATTATAATAATTATAATGCTAATAGAGGTATCGTTCCGGTAAATAATAACTATCAAAATCCACCCATAAATAATTCACGTGAAATAGTTCCAGTCACACCACCCGTGACTACTACACCCACACAACCGGATCGTCTTGACACCTTCATACAAGTGAGCCAAAAACTTTTCCAAACCATGGCTCAATCTAACCAACTTTCTACAATCCGTTAATAATTTAACCCAACAGTTGGCTCAAAATAAAGCCCAACCCAAAGGTGTGTTTCCAAGTCACGAAATACCTAATCCTAAAACAACAAATACAGCCTTTGAGGTAACCGATAATACTAGTAAGGAACATGAAAATGTAGGTGAGCTAAAGGCCATCACCACTCTCCGTTCTGGCAGAGTGGTTGATAACAAAGTAGCTATGCCTATAGTTACCCAACCGGTAGCCCCTACACCTGCTATATTACTAGATACCCAAATAGAAACTGAAGAGCCTACCACTGTAGAGGTACCAGTTACAACACAACCTAAGAAACAGGAAGCCACGGTTAAACATCCAGGTAATACCATTGCTAAATATAGACAGAAACCACCGTTTCCACAAAAATTAGCCGTGTTAACTAGGGATACAAATTATGAGGAGATTAGGGATGTTTTCAAGAATCTAACTATAAACCTTCCCTTCCTCGAAGCTATTAAAAAGCTACCACACCATGCTAAGTTTCTTAAGGAGTTGTGTACTACTAGGCGTAAGACCAATATACCAAAAGACGCTTTTAACGTAACAATTCCCAACTCTATCCGAACATAATGGAATTGTTAAGTACAAGGACCCCGGTCGCCCCTACCGCATAAATGCACCTTAGGAGATTCTTATACGACGATCGCTTATTAGACTTGGGGGCTAGTGTTAACTTACTCCCGCTTTTATTTGTATAGACAAATAGGTCTAGACGAGATGCAAACCACTAAAATGACGCGTTGCAATTAGCTGATCGGTCTATTAAGTATCCTAAGGGTGTCGCCGAAAATGTTCTCGTAAAAGTTCAGGATTTTAACTATCCGGCTGATTTTGTCATCCTCGACATAGAAGTCGCTAATCCACTCGTCCCCGATCATCTTAGGGCGCCCTTTCCCCGGGCAACCGCCAATGCGCTCATTAATTGCCGCGATGGTTCAATGTCCATGTCTTTTGGCCATCTTACTATTGAAGTCAATGTTTTTAAAACAAAGACACAGTTACCCAATTCGTCTATGGATGGAGAGGTAAACATGATCGAGAGCTTTGCTCGAGATTATTTCAACAACACGTTCCCTGATAATCATATGCCCAAATTTCTTTCCTTTGGAAGTTCAGACTCCAACATTTCCATCCCTACACTAGTCGATACACATAGTACGGATGAGGATGAGATAGATGACTTTCTCAAAGATGTAGAGGACTATCATAGTAACGAGGATATGACCAATCTAGATGAGCAATTCGATGAGTTTCTTAGAGCAGGTGATGATTCACCCTATCAAGAACTACTTTGCACAACAACCACCTCGACTCCCCTCCTTCCACCCTTTGAAAGGAATATCGAGTTTGCACTCGATCCTTTTGTTTCTCCTGTGCTCCATAATTTTTTAAATCCACCTAGTAAACAAATACTTCAGAAGGACAACCCATTTGACACCTTCATTTTCAGATTTGAGATAGTCCCTACACACACAATGAATGAGTTTTGTGCTAAAACCACATCCTCATTGTTTACAGGCTGTCTTTCTACAACTTACCCATATCCACCATATTCTCCACAACCATTCACTCTTCCACACTTATTCACTAGGACACCCTCTCGTTCAAAAATGAAAAAAAGGTGCATGCTAGGTTAAGTAATAGGGTTATCCGACTTCGCTTTCATTTTACTAGGTTGTGTCATAGGAAATCTTGGTGCTTGATTGTGTTTGGATATGTTTTCTGTGATATTTATTTATGGAATGATCCACAACTATTTCGGTTGTTGATATATGGTAAACTGCATGTTCATACATACGTTTAGATAAAGTCTAGAGTATCTGACTATAAATGACTCAACTTTTGTGTTTGGTGCATTTCCTTTTATTTCCATATATTGGTGAGTGCACCATTAAGGTAACCGGGCCCTCCCTATGGAGTGTGTGGCTGTAAGTACCGGATCCTAAGTCCACGTTTGACATAATTCACGTTTTCCACTCTTGCATATTTTCTCGGATTTTTGAGTCATGTTTCTCTATGGGGTGAATTATGTCTTTCTTGTTTATTGTTTTCTTTTTAAAATTAAAAATAAATAAATATATATATATAAATATATATATATATATTAAAGAATAAACATAGTAATATAGGAAGTTTCGAATCGACTTTAAAAAGACCATTATCGCTAAAAACAAATTTTCTAAGCTCCGTTGTAAAAATTTGTTTGGGGTAGGGTGTTTGTGTGTTTCCATCCTAGAATGTTTATGTCCCATTAGAGTTGTTTAGGCCGCTTAATTGTATAACGATTCGGGTTGACATAATCCATGATTTTAGAGTCCAATTGTTCGTGATAACGCACGCCATGCACGCGACTTCGAGGTATTTTCCACTATCTTATATGTCATCCACGGTCGGAATAGAGTGTTTTATGGATCATTGGATTGGAAATTCTCTCCTGATCATTTCCATAACTCATTCGAAAAAATCGGACCGGTAATGAAGCGGCAATTTTGATTTGAAGTTTCGCGAAAAATCGAAAAAAAATCACAAATTTCGATTTTGGGCTTGGGCCCAACCCGCGCCCACCGACAGCGCGACCGCGCCCTTACCTTAGCTAACAGTCGCGATCTTCTTCTCCATCCGCCATTAACGCCCAAAAGCTCAAACAAACCTAAAAAAAAAAAAAAAAAAATAAAAAGAAAAAGAAAACCTAAATTAACCCACGCCCACAATCAATACCCAACCCAAATCGACTCTAAAAGCTTCCCACCACAACCCCCACCGATTTACATCACCAAAAACCACCAAAAACTCCAAATTTTGGTGCTGCCGCGCCACCACTCCACCACCACCACTGTTGCTTCAGTTGGTCGATTTAAATCCCACCACCACATCCCATTTAAACCCCCACTACATTCCAAACTTCCAATGGCTCAACAACGCCGAATTTTGCAGGAGCAAGCTTTTACCGGCGACCACTTCGCACCGTTCTATGGTGACGCAATGATCAGTCGAGACTGGAATAGCTTGTGGTACTCGACTGAAGCCTATTACCACGAGGACTTAGTCAGACGGTTCTACAATACGAGGGAGTTGGAAGGGACTAGGATTTTTGTTGTGGTGGCGAAGAGGAGGAAGGAAGTGACGACTGGGTTGTTGGCTGAGATTCTATGCATTCCGCCTAGAATCCATCTAGATGTCACCCTGCAGGAGTCCCAACATAATGGGGTAGAGCCATTGATGAACGAGACAGTTATTGAGGGGACTACAATGCGAGATCGCATTGTGTTCGACAAACTTCCCTTAGGACCAACCAAATTAGCCGCAGCTCAGATCGGATTGGGCCTGGAACGCCCCGGGAAGGAGCAGCTCAGGCGACTGATAGGACTTACATCACCCTACACCGTAACCCGCGCATCTATAGGGAGTGTGTCCAACGAGTGTGGAGGTTGGCTGAGGATAGAGAAGAAGAAGAAGAGGTGGTGGAGAGGAGAATGCCGAGGAGGCCGGGGAAATCGAATGCCTCGGAGGATGAGGAGGATTTGACGTGTTTTATATGCGGATGCCTTGGAGAGGTTCTCGGTCAGATGCAAAAACGCATGGCTGTGATTCATCGTGGGCATCGCGTTAAGCTCAACACTATCTGCGAAGACCTCCGACTCGACGAAAACGATGCATCATAACTTCGGTGGTCCGTACCGCAGAGAGGACGAGAGGTGGGAACAGATGAGGGCCGAGCTAGAAGCTCGGCCCGCCCGGAAGAGATGCTTACACGATTCCCACCTCACGGGGACTCTCTTCTGAGGACACACCATCGGGGCACGAAAGCGCCGTCGCCGGCGATCTAATGGTGCCGCCCATCAGAGCCCGTGAGCGCCTCCGGATCGTGTGCCCTCCGCTACCGACCGAGTAGTTAGGGATAGCATCGGTTGATGTTTTTATATTTAATTGTAGTTTCATTATTGTTATTTATTTTAATGTAAGTTTTATGTCCGTAATTTGATTTTTTTTTTTAGTGAAATGTACTTCGAATGAAAATTTTAATATAATGGGTTATTTTCAGTATGCGTGGTTGTTTAATATTGATCCCACCTTCCCAACTTGTTTGGGGTGGTTTTATCTATTCCAAGGATGATTTTTAGATAACCCTCGTGTTAGAATTTATTGCGAAGTCAAGGTGAAAATATGGCCGCTTAGGCATATCCAGGAATAAGTATAAGGGTAGGATGAAATCTAGATTAAATAGGTAGATTCTATCATAAATTCAACCTAAAAGATACTAGGTTTGAATTAGAATCAAGATAATGAGTTGTTTCCGCTTTCGGTTTGGAAATTTTAGAATTTCCGAAACCGCCATAAATACTTTTGGCAACTTCCCCGATCCGCTTTAGCAACTTAAAACCTATATAAGCTTCATACATTCTACACTCACAACTCACACTACACCTAAACTCCATCACTCACCTTTCACTCCCACGATTCCCACGTGTCGGCTCATTTTCCGAAGTTTCAAGAACTCCGAAGCTTTTCAGCTTCCTACTGAGAGCGACTTTCGCACTCTGTATATTTTTTTTCACATTTTTGTCGAGGCGCTTCAAGCCGTTGAATTTGCCACCAGCCAAACACCGGAAATTTCAAATACTCGAGAGCTCGCTTTCGCTCGACTTCCGGGACCAGAAAATTTCCAATTTTTTCGGTAGTATCCGGATCATTCGTGTGAGCTATTCCAGAGCGTAATTTTGAGATGACATCTCCAACAAAGTGATACCGAACAGTCTTTTCAAGATTTGTTCCAAAGCACTACTTATGGTGCTTTGGTTTCGCGAGGCGATCACATACGCTACGTTGGCCGGAGCCGCTTATGGTAAGACCGGATGCACTTTATTCTCCAACACTAGCATCTTATTTTTACGATAACTGCATTTTCTTTGAAAGACCAGATGGAGAACAAGTGTTCTCCATCAACATTGCTAATGAACCAATGGAAATTACCAGGTTCTTGCTAGCATTTGTTCTTGGACTTGCTATGCCCGCTGAAATACAAGACCCATGGTGCTATTGGGTAGATAATATGTATGTCTACACTTATGAGTTTTTGCATGAGTCGTATGGAGCGGCAATTTCCGTTATCGAGGACCAAGGGGACTATAACGTCACTTTTGGTAGCCTGTCCGTGAACATAGGAACTGTTATGTTTTGGATCATGCTAAACATTTTAGGGGAATGACGTTTTTCTTCTGTGAATGATGCCACTTGCAGCGTTTTCCTTGCTTTAGCCACGGGACGTATGTGTCATGACCTTCCCCGAACCTTGATGTCTAGTTTAGCTCGATCCCATAACATGAGGCATAAGTTATGCCTGTTCTAATTTCCCGTATTATGCTATGTTTCTTTCCTGTTTTTTGTACACGTTTCACGGATTGGATTACGGCCCATTAATCGCATGCGACCCACCAATAGTATTATTCGATCTTTCCATGCAATGACTTGGCAAAGGTGGAGGATACAACCTCATCAGGTTGCACCCTACACCCCGTCAGACCAAGTGGCTCTTAATAGGTTAGCAATAATAGACGATAAATGGCGGGAAGCCTGGCAAATTATCATGGCATGGCAAGACGCAAAGGAACCTCACTTCTTTATGGAAGAAGAGGATGAGGAATATGATGAGTAATGCGGGAGATAAGGTAAGTTTCATTCTAGTTAGTGTCTGCTTATGTCCCAAGCAATTTCATTCTTATTAACCCCATAATGGGTAGAACTTCAGATAGAGTTGTGGTCGGTTTTATTTCCTTTATTAGTACGTTCTAACTTTGTTTTGCAGATGTTCCTGAATTTCACACGTTTCAATGGTATTTTTCTTACCCTCTTTATTTACAATGCTTTGAGGACAAAGCATGCTTCTTGTTTAGGGGGGGCATAGAAACACGGTAATTAAGGCATCCGTTAGGATATAGATAGAGTTAATATGCATTTGTTTTCTAGTTAAAATTTTAAAAAAAATTCAAAAATATAAATAAATAAGTTCATGCTATACACTTAGGAATAGTGGTATTGTTTTCCTTCTCTATGCTCTTAACAATCTAGAAGTCTCAATGAGCTTTTGCATTAGAATAATTGTTAGAAACTTAGGTTAATATGTAGGTAATAATCTTTGCATCTATCTATAAATATATTACATGAGTATCTATGATTGTTAGCGAAGTTTCTGAAATCTAGGCTAGAGTACTTATTCTACAAATCCTGTGAGAATATAGCCTAAAGCATTATATGAGTGAAACATTTGAGAAATGACACAAGGGAGAAGTAAAATCCGGATAGAGAAATCACACGTCCACTTGCTTGATCACTATGCCATATCCTATGAATTATTTCCCCGCTTAGCCCTCTCAAACCTTTTTCTTTAGCCTTTCATAAACCACAATCCCTTTACCCCTGTTACAAAACAAAACAAAATAAAAAATAAATCAACCTACCCAATTTAGAATAAGTCCGAGAATAGAATGAGGAAGAAAGAAGAAGAGAAAAAACTTGTGTAAACAAAAGTTAGTTAATTGCTTCAAAATAAAATAAAGAAAAGAAGTTTCCATCCAAGGAAAAGAAAAAAAAGAAATAAATAAAAACTCCAAAAATAGAAGAAAAGGGAGTCAAAAGCCAAAGAAAAAGAAAAAAAAAAATATGGCTAGGGATGGAAACAAAGTATAGAAGCAAAAAAAATAACAAGGTTTTCTAAGTTACATAATATGAAAACTCTATTATCTCGACTTGTCCTTTTGAATATCCATTTCCTTCCTTCTTAAACCATCTCCTAATCCCCAAACACCTAATAAAGACCTCTAGCTCAATTAGGAATAGGTTAGTGTGATAGTAAGTGGCGATAGATGTGTTTGATCGACTCGGCTTCCTTGTTGTCATTGAGATTGTAAGGTAAAAGTGTGCCCATCGCTTAGACTAGAGTAAATAAACTTGAGTGGAAAAAATCGAGTGTTGTATCTTGACTATTATTGTGAGAACCTACTTAAGGACGCTTATTCGAAGTTTCAGAAAACTAACCCGCTAGGCATTTCATAGTATTACTCATTGTATATATGTTTATTGTAGATGATTGATTATTATGCATATATTAGCTTAGGTTTCACTTGATTACTCTATATGCATTGCTAATGAGAGGTATAGATAATTTAGAGCATGAATAAGGAAACAATAGTTTTATTTCTTAGTCGCTGTAGTGTAGATGAAGTTTGTGAGTACCTTCAATCGAAAAAACTCTCACGAGGTTTAACTCGGCCCACTAGGGAATTCCTAGTGGTTTAAGGGCTTGTTGCATATGGTCAATGCAATCGCGACTCAAATAAACGAGTAGTTAGAACTCCATTTTTGGTCACTTATTCTAATTTCTCATCTTTGCTTGAGGACAAGCAAAATGCTGTTTGGGGTAGTTTGATAAGAGCCCAAAACTGTAGTTTTAACCCCTCGTAATGAATACATACTTTTCACCAATTATGTGAGTAATAATTAAGAGTTAACACTGATTATGTGTTTTTATGCATTTCAGGCTTCAAAGTTCATTATGTGCAGAAATGTGCCACTTTAGCGAGATAAAGGAGCAAAGGTCGGCTACTAAGGAGTTCCGTGATTAAAGGCCAAGATTCAAGAAGACAAAGCCTTTCTAAAGCCCGGTCAAAAGCTGAAAAGTCGACGCGGGCAAAAACAGCATACAAAGTCAGCAGAATTTCCGAAAGTCATATCTTTGGACTCAGACCTCGGAATGGGGCCTACCTTATGTCAAAACGACCGACTCGGAAAGAGCTTTCCAATGGTCTTAGCCGTGATCCAATCAGAGGAGCAGAAGTAGACGAAAAGTCTGTTGAAGCCAACTGCAGCTGAAGAGGCCTTTTTGGACTGAAAGAATTGGGTTTTGGGCCTGATTCTCTGGCCCAAAACATGGCTCCAAGCCCATGCACGATTTTTGGATCTGAAAGTATAAAAACAAAAGCTTAGCTCTTTGTTAATGGTAGATAGGTTAGAGTAAAAAGTAGCTATTAAAGTAGCTTCTAGATCTAGTTTTTATTTAATTGTTTTTAACTAAGTTTAATTTCAAATCCAACTCTTGTTTTAGATTAAATTCTTAGAATCATTGTTCTTAATTAGTTTGATAAATAAAATAGCTAGTTGTCAATTTCGATTCTTGTCATTTACATTTGTGTTAGATCTGATTCATTTATTACTTATTATTCAATTCTTAGTTATTAATTAGATTTTAATTATTGTTTAATTTAGATCAGTAAATTTCAATTCTTTATATCATGTTTAGTTCAAATTTAATCGAAATGATTAAGTAATGATTCTCGCTAAACCTCCATTAGAGGGGGTTGAGAAGCCTTGATGAAAGCTTGATTTCGACTATCGTAGAATCATCGTAATTCCCTTTCCACTCTAGAAATGATTAGTTCACCATGAGAATGGGTTTAATCGTTCACATGCTAGTTATGAATTGGTAGGAATGCCATGTGTAAGTAGGGATTAGGAAGAACCAATTGTTCTCGCTAAAACAGCTTTCAATTCGATTACGATTATTCACGTTAATTGATTAAGTCGAAGTTAAGGTGGAATCAATCCCTTCTAACTCCTTATCATAGAATCAACGTAGCATTCCCTTAGTTGTCATAATAGTTGACTAGTGCATCTTGTGGGTAGTTGCATCGTAGTCTAGTTGCCTTTTCGTAAATCTCTCATTAGACCTTAAGTAGAGTAATTACACGCGATAACAAGTATGCGGAAGGACTAGGAGTGGAACGAATCACTCTACTCCACTATATCTCATAGGATTGAGAGTAGAATCTTTGATAAGTATAAAGCATCATAAGATTAGTTTTAGTTTACTTACGTTTTGAGTTCAACGTTCATTTCGTAGGTAGACTATTCAAGTTAACCATTATCAGCAGTTATCCCACATCTGGAAGAAGCTATTACCACCATTGTCAATGAGCTGAAACAGACAAATCAAAGAACCCAGAAGTTGGAGAGTAACTTTAGTGTCATTCAAGGCCAGATAGGGCAAATTGCTACTGCCTTGACGGAAAGATCGAAAGGAGCATTACCAAGCCAGCCGTAGCCAAATCCGAAAGGAAGAGGTGTCCTGCAGGTGGATAACCTTGAGATTACTTATGAACAAGTTAATGCTGTTACCACTCTGAGGTCAGGCAAGAAAGTTGATAACAAGATTGTCTATGAACCAGGAAACGATTCTGTGGAGCCTGAGGTAACTTATGTTCCCACCATCCCACCTAATTCTAACATTCTAGATATATCTAGTGTTGTGCCACCCACTGAAGTAAGTGTTGAGAGAGAAGGTGAAGGAACCATTGTGGAAGTAAGTAAGAAGAAGCCATCGCGAGTAACTCCACCTGTCACTCCACTATCTGTTACCAAGCCAACCGAAGCCGGAAGAAGAGAACCGATATTGAAGAATCTGCCAGCATCGTTTCCTTTGAAACTAGTGAATACCAGAAAGGATGACTAGTATAAGGAGATTTGCTATGTATTTCAGAATTTGCATATTAATATCCCATTTCTGACCGCCATCAAGTAAGTCCCCTCGTATGCCAAGTTCGTGAAAAATCTAGTAAAGAAGAAGACCAACATTCCGAAAGAAGCTTTTATCGCTCAAAGATGTTCATTGTACCTACAGAATCTAGCTGTTGTGAAACTGCAAGATCCTAGAAGTCCAACTGTTACATGCAGAATTGGAGATTCTTTGGAGGTGCAAGCTTTATTAGATTTGGGTGCCAGTGTGAATCTTCTACCATATTTCGTCTACGAGAAGTTAGGCTTGAAGGATCTTAAACCGACTGATGTTACTTTATAGTTAGCAGATAGATCAGTAAAGATACCTAAAGGAATCATTAAAGACGTCATAGTCAAGATCGAAGATTTCTATTATCCGATTGATTTCATAGTACTCGACATAACACCTACATCTGGTAGGCAGATACCAATCATTCTAGGCAGACCATTCTTGGCCACTGGAAATTCACTCATCAACTGTCGAAATGGTAATATGACATTATCCTTTGGTAATATGAGAGTCGAAACCAATATCTTCCATACGTTATAGCAACCACAGGAGGTGTGTGTTGTGAACGAGGTATGCATGATTAATCCGTTAACACAGGATTATCTGACTCATTCATATCTTGATGACGAGTTGTTGAAAGCTCAGACAGACTCAGACTATGAGGAACTTAGTGTCAAGGAAATCAATGCAATTTTGGATTCATCACCTATCATGGATGACAACAAGTTCAAAGAAAAATTTGAATCGCCTATGCCTGATGGACCATCTAAAGAGCTTAAGAAGGAGCCGCCTAAGCTAGAATTAAAGCTTTTGCCGTCTACACTCAAGTATGTTTTCTTGGGAGATTTAGGAACCTACCTAGTAGTCATTGCATCAGATTTGACTGAGGAGCAGGAATCCAGGTTAGTAGCACTTTTAAAGGAAAACAAGTCAGCTATAGGCTGGACAATTGATGATGTCAAGGGGATCAGCCCTATGATAGTTCAACATAAGATTCATTTGGAAGAGGATTCCAAGACTTCTAAGCAAGAGGTTGTCAAACTCCTTGACGCCGACATTATCTACCCTATTTCTGATAGTCAATGGGTTAGTCCAGTTCAAGTTGTGCCGAAGAAGTCCTGAACCACAGTAATCGAGAATGAGAACAATGAGTTGATTCCAACTAGGATTCAGACTGGATGGAGAGTTTGCATCGATTACAGGAAGTTGAATAGCGCATCGAGGAAAGATCATTTTCCATTGCCTTTCATCGATTAGATGTTAGAAAGATTAGCTGGACAAGTTTACTACTGCTTTCTTGATGGTTACTTAGGATATTTTCAGATCCATATTCACCCTGAGGACCAAGAGAAGACCACATTCACATGTCCTTTTGAGGATTGTCTGCACCATATCTCCTTAGTCCTTAAACGCTGTTGCGATACCAACTTAGTTCTGAACTGGGAAAAGTGCCACTTCATGGTAAAGGAAGGGATAATGTTGAGTCACCAAGTTTCAAAGGAAGGAATTCTAGTAGATCAAGAGAAAATGTCTACAGGAAGTAAGCTAGGTTGTTTGTAAAATTGCCATTCAAACTTGTCCCTGGGTTCTGACCATTAAGAGAAAAAATTGTTGGTACAAGGTATACTTTTGTCAATCACATGGAGAGAGATCAAGAAATTCCTACAAAGTGGAACCTAGTGGGTGGGAATACTAGTCTTGAGGATCCGACTATAAAGGACTCAAAAGTCTTGAGGATCCTATAAAGGACTATAAAGGATCTCTATAAAGGACTCTCTTGAGAATCGACTTTAAAAAGACTCACATTACGTTTTGGGGATCTGACGTAAAAAGACCTAAAAATTTGTTTCTTGAACTAATTCTGATATTCGGTATCAATGGTAATATCCTACCTTTTTCTCATCCATTTCATTTACTTCTTTATACATTGAGGTCAATGCATGCATAAGTAGGGGGAGGGTGTACTTGATAAATGAATTTCGAAAATTAGTTTTCAAAAACAAAAATATTTTTGTTTCTATATCAGTAGCATGAGAAAAATGAATTTTAATGATGAGTTTGGGATATATATTCTATACTGCTTAGTGTTGAGTTTGATAGATAGTTGATATTATTGATTTCATTACCGCTTAGACTATTTATTATGCTCGGACATAGTTCTTGTTGATAGGATTCTTTATCAAGGCACCACCATAATACATGGTCAGTTTTGTGTACTTTTGCTAGAAAAGAGATTTAAACCCCTAGTAAACTGGAAGTAGAATTTTTAGACTTAGCCTATGAAACTTGAGCTTTATACCCATTCTTTGGAGAGTTCTTACGAAAAATCCAAGTCTTAGTGACTCAACATCTTTCAGTTCTTTATGTCATTGTAATATAGTCTCATTATTTTGTTGATTTGGTTAATCACGAAGTGACATCAATTGGGGAGATAGCCATTAGGTCTTGTAGTATATTCGAAACAGAGTATCATACTGATAAGTCAAGTAGTAAACCCATTCAGCCTTTATCCCACCTAGTAGGACCATCATGTTAAACCCTTTTGAGCCTTACAATAAGCCATTTTCTTTCATAAAACCCTTTACCCTTTACCTAACTCCAGACAAGGAGTATAGCCAAAATCTTTATCAGCCATACCCATATGTTTCTGAGAATACGAGGGGCACAAAGCGGAAGAAATAACACAAAAAGAAGATTACAAGGAAATACCAGAGAGATACAATGAAGACCATCATTATGTTCTAAGTGAAAGAAGCTAGTGGAAAACAAGCATATCCAGTACTAATCAAGGATATACCACTGAGCTAAAAAAAAAAAAAAAAAAAAAAAAAAAGTTGAACAGAATGGATGGAAAAGCTAAGACAAAGGAAAAACTTTCTCTGCAATACAGAATTTGAAGAAATCTTCCAAAGAATGAAGAAAAACCCTTAGTGTTTTCAGAAACAACCTTAGAATCCTTTCTACCTTTCCTTCATAAACTAATACCCAAGCCAAGTTACAACGCATGACTTATCACTATAGTATGGTACAAAGTCTAGAATAGGTGAGAGGATGCTAAAGTGAAGGACCCGACACTTCATATGTGATTGACATTCTTTCCATGAGACTACTTTTATTCAGAAGTCTGTTTTTCAAGGTAGTATGTGGGATGTTCGTATGCATTATTCTTTTCCCCCACATACATGAGCTAAAATAGTAGACCATCTTCTGAGAGATTCTTTTCTGAGAGTATGACCGGTGAGGATTGAAAGTCGAGATTATCTACCTATGGTAAACTAGGGATTCCATTTCTTGGATAGGAGAGTATAGGAGATTGACTAATTACACACATAAGCCTTGATTAAGAATTTTGTCAATTTTTACTATCTCCCATTATAATTTATGAGTCTTTGCAGCAATGTAGTTAGCAATGGAGACTGTCTATTGGAGTAAGCACTAAGTGGGTAAGGAATTTCTCTCTATAAAAAATACTATCATTCTTGAACATGCTATTGATTGATTTTGTGGGTATATCACCTAAAAACCCTCACGAGACTATAGCCCGTCCTTTTTGGGGAACTTAAAGGTTAAAAGCCTTGTTGCATATGGTAAATGCAATCACGATGCCTGCGAAAGTGAGTTAGGATTTTATTTTTGTTATTAGGATGTGATTTTGAGTACTTATCTATTTTTTTATCTTATTTGCTAAGAGACTAGCAAAAGGCTGGTTGGGAGTTGTGATAAGTGCTCAAAAAGTGTTATTTAACCCTCGATTATGCCTCTTGTTTAGCCATCTTAGTGGTCTAATAGTGTTTGTAAGTTATGTTTTATGATTCTACAGGTCAAAGAAAGAGTTTTGTGGAATATTTGAGAAAAAGGGGTAAAACGGAGCAATTCGGAGCATTAAGGATCACATGGGAAGCCCATGGACAATCATGGAGAAGGCTAACGAATTGAAGCTATTAAAGATACGACTTAGACCTATTTTAAAGCCTATTTGGAAGCCTATGGCCAAAGGATTCATTGCTTGGACCAAAGCCCGCAAAAGAGGATAGAAGGATATAGCAGAAGAGATAAAATCAGCTAACACGTCTGGGACGCATAGATTGAGCGTCCCGACGCATTGATCGCGTCTGAGACACATGAATAGTGCATCCAGACACATGGATCGACACTGTAGCCAATTTCTTCTTAGTTTTGGAGACAAAGTTGAACTCTGAAAGAAGTCTATTTGTATTAGGAAACAAATGACGATTTGGAATGTTTCTAGAGCTCATTGTAACCTCTATAAATAGAGGACCTAAATGCCTCATGTAATTTGCCAATTCACTTATATTCTTGTCTCCAGAACTTGAGGCAGAGAGAGATTAATAATAAAAGATCGATTTTAACTAGCTGAGTCTTAATAAATTAGTCTTTCTAGTCTTATGTTCTTCGACTCTTCTTCTTCTCATTCTTCGTGTTCTTCCTTCTATATGGAAGGCTAATCTTCTCCTTCAAGGGAGGAGATGAAGCCAATACTTAAAGTTTAATGATTCTTTTGGTTCATGGTGTTCTTTAATCAGGTTAGTTCTATATGTTTTTAGTTATTAGTTCCATTGCCCACACCAGGGGATGGAAGTATAGAATAGGGTTTATGTTTTGCAATATTAATATCATGCTAGTGTTCTTTACTTTTCTTCTAGTAGTATAGTTCTTTAGAGTTAGGGAAGTATTTTTTGTGTTGTCTTAGAAGGGGTAGCTCAGGGAGTGGCTACCTAGGGGAAGTATCTTTGTGTTTGCCTTAAGTGGTGATTCATTGAATGGCCACCCTATTAGGAAGTACTCCTTGATGTTGCTCTCGGTAATACATTGAATGACTGCCCGAGCTTACATAAAAGGAAAGAAGATATTAATAGCAAAAACATAGGAACAACCTTAAGTAGAGTTAATTGTTAATGATGTTTCGTCCAAGAGGGCATTGGCACTCGCTCGATTGCCTAATTGTAGTCTACTTGTAAGAACAACCATGAAGCAGAAGGTTATAGATTAAAAGTATTGGTGGATTCTAATCTCTTGAATTCCCTCTCTCATAAATTCTCAATAGTTTAGTTAATTTAGTTTAGTTTAGCATTAGAATCTAAAATCTCTACAATCATAGTTTTTAATCCCTTAAACCCCCTTTTCAGTCCTGTCCTTCACATAACATACACTTAAAAGTGGAACGATATCCTACTCATCCTTTACTTATTGAGGGATAATTAGGTTTTGATACGCTTCTATTTTGTTCAATGACCATACACCATCTACATACACAAAAAGAAAGTAGGTCAAATGGAATGGAAAACATACTTGTAAATCTGGCTTAGATAACTCTGAGAATCCAATAGCTATGAATCCGAATGAACAATCAACCCCTTGATCTTCTGTTGTATTCCTTCTAATAGATTGGACGTTGTGTGGGCAATGATCTACCAACTCACAAAGCTTGATCCAATTTTGGTTCTATCTTTCCTTGCCTCTCCTTTCAATCCAGATGAATTGTGAATTTCGGCCAGGAGAGAAGGGATTCTATTTATAGGCTACAACAGGGACCATGAGGAGAAATTAGGGTTGGGCTTCCTGACGGGCTTGGTCTTCCCATGTTCGCTCAGAACACACGTCCCAAGTCCGTCAACAAATGGCTTATTCCACTAAAGACCATTGTTGCACTGCCGCCCTAATCCCAAATTACGTGTCAGCATTTATGGGCTCCATATTATATGCTCATTGATCTCCCCGTGTTTAAGATATCGAATGTCCGTTGATTAAGTCAAGTTACTGACAACAACATCAATAAACTTCTTCTGTCCTTGAGTAGTACCACTCAACCTCATTGTCATGTCAGATCAAAT
Source organism: Coptis chinensis (assembly GCF_015680905.1). Classification (NCBI taxonomy): domain Eukaryota; kingdom Viridiplantae; phylum Streptophyta; class Magnoliopsida; order Ranunculales; family Ranunculaceae; genus Coptis; species Coptis chinensis. The sequence goes on from NC_141456.1 coordinate 51,069,532, forward strand.
CCACCTGTTCGCGCAATTCCCCAATTGAGAGTGACATTTAAGTTCTAACTCACCTGTTCTAAGTATTATTATGCAGCCCAGGAACAAATCCACAGTGTAACCGCCTCAAATAGCATATAAATGGAACAAACATAGAAAATATATTCATTTATAAATATGTCCAAAGGAACCAAACAAAAGTATCTATATACATAGTAGGGGAACTACCGTTGGAGTTAAATGAGGTCAACCACACATGAATACATGATAAAAAGGAGGTAAGAATCCCACCATTCAAAATCTTCCTACCAGAAACCAACTATATATTCACTAACTACTAACCGTAAAACTAGCTATGTAATATGGTTTTAAAATCTTTACAACCATCAAACTCTATCAAGCACTCTCCCAAATTCCAAGAGAGAACATCCATCATTTGAATAACACCATCCAGGTGCTCCTATTTTCCTTCACTTGAACGGGAGGAAAAACATCATTAATGTTGAATGTCAAGTAGATCTCAGCTAGTGTCTTTCTTTTCATCATGTTAGAGAAAGTCTGGACTACTAGATCAACCAAGCTTTTAATGTTCAGATAGTTTGCTTCCTGTAGAAAAAGAGAGCAAACAATCAACTCGAGCTACCATCGAGTAAATCGAAAGAGAACATTGGACAAGAAACAAGAGCCCCTCAATCACGCACATTATTGCACATACAGAGAATCACATAGCCTATCCTAGTATTTATGCAAGATTCAGATTAGTCTATACAAAAATTTACCAACATTGAGCCATAAACACCTGATCTAATTTATTTTCTAGTGAAAAGTCAGAGTTGCAGAATATGAAGAAGACATTAAAGACACTCAGTGCCCAAAGATGATGTTTCTATACATGACTCTCAGGCATCAATTATGGTAATAATGTAATATGGTATCATGGTTCAAATTAGCTCTGAAAAAAAAATCTGAAGATGAAATACAACTAGATATAAATGAGAGGCGGATCACTACAGGCAGCGAGTACCGACTAGGCAAAGTACTACAGGCAGCGAATATCCACGTGAGATTTACTATTTAATCATCGTTTTATTTGTGTCACAAAAAATGGCCTAGCACACTGGTAAGCACACTGTGGTCGTGGTATTGATTATGGGGATCATTGGCACAATCAATAACAATATTCTAAGAAAACCCCCTAATTTTAAATATATATATATTAAGATAAACAATAAGATTCACATAAACCCTAGAAAGCAAAACAGAGAAGGGAAAAAATAGAGATGAATCACGCATACCAACATGATCTCAAACAAAGTAACTTGATCGAGGTAAATAAATTGTGAAACCCATCAATATCACGACATTCAACATGCATCTTGCAATACTCGAGAACTTTTAAAAGAATCTTGTTGTTCACGTTATGAAGAGGGATCCCATCATTATTATAGTCAGTTTCTTTGTGTTGATTGATGGGTTGAAAGAATTTATCAATATCTTCATTGATAGATTCTTCTTGGTCGAAATTATGATGAATATGGAAAAGGGTAATAAAATAAAATAGGAAATAGAAATCGGACTGGAATTTCGCTGATATTAGAAAGCAGGGAGTTTATGTAATATGGGCCGATAAATGGGGAGGTTATGTGATATGGGCCGATAGGAAGGGGTTTACACTCATCCGGATTCAAACCAAGGGGCTGATCCCCATTTCTTGACTTTATAAGGTACTGATGATATGATCTTCTGTGTGTTCATACCATATCATCTACAACATAAAGTATTAGACACATGCATATAACTAATAACATATATAATGTGCATAACATTTGCCCATATGGTTCTCACTCAAAATATAAAGAATTAGAGTTAATACAAAAGTAATGCTTTTAGTATATAACCCTATCAACAAATCCACAGACAAATCCCAAAACCAGTCCAACAAACAAATCCAAAACCAAATATTGTCTGTAGTTGAGTGAGTGAGTGACAGTGATACTACAATGATGTTGACGGTGGTGAGTGATAGTGCTACGACAAGCTTCATTTTGCTGTTTTTTTTTTTTTTTTTGAAAGGGTGGGAAACTAGGAAGTCTCGGGTGTTAGCTGGAATGGGCAGTGGTCTCGGGTGTTTGCAAGTGGAGGTTAGGTTGTGGTAATGGTGTTTGGTGGTGGGGATATGGAGGTGTGGCAAAAGTGTGACGATGATTGAAGAAGAAGATAAGTGGTTATTACTGGTGGCTGATGGTGGTGCAGTGGTGAGTGAGGACTGGTTTACAAGATGTTAATGGTGATTAGTCGCGGTGCGATGGTTGGGTGAAGGAAGACGGGGTAGAGGGGTTAGGCAAATCGACGGTGAAGAAGTTGAGTCATAGGGATTTGGTGGTGCGGTGATGGAGCCTTGAATCATAAGGATTTGAATCAATTGTTATTCCTTCATTAGATTAATAAAAGTAGTTAGTTATTCATGATTTCAGTTTTGGTTTATTAAATTACTTAGATCTAAATTCAGTTTTAGTTGTTAATCATTTCTTAGTTGTTAATTTAGATTTGAATTCTTGATTAGATTAATACAGTAAAGTTATAATCTTGATATCATGTCTTGTTTAAATTCAATTGGAAATGATAGCATAATACATCTAGACTAAACCTCCATTAGAGGGGGTTGAAGAAGCCTTGATGAAGCTTGATTTGTGTTAGTGTAGAATAGTTGTGATTTTCTATTCCATTATAGAAAACGATTTGTTCACCATGAGAATGGGTTTGATTGTTTCACATGTTATATGTTAGTTGGTAGAGATTACCATGAACAACTAGGGATTAGGAAGAACCAATTGTTATGCGAAAGCAGTTCAATTCGGATTACGACGATTCTTCGTTAGTAAATTAAGTCGAGTTAAAGCGGAATCAATTACCCCTAATTCTTTATCTAGATTCAAACCTTAGTATTTTCGTCATTTCATTATTCGTATCTTGTTTAATATTTGAATTGACATCGTAGTATAATTTCGTAAAACTCTCATTAACCTTGAGTAGATTGATAATCTTAGGAAACGCAAATTCTAAAGAACTAGGAGTGGAACGAATCTTTTACTCCAACTCTATTGCGATAGCATCAAGAGTAGAAAAATTTGATAAACATCACACATGAAAATAGTTTAGTTTTACTTGCGTTTGAGCTTCATCGTTTATTCGTAGGTAAAACTATCGTTTTCCCTTTTATCAAATGGCGCCGCTGCCGGGGATAGTAACGATATCAAATGGCGCCGCTGCCATCTTAGTTCCCTTTAGAATTGTTTTCGTTAGTATAATTAATCTTTCCAAAGTCCCATTAAACCCACCCACCCTTGTTTGATTCTAACTGTGGTTGTTCGTTTCAAAAGTGAAATTTTCCTCGCAAGATTACACTGAGCGCGACTGCACCCTTGGTAGGCAAACTTGGAGCGCCACCCTCGCCCAAATCACTGGACATCAGTTAAGTACGGAGCGCGACCACACCCTTGGTAGGCTAAATTGGAGTGCCACCCGCGCCTAATTCACTGGACCTTGAGCTGGACCTGAGCGCGACCCGCGCCCTCTTCTGAAACGCCCGATTTCCGCAGGTTAGTTCAAACTTCCATTTCTTTAAGTTATTCAATGTTTCTAACTTGTTCTATACACTGAGCTCGTGTAAACAAGACGCTATTCATAAGCGAAGAAAGGAGGCTTTCATGTACTTCTTTTTTCCACACCTCGCATCACTTGTTAGAGGTTCATACTAGCATATCAGGATTGTTTGAGTGTTGTCATGTTTAGTTAAGATTGGTCTTAGCCTTGCATGATATTAAGGTCAGGCAGAAGAAAAACGCCTAACGTAATCAACCGGCAACGTCAACACACACGCCTATCTAGTCTACCAATCACTACACCTCTAACTAGTATTCCACACACCACACCTGAAATAATGGCTTAAGAAAGAGAGTCTCCTCTCTCTGACTTTTACAAAGCCTTGGACGATAGCCCAAAATCTTGCATCATTCTATCAAACCCAGTGGGGGATTTTCGAATCCCCCCAAATATATTTAATTTGTTACTCGTTTTTTATGGGTTATACCATGAAAAACCTTATCAGCACATGTGTAGGATTGACCAAGTCCTTACTACATTCCACCATCCTACGGTTGGTGTTGAACAAATTAAACTGAGGGTATTTCCTTTCACCTTAGCCGATAAGGCGGCGTCTTGGTTAACTTCCCAAGTGCCTAATTCTGTGGACTCGTGGGCCAAACTTATTCAACTATTTATGGAACATTTTTGCCCACCACTGAAGACCGATGAAATGCTTTCCAAGATTCATTTCTTTCGACAGAATCCTCATGAATCATTTTCAGAGGCTTGGAATCGTTTCACCGATCTTCTTATAGAGTGTCCACACCATAACCTCGCGAAAGACATGTTAGTTCGTACGTTTTTCAAGGGACTGTTACACCACCACAAAGAGGTGCTTGACATAATGATTGGGGGTAGTTTCCTCAGTAAAGGAGCCTCAGAGGCTTATAAATTTTTAGAAGATCAAACAAAGCGTAATAATAACTGGTGGGGTAGTGACGATATCTCCCGCTCCGCTAGTTCTTCTACAACAGTTAAGGCCGCATGTATGTTTGAGATGAAACCCGATCCTGAACTTAAAAATTTAATCGAATCTCTCACTAAAAAGGTAGAGGCTATCTCTGTTCAACAAAAATCTATCCCCGTCATGAATGTCAACTCCAATCTATGTAATTTATGTTTGAGTCCTGAGCATCCCGACTCCTATTGTCCTTTTGCTTATGAACAACAAACATCACAACAAGATAATTTTTGCTCGATTAATAGTTATCCTATTCCTAACGCCCCTTGGAGACAACATCCCAACTTTAGTTGGAGAAATAATCAACAAGTAACACCTCCAGGGTATAATAATCAAAATGTTAGGCCAGCAAACAATTACAACCCACCCATTAGTTATAACAACCAAGCTCCACCACGGCAAAGACAAGGTCAAGGACAAGCTCAGGGTAATTATAATAATTATAACAATAATAATTATAATGCTAATAGAGGTATCATTCTGGTTAATAATAATAACTATTATAACCCACCCATTAATAATCAACGTGACATAGTTCTTGTCACACAACCTGTAACAACTACTCTTCCACAACTGGATCGTTTTGATGCCTTTATGAAATCTCAACAACAGATTTTACAAGCCATCTAACTTTCCTTACAGTAGTTAGCACAAGAGAAAGTACAACCAAAAGGTGTGTTTCCAGGTCAAGCAATACCTAATCCAAAAACAACTAACACAGCCTTTGAGGTAACGGTAATACTAGTCCGATAATGCAAACGTAGGTGAGCTAAATGCCATCACCACTCTCCATTTTGGCAGAGTGGTTGATAACAATGTAACTATGCCTATAGTTACACCACCAGTAGTCCCTACACCAGATATTGAACTAGATACCGAAATAGAAACTGAAGATCCTACCCTTGTAGAGGTACCAGTTAAACCACAACCTAAGAAACAAAATGCCGCGGTTAAACATCATGTTGATCTATATGCTAAATATAGAGAGAAACCACCGTTTCCTTAGAGATTAGCTATGTTAAACAAGGATACAAATTTTGAGGAGATTAGGAAAGTTTTTAAAAATCTAACGATAAACTTACCTTTTCTTGAAGCAATTAAAAAGTTACCTCACCATGCTAAGTTTCTCAAAGAGTTGTGCACTACTAGGTGCAAGACAAAGATTCCTAAAGACACCTTTTTAACTAAATAGTTTCCAACTTTAACGAAACACAATGGAATCGTTAAGTACAAGGACCTTAGTCGTCCTACTATACAATGCACTTTAGGGGATACTCACACGACTACTGCTTTATTAGACCTGGGGGTGAGTGTTAACTTACTCCCTTATTATTTATATAAAAAAAATAGGTCTACAGGAAATGCAACCTACAATAATGACGTTGCAATTAGCTGATAGGTCTATCAAGTATCCTAAGGGTGTAGTGGACAACGTGCTTGTTAAGGTTCAGGATTTCTACTATCCTGTTGATTTTGTTATCCTCGATACAGAAGTCGCTAATGACTCTATTCTGATCATTTTAGGGCACCCTTTCTTGGCAACTGCCAATGCACTTATAAACTGCCGCGATGGTTCGATGTCCTTGTCCTTTGGCCATCTTTCTGTTGAAGTCAATGTTTTTAAAATGATGAAACAATTACCTAATATGACTATCGATGGAGAGGTTAGCATGATAGAAAGCTTAGCTCAAGAGTGTTCACTCTAATTCCGCTACACCCAGTCATGGGAAATCATGGTGCTTGATTTTGTTTGGGTGTGTTTCCTGTGATCATTATTTATGAAACGATCCACAACTATTTTGGTTGTTGATATATGGTAAACTGCATGTTAAGTATATACATATGTTTTAAATATAGTCTTGAGTATCTGAATATAAAAGACTCATTTTGTTGTTTGGTGTACTTTCTTACAATTCCATATATTGGTTAGTGCACCATTCAGGTAACCGGGCCCTCCCTATAGAGTGTGTGTCTGTAAGAACCGGATCCTAAGTCCATGGTTAACATAATTCACGTATTCCACTCTAGCATGTTTTCTCATTTTTTTTTAGTCATGTTTCTTTATGGTGTGAATTATGTATTTATTGTTTTTCATTTTTTATATTAAATCTTATTCATAAAAAGTAAAAAAATATATCAAAACCATAAAAATAGTAATCTAGGAAGTCTTGGGAATCTGACTTTAAAAGACCCCACATTTAAAACAAATTTTCTTAACTCTGTTGTCTAAAATTTGTTTGGGGGTGGGGTGTTCGTTTTTCGTCCTTGATTGTTCAACTTTGCATTTTTGTTACTTATGTCGTTTAATCGTAATTTGATTCGGGTTGACATTACCTATGAATTTAGATTTCATTCGTACGCATAACTTAACAAAATTTGGTTAAGTTATGCGTACGAATGAAATCTTCTCCACCACCTCTCCCACACCGTTTCCATCCTTTCCCACCACCAAAACTTAACAAAATTTCAAAAATCTAATCCACCACCACCACCACCGCACCACCTCCCATTGCTTTTAGTGAGTTTGTTTCAAAACTCGTCTCCTTACCTAATTCAGACTCACACATCCTTTCAAAACTTCCAATGGCTCAAAGACGGAGAATTTTACCGGAACAAGCTTTTACGGCCGACTGCTTCGCACCGTTTTACAGTGACAAGATGATTAGGAGGGATTGGAATAGGTTGTGGTATTCGACTGATGATTTCTATCACTCCGATTTGGTTGAACAATTCTATAAGAAGAGGGAGTTGGATGGGAATATAATTTTTGTTAAGATGGTTGGGACGAGCAGAGAAGTATTGAGAGAGTTGTTGGCCGAGATTTTAGGCATCACGCCGGAACGCCACCTCGACACCACCTTGCAAGAACCCCAAATTCTCATTACATTTGACAGTCGTCTCTGCGAACCAACCAACTGGTTGTAGCTCAGTGGATTGGTAAGAACGTCCTCGAGAAGGACAAAGTCAGCGACATCGGTCTGACATGCCTGCACGTTCTCTGGATATTGCAGACGAAGAGGTATAATTTCTACATCCTCGAGTTTATATTAAATGTGATTAGAGGAGTTGGAAAGAGCTTTGCGCCCCTTCCGGTATTGATCACTAAGATCATGCTGTGTTTTAGAGCTATCACAAAATCTGTTCCTATTATGATAAAATTGCATTCAAATGCAATTATTTATACAGAGTGTATCCAAAAGACTTGGAAGTTGCCGGAGGATAGGGTGGTTGATTCGGATGAGGAAATGGAGGATATGACATGTTTGGATGAAGATGCCTTGGAGAGGTGTACTTCTGATTAGAAACGATGTCGCTGTCGCATAATCTTGGCGTCGCGTTATGTTTATGGTATTTGTGAAGATGTATAGGATAGGCAGATTATAATTCAAAATAAACAAAAGAACCTTCAGTTGAGTTTTGAAATGCTCGAAAAGGGTCAAGAGGATCTCTTGTGTAACATGGAGACACTCCTTCAGCGTCACGATGCGCATTATACAGAGATGAAGGCAAAGATGAAAGCAGCAATGGAAGCACATCACCTGTTCCAAGTAGAGATTCTACAACGCATGCCACCCCTGGGGGGTTCTATTTCAGATGAGCCTAAGAGGCATGAGAATCGTCGTCAAAGGACGGATGGCTCGGGGCCATCAGGAACTCAGGCCCAATCCTCTTCTTATGTTCCATCTTCCACCAATAGCAGATGGTTTAGAGAGTTTATGGATTAGATGTTGTTTTTATTGTTCCTTTAATGTTTTTATTTGTTTTTATTAGTTCGGATGTTAATTTTTGAATTTCATAGTTAAATTTGAATTCGGTAGTTAATTGTATTAGAGTTTGAATTTGAATTTAATTTGATTCTTTTCAAATTGTGCGTTGATTTTATTGTTAATCCCACCTTCTTGAATTGTTTGGGAGTGGTATTATTTATTCTAGCATGATTTTTATATGATCCTCAATTTTAGAAGTTGTTTTGGAGTGATTGTTGAGAATATTGCCGATATTGGCATACCTATGATTAGATGTTGTGGTAGGATGAAATCTAAAAGAGTTTAGAAGTTACTATTCTAAATTCAATCTAAAAGATATTAGGTTTGTTTTAGAATCAAGAATATGGATTGTTTCCGTTTTCGGTTTTGGAATTTTTTTTTTTTTGTTCCGGCAATTGCCTTAAAACTTTTTGGCAACTTCCCGATTCGTTTTGGAAACTCAAAACCTATATAAACTTTATTCATTCTCCACACAAAACTCACATCTCTCACTTTCATCTTTCACCTTTCACTCCCAAATTTTCCTTCTCACTTCAACAGTCAAGCAGCTCGGAGCGCGCATGCACCACCCGCGCCCAAAACACTGTAAGTCCAGTTTTCCCTTGAGCGCGACCGCGCCCTCACAAGACCAAACATGAGCGCACTGCGCCCAAAACACTGTGAGTCCAAATTCTCCGGAGTGCAACCGACGCCCATACAAGGCTTAATCAGAGCACACCCCGCGCCCTGACCTCCTTAGGCACGAAAAATTCCAATTTTTTGTGGGTTGTTCCAGGTTTGTTTGCAGCTGTTCTGGAGAGTAGTTTTGTGATGACAGCCCCTCGTATCATACCGGAACAATCTTTTGAAGACTTGTTCCAAAGTGACACCTATGGTGCGTTGTTTCGCGAAGTGATCATTCTAGCAGGCTGGGAGCCGCTATTGGGAAGTCCTGATGAACTTTATTCTCCTACACTTACATCCTATTTTTATGATAATTGTAAGTTATTTGATAGACTGGATGTGTTCTCCATCACCAATGGGGATGAACCGATGAAAATTTTCAGGTTCTTGCTAGCCTTTGTTCTTGGACTTACTATGCCCGCTGAAACACAAGACTCATGGGCCTATTTGGTAGATAATATGTACATGTATAACTATGAGGATTTGCATGAGCATTACGGGGCAGGAATCTTTAGGATAGAGGACCAAGGGGAATATAACATCGCCCTTGGTAGCCTGTCTACAAACGTGGGCACTGTTATATTTTGGTTCATGCTAAACATTAGAGGGGAATGGCGTTATTCTTCTGTGAATGACGAAACTTGTGATATTTTCTTTGCTTTAGCTGGGGGATGTACACTTTATGATATTCCCCAGACCCTCATGTCTAGTTTAGCACGAGCCCAGAGTATGAGGCACAAGTACCTTCTTATGCCTGTTTTAGTTTGCCGTATTATGCTATGTTTCTTCCCTGTTTTTTGTGCCCACTTAATGGATTGGGTTGGTGTCGACTTTGTGAGACCTACCAATTGTATTATTTGATCTTTCTGTGCAATGATTTAGCCAGGGTGGAGGATACAACCTCATCAGGTTGCTCCTTACACCCCATCCGACCAAGTGGCGCTTGATAGGTTAGCTACAGTAGATGATAGATGGCGTGAAGCCTGGCAAATCATCATGGCATGGCAAGATGCGAAGGAACTTTATTTCTTTATTGAAGAGGATGAGGATGATACTTAAACGCGGAAGAGTTAAGGTAAGTTTTTAGTTTCAGTTAATGTCTGTTTGCTTATGTCCTAAGTAATTTAATTCTAGTTAACCCCATAACGGGTGGAACTCATATAGAGTTGCGTCTATTTTTCTTTTTCTATATTAGTATGTTTTAACCTTGTTTTGCAGATGTTCTAGAATTTCACGCGTCTCCATGGTATTTCTCTACCCTATTTATTTAAATACTTTGAGGACAAAGCATGCTTCTTATTTGGGGCATAGAAACGCCAGATAATTAAGGCATCTATTAGGATATAGATATGTATAATATGCAATTGTTTTCTAGTAAAAATTCAAAATTTTTAAAAATATAAATAAAAAGTTATGTTATACACTTAGGAATATTGGTATTATTTTTTTTTCTCTATGCTCTAAATAATCTAGAAGTTTCACTGAAGCTTTTGCATTAGAATAATTTTTAGAAACTTAGGTTAATATGTAGGTAATAATTTTTGCATCTATCTATAAATATATTACATGAGTATCTATGATTGTTTGGCAGTAAGTTTCTGAAATCTAGGCTAGAGTACTTATTTTACAAATCATGTGAGAATATAGCCTAAAGCCTTATATGAGTGAAACGTTTGAGGAATGACATAAGGGAGAAGTAAAATCCGGATAGAGAAATGACATGTCCACTTGCTTGATCACTATATCATATCCTAAGCGATAATTTAGGCCGTCTTTGGATCGATATAGCCAGAAATTCAAATCTTATGAAATTATTTTCCGTTAGTTGCCCCTCTGAGCCTTTGTTTAGCCTTTCATAAACCGCAAATCCTTTACCCTGTTACAAAACAAAACAAAAAATTAAAAAAAATTAAAAATAAAAAAAATCAGCCTACCCATTCTTTGAATGAGTCTGAGAATAGAGATGAATAATAGAAAAGAGAAAGACTTTTGAATTCAAGAAATTGTTAGTCGCTTCAAATAAGAAAAGAAAGTTTCCATCCAAATAATAATAATAATAAATAAATAAATGAATAAAAGAAAAAAAAAAGAGTTAAAACTCCAAAAATAGAATCAAAGGAGTCAAAACCAAAGAAAAAGAAAAATATGGCTAAGGATGGAAACAAAGTGGAGAAGCAAAAGTAAAGAACACGGTTTTCTCTAGTTACATAATATGAAGACTTTATTATCTCAGACTTGTCCGTTTAGAATATCCATTTCCTTTCTTCTTAAACCATCTCCTAATTCCCGCAACACCTAATAAAGACCTCTAGCTCAATTAGGAATAGGTTAGTGTGATAGTAAGTGGCAGATGTGTTTGATCGACTCCGGCTTCCTTGTATGTCATTGAGATTGTAAGGTAAAGTGTGCATACTGCACACTGGAGTAGCGAAACTTGAGTGCAAAAATCAGAGTGGTTTTTGTCTTGACATTTATGTGAGGACCTACTTAAGGACGCTATTCCGAGTTTTCATAAACGGACCTGCTAGTGCATTTCATAGTATTACTCATTGTATATATTCTTATTCGTAGATGATTGATTATTATATATATATTGGCTTAGATTTCGACTTGATTATTCTTTATTCATTGCTAGTGAGATGTATAGATAGGTGAGGCATAAATAAGGAAACAATAGTTTTATTTCTTAGTCGTTGTAGTATAGATGAAGTTTGTGAGTACCTTCACTGGAAAACTCTCACGAGGCTATAACTCGTCCACTAGGGAATTCTTAGTGGTTTAAGGCCTTGTTGTATATGGTCAATGCAATCGCACTCGGCAAAACGAGAGTAGTTAGAACTCCATTTCTGGTCAGTTATTCTAATTTCTCATATTTGCTTGAGGACAAGCAAAATACTGTTTGGGGGTGGTTTGATAAGAGTCCAAAACTGTAGTTTTAACCCCTTAACAATAATACTTTTAGACCAATTATGCAAGTAATAAATAAGAGTTAATGCTGATTACGTGCTTTTATGTATTTTAGGCATTAAAGTCAATTATGTGCAGAAATGTGTCACTTTGGCGAGATAAAGGAAGAAGGGTTGGTTGCTAAGAAGTTCCGTGATTAAAGGCCAAGATTCAAGGAGAAAAAGCCTTTGTAAAGCCCGGTCAAAGCTGAAAAGTCAAAGTCAACGCGGGCAGAAACAACACACAAAAGTTAGTAGAACTTCCGAAGACCGTATCTTTGGGCTCAGACCTCGAAATTGGGCCTACCATATGTCAAAACAACCGGCTTGGAAAGATCTTTCCAATGGTCCAAGATTTGACCCAATCAATTGAGCAAAAGTGGACAAAAGGTCTATTGAAGCAAAATCCAACTAAAAAGGCCTCTGTGGACTGAAGAAATTTGGTTTTGGGCTCGATTTTCCGGCCGAAAACATGGCTCCTCAGCCCATGCATGAAAATGTGGATCTTGTCTCCTCCATTTCAAGACACAAGACTGAACTCTTAAGCAATGCTTAGTTTTATGTAGAAAGTAGCCATTAGAGAATAGTTTAGATCTAGTTTTTACCTTCAATTAATTAGTTTCTATTACCTTATTTTTAATTTAGTATTTGAATCAATTGTTATTCCTTCATTAGATTAATAAAAGTAGTTAGTTATTCATGATTTCACTTTTGGTTTATTAAATTACTTAGATCTAAATTTAGTTTTAGTTGTTAATCATTTCTTAGTTGTTAATTTAGATTTGAATTCTTAATTAGATCAATATAGTAAAGTTATAATCTTGATATCATGTCTTGTTTAAATTCAATTGGAAATGATAGCATAATTATTTTAGGCTAAACCTCCATTAGAAGGGGTTGAAGAATCCTTGATGAAGCTTGATTTGTGTTAGCGTAGAATAGTCGTGATTTTCCATTCCATTCTAGAAAACGATTAGTTCACCATGAGAATGGGTTTGATTGTTTCACATGCTAGATGTTAGTTGGTAGAGATTACCATGAACAACTAGAGATTAGGAAGAACCAATTGTTATGCAAAAGCAGTTCAATTTGGATTACGACGATTCTTCGTTAGTAAATTAAGTCGAGTTAAGGCGGAATCAATTCCCCCTAGTTCTTTATCTAGATTCAAACTTTAGTATTTCCGTCATTTCATTATTTGTATCTTGTTTAGTATTTGAATTGACATCGTAGTATAATTTCGTAAAACTCTCATTAACCTTGAGTAGATTGATAATCTTAGAAAACGCGAATTCTAAAGAACTAGGAGTGGAACGAATCTTTTACTCCAACTCTATTGCGATAGCATCGAGAGTAGAAAACTTTGATAAACATCACACATGAAAATAGTTTAGTTTTACTTGCGTTTGAGCTTCATCATTTATTCGTAGGTAAAACTGTCGTTTCCCTTTTATCACAACTCTATATTACTTATACGTGAATAGAAACACGTCCTACACATGCAATAATATATAGCTATGCATACATAAAATAAAACCTACACGTTCAACTATATGTGAGGTAGCGGAATGTCGAGAACGAACTCAGACAAAGTAATACCATGTACGTGAATGGATGTAATATACACATACAAAAATAATTAAAACAGGTGGTTTGAAATTACGCAGACATCCAAATATATTCGAATCATATTAACCGTATTAATATGCAATGACAAACCACACATAACCAGAAAAAATTCTATATATGCAACTAGATCTGATGCCAACATATAAATATGCGATGTAAAACAGGTTATAGCAATCAACCAAATAATATCCTTGACAAAGTTTGAGGAGTTTAAGAATTCGAAACTTGGCATCCCATTTTTCCTCGTATAACGATTGAATTAACTCCTAAACTCGTGAACTTACTGGAAGTTGGATAAACAGGTCTAGAGAGTCCAAAATAGTGCTAAGAAGGAAAGTGGCTTGGACCTGAAAACTGGAGTGCTGATACACCAGGTTAGTCTTGCACACTACTATAGAAAGTCTCGTCCGAGACTGTATGATGAATTCAATACCTCAACTTCCTACGAAATTTTTAGACTGTGCTAATGATGATAATCCCTATCTGGTTCACATATTCCTGTTAGTAGAAAAAGAAAAAGTTGGTACAAGAAAATACGTAACACGTTAGTATTGCAAAACAAATGAAAATCGAAAAGATGTGGGGGTAGGAGAGGGGGGGGGGGGTTGTCCAATGATGTATTCCAATTGTTATGTTAATTGTCCAGAGTCCTTAGGCATGCAGCGGTGCCATTTGATAAACGGTAATTTTAGGGTTTGATTCTTTTCGTCAGAAGTCCAAAGTTCGTAGTCCAAAGTCCGTAAACGTCCGATTAGTCAAGTTACCTTACTCACGAGGGTTGGTAAGATAGGTCGAGTAAGGGATTGTCCATACCTTAGGGCTAGGCAAGGTTCACAACTGGATTTGCAACTTTTAGTGAGTAGGATTTTAGGTTATTTCTCAGGTTTAGATAAATTAACGGTAATGCAAGTAACGTAAAATTATAACGATTTATTTCTACGTAAAATAAATAGAGATAGAGATACAGGAAAAGGGTTAACCATACTCATGCAAAATCAGTTTCCAAAGTTACAGTACCATATCACTACAACTATAATCCATCTCGAGTTCATAGACAAACCCGAGACGGTGTCGAGTATCGATCCCTAGTGAGATGCACTCATCTCTGAGCTCATCTCACTAGCATAAGGAGTTGAACTAACATTCCATCTCTACAATATCCTTTCAGCTCTTGGTTTGATTCTACATCAGATGGACAAACCAGAAAGCTAATTGCCACCATAGAGTCTTGCACGAGACTAGACCTAGTGTAAACTAGGTCTCGTGCGAGACTGTTCTAGAGCATCAGCACTCCAAACTTGGCCAGTTTCAATTATTTTGGGACCAGATGCATAATTTAAACCTAATTCCTAAGTAGTGATTCCTAAACATTAAAGTGTCAACCTGATCCTCACATGAGCATCATTATCCCCCCCTTAGGAGGAATTTAGCTCATGGTCATTGGATGATTAATTGATCTTGCTGTATACAATAAATAAGTAAATGTATAATAGGGATTTCACTTGAAGAGAAATGAATTTTATTAAAGAAAATACTTTCAGTACTTGATACCACTTGAAATGTAAAGCTATTGGATGGAGATGCAAAACCACGGAAGGAAACTAATGTAAGAATGTAAAGTCCTAAAGTCTAATCCCCTTTCTTTCATATCACCAAATATATATAACCACCTCACATGAAGCCTGCCCCCCTCTTTAATTTCATTTTGTCTTTTCTTCCTTTGTCTTTTCTTACATAAACTTCCAAAAAAATATTTCATACAAATCAAAACCTTTATTTAATGTTTTTTTTTGTTTCTTTTAGCAAGGTGCCACCAAGGTGTGCCCCTAACTTGCCACCTGTCCCTGATGACTCATCATTTCTTGTGGGCCTGCAGAGTGGGTCTTCGTGTTGTGTCCAGTGGCGGCTTGGATTTTGGCGTTTTTACAACTTTCTGTCTTTGCTTAGAGCTCGTCACCCTGGTTGTTCTGGTGGTTCACTTGCCAAAATCGGCATCCAGGTTTGAAAGATGTGAGCTTTGGAAGTTTGCTGCTTCTTTACACGTGGACCCATTCTGCACTGGTTTTGTCCCTTTGAAAACTTCAACTCTAGTCAGGTTTTGTTGGGCTTCACTGGGGCTGAGTGGGAAGACTTCAAGTATGCACAGTATTCACGTACTTTGATGCATGTTTTATCATCATATTCACGTTAAATATGAAAACCTGTAAAAGTATGAAAATATAATTATTTCATGATTATTAAACACATAATTAACCAAAATGCTATGTCCCTCGGGGTTTAGTATTACAATTTTGGGTGCTTATAAGGTAGGCATGAGACCAAACCACCATTCCACTATCAGAACCTCTTGGATTATCTTTTGAGTTTGGCTTCCACATCATATAAAGCTGACAGAGGTTTCTACTTCACAATTCTTTGAGTGAGTGTGGAGTTTTTGGTTTAGTAGGTTTTAGGAATTTTGTTTTATTAGGATTCGTATAAAAGCCTTGAAGGTTTTTTTTAGAAATTTGTTTGTACGTGTATTTTGATATTTTAGGAGGCACAAATAAATACAGAATAAAAAGAGGAGAAAGTAACAGATCTAGGGAGGTCTAACTAATATATAGAGTTGTCTTTTTTTTAGGAGTCTATGAGAATGCACGGTTTGGAAAATAAAGACATAAGATGAGGAGAGAGATAAGGTGCGAGATTTTTATATATATATAGATATGCCCGACACAAATAATACTAGGAGCCCTTTGGATTCATTGGATTTGAACATGTTGCCTAGTGACATTGGATGTCTTTAATGAGACTAAGAGGTATGGTTAAAACATTTTTTCTTGTCCTCTTACAGTTTTAGGTTTCCAAGTAGTATCTAAACTATTTGATTGTATGGCTATTTTTACAACTATCAATTGTGTAATTTGTTTGAAATATACTATAAGCAGGTGCAAAAGGAGTGGATTTTTCAGATTAGGAGCTATAGGACACATGAGCTTGTCAACAAATGCTTTTAACTTTTCAATTTCCAAGTTTTATAATAAAAACATCAAAGGATGTGGAGTACTATGTTAGCTTGATGAACTGTAAACACTTTTAATTGATTTCAATATTTCATTTACGACAATTTTTGGTGATATTGTTCATCCAATTCTATCGATTCTCAGTTGTTTATCTATTTGTTTGAGAAATATATTTTACTTGTAAGTATAGTAGCTGGAAATGAGTTTACGTGAATGACAATATGCTAATGGTAGTAGTGAACAAATGGAGGGAAAGAGTTGATGACTCATCTACTCTTTGTTTCTTGTTTCCCTCCCTTCTGTTTTTCTTTTTTATAACTTTAGGAAACTTCGATGAATTGACAAACTATCTATTTCCTTTTTCCCTCCTTTCTCTTTTTATTTTTTTTATAATTTAGTCAAACTTCAAAGTTATCTACGCCATATTTTTGGGATGGGCAGAATCGCTGAAAGATATTGGATATACACCAGCTATTATTAGTGAAGGTTGGTCAAGGGCAAATATGGGCAAAAGCAAAAATGGCCTTGGCAATAGGGGGACCCTTAATAAAAATATATACAATATAATCAGCTAGTATAACAATTTTTTTAAGCAAGCATAGGAATAGTTAATCTATGATACCTTCAATATTTCTATATTTGGTAGCTTATTTGCCATATCGTTTAGTAGCCTGAGCATTTTGGTAGCTCATTTGCCCTATCGTTGGGTAGCTTGAGCATTTGGATAAACTTATTAGTGTAATGGTTAACCATGAGTTGGAAATTTTCATATTTGCACATATGAGAGTATTAATCAATGCAATATTTCATCAAGTGGAGTCATGAATGGAGCCCTAACGTAACAACGATATGTGTCACTATAGACCATAGTTATCAATATCGTACGATACACGATACGTATCGTATCGAAAGCAAATCAATACGTATCACACTTATTTAGTTTTTTCTTCTCCTTTTTAAGCCTTAGAAAGCTAACTAAGGTTTTAGGATATGGTAAACAACAACTGTAATGCAAAAGCAACAGCTACCTTACTCATCTAATTGCTAGCCTATCATTTTATATCTAATACTAATTTGGGCATACTAGTTGAAAATGATGACACTTTGTACCACACTCTAGTAGTATTGTGTGTGATAAGACTATTTTTGTACAAAACTTGCATACACATGCACAAACACATATAAAACTATAACCATGAGTCTTCACTTTTCAATCCTTAATACCCTTTCCTGCAAAGTATAAATTTATTGAATATATATATTCAAATAACTCATATATACATATTTTTTATAATTAATTTTAAGAATGTTGTATCTTACGATACACAATACAATACATGATACGATATGCAAAAAATGGTAAACAATATATGATACAATATACGATTTGACAACTATGCTATAGATTATAGTAAATTATAGCAATAGAGTAAAATTATATTATTTAGAAGGATATCTCCAGAATATTTTAGGCAATTTCTATTATTGTAAACAATGACTTTCATATATATATATATCGAAGGGATACAAGGCCAAAACTTAATAAGATCGTATCTTGTTTTTCTCCAAACTGCTTTTGCATTAACATATATACCTTAAAAAAATCTCTCTAATGACTAACAAAGAACTCTAACAATTAGTATAGAGGGTGCAACTCCAAAAACACATTTACAAAACCAAAAAAATGAAAGACTTTTAGTCCAACACTGCTAAGAACCTTTATCTCCTTCCATCTGAATGAAAAATATGGGAGTTATTATTACTAATCTTAATAACACATGTTGTGCACAGTACATACTAGTCTTAAAAGCACATGTATAGCCCAAGTGCATCTTTGTAAACTGTAGTATCTTAGACCTAATATATAAAGGGGCCACTCTCTCACATGAGTGTGACCTAATAGTTCCATCAATCTCAATTTGGTATCATAGCAGCCACCAAGAAGAGTTTGAAGGAAAGAAAAAGGAGGTCACTTACTACCACCACCACCTTCATTCTCTTCCATGGGTTAGGTATGTTATATACCCTGACTGCAACAGCAGTACTATGAATGATGTTGATTGTTCTTCAGTTGATAAAGGTTGATTCTTGATTTCAACCACAACATCTCTTTATTTTTGGATCTGTAGTTGTCCATTTCTCTCTCAATAGTAATAAAATGTAAGCCTCCCTTGTGTTTGATAAAATTGCTTAGTAAATCCGTCACAAGTATTTTAGCTCTCCAGTTTGCATAAATTCAATGTTAAGTTTTCTAGCTCTATATTATATGTTGATGTGAAGTGTTTGCTTTGCAACACCTGTAAATCTTGATATTATTGTTTAAGCTTGCAGCTCATTATCGTTCCAAAACTTGTTAAGTTTTTTTTGTGTTGTGTGTTCTTTGTTACATTCCTTTTGGGTCTTGGTTCCTAGACGATGTCTATGGATACCCCTATTGATGTTGTTGTGCATGGTGTTAATACCAACACTAATGTTAATGCCCAATCTATCACATCCAAGAAAGAAGTTAAATGGAAATAACTTCCAGACATGGTCTAGGGCAATTGTCCATTATTTGACTAGTAAAGGAGTTAAAGGATTGGTGGACGACACTTATATTCGTCCGAGTGAGACAGAGGGGAAAAAAATACACTGAATGGAAGAAACACAATAGTGGTTATTGGATGGTTAATTAACTCTATGGACTCCAAGGTTATCCAAATGTTTCTATATCATGATATAGTACTTGATTTATGGGCTTCCCTAGCAGAGACATATGCACACAAGAGGAATGATTCACATGTGCTTCAGTTTTATTGCGATATCCATAGATACTCTCAGGATAACAAATCTGTTGTTGAGTATTTTGGGTATTTACAAACCCGTTAGGAAGAAATTGGTCATCATGATGCCATTGTAAAGCTCACTGGTGAAGTTGCAAAACTTGTTGCTGAGCGAACTGATAGACAAAAAGTATATGCTTTTTTGATGGGTTTACGACCTGGGTTTGAGCTATTATGCTCACAAGTCCTTGGTACTCGTCCTTTCCCATCTTTAATGACTGCCTTTTCTATTATTAATGATGAGGACAGACGACGAATGCTTCGACATAGCAATTCACCAACTCATGTGGTACGGGTTCAAGGTTTTGTTGACCATTCAACACTTGCTATCGACTCTTGCCACTATAGATCTCCTAGACAACGTGGTCATGGTCCCAGCCATGGTGGTCGAGCTTATGGCTCTGTTGTTTATTCCCATTGTGGGAAACCTGGACATGAGACTATGAGAGGTCTGGATGTTATAAGTTGAATGGTTTTCCTCCTAGTTATTTTGAGAGGTCACAACATTCTAATTCTTGTAGAGGATATGGGAACCACCCTACAGTCACAGTTGTTGATTTTGCAGCTCCACACGCTCAGAATGACACTACAAGTATACCGTTTTCTAATGTTGTTAATTAACTCTCATGTCAACTTCAACTGATGCAAGGACATCTTGAGGCCATGATACGTGAATGCACTACCTCATCCTCTTTTCCAAGACCGCCTATATCTTATGTTGTTCACTCGGGTCTCCCATCTGCATTTTTTGCCTCCCTATCTACTTGGGTTATTGACTCTGGAATCTCAGAGCACATGACTTGCGAGTCCCACCATGTTTTTTGATGTATCACCTCCTTTTTCTACTACTTCATCTGTTCATCTTGCTGATGGTTCTTATACCCCAATTCAGAATGCAAGATGTATTCCATTATCATCATCTATCTCTTTATCCTCTGTCTTCCATGTTCCAAAACTTGCTTTGAATTTGTTGTCCGTTAGTCGTTTAACCAAATCCCTCGGTGCTCAGCTATGTTTTTTCCAAATCATTGTGTTTCTCAGGAGTTGAGTACGAGGAGGATTTTTGGTAGGAAATATGAGAAAGATGGACTTTATATGTTTGGGGAAGTTCCATCAGCTTTGACTATTATTACTCTTGTATCTCCTAATTCTAGTCACCATCATTTTGACTCCAAAACTTTACACTTATGGCATGCCCTTATGGGACACTCTAATTTTTAGCATCTATATCAGTTGTTTCCTGCTTTAAAAGCCTTTTGTAGATCGAACAACTTTAATTGTGTTATTTGTGAGCTTGCCAAGCACACACGTACTTTTTATATTCCTCGTATGAGTAGATGTTTCTCTCTTTTTTATTTGATTCATACTGATGTTTGGGGGCATGCTCTTATTACTTCTTTTGATGGTTATTGATAAGCACCTGAAGGTGTATGTATAGTGGTGAGTAGTGGGTTGAAGTTGTTCATCTTAGACCTTATGAAGAGAAGAAGTGTTAATGAATAAAAACCAAACCATTTTCCTAAACTCTTTTATCATTGTTCTTCGTTTTTAATGTATGAAAGATGTAGGAAACTTATCTTAGCAATGATTTAAAACATGGATATTAGGTTGGTTTGATTCAAACACATGTAAGGAAATGGTGTGATTAAGATAACTTGGTTAACAAGTTATGCTCATTTGATTAATTCAAATGAGTATAACTAGCTTTTTGGTGTTGATGAATGAAAAGAAAAGTGTTTTGAAGAACTAGTTGATGAAAAACAAGATTAAAACAACTTTGAATTGAAGAAAACTAACTTTGATTCATAAAAGCTTGAGCTTGAAAACAATGAAAATGGAAAACAGTAATAAAAACTATTATCTATTTAATGATATCCTACTCCTAACTAGAGTCTAGTTACTACCTAAGTAACCTTCTTATTTTGTCGGCATCTCTACATTTATATACTTGTGTAGAGATGTATAAGTGTACCTCTCCTATTTCTTCTCTCTCAAGCAACCTAATATAGAACTTTCTTGTGCCTTCTAGAGTTGAGTGGATAGGACCAAGCCTCTGGGCCTAAGCCCATGTCTTTGGAAGTTGAGCCTTTGGTCTTTTGAAGCTTTAGGTATTTAGCCCTTGTCTTGGAAAGGGTTGAGCCCTTGGCCTTTGAAGCCTTGGAGTGTTTTTTGAGTGTTTGAATTTTTAGGCCCTTGAGTTGACTTTGACCATGACCATTGACTTTTTGACACTTTTTCTCAGTTGTTCCACGAGGTCCCTTTTGGCTCTAGAACATGTCTTTTGAGATATTTTGTTCAGAGTAGGCCTGTATCCTGAAAAGCAATAAGAAAGTGATTATTCTACATTATTGACTAGAGTGAAGTATTGTAAGGGGATAAAAACGCATATTTAAGGTATGATCAACTACCCCCCCAAATAACATTTTGCTTGTCCCCAAGCAAAGATGAGAGATAAGAACATAAGAAGTCAAATATGTGTTTATTATACTAATCTCGTTTCGCAGAGTGCGACTGCATTAACCGTATGCAACAAGGCCTTAAACCATTAGGAATTCCCTAGTTAACGAGCTTAAGCCTCGTGAGAGTTTTCCAGAGAAGGTACTCACAAACTTCCTCTATCTAGCACGAAGGGTCTTGTCTCCTTATTTATTCTCAGAAATCATTACATCTCATTATCGGGGGAAGAAGGACAAGCTCCTTTGAACTTAGGATAACATATGCACAATAATTTAATCATCTAAAGATAAATGCGCAAACATGAGCAACGAAATGCAAAGCAGAGTTGTTTCTGAAACTTTTGGAGAGCGTCCTTAAGGAGGGATGCGTTAAACACAAATTGTTTGACAGATTCACTCAAGTTTTGTTCTCTCAAATGCAAAAGGCACTTAATTTCCTCACATACACGAATGACATCTAAAGAAAACCGGGGTCGATTGATCACAATTGCCAATTACTATCACACCATCCTATTCCTAATCGAGCCAGAGGTTTATTAGGAGTTACGGGACTAAGGTGGTGGTTTAGAAATAAAAATGGAAGGGAAAACAAAATCTGATAAGTTGAGAAATCGGGTTTTCAAGATACTTGTAACTAGAGAAGAACCTCATTTTGTTCTTTGCTTCCGAATTGTGATTCATGTTTTAGCCCTTTGGCTCTGTAACTCCATATGACGTTGATTTTTGGGAGTTCTAACTTTGCTTTTGTTTCTTTTGAAATTGACTCCATTTGATTTTGAACTTTTGGGAGTTTCGATTTTTTATATGAATCTTTCTTTTCTTTTCTTTTCTTTTCTTTTCGAAGCAACTAACTGTTATGTTTTTGTACAAGGTCTTCTCTTCTCTTTTTACTATTCATCCAATTCTTAAGTCGTCAGTTGGGTAAGCTTTTATTGAGTGTAACAATGGGTGAAGGATTTGATGGCGAAGAATAAAAAGGTTTATTGAATTTTTTTGAAGGCTCAAAAAGGGGGAAACTGGAGGAATTTTTTTTTTTTTTAGGGGTTTTAATGTTTAGTTGGCTATATATATCCAAAAATGGCCTAAATTCTCTCCTAGGATAAGGCGTGGTGATCAAGCAAGTGGACGTGTGGTCTTTCTATCCGGACATCCTTTATGTCATCACTCAATAATCATTCATATGAGGTTTTTGGCTAGATTCTTACAAAATATAGAACTTAACTGTTCTAACCTTGGTCTTAGAAACTTACTGC
Source organism: Coptis chinensis (assembly GCF_015680905.1). NCBI lineage: Eukaryota > Viridiplantae > Streptophyta > Magnoliopsida > Ranunculales > Ranunculaceae > Coptis > Coptis chinensis. Next base: position 51,092,657 of record NC_141456.1, read on the forward strand.
TATATACAATCAATAATGAGTAAACATGCCATTCATGAAAAGATGCAGAAACTATTGTATGTATATTAGTCTAAGTTCGAAAAACAAATCCTTACTCTATTGCTATAATGAGATTTCTAGATCATGTATTCATCATAGAAAAAGGAACTAAGACTTGTAGTACTAACCAAAAAAACTATTTTTGGTTTTTTCGAAAATATTTTAAGAAAGAAAGAAATATACTAATATATCTAATATAAGAAATGCATAGTTTTAGTTTTAAGAAAGAAAGAAATATACTAATATATCTAATATAAGAAATGCCTAGTTTTTGGTAGAATGTTATTATACCACCCCAAAACATAAATATGTTTTGTTCTCAAAGTATGAAGAGATAAGGAAAGAGATTACCATAAGAACATGAGCAAAAACGGCAGTACACCAGTACTTTGTTCTTCGTGATGAAAATATATCACCCCCAAACAAGTTTGGAGGGCGGGTTGCTAGATGTATAACAAGCAATACATTTCTTATCTAAATAGTAAGTTACGTAATTAATCTACTATGAAATTTTTGGATTTTTGTATTTATTTTTGAAAACATACATAGTGCAGAAACTTGAAATTTTGGCATGATGTATATGTATTATCTTTTACTCATATACCAAATTCCACATAAGAAAATCTAACATGCATATATGAATATTATTACACTAACAATTGAAGAAATAAAAAGTGCGAAATGTAAAGTATGTAAACAACTATTTATACAGACACATATGAAGCATGTGTGTGTGTGTGTGTGTTTTTTTTTTTTTTATGAAGAGGAAATTTTATTGATAATGATAACGAGTTTCACAAATAATTAGCACAAGCGTGCAATAAGTTGCGCCGCAAATCCTTTCTAAATGGCAAATCCTATTCTCTTAAATACAAACTCGTTAGAACCAGTTATCATTACGTTGCAGTCCATAACTTTCTACAATCTCTTAAGGAGCTCAACAAACTGTTATGCCAAGAAACCAAAAGTGTCAAAATTGAACAAAATGAAATAATGCTTATTAGCTCTACAAGCTTCCACGTGTTTCTCAATTTTCCCTGCCGCTGCTCTATTAGTTGTTTCTCCCACCTCAAAGACTCCATTCCCAAGCCCTACCAATGGAGAGGCTCTAGTTACATCAACACATGCATGCCTCCCTTCCGACCAACTGTAGATTAATACATCCGTAGGCCAAAGTATCGATCTTCCCTCATTCGGATCAATGAGAAAATTCACAGGAGCCTCCTTCTTCACTTGTACCCTAGCCCTCCAAAATGCATCATATAAAATATCTCTAACATGATCATGTCCGTATTTGAAACCAAAAAAATGTCTACAATGTGCTGCATGGTCCCTAAAAGCATCTAGTCTACTATTTTTGGAAACAGGGCATCAAAGTACAAAGGAATCATGAGACTGTACTGGAGAATAGAACGATACTCTACTGGCGACATACGCTATCCAAGTCCCTCCATTGGAATACCAAGTAGAAAATCCTTTGCGTGTTCTGACTGCAAGCATCCAATGACTACTTTCTGACGAAGCGATAACACAAACTCGCTATCAAGACCAGCAACAATCTTACCATAGAACGCTTCCACCAAAACTTTTTGTGGTTTTGAGGAGATGGTAGTATTCACAGCAATAAAACTGAGGTCGAAATTAGGTAGATAGACACTCAATGCACTGCTAGCAACATCAAGAATCTCATCCAAAGACACTAGGCCACAACTCCTAAGAATGTGCTTACGAAGCTTAGAAGTCTGACAACGGGAGGCCACAAAAGCAAAAGTAAAGACATCAGTGGCACAATAAATACCTAACCCACCAAGATGTAATGGGAGTGTTGATAAACACCACTGCAAATCACCGAAGCCAGGACTATCAAAAGCCACAATACCCTAGAGAACACTGCGGAGATGCTGATCAAAAGTCTTAGCTGCCTCTCTAAAAAGGGATGGTAGACAAGTACGAATCGCGAAGACCAACTTAAAGAGCCCATCACAAGCACGTAAGAGAGCTAACTCACATTGTGGATCTTCGAATACAGCTAAACGGTCCATCAAAGTCACAACCTTTTCAACACGCTTGGGAGCAAGGCCTATGACAAGGGGTGAATCAGTGTTAACCGCACCTCCAAGCAACCTGACCCCCTGCTGAGGACTGGACAAATCTAAAAGAAAGGGACCAAGAGTGGAGCAACGTGGATCTAGTGATGGCTAAAATATATCAGTTTTAGCCACATTAAGAACCAGCCCGTAAGAAGGTCCTTCATCTTGAATCACACCCAAAGCTATCGCCACCTATTCAGTATCTCTGATAAGAGTCCCATCATCTATGTACCAAGACTATATCAATAACTAACAACTGAACCGGATCCGCAGAATCAGGGGAAACAACACCAGTGCTAATAGAAGGGGACCCAAAGGGTCACCTTGTTGGACCCCAATAGCAGACCATATGTAGCCATCCCCCAAATATAACCTCGCAGGTTGACAATACAAGTACTCGACCCAAGGGGAAATAGCTGGGCAATGGATATGAACCTCGCTCAACACAGTAGTCCGATCAACCATGTTAAAAGCATTATGAAAATCTACAGGCAACATACATTATACGGTTGACAACATGAAAAATTGCTTCTGCTCCACCAGAAAAACCAACCCCATATTGAAAATCTTGTAAGTATCCTACCATATCTTTGGAAACTCCTTTCATTACAATCTTGGAGACCAGACAACGACAAACCATCCCCACAGCTATAAGATGAATACTATTATCCGGCTTGAGAAATGGAGTAAGCAGAGCACTCACAATGAATTCTGCTAACGGATGTGGGCATCTTCCCTATAACCAAAGATTCACCCCAGGGGTCAATGCATCTAGCAAATCAGACGATATAGCTGCTACAACACCACTCATGGAATCTAAGAAATGTTAAGCTCAAAGACCATCACTACCACAAGAAGTACCTTCCAGAAACGACCTAATACATTACAATAGGGTGTCTCTCTCTACCACTAAAGGGGGCTCAACAAAAGGAACAGTTGGTCTTACAGGTGGTTGTCGCATTAGGTACTTCTCCTCTAATGCACATATGGTCTCCATAGTATTGGGGGCAATTCTTGATGATGACAACACTTTTACCGATGCAGCAAAATGTCCATCAATAACTTTCTGCAAGCATCGACGCACATTCTGAGTGGGGACTGATCTCTGGGGTGGCTGGATTGAAGGAGGCTCTATTACATACGTTAAAAGACAAAACATCCCACCAGGCTCATTCCATCTTGTTAAAACATGGAGATTCTGTTTCCGCTGAAGATTTTTTCTAGTACCAGAACGACGTTCCTGACAATTTTGTGGTTGAAAAACTTGCAGAGTACAGCGCGACAGAAGAAGGAGACTAACCCAAGGCATAATTGAGCCAGAATCAGCCCTTAATATCCCAGAGAGAAGATTTCAGTGCACCAGAAAAAGTCAAACGACAAGTACGTGGTATACTTTTCACAGTACAAAAAGGTATACGGAATACACTATCAAGTAACGTCTCATCAAGATGTGAAACAACACCAAACAGATTAAGGGTATCACCATCAACCCTGTGTGTCATGAGTGTAAGAACTGTAGTGGGCAGCTATGGTATGCCCACAATGACACATGCAAGTTTCCCACTCTCCATCAAAGAAGGTGATTCTATGGTATCATCTGGATGACGACACGGTATACCAAGTGCATGGATGCAAAGACAAATGCCATAAATCTATTTGTCTAAGGACTTTAAGGAGTTCTCTAGTGACAAATACAGTTCACGATCATCCTTAATTTCATCTAGTACCCTTTCGATACTCAACTGGCAATCCAAGTATTGTTTATCAAAATGTGTGAAAATGTAGGGAACAGTAAACCCATTACCGTTCACCCCATTGATGCATCCATGACTATCCCAGAAAGGAAAATGAACACGCTTCTTAGGGGGTGGGGCACATAACCCTGAAGAAGTATTTGAAAGGGCAAGACCTTTATTCCCTCTCATAGCCAAATCCCGTCGGCTGCTCAACAAATCCCAAAACAAACAAATCCCCAAACGTACAAATCCAAAACCCCAAAACCCATCAAACAAAACACAAAACCCAATACAAACAAATCTCAAAACTCATCAAAACAAATCCGTACCCATCCAAAACCAAATCTCATCGACAGTTCACCAAATTCCAAAACCCATCGAACACCACCCAAACTGAATTTTTTTTTAATCACACAAGTGTGGTGATTAAAACTTAAAGGGTCTCGGGTGGTGGGTTTTGGTTTTGGCACCGGGGGGGTCTGTTTTCTTGAAGTTTGTGGTCAGGTTTTATGAGGGTCGGTGGTTGAAGGACGGTGGTTAGTGGTTGAAGGAGATATTGGCCGGGTTTAATGAGGGGGAGATGATGGTTGGGTTTAGGGGGAGAGGCGGTGGATTGAGAAAAAGGCGGTGGCTGTAGGTGGTGAATACAGATGGTGGTCGGGTTGTTTTTAGATCTTAGGTTTAAGGGTGGCAGTGGTGGTAGTAGCAGTGCAGGTACAAGGTTGGGGGGTTTAGGGTGGTGGTGGGAGGTGGTGGCGAGGGTGTAGGTAGCACGAATGGTGCTGCAAGTTTTGGGTGAAGAAGAAGGTCGGGGGGATTTTTTTTTTTTTTTTTTTTTTAACAAAATTTGTTTTTCTCAATTGAAATGTATCTCTAACCATTTAGAGGGTTTCTACAAGAGAATAAAATCATCTGTTTATCTAGTATCATTTTAGTTACTTTGGGACGCCAGATTTTCATTTTTGTATATCCTCAAGTTTTTGAACAACTATTTAGAGATGTTAGAAAGATAACTCATACAAAAGTTGTGATTTCTAAAGCTAAGTTTGAAAAGAAGCCATAACAGGTGATCGTAGGGAACTTTCATGTCGGCTTTTTATTGATCCCAATCCAGTCAGACTGGCTTCAGTTATGTGGGTTGGAGGATTTACTGCGCAAGACGTCAGATGTCTTGTACAAATAGCAAGGTGATATAGGCGGCCCTTAGAGCATTTGCAATGCAGGTGATAGAGGGGGGTTTGTGAAAACTATCACCTAGTTGGGTCCAAAAGCGCTGTGCAATGCAGGGTGATAAACTCGGTGATAGTTTTCCCCAGTTCAAAACAAGGTGGAACCTTCCACCGAGTTTTTCACTGACTTGTTAACTTCGGACGGGATGTTGGATTCCGTCTCGTGTGTTTTTTTTTTTTTTAAAATGGGTTTTTTTTCGGACGGGATATTAGATTCCGTCTCGCATGATTTTTTTGCTTTTTTTCGGTTTTTTTTAAATTTCAGACGGGATGTTTCATTCCGTCCAAAGTGTTTTTTCAATTTTTACGTCCAGACGGAATCCAACATCCCATCCGAGATATTTTTTATCACCTTTGCATTGCACAGCTTCACCTTGTTTTTCACCAGGTTAGTGAAAAGAGGGTGAATAAGTGGTGAGGTGGCGGTGATAGAGGGGGGGAAAACTATCACCTGCATTGCAAATGCTCTTAGTAACACATAACTTATCCTCAAACCGCCCTTAGAAGAATGGAGATTGCATACTTCTTTGTGCTAAAAGGTATTTGACATGTCTCCTAACCAAAATAATAACCAAATATGCGTGTTTCTAGGTCAGGCAATGCTTAATCCTAAGTCAACAAACACCACTTTCAAAGTGAACAGTCAGTGTATTAATAATATAAACCAAGGGGAATTACATGTAGTCACTATCTTTCGTTTGGGTAGAGTAGTTGATAACAAAGTGACTATGCCTAAAGATCACCCGCAAATGGAAGTTGAGAACGAAACCATACCAAATACTGTCATAGGAACTGAAGCCCCTACAACTGTAGAAGTTCTAGTCCAACCATAACCTAAAAGGAAAGTGGGAAAAGATAAATACAAGGTTAATACTAATGTTGACCCATATGCTAAGTATAGATATAAACCATTGTATCCCCATAGACTAGTTATGCCTAAAAAGGATGAGAATTTTGATGAGATTAGGGAAGTTTTTAAGAATCTGACTATCAAGCTACCTTTTCTCGATGATATAAAACATCTACCTAGTCACGCTATGTTTTTGAAAGAGTTGTGTACCACTAAGAGGAAAACAAACATACCTAAAGAAGCCTTCTTAACTAAATAATTTCTCTCTTTATCTGAACATAACGAAATTGTTAAGTACAAGGACCTTGGTCGTCCTACTGTACAATATACCTTGGGTGATACTTTTACAACAACTGCTCTATTAGACCTGGGGGCGAGTGTTAACTTACTCCCTTTTTACCTATATAAACAACTCGGTCTACATGATCTTATACACTAAAATGACTTTGTAGTTAGCCGATCATTCTATTAAGTACCCTAAAGGGGTCGTAGAAAACATTCTTGTCAAAGTTCAATGTTTACTACCAGCCGACTTCATTGTTCTTGACACAGAAGTTGCTCATGACTCTGTTCCTATAATCATAGGGCATCCTTTCTTGGAAACCGCCAATGCCCAAATCAATTGTCGAGATGGATCGATGACTCTTTCCTTTGGAAATCTTTCTGTGGAGGTTAACATTTTTCGACTCAAGCATGGACAACTAGATTCACCTACTGAACGGGTAGTGAAGTCTATTGAGAGTTTTGTATCTCACATTAATGCGGCCGATGACTTAGTCCCCACACTAGTAGATACCCCTCTTATGGAAGGAGACAAAGATCACAATTTCAACTCCCTGGACATAGATGAAATCAAGGAAGATTTCCTTTGATTCTTTTGTAACTCTTCTATGCCACCTCTCGAGTCCCATCCTCTTGACACCTATTCATCCCTTGACGCCAAGACGGAAGAATAATTTTTCACCCTCTATCCCAGTGATTCTTCTGACCCATATATTTAGGAATGCATTTCATATCTCAAAGCTTCTGATGATCTAGAACTATGATCACTAGATGAGCACCATTCACCCACCTCATATCATCCTGCCACACATTCACCTTCCATCATGAATGTTCCCCGCCCTCTTATCAGTCCCTAAATGTGCATTTCATTACCATTACAATGCTTCAAATATGCCCTTCTTATGCTTATCGAACAAACAACTTATAGCTTTTGTTACTGTTTGTAGGGGCCATTTAGGACGTATATTCTTAATACGTGCATTTTAGCGAACAAAGGCTTGCTATTGACACTGCTTGGGAAGATTCCAGCTTAGGAGCAAAAGTGTTGGAAAGTCAAAGTTAACTCTCCAAGACTCAAAGACTTAAAGCTAAAAGCTATGGACTGAGGGACTTAAAACCAAAATCAAGAACTATATTGAATGGGCTTAGGTCAAAAGCCCACAAGGTTGTTTCTATAAGGATGGGCATAAATGTAAATGGTGTCCAATATAAACCAAAGTAGTAGAGAAAGACCATTACCCTAGAGTTAATCTTTGGTCATTAGGAGCAGAATAAAGTTTTAATTTAATTTTTATTTACTTGTTTTCCATTTTTATGTTATTCAAGCTTAGTGTTTTCAATACAAGTTCTTAATTTTTCAATACAAATTCTTAGTGTTTTCAATACAAGTTTTCGTCCTCTCTTATTTACAAGTTTTCTCTACTTATCTCTTATTGATTCAACCACAAACACAAGTTATACTCATTTGACAAGTTCAGATGAGTATAACTTTGTGAGTAATTTAACCATCCAATCCAAGTTCATTCCATGTTTCTCTATTGATGTGTTAAGATTTCAACAAGTTTAAGATAAGAACTTGTGTTTCCACCATTAGAACTTAAGAACCATAAGAAAGATTAGAATATAGTAGAGAGAGTAGTTTCCATCCTCAAACCCAGTCTCTAAACAAAGAATCTAAGATGAACATGATAACCCTCAACACCACTATTCCCAACTAGGCAAATAGCGCCGCTGCCGGGGATTCAAATGGGAAGAGGAAGATGGAGAAAAACAACACTCATTGAACCCTTCTTCTCAATCGTCATTCCAATTTTTTAGTTTTTTTTTCTTGATTTTGTTACTGGTGTTTCATTTTCGTATGTTTCTAGTACATTTATGCGCAAACAGAGCCCGACAATAGCACGAGACAAATCACCGAAACTTGCAATAGAAAACAAACCGCAAACGGAGAAAAAGAACTCGCATCACGCCTGTGACACGCCCGCCCGTGCATGGAATGCACACGCGTATGTCAGACACGCGTCCACGTACGACACGCACCCGTAAACCATTTTCCCGCATCCGTATTTGACCCGCGCTGCATCTCCTTTGACCAGCGCCGCGCCTTGATTTTCTCAGACGAAGATTCCGTTGGCTCAGAATCTTCGTATGTAAGTCCACTTTAATATTCCATTGTTTTTTTAATTTAATTGTTAGTAGATAAAAAGTAGATAGATTTACACAGTTTTGAGTTTTCAAAACCAAAAATTCAATAAAAAAAACAATTTAAAAATTAAAAGTTTTTTTTTATTAAAATTAGTAATCCATCAGCAAAGTTAAACATTAAAATTAGTTTAGAAGCATGTTTAGGTCTTAGTTTTCTATTAATTGTTGTTTATGCATGATTAAATTAAGATAATATCATATAGTTAAGTCCAAAAAATATATATATATTAATTAGGATAAATCCAAGATAGTTAAAGTTTTGGAAGTTTAGTCTTTTGGTTATTGTTTACTTACCAAGAGTTGGGGATTTAACCAACTTGGACCGGTTGGATGTTTGAGGCGAATAGTGTAACATCACGCTAGCGCATCTCAACCCAACTTGGGGGTTGAAGTTCCAATCTTTGGTGAACACTTTCCAAACTTTTACGTATTTTGTTTAATTAATCATTAGAGAATAGTTAATTAGTTAAACATAGTTAATTTTTGTGTTTACTGCTTTCATAGTTTAAGCCCACGAAGGCAACCAATTGTAACTTATTGGCTTTGCCAATATTTCAACCCAACTTATGGGTCTTTGTTAGATTAAATTTGTAACCGTAAGGAAAAGCTCGAATGGTGGGTTGACACGCAAGACACCAAACACTTCGTCAACCTCACCACGTCGCCTTCACCCCAAGGGTCGTGTACGCACACCTTGGGCAGTAATTTCTAAACTCCCTCGCTACAAAGTGTAAGAGTATACTTGTGTGTTACTGAGCATGCTTGGATGATTATGTGATTTACATTTCAATCTTGTCTTTACATTAACGCTAAGGCAAACCCAAGCCTTAAAGAACAAAAAGTGGGATTAAGACCCACTTTAGAACGGACGTTTCATGAAATGTTTGTTACATAGACCAAATTAAAAAAATAAAATCAATCAAGCAGAGCCAATTTAGTCACGTCCATCAGGACAAACATCTAGCATGAACAAAGAGAGTAGTAAACTACCAGATTCCAGTGGACTAATCACCTTCCTCACTCCCCTCCCTCATAAATACTATGGGTGAGATTCTTGGTGGCACACCATTTGGTGAAGTAACGATCTTCTCCCTCAATGTGTGTAGTTCCCAAAATTCAGTTTTGCGCCCACTGTTAGATTCTAACAGGGCATAGTATCTAATCTACAGACATTGCTTGCAAACTTTTAAAAAACTTCAAGGTCACAAATGACTTTCTGCAGATTGTGCATAATTCTCGTTTGAGCATACATGGCTTATCAATATGCATCGTAACCATCATGGAATAACAATGCAAACCTAGAACCTTGTTCTTGCTGTGGTAGTCTGTATCATTGGGCGTTTCAATACACATCATATACTGAGTTCGAGCCCCTTATGGAATATTCTTACAATTATGAACCTCAATTTTCAAATATCCCTACTACCTAATACACGCAAGAGTTTTCTAATCATGCAAAAAATTCATGGAGTTCAGGCACAAATAGTCAACCATCATTCATAACTACACCTGGTCAGTCAGAGTGCGATTTTACCCAAAGGCCATTACCATTCACATCACCATCCATATCTAATTTATTTCCCACTCCACCATCTATCACAGCTCAACTTTATCAGGTAATGGTCGAGCAAACAATTCAAATACAACAAATAGTAAAGACCTTCTGTTCTCTCCAATCCATTTCAATCAATACCACATCTGAGACTAATGTTCTTCCCACTAGTCTAAAAACCAACCAACAAGAGGAATAATGTGTTGCTATAACATAACCAATTACTAAAGCCCATCTTGATATTTATGACCAATTAAAACACCATCACCATCAAACCTGACTATCGTGTGAATTCCAGATCTGATTATGATGATTACATGCCTAAAGTTACAGTTTCTTCCATTTGTCTTAGTACACCCATGGATGAGAACACTCTGATAGAAGAAACTCTAGAACCTGTGTTGGATATTAACTCGACAAACTTAGACAATGATATTGAGAAAATTTATGAAGTTCTAGGTAGAGATGACAAAGAAGTGTTTGTGCCTGGAGAAGAGGATATAAATTCTATAGTGAAAAGTGGATCTAATTTTAGTTTGGTCGTTAAAGACTTATCAATGGAACAAATTTGTGACATCCTTAATATTGATGATATGAACCACACATTTGTGGAAGTGCCAAAGCTAGATGAAGAGTTCCCTGAGTCTTTGAGATCATATGAAGAACTATCACCTGACCATCTTTCCCCTAAGTTAACACCTCTCGAAAGCCAACCTCCATTCATCAAAAATCCACCAAACGCTGAAGATTGCACCACTAAACCATTTCAAAGAAACCTCAAACTCGCACTTAAGCCAATTGCCTTTGTAATCCTTCATAATTTTCTAAACCTTCCCAGTAAATAGAATTTGCCCAACATACAAACTCCCCAAACTATCATTCCAGTTAAGAAGAGCCCCGCATTGATTGAAGTGCCATAAAAAGAGAAAATAGAATCTAAGGTGGAATATGAGTTCTTCAGAGCATACGATGATCCCTTTATTCAAGTGATTAAAAAACCCAGTTTGTCATATTTCGCATCATCTGAGCTTCAGGAAGAACAACCACTACCACACTCACACTCTCTTGGACAATTCAATAACGGGTTACTACATAAGTTCCATGATAGTTTACATAAGCTTTCTTTTATCATTCTGCATCTTACACTCCAACTACATCATTTCATTCTGTTTGGGGGTAAACGCTTACATATGTTTTTCTATAAAGATCCCCAACTATTTAGATTATTAGTATATAATTAATAGCATATCATCCATCTCATATGCATAGCCTTGGGGAATCTGACTTAAAATGACCCCACAAATAGTCTTGAATATCTGACTATAAAAGATAATTGTTATGTTTTCTCGATACATTCCATAGGAGTGCATCACCAAGGTAACTGGACCACTCCACTTGGAGTGTGTGGTTGTAAGTGCCGGAGCCTTGAGTTCACGTATATCTTGCATATTCCACGTTAGCACTTTTACTTGTCGTTTGAGTAGTGTACCCCATGGAACAAGTAGACACTTTTTCCTTTCTTTATTTTACATTTCTTTTTTATAATAGTTTTTCCTTTTCCGTCATTTACAATTGTTATCATTTACTTTCATTTCCCTACTTTCTGTTTTTATGTTTTCTGTCTTACATAAGTTCTTTTCTCACCTTTGACACTGAGTAGTCTTTCCTCTATAAAGAAGAGATGTGAAACAAAGCAGAGGGCGATGGGGATTGAGTGAAGGTGTTTGACGGTTGTCTCTCATGGTTGGTTAGCTTGTCTCATCTTCCATAAGCATGCCATACCGTGGGATGGTTGACAGCTGGAGCCCTTGATTTTGAAAAAAAATTCCTTCTATGGGTGATTTCTATATGTTCTGAGTTTCGTCTTACATTCTAGTTGGAATGGCTTTAACTAGGGCAAACTAGAGAGTAGGAGAGGAGAGACTAGATTATCTAGAAATAGAGCTAGTCCTCTTTACTAGATTTGCCTACTTGCAAAACAAGAGGTGGAAGATCTATGGAGGCCAAACCATGGGATGGATCTCAATTAGAATCACTGAATTTCAAGCATTTTCTATTGGGAAGATGACTTTCGTCATAGTGATTATTCTTAGTTTATAGTTATATTTTTCTGTCATAGTAATTTAGGAACAAAAAAACCAAAAACAAATGTGTCTTTCTTTCTTTAATAAAATTGTTTGTTTTTCCAGTGCTTATAATAGATGATTCTTGATACAACAATAGTCATGTGATTTTCTAAAACACAGGCAATGGATTCCACATAGACCAACCCTTAGAAGTACACAATCTCCATTCTTCTAAGGGTGGTTTGAGAATCAGTTATATGTTACTAAGGGTTGCCCATATCGCCATGATATTCGTACGAGACATTTTATGTCTTGCACAGTAAATCCCCCAACACACATAACTGAAGCCACAGTCTAACTGGATTGGGTTCGATAAAGAGCCGACACGAAAGTTACCTGATAAGACGATATAATTTGAATATAATTCTACTCACGAATAAACAATGAAGTCTTAATGCAAGTAAAACTAAACTATTTTCTACTTGGGGTTTATCAAAGATTTTTACTCTAGATTATATCGAAATAGAGTGGAGTAAAAGATTCATTCCACTCCTAGTTCGTTAGTATTGAATGTTTTCTAAGACTATCGGTCTATCCAAAGTCAATGAGAGTTTTACGAAGGGAATTCTAAAAACAAGATACGCTAATTCAAATTAAGGAATGCTACAAAATACTAAGGTTTGAATCTAGATAAATAATTAGGGGGGATTGAATCCACCTTGAATCCAACTTAATAAACTAGCATAGATTGTTGTAATCCAATTCTTACGTTCTTACAGTAATAATTGGTCGTTCTAATTCCTAATCAATCATGACAATGTCTACCAAATAATGACTAGCATGTGAGAAAGTCCAACCCATTCTCATGGCGAATCAACGACCTTCTAGAGTGGAATAGACTCTTACAACAATTCTACACTATACAATCAAGTTTTCATCAAGGCTTCATCAAACCCCTCTAATGGAGGTTTAGCCTTGATTCATCAAACTATCATTTCCATATGAAATTGAATAAAATATAATATAAAGATTATAACTTTACTATATCAATCTACTTAAGAATTCAATTCGAAAGTAAACAACTAAGAAATGAATAACAAACAAGAATTTAAATTAGATCTAAGCAATTTTAAATAGCGAAATCGAAATTATCAAGAACTAACTATTTTATTTATCTAAAGAATGATAAACAATGATTCAAATAACTAATCGAAAACAAGGTATGAAAAAAAAACCTAATTAATTAACTAATGAAAATTCTCAAAACTAGATCTAGATTATTCTCTAATGGCCACTTTCTATCCTAAGCTAATTGATCCTTAAGAGCTAACTCTTGTGTGTGTAAATGGAGGAGACCAGATCCAGATTTTCATGCATGGGCTGAGGGTCCATATTTTGAGCCGGAAAATCGAGCCCAAAGCCCAATTTCTTTAGTCCAAAGAGCCCTTTTCAGCTAACTTTGGCTTTAATAGGCTTTTCGTCCATTTTGCTCCTTTGATTGGGTCAAGGTTTGGACCATTGGAAAACTCTTTCCGACCCGGTCGTTTTGACATAAGGTACGCCCAATTCTGAGGTCTGAGTCCAAAGATACGGTCTTCAGAAGTTCTGCTGACTTTTGTGTGCTGTTTCTGCCCGCGTTGACTCTGACTTTTCAGCATTTGACTGGGCTTTACAAAGGCTTTTTCTCCTTGAACCTTGGCCTTTAATCACAGAACTTCTTAGCAACCAACCCTTACTCATTTATCTCGCCAAAGTGACACATTTTTACACATAATTGACTTCAATGCTTGAAATACATAAAAGCACGTAATTAGCATCAACTCTTATTTATTACTCGCATAATTGGTCTAAAATTATTATTGTTAAGGGGTTAAAACTACAGTTTTGGGCTCTTATCAAACCACCCCCAAACAGCATTTTGCTTGTCCTCAAGCAAATATGAGAAATTAGCATAAGTGACCAAAAATGGAGTTCTAACTAATCTCGTTTCGCCGAGTGCGATTGCATTGACCATATGCAACAAGGCCTTAAACCACTAGGAATTCCCTAGTGGACGAGTTATAGCCTCGTGAGAGTTTTCCAGTGAAGGTACTCACAAACTTCATCTATACTACAACAACTCATAAATAAAACTATCGTTTCCTTATCTATGTCTCAATTATCTATACATCTCACTAACAATGAATACAAAATAATGAAGTCGAAACCTAAGCTAATATATGCATAATAATCAATCATCTACAAATAAACATATACACAATGAGTAATACTAGCAGGTCCGTTTTTGAAAACTCGAAATAGCGTCCTTAAGTAGGTCCTCACATAAATGTCAAGACAAAAACCACTCTGATTTTTCCGCTCAAGTTTACTACTCCGATTAATGCGGTGGGCACACTTTACCTTACAAACTCAATGACACACAAGGAAGCCGGAGTCGATCAAACACATCTTCTACTTACTATCACACTAACCTATTCCTAATTGAGCTAGAGGTCTTTATTAGGTGTTGCGGGGATTAGGAGATGGTTTAAGAAGGAAGGAAATGGATATTCAAAAAGGACAAGTTTGAGATAATAGAGTCTTCATATTATGTAACTAGAGAAAACATTGTTCTTTACTTTTTCTTCTACACTTTGTTTCCATCCTTAGCCATATTTTTCTTTTTCTTTGGCTTTTGACTCCTTTTATTCTATTTTTGGAGTTCTAACTCTTTATTTTCTTTTATTTATTTATTTGGATGGAAACTTCCTTTTCTTATATGAAGCGACAATCAAATTCTTGATTTCAAAGGTCTTTCTCTTTTCTATTCTTCATCTCTATTCTCAGACTTATTCAATGAATGGGTAGGTTGATTTTTTATTTTGTTTTGTTTTGTAACAGGGTAAAGGATTTGCGGTTTATGAAAGGCTAAAGAAAGGCTCAGAGGGGCGACTAGCGGAAAATAATTCATAGGTTTGAATTTCTGGCTATATCGATCCAAAGAGGGCCTAAAATCTCACATAGGATAGATATAGTAATCAAGCAAGTGGTCGTGTGATTTCTCTATCCGGATTTAAATTCTCCCTTGTGTCATTTCTCACATGTTTCACTCATATAAGGCTTTAGGCTATATTCTCACAGGATTTGTAGAATAAGTACTCTAGCCTAGATTTCAGAAACTTACTGCCAACAATCATAGATACTCATGTAACATATTTATAGATAGATGCAAGGATTATTACCTACATATTAACCTAAGTTTCTAAAAACTATTCTAATACAAAAGCTACGTGAGATTTCTAGATTATCAAGGGCCTAAAGAAGGAAAACAATACCAATATTCCTAAGTGTACAGCATAAACTTTTTATTAATATTTTTAATTTTTTTTGAATTTTTAACTATAAAAACAAGTGCATATTATATATATATCTATATCCTAACAGATGCCTTAATTACACGTGTTTCTATGCCCCCCCCCCCAAACAAGAAGCATGCTTTGTCTTCAAAGTATTTAAATAAATAGGTTAGAGAAATACCATGGAAACGCGTGAAATTTTGGAACATCTACAAAACAAGGTTAAAACATACTAATATAGAAAATAAAAACTGACGCAATTCTATAAGAGTTCCACCCGTTATGGGGTTAATGAGAATCAAATTGCTTGGGACATAAGCAGACACTAACTGAAACTAAAACTAACCTGAACTCCCATTTAAAAGTCATTTTCATTTCCCTCTCCAAAGAGAGGAGGTTCCTTCGCATCCTGCCATGCCATGATAACTTGCCAAGCCCGCCACCATGTGTCGTCAACTTGTGCCAACCTGTCTAGTGTTACTATGTCTGATGGGGTGTAAGGAGCAACCAAATGAGGTTGCACCTGCCATCCCGGCCAAGTCATTACTCGAAATGAGCGAACCACCCAATTGGTGGGTCTCATGACTTCAACCCTTTTCCAATCCGTGAACTGGGTACAGAATTCAGGTAGACAACTGAGCATGATGCGGCAAACCAAAACAGACATAAGTAGATACTTATGTCGCATGCTTTGGGCTCTCTTAAGACTAGCAACTAATACTCGGGGAATGTCATATCGGCGACGTCCCTCAGCTAAAGCAAGGAAAATGTCACCAACGGTACTATTTGCAGAGGTAAACTGTCAATCCCCTAAAATGTTCATCAAGATGAATAACATAATGGTGCCTACATTTAGGGACAGGCTACCAAAGGCTATGTTGTAACGCCCTTGGTCCATTATACAAAATACCCCTCCCCCATAATACTCATGGAAATATGTATAGTCATAGAGGTATGCATTATCGGTCATATATCCCCACGTGTGAATAGGATCAAGTATTGGTATTCCCGAAACTAATGCTACCACATACTTATTGAATTCTAGTGGTGTGTCATCAACCGTGACGGATAATTCTTGTTCTCCATCCTGGTTACAATAGAACTTAACATTATTGTAAAAAAATTCAGTAAGCTTAGGTGAATACAAGTCGTCTTCACTTACCAGAAGATGCCTCCATCCGAACTGCATGATCCTTTCGCGGAACCAATGTCCATAAGTCTCGCTCCCCAACAAGTGTTCGAAAGACTGCTCGGTATTACTATAGGAGAAGTCATCACAAAACTACTCTCTAGAACAACTGCAACGATCGTGGAACAACCCACAAAAAATTGGAATTTTTCTTGCCCTCGGGGTTCAGGGCGCGGGGTGTGCTCAACCTATGCCTGGGTAGGGCGCGGGGTGCGCCTTGGTGAATTTCGAGTTCCAGGCACTTGGGCGCAGGGCACTCTCACTTTTTTCCGGGGATGGGCATGGGTCACGCTCAGGATGAAAATTAGAATTCTAGTGTTTTGGGTGCAAGTCGCGCTCAGCTCTTGGTTTGGTAGGGCACGGGTCGCGCTCTGATGAAATTCTGGTTGACAGTGCCTAGGGCGCAGGTCACTCCACTGGGGCGCAGGCGCGCTCCGAGATGCTGAGTTGTTAAAATGGAGAAGAAAAATGGGAAACATGGGAGTGAAAAGTGAGAGATGAAAGTGAGGTGTAGTGTAGGTTGTGAGTGTAGAATGAATGAATTTTTTATAGGTTTTAAGTTGCTAAAACGAATCGGGAAGTCGCCAAAAAGCTTTAAGGCAATTGCCAGAAACAAAAAAATTCCAAAACCAAAAACGGAAACAACTCATATTCTTGATTCTAAAACAACCCTAATATCTTTTAGATTGAATTTAGGATAGAAACTGCCTAACTCATTGAGATTTCATCCTACCACAATATCTATTCATAGCCATGCCCATATTGGCAATATTCTCAACCCTCACTCCAAAACAAATTCTAAACTGGAGGATCATATCACAAATCACGCTAGAGTAAATAATACCACCCCCAAACAATTCGGGAAGGTGGGATTAACGATAAAAACAATGCACAATTTGAAAAGAACCATATTATATTAAAATTGAAATTCAAACAACATTTAACAACTAAATTCAAATTTAACTACGGAATTCATAAATTAACATCCGAACTAAATAAAAAGCAAATACAAAACAACATCAACTCATAATATTCCTAAACCACTCACTGCTGGTAGGGGAAGGCACATGGGAAGGTGATGGCTCCTGAGCTCCTGATGGGCTAGAGCCATCAGTCCTGGGGCGACGATGCTCGTGCCTCACAGACTGCTCCTCAGAAGAAGAACCGGCCTGGGTGGAAAGCGTGCAAACATATCGTCTCGGAACTTGCGCTGAGCTTCTATCTCGGCCCTCATCTGTTCCCAACGCTCATCCTCGCGCTGGGCACGAGTCTCGAAGTTATGATGCATGGTAGCCTGTCGAGTTCGGAGGTCTTTGCAAATAGTATTGAGAGAACGCATGCCACGAAGAATCACAGTCATGTGTTCTGCATCCGACCTACACCTCTCCAAGGCATCGACATCAAAACATGTCATGTTCTCCTCATCCTCCGAGTCATCATCTTCAACTACCCTCTCTTCAGGCAACCTTTAAACTTTTTAGATACACTCCGTATAAATATGAAGATTTCAGTGCTCTTTCAGGCAAATCCTATCAGACGTCGGAGTCACTCTCAAGGTCATCATGATCTTCGTTATCAAAACAGGGAGAGGTGCAATACTTTTCCCAACTCCCTTAATCATGTTACTCAAAAACTCCAAAATACATAATTCATACTTTTGCTCCTAGAGTATCCATAAAACATGAAGGCAATTCAGACAGATGTCACTGACTTTCTCTTTCCCTATGACATTCTTACCAATCCACTGAGCTACAGCCAGCTGGTTGGTTCTGAGAGACGACTGGCAAACACAATGCGAGCTCGCATTGTAGTTCCCTTCCGAAACAGTCATGTTCATCAAAGGCTCGACCCCAGTAAATTGGGAATCCTGTAATGTGGCATCGAGATGGCGTCTAGGCGGAATGCCTAAAATCTCAGCCAACAACCCAGTAGATACTTCTCTCCTCCTCCCAGCCACCTTAACAAAAATTCTATTCCTATCCAACTCTATCGTCCTATAAAACTGTCAGACCAAATCTTCGTGGTAAAAATCGTCTGTCGAGTACCACAAACCACTCCAATCTCTCCTAACCATCTCGTCACCGTAAAACGGTGCGAAATGGTCGACAGTAAACGCGTGCTCTGGCAAAATCCTATGTCTTTGAGCCATTTTAAGTGTTGAAAGGATTTGAGGGTTTGTAGAAGGTGTAGGAAACAAGGTGAAACAACCTTACAAAAAAAAATGATGGTGGTGGCGCGTGGGTGGCGCGGCAGTTTAAATTTTTCAAATTTTTCTAATGTTTTTGGTGGTGGAAATTGGTGGGGGAATGATTTGGAGAAGAAAATATGTTTTGGGAATGAACTTGGGCGTGGGTTAAGTTAGGTTTTTCTTTTTCTTTTTCTTTTTTTATTTTGGTTCTAGGGTTGAAAACATGTTAATGGCGGTGGTGAAGGTGAAGAAGAATAACGCGATGCATTCTTGGGTTGTACTATGGGCTTGGGCCCAAGCCCAATTCAAATCCCAAAAAATTTCTATTTTTAGTGCAACTTCAAACTAAAATTGCTACTTCATTACCAGTCCAATTTTTGCAAATGAGATATGAAATTGATCAGGAGAGAATTTCCAATCCAATGATCCATAAAACACTCTATTCCGACCGTAGATGACATATAAAAAGATGGAAAATACCTCAAAGTGCGTGCATGATGTAAGTTATGTGAACGAATGAACTCTAATTTCATAGATAATGTCAACCCGAATCGAAATACAATTAAACACCCTAAACAACACAACTGGAAAGTTGAACAATCCAGGAAAGAAACGAACACCCCACCCCCAAACAAATTTTAGACACAGAGTTTAGAAAATTTATTTTAAAAGTGGGTCTTTTAAAGTCAGATTCTTGAGACTTTCTAAATTACTATGTTTATGATTTTAATAATTTTTATTTTTCTATGAAAAAGATTTAATATAAGAAAAACAAGAAAGCAATAAATGCATAATTCACACCATAGAAGAACATGACTCAAAAACCGAGAAAACATGCAAGAGTGGAAAACGTGAATTATGTTAACCATGGACTTAGGATTCGGTACTTACAGCCACACACTCCATAAGGAGGGCCCGGTTACCTGTATGGTGCACTTACCAATATATGGAAATGAAAGGAAGTACACCAACGAAAAGGTCAGTCCGCACAGATAGGGTCCTGTAAAAGGACTTCCTCTACATCAGGGGACAAAAACTTATGGAAATGTTTCAACCGTTGGCCATTGACTTGAAAGGTACTGTTGTCCTTGGGATTTACCAAGGTGATTGCCCCGTGAGGGGTGACTTCAGTAACCAGAAAAGGACTAGACCAACGGGTTTTTAATTTCCCTGGAAAAACATGTAGACGGGAGTTGTAAAGTAAGACCTTTTGACCTACCACAAACTCTTTGTGCAAGATTTGCTTATCATGAACACGTTTCATGTTAGCTTTATAATCCTTTGCGAGATCATAAGAATCGCTATGGATTTCTTCAAGCTCATTAAATTGCAACTTGCACTTGACACCCGCCTCATCAAAATTGAAGTTAAGGCTTTTTATAGCCCACATAGCGCGGTGCTCCAATTCAACGGGCAAATGACAAGGTTTCCCAAATACAAGTCTAAAGGGAGACATACTTATAGGAGTTTTGAAAGCAGTCCTATATGCCTATAAGGCATCAGATAGACGCTTTGACCAGTCTTTCCTATCAGGATTTACAGTTGTTTCTAATATCATTTTAATTTCCCTATTAGAAACTTCTACTTGTCCGCTAGTTTGTGGATGATATGGAGTTGCTACCTTATGTGTAACTCCATACTTTTTCACCAGAGATGCAACAACTCTGTTGCAAGCAAAATGTGCTCCACCATCACTAATGATGGCTTTGGGAATGCCAAATCGACAGAAAATATACTCTTTAAGAAAAAACACAACTGCCTTATGGTCATTGTTACGGCAAGCCATGGCCTCTATCCATTTAGAGACGTAGTCCACGACAACTAGAATATAAATGAAACCGTGGGAAACTGTAAAGAGACCCATGAAATCAATGCCCCATATGTCAAAAATTTCTACCACCATGATTGGATTTAATGGCATCATATTACGCTTCGTGATTTGCCCAAGTTGTTGGCAACGAATGCACGTTTTGCAATGCACTTGGGCATCTTTCAAGAGTAGGCCAATAAAACCCACATTGAAGAATTTTAGTAGCTATTTTCATATCACTAAAATGCCCACCACACTCTTTGTCATGGCAGAATGAGAGAACCTCATTATATTCCCATTGGGGAATACAACAACGAATAATCTGATCCGCACAATCCTTGAAAAGGTAGGGCTCATCCCAGTAGTATAGCTAAGAATTTTTTTCAGTAGTTGTATAATTCCTTTGAGCATCGTTTATAGTTTTACTAGCATAATAAATAACAGTAGATTTATTATCTAGTTTCTGTCCCAAGACAGCACCAACTGCATAATCACTAGCATCACACATGAGTTCGAAAGGTTTAGACCAATCGGGAGGCTGTATAATGGGTACAGAAGTTAAGGTGGCTTTTAAAGTTTCAAAAGCCTATTCACAGTTAAAATTAAAATCAAAGATGGCATCCTTTAAAAGCAGATTAGTTAACGGCCTAGCAATTTTCAAAAAATCTTTGATAAAGCGCCTATAAAAACCTGCATGGCCTAGAAAGGCTCTAATATCACGGACAGTCCGTGGTATAGGTAGAGTCGTTATCTTATCTACTTCGCTGCCATCAATAGATACTATGTGACCTAGTACTATGCCTTTTTTCACCATGAAATGACATTTTTCCCAATTTAAAACCAGACTTTTCTCTTCACACCGTGTCAAAACCTTAGATAGGTTAGACAGGCAGTCCGTGAAAGAGTCTCCATAGATAGAAAAATCATCCATGAATACTTCCATGAAACGCTCTACCATGTCACTAAATATATGAAGCATATACCGCTGGAAGGTACCAGGAGCATTACAAAGGTCAAAAGGCATTCGTTTATAGGCGTATGTCCCAAAAGGACATGTGAAGGTAGTCTTTTCTTGGTCATCAATATCAATAATAATTTGTAAATAGCCAGAGTAGCCATCCAAAAAACAATAAAAAACATGACCAGCTAGGCGTTCAAGCATCTGATCTATAAAGGGTAAAGGAAAATAATCCTTTGGTGTCATGGCATTTAAACTTCTGTAATCAATACAGATCCTCCATTTTATAGGACCATGCATGGCAACATATTCACCCTTGGCATTATGTACTATGGTAATCCCTGATTTCTTAGGAACTACATGAATAGGACTGACCCATTCGCTATCAGAGATTGGGTATATGATACCCGCATCGAGTAACCGTAAGACTTCTTCCCTGACCACTTCATTCATGGCAGGGTTCAAGCGACGCTGAAGTTCGCGAGAAGTCTTTTCGTTATCCTCCAAATGGATACGATGAGTGCATACATTAGGGTCAATTCCCTTAATGTCAGCTAGGGTCCAACCAATCGCAGAACGATGTTCCCTAATCACCCTAATCAAACATGTCTCTTCCTCCTTAGATAATAGAGAAGATATTATTATCAGATGACTACCATCCAGATCAAGTTGAATATACTTTAACTCAGGAGGAAGAGGTTTAAGCACTAGGGTGAAAAAATATTGATAAATGCTTCTGAGGGGTCCTCATCTTGAGTAATGAATACTTGCTTAGGCAGTAGGTCTTCAAACTCTGTAGATGGAGCAACAGAAGGGTCTACGATAGGTGTAGACTCAAAGATGGTGTTGACTTCCTCTAAGTAGGAGTCATCGGCGAAATCTGAACTTCCAAAAGACAGGAATTTATGCATTTGGTTTTCTGGAAACGTGTTATTAAAATAGTCTTCAGCTAAGCTCTCAATCATGCTAACATCCCCATCTACAGACGAATTTGGTAACTGTTTCATCATTTTAAAAACATTTACCTCAACAGAAAGATGGCCAAAAGACAAGGACATCGAACCATCGCAGCAGTTTATGAGTGCATTGGCAGTTGCCAAGAAAGGACGCCCTAAAATGATTGGAACAGAGTCGTTAGAGACTTCTGTATCGAGGATAACAAAATCAATAGGATAGTAGAAATCCTGGACCTTAACAAGCACATTTTCAACCACGCCCTTAGGGTACTTAATAGATCGATCCACTAATTTCAACGTCATTTTAGTAGGTTGCATCTCTTATAGACCTATTTGTTTGTATAGATAATACGGGAGTAAGTTAACACTCGCCCCCAGGTCTAGTAAAGCGGTCGTCGTGTGGGAATCTCCTAAGGTGCATTGTACAGTAGGACGACCAGGGTCCTTCTACTTAACGATTCCATTGTGTTCCGTTAAAGTTGGAAATTGTTCCGTTAAAAAGGTGTCTTTAGAAATATTTGTCTTACGCCTTTTAGTGCACAACTCTTTGAGAAACTTAGCATGGTGAGGTAATTTTTTAATTGCTTCCAGAAAAGGTAAGTTTATCGTTAGATTTTTAAAAACCTCCCTAATCTCGTCAAAGTTTGTATCCCTATTTAACATAGCTAATTTCTGGGGAAACGGTGGTTTCTCTTTATATTTAGCGTATGGATCAACTGGATGTCTAACCTTTGCTTTATGTTTCTTAGGTTGTGGTTTAACTGGTACCTCTACAGGGGTAGGCTCTTCAGTTTCTATTACGGTATCTAGTTCAATCTCCAGTGTAGGGATAACTGGTAGGGTAACTATAGGCATAGTTACTTTGTTCTCAACCACTCTCCCAGAACGGAGAGTGGTGATGGCATTTAGCTCACCTACGTTTGCATTTTCCGTACTAGTATTACCATTCACCTCAAAGGCTGTGTTTGTTGTTTTAGGATTAGCTATCGCTTGACCTGGAAACACACCTTTGGGTTGTACTTTCTCTTGAGCTAACTGTTGTAAGGAAAGTTGGATGGCTTGTAAAATCTATTGTTGAGATTGCATAAAGGTATCGAAATGATCTGGTTGTGGAGGAGTGTTAGCTATAGGTTGTGTGATAGGAACTATGTCACGTTGATTATTAATTGGTGTATTTTGATAATTATTTACCGAAATGATACCTCTATTAGCATTATAATAATTATTGTTATAATTATTATAATTACCCTGACCTTGTGCTTGACCTTGTCGTGGTTACACTTGGTTATTATAATTATTATAATTACCCTGACCTTGTCCTTGTCATGGTGGAGCTTGGTTATAATTGTTTGCTTACCTAACATTTTGATTATTAAACCCTGGAGGTGTTACTTGTTGATTATTTCTCCAACTCAAGTTGGGGTGTTGTCTCCAAGGGGCATTAGGAATAGGATAACAATTAATTAAGCAAACGTTATCTTGTTGTAATGTTTGTTATTCATAAACGAGAAGATAACAGGAGTCGGGATGCTCTGGACTCAAATAGAAATTACATGGATTGGTGTTGACATTCATGACGGGGTTAGGGGTTTGTTGAACAGAAATAGCCTCTACCTTTTTAGTTAGAGATTCGATTAAATTTTTAAGTTCCGGATCGGGTTTAATCTCAAACATACCAGCGGCTTTAACTGTTGTAGAAGAACTAGCGGTGGGGAACGGGAGAAATCGTCACTACCCCCCCCCCCCCCCCAGTTATTATTACGCTTAGTGTGATCTTCTAAAAATTTATAAGCCTCTGAGGCTCCTTTACTTAGGAAACTACCCCCATTCATTATGTCAAGAACTTCTTTATGGTGGTGTAGAAGTCCTTTGAAAAAGGCACAAACTAGCGTGTTTTTCGCGAGGTTATGGTGTGGACACTCTATAAGTAGATCGGTGAAACGATTCCATGCCTCTGAAAATGATTCATAAGGATTCTATCGAAAAAAATGAATCTTGGAAAGCATTTCATCAGTCTTCAGTGGTAGGTAAAAGTGTTCCATAAATAAGTGAACAAGTTTAGCCCACGAGTCCACACAATTAGGCGCTTGGGCAATTAACCAAGATGTCGCCTTATCGGCTAAAGTGAAAGGAAATATCCTCAGTTTAATTTGTTCAGCACCCACCGTAGGATGTGGAATGTAGTAAGGACTTGGTCAATCCTACGCATGTGCTGAGAAGGCTTTTCATGGTCTAATCCATGAAAAACGGGTAACAAATTAAATATATTTGGGGGGATTCGGAAATCCCCCACTGGGTCAGATAGAAGGATGCAAGATTTAGGGCTATCGTTCAAGGCTTTGTAAAAGTCAGAGAGAGGAGACTCTCTTTCTTCGGCCATTATTTCAGGTGGTGTGTGTGGTATGCTAGCTAGAGGTGTATTTAGTGGTATACTAGAAAGGCGTGTTTGTTGACATTGTCGGTTGATTACGTTAGGCATTTTTCTTCGGCTTAACCTTAATCTCATGCAAGGCTAAGACTAATCTTAATGAAACACAACAACACTCCAAACAATCCTGATATGCTAGTATGAACCTCTAATAGGAGATGCGAGGTGTGGAAGAAAAGAGTACCTGAATGCCTCCTTGCTTCATTTATGAATAGCGTCTTGTTTACCCATGCTCAGTGTGTATAACAAGTTAGAACACTGAAAACCTTGAAAGAAATGGAAGTTTGAAACAAACCTGTGGAAATCGGGCAGTTTCAGCAGAGGGCGCAGGTCGCGCTCAAGATAGGCCTCAGTAGGGCGCGGGTAGTGCTCAGGTCAAGCTGGTCGTGCTCAGGGAAAAACTTAGCTTGCCCAGGGCACGGGTCGTGCTCAGGGAAAAACTCAAGTTCCGGGCGCTTCAGCGCATGGGGCGCTCGTGTTTTGCCTTGGCAAGGCGCGGGTCGCGCTCAGCTAAAAAGTGGAGTTCCATGCGTTTGGGTGCGGTGGCGTTCCAATTTAGCTTGCCCAGGGCACGGGTCATGCTCCGTGTAATTCTGTGAGGAAAATTTTTAGTGCTGAAATGGACAACCACAGTGAGAATCAAACAAGGGTGGGTGGGTTATGGGACTTTGGAAAACTAACAATTCTAAAGAAAACAAAACTGAAGGGAACTAAGATTGCAGCGGCACCATTTGATAAGACCATATAATTTGAATATAATTCTAATCACGAATAAACGATGAAGTCTTAACGCAAGTAAAACTAAACTATTTTCTACTTGGGGTTTATCAAAGATTTCTACTCTCGATTCTATCAAAATAGAGTGGAGTAAAAGATTCGTTCTACTCCTAGTTCGTTAGTATTGAATGTTTTCTACGACTATCGGTCTATCCAAAGTCAATGAGAGTTTTACGAAGGGAATTCTAAGAACAAGATAGGCTAATTCAAACTACGGAATGCTACGGAATACTAAGGTTTGAATCTAGATAAAGAATTAGGGGGGATTGAATCCAACTTAATAAACTAGCATAGATTGTTGTAATCTAATTCTTACGTTCTTACAGTAAGAATTGGTCGTTCTAATCCCTAATCAATTATGTCAATCTCTAACAAATAATGACTAGCATGTGAGGAAGTCCAACCTATTCTCATGGCGAATCAACGACCTTCTAGAGTGGAATAGACTCTTACAATGATTCTACACTACACAATCAAGTTTTCATCAAGGCTTCATCAAACCCCTCTAATGGAGGTTTAGCCTTGATTCATCAAACTATCATTTCCATATGAAATTGAATAAAACATAATATAAAGATTATAACTTTACTATATCAATCTACTCAAGAATTCAATTCGAAAGTAAACAACTAAGAAATGAATAACAAACAAGAATTTAAATTAGATCTAAGCAATTTTAAATAGAAAAATCAAAATTATCAAGAACTAACTATTTTATTTATCTAATGAATGATAAACAATGATTCAAATAACTAATCTAAAACAAAGTATGAAAAAAAAACTAATTAATTAACTAATGAAAATTCTCAAAACTAGATCTAGATTATTCTCTAATGGCCACTTTCTATCCTAAGCTAATTGATCCTTAAGAGCTAAGTCTTGTGTGTGGAAATGGAGGAGACTAGATCCACATTTTCGTGCATGGGCTGAGGGTCCATGTTTTGGGCCGGAAAATCGAGCCTAAAGCCCAATTTCTTCAGTCCACAGGGCCCTTTTCAACTGGGTTTGACTTTAATAGGCTTTTCATCCATTTTGCTCCTCTGATTAGGTCAGGATTTAGACCATAAGAAAGCTCTTTCCGAGCCGGTCTTTTTGACATAAGGTACGCCCAATTCCGATGCCTGAGTCCGAAGATACGGTCTTCGGAAGTTTTGCTGACTTTTGTGTGTTGTTTCTGCCCGCGTTAACTCTGACTTTTCAACTGTTGACCGGGCTTTACAAAGGTTTTTTCTCCTTGAATCTTGGCCTTTAATCACAGAACTTCTTAGCAACCAACCCTTGCTTATTTATCTTTCCAAAGTGGCACATTTCTGCACATAATTGACTTCAATGCTTGAAATACATAAAAGCACGTAATTAGCATTAACTCTTATTTATTACTCGCATAATTGGTCTAAAAGTATTATTGTTAAGGGGTTAAAACTACAGTTTTGGGCTCTTATCATTACCTAAGATCACCTGTTATGGTTTGCTTTCCAAACTTAGCTTTAGAAATCACAACTTTTGTACGAGTTATCTTTTTAACATCTCTACATAGTTTTTTCAAAAAAAAACTTGAGGATAAAAATAATGAAAATCTTACGTCCCAGAGTAACCAAAATGATACTGGATAAACGTTTGATTTTATTCTCTTGTAGAAACCCTCTATATGGTTAGAGATATGTTTTGAGAAAAACAATCGTCAAAAATAAATAAATAAATAAATAAAAATAATAAAATAACACACACACACACACACACACACACACACACACATAATCATCACACCCCCACACATTCCATATGTGTCTGTATAGATAGTTGTTTACATAATTTACATTTCACACTTTATATTTCTTAACCTGTTTGTTTAATAATAATCATGTATTCATTGTTTAGGGTTGGATATATGAGTAGAAGACATACAAATACATCATGCCCAAAATTTCTTATTTTCTACACTATACATGTTTTTCCAAATAAAATTCAAAAAAGCCAAAATTTTCATGTTAGAATAATTACATTTTTTACCTTTTAGATAAATCATGTATTTCTCGTTTTATATCTATCAACTCACGCTCCAAACTTGTTTGGGGGTGGTATATTTTTTATAACGAAGAACAGAGTACAGGTCATAGCCATTTTTGCTCATGTTCCTATGGTAATCTTTTTCCTTTTTCTTCATACTTTGAGGACACAATATATTTCTGTTTGGGGGTGGTATAGTAACATTCTGCAAAAACTAGGCATTTATTCTTATATTAGATATATTAAGTATATTTCTATATTTCTTTCTTTCTTAAAATATTTCAAAAAGACCAAAAATATTTTTCTATTTAGTACTAAAAGTTTTGTTTTCCTTTTTCAATGATGAATAAAAGTTTTAGAAGTCTCATTATAACAATAGAGTAAAGATTCGTTCTTCGAGCTCAGACTAATATACATACAATAGTTTCTGCATCTTTTCATGAATGGCATGTATCAGCATTTGATTGTATATAGCAGTAAGTTTTTGAGACCACGGTTAGAATAGTTAAGTTCCATATCCTATGAGAATCTAGCCAAAAGCCTCATCTGAATGTTTATTGAGTGATGACACAAGGATGTCCGGATAGAAAGATAACACGTTCACTTGCTTGTTTACCACGCCATATCCTAGGAGAGCATTTAGGCCATTTTTGGATCGATATAGCCAAATAAATGTTAAAAATCCAAAAAGATAGTTTTTCCTCTAGTTAACCCCCCCTTGAGCCTTCATCAATTTCTAAAAGCCTTTGTATTTCTTCACCATCAATCCTTGAACCGTTACTACACACAATAAAAAGCTTACCCTGCTGATAAGTTACGAATTGGAAGAACAGTAAAAAGAGAAGAGAAGGCCTTGTACAAAAACAGAATAGTTAGAAGCTTCAAAAAGAAAAGAAAGAAAAGAAATGAAAATATTCAAAGATCGAAATCTCCCAAAGGTTCAAAATCGAAAGGAGCCAATTACAAAAATAACAAAAGCAAATTTAGAACTCCCAAAATTCAAAATTATATGAAGCCACAAAGCCAAAGGGCTAAAAGAATGAATCATAATTTCGAAAGCAAAGGACAAAATGATGTTCTTCTCTAGTTACAAATATCATGAAGACCCAATTTCTCAACTTATTAGAGTTTGTTTTCCCTTCACTTATTTCTAAACCACTACCTTAGCCTCATAATTCCTAATAAAAGACCTCTAGCTCAACTAGGAATATGATGGTGTGATAGTAAGTAGATATTGTGATTAATCAACCCCGGTTTCTTTGGACGTCATTCGAGTATGTGAGGAATATAAGTGCCCTCTGCACTTGATAAAATGAAACTTGAGTGAATCTATCAGAGAGTTGTGATTGTAACGCACCCCTGTGAGAACCCAACTTAAGGACGATCTCCAAAAGTTTGGGAAACGATTGCTTTTGCATTTCACCGCTTATATTTTACATGTTTATCTTTAGATGATTAAACTACTATATATATATTATTCTGAGTTCAAAGGAGCTTTTCTTTATTCCCCCGCTAAACAGATGTATAAACCTCTGAGAATAAATAAGAAAACAAGGCCATTTGTACTAAATAAAGGAAGTTTGTGAGTACCTTCTTTGGAAAACTCTCACGAGGTTAAAGCTCGTCCACTAGGGAATTCCTAGTGGTTTAAGGCATTGTTGCATATGGTCAATGCAATCACACTCTGCGAAACGAAACTAGTATAATAAATCACACATTTGTGATCTTAGTTTTTTCTCTCTCATCTTTTGCTTAAGGACAAGCAAAATGTTGTTTGGGGGTAGTTGATCAGTCCCCAAATGTTTGTTTTATTACCATTACAATGCTTCAAATATGCCCTTCTTATGCTTAACGAACAGACAACTTATAACTTTTGTTACCGTTTGCAGGATACAGGCCATTTAAGACGTATATTCTTAATACGTGCATTTTTAGCGTAAAAAGTCTTGCTATTGATGTAACTTAGGAAGATTCCAGCTTAAGAGCAAAAGTGCCAAAAAGTCAAAGTCAACTGTCAAAGTCAACTCTTCAAGACTAAAGGACTTAAAGCTAAAAGCTATGGACTAAAGGACTTAAAGAAAAAAGTTATGGACTCAGGAACTTACAACCAATATCAATAACTATATTGAATGGGCTTAGGTCAAAAGCCCACAAGGTTGTTTCTAGAAGGAAGGGCATAAATGTAAATGGTGTCCTATATAAACCAAAGTTGTAGAGAAAGACCATTACCTTAGCGTTAAACTTTGGTCATTAGGAGTAGAATAAATGTTTTAATTTAATTGTTATTTACTTGTTTTCCATTTCTATGTTCTTCAAGCTTTAGTGTTTTCAATACAAGTTCTTAGTGTTTTCAATACAAGTTTTCATCCTCTCTTATTTATAAGTTTTCTCTACTTATCTCTTATTGATTCAACCACAAACACAAGTTATACTCATTTGACAAGTTCAAATAAGTATAACTTTGTGAGTAATTTAACCATCCAATCCAAGTTCATTCCATATTTCTCTATTGATGTATTAAGATTTCAACAAGTTTAAGATAAGAACTAGTGTTTCCACCATTAGAACTTAATAACCATAAGAAAGATTAGAATATAGTAGAGAGAGTAGTTTCCATCCATCAAACGCATCCTCTAAACAAAGAATCTAAGCTGAACATGACGTACCATCAACACCACTATTCCCAACTAGTCACCCTCCACCTTTTCAAAGGAACCTTGAGATCGCACTTGACCTTATTGTTTCTCCTGTGTTTCATGACTTTCTCAACCGTCCTGGTGTGGTAGTAATACCCAAGGACGAGCCACCCGACCCCTTCATTTTTAGATGTGAGACAGTACAGACCCGCACCATTAATGAGTTTTTTGTTAAACCCACTTTCTCATTTTCTTCGCCCTTTCCTTCTACAACTTCTCCACATTCTAGGTATTTTCCACAATCATTCCTTTCCTCACGGTCATTCACTTGGGGACCCTTTCGTCCTAAGAAGTAGAAAGTACATGCTTGATTAGGTTCTCGGTCAATCAGATCTCGCTCTCATTCCACTAAGTTACGTCATAGGAAATGTTTGTGCCTGATTCTATTTGGGGGTGCATTTTGTGATAGTTGCTTATGGAAAGACCCACAACTCTTTCAGTTGTTAATATATGGTAAGTGGCATGTACAAATATATTAGATAAAGTCTCAAGTATCTGACTATAAAAGACTCATTTTATTTTTCGGTGTACTCCATTCCAATCTTATTTTATGGGAGTGCACCATTAAGGTAACTGAACCCTCCTTTTGGAGTGTGTGGTTGTAAGTGCTAGATCTTTAGTCCAGGTTTCATGTAACTAACACATTCCTCTATTGCATTTTTTCTCATTTTTTGAGTAATGTTTCTCTATGGAGTGAGTTTCATTTTTATTTCTTCCTCGTAATTTTGTTTTTCCAAAAATCAAACATATAAAAATTAAAAAATTAAACCATTAATATATATTAGTAAGTTTAGGGAATCTGATTCTAAAAGACCTTAAGTTTTTGTACAATACCACCTTTCTAGAGTATAAGCCAAACAAAAATTTCAAACTTAAAAAGAGTTTTCAAATTTTGTTTGTGGGTGGAGTCTTTTGGTCTTTCATTTCAAAAAAATTTGCCAACCTTTGGCTACCATGTTTATTCTAGTATAATCCATGTTCGTTCATACGTAATAGTTTGATTTTGCTTCATGTTATCATATTATCTTTCTAATATTCATGTTACAGTTACTACCAATTTTTGCCACGTTTCTATGGTAATCTCTTTCCTTCCCTTTTTACACTTTGAGGACAAAGCGTCCATTTGTTTGGGGTTGGATAGAAACATTTGCACAAATTAGACATAGTTAGGATGTATATTACGCAGTTTTCTTTATAAAAAGATTTAAAAAATTATTTATACTATGCACTTAGTGATAATGGTTTAGTATTCTTTTTTGTGATAATACTAGTCTAGAAGTCTCACTTTAGTATTAGAATTAATAGTTTTTTTTAGGAACTTAGGCTAAAATGTAGGTAATAGTCATTGCATTTTTTCATAAACGTCTTGCATGAGCATCTATGCTGGTTGTATTTAGTAGTATTTTTTTGAGACCTAGGTTAGACTACTTAATTTTACAAATCCTATGAGAATCTAGCTAAAAGCCTCATATGAGTGAAATATCTGAGTGATGACAGAAGGGAGAAGTCAAATCTGAGTTAAAAAATCACACATCCACTTACTTGATCACCACACCATATCCTGAGCGAGAATTTATACCCTCTCTAGATTGATATAGCCAGAAATTCACACATATATGAAATTTATTCGCTAGTCGCCCCACTAAGCTTTTCTTTAGCCTTTTCATTAAACATAAATCTCTTACCCAATTATAAAAACCGAATAAAAATAAATAGCCTACCCATTTTATAAGTCTAAGGAATAGGATGAAGAGCAGAAAAGTGAAGAGAAAGACCTGTGCAAAACAAAAATTAGTTAGGTGCTTCAAAAAGAAAAGAGAATAAAATTTTCAAAAGAAAAGAAAAATTAAAGTTATAACTCCAAAAATAGAATCAAAAGGAGTCAAAAGCCAAAAACAAAAGGGCTAAGTATGGAACAAAGTGTATAAACAAAGTAAGAACAAGGCTTTCTCTAGTTACATATTTTAAAAACCCTATTTTCTCAGACTTGTTTATTTGAATATCCATTTCCTTACTTCTTAAACCACCAACTAAGCCTTACATAACACCTAATAAAGACCTCTAGCTCAATTGGCAATAGGTTGGTGTGATAGTAAGTGGTAGTGTGTTTGATCAACCTCGCCTCCTTTGGATTGTTATTAAGATAGATTGTAAGGAAGCGTGCACCCACTACACACTGGAGTGACTAAACTTGAGTGGAAAAATCAGAGTGATTTGTGTCTTGACACATTCCTTGCGAGAACCTACTTAAGGACGCTATTCCAAAAGTTTCATAAACGGACATGTCATTGCATTTCATAGTATAGTTCATTGCATGCATGTTAATCTTTAGATGATTTGATTATTATGCATGTATTAGCTTAGGTTTCAAAAGAATTATTCTTTATTCATTGCTAATGAGATGTATAGATATCTGAGATTAAATAATTGAACAAAAGCTTTTGTTACTTAGTCGTTGTAGTATAAATGAAGTTTGTGAGTATCTTCTATGGAAAACTCTCACAAGGCTATAACTCATCCACTAGGGAATTCCTAATGGTTTAAGGCCTTATTACATATGGTAAACACAAAATCACACTCCGCAAAATGAGACTAATTAGGATTATATTTTTGACTACTTATATGTTTTAATTTCTCATCTTTGCTTGAGGACAATCATAATGTTGTTTGGGGGTTGTGTGATAAGCACCCAAAACTATAGTTTAAACCCCTTAATAGTAGTCTACTTAGGCCAATTATGTTTATAATAATGTGAGTTTATCACCATCTACTTGATTTTGTGTATTACAGGTCTTAGAGCTGAATTTGTATATAAAGACATCTTACATGGAAAAAGAGCTAAGATGATTGCTAAAGAAGTTCTACGGTTAAAGCCCAAGTTTCAAAGGGAAAAAACCTTTTTAAAGCATAATCAAAGCTGGAAAGTCAAAGTCAACTTGGCAAAAAAAGAATAGAAAATCAATAGAACTTCAACAGGCTGTATCTTTGGATTCATACCTCAAAATTGGGCCTAGTTTATGTCAAAATGACCGGCTCAAAAGGAGTTTTCTAATGGTTTAGGCATTGACTGAATCATAGTAGTAAAAGTGAATGAAAAGGGCAGTGCAGTAAACTCCAGCAGTTTGGACCTTTTTAGATTTAAGTACTTAGGTTTTGGGCTTGGTTTAGTAGCCTAAAATACATCTCCCAAGCCCATGCATGAAATTGTAACCTAAACCTCTATTATAAAGAGGATTAGGGCAAAAACAATAGGGATCTTCCCCCAATTAGTTTAGTATATTTTAGGGTTCTTATTGTAGCCTCCAACCTCCATTAAACACCTTCAAGTTCTTATTTTAATTAAAGTTTTATTATTATTATGTCTTCCTTTCATTATTTTCTTTATGATAGTCCAATGAATCAAAGCTAAACTCCCATTAGAGGGAGTTTGAATGAAGCTTTAAGAGGACTTGATTTGTTAGTGTAGAATGGTTGTTTAGAACTTCAAGTTTAGGTTTTTCTTGACTTAAAGATAAAGAGAGTTTAATTTAAACTAGAGAATTGTAAGTTTTGTCATGAGAATGGAAAACAAACTTTCTCTCATGCTAATTAGTTCATGACTATAGATAGTATAAAGTAATTATGGATCATTAAAAGTCTAGTCTTTATATTTGAATATTGTGTGTGAATATAAATACTAGGGTTTCTCAACAATCTATTCTACAATATAAAAGAATCGAAAAGTGGATTTTAAACTCTTTTCGTACTTTCTCTATTCCTCAATTCATATTTAATTTCTCTAGTTAATTTAGTATAAGTTGAAATCAAATATTACTCTCAATTCTAACAATGTTGTGAGTAATATTTATTTGAGAGTTTACCTAATAGGATGATCCTTGCTCTTTATATTGCATGATTATGTTTAGAGCGTAAGAAGTATTGATTTAAACGTCAGAACGGTAGGATTACATATTAGTGTTCTCTTTTACATTGATATTAAGTATTCTATTGTTTTTGTGTTTATCAATTATTGCTACTATGCTACCTTTATTGATGATTTTTCTAAGGGTACTTAGATATATTTGCTAAAATCTCATACCGAAGTTCTGCCCACTTTTATCAATTTTATGAAAATGATCCAAATATAATTTGGAGTTATTGTTAAATGTGTGCGCTCTGACAATGCCACAGAGTACGTCTTAGAAATCTCACCTTAGCAATATGATGAGAAATTGTCCATAGAAATTTATGTTAATACATAGGCAATAGTTTTTAAATCTTTTCATGAATATTAATGCAATGACTATCATTTTTTTTTTCGATAACCACCACCCTACTGCAATGACTATCATTGACTGTACTTAGCAGTATGTTTCTGGGACCCATGGTTAGACTACTTAATTTCCTTATCGAGTGAGAATCTAGCCTAAATATCTCAACATAAGTGATTTATGAGTAATGGCACAGAAGAGTAGTTATTCCGAGTAGAGAAATCACACATCTACTTACTTGATCACCATCCAAATTCTAAAAAAGAATTTATGCTTTCTTTGGATCGATATAGCTATAAATACATACATTTACAAATTTTACCGCTAGTCGCCCCATTGAACCTTTCATTAGTTATTTTTATTTTTCACAAACATTTCCTTATCTAAAATAAAATAAACCCACCTATTTGATGAGTATGAGAAATAGGATGAATGCAGAAAAGTGAAGAGAAAGATTTGTCCAAAACAATAATTATGTATTTGTTTAGAAAAGAAAATTAGAAATAAGTTTCCAGAAAGAAAAGAAAAATAAAAGTAGAACTCCCAAAGTCAAATCAAAATGAGTCAAAAATCCAAAAAAGGTTAAGTATGGAAACACATTTTAGAAGCAGGAACGAACAAAAAGATTTCTCTAGTGTTAAAATTTTGAAGACCATGTTCTCTCATACTTATCATATTTTTTATTTTCAATTCCATTTTCTTCTACACTGCCACCTAAACTCCATAATACCTAATAAATATATCTAGCTCAACTAGGAGTAGGGTGGTGTGAAAATAAGTAGTAGTTGTGATCTATCGACCTCAGCTCTTTTGAATGTCATTGAGTATGTGAGGAAACGTATGCGTACTGCACACTAAAGTAAGCAAACCCTGAGTGAAAATTATGAGAGAAATTATGTTTCGACACATATCTGTGAGAACCCACTTAAGGCCGGACATTCTTTAAAGGATCCAAAAATAGCCCTGCTTGTACAGTTTATTGTGAAAATTCACTACATGCATGATCATATGTAGATGTTTTAATTATTGTGTATTTATTAACTTAAGTTTCAAAGGAATTAGTTATTGTTCCCCGCTAATGAGATGTATAGATATCTGAGATTAATTAAGGGAACAAACATTTGTTACTAAGTCGTTGTAGTATAGATGAACTTTGTGAGTATCTTCTCTGGAAAACTCTTACGAGGCTATAACTCGTCTGCTAGGGAACTCCTAGTGGTTTAAGGCCTTGTTGCACATGGTCACTGCAATCGCACTTTGTGACACGAGAATTAGCTTTGACTACATATTTTGGCTACTTATCTATTTTAGTGTCTCTTCTTTGCTTGAGGACAAGCAAAGTGTTGTTTGGTGGTGGTGTGATAAGCACCTAAAGCTGTGTTATAAACCTCGTAGAGACACACTACATATTGATTGATTATGTGTTATTAAATAAATATAAATTAATTCTATTTTCATGTTTTCACAGGTTTCAACAATTAATGACAAAATTGTAGCAGAACCTGCGTTTTAGGATGAAAACGTTGTACGGAATAGTGCTTGAACTTGAAGTCTTCTCTCTCTACCCATTTTAAGCTCAAAAAGGCCAAAATAAAGCCCGTATACTCAACACCGACCATTTTCGGGTCAAATAAAGACAACGATGTAGAAAAGTCGTGGAACATTTGATGATCATATCTTCTGATTCTGGACTATAAATTCGGCACGTGAATTGTCAAAATGATCAGTGCTGCGAGCTCTACACAAAGACGTGAAGTTCTAAAAATCACCAGGGCCCACATGGACCCACCATTGTTCAAAGCACGTGGGCCCATCACTTAGTGGTTTCTCTATTATTTGAGCACTACCAAGTGGTGCAATACCAAAGTGGAGCACTTATGATTTGTGCTATTTCCATTTTTTTATTCATAAGTTAGTTTTTTTTCATACATAGTTTTTTTGGCTTTTGTTTTAGTTTTGGATAGTTTGTAACTCATTAATGGAGTCCTCTCCATAGTTTTAGATATAAATTTCTTCTTCTTCTTCTTCTTCTTCTTCTTCTTCTCTTTTAGTTTTTAGCCCTTTGATTTCCTAGGATCATGAGTTAAACCCTCCCTTGTGAAGGGTTGATGATGCTCATGTGAGGAACAGGTTCCATTTCTGGGGACCTTACTCATTTGCTTAGGTAAAACCAGTTTTAATTTACATCCTCTCACAAAATGACAGTGAACAACCAAGTTTGGAGTCTAGAATGCAAGATAGAGTAGCATACGTGACCCAGGTGACATTGGGGCTAGTCGCGTGCTCTACTCAATAGTAGTAACATATACCTTGAATTTTGGATGACTGGTGTAGAGTAAAGCTAGGCGTTGAATGGATATTTCAGAGATGAAATATCACTTCAATTCCTCATGCTAACAAGGTGTTCTCATAAATGAGTTCATCGTGTTAGGGATAGATCAAACTCGAATCCGTCTTCGGGTTTGTCTATAAACCCAAGAAAGAGTAGATATGTAAAGATGAAGTCCTTAGAAATGGTAGTTAATCCTTGCATGAGTGGATTTAATCCTCCACACCTTTTCTCTCTCTTCTATCTTCTCTAGTAATTTTAGAATTAAATTGTTATTTGTGCGTGAATTTAAAGTAAGATTAAGAATAGTGTAGTGTAAAAGTTCCAAACAAAATCCTTCTCTCATTTAAGTAGTCTAGCAAAGGTGTGAACAAGTGCTCTAGTGTTTAGGCATGAGACGATTCCCTTACTCGAACTAAATTTCAAGATGAATCGAGAGTAAGGAACTTGACTTAAGTGTGAGTTAGAGAATTATGAAAATAAACACTTACCAACTAACACAAGGCCATATCTTGCATTTGCTGTTAGTATGGTTAGCCAATTCATGCATTCTCCTCATACTACTCATATGGATGTAGTTGATCATATTCTAAAATATCTCAAGTAAGCTCTAGGGCTAGACTTGATATATTAGTGTAGAGTAGTTGCTAAAAGAGTTTCAAGCCTAGGTTTCTCTATTTAGACATAAATAGAATTAGCCTAAGCTAGAGGATAGTTCATCCTCCATGAGAATGGGTTTAAACTTCCTCTCATGCTAATTATTATATGACTAGAGATACCATAAGTAATTAGGGATCATAAAGACCTAACATTTATGTTTGAACCTCGTGTTTAAACGTAAAGATTAGGGTTTTGCAACAAACTCTATGCTAGCATGTTAGGTATAAATCAAAGTGGTTTCAACTCTCTCCAATTTCTTTTTCATATTCATAAGTTCATATTTAATTGCTTTAGTTTAATTTAGTATAGATTTAAATCAACTTGCACGATATTAGTTATATTCAAAACATTACTCTCACGTTGTTAAATTGTTTGTCACATGTGGAATTAAGTTAAACGTCTAAGCAATTAGGAGTGGAACGAATTCTTTACTCTAGTTATATTGCATGATTAATTAAGAGTAGAACTTTGATCAATCGTAAGAACAATATAGTTTACATCTTTCTAGTGTTTTTAGCATTATTTAGGGTAAGCATGAAAATTTACAGTAATCAAATGGCGCTGCTACCATCTTAGTTGTCTTTAGTTGTAAATTCCACTAGTTTTTCAATTTTAAACAACCCAAATTCACCAACCCACCCTGCTATTTTTCGCACCTGTTTTGCTTTATTTTCGTACACTATTATTGGACTCGTGACTGTGTTTTTGTTTGTTACAACAGGTTTATCAAAACAAGGTCTCAAAACAGTTCCTGTACACACAAAGAACTTCCTGGAAATGTTTGGAGTACTGAAGTGTGTTTTCAAAGGGCGTCCATCCCCTAGTTAGCCTATATCCGAGCGCGCGTGCCCTGACCTCCTGTAACCATACCTTAAGTTTTTTACATAGTCTATAGTTTAGCCTCTCGAGCACTCTCCAATATTCATTTAGGCTCTATACCATTCTAAAAAGCCCAGTCCTTACAAAACCCAGTTGTTATTAGGTTTAAACCCAACCCAGTCCAGAATTCCAGTCCGCAAAGCCTACCCGAAAAACAACCCATTTCTTTTTCCAAAATCCTAGCCATAATTTGAAGCCCAGATCCATAACCACTAAAACAACCTAAGGCCTAGCCCATTAGGACCTATCCAAGCCCACGGGAGAAAACCTGTTTTTCCCTTTTCTTAGTTCAGAGCCCGACCGCCGCCTAGTTACCCTATATTCGAGTGTGCGCGCCCATTGAAGTTGGTATGATCGCTCTGCCCTTTTACAGGTTGGTTACAGGTCGCATCTTGGATCCAAATACTTACTAGTTTGGTGCTCCAGGCTGCTATAGGACACTGAAATCCGTGCTTGAAGGTTCTAGTAAGTGTAGCAAGGAGGCATTCAGGTTCTCCTTCTTCACTCCTCGTTTCTTCTATCAGAGAAGTTTCATTCTAGTATAATTAGGCTTGTTTGACTACTGAATTGTTTCTTTTATATTAGACTTAACCTTGCATAAGATTAAGGTTTGGTAAGAAGAAACCATCTAACATTATATATCGTAAACATCAACCACACGCCTATTTAGAATTTCATACACTACACCTGCATCAATGGCTAAAGAAGCAGAGACTCCTATCTCTGATTATTACAAAGCCTTGAACGATGAACCTAAGTCATGCATCATTCTTGCTTACCCACTGGGGGATTTTTGAATTCCCCTGAATAACTTTAATTTGTTACTGGTTTTTCACGGTTTAGACCACGAGAAGCCTTATCAGCATATGCGTAGGATAGAACACGTTCTTACCACATTTCATCATCCTAGGGTAGGTTCGAAGCATATTAAACTTAGGGTGTTTCCTTTCACCCTAGCCAACAAGGCAACGTCTTGGTTAACTGCCCAAACGCCAAACTCTGTGGACTCATGGGCTAAACTTGTTCAATTGTTCATGGAGCAGTTTTACCCACCATTGAAGACAGATGAAATGCTTCAAAAGATTTATTTCTTCTGCCAAAATCCTCATGAATCCTTTTTAGAGGCCTGGAATCGGTTCACTGATCTTCTCATAGAATGTCCACATCATAACCTTGCAAAAGACACACTTGTTCATGCCTTCTTCAAGGGGCTTTCACATCACCATAAAAAGGTTCTTGATATAATGAATGGGGGTAGCTTTCTTAGTAAAGGAGCCTCAGAGGCTTACAAATTCTTAGAAGATCAATCCAAGCGTAACAATAACTGGGGAGGTAACGATATTCCCCGATCCACTCCTTCTTCTTCTTCAACAACAAAGGTTGCCAGTATGTTTAAGGTTAAACATGATCCCGAGCTCAGAACTCTAATCGAATCCCTCACCAAAAATGTAGAAGCCCTTTCTGTTCACCCTAAGCCTACTCTTGTCATGAACATTAACTCTACTCCATGTATATTTTTTTTTAGTCTTGAGCATACCGACTCCTATTGTCCTCTTGTTTATGAACAACCACCCACACAACCAGAAAATGTCTGCGCTTTTAATAACATTCCTAACGCACCTTGGAGACAACATCCCAACTTCAATTGGCATAATAATCAACAATAAGTCACACCTCCAGGTTTTGGTAATCAAAATGTTAGGCTAGAAAACAACTACCACCAATATCCACCTAGACGAGTAAAAAGGCCAGGTAATTATAATAATAATAATAGAGGTATCGTTCCATTTAATAACAACTATCACAACCCACCAGTTAATAATCAACGTGAGATAGTTCCTGTCACACCACCTATGGCCACTAAACCTTCATAACCGGATCACTTTGATGCCTACATGCAAGCTCAACAACAGATATTACAATCCATTTAACAATCCATACAACTGTTATCCCAAGATAAAGCCCAACCAAAAGGTGTGTTTCCAGGTCAAGCTATACCTAATCCTAAAATGCCAAACATAGCCTTTGAAGTAACCGGTAATCCTAATAACGAAAATTTAAACATAGGTGAGTTAAATGTCATCACCACCCTTCGTTCAGGTAGAGTGGTTGATAACGTCGTCACTATGCCAGTTGACCCACCACAAGTGGTAATTAACAATGAAACTTTACTAGATACCGAAAAAGAAACTAAAGATCTTACACTAGTAGAGGTACCAGTTAAACCGCAACCTAAGAGGAAGGTGGCCAAAGGTAAACATAAGGTTAATAATGCTCTTAACCCATATGCTAAATATAGAGATAAACCACTATTTCCTCAGAGACTAGCCATGTTGAAAAAGGACACTAATTTTGATGAGATTAGGGAAGTTTTTTAAAATCTAACTATCAACCTACCTTTTCTTGATGCTATTAAAAAGTTACCACAACACGCTAAGTTTCGAAAAGAATTGTGCACTACTAGGAGGAAAACCAACATACCAAAAGAAGTTTTCTTAACTGAACAATTTCCTACCCTATCTGAACATAATGGAATCGTTAAGTACAAAGACCCTAGTCGTCCTACTATACAATGCACCTTGGACGATACCCACACTGACGCATCTTATTCACCTAAACTTGTTGCTTATTTCTATGATAATTGTAGGTTTTTCTATCAACCAAACAGGGAACAAGAGTTCTCTGTCACAATAAACAATGAATCAGTTAAATTAAGCAAATATTTGTTAACATATACTATATAACTTTCCATGCCTGCTAC
This sequence comes from Coptis chinensis, assembly GCF_015680905.1. Taxonomy (NCBI): domain Eukaryota; kingdom Viridiplantae; phylum Streptophyta; class Magnoliopsida; order Ranunculales; family Ranunculaceae; genus Coptis; species Coptis chinensis. The sequence continues at coordinate 51,133,929 of NC_141456.1, forward strand.
CCAAGACACTTGGGGCTATATGTTTGATAATATAAATATTTACAATTATGAATATTTCCATGATGCCTATGTGGTGGGGATTTTTTGTGTAGAGGACCAAGGGCAATATAATGTTGCCCTTGGCAACCTATCCCTTAACATAGGCACTACTATGTTCTTCATTATGCTAAATATTTTAGAGGAAGAGTGTTTTTCTTTTGTGAATAACGCCACTTGTAACGTTTTCCTTGCTTTAGCTAAATAACGTAATCTTTATGACCTTCCCCAGACCATAGTGTCTAGTTTAGAACAAGCTCATAGCTTAAGGCATAAGTTTTTTCTTCTGCCCATCATGGTTTGCCGCATAATGCTATTTTACTTCCCTGATTTCTCTAGCCGCTTAACAGATTGGATTAGGGTAGACACTATGAGGCCAACCAATTGCATTGTACGCTCTCTACGTGTTATAGTTTGGCCTGGCCATCGTCTACAACCTCATTTGGTTGCCCCTTATACCCCAACAGACTTAGTAACACTTAATAGGTTATAGAAGGCAGATGATAATACATGGCATAAGGCATGGCAGATTATCATAGCTTGGCGGGACGCAAAGGAACCTCACATCTCATACGATGAGATTCAAGGGGAGGATAATATCTAACTATTTGGATATACGGTAAGTTTTACTTTCTGTTAGAGTCCACTTATGTCCCAAGCGATTTATTCTCTTATTATTCCCATAACGGGTGGAACTCATATAGGAGTTGCGTCTGTTTTTCTTTTCCTATATTAGTATGTTTTCAATTTGTTTTGTAGGTGCTCTACAATTCTTACACGTTTCCATGGTACTTTCTATCATTATTTCTTTCTATAGTTTGAGGACAAACACTACTAAAAAAAAGGGTTTTTATCTCCATTCTAAAATTAGCCTTATCTCGATTCTGCTGATAAGAGAGATAATATGTCCTGTAAATGAGATATGTCATGTAATTTAGGTACTAACTCTGAGTATAAATCTGTTATCTCGCCTTTTACTTAACCGAGATAAAATATATGGATTTTACCACTAGTGGATAGGAACTGATATAATAGGAAATTTCATTTATCTCACCATTGTGGAACGAATATAATAGGAAATTTCATTTATCTCACCATTGTAGAACTGATATAATAGGAAATTTAATTTATTTCACATTGAACTGATATAATTGATATTAAACCAAATATCTCGGCACTCAAATGATATAATAGCTATTATGCCAAATATCTCGGAATAAATTAAAGAAAACAGAAATCCCAAAAAAAATAGAAGTCCAAAAAAAATTGAAGTCCCGCTCTACAGTACCTTCTCAGGAATATCACGATCTCACGATAATGGCAACTGCCGTTCTAATCCCAACTATCTCTATAACTATCTCGCTCTCCACTATATATCTCTTTGTGTATTTTTAATCCCAGCTATCTCGCTCTCCACTATCCGTGTATTTTGCCCTCTCTTCACCTCTCGCACAAACGACTCAGAAACAATTTCCATTACCCATTTCAACTCCACAGCAGTTCAACAACTCTTCTGGGTTTTCAGGTACTAAAATGATCTTAGATTAAGCTAGGAGATTATATAGTGTTTAAAACTAGTCAGATTTTTGAAAATTCATGTATAAATAAGTTAGTGCCTAACCTTTATAAACTAATTTGCAGTTTTTCCATCAGCTATTCATTCCTTGTTAAAACAAATTGGATCTAAGGAGGTTCTAGGAAATCGGAGGGGGTTTCCTAACTATTTGTGATATGAGATCTTCTGGGAAACCGGAGGGGGTTTCCTAGGAAACCGCTAGTTGATTGGGAAATGGTTCTCGGTAACTACATGTATATTGTATCTAACAATTTCACCTTAAGCATCGATGACTTCAGAATTTTTTTGGGATAAAGTTGTCCATACCTCACACATGAGAAATTTATCCAAACTTTCTTTACATATGCGGGTCATTTGCAACAGAAGATATACTAGATTTCCATTGTGTTTTTTCCTGGATAGATAAGTTCCTCTCTTCATAACGGATCTTTGAGAATCGTGTTTCAGGGTTCGAGGATCAATTCCACTTCTTTGGGAGCAAATCGTGGATTTGAGCTACAAGCCACGGATCAAAATCGTCAATCATGAAGAAACAGTATGTGACTATTTATTTTTTTTTGTTATATGAATGTTGTAGTATTTCCAACATAGTGCTTCTATAATGATATGCAGTAATCTTTTCTTTCAAGCCTAAAAATCGCTCAACGCCATTTTAATGATCTCATTCAAAGATCTGGAGAGGCCATGGTCGTTGATTTGACCGACAAAGTAAGGTTTTGTGTTCATGTATTTTCTTTTTTTATTGTGTCATTTACCTCTTCTTTCAAACTTTATCAATTTAAATGAATAAAGGTGAAGTTTTATCAGCCTTCAGTGAACATCATAATTGAACTGGATACAATGTCTAACAATTGATTATTTTGCCTGCTACTATTGTCCCTTTTCTGAAATACCCACTCGCAGACTTTTATTTTACCTTTCCAATGGTTTTTTTAGTTGATTGGTTTGGTATTTGGATAAGAGAGGGAACACTAAAATATAAATTATGGGGAATGATTTGGTAAAGGATACAATTCTGGAAAAAGTTGAATGGGTAGAAGTGATATTCCTTTTAAGGTGACCACCGTTGAATGGTGGTATTGGGATCATTTGGGGATAGTTAGATGGTGAAGGCTTTGAACATTATTCATAGCTGTGTCGGATATCGGTGGTTCTGTTGGAAATTTAGAATTGTTCACTTTTGGATGTGAAATGGTTCCTTTGAAGGATGAGGGGGCTGGTTAGACGTTTTTCATATCAGCAACAACAATTTGGTTTGAAATTTTGTACAAAGTGTTTTGAGCTCTTGAAAGTTCGAAAGCTTCCTACATGAGTTGTGCACATTGATTACAGTGTCTGCACTTTTGACATGTTATAGACAATTATTCAACTTTCAAGTTCAATCCTACTTGAAAATCATTGTATGCACTGTTATTAACTTATTGTATCCAGTATAAAGCCTGCAGGTGTTTTAAAAAGGTCATCTCATCCTGTAGTCATCAAGTAATTGGTTTATTTCCGTATATTCCTCAGTTTTTAACTTATAATAATTGTTATGTATTGTTTTAGCATGGTGAAGAAAGGTCAACTAAGCATGGCATTTGCGACTGAAATGCAAAAGGTTCCCCAAGGTGATTTTCTTGTTTACAAAAAGAGAGAAGGAAACTAAAATGAAACTGACAAAATGGTTACAAAGCTATTTTTCTTCACTGTTTTTTATCTTCACTCTGTTATCAGTTTTTGCGATGATTCTTTTATGTTTGTTTGCCAGTTGAGGGTGAATCGTGGAAATCAGTGGATTATGGAAGTCAGATTTCATAAGGATATGGGTATGCTGCAACCCACTTCCAGACTCCAACACGTCTGGCGGAGCATATGGGACTTATCCAGTGTATGGTAACCACCAACAACAAGTAAGCTGAATGTCTGATCAGCTCTCATCTTTTTCTTCGAATACGATCAGGCTCTTATATAAAGTGTAGACAATTAAATTATCATGAATTGCAATTAGTGAACTATATTGTTGACTTTGAACTATGACTTAAAGTCAAGCTGAGAGTCAATGGTGCCTCATCGTCTACGTGAAGACAAATGTTATTTCTGCAATTCTTATCTCTATTATATTATTTTAAATGCACAAAAGCGTCTATTTATTAACAACGTTTTTCGCTCTTAGGTCAATTGGTTTAAGAAAGATGGAGATTCTGTAAGTAACGGGACACAGTTTGCCAAAGTTTCTGGTAAGGTCACTGTTGCAACATTTTTATAGTTGTTCAACCCTTCATTTTTCTGCCCTTTTTCTTTTGTTTATATTCTCTCTTATTGTGTGGTTCCTACATCTATCCTACCAGAGCTTCATTGGGGTGAGATAGCTTCCAGTGACACACATAGTAATGATTCTTGAGCAATCAAATAATTCTGTTCAGGCAGGGGCCTCCACTAAAGATGCACCTCAAGTTGAGTCCTCGGTTGCCAAACGTGGAGATATTCTTATTGACATCAATGACCGATTCCCTCGGGATTTCCTGTCAGATATATTTTCAAAGGAAAGATTGACTGAAGACTCCTCTAGCATAAGTCTGTTGTACAATGATGGAACTGGATTGAGCATAAACATTGGTCATTCTTTCATAAGTTAGTACAAGATGAGTTTGTTAGAAATGATGTTTCTCTTATGGATCAGGACCATCTTGGATATTCGTCTCCACTTACTAAAGTTGATGAAGAGAGTCTTGGAGCCTATAACTTTTCACAGCTGATGACCGACATGAATACCTTGGGAGTTGTGGATTCTCAAATTTTTTTTGAGTAAGAAATTCAGCAGGAACCATCTGTCTCCTTTCCTGAATATATAGAGAAAGGTTAAAAAATGTCTTATTATAGTTCAAAGAATAGTAGTTGATTCAATATTTGAGTTTCTATAAATAATTGACTGATCACTAGTACTTTTTGAAAGTTAAGTTCATGTTCGACATTGTTCTTTCTTATCTTAATGGAATAAGTTCTTCAAAGAATTTATTTATGTTAGGTTGCTTTTGTTAATTGGTGTTGATGTTTATAAATATGAAAGGGAATGTGGTGGTTTGGGACAGGTTTTTATTTGCTAGTTAATTGTTATGAGCAATACCAACAAAAAATGACAAAGGGTGAGATAAAAGGTTGTCCAACAATCTCCCTTTCCAAAAGAATTTATCATGGTTATTTTTTGATATTATCTCGATTTCAATAAAAAAATATCTCAGTTTTCTTCTATACTAATTGGTTTCAATCAACAATTTATCTCGATTTTATTCTATATAATATCAGTTTTATTTAGAAAACCGAGATAATATATTTAGATAAGATGTCAGACTTCTGAGATAATTTAGTAGCTTATTATCTTGGTTTTATAGAACTCTGTTACCTCTGTGGATTTTACCTCAGTTGTAGTTCCCTAGAAAACCGAGATAAAAACTCTAACATCTCACCTTTTAGCTGAGCTTATAAGCCCTTTTTTTAGTAGTGAAAGCATATTTTTGTTTGGGTAGCATAGAAACACGCTAAATTTTAGGCACATATTAGGTTATATATATATAATATGCACCTTGCTTTCTATTAAAAAAAAGAAAAAAAAATAGTTATACTATGCACTTAGGAATATTGGTTTAGATTCGTTTTCTGTGATGATATTAGTCTAGAAGTGTCACTTTAACATTTGAATTAGAATAGTTTTTAGAAACTTAGGTTAATATGTAGGTAATAATCATTGCATCTTTCCATAAATATCTTGCATGAGCATCCATGATTGTATTTGGTAGTAAGTTTTTGAAATCTAGGTTAGACTTCTTATGTTACAAATCCTATGAAAATCTAGCCATAAGCCTCATATGAGTGAAATGTATGAGTGATGACACAAAGGAGAAGTTAATTCCGAATAGAGAAATCACACGTCCACTTGCTTGATCACCACACCATATCCTAAGCGAGAATTTAGGCCCTCTTTGGGTCGACATAGCCAGAAATTCAAACCTATATGAAATTATTATCCGCTAGCTAGTTACCCCTCTTAACCTTTCTTTAGCCTTTTTATAACCACAATTCCTTTACCCTTTTATATAAAAACAAAATAAAAATAAAAATTGACCTACCCATCTTGATATGTCTGAGAAATAGGATGAAATGAAGAAAAGAAAAGAGAAAGACCTGTGGAAAACCAATATTTGTTAGTTGCTTCAATAGAAAAATGAGAAAGAGAAAAGAAATTCTCCATCCAAAGAAAAAAAAAAAAAAAATATATATATATATATATATATATATATATATATATATATATATATATATATAGAATAAAATAAAATAAAAGTTAGAACTCCAAAAATAGAATCAAAAGAAGTCAAAAGCCAAAACAAAAGAGCTAAGGATGGAAACAAAGTGTAGAAGCAAGGTAAGAACAAGGCTTTCTCTAGTTATATATTGTGGAAGACCCTATTATCTCAGACTTGTCAATTTGAATATCCATTTCCTTCCTTTTTAAACCATCACCTAATCCCCACAACACCCAATAAAAACCTCTAGCTCAATTAGGAATAGGTTGGTGTGATAGTAAATGGCAGATGTGTTTGATCGACCTCGGCTCCCTTGGACGTCATTGAGATTATGAGCAAGAGTGTGCCCACTGCACACTGGAGCGAGTGAAACTTGAGTGGAAAATCCAAAGCAATTTGTGTCTTGACACATTCCTTGTGAGAACCTACCTAAGGACGATATTCCAAAAGTTTCATAAACGAACATGTCATTGCATTTTATAGCATAGTTCATTGTATGTATGCTTATTTTTAGATGATTTTGTTATTATGCATGTATTAGCTTAGGTTTCGAAATTATTATTCTTTATTCATTGTTGTTGAGATGTATATATATCTGAGATTAAATAAAGGAACATTACTTTTATTTCTTAGTCGTTGTAATATAAATAAAGTATGTGAGTACCTTCTCTGGAAAACTCTCATGAGGCTATAACTCGTCTACTAGAGAATTCCTAGTGGTTTAAGACATTATTGCATATGGTCAATGCAATCGCATTCAGCGAAACGAGACTAGTTAAAAATAAATTTTTGGCCACTTATTTTAATATCTCATATTTGTTTGAGGACAAGCAAAATGTTTTTTGGGGTGGTTTGATAAGAGCCCAAAACTATAGTTTCAACCCCTTAATAGTATTACATTTAGGCTAATTATGTTTATAATAAATAAGAGTTAGTACTGTTTACGTGTTTTTGTGTATTTCAGGTCTTCTAATCAATTATGTGAAGAAATAAATCACTTTTGCGAGAGAAAAAAATCAAATTGCTTGCTAAAGAAGTTCTATGGTTAAAGCCCAAGTTTCAAGGAGAAAAAACCTTTTAAAGCTTAGCCAAAGCTAAAAAGTCAAAATCAACTCGGGTAGAAAAAAACAGAAAAGTCAACAGAACTTCAGCAAGTCGTATCTTTGGACTCAGGCCTTGAAATTAGGTCTATTATATGTCAAAACGACCGTCTTGGAAAGAGTTTTATAATGGTTTAGGCCAAAACCCAATAAAAGTAGTAAAAGTGGACAAAAAAGGTGTTTCAGTAAATTCCAACACCCTTTTTGGACTTTAGCAATTAGGTTTTGGGCTTGATTTTGTAGCCCAAAACACAGCTCCAAAGCACATGAACGAAATTTTAACCTAAAGCTTTGATTTATAAAGAGATTTAAGGAAAAACAAATGCTCTCTTTCCTACCTCTTCCCCTATAGTTTAATATAGCTTTTAGGGTTTATGTTATTAGCCTAAGCCACCATTAAATCACTTCAAGTTCTTAATTTAATAAAAGTATTCTTTTCATTATTATGTCTTCTTCTTATTATTTATTCCAAAATAGTCTAATGAATCATAGCTAAACCTCCACTAGAGGCTTTGATGAAGATTTGATATATTAGTGTAGAGTAGTTGCTAAAAGAGTTTCAAGCCTAGGTTTCTCTATTTAGACATAAGTAAAATTAACCTAGGCTAGAGGATAGTTAATCCGCCATGAGAATGGGTTTAAACTTCCTCTCATGCTAATTATTATATGACTAGAGATACCATAAGTAATTAGGGATCATAAAGACCTAACCTTTATGTTTGAACCTCGTGTTTAAACGAAAATATTAGGGTTTTGCAACAAACTCTATGCTTGCATGTTAGGTATAAATCAAAGTGGATTCAACTCTTTCTAATTTCTTCTTCATATTCGAAAGTTCATAGTTAATTGCTTTAGTTTAATTTAGTATAGATTTAAATCAACTTGCACCATATTAGTTATATTCAAATCATTACTCTCACGCTATTAAATTGTTTGTCACATGTGGAATTAAGTTAAACATCTAAGCAATTAGGAGTGGGACGAATTCTTTACTCTAGTTATATTGCATGATTAATGGAGAGTAGAACTTTGATCAATCGTAAGAACAATATAGTTTACTTCTTTCTAGTGTTTTTAGCATTATTGAGGGTAAGCATGAATTTTTGCATCAATCATATTACTAGTCTTAGTAGCACATGTTGTGCACAGTACGTACTAGTCTTAAGAGCACATGTTATGCACATGTATAGCCCAAGGGCATCTTTGTAAATTGTAGTCTCTTAGACCTAATATATAAAGGGTCACTCTCTCACTTGAGTGTTACCTAATAGTTCCATTAATCTCAATTAAAAACAAATGTCATTTCTTTCAAATTGTAAGAATGAAATAACACGTCGATTGCCAAGAGTCTAAAATGGGCCTTTTATGCTATCATTATCATCTCCTTCCAACACCGACAACGTGCTTTTGAAATCGAGGGATTAAAGTTTATACTGAATTCCTAAAATTTTCCACCATCTTCTACTAAAATTTCAAAGCTAAAGTCCATAGCCTCTAATAGACCTACGAATCTAAGCACATTGCATTGTCCTTCGTTCCGACTCTTTTTTGGAAGTGGACTATGATCCAGTTGGACCTTTACACCATTTCTCCTACCCATACTGACATTGACAATTAGAACTTGAGGTTTAGGCGTTCACTGAGGTCCTAATCCGATCCTACCATATCATAAAATCAAAAAATATCCTAGTAATTATTTCTAAAAATTATAAGACCAAAATCGTGAATTATTCAAATGGCTCCCTAGGCCATCTAAGAACGCTCAAAAAGACTAGCAACCGATTCTGATGAGATCTCTCCATATAATGTCTTATAATGTGGCCTATATGTAAAATTTTCTTCTAACCTATTTTGGTTGCAGTAGGAAAAGCTTGTCCTACATTGCACATGCTTTTGTGGTAAGCCTCCAAATAACATCTCAAACCCTTACTGAATCCTACGAGATCCCATTATCAAATTATGCATCCACATATGAGGGACAAAAATATAGTAGCTAACTATCTTTGATACATAAGCAATATTTTCCTAGACTCCTAGGTATAATATCTAAAATATGATTTCCTCACACAACCATCTAGAAATGGCAGACTGTCATTCATAAGCACAGTACAAAAGTTGGGAAACTACTATACCAGTCATGCAGTTTTAAGAAATTTAACAACATTCCTCATGCTCTTTCAACTATATTTCAAAATACTGAAATTAACCTTACAGCATACTTAAATTACAAAAAACTCAAAGGAGATAATCCCTGCCACACATAACCACAACATATTTCCTTGATGATCCTTGTGTTACCATTTTGGTAATCGACTTTTTCCCAACTACATTGCAAACAAGTTTTTTTAATTTTATTTTTAAGGTGGCATGTTGCCAAACCTATTTTTGACTATTTTACAGGTTTCAAAAGTAGAAATGGGTTAATTAGACTAACCCCCAAGGTATATATGTACCAGTTTAGATTAAACCCCCTATTGTTTAAATCATTACACTTAAATACCTATTCTGGTTAATGTTTCACTTAATTCCATAATTGTCCCTATTATATTTTTCCTCAATCACTATCCTACTCTATTTTTGTTAACATTAGCACCATATCTATACAAATTTATAACCCAAGTACCAAGAATTTAAAACTATACCCACTTGGTAAATTGTTCAAACTATAGTGTAACCCCTTCTACTCAGTATTCTCTTTATGCTACAATTCAATTGATTGTGGTAAATGACCATCATTTTTAGCAGGCATTATAGCATGTTTTTCTCTCTAAATACAACATTTAAAACTTCTTGCATTATCTCTCTTCCAATTCAAAACAACTCCACATCGTTAGGACTTAAATTTAACTTATATAATTAAAAAAAAATATGAGAATATATATATGTACTAATATTAGCCTTTAAAGCCATTAAGAAGGCCAATTTTGATAGAAATGGGTTTAAAGAAGTTGGAAATGGGGTTAAGAGTGAGAAAGAATAATTGGTGGGGTGAGGAGGAATTCAAAATATGTGATTATTGAATTTAAGTATTTAAATGGAGAATCTATTCAAAAAGTTGGTGGGAAAGCTTTAATGAACAAAAATAGATGTGAGCTCTCTTAGAACGGAAGATTTTAATTTTTAATCAAAACTCACTCTATCCAATTTATTTTGGACTAATAGTCAGAGAAATTGAGTATTTGGAGGTTGAAATTAAGTATCATTGGGTTTACTTAAGATTGGGTACTGATAAGCACATAATTGCTACACATTTATGCCCATATTTATATTAAGTTGCCGAGTTAATTTATATAAGTTCATTTGATTAGTTTATTTCATTGGTTTTACAGGAATCAACACGAACGCAACGAAATGAGCTGAGACATGAGGTTTTAAAAGGATTGTAAACTCCTCATGGCTTGATTACAGGAAGAATGCTCGATACGAGTCTGGAAATAACATGATAAAGACTTCCTGAAACACTGCTGAAAGTTTGGATTCCTGCAATCAAAGTTGGAGGGCGCACGCTCTATAATTAATATCCGAGAAACAGTTCTTTTTCCAGATTTCGCGCACTGTCCAAAATCAGAATTTGGATTCCAATGTTCTATAATTAATATCCATTTCAACTATTGGGTACGCCCTAAGGGAATCCATTCCAACTAGAGAGAGAGCCCTCACCCTATCACAGAAAATCATAAAACCAGTACCCGAGAGTTGCTGGAGAAGAAGAAGCAAAAGTTGCAAGAGAAAAAGAAGCCACACAAGACGACGGGGTTTGTCCATGACTTCTCTTCCTTACTCTTTTGCTTCTATCACCATGTTCATGAGTAGCTAAACTCCAAGCTAAGGCTTAGATGAAGCCCTAGACTTGCATAGGATTTTCTATGTTTACTGCTTATTATTCTCAAATTATATAATGATTAATTGTTTGATTTCACACTGATTTGAGTAGAACAACTTTCACTGATTATATCTTGCATGTGATTTCATGTCTTGACTAGTCAATAGTTAGATTAGATTTCTATTATTGTCAAAACATCAGTTCTAATGTTAATATAAGTTTGTGAGAAGTTGTGATGTAAGAAGACAGCTTTTGCTAGGAGTTTAGACACTTGCATGCTGAAAATACAATCAACCTCATACATAGATGCATATTAGGACTTAAGAATCACATATTCAAGCAAGCTAGGGTTACTTTTCCCTCATGCTACTCGTAATTCAAACGAGAACTTTGAATTAGTAACCTAAAATAACCTACAACGGTCTAGGGTGGATTCGAGTGCCTTAGTGTTTCCATCCTTAATAGTTAATTCAAGTTGTATTGTCTTCATAGTATAGTTAAATTAAATAGTTTTAATTAGTATTAAAACAACTTTCAAACCAAAAACATAATTATTCGGATTAGGTTAAATAGAATTTACATCTTAATTATCCCTAAAAAACAATCTTTGTGGGATCGACCTCGTTCTTGCCTGTCTACCACAGTAGACCTCATGCGCTTGCGAGTATAATAAATTTAGGATTTAATTAGCTTAATTATTTAGGCTGACTAAATACCTATCAAGTTTTTGGTGTCGTTCCCAGGGATTATGTTTCCAAGTAAGTTGAGGCGGTGCTGTGTAAAATGAATGATCATAAGGTTGTTGTTAAATTTTTGAAATATAGTATATTTTCTCGTTTTGGTACTCCTCGTGCAATTATAAGTGATAATGGTACTCATTTTATACATCGAGCATTCGAGACTTTAATGAAAAAGTAATCCAATACGCATAAACTTGCTACCCCTTACCATCCCCAAACTAGTGGCCAAGTTGAAGTATCTAATAGGGAAATTAAGCGGATTTTAGAAAAGACGGTACGACCTGACCATAAAGATTGGTCTCAATGTCATAATGTTTCTCTTTGGGCTTACAAAATTGCTTATAAGACTCCCATTGGTATGTCCCCTTATCGGCTTGTGTTTGGGAAGGCATGTCATTTACTTGTGGAATTGGAACATCATGCCTTTTGGGCCAGTAAAACTTTTAAATTTGATGTGCGTATGGCAGGTTCACATTGTAAATTTCAGTTGAATGAGTTAGCTGAGTTAAGGAATGAAGCATAGGAGAATGCCAAGATTTACAAAGAGCGAACTAAGATTTTTCATGAAAAGTCTATTCTTCGGAAGTCCTTTAACCTTAATCAAAAAGTCTTATTGTTTAATTCTCATTTGCGTCTTTTTCCTTGTAAGTTACGTTCTAGGTGGACTGGTCCTTTCATTGTTAAAATTGTTTTTCCTCGCGGTGTTGTTGAGATAGCAGATCCTAGGGATGGTCGTATGTTTAAAGTCAATGGCCAGCACTTGAAACCATACCTTGAAGGTTTGGTTGATCAGGTGATGGAGGAAGTGGATGTTATTAACCCTGTTTATCATGACTGACTGATTATGCTTGTTATACTTTAGTAGTTTATGTTTTGTTGTTTTTCGTTTCTTTTTAGGTTTTGAGTTTTCTTTTGTTAGAGTCGCTTTGCATTGTTCCCATATATTCCATCCCAGCCCTAATATGTACTAGCTAGACATAGCGCTAATCGAAGGATTAGGTGTGAGAAGCAAACATTTGCTAGAGGTTAATTGTAGCGCTTATGGGAGGCAACCCATGTTTTTAGTTTTGTTGAGTCTTTTGTGCACATATCTCATGCATTTCATTCTCGCACCTTTTCTCTGCCTTTTTGGAGATGTATAACTCTATGGATTGAGATACGTGACATATTTTAGTCGTGTAGTAATTTGGTTCCTTATATATATTGTTACTCTGATATCTTTTCTAAGGTACTAATTTCTACAAGTGATCGAGCTTTATTTTTCTTTCATGGAGCCATTGGTAATCTCTTTCCTTCTTCTTGACTTGTCCATGTTGTTATCTTTTTAAATTGAGCATATATGTCGACATTGAGGACAATGTTTATGATAAGTTTAGGGGTGAGAACAAAATGTTTTGTTTAGCGAAATATAAAATTTATTTATACTAAGCACTTAGTGATAATGGTATTGTTTCCTTTTCTGTGATGATAATAGTCTAGAAGTATTACTTTAGCATTAGAATTAAGAGTAGTTTTTATAAAATTAGGTTAATATGTAGGTAATAGTCATTGCATCCTTTCATAAATGTCTTACATGAACTTCATGATTGTATTTGGTAGTATTTTTCTGAGACCTAGGTTAGACTACTTAATTTTATATATCTTGTGAGAATCTAGCCAAAAGCCTCATCTGAGTGAAATATCTGAGTGATGATACAAGGGAGTAGTAAACTCCGAGTAGAGAAATCACACATCCACTTGCTTCATCACCAGACCATATCCTAAGCGAGAATTTAGGCCCTCTTTGGATCGAAATAGCCAGAAATTTCAACCTAAAGAATAGTTTTTCTGCTAGTTTCCACACTGAGCCTTTCTTTAGCATTTTCATAAACAACAAATTTCATACCCTATATAAAATAAAAATAAAAGAATAAAAATAGCCTACCCATCTTGACAAGTTTGAGAAATAGGATGAAGTGAAGAAAAGAGAAGAGAAAAACATGTGCAGAAACATATATTGGTTAGTTGCTTCAAAAGAAATATAAAAGAAAATAAAGTTTCCAAAATAATAAAATCAAAGTTAGAACCCCAAAAATAGAATCAAAAGGAGTCAAAAGCCAAAACAAAAAGGCTAAGTATAAAACAAAAGTCTAGAAGCAAAGCAAGAACAAAGGTATTCTCTAGTAATGCAATTTGAAGACCCTATTTTCTCAAACTTGTCTATTTAGTTTATCCATTCCATTTATTCTTAAATTATCGCCTAAGCTCCATAACACCTAATAAAGACCTCTAGCTCAATTAGGAATAGGTTTGTGTGATAGTAAATGGTAGTTGTGTATGATAAACCTCAGCTCCTTTGGATGTCATTGAGATTGTGAGGAAAAGTGTGCCCACTACATATTGGAGTGAGCGAAACTTGAGTGGAAAAATCAAAGTGACTTGTGTCTTGACACATTCCTTGTGAAAACCTACTTAAGGACGTTATTCCAAAAGTTTAGAAATAGACCTGCCATTGCATTTCATTGTATTGTTCATTGCATGTATGTTTATTTTTAGAGGATTTGATTATTATGCATATATTAACTTAGGTTTTGAACTCACTATTCTTTATTTATTACTAGTGAGATGTATATATATCTAAGATTAAATTAAGGAAACATTATTGTTATTACTTAGTCGTTGTATTATAAATGAAGTTTGTGAGTAACTTCTCTGAAAACTCTCACGAGACTTAACTCATCCACTAGGGTAAACCTAGGGGTTTAAAAGGCTTGTTACACATGCTAAGTGTAATCATGATTCCTATGAAATTAAGTTAGGATTTTTTTGTTTTTAGTTTAGATTTAGTTTTGCTCGAGGACTAGCAAAATGTAAGTTTGGGAGTTTGATAAGCACATAATTGCTACACATTTAGGCCCATATTTATATTAAGTTGTCTAGTTAATTGATATAAGTTCCTTTGATTAGTTTATTTCATTGGTTTTACGGGAATCAATACGAACGCAACGAAACGGGCTGAGACCTGAGGTTTTAAAAGGATTGTAAACTCCTCATGGTTTGATTACAGGAAGAATGCTCGATACAAGTCTGGAATTGACATGATAAGGACTTCTTGAAGCACTGCTGAAAGTTTGGATTCTTGCAGTCAAAGTTGGAGGGCGCACCCCCTCTTCTTTATATCCGAGAAACATTTCTTTTTCCAGATTTCGCGTGCAGTCCAAAATCATAATCCGGATTCCAGTAGAACACCGACAGGACATCTCCACATCCATTCCAACTCTGGGACACACCCTAAGGGAACCCTATATAAACTAAACAGGAGCTAGAGAGAGAGCTCTCTCACCCTACCACATAAAATCATAAAACCAATACCTGTGAGCTATTGGAGAAGAAGAAGCCACATATGACGACAGGTTTTGTCCATGACTTCTCTTCTTTACTCTTTTTCTTTTATCACCATATTCATGAGTCAAACACCAAGTTAAAGCTTAGATGAAGCCCTAGACTTGCGTAGGATTTTCTATGTTTACTGTTTATTGTTCTCAAATTATATAATGATTAATTGATTGATTTCACACTGATTTTAGTAGAATTACTTTCACTAGATTATATCTTGCATGTGATTTCATGTCTTGACTAGTCAATAGTTAGATTAGATTTCCATTATTGTCAAAACATCGGTTCTATTGTTAACATAAGTTTATGAGAAGTTGTAGTGTAAGAAGACAGGTTTTGCTAGGAGTTTATACATTTGCATGCTTAAAATACAATGAATCTCATACATAAATGCATATTAGGGCTTAACAATCACATTTTTGACCAAGTTAGGGTTACATTTCCCTCATGCTACTCTTAATTCAAACGAGAACTTTAAATTCATAAACTAAAATAACCTACAACGGTTTAGGGTTGATTCGAGTGCCTTAGTGTTTCCATCCGTAATAGTTAATTCAAGTTTGATTGTCTTCATAGTATAGTTAAATTAAATTGTTTTAATTAGTATTAAAACAACCTTCAAACCAAAAACATAATTATTCAGATTAGGTTAAATAGAATTTACATCTTCATTATCCCTAAAAAGCAATCTCTGTGGGATTGACCTCGTTCTTGCCTGTCTACCACAATAGACCTCGTGCGTTTGCGAGTATAGTAGACAAAAGGAAAATGGAGAATCTATCTAATAAAAAGCAATGGTGTGGGGCCCGTAGGGCCTCCATCCTGCGGCTCATATATCTTTTGGCAAGTTGTGACATGGCAAAATAAGCCAATCCCAAAGAGTATGCTTCCTTACGCCCTAACACTCAAATCTACTGGATCTTATTTCCTTATATCTTCAAACAAAACATCTATGCCCTATTCTTCCTGCCGCCGTCACTCCCACATTTTTTAAGAGTTAGACATCATTATGGAAGGTTAATGACAAAGTATGTTGCAACTGCAAATCGTTTGTGAACTTTACAAAGCTACAGTCCAACCAGGAACGCAGCAGCGTGATCACAAGAATCTCGAAATACCGTTTCTCGACTAGAACCTATAATTTTATTCTTGCTTGAGGGTATTATCGGATGGAAATGATTGATGTTTCTTTGGCTATTAATCTTGAAGTATATCGTCAGACGAGCTTTGCAGCAACGTGAGAACTGGTGTAATCCTCGACTTTTAACAAGGTCTAAGCCATCACTAAAAATTAGAGATCGTGTAATTGCAGTCTTTATTTAATTTCTTGTGTTGTTTCACATATACATCCTGGATACGGATTAGCGTAGAAACTCTCCTCCAACTTTGGAAACTCTCCAGGCTCCCTTGGAGCAGGACCTCCAGTTCTGTCTTCATGAAGTTTCTTCACTTTCAAACTAAATTTTTTCCAAGTGATCTTCCCTTCATCAAATTCATCAACAAGTTTAACAAAATTCATCCTGCATAAACATAAGAAATTATTTATTTGAACAAGTTCACCATCTAGGCACTATGTCACTGACTTTTCACAATAGTCATTCCCAATACTTTGTGTGTTGGCTGGTCGGGGCAGCATATTAAGAACTAAGATGATGTCCTGAGGTGAATAAAAATCCCCACTCGGTAGTCAAAGATTTTGATCCCTATAAGCATTCATATTTTTATTCGTGTTTTATATCATTTACATGGCATAAAGATTAAACGTGTTCTGTATCTTTAATTTGGGGAGTGGCGTGTGGTGTTGCTGCTTCTGGTAAGTTTTATTTCTCATTTTATGTCATCCTCTGCATGCATTTACTCTCACGGTGCCCTTACGTTAAATTAGCATGTATCTTCCTACTGTTAGTGCCATTCTCAATGTTTATCACTATAATTTATTTGCTATTATTCATATTCCTGTCATTGCTTCAATATTGGATGCAAAATCTAAATGTCATAATAATGCAGCAGAGACTGTCTCGAGCATTTTTGTATTTCATATCTTTAGTCTTGATGTATTGTGATAGTAGAAGCTAGAGAATACTTCTGACTCTTATTTTTAACATTCACGAAGTCATGTGCCCTTTGGGCAAAAGATGAATAAGATTGGTCATAGTGCTGCAAGTAAAGACTCAGAAATGGTTATGGTTAACACCTAGGTATTGTAAGATATTCTGCATTCAATTTATTCAAATGCGTGAGTATATACTTAAAAGAAGAGGTAGTAAGATGTTACTAATCCTTCACTAATCGAAGTCAATGTCTACCTAACTCCAAAAAATAACTTGCTTTTTTTTCCTTTCTTTTACTATTATATATATGTGCTCCACTACCCCCACTATCTTCATTTTTATTTACTGCGAAAAAGGATGGTCCTTTCCGCCTGCCACTACTTCCATCTGATTTTTATTTACGGCTACCGTCTGATTTACTTCCGCTTGCTATCGTCTAATTTTTATTTCCCATTTGTTTTTTTTTTGCTTCAGCGTGGTTTACTACCGTCTAAATTTTTTAATCCCCTTTGTTTTATTTACTACCACCTAATTTTTATTTGTGTTTTACGCCAAATTACTACAACCTTTACATGCGAAATAATCACAGCTACTTTGTCTTTTTTTAGGTGCTCTTTTTCGTTGCAGATATGACTTTCAATGGTACGTGCAAGAAGGAAACGTTTCTTTATCCCCACCTATCTTTTTATGTTTGTTTCTACATGTTTTATTTGTATCTATTTCTATTTATTTCTACAGGATCCAATAGATAAGGGTAAACGTCCAATGGACCCTTATAAGGATCCTTCGAACAAGAAAAACAATATTTATGTTCCGGTCCAAGATGGACTCTTCCTTCAGCCACCTACTCCTCAATGACCTGCTCGCTCCCAGGTATTACTATCATCAATATAAGTTACTGATAACTTCTATTAACATACTTTGAGTTACCCATGCCAAATTGTCCTAACACTCTTATTGGTTTCACATCACGTTTTTGAACTCTCTTTCAAATATTTATAGCTTCCTATGCGACCAATAATTTTTGAACTCTCTTTCAAATATTTATAGCTTCCTACGCGACCAATAATTTTTGAACTCTCTTTCAAATATTTATAGCTTCCTACGCGACCAATTCTTGACAAAGGAAAACGCCCTATGGACTCCTCTAAGGAACCTTCAAACCAAAACAAACATGTCTTTGTTGCCCCCCAAGATAGGCTCAATCTTCAACCACCTCTTGAATTCCAAGTATTTCTTGCTTGCATTGTCTCATGCTAAGTTGCATTGCCTTATTTATTCTTTTGCTTTATAAATGTGCAGCGCCCATCAGATAGGGTTCCTCTATCTAATCTCCCGCCATCCGGTTCCCATGTTAGATGAGGTTTAATTAAAAAAAAAATTGTAATGGCCTAATGTATCGTGTCCATAAGGTGTTTCACTGCCATTTCCCCACTTGAGAATTATTTTTCTACATTGTTGCTTATGTATATTGCATTGTCTTATTTCTTCTTTTGCTTTATAAATGTACAGCTCCCATCGGATAGTGTTCCTCTATCTCATCTCCTGCCATCCGGTTCTCATGTAAGATGAGCTTTAATTAAAATATAATACTATAATTGCTCATGCATTGTCCAAAAGGTGTTTTTGTACACTATAATTGTAGTAAATTCACTGCCATTTAATGCCTGCTTATATGTATAATATTTACCCATGTTTTCTTTACATTCCATATTTTCTAATTTTAATACTAATTGTCATATTTTCTATCCATGTATTCCTCTTTCTCCCAATATATTCAGTTGATTATACTTATAATTAGGTGGAGATAACAAATAGAATGCTAGGATAGCGTGCTCGAAGGGAAAAAGAAAGGAGCACTAAACTAATTGGCAGCTCAAACTTCCCTATCCAAGGTGCACAAGTACTCACACATCATGTCATTAACCACCAACTGATGGGTTCAACATTGAATGGCTCTCCTTCACTTCTACAAACTCCACTTCAAGCTAACAATCATCAAGAACTTCTCGCGCCATCCGGTTCTCATGTAAGATGGCAGCGAGCGGGATAGTATGAGGGATATTGTTATTTATCTTAAAGGAGGGTAAGAATTATTCATGCAGATCAGTGAATGTCATCTAGCTTACTTGCCTTTGCATTATGTGCTAATGTTTCCTTATGGAGAGCTTGGGTGGTCACCTGATATGAATTATTTGCATTATCTTAAACATGAATTATTTGTTTTCTTCTATGTAAAGGTTTAGTCTGAGCTTCTTCTGGTGTTGTTATAGGTATTTATTTGCTTATTTATTAAGGGTTCTATATTTTAATTTTGGGTTTATTGAAAAGTATCAATTTTGATTGATTTGAGCTTTCATTTGGTTATAGTACTTGATAAGAGCCCAAAACTGTAGTTTTAACCCCTTTAACAATATTGTTTTAGACCAATTATGTGATTAATAAGTAAGAGTTAGTATTGTTATCGTGTTTTTGTATATTTCAGGCTTTAAAGTTGAATAAATGTCAATTCGTTACTAACTAGGCGCTAAAATGAGCTAAAGTGATTGGTATGAAAGTTCTATGAAGAAAGCCCAAGTTTCATGGAGAAAAAGCCCTTAAAAAGCCCAAGTCAACATTGTTAAGTGAAAGTCAAACCAGATTAGAGAGTTGAAGAAACGTCAACAGAACTTCAAAAGGCCATATCTTCGGACTCAGGCCTCGGAATTAGGCCCATTTTATATCAAAATGACTAGTTCAAAAAGCTCTTTCCAATGTTCTAGGCCTTGACTCGATAAAAGCAGTATAAATTGGTGAAATCACGTGCTACAGTAATACGACCAAAATTGAAAGTCTTAGATTTAACCAATTGGGTTATGGAGTTAATTTATGGGTCCATAACCTAACCTAAAAGCCCATGCACGAAATTGTAACCTAACCCTCTCCTATATAAAGAGGGTTAAAGCTAAAACAAAGTGAGGCTACTCCCACTTTAGTTTAATATAGTTTAGGGTTCTCTCTCTCTCTCTCTCCTTTTGTAGTTTAGTTTAGGTTAGAATAATTTAGTTTGTAGCCTCTATTAAATCCTTCAATAAAAACCCTTAGTTTAATATTCAATTCTTGTCTCTTTAATTTAATGTCTTCATCTTATTGTTTTGATATTGTTCACCCAATGAAACTAGGCTAAAAACTCCATTAGAGGAGGTTAAAGAAGCCATGTGAAGATGATTACTAGTTAGATTAGTTGTTATTTAGAATAGAATGTCAAGTTCATTATTATGAGGGTTTAGAGATAAACCTCATAATGATGAACTAGAGTTTAGAGCCACCATCAAAGAGATTTGTGGTGGAGTTAAACTCCCATGCTAGTAGAGCCTTGATTCGAAAGGACTTGGTATTCACTAGGGATCAATATTCGATTCGATGACTAACTAATAGCCAATCGAATTGCATGGTGAAAATTCCCCCCTCTATGTTCTTCCAATTCATTAAATTCACCTTTTAATTGCTTAGTTAAATTAGTTTAATTTATAATTAGTTTTAGTTTAAATAAATCACTTTACACATTACTCTCACCATTGTTCTTTGTGTTTGATTAGTTGAATTCGTTTAAGTCTAGAGAGTTAAGAGTGGAACGATTCCGTACTCTATATATTGCATAAATCTATATGTGAGAATAGGAAATAAAATAATTGATACCGTAAGAATGAGGTTAGAGTAATCTAATTGAGTTTTTACGGTTATCAAATAACGAGCCTGGAATAACCCATAAAAAATCGGAATTTTTCGTACCTAAGGAGGTCAGGGCGCGGGGTGCAGCTGTTTTGGAGAGTAGTTTGGTGAGCTACAGTTGATGACACCCGGCGACGGGCTTGGCAAGTTATCATGGCATGGCAGGACACGAAGGAACCTCATCTCTTTAAAGAGGATGAGGAGGAGGATGGCGAGTAAACGCGGGAGAGGAGGTAAGTTTTAGTTTCAGTTAGTGTGTGCTTATGTCCCAAGCAATTTGATTCTTGTTAACCCCATAACGGGTGAAACTCATATAGAGTTGCATCTATTTTTCTTTTTCTATATTAGTATGTTTTAACCTTGTTTTGCAAATGTTCTAGAATTTCACGTGTTTCTATGGTATTTTTCTACCCTTTTTATTTAAATACTTTGAGGACAAAGCATGCTTCTTGTTTGGGGGGGGGGGGGCATAGAAACACGTGTAATTAAAGCATCTGTTAGGATTAGATATGTATAATATGCACTTGTTTTCTAGTAAAAATTCAAAAATTTCAAAAATATAAATAAAGAGTTATGTTATACACTTAGGAATATTGGTATTGTTTTCTTTCTCCATGCTCTAAATAATTTAGAAGTCTCATGTAGCTTTTGCATTAGAATAATTTTTAGAAACTTAGGTTAATATGTAGGTAATAATCTTTGCATCTATCTATAAATATATTACATGAGTATCTTTGATTGTTTGGCACTAAGTTTCTAAAATCTAGGCTAGAGTACTTATTCTACAAATCCTGTGAGAATATAGCCTAAAGCCTTATATGAGTGAAACATTTGAGAAATGACACAAGGGAGAAGTAAAATCCGGATAGAGAAATCACACGTCCACTTGTTTGATCACTATACTATATCCTAAGCGAGAATTTAGGCCCTCTTTGGATCGATATAGCTAGAAATTCAAACCTTATGAAATTATTTTCCGCTAGTCGCCCCTCTGAGCCTTTTATTAGCCTTTTTCACAAACCACAAATCCTTTACCCAATAAAACAAAATAAAAAATAAAATCAGCCTGCCTATCTAGATAAGTATGAGAAATAGGATGAGTGAAGAAAAGAAAAGAGAAAAACTTGTGTAAACAAAAATTAGTTAGTTGCTTCAAAAAAGAAGTTTCCATCCAAAGAAAAGAAAAGAAAAAGAAAAAGAAAAATAGAAATAGAATAAAAACTCCAAAAATAGAATAAAATGAGTCAAAAAGCCAAAATAAAAAGGCTAAGGATGGAAACAAAGCGTAGAAGCAAAAGAACAAGGTTTTCTCTAGTTACATAATATGAAGACCCTATTTTCTCATACTTTTCTTTTTGAATATCCATTTCCTTCATTCTTTAACCAATACCTACGCCCCGTAGCACCTAATAAAGACCTCTAGCTCAATTAGGAATAGGTTGGTGTGATAGTAAGTGGTAGATGTGTTTGTTTGACCTCGGCTTCCTTGGATTGTCATTAAGATTGTGAGGAAACGTGTGCCCACTGCACACTGAAGTTAGCAAACTTGAGTGGAAAAATCAGAGTGTTATGTGTTTTGACATATTCCTTGTGAGAACCTACTTAGGACGCTATTCCGGTTTTCAGAAACGGACCTGCTAGTGCATTTCATAGTATTACTCATTGTATATATGTTTATTCATAGAGGATTGATTATTATGTATATATTAGTTTAGGTTTTGACTTGATTATTCTGTATTCATTGCTAGTGAGATGTATAGATAATTGAGACATAAATAAGGAAACAATAGTTTTATTTCTTAGTCGTTGTAGTATAGATGAAGTTTGTGAGTAACTTCACTAGAAAACTCTCACGAGGCTATAACTCGTCCACTAGGGAATTCCTAGTGGTTTAAGACCTTGTTGCATATGGTCAATGCAATCGCACTCGGCAAAACGAGAGTAGTTAGCACTCTATTTTTGGTCACTTATTCTAATTTCTCATATTTGCTTGAGGACAAGCAAAATACTGTTTGGGGGTGGTTTGATAAGAGCCCAAAACTGTAGTTTTAAACCCTTAATAATAATACTTTTAGACCAATTATGCGAGTAAAAATAAGAGTTAATGCTGACTACGTGCTTTTATGTATTTCAGGCATTGAAGTCAATTATGTGCAGAAATGTGTCACTTTGGCGAGATAAAGGAGCAAGGGTTGGTTGCTAAGAAGTTCTGTGATTAAAGGCCAAGATTCAAGGAGAAAAAGCCTTTAAAAAGCCCGGTCAAAGGTGAAAAGTCAAAGTCAACGCGGGCAGAAACAGCGCACAAAAGTCAGCAAAACTTCCAAAAGCCATATCTTTGGACTCAGATCTCAGAATTGGGCCTACCTTATGTCAAAATGACTGGCTTGGAAAGAGCTTTCCAATGGTCTAAGCCTTGGCCCAATTAGAGGAGCAGAAGTGAACAAAAAGTCTACTGAAGTCAAATCCAGCTGAAAAGGGCTCTGTGGACTAAAGAAATTGGGCTTTGGGCTCGATTTTCCGGTCCAAAACATGGCTCCTCTGCCCATGCACAAAAATGTGGATCTGGTTTCCTCCATTTCCACACACAAAACGTAACTCTTAAGCAGGAATTAGCGAGGGTAAAAGGTAGCCATTAGAGGATAATCTAGATCTAGTTTTGAGTTTTTTTTCCATTAATTAGTTTTCAATTATTGTTTTAGATCTAGTTTACCTTTCAATTAATTAGTGTTAAAACAAGTAGATTATTAATTTGAGAATCATATTTAGTTTCATAATAAAGTATTCATTTTCATCTTAATTTAGTTTATCAACTAAATTCTTGTTTAGTTTTAGTATTGTTAAATTCATAAATTAGTTGTCTTTATTTAATAATTAGTTAATCATAATCTAGTTTAATTATTAAATTCATTAGAATTAATTTCAATTTTAGTTGTTAATCATTTTATAGTTATTAGTTTAGTTTTGAATTATTGAATTGAAAGTTTATATTAGTAAAGTTAGAATCTTTATATGATGTCTAGTTTAAATTCATATGGAAATGATAGTTTAATAAATCAAGGCTAAATCTCCATTAGAGGGGTTTGATGAAGCCTTGATGAAAACTTGATTGTGTAGTATAGAATCGTTGTAAGAGTCTATTCCACTCTAGAAGGTAGTTGATTCGCCATGAAAATGGGTAGAACTTTCTCACATGCTAGTCATTAGTTGGTAGAGATTGTCATGAATGATTAGGGATTAGAACAACCAATTCTTATCGTAAGAACTTAAGAATTAGATTACAACAATCTATGCTAGTTTATTAAGTTGGATTCAAGGTGAATTCAATCCCCCCTAATTCTTTATCTAGATTCAAACCTTAATATTTTCCGTCATTTCATTATTCGTATATTGTTAGTTGAATTCACATCGTAGTATAAATTCCCTTCGTAATACTCTCATTAACTTTGGCTAGGACTGATAATATTAGAAAACATTGACTGCTAAAAAACTAGGAGTGGAACGAATCTTTTACTCCACTCTATTTCGGTAGATTCGAGAGTATAATAATCTTTGATAAATTAGTCTTCGTAAAGTTTTAGTTTTACTTGCGTTTGAATTTCATCATTTATTCGTAGGTAGAAATATCATTTTTATGTTTATCAGTGCTTTTACAAGTATTTTAGTGTAGGTAGCATTTTGGTGGCTATTGTTTGTTTTTTGATTTATTAGTGTTGTTACAGAAAGTCGCGTTTATGGAACTACCCCAATGACCTATTTTGGCAGTAAGGTATTTTCAGCATCTGTATCAATTGTATATCCTCAGTTTTATCCTCATTTTGTATTGTGTTTGGTGGTTATTTGTCCAACATTACACTCAAAGGAAGTTAGGATATGAGTTTGCTAATAAAGGTACAGTTGAGAAAAATTAAGTATTTGTAGACATGACCATAGTCATCATCTTGGACTCAGTCCACAAAACATTTGGTTGCCACTTCGTTAAAACTTTTGTGATACATCTTGCAAGAGTGCAATGAATATTTTTTACTTCACATCTTCTATGTATTGCGTTCGTCTCTATTAGAAGACATTGCTGCACATTTGGACCCACGAGAATAAGATTTCAATGAGGAGAGTCTAGAGGTGAATACAATCATTCATTGTTTCACTTCTAAATTGTCAATTTCTTCTTCCCTTCAGTATATAGTCTTTCCTACTCACTCTATTTAATGAAATTGAAACAGACAATTACATACTTCTTTGATGAAGTTTCCTCAAGGCTCAGGATTTACGATAATGACCTTGACATTAGAGAATGAGGATGGGGTTTATGGAAGAGTTATGATTGTCAACAATGTTATTTGTACTTTCGCTACTTTTTTTTTGTACTTAGCATACTTTTGTGGTGCTCTTTTTGGTACTGTTTTGATGTCCTCATTCAAACCACTAGTGGAAGTCTGATTATGTATCTGTTTCTCATATTGTTATTATTTCATTTGCTTTAATTGGTGTTTTTCTATGTTTAAGTCCATTTAGATTAATGAGTCTAGAGGTTCTGTGCAAATCACTATCGGATTTATTGAATGACAGTTAGCCTTTTAACAGGATAAAAAACATTGAAAAGTTGTCAAATAATGGGAAGGTTCTGTCCAAATTACCCCTCAGGTGGTTCAAGTTAGTGTCATGTCGAGTTTCTCAACCTAATAATCATTCTTGACCATATATGAATGGAACAATAGCCAGTATAATACAATCAAAAGGGGGTGTCAAGTTTAGGTTGCTTCTACATAGTTAGTGCCGCAAGCGACTCTATATCAGTGTCATACAGCACGGGCATACCCTAGTAGCTCACACCTCAAAACACAGACCAAAGTCTGTGGGCTACAAAGAAAAAACAAATAAACAGTAAAAACAGAAAATTAGCAATAGACCTTTGAGTGAATACACTTGTACACATATAATACAGTTAACACATGCATGCATAAATGCAATTACATAAAATTAAATGGAACACAAATGAACACATTTACATTCATACAAACAAATATTATGATAGCGGAAATCCAATAGGCTGTGTGTTGAAGGCAATCCTAATTAAATTTACACAAACAAATTTTACATATATTGATATGCCTTCAAACAAAACCTGGTTTCGGCATGTGCCCTGGACAATATAAATAATTTCAATTTAAGAATCTGGGTTTTAATTTTGGTGTCATTTTCAAAGATTTAAAGGACCCCACCTGGAAAGTATATATCTTACCTAAGACTAATAAGCACAAAAATCTAATAAGAGTGGACTCATTCCTGATCCTTTGCTAATGACTATCTTGCACAGGTACGAGTTGGCAAGAGATCTTTGTAGGAGACATTGGGTAATTCACGGCTAAGGTCTCCTCCCTAACACTAGTTAATAGCTTCTGCTTCACATACGGGAAAGTGGTATGGTTGTATGGGTGTTGGTGGTTGGCGGGCCTCAAGTCAGTAAATGCATGCAATACATGTTGAAATTTATACAGACAGAGTTAATGATGCAAGCTATTAAACAAAAAGATAATTCTAAATTTACTCAAAATAAAGGTCGGCAGTTCATATTGAGTATACCTTCACATGAAATATTAAGAGTTCCATGAAGAAAAATTAAGATTGCCCTGACACTATTTGACTTCTGAAAGAATAAATAAAGATCCCGGAGGTTCTTAAAAAGAGAAGTGAAAATACCTTTCCTTATAAAGTTTAAAGAAGTTTGATATGACGCCTAACAATGTCTTTTCAAATGTCTCCCAAGTCTGGTCTACATCTTCAAAATATTTTCTGTCAAATTTTCAGTTTAGAGTTTCCATCAACACACGTCACCAACCTAAGTTCAAATCATTCATAATAAGCAGATCTAAACCAAAAACAAGCAAACTGAACAAATACATAAAGGGAAAAATAACTTCACGTTAAACTAGATCATTATGTAAAACTGTTAAACTGGAACCTTGCCTAAACTATAGCCTTAAATTACATATTCCTAATTTATCAGGAAAACACTATCTGTAGCAATTATAAATAAAGTAAAGTGTACGAGTATGCAACATGAAAAAGTAAAAATTAAAGTATGAGCATATTAATGCAAGAATTCCTTGTGCCGACCAGAAATAAGACCTTCATACCTCAATCCTCCCAATTTAAGTCGATAGTGGAATACTTTGGGTGATTTGGAATGGATGGAGAGTACTTGGGCTTAAAACTTCACAGAATTGGTGAAAGGCAAGGAAGCATTGTTTGATTGGACAAGGGGCATCATGTTGCTTAGGGTCTTGAGATTATCAGATTTGTTTGCAGTTGACATACCGTTTTTCCACACTTTAGCCAATTTAAGGTTTGTAACCTACAAAAGCAAGTAAATAGTGATAATTCCACAATATTATTAACATAATTGACCTAAATTAAGTATTATTAATGGGTTTAACTTACATTTTTTGGAGCTTATAAATTACCCCCAACAATATTTTGTTTGTCCTCGAACAAAGATGAGAAATGAAAAATATATAAGCGGCAAAAATGTGTATTGTTCTAAACTAAACTACATGATGATCTCTTATTGCTGAGTGAGATACTTGACGCTTTTGCCCTTGGCCTTTAGCAGTAATTCCAAATGACTAATCTTTGACTTGTTTGACTTATTTTCCCTCCATTTTTTAACTTTATATTTTTTGACCTACAAAATACATCATATTAGAATATTTAAATATAAAATAGAGACTAACATACACATAATTGAGGATATAAATCATTACTTTTGAGCACTTATCAAGCCCCCAACTAGCATTTTGCTAGTCTCTTAGTGAATATGTGTTCGACTAAAGAAGTGTACAAAGTTTGTAATACTAACTCACTTTCATAGCCATCACAGTTGCATTTACCATATGCAACAAGACCTTAAACTTTTAAGTTATCCCTAAAGGACGAATTATAGCCTCCTGATATACCCACAAAATCAATTTTATATATGAATTATGGCGAAATCTAGAGAAAGCAATTTCCTTAGTTAAAAAGTCTAAATCAAAAGGTTATTACTTATCAAATCATTATGCTAAGGTTCTATTCATAAAAATAGAAAAATCTGAGTAATCATCCTAGCTAGACTTATTTAGTTTTAACCATTTCGATTTCCTTTCTCTTTTCCACACAATTAAATTTCTACCTCACCTTTGGAATAGTATTTTGACTTCAATTATTATCACCATTTCATACACTCAAAAAGAATCCTCATGAAGTGGTTTATATCTTACCTCTCTGTATGTGAAGAAATGAATAAATATGAATAAGCATCTCACATACTTTCAATGATAGAAGGATAATGATGCAAGAGAAGTTAGTCTCATAGAAATAATGTTGACATACCTAAAATTCAAGTTCCTTCACCTTAATACTTTCTAATATATTTTTCGATCTCCTATTATAATTGATAAGTTATGGGTTTAATATGGCTTGGGATGGGTGATCAGACCTAAAATATGCATTTTTTATCCTCTTATAATGCTTCAATTTCGCCTAATTATATGATCAATAATATAGAAAACTCATGTTCTTATTGCTTTTTCAGGATACAAGCCTATTCTGGACCAAATATCTCAAAAGACGTGTTCTAGAGCCAAAAGGAGACAAAAGGTTTGTAGTGGCAGGATGTATCAACGGAATAGGAATAGTGAGTTGGGCCGAATCAGCGTAACTTTGAAGTCCGCGATCCACCAGATCGAGCTGACAGCATGGGGTCACGGTACGGAAACCCTACACATTGAGCTAAGAGGACCGCGAGATGGAGAGACAGGTGGAGGGCCATGATGGATGGAAAGAAAGGTATAAAGGGTAATAGTGGGTGAGAGAGATGAGGAGGCGGATTCATTAACCTAAGGGGAGAGAGACCGAAGAGAGGGGGGTGAGTGAGAAAGCTGAAGGAGGGAATAGTGTGTAAGGGTCAGGAAATAAGCTCATAAGAGAAAAGGTTGTAACATTTGGCGCCGTCTGTGGGGATAGTAGAAATGGCACTAAAGAAGGCGGCGGGTAGGACACGAAAGATAAGGGTCCCATAACAGATGCCGGAAGTGGAGGTAGAAGAAGGGGAAGGACGAGAGGAGGGAAAAGCAGAAGAGGAGGCGTGGCTTATGCGGGAAGAGATTGAAAGGCTGAGGGAGGAAAATGAGGAGCTGAGAAGAGAGAAGGAGAGGTTGGAGGAGGGGACCGAGGAAGAAACAGGGGAAGAAACAGAGAATGAAAAGGTGGAGGACGAAGGGGAACAAGGACCAACCTTGGTGGATAATCCGGTGACCGGGTTAACGGTGAACAAGTGCAACAAATGATTAACAAAGGACCGAAAGTGGCGAATCTTCATCAAACAAGGGTCCAAATAGGCGCTGCCCCCAAGTGGTGGCGGGCCCGAACCGCAAACCCACTTGCGAGATCACGATATGGACTTCGAAGGTACCAAAACGCTTTAACCAGCCGAGATTCGAGATATGATGGAACGGGGACCCGCAGATCACATCCATCATTTTAGACAGCAGATGCCTCTTTGGCAAGAGGCGAGGTATGATGGTCTGCGGTGCATGATGTTCCCGGCCAGTCTTAAGGGTGGAGCTTCCGACTGGTACTACCGGTTGCCTTCGAAGAGCATAACCAATTTCCAGGAGTTAGAGCAGGCGTTTGTTGACCACTTTATACATCAGAAAAGGAGGGTTGTGGACATCGCGGCCCTATTTAACGTCAGACAAAGATCCGCGGAATCGGTCAGAGAGTACTTGTGTCGCTTCAAGGAAGAGACCCTAAAGGTAGAGAATCTGGATGAGAGGACGGCGGTAATAGCATTCGAAGGGGGTCATGACTGAACGGCAGCTCACCACCGCCGTGGCAAAGAACGAGATAGCAACACCGCGACGAAGTTATATCCCGAGGGTAGAAAGTATATAAGATATGAAGACACCATGCAGAAGGAGTCAAGAAAGGAGCCAAGACAGTATCGGCGATAGAGAAAGGGGGTGAACGCAGAAAGACCAAGGGAAATAGCCGAGGCGGGGAGAGGTACCGCGGACAGTCCTCGAGGCCAGAAAAAGGAAGGGAGATAGCGCGGAGAGAGCAAAGGGAGCGGAAGCCATACCGCGAGGTGGAGCACGTCCCGTTGGTGAAACCATTGAGTGAGATACTACCGCTGATTAAGAATGTGCGGGGATATGAAGGGTCGCAACCATTCCGCGAAATGCCCAACAAGCCATACTTGTGAATATCACCAAGTGCGCAATCACGAAACCAATGATTGTTATGCCTTGAAATGGTTAGTCCAGAGATTAATAGAGAAAGGGAAGCTGAGGGAATTCGTGGGGAAAACCCAAACCGGGAGCCTGGGCCTGCCGCGGGACGGATATTGGGGACCATAAATGTTATCTTCAGCGGGGAAGCGCTAAGTCACAATGCTCACCGGGATAAGGTTAGAAGGACGGCGAGTATCCAGCAGGTCAATGAGACCCATAACGGGCAGAGATACAGAGCATATTCAATGAGCGGGGAGGAGAAAATCACGTTCTCCAAGGCAGACCTCCGAGGTGTGGATACGCCACACGAGGATGCATTGGTTATTACAGTGGCGATGGGCAATTATGTGGTCAAAAGGGTCCTGATAGACGGCGGTAGCGCCGTGGATCTGCTATTCAGAGGAGCTCTTGAGGAGATGGGGATCAACCCGGGGCAACTGAGGCCTCCGCGGACAAATTTATATGGATTCAATGGGAGTGTGACAGAGCCTATGGGAGAACTTCTGCTGCCGGTAACAACGGGGCCGTGGATGCGTATTCTCAAGGTTCATGGTGGTCGACTCCAATTCCCAATACAACGCAATCTTGGGAAGGAGATGGATACACGAGATGAGGGCAGTGCCGTCGACTTACTATCAAGTTATCCGATTCCCCACCCCAACGGGAACATATGAGGTCCACGGAGATCAGGTGGCATCCAAGAACAGTCACCAGAATACAATCAAGAGGATGGCCCGCGGACCAGAAGAGGAGTCGACGAGCTCTAGGAAGAAGCCGACATAGCAATTACAGTGCGGGGCCGTAGAGGAGGGAGGGGAGGTCGAGGAGGATCCCAAGACTTCAGATGAGATAGAGATAGTAAACTTGGGAGAGGGCGAGGAGGAAAAGTTCACATCGATAGGGTCGAGTCTTACAGAAGAATGGAAGGATAAGTTGGTCCAATGCTTGATGAGGAAACGAGACGCCTTTGCGTGGGGATAGAGATGTCACCGGTTAGATCCGAGTTTGCGTGTCATCGGTTGCACATGAGGGAGGATCTGCGAAGCCCGGTGAGAGACGAAGATGAGAAGCATGAGGCCCAAATATGCGTATGAATCCGAGAAGAGGTGGCGAGGCTAAAGGGTGCGGGGATAATAAGGGAGGTGGAGTTCACAAACCGGTTGTCCAATGTGGTCGCGGTGTCAAGAAAAAAATGGAAAGGTAATGGATGTGTGTGGACTTCACGACGTAAATTCAGAATGTCCGGCGACGGTTATCCAATGCCGCGAGTGGATGAGTTGGTAGACAGAGGGCGGGGGGTTTAGCTTCTTCGCTTATGGATGCATCTATGGGGTACAATCAGGTGGCAATGTATGGGCCTGATCAGGAAAAAACGGCCTTCATAGTAGAGGGGGGCACATACTGCTATACCAGAATGCCATTTGGATTGAAAAATGCGGGGGCCACCTTCCAGCGCTTAGGGGAGAAGATGTTTGAGGGCAAGATCCGAAAGGGCATTGAGGTATACATTGATGATATGGTGGAGAAGAGTATGTCCGAACAGGAGCACTTGGAAGGGTTGGAGGAGACATTTCCGGATACTACTTAACGCACAACTTGAAACTCAACCCCGAGAAGTGTACGTTTGGAGTCACCACAGGGAAATTTCTGGGGTATATTGTGACACAGCGAGGTATAGAGGCCAACCCAGAGCAAATAAGATCGTTGGTGGAGATGCCATCACCCAAGACAGTGAAGGAGGTGCAACGGTTGGCTGGAAGGGTCCCGGCTCTCAACAGGTTCATATCAAAATCATCCGACAAATGTAGGCCGCTGTACAGACTATTGAGAAACACCACAGATTTCAGATGGACGGCAGAGTGTGAGTAGGCATTTCAAGGTCTTAAAAGGTATTTAGAAGGTATGCCGCTGTTGTCGCGGCCTGAAGAGGGAGAAAAATTGTATTTATACCTGGGGGTCACAGATTATGCAATCAGCTCAGTCCTCGTTCGAGTAGTGGATAAGATAGAAAGGCCAGTATACTTCCAGAGTAAGACATTGTTGGATGCAGAAACCAGATCTGACCGGGTGGAGAAGCACGCCGCTTTGATATTTTCAGCTCAAAGTCGAAGCCCTATTTTTGAAGCCCACGCAGTGATCGTGGTCACGAACTTGCCTCTCCGGCGGCTTTGAGAGCGAGAGAAGTCGGAAGAATGCTTGAAATGGGTCGCGATGCTAAGTTCGTATGACATCCAGTATCAGGTGAGAACAGCGGAGAAGGCCTAGGCAGTGGCGGAGTTCTTGGTAGAGTTTCCCGCAGAGGATCCTACATAGGGGGAGGAGATGGTTTTGGAACCAGAAAGGGAAGAGGAGCTGGATAGCTTAAACCCCTGGGACGAACGAAATGGTTGGAGAGTGTTTGCGGATGGGTCAGCGACGGATGCTGGCAGCAGAATTGGTGTAGTATTGGTCATGCCAGACAACAACAGGCTAGAGCTGACAATGAAATTGGGTTTCGCAGCATCCAACAACGAAGTGGAGTATGAGGCGGTAATCGCCGGCATGAGAATGGCAGAGGGCCTGGGGGTGAAGGAACTCGCTGTATACTCTGACTCCAATTTGGTAGTATGCCAGGCGAATGGAGGGTTCACGGCAAGGTGCCCCAGGATGGCGAGATATTTGGGAGTCTTGCGAAGCTGGGCGTCGAGGTTCACAAAAATCCGCTTTGTACATTTGAATCGAGGGGAGAATTGCCACACAGACGCTCTGGCATATGTAGCGGTGGCCATGCCGGGGTCCGAGGAAAGGACCCTCCAAGTAAAGAAGTTGGACAGGCCGAGTGTCGAGGAAGCATGGGGAGTGATGAACACCGCGGAGGGTGACGATGGATGGATGATGCCAATCAAGCGGTTTTTGACAGGGGGTGAGGGGATTTGCCCCAGAGAAAGACGAAAGCTGGAACAGACATCACGAAGATACATATTGGTGGGAGGGGAATTATACCGGAGGAATTTCAATGGACCTTTGTTAAGATGCTTGGGGCCGAAATGGGCTCAAGAGGTGCTCTGAGTTGTTACGGCGGGGACCGTGGGGAGCCACTCGGCAGCGTGACAACAAGACAAAGTTTGTTGCTAACACAAGGCTACTTCTGGCCTCACATGAAAAGAGACGCCGTAGAATTCGCCAAAAAATGTGAGAAGTGCCAGAGGTTTTCTCAGTTGATATTGGCCCCAGCAGAGCCGCTGCACAGTGTGTCTAGCCCGTGGCCGTTCGCGATGTGGGCCCTTGACATAGTGGGACCGCTGCCCATGGCTCGCGGTAAAAGGAGATTCTTATTGGCCGCGACGGACTATTTTACAAAGTGGATCGAAGCGGTGCCATTGCAGCAGGTAAAAGAGGTGCAAGTGATCAAGTTCTTGTGGGAAAACATCATATGCCGTTTCGGGGTGCCCTATACTATCATTGCGGATAATGGAACCCAGTTCACGGGATCAAGGGTTAAGATTTTTCTGCAAACATATCATATCAAACAGGGGTTCTCGGCCCCCTACAACCCCGAGGGGAACGGGCAAGCGGAGTCCTCTAACAAAACCATACTTAACAATCTCAAGAGGAAACTGGAGGGCAAGAAGGGGACCTGGGCCGACAAACTAAATCGGGTGCTTTAGGGCGATCGGACAACCCCGCGGACCTCGACCAAGGAGACCCCTTTGCATTGGCGTATGGAGTAGAGGCCGCGGATACCGACGGAAATGGTGGCAGCAACCACTAGGACCGCTGGCTGTAAATGATGGATCAAACCGGGGCATCCCGCCGAGACATGAATCTAGCGGAAGAGAGGAGGACACCGCGATCAAACCGAAGAATATCGGCCCGCCCGCAAAGCGCAGACAACAAGAAATTGAGAGTGAGGAAATTTATGGTGGGAGACAAGGTGCTTAGCGAGTGACACCCAAAGCACCAAGAAGGCCAAGGCCGGGAAGGAAATTGGGTCCGACAGGAAGGGCCATACGTGGTGGTCGAGGTGGGGAACAGCACTTACAAAGTTACAAATCGTGGAGGCACAGCCTGTGGATAGGCCGTGGAATGTAAGGTTGCTGAAAAAATTTCACGCAGTAGATGTAATGGAAGAAATGGGGAATGGTGTGAGCTATCCGTACATATATAAAACCGTAGCACTTTTGAGTTAAATATTATTGCTTGAGTTTTCATTGCCCCTCGTGAGTGAAGGGAAGGGAGGGGGTGAGCCCTCCAAGGATGAGAGGTCCAACTTTAGTGAGGCACAACTAAGTGCCTCGCAAAGATGAGTTCCCCGCAGTACCGGGGTGAGAGGAGTTGCCCCGGACCTATGTGGGATAAAGGCTTAACGGAAGCAAAGAGGCTTCCGCATACGCCCAGCAGAGTGCCCGCCGAGTTGTAGAGAGTGGCGGAGGCCTGGTTTGGGCGTGGGGCAAGCAAATCAAACATTCCCAACCAATGGGGGCGAATACACTAATAGGGTCCTGTTATTGCTCATACACGAGTAAGAGTATCAACAGAAATACTCCAGACAAACAAACATAACATAATATAAACATCCCAACAAGAGGGGGTGGAAAGACAGCAAACGATAGCAAAAATAGTGTTACAAAGTAGCATCAAAGAAAGCCTAGCCAGGGCCAAAAACAAGCTAATTTCAAGCCGCAGTGCTTTTGCGGATCACGGACTCGGCGGCCTCGGCTATAATTTCATCCGCCGCCTCATCTATCGCCCCAGAGACCAGCTCAGCGACATCTTGTATGGCAGGAGGGGAGTCCGGGATGGGCACAGAGACCTCTGGTAGGGGAGCAACGGCAGGGGCTTCGGGAAGGAGACGACCCTCTTTGGTGAGCCGGTCAAATTCCTCCTTGACCTTCTTGGCCACCCTCTTTTCGGCCTGGGCCCGAAAGCTGTCCCGGAGCTCGTCCATATCGGCTTCGTGTTGATTCAGGAGAGCCGATACCTCCTCTTGATGCTTCTAGGAGAGGGCGTCCAGAGCGGCGGCGTGCTTCGCTTGGAGGGTCTCGCGCTGATTACTCAAGCGGTCGTTAACCTTGTCCATGTAAGCAAGGTGGGTGGCTTCTGCAACTTTAAGCTCATCCTGGGCCCTGAGCTTGTCCATGTCCGCGGCAGACTTATCCTTTTCCAGCTGGGCGACCTCCTTGTCCAATTCATCGATCCGCCCGGCAATCAAGAGGCAGCGGATCATGAAGGAGATATCCAAACTCATCTGTGGAAGAGAACAGAAGTTAGAATACTCAGAGAAAGGGAAGGGAGATACTTGAGTGAAAAGAGAGGTTTACCTTCTCCCAGCCAGTGTAGAACGAAGTCCGGTGAGACTCAAAGGTGCCACCCTCAGCGTATGCCATGTCTTTGGGGAGATGAGACCCAAAGAATAGGGAGGAAGCCATAGCTGGGTTTTCCAAGGTAGATTCGTTGATGGTGAGATGGCGGTTGCGAAGTTTGAAAGCGGGGCAGAATGGAGGAACGGGCCCTGCGGCCCCCTTCTCAGTCCGGGGCGCCGCCTCTTTCCCGGGCCGCTGTACCGCCTGAGGAAGCGCGGTAGGTGGAGAGGCGTTTGTAGCTGGGGGACCCTCTTCAGGAGCCGAGGGCCGTGAACGTTTGGAGGCAGGGGGAGGAGAGGAGTGAGCAGCGGCAAGGGGGGCAGTAATGGGGACGACATCCTCGTCCGAGTCGCTGTCGAAAAGTTTGCGTTTGTTGGCACCCATGTCTGAGTCTTGAGAGGTGGTGGAAGGGGAATGAGAGGATGAGTATTGGTCTTCCCAGGTGGTCAGGGATCGGTAAGGAGTAGGGGCTGCGGAGGGAGAAGGGTTCTTACGAGCAGACTTGGGACGGAGTGGGGGTTTCGTGGTATGGCGTTTTCCCTTAGTGGGTGGATTGTCACGTGGTTTTCTTTCTTTGGGAGGAGGAGGACGGAAAAATGGGGCGCAGTATTTCCCTATGGATTTTAGTTCAGGATCGGACAATAGGGGAGTGGCGGTGGCAGGGTCAATCCCAAGTATCACGGCCTGAGCAGGTCCCAGGTCGCGAATTTTCTGGAAGGTGGTGGAGGAAATGTGGTCGTAAGGTCGCGACTTGGAGTCGGGGCGCCAACCTGAAAAAGAGAGCCGTCAAGTCAGTTGAGAAAACAAAAGATATACATCAAGGGGTGAAGATAAAGAGAGAGACTCACCACTAGGAAGTAAAGCCAAGTGGTTAAGATTCAGTTCGGATGGAAGATCTGCGGAGAGGAAGTTGCCTGAGATATAAATAGGGTAGTGGTGCCACAGTTTGTCGGAGGAAGTGATACGAAGAATAAAGTGGTGCTTTCTAGGACGGACACAGAAGGAGTGATAGCCGACACCGACCTCCTTGGTGCTCTTTTTAATGAAGAAGTGAGCGGTCATGTCGCGAACCGTTATCTTGGGTACTTCAGAACGGTTGTAGTGGTTCGCGGCATACATGACCCTCCAGAAGTTGTCGATGCCTTGGCAAGGGGGGATGTTAAAGTGATTGCACACCTCGACATCGAGATGGGTGAGGGGCAAACGCAGGCCGGCAACAATTTGTCCTACCGTGGCCACAAGGCACCCCGGCCTGTAGGGAACTAGATGGGGGAAGTGAGTTAGGTCAGGCACATGTTCTAGGATGACGTCAGCGGGTATCCCATAAGCCGCTTTAACAGCCTCAAGATTAGGTCTACGGCCGCGCGGTGGAGGCGGCGGGAGGGTAAAAGCTTGTCCAGAGGTTGAAGGGGCCTCGGTCTGGTCGGGGAGAGGGGGGGAAGCACGGCTACGGGACTGGGAAGAGGAAGAGGTGGCGGATCTCGCTGCCGACATCGTGGTCGGAGTGGAAGACAATCAGTCACAACAAGGTGGAGAAGGAAGGGAAAATGAACAGACTCTAACGCCAAGAACTAAGGAGAAATGCGCAATATAGCAATTAAAGGGAGCTAGAGAGAAGAGAAAACCAACCTGAGGTAAGAGGAAAGCAGCCGGAGTAAGAATTTCCACAGAGGAAACCGGAGAGGACGACCGTGAGGGCAACCGGTGCTGGAAAACAAGAAGAAAGGTAGAAGGAGAGGTTGAGAGGAACTGAAAGGCAAGAGAAAAGCTAAGTGAGAGAGGAAAAATCGAGCGGGCCTTTTATAAGAGGAGGGAGTAAAAAGGTAATTTGAGGGGAGCTGAAATCGAGAGGACACCAAAAGGAACCAGCCCATGAAGGACGCGTGGATGCACAAGAAACGAGGGGGCATCAGCTGCAGTCACATGGAAACTCGTGAATCCAGCTGTGAAAGGAAGACGGAAGGCTACGGTTGAAAAGGCGAATGTGGAGAACTCTCGACTCCCCGACTGACATACTATCGCGGACTCGAGAGGAGGCATCTGTAGTGGCAGGATGTATCAACGGAATAGGAATAGTGAGTTGGGCCGAATCAGCAGTAACCTCAAGTCCGGATCCACCGGATCGAAGCCGACAAAGATGGGGTCGCGATGCACGGAAACCCTACACATGGAGCTAAGAGGACCGCGAAATGGAGAGACAGGTGGAGGGCCATGATAGATGGAAAGAAAGGTATAAAGGGTAATAGTGGGTGAGAGAGATGAGGAGGCGGATTCATTAACCTAAGGGGAGAGAGACCGAAGAGAGGGGGGTGAGTGAGAAAGCTGAAGGAGGGAATAGTGTGTAAGGTAGGGGTGGGCAATGGGCCAGGTCGGGCTAGCCCGGCCCTAAACATTTAAAGCCCTTCAGATATTAGGGCCGGGTTGGCCCGTCCCTAAAGTCAGCATAGGGCCGGGTCGGGCCGGGTCACAAGTCTAAACCTCAAGCCCTGACCCTGACCCTAGCCATCTTTAAGGGCTTTAGGGTCGGACTTTAGGGCCGGGCCTATATATTTTCTTTTTTTTTACTACATCAGTTTTAAAACTCATTTATATTACAAAAATGTACAATAATCTACAAACTCAAAGTCCAACCAATCTAGTAATAATCCCAGATAAGTCCAAAATTTAAAATGCACATCCACAATCTAATGAACTGAAGTACATCGAGAGTTCGGAATTTGTTCTTCCTTGTACTCAAACCTCACTGAAATTACATTTAACATTGAAATACATAGACAAATAATTATATTATCATTTTAAAGGAATAAGTAATAGATATAAAGAAGAAACATAATAGTTTTGGTTAAGGGTCATGGAAGTTGTTAAACTATTTGTAATATCATAAATTATTTCTATAATAGATTCAAACAAATATAATATTACCTTTCTTCTAATTTAAAAGTGATTCAAGCTTTGTATATGGAAATGAAAATATTGGCTTTTGAACAAGTGATGGAGAAAGGTTTGAGATTACAAATGTCATTTTTCTGACAAAGGGTGTTTTTTGGTTTCTATGTTACAAATGTCTGCTCTGTATTTTGCTTTAATGGTGTGGAAGGAAACCTTTAGTTTTAAACTTGGCTTGGATGTGAATAAAAATATAATTTATAAGAAATAAGTGAGAAAAGAAATTGAGAATAATAAGTTATGGACTTTGACTTGATGATCAAAGGAATAAAGTCTTATTTTTTATTAGGCTAGTGCTCATTGTTCTTCATGGCTGCTAAGTTGACAAGTTTTTGTTATATAAAACAAGTTATTGGAAGTACCCTTGGGTGTAAGTGATAAATTACAAAGGACAATGTTATTTTAATTGAAAATATTTAACAAAGAGTTGGACAATTATGGTATGTGTATTTATAGTGAAAGTATGAAACAGGGCGGTTAGGGCTTGGTTGGTTAGTTAGGGTCGGCCTATGTTTTAGAATCTTAGCCCTAGCCCCGCCTAGAAGGCATTAGGGCAGTCGGCAGACCGGCCGGCCCTAAACTCTGTGAGGGCTTTAGTTGTGAGGGCTTTATAGGGCTTAGGGTTGGGTCGGTCAGGGCCGGGTTAGGGTCGTTAGGGCCAAATTCCCACCCCTAGTGTAAGGGTCAGGAAATAGGCTCATAAGAGAAAAGGTTGTAACAAGGTTCCTAAAAGGGACCTCGTGGAACAACTGAGAAAAAGTGTCAAAAAGTCAACGGTCAAAGTCAACTCAGGGGCCCAAAAACTCAAAAGCTCATAAAACACTCCAAGGCTTCAAAAACCAAGGGCTCGACCCTTTCCAAAGACATGGGCTTAGGCCCAAAGGCTTGGTTGTATTCACTCAACTCTAAAAGGCACAAGAAGGTTCTAGATTAGGTTACTTGATTGATAAGGAAAAGGAGGGGTAAACTTGTACATCTCTACACATATATAAGTGTAGATATTGCCCACAAAGTGGATGCCTTATGCCCTAGGAGTAGTGTAGATTAATTAGGAGTAGGAGTAGATTTAGATAATTAGTTTTTATTATTGTTTTCCATTTTCATTGTTTTCAACCTTCAAGCTTTATTGAATCAAAGTTAGTTTTCTTCCATTCAAAGTTGTTTTAATCTTATTCTTCATTAACTAGTTCTTCAAAACATCTTCTTATTCATTCATTCACACCCAAAAAGCTAGTTATACTCATTTGAATCAATCAAATTAGTATAACTTGATAACCAAGTTATCTTTCCATATCATCATTCTACATGTTTTACACTTAACCAATCTAAGTATTCATGTTTTGATCATCAACACCTTTAATAACTAGTTGTTACCTACATCTTCATACATCAAAAGTTTACAAATAGAAAATGAGAAGTTAAGAAAATGTTTAGTTTTTATCCATCCATACTTCTTCTCTTCATAAGATCTAAGATGAACAACTTCAAGCCACTTACTCAAACCACTAATCTACTTCAAATGGTACTTCCATCATGGATCTAAACTTCGGAAGAAAGATGGATACAAACACCCCTTTCTAAAGTCTAAACTCTTCTATTTCATTCTTTTTAAATTTTTAAAAAAATTTCTTTCAATATCACTTACTAATTGATATTTCATGTTTTCTCTACAGAACTACTGAACGAAGTCCACCATCAGAACAAGGAGGAATCCCTGAAAAGGTCGTCTGAAACTTGGAGCAAATGGAGCCACTCAAAGCGCACTCACACCACCGCATCCCGCACTACCTTAGCCTGCGCCCGCCAGATCTTGTAATCGTTTGAAGATTATGTTGGTACAGAATCTTCGTAGTTAATCTTAGAATAGTTCTATAGAATTTGTTTGATTAAACTGTTACTGATTTGAAACTAGTTAGCTTTGAAAGTTTTAGAGTTTTTCAAAAATAAAATAAATAAATACAAAATACAACAAATTAGTTTATTATTAGTATTAGATAAACATTAATCTTAGAGTTATATCATATTTTGAATTTATTTTTATTATTTGTTGTTATATATAAAAGTTAGGATAATATCAACATTAGTTAGAGTTTAATATAAGGTTTAGGATAAGATCAAACTTAGGCTTAAAATAGAAAGTAATTGTCTTTTGGTTAAAGTTTGATAAACATACCAAGTGTTGAAGATTTGATCACCTTGGGCCATTTGAATACGCGAGGCGAGTCGTGTAACAAAACGGTCGTGCATTACAAATCAAATTGGGGATTACATATTCAATCGTTGATAATTCTTTTTATCTTTTCATAATCACATAGTTAATATATAGTTCAATCATCATTAGTTAAGTAGTTTAGTTTAGTTACTCTTGCTTTACTTTCATGTTAGTTAAGCCCACAAAGGCAAATTTGTAAACTTATTGGCTTTGCCACCATTCCAACCGAACATGTGGGTTTAGTTTATAAATTTTGTAACCAAAAAACGTAAAAGCTTGAAAGGTAGGGTTTGACGTATCAAGACACCACATACTTGGTCAAACCCACACCAATGCCAACTCCATCCCCATGTACATGTACACACACTTGGGAGGTAAGCTCTTAACCTCCTCGCAACTCCCAGTCAGAGGATACTTGGTTGTTTACAAAAGCATGCTTGCGTGACTGTATTTTAAACTTCTGTATTGTCTTTACTTTGCGCGCTTAAAGCTAAAACCGAGCCATAACAAACAATGTACAAGTGGGATTAAACCCACTTTAGTTAACAAATGATGCGTGATTCAAATGTTACATTGACTAAACTAAAAATCTAAAATCAACCAAGCAAAACCAATCTAGTCACGTCAACAGGACAAACACTTAGCACGAAGATTAAGAGTGGAAAACTACCAGATTCTAGTAGACCAACTACCTTCCTCACTCCTCTCCCTCATTTCATTGCGAATGAGATTCTTGGTAGCACCCTACGTGGTGAAGTAGTGATCTTCCCTTTTGAAGCGTGTAGAGCCCCAAAACCTAGTTTTGCGCCCAACTGTCCATTTCGAATAGGGCATAGTATCAAATCTATAGACTTTCAAAGTTTTTATATACAAATTCAAAAACAATGAATTTCTGTTATCAATGGCTTATCAATATGCATCGCAATCGTCATGGAATTACAATGCAAACCTATAACCTTGTTCTTGTTGTGGTAGTCCTTACCATTGGGCGTCTCAATGCCTATCATTTACCGAGTTCGAACCTACTATGGGAAACTCTTATAATTATGAACCTCAATTTTCAAACTTCCCTAGTATACAAAACCCACAAGAGTTTACTAATCATGCAAACAATTTATGGAGTTCCACCACAAATAGTCAACTACCATTCATATATACACTTGGTCAGTCGAAATGCGGTTTCACCCAAAGTCCATCACCATTCATGTCAAATTCATATCCCACTCCACCATATATCATAGGCCAACTTTACCAGGTAATGGCCGAGCAAACAATACAAATTCAGCAAATAGCAATGACCATATGTTTTCTCCAATCTGGTTCAAAAGATGCCACATCTGAGACTAATATTCTTCCCACCAGTCCAGAACCCAACCGAAACGTGGAACAAGGTGTTACTATAACAAAGCCGATTGCTAAAGCCCATCCTGATATTTATGACCAATTAAAACCCCATCATCATCCACCTGACTATCATGTGAATCCCAGATCTTATGATGATGACTATATGCATGAGAAAACTCTGGCAGAAGAAATTCTAGAGCATGTATTGGATCGACACACTCGGACAATGACAAAGAGGACAAAGAAAATCAAGTGCCTAGAAAAAAGGAAATAATATCTATGGTAGAAAGTGGATCTCAATTTAGTTTGGTCGTTAAAAACTTACAGATAAAATAAATTTGTAATATCCTTACTATTGCAGATATGAACCACAATTTTGTGGAGTCACTTAAACTAGATGAAGAATTCTCTAAGTTTTCGAGATCATGTGAAGAACCACCACCCAACCATCACCATCCCAATTTAACACCTTTTTAAAGCCAACCTCCATTCATAAAAAATCCACCAATTTCTGAGGATTGCACCACTAAACCATTTCAAAGAAAATTCCAATTTGCACTTGAGCCATTTGTCTCAGAAGTTCGTCATAATTTTCTCAACCTTCCCAGTAAAGAGACTTTGCCCAACATACAAATTCAAGAGTCTATCATTTCAGTAGTGGAGAACCCTAGTATGTCAAGTGCTCAATCTGTAGTGCTCAATCCATAGAGTTACACGTCTCTAAAATGGCAGATAAAAAGTGCTCGAGTGGAATGTATAAAAAGCATGTACAAATGACACAACCATAAACAAACTAATTATGAAACATAGGTTGCCTCCCAAGAAGCGCTATGTTTTACGTTGCTAGTTAGTCGACCTAGAGGGAGGAAACTTAAGGTTACCACCTAACTAGCATGGGTTAATTTCCTAAATATGTGGGTCTTTTACAGTCAGATTCCCTAGACTTAAAAATTGCTTCTAATCCGGTTTTTTTGCTCTTTTTATCTTCCTCATTTTCCATGCGTGACCTATAAATTTTAGTCAAGGGTGAGCTAAGTTAGTAAAATGTTTGATGAATCTATGATTGTAACTAATGACATAAAAATGCTCAAATATCTTCTGCTTTTGCTTTTACATGACCAGTGTCTAGTGGATGGGTTGCATCTGTATATGTTAGAATTAGTAATTTTTTATCTAGCTATTTTGGTTAAATTAGAGTTGCAGGTTAATTAAATAGAAAGTGGTGTTATTACCAAGTATGAGTTGTTATTAGGAACCAAGTTGATATTGGCAATACAAGTAAGATTAGAATTGGGTTGGTATTAGAAGTTTCTAATAATTAGTAGCTTAGTATGAATTAGTATATATATATATATATATATATATATGTTTGAGTGCCTAGACATTAGCTTAATAAGAAGTGAGAGAATAATAAGAGAGATACATTGTTGAAAAAAGATGTATCGGTATGAAATGGTAAGTTCTTTTTTTTTCATGAAGTTTAATATAAATGGTTAAATTGATATAATAAAGTTTATTTAATTAGAGTTAATCTTCTACGCGTATTATTCAATTTTGTGTGTTTGAATCAAAGTTTAGGTTCTACATATGGTATCAGAGCTTTACGGTTAAAGACCTAAAATTAATCAACGAAAGATGATATGTGGATGGTTCTAAAGTGGGAAGAAGTCATGAATTATGAGAATTAGAGTTTTCAGATGGAGATTGTGTTTAAGTATCTGAATGTATGGGAAGTTGTTAATCAAGGAATTGAAGAACTTGAAGATGAAGCATTAAAGACCGAAGAAGACAAAAATACACTAAAAGATAACAAAAGAAGAGGTAGTAAAGCATTGTGTTGTATACATAAGGGGATGGGTGCTTCAAATTATAAGAAAGTTGCTTTTGCTCAAACTTCAAAAGATGCATGGGAGATTTTACACGATTTTTTTTATGGTACTAGTGAAAATAAAAGGATTGACAATGCTGCTTCTGTTCGGTGTTACAAGTGTGAAGAAAAAGAGTTGGTTTTAGAAACAAAAATTGAGAAAAATATAGAATCTTTTTATCCATAAGAGTCAATTGTCAGTTTTGATTTTGTTAATGATGGAATAGAAATTGGGAAAAACACAAAAGTGTTAGACTCAGAAGAAGTGATTGTTAGTCTTGATTTTGATGTTGAAGAGCATGAAGTAAGTGATAAGGTTTATTAGGAATGTGATACAAAATTCTTACTTGTTGATGATTTAGAGTTTTTTGTTGCAACTGAAAAAGAAGATTTTGTGTATGCACCAATATCAGAAGGAAAAAAAAAGGCAACGACAGAAGAAGAAGAAAAAAAAATAAGAAAAATAAGAAAACATTAAAATAGTACATGAAGAAGAAATTATGATCATAGATATGATGGATAAAATCCAAGGAGATGAGAAAATTGAGACAACGAAGTTTCTTTGTGACAAGATGGTATTTGGTGTCAAACAGGTGCAGAAGG
This sequence comes from Coptis chinensis, assembly GCF_015680905.1. NCBI lineage: Eukaryota > Viridiplantae > Streptophyta > Magnoliopsida > Ranunculales > Ranunculaceae > Coptis > Coptis chinensis. The sequence goes on from NC_141456.1 coordinate 51,178,207, forward strand.
AAAAATACAAGCAAAAGAGGAAGGTAAATGATTTGAAATCAAGAGTGGTAGAATAACTACACAAACAACATTATTACAAGCCAGAAAAGGGGGATAGTTGTTTAAGAGGTAAATTGGTACAAAAGACACATAAACAAAATAGAAAAAGATACAAAAGTAAAAGGGGAAAAAGTTTTGTGAAAATTTTAATGGTGCCAAGAGTATACAAACAATATGGTAGAAGATCCAAACCAAACTTGAGAAGATATAAGAAGGGTTCAATATTTCGTGGGAAGAGTAAGACTGTAGAAGGGGAGTTTTATCAAGAACCATAAGGGTTCCAAGTGCTCGCAAGCAAAATCAAATATGGTACAAGCCAAAGTTAAAGTGGCACAAGCCTAAACCAGAACAGTGCAAGAATGTTTTGATATTTCATGGGAGGAGTAAACACATGGAAGTCAAGTGTAAGTATAATGTTAATGCTGCAATGGAATTTCATCAATTAGGATGTTAGGTAGCAGATATCGTCATGGAGCCGCTGAAAGTCGAAGAATTTATCAAGTTGAAGATGTTCTTGGGATTGACCACATTCCAAAATCTCAATTTAAAGGAGGCTATTGCAATTACTAAATTGAGATTTAGTACTCATTGCTAGATCCCAAATTAAGGGAGGCTGTTAGAATTAGTAATTTTAGATCTAGCAATTTTTGTTAAATTAGAGTTGCAGGTTAATTAACTAGAAAGTGGTGTGATTAGCAAGCATGAGTTGCTATTATGAACCAAGTTGATATTGGCAATACAAGTAAGATTAGAATTGGGTTGGTATTAGAAGTTTCTAATTAGTAGACTACAAGAAATAGGGTCTTTGGCGACAAAAAAAATGTCACTGAAAATTGCAAAAACGTCACTAATACAATTTTATAATTGCAGAACATTATTAATCTGATTTAGTATGAGATCAAGGCATTTTGTCAAGAGAATTACTTTCTCAGGAGGTACATCTGATGCAAGTTCAACACCTTCAGGGAGATCACTTACATGGGGGGGAGGGGGGGATGATTAGTAGGTCTGGCCATGTAAACTCTTGTTGTTGCGATTGCTAAGACCCGTATATATATATATATATATATATATATATATATTCTCATATATATATATATATATATAGTGAGAAACTGAGAAAGTCTATTGCTAAATCTGAGATTTATGCCTCAATAATTTCCACGACAAAACCCAATCTTTGTTCAGTAGTTACTATACGTAAGTACAAACTATAACAATCAATAGCTAACCCTCATAGATTAATATAACAAAAAATTGGTTTTGTTTGTGTATGTCTTGCATGACATATAATGCAACAATGGCATGTGTCAAAGTAAATGAAAGACTAACGGATGTGGTAAGTGTAGTAGACATATTCTTGACAACGGACACCATATGTAGAAGGGTCCCAAGAGTACAACACCTAGAGAAAAAGGAGAGCACAAGAATATAGACAAAAAAGGAGTGAGAGAGAGAGGAGTGGACCTAGTATGGTATTGGGCCAAAAGGATGGGCCCAAGAAGAGAGAGGTCCAAGGAATTTGACCTAAAGAAGGAGGGAGGTGGCTAAAAGAGAGAAAGGGGGAGAAAAAAGAAGGGAGAGGAGAACTACAGCACAACTTGATCCTCTGTACGTATGATAAGAGCCCAAAACTGTAGTTTTAACCCCTTAGCAGTCATACTTTTAGACCAATTATGTGAGTAATAAGTAAGAGTTAAGACTGATTACGTGTTTTTATGTATTTCGGGCTTCAAAGTCAATTATAATGCGAGAATGTGCCACTTTGATGAGATAAAGGAGCAATGGTTGGTTACTAAGGAGTTCGGTGATTAAAGGCCAAGATTCAAGAAGACAAAGTCTTTGTAAAGCCTGGTCAAAAGATGAAAAGTCAAAGTCCACGCAGCGAAAACAATCAAGACAAAGTCAACAGAACTTCCAAAGACCATATCTTTAGACTCAGACCTCAGAATTGGGCCTACCTTATGTCAAAACGACCGGCTCGGAAAGAGCTTTCCAATGGTCCAAGCCTTGACCCAATCGGAGGAGCAGAAGTGGACGAAAAGTCTGTTGAAGCGAACTGCAGCTGAAGAGGCCTTTTTGGACTGAAAGAATTGGGTTTTGGGCCTGATGGCCCAAAACATGGCTCCAAGCCCATGCACGATTTTTGGATCTGGATGTATAAAAACCAAAGCTTCACTCCTTGTTAATGGTAGCTAGTTAGACCTAAATTAATATATAGAATTCTAGATCTAGTTTTCTTAATTCATTAAGTTTTAGTTCCATTTCAATTCTCGCTTTTAGATTAAATCTTTGAATCATTGTTCCTGATTGATTAGATAAATAAAATAGTTAGTTTGTCAATTTCGAATTTGGTCATTTCCATTCTAGATCTAATTTCAATTCTTGTTCTTATTTCATTCCAGCCATTAAATTAGATTCATTATTGTTTAAGTAAGTAAATCTTAATTTCTTATATTATGTTTAGTTTAGATTCAATGGGAAATGTTAGTTTGATGACTCAAGGCTAAAACCTCCATTAGAGGGGTTGATGAAGCCTTGATGAAAACTTAGTGGTTAGTATAGAATTGGTTGTAGAATCTATTCCACTCTAGAAGGTCGTGTTTCGCCATGAGAATGGGTGGACGACTTTACTTGCTAGTTAGTATCCGATAGGAATGCCATGAACACTAGGGATTAGAACTCGAAATTCTCGCCGTAAGAACGTGAGAATTGAGATACAACATTTTACGCTAGGTTGTTAAGTTGGATTCGAGGTGGATTCAATTCCCCTCTAATCTCTTTATCTAGATTCAAACAATCGTATTTCCGTAGATTTCGTAGATTAACTTTAGTTTATATTTTATCTTGTTATTTATTATATCTTGTTATTTAAATTAACGCGTCTTGTTAGCATAACATTTCGTAAAGCTCTCTTTAGACTTAAGACTGATTTCTTAGACTTAGAAAACAATCCATGCTAGGGAACTAGGAGTGGAACGAACTTCCTACTCCACTTAGTGCAATTCGCATCGAGAGTAGAAGCTTTGATAAACATAGGATCAAAAGTCCAGTTTTAGTTTACTTACGGATTGAATTCATCGTTCATTTCGTAGGTAAACTATTCATTTTACAGTTATCAAATGGCGCCGCTGCCGGGGAACTAAACTAGCGGACAAGTAGAAGTTTCTAATAGGGAAATCAAAAAGATTTTAGAAACAACAGTAAACCCTGATAGGAAAGACTGGTCGAAGCGTCTATCGGATGCCTTATGGGCATATAGAACTGCTTTCAAAACTCCTATAGGTATGTCTCCCTTTAGACTTGTATTTGGGAAACCATGTTATTTGCCCGTTGAATTAGAGCACCGTGCTCTGTAGGCTATAAAAAGCCTTAACTTCAATATTGATGAGGCGGGTGTCAAACACAAGTTACAATTAAATGAGCTTGAAGAAATCCGTAGCGATTCTTACGATCTCGCGAAGGATTATAAAGCTAACATGAAACGTGTTCATGATAAGCATATCTTGGCGAAAGAGTTTGTGGTCGGACAAAAGGTTTTGCTTTACAACTCCCGCCTACATATTTTCCCGTGGAAACTAAAACCCGTTGGTCCGGTCCTTTTCTCGTTATCAAGTCACCCCTTACGGGCAATTACCTTGGTAAATCCCAAGGACAACAAGCACCTTTCAAGTTAACGGTCAACGATTAAAACATTTTCACGAACTTCGTCCCCTCGATATAGAGGAAGTCCTTTTACAAGACCCTATATATATGAGGAATGACCCTTGTCATTGGTGTACTTCCTTTCACTTCCATTTAATGGTAAGTGCACCATTAAGGTAACCGGGCCCTCCCTATGGAGTGTGTGGCTGTAAGTACCGGATCCTAAGTCCACGGTTCACATATTTCACGTTTTCCACTCTTGCATGTTTTCTCGGATTTTTGAGTCATGTTTCTCTATGGTGTGAATTATGTCTTTACTTGCTTAATGTAGTTCCAAAAAAAAAATAATAATAAAAAATAAATAAATAAATAAATAAATAAATAATAATAATAATAATAATAATAATGGTTTTCATTTTTAGATATAGATATATATCTAAACCCAGAGAACTAGCAATCCAACAAGTCTTGGGAATCTGACTTTAAACGACCCATGTTAAAACAAATTTTGTGTTTAAAAATTTGTTTGGGGGTGGGAAATCGATCTTTCCATCCGATTGCTCGAACTTTCTATTTGTGTTGCTTAGGTCCATTAGGATAGTTCATTGGGGTTAACGCCATCTAATTTAGTGTTCATTCGTTCGCGATAACTTACGCCATGCACGCACTTCGAGGCGTTTTCCACTATCTTATATGTCACCCACGGTCGGAATAGAGTAGTTTATGGATCATTGGATTGGAAATTCTCTCCTGATCATTTCCATATCTCATTCGCAAAAATCGGACCGATAACGAAGCGGCAAATTTAGTTTGAAGTTATGCTTAAAAATCGACGAAAGTCGAAAAATCGAATTGGCTTGGGGCCCAACTCACCTAGACCTACAAAGCCCCATCCTCCAAAACATAATCACGACTTCATCTTCTCAAACCGCCTTTCACTAATTCAAATTAAACCCTAGCAACCAAAAATAAAAAATAAATAAAAAAATAAAAATCAAAATAGAATACATCAAAATAGAAAGACCACCCACGCCCAACACAATCTCCAACCGTTTCCACCAAGAAAACACCCACCAATTTAAGTCTTCAAACCTGCCACCGTACCTACCATAACCACCACCGTTGTGTTTAGTTAGTTTTCATCAAACTTGCATCCACCACCATCTACAAACCCCAAATCAGTTCAAACTTCAATGGCGCTACGACGAAGAATGTTGCCGGAGCACGCGTTTGAGGCCGACCACTTCGCACCATATTACGGTCGATATGATTAGGAGGGTTGGAACATACCGTGGGTATTCGGCATGAGGAGTTCTATCACTATGATTTGGTAGAACAGTTTTATAAGAAACGAGAATTGGAGGGAAATAGGATTTTCATTAGGATAGCGAGAACGAGGAGGGAAGTAACGAGACGGTTGTTGGCCGAGCTATTAGGAATCACGCCAGAACCAACCTAGATATTTACCATTCGTGAATCCCAAGATAATTGGAGTTCCCGCTTTGATGAAAGATACGGTCATAGAGGGTGAATACAATACGATATCTCATTCGCGTTAAGCGCCGCATTTACCACGAGAACCAATCAACCGGGTCAGAGCTCGGTGGATTGGTAGGAACGCCCCTGAAAGACAAAGTCACGACATCGGACTTCATGTCTGCCGTGACGTTCTGGATTTTGCAAACGAATGAGTATAATTTCTGCATCCTCGATTTAATTTTGAATGTGATTAGAGGAGGAGGGAAAGAGCATGGCTTCTTCCCGTATTGATCACTAAGATTATGCTCTCATTTAGAGCTGTCGCTAAATCTGCTCCTATTAAGATCAAATTGCATTCTAATGCAAGTATTTATAAGGAATGCATCCAAGAGACTTGGCCGTTGTCCGCAGAGAAGGAAGTTGAGTCGGATAATGAAGGGAAGATATGACATGGTTGGTTGAGGATAATTTCGATAGTCATACTTCTAATTTAGAACTAATGATAATATCGCAAACCGGTTTTGCGATCGCGTTATCGTGATCTGTGAAGATATCCGACATAGACAAATTGTACTTCGAAATAAGCAAACGAACTTTCGGGCGAGAGTTGAAATGCTCGAAAAGGGGTCGAAGATATCTTGTCTAACTTGGAGATTATCCACCAGAATCACCAAGCCCAGTATGCAGTACTCAAGACTGAGATGGAAGCACAGCGCTTGTTCAGGATAGAGATGCTACAACGCATGCCACTCGTGGATGAGTCTGTCTCAGCTGAGTCTGAGAGGCATGAGCGTCGTCGCCGCAGGCCAGATGGCTCAAGCCATTCTTCACCACAGAACCAGTCTCCATCTCAGGGACCATCTTCTTCACACGCCTAGGTGTTCACCATCAGTTGTGTCCTGTTATTTCATTATTTTTTTATTGTTTTGTTAGTGGAATTTTATTTCAGTAGTTAGATTTAAATATTAAGTTGTTTGTTTTATATTGCTTGGATTTCATATTATTTTAATATAATTTATTTTGATCATCTTTCGTAAGGTTGTCTTGGAGTCAAAGTTGAAAATTAGGCCGATATCGGCATATCTATGATTTTTTGTAGTGGTAGCATGATATGTAGGAGAGTTTAGAAGTTACTATTCTAAACCAAGTTTAAAAGATACCGGGGTTGTTAGGAAATCAAAACTAGGGTTAGTTTCCGCTTTCGGTTTGGCGTTTTTCTATTTCCTCGAAATTGCCTTTAAAACAATTTGGCAACTTGCCGATTCGCTTTTGGAAACCCGTAACCTATTTAAACTTCCATCATTCTACACTCACAACCCATACTACACCCCACAATCATCTCTCACCTTTCACTCCAAGCTTTTTCTCGCTTGTTTTTCTTGTAAACTCGTTTTACGACTTACGAAGCCACCAAGACCTCAAGAGAGCGCTGCGCTCTATACACACGCCATAAATTTTTTCGTCGGCTCCAGCGCTTCAAGCAGAGCGACTTCGCCCTACAACACTCAGAAATCGAAAAATCTCACGAGCGCCTGCTTCGCGCTTAAGCAGAGTGCGACCACCATTCAAACACCTGTATTTCCAAAACCTACGAGCGACTTCGCCTCTATAATGAAGCCAGCGCTCCCTCCGTAAGCAATGTGAAATTCGATTTTCTGAGGTTTCTTCCAGGTTTTCGCAGCTGTTCTACGAGTAGTTTTGCGATGACACCTCCTATAGTGATTCCCCGAACAGTCATTTGAAGACTTGATGGGAACCGATACCTATGGAGCATCGTTCACGAGCCGGATCGTGCGATTAGGATGGCGGCATCTTCCGTGAGTGATGACGATTCTTTTTCACCCAAGCTAACTGAATTCTTCTATAATAATAATATACTTTTTTGCACCCAAGAAGGAGAACAAAAATTTCCCTTTGCTATTGATGGCACGACTATAGAATTCAGTAAGCAATTGATAGCTTTGGTTTCGAGGTTGCCATTACCCCACCCTATGCACACGTGGGGATATATGATGATAACTCATACCTATATGAATATGCCTATTTCCATGAGTATTATGGGGAGGGGGTGTTTCAGATCATGGACCAAGACCAATATAACATCGCCTCGAAGTAGCCTATCGCTAAATGTAGGCATGACCATGTTGTTCATCATGATGAACATTCTAGGGGAACGCAATTTACTGCCAATAATACCGCCGGTGACGTTTTCCTTTGCTTTAGGCGAGGGACGCCGTCGGTATGACATTCCCCCGAAGTTTTAGTTGCTACTCTGAAGGCGAGGCCATACCTTGAGGCATAAGTACCTTCTTATGCCTGTCTTGGTTTGCGCGATTATGCGCCATTGCCTACCCATATTCTCAGTACCGCGCATTACAGATTGGGGAAAGGGTCGAAACCATGAGACCCACCAATCGTGGTGGTAAGATCATTCCGAGCCATGACTTGTCGGGATGGCAGGTGCAACCACATTTGGTTGCCCCTTACACCCCATCGACCAAGTAACACTAGAGAGGTTAGCACTAGTTGATGATACACGGCACGGAAGCGCGGCAAGTTGTTATGGCATGGCAGGATCGCGAAAGAACCTCATATAGAACAGGAGGATGACGAAAGTAAATGCCGGGGTGCGTAAGTTTTTAGTTAAGTTAGTGTCCGCTATGTCCCAAGCAATTTCATTCTGTTAACCCCATAATGGGTGGAACTCTTATAGAGTTAAGGCGTCTTTTTTTTTATATTACTATATTTGTATGTTTTAACCTTGTTTTGCGGATGTTCCCGAATTTCACGCTTCAATGGTATTTTTCCTACCCTCTTTATTTAAATGCTTTGAGGACAAAGCATGCTTCTTGTTTGGGGGGCATAGAAACACGTGTAATTAAGACATCTATTAGGATATAGATATGTATAATATGCACTTGTTTTCTAGTTAAAATTTCAAAAATTCAAAAATATAAATAAAAAAAGTATGATATACACTTAGGAATATTGGTATTGTTTTCTTTCTCTATGCTCTTAACAATTTAGAAGTCTCACATAGCTTTTGCATCAGAATAATTGTTAGAAACTTAGGTTAATATGTAGGTAATAATCTTTGCATCTATCTATAAATTTATTACATGAGTATCTAGGATTGTTAGCAAAGAAGTTTCTCAAATCTAGGCTAGAGTACTTATTCTACAAATCCCGTGAGAATATAGCCTAAAGCCTTATATGAGCCAAAACATTTGAGAAATGACACAAGGGAGAAGTAAAATCCGGATAGAGAAATCACACGTCCACTTGCTTGATCACTATGTCATATCCTAAGCGAGAATTTAGGCCCTCTTTGGATCGATATAGCCAGAAATTCAAACCTATGAATTATTTTCCGCTAGTCGCCCCTCTGAGCCTTTCTTTAGCCTTCCATAAACCACAATTCCTTTACCCTGTTACAAAAACAAAAACAAAATAAAAAAAATATATATAAATCAACCTACCCAATTTAGAATAAGTGTGAGAATAGAATGAGGAAGAAAGAAAAAGAGAAAAACCTGTGTAAACAAAAATTAGTAGTTGCTTCAGAAAAAGAAAAGAAGTTTCCATCCAAGAAAGAAAAAAAATAAAAATAAAAATAAAAATAAAAATAAATAAAAACTCCAAAAATAGAATAAAGGGAGTCAAAAGCCAAAGAAAAGAAAAAGAAAAATATGGCTAAGGATGAAAACAAAGTATAGAAGCAAAAGAAAATAACCGTGTTTTTCTAAGTTACATAATATGAAGACTCTATTATCTCAGACTTGTCCTTTTGAATATCCATTTCCTTCCTTCTTAAACCATCTCCTAATCCCCGCAACACCTAATAAAGACCTCTAGCTCAATTAGGAATAGGTTAGTGTGATAGTAAGTGGCAGATGTGTTTGATCGACTCTGGCTTTCTTGTTGTCATTGAGATTGTAAGGTAAAGTGTGCCCACTGCACACTGGAGCAGCGAAACTTGAGTGGAAAAATCAGAGTGGTTTTTGTCTTGACATTTATGTGAGGACCTACTTAAGGACGCTATTCCAAGTTTTCAGAGACGGACCTGCTATTACATTTCATAGTATTACTCATTGTTATATGTTTATTTTAGATGATTGATTATTATGCATATATTAGCTTAGGGTTCTGACTGGGTTATTCTTATGTATTTGCTAGTGAGATGTATAGATAGTTGCGACATGAATGAGAAAACAATAGTTTTATTTCTTAGTCGTTGTAGTATAGATGAAGTTTGTGAGTACCTTCACTGGAAAACTCTCACGAGGCTAAAACTCGTCCACTAGGGAATTCCTAGTGGTTTAAGGCCTTGTTGCATATGGTCAATGCAATCGCGACTCAAGACGGAGAGTAGATAGAACTCCATTTTGGTCACTTATGCTAATTTCTCATATTTGCTTGAGGACAAGTAAAATGCTGTTTGGGGTGGTTGATAAGAGCCCAAAACTGTAGTTTTAACCCCTTAGCAGTCATACTTTTAGACCAATTATGTGAGTAATAAGTAAGAGTTAAGAGGCGATTACACGTGTTTTATGTATTTCGTGCTTCAAAGTCAATTATGTGCAGGAATGTGCCACTTTGATGAGATAAAGGAGCAATGGTTGGTTACTAAGGAGTTCGTGATTAAAGGCCAAGATTCAAGAAGACAAAGCCTTTGTAAAGCCCTCGTCAAAAGATGAAAAGTCAAAGTCCACGCAGTAAAACAAAGGCACAAAGTCAATAGAACTTCCGAAGACCATATCATTAGACTCAGACCTCGGAATTGGGCCTACCTTATGTCAAAACGACCGGCTCGGAAAGAGCTTTCCAATGGTCCAAGCCTTGACCCAATCAGAGGAGCAGAAGTGGACGAAAAGTCTGTTGAAGCAAACTGCAGCTGAAGAGGCCTTTTTGGACTGAAAGAATTGGGTTTTGGGCCTGATTCTCTGGCCCAAAACATGGCTCCAAGCCCATGCACGATTTTTGGATCTGGATGTATAAAAACCAAAGCTTCACTCCTTGTTAATGGTAGATAGTTAGACCTAGAAATAGATTAGATTAGTAGCCTCCATTAATGAATTCTAGATCTAGTTTTTCATGGAGATTATTTGGTAGAGAATTAGGGTAGATAGGTTAGAGTAAAAAGTAGCCATTAAAATAGCTTCTAGATCTAGTTTTATTTAATTGTTTTTGATTAAGTGTAGTTAAAAATCCAATTATTGTTTTAGATTAAATCTTTGAATCATTGTTCCTGATTGATTAGATAAATAAAATAGTTAGTTTGTCAATTTCGAATTTGGTCATTTCCATTCTAGATCTAATTTCAATTCTTATTCTTATTTCATTCCAGCCATTAAATTAGATTCATTATTGTTTAAGTAAGTAAATCTTAATTTCTTATATTATGTTTAGTTTAGATTCAATGGGAAATGTTAGTTTGATGACTCAAGGCTAAAACCTCCATTAGAGGGGTTGATGAAGCCTTGATGAAAACTTAGTGGTTAGTATAGAATTGGTTGTAGAATCTATTCCACTCTAGAAGGTCGTGTTTAACCATGAGAATGGGTGGACGACCTCACATGCTAGTTAGTATCCGTAGGAATGCCATGAACACTAGGGATTAGAACTCGAAATTCTCGGTCTCGTCTGCTTGCCGTGAACGTGAGAATCGAGATACAACATTCTACGCTAGGTTGTTAAGTTGGATTCGAGGTGGATTCAATTCCCTCTATTTCTTTATCTAGATTCAAACAATCGTATTTCCGTAGCTTTTCGTAGATTAACCTTAGTTTATATTTTATCTTGTTATTTATTATACCTTGTTATTTAAATTAACGCGTCTTGTTAGCATAACATTTCGTAAAGCTCTCATTAGACTTAAGACTGATTTCTTAGACTTAGAAAACAATCCATGCTAGGGAACTAGGAGTGGAACGAACTTCCTACTCCACTTAGTGCAATTCACATCGAGAGTAGAAGCTTTGATAAACATAGGCTCAAAAGATCAGTTTTAGTTTACTTACGTTTTGAATTCATCGTTCATTTCGTAGGTAAACTATTCATTTTTACATTTATCAAATGGCGCCGCTACCATCTTAGTTGCACTTTAGCATTGTTTTCTTTGTAGAAGTAGTCATTTTTAAGTCCCATTAAACCCACCCACCCTTGGTTGTTTCATACTGTGGTTGCCCATTTATGCTTTGATAAATTCCGCGAGAAAATACACGGAAGGGCCAAGGCTTCAAGGAGAGCGACCCGCCAAAGTTACTTGGAATTTCATCTACCACCGAAGCGCCGCCATCATACCAAAGCGACCAGCCAAACACCAATCCGAATTTACACTGAGCGACCAGCTTCAAGGAGAGCGCCAGCGTTTTAGCTGATTTTTCCGAATTCGGCGGTTTGATTCGAACTTTGATCTTTCATATTTTTCAGTGTTCTAACTCTGCTTCTATACACCGAACAAGCGTAAACAAGACGCTATTCATAAGCGAAGCAAGGACGCAATCGGTATTCCTTTCTTCCACACCTCGCATCTCCTCGTTAGAGGTTTATACTAGTATATCGAATTGTTTGGAGTGTTGCATGTTTAGTTAAGCTCGACTTAGTCTTGCATGAGATTAAGGTCCAGTCGAACAAAACACCTAACGTAAATACACAACAACAAAGAACAAACAAGTCTATCTAGTATACCACACACTACACCTCTAGCTACTATTTCACACACACCACCGATATAATGGGGAAGAAAAAGAGAGACTCTCTCTCGGACTTCTACAAAGCCTTGAGCGATAGCCCCAAATCTTGCATCGTTCTAGCAGACCCAGCGGGGATTTCGAATCCCTCCAAATATTTTAATTTGTTACCCGCTTTTCATGGTTTAGACCATGAAAACCTTATCAAAGACATCGTAGGATTGAACAAGTCCTAACAACATTCCACCATCCTACGGTTGGTACGGAACAAATTAAATTAAGGGTATTCCCTTTCACCTTAGCCGATAAGGCGGCGTCTTGGTTAACTGCCCAAGCGCCTAATTCTGTGGACTCGTGGGCTAAACTTGTTCAGCTGTTTATGGAACATTTTTACCCACCCCTAAAGACGGATGAGATGCTTTCCAAGATTCATTTCTTTCGACAAAATCCTCATGAATCATTTTCAGAGGCTTGGAATCGTTTCACCGATCTGCTTATAGAGTGTCCACACCATAACCTAGCAAAAGACACGTTAGTTCGCGCCTTTTCAAAGGACTTCAACATCACCATAAAGAAGTCCTTGACATAATGAATGGGGTAGTTTCTTAAGTAAAGGAGCCTCCTGAGGCTTATAAATTTTAGAGGACCAAACTAAGCGAAATAATAATTGGGGGGGTAGTGACGATTACTCCCGCTCCGCTAGTTCTACTAATACAGTTAAGGCCGCCGGTATGTTTGAAATTAAACACGATTCCGAGCTTAAAACTCTAATCGAATCACTCACTAAAAAGGTAGAGGCCATTTCTGTACAACAAAAGCCTATCCCCGTCATGAATGTAAATTCAAACCCATGTAGTTTCATTGAGTCCCGAGCATCCCGACTCCCAATCGTCTATAGCCTATGAACAAAGCTTGTTCCATTAATAGTGAACCTAACGCCCCTTGGAGACAAAATCCCAACTCCGGTTGGAGAAATAACCAACAAGTCACACCTCAAGGGTACAATAATCAATATGTTAGGCCCACGCACAGCTTTAACCAAGCTCCACCACGACAAGGACAGGGTCAGGGTAATTTTAATAATTATAACAACCAAGTGCAACCTCGACAAGGTCAAGCACAAGGTCAAGGTAATTATAATAATTATAATGCTAATAGAGGTATCGTTCCGGTCAATAATAATTATCAAAATCTACCCATAAATAATTCACGTGAAATAGTTCCATTACACCACCCGTGACTACTACACCCACACAACCGGATCGCCTTTGACACCTTCATACAAGTGAGCCAAAACTTTTCCAAACCATGGCTCAATCTAACCAACAGGCTTTCTACAATCCGTTAATAATTTAACCCAACAGTTGGCTCAAGATAAAGCCCAAACCAAAGGTGTGTTGCCAGGTCACGCAATACCTAATCCTAAAACAACAAACACAGCCTTTGAGGTAACCGATAATACTAGTAATGAATATGAAAATGTAGGTGAGATAAATGCCATCACCACTCTCCGCTCGCAGCAGTGGTTGATAACAAGGTAACTATGCCTATAGTTACCCCACCAAGAGTCTCCTACACCTACTATTTTACTAGATACCCAAATAGAAACCTCAAGAGCCTACCACCGTAGAGGGTACCAAGCCACAACACAACCTAAGAAACAGAAAAGCCACGGTTAAACATCCAGTGATACCATTGCTAAATATAGACGTAAACCACCGCTTCCACAAAAATTAGCCATGTTAACTAGGGATACAAATTACGAGGAGATTAGGGACGCCAAGAATCTAACTATAAACCTTCCCTTCCTCGAAGCTATTAAAAAGCTACCACACCATGCTAAGTTTCTTAAGGAATTGTGTACTACTAGGCGTAAGACAAATATACCAAAAGACGCTTTTTAACGTAACAATTCCCAACCTTATCCGAACATAATGGAATTGTTAAGTACAAGGACCCCGGTCGCCCTATCAGCATAATGCACCTTAGGAGATTCCTATAACGACGACCGCGTTATTAGACACGGGGCTAGTGTTAACTTACTCCCATTTTATTTGTATAGACAAATAGGTCTAGACAAGATGCAACCCACTAAAATGACGCTGCAATTAGCCGATCGGTCTATTAAGTATCCTAAGGGTGTAGTCGAAAATGTGCCGGTAAAAGTTCGTGATTTCTACTATCCGGCTGATTTTGTAGTCCTCGATACGTAAGTCGCTAACGACTCGTCCCATCATTTTAGGGCGCCCTTTCCCGCAACCGCCAATGCGCTCATTAATTGCCGTGATGGTTCAATGTCCATATCTTTTGGCCATCTTGTCATTGAAGTCAATGTTTTTAAAACAAAGACACGCCATACCGATTCGCCTATGGATGGAGAGGGTTAGCATGATCGAAAAGTTGCTTTCGAGATTATTTCAACAACACGCTCCCCCGATAATCATATGCCTAAAATTCTTTCCTTTGGAAAGTCGACTCCAACATTTTCATTCCTACACTAGTCGATACACATATTATTGATGAGGACGGATAGATGACTTTCTCAAAGATGTAGAGGACTACCATAGTAATGTGGATATGACCAATCTAGATGAGGAATTCATGAGTTTCTTCGAGTAGGTGACAATTCACCTTATCAAGAACTAACTTGCACAACATCCACCTCGACTCCCCTCCTTCCACCCTTTCAAAGGAATCTCGAGTTTGCACTCGATCCTTTTGTTTCTCCCGTGGCTTCATAATTTTTAAATCCTCCTAGCAAAAAACGGATACTTCGTAAGGACAAACTATTTGACACCTTCATTTTCAGAATTGAGACAAAATTCCCTACACACACAATGAATGAGTTCGGTGCTAAAACCACATCCTCATTGTGTACAGTGCTGTCTTTCTACAACTTATCCATATCCACCATATTCTCCACAACCATTCACTTTTCCACACTTATTTAATAGAACACCCACTCATTCAAAAAATGAAAAGAAGCTGCATGCTAGGTTAAGTAAGAGGGTTATCCGACTTCGTTTTCATTCCACTAGGTTGCGTCGTAGGAAATCTTGGTGCTTGATTGTGTTTGGATATGTTTTCTGTGATATTTATTTATGGAATGATCCACAACTGTTTCGGTTGTTGATATATGATCAACTGCATGTTCATACATATGTTTTAGATAAAGTCTCGAAGTATCCGACTATAAACCACTCAATTTCGTGTTTGGTGCACTTCCTTTCACTTTAATATATTGGTGAGTGCACCATTAAGGTAACCGGGCCCTCCCTATGGAGTGTGTGGCTGTAAGTACCGGATCCTAAGTCCACGGTTCACATAGTTCATGTTTTCCACTCTTGCATGTTTTTCTCGGATTTTTGAGTCATGTTTCTCTATGGTGTGAATTATATCCTTATTGCTTATTGTTTTTCCTTCTAAAAATAAAATAAAAATAAAATAAAAAAATAAAAATAAAAATAAAAATAAAAAATAAATAAAAAATAAAAATAAACATAGCAATCTAGGAAGTCTCGGGAATCTGACTTTAAAAGACCCACTGCTAAAAACAAATTTTCTAAGCTTCGTTGTAAAAAATTTCTTTGGGGGTGGGGTATTCGTGTTTTCGTACTAAAATGTTTTATGTCCCATTAGAGTTGCTTAGGCCGTTTAATTGTATTACGATTCGGGTTGACATAATCCAGGAATTAGAGTTCATTCGTTCGCATAACTTACGTCATGCACGCACTTTGAGGCGTTATCCACTATCTCGTATGTCATCCGAAGTCGGAAGAGAGTGTTTTATGGATCATTGGATAGGAAATTCTCTCCTGATCATTTCCATATCTCATTCGCAAAAATCGGACCGTAACGGCGGCAATTTTGATTTGAAGTTCGCGAAAAAATCGAAAAAAATCAAAAATTTCGATTTTGGGCTTGGGCCCAACCCACGCCCACGGACAGCGCGCACGCGCCCTTACCTTCACCTACAGTTCATCGTTTCTTCTCCACACCGCCATTAACAAAGCTTCAAAACCCTAACAAAATAAAAATTAAAAAGAAAATACAATAAACCCACGCCCAAAATCAAATCCCAACCCAAATCGACTCCAAACTCCACCCACCACAAACACCACAAATTCAAACCCAACAAAAACCACCGAAAAAATCAAAATTTGGTGCTGCGCCGCCACTACATCACCACCACCATCATTTTTTATCAGTAAGGTCTTTCCTCATTACTCCTACACCTTCTACAAACCCCAAACCGTATTCAAACTTCAAATGGCTCAACAACGCCGAATTTTACCGGAGCAAGTTTTCATCGCCGACCACTTCGCCCGCTTTACGGTGACGAAAATGGCTAGTAGAGACTGAGTAGTTTATGGTACTTTCGACCAAGCCTTCTACCACGAAGACTTGGTCCGACGGTTCTACAACACCGGGGAGTTGGAGGGAGTAGGATTTTGTGTTGGTAAGGAAGAAGAGGAAGGAGTTGACTCTCGATCGTTGGCTAAGATTCTAGGCATTCCGCCTAGAATCCATCCGATGCCACTTTTACAGAGCCCCGTTTGACGGGTAGAGCCTTTGATGGGCGTGGATCATCAATGGGAGCTACAATACAAACTCCCATTGTGTTCGCCAGGCATCCCTCAGACCAACCAAATGGGCTCTGACCCGGTGGATTAGTCGGAATGTCCTAGGGAAGGACAAGGTCGGTGACATCGGTCCGCCTCCGCCTCCACATCTTATGGGTACTCCAGAGCGTAAGTACGATTTCTGTATCTTGGAGTTTTTTTTGAGCATGATTATTAGGGTCGGAAAGTCTTTGGCACCTCTTCCCGTGTTAATTACCAAGATCATCTTCAAGATGAAAGCAGCTCCGCCTCGATAGGATTTACATTACCCCGCACCGTAAACCCGCGTATCTATAGGGAGTGTGTCCAACAACGCTGAAATTGCCCGAGGATAGGGAACAGGATGAGGTAGGAGGAGGAGGATGAGGATGATTCAGAGGAGGATGAGGAGGACGTGACTTGCTTTGATACGGATGCCTTCTAGAGGTGTTAGTCGGTCGATGCGTAACGCATGGTCAGGCTTCATAGGGGCATCGCTCACTAAACACTATCTGTGCGCAGACCTCCGGACTCGACAGCGACTATTCATCACAACTTCGAAGCCCGCACCCGCAGAGAGGATGAGAGATGGGAACAGGCAGGGTGAGATGGAAGCCCAGCCGGTTTAGAGTGGATATGCTTGCACGCTTCCCACCTCATACGGACTCGCTTCGAGGACACAGCCTACGAGGCATGAGCGTCGCCGACGAAGAAGGACGACTCACTGCTGGACCTTCGAGGAGCCAGAGCCACCACTAGAGTGTGTGCCCTCCGCCACCAAGGCGAGGGTGTTTAGAGAGTGTGAGGATTGATAGTGGTTGTTGTTTTATTTATTTTGTTGTTTTTATTGTAATGTAACTTTTATTTTCGTAATTTAAATTTTGTAGTGAAAGGTACTCCGAATGAAAATTTTAATATAAGGGGTTATTTTCAGTATGTGTGATTGTTTCATATTGATCCCACCTTCCCAACTTGTTTGGGGGTGGTTTTATCAATTCAAGCTTTATTTTTATATAACCCTATATAGTGTTAGAATTTATTGCGGAGTAAGGTGAAATTATGGCCGTTTAGGCATATCTATGATTGAGAATCATTGTAGGATGAAATCTAGATTAAATAGGTACATTCAATCATAAAATCAACCTAAAAGATACTGGGTTTGAATTAGAATCAAGGAAATGAGTTGTTTCCGTTTTGGTTTGGAAATTTAAGGATTTCCTAAACCGCCGTTAATACTTTTGGCAACTTCCCGATCCGTTTTAGCAACTTAAAACCTATATAAACTTCATACATTCTACACTCACAACTCACACTACATCTAACTTCCATCACGCACCCTTCACACCCGCGATTCCCACGTTTAGCCTCCATTTTTGCAAATCAGAACTTCGGAGGCCTTCCTTCCGGAGGAAGCCACCACACTTCTACACTTCGACAAAAATTTTGCTCGAGCCGCGCCCGTTCAAGTCAAGCGACTTCAAGGCCAAACACCGGAATTCCAAAATACAAAGAGCGCGACTTCGCCCTAGTTAATGGCGCTCAGCCACTGAAGTTCCGTGGACCAGAAAAATTCCAGTTTTCCGCGAGTTGTGCCGGTTGTTTTGCAAATTGTTCCAGAGCGTAGTTTTGAGATGACATCTCCTATAATAATACCGAACAGTCTTTGAAGATTTGTTCCAAAGCACTACTTACGGTGCTTGGTTTCATGAGGTGATCACATACGTTGGTGGGAACCTCTTATGGTAAGACCGGCTGAACTTTATTCTCCAAAGACTTGCATCTTATTTTTATAATAACTGCATTTTCTTTGAGAGACCGGATGGAGAACAAGTGTTCATCAACATTGACGATGAACCAATGGAAATTACCGTGTTCTTGCTAGCATTTGTTCTTGGACTTGCTATGCCCGGCCGAGATACAAGACCCATGGTGCTATTGGGTCGATAATATGCATGTCTACACTTATGAGTTTTTGCACGAGGCTTATGGGGCGGGCATTTTCCAGATTGAGGACCAAGGGGACTATAACGCGTTGCCGCTTGGTAGCCCGTCCATGAACATAGGAACTGTTATGTTTTGGATTATGCTAAACATTTTAGGGAATGGCGTTTTCTTACGTGAATGACGCCACTTGCAGCGTTTTCCTTTGCTTTAGCCACGGACGGGGTTCTATGACCTTCCCATAACTTTGATGTCTAGTTTAGCACGAGCCCATACCATGAGGCATAAGTACCTTCTTATGCCCGCTTCTAAATTTCAATGATTATGCTATGTTTCTTTCCTGTTTTTGTACACGCTTCACGGATAGGATTAGGGTAGACACGGTGCGACCCACCAATAGTATTATTCGATCTTTCCGTGCAATGACTTGGCAAGGGTGTTGTATCCGCCACCCTTTACGTATTTATCAAATAGTAAACAGTTTGATCCCCGGCAGCGGCGCCATTTGATAACTGTAAAATGAATAGTTTACCTACGAAATGAATGATGAATTCAATCCGTAAGTAAACTAAAACTGGACTTTTGATCCTATGTTTATCAAAGCTTCTACTCTCGATCGCGATTGCACTAAGTGGAGTAGGAAGTTTGTTCCACTCCTAGTTCCCTAGCATGGATTGTTTTCTAAGTCTAAGAAATCAGTCTTAAGTCTAAAGAGAGCTTTACGAAATGTTATGCTAACAAGACGCGTTAATTAAAATAACAAGATATAATAAATAACAAGATAAAATATAAACTAAAGTTAATCTACGAAATCTACGGAAATACGATTGTTTGAATCTAGATAAAGAGATTAGAGGGGAATTGAATCCACCTCGAATCCAACTTAACAACCTAGCGTAGAATGTTGTATCTCAATTCTCACGTTCTTACGGCGAGAATTTCGAGTTCTAATCCCTAGTGTTCATGGCATTCCTACCGGATACTAACTAGCAAGTGAGGTCGTCCACCCATTCTCATGGCTTAAACACTCGACCTTCTAGAGTGGAATAGATTCTACAACCAATTCTATACTAACCACTAAGTTTTCATCAAGGCTTTATCAACCCCTCTAATGGAGGTTTTAGCCTTGAGTCATCAAACTAACATTTCCCATTGAATCTAAACTAAACATAATATAAGAAATTAAGATTTACTTACTTAAACAATAATGAATCTAATTTAATGGTTTGGAATGAAATAAGAACAAGAATTGAAATTAGATCTAGAATGGAAATGACCAAATTCGAAATTGACAAACTAACTATTTTATTTATCTAATCAATCAGAACAATGATTCAAAGATTTAATCTAAAAACAGAATTGAAATGGAACTAAAACTTAATGAATTAATAAAACTAGATCTAGAATTCTATATATTAATTTAGGTCAAACTAGCTACCATTAACAAGGAGTGAAGCTTTGGTTTTATACATCCAGATCCAAAATCGTGCATGGGCTTGGAGCCATGTTTTGGGCCGAGAATCGTGCCCAAAACCCAATTCTTTCAAATTCAAAAGGCCTCTCTTCAGCTGCAGTTCGCTTCAACAGACTTTTCGTCCACTTCTACTCCTCTGATTGGGTCAAGGCTTGGACCATTGGAAAGCGCTTTCGAGCCGGTCGTTTTAACATAAGGTAGGCCCAATTCGAGGTCTGAGTCTAAAGATATGGTCTTGAAGTTCTGTTGACTTTTGTGCATTTGTTTCTTTTGTGGACTTTGACTTTTCATCTTTTGACCAGGGCTTTACAAAGGCTTTGTCTTCTTGAATCTTGGCCTTTAATCACCGAACTCCTTAGTAACCAACCATTGCTCCTTTATCTCATCAAAGTGGCACATTCCTACACATAATTGACTTTGAAGCCCTGAAATACATAAAACACGTGAATCGGTCTTAACTCTTACTTATTACTCACATAATTGGTCTAAAAGTATGACTGCTAAGGGGTTAAAACTACAATTTTGGGCTCTTATCAACCACCCCCAAACAGCATTTTGCTTGTCCTCAAGCAAATATGAGAAATTAGCATAAGTGACCAAAATGGAGTTCTATCTACTCTCGCCTCACTGAGTCGCGATTGCATTGACCATATGCAACAAGGCGCTTAAACCACTAGGAATTCCCTAGTGGACGAAGTTTTAGCTTCGTGGAGAGTTTTCCAGTGAAGGTACTCACAAACTTCATCTATACTACAACAACTAAGAAATAAAACTATTGTTTTCTCATTCATGTCGCAACTATCTATACATCTCACTAGCAAATACATAAGAATAACCCAAATGTAACCTAAGCTAATATATGCATAATAATCAATCATCTAAAATAAACATATAACAATGAGTAATACTATGAAATGTAATAGCAGGTCCGTCTCTCAAAACTTCGGAATAAGCGCCCTTAAGTAGGTCCTCACATAAATGTCAAGACAAAAACCACTCTATTTTTCCACTCAAGTTTCGTTTGCTCCAGTGTGCAGTGGGCACACTTTACCTTACAATCTCAATGACAACAAGGAAGCCGGAGTCGATCAAACACATCTGCCACTTACTATCACACTAACCTATTCCTAATTGAGCTAGAGGTCTTTATTAGGTGTTGCGGGGATTAGGAGATGGTTTAAGAAGGAAGGAAATGGATATTCAAAAGGACAAGTCTGAGATAATAGAGTCTTCATATTATGTAACTTAGAGAAAACCTGGTTATTTTCTTTTGCTTCTATACTTTGTTTTCATCCTTAGCCATATTTTTCTTTTTCTTTTCTTTGGCTTTTGACTCCCTTTATTCTATTTTTGGAGTTTTTATTTATTTCTATTTTTATTTTTATTTTTATTTTTTTTCTTTCTTGGATGGAAACTTCTTTTCTTTTTCTGAAGAAACTACTAATTTTTGTTTACACAGGTTTTTCTCTTTTTCTTTTTTCCTCATTCTATTCTCAGACTTATTCTAAATTGGGTAGGTTGATTTATACTTTTTTTTTTTATTTTGTTTTTGTTTTTGTAATAGGGTAAAGGAATTGTGGTTTATGGAAGGCTAAAGAAAGGCTCAGAGGGGCGACTAGCGGAAAATAATTCATAGGTTTAAATTTCTGGCTATATCGATCCAAAGAGGGCCTAAAATTCTCGCTTAGGATATGGCATAGTGATCAAGCAAGTGGACGTGTGATTTCTCTATCCGATTTTTACTTTCTCCCTTGTGTCATTTCTCAAATGTTTCGCTCATATAAGGCTTTAGGCTATATTCTCACAGGATTTGTAGAATAAGTACTCTAGCCTAGATTTCAGAAACTTACTACTAACAATCCTAGATACTCATGTAATAAATTTATAGATAGATGCAAAGATTATTACCTACATATTAACCTAAGTTTCTAACAATTATTCTGATGCAAAAGCTATGTGAGACTTCTAAATTGTTAAGAGCATAGAGAAAGAAAACAATACCAATATTCCTAAGTGTATAGCATACTTTTTTTTATTTATATTTTTGAATTTTTGAAATTTTAACTAGAAAACAAGTGCATATTATACATATCTATATCCTAACAGATGTCTTAATTACACGTGTTTCTATGCCCCCAAACAAGAAGCATGTTTTGTCCTCAAAGCATTTAAATAAAGAGGGTAGGAAAAATACCATTGAAGCGTGTGGAAATTCGTGAACATCCGCAAAACAAGGTTAAAACATATAAATATAGTAATATAAAAAAAAGCGACGAACTCTATAAGAGTTCCACCCATTATGGGGTTAACAGAATGAAATTGCTTGGGACATAAGCGGACACTAACTTAACTAAAAACTTACCTGCACCCCAAAGATTTACTCGTCATCCTCCTCTTCTATATGAGGTTCTTTTCGCATCCCCATTCCATAACAACTTGCCACGCCTTCCGCCGTATCATCAACTAGTGCTAACCTCTCTAGTGTTACTTGGTCTGATGGGGTGTAAGGGGCAACCAAATGTGGTTGCACCTGCCATCCTTTCCAAGTCATGGCTCGAATGATCTTACCACCACCGATTGGTGGGTCTCATGGTTTCGACCCTTTCCCAATCTGTAATCGCGGTACGAATATGGGTAGGCAAGCGCCAGATAATGCGGCAAACCAAGACAGGCATAAGAAGGTACTTATGCCTCAAGGTATGGCCTCGCCTCGTCAGTAACAACTAAAACTTCGGGGAATGTCATACCGACGACGCCCCTCGCCTAAAGCAAGGAAAAACGCGTCACCGGTATTATTGGCGTAAGTAAACTACCGTTCCCTAGAATGTTCATCATGATGAACAACATGGTTGTGCCTACATTTAGCGATAGGCTACTTTCGGCTGCGATGTTATATTGGTCTTGGTCCATGATACGAAACACCCCTCCCCATAATACTCATGGAAATAGGCATATTCATATAGGTATGAGTTATCCATCATATATCCCCACGCGTGCATAGGGTCGTAATGGCAACCCCGAAACCAAAGCTATCAATTGCTTACTGAATTCTATAGTCGCGTGCCATCAATAGCAAGGGAAAATTTTTGTTCTCCTTCTTGGGTACAAAAAAAAAATAATATTATTATAGAAGAATTCAGTTAGCTTAGGTGAAAAAATCGCATCACTCAAACCGAAGATGCCGCCATCCTAACTACGATCCGCCGGCCATGAACGATGCTCCATAGGTATCGGTTCCCATCAAGTCTTCAAATGATCGCTTCAGAATCACTATAGGAGTGTCATCGCAAAACTACTCTATAGAACAGCTGCGAAAACCTGGAAGAAACCTCAGAAAATCAGAATTTCATGTGCTTACGGGGAGGAGGCGGCGCCAGAGATAGCGAAGCGAAATGCCTCGTAGGTTTTTGGAAATACAGTGTTTGGGCGCTGGTCGCTCAGGTCGCTCTGCTTGGCGTAGCTTCGGAGATTTTTCGATTTACAGTGTTGTAGGGCGAGTCGCGCTCTGCTTGGGCGCGGGCGCGCTCTGACAAAAAAATTTATGGCAGTGTATAGGGCGCAGGCGCGCTCTACTGAGGCGCGGGCGCGCTCGTAAGTGCAGAAACAGAGTTTACAAGAAAAACAAGCAGAAAAAGCTTGGAGTGAAAGGTGAGAGATGATTGTGGGGTGTAGTATGGGTTGTGAGTGTAGAATGATGGAAGTTTAAATAGGTTCTGGGTTTCCAAAACGAATCGGCAAGTTGCCAAATTGTTTTAAGGCAATTTCCGGAAATAGAAAACTGCCAAACCCGAAAACGGAAACTAACCCTAGTTTTGATTTCCTAACAACCCTGGTATCTTTTAAACTTGGTTTAGAATAGTAATTAGTTCATGGCATCCCTAGTGTTCATGGCATTCCTACTGGATACTAAATTTATTGAGAGTAGGAATATTGATATAAACACGTATTTACGTAATTTGATTATTTGTGTTTACGCATAGATAGTTAGAATACGTAAAATTACTTTTATCAAATGGCGCCGCTGCCATCTTAATCTCGTTCAAGACAAGAATTCAATTGCTTGAATCCAAGGGGCAATCCCCCATTCTCTACCCGCCCACCCTTTTAATTTTTCATTCTTGTTTCTTGAATTTTCGAACCGCTCAATTTGCTTCGGGCATAGGGCTTGGATTCACAGAGAAAAACACTGCGGTGAAGGTACTGCCAATTTTTGCCACGTTTCTATGGTAAATTCTTTCCTTATCTCTTTACACTTTGAGGACAAAGCGTTCGATTGTTTGGGGGTGGGATAGAAACATTTGCAAAAATTAGACACTTTTAGGATGTAAATTATGCACTTTTATTTATAAAATATTAAAAATTATAAAAATTAAGTTAGTTACATAATTTAATTGTGCTATTGAATTGTTTCATGAACCCCCTTCTCCCAAATTGTTTGGGGGTGGTATAGAAACACGATGTAAATGTTAAGCACATATTAGGTTGTATATTACGTATTATTTGTCTTAAAAATAATAAAAATAAAAATAAAAAGTTTATGTTATACACTTAGGAATATTGGTATTGTTTCTTTCTCTATGCTCTTAATAATCTAGAAGTCTCACGTAGCTTTTGCATTAGAATAGTTTTTAGAAACTTAGATTAATATGTAGGTAATAATCTTTGCATCTATCTATAAATATATTACATGAGTATCTATGATTGTTTGGCAGTAAGTTTCTGAAATCTAGGCTAGAGTACTTATTCTACAAATCCTGTGAGAATATAGCCTAAAGCCTTATATGAGTGAAACATTTGAGAAATGACACAAGGGAGAAGTATATTCGAATAGAGAAATCACACGCCCACTTGCCCTCGACCACTATACCATGTCCTAAGAGAGAATTTAGGCCCTTTTGGATCGATATAGCTAGAAATTCTGATCTAAGTATATTTTCCGCTAGTCAGCCTAATCGAGCCTTTCCTTAGCCTTCCATAAACCACAATTCCTTTACCCTGTTACAAAAACAAAACAAAATAAAAAAAAATAAAAAAAATCAACCTACCCAATCTAGAATAAGTCTGAGAATAGAATGAGTGAAGAAAGAAGAAGAGAAAAACCTGTGTAAACAAAAATTAGTTAGTTGCTTCAGGAAAAGAAAAGAAGTTTCCATCCAAGGAAAAGAAAAAAAAAAAATAGAAATAAATAAAAACTCCAAAAATAGAATAAAAGGGAGTCAAAAGCCAAAGAAAAGAAAAAGAAAAATATGGCTAAGGATGGAAACAAAGTATAGAAGCAAAAGAAAATAACAAGGTTTTCTCTAAGTTACATAATATGAAGACTCTATTATCTCAGACTTGTCCTTTTGAATATCCATTTCCTTCCTTCTTAAACCATCTCCTAATCCCCGCAACACCTAATAAAGACCTCTAGCTCAATTAGGAATAGGTTAGTATGATAGTAAGTGGCAGATGTGTTTGATCGACTCGCTTCCTTGTGTGTCATTGAGATTGTAAGGTAAAGTGTGCCCACTCGCATTACCGGAGTAGCGAAACTTGAGCGAAAAAATCGAGAGTGATTTTTGTCTTGACTTTTATGTGAGGACCTACTTAAGGACGCTTATTCGAAGTTTTCAGAAACTAACCTCGCTAGGCATTTCATAGTATTACTCATAGTATATATATTGGTATCATAGATGATTCATTATTATGCATATATTAGCTTAGGTTTTGACATGATTATTCTGTATTCATTACTAGTGAGATGTATAGATAATTGAGACATAAATAAGGAAACAATAGTTTTATTTCTTAGTCGTTGTAGTATAGATGAAGTTTGTGAGGAAAACTCTCACGAGGCTATAACTCGTCCACTAGGAAATTCCTAGTGGTTTAAGGCCTTGTTGCATATGGTCAATGCAATCGCACTCAGCGAAATGAGAGTAGATAGAACTCCATTTTTGGTCACTTATTCTAATTTCTCATCTTTGCTTGAGGACAAGCAAAATGCTGTTTGGGGGTGGTTTGATAAGAGCCCAAAACTGTAGTTTTAACCCCTTAACCATCATACTTTTTTAGACCAATTATGTGAGTAATAGTTAAGAGTTAATACCGATTCACGTTTTTATGCATTTCGTGCTTCAAACTCCATTATGTGCGTAAAATGCTCCACTTTAGCGAGATAAAAAGGAGCAAAGGTCAGTTGCTAAGGAGTTCTGTGAATAAAGGCCAAGATTCAAGGAGACAAAGCCTTTGTAAAGCCCGGTCAAAAGCTGAAAAGTCAACACGGGCAGAAATAGTGCACAAGTCAGCAGAACTTCCAAAGGCTGTATCTTTGGACTCAGACCTCGGAATTGGGCCTACCTTACGTCAAAACGACCAGCTCGGAAAGAGATTTTCAATGGTCCAAGCCTTGACCCAATCAGAGGAGCAGAAGTAGACGAAACATCTGTCAAAGCCAACTGCAGCTGAAGAGCCCATTTTGGACTAAAGAAATTGGGTTTTGGGCCCGATTTTCCGGCCCAAAACATGGCTCCAAGCCCATGCACGATTTTTGGATCCGAAGTATAAAACAAAAGCTTGACTCTTTGTTAATGGCAGTTAGGTTAGGAAGCTAATGTTAATGGAGTTTAGGGTTAGAAAAAGTTAGATCTAGATTAGTTAATTACTTAGTTTTCATTCCATTAATTAGTTTCATTCTTTGTTTTAGCTTAGTTATTTAAATCATTGAATATCATTCATTAGATAAATAAAATAGTTGTTATTCATTCAATCATATCTTGTTCTTATTGTTCTATTAGATAAATAAAGTTAATTAGTTCTCCATAATCTAGTTTCATATTCATTTATTTATTAGCTTAAATCCTTAGATTTACTTATTTGTCATTATTAGTTTAATTCAATTATTGCATGAGTAGTTTCAAATTGAGTTTAAACAAATAAAGTTCAAATCTTTATATTATGTCTTGTTTAGATTCAATTGTTGGGAATGGTAGAATAGAAAATTCACATCAAATCATTACTCTCACCATTGTTCCTTTTGGGTTTGATTAGTTGAATTTGTTTAAGTCTTGAGGTTTAAGAGTGGAACGAATCCTGACTCTCTGATATTACTTCATTATTGAGAGTAGGAATATTGATATAAACACGTATTTACATAATTTGATTATTTGTGTTTACGTATAGATAGTTAGAATACGTTAAAAAAAAAAATTGTTATCAAATGGCGCCGCTGCCGGGTATCAAACTATCAATAAAATAGTTAGTTTGTCAATTTCGAATTTGGTCATTTCCATTCTAGATCTAATTTCAATTCTTGTTCTTATTTCATTCTAGTCATTAAAGTAGATTTCATTATTGTTTAATTTAGTAAATTTCAATGCTTTATATTATGTTTAGTTTTAATCTAAATGGAAATGATTGCGTAATGATTCAAGGCTAAACCTCCATTAGAGGGGGTTGATGAAGCCTTGATGAAAACTTAGTGGTTAGTATAGAATTGGTTGTAGAATCTATTCCACTCTAGAAGGTCGTGTTT
Source organism: Coptis chinensis (assembly GCF_015680905.1). Taxonomy (NCBI): domain Eukaryota; kingdom Viridiplantae; phylum Streptophyta; class Magnoliopsida; order Ranunculales; family Ranunculaceae; genus Coptis; species Coptis chinensis. The sequence goes on from NC_141456.1 coordinate 51,205,594, forward strand.
CGCCATGAGAATGGGTGGACGACCTCACATGCTAGTTAGTATCCGGTAGGAATGCCATGAACACTAGGGATTAGAACTCGAAATTCTCGCCGTAAGAACGTGAGAATTGAGATACAACATTCTACGCTAGGTTGTTAAGTTGGATTCGAGGTGGATTCAATTCCCCTCTATTTTTTTATCTAGATTCAAACAATCGTATTTCCGTAGCTTTTGTAGATTAACCTTAGTTTATATTTTATCTTGTTATTTATTATACCTTGTTATTTAAATTAACGCGTCTTGTTAGCATAACATTTCGTAAAGCTCTCATTAGACTTAAGACTGATTTCTTAGACTTAGAAAACAATCCATGCTAGGGAACTAGGAGTGGAACGAACTTCCTACTCCACTTAGTGCAATTCGCATCGAGAGTAGAAGCTTTGATAAACATAGGCTCAAAAGATCAGTTTTAGTTTACTTACGTTTTGAATTCATCGTTCATTTCGTAGGTAAACTATTCATTTTTACTTTTATCAAATGGCGCCGCTGCCATCTTAATCTCGTTCAAGACAAGAATTCAATTGCTTGAATCCAAGGGGCAATCCCCCATTCTCTACCCACCCACCCTTTTAATTTTTCATTCTTATTTCTTGATTTTCGGAACTGTTCACTATTTCAGGCATAGGGGCTGCGGATTCACAGAGAAAAACACTGCGGTGAAGGTATTTCTAAATTTTCGAAAATTCTGAAAATTTTCATACATCTTATTTAATGTGTTGTTGATTTACTGGAATATTTTCAGATTTTGCAAAGTTTTTTTACCTTGTGAAAAAAATACGATCTTTACAGTGCTGCATTTCAGTTTTCACACCATATGTTCTTGAAAAACAGACGAGTAAGGTTACTTAGGGAGTTCTAAAAATTCTATAATTTTTACAGGAGTATCTATCCTAACTAAGGAGTTTGTAGTAAAAATTTTATGAATTTTTTATTTGTTTTGACCTCCTAAATAGTAGAGTGTTTCCAGTGTGTTTCTGCAGTGTTGCAAACACTTAATATCTGAAACACCAGCCAATAAGGAGAGGTTGTAGAACTCCAATTGTTCTAAATGTTTTACAGGAACTAGTAGGATCTTTCAGGAGTCTCCAGTAAAAATTTGGCAATTTTTGGAATTTTTTTGATGGGTTAACCATTCGGTTGTTTGTATTGTGTCCGAAAACCGTTTCGCAAACTTTGAAGGGCTGTAGAGGGACTTTCACAGCTCCGATTGATCTGAAATTTTACAGGCTACTTGATAGACGTCTTAGCAAATTACTGTAAAAATGTCAAATTTTTTGGAGTACGATAAAAGGCCTAAAACTTGAAAACCCTGGAGCGCGACCCGCGCCCAAACTTAACGCGACCCGGCAAAACATGGATATTCGACAAAAACAGGGGCACTCGCGCCCAACCCGCGCCCTACAAGGAAAATTCATCGCGGAACAGCCCGATTTTCACAGGAAAGTTCAAATTTCTATTCCTTAAAGTTATAAAGTGTTTCTAACTTGTTAAATACACTGAAATCGCGTATACAAGACGCTATTCGTAGTTTAGCAAGGAAGCATTCAGTACTCCTTCTTTCACTCCTCGCCTCTTACGTCGGAGGAGTTTTAATTCTAGTAGAATCGGGGCTTGTTTTTCAAGAAATAAATACAACACGCCTATCTAGAATTTCACACACTACACTTGCATCAATGGCTAAAGAACAAGAGACTCCTCTCTCTGATTTTTATAAAGCCCTAAACGATGGCCCTAAGTCGTGCATCGTTCTTGCAGACCTAGTGGGGGATTTTCGAATCCCCCCTAATATATTTAACTTGTTACCAGTTTTTCATGGTTTAGACCATGAGAAGCCTTACCAGCACATGCGTAGGATAGACCAAGTTCTCACTACATTCCATCATCCTAGCGTAAGTCCAGAACAAATTAAACTTAGGGTGTTTCCTTTCACCCTAGCTGACAAGGCGGCGTCTTGGTTAACTGCCCAAACGCCAAACTCTGTGGACTCATAGGCTCAACTTGTTCAATTGTTCATGGAACAGTTTTACCCACCACTGAAGATAGATGAAATGCTTCACAAGATTCATTTCTTCCACCATAATCCTCATGAATCCTTTTCAGAGGCCTGGAATCGTTTCACTGATCTTCTCATTGAATGCCCGCATCATAATCTTACGAAAGACACGCTTGTTCGTGCTTTCTTCAAGGGGCTTTCACATTATCATAAGGAGGTTCTAGATATCATGACTGGGGGTAGTTTTCTTAGTAAAGGAGCCTTGGAGGCTTATACATTCTTAGAAGATCAATCTAAGAGGAACAACAATTATGGGAGGTAACGATTCCTCCCGGCCCTCCCTCTCTTTCTTCTCTTGAGGTTAAACATGATCCCGAAGCTTAAAACTCTTATCGATGCCCTTACTAAAAAGGTAGATGCCATCTCGCTCAACAACAACCCACTCCAGTCATGAACATTAACTCTACTCATTGTAATGTCTGTTGTAGTCTTGAGCATTCCGACTTCTATTGTCCTCTTGTCTATGCACAAACACCACCACAACCACCACACTTCAACCCGCTTAACTCAACATCAAGGACAAGGGAACTTAGGTGACCGAGAATAGAGGTTTAGTACCCATAACCCAGAACTATCAACATCAAGACATGAACGCTCAACAAGCTTTAATTCCAATACAACCATCTACAGACAAAGTAGTAGTGACCTTGTTGGAGAAACAAAATCAAATTATGCAATAAAACTCCAACTTGATGAAAGATCAGCATGATCAAAACTCTAATATGATGAAACAAATGATGCAAATGATGCAGTCTTTGTGCCAAAAGGTTATTGACATGTCTTCTAACCAAAATAATAACCAAACTAGTGTGTTTCCAAGTCAAGCAATGCCTAATCCTAAGTCAACAAACACCGCCTTCGAAATAAAAAGTATTCAGTGTAATGGTAATATAAACCAAGGGGACCTACAGGCAGTCACTACCCTTCGTTCAGGGCGAGTAGTTGATAACCAAGTGACTATACCTAAAGATTACCTGCAAACTAAAAATGATACCATACCAAATACTATAATAGAAACTGAAGACCCTACAACTGTAGAAGTACCAGTTAAACCACAACCAAAGGGGAAAACATTACAAGACCCAATAATAGAAAGTGAAGACCCTACACCTGTAGAGGTTCCAATATGGAAACCTAGTTCGAAAGTGATAAAAGATAAAGCAACGGTTAACAAATATGTTCCCCCTCATATTAGGCATAAAGATAAACCACCGTATCCCGAGAGACTAATTGTGTCTAAAAAGGACGAGAATTTTGATGAGATTAGGGAAGTGTTTAAAAATCTAACTATCAACCTACCTTTTCTAGATGCTATAAAAAGTCTACCTGGACACGCTAAGTTTCTAAAAGAGTTGTGCACCAAGAAGAGGAAAACCAACATACCCCACGAAGCCTTCTTAATTGAACAATATCCCTCTTTATCTGAACATAATGGAATTGTTAAGTACAAGGACCCTGGTCGTCCTACGGTACAATGTACCTTAGGTGATACCTTTATAACAACTGCTTTATTAGACCTGGGAGCGAGTGTTAACTTACTCCCTTTTTATTTATATAAACAACTGGTCTAACAAAACTTCAACCAACCAAAATGACTTTGCAGTTAAATTGGATTGTTCTATTAAGTATCCCAAGGGTGTAGTTGAAAATATTCTCGTTAAAGTTCAGGATTTTTACTATCCAAATTTAACTTTGTTATTCTCGACACGAAGTTGCTCATGATTCCATTCCCATCATCTTAGGGCGTCCTTTCTTGGCAACCGCCAATGCTCAAATCAATTGTCGGGATGGCTCAATGACTCTTTCTTTTGGAAATCTTTACGTAGAAGTTAACATGTTTAGACAAAAAACAGGGGACAACTAGGTTTGCCTATAGAAGGAGAAGTGAAATCCATTGAGAGTTTTGTACCTCACATTAGTGCGGGGTGACGCTTTAGTCCCCACACTAGTAGATACCCTCTTATGGAAGAAGACAAAGATCACAATTTTGACTCTTTGAACATAACGAAACTAGTGAAAGAATTTTCAACCTTGCCTTCCTCGACCATACATGGACTACACCTCACAATAGACGAGATAGATGAATTCCTCAAAGATGGAGATGAATACCATAATTATATGGATGTGAACAACCTAGATGAGGAATTGACGAGTTTCTAAGAGCCTCTGTGATGATCCACCTTCTCAAGCACTACCTAGAGCACCACCCTACCACCATCCACCGAAGTTAATCCCTCATAAAATCCAATCATTCTTCCCACCCTTTTTCTTCTAACACTTATCCACATTCCAAGTATTTTCCAAAACCATTCATTTACTCACGATCATTCACTTGGACTCCTTCTTATTCAACGAAGTTAAGTCGTAGAAAGTTTTGGAGCTTGATTCTGTTTGGTGGTGCATTCCATGTTAACTATTTATGGAAAGATCCACAATTGTTTAGATTATTGATATATGGGGAACTGCATGTAAATACATATATATCACTTTAAGTCTAGGGAATCGACTTTAAAAGACCCGTTTTTTAAAACAAATTTTTACAAACCTGTTTTCAAAAATTTGTTTGGGGGTGTGTTTGGTTTTTCCATGCTTGATCACTAAACTTCCTATTCTTATCCCCCTCGCTCCCTTTAAGAGTAGATAGATTTCTCTTTGTTTGTTGTTTTGATGTTGTCTTTTATTATTTTTAGTAGATAGGATGTTACGTTGTTAAATTCCGTAGTTAACTTTGAATTTGGTAGTTAAATGTTGTTTGAATTTCAATTTTAATATAATGTTGTTCTTTTCAAATTGTGCATGGTTTTTATTGTTAATCCCACCTTCCCGAATTGTTTGGGGGTGGTATTATTTATTCTATCATGATTTGTAGAAGATCCTCCATTTTAGAGTTTGTTTTGGAGTGAAGGTTAAGAATATTGCCGTAATTGGTATACCTATGATTAGATGTGGTGGTAGGATGAAATTTAAGAGAGTTTAGAAGTTACTAGTCTAAATCCAGTATAAAAGATATTAGGGTTGTTATAGAATCAAGAATATGAGTTGTTTCCGTTTTCGGGTTCAGAAATTTTATTGTTTCCGGAAATTGCCTTAAAGCTTTTTGGCAACTTACCGATTCGTTTTAACAATTCAAAACCTATAAAAACTTCATTCATTCTACACTCACAACCCACACTACACCTAACTTCCATTTCTCACCTTTCACTCCCACGTTCACTTTTCGTCGCATTTTTCACGAATCAACACCTCGGAGCGCCAGCCAATGCCTTAAGTAGCCTTCTACACTTTTTGTCGAAATTTTGTTCAGCGCTACCGCGCTCCAAGGTCAGCGACTTCGGCGCCAAACACTGGAATTCCAATATACGAGCGCGACTCGCGCCCTAGTTGGCGGCTTCAGCTACCTTCGACTTCCTTCGACCGAGAAAAATTCCAGTTTTCAGCGGGTTGTTCCCGGTTCATTCGCGAAATGTTCGGGCGTAGTTCGAGATGACATCTCCCTCGTAATAATACCGAACAGTCTTTCAAAGATTTGTTTCAAAGCACTACTTATGGTGCTTGGTTTGTGAGGTGATCACACACGTAGGGGAACCGCTTATGGTTCTTGCTAGCATTTGTTCTTGGACTTGCCATGCCCGCTGAAATACAAGACCCATGATGCTATTGGGTAGATAATATGCATGTCTACACTTATGACTTTTTGCATGAGGCTTATGGGTCCGGCATTTTCCGTGTAGAGGACCAAGGGACATATAACGTAGTAATTTGGTAGCTTGTCCCTTAATGTGATACGGTAATGTTCTTTATCATGCTAAACATATTAGGGGAGTGGCATTTTTCTTCTTCGAATGATGCCACTTCGCGATGTTTTCCTTTGCTTTAGCCGAGGAACGCCGCTATATGACCTTCCTAAGACCTTAATGTCTAGTTTAGCACGAGCCCATAGCATGAGGCATAAGTATCTTCTTATGCCTATATTAGTTTCCGTATTATGCTATGTTTCTTTCCTTTTTTGTGCCCGTTTCACGGATTGGGTTGGGAATCGACATTTGTGAGACCCACCAATTATATTATCGATCTTTCCGTGCAATGACTTGGCAAGGATGGAGGATACAACCTCATCGTTGCACCTTACACCCCATCCGACCAAGTGGCGCAATAGGTTAGCAATCATAGATGATAAATGGCATGCAAAGATGGCAAATTATCATGGCATGGCAGGACGCGAAGGAACCTCACTTCTTGATAGAAGAGGAGGATGACGAGTAAACGCTGGAGTGGAGGTAAGTTTTTAGTTTCAGTTAGTGTCTGCTTATGTCCCAAGCAATTTAATTCTGTTAACCCCATAATGGGTGGAACTCTTATAGAGTGCGTCGGTTTACTTTTCTATATTAGTATGTTATAACCTTGTTTTGCAGATGTTCCAGAATTTCACGCGTTTCCATGGTATTTTTCCTACCCTCTCTATTTAAATACTTTGAGGACAAAGCATGTTTCTTGTTTGGGGGGGGCATAGAAACACGTGTAATTAAGGCATCTGTTAGGATATAGATATGTATAATATGCATTTGTTTTCAAGTTAAAAATTTCAAAAATATAAATAAATAAGTTTATGCTATACACTTAGGAATATTGGTATTGTTTTCTTTCTCTATGCTCTTAACAATCTAGAAGTCTCACGTAGCTTTTGCATCAGAATAATTGTTAGAAACTTAGGTTAATATGTAGGTAATAATCTTTGCATCTATCTATAAATATATTACATGAGTATCTATGATTGTTAGTAGTAAGTTTCTGAAATCTAGGCTAGAGTACTTATTCTACAAATCCTGTGAGAATATAGCCTAAAGCCTTATATGAGCGAAATATTTAAGAAATGACACAAGGGGAGAAGTAAAATCCGGATAGAAAATCACACGCCCACTTGCTTGATCACTATGCCATATCCTGGCGAGAATTTAGGCCCTCTTTGGATCGATATAGCCAAAAATTCAAACCTATGAATTATTTTCCGCTAGTCGCCCCTCTGAGCCTTTCTTTAGCCTTCCATAAACCACAATTCCTTTACCCTGTTACAAAAGCAAAACAAAATAAAAAAATTCAACTTACCCAATCTAGAATAAGTCTGAGAATAGAATGAGTGAAGAAAGAAGAAGAGAAAAACCTGTGTAAACAAAATTAGTTAGTTGCTTCAGAAAAAGAAAATAAGTTTCCATCCAAAGAAAAGAAAAGAAAAAAAAAATAGAAATAAATAAAAACTCCAAAAATAGAATAAAAGGGAGTCAAAAGCCAAAGAAAAGAAAAATAAAAATATGGCTAATGATGGAAACAAAGTATAGAAGCAAAAGAAAATAACAAGGTTTTCTCTAAGTTATATAATATGAAGACTCTATTTTCTCAGACTTGTCCTTTTGTATATCCATTTCCTTCCTTCTTAAACCATCTCCTAATCCCATGACACCTAATAAAGACCTCTAGCTCAATTAGGAATAGGTTAGTGTGATAGTAAGTGGCAGTTGTGTTTGATCGACTCGCTTCCTTTTGTGTGTCATTGAGATTGTAAGGTAAAGTGTGCCCACTGCACACCGGAGAGTAGCGAACTTGAGCGGAAAAATCGAGTGATTTTTGTCTTGACTTTTATGTGAGGACCTACTTAAGGACGCTATTCCGAGTTTTCAGAAACGGACCTGCTAAGCATTTCATAGCATTACTCATTGTATATATGTTTATTCGTAGATGATTGATTATTATGCATATATTAGCTTAGGTTTCGACATGATTATTCTGTATTCAATTGCTAGTGAGATGTATAGATAGTTGAGACATGAATGAGGAAACAATAGTTTTATTTCTTAGTCGTTGTAGTATAGATGAAGTTTGTGAGTACCTTCACTGGAAAACTCTCACGAGGCTATAACTCGTCCACTAGGGAATTCCTAGTGGTTTAAGGCCTTGTTGCATATGGTCAATGCAATCGCACTCAGCAAAACGAGAGTAGATAGAACTCCATTTTTGGTCACTTATTCTAATTTCTCATCTTTGCTTGAGGACAAGCAAAATGCTGTTTGGGGGTGGTTTGATAAGAGCCCAAAACTGTAGTTTTAACCCCTTAATAATCATACTTTTAGACCAATTATGTGAGTAATAATTAAGAGTTAATACTGATTACGTGTTTTTATGCATTTCAGGCTTCAAAGTCTATTATGTGCAGAAATGTGCCACTTTAGCGAGATAAAGGAGCAAAGGTCGGTTGCTAAGGAGTTCTGTGAATAAAGGCCAAGATTCAAGGAGACAAAGCCTTTGTAAAGCCCGGTCAAAAGCTGAAAAGTCAACACGGGCAGAAAGAGTGCACAAGTCAGCAGAACTTCCGAAGGCCGTATCTTTGGACTCAGATCTCGGAATTGGGAGTAGCTTATGTCAAAACGACCGGCTCGAAAAGAGCTTTCCAATGGTTCAAGCCTTGGCCCAATCAGATGAGTAAAAGTGGACGACACATCTATCGAAGCCAACTGCAGCTGAAGAGCCCATTTTGGACTAAAGAAATTGGGTTTTGGGCCCGATTTTCCGGCCCAAAACATGGCTCCAAGCCCATGCACGATTTTTGGATCTGGAAGTATAAAAACAAAAGCTTGACTCTTTGTTAATGGCAATTAGGTTAGGTAGAAAAGGCAGTTAGGTTAGGAAGCTAATGTTAATGGAGTTTAGGGTTAGAAAAAGTTAGATCTAGATTAGTTAATTACTTAGTTTTCATTCCATTAATTAGTTTCATTCTTTGTTTTAGCTTAGTTATTTAAATCATTGAATATCATTCATTAGATAAATAAAATAGTTGTTATTCATTCAATCATATCTTGTTCTTATTGTTCTATTAGATAAATAAAGTTAATTAGTTCTCCATAATCTAGTTTCATTTTCATTTATTTATTAGCTTAAATCCTTAGATTTACTTATTTGTCATTATTAGTTTAATTCAATTATTGCATGAGTAGTTTCAAATTGAGTTTAAACAAATAAAGTTCAAATCTTTATATTATGTCTTGTTTAGATTCAATTGTTGGGAATGGTAGAATAGAAAATTCACATCAAATCATTACTCTCACCATTGTTCCTTTTGGGTTTGATTAGTTGAATTTGTTTAAGTCTTGAGGTTTAAGAGTGGAACGAATCCTGACTCTCTGATATTACTTCATTATTGAGAGTAGGAATATTGATATAAACACGTATTTACGTAATTTGATTATTTGTGTTTACGCATAGATAGTTAGAATACGTAAAAAAAAACTGTTATCAAATGGTGCCGCTGCCGGGGATTAGGTCTAACTGATAAACACCGCTGCCATTAATCATTAGCTGCCGGGGATAACAACTAATCAATGGCTAGGTCTAACATTTCGTAAAGCTCTCTTTAGACTTAAGACTGATTTCTTAGACTTAGAAAATAATCCATGCTAGGGAACTAGGAGTGGAACGAACTTCCTACTCCACTTAGTGCAATTCGCATCGAGAGTAGAAGCTTTGATAAACATAGGATCAAAAGATCAGTTTTAGTTTACTTACGGATTGAATTCATCGTTCATTTCGTAGGTAAACTATTCATTTTACATTTATCAAATGGCGCCGCTGCCATCTTAGTTGCACTTTAGCATTGTTTTCTTTGTAGAAGTAGTCATTTTAAGTCCCATTAAACCCACCCACCCTTTGTTTGTTTCATCTTGTGGTTGCCCATTTCAGCTTTGACAAATTCGAAAAATACCGCGAGCTCCCCCAAGAAGAGTCGCGACCAGCTAAGTTCTTGGAATTTCATCTACCCACGGATGGCGCCATTCCATACCAAGCGCGACCACCAGCTAAAACACTAGAACTTCGACTTTACACCGAGCGACCAGCTTCATACCAAGCGACCAGCTAAAACACCGAACTTCGACTTTTTACACCGAGGACGCAGCGCCAGCCAGCGTACGCCAGCTGAAATTTCGGTTTCCACGAGGTTTGATTCGAACTTCGAGTTGTCAAGTTTTTCGGTGTTCTAATCTCTTATATACACCGAACACGCGTACCTGACGCTATTCATAAAAGCGAAGCAAGGACGCTATCGGTATTCCTTTCTTCCATACCTCGCATTTCCGGTTAGAGGTTTTCTACTAGTATATCGTAATTGTTTGGAGTGTTGCATGTTTAGTTAAGCTCAACTTAGTCTTGCATGAGATTAAGGTCTGGTCGAACAAAAACAACAAACGTAATTACACGGCAACAAACAAGTCTATCTAGTACACCACCCACGACACCTCTAGCTACTATCACACACACCATACGACGACATAATGGTGAAGAAAGAGAGACTCCTCTCTCCGACTTTTACAAAGCCTTGAGCGATAGCCCTAAATCTTGCATCGTTCTAGCAGACCCAGTGGGGGATTTTCGAATCACCCCAAACATATTTAATTTGTTACCCGTTTTTCATGGGTTATACCATGAAAAACCTTATCAGCACATGCGTAGGATTGAACAAGTCCTTACAACATTCCATCATCCTACGGTTGGTACGGAACAAATTAAATTAAGGGTATTCCCTTTCACCTTAGCCGATAAGGCGGCGTCTTGGTTAACCTGCCCAAGCCTAATTCTTGTGGACTCGTGAGCTAAACTTGTTCAGCTGTTTATGGAACATTTTTATCCACCCCTAAAGACGGATGAGATGCTTTCCAAGATTCATTTTTTCCGACAGAATCCTCATGAATCATTTTCTGAGGCATGGAATCGTTTCACCGATCTCCTTATAGAGTGTCCACATCATAACTTAGCTAAAGACACGTTAGTTCGTGCCTTTTCAAAGGTCTTCTACACCACCATAAAGAAGTCCTTGACATAATGAATGGGGGTAGTTTCCTAAGTAAAGGAGCCCTGAGGCTTACAAATTTTTAGAAGACCAAACTAAACGGAATAATAATTGGGGGTAGTGATAATATCCCCCGCCAACTAGTTCTTCTTCAAATAAGCGTCAGGTATGTTTGAGAAGAAAACCGATCCGAACTTAAAAATTTACTCGAATCTCTAACTAAAAAGTAGAGGCTATTTACGCTCAACAAAAGCCTATCCCCATCATGAATGTAAACTCCAACCCATGTAATTTCTGTTTGAGTCCGAGCACCCCGGCGATTATTGTCCTCTAGCTTATGAACAACAACCACCGTAACAAGATAATGTTTACTCTATTAATAACTATCCTATTCCTAACGCCCCTTGAGACAACATCCCAACTTCAGTTGGAGAATTAATCAACAAGTAACACCTCCGTGGTACAATAATCAAAACGTTAGGCAAGCAAACAATTATAACCAAGCTCCACCTAGGCAAGGACAAGGTCAAGGGAATTATAATAATTATAACAACCAAAGCGCTAAACCACGACAAGGTCAAGCACAAGGTCGAATAATTATAATAATTATAATACCAATAAAGGTATCGTTCGGTTAATAATAATAACTATCACAACCCACCCATAAATAATCAACGAGAGATAGTTCCAATAAGATCACACCCGGACTACTACACCTACACAACCGATCGTATCGACGCTTTATACAAGTTACCCAACAACTTTTCCAGACAATGACTCAATCAAACCAACAGATTTTACAATCCATAAATCGGGGCATACAACGGTTAGCCCAAGCGAAAAGCCCAACCAAAAGGCGTGTTTTTCGGGACAAGCGATACCAAACCCTAAAACAAAGAAACACGGCCTTTGAGGTAAACGGTAATTCTAGTATGCGAAACTACAATCGTAGGTGACCTAAATGCCATCACCACTCTCCGCTCGAAGAGTGGTTGATAACAAAGTAACTACGCCTATAGTTACCCCATCGCATTCCCTACACCGGATATCGAACTAGATACCGCAATAAAAATCGAGGAGCCTACCACGGTAGAGGTACCAGTTAAATCACAACCAAAGAAACCAAAAGCCAAGGTTACACACACAAGTAGAGCCATATGCGAAATATAGAGAGCGAAACCACCGCCCTCAAAAATTAGCCATGCTAACCGGGGATACAAACTTTGAGGAAATTAGGAACGCGTTTTCAAGAATCTAACGATAAACCTTCCTTTTCTCGGTTATTAAAAAGCTACCTAACCACGCTAAGTTTCTTAAAGAGTTGTAGCACTACTAGGCGTAAGACCAACATACCTAAAGACGCTTTTAACTGAACAGTTCCCAACTTTATCCTAAAATAATAGAATTGTTAAGTACAAGGACCCCGGTCGCCCCTATCAGAAAAAAATGCACCTTAAGAGATTCCCATGACGGCGACGCCTTATTAGACCTGGGGGCGAGTGTTAACTTACTCCCGATTACTTGTATAAACAAATAGGTCTACAGAAATGCAACCTAAAAAATAACGCGTTGCAATTAGCGGACAGGTCAATTAATATCCTAAAGGTGTAGTGGAAAACGCGTGCTTGTTAAGGTTCAAGATTTCTACTATCCTGCTGATTTTGTTATCCTCGATACAGAAGTCGCTAATGACTCATGCCCGATCATCTTAGACACCCTTCTTGGCAACCGCCAATGCGCTTTTATAAATTGTCGCGATGGAAAGATGTCCTTATCTTTTGGCCATCTTTACGCCGAGGTAAATGTTTTAAAATGATGAAACAGTTACCGTTAGATTCGTAGATGGGGAGGTTAGCATGATCGAGAGTTTAGCTCAAGATTATTTTAACAACACGCTTCACGAAAACGATCACGGAGCGAAACGAACGATCATGTACAAATTCCTTTCTTTTGGAACTTCAGATTTTGTAAATGACTCATACTTAGAGGAAGTCAACACCATCCCGAGTCCACACCAATTGTAATCTACCGCCGGTTGCTCCATATATCGATTACGAAGACTTGCTACCTAAGCAAGTCTTCATTACGCTAAAGATAAGGACACTTATGAAACATCAACGGACATTCTGTCCACACCAGTTATTAAACCTCTTCCCCGAGTTAAAATATATTCAACTTGATCCGGATGGTAGTCACCCGATAATTATATCTTCTCTGTTAACTAAGGATGAAGAGACATGTTTAATAAGGGGTGATTAGGGAACATCGGTCTGCGATTGGTTGGTCCCTAGCCGACATTAAGGAATTGACCCTAATGTTTGCACTCATCGTATCCATTTGGAGGATAACGAAGACTTCTCGCATACCTCAAATACGCGGCTTGAACCCCCTGCCATGAAAGAGGTGGTTAGGGAAGAAGTCTTGCGACACTCGATCGCGGTATTATATACCCAATCTTCGATAGCGAATGGGTAAGTCCCATTCATGTAGTTCCTAAGAAATCGGAGTTACCATGGTACGTAGCGGGAAGGGTGACTATGTTGTCACTCAAGGTCCTACTTAAATGGAGAATCAGTATTGATTACAGACGCTTTAAATGCTATGACACGAAAGGATCACTTTCCCTTACCATTTATAGATCGATGCTAGAACGCCTAGCTGGTCATGCCTTTTATTGTTTTCTTCGGATGGCTACTCGCTATTTTCAGATTATTATTGATATTGATGACCAAGAAAAGACAACATTCACATGTCCCTTCTAACATATGCCTATAAACGAATGCCTTTTGGCCTTTGTAATGCCCCCAGTACCTTCCAAATATGTATGCTTCATATATTTAGTGACATGGTAGAGCTTTATGGAAGTGTTCATGGATGATTTTTCTATCTATGGAGACTCCTTTACGTGAGAATGCTTGTCTAACCCCGCCTAAGGTCTTGACACGGTGTGAAGAAATGAGCCTCGCTTTTAAATTGGGAAAAGTGTCAATTCATGGTCAAAAAGGGCATAGTACTTAGGTCATATTGTATCTAGTGATGGCATCGGAAGTAGATAAAGCCAAACTAGATAAGATAGCGACCACTACCTAAACCACGGACTGTCCGGTGAGATTAGAGCCTTTCTAGGCCATGCAGGGGTTTTATAGGCGTTTCATTAAAGATTTTTCAAAATAGCTAGGCCTTTAACTAACCTCGCTTTTGAAGGATGCAATCTTTGATTTTAATTTTAACTGTAAACAGGCTTTTGAAACCTTAAAAGCCGCCCAACCACTCGCACCTATTATACAGCCGGCCCATTGGTCTAAACCTTTTCGAACTCATGTGTGATGCTAGTGACTATGCAGTTGGTCTTTGTCTTGGGACGTAAACTAGATAATTAGTCCATCTGTTATTTATTATGCTAGTAAAACATTAAACGACGCTCAATGGAATTATACAACTACTGAAAAGAATTCTTAGCTGTCATTTATGCTTTAGATAAGTTTCGTCCTTATTTGGTTGGTTCTAAAACTTTAGTTTACACGCACCATGCAGCCCTTTAGGTACCTTCTTGCAAAGAAGGATGCTAAGCGCAGATTAATCCGATGGATTCTTCTCCCGCAAGAGTTCACATTAGAAATAAAGGACAAAATAGGGTCAAAACGAAGTTGCCGACCACTTATCTAGACTTACAAATGGCGACGATAGTAGTGATTCGGAGTCCATACCGGACTCTTTTCCCGATGAGCATCTTTATGCTATTTTTCAAGACCATGGTATCGCCGACATTGTAAATTATTTAGCAGCTGATGTTATGCCTTATAATTGGTCAAGAAATGAACGTAAGAAGTTCTTGGCGAGTTAAGATATACTACTAGGATGAGCCATACCTTTTTAAGTATTGTCTTGCGGATCAGATTATTCGTCGTTGTATTCCCCAGTGGGAATATAATGAAGTACTATCGTTCTGCCATGACAAAGAATGTGGTGGCCATTTTAGTGGTATGAAAACAGCCGCTAAGGTTCTCCAATGTGGATTTTATTGGCCTACCCTCTTTAAGGATGCCCAAGTGCATTGCAAGACGGTATTAGCTGCCAACAACTTGGGGCTAATCCATCCGCGTAATATGATGCCATTAAATCCAATCTTGATAGTAGAAATTTTTTGATGTTTGGGGTATTGATTTCATGGGCCTTTTCCCTGTTTCCCGGTTATATTTATATTCTAGTTGCCGTGGACTACGTGTCTAAATGGATAGAGGCCCTAGCTTGCCGTAAAAGCAATGACCATAAGACCGTTGTATTTTTATTAAAGAATATATTTTACATGGGTTTGGCATTCCTAAAGCCATCATTAGTGATGGTGGAACACATTTTACAAACTTGAGTTGTTGCATCCCTAGTGAAAAAGTATGGAGTTACACACAAAGTAGCAACTCCTTATCATCCACAAACTAAGCGGACAAGTAGAAGTTTCTAATAGGGAAATCAAAAAGATTTTAGAAACAACGAAAAACCCCGATAGGAAAGACCGGGTCGGTTGCGTCTATCGGATGCCTTATGGGCATATAGAACTGCTTTCAAAACTCCTATAGGTATGTCTCCCCTTTAGACTTGTATTTGGGAAACCATGTCATTTGCCCGTTGAATTAGAGCACCGCGGCTCTGTGGGCTATAAAAGCCTTAACTTCAATATTGATGAGGGGTGTCAAACGCAGTTACAATTAAATGAGCTTGAAGAAATCCGTGGCGATTCTTACGATCTCGCCAAGGATTATAAAAAGCAACATGAAACGTGTTCATGATAAACATATCTTAGCGCCAAAGAGTTTGTGGTCGGACAAAAGGTTTTGCTTTACAACTCCCGCTACATATTTTCCCGGGGAAACTAAAACCCGTTAGTGCGGCCCCTTTTCTGGTTCTTGAAGTCACCCCTACGGGGGCAATTACCTTGGTAAATCCCAAGGACAACAAGTACCTTTCAAGTTAACGGTCAACGATTAAAACATTTTCACGAACTTCTGTCCCCTGATATAGAGGAAGTCCTTTTACAGGACCCTATATATGAGGAATGACCCTTGTCATTGGTGTACTTCCTTTCACTTCCATTTAATGGTAAGTGCACCATTAAGGTGGAGTGTGTGGCTGTAAGTACCGGATCCTAAGTCCACGGTTCACATAGTTCACGTTTTCCACTCTTGCATGTTTTCTCGGATTTTTGAGTCATGTTTCTCTATGGTGTGAATTATGTCTTTATTTGCTTATTGATTCTAAAAAAAAATAATAAATAAAAAAAAATAAAAAATAAATAAAAAATAAATAAAAAATAAATAAATAAATAAAATAATAATAATAATAATAATAATTGTTTTCATTTTTTGATATAGATATATATCTAAACCCAGAGAACTAGCAATCCAACAAGTCTTGGGAATCGACTTTAAATCCGACCCATGTTAAAACAAATTTTGTGTTTAAAAATTTGTTTGGGGGTGGGAAATCAGTCTTTCCATCCCGATTGCTTTCGAACTTTCTATTTGTGTTGCTTAGGTCCATTAGTATAGTTCATTGGGGTTGACGTCATCTAATTTAGTGTTCATTCGTTAAGCATAACTTACGTCATGCACGCATTCACTACGAGGCGTTTTCCACTATCTTATATGTCACCCACGGTCGGAATAGAGTAGTTTATGGATCATTGGATTGGAAATTCTCTCCTGATCATTTCCATATCTCATTCGCGAAAAATCGGACCGATAACGGCCGAAATTTAGTTTGAAGTTCTTTAAAAATCGGCCGAAAGTCGAAAAATCAAATTGGGCTTTGGAACTTCTCGCTGGCGCAAGACTACAGCGCCAGCCTATCCTCCAAAACATAATCGCGACTTCATCTTCTCAAACCGCCTTTAACTAATTTAAATTAAACCCTAGCAACCAAAAATAAAAAATAAATAAATAAATAAAAATAAAAATAGAATACATCAAAATAGAAAGACCACCCACGCCCTTTGTGAAACACCAACACAATCTCCAACCGTTTCCACCAAGAAAACACCCACCAATTCAAGTCTTCAAACCTGCCACCGTACCTACCATAACCACCACCGTTGTGTTTAGTTAGTTTTCATCAAACTTGCATCCACCACCATCTACAAACCCCAAATCAATTCAAACTTCAATGGCGCTACGACGAAGAATGTTCAGCTGAACGCCGTTTGAGGGCCGACCACTTCGCACCATATTCTGAAGCCCGATATGATTAGGAGGGTTGGAACATACCGTGGTATTCGACACCGGAGGAGTTCTATCACTATGATTTGGTAGAACAGTTTTATAAGAAACGAGAATTGGAGGGAAATAGGATTTTCATTAGGATATAACGAGAACGAGGAGGGAAGTAACGAGACGGTTGTTGGGTCGAGCTATTAGGAATCACGCACAGAACCAACCTAGATATTTACCATTCAGGGAATCCCAAAGATAATCGGAGTTCCCCGCTTTAATGAAAGATACGGTCATAGAGGGTGAATACAATATGATATCTCATTCGTTAAGCGGGCGACCACGAGAACCAATCAACCGGTCAGAATTCGGTGGATTGGTAGGAACGTCCTCGAAAGACAAAGTCACGACATCGGGACTTCGATTAATCCGTTGTCCGTCTCTGGATTTTGCAAACGAATGAGTATAATTTCTGCATCCTCGATTTAATTTTGAATGTGATTAGAGGAGTGGGAAAGAGCATGGCGCCTCTTCCCGTATTGATCACTAAGATTATGCTCTCATTTAGAGCTATCGCTAAATCTGCTCCTATTAAGATCAAATTACATTCTAATGCAAGTATTTATAAGGAATGCATCCAAGAGAATTGGCCGTTGTCTGCAGAGAATGAAGTTGAGTCGGATAATGAAGGGGAAGATATGACATGGTTGGTTGAGGATAATTTTGATAGTCATACTTCTAATTTAGAACGAATGATAATACCAAAAACTGGTTTTATGCGATGCGGTTATCGATCGCGGAAGATATCCGACATAGACAAATTGTACTTCCCCAAATAAGCAAACGAACTTTCGCATCGGCGAGTTGAAATGCTTTCGAAAGGGGTCGAAGATATCTTGTCTAACTTGGAGATTATCCACCGTAATCACCAAGCCGATTATCGATACTCAAGATGGATGGAAGCCATTGTTCGTGATAGAGATGCTACGACGCATGCCACTGCGTGGATGAATCTGTCTCACCGAAGTCCGAGAGGCATGAGCGTCGTCCGCCGCAGCCGATGGCTCAACCATTCTTCACCACGTAACAGTCTCCATCTCGGGACCATCTTCTTCACACGCCTAGTGTTCACCATCATTGTGTCCCCGTTATTTCATTGTTTTTATTGTTTTGTTAGTGGAATTTTATTTCAAGAGTTAGATTTAAATATTAAGTTGTTTGTTTTAGATTGCTTGGATTTCATATTATTTTAATATAATTTATTTTGATCATCTTTCGTAAGGTTGTCTTGGGAGTCAAAGTTGAAAATTAGGCGATATCGGCATATCTATGATTTTTGTAGTGGTAGCATGATATGTAGAGAGTTTAGAAGTTACTATTCTAAACCAAGTTTAAAAGATACCAGGGTTGTTAGGAAATCAAAAACTAGGGGTTAGTTTCCTGGGTTTGGCGCTTTTCTATTTTCGAAATTGCCTTAAAACAATTTGGCAACTTTGCCGATTCGCTTTTGGAAACCCGTAACCTATTTAAACTTCCATCATTCTACAGGAGTTTGTAGTAAAAATTTGATGAATTTTTATTTGTTTGACCTCCTAAATAGTAGAGTGTTTCCAGTGTGTTTCTGCAGTGTTGCAAACGCAATATCCTGAAACACCAGCCAATAAGGAAGGTTGTAGAACTCAATTGTTCTAAATGTTTTACAGGAACTAGTAGGATCTTTCAGGAGTCTCCAGTAAAATTTGGCAATTTTGGATTTTTTGATGGGTTAACCATTCGGTTGTTTGTATTGTGTCCGAAAACCGTTTCGCAAACTTTTGAAGGGCTGTAGAGGGACTTTCACAGCTCCGATTGATCTGAAATTTTACAGGCTACTTGATAGACGTCTTAGCAAATTACTGTAAAATGTCAAATTTTTGGAGTACGATAAAAGGCCTAAAACTTGAAAACCCTGGGCGCGACCGCGCCCAAACTTAAGCGCGACGGCGCTTGAAACGTGGATATTGACAAAGCGAGGGCACTCGCTTGTAACCCGCGCCCTACAAGGAAAATTCATGCCGTGAACAGCCCGATTTTCACAGGAAAGTTCAAATTTCTATTCCTTAAAGTTATAAAGTGTTTCTAACTTGTTAAATACACTTTGAAATGGCGTATACAAGGCGTATTAAGTAGCGAAACAGGAAGCATTGGTACTCCTTCTTTCCTCCTGCCTCTTACGTAGGAGGTTTTAATTCTAGTAGAATGGGGCTTGTTTTGAAGAAATAAATACAACACGCCTATCTAGAATTTCACACACTACACTTGCATCAATGGCTAAAGAACAAGAGACTCCTCTCTGCGATTTTTATAAAGCCCTAAGCGATGGCTAAGTGGGTGCATCGTTCTTGGACCCTAGTGGGGGATTTTGAATCCCCCTAATATATTTAACTTGTTACCGGTTTTTCATGGTTTAGACCATGAGAAGCCTTACCGACACATCGTGGGATAGACCAAGTTCTCACTACATTCCATCATCTAGCGTAAGTCGAACAAATTAAACTTAGGGTGTTTCCTTTCACCCTAGTGACGACGGCGTCTTGGTTAACGCCCAAGCGCCAAACTCATTGGACTCATAGGCTCAACTTGTTCAATTGTTCATGGAACAGTTTACCCTTACTTGAAGATAGATGAAATGCTTCACCCAAGATTCATTTCTTCCACCATAATCCTCATGAATCCTTTTGGAGGCACGGAATCGTTCGATCTTCTCATTGAATGCCAGCATCATAATCTTCTGAAAGACAAGCTTGTTCGTGCTTTCTTGAGGAACTTTCACATTATCATAAGGAGGTTCTAGATATCATGACTGGGGGTAGTTTTCTTAGTAAAGGAGCCTTGGAGGCTTATACATTCTTAGAAGATCAATCTAAGAGGAACGACAATTGGGAGGTAACTGATTCCTCCCGCTCCTCTCCTTCTTCTCTTGAGGTTAAACATGATCCCGAGCTTAAAACTCTTGCTCGATGCCCTCACTAAAAGGTAGATGCCATCTACGATTTCAACAACAACCCACTCCCGGTCATGAACATTAACTTCTACTCATTGCCAATAATACATTTTGTAGTCTTGAGCATTCCGACTTCTATTGTCCTCTTGTCTATGCACAAACACCACCACAACCACCACACTTCAACCGGTTAACTTCGACATCAAGGACAAGGGAACTTAGGTGACCCGGAATAGAGGTTTAGTACCCATAACCAGAACTATCAACATAAGACATGAGCATTTCCGACAAGCTTTAATTCAATCTGACCATCTGAGGACAAAGTAGTAGTGACCTTGTTGGAGAAACAAAATCAAATTATGCAATAAAACTCAACTTGATGAAAGATCGGCATGATCAAAACTCTAATATGATGAAACAAGCGATGCAAATGATGCAGTCTTTGTGCCAAAAAGGTTATTGACATGTCTTCTAACCAAAATAATAACCAAACTAGTGTGTTTCCAAGTCAAGCAATGCCTAATCCTAAGTCAACAAACACCGCCTTGAAATAAAAAGTATTGATGTAATGGTAATATAAACCAAAGGGGACCTACTGGTGATCCACTACCCAGTTACGTTCGAGCAGTAGTTGATAACCAAGTGACTATACCTAAAGATTACGCAAACTAAAAATGATACCATACCAAATACTATAATAGAAACCTAAGACCCTAAAAGCGTAGAAAGTACCGGTTAAACCACAACCAAAGGGAAAACATTACAAGACCCGATAATAGAAAGTGAAGACCCACTGTAGAGGTTCAATATGGAAACCTAGTTAGAAAGTGATAAAAGATAAAGCAGCGGTTAACAAATATGTTCCCCTCGTATTAGGCATAAAGATAAACCATAGGTATCAGAGACTAATTGTGTCTAAAAGGGCCGAGAATTTTGATGAGATTAGGGAAGTGTTTAAAAATCTAACTATCAACCTACCTTTTCTAGATGCTATAAAAAGTCTACTGGACAGCTAAGTTTCTAAAAGAGTTGTGCACCAAGAAGAGGAAAACCGACATACCTGAATGCCTTCTTGAATTGAACAATATCCCTCTTTTATCGAGCGTAATGGAATTGTTAAGTACAAGGACCTGGTAGATCCTACGGTTTAATGTACCTTAGGTGATACCTTTATAACAAGCTGCTTTTATTAGACACGGGGGCGAGTGTTAACTTACTCCCTTTTTATTTATATAAACAAATTTGGGTCTAACAAAACTTCAACCAACCAAAATGACTTTGCGGTTAGCCGATTGTTCTATTAAGTATCCCAAGGGTGTAGTTGAAAATATTCGTTAAAGTTCAGGATTTTTACTATCCGGCCGACTTTGTTATTCTCGACCGCGAAGTTGCTCATGATTCCATTCCATCATCTTAGGGCGTCCTTTCTTGGCACCTTGAATGCTCAAATCAATTGTCGGGATGGCTCAATGACTCTTTCTTTTGGAAATCTTTCGTAGAAGTTAACATGTTTAGACAAAAGCGAGGGGGACAACTAGGTTTGCCTATAGAAGGAGAAGTGAAATCCATTGAGAGTTTTGTACCTCACATTAGTGCGGTGGCGGCTTTAGTCCCCACTAGTAGATACCCTCTTATGGAAGAAGACAAAGATCACAATTTTGACTCTTTGAACATAACTGAACTAGTGTGAAGAATTTTCAACCTTGCCTTACGACCATACATGGACTACACCTCACAATAGGCGAGATAGATGAATTCCTCAAAGATGGAGATGAATACCATAATTATATGGATGTGAACAACCTAGATGAGGAATTGACGAGGGTTTTCTAAGAACTGTGATGATCCACCTTCTCAAGCACTACCTAGAGCACCACCCTACCACCATCCACAGAGTTAATCCCTCATAAAATCCAATCATTCTTCCCACCCTTTTCTTAACTTATCCCCACATTCAAGTATTTTCCAAAACCATTCATTTACTCCACGATCATTCACTTGGACTCCTTCTTATTCGAAGTTGCGTCGTAGAAAGTTTTGGAGCTTGATTACGTTTTGGTGGTGCATTCCATGTTAACTATTTATGGAAAGATCCACAATTGTTTAGATTATTGATATATGGGGAACTGCATGTAAATACATATATATCACTTTAAGTCTAGGGAATCGACTTTAAAGATACGTTTTAAAACAAATTTTTACAAACCTGTTTTCAAAAATTTGTTTGGGGAATGAAGGTGTTTAGTTTTCCATGCTTGATCACTAAACTTCCTATTCTTATCCCCCTCGCTCCTTTAAGAGTAGATAGATTTCTCTTTGTTTGTTGTTTTGATGTTGTCTTTTATTATTTTTTAGTAGATAGGATGTTACGTTGTTAAATTCGTAGTTAACTTTGAATTTGGTAGTTAAATGTTGTTTGAATTTCAATTTTAATATAATGTTGTTCTTTTCAAATTGTGCATGGTTTTATTGTTAATCCCACCTTCGAATTGTTTGGGGGTGGTATTATTTATTCTATCATGATTTGTAGAAGATCCTCCATTTTAGAGTTTGTTTTGGAGTGAAGGTTAAGAATATTGCGTAATTGGTATACCTATGATTAGATGTGGTGGTAGGATGAAATTTAAGAGAGTTTAGAAGTTACTAGTCTAAATCCGATTATAAAAGATATTAGGGTTGTTATAGAATCAAGAATATGAGTTGTTTTCGTTTTGGGTTGAAATTTTATTGTTTCGAGGAAATTGCCTTAAAGCTTTTTGGCAACTTACCGGTCGTTTTAACAATTCAAAACCTATAAAACTTCATTCATTCTACACTCACAACCCCACTACACCTAACTTCCATTTCTCACCTTTCACTCCCCCGTTCACTTTTGGGTTAGCATTTTTCGCGAATCAACAACACCTCGGAAGGCGCATGGAATATGCTTGGCCTTCAGCGCCCTACACTTTGTCGAGAAATTTTGTTGAGCGGCCGCACCGAGGTCAGTGGCGACTTCGGCTCAAACACTTGGAATTCCAAATACCAGGCGATTTCGGCGCCCTAGTTGGCCGCGGCATGCGACTTCGCCGACCCGGAAAAATTCCAGTTTTCAGCGGGTTGTTCGGTTCATTTCGCGCATTTGTTCAGGCGTAGTTGAGATGACATCTCGTAATAATGCAGAACAGTCTTTCAAAGATTTGTTTCAAAGCACTACTTATGGTGCTTGGTTTTGCGAGGTGATCACACCGTAAAGGCTGGGAACGCTTATGGTTCTTGCTAGCATTTGTTCTTGGACTTGCCATGCCGCTGAAATACAAGACCCATGATGCTATTGGGTAGATAATATGCATGTCTACACTTATGACTTTTGCATGAGGAGGCTTATGGGTCCGGCATTTTCCGTGTAGAGGACCAAAGGGACATATAGCGTAGCCCTTGGTAGCTTGTCCCATAATGTGATACGGTAATGTTCTTTATCATGCTAAACATATTAGGGGAGTGGCATTTTTTTACTAGCGAATGATGCCACTTGCGATGTTTTCCTTGCTTTAGGCTGAGGCGCCTGCTATATGACCTTCCTAAGACCTTAATGTCTAGTTTGCACGAGCCCATAGCATGAGGCATAAGTATCTTCTTATGCCTATATTAGTTTCCGTATTATGCTATGTTTCTTTCTGTTTTTGTGCCCGTTTCCGCGGATTGGGTTGGAATTAGACATTTGTGAGACCACCAATTATATTATCGGATCTTTCCGTGCAATGACTTGGCAAGGATGGAGGATACAACCTCATCAGGTTGCACCTTACACCCCATCCGACCAAGTGAAACTAATAGGTTAGCAATCATAGATGATAAATGGCATGCTTGACATGGCAAATTATCATGGCATGGCGGGGAAGGAAGGAACCTCACTTCTTGATAGAAGAGGAGGATGGCATGTTGGCGGGGAGTGGAGGTAAGTTTTTAGTTTGAGTTAGTGTGCGCTTGTCCCCCAAGCAATTTAATTACATTAACCCCATAATGGGTGGAACTCTTATAGAGTTCGCGTCGGTTTACTTTTCTATATTAGTATGTTATAACCTTGTTTTGCAGATGTTCGAATTTCCGCAGCGTTTCCATGGTATTTTTCCTACCCTCTCTATTTAAATACTTTGAGGACAAAGCATGTTTCTTGTTTGGGGGCATAGAAACACATGTAATTAAGGCATCTGTTAGGATATAGATATGTATAATATGCATTTGTTTTCAAGTTAAAAATTTCAAAAATATAAATAAATAAGTTTATGCTATACACTTAGGAATATTGGTATTGTTTTCTTTTCTACATGCTCTTAACAATCTAGAAGTCTCCGTAGCTTTTGCATCGAGAATAATTGTTAGAAACTTAGGTTAATATGTAGGTAATAATCTTTGCATCTATCTATAAATATATTACATGAGTATCTATGATTGTTAGTAGTAAGTTTTGAAATCTAGGCTAGAGTACTTATTCTACAAATCCTGTGAGAATATAGCCTAAAAAGCCTATATGAAGCGAAATATTTAAGAAATGACACAAGGGAGAAGTAAAATCCGGATAGAAATCACCGTCCACTTGCTTGATCACTATGCCATATCTGGCGAGAATTTAGGCCCTCTTTGGATCGATATAGCCAAAAATTCAAACCTATGAATTATTTTCGCTAATTAAGCCCCTCTGAGCCTTTCTTTAGCCTTCCATAAACCACAATTCCTTTACTGTTACAAAAGCAAAACAAAATAAAAAAAATTCAACTTACCCGATCTAGAATAAGTCGAGAATAGAATGAGTGAAGAAAGAAGAAGAGAAAAACACGTGTAAAACAAAATTAGTTAGTTGCTTGAGGAAAAGAAAATAAGTTTCCATCAAAGAAAAGAAAAAAAAAAAAAGAAATAAATAAAAACTCCAAAAATAGAATAAAAGGGAGTCAAAAGCCAAAGAAAAGAAAAAAAAAAAATATGGCTAATGATGGAAACAAAGTATAGAAGCAAAAGAAAATAACAAGGTTTTCTCTAAGTTATATAATATGAAGACTCTATTTTCTCGGACTTGTCCTTTTGTATATCCATTTCCTTCCTTCTTAAACCATCTCTAATCCATGACACCTAATAAAGACCTCTAGCTCAATTAGGAATAGGTTAGTGTGATAGTAAGTGGCAGTTGTGTTTGATCGACTCCGGCTTCCCTTGTGTGTCATTGAGATTGTAAGGTAAAGTGTGCCCACTTGCCTGCTTGGAGATGTGAAAACTTAGTAGCGGAAAAATCGGAGTGATTTTTGTCTTGACTTTTATGTGAGGACCTACTTAGGGGGCTATTCGAGTTTTGAGAAACGGACTGCTAAGCATTTCATAGCATTACTCATTGTATATATGTTTATTAAGTAGATGATTGATTATTATGCATATATTAGCTTAGGTTTTCGACATGATTATTACGTATTCAATTGCTAGTGAGATGTATAGATAGTTGAGACATGAATGAGGAAACAATAGTTTTATTTCTTAGTCGTTGTAGTATAGATGAAGTTTGTGAGTACCTTCACTTTGGAAAACTCTCTCGAGGCTATAACTCGTCCACTAGGGAATTCCTAGTGGTTTAAGGCCTGTTGCATATGGTGATGCAATCGCTTTTCAGAAAGCGAGTAGATAGAACTCCATTTTGGTCACTTATTCTAATTTCTCATCTTTGCTTGAGGACAAACAAAATCTTTGTTTGGGGGTGGTTTGATAAGAGCCCAAAACTGTAGTTTTAACCTTAATAATCATACTTTTAGACCAATTATGTGAGTAATAATTAAGAGTTATCTTGATTACGTGTTTTTATGCATTTCGGGCTTCAAAGTCTATTATGTGCAGAAATGTGCCACTTTAGCGAGATAAAGGAGCAAAGGTGGGGTTGCTAAGGAGTTCTGTGAATAAAGGCCAAGATTCAAGGAGACAAAGCCTTTGTAAAGCCGGTCAAAAGCTGAAAAGTCAACGACGCGAGAAAGAAGAGTGCACAAGTCGTGAGAACTTAGAAGGCCGTATCTTTGGACTCAGATCTCGGAATTGGGAGTAGCTTATGTCAAAACGACCGGCTCGAAAAGAGCTTTCCAATGGTTCAAGCCTTGGCCCAATCAGATGAGTAAAAGTGGACGACACATCTATCGAAGCCAACTGCGGCTGAAAGAGCCCATTTTGGACTAAAGAAATTGGGTTTTGGGCCCGATTTTCCGGCCCAAAACATGGCTCCAAGCCCATGCACGATTTTTGGATCTGGAAGTATAAAAACAAAAGCTTGACTCTTTGTTAATGGCAATTAGGTTAGGTAGAAAAGGCAGTTAGGTTAGGAAGCTAATGTTAATGGAGTTTAGGGTTAGAAAAAAGTTAGATCTAGATTAGTTAATTACTTAGTTTTTCATTCCATTAATTAGTTTCATTCTTTGTTTTAGCTTAGTTATTTAAATCATTGAATATCATTCATTAGATAAATAAAATAGTTGTTATTCATTCAATCATATCTTGTTCTTATTGTTCTATTAGATAAATAAAGTTAATTAGTTCTCCGTAATCTAGTTTCATTTTTCATTTATTTATTAGCTTAAATCCTTAGATTTACTTATTTGTCATTATTAGTTTAATTCAATTATTGCATGAGTAGTTTCAAATTGAGTTTAAACAAATAAAGTTCAAATCTTTATATTATGTCTTGTTTAGATTCAATTGTTGGGAATGGTAGAATAGAAAATTCACATCAAATCATTACTCTCACCATTGTTCCTTTTGGGTTTGATTAGTTGAATTTGTTTAAGTCTTGAGGTTTTAAGAGTGGAGCGAATCGACTCTCGATATTACTTCATTATTGAGAGTAGGAATATTGATATAAACAATTATTCACGTAATTTGATTATTTGTGTTTTCGCATAGATAGTTAGAATTCGTAAAAAAATTTCTTTATCAAATGGTGCATTCAAGGATTAGGGGATTAGGTCTAAGCGATAAACACATTTGCCATTAATCATTAGCTATCGGGGGATAACAACTAATCAATGGCTAGGTCTAACATTTAAGTAAAGCTCTCTTTAGACTTAAAGGTGATTTCTTAGACTTAGAAAATAATCCATGCTAGGGAACTAGGAGTGGAGCGAACTTCCTACTCCACTTAGTGCAATTCGCATCGAGTAGAAGCTTTGATAAACATAGGATCAAAAGATCAGTTTTAGTTTACTTACGGTTGAATTCATCGTTCATTTAAGTAGGTAAACTATTCATTACATTTATCAAATGAAACATTTTATATCTTAGTTGCACTTTAGCATTGTTTTCTTTGTAGAAGTAGTCATTTTAAGTCCCATTAAACCCGCCCACCCTTGGTTTGTTTCATCTTGTGGTTGCCCATTTCAGCTTTGACAAATTCAGCGAGAAAATACGGGCGCCCGGCTCCCAAGAAGAGTGCGACCAGCTAAGTTCTTGGAATTTCATCTACCCGCGGGGGCGCCAGCATACATACCAAAGCGACCACCGGCTAAAAACACGGAACTTCGACTTTACACTGGCGCGACCGGCGCCATACCAAAGCGACGACCGGCTAAAAACTGGAACTTCGACTTTACTTTTGGCGACCAGCGCTTGACCGGGCCGCATGGCATGCCAATTGAAATTTCGGATTTCCACGAGGTTTGATTCGAACCGAGTTGTCAAGTTTTTGGTGTTCTAATCTCTTATATACAGCGAACAGCATTACACAAGGCAGCTATTCATAAAAGCGAAGCAAGGGGCCTTATCGGGTATTCCTTTCTTCCATACCTCGCATTTCGGTTAGAGGTTTTCTACTAGTATATCGAGAATTGTTTGGAGTGTTGCATGTTTAGTTAAGCTCAACTTAGTCTTGCATGAGATTAAAGGTGCAGTCGAACAAAACAACAAAGCGTAATTACGACAACAAACAAGTCTATCTAGTACACCACCCCGACACCTCTAGCTACTATCACACACACCATACGACATAATGGTGAAGAAGAGACTCCTCTCAGGCTTTTACAAAGCCTTGGCGATAGCCCTAAATCTTGCATCGTTCTAAAGCGGACCCGGTGGGGGATTTTGAATCCCCAAACATATTTAATTTGTTACCCGTTTTTCATGGGTTATACCATGAAAAACCTTATCGGCTACATCGCGTAGGATTGAACAAGTCCTTACAACATTCCATCATCCCTACGGTTGGTGCGGAACAAATTAAATTAAGGGGTATTCCCTTTCACCTTAGCCCGATAAAGGCGTCTTGGTTAAGCTGCCCAAAGCGCTTAATTACGTGGACTTCGTGGGCTAAACTTGTTAATTTGTTTATGGAACATTTTATCCACCTTTAAAAGGCGGATGAGATGCTTTCCAAGATTCATTTTTTCGCGGAATCCTCATGAATCATTTTTACGAGGCATGGAATCGTTTCACCGATCTCCTTATAGAGTGTCCACATCATAACTTAGCTAAAGACCGTTAGTTCGTTGCCTTTTCAAAGGTCTTCTACACCACCATAAAGAAGTCCTTGACATAATGAATGGGGGTAGTTTCCTAAGTAAAAGGAGCCTCGGAGGCTTACAAATTTTAGAAGACCAAACTAAGCGGAATAATAATTGGGGGTAGTGATAATATCCCCATTTCGGCTAGTTCTTCTTCTTATTGATCAAGGCCGCCCGGTATGTTTGAGAAGAAAACCGATCGAACTTAAAATTTTCGAATCTCTAACTAAAAAAAGTAGAGGCTATTTACGCTCAACAAAAGCCTATCCCGTCATGAATGTAAACTCCAACCCATGTAATTTCTGTTTGAGTCGAGCACCACGGCGATTATTGTCCTCTAGCTTATGAACAACAACCACGAGAACAAGATAATGTTTACTCTATTAATAACTATCTATTCCTAGCGCCCTTGGAGACAACATCGACCGGTTGGAGAAATAATCGACAAGTAACACCTCGAGTCAATAATCAAAGCGTTAGGCAAGCAAACAATTATAACCAAGCTCCACCTAGGCAGGACAAGGACAAGGACAAGGTCAAAGGGAATTATAATAATTATAACAACCAAAGCCTTGACCCGACAAGGTCAAGCACAAGGTCGAGAATAATTATAATAATTATAATACCAATAGAGGTATCGTTAGGTTAATAATAATAACTATCCTGACCCCAGCCCATAAATAATCAGCGAGATAGTTCGGTCGCACCACCGTGACTACTACACCTACACAACGGATCGTATCGGCCTTTATACAAGTTACCCAACAACTTTTTCGGACAATGACTCAATCAAACCAACAGATTTTACAATCCATAAATCGGGGCATCAACGGTTAGCGAAAGCGAAAGCCAAACCAAAGCGTGTTTCGGGAAAGCGATACCAAACCTAAAAGCGGCAAACCACGACCTTTGGGGTAAGCGGTAATTCTAGTGCGGAAACTACAATCGTAGGTGACCTAAATGCCATCACCACTCTCCGTTACGGAAGAGTGGTTGATAATAAAGTAACTTCGCCTATAGTTACCCCATCGATTACTCCACACGGATATCGAACTAGATACGCATAATAGAAGCGAGGAGCCTACCGCGGTAGAGGTACCGGTTAAATCACAACAAAGAAACCAAAAGCCAAGGTTACCGCGACAAGTAGAGCCATATCGCGAAATATAGAAGCGAAACCACCGTTCCCAAAAAAATTAGCCATGCTAACCCGGGGATACAAACTTTGAGGAAATTAGGAGCGTTTTCAAGAATCTAGCGATAAACCTTCCTTTTTCGAAGCTATTAAAAGCTACCTAACCAGCTAAGTTTCTTAAAGAGTTGTGCACTACTAGGCGTAAGACCAACATACCTAAAAGGCCTTTTTAAGCGAGCGGTTCCCGACTTTATCGAAAATAATGGAATTGTTAAGTACAAGGACCTGGTAGATCCCTCTTGTAAAATGCACCTTAGGAGATTCCCACCGCGACGACCGCCTTATTAGACACGGGTGAGTGTTAACTTACTCCGTATTACTTGTATAAACAAATAGGTCTACGAGGAAATGCAACCTAAAAAATAGCGTTGCAATTAAGCGGACGAGGTCAATTAAGTATCCTAAAGGTGTAGTGGAAGCGTGCTTGTTAAGGTTGAGATTTCTACTATCCTGCTGATTTTGTTATCCTCGATCTGGAAATTAAGCTAATGACTCTGTACCGATCATCTTAGGACGCCCCTTCTTGGCAGCTGCGCCAATGCGCTTATAAATTGTCGCGATGGAAAGATGTCCTTATCTTTTGGCCATCTTTTTACGTCGAGGTAAATGTTTTAAAATGATGAAAGCGGTTACGGATTAGATGCGTAGATGGGGAGGTTAGCATGATCGAGAGTTTAGCTCAAGATTATTTTAACAACCGTTTCACGAAAACAATATGTACAAATTCCTTTCTTTTGGAACTTCAGATTTTGTAAATGACTCTACTTAGAGGAAGTTGACACCATCACTGGAGTC
Organism: Coptis chinensis; assembly: GCF_015680905.1. Classification (NCBI taxonomy): domain Eukaryota; kingdom Viridiplantae; phylum Streptophyta; class Magnoliopsida; order Ranunculales; family Ranunculaceae; genus Coptis; species Coptis chinensis. Next base: position 51,236,187 of record NC_141456.1, read on the forward strand.
CACACCAATTATAGACCCGTCGGTTGCTCCATATCGCGATTCACGAAGACTTGCTACCTAAGCAAGTCTTCATTCACATGAATAAGGACACTTATGAAACATCAGCGGACATTAGTCCACACCCGGTCTTAAACCTCTTCCCGGGTTAAAATATATTCAACTTGATCCGGATGGTAGTCACCCGATAATTATATCTTCTCTCGTTAACTAAGGATGAAGAGACATGTTTAATAAGGGTGATTAGGGAACATCGGTCTGCGATTGGTTGGTCCCTAGCCGACATTAAAGGGAATTGACCTAATGTTTGCACTTTCATCATTATCCATTTGGAGGATAGCGAAACTTCTCGCATGAACCTCGGCGTCGCTTGAACCCTGCCATGAAAGAGGTGGTTAGGGAAGAAGTCTTTGCGATTACTTTCGATCGCGGGTATTATATACCCGATCTCGATAGCGAATGGGTAAGTCCCATTCATGTAGTTTCTAAGAAATCGGGGAGTTACCATAGTGCGTAGCGGGAAGGGTGACTATGTTGTCACTCGAGGTCCTATGAAATGGAGAATCTGTATTGATTCTGGGGCGTTTAAATGCTATGACCACGAAAGGATCACTTTCCCTTACCATTTTATAGATCGGATGCTAGAGCGTCTAGGTGGTCATGCCTTTTATTGTTTTACGGATGGCTACTCGGCTATTTTCAGATTATTATTGATATTGATGACCAAGAAAAGACAACCTTCACATGTCCGCCGGAACATATGCCTATAAGCGAATGCCTTTTGGGCCTTTGTAATGCCCACGGTACCTTCAGTGATGTATGCTTCATATATTTAGTGACATGGTAGGCTTTATGGAAGTGTTCATGGATGATTTTTCTATCTATGGAGACTCCTTTCTGAGAATGCTTGTCTAACTTTGTCTAAAGGTCTTGACCGCGGTGTGAAGAAAGAGCCTCGTTTTAAATTGGGAAAAGTGTCGATTCATGGTCAAAAGGGCATAGTACTAGGTCATATTGTATCTAGTGATGGCATCGAAGTAGATAAAGCCAAACTAGATAAGATAGCGACGACTACCTAAACCACGCGGATTTGTCAGGTGAGATTAAGAACCTTTCTAGGCCATGCGAGGGGTTTTATAGGCGTTTCATTAAAGATTTTTCGAAAATAGCTAGGCCTTTAACTAACTTTTGCTTTTGAAGGATGCAATCTTTGATTTTAATTTTAAGCGTAAAGCGGGCTTTTGAAACCTTAAAAGCGCCCAACCTTGCACCTATTATCTGACCTCTGATTGGTCTAAACCTTTCGAACTCATGTGTGATGCTAGTGACTATCACGGTTAGTCTTTGTCTTGGGGACGAAACTAGATAATAAGTCCCTTTGTTATTTATTATGCTAGTAAAACATTAAGCGGCGGCTCAGCGGAATTATACAACTCTTGAAAAAGAATTCTTAGCTCATCATTTATGCTTTAGATAAGTTTAGTCCTTATTTGGTTGGTTCTAAAACTTTAGTTTACCACGGACCATGCGACCACTTAGGTACCTTCTTGCAAAGAAGGATGCTAGCGAGATTAATCCGATGGATTCTTCTCTGCAAGAGTTCACATTAGAAATAAAAGGACAAAAGAGGGGTCAGCGTAGTTGCCGACCACTTATCTAGACTTACAAATGGCGATAGTAGTGATTACGAGTCCATGGGACTCTTTTCGATGAGCATCTTTATGCTATTTTTTCATCACCATGGTATCTTTGACATTGTAAATTATTTAGCGGCTGATGTTATGCCTTATAATTGGTCAAGAAATGAGCGTAAGAAGTTCTTGGCGAGTTAAGATTATACTACTAGGATGAGCCATACCTTTTTAAGTATTGTGCGGATCAGTTATTCGTCGTTGTATTCCCGGTGGGAATATAATGAAGTACTATCGTTACGCCATGACAAAGAATGTGGTGGCCATTTTAGTGGTATGAAAAAACACGCTAAAGTTCTCCAATGTGGATTTTATTGGCCTACCCTCTTTAAGGATGCCCAAGTGCATTGCAAGGCGTGTATTAGTTGCCAACAACTTGGGCGAATCCTGGCGTAATATGATGCCATTAAATCCAATCTTGATAGTAGAAATTTTTGATGTTTGGGGTATTGATTTCATGGGCCCTTTCCCTGTTTCCCACGGTTATATTTATATTCTAGTTGCCGTGGACTCGTGTCTAAATGGATAGAGGCCCTAGCTTGCGTAGCAATGACCATAAGACCGTTATTTTTTATTAAAGAATATATTTTCTGTGGGTTTGGCATTCCTAAAGCCATCATTAGTGATGGTGGAACACATTTTACCTTGAGTTGTTGCATCCCTAGTGAAAAAGTATGGAGTTACACACAAAGTAGCAACTCCTTATCATCCACAAACTAGCGGACAAGTAGAAGTTTCTAATAGGAAATCAAAAGATTTTAGAAACAACGATAAACCCGATAGGAAAAGGCGGTGAAGCGTCTATCGGATGCCTTATGGGCATATAGAACTGCTTTCAAAACTCTATAGGTATGTCTCCCTTTAGACTTGTATTTGGGAAACCATGTCATTTGCCCGTTGAATTAGAGCACCGTGCTCGTGGGCTATAAAAGCCTTAACTTCAATATTGATGAAGGGTGTCAAGCATGAAGTTACAATTAAATGAGCTTGAAGAAATCCGTGGCGATTCTTACGATCTCATGAAGGATTATAAAGCTAACATGAAAGCGTGTTCATGATAAACATATCTTGCGCCAAAGAGTTTTGGTCGGACAAAAGGTTTTGCTTTACAACTCCGTCTACATATTTTCCCGGAAACTAAAACCCGTTGGTGCGGTCCTTTTACAGTTCTTGAAGTCACCCCTACGGGGCAATTACCTTGGTAAATCCAAAGGACAACGGTACCTTTCAAGTTAGCGGTCGGCGATTAAAACATTTTCACGAACTTACGTCACGATATAGAGGAAGTCCTTTTACGGGGACCCTATATATGAGGAATGACCCTTGTCATTGGTGTACTTCCTTTCACTTCCATTTAATGGTAAGTGCACCATTAAGGTGGGCCCTCCCTATGGGTGTGTGGCTGTAAGTACGGATCCTAAGTCCACGGTTCACATAGTTCACGTTTTCCACTCTTGCATGTTTTTCCGGATTTTTTGAGTCATGTTTCTCTATGGTGTGAATTATGTCTTTATTTGCTTATTGATTCTAAAAAATAATAAAAAAAAAAATAAAAAAAAAAAAAAATAAAAAAAAAAAATAAATAAATAAAATAATAATAATAATAATTTTAATTGTTTTCATTTTTAGATATAGATATATATCTAAACCCGAAGAGAACTAGCAATCCAACAAGTCTTGGGAATCGACTTTTTAAGCGACCCATGTTAAAACAAATTTTGTGTTTAAAAATTTGTTTGGGGTGGGAAATCAGTCTTTCCATCGGATTGCTCGAACTTTCTATTTGTGTTGCTTAGGTCCATTAGTATAGTTCATTGGGGTTGGCGTCATCTAATTTAGTGTTCATTCGTTAGCATAACTTACGTCATGCACGCACTTCGAGGCGTTTTCCACTATCTTATATGTCACCCACGGTCGGAATAGAGTAGTTTATGGATCATTGGATTGGAAATTCTCTCCTGATCATTTCCATATCTCATTCATAAAAATCGGGACCGATAGCGAAGCGGGAAATTTAGTTTGAAGTTCGCATTTAAAATCGCCGAAAGTCGAAAAATCAAATTGGGCTTGGGGCCAACTTCTGGCGCACCTACTGGCAGCGCCACCATCCTCAAAACATAATCGCGACTTCATCTTCTCAAACCGCCTTTAACTAATTTAAATTAAACCCTAGCAACCAAAAAAAAAAAATAAATAAATAAATAAAAATAAAAATAGAATACATCAAAAAAATAGAAAGACCACCCCCCTTTGTGAAACACCAACACAATCTCAACCGTTTCCACCAAGAAAACACCCACCAATTCAAGTCTTCAAACCTGCCACCGTACCTACCATAACCACCACCGTTGTGTTTAGTTAGTTTTCATCAAACTTGCATCCACCACCATCTACAAACCCCAAATCAGTTCAAACTTCAATGGTATTTCTGACGAAGAATGTTGCGAACGCAGCGTTTGAGGCCGACCATTTTCGCACCATATTCGGCGCCAATATGATTAGGAGGGGTTGGAACATCTTGTGGTATTCGACGGAGGAGTTCTATCACTATGATTTGGTAGAACAGTTTTATAAGAAAGCGAGAATTGGAGGAAATAGGATTTTCATTAGGATAGCGAGGAGCGAGGAGGGAAATGCGAAGGCGGTTGTTGGTGAGCTATTAGGAATCACGCTGTAACCAACCTAGATCGACCATTCAGGAATCGATTATCTTTGGAGTTCTGCTTTAATGAAAGATACGGTCATAGAGGGTGAATACAATATGATATCTCATTCGTTAAGCCGGCGACGACCGAGAACCAATCAGTTGGCTGTAGCTTCGGTGGATTGGTAGGAGCGATCCTCGGGGAAAGACAAAGTCGGCGACATCGGACCGATTAATGCGACGTTCTCTGGATTTTGCAAGCGAATGAGTATAATTTCTGCATCCTCGATTTAATTTTGAATGTGATTAGAGGAGTGGGAAAAGAGCATGGTGCCTCTTCCCGTATTGATCACTAAGATTATGCTCTCATTTAGAGCTATCGCTAAATCTGCTCCTATTAAGATCAAATTACATTCTAATGCAAGTATTTATAAGGAATGCATCAAGAGACTTGGCCGTTTGTCTCTGAGAGAGAATGAAGTTGAGTCGGATAATGAAGGGAAGATATGACATGGTTGGTTGAGGATAATTTTGATAGTCATACTTCTAATTTAGAGCGAATGATAAATCGCAAAACTGGTTTGCGATCGCGGTTATCGATATCTGTGAAGATATCCGACATAGACAAATTATTGCCGAAATAAGCAAGCGAACTTTTCGGGACGAGAGTTGAAATGCTTTCGAAAGGGTCGAGGAAGATATCTTGTCTAACTTGGAGATTATCCACCGGAATCACCAAGCCCGATTATCACGATACTCAAAGGCGAGATGGAAGCACGGTAGCTTGTTCGGGATAGAGATGCTCTGACGCATGCCACTTTCGTGGATGAATCTGTCTCGGTGAGTCGAGAGGCATGGCGTCGTCGCCGCTTGAGGCGGATGGCTCAAGCCATTCTTCACCTGAGAACCGGTCTCCATCTCGGGGACCATCTTCTTCCTGCGCCTAGGTGTTCACCATCGGTTGTGTCTGTTATTTCATTGTTTTTATTGTTTTGTTAGTGGAATTTTATTTCAGTAGTTAGATTTAAATATTAAGTTGTTTGTTTTAGATTGCTTGGATTTCATATTATTTTAATATAATTTATTTTGATCATCTTTTCGTAAGGTTGTCTTGGAGTCAAAGTTGAAAATTAGGCCGATATCGGCATATCTATGATTTTTGTAGTGGTAGCATGATATGTAGGAGAGTTTAGAAGTTACTATTCTAAACCAAGTTTAAAAGATACCGGGGTTGTTAGGAAATCAAAACTAGGGTTAGTTTCCGTTTCGGGTTTGGCGGTTTTTCTATTTTAGGAAATTGCCTTAAAACAATTTGGCAACTTGCCGATTCGTTTTGGAAACCCGGAACCTATTTAAACTTCCATCATTCTACACTCACAACCCATACTACACCCACAATCATCTCTCACCTTTCCTCCAAGCTTTTTCGCTTGTTTTCTTGTAAACTCTGTTTACGCACTTACTTACGCAGCTGCGCTTCGATGTAAAGCGGCGCTGCGCCCTATACACTTGCCATAAATTTTTTTGTCGAGGCCGGCAAGCAGCGCGACTCGACTCACAACAACACTGTAAATCGAAAAATCTCTCACGAAGCGCCCAGCGCTGAATGAGCGACCAGCGCCCAAACAACTGTATTTCCAAAACCTCTGGGCGACTTCGCTATCTATCTGGCAGCGCCAGCGCCTCCTCCCGTAAACCGCGGGGAAATTCCGATTTTACGAGGTTTCTTCCAGGTTTTCGCGCAGCTGTTCTCTGAGTAGTTTTGCGATGACACCTCTATAGTGATTCTGAACAGTCATTTGAAGACTTGATGGGAACCGATACCTATGGAGCATCGTTCATGGCGGATCGATGCGATTAGGATGGCGGCATCTTCGGTGAGTGATGGCGATTCTTTTTTTTCACCTAAGCTAACTGAATTCTTCTATAATAATATTACTTTTTTACCCAAGAAGGAGAACAAAAATTTTCCCTTGCTATTGATGGCGCGACTATAGAATTGATAAGCAATTGATAGCTTTGGTTTCGGGGTTGCCATTACGACCCTATGCACCGCGTGGGGATATATGATGGATAACTCATACCTATATGAATATGCCTATTTCCATGAGTATTATGGGGGAGGGTGTTTAAATTATCATGGACCAAGACCAATATAACATCGCATACGAGTAGCCTAGCCTATCGCTAAATGTAGAGCCTGACCATGTTGTTCATCATGATGAACATTCTAGAACGGCGGTTTATACGCCAATAACCGGTGGTGGCGTTTTTTCCTTGCTTTAGGCGAGGGGCGTCGTCGGTATGACATTCCCGAGTTTTAGTTGCTTACTCGAGGCGAGGCCATACCTTGAGGCATAAGTACCTTCTTATGCCTGTCTTGGTTTGCCGCATTATCGGCTTGCCTACCCATATTGCGTACCGCGATTACCGCAGTTGGGAAAGGGTCGAAACCATGAGACCCCCAATCGTCGGTGGTAAGATCATTCGAGCCATGACTTGGCGGGATGGCAGGTGCAACCACATTTGGTTGCCCCTTACACCCCATCGGACCAAGTAACACTAGAGAGGTTAGCACTAGTTGATGATACGACGGAAGGCATGGCAAGTTGTTATGGCATGGCGGGATGCGAAAGAACCTCATATAGAAGAGGAGGATGGCGAGTAAATCTTTGGGGTGCAGGTAAGTTTTTAGTTAAGTTAGTGTCGCTTATGTCCCAAGCAATTTCATTACTGTTAACCCCATAATGGGTGGAACTCTTATAGAGTTCGCGTCGGTTTTTTTATATTACTATATTTGTATGTTTTAACCTTGTTTTGCGGATGTTCACGAATTTCACGCTTCAATGGTATTTTTCCTACCCTCTTTATTTAAATGCTTTGAGGACAAAGCATGCTTCTTGTTTGGGGGGCATAGAAACACGCGTGTAATTAAGACATCTGTTAGGATATAGATATGTATAATATGCACTTGTTTTCTAGTTAAAATTTCAAAAATTCAAAAATATAAATAAAAAAGTATGCTATACACTTAGGAATATTGGTATTGTTTTTTCTTTCTCTATGCTCTTAATAATTTAGAAGTCTCACATAGCTTTTGCATCAGAATAATTATTAGAAACTTAGGTTAATATGTAGGTAATAATCTTTGCATCTATCTATAAATTTATTACATGAGTATCTAGGATTGTTAGCGATGAAGTTTCTGAAATCTAGGCTAGAGTACTTATTCTACAAATCCTGTGAGAATATAGCCTAAAAGCCTTATATGAAGCGAAACATTTGAGAAATGACACAAGGGAGAAGTAAAATCGGATAGAGAAATCACCGTCCACTTGCTTGATCACTATGCCATATCTAAGCGAGAATTTAGGCCCTCTTTGGATCGATATAGCCAGAAATTCAAACCTATGAATTATTTTCCGCTAAGTAAGCCCCTCGAGCCTTTCTTTAGCCTTCCATAAACCACAATTCCTTTACCCTGTTACAAAAACAAAAACAAAATAAAAAAAAAAAAAGTATAAATCAACCTACCCAATTTAGAATAAGTCTGAGAATAGAATGAGGAAGAAAGAAAAAGAGAAAAATCTGTGTAAACAAAAATTAGTAGTTGCTTCAGAAAAAGAAAAGAAGTTTCCATCCAAGAAAGAAAAAAAAAAAAAAAAAAAAATAAAAATAGAAATAAATAAAAACTCCAAAAATAGAATAAAGGGAGTCAAAAGCCAAAGAAAAGAAAAAGAAAAATATGGCTAAGGATGAAAACAAAGTATAGAAGCAAAAAGAAAATAACAAGGGTTTTCTCTAAGTTACATAATATGAAGACTCTATTATCTCGGACTTGTCCTTTTGAATATCCATTTCCTTCCTTCTTAAACCATCTCCTAATCCCATGACACCTAATAAAGACCTCTAGCTCAATTAGGAATAGGTTAGTGTGATAGTAAGTGGCAGATGTGTTTGATCGACTCGGCTTCCTTGTTGTCATTGAGATTGTAAGGTAAAAGTGTGCACTGCATTTTGGAGCAATGAAACTTGAGTGGAAAAATCGAGTGGTTTTGTCTTGACATTTATGTGAGGACCTACTTAAGGGCGCTATTCGAGTTTTCAGAGAGCGGACCTGCTATTACATTTCATAGTATTACTCATTGTTATATGTTTATTTTAGATGATTGATTATTATGCATATATTAGCTTAGGGTTAATTTGGGGTTATTCTTATGTATTTTCTAGTGAGATGTATAGATAGTTGAGACATGAATGAGAAAACAATAGTTTTATTTCTTAGTCGTTGTAGTATAGATGAAGTTTGTGAGTACCTTCATTTGGAAAACTCTCCGCGAGGCTAAAACTTCGTCCACTAGGGAATTCCTAGTGGTTTAAGGCCTTGTTGCATATGGTCAATGCAATCGCACTCAGTGAGGCGAGTAGATAGAACTCCATTTTTGGTCACTTATGCTAATTTCTCATATTTGCTTGAGGACAAAGCAAAATGCTGTTTGGGGTGGTTGATAAGAGCCCAAAACTGTAGTTTTAACCCCTTAGCGATCATACTTTTAGACCAATTATGTGAGTAATAAGTAAGAGTTAAAGGCCCGATTCACGTGTTTTATGTATTTCGGGCTTCAAAGTCAATTATGTGCGAGGAATGTGCCACTTTGATGAGATAAAGGAGCAATGGTTGGTTACTAAGGAGTTCGGTGATTAAAGGCCAAGATTCAAGAAGACAAAGCCTTTGTAAAGCCTGGTCAAAAGATGAAAAGTCAAAGTCCAAAGTCCAGAAGCTTGAGTGCACAAAGTCAACAGAACTTCCGAAGACCATATCTTTAGACTCGGACCTCGGAATTGGGCCTACCTTATGTCAAAACGACCGGCTCGGAAAGCGCCTTCTAATGGTCCAAGCCTTGACCCAATCAGAGGAGCAGAAGTGGACGAAAAGTCTGTTGAAGCGAACTGCAGCTGAAGAGGCCTTTTGGATTTGAAAGAATTGGGTTTTGGGCACGATTCTGCGGCCCAAAACATGGCTCCAAGCCCATGCACGATTTTTGGATCTGGATGTATAAAAACCAAAGCTTCACTCCTTGTTAATGGTAGCTAGTTAGACCTAAATTAATATATAGAATTCTAGATCTAGTTTTATTAATTCATTAAGTTTTAGTTCCATTTCAATTCTGTTTTAGATTAAATCTTTGAATCATGTTCTTGATTGATTAGATAAATAAAATAGTTAGTTTGTCAATTTGAATTTGGTCATTTCCATTCTAGATCTAATTTCAATTCTTGTTCTTATTTCATTCCAGCCATTAAATTAGATTCATTATTGTTTAAGTAAGTAAATCTTAATTTCTTATATTATGTTTAGTTTAGATTCAATGGGAAATGTTAGTTTGATGACTCAAGGCTAAAACCTCCATTAGAGGGGTTGATGAAGCCTTGATGAAAACTTAGTGGTTAGTATAGAATTGGTTGTAGAATCTATTCCACTCTAGAAGGTCGTGTTTAGCCATGAGAATGGGTGGGCGACCTCACTTGCTAGAATTAGTATCCGGTAGGAATGCCATGAACACTAGGGATTAGAACTTCGAAATTCTCGCCGTAAAGACCGTGAGAATTGAGATACAACATTCTACGCTAGGTTGTTAAGTTGGATTCGAGGTGGATTCAATTCCCCTCTAATCTCTTTATCTAGATTCAAACAATCGTATTTCTGTAGATTTTGTAGATTAACTTTAGTTTATATTTTATCTTGTTATTTATTATATCTTGTTATTTAAATTAACGCGTCTTGTTAGCATAACATTTCGTAAAGCTCTCTTTAGACTTAAGACTGATTTCTTAGACTTAGAAAACAATCCATGCTAGGGAACTAGGAGTGGAACGAACTTCCTACTCCACTTAGTGCAATTCGCATCGAGAGTAGAAGCTTTGATAAACATAGGATCAAAAGTCCAGTTTTAGTTTACTTACGGATTGAATTCATCGTTCATTTCGTAGGTAAACTATTCATTTTACAGTTATCAACGTAGGCAACCCAATGGGTTCAGCTGATCGATGAAAATCACGAGTATTTATGGTCGTCGAGATGAAATCGAGGAATGGAGACTTGTAAGGTGAGAGGGTATGAGTGGGGTTCATACAATGGCACCGTCGGTGGGGACACACTTCTCCCACCAAATGAACAATTACAGGCTTCCACGTACTTCAGAACTTGAAACTCAAATCACAGCCTTAAAAGAACAAGATCTAACCACACCGACCATTTTGTAGAAAGCAATAATTCACCAACTGGAACGGTTCTAACATTACTAACAATGATAGAAACTTTAGCATCAACGGTCTACCCCCTCCACCAGCTAAGTATTTATTTTGAGTACTTTAATCACGCAATCCTAGGATGCTTAGTTCTTTAAGCTTATAACAATTTAACTGTTTAGTATACAAACTACACCTGTTGATCTGTCCAAAAGCTAGGTGCATACCTTCAGTCTTTCTGTAGGGTTCACTCCCCTCTCTCCCTCTCTTGGTGAAGGCCAGGGGCCAATTCTTAGTAGTTTCTCCTTTTCTTTATATTAAGTAGTTTATTTCTTGTAGAGATGACAACCATTAGCAAGCCATCTGTCCGTATAATAGGTGGATTACCCTATATAACAAGTGTAGTGTAGCTCGTAACCTGCGCATATCAAGATCATAGTCAATTTTACAGTCGAATGCATTTACAGTTACATTTATAACATGCAATAATTGTGTTGTTATTCTCTTCATCACAGTAATGATAAACTGTTTGTATGAATGCCTAAGTGAGCACGTAATGAAATAGCAAACACTAGATGCCAACACATTATATTTGGATATCAATTCCAGCACGTTACCTTAACATGTTAGCTTAACACATTACCTGAGATGATACCATGTGACTCTAGCATTCAAACTATATTATTCCCTTAACCATGTGACTCATCGTATGTTGTAAATGTTTAAGTGCTCAACAAAGATGCTTGTCATTGTGCTTTCCAAACAGGTTATACTTTCCATTCTACTTTAATATTATAGGACTGCAATGCAAATATGCCTAGGTTGCAAGTTTTTGAGTTGTAGGTTATACTTTATCTTCTGCCTTTCTGTTATGCTTATAAACTGATAGAATAAGCCAAGCTTGGGTAGTGGAGCAATCTTCCTATACCTCGAAAGAGGTTGTTGACCTTTGTCATTCTCAGGATGGAAGTGGTTTCGAATGGCTATATTTGCTTCTTTCTTTGATTTGGGTAGCTTATCGTTTGCAGTAGCACTTGACGATATAGCTGGATGTAGAAGGGAATTTGGCAAAAGTAGAGGATGAAATCAATGCTTGCTACTCAGTTGAATAAGTTGATTCATTCTGGGAAACTACATAAAGGTTCTATTGTTAGGCTGTCTCAGTTTGTTAGCCAAACTATTCAGAATTGCCAAACATCGACAACTATAAAGTTTAGAGGCAAAGGAACAAGAAGATCTAGAGTTTGAGATTGAGATCTACGGATTGGAGCGTTCTAAGACGAATGGTAAGATGATTACAGAAGAGGTGTAGAGATATATACCGCGGCAGGTAATTAACTTGTTTATTTTATCGTCATGTACATAATAGACGGATGAGTAGTGACTTAGCCATCAACTAGAGTTACACTGGGGGCAAGCGAGACTTGTCCACAGACAAGCAATCGGTGTCACAATCTAAGTCCGCGGCCATGCTAGGGCAGGCGATGCCTATTCCCATAGTACACTGGGGGCAAGTAAGCCTTGTCCCCATCCTTGGTAGAAATGTATGTAGGGATAGGCTAGCTTGTCCCCAAATATCGTGATACTTCGTGGAGCTATTCGCTCTAAGGAGCCGCAGACCATGAATGAGAAAACGTTGTCCTACCCCTCAAAGTAAGACGGGTGATACGTTGTCTAGAGCACATTATCGCCATTAGTCTTGTATGCAAATGTTTATGTGGAATGTCCTTCATTGAATCTCACATGTTATTTGTACAATACTCGAACATGAAAGTTTCAGGTTACAGAGAAAGAGAAAGATTTGTGGTACCGTGGAACCAAGCGGAGTTTTAGCTGGTATTGGGAGATGGATCCATCTCACCTCATTTACTACCTTATTTGCATACACTATATTGTCATCAAAGGGTTTACTTTCTGCATTAAATGTATATTACATGATATAACATTGAGTAAGACCGAGGTCGAACCCCGTACTAGCTATGCGGGGAACCTCAGAGTCTACTGGTGTCTCTATGTAGTTGTGACTTACAGTTCACATTAAGGGCATGCTATCTTTATAGTGAGTTATATACATGTACACTGATATCTCTTAATGCCTTGAGAACTTGTCCGCACATATTTACTAGAGGATGCTTGGTCTACTCTTGTGTGGGAAGAGATAGAAATGAACTATCTCTAAGCCAGAGAGTGGGGGGGATGAGCCCTTCGTGGACCACAGTGTCCGAATCAAGCTTGGGGAAAAATGAGCTGCCTCTAAGCCAGAGAGCGGGGGGGATGAGCCCTTCGTGGACCACAGTGTCTGAATCAAGCTTGGGGCAAAATAAGCTGCCTCTAAGACAGAGAGCGGGGGGGATGAGCCCTCCATGGACCGCAGTGTCCGAATCAAGCTTGGGGCAAAATGAGCTGCCTCTAAGCCCTCAGCGGGGGAGATGAGCCCTTCCTGGACCGCATTGTCCAAATCAAGCCTGGGGCAAAATGAGCTGCCTCTAAGCCAGAGAGCGGGGGGGATGAAACCCTTCGCGAACATGATGTGGAGTTTTAAAGAGCACCGAAAAGAATGGGATGAGACCTTTATGGAGATGTTGAGTGTTACGAATATGAGTGAAGGGGTTGAGACTCTTCGCGGATATATTGTTGAGTTCTACAAAAGAGAAATGGAGGGGATGATGCCCTTTGTCGACGTGATATTGAGTTCCATGAGGAAGTGCGAAGGGAATGAATGAGACCCTTCGTGGACAATATGTTAAGTTGGAAGAGTGAGAGCGAAGGGGATAAGACCCTTCACGGACAATATGTTGAGTTTTACAGAGCACCGAGGAAAATGGGATGAGACCCTTACGGAGATGTTGAGTGTTACGAATAAGAGCGAAGGGGTTGAAACCCTTCGCGGATGTATTGTTGAGTTCTACAAAAGAGAAATGGAGGGGATGAGGCCCTTTGTGGATGTGATATCAAGTTCCATGAGTAAGTGCGAAGGGGATGAGACCCTTCATGGACAATATGTTGAGTTGGAAGAGTGAGAGAGAAGGGGATGAGACCCTTCACAGACAATATGTTGAGTTTGAAGAGTGAGAGTGAAAGAAAGGAGACCCTTCGCGGATACACTAATGAGTTCTATGTACGAGAGCCGATTGGTTAAGACACTTTGCAAAGATGATGATTGATTATGAAGAGTGAGGGCCAAGAGGAAGAAACCCATCGCAGACATGGTCGTGAGTTCTGTGTAGGAGAGCTGATAGTTGGGCTGAGCCACTGATAAGTGCTCAAAAAGTGCTATTTAACCCTCGATTATGCCTCTTGTTCAGCCATCTTAGTGGACTAATAGTGTTTATAAGTTATGTTTTAAGATTCTACAGGTGAAAAAGACAGGTTTTATAGAATATTAGAGAAAATGGGGTAAAACGAAGCAATTTGAGACATTAAGGATCACATGGGAGGCCCGTGGACAATCATGGAGAAGGCCAAGGAATTGGAGCTATTAAAGATGCGACTTGGACCTATTTTAAAGTCTATTTGGAAGCCCAAGGCCAAAGGATTCGTTTCTTGGACCAAAGCCCCAAAAAGAGGATAGAAGGATAGAAGAGGAAGAGAAAATCGGCTTACGCGTGCGGGACGATGTATCGGCGTCGGGCAGCGATTGATCAAGGTCGGGACGATAGATCAGCGTCGAGGACGATTGATTAAGTCTGGGACGCATGAATAATGCATCCGGACACATGAATCGATTAATCTTGTAGCCAATTCCTTCTCAGTTTTGAACGAAGTCGGACTCTGGAAGAAGTCTATTTGTATTAGGAAACAAATGACGGTTTGGAATGCTTCTAGAGCTCATTGTAACCCCTATAAATAGAGGACCTAAGTGCCTCATGTAATTGGCCAATTCACTTATATTCTTGTCTCCAGAACTTGAGGCAGAGAGAGATTAATAATAAAAGATCGGTTTTAACTAGTTGAGTCTTAATAAATTAGTCTTTCTAGTCTTATGTTCTTCGACTCTTCTTCTTCTCGTTCTTCGTGTTCTTCCTTCTTTATGGAAGGCTAATCTTCTCCTTCAGGGGAGGAGATGAAGCCCGATCTTGAAGGTTTAATGATTCTTCCGGTTTATGGTGTTGTTCTTCGAGGTTAGTTCTTTATGTTTTTAGTTATTAGTTCCATTGCCCACACCAGGGGATGGAAGTATAGATTAAGGTTTTTATTTATTACAATTGAATATCATGCTAGTTTAGGATTTTATTTATTGCAATTGAATATTTGTTAGTAACATGCTTTTATTTATTGCAATTGAATATAATGCTAGAATAGAGTTTTATTTATTGTAATTGAATATTATACTATTATTCTCTACTTTTCTTCTAATTGTGTAGTGTTTTAGAGTAAGGGAAGTATTTCTTGTGTTTGCCTTAGATGGTGATTCATTGAATAGCTGCCCAAGCTCACATAAAAGGAAAGAAGATACTAGTAACATGAACATATGAACAACCTTAAGTAGAGTTAATTGTTTAACGATGTTTCACCCAAAAAGGCATCGGCACTCACTCGATTGCCCGATTGTAGTCTACTTGGAGAACAACATGAAGCAAAAAGTCATTGAATCAAAAGCATTGGTGGATTTGAATCTCTTGAATCTATCTCTCTCATATTCTCTCCCTATTTCCAATTCTTAGCTTTAGTATAAGTTTAGTTAGTTTAGTTTAGTTTAGCATTAGAATCTAAAATCTCTACAATTATAGTTTTTAATCCCTCAAACCCCCTTTCCAGTCCTATCCTTCATATAAACATACACTTAAAAGTGGAACGATACCCTACTCATCCTTTACTTATTGAGGGATAATTAGGTTTTGATACGCTTCTTTTTGTTCAACGACCATCATCTATCTACATCATCCATATACCACATCTCACACACAAAAAGGAGGAAGTGTCAATGGCGCCGCTGCCATTTTAAGTTGTTTATGTTTAACGTTTTCTTTCAAGATTAGAATTTTGGATCTTGAGGTAATTTTAGCCGCATCATCCATCCTTTTTAAGAAAGAAAGAAGCTGGAAG
The DNA here is from genome assembly GCF_015680905.1 of Coptis chinensis. Taxonomy (NCBI): domain Eukaryota; kingdom Viridiplantae; phylum Streptophyta; class Magnoliopsida; order Ranunculales; family Ranunculaceae; genus Coptis; species Coptis chinensis. The sequence continues at coordinate 51,251,814 of NC_141456.1, forward strand.
GACATCTCGAAGACAAGATCTACCATCCAGGTTAGTCGAATCTTCATTCTTTTTATTGCTTTCTTAGTATAGTTGCATCATAGTTTAGATTTATTGCTTTCTAGTATAATTGCATTTAGGACCTTTTCAACAATTGAAGTTGTAAGTCAACACAGCGAAACATCAAACTCTAGTGTTTCTTGTCCGAATCTTGACAAGCGGACTATAGATGCGTGGGTAGTGGTACTTAAGCAATCCAAGTGATTCATCATAACCAGAAGAAGAGGCGACTTTAGACAACGGGCGAGATACTAGCTGCAAAGCCCAACCTACTTGAAGGAAAGTAGTTTTACATTTTAGTATAATTTAGAATAGTTGCATATTAGTTTAATTGCATTCAAGCATAGTAGGATAGTTTTTTGTTATTTTCGCGATAGAATTTTTCTAGTGTATGCCCCCGTCGTCCATATCATCGTCTAGTAAGAACACAATAGTGGACAAGGTTTAACAACTGACTCACAAGAATACTAGACGAGATTGATACAATGGGCGCAAGAAATGATGGAGGTGTTTTGGACAACAATAATCCTAAAGCTATCCCTCCCATGCAAGCCAATGAGGAGGAAGAGTCGAAAGTGATTTCTATTCACCAATCATTGGAGACCCACCAAGGTATTGTTTTTCGAGGCGAAGCTAACCGGTTTGAACTTAGAGCATCATGAATCTCTATGCTTCCAAAGTTCAATGGTTCGCATTAATGTTCAACCTTATGTTCACATGAACAAATTTCTATCAATCCTCGAGAACTTTCAAGAACGAGAATATCGGGGATGAGAGTATCAAGTTAATTATTTTTCCACTCTCACTTTCGAAGGTAAAGCATCCGAATGGTTAAGCGCCGCACCGATCAATTCAATCAACAACTGGGAGAAGTTAAGAACAAAGTTTATGAACAAGTTCTACCCACCCGGAAGAGCAGATGCCATGCACAAGCCATCAACAATTTCAAAGGGAAGGTGGTGAAGAATATCATCAAAGCTGGGAGAAATTCAATAATCTGCTAGTCTCATGTCCACATCATGGATACGATAAGAGCACACTTGCTCATTTTTTCTATCGAGGACTCTCGATGATGAACAAGCAGATGATATAGTCAATACACAAAGGCAAGTTTACATCGATGGATGGAGAGGAAGCTTACAACTTTCTCAAGAATTTAGCTGAAGAAACACAACAGTGGACTACTAGCAACGAGGATGTCGCTAGCATGGAGGGGGAGCCAAAGCAATTTGGTTACCAAGCACATGAACAATCAAATCAAGAACTGAAGTCTACATTGGCCAGCCTGGCCACCAGCATTGAAACTCTGAGTAAGAAATTTAATCAGTTCTCTATGAGTCCCTCCAAGTTCAACAAGTCTCAAGCTAAATCTCTCCCAGTCATGCAAGCTAGCCAATACTGCGAAGTCTGTTCGGACACTTCCCATGCAACTCTAGAATGTCCTGGTTACTATCAACATGCATCAGTTGGATAGTACAATATAAACTCATTTCAGAGGCCCAACCAAGGTGGTAATTATTGGACACAGAATGCTGGACCCCTAAGTTCTCAAGATCAAAGTTATATTCCACAGACAAGTCAAGTTTCACAGTTGGTCCCTCAACAACAATTATACTCTCAACAAACTTCCAATACAAGTGGAGAGTTAGTGCCTGATCCTAGGAGAAATTATGCCGCACCTGCCAACCTGGAGAATGCAATTACTTTGCTATCACAGAAAAATCAGAAGTTTGAAAGTGTTCTAGAGCTTCTTGCACAATCTCAGCTCAATCTCCAACAATCTCAGGCAAGTCAATGTTCTAGAATGGAGTCTCTAGAGGCTAAGGTCGACCAACTCATCACTGCTTTGTCTGTAAAGACACAAGCCACTCAACCTAGCTTATTGGAACCAATATTGAAGAGTGAAGATGTATGCCACATTAGGACAACTTACAAACTTGATAAACTCCATGATCATGTCAACTCGGTTACTACTCTCGGATCGGGATTGAAGATAGACAACAAGGTTGACTTACCTTCTCATGATGACATTCTTCTGAGCAATCGGTCAAGATTTCAAATGAAGTTCGAAAAAGAAGGGGAAATCCTTTCCACTCCTAATTGTCAAGATGAACAAGACAAGATATGCAAGAATGCCAAAGAGAAAGAAGAGCAAACACATGCTGATGTGTTTGTACCAAAAGGCACATTTTCCTATGTTTTTGCTCAAAGCAAAAGGACAAGCAATTTTTAGAGATGAAGGAGGCATTTGAGAAAGATAACATCAATATCCCCTTTCTCAAAGCAATCAAGTAGTTGCCATCATATGCCAAATTCTTGAAGGATGCATGTAACATAAAGAGAAGTACTCATGTTCCAAAGCGAGCATTTCTAGCTGGACAAACAACATCTATTATCCATCAGCAAGCTCCAGTCAAGCTCAAAGATCGAGGAAGTCCTACAATATCATGCAGGATAGGAGAAAAATTCACGGGTAATGCTCTCTTAGACCTTGGTGCTAGTGTTAATCTCTTGCCATATCATGTGTACCAAGCGTTGGGCCTGGAAAACCTAAAGCATACACAAGTCAAATTGAAGTTAGTGGCTCTACCAAGATTCGAGAGAGGCATAGTTGAGGATGTTCTTGTTCAAGTAGCTGATTTCTACTATCCGATTGGATTTCATTGTAATAGACACCAAGGAGCCCTTTGATAAAATTCCAATTATTCTAGGTCGACCTTTCCTCGCTACCGCAAAAGCTTTGATAAATTGTCACAACGGTGAAATGAAGATCAACTTTGGTAAGATGTCCATGGACATAAATATCTTTCACCTGTTGCATAAGGATTGTGATAACACCGAAGGTGGAGAGGTGAACTTCCTTGATAGCATGATACAAGAATCCTTCCCATTCGAAGATACAATTGAGAGTGCTTAATCTACAGAAAACTGTGATGAACCTGAGAACCCCACCACAGAGGCGTTGCTAGCCATGTTCTTAGAATCTCTGCAGAAAATTTAGGATTTAAGTGAGCATAATGGAAAATTGACAGAGAGAGTACCATATCTTGAGAAGATGAACTCTACATTTCAGGATGAACAACAGACTTCTGCCCAGAAAAATCAGTTACTAGAGAATCATCTTAAAGAAGTTTTGGAAAAACAACAGAATCTAGAAACTGAAATGAGTCTTCTGAAGCAGAAAGTGGACCATATTGATAAGAAGAATTGCACTGTTGAAGCCTCTTCTACACCATTATTGTCTGAACGAGAGAAGTATGTGAACCAGTCTACTGCCCACCCTAAGCGTAGTCAGCCAGACATCCATTATCATCACTGTGGTGGCAAAGGGTACATCAGATACTATTGTCCTGTTAAAAAGAGAGTTTTTCGTCAACCTTCTACACAGGGGAACCACAAGGCCTATCACACAATCATCAGACCTGAAATAGTTCAAGGTAGACAAGAAACTTCACCAACAATCTTTCCAGCATATCAACGAGTATTTTTGATGACCCACAAGGTGAGACCTCCTCGTCCTCCAAACATTCGTCAGATTTGGGTGAGAAAATCTGATCTCCTCACTCCAAATTGATAATGCATGATATACTAGTCTTGAGGATCTGACTATAAAGGACTCAAAAGTCTTGAGAATCTGACTTTAAAAGACTCACATTACGTCTTGGGGATCTGACGTAAAAAGACCTAAAAATTTGTTTCTTGAACTAATTCTGATATTCGGCATCAATGGTAATATCCTACCTTTTTCTCATCCATTTCATTTACTTCTTTATACATTGAGGTCAATGCATGCATAAGTAGGGGGAGGGTGTACTTGAGAAGTACTTGAGAAATGAATTTCGAAAATTAGTTTTCAAAAACAAAAATATTTTTGTTTCTAAATCAGTAGCATGAGAAAAATGAATTTTAATGATGAGTCTGGGATATATATTCTATACTGCTTAGTGTTGAGTTTGATAGATAGTTGATATTTTTGATTTCATTACCGCTTAGACTATTTATTATGCTCGGACATAGTTCTTGTTGATAGAATTCTTTATCAAGGCACCACCATAATACTTGATCAGTTTTGTATACTTTTGCTAGAAAAGAGATTTAAACCCCTAGTAAACTGGAAGTAGAATTTTTAGACTTAACCCGTAAGACTTGAGCTTTATACCCATTCTTTGGAGAGTTCTTATGAAAAATCCGAGTCTTAGTGACTCAACTTATTTCAGTTCTTTATGTCGTTGTAATATAGTCTCATTATTTGTTGATTTGGTTAATCACGAAGTGACATCAACTGGGGAGATAGCCATTAGGTCTTGTAGTCTATTCGAAACAGAGTATCATACTGATAAGTCAAGTAGTAAACCCATTCAGCCTTTATCCCACCTAGTAGGACCATCATGTTAAACCTTTTTGCGCCTTACAATAAGCCATTTTCTTTCATAAAACCCTCTACCCTTCACCCAACTCCAGACAAGGAGTATAGCCAAAATCTTTATCAGCCATACCCATATGTTTCTGAGAATACGAGGGGCACAAGCATATCAGAGTATTGAAAAATTACAAGGAAATATCAGAGAGATATAATGAAGTCCATCATTCTGTTCAAAGTGAAAGAAGCTAGTGGAAAACAAGCATATCCAGTACTAATCAAGGATATACCACTGAGTCTTAAAAAAAAAAAAAAAAATTAAACAGAATGGATGGAAAAGCTAAGACAAAGGAAGAATTTTCTCTGCAATACAGAATTTGAAGAAATCTTCCAAAGAAAGAAGCAAAACCCTTAGTGTTTTTTTAAACAACCTTAGAATCCTTTTTACCTTTCCTTCATAAACCAATACCCAAGCCAAGTTACAACCCATGACTTATCATTACAAGATGGTACCTAAGTCTAGAATAGGTGAGAGGATGCTAAAGTGAAGGACCCGACACTTCATATGTGATTGACATTCTTTCCATGAGACTACTTTTATTCATAAGTCTGTTTTTCAAGGTAGTATGTGGGATGTTCGTATACATTATTCTTTTCCCCACATACATGAGGTAAAATAGTAGACCATGTTCTGAGAGATTCTTTGTTGAGAGTATGACTAGTGAGGATTGAAAGTCGAGATTATCTACCTATGGTAAAATAGGGATTCCGTTTCTTGGATAGGAGAGTATGAAAAATTGACTAAGTACACGCATAAGCCTTGATTAAGAATTTTTGTCAATTTTCACTATCTCCCATCATATTCTATGAGTCTTTGCAGCAATGTAGTCAGCAATGGAGACTTTCTATTGGAGTAAGCACTAAGTGGGTAAGGAATTTCTCTCTCTGAAAAATACTATCATGCTATTGATTGATTTTGTGGGTATATCACCTGAAAACCCTCACGAGACTATAACTCGTCCTTTTTGGGGAACTTAAAAGTTTAAAGCCTTATTGCATATGGTAAATGCAATCGCGATGCCTGCGAAAATGAGTTAGGATTTTATTTTTGTTATTAGGATGTGATTTTGATCACTTATCTATTTTTTTTTTATCTTATTTGCTAAGAGACTAGCAAAAGGCTAGTTGGGAGTTGTGATAAGTGCTCAAAAAGTGCTATTTAACCCTCGATTATGCCTCTTGTTCAGCCATCTTAGTGGACTAATAGTGTTTATAAGTTATGTTTTAAGATTCTACTGTGAAAAAGACAGCTTTGTAGAATATTAGAGAAAATGGGGTAAAACGAAGCAATTGAGCATTAAGGATCACATGGGAGGCCCGTGGACAATCATGGAGAAGGCCAAGGAATTGGAGCTATTAAAGATGCGACTTGGACCTATTTTAAAGTCTATTTGGAAGCCCAAGGCCAAAGGATTCGTTGCTTGGACCAAAGCATAAAAAGAGGATAGAAGGATAGAAGAGAGAAAAAATCGGCTTATGCGTCCGGGTCGATGTATCGAAAGGCCCCAGACGATTGATTAAGCGTCTGGGGACGATAGATCAAGCGCCCGACGATGAATCTATTAATCTTGTATCCAATTCCTTCTCAGTTTTGAAGACGAAGTCGGACTCTGGAAGAAGTCTATTTGTATTAGGAAACAAATGACGGTTTGGAATGCTTCTAGAGCTCATTGTAACCCCTATAAATAGAGGACCTAAGTGCCTCATGTAATTGGCCAATTCACTTATATTCTTGTCTCTTAACTTGAGGCAGAGAGAGATTAATAATAAAAGATCGGTTTTAACTAGTCGAGTCTTAATAAATTAGTCTTTCTAGTCTTATGTTCTTCGACTCTTCTTCTTCTCGTTCTTCGTGTTCTTCCTTCTTTATGGAAGACTAATCTTCTCCTTCAAGGAAGGAGATGAAGCCGGTGCTTAAGGTTTAATGATTCTTCTGGTTTATGGTGTTCTTCAATCAGGTTAGTTCTTTATGTTTTTAGTTATTAGTTCCATTGCCCACACCAGGGGATGGAAGTATAGATTAAGGTTTTTATTTATTACAATTGAATATCATGCTAGTTTAGGGTTTTATTTATTGCAATTGAATATTTGCTAGTAACATGCTTTTATTTATTGCAATTGAATATAATGCTAGAATAGAGTTTTATTTATTGTAATTGAATATTATACTATTATTCTCTACTTTTCTTCTAATTGTGTAGTGTTTTAGAGTAAGGGAAGTATTCCTTGTGTTTGCCTTAGATGGTGATTCATTGAATAGCTGCCCAAGCTCACATAAAAGGAAAGAAGATACTAGTAACATGAACATAGGAACAACCTTAAGTAGAGTTAATTGTTTAACGATGTTTCACCTAAAAGGCATCGGCACTCACTCGATTGCCCGACAGAGTCTACTTGGAGAACAACATGAAGCAAAAAGTCATTGAATCAAAAGCATTGGTGGATTTGAATCTCTTGAATCTATCTCTCTCATATTCTCTCCCTATTTCCAATTCTTAGCTTTAGTATAAGTTTAGTTAGTTTAGTTTAGTTTAGCATTAGAATCTAAAATCTATACAATTATAGTTTTTAATCCCTCAAACCCTCTTTCTAGTCCTATCCTTCATATAAACATACACTTAAAAGTGGAACGATACCCTACTCATCCTTTACTTATTGAGGGATAATTAGGCTTTGATACGCTTCTTTTTGTTCAACGACCATCATCTATCTACATCATCCATATACCACATCTTACACACAAAAAGGAGGCAGTGTCAGCCACATTGCAGACATGGTAGTGAGTTCTTTGAAGGAGAGTTAATGGCTGGGGTGAGACACATCGCAGACATATTAGTGAGTTCTGTGAAGGAGAGCTTGATGGCTGGGTTGAGACACATCACGGACATGGTAGTGAGTTTAGTGAAGGAGAACTGGGGCAAGTAATGATGATGCAAGAGCACACCGAGTCACTGTTGATGACACCGCCTAGTTCAAGGCCGTAGAAAAACAAACTGGGGGCAAGCTATCTGAATATATTTTGTGCTATCTGAGTGGAGCAGGTGGGAGGAGCCATCCATGGACCCTCTTGTCCAAAACAAGCGTGGGTTGGACACCCCCTTAAACTGTCACATGGTTTGGACACTCCCTTAAACTTGTATGGGCAAAAAACTTCAAGGGATGAGCTGAGAAAATATCAATATGAGCCAGAATGATATAAATGGAGACATATTCAAACTATTAGATATTTCGAGATGGCACACCTCCGTTAAAAAACTGCTTTCAAAAGTTTTTACATCACAGAGCTAGTGTCAGAGGAGTACATAAAAATTATGAGATCAAGTCATGATGTTACGAAGGTTTGGAATTCAAGTACGAATACAGGAGACGTCAAGGTCTTCTCGAGTCCACCGTCTTCATCGACGAACCCGAGAGGGGGCCGGGCATCTGTAGTAGCCATATTCATGACCATGGACACCACATGTAGAAGGGTCCCAAGAGTACAACACCTAGAGAAAAAGGAGAGCACAAGAATATAGACAAAAAAGGAGTGAGAGGGAGAGAGGAGTGGACCTAGTATGGTATTGGGCTAAAGGGATATGCCCAAGAAGAGAGAGGTCCAAGGACTTTGACCTAAAGAAGGATGGAGGCGACTAAAAGAGAGAAGGGGGGAGAAAAAAGAAGGGAGAGGAGAACTATTGCACATCTTGATCCTCCGTGAAGGGGGTACGTAGGCAACCCTATGGGTTCAGCTGATCGATGAAAATCATGAGTATTTTTGGTCATCGAGATGAAATCGAGAAGTGGAGACTTGTAAGGTGAGAGGGTATGAATGAGGTTCATACAGTAAGAATACAGTAAATTAGCCATCATCCACTCTAACTACAGTAAAACAACTTAAACCCAACAAAACAACACCAACATAAATCATAAAATAGTTAAGTTCATAGTTCATACCACATTGAAGGAGGACCGCCAAGCTTCTCCATCAGATAGTCCAACTGGCGTTGTTTTTGTTCAAATTGCGCTTGGAATTTAGTACTTCAACATAAAGACAATGTAGCAAGATAATAATCAATAGGAATTTCAAAGTGGGGAACTATATATGTCAATCCCAACATATACCATCATTCCTTAGTATCCTTTAGTTACATACTCTCTTCTTCTTGACAAGCAATGAAGTAGAGATAGTTCTTTACGCTTTTTCTTTTGTGAGTTATGTGGATAAGGCAGAAGGGTATCACACCCTTTGTACTCTATCTGGTTTCTAAACATTGCGCTGACTACCGAGTGTGAACAGATATACTAAACCATAAAATCTCAGAGAATACAAGCATCTTTGCAAAATGGGTGCTCTCTTAGCCTTTTAGTTAGCATGCCATAATTGGACTGCACCAGAAACCATAGCCAAACAAATTGAATTTCTAAGTCATAACGTGCATACCATAATGGAGAACCCCGAGACATTGGAAAGTCCAATTGATGTTGTTATTCTAGTCTTGCTTGTTGTGCATCATGTCCCCCTTGAGACCTTCCTACCTGAGACCCTGCAATCCATGTTTGCAAGCAAAAAAGCGAAGAAACTCTGTCAAACAAAAGTTCAAATAGATATAAGAGCTAGTAATAATAACTGAAATGGCTTCAATTTCAGAGCAACCCTGACAAATTAACAAAGCTACAAGGCCTACATATAATACATCACATCTTAACCAGAAAAAGAGTTGCCAAAACAACCATATGAGTTTCAAAAGATTGGAATTAGAACAAACATAGTCATACCACCGGACAGTCTTGTTAGTCATAACCCATTTAGTTTTCACCAAAGGTTTCATCAACTCAAACCTGTTCAAGAAAGTATAGAACTACATCAACTATTAGAACCTTAAAATACCCGAGCAAAAAAAATATAGTTCAATTAATACCAAAGAACACATGGCCAGCCATTCTTTCTTATGGCAAGTTTGTCTTCCACAGTTCCACTTGAGAGTTTGCTCAAGTGCTTGCAACTCAAAACACATTATCAGATTCATTTACTCATGCACACAGACATTAAAATTCTGAAGTTAATAAAATGTATGCTACACATATGGCATCCAAATTAGCTTGATGTTGCATAGTACATGATTCCCTAGCTACCTTAAGGCTCCTTGGTTGAGATGTATAGTAAGCCCTGCGTTACCTGTGTAACATTATGTAAGTTCCTAACCTGCTCCACAGCCTACAGTCCTCCACTCAATGTTTTTTTGAGTTGGATGCACAGAGTTAAGATGGTACGCCAGGCCGCCAGTAGCCTTAGTCAATTATGTTATTCCCATGGGTTAGGCTCAAGTGCCCCGAGACGCGAGGAGGCATTTTTAGATGTATAACAAGATTTGCTAATACTAAATGTTATAGCTTTGATATTTCAATCCCATAAAAAAAACACCTGACAATATATGTCCAACTAGATCAAAGTGTGCACCAAATATTTGGCTCTCGTGCTCAACATGATTAAGATCCAAGAAGAGATAGAAAAAAATACTCACTTGATTGCGTAGCCCAACAAAAACCGCTTCCGTCTTCTTCAAAAGTGCACCTAATTTCCAAAACTGATTCTCTACAATTTCATTTGTTAATCAAGTAGTTGGATGGGCGCGAGATAACCAAAAAATTTGAGCCTGGAATTTTGAGCAGGTTGGAAAAGTTTTCGAAACAAATTTTTTGTGTTCAGTGAAATCAAAACATCAGCGACATTTCTCAAAAGCGTGGTAGAAACACCACATTTTGTGACACCAGCATCGTCCCTCATTTGTGCCTTTAATTTCTATATTTATACCCAACCATTGACTTCGAAAAAAAAAATGTCGCGAAAGAATAATTTCTAGCGATGTTTTTCTGCCAACGTCGGGATATACTATCATCACCGATGATGAAAAACATCGTCATTGGTAAAAAGATTTACTGATAGTCCTTTCGTCACCAATTTACTTTTTTTGATTTCTAAAATTTCTGAAAATTGTAAATAACGCTTTCAGCGGCAAAAAAAACGTAGCCAAAAACTTATTAATTATAAAAAGTAAGACACTAGAGAAGTTGTGACGTTATAAATGCCGCCAAAGATAATCATTAGCCATGTTTTTCCACCGTCACTAAATGTTTTGTCGCTAAAAAGCGCATTTGTTGTAGTATGTCAATGCCAAGATCAAACCAACCAATGCATAAACTAGTGTGGCAAAGTGTAAAAAAGTTATGGGATTATCAGAACTGGTTTGAGGTTCTCATGCAGAGTGGTACCATCTCATGCGCATTTGAAGAGCAAATACAACGACATCTGACCTGATAAGGGCTCTAATATGTGCGTCTGTACAAGCTATTTGGAATGAGAGAAACTTGGGGAATACGTCGCTCTTCTGCTGAAATTGGGTATTGGAGCCAAATTCAAACACAAGGAAGAACAGTGGGTTTGATGGCAGAAAGCAGAAACAGACACTCCCACTCTTAACTCTGATGGGTCTGCAAGGTGAGAGAGCTGGGTTTGGAGGAGCTTTGTGGGACTGCAATGGTGAGGTTCTATTGGCATACAATGGAAGTTCTACTAGACTATCAGTTTTGTACCAGGAACTTCTTAGGGTTTAGAAAGGGCATGAAGGTGTGATAGAATTGAATGTACAAAAAGTCCAATTTTAGCCAGATTCTATGAGAGTGATCCAAATTATGAATAAGAACAAGGAACCACCGTGGTATTGCAGAAATTTAGTTTCAAAGATATGGCCGGCTGTGAGAAGGAAGATTGAAGAACTTAATTACTTTTAAGCATGTCCTCATAAAAGGAAATCAGGTTGTTGATTAATTACCTATCCAAAGTTAGTAGGTCCTTGTGTAATGAAACTTTGTACTTTATCCCGCCCATGGATTAAAAACTTTATGAATTGATCAAGGGGATAAGGAAGGAAAATTGTACTTGCGTTATTGTCATAAATAAAAGGTTAGGGTATCCTTTAGGGCTGTCAATGGACCAGGCTAGGCCCGAAGTAAGCCCGATTGGATCCGAACCGATAACATAGGGACTTAGACTTAAAATTAGGCCTGATAGCCTTAATGGGCCAATTCTGGACACACTTATGTCCGGTCTATTAGTGGCCCGACCCGACATTTTGATACTTGTAGTTGTATTTTTTATTTGTTTTTAAGCTTTACAAGTATTACTTTAGGTTAAACAAAGTTAGAACAAATAGAATGTGTAGTTTGTTGGATAAGTTTCTTAGTTGCCAAACATGAGACTGAGGTTCGATTCTCATGACCAACAAAGAATTTTTTAGAAATCAGTTAATATATTTCGGACCAGGCCTTAACCCCTAACTATTTCAAAACAAAAAGGGTTATTTTGTTTTTGTCCCCACTTTATATGTGGATATTAGCGTTCAGCTCTCTTAAGTTGGTTTATTCGTTTTTGGCCCAGTTATGTTAGTTGACTGGGTCAACTTTAACTTGGTTTATTCGTTTTTGGCCTAGTTCCCTTAGTTGACTGGGTCAACTTTAACTGCACCGTATCATATTTTCAAAATGATATTTTTACTCTTCCCGTGACTTGCACGTGAAACTCCTAAATACTTGTTTTGTTTTATTTTAATCTTGAAATTCCATTACAATTTAGTTTCATTTATGCGGAATTGGGCCAAAAACGAATAAACCAACTTAGAGGAGAGTCAAACGCTAATATCTATATATAAAGTGGAGCCAAAATCTAAATAATCCAAAAAAAAAAAAAAAAAAAACAATCAAAACCATTCCATATCATATACAACTAGACTAGGTTAACAATCCTTTCCGCCAGTTTGTAAAATCAAGAAAAGAGAATCTTACTTTACAGCTCAAACCAATAAAATTTGTCCACCCGTCAACTATTTCTACCATTTCCAACTGCCAAAAATTCAGTTCGTAGTTGATAAGCCCATAGTGAAAGAACGAAAAAAATGTTTCAACTAATTGATGAAGCCCATATTAGAAAAGCCCACAGGCAAAAAAAATATTAACACGTTGTCATTTCAGTTATTAGTTGTTTGACTTGTTTCTGACTTCGCCGGTTCCCAGTAACACTGTTGCTCTTTCTCCAAGCCACGTCAAAAAAAAAGGGGGAACAGACTCGTGTCTGCACTCTGAAGAGATCACGTACACAAAGAAGAAATCTGGTTTCTTAAACTGAGGTCAGTGTCTATTCTCACATTCATCATCTGGTTCAAGTGATCTCGGTATCATTTTTCGTAACTCACTCTCGCTATATATTGTCAAACAATTGTATGTCTTAAGTGGATTTAGCTATTATATATTTTCCACTTCAAATATTTATGATGTTGATACGGAAGAAAGCGTGATGCAGTGTTTATTTTGTCAAGTTGTACGGACCATGATTAGTCGATAAACTGATTGTTCGTTGTTGGTTGTGGTGTTATGCTCTTGGTTAGAAATCATTGAGTGAATAGTTAGGAAAATGGTGACAAGACTGACAACATTTTGTTGAAAATGTAATTGGGTCGCATGCTAGTGGAAATAGAAAAGGATCAATCAGAGACTCCAAGGATTTTAGGCTCACCATTTGGGGATAGAGGACCCTAGATTAGCACCTCGTGTGATTGTGTCGCCTACTGGGAATGTAGTTTCCCCTTAACATAACACATATACTAGGGGGCACCGTGCATTGCAAGACACATGGCGTCATGGACTGTGAGGTTACTTTTAAATTGGCATCTCCATCAATTGTGGTACCACTTATGTATGAGGCTGATTTTTGACAAATAAGTGAGGGACATTGTTTGGGATTCACCTATCATCTTGTAAAGCACTGCATCTTAGTTTCTCTTACAAATACAAGTCTCAAGAAAAGTGTAGAACTGCAGACCTGACAGTGGTAAAGGCAGGGGTTTAGACCACCCACCCCAAACTTTTAAACTCTTCAAGAATTTACAAATTTGCGTTGTATGTAACCATACTAGTTATTTGTTATAGATGTTACATCCTAGGTTTTGAACAGTTTGCGTTAGAGAAGAGCCAATGGAATGAGAATTTCTCTTATTTGTTCTTTTGCCCTCCTGTAAACGATCTGAGGTTCAATGGTCGATGCTCTGTTTCTGTGTTGTCATCTGCTCTTTGTTCAGTCACTCTAAAACCCTAAAGAAAGCAAATTTTGAAAGATGAAAGTAATCTAATTAGAGTTCTTTTAGACTGACTAACCTCAATGGTACATCTCACCTTTCTTTCTGTAGGTAAGTAGATTTTGCTCCTGTCTATAGCAAGTTTTCTTCTGTTTCTAGGCCACATTCAACCGACTTTTTTCCATCTCCGAATGAATGTTGAGGTTCAGCCTTTAATTGATTGTCTGCTTCTTTTGTAATGTTTATTAGGTCATTTGGCATAGTGTGGTTTAGCTGTTGTTATAGTGAGTCTTTTGTGATTATTTTCTTAATTATCCTTCGAAAAGTTGAAGAATCCTCAAGTTTCCAATTTTTGGCAGCAGGTTTATGTCGTTTCTCGCTTGATAATCCAAATGAAGGTTTCAGTTAACCAGATTCTTTATTACCCTATAACATGGTTTATTTGGCACGTCCTGAAAATTATGGTGGTTATTTGTGTTCTCCTGAGAAGAAGTCAGTCCTACCTTGAAAGGACACAATTGTGAAGGTGTTTTGCATCAGTATCTGACTATGAGTGTGAACAAGATACATCACGATGTTAAGTAATATGCTCAGTGAGATATAAAGTTTAGGAGCTGATACTATTGAATTCTTCTTTTCAGGGGAGGTGAGGCAGAAACAGTCACAGTTTCCACTTCTAGCACCAACCTGAATTCAATTTATATCATACGTTGAGACCATTATGGACGGAGAAAATTGGCCACTTTCAGATGATAAGCAATACTTCCATTGCATTTTGTCCAAGTCGCATGTCTTAAAGAACTATCTGATGGTAACTATTTCTTCACCAAGCACAAAAAGTAGGAACGAATTGTGCCTTTACTTTCATTCTATGTTACATGGACACGCCATATTTTTTAAGAAAATCCGTGTCGGACACATATCTACATGTCGGGGTCAGACACTACACAGACACATTTTATATCGTATGTGATATACCTCATTTTTTGATAATTTTCCGTGCCAAACACTTCGTAACCGTGTTGGATATGGACACATATATCCGAGTCAATGTAACTCAGTTTTTGTTAGACAAGTATCTAGGTAGACTTAAGAACAATCTACAATTAGCATTCCTATCAGATTGCACTATTAAGTGAGCTCACTTAATTATCTAGCATTAAGTTTTACTTGTCCCTTTTCATTTTAATTACACAAGTCTTTATATTCTTTTTGTTAGGCAGGTTAAAAAACAGTATGCGGTAAGCATAATATGTTGGAAAAACTATGATAAACCGATACATGTAGGATCAAAATACCAGATGGGATCATTTGATCTTGTGTATGATTGTTTTACTTTGTTGGGATAGGCAGATAGGTGTCTTTCGCGACCGCAGTATAAGCTTGAACTTCTTAAGATTGATCTTGTTGGAAAAGTGGTTTGATTCCAAAGTTTGTTGTATGTGATTCCAAACACAAGGAACTTGGAATTGTTCAAATCCATTTAGAAAATGAGAGATTTGTCTCAAAAGTTACCCACTTGAAATGAGTTTTGTTTGAGAAATAAAGTGAAAAACACGAGTCCCACATGGGAAGAACACTAAAGAGTTGTTGAGTTAATAAGGCTTTGTGTTTTCCTTATGGGTTGGGCCCGGTACTAATAATTTTCCGTAGAGACGGAATACAATCAAGCTTAACAAAAAACACATGTGCCCCACTGCTACTGCTGGCCGCTTGGCATAGGCATGGCATGACATGACATGGTTTGTCTAGGCTAGGCTTATTGGTATGTAGTCCCGAATGAAGGGAGTCTTGTGCCAGGGACACGCTTAAACGAACTTGTCCGTCTATCAACTTCATCACAAAAATATATTTTTTTACTCCACTAAACACTAAAACACCCCTCTCTCCAAACACCCCCACAAATCCTGTTTTTCTTCGTTCGCCTCCCACCGTTTTACGGTAACCATTTTGAAGAGACAAAGCAACATTTAAAGAAGGTTACTTCAACTGAGTTGTTCTCGGATGAGGTTGTAAATGGTATCATGCCTTTTCATTATTGGTGAATCTATCGATGCTTAGTGAATAGGTGTGGTGTTGGTTCGACAAATATTGAGCAGACACAAGGAAACTATATGTATGACTGGATAGTTTTGACAATAGTCACTATACCGAATGTATTCCATCAGATCATTTGTCTCTCTCATATGAAAACAATTCACAAATTAGCTTGTGAGTGTATCCTCTTTGTCATTGTCAAAATAGCATTGAGTTTTCTTAGGTTGTGATTGGGTAGTGCACACTCAACACCGCAACTAGAAAACCAAATATCAGTTTTTGAATTAGAAGAACTGATAGTTCGGTTGAGGAAAGGAGAAGACAATCGCGTGTCGGATGAGAGGGAGAATATTATCAAGGACATGCCCCACGCTAAACCCATTCGTTTGTTGAATACTGTGATTATTTTGGTCCCCGAAAAAGGCATCATGTTCATAGAAATTAAAGTCAATAGTCATGGATGTATACTGGCAATGATCGATACGAGGGCTAGTCATTCTTTCATGTATGGATGTGTGTCCGAGCGAATTGGACTAACACTCATAGAAGGTAACTGCAATATGAGGGCCTTGATCCGTGTCTGAGCGAATTGGACTAACACTCATAGAAGGTAATTGCAATATGAGGGCCTTGAACCAGGATGTTGTACCAGTGAAAGGCTTCGCTTCTAAAATTGATATTGAGATGAACGATTGGCAGGGAAAAGTAAATCTTTTCGCAGTCTGCTTGGACAAATTTGAAGTCATTTTGGGAATGAACTTCTTGATTGTAAACAAGGGGGTGATATTGTGATAATGCCACACTTTTCAATCCTGCAGTTGGGAATCCTAAGAGTATAGAAATTTGCAAAAGATATTGTTGTTTTAATATGCTATTCAGCAAAGATGAGGCAATGGAAATGTTTAAACACTATTACAAATAAAGATAATGTCTTAACAAGATGCCTTGTAAGAAAACATACGTCTAAATGGTTTTCCAATTTGTTGACCTTGTCACGAGAAATTGGAAAAATGTTGGGGATTATATGTCTCCTTGAATTAATCAATTCAAATTCTAAATTTGGAATTTGTTGTGAGATCAAATGTGGGGGTGGTTTACTCCTAGGGCTGTCAATGGATCGGTTTGGGTCGGATTATGGAAAATCCAAAACCAAACCGATAAGATAATTGGGTACCCGAAACTTAACCGAACCGATAATATTATATTTCATCCGAAACCAAACCGGCCCGAACTGAAAACGATAAAATCAATTAAATCTTAAATTAAATCGATTAATTTTAGCCACACAATTGATAAAACTTATACAAAATTATTCATAAATATTATTAAAATGTCATCTTATCAGTTTGGGTTCATATTGGTTCGGCGGAGAGCAAACCCGAAATCAAACCAATATCTTATCGAAACTCAAAATTGAACCCATTACCAAACCGAAACCAAATTACCAAAACCCAAATTGTTTTTTATCGGTTTGGTTCGGCTCGGTTATTAGGTTATCGAAACCCATTGATAGCCTTATTTACTCCTAAGAACTAAGGGGAGTGACGTACTAAAAATAAACGAGTGTGACAAATGTGTTTATGTGAAGAACACTCAAAGAAAATATGACATTGTTTTTCTATGTGGATATGCTAATTAGTTTTGGGTAGTAGTTTGGATGTCATTAAAATTACCAAACAAATGTTGTCATATAAGTTTGATTTGAATGATTTAGGTGTTGTGGATGCTACTTTAGGAATTAAAATTTCTAGGAGGCCAAATAGACTTGGTCTATCTCATTCTCATTAAATTGAGAAAATTCTTGATAGGTCCAATAGGTATAGCATCACTTCGACGACCAAGACGTCTGTTGACGTAAATCTCCATCTAGCCAAAAAGACATGTGATAGTGTATCCTAATTAGAGTATTCTCACATATTTGACAGTTAAAGTGTGTCATTAATTGTACTAGACCTAACATAGCATATTCAGTGAGGAAGCTAAGTTGACATACGAGTTTTCCTTTGCAATATTTTTCATGCATTCTCTCTTTCTACAAGTTTCTGTTGTTTGAGTACAAATACAAGTTGTATTCACTGATTCTTTGGAATTGGAGTGCGCCTTTCCTTAGAACGAAATATGTTCTATCCTTGGAAACAATTGCTCAAGCAACCTTGAAGGACATAGTGTGATACACTAGGCTCGGATTTGATACTTTGGTAGTAAATTATTAAATTAACAAGCAGGTTTGTATATGGTAAAGTTCGTGTTGTTTATATGTTAGTATATATATTAGGAATAAATTTCCAACAGTAATCATGAATAATACTTACCACTATTTTCAAAATGTGGTTTGTTTATGCGGGTATTGATTATTTGTCTTGAAAACTTTATTCTTTATCGGAAGAAGCCTGAATCACTGTAAATGCAGGTGCTTCCTGTTAAAATAAGTCGCGTTCTTCCTCAAGCCGTGGTTCCAGTGGTTCTTACTTGTCGGAACAAGATCTGGAAAATGAATTATCTTGGAGAAGGTAGTAGCCACAAGCGGTTTGACTCTGGCTGGAAAAACTTTGTCGTCGACAATAAACTTAAAGTTGGAGATGGTTGTGTCTTTGAATTAACTGAGTGCACCACTGATTGTATCAAATTCAGAGTCCAATTTCTTGATGGGGAGCTCCCGCCAAATTTTGCTGATAGGGTTGATGGTAAGAGTTCCGCTTCTCCTATTGTAATTGACTAAGTCTCTTGGATAAACTTCTTCTGAAGGTTTCTGGTGCAAGCTGTTCTAAAATTGTTGTTGATGTATAGTCTATAAGTGAAGCACATGACAATGCCAGATAACTAGCATGAACATGTATCGCAGTATCTAGCATGACATGTGTCTTAAACTTGTTATGTAGTAATCTAAATGTATTTTTTGCACAGTGGGAGAAAATGCTCATCTCAGATTTCACGAGGCCACGTCAGCACAATTTTTAAATAGGTACCTAAAGTTAATTAAAAATCAGGACAATATTTTGATTATTTGCGCTAGTCCCTACTACAAATTACATTAGATGTTGGATTTGCTTGAGATTCTCTAGATGTTCTCGAGATACATATAATAAGAACAAAACAATTACACGCTCAATCTTTAAACCAATTCGTGATAACTACGAATCATTCAAATACAAAATTTGAATCTAAAAAAAAAAATCCCTTCGACTTCATCCAATTAGGAATCAAAAACCCAAAATATGTTTCGAACTACTGTTAACCAAAAAAAATAAAACATCGAAAGCCAAAACCCATGAGTTCTCAACCTTAAAAAAATGAAGAGCTCTCTCATTGACGAAAGAATGACACTTTATCAATCCATGACCTTCAACAGTCAATTTCCCAACTCAACGACCCAACCGTAACACTTCTTCGAATCTATCAGGTATGAGCTTTCTTTATTTCCAATTTTAATGATTTTTCGTTTTTGTGATTTCTGTATCCAACCTAGAAACCCAAAAAAACCTTCAATGGGGATCAATGGAAGGCTGAAGGTTTCTGTCAATCAATTCAAGGAGATTTTTCATCACCATCACCATCACCATCCTAATCAGTTGCAAACCTCGATACACAAGTCCATGTACAAAAGTTTCGTTACAAAACATTGAATTATGATTTTTTTTTTTCACTATGTTTGCGGTATTATTGAGTTTGGTGGTAGAATTATATTTATTTATGAATAGGAATAATAATAATATCAATGGGCTTTAAGTGACATTTTATTTTCTTGCAAATGTGGGTGGGAAATATTGGAGAAATTCCGAGATTGTTAGTTTTAAATATGAGTTGTTTATGCATTTAATTCTGCAATAAGAATTAGTAGAGTTGTTAATTAAGTTTGTTTGAATGGTTTTTCATGTTAGGTTTATGATTATTTGGTTCAAAGTGCTCGCAATCAAACAAGATAAAGTATTGATGAGTTTTTGATAAGTTGCGTAAAATTTGATCTTGCAAAAGCTGAGAAACTTAACCTTATTAATATCAGACCTTCTGTTGCTGAAATCGACTCGGTAAGCTAATTCCGATAGTGTGCAAGTTTCTTTTCTTTTTGTCATATTTGTTAGTGTGTTATTGGTTTGCAATATTATGGACTAAGACAATTTTCATAATGCTATTACATATGCTGATTCACCGTTGCTCAAGTCCAACATTGACCACTCTAATTCACCGTTCACTTCAACTGATTTAATCCAAAAGTACCCACTTACTCCTATAAACTTGAGGAAAAAGCTAATGTGTTACTTTCTTTGTTATGAGGCCAGCAAATTGCCATCACTTTTTGTTCAAATTGTTGTTACTTGGAATTTAGTTGTTCATAGATCCAAGTTTGTCTACACTAGTGTGGTGAAACTTATGTTATGTTACTTGGACTTGCTGAGCATACTGTATCTGTAACTATTCATTATATTGGCCAGAAAATCTTGATGGCCTGCAGGTTATATAAAAAAGTATTGTTTGTCCTATTTCAAGTAGCCGAAGTGGCGAAGTGAGAGTCTTAATTAGTGATTCCTAATGGTGTTTATCATCGTAAGCATCTGATTGTAAGGTCATGGTGTATTTTACCAATTAGGATCTAATGCAGACTTTTAGAAGTTCATCTGGACATCTGATTCAACCAGGTTTTTCATGTTGATAAATTAAGGTATTTAATAGGAGAGATGGTCTTGTATGTAATTTCTCCAAGTAATAAATCCTTCCAATAAGAATTTGTCCTCTATGAAATAGTAGATTTCAAATCACCATATCCCTATTATTGTTGTTGTTGTTGTTGTGTGTGTGTGTGTGTGTGTACTACGTGAGTTCAGCCATGTGGGAAACTTTCACTGAGTTTGTGATCTTTCCCTGTCTTCATATAAAATTTTGGGTTTTTTAGACATTGGTCCTATTATTATTATGGAATTAGATTTTGGTCTAGAAATGTTGAAATATTAGGTTTTGATCCTACTTCTGTTACTTGACCGTCAGTCAACTTAGTTGATTGTGGTCATGTTGTTTGCTCTTTTGAGTGTGCGTCACACGTGTTTACAAGTAGGACTAAACTCTAATATCTAACTTACAGTAAGACTATTCTGTACTTGAGAGTTCTAATTTACCATTCAGATGTAATTTGATTCCCATATTGAGGAAAGTTTTTTTCACGTTCTACAATAAATTGCCTCGAAATTGGTTGATACGTTGCATAAACCGATTCTCTCAGTGGGGAATAAATTTAAAACACCGCCTTCAGTGGCATATTTTGTGCCATAAATAAATAAGAAACTAAACAACATATAACCAATATCGGACACTATAATTATTTTAGGATCTATAGGATTTTCTGTTAGAGTAAAGATTTTTCTTGTTTATTTATTTTTAATTGTGCTAGGGTTTATATTTTCACGACACAATTTTTGATCGATAGATGTTTTACAAGTATATGTATTGAATCTCTGTGGGTATCAAGAACGTGTATTTGAGGAAAAGATTGTGGGGATAATTCCAGAAAGTAAAATTGTCATTCAATGTTCAAGTAAAAACTTAATATGTTCCATCGTTTCACATCATATATAATGGACCGGACATGTAAAGATTATACGAACCTTTATGTCTTTGATTTGGATAACATGTTCCAAGATCCTACTAGAAATTAAAGATGCATATTTATTTTATTTGTGACTACTTACTTTGTAGTGAGATAATCACGACATCATAGTGCTTTTTCTATGCATGTGTTTTCAAAACAATTTTTATAGTTTTCTTCTCCTATGTATGTGTTTTCTAAACAATTCTTCTAGTTTCATTTTGTTTTTTGTTTCTCTGCGAGGCATATACTATGGAACTGGAAGAAAAACTTACAAAACTTAGAGAGCATATTGAAGAATTGCAGAAGATCAAAATAGGAGTATTGGGAAATACACATTGTCTAAACCATCGTCCTTTATCACTCTTAAAGATAAGTTAGTATTTGACCCAGATAATAATGTCATCGTTAGGACATGGTCTTTATTATAAGTTAGATATTAGAGTTTAGTCCTACTTGTAAGCACGTGTGACGCACGCTCAAAAGAACAAACGGTATGACCACAGTCAACTGAGTTAACTAACGGTCAAGTAACAGAATTAGGACCAAAACCTAATATTTCAGCATTTATGGACCAAAGTATAATTACCATAGTAATAGTAGGACCAATATCTATAAAATCTTAAAATTTTTGATATGTTTATGTCCTTGCTGGCAGATTGTAGAAAACTATGAACAACGTATGGGCAATGAAGATGAAATTTTGGTGAAAATGATAATTGAGATTGTCTGCTGCTAAGAGTCAAAAACTGTAGTTTTAACCCCTTAATAATATTATATATAGACCAATTATGTTTATAATAAATAAGAGTTAGTACTGTTTACGTACTTTTGTGTATTTTAGGTCTTTGAGTCAAATATGGGAATAAATATGTCGTTTTTGCAAGAGAAAAGAGCAATAGTTGGTTGCTAAGAAGTTCTATGGTTAAAGCCCAAGTTTCAAGGAGAAAAAACATTTTTAATGCCCAGTCAAAGCTGAAAAGTCAAAGTCAACGCGGGCAGAAAAAGAGTATAAACATCAATAGAACGTCCGTAGGCTGTATCTTTGGACTCAGACTTTGGAATTAGGCCTACTATATGTCAAAATGACCTGCCCGGAAAGAGTTTTCTAATGGTTTAGACCTTGATCCAATCAGAGGAGTAAAAGTGGACGAAAAGGTTGTTGTAGTAATTTCTAACAGAGAAACCCTTTTTGGACTTAAGTAATTAGGTTTTAGGCTTGATTAAATGGCCCAAAACATAGCTCCAAAGCCCATACACAAAATTGTAAACCTAGCCCTTTCCTATATAAAGAAAGCTAAGGCCAAACTCTATTACGCTCCTTTTCCATTAGTTAGAATAATTTAGACTTCTCTCTCTCTCTCTCTCTCTCTCTCATTAGTTATTTAATTTAGTCTAAACCTAGTTTTATGTTTTATTAGCATAGCCACCATTAATACAATTCAAGTTATTTTCAATACAAGTATTCTTTCAATTATGTCTTATTATTATTATTATTTATTTCATGATAATCTAATGAACCATAGCTAAACCTCCATTCGAAGGGTTTGATTGAAGCTGTGATGAAGACTTGATGTGTTAGTATAGAATAGTTGTATTTCAGAGTTTCAATTCTAAAGGGTAGTTCATTCACCATGAGAATGAGTTTCAACTTCCTCTCATGTTAATTATTAGTTGGTTAGAGATGCCATGAATAATTAGGGATAAAAAGACATAACTTTTATGTTAAACCTTGTGTGAAGACATAAAGATTGGGGTTGCAATAAACTACATACTAGCATGTTATGGATTAATTAAGGTGGATATCAAATCTCCCTAATTTCTTCTTCATATTCACATTATATTATTTCATTGTCATAGTTTAAATTAGAATATATTAAATCATAGTTTTCACCATATTAGTTATATTCACAATAATTACTCTCATATTTATTGAATTGTTAATCACTAGTAGAATTAATTAGGTTCTAAGCAACTAAGAGTGGAACGAATTCTGACTCCAGTTTAATTACACGATAATCGAGAGTAGAACTTTGATAACAATAGATTAAAGTAGTTTTTACTTCTACCGAGTTTAATTAGCTAAGTAGGAGTAAACAACTGTTTTTAGAATTATAAAATGGCACCGCTGCCATCTTAGTTGTCTTTAGATTTAAATTTTATTAGCTTGTTCAATTCTACAATTTTTGCTATTGGAATTCTCCCACCCATCCTATTGTTTGTGTTCTAACTGTGTTTTCTATTTTCGGAAAACATAATTTTTGCTCTTGGAAGTCTAATGGAAATTTTTGAAGCTGTAACTCGGAGCGTGCCCGCGCCCGCGCCCTATTTACACTATTTTTGAGCGCGTCCGCGCCCTTCCTTCGAGTAAGCTAATTTTGAGTTTTATTTCTAAGTTGCAGGCCCAGCCCATTAAGAAACCGCGTGAAAGCCTGTTTCTAAAAATATCACAGAGCGCGCACGCACCTTTGTTACTTTATAATTGAGCGCCCCCGCGCTCCTCTGAAGAAAGATCGATATTCATAGGTTAGTCACAGGTCTTCTTTTCGTTGGAAATTATTGTGTATTCAGTGTTCCAAGCATCCACAGGACAAGTATGTTCGTATTAAAGACGTTATTCATAAGCATAGCAAGGAGGCATTAAGGTTCTCATTTTTTCACTCCTCGTCTCTTCTGTCAGAGGGGTTTTCATTCTAGTATATCAGGTTGTTGTTTGAGGTTGTTGTTTGATTGTTGTTAATGTTTCTTTCATATTAGACTTAGCCTTGCATAAGATTAAGGTTTGGTAAGAGAAAACCATTTAACGTTATCTATTGTAAACATCAACGCACACGTTTATCTAGAATATCACACACTATACCTGCATCTATGGCTGAGGAAGCAGAGACTCCTCTTTCTGATTTCTACAAAGCCTTAAACGATGGCCCTAAGTCTTGCATTGTTCTTGCAGACCCAGTGGGAGATTTTCGAATTCCCCCGAATATTTTTAATTTGTTACCCGTTTTTCATGGTTTAGACTACAAAAAGCCTTATCAGCATATACGTAGGATAGAACAAGTTCTCACTACATTCCATCATCCTAACGTAGGATCTAAACAAATTAAACTAAGGGTGTTTCCTTTCACCCTAGCCGATAAGGTGGCGTCTTGGTTAACTGTCCAAACACCTAATTTTGTGGACTCATAGGCCAAACTTGTTCAATTGTTCATGGAACAGTTTTACCCACCACTGAAGACAGATGAAATGATTCAAAAGATTCATTTCTTCCGCCAGAACCCTCATAAATCCTTTTCAGAGGCCTAGAACCGGTATACTAATCTTCTTATAGAGTGTCCACATAATAACCTTGCGAAAGAAACGTTTGTTCGTGCCTTTTTCAAGGGGCTTTCACATCATCATAAAGAGGTTCTTTATATAATGAATGGGGATAGTTTCCTTAGTAAAGGAGTCTCAGAGGTTTATAGGTTTTTAGAGGATCAATATAAACGTAATAATAACTTAGGGGGGGGGGGGCTGTAACGACATCCCCCGCTTCGCTAATTCTTCT
This sequence comes from Coptis chinensis, assembly GCF_015680905.1. Taxonomy (NCBI): domain Eukaryota; kingdom Viridiplantae; phylum Streptophyta; class Magnoliopsida; order Ranunculales; family Ranunculaceae; genus Coptis; species Coptis chinensis. The sequence continues at coordinate 51,276,539 of NC_141456.1, forward strand.
TCTACAGCTAAGGCTGCCAGTATGTTTGAGGTTAAACTGATCCCGAGCTTAGAACTCTAATCGAATCTCTTACAAAAAAGGTAGAAGCCATTTCTATTCAACATAAGCCTACCCCTGTCATGAACATCAATTCTATTCTATGTAATTTCTGTTTCAGTTTTGAGTATATAGACTCCTATTGTCCTATTGTCTATGAACAATTATTACAACCACCCGCACATCCGGATAATGTTTGCTCCGTTAATAACCTTCCTAACGCATCTTGGAGACAAAACCCCAACTTTAGTTGACATAATAATCAACCAGTTACACCTCCGGGGTTTAATAATCAAAATGTTAGGCCAGCAAACAACTACAACCCAGCTCCACCAAGACAAGTACAAGGACCAGGTAATTATAATAATAAATAATAATAATAATAATAATAGAGGTATCGTCCTGGTTAATAACAACTATTACAACCCACCCGTTAATAATCAACGTGAGATAGTTCCTGTCATACCACCTGTGGCCAATACACCTTCACAACCGGATCGTTTCGATACCTACATGCAAGCTCAACAACAAATTCTACAATCCATTCAACAATCCATACAGTAGTTAACCTAAGATAAAGCCCAACAAAAATGTGTGTTTCTAGGTCAAGCTATATCTAATCCTAAAATACCAAACACAGCCTTTGAAGTAACTTGTAATACTAGTAACGAACATTTAAACCTAGGTGAGTTAAATGCCATCACCACTCTCCGTTCTGGTAGAGTGGTTAGTAACGCTGTAACTATGCCCGTTGATACACCACCAATGGTCATTGAAAATGAAAATTTACTAGATACTGAAATAGAAATTGAAGATCCTACCCCTGTAGAGGTACCAGTTAAGCCATAACCCAAGAGGAAAATGGCTAAGGATAAAACTCCTATTGACCCATATGCTAGATATAGAGAGAAACCACCGTTTCCCTAGAGACTAGTTATGTTAAAAAAGGATACGAATTTTGATGAGATTAGGAAAGTTTTTAAAAATCTAACGATAAACCTACCATTTCTTGAAGCTATTAAAAAATTACCACAACATGCTAAGTTTCTAAAAGAGTTGTGCACTACTAGGCGGAAAACAAATATTCCAAAAAACACCTTTTTAACTAAATAATTTCCCACTCTATCGGAACATAATGGAATCGTTAAGTACAAGGACCCTGGTCATCCTACTATACAATGCACCTTAGGGGATACCCACACGACAACTACCCTATTAGACCTGGGGGCGAGTGTTAAATTATTCTCTTATTATTTATATAAACAAATAGGTCTACAAGAGATGCAACCAACTAAAATAACGTTGCAATTAGCTGACCGTTCTATTAAGTATCCTAAGGGTGTCGTTGAAAACGTGCTTGTTAAAGTGCCAGATTTTTACTACCCAGCCGACTTTGTCATCCTCGACACAGAAGTCGCTAACGACTATGTTCTTATCATCTTAGGGTGTCCCTTCTTGACAACTGCCAACGCTCATAAACTGCAGCGATGGTTCGATGACTATGTCATTTGGACACCTTTCTGTTTAGGTGAATGTTTTCAAAATTATGCAACAGTTACATGATACGACTATTGATGGAGAAGTTAGCATGATCGAGAGCTTAGCTCAAGATTATTTCAACAACACTTTTCCTGAGAATCAGATGCACCAATTCCTTTCCTTCGGAAGTTCCGATTTCGACGATGACTCCCTGGACGTAGATGAAATCGAGGAAGATTTCCTTCGACCCTTTTGCAAATCTTCTTTGCTACCTTGCGAGTCCCCCCTATCAACATCCATTCATCCCTTGATGCCATGACAGAAGAATTTTTCACCCATTATCCCAGTGATTCTTTTAACCCACCTATTGAGGAATGTCTTGCATATCTAAAAGCTTTTGATGATCTAAAACTGAGAGCACTAGCTTAGCACCATTTACCCACCTCACATCATCTTGTCACTCATTCACCTTCCATCAATGTTCCATGGCCTCCACATTTTCAAAGGAACCTTGAGTTTGCACTTGACCCTGTTGTTTCTCCTATGTTTCAAGATTTTCTAAACCCTCCTAGTAAGAGAATACTACCCAAGGACAAGTCATCCGACTCTTTCATTTTCAGATGTGTGATTATACCAATCCATGCCACCAATGAGTTTTATGCTAAGCCCACATTCTCATTTTTTCCATTCCTTATTTCTAAAATTTATCCATATTCCACATATCTTCCACAACCATCTATTTTTTCACGATCATTCACTTGACCACCCTTTCGTTGCAGGAAAAAAAAATAAATTGCATGCTAGGTTAGGTTCTAGATCTATCAGTATTCACTCTCATTCCGCTTCGCCACGTCATAGAAAATCTTATGTCCTAATTCTATTTGGGTTTGCCGTCCGTATTAATTATTTATGGACAGACCCGCAACTCTTTAGATTGTTAATATATGGTAGACTGCATGTGCATACATGTTTTAGTCTAGTAAGTTTTGGGAATCTGACTTTAAAATACCCACGTTTTTAAACAAATTTTCTAAACCATGTTTTCAAAAATTTGTTTGGAGGTGGGGTGTTTGGTCTTTTCATTCTTGATCACTCAACTTTCTATTTTGGCCCTTCCTCATCTCGTGGCTAGTTTCATTGTATTATATTTAAGAATATTTTCCTGTTTTAGTAGAATTTTTATTCCCAGTTGTTTAGTTAAGTAGTTAATCTTGAATTGTGTAAGTTGGTTGTTATTTGAATTTTAAGTTGGTTTAAATTTTGTCTAAGCATGCTATATATTTTTCATGAATCCTACATTTTCGACTTGTTTGGGGGTGATATTATTTGTTTAGCATTGTATTTTACCATATTCACATATTTTTTGAATTAATATTGCATTGCTTAAAAAATATAGTTTATATATGAGCATGTTGATAATGTGGTGTAGCTAGAATTAGCTATTGTTGTTTGGTGCAACCTTAAGGGTTAGAGGCATTGAGATTGCTATTTTGATAGAATGTTTAAAACCATATAGAACTGCTGTGAGCCTGCTTTCGGCTGTTTCTATTTTGGTTTTAGCAACCATTTTCTTATTCCATATCTTTCCTTATCAATTTGGGAACCTTGGGGACCTTTGGTTAAGAAACTAGTACTCTATAAATACATGGCACACCATATACTTCACACTGCACCTCTCAATTTCACACTACAGGCCTTGCTCAGAGCGCGCACGCCCTTATTTTGCATTGACACAGAGTGCGCCCGCGCCCAATTTTTAGTATCGCAGAATTTTATTTTGTCAGAAGAGAGGGCGCCCGCCCTCTGACATAAGCCATTCTGATCGCGCTTGCGCCCTTACTTCAACATACCTCTAGTTTTTTTTTCTAGGGTTTTCTGCAGTCACTTCTAGGAGTTGATTAGTGTGTTTGTTTGCTATGAAATCTCCTCAAATCATACCGGAGCAGTCCTTTGAATAATTGCTCGAGAGTGACACCTATGGATACTAGTTTTGCAACTTGACTGTGCAGTCAGGATGGCAGCCTCTAATGGTAAGCGCTGATGAATCTTATTCTCCTGCACTTACTGTTTATTTCTATGATAATTGTAAATTCTTTTATCGACCAAATGGGGAACAAGTGTTTTCTGTCGACATTGATGATAAAACAATGGATTTAAGTAAGTTCTTGTTAGCTTTTTCTATTGAACTTTCTATTGCTTGCTGCCCAAAACTCATGGGGCTATATGGCTGATAATGTGTATATCTATAACTATGAGTATTTGCATGAGACCTATGGGGCGGGGATTTTTCGTGTAGAGGACCAAGGGTAATATAATGTAGCCCTTGGTAGCCTGTCCCTTAATATAAGCACTATTCTGTTCTTTATCATGCTGAATATCTTAGGGGAATGACGTTTTTCTTCTGCGAATAATGCCACTTGTGATGTCTTTCTTGCTCTAGCTGAGGGACGTATGTTGTATAACCTTCTCCAGACCTTAGTGTCTAGTTTAGCACGAGCCCATAGTATGAAACATAAGTACCTTCTTATGCCTGTCTTGGTTTATCGTATAATGCTATGTTTCTTTCCTGAGTTCTGTACCCGTTTCACAAATTGGGTTGGGGTTGACATTATGAGACCCACCAATTGTGTTATACGCTCTTTTTGTGTTATGATTTGGCCAGGATGGCAGTTACAACCTAATTGGGTTGCACCTTACACCTCATCCGACCAAGTGACGCTTAACAGGTTAGAAAAGGTAGATGATAAATGGCATGAGGCCTAGCAAATTATCATGGCTTGGCAGGACGCAAAGGAACCTCACTTCTTTATAAAAGGGGAAGACAACGCTTAGTGCTGGATATAAGGTAAGTTTTATTTTCTGTTAGCGTCTGCTTATGTCCCAAACAATTCAATTTTTGTTATTCCCATAACGGGTGGAACTCATATAGAGTTGCATCTATTTTTCTTTACCTATATTAGTATGTTCTGAATTTGTTTTGCAGGTGTTTTAAAATTTTCACGTGTTTCCATGGTATTTTCTATTCTTCTTATTTCTATATTTTGAGGACAAAGCATATTTTTGTTTGGGAGGGGGGGGGGGCATAGAAAGACGCGTAATTTAAGGCACCTATTAGGATATATATGTATAATATGTACTTTGCTTTCTAGTAAAAAAATAATAAAATAATAAAAAATATTTATACTATGCACTTAGAAATATTGGTATTATTTCTTTTTTTGTGATGATAGTAGTCCAGAAGTTTTACGTTAGCTCTTAAATTAAAATAGGTTTTAGAAACTTCGGTTAATATGTTGGTAATAGTCATTACATCTTTCCATAAATATATTGCATGAGCATCTATGTTTGTATTGACAGTAAGTTTCTGAAATCTAAGCTAGAGTACTTATTCAACAAATCCTGTGAGAATATAGTCTTAAAGCCTTATATGAGTGAAATATCTGAGTAATGACACAAGGGAGAAATAAATTCCGAATATAGAAATCACACGTCCACTTGCTTTATCACTATACCATATCCTAAGCGAGAATTTAAGCCCTTTTTGGATCGATATAGTCAGAAATTTAAACCTATATGAAATTATTTTTCGCAAGTCGCCCCTCTGAGCCTTTCTTTAGCCTTTTAATAAACTACAATCCTTTACCCTTTTACAAAAATAAAATAAAAATAAAATTAGCCTACCCATTTTTGAATGAGTTTGAGAAGTAGGATGAAATGAAGAAAAGAAAAGAGAAAGACCTGTGGAAAACCAAGAATTTGTTAGTTGCTTCAAATAAGAAAAGAAAAGAAAGTTTCCATCCAAAGAAAAGAAAAAAATAATAATAATAAAATAAAAAGTTAGAACTCTAAAAACAGAATCAAAAGAGTCAAAAGCCAAAGGAAAAAGAAAAAAATGGTTAAGGATGGAAACAAAGTATAGAAGCAAAGTAAGAACAATGTTTTCTCTAGTTACATATTTTGAAGACCCTATTATCTCAGACTTGTCCTTTTGAATATCTATTTTCTTCTTTCTTAAATCATTACTTAATCTCCTGCAACACCTAATAAAAACCTCTAGCTCAATTAGAAATAGGTTAGTGTGATAATAAGTGGCAGATGTGTTTGATCGACTTTGATTTCCTTGTACGTCATTGAGATTGTAACGAAAAATGTGCCCACTGCACACTGGAGTGAGCGAAACTTGAGTGGAAAAATCAAAGTGTTTTTGTCTTGACATAATTGTTAGGACCTACTTAAGGACGCTATTCCAATGTTTCAGAAACGGATCTGTTATTGCATTTCATAGCATAGTTCATTATATATATGTTTATCCGTAAAAGATTGATTATTATGTACGTATTAGCTTAGGTTTTGAATTGATTATTCTGTATTCATAAATAGTGAGATGTACAGATATCTGAGAATAAATAAGAAAACAGTAATTTTATTTATTAGTCGTTGTAGTATAAATGAAGTTTGTGAGTATCTTCTCTGTAAAACTCTCACGAGGCTATAACTCGTCCACTAGGGAATTCCTAGTGGTTTAAGGTCTTGTTGCATATGGTCAATGTAATCACACTCGGCGAAACGAGATTAGTTAGAACTCCATTTTTGGTAACTTATTTTAATTTCTCATCTTTGCTTGAGGACAAGCAAAATACTGTTTGGGGGTGGTTTGATAAGAGCTCAAAACTGTAGTTTTAACCCTTTAATAATATTACATTTAGACCAATTATGTTTATAATAAATAAGAGTTAGTACTGTTTATGTACTTTTGTGTATTTCAGGTTTTAAGGTCAAATATGTGAAGAAATATATCATTTTTGCAAGAGAAAGGAGCAAATATTGGTTGCTAAGAAGTAGGGGTAACAGTTTTGTACACAACCCGCTGACCCAACACGAATCCGACACGAAATTAGCGAATTTGGGTTGGAAAAAAAGGTTTTTGGGTCATTTAAGGGTTGACCTGTCAAACCCGTCAAATAAATGGGTTGGGTTAGGGTCACACATGTTAACTTGGGTAACCCATTAGTATACCCGATTAGTTCCCAGGTCCAATGGGTCGAGTCATCAACCCGTGACCCATATGACCTGTTTTAAGTCCTTAAGCATATATGTTTCCGAATTTTATTAAATCTCATAATCCCAATTACCTAAAAAATAATACTAAATAGAAAAGGATCAACTGGATTTAGAAGGATCAGCCGGCAATCCGCATATAAAATATTATAGATTCATTCAATAAAATATATGATCACGTACACTAACATTGAACCCTTACCCTAGTCTCAATTCTATAAAGAGAACAATGAAGCCGTTAAAGTTACAATAATATTTGCATTTATTTAATAATAGGCTTGCCCACGAGGTAGCAAAGTGGACAAATTGGACATGGTTGTTGTTTCTAGTTTGGTTATGTTTTTTTTTGGCTAACAGGTTGTTTCACTTGTTTGGTTCAGGCGTTCAGCAGATGTGCTTCAACAACTCTGCACATTTTTGCAAGTTCTTTTATTATTTAGATTAATAAATATTCTTTATCCAAAAATAAAAAAAACTTATGAGTTATCTGTTAACCCGATTCGAAATTGACCCGCTGGCTAGCGGGTCACTCGTTCGGTTACCCGTTACATATGTGGGTTAGGTTTGGGTTTGACAAACTTGACACGATTAGTAATTGGGTCGGGTTTGGGTTTGCTCTCCTAACACGTGACCCGAGTATGACACGACACGAACCCGACCTATTGCCACCCATACTAAGAAGTTCTATGGTCAAAACCCAAGTTTCAAGGAGAAAAAACCTTTTTAAAGCCCAGTCAAAGCTGAAAAGTCAAAGTCAACCGCGGGCAGAAATAGAGCATAAAAGTTAACAGAACTTTCGCAAGCCGTATTTTTGGACTTAGACCTTAGAATTGGGCCTACTATATGTCAAAGCGACCGGCTCGGAAAGAGATTTCTAATGGTTTAGGCCTTTATCCAATCAGAGGAGCAAAAGTAGACGAAAATGATGTTACAGTAATTTCTAAAAGAGAAACCCTTTTTGGACTTAAGTAATTAGGTTTTGGGCTTGATTTAATGGTATAAAACATAGCTCCAAAGCTCATACACGAAATTGTAAACCTAGCATTCTCCTATATAAAGAGGACTAAGGCCAAACTCTATTACGCTCCTTTTCAATACAAGTATTATTTCAATTATGTCTTCTTCTTCTTATTATTTATTTCATGATAGTCTAATGAACCATAGCTAAACCTCCATTAGATGGGTTTGATTGAAGCTGTGATGAAGACTTGATGTGTTAGTATAGAATAGTTGTATTTAAGAGCTTCAATTCTAGAGGGTAGTTCATTTACCATGAGACTGAGTTTCAACTTCCTCTCATACTAATTATTAGTTGGTTAGAGATGCCATGAATAATTAGGGATAAAAAGACCTAACCTTTATGAAAAACTTTGTATGAAAACATAAAGATTAGGGTTGCAACAAACTCCATACTTGCATGTTAGGGGATTAATTAAGGTGGATATCAAATCTCCCTAATTCCTTCTTCATATTCACATCATATTATTTCATTGTCATAGTTTAAATTAGAATATATTAAATCATAGTTTTCACCATATTAGTTATATTCACAATAATTACTCTCATATTTGTTGAATTGTTAATCACTATTAGAATTAATTAGGTTCTAAGTAATTATGAGTGGAACGAATTCTGACTCCAATTTTATTACATGATAATCGGGAGTAGAACTTTGATAACAATAGATTAAAGTAGATTTTACTTCTACCGAGTTTAATTAGCTAAGTAGGAGTAAACAACTATTTTTAGAATTATCACCTGCTCCAGGGAAACCTGAAGGGGCAGATGAAGATCCTATAGAAAATGTTGCCGATCAAGAAGCAATGGAAGTGGCGTTGCCCTCTTCAAAATCCTGGAAAAGTTCGAGAATATGAATTAAAGTTGTTGAAGCTTCAAATTTTGGAAGGTAATGATTTTCCAAATATGTGTTCTTCTTCTATTCTTTTTATTCATTTCTATATTTTTTTTAAGTACATGATATTTGTCAACTCTTACCAAGTCAAAGAACAATCCAGGATTTAGCCTGATTATGATATTAGACTATTAGGTACTTAGTATCTTGAAGTTTGAAATTCAATATGTTGAGCTATGTTATCTAGATATGACTTGATAAAACCTAAACAAGAAATGAATATTTCAATGCATGCTAGAAGCTGATGTGACATGAGACAATGCCAATTTTAAGTATCCCAGAACGCTAAGTATGTACTTTCGCGACCTTGCTATTTGCATCTCTAATAGCTTCAAAAAGTTTAACTTTTCCATCAACATTATTCTCTATTGGTACTTTCCTTTAAAACAGAATCAGAAGTGATTGCCACCATTTATGCATTGACTTTTTCATTTATCACACCTCTTCTTAGATTGAATTATCAATATTACATATTATTCATACCCAACTCATATGGGAATCGAATAAGAACTTCCATAAGCTTTTTACAATCTAGTACTTTTTTTAATCCTGTTAACTATTGAATATAATTGACAAGAACTGGAGTTTTCTTTTCCATTGGTAATAGTATACATTTAACTGATATTCGAGTCATGTAGATATGCTTTTGATTATTCTCTTACTTATTTTACAATAATATCTATTTTCAATTCGATCCTGTCATGGCAAACATACCGATCTCATTAGTCATTATCCATTTTTAATTTGAAATGGCCGGGATCTAAAATTGAGAGTGAAAAATGACTCAACACCCACCTGACAACCCAAAGTTGAATCCGTATGTAGCTTCTACGCCATCATTGTGACCCAGTCCATTTCTTAGTTTAAATCAAGGTATCATTTTTACATAGCTTTAGCATTGATACTGTGATTAATTCCAAATATTGTTTACCATTTAGTTGGATGAATATATGTTTGGATGTCCCATAATAGGTCAATTACATTTTGTGCGTGGCTTGCTCTTAAGTTTGCTAAAGAATATTGTTATGTATGCACTCATTTTCTTTTGCATTTTGGCATGGCAAACACCTTCCACAGGGGAGTGCGGAGCATTGCAAAACACACAACACACTACAATTGTTTAATATGCACCGTTTTGAGGTAATCTCCACCAAAACTAGTTTGTAAATTGGCAAGGTGACTTTCTCAATTGTTTAATATGCAATGTTTTGACTCAGATGCTAAAGGTATTTACTATAAATGTAACAATCCCGGCCATGGGCCGACCACTTTTTTAAGGGATTCATGATATATCTATGAATTGTTCAAACACACAAAATGATTCTTATAAAAAAAAAACCCTTCGATTTCAAACTCTGAAACTAGGAATCCTAAAATCCCAAAAAAATAAAACACCCAAAACCCCACGAGTTCTCAACCTCTGATTGACACGAACAAGGAAGCAATCTCATCAACGAAATTTATTTTCCTATTTTGTAGTCCATTGATTTGTAGCTAGGTTTCTTTTAGTATTTATTTTTTAACACCTTAGAGATTCTCACAATGGTCTTACCAAGTTACCAAGCTACACACTTCATTGTTCCAGACCCAATTTAATAACCAAGTTAACCGTGTTGAGGTTTTAACCTTAAATTGTGATGCTCCAGTATAGGTTGGATCTTTGTTCTTTATAAAAGATGGGGCAGTTTATGTTCAAGTTTCATTCTCATTTATGTGACTACGACGTGTGGATTACTCTTGATACACGATGTGCCAATGTGTTTCTTTGGTGCAGGTGGATTCTCACGATGGATTACTTAACTGCCAGTAACCAAGCATGAAACGAATGGGAGCGAAAAGTATTAGCAAGTAACAATTCTATCATGAGATGGTGTACGTTTATCAAACAAAGAAGAAGAAGGCACCAAAGGCCGCAGTTCAATCAAGTAAGCATTTTTTTCAAGGAATCCTCTTTAGTATCTACATTTATTAGGGTGAATGAGAACCCCTAAATATTGGATATTATGTACGATAATTAATGCTTTAGAGTGTATCTCATGATTGGTGTACTTTCTTAGAGTAATGCTATGAAAAGTCTTATAAGATTATAAACAGCAGTAGTAAATCATGTTATAATGGTTCTCATGTATATATTTTATCCCATAGGAGAAATTCCAGTAAATGATAATCAAGCATGTTACGAGAAAATGTAACGGGATATATACGAGTAGGAAGCCAAGTTATTCTTTGCTTTGACTTTTATAATAGATTGGAAAATTTTAAGTAATTCATAATTTGTATTTTGGAGCAGTTGTGTCTTTCCAATTGAATTTGTATCAGATAAAAGTGTACTTATCCTCTGTTGCTTATATAAAGTGTTGTTTCTATAAGCTTGGCTAAGAGGCTAGGAGAAAAAGCTATTATACCTTGCAATACTCGATGAATTAGTTCAGTTTGGCTAGGTTTTTTCATTTACGGATTTAGTGTATTATAGTGTATTAGGAACAATTGATATCTACTTTAGTGGGGATCCAGACCATCTACTTAAGTGCATCATCTAGGTTGTCATCCGAGCAAATTGTGATTTTCTCCAACACCTTCATCATTGTCTAGCGATGTGGATGAAGTTGAAGGGGAGGTTACACAATTTCATGTTTTTTTTTAAAATATTGAAATATGTGTACTAGCTACACCGCTTGAATGGTGTAAATGAATACAATAGTATAGTTGAGTTTGCAAGTTGAAATATTTAGGTACATTTAGATAATGACTTTGGGAGTTTAAGTAAGGATTCATGGGACTTTCAGTTGTCACAGACATTGTATAGAAAAGGGTGAGGGAGAAACACTTAAATAAGAACGGACTCCACACAACATTAGCCAACAAGAACTAGAAGGTATACTCTCCCACACAACCATAACCAATATATAGTAATAGGAAGTGGCAGCAACAATTGCATTTTAGGCACTGAATAGAGTCACCCAGATTATGGTGTATGACACACATAAACTTCCAGGTGAAATCAGGTACCTGGGGCTAGAAGAATGATGACATGTTTTACCTTCCTATGTTTGCGGTGTTTCTAGAGTGCTTTATATTGAGAATATTGCATATGAGGAACGAAAGCTACAACATTCGACTAACTTGGATTGAAGTTCTTTTTTTAATGTGAATGTCATAATGTAAGTAATTTGATTAGCTATCCCTATTAGGGGAATATATCTACATATTCCGATTGGAAGTAGCAAAGTTATGTGGTGGATTAACATATACTTGACATCTTAATGTCTTATAGAGATCTCGAAGTTTACTTGGTTGAATTAAGATTTGATATGAAAGTGTCTTAATAATGACAATATATAATTCTGCATTTAGTTTTGCTGCTTTAGCACATATAGATGTACATATGTACATGTTACATATTACTTCCTTTTGCATGATCACTACAACAGATTGTGGAATCTTAGTTAAAATACCAAGTTGACGCCTTGACTACTCACGCAAGTATCAATAAATCCTTATGTTACATATTTTTTATAGTACTGCAGATTTCCAGTTCACTTTGATTGAGGGTAGACAAATGGCGTATTGTTGGGACTGTGTATTGTCAGTTACGTAACATATTTTGAGACTCAATGCTTTCATCATTGTAGTGTTTTTTGAGTAAGCCCATGTCGTTAATATACTATCAAAGTTTCTTATTATTTTTATCTTCCAGACATTTCTTTATTGCACTTCTCCAAGAGGCATTCTTCATTAGCATTGCCAGTAGTTGAAATTTCAACTTTATCTCAGGCAGAGGGGAAGTGGTAAGTATAACTATTATTTCTTTGATTGCTTAAGTTGATGTATATCTATGTCATCATTTAAAGAAGCATATTATGTGTAGAATGTTAAGGTCTCAATAACTTAGATTCCTCATCCAATAATTTGATCCAAATTGCATTACATGTGTGACTTGGAGATACCAAATGAGCCCAGGAGGTCTTCTTTGAAAAATTAAAGTAATGGAACACCTATGAAGATGCTCAAGCCACAAAAAAAATTGAGAGAAGTTGAGTCTAAGCAGAAACCTCATAGTCTGGTAGCAAAACTGAGGGATCTTGAATCTTGATACTCTTTCAGAGCAGTGGCAAACCTCGACATTACAAAAAGTCATTTACAAATATCTTAACCATGAACACCTTCCTAATATCTGCAGCCTGTGGCTTTATTATACTGAAATTGTAATTCTGGAAATCATATAGTGATCCTATCAATAAGGCTTTTTCTTTAAAAAATAATAGAGCTGCTCATAAGCATGCCTAGCTACTTAGAGCAGGTGTAATGTCTTTTCCTTTATCAGTCCTTCCATTTCATCTTTTAAATTGATTCGTGTAGTAACATTGCTATTACATTGACTTTTTAGATATCTTCATATATTTTATTTTATTTTTTCAATAATGAAGATATCCCTATCTATCAAAAATATATGCATTTATTAGTGAATTTTAGCAAATATAACCGTTCAATTACAAGAAATATATTATCCTGGATCTTAGAGGACATTATGAAGGATCAATATTTGGATTGTGTGACTGAAAGGCTTCATTGAATAAGTGTGTTTTTTCTTTAATATTGATTATACCAAATGAATTGCATATTCCTATGTTGAGTTATACATTATTAAACACATAATGTAACAACCCGACCATGGGCCGGCCCAATGGCTAGTGTTTCTTAACATCATAATTCATGTACTTTGCTTGCCTGGCTTATACTAAGTTTGTTCAGTCTGAATTATTTTGGGTATGTAATAAGATGGATCTAGAGAGGTTTTGTCTCCATCTTGTGTAAAATTTTCCTGCTTTTTGGGTTTCATGTATTTTCCATTAGTTATGCTAATTAGCTGGCTTTGGCATGTTTTTTCGTAGTTGATTGATTCCATAATCTCGAAGTAGGGAGCCATGTATTGGAATGTTAAATATATGAGCCCGTCTATCCTAGGAATATCCACATAGGGATGACCTACAAAAACCGTTGGATCGTCACAGAATTGAACAACTGGCATACAACTAAACTAAATAAAACTGGTAAATAAAACTAACGGGAAAAAAGGGGGAAAATATATTTAAAAAAGTGATGAACAAAAAATAAAAACCATATGGTCGTCTTTAATCCATGAACTCCTCTTTTCTTAAGAAATCATTCTCCTCAAATGTCAATGAGAACCTTCAACTTGTACCTTACTGATACCACCTGAATGATGAACATGTGACTCATGGGTGTCAATGATTGTACTAGTTACCAACTAGTACCAATGTAAGGGACATCCCACTAGGCACGTGATGTGCACGTAGATGATCCACAATCATGACTCCACTTCATCAACAACACGAGTACTCACACCACTCGCCAAGATCGAATCAGCATCAGTGATTAGCCACTTTGCTCCGCCTCATGACATCATCGCCTATTAGGAAAATCATTGCTATCATTATCCTTAGAGCATCTCTAGGTGGTGGCCGTATCACCTGCAGATTTGCTTCCGAAATTTGCAAAATTTATCCTCAAAATCTGACCAACTCTAGGTGCCCGCAAATTCCATCCGCAAATTTCACCCCGCGCGCTATTGGTACTGTCGCACACCATTGCCACTAGCGTGTGCTATGGGAATACAAATGACACAAATTTTAGTTCTCACTGCTTCATTCTCACCCCACACCAAAACTATCTCCATAACCATTTCATTTTACCATGGCTTCTTCTTCATCATTGCAAAAAAGTAACCAACATACCAAGGTTGGCGAATCAACTCAACAATCATGTTATTTTGAAACACTCGATCAAGAGAGGTATCAAATTCGCACCTCAAGGAAACACCTTGCATTATCATGCAAGTATCTGAATGCAAGGTGTCCTAAAACACCACATTACCAAGGTTATATGCTCATATATAGAAGTTGTAATGAAGATGGTGAAGAAGTAAGATTTTTGAAATGCATATATGATCCATATATATATATATATATATATATATATATATATATATATATATATATATATATATATATATATATATATATATATATATGTTTTGTTGATATGCACGTGTTGTGACGAGGAAGATCATTGGTATAGGTATTGCCCCTATGCACAGATACCATGCCCAAATGGTTGTGATGGTGTCAGAGAGTTAAAAAAGTTTGCTAACCTTGAAGAAAAAAGTCTTGATCTGTTGTAGTGTATAGTGTGTGAAAAATGTGAATGGTTGGGTGTTATAATGGAAAAGGTTAAGAGTGGTTAAGATTACTTAATCAGTTTATTTTCTATGAATATGTAAATGTGTTTTTTTTTTTATATGAATGAACTTTTATTTTCTATAAATATATGTTAGTTTAATTAATATATATATTGAAAGAGAAATTGATTAATATGGTTTATTGATGATTAAGAGGAAACATGCATCTACGAAATTAAATTAAATTACAACAATTGACTCCAATTGACTCAATGTCCGTCACCCTTAATACTCCATAGATGCTCGACAAGGTCGCTTTTAAGTCTATCATGCATAGTCTTTGATTGAACTCGTAGAGTCCCTTCAATGTAGCCTTCCCGAGTAGGTAGGAACTGTGGTTGCCCTTCTAGATCAAGAATATATCTCATCATTTCATAATTTTTATTCTTAGCTCCGATTACCATATTGTGTAATATAATGCATGCTCTGATAACGGTACCTATTGTCTCGACATGCCATAATTTGGAAGTTTTTTCCAAAATCCCAAATTTAGATTGCAAAACCCCAAAAGCTCTTTCAATATTTTTTCTTCGAACTTCCTGCATCGTTGCAAATCACTTCATCTTTTGAGCATTATGTTTTGAAATTGTTTGTATAAGTGTCGCGTAGTCATGATAGATACCATCAGCTAAATAATAACCCATAGTATAGCTATGATGATTTACATCAAAATAAACAGGTGGGGAAGTACCATTGATAATGTGCTCAAACACCGGCGAGTTGTCTAACACATTGATGTCATTGTATGACCCTAGCATCCCAAAGAAAGAATTCCATATCCACAGGTCTTCGGTTGCAACAGCTTCAAGAATAACAGATGGTTTTCTAGAACGACCACTGTAAACACCTTGCCATCCAGTTGGACAATTATGCCATCCCCAATGCATGCAATCGATGCTTCCCCAACATACCAGGCCATCCACGTTCGGTAGATCGTGCAAGCAAGTGTTTTGTGTCTGCAATGTTTGGCCTTCACAAGTAGACTTAACCGTACAATTTGATAATTGCATCACAGAAGTGCCTCAACGCTTGCTTTCCAGATTGCTCAGAAATTTACAATTGATCATCAATTTGATCAGCCACCATACCAAAACCAAGAATACGTAAAGCCACAGCCACCTTGATCAAAGGATCTATCCCAGGTTGAACCAACATTGTTAACGTTAGGCTGAAAGTACTCAAAATTAGTCTAAAGATCATTGAAGATGTGAAGGAATAAAGGTTTCTTCATACTAAAGTGCCTTTTGAAATCCTATTTTGGAAAAACAAGACGATCGACGAAGTAGTTGGCCTTTAAGATTTCCAAAGTCAAAGCATAGTTTCTATGCTTCACTTTTCAACCTTTCTTTAAACCACCATATCGTGCCTTTAGAGCATGCACTTGTGCTTGTGCAAGTACAACCAAACTATGCTTGATAAGAGGAATGGCCTTAACAAATTCCTTATCAAGACTATCTACCGAGTCTTCCGCCGGAGGAGAAGACGAAGATGAAGATTGAAGGGGAAAAAGGTCATACACTTCATGATCTATTATTTGGTTATGTGTGTGTGTTGTTTGTTGAGAATTGATGTGAAATGGTTGAGTTGTTTGATTAGAATGTTTGGGTTGTGTGTATGTAAAATGAATGAGGAAATGAGTGTAGATATATGGATGTAGAATTCCAGCCATTTTTTTCCCGTTGGAGCACACGACAGTGATAGTGTAGTGCTACATTTGATATGTCGCGCGACATTAGTAATGGCGTGGTGTGTTATGGTCAAAGTAAACAAAAGGTTTGCGCGACATTGCCACTGTCGCGCCTCATCCGCATCCGAAATCACAAATTTGTGTCCAGGGATGTAGCTAGATAGGTGATGCAACTGTGTTTATTGCCACCTAGAGTTGGTTTCCACCAAAATTTTGAGATTTGGAAGCAAATCTGCAGGTGATGCGGCCACTTAGAGATGCTCTTAAGCCTCCTCTAGTCATAATATGCAGAACAATACAGCCATTTACCATCATTATGGTGTTCTCACCATCATTACACCCTATGCCAACTCAGACAGCCTAAACATTTGTAGCTACTACACACGTGCCTCCCTTGGAGACGTGTCATACATCTCGACCGCACATCTGTGCCCATTAGAACACGTGTTTCACCAGATACACACCCTCAATGCCTATAAAAGCCACCTACAGAACTATATTGGCTTGATTCCAATCTGATTGATGATTCCAATTCTCACCATTAACACAGACTAGATACGTAGGCATCTTCTTATTCACGAAGAGCAGCCATTACCAAACACCACAACCATCCCCCTTTTTCATCCCATAACTGAGCTAACACTTATATCATTGGTGTAATGTCATAATAATCCTTTAGGATAATTTTAGACATTTACAACCAATTACCAAGATTCTTAATTTACATAATTAACATTGGTTATATAAAGCTCAACCATTGGGGTCAGAACCATTTAATAAGAAAAGGGATGGGAATTATATAGTCTGGATCTTAGTAGTCTTGTTTCATGAGAATCATCTTATGGCAGAATGGCAATTTTTGGATAGATCTTATTTTCTGAAACTCTCTCCAGTACTGCACTACTGCTAGAATTATAGGTTTAAATGGTATGGGTAGCGATGTGTGGCAACAAGATTAACATTCCATAGCTTTCAGTTTGCATCTGGAGATCACATGAAGTGAGGTGCAGGAACATAAATGATTTGTTTCCTATTAGTCGTTACCCATTCTTGCATTTTTTACTAGAAGTACAAGTGGGATATAAAATAGTAAAAGCCAATAAGGAATGACTAGGCAGTAGTGAATATTGCATGTATGACGATGATTTATCTCTAGTTGTATAATCTCTATTAGTAGCATCTCCTATAATCAACCTTGCCTCTTAAATTCATCCGGGTATTTTTCTTACGCATAATACCCCTGAATGAATACTTAGGGTGTGTTTGGAATGCTGGATTTGAGGGGAGAATTCAAAATATATTTCCAAGAATTAGGAGTTACCTCGTCTGGCAACCTTTTGTGCCCTAGAATGGAAACTCCAAAACCCAAAATAAAGGAATCGCAAGTTTCTATGGGGGGCAGAAACTTGAGATTCCCGTATTCCACAATTCCTAGCGGGTGAAAAATTATCGGGTAAGATATATTTTCTACTTCTTTAAAACCTCTCGTACATCCCACTCTCTCTACCAACACTAGTTGAAAACTCGTCCATTTTTTCTTTGCAACTCGTCCAAGGTGTGCACTCTCTCACTCTCTCACTTGTTTATGTTGGTGTTTCATCTCTCATCTCTCATCTCTCATCCCTCATTATTCTTGTTGTTGTTGTTTGCACAATTTTACAATTTGTATCTTTTTTCTTTCTACTTTTTATGCTTTATATTAAATTTATAGTTCTCTTGATTATGTATCAATGGCTTACTGTTGCAATGCTTATTAAGTAAATGTTTTTATGCATTTTCTTTGCATGTATGTATTGATGAATAATTTGATGCTTATAATATAGATGGAAGATCATACATATGATACTGACGGTGAGAGTATGGATGTTGTTGTAGCTACATGTGTGGCTACAACGTTGTGTGCTGTAGGATGGTACCATGATACATATATAGATAAATTTCCTACATCCAATCTTGATATTGAAAGAGAGAAGTTTATGAATAGGATGACTAATGGGAATGATAACGATTGTCGCAACATGTTACGGATGAATAAAATCAAATTTCTTAGTTTGTGTGATTTTTGTGTCGAAAAGGAGGAATACAAGATTCAAAGTTTGTCACTCTAGAGGAACATATTGCATATTTTTTACATAGCATTGCACATGATGTAAGAAATCGAGTAGTGAAATTTGGTTTTAATCGTTCTGGGGAAACTATTCATCGTCATTTTAAGCGAGTTTTGAATGCAATAATACGTGTGTATAAGTATCTTGTTAGACGACCTGGGGGACTTCCATTTCTACAAATTATTGAGAATCCAAGATTTACATATTATAAGGTAAATTTATATTTTGTAAATATGTGTTGTTTGTGGGAACAAAAAGTTTTGTTCTTATTCATCTAAAGCTTTTCAACACAGGATATTAGGATTGCATGGGAACACTAGATGGAACTTATGTCCCTGCAAAGTTCCTACTTGTAGAACAAGGAGCTTATCGTAATAGGAATTGAAGAAATAAATTTCACAAAATGTCTTAGGTGCATGTACAATGGACATGAAGTTAACGTACGTTTTAGCCGGTTGGGAAGGATCTGCGGCAGATAGTTGACACGCGCTCCTTCTGTGTGTATGAGATGGTATATGGAATGTGTAGATGGATGATGGATGATGTACCATGTTAAAAGCATTCTAAAAATCTACCAGTAGCATAGAAAGAGAGCTATTGTCGTTGTTAGCATACACTATATGGTTGACAGCGTGCAAAATTGCCTCTGCTCTACCAGAAACACCCACCCCATACTGGAAATCCTTTAAGTACCCAACAAAATCTCTGGAAACTCCTCTCATTGTAATCTTGGATACGAAACGACACCAAACCATGCCCATAGCTATAGGACGAATACTATTATCCGGCTTAAGAAGTGGAGTAACAGAAGCATATCAAAACCTAATTATCCCTCAATGAGTAAAGGATGAGTAGGATATCGTTCTACTTTTAAGTGTATGTTATATCAAGGACAAGACTGGAAAAGGGGTTTGAGGGATTAAAAACTATGATTATAGATATTGTAGATTCTAATGTTAAACTAAACTAAACTATTAAGAATTTATAGGACAGAGAATTCAAGAGATTAGAATCCACCGATACCTTTGATGTGTGACCTTCTGCTTCATGGTTGTTCTAACAAGTAGACTACAATTAAGCAATCGAGCTACTGCCGATGCCCTCTTGGACGAAACATCATTAACGAATAACTCTACTTAAGGTTGTTCCTATGTTTATGCTATTAATATCTTCTTTCCTTTTATGTAAGCTCAGGCAACCATTCAATGTATTACCGAGAGCAACATCAAGGAGTACTTCCTAATAGGGCAGCCATTCAATGAATCACCACTTAAGGCAAACACAAAGAATACTTCCCCTAGGCAGCCACTCCCTGAGCTTACATAAAGAATACTTACATAACTCTAAATAACTACACTACTAGAAGAAACGTAAAGAACACTAGCATGATATTAATATTGCAAAATATAAACCCTATTCTATACTTCTATCCCTTGGTGTGGGCAATGTAACTAATAACTAAAAACATAAAAAACTAACCTGATTGGAGAACACTGTGTGAACCTAATTCACACCCTTTGGTCTTCCATGTCTCCCTTCTCAATTTCATCCCCTAGAACTGAAATCCCACCATTTTTTCTCTCAACTGAACCCATCTGGGCTGCCTACGTACCCCCGGGTGGGGGATCAAGCTGTGTCGTAGTTCTCTCCCTTTCTTCTCTCACTGCCGTCCCCCCTTTTTTTGTCTCTCCTATCTCCTTTCTTCTAGGTCACAGTCACTGGGCTTTTTTCTAATCTTTGGGCCCGACCCTTTGGCCCAATACCATACGAGGCCCATTTGTCTCTCTATCACTCCTCTTACATGTGATGTCCGTGGTCATGAATCTGGCTCACACAGATGCCCCCTCTCTGGTCCGTCGATGAAGACGGCGGACCTGAGAAGACCTGGACTTGCAGCGCCTCAAAACTCAGACAAATATACCCAAGATGTGACCTTTCTGGAAAAAATTTGGCAGAACCTCCTCTGTACTTTCAACATTTCATAAACATAATAACCTATCATAACCTGAACATTTAATAAGAATACAGCCAAACCACATAGAAAACCTCATACCTCAGTTGTACCCCCAACTACTAAAGATATACTGATTCGTAGAATTAGCTACTTAACCATCTCGACCAATGCCAGTTAAGTTAAGTAACAAATCCTCGAATAATTCGGAACTATAAATATACTAACCACCTTCCAGAAATCCTAATATAGACCTACATAATGCAACTAACATACATACATCTCCACGTTACCAGCACAACCACAACAAACCCATCTAACCCTACCTATTCCAAATACACCCATTCACACAGGATGGATAAATGCCAGATCACTTGAGTAACAAACTAATATCGACTCAACAACTAAACAAATGAAGATATCTCTAATCTTGCAACCATGTGGATGCAAGCATGACTAGAAATGTTGACACCCGTAGTAATAAATATTCAGGTTCCAGTAAAACTTACTCTCTGTGTAATTCCTGCATCTGCCTATTTGTAAACAAATGACCTGCCTAGGGAAGGCGCTCGACATAGCTGCTTCCCTTTCCGGGACCAAGTCATATGTAGTTCTTCCATCTCATGCTAATACACAAGGATACCAAACTCAAAGAATACTAGGTCCCTTACGTATTCAATCGTTGAGAATAAAATTTAATAATAGCCATGCACACATTAAATCCTTAGCTATAAAAGCCATGTGCAACGAGCTATACACTCATGTACATACCATGCCATTAGAGCATGAAATGGGATGATTTATACAACTAAATAAACAAATGATCACATATACAGCCACCACTTGACCCAAACGTTTGGTCGTACCAATCAAATTGATTTTAGTGATTAGCTACATGCATTTTAAACATGTTACCCCCATATCGATAATGATAAAACAAGGCCCAAAAACTCAAGTTTTGGGTTTACCTGACCTCTCCTGTACTCCTACTTGAATTCTAAACCTTAACCGCACCCTGACTTGATCTCATGTTTTTTGTGTGTTCCTCCAACAACCTCAAGTCGCTTCTGTGAAGGGCTCATCCCCTCCGCTGCCTTAGAGACGTTGGGGGCAACTTAGTTTGCCCCTAAGTTGAATCCGGACCTCATCGTCCGGGAAGGGCTCATCCCCTTCGCTGCCTTGGAGATGATGGGGGCCACTGAGTTTGCCCGCAAGTTGACTATGGAGATGTTGGAGGCCGCTGAGTTTGCCCGGGCAACTCAGTTTTCCTCCAAGTTGACTATGGAGATGTTGGGGACCGTTGAGCTTGCCCGGGCAACTCAGTTTGCCCCTAAGTTGACTATGGAGATGTTGGAGGCCACTGAGTTAGCTCGAGAAACTCAGTTTGCCCACAAGTTGACGATGGAGATGTTGGAGGTCGCTGAGTTTGCCCAGGCCACTTAGCTTGCCCCCAAGTTGCCTCTGGAGATGTTGGAGGCTGCTGAGTTTGCCTGGGCCACTAAGCTTGCTCCCAAGTTGCCTCTAGAGATGTTGGGGGCCACTGAGTTTGCCCAGGCCACTCAGCTTGCCCCTAAGTTGCCTATGGAGATGTTTGAGGCCGCTGAGTTTGCCTGAGCCACTCAGCTAGCCCACAAGTTGCCTCTGGAGATGTTGGGGGCCGCTGAGTTTGCCCGGGCCACTCAGCTTGTCCCCAAGTTGCCTATGGAGATGTTGGAGGCCGTTGAGTTTGCCCGGGCCACTCAGCTTGCCCCCAAGTTGCCTCTGGAGATGTTGGGGGCCGCTGAGTTTGCCCGGGCCACTCAGCTTGCCCCGAAGTTGCCTCTGGAGATGTTGGGGGCCGCTGAGTTTGCCCGGGCCACTCAGCTTGTCCCCAAGTTGCCTATGGAGATGTTTCTCTTCCTCTGTAACCTGAAACTTTCACATTTGATTTTCGCACACATAACACGTTAGTTTTAACGAAGAACATTAATTCAACAAATGTATTTGCATACAAAGATAACGACGATCATATACTCCAAACGGTGTACAATCTGTCTTACCCTGAGGTGTACAACCACATTTCTCATTCATGGTCCGCGACCACCTAGAGCGAATAGGTTCACGGAATACCACGTGGTCTAGGGACAAGGCTAGCTTGCCCCCACATGGTCGCGGACTCAGATTGATACTAATTGCTTGTCCGTGGGCAAGTCTTGCTTGCCCTTAATATACCTCTAGTTGATAGTTGAGTCACTACCCGTCTGTCTATTATGTACCTGATGGTAAACTGACAAGTTACCTTCTGCAGTATATGTCTCTACACATCTTCTGTAATCATCTTACCATTCATATTCAGACGCTCCAATCCTCTTATCTCAATCTCAACTCTGGATCTCCTTGTTCATTTGCCTCAAAACTATATAGCCATCGATATTAGATAGCGCGAAGTGTATCCGGAGACAACTCGACCATGCCCCCAAGTGTTAATTACGACACCCATTCATGCCCTTTTCATTTTTTGGAGTATCATTGCCATCTACAGTTGGAGCAGTGAGGAAATGTGTTATGGTGGACAAGGTTGCCGCCAATTGTCTGAAATTGAAGACACAGTAACTACTAATCTGAGCTCCCGAGCAAGTACGACGCCAAGAACTCCTAATCCCCAGGCAGTTGTCCTGCAAACACACTAAATACCCCAGGCAGTTTGAGATTCTCAACTATGCGCGCCAAGAAAAAGTGAGCAGTGGGGGTTCCTCATATTACTCCCTTGCTTTAAAACAGTGTGCTATTTTATACTGGGCATATTTGCTGAACACGTTTCATAATTTAAATGATGAACATCCTTTGTCTGAACTGAAAAACCAGTATATCTCCCTTAACCAGTTTTCAGCAATACAAAACTTTCTCCCTTAACCAGTATATTTTTGGTAGTTATAGCGTTGTACACCAATAGTATTTAACCATCCAGAAAGAGACCAAGGTCCTCCAACACCCAATCTCGAAACAGTAAGCAGCCCCAAATGGGTATATTATACAACCTTTCTTCTGTTGCCTAAAAAATCCTTCAAAATATAAGCATATCAATTAAGAAACAGTGGGTAAGAGAAATGACAAACATAGGAATCACAAAAGGGAAATGAAAAAACAAGGAAATCACAAGGATGATGCCCATAGTCGCACTGCAAAACAATGATTAAATAAGAAATTCAAAAGCTCCAATTAATATTCCATAGTAAAAATAACATTCCTAGCCTGCCTAATAAATAATGAATGCCACCAAAACTTGTGAGAAGGATGAACTCCAGAGAAACGCGTTGGATATAAATGTTGAACAAATAATTCCACCAAGAGCTCTAGCAACTAATTGCCACCCTAATGTTTCTGGAGGAAATTAGTAACCACTTCTGTACTTGATCGATTCATACCCTTTCTTTTGCTTTTTAGAATCAATTCCAGGCCACCACTCCGGCATCACTGAAGTTGAAACTTGAAACATAGCTGCGGTTCTCATTTCATGTTAATGCACCCTTAGAAGTGAGAGCCACCAATTTATTTTACTTTGCTTTTTTCTGATAAAAAATATAATTATTCAATGAATTCCAATCGAAGAGTATAATATCAGTGTTTACGTTGCTACCGAACAAGACACGGAGTGAGGGAGATGTAAACCTCATTTTCAATCCAATGTTATTGAATACCAACATTTCCATAGCAAAAGAGAGAATTTAAACCTCTTTCCAAATTTATTCAGACCCCCCACATATTCTTTTGTAGAATGTTTGAATACCAAAGATGCTCGTCAATGAAAAATAGAATAAGATCTCAACCAATAACATGACCACATTATGTATTTACACATTTGTGTTTCTGTGTGTGTTGGTCAAGTTTGCCAAAACTTTTACCTTTCTAACTGACGAGTCTTCGAAAAATGGAGCCACTTCCATTAGCAGATCCTTACCACCACCATCGAGAACATCTACCTAGATACATAACTTCCCCATTCCAAAATTTGCTTTAGATCTAGAGTAGATGCTGAAACATATTATTTCACCATGATTAACAAGAGTCCCCTGCTTCACATCAATCTTAGATACCTCTGTATCGCATGCATGAACAAAATCCCGGTACTTTGTTGGAAGCAGCTGAATAACTTTCTTAGCTGAAGCTATACTGTTGACAACAAGAACATCACTGTACATATGTGCAAGGCGCTCGCGATAATCTATCCGTGCAACTACAGGTTGTTTTGAAACATAAGACTAGGGTTGAACTGTAATAGCTCGGATGATGACGACGAAGATGATGGTGAGGTATTTGAAACTAGATCTAGAAGAGAAAACCATGGAAGGAGTAAATCGGCACATTATTGGAAAAAAGATGTTTGGGCTCTTTTCCTTTACTAGCACGAAATGGCAGAGAACATAAACTTTTTATCTTGTTGACTCCCCACAGACGGCGCCATTGTGTGAACCCAATTCACAGCCTTTGGTCGTCCATGTCTCCCTCCTCAATTTCATCCCCCATAACTGAAATCCCACCATTTTTTCTCTCAGCTAAACCTATCTGGGCTGTCTACGTACCCCCGGGTGGGGGAACAAGCTGTGCCGTAGTTCTCTTCCTTTCTTCTCTCTTTCCCCTCCCTTCTCTCCTCCCCTTTCTCTCCCATCTCCTTTCTTCTATGTCACAGTCACTGGGCTTTTTTCTAATCTTTGGGCCCAATACCATACGAGGCCCACTTGTCTCTCTATCGCTCCTCTTACCTATGATGTCCGTGGTCAAGAATCTGGCTCACACAAACACCATGAACCAGAAGAATCAAACCCTAAGCACCGGCTTCATCTTCTCCCTTTAAGGAGAAGATTAGCCTTCCATGAAGAAGGAAGAACACGAAGAACGAGAAGAAGAAGAGTTGAAGAACATAAGACTAGAAAGACAAATTTATTAAGACTCGACTAGTGAAAACTGAATCTTTTATTATTAATCTTTCTCTGCCACAAGTTTTGGAGACAAGAATGTAAGTGAATTGGAGAGTTTCATGAGGAACTTAGGTCCTCTATTTATAGGGGTTACAATGAGTTCTAGAAACATCCCAAACCGCGGCTTATTTCCTATTACAAATCAACTTCTTACAGAGTCCAACTTCATTTCCAAAATTGTGAAAGAAGTGGGCTACAGTGTCGGTTCATGTGTCTGGACGCATGGGCCTTATGTCCCAGAAGCAAGAGTCGCGTCTGGACGCACGAACCTTGCGTCCCAGATGCAAAAGTCTGTTTTTCCTATTTTGCGGGTTTGGTCCAAGCAACGAATCCTTTTGCCTTGGGCTTCCAAATAAGCTTTAGAATGGGTCCAAGTCGCATCTTTCATAGCTTCAATTCCTTGGCCTTCTCCATGATTATCCACGGGCTTTCCATGTGATCCTTAATGCTCCGAATTGCTTCGTTTTACCCCTTTTTCTCTAATATTCTACAAAACTTTCTTTTTCACCTGTAGAATCATAAAACACGACTTACAAGCATTGTTAGTCCACTAAGATGGCTAAACAAGAGGTATAATCGAGGGTTAAAATGCACTTTTTGAGCACTTATCACAACCCCCCCCCCCCCCCCCCTTTTTGCTAGTCTCTTAGCAAATAAGATAAAAAGAGATAAGTTATCAAAATCACATCCTAATAACAAAAATAAAATCCTAACTCACTTTCGCAGGCATTGCGATTGCATTCACCATATGCAACAAGGCTTTAAACCTGTAAGTTCCCTGAAAAGGACGAGTTATAGTCTCGTGAGGGTTTTCAAGTGATATACCCACAAAATCAATCAATAGGATGTTCAAGAATAAGAGTATTTTTTAGAGAGAGAAATTCCTTACCCACGTAGTTCTTACTCTAATAGACGGTCTCCATTGTTAACTATATTGCTGCAAAGACTTATAGATTATGATGGGAGATAGTAAAAATTGACAAAATTCTTAATCAAGGCTTATATGTGTACTCAGTCAATCTCTTATACTTTCCTATCCAAAAAACGGAATCCCTAGTTTACCATAGGCAAATAATCTCGACTTTCAATCCTCACCGGTCATACTCTCAGAAAAGAATCTCTCAGAAGATGGTCTACTATTTTACCTCATGTATGTGGGGAAAAGACTAATGGTTACGAACATCCCACCTACTACCTTGAAAAACGGACTTCTGGATGAAAGTAGTCTCATGGAAAGAATGTTAATCACGTATGAACTATCGGGTCTTTCACTTTAGCATCCTCTCACCTATTCTAGACTTCATACCATATTGTAGTGATAAGTCATGGGTTGTAACTTGGCTTGGGTATTGGTTTATGAAGGAAAGGTAAAAAGGATTAAAAGGTTGTTTCTGAAAACACTAAGGGTTTTGTTTCTTTCTTTGGAAGATTTCTTCAAATTCTGTATTGCGGAGAAAATTCTTCCTTTGTCTTAGCTTTTCCATCCATTCTATTCAACTTTTTTTTTTTTTTTTTTTTTTTTTTTTTTTTTTTTTACCGATAACAAATTTTACAAATAATTAGGACAAGTGTGCAACAAGCTGCGCCGCAAGTCCTTTCTGAATAGCAAATCCTATCCTTCTAAAAACAAACTCATTAGAACCAGCTGTCATAACGTTATTGTCTATAACTTTCTGAAGTCTTTTGAGAAGCTCAACTAACTATTATTCCAAGAAACCGAAAGTGTTGAAACTAAACGGAATGAAACAATGCTGGCTAGCTCTGCAAGCTTCCTCATGCTTCTCCATCTTCCCTGTCGCTGCTCTCTTATCTGCTTTTCCTACCTCAAAGTCACCATTCTCCAACCCTACCAATGGAGAGACTCCAGTTACATCAACACATGCATGTTTTCCCTCAGACCAACTGTAAATTTTAAATCAAGACATCCGCAGGCTGAAGAGTCAATCTTCCCTCATTTAAATCAGTGAGAAAGTTAACAGGAGCTTCTTTCTTCACTTGTACCCTAGCCCTCCAAAATGCATCACATAAAATGTCTCTGAAACCTGGAAAGTTAACATGATCATGTCGGTATTTGAAACCTGGAAAATGTCGACAATGTGCTGCATGGTCCCTGAAAGCATCCAATATACTCTTTTTGCAAATAGGGAATAGACCACCGTCAGAGTACAAAGGAATCATGAGACGGTATCGGAGAATAGAACGATACTCCACCGGCGACATACGCTGCCCAAGTCCCTCCATTAGAATAGCAAGTAGAAAATCTTTTTCTTGTTCTGACTGCAAGCATCCCATGACTGCCTTTTGACGAACAGATAAATCAAACTCCCTCTCGAGACCATCAACAATCTTACCATAGAACACTTTCTCCAAAAAATTTTGTGGTTTTGAGGGGACGGTAGCATTCACAGCCAGAGAATTGAGGTCAAAATCGGGTAGGCGGAGACTCAATGCATTGCTAGCAACATCAAGAATCTCATCAAAAGGCATTGTACCACAACTCCTAAAAATGTGGTCCTGAAGCTCATAATTCTGATAACAGGATTCCACAAAAGCAAATATAGAGACATCAATGGCATAATAAATACCTAAACCACCCATACGTAATGGGAGTGTCGATAAATGCCACTGTCAATCACCGAAGCCAGGACCATCAGAAACCACAATACCCTAGAGAACACTGCAGAGATGCCGATCAAAAGTCTGAGCTACCTCTCTAAAAAGGGACGGTGGACAAGTACGAATCGCGAAGACCAACTTAAAGAGCCCAACACAAGCTCATAAAAACACTAACTCACATTGTGGATCTTCCAATATAGCTAAATGGTCAATCAAAGTCATAGCCTTGCCAATACGCTTGTGAGCAAGACCCATGACAAAAAATGCATCAGTGCTACCTGCACGTCCAAGCAACCTGACCCCCTGCTGAGGATGGGACAAATCTAAAGGAAAGAGACCGGGAGTAGAGCGACTTGGCCAAAATATCTCAGTTTTAGCCACATTAAGAACTAACCCGTAAGAAGGTCCTTCTTCCTGAATCATACCGAAAGCTGTCGCCACCCGTTCTGTATCCCCGATCAGAGTCCCATCATCTAGGTACCACTCCTGTAGCAATAACTGGCAACTGGACTAGATCCATAGAATCAGATGATGCAACACCAGTGCAAATAGAAGGGGACCCAAAGGGCGCCTTGCTGGACCTTTGTAGCAGACCATATGTAGCCATCCCCCACGTATAACCTCGCAGGTTAACAATACAAGTACTCAACCCAAATGGCAATAGTTGGGCATCATATACGAACCTCTTTCAATATGATGGTCCGATCAACCATGTTAAAAGCATTCTAAAAATCTACCAGTAGCATAGAAAGAGAGCTATTGTCGTTGTTAGCATACACTATACGGTTGACAGCGTGCAAAATTGCCTCTGCTCTACCAGAAACACCCACCCCATACTGGAAATCCTTTATGTACCCAACTAAATCTCTGGAAACTCCTCTCATTGTAATCTTGGATACGAAACGACACCAAACCATGCCCATAGCTATAGGACGAATACTATTATCCGGCTTAAGAAGTGGAGTACTCGCTATGAATTATGCTAACAACTGTGTACATTGTCCCTGTAACCAAAGATTCACCATAGAGGTCAATGCATCTAGCAAATCAGACGATATAGCTGCTGCAGCAACACTCATGGCATCCAACAAGTGCTGAGCTCGGAGACAAAATGGTGTCTCTCTCTACCAATAAAGGGGGCTCAGCAAAAGGAACAGTTAGTCTCATAGGTGGTTGTCGCATTGGGTGTTTCTCCTCTAATGCTTGAATAGTCTCTGCAGAGTTAGGGGCAACCCCTGATGATGACAACACTTTTACAGCTGCAGTAAAATGCCTATCATCAACTTTTTTTATAAGCATCGACACACATTCGGAGTAGAAACAGATCGCTTGGGTGGCTGGATTGAAAGAGGCTCTACTAAAGACTCTAAGAGGCAAAATAGTCCACCAGGCTCGTTCTATATCGTCAAAGCATGGAGAATCTATTTATGCTAAAGGTTTTTCTTAGTACCAGATCGGCGTTCCTGATGATTCTGTGGTTGAAAAACCTGTAGAGTGCAGCACGGGAGAAGGAGAAGACTAACCCATGACATAACTGAACTAAGATCAGCCATAATATTCCAGGGAGCAGACTTCAATGCACCAAAAAAAGCCTAACGACATGCACGTGGTATACTTTTCACAGTGCGGAAGGGTATACAGAATGCCCTATCAAGTAACGTCTCATCGAGAGAAAGAATAACACCCAGAAGCCTTAGGATAGCACTAGCGTCTCCTTGTGATTAGAGTGCAGGTTGCATAGTCATAGGGATAGGCAGTGGTTTTGGTATACCGACAATAAGGCATCCCAAATCTCTATTATCAATCATTTCTAATGGTTTTGTGATGCCTCCTGAATGACGACATGGTATGGTTAATGTATGCATGCTGAGACAGTGGCCACATATCCATTTGTTCACCATTTTCAAAAAGTCAAGAAGGGATAAATATAAACTTATGTCCTCCTTATTCTTATCCCACAGGCTATCTATATTTCCCTAGCCACTCAAGTGATACTTCTTAATGTGAGTTTCGATATATGAAACTGCAAAGCCGCCACCCCCATTGGCCCTATCTTTGCATTTGTCAAACTCACGAAAAAGGCAATGCACATGCTTCTTCTGAGAGAGCATGATGATGACACCTTATGCTCGAACAAACCCAAAAAACAGACGACACCAATTCTAAACAACAACAAATAAGAGCACTACTATAAATCAAACCCAAACAACAAACCTAGCATCGAAGCAAACCCAACTCCATCAAAACCAACAACCAACCAAACCTAGCTAATCAATTAAACAAACAACATATATTTTTTTTTCGGTGTTGGTGAATTAAGGGGTTGTTTTTCTTTTTTGTTTGGAAGGTGGGTGGGTGTTTGGAAGGCAGCTGGTAATGGAAGGGGTGGGATTAGGAGGCGGTTTGAACTAGTGGTGCAGGTTAGAGTTAACTGGTCTGAGAATGGTGGAAAACGGTGGGTGGAAGGTTATGTGTCAATTGGTGGTAGCAGTGGTGGTAACATCGGCAAAATTATGGAGAAGGTGGCTGGAAGATGGTGGCAGCGGTGGTCGGCAATTCAAACTGGTGGTAGTGTCAAACTGGTGGCTGGAAAAGGAAATCTATTGGTGAAGCAAAGGTGGTGGTGGCACTATTGCTGTGAGGTCAGGTTTTTGGTATGATGATGATGGTGGTGGCAGTGGGTGGTGGATGGTGGGGATGCAGCACAAGTGGTGTTACTTTTTTTTTTTTTTGTAAATCTGTTTTGTAAGTTGACTGATGGTGGTGGCGGCAGTGCTCGTCCAACGGTGGTGGTGGCGATGGGTGGTGGTGTAGGTGCTGCAAGGGTCGGGGAGAGAGTGGTGGGTGTTGGTGCAGCATGAGGTGCTACAAGGGTCGGGGAGAAGTGGTCCTGTTTTTTTTTTTTTTTTTTTTTTTTTATTTTTTTTTAAACTCAGTGGTATATCCTTGATTAGTACTGGAAATACTTGTTTTCCACTAGCTTCTTTCACTTAAAATAGAATGATGGTCTTCATTGTATCTTTCTGATATTTCCTTGTAATCTTCCTTTTGTGCTCTTTCTTCCTCCTTGTGCCCTTCGTATTCTCAGAAACATATAGGTATGGCTGATAAAGATTTTAGTTATACTCTTTGTCTGGAGTTGGGTAAATGGTAAAGGGTTTTATGAAAGAAAATGGCTTATTGTAAGGCTCCAAAGGGTTTAACATTATGGTCCTACTAGGTGGGGTAAAGGCTGAATGGGTTCACTACTTGACTTATCAGTATGATACCCTATTTTGAATAGACTACAAGACATAATGGTTATCTCCCCAGTTGATGTCACTTTGTGATTAACCAAATCAACGAATAATGAGACTATATTACAACGAAATAAAGAACTGAAAGATGTTGAATCACTAAGACTCAGATTTTATATAAGAACTCTCCAAAGAATGGGTATAAAGCTCAAATCTCACGGGCTTAGTCTAAAAAATCTACTTCCAGTTTACTAGGGGTTTAAATCTCTCTTCTAGCAAAAGTACTATGGTGGTGCCTTGATAAAGAATTCTATCAACAAGAACTATTTAATAAATAGTCTAAGCGGTAATGAAATCAATAATATCAACTATCTATCAAACTCAACACTGAGCAGTATAGAATCTATATACCAGACTCATCATTAAAATTCATTTTTCTCATGCTACTGATATAGAAACAAAAATATTTTTGTTTTTGAAAAATAATTTTTGAAATTAATTTCTCAAGTACACCCTCAACTAATTTTTGAAATTCATTTCTCAAGTACACCCTCCCCTTACTTGTGCATGCATTGACCTCAATGTATAAATAAGTAAATGAAATGGATGAGAAAAAGGTAGGATATTACCATTGATGCCGAATATCAATATTTTGATCTTTCTCTGTCATATAAAGGTTAAGCTTACAAAATAGAGAAAATCAAATACAATTAGTTCAAATCAAAATTAATCCTCAAAATCAGCATTAGTCTTCATAATCATGTATCAATATATATATAAATATATATTTTTAATTTTTCTAGAGATCTTTTATGTCAAATCCCCAAGACGTAATGTGAGTCTTTTAAAGTCAAATTCTCA
This sequence comes from Coptis chinensis, assembly GCF_015680905.1. Classification (NCBI taxonomy): domain Eukaryota; kingdom Viridiplantae; phylum Streptophyta; class Magnoliopsida; order Ranunculales; family Ranunculaceae; genus Coptis; species Coptis chinensis. The sequence goes on from NC_141456.1 coordinate 51,308,697, forward strand.
AGACTTTTGTGTCATTTATAGTCAGATCGTCAAGACTAGTATTCCCACCCACTAGGTTTCACTTTGTAGGGATTCTTCCGATCTCTCTCAGTAGGTGATTGACAAAAGTATACCTTGTACGATCAATTTTCTCTTAATTGATGTAACCCATGACAATTTTCAGAATGGTAATTCTTACACCAACCTAGCTTACACACTCTCCTCTTACACGCAAATGAACTTTTACCGAACCTTACACGAGCGATAGAAATAATCTTCTTTTGAAGGTCAACAGGGAGTAAATCCCACAAACTAACAGGTGGTGAACACTTAGGGTTCCATTTCAAAATTGATCTCTCGACAACATGCTTACTTCCAGTAGACATTTTATACTTGGTATACTAGAGTTATGAGACTTTGACTCCGGCGCTTGCAACTCCTCTCAGTAAAGGATAAAGTTATGAAAATCTGAGGGCCAGGCTATCGGTGGCACTTATACTAATGAGATCCCAAGGAGTCAAGCTTACGACGCTTGGCTTCCTCATGCAAAAAACTTAAACTAGATAGAGTAACAGGTTCAACAAGACATAGAATATAATCTTTAAGGTGTGTAGGTAACTTACCCCAACTTTCTGCTTCAACAGTGGTCTGATAAACCGGATCCTTGAGAAAAATGGCCTCCACGTCTCCAGTAGGTAACTCCAAAAAAGGATTCAGTCGATGAGCGTTGACTTTGAAACGAGTGTTTCTCTTTATGTCTTCTACTTCAATAGCTCCAAAAGGTGTGACATGTCTTACTACAAACGGTCCTGTCCATCTAGATCTCAACTTTCCAGGGAAAATTTCTAGATGAGAGTTGTAGGCCAGAACCTCTTGTCCAGGTTCAAATTCTCTCTTCAAAATTCTTCTGTCATGTAATGCTTTAGTCTTATTCTCGTAAATCCTTGACTTATCATAAGCATCACTTCTCAATTCCTCTAATTCACTAATATGAAGCTTCCTCCTTTCTCCTCCTTGATCTAGGCTGAAATTCATCTCTTTCACTGCCCAATAGGCTTTATGTTATAACTTAACAGGTAGATGACCCGCCTTTCCATATACCAAGCGATAGGGTGACATCCCTATGGGTGTTTTGAATGTTGTTCTGTATGCTCATAGTGCATCTTGAAGTCTAAGAGACCAGTCTTTCCTAGAAGGATTAACTGTCTTCTTCATAATACTATTGATTTCCCTATTTGAAACTTCTGCTTGACCATTAGTCTGAGGATGATATGGTAAAGCTAGCTTGTGAATTACTCCATACTTTGCCATAAGATTCCCAAATATACGGTTACAGAAGTGAGAACCGTTATCACTGATGATGGCTCTCGGTGCTCCAAATCTTGGTAGAATGCTCTTTTTCAGAATGTCCATGACGACTTTATGATCTGTGGTCTTTGTAGGAACTGCTTCAATCCACTTTGAAACATAGTGCACAGCCAGTAGAATGTAGGTGTAACCAAAAGAAGGCAGAAGTGGTGCCATGAAATCTATACCCCATACATCAAAGATTTTTTAGATAAATATCAGTTGTTGAGGCCACTCGAACCTCTTCGAGGTCTTACCCAAAAATTGGCATCTCGGACATGCTTTGCAATAAATATTTGCATCTTTAAAAAGAGTAGGCCAATAGAATCCAGCTTGTAATACCTTGCCTGCAGTATGTTGCGGGCCAAAGTGTCCTCCGCAAGGCTGACCGTGACAGAATGATAGAATTGATTCCTATTCCGATTCTGGGATGCATCTTCGAATAATCTGATCCGAACACTTCTGGAATAAGTATGGATCATCCCAAAAATAATATCTAGCCTTTGTGTAGAATAAATCTTTTTCTTGCTTGCTCCAATGCAATGGTACCTTGTCGGTCACAAGATAATTTTCCATGTGGCCGTACCATGGTACTTCTAATATACTGAACAACTGTTCATCAGGAAAAGCCTCACAGATTTGTAAATTATCTTCTATATTCTCCACTAGAAATCTAGAAATGTGATCAACAATGACATTCTGTGATCCTTTCTTATCACGTATCTCCAAATAAAATTCTTGTAAAAGTAGTATCCATCGGATCAATCTTGGCTTGGCATCCTGCTTAGCGACTAAATGACGCAAGGTAGCATGGTCAGTATAGGCAATCACCTTTGAACCTATCAGATATTGACAGAATTTGTCAAGAGAATAGACAACGGCTAAGAGCTCTTTCTCAGTGGTAGAATAATTAATCTAAGCTCCATTTAAAGTCTTACTAGCATAATAGATTGCATACGACACTTTCTTATCTCTTTGTCCTAGAACTGCTCCAACAACATAGTCAGATGCATCACATATGATCTCAAATAGCTTGCTCCAATCGGGTGCACAAATGATTGGTGCTGAAGTGAGTGCTTCCTTCAACTTCATAAAAGCTTTGACACATGAGGCATCAAAATCAAAGACAACATCTTTCCCTAACAGATGTGGCAGTGGTCTTGCAATTCTGCTGAAATCCTTGATAAATCGACAGTAGAATCCCACGTGACCTAGGAAGGCACGTATATCTTTGATAGTTCTCGGCTTGGGTAGATCCTTTATAATACCAATCTTCGCTCGATCTACTAGAATTCCTTCCTTTGAAACTTGGTGACGCAGCACTATCCCTTCCTTTACTAGTAAGTGACACTTTTCCCAGTTCAGAACTAAGTTGGTATCGCAACAACATTTAAGGACTAAGGAGAGATGGTACAGGCAATCCTCAAAAGATGATCCAAAAACTGAAAAATTGTCCATAAAAACTTCCATGTATTTCTCCACCATGTCGTTAAAAATACTCATCATGCATCGCTGAAAAGTGGCCGGTGCATTGCATAGACCAAAAGGCATACGATGGTAGGTGAATGTTCTGAATAGACATGCGAATGTGGTATTCTCTTGGTCCTCAGGCTGAATATGGATCTAAAAATATCCTGAGTAACTATCAAGAAAGTAGTACTAAGCTTGTCCAACTAATCTTTCTAACATCTAATCAATGAAAGGCAATGGAAAATGATCTTTCCTCGATACCTTATTCATCTTCCTATAATCGATGCAAACTCTCCATCCAGTCTGAATCCTGGTTGGAATCAACTCATTGTTCTCATTCTCGATCACTGTGGTTCCAGACTTTTTCGGCACAACTTGAACTGGACTAACCCATTGACTATAAGAAATAAGGAAGATAATGTCGGCATCAAGGAGTTTGACGACCTCTTCTCGAACTACTTCCTTCATATTTGGATTACGCCTCCTCTGTGGTTGCTTAGAAGGCTTAGAATCCTCTTCCAAATAAATTCTATGTTGAACTATCATAGGGTTGATCCCCTTGATATCATCAATTGTACAAGCTATATATATCTTATATTCCTTTAAAAGTGTTACTAACCTGGATTTCTGCTCCTCAGTCAAATCTATTGCAATGACTATTGGGTAGGTTCCCAAATCTCCCAAGAAAACATACTTGAGTGTAGACAACAAAGGCTTCAATTCTAGCTTAGGGGGCTCCTTCTTAAGCTATTTAGATGGTCCATTAGTCGTAGGCAATTCAAACTTTGCTTTGAACTTGCTATCATCCATGACAGGTGATGAATCCAAAATCGCATTGATTGCCTGGACACTAAGTTCCTCACATTTTGAGTCTATTAGAGCTTTCAACAACTCGTTAGCAGGATATGAATTAGTCAGATAATCCTATGCTAACATGACCAGCCTCTTTTTGTGTGTGAGATGTGGTATGGTCGTTAAACAAAAGAGAAGCGTATCAAAACATAATTATCCCTCAATAAGTAAAGGATGAGTAGGGTATCGTTCCACTTTTAAGTATATGTTTATATGAAGGACAGGACTGGAAAGGGGGTTTGAAGGATTAAAAACTATAATTGTAGAGATTTTAGATTCTAATGCTAAACTAAACTAAACTAACTAAACTTATACTAAAGCTAAGAATTGGAAATAGGGAGAGAATATGAGAGAGATAGATTCAAGAGATTCAAATCCACCAATGCTTTTGATTCAATGACTTTTTGCTTCATGTTGTTCTCCAAGTAGACTACAATCGGGCAATCGAGCAAGTGCCGATGCCTTTTTGGGTGAAACATCGTTAAACAATTAACTTTACTTAAGGTTGTTCCTATGTTCATGTTACTAGTATCTTCTTTCCTTTTATGTGAGCTTGGGTAGCTATTCAATGAATCACCATCTAAGGCAAACACAAGAAATACTTCCCTTACTCTAAAACACTACACAATTAGAAGAAAAGTAGAGAATAATAGTATAATAATCAATTACAATAAATAAAAGTCTATTCTAGCATTATATTCAATTGCAATAAATAAAAGCATGTTACTAGCAAATATTCAATTGCAATAAATAAAACCCTAAACTAGCATGATATTCAATTGTAATAAATAAAAACCTTAATCTATACTTCCATCCCCTAGTGTGGGCAATGGAACTAATAACTAAAAACATAAAGAACTAACCTGATTGAAGAACACCATAAACCAGAAGAATCATTAAACCTTAAGCACCGGCTTCATCTCCTCCTTTAAAGGAGAAGATTAGCCTTCCATATAGAAGGAAGAACACGAAGAACGAGAAGAAGAAGAGTCGAAGAACATAAGACTAGAAAGACTAATTTATTAAGACTCAGCTAGTTAAAACCGATATTTTATTATTAATCTATCTCTGCCTCAAGTTCTGGAGACAAGAATATAAGTGAATTGGCAAATTACATAAGGCACTTAGGTCCTCTATTTATAGGGGTTACAATAAGCTCTAGAAGCATTCCAAACCGTCATTTGTTTCCTAATACAAATAGACTTCTTCCAGAGTCTGACTTCGTCTTCAAAACTGAGAAGGAATTGGCTACAGTATCAATTCATGCATCTGGACACATTATTTATGCGTCCCAGACTTAATAAATGCGTCTGGATGCTCGATCTATACATCCCAGACTTGATCAATGCGTCTGGACACTCGATCCATGCGTCCCAGACGCATAAGCCTATTTTCTCTCTTCTGCTTTATTCTTCTATCCTCTTTTGCGGGCTTTGGTCCAAGCAATGAATCCTTTGGCCTTGGGCTTCCAAATAGGCTTAAAATAGGTCCAAGTCGCATCTTTAATAGCTCCAATTCCTTGGCTTTCTCTATGATTGTCCACGGGCTTCCCATATGATTCTTAATGCTCTGAATTGCTCCATTTTACCCCTTTTTCTCTAATATTCTACAAAACTCTCTTTTTCACCTGTAGAATCTTAAAACACAACTTATAAACATTATTAGTCCACTAAGATGGCTAAACAAGAGGCATAATCGAGGGTTAAATAGCACTTTTTGAGCACTTATCACAACTCCCAACTAGCCATTTGCTAGTCTCTTAGCAAATAAGATAAAAAATAGATAAGTGATCAAAATCACATCCTAATAACAAAAATAAAATCCTAACTCATTTTAGAGGCATCGCGATTGCATTTACCATATGCAACAAGGCTTTAAACCTTTAAGTTCCCAAAAAGGGACGAAGTTATAGTCTCGTGAGGGTTTTCAGGTGATATACCCACAAAATCAATCAATAGCATGTTCAAGAATGATAGTATTTTTTAGAGAGAGAAATTCCTTACCCACTTAGTGCTTACTCCAACAGACGGTATCCATTGCTAACTACATTGCTGCAAAGACTCATAGATTATGATGGGAGATAGTAAAAATTGACAAAATTCTCAATCAAGGCTTATGTGTGTACTTAGTCAATCTCCTATACTCTCCTATCCAAGAAACGGAATCCCTAGTTTACCATAGGTAGATAATCTCGACTTTCAATCCTCACCGGTCATACTCTCAGAAAAGAATCTCTCAGAAGATGGTCTACTATTTTACCTCATGTATGTGGGGAAAAGAATAATGCATATGAACATCCCATATACTACTTTGAAAAACAAACTTCTGAATAAAAGTAGTCTCATGGAAAGAATGTCAATCACATATGAAGTGTCGGGTCCTTCACTTTAGCATCCTCTCACCTATTCTAGACTTCGTACCATACTGTAGTGATAAGCCATAGGTTGTAACTTGGCTTTGGTATTGGTTTATGAAGGAAAGGTAAAAATGATTCTAAGGTTGTTTCTGAAAAACACTAAGGGTTTTGCTTCTTTCTTTGGAAGATTTCTTTAAATTTTATATTGCAGAGAAAATTCTTCTTTTGTCTTAGCTTTTCCATCCATTCTGTTCAATATCCTTGATTAATACTGGATATACTTGTTTTCCACTAGCTTCTTTCACTTTGAACAGAATGATGGTCTTCATTGTATCTCTCTGATATTTTCTTGTAATCTTCCTTTTGTGCTCTTTCTTCCTCCTTGTGCCCCTCGTATTCTCAGAAACATATGAGTATGACTGATAAAGATTTTGGCTATACTCCTTGTCTGGAGTTGGGTAAAGGGTAGAGGGTTTTATGAAAGAAAATGGCTTATTATAAGGCGCAAAAGGGTTTAACATGATGGTCCTACTAGGTGGGATAAAGGCTGAATGGGTTTACTACTTGACTTATCAAGATGATGACTCTATTTGAATAGACTACAAGACCTAATGGCTATCTCCCAGCTTGATGTCACCGTGATTAACCAAATCAACAAAATAATGAGACTATATTATAACAACATAAAGAACTGAAAAATGTTGAGTCACTAAGACTCGGATTTTTCTCATAAGAACTCTCCAAAAAATGGGTATAAAGCTCAAGTCTCATTGTGCTAAGTCTAAAAACTCTACTTCGGTTTACTAGGGGTTTAAATCTCTTTTAGCAAAAGTACACAAAAACCGACCAAGTACTATGGTGGTGCCTTGATAAAGAATTCTATCAACAAGAACTATGTCCGAGCATAATAAATAGTCTAAGCGGTAATGAAATCAATAATATCAACTATCTATCAAACTCAACACTAAGCAGTATAGAATATATATCCCAGACTCATCATTAAAATTCATTTTTCTCATGCTGCTGATATAGAAACAAAAATATTTTTATTTGTGAAAACTAATTTTCGAAATTTATTTCTCAAGTACACCCTCCCCCAACTTAACATATGCATTGTCCTCAATGTATAGAAATTAAGTAAATGAAATGAATGAGAAAAAGGGAAGATGTTACCATTGATGCCGATTTTTTAGGTCTTTTTACGTCAGATCCCTAAGACGTAATGTGAGTATTTTAAAGTCAGATTCTCAAGACTTTATATCATGCATTATCAATTTGGAGTGAGAAGATCAGATTTTCTCACCCAAATCTGACGAATGTTTGGAGGGCGAGGAGGTCTCACCTTGTGGGTCATCAAAAATACTCCTTGATATGCTGGAAAGATTGTTGGTGAAGTTGCTTCTCTACCTTAAACTATTTCAGGTCTGATGATTGTGTGATAGGCCTTGTGGTTCCCCTGTGTAGAAGGTTGATGAAAATCTTTCTTTCTAACAGGACAATAGTATCTGATGTGCCCTTTACCACCACAGTGATGATAATGGATGTCCGGGCCGACTCATTTTTCGGGGTGGGGATGAAGACCGGTTCACATACTTCTCTTGTTCGGACAATGATGGTGTAGAAGAAGCTTCAACAGTGCAATTCTCCTTATCAATATGGTTCACTTTCTGCTTTAGAAGACTCATTTCAGTTTCTAGATTCTGTTGTTTTTCCAAAACTTCTTTAAGCTGATTTTCTAGTAATTGATTTTTCTGGGCAGAAGTTTGTTGTTCATCCTGAAATGTAGAGTTCATCTTCTCAAGATATGATACTCTCTCTGTCAATTTTCCATTATGCTCACTTAAATCCTGAATTTTCTGTATAGATTCTAAGAACATGGCTAGCAACGCCTCTGTGGTGGGGTTCTCAGGTTCATCACAGTTTTCTGTAGATTGAGCACTCTCAATTGTATCTTCGAATGGGAAGGATTCTTGTATCATGCTATCAAGGAAGTACACCTCTCCACCTTCGGTGTTATCACAATCCTTATGCAACAGGTGAAAGATATTTATGTCCATGGACATCTTACCAAAGTTGATCTTCATTTCACCGTTGTGACAATTTATCAAAGCTTTTGTGGTAGCGAGGAAAGGTCGACCTAGAATAATTGGAATTTTATCAAAGGCCTCCTTGGTGTCTATTACAATGAAATCCACTGGATAGTAGAAATCAGCTACTTGAACAAGAACATCCTCAACTATGCCTCTGGAAATCTTGGTAGAGCGGTCAGCTAACTTCAATTTGACTTGTGTAGGCTTTAGGTTTTCCAGGCCCAACGCTTGGTACACATGATATGGCAAGAGATTAACACTAGCACCAAGGTCTAAGAGAGCATTACCCGTGAATTTTTCTCCTATCCTGCATGTTATTGTAGGACTTCCTAGATCTTTGAGCTTGACTGGAGCTTGCTGATGGATAATAGATGTTGTTTGTCCAGCTAGAAATGCTCACTTTGGAACATGAGTACTTCTCTTTATGTTGCATGCATCCTTCAAGAATTTGGCATATGATGGCAACTGCTTGATCGCTTTGAGAAATGGGATATTGATGTTATCTTTCTCAAATGCCTCCTTCATTTCTAAAAATTGCTTGTCCTTTTTGCTTTGAGCAAAAAACATAGGAAAAGGTGCCTTCGGTACAAACACATCAGCATGTGTTTGCTCTTCTTTCTCTTTGGCATTCTTGCATATCTTGTCTTGGTCATCTTGACAAATGCGAGTGGAAAGGATTTCCCCAACTTCCTTTTGAACTTCATTTGAAATCTTGCCCGATTGCTCTGTAGCAATGCCATCATGAGAAGGTAAGTCAACCTTGTTGTCTATCTTCAATCCTGATTTGAGAGTAGTAACTGAGCTAACATGATCATGGAGGTGATAAATACTAAAAGTTGTCCCAATGTGGCATACATCTTCACTCTTCAATATTGGTTCCAATAAGCTAGGTTGAGTGGCTTGTGTCTTTACAGACAAAGCAGTGGTGAGTTTGTCGGCCTTAGCCTCTAGAGACTCCATTCTAGAACATTTACTTGCCCGAGATTTCGGAGATGGAGATCGAGCCGAGACGTGCAAGAAGCTCTAGAACACTTTCAAACTTCTGATTTTTCTGTGATAGCAAAGTAATTGCATTCTCCAGGTTGGCAGGTGGCGGCATAATTTCTCCTAGGATCAGGCACTAACTCTCCACTTGTATTGGAATTTTGTTGAGAGTATAATTGTTGTTGAGGGACCAACTGTGAAACTTGACTTGTCTGTGTAATATAACTTTGATCTTAAGAACCTAGGGGTCCAGCATTCTGTCTCCAATAATTACCTTGAAAGTTATTACCACCTTGGTTGGGCCTCTGAAATGAGTTTATATTGTACTTTCTAACTGATGCATGTTGATAGTAACCAGGACATTCTATAGTTGCATTGGAAGTGTCCGAACAGACTTCGCAGTATTAGCTAGCTTGCATGACTGGGAGAAATTTATCTTGAGACTTGTTGAACTTGGAGGGATTCATAGAGAACTTATTAAATTTCTTACTCAGAGTTTCAATGTTGGTGGCCAGGCTAGCCAATGTAGACTTCAGTTCTTGATCTGATTGTTCATGTGCTTGGTAACCAAATTGCTTTGGCTCCCCCTCCATGCTAGCGACATCCTCGTTGCTAGTAGTCCATTGTTGTGTTTCTTCAACTAAATTCTCGAGAAAGTTGTAAGCTTCCTCTCCATCCATTGAAGTAAACTTGCCTTTGTGCATTGACTGTATCATCTGCTTGTTCATAGTAGAAAGTCCTCGAAAGAAAAAATGAGCCAGTGTGCTCTTATCATAACCATGATGTGGACATGAGACTAGCAGATTATTGAATTTCTCCCAGCTTTGATGATATTCTTCACTCACCTTCCCTTTGAAATTGCTGATAGCTTGCTGCATGGCATCTGGCATCTTCCGGGGGGTGGGTAGAACTTGTTCATAAACTTTGTTCTTAACTTCTCCTAGTTGTTGATTGAATTGATTGATGTGTGCGCTTAACCATTCGGATGCTTTACCTTCGAAAGTGAGAGTGGAAAAAGAATTAACTTGATACTCTCATCCCCGATATTTCGGTTCTTGAAAGTTCGAGGATCGATAGAAATTTGTTCATGTGAACATAAGGCTGAACATTGTCTGAACCATTGAACTTTGGAAGCATAGAGATTACTGATGCTCTAAGCTCAAACTGGTTAGCTTCTGTTTCTGGAAAAATAATACTGCTGGGTGGGTTTCCAATGATTGGCGAATAGAAATCGCTCAATTTCTTCCTCTGTTGTGCTTGCATGGGTTGGATAGCTTCAGGATTATTGATGTCCAAAACACCTCCATTATTGCGTTCGACCATTATATCAATCCTGTCTAGTATTCTTGCTATGCGAAGATGATGAAAACTATCCTATTATGCTTGAATGCAATTAAACTAATATGCAACTATTCTAAATTATACTAATATGCAAAACTACTTTCCTTCAACTTGGTTCGGCTTTGCAGCTAGTATCTCGCCCGTTGTTTAAAGCTGTCTCTTCTAGGGTTATGGTGAATCACTTGGATTGCTTAAGTACCACGGCCCACAGACGATAGTCCGTTTGTCAAGATTCAGACAAGAAACACTAGAGTTTGATATTTCGCTGTGTTTGCTTACAACTTCAATTGTTGGAAAGGTCCTAAATGCAATTATACTAGAGAGCAATAAACTATGATGCAACTATACTAAGAAAGCAATAAAAAGAATGAAGATTCGACTAACCTGGATGGTAGATCTTGTCTTCGAGATGTTCTTCAAGTTTCTCTCTTTCTCAAAAGGTTGGATGATGCGACTAAAATTACCTCAATATCCAAAGTTCTAATCTTGAAAGAAAACCTTAAACATAAACAACATAAACCAGCAGCGGCGCCATTGACACTGCCTCTTTTTGTGTGTGAGATGTGGTATGGTCGTTGAACAAAAGAGAAGCGTATCAAAACCTAATTATCCCTCAATAAGTAAAGGATGAGTAGGGTACACTACACCATAACAGCCTATTTGCAACGGCAAAAAACCGTTGCTAATAATTTTCGCAACGCTTTTTAAGTGTTGCAAATATGGCGTGGGTAAAGTGTTGGAAATTTTTGCAACGGTTAATAAGCGTTGCAAACAGAAATTTGCAACGGTTATTAACCGTTGCAATAATGATTTGTAACATTTTTTATAACTATTTGTACACAAATTTAAAACCTTTGCAACGGTTTTTAAGTGTTAGTAATTTGTTAAAAAATTACCAACGGTTCTTAAGCGTTGCAAAGTTGTTAGTTAATTTAAAAAAAAATAATTTAAAAATCGTTTGTAACGGTTATAAACCGTTGCTGATGGGTTGCTGCTGAAAAAAAAAAAAAATCTCATATTTTGTTTCTCCGCTACTGACAACCATTGCCTACATAACTATCAAAGACCACACAACAACAGTAACAATGTTTCAATTTTTAAACACAAGTGATAGCAAAGAACATATGTTTCAGGAACTCCGAATGCTAAAGAAAACAAATAAACAAACAAAAGTCTCAACTTAAGAATTCAACAAGTTTTCCTTTTTTCCTTGTCGCACAAGGATTCCCTCAGCGGACATTGCGCACTTTTTCTTCTTGTCCTAAACCAAGAGATTTATGAGCATTTGCAATGCCTTTCTCATCTGCAAAACAACTCACTGCCGTTATACAAAATAGAAATTCCGTTATACAAAATAGAAATGAAAGAGCCTAAAGTAATGCGCTTTCACATACATCTGTCTGCACCAACCAGCAAATGCGGCCAAATAATTTGGCCGGTACATTACAATATGTGGAAAACATGCATAGAATGCCATGCAAACAATAATGACAGAGTTGATCATACATCAAGTTACTTGCTTCTACTCCGTTACTGCTCAGGGTATTGAGGTAGGACGTTTCTTAGCATTAGGTAAAATGGTTTTTTACGATGAATCAACATAGTATTAAGTTGCTAGTTTCTAATAGAATTATAGGTGAATAGAATTTGGGTCAGCATATAGTGGGTGGACTATGGAAGTACGGTGGACTATTTGCTTCCTAGCTCAAGTAATTAGCTTTGTTCTTGAAAGCTCGGGCTTTAGAGGAGCTAGCATTTGCTACTTCTTAATAGAAGCAACCACTTTGTCTCTTAACTACCATCTTTATTTTAACACTACCATCCATGTAAGCACAAAGCTACATCCACTATGATTGTGAAGTTTGTCTCCGACTACCATGGAACATCATATTTGTTGCCATATACTGTAGTTCACCTAAGGAACACAATATTACAAGTGGAAACTTAAACTAAACTTACCAAAGAATTGGGTGAAAATGGAAGTGAAGAAGCTCAAATTACGCGAAACATTGTATGCCATAATGGGCGGAAGAGGTTTCACAAGGGTGTCAATGGTAAACACACGTAGAAACTGCAGAAAACAGAATGAGCATATAAGAAATCACTCAGGAATAATTTAATTCTGAAATATTATATGTATTAAAAGGGGGGAGATCGACCTGGTAGTTCCTTTGGAAGCTGTATTTGAGTTTGGGGTCAATTTGAGAGAGAGATTGAGCGTACATTTTTCAAAAACTGAAACTCACTTGGGCACTCCTGCATCAGGACAACATCTCAATATTAAGTACAAGTGTACAACTACAAGAGAAAACATAGTATGGGGGGTGGTGAAACCTCACCCCATCGTCATCCTCCCTTAAGGAGTGTATAAGCTTCTCAATTGCAAACTCTCCTGAACTAACAAACAATAACAATTAGTTATGCACAAAAATCATTCAAATGTATACTGAATACCCCATTACAGCAAATTAATTAATATATACTTTGATTTTTAGCATATTTTTTCCTTAGTTTTTTATCGTGGGTTTTATTCTTTGCAATGCAAAGGAAAGAAGACGATTATTTTTACTCAAAAGACAAGCATATGTCTGGAATCACTCTTGTGTGAATAACTACTCGTCTCTATGAGACCTACTTAGTTTTATAAATTATGCCATAAAAGATAATAGAAGAAAAAAGTTTCAAAAATATACCAATATGACAAGAAGTGAGTAAAGGTGCAACAAGGTCGGTATTCACATAGGTCGGTATTCACAAACCAACAATAATTGGTAATAACCAATCTCCTTCACAAGCAACTTTAAGAAAAATTGTTGGACTTTGAAAGCGACGAAGAAACTCATGTCCAACGGAACTAAAATTAGTTTTGGAATCCTTTGCTTGAACCGAGTAAGGAAGTAACAGACCATTGTTCCATCCTATCTCCTCTACAAACCCGCGACTCCGTAAATGATAGTGCCTAATAGTTTCTGCAACAATTAGGGTAATCATGGCTAACTAGCAACCATCTAAGCAATTAAGCAGGCCTGGAGATAGTGTAAACACAAAATCCCTTAACTAGTTAAAATCCAATTCAACTTTCAAAAAAAAAAAAAAAAAAAAAGGAATGAAGGATCCAAACAAGGGAAAACTGTAACTTGTAAAAGTATTTCTATTCAAGTGCAACACAAAAATACAACAATAAATAATTCAAAAAACATAATTTTTGCATCTAACTAGGATGTAGCTGCATACATCACACACACAAATTTTCTGTGTGGTCCATACCGTTTACTTATGTTTTCCAACTTCCTATTCTTTTCTCTCAATGCACCATATGAGGTGCCAGAGATATCGTAAATTATAGCAAGAGAACATAGTTTCCACGAAAATATGCTATAGAATCCACGAAAATATGCTATAGAATCCACGAAAAATAGATTTCGCATGGGTGCAATACTTTATATGGTTAATTAACTCTATCCCCACCACGAAGTCTTTCAGTACAATACCAGCTTAACTAGTTCCAAAAACTTTATCCACTAGAATTCACCACTACATACAAAGTACTAAACCACAGTTCTAATGAGAAGCTACAAACTACAAAAACTCATATCAGGAGACAAGTTCAAAATGGTATCTAACAATTTGGAGGTAAAGAGTAGACAAAATAAATAATATAGTTTTAGTCCAAAAACACTGATTTATCGCAGAACCTGAATTTGTTCTAGCTGCCTGAACTATGAGCATATTGGCTTCCATGTACTTTTTCTCCCAAATACGAACCAATAAATCAGCGTTTTTGGTAAACGATACTAAAGGTGAAAAACGTTGCGAAATATGTATGAATTTCTAAAGGAAAAGGAAACAGTTAGAAGATGAAAACATACTTGAACCCAATCATCGCCATCCAAAACTCCCGGCCTTTGAAAGCAAAGGTCGGATATAATTCAACTACCAATATTCTAACAAGAGGCATTGGCTTTTTATTCCATTTATCAGCAGTCCAGGTCCCTTACCACCAGAAATTATCTTGTCGAAGTACTTCGCTAATTGCAAATACTTGGAAGCCCCTCGACAAATTGATGATCCTCGATGTACTACCACCGTATTTTAGCTATAATCGGGTATGTTAGCTCTTCCAACCAATAAGTATCATAGAGAAAGAAGTAGCACTAAACAAACCTGGGTCGAAAAGCTTCCCCAAATTGCTTGAACCCTTCCATCATCATCAGTTAGCACACCGAGAGAATGTACTACGAAACTGGAACAAAAGAAAATAAGAACAATTTGAAACTAATCATAGAAAAGAAAAACATAAAGTGTAACTACCGTAGTAAATCAGCCACCTAGATAAATCCAAGACATGGAAATATAAGTACCTGTATCAAGTTCAATAACTTCCATGTTTGTTGCTCTATAACGTGGGTAGTCAGCAGAACCAATGTTCAAAGCAAAGCACAGGGATTTTCTAGATATAGCCTGCAGACTTCTACTTAAACCCACAAGATAGACTGAATCTCCTCGTCTCAAAGCAGGTTTTGTCATCCCAAAAGATTTACAGGCACATTAAGACACAGAGCAGTAGATATGGTCCATAGAATCATTTCATTTTAAATAATCACAACAGAGACATCCTGGTCTTACTCTTTCTAGGAAACTTAACTAAGATGCACATTTGGAAAAGCTAGTCATCGATTTAAGTGTTCTCACCACTATCTCACTTGCTATCACAGCCAACTGAAATAACTACAATCGGGTTGGAAAAAAAATTGAATGACAATATTGATCTTTCTCGACGGTCATGTCAAGCCGTAACAATTGGAGCAAGCAATTTGGGAACAAGAAGCTTTCAGCAGAATTTGTCAAGCACCGAAGTTTGATCATAAACTAAGTTGCCTAATAAAAAGACACGCTAGACCCTTTACGTAAAAGTAACAAAGAACATAAATGCGCAACCGGATAGGGCATATGATATCCTCGGACAAGAGCATCCCTAATCGATCTTGGATCCTCTCAAGAAGGAATAACGTGTTCATGACACTACCAACATTTACTTCAATTGATGATATAGAAAAAAAAAAAAAAAAAAAAAAAATAATTGAATTCAGGTCGAGGTTCGAATAGGGCTCCAACTAGAAGGAATGCACACACAATGAGCTCTCGTGCACTTACAAATGGGAGAAGAAAGAAATTGGGTCACCGACCTCATCCGGCAGTCCTCTTTGTCTTATGTAGTGTAAATGCCGAGAACTTTTGCAATGCAACACCTGCATTGAACCGGAGCGTATAATTTGAAGGTGCCAAATGGATGGCTCTAAGCAACGTCTTCTTACAATCTTGCCATTGCTCAGCCTCATAATGTGTACGAGCAAGATAAAGAAGTACTTGAGTGTCGGTGTTATGGTAAAATTTCCGCAAATAATTTTGATACTGTAAAAGGCAAAAAGCAAATAATAAGTGTATGCCAAATAGCAATAAATGATGAATAAAATATACATAATAAATGAAAAGAAGGAATCATAAGGTTGACTTGCCATTTTGACAGCTAAGGTAAATTGTCCCTGAGCAAAATAAACATGTGCTAAATTCATCCAAACATCCGGCATTTGGACAAAAATGCTTCCACTAGCAGGTTCTTGAACCTAAATTAACAAAGATTAAATCAGATCTCAAAAGTTCAATTAGACATGAATGTTCAGAATTCTATCGGGATCTTGATAACGGGAAAAGTCGATTTCGACCAACCTGCATAAAAATATCTTTGGAAACGCGTCAAAACCGCTCATTTTTTGCGAGAACCACTACAAATACGCCATGGCAAAGATATAAATTTTGGAGGATGTTGAACGTAACCTACATCATAGCATTAAGTGATATTTGAGGATCTTTGTTGATTTTTAAATACCTCAGCAATTTCTTCAAAATGAATTACCAATAATAAAACCTCACAAGTGGTAAGGCTTAAAAAATAACATATGATTTGAAGAAGTGACTCCTTGTTTTACAAACTTGAGCTCCTAAGAAAACAATATAATCTTGATATGTTTTTGTTTCTTTTTGGCAAATGGGTTCAAATGATGTATACATAATAATGGTGGTAGTTAACATGCTCACAATGTAATAGTGTGAAAGAACAGTTCTTGCCCTAACTTCAAGTGGTATCTACACTGTTTTTCCATTTCACGTCTTCACAAGAAGGAACAGAACATACACATGGGATATAATACAATAAATAAAAACTTAAAAATATATGTTTAGCACCAGATTTAATCATCTATATGGAGCAATCAAATTAAGCCTCAAAACAGAGCAAAGCTTGTTTTAGGAGATGTCAAAGACAAGTTTAACCCTTTCAAGAATTTTTTTCCTCAGGTATCACTATGAAGAACTACAAAGATGGATACAATATGCAAAGCACATTATTACAAACTCGAACTGTGGTGTAACATGTGAATTATGCTTGGGGGTAAAGCACAAGCTACTCCTTAGAAAAATGGGGGCGGCGAGAGTGAGATGAAAGGTCTCCCTCAACAGATCCCAAGTTCCATTATGTATGCGGGGAAAAAAACACAAAAAAACACAATTCCTACCAAATCAAAGAGTATAAAGCTGGACTAAGTAGCATGTTAAACCAGAAAAAGGAAGAATATAAAGTTAAGTTCCTAAGTTATATACTAACCACACAGAGAAGTTGTCTTTTTTTCGGGTGTTATGCCGTGGTTTCTTGAACTTTGCTTCTAAAACTGCTATTAGAGCGGCGTTATCCTGCAAATTAATGGATTATTCACAAGAATTAATAGGTTACGCACACCAAGGAAAGTAACGCAGAGAAGAACACATGGTGCGAGACTCCACCAAACACTTGAATCAAATGATTTTTCATAATGGACAATAAAAGGTAGAGTACCTCTTGAAGGCAAAGGATGTCCGCAGACGATATCCAACAATCTCCATAATAAGTTTTGTCTCACGGTAGGCCCAAGAAGGGCAATAACTGTATAAATCATTTGAAGCATACACATCCGAGAATATTGTATGAGAGCACAATAAAAGGTTCCCGAAGGTATGACCGCCCAAATCTAAATTGCCCATCACATCAACACCATTCACTGGAACCAAGTGCCTCGGACTAGGGGTTGGGGGTGGAATTACTTGGGAAGTCAATATTGTGTTAGCATGACCAACATGCAATTTCTTTTCTGCATCAAATGACACACACTCAAACTTGAGAACATGCCCAATATCATTAGCTGTTGGTGTATAGGTCTTCAATCATCCGACCTCAAACCAATTTTCACCACCTCTTTTCGCAGAATAAAACTTTGGATATGAAGGAGTAGATCCATTACTTAAACTAGTATTGTGCCCTATACTTGGAGTAGAACTGGACAGGCTCACATTGCTAGCTCCAGATCTAGAAGTATTAAAGCGTCCAAAAAGCTCTTCCTCTTCAATGTCATTTTCATTTACAGCACTAGTTGCCCTTTCATGTAAGGTACGATGATGCTGCCAGGCATCTGAAAAGCACCTAGGAGAGCAATGGTAACTTTTCGCAACATGTATCTTTGCTTTGACACAACCAAGGCACTGCAAGGTTGCTTGTTCAAAAGGATGCACACTGCAAATTGCAACTTTTCGATCACTTTGGATGCGATACCTACAAAAAGAAAACAAAAATGTAACTACATCACATGAATGACTTTTGCAATCTCAATAACAACATAGCATGACTATGCATTGCTTGAAACATTGTTAGAGAGAATTGAAGTGGATCGAGGACACTGCCCATTTCCATCATCACAAACAGTTGTCTTACTAGCATGTCCAATAAACAGGTCAGTACTTATTATTTCCCTTAGTTATGAACAAAAAGTAAAAAAACTAAATTAAGCTCTGTCGAGGCTATAGGCCACTCTACCATGTAAAATGTGACTATTATTTTAAGTATAGATGCCTCCAAACAATAGGCTTTACCCCCAAACAATATTACTTACTAACATACACAAGCCAATAACATCATATGGAAAATAATATGAGAGTATCTCCTATTAGTCTCTTTACACGTCCATATATGTGTGCCTAATTTTCACTTTTTCGACATTATAGGGTGAAAACTAATAGAGCATAAAAATAAAAAGAAGAAAAAAAGTGGGAAACTTACCACCTATACCTCAAGCAAAACCATCAATAGGGAAGATTCAGAACATCATCAGTAGTAATAGAAGTATCAGGGCATTGTAAAAGTACATAAGGAGTTAGCTCACATCCTACAATTGGAATGTCGGACGGAAGATGTACTCTAAGCACACTTAGCATTCTTCTTCACAATCTTCTTCTTCACTCTCAAAGTAGTAAACTTCTTCTTCTTCTTCTTCTTCACTTGTTAAACTCAGGATCGGGTGTCAGGCAGATCCGCCATCACTCATAAACCATTAAAACCCGCCAGCCTTTAATCACTCTCAACTTAACCCTTTAAAACTCAATAAATATAACCATATTAATCCTTAAACCCCACAAAAATCACTCTTTCTGCATCTGAGAAAGAAAAGATTAGATTTTCTTTTTGAAGTCTTGAGTTTGTCAAGAATAGATGGTTGAATTGAATTGAAGAGTGAGAAAAGGGGAATTGAGGAAAGAGAGAAAGAAAGAGAGAGAGAGAGAGAGAGAGAGAGAGAAAAATTAAGTATAGAGTTAGGGTTCTTCCAGTGAGAGTGTGTGTGGGCCGAGAGAGGGAGGGAGGAGAATGGAGAGAGTAGCGGCGGAGAGAGAGGGGAAAGAAAGTAAAGTTAGGTTTTATATTTTTAATTTGCAACACTTCTCAGACGATTTCTAAGCGTTGGCAATTAATTCCTTAAATTCACCTAAATAAACTAACGCTTTGTAACATTGCAAACGCTTATATAGCGTTGGCAACTTGATAACGGTAAATAACCGTTGCAAAGAAAAAAAGGTCTGTGTTGCAAATATCCTATTATGGTGTAGTGGTATCGTTCCACTTTTAAGTGTATGTTTATATGAAGGACAAGACTGGAAAGGGGGTTTGAGGGATTAAAAACTATAATTGTAGAGATTTTAGATTCTAATGCTAAACTAAACTAAACTAACTAAACTTATACTAAAGCTAAGAATTGGAAATAGGGAGAGAATATGAGAGAGATAGATTCAAGAGATTCAAATCTACCAATGCTTTTGATTCAATGACTTTTTGCTTCATGTTGTTCTCCAAGTAGACTACAATCGGGCAATCGAGCCAGTGCCGATGCCTTTTTGGGTGAAACATCGTTAAACAATTAACTCTACTTAAGGTTGTTCCTATGTTCATGTTACTAGTATCTTCTTTCCTTTTATGTGAGCTTGGGCAGCTATTCAATGAATCACCATCTAAGGCAAACACAAGGAATACTTCCCTTACTCTAAAACACTACACAATTAGAAGAAAAGTAGAGAATAATAATATAATATTCAATTAGAATAAATAAAAGTCTATTATAGCATTATATTCAATTGCAATAAATAAAAGCATGTTACTAGCAAATATTCAATTGCAATAAATAAAACCCTAAACTAGCATGATATCCAATTGTAATAAATAAAAACCTTAATCTATACTTCCATCCCCTGGTGTGGGCAATGGAACTAATAACTAAAAACATAAAGAACTAACCTGATTGAAGAACACCATAAACCAAAAGAATCATTAAACCTTAAGCACCGGCTTCATCTCCTCCCTTGAAGGAGAAGATTAGCCTTCCATATAGAAGGAAGAACACAAAGAACGAGAAGAAAAAGAGTTGAAGAACATAAGACTAGAAAGACTAATTTATTAAGACTCAGCTAGTTAAAACCGATCTTTTATTATTAATCTCTCTTTGCCTCAAGTTCTGGAGACAAGAATATAAGTGAATTGGCAAATTACATGAGGCACTTAGGTCCTCTATTTATAGGGGTTACAATGAGCTCTAGAAGCATTCCAAACCGTCATTTGTTTCCTAATACAAATAGACTTTTTCCAGAGTCTGACTTCATCTTCAAAACTGAGAATGAATTGGCTACAGTGTCAATTCATGCGTCTGGACGCATTATTTATGCGTCCCAGACTTAATAAATGCATCTGGACGCTCGATCTATGCGTCCCAGACTTGATCAATGCGTCTGGACGCTCAATCCATGCGTCCCAGACGGATAAGCCTATTTTCTCTCTTCTGCTATATCCTTCTATCCTCTTTTGTGGGCTTTGGTCCAAGCAACGAATCCTTTGGCCTTGGGCTTCCAAATAGGCTTAAAATAGGTCCAAGTCGCATCTTTAATAGCTCCAATTCCTTGGCCTTCTCCATGATTGTCCACGGGCTTCCCATGTGATTCTTAATGCTCCGAATTGCTCCATTTTACTCCTTTTTCTCTAATATTCTACAAAACTCTCTTTTTCACCTGTAGAATCTTAAAACACAACTTATAGACATTATTAGTCCACTAAGATGGCTAAACAAGAGGCATAATCGAGGGTTAAATAGCACTTTTTGAGCACTTATCATAACACTTCAATCATGCATACCTCGTTCACAGCACACACCTTTTGTGGTTGCTGTAACATGTGGAAAACATTGGTCTCGACTCTCATATTACCAAAGGATAATATCATATTACCATTTCGACAGTTGATGAGTGCATTTGTAGTGGCCAAGAATGGTCTGCCTAGAATGATTGGTATGTATTAACGTCATATTCACTTTTCTACATCCACTCTTGTCCTCACTTCGCCAAGTAGTATCAAAATCAAAAGAATTTGAAGTACTTTGTTCTTAATATATTTCTTAAACTTTTCCAACTTTGCTAATATCTACCTAGTAACATGGAGACTTCATCATTCAAGCCTATCATGGATGTAACATAAGGTACTGAGAGCCAGCAAAGAACTAGTGTTAAGGTGGCAAATCCAAGAACTGTGAGGTCCTCCAATTTCCTGCTACATTTTCTGGCACTTATCATAACTTTGGTGGCTATAATTGTCATGGCAGTTAGTAAGCAAACAAAGACGGTACCAATCACCGTGATCCCAAGTTTGCCACCAATAAATGTCGAAGTGACCGCGAAATGGCAATATATGCCTGCATTTGTGTAAGTATCTTATATCTAATACATTTGGATCCATTTACCTCTATGTATAATAATGCATTACATTTTTAAATTTGTTCATGATTGTAGGCGTACTTTCAAAATTTCTCTGTATTTATAGGCCAAAGCTCAGAGTTCCAAACCCTGAATCTAATGAAAAAATGGGGACTTCAAATCTGATCTCAACTTTTATAATTGTTTGACTTGCATGTATCCTCTTAACTAATTATCCATATGATTTTAGATTAGTCAACTCATTGTAAATAGACCAATATGGTTGAACTTGGACTAATCAGTTCCTTGTGCAGTCAACAGAATCCGACTCTTAAAAATGTGTTCAACTAGCGAAGTTTATGTAAACATCTGAAGTTAGCTGATTAACTAACACTTCATATTCTGATTGATAGGTTTTTCATGGTGACAAACATCATAGCATGTATCTGCCTACCAGATGTAGGTTCTGTGTCGAGTACTATGAAATCAACCGGATAATAAAAATCTTCGATCTTTACTATGACGTCTTCAATGATTCCTCTAGGTATCTTCAATGATCTATCTGCCAACTAAAAAGTAACATCAGTTAGTTTAAGATCCTTTAAGCCCAACTTCTCGTGGATGAAATAAGGTAGAAGATTCACACTTGCACCCAAATCTAATAAAGCTTGCTCCTCTAAAGAATCTCCAATTCTGCATGTAACAGTGGGACTTCCAAGATCTTTTAGTTTCACAACTGCTAGATTCTGTAGGTACGATGAACATCTTTGAGCGATAAAAGCTTCTTTCGGAATGTTGGTTTTCTTCTTTACTAGATCTTTCACGAACTTAGCATACGAGGGAACTTTCTTGATGGCGGTCAGAAATGGGATATTAATATGAAAATTCTGAAAGACATCGCAAATCTCCTTGTACTAGTCATCCTTTATGGTATTTACTAGTTTTGAAGGAAACGGTGCTGGCGGATTCTTCAATATCAGTTCTTTTCTTTCGGCTTCAATTGGCTTGGTAATAGATAGTGGAGTGACAGGTGGAATCATTCGTGATGGCTTCTTCTTACTTACTTCCACAGTAGTTCCTTTAGTTTCTCTTTCAACAGTTGCTTCAGCGGGTGGCACAATATTAGATATATCTGGAATGTTAGAACTGGGTGGGATGGTGCGAACATAAATTACCTT
Organism: Coptis chinensis; assembly: GCF_015680905.1. Lineage (NCBI taxonomy): Eukaryota > Viridiplantae > Streptophyta > Magnoliopsida > Ranunculales > Ranunculaceae > Coptis > Coptis chinensis. The sequence continues at coordinate 51,331,382 of NC_141456.1, forward strand.
AGGCTATGCATAATTTTTTTTCTGGTTCATAGACAATCTTGTTATCAACCTTCTTGCCTGACCTCAGAGTGGTGACATCATTAACTTGGTCATTCGACTGAGTAATCTCCAGGTTATCTACCTGCAAGACACCTCTTCCTTTCGAATTTGGCTCCGACTGGCTTAGTAATGCTCCTTTCGATCTCTCTGTCAAGGTGGCAGCAATTTGCCCTATCTGGCCTTGAATGACACTAAAGTTATTCTCCAACTTCTGGGTTTTTTGATTTGTTTGTTTCAGCTCATTGACAATGGTGGTGATAACTTCTTCCATATGTGGGATAACTGCTTTGCTCGACTGAGGGGTAAGGGCAATGTATCCACTCATTAGATCTGGTACTAACTCTCTGTTTGTGTTGGCTTGGTATTGCTGGTTCTGGCATAACTGTTGATTTTTGTATGGTTGTTGGCGGTCTTGGAACTGATACTAGTTATTCTGGAACTAATTAGACTAATTCTGGAATCCTAGAAGAAAATTCCTCTGATTTGTATTTTGTGGCTTCCATAATTTTGTCTATGATTGAACTGGTTATTTCTTCCTAAGGAGTTGATACTACATGCCTCTGCATTAGTATCAAAATAGTACGAACACTCTTCAGTGGTGTGGCCTTCATCAGAAGATAGCTCACAAATGACATAACAAGGCTTGGATGGCTGAGGTTTAGCTTGGAAATTGTTTGCTTTCGGAGGATTCATAGAGAACTGATCAAACTTCTTGTTAAGAGTTTCAAGTCCTGTTGATAGGCTTGCCATAATTGATAGCATTGCTTGATTTGGGTCTTCACTAATTTGGTTACCAAATTGCTTCGGCACCCCCTCCACTCTAGCTACGTCCTTGTTGCTAATACTCCATTATTGAGTGTCTTCAACTAAATTCTCGAGAAAGTTGTAGGCTTCCTCTCCATCCAATGATGTAAATTTACATTGATGCATTGACTGTATTATCTGCTTGTTCATAGTAGAAAGTCCTCGAAAGAAAAAATGAGCCAGTGTGCTCTTATTATAACCATGATGTGGACATGAGACTAGCAGATTATTAAATTTCTCCCAGCTTTGATGATATTCATCAGTCACCTTCCCTTTGAAATTGCTGATGACTTGCTGCATGGCATCTGTCTTCTGGGGTGGGTAGAACTTGTTCATAAACTTTGTTCGCAACTTCTCCCAGTTATTGATTGAATTGATCGGCTGTGCAATTAACCATTTGGATGCTTTACCTTCGAGTGAGAGTGGAAAATGAATTAACTTGATACTCTTATCCCTGATATTCTGGTTCTTGAAAGTTCTGAGGATTGATAGAAATTTGTTCATGTGAACATAAGGCTGAACATTGTCTGAACCGTTGAACTTTTGAAGCATAGAAATGATTGATGCTCTAAGCTCAAACTGGTTAGTTTCTGTCTCTAGAAAAACAATACTGTTGGGTGGGTCTCCAATGATTGGTGAATAGAAATCACTCAACTTCTTCCTCTGTTGTACTTGCATGGGTGGGATAGCTTCAAGATTATTCAGGTCCACAACACCTCTATCATTGCGTGCGACCATTGTATCAATCTCGTCTAGTATTCTTGTGAGTCGGTTGTTGAACCTTGTCCACTGTTGTGTTCTTACTAGACGACGACTGGGACGACAGGGCATACACTAGAAAATGTTATGCAAAAATGACGAAAAACTATCCTACTATGCTTGAATGCAATTAAACTAATAAGCAACTATTCTAAATTATACTAATTTTTTGGATTTTTTTAAAAAAATAAAATTACTTTCCTTTAACTGGGTTGGGCTTTGCAGCTAGTATCTCACCCGTTGTCTAAAGCTCTCTTCTGGGGTTATGGTGAATCACTTGGATTGCTTAAATACCACGACCCACAGATGATAGTCCGTTTGTCAAGATTCAGATAAGAAACACTAGAGTTTGATGTTTCACTTTGTTGGCTTGCAACTTCAATTGTTGAAAAGGTCATAAATGTAATTATACTATAAAGCAATAAAACTAAACTGTGATGCAACTATACTAAGAATGAAATAAAAAGAATGAAGATTCAACTAACCTGGATGGTAGATCTTATCTTCGAGATGTTTTTCAAGCTTCTCTCTTTTTCAAAAGGATGGATGATGCGGCTAAAATTACCTCAAGATCCAAAGTTCTAATCTTGAAAGAAAACATTAAACATAAACAACTTAAACCGGCAGCGACGCCATTTGACAGGCGCTCTTCTAGGGCTATAATTAATTATATCCCCGGCAGTGGCACCATTTGACACGCGCTCATTTTGTGTGTATGAGATGGTATATGGAATGTATAAATGGATGATGTATGATGGTCGTTGAACAAAATAAAAGCGTATCAAAACCTAATTATCTCTCAATGAGTAAAGGATGAGTAGGATATCGTTCCACTTTTAAGTGTATGTTATATGAAGGACAAGACTGGAAAGGGGGTTTGAGGGATTAAAAATTATGATTATAGATATTGTAGATTTTAATGCTAAACTAAACTAAACTAACTAAACTATTAAGAATTTATAGGAGAGGGAATTCCAGAGATTAGAATCCATCGATACCTTTGATGTGTGACCTTCTGCTTCATGGTTGTTCTCACTAGTAGACTACAATTAGGCAATCAAGCGAGTGTCGATGCCCTCTTGGACGAAACATCGTTAACGAATAACTTTACTTAAGATTGTTCCTATGTTTATGCTATTAATATATTATTTCCTTTTATGTAAGTTCGGGCAACCATTTAATGTATTAGACCGAGAGCAACATCAAGGAGTACTCCCTAATAGGGCAGCCATTCAATGAATCACCACTTAAGGTAAACACAAAGAATACTTCCCCTAGGCAGCCATTCCCTGAGCTACCCCTTCTAGGGTAACACAAAGAATACTTCCCTAACTCTAAAGAACTACACTACTAGAAGAAAAGTAAAGAACACTAGTATGATATTAATATTGCAAAACATAAACCCTATTCTATACTTCCATCCCCTGGTGTGGGTAATGGAACTAATAACTAAAAACATAAAGAACTAACCTGATTGGAGAACACCATGAACTAGAAGAATAAAACCCTAGGTTGTGGCTTCATCTTCCCCTTTGAAGGAGAAGATTAGCCTTCTATGAAGAAGGAAGAACACGAAGAACGAGAAGAAGAATAGTCGAAGAACATAAGACTAGAAAGACTAATTTATTAAGATTCGACTAGTGAAAACCAAATCTTTTATTATTAATCTCTCTCTGCCTCAAGTTCTGGAGACAAGAATGTAAGTGAATTGGAGAGTTTCATGAGGCACTTAGGTCCTCTATTTATAGGGGTTACAATGAGTTCTTGAAACATCCCAAACCGCAACTTGTTTCCTATTACAAATCAACTTCTTACAGAGTCCAACTTCATTTCCAAAACTATGAAATAAGTGGGCAACAGTGTCGGTGCATGCATCTAGACGCATGGGCCTTGCGTCCCAGACACAAGAGTCGCGTCTGGATGCATGAACCTTGCGTCCCAGATGCAAGAGTCTATTTTTCCTCTTTTGATCCATCCTTCTTTCCTCTTTTGTGGGCTTTGGTCCAAGTAACAAATCCTTTTGCGTTGGCCTTCCAAATAAGCTTTAGAACAGGTCCAAGTCTCATCTTTCATAGCTTCAATTCCTTGGCCTTCTCCATGATTGTCCATGGGCTTCCCATGTGATCCTTAATGCTCCGAATTGCTCCATTTTACCCTTTTTTCTCTAATATTCTACAAACATCTCCTTTTCACCTGTAGAATCATAAAACACGACTTACAAGCACTGTTAGTCTACTAAGATGGCTTTGATTAAGGGTTAAAATGCACTTTTTGAACACTTATCAATAGTAGATTACTACAATCTGCATTATGGAGGCAAGATCCACTCCCTGTTCCAATTGGTATGTTCTTTACCAATTGCTATTAAAGGACAATATACATGTTGATTAGAAATAGATCGACTAATGAATGAAGTGTTGTCATTTTAAATAGGTAACTATTACCTTGTGGATGTGGGATATGCCAATGCCCCTGGATTTCTTATCGTGGTGTTCGGTACCATCTCAATGAATGGAGGGGAGGTAGAATACCACAAAATTTTAAGGAACTATTCAATCATAGGCATTCATCGCTACACAATGTGATCAAAAGGACATTTGGATTGATAAAAAAATGATGGACGATACTAAGAAGTGATCCATTTTATAGTTTTTAGATGCAAGTGAAGATTTTGCTTGCTTGTTGTGTTGTTCACAATTATATAATGACCATAGATCCAGATGATCCTTTATTAGCTGAGGTTGATATTGAGTTGGAAATCCTAGGGCCAGAGACAAATGAGTTGATCACTGAAATTAGTTATTGCAATGATGATTGGAATGTAATGAGGGACCAGATGGCACAACAAATGTTTCTTGCCTATATGGCGTCGAGAAATCGTTAGATGACTTAGTCTTATAGCTTTTCTACTTGAGAATTGAAATTGTTAAATGACTTAGTCTTATAGTTTTTCTACTTGAGAATGTTTTATGTTCTAGTCTATGTTTGGTCTGCTGCAATGTTTCTTGGATTGAATTTATGTTATTCTTTATATTTCTAATTAATAAACATTTTTATCATGTTGCATGGGAACTCAATGATAACTTTTGTATGTAACTTCTGAACTGTTAGAAATGGAGAACAATCAATCACCTGAACAACCAAAAAGCACCAAAGCAAAAGGAAACTATGTGGTTTGAACAATTGAGATGGATCGTGTATTAACTGAGACGTTTCTTGACCAAGTTCAAAAGGGAAACAAATCTGAACAAAGGTTGGAAGCTTATTGTTTGGACTATAACTGTTGATGCCATCAAAGAAAAATGTGGAAAAGCAATGACAAAGGATAATGTTCAAGCTCGCTTAAAGACTTGGACTAAGAATTTTAATATCGTGACTGATCGAGCTTCAAGACCAATCAGGATTCGAGTGGGATAACAATCGCAAGATGATTATGGTGATGGATGATGTTTGGGGGAACTATGTTAAGGTAATTTTTTTAGTAATATAAATTTGTCTTTTCATGTATTGTCAAGGTGTTTCTTCTTAAATATTGGTTAAATAATTTGTAGTCACATCCCGATGCCAAAGGGTTTAGGTATAAGCCTCTCACAAATTATGATGAGTTAGCAATTATTGTTGGGATGAATAATGCAAAAGGAGTTGGCGCTAACACAAGAGGGGAACTTGATAAAGCAAGAGAAGAAGTTGAAAACAATGGTAGCAATGAGAATTATGGCCATGAGGACATTAATGGAGAAAATGAAGGAAGTGACAAGCAATTGAAAAAAGGTTCGGATGAGAAACAATCTGCAAATAAAAAAGTTCGCGCAGGTGATGCCATTGCCGCAGCTGTGACTTCCATGATTGATACATTGAAGTCTATGGTAGAGACCAACTCACGTGCACGTCTTCCCACTGTTGATGTGAACAAGTTATGCCAAGAAGTTAATAAAGTTCTGGAATTTGATCATTCTCTAACACTACGAGTTGTTGATTTGCTTACAACTGATAAGACTAAGGAACACGTCTTTTATGGGCTTCCGGATGATTTTAAGAAAGAATGGTTGATGATGCATCTCAATGTTTAGAATACTACTTTTAAGAGGAGGTTTAAACATTCAAAAATAAAGTTTATAATAAATTTGGTCTGTAGACCTATTGGTTTAGAGTATATTTTTTTTTGAATATATCAACTTTGGTTTGGAAATTTTGAGTGGCCAAACAGTTGATTTGAGATTCTGTGGAATTTGGAAATAAATTCCGTTGTGCAACCAAACATAGGAATTCCAATTTGAGGAATTTTAACTACTTGAAATTGTAAGTATTGGAATTATATTTTCAATTCCAATTGCAAAGGAAAACTTCCAAACACACCCTTAAATTATATTAAAACACCCATATAATATTTAGAATGATTGCTTCGTCTTTCTCGCCCTCTGCAAATTTAATGTACCCATTTTGTCCTTAAATTGAAATATTGCTTAACACCCTCTGAATGGGGGTAATCAGTCATTTCATGTGGTGGTAAATTAAAATCCCAAATCCACGCATCATTTTGAATGTATGCCAACATAAATGTCATTTAATTAGCAATTTAACTAGGTATCTTTAATTAGACGTTTAAAAAATGAAAATACTATATACCTAGAATACAAAGGGAAGAAACCAATTATTATTTTCTTCTCGCCTTCTTTATTTAAACCCAAATTCTAATATCCCTCAATCAAAAGAAACTTTTCTTTATGATGCGATATACAAGGTGGAGATTTTTCATATATGAAAATGAGTTTATGATTCATTGGAGGTAGGTCCTTTGAAAGTTTTAATTTTGTAGTTCATCTAAAGTGTTCCTCTATATCCATCTTCTTCTTCCCGTTCATCTATCATTTTTTATTTTTTTATTTTTATTTTTGTGGAATTAGTGTACAAATTGTGGAACGTTTTGATTAATTTTGGTGTGGTAGGTCCAAAAAATTATATTATATGTAGAGTATTTAAGTTTAGAACTTTAGGTGACATTGATGCAATAATCCAAAACCATGTGTATCCCCTGAAGGCTCAAAACTCCATATACCCTTCTGATTTCATTAATTATGGGTGTAAGTGAACAAATATCCAATAATCGATATCGATAATACATTTTGTAATACATTATCATCTAACCTACTAATCTGTTGCATATATCAAGGAGACTTGGCCTGGTGATATAGGTAGTGTAGGGGAGTTTCCGAGTATTCCCTGATCTTCCTCTATGCCTTGTGATCTAGAAGTTATTACTTGGTAGAGAAGGGATGAGATGATTTTGAGTTCAGGGTTGAACCGCCTGGCAGCTGCCGACCTATCTCCTTGTTTATTTTGGAGAATAAAACCCTATTTTGCATTGTTGCTAAGAGCGAATTCCAATGGTTTATATAGGAAGAGCTTTGAGAGTCCTAGGGTTAGGACGAACCTCACCGCTTGTGAGTTCCTTTTCATCATTGGACTCTGCCTTCCTATTAGGAATCCTCTTCTTATGGAAGTTTGAATCTAGACCATATCTTGTTAGAGGCAGGTTTCCTTGTTGATCATAATGTCCCATCGTATATAGGAATATTATATCTAAAAGGTAACTCTTTAGATATGTCATTACAATTCTTTCCTTATCATCAAAGATCGCCCTCTTCAGTTTCCTTCTGTTCAGGAACTGTCCATATCAGATCCTAACGACTTGGAGAACTATTATGCTTAGAGGTGGTCAGTCACGTGTCTGACACATACCTACTAAACACGAGATCACATATTCGCAGAACTGATCCGATGGTCTTTGTCTCATTCTGGACATCTATTGTCCTAGGTTATTTCTCATACACGTGTCATCTATCCAATGACGGGAAATCCCTGTTACATATGCTATATTGGATATAAGCTACAAGTTACTTCATCAAACATGTATTCTCACAACATTACAATTATAACCATCGTATAACAACACGTACACTCAGAAGACAATGCAAACAATTATGCATTGAATACATTATAATTACTAACCAAGATTTGAATGTGGTTTATATTGACTATCTTAAGGTCTCTCTTAGACCATCTACATACATCTTCATATGTACAAAGAAAATTAATATCACATTACATCTAGTCAAACCAAATAATTTCATTAATGATAAACAAAGCTCACGTATAACTTGTTGACTAGGTTATTAATAGTAAAAGGTTTAAGCTTAGGGATTTCCCTCCAAAGAATAAAAACTAGCATGCAACTCTAGTTAAGAATATCATCATATAATCAAACCAAAAGAATTTCAAGAGAATGAAAGAATGTAATACATATCCGATTGAAAAACCGGATTACCACGTTTTCCTCCATCCAGAAAAACAGTCCCAAATAACTGTTAAATTGAAGTAGCTCAGGACGAACTAGATACCAAGCCATATTTCACTGTAAAGCTCTTTGAATCAACTATCCAACCCAAAAAGCGGATTGCAAAACCGAGCTCTGAGCTGAGAGTTATAGCATTTTCCGTAACGAGTGACGGAGCAGTCTAAAAGACGAACTTTGACGTTTTCTTGATTGAAAAACCCATATTTGACTCCCACAAACATAGGAGAAATATTAAAATCATCTAGGGTTTGATAAACCATAAAAGATTGATAAATTCAACCTTAAAATAGTTTTCCTAACGAAAACGAAATTATAAGAAAATTTCTAAAGCCATAACTTATTAAACCAAACAATCCATAAAAGTAAAACACTTATCTTTTTTATTGTCGTCTAAAAGCACTATCCTTTGTTCTACGAATATCTCTTCTTAAGATTGTTGTACTAGGGGTTAGATAATCGAATAGAATAGAAGGACAGAGGAAGACAGATTGTCAAGGCGTGTGAATACACTATCTTTAAGAAGAGATTTCGCTCCCTCAGATGGTGTAAAGGCTTCACAGGTGTCTCTACTCATAGGATTCAATGACTGAAGTAGACTAAGATACACTTCAATAGCCTACTCTACTAGAACAACAACACAACTCTCTCTGGCGGCTAAGGCTTAAATGAAAGAGATGTGTTTGGGTCTCTGTAATTGAATATCTCTGGTTCTATTTCTCTGTATGAGTAAATTCATCTCTAGTATGGATGCGCACAGTCTTGTTTATATAGAGGTAAGGTCGGTTTCCCATAACAAAGAAGGAATCCTACTGGGAATAAAAGTCCGAAACTCAGTTTCCAAACCAGAGAAGGAAGCCTACTGGGAATTGTAATTTGAAATACCAATCAAGAGATTCCAATAGACTCATCATGGAGTAGATAATAGTGGTGATCAATGTTTAGTTTGATTGAATGGAACTTTTCCCACTAGAGATAATCTCTACCATTTTGTTAGGAGGGAGAGCGTGCCATGGTGACATTGTTTCCATCCGTCGTGTGAAATTTTGTGCAATACTATGTTTTAACACAGATGAACCTACTGGAATGTCAATCATCCCACCAAGTTCCGATACTCACCCTCAATGTCTTTATTGGTGAAACCGAGATTGCCTCTCCCAGATGCCAAGTTCATGGAACAATTGAATGGACAAACTCTAGTCCTTTTTTAGGCCAGATACACAGTTGATCCATTTGCATTTGGCGTTGAGAAGATTACTAGCCTGCAACGTCACAACTGTTTTACCTTTTTGGTAATGAACCAGTGTAACTTTTAGAGAGCGGTTTAGAAGGTGAAATAGTATGAACTGTTGAGAGGAAACTGTAGTGAACTAGTGATACTAAACGTTTGGATTCGGTACTCGGTAAGTTAGTAGCAAGTAATCTGGATAAGAAGCGTGATCCTTCAACTAGAAATGAAGGTATAGACTTCCATGTTGTGCTATGAGATTGTTTCATCTTAAGTACATACGAGGGTGGCATTCTCAACTAGTCCCAACCACTCTGCTTCTTAAACAAGGATATGCCTAAATTGTTTGTACTATGCTTTATCTAGTTTTTGTAGTTTTGTACATATTATTTTGCGGGGCCAGAAGCTGGGTAGAATTGGTGGAATCAGTTGAACTACTTGTCTTTAGGCTTTCTTTCTATCGTTGGGAAAATTTTATTGAGCAAATGGAAGTGCTTATAATGCATTGGTTGAACGAGGAGATGCATATGGTCCATGGTAGTATGGTGTAGCTCCTACTGAAGTCTCAAGGTTTAGTAAGAGTTGTGGGTGCTGATCTCAATGAACACATATTCAGGATGAGTAAGTCCTTTAAGATGAAGGATTTGGGTCAAGCAAAGTAGATACATGGGATGCGGATCACTCATGACAGAAAGAGTGGGAAGCTGTGGCTTTCTCAAGAAAGCAACATTGAGAAGGTGTTGAAGAGATTCAACATGGATCAAGCGAAGCCAGTCAGTTGTCCGCTTGGTGGCCAGTTCCACATGACCAAAGAGATGTGTCCAAAGAGTGAGCATGAGCAGAGCTAGATGGAAAACATTCCTTATGCATCTGCAGTAGGCAGCTTAATGTATGCAATGGTGTGTACTATACCGGATATTGCTTTCGTCGTTGGTGTTGTAAGTTGTTTTCTGTCAAATCTGAGGAGAGAGCATTAGGAAGGTGTTGAGTGGATATTGAGATATTTCAAGGGAACTTCCAAAGTGTGTTTGTGTTTTGGTGGAAGTAAGCCCTTACTTGAAGGCTACATTGATGCAGACATGGCAGGTGATGTTGACTCGATGAAGTCCACCTCCAGTTATCTGGTTACTTTTGCAGGGGGAGCAGTTTCTTCACAATCTAAGTTGCAAAAGTGTGTTGCCCTCTCCACTATAGAAGCCAAATATATTGCAGCCATAGAGTGTTGCAAAGAGATGCTATGGATGAAGGGATTTTTCGATGAACTAGGGCTAAAGCAGAAACAATTTGTAGTTCTATGTGACAGTCAGAGCGCCATCCATTTGAGCAAGAATCTGAGTTTTCATTCTAGATCCAAGCACATACATGTGCGTTATCATTGGATTAGAGAAGTACTCGAAGAAAAACATTTGAGTATTGAGAAGATCTATACCGTCAAGAACGGGTCAAATATGATGACCAAAGTCTTACCGAAAGGTAAGTTTGATATTTGTTGTTGATAAGAGCCCAAAAATGTAGTTTTAACCCCTTAATAATCATACTGTTAGACCAATTATGTGAATAATAAGTAAGAGTTAATACTGATTACGTGTTTTTATGCATTTTAGGCTTCAAAGTCCATTATGTGCAGAAATGTGCCACTTTAGCGAGATAAAGGAGCAAAAGTCAGCAGAACTTCCGAATGCCATATCTTTGGACTCAGACCTCGGATTGAGGCCTACCTTATGTCAAAACGACCGGCTTGGAAAGAGCTTTGCAATGGTCCAAGCCTTGACGCAATCAGAGGAGCAGAAGTGGACGAAAAGTATGTGGAAGCCAACTGCAGCTGAAGAGGCCTTTTTGGACTGAAAGAATTGGGTTTTGGGGCACGATTCTGCGGCCCAAAACATGGCTCCAAGCCCATGCACGATTTTTGGATCTGGATGTATAAAAACAAAAGCTTGACTCATTGTTAATGGCAGTTAGGTTAGGTAGATAGTTAGACCTAGATTAGTTAGCCTCCATTAACTAGTTTTAGAACTTAGTTTAATTAGTTTCAATTCATTGTATTAGATTAAACCTTTGAATCTTGTTCTTCATTTGATTAGATCAATAAAGTAGTATTCTTTATCAATTTCGATTTTGTCATTTCCAATTCTAGATCTAATTTCAATTCCTGTCCTTATTTCATTTTAGTCATTAATTTAGATTTCATTATTGTTTAATTAAGTAAATTTCAATGCTTTATATTATGTTTAGATTTAATTTAAATGGAAATGATCGCGGAATGATTCAAGGCTAAACCTCCATTAGAGGGGTTGAGAAACCTTGATGAAAGCTTGATTCAATTATTGGAGATTGTCGTAATTTCCTTTCCACTCTAGAAACGCGTTTAGTTCACCATGAGAATGGGTTTAATCATTCACATGCTAATTATTAATTGGTAGAAATGCCATGTGTAATTAGGGATTAGGAAGAACCGATTGTTTCGCGTGAGCGATTCAATTCGGATTACGACGACTTCGCCGCTAGTGGATTAAGTTGAGTTAAGGTGGAATCAATCCCCTCTAACTCCTTAACATCGAATCAACGTAGCATTCCCTTAGTTGTCGGATAGTCGACTAGTTGCATTTAGGTGGGTAGTTGCATCGTAGTCTAATTCCCCTTCGTAAAGCTCTCATTGACTTAAGACTGATTTCTTAGACTTAGAAAACAATCCATGCTAGGGAACTAGGAGTGGAACGAACTTCCTACTCCACTTAGTGCAATTCACATCGAGAGTAGAAGCTTTGATAATAGAGTGTAAAAGATTAGTTGTTAGTTTACTTACGTTGTGAATTCATCGTTCATTTCGGAGGTAGACTATTTCATTTTACTTTTATCAAATGGCGCCGCTGCCATCTTAGTTACACTTTAGCATTGTTTTCCTTGTAGAAGTAGTCATTTTTAAGTCCCATTAAACCCACCCACCCTTGTTTGTTTCATACTGTGGTTGTCCATTTCAGAGTTGAAAAATTCCGGGCAAAAATTACACCGAAGCGCGGCGCTTCTCCTCATCATGGCGATTCGCGCTAAGTTCTTGGAATTTCGTCTACCACCGAAGCGCCACGCCATACAAAAGCGACCAGGCTCAAACACTGGAACTTCGAACTTCGACCGCCCATTTGGGAGCGCGACCCGCCCTAAAACACCGTAATCTGAAAATTACTCGAGCGCCGAAGGCGCTTCTATCTTGCTGGAAATGGCCGTGTTAAAATTTCCGGATTTCGACAGTTTTGATTCGAACTTTGATCTTTCATATTTTTCAGTGTTCTAACCTGCTCTATACACTGAACAAGCGTAAACAAGACGCTATTCATAAGCGAAGCAAGGACGCAATCAGGTATTCCTTTCTTCCATACCTCGCATCTCCAGTTAGAGGTTTTCTACTAGTATATCAGAATTGTTTGGAGTGTTGCATGTTTAGTTAAGCTCAATTTAGTCTTGCATGAGATTAAGGTCTGGTCGAACAAAAACAACGAACGTAATTACACGGCAACAAACAAGTCTATCTAGTACACCACCCACGACACCTCTAACTACTATCACAGACACCATACCTGACATAATGGCTGAAGAAAGAGAGACTCCTCTCTCGGACTTCTACAAAGCCTTGAGCGATAGCCCCAAATCTTGCATCGTTCTAGCAGACCCAGCGGGGGATTTCAGAATCCCTCCAAATATTTTTAATTTGTTACCCGTTTTTCATGGTTTAGACCATGAAAAACCTTATCAACTATCGTAGGATTGAACAAGTCCTAACAACATTCCACCATCCTACGGTTGGTGCGGAACAAATTAAATTAAGGGTATTCCCTTTCACCTTAGCCGATAAAGGCGTCTTGGTTAACTGCCAAAGCCTAATTCGTGGACTCGTGGGCTAAACTTGTTGTTTGTTTATGGAACATTTTACCCACCCCTAAAGACGGATGAGATGCTTTCCAAGATTCATTTCTTTCGACAAAATCCTCATGAATCATTTTCAGAGGCTTGGAATCGTTTCACCGATTTGCTTATAGAGTGTCCACACCATAACTTAGCTTAAAGACACGTTAGTTCGTGCCTTTTCAAAGGACTTCTACACCACCATAAAGAAGTCCTTGACATAATGAATGGGGGTAGTTTCTTAAGCAAAGGAGCCCCTGAGGCTTATAAATTTTAGAGGACCAAACTAAAGCTTAAATAATAATTGGGGGTAGTGACGATTACTCCCGCTCCGCTAGTTCTTCTTCAACAGTTAAGGCCGCCGGTATGTTTGAAATTAAACACGATTCCGAGCTTAAAACTCTAATCGAATCACTCACTAAAAAGGTAGAGGCCATTTCTGTACAACAAAAGCCTATCCCCGTCATGAATGTAAATTCAAACCCATGTAGTTTCTGTTGGAGTCCTGAGCATCCCGACTCCCACTGTCCTATAGCCTATGAACAGGCTTGTTCCATTAATAGTGAACCTAACGCCCCTTGGAGACAAAATCCCAACTCCGGTTGGAGAAATAACCAACAAGTCCCACCTCAAGGGTACAATAATCAATATGTTAGGCCAACGCACAGCTTTAACCAAGCTCCACTACGACAAGGACAGGGTCAGGGTAATTTTAATAATTATAACAACCAAGTGCAACCTCGACAAGGTCAAGCACAAGGTCAAGGTAATTATAATAATTATAATGCTAATAGAGGTATCGTTCCGGTCAATAATAATTATCAGAATCCACCAATAAATAATTCACGTGAAATAGTTCGGTCCACACCACCCGTGACTACTACACCCACACAACCGGATCGCCTTGACACCTTCATACAAGTGAGCCAAAAACTTTTCCAAACCATGGCTCAATCTAACCAACAACTTCTACAATCCGTTAATAATTTAACCCAACAGTTGGCTCAAGATAAAGCCCAAACCAAAGGTGTGTTGCCAGGTCACGCAATACCTAATCCTAAAACAACAAACACAGCCTTTGAGGTAACCGATAATACTAGTAATGAATATGAAAATGTAGGTGAGATAAATGCCATCACCACTCTCCGTTCTGGCAGAGTAGTTGATAACAAGGTAACTATGCCTATAGTTACCCCACCAAGATAACCCTACACCTACTATTTTACTAGATACCGAAATAGAAACTGAAGAGCCTACCTTTGTAGAGGTACCGGTTACAACACAACCTAAGAAACAAAAGCCACGGTTAAACATCCGGTGATACCATTGCTAAATATAGACGAAACCACCGTTTCCACAAAAATTAGCCATGTTAACTAGGGATACAAATTACGAGGAGATTAGGGACGTTTTAAGAATCTAACTATAAACCTTCCCTTCCTCGAAGCTATTAAAAGCTACCACATCATGCTAAGTTTCTTAAGGAATTGTGTACTACTAGGCGTAAGACAAATATACCAAAAGACGCTTTTTTAACGAGAACAATTCCCAACCTTATCTGAAAATAATGGAATTGTTAAGTACAAGGACCCCGGTTAGATCCCTATCAGATAATGCACCTTAGGAGATTCCTATACGACGACCGCGTTATTAGACACGGGGGCTAGTGTTAACTTACTCCCATTTTATTTGTATAGACAAATAGGTCTAGACAAGATGCAACCCACTAAAATGGCGTTGCAATTAGGCTGATCGGTCTATTAAGTATCCTAAGGGTGTAGTCGAAAAAAATGTTGGTAAAAGTTAGGATTTCTACTATCCGGCTGATTTTGTAGTCCTCGATACGTAAGTCGCTAACGACTGGTCTCCGATCATTTTAGGGCGCCCTTTCCGGCAACCGCCAATGCGCTCATTAATTGCCGTGATGGTTCAATGTCCATGTCTTTTGGCCATCTTCTTTGTTGAAGTCAATGTTTTAAAACAAGGACGCATTACGATTAGATCTATGGATGGAGAGGTTAGCATGATCGAAAGCGTTGTTCGAGATTATTTCAACAACACGTTCCCTGATAGTCATATGCCCAAAATTCTTTCCTTTGGAAAGTCAGACTCCAACATTTTCATTCCTACACTAGTCGATACACATATTATTGATGAGGAAGGGATAGATGACTTTCTCAAAGATGTAGAGGACTACCATAGTAATGTGGATATGACCAATCTAGATGAGGAATTCGATGAGTTTCTTCGAGTAGGTGACAATTCACCCTATCAAGAACTAACTTGCACAACATCCACCTCGATTCCCCTCCTTCCACCCTTTCAAAGGAATCTCGAAGTTTGCACTCGATCCTTTTGTTTCTCCCGTGCTTCATAATTTTTTTAAATCCTCCTAGCAAAACAGATACTTGAAGGACAAACTATTTGACACCTTCATTTTCAGAATTGAGACGGACCCTACACACACACAATGAATGAGTTGATTGCTAAAACCACATCCTCATTGTGTATGCGGCTGTCTTTCTACAACTTATCCATATCCACCATATTCTCCACAACCATTCACTTTTCCACACTTATTTACTAAAACACCCACTCATTCAAAAATTAAAAAGAAGGTGCATGATAGGTTACACAATAGGGTAATCCGACTTCGTTTTCATTCCACTAGGTCTGCGTCAGAAAATCTTGGTGCTTGATTGTGTTTGGATATGTTTTCTGTGATATTTATTTATGGAATGATCCACAACTATTTAGGTTGTTGATATATGATCAACTGCATGTTCATACATATATTTTAGATAAAGTCTCGAGTATCTGACTATAAACGACTCAATTTCTGTGTTTGGTGCACTTCCTTTCACTTTAATATATTGGTGAGTGCACCATTAAGGTAACCGGGCCCTCCCTATGGAGTGTGTGGCTGTAAGTACCGGATCCTAAGTCCACGGTTCACATAGTTCACGTTTTCCACTCTTGCATGTTTTTCTCGGATTTTTGAGTCATGTTTCTCTATGGTGTGAATTATGTCTTTATTGCTTATTGTTTTTCCTTCTAAAAAAAAAATAAAAAAAATAATAATAAAAAAAAAAAAATAATAATAATAATAAAAAATAAATAAATAAATAAATAAATAAATAAAATAAAATAAAATAAATAAATAAAAAATAAAAATAAACATAGTAATCTAGGAAGTCTCGGGAATCTGACTTTAAAAGACCCACTGCTAAAAACAAATTTTCTAAGCCTTTGTAAAAATTTGTTTTGGGGTGGGGTGTTCGTGGTTTCGCATACTAAAATGTTTTATGTCCCATTAGAGTTGCTTAGGCCGTTTAATTGTATTACGATTCGGATTGACATAATCTATTAATTTAGAGTTCATTCGTTCGCATAACTTACGTCATGCACGCACTTCGAGGCATTTTCCACTATCTCGTATGTCATCCGAAGTTGGAATAGAGTGTTTTATTTATCATTGGATAGGAAATTCTCTCCTGATCATTTCCATATCTCATTCGCAAAAATCGGATCGGTAACGAAGCGGCAATTTTGAATTGAAATTCGCGAGAAAATCGAAAAAATCAAAAATTTCGATTTTGGGCTTGGGCCCAACCAGCGCTTACGATTTAAGTAGCGCTCGCGTCTTACCTTCTCACCATCGGTTCATCGTTTTTCTTCCACCGCCATTAAAAAGCTCCAAAACCCTAACAAAAATAAAAATTAAAAAGAAAACCACAATAACTCACGCCAACCATCAAAGATCCAATTCAAATCTCCTCTAAAAACTAAAACCACACCACCTCCACCAATTTAACCCAACAAAACCACCGAAAAAATCAAAAATTAGTTAACGCCACGCCACCACATCACCACCACCATCGTTTTTTATCGGTAAGGTCTTTCCTCATTACTCCTACACCTTCTACAAACCCCAAACCGTATTTAAACTTCAAATGGCTCAACAACGCCTTAATTATCCGAGCAAGTTTTCCTTTGCCGACCACTTCGCGCCGTTTTACGGTGACGAAATGGCTAGTAGAGACTGGGGTAGTTTGTGGTACTTCGACGAAGCCTTCTACCATGAAGACTTGGTCCGACGGTTCTACAACACCGGGGAGTTGGAGGGAGTAGGATTTTTTTGTGATGGTAAGGAAGAAGAGGAGGAGTTGACTCATCGATTGTTGGTGAGATTCTAGGCATTCCGCCTAGAATCCATCCGATGCCACTCTACAGAGCCCCAGTTTTGACGGGTAGAGCCTCCGATGGGCGGATCATCAATCAATGGGAGCTACAATACAAACTCCCATTGTGTTCGCGCCAGCATCCCTCGGGACCAAACCGGTGGCTTCTGACCCGATTGGATTGGTCGGAATGTCCTAGGGAAGGACAAGGTCGGCGACATCGGTCCGACCGCCTCCTCCGCCTTATGGGTACTCCGGGAGCAGAAGCACGATTTCTGTATCTTGGACTTTTGCTGAGCATGATTAGGGGGGTCGGAAAGTCTTTGGCACCTCTTCCTGTGTTAATCACCAAGATCATCTTTGAAGATGAAAGCTCTCCGGCCTAATAGGATTTACATTACCCTGCACCGTAACACGCGTATCTATAGGGAGTGTGTCCAACAAGTTTGGAGGAGGGCTGAGGATAGAGAAGAAGAAGAAGAGGATGGTGGAGCTGAGAATGAAGAGGAGGCTGGGGGACATCAAGATGCCTCGAGGATGAGGAAGACTTGACTGCTTTGATGCGAGATGCCTTCGAGGTGTTGGGTCGATCGCGAACGCATGGCTGTGCTTCATAGGGGCATCGCGTTCACTAAACACTATCTGTCAGACCTCCGGACTTCGACAGTGACTATTCATCACAACTTCGAGATCCGCACCTTGAGAGAGAGGATGAGAGATGGGGAACGCAGGGTGAGATGGAAGCCAGCGCCCGGTTTAGAGTGGATATGCTTGCACGCTTCCCACCTCATACGGACTCGCTTATGAGGACACATTTACGAGGCATGGCGTCGTCGACGAAGGACGACTCACTGGCTTTGGACCAACCGGAGCCCGGGAGCCACCACTAGAGAGTGTGCCCTCCGCCCACCAAATGGCGAGGTGTTTAGAGAGTCTGAGGATTGATAGTGGTTGTTGTTTTATTTATTTTTGTTGTTTTTATTGTAATGTAACTTTTATTTTCGTATTTTGAATTTTGTAGTGAAAGGTACTCCGAATGAAATTTTAATATAAGGGGTTATTTTCAGTATGTGTGGTTGTTTCATATTGATCCCACCTTCCCAACTTGTTTGGGGGTGGTTTTATCAATTCAAGCTTTATTTTTATATATAACCCTAGTGTTAGAATTTATTGCGGAGTAAGGTGAAAATATGGCCGTTTAGGCATATCTATGAGTGAGAATCATTGTAGGATGAAATCTAGATTAAATAGGTACATTCAATCATAAAATCAACCTAAAAGATACTGGGTTTGAATTAGAATCAAGAAAATGAGTTGTTTCCGTTTTCGGGTTTGGAAATTTTAGGATCTCCGGAAACTGCCGTAATTAGTTTTGGCAACTTTCCGACCCATTTTAGCAACTTAAAACCTATATAAACTTGATACAATCTATCCTCACAACTCACACTACACCTAAACTCCATCACGCACCTTTCACACCCGCGATTCCCCGTTTTCGTCTCCATTTTTGCAAATCTCAGAACTCTTCGGACGCGCCGAGGAAGCTGGCGCTTTCTCTACACTTCGACAGAAAATTTTAGTGGCGCGCCAGCGGCAAAGGCAAAGCGCGACTTCGCTAAAACACCGGAATTCCAAAATACAAAGAGCGACTCGGCGCCTAGTTAGCTTGGCGCATACCGACTTCCGTGGACCAGAAATTTTCCAGTTTTTGCGCGTAGTACCCGGTTGTTTTGCAGCTGTTCCAGAGCGTAGTTTTGAGATGACATCTCCTATAATAATACCGGAACAGTCTTTCGAAGATTTGTTCCAAAGCACTACTTACGGTGCTTGGTTTCGCGAGGTGATCACATACGTTGGCTGGGAACCTCTTATGGTAAGACCGGCTGAACTTTATTCTCCAGCACTTGCATCTTATTTTTATAATAACTGCATTTTCTTTGAGAGACCGGACGGAGAACAAGTGTTCTCCATCAACATTGACGATGAACCAATGGAAATTACCAGGTTCTTGCTAGCATTTGTTCTTGGACTTGCTATGCCCGCTGAGATACAAGACCCATGGTGCTATTGGGTCGATAATATGCATGTCTACACTTATGAGTTTTTGCACGAGGCTTATGGGGCAGGCATTTTCCGTATTGAGGACCAAGGGGACTATAACGTTGCCCTTGGTAGCCTGTCCATGAACATAGGAACTGTTATGTTTTGGATTATGCTAAACATTTTAGGGGAATGGCGTTTTTCTTCTGTGAATGACGCCACTTGCAGCGTTTTCCTTGCTTTAGCCACGGGACGCCGGTTCTATGACCTTCCCAGAACTTTGATGTCTAGTTTAGCACGAGCCCATACCATGAGGCATAAGTACCTTCTTATGCCTGTTCTAATTTCACGTATTATGCTATGTTTCTTTCCTGTTTTTTGTACACGTTTCACGGATTGGATTAGGATAGACACGGTGCGACCCACCAATAGTCTTATTCGATCTTTCCGTGCAATGACTTGGCAAGGGTGGCGGATACAACCTCACCAGGTTGCACCCTACACCCCATCAGACCAAGTGGCACTTAATAGGTTAGCAACCATAGATGATAAATGGCGTGAAGCCTGGCAAATTATCATAGCATGGCAGGACGCGAAGGAGCCTCACTTCTTTATAGAAGTAGAGGATGACGAAGATGACGAATAACAGCGGGAGTGGAGGTAAGTTTTAGTTTCTGTTAGTGTCTGCTTATGTCCCAAGCAATTTAATTCTGTTAACCCCATAATGGGTGGAACTCTTATAGAGTTGCGTCAGTTTTTATTTCCTATATTAGTACGTTCTAACCTTGTTTTGCAGATGTTTCTGAATTTCACGCGCTTCAATGGTATTTTTCCTACCCTCTTTATTTAAATGCTTTGAGGACAAAGCATGCTTCTTGTTTGGGGGGCATAGAAACACGTGTAATTAAGACATCTGCTAGGATATAAATATATATAATATGCATTTGTTTTCTAGTTAAAATTTCAAAAATTCAAAAATATAAATAAATAAGTTATGCTATACACTTAGGAATATTGGTATTGTTTCTTTCTCCATGCTCTTAACAATCTAGAAGTCTCAATAGGCATTTAGCGTCGAGAATAATTGTTAGAAACTTAGGTTAATATATAGGTAATAATCTTTACATCTATCTATAAATATATTACATGAGTATCTATGATTGTTAGCGATGAAGTTTCTGAAATCTAGGCTAGAGTACTTATTCTACAAATCCTCGTGAGAATATAGCCTAAAGCCTTATATGAAATAAACATTTGAGAAATGACACAAGGGAGAAGTAAAATCCGGATAGAGAAATCACACGCCCACTTGCTTGATCACTAAACCATATCCTAAGCGAGAATTTAGGCCCTCTTTGGATCGATATAGCCAGAAATTCAAACCTATGAATTATTTTTCGCTAGCTATTAATCGAGCCTTTCATTAGCCCCTTCCATAAACCACAATTCCTTTACCCCTGTTACAAAAACAAACAAAAAAAAATAAAAATCAACCTACCCAATTTAGAATAAGTCTAAGAATAGAATGATGAAGAAAGAAGAAGAGAAAACCTGTGTAAAAAAAAAATTAGTTAGTTGCTTGAGGAAAATAAAGAAAAGAAGTTTCCATCCAGAGAAAAGAAAAATAAAAATAGAAATAAAATAAAAACTCCAAAAATAGAATAAAAGGGAGTCAAAAGCCAAAGAAAAAAAAAAAAAAAATATGGCTAAGGATGGAAACAAAGTGTAGAAAAAAGTAAATAACAAGGTTTTCTCTAGTTACATAATATGAAGACTCTATTATCTCAGACTTGTCCTTTTGTATATCCATTTCCTTCCTTCTTAAACCATCTCCTAATCCCCGTAACACCTAATAAAGACCTCTAGCTCAATTAGGAATAGGTTAGTGTGATAGTAAGTGGCAGTTGTGTTTGATCGACTCCGGCTTCCTTGTGTGTCATTGAGATTGTAAGGTAAAGTGTGCCCACTGTACACTGGAGTAGCGAAACTTGAGTGGAAAAATCAGAGTGTTGTTTCTTGACTATGATTGTGAGAACCTACTTAAGGACGCTATTCCGAGTTCTCAGAAACAAACCTGCTAAACATTTTATAGTACTACTCATTGTGTATATGTTTATTGTAGATGATAGATTATTATGCATCTATTAGCTTAGGTTTCTGACTTGGTTATTCTTATTCAATTGCTAGAGAGATGTATAGATAGTTGAGCATGAATAAGAAAACAATAGTTTTATTTTCTTAGTCGTTGTAGTATAGATGAAGTTTGTGAGTACCTTCACTGGAAAACTCTCACGAGGCTATAACTCGTCCACTAGGGAATTCCTAGTGGTTTAAGGCCTTGTTGCATATGGTCAATGCAATCGCACTCAGCGAAACGAGAGTAGTTAGAACTCCATTTTTGGTCACTTATTCTAATTTCTCATCTTTGCTTGAGGACAAGCAAAATGCTGTTTGGGGGTGGTTTGATAAGAGCCCAAAACTGTAGTTTTAACCCTTTAATAATCATATTGTTAGACCAATTATGTGAATAATAAGTAAGAGTTAATACTGATTACGTGTTTTTATGCATTTCGGGCTTCAAAGTCCATTATGTGCGAAATGTGCCACTTTAGCGAGATAAAGGAGCAAAAGTCAGAGAACTTCGAATGCCATATCTTTGGACTCAGACCTCGGATTGAGGTCTACCTCATGTCAAAACGACCGGCTCGGAAAGAGCTTTGAAATGGTCCAAGCCTTGACCCAATCAGAGGAGCAGAAGTGGACGAAAAGTCTGTGGAAGCCAACTGCAGCTGAAGAGGCCTTTTGAATTTGAAGAATTGGGTTTTGGGCCCCGATTCTCTGGCCCAAAACATGGCTCCAAGCCCATGCACGATTTTTGGATCTGGATGTATAAAACAAAAGCTTGACTCATTGTTAATGGCAGTTAGGTTAGGTAGATAGTTAGACCTAGATTAGTTAGCCTCCATTAATTAGTTTTAGAACTTAGTTTAATTAGTTTCAATTCATTGTATTAGATTAAACCTTTGAATTTTGTTCTTCATTTGATTAGATCAATAAAGTAGTATTCTTTATCAATTTCGATTTTGTCATTTCCAATTCTAGATCTAATTTCAATTCCTGTCCTTATTTCATTTTAGTCATTAATTTAGATTTCATTATTGTTTAATTAAGTAAATTTCAATGCTTTATATTATGTTTAGATTTAATTTAAATGGAAATGATTATGAATGATTCAAGGCTAAACCTCCATTAGAGGGGGTTGAGAAACCTTGATGAAAGCTTGATTCCAATTATCGGAGATTGTCGTAATTTCCTTTCCACTCTAGAAACGTTTAGTTCACCATGAGAATGGGTTTAATCGTTCACATGCTAATTATTAATTGGTAGAAATGCCATGTGTAATTAGGGATTAGGAAGAACCGATTGTTCTGCGTAGCAATTCAATTCGGATTACGACGACTCGTCGCTAGTGGATTAAGTTGAGTTAAGGTGGAATCAATCCCCCTCTAACTCCTTAACATCGAATCAACGTAGCATTCCCTTAGTTGTCTGATAGTCGACTAGTTGCATTTCGTGGGTAGTTGCATCGTAGTCTAATTCCCCTTCGTAAAGCTCTCATTGACTTAAGACTGATTTCTTAGACTTAGAAAACAATCCATGCTAGGGAACTAGGAGTGGAACGAACTTCCTACTCCACTTAGTGCAATTCGCATCGAGAGTAGAAGCTTTGATAATAGAGTGTAAAAGATTAGTTGTTAGTTTACTTACGTTGTGAATTCATCGTTCATTTCGTAGGTAGACTATTTCATTTTACAATTATCAGTTGTGCTACTGCCGGAATGGTAGCACACTCCTCCTGTTAATTTGGAAATTGCATGAGGTATCCCCCCTCACTATTTGAGAGGGAGAGATTGTTGGAGTTATCCCTCACATGAGGAAGATGAGAGAAATTAGTAACGCTCGTCTGAAGAGGTATGAGCACGCACAATCTCAGATTGGCCTAGGTTGAAAGCGTGCCAACCTCATTTTACTGGACTTTTATTGGAGGAAATATTAGAGAGCGCACGCTCGATTTTTCCTAGACAAGGGCGCGCCCGCGCTCATGTCTAATTTTGCAGTTTTTATTTTGCTACAGTAATTGCGAGATTGCAGGTTACTATATAAATAGAAACAAGGTTTCGGAAAACCAGAAAGACAACACAAGACACAAAATTGAAACCCAATTTTGAGAGCAATCAAGATTGAGAGATAACCTTTGTAGAGAGAAAAGCCTGTAAAGAGAGATGAGTGATCTAATAAGGTGAGAGCCTGAAAGGAGTGATTGTAATCTTTCTTCCCACTTTATAAAATAATTAGCTCTTGTGGAAGTAGGCACCACTGGCCGAACCACGGTATATCTTTGTGTTGTGGTATGCTTTTACTTCTTTGCATTATTATTTGTTGTTAATAGTTGTTTAAAGAGTTGGGCATGCTAGGTTGGTTGTAGTGAATATTTAGAATTTGTCTAGAGATTGTTGTTGGTTTAAGTACAAGTTATCTATGTAGTAGGGATCGATTGATATCGTTATTCCCCAACAAGTGGTATCAAAGCCTTGGCTAGATTAATCTAGGTTATTATCCAAATTTTGCTCGGAAGGTGTTTGACAAAATTCCTGAGAGAAGATTTGAGTTTAAATAACTTATAGAGATTGAGCACTCTATGAACACTCGCATGATTAGTCTAAATAGAGCAAATTATACTATTTGGAAAGCCAAGATAGAATACTTGCTATACTGCAAGGACTTAGCACAACCCATTGAGAATGGGGGAGTAAAACTGGAAGAGACTGTCGTGGTTGAGTGGAACAAGCTTGACATAAAAATAATTAGATACATTCGACAATGGATTGACGACAGTGTCTTCCACCATGTATCCCAAGAGACTACTGCTTTTGGTTTGTGGAAGAAACTCGAAGACCTCTATGAGAGGAATTCGGCTGGAAACAAAGTGCTGCTCATTAAGAATTTTGCTAACACAAAGTACAAAGAAGGTTATTCAATGTCTGAGCATCTTAATGAAGTACAGAATACCATCAATCAGTTGTATTTGATGAAGATTAATATGGGAGACAAAGTTGAGGCTTTGTTCCTATTAACCTTTCTACCCGACAATTGGGAGATGTTAGTAATTTTTCTTAACAGAGCCGCAAATTATGGAATCATTTCCATGGAGATGGCTACCGAGGCATTATTGAATGAGGAGACAAGAAGGGGTTCACGTAGCAACTCCTCTCACTCAGAGATCCTTGTCACAGAGAAGTTGGGGAGAGGTAAAAGCATAAAACCATCTCATTTTAGAGGTGATGACAGAAGCAAATCTAGGGATGAAGCTAGAACTCCCAAGACAGAGAGACAATGTTACTATTGTGCTACCAAAGGTCACTTAAAGTACGAGTGAAGAACACTGAAGAGGAATGAGAAGAATAACTGTGTACATGAAGACATGGTACAGAGGAATGGAAACACAGGCAGAGATACTACCGCACTAGTTGACGATGGTCTAGTGGGAATTGTGTCAGAATGTGGTGTGTGCTGTCTTAACACCTCATACCAGGATACAGAGTGGGTGATAGATACAGGAGTATCCTATCACGTCACACCGCACAGGGGATTCTTCACTACCTATAGTTGTGGTGAATTTGGTGAGGTAAAGATGGGTAACAGTGGTGTCTCAAAGATTGTAGGCATTGGTGATGTTCATGTAGAAACCAATTTTGGCTACACCTTGACACTCAAGGATGTAAGACATGTCCCTGACATTCGGCTAAGCCTAATTTCCGCTGGGAAGTTAGATAATGATGGCTTTCTAAATTCGTTTGGTAATGGGGTATGGAAACTGAGTAGAGGTTCCATTGTAGCAACCAAAGGGAAGAAAAATTGCTCACTTTACAAGACATAGGCTAGTTTGTGTAAAGCAGAAGTAAATGCAGTAAAAGAAGAAGCTTCCTCCGAACTGTGGCATAAAAGACTATGTCATATGGGAGAAAAAGGCATGGAAGTTCTTGCCAAGCAAAAGACCTTGCCAAACATAAAAGGTACGCATTTAAATATATGTACTCACTGTTTGGTAGGAAACCAACACAGGGTGTCTTTCCAAAGATTCCCATCTCACAGAAAGGATAATGTCCTTGAGCTAGTTCACACTGACTTATGTGGTCTTGTGAAAGTAAAGTCTCACGGGGGAGCTTTGTACTTCTTGACTTTCATTGATGATGCGTTAAAAAAGATATGGGCATATAGTCTGAAGACCAAAGATGAAGTACTTGGTGTGTTCAAGACTTTCCATAGCATGGTGGAAAGAGAGATAGGGAAGCCTTTGAAGTGTATTCGCTCAGATAATGGGGGTGAGTACATTGGGCCATTTGAAGATTATTGCCAGAGTCATGGGGTTCGTCATGAGCAGACCATTCCCAAGACTCCACAACACAATGGTATAGTCGATAGGATGAATTGTACCATTGTAGAGAGGATGAGATGCACGCTATCTCACTCTAAGTTACCTAGAAGTTACTAGGTAGAAGCAATGCGCACAGCCGTGTATGTGATCAACCTATCGGCTTTGAAGCCTCTAAATAGTGATTATGTAGAGAGAGTATGGTCAGGCAGAAATGTTGATTATGGATACTTAATAGTATTTGGGTGTAGGGCATTTGTTCATATTCCCAAGGATGAGAGATCCAAGCTTTATGACGAATCCAAGTAGTGCATTTTTATGGGTTATGGGGATGAGAAGTTTGGCTACAAACTCTATGATCCGATTAACAAGAAGGTAATCCGAAGTCGAGATGTTGTGCTCTTGGAAGACCAAACCATAGCAGATTTCGACGAAGGTGAGAAGCTAAAAGCTGTCACTAATGATCTTGTTGATTAAGAACCAGAAGTTCCTATTGTGGAATGTGCAGAAGGTATTGAGAATGTAGAGAACTATGAGTTTGAAGCTTATGATGATTATCCTATTGCTCATGATGGGATATAACCTATTGGTATAGAAGATATAGATGAAGTGCATGAACTACCACCTGAGCAAGCAGAAGTGCATCCTCTTGAGCCACAAGAAAATGGGGCAAAGAAGTCTGACAAAGAGAGACAAGCTTCAACCATGTATCCACCACATAAATATGTTTTACTATCTGATGGTAGAGAACCTATGTACTATGAAGAGGCTCTTGAAGGTACAGACAAATAGAAGTGGTTGAAGGCCATGCATGATGAGATGTATTTTTTTCATAAGAATCACACTTATGAGTTAGTTGAGAAACCGAAAGGAAGAAAAATTCTCAAGAATAAGTGGATCTACAAAGTCAAACATGAGGAGAATAATCCACATCCAAGGCACAAAGCTCGCCTTGTTGTGAAGGGATTCGGTCAAAGGAAAGGGATTGACTTTGATGAAATTTTCTCTCTTGTAGTAAAAATGACTTCTATAAGGGTGGTGTTGGGTATGACCGCAAGTATGAACCTAGAGGTTGAGCAACTAGATGTCAAGACTGATAGGGTTATATACTAAAAGCATTACTTTTGTATTAACTCTAATTCTTTATATTTTGAATGAGAATCATATGGGCAAATGTTATGCATATTATATATGTTATTAGTTATATGCATGTGTCTAATACTTTATATTGTAGATGATATGGTGTGAACACACAGAAGATCATATCATCAGTACCTTATAAAGTATAAGTAATCGTTCACAACCTAGATGGATTTGGACAAACCATTAGTACGGTTGTAGTATAATCTGGTATTAGTCTATCTTGACTATAGGATTAGACTAGTTCACTTTGTGTATATTGAACAGGACCAAGTGAGGTTGTTTCTCCTTATACTGACTATATAAGAGAACAAACGCCTTTGTTATTATGGATGTTTGTCCTCTTAATCCGGATATAATAACGGGCACTTACATATATTGTACATTACTTTAAATCATCAATGGGTGAGATTCATTTGTGAATCAACAAACTCGATGGATTGGGTAATGACATTGTATGTAAGGTGTGTTGTTGATTATAGAAGGAATCCGTGTCCCACAAGAAGTCGGGTTGATGATGTCCCCTTGAGGAGCTCAAAAAGATTGTCATGTAAACCCTGCAGGTGGATTTATTCCGTCATGACAATGAGGTTGAGTAGTACTACTCAAGGACATAAGAAGTTGATTAATGTAGTTGTCAGTAACTTGACTTAATCAACAGACATTCGATATCTTAAACATGGAGAGATCAACGAGCATATAATATGGAGCCCATAAACGCTAACACGTAATTTGGGATTAGGGCGGTAGTGCAACAATGGCCTTTAGTGGAATAAGCCATTTGTTGACGGACTTGGGCCGTGTGTTCGGGGCCAACATAGGAAGCCCAAGCCTGTCAGGAGGCCCAACCCTAATTTCTCCTCATGGTCCCTGTTGTAGCCTATAAATAGAATACTCTCTCTCTGTGGCCGAAATTCACTATTCATTGTTCTGAAAAAGAGGCAAGAAAAGTAGATCTGAATTCGTTTCTGATCTTGAGAGAAAGAAGGGGATTGGTAGATTGTTGCCCACACAACGTCCAATCTGTTCTAAAGGAATACAACAGAAGATCAAAAAGTTGATTATTGATTCGGATTCATAAAACTTGGATTCTTAGAGTTATCTAAACCGATTCTCAAAGGTATGTTTTCCAATCACAAATCGTGGACACCCATTAATTCCGCTGCGCGTGGTGTTCGCAGTTTGTATAAATTTTGCATTATGAAATAACGGTTCATACAAAGACAACTTTTCTTCATGGAGACCTTGAAGAAGATGTCTACATGGACTAGCCAGAGTGGTTTGAGGTCAAAGGTAAGGAGCAACTGGTATGCAAGCTGATAAAGAGTTTGTATGGGTAGAAGTAGGCACCGAGATAGTGGTACACAAAGTTTGATTCCTTTATGGTGAAGCAAGGATGCAAGAAGTCTACTTCCAATCATTGTGTGTTTGTTCAGAAATTTCCAAATGGGGATTTCATAGTGCTCTTGTTGTATGTGGATGATATGTTGATAGTTGGCCCAAACATCAACAAGATATCCAAGCTGAAGAAAGACTTGAGTAAGTCATTTGAGATGAAGGATTTGGATCAAGCAAAGCAGATACTTAGGATGCGGATCACTAGTGATAGAAAGAGTGGGAAGGTGCGGCTTTCTCAAGAAAGCTACATTGAGAAGGTGTTAAAGAGATTCAACAATGATCAAGCGAAGCCAGTCAGTTGTCCACTTGGTGGCCAGTTCTGCATGACCAAAGAGATGTGTCCAAAGTGATAGGGTTATATACTAAAAGCATTACTTTTGTATTTACTCTAATTCTTTATATTTTGAATGAGAATCATATGGGCAAATGTTATGCACATTATATATGTTATTAGTTATATGCATGTGTCTAATACTTTATGTTGTAGATGATATGGTGTGAACATACAGAAGATCATATCATCAGTACCTTATAAAGTATAAGTAATCGTTCACAACCTAGATGGATTTGGACAAACCATTAGTACGGTTGTAGTATAATCTGGTATTAGTCTATCTTGACTATAAGATTACACTAGTACACTTTGTGTGTATTGAACAGGACCAAGTGAGATTGTTTCTCTTTATACTGATTATATAAGAGAACAAACGCCTCTGTTATTATGGATGCTTGTCCTCTTAATCCTGATATAATAATGGGCACTTATGTGCATTGTACATTGCTTTGAATCATCAATGAGTGAGATTCATTTGTGAATCAACAAACTTGATGGATTGGGTAATGACATTGTATGTAAGGTGTGCTGTTGATTATAGAAGGAATCCGTGACCTGCAGGAAGTCGGGTTGATGATGTCCCCTTGAGGAGCTCAAAAAGATTGTCATGTAAACCCTGCAGGTGGATTTATTCTGACATGACAATGAGGTTGAGTGGTACTACTCAAGGACATAAGAAGTTGATTAATGTAGTTATCAGTAACTTGACTTAATCATCGGACATTCGATATCTTAAACACGGGGAGATCAACGAGCATATAATATGGAGCCCATAAATGCTTACACGTAATTTGGGATTAGGGCGGTAGTGCAACAATGGCCTTTAGTGGAATAAGCCATTTATTGACGGACTTAGGCCGTGTGTTCTGGGCGAACATGGGAAGCCCAAGCCCGTCAGGAGGCCTAACCCTAATTTCTCCTCATGGTTCCTGTTGTAGCCTATAAACAGAATCTTTTTTCTCTTAGCCGAAATTACTATTCACTGGATTGAAAAGAGAGGCAAGGAAAGATAGATCCAAAATTGGATCTAGCTTTGTGAGAAAGAAGGGGGTTGGTAGATTGTTTCCCACATAACGTCCAATCTATTGAAAGGAATACAACGGAAGATCAAGGGATTGATTGTTGATTTCGGATTTTATAAAGCTTGGATTCTCATAGATATCAAGAACCGGATTTAAAGGTATGTTTCCTATCCAAAATCGTGAACCCCATTAATTCCGCTGCGCGTGGGTTTTTGCGATTTGTAGAAATTTGCATTATGAAAATAACGGATCCTACACAAAGGTTGAGCATGAGAAGAGTCAGATGAAAAGATTTCTTATGTATCCGCAGTGGGCAACTTAATTTATGCAATTGTGTGTACTAGACCGGATATTGCTTTCGTCGTTAATATTGTAAGCTGTTTTCTGTCAAATCTGGGGAAAGAGCATTGGGAAGGTGTTAAGTGGATATTGAGATATCTCAAGGGCACTTCCAAAGTGTGTTTGTGTTTTGGTGGAAGTATGCCCTTACTTGAAGGCTACACTGATATAGACATGGTAGGTGATGTTGACTCGATGAAGTCCACCTCTGGTTATCTGGTTACTTTTACAGAGGGAGCAGTTTCTTTGCAATCTAAGTTGCAAAAGTGTATTGCCCTCTCCACTATAGAAGCCAAGTATATTGCAGTCACAGAGTGTTATAAAGAGATGCTATGGATGAAGGGATTTTTCGATGAAGTAGGGCTAAAGCAGAAACAATTTGTAGTTCTATGTGACAGTCAGAGCGCCATACATTTAAGCAAGAATATGAGTTTTCATTCTAGATCCAAGCACATACATGTGCGTTATTATTGGATTAGAAAAGTACTCGAAGACAAGCATTTGAGTATTGAGAAGATCCATACCATCAAGAACGGGTCGGATATGATAACCAAAGTCATACCGAAAGGTAAGTTTGATACTTGTTGTGCTACCGCTGGAATGGTAGCACACTCCTCCTGTTAATTTGGAAATTGTATGGAGGTATCCCCCCTCACTGTGTGGGAGGGGGAGATTGTTGGAGTTATCCCTCACATGAGGAAAATGAGAGAAATCAGTAACGCTCGTCTGAAGAGGTCTGAGAACGCACGATCTCAGATTGGCCTAGGTCAAAAGCGCACCCATGCTCATGTTACTGGACTTTTGTTTAAGGAAAAATCAGAGGGCGCGCGTTCGATTTTTCCTTGACAAGGGTGCGCCCGTGCTCATGGTCTAATTTTGCAGTTTCTATTTTGCTACAGTAACCGCGAGATTGCGGGTTACTATATAAATAGAAACAAGGTTTTGGAAAACTAGAAAGACAACACAAGACACGAAATTGAAACCCGATTTTGAGAGCAATCAAGATTAAGAGATAACCTTTGCAGAGAGAAAAGCCCATAAAGAGAGATGAGTGATCTAGTAAGGTGAGAGACTAAAATGAGTGATTGTAATCTTTTTTTCCACTTTATAAAAGGATTAGCTCTTGTGGAAGTAGGCACCATTGACCGAACCACGGTATATTTTAGTATTATGATATACTTTTACTTCTTTGCATTATTATTTGTTGTTAATAGTTGTTTAGAGAGTTGGGCATGCTAGGTTGGTTGTAGTGAATATTTAGAATTTGTCTGGAGATTGTTGTTGGTTCAAGAACAAATTATTTGTGTAGTGGGGATCAATTGATATCGTTATTCCCCAACAGCTCCAACACCCGCCCTCAGGGTTGACAGGAAAATGCTTGGTTAAAGTAAAGAAGAACAATTTTATGATAAAAGCAATATTCGTACCAATGGGATGTTTCATTCAACTACATGAGACAACCAACATAATGAGCTCGAGGATATTTCTTTTCTAGTTGAGGCCATTGCACAAAGGACTGATCAGCGATTCGTGACTTGTAAAGAAGCTTCCTCACTCTTGTTATAATTTCAACATAAAAGATGAATGACCATCTGATCCCAACTACCTGCACATTAAGGAAAAAAATAAAATAAAATGGAGAGCTCGAACTCATTAAAAAATTAAATATAGATGCAAGTAATTTATCATGGTTACAAATTGATGCAAATTTCTATTGAGTAGAATGTTCATTCAGATGAAATAAGCACTGCGAAGGCCATAGATGCAACTTTGAGTTCCACTTTGTTTTTCTTGTTTTACGATTATTTTATTTCAAAACCGACGTATTTTATATGTTATTCAATTTAAAAGAGTTGTATGCACTAAGAAAGTCATAAAATGCAATTCCATTATTTTTTTAAAATGCAAAACAGTGCACGTGCACACAATATATCAATTAAGTGCTTGTAAAGAGGAAGGCCACTTATAAAGAACCCCAATCTCGCTATACTCTCAACATTAAAAAGGGGATGATGATTCCAAAATCTAACCAACTCCAAGTGGACAAAAGCAAAAAAAAATTATGAGCTCGAATTTTCATTTCGAGAACTAACAGTTTTGCATTGTGTTCTTCAAAAATAAAAACCTACTTTGGTTTTAGTGTGAGTAGAGTGTCTGATCGACAAAACAAGCATTGAGGAGGTCTTAAATGCAATTTTCATTTATATTTTTTTTTAGCTTAAAAGAAAATAGAGACACTTTTATGATATTGAATCTTTAGAAGCACTATGGAAGTAATTACAAATTTACATTCTATTTTCATTAGAGTAAATGCAAGTAAATCACACAAATAACATACAACCTTTTAGGAGCCTTAAGCAAAACCAACTTAAATGCAATATTCTATTTATACTTTTTAAGTTAGGATCTGAGAAACACTCTCTTCATATTAAATTTGTCTAAAATCATAGTCATGATCGGTATAGAATTCTAACCTTAAGGCTCTGTTTGGCAGTGTGAATAGAGAGTCCATATTCAGGAATTGGTGACGTGGCAGTCATGTTTATCTTGTATAGGTGTTTGGTCTGTCTAAAAAGTGGATACTCTAGTAAGCCCCTTGAATTGCGGGAACACAAAAGTGTGGATAAGCAAATCCAAAGGAAAAATCCAAATTCGCTAAAATGTGTTTTCTATCCATGAGAGAGAAAAAAATAAAAATAATAAAAACACATAAAGAATGTTCTCCCTATCTCTTTCTCCTCCTCCCTCTCTCTCTTTCATGGGAATCTTATTAATAGAACTATAAATCTTATGTATTTTTTTTTCTCTCTCCACCTTTTTTATTTTCTCACATTAAAACTTGTTTTTTTCCTCCAAAAAGTAGTGTTTAAATCTTCACATTATTAATCAAATTGGGATTTATTATTTTTTTTTAGATGTTTTTTGTATAAATCAATTGGGTGCTTATGTATTCAATATTTAATTAGAGTTTTTTTTTTTTTTCTTTTATTTGTTTACTAGTTTTTATTTGTTTTTAAGTTTTTATTTGCAAATTTTGTATATGATTTTTTTTTTTTTTTTTTTGAAGTGGAAATTTTATTAATAATGATAACGAGTTTTACAAATAATTAGGACAAGCGTACAACAAGCTGCGCCGCAAGTCCTTTCTGAATGGCAAAACCTATCATCCTAAAAACAAACTCGTTAGAACCAACTGTCATTACGTTGCAGTCCATAACTTTCTGCAATCTCTTAAGGAGCTCAACAGACTGTTGTGCCAAGAAACCAAAGGTGTCAAAACTGAAAGGAATGAAACAATGCTGGTTAGCTCTACAAGCCTCCTCGTGTTTCTCAATTTTCCCTACCGCTGCTCTATTAGCTGCTTCTCCCACCTCAAAGACTCCATTCCCAAGCCCTACTAATGGAGAGGCTCCAGTTACATCAACACACGCATGCCTCCCCTCAGACCAACTGTAGATCAATACATCCGCAGGCCGAAGTGTCGATCTCCCCTCATTCGGATCAGTGAGAAAATTCACAGGAGCCTCCTTCTTCACCTGTACCCCAGCCCTCCAAAATGCATCACATAAAATATCTCTGACATGATCATGTCGGTATTTGAAACCTGAGAAATATCTACAATGTGCTGCATGGTCCCCAAAAGTATCTAGTCTGCTCTTTTTGCACACAGGGCATAGACCACCATCAGAGTACAAAGGAATCATGAGACGGTACCGGAGAATAGAACGATATTCCTATTTTTTTTTAGTTTTTCTTTTGTATGATATAAAAAATGAGTATATAGGTGTGAATGTCAACCAAACAGTAGCCAAGTAAAACATGTGACAGGATAAGAGGCAGACACACAAGTACTCCATCTCATGACTTGTATCACCTAATCATAGTTAAGCAATACAATATCTCTTGCAGCCAAACAGAGCCTAAAGAAGAAAGCAATTATGCAAAGAGGAATACAAGTCCTAGGCCCGTTGCATAAAATCTGAAAAAGAAGAAGCAAAATACATAACAAATGGGAAAACTCTCAAGTAAAGTCATCCTCACTGAAATGAATGACGATAGAAATGGTTGAAGGATAGATAACATACAACTTGCGGCCTGATTTTAATCATTAGCAGCAGGGCATGACCAATGGAAATTAGAGTCGTACCAATGGAGGTTAAATACGATTGACCTACTTCCTGACTTCGATAGATCTGAATGAATTGGGCTAGTTTACTCACCTTATCACTATTTGTCTGCACTAACAAAAAAAAGGGTTACGTAATTGTTACTTTACACATGGTAATGGTAAGAAAAGGTCGCATATAAATTGGTTTTGTTAACTTTGCAAATGGTTAAATGTAGAGGATGGAAGGAAGAGAGACTCAATTTTTTTTTCGATGACACTAAACTTTTTTTTTTGAACAGTAAGCTAGGGTTTTGGCCTGACCCTTATCATGCATTAAAATGATTTCTCAGATACATCCTCCCTTACAATGTTTTATAATTGGGCAGTCAATGGGGGATAGAAGGTAATACAATTGGCAGTTACAATATGCTCTCTCGGGTCAGCTACAAAAAGATCTGTTGCCCTATTAGTTTCTCTAAACACATGCCTAAACTCAATAAACTCAAAATTCATGCACATTATCTAGATGGAAACTACTATATCCATTTATTATCGGGAAAAAAAACAACCCTACTATATCCACCATCTGCCATGGGTGGTTCTTCAATCTTAGTGATAGCATGAATCGCTCTCAGGGAATCTGATGCCACTAAGATTTTTGAGATACCAATACGAAGACAAGTGGATAAGCCTTGGTGAATGGCAGTTAGTTCTTGGAATAGGACGGAGTTATGCAGGCTACTCCCTATGTATGCCGCTATCGCGTCACCATTACTGTCACGAATTATTCCCCCAGAATCAGCACCTCTACTGTTCACCACACCATCTGCATCCAATTTCACAATGCCCTCATCATGTTTAATCCAATAACAAGGGATTACCATGCTCTCCTTCATTTTAACTTGTAGGCGAAGTGTTTGCAGAAGTTGTTGAGTCTCCCCTGTGTTTACAATATCCTTGATTTTTGCCTGCAAATATGTTCTGGTCTCCCTGACAATTACATCAACCAAATCCTTGGCTTGAAGATGTTGAATAGTTTGGAATACTCTCCTGTTCCTTTCTGCCCAAATCTCATGAATCGTGGCACAGATGAAAGCTCGATAGATGTCAGCAATGTCTTTCTTTCGCTCACACATTCTAAAAATTCTTGACCATTCTCTATTGGCATTCGTAGTGGTAGTGTAGAGGCTCAAGAGCATCATGATCCCATCCATCACTTCCCTAGAGAAGGGGCACTCAAAAAATAGGTGTTTGGAATTTTCTTTTGAGTCGTGGCAAAAACAACATTCTAAGTGGTATAGGACCTTTCTATATACTAACTTATCTTGAATTTGTAAACTCCCTGAGAACAGTTGCCAAGTGTTGAAGGCATGTCTCGGGTGTACCCATCTCCCCCATACCAAAATTGCCCATCGGACTGTAGAAGATACCCCCTAGTAAAGGCTGCATAGGTAGAACTGGAAGTGTATTGCCCTGTATGAGATGGAGTCCATATAACTGTGTCCTCAAGTAGATTCGAGTGTATATGAACACTACGAATCTGTTATTTCAATCCTGAATCTTAAAGAAGCTCAATGTGGGCATTCTAACTGCCATTGGTGATCAAATCACTCACTTTAGCATCTGATGTGAGTATACCTGTCCAAGCATATTTGGCATGTTGCTTTTGGCTCAAAAGTACTGCTGAGCACCATAAATCATGCCAGATAAAAGTGTTGGAGCCATTAGCTATTTTGCTCCTTATGAATTGAGCTGCAATAGGTCTGATAGCTAGCGAGAACTTGCCTCCATACCCAGGTGCAATCTCTAGGACATGCCATGGACCAGAAATGTTTACCTTGAAGGTGTTGCTCATATACCCATTGTACCCAAGTGCTTCATTCTTTAGCTGCAATGCTGAACACAAGTCCACAATATGCTGCTTTATTCCATCTGTGCAAATTTTTAAGGTTCAGGCCACCTGCTTCCTTGGAGAGACACATCTTATCCCAGCTGGCTTGATGCATCTTCCCTTTCAATTCAGTTCCGACCACTCCAAATGAATCGGGCACAAATACTAGAGATAGTATCAAGGATATTTTTGGGAAGTATAAATGCTCGTGCCCAATATACATGGAAAGATTGGCTAACAGATTGAACAAGTTGAACTCTCCTAGCATGTGATAGAAATCTAGCTTTCCAATCAGTAATTCTTGAAGTGATTCTCTCAATGAGTGGTTGGCAGTCTTTAATCCCCAATCTTGCTGCAATAAAGGGAACTCTAAGATATGTAATTGGTGGATGAATAAGGTTCACCTGTACGATGGTAGCTAAGAGGTTAGCATCACTCTCTGATAGACCCCCAATTAAGATGGTAGTCTTAGAGTTATTTACTTGTAGCCCTGAAGTTGCAGAGAATAAATTCAATACATTCTTTATAGCAGTTAAAGATGTATGATCAGCTTTAGAGAAGATTAGAAGATCATCCGCAAAGCACAAATGCGATAGCTTGATTTTCTTGCAATGAGGATGCATCTTGATACTATTAGAGCTGATGCCTTCCTGTAACATGCACCCAAGGACCTCCATGATCAACATGAATAAATATGGGGAGATGGGATCTCCTTGCCGAAGCCCTTTTTCCATTTGAAGAACCCTTCAACAGCTCCATTGATTATGACAGAGAAATGTGGAGTAGTCATACATACAGATATCCATTGAATGAGCTTAGGAGGGAAATTAAACCATAGCATCATAGATTTAATTGTTTCCCAGTTGACCATATCATATGCTTTCTTGAGGTCAACCTTGAAAGAGCATCTAGGAGAGATCCTATTTCTGGTGTAACCTCTAAGAAGTTCATGAGACAGAAGAATATTGTCTTGAATGCTTTGCCCCAGGATAAAGGAGGTTTGGTTGGGTGAAATCAAATCTTCAATCACTCCTTTGAGCCTGCTAGTGAGCACTTTTGTAATACACCTATAGATAATGTTACAACATGCTATAGGCCAGAACTCCTCCACCTTAGCAGGATTTTTTACTTTAGGAATAAGGCACAGTAAAATAGCATTTACTCCTCTCGGCATGTGGAGAGAAATGAAGAAGTTGAGAACTGTATTGGTGAAATCATTTCCAACAGTACCCCAATAGTGCTTGTAGAAAAAAAACATTAAATCCATCTAGCCCTGGTGCCTTTGAGTCATCTATGGAAAACAGGGCTTTCATGATTTCTTCAGGGCTCACATCATGTTGGATGCGAATAAAGAAAATAATAAAGAGACAAGGACAGCAACAACAGGGAACAACCAAGGTGCGGATTAGGCTGTCCTTAAGGAAAGATTTTGCCCATTCCAGTGGTGCAAAAAGACAACAGTGGCGTCTTCCTCACAGGATACAATGGTTTAGCAGACTGACTTGCACTTGAACAGGCTGCTCTCTAAAACGGCAGTATAACTCTCTTTGGCTGCACAGTAAGAAGAGAAGAATAAGAGGTTAGGGCTATTTTGCGAGTTCTGCGTTTCTCTGGATGTGGAAGTACCCTCTATGGACGCACAGTCCTGATTATATGGAGGTAAGGTCAGTCATAACTAGTCGGTTTCCAAAACAGATAAGGAAGAGAAACCTAGTAGGAATAGAAGAACGAAACTTGCTGCTGAAGCAAAACAAGTTTAGGCAATTGGCTAAGCCACTACCCACTAGCGAGACACACACAGTAAGCCCAAGCCTAAGCCCAATCCCAAACCCGACCCGACATGACGCGACTCGGTGTGGTGTGGGCGGGCACGCGTGCGTGTGTTGCTTTGGGTGAGTCCTCCCTCCTAACACAAAACCCTTTGTACCCTAAGGGGGCACTCCCTTATGGTAAAGGAAGTCCTCATATACTTGTTTAGCTAGTGGTGGATAACCAATGCGGGACTATCTTATAGGCACTAAAGTGAAGAGAACACTCTTTGTTCATGTCTTCCATTTTGCTCGCACACACGCTTAGTACTTTGAAATACAAGAGATTCCAACAATCCCCCACTATTTCAAAATACAATGTATACAAAAAATTACTATCTCGTCATAGGGTGGGACGTCTCAAAAATAAAAGACGATAGTATGTTAGAGCAACTAGGTGACTTGTTTTTCCCTTTGAACCTACTTCATGGGATCTCCAATCATATAGGTAGGGTTGCCGTCAGTGTCTCCATCTATCTTAAGCAAAAGTCTCATCCCCCTCAACGTTTCAACCACGTACTTGCCTCCTGCTAAGTGGTTTGGTCAGAGGATTGACCAAATTTAACTCTAACCTCACATAATCTAGAGCCACAACTCCAGATTCCAGCAGCTACTTTATAGACTTTAGTCTCAGACGTATATGTCTTCTTTTCCCATTGTATAATTTGCTCTTTTCCTTTGTTATTGCGGCTTGACAGTCACAATAGGTATAGCTAGAGGTGGTTTTGTACCAATTGGAAGATCTGCCAAGAGATTTCTAAGCCACTCAGCCTCAGTACTTGCTTTATCTAAAGCAATAAGCTCGGACGAACGAGCTATCAAGGTCTGCTTAGAAGATTTCCAAGCGACTGCACCTCCACCAAGGGTGAATATATAACCACTAGTGGACTTGATATCATGAGAATCAGAGATCCAGTTTGCATCACAATAACCCTCTATCACAGGTGAACTTTGTCTAAATCGTATGTCGTAATCCATTGTTCCTCTCAAGTACTTAGCTAGTCTTTCTAACGCACTCCAATGTTCCTTGCTATGACAATGAGTGTATCTGCTTAACCTGCTAACTACATAAGCAATGTTAGGTCTAGTGAAATTCATCAAGTACATGAGACTACCAATAATTTGGGCATATTTAGACTGAAGGACACTATGTTGATTATTTTTCTTAAGTTCACTATTTGCCTCATAAGGTGTCGACACAGGCTTACTACCATAATAGTTAAACTTTTTCAAAAACTTCTCAACATAATACTCTTGTGAAAGCATATAGCTATCACAGTTTCTGATGATTTTGATTCCAAGAATCACATAAGCTTCTCCCAAATCCTTCATTTCAAATTGGGAACATCTTGGTTTTTCTCACAACATCAAGGCTAGGACTGATGATTAACATGTCATCCATATATAGACAGATAATCACATACGTATTCACATCAAAAGATTTAAAGTAAACACTTTTATCAGCATCATTAATTTGATATCCATTGGACATCATGACGTTGTCAAACTTTTCATGCCATTGTTTTGGCGCTTGTTTCAACCCATATAAAGACTTAACTAATTTGCATACCTTATGCTCATTCCCTGCTACTATAGTACCTTCAGGCTGCATTATATATATTTCTTCATCAAGATCACCATTCAAAAATGCAGTTTTTACATCCATTTGATGAATAAATTAATTATGAATAGCAGCTAAAGCCATTATAACTCTTATAGAAGAAATCCTAGTTACAGGAGCATAAGTATCAAAATAGTCAATGCCTTTTTTCTGGGAGAACCCTTTGACTACTAGTCTAGCCTTGTATTTATCAATGGAACCATCTAGTTTCAGTTTCTTTTTGAAGATCCACTTGTAACATATAGGTTTCTCCCTAGGAGGTAGATCAACTATCTCCCATGTGTGATTAGATATAATCGAATCTAGTTCTGAGTTTATAGCATCTTTCCAGAAAGGTGCATCTCTAGAATTGATTGCCTCATTATACGTCACAGGATCATTATCAATAAGAAATGTGTAAAAGTCATCACCAAAATTGGTGGATTTTCTATCTCTTTAACTCTTCCAAATTTCTTGTTCAGAAATTTCAAGATCTGTTGATTGTTGTTCACTAGGAGCAACCAACCTCTAAATGCGAATTTTCAAAAGAAACACATTCTCAAAGAAATCAGCATTTTTTCTCTCTATAATAGTGTTAGTATCGACAAGGTTATTATTAGATTTTACTATTAAAAATCTATATGCAACACTATTATGAGCATAACTAATGAACATACAATCAACAGTTCTAGGTCCCAATTTTCTCTTTTTAGGTTGTTCACTAGAACCTTTGCAAGACACCCCCACATTTTAAAGTATATCAGGTTAAGTACATGATCTTTCCATAATTCTTATGGTGTCTAATTCCCTATTTTCTTGTTGGGTATCCTATTCTCTATATGGTAAGCAGATAGGATTGCTTCCCCCCACAAGTTCAGGGAAGCTTCAGAACTTACAAAGCATAACATTCATAATCTCTTTTAGTGTTCTGTTTTTCCGTTCTGCTACTCCGTTAGACTTAGGAGAGTATGGTGGAGTAGTCTCATGAATAATGTCATTTTTGTCACAAAAGTCCTAGAAGGGGTTAAACTCATATTCTCTACCCCAGTCAGACCGAAGTCTTTTAATGTTACAGTTAAGCTAGTTTTTAACTTCAGCTTTGTACTTGAGAAACATCTCACCTATCTCATGCTTGTTCCTGAGTAAATATACCATGGTGTACCTAGAGAAGTCATCTATGAATGTAATATAATAAAACTTTCCCCCTCTATACATGGTACTTCTGAATTCACCCAAATCCGTATGAATAAGGGTTAGTAATTCAGTTTTATCTCTAGAAATAGTTCTACAAGGTTTCTTTGTGACTTTAGTCTCAGCACATATCTCACATTTATCATTAGGAAAATCAGAAATATCAAACAATAAACCACATGCTTTTATCCTTTTCATATACTGAACATTCACATGTCCTAGTCTACCATGCCATATATTAAAAAAGTCGAGCAAGTAAGCATAAGCAGATTCATTCTCATCAATAATAATGTTGTCAAGTACATTTAACATGAAAAGACCACTGTTATTACAATAACTTTTCCCAACAAAACTCTTATTCTTACTCAGAACGAACTTGTC
This sequence comes from Coptis chinensis, assembly GCF_015680905.1. Classification (NCBI taxonomy): domain Eukaryota; kingdom Viridiplantae; phylum Streptophyta; class Magnoliopsida; order Ranunculales; family Ranunculaceae; genus Coptis; species Coptis chinensis. Next base: position 51,372,330 of record NC_141456.1, read on the forward strand.
ACTTTCAAAAGTCACCTTGACTCCAACTTTTCCCAGTAATGACATAGAAATTAGATTCTGACGAATCTCAGGAACATGGAGAACATTACTAAGTGAAAGGGTTTTCCCTGAAGTTAACTTCAAAAGAATCTTGCCTATTCCCTCAACAGGAACAGACCTTGAGTCACCCATATAGACCTTGTCATCTTTCACTAGTATATAGTTTGAGAAGGCTTCAACATCACCACAGACGTGGCGGGTGGCACCAAAATCTAGTACCCAGTTCTTCTTCCCAGTGGCCATGAACACTTGTGACATTATAACAGCAATTATATCATCTCCCTCAACTAAATTAGTGTTGGGAGGATCATCAGTGTCTTTCTTGTGTCTGCACTGAAAATCCCTATGTCCCGGTTTACCACAAACATAACAATTTCCATTGCCAGTACCACTCTTTTTAAAAGAAGTGCCTTTGACCTTGAAATTCTTATTTTTGTTGTACTTCTGCTTTTTAGAGTTTTTGTTAGATTTGTTGGGATTACCTTCAATGAAATTGGCTTTGGAATGGAATTCCTTAGACAACACCTCATCCTGAGTCTTGTTCTTTTCCTCTTTGTGAATGTGAATGATCACATCCTCAAGAGTCATTTGATTGTGTTTATGCTTCATACTATTCTTATAGTGTTTCCAAGACTCGGGGAGTTTCTCAATTAAACATCTAGCAATAAAGGTCTCGGGTAAATCAATACCCTCAGTTTTCAAATCATTAACTAGCACATGAAAATTATGAATTTGAGACGTTACATCTCTATCCTCTCTCATCTGGAACTTTAGAAAAGTCCCTACAATATATATTTGAGTACCAACATCCTCTATTATATATTTTTTTTCTTCAAACTCTCCCATATATCATGTGCATTCTTGTTTGAACAAGAAATATCAAAAATTTCATTTGATAAAGTACTCAAAATAGCATGATGACATACCTTATTCCAATTACGCCAAGCAGCTTGATTTCTTTTGAAATCATTAGAACCCTCCATGGGTGCTGTATCAGTGAGATACTTTGCATAGTTAAGTACATCTAGGGCTGAGAACACCCTTTCTCTCCATTGCTTGAAGTGTGAACCGCTGAAAGATTCAATCTTTGACACATTGGGTAAGTTGCGAGCATTCAGTAGAGGTGCAACATCCATTATATTCGAAGTAACCTCCATGACTCCTGAACTGGTTTCTTTGTTCAGCGTGTCGTTGGTGTAGACATCTCGATTCTTTCCTTAAGATTGTTGGATGCGAATAAAGAAAACAATAAAGAGACAAGGACAGCAGTAATAGGGAACAACCAAGGCGCGGATTAGGTTGTCCTTAAGGAAAGATTTTGCCCCTTCCAGTGGTGTAGAAAGGCAACAGTGGTGTCTTCCTCATAGGATACAATGGTTTAGAAGGCTGACTTGCACTCGAACAGGCTGCTCTCTATAACGGCAGTATAACTCTCTCTGGCGGCACAGTAAGAAAAGAAGAAGAATAAGCTAGGGCTATTTCGTGAGTTTTGTGTTTCTCTGGATGTGAAAGTACCCTCTATGGACGCACAGTCACTACAAGAAACAGGGTCTTTAGCGACAGAAAAAAATGTCGCTGAAAATCGCAAACACGTCGCTAATACCATATGGCGACGTTTTTTGGAGTGTCGGGGCAACGTCGCTAATGCTATAGTCGGCAATGATATATAGCCACGATATTTTAACGTCACCAAATAGCAGATATTTACCGACGATTATTACTGTCGCTATTTCTCTAATTTCGTCGCTAACTCATTTTGGTATTCTTAATGTAGTAATGTCGCAAAAGATGAACTTTTGGCGACGTTTTGACAATCGTCGATAATAAGGCATTATTTGCAACGTTTTTAACGTCGATAAAGGTCTAATTTTTTTGAAAATTTTAGTGTTATTAGCGACATTTTAATCATCACTATAAGTCCAAAAAATTTAAAAAACAAAGATCTTATTAGCGACGTTTTTATTGTCACTAGAGATATTAGTAATTTGAAACTTTGGTTATATAAGCGACGTTGTTAACGTCGTTAAAAATATAAAATATTTGAATTTTATGTATTTTTAGTGATGTTTCTATCGTCGAGAAAGGTCAAACGAATTAAAAAAAATTAGTGTTCGTTATAAGCGACGTTTTGATCGTAGCTTGAGTAAAAAAAAGCGGTTAGTTGTGATTATATTCCCACACTACATGCGTCGCAAAAGACTATTTTTATCACTAATATCGTTGCCGATTGTACACCATAAGTCCAACCCCCCCCCTTTCCCATTCAACAAATAAATGCAAAATAAAATAACCATAACATCAATTACCTTAAACAACAAATTTCCAATAAATAAAAGTGAGTTAATTCACTCCATTAGAAGCAAAAGAGAGTTGCATCATCCCCCTTCCATAATTTTTATTTCTAAATTCAACTTAAGAAAAGTATGAACTGAAACAAAATCATTTCTAAACATCCCTCAAGTCTTGAACCATCTTCACAAAAAAAAAATGATGATAAAAAAACATTTAGATTCCTCTAGTGCCTCTTGCAATTTCAAACCGCCATTTCTTCACAAAAACTAATACCAAACCGACCCATTTTGACGTAAGATTATCTGCATACAATGATATTATATTAGACCACAAAAAAAAATGAAAACAAAAAATATAATAGTTTCATCACGTCAAAATTAAAATCTGGTGAACTATTAACAATTATGTTAAGTTTAAATTGTACCCAAGATTAGTCTAACTAAAAGTTCTGACTCAGACAATATGAAAAAACAAAAATTCTAAAGTAACATACAAGTTGAGCCGAATTTCATAGACACACTGATGTGGCAAAGGTTATGTCTACCCAAATCTCAAATAATTACATACCTAAGATAAGATACGCGACTTTTATAGTAAAAAATTCGACAGAGTCTCCTCTGTATTTTCAACATTTCATAAATATAATAATCTGTCATAACCTGGAAATCACAATAATATATTTCACAAGATGGTGAAAACCTCATATTCCATTTACCAAAACTGAAGGGACTATATGCAACCTAAAACATGATATGGAAGCTTATTCATTCCGATCAAACAACTATATCCCGATCAAACAACACTAACACATATCAGAAAATAGTTAAATTCATAAATCATACCATATTGAAGGAGGACCACCAAGCTTCTCCATGAGATAGTCCAACTGGCGTTGTTGTTGTTGAATTTGCGCCTGGTGTGTTCCTTGTGTCTCTTGAGCTGCTTCCTTCCATCCTCGCAACTCTTCTAACTGAGACTCTGCCTCCTCTGCTCTTGCTCTCAACTGATCCATATCTGGGTGCTCATATCCAGCCACACGTTTACGGGATGGGGGTGCCTCGCCATGTCCAAGACCACGTTTATAACCAGGTCTTACGCCCAAGACTTCATCAAAAATTTCTTCTTCAGTCAAAGGGTTAGAACCTTCTGGTGTAGGTTGATTTTGTAGTTCCACCATTCTCTCCTGAAAAGAAAACAAATAGATATAACTATCTCACAAAAGTATGATTTAGCTAACTTAAAGGGTAAGTACGAGTTAATTACATAATTATTTTCTGCTTCATGAGAAACCCAGCCTTTTTTCTCAATGAAATGAGTCTTACGATATATATGCGATCATCCCAACCTCTTGTTGAGTCTCGGGATCAACTAACCGTGTCATTTTAAAAGACAGACAAAATTCCAAAGTTAGTACTAAAAAGAAAACTATTTATAATATCTAAAATTAATCAATTAAGTGTACCATGTCAAGACGGATCCGACAAAAGATTTTGACCCAAAGACAATGGTTGACGATGAGGCATGAGCGGTGTATTGGTTATGCTGCGTACTAACATCCGGATTAAAACAAATAAACAATGCATCATAAAAGAACTATTATAATGTGTATAAGTACAACAACCAACCCTTTAGCACTACCACTTCCCACATTGAATTTGGCCACCATAACCTCTTCTTTAAAAAGAGGAGTAAACTCACTTACCTTGAACTTATCTGTTTCCCACAGATTGCACCATCTCTCCCAAGACTCTTGTGATACACCATCAAATGGGTGTTGACGTTTGTTCACATTATTTGGAATGCTCACGTAGTACTTGTGAAGGGCACACCTATGATCTCTGAAACGATCCCTAATATAATTATTAACAATAGTTTCGACATGTGGTAGATGGATGTCCATGTCAAACTTTTGCTACAAAAACAAATAAAATAAAATACAGACAAAGATATCATAAAGACGTAATTTTCAGCACGATGCTTTAAAGAGTTTAGTAAAAGAAACAATTAATTAGCAAACATCAATTACCAAAACAAGCTTGTGAAGACTTTTCCTTTGATCATCAGTCACGTCTTTCCAGTAATGGGCAAAAGGCGGTATTCTAAACCTAGCAATGATGCCAAGCTCAGTGATCCACTGTTGGCTCCAATTGCATACAGGCCTATCTTTCCCAATAGCAATCTCTATCCTCGGTTTTCCACCCCCTCGTGCTAAGTGGTTCTTAAGAATTAGGTTTTGGGTCTTCTTTCTAGGCTCCCATTTTTTGGCTTTCATAATTATTTAGAAGACAAGATATTTGTTAGTAAGTATTGTACCAACACTAGCAGAACCGTAAAAGATTAGTATGAAGAAGAATAGTACAAAATTAAAAAAGAATTATACCAACACTAGAACCATCTTTGCGCTGGCCGAGTGGCTCGAGACGTGATGTAACACGAAAGCACGCGATGTGGACGACACAGTGCCATAGCTACACCAAAGCAAATTAAATAGTAATACTTTTAAACAAAAGGCAATAAAAGAAGAATAATAAGAGTACAATATCAAAAGGCAATAGAAGAAAAGGTTCCCGAAAGTTTGAACCTATTTAATATTTACTTCAAGCAAAGAGTAAATCACACCTATAATCAGATCATATTCATGATTCAAAGTTAATATCAAATATTAATGAATCTCTATAGAAAGGATAATCAACATGAACCCTCGAGGGTTTACGAATTAACTAGCAACCTACAATGTCTTTGTGAGTAATGAAAACTTCAAGTCACATCTTAACCTTTACATGTGTAAGTAATACCGCACATGTTAGCACGATACAACCTCCAAATACTTACATTAGGATAGACAAGGTCCTATCCAAATCAAGACGTGTCTTTGATTGAAAACCATGGGAGGGCATGAAATTCGACTCTATTCATCGGGGTCAAGACACTAAAAAGACTAATTGTTCCACAAAGACAATATCCAAATGACTTCTCACCACTCAATAAGTATAATAACTCACATCACACTCATGTTTTCCCTTCTTAAGAGCTCCAAAGAACACCCAAAGATAAAGGGTCCACTTATTCTTAATCTATATTTCCACAAGATATTGATGGGAGTATCGCCGCTATCTGTAGAATAAACAAGAAAGCCATGCAATCCATAAACCAGGGATCCTCTATGTTCATTACCTCAACAAAACATATGATAGTTTTACCGTTGAGATACTCATTTGGATATTTGCAGTCATATCTTAATAATCAAGTTTTGACGGCACAAATCAATAAAAATTGGTGAATCAAGTAGGCACTAGAGTCTCTTTAAACATCAAATCCTTCAGATATTCAAATTTTGTTGCTTCCACGGATATATGATTGATTCCCAACTCATCGCTAAGTACAAATATTGGTACTACAATTCCCTGCAACTATCCAGATATGCACTACACAGGAAGAGAAACGCCTAAAAGTTGGTATATCCTTACATCCAAGGAGCAATGATGGCAAGTAAACAGTAATGAGACGCTCGGTTCAAACTCAGCCCGTATTCCATGTGAGTTAGTTGACTTCGATTAGACTAGACCGACCCAGAGAGGAGGCCAAAGACTTGTAGTGGAAGTAGGAGTAGGAGTGTACTTTCTATCAGGCGAGTCCCGAGCAAGTACTATATAAAGGAAAAAGGAGAATAATAATAAGAAGAGCTATTTGGGAAGACTCTCGTATATAAGAAGATTCATACCAAAAATATCTGAGAAAGTGTCGAAGTACAAGAAAGAACAGGCAGACTCAAATGTCTGAAACACGCCCGATGAACCGACCCACATACCCTTTTTCCCCCACCTGGAAGAACAAGTCCGATAGCGAGATCCATGGCTAAGAAAAGGACTTTCATTCCCCTATCTTGGTGGTTGAAAGCGGTTTACCCTGAAAAAGACGGATACAAGGGTGATGATCAGTTGATCTCTACTCCCCCTATAGCCAATGCGCCAACCAAAAACGAAGAGGCACAGCCCCAAAGCTTCCCCATAATCTTTCACAAGGTCTGTGAAAAAGATCTGATGGATGGACTAAGCCAGGAAGAACTATCGATAAGAAGGCGCAATTAGTGAAGAGATGATGCGGCTACTAGGATAAGAGCGGGCCGACCTTTTTTGCGTTCTGGGGCCCGTACCGTAACTATCGATAAGACTTTATGTCCTGAATTAGGTTCAAAAGGCTTTATAGCTCATGACGAATTGCAAATCGGCGAACAACCAAACCCGATGCAAGGGACTCAACTAAGCTCATGATAGCAAGTGGTTCAATTCAAGTATTCAAGAAAGCAAAGGAGTAGGTTCTGGAGCTCTAAGCAAATTAAAGCAAGAAATCACCGTGTCCGAAGCCGAAGTCGATCCGAGAAGCTCGGTTCTTCATCGTGATCGATCAAACAAAATCGATAAAGACATAACCTAACCTACTGTGGTAACGATAAAGAAAGAACAAAAGGGAAGGCAAGGCCCCCTCACTAGACAGTCTGAGCAAGCTTGTAGTCACTCCCTCGCCCATGTCAACAGATAATTGTTGGGCATTCCAGCCAAGGACTTGAAGATGTCACCACCTTACGTGATAGGGCGATCCGACATTTACATAAAAAAAAAGCAAATAAATCGGCTGGGAGACAGAGGTCTTTCTTACTAGCTGTAAATCCATGGAAGCAACCCGTAGTAAGGACTGTCAGACTCATACTAGCTACAACCCCCGAAGTCGCTTTGAATCCGTGGACCCGCATTAATCGCATGCCGGGAAGAGACTCGCTTTGTCAACAAATATAACACCGCATGCCGAGGAAGAGACTTTGCATTCCGTGGACCCGCATAATCGCGAGGTCCGGCCGACACAGAGAAATGAAGGAACACTAGGTTTCATTATCCAGAAGTTTACCCTTCTTTCTTGTAAGCAGATAACCCGCCGGGTTGGCAACCCGTGATTAACTAAACACTCGCGCAATTTCGCCAGAAAGACTTTTCTCGATCCCCAACATCCGTGGGGAGCACTTGTATCATTATACGATGCATAGGTTACTACCTTGATTCATTTGATTTTCTCACCCAAAGGCGGGTGTTGGTCATCAAGGATGGACATAGATGCCCCTTTTTATCGAAAGTTGATCCTTAACGCGTGTTGTTCTAACATAACATCTATTACTTAAGAGTCCGTAACGAAAGTAGATACTTCGCAGTAAAGATAATCGAGATTGGATCGGGTAATAAGGTAGACTTCACATATCGCCAGCATTACCACTAAACTTAAGAGATGAACATATCCAATATAAAAAAGCTCCCCTGAACATAATAGGTTGGTTCATAATAGGTTGGAGACGATTCATATTTCTAACAGTCAAAAACCATAATGAACAAGGCATTATACTAGATATGCAAAACTTCATGACAAAAAGTAGCAAACAAAAGACATGCTGAAGTAAGAAAAACAGGTTTCCTAAGCTTATGTATTCTCTACTGTCCTATGACCAAGGTATAGATAGAGATATAGACGCTGAAAAAGGTAAAAAGGAAGAGAGAGAGAGAGAGAGAGACTGTGCTTTGCCTGTGTGTCTGCAAGAGATGGTTCAGGAGCATATTTTATAGGAAAGAAGGAAAATGCCAAGTCATTTAAAAGCTGAAATGGGAATACAATATGCAGGTGATTGGTTGGATGGACATCTTAAAAGAAGTCGACTACGTAACAGGTGACTAAAGCTTTGAAGGGGAATTGAAGGAGCAAATGAACACCGGGATGGATTTCAGTTTTGGATTCGGCCGAGTGAACCTTGTTGAAGTTCTTTCTCCGCATTTCATTTCAAGCAGATTCCAAAGAGTTGTACTAAACCGTCAGAGAAACTATCCTAAAGATCATTTCGACAAGATGTTAGCTTACTCCCAAGTCCCAAACACACCCAAATTTCCTTGAAGGGGATGGGGTTGAGGAGAAGAAGCAAAGCAGACTTAATGATGAGATATAAGTAAGTCGATCGTAAACTAATGGCGCATTCTATTTAACAAAATCTTTCATGAAAGCAGCTTATTTTCTCGTGAGAGAGGTTCTCAATTGGGGAGCATATGCAAAAATAAAAGGACAGAACAAAACACAAACAAGATATGTATCACCTCCCAAACGATAGCTTCAAAATTCAATGCAAAGGCCGTTGTCTCTTGTTCATATGATAAAACACGGTACCAAAAACACAAGGAGGAAACCGCTTTCAAAGAAAGAAACTACTCACATGAAAATGTGAAGTGCACCAGAGACTTAAAAGATTGCACTGGGAATTGGACGCAAAAAAAAACATTCCCCAAACCATATCACATCTATCCTTTGAGCAATAACTCCAACACCTGTTAAAGTCACTACTTGAAACAAAATATAGAGATGCCACTCTTGATATGCATTATCGACAAATCCCCATTGAGAATGAGTTATATTGTTAACATTTTAAAGATATCATCCCTCTATCTTGTACGCACATTATTTTTAGGAGTAAATAATTTGCTAAAAAGCGAGCGTGAGACTTTCATCTCAAGTTTATTATCCAAAATTCTAGGAAAAAAAATGTAAACACGGATTGCACTAAAAATCTTAGAACAATGGCAAAAGGGAACTTACCAAGATACAGCAATTCAGATGTGAAGTGGTGGACCATATTCCACAATTCATTTATTAGAGTTATACGAATCTGAGCTTTTATCAGGATCAGATATGACCAAATAAAACGCAGCTCACGAGCTTATATATAGTAAGAAAAACACAATATATCATGTATTGCCACATGTGCACACTATGAGGTGTTGCTACTAGTAAAAAACATCAACAGAAGTAAGACAACACATAATGTTAGAACCATTATAGCTTTAATGGACTAGTCCAGTGAAGGACAAAAAAAATGACAACTAACACGAAACACAAAAAATGTAGAGATACCATAACAAAGATAGAAGGCAGGTTATGAACCATCAAATGTGGCCATTAACACATAGTTAAGAACTGACAACTAACACGAAACACAAAGTGGACACTAGAGAGTACAATACTTTTAAACAAAAGGCAATAAAAGAAAAGTAAGAAGAGTACAATATCAAAAGGCAATAAAAACGAAGCCTACAAGTATGAATGTGTGATATACATTTATAAGTATTTGAGAAATATATATTTTTATAGAAGAAAAATAACAAGCTTTTACATTGATTATGATTAATCAATATCAATATCATTATCACTCGAAAGAATCTCCTCTTCAGTACAATATTCTATCAATGTATCATCTTCTTCAATGTCATAGTCATTGGTCATAATTGTATCGTCAGTCTGGTTAGTGTCCACAATATTGTTAAAGACCTCATTTGCATCAACCTCTTCAACCTCATCTAGGTTCACATCATCTCTATTCATTGGCACAAGCGTAACTTCATCACTTAGAATTTCATCAACTATGAGTTGCTCCTCTTGTTGATAAGTCTCAGCATTCTGATGCACTCCGATTTCTTCCTCTTTCTCTAGAACATCAAACGTGTTCCTATGAACTATCTTCTGTGCAACTTGCCAATCACCACGCAATTTGGTGTCTGCCACATAGAATACTTGACTTGTTTGTGTGGCCAACACAAATGGATCATCTTTATACCACTTCCTAGACACATTAACACTAATGAAATATCTATCTACATGGATTCCTGTTTTTTTGTTACTAACATCCCACCAATCACACTTGAAAAGCCAAACTCGTTTCCCAAATATATATTCTAACTCTAAAACATCCGCCAGGACACCATAAAACTCGATATCATTTGATTGGTCTCCCCTTTAACAACCACACCACTATTTTGAGTCCGTAAAGTTTTCTCACGATCCTTGGTATGAAACCTAATTCCATTGATAATGCAACCACTATATCGAGTCACACGATGATCGGGACCGCATGATAGTGAATATAAATCATCGGTTGCCTTGGGAGATTTCTCATAGTACAGTTGTTCCATCTATCAAATGGGAAAAAAATTAATAATAATTTAAGATCTTTTGTAATCGAGTGAACCTAACTACATGTTAACTTAATTTAACACTTACGCGAGCCCGGAACCATTCAGCAAAATGTTGTTCCTGCCTTTTTTCCAAATCACGAGAGTTGTGCTTTTGTAGCTCAGCCATATGCTCACTCCAAAATGAGTATTATTATCTTTCGTGATTGATTTAACACAATCTACACACGACACATCTAATAAAAAAAGACACTTACTCTAAATATGATGATATTTCTTCTGAATTGTTTAACACATAATATCGAGCCTTGTTGAAATCCTTTGAACTCATTGTTATATAATTCGGAGCTCCCAATGGTCTAACATTATGTGAGAAAACATGCAACCCCTTGGTTTGTTTCACTTGACCACCGTCGTAGTTACAATCTTCACGGTTGAACCGCGTTTCAATTCCTTTGAGATACATTGAACAAAAAGTGAGACATTCAGAGTCAATGTACGCTTCTGCAATGGAACCTTCCGGTGTGCCCTATTACTTAACATATTGTTTGAGAGTTTTGAGAAATCTGCGATAAAGTGTTATATAAGTAAAGTTAGATGAGGTATCAAAGTATGATAGTATTTTAGCACCAAAATGAGTAGAATATAGTTTATGAACATCACCTCTCAATAGGATACATCCACGGTATTTGCATACAGTCCACCAACTATTGCCTCACGAGGCAAGTGGACTGCCAAGTGGACCATGACAACAAAGAATGCTGGTGGAAAAATCAATTCGAGCTTACAAAGTATCACTGCAATGTCCTTTTCCAATTTCTTGAGTAATTCTACTTTTAACATTTTGCAGCAAAGCTCTCTAAAGAAGAATCCTAGTTCAATTAGAGCAGAAGATACGTCACTAGCAAAAAAACCATGAAGTGCAACTGGGAGAACTCGTTGTAAAAGTACATGACAATCATGACTCTTCAGTCCATGTACTTTGCAGTCTGTAACATTTACACATCGAGAAATGTTTGATGCATAACCATCTAGAAACTTCACCATTTTCAACCACTCGCAAAAAATCCTTCTTTCAGCAAGAGACAATGTATAACATGTAGGGGGTACAACAAATTTATTACCCCTTGGAATTAGATGCAACTCTTGTCTAATACCCAATTCGGCCAAATCCAACCGAGCTTTTGCTGAATTTTTTGTCTTCCCATCTAGGTTCAACAATGTCCCTAAAACACTTTCACAAATATTCTTCTCTGTGTGCATAACATCAATGTTGTGGGGTAATTTAAGGGTATGCCAATAGGGTAATCGAAAAAATATGCTATGCTTTGTCCAGTTCAACTCAGTCTCAGTACGCTTTCTCTTATTGTATTCTGGATGCTTTCCATACCCTTGTTCCTCAACATGTTGTAACTGCTTTAAAACATCTTCCCCAGTCAACTTGTTAGGAGGCAACCTACTCCAATTGTTTCCACTGAATAACTGCCTAGCACGCTTTGTTAAAGGATGTCGTGGCTGCAAAAACCTACAATGGTTCATATAACATAACTTCCTGCCATTTTTCAAGTACATAGAACATGTATCCTTGTTGCAAGTTGGACATGCTAGTTTGCCTTTTGTAGACCAACCGGATAAATTAGCAAATGCAGGAAAGTCATTTATAGTCCATAGTAATGCAGCGTGCAACCGAAATGTTTGTTTCGTTACGACATCATATGTATCCACACCATGTACCCACAGCTCTTTCAGTTCCTCTATTAATGGCTGTAAATACACATCAATGTCATTTCCAGGAGCTTTAGGCCCAGGGATAAGGAGAGACATGAAAATGAACAGCTCCTCCATACATTTCCAAGGGGGCATATTATACGGCATAAGCAGTACTGGCCACATGCTATAGATACTGCTCATGTCAGAAAAAGGGTTGAACCCGTCACTTGCTAGGCCAAGATGGACATTGCGGGGATCACTAGAAAACCACTGATGTTCCTTGTCAAACTCTTTCCAAGCTTCAGAATCAGCAGGATGTCGAAGTATATTCTCCTCCCCAACTCGCTTCTCCTTGTGCCATCTCATGTCCTCAGCGGTCATCCTCGACATAAATAACCGCTGAAGTCTTGGCTTAAGTGGAAAATACCGTAATACTTTCACAGGTACTTTTTTAGTCTTACCTTCATTAATTTTATACCTCGATGCATTGCAAACAGGGCAATTTTCAAGATCCTTGTTCTCTCGTCCCCCGTAAGAGCGCACAATCATATTGGCATGCATGTATTGAGATATAACCTAGGCCCGTGATCCCAGTAAAGAATTGCTTAGCCTCATAGTGAGATGTTGGGAGCCTCTCACCGCGGGTAGGCCGACTTAACCAACGCAAGGACCATGTCAAAAGATTTGTTGCTCCAACGATTAATTATCTTCAAATGGAACATCTTCATGAGAAAATCCAACGTACTATATTTCTCACACCCCGGATAGAGAGGTTGATGTGCTTCGTTTAAGAGTCTATCAAATGACATTGTATTTCCATCACTCGTATTATGATGGCCAGCAAATGCACCCCCGTCAGTTGCATCGGGTATGTAACTATTGCTAGCTTCCCCATGCTGGATGTCCGACACCTGATTGTCTCTGTGTGTTGATTGTCTCACATCTTCAAGCATGTCATCCAAACCATCATAGCGTACACCTTCACCACCTAAATCAGTATCATCATCGTCGTCATCACTTGCCACGTCTAAAGGTTCTCCGTGGTATATCCAAGAAGTATAATCTTTGTCAAAACCATTATCATACAAATGATCTTTTACTTCTTGGAAGTGTCGGTACATCCTATTATTGCACTTCTTGCATGGACAATGGGCCCTACCTGCACCGTCTAAATGATTGCTAGCAAGAGCAATAAAATCCCTAATACCTTGGGCATATTGAATAGGCCCATGTGGCATATTCAACCAACTCTTATCTATATTTGTTCCTATTAAAAATTCATTAGACAAAATGATCATTTAACTAAAAAATAATAAATAAACAACAAACACCATGCATTTCACAACATTTTCCACATTAACCATATTGTCTCCTTATGACTCGAGGATTTAAATGTGTGAGCCTATTTAACATATCACATTCTAAATTAAACGTAAGGTAGGTGGTTTGTTGGTATTTCTCACCTATTGATTTTCTAGTATGTTACAAGGTTCTAAAAGCATGGTGTGGGACTAAAACAAGCTATTTCCCTCTCACTACATGCCAAATATATAGGAAGCAAAAATGAGGCTGCTACGACATGTACTTCAAGGCACCGGATTCAAACTCCATTACTAAACTCATTTAAGAATAACAAATACTAGGATGCTACCAGACCTCGGATAAACTTGCAATAACTCGTCACTAATCGACTATTACTTAAACTAACTCATAGGTGCCTCTGTAAGAAAAATGGGTCAATATAATCTTGTTAAGTTATGTAGCGTCTTGACAATTTAGATTAACTAAAGAGACTCACAAATCCATTAAGCATATATATCTAACTTAATTAACTTATCATACCCAAGAATTAAAAATGAATCCTAGTATATAATCATGCATGCAAAAATCAAAACTACAAGAAATAATTTATCTTTCAACATATAAATTATGTCACAAACATAGAACATACTCCTTTCACTAGTAATCATTGAGCAAGACAAACTAAACAAAACTTTGTAAAAATATTTAAGAACAATCAAGAAAGCAATAAAAGGTGAAAGCAAAAAATAAGACTTGTAAAAATTTAAGAGAAAAATAAGAAAGCAATAACGTATGAAAGTTAATGTGAGAAGTTTGAACTAAGTAGGTCATGAATTATTTTAGCAAAGTGGACACCAAAAGAAAGGGACACACTACCCATATGAACACGAAAAGATGAAATGTGTGAAGATAAAAAGCAGGTAATACAATTTCATACAAAATCAAAGAGAGAAAGACACTCTCATATAGAATTAACATTTTCCTAAAAAGAAATAGATTATACTAGCATAATCTAAATACATCAATAATTCATATGCAACCCTGTAGACTTTGGGGATCAATATAGCCACTCGATATAAAGAAAATGTCAATATCACATACCTTTAGATAAATTTTTTTTCTCTAGATAAATTGAAAATAGATGACAATAGTTAAACATGCATATAAAAAAAAAAAAATTATATTTAAAAGCAACGGAATCAAGCACATAAATCAAGCATACAGACTTTTACATTGCTTTACTTCCTAGCAATAACAAGTTTTAAAAAAATGAACAATATGGGAATTGAACACAAAAGACAAAGACACAAAACTTACTATAAACGGTTAAAGAAGCAAAAAGGGTAAAGAAAGAACCCAGGAAAAGAGGTTAGCTTTTAAAAAAAAACAATTAATCAATACAGAGGTGGAGAAAAGGTAATTTTATTTGTATTTATAGTATGCTTAACACAATTCAAAGTTTTTCAAGTCACAAGGAATGTGAGAGAGTAAAAGGTTCTCCAAACAAATACAAGCAACTATATAGGCTACCAAAGTCGAATCAGAAGGCGTGACTATTTGGATTTCTTAGGCAAGACAAAGGTCAAAATAAGATGATGATCAAGGAACAGAGAACCTTGCAAATTTCCATTTCTAGGCTTAGTTAAAGAAATCAGAGAGAATTAAAAGCCTTGAGTTACTTGAGAGATAAAAATCAAGATAATGAGATCTAAAACAATTTCTTTCTATATAGCAAAATTCATTGTTCTTATTATCCCGAAAAGAATTATTCTAATACAACAAAGACTTGTACTATGCATAATTGTATATATTATATATAGCAAAGACAAAAGATGGTTGTATATCCTTGACCATTTCTTTTTTTTTCTATATACACTTCCAAACTTAAAGGCTAATGTTAAGGACTTAAGGATCTAACCGATATTGCAATCAAGAGCAAAAGCGTTGGCTTAGTATCCGGAGGAGGGAAAAAGAAGAGGAGACAACAACACTTTGCTTAGGTGTAAAAGGAGAGCATGGTAACAATCAATTATATTGGTATGACATCACTCCCCCTACTACTACTAGTAATACTAATAGTTTCATTTCAGCTAAGCAAATTTGGTCGAATGTGGCGTTGAAATTATTCCCCTGGAGTATGTCAAAACTTCCTACTGAGTCCAAGTTTCTTAGTATAGGTGATACAAAAAAAGCACCATTCTGCAAGCTTAGTATAGTTGTTATAGGCAACAACATTCTATAACAATCGCTAAAGTAAGTCCAAACTAATAATTACCCACTTTTGAAAAGAAAGAAAAAAATCATTGTAACTGCACAATAGCACTCCATCCATCATGTGTTTTTTTCTCATTGCAAGTCATCCCATTGTCACCGAAGCCAAAGGCATGGTTAAATGGTTCATGCCTTAATCGGAAAGATTCATTCGGTTTCCATTTACCTTATTATGTAAACATAGATTAACATTCTAAACATTTCTATTTAGTATAGAAATTTGGAGACTCTCCATTCTTTCCAATTCGGGTTTGTAAAACTATATGATTTATGGGGATGACTACAGTATATTTTTGTTTTAATCGGACTAGTACAAAAGAAAAATAAAATTCAAAACTCAATCCTGTCAATCTCTTTTTAATTCCAAAGAATTTGTCGTCAATCACAACTATCACGATGCTCCCTAACAGTTCAATCACTAGGCTTCAAAAGGTAGAACAGTTCCAAACACCTGAATGAACATAGACTTAATGGAATTCATATAGGGAGAGAGAGAGAGGGGGGGTACCTTAATTTCAACGCTGCACCTTTTGTTAGTGTAAGGCTGAGAGCTCCTATCTCCGTATGAGAACCTACAAAGGCAAATCTTTATCAGGTTACAAATAAAAAAAACATATGGGTTCAACTTGTTAAGATAGACATAGCCTCACCTTTCGCCGGTGTTGCTGTATTGATTTGATTGAGCGGGCTGTGAGAAAAGGGTGATTCAGTAGAGAGAAAGATGGAGGTATGGGAGAAGGAGAGAAAAGAGACGTGTTTTTATTTATTTATTTTCTTTTCTTTTCTAGTTTTCTATTTTGGTGAAACTTAGGTTTCCATTTTAATTTCTTTATTTTCTTAATGGGCGGCAATAGCAAAAAAATAAAGCGGGCTTTAGCGAAAAAATAGAGCCAGAACTAAAAAAATTTTGTTCACCAAACTAATTTGATATTTTCCGACGATAATTTTGTCCCTAATATCAAGTGAATTAGTGACGCGTATTATTGTGTAGTTGAAACCCCATTACTAGCAACGATTTCAAATAACGTCGGTACTAAAATACAATCACCAACGCTCCTAAACGTAGCTAAAATATAAAAATCAATTTACAACGTTGAATACGTTGCCAAAACTATATTTTTGTTCAACTAATAACGATTACAACTTTTGCCAACGCTAAAACTCGTCAGTAAAAATATTTTTCAGAAGCAAGTCAAAATAGTATTGGCTACAATTGAAAACGTCGCCAAAAGCAATCATTGGCTACGATATCCTGTCGTCACTAAAACTTTTGTCGCTAAAAAGGCAATTTGTTGTAGTGAGTCCTGATTATATAAAGGTAAGGTTGGTCACAGCTAATTGGTTTCCAAAATAGATAAGGAAGAGAAACCAACTAGGAATAGAAGTCTAAAACTTGCTGTTGAAGCAAAACAAGTTTAGGCAATTGGCCAAGCCACTACCCACTAGCTAGACACACAGTAAGCAAGCCCAAGCCCAAGCCCGAATCCAACCCAACCTGACATGACGCAACTCGATGTGGGCAGGCACGCGTGTAGGAACCGTTATGGTTGCATCAAATGATTTACAAACCATAAAAACCCATGCGCAGCGGAATAAATGGTGTTCACGATTTTGGTTAGAATCATACCATTAATCAGCTGTGATAACTCTGAGAATCCAAGCTCTACGAATCAGCAACCTCTTGATCTTCTGTTGTATTCCTATCCTTAGAATGGACGTTGTGTGGGCAACGATCTTCTAGCCCCTTCTTTCTCTCTTAGCCTCTCTCACTCACAAGATCATAACCGAATTTTGGAACTTGTCTTTCTTGAGAAAACACTTAGTATTTTGGCCAGAGAAAGAGGGGTTTCTTTATATAGGCTACAACAGGGACCATGAGGAGAAATTAGGGTTAGGTCTCCTGACGGGCTTGGGCTTCCCATGTTCGCCCAGAACACACGGTCCAAGTCCGTCAACAAATGGCTTATTCCACTAAAGGCCACTGTTGCACTACCTCCAAATTACGTGTATGGGCTCCATATTATATGCTTGTTGATCTCCCCGTGTTTAAGATATCGAATGCCCGTTTATTAAGTCAAGTTACTGACAACTACATTAATAAACTTCTTATGTCCTTGAGTAGTACCACTCAACCTCATTGTCATGTCGGATTAAAATCCACTTGCAGGGTTTACATGACAATCCTTATGAGCTCCTCAAGGGGACATCATTAGCCCGACTTCCTGCGGGTCACGGATTCCTTCTATAATCAACAACACACCTTATATACAATGTCATTACCCAATCCATTGAGTTTGTTGATTCACAAATGAATCTCACTCATTGATGATTTAAAGCAATGTACAATGCACGTAAGTGCCCGTTATTATATCCGGATTAAGAGGACAAGCATCCATAATAACAGAAGGGCTTGTTCTCTTATATAGTAAGTATAAAGAGAAACAACCTCACTTGGTCATGTTCAATACACACAAAGTGTACTAGTGTAATCATGTAGTCAAGATAGACTAATACCAGATTATACTACAATGGTACCAATGGTTTGTCCAAATCCATCTAGGTTGTGAATGTTTACTTATATTTTATAAGGTACTGATGATATGATCTTTTGTGTGTCACCACACACCATATCATCTACAACATAAAGTATTAGACGCATGCATATAACTAATAACATATATAATATGCATAACATTTGCCCATATGATTCTCATTCAAAAATATAATTAAAGAATTAGAGTTAATACAAAAGTCATGCTTTTAGTATATAACCCTATCAACGCGCGCGCGCATGTGTGGCTTTGGGTGAGTCCTCCCTCCTAACACAAATGCCTTTGTACCCTAAGGGCACGCCCTTATGGTAAAGGAAGTCCTCATATACTTGCTTAGCTAGTAGTGGATAACCAATGTGGGACTATCTTCTATGCACGAAAGTGAAGAGAACACTCTTTGTTCATCACCTCCACTTTGCACACACACACACTTAGTACTTTGAAATACAAGAGATTCCAACACATCAGCATCTAGGCTAATTGCTAAGTTGGGGGGAATAGTTGCTCTGACACTAAACTTTGAGTATAGGTGTGAGATGGTTTCATTATGCCAAAAATCCAAAAACATTTGTTTACCATTTACTTACTAATCCATTTAAAGTTTTATGGTTTAAAAGCTAAATTCCCCTCCCATGTAGTAGCATGACAATATCATCTCCAAATGATTAATCAATATGCACTGATCCTTAAAATGGAATGCAACCGAATAGATCTTTAATGAGATGCAACATGTGAAGAGACCATACTATCATCTTTTTTGACAGTGCAAATCACACAACTGGGAGAAAAATATTCATCGCGTGGCCAGTCTCAACTGGTAAGCTGCAACGCTGCTCCACAAGGTGATGGAATATGCGACCGTCCTTAAAATGGTGGAACTCTTCCCCATGGAAGGACCAACAACGTATCAAAGGGATTTTGTGTACTACAATGACAATTTATCATGCAACACGGCTCCACAAAAGGTCCATAATATAAACCAAGTAGTATGTCCAGAACAAGAAGTTACAGCGCAACAATGAACACTTATTGTTGAAACTTCATTGATATTATTCCAAACCATCGAATGGCAAGTATTACAGGACAACAAATACGAAACATTCCAAGTGTAAAAGGGGAATGTTTCTTCCATTTCACGACACATTTTGTGTCTGGCACAAGATTATTCCACTAATGGATTATACTTGTTCTTTTCAATAGTCAAGGCAGAATATAGCTAGGAAATACTACTATTCTAAACAGTGAAACCTTAGTTAGACACTGGATAGTAAATTAGTAATTTTGGTTTCAAGGAACGAATTAGATAATTCATGCACACAAATTAAATCCTATAATCAAACGAATAACTCTCCTTAATATAAGCATATAACCGGCGAGCGACCGCTCAGGCACCTCCACACACGCATGTCCAGTCTTTTGCCAGTTCAGTTGTTTTTTGATGTATAGTTGAACTCCAGGCTCGGATTTTGTAATAAAGTAGGATAAATCAATAGAACTTGTTTGTAATCGTTAGAGATAAAAAGAAAAACGAATTTTTTTTTAGGAAAAATGGTTTTTGATTGATTTTTGCGGATGAACATGAGTTGAACTTGGTTGAAGTTGTAAGCTTACCAAGGGATTAGAGTTTTCATTTCCTTGGGAAGTTCAAGTGCACGAGGCAAGTCGTCAATCATCACACACTTTGAATCAACTTAGTAATCAACACTCTAAGTATATTTAACTCTAGTTAATCTAGATAATCAATCTAAACTAGTTAATCTATTAGATTACTATAGTAGCAGTTTAATTTTAAGTTTTGGGCCCTTGAAGGCAAAGTTGCCTAATTATCAAAAACCCAACATGTGGGCTTCTTAAGTGAACCTTTATTGTAACTTAAAATAGGGTAAAGCTCGAAAGGTTGGGCCTGATTCTCAGATCACGTGCCAACCGACGTCGCCTTCTCCTCAAGCAGCATGTAAGCACGGCTTGAGAAGTAAATTATAAACCTCATCGAATCCCAAGTAAGAGGATACCTTGTGTGTTCAAGCATGCTTATGTGATTGTTTGAAATTTAATTTCCGCACTGCAATTTACATTCATGCATAAGGCTGAACCCGAGCCATATAACAACCATTGGGAAGTCATTCCCCAATGTAGGTAAGATGGACGTTACATGATTCTTGAAGCCCTAGACCAAAAAAATGAATTAAAATCAATCAATTAGAGCCCAAAGTAGTCACGGTCCTCTAGAAAAGGACAAAAATATAGCCAAGAGGATTTAGAGTAATCAGTTACCAGATTCCGGTGGACCAACCACCTTCCTCACTCCCCTCCTCCAGATTCATCGTGAGTGAGATTCTTGGTAACACATAACTTGGTGAAGTGACTACCTACTCTTCTGAGACGTGTAGCAGAGCCATTCTAGTCTCGCATCCAATTGTTCCCTTGAACAGGGCATAGTAAATTATAGACCAAAGCAATGTTTTAAAAACTTCATACTTGCAAAAACAAATTTCGATTTCTTGAGCATAATTTGCATCGTTTGCGCATGTTAGGATAGTTTTGGGGTCTTGCTAAAAGTACATGATACTGCGTTCAGGCACTACTGGTATTAGAAAGGATAAAACTTACTCACGTAGGATAGCACATTGTTAAAGACAATCTCCTGTTTCTAGTCCTCCATCTACTAAGACGACCGACGAAATAGTGCAAGCTGAAGAGCCTCTCTCTAACTTCTACACACCGTTACAAGATGGACCTCCATCTTGTATACGACTCACACCGCTCACAAGCGATTTTCGCATTCTACCGAACGTGTTCAATCTTCTACCCATCTTCCACGGGTTAGAATATGAGTTATCGTACGAGCATCTACGCCGGATACATGAAGTATGTAATACTTTCCGCCATCCGGACGTCACCAATGATCAGGTGAAGCTACGAGTGTTTCCTTTCACTCTAACTAGTAAAAGTCACACTTGGATTCTTTCGCAGAAGGCTAATTCTTTCGATACATGGGAAAAGGTTGTGTTTTCCTTCATGAATAAGTACTTTCCGCCAAAGAAAATAGATGAGATAAGAAGCAAGATACAGTTCTTTAGACAGAGCCCAAGTGAGACATTTTTCGAAACATGGGATGATTCTCTAACCTACTCCATTCATGTCCTCACCATAAACTAGAAAAATCCACTCTTATCCAATGTTTCTTCAAATGTCTTCTCCCATAACACAAAGTAACCCTCGACATCATGAGTAATGATAATTTTTTGGATAGAGGTGCAACCGATGCTTTAACCTTTCTTGAAAATCAAGCTGAAAAGAGTACCCATTGGGGCGACATAAACAATTCCAGAATAGCCCAACCCAGTACATCTAAGACTAGTAGTATTTTTTAGGTGAAATCCGATCCTGAAATCAAAACTTTAATTGAAACCCTCACAAGAAAGATAGATACCCTCACAACCAAAGAAAAAGACCAAACCCATTATCCTATCATGAACATAAATACATCATCATGCAATTTATATCTAAGCTTAAAACATATAGATGCCACCTGTCTCTTGATCACAAACCTATCATCACTTCAGCTAGAAGAAGTATGTGTTTTCAATGTACCAAATGCACCTTAGAGACAACATCCAAACTTCGCATGGACCAACATTCCACAAAACCAACCACCTCCAGGTTTCAATAAACCACCAAATACATTCAGACAAGGACAAGATACTTATAACAATCTGAACAGAGCATTGGTTCCATCCAAGTTTAACCAGAACTACCAAAACCCACCTATCAACAACCAAAGAGACCTAGTTCCTATTACACCATCAACTAGTGTCCAAACAGATAAGCCCACTGAAATAATGATATATGTCATGCAACAACAAACCCAAATCCTAGCATCCATGCAACAATCTCTGAACCTGTTAACCCAAGATAAAACCCAGAAAGGTGTGTTCCCTAGACAAGCTATTCCAAACCCTAAACCAACAAACACAGCCTTTAAAGCAACAAGTGACGTGAACGACGCTGGAGAGCTAAAAACTCTTTCTTAATCATCCCATCTATGAGGATTAAATCCTCTTTTCCGATGTATTCCTTTCCTATTCGATTTCACCTTTTCCTTTTAAGGGAATACATCAATAAGGTAACCGGACCTCTCCACTTAGAGGGTGTGGTTGTAAGTGCCGAAGCCTTGAGTCCACAATATATCTTATGCATTCCACATTAGCACTTTTACTCGTCGTTTGAGTAGTGTACCCTTATATAGCAAGTATACAAATTTTATTTTCTTTATTTTACACTTCTTTTTAGAATAGCTTTTCTATTCCTGTCATTTACAATTCCTATCTTTATTTTTATTTCCCTATTTTCTGTTTTTATGTTTTCTATTTTTACATAAGCATTTTTCTTTCAGTCTTCACCTTTGACGCTGAGTAGTTTTTCCTCTACAAAGAAGAGATGTGAAACAAAGCAGAGGGTGATGGGGATTGAGTGAAGGTGTCTTACGGTTGCCTCTCATGGTTGTTTAACATGTCTCGTCTTCTATAGGCATGCCATATCGTGCGATAGTTAGTAGCTGAAGCCCTTTGATTTCGAAAACTTTTTCCTTTTATGGGTGATTTCTAATTGTTTTGAGCTTCGTCTTTCTCTCTGGTTAGAATTGCTACCAAATAAGGCTAACTAAAGATTAGGAGAGGAGAGACTAGATTATCTAGGAATAGAGTTAGTCCTCTTCACTAGATTCGCTTTCTTGCAAAACAAGGAAGTGCACAATCTACGGCAAGCCAAACCCCACGCAGGTTCTCAATTAGAATCACTTAATTTCAAGCACCTTTTATTGGGAGGATCACTTTCGTCATAGTGATTTTTCTTAGTAGTTTTATAGTTTATATTTTTCTGTCATAGTAATTTAGGAACATAAAAACCAAAAAGCCAAAAACAAATGTTTCTTTCTTTCTTTAATAAAATTGTTGTTTTCACCGCGCTTATAATAGATGATTCTCGATACATCAATAGTTATGTGATTTTTCTAAAAAAACAAAACGGACAATGGATTTTACACAGACCAACCCCTAGAACAACGCAATCTATGGGTGTTTTGAGATCAGCTTTGCTTACTAAGGGTCGCCTATATCACCACAAACTTGTACAAAATTTTCAAAATTTTCAAAATTTTCCTTTCTTAAAAATCTTTCCCCTTCTCAATCTCTCTCTTTCAAAAACTTTCAAAAATGTCTTCTGTAGCAAATAAAAACCCTCCACCTAGTAAGACTAGAATGATAAGTTTCAATGATCGTGTACAAGCACTTTCTAGAGAGCTACAGGTAAAGATATGGACACATATACCGAAAATCATTCCTGGTTTAGGTAAGAGTTCATACGCACATAAGAGACGAGCTCTGAGAGAAGGCTGGTGCTTGAATTGTCAAACACCAACTTACCTTGGTCTTCAACCTCATAATAATTTTGTTTATAAAGTCTACACGTGCTATCCTCCAGTGCATTACGCTCAGACTAAGAAAGTAATACTACCATCTGATTAGGATTGACTCAAGTTTTCAAAAACTTCCAAGTCTTGGGGATCTGACTTAAAACGACCCATATTTTTAAAATTTCACTCAAACTTATTCAAAACTCAAAAAAATTAATTAAAATTTTTCTTATGTTATTTGTATATATTTCCTTACAATTCCTTTTCATTTCTTTCCATCATCTACTTTTTATCCACCGTTGGATGTGAGTGTACCTTATACCGTTACGTTGCATTTTCAATGTTGATCGTTTAGTACCTCACGGGTCAAGATCAGACAAGTAACGAAGCACTAAACAACTCTTGAAGTTGGAAAGGGACTGAGGACAAAATTGGAATTTCCTGATTTCATTTGGGCTTGGGCCAAAAATTCAATTTCACTTAGAAGGCACGTGCAAGGCATGTGCCATCAAATCCACTTAGCCCATGCGACCGCCCATATTCCCCTTCTTCCTCACAAAAATCCCCAACCCTAGCCGCCCTACACGCCACTGCCCAATTTTTTCACAGCCTGCCCCATTTTCAACCCTCATTCCAACTCAAAACCCTAATTTTATCAATCTCTACTCTAAATGGCTTGAGTTCACAAAATCGTGCCAGAGTAAAATTTTCAAAACCTCTTCAATTCCGATCTATTTGAAGTGCACTTCAAGGCTGAGATTAGAAGAAGATGATGGGATCCCTTGGTTTTGTTGGAAGGTGTGGCTTATTCTCCCTCTCTCACTCTTTCATTTTATAACTACATGCTTAGAGGGAGGATGACCGCATCACAGTTGTCAAGGATAGTCGCTCGCTTGAGCTCACCAAGGAGGTGGTGAGTGGAGTTATGGGGATTCCTCTAAAGGCTTATGTTCAGATGGAACAATCCCTGGACAACAAGACCATCGATGTGATGATGGTATAGACACTTCTCGAGAGGGTGAATAACCCCAAGTCTCACAGCGCGTTTCAGAGTTCACTGCGAAAAAATTAGTTGGCAGTATCTCAGTAGACAGCCTATGACCTGCTAGGCTCAGCCAAGCCTTTTGATATTGGTAAGGCGATGCTCCATATTCTATGGATTCTTCAAGAGCAGAAGAACAGCTTCAGCATCGTCACCTTCATTTGGGAGCAACTCTGTACACCGAAGAAGTCAACCGCCTATCTACCAGTGCTGGTCACCAGGATCATGCAGCACTAGGGGTTCGAGGCCACAGACGCCCTAGTGGAGGTCAAAGACACTACCATAAGTCCTATCTATGCCCACTGCATCCAAAAATTATAGCTTTCGCCTGCTGCCAGAGCCACCGAGCAAGCACTCCCGACTGAGAAAGTGGATTACTTCACAGAAGATGCAACTGGACAGTTCACTCAACCCATGGACGGAATTCACTTCCTCCATGGAGGCTAGAGGATTCTGCATATGTACCTCCACCAGCTCAGGGAAATTCAGGAAAACATCATAGTGGAACAACAAACCATCAGAGCGGAACAACATACCCTAGAGAGGAGCAGTGGTCCTTCCAGCAGGAGCAGCGACGTTTTCTGCACAGTGTCACTAGAACACTGCAGAGCATTAGAGACGCGCTCCCACATAGTGATAGGCATGCTAGGACCTGATGTCATCAAGGAGAAGGAGCTTCTAGACGTCGAGACAAGTCACGCACGGATTCTGACTAGGCATTTCCTTAGTGTCCGTATAGTTGGATATATTTATTTTTATCTTTCTTTCTTACGTGTCTGACATTTAGTATAAGTTTAATTATATGTTTAAATATTATATATGTTTGTTTTATTTGTTTTCTTGTGGAATTTGGTATATAAGTAGAAGGTAAAACAGATACATCATGCCAAATTTTTCCATTTTTCTTTCATGCATATTTTCAAAAATACAAAAACCCAAAAAGATTTCATAGTAGAATAGTTATCCCTAGTATATTAATAAACCATGTATTTCTTGTTCTGTATCAAACAACCCACGCCCTAAATTTATTTGGGGGTGGCGTATTTTCATCATGAAGAATAGAATACAAGTGTATCACCATTTTTGCTTATGTTTCTATGGTAATCTCCTTCCTTATCTCTTCATACTTTGAGGACAAAGTATAGTTATATTTGGGGGTGGTATAGTAATATTTTGCAAAAACTAGGCATTTTCTATATAGTAGATATAATAGTATATTTTTTCCTTTCTAAAAAAAATCGAAAAAGACCAAACAATTTTTTTTATTTAGTATGAAAAAGTCTTGTTTCCTTTGTCTAGGATGAATAAAAAGTTTAGAAGTCTCATTATAGGAATAGAGTAAGGATTCGTTATTCGTACTTAGACTGATATATATATACCAAGGCCTAATATTTCGAAATTGGGTGATATTTTGGACCCTTCAAAAAACAAAATATATCGGAAATGTTGATATATCGGACGATATATCTCTTTTTGTTGATTGGTCAAAAAACAATTTGTGTCAATATATGATAAGTGCTCAAAAAGTGCAATTTAACCCTCGATTATGCCTCTTGTTTAGCCATCTTAGTGGACTAATAGTGTTTATAAGTTGTGTTTTAAGATTCTACAGGTGAAAAAGTGAGTTTTGTGGAATATTAGAGAAAAAGTGGTAAAACGGAGCAATTCGGAGCATTAAGGATGACATGGGAAACCTGTGGACAATCGTGGAGAAGGCCAAGAAATTGGAGCTATTAAATATGCGACTTGGACCTATTTAAAAGCCTATTTGGTAGCCCAAAGCCAAATGATTCATTGCTTGGACTAAAGCCCGCAAAAGAGGATAGAAGGATAGAGCAGAAGAGACAAAATCAGCTAACACGTCTGGGACGCATGGATCGAGCGTCCAGACGCATTGATTGCATCTGAGACGCATGAATAGTGTGTCCAGACGCATGGATCGACACTGTAGCCAATTTCTTCTTAGTTTTGGAGAAGAAGTTAGACTCTGAAAGAAGTCTATTTGTATTAGGAAACAAATGACGGTTTGGAATGCTTCTAGAGCTCATTGTAATCTCTATAAATAGAGAACCTAAGTGCCTCATGTAATTTGCCAATTCACTTATATTTTTGTCTCCAGAACTTGAGGCAGAGAGAGATTAATAATAAAAGATCGGTTTTAACTAACTTAGTCTTAATAAATTAGTCTTTTTAGTCTTATCTTCTTCGACTCTTCTTCTTCTCGTTCTTCCTGTTCTTCCTTCTTTATGGAAGGCTAATCTTCTCCTTCAAGGGAGGAGATGAAGCCATTGCTTAAGGTTTAATGATTATTCTGGTTCATGGTATTCTTCAATCAGGTTAGTTCTTTATGTTTTTAGTTATTAGTTCCATTGCCCAGACCAGGGGATGGAAGTATAGATTAAGGTTTTTATTTATTGCAATCGAATATCATGCTAGTTTAGGGTTTTATTTATTGCAATTGAATATTTGCTAGTGACATGCTTTTATTTATTGCAATTGAATATAATGCTAGAATAAGGTTTTATTTATTGTAAATGAATATTATACTATTATTCTCTACGTTTCTTCTAGTTGTGTAATGTTTTAGAGTAAGGGAAGTATTCCTTGTGTTTGCCTTAGATGGTGATTCATTAAAGAGCTGCCCAAGCTCACATAAAAATAAAGAAGATGAACATAGGAACAACCTTAAGTAGAGTAATTTGTTAACGATGTTTTGTCCAAGAGGGCATCGACACTCGCTCGATTGCCTAATTGTAGTCAACTTGTGAGAACAACTATGAAGCAAAAGGTCATTGGATCAAAAGTATTGGTGGATTCTAATCTCTTGAATCCCCTTTCTTATAAATTCTCAATAGTTTAGTTTAGTTTAGTTTAGTTTAGTTTAGTTTAGCATTAGAATCTATAATATCTATAATAATAGTTTTTAATCCCTCAAACCCCCTTTCCAGTCCTGTCCTTCATATAAATATACACTTAAAAGTGGAACGATACCCTACTCATCCTTTACTTATTGAGGGATAATTAGGTTTTGATACTCTTCTATTTTGTTTAACGACCATCATCCATATCCCACATCTCACATACAAAAAAAAAAAGGCAAGGTCAATATATCGGGAAATATTGTAGATATATAGCGATATATATTGGAAATATTGGAAAAAAATAATAAAAAATCAGTCAAACATCGGTCAAAGTTAACAAAGTCGACGGACAAAATCGGATATATCGGTCAATATATATCTATATATCGGAAAACTCGATATATATCGGTTTGAAATTATATCAATATATCCATCTGAAATATTTTAATATCTCTATATCAGAGGGGCCAAAAACTTAAATATATCGCCGATATATCGATATATCGGCCGATATTTTTAGCCTTGATACGTACAATAGTTTCTGCATCTTTTCATGAATGACATGCATCAGAATTTGTTTGTATATAGCTGTGAGTTTCCGAAGTCAAGGTTAGAATAATTAAGTTCTATATCCTGTGAGAATCTAACCAAAAGTCTCATCTGAATGATTATTGAATAGGTTATCGGAAAAAAAAATGATTATTGAGTGACGACATAAAGGATGTACGGATAGAAAGACCACACGTCCACTTGCTTGATCACCACGTCATATCCTAAGAGAGAATTTAGGCCCTTTTTGGATCGATATAGCCAAATAAACGTTAAAACCCTAAAAACATAATTTTTCTCTAGTTAGCCCTCTTGAGCCTTCAACCTTTTCTAAAAGCCTTTTTATTCTTCACCAAAAATTCTTAACCCTTTACAACACACAATAAAAAGTTTACATGGCTGATGAGTTGAGAACTGAATGGATATCGGAAAAAGAGAAGAGAAGACCTTGTACAAAAACAGAACAGTTAGTTGCTTCGAAAATAAAAGAAAATAAAAAGAAAGAAAAGAAAAGAAATATATATCCAAAAACCAAAACTCCAAAAAAAATCAAAGGTATCAAAAATTGAATCTCCTAAAAGTTCAAAATCAAGGGGAGACAATATTAGAAACAAAAAGAAAAAGAAACAAAAGCAAAGTTAGGACTCCTAAAAATTCAAAATCATAAGGAGTCACAAAGCCAAAGGGCTAAAAGAATATATCACAATTCAGAAGAAAATAACAAAATGAGGTTTTTCTTTGGTTACAAGTATCTTGAAGACCTAGTTTCTCAACTTATCAGATTTTGTTTTCCCTTCCTTTTTCTTTCTAAACCATCACCCTAGCCTCGTAACTCTTAATGAAATACATCTAGCTCAATTAGGAATAGGATGGTGTGATAGTAAGTAGCAAGCGTGATCAATCGACCTCGGTTTCTTTGGACGTCATTTGAGTATGCGAAGAATATAAGTGTCCACTGCACTTGAGAGAACGAACCTTGAGTGAATCTATCAGAGAGTTGTGATTGCAACACACCCCTGTGAGAACCCACCTTAAGGACGCTCTCCAAAAGTATCAAAAATGACTCTGCTTTTGCATTTCATTGCTCATGTTTTGCACATTTATCTTTAAATGATTAAATTACTGTACATATGTTATTCTAAGTTCAAATAAGTTTGTCCTTATTCTCCACTAATGAGATGTATGGACTTCTGAGAATAAATAAGAAAACAAGACCCTTTTTACTAAATAGAAGAAGTTTGTGAGTACCTTCACTAGAAAACTCTCACAAGGCTTAAAGCTCATCCACTTGGAAATTCCTAGTGGTTTAAGGTCTTGTTGTATATAGTCAATGCAATCAAACTCTGCGAAACGAGATTAATATAACTTATAATAAATCACTCATTTGTGATCTTAGTTTTTTCTCTCATCCTTGCTTGAGGATAAGCAAGATGCTATTTGGGGGTGGTGATCAACTCCCAAATATGCGTTTTATTACCTTTATATTACTGCATTACAGCCCTTCTTATGCTTAATAAAAAGATAATTTATAGCTTTTATTGCCTTTTTCAAGTTACAGAGACTTTCAAACCACTTATCATAAAAGATGTGTCTTAGCACCAAAAGGAGCCTTAATCATGCTTATTATGAAGACCAGAAGCTACTATGAAAAAGTCAAAGGTCAAAGCCCTCAACTCAAGGGACCAAAGATGGAGGTCCTTATCTCAAAATATGGCATTCTCTAAAACCTATCTTGATCAAGAAGAAATCAAAAGGCAAAAGCAAAAGCAAAAGAAAAAAGTGAAGTATGAGGTGTCTCAATTATAATAGAGAAGGGCAAATCAGTAAAAGGCAAAAAGTATGGGTATATAATCTAAAAGTTAGGGAGAGAGAATGCACCTAAACTTAATCTAGTGTCATGTAGGATTTAATTTATAGTCTTTTACATTTTCATGTCTTTTACTTTATAGTTCTTCATTTATTTTCATTTCAATCTTGTTATTTTGCTTTATTTCAATAAATCAATCTATCTTCTTTTGTTGTTCTCGTTAAATCTTTCATTTCAATACTTTCTTTCAATGCTTTGAGTCATTTCAATCTTCAACAACTTAAACTTTCAATGTTTTTCATTCATAAACTAAAAAACTAAAGTAGTTCTAAACTAAGAGTCTACTTTCTTCCTTCAAATTCTCATCATTCAAACTTTAAACAATCTAGGATGAACCACATCAAAAACAAACTTTGAGATACTCTAATCTAGTCTACTTCATATGTCAAAGGTGAATGTATTGTTTACTCATATTATTAAGAGTGGTGAACCTGCTTTTAGTGTTTTGGTTCCAAGGTTTTTGTTGGGTGAATCGTTTCCCATGCCGGTTTATATATCGCTTCTTCCGATTATTGGTGGTTGCACACTTGCTGCTGTTACTGAACTTAATTTCAATATGATTGGTAAGTTATTTATTTCTTTGAAGAATTTTGGTACAATTTGTTTAGTATATTGATTTGATTCATTTTGTTCATTTTGGGCATTTTATTTGCTTTACTTTGTGGAATGGTTGTTTTTTTTCTGAATGAGGTTGGGTGGAAGTTGTTGTTTAATTGGGTTTATGGGAGCAATGATATCGAATTTGGCATTTGTATTCCACAACATATTTTGAAAGAGAGGAATGAAAGGAAGTATGTTGGTGGGATGAACTACTACGCTTGTTTGTCTATGTTGTCTCTTTTGATTCTCACACCTTTCGTTATTGTTGTGGAGGGCCCTCGGCCAGGCAGCGGTCGGGCAAACCGCCATCATCTCGAGATTGGATCCAATTTCATATGGTAAGAACAAATTTAATAGCTCACTATTATATGTTCTGTTTGCGAGCTATTACTTACTCGTCACAATTTGTGTTTAAGGTTAAGAGAAAATCTCATGGACCAAAATTTTCAACACTTTCAATAGGGCTAGACATATTGAAATGAGTTGATTTTTGTGAAGATTAATAATCTTCACAATAACATTTTATTACCTCCACAAAAATTCAGTCAGTAATTTGTGGTTTAGATCCACTTTATCGATGGGAGTGTAAATTGTAAGGGCATCTCCAATGGAGAGCGTAAAAATCCACCTCCACATAGGCTCCACATAAGCGCCATTAGGATTATACACTCTATCTAACTCCAAAATATATAAAGTATATATTTACTACTTGTGGCTCTTCCAATGGTAGGTGGAGGCAAATGTGTAAAAAGAGATAACAACGGACTTAATCTGTACCAGCCCATTCAAAATAATAAAAAATGACGGGCTTGGCCGTCGCAAAGGTTTAAAACAAATAATGGTCCACTTTCATAAGACATTCAAAGCAACGTCTGTGTTTTGCAAAACTTATCAATGGGACTGAGCAACGGATTTAGACCATCGCAAATAGAAAAATAAAGCTTCCCATGTTAGTTGAAGTGACGTCCGAGTTTTTTAGTTACACAAATGGTACTACAAGTGACGTCCTGGCTTTTTTATTAACTAATAGCCGGATGGGGAATTCCCCACCCCATCTATTAACTAATAAACTATTACCTACGATATACAACCCCCATTGGAAGGAGTTTTTTCGTACTTGGAGTGTAAACTTTACACTTTATACTGTTTACACCCCCATTAGAAACTTTGCTGGAAGTGCGGTAGAGTAAAGATGGCCTCGACAAGCAACCAACAGCGAGATGATGCCCAAAGAAATGGGAACGGAACTAGGTGGAGTGCTTTGTTTGGTCGAAGTGGAGCTCAGGAATCGACTGTAGCTTTTACATCGTTCTCTCCAATTCTCATAGATGGTGTTGCTCAAGTTCCAAAGGAGTTAGTAGAACAAGGGATAAAACAATGGGATGAATATTTGGTTGGATATTTCTTGGATAAATGTTTAGCGTTTCCCATGGTAAAAGATTTTCTGGGGAAGAAATGGAAACTAAGGGAGAGTTTGACATCACGACTAATAAGGACATGTTTTACATGAATTTTACTTTTACAGAAGATAGACAAATGGTATTAGATGAAGGACCGGTGTTTATTGCGGGGAGAGTGTTCGTGATAAAGCCTTGGACAATTGAGGTGAACAATTACAAGAGCAAGGAGGCTACAATACCGATTTGGGTAAAGCTGATGGAAGTGCCAAAGGAGATGTGGACACTGGATGGGTTGTCATATCTAGCAAGTTTGGTAGGAGGAGAACCAAAGTTCATGGATGATGCTACAGCAAAGAGGAAAAGGTTTGTCACAGCCCAAATTTCTAAACAATTAAAAAAAATGAATATTTGAAATATAAATATCTCAAACATCACTATGTTCAATTGTCTAAAAACCCAGACTATGACGGGGTGGATATAACACATGTCAAAACCTAAAACCCACATCATAAAGAATCTTAACAACAAAAATAATCTCCAAAATTCTCTTTATTACTTTATGAAAGTCTATCTTCCATCCAAAAATCATCAATATAACATTCTAAGAATAATAGGTCCTCCACATCATATTCTCATTCCATGATGAATATGAAACTGCGTTATTACATACTTCCAAAAAGATCAGACCTAATAAAAACTAACGGACTGCTCCAGATCAAATCCAAATCAAACGCCGCGGTTCCACTGCCTTCCACCTATGTTCCCAAGAACATACCCACGTTGCCAAAACAAAGCAAACATGGGTCAGCAAAATGGAATTTGCTAGTATGAGTAGACTAACCATATATAACCATTATCATACTTTAATTATCCAAACAATCACGTTATATTTTCCCATAACTTAATCATTCTCAGCTTGGAAGATAGGTAGTTCCGTCATGTCAACCGGCATAGTTTCTTCCCAAGCAAGACTTCTATTTTATTAACTCATTATAATAACTTGTTTTAATAACTAAGTCATTGAATTAAAACTTACCGATATCCACTGCTGTATAAGGGTAAGACCGCGTCCCTACACAAAATGTTATTAAGTCCTACCCTCCTGCAAAAGAAAGTTAAAACTTCTATATAACATATGTAGATATTATATTAGGTATTCAAAAATAAGCCCAAACACACTCGCATAATCAAATCAATACAACTAACCCGCAAAGCGAATACCTTAGTTCCTCTCTAGGGCAGTCCAAACAATCTGGTCATTCATGGCACATTCAATGAATACCCGGGTCATTCATGGCACATTCAATGAGTACCCATAGATAACGCTAATGGGCCATTTATGGCACATTCAATGAATGCCCACCTAACATATGACATTAACAGTCATAAAACTCAATTCCAAAACTTGAGGCGTGGAGAGTTCTAAAAGAGTGCGGTAAATTTGTTTACGCATTTTTTTGAACTTTATTGCATATATTATTTCAGAGAACTAAGGAGTACCTTGATTCATGTATTTTTTGGTTTACGCGTTATTAATTATATGGATGTCTAAGTGTCATAACATTGTATAACATAAAAGACTGAAAAATCACACAGTAGTTAATACACGTACATAAGTATATTTAGAAAGGTCTTAACCTAAAGTCAAGCATGCTAATAGTCCTAGACTTATCCTAATAGACCGAATCATAATCCGAGTTAAAAGTCAAACTGGGTCAACTGGTCAAAGTCAACCCTAGTCAACAGTCAAAGTCAAAGTCAACTCCGGTCAAAGTCAATCTAGCCAAGAACCCAAAGACTAAGGCCTAAAACCCTTGGCCTTTCCCAAGCCCAATCTAAACTTACTATTCATAAATTATAACCTGACCCACTTGGATTTATAAAACCAGCCCACACAATCAAAAACCGACCCAAAGAACTAAAGAAAATGAGCTGGCCCAAACAAACAATCTAAGGCCCAAGCCCAAAACCAACCGAAATAGAGTTAGAACTGGTGAGACTGGGAGCACCGGATCCAAATCTTGGTTATCCCCTCCACCACCAGCTCACATTTTTCAGCCACCTCTCCTCCCTTCCTCATCATATCAGTTTGACTCCCCATCAAAAACCAACCATCTTTCATACACACACCACTCCCTTTTATCCACTGTCGAGATCACTCCCAATTCTAGATCTCGACCGCCATTAATGCCCTTCCAAAGCTCCCAACAGCACCCCAACCATACACATTAACCCAACCATCAAACCTTTACTTCCCCGACATCAATCATCATTCTAGCATGCATCAAAAACCAAATCAACAAATGTTCACATAACCTACTGCGAAATTTCTTTGTTGCCGCCATTAACAACCAGCTTCTAAGCTTCAACAGCCCCTCTGCCAACCTCCATTACACAACCAAACCAATATTTAACCATCACAGTTCACCCAACCACCGATTCTACACCCGACCTCACCCATAAACCAAACAATCACAGTCCAATCAAAACGCATATATATTTACCTATCTCGACCCCAACATTTACAGTAACTATTAATCAATTATTTACTCGTTTTGTTTCAACGTATCGGGGCAAGTTTTCGGAGACAAACGGTTCTTCAAACGATAATCAAGATGTATGCGCAATTAACACTAAATAGTATCCAGTATAAAACTAAATCTTAAAACAGCAACTGAACAGTAAAAATCATATGTTTTCCAGCCTCATGCAATCTACAGTAAACGAGAACTTTATGAAAAACATACAATAGCTACTCACCTGTAGCGCGCTCCGATTATTAGCTAGCTAACAGAAGAAATCTTCCTTTTCTTCTTTCAGTAAAACTCCATTTTTTTCTAAAACTCTCGCTGTGTTTTTCCCTCAAAAACTCTACGTGAGAAAACTCACCGAAAAACAAGGACAACACTTATCTATTACTTACAAGACTTTTATCCCTAAGCTGATAGTTATCCTATATTATTTTATCTATTATTCATTATTATTATTATTAGGAAAATAAAAGAATAAAAACACGGGGTGTTATAAGGTTGTTGTTTGCTCGGTTCTGTATCGAATTCCCAGTAAACCATGAGTACAAAGAAAATATAAAAATCAACGTTGGGGATCGAGAAATTGTTATACCGCTTGAGTATCCATGGAAACCACAATCTTGTGAAAAATGCAATCGGTTCGGGCATACTACACTACAATGTGGAGTAAGGAGTACGATGGTATGGAGACAGAAGGCAAATGCACAACCACATGCTGCTGCAACTTATAGAGAGGAAGGAACCCAGGTGGTACCTAGAGCGCAGGTACAACAAGGAGTAAGGGTTCAAATAGCTCAAGGGCAGCAAGAGGGTGGAGAAACAGGTGGGAGTACTAGTACGCAAGGGCAGGCACTAGGTCAGAATGAAAGCGTAAGGGAAGAAGGGACAGAGGGATATTGGAGTGGGCCTGAACTAAGTATGCATATTAATGAAGAATATCATAGAGATGAAGAGGTACTAAGGTTTGGGGATGAGCAACAACAGGTGAGGGAGTCGCATTTACTACTGGTCTCCATTGCTAGTATTGAAGGTGCCATCTCTGAGCTGAGCCTAGATATAGAACAAGCCTTGGTCGTGATACAAGAGCTGATACATCAAGTAAGGCCTGAGCAACCTGGAGTTGGGCAGTTTATAGCGGAAAGAAATGTGTTTGAGGAGTTAGCAGAACTGGAGGATGATGATTTGTTTGACACAGAACCAGAACTGTTTGGAGATAGGTCAAACTCTACACCGTTGAGAGTGGGTCAGGGAGATACCCTAGTCCAAACCAGAGCACAGAAGAAGAAAAATGCAGAAAAACAACAAAAAACTACATCGGATAAGAGAGGTAGGGGAAAACCCAAAGGGAGGGGAAAGAGGAGAGGACATTAATAGCTTATTATGTCAATGGTGAAAGTAAGTAGCTGGAATGTTAGGGGACTAAATGACCCGAATAAAGCGAAAACTTTGAATAAGTATATTTTGGAGAACAAGTTAAGTTGTATGTGCTTCCTAGAAACAAAGGTCAGGATGGAGAAGCATCAGGAGATAACAGGAATAGTTTCCCCAACTTGGGGAACTATGTACAATTATGCTAGTAACGAGTATGGGAGAATATGGATTACATGGGATGTAAATTTTCTGGATATTCAGAAAGAGGTGGAAGGAGGGCAGTTTATACACTGCAAAGTTACAAGTTGCATTATGGGTATTCCTTCTTACTCATTGTTGTGTATGCCAGTAATAAAAGTCACGAAAGGTTAATTTTATGGGATGAGCTGAAAACCTTGAGTGTAGGTATACAAGGAGCATGGTGTGTCATGGGGGATTTTAATAATGTATTGTTTTCATATGAACGAGTTGGGGACAGAGAGGTACATCCCAGGGAAACAATACCATTTTCATCTTGTTTGAATGTAGCCGGACTGTTTGATCACACAGCTACTGGGTGTTTCTATACATGGAATAGTGGAGGGGCTAGTATCAGGAAGTGGTCGAAAATAGATAGATGTTTGGTAAATGCGGTTTGGACTTCTATTTCGCAAGCATCAAAGGTGGAATTTATAACCGAAGGACTATCAGACCACTCCCCCATGATCTTGACTTTTGTGAATAATTTTAGGAAGCATCCTCCGTTTAGATTCTGTAACAACTGGACTCTGCACCAGGATTTTGAGCCTTCTTTGAGAGAGTGTTAGGATATAGAAGTTCATGGTAGCCCGTCTTTTATGTTAACTAAAAAGCTCAAAAATCTGAAAGGAGTGTTAAAAGGATGAGCGAGACAGTTCAGTAATGATATTCAGAAATTGGTGGTGGACACAAGAGAAGAATTAAAGGTGATTCAAGAACAACTTCGCCTGAACCCCCTGGATCACTCCCTCAGTGTACAAGAATTTGCTATGAGGGACAAACTCTATAAGTATTTGAAACTAGAAGAAGCGGAGATGTATCACAAGACATACATAGATTGGCTTTGCTTTGGAGATAGATGTAGTAAGTTCTTCTTCAATGTCCTAAAGGAAAAGAAAACCAGAAACTACATATGGAATGTAATGGATGCACAAGGAACACAGAGAGAAGGGAAAGACCAAGTGGCAGAGGCATTTCTGAGCTACTACAAAGAATTACTAGGGGTGAGATCGAGAGAAGAATGTGATGCAGAATTTCTAGATAGTTTACAGGTGAATAAAGTATATTTGGTCACAAGACAAGCTTTGATTGAGCTGATCACTGAAATGGAAATCAAAGAAGCATTATTTGCAATGGAGGATAACAAGGCACTAGGCCCGGATGGCTTTAATGCATGCTTCCTCAAGTCAAGCTGGGAGATTATTAGGGAGGACTTTATAAAAGCCATCCAGCATATTTTTAGGCACAAGCAACTCATGGGAGGTACAAACTCCACTTTTCTCTACCTAATTCCTAAAATGAAAAATGCCTCACATGTTACTTCATTTAGACCTATTGCATGCTGTAACATTGTGTATAAATGTGTATCAAAAGTACTAACAAACAGAATGAAGAACTGCATTGCGTCTTTGATATCATGTTCTCACTCTGCATTTGTACTGAGGAGGTCTATTCAAGACAATTTGTTACTGGCTCATGAACTCCTTAGAGGGTATTCAAGGAAGAAAGGGCAGAAGAGATGTGCAATAAAGATGGACATCCAGAAAGCGTATGATTCAGTATCATGGCAAGCTCTGGAAGCAATCCTGTACAAGTTCAAGTTTCCATCTATGTTCATAGAATGGTTACTTATATGCTATACATCCCCGTATTTGTCGGTCTTGGTTAACAGGTCTCCTGAGGGATACTTCCAGGGGAAACGGGGGCTCAGGCAAGGGGACCCAGTATCTCCATATCTTTTTGTCCTTGTTATGGAAGTCCTGAGCACTCTTCTCTTACAAGGTCTACAGTCTAAAAGGATCTTTGCACATTCAAAGTGCAAGAAACTTAAGATCTCTCACCTCTGTTTTGCAGATGATGTGCTTCTCTTTTGTAAAGGAAACATGGAGTCTATCATGGCAATAAAGGATATCTTGGAGTCCTTCTCTAAAGCTACAGGGTTGTATTTGAGTAATGAAAGGCGACATTAATCGCTAATCGGGCAAGATGTCTGAGGCGGAAGGGCTAGAATTAGCAGCGGCTATGAATATATCGCTGGTTACTCCTCCGGTGATTTATCTAGGATTGCCTCTCACAGCAACAAGACTTGGAGTAAGAGAATGTCTACCGCTCATTGAAAAGATCACAGCAAGAATTTCAAACTGGAAGAACATAGATTTAAACAGGGTAGGAAGAGTGCAGCTGGTGAATTCTATTCTGTCATCCTTTCAAACTTATTGGTCTAAGACTTTTGTGCTTCCAAGAATAGTACTCAACAAGGTAGCAAAGATATGCAATAGGTTTATCTGGTCAGGGCCAAAGTTAGAGAAGAAAATGCACCATGCAAGCCACTATACACTCAGGGTGGACAAAGAACAGGGCGGTCTAGGTCTGGTGGATCCGAGGATCTAGAACAAAGCTGCTTACTGTGGGTTAGTGGTAAAACTAGCCCAAAAAACTGATTGTCTATGGGTGAAATGGACATGGGAACAACACATCAAGACCAAAAACTTCTGGACTATGAAAATCCCAACGGATTGTTCTTGGGTATGGCGAGAAATTTTAAAGCACAAAGAAGCTACATGGAAGTATGTGTGGTACTGTATAGCGGATGGAAAGAGTACGAGCTTCTAGCATGATCCTTGGTGTACATGGCCGTTGATTTTGAATGCTGAAGCTAAGTCTTTTCTCTCGAACTCTGTACTAAATGATGCAGTAGTGGCAGAGGTGATTGTCAATGGAGGATAGGGAAGGTGTATAATTAACCTACCGAATTGTGAGGTAAAAAAGATGATTATGGAAATAGAGATAAATTCGTTCATGATAGAGGACGCAGTTATTTGGACCCCCTCAAGCTCTGGGAACTTCTCTATAGCTTCAGCGTATGCAGTTTTAAAGAATGTACGAAGTAAGGTTAAATGGTATAAGATTGTTTGGGGAAAACTCTCAGTACCCAAGCACTCATTTACTATTTGGCAGTTGTTCTCTGGATGTCTTCCCACTCAGAACAGATTGATGGCAAAGCAAGTTATTGGATCCTCGAGGTGCTGTCTCTGTAACAACCAGGAAGAGAGCTCTGCCCACTTATTCTTCGACTGCCCTTTCTCAAAACTAGTGTGGCAAAGCTTTAAAAAAGCCATGGGTTTGCTAGAAGGAGTTCGAAACTCACATGATGAGTGGTACTACTTGATGAGGGTAAGCAGACTAAATTCAATAGCCTCTGAAGTAATTAGAGCGCTAATATGTGCAGCAGTTCAAGCAATATGGAACGAGCGAAATTGGCGCCTAAAGAAAAAGAGATTCAAGACTCCAGAAGTGGTAAGCTCGAAAGCCCTGAACTGCATGAGAGAGTACCTGGGGAAGAAACTGGATGTAGTCAAAGAAGATGTAGCAACTAGAGTTGTGTTGAGGAAGTTAGGTATTAGGGTCAGCTTTAAACAAAAGGAGGAGAAATGGGTAAAATGGGAGAGGGCGGGCTGATTCAAATATGGCAACTTTGAACACAGATAGTTCGGCCTAACAGGGGAAAGCAGGGTATGGAGGAGCATTGAGAGACCGAAATGGAGATGTCCAAATGGCCTTTAGTGGTAGCTCGAACAAGCTCTCAGTTATACATCAGGAATTACTAGGAGTCTTGAAAGGCATCAAAGGTGCAGCTGAGATGAATATCTTAGAAGTGGGAGTACAAGTACACTCACTCAGAGTAGCACAGATTTTGAATGGAACAGAGGCTCCGCCATGGTACTGCAGGAACTTGGTAGCACAGATAAGCGTGGAGAGGATCAATTTTGCAAAGCTAGTGGTAAGGCATGTGTTCAGGGAAGGAAATCAGGTGGCAGACTATTTGTCTAAAGTTAGTACCACTAGAAATAGTGTTAGTGATGATGATAGTTACAACACAATGT
Organism: Coptis chinensis; assembly: GCF_015680905.1. NCBI lineage: Eukaryota > Viridiplantae > Streptophyta > Magnoliopsida > Ranunculales > Ranunculaceae > Coptis > Coptis chinensis. Next base: position 51,412,242 of record NC_141456.1, read on the forward strand.
ACTTTATTCCCCCGATGGATAAAAAATTGTCAGAGTTGATCAAAGGGGATAAAGAAGGAAGGATGTACTTGAGATGTTGATATTAATGAAGGTTGGGGAACCATAAACCCTAGTTATTTAAAAAAAAAAAAAAAAAAAAAAAAAAAAACCGCTCTATCCTTCCCTAAATAATCCCACATCTTGAATTTATTAATATGTTCAAAAAGGTTGTTGAATGCAACATTCCACAATAATACATCACCTCGCTTTCGTGAGAATTGACGGGTGTTCAACATCTTATATGATTGATAGAGGGGTGTCTCACGAAAAGGGGTCAATCCCATTAGTTAGGGTGCAAATACCGGCACCCTTTTTATGTAACTCGCTCCCTTAAGTAGTTTGTTTCTCACCCGAGAGTGCTCAGGTCTTTTTCCTCCACTTTACTCTTTATGGGTGAATTCATATTTCACGCCAAAATTTGAAACTTTGATACTTTTTGTTCTCCTTTTTCTTTCTATTCTCCCCTTTATAACAAAAATAAAACTACAGTAATCAGATTAATTAATTAATATATTGTTCACTTCATACTCCATTCATTATTTTTTACATATTTATTTATCAATTGACCATTTTATCCTTAAAGGAAGTGGTAGACCGAACTCTGGTTACTAGTGTGTTTAGATAAGAAATTGCTTTTTATTATACTAAAAGACACGTCATTTATTTTCATATAGGCTTTCAATTCATTTTCTTATCTAGTTTTTGTTTACCATATTCTCACTTTAATGTTCTTATAGGTAAGTAACTCTATCTAGCTTCATTCTATCGTCTACATGGTCCAACGACTACTTGTAACAGTGCATGTTGTATCACCTGAGAATTATGGAAGATTTTATTGGACTTGAAGAAAACTTGGATACTTTGTCAAAGGAGATTAATGTTCTAAAACATTTAAAGAAAAAAGTGGCTAGAAGTGGGAAACGATCAATGGACAAGTGGTTGCAAGATGTATGTAGATGTTTGGTGTTTAATGGACAATGACCTGATGATTTGTGTGATAGGGAATGGTTGCACTCTTCTTGGGATAAAAGTTGCTTACGTATCAAGTTTTTTCGGGTAAACTTGAATCAAGCCTTACGTAGTTCATCTCTCTCTACTTAAAGATGTTTGAGCTGACTTTCCTTATATGCTCCAGGCTGTTATGAAGTGCAGATTCACCTTGTGTGCTATCTTGATGATTTGTCATTACTCTGATGTTACAAAGTTAATGTTTCCTTAATCGGTGCGTTGACTGAGCTCCAAGATTGCGCTAGTTGATTTGCTTACATTTATGGCTGTAACTGATGCTTGGGATGACCTAGGGTCGGGTCGTTGGTACGTTCTGATAGAGTGGTATGAGCTGATAGAGAACGACATGGTGTATGGACACATGTACTATAATGCAGAACGGAGGGTACTTACACAGCCCCCTTTATTTGATCTGTTCTTTGGACAGCTGTGATGTAAAAAGGAAGGGTAAAATAAAGTTTCCTTTTTAAAACACATGTTGGATAGCTGGTAGGCTTAATTGGCTTTTGAAAAATGTGCAGGAACTGTTGGGCTGGATTCGTGGGCCCGAAATCACGGCGATTTGTGGGCAAGTAATGATTGTGTTATGTTGGAACACGAAACATTTTGTGTTCTCTTGAGGTTTTGGCAGCTGAGGGTTTTTGATGTGTTAAGGTGTTCTACTTTCTCATTTCGTCAATCTAGGAAAGAGCAGAGCGAAAGAAAGAAAGAGAGAAAAAAAAAAAAGCTTTTCCCCTCTTTGGTATCAGGAGCGTCTTTTGATCTTGCAAAATTTGATCTTTTGTTTATTTTTTTGAACTCGTAATGTCTGCTACCAGTGATAGTTTGAGTGGGGAGGTTGAAGTTGATCAATGGAGAGAGAGAACTTTGAATGGAGATGACGTTGAAGTTAGGGTTCGTAGTGGAGATGGAGCTTCATCGTCTTCTTCAGTGGAGACAAGGGATGAGGAAATGGGGCCTAGGTCAATTTATGCTGATCTGAAGGAGGAGTTCGGCTGGGTGAATGCCGACCTAGCCATATACGACTTTGGTGGAGAGGGGAGGTTGTATAACGATGACTATGTCCCTCTGGATGGAGGAGTGGTGGTTTGTTATGGGCAGTTGAAGGCTGGGATGAGGTTGCCATTTTCCCGTCTTGCTGTTGAGGTTTTAAACTATTGTGACAAATCCCCATGTCAGTTTATAGGGAATAGTTGGAGGGTTTTCCATGTGTTGGATTTGTTGAATGAGCGGGGTTGTAATATCCGCTTAGGAGATGTGTTGGAGCATTTCTTTGTGAAGAGATAGGTTACACTGAATTTTAGTTTGCAAGTTGTAAAAGGGAAATAGTCTTTAATTGTGGGGGTGAGTAAGGAGGACTGGAGGTGTAGGCCTTTGTTGGTTGTGGGTAACTACACTCCCCCTGGGTGTGAGCTGAGTACCTGCTCTGTAAAGTGGGCTGGTAGGTAGTTATTTTGTAGGTCATATGCAAGTATTGTACTTGATATGTTTGTACGTTCTGATGTTTTTGTGTTCTTTCGTGGAGAGGTTTCCATTCGAGGTCGTCTTGAGCTTGACATTGTAGAGAAGTTTGCTTGTTTGAGTTGGAAGGAAAAACGAGCTATCTTGGGGGAGGTTTCTCACTACTTTAAGAGGCGTGGATTGGAGAAGATCAACCGGAAGAAGGCGGAGCAAAAGAAGAGGGCTCGTAAGCTCATTTTTGACATCTCTGATTCTAGCTCAGACAGTGAGATGGAGAGGGAGAGCCAAAGGAAGGCACCTATTTCTGGATGGAAAATGGCTGGAGGAGCTGTTGATAGTCGTTCTGCATCCAAACGCTCTAAAGTGGGTGATGTTAAACGTTATGCAGCCAAACATTTCGAAGTAGGTGATGGTGAACGTTCTGGTCATGGTAGTGGGAGTGCTGTTGGTGGTGGTGATGCTCCCACTCAATTCTGGAGGCCTCAGCTGAAGAGGCGCTTTGAGGTGGTTGAGACTGAAGGGGCGAAAAAGTCCCAAACTGAATCTGAGGAGCGACCTAGTACTAGTGGAGGTTGTTCTTCTGTAGGTCGGGCTCCATTGAAGATGATGGATCTTAAGGAACTTGTTGTTGATGTGGGGGTTGTTGATACCCGAGGCAAGAAGAAGGCTAGTGAGAATGAGCCTGTTGCCCAGAAGTTGAAGGGATCGGGGAGTTCGGCCCTACGTCACAAGGGTGCTGATGACATTTTGGATAGGCTTGTCACCTATGAGGACCCAGCGAGTGGGTTGAGTAAGTTTGTGAAGAATGGGAACTGTAGTTTCAAGAGCTATTTAGTTGCTAGAAGGTTACTTGATAGCATTACCCTGGATGGAGATAGGCATCAGTTGGAGACTGGGAAGGACCTGGGGATGAACATTAAAGACATGGATCACTCCCTGTGCTTTGTAAGCCTCTCCGACCTAGGTACTGTCTTGTTTTCCACTTTTACTGCTTTGTGATTTACTTTCTTTGTTGTCAGGTCCTGGCTATGTATAGGAAGCTGAAAGAGATGGCTCTTATCTCCGACCTATACAAGAAGGAAGGAGTTGGATGCTGCCAAAGAAGCTTATGACAAGCTGCTTGCTGTTCAAGAGGTGGAGCGAGCTGAAATAGGGCTGAGGTTGCAGGTCGGAGATCTTGCTGGTAAGGCGACCTTGTTGCAACCGTCTCTTGATGCTTCACGGGTGGAGGTGCAGAACTGGATTGGTGAGTGCAGGAATGCACAGGTTGTTGCTGAAAGGGCTCAGAAGGAATATAACGATCTGGTCGACTTGGTAGAGAGCGGTGATACTTACGTTCTGGTGGACGTCCTCCTGGAGCTAGAACGTAAGTATAAAACCCTAAAGAGGTCGGTTGAAAGTGGGGCTGCACTAGTAGTTGTGAAAAGTACTGTTGTAGATGCTAGTAGACGACCTGATCTACCATCCGATCTTGTTGCTGCTTCAGACGCTCAGCCAACTGAAGACGTCTCCATAGAAGTTATGAATGTGAGTGGTGATTCAGCTAGTGGCCCTGTTGGTGAAGAAGGTGGCCCACTGGAGCCTTTGAATATGTAGAATCTTCCCCGTGTCCTCTAACTGTGCCTTTTCTCTCTTTGCTATTGATTTGTTTGAATGATGATGAACTATGTTTTCTCACTTGCTTTGGTTGATACTGATAACTAATATTGATAACTTTGATTTTTTATGATGGTGGTGCTGAGGTCATTTTCTCAGGATAACCTGGGGGCCTCTAGTATCCAACCAAATTTTGTAAGTAGTAAAGTATTTAAATTACTTACTTGTTCTGCCTTGATGTTCTCATTGAATTTTTTGTGGATGTGATTGCTTTTATTGTTGTTTGATTCGTTGTATGACGACCTATACTACATAGTGGTAGTCCTGATGACTTGTTGTACTATGGTAGATCGTCTAATGTCCTGTACGACCTGGTGAGATGACAGTAGCTATCACCTAGGTCGCCTTTTGTGCGTTTGATTGGGTAGTTCCTTTTGGGGGAACTCTGATTGTCTGATAACTAGCCTTTGATTGGTAGTTACAGTTGAGCCAAGCTTAACCCTGTTCAAAGGCCTTAAGTTGACTGTGGGTCCTTTTGGGGGTCCCATATGTTTGAATTTGACTGATAATTGCGTGAAATTTTCAGTTGAATCATGCTTAACCCTGGCCATGCGTTGGTGTTAAGTTGATTTAAGGTCCTTTTAGGGGACCTTGGGTTGGATTGATTTGATAATTTACCACTATGTGGTAACTATAGTTTAGTCCTTCTTGACTCTGTCTTTGATGTACGACCTGACATTGTGATGTCCTAGGTTGGGTTGGGTAGTGCGAGATGCCTGGCACTCATGTAATACAAAAGATGATATTTGTGCTCGAAATGTTGATGAAATTTTATTCATATTGACTGATACATCTGGAAAAAAAATTTATTGATAAAATCGCTTGAGGAGAGCTGTATTCCAAGGTCGGGGAAGTGTATCACCAAGTTGTATTTTGATCCAGTAAGCTCTATTTCTAACGACTTTGTCAACGATGTAGGGGCTTTCCCATGTTGGGTCAAGCTTGGCTGGAGCTAGAGTCTTTTTGAGGACTAGGTCACCAGCTTGGAAAGAGATTGGGATGACCTTTTTGTTGTAAGATCGTTGGATTGTTTGGTGGTACCGAGCTAGGGATATTGCAGCTACTTCTCTTCGCTCTTCTAGGAGATCGACTTCTTTTGCCAAGATGGTGTCACTATCACCTGTTTCGACGATGTCAGAACGTGTGGTTGTGATTGTTAGTTCTGATGGTATGACTGCCTCTGTTCCGAAGCAAAGTGTGAAAGGAGATTCATTGGTACTGGCTCTGGCTGTTGTTCTGTAAGCCCATAGAATGTTCTCGAATTACTCCGGCCATTGGCTTTTCTTGCTCTCCAACTTCTTTTGGAGATTTTCCTTGATTGCTTTGTTGGTAGCCTCTGCTTGACCATTGCTTTGTGCATATCTAGGTGTAGAAAATACTTGAATGATTTGCCATTTTTGCAAAAATGGCTTGACTTATGAGCCAGCAAATTGAGTGTCGTTATCCATGATAAGGGTGTGGGGGAGACCAAATCTTGTGATGATATTGGTCCATATGAAGTTGATGACATGGACCTCTTTAACTTGGACTGGTGGGATTGCTTCTACCCATTTGGTGAAGTAATCTGTGGCTACTAGGATGTATTTGAGTCATGTTTTCTTTTGTGGGATAAATGGTCCCATGATGTCTAGCCCCCACATATGAAAGGGCCATGGGTTGCCTATGTTGATCAACTTTCGTGCTGGACTCAAATAGTTGTGTTCAAATGTTTGACATTGGTAGCATTTGAGAACATATGTCTTTGCCTTGATGTGCATGCCTGGCCAATAATACCCTTGAACAATTACTTTGTGAGCCAGAGATCTTGCTCCTGCATGGTTGCCACATTCGCCTTTGTGAATTTCGTTAAAGATGAGTTAACATTCCCGTGGAGTTATGCACCTTAAGTGAGGTCCACCTGTGGATTTGTAGAACAATCGTCCATTGATTACAGTGTATCTGGGAGCTCGGAATTTTATGGCACGAGCGTTCTTTGCTTCTGTTGGGAGCTCCCTATGTTGGATAAATTGCAGAAATGGGTCCATCCAAGATTAAGTTATCTCTTCTTCGAATGAGGGCTGAAAGTCTGTGAGACTGTTGACGCTTTCTTGCTGGTATGCAGGCCTCTCCAGAAAGTCAATGTAGACTGTGGTTGGACATGCCTCTTGGGTCTTCGAGGCTAGGAAAGCTAGGCTGTCTGCATGTCTGTTATCCTCTCGAGGAATGTGTTCTAGTGAGAATATTTTGAACGAGCTGATGATATCATTGACGACTTGGGCGTATTTGGCCAGGTTTGTTCCGTTTGTTACATACTCTTTGGTGAGTTGTTTGACGATTAGTTGTGATTCACTGTGAGCTTTGATTTTCTGGACTTGTAGTTACTATGCCATGCGGAGGCCTGTGATTAATGCTTCGTACTCCGCTTCATTGTTGGATGTTGCGAAGTCGATCTTGATTGACTTTTGTAGTTGTGTTCATTCTGGTGAAGTTAACACAACCCCCAATCCACTACCGCTATTATTGCACGCTCCATCTACATAGAGATGTCATGTGTCTAAGGTGGATGGTTGATGAAATGAAGTAATTGGCTCGGGTTCCTAGTTTACATCTTCGACGGGGAAATCTACCAAGAAATCGGCATCGACCTGACCTTTGCGAGACGTTCTGGGAATGAAGTCGATGTGATGTTCTCCGAGTTCTTCAGCCCATTTGGCCATGCGGGCTGTTTTGTTGCTAGAACTCAAAACCTATTTGATGGGTACATCTGTGATGACCTTGATGCTGTGAGCCTGGAAGTAAGGTCAAAACTTCCAAGCTGAGTACAGTAAAGCTAACATTATTTTCTCCATTGGGGATTAATGTTTTTCTTAGTCGGCCAATGTCTTTTTTTTTTTTTTTTTTTTTTTTTTTTGGAAAAAGCTAGGGGTTAAGGATGCCCCAACCTTTATTTGATCATGATCTCAAGTACAACTTACCCTCTTCATCCTCTTTGACCAAAACATGCAGACTTTGGTCTAAAGGGGGAATGAAATACAAAACACTATCGTCTATAGAATCACTAAGCTTAGATAAATAATCTGCAGCCTGATTCCCTTCTCTGTAAACATGTACAAAGTCCACCAATTCAAACTCGTCCATAATGCGCTTTTATCCGGGCTCGCTATTCCTCTCCGCCCAAGGTGGCTCCTCCTTCAAGTTTAGAATACGTACAGCCCTCATGGAGTCAGAATGTACATGCAGTCGCTTTACTCCCAACTGGGCAGCTCCTTGTAGTCCTCTCATAACTCCTAGCGGTTCTGGCCGGGCTAATCGAAGGAGATGTGGACGATCCAGTAAACCCAAAGAGGACCCCGCCATCTGCGTTTCGTATTAGCCCCCCATACCCTGCCTTGCCGAGTTTCAGCGACCCATCGGTATTCAGCACCGGTACCTGATCATTCGTCTTTGACCAGCGCACCCACTGTTCCTCAACTGGCTGGTAGTTTCCTTCTATGCCTAGTCTTTCCAGCAGCACCTGCAGCGCATAGCTCTCCTTTATAGACTGCAGTGTTTTGCCAAGATAAACCTTCATATCATTCAGAATCTGCATACTCAAGAAACTCGGTAATCTTTTCCTGCCTTTCTTTAGACGCCAGTTCCTCTCATTCCAAATCGTGGACATTTCGCCGCGTGAAGGCCCGCAAAATTTCATTTTGCATTGAGTTCGCTCTGCATAGTCTCATTAAGAAGTACCACTCTTCATGCGATCTCTTCACCTGCCCAGACAAGCCCAAAGCTAGCTTTATCCTCGCCCAAACTTGCGTTGAGAACGCACAGTAAAAAAAAAGATGCGAAGAACATTCTGCGTGACCAGTGCATAAGCAACAGCTGGATACATTTATGACTTTCTTGAACATAAGTCGATTTTGGGTGGGCAGGGATCCAGAGAAGAGCTGCCATACAGTAAAGAGTGTTTGGGCACCGATAACTTACCCCAAACAAGCTTGAACCATTTCACTTTTCCTCGAATATTCTTGAGCGAGAGATAAGCCGATGCAAGGGAAAAGCGACCAGTGCTTGTTGGAGTCGAGATGACTCTATCCTCTGCCAAAAAGCTGTTTACCTCCGTTTCCATGATAAACTTTTTCAGTTCGCAGCTTGGTAATTGACAAATGGTATTTGACCAACTCCCATTTTCAATAATCGATCCAACACAAGCATCATCAGGAATAGAAGTCGCTAGCAGTTCCTTAGCTTGGGCGTTGAAGATCAAAGGGCCAAAACACCACGGATCATGCCAGAAGCTCGTTTTTAAACCATCAGCAATACTGTATCTCACACTCTTCCAGGCAGCCTCCCTGTGCCTAAGGATGCCTCTCCACACCAGAACAGTCCTTGGGTTCTTTCATAGTCCGAAATGTCCCCCTTTATAACGATGCTCCCATGTCCATTTCACCCACAAGCAATCATATTTCTGAGCAATCTTGACAACGAGCCCACAGTATGCCGCTTTGTTCCAAGTTCTAGGATCTAGCAGCCCAAGCCCACCTTGGTCTTTGGCCACTCTCATGGTTTCATGACTCGCATGATGCATCTTCCTCTCCATGGAAGGTCCAGCCCAGATAAACCTGTTACATAGCTTTGCTACCTTATCCAGCACCGTTTTCGGCAAAACAAAGGTTTTCGCCCAATACGTTTGGAAAGAGGAGAGGACCGACTGAACAAGCTGCACCCTTCCTGCACGGCTAAGAGCTGCATTTTTCCAATTTGAAATTCTCCCCGTTATTTTCTCAATGAGTGGGAGACATTCCTTAATACCCAATCTGGTGGCCGTGAGAGGTAAGCCGAGGTAGGAGACTGGAGGAGTAACCAAGGAGATTCCTAGAACTTCTGCAAGTTATAGCCCTTCTTCCTCAGACATACTACCCGTGAGGAGGGTAGTTTTTGCATTACTGAGCTGTAGCCCTGTTGCATTAGAAAATGCGGCCAAAATTTCTTTTATCGCCAGAAGTGACTCCATATCACCTTTACAGAAGAGCATAACATCATCGGCAAAACAAAGGTGCGAGATACCAATCTTTCTACACTTGGAGTGAGCATGGATAGACTTAGACCTAAGCCCTTTTTGCAGCATAGCACTTAACACCTCCATCACAAGAACAAAAAGATACGGAGAGACCGGGTCACCTTGCCTTAGCCCTCGTTTTCCTTCAAAATATCCTTCAGGTGTCCCATTAACTAGAACGGAGTAAAACGGAGATGAGAAGCACATCTTCAGCCATTCGACAAACAACGGGGGGAACTTAAATCTCTGTAGGATCATCAAGAGGGAATTCCAGCTTATAGAGTCATAGGCCTTCTTGATGTCCAGCTTTATTGCACACCTCTTTGGTCCTCTCTTCCGGCCATAACCTCGCAAAAGTTCATGAGCAAGCAACAAGTTATCCTGTATAGTCCTCCCAGGCACAAAAGCCGATTGTGCACAAGAAATCAAAGAAGAAATACATAATTTCATTCTGTTAGTGAGAACTTTAGATACACATTTGTAAATAATGTTGCAACATGCTATAGGTCTAAAAGACTCAACACTAGAAGACATTCTCTTCTTTGGAAGAAGACTGGGGATTGTGGAATTTATACCTCTAAGCATCTGCTTATGTTGGAAAATGTGCTGGATGGCTCTTATTACATCATTGCCAACAACATCCCAACACTTCTTGAAAAAGAAAGCGTTAAACCCATCAGACCCCGGAGCTTTATTATCGTTCATATCAAAAAGAGCTTCTTTTATCTCTGCATCAGTGATAGGGGAAGCCAGCTGTAGACTAGTGCAATTATCCACTTCAGTGATACTAAGCTCATTCAAGACTGCACGGTCACAAAAAGCAGGTGAGGTGACGCCCAGAAGGTCCTTGTAGTACTCAATAAACGCATCTTTCACCTCCATCTAGCCTTCTCTGAGATATCCCTCCTTGTCTTTTATACACCATACAACACTCCTAGACTTCTTCTCCTTTATAGAGTTAAAGAAAAAAGCATTACATTTTTCCCCGAAACATAGCCACTCAATATTTGTCTTCTGATAAAGGTCCGCCTCCTCCATCTTGATCAAAAGACAAAGTTTGCGCCTTGTGGCACTCTCTTGGCAGCATAACGAAGAATCTAGAGGGTTCACCTGTAGTCTCACTTGAAGATGTCTCAGCTCTTCTCTAGTTTCCTCCACAAGCCTGTGGGCATCATAACAAAAAGAGCGAGCCCAGCCCTTGAGGACAACCTTTAACGCTTTCAGCTTGCATGATAGCATGTACGGTGGGTTACCATGGTCTTGGATGTTCCAGCATTGAGCAAGGGTAGGTGCAAAATCCTCATGAAGTCGCCAAAAATTACAAAACCGAAAAGGTGGTCGACTTCTAATCTTATTCAGAAAAGACATCACTATTGGGCAGTGGTCAGAAAACTCCTGAGTTAGAAATTCCACGCTCGTAGCCAACTGTAAGGACGCCCAGGAGGAGTTCACAAGACACCGATCCAGCTTTGACCATTTCCTGACTACCTCACCCCCATTGTTCCATGTATAGAAGCATCCTGTTGCGGTATGATCGAACAGCCCCGAAGCATTTAAGCAATTTGCTAGTGGAGCTGTTTCCCTCTGGTGGACTGCCACATCCCCAATTCTTTCATGCGAGAAGAGAACATTATTCAGGTCCCCAATAACACACCACGGACCTTGAATTCCATGGTCGAGAAACTTCAGACTCTCCTCCGGAGGATCGGTCTCTCCGCATTGTTATTACTAGCATATATAACTGTCAAGGTAAACTGGAAATCATATTGTAAGATAGAGACCTTACAGTGAATAAATTGCGCCGTCTCCAGCTCTTTTGTAATCTCCATAACTACCGGATTCCATACAATCCAAACTCGTCCACTATCATCGCTTGCATAGTTATGCATACTTTCCCACGAAGGACATACTATTCCCGATATAGCTAGGAATTTCTCTCGTTTTACCTTCGTTTCCAAAATTCCCATACAACTAATATTCTTCTTTCTACTAAACAAATTTAGCTGTCTAGCTTTTGTGTGGTCATTTAACCCTCGCACATTCCAGCTACACACTCTTATCATAATGAAAATCAGTGAGCTTTTCTCTTTCCTTGCCCTCGGCCTCTCTGTTTACCTCTATTACTAGAAACTGCCTGTGTTTGGTGTTGGTTGTCGTTTCTATTCTTCTTTTGGCTTCGAGTCTGTACTGACATAATAGTTGGTATAGGAGGAGGAGTCCTATCACCAAACAGCTCCGGTTGTGCATCAGAGATGTCGTCCTCAAGGTCTTCGCCTGCTGCAAGGCATTCAAACATACCCCCTTCACTGATAAACTGTAGAGCGAGAGTGTTATCTGGTAGCAAGTGATGTAACGGCCTATCTTCATCCCCACTCTGTACCCTCACCATCTCGCAGCTCAGTTCTGCCTCTTGTAGCCCAGCAATGCTACCACTACATTCAGAAACTCCTACCACCATCAATTGGTTATCCTGCCTTGTTTCACCCTGTGGCGCTACGCCTCTTTGGGTTTGACAGTTAGCACCTTCACTGTGATTACTGGAAGCCACATTTACACCTGCAGTTAGGTCCACCACACCTACCTCTAACATTTGTCCAACAGCCTGAGTATCCACAACTGCTTCAGCCATGGCAGCATGCTGCTCAAGTTCCTCATTGCTACTTGAATTCGGAATCACTACAGCAGCTGTTCGCGATCCTGCTACTTCTTGGTTCTCTTGGACAGTTTCGATATCAATCCCCTCTTGGCTGGGAGTCACTCCTCTTATTCTTGTGGCTCTTATGGTTTCTCCACCATTACGCGAAACTGCCCTCTGTCTCCATATCCTAGTTTGTCTACCCGAGCATTGGTCTGCTGAGTGTCCAAATTTATTACAGGTTGTGCAGGACTTCGGTTGCCATGGGTATTCCAGAGGTATAACAACCTCTCTGTTCCCTGCTTTCACTGTTATTACTTCCTTGTAATCATGGTTCACTGGGAACTCAATGCAGAACCTAGCAAAAGATAGTCTTTTCCTTTTAGCTGTTGCATCATCCATAAACATAGGTGTGCCACCCACTAAGCTTGCGAGGTACAAATTGAAAGTCCATCGAAAGTCCACATTTCTTTCGGGACATCCATCAGCTTTACCCATAGAGGAATGGAGGCCACCTTGTTTTTGTAATTATCAACCTCCACTGTCCATGGCTTTACTACAAACACTCTGCCCGCAATAAAAATCGGACCTTCATCTAAAACCATTTGGTGATCCTCTGAGCTCGTAAAACTCATATAGAACAGCTCTTTATCTGTGGTGATATCAAAGGACCCCTTCAATTTCCACTTTCTCTGCAACACTTCCTTTACCATCGGGAATGACAATCTTTTGTCCAGAAAATACCCAACCAAATACTCATCCCACTCCTTTTTACCTTGTTCCAATAAATCGATTGAAGCTTCGGCCACTCCATCAACATAGATCGGGGAGAAAGACTTAAAAGCTCTTGTGGATTCAGAAGACCCAGACCGACCAAATAGGGACCTCCAGGACGTGGTTTGAGGGACAGCTTGCCCATTTGCACTGGTCGCAGAAGCCATGAGAACAAGCTAGGCTTAAAACTGTTCCAGGAGAAAGAGAACCAGCACTAAGAATTGCCTCAGCGAACTCACACTATAGATAGCGGAGGATTTTACCTTTGAGGCTAAAAGCTATAAACTTCCACTAATAAACTACCACTGTATAGCAATGGAGGATTTTACTATTAGTGGAAAGCAAAACCAGGAAAAACTAGATAAGAAACCTATGAAAGTTCAGTTTTTACTCTATTTTTGGTAAGAAAAGGAGCACCAGATCAAAGCAGCAACCTATGTTATCTCACAACCTATCGCACCAAACACTGTCCCCATGATCAAATGCACCAAACACTTCCAATTCGGCCAATGTCTTGCTGGTGAAGTAGACTGGTTTTTCATTTCCTTCGTGCTCCCGAAAGAGAACCGAGCTGATAGCAAAGTCGGTAGTTGCAAGGTAAAGCCCCAGTTTCTCTCCTTCTGTTGGTTTGGACAGGACGGGAGGAGTTGATAGGTAAGCTTTCAGGTCGTTGAAAGCTTTTTGGCATTCGTCTGTCCATGTGAATGTTGCGCCCTTCTTCAGTATTTGCAGGAACGATTTGAACTTGTCAGATGCACGTGAGATGAATTTGTTGAGGGCAAACACCATGCCAGATAACTTGTAGATTTGTTGCTTGGAGGTCGGTTCTGGCATCTCAAGGAAAGCTTGTATCTATTCTGGGTTTGCTTCGATGCGCTTTTGTGAGACAAGGTATCCTAGGAACTCCCCTGAAGCTACCCCAAATACGCATTTTGCTGGGTTGAGCTTCATTTTGTTTTGGCGTAGTCGTTCAAAGGCTTCTTGTAGGTGAGAAATGTGATCTCTAGCTTTTTCGCTTTTGACTACCATATCATCAATGTAGACTTTTATAGTGTCACCCAGCAAGTCTTTGAACATTTTTGTGACCAGTCTTTGGTAGGTCGCGCCTACGTTCTTCAAGCCGAATGGTAGGACGCTATAGTAGAACCTGTTCAGTGATAAAGGACGTCTTTTCTTGGTCTTCCTCTACCAGTGGTATTTGATTGTATCCATTGTAGGCGCCCATGAACGAAAGGAGTTTGTGACCGCATGTTTGATCGACCATAACGTCAATTCTTGTCAGGGGGAAGCTGTCCTTGGGGCAGTGCTTGTTGACGTTAGTGAAGTCTATGCAGAGTCGTACCTAACCGTTCTTCTTGGGAACGGCTATGATGTTAGCTAGCTAGGTCGGGTACTCGACTTCTCTGATGAATTTCACATTTTTTAGCTTTTCTATCTCTTCATTGATGGCTTTCTGAAATTTGAGAGCCAGTTTGCAAGGTCGTTGTTTGATAGGCTTTACATTTGGATTGACATTTAATTTGTGGCAAGCGACCTGTGGGTCAATTTCAGGCATATCGATATATGACCAAGCAAAAACATCTTTATTGATAGATAAAAATTTGACAAGTTGCTCCTTGAGCCTTAGGGTCTAAATCAGCCCCGACATAGACAAACTTTGGGTCATCATTTGTGCCCAAATTGACTTTTTCTCCAGGTTCTATTTGTGCTTATTTCCCTTTGAGCTTGTCTGCTGCTGCTGCTGGAGGGCTGGAAGCTTAAGGATCTTGCTTTTCTGGGACGTCCTTGCTGATGACCTGAGGCTTTGGTGTGGTTGTTGTGCTGACGTGATTGCATTGGTGAGCTTCTAATTAGTTGCTTCTGGGCTCCATGATGCATTGGGGTCCGGGGAATTGCAGGACCTGGTGTAGGGTTGATGGAATTGCTTGGATCTGGTGAATCCAACGGCATCCTAGAATGGCAGTGTAGGATGACTTGACATCGATCACACTGAAGCATGTTGAAGTTTTGGCCATGTCCTCCTTTTCGCCAATGGAGACTGGTAGGATGACGTCTCTAATGACATCTGTGCGATCTCTGTTGAACCCATAGAGTGGTGCATTAGATTCTATCATCACCGAGTCTGGCAGGTGCATGTCCTTGTATGCTTGATAGAAAAGTATGTCACACGAGATGCCTGGATCGATGAAGACTCTTTTGACTGTCCACCCATTGATTTTGACGTACATTACCAGGGCATCATTGTGGGGGTAAGCACACCTTGTCTAGATCGTCCTCCATGAATGTTATGGAGGTCATTGATTGAGAGCTGGTAGGAGTGATGACCTCGGCTTTGTGGGAGAGATAGCAGATCTCCTGAAGCGCTCCTACCCTTCTGCGCTTTTCCCGACCTAAGGTTTCGTCATTAAAGGTATCAGTAATCATGTTGATTACCTTTTCTTCGTCGTTGTCGGAGGAGTGTTGTCTCCTATTGTGTCTCGACCGACTAGGAGATTTAGATCATCGAACCGTGTTGCTTCTGCTTCTGTTGTTGGCAGAACGTTTGTGGTTATGGCTCCTACTTCTGTGGCGCTTGGTATCCAGCTTATGCCTAAGGTCGCTTTCTGGCAGGAATTCTTTCAATTTGCCCTCCTCGACTAAGTCTTGGAGGTAGTGCTTGAGGCTCCAACATTCGTTGGTGTCATGGTGGTGGAGTTTGTGAAAATGACAGTATGGACATTCTGGTATGGCGATCACCTTGTTGATGTTGGGTTTGAAGTATGGTGCTGTATAGATCTTCTTCAGGATTTGGCTCGGCGTCCTGGAGAAGTTGGAGAATTCTCTTTTTGTATAAGAGGGCTTGTTGGAGTTGGAGCCCTTGCTGTTGTTGTTGTTATTACCTGAGTAGTGCTTGTTTTCTTTGGGTTCTCGCTTGGTTACTGTGAGAACTTCTTTGCCTTTGCGCTAGGCCCGCCACTCTTTGTACTTGATACACTTATCAATTCTGTGGTACAGGTCGTCTAGGCGTTCTGGTTTGTTGCGCATCAGAGATCCTGCTAGGTCGGAGTTATCTAGGAGAGCGTTGGTGAATGCAGACATTGCAAAGCTATCCTTTAAGCCTGGCTCCATTGAGAGGAGCTCATTCATGAAATGTCCTAGGAACTCGCAAATTGTCTCGCCATGTGCTTGTTTTAGTTGAAACAAGGATTCTAGGTCGGCTTGCTTCTTCTTGTTGTGGACGAACTCTCCGCGAACGTCTCAGCTAGCTTGTAGAAGTTGTTGATTGAGTTAGGAGTGAGTGTGTAGAACCATTCTAAAACTCCGTCCTTCAGGCTGGCTGGAAAAAGCTTGCACTTCAGGTAGTCGTACTCTGGAGCGTTGTAGAGTGTGAGAGTCTGGCTGAAACGAGCTACGTGCTGGCCTGGACACGAGCTACCGTCGTACAGCGGGAACGTTGGTTGGATAAACTCTGACGGAGGTTGCTTGACCCTGATTTTCAGTTGTGAATGGTGGCGCCTTGTACGTCTTGAGTATCTTCGGTGCAATCTGCAGTGCGCTTGCCTTGTCATTCAACTTCTCCAACCTTTGTGCGAAGTCTTCTAACCTTTGATTGGTGGTGGTTGTGAGTGCTGTGACGGCGTTT
The DNA here is from genome assembly GCF_015680905.1 of Coptis chinensis. Classification (NCBI taxonomy): domain Eukaryota; kingdom Viridiplantae; phylum Streptophyta; class Magnoliopsida; order Ranunculales; family Ranunculaceae; genus Coptis; species Coptis chinensis. Next base: position 51,428,460 of record NC_141456.1, read on the forward strand.
GTTCTCCATTGCGTCTGGAGTGTCGTTGTTGGCGTTGTAGGTGGCTTGTTCCCGCATCGTCTGGTTCTCTTGTTGCAAGATGAGGAAGGATTCTTAGAGCATCTTCATCTGATCTGCCAACATCTGAAGTGAGGGGTCCATGGTGGTTTTTCTAACCAGCTTCGTGGGCTTGAGAAAAGAGTGTGTGTTCTTTTCTTAATGAAGCAAACCGGCAGACGGCGCCAATGTAGATGTGTGGTGTTTATTGGAGAACGACCTGATGATTTGTGTGATAGGGAATGGCTGCACTCTTCTTGGGATAAAAGTTGCCTACGTATCAAGTTTCTTCGGGTAAACTTGAATCAAACCTTACGTAGTTTATCTCTCTCTACTTATAGATGTTTGAGCTGACTTTTCTTATTTTCTCCAAGCCGTTATGAAGTGCCGATCCACCTTATGTGCTATCTTGATGATTCACCATTACTCTGATGTTACAAAGTTAATGTTTCCTTGATTGGTGCGTTGACTGAGTTTCAAGATTGCGCTAATTGATTTGCTTACATATATGGCTGTAACTGATGCTTGGGATAACCTAGGGTCGGGTCATTGGTATGTTCTGATAGAGTGGTACGAGCTAATGGAGGGTACTTACAATGTAGAAGGAAAGGTACGAGTGGTAGATAAAATACAGGAAGAAATGCAAGAACTTAAAAGAGGTTTTCATCCAAATGTTGATGCTAGGCAAAAACTTAATCTGAAAGTCATTGAAACACTAAAAGTTGTGAATGCTTTGACAGAAGATGTTGACTACAACTCAAAATCACTTAAAAGTTCATTAGGTGAACTTGAACAACATAAAATGCATCAATATTCTCAGGTGGAACTTGTGATTATTACAAAAACATGGATTAACTAGTATTACCCCCCTACTAGATGGGCCAATTAGGATTGCCCCCAACTAGATGGGGAAATTAGGGTCTCCCCCCTGAGTACACACAAAACAAAAGTCAACTTGGATTGACCGTGTTTTTTTTTTGTGTGCACTCAAGGAGGAGACCCTAATTTCCCCATCTAGTTGGGAAATCCTAATTGGCTCATCTAGTAGGAGGGTAATACTAGTTAACCCCAAAAACATTTTCTGATCAAATAGGTTCGGGTGCCTATGGAGATGTCTTTAGAGGTCATTTGTCTAACCATATGAAGGTAGCCATTAAGGTACTAAAAAGTAGTCGAAACGACATCGTGGAACGCACCTTCACAGCTGAAGTACGCACGATGAGTAGTACTCTCCATCGAAACTTAGTTAGACTCTATAGGTATTGCTTTGAGGCCAATATGAAAGCACTGGTCTATGAATACTTGGAGAGAGGATCTTTGGATAAGATATTATATGAGAATCGGCCTGATGTAAAGTGGGAAACGTTGTATGATATTGCAACAGAGACTTCAATGGCGCTCTCTTATTTGCATGAGAATTGCCATAAAGTAATAATTCACTATGATGTAAAGCCTGGCAATGTGCTCCTCGACTCATATCTTTCTCCTAAGGTTGCAGACTTTGGATTGGCCAGGTTTGTAACAGGGATGATAGTCAAATCTCCAAGATGGAATTCAGAGGGACTAATGGCTTCGCTGCACCAGATATGTTTATGAACATGCAGGCAACTTCGAAAACTGATGTTTACAGGTTCGGCATGATGCTATTTGAAATTTTGGGAAGGAGGAGAGTTTGTGAGGGCCAAGACTGGATTCCTGGACAAGTTTGGGAGAAGTTTAAGAAAGGAATACCAAACGAAATTCTAGTGGACTATGACATTGAGATCAAGAATAAAGAAAAAGCCAAGCGATTAGCTACAGTTGCGTTGTGGTGTACTCAGCACATGCCTGGAAAGAGACCGAGCATGGGCATTGTGGTGCAAGTTCTTAAGGGAAACTTTCCACTTGCGCCGCCTCCCGATCCGATGTATCCATTTGGTGATTCTTCGAGCACAAACAACTGGACTCCCTCAATAGTTGGTGTGCCCCCGCCTTCACCAGTTTCTTCAGTTGTCTCTTCCACACCAATGAAACGGTATGGTCACAAGCTCTCAGATTTTTCCAATGAAAAGCGTTGGAAGTTTAAGTTGGATGTGTTCTTGTGCTTGCAGCATGGAATACTTGTGGAAAAGTTAAATTATAGAAGAAAAAAAAAATTTGGGAAAAGTTACTACTGTCCATTCTTAGATAGCATGAATTAACTTAACGTCTTAACTTCCACAAAATTAGGGCCCCCACTATTGCTCACAGCCGAAAACATATAATGTTAATTTAAAATTAATATATTACTTAGTGTATTACAGTGACAGATGGAGATACAACTCCTTAGTCCTTGCATCATTTTTTTTTCGCTACAATTGTCTTACATCATTGATATGGCATTGTGCTTCCTTAATAAAACGTATAGGAATGTCTATGGAAGGAACATACTGAGGTCTGCAGTTACTCCATTGTGAGGTTTAAACACTATTGCTCAGAGCTTCAGACAATCTCAAATCCATTGTGAGATTCTCAAATGATTTGAAATAATGTAACTCATTTGGATAAAACTTATTAACTCCTGAACTGGCCAACCGGCCATCAAAAAATAACACTCTCAAATAACTTTTTTCAGCTCATACAAGACAGCTGTTAGAATTCGGGGAAGAAAAACTGCGCTGATGCCTAAGAAATTTAAATCACCGCGGGAAGGAGCACTCCACTTGATCCAAAAAGAAAATGGGAAATTGACAGGTATAGCTATTTTTTTTTATCTACAATAAAGTGCTTGTTGGATGCTGGAGTTGGTTAATGTTGTAATTCTATTAGTAATCTATTACTTGTGTATTTCAAAATACATGCCAGTTAGTCCCATACTCCCATACTGGAAAGTGAAACCTTCGAAATTGTGTTAGTCCTCGTGGCTGAGAAAAGCTGATAGGGAATAAAGGAGCGCACGCCCTTGGTTTGGCCTATCAGAGGGGCGCACGCATTTGGACTATTTTTAGTTAGGTATTTTATTTTCGAAGGGTTTTAATCGGTGGACTTTAAGGGTCTTTCAGTCATTGTTTGTTTTCAGTCATTGTTTGTTTAAGTGTTTCGACGCCTATTTAAGGCTATGTTAGGATTTGTAAAAGACACTTCTTGTTTATATTCAATTTATTTGATCAACTCTTAGTTAAAGATCAACTTTTATCAATTCTCGGTTAGAGATCGATTATTTTAGATTGTTTCAGAGCTAATACTGTATTATTCCTACATCAGTTGGTATCAGATTGAATTACGAACTGGATATGTATGATCGTGTGCGAATGACCAAACTTTTTAGGCAGGTAGCATCGCTAACCCGCCTGGTCGCCGCCATTACTCGGCAGCTTGACCAATCTTATGAGCATCAAACACTAGCAGTGTAAGATGCATTGAAGGTAAAAAGTTCTAAAACTTCGAACTTTGTTAATGTGGTTGAAAAAAATTCAATTTTTATTTTTGAAGTTGAGAAAAAATTAAGTTTTGTTGATTGGGATTTAACCCCTGTGTTTGATGAGGAGTCTATTGACGAGGGGATGTATTATCCAGCTGGTGATCAAAAGGAGTTTATCGATTGGGATTTATCATCAGTTTATAATGTTTATCGTGACGATGAATAATTATCTGTTTTGTGTTTTGTGGATCCGAGTTTGTCTAACTTGGAGGAAAGATCTAGTTGTGTTTGTTTGGTGCGTTTGTTTGAAAATTTCGCAGATCCGTTTCTTGAAATCTTTGCAGATTTATTAATGGCGAAGAATCTATGCTTTCTTTTCAGAATATATTTGTCTGTGCACGTTGTGACAACGAGTTCTTTTCATAAAACTATGCAAGTTAGTCAATATCGTGACAAAGTTCGAGGATAACTTCAGTCTGTTTTGTTGTTCATCTTTTGTCTTTACGCTTGTAACATTCGAAGACGAATGATAGGGAATAAAGGGGCGCACTCCCTTGGTTTGGCCTACCAGAGGGGCGCACGCCTTTGGACTATTTTTAGTTAGGACTTTTATTTTCGAAGGGTTTTAATCGGCATACTTTAAGTTTAAGGGTCTTTTAGTTATTGTTTATTTGTTTAAGTGTTTGGACGCATATTTAAGGCTATATTAGGGTTTGTAAAAGACATTTTTTGTTTATATTCAACGAGTATGCGAACCGTACTACGCATCGGTGTTTTTTCAAATCTTTAAACCTGTCACTCTAACATCTCTCTGATAGTATGATTTTTTTAATTATAGTTATAATCTAAAAAATAATATAAAAACATTAGGAGAGGTTGAATATAATTTGAGTGACGTGAATGAGATTTTCTAAATTATTTTAAATAATATGAAACTAATTCTAATTTTAATAAAGTGAGAGAGTTTTTGGTAAATTGTTTAAAAAAGAGGGAGCTGATTAGAATAATTAAGAGAGGTGGTTCTAAAATCATAAAATAGAGAGATTACAAATATACAGTTTGGTTGAAAAAAATTCCTCTAAAAATGCGGCTATCATATAGTGTAGAGATTTATTTGATCGACTCTTGGTTAAAGATCGACTTTTACCGATTCTCGGTTAGAGATTGATTATTTTAGATTGTTTGAGAGAGAGCTAACGATGCATTACTCCTACATCAAAAACCTGGGTGACTGGTTACGAGTCTATATAAATGGATTGGATAATAAGCCAATATTTCGTGTTCTTCTGCCAGAGAGTTATTAAGTTGTTCCAGAGGGTAGAAATACTCTGACTGCCCTTTAGCACCGTGGCCTGGGCTTAATCTTTCAACAAGTTTTCGATCATGTTGTTTTTATTTATTCTTTGTTCATACTTCGTACAATGTCTATGGTGTATCCTAACGACCTAACTCCTATTAAACACACAACACAGGCCGATAGGCACAACATATTTTTCTAAAAATTGAGATCTTTTTAGAATTATTTGAATAAAACACATAACTGAAGATTGCAATTGTGAATTTATCTATACTTTCAGCCGTCCTTTAGGACCACCTCTTCTGCACACTCGAGTTGATATAAAAGGAAGTGGCAACAGTAGTGATTCATGTATGAGCACTGAAGAGCTGAAAGAACATTTTATGAAGGTTTCCGTTTCTACAAACGACTCCCCAGTTGATATGAAAGGAAGTAGCAACAGTAGTATTTCGTGTGTGAGCACTGAAGCGCTGAAAGAACAGATAATGAAGGTTCCCGATTCTACAAACTCTCCAGTTGATATGAAAGGAAGTAACAACAATAGTAATTCAGGTATGAGCACTGAAGAGCTTAAAGAACATTTAATGAAGGTTTCCGTTTCTACAAACTCTCTAGTTGATTTGAGAGGAAGTAGCAACCACAGTGATTCGCTTATAAATACAAACAACAGTGATTCAGGTGTGAGCAGTGAAGAGCTGAAAGAACATCTTAGGAAGGTTTCTTTTTCTACAAACTCCAGCCGTAGTCAAGAAATTCCATCACTTGAAAAAGAGCTGGAAGAGAAGTCCAAGACAGATACCTATCTGAGCAGAAGGAGAGAAACCAAATCTTTGCTTGAAACATTTCAAAAGTTGTGTCCTCCTGGAGGTGAAAATTTGTTATTATTTACACAACTTCACTGGGGGGTATAAGGAAAACCATTGAAGCATGGAAGGAAGTCCGTTTAATATTACAATTCTATCAAATTGAGATGTATGAGAGAGACCTTTGGATGTACCCAGGATATAAAGAGGAATTGAGAGAGGTGTTAGGGAGAATAGAGGTACCTGTGGTGTTTGTAAAAGGAAGATTCATAGGTGGAGCTAATAAGGTCAAGGAGATGAATGAAGAAGGCGAACTAAGTATTTTACTTGATGGGATTCCCAACGCAACTGCTTAAGTATGAACAAGAAAACCTGTAATGAGAATGGATTAATCAAGTAGCATTTTCTCGGGATCAAGAGTTGCAAGTTGTAAGCTTGAAGACTCGAGTGTCTTCATACTTTCCGTCCTTTTGTAATTAAAGTAGTTCCAACCTACTCTCCCAGCTGATGGGTTGTTTACCAATCCAACTACCATTCCAGGCAAGTTGTTTTATACAATATGAATTTTATGCATAAAGAAAAATACTGAGGAGTATTATATGATCCATTTAGACTTGGGAGCTAACAAAGTGTAACTGAAAAACAAGGATGGCATAGCTGATTTTTGCATAATCACGCCAACCAGTGACCTCATTTTTATAGAACAGAAAAGAGTCCTGTTCCAAAGACCCAAAGTGGAGGAATAAAGAAGTAACAGACATGTATTGCATCGTTAATTTGCTAGTTTTGTGCCCATACTTTCGGACTCAAAAGTATATCATAATGTGCTCTAATCAAATTTCAGGTCGATTACAAGTGGTGACAACAAAATCCCATGAAAGTTGGTGTACACATGGAAGCTAAAAGACACGCACTACTCTGAAGTCTAAACCATAATCGACAAAACTCACTCACAACCAAATGATATATGCCGATGCAACCTCAAAAATCTCAGCTAACCCACTATATTCGGATCCTCAAACTACAAAACCATGAATGACTCATTTTCATGAACTATTGCATAAAGAAATAGGCAGTACGTAGAAACAGCCTCCAAAGTCCAAACCATCTAAATGGTTTTGGTGAGAGAAAGAAGACGCCAAGAAGCTCTCAGGCTCCCATTACCCATTCGTATACCTGCTCTACAATTCCAACAATGGAATACACACGCCTTACCAATGTCATCCAATGGACCAGAGTCTCCAAAGATAGAGAGTCTGTCTGACTTGGAGAAGTTGGAGGTCCTAGGCCATGGCAGTGGTGGTACTGTCTATAAAGTTCAACACAACCGGAATTCCTCCGTTTACGCTCTTAAAGTCATTCGGTTTGAGCAAGAAAGTGTTGGCTTTCTGAAGCAGGCAATTAGCGAGGCAGAGATACTCAAACAGGTTGATTCAGAATTTGTAGTGAAGTGTTATCGCGTGTTTGATAGTGGCAGAGATTCAGAAAAGGGGGACTTGTGCTTTTTGATGGAGTACATGGAAGGAGGGTCATTAAATGATTTATTGCGGTGTCATGGAAGGCTCCCGGAAAATGTTCTCATTGGTATGGCGAAACGAGTCTTGGAAGGGCTCAAATACCTGCATGGTTTGCACATTGTGCATAGAGACATTAAGCCATCAAATTTACTAATCAATGCTCAAGGGGATGTAAAAATTGCCGACTTTGGGGTTAGCAGGATGATAGCAGGTACACTAGATGCAAGTGACTCCTGCCAGGGGACCTGTGCGTACATGAGTCCTGAGAGGTTCAACTCTGATAACAGGATGGGGAGCCGGTGTGATGGATTTCCAGGAGATGTCTGGGCTCTTGGGTTGGCCTTGCTGGAATGTTACATGGGCCACTTCCCTCTGATAGCTCCTGGGAAGAAACCTGACTGGGCAACACTAATGTGTGCCATATGTTTCGTTGAACCACCAGAGATTCCCAAAACAGCATCACCAGAATTTAGGAGCTTCATCTATCGTTGTCTAGAGAAAGACTGGAGAATGAGGGCAACTGTAACTGAACTTCTCAGCCACCCTTTTGTGATTAAGTACAACTCTTCTGCATAACTGCATAAGGGCTTGCTTGATTCTTTTAAGTTGTTTCCTTAGATCTAGTAATGATAGGTTAGCTTGAAAGATTAATAAGGTACATGCATTCGCATTAGTTTACTTTGTCAGAGATATGCCCATGCGCAACAACATAACAACCAGTCCCCCTTCCCTGTAACTTTTGGCAATATTTACTCGTACTTAGAAAACATTACACTCAAAAGTTAAAACCAAATAACCAATCATATATGTTACCCATCCCACATTCCCACTGCCCCATTAATTTTTTTTGAAAATAAATAAATAAAGAATAAGAAAAAAAAAGTGTAAAATTCGAAAATGAAGGACAAATTCAGTACCACTCGGTGACAAATTAAATGTCTAAACTTGGGCCCATACATTTCCATTACCAAAAACTAAGTATAAAGCAGCACAAGAGGACCAAAGTCATGCGCCTATTGAAAAAAAGTTAAGGCAATTGATCTCTGGCACTAATGGTACTCTTTCCTGAAAATCTATGCAAAGAGGACAAGGACAAGGACAAGGACCAAGTTTAAGGACTTCGTGAAGGCACAGACACGGAGACACCTAACAAACTACATTATACTAGAGATGGGAAGTTAAAGAAGGACAAAGAAGTCCATTAATCTCAAGAACTATCCCCCAACAAAGGTCCTAAGACGCCAGTGATGGTGCACCATCCACCAAGAAACTGGATGCTACACCTTAGCAAATAGCAACGCAGCAGACCATAAATAGATTGACTCCTTTTCAATCAAATAGGACATACATGAGGAATCTTTCACTCATTTCTGGCCAACATTTGTAATCCTTCTCCCACTCTCCTCCAAGGTACCCAAGTAGCGAACTATCAAGCGGTATATAATTTTGTTTATAAGCGATATTATTGATACGAAACATGCCCTTCACAGTACATTTTCAAAAGAAAAAATGCTATTGCAGTGAAAGAGCTACAAGTTAGGTGTAGTACAGTAGTAGCATCACCTACGAATGGGTAATAAAAACATAAAGAACCAAAGAGGCACTCCAGAATGCATGCGCACCCAAGCAATAAAACAAGGAGAGTCAGTTCACATAAGCTTTGCCAGTGTACCTGAGCACCAATATCACAAAATAGCCGACTCCCAAGCTCACTGTTTGGGCATATACTCTCTTGTTTCCGAAAACCTTTAATTTCTTGTCTTCCACACTGCCCAAATCACTGCACATGGCGTGAGTCTCCACAGCTTGGCACCAAAGCCATTTCCTCTAATTTTGGGCCATATTGCTAACCATTCCTCCAAGGACACAATCTGTATAATGCAAGTAATAGCATCGCATACAAGCTGCATAAGCAAATTCCAAAACTCCAGATAAAATGAGGAAAGAAAAATGAATGCATGATGTTCTCATTAGATACACCACACACAGAGCACACGGGAGAAAATTGGTACCCCTTTGAATAAATGATTCCGCCGTAAGAGTCCTGCTATGCACTGCCGACCAAACAACAACCTGATCTTCACGCAATATAGGCACTTTCGAAACCAATTTCAAAGGAAATTTCTCAGTAATACAAGTGATATCACTATTTGGTTCAGCCAAAGAACAATAGAACGAGCTTAGCAAAAATACTCCACTGCTTGTCCAACGCCAACACCACACATCACTTTGATCAGATAAGATAACACTATCCAAAAACACCGCAAGATTTGCAGATTGTTGTACTTCCCATTCGTTGCTAAACCTTCTTAAAAGGACGTTCCAAGACCCCATTCTGTTCACTAGAACAAAACTCGCTGACCGTACCATCTTTCAACATTGATACTTGATAAATCAGAGGAAATTTAGGTCACAATGGTTCGTCAGCAGCCCATATATCCACCCAAAATCTGATAGTCTTGCCATTCCCAAGAGAAAAGGAAAAGGCCATTTCTGAACTTCTGCATAACTGATATACCTTTCCAAAGACTGCAGCATATGAGTAACAAATCAGAACACCCACCCAACCCTCCACTTCCGCACTTTGCCACAATTACTTTCTTCCACAACACCTCACTCTCAATACAGTATCTCCACATTGACCGCCCCAAGAGTGCTTTGTTCATTGCCGCCAAGTCGCGATATCCAAGCCCGCCATTTTCTTTCCGAGAGCATATTGTTTCCCACTTCACAAGGTGATACTTCCTTTTAGTTTCTGTCGACCCTCAGTTTCCGAGAGCATACTTCCTTTTAGTTGCCTTTCTTTCAATGCTTTTTGCACCACATTAACAGGGATGGGGAGCAAAGACATTTAGTATATGGGCAGGTTTACCAATACACTTTGCATGAGTATGGTTCTGGCTCCTCTGGAAAGTAACCTCCGCTGCCACCCAACCAACCTTCTTTGCACCGGATCCCAGATCTTCTTGTTTTTATAGGAAGCTCCTAAAAGCAGTCCCAATTAGAACAAGGCAAGTGCCAATGCCACACCCCATGAACCGAGCTAACAACTCCATATTTTCAACTTCGCCTACATCGAATAAGGTTGTACTCGCCATATTCGCATTTAAGCCTCATATCTCCTCGAAAATCAGTAAAATCAACTTGATGAGAATTAACTGAGAGATACAAGCATCTAGCATAAACAGGGTATCATCAGCCAAATGGTAGCATAGCCCCCTCTGGTTCGCTGCTCTGTAGACTAGGGGACTTAAAGCCTCCATTACGATATTAATCAAGAACGGAGATATTGGGTCCCCCTTCCTCAAACAACGCTGGCTATTAAAGAAACCTGTCGGCAATCCCTCCACAAGCAGAGAAAGTGATGCCGCAGAAATGCAAAGTCTGGTCCAGCGACTAAATCCACCAAACCCCATCCTTTTCATCAAGTGCCCTAGGAATTCCCAGTTAACATGATCATATGCCTTCGTTTTCACCTTGCAAATTATACCATTCCCTTTCCTTCTAATGCGAACATCAATGCATTCGTTAGCAATAAGGGGTGCATTTAAAATCAGCCTACCACCTAAAAAAACACACTGACAATACGATAAGATTGATGGCAAGACTGCCTTCAACCTGGTCGCCGGGACTTTTGTAACCACCTTATAGATTCCACAAACCAAACTAATTGGCCTAATAATCACCAAGAGATAAAGCACATTCTTTTTTGGAATATGGGTACTAAAATTTGAACTATTCCTCTTATCCTTGAAATTCTATTGAAATTAATTTCTTATGTTGGAAGCATTCCAAGGTTTTATAAAGAAAGTGGAATTTGCTTAAATCACGAGTAAGTGGTTGTTGTTGGGTTCGCATACACAAGATATGGTATGATGTGTAAATAGATAGGATGAGGAAGGGCCCAGTAATTTTTAAATAAATGCAAAAGAGCCTTGAGGCACAAAGCCTTAGAGGCGATTATTGCGTCAAAATATAAAATAATAAGATAATAAAATTATATAAAAAATAAATAAATGAAAGAACAAAAAAAAACAACTCAAGATATAAATGAATAAAAAATACGAGATACAATCATAAAACATGTCGTATGAACAATAGAAAAAAATTTAAGTTAGAATTTATTGAGGGCCATCTGTTTCTCTTGAGTACGTTGTGGGGCTACAGAGTGATTGTAGACATTTTAGGGTTGTTTTTTATATTAGAGGGGGCGTGGAGGATTCAACAGGAAAAACAAAAACAAACAAAAATAATAAAAATAAATAAATAAACCAAAAATTAGTTACTGTAGGGTTCATGGATATTGCAGAAAGTGAGGCTATAGGCTCAATGCCGTAGCTTCATGGTGTATGTCTCATACTATTGAAGCACAAGCCTTTTATACTATTGTGGCAATAGGCCAACAGGAAGTTGGGTATGAGGCTCTGAGGCTCTGAGGCAATTTAAACACTGGACCTTGTCAAAAAAAAACAACAGGCAAACATCAAAAGTAAAATTGTAAAGGTGAACACCTGCCAACAAGAAGATTCTTGTACTTATTGGAATTTGAAATCTAAATTGTCATAACTTTTGATTTAATAATTGTCTCGGCAATGTGTTACAAATGAGACGGCTCATGGACACCAAAGTTGATAAAAATAGACACGGAGTGGGGTGCCAAAGGCACCTTTTATGTCACCAATGGCAACCGCAGATCACCGCTAGTACTAAATAATTTAACGTAGACCAATCTGGGATCACAAAAGAGTTCTTGAATATTCAAATTATCAAATTTAATATTAAGGAAACAGTAACAGATAAGGGTAACAAAAATCTTGATTTCGTCCAGAATAAACCTATGCATGAGATAAATACACATCAAAGAGCAAAATGCAATCTGAGAAGTAAATAACATTAATCATTTAAGCTGACCCAGATGCCATCTTTTTGCTGTTTCAGTTTGGTTGTGCAATATACCACCTGCAAGAAAGCCCGATATCCTTAGTCCTTAGTGACAGATATTAAACAAGAGAAAAAAATGTAAACTTCTCTTTCTTCTTCCTTTTTTTTGGGTTTGAATACCGGACATGGCTGTGAGCTGCCATATTTTCTAAGAGTATTGTAGTTTAAAATGATAACATGTGAGTTCAAGTTAGTTATCATATTATCTGCTTCTATGATCAAATCTAGAACAAACAGTTTCTGAAGTGCAATACTCTAACATTTACTAAGAAAATTGGGAAAAAACTATTAAGCATAAAGACCATTGAATTGTATGAGAACAGGATATAGAAGGATTTTTATCATAGATAAAGAAATGGAATGATTTTCAAACATTAAGAGAAGGATATCCGGCTTGCCACCCTCGAGGGATGGAGACTCTCTCTCTCGTTGGTTTGTTGGAAACGGGACCTTTCAAAGATACATGATCCCTATTTGGATGAAATCATATTGTCCTCTAATGAGACTTATCACTATTCTTGTCGCAATGCTCAGGAAGAAAGAAGCAGGATGGCACACGATGAGTGGGTTAATGGATGTCAGCCTATTTGGGATGTCTTACTATCCATATAGATGCCCACACACCCTCTCCCTCTTTGATTCTATGCATTTGATGTCTTTCGATGTAATCTATATGCTTGATCAAAAAATAAAAAAGGTGCAAGAAAAAAAGCTAAATGACATTGACACGGATACCCGTGTCGGTGTCTGACCGGACATGGTTAACTATATGAAGTAAGATATGGGGATACAGCTAATTACGTAAAAAACCAATTATATTATTCAGTTACTCAATTAATTCTTGAGCTCAAGACCTTACAAAGCACCTCCTTACAAATAAATAACTATAAAAGTGGCATATTTTGGAGTTGTAACGATAATAATATATTATTCGAGTCTTTAGGGTATAGAAGAAACCCTAGTTTGAAATCTTATGCACAACATGTCCATGTTACTTAGCTTAAAAGCATCTCCAATTAGTTCACTAGAAATAGGGTCGTATAAGTGTCCGCACAAGTGGAGATAAAGAAGCATTAGAGTATAGAATGAGTAATACTTTTAGAGTGTGTGTTCCAATTGGACAATGAGTAAAATATATAGAGTGTGGACTGCCCCGGTAAATTTCATCAGTGCATCCGAATTTGAGAGCAAATTAAGACGCATGTATGTATAGGGGCATGAGAAACTTTTTGCACCTCAAGGAATCTTAAGGAAAGTTCTCAAGGGTGATGAAATTCCCCCATATATATATATTTCCCATCCCATACCACTTATATTTCCATGCAAACTGTCACGAGAGTGCCGCACAAACTTGGTATGCTTGCAAAACTTTCTTTACCACCATGAGGCACATAGGATCTTATCTGTCCCTATGTTTATCTGGAAATAGGGATGCAGATAGGAATAGGGAACTTTGAGAAGTTCTTAAAGGCATTGGCTCCCAAGGAACACAAATAGGGATATTCTTAATGATAGCGGCGCTCTAAGGAACCATCATCTAGATCAAAATCCTTACGTCTTTACTATTGTGTACATTATAGGCTGCTCCACCAAATACAGTAGCACTTAGATGTCTACAAGGTCAAATTCACTTAAGAGAAACTAGACACAAAATACCAATATTAATCACTGAGTCACCTTATGGCCATCCTAACAGAATGTGAAAGAGACATCTACAACAGACACCTCAAAATAATTTGGTCCAGCTGTTAGTTTTCACCAGCAAATTGACAAATTCCAATTTTAAGTGTACCACGTGAACTTTTCTAGTGTATTGGACCTTTACCTTTCTGAAGATCCATTTTAAAGTTGCAAGTGCACTGTGTCACAACCAAAAGCAACTAATTGTGGAAAGCCCACGGTTCAAGTTAAAACGTTTTCAGAAAGGTAAAGGCAGCAACTCCCTAGGCATGTTAATGAATTCCAATACCAAAGTAAAAGTAAAAGTCAGTAGAAAATGTCGTACTGTTCTTAGAAGGACAGGTTATGCGTTTTTTCTTTTCCCAATTTATTGTTCTTACCACTTATCTAGTGAAAGTTGAGGATCTTCGAAACAAAGGAGACGAACTTACACAAGATTGTGGAGGAGATCACAGAGAATTTGTAAGATTGGCCTTGTGCTTGTCCGATATTTAAATGGGTGATGTTTAGTGATTTCAAATGTAATTGGAACACTCTTGTAACATAAGTGTTCACATTTGAGCGGGCGGTCTAGTAGCTCCTTGCTACTTGAAACTCATATATTGTATTATGCAACCAGTAAACTTATATTATTGCTAATGAAGAAGAAAGTTTACAGAGAAACGAGAAAGTAAAGAGAGTACGGCTTAACTAGTTTCAGCCTTCTCTCACACTTTTTATATAGGGAAATAGTATGTTGACAATATGGAAAACATCAAACGTTTTATTTTGAATGAATGAAATGGATTTTACTGACCAAATATATATATATATATTTTTTTCTGGTAAAGTAAAATACAGCGTAAAATAGTTCAGCCGTGTGTAAGAGTGTGGATGTAGATGTCAGTAATGAGGATGCCATCTAGGCATCTAGTCTTGAACATCTATTATAAACAAATAAAAAATCTAAAATGGTGCTTTATTGAGAACGTGCCTGGTTTTGAAATAAGGTGGATTTGGGAGCGAGGGCCAGAAAACTTCCAGCTATCTTCATCCAAAGATTTCACTTCCTTCTGAAGCGCAGCCATCAAATCAGTTTTCAGAACTGACAACCATTACCACTTAATAGTCATTACCGATTCACAGAGAAAGAAAATATTGGTAAACAAAAATAAATAAACAAATCAAGAATATGGGAAAATAAAACTTATTAAGAGTAATGACAGAGAAAAAAGAACTGGTACCAAAACAAGGAAGGCTACTTGTCGACATGTTTTTTTTTGTTTTTTGGTCAAGTACTTATCGACATGGTTATCATAATTAAATAATGAATTTACCACGTAAGGCGTCATCCTTGCGGTCGTGGGCGGAGGAGATGGGATCAGTTGGAACATGAGTGGGAAAGTTGTTATCATCTGAGGCTACTGCCGCTGCTGCCACTGACAGAGACGTGCTAACGCTCGTTGAAATTGAATGAGATGGTGATGAGCCGCTCATTTTTCTTCTTCTTCACTCACTCTAGAGAGAGAGAGTATGTGTGTGTGTAAGAATGAATGAGTTGGCAGGGAAGAAAAGAAATACAATCCGAATCAGTTGTGCTGCGGTCACTCTAGAGACAGAGTGTGTATTAGACAGAGGAAATATTAGGGTGGAAATAGAAGAAATTGTTCTATTCTGATAAGTAAATGAGTGTTTCTACAGCAACTCACATTTTTGAACCGAATTTGTGAACACACTGGCGTGGCAAGCAGAGAGACCTTGATTTTCAGTACTTCTTTGACCAAACAAAACTTAAACAGGGTGATTTTGGACATACCCAATAAAACACTCCCTTACCCCCAATTTTAAAATAAATAAAAAAAATGATTTTAGACAGATTTAACTTTCTAAATTACCTTTCTTTTTTATTAGACGTACCCAAAATATTTATTGACTAAAACAAGTCATTTATTTACTCTACGTGATTCAGAAGAAAAAGACGTTTTTTTTTTTTTTTTTTTCTTCTTCTCCAATAACCTTTTATTCTTTTATCTCATCAATAAACATGCAAACACCCACTTTTAATTTGAATCAATCATACCAAAGTAATGAGGATGAATACCAACCGAATGAGGATGAAGAAAAAAATTCAAAATCAAATTTTGACGAATGGGAGAACGCGACTATTATATTTTGGATTACTACAATGAACAAATACAAACATATATCGACCAGTTGGCTGTTATTGTTATATCTCCCACCACAGCATCATAATTCTGATCATTCCCACCTCGAAAAATGAAGCAAATGAGAACAATCTATGGAGCTGTATGCTATGTCGATATAGTAAATATTAAGAAAATTTACCTTTAAGGTGGACTTGGTATATAAGAGCATTGTAACTGCCAGCACTTTTCCCATCCTCTCTTTGAAAGGGCACAAACTCATAAGGAAGAGTATATGGCAGTGACTCTATGGCAGATTTGAACACGTCTATACAATACCCACGGACTCTCGTCGAGTTGGTATAAGGGTCCTTTTCCACGTTCACCAACTCACTGAAGCCTTCTGGCACAGGAACACCAATTCTGAGTTTCTTCCCATTCATTGGGATCGCCCAACCCTTTGGTACAGTTGTTGATTCTCCTGGCCAAATAATAACTTGGAAATGCTCGGCTGAAGTTGAGTATGGTCCTTCACTATTTAAGTTCATTAGATCCCTCGAAATTCCATGTTTTGATGTCTAGAAGCCGACATCTCTCCCACCTTTACCAACAACATTGAGTATTCGAAAGGCTGAGGGTTGTAACTGTCCATTGACAAGATGGAATTCTCCAGTCAGTCCTTCAAATTTTATCTTTAAGATCTCTTCAAGTAGCTTTGGTCCTGTCTGGGAGACTCCCATACCAAGGACATCAGTAAAGTTTCCATCTGATTCCAGCCTGATAGGGAGTTGGGTTTCATATCTCCCACTCTCTCAGCTGCCATTGCGAGTGCCCATATAGTGTCATATGCCCATAGCCCAAAATTGATCATTTCTTTTCCGATGAACGACTCTCTTTTCCATCTTGTATTGAAGTTGTCAAGCTTTTCTGATCTTGCAATGTATGGGACTACTCCCAATGCACCTTGCATAGAATCAAGTCCAGTAGGTTCCAATATATCTAAGACGTTCATTAGCCCGCTTGTGAGTATCTATACATACCCTTCATTCATCATTCCCAAATCTTTTGAAGATTTGACACCAAAAGGTGCTGACATATGTACTATGAAAACACTAGTTTGCATTATCATCAACTTCTGCAACTCTTCAACGATTTGATCTTCTGTTGCAAAAGGAGAAATGAAGCTTCTATAAATGATACGAGTGTTTATATCTTGGAAGGCATTGATCAAATCTGGTACCAATCTATTTCCGTAGTCACTGTCTTCATGGATGAGGATGACTTTTCTCCATTCAAAGGCCCGGGTGATGGATGCAATAGCTTTTACTTGACTTTGTTCATCAGGAGCAGTTCAAACAAAATAAGGACTTCGTGAATAAATTGAAGGAATAGTTGCAGAGAATGATATTATTGGTATATGAACCTTGTAACCCAGATCGGCGATAAACTCAGTATGTTCAGACTTTTGAGGCCCTATGATCGCTTGCACTTTCGAACTTTCTAAGAGATCCATTGTTGTAACATTAACACCGCGAAGGAAGTGACATCAAGCATTAAACTATAATGTTTTGATTGTTAAGAAGAAAAGAGAAAAATGCCCTAGTACTCTGCTCCCTTGGTGAATGAAAAAAAATAAAACTGACACCCCTATCCAAGTTGACCTACACAACAAATAAATGGCAGAGATATATTTATGGAGATGCCCTCCTCCCCATGGAGACCATCTGACCAACAAAATCAGCTCATATTGTCTACTAAAATATTCGTTAAGAGTACTAAATAAAATCTTCATTTTTTGCTTCCTTATATTATTTGTCATAAAGATTCTCCCCTGAGAATCGTGTTGATGTGGCATCTTAAAATCCCAAAGTATCATTCTCCCTAGATTTTTTTTGTTAAGAACATACTATTAAATATGCACAAGAAATTATACAAAGGTGGAAACAACAAATCTCTCCGTGTTTTTGTTCGTAAAGAGCTTCTTCTTCTTGGCCTTCTTTGTCTTCTTGTTCTTCTTGTGGTGAAACATCTTCTTTCGTCTTTACTATTTAATTCTATTAATTTCTACTCTGAGTTCCTCATATATATCATATTTCTGTTGTGTACACTCTTTAAAATTTTGCTAAGATCCACTTTGAAATTTTAAACTATCTTGCATCTGCAGCACTGCAGCAGTGTTTTAAAGAACCGCACTGAGGCTTACCCCTTAAGGCTGGCCTTGAGCCTTTTTGGGTATCACTGTACTGATCAGTGGCACAGAGTAATCCAAGATTCTAAAAACTTAGTTTTTCCCATCTTAATTTTTTCCCTCACAACCGCCCTCAATCTTTGTTCAAACTTTAAAGGATAAAATACGTACGATACCCTTTTTTATATGAAAGTTTGTCCAATTTCTTGACAAAGGGAGGGACAGACAGACAGACAGACAAAGTAAGCATTTCTTGACAAAGGCGTAAGCCTCAAGCGCGCCTCTGAGCCTCACAGAGACAGACAGCCTTGAGGCTAAGATGTATGTTTTAAACATTGATTTGTTGTATCCCCGCTAGTTTGAATTGATACTTCTTGGATTTGTCTTCGATTCAATTCAGAACATCAAGCTTTAAATGAATAAGAAACAAAAATAGACTGAAACTCATGACAAAACAATTAGGATTGAGTGTTTTGGTTGACATTTTCCACGGTAAATCAAAATGAAAAATTATGAGTGGAAACTTTCGAAGAGTTACCCAAATTTAAGTCAGGTCCTTACGGAAAACGAGCTATTTTTCATTTTGCTAATAAAGAATGGACTAGTCACAGTCAGCTCCCCTGAATATCGTCAAGGATGAATGGCACAAGCCACGCTTCTAGCTAGATCATTTCAGGCTGTAAAATATATGGTTCTTTCCTAATTTCATAATCATCTAATGGATTTAACTTTTAGTGGCAAAATGAATGAATAACACACTAAAAACGCATTATGAGAACCTGAGAAGGCAGAGTTCAAAACACACTAATGCGAAGCCCAATTGGGTGGATTTGCAACCCCCCCTGCGTGCGACGTGCACTAAGGTTTTCTGGAGCTCCCACCTCCCGAGAGCCCCCAAACCAAGGAGGCCTTGTGTGCGCGCGAGCACCTCCTTATATCTCTCTACACTATCCCTCCATAAGGACACAACCAATATAAACTTAAGAGTCTTAAGTTTAGTAACCAATGTGGGACTAAAGCCCCCCACATTAGAGTGTAGTAGATACAAAAGGTCATGGGTTCAAACCCATGAGGACACAAATTCCTTCACATTTCCAACAATCCCCCACATGAATGGAATTATTAAGAAACAGAAGAAAAGAAAAAACAAAAACAAGAATGTCTGGAGTATGAAGAAGTTATGAATGGGCTGAAGGTGTCATACGACTTGAACCTTCGCTTGGTGTTTGTCTGTCGGGATTACTAGTTGACCAGTGACCTTAGTCTTGAACTGTTCAACATATATGTAAGCCAAGTCAACAGGTAACACACATAACTTCAAAAAATCATCATAGAGTTCCCTCAGTTGTGCTCGTATAGCCATGAGCTTCCCAGGTTTCATGAGTGCTCTAGAGAACAAGCCTATAAGTTCTCATAGGTAGCGGCTTTACTTCCTCACTCATATAGGTGCCTCTATCAGGAGTGTACTGTATCTTTACACCCCACTGGAAAAACCAGCTATAGAAAGCATTAAGAGTATTCACTCATCCTTTAAATGATACAGAAGGTACTACTACATCATAGGGATGGGTACAAAGTTTTCACTCTAGGTGTAGTACCCCCACAAATCACGCAGATAACTTGTTTCCCCATTGAACCTTGATCCTGGGATCTCCATTCACGAAGGTTGGGTGTCAATTATCGGTGATTTAATTAAATAGGCAATTAGTCTTTAATAGACTTTATCCCCATCCCCCTCGATGTACTAAAAACCAGCTCTCTAGCCAGGCCTTTAGTTAAAGGATCAGCTAAATTTTCTTTTGACCTCACAAAGTCAATAGCTATGATCCCATCTCTTAGCAACTGTCGCGACGGTGTTATGTCTTCGATTTAATATGTCGAGATTTCCCATTATAGGAAGTATTTTTGGCCCTCAAGATAGCGGCTTGGCTATCACGGTGAATAGAGCGAGGTGGAACAGGGTTTAGGCCAAAGCGGGATATCCATCAAAAAATTCGATCCACTCTGCTTCCTCACTAGCTTTGTCTAAAGCTATAAACTCGATTCCATAGTGGAGCGGGCAATGCAAGTTTGCTTAAATGATTTCCAAGACACTCGCGCACCCGCGCCATAGTGAACACATAACCACTAGTGGATTTAGATTCACGAGAATCGGCAATCCAATTGGCATCACTTTGTACCCTCAAGCGCGGTGGATATCGCCATAATGAACACCATAATTTGAAGTATATTTCAAATATCTCAATACCACGATAAGAGCATCCCAATGCTCCTTGCCGGGATTTATGGTGTATCTACTAAGTTTGCTTACGGCGTAAGCTATGTCGGTCTAGTGCAGTTCATAAGATACATGAGGCGCCTATAACCCTAGAAAACTCTAAAGGAGATACACCTAATCCAAAGTATTTTTTGTCAAATGTATACTAGGATCATATGGTGTTCGCGGCGGGTACCACAAATCAAATTGATTAAATCTTTTAAGCATTTTCTCTACATAATGAGATTGAGACAAAGTAATTCCATCAGAATTATACACTATCTTAATGCCAAGAATGACATCAGCGATACCCAAATCTTTCATGTCAAAATGCTTACTCAAAAAAGATTTAGTCTTATTGACGGTCTCTAAACTGGTTCCAATAATCAACATGTCATCCACATATAAACAGATAATTATACCAGATTGTTTCTCAAATTTACAATAAATGCATTTATCTGCCTCATTAATATTAAAACCATTAGAGATTAGCACACTATCAAATTTCTCATGCCACTGTTTAGGAGCTTGTTTGAGACCGTAAAGAGATTTCTTTAGCCTACAAACTTTTCTCTCAAGGCCTTCTAAAACAAACCCTTCTGGCTGATCCATATATATCTCCTCTTGTAATTCCCCATTTAGAAATGCCATTTTAACGTCCATTTGGTGAATTACGAGATTACGAGTAGAAGCAAAGGCTATTAACATTTCGATAGATGTAATCCTTGTCACAGAGAGTAAGTATCAAAGAAATCAAACCCTTCTCTCTGTTTATAGCCTTTTGCTACTAATCTCGCTTTATATTTATCAATGGATCCATCTGCCTTAAGTTTCTTTCTAAATAACCATTTATTCCCAATAGTTTTACAACCAGGGGGCAACTCAACCAGCTCCCAAGTGTTATTAGTTATAATGGACTCATATTCACTTAGAATGGCCTCCCTCCAAAAAATGGCATCAGAAGATGACATTGCCTCTAAATAGGTGTGAAGATCATCCTCTATCAAGAAAGTAAGGAAATCAGGTCCAAAAGAGGTGTTAGTCCTAGATCTCTTGCTCCTCCTGAGTTCAATTTCATCTTCAGCAGAAGAATCTTATCGAACTCTAGGGGCAAGTGTAGAAAAACTCGGAGTCCCTCCCGATATCTCAATAAATGGGAATTTATCCTCAAAAAAGACAGCATCCCTAGACTCAATAATGGTATTATCATCAACAAATTTATTTTTAGATTTGAAAACTAAAAACCTGTAGGCACTGCTATTCTATGCATGCCCAATAAAGACACAATCTACAGTTTTAGGGCCAAGTTTAGTCCTTTTGGGTGTTGGTATAGATACCTTAGCCAAACACCCCCACACTTTAAAGAATCTATAAGTCGGTGTCCTATTTTTCCACATCTCATATGGAGTTTTATCTGTGTCTTTAAAAGGTATCTTATTCATAATATAACAGGCCGTTAGCAAAGCCTCCCCCCATAGGTTCATAGAAGCCCCAGAGCTATTGATCATTGAATTGATCATATCTTTGAGAGTCCTATTTTTCCTCTCTGCTATCCCATTGGATTGGGGAGCATAAGGGGCAGTGGTCTCATGTACAATACCATTATTTTCACAAAATTTATTGAAAGGACCAGAATATTCACCTCCTCTATTAGACCTAACTATTTTTATTTTCTTGTCTAACTGGTTCTCAACTTCAATTTTAAAGGAAATAAATTTAGCTAAGCTATCATCCTTACTCTTAAGAAGATAAACATGACAGAAACGTGAAGCATCATCAATGAATGTAACAAAATATTTATTACCTCCTCTAGTCATGTAACCTTTAAGATCACATAAGTCAGTGTGAATCAATGCCAACAACTCAGTGTTTCTTTCTACCTTTTTGAAAGGTTTCCTAGCATATTTAGATTCTACACATACTTCACATCTCTTATTTTCAGAAATAGTATTCTTGGATATGTTACCTAGATGCATCATTTTTTAATTGAAACATTATTAAGCGTGTCCAAGTCTACTATGCCAATGAGATCAAATGACTCAACCATATAAGAAGAAGTAGATGCTTTATTAAATTCAAAATCAGTTACATTGAGCTTAAACAAGCCTTCATCTAAATAACCTTTACCCACAAAGGTTCCCCTTAGTCGAGAACAAATTTGTCCGACTCAAAGACAAGTTTGAACCCTTCTTACTTAAAAGGGAACCGAAACCAGATTTTTCCTAATATCAGGGAACATAAAGAACATCCTTCAAATTAAGAACATTTCCAGAAGTGAACTTCAAATTAACAGTCCCTTTTCCTTCAACTCTAGAAGCAGATGAGTTACCCATGAACAGACTTTCTCCTTCTCCCAGAGGAGTGAAGGACGCAAATGCACTTTTAGTGCCACAGATGTGTTTGGTAGCCCCAGTGTCTACCCACTAGTCAGTCATGTTACTCACCAAGTTAACCTCAGTAACCACAACAGAAAAGTTACCATCCTAAACTACATTTGCTTGTGCCTTATCTTTCTTCCCATCATTCGGACCTTTTTTGAATTTATAGTCCGGGGCTATATGACCTTGTGATCCGCACACATAGCAATGAATTTCAGGATTGTAAGGTTTCTTTTTAAAGTGAGGTTGGGACTGTTTATTCTTGTTCGCATATGGTTTCTTTTTGACGGGGAATTTAGTTGATTTAGACTTAGAAGAACTAGCAGCGTTACCTTCAACCAGGTTAGCCTTAGCCTTCATTTCTGAAGTCTCCACATTGATTTCAGCCTTCCTGTTATCCTCCTCGATCCGAAGGTTGATGATCAGATCTTCTAGGGTCATCTCTTTCTTCTTATGTTTGAGACTGTTTTTGTACTCCTTCCACGAGGAAGGGAGTTTCTCAATTATGGAAGCAACCTGGAAACCTTTGCAGATTTTATAACCTTCCTGCAAAATCTCATGAATGATTATTTGCAGCTCCTCCACTTGAGAAACAACAGATTTCCCATCTTCCATCTTGAATTCCAGAAACTTTCCTACAAGAAACTTCTTAGAACCTCGTGATCTTGGTAGCATACTTCTTATCAAGCAAATTCCACAATTCTGTAGCAGTCGTACACACAGCATAAACATCATACAAATCAAGGGAAAGACAATCAAGTATATAATTTCGACATAAATAATCTTTCTTTTCCCATCTGTCCACACCACCAGAATGACCAGGTTCATCATCATTTTCATTGTAAATGTGTTTCTCAATCGAAATCCATTCAACCAGTTTCAGAGTAGTCAGATAAAATCGCATTTTCATCTGCCAGCTCTTAAAATTTCTGCCATAAAAAATTTCAGGTTTGACAGACTTACCACTAGGTTTCTCCATCTTAGCAGTATTAAGAACAAACGAGCACAATACTAGATAATAACAGATCGTTATTAGACAATCGTTTTTTCATCTTAAGATTGTATTAACTAGTATCAAAAAACAGTAATAAGAAAGCAAGTAAAACTTATCATTGAGGATTGTGCTCGGCACAATTTCCTTAAGACGAAAAACGCCGCCGGTATGGTTGCTGCCAGCCTCAAGCGCACGTCTCCCAAGATACAACAATGGATGAGCGTGTCACTAGCCAATGACCTGCTCAGTAGAAACTCTCAACATACTCCAGACGGGTTTTTGATTTGAAGAACAATAAGCTGTGTTCAGCCTATTTGATAAACAAGAGAGAGTTTGGTTTTATAGATCTGACACTCGCCACTCAAGGCGAGAGTCACGACTTCAGTTTTTAATGTGCGCAAAAAGCGTGATTAGTAAGAGAAAGATTTTGAAACGGTTACAGTTTTAGTTTTGGAAAGAAGACCAAAAGATTCCGCAAAAACAAGTCCAGTACTCGTACCCACGCGAAGCCCAATTGGGTGGATTTGCACCCCCCTGCGCGCGACATGTGTGGGCACACGCGCACTAAGGTTTTCTGGAGCTCCCACCTCCCGAGAGCCCCCAAACCAAGGAGGCCTTGTGTGCGCACGAGCACCTCCTTATATCTCTCTACACTATCCCTCCATAAGGACACAACCAATATAAACTTAAGAGTCTTAAGTTTAGTAACCAATGTGGGACTAAAGCCCCCCACATTAGAGTGTAGTAGATACAAAAGGTCATGGGTTCAAACCCATGAGGACACAAATTCCTTCACATTTCCAACAATGAACAGACAATAACGAATGAAGAAGAAATAAGCTAAAACCTGATTCTCTTTTTTCAAAATTACATATGCTACAACATAATGAAAATTTAACTAGGAAGTATTTCTGAGAAAAAGATCTAGAAATATGAGAATACCTACTGCTTTGGTACCATAAACATTTGAAATAAGAGGATTTTTCAACCGAAGGTGCTCTTTAGACCATAGTAGAATATTGGCTTTTATTTTCCAGATTGCATAAAACAGTTATCATAATTGATGGGGAAGAACAAAAGTACCGCAAATGCAAAGCAAATATAATATCGGTTTGGAATCCCCTCGGTATGAAGAACAACCCTAGTTTTGTAGTTATCATGAATAGCCTAGTTTTGTAGTTATCATGTAGTTATATCAAAACACCACAAAATGACTTCTTTGGGAAAAATTGGAAAGATGTTCACATAGAACTTAGAAAGGAATATTGTTGAAACAAGGAATGTATTTCTTCTACAAAATCATCCACGAAGTTCTTTTTTATAGTCTAGCTTCAGGAGGAACTCGGGGTTTTATGAAGAAGAAGAGTGTGAAAAGAAATTTTCACTCAAAACAGGCGGGTACCAAAAAGAGGTGGTCGTTATTTTATTTTTTTTTATTTTTTTTTTAATCTTTTTGCCCTTATGGGAAATACCCCAAAAATATATGAGAGATATTATTGTATTTAGGCAGTTATTGGGGTATGGCAAAAATTTATGTTAGTTATGGGGTACGGGAGTGTTTTGTTGGGTATGTCCAAGATCACCCAAACAAAACTCTTAGGGGCGTTTGGATCCTATTTATTTATTGGCAAAAAGTGTTTATTAGTCAAAAAAACGTTTTTTGAAAAAATAAATGCGTTTGGTCTCTATTTTTCAAAAAAATTGTTTTTCATCGAAAAAATATTTATTGGTCCGAAAAACTGGTTTTATGATAATTACGTAAAACTTGTTTTTTAAGACAAAAATCTGTTTTTTCATCTCTTTCTCTCGTCTGCGCTAAAGGCAAACTGACTGCCCAGTTATTTTCTCCAAATAAAACTAGTTTTTTTTCAATATCTCGTCTCGATCTCTCACTCGAACAGGATCTCTTACTCGAATAGCATTTCTTTTCTCGATCTCTCACTCAAACAGCATCTCTCACTTGATTTCTAAAGATAAGAAGATCCTAAAAACGCCATTTTTTTTTGTTTGAATTCATTATACATGATTTGCATCTATGGATCTATAGTAGATTGATTCTATTGTGTGTTTCTGTATAATTTCTTACTATAGTATTCATCTAAGAAAGTATACACTGCCTCATCCTTCTGTGACTTGCGTCGACTAAGCAAGGATTTGAGAAGGCGTTTACTTTTGCTTGGAAACTGTTCGATGTCATTTTGATTGTCCCTTTCAAAGCATGAATGCCTTAATTTTGATGGTTGTTACTAGTTTTGAAGTAATTGCTAATAAGTAGGAACAATTGGTAGTTGCACGATCTTTGTGATGTTAAGTGGTGTTGTTCTTTGAATCGCCATTTTTTTATTTTTGGAGTTAAGGTTGAACAATCTACTCAGAGTTGCTAGATCCTCAAACAAAAGGCTTCTTGTAAAGAAAGGAGCATCCATGAAATAATAAAAGGTTAAGTGGGCATGCTCGCTACACTAGCTTAACGGCGTATCGGCTACTTAGAGTACACTACTTATAGCACACTACTGATTAAGGATTCTGGATTGCAACACATGACTTAGAGTTTCGACTCAACTCTGTTGAGTTTAATCAATGCTTGAGGGTGGGTATGGTTTGCTAATACTATTTGTCTCCTTTGCGATTTTGATACCTAGGAATTCTTTTGGTTATGTTAGGTTGTTAGAGAGTTGGTTACATTCGGTGATGCTTCTTTTCCCCGCTCTTGTCCCTTTGTTTCTTGTTTTCTAGTGGTACCGCTACATCCACCACCCTTTGTTAGCAGTAGCATTCCTGTCATCTCTCTCTCTGTCACTCTCTGTTTTGTTGTTTTTGGTGTTTTGAGGTGGTGAGAATGAAGTGGTGTGTTTTGAATACAAGTGTTAGATTTGTTGTTGGGTTTTGAAGTGGTGTTTATTTTTTGAAGTGTTCAGAAGTTCAAACGGCCACATGAATTCAAATCAAATGCTTATTTTATCACTTTGAGTGTGTATAATTGTTGATACTTTTGGTAAAGTTGTAAAAATCCATGCCCTCATTGAAAATTGAACATGAAGCTCAACAAGGTTCTTGGCGTTGGTATGATTATATTGGTGAATTATATTTGAATTTAATTCAATTTCTAAATATGGTCCCTTGTGTCGGATACTAATTTGAATCATTCCATTGTCATTTTTTTAGGACTTATCAAGATTTTTTATTTTTTATTTTGTATACTTGAGATGCTTTTGTTGTTGTCACTATATATAGAAGGGTTCAACTTTACTTGAGAGTTGATCATTAGTTGTTGTCACCATATATAGATGAGTAAAGGTACCACTTTTGGAAAAGTACGTGCAAATTGGAATGACAACCTTGATGTGATCTTTTCGGATGCGGTGGTTAAGGAGACTTTAGATGGTAATGTCACCCAAAATGGGTTCACCAAAGTCGGTTGGAATAATATATTGAAAGACTTCAACGAGCAGTCACAATGTGACTATAATATAGATCAAGTTTGTAACCGCTTGAATAATTTGAAGTCAAAATACAAAGTCGCAAAGGCACTTACTATTTTATCTAGTTTTGGGTGGGATCCGACTACTTGTGTGTTCACCGCTAGCAGTGCTGTTTGGGATGAATACTTGAAGGTACGTAATGTTTATCTGAAAATGTATATCCATATCTTGAAGATTTTGATGTTATTAGACTATTAATAAAAGGAATGTACATAGGCACATCCAGATGCAGAATGTTTTAAAAAATCACCATTTATCGTGTTATGGCTTTTCTATGTGATGGAAAAGTTGCTGAAGGAAAATTTCGGAAGTCGTACCACCGACAACCAAATCAAGAACGGGTTTCTATCGACATACTTGAAGACACACAAGAGGTAAGGGCAAATGGTGAGTCTTTGCCTTTACAGGATGAGCCAGTTATACAACGAGAAGAGTTTGTGCATTCACCTAATAACGAACGAAGTGTTACTAGAGATGCAAACAAGGGAAGAGAAACAACTAATGCTAACCGAAAGGCTTCTAATATTAGTGAATTGTCTGATGCTATAACAGAGTTAGCTGAGGCACATCAATTTAGGGCATCTTATTTTCGATCAGTTGATGATCCTTATGGCTTGAACAGATGTATTACTACACTAGAGGAATTGGAAGGCATTGAAGAAGAAGAGATATATGATGTAATAGAATTGTTTGAAAAACCTCATGCTAGGGAAGCATTTATGTCTCTTAAGCCACATCGTCGTTTAAATTGGCTTAGGAGGGAGCTTTCTCGACCAACTATGGTTTAAAGGCTCTCTTAATTATGTTATATATGTTTAGAACGATTGTGACGTTCCATATTTTTACTATTTAAGTTTAGTTGTGTGTTGAGCTGGAAGAATCTTCCTTTTTGATGATTTAGATATTATGATGTCTATGTTCTTTTGGGATTTTATTTGGTTTGAACGTCTTGGGAAAATTCTCTATGGCTGGTGGGTTTTTCAGTTTCTTCTTCCCTTTTTTTTTGCTTTATTCATTGATGTTTGTTTGTTTAGTGTGATATATGAAGGTGATGTTAATATCATTATATATGAGACATGCTACATCTTAGATATATGATGCAGTGTGTTTCCTGTCAGTGAAAAAATACTTGTGACTTGAACCTCTTTCCTGTCAGTACCTTGAGACACTAAATTGTAGAATAGGTGATCTGTCCCTTAAGATGCTAAATTTCTGAAGCTCTCTTTGGTTTGTATCGTCATGTATTAAACTGTATTTCCCTATTCATCTGCTTGCTATAATGGAACAATGAAATTACTGTAGACTGCTGTGTTATATAATTGGTTGGGTTGCAATTAAATTATATTGGTCCACTATTTCTGCCTTTTAGCCTTGCTTGATCCATAGAGAACCTGTATGTTGAATAGTGTAAAATTTGAGGCTCCCCTTCTCCGCTTTGGAAGTAAGCTATAATAATAATAATTAAAGAAGTTGCCCAATTTTCATACGTACCAGGAACTATATCCAGCCTGTGTTTGACCGAAAACAAACATTCCACCACAAGGGTCTTGATGCAACATCTATACTTCAAGTTTCTTTTGGGTCAAATTTCCTTCTGGACTGTGTTCTCTGAAGTCATGAACTAGTAAGTAGTAATAGCAGATGTGGTGTGAAAAGAATACGACCTTGTCGTGATGCTGTATTCTTATGATGAGTATATGTTGTATGTTATTGAATAATGATTAGTATTCTTAATAGGTGAGATATTTTTTAATTATGGATTTCGATGATGAGCTAGATGAAATTGAAGAATACCTCATAGAACAGGTGATTGCGTATGTTATTGGTATAATTGGAAGGCGTTTTGACAAGCAACCTTGTAATGATTCTATGCTTAG
This sequence comes from Coptis chinensis, assembly GCF_015680905.1. Lineage (NCBI taxonomy): Eukaryota > Viridiplantae > Streptophyta > Magnoliopsida > Ranunculales > Ranunculaceae > Coptis > Coptis chinensis. Next base: position 51,457,412 of record NC_141456.1, read on the forward strand.
TGGTGGTGCCTATATGAATGAGGTTTTAGAGGGGCACAATGATCGATGCCGCAGAATGTTTCGTATGGATAAACCTGTTTTTGTGAAGTTTTGCAAGATTCTCAAAAATAAGGAGTTGCTACAAGATTCTTTTACTATTAGTGTACGAGAACAAGTAGGAATGTTTTTATATACTATGGGTCACTGTGCATCAAATATGATTTGTCAAGAATGATTTCAGCATTCCGGTGAAACAATTAGCCGCCATTTTCACAATGTTCTAAATACAGTTTTATCCTTATCAGAAGAGTTCATTCACCCACCTACAACTAATACGCCTCCTGAGATTCAAAATAATGAAAGGTTTTTTCCTTTTTTCAATGTAATTTATAAACATTGTTTTTAGTTTAAAGTCATGTGTTTTTCATTTGGTATTATGTATCTGACATGATTGACTATTTGAAAATTATAGGATTGCATTGGGGCTTTGGATGGTGCTCACATACCTGCTAATCTTCCACTAAATCAGCAAGTTAGCTTTCATAATAGGAAAAACGATATCACACAAAATGTTTTGGTGGCTTGTACTTTTGACATGCAAATTTGCTATGTATATGCCGGTTGGGAAGGCTTCTCTAGGTGATGCATCGCGTGTGCTAAAATCTACCTTTGGAAGACCCGGATGCTAGATTTCCTCACCCACCTGAAGGTATATATGTTTATGTTGATTTCTAATTTATTTAATATGCATTCCACATTATCATATAATTATTTACTTAATTCTAATTTTGTTCTTGAACTAGGCAAGTATTATGTTGTTGATGCTGGGTATGCAAATACAAAAAGGTTTTTGGCTCCTTATCGAGGAGTTCGATATCATTTGCAAGATTACAGAGGGAGAAAAAATCCACCAAGAACTAAAGAAGAGTTGTATAACCATAGACATTCATCTCTTAGAAATGTCACCGAGCATTGTTTTGGAGTTCTTAAATCTCGATTTCTGATACTTAAATTTGTGCCAGCCTATCCATTTGAGACGCAGCGTGATATTGTATTTGCAGCATGTGTGTTACATAACTACATTCGTCTGGAAGGGAAAAATGATTGGATTTTCACTAGGTATGAAAATATGGCAGATGAAAACGTCCCAAGTGAAGAAAATGACCAAGTGGAGGTGGTTGCATCACGATCAAGTGCGCGTGTTCAAAGAGTTAACCAACGCCAAGCTTCATTACTAAGGGATTCAATTGCACACGACTTATGGAGTGCAAGAGATTGAGCGTATTTGATCAATCAATTTTATGATATGGGTTTGTTTTTAACTTTTATATAACTTGAACGGTTTGTAATAATTTTTTTTATTGTATTATCTGAGCGAGTTTAGTTTATTAAGATTGACTATTTTTCCACGCACAAATTTGGACTTTAAATAAATACGTTTGATTCCTATTTTTTAAGAAAAAAAATATTTTTTTATAAAAATAGCTTTTGAAAAAAATCTCAACCAAACATGTTTATTCAAAAACTGTTTTTAGAATAAATATTTTTTCAAAAAAACACTTTTTGAGAAAAACTGATTTTTGGAAAAAATAGGATCCAAACACCCACTTAAAATTATCTCTGTTTTCCTGGAAAACTAGAGTCGCTTCCATTCTCTTTTTTCTTCTCTCTTTTCATACATTCCTCTTCCCTTAATTCCAGAGATTTCTTTTCTTACTAGCCTTAATTCCTCTTCCCTTACACTTGTCCAACTACTCCTACATCTCACTCTATTATAAATACTATCCTACCCTTATAATATAACTAATGTAATTACTCGCATGTCCTTATAATAGGACATGCCGTCTCCTTTAAGAATCCTTGTCCTTAAGGATTAAAGTGAGGATAGTGTGTGGTGATGTTCGACCAATCTTCCCAGGTAGCATCATCTAGAGAGGTATGAGACCATTGGATAAGAATCTGAGCTACACCTTGGTTGTTCCTTGGGGATGAGTCTGCGAGATAGGATGGCTATGGGCTCCATTTTGAATTGTCATGTCTGGTCGACGAGAGGGAGCTGAGGAGATGGCACTACAATGGAACCTAGCTTCTTCTTGAGTTGAGATACATGGAAAATTGGATGGATTCTTGAATCTGGTGGTAAGTGGAGTTTGTAAGCAACTACACCAACTCTTGCTGACACCTGAAAAGGACCATAAAACTTGGCTGAAAGCTTCAAATTCCTGCAAATTGAGATGGAAGTTTGCTTGTAGGGTTGGAGCTTCAAATAGACCCAATCACCAACCAAAAACTATCTCTCGGTTCTTTTTTTGTCTGCAAAATGCTTCATACATTCTTGAGCTTTAGTTAAACCATCTTTAATCATGCCCACCATGGTTTGCCTCTATTTGAGGTAGTCTTCTACAGCTGCCACAGAAGTGGTGATTATGCTGGGGATGGCGAGGTAAGGTGGAGTGTATCCATATAAAGCTGTGAAAGGTGACATCTTGAAGCTGGTGTGAAAGTTAGTGTTGAACCACCATTCTGCCAAAGAGAGCCACCTTACCCAATGTTGTGGTGTGTGTCTGGTCATGCATCTCAAATAAGCTTCCAAGCAGGCATTCGTGCATTCAGTTTGTCCATCAGTTTGAAAGTGGTAAGCTGTGCTGAGATGTAGTTCAGTTCCCAATGCCTTGAACAAATGTTGCCAAAAAGAGCTGATGAAAACCTTGTCTCTGTCAGAAATAATGGTTTGGGGAAGGCCATGGAGTTTGTAGATATGATCCATGAAGACTGTAGCCACTGAAGAAGCAATATAAGGATGACTGAGAGCCAAGAAATGGCTATATTTGGTGAATCTGTCCATTACAACTAAAATAACATCTTTGCTTGCCGATTTGGGTAAACCTTCAATGAAGTCTATACTAATGTGTTGCCAAGCATGCACTGGAATAGGCAATGGCTAAAGCAGTCCGGTAGGAAAGTTATGTTCTCCCTTGCACCTCTGACAGACAACACAAGTAGTTACAAATTCAAGTAAATCTTTCTTCATACCTGGCTAGTAGAAGTAGGTCTTGGCTCTGAGATAAGTTCCTTGAATACCAGAATGACCACCTATAGCAGAAGAATGGATTGTTGATAACAACTTGGACCATAAGGCAGTCTTACTACCAATATAAAGTTTACCCTTGTATCGGAGGACACTTGAATCATAAGAGTACAGTGGGAAACTTGTTGGTGCATCCATGATTTGAGAGATGAATTGTTAGAGGGTCGCGTCTTGAGCATAACTGAGGGACACTTCTGTTATCCATTGTGGTTGTACCACAGTCATAAGATGACATTCTCCTTGTTCTTCCACTACTCTTGAAAGTGCGTCAGCTGCGGTGTTTTCCTTCCCCTTTTTGTACCTTATTTCATAATCAAAGCCCAATAGTTTGGTAAGCCACCTCTGTTGTAAGAGTGTTATAATTCTTTGCTCCATACAGAATTTGATACTTTGCTGGTCTGTGTGAACTATAAAGTGGTGCCCTTGTAGATAGGATCTCCATCTTGTTACTGCCATGACAATTGCAAGGAGTTCTTTCTCATAGGTAGAAAAACCTAGTGCTTTAGGACCTAATGCCTTACTAAAGAAAGAGATAGGACGACCTCCTTGCAGTAAAATTCCTCGTGCACATGCATCAGTCTCCACTATGAAGGTTTGCTTGAAATCAGGGAGTGCTAGAACAGGTGTTGAAGTCATTGCTCTTTTCAGTTCATCAAATGCCTTTTCTACTGCGGAGGACTATTTAAAATTACTCTTCTTTAGCATATTAGTGAGAGGTCGACTGATGTTGCCATATCCTTGGACATACCTCCTGTAGTAGCCTGTTAAACCTAGGAAGCCTCTCAACCCTTTGATTGTTTTAGGTTTTGGCCAATTGATCATGGCATCGATCTTGGCTGGATCAGCTGCTACTCCTTCAGGTGTGATTAAGTGACCCAAATACTCTAATTAAGATTGTGCGAAAGTGCATTTAGAAGCCTTTGCATAGAGTGTATGTTGCCTCAGTGTGTCTAAAACCTGTCTCAAATGGAGTAAATGCTCATCCAAATTGGTACCATATACTAGTATGTCATCAAAGAACACTAATACCTGCTTCCTTAGAAAAGGACTGAAAATCTCATTCATTAGGGCTTGGAATGTAGCTGGAGCATTAGTTAGTCCAAAGGGCATCACCTTAAATTCGTAGTGGCCTTGATGAGTTCTGAATGCTGTGTAGATGTCTTCTGGATGTACCAAAATCTGGTGATAACTTGATCGAAGGTCTAATTTGGAAAAAATGCAAGCCCCATGTAACTCATCTAGTAATTCATCTATAACTGGCATGAAAAACTTATCCTTCACTGTCATATCATTCAACTTCCTATAATCCACACAGAAACGCCATGTCCCATCCTTTTTCTTAACTAATAACATAGGTGAAGCGAATGTGATGTGACTGGGTTGAATCAATCTAGATTGTAGCATTTCTTTCATTAATGATTCGAGAATTGCCTTTTGAATGTAAGGATGCTTGGACGGTCATTGGTTGGTGGGTTCAACATCATTTTTGAGTGGGATATGGTGGTCTAATGTTCTGGAAGGAGGAAGACCTTGAGGTTCTTGAAATACATCAGCAAATTCTTAGAGTAAAGGAACTACCTCAGTTGGAATTTCAAGCTTGATGGCAGTAACTGTGATGGAAAATATTTGACCCACAAGAGCATGAGTGTTCTTTTTCAGAAATTTTGATAAGGCCTTTGCGGTAATCATCTTTAGAGAAGCAACCTCTGGGCATCCTCGTAGTACTATCTTCTGGCTTCCCCTTGTAAAAGTTAGTTGGAGCTTCTGAAGGTTAAGTATCACATCTCCACACTGCTTCAGCTAGTCACCACCTAAGACCATGTCACACCCACCCAATGGTAGTATTCTAATGTCATCTTCGAAAGAATGTCCTTGCATCTCCCATTTCAATTTATGGCATATAGCTTTACTAATAGTCTTCTCACCATTAGCAACTGTAACTAACATGTGAGCTGTTGGTTTAATCTTGCATCCAGCCTGTCTAGCCACTTTCGATTCTAGGAAACTATGTGTGCTACCGGTGTCTATTAACACAGTAATGTATCTCTTTTTTATTAAACCTGGGATTCGTATGGTATTCTGCCCCACATTCCATGTTAATGCATGGAGTGAAATCTTCATATCCGTTTCTACTTGCTGTAATATCTGTTCTTCCTCGCAATCATCTTCCATAGGTTCATGATCTTCTTCTGTCCCTACCAACATATACAAGTGTTGAGTTGTACACTTGTGTCCAAGTTTGTAAGTTTCCTCACAATTATAACAAAGTCCCTTTTCTCTTATGATTCTCATTTGTGCTGGCATGAGTCGTTTAATGGGTGGTAAGGTGGTGTTTGCACTATTGGAGTTACTTGGGGTGGTATTCAAGGGTTTGATGGTGTTTGGGACTTTTGGAATGGGATTGGAGGTTGTGGGTTGTTTAGTCTGGTAAGATGGAGTGGAAAAATATGATGTGGTGTTGGTGTAGTTTTTTTGTATAGGTTTTGTTGCTTTCTTAACCTGGGCATCCAATGCCACTTCCTGCATCCTTGCGAGGTGCAATGCATTACTCAGATTGGTAGGTTTAAACATTTGAACGAAAGCTTTCAATTTATTTTTCTACCCACTAAGAAAACTAAGAACAAAGTACTCTTCACTGAACTGTTTATTTTTACTCACCATAAGAGCTTGAAGTTCTTCAAACTGCTCAAAGTATTCATCCACCGTACCCACTTGAATCAGTTTATTAAAATTGCCTACATAGTTCTCTTAGCATACCAATTCGAATCGATCACAAATGACTTCAACTAAAGCATTCCAATCTACTAATTCCTTCCCATCTTGGTAAGTCAGGAACCATGAATCTGTTCTTCCTTCAAAGTATAGTGATGCTATACTAATCTTTTTTTTATCGTCCATGGGATGCAAGTGAAAAAACTGATTACACTTCCTAGCCCACACACGAGGATTAGTGCTGTCAAAATGTGGAAATTCTAACTTAGGGTTTTTAAGAAGATTACCCTGGTCATTCCGTCATTTGGAATCTTTTGTCTTGAGTAAGTTGTCGATTGTTCAACTTCAATGGTGGTTTCTAGAGGAGTTCCAGACCCAGAAGGCAACTCAGCCGCTACGGTGGTGTTCTTCCCTTTGTCATTCATTATTTTCAACAGCTGGTCAAATCTAGCGTCTAACTTCTTATCTGAAAGTTCGAGTCTCGCCTCCATTTTCCTTTCTGCTACTTCTCTTGCTTGGATCTCTTTGATTAATCTGTCGTTGACTTGAGTCATTAACCCTTGCATCTCATTAACTTGGTGTTGTGTTCCTTTAGCTAGTTTTTCCACTTCACCTAGTGTCATAGTCACCAGAAACGTAAGCTCTGAATACCAATTGTTCTATTCTGATAAGTAAACAGAAACAAAACACTTAAAATTATCTCTATTTTCCTGGAAAACTAGAGCCACTTCTATTCTCTTTTTTCTTCTCTCTTTTCATACATTCCTTTTCCCTTAATACAAGAGATTTCTTTTCTTACTAGCCTTACACTTGTCCAACTACTACTGCATCTCACTCTATTAGAAATACTATCCTACCCTTATATAACTAAAGTAATTACTCGCATGTCCTTACAATAGGACATGACAGAAATCCAGTTTTTTATGTACTAGAATAACTACGATGCAGTGGGAGCGTGAGCGGAGGGTGGAGAAGAAAGAGAGAGGGAGAGTTAGGGAAGAGAGAGAGAGAGAGTTGGGTTTGGTTGAGGAGGGTTATGGGTGAAGGAGAGTCACGAGAGAGGGAGTAAATGAAGGAGAAGAAGAAGAAGAAGAAGAGGAGAGGGGTGTGCGTGAACGGGGGAGTGGTGGCGGGGAAAAAATCGGCTGGGGAGAGAGAGAGTGAAGTTGTGAAAGAGGGGGGGACACAAAACCCAAACAAAAATTTTCCCAACTTTCCAAACAAAACTAAAAAACGTTCGCTGTTTGCTACCTCTCACTTGATTAATAATAAACTTTATTTCATTCTTTATTTTTACTAGATAACTACTAAGCAGTGGGGGCGTGAGCGGAGGGTGGAGAAGAGAGAGGGAGAGATGGTTTGTGGGTGGGGAGAGAGAGAGAGTTAGGGTTTGGTTGAGAGGGAGAGGGAGACAGATAGAAACCAACCAACTTAGTTTTTGTTCGCAGATAACACCCCCCCCTCTGCCCAAGATCGTTTGCTCCGCTCACTTGATTATAACCATAAAACCTTGAACCTTTTGTTTTTTGGGGGCTTCTTCAGTGCACGTGATGTGTGTGGCTACGCACGATTCCTGACCACATATTTTCCAACCCGAAACCGATAGCCGAAGTGTCCACCTAGGGGTAGCGTTGGCATTTCACATATTTTCCTTCGTCCCTAATTTCTCGTATTTTCTATTCTTCTTAATTAGATTGCGCACCCAAATCTTCACCCCCTTTCACCTCTTCTTAAATTCATGGTCAATCATTTACTTCTTTTACTCTCTACAATTTACAGCAAGGAAGTAGAGCAAAATAGAGTGACAACAACCAACAACACTACACGGCTTGAATACGTTTGAACATTGAGGTTAGTTTATCATTCAATCACATGTATCCACAAATCTAATCAACGTGAATCAAAACATAAAGAACTACCTAAAATTAACTTGATAACAGAACTTGCACCCATTTGTTCTGCCGCCTTTTTTGCTCCTGGCGGGAGTACCGATATATGTTTTACCATGGAAATCCAAAGTTGACATGAACACTAGAACAAGACAATTTGACTGGGTAGTTGTATAAAAAGGCATTTCCAAACCAATCTTCACAGCAAATTCATTAAGGATGGATTTGCAATAGGTCATATCCTGCAAGAGTGACAAAAACAAATAAAAATATATAACCTAAGTTACATTGACACGGAGACACACACACACACACACACACATACATGCAACACACCTCATCTATTATTCGTCTTTGACCTTCTTCAATATAGATTCCAGAGCAACTTTAGCAGCATTCTGTTCCGCCTCTTTCTTATGTAGAAATGTCTCAACCGACATAAAATTTACCCCATCAACCAAAACAAAAGATCTAAATTGTGGCACAGTTCCAAAGCTTTTAGTATTATAGGTCAGAAGTGGCCGTTTGGATTTCTGAGCATACTCTTGCAATCGGTTTTTATGCATGCATTCATCTGGAATACTTACACAAATATTACAAAATATCAGGATATGGGTGTTTATCGATACTCAATTTCTTGATATGTATCGTGGATGTCCAAATTGAGCCCAGTATTTGAACAATGTAAAAGTTGAGAATGTACCACTTGTGTCCATCATGACTTTAATTAGACCACGGGTTATTCCGAATCAGACAAAAAAAAAACATCCATGTCAACAACTTTTTTGCACTGAGTTAAAAAGTAGGGATCTAGACAAAAAAAAAAAAGTTAAAAGTCAGAAGGGAAAAAGCAAAAAACCATCTCACAAGGCATTTGACATCAAAACTTTGTGTGTGTGGTAGGTACAATAAACACAGGATTCATCCTATCATTATTAATCATCATAAAGTCAAAATCAAGCATGATAACTGACCTTGATTAGAATGAAGAAAGAGACAAACGAAATCCCAAAATCTCGTTTCAGATACAAAATCCAAGTTAACCCATTAAGTTGGTGATTCGTTTTGGTTGAGTTATGGAGATTGTGGCAATTGGAAATTGAATTGACAGAGAGAGCAAGAATGAGGATAAATACAAAGAGAGCAAAATACAAAAGATTTGATAACCGAAGAGTTTCATTAGGCGATTTGAATTCATTCATAAAAATTTCAATTTAATTTAATCAATAATTATGAAAGAAGATTCAATGCTCCTTTTTCTATATTAATCGCTTCAAATTCTATTCTACAATATCAAAACCAATGCTTTATTTCCAACACAGATTTGGTAACTTTGTGTAGCCAGTTAAACAACTCATCTGCTGATTTTACCCTTATTCAGTTTTGATGAAAGATTCAAAATTGACGGTGCAAAACACTGCACATAGAGTGCATTTATAGTAATGCGCATTGAAGAAAAAGTAATTTTTGTGGGACCCAATAAAATTTGAAAATTGCAACCCAAATAAGTCAATTTGAAGGGGAATTGATTCACATATTCTCTCTCCAAATGTCCAAAAGGGCCTTTTCTCTCTTCAACCCAAAAACCCTTATTTGAGGCTTTCTCTTTTCAATTTTCTAGAACCCTAAATTGAAACCCCTAAATGAAACACCAGACTCAAACCTTAAATTGAAAACAAAATTGTATACCCGATTTGCATCTGCAGTGGAAGGTACACTTCAAGTTTTGATTTTAATTTGATGTGATTGTTTTCGTATTTGTGCAATTATATTTTCGGAACCCTTATATTTTCACCATTTTCCCATATTTTGTTTTCTTGAACAAATGTGTGGTGTTATTTCTTTACATTTTAGGTTAAGTTAGGGTAAAAGGTTTAGCATCGTGTAAAATATAATAAGGGAAAAATCTTAAACAGTAAAATGTCAAGACATATCACTAAATCATATTAATGTCTTTGCATTTCTCTATTGTTGTTTATGATATTCCTTAGATATTTTTGTCACGACGCTTAATCTTTTTTCGAATCTTTTTTTGTCATGTAGTAATATGAAAATATTTGAAAGAAAGGTTATGATAGAGTTGGCTATCCAGGTGGGAGTTCTATTATAATGATCTGTCTTCTCAATTTGAAAAAAACTTTCAATTTGAAAGGATAGATCATTATAACAGTACATCCACCGGAGGTAGGTAACTCTTTCATATCCAACTTTTCAATTATTTCCTTAAGTTTTAGGTGAAGTTTGGGTAAAAGGTTTAGCATCATGACAAATATAATAAGGGAAAAATATTAAATAGTAAAATGTCAAGACATATCACTAAATCATATTGATGTCTTTGCATTTCTCTATTGTTGTTTATGATATTCCCAAGATATTTTTGTCACGACGCTTAATCTTTTTTCGGATATTTTTTTGTCATGTAGTAATATGAAAATATTTGAAAGGAATGTTATGATAGAGTTGGCTATCCCGGTGGGCGTTCGGTTATAATGATCTGTCTTCTCAATTTGAAAAAAAAACTTTCAATTTGAGAGGATAGATCATTATAACAATACATCCACCGGAGGTAGGTAACTTTTTCATGTCCAACTTTTCAATTATTTTCTTACATTTTAGGTGAAGTTTGGGTAAAAGGTTTAGCATCGTGACAAATATAATAAGGAAAAAATCTTAAATAGTAAAATGTCAAGACATATCACTAAATCATATTGATGTCTTTGCATTACTCTATTGTTGTTTATGATATTCCCTAGATATTTTTGTCATAATGCTTAATCTTTTTTCGGATTTTTTTTTTGTTATGTAGTAATATGAAAATATTTGACAGGATTATTATGATAGAGTTGGCTATCCCGGTGGGTGTTCGATTATAATGATCTGTCTTCTCAATTTGAAAAAAACTTTCAATTTGAGAGGATAGATCATTATAACAATATATTCACCGGAGGTAGGTAACTCTTTCATGTCCAACTTTTCAATTATTTCCTTAAGTTTTAGGTGAAGTTTGGATAAAAGGTTTAGCATCGTGACAAATATAATAAGGGAAAAACCTTAAATAGTAAAATGTCAAGACCTATCACTAAATCATATTGATGTCTTTGCATTTCTCTATTGTTGTTTATGATATTCCCTAGATGTTTTTGTCACGATGCTTAATCTTTTTTCGGATCTTTTTTTGTCATGTAGTAATATGAAAATATTTGAAAGGAATGTTATGATAGAGTTGGCTATCCCGGTGGGCGTTCGGTTATAATGATCTGTCTTCTCAATTTGAAAAAAAAACTTTCAATTTGAGCCGGAGGTAGGTAACTCTTTCATGTCCAACTTTTCAATTATTTTCTTACGTTTTAGATGAAGTTTGGGTAAAAGGTTTAGCATCATGACAAATATAATAAGGGAAAAATATTAAATAGTAAAATGTCAAGACATATCACTAAATCATATTGATGTCTTTGCATTTCTCTTTTGTTGTTTATGATATTCCCTAGATATTTTTGTCACGACGCTTAATCTTTTTTCGGATATATTTTTGTCATGTAGTAATATGAAAATATTTGAAAGATAGAGTTGGCTATCCCGGTGGGCGTTCGGTTATAATGATTTGTCTTCTGAATTTGAAAAAAAAAAAAACTTTCAATTTGAGAGGATAGATCATTATAACAATACATCCACCGAGAGGTAGGTAACTCTTTCATGTCCAACTTTTCAATTATTTTCTTACGTTTTAGGTGAAGTTTGGGTAAAAGGTTTAGCATCGTGATAAATATAATAAGGAAAAAATCTTAAATAGTAAAATGTCAAGACATATCACTAAATCATATTGATGTCTTTGCATTACTCTATTGTTGTTTATGATATTACCTAGAAATTTTTGTCATAATGCTTAATCTTTTTTTGGATTTTTTTTTTTTTTGTTATGTAGTAATATGAAAATATTTGAAAGGAAGGTTATGATAGAGTTGGCTATCCCGTTGGGTGTTCAATTATAATGATCTGTCTTCTCAATTTGAAAAAAACTTTCAATTTGAGAGGATAGATCATTATAACAATATATCCACCGGAGGTAGGTAACTCTTTCATGTCCAACTTTTCAATTATTTCCTTAAGTTTTAGGTGAAGTTTGGATAAAAGGTTTAGCATCGTGACAAATATAATAAGGGAAAAACCTTAAATAGTAAAATGTCAAGACCTATCACTAAATCATATTGATGTCTTTGCATTTCTCTATTGTTGTTTATGATATTCCCTAGATGTTTTTGTCACGATGATTAATCTTTTTTTGTCATGTAGTAATATGAAAATATTTAAAAGGAATGTTATGATAGAGTTGGCTATCCCGGTGGGCGTTCGGTTATAATGATCTGTCTTCTCAATTTGAAAAAAATCTTTCAATTTGAGAGGATATATCACTATAACAACACATCCACTGGAGGTACGTAACTCTTTCATGTCCAACTTTTCAATTATTTTCTTACGTTTTAGATGAAGTTTGGTTAAAAGGTTTAGTATCGTGATAAATATTATAAAGGAAAAATCTTTAACAGTAAAATGTCAAGACATGTCACTAAATCATATTAATGTCTTTGCATTACTCTATTGTTGTTTATGATATTCCCTAGATATTTTTGTCACAATGCTTAATCTTTTTTTGGATTTTTTTTTGTCATGTAGTAATATGAAAATATTTGAAAGGAAGGTTATGATAGAGTTGGCTATCCCAGTGGGTGTTCGATTATAATGATCTGTCTTCTCCATTTGAAAAAATCTTTCAATTTGAGAGGATAGATCATTATAACAATACATCCACCGGAGGTAGGTAACTCTTTCACGTCCAACTTTTCAATTATTTTCTTACATTTTAGGTGAAGTTTGGGTAAAAGGTTTAGCATCGTGACAAATATAATAAGGAAAAAATCTTAAATAGTAAAATGTCAAGACATATCACTAAATCATATTGATGTCTTTGCATTACTCTATTGTTGTTTATGATATTCCCTAGATATTTTTGTCATAATGCTTAATATTTTTTTCGGATTTTTTTTTTGTTATGTAGTAATATGAAAATATTTGAAAGGAAGGTTATGATAGAGTTGGCTATCCCGGTGGGTGTTCGATTATAATGATCTGTCTTCTCAATTTGAAAAAAACTTTCCATTTGAGAGGATAGATCTTTATAACAATATATCCACCGGAGGTAGGTAACTCTTTCATGTCCAACTTTTCAATTATTTCCATAAGTTTTAGGTGAAGTTTGGATAAAAGGTTTAGCATCGTGACAAATATAATAAGGGAAAAACCTTAAATAGTAAAATGTCCAGACCTATCACTAAATTATATTGATGTCTTTGCATTTCTCTATTGTTGTTTATGATATTCCCTATATGTTTTTGTCACGATGCTTAATCTTTTTTCGGATCTTTTTTTGTCATGTAGTAATATGAAAATATTTGAAAGGAATGTTATGATAGAGTTGGCTATCCCGGTGGGTGTTCGGTTATAATGATCTGTCTTCTCAATTTGAAAAAAAAACTTTCAATTTGAGAAGATAGATCACTATAACAATACATCCACCGGAGGTAGGTAACTCTTTCATGTCCAACTTTTCAATTATTTTCTTACGTTTTAGATGAAGTTTGGGTAAAAGGTTTAGCATCGTGATAAATATTATAAGGGAAAAATCTTTAACAGTAAAATGTCAAGACATATCACTAAATCATATTAATGTCTTTGCATTACTCTATTGTTGTTTATGATATTCCCTAGATATTTTTGTCACAATGCTTAATCTTTTTTCGGATTTTTTTTTGTCATGTAGTAATATGAAAATATTTGAAAGGAAGGTTATGATAGAGTTGGCTATCCCAGTGGGTGTTCGATTATAATGATCTGTCTTCTCCATTTGAAAAAATCTTTCAATTTGAGAGGATAGATCATTATAACAATACATCGATCGGAGGTAGGTAACTCTTTCATGTACAACTTTTCAATTATTTCCTTAAGTTTTAGGTGAAGTTTGGATAAAAGGTTTAGCATCGTGACAAATATAATAAAGGAAAAATCTTAAATAGTAAAATGTCAAGACATATCACTAAATCATATTGATGTCTTTGCATTTCTCTATTGTTATTTAAGATATTCCTTAGATATTTTTGTCACGACGCTTAATTTTTTTTCGGATTTTTTTTCGTCATGTAGTAATATGAAAATATTTGAAAGGAAGGTAATGATAGAGTTGGCTATCCTGGTGGGTGTTTGGTTATTAATGATCTGTTTTCTCAATTTGAAAAAAAACTTTCAATTTGAAAGGATAGATCATTATAACAGTACATCCACCGGAGGTAGGTAACTCTTTCATGTCCAACTTTTCAATTATTTCCTTAATTTTTAGGTGAAGTTTGGGTAAAAGGTTTAGCATCATGACAAATATAATAAGGGAAAAATCCAAAACAGTAAAATGTCAATACATATCACTAAATCATATTGATGTCTTTGCATTTCTCTATTGTTGTTTATGATATTCCCTAGATATTTTTGTCACGACGCTTAATCTTTTTTCGAATCTTTTTTTGTCTTGTAGTAATATGAAAATATTTGAAAGGAAGGTTATGATAAAGTTGGCTATCCCGTGGGGTGTTCGGTTGTAATGATCTGTCTTCTCAATTTGAAAAAAACTTTCAATTTGGGTACAAGGTTGTTCCATATATAGATATAGATAAATATCTGCCACACAGTTTGATACATCACATAAGACAATGCTACTTTAGTTATTTTCATTGTCGAATTTGGTAATTACATTTGATCATGAGATATCTTATTGTAGTTATTGGTAGAGGTAGAGAAAGTATTTTGATTGGGGAAACAATGTTTACTATTTCATATTGGTGAAACTGTTGGCTAATTAGGAAGAAAAATGTTATTATGTTTTATGTTATTTTGTCTAAGATGAAGAAAGATGTGTATAAATATAAGCCTAAAAAAGTTGAAGACGGTCGACCTCGAGGTGGTATCAAGGTTACCAATCGATGTTGTCCGAAAATGCTCGAGGATAAGTTGTTTTTGACATTTGATATAGATAAAAGGGTTGATTTCAGGAAATCAGCTTTTGGTTTTCTTCTAGATATTAATACAGTAGATCCGACTGACAGTAAAAGGTATACTATGCTTGTCTACTGCAATATGATTGTGGAAGTATTGCAAAAGGGATTTTACCACTGATTTACAAAATAAAAGAGGTATACTTAACTTTCAAGGAGTTGGATGTGACCCTTCTTACTGGACTGTCCACAGATCGACCTCCTGACTAGTATTTCCGGATGGATTCAACGGTGCCTACCACCTTTTGGTTAAGGTATTTCACGACAACCAAACTTCAGTAGAGTTACTATGACGATGTTTTTCTAACGGAGATTTTGACGGCAAGGACGTTAGCTAAGACAAAGTCAGTACGAAGGAATAAGACGACTAGGAATGACATATACCGCCTGAACAGATTGTTTGTGGTCGGGGCTTTTTTTATGCCAAAGTCTACGAACGGAGTTAGTGTACTTCATGTCGACATTGCACAAGTTTTGGAACAGTTTGATGCATTTCCATGGGGCTTACTTTCGAAGGCATTAAAGCTAGTGTGGAGCTTCTAAACAATGAAATGGAGAAGCAGTTTAACAGTTTTCAGGAGAAGCCGTTTACACACACCCTAGACGGTTGTGCAATTGCTTTCACCTTGTGGATATTCCTTCATATTCCCTCTTTGGATGCATATTGATTGGATATGAATGTTTTCCCCTGGTTTCTAGGGTGGGTTAAAGTTGCAAGGAAAACCATGCAGAACAGTAAGTGGGACCCCAGTTTGAAAACATGAGAAAAGTTCATGTGGTGAATGACTTACAAGTTCCACGGAATGTGCAAGCAATGAGAGTCTACAGAGATGTAGTTAAGGTTAAGTTGTAAATTTGTTTTGTTAGTACGGATCCCTTGTTTGTTTCTATTAAAAGTGTTTTTGATTAGGTTGTTTGTTACAGAGAGAAGCTGCTGATAAGCAGGTTCCTCTAGACATTTGTTTTCATCAAGCAAAGCAAACAGAGGTAATGTTTTATCTTCCTCTATTTCTTTGGTCCATTAGTCTAATAAGTATCAGTGATGTATGTTGGCATGAATCTCATGTTATAATGACAGGTGATTAAACGAAAAGCTGAGGAGATGTTATGGGAGCTTTCAAGCAAAGTTGCTGGACCTGTTGTGGAAGTTGAGGGAACTGAAGGGCAAACTATGGTACCGGAGGACTGTGGTGATGATGTGTTTGCAGAATCGTCGGCAAAGAGGTTGCCAAGAGGGAGAAGTCTTACCAAGAAGAAAAGAAAATCAGACACCAAGCAAGTTTAAGACAACCCTGAACCGCTGAGGAAGAGGCAACCATCAACTAAACATGTAGCCACATGACATGAACATCTAGTGAAGCAGGCGAGGACCACACACAAGTCTAGTTTGAAGATTCTACCCTTTACTAAGAAACCCAGGACGCAAAAGACAAAAATTTCTAATGATAATGATCTATCTCAGCAAATTGCAGAGAAGAATGTTGTTGAAATTGAAAAAGAATGTGAAGAGGGAGAAGACCTGCCCAATGAAGTCTTAAGCATAAGTTCATTGGAAAATGAGTCCATTGGGGGTTCTCAACTGCAAAATGTTTAGAACACCAGTGGTGGAGTTGTTGAGAATAATTGCAGTGAAGTGGTGGTTGATAACAACGGTTGCAAAGTACAAACATCAACTGCTGCAAAATTGGTATTTCCATGCTTTTATCTTTTTTGTTTGTACACTGTGGTTGGAAGATTGCAATACTGGATGCATCTTTCTTCCCTTGTTTTTTTGGCAGTCTGAAGGGGAAATCTCAATTGATCTGAAGAAGTCAATTTATGATGAAGGGGTGGGTGGTTTATTGTGTTCAAAGGATTCTATCTACTTTTGTCTTAAATATTTACAAGTTATGTGAAGTGTAAATTCAATTGTTTTGACCTCAACTGTTGTAAGCTCAAATGTTGATTTTGCAGAATGCAGACATGGATATTGCTAACGATTCATCTGGACAGTCAAAGTGCTCAATACAAAATTGGCTTAAGATGAGTATGTCTTGTTACATCAATTTCGATGTTGTAATAAACAGTGCAAGAGTATGCAGGTGAACTTTTAAACATGTGAGGAATGAATCCATAACTAAACTAAAAGTAGGCTTTACACGGCTTTGCACATTGCACAGGGTAAGAGTATGCAAGAAAAATAACTTGATATTCCCTGTGAAAAAGAAAAGGTTATGCATGTGGCAATGATTTGCTAATGAAAGTGAGTACCAAGCATTGGCTAACGAAAGTTCTAGATTGGCATAAGGTTACTTGTTTGAAACTTAATGTTTTTTCCACTATTTAGAGTGTGTAGTGTTGACTCACGCACTTATTTGTACTAATTGTATCCATATTTTCTTCATCTATTAACAAGACGGAGAAGTTGAAAAGGTTGATGATGGTGACTCTATTCTACATGCAACTAACTCACATTTATCTTATATACTATTGTAATTTTTATCCTTTTATTTAAGAATTATATTTTGTTGATACTGAACACTGTCAGAAGTCCTAATAAGGCTATATTGGCAAGTATAACCTCTCAAACACCAACCCACGAATCATGTAGCTTTCAAGAACTTGTAATTGAACCAGCTAACAATAAATAGGATAAGAGCACAAGAACTTTGATGTCAAAATGTTTCATTTAGATTTGGAAATGAAGCATCGACACTGGATACCCTTGTAGAATTTATGAAAGAGGATGATGAGAAGAATGTTTAGTCCATGAAATCTGGTTTAGTCCATAATGTCTCTTAAGCAGTTGTAATTCAGTTTTTTTGAGGTGCATAAGTATTTTGTTTATAGTAATCAAATTCTAAGTATAAAGGATCCGAAGTTTTTGATATTATTAACTTTTTATTATTTCCTCCAGATCCATTTTATTTCTACCTAGATTCATAATTAGTAATTGTAAAGACTATATAAACAAGATGTATAAAACTACATCGGATCCTACCTAAAACATAACCTAGAAGCAGATCCTCCTTATCTAAACAAACCCGAAACAGACCATTGGGAAGTGATTCAGTAATTAAACCTTCACGTATCCATTTTTGTTGTAACTCGTTCAAACAACTATTCAGGCTTGATTGTCTAATAGAGGCCACACTTATTTGTGGAGAAGAAGATAGACTAATTTTAAACTTTCTAAATTGAATAATTTTAATTACCCTTTTAATTATTAATTAGAAAATAATGAGAATGCTCTAATTGGTGAGAGTGATGATGGAATCTAGCAGCATAATTAGTGGTTAACAAATTCATACTTAGTTTCTACCTACTTCATGTGGACCACCTCAGCAATCCCAAATATTTAGTTCCTTTAGTTTTTGGGGGGAAACTAGAAGTAGGAAAGTTTTTGTTCTTCTCTCCATCTGTTTTTTCGTAAGTTCTCTCTCGAAAGCTTAACATTGAAGTTAAATTTTCAACCAAAATTTCAACCCAAATTTCTGTCGTTTAAATCGGATTTAAATTTTGGAGCAACTTGATTTGGTTTTTCCTTAAAGGTATGAACTTTACTGTACTATATCAGTTAATTTGACCATATTTGTTTTCCTTAATTGTGCCCTAATTTCAATAGTTGAAAATTTGTAATTGACTCGAATATTCAAAATAGAGTATTCCGTTGCTACTTTTAATTTTGGAAATTATCATAGGGGCCGTTCTCATATTTAGGTTACAATGTTCGAAATTGAAAATTTAATTTTTTCTTGTGTAGAATGAAAAAGGGTGGGGGCAAGAGAAAGTAGTGCCCAATTAGAACTATGTGTAGAAAGAGAAGGAAGTGAAGAAGAAGGTTGTTTCGAAGAAGAAGGAAAAGTCGAAACCTCCTCCGAGAAGAAACATCAAGGTTACTTGTCGATGTTCTCCAAAAGTGCTGGAAGAGCAACTGTTTTCCACATTCAACAAAGATGAAACCAAACATTTCAAAAAGTCTCCATTTGTTTTTCTCCTTGATATGAATTCAGTTGATGTTCAAGGCGGTGAGAAAATTCATTTGGTTGCCTACCCAAATTTGATTATTGAGGTTTTGGAAAAGAAGATTTTGCCAATGACTTTCAACATAGGAAACCGATATTTGACTTTCACTCCTTCCGATGTGGCCCTCCTTACCAGTCTATCCATAGAGCTAACACCTCAGTGGTTTTACAAAATGGACGTGTTTGACCCTTCTGATTTTTGTCTAAGGTATTTTTAGCTAGAGGGAAGACGCTCGACTCCGCTTGGGGCCGTTATGCTGACCGAGTTTGTGGCAGCAAGGAAAAAAGCTAAGAAAGTTTCGGTACGTAGAGATCCGAACACTTGTGACGACATCCACCAACTTAACCGTTTGTTTGTGCTCGGGGCTTTCCTCTTGCCAAGCGGTTCGAAGGGCATTGATGTCAAACATATTGATATTGCAGCTGATTTGACAAAGTTTGACAAATTCCCTTGGGGGTATCTGACGTTTGAAGGCATTCTTGATGGTGTTAAGGTTCTATATATAGATATGGAGACGCACTTTCAGGTTCAACCGGAAAAGACGTTTACACACACCCTATATGGGTGTGCACTAGCATTCGAGTGTTGGGTTTTCCTTCATGTGCCCGCTTTGAATGTCCACCGGGTGGATGGGGAGATATTCCCCTGATTTCGAAGTTGGGTGGGTTTCCCTCGGAAAACCACCCGTGGGAGAACTTGGGAGACCAAATTAAACAACCCCAAGAAATTTATTGTGCTGGGTAAGTGATAAACGTAAAATAATTAGCTTACCTACGAAATGAACGATGAAACTCAAAACGTAAGTAAACTAAAACTATTTATGATGCTTATATGCTTATCAAAGATTTCTACTCTCAATCCTATGAGATATAGTGGAGTAGAGTGATTCGTTCCACTCCTAGTCCTTCCAAGATTTGTGTTATCCGCGTGTAATTACTCTACTTAAGGTCTAATGAGAGATTTCTTAAAAGGCAACTAGACTACGATGCAACTACCCACAAGATGCAACTAGCCGGTTATCAAAATAACTAAGGGAATGCTACGTTTATTCGATGATAAGGAGTTAGAGGGGGATTGATTCCACCTTAACTCGACTTAATCCTATTAACGCGATTTAATCGTCGTAATTGAATTGAACTGCCCTTCAGAGAACAATTGGTTCTTCCTAATCCCTAATTACACATGGCACTCCTACCAATTCATAACTAGCATGTGAACGATTAAACCCATTCTCATGGTGAACTAATCGTTTCTAGAGTGGAAAGGAAATTACAACAATTCTACGATAGTCGGAATCAAGCTTTCATCAAGGCTTCTCAACCCCCTCTAATGGAGGTTTAGCCGAGAATCATTATGCAATCATTTCCGATTAAAGTTAAACTAAACATGATATAAAGAATTGAAATTTACTAATCTAAATTAAATAATAATTAAAATCTAATTAATAACTAAGAATTGAATAACAAGTAGTAAATGAATCAGATCTAACACAAATGTAAATGACAAGAATCGAAATTTAACAACTAGCTATTTTATTAATCAAACTAATTAAGAGTAATGATTCTGATAGTTTAATCTAAAACAAGAATTGGATTTGAAATTAAACTTAATTAAAACAATTAAATCTAGATCTAGAAGCTATTCTAATGGCTACTTTCTATTCTAAGTTATCTACCATTAACTATCCACCATTAACAAAGAGCTAAGCTTTTGTTTTTATACTTTCAGATCCAAAAATCATGCATGGGCTTGGAGCCATGTTTTGGGCCAGAGAATCAGGCCCAAAACCCAATTCTTTCAGTCCAAAAGGCCTCTTCAACTGCAGTTGGCTTCAATAGACTTTTCGTCCACTTTTGCTCCTCTGATTGGATCACGGCTTAGACCATTGGAAATCTCTTTCCGATCCGGTCGTTTTGACATAAGGTAGGCCCCATTCCGAGGTCTGAGTCCAAAGATATGGCCTTCGAAAAGTTCACTGACTTTGTGTCTTTGTTTCTACCCGCGTCGACTTTTCAGCTTTTGACCGGGCTTTAGAAAGGCTTTGTCTTCTTGAATCTTGGCCTTTAATCACGGAACTCCTTAGTAACCGACCTTTGCTCCTTTATCTTGCTAAAGTGACACATTTCTGCACATAATGGACTTTGAAGCCTGAAATGCATAAAAACACGTAATCAGTGTTAACTCTTAATTATTACTCACATAATTGGTCTAAAAGTATGTCTATTACAGGGTTAAAACTACAGTTTTGGGCTCTTATCAAACCACCCCCAAACAGCATTTTGCTTGTCCTCAAGCAAAGATGAGAAATTAGAATAAGTGACAAAAAATGGAGTTCTAACTACTCTAGTTTATTTGAGCGATTGCATTGACCATATATGCAACAAGGCCTTAAACCACTAGGAATTCCCTAGTGAACGAGAAGTTATAGCCTCGTGAGAGTTTTTCGATGAAGGTACTCACAAACTTCATCTATACTACAACGACTAAGAAATAAAACTATTGTTTCCTTATTCATGCTCCAAATTATCTATACCTCTCATTAGCAATGTATATAGAGTAATCAAGTCGAAACCTAAGCTAATATATGCATAATAATCAATCATCTACAATAAACATATATACAATGAGTAATACTATGAAATGCAATAGCGGTCCGTTTTGAAACTTCGGAATAAGCGTCCTTAAGTAGGTTCTCACAATAATAGTCAAGATACAACACTCAGATTTTTCCACTCAAGTTTCATTTTACTCTAAGAAGGTGGGCACACTTTACCTTACGATCTCAATGACAACAAGGAAGCCGGAGTCGATCAAACACATCTGCCACTTACTATCACACTAACCTATTCTTAATTGAGCTAGAGGTCTTTATTAGGTGTTGCGGGGATTAGGAGATGGTTTAAGAAGGAAGGAAATGGATATTCAAAAGGACAAGTCTGAGATAATAGAGTCTTCATATTGTGTAACTTAGAGAAAACCTTGTTATTTTCTTTTGCTTCTATACTTTGTTTCCATCCTTAGCCATATTTTTTTCTTTTTCTTTACTTTGGCTTTTGACTCCCTTTTATTATTATTTTTTTTTTGGAGTTTTTATTTTATTTCTATTTTTTTTTTCTTTTCTTTGGATGAAAACTTCTTTTCTTTATTTTCTGAAGCAATTAACTAACTTTTGTTTACACAGGTTTTTCTCTTCTTCTTTCTTCCTCATTCTATTCTCAGACTTATCTTAATTGGGTAGGTTGAATATTATTATTATTTTTTTAATTTTGTAACAGGGTAAAGGATTTGTGGTTTATGAAAGGCTAAAGAAAGGCTCAGAGGGGCGACTAGCGGAAAATAATTCATAGGTTTGAATTTCTGGCTATATCGATCCAAAGAGGGCCTAAATTCTCACTTAGGATATGGTTTAGTGATCAAGCAAGTGGACGTGTGATATCTCTATCCGGATTTTACTTCTCCCTTGTGTCATTTCTCAAATGTTTCGCTCATATAAGGCTTTAGGCTATATTCTCACAGGATTTGTAGAATAAGTACTCTAGCCTAGAATTCAGAAACTTACTGCTAACAATCATCGATACTCATGTAATATATTTATAAATAGATGCAAAGATTATTACCTACATATTAACCTATGTTTCTAAAAATTATTTCGATGCAAAAGCTACGGAGATTTCTAGATTGTTAAGAGCATAGAAGGAAAACAATACCACTATTCCTAAGTGTATAGCATGAACTTATTTATTTATATTTTTGAATTTTTAAAATTTTAACTAGAAAACAAATGCATATTAACTCTATCTATATCCTAACAGATGCCTTAATTACCGTGTTTCTATGCCCCCAAACAAGAAGCATCGTTGTCCTCAAAGCATTTAAATAAAGAGGGTAGGAAAAATACCATTGAAACGCGTGAAATTCAGGAATATCTGCAAAACAAAGTTAGAACGTACTAATATAGGAAATAAAAACTGACGCAACTCTATACGAGTTCTACCCATTATGGGGTTAACAAGAATGAAATTGCTTGGGACATAAGCAGACACTAACTAGAATGAAAACTTACCTTATCTCCCGCATTACTCATCATCTTACTCATCCTCTTCTTTCATAAAGAAGTGAGGTTCCTTTCCATCCTGCCATGCCATGATAATTTGCCAGGCTTCCCGCCATTTATCATCTATTATTGCTAACCTATTAAGAGCCACTTGGTCTGATGGGGTGTAGGGTGCAACCTGATGGGGTTGTATCCTCCACCCTTGCCAAGTCATTGCACGGAAGGATCGAATAATACTATTGGTGGGTCATACCGCGGTCGACCGTAATCCAATCCGCGGAAACGCGTGTACAAAAACAGGAAAGAAACATAGCATAATACGGAAACTAGAACGGGCATAAGAAGGAACTTATGCCTCATGCTATGGGGGCTCGAGCTAAAGTAGACATCAAGGTTCGGGAAGGTCATGACACATACGCCCCGTGGCTAAAGCAAGGAAAACGCCGCAAGTGGCATCATTCACGAAAAAAACGCCATTCCCTAAAATGTTTAGCATGATCCAAAACATAACAGTTCCTATGCGTTCATGGACAGGCTACCAAAAGCGACGTTATAGTCCCCTTGGTCCTCGATACGGAAAATGCCTGCGCCGTACGGCTCATGCAAGAACTCGTAAGTGTAGACATACATATTATCTACCCAATAGCACCATGGGTCTTGTATTTCAGCGGGCATAGCAAGTCCAAGAACAAATGCTAGCAAGAACCTGGTAATTTCCATTGGTTCATTATCAATGTTGATGGAGAACACTTGTTCTCCATCTGGTCTTTCAAAGAAAATGCAGTTATCGTAAAAATAAGATGCTAGTGTTGGAGAATAAAGTGCATCAGGTCTTACCATAAGCGGCTCCCAACCAACGTATGTGATCGCCTCGCGAAACCAAGCACCATAAGTAGTGCTTTGGAACAAATCTTCGAAAGACTGTTCCGGTATCAATGTTGGAGATGTCATCTCAAACTTATGCTCTGGAATAGCTGCGAATGATTCGGATACTTCCCGCAGAAAACTGGAAATTTTTCTGTCCACGGAAGAAGTCGCGCGCCTCGAATAGTTGGAATTTCCAGTGTTTGAGCTGGTCGCTTCGGCCTTTGGGCCGAAAAGCGCCTCGACAAAAATTCAGAAAACAAATAATGCAGAGCTGCTTGAGTCTTTCGGAGTTGTTGAAACTTCGGAAAATGAGCGAAAACGGGAATCGTGGGAGTGAAAGGTGAGTAATGGAGTTTAGGTGTAGTGTGAGTTGTGAGTGTAGAATGTATGAAGTTTATATAGGTTTTAAGTTGCTAAAACGGATCGGAAGTTGCCAAAACTAATTACGGCAGTTTCCGGAAATCCTAAAATTTCCAAACCCGAAAACGGAAACAACTCATTATCTTGATTCTAATTCAAACCTAGTATCTTTTAGGTTGAATTTATGATAGAATCTACCTATTTAATCTAGATTTCATCCTACCCTTATACTTATTCTCGGATATGCCTAAACGGCCATATTTTCACCTTGACTCGCGAATAAATTCTAACACGAGGGTTATATAAAAATCATCTTTGGAATAGATAAAACCACCCCAAACAATTTGGGAAGGTGGGATCAATATGAGACAAACCACGATAGTAAAATAACCATTATATTAAAATTTTCATTCGAGTACATTTCACTACAAAATTCAAATTACGGAAATAAAACTTACATTAAAATAAATAACAATAATGAAACTACAAATAAACATAAAACATCAAACGATGCTATCCCTAACTACTCCTGCAGATCGTAGCAGAGGGCACACGGTCCGAGATCGCTTGGCTCTCCGATGGGCCAAGACCATTAGATCCTTCGGCGACGACGCTCGTGCCTCGATGGTGTGTCCTCGAGGAGAGAGTCCCGTGAGGTGGGAATCGGTAAGCATCTTCCCGAACCGGCGGCGAGCTTCTAGCTCGCCCTCATCTGTTCCCACCTCTCATCCTCTCTGCGGTAACGGATCTCGGTTATGATGCATCGTTGCCGTCGAGTCCGGAGGTCTTCGCAGATGGTGTTGAGCGAACGCATGCCACGATGAATCACAACCATGCGTTCTGCGTCTGACCAACACCTCTCCAAGGCATCCATATCAAAACAAGTCAAATCCTCCTCATCCTCCGAGGCATTCTGATTTCCCCCAGCCTCCTCGGCATTCCCATCTCCACCATCCTCTTCTTCTTCTTCTCTATCCTCAGCCAACCTCCACACTCGTTGGACACACTCCTTATAGATGCGAGGGTTTCGGTGTAGGGTGATGTAAGTCCTATCAGTCGCCTGAGCTGCTCTCAACTTCAGCATGATCTTGGTTATCAACACAGGGAGAGGTGCAACAGACTTCCCTACTCCCCTAATCATGCTAAGTAAAAACTCCAAGATGCAGAACTTATACTTCCGCTCCTGGAGTATCCATAAGATGTGGAGGTAGTTCAGGCCGATGTCGCTGACCTTCTCCTTCCCCAGGACGTTCCGACCAATCCACTGAGTTGTAGCCAGTTGGTTGGTCCTAAGGGAAGCCTGTCGAACACAATGCGACCTCGCATTGTAGTCCCCTCCAATAACTGTCTCGTTCATCAATGGCTCTACCCAATTATGTTGGGACTCCTGCAACGTGACATCCAGATGGATTCTAGGTGGAATGCCTAGAATCTCAGCCAACAACCCAGTCGTCACTTCCTTCCTCCTCTTCGCCACCACAACAAAAATCCTAGTCCCTTCCAACTCCCTCGTATTGTAGAACCATCGGACTAAGTACTCGTGGTAATAGGTTTTCACCGAGTACCACAAGCTATTCCATCCTCGACCGATCATTTAAATCACCGTAAAATGGTGAAGTGGTCGCCCGATAAAAGCTTGTTCGACAAAATTCGGCGTTGTTGAGCCATTGGTGTTTGGAATGTAGTGGGGGCTTAAATGGGATGTGGTGGTGGGATTTTAATCGACCGACTGAAGCAACAAGTGGTGGTGGTGGTGGAGTGGTGGGCGGCAGCACGAAATTCGAATTTTGGTAGTTTTGGTGATGTAAATCGGTGGAGGTTGTGGGGGATGCGGTTGAGTCGATTTGGGTTGGGTATTGATTGTGGGTGGGTAAATTTAGTTTTCTTTTAATTTGATTTTGTTTTAGGTTTTGGAGCTTTTGGCGTTAATGGCGGTTTGTGGAAGATGAAGTACTGTTGGGCTAAGGTAAAGGCGTGGTGGCTGCCGGTGGATGGTTGGGCCCAAGCCCAAATCGAAATTTTGATTTTTTTCGATTTTTCGCGAAACTTCAAATCAAAATTGCCGCTTCGTTACCGGTCCGATTTTAGCGAATGAGATATGGAAATGATCAAGAGAGAATTTCCAATCCAATGATCTATAAAACCTTCTATTCCGACCGTGGATGACATATAAGATAGTGTAAAACACCTCGAAGTGCGCGCATGACATACGTTATGCGAACAATTGGACTCTAAAATCATGGATTATGTCAACCCAAATCGTAATACAATTAAACGGCCTAAGCAACTGTAATGGGACATAAATGTTCTAGGACGGAAACATGAACACCCCACCCCCAAACAAATTTTTTACAACGGAGCTTAGAAAATTTGTTTTTAGTAGTGGGTCTTTTAAAGTCAGATTCCCAAGACTTCCTAGATTACTATGTTTATTCTTTAATATATATATCTATATATATATATTTACTTTTAAAAAGAAAAACAATAAACAAGAAAGACATAATTCACCCCATAGAGAAACATGACTCAAAAATCCGAGAAAACATGCAAGAGTGGAAAACGTGAATTATGTCAAACGTGGACTTAGGATCCGTACTTACAGCCACCACACACTCCATAGGGAGGGCCGGTTACCTTAATGGTGCACTCACCAATATATGGAAATGAAAGGAAATGCACCAAAAACAAAAGTTGAGTCGTTTATAGTCAGATACTCGAGACTTTATCTAAACATATGTATGAACATGCAGTTTATCATATATCAACAACCGAAATAGTTGTGGATCATTCCATAAATAAATATCACAGAAAACATATCTAAACACAATTAAGCACCAAGATTTCCTATGACTCAACCTAGTGAAATGAAAGTGAAGTCGGATAACCCTATTACTTAACCTAGCCTGCACCTTTTTTTTCATTTTTGAACAAGAGGGTGTCCTAGTGAATAAGTGTGGAAGAGTGAATGGTTATGGAGAATATGGTGGATATGGGTAAGTTGTAGAAGGAAAGCATGGAAAAAATGAGGATGTGGGTTTAGCACAAAACTCATTCATAGTGTAGGTAGGGACTGTCTCAAGTCTGAAAATGAAGGTGTCACATGCTTTTGTCTTTTGAAGTATTTGTTTACTAGGTGAATTTAAAAAATTATGAAGCACAGAAGAAACAACAGGATCGAGTGCAAACTCGAGATTCCTTTGAAAGGGTGGAAGGAGGGGAGATGAGGTGGATGTTGTGGAAAGTAGTTCTTGATAGGGTGAATTATCACCTGCTCTAACAAACTCATCGAATTGCTCATCTAGATTGGTTATATCCTCGTTACTATGATAGTCCTCTACATCTTTGAGAAAGTCATCTATCTCATCCTCATCCGTAATAAGTGTATCGACTAGTGTAGGGATGGAAATGTTGGAGTTTGAACTTCCAAAGGAAAGAAATTTGGGCATATGATTATCCGGGAACGTGTTGTTGAAATAATCTCGAAAGCAAAGCTCTCGATCATGCTAACTCCATCCATCCATAGCATTAATCGGGTAACTCGCGGTCTTTGTTTTAAAAACATTGACTTCAACAGCAAGATGGCCAAAAGACATGGACATTGAACCATCGCTGAAATTAATGAGCCGATTGGCAGTTTCCGTGAAAGGACGCCTCTAAGATGATCGACAGAGTCGTTAATCCACTTTCGCGGTCGAGGATGACAAAATCAGCCGGATAGTAAAAAATCCTGAATTTTTACGTAACATTTTCGACGACACCCTTAGGATACTTAATAGACCGATCAGCTAATTGCAACGCCATTTTAGTGGGTTGCATCTCGCCTAGACCTATTTGTCTATACAAATAAAACGGGAGTAAGTTAACGCTTAGCCCCAAGTCTAATAACGCCGGTCGTCGTGATAAGAATCTCCTAAGGTGCATTATACGATGGGATCTACCAGGCCCTTTGTACTTAACAATTCTATTATGTTCAGATAGAGTCGGGAATTGTTCTGTTAAAAAGGCGTTTTTTGGTATATTGGTCTTACGCCTAGTAGTACACAATTCCTTAAGAAACTTAGCATGGTGTTGTAGCTTTTTTATAGCTTCGAGGAAGGGAAGGTTTATAGTTAGATTCTTGAGAACATTCCTAATCTCCTCATAATTTGTATCCCTAGTTAACACGGCTAATTTTTGTGGAAACGACGGTTTCTGTTTATATTTAGCAATGTTATCACCTGGATGTTTAACCGTGGCTTTCTGTTTCTTAGGTTGTGTTGTAACTGGTACCTCTACAGTGGTAGGCTCTTCAGTTTCTATTTCGGTATCTAGTAAAATAGCAGGTGTAGGGGCGACTGGTAGGGTAACTATAGGCATTGTTACTTTGTTATCAACCACTCTACCAGAACGGAGAGTGGTGATGGCCTTTAGCTCACCTACATTTTCATATTCATTACTAGTATTATCGGTTACCTCAAAGGCTGTATTTGTTGTTTTAGTATTAGGTATTGCGTGACCTGGAAACACACCTTTGGGTTGAGCTTTATCTTGAGCCAACTGTTGCGTTAAATTATTAACGGATTGTAGAAGCTGTTAGTTAGATTGACCCTTGGTTTGGAAAAGTTTTTGGCTCACTTGTATGAAGGTGTCAAGACGATCCGGTTGTGTGGGTGTAGTAGTCACGGGTGGTGTGATTGGAACTATTTCACGTGAATTATTTATGGGTGGATTTTGATAGTTATTATTTACCGGAACGATACCTCTATTAGCATTATAATTATTATAACTACCTTGACTTTGTGCTTGACCTTGTCGAGGTTGCACTTGGTTGTTATAATTATTGAAATTCCCGACTCGCCCTATGTCGTAGTGGGGCTTGGTTAAAGCCGCGCGTAGGCCTAACATATTGATTATTGTACCCTTGAGGTGTGACGTGTTGGTTATTTCTCCAACCGGAAGTTGGGATTTGTCTCCAAGGGCGTTAGGTTCACTATTAATGAGAACAAGCCCTGTTCATAGGCTATAGGGGATGATGGGAGTCGGGATGCTCGGGGCTCCAAACAGAAACTACATGGATTTGAATTTATATTCATGCCGGGGATAGGCTTTTGTTGAACGAAATGGCCTCTACCTTTTAGTGAGTGATTCGATTAGAGTTTTAAGCTCGAATCATGTTTAATTTCAAATATACCGGCCTTAATCAGTATTAGAAGAACTAGCGAGCGGTGGATATCATCACTACCCCCCAGTTGTTATTTCGCTTTAGTTTGATCCTCTAAAATTTATAAGCCTCCAGAGGCTCCTTTGCTTAAGAAACTACCCCCATTCATTATGTCTAGGACTTCTTTATGGTGGTGTAGAAGTCCTTTGAAAAGGCACGAACCAACGTGTCTTTCGCTAAGTTATGATGTGGACACTCTATAAGGAGATCGGTGAAACGATTCCAAGCCCTCGAAAATGATTCATGAGGATTTTGTCGAAAAGAAATGAATCTTGGAAAGCATCTCGTCCGTCTTTAGGGGTGGGTAAAAATGTTCCATAAACAAATTGAACAAGTTTAGCCCATGAGTCCACAGAATTTAGGCGTTTGGGCAGTTAACCAAGACGCCTTTATTGGCTAAGGTGAAAGGGAATACCGAGTTTAATTTGTTCCGCACCAACGGTAGGATGGTGGAATGTTGTTAGGACTTGTTCAATCCTACGATGTAGCCGATAAGGTTTTTCATGGTCTAATCCATGAAAAACGGGTAACAAATTAAAATATTTGGGGATTCGAAATCCCCAATCGGTCCGCTAGAACGATGCAAGATTTGGGGCTATCGCCAAGGCTTTGTAGAAGTCGAGAGGAGTCTCTTCTTCGCCGGGCATCAGGTCGTGATGTGTGTGAAATAGTAGCTAGAGGTGTAGTGGGTGGTATACTAGATAGACTTGTTTGTTGACGTTGTTGTGTAATTACGCTCGCGGTTTTGTTCGCCGGACTTTAATCTCACACAAGGCTAAAACCAAATTTAGCTAAACACATCAATACTCCAAACAATTTCGATATACTAGTATAAACCTCTAACAGGAGACGCGAGGTGTGGAAGAAAGGAATACCCGATTGCGCCCTTGCTTCGCTTTATGAATAACGCCTTGTTTACTCGCGTGTTCGGTGTATATAACAGGTTAGAACACGAAAAAATTTGAAAAATCAAAGTTCGAGTCAAACCGTAGAATTCGGAAAAATTAACAAAAGGGCACGGGCGCGCCAAGATAGATAGCGGTCGCTCGGGTAATTTTCAAATTACAGTGTTTTTTAGGGCGAAGTCGCCACATGGGGGCGGGTCGCTCAGTGTTAAAGCTATATTAAGTAAGTCCTTTCTTCGAGCTGGGCTTCCATTGTAATTTCTCGCTGAAATTTTCAACGATGAAACGGAAAGCCACAAGATGAATCAAACACGGGTGGGTGGGTGAAATGAGACTTTTAAGAAAAGTACTTACACTACGAAAACAATGCGAAAGTGCAACTAAGATGGCAGCGGTGCCATTTGATATATATACGTAAAATAATTAGTTTACCTAAGAAATGAACGATGAAACTCAAAACGTAAGTAAACTAAAACTATTTATGATGGTTATATGCTTATCAAAGATTTCTACTCTCAATCCTATGAGATATAGTGGAGTAGAGTGATTCGTTCCACTCCTAGTCCTTCCAAGATCTTTGGTTATCACGTGTAATTACTCTACTAATTAAGGTCTAATGAGAGATTTACGAAAAGGCAACTAGACTACGATGCAACTACCCACAAGATGAAACTAGCCGGTTATCAAAATAACTAAGGGAATGTTACGTTTATTCGATGATAAGGAGTTAGAGGGGGATTGATTCCACCTTAACTCGACTTAATCCTATTAACGATGAATCGTCGTAATCCGAATTGAACTGCTTCACAGAATAATTGGTTCTTCCTAATCCCTAATTACACATGGCATTCCTACCAATTCCTAACTAGCATGTGAACGATTAAACCCATTCTCATGGTGAACTAATCGTTTCTAGAGTGGAAAGGAAATTACTTAACGATTCTAACGATAGTCGGAATCAAGCTTTCATCAAGGCTTCTCAACCCCTCTAATGGAGGTTTAGCCGAGAATCATTACGCAATCATTTCTGATTAAAGTTAAACTAAACATGATAAAAAGAATTGAAATTTACTAATCTAAATTAAACAATAATTAAAATCTAATTAATAACTAAGAATTGAATAACAAGTAGTAAATGAATCAGATCTAACACAAATGTAAATGACAAGAATCGAAATTTAACAACTAGCTATTTTATTAATCAAACTAATTAAGAGTAATGATTCTAATAGTTTAATCTAAAACAAGAATTGGATTTGAAATTAAACTTAATTAAAACAATTAAATCTAGATCTAGAAGTTATTCTAATGGCTACTTTCTATTCTAAGCTATCTACCATTAACTATCGACCATTAACAAAGAGCTAAGCTTTTGTTTTTATACTTTCAGATCCAAAAATCGTGCATGGGCTTGGAGCCATGTTTTGGGCCAGAGAATCAGGCCCAAAACCCAATTCTTTCAGTCCAAAAAGGCCTCTTCAGCTGCAGTTGGCTTTAACAGACTTTTTGTCCACTTCTACTCCTCTGATTGGATCACGTCTTAGACCATTGGAAAGCTCTTTCCGAGCCGGTCGTTTTGACATAAGGTAGGCCCCATTCCGAGGTCTGAGTCCAAAGATATGGCCTTCGGAAGTTTTACTGACTTTGTGTGCTGTTTCTGCCCGCGTCGACTTTTCAGCTTTTGACCGGGCTTTAGAAAGGCTTTGTCTTCTTGAATCTTGGCCTTTAATCACGGAACTCCTTAGTAACCGACCTTTGCTCGTTTATCTCGCTAAAGTGGCACATTTCTGCACATAATGGACTTTGAAGCCTGAAATGCATAAAAACACGTAATCGGTGTTAACTCTTAATTATTACTCACATAATTGGTCTAAAAGTATGTCTGTTACAGGGTTAAAACTACAATTTTGGGCTCTTATCAGTAAGTTACATATTCCTCCGACCGTGCAAGCAGAGGGAGTCTACAGAAAGGCGCTAAAGGTTTAGAAGTCTTGCTACTTTGGATATGATGGATTGTTTTTCTGTTATTATTATTGTCGTATTGGTGTTGAATTTCATGGTTTGTTACAACAAGAACCTGATGATAAGAAGCTTCTTTCTTTGGACATTTTCTGTGAACTGAAGAAGCAAAATGAGGTTAATTTTTGCGTGTTGCACTTTTTGTTGATATTGAGAATCTCAGTACTGACAAAGCTTATCATCTGTGATCTCGTAATTGCAGGTCTTGACCCAGGCTGCAAAGTTGTTCTTAGAGTAATCTCTTAATACTAGAAGTGGTCATGTGGAGCAACGAACTGTGGTAATGTGTAGTGCGATGTATCTTCATATTGCCACAATGTAGTTATGAGTAAACCTAATGTTTTGTGCTCCTGTACTGGTAGAATTTAAATCGGGTGGCTGCTAAGGAAGTGAGGAAGGTGCCTACTAAAATAGGAATAAATTTGGTCCTGGATGATGAAGAAAATGTGGTGATTTTATGTGTTATTGAATGTATGTTATTATTTGCACTACAAAAATGCAAGATGAATACAATTTTCCCTTGGATTCAGCTCTTTCAGGAATTAGTGAAACGTCGTGCGAAAAGAAGAAAATGTTCTGTAGAAGATTGACAACCATTGGTAATTCATTAAGTACTCTTGTACTCCAACCCATCCCTTAAATGTTTTTTTGGAAGTTGATATAGTGTCTTGGTAAATTTATATGTACTTTCATATTTGTAATTAATTAAAGGAAGCTGGATTTGTGTTAAAAGAAGGGGTGATCGATGATGATAATAGTAGTGATAATGATTTTGTTCAGCCTCCAAAGAGAAAGGCAATAGCACCATGTGAGAATAAATCAACTAAGAGCGGAAAACAGACGAAACCACCAACCAAAAACCGAAACAAACTTTCAACTAAGAACAGTCCCAAAGAAAAGTCTATTCCAACAAGCATGCAGCGAGATAACC
This sequence comes from Coptis chinensis, assembly GCF_015680905.1. Lineage (NCBI taxonomy): Eukaryota > Viridiplantae > Streptophyta > Magnoliopsida > Ranunculales > Ranunculaceae > Coptis > Coptis chinensis. The sequence continues at coordinate 51,490,515 of NC_141456.1, forward strand.
AATATTGTAGTGAGCGGATTGGGGGGAACAGTCGTGAACCGCTAGGGCCTTCTTACTTTTCGGAAAAGACTCCTGAAAAATTTGACTCGATAGTGGTAGAGGCACAGTTCACGGTTATGCAAATAGTGAATGAAATTAATAGTACATTTGATCCTTTGTTACAACATTTTAATGATCTATCTCAACAAAATGCGGTGGAAAATGCTTGTGTAAATGCAGCTGAAGTTGTAAATGTATGTGACTCTTTCAGTCAAAGTTTATATAGATGCAACCTTTTATTTATCATTCATAATATGAAGGATATATTCTTAACATTTTATGTATCCTTTATGTATTACAACAGGGTGAAAGGAGTAAAGAGGATATCACTTCAGAACCGAATGACCCTCCAATGGAGTCAAATCAAGTGTTTACCATGTTTGTGATTATGGTTATGTACAACATATAATTTACGTGACCCACGCTTATTATTAGTTTATAATCTTAGGTTGTTGTTCAGAAGGAGATGGGGGACTTTGTTCGCCGACCAATTGCACTAGGATTGGCGGTTCAGAATTGGGTACCAAAGGAATCCAAACAAATATTAGAATTGTCAATTTCAGGAACTGAGGCCACAATAAACAACCCGGATGGCGGTTCTCAATCGGAGGGTCTTCAGGAAGTAACTAGTTATCTGTCTATTTCACAACGAGCATGTTGCCATTTGGGCCACTCGCAGCCTGAGATGAGCTACTGGACTCTTTAAGGATTGAAAATTTTCCGAAAGTGTTTCGCACTCATTACGATCAGCGGGTGTTTGCAAATAATGGGGCGGCCAACACTCCCGCACTTGCTGAGTACCATGGGGAACTTCAAGTTGAGGTCGACAATATAGTGGAACATGACTTCATGACTTTGGCACATGGCGTGAATATGCTGTTATAGGATCCGACTGATATTGTACACCCACCCGAAGATGCAGGAAGTTTTGACCCTAAAATACTAGACTTTTTGAGGAATGAAAATTTTGAGAAAGAGTTACGCGATCAGCATGTGTTTGCAAATGATGGGGCAGCCAACAATCCCACACTTGCTGAGTACCATGGGGAACTTCAAGATGTGGTCGACAATATAACGGAGCTTGACTTCATGACATTGGCAGATGGCGTGAATATGCTATTACAGAATCCGGACGATATTGTACACCCACCCGAAGATGCAGCAAATTTTGAAATTGAGGATACAACCATTGAAGAAGATTTGGATGTTAACACAACTGATTGAAAAGTGGTTTGTGCATTGTTCTGAACACCTTTATCTTAAGTTCCAAGTATTTTTGCAAAAGTTAACATTGCAGGGTGCGTCTGTTAAACATTGTAATCTACAGTTGCCAATCTCGGTATAAAATTTATCTGCAGGAGTTATTTTTCCATCCACTGCGACAATGTAGTGTAGATGTGCGGCAGTGTAATAGTTCGCACAGAAGATGTGATGTTTCTGACAACTAATTTCTGCAGGGGAAGCAATGGTATACTTCGAAGAGTAGGCAGTGGAACAAATTTTCTCACCTTGAAGAAGCAATATATACCATTTGCGAAGACAAAATTCATGAAAAATTTGATGAAATTCCATTGGTAAGGAGGAACTACTCAATACCTACATTGAATGAATTGCCTAGTGACCGCGATAAATGCACAACGTCTGGAGAACTGATTGCACATTACTGGAGCCAGTATGAGGAAGACGAAAGGGTCAGGGCTGTTGCATCCACTATCATAGTCATGCGCTATGGACATGGTTTAGAACTAAATCTGAGAAGTTTCTCCTTTCCCAAGCACCAAGGATGGCTGAACGATAAGGTCTATACTACTTCGCAAAATATATATGTTGTTGATTCTTACCAGTTAGTCACCCTCTTCCTTTATTTTACCAATATTTTATTTTATTTTTAATATCCCTTTAAGGTTGTCTCCCTCTACATGGCATTACTCAGAAGGTGGCAACTGAAAGAGGGGCAATCTCGGTATAAAACTCGGGATTCAGGAAAGTACACTATTATTGCGGACACGCTCATTCCGATTAGTTATGTCACTCTCCACCTCATTCTCATATTTTTAGCAACTGTATTACTTAACAATCAGAATTTTTGAGTTATACAGGTTTCCCTACTTACCTTATATGGAACCCTAGAGGGAAAGTTAAATGATGGAAGTCTGACTACAGAGCAAAAGATTTCTGAAACTGCGTCCCTAATGCCATGGAGCCTGATTATGCTCTTCAGAGATATGGTTTCAGAAAAAAGTGATGTACCCCACGCAACAAAATCTAAAGGAGTAATGATGGCTTTGAGTGTGGGAATGAACAAACACTAGGTTCTTGCTGTTTTTGACTTTTCTACTTGGGGTACATGTTTGACACTCTTGGGTTCTTCTGTATGATTCCTTAGAATCAGTAATGTTTGACACTCTACCAACTTTGAAGATGATAGGTGCAGTGCTACCTTATGGGTTGTTAGTACATGATCCTCAGTGCATACATCGGTCACAGTTGCATAGACAGTTAGAAATTATTCTTGTTGACTGCGTTAAACAACATGATTCATGGAATTGCGGTGTTTTCGTACTAGCTTATGCAGATCAGTTATTGCGGGGTGCACACGTCCAATTTGGAAGGGACGCTGCCCATATTTGGATGACAATAGCGAATGACCTTCTAGATTGTGGAATTACAGAGAGACAGTTTCCCAACAAAAAGGAAGACGTCCAATCTCTATGTAAAGAAGGCATGGTCATTCATAGAACACCAATGAGTAAACCAAACCGAATACTTCTCAGTTTTTTATCTCAATGGTATGCTTGTTCACGTAGCTAACAAGCTCGACGTGCCATTCGGATTCAAAGCCAACACATTCATTTCATGAAAGGCAATTATAAGGAGGCCATTCTGTGATGATTTTATGAAGTTTTGTTTTGAAAGGTTCTATGTGGGTGTATGGTCATTAAGGAAAAAACATAATTTGGTCCGTCTGCTCGATTTCATTATGCACGAAAGAACGTACCAGTTGGCATTTTGTTGGGACCAATCCCATTGCACTACCACTGAGTTGCACACTGTTGACAACATTGACAAGCCTGTCATGTTAAAAGAACTAATCAAAATTTGGGATAAGGATGACCCAAATCTTCCTTGGGAAAGGAGAGAGTATAATGAATCAAACACAGTGATGTTGGATGATTCTCCGTATAAAGCATTGTTTAATTCCGCATACACTGCCATATTCCCGAGTTCATACGATTTTCAGAATGAAAATGATAATTCCTTAGGACATGGGGGTGATATTAGGATGTATTTGGAAGGATTAGCGACAAGTAAAAATGTCCAAAAGTATATTGAGCAACATCCTTTTGGCCAACAAGCTCTTACGAAGAGCGATCCATCTTGGCCACATTATTTGCAGCTCATTAATTCTCGTTTGCATGCTCCTTCAGACCCTAGATTGTGAAAATTGGTGAATCATTTTTATTCTTATATATTGTTGTAATTTTTGTTTCCTTTTTTTGTTTGAGTGTTAGATGTTATTGAAGTACTTGTCTGATTAAGTATTTTGTTAGATGTTGTTGTAGTAAATGAAGCACTTTGTTTTGTAGTACTTTTTTGTTTGAGTGCTAGTGTTATATGTTGTTTGAGTGTTAGTGTTAGATGTTGTTTCCCTTTAACCTAGTTTTGCATCTTCCAACGTGGCTTCACTAGTCCATGTGCAATTAACTCACCTTTATCACTATGAGATTAATCTAATGGTTGTCATTGAGTAACCGTTGGAGAGTCGTTGCAGTCATCTTTGTCAGCAATTGCTTCAAATTTAACCTTTAAAAGTGAGTGAAAACTAAAAAAACAATCAGAAACTGATGTCTTCTTCTTCAACCAATGTTGGTAAGTTCATCATTTTCAATATTGTCATCTTTTTTGTTTTTCTGCAACAGGGGGATTTTTCAAATGATTTTGGTGATTTAACTTGAAATTATATATTTTTCCAGATTCATTGCCAAATTTGCAATGAAGTAGGACATCCAGCTTATAGATGTCCTTGGGTGTAAACCCCCAGCGAAGATCCCAAATGCGATGGGTTTCTTATGTTGCAGCTTTCTCAAACATCAAGAAATCCCTTTAGAAAGTATCTAAAGTGCCAATATGGGAACTGTCAAAGTGGATTAAAATGGCTTGATGAGGCTATTTTAGATGTTAAAAATGATTCAACAAATGGATGTCATAAGTGCGGAGATACAAGCCACTGGAAAATACAATGCCCATGGAACAATTGTGTCTGCAATAACAAGATGTGTGGTGGAGAGTGGTCACTCAAGACTACTCAAAATGGGTTGAACACTAGGAGGAAGTACTTGAAATGCTCACTATGTTTAAGTTTTGAGTGGCTGTCTGATGCAATGATGGAGGCAAGACAAAAGACTGAAAAATTTGACCCAACGATTACCATAAAGATGGCACTATCAAACTTTGCAAAAATGAGTCTTAATTAAGTAATGTATGCATGAATGAATCAAGATATGAGTGCCAAATCCTTATAATGAATAAACATATGAACGCAATTTTCTTAGTTTTTAGCAGTCCTAATCAAATAACAGTCCTTAATAAAATAGCCTAATCAATGTATGCATGAATGAATCAAGATAACAGTCCTTTAGGGTTCTTGACCCAATCAATTTAGGGTCAATTTATGGTCAAGAAATATCTATGGGAAGATCTATACCCTACACTTATTGGGTTGGTTTATTCTCCCATATTTATTCGAAAATGCTAAAGAGACAGCTACTGGCCTCTGATAAGTGCTCAAAAAGTGCAATTTAACCCTCGATTATGCCTCTTGTTTAGCCATCTTAGTGGACTAATAGTGTTTATAAGTTATGTTTTATGATTCTACAGGTAAAAAAGAGAGTTTTGTGGAATATTAGAGAAAAAGGGGTAAAACGGATCAATTCAAAGCATTAAGGATCACATGGGAAACCCGTGGACAGTCATGGAGAAGGCCAAGAAATTGAAGCTATTAAAGATGCGACTTGGACCTATTTTAAAGCCTATTTGGAAGCCCAAGGCAAAAGGATTTGTTGCTTGGACCAAAGCCCACAAAAGAGGATAGAAAGATAGAGCAAAAGAGGGAAAATAGACTTCCGCGTTTAGGATGGAAGGATCGTGCGTCTAGACGCAATGCTCGTGTCTGAGATGCAAGGATCGTGCGTCCAGACGCATGAACTGACACTGTAGCCACTTCCTTCTCAGTTTTGGAGACGAAGTTGGACTTTGAAAGAAGTTGATTTGTATTAGGAAACAAATGGCAGTTTGGAATGCTTCTAGAACTCATTGTAACCCCTATAAATAGAGGACCTAAGTGCCTCATGTAACTCGCCAATTCACTTATATCCTTGTCTCCAGAACTTGAGACAGAGAGAGATTAATAATAAAATATTCGGTTTTCATTAGTCGAGTCTTAATAAATTAGTCTTTCTAGTCTTATGTTCTTCGACTCGTCTTCTTCTCGTTCTTCTCGTTCTTCCTTCTTTATGGAAGACTAATCTTCTCTTTCAAGGGAGAAGATGAAGCCGGTGCTTAGGGTTCGTTGATTCTTGTTGTTCATGGTATTCTCCAATAAAGTTAGTTCTTTATGTTTTTAGTTATTAGTTCCATTGCCCAGACTAGGGGATAGAAGTATAGATTAAGGTTTTTATTTATTGCAATCGAATATCATGCAATTTTAGGGTTTTATTTATTGCAATTGAATATTTGCTAGTGACATACTTTTATTTACTGCAATTGAATATAATGCTAGAATAGGGTTTTATTTATTGTAATTGAATATTATACTATTATTCTCGACTTTTCTTCTAGTTGTGTAGTATTTCAGAGTAAGGGAAGTATTCCTTATGTTTGCCTTACATGGTGATTCATTGAATAGCTGCCCAAGCTCACATAAAAGGAAAGAAGATATTAATAGCATAAACATACACTACAACAAATATGACATATGACATCACTAATTTTAGATCACTTTCAGTGAAGTGATGTCATATGAAAACTATGACTCACTTTTCTCAGCATGTGATATAATAATTATCACAATCTTTTTTTAACATCACTTATTTGAAAGGCTGATATAGTAGAGTTGTACAACATCATTTTAATAAGTGATGTCGTGATAGTGATATAGTAACACTTTTTTACGTCACTTGCTGTGTCACTTATAAAGTGATGTAATATCTACATATTCAACATCACTTTAAAGGTGTTATTACTCACTGTGTCCCTTATAAAGTGATGTAATATCTATGTATTCAACATCACTTTAAAAATGATTTTGCCAAGTTTTCGAAATCACTTGTAACGTGACTTCCAGAAGTATTATTATTAATATACCTATTAATTATTAAGTTAATTAGTTAGAATAACCATCAAAAAAAATTAGGTTAAATAGAAATGAAACAGGCGTGTGATTGGTTTGCTAGACTAGGCGCCCTTAAACGAGATATATTTAAATCGGAGAAGCCTCTCATACAAGTTCCATATTTTGTTTCCATAGTTGTGCTATAAAATCGCCGATTACTCGCCGAGGACTCCCTACTCGGTACCTAGCCGACCAGTTCAGCTCATTACTCCCCACGAGTGATCGGGGATGAAAAATCGCTGAGAAATCGGCCGATATTTGAAATAATTGAGTGAGCAGAAGCGAATGATCTTGGCAGAACGGGGGGCTATGCGGACAAAAACCAACTTGGTTGGTTTCTGTCTGTCTGTTCTCACCTTCTCTCTCATTTTTTCTTCGCCCCCAATACCCTTTCTCCTTCACCCATCTCTCTCTCTCCCCCCGCAGCTCCGCTCACTCCCCACTGCCACGCAGTATACTAGTAAGTACTCGGGCTCGGGTGATTTAGTAGCGTGAAATTGGGCCATTTTGTTTGGCCCGCGAACAGTTAATAAAAAAATTGAGGGCTCGCGAAACAGTTTGTACACTTTTCATCAACTTCAGTTCGTCTTCTCCAGGTACGCTTCCTCTTCTTCTTCTCTATTTTTTCTTCTTCTTCTCTCACTTCTCCTCACTTCTTCAGTTCTTCTCCTCACTTCTTCAGTTCTTGTCTTCACTTCTCATCCTCCTCCTCCTTCTGTTCTCTCACGAAAGCACGAGTAGGACTAGCAAAGGGCAGCTAAGAACGTTTATTTCGAAGCTTAAACCTTAATTGTAGCAAGCACCCGATCATCATTCTCATCATTTCGAGAGAGTGAATTCAAGTCGAAATAAATTTTTGAATTGTATATTTTAATTTTAGCATGGAATTTGTAATGTGGGTGTTAATTTATATGTGATTGAGTGCTCTTTAAAATAAACCTTAATTATTTTAGATTTTTTATAACATGGGTGCTTTTTATTTTAGATTTAGGAATATGGGTTTTGTACTATTGTTCATTTTAGGTTCTGAACCAATGTAGCATGGAATTTGTAATGTGGGTGTTTGAGATTTTCTAGAGAGGGTTTTGTTTACTTTTTGTACATTGTTATGCTGAAAATTGTATGTGGTTTAAATTTGTATGCATTTCATATGTTTTCTAATATCACTACTCACTGACTTGTTCCTATTGTAAAAGTTGTGTACTCAGTTATTCTTAGTTTTAGCGGTTTGGGGTGTGTGTAATGTTTGTTTTCAATTGCAACTAATTTGACAGCATTACAATTCCTGCTTGGTCAAAACCCTGAGCTTATGCTTCAACTGAGTTTTGAGTGGTGCAACTAGTTGCCCAACCTTGAATAAGGAATGTGATTGGGCTTAGGTCCATGCCAACATTTCTTTTCTAGTTAGCCACGAAATTCCAATGTTGCGATGGTATAGCAAGATCAGCATTGTTTAAACACCAAGGATGTTTAGTTGAATCAGTACGTTGTCGTTCTGCCTGGTAAACCTTGTGTTCTTTGCTGAATGGGGGGACCGATCTATGCTTGCAACAATCGCTCTAGGTGCTACTGGGCAGCATGTTGAATATGATGTTGCAGCAACAAAATGGAGAGATGGTGCTACTGGGCAGAATGTTGAATATGATCAACGCCCTAACGTGTTCAGGTATTTGGCATTTCTCATATTTCAATATGTGATGATTTATGGATGCGAACCTGTAATTATTATCTGACCATTTTTATATTACCTGCTATAGAGGAACCATGCGATATGCTAGTGTTCATGCCCACCTGGGAAGAACAGCCAATAGAAGAGATGATCTAGAGTCTCTTGCATACACACTCATCTTTCTTCATCGAGGCAGGTTACCATGGCAGGGTTATCAGGTATACCTATTTTCTGCCTATCATAGGCGCGTATTGCTTTGCCTTGAGGATAGATGTCATCGACTCATTGTACAACATATAATATTCAAATATTTTTCCTTATGCCAGGGTGACAATAAATCATTCCTAGTTTGCAAGAAAAAAATGGCCACCACCCTTGATATGTTGTGTTGCTTCTGTCCTCCACCCTTGAAGCAATTTCTCCAGATTGTGGTTAACATGAAATTTGACGAGGAGCCCAACTATTCCAAGCTGATATCAGTATTTGAGACTTTGATAGGACCAAACCCAGCTATAACGCCAATAAATACTGATGGTGCTCAAAAGGTTGGATTCTACTTATATGTGGTTTTGTACGAGTACATAACTTTTCTAGATTTCCATTTGTAACTTACATGAAAACTTTGCAGATTATATATCAAGTTGGTCAAAAGTGGGGTAGGTTGACTGCTGAGGAAGAAAATGATGGACAACCAAAAAAGGTCCGTTGAGGGGTTCCGGCTAACCAATGGATTTCAGTTTACAATGCTAGAATGCCTATGAAATAGAGGTATTATTATGTATCTTCATAGCACTTTTAATTTTTGACAACTTGTAAGAGTGTGAATACATTGTTCTGGATGATTTGGTACTTGAAATGCTACCACTTGGAAAATGATTTGACATTTCTGGATTCTTCTACTTCATTTTCGTGCATATTTTTTAATTTGAAAATACTACTAGTTCTTGCAAAATAAAATGCTTTGGTTGACTCTGCAGTAATATTTATTGCCCTGTAAAATGAACATGGGTATTTGCTTTGAGGTATGTGATGTCGTGCTCCATGCTGATGCCATTCACAGGGGTGGTGGTCAGGTCATTCCAACTACAAGGACAGTCATCTATGCTTCACAGATTATTACTACCAAGCCAAGGTTGTTGGAGCCTGTTTACATGGTCGAGATTCAGGCCCCAGAGCAGGCACTTGGTGACATTTATGGTGTTTTGAATAAGAAACGTGGGCATGTCTTTGAGGAGATGCAGAGGCCATGTACTCCATTATATAACATCAAAGAGTACTTGCCAGTCATTGAGTCATTTGGGTTCTCCGGGCAACTTAGAACTGCAACATCCGGACAGGCCTTCCCACAGTGTGTGTTTGATCACTGGGACATGATGTCCTCAGATCCTTTGGAGGCTGGGTCGCAAGCAGCAACCCTTGTGTCTGATATTCGTAGGAGGAAGGGCTTGAAGGAGCAAATGACACCTCTCTCCGAATTTGAGGACAAGCTATAAGGTGTTAATTATCAAGTTGGGGTTTTCCCATCGTACTTTTGGCTGTCATGTGATATGTTCTTATTATGATTTTGACACTCTGTTGACTGCTCTACACACTTATGTTTCCAACTTTCATGTTTTAAGGTTTACTTGTGGTTATTTGGATTCGGTTATTTTAAGGGTTACCTCATAACTGTTTAAATGTGATTTAAATATACATTTCATTTTTATTTGATGATAAATGACCAGGACAATGGTATTATATTGGGATGATATTGGCAATTGTGTTTTTTAATTAATTTATTTTTTTCTTTTGATAAATGGGACATCACTTTTAAAGTGATTTATAGAGTTATTTCACATCACTTTACAAGTAATTTGGAATATGAATGAAAAGTGATGTTAAACGTTATAATATCACTTGTGGACATCGATTAAAAAGTGATGCAAAGTTATAACATCACTTGTGGACATCAATTAAAAAGTGATGGGAAGCAACATCACTTGTGGACATCGTTTAAAAAGTGATGTGGACAACCCTGACTTTTCACGTTGCCACCATTCACAACACTCTCAAAAGTGATGTCTTATATTTTTTACATCACTTTTTAAGTGATTGGAAATGTCATTTATGTTGTAGTGATAGGAACAACTTTAAGTAGAGTTATTCGTTAACGATGTTTTGTCCAAGAGGGCATCGACACTCGCTCGATTGCCTAATTGTAATCTACTTGTGAGAACAACCATGAAGCAGAAGGTCACAAATCAAAGGTATCGGTGGATTCTAATATCTTGAATTCCCTTTCTTATAAATTCTCAATAATTTAGTTAGTTTAGTTTAGTTTAGCATTAGAATCTAAAATCTATAATAATAGTTTTTAATCCCTCAAACCCCCTTTCCAATCCTGTCCTTCATAGAAACATACACTTAAAAATGGAACGAGATCCTACTCATCCTTTACTTATTGAGGGATAATTAGGTTTTGATACGTTTCTGTTTTGTTCAACAACACATTCCATATGCCATCTCATACACACAAAAGAAACTTGTCAGCCTCTATTTATATGACAGACCAAACACAATATGCCACGTGGCAACTACGAAACTGGATATCGGTTGATTAGAAAATAGAGAAAATGGGCAAAAAAAAAGGTAATCAAGGAACTCTACCACCCTTTTTTCTTTTAAATTTATATTTTAAACTGGAGTTAAAGGTTCCCAATTTCACAGAAGCAACGTGGCGTATTTTGTTTGGGTTGTCACTTAGATGGAAGCCAGGCTGTTCCCATAACATTACTCATATTTATTCTCTGTCTCTTTGGGAAGTGGGAAATATAAGTCCCCATAACAAAACACATACCCCAATTCACACCTTAAGTTTCTTCCTATTAACCCACCGCCCAGAGCTTTGAGAGATATTATTCACTACTAGACCTTTCCCTTCTTTTTCTCCCTTCTACTTTTGCCACACCAAATCTACTTTTTAAGGTTTGCAAACATACGCTACATGCAAACTTATGGCATGTTCCCAATTAACCATGCGTCCCCTTCTTACTCCAGTTAATAAGGGAACTAATAAATGGTCATTCTATTCTTAAACCGCTTACTAGGGTGTAATACTTTGCAAAAACGGTTTGAAAAAAAGGAACCGAGACTTGAGAAAATGGTTACAGTAACCTCCATCCAATTCAGTATAAAATCTTTAAACAGAGTCATGGAAACAGTTTATGCCATACAAAGCAAAAACAGACAACAGATCAAACATACAATGGCGGCCTCTTCGTCTATTGCACACAATAGCAACAATGGAAAGGAGTTGCATACAGATATGTGGGCAGAGGTTCTTAAACATGCTCCACTCCCATTTGTCCAGAAGTCAAAATTTGTGTCCCGATAATGGGAAAGCCTTACAAGTGGAAATTCCTTTGTCATGGACAACGTATTACTCACGAGATCATTTCTTGGTTACCTTATAAATACTGACAAAAAATGGGAATCCATAGTATCTTTCACATCCAGCATTGAAAAAAACCCACCAATTTCAACCCCAACATTGAAGTACAAACCGTATGGTACTGTAATCGCTGCCATTGTCACCAAGTATGGTACGGGTTTAAAATGATGTCTTTGAAAAAAACTTAGTTCGTGTTTTAAACGGAACGTCTCGGGAAAAAAATGGAAAAAAAGGCGTAAAAAAACGTGGGGCATAAAAAACAGGTTTAAAACGGTAAAACAGGTTTAAAACGTATAATACATACAATACGTAAAAGAAACGGTAAAAACCGATGATAAAGAATATAATAGATAAAGAATTTGATTTTTTTTATAAGAGTGGAAAAAAGAATTGACACATAAAATAAAAATAAAAATAATACAAATAAAAGAAAATTCAAATACATGAAAGTATCAAATTATCATTACTCATCCAAATACTAGAAGTTTTAGATTCAGTACCAAAACACGACTCTAAATAAGATACTACTAATTACCAACCATAATGGCATAATCAAGTTCTACAAATAAGTTAATAACTTTAAAATTTATAATTAATTATTAATAATCCAAAACAAAATAAAACTGTCTTAATAAGTCAATCTAACGCTCACTCTTCAAAAAGGTAAACTCCAAAACCCCTTTTTCTTCTTCGTGTTTTCTTTTAGATAAAAAAAAAAAAAAAAGTTTTAAACGGGAGATTTTCAAAATCTCGAGTTTTAAACGTTTTTTAAGTTTAAAACGCAGCGTTAAAAAGCGTTTAAAACGGGGTTTTTTTTTTTTAAAACCCAGGTTTTAAACTGGAACCAGACGCCTTGCTAATATCTCGGGTTTTAAACGCGTTTTTTTCAAAAAAAAACGCCGAACTTGGTGACAATGATCGCTGCGTCTTCAATGCAAGGTATTGTTCTCTTGACCACACCTTACCAGAAAAACCAACAATATTACCTTTGCAAACCAACGACAGGAGAGGTCTATCAACTCAATACTACTAGGGTTAGATTCTTTATAGAATCCCTTGGAATGTTGGTGAATTCAATGGAACCATTAGGCTTCACTATAGTTCGACTGTCAAATCCCAATTTCAACACTGTAAGGCCTACCCGAGCAAATAAAACGAAGCAATCTCACATCATGTATGTTGAATTGTTTGATTCCCAAAGTTTGAAATGGAGAAGGTTGAACGACTTGGAGCTGCCATTTCTTGATGAATATATCAAGAAGTAGCCCGCAGTTGTTGCAAAAGGATCTCTTCACTGGTCTCTTTATGATGCAGACATATTGATATTTAACATTGCCCTCGAATCTTGGATGAGGATTGGGCTACCGTAAACTAAATCCCCACCAAAGTCGTACAAACTGTTTCAATTTAATGGTATTATTGCTATTATATTCAAGTTCTGGGGTGAGGAGAACAATGCTACTGAGAAATTAGAACTTAGGGTATTATATGAATACAACAATAGGTTATTGAGTGAACCAAGGAAGTATTCATTGGACAAATTATATTCCTCTTACCGTCATCCGTGTTTCGTCGACCTACTCACAGAAAATATTGCAATTTTTTAATGCAACGACAGGATCCTTTGGTACGATTTTAGTGTAAAGAAGTTGCTATTTGTCAAAAGAATCCCAACCTTCGGCAATCACTCCATTCTCCCATTCATGTCAGACTTCACTACAACTCTATTTAACCCGTAGTTGTATCTTGTAATGTACTACTTATATTTAGGGTGACATCAATCTTTTGAGTTTATTATCGATTTCGGTTTCTTATGCATGTTCTTTAAATAGACAATATAGTTTGGTTATACGCCAATGTAGTATGGTTATACTGCAATTAAACGAGAACATAATCATTTTTTTTGTTTTTAGCAGTCCTAATCAAATAGCAGTCCAAATGAAATAGCCTAATCAATGAAGTACGTTTTTTATGCTTTTGACCCAATCAATTTATAGTCAATATGTTGATTTAGGTTTCAATTCAATATCAAGCATTCAAGCTTTGGCAACGCTTTCAAACATGGCTAAAAGTGGTCTGCTAGTTATTGCTTTTGTTTATCGGCCACACTCTTAGCGCAGCGAAAACTTTATAATTTTGTAATGTTTTAAATGCGATTTGGTTCCTGCTTCAAATTTGGTAATAGCTAAACAACACAAGAAAATAAACAATCAAAACATATCAAATCCAACAAAAAAACTTGTCCAAATTTTTGCAATTCAAGTCGATTGTGACTAGTATTTTTGCAATGCCCCCTTCCAGTATATGCTGTGACATTGAGTGCGTGAAATAATAAGAATGTGAGACCAACCACAAAATAGATATGAAACAATAATTTGAAATAAATAATTCACCATTGAGTTGGCAGATAGTAGACATGTTTCCTTTTTGGTTGGGAACATTTTGCGAAGTTGGAGAGACCACCAGTCGATGACTTGTTGAATTGAGCATTTTTTAGATTCAAAACAAAGTATAAATGAAGTAAGTTCTACAAATAAATGAAGGTCAAATATCGAAATTAAAAAATAGCAAAGTGTAAACATTATTCAGTTGATGTAAAGTCAGGTATGAACATTCGTTATTCATAGTTCAATGGAATGAACAATGAATGTTCATAGTCCAAATAGGTATGAACATTCATTGTTCATACTCCACTTGGTATATGAACACTGAATGTTCATAGCCCAACAAGAGTATGAACATTCATTGGTCACAGTCCACTACTAGACTATGAACATGGAATGTTCATAGTCCAATGGTATAAACATTATTCTGTTGATATAATGTCAGGTATGAACAGTCATTGTTCATAGTTCAATGGTATGCACATTCATTGTTCATAGTCCACTAGGTGTATGAACACTGAATGTTCATAGCCCGACAAGAGTATGAACATTCATTGTTCATAGTCTAGAAAGGAGTATCAGAATTTACTTGATAATCAATTTCCCTATGAAACAGAAGGTCAATGTATTATGAAACAAAATGTCAATGCATTACCAAACAAAAGGTTAATGTTGATTTAGGTTTTAATTCAATATCAAGCATGATAGGGTTATATACTAAAAACATTACATTTGTAATAACTCTAATTCATTATATTTTGAAAGAGAATCATATGGGCAAATGTTATGCATATTATATATGTTATTAGTTATATGCATGCGTCTAATACTTTATGTTGTAGATGATATGGTGTGTGGTGACACACAGAAGATCATATCATCAGTACCTTATAAAGTAAAAGTAAACGTTCACAACCTAGATGGATTTGGACAAACCATTGGTCCGATTGTAGTATAATCTGGTATTGGTCTATCTTGACTACATGATTACACTAGTACACTTTGTGTGTATTGAACAGGACCAAGTGAGGTTGTTTCTCTTTATACTGACTATATAAGAGAACAAACACCTCTGTTATTATGGATGCTTGTCCTCTTAATTGGGATATAATAATGAGCACTTATGTGCATTGTACATTGCTTTAAATCATCAATGAGTAAGATTCATTTGTGAATCAACAAACTTGATTGATTGGGTAATGACATTGTATGTAAGGTGTGTTGTTGATTATAGAAGGAATCCGTGACCCGCAGGAAGTCGGGTTGATGATGTCCCTTTGAGGAGCTCATAAGGATTGTCATGTAAACCCTGCAGGTGGATTTAATCCGACATGACAATGAGGTTGAGTGGCACTACTCAAGGACATAAGAAGTTGATTAATGTAGTTGTCAGTAACTTGACTTAATTAGCGAGCATTCGATATCTTAAACATGGGGAGATCAACGAGCATATAATATGGAGCCCATAAACGTAATACACGTAATTTGGGATTAGGGCAGTAGTGCAACAATGGCCTTTAGTGGAATAAGCCATTTGTTGACGGACTTGGGCCGTGTGTTCTGGGCGAACATGGGAAGCCTAAGCCCGTCATGAGACCTAACACTAATTTCTCCTCATGGTCCTTGTTGTAGCCTATATAAAGAAACATTTCTTCTTGGCCGAAATTAATCAATGATTTAGTGATTGAAAAAGAGAGGCAAAAAGACAAAGAAAGGGTTAGTAGATCGTTGCCAACACAACGTCCATTCTAAGGATAGGAATACAACAGAAGATCAAGAGGTTGCTGATTCGTATTCTTAGAGATATCACAGCTAATCTAAAGGTATGATTCTAACCAAAACCGTGAGAACCCTTTATTCTGATGTGTATTGGTTTTCACGGTTTGTAAATCATTACATAAAACCATAATGGTTCCTACAAAGTATTCAAGCTTTGGTAACACTTTCATACATGGCTAAAAGTGGTCTGCTAGTTATTGCTTTTGTTATCGGCCACACTCTTAGTGTAGCAAAAACTTTTATAATTTTGTACTGTATTAAATGCGACCTGGTTCTTGCTTCAAATTTTGTAATAGCTAAACAACACAAGAAAATAAACCATCAAAGCATATCGAATCTAACAAAAAAAACTTGTCCAAAATACATAGTCATATCATACAAAAAGATCTACTGCATACAAAATGTACTGCTTGGAGACATTTTCACCAACTTGTAGTGTTTGCACTGCAAGAAAACCCAAAACATTTCCCCCACGTCTTTAACACATTAGCCCAATTGAATTTTGCAATTGAAAAAACGGATGTAGTGAGATTCATATAACTAGATATGAAATAGAGAGTAGATGTACACCTTTACACAGTAATCAGGTAATAGGCATGGACATATTATTATATATAAAAAATTTCTTATGACTTTTGAGAAAGTGTGGCAATAATATGATAAATGGATGTGAAATATATAAGAACCTACAATGAATAGACCAAGGTATATATGTATTGGTGTAGGTAACAAAGTTGGACATGCTAATGGAAACTCATTGCATGTTTCCTTTGATCTCCCTGCCCATGCAAAGTTACAGGTCTATTGCATCTGAAGGTCAAAAGCAGGGTGCCTACGGCAATTGACACTAGTGTAATCATAAAAAAAGAACTTGACATAAACAATTTGTCAAAGGTAAATAAGACCAGCAGACAAAAAAAATGTAAGCAATAGCGTCGCATTGCCAAAGTGCATGAAGGTGTCATAAAGTATGAAGTTAGTGAACTAGACCATCAAGGTATCATGATCACTTAGTTAAGTTAGGAGTTAATTAGGTATCAGTATATCTAATTTGACCACTCAAGCTAAGCACTCACCATTCTTAGTTGAACCAGGAGAGCAATGAAGATGAGTATCCAATATATAGCCACTACCGTGTGAAGACAAGGCCGATATGATGGCAAATTGCCCAGTGTTGTAGGGGACTTTTTCATGACATTCACTACCACTCCCCATCCCCAATCAGTTTCGCTGTCACGTATCCTTCAAACTCGCACTTTCTTGAATTGGACCTTGTTGAATTCCTCTCCATTAATCCCATAGTCTACTAAGTCCTTTGCTAGGGCTTTCCGGAGGCAATACGGTTCTTTTCTAAACACAACAAGCATA
Source organism: Coptis chinensis (assembly GCF_015680905.1). NCBI lineage: Eukaryota > Viridiplantae > Streptophyta > Magnoliopsida > Ranunculales > Ranunculaceae > Coptis > Coptis chinensis. The sequence goes on from NC_141456.1 coordinate 51,507,575, forward strand.
TGCCTGATCACACAATCGACAAATGCAAGTACATACACCCCGCAATTCCATGTATCATTTTGTTTAGCACACTCTACAAACATAATTTCCCAGTTCTTTCCTAACTGCATATCCAGCATACACTTTGTATCGTGCAACAATATCCCAACATGCAGTAGCATACCAAGTGCCTTCAATTTCGAATTTAGGTCGCTTGCCGGTGCTTTTGAAGAATCGTACATATAACATGTCCATGTCAAGAAGTTGAAGACAACATGGACCCAATGTGTGTTCTTCCCTACGTTTAACGCCATCATTAACCCGTTTGATTTCAAGACATGTGGCACATCTCCATTTTCTTGAACTAAATCTCTAATTGTCATCTTCAGACCTAATAAGAACAACAACCCACATTTTGAAATCTTCTCTTCAATAGTAAGACCTGTCTCATGTAGTATGCCAACCACTTGTTCATACATGTCTAGCAAACGTACCTATTTTTGAATTAAAACAAAGTAACAAACATATATTTATCACTTCTCACACCTGTCAAACAAAAAAAACAAAGGATGTGTTCATTTTAACAAATACCGGGAAGAATGTCTCAGGCAAAATAGTGTAAGTATCAAAACCAGGTGTTGTATGTGGCACAAACTTCCTTCCGTAAGTAATCCACCGCCTATGCAACTCCAGGTAGGTAGAAATCAACTTCAAACATAATAAAGGTGTTATTTAGATACATGTTAGCCTAACATATAACTACAAATAATTACTTAGTAGTTTGGAATACTATAAACCTTATCATTCAGCCATTGTCTGCCCTTGAGAAGGTAGAAGGTTGCCAAATCTAATTTTAAATAATTACCATAGTATATTACATCGGTAACCAATATCCTGCCTTTCACCGATTCCCTCTCCAACCAATATTCAGTTGCATAATCTTCTGAACTGCTGCAGTTCACACTTTTATCCCATAGCTTACCTGGCGCAGTTACTTTAGAGCTCTTATTTATGAAGGGTCCTTCACCCATAACTTTAACAATCTTTGGAATGCATATATGAGCCACTTCAGTTCAGCTTCTGAAAATTTGTTCCTCTGTGCCACCTTCCTTCCTAAGATTTCTTTCACCTGTTCAAAACAATAGCCAGGTTAAATGCACTGTCTAAATAAGTAAACAAAAAGGACAAAGGAATAAATACATTTCTCATACAAAAAATTAATAAAATTCAAATAAAATTAAATAACATAAATGATAAACCTTATCAGGATCCCTTTCATTACTATTGTTCCCTTCAAAACTTTCATTTTCCAATAACTGAACATCATCATTTCCAGTAACTGAACACAACAAACTTTGCACAATTAATACCTTCACTATTATTAGTAAATATATAAATCTAAATTCTAAACAACCAGTACTTGCTATCCCCTTATAAATAAAATACTGGAATACATTGAGTTTTTCAGAACTTAGGTTTCCAGACCTTTCCTGCATCATTGTTGGTACATCTCACTTTTGACTTCGCTTTATAGTCCGTCCGAATAACTGCTTACTTCGTTCCACTACCAGTCCCTAATTCTTTTGTCCTCACAGCAGTTTCTTTGGGAACATCATCAGGTTCTTTTAATTCATCTGTATCTCTACCACCCTCATTTTTCCTCACTTGTCCCGACATATTACGGACCCTCATCTAGCCGATCATGTCTTTCCACACAAACCACTTCTATTTGCAACACCTTCATTCTGCATAACCACATAATTGTCACTAAAATAGGTATCTATGTCACCTATATAAACCTAACTTTTAAATCCAGGAGGTGCTTGCCCCTTTACATTGTCGCAAACCAACAATATATTGACTTTTATCAGAAAACCTACCTTTTCCTGATCTTTGTTGGTACGTATCATTTTTGTCTTCTCTATGCGGTCCGTCCGGAGATTCCACTACCAATCCCTAATTCCTTTGTCTTCACAGTAGCTTCTTTTAGAACATCACCACTATGTTTCACTTGAACTAAATCATCAATATCTTGACCACCCTCATTTTTCTTCACTTGTCCCGACATATTACGGGCCCTCAGGCTAGCCGCTCTTGTCATTCTACACAAACCACTTCTATTTGCAATACCTTCATACTGCATAACCACATAATTGTCACTAAAATAGGTATCTATGGCACCTATATAATCCTAACTTTTAAATCCAATAGTTGCTTGCCCCTTTACATTGTCCCAAACTAACAATATATTGAATTTTATCAGAAAACCTACCTTTTTCGGATCTTTGTTGGTACGTATCACTTTTGGCTTCTCTATGCGGTCCGTCCGGATAGCCACTTGCTTGATTCCACTACCAATCCCTAATTCCATTGTCTTCACAGCAGCCTCTTTTAGAACATCATCACTACATTTCACTTGCACTAAATCACCAGTATCTTTACCACCCTAATTTTTCTTCACTTGTCCAAAGATTTTATGGTCCCTCAGGATAGCCGCTCGTATATTTCCACACAAACCGTTTCTATTTGCAATACCTTCATTCTACATAACCACATAATTGTCATTAAAATAGGTATCTATGGCACCTATATAAAACTAACTTTTAAAGCCTTGTAAAGCAAACATGAGACTTTTGGTAGATGCACTAAAAATACATTGTGGAAGATCAAACTAACCTTCTCAGCGACATTAACCCGGTACCTACCACTTCTTCAACTGTCGTCAAAGCACCTTGTTCAATAACATCAACACAAACATACTCTTGAGAAACACAATTTTTTTTAAAATGATAAAAAGCTTCCTCGCGCGAGTGAAGCAGCTGGTGGTGATTCCACAATATTTTCCGCATAACCCATTCTTCTCATAACCAGTTGCATTTTTTTCCCCTCCAGTTCTGGTGAAGATAATCGAGTCTTGGTACCGAAGCCCACATGTGGACCATTAAGATTCACAAGACGTTTCAACTGTCTCTGCCCTGGATTTTGGTCAATTGTTGATTTTCGACTTCCAACTGTACTTGTTTTCGGTTCGCGATGAATTCGTATTACCCTATCATCTGACACCTGCAAAATGATCAAATACATATTCGAAATACTGTTTAATATTTAATATTCTGACCAAACAACAACTTGGAAAGTCAGCATAGTCAGGGAATAACAATAATTAACTTACCCCCTAACTTTTATAGAGTATGTCAAGATTACCATAGTGCGTATTAACACTCCTTTCAAGCTGCAACAAAATTAACGCTATTACAAAATATGACAAAATAAATAAAATAAAAAACTAACTACTTCAAACGACAGAGAGGATTGACCACCTCAAGTGCATTTTTCACAGCCAGCTTTTCTTTCACACAATCTGGAAGACGTAGCTCTTCCCTCACCACTAGAGTCTTCCGATTCTTTAATTTCCCTTCCCAGGTACTACCCCTTGTTGTTTTCCATAGAATATCCACCCATCCTAACAACCAAGGGAAAACATTTTCATCCAAACAATGTGGACCCAAAGAAGTGACACGGAGGAAAATCCAAAGACTAAAAATTATTAAAGAGCCATGGAGGGCTGAACTAAAATTGGGCTGGTCCGGAAGTTCCATTTTCTTGTTAAAAGCCTCCAAACTATCCTTAATAACTTCAAATACAATATAGTCCCAAGGAAACCTATCAAAGGCTACCAAATCATCAGCAACATCGACATTTTGAACGCTCCATGATGGCTCATGGGTATCAGAAAAGAGCCTAGAACATACAACCTGTTTAGTCTATAGACATCATTCCAACACTTTGCATCATTGATGCCATTTTTCTTTTCCATCGCCCTAGCTTCTAAAATTTCAACTATAGAAATCGCACTTTTCTGCTTACTTCTAGGAGTAACATGAAAATACTTTTCCCTAAACTTCCTTGATTTATTCTTACACATCCTGTAGTACATGTCATCAGGCTGATCGGTCGACAACCCCGTAAAAAGTGCAACATCAGACTTCTTAAAAGTCAAGTATTCAACCTTAATTCTATAAGTCAGCTTCGACACCCTCTTCTTCGACACTTCCAAAATCAGTCTCTTATGGGTAACAAGTTCGGACATCCTTGGTTCCTCATTTGCAGAACCAACCTGACTAGGAACTGCAAATGGATACGCATTCACCAAAAACCCAAAAGGAGACGAACTCAATTCAGCTGCTTCTTGCGGTTTCAATGTATCAATGAAATCCCTTTACAACTTTGACAAACTGGAACGTGCCCATAATAATACAGTTTTCCCCGTGTTTTCCCTTATATTTTTATCCTCTTTTTGCTGGCCCTTCTTCTTAGGGCTAATGTACTTTTGCGCCTCTTTTCTCTTTATCCTAGAAGAGAGCAAATATAAACAACAAATAAAAAATTTAGGCAATCTACCGTAAACCAGAGATTTAGTCCACCATATGTATACAGTAAAACCTCATTAGCAAACAAAAATACGACAAAATTGGTAGTAAGGAGAACAATTCATAAAGAGTATTCATAACTAGAACTCTCACACTAGGGTAGAACAGAATTGGTAAAATACTATATGAAAAACTAAATCAAAATTAAACTAAAGCCCCAATCAACTGACACTAAATTCCAAACAACAAATTCTTCAAATGGACCCATCTACAAAACATGTAAGGGTACATCAAACATCTAAAACAAAAATGAAACAAATTGGGTTGTGAGGAAAACAATATTACCTATCAGTTTAGGAACTGCAAATAAGACTTTATTAGTGCTACATTGCAAAACCCAAAATTCAAATGAAAGTAAAGTCTTTCACACTTCGCAAATAATGGGGTTTAATTTTGTATTCCAAAATCAACATACAATTTCAGTTTAATATTAGGGTTCAATTATCGGTTACTTGGGTTGAAAAAATAGTTGAAATCCGATTGAAATACTTGGTATTCAATTCCTGGGAAAAAGGTATGGCTCCCCAAAAAAAAGGCAACTCATAAATTTCAGCATGTTCCCCCCAAAAATATATATATTCACGTGCACTGGATGCATATTAGACTAATTTGAAACAAGATCATATCAAAGATTCAAGGGTCCGAAGATTCAAAGTTAAACGTTAATTTCAAGTTGCTGATGTCACCATTACAAATAGTGACAACACGTGCCTTAATCTTGGAAATCTATCGAACGGCTATTAAAGAGGAGTTCCAGACAAGCTTATAAGGGAAGCTTCTCCCTTCACAATACGTGAAAACCAAGGCTTCAAACACTTCCAATACTTTTTTGATGGCTTTTGCTTGGACGTTCAAAGCTACCGAAGATGGTGAAGCTTCACTTACATTCAAAACTCAACTTATTCAAGATCATGCAATTCCCCCAATCAATTCTTCTGTTTGTGTGGTAAGAGGGTCTAAAACCTCATTTAATTCCTCTATTATCTTATATTTACTGTTATGTCCAGATACAATATTCTTTACATTTTCTTTTCAGCTCCCTTTTAATTTTTAAATAACAGTTGATTACATTCGGCTCACAGGTCACATGTCAGATCTGTGAATCAAGGAAATATACTGCACTTGATTGTAAACGCCTTAATACCATTTTCCACAAACAACATTGCAATTGTTTTATGATACCACATTATGGAGTTTATTAAAATGGTGAAGTGCACAAGTTTTTGATATTCTCCAACCCTCGCTACAATGGATTTGAACAACTACACGGTGATTTGGATTCTTGTTATTGTGGTGAAACAGATCACTAGATAGGCATATGTCCTTACAAAGACATCCCATGTCCAAGTGGTTGTCAAGGGGAGAGGGAATTTACCAAGATGTTTCCAAACTTGGCTGGAAGAGGGCTTACAATGCTTAAATGTGAACTGTGTGGGCAGAGTGAGATGGTTGGGCCGCTGGTGGAGAAGCTTAAGAAGTTGTCTGTCACTGCTAATGTAAGAGTTGAGTGATAGAAATGGTTTTCAAATAATAATTTATTATGGATTCTAGTTTCTTATGCATGTTCTTCAAATCGACAATCTAGTGTGGTGATACGACAATATAGTATGGTTATACTGCAATTAAACAATAACATAATCAAATTTTTTGTTTTTAGCAGTCCTAATGAAATAGCATAATCAATGAAGTACGTTTTTTATGCTCTTGACCCAATCAAAAAAAATTATCTATGGGAAGATCTATATACTTATTCTCCCATACTTATTCTCTGTCTCTTTGGGAAATGGAGAACGCAGGTCCCCATAACAAAACAAACACCCCAATACCATTTCATCACCACACCTTCAGTTAATAATAAGGTTAAATAATAAATTCACCACAAATTTAGGTACAACAAAAGTTCCTAAGTACTACCTGCAATGTAGTAATCCAATACGAGAATGAATGGATGAAGTACGTAGTGGATAAAAGCAATCGTGGTGTAAATATTTCCTATTGTAACCCTTACATCTCCTTACACGAGCTTCTGTTGCATTCCAAAATATTCTTCTGTTACCTCCCAAAGCACAATACTAATTACACCAAAATTAAACAACATTACAAATGGCGAAATAAGACAACTACAACATCACATAGGAAAAGTTTTGTCCGTTGCAAGAACATTGGAAGGACGTACAGTGGCACCCTTGTCATCAACAAAATTCTTGCAAGGCATTTTGTTGTGCCCTTTCTCTCCGCACAAGGTGCAATGTATTTCTTGCTTTGGCCCCATCCGTGATGTCCAAAACTTCATCCTTAAAGTCGAGGGACAACCTGCTTGATGTTTGCCTTCAGGTGGTAAAATGTGCTCATCGTCACATTCAATGTCCCATTGCTCCCTACTAGGAATTCCTTTCCACACCTTAGCGTATGTCCACTTCCACATGTCTATTGTAAAGTACTGATCAACAAAAGTGTGATATGTCCCACCTCTCCCGCTATGGTGATTGACACTGATAACTTTGCATGCATGCGCACATGATACCCATTTGTTGGAACCACCCACAAGAACACTCCCTTTTCATGAGATCAACAACGAACTTTCTGCCTTCGGTGGAGAGAATGTCAAATGTGTTGTCTGAACACCAATTTACTAAAAGAGTCATTGACCTGCTAATGTTATCACACAAAAGAGAAGTAGCAAGTGGTGTTAAGCTTTCAAATTTCAAGGACCACGCATCTGCAACAGTACAGAATTTGCAGAAATGAACTCCCAAAATCGTTCTTATTTCATCAACAAGAACAGTCACGGGACATGAACGGTTATCAACAATCATTGCATTCCACCTTTCAACGTGGTTTGTATATATAATGCCATACCGCTTCACTTCACTAGCACTAGAAGCCCACTTTTCTAGTGCTAGTGACTTATTAACTTATTAACTTATTAACAATCATTGACTTATTAACTTATTTGGTTAATTATTTTTCTTCTTATTTTTGTTTTCCTCTGTTAATGTGTTTTTTGTGTTACATACTTACATATAAGCATCCAAACTAATCATTCATTTTAAGATAGTTTCATTGGAGTATACTCAATCATTTAATTATTATTTATTTGAGGTGGTTGCACAGTTTAAACTATGTTTTTATATAAACAATATACACCTACAAATACGATTATGCATTATAAAATTATTTTAAACGTTCTAGTGGTGGGAGATGATCCTCACTTGGTTACAGCTGACATCTAAATGATTACATTGCAGCGCTTCTACTAGAACCAAAAGAAGTGGTTTGCACGAAATGGGAACGATCATACCGCCACGGACAAGCAGTCACTAGTATATGCAAGATGACCATATATCGTCGTTACTTGTGGAGGGAGTGGTAATTTATTTTGATTTCTACTCTGCTTTAATTTTATTGAACATATCAATTCACAACCAATAACTCATGTAAATGATAAATAGGATCGTCTAGTGGTTCGTACCCATGAGCACACTAAAAATTTACATCAGTGGAAGTTATCTACAGACCAAAAGAAGATAGTTTCAAAAATGGGGTTTCAATACCTTAGAAAAATTCAACATTTCCAAGGGGACAGAGAGTTGATATATGCTCTGATTAACCGATGGAGACCTAAAACCAATTCTTTCCACTTCCCGTCATTTGAACTTACAATTACTCTTCAGGATGTAGGTCATATATTAGGCTTGAACATCTTTGGGAATGCCCTTATTGACAACTTGGACTGGAGTGCAGAAAAGGCTTGCTCAAAAATTTTGGGCGTTTCACCCCCTAAAGACAAAGTAAGAGGGAAAAGCGTTGATATCTGATGGTTGACAGATACCTTTTCCAATGTTGGATCTGAACATCAGACAAGGGCCACAATTGCATATGTCATGTACCTCATTGGAAGCACCATATTTTCTGAAGGAAGGGGCAACTGTGTCCATACCAAGTACCTACAATTTCTGAACAATATTGAGTCTTGTGCCATGTATGCTTAGGCTAGTGTTGCTCTTGCGTATTTATTTAAGGCCATAAAGGGAGCATCAATCCGCCGTGCACCAAATGAGTGCGGGAGAGGAACAAATTCAAATTTTTGACTCAACTTGTATGGTTCTTCTACATTGTTGTTGGTACGTATTGTTGGGTATAGTTGAACTTTTTTAGATTAATTGTATATTATGGAATTGATGTAACTTTTAAAATTTTGACTGTAGACTTGGTTTTATGAGAGGTTCCACTTGTATCCATTGACTCGTGAACCAAAAGTTGTATTCCCTGTGGCTTACAGATGGAAATATACCAGGGATCAACCTCGCAGAAAGTAATCGTTCCAAGTTATCAGGGATGAGTTGAACACACTCCATGAGGATCAGGTTAGCGTCTTATCAGTACCAACAATTTATAAAACACATTATGTCTGGCATATTGTTACTAATATTAATTTGTTTCTTAGGTTGTCTGGCAGCCATGGGATAAGTGGCTGAATACTCCTGATTTTGCCTTTTTGTCTTCACTCTTGGTCCCGACACCTACATGGCTGATCCACTTCGATTATGTAAAGAAGTATATGCATGATCGTTGTATGAGGCAATTTGGGTTTCAACAACATTTACCAGCCCCGCTAGATAGATGGGACCGTGAAGCAAAATCAGAATTCATGGAAAGATGTGTTAAGAAGTGGAATGATTGGTGGATGGGTCATTGTGAACACGTAGTAGACTACTCTCAGGATACGAGTGAAGTGTATCTGGATTGGTACTTGGATCACTGTTTGACTCGAGTTACACCACTGGCTTCTGGCGAGTTGTGTTCATGGAGAGATGGAATCGAGAGGTGATTTTTTGTGAATCTATTAGTTTGCTCTATACCCCAACTTCTACTATGATGTGATGAATGACTTGAAAAAAAATTAAAATTGGTGTTCAAATAAATAGTCTGATGGTGACCTACCCATTCCCTAATTTTATCAATCTATGATGGATTTGTCATTACAATAGTCTCGTTATTTTTGTTTACTTATGGTTAATTCTGTAATTGATGTAATCATTAACAAGTTATTGTAAGTTTCGTCTTTCTTGCAAAGGGAGCGCTCTGTTCAGTTTGCAAAGTTGGTTGAACCAATACTGCTAAATACTCGTGATCAAGAAATCCCTCCACAGTTGCGTTCGATGCTTGCGGAGATATTAAAAGATTCCTCAATACAACAATAACCACGTACGAGTAGCGAGCAATGTGACCTGACTACAATTGATCCTGGATTGGTATCAACTTATACAAGCTCCGATAGTGGCAGTGACATGGCCTGAGAGGCTGAAGATGACAATGATGATGATGCTCCAACTGGTGACATTTTAGCCACTCATCTTGATAGCAAATCCATTAGGGCCCATTATGGAGGGATTTGGGTTGGTAAAAAAATGAGAGGGATGAAAGTGTGGGTGTACAATGGTGGTAAAGTTGCTGATTCTCTAGAGATGCAACTTAATGAAATGACAAGAGCGAAGTTATTTAATTGGATACGAGAAGTTATTGAATGTCCCTCTGATGAAAATGTTACTGTTTGTTGGCTGGTTAGGGGAATGAAAATTACACTAGAAACTGACGACGCGATGATAGAGTTCTTTGCCAATTCAGCTCCTCACAAAGATGGGCTCGTTCATATTTATGTGGACTTTGTGCAAGATCTGACAGAGACGGTCCTACCAAGAATTCAACAAACTAGCCAAGAAGGTGAGTATTCCTTTTCCATCTTCACTTGTCATTGTCACATGATTTTCCTAAGTTTAGTGGGTGAAACTGAGAAGGACTGAAAGACTAAGAGTATGAACATCCAGTGTTCATAGTTCACTAGGAGTATGAGTGGACTATGAACACTGAATGTTCATAGTCCAACTAGAGTATGAACATTCAGTGTTCATAGTCCACTAGGAGTATGAACACTGATTGTTCATAGTCCACTAGGAGTATGAACATTTAGTGTTCATAGTGTATGAACACTGATTGTTCATAGTCCACTAGGAGTATGAACACTAATGTTCATAGTCCAACAAGAGTATGAACATTCAATGTTCATAGTCCACTAGGAGTATGAACACTGAATGTTCATAGTCTAACAAGAGTATGAACATTCAATGTTCATAGTCTACTAAAAGTATGAACACTGAATGTTCATAGTCCAACAAGAGTATGAACATTCAGTGTTCATACTCCTAGTAGACTATGAACACTGAGTATGAACAACAAAGGAAAGGAAGGACAAAGAAGAAATGGGACCCATGATTGTCTTTAACTCAGTACTAGTTTTGGCTCTTGAGTTCTCGACTCAAGCTCAAAGCCATATTCCTTCTGAACAAAGTACATGGTTGTCCACCTAAGTAAAAAACTGACCATTAGATTAATTGATCCGACACGCTATTTAGAGTACGAAAGTGAGTAAACTGTGGTGAGTAAACTAATCCCTTCCCTATATCTATATTTCTTCATCCGTTTGAGAGTTAGTTGACTGTGAATTTGTTATTTACTTAAATTGTTCAATTTGTTATTTCGGTATATTAAAGGACATTTGATATATTTGACAATATAGCTAAAGACAATATAATGTTCTTAATTGTAGTTTATTGTTTTTCACATATACTGATGTTCTAAGGCATCCAGCTCCAATGCCTAATTCCACAATTGTCAAGGAAACACAAGCAGGTGCAACAATAGTGCAAGGGGCATCAGATTTTCAGTAAGAAGGACCCTCGGTGCAGCAACTACAAAAAGATGTAGTTGACGTTGGCAAACAAAAGAAAGAGAATAAGCGGAAGCTTGGTGTTGAAGAGTCAAATTCCACTCTTGAAGTTGCCAGGATTACAAGATCAATGAAGCATCTGGAAGGCTGACATTTGTGGAGTTTTACGCCAAAGCAATGTTACATTGGCGTAGTGTTTCTCTTCATAAACAGACGAGTGTTTCTCTTCACCAAGTATTTTGGCAATGTAAATAATCAGGTGACAAAGATACAATCTGAGTTTGAAGTGTGTTAGTTGGCAGCCGATGCAAATCCAGAAGATTGTAAGCTTCTTCAAGACTTGGAAACTAAAGAAAGATGTTTAATCAATGCAGAATCAAATAGATTCCATGGCAGCTTAAGGATAGAATCAAACAGATTCCATGGCAACTATGTCCCAATCGAAATTCAATTATGTTACTATTAAGATATCTGCACAGCCTAAGCCAGGAAAATCCATGAAAACATATAATCAATCAATCAATTAGTGTATGACATTTACGTTAACTTAATGCGAAATCCGCGGCAATCAATCCTCCCTACATCAATTGTACCAGTCATTTACCAAAAAACGAAACCCAACAGAGACTCGACTGTACAGAAATGAAAAGAAGCCTTCATTGTATACATCCATTGAGGGACTCAAAGCAGCATCCACACATTTTTGTTTAACAACGTATAAGGGATTACAAGACTGCCTAATACATCAAACCTAGTCAATTAGGAGAACACCCTCCCAGCCACCACTACCATCGCATCAAAGCCATACAATTCACTTAAATCTTCTTAGCTTACATGAACCCATACTTCCACCAAATCTTAGTCTCATGTATATCAAAGACTCATTTTAACACCACAATGATTCATTACATTTCAAAATCTTCATAGCCATCTTTGCACGATGTTTCAACATTTTCTGTGGAGTGAAGCTACTCTTATTAAACTCTTTACAATTCGCAATTTTTTGCATAATCCTGCTCAGAAATACACCACAGTCCACCCTGTTACATGGAAAATATTATTAGTATCTGAACTTTATTTGTTGCGATGAAATGAACTAATTCTTAAACATCTCTAACAACGATAGTATAATCCATATAAAGCTAATATGACTATCACCATCCATTCCTTCTAGCTTGCTTGACCAAACTGCCATGAATTATATGTACGCGTGTATTAACTTTCATTTCAAATCGAACATGTGTACATTATTCATACATACGCCATATATATCACACCGTCTTCTGATAATTTATTCTTAGAAATATTGAGTATCTTCTACTCAGAAATTCTCAGATGATATATACCAGAAAGAAACCATAAAAAAGCTATCTGGTCAAGGATATTTTACTCGGGATGGTTATATTATGAGGAAGTTACCCGTTCCCCCAAATTGCCTGTCGATACCTGAAATTTCTGATGGAATTAGCATTATGTCATTTGTAAGTTCATACTTAATGTCACTGACTATTATTTCTCAAGTTATGCAACGGTGCTTTCATGTCTTGGTGGTTCTTAATTCTTGTCGACCAACTCATATAGGTGAACCTTATTTTGTTCAATTACCTTCTCTTCAAATGTAATCAGTTCGGCAATATCGAGTGGCAGACCAATTTTATTCACTTCAACCCGATGAGACTTGAAATTTGGATGACCCGATCTTGAGCTCTTTATAATTTCCACTTGTTTAAGAAATTTCCTGAGTATTGATAAAGATCCTGGAAATTGGTTTGTCACTCGAAATTGCCCAAAGGATTACATTTGAAGAGAAGGTAACTGAACGAAATAAGGTTCACCTACAAGAGTTGGTCGACAAGAAGTAAGAACCACCAAGACCTGAAAGCACTGTTTCATAACTTGTGAAATTATAGTCAGTGACATTAAGTAAGAACTTACAGATGACATCATGCTAATTCCATCAGAAATTTCGGGTATCGACATGCAATTTGGGGGAACGGGTAACTTCTGAAGAATATAGTCATCCTGAGTAAAATATCCTTGACTAGAAAGCTTCTTTCTGATATCTTTTGAGAATTTATGAGAATTATTTAGTAGAAGATACTCAGTATTTCTCAGAATAAATTCTCAGAAGATACTTTGTGATACTATGACGTATTTCTCAAAATAAATTTCTTATACTATGACGTATACTCTGTGATATTCAGTATTTCTCAGAAAAAATTTCTTAGAATTTTTTAGTAGAAGATACTCAGTATTTCTTAGAATAAATTCTCAGAAGATACTCTCAGAATATATGACGTGTGTATGTACATACACACGTTTGATTTGAAATGCAAGTTAATACACGTGTACGTATAATATAAAGGATATAAGAATTCCCACCTAAAGCATATAAGAATTCCCACCTAAAGCCAACTGAAACACGAAGAATATATATATAAAGACTATCACCATTCAGGTTTCCTTCTATCTTGCATGACCAAGCCACCATGGATGAAGCTAAAGTTTCAATAGTCCAAATTGATAACCAAAGATACTAATATACAGCCACAGTGACTCATCAAATGATATATTCTTCTAAAGTATGAAAAGAGTTCTTACTTTAGACTCAGAAGAATAATGAAAATCATATTAACCAATTTGGTCCCCTAAACTGTCGAGCATCTCAAAAGCAATGAATTCAACTCTACCATGTCAACTTTTGATCTACAACTTTGGTGAGCCCATGACATGCCATTCAGGCCCCTAAACTTTAATGGTTTGATCATAAAGTTATCTAGTTGCCCATTTTTGTGAGAAACTCCACCAACCCTTGAGCAATGGTGTCATTTCACATAGCAGAAGTGATTGAAGAACACTTCAACTAAGTGAAATAAGGTAATTGAATGGGAGAGGGGCACAAAAAATACTATTAATTATCAACAAATTGTATACGTTTTCAAAGCTTAGTCCCCTTTTAATGTGTTGTCTAAAACTTGAATTCAACTAGGTAAATTGGTAGAAAACAACTTCCTACCAACAGTAGAACTCAAAATAACCATTAATTTTCTTTTCTAAATAATTAAATATAAACTATTGAGGGCATAAACTATTAACTACATGACAACTTTAATTGGTAAGAAATTAAAATAAACTAATACTAGAAAAACTAAGGGCGTTGTCAGATTTTGACAGTGTCAGTGACACTTACTTACAGGATCCTTGTATACCACACGTGTTGCACCCACTCCGGAGCCTCAATTCTGTGCTCCCCAATAGGATCCTCCTTCGAACCTTGCTCCTAACTAGGTTACAAAATAGGTTCAATAACTTTCATGATATAACTCATTATTGAATATTCACTTATTTACATTTTTTATTTACATAGTAATAAGTTAATGAATTCAAACTGATGTATGTCACACTTTATAGCAGTATAAATTTGGATTTCTCTATTATAATTATGAGGCTAAGAAATTTAAGAATGGAAAAAGATATATGATAACGATATACGATTTGATAACTATGAATCTTAATATCTTGTAAGTCCTTACCATAGCACTATTAGAGTATGCCACTGTTGGCGACATATGTTTGAAATGATTTTGTTCGGCATTACAGAGCCGAACATATCCAAATGAAAAATATGACACTCTTGGCAACATACATGCAGAATTATGTCTGTTTGGTGTTTCAGTTCTGAATGAGAAAAGTGACCTGCTAAAGTGACATAACATTGAAGTATGGCTTTTATAATGTCATGGTCAACAAAATTTAGACCTCCACATGTACCCACACTATATAAGGGAACATTGTTTTTAATACAACAAGTACCACTAGACTAAAGCACAAACAAACCAAATACTAGTAGTATTCAGCACAAAACTTTATATCTTGGGATAAAATGAAATAGCTTAGTACTTACGAATCTGAAGGTTGTTGTGGGTAATCAGCAATTGATATGGCTTTTCGTGGATTCTGATCATGATGTGGAGGTTCTAACTGAGTGTTTACAAGTTCTTCTTGAATCTTTGCCTTCTGTTGAATGAGAAAATACAAGTCTAAATATTAAGCTTAATATTAGATTGAAGAAGCTAACTAATAAATTTGGTTATGGAAGACATATTACACATGTTATTCTATTTTCATTGTTTACCATTTGCAGTGCAGCTTTGTAGTGTGGGCAATTATTTGGATTTTCTCTTGCTTTGATGGAGTTGTAGAATTCCCAATTCATTGCTAGACTCAAATCTAGCTCCAATAGTGTGAAGTGGTTGTCCACAACGACAAGGAAGAGCACATGATGCACCTCATTATGGTCTTTGGCCATCATTTCCATCCTTCTCGTCACCAAGCGCTTAAAACACTTTTCTCTTAACTTCTGATCTTTCATCTCAGGTGATATGTATCTCTATGGGGAAAAAAAAACTGTAATATTAGATGTCAGGTGTTATAGACTATATATTGCCCTCATAAACTATAAGTATGTGGAATTGAGTTTGATGTTCTTATGTATGCCCAAGAACTAAAAACAGCTATTTGATTTTGGTTCTTCAGTTATTTTCAACATAACTTCCGTAATAGTCGACTAACTGTAAAAAAAATAAAATAAACAGAAAAAGCTGTGTAGTTAGTAAAATGTTGAATTACAGTAGTGTATGATTGAGAATTTAGGTAATAACTTACGTTGCCTGAGAGCATATTATTATGCAGCAGCCGTTCAAACTCCACTCCTGCCAAACAACTTTCTCCTTCTTTGTCCTCCCATAATATTGTGCTCTTGAAAATGTTTTTATAGCATTTTGTTAATTTTTCTCTGTCATCATCCCTGATATATCTCAAGCATTTTGATCGTTTTAGCTCTTTCAACCTCACTTCATGTCGACTAACAGAAGTGAAATCATCGAGATCAATAACATTGACCTCTTTCTTATTCTTCTCAGTAGAAATCATTTTCTTCTTGTTTTTCTCCCCTGCCACTTCGTTGCCTCCTATTTCACCCGGATAAATGAAGAAACCCTTCTTTGATCTAGTTATTCTGCCAACAGTTGGTGAAGAAGTAGACTATGTTTCTTCTAAAGCAACAGTACAACACCACTTTTTACAACTACTTACTCTGGCTATTGGTGGCTTCAATGTGGGTCCAATTTCAATCTGTAGGTATGATGGTTGTTGCTCTTGCACTACTTCTTGTGAGGATCCTGCAATAGATGGACTTCCATGAGAAAGACTAATAAAATACTCCATGAAACAACATACAAAAAAAAACCACAATGACACAATTCCTTATGAGCGAGACTTATAAGAAATTTAACTAACTACATTTTTACTGCATTCAAAGTAAATAGTTCGCCATTCGCTCAATGAGTTGGATCGCCATGCCAAAGAATGGATTGAATATGGTCATAATTCATAACAGTTATCCTAACCCCACATGACTCAACATGGTCTGAATGCCCACTTCTTTCAGAGTGGGGGGTTTAATAATTTCGACTTGAGCAATATGGGTTCAACTTGAAGTCATCACACACAACCAACAATAACAAACAAGAGAATGACAGTTTTCCCAAGTATATACATTGCAAAACTACAAGAAATAAAACCTCAGGAGTCAGGAGTCGAAACAAAATTGTCGTCGTCAAAACAATATTTTAAGACATTATCTATATATATGATAAAACTATCTATATGACAATCACTCCTTGAAACAATTTCAGATGATCAAACCTCATCGTGTATGACTCCCTATACCGGTGACCAAACCCGACACTCGTACCCGTACACATACAACAAAAGAGTAAACAATATGCAATTGACAAAGTAAGAATTAGGTAAAAAAAAAAACTTACCTTTATTACAAGCAGCTGAACTTTGTTCACCGAGCATTTCATTTCCCTCGACGGTGGCAATCTTTCTTGGATCACCTCTACTTTGGGTTTTTGTAGTTCCTTTCTTTAATAGAACATCTATATAAGAAAAGGGATTGTTATAGACAGACATGTTATATACACAGGTATTGACAACTGAAAAAGGATACTGACCATTTCCAGCTTCATCAGTGTCTTCTTCTGAGTCTCTCCCACTATATGACCTTCTAGCACCATGCTCACTCAACAAACCCATTCCACTATCCCCGTTAACTGCTTCTCTTGCAATTGATTTGCCTTTAATATTGCTATCTACAAAAAAATATCAGATACATTAGAAATGGACAGAATATGTTTAATGCACAACTGCATTTACCTTACGGAATATGGACATGCTCAAGTGGTGACCGCATGGAAGTTTTTGGGTGACGGTTGGTTTCAGCCTGTCCATCAGTGTCACTACCACTAGTTAGGGAGGAATAAGTGGGTGCCACATAAGGATCCACTTCCAGATGGTCCATTTGCAAACCACTTTCTTCAACCGTCACGCCTTCTGTTGCATCTCTTAATATTTCATTGTGCAAGTCTCGCAACTCTTGAGGGATAATGACACCAGGGATTTGTTGAAAAACAGGTTCAAGCATTCTCGCTAGGCAAAAACAATGATTACTCTATTAGAAAGCATAAGCAGTGTTAGTTACGAAGACATTGGGACTTGACACATATGCCAAGTATAAACCATAAGACAAGAAAAACTCACATAAGTAGTTAAGGTCGACTATAAAAGTGCCAAAGTTCAAGCTTTATAAAGATACAAAATCCAATTTTTTTTTATAAAATCACAAAAACATGGCATTATGAATTCACAATTACTACATATATAACCTGATTTATGCCATATTATATGGCCTACTACCTAGGCCCATTGCCCATAATGCGTATGCATGATCAAGTTAATACCATAAATAAAATTTTAAATTTTAAAAAAAAATTAAAAATATAAATTGACCCCTCATGACTTAAACTCAGAACTCATGAATGATCAAGTTTGATTAACTGTAGGTCGATCAGGTCTAAAAGAAATCATGGCATTCAATCAATACAAAATCAATAGACTATGGCAATAAGGCAAATGAATAAATCATGAGGCATTCAATTTGACGATGAACACAAAGTGCAAAGGTTTTAAGAGATTATTTACTATTGCTCACGAAGGCATATATTTCCACAACATGTACTACTTCTACAAATTTGAACTCAGCAGAACATGCTATGGATATTTTGCACTGACCACAACATTAAGTACTATTAAGCACCGATTTTGCATAACCGATTAGTTATTGAATAAATTAGTAAAGAAGTACCAAAAGCAAACAAACTCGTAGATTTATAAAAGTATCACCTATTCGTTAAGTCTATCCTTTAGCAATGACTCGCGACTAGACAATGGTCTGATGTGAGTGACACTATGAATCTCATACCATTCAAGATATGCTGCCTGTGTTGCTGCAAAAAATCTTACTTCTACCTCGACACAGTCCCACAACTGCCACTGATCCCACTCTGTGCATGTGGCTGTCATATCAGCTCCTTTTGCTTTCCGGTTCCATCTAAGTGGGGGATGCGGTATGTGTTGTTGTAACCCATACTACCCCAAACATCTCTCAGGCATAGACCTCTCGAGGATGTCAAACTGGATCAACCATGTAGACAAGGGTTGAATACAAGAAGAATCTAGGGCTAACTTAGGAGCATCCCCCCATGAATCCCACGGAAGCCAAATTACCGAATGAAATACACATTAGTTTATATTTAGCGTATACATTTATTTCAAATTCAAGAATACCCGACTCATAATCATTAAGGATGGCTTCATGTTAGATATATATAATATGACTGGTATTATTAACTACTTGTTCACATGACCGCTAAAAAGTCGAATTGAGAATCAAACACACAACTAACCTGATCTTCCCGAAGTTTGTCCAACTCTTCACTCAAAAATCCGTATGTGTGCTTGCAAGGTCGGTTTAAGGAGTTGTTCCATCGGCAAGCAGCAGGGAATACAATCATTGGTTGACACCTCGGTTGCCATTTGCTAAACCTCTCGTAATACCACAACTACAACCAAATTTTCATTAGGGAACAACAATTCATCAATACACAGTTAATAATTAAACGATTAAGTTTGGAACCAAAAATACCTACCGACAACAGAGTAGAAGAGCCACATAGATTTGAAACAATGCAATTACTTCTTCGACCATGCATGTTTGGTTCATGCCGAAGTGATGCCCTCCAAAGTGTGTTGAATAAGAATGCAAGAACAGCACTGCCCCAACCATACTGACCACACTTGAGCGTATTTGTAAGGAGAGGTAGGTACTTAGTTTGTACATTATAGCCTCTGGGCTCTGAAAAAATTGTGCTTCCAATTAGGAAGAGCACATACGCTATTATGCGTTGTCTTTCATCAACATTTAAACCAGCTTGAACTGTGGAAAATGTCTGTGTCAACCAACATAGTTTAACACTCTTCCCTCTTACTGCTGTCTTTGGAGGTTGGACACCCAAATATTTTTTATACGCTCGACTTACAGACAATTTGGATTTCCCAACCACCACTTTCCCAAACACATTTAAGCCCAGTATATATGATACATCTTCAAGCGTAATGGTCATCTCGAAAGCAGGAAAATGAAAAGAATTGGTCTCCGGCCTCCAACGATCTACTAAAGTAGATACAAGGTGTTTATCTACTTGAAAATGCCTAATGTTTCTCAGCTGCTTGAAGCCCATATCTTCGATCATCTCCTCTTGGCTCTTCGACAACTCCCATAGCTTTAGTTTCAAATTATGGTCGTGTGTGCGCACAATTGGTCTAGGCTGTTAGTCAATTAGAAGAGTTACTGATTCTACAATAAATTAACAATCTGAAAATACTAAAAAACTAATAATAAGAATAATTAATTGAGGATAGTTACCTCTCCAGCCAAGAGTAAGGAAGAAATGTGGTCATCCTGCATATACAAATGTGACCTATTTATTGGCACTCTATCCCTGGAGATTTAACAGCACCTACATCAATAGAGATTACAAAATTTAACAAAGCTTTGTCTGTTCAAGCATACACACATATTCTATCCATCGACTACAAACCGGGTATGTAACATGGCTCCTACCACACTGCATGTCTCATGAACGATCAAGATAGTACCAAGAACCTCACTCATTTATTAGGATCACCAATTATTTCAAGGTCAGGTACATACTACATTCCACATGACAGGTGAGCGATGAGAATCTAAAATACTAAGGTATTATACAAAGAAGATGAACCATCACGAGACTCAAAGAATGGCCCCAAAAACCTTTTGAAGGAGAAGGAGACAAAATACATCAAACATCATTTAAGGGTCCCTTAGTTTTGTTTATCTAGTCTCAATAAGGTTAATACTTTAAGGGGCCCTAAACATTGTCTACAACAACTTAGTGTATAAATTTGTATATATTTCATTGAACTGAATTATATGTTGCACAGAGTACTGTAAGAAAGTAGTGTGCACCAAGAAACTTCAAATTTATCTATAGAAAGCATAAACATTCATTAACCTTGTAGTAAATTATACAATTAGTCACTTGTAATAAATTATACAATTATATGAACCATCATGAAACTCAGCTTAATTGTGTTTGCCCAAACGTAAATTCAAAACATGCTTGTTTTTAACCATATGTTGGAAAATTAATCCATTCAAGTTTTCTTTACCTTTCACATTTGATGACCAACATATTACTAATTACTAATCCTAGACAAATGACATATCAAAAATGCTAACAATCAAAATTATCTGTACCCATCATCTCAAATCACCAAAAAAATCTATAAACTAAAACTTTCACTTTAAAATTGCATATATACCTTGGGGAGTTTCAATCCTAGGATATTCAACCATTCGAGGAGGAACCTCAGGCTCTTCTTCAACATAAACGCCTTTATCTAGTGACACTGAATAGAAGAGAATGAGTGAAGTGTGGAGATAAGGTAGTTGTGCTGTCAAAATGCACTTCAACTGTGTGTGTGGATCATTATTGAGGAGAACGTGTGAGAACGAGAAAGAATTGTGGGTTATCTTGGAATAGTTTAGGGAGAGAGTAGTTGAGGGAGGAGTTATTGAGACTAGGGAGAGAGTAGTTGAGGGAGGAGTTATTTGGAAAGTTGAGTCGAGCGAGGGGAATTATGAGTTTGAGAACGTGGGTTGTAATGCATAGATTTCAAATTTCAATGAAATTTCAAAATTTGTTTTGGGTTATTTGGTGTAGGGTTGGGATCGACATTTAGCCCAAAACCGGAAACAAAGTCCAAGCCCAGCCCAGAAATGTTTGGCTTTGCCTGGCCCAAGACCAATGACCCAATGCAAATCCCAAGCAACTATGAGCGGGCTATGGACTCCTACCATGTTTACTCATTTACCATCCCAAGTACTCGCTGCTTAGCAAACCTGACTAACAATTTAATTATCGATCACAATTGGGCTCAAAAACTCCCCAAGTACTTCGTCGATTAGCCCCGATTAGCCGATTAATACGTACAAATTAACCTAGTAATTGTATTAACAATTCCCCTGTCAAACATCTAACTCGACATTTTGCTGATCAATCAACACTTCATTCTTGAAAGTTATACATTTTAATCATATTTATTTTAGTTGATTGAGTGTTTTGATTGTTTATTGATTGATTGAGTTCTTAATTGGCTTCATTATGATGTTAAAGAAATATAGTGTTTTGAAAAATCGCCCGATTAATGTCGATTAATCCCCGACCAATTACACCTAGTCGCTCTACAAACAAGTAGTGACCGAGTACCGATTTAACTGCGCATTCCCAACTTAAGCGCTTGCTATATATATATATATATATATATATATATATATATTTGTTTGCTCATATTTGTTATCCCATTTATTTTATTTGCGTTATTTGTTTTTGTTTTATTAGTTTAAACCCACCATGTATCACTTACAACACCAACACCATCACATACAAATAGGACACGAAAAAATATTGTTCATTTATGACTGAGCCTATCAGCCGATTAAGAATAGTAATCTCGTCATCTAAACTAACATGATGTTAATTGTTTCATTCCGAGCGAGAGAGACATGAATGAGAGAATTAACCATAGTGACTACTATCCAAACCACCATGTTGGGCTACTGTATCACACGTCGTCCAAAAAAAATCAAAAAGTATATGCAATCATTTTGTGTATCCAAAAAAAGTAAAAAAGCTAAAAAGTGTAATGTGATCATTTTGTGTATCCAATTCAATCAGTCGAACCTTTTTAATCAAACACAATGAATTGTAAAACCTACACCAATACACATCATGGTCAGTATCATCTCTGATGTGTACATATCTCTATCATGGAATGCTGGCAAAGGTTGACAGAGCCCTTGTAAGCATAGCTAGTAAATTCACGAACGGTAAAAATTTGATATGAAAATTATTCATTAAAAATTCAAAATTTTGAATAATAGTATGTTTAAAAATTCGGCCAAAAAAACGAAAAAAACACCAAATATACAAATCGTCTTTTATACGCATATAATACGAAAAAAAACGGATATACTTTGTTGCATTACAAGTTTAGAATGTAATAATTTGCCAAAATTGGTCATTAACTATACATACATAACTCAAATTTTCAATTATATTTACTTGCTAACACTTTAGTTCTTCGATATTCTTTAGGCATGGAAGGTTCTAACTTAAGTGGATTTTCAAAACCTTCTATTTTGAAGTTGCATCATACCTTTTTATAGTACGTTTTTTTCATTTAAAAAGTACGAACCTTATTATTCGGCAATTATAAGCCTGGATCATAGAATTCGTGTATTAATCCCTAGGTTTGAAACGTTCGCCTTATTATTCATATTATACCTAAAAATGTATAAAACGTGTATAAAATGGGCATTAAATGCGAATTTACTAGCTATTCTTGTAAGTAGGGCAGGGAATCGGGTTAGGTTTGACTCCAATCGGACCTGACCCGAATATGAATAGTAGTTCAGGTTCGGGTCGATTTTCATATTCGTTTATTTATTCGGGTTCAGATTCAGGTTTAGATATAATTTTTGGGTTTTTTTTTTAAATTTTTAGTGTTATCCGATCAGGTTGATTTGGGTTCGGATCAAGTTCGAGTTGAAAATTTCGGTTTGATTCGGATTCAGGTTCGGATTCGGATATAGCCATATCCAACCCGAACCCGACCCGTTCCCTGCCCTACTTGTAAGCATTGTCTTAAGTTTGGGATTTGATCTACTTCAAATTAGCTTGAAACAATATAAGAAATTGAAGATTTGGCTTGTGTTTTTCATAGTTGCACTTTTTGGGCTGAGAAGGATATCGTTGGATTGAAAACTCGTTATCTCTACCAACGAACTTTCTACACATGCAAAATCGGGTTTGAAGCTGATTGGTGGACATGGATGATTACATGAAAACTATGGGTTAAGATGGTGAAGTTCGGGTTGGACTAATCCTTATTGGTTTTGCAACAATAGTTTAACCTTAAGGCAGCTATCAGATTTTGGGTTTGGCTTGGTAATTAAAGATTATTCTTATAATGTAACTTGTTAGGCTTGCTTAAGAGGGGATTAGTAGATTAACTAGTTTGTAATGGTTGCTCCCTCTAATGATCATACTCTTAGAGTGGAATGTAACTTTGGTTATATACAGGTGGGGGTCTGCCTTAACCCCAGCTTATTTTGAAAAAAAAATGGTTTTACAACTCCCCCTATTTGACCGGGATTCGAAACTCCCCAAGTTGACTTTTTACTATTTAACCGGGTTGAACGAGTTTTTTGACGGTTTGAACCATAATACAAAATATCGCAATAAATATTGAGATTTCAAAAAAAAAATATATAAATATCGTGATAAGTTTAGAGATATATACAATTGTAAATATCGGCGATATTTTGATGATATTTTAGGATATATTGCGAGATTTGGGGATATTTAGTTTAGATAACTATCTTATTTAATATTTACTATCATATTTCAAATAAATATAAATGATATATCGTGATATATTGAAAGATATCCATAATATCCACAATATTTGTCGATATATCCTTTTAGATATATCTACGATATTTGCATATCAAACAATGTAAAATGTCCCCAAAGATGGGGATCTATCCATGATACATATCAAGAAATTGAGTATCAATAAACACTCATATCCTGATATTTTGTACTATGTTTTGAACTGCCCGATTCAAGTTATGAACCGATCAACTCGGTTGTTCGAATGTTAAAAAACATGTTTAACTTGGGAGTTTTCAATCAACCCAGCCGTGTTGATTCAACCAAATACTTCCTTTAGTAGCCTCAATTATAATTACAGGTTATAATCATATCACTAAATCTACGGTGTGCAGGTTGTACCAAAACTAATGACGCACGATTTTTACTTAACAAAGAACTACTCTGGTTTTATTTGAACTAGTGGTTTGAACCAGCGGTCTAACCTAATCCAGTTAAAAAACCAGTTCTGACTTTGACCCAAATCGAGTAAGGTTGACGAAATCAGTTTAGTCAAATACTTAAATTTCATAAGGTCATATAGTCAATACAAATTTCAAAATTTTGCGAAAGAGGGAAACCAAAGCAACCCGAAAATTTGAAAACCAAAAATCCCGCTCTAACATTATTTTGGATCCTTTTGGAAACCTCAAAATCCCCGCTCATATGAGGAAACAAAACCTCCCTTTCTCTCCTCTCTCCATTACTGGCTAGTACACACTCTTTTCTCACTGCTGTTGTGTGATATTCTAAACCAGCTAGGGTAAGTAGAATACTTCACTCATCTCTCCATTAATTGTTAACAATTTGTTTTTCATCTCTCTTAATTTATGGGTTTTCATTTCTGTTGCTTAGATTTTGCTTGCATTGATTTTTCTTGCTTCAAAGGTATGTTTTATGAGGCTGCTTTATATTTTATTAGTTATTAATGTGAATTTAATATATCGATACTGTTCCGGTTTTGCTTGGTTTGAAGATACTTTATTTTTATCTTATTTGTTTGAAATTAGTATCTTCATACTATTATAATTTTGGTTGGTTCAAGGGTGTTTACCTCACTATGATTTTATTTCGTTTGAAATTATGGGGGTGTTTCAATTTCCGTATAAACTCTAAAAAAAATGAGAGCGAAAAAAAAATCTTATTTCTTTGGTAAATTGGACGTATTTTTTAGTCTAAACACAATGTTATACATATTGTGATGTTGGTGAATAGTGAAGTCCAAGTGGTGCTCGAACGTCATCAGGAACTTAAATAAGTTACATGGTAATGGTGCAAAGGGGTGCAAAGGGGGCGAATCAAGTCCCACCTTGGAGCATTGGTACTGGAACATACCTATTCACTCACAAGAAGGAGGCTTCAAGATAGTAGATACAAATACTTATTCACTTGCAACCCATGGTAAAGAAAATGTATATTAAAATGTATCGGGTATTTAAGTTAGTTAAAATTCACCATCTGACCAAATCATGTCATATACATTCTACATATATGGTACAAAGGTTTAAATTCCATGAAAACTAAATAAATTTGTCCAAAGTATACATAGCAACACAGCCCAAAAATAAATATGCAACCCGCATAGGGTACTACCAAAAATATCTACAATATTTAGCCAATAATTAAAAATATATATATATGCAGGACGACTCCGATACAGACTAGGACTACTTCACTTGGTCATCTATGTTTGCTTAGTATGTTTACACTTAGGTGTTTATTCTGTGTTCGACCATACTTCTCGTAATTAGAGTAGGACTACATTAAATATTCTGGTCGTGTATAATTTTGTTGTTGTTCATCATGTATTTTGGACAATTTGTAGTTTCTTTAAGTTTGTTATATATATCAACTTGTGTAAATGGCATCACACGATGAAACAGTGGTGTTTAGTTTTGTTACAAAGCTTTCACACTTGTGTTATCTTTTGTGTTGTGGGTGACAACTTGGCTTGCTCGGAGGACTCGCGTCATCGAGTCACCATAGGTGCGTTCCATAACCAGTATGCCCTAAAGGGGACCCTGATAACTTTTTCTATATAAATGACGCATAAATTTCTTAGGCTTAAGAGTCATGGAAAATAAATAGATTGTTCCATGTTATGTGATTTCATTGCTACAGCTGACCCAATCCTCATATGTTGACCGGACTGGTACACATCGGTTATGTTATGGTGTTATATCCATGTCAGGATACAATACCACTCTCGCACCAAACATTTTATACTAGGTGCATGGGATGTGTTGCATTGCATATAGTCACGTCTCAAGTTCGTGAAGGTGAGATTAGGTTTGTTTACTTGTCTTGTTAGTGAGTTGTCTCTTTTGAGAGAAAGAAAAGAATGTGGGAGACGGAGCAATTGAGACAGGCCTGGGATGGTTGACCCAATTATGGTTGGATATAATATCCCCATTTGTTTGAATTGTATCTAAATTTCTTGATTTTGATGTACATTTAACTTAAGTTAACTTTTCTCTTTCTTTTTTAATTCTTGGGCAGCTCCTAGTATCTCATACCTATCATTTGGGATATGTGGCCTTACTAGAGTAGCTAGGGTTTCAAACAGACTTAAAAAGTAAATTGATGACATTGGAGGTTAGTGTTTTGGGAACAATCTAGCTCAGGGCTTTTGCTTAGTATAGCTCTAACTAAAGGCAAGTGATTCTACATTGGTAGAAAATGGGTATTAAAAACAATAAGCTTTAATGCTCTATTGTCATGCTTACTAAACTATCAAATACTCAATATTGCTTATAAATATTATCTTCCATATTGTTCATCTCTTTTTCAATTTGTAATGTATTTGAGTATGCCTGGGGATGCAATTTTGTACTCTACTCTCCTCCACTGAATGAAATCATACAGTGTATTGTGGAAAAAGACTGTCTTGGGATACAACTCATTGAATGCAGGTTTGGGTCGCCCTGAACCCCTAACCTTTTCATAACAAAAAAGAACAAAAAAAAATTACATTTACTTGCATGAGTGTTCTTTGCATCATAGCATTGTACTGATTACCTCCATCTCTTTGGAATCAGAAAAATTCACACTTCTTAAACAAGTTGTTGGAGCTTGTTGTGTTGCTCAGATTTCTTGCAGTTTAGTTAACTATAAGAAAATAAGAGGTCAGATCTCTTAACATTGCATTTGACTAAGCCTTACTCATTTATCTCTCTTAATGTAATTTAATTGCTTGCATGAGTGTTCTTTGCATCATAGCATTGTACTGATTACCTCCATCTCTATGGAATCAGAAAAACTTGAAATGCTTATTGCTTGCATCTTTACTTGCATTACCTTTGTTACGATAATAAGGATATTTAGGTCATTTTGTAAGGGTATTGTAATCAACTGCAGGGCATATATTTGGGGTATGTATATATTTGTATTAGGTTTCTAGGGTTATTGAACAAGTTCATAGAATGTAGCCTTTAGATTTGTAATACCTTAACACTATTGTCTTTGCATCAGGTGTAGGTGAGCTCTTACTATTGACTCAAAACACGCACATTTCATATGTTCTTCTAAATGTTGATTCACTAAACCGTAGACCTACTAGGGCATTAGGTCTAGCTCAAGACTCTTCAGAAGCAGGAATTTCCATGGTTATGACTTCACTTAGTTACCTAGAGTAAAGTATTTCACTTAGTTCATGTTAAAATATTAATATGTTGCAAAACATTGCAGACTAGTGATCAGTAGAGCAATAAAAATAGTGAGATAATGATTGTAAACAAAATCGATAAGTAAGATTAACTACTAACCGTTTACTTGGACTCGACTTGCAATAATTAGCTTGGACACTTTATCATTTTATTGGAGTTGTGATGTCCTGTCTATTTGATGAATTTATATTAGTAACGAGAATGACCTTTAGTTGAAACTGTTGAATTTTCATTATGTCTTTTTTGCAGTGAAACTTAGGAATGGTCATTGCTCTATTATTCTCCAGTCTTCATATCAATGGATCTAATTATCCGATAGTGCAGTGACCACAAAGAGGTTAATTTTGAGGCCCAAAACAATAACGAAAAGAAGCTAGACCAGGGTGTAGAAGATGTACAAGAAGCAGGACGAGTTATCAGAGTAACTAGAACAAATATATATATGCTATATGTAAGGTACATATAAAGTAGGTCATTAAGATTTGGAAGTTTACAGTTTGCTTTTTGGATGCTTGAATATGTACTTTGCGTCCTTTATGTGAGTTGTGTGATGTAAGTGGTTTTGTATGTGGGATAGACTTGGAACATATCCAGGGGTGCGACAAACAACTAAATTGGTTTTCTAATGCACTAAAAGTATAGAAAAGTATCATCATTGTTATTGCTCCTCGATTGTTAAATGCAAGAAAAAGGAATGTTGCCACTGCTCAAGTGCACCAAAATCTAGTATGTCAATGAGAAAAGCATAAAAAATGTCCAATATTACATAATCTCTATCATAATCCAGTGATGCTACAAAAAGTAGCGTATACCTACTGCATATTCTACATAATTTGTCTGGGCCTTATACAACAAAAAACTTCTGTTCGGCAGTATATAGACTTAGGGAATGACCTGTCTAAGACATATCGATAATTTCTCATTCATCTGTAATTTACACATTTTTGTCTTGGGTTGTGCCAATTATCCTCATAAGCTGTGTGATTGTTTTGCTTCAAGACGCCAAAATAATAAGGGGCTTCAAAAATTGTGCAAGGAAAATGAAGGCCAGAATGCTTTGAAAGGAAGTGTGAAGGCTTATTGTTGGAGGATGCCACTGTTGATGACATATGTTGAAATGCTTCTGTTCGGCACTACAGAGTAGAACAGATCCAAATAAGAAATTGGAGTATGACACTGTTGGTGACTTACATGTAGCAGTGTCTGTTCGGCAGTACAGTTCTGAATGTGGAAAGTGGTCTTGTTAATGTTGGTGGAAATTTGTTGATCTTCTTCCGTTTTTTTTGTTCTGTTAATGTTTCAATTTGAACAAACAAGATGAACACTGATCAATCAACATATAAATCACTTTCTTTATAAGATCCTCTTCTTTATAATGACATTTAAATACAGAAAACACAGATACACACAATGCAAACAAACAAGTTTGGTAGTTGCAGAGAAGCAGTTATAGACAACAAACAGACAAGCAAAAGACTCTTAACAAATTTTACGCTTCATCATCAAACACCACCCCAATCACCAGCAGGAACGAACTTTGTCTGTGTCATCTGATACGCCCTTCGAAAATATCTCAAAGCATCTGCAGGAATTGCATCACCACAAGCATCAATACCGCGTTGAATCAAATGCCCTGTTTCTTCCAAAATGTCATACTGCAAAATAATTAAGAAGGCTATTAAGTAAATAGGAAAAACAAATAAATAATGCAAACTGATTAAATAATGAAGAATAAGTAAATAAAGCAAATAAAGAAAGGCTCCCCATAAAGAAAACTCACCAACTCGTAGGTCGGATCCTCAATGTTAAATGGTTCCAAATGCTTAGGGTTCATCACTACAAGGTGGGTTACGAAGGGATACCACGCAAAATACTCATTGTCGCACTCTGATGGATACTTTACTTTACGTCCTTGACGGGGAAAGCTTAACACATGATTGTTCCACGAATCCCAACACCGCATCGCAGTAGAGTATTGAACCTTATACCCCACTGCCGGAAATAGTAACCACGGTGTTGTTGGGTCTTGGTGGGTGTTTCGGTACACTTTGCACATAACCAACCTGGCACATTACTCTACTAATGTTGTAATGCTCATTTATATCCATGAAGCATATACAACCTTCATAAAAGACTATCTCATCTACCGGGTGCCACTCTCTAACATCGGCATACGGATCCCAATAAACCTTCAAAATAAATTAAGAAAATAAAACTTTCATCCCCAAAAGAGATTAAACGAACCTATAAAAATAGCCCAATGCTTACCTCGACTGGCTCTATCCTATCCAACATCACTCGTATCCACTGCAAAGACACTGCCGGGTCCTCATACTGCACATTGGATTTTGAGTGCCTCTTCACACGTGGCAACTCAAAGCTATACCTTAGGTTAGAGTGGGGCCTAAACCTAGGGAAATGATCATAGATCCATACCTACAGTTATATATATATATATAATATTTACTAGAGGTATTTACTATACTAAGGCATCAATAATTAAATAGACTAAAATAAAAAATAAAAATAAAGCCGGAAATCGATTTCACATCATCACATGCTGCAATCCCTAGTTACCGGTAAAGATATGCAAATATAGCGGCACCTCAAGCATACTCTTTGATCTCCTTCCATACCCTAAGCAACCTCAAATAAACAATGGGAATTGCATTATCCGTCTTGTCGCAGAAGAGGGTACAACCAAAAAAATAAAATAGATATCAATTTACTGCACATTGGATTTCTTCTCTACTCGACCCCTTCCTAATAGACTTCCCCCCCTTTTCTTCTTGACCTTTGGTTTGCATTTCTCCGTTAACTATTTCCTAATAAACTCCGACCTCACACTCATAGACCTAAAATTCTCCAACTCTTCTTTCACCGCAACCAACGATATTCCAAGAACTTCATGGAGCAGTTGCTCCGCCTCCATTTTCTTCAAGTCCTTATTGGTACTTCCATGAACACTTTTCCTAGTAATGGGCACACCCAGGATCTGGGACACATCATCCAAGGTGATGGTCAGCTCTCCAAATGGCATGTGGAAAGTATTAGTCTCTTGATGCCACCTCTCAATGAACGCTGAGATAAGCACGAAATCTAGAGGGTGCTGGTCTACACTAATCACCAAGTCATACAAGCCTGTCTTTTTTAGCTCAGATCTAAAACTTTGGCATTCTTCCATGATGTTCCATTGATTTAACTTCTTATTGTGTTGAGTACACTTCAGTGGACCACACTCCTAAAATAATAAAATGCACAAAATTAAATTGCACACGAAATTAAGTAATCATAAATAAATACTAAATAAATAAGTACATATATTTGAAATTACATTCCCATTCCAAACATTGCAAGCCACATGCGCAAAATAGTTATACAGAAGGGACGAGTCCATTGGGCCACTACCATACTGCCATTGCCGGTACTCACCATCTCCACCATTCACGTCTCCCTCATCATTGCCATCATCACCTCCAACTTCACCTTCATTGCCATCCTCACCAATATCTGCATCTTCACTTTTATTGGAATTCTCATTATACCTTTCTGTAGTAGAATCAATTTCCATATTCCCCCTTTCTACATCCTTTGCCTCTTCCATAAGCTATAATATATAGAAAAGTAACTTCAATTACAAAAACACCACAACCCATCAAAACAATAATTACAAAACAAAAACTACAGTTTAGAATTCAAACTCCACATACTATAAAAACCCCTGCAAATAAAAAATGAGTAAAAAATAAGAAAATAATGCATAAATCAAATTTTACATTAAGTTACATTTAGATTTCCTAATGGGGTTCAAACTGACTAATACCCTAAAATGTTAATGTATAACTCAATTTTGCCTCATAAGCACATAATCAATTTAGCATTAAACCGAAATGTCTAAGGAATAAGAAATATGTACCAATTATTGATGATGTGAAGAGAGGATGTTACAGAATGAGAGGGAGAGTAATCACTAGTTATTTGGAATGAGAGTGTTGGTGAGAGAGTGTTTAAGTTTGCTATATGAATTGAGGGTTTTTATTTTTGGAGATGGAGAGTCAGTGGTTTTTTGGGTTGGGTTTGTTGATGGGGTAACTTGGGCTTGTGGGTTGGGCTGGGGTCTCCCATCTATTGTATAACTTTAAAGTATGTAACTATTAGTAACATAATGCATAATATATAGTCATTAAAGATATATGGATCTTGTATGTCGTTCATTAGAGAAAAATGTGACAAATATGCTGGAAGTGACAACATAAGTGATTTTAATCCAACCAGTTTTGGTGAGCCTATTGGAATGAGCAACAATTGTTATAGTATGCTACAATTAGTACCATAATGTATTATATATATCCATTAAACACATATTTTTGTGTATATCGTTTGTGGCACTAAAATGTAATAAATATGTTGAAAGTGACAACATAAGTCATTTTAATCAAACCAGGGATCAGTAGAAGAATCAAAAGAATTTGGGTTCTAGACAGATTTTGGTGAGCTACCACCTCATAAGTAGTTGAGTAGAACTAGTTCTTACACCCTCAATTTTTTAGATTTATACGGGGACTCTAATTATAGGCACCAATTTAAACAGAGTAAAGACTCATTAGTATATTGCTAATAAAACAATGCATACACAAGTTGACAAGCGATTTCAATTCAAGTGGTGGTTTGACATTATAAATATGAAGCTTATAAATATTGCTCTATAAATATACCAAATGTAGAAAAGGTATTATACAATAAAAAACAACATAAATGTGTGACTTTTTCGAGGGCTATGGCTCAAATTATAAAAAATATACAACTTCCATAACTTGTTATTACATAACTTTACAGTATGTAACTATTAGTAACATAATGAATAATATAGAGTCATTAAAGACATATTGATCTTGTATGTCGTTCATGGGGGCAAAATGCCAAATGTTGGAAGTGACTCAAATTATAAAAAATATACAACTTCCATAACTTGTTATTACATAACTTTACCGTATGTAACTATTAGTAACATAATGCATAATATAAAGTCATTAAAGACATATCGATATTCTATATCGTTCATGGGGCGAAATGTGCAAAATATGTTGGAAGTGACAACATAAGTGATTTTAATCCAACCAGTTTTGGTGAGCCTATTGGAATGAACAATAATTGTTATAATATGTTACTATTAGTACCATAATGTATTATATATATCCATTGAACACATATTTTTCTTGTATGTCGTTTGTGGCACTAAAATGTAACAGATATGTTGGAAGTGACAACATAAGTAATTTTAATCGAACCAGGGATCAGTAGAAGAACCAAGGGAATTTAGATTCTAAATAGATTTTGGTGAGCTGCCACCTCATAAGTAGTTGAGTAGAACTAGTTCTTACACCCTCAATTTTTAAGATATATAAGGGGACTCTAATTCTAGGCACCAATTTAAACAGAGTAAAGACTCATTAGTATATTGCTAATAAAACGATGCATACACATGCTGACAAGCGATTTCAATTCAAGTGTTGGCTTGACATTATAAATATGAAGCTTATAAATATTTCTCTATAAATATACTAAAGGTATAAAAGGTACTATATAATAAAAAATAACATAAATGTGTGACTTCTTCGAGGGATATGACTCAAATTATAAAAAATATACAACTTACATAACTTGTTATTGCATAACTTTATAGTATGTAACTGTTAGTAACAAAGAATAATATAGAGTCATTAAAGACATATCGATCTTGTATGTCGTTTATGGGGGCGAAATGTGCCTAATATGCTGGAAGTGACTCAAATTATAAAAAATATACAACTTCCATAACTTGGTATTGCATAACTTTACAGTATGTAACTATTAATAACATAATGCATAATATAGAGTCATTAAAGACATATCGATCTTATATGTCGTTCATGGGGGTGAAATGTGCCAAATATGCTAGAAGTGACAATATAAGTGATTTTAATCCAACCAGTTTTGGTGAGCCTATTGGAACTAACAACAACTGTTATAGTATGCTACTATTAGTACCACAATGTATTATATATATCCATTAAACACATATTTTCTTGTATGTCGTTCATGGCACTAAAATGTAACAAATATGTTGGAAGTGACAACATAAGTCATTTTAATCGAACTAGGGATCAATAGAAGAACCAAGGGAATTTGGATTCTAGACAAATTTTGGTGAGCCTATTGGAACAAATCTAGCACCCACAACAACTCTTTCACTTTTGTTTTTGGGTTGACAACAACTCTTAGAGGAATCAAAATATTCCCACACATTGTGTTGTTAGTAATGGAGGATTAGTAATGAGGAATTGGTTATTACCTTGTTGTCAATATAGTGAGAAATAAGATTAGAGATAGTGATATGATTATATTCTCAATTAACCTTGTATTCTTTGTAAACATGTCTTACATTCATTAATGCAAACAAGCGCACCCTAGAAGACACAACAATGATAATTTACATCAAACTATGTTATCGATTGTAACATATAGTAGTTTATGTTACTTTTTTGTTGAATTAACTTGTTCACCCGGTTTGTTCCGGTTCTACCCTCGCAAATGTGTGGCTAGAAAACATGCGTACCATTAGTTTCGGTACATCTCGCGCGCCATAGATTTAGCTTTGTTTTTTTTCCTTTCATGTTTGTTAAGAATCTCATGTACAAGGATTGTATTGTCAAAAATCTATCTTTTGATTGACAAAGGGCACACTGGAAAGCAGAGATTAACTTATAGTTTTCTAGCTTTACCCATCCCCCGAACTTGGGCCATTTACAGATTTACCCTTTCATCTATAGCTTAGCTTTATGCTCGCACACACACCCAAGAGCACAGCACATCAACTTGACAGATAAAAATACTTTACTGCCTTTTTGCATACACAATTACATAAGTACCCCATGACTTCCCCAAAGACCAACTTAGATTCAAATTCATCTAAGACACATGTCATCATCTTCTAAAGTCTATCTAATGGTCGAAATCTTTCCCCTACCAAATAGAAACCACAAGTTTTTAATTAACACCCCCACACAAACACACACACAAACCAAAAACTAAAACTTCCAACATTTTTGGGTTCCTACAAGATGATTGCCTTTTCAAATTTTGTATCGGAAAAGCTTCAAACACTCCCACTTCTAATGACTACTTTGGTGAAGGAGAATACACTTGGTGGGTGGTTAAAGATTTTCCTTTTAATTCGTGTTTGTTAATTTGAGGTTTTAGCCGGATTGATTCGGTTAAGAAATGGGGTAACCCAATTGAGGTTTACTTGAGTTTTGCTATATATTTTTGAAGATGGTAATGGTAGAGTTGTGGTAGTGGTAGTGGTAGTGGTGTATGGCTTGAAGAAGATGATGTCACATTGAAGGTAGTTATGTAATTTCATGTGTGGATGTCATTTCATAAGAATTGGTTATAGCTGTCGGATAAAGATCACGAGATCATGACACATGTCCTAGATGGTTTGAATTTTGATTTAGTCTTTGTCAAAGTCACGGGGTGATAACGGTAATTTAGGGTTTGTCCTTTTTAAGTCAAAAGTCTGTAAACGTTCGTTTAGTCAAGTTACCTTACTCACGTGAGTTGGTAGGGTAGGTCGAGTAAGGGATCATCCATACCTTAGGGCTCGGCAAGGTTCACAACTGGATTTATAGCTTTTAGTGAGTAGGATTTTAGGTTATTTCTCTGGTTTAGGTAAATTAATGGTAATGCAAATAATGTAAAATAATAACGATTGATTTCTACGTAAAATAAACATGGATAAAGATACAGGAAATTAAAAATGTTAATCATAATCATGCAAAATTAGTTTCCAAAGTTAGAGTACCATATTACTACAGCTTTAAGCCGTCTCGAGTTCATAGACAAACCCGAAATGGCATCGAGTATCGATCCCTAGTAAGACGCACTCATCTTTGATGTTCATCTCACTAGCATAAGGAGTTGAACTAATTTTCCATTATTGGAATATCATTTCAGCTCCTGGTTTGATTCTACATAAGCTGGACAAACCAAAGGGCTAATAGCCAACGTAGAGTCTCGCACAAGACTTGACTAGGTCTCTCATAAGACTGTTCTAGAGTGCCATCACTCCAAACTTGGCCAGTCTCAATCATTTTGGGACCGGATGCATAATCTAAACCCAATTCCTAAGTAGTGATTCTGGAACATTAAAGTGTCAACCTGATCCTCACATGAGCATCATTAACCCTCCCCCTTTGGGAGGATTTTAGCTCATGGTCCTTGGATGGATTGATTGATTGATCTTGCTGTATACAATAAATAAGTAAATGAAGAATAGGAATTTAACTTGAAGAAAAATGAATTTTATTAAAGTGAATACTTACAATACTTGATACCACTTGAAATAAAAAGCTACTAAAGGAAATGTAAACTACAGAAAAAAAATATGCAAGAATGTAAAATCTAAGGTCTTTCTCTAGCCTCCCAGCAAATATATAACCCCCTCTCACGTGAAGCCTTTTTAATGTTTTTGTCTTTTTCCAATTACTAATAATCCAAACTTTGTATTAACAAAGTATGTTTTTTCTTGTTTTATTTTGTTTTGTTTTTTTCTTCATTTGCAAACATCAAATCATGCATTAATTTTTGTTTTGTCTTTTCTTTATTTGCAAGGTGGCACACAAGTGTCTTGCCACTTGTCAATGCATGATGACTCATCATGTCTTGTGGGCTCGCAAAGTGGGTCCATGTGTTGTGTCCAGTGGCGGCTCGGATTTTGGTGTGTTTACAACTTTCTGTCTTTGTGTAGAGCTCGTCGCCCTTATTGTTCTGGTAGTTCACTTGCCAAAATCGGCATCCAGGTTTGAAAGATGTGAGCTTCGGAAGTTTGCTGCTTCTTTACATGTGGACCCGTTCTGCACTGGTTTTGTCCCTTTGGAATCTTCGGCTCTAGTCAGGCTCTGT
Source organism: Coptis chinensis (assembly GCF_015680905.1). Lineage (NCBI taxonomy): Eukaryota > Viridiplantae > Streptophyta > Magnoliopsida > Ranunculales > Ranunculaceae > Coptis > Coptis chinensis. The sequence continues at coordinate 51,544,260 of NC_141456.1, forward strand.
TGGGCTTCACTGGGGCTGAGTGGGAAAACTTCAAGTATGCACAGTATTCCCATACTTTGATGCATGTTTTATTATCATATTCACATTAACTGCGAAAGCTTGCAAAAGTACGAAAATATAATTATTTAATGATTATTAAGCACATAATTAACCAAAATGCTATGTCTCTCGGGGTTTAGTATTACTGTTTTGGGTGCTTATGACACCACCCCCAAACAGCACTTTGATTGTCTTCAAGCAAAGTAGAGACATTAAAACGATAAGTGGCCAAAAATGTGTTGTCCTAAACTAAGTCTCATTTCGCAGAGTGCGGTTACATTGACCGTATGTAACAAGGCCTTAAACCACTAGGAATTCCCTAGTGGACGAGTTATATCCCCGTGATAGTTTTCTAGAGAAGATGCTCACAAACTTCATTTATATTATAACGACTCAGTAACAAAGGTTTGTTCCCTTAGTTAATCTCAGATATCTATACATCTCACTAGCGGGGGAAACAAGGATTAATTCTTTTGAAATTCAAGTTAATATACATACAATAATCAAAACATCTACATATGAACATGCATGTAGTGATCTTTACAGTAAAATGTACGAGCAGGGCCGTTTCTGGATCCTTTGGATAGTGTCCTTAAGTAGGTTCTCACAGGTATGTGTCGAAACACAATTCTCTCATATTTTTCCACTAATAGTTTTGCTAGCTCCAGTGTGCAGTGGGCACACGTTTCCTCATATTGTCAATGATATTCAGAGGAGACGAGGTTGAGAATTCACGTATACTACTTATTATCACACCATCCTACTCCTAATTGAGTTAGAGGTCTTTATTAGGTGTTATAGGGCTTAGGTGGTAGTGTAGAAGAAAATGGAATGGAAAATTCAAAAATGATAAGTATGAGAGAATAAGGTCTTCGAGATATTTACACCAGAGAAATCCTTATTTTCTTTCTTACTTCTAACATGAGTTTCCAGACTTAGCTTTTTTAAGTTTTTGTATTCCCTTTTAATTTGATATTGGGGGAAATTCTAACTTTAATTTTTCTTTTGATTTTCGGAAACATATTTCTATTTTTCTTTTTCTTTTCTTTTGAAGCAGGTAACTGATTTTGATTTGTGACAAGTTTTTCTCTTCATTTTTCCACACTTCATCCTATTTCTCATACTCATCATCTAGGTGGGCTTATTTATTTGTGGTTAATAGATGGGTAATGAATTTTTGGTGAAATGGAAAGGGTTAATGAAAGGTTTAGTGGGGCAACTAGCAGTAAATTTTTTTTACAGGTATGAATTTTTGGCTATATCGATCTAAAGAAGGCCTAAATTCTCGCATAGGATTCAGGTAGTGATCAAGTAAGTAGACGCGTGAACTTCTCTATTTGGAAAAACTACTCATCTGTGTCATTACTCATATATCACACATTTTGAGGCTTTTTAGTTAGATTCTCATAGGATATGGAAATTAAGTTGTCTAACCGTAGGTCCCAAAAACTTAGTGCTATGTACATTTAATGATAGTCAGTGCATGAATGTTCATAAAAAGATGTAAAAACTATTGCATAGTTATTAACTTAAATTTCTCAGAACAAATCCTAATTCTAATGCTAGGGTGAGATTTCAAGATATTTTTCATCATAGAAAATAAAACTATATATAATTATGAATGGTTAATTTTTGTGAAAAGTTCTCACCACCCCCAAACAGTCAGACGCTGTGTCCTCAAAGTGTCAAGAGGAAGAAAGAATATACCTGAGAGGCTTGAGCAAAAATAAAGCTGATTTCTTCAACAGAAAATTATGATAACACCACATATAGTAAACAACACAAAAGTGAAAGAACACTGTTAGATTATTTATTTTTCACATCAAAAAGTAAAACAACAAATATGTACATCAACTTACACTACACTAATTATGAATTAGGGGTATGTCCATTCTCGCTTCATCTTTATCGAAATGCCATTCTTTAGCGTCACGCCAGTTTATCATGGTCTGCTAAACTTCGCTCCACTTTCTCTTTCTAGAAGTGTCCAAATGAGCTATCATGTCTTTGTCTTTAGGGAAACAACGAACGTACCTCAGGTACCTTGAAGAGCGCCGATGCCAGACCCTAAATCTCAAAGAACAAATTATCCTGTTCGTCTGACACATAGAATCTACTCGTACCAAGTCATGAAAAGTGGTCGAAAATTGTGGGAAGAATGTCCTCATTATCTGGCATGCGGTAACTGGCAAAGTGATATAATGTTGTCGAAAAAGACGAGCCCTTTTCAGGTTCTCAATTACGAGGTTCGTGATGTCGAAGGAGGTATGTTGCTGAGCCAGAGCATGGAAAGTATTGCAAGCTGATTCGGTGGTAGTGGAAAAATGCCAATCCTCCATGATGTTCAAAAGGATAAACAACATGGCAGTCCCGACATTCATTGTCATACTTGCCAGGGGAATTGTTCTGTCCGGCCATCTTCCAGGTTCGTCACGTTCAATGACTTTGGTGAGGTCATTGCCATAGAGGCTGGAAAAATCTTTCCAAAAGTAGTGATTAAAGGTGTTTTGTATAATGTATTGAAGAGATGTTTGGTGCTACCAATACGGATTGCAACTGGCTGATTATAGGGAAGGTCCAAAGCCATAGTAACTGTTGGCTCATAAAAGAGATGTTTAGTGTTACCAATACGGATTGCAAATCCATTCAAAAAGAACCCACGTGCATCATTAAATGTAGGTGTATCCTCCATATGATCATAAAAATAAGTTGCTAAACCTGGAGAGTATGTCTGCTCAGGGTGCAGAATGAAGGAGGTCCAACCAACATGGGTGGTAAGGTCTCTGAAAAGATATCCATATGCAGGAGAATTCAACAAAGCATGGAAAGATTGTTCAGGGATAATCTTTGGAGGTGCCGTTGCAGAAGACGTGTGATGAAAGATACCACATGTAGACAAAGATAAACCAAAAATTAGAATACGATGGAAATGACTAAGTAAAAACAAATGACATTTATTACAATATGAAAATTGCACTATAGTAAAAACTAAAAAGAAAGTGACAAAGAACATAAATTTGCAAAATTTAATTTTGGTCATGGCCCAAGTAACGGCGAGGATCCTTAGGTGAGAGAAATCCATTTATAAGATTCTCGATGAAGTCAATCCGTGTAACAGCCTGTTTCAATAGGGCGCTCTGTGTCTGGTAAATCACGGGTTGGTTCTCCATTATGAGAGTGTGATTTGCTAAGAACTGGTTGTGGCTATGCAAGAATTGTACTTGTTCCTCGTCTTGTATTGCCCGAAGGTCGTGAAACTCAAGAAGACTGGTGATGATGATGTTCTGACGTGTGTATAATATCATTATTCCTTGGTGAATTAAACGAAGGCCTTCCATAGGATTAAATATGTTGTGTATTGCATTTTCAGCGAAGATGTTGACAGCTGAACAAGCTTCTCCGGTTTTTGCACCGACATGGTTCTTTGCAATGTCGGGAGTCCAAAAACCATTTATACAAACTAAGTGAATAGTGAGAATGTTAGCTATTCTGAGATAGGTATTAGGAGTAGTAATAGAAAAACCCCAACACACCATGATAAGTGTCACAATGGTTGGCAAAGGAGTTGACTTTTTCCTAACACGTGTGATCGCGTTCCAAAGAAATTGAATTATGCAAAAATCATTGCATTTAGTCTGCAGTACCCAGAGTAGATGGAGGAGGGGTTTTGTTATTTTGGAAGTCTTAGATGTGCGGAGCACATTATGGGCTAGCCATTGGATCACAGATAATTGGTTCCTTTGCAAGGATCGCTAATAAACAATGCGGTTTTTCTGGTTGTATTCGCCGTAAAGGATAGTTGCAAACATCATATGCCTTATATTGTCTAATGGTGAATCTTGAAGGTGTACCCCAGGGTTCGTTATGGGAATTTGAAGGACCTTGGAGATGATTTCTGGAATCAATTTGCACTCACATCCGTTTCCACGGACAAAGAATTGCCCATTTTGGAAATAACCGTGTTTATAGAAATGCAGAACCAATTCTCTGGAATAAAGTGCCTCCTTATGATGTAATAGAGGGAACCATCCTTGACATAAAATTTCAGTATCAAAATATGGGTGAAATAAACCGCTCTAAAAGTTTTGCATAAAGTTTTGCTCGGGTACAAAAATTCGAGTGAGGGCCATTGAAGATGGAAGGAATGGAGTGGTGAAGATAAGTTGGTAAAAAAAAGGAAGATTGGATTTGAGAGGTGTATAACCTTGCTATAAATAGGCACCAATCCGAAAGTTAAAAAAATACGGATCGAGGTGTCACAAGGTAGTTAGACCACGTGTATCTTCTAAAATAATTCCATCGAGGTGCTTGCCCAAAAGATCGTTTAAAATCAAATCCTTGAGACTGTGAATCAAACGTGGGAAGAGATAGAATATACGAGATGGGGTTTTTTTTTTTTTTTTTTAGCTTAAGCGTAAGTAGAAGAACAAGGAAAACGTAAATGTAATCTCACAATAAGTTGTAACAACGTATAGAGATGTGAAAACACACCATAATGACAACAGGAAAACAAAATACTAATATAGATATTAGATAGGACTATATGCCACATCAACAACATTACGATAATAAAACTAACGAGCATAAAGACTTGAATAGCATATTTAATTTGCTGCTGCTCGAAATTTTCTAGCGCATCCATGAAGTGGAAGATTTGGAAGAACTTTAAGAAAAACGTTATTAGAATTAAAGAAAAAGTGTAGAGGGAAGTGTAGGAACCGTTATGGCTACATGTCATTGTTTCCAAACCGTGAAAACCCATGCACAGCGGAATAAGGGTGTTCACGATTTTGATTAGGAATCATACCTTTTGATCAGCTGTGATAACTTTGAGAATCCAAGCTCTACAAATCAGCAACCTCTTGATCTTCTGTTGAATTCCTATCCTTGGAATAGACGTTGTGTGGTCAATGATCTACCAGCCCCTTCTTTCTTTCTTGGCCTCTCTCACTCACAAGGTTAGAACCGAATTTTGGGACTAATTTTGCTTGAGCAATAACTCAGTGTGTTGGCTAGGAAAGAAGGCTTGGGTTTCCTTATATAGGCTATAACAGGGACCATGAAGAGAAATTAGGGTTAGGTCTCTTGACGGGCTTGGGCTTCCCATGTTCGCCCAGAACACATAGCCCAAGTCTATCAACAAATGGCTTATTCCACTAAAGGCCATTGTTGCACTACCACCCTAATCCCAAATTACGTGTATTAGGTTTATGGGCTCCATATTATATGCTTGTTGATCTCCCCGTGTTAAGATATCGAATGCTTGTTGATTAAGTCAAGTTACTGACAAGTACATTAATCAACTTCTTATGTTCTTGAGTAGTACCACTCAACCTCATTGTCATGTCAGATTATATCCACCTGCAGGGTTTACATGAAAATCCTTATGAGCTCCTCAAGGGGACATCGTCAACCTGACTTCTTGCGGGTCACGGATTCCTTCTATAATCAACATCACACCTTACATACAATGTCATTACCCAATCCATCGAGTTTGTTGATTCACAAATGAATCTCACTCATTAATGATTTAAAGCAATGTACAATGCATGTAACTGCCCATTATTATATTCGGATTAAGAGGACAAGCATCCATAATAACAGAGGTGTTTGTTTTTTTATATAGTCAGCATAAAGATAAACAACCTCACTTGGTCCTGTTCAATACACACAAAGTGTACTAGTGTAATTCTGTAGTCAAGATAGACTAATACCAGATTATACTACAACCATACCAATAGTTTGTCCAAATCCATCTAGGTTGTGAACGTTTACTTATATTTTATAAGGTACTGATGATATGATCTTCTGTGTATCACCACACACCATATCATCTACAACATAAAGTATTAGACGCATGCATATAACTAATAATATATATAATATGCATAATACTTGCCCATATGATTCTCATTCAAAATATGAAGAATTAGAGTTAATACAAAAGTAATGCTTTTAGTATATAACGTTATCAATCTCACACTTATACTCAAAGCATTGCTTTTTAGTATACTACTAACAAAACTCCCACTTATACTTAAAGCTATGTTGCCAAGCATCTGATTCCCGTCCCCTCAACATGCCTGTCAAAAGACTTAGCCGATAAGCTCTTTGTAAAGGGGTCAGCTCGGTTGTCTTCTAATGCTATCTTGGTAATAGTAACATCTCCTCTTTTTATGATTGATCGTATCAGGTGGTACTTGCGCTCAATGTGTTTACTTGCTTTATGGGCTCGTGGTTCCTTTGAGTTAGATATTGCACCAGTGTTATCACAATAAAGTGTGATACTCATAGGTAAACCAGGTACCACTGTCAAGTCCAACAAGAAGTTCTGGAGCCAAACTGCCTCTTTGGTTGCCTCAGTGGCTTCCACATATTCAGCTTCCATGGTGGAGTCAGATACGCATTTCTGCTTGATACTCCTCCATACTATGGCTCCACCTCCCAAGGTAAACACACAACCTGAGGTTGACTTACTCTTGTCCCTATCCGACTGAAAATCAGAATCTATATACCCTAAGGGAACCAAACTATCTGCATGGTATACTAACATATAATCCTTAGTCCATTTTAGGTAATTCAGAATATGTTTTACCACAGTCTAGTGCCCTTGTCCTGGGTTCTTTTGATATCTGCTAACCATGCTAACGGCAAAGCAGATGTCTGGCCTTATACATAGCATGGCGTACATTAAGCTTCCTACAGCCGAAGCATAAGGAACCACTTTCATGTCCTCTATCTCTTTTGGTGTCTTGGGACACATATCCTTTGATAGAGGAACTCCATGCCTGAAAGGCAAGAAACCTTTCTTGGAGTTTTCCATGTTAAAATGAGTTAACACAGTATCAATATAGGTAGCCTGAGATAAGCACAACATCCTTTTTTTGCAATCTCTTATAATTTTGATCCCAAGGAATTTACCCGCTTCTCCCAAGTCCTTCATATCAAATTACTTTGATAACCATACCCTTATGTCTGTCAACACTTTCACATTATTTCCAATAAGTAATATGTCATCTACATAAAGCACAAGAAATACCACTACGTTTTTATCAAATTTCTTGTACACACAAGATTCGTCTGGGCTTTGATCGAATCCATAAAATTGGATTACCTCATCAAAACAAATGTTCCAAGATCTAGAAGCTTGTTTAAGTCCATAAATGGATCGTTTAAGCTTACAAACAAGATGCTCTTGATACTTTTTAATGAATCCTTCTGGTTGCTTCATATAGATGGTTTCCTCAAGACTTCCATTAAGGAAAGCTGTCTTGACATCCATTTGCCAAATTTCATAATCGAAATGAAATGCGATAGATAAAAGAATCCGGATAGACTTAAGCATGGCTACTGGTGAAAAGGTCTCCTCATAATCAATACCCTCTTTCTGAGTAAAGCCCTTTGCCACCAGCCTTGCTTTAAAGGTTTCAACCTTACCATCTGCTCCTCTTTTTCTTTTATAGACCCACTTGCATCCAATGGTTTTTACACCATTGGGTGGCTCTACAAGCTCCCATACCTTATTAGAATCTATAGATTCCATCTCAGAAATCATTACCTTTTGCCAAGATTCTACATCTTTATCTTGGAGTGCTTCATTGTAGGTCCAGGGATCAGGAGCTTGGTTATCAGTGGTTATGTCAGAAGACATTCCCAAACCAATCCACCTATTAGGTTGTCTAATAACCCTCCCACTACGACGAAGCACCTCTTGTTCTTGTACGTCATTAGTGACACGCTGTGGTTCCTGTTCTTGTACTATTGGTACTGAAGTAGTTGGTGTCTCTCCTCTTAATTCTTATAGAATAATACTACTTGGGGTCTTGTGGTTTATCACATAGTCTTCTTTTAAGAATCGAGCATTGGTGCTAACAATGATCTTCTGATCCTTAGGACTATAAAATAAACCACCCTTCGTTCCTCTAGGATAGGTTACAAACAAGCGTACTTCTGAATGAGATCCCAACTATCAGCATCTCCCAACACATGTGCTGGGGTACCCCAAATCCAAATATGTTTCATACTAGGCTCACGTCCAGTCCACAATTCTGTTGGAGTCTTAGGTACTGATTTAGAAGGTACTAGGTTTAGAATGTAAGTTGTCGTTTCCAAGGCATATTGATAAACATAAAAATGATATTTCTACCTAGGAATAAATGATGAAATTCAAACGTAAGTAAAACTAAAACTTTACGAAGACTAATTTATCAAACATTATTATACTCTCGAATCTATCGAAATAGAGTGGAGTAAAAGATTCGTTCCACTCCTAGTTCTTTAGCATTCAAAGTTTTCTATATATTATCAGTCTATCCAAAGTTAATGAGAGTAATGGTGGGAATTTATACTACGATGCAAATTCAAATATTAAACAAGATAGGATAACGAAATGACGAAAATACTAAGGTTTGAATCTAGATAAAGAATTAGGGGAATTTCATTCCACCTTGAATCCAACTTAATAAACTAGCATAGATTGTTGTAATCAAATTCTTATGTTCTTACAATAAGAATTGGTTGTTCTAATCCCTAATCATTCATGGCAATCTCTACCAACTAATGACTAACATGTGAGAAAGTTCTACCCATTCTCATGGCGAATCAACTACCTTCTAGAGTGGAATAGACTCTTAGAACGATTCTACACTACATAATCAAGTTTTCATCAAGGCTTCATCAAACCCCTCTAATGGAGGTTTAGCCTTGATTCATAAAACTATCATTTCCTAATGAAATTGAACAAGACATCATATAAAGATTCTAACTTTACTAATACAAACCTTCAATTCAATAATTCAAATCTAAATTAACAACTAAGAATTGATTAACAACTAAGAAATTTAATTTAGAGCTAAGTACTTTAATAAATCAAAACCGAAATTATGAAGAACTAACTATTTTATTGATCTAATGAATAATAAAACAATGATTCAATAATCTAAATTAAAACAAGGTATGAAAACTAATTAATGGAATGTAAAAACTAGATCTAGAAATATGCTCTAATGGCTACTTGCTACCTAACCTAATTATATTAAGATTTAAGTCTTATGTGTGGAAATGGAGGAGACCAGATCCACATTTTTGTGTATGATCTAAGGAGCCATGTTTTGGGCCGGAAAATTGAGCCCAAAACCCAATCTCTTCAGTCCACATGGCCTTTTTCAACTGGATCAAACTTCAGTAGGCTTTTCATCTACTTTTGCTCCTCTGATTGGGTCAAGGTTTAGACCATTAGAAAGCTCTTTCCCAGCCGGTCGTTTTGACATAAGGTAGGCCAAATTCTGAGGCTTGAGTCCAAAGATATGGTCTTTTGAAGTTCTACTGACTTTTGTGTGTTGTTTCTGCCCGCGTTGACTTTGACTTTTCAGCTTTTGACCGGGTTTTACAAAGGCTTTTTCTCCTTGAATCTTGGCCTTTAATCACAGAACTCCTTAGCAACCAACCATTGCTCCTTTATCTCGCCAAAGTGGCACATTTCTACACATAATTGACTTCAATGCCTGAAATACATAAAAGCATGTAATCAGCATTAGCTCTTATTTATTACTCGTATAATTGGTCTAAAAGTATTATTGTTAAGGGGTTAAAACAACAGTGTTGGGCTCTTATCAAACCACCCCCAAACAGTATTTTGCTTGTCCTCAAGCAAATATGAGAAATTAGAATAAGTAACCAAAAATGGAATTCTAACTAATCTTGTTTCGCCAAGTGCGATTGCATTGACCATATGCAACAAGGCCTTGAACCACTAGGAATTCCCTAGTGGACGAGTTATAGCCTCGTGAGAGTTTTCCAATGAAGGTACTCACAAACTTCATCTATATTACAACGACTAAGAAATAAAACTATTGTTTTCTTATTTATGCTCCAAATTATCTATATATCTCACTAGCAATGAATAAAGAATAATCAAGTCAAAACCATATGCATAATAATTAATCATCTATGAATAAGCATATATACAATGAGTAATACTATGAAATGCACTAGCAGGTCCGTTTCTGAAAACTCGGAATAGCGTCCTTAAGTAGGTCCGTCCTCACATAAATGTCAAGACAAAAACCACTCTAATTTTTCCGCTCAAGTTTCGCTACTCCAGTGTGCAGTGGGCACATGATAACCAGTAAATTGATTCTTAATTATCTATAGATGAATATAATAAACTAATGATCAACTACCTTATCAATATTATTCCTACTCTCAATTCATTATGCAATATAAATAGAGTACATATTCGTTCCACTCTTAAACTAGCAAGACATAAGTGAATTCAATTAACCAAACACAAGGAACAATGGTGAGAGTAATGAGATGTAAAATTTCTATTCTAAATAACAACTATTCTAACAAGCAATCATCCTCACATGGCTTCATTAACCTCCTCTAATGGAGGTTTTAGCCTAATATCATTATACTATCATTCCCAACACAAGAACAATAATAACAATTCATAATTTAATAACTAATTTTAACTTTATAAATCTAATTTTAACAATAGTCTAAGAATCAAAATGAAGACAACCTAATTTATGAATTTAAAACAACTAAAACTAAATAAGAATTTAATCAATAACTAAATTGAAATGCAAACTAATACTTTATTATAAAACTAATAGTGATTCTAAATAATAATCTACTTTGTTCTAACACTAATTAATTGAAGGTAAAAACTAGATCTAAAATAAGCTATTCTAACTAATTAATGGAGTCTAACCTAATTTTCTAATCTAGATCTAGGTATCTTTAAGAGCTAAGTTTTCTCCATACAAATGGAGGAGACCAGATCCACTTTTTCGTGCATGGGCTGAGAAGCCATGTTTTGGGCCGGAAAATTGAGCCTAAAACCCAATTTGTTCAGTCCACAAAGGCCTTTTCAGCTGGATTTGAGTTCCATGGACTTTTTGCTCATTTATGCTCCTCTAATTGGGTCAAGACTTGGACCATTGGAAATCTCTTTCCGAGCCGGTCCTTTTGACATAAGGTAAGCCCAATTCCGAGGTCTGAGTCCAAAGATATGGCCTTTGGAAGTTCTGCTGACTTTTGTGCGCTGTTTCTGCCCGCGTTAACTTTGACTTTTCAGCTTTGACCGGGCTTTAAAAGGGTTTTTTCTCATTGAATCTTGGCCTTTAATCACAGAACTTCTTAGCAACCAACCCTTGCTCCTTTATCTCGCAAAAAGGATGCATTTCTGCACATATTTCACTCTAATACCTGAAATACATAGGAACACAATAGCAGTACTAACTCTTACTTATTAATCACATAATTGGTCAAAAGCGATATTGTTAAAGGGGTTAAAACTACAGTTTTGGGCTCTTATCAAACCACCCCCAAACAGCATTTTCCTTGTCCTCAAGCAAATATGAGAAATTAAAATAAGTGACCAAAAATGGAGTTCTAACTAATCTCGTTTCGCCGAGTGCAATTGCATTGACCATATGCAACATGGCCTTAAACCACAAGAAATTCCCTAGTGAACGAGTTATAGCCTCGTGAGAGTTTTCCAGTGAAGATACTCACAAACTTCATCTATACTACAACGACTAAGAAATAAAACTATTGTTTCCTTATTTATGTCTCAATGATCTATACATCTCACTAGTATTTAAACAAGAATGATCATTCTAAAACTTAAACTAATACATGCATAACAATCAAATCATCTTAAGAAAAATAACTATACAATGAACTGTGATACGAAATGCAATGGAAGGTCCGTTTTTGAAACTTTTGGGTAGCGTACCTAAGTAGGTTCTCACAAGGAATGTGTCAAAACACATAACACTCTGATTTTTCCATTCAAGTTTGCTAACTCCGATTAATGCAGTGGGCACACATTTCCTCACAATCTCAATGACAATCCAAGGAAGCCGAGGTTGATCAAACACATCTACCACTTACTATCACACCAACCTATTCCTAATTAAGCTAGATGTCTTTATTAGGTGATACGGGGCGTAGGTGTTGGTTAAAGACGGAAGGAAATGGATATTCAAAAAGACAAGTCTGAGAAAATAGGGTCTTCATATTATGTAACTTAGAGAAAACCTTGTTCTTTTGCTTCTACAATTTTTGCTCCATAGTTAGCCCCTATTTTGGCTTTTGACTCCTTTTGATTCTATTTTTGGAGTTCTAACTTTTATTTTTCTTTCCTTTTGGAAACTTTCTTTTCTTTTATTTTTCTTTCGAAGCAACTAACTAATTTTTGTTAACACGGGTTTTTCTCTTCTTTTTTCTTCACTCATCCTATTTTTCAGACTTATCCAGATAGGTAGACTGATTTTATTAATTTTTTATTTTGTTTTATTGGGTAAATGATTTGTGGTTTGTGAAAAGGCTAATGAAAGGTTCATTGGGGTGACTAGCAAATAATAACTTTCGTATTGGTGTGAATTTCTAGCTATATCGATCTAAAGAGGGCCTAAATTCTCGCTCTGGATATGGTGTGGTGATCAAACAAGTGGATGTGTGATTTCTCTACTCAAATTTGACTTCTCCCTTGTGTCATCACTCAGATATTAATTCATATGGGCTTTTTGGCTAGATGCTCACAGGATATGTATTAAGTACTCTAACCTAGGTTTCAGAAAAATGCTGCTAAGTATAATCATAGATGCTCATGCAAGATGTTCATGAAAAGATGAAATAACTATTACCTACATATTATTCTAAGTTTCAAAAATTAAATCCTAATTCAAGTGCTACATGAGATTTCTAGACTAATATCATCATGAGGAAGGGAACAATACCATTATCACTAAGTGCCTAGTATAAACAATATTTATGATTTTTAATATTTTATAAAGAAAAGTGCCTAATTTTTGTAAATGTTTTTATCTCACCCCCAAACAATCGAACGCTTTGTCCTCAAAGTGTAAAGATATAAGGAAAGAATTTATCATAGAAACATGGCAAAAATTGGCAATGCCTGTAATAGAAATATTATAAAGATGATATGATAACATGAAGCACAATTAAATTGTTAAGTACTAACTAACACAAACTCTGCTGGAGTAAACATGACAGGCAAAGGGTGGCAAATTTTTTTGGAATGAAAGACCAAAATACACCACCCTCAAACAAAATTGGAAAACTCTTTTTAAGTTTGAAAGTTTTTGTTTGGCCTATAATCCAGAAATGTGGTATCGTATAAAAACTTGGGTCTTTTAAAGTCAGATTCCCTAGATTTACTAATACATGTTTATGTTTTTAATTTTTAAAATTTTTATATGTTTGATTTTTTGAAAAAAATAAAATTATGAGAAAGAAATAAAAATAAAACTCACTCCATAGAGAAACACTACTCAAACAACGAGAAAAAGTGCAAGAGATGAATGCGTGAGTCACACGAAACGTGGGCTAAGGATCCGGCACTTACAACCACTCATTCCAAACTGAGGGTCCAATTACCTTAATGGTGCATTCCCACAACATAAGATTAGAATGTAGTACACTGAAGAATAAAATGAGTCTTTTATAGTCAGATACTCGAGACTTTATTTAAAACATGTATTAACATGCAGTTTATCATATATCAACAACCTAAAGAGTTGTGGGTCTTTCCATAAATAATTAACATGGAATGCACCACCAAAAAAAATCAAGCACCAAGACTTTCTATGATACAACTTAGTTGAATGAGAGGGTGTCCAAGTGAATGATTGTGTGAAAATGAATGGTTATGGAAAATACTTGGAATGTGGAAAGGGTGGGAAGAATGATTAGATTTTATGAGGGATTAGCTCAGGTGGATGGTGGCCGGGTGGTGCTCTAGGTAGTTTTTGAGAGGGTGGATCATCACAGGCTCTTAGAAACTCATAGAATTTCTCATCTAGTTTGGTTGCATCCACATAATTATGGTATTCATCTCCATCTTTGAGAAAGTCATCAATCTCGTCCAAGGAGTCAAAATTGTGATCTTTGTCTTCTTTTATAAAAGAGGTATCTACTAGTGTGGGGACAGCATCGGCAACATTAATGTGAGGTACAAAACTCTCAATGGACTTCACTTCTCCTTTTACAGGAAAACCTAGTTGTCTTTGCTTGAGTCTAAACATATTAACCTCCATAGAAAGATTTCCAAAGGAAAGAGTCATTGATCCATCCCGACAATTAATTTAGGCATTGACGGTTGCCAAGAAAGGACACCCTAAGATAATTGGAATAGAATCATGAGCAGTTTATGTGTCAAGAATAATGAAGCCGGCTGGATAGTAAAATTCTTAAACTTTAACGAGAATATTTACAAGTACACCCTTGGGATACTTAATAGAATGATCGCCTAACTGCAAAGTCATTTTGGTTGGTTGAAGTATTGTTAGACCCAGTTGTTTATATAAATAAAAAAGGAGTAAGTTAACATTTGCCCCCAGGTCTAATAAAGCCCTTGTTATGAAGGTATCGCCTAAGGTGCATTGTACAGTAGGACGACCAGGGTCTTTGTACTTAATAATTCCGTTATGGTCAGATAAGGAAGGATAATGTTCAGTTAAGAAGGTTTCGTTGGGTATGTTGGTTTTACTCTTCTTGGTGCACAACTCTTTTAGAAACTTAGCGTGTCTAGGTAGACTTTTTATAGCAACGAGAAAAGGTAGGTTGATAATTAGATTTTTAAACACTTCCCAAATCTTATCAAAATTAGTATCCTTTTTCAACATGGCTAGTCTCTTGGGAAATGGTGGTTTATCTCTATCTTTAGCATAAGGGTCAACAGTAATATTAACCCTGGCTTTATCTTTTTGTCGTTTTCCATCTAGGTGTCCATATTGGAACCTCTACAGGTGTAGGATCTTCAACTTCTATTATGGGATCTTGTAAGGGTTTCCTTTTTTGTTGTGGTTGGACTGGAACTTCTACAGTTGTAGGGTCTTCAGTTTCTATGGCAGTATTTGGTATGGTTTCGTTATCAGCTTCTATTTGTGGGCGATCTTCAGGCATAGTCACTTTGTTATCAACTACTCTACCTGAATGAAGGGTAGTGACTGCCTGTAGTTCCCCTTCGTTTATATTACCATTACTATTGTTTCCTTATTTATGTCTCAATGATCTATACATCTCACTAGTATTTAAACAAGAATGATCATTCTAAAACTTAAACTAATACATGCATAACAATCAAATCATCTTAAGAAAAATAACTATACAATGAACTATAATATGAAATACAATGGCAGGTCTGTTTCTGAAACTTTTGGGTAGCGTACCTAAGTAGGTTCTCACAAGGAATGTGTCAAAATACATAACACTCTGATTTTTCCACTCAAGTTTGCTAACTCCAGTGTGCAGTGGGCACACATTTCCTCACAATCTCAATGACAATCCAAGGAAGCCGAGGTTGATCAAACACATCTACCACTTACTATCACACCAACCTATTCCTAATTAAGCTAGATGTCTTTATTAGGTGATACGGGGCGTAGGTGTTGGTTAAAGAAGGAAGGAAATGGATATTCAACAAGACAAGTCTGAGAAAGTAGGGTCTTCATATTATGTAACTAGAGAAAACCTTGTTCTTTTGCTTCTATACTTTGTTTCCATCCTTAGCCTTTTTATTTTGGCTTTTTGACTCCTTTTATTCTATTTTTGCAGTTTTTATTTTATTTTATTTTTCTTTTCTTTGGATGGAAACTTCCTTTCTATTTTTTTTCTTTTCTAAAGTAACTAACTAATTTGTGTTTAAATTTCTCTTCTCTTGTCTTCACTCATCCCATTTCTCAGACTTATCCAGATAGGTAGGCTGATTTTTTTTTTTTTTTTTTTAATTGTGTCAAGGATTTGTGGTTTGTGAAAAGGCTAATGAAAATCTCAGTGGGGCGACTAGTGGATAATAAATTTCATTAGGTGTGAATTTCTGGCTATATCAATCCAAAGAGGGCCTAAATTCTCGCTTAGGATATGGTGTGGTGATCAAGCAAGTGGATGTGTGATTTCTCTACTCGAAATTTACTTCTCCCTTGTGTCATCACTCAGATATTTCACTCTTATGAGGCTTTTAGGCTAGATTCTCACAGGATATGTATTAAGTACTCTAACTTAGGTCTCAGAAAAATACTGCCAAGTACAATCAAAGATGCTCATGCAAGATGTTCGTGAAAAGATGCATTGACTATTACCTACGTATTAATCTATGTTTCAAAAATTAAATTCTAATTCAAGTACTACGTGAGATTTCTAGACTAATATCATCATGGAGAAGGGAACAATACCATTATCACTAAGTGCCTAGTATAAACAATATTTATGATTTTTTTATTTATTTTTTATATAAAACAAAGTGCGTAATTTACATCCTAAAAGTGCCTAATTTTTGCAAATGTTTCTATCCCACCCTCAAACAATCAAATACTTTGTCCTCAAAGTGTAAAGAGATAAGGAAAGAATTTACCATAGAAACATGGCAAAAATTGGCAGTACCTGTAACAGCAATATTGTAAAAATGATATAATAACATGAAGCACAATTAAACTGTTACGTACGAACTAACACAAACTCTACTGGAGTAAACATGACAAGCAAAGGGTGGCAAAAAGATTTGAAATGAAATACCAAAATACTCCACCCCCAAACAAAATTAGAAAACTCTTTTTAAGTTTGAAAATTTTTGTTTGGCCTATACTCCAGAAAGTTGGTATTGTACAAAAACTTGGTTCTTTTAAAGTCAGATTCCTTAGACTTAATGTGATATATATGTATTAACATGCAGTTTTTCATATATTAATAATCTAAATAATTGTGGATCTTTCCATAAATAGTTAATACGGGATGCACCATTAAACAGAATTAAGCACCAAGATTTCCTATGACATGGCTTAGTAGAATGGGAGTGAATTCTGATGGATCTAGAAGCTAATTAAGCATAAAGTTTCTTCTTTTTCTTTGAACAAAAAGATGTCCAAGTGAATGATCGTGAGAAAATGGATGGTTGTGGAAGATACTTGGAATGTGGATAATTGTTAGAAGAAAAGGGTGGGAAGAATGATTGGATTCTGTGAGGGATTAGCTCAGGTAGTTGTTGGTAGGGTGGTGCTCTAGGCAGTGCTTGAGAGGGTGGATCATTATAGGCTCTTAGAAACTCGTCGAATTCCTCATCTAGGTTGTTCGCATCCATATAATTATGGTATTCATCTCCATCTTTGAGGAATTCATCTATCTCGTCTATTGTGAGGTTTACTCCATCTCTTTGTGTAGTGAAGGCAGGGTGGAAAATTATTTCTCTAGTTCAGTTATGTTCAAGGAGTCAAAATTGTGATCTTTATCTTCTTCCTTAATAGGGGTATCTACTATTGTAGGGACGAGATCGTCAGAAGAACTAATGTGATATACAAAACTCTTAATAGACTTAACTTCACCTTCTATAGGAAAACCTAGTTGTCTCTGCTTTTGTCTAAACATGTTAACTTCCATAGAAAGATTTCCAAAAGAAAGAGTCATTGAGCCATCCCGACAATTGATTTGGGCAATGGCGGTTGCCAAGAAGAGACGCCCTAAAATGATGGGAATGGAATCATGAGCAACTTTTGTGTCGAGAATAACAAAGTCGGCTGGATAGTAAAAATCTTGAACTTTAACGAGAATGTTTTCAACTACGCCTTTGGGATACTTAATAGAACGATCGGCTAACTGCAAAGTCATTTTGGTTGGTTGAAGTTTTGTTAAACCTAGTTGTTTATATAAATAAAAAGGGAGTAAATTAACACTCGCTCCCAGGTCTAATAAAGTAGTTGTTATGAAGGTATCACCTAAGGTGCATTGTACAGTAGGACGACCAGGGTCTTTGTACTTAACAATTCCGTTATGTTCAGTTAAAGAGGGATATTGTTCAGTTATGAAGGCTTCATTGGGTATGTTGGTTTTCCTCTTCTTGGTGCACAACTCTTTTAGAAACTTAGCGTGTCCAGGTATATTTTTGTAGCATCTAGAAAAGGTAGGTTTATAGTCAGATTTTTAAACACTTCCCTAATCTCATCAAAATTTTCGTCCTTTTTAGACACAATTAGTCTCTCAGGATACGGTGGTTTATCTATATATTTATCAATATTATTAGTCTTTGCTTTATCTCTAACCGTTTTCCATCTAGGTGTCCATATTGGAACCTCTACAGGTGTAGAGTCTTCAATTTCTATTATTGGGTCTTGTTAGGTTTTCCCTTTTGGTTGTGGTTTAACTGGTACTTCTACAGTTGTAGGGTCTTTAGTTTCTATTACAATATTTGGTATGGTTTCATTTTCAGCTTATGTTTGTGGGTGGTCTTCAGGCATAGTTACTTTGTTATCAACTACTTTCCCTGAACGAAAGGTAGTGACTGCCTGTAGGTCCCCTTGGTTTATATTACCATTATAGTGAATACTGTTTATTTCAAAGGCGGTGCTTGTTGACTTAGGATTAGGCACTACTTGACCTGGAAACACGCCTGTTTGGTTATTATTTTGGTTAGGAGACATGACAATAACCTTTTGGCACAAAGACTGCATCATTTGCATCGTTTGTTTCATCATATTAAAGTTTTGATCATGGTGATCTTTCATCAAGTTGGAGTTTTGTTGCATAATTTGATTTTGTTTTTCCAACAGGGTCACTACTATTTCGTTTGTAGATGGTTGTACTGGAATTAAGGCTTGTTGAGCGTTCATATCTTGATGTTGATAGTTCTGGGTCATGGGTACTAAACCTCTATTCTGATTACCTAAGTTTCCTTGTCCTTGATGTTGAGTTAACTGCTTAAAATGTGATGGTTGTGGTGGTGGTTGTGCATAGACAAGAGGACAATAGAAGTCGGAATGCTTAAGACTAAAACAAACATTACAACAAATAGATTTAATGTTCATGACTGGAGTGGGTTGTTGTTGAACAGAGATGGCATCTACCTTTTTAGTGAGGGCATCGATAAGAGTTTTAAGCTTGGAATCAGGTTTAACCTCAAAAGAAGAAGGAGTGGAGCGGGAAGAGTCGTTACCTCCCCAATTGTTGTTCCTCTTAGATTGATCTTCTAAGAATGTATAAGCCTCCAAGGCTCCTTTACTAAGAAAACTACCCCCAGTCATGATATCTAGAACCTCCTTATGACGATGTAAAAGCCCTCTGAAGAAGGCACGAACAAGTGTGTCCTTCGCAAGATTATGATGCGGGCATTCAATGAGAAGATCAGTGAAACGATTTCAATCCTCTGGAAAGGATTCATGAGGATTCTGGCAGAAGAAATGAATCTTTTGAAACATTTCATCTGTCTTCAGTGGTGGGTAAATTTGTTTCATGAACAATTGAATACGTTAAGCCCATGAGTCCACAGAGTTTGGCGTTTGGGCAGTTAACCAAGACGCCGCCTTGTCGGCTAGGGTGAATGGAAACACCCTAAGTTTAACTTGATCCGGACTTATGCTAGGATGATGGAATGTAGTGAGAACTTGGTCTATCCTACGCATATGCTGGTAAGGCTTCTCATGGTCTAAACCATAAAAAACTGGTAACAAGTTAAATATATTAGGGGGAATTTGAAAATCCCCCACTAGGTTTGCAAGAACGATGCACGACTTAGGACCATCGTTTAGGGCTTTATAAAAATCAGAGAGAGGAGTCTCTTGTTCTTTAGCCATTGATGCAGGTGTAGTGTGTGAAATTCTAGATAGGCGTGTGGTATTTATGTCTACGAAAAACAAGCCTGATTATACTAGAATTAAAACTCCTCTAACAGAAGAGGCGAGGAGTGGAAGAAGGAGTACCTGAATGCCTCTTTGATATGCGTTTGAATAGCATCTTGGATACGCGATCTCAGTGTTTGTATGATGTTAGAAACACTGAATAACTTAAAGAAATGAAAATTTGACCTGACCTGTGAAAATCGGGTTGCTCCAAAAGAGGGCGCGGGTCGCGCTAAAAAATGGCCTTGGTAGGGCGCGGATCACGCTCCTGTTTAACTCAAGTTCCAGGTGGTTGAGCGTGGGGCGCGCTTGGAAATAGGCTACCTAGGGCGCGGGTCGTGCTTGTGCTTGACACAATGTCCAGGCGGTTGAGCACGGGGTGTGCTTGACACAACTCTGATTTTTCCGCTCAAGTTTCGCTACTCCAGTGTGCAGTGGGCACATGATAACCAGTAAATTGATTCTTAATTATCTATAGATGAATATAAACAACTAATGATCAACTACCTTATCAATATTATTCCTACTCTCAATTTATTATGCAATATAAAGAGAGTACAGATTCGTTCCACTCTTAAACTAACAAGACATAAGTGAATTCAATTAATCAAACACAAGGAACAATGGTGAGAGTAATGAGATGTGAAATTTCTATTCTAAATAACAACTATTCTAACAAGCAATCATCCTCACATGGCTTCCTTAACCTCCTCTAATGGAGGTTTTAGCCTAATATCATTATACTACCATTCCCAACACAAGAACAATAATAACAAGTCATAATTTAATAACTAATTTAAACTTTTTAAATCTAATTTTAACAATAGTCTAAGAATCAAAATGAAGACAATCTAATTTATGAATTTAAAACAACTAAAACTAAATAAGAATTTAATCAATAACTAAATTGAAATGCAAACTAATATTCTATTATAAAACTAAGAGTGATTCTAAATAATAATCTACTTTGTTCTAACACTAATTAATTGAAGGTAAAAACTAGATCTAAAACAAGCTATTTTAACTAATTAATGGAGTCTAACCTAATTTTCTAATCTAGATCTAGGTATCCTTAAGAGCTAAGTCTTCTCCAGACAAATGGATGAGACCAGATCCACTTTTTTGTGCATAGGCTGAGGAGCCATGTTTTGGGCGGGAAAATTGAGCCCAAAACCCAATTTCTTCAGTCCACAGAGGCCTTTTCAGCTAGATTTGACTTCTATGGACTTTTTGCCCATTTATGCTCCTCTGATTGGGTCAAGACTTGGACCATTGGAAAGCTCTTTCCGAGCCGGTCCTTTTGACATAAGGTAGGCCCAATTCTGAGGTCTGAGTCCAAAAATACGGCCTTTGGAATTTATGTTGACTTTTGTGCGCTGTTTCTGCCCGCATTGACTTTGACTTTTCATCTTTGACCGGGCTTTAAAAAGGCTTTTTCTCCTTGAATCTT
Source organism: Coptis chinensis (assembly GCF_015680905.1). NCBI lineage: Eukaryota > Viridiplantae > Streptophyta > Magnoliopsida > Ranunculales > Ranunculaceae > Coptis > Coptis chinensis. The sequence continues at coordinate 51,565,386 of NC_141456.1, forward strand.
GGCCTTTAATCACAGAACTTCTTAGCAACCAACCCTTGCTCCTTTATCTCACAAAAGGGATGCATTTCTACATATATTTGACTCCAATGCCTGGAATACATAAAAACACGATAGCAGTACTAACTCTTACTTATTAATCACATAATTGGTCAAAAGCAATATTGTTAAAGGGGTTAAAACTACAATTTTGGGCTCTTATCAGCACACTTTACCTTACAATCTCAATGACACACAAGGAAGCCAGAGTCGATCAAACACATCTGCCACTTACTATCACACTAACATTTTCCTAATTAAGCTAGAGGTCTGATAAGCACCCAAAACTGTAATATTAAACCCCGAGAGACATAACATTTTGATCGATTATGTGCTTAATAATCATGTAATAATTACATTTTTGTACTTTTGCAGGTTTCCGCAGTCAATATGAATATAATGATAAAACATACATCGAAGTATGGGAATACTTGAATATTTGAAGTTCCCCACTCAACCCCAGTGAAGCCCAACAAAGCCTGACTAGAGCCGAAGTTTCCAAAAGAACAAAACCAGTGTAGAACGGGTCCACATATAAAGAAGCAGCAAACTTTCGAAGCTCACATCTGATAAATCTGGATGCCGACGTTGGCTAGTGAACTGCCAGAGTGACTAGGGCGACGAACTCTACGCAAAGACAGAAAGTTGTAAAAATGCTAAAATCAGTGATGCCACTGGACACACTAAGTGGACCCACTCTGCAGGCCCAAAAGGCATGACGAGTCAGCATAGGCAGGAGGCAAGTGATGGTCACAATTTTGTGTCACCTTGCAATGGGAAAGACACGTACCAATTTCATGTTTGAATTGAATTGGGCTAAAAGACAAAACCTTAATAAGGAAAAGACAAACCAAATTAAACAAGGTAAAAACAAAACTTTGTTATTCAAAGTTTTGAACGACTCAATTTGAGAAGCGGACAAAACCCAATTAAATCCTTCACAAGGCTCTCCAACCTATATATAGGGGGGTTCAATATTCAGCTTTCAGCATTTTATGCTTTTGTCTATACATTAGCTAGTTAATCGTCTGTAGTTTTTTCATTCCGTGACTTAAGTTTAAGTTCCTTTTCATTTATTTGACTTAAATATTGTAAGTCATTTCTTCTTAATAAAAGTCATTTCTTTTCAAGTTTAATTCCTGTCCTGCATTTATTTATTTAATGTATACATCAACTTTAATTATTCCTTTAATGACCATAAGCTAATCCCCCCCCCTCCTCAGGGGGAGGGTTATGCTGCTCATGTGAGAATCCGGATTGACTCTTTAATATTCTAGAATCACTGCTTAGGAATTAGGTGTAGATTAGACATCCGATTCTAAAATGACCGAGACTGTACAAATTTGGAGTACTGATGCTCCAGAACAGTCTCGTGAGAGACCGAAAATGTCTCACGCGTGACTCTCTGGTGTCAGACAGCTCTCCAATTGTCCAGCTGATGTAGAATCGAGCCAGGAGCTGAAATGATATTCCAGAGATGAAATATTAGTTCAACTCCTTATGCTAATGCGATGCGACTCAGAGATGTGCTCATTTCGCTAGGGATCGATACTCAACGTCGTCTCGGGTTTGTCTATGAACTCGAGACGAATTAGAGTTGTAGTGATGTTGTAATATAAATTGTTAAAAAATGATTCTTGCATGAGTATGATTAAACCTCTCCCTGTTTCTCTATATTTGTTTATTTACATCGAAATCATCGTTAGTAATTTACATTATTTACATTACCATTAATTTAATTAAACCAACTAAAAAAACCTAAAATCCTACTCACTAAAAGTTGTAGTTCCAGTTGTGAACCTTGTCGAGCCCTAAGGTTTGGACGATCCCTTACTCAACCTATCCTACCAAACCCACGTGAGTAAGGAAACTTGACTAAACGGACGACTATACGGACTTTGGACTTGGACTTTGGTCTTCGGACTTCGGACTTTGGACTTTGGACCTCGAACTTAAGTGATAGAAACCCAATAACGTATGAAATGACGTTTTATCAAATGGCGTCGCTGCATGCCGAAGGATTCTAGACATTTAACGTAATAACTGGAATACATCAAATATAAACCCCCTCCCCTACCTCCTCATCTTTTTAATTTCCAATTCTTTTACGATACTAACGCATTACGTAACTGTTTGCCCCTACTTTTTTTACTAACAGATATCTGTGAACCAGATCTTGTTTATTTTTATTAGCACAGTTTAAGTATTCCGTAGGAACTTGAAGTACTGAACTGACAAAAAGTCTCGGACGAGACTAAATTAGTAGCGTGCGAGACTAACCTGGAGTATCAACACTCCGGTTTTCAGGTACAAGCCACTTTCCTTTTCAGTACTCTTTTGGACTCTCTAATCCTGTTTATCCAGTAAGTTCACGAGCTTGGGAGTTAGTTCGATCGTTGTACGAGGAATCGCGGGACACCATGTTTCAAATTCTTAAACTCCTCAAACTTTGTCGAAGATATTATTTGGTTGTTTGCTATAACCTATTTTACCTTGCATGTTTGTGTGTTGGCATGAGAACTCTTTGCATGTAAATGTGGTTCGTCATTACATCTTCACATTAACACGATTAATATGATTCAAATATATTTGGATGTATGCGTAATTTCAAACCACCTGCTTAGAATATTTTTATATGTGTATGTTACATCAATTCACGTACGCGGTATTCATTTGCATGAGTTCGTTCTCGACATTCTATTAGCTCACATATAGTTGCACTCATTGATAGCTATAGATTATTGCATGTGTAGGACACATTTCTATTCATATATAAGTAATATAGATTTGCATGTGTAGACTTTCTGTGTAAAACTATATATGTTAATTAGTTTCTATTTTGGCATCTATCGTTTTTAATTGCATGTTTTGTAATCACGTCTCCATAATACATTAATTACATAAACACAAAATGCAAAAAAAAAAAAGAATAAATAAATAAATTTTAAAAATTTTAAATTTTAAATTTTAAAAATAAATAAATAAAATAAAAAATCTTAATAATTAAAATTTCATCATAATCATCTTAATAATACCCCGCATAATACACCATCATAAATCATTATCCTATTCCATTAGTGTCTAGGAAACTCGAAAGATTGAGGTTGCCTAATTAAGAAACGTGTTAGCACGAACAACCTCCCTCAATTCTCTCAAGTGACCTGGCTGCTGGAATATTTACACGTTATCCTAGCTTACTTGCTCAAGTCACCAACAGCTCAGGAAGTCGTGCTTCACCTCCTTCCTTCCTTAGTTCTAAAACCTCTAGTCATAATTCGTTCCTTATGAGCCTTGAATTAAAATTTGTATTTGTATGAGATTACGGTCTGGTAAACATAAGGAATTAGAACTTACATATCGTCGTCGGAAATACCATAAACAACTGCTTATGCTATCTCCTAGACATAGTTCCTCCTCCGTAAACCAACCTCATCAAACATCTCCGTTGCCATTATCTCCCTTAATTATGGCCCAGGAAAATCCCACAGTCGATAAACCCCTTACGGATTTCTTTACTGCCTTACAGGAAGGACCTGCTTCCTGCATTAAACTCGATGCGATTGTAGGTGATTTTCGCATTCCGCCAAACATTTTCGGTTTGTTACCTGTTTACAATGGTTTAGACCATGACAAACGTACCGTACAATCATCTTCGTCAGATGCAACAAGTAGTCACCATTTTCCGCCATCCGACCGTTACCAATTAACAAGTCTTGCTTAGGTTGTTCCCTTTCACTTTAGCTGATAAAGCTTCAGTTTGGCTCGCCGGACAAGCGCTGCAATCCATTGACACATGGGCCAAACTCGTACAAGCATTCATGATAAAGTTCTATACTCAAAAGAAAACTACATAAATGCTTCAGAAGATTCAATTCTTTCGCCAACATCCCCAGGAATCCTTTTTGGAAGCATGGAGCAGATTTACTGATCTGCTTCTCGAATGTCCCCATCATCAACTCGACACAGCTGTATTAGTCCGATCATTCTTTAATGGTCTCTCTGACCATCAAAAGGAAACATTAGATATTATGAACGGCGGTTGTTTCATAGACAAAGGTGCTACTGAAGCATACATTTTCCTTGAGAAACAGGCTTCACGAAGCACCCATTGGGGAAACACTGATTCTTCCAGATCTTCTAAAGACACTCGTACCAAAGTTACAGCTATGTTCGAGGTCAAACCTGATCCAGAATTAAAAACTCTGATCGAGTCCCTAAACAAAAAGGTCGATGCTCTTTCGGTTCAAGTAAATGATCAGAAATCCAAACAGGTCATGGCTGCCAATGCTTCCCCATGTCCTCTTTCCTTAAGTCCTGAGCACGTCGATTCTTATTATCCTTTGGTATACGAGTGCTCTCCCCAATCTTTTGAAGAGGCTTGTGCTTTTAACATCCCTAATGCACCTTGGCGACAACATCCGAATTTGGCTTGGGCACCCCCTGCCCAACAACAAACTCTTCCGGGTGTCAACAATGCTCCTGTACGACCACTCGCGAACTACAATTCGTACCGTCAAGGAAATCCTCCCCAATTCCAGCAAGGGAAAAGTAATTTTCCCAACAATGCAAATATAGGGTACCAAAACAACCGCAACCTTGTTCCCGCTAATCAAGGATACGGCTATCAAAATCAACCCGTAAACAATAACCGTGAACTTGTTCCTACTGCTCCACTGGTACAATCCGCTGCCGATAAAACAGCTAAAACTTTTCTAACTAACATGAATCAACAAAATCAAATCTTAGCATCTATCCAACAGTCTCTTCAGCTATTAGCATAGGATAAAAGTCAAAAGGGCATGTTCCCTGGCCAAGCAATTCCAAACCCTAAGCCTACAAACACTGCCTTTGAACTCAATAATGCACCAGGATCTAGCAATCCAAGCCAGGGTGAGGTATATGCCATTACCACTCTTCGTTCTGGCCGAACCATCGACAATCACATACATATGCCAGACATCGAATCGACGGAAGCCACAGCTGACGTTCTTCCAACTCCTACCTCACAACCTATAACGGACGAAGTTGTTCCTTCCAAATCTACACCCACGTCCCTAGGGAAAGATGCCACTGATCTTTATGCACGATTCCGCCCAAAAGCTCCGTTCCTTGCCCGTTTGGCAAAGAACAAACCTGACAAACATTTCGACGAGATCCGTGAAACCTTCAAAAATTTAACCATAAACCTACCTTTTCTAGATACGCTTAAGCATTTGCCCAAGCATGCCAAGTTTTTGAAGGACATGTGCACCACCAAACAATGTACGAATGTTCCTCAACAAGCATTCCTCACTGAGCAGTTTCCCTCGATTACTACTACCAATGGTGTGGTTAAATACAAAAACCCAGGTCGACCAATTGTACCATGCACGTTGGGCGACAAGTATACCGCTACCGCACTTTTAGACCTAGGATCCAGTGTTAACCTACTTCCCTACTACTTATTTAAGCAATTAGGTCTTCATGAATGAAAACCTACCAATATGACTCTGCAACTCGCAGATCGCTCCATCAAACACCCAAAGGGCATAGAAGAAAACGTCATAGTTAAGGTACAAGATTTTTACTACCCCGTTGATTTTGTCATTCTAGATATCAAAGTAGCCTGTGATTCCATTCCTATCATCTTGGGACGTCCATTTCTTGCAACTGCTAACGCTTTCATAAATTGTCGGGATGGTTCAATGACGTTGTCTTTCGGGAACCTTTCTATCGAACTCAACGTGTTCAAATTAATGAAACAATTTCCCGATCCTATAATGGAGGGTGAGATTAGCTTGGTTGATAGTCTGGCACACGATTATTTCACAAACTCTTTTCCTGAAGACGAGGTACACCAATTTCTTTCTTTTGATAATCCTGAGTTTGACGATGACTCGTACATTACGGATGTCCACACATTATTAAAGTCGGTACCACTATTTGACCCTACTGCTGCATTGCTAACTGATTCAGAAGAACCAGACTCGATCTTTTCCATTGAAGAGACGGTCGCTCATGAATCCTTAATCCCCAATCCTCCCACTCCGAATTTAAAACCTCTACCCTCTTATTTGAAGTACGTGCATCTCGATCCCGATGGTAGTCACCCTATAATAATTTCTGCTCACTTAACTACCGATGAATAAGCATGTTCGATTCGTGTCATTCATGAACACTACTCTGCTATCGGTTGGTCTTTAGATGATATCAAGGGAATAGACCCTAGCATATGCACGCAGCGTATACATCTCGATGATGGCTCAAAGACATCGCGAGAACAGCAACGTCGCCTTAACCTCGCCATGAAAGAGGTGTGAGAGAGGAAGTTTTACACTTACTTGATGCGGGTATCATATACCCTATCTCTAATAGTGACTGGGTTAGTCCTGTCCACATTGTTCCTAAAAAGTCCTGCATTCAAGTTGTACAAAAAGAAAATGGTGAATGCATCTCCACTCACATTCCATTAAAATGGAAAATTTGCATTGACTATCGCAAACTTAATGCCAGAACACGCAAAGGTCACTTCCCTCTCCCATTCATTGACCAGATGCTAGAACGTTTAGCCGGTCATGCTTACTATTGTTTTCTTGATGGCTATTCAGGTTACTTCCAAATTGTCATCGATCCCGTCGATCAAGAAAAAACAACTTTCACATGTCCCTCAGAACCTTTGCATATAGACGAATGCCTTTTGGTCTTTGCAATGCCCCAGGTACCTTCCAATGCTGCATGTTTCACATTTTCAGTGATATGGTGGAACATTATATGGAAGTCTTCATGGACGACTTTTCCATTTATGGAAATTCCTTTAACGACTGCCTATCCAACCTTTCTAAAGTGTTAACGCGTTGCGAAGAGAAAAATCTGGTACTTAACTGGGAGAAGTGTCAATTTCATGGTTACCAAAGGACATGTTCTAGGTCATATTATTTCGAAAGATGGGATAGAGGTCGATAAAGCTAAAATTGTTAAAATTGCTTCGCTACCTTTCCCCGCGTCTGGGTTCGTGATATCCGTGCCTTTTAGGCCATCTTTGGGTTTTCTGGATGATTCATTCAGGATTTTTCTAAAGTTGCTCGACCCTTAACCAATCTCCTGCTTAAGGATGTGGTATTCGACTTCAATTTCAATTGCAAACAAGCTTTTGAAACTCTAAAAACCGCCCTAACTACCGCTCCTATCATTCAACCCCCTTATTAGTCTCAACCATTCAAACTGATGTGTGACGCTAGCGACTTTGCTATTGGCGCCGTACTAGGCCAACAATGTGATGACAAACCCATTGTCATTTACTACGCTAGTAAAACTCTTAATGATGCTCAACGTAATTATACAACAACTGAGAAAGAGTTCCTAGCTGTTGTCTATGCTTTGGATAAGTTTCACCCTTACCTAGTTGGATCATCCACCATCGTATATACTGACTATGCCATACTTCGGTACTTACTCGCGAAAAAGGACGCAAAACAGCGATTGTTTCGCTGGATCCTTCTCTTGCAAGAATTCACCCTAGAAATCAAAGACAAGAAAGGAACCGAAAATGTCATGGCCGGCCATTTATCAAGCCTGGTTGGTGACATTGATAGTGATTCTGAAGCCATCAGTGATTCCTTCCCAGACGAATATTTGTACTCTATTTTCTCATCTCCATGGTACGCGGATATCGTTAACTACCTAGAGGAAGTTCCTTCCTCTTGGTCACGTCCCGATCCTAAAAAGTTCTTATCCACTGTAAAATATTATTTCTGGGATGACCCCTACCTCTTTAAGTATTGTTCCGACCAACTCATTCGTTCCTACATTCCCGACTGGGAGCACACCGACGTATTATCCTTTTGCCATGAACAATCTTGCAGAGGTCATTTCAGTGGAAAGAAAACTGCGGCCATAGTGTTACAATGTGGTTTTTACTGGCCTACCCTTTTTCGCGATGCACACGAACATTGCATAGCTTGCATTCGTTGTCAGCACCCAGATTGAATTACAAAATGCAATATGATGCCCCTAAATCCTATCTTGATTGTGGAAATTTTTTATGTATGGGGCATTGATTTTATGGAACCCTTCCCCATTTTTCAAGGTTTTCTCTGCATTTTAGTCGTTGTGGACTATGTGTCCAAATGGATTGAGGCACTCGCATGTCTCTCAAATGACCATAAGACTGTCGTGAAATTTGTAAAAGAAAACATTTTCTCTCATTTTGGTGACCCCAAAGCTATCATCAGTGATGGGGGTACATATTTTTGTAGTAAAATTTTTGGGTTTTTAATGAAGAAATATGGAGTTACTCACAAAGTTGCTACTCCATATCACCCACAAACGAGTGGCCAAATGGAAGTCTCCAACAGAGAGATAAAGTCCATTATGGAGAAAACTGTCAATCCATCAAGAAAAGACTGGTCTCTCCGCTTATCGGATGCCTTGTGGGCATACCGAACAACATTTAAGACACATATAGGGATGTCTCCTTACAGTATTGTTTTTGGAAAACCTTGTCATCTGCTAGTTGAACTTGCGCATCGTGCCCTTTGGGCCATCAAAAGCCTCAATTACAATATCAACGAGGCAGGCAAGAAGCGAAAACTACAATTAAATGAGCTTGAGGAGATTCGGAGTAATGCTTATGATATCTCGAAATCCTACAAAGCTAATATGAAAAGAGTGCACGACAAGCACATTTTACGTAAGGATTTTAAAATTGGCCAAAAGGTTTTACTATACAACTCCATATTACACATTTTTCCTGGTAAATTGAAAACACGATGGTCTGGTCATTTCATTGTGTCAGCTGTGACACATTATGGGGCAATCTCTTTGCTTAATCCACAAGATAACAGCGAATTTCAAGTCAATGGACAACGCCTAAAACATTACCACGAATTACGCTCCCCAAATGTTGAACAGACTTTTCTTCAAGATCCGGTCTACATAGACTAGTTATTTCGTTTGGTGTACTCAATCTTGTTTCTATAGAGGGTACGCCATTTTGGTAGACGGGCCTTCTTCTATTTTATGACCTCAAAAGTTCTTTGAAGTGTGTGGTTGCAAGCGCCGGAACCTTAGTCCACGGAAACTCTATTTCAGAATTGAGTATAAATGTCTTCTGCAACACGAGCAAACGTGCCTGTCGGTAAACGATGGGTACCTAAAATTTCACTTCCTTCTTTCTCTTCCCTTTTCTACTCTCTGCCTCGCGAACTTCAGCTAATCATTTGGTGTAAGTCTCACTCATCACGAATAAGGAATGGTCGTAGTACCTTTGCTCGTAAACGACGTGCGCGAAAGATGGGATGGTGTATGCATTGCAAAACACCATTCTATCCAGGTCTTGACTTCCTATCCAATACTAGCCAGTTTAAGGTATACTTTTGTCTGACACCAGCTGCGCAGGATAATCTTCGTCACCACGCCATTTTTCCTACGGGTTGGCAATCGTCTTGAGAATCTGACGTTAAAAGACTCACAAACGTCTTGAGAATCTGACATTAAAAGATTCGATTCGTCTTGAGGATCTGACGTTAAAAGACTCACCTTGTAGATATGTATATATTGTTGCCTTTTATAAACAAATTCCCTGTGCATTAAGTTGTGCACATAGAGATTTGTGTTCAACCTCAAATGTTGCATACTTAGAACACAAATGGGCAATGGATTTCACCAGACCAAGCCCTAGAATTGGTTACTTTGAGTTCCCTTTGGGGTGGTTTGAGGATAGCCGTATGTAATAAGGACAATATTATTAAACCGTAGCGTGCACGGTCCAGGATGGTACCGTCCTGCCCTTAACCCTATAATACATAGAGGTAAAGCCACAGTCTGGCTGGATTGGGTTCACTCCAGAGCCGACATGACAGTTGCCTATGAATTTTGATGTTGACTCTTCTGGACATCTAGTGTGTTTCACGTAATCTCCCTTGTATATAAATAAAACACCCCTCCTTTCTTTTCAAAACTCTTGCGACCTTTGAGAATGACTCATATAATTGGATAGTATTTTTTGTGCCGATCATTTCGATATCTCATTCATCCAATTCGGAGTCCAAACAAGTCGTGGGTAAGCGTTTAGATTTTTTAGGCTTAAATCGGGCTTTAGGCTTGGGAAAAAAATTTGGCCCAACCAAATCTCGAGTTCTCGGCCCATTTAAACCCGACAAACTCGAAAACACACGTCACCATTACACATTTTGTCTTCCCAAAAATTCGGGTCTTGTCCGCTCTCGATTCAGTCTCGCACGAGACAGGCCCACGTTATATCCAGGTCTCACGCGCGACTCCTACAGCTCTGAATCCAATTCCCTTCTGTCAGCAAGTCCCATTTCTCCCCCTCATCATAGATCAATAGCCAGCCTCTCCCTAAGAGCAGTAATTGCTGGAAACAGGCGAATTTGTGTGGAGAAAATTTTTGGAACTTTATTCGAAAATGGGATGTTTGCTTCATTCTTTGATAATGAAATTCACCCTAGAGGATGGGAGTACTTGTTATATGCTAATGGCGGGCTTTATTCTAAGGATTTGGTGATGAAATTTTACGACAATGGGAGCTTTAATGGTGACCATTTTAGGGTTACCGTCGAGGGTGTACGCCACGAAGTCACACCCATTTTGATCTCTGGGACCACGGGCTTTCCTCTGGTCGGCCATATGTTGACTCAACAGTAGTCCGTGTACCCACGGACTTACGACCTAATGCTCGACACGCTAATCGAGGGTGAGTACAACATAGATGGGAAATGCGCGTATCAACGCTCGGTGTGATGGAACCAGCTGGCTGTGACTCAATGGCTGGGACTGAACGTCATTGGCACCTCGAAGCCTTTGGACATCAACAAGACTTTCCTCCACCTTCTCTGGATCCTCTAGGAGTGCGAGGGTAACTTCTGCATAGTTACCTTTCTTTTTGATATTATTACGCATGTCACTCTCAGGTCAGCCCCTCTTGCCGTTCTTGTAACGCAAGTTATGATTAATTTGGGCTTCCTGTCTGCCACCCCGCTACTCCCTATACCACTATATAAAAATATGCTTCTCTTCAAGAAATGCATACTGGCCCCTTGGGAACCCAGGAAAGACCAATGGCTCTTTGAGCACGCTAACGTAGGCCCATCTCACCCACCCTACTTTGATGAGACTGCTATGAGTAAGATGAGTCACCCTATGGATGCCTTACGTGCTATGAACAGTGGCATGAGAGACATGTACACTCGTCAGGTATCAATGAAACATGCCTTGGGCAAGTTAAGGATGGATATGACCACTCGCCACGGGGCGCTGACATACAGCATGGGCGAATTTCAGCAGGAAATGCGATTTTCCATGAATGCATTTCAGGACCAAATGACTACTCGCCAGAACAAGTTCCAGCGAATGTTCATGGCAAACCAGCATCAGTTTCAGGCTCAGGTGTTGGATACTCTAAGTGATATCCAGGAGCAGTTAGCCTCCACAGGAGCTCGTCCTGCACGACGTCACAGGACTCCTGGTTCTTCTTCTGCAGCCCCCGAGGATTCTCAGTAGACAATTTATTTTCACTATTCTTGTATATTAATTATGTCAGATATTTTATTTACGTGTTTGCAGTTTATTCTCGAACTTAGGACATCTGTTAATTTCTACATTCTCCAAAATTTCTGCCTTGTCAAATAGTATATTAGCTATCTCCAATATTATATTATATAGGTAGAAACATATATAATTATATTAGTAATAATAATATATATATACATATATATTTTAGATGTCACACTTAACGGCAAATTTTACCGTAAACTAACGTTTTACAAAACGGTTAGAAAACGGTCATGAAAACGCACCAAAAACGGTCAGAAAACGGTCATGAAATCGCATCTAAAAACGGTTAGAAAATGGCTCAATTTTCTTCAATAAATAAGTTCAACACATTCTTCACATTTCACTTCTTTCATCTGCTCCCCTCTCCACTTCTTATTCTAAAAATCGTTTTTTGATCGCTCCAAGTTTCAAGATTTATGGATGCATTAGAAAAGTTTGAGCAGCAGCAGATTGAATATGCTACTCAAGTCTTCATGCTCGGTTGTTTTATTATAGTAATAAATGTTGTTAATGTGGCATATAGTTCTATCTAATATTTAGGTTTGTATTTTATTTCACGTATCATTATGATGTGTTTCCACTCCTCTGTACGGTCTTACATCTTATTGTAATATTATATTTACATCTTCATTTGCCTTATACTTACGCTATTTATTTACATCAAAAAAATCAAAAAAAAAAAAAAAAAAAAAAAAATGGCACTCCTTGTCACATGCCCCATTCTTCTCATCCACACTACATTAACGTTTGTGCCATATTTTAGAAGATACACATCGTCTAACTACCCTGTGACACCTCGATCCGTATTTTCTACTAAATCGGATTGGTGCCTATTTATAACAAGGATAGACACCTCTAAACACCAACTTCCCTTTTTCCGCTTAATTTTCTTCACCACTCCATCTTTAATGGCCCTCACTCGAATTTTCGTGCCCGAGCAAAATTATATGAAAAATTTCCAAAACGGTCTTTTTCATCCTTTTTTTTACACAGAAATTTTACGTCGAGGATGGTACCCTCTTTTACATCATAAGCAGGAATTTTTTTCCAGAGAATTGGTCATTTTGTTCTATAAACACGGTTATTTCCAAAACGGGCAATTCTTTATCCGTGCAAACGGATGTGAGCGTGGATTGACTATGGAAATTATCTCCGAGGTACTTCAAATTCCCATTACAAACCAAGGGGTACACCTTCAGGATTCACCATTCGACAATATCAGGCATCTAATGTTTGCAACTATCTATCACGGCAAATACAACCGGAAAAACCGTGTTGTTTATCAGCAATCCTTGCAAAATAACCAATTATCTGTGATCCAATGGCTGGCTCATAATGTGCTCGGCACGTCTAAGAATTTCGAAATAACAAAACCCCTCCATCTACTCTGGGCCTTGCAGACTAACTGCAATAATTTTTGCATTATTAAATTTATCTGGAACGCTATCGCACGTGCCAGGAAAAAGGCAGCTCCTTTGCCAACCATTGTAACACTTATCATGATGCATTGGGGGTTTTCTAGTACTTCTCCTAATACACCTCTCAAAACAGCTAACATTCTTACCATTCACTCAGTTTGTAGGAACGGTTTCTGGAATCCCGACGTTGCAAAGAACCATGTCAGTACAGAAACCGAAGAAGCTTGTTCCGCTGACAACATCTTCACTGAAAATGCATTAAGCAATGTATTTAATCCTATGGAAGGCCTTTGTTTAATTCAACAAGGACTGATGACATTATACAAACGTCAGAACATTATCATCACCAGTCTCCTTGAATTTCACGACCTGCGAACAATACAGGAAGAGGAACAAGCACAATTCTTGCACAGTCACAACCTATTCTCGGCAAATCACACTCTCATAATGGATAACCACGCCGAGATTTACCAAACATAGAGTGAAATTATACAATGAGTTGTTGCCAGGATTGAAGGCATCGAAGATCTTATAAATGGATTCCTTTCACAAAAGGATCCTTGCCGTTACTTGGGCCCATGACACAATTTAAATTTTGCAATTTTATGTTCTTTGTCATTTTCTTTTTAGTTTTTTAAATATAGTGCAATTTCCCTATGGTAATTTGTTTTTACTTAATTATTCTCATCATATTATAATATTTGTTTATCTTTGTCTAACAGGTAGCATCTTTCTTCACAATGGAGGCTCCAAAAATGATTCCAGAACAATCTTTCCATTCGTTGCTGAATTCTCCTGCATATGGACATCTTTTCAGAGACTACATCACTCGAGTCGGTCATAACTCCCTTATTCTACACCCGAAGCAGACATACTCCCCAGGTTTGGCAACTTATTTTTACGATCATATGGAAGATCTACCTGGCATGCCGGGGTTTCCCTTTGAACGGATTTACAATCCGTATTGGTAACACCCGACACTTTTTTTTTGAGCCGCCAGTTCCTATGGCTCTAGACCTTCCTCCTTTTCAGCCCGGACATCCCCATCCGATTACATGATAGAAAACAACTTTAACGACTATTCTTGGGAAAAATTTGCGCCCGTTATGGCGATGGCCTTGCCAGTCGATTGAGCGTGCCATACGGCCGATGGCGGACTTTACTATTCCACTTGCCGATTATGACCATGAATGTTGAACCGCCATGTTATTTATTCTTCTCGAACATCATGGGGGATTGGCATTTTTCCACTGCATAAAAGTCAGCTTGTAAGACGTTTCATGCACTAGCCCAGCAACATACCACCTTCGACATCACAGACCTAGTAATTGAGAACCTAAAGAGGGCTCGGTCTATTCGGCAGCACTATATCACCTTGCCAGTCACAGCATGCAGGATAGTGAGGACATACTTCCCACAGTTTGTGGCCACTTTTCAGGACTGGGTTAAGGTCGACTTTATGTGTCCAACCAACAAGATCATTCGTTCTTTGCGATTTCGGACATGGCGACGCCCTGCAAGGTATCTAAAAAAAGTGTGTTCCTTCCCTAATGATGATAAAATGATAGCTCATCTGGACACTGCAAAGAAGAGGAAGTGGAGCGAAGTCTAGAAAGCTATGATAGATTGGCGTGATGCAAAGGAATGACATTTCTACAGGGATGAAGCAAGGATGGACCATCCCCCAGTTCTTGGTTGGGGCAATGTGAGTTGATGCATGTACATATTTGTTTTACGTTTTGATGTGAGATAAATAAATAACCTAACAGTGTGCCAATCTAACAGTGTGCTTTTACTTTTATGATGTATAATATATAGTGTGTTACAATAAATATTTGTAGAAGATGTCAGCTATATTTTTGCTCAAAGCCTCTCAGGTATACTCTTTCTTTCTCTTAACACTTTGAGGACACAGCGTCCGACTATTTGGGGGTGGTGAGAACCTTTCGCAAAAATTAAGCATGCATAGTTGTATATAGTTTACTTTATGTCTAAATAAATGTATTTAGTGACAAATTCTCGTTTCCTTTTCTGTGATGAAAAATATTTAGAAATCTCACCCTAGTATCAGAATTAGGACTTGTTATTAGAAACTTAATTTACTGTGTATGCAATAGTTTTCACATCTTTTCATGAGCATTCATGCACTGACTATCATTAAATGTACACAGCAGTAAGTTTCTGGGACCCACAGTTAGACAACTTAGTTTCCATATCCTGTAAGAATCTAACTAAAAAGCCTCAAAATGTGTGATATGTGAGTAATGACACAGAGGAGTAGTTTTTTCGAATAGAGAAGTTCACACGTCTACTTATTTGATCACTACCCAAATCCTAGGCGAGAATTTAGGCCTTCTTTGGATCCATATAGCCAAAAATTCACACCTGTAAAAAAAATTACGGCTAGTCGCCCCACTGAACCTTTCATTAACCCTTTCTATTTCACCAAAAATTCATTACCCATCTATTAACCATAAATAAATAAGCCTACCTAGATGATGAGTATGAGAAATAGGATGAAGTGCAGAAAAATGAAGAGAAAAACCTTGTCACAAATCAAAATCAGTTACTAAAAAAAAAAAAAAAAAAAATAAAAAAAAGAAAAATAGAAATATGCTTCCAAAAATCAAAAGAAATATCAAAGTTAGACTTCCCCCCAAAATCAAATCAAAAGGGAATGCAAAAGCTTGAAAAATCCAAGTATGGAAACCCACGTTAGAAGCAGGAAAGAAAATAAGGATTTCTCTAGTATAAATATCTCGAAGACCTTATTCTCTCATACTTATCATTTTTTGAATTTTCTATTCCATTTTCTTCTACACTGCCTCCTAAGCCCCATAATACCTAATAAAGACCTCTAGCTCAATTAGGAGTAGGATAGTGTGATAATAAGTAGTAGTTGTGACTGCTCGACCTCGGCTCCTCTGATTGTCATTGAGTATGTGAGGAAACGTGTGCCCACTGCACACTAGAGATATCAAAACGTTAGTGGAAAAATAAGAGAGAAATTGTGTTTCGACACATACCTGTGAGAACCTACTTAAGGACGCTATCCAAAGGATCCAGAAACGGCCCTGCTCGTACATTTCATTATAAGATCACTGTATGCATGCTTATACGTAGATGTTTTGATTATTCTATGCATATAAACTTGAATTTCGAAAGAATTAAATCCTTGTTTCCCCCGCTAGTTAGATGTCTAGATACCTAAGAATAATTAAGAAAACAGGCCTTTGTTACTGAGTCGTTGTAGTATAAACGAAGTTTGTGAGTATCTTTTCTGGAAAACTCTCACGAGGCTATAACTCGTCCACTAGGGAATTCCTAGTGGTTCATGGCCTTGTTGCATACGGCCAATGCAACTGCACTCTGCAAAATAAGATTAAGCTTAGGACAACACATTTTTGACCACTTATCATTTTAATGTCTCTTCTTTGCTTGAGGACAAGCAAAGTGTTGTTTGGGGGTGGTGTGATAAGCACCCAAAACTGTAATATTAAACCCCAACAGACATAGCATTTTGATCGATTATGTGTTTAATAATCATGTAATAATTACATTTTCGTACTTTTGTAGGTTTCTGCAGTCAACATGAATATAATGATAAAACATGCATCGAAGTACAGGAATACTAGAATATTTGAAGTTCCCCACTCAGCCCCAGTGAAGCCCAACAAAGCCTGACTAGAGCCGAAGTTTCCAAAAGAACAAAACCAGTGCAGAACGGGACTACATATAAAGAAGCAGCAAACTTCTAAAGCTCACATCTGATAAATCTGGATGCCGACGTTGGCTAGTGAACTGCCAGAGCGACCAGGGCGACAAACTCTACGCAAAGACAGAAAGTTGTAAAAATGCCAAAATCAAAAGCCTCCATCGAACACACTAAGTGGACCCTCTCAAGGGCCCAAAAGCATGACGAAGTCAAGATAGGCAGTGGCAAGTGATGGTCACAATTTTGTGCCACCCTACAATGGGAAAGACACATACCAATTCAATGTTTGACAAAGCAAATTAAACATAAAAGACAAAACCAAAACATAAAAAGACAAAACCTTAATAAGGAAAAGACAAAGAAAATTAAACAAGGTAAAACAAAACTTTGTTATTCAAAGTTTTGAATGTCTCAATTTGAGAAGCGGACAAAACCCAATTAAATCCTTCACAAGGCTCTCCAGCCTATATATATGAGGGAGGGGTCTTCATTATTCGGCCTTTAGCATTTTATGCTTTAGCCTATACATTAGCTAGTTAATCGTCTGTAGTTTTTCATTCCAGCAGCTTAAGTTCCGTCCTTTTCATTTCAGCAGCTTAAATACTGTAAGTTATTTCTTCTTAATAAAAGTCATTTCTTTTCAAGTTTAATTCCTTCAATGACCATGAGTTAATCCCCTGATAGGGTTATATACTAAAAGCATTACTTTTGTATTAACTCTAATTCTTTATATTTTGAATGAGAATCATATGGGCAAATGTTATGCATATTATATATGTTATTAGTTATATACATGTGTCTAATACTTTATGTTGTAGATGATATGGTGTGAACACACAGAAGATCATATCATCAGTACCTTATAAAGTATAAGTAATCGTTCACAACCTAGATGGATTTGGACAAACCATTAGTACGGTTGTAGTATAATCTGGTATTAGTCTATCTTGACTATAGGATTACACTAGTACACTTTGTATATATTGATCAGGACCAAGTGAGGTTGCTTATCTTTATACTGACTATATAAGAGAACAAACGCCTCTGTTATTATGGATGCTTGTTCTCCTAATCCGGATATAATAATAGGCACTTACATGCATTGTACATTGCTTTAAATCATCAATGAGTGAGATTCATTTGTGAATCAACAAACTCGATGGATTGGGTAATGACATTGTATGTAAGGTGTGATGTTGATTATAGAAGGAATCCATGTCCCGCAAGAAGTCGGGTTGATGATGTCCCCTTGAGGAGCTCAAAAAGATTGTCATGTAAACCCTGCAGGTGGATTTATTTCGACATGACAATGAGGTTGAGTGGTACTACTCAAGGACATAAGAAGTTGATTAATGTAGTTGTCAGTAACTTGACTTAATCGACGGACATTCGATATCTTAGAGGAGATCAACGAGCATATAATATGGAGCCCATAAATGCTGACACGTAATTTGGGATTAGGGTGGTAGTGCAACAATAGCCTTTAGTGGAATAAGCCATTTGTTGACGGACTTGGGCCATGTGTTCTGGGCGAACATGGGAAGCCCAAGCCCGTCAGGAGGCCCAACCCTAATTTCTCCTCATGGTCCCTGTTGTAGCCTATAAATAGAATACTCTCTCTCTGGCTGAAATTCACTATTCACTAGATTAGAAAAAAAGGCAAGGTAAGATATATCCAAAATTGGATCTAGCTTTGTGAGAAAGAAGGGGATTGGTAGATTGTTGCCCACACAACGTCCAATCTATTCTAAAGGAATACAACAGAAGATAAAGGGGTTGATTTCGGATTTGATAAAGCTTTGATTCTCAGAGATTACATCTAAGCAGATTCTCAAAAGGTATGTTCTCTATCCAAAATCGTGAGAACCCCATTGATTCCACTGCGCGTGGGTTCTCGCAGTTTGTAGAAATATTGGATTCAAAATCCGGTTCCTACATCCCCCTCGGGGAGGGTTATCTTTGCTCGTGTGAGAATCGGATTGACTCTTTAATATTCTAGAGTCTTTGCTTAGGAATTAGGTGTAGATTAGACATCCGGTCCCAAAATGGTTGGAGATCGTACAAATTTGAAGTGCCGATGCTCGATCAGCGGAATCAATGAGAGACCCAAAATGTCTCGCGCGTGACTCTTTGGTGTCAGACAGCTCTCCAATTTGTCCAGCTGATGTAGAATCGAGCCTGGAGCTAAAATGATATTCTAGAGATGAAATATTAGTTCAACTCCTTATGCTACTATGATGCGACTCAGAGATGTGCACGTTTTGCTAGGAATTGATACTCGACGTCGTCTCGGGTTTGTCTATGAACTCGAGACGAATTAGAGTTGTAGTGATGTGGTAATATAAATTGTTAAAAAATGATTCTTGCATGAGTATGATTAACCATCTCCCTGTTTCTCAACCTTTGTTTATTTATATCGAAATCACCGTTAGTAATTTACATTATTTACATTACCGTTAATTTAATTAAACCAACTAAAAAAACTAAAATCCTACTCACTAAAAGTTGTAATTCCAGTTGTGAACCTTGCCGAGCCCTAAGGTTTGGACGATCCCTTACTCAACCTATCCTACCAAACCCACGTGAGTAAGGAAACTTGACTAAACGGACGACTATACGAACTTTGGACTTGGACTTTGGTCTTCAGACTTCGGACTTTGGACCTCGGACTTAAGAATGAAACCCAATAATGTATGAAATAACATTTTATCAAGGTCTTTATTAGGTGTTGTGGGGATTAGGAGACGGGTTAAGAAGGAAGGAAATGGATATTTAAAAAGGACAAGTCTGAGATAATAGAGTCTTCATATTATGTAACTAGAGAAAACCTTATTCTTTACTTTTGCTTCTACACTTTGTTTCCATCCTTACCTATATTTTTCTTTTTCTTTGGCTTTTGACTCCTTTGATTCTATTTTCGGAGTTCTAACTCTTTATTTTCTTTTATTTATTTATTTATTTATTTTTATTTGGATGGAAACTTTCCTTTCTTATCTGAAGCGACTAACAAATTTTTGATTCAAAGGTCTTTCTTTTTTCTATTATTCATCTCTATTCTCAGACTTATTCAAAGAATGGGTAGGCTGATATATATATATGTATGTATGTATTATTTTGTTTTGTTTTTGTAACAGGATAAAGGAATTGTGGTTTATGAAAGGCTAAAGAAGAGCTCAGAGGGGCGACTAGCGGAAAAATAATTTCATAGGGTTGAATTTCTGGCTATATCGATCCAAAGAGGGCCTAAATTCTCGCTTAGGATATGGTATAGTGATCAAGCAAGTGGACGTGTGATTTCTCTATCCGGATTTTACTTCTCCCTTGTGTCATTTCTCAAATGTTTCACTCATATAAGGTTTTAGGCTATATTCTCACAGGATTTGTAGAATAAGTACTCTAGCCTAGATTTCAGAAACTTACTGCCAAACAATCATAGCTACTCATGTAACATATTTATAGATAGATGTAAGGATTATTACCTACATATTAACCTAAGTTTCTAAAACTATTCTAATGCAAAAGCTACGTGAGATTTCTAGATTATCAAGGGCATAGAGAAGGAAAACAATACCAATATTCCTAAGTGTACAGTATAAAGTTTTTATTAATATTTTTTAAAATTTTTTGAATTTTTAACTAGAAAACAAGTGCATATTATACATATCTATATCTTAACAGATACCTTAATTATACGTGTTTCTATGCCCCAAAACAAGAAACATATTTTGTCCTCAAAGTATTTAAATAAAAAGAGTAGAGAAATACCATGGAAACGGGTGAAATTCTGGAACATCTGCAAAACAAGGTTAAAACATACTAATATAGAAAATAAAAACTGACGCAACTCGATATGAGTTCCACCCGTTATGGGGTTAAGAAGAATCAAATTCCTTGGGACATAAGAAGACACTAACTGAAATAAAAACTAACCTTAACTCCCATTTAAGCGTCATCCTCCTCATCCTCATTTATAAAGAACTGAGGCTCCTTCTTATCCTACCACGCCATGGTAATTTGCCAGGCTTCATGCCACTTATCGTCTACTATAGCTAACCTGTCAACCGCCACTTGGTCGGATGGGGTGGAAGGTGCAACCTGATGAGGTTGTATCCTCCACCCTTGCCAAGTCATTGCACGGAACGAGCGAATAATACAATTGGTAGGTCTCATAATGTCGACCCCAACCCAATCCGTGAAACGGGTACAAAAAATAGGGAAGAAACATAGACTAATACGGCAAATTAAAATAGGCATAAGAAGGTACTTATGCCTCTTGCTATGGGCCAGGGCTAAACTAGACATTAGGGTCTGGGGTATATCATAGAGTGTACGTTCCCCATCTAAAGCAAGGAAAATATCATAAGTTTCGTCATTCACAGAAGAATAACGCCATTCCCCTCTAATGTTTAGCATGATCCAAAACATAACAGTGCCCACGTTCATAGACAGGCTACCAAGGGTGACGTTATAATCCCCTTGGTCCTCTATCCTAAAGATTCCTGCCCCGTAATGCTCATGCAAATCTTCATAGTTATACATGTACATATTATCTACCAAATAGGCCCATGAGTCTTGTATTTCAGCGGGCATAGCAAGTCCAAGAACAAAGGCTAGCAAGAACCTCAAAATTTCCATCGGTTCATCCCCGATGGTGATGAAGAACACTTGTTCTCCATCTGGTCTATCAAAGAACTTACAATTATCATAAAAATAAGATGTAAATGCGGGAGAATAAAGTTCATCAGGACTTACTAATAGCGGCTCCCACCCTGCTAGAATGATCACTTCGCGAAACCATGCACCATAGGTGTCACTTTGGAACAAGTCTTCAAAAGACTGTTCTGGTATGATACGAGGGGATGTCATCACCAAACTACTCGCTGGAACAGCTGCAGACGATCCTGGAACAACCCTAAAAAAATTGGAATTTTTCTTGCCCACGGAGTCAGGGCGCAGGGTGCGTTCGACCTATGCCTGGGTAGGGCGCGGAGTGCGCCTTGGTGAATTTTGAGTTCCAGGCACTTAGGCGTAGGGCGCGCTCACTTTTTGCCTGAGATGGGTGTGGGTCGCGTGCTCAGGATGAAAACTAGAATTCCAGTGTTTTGGGCGTAGGTCGAGCTCAGCTTTGGGCTTGGTAGGGCGCGATCGCGCTCTGAAGAAATTTTGACTAACAGTGCCTAAGGCGCAGGTGGCGCTCTACTGGGGTGTAGGTGCGCTCCGAGTTGTTGAAATGCGGAAGTGAGAAGGAAAAATAAGGAAAAGTTGGGAGTGAAAGGTGAGAAATGAATGTGAGGTGTAGTGTGGGTTGTGAGTGTAGAATGAAGGAAGTTTATATAGGTTTTAAGTTTCCAAAACGAATCAGGAAGTTGCCAAAAAACTTTAAGGCAATTGCCGGAAACAAAAAATTTCCAAAACCGAAAACGGAAACAACCCATATTCTCTATTCCAAAACAAACCCAATATCTTTTAGGTTGAATTTAGGATAGTAACTGCCTAACTCATTGAGATTTCATCCTACCACAATATCTACTCATAGCCATGCCCATATCGGCAATATTCTCAACCATCACTCCAAAACAACTTCTAAAATGGAGGATCATATAACAAATCATGCTAGAGTAAATAATATCACCCCCAAACAATTCGGGAAGGTGGGATTAACAATAAATACAATGCACAATTTGAAAAGGACCATATTATATTAAAATTTAAATTCAAATACAATTAACTACCGAATTCAAATTTAACTACCGAATTCAAAAAAACTTAATATCCCAACTAATAAAAACAATAAAACAACTAAATAACATTGAAACAACAATTTTTTCTAAACACTAGCCATGTGATGAAGATGGACCCTGAGATGGAGATTGGGCCTGGGATTGTGATGGGGCCTGAGATGAAGAAGGACCCGAGCTATCCGTCCTTTGACGACGATGTTCATGCCTCTCAGACTCATCTGAAACAGAACCCTCCACGGGTGGCATGCGTTGAAGAATCTCTACTTTGAACAGGTGTTGTGCTTCCATTGCTGATTTCATCTCTGCCTTCATCTCTGTATATTGCGCATTGTGACGCTGAAGGAGTGTCTCAATGTTACACAAGAGATCCTCCTGACCCTTTTCGAGGTTTTCAAAACTCGTCTGAAGGTTCTTTTGTTTATTTTGAATTATAATCTTCCTATCCCGTACATCTTCGCAAATAGCATAAATGCAACGCACACCAGTATGCAACACTAACATGCGTTCTGAATCGGACGTACACCTCTCCAAGGCATCTTCATCCAAACATGTCATGTCCTCCATTTCCTCATCCGAATCAACCACCCTATCCTCCGACAACATCCAAGTCTTTTGGATACACTTAGTATAAATAATTTCATTTGAATGCAATTTCAACATAGACCGCTAAGTTCTTGGTTTCCCCAAGACAACATTATCTTCGTAATTAAAGCAAGAAATGGTGAAATACTCTTCCCAACTCCTCTAATCATATTTATCAAAAACTCGAGGATACAAAATTCATACCTCTTCTCTTGCAATATCCAGATAACGTGCAAACATGTCAAACCGATGTCGCTCACTTTCTCCTTCCCAATGACGTTCTTACCAATCCACTGAGCTACAGCCAGCCGGTTGGTTGGTTCGCAGAGATGACTGTCGAGCACAATAAGAATTCGGATTGTATTGACCCTCCATGAGAATGTCGTTCATCAATGTAGGAACTCCAGTATACTGGGATTCTTGCACGGTGGCTTCTAGGTGGTGTTTAGGCGTAAGGCATAGAATCTCAGCCAATTTCTCTCTCGATAATTCTCTCCTAGTCCCAGTCACCTTCATAAAAATTTTCTGACCATCCAACTCTCTCTTCTTACAAAATTATTCCACTAAATCGGAGTGGTAAAAATCATCTGTCGAGTACCACAACCTATTCCAATTCCTCCTAATCATCTCTCCACCGTAAAACGGCGCGAACCGGTCGGCCGTAAAAGGTTGTTCCAGCATAATTCTTCGTCTTAGAGCCATTAAAGTTTTGGGTGGTTTTGTGGGTTTGAATAAGGTGGGGAAAGAGTTTAAAATCAAACTCACTTAAAAAAATGGGAGGAGGCACAGTGGCAGTTCGAATTCTTGGATTTTTGGATGTTTCCGGTGGTTGAAATTGTTGGAGATGGTGGTCATGAGTGTTTTGGGCTGGGTTTAAAATTTGGGCGTGGTTGTATTCAGGTTTCTCTTTATTTTTATTTTTTTTAATTTTTGGTTAGGGTTTTGAATTTGGTAATGGTGGAATTGGAAAGAAATCGCGATTCTGTTTTCTTTAGAGGAAGGAGACACACGTGCGTCACACGTGCATGCCTTGGATCCAAGCCCAAATCGATTTTCGAAATTAGTCGATTTTTCGCGCAACTTCAACCTAAAATTGCCGCTTCGTTATCAGTCCGATTTATGCGAATGAGATATGGAAACGATTAGGAGAGAATTTCTAATCCAAGGATACATAAAACACTCTATTCTAACTTCGGATGACATATAAGTAGATGGAAAATGCCTCAAAGTGCGTGCATAATGTAAGTTATGCGAACGAATGAAATCTAATTTCATAGATAATGTCAACCCGAATCGTAATACAATTAAATAGCCTAAGCAACTGATAAGAGTCCAAAACTGTAGTTTTAACCCCTTAACAATAATACTTTTAGACCAATTATGCGAGTAATAAATAAGAGTTAATACTAATTATGTGCTTTTATGTATTTCAAGAATTGAAGTCAATTATATGCAGAAATGTGCCACTTTAGCGATATAAAAGAGCAAAGGGTTGGTTGCTAAGAAGTTCTGGGATTAAAGGCCAAGACGGGCAGAAATAGCACACAAAAGTCAGCAGAACTTCCAAAGATCGTATTTTGGACTCAGGCCTCGGAATTAGGCGTACCTTATGTCAAAACGACCTGCTCGGAAAGAGCTTTCCAATGGTCTAAACTTTGACCCAATCAGAGGAGCAAAAGTGGATTAAAATCCTAATGAAGTCAAATCCAGCGGAAAAGGGCCCTGTGGACTGAAGAAATTGGGCTTTGGGCTCGATTTTTTGGACCAAAACATGGACCCTCAGCCCATGCACGAAAATGTGGATCTGCTCTCCTCCATTTCCACACACAAGACTTAGCTCTTATGTATCAATTATCTTAGGTTAGAAAGTAGCCATTAGAGTAGCCATTAAAAAGCTTAGTTCTAAATCTAGTTTTTGGTTTTTAATTAATTAGTTTTCATTCCATTAATTAGTTTTATTCCTTGTTTTAGATTAGTTATTTGAATCATTGAATATCATTCATTAGATAAATAAAATAGTTAGTTCTTGTTAAATTCGATCTTGTTATTTAATGATTGTTTAGATTAATTTCGATTATTGTTATTTAATGATTTCTTAGTTGTTAATTTAGATTTCAATTATTGTTTAGTTAAATTTAATAAAGTTAGAATTTTTATATTATGACTTATTCAATTTCATTTGGAAATGATAGTTTGATGAATCGAGGCTAAATCTCCATTAGAGGGGTTTTATGAAGCCTTGATGAAAACTTGATTTTGTTAGTTTAGAATCATTGTAAGAGTCTATTCCATTCTAGAAGGACGTTGATTCGCCATGAGAATGTGCTAGTTATGAATTAGTAGAGATGCCATGTATAATTAGGGATTAGAACGACCAATTCTTACCGTAAGAACGTAAGAATTGGATTACAACAATCTATGCTTGTTTCTTAAGTTGGATTCAATTCCCCTCTAATTCTTATTTTAGATTCAAACCTTAGTATTATGTAGCATTACGTAGTATCATTCGTAATTCTCTCATTGACTTTGGTAGGATTGATAGTCGTAGAAAACTTGAATGCTAAAGAACTAGGAGTGGAACGAATCTTCTATTCCATCTCTACTTCACTAGTATCGAGAGTAGAAATCTTTGATAAGTCTAGTATAAGTTCAGTTTTTAGTTTTACTTTTGTTCAGAGTTTCACCGCTTTATTCATGAGTAAAACTATCAATTTTACGATTATCAGCAACACAAATGGAAAGTTGAACAATCCAAGACAGAAAAACGAACACCCCACCTGCAAACAAATTTTTGGCAATGAAGTTTGAAAATTTGTTTTAACGTGGGACTTTTAATGTCAGATTCCCGAGACTTCCTAGATTACTATTTTTATGGTTTTGATATTTTTTACTTTTTATGAATAAGATTTAATATAAGAAAAACGAAAAACAATAAATACATAATTCACACCATAGAAGAACATGACTCAACAATCGAGAAAACATGCACGAGTGGAAAACGTGAATTATGTTAACCTTGGACTTAGGATTCGGTACTTATAGCCACACACTCCATAGGGAGGGCCCGGTTACCTGAATGGTGCACTTACCAATATATGGAATTGCAAGGAAGTACACCAAACAACAATATGAGCCGTTTATAGTCAGATACTCAAGACTTTAACAAACAACTTGGATATATATATATATATATACCCTGCAGTTTTTCATATATCAACAACCTAAAGAGTTGTGGGTCTTTCCATAAATAAATAACATGGAATGCATCCCCAAACAAAATCAAGCACCAAGATTTTCTACGACATAACTTATTGAAATGAAAGCGAAGTTTGATAGATCTAGAACGTAACCGAGCATGCACCTTCTTTTTCATCTTTGATCGAGAGGGTGTCGAAGTGAATGATCGTGAGAAGATTGATGTTCGTGGAAGATATGTTGGATATGGATAAGTTTTAGAAGTAAGGAATGGAAAAAATGAGAATGTGGGTTTTCATTCATGGTGTAGGTGGAAACTATCTAAATTCCAAAAATGAAGGTGTCAAGTGCCTTTCCCTTGGGAATTATTTCTGTATTAAGAGGATTTAGAAAATCATTAAGCATAGAAGAAGTAAGAGGGTTAAGCACAAACTCCAGGTTCCGTTGAAAAGGTGGAAGGTGGGGAAAATTGGTGATGGAAGATGAATGAGTGTCAGCTAGAGCTCTCAGGTCTAGATCATTAGAAGCCTTGAGATATGTCAGACGTTCCTCAATATGTGGGTCAAAAGAATCACTGGGATATAGGGTGAAAAATTCATCTTCCGTCATAGCGTCAAGGGATAATTGGATGTTGGCAGGGTGGGACTCGCGAGGTGGCAGGGAAGAGTTGCAAAAAAGTTGAAGGAAATCTTCCTCAATTTCATCTATGTCCAAGTCCTTGTCGAAGTTGGAACTTCCAAAGGAAAGAAATTTGTACATCTGGTTATCCGGAAATGTGGTTTTGAAATAATCAGGAGCTAAGCTCTCGATCATGCTAACCTCCCCATCTATAGACGAATCTGGTAACTATTTCATCATTTTAAAAACATTTACCTCAACAGAAAGATGGTCAAAAGATAAAGACATCGAACCATCGCGGCAATTTATAAGCGCATTGGCAGTCCCCAAGAAAGGACACCCTAAGATGATCGGAATAGAGTCGTTAGCGACTTCTGTATTGAGGATAACAAAATCAGCAGGATAGTAGAAATCTTGGACCTTAACAAGCACGTTTTCAACTACACCCATAGGGTACTTAATAGATCGATCTACTAATTGCAACGTCATTTTAATAGGTTGCATCTCTTGTAGACCTATTTGTTTGTATAGATAATACGGGAGTAAGTTAACACTCGCTCCCAGGTCTAGTAAAGCGGTCATTGTGTGGGAATCTCCTAAGGTACATTGTACAGTAGGACGACCAGGGTCCTTGTACTTAACGATTCTATTATGTTCTGATAAAGTTGGAAACTGTTCAGTTAGAAAGGCGTCTTTAGGAATATTAGTCTTACGCCTAGTAGTGCACAACTCTTTAAGAAACTTAGCGTGGTGAGGTAATTTTTTAATCGCTTCAATAAAAGGTAAGTTTATCGTTAGATTTTTAAAAACTTCCCTAATCTTGTCAAAATTTGTATCCTTGTTTAACATAGCTAATTTCTGAGGAAACGGTGGTTTCTCTCTATATTTAACATATGAATCAACAGGATGGTTAACCTTGCTTTTCTGTTTCTTAGGCTGTGGTTTAACTGTTACCTCTACAGGGGTAGGATCTTCAGTTATCATTTCGGTATCTAGTTCGATATCCGGTGTATGGACTATTGGTGGGGTAACTATAAGGATAGTTACTTTGTTATAAACCACTCCGCCAGAATGGAGAGTGGTGATGGAATTTATCTCACCTACGTTTGCATTTTCATTACTAGTATTACCGTTTACCTCAAAGGCTGTGTTTGGTGTTTTAGGATTAGGTATCGCTTGTCCTGGAAACACACCTTTGGGTTGTACTTTCTCTTGTGCTAACTGTTGTAAGGAAAGTTGGATGGCTTGTCAAATCTGTTGTTGGGTTTGCATAAAAGTGTCAAAATGATCCGATTGTGGAGGAGTGTTAGCTATAGGTTGTGTGATAGGAACTATGTCACGTTGATTATTAATGGGTGGGTTGTGATAGTTATTATTATTAACCGGAACGATACCTCTATTAGTATTATAATTATTATTGTTATAATTATTCTAGTTACCCTGACCTTGTCCTTGTCGTGGTTGAGCTTGGTTGTTATAATTATAATTACCACGACCCTATCCTTGCCTTGGTGGTGCTTGGTTGTAATTGTTTGTTGGCCTAACATTTGGGTTAAACAACCTTGGAGGTTGTTGATTATTTCGCCAACCGAAGTTGAGGTTTTGTCGCCAAGCTGCGTTAGGTTCGCTATTAATGGAACAAACATTATCTTGTTGTGATTGTTATTGTTCATAGGCGAAAAGACAATAGGAGTCTGGATGCTCAGGACTCAAACATAAATTACATGGACTGGAGTTGATATTCATTACAGGGATAAGCATTTGTTGAACAAAAATAGCCTCTACCTTTTTAGTGAGAGATTCGATTAAATTTTTAAGTTCAGGATCATGTTTCATCTCAAACATACCGGTGGCTTTAACTGTTGTAGAAGAACTAGCGGAATGGGAGCTATCATCACTACCCCCAGTTATTATTATGCTTAGTTTGATTTTCTAAAAATTTATAAGCCTCTGAGGCTCCCTTACTTAGGAAATTATCCCCATTCATTATGTCGAGGACTTCTTTATGGAAGATACAATGACTATTACCTACATATTATTCTAAGTTTCAAAAATTAAATCCTAATTCAAGTACTATGTGAGATTTCTAGACTAATATCATCATGGAGAAGGGAACAATACCATTATCACTATGTGCATAGTATAAACTATATTTATGATTTTTAACATTTGTATAAAGTAAAGTGCGTAATATACAACCTAATATGTGCTTAAACATTTACAGCGTGTTTCTATAAAACCCCTAAACAGAATCATGTTTTGTCCCCAAAGTATGGAATGAAAATAAAGGATAGAGAGTACCGTAGAAATGTGGTTGTAAATGGGAGCACCTAAAAAGGAAGGTTAATCTATACTAATATAAAGAAATAAAAACATATGCAACTCCTATATGAGTTCCTCCCGTTATGGGAATAACATGAAATAATAGATAGCGCTTGGTACATAAGCGGACTCTAACAGAAATAAAATAATACCATACGACACAAATCAAGCATGCACATATCATGGGTCTTATAGGATTAGCTTCCAAAATTCTGCAAAATAGTGAAATTTTACAAAATTAAGGTACCAAATTATTGCAGGTGCCGACTAGCAAAGTCGGTAAAACCTTTGGGTGATGATACCATAGGTCTAGAGATCGAACCCCGCCAGCATCAAAGAGTTACTAATCTCATTTAAAACATGTTTTCCAATAAAAAAAAAAAGGTACCTAATTACATTAAGCATCCCAATTAAATTTACAAGGCCTATGTGTTATATATTTCGATATTTATACATGCAATTTTAATACGTGAACATACAATGTGCTAAAATTAAATATACCACCCCCAAACAATTTTGAGAAGGGGGTTTCATAAAATAATTCAATAGCACAATTAAATTACTTAACTAACTAACCTAGACTCTATTGGAATAAATATGACAGGCAAAAGGGTGGCAAAACGTTTTGAAATGAAAGACCAAAATACACCATCCCTAAACAAAATTTGAAAACTCTTTTTAAGTTTGAAATTTTTTGTGGCATATACTCCAGAAAGGTAGTATGTGATAAGTGCTCAAAAAGTGCTATTTAACCCTCGATTATGCCTCTTGTTTAGCCATCTTAGTGGACTAATAGTGTTTATAAGTTGTGTTTTAAGATTCTATAGGTGAAAAAGAGAGTTTTGTAGAATATTAGAGAAAAATGGGTAAAACGGAGCAATTTAGAGCATTAAGGATCACATGGGAAGCCCGTGGACAATCATGGAGAAGGTAGAGGAATTGGAGCTATTAAAGATGCGACTTGGACCTATTTTAAAGCCTATTTGGAAGCCCAAGGCCAAAGAATTCGTTGCTTGGACCAAAGCCCGCAAAAGAGGATAGAAGGATAGAGCAGAAGAGACAAAATCGGCTAACGCATCTAGGACGCATGGATCGAGCGTCCAGACGCATTGATCACGTCTGAGACACATGAATAGTGCATCCAGACGCATGAATCGACACAGTAACCAATTTCTTCTCAGTTTTGGAGACGAAATTGGACTCTGAAAGAAGTCTATTTGTATTAGGAAACAAATGACGGTTTGGAATGCTTCTAGAGCTCATTGTAACCTCTATAAATAGAGGACCTAAGTGCCTCATGTAATTTGCCAATTCAGTTATATTCTTGTCTCCAGAATTTGAGGCAGAGAGAGATTAATAATAAAAGATCAGTTTTAACTAGTTGAGTCTTAATAAATTAGTCTTTCTAGTCTTATGTTCTTCGACTCTTTTTCTTCTCGTTCTTCTCATTCTTCGTGTTCTTCCTTCTTTATGGAAGGCTAATCTTCTCCTTCAAGGGAGGAGATGAAGCCGATGCTTAAGGTTTAGTGATTCTTCTGGTTCATGGTGTTCTTCAATTAGGTTAGTTCTTTATGTTTTTAGTTATTAGTTCCATTGCCCACACCAGGGGATGGAAGTAT
This sequence comes from Coptis chinensis, assembly GCF_015680905.1. Lineage (NCBI taxonomy): Eukaryota > Viridiplantae > Streptophyta > Magnoliopsida > Ranunculales > Ranunculaceae > Coptis > Coptis chinensis. Next base: position 51,596,185 of record NC_141456.1, read on the forward strand.
AGAATAGGGTTTATGTTTTGCAATATTAATATCATGCTAGTGTTCTTTACTTTTCTTCTTGTAGTATAGTTCTTTAGAGTTAGGGAAGTATTCCTTGTGTTGCCTTAGAAGGGGTAGCTCAGGGAGTGGCTGCCTAGGGGAAGTATTCTTTGTGTTTGCCTTAAGTGGTGATTCATTGAATGGCCGCCCTATTAGGAAGTACTCCTTGATGTTGCTCTTGGTAATACATTGAATGGCTGCCCGAGCTTACATAAAAAGAAAGAAGATATTAATAGCATAAACATAGGAACAACCTTAAGTAGAGTTAATTGTTAATGATGTTTCGTCCAAGAGGGCATCGGCACTTGCTCGATTGCCTAATTGTAGTCTACTTGTAAGAACAACCATGAAGCAGAAGGTCATAGATTAAAAGTATTGGTGGATTCTAATCTCTTGAATTCCCTCTCTTATAAATTATCAATAGTTTAGTTAATTTAGTTTAGTTTAGCATTAGAATCTAAAATCTCTACAATTATAGTTTTTAATCCCTTAAACCCCTTTTCCAGTCATGTCCTTCACATAACATACACTTAAAAGTGGAACGATACCCTACTCATCCTTTACTTATTGAGGGATAATTAGGTTTTGATACGCTTCTATTTTGTTCAACGACCATACACCATCTACATACACTAAAAGAAGCTTGTCAAATGGCATCGCTGCAATTTAAATTGTTTATGTTTAACATTTTCTTTCAAGATTAGAACTTTGGATATTGAGGTAATTTTAGCCGCATCATCCATCCTTTTAAGAAAGAAAGAAGCTTGAAGGACATCTCAAAGACAAGATCGACCATCCAGGTTAGTCGAATCTTCATTCTATTTATTTTTCTTAGTATAGTTGCATCATAATTTAATTTTATTGCTTTCTTAGTATAGTTGCATCATAGTTTAGTTTTATTGCTTTCTAGTATAATTGCATTTAGGACCTTTTCAACAATTGAAGTTGTAAGCCAACACAGCGAAACATCAAACTCTAGTGTTTTTATGCGAGATCTTGACAAAACGGACTATCGTCGCGTGGCAGTGGTACTTAACAATCCAAGTGATTCACCATAACCCTAGAAGAGACAGCTTTAGACAACGAGCGAGATACTAGCTGCAAAGCCCAACCTAGTTGAAGGAAAGTAGTTTTACATTTTAGTATAACTTAGAATAATTGCATACTATTCAAGCATAGTAAGATAGTTTTTCGTTATTTTCGCATAGCATTTTCTAGTGTATGCCTCGTCGTCCATATCATTGTATCATTGAAGAAAGAAACATGACGGTGGACAAGGTTTAACAATCGACTCACAAGAATACTAGACGAGATTGATACAATGGCGCGACTGATGATGGAGGTGTTTTGAACACCAATAATCATGAAGCTATCCCACCCATGCAAGCACAACAGAGGAAGAAGCTGAGTGATTTCTATTCACCAATCATTGGAGACCCACCCAGCAGTATTGTTTTTCCAGAGACAGAAGATAACCAGTTTAAACTTAGATCATCAGTAATCTCTATGCTTCCAAAGTTCAATGGTTAAGACAATGTTCAGCCTTATGTTCACATGAATAAATTTCTATCATTCCTTAGAACTTTCAAGAACTAGAATATCAGGGATAAGAGTATGAAGTTAATTCTTTTTCCACTCTCACTCGAAGGTAAAGCATCCGAATGGTTAACTACACAGCCGATCAATTCAATCAACAACTCGGAGAAGTTGAGAACAAAGTTTATAAACAAGTTCTACCCACCTCATAAGACAGATGCCATGCTGCAAGTCATCAACAATTTCAAAGGGAAGGTGACTGAAGAATATCATCAAAGCTGGGAGAAATTCAATAATTTGCTAATCTCATGTCCACATCACGGTTATAATAAGAACACACTGGCTCATTTTTTCTTTCGAGGACTTTCTACTATGAACAAGCAGATGATACAGTCAATGCATCAAGGTAAGTTTACATCATTGGATGGAGAGGAAGCCTACAACTTTCTTGAGAATTTAGCTGAAGACACTCAACAATGGAGTACTAGCAACGAGGACGTAGCTACAGTGGAGGGGTGCCGAAGCAATTTGGCAACCAAATTCAAGAAGAACCAAATCAAGCAATGCTATTAATTATGGCAAGCCTATCAACAAGACTTGAAACTCTGAACAAGAAGTTTGATCAGTTCTCCATGAATCCTCCAAAACCAAACAATTTCCAAGCTAAACCTCAGCCAACCAAGCCTTGTTATGCCATTTGTGAGCTATATTCTGATGAAGGCCACACCACTGAAGAGTGTTCGTACTATCTGGATATTAATGCAGAGGCATGTAGTATTAACTCTTTAGGAAGAAATAACCAGTTCAATCAAGGACAGAATTATTGGAAGCTAAAAAATACAAATCAAAGGAATTTTCCTCCAGGATTCCAAAATCAGTCAAATCAGTTCCAGAATAACCATTATCAGTTCCAAAACCGCCAGCAACCATACAGAAATCAACAGTCATACCAAAACCAGCAATACCAAGCCAACACAAACAGAGAGTTAGTACCAAATCTTATGAGTGGATATATTGCCCTACGCTACTCGGTCGAAAGCAAAGCAGGTTATCCCATCGCCGGAAAAAGCTATCACCACCATTGTCAATGAGCTGAAACAGACAAATCAAAGAATCCAGAAGTTGGAGAGTAACTTTAGTGTCATTCAAGGCCAGATAGGGCAAATCACTTCCGCCTTGATGGAAAGATTGAAAGGAGCATTACCAAGCCATCCGGAGCCAAATCTGAAAGGAAGAGGTGTCCTGCAAGTGGATAACCTGGAGATTACTCATGAACATCTTAATGCTGTCACCACTCTGAGGTCAGGCAAGAAAGTTGATAACAAGATTGTCTATGAACCAGGAAAAGATTCTGCAGAACCTGAGGTAACTTATGTTCCCACCATCCCACCCAGTTCTAACATTCCAGATATATCTAGTGTTGTGTCACCCACTGAAGTAACTGTTAAGAGAGAAGCTGAAGGAACTATTGTGGAAGTAAGTAAGAAGAAGCCATCTCGAGTAACTCCACCTGTCACTCCACTATCTATTACCAAGCCAACCGAAGCCGAAAGAAGAGAACCGATATTGAAGAATCCGCCAGCACCATTTCCTTTGAAACTAGTGAATACCAGAATGGATGACCAGTACAAGGAGATTTGCGATGTATTTCAGAATTTGTATATTAATATCCCATTTCTGACCGCCATCAAGCAAGTTCCCTCGTATGCCAAGGTCGTGAAAGATCTAGTGAAGAAGAAGACCAACATTCTAAAAGAAGCTTTTATCGCTCAAAGATGTTCATCGTACCTACAGAATCTAGCAGTTGTGAAACTGAAAGATCCTGGAAGTCCAACCGTTACATGCAGAATTAGAGATTCTTTGGAGGAGCAAGCTTTATTAGATTTGAGTGCCAATGTGAATCTTCTACCATATTTTGTCTATGAGAAGTTAGGCTTGAAGGATCTAAAACCGACCGATGTTACTTTACAGTTGGTAGATATATCAGTGAAGGTACCTAGAGGAATCATTGAAGATGTCATAGTCAAAATCGAAGATTTCTATTATCTAGTTGATTTCATAGTACTCGACACAGAACCTATATCTGGTAGGCAGATACCAATCATTCTAGGCAGACCATTCTTGGCCATTGCAAATGCACTTATCAACTGTTGAAATGGTAATATGACGTTATCCTTTGGTAATATGAGAGTCGAGACCAATGTTTTCCATATGTTACAGCAACCATAGGAGATGTGTGTTCTAAACGAGGTATGCATGATTGAAGCATTAGCACAGGATTATCAGACTCATTCATATCCTACTGATGAGTTGTTGAAAGCTCTGACAAACTCAGACTGTGAGGAACTTAGTGTCGAGGCAATCAATGCGATTTTGGATTCATCACCTATCATGGATGACAGCAAGTTCAGAGAAAAGTTTGAATTGCCTATGTCAGATGGACCATCTAAAGAGCTTAAGAAGGAGCCGCCTAAGCTAGAATTAAAGCCTTTGTCGTCTACACTCAAGTATGTTTTCTTGGGAGATTTGGTAACCTACCCAGTAGTCATTACATCAGATTTGACTGAGGAGCAGGAATCCAGGTTAGTAGCACTTTTAAAGGAACACAAGTCAGCTATAGGTTTGACAATTGATGATATCAAGGGGATCAGCCCTATGATAGTTCAACATAGGATTCATTTGGAAGAGGATTCCAAGACTTCTAAGCAACCACAGAGGAGGCTTAATCCAAATATGAAGGAAGTAGTTCTAGAAGAGGTCGTCAAACTCCTTGACGCTGGCATTATCTACCTTATTTCTGATAGTCAATGGGTTAGTCCAGTTCAAGTTGTATCGAAGAAATCCGGAACCACAGTGATCGAGAATGAGAGCAATGAGTTGATTCCAACCAGGATTCAGACTGGATGGAGAGTTTGCATCGATTATAGGAAGATGAATAGTGCATCAAGGAAAGACCATTTTCCATTGCCATTCATCGATCAGATGTTAGAAAGATCAGCTGGACAAGCTTACTACTGCTTTCTTGATGGTTACTCAGGATATTTTCAAATCCATATTCACCCCGAGGACCAAGAGAAGACCACATTCACATGTCCGTTCGTAACATTAAGCCCACCGTCGTATGCCTTTTGGTTTATGCAATGCACTGGCCACTTTTCAGCGATGCATGATGAGTATTTTTGACGACATGGTGGAGAAATACATGGAAGTTTTTATGGACTATTTTTCAATTTTTGGATCATCTTTTGAAGATTGCCTATGCCATCTCTCCTTAGTCCTTAAACATTATTGCGATACCAACTTAGTTCTGAACTGGGAAAAGTGTCACTTCATGGTAAAGGAAGGGATAGTGCTGGGTCACCAAGTTTCAAAGGAAGGAATTCTGGTAGATCGAGCTAAGATTGATATTATAAAGGATCTACCCAAACCAAGAACTGTCAAAGATATCCGTGCCTTCCTAGGTCACGCGGGATTCTACTTTTGATTTATCAAGGATTTCAGCAAAATTGCAAGACCGCTGTCACATCTGTTAGGGAAAGATATTTTCTTTGATTTTAATGCATCATGTGTTGAAGCTTTTGTGAAGTTAAAGGAAACACTCACTTCAGCACCAATCATTCGTGCTCCCGACTGGAGCCAGCCATTTGAGATAATGTGTGATGCATCTGATTATGCTATAGGAGTCGTTCTAGGACAAAGAGACAAGAAAGTGTCGTACGCAATCTATTATGCTAGCAAGACTCTAAGTGGAGCTCAGATGAATTATTCTACCACTGAGAAGGAACTCTTAGCCGTCGTCTATTCTCTTGACAAATTCCGACAATATCTGATAGGTTCAAAGGTGATTGTCTATATCGACATCATGCCGCTTCAAGCGCCATTTACTCGCTAAGCAGGATGCCAAGCCTAGGTTGATCCGATGGATACTACTTTTATAAGAATTTGATTTGGAGATACGTGATAAGAAAGGAACAGAGAATGTCGTTGCTGATCACCTTTCTAGATTGCTAGTAGAGAATGCAGAAGACAACTTACAAATCTATGAGACTTTTCCTGATGAACAATTGTTCAGTATATCTGAAGTACCATGGTATGGCCACATCACAAATTATCTTGTGACCGACAAGGTACCATCGCATTGGAGCAAGCAGGAAAAAGATTTATTCTACTTAAAGGCTAGATATTATTTTTGGGATGATCCATACTTATTCAAGAAGTGTTCGGATCAGATTATTCGAAGATGCATCCCAGAATTGGAGCAAGAATCCATTTTATCATTCTGTCATGATCATCCTTGCAGAGGACACTTTGGCCCGCAACGTACTGCAGACAAGGTATTACAAGCTGGATTCTATTGGCCTACTTTTTTTAAAGAGGCAAATATTTATTGCAAAGCATGTCCGAGATGCCAATTTTTGGGTAAGACCTCGAAAAAGGTTCGAGTGGCCTCAACAACCGATCCTTATCTCAAAAATCTTTGATGTATGGGGTATAGATTTCATGGGACCATTTCCGCCTTCTTTTGGTCACACCTACATTCTACTGGCTGTGGACTATGTTTCAAAGTGGATTGAAGCAGTTCCGACAAAGACCGCCGATCATAAAGTCGTCGTGGACTTTCTGAAGAAGAACATTCTACCAAGATTTGGAACACCGAGAGCCATCATCAGTGATAACGGTTCTCACTTTTGTAACCGTGTATTTGGGAATCTTATGGCAAAGTATGGAGTAATTCACAAGCTAGCTTTATCATATCATCCTCAGACTAATGGTCAAGCAGAAGTTTCAAATAGGGAAATCAAGAGTATTATAGAGAAGACAGTTAATCATTCTAGGAAGGAATGGTCTCTTAGACTCCAAGATGCACTATGGGCATACAGAACAACATTCAAAACACCTATAGGGATGTTGCCCTATAGCTTGGTATATGGAAAGGCGTGTCATCTACCTGTTGAGTTAGAACATAAAGCCTACTGGGCTGTGAAAGAGATAAATTTCAGCCTAGATCAAGCAGGAGAAAGGAGGAAGCTTCAGATCAGTGAATTAGAGGAATTGAGAAGTGATGCTTATGATAAGTCAAGGATTTACAAGGATAAGACTAAAGCATTACATGATAGAAGAATTTTGAAGAGAGAATTTGAACCTGGACAGAAGGTTCTGGTCTACAACTCTCGTCTAGAAATTTTCCCTGGAAAGTTGAGATCTAGATGGACGGGACCGTTTATAGTAAGACATGTCACACCTTTTGGAGCTATTGAAGTAGAAGACATAAAGAGAAGGACTCGTTTCAAAGTCAATGCTCATCAAGGATCCGGTTTATCAGACCACTGTTGAAGCGGAAAATTGGGGTAAGTTACCTACACACCTTAAAGATTACATTATATGTCTTGCTAAACATGTTACTTTGTCTAGTTTAAGTTTTTTGCATGAGGAAGCCAAGCGTCGTAAGCTTGACTCCTTAGGATCTCATTAGTATAAGTGCCACCGATAGCCGGGCCCTCACATTTTCATAACTTTATCCTTTACTGAGAGGAGTTGCAAACGCCGAAGTCAAAGTCTCATAACTCTAGTAGACCGAGTATAAAATGTCTATAGGAAGTAAGCATGTTGTTGAGAGATCAGTTTTGAGGTGGGAATACTAGTCTTGAGGATATGACTATAAAGGACTCAAAAGTCTTGAGAATCTGACTTTAAAAGACTCACATTACGTCTTGGGGATCTGACGTAAAAAGACCTAAAAATTTGTTTCTTGAACTAATTCTGATATTCGGCATTAATGGTAATATCCTACATTTTTCGCATCCATTTCATTTACTTCTTTATACATTAAGGTCAATGCATGCATAAGTAAAGGGAGGGTGTACTTGAGAAATGAATTTCAAAAATTAGTTTTCAAAAACAAAAATATTTTTGTTTCTATATCAGTAGCATGAGAAAAATGAATTTTAATGATGAGTCTAGGATATATATTCTATACTGCTTAGTGTTGAGTTTGATAGATAGTTAATATTATTGATTTCATTACCGCTTAGACTATTTATTATGCTCGAACATAGTTCTTGTTGATAGAATTCTTTATCAAGGCACCACCATAATACTTGGTCAGTTTTGTGTATTTTTGCTAGAAGAGAGATTTAAACCCCTAGTAAACTGGAAGTAGAATTTTTTTGACTTAGCCCGTGAGACTTGAGCTTTATACCCATTCTTTGGAGAGTTCTTACGAAAAATCCGAAGTCTTAGTGACTCAAAGATCTTCAGTTCTTTATGTCGTTGTAATATAGTCTCATTATTTGTTGATTTGGTTAATCACGAAGTGACATCAACTGGGGAGATAGCCATTAGGTCTTGTAGTCTATTTGAAACAGAGTATCATACTGATAAGTCAAGTAGTGAACCCATTCAGCCTTTATCCTACCTAGTAGGACCATCATGTTAAACCCTTTTGAGCCTTACAATAAGCCATTTTTTTTCATAAAACCCTTTACCCATCACCCAACTCCAGACAAGGAGTATAGCCAAAATCTTTATCAGGCATACCCATATGTTTTTGAGAATACGAGGGGCACAAAGACAAAGAAATAGCACAAAAGGAATATTACAAGGAAATACCAGAGAGATATAATGAAGATCATCATTCTGTTCTAAGTGAAAGAAGCTAGTGGAAAACAAGCATATCCAGTACTAATCAAAGATATACCACTGAGTTTATAAAAAAAAAAAAAAAAAGTTGAATAGAATGGATGGAAAAGCTAAGACAACGGAAGAATTTTCTCTGCAATACAGAATTTGAAGAAATATTCCAAAGAATGAAGCAAAACCCTTAGTGTTTTTCAGAAACAACCTTAGAATCCTTTTTACCTTTCCTTTATAAACCAATACCCAAGCCAAGTAACAACCCATGACTTCTCACTACAGTATGGTACAAAGTCTAGAATAGGTGAGAGGATGCTAAAGTGAAGGAACCGACACTTCATATGTGATTAACATTCTTTCCATGAGACTACTTTTATTCAGAAGTCTGTTTTTCAAGGTAGTATGTGGGATATTCATATGCATTATTCTTTTCTCCACATACATGAGGTAAAATAGTAAACCATCTTCTAAGAGATTCTTTTCTGAGAGTATGACCGGTAAAGATTGAAAGTCGAGATTATCTACCTATGGTAAACTAGGGATTCTGTTTCTTGGATAGGAGAGTATAGGAGATTGACTAAGTACACAGATAAGCCTTGATTAAGAATTTTGTCAATTTTTACTATCCCCCGTCATAATCTATGAGTATTTTCAGCAATGTAGTTAGCAATGGAGACCGTCTGTTGGATTAAGCACTAAGCGGGTAAGGAATTTCTCTCTCTGAAAAATACTATCATTCTTGAACATGTTATTGATTGATTTTGTGGGTATATCACCTGAAAACCCCCACGAGACTATAACTCGTCTATTTTAGGGAACTTAAAGGTTTAAAGCCTTATTGCATATGGTAAATGCAATCGCGATGCCTGCGAAAGTGAGTTAGGATTTTATTTTTGTTCTTAGGATGTGATTTTGATCACTTATCTATTTTTTATCTTATTTGCTAAGAGACTAGCAAAAGGCTAGTTGGGAGTTGTGATAAGTGCTTAAAAAAATCTATTTAACCCTCAATTATGCCTCTTGTTTAGCCATCTTAGTGGACTAATAGTGTTTATAAGTTGTGTTTTAAGATTCTATAGGTGAAAAAGAGAGTTTTGTAGAATATTAAAGAAAAAGGGGTAAAACGGAGCAATTTGGAGCATTAAGGATCATATGGGAAGCCCGTGGACAATTATGGAGAAGGCTAAGGAATTGAAGCTATTAAAGATGCGACTTGGACCTATTTTAAAGCCTATTTAGAAGCCCAAGGCCAAAGGATTCATTGCTTGGACCAAAGCCCACAAAAGAGGATAGAAAGATAGAGCAGAAGAGACAAAATCGGCTAACGCGTCTGGGACGCATGGATCGAGCGTCCAGATGCATTGATCGTGTCTGAGACGCATGAATAGTACGTCCAGATGCATGGATCGACACTGTAACCAATTTCTTCTCTGTTTTGGAGACAAAGTTGGACTCTGAAAGAAGTCTATTTGTATTAGGAAACAAATGACGGTTTGGAATGCTTCTAGAGCTCATTGTAACCACTATAAATAGAGAACCTAAGTGCCTCATGTAATTTGTCAATTCAGTTATATTCTTGTCTCTAGAATTTGAGGCAGAAAGAGATTAATAATAAAAGAACGGTTTTAACTAGCTGAGTCTTAATAAATTAGTTTTTCTAGTCTTATGTTCTTCGACTCTTCTTCGTCTCGTTCTTCGTGTTCTTCCTTCTTTATGGAAGGCTAATCTTCTCCTTCAAGGGAGGAGATGAAGCTGATGCTTAAGGTTTAATGATTCTTCTAGTTCATGGTGTTCTTCAATCAGGTTAGTTCTTTATGTTTTTAGTTATTAGTTCCATTGCCCACACCAGGGGATGGAAGTATAGAATAGGGTTTATGTTTTGCAATATAAATATTATGCTAGTGTTCTTTACTTTTCTTCTTGTAGTATAGTTCTTTAGAGTTAGGGAAGTATTCTTTGTGTTGCCTTAGAAGGGGTAGCTCAGGAAGTGGCTGCCTAGGGGAAGTATTCTTTGTGTTTGCCTTAAGTGGTGATTCATTGAATGGCCGCCCTATTAGGATGTACTCCTTGATGTTGCTCTTGGTAATACATTGAATGGCTGCCCGAGCTTACATAAAAGGAAAGAAGATATTAATAGCATAAACATAGGAACAACCTTAAGTAGAGTTAATTGTTAACGATGTTTCGTCCAAGAGGGCATCAACACTCGCTCGATTGCCTAATTGTAGTCTACTTGTAAGAACAACCATGAAGTAGAAGGTCATAGATTAAAAGTATTGGTGGATTCTAATCTTTTGAATTCCCTCTCTTATAAATTATCAATAGTTTAGTTAATTTAGTTTAGTTTAGCATTAGAATCTTAAATCTTTACAATCATAGTTTTTAATCCCTCAAACCCCTTTTCCAGTCCTGTCCTTCACATAACATACACTTAAAAGTAGAATGATACCCTACTCATCCTTTACTTATTGAGGGATAATTAGGCTTTGATACTCTTCTATTTTGTTCAACGACCATACACCATCTACATACACAAAAAGAAGTTTGTCAGTATGTTACAAAAAATTGGGTCATTTAATGTCAGATTCCTTAGACTTACTAATACATGTTTATGTTTTAATTTTTTAATTTTTATATATTTAATTTTTGGAAAAAACAAAAGTACAACGAAATAAAATGAGTCGTTTATAGTCAGATACTCAAGACTTTGTTTAAAACAAGTATTAACATGCAATTTATCATATATCAACAATCTAAAGAGTTGTGGGTCTTTCCATAAATAATTAGCACAGAAAATACCCCCAAACAGAATTAGGCACCAAGATTTTCTATGACGTGGCTTAGCGGAATGAGAGTGAAATCTGATTGATCTAGAACCTAATCGAGCATGCACTCTCTTATTTTTCTTTGAACGAAAGGGTGTCCAAGTGAATGATCGTAAGAAAATGGATGGTTATGGAAAATATGTGGAATCTGGATATGTGTTAGAATGAAGGGATGAAAAAAATGAGAAAGTGTCAGGTGGCTTGTCCTTGGGTGTTACTTCTTCACAAGATGGTTTAGAAAGTCATGAAGCACAGGAGAAACAAGAAGGTTTAGTGCAAATAGAAAGTTCCATTGAAAAGGTGGAGGGAGGGGAATATTGGTGGTGGTAAATGATTGGTATTTATAAGGGATTAGCTCAAGTGGATGATTTGTCGGTGGTGTTTTAGGTAGTTCTTGAGAGGGTGGATCATCACAAGCTCTTAAAAACTCGTCAAATTCCTTATCTAGGTTGTTCGCATCCACATAATTATGGTATTCATCTGCATCTATAAGGAATTCATCTATCTCTTCTATTGTAAGATTGACTACATCTCCAATAGGGTCGGAAGGCAGGGTGGAAAATTCTTCCTCTATTTCAATTATATTCAGGGAGTCGAAATTGTGATCTTTGTTTTCTTCCCTAAGAGGGATATCTACTAGTGTGGGAAGGAAAATAGGGGAAACACTAATGTGATATACAAAACTCTCAATGGATTTCACTTCTCCTTCTACATGCAAACCTAGTTGTCCATACTTGAGTTTAAATATGTTAACTTCCACAGAAAGATTTCCAAATGAAAGAGTCATTGATCCATCCCGACAATTAATTTAGGCAATGCCAGTTGCCAAGAAAGGATGCCCTAAAATGATGGGAATAGAATCATGAGCAACTTCTGTGTAAAAAATAACGAAGTCGGCTGGGTAGTAAAAATCTTGAACTTTAAATAGAATGTTTTCAACTATGCCTTTGGGATACTTAATAGAACAATCAGCTAACTGCAAAGTCATTTTAGTTGGTTTAAGTTCATGGAGACCGAATTGTTTATATAAATAAAAAGGGAGTAAGTTAACACTCACCCCTAGGTCTAATAGAGCAATTGTTATGAAGTTATTGCCTAAGGTGCATTGTACAGTAGGATGACCAGGGTCCTTATGCTTAACAATTCTGTTATGTTCAGATAAAGAGGGATATTGTTCAGTTAAGAAGGCTTCTTTGGGTATGTTGATTTTCCTCTTCGTGGTTCACAACTCTTTTAGAAACATAGCGTGTCCAAGTAGACTTTTTATAGCATCAAGAAAAGGTAGGTTTATAGTCAAATTTTTAAACACTTCCCTAATCTCATCAAAATTCTCGTCCTTTTTAGACATAACTACTCTCTGGGGAAACGGTGGTTTTTCTCTTATTTAGCATAAGGGTCAACAGTAGTATTAATTTTGTTTTTATCTTTTGCGATTTTCTAACTAGGTTTCCATATTGGAACCTGTACAGGTGTAGGATTATCAATTTCTATTATTGGTTCTTGTAAGGTTTTACCTTTTGGTTGTGGTTGGACTGGAACTTCTATAGTTGTAGGGTCTTCTTCTATGACAGTATTTGGTATGATTTCATACTTAATTTGCGAGCGATCTTTAGGCATAGTCACTTGGTTATCAACTACTTTACCCGTACAAATGGTAGTGAATGCCTATAGGTCCCCTTGGTTTATATTACCATTACATTGAATATTGTTTACTTCAAAGGCAGTGTTTGTTGACTTAGGATTAGCCACAACTTGACCTGGAAACACGCCTGTTTGGTTATTATTTTAGTGAGGAGAGAGCTCAAGTACCATTTGGCACAATGCCCGTATCATATTATTTTGTTGTTGTTGGTTTTGTACCATGGTTAATAATAAGTCATCTTTTGATAGGTTAGCCGGCTATGTGATAATAGGAGGGGTGACTGGGACTAAGGCTTGTTGAGTGTTAATGTCTGGATGTTGATAGTTTTGAGTCATGGGCACTAAACTTCTATTCTGGTCACCTAATTGTCCTTGTCCTAGATGTTGGTTAAATTGGTGGAAGTTTGTAGTGGGCCTAACATTTTGATTATTAAAACCTGGAGGTGTAGCTTGTTATTGTGGATTATAATTAGTGTTTTCCTTCCATTGTGTGTTAGGGTTGTTATTAAAAGCGTAGACATTGTCTGGCTATGGTGTTAGTTGTTCATAGACAAGAGAATAATAAAAGTCGGAATGCTCAAAACCAAAATATAAATTAAAATGAGGAGAGTTTATGTTCATGACAGGAGTGGGTTTCACTTCTTATTTATTGACAAAGAGGGCATCGACCTTATGAGTGAGGGATTCAATTAAAGTTCTAAGTTCAGGATCTTGTTTTACCTCAAACATATTAGTTGCATTAACTGTTGAAGAAGACGAAGTGGAGCGGGAGTAATCGTTACCTCCCAGTTGTTACTTTTCTTGGATTGATTATCTAAGAAGTTATACGCATATTTGGCTCCTTTACTTAAGAAAGTGTAGGAACCGTTATTTCAGAATGAATATTTCTACAAACTGCAAGAACCATGCGCAGCGGAATCAATGGGTTCTCACGATTTTTGGATAGAAAACATACCTTTGAATCCGATTTAGTAACTCTGAGAATCCAAGCTTTATGAATCTGACCTTGATTTTCTGTTGTATTCCTTCAGAATAGATTGGACGTTGTGTGGGCAACGATCTACCAATCCCCTTCTTTCTCACAAAGCTAGATCCAATTTTGGATCTATCTTTCCTTGCCTCTTTTTCTAATACAGTGAATAGTGAATTTCGGCCAGAGAGAGAGTTTTCTATTTATAGGCTACAACAGAGACCATGAGGAGAAATTAGGGTTGGGCCTCCTGACGGGCTTGGGCTTCCCATGTTCGCCCAGAACACACGGCCCAAGTCCGTCAACAAATGGCTTATTCCACTAAAAGCCATTGTTGCACTACTGCCCTAATCCCAAATTACGTGTCAGCGTTTATGGGCTCCATATTATATGCTCGTTGATCTCCCCGTGTTTAAGATATCGAATGTCCGTTGATTAAGTCAAGTTATCGACAACTACATTAATCAACTTCTTATGTCCTTGAGTAGTACCACTCTCAACCTCATTGTCATGTCGGAATAAATCCACCGTAGGGTTTACATGACAATCTTTTTTTGAGCTCCTCAAGAGGACATCATCAACCCGACTTCTTCTTGGTCACGCTGATTCCTTCTATAATCAACAGCACACCTTACATACAATGTCATTACCCAATTCATCGAGTTTGTTGATTCACACATGAATCTCACTCATTGATGATTTAAGGTAATACACAATGCACATAAGTGCCCATTATTATATCCGGATTAAGAGGACAAACATCCATAATAACAGAGGCATTTGTTCTCTTATATAGTCAGTATAAAGAGAAACAACCTCACTTGGTCCTGTTCAATACACACAAAGTGTACTAGTGTAATCTTATAGTCAAGATAGACTAATACTAGATTATACTACAACCGTACTAATGGTTTGTCCAAATCCATCTAGGTTGTGAATGATTACTTATACTTTATAAGGTACTGATGATATGATCTTCTGTGTGTTCACACCATATCATCTACAACATAAAGTATTAGACACATGCATATAACTAATAACATATATAATATGCATAACATTTGCCTATATGATTCTCATTCAAAAAATGAAGAATAAAAGTTAATACAAAAGTAATGCTTTTAGTATATAACCCTATCAGAAAGTACCTCCGTTCTTTATATCTAAAGTCTCCTTATGGTGTTGGGATAGGCCTTTGAAGAAGGCACGAACTAGTGTTTCTTTACCAAGATTATGATGGGGGCATTCTACTAGAAGATCAGTGAAACGATTCCAAGCCTCAGAAAAAGATTCTTGAGGCTTTTAGCGAAAAAAGTGAATATTTTGTAGCATCTCATCAGTCTTCTGTGGTGGATAGAATTGTTCCATAAATAATTCAACTAGCTATTCCCATGTGTTGACAGAGTTTCGCTTTTGTGTTGTTAGCCAAGCTGCTGCTTTGTTAGTTAGGGTGAAAGGAAACACCCTTAGCTTTATTTGTTCATGTGTTACGTTAGGATGATGGAATGTAGTAATAACTTGTTGTATCCTACGTAAGTGTTGATAAGGCTTCTCATGGTCTAACCCATGGAAAACAGGTAGGAGACTAAATATATTGGGGAGGGGGGGGGGGGGATTCTAAAATCTCCCATAGGATCTGCAAGAATTATACAGGACTCAGGTATATCGTTTAAAGCCTTATAAAAATCAGAGTCTCTCTGCTATTTCTTCACCCATTGCTACAAATGTAGTTGGGGTGGGTGTAGGTGGTGTGTGTGGTAATGTGTGAATTTCTAGATAGGCGATTATTTTTGCGTCAATGATAAACTAATATGGCAGGTTTATGCGTACCAGATCTTAATCTCATGCATGTTTTAAGTCTAATATGCAATTCCTAACGAGCATGCAAAAATAGTCTGATTATTACTAGAAATAGAATCCTCTTACAATAGATTCGAGGATGTGAAGAGGTGTTACCTGGAGCGTCCTTGCTAAGCGTATAAATTGCATCTTCAACATTCTTAAAGCACGTTTATGTTACTTGAACAATTATACGAGTACTGGTCCAAGTACACGAGGTGGATAGTGAAGTCCTGTAAAAAGTTAACCCTGATTAGTGATAAGGTTTTAAGAATAAGGTTTAGGCTTTTTGCTATTGGCTTCGTGTTGGGCCTGGATGTTAGGCCTGTTAATATTTTTGTATTTTTGTATTGAACCAATGGCCAGGCCACCTAAGAATTGAGGGAGGTTGTCCATGAGTGCAAGTTCCTTAATTAGAGAACCCAATTTTTTTAGTTTTCTAGACACTGTTTAGAATGAGAAAAATATTTTTTAAAATTTTTGTAGTTGATAGCATACGAGTACTATACTGTACTGTACTCATGAGAGAATAATGTAAATAATATTAAAAAATTAATTAACTGTAATTAACCTAGGGCTCGTGCGTGCTTAGAATTAAGGTAAATTGGGCGCGTGTCACGCCTGAGCAGTAGAATGCGGGTCACACTCTGTTAAGGCAAATTAAGGGTGTGCACGCGCTCACAAGTAAATAACCAGGGTTGAAAATTTTAGGGTCAGGTCACGAAGGTGCAAGGAGTTGGTTGCTCAACTCGTATGCACTAAAACAGTAGCATAAATATTTCGGAAAATCGTGAACAGTGAAAACAGTGTTTTGGTGGTGACAATAGTGAACAGTTTTGATTATTCTAAACACGCAATACGTAACAAAGCAAGATGGCAAGTGGTGCCATTGATAAGAGAAGTTTTGATAACTAAAAAATAGTAGATTAGATATGTGAAAATAGTACTAATCAATATATAAAACTCTCTACTTAGAATAAAAACTCCAAAAAGGTGTGGAGCAATATGGAACGGAACAGAAAGACTTATCAATAATTGTGTGAACAGTAGATTATGAAGAGGGAGAAACAGTAATTATCATGATATAAAACTCTCTAAATCATGTGATAAAGAGGAGAGTAGTCGTGTTTGTACCACTCTAGTTGTACATTACTTGGATGCAAGTCTAGATTAGAAATATGTTTTACTAGTGAGAGTCAAAACAGTAGATATGAGGTGAAAACAGTGAATTTAAATGACAAGAGAAGATATTAGAAGGGGTTTAATCTGCCATGCGATTCAATTGATTATTAGTTAATATCGAATCGCTTGTGTTAATCCCTAGTGAACACCAAGTCCTTTCGGATGAAGGCTTCATTACCATGAGAGTTTAGCTTCACCACAAATATCTTTGGCGGTGGCTCTAAACTTTAGTTCTCTGTTATGAGCTCTATCTCTAGACACTCATAATGAAGAACTTACATTCTTGATGCAAAACAATAATACTAATACCTACTCATCCTCACATGGCATCATAAACCTCCTCTAATGGAGGTTTAGCCTTGTGTCATAGGAATTATTACACTAAAGCAATAAAAGGAATACATAATAATAAAAGGAATTGAATAATAACTAAAAGCTTTATTGATAAGGTGTTCTAATGGAGGCTACAACTAAATTATTCTAACCCTAAACTAAACTAAAACTAATTATAACTAAGAGGTTGAGAGAAGAAATTATTAAAACTAAAACTAATGAGGGTTTGCTAGAAGATGTTTAGTATGTGAGGGTGTTTGCTAGAAGATGTTTAGTATATGAGGGTTTGCTAAATATTGTTTATGAAGCCATGTGAGGATGATTAGTTCTTAGTTTATGATTGTTTTTGCAATAGAGTTTCAAGTTCTTTGTTGTGAGTTTCTAGAGATAGAACTCATAACAAAAGGCTAGAGATTAGAAAGCCCATAAAAGAGATTTGTGGGGGTGTTGATCTCTCTTGCTAGTCAAACAATGACTATAGAGATGTAGGTTGTTTGCTAGGGATCAAGAAAACCGAATCGATGACTAAACTAATAGCCAATTAAGTCGCATGGTGGATTAACTTCTTTATAATCTCTTCTCATATCATCTATTTACTGTTTTCATGCCTTTAATCGACTATTTTGATAACTTAGTACTCTTATTAGTAAGTAGTTTATCAATCTAACATGCATTCAAGTAGCTAACGTACAACTAGTGTGGATTGAAAACGACTACTCCTGTATAACAACTGTTTTAGAGAGTATTATTATTGATTGATAAAATGAAATTAGCATGTTAAATAACCTATTTTCACATCTAATTTTCCTTAGTTGTTATCAATGGCGCCGCTTGCCATCTAGTTCGTTTACATTACGCGTGTTTAGATTACAAAACATTATTTTTACTATTCAGAAAACACACTCTGAAAACATTGTTCGTAATTTCTTCAAATTTTTCTGTCACTGTTCGTACGAGTTGTTCAACCAACTCCCTGCCCCCCTGTGACCTGACCCTAAAAATTTCAAACCCTAGCTTTAATTCATGAGTGCACGCGCCTCAATTTTGCCTTTGATAAGTGCGGCCCGCACTTTTTTTTAACTCGCACACCGCGCCCAATTTGCCTTATTTCTAAGCGCGCACACGCCCTAGTTTACTTCCAGTAAATTAATTTTTAAATATTATTTGCAATATTCTCTCACGAGTACAATACAGTATTCGTATGCTATCAACTACAAAAAAAAAAAAAAAAAAAAAAAAAAAAAAAAAATCTTCATTCTAAATGGTGTCTAGAAAACTGAAAGAATTTAGGGTTCTCTAATTAAGGAACGTGCACGCATGGACAACCTCCCTCAAATTCCTAAGTGACCTGGCCGTTGGTTTGATAAAAAATACAAAAAAATTAATTAATCTTAGTTAAATTAGTAAGCCCACCCACTACCAAAGCCCGTTTCACAGGCTTGACATCCAGGCCCAACATGAAGCCCATAGTAAAGCCTTTTCCTAATTCTTAAAACTTTAAAACTAATAAGGTTAATATTTTTACAAGACTTCACAATCCACATCGTGTACCCGGACTAGTACTCGTATAATTGTTCAAGTAACATAGTCGTACTTCAAGGCTGTTGAAGACGCTACTTATACGCATAGCAAGGACGCTCTAGGTAACACCTCTATACGTCCTCAAATTACTATCAGAGGATTATATTTCTAGTAATAATCAGGCTATTTTTGCATGTTCATTAGGAATTGCCTATTAGACTTAAAACTTGCATGAGATTAAGATCTGGTACGCATAAACCTACTATATTAGTTTATCGTACACGCAGAAATCATCGCCTATCTAGAAATTCACCAATCACCACACACACACCACCTACACCCACCACAACTACATTTGTAGCAATAAGTGAAAAAATAGCAGAAAGACCCCTCTCTGATTTTTATAAGGCATTGAACAATGGACTTAAGTCCTGCATAATTTTTGCAGATACTACGGGAGATTTAGAAACCCCCCTAATATATTTAATTTACTACCTATTTTTCATGGGCTAGACCATGAGAAACCTTATCACTACTTACGTAGGATACAACAAGTACTAATCACCTTCCATCATCTTGAAGTAGGTCCTGACCAAATAAAACTTAGAGTGTTTCCTTTCACCCTAGCTGACAAAGCAGCAGCTTGGATAACAACACAAAAGCCAAACTCTGTCCACACATGGGCAAAACTAGTTGAATTATTTATGGAACAATTCTACCTACCACAAAAGACTGATGAGATGCTTCAAAATATTCATTTCTTTCACCAAAAGCCTCAAGAATCTTTCTCTGAGGCTTGGAATCATTTCACTGATCTTCTAACAGAATATCCCCATCATAATCTTGGAAAAGACACACTAGTTCGTGCTTTCTTCAAAGGTCTTTCACAATACGATAAGATGACTCTAGACATCATGAACGGAGGAAATTTTGTAAGTAAAAGCGCATCTGATGCGTATATCTTCTTAGAAGATCAATAAACAAATAGGAGCAACTGGGGAGGTAGTGAGTACTCCCGCTCCAATACTTGTTCATTAACAGCTAAGGCAACCAACATAGTTGAGGAAACACCCAACCTTGACTTAATATCTTTAATTGAATCCCTCACATGTAAGGTCGATGCCCTCTCTATTAGCAAACAAGAATCGAAACCCAATCCGGTCCTGAACATAAACACTATTCCATGTAATGTCTGTTTTAATCCCAACCATACCAATTCCTTTTGTCCCTTACTCTATGGTTCACCTCCACCACAACCCGTAGACAATTACGCTTTCACTAACCCTAACACACAATGGATTCATAACACTAATTATAATCAACAACAACAACCTATACCTTCATGCTTTAATTATCAAAACGTTAGGCCCACTACAAACTTCCACCAATATAACCAACATCTAGGACAAGGAGAATTAGGTGACTAGAATAGAAGTTTAGTGCCCATGACCCAGAACTATCAACATCATAACATAAACACTCAACAAACCTTAGTCCTAGTCACCCCTAATATTACCACATAACCGGCTAACCCATTAAAAGATGACTTATTATTAACCATGATACAAAACCAACAACAACAAAATAATATGATACAGGCATTGTGCCAAAAGGTACTTGAGTTGTCTTCTAACCAAAATAATAAACAAACAGGCGTGTTTCCAGGTCAAGCAGTGCCTAACCCTAAGTCAACAAATACTGCCTTCGAAGTAAACATTATTCAGTGTAATGGTAATAAAAACCAAGGGGACCAACATGCAGTCACTACCCTTCGTTCGGGTAAAGTACTTGATAACCAAGTGACTATGCCTAAAGATTGCCCGCAAACTAAGCATGAAATCATACCAAATACTGTCATAGAAACTGAAGACCCTACAACTGTATAAGTTCTAGTCCAACCACAAACCAAAAGGGAAAACCTTACAAATAGAAATTGATGATCCTACATCTGTAGGGGTTACAATATGGAAACCTAGTTGGAAAGTGACAAAAGATAAAGACAAGGTTAATAATATTGTTGACCTTTATGCTAAGTATAGAGAAAAACCACCGTTTCCCCTGAGACTAGTTATGAGATTAGGGAAGTGTTTAAAAATCTGACTATAAACCTACCTTTTCTAGATGCTATAAAAAGTCTACCTGGACACACTACATTTCTAAAAGAGTTGTGCACCACGAAGAGGAAACTAACATACCTAGAGAAGCCTTCTTAACTGAACAATACCCATCCTTATCTGAATATAACAGAATCATTAAGTACAAAGACCCTAGTCGTCCTACTGTAC
Organism: Coptis chinensis; assembly: GCF_015680905.1. Lineage (NCBI taxonomy): Eukaryota > Viridiplantae > Streptophyta > Magnoliopsida > Ranunculales > Ranunculaceae > Coptis > Coptis chinensis. Next base: position 51,616,989 of record NC_141456.1, read on the forward strand.
AATGCATCTTAGGCGATAACTTCGTAACAACTGCACTATTAGACCTAGGGGCAAGTGTTAACTTGCTCCCTTTTTATTTATATAAACAGCTAGGTCTCCATGAACTAAAACTGACCAAAATGACTTTGCAGTTAGCTGATCATTCTATTAAGTATCCCAAAGGTGTAGTTGAAAACATTCTCATTAAAGTTCAGGATTTTTACTTCCCGGATGATTTCGTTATTCTTGACACAGCAGTTGCTCATGATTCTATTCCTATCTTCTTAGGGTGCCCTTTCTTAGCAACTACTAATGCCCAAATAAATTGTCGAGATGGATCAATGACTATTTCCTTTGGAAATCTTTTTGTAGAGGTTAACATGTTTAGACTCAAGTATAGACAACTAGGTTTGCCTGTAGAAGGAGAAGTGAAGTCTATTGAGAGTTTTGTATATCACATTAGTGCAGCCAATGCCTTAATCCCCACGCTAGTAGATACCCCTCTTAGGGAAGAAGACAAAGATCACAATTTTGGCTCCCTAAACATAACTGAAATAGAGGAAGAATTTTCTACCCTGCCTTCCGACATTATGAGAGATGTAGTCAATCTCACAATGAAAGAGATAGATGAATTCCTCAAAGATGCAGATGAATACCACAATTATGTGGATACGAAGAACCTAAATGAGGAATTCGACGAGTTTCTAAGAGCACGTGATGATCCACCCTCTCAAGAACTACCTAAAGTACCACCCGACCACCATCCACCTGAGCTAATCCCTAATAAATACCAATCATTTACCACCTCCTCGATTCCCCTCCATCCACATTTTCAAAAACACCTTCAGTTTGCAGTAAACCTTCTTGTTCCTCCTGATCTTCATGACTTTCTAAACCCATCTGGTGAAGAAGTAATACCCAAGGACAAACCACCTGAAACTTTCTCATTTTTTTCATTCCTTCCTTCTAAAACTTATCTATATTCCAAGTATTTTCCACGACCATCCATTTTCTCACCATCATTCACTTGGACACCCTTTCGTTTAAGGAAAAATAAGAAATTGCATGCTCGATTAGGTTCTAGGTCCATTAGACTTCACTCTCATTCTGCCACACCACGCCACGTCATAGAAAATCTTGGTGCTTAATCCTATTTGGGGGTGCATTCTGTGTTAATTATTTATTGTAAGACCCGCAATTTTTTAGGTTGTTGATATATGGTAAACTGCATGTTAATACTTGTTTTAGATCAAATCTCGAGTATCTGACTATAAACGACTCATTTTATTTCGTCATAATTTTTGTTTTTTAAATAAAACCTACAAAAATAAAAATATATATATAAAAACATAAATATATATTATTAAGTCTAGGAAATCTGACTTTACAAGACCGAAGTTTTTGTACAATACCACCTTTCTGGAGTATAGGCCTCAAAAAATTTCAAACTTAAAAAGAGTTTTCAAACAAAACTGTTTGCCATCCTTTGCCTTTCATGTTTACTCCAGTTGAGTCTATTAAATTATGCTCTAGGTTAGTTAGGTACGTAATTTAATTGTTCTATTGAATTATTTGATGAACCCCCTTCTTCCAAATTGTTTAGGGGTGGTATATTTAATTTTAGCACATTGTATGTTCACATATTAAAATTGCATGTATATATCGAAATATAGAACCCATGTGCCTTGTTGATTTAATAATGTAATTAGGTACCTTAATTTTGTAAATTTTCACTATTTAACAGAATTTCATAAGCTAATCTTATAAGAGCCACGATATGCGCATGCTTGATTTGTCAACGTATGATATTATTTTATTTTTGTTAGAGTCTACTTATGTCCCAAGCCCTATTTAATATTTCATGTTATCCCCATAATGGGTGGAACTCATATAGGAATTGTGTATGTTTTTATTTCTTTATATTAGTATAGATTAACCTTCTTTTTCATGTGTTCCCATTTACAAGCACATTTATATGGTACTCTCTATATATCCTTTATTTTCATTCCATACTTTGGGGACAAAGCATGATTCTGTTTGGGGGTGGTATATAAACACATTGTAAATGTTGAAGCACATATTAGGTTGTATATTACGTATTAATTATCGTATAAAAATTATAAATATAGTTTATATTATGCACTTAGTGATAATGATATTATTCCCTTGTCCATGATGATATTAGTCTAGAAATCTCACTTAATACTTGAATTAGGATTTAATTTTTGAAACTTAGATTAATATGTAGCTAATAGTCATTCCATCTTTTCACGAACATCTTGCATGAGCATTTTTTATTGTACTTGGCTATATTTTTTGTTAGAGTACTTAATACATATCCTATGAGCATCTAGCTAAAAAGCCTCAAAAGGGTGAAATATCTAAGTGATGACACAAGGGAGAAGTAAATTCTGAGTAGAGAAATCATACATCCACTTGCTTGATCACCATACCATATCATAAGCGAGAATTTAGGCTCTCTTTATATTGATATAGCTAAAAATTCATACCTATAAGTAATTATCCACTAGTCGCCCCACTTAGCCTTTTCACAAACCACAAATCCTTTACCTAATAAAACAAAATAAAAATAAAATAAAATCAGCCTACCTATCTCGATAAGTTTGAGAAATAAGATGAGTGAAGAAAAGATAAGAGAAAAACATGTGTAAACAAAAATTAGTTAGTTGCTTCAAAAGAAAAAAAAATAGAAAAAGAAAAGAAAGTTTTCATCTAAGGAAAAGAAAAATAAAATAAAATAAAAAGTTAGAATTTCAAAAAACAGAATCAAAGGGGTTAAAAGCCAAAATAAAAGGACTAAGGATGGAAACAAAGTGTAGAAACAAAGTAAGAACAATATTTTCTCTAGTTACATATTTTGAAGACCCTATTATCTCAGACTTGCCTTTTTGAATATTCATTTCCTTCCTTCTTTAACTAACACCTACACCCCATATCACCTAATAAAGACCTCTAGCTCAATTAGGAATAGGTTGGTGTAATAGTAAGTGGTAGATGTGTTTGATCGACCTCGGCTTCCTTAGATTGTCATTGAGATTGTGAGGAAGCGTGTGCCCACTACACACTAGAGTGAGCAAAACTTGAGTAGAAAAATCAGAGTATTTTTGTCTTGACAAATTGTGAGGACCTACTTAAGGACGTTATTCCAAAAGTTTCAGAAATTGACCTGTCAGTGCATTTCATAGCATAGTTCATTGTATAGTTGTTTATCCTAAGATGATTTGATCATTATGCATGTATTAATTTAGGAGTTAAATTGATGATCCTTGTTTAACTGCTAGTGAGATGTACAGATTCTGAGATAAAATTAAGGGACAATTACTTTTATTTCTTAGTCGTTATAGTATAAATGAAGTTTGTGAGTATCTTCTCTGGAAAACTCTCATGAGGCTATAACTCGTCCACTTGGGAATTCCTCGTGGTTTAAGGCCTTATTGCAAATGGTCAATGCAATCGCACTCTGCGGAACGAGATTAGTTAGGACCACATTTTTTGCCACTTATCTATTTTTATTTCTCATGTTTGCTTGAGGACAAGCAAAATGCTGTTTGGGGTTGGTGTGATAAGCACTCAAAAGTATAGTTTAAACCCTTAATAGTATTACATTTAGGCCAATTATGTTTATAATAAATAAGAGTTAGTATTGTTTATGTATTTTTGTGTATTTCAGGTCTTGAAGTTGTTTATGTGCTTAAAGATGTCATTTTGCATGGAAAATGAGTCAAGATGATTGTTGAGGAAGTTCTGCGTTTAAAGCCCAAAAATCATGAAGAAAAGCCTTTTTCAAGCCTAGTCAAAGTCAATTCTGGTAGAAAAATAATAGAAAAGTCAACATAACTTCAAATAGGTGTATCTTTGGACTCGGGCCTCGAAATTGGGTTTACTTTATATCAAAACAACCGTCTCGGAACAAGCTTTCCAATGGACTTGGATTTTCCCCAATCCGAACTATAAAAGTGGACAAAATGGGTACTAAAATAATTTATAGCAGCTGTGGCCTCTTTAGACTTAACCTAATAGACTTTGGGCTCACATTAGAGGCCCAAAGTCCCCCTTTTTGGCCCATGCACGAAAATGTAACCCTAACCTTCTCCTATATAAAGAGGGTTAAGGCTAAACAAAACTTGGCTACTCCCCTCTTTAGTTTAGTTGTAATTTAAGGTTCTCTCTTTCTCCCTCTTTAGTTTAGTTTAGGTTTAGTTAATTAATTAGTTTATAGTATTTATTTAATTCTTATTTACATTATGTCTTTATTCTATTGTTTAGGTAATTTCAATTATTGTCTTTACATTATTATGTCTTATTTTTCTTGTCTTAGTTTAATTAATCCAATGATATTAGGTTAATCCCCCTATTAGAGGGAGTGATTATGAAACCTAATGAGGAATAGTTTCAATGGGTTTAGTTTATTATATGACTTCCAAAATAAGTGTATAGTAAATTAAACTAGGGATTGTTATGGTTAAGTCGAGAGATTTGGTTGTAATAATCCTACATGCTAGTAATAATGACTATAGATATGTAGGTTGTTGCTAGGGATGATAAAGTTTGAGGCTTTAGGCTGGAGCATTGCGTGAAAACCTAAATACGATATCTTTTCAATGAATAATTCGATTCTTGCATGAAACTAATCATTATGTGGATTTATTACTTTCTCTATATTTTTCTCATAGTTTAAATCTCTATTTTAGCATATTTATTTACTGTTTTCATAGCCTAAAATATTACTCTCTCATTAGTGAATTAGTTTAGTTAGTCTAAATTCGTTTTAAGTACGTGCAAGCAAGAGTGGAGAACATGATTGCTCTTCTCTATCAACATGTTTAGAGAGTATTATAATAACTTGATTTGCATGTTTTAGCTAGTAGTGTTTAAACTACTATTTTTACACTATCAAAACGTACTTATCATGTAGCCTCCATTAAACCTTCTTCAATAAAAGCTTTAGTTAAATTCCATTATTCTCTTTACTTTTAATGTCTTTAGTTCATTGTCTTAGTTTAATACGTCCAATGAATCAAAGCTAAATTCCTATTAGAGGGACGTTAATGAAGTTTTAAGAGGACTTGATTTGTTTAGAATAGATTTGTTGATTAGGGTTTAAAGTTTGGATTTTTCTTAACTTAGAGAAAAGAAGAGAAAAGTCTAAACTAGAGGATTGTGAGTTTTGCCATGAGAATGGAAAACAAACTTTCCTCTCATGCTAATTTGATTATGATTAGAGATGGTATAATTGAATTAGGGATCATAAAAGTTTAAGATTTATATTTAAGCTTTTAGTGAGAATATAAAGATTAGGGTTTCTCAACAATCTATTCTAACACTTCTAGGAGTTGAAAAGTAGATTTAATTCTCTCCCTAACATTCTCTATCTTTGATTCACATATTTATATTGTTTAAGTTAATTTAGTATAAATTCGTAGTATCATTATAGTAGTTAATTTCTTATTCAAATCATTACTCTCATGTGTTCCTTCCTTAGATTAAATTGGTTGAATTCACATGTTGTGTTAGTGTTATTTAGCATTAATATTAGTGTTTAACTATTTTTATACTTATCAAATGGTGTCGCTGCCATCTTATTTGTTTACGTATCACGTGTTTAGATTGAAAAACAAAAAAAAACTGTCTTCACTATTTTCCCAAACCTAACCTATTTTTACTGTTCATATTTTTTCAAAATATTTCTGTTACTGTCTGAGTGCATACGAGTTGAGAATCTAACTCCTTGCACTAAAGTGACTTGACTGGAAAAATTCCAACCAACTGCTTATAGTATAGAGCTCTCACGCCCTTAATTTGCCTGTTCCAAGCGCGCCCCGTGCTCAAACACATAGGCGCGACCCGCACCCAAATTAACCGATTCCAAAGCGCGCCCACCCCCTAGTTTCAGTAGAATAAATTAATTTTTTTTACAGTAAGTGCAATATTACCTCATGAGTACAGTACAGTACTCGTATACCCACCCAATATAATATTTTATAATAATTTTTTCATACTATACGGTGTCTAGAAAACTTAAAGGATTAGGGTTATTTAATTAAGGAACGTCCACACACGGACAACCTCCCTCAATTCTTAAGTGGCCTGGCCGTTGGTTTGCAAAGATTGTAGTAGTAAAATTAGTAAGCCCACCCACTACCAAAGCCCGTTTGACCATCCGACCATAGGCTTGACATCCAGGCCCAACACGAAGCCCATAGTAAAAAGACATGCCCTCATACCAATAGTACAGAGCGCGCCCGCCCTCCAAGTTATACTGATCAGGGCAAACTTTTTACAGGACTTCACAATCCACCTCTTGGACCTGGAACAGTACTCATATACGAATTCCAGTAGTATAAAGACGTGTTTCAAGGCTATTGAAGGCGCTATAAGAGGATTAAATTTCTAGTAATAATCAGGCTGTTTTGCATGCTAAATTAGGTTGATTGCATATTAGACTTAAAATTGTATGAGATTAAGATCTGGTACGCATAAACTTGCTTTACATATTTACCGTAGACACAATACCACACGCCTATCTAGAAATTCACACACACCACATCTGTAGCAATGGCTCAAGAGACAGAGAGACCCCTCTCGAACTTTTACAAGGCTTTGAATGATGGACCTGAGTCCTGCATGTCTAGTGTTTGGCATGTATGATATCAAATATTTATCCTGTCCCTGGGTAGATGTTTTGGTTCAGGCTCAACTTAGAACCATGTTTAACTGAGTACACCCCATGAGCAGACAATTGAACCTATGATTGTCCTTGGTGCCACTGCTTCCGAGTTTCAACTAGTCATTCTAATTTTTGTGTAAGTGTGGGTAACTGGGTGTTCCTTTTTTTACCTGTTTTTGTTTTTACCAGTTTTAAGGCCATATTATGCATGAGATCAGTGCTTGATTTAATTTGTATAATCGTTGAGTAGTTCATGCCTAACCATCTGAAGTCTTCTACTCTGGGTCTACTCTAATATTGTTAACTTCAGTAGTTGATTGATTCTTAAAGCTTTTCTTGCTTGTAAACTATTTTCATATTATCTTTAACTGCTTGCGTTTTAAACTTTTAATGTAAGTATGTGATTTGGATTTAACCATTGGTATCATTTCTATATATCGAGTATGCATATTTATATAAAGAAGTTGTGCCTGAACTTTCTAGGTATGAATCAGATATTGGTATGACTTGTAAGGCTCGGAATAGAATGTGAAACCATAATCTGGAAGCAAGAAACGACTCTTTACTAGCCATGGATTGCGAGATCTACTGCAGCGAACCTGGTTTATGTCGTGATTGTTGTTGTATTCTTTGTTCTAGGAGCATTGATTGGGCTTAAGGAGGTTATAGTTTTATAAGGTGCTCAAAAAATGTTGGCGAGAACTATATTTGTGGGCATGTAGCTCACATTGACTGTGCTCTTCATTCATACATGGCTGGGACAGTAGGAAGGTTTCCAATTGTTCTTTACACCGATAAACTCAGAAGCTAGCTTCACCACTTCTTCCTCGTCTTCATGTAAGTTCTTAAAAAGAAAATAAAAGAATATCATTAATTTATTAATTAATTGGGACTAACTAACTACATTTTTCTTAGGTGCCAGCTAGAAGCGAATTCGTTGAAGATGGTTCATCTCTAGTACATTCATTTTATTTTTTATATATTATTTTAATATATTTGATTATTGATTGTTGATTGGGGCTTGTTTTTAATTACAGAGTTTGGGAAGTGAGACGAGGAAATTGAAATTGTTTAATCAAGTACTTTATGATTCATCATTGCTACTATAAAAGTCAAATCTGGTTTTGATTTACTTGTTTATTGATAGGAAGCATTAAATACACTGAAAGAAGTCAAAGAACCTATTGGATTCAGACAGTTCAATCGATTATGTTACTCAAGGTAAGTAAATTATTTAACAAATTTGGTGGTGTTTGAATTATTTGAGTCATGTGTTTGGTTTTATTGTGTAGAATTACCATTGCCGGAGACAACGGAGCACATGGCTAGAGTATTATCTACTACAGATGATGGTAGTGAGACGGAATTGGAAAATCCCATTAAGTAGGTTACTAATGGAGTTGAAGGAAAAGAAAATGATGGTTTATCGAAATCCACATTTGTTGAGGAGAACAAGAATGGGGATGGAGATGTTGTTAAATAGAAACCAAATTTATCCGAGAATACAATCAGAAATGTTGATGGGAAATTGGTTAGTTTTCTTTTATAAATATGCCAAATTTATAGTTGAAGTTTGCATTGGGTGTTTTACTATGTTAGTGACTAGTTACTACTAGATACTAGTTACTACCCATGTATAACATCATTTTATAGATCTTTTTAAAGATTTGTCCATTCAAACTAACTACGAGTCTATGATATCTCTGTAATATATAGGAATGTAAGTTTTACCATCTGTCATGCTAAGAAATCTGGACTTAAAATGAACAGCCCCGTAAATGCTTTGTTATTGGCTCATCTGAGTCCACAACTTTGTTTGTGAGCGAGTGTATAGATGTTGTGACTAGCCATTTCACTCATTAGAGTTGTCTTTGAAACATTTTTGTGGTTAGTTAGAAGTTTTCTTGTTTTCCTAGGTAAGTGGAATATTTTGAAACTTTAGTGCCTTGCTTTTTATTGATGACTCATTTATTCATAGTGTATCTTTCTGTTTTTTCCTTTTTATTTTTTTGTCAGGAGTTATTTGTGAATGGGGAGCTCATAGTTCAATGGCCCAAAGTTGAAAATATAATGGCTAATGAGAAACTTGTTGAAATCGCGTCAGCGGACCCCAAACGTGCCAAATGGTAGTCTTTCTTCCAATTTTCAGTTCTGTAGCATTTGGTATAGACTAAAGGGAATGTTATGATGATGTTAACACTCTATTCTTAAACTGATTGGTGTAGGATTTTGGCTAATTGGCAATCAGCAGCTCGTTCCAAGGAACGAAATATGAGGTATATATCTTAGAATTGGAACACGAAGTTCAAACCTTACAGACAGAAGCAACTACGTTGTCTGCATAGCTGACACTGTTACAAGTGTGTATTCTTTATTTCTCTCACCGCCTTCTCTCTCCCCAACACACACACACACACACGAAACACCCCCTACCTTCATTTTTTGTTCTAGTTACCTTCTTTTTACTTAAGTGTGCCTGAAGCGCTCGCCTGACTCACTCTCACACTCAACCAAATACACAAATTCACTCCTTTTTAGTGTTTTTAAAATAAAATTTTGATTTCATATATAATAATATTTTGTTGTAGGGGTGAATATTCTTGGTCTTTGGAGATAAGTGTTGGGGGTCTTTTTAGTGCTCTTCTTAGTATGTTCACTTGTATTTTCTTTTATGTTCAGTAACTAGCTACTAGTTTCCTAAGTCCATAAACTAATGGCCTTAAATTGGTTTCATCAATTAGTGGTGTTGGGCTTGCTGCAGTATGAAATATATCCATTGAAGGTTTCCTTTATTCTGGTTAATTCCCTGTAATTTGAATTCTTAAGTTGCAACTTTGAGCTAATATATTATCCCCAAGTCCCCAACTATATTTCATGATGCTAACTATTATATTCGTGATGCTAATTATTGTATTTGTGAGCTTCCCAAAGTCCAAGACCACGTGCTAATTACAAAAATGTTTATTTTCTATGTGCTTATGGTAGATAGGTATGTACACCTTGTTTTGTTTCTGATCTGTTTTGCCTTCTTATTTTCCAATGATCTTTTAGTATATGCTCTTGTTTCAAGATATTTCTAGTACTTGTGTTGGTTTATGTGTCGTAGATCTTGTTTCTCTTCAGCATGGTTCTTTTTTTTTTGTATGTGTAAAGCTTTAAAGAGAGCAAAGTACTGCTATTCTTTTTTTTTTTTTTTTGTGTGGTGATATTTCCTGTCAATTGCAGGTTAACTTATAAAGAGAATAATTGTGATGCACTAAAGTGGTTCATCATTGATTTCTAAAACGCTTAAATTGTTTAATGGACAAAGTTGTGGTGAAGGTGAAGATATAAGGATTAGTTTACCGGATGAAATTCTTCACCTCATTTTTTTTCATTCATTCCTACTGTTGAGATTTTTAGTTGAACTTGTGGTTGTTTTTAATTTATAATTTCATCTATCCATTTTTGTTGCACGCCCTTTCTACTTGTGGTAGATACTAAGTAAGTGTAGCTCTTTTTTAATAATTGTGATGTTGGGATCTTTCTAGTGTTATGCGCTTAGTATTATGTATTCTCTCTAGTGTTAAGCTTCTGTGTGGATGGATGTTTCCTAAGAAACTGCTAGTGATGCTTTGTAGTGGTAGCATGCATATTCTTAATTCAACTCCATTTTCCAATGAGAATCAGTCATTGAATCAGTCGTTTTATACTACATTATCAATGGGTCATGTGTTGAAGATTGAGCATTGCCAGCCGGATTGGAGAAATGGCATATTAGGCAAGGCTCAACAAGAAAGGCGCATTTTAGTCGATTTACTTTCATTCATAAGAAATTATGTTTCCCTCCATGATCAATAGGTAGATTTCTATTAGAGGCATATCAAATACATCTCCCAAGAGACATTACTAGTAATCTTGTGATAGTCAAGTGATCTAGTGGCCCATGTCAGAGATGCAAGCTGGTTAGACATTCAATGGTGGTGTTACTATGTGCTTTAGAGCTGACCAGTCCTAATTTTGAATTTTAGCAGGTTGCTAAACAATTGGTGCTTAGTCATTGCTAGGGTACTAGAGATTACTAGGACTGGTTGCAAGACAGATGGTGTGGTGCTGATTTTTGGTTTCTGAAGGAAGTAATATATATACTTAGTGAACGACATGTCTTATTCTTGTTTTTTTTTTATGAACACATTGTTTCTTTATGAATACATTGGCGTTTGTAGCATTTGAGTGGGAACTTGCAAGAATGTAATTGGTGCAGGAAAGAATGTAATGTTGGGATACCTGAAATAATTATTATAAGAAATATTTTTTTTAAAATAAAGAACTAATACCCGACAGATAAAAATTGTCTAGTAGCAAACTACCCGACGGCTAGCAGCTGGCATATTCGACAGTTGGTGACAGCTGGTCTAACCGACGGTTCATAACAGCAGAACTATCCGACGGTTTTTAACAGCAGGAATATCCTACGGTTTTTAGCAGCAGGAATATCCGACGGTTTTTACAGCAGCAACTATCTTACGGTTTTTGACAGCCGGCATATTCGACGGTTATTAACAGCAGGAATGTCCGTCAGCAAAGATCCTCAACCCCGACAGCCTGTTTTGACCAATAAAAACCTTCGGAAGCCTATGCCGACCGAGCATTTTATGAAGGTCTTGCGGCAGTTTTGGTCTGTCAGGTAATACCTTTCGCGACAACCATAGTCAGTTGGGTAAAGTCGTTCTTTTTGTAGTGCCCGTTCGTTGGAGGAAAAAGAAGTGAGTACACGCTCAATTACGTTCTACGTCCATTAGACTTCACTCTCATTCCGCTAAGTCACGTCGTAGGAAGTCTTGGTGCTTGATTCTGTTTGGGGGTGTTTTATTTGTTAATTATTTACGGAAAGACCCACAACTCTTTCGGTTATTGATACATGGTAAACTGCATGTTAATATATATTAGATAAAATCTCGAGTATCTGACTATAAAAGACTCATTGTATTCTTCGGTGTACTCCATTGCAATTTTATATTATAGGAGTGCACCTTTAAGGTAACCTCCTTTTGGATTGAGTGGTTGTAATTGCTGGATCTTTAGCCCATGTTTCATGTGACTCACGCATTCATCTCTTGCACTTTTTCTCGTTGTTTAAGTAGTGTTTCTCTATGGAGTGAGTTTCATTTTTTTTTATTTCTTCCTCGTAATTTTGTTTTTCCAAAAATCAAACATATAAAAATTTTAAAATTTTAAAAACATAAACATATATTAGTAAGTCTAGGAAATCTGACTTAAAAAGACCCAAGTTTTTGTACAATACCACCTTTCTAGAGTATAGGCCACAAAAATTTTCAAACTTAAAAAAAGTTTTCAAATTTTGTTTGGGGGTGGCGTATTTTGGTCTTTCATTTCAAAACTTTTTGCTACCCTTTGCCTGTCATTTACTCTAGTCAAGTTTATGTTAGTTAGTACATAACAATTTAATTGTGCTTCAGGTTATCATATCATCTTTATAATATTGTTGTTACAGGTACTGCCAATTTTTGCCACATTTCTATGGTTAATTCTTTCCTTATCTCTTTACACTTTGAGGACAAAGCGTTCGATTGTTTGGGGGTGAGATAGAAACATTTGCATAAATTAGGCACTTTTAGAATGTAAATTATGCACTTTTCTTTATAAAATTTTAAAAATCATAAATATAATTTATAATATGCACTTAGTGATAATGGTATTGTTCCCTTCTCCATGATGATATTAATCTAGAAATCTCACATAGTACTTGGATTAGGATTTAATTTTTGAAACTTAGATTAATATGTAGGTAATAGTTATTGCATCTTTTCATTAACATCTTGCATGAGCATCTAAGATTGTACTTGGCAGTATTTTTTTGAGACCTAGGTTAGAGTACTTAATACATATCATGTGAGCATCTAGCCTAAAAAGCTTCATAAGAATGAAATATCTGAGTGATGACACAAAGGAGTAGTCAAATCCGAGTAGAGAAATCACACATCCACTTGCTTGATCACCATAACATATCATAAGCGAGAATTTAGGCCCTCTTTGGATCGATATAGCCAGAAATTCTGACCTAAGTATATTTTCCGCTAGTCGCCCCACTGAGCCTTTCATTAGCTTTTTCACAAAACCACAAATCAGCCTACCTATCTGGATAAGTCTGAGAAATAAGATGAGTGAAGAAAATAGAAGAGAAAAAACCTGTGTAAACAAAAATTAGTTAGTTTCTTCAAAAGAAAAAGAAAATAAAAGAAAGTTTCCATCCAAAGAAAAGAAATATCAAATAGAAATAAAAAATAAAGTTAGAACTCCAAACACATAATCAAAAGGAGTCAAAAACCAAAACAAAAGGGCTAAGGACGGAAACAAAGTGTAGAAGCAAAGTAAGAACAAGGTTTTCTCTAGTTACATAATATGAAGACCCTATTTTCTCAGACTTGTCTTTTTGAATATTCATTTTCTTCCTTCTTTAACCAACACATATGCCCCGTATCACCTAATAAAGGCCTCTAGCTCAATTAGGAATAAGTTAGTGTGATAGTAAGTGGTAGATGTGTTTGCTCAACCTCGACTCCTTGGATTGTCATTGAGATTGTGAGGAAATATGTGCCCACTGCACACTGGAGTTAGCAAACTTGAGTAGAAAAATTAGAGTGTTATGTGTCTTGACACATTCCTTGTGAGAACCTACTTAAGGACGCCATTTTAAAAGTTTCAGAAATAGATCTGTCATTGCATTTCATAGCATAGTTCATTGTATTATTGTTTATCCTAAGATGATTTGATTATTATGCATGTATTAATTTAGGAGTTAGATTGATGATCCTTGTTTAACTGCTAGTGAGATGTATAGATTCTGAGATAAAATTAGGGGACATTACTTTTATTTCTTAGTCATTGTAGCATAAATGAAGTTTGTGAGTATCTTCTCTAGAAAACTCTCCCAAGGCTATAGCTAGTCCACTGGAGAATTTCTAGTGGTTTAAGGCTTTATTGCATATGGTCAATACAATCGCACTCTGCAAAACGAGATTAGTTAAAACCACATTTTTTGCCACTTATCTGTTTTTATTTCTCATCTTTGCTTGAGAACAAACAAAATGTTGTTTGGGGGTGGTATGATAAGTATCCAAAACTGTAGTTTTAACCCCTTAATAGTATTGCATTTAGGCCAATTATGTTTATAATAAATAATAGTTAGTATTGTTTACGTGTTTTTGTGTATTTCAGGTTTTGAACCTGTTTATGTGCTTAAAGTCACCATTTTGCATGGAAAACTAGTCAAGATGATTGCTAGAAAAGTTCTATGTTTAAATCCCAAGAATCAATAAGAAAAACTATTTTTAAGCCCAGTCAAAACTGGGAAGTCAAAATCAATTCGGGTAGAAAAAGGATAAAAAGTCATTAGAACTTCAAAATGGCGTATCTTTGGACTCGGATCTTGGAATTAATCCTACTATATGTTAAAATGACCGGCTCAAAACAAATTTTCTAATGGATCTGGCCTTGCCCAAATCAAAGATATAAAAGTAAACAAAAATGGAACTAAAATATTTTCCATCAGCATTGGCTCTTTTAGACTGAACCTAATGGACTTTGGGCTCACATTAGAGGCCCAAAGTCTAACCTCCATGCCTATGCACGAAAATGTAACCGTAATCCTCTCCTATATAAAGAGGATTAAGGAAAAACTTAAGCTCCACCTTCTCTCTCTTTTAGCCCCCCTTTTCTTTAGTTTAGTATAGTTTAGTTTAGGTTTAGGTTTAATAGTTTGTAATGTAGCCTCCATTAACCCTTCTTCAATAAAAGCTTTAGTTAAATTCAATTATTCTTCTTTTACTTTTATGTATTTAATTTATTATTTTAGTTTAATTAATCCCATGAAATAAGGATAAAACTCTAATAGAGGGGTTTTATGAAGTCACGTGATGATGATTGCTAGTTAGAATAGTTGTTGTTCAGAATAACACTTCAAGTTCTTCGTTGTGAGATTCTAGAGATAAAACTCATAACGGTGAACTAGAGATTAGAAACCCCATCAAAGAGATTTGTGAGGGTGCTAATCTCTCACGCTAGTGAAGCCATGATTAGAGATAATTTGGTGTTCACTAGGAATCAAGAAAATCGATTTGATGACTAAACTAATAGCCAATCGAATCGTGTGGTGGATTACCCCTCTCTATTATCTTTCTCATATCATCAATTTACTGTTTTAACATCTTTAATTTACTGTTTTCATAGCATAAAAATATTACTCTCATTAGTGAATAGTTTAGTCTAATCTAGATTAGCTGTTAAGTATGTGTACGACAAGAGTGGATCGAGCACGATTACTCCCTAGCTATCAACATGTTTAGAAAGTATGAATATTGATAATGGTAGAATAAAACACTATTTTCAAACACCACAAACAATATATATCACCCCCCCCCCCCATTTGTAAGATCCAACGGTCATGTTTCTTCATCTAGAAAAAAAAAAAGGAGTAATTTTTCCAAGTAGAAAGGTCACACGTCCACTTGCTATATCACTACACCGTATCCTAGGCGAGAATTTAGGCTTTATTTGGACCGATAAAACCATAAAATTCAAATCTAAAAATATTTTCACCCTTATAGCCCTGTTGAGCCTTCATTTAACTTTTTCCATTGTTCACCACTATTTATTTACCTATTAAAGCCAAATAATATAGGCCCACCTATCTGAAGAGTTTGAGAAATGGGATGAAAAGAAGAAAGAGAAAAGAGAGACTTGTACAGAAACAAAAAACAATTCTATCAATTTGTGTAGATTGACTAAATTCAGTTTGTTGTTTCAAAACCAAGAAAAAGAAAAGAAAATTCCATAAAAGAAAAATCAAAACAGATAAGCCCATAATGGCGGTTTATGGAATAGTTTTGAGGCAGAAGAACAAGAGGTTTTCTCGGTTACAAATAATTTGAAAACCCTATTTTCTCAAACTCATCATTTTTATTATCCCTTCCATTCTATCTTAACCGCTTCCTAATCCCCGTAACACCTAGTAAAAGTCATTTAGCTCAATTAGGAATAAGTTGGTGTGATAGTAAGTGGTAGATGTAATCGATCGACTTCAACTCTTTTAAACGTCATTTAAGAATGTGAGGAAGAGTGTGCCTTACTACACACTGGAGTGACCAAAACATGAGAGGAAAAAAAATCATGAGAGAATTTGTGTCTTGACACATACCTGTGAGAACCCAAGTTAAGGAAACTCTCCAAAATTTCAAAAATGGCATTGCTATTACATTTCATAGTTCATTGCATATAGATGTTTATCTTTAGATGATTTAATTAGTGTACATATATTAGTTTAAGTTTCAAAGAAATT
Source organism: Coptis chinensis (assembly GCF_015680905.1). Lineage (NCBI taxonomy): Eukaryota > Viridiplantae > Streptophyta > Magnoliopsida > Ranunculales > Ranunculaceae > Coptis > Coptis chinensis. The sequence goes on from NC_141456.1 coordinate 51,632,993, forward strand.
CATCCTTATTCACCACTACTGAGATGTATAAATATCTGAGAATAATTTAGGGAACAAGACCTTTGTTACTGAGTCATTGTTGTATAAATGGAGTTTGTGAGTATCTTCTCTGGAAAACTCTCACGAGACTATACCTCGTCCACTAGAGAATTCCTAATGGTTTAAGGCCTTGTTGCATATGGTTAATACAACCGCACACTGCAAAACGAGAAGTAGTTTAGAATTCCACACTTTTTGGCTGCCTATGAGTTTCAATGTCTTATCTTTGCTTGAGGATAAACAAAGTGTTTTTTGGGAGTGGTGTGATAAGCACCCAAAACTGTATAGTAAACCCCTTAATAATACTTTGTTTAGGTGAATTATGTGTTCAATAAATAGGGAATAATTATTATTTTCATGCTTTTGTAGGTTTCGACACATAAACGATGAATATCAGCAAAACCAGCAATTTAGCATATAAAAAATGTGAATATGTAATTGGATGACAAAGCCATTCTATCAAAGCCCAAGAGAAGCCCATTGAACAGCTCAAGAAGATCAAATTCAAGTCAAAGCTGTCAAAAGCAAAAATCAAATCCGTCAACCGATCTTCCAAGGCACGCACTTATCAGCTCAGAACTCAGATGAAAGCTTATTATATACTAACATGACCATCTAATAACATCTAGAAAGGAAAATGGGGACGTTTTTAGAGGAGACTAGGAGTGAGATAACTTAAGTTGGGTTTCCTGATCCAGTGCTCTAATTATTACCTAAAATAGGAAGCTCACCTCCTCATCCAAAAGTCTTATCCTAAACTTTTTTCTTTTCCTTCTACTTTAGGTAAAATCCTCCTCTGCCTACAGGATGAGTTCTTTGGTGTAATAAATCTCTCTCTCTCTCACTTTAGGTAAAATCCTCCATTGTCTACAGTGTGAGTTCTTTGGTGAAAGAGGTTTTTTTCTTAAGCTTTTTTGAAGCTCTCTTATCATTTCCTACAAATGGCTTCTGGAAGTAGCTATGTTCAACAACAACAATCTACTCAAAACTATCGGGAGGGGAGTCAAGATGGATTGCGGAGCTCTCTCTTTGGACGCTCAGGGGCTCAGGCAGGAGCTGTAGCATTTACTCACTTCGCACCCATTCTAGTGGATGGGGTAGCACAAGTTCTTGACCATCAAGTGGTACAAGGGAAACAACAGTGGGACGAGTACTTGGTGGGCTATTTCTTGGCCACTCGACTGCCTTTTCCCACAGTAAAGGCTTTCCTCGAGAGAAAATGGAAGTTGAAAGGAGCATTTGATATAACAACGGACAAGGACTTGTTTTATATGAGCTTCACATGTCCAGAGGATCGACAGATGGTGATTGATGAAGGTCCAGTGTTTATCGCTGGAAGAGTGTTTGTTATAAAGCCATGGTCAGTAGATGTTGCCAATAACAGAAACAAGGAGGCTACAGTCCCACTTTGGGTAAAACTGCTAGACTTCCCAAAGGAGATGTGGACTATAGATGGGTTGTTGTTCTTAGCAAGTTTAGTTGGGGGAAACCCAAAGTTCATGGATGAAGCTACAGCTAAGCTAAAAAGGCTGTCGTTTGCTCGATTCTGTATTGAATTTCCAATAAATTTTGAGTATAAAGAATCCATCAAAATTAAAGTGGATGAAAAAGAGATTGTTATCCCTCTTGAATATCCTTGGAAACCACTTTCTTGTGAGAAGTGTAAGAGATTTGGGCATAGTACTCAGCAGTGTGGGGTAAGGATGAATAGAGTATGGACTCGCAGAAATGGAAGAGCCAATGGTGGGGAAACGACCACAGTGGAACAAATTTTGCGGGGCACAGCAGCACAAAACCAGAGAGGAGTAGATAGCAACATAGTGAATCAACACAGCAACACAGTTGAGCAACAAAGCATGGGAGACCAGAATGAGCATACAATCTCGGAGAATGCTTTGCCTCTAACACTAGTTGTTCCAGAACAAGGGGGGGGGGGGTCTCTAGAGAAGAAAGTGCTGGTCCTATGAGTGGTCAGATGGAATTGAGCATAAATGGAAGAGAAGATATTCAAAGAAGTGTTGAAGGTCAAGTTCATGAGGAAGAGATCCATCCAGTGAGTCCTCGAAGAATTATAATGTCACCGGGAAGAGTTGAATGCTCATATCCAGAACAGGAACATACAATGGATGAACAAGCCTTGGTGGTCTATGAAGCGAGCCAACTGGAGAGACCTGAGCACCCAGAAGCAGGTCTGTTTAAGGCGGATAGAAATGTTTTTGAGGAATTAGCAGAACTAGAGGAGGATGATATGTCGGATGCTGAACCAGAATTGTTTGGGGATGTCTGTGCTACCCCTATCACTCCTGTTACTTCTCAAACAGTGAGTATGGTGAACTCTCCAGTCCAAACAAGAGCTCAAAAGAAGAATACAGAGAACCAAAATGCATCAGTGAAGAGAGGGAGGGGCAGACCCAAAGGGAATGGTAGGAGGAGAGGACACTGATTGTTTAAATGTCAATGTTAAAGATATGTAGCTGGAATATAAGGGGATTAAATGACCCTATGAAGGCATGACACTGATTGTTTAAAGACATGGGATAAAGGTTTTTTGGACATACAGAAGGAAGTGGAAGGAGCTCAATTTATCCACTGCAAGGTTCAGAGTCTGTAGCATGGCTTCTCCTTCAATTTATCTGTTGTGTATGCTAGTAATAAGAGCCATGAGAGGCATATTCTGTGGGATGAGTTAAAAGCTATTAGTATCAGAGTCCAAGGAGCATGGCGTGTCATAGGTGACTTCAACAACGTATTGTACTCACATGAAGGGGTAGGGGATAGAGCTATACACCCTAGAGAAACAATTCCGTTTGCTAGTTGCTTAAATGTAGCGGGGCTTTTTGATCATACAGCCACTGGCTGTTGCTATACATTAAATAGCGGAGGTGACAATATCAGGAAGTGGTCTAAAATTGATAGGTGCCTCGTAAATACTGCCTGGTTCTCTATAAAGTTCACAACTAGGGTTGAATTCCTGAACCAGGGTTTGTCTGATCACAGCCCTGTTGTTTTGTCCTTCATGAACTCAGTCAGAAAGCACCCTCCTTTCAGATTCTGTAACAGCTGGGTGTTGAATCAAGACTTTGTTCCTTCTCTTCGCAAGTGTTGGGATGTTTCAAATCATGGGAGTCCTCCTTACATGTTCACTAGTACACTTAAAACCCTGAAAGGGGTGTTGAAAGGATGGGCGAGACACTTCTGCAATGATATCCAGAGAATTGTTAAGGCCGCAAAACTTGAACTACAGGACATTCAGGAGAAGCTCCAGAGAAATCCGCTTGACCAATCTCTAAGTGCACATGAATTTCTAACAAGGGGGAAACTCTGTAAGTTACTTAAGCTAGAGGAACCATAATTATATCATAAGACTGACATAGACTGGATGCGTTTCGGTGATAAATGTAGTAAATATTTCTTCAATGCTTTAAAGGAGAAGAAGACCAAAAACCAAGTATGGAGTTTAATAGATGCACAAGGGGTAGTAAGAGAAGGACAAGAACAAGTAGTTGCTACTTTCCTGAATTACTACTCTGAGATCATAGGAGTGGAATCAGATGCTAGATGTGAACCCAAGTTCCTTAATGGTCTACAGGTAACAAAACTAACCATGCATGCAAGTCAGTTAATAGTAGCCCCTATCAGTGACATGGAGATTAAAGAAGCCCTATTTGCTATGGATGATAATAAAGCACCAAGTCCTGATAGGTTTAATGCCTTTTTCTTTAAGTCTAGTTGGGACACTATTGGAGCTAATCTCATTAAAGTCATCAAGTACATCTTTAACCATAAGTAGATCCCAGGAGGTATCAACCTCTACATTTCTTTGTCTTATCCCTAAGATGAAAAATGTTTCTCATGTAGCCTCTTTTAGACCTATAGCATATTGTAATATTTTGTATAAGTGTGTATCCAAAGTTCTAACAAACAGGATGAAAACCTGCATCTTATCACTGATATCGTGTGCTCAATCTACTTTTGTACCTGGGAGGGCAATTCAAGACAACCTTCTGCTGGTGCATGAACTCCTCAGGGGGTACTCTAGAAAGACAGGTCAAAAAAGATGTGCCATCAAACTCAATATCCAGAAGTCATATGATTCTATTTCATGGCAAGCTTTGGAAGCCATACCGCACAAGTTCAAATTCCCACTTCTATTCATTGATTGGTTAAAGATGTGTTATGATTCTCCTCACTTCTTTGTGATGATAAATAGGACTACTGAAGGCTACCTCAAAGGAAAATAAGGCCTCAGACAGGGTGATCCAGTGTCCCTGTATCTCTTTGTTCTTGTTATGGAAGTGTTGAGTTCACTCCTCCTACAGGGCATTCAGACCAAAAGGATCTCTGCTCACTCTAAATGTAAAAAGTTGGCCATCTCACATTTATGTTTTACGGATGATGTCCTTCTCTTCTGTAAAGGCAACATGGAGTCTATACTAGCAATCAAGGATATTATGAAATCCTTCGCCCAGGCTACAGGGCTGCACTTGAGTAATGCCAAGACTACTCTCCTCACGGGTAGTATGACTGAAGAAGAAGGTCTAGAACTAGCAGAAGCCATGAACATTTCTCTGGTCAGCCCCCCCCCCCCCCCAGTCACTTATCTGGGTTTGCCACTCACTGCAAGCAGACTAGGGATTAGAGAATGCTTACCACTCATTAAAAAGATTACAGGAGAATTTCAAACTGGAAGAATAAGGACTTGAATAAAGCAGGTAGAGTACAACTTGTCAACCCTGTACTCACATCTTTTCAGACTTATTGGGCTAAGACGTTTGTGCTCCCAAAAATAGTGCTCGATAAGGTATCAAAGATTTGCAACAAATTCATTTGGTCTGGTCCCAAGATGGAAAAAAAATGCATCATGCAAGTCATTCTACCCTGAGACTAGCCAAAGAGCATGGAGACCTATGATTGGTGGACCTAAGGGTTTGGAACCAAGCTGCCTATTGTGGACTAGTGATGCAACTGGCCTAAAAAACTGATTGTCTATGGGTCAACTGGTCATGGGAGAAGCATATCAAGAACAAACACTTTTGGACCATGAAGATGCCAAAGGATTGTTCATGGGTGTGGAGAGGGATTTTGCAGCATAGGGAAACAGCTTGGAAATATGTGAGATATAGCATAGCTGATGGACATAACACCAGTTTCTGGTATGACCCTTGGTGCGTAAGTCCTCTAAGTTTGAATGCCCAAGCAAAGGTAGTGTTAACCCACATGCCAGAGAATGCTTCAGTTGTTTCAGTGATTGTTAATGGAGGATGGGGCAGGAGCATTACGGACATCCCTGATTGTGAAGTTAAACAATGGATCATGGATATAGAGATAAATTCGTACATGCTAGAAGACAAAATAGTTTGGACCCTCTCAAGTTCTGGTAAGTTCGATCTTTCCTCTACATATGCTGTTCTGAATAATGTGAGGAGTAAGGTGAAATGGTTCAAGATTGTTTGAGGAAAGCTCTTAGTACCCAAACACTCTTTCACGATATGGCAGTTATTCGCGGGGTCACTTCCCACACAGAATAGATTGATGGCCAAGAAAGTGATAAGGGCTTTGAAGTGTTGTTTGTGCAATGTACAAGAAGAAAGCTCTGCTCACCTATTTTTTGATTGCCCTTACTCGAAAGTTGTCTGGCAAGATTTCAAGAAAGCAATGGGGTTACCTGATAGAGTGAGATCCTCACATAATGAGTGGTATTACCTTATGCGACCATGTAGGGGGAAGTCAGTGGCGTCTGAAGTTCTAAGGGCTTTAACTTGTGCAGCTGTACAAGTGATATGGAATGAAAGGAACTGGCGTCTTAAAAGGAAGAGATACTTATCTGCTAAAGCTGTAAGTTTCAAGGCTTTGAACAACATGAGAGTGTATATCGAGAAATCACTGGATAAGGTTAAGGATGATGGGGCTACTAGAATGGTGTTGACAAGACTAGGCATTGGGGTTAGTTTCAAACAGAGAGAAGAGAAGTGGATAAAGTGGGAGAAGCCTACCACTGACATGCCAACCTTAAACACAGATGGTTTGCTACAAAATGGATGAGCTGGTTATGGAAGGGCTTTGCGAAATTGGAATGGGGATGTACAAATGGCGTTCACTGGAAGCTCAAAGAAGTTATCAGTATTACATCAAGAATTGATGGGAGTACTTCAAGGGTTTAAAGGGGTGTCAGCAATGAATATCATGAGAGTGGAAGTGCAAGCTGACTCAATGCGAGTGGTGAAAATGCTGACCAAAAAAGAAGACCCGCCATGGTACTGTTGCAACTTAGTGGCCCAGATTCTTGTGGAGCTAAGGAAATTTGAAAAAGCAAAATTCAAACATGTTCTGAGGGAAGGCAACCAGGTGGCAGACTATATGTCAAAGCTACATACTACGGACCTAGATGCCACTAGTGAATGTAATGAAACTTTGTACTTTATGCCCCCCATGGATCACAAAATTAGTAAATTGATCAAAGGGGATAAAGAAGGGAAGTTGTACTTGAGAACTTTATATTAATATAAATAAAGGTTGGGGTACCCTAACCCCTTGTTGTTTCAAAAAAAAAAACATGACCATCTAGAAGAGAGTTTTTCATCGACATAAGGCTCATTCCTGGGAGATCAGTACAAATTAAAGAAAAAGGCATCGCAATAAACTAAATAGTAAATGGGCTTTGCAAAAAGCTTATTATTGTTTTGCATGCCTAAAAGAAAAGCCCAAGATGCATTACTATTCACCAAAGCCCAAGTCCATATTATTTCTCTCATTTTAGAGTGGGAAATTAAGTGGGAAGTTGAGTGGGAATATTGGTTTTGAGTGGGAAATGGGGGAAAGTGGGAATGGTGGAGAAAAATCATTAAAGAATAACATGAGTGCACAAATGTAAATTTTAATTTGGCTTTGTAACAATAAAGGAGAGAGTAGAGATACTTCACTTCACTAGTTGTTAGTTTTAGAAATTGGTTAGAGTTTTTGTGGGAGTAGGAGTAGTTTAGATAAATGAACATTCAATAAAAATGCTTATGTTCTTCAATCCTTTTTTTCTTTTTCTCTTGTCTTTTAATTTCATTGTATTGAATCCTTAATGAATTATAGTGTAATTATTAAATAGTTGTTTGATTGATGTAATAGTTGTAATTTAATTTTTTTTTATTGGTAGTTGTAATTTAATTGATGCATGTAAAAGTTCAAGTAGTTCTAGAAAATCAAAGTTCAAAACCAAAATCCAAACCAAATCCTTTCTCTCTCAATCCACAAATCAAACCCTTAGATCCAATCCTAGTTGTTCCAATTCCACAAGTCTAGAGGTGGGAAAGACACCTTGCTCCAAGCTACAACAATCGAGAGAGAGTAAGGCAAATGAAAATAAAATATATAATTATACATGTTTAAATCATATTTGTTCATGTGTGAAATAATCACACGGATTCTATGCGTACGTCTAATTATATGGTTTATAAACCCACCTATCTAGGAAGACACAAACATCACCTGCATCCATGGCAGAATAAGCAGAGAAGCCACTCCCTGACTCTTACACTGCGTTGAATGATGTCCCACCATCATGCATCGTACTCACAGAAGTTAGGGGCGATTTTCGTATTCCCCAAACATTTTTAATAAGTTACCTATTTATCATGGTTTAGATAATGTTAAACCATGCTAAAACCTACATAGGATACAACAGGTTTGCATGACCTTTCACCATTCAGCTGTCCTACCCGAATAGATTAAGCTACGGGTGTTTCCTTTCACCCTGGCTGAAAAAGTAGCAGTATGGTTAGCAGGACAACAACCACAAACCATAGCTACATGGGCAAAGATTGTAAAACATTTCTTGGGTAAGTTCTTTCCACAGAAGAAGACGGATGAGATCCTTTAGAAAATCTAGCTCTTAGCTTCAGACAAAACCCTCATGAGTCTTTCACAGAGGCATGAGAACGATTCACCAACTTTCTTCTTGAATATCCCCATCACAAACTCAAAAAATATTTTCTTGTTCATTCCTTCTTTAAATTAATGACTCTCTCCTCATCTTAAAGAGACCTTTGACATCATGAGTGGAGGCTCATTCCTCGATAAAAGTACAACCAAAGTTTATACATTCCTAGATAAACAAGATGCCAAAAGTATCAACTAAGGTGGGAAGGATTATTCACGAACAATGCCAACCATATCAACAAAAGTTGTTGGAATGTTTGAAATTAAATTTGATCCTGAATTAAAAACCTTAATAAAATCCCTCACTAAAAAGGTAGATGCACTTTCATGCTCGGTTAATGAGAAGAAACCAACTCTAGTAATAAATGTAAACACTTTCCCACTTACATTATGTTTCAGAGCATTCCGATCCTTTCTGTCCTTTGATGTACGAATCACCACCATCACATCCAGAAGTTGTCAACACTTTCAGAAACCCTAACACACAATGGAGGCAAAATGCTAATTGGAACAACAATCCACAACAACAACCAACACCTCTCAGTTTTAATAATCAAAATGTTAGGCCCACCAACATCTATAACCAGTTTAATTGTAGGCAAGGACAAAAACAAGGTAACTATATATAATCATAATAGAAGTATCGTATCTGTCAGCACCAACCATAACTATCAAAACCTCCCCGTTAGTAATCAATGTGAGATAGTTCATGTGACCGCCCCACTTGTAAAGGATGATAACTTCTTACATTACATGCAACAACATACTTAAATCTTAACTTCTATCAACCAATCAATACAACAATTGAGTCAAGATAATAATAAAAAAAAAAGTGTTTCCAGGACAAGCTATACCAAACCCAAAGTCAAACAAAGCTTTTGAAGTAAACGGTAATCAAAGTAATGGTAATATACACTAGGGTGAACTAAAGGCAGTCACTACCTTTCGTTCGGGGCAAGTAGTTGATAACAAAGTGACTATGCCTGACAATTGCCTACAAACAGAAGCTGAGAAAGAAACCGTACAAGATACTATAAAAGAAACTTATGGCCCTACACATATAACTGCAACCAAAAGGGAAAAAAGGAAAATGTAAGGAAAAAAAATAACAAGACATTCTATCCTTTCGCTAAATATAAACCAAAAGCACATTTTTCTAAGATACTAGCCAAGTATAAACCAGACGAAAACTATGATGAGATTAGGGAAGTTGTTAAGAACCTAACAATCAACCTTCGTTTTCTAGATGCATGTTATAAAATATCTACCTAAACATGCTAAGTTTCTTAAATATCTATGTGCCACAAAGAGAAAGACAAATGTACCTAAGGAACCTTTCCTAACTGAACAGTTCCCTTCCATTTTTGAAACTAATGGAATCGTTAAGTACAAATACCCTGGTCGTCCTACTATAACTTATACATTTGGAGATCGATATGCCACAACTCCACTTCTAGAGTTGGGGGCAAGTGTGGATTGCTTACTCCCATATTACATATTCAAACAACTATGTCTAAAACAACAAAAACCAACTAAAATGTCTTTGTACCCAACTGGTCGTTCCATAAAATACCCCAACGGCATTGTTAAAAACGTCCTTATAAAAGTTCAAGATTTCTTCTACCCAGCTGATTTCATTATTCTTGATACTGAAGTTGCTCATGACATTGTTCCTATCATCTTAGGGAATCCCTTCTTGGCAACTTCCAACGCCCTAATTAATTGTTGTGATGGATCAATTAGCATTTCCTTTGGAAATCTCTCTAGGTTTATTATCAGATCATTGGTGGATCGATTACCATTTCCTTTGGAAATCTCTCTGGGTTTATTATTAGATCGTTGATGGATCGATTACCATTTCCTTTGGAAATCTCTCTGGGTTTATTATTAGATCGTTGATGGATCGATTACCATTTCCTTTGGAAATCTCTCTAGGTTTATTATTAGATCGTTTAAGCAATTAGTCCAATATTGAACGAGTTAACTCGGGCGGTTCTCCATTAAACCGGACGGTTAAGCACTGGGCCGAGCCAATCTAGCTAATTGCCTAACTGTGCCATTCTTATAACTTCAAAAATAAATTAGTTGCGAGCAAACTCGAATCTTGGTTCCACACATCACCTCATCTTACTCATTAATTAACCCACTACGTTTCCCACAAAATATTATTGATATAATGATGTATAAGTATCTAAATATGTATACAGTCCACAAGTAGTGACCCACTAGTTGAACCACTAACCCAGTGACCCTTCACTGGGTTGATTTTCGGGCTGGGTCTGATAACATTGGTTCGGATAAATACTTATTATCGAATTGCCGACTTTGCACAATAATGTAATGGTCATAAACTTCAACCGTGCTCATCATTGATTCTCTATTATTCTCCATCAAAGCACATTTAACTCTCTCTTCAAGAGAACCTGATTTGACACTGAAAAAATGAAGAATCACCAAATTTACTATATAAAGAAAAGAAGAACTACGTCTGATTGGATTCAAGTTGACCTGAGAAGTTCATATGTAGGCAGCTCGCACAGACCCGAGCTCAGTCATTACTACATTCTCCCCGTTTTCCCATAATTGGAAGGTTATGCACATCGCTCGTCATTGATTCTCCATTATTCTCCATCAAAGCACATTTAACTCTCTCTTCAAGAAAACCTGATTTGACACTGAAAAAGATGAAGAATCACCAATTTTACTATATATATAAAAAAAAAAAAAAAACTATGTCTGATTGGATTCAAGTTGACCTGAGAACTTCATATGTAGGAAGCTCGCACAAACATGAGCTCAGTCATTATTACATTCTCCCCGTTTTCCCATAATTGAAAGGTTATGCACAAAACGAACCTTTACAATAACCATTCCCCATTCATAAAATCTTCTCATCAATTCTAAATTATTTTCAGAGTAATATCAATTAAAAGTCTTATAGACGAGAATTAGTATTTACATCGACCCACCTATTAACTTCTTCTGAAGAGTAAAAAACAAACACTACTACAACAATGAAATAGTCACTTTTCAAAATCAAATGAACAATATGTGTAGTGGCCGAAGAATGGGAAGTGGACTGGGTCAGCGGGGAATGGTTTGGAATAAAACATAACAAGGGAACTCGAGGAGTAGGGGATCATTGCCATGGAAACCTAAACCGCAGATGTGGCAGGGGCATGGAAATAAGGGGGACCGAGGGATGGGAAGACAAATGGGAGTCCAAGATGAAGGTTGTGGTAGGATCTGGGGTATGGGAGATCGGTGGTGGGAGGCACCCGAAATAACATAATCGGCGGAGGTGTGGTGTACAGGATCGGACCACGGACTCAAAGGTACTGTACGACAACCTTACACGTGGAGAAAAGAAGGCCGAGAGATAGAGGGCTAGATGGATGGCTGGGATCAAAAGAGAGAGCGGTATAAAGAGGGAAAAGGAGGAGAAAGAGAAAGGGGGGAAAAAGAAAAGGAAAAAGAGGAAGAAAGAGAGGCGAGACCTAGGAGGTGAGGAGAACAAGATAGTGTAATAATGTGATTGATACTACATTTGGTGTTGTCTGTGGGGAAGATCAAAGCAATCCAAAAATGGCAACAGGAGCGAAGAGAGGGGTGGTAGACCAAAAAGGGTAGTATTGCAGGAGCCGGCGTCGGATGTGATGAGTGATGAAGAGGGAGATCAAGCAGAGGAGCCAACAGTAGAAGAGACACGACTTATGCAAGAAGAGATTATGAGGTTGAGAGAGGAGAGCAACGAACTGAGAAGAGAAAAAGAAATGGCAGAGGAAGAAGCAGGGGAGGAAGTAAGTAAGGAGTCTGACAATGAAGAAGGTGTGTTGGATCTCATTGAAAACCCGGTGACCGGCTTGACAATGGAACAAGTTCAAGAGATGATAAACAATGATAGGGAGGCAAATCTTCAGCAGCCCATGGAGGAGCGGCTAGCCAAGTGGTAGCCGGTCTAAACCGTAATCCATTAGCGGATGCCATCTGGGCTTCAAAGGTTCTGAAGCGTTTCAATCAGCCCTGATTCGAGAGATATGATGGCAAAGGAGACCCGGCGGATCACATTCACCATTTCCGATAGCAGATGCCTCTTTGGAAAGAGGCTTGGTATGATGGGCTGCGGTGTATGATGTTCTCAGCTAGTCTTAAAGGAGGGGCTTCGGATTGGTACTACATATTGCCAGCTAGAAGCATAAATAATTTCCAGGAGTTGAAACAGGCGTTCATAGACCACTTCATACATCAGAAAATGCGAGTGGTGGACATCACAGCTTTATTCAATGTTAGGCAAAGATCTGCGGAGTCAGTTAAGGACTATCTGTGCATATTCAAAGCTGAGACATTGAAGGTTAAAAACATGGATGAGAGAACCGCGGTAATAGCATTTGAAAGAGGTCTGCGATCGGGAATAGGAGTACATTAGTCCGTGGCTTAAAATGAGATCGCAACCTTGCATGAGCTGTATCCACGGGTGGAGAAATATATAAGGTATGAGGACACCATGCAGAAAGATTACAAGAGGTTAGGAAAGGCAATGTTATCTTTAGAGAAAGGCATGGAACACCGGAGAACGGAGACGCCCGAGAAAGGGAGTGGGGGGTATCGCGGATACTTCTCACAGTCTGAAAGAAGCCGGGAGGGGATCAAGAGGGAGAATAAGGAGAGAAAGCCATACCGCGAGATGGAGCAGACACCGCTGAATAGGACGCTGAGTGAGATCTTGCCCTTGATTAAGAACCTTCAGGGATATGAAGGACCGCGGAGCACACCGATAGATATACTAGACAAGCCATACTACGCATATCACCAGGTACAAAATCACGAGACTAATAATTGTTACGCATTAAAGTGGTTGGTTCAGAGGCTGGTAGAGAAAGGGATGATGAGAGAGTTTGTGAGGGGCACACAGAATGAGGAACAGATAGAAGATCATATCATCAGTACCTTATAAAGTATAAGTAATCGTTCACAACCTAAATGGATTTGGACAAACCATTGGTACGGTTGTAGTATAATCTGGTATTAGTCTATCTTGACTATATGATTACACTAGTACACTTTGTGTGTATTAAACAAGACCAAGTGAGGTTGTTTCTTTTTATACTGACTATAAAAGAGAACAAACGCCTCTGTTATTATGGATGTTTGTCCTCCTAATCCGGATATAATAACGAGCACTTACATGCATTATATATTACTTTAAATCATCAATGAGTGAGATTCATTTGTGAATCATCAAACTCGATGGATTGGGTAATGACATTGTATGTAAGGTGTGTTGTTGATTATAGAAGGAATCCGTGTCCCGCAAGAAGTCGGGCTGATGATGTCCCCTTGAGGAGCTCAAAAAGATTGTTATGTAAACCCTGCAGGTGGATTTATTCCGACATGACAATGAGGTTGAGTGGTACTACTCAAGGACATAAGAAGTTGATTAATGTAGTTGTCAATAACTTGACTTAATCAACGACATATCTCGATATCTTAAACACGGGAGATCAACGAGCATATAATATGGAGCCCATAAACGCCGACACGTAATTTGGGATTAGTATGTAGTGTAACAATGGCCTTTAGTGGAATAAGTCATTTATTGACGGATTTGGGCCGCGGTGGTGCGGGCTTAACATGGGAAGCCCAAGCCCGCCGGGAGGTCCAACCCTAATTTCTCCTCATGATCCCTGTTGTAACCTATAAATAGAATCCTTCTTCTCTCTGGCTGAAATTAACCTATTCACTATTCACTGGATTAGAAAAAGAGGCAAGGAAAGATAGATCCAAAATTGGATCTAGGTTTGTGAGAAAGAAGGGGATTGGTAGATCGTTGTCCACACAATGTCCAATCTATTCTAAAGGAATACAACAGAAGATCAAGAGGTTGATTTTGGATTTCATAAAGCTTGAATTCTCAGAGTTATCTAAACCAGATCTAAAAGGTATGTTCTCAATTCAAAATCGTGAGAACCCCATTGATTCCGCTGCGCGTGGGTTCTCGCGGTTTGTAGAAATATTCATTCTGAAATGGTTCCTACAGTCTTTGCTTGGGTAATTAAGGATGTCACTGGATTAGACCCAGGATTCGCATGTCATCGTTTGCACATGAAGGAAGATGCTAAGCCAGTGAGACAAAGGATGCGAAGCATTAGGCCGAAGTATGCCGAGGGAATTTGTGAGGAGGTCGCGAGGTTGAAAGGAGCTGGAATAATACGAGAAGTGAAATTCACAGACTGGTTGTCCAATGTCATTGCGGTACCGAAAAAGAATGGCAAGGTCCATATGTGCGTCGATTTTACAAATGTTAACTTAGAGTGTCCCAAAGACAGTTATCCCATGCTGCGAGTAGATGAATTGGATAGAACAGCGGGATTCAAAATATTATCGTTTATGGATGCATCTATGGGATACAACCAAGTCGCGATGTACATACCAGATCAGGAGAAGATGGCCTTTGTGATGGAAGGCGGTACATATTGTTATACAAGAATGCCATTTGGGTTAAAGAATGTCAGGGCCACTTTCCAGCGGTTAGGAGAGAAAATGTTCGAAAGCAAGATCCGAAAAGGAATTGAAATATACATAGATGACATGGTGGAAAAGAGTATGTCGAAGGAGGAGCATTTAGAGGGTCTAAGAGAGACATTCGGAATACTACGGAGGCACAATTTGAAGCTAAATCTAAATAAGTGCACGTTTGGGGTGACCGCAGAAAAGTTTCTGTGTTACATTGTTACTCACCGGGGAATAGAGGCTAACCCCGAACAGATAAGATCCTTAGTGAAGATGTCATCACCACATAACGTTAAGGAAGTACAATGGCTAGCGGGAAGGGTCGCGGCCTTAAATAGATTTATTTCAAAATCTTCTGATAAGTGTAGGTCGCTGTATCAATCACTAAGAAGTACACCAGATTTCTTATGGACATTAGAGTGCGAGGAGGTGTTCCAAGAGTTGAAGAGATATTTGGGCAAAGCTCATTTGTTATCTCGGCCGGAGCAGGGGGAGAAATTGTATTTGTATATGGGGGCCACAGAGTACGCAGTTAGCTCAGTCCTCGTCCGGGTCGTCGACAAGGTGGAGAAGCCGGCATATTTCCAGACCAAAACATTATTGGATGCCGAGACGCGATATAGTAGAATAGAGAAGTATGCTTTGGCGTTGATATTCTCGGCCCTAAAGTTGAAACCTACTTTGAATCACACTCAATGGTGGTGGTGACGAACCTGCCTTTGAAATAAGCGTTAAAGGCAGAAAAGTCCGGCAGAATGTTAAAATGGGC
This sequence comes from Coptis chinensis, assembly GCF_015680905.1. Taxonomy (NCBI): domain Eukaryota; kingdom Viridiplantae; phylum Streptophyta; class Magnoliopsida; order Ranunculales; family Ranunculaceae; genus Coptis; species Coptis chinensis. The sequence continues at coordinate 51,648,237 of NC_141456.1, forward strand.
AGTGATGCTGAGTTATTATAAGATACAATATCAAATAAAGACCGCAGAGAAGGCACAGGCGATGGCAGAGTTTTTGGCGGAGTTCCCAGCAGAGGACCCCACTTGGGGAGAAGAGATGGTCATGGAGCCTGAAAGGGATATGGAGCATGCTCTCCTAGACCCATGGGATAAAAGGAATGAGGGGGAGGGTGTTCGCAGATGGATATGCCATGGATGCATGCAGCAGCATAGGGGTTGTATTGGTTACGCTTGATAACAATATAATAGAACAAACCATGAAGCTAGGGTTTGCAGCATCTAGTAATGAATCGGAGTATGAGGCGGTGATAGCGGGTTTGAGAATGGCCGAGGATTTCGGGGTAAAGGAGATGACAGTGTATTCCGACTCAAACTTAGTGGTGTGTCAAGCAAATGGAGGGTTTACTGCACGGTGCCCATGAATGGCGAGGTATTTGGAGGTGTTGTACAAAAGGTTAGCTAAGTTTATGAAGATCAGGTTTGTACACTTGGGTCACGGTGAAAATAGACATGCGGACGCCCTTACTTACGTAGCCGCAACAATACCTAGATCCGAGGAAAGAACAATAAAAGTAGAGAGGTTGGAGAAACCGAGCACGGAGGAAGCGATAGAGGTATGTCAGACCACGGAAGAAGAAAGGGGTTGGATGGATCCTATCAAGTGCGTTTTGTCTGGGAAAAAGGTGGCTGATAAGAAAGAGAGAAGAAGGTTGGAACCGACTTCTTAGAGATACGTACTGCTGGAAAGAGAGTTGTATCGAAAGAATTTCAATAGGGCGCTGTTAAAATGTCTCGGGCCGAGATTAGCACTAGAGGTGCTAGCAGAACTGCATGGGGGATATTGGGGGAGCCATTCAGCGGGAAGAACTACGACACATCGGCTGTTGACACAGGGCTACTTTTGGCCCCATATGAAAAGAGGTACGGTGGAGTTTGCTAAGAAGTGTGGCAAGTGTCAAAGATTCTCTCAATTGACCTTCGCACCCACTGAACCACTGCATAATGTATCTAGTCCGTGGCCATTCACCATGTGGGCGATGGATATAGTAGGGCTGCTGCCCATGGCCAGCAGCAAGAGGAGATTCATGCTAGCAACTACCGATTATTTCACCAAGTGGATAGAGGTCGTACCTTTGCAGCAAGTGAAAGAGGCGCAGGTGATTAAGTTCTTATGGGAAAATATCATATGTAGGTTTGGACTGCCGTATGCCATCATCGCGGACAATGGGACTCAATTCACATGAGCAAAGGTACAGGATTTCTTGCAAGAGTACAAGGTGAAATAGGGGTTTTTGGCCTCATACAATCCCGAGGGCAATGGACAAGCGGAGTCTTCCAATAAAACCATAATGAACAACTTCAAGAGGAAGTTGGAAGATAAGAAGGGGGCGTGAGGCGATGAGTTGAATCATGTCCTCTGGGCTTATTAAACCACACCTCGGATGACCACCAGAGAGACCCCTTTCTCCCTAGCTTACGGCGTTGAGGCCGTGATTCCGTCGGAGATGGTGGCATCTACAACACGAACAAAGGCTGTGGAGGAAGGTTTGAACTGGGGCATACTGGCAGGGGATTTGAATTTGGCAGAAGAAAGAAGAGACTCTGCCCGTATCAAGTTAGAAGAGTACCACAGACGCCTACAGAGATAGTATAACAAGAGAGTCAAGCCACGGCAATTCCAGATAGGAGATTTCGTGCTCCGCCGAGTGACCACTAGTACTAAGAGGGAGAAAGATGGAAAGCTGGGTCCAAATTAGGAGGGCCCCTACACCGTGGTGGACTTAGGAGGGGCTAGCACCTACAAGTTACAAACAATGGAGGGCAAATTAATAGAGAAGCCATGGAATGTGAGAATGTTGAAAAAAATTTACACATGAATGTAATGGAGATCCAGAGTATGAGACTGGAGCTGTTTGTAAATATATAATGCAACGACACTTTTGAGAAGAGAATATCACTTGTAATGAAAGGTTTCCAAATCAGACTTGAAACAGGAGAGGGGATGAGCCCTTCGCTGACATAAGATTCAAATCGAGCTTGGGGCAAGATGAGTTGCCACAACAGGCTTTATGGCTTAATAGAGCCTGCGGAGTGGGATGTGCCCTTCGTGGACGGGAGATACAAACTAAACATGGGGCAAAGAGTGTTGTCCCCCTCAGGCTGCACAGCCAATCAAAGAGAGGGACAGCAGAGGGGACAAGCCCTTCACTGACACAAGGTCCAAATTGAGCTTGGGGCAAGATGAGTTGCCCAAACAGGCTTCATGGCCCAATAGAGCCCGCGGAGTAGGATGAGGCCTTCGCGGAAAGGAGATACAAACTACACATGGGGCAAAGAGAGTTGTCCCCATCAGGCTGCACAACCAATCAAAGAGAGGGGCAACGGAGGGGACGAGCCCTCTACTAACACAAGGTCCAAATTGAGCCTGGGGCAAGATAAGTTACCCCAACAGGCTTCATGTTCTAATAGAGCCCACGGAGTGGGATGAGCCCTTCGCGGACGGGAGATACAAACTACACATGAGGCAAAGAGAGTTGTCCCCATCAGGCTGCACAGCCAATCAAATAGAGAGACAGCGAAGGGGATGAGCCCTTCACTGACACAAGGTCTAAATTGAACCTGGGGCAAAGTGAGCTGGCCCAACCACCTTCATGGCCTAATAGATCCCGAGGAGTGGGATGATCCCTTCGTGGACGGAAAATACAAACTACACATTGGGCAAAGAGAGTTGTCTTCGACAGGTTGCGCGGCTAACCAAAGAGAATAGTGAGGTGTAGAAAGGCTTTAGGAAGTTAGGGCCCAATAGTACATTAATGGGGTGCCAAGGGTTTAATCGAGAACATATCCAAACTTATACGATCAGAAGGGATCTAAAAGGAGGAATAGTGGCATGAAAATCTTTCTGCAAAGGTAACTTGTAATTCCAAAGGCTAGCAAAGATCAAAGGATAAAGGAACAAACACATTAAGCAAAGTAAATTCAAGCACAATATTAAGCAAAATATCCACAAGACAAAGTTCGAAACAAACAATGGATCACGAGTTTTCACAAAAGTACCATAGCAACAGAGAAAAATGGGAAAGAGCCACAAAAAAGAGAAATACAAGGCTCGGAGCCAAGAGAAGGGTTCCTAGACTATCTCAGGTACAGGTTCAACAACTTCTACCGCGGTAGTCTCATCATCTGCCACCTCCTGGTCCGCTGACCCCTCTATCACGGTGGGCTCATTAGCCACCTCGTTGGCCAGCACCTCCTCCACAGCGACATCAGGGGTTTCAGGTACAGGGGTGGCTGACTTCTCGGGAAGGAGGCGCTCTTCTTGGAGGAGTCGCGCATGTTCTTCTTGGATTTTCTTTGTCACCCTATTGTTAGCTAGGAGTTTGAAGCATTCGTGGAGCTTGCCCATGTCCACCTAGTGCTACTTTAGAAGGTCTGCGGAAGCATCCTGATGCCGCTGAGTGAGGGCATCCTGGTTTTCTTGATGTTGTTGGAGGAGCGTTTCCCTTTGACGGCTGAGGTGGTCATTGACCCCATCCATGTATTGTTGGTGGGAGGCCTCCGCAGACTTCAGTTCGTCCTTAGCCTTGAGTTTGTCTAGATTGGCAGCTTCTAGTTCTAGTTGGAGGCAGGCACAGACAGCCCGTAATCCGGTAGGGCCGCCGAGTTCTTTCTCAAAGGACTCCACCTTGGCCTTGGCACCGAAAAGGCCGCAGATCATGTAAAAGATGTCCATGCTCACCTGAGATCGAAGAGGAGGGTGGGTCAAGGATAGAATGTAAAAAAAAACATACATTCTCCCAGTTGGTGTACAGAGAAGTCCAGTGCTGTTCAAACGACCCCCCTTCCGCATAAGCCAGATCTTTAGGAAGATGGGCGCCATAAAATAAGGAAGAGGCCACGGCCGGGTTTTCTAGAGCTGAGTCCACGGTGTTCACCTTGCGATTGCGCACCTTAAATATAGGGCATAATTCCTCGGGGATTTCAATCGCGGACCCTGGGCCGATAGGTAGAATTGGGTCTTTACCTTCCCGGCGTGTGTGGGGGGAAGAGACCGCAGAATGGACCGCTAGAGTGGTGGAGATTGATTCCTTGGACACCGAGGTTCGTTCCCTCTTGGTTGGAGGCCCATCAGCAGGAGCCCTCACCTCAGTAGAAGGCACCTCCATCACGTCATCATCTCCATCAGTATCACTATCGAACAGTTTCACTTTGCTAACATCCATGTTGTTAGAAGGCTAGTGGGGGGAGGTGTATTGATCTTCCCAGGTGGAGATGGAATGGTATGAGGGGACGTCTTCTGGTGCCAAGGAGGTAAGGAGGATCGTGGGATTCAAGGGAGGCAGGGGAGTGAGATGAGGTCCGGGGATGATTACGGCGGGAGGAGTGAGTGCGAGTCATTTTCTTGGGGGGAGACGAAGCTCGGAATTTCCTTTCCTTAGGTGGTGGAGGCTGATAAAAAGGAGCGGAATATCCGCCGATAGTATTTATTGATGAGATTGGCAATAGCGGAGTACCTTGGGTGGGGTGGATACCTAGGTGGTCAGCTTGAGTAGGGCCATGGTTGCAGAGCCTTTCGAAAATAGGTCAAGAAATGCCAGAATAGATTCTAGACTTGGAGTCCGGCCACCAACCTGCGAAGGAGAGTAGCCATTGGTCAGTTGATAATAGGGAGAGCATATCAGGAAAGAAAGAAAGGACTAGAAGACTCACAACGGGTTTGGAAGGCGAGATAATTAATAGTTAAATTGGAAGGAAGGTCCGTGGATAAAAGATTCTCATATATGTATAGCGGATAGTGATGCCACACTTTGTCTGAGGTGGTGATGCAGAGGACAAAAGATTGCTTCTTAGGGCATACACAAAAGGACTGATACCCTACACTGACATATTTGGTACTTGTCTTTATATAGTAGTGAGAGAAGATATCGCGACTCGTAATCTTGGGTTCTCCTATCCTATTGTAAAAGTTAGCATCATACATAATTCTCCAAAAGTTTCCTATGCATTGACTACCTCGATGTCTAATAGAGTGAGGGGAAGCCATAGACCGGCAACAATTTGACTGACTGTAACAACAAGATATCCCGGACGGCGGGGAACCAGATGGGGATAGTGGGTGACGGAGGGCACATGTTTTAATAATATATCGGCCGAAACCCCATCGGCAACCCTAATTGCGACCAAATTAGGTCTACAGCACCGAGAGGGGGGTGGCAATAAGGGGGTAAGACACCCAGAGGTGGAGGGGATTGCAGTCGGGGCTAGAGGAGGGGGAGACGCTATCCTAGTAGACCGGGAAGATGATGAGTCACCGGATTCAGAGTTAGACATCGAAAAGAAGAGATGAACAGACTCGAGGGAGGGGAAAAACTCAAGTACATTTACCAAACAAAAGAGAGTAGAGAAAAGAAAGCGTACCAAAATGAAGGGAAGAAGGAGGTAACGATCCTGAGGAGACTGTCCGAAAGAGAAGAGAGTCACCTAAATCGTAGACGTGTCAGGGGGATGGAAAGAAGGGGGCCGAGGGATGGGAAGACAAATGGACGTCCAAGATGAAGGTTGTGGTGGTAGGATCTGGGGTATGGGAGATCGGTGGTAGGAGGCACCCGAAATAACATAACGGCGGAGGTGCGGTGTACTGGATCGGACTGTGAACTAAGATGTATTATACGGCAACCCTACACGTGGAGAAAAGAAGGCCGAGAGATAGAGGGACAGATGGATGACTGGGATCAAAGGGGAGAGCGGTATAAAGAGGAAAGAGGAGGAGAGAGAGAAAAGGGGAAAGAGAAAAGGAAAAAGTGGAAGAAAGAGAGGCGAGACCTAGGAGGTGAGGAGAAAAAGATAGTGTAATAGTGCGATTGATACTACAATATGTTAATAACGAAGATTACTAGTAACCTCCATCAGAAAATTGCGGTTTAGGTATAGAGAAGTTGAACTAGAAATTTTTCAAGTTGGAAGACACTCACTAGTTTTGTAAAGTGGAAAGATGGGAAGGGTTTGGGGTCGTGGGAACCCAGATAGGATTTAGGGGCTATTTGTTTTTTTTGGGTTAAGTTATAAGAGGGTCTTATAAGACCATGTGTTATAAGAGGGTTTTATAAGATGGTCTTATAAAGTGGTTTGTTTTTAATTTTAAGTTCCTCTTATAAGCACTTGTAAAATAGAAAAAAAAATGACATCTTATGATGGTCATTTGACAAGATGGTCATTTGACAAATATAATATATTAATTTTAAATAACGTATAGTTTGATTTTAAATATCAAATTAATTTGAAATAAGAATATCAATTTTGAAATTACCTTAATGGCGGTGGTTCAAGTGTTCAATTTTGATAATGGAGGTGAATATGGTTTTTAGGATTGATGGTGGTGGTAGTAGAAGTGGTGAATGTCTTAATAGTGGTGGTGGTGGTGGTGGTTTAATATAGTTTTAATGCGATGGTGGTGGGTGGTGATAGTCTTAATAGTATGGTGGTAGTGGTGGTGGTGGTGGTTTTGGTAGTGGTGGTGGTGATGGTGGTGGTAGTGGTAGTGGTGGTGGTAATGGTGGTGGTGGTAGTGGGTGGTGATGGTGGTGGTGGTGGTGGTGGTGGTGGTGGTGGTAGGATAATGGTGGTATTTGGAAAATAAGTTATTTGGAAAATAAGATAATGAAAAGGGAAGAAGAGATAAATAAGGCTATGGGTATATGGAGGGGGGGTGTTTAAGTCATTTTTCAAGTTATAAGACTTACAGAATTGAAGTATATCTAATTTTGGTACTTATAGAATTGTAGCCTCTTATAAGACATTTATAGTAGAATGCCTCTTATAAGAGGCAAAAAACAAACCAAAAAAATGTCCAAAATCACTGAGCCATATCTTATAAGAGGTTATAAGAGGCAAAAACAAATGCCCTTAGCGTCAATATGACCCATTGCCACACGGCATTCCCCTATTTCTCCATGTGCCGAACTTGTTGCACGAGCCGAACACGCGCTCATCTCTCTCTCAAAAACAAAACTTATTATCATCAATCACTCAGCTCTTTCTTATATTTCACATTTCTCATTTACAAACACCAATAATTCCAACCGAATAAATCGGAGGTCCCTCTCAACTCAACTCCACTAAACATGCTCATCTCTTTTGTAAGTGTCCAAAAATGCCCTTCTTCAATTCCTTTGACTACATCTGTTTAATTATATTTAACTGTGTACCTAATAAAAGGGTAATTAAGGTATTGATGTTTTTAATTTAATTAAATAATTCCGATGGATTACGGAGAAGGCCGATTTGTTAATGGAAATGTAGTAGAAATAATTCCACAAGCTCAAGAGCCAGATAATTGGATTAATGATCAATCAATTTGGGCAACTGAAGATGATTATAATGTATGGAATGCCGACGATAGAGGAGGAACACAGTCCGGGGGTGAACCACCTAATAAGAAATCTAGAGGAGGAGATTCGTCCCAATTTGGAGGAGTGGACCCGGGGAATCGAGCTAGAGCTATTGGGAAAATGTTTTTTAAGACAAAATTATGTTGTAAGTTTAGGAACGGGACGTGCCCGTATATTACTAATTGTAATTTCGCGCATGGGATTGAAGAATTGAGAAAACCGCCACCGAATTGGCAAGAGATTGTGGCTGCACAGGATGATGAGCGGGGTGTGTCGTTAGAACCGAGGGAAGAGCATCAGATACCGTGTCTGATTTCTACGGGTGTGGGGACGGAGAGTCAGAGGTCGTATAAAGGACGGCATTGTAAGAAGTTTTATACTGAAGAGGGTTGTCCTTATGGTGATAATTGTACTTTTCTTCATGATGAACAGTCGAAAGCTAGGGAGAGTGTTGCAATAAGTTTGGGTCCGAGTATGAGTAATGGGTATGGGAATGGTGTGAATGGACAGAGTCAGAAGCCTTCGAACTGGAAGACAAGGATTTGTAACAAGTGGGAGATGACCGGATACTGCCCCTTTGGAAGCAAGTGCCATTTTGCCCATGGGTTAGGAGGTATGGTTCATTAGCTGGTCTCAGTTTATATTTTTTTATCTATCATAATCAAATTAATAATAAGAAGGAAACTACTAATATCTCAGCTTTGAACTGAATATCATATTATTCTTTAGATTTTTGTTTCAAGGAAACCGATATACTTACTCTTTCTATGTTTCCTTAAGCATTCAATGCATTTCGGGCCATGGAATTTCCATTCATTGAAGCTATGTTAATTTGTATGCTTGGATGTGCTGTTTTACTTTTCTACTTCTTTAGTCAAACTGGTTGGTTTTCTTCAATTTCTTGAATCCCTGAGTTCATTAAACAAGAAAGAATGTTCAATTATCTGTATTCTGCTATGTTACATGGACAAGCCATAAATTTAAAATAAATCCGTGTCGGACACGACACGGACACATATTGTGTGTGATATACCTCAGTTTATGATATATATCTGTGGCAGACACTTCGTATCCGTGTCAGATACGGACACATATTTGTGTCAATGTAGCTTGGGTATTTTCACTATTTTGAATAGGGTACCAGTTGCTCCTTGCTCCTGTCTAAAAAAGGAGCAAACAGTTTTTGAAAGCATGATCAGCTGGGACAGCTTTTAGACTTCACTACTCTTGATCTCCTTGTCCTTGCTCCTTTTTAAACATCCATATCTCAGATTTGCTTAAGTGGTCACCTAGCTGTCCTCACTCAATAAGGAAACTGAGGATTCACCTTCCATCTTAGTGATTGATAAATATCAAACATTCTGGCTTTCATTCCTAAATTATAACTTAGTTCCCTTGGTTCTCCCAGTGCTCTTTAGTTAAAAAAAGTTATGCGGATTTTACAGTAAAAATGCACCTAGGGGAATTTATCCAAATGAGTATGTCCCTATTTTGTTTGGCCTTATTTAACTCGTAAGGACATTGTCAGAAACAGGTCAAGGGAACATGCTATGCACAAGACAATGTTCCCATTCAGTTTTAGTAGGGTTCATAAGTGCATCCACCTTGAGGAGGGGGTTGAAAATAGGAACAACAACTAGCTCTCTTAGCTTAGTAGGCTTGTTATTGGTTCCTACCATGCATCGTTAAACACGGAGAGAGAATGATCATCACTAATATCCCAGATCCTTCATTTTTTATCCACTCAAAGGTATTCAAAATTTCCCTTCTAAAGTATGAGGTGTGATCAGGTAGTTGCTTAACTGCACCCCCCGGGCACTGTTTGCATTAGATTACTTTAAAAGATCTAGTCCATAGGGAATTATGATCAGTAAGTAACCACCAACAATGTTTAGCAAGTGAAGCATTGTTCGTGGCTTTAGCTTCTCCAAACCCCAAGCCACCAAGTTCTTAGTTTGCAGAAAGCAGACCAACTAATAGTATAAACCATGTTAGCAATATGCTGTTTAATTCACGTTTAATACTCGAATCGTTCGTATTTTTGATGAAACGTTTGAAACTTGCGAATCATTTAAAATTACCTAACAAATTCACATTTTTTAAGTTACCCGATTAGAACACGAATAATGCTTTGCCTAATAAGAATTTTTCGTAAAACCAAGTAAGTAACTATACACTTGGTTGTACTATTCTTTGTCTGGGGATCATGTAGAACATAAATGTGTAAATGATCAGTCCTAAATGAGTGTCTACCTGCTGTAGACCACCCAAGCCTGATGGGGTTTTATCATTATCCTACCAAATATAGCTTCACTAATCACTAGGGCCATTAACTTTGGGCTTTAAGTGACCTTTGAGAAGTGCAAACCAAAGTTCATGAGGTTTACCATTTAAAGGATGTTAGGCTGCGTTGCTAACAAACTTTGCTTAAGGATCTGGCTTGGCAAATGCCAAGTCCTTGAAGGGCCTAGTTACTGAAACACTATTCCAGTTAACAAGCACCTATGGGTGATCAGATTTTATCTATTAAAGACTACTCATGGGAGCATGTTTTCATAAGATTTTTTTAATTTTTTTTCTTATTTTTACCTTTTGAAGTTTTGAGTATGAGGGGTCCACTGCAGAGGAATGTGGCCTGTGATGCATGTAGTGGTAGCATTTCAGAATTACGCGTGGCGGCATTTTTTTTCTCTTTTGTACAGTTGAGATATGTTCTGTAGGTCCCACTTCAGTTTTTCTTTGTAAGAAAAAGGAAATTGCAGACGGGACGGGACAGGATAGCTGTTACACTGTAGCAGCTTTGCTACACGGCATTATGATGATTGATTTGATCAAGAGTGTCTTGGATTCATCAGGAAAAAGCAAAAATAGGCATAGGTTAAGTCGGTATGGACGTGAGGACTGGTGTAATCAACGTAAGCCGACCCACTTTTAGTAAGAAATCGTTTTTCCACCCTTGAGGCGTATATGTAATTGGGCAATGAGTGGTTCAAAGGCTTGAATAGTAAAGACAACCCGTATACGATGATAAGCCTAAATATTTGTCTTCGTTAGCGTGTGGACTTGTATGAAATAAATATAAGGGGTTTTTAGGTATTGGTCCTAGTTGATAATAGGAAATTAGACATTGAGGACAAAATAATGTGTAATTAGAGATTGGTCCTAGTTCCATCTTTTAATAAGTTTGGCCGTGAGCAATCTGCTTATATTTCTCAAATTCCTATCATACCCTTAAGAGTGTGTTGCATTAGAGCATTTAGAATTACGGATTGGTCCTATACGTGTCATGGCTTTTAGTGTTTTAATCTCATGATGTCTATATTGCACAATGAAATTGAAACGCATATCTCGGTTAGAATGATTCAGCTTGACATTGAGTACATACTAATCAAAGCATTTCCCACGAAATGATTCAGCTTGACCTTATACTTACCCCACATATGAATGAACCCATCTTCTGAGCTCAGTGCTCCTAACTGAGAACAAGCTAGCAGATAAGACACAAACAACAGTAACTTCAATCGGTCTAACATTTTCCATGTGCATCTTCCTAAACAACTCCAAAGCTTTATTCATTTCTTCATTACTCACAAGCCCATCAATCATCACCGTCCAACAAAAAAAATCAAAAACCTCAAAAGCATCTTCCACTAAACCATATGATAACAGCAACAACATATCATAACAGTTGAAGCCGTAACATCTCCTTTAGGCATTCCATCAAACACTCTCCTCGCATCTCCAAACTCCCCACACTTTCCATAAAACTCCATCAGCTTCATTCTAACCAATCTATTTAAACCAAGTTCAAGATTCAAAACCAAACTATAAACTTGCTTCCCTTCTTTTAAAGCCAACTCAGAACCAGAACCACAAGCTTTCAAAACTAATGGAAGTACATAAGCATCAGGTTTAATACAACTCATCATTCGCGAAAACTCTCGAATCCCATCAATACACAAATCAGATAAAATAAGTCCAATAAAAATAGTGTATAAAAACACATTTGGGTTATCGACTTTTTCGAAAACTTTGTATGCGTAATCCATGCAGTGATTGTTAGAACAAAGACGAAGAAACTCGAAGAGCCTAAAAGGGTTTTGGTCTTGTCCATTTTTTATTAATTGTGCGTAAAAGTTTTAAGCTTCAAAGGTGTTTTTTGTCATTGAATAGATTTTTTCATACATTTCTTATTATGCTTATTAGATTTGCTTTCTAGAGTTGAATGAAGAAGACAATCTATTAACCGTTGGATTATATGTAAGAGTATTACACGTGACATCTTTTTAATTGGGGAATTATTAAGAAACATGTGTTTGCCATGTGATGGGTATTTCATACATTACACCAATTTTTAACAGGTGGTTTGAGTCAAGTAACAGTCAGTCAGCCTATGGTCAAACTGGTCAAGTGACGGGAGTAGGACCAATCCCTAATTACACATTATTTTTTCCTCAATGTCTATTTCCTATTATCAACTAGGACCAAAACCTAAAAAACCCTAAATATAAAGATGAGGCATTTGGATGTCAAAGCCAATGGTTTCACTCAGGAAAAAAAAATTGTACTAATTTGGAACCTTGCTCATGTAACTAGAATTGTATCTTTTAGAATTTTAATAAATTTGTGACCCACAATTTATTTATTTATCAAAAGGCTTTTCTAAAACATTTCATAAGATGACAATCCTGATGAAGAAATTAATTTATCAGCATGAGGGTACTTTCGTACCAGGTAATGAGCATAAGCGTTGTTATTATAAAACTAAGATATAGGGCTGAACTTGTTCAACTTTTCCTTGTATACTAGAGTGTGTGCAAGGATTCATTTCTATGGTCAACCAAGTTCTTTTGGTATAGAAGATATAATTTCTAGATTAAACAGTTCTAATGACCGGTTGTGCGTGTAGTGGCATATATCTTGAAGGGTAAAGTAAGGCATACTTATTTGAAGGGTAATTGAGGAGAACTTTTTGGTACTCTTCTTCTAGCTGTTAGATTGTATCATAGAATTTTTTTTATTGATCCCGATAAAAGAAGTTGGAATCTAATAACGAATAAATTGTTGTCAATATCAATGGCTTCGATCATACCTGAAGGTTTCCAAAGAGGTCTGATATGTGCTTGAAATTTGTTAAACAGCAGTGCAACCAAAACTTTCGCTGAGCAATGTTTTCCGTTGTGCTGTCAAATGAAGAGTAATATGTTTGGGAGTCTTCTAGATACGAGCAAGCTTTTGGCATGAGTTTGTGATGCCAGCCCATTCCATTTTGGGTGGTACAGATCTGCTTCAGTTTCAGTAGTTAAACGATTTCTGTATGAAATCTGTATCAGTCCCCTTGCTAACAGCGAATGATTATCATTTGTCTCCATGTGTATAAACTGATGCACCAGAGAAAGGTGCAGCAACATTTTAAAGCTTTTTGTTAAGTAGTTGGTATTGGGTGGTTTGTTATATGAGGATCTGGTGGTTTATTGACGTTGGAAATGGTGAGAGATTAGTAGAGGTCATATAGAGAGCTTGCAATGTTTCAATTTGAATAGATGAATATCAACTCTGTTTTCCTAAGTTACATTGACACGGACACGTAACATAGCTGTTTTCTATAGATAGGATATCATTTCCATAAAATACTAGCCTAATCTAAATTTTCTAAGGACACCAACCATTGTGTGTTTGTTTGCATCAAATTTATGCATCTGTCTGCTCCACCTGTGTGTGTGTGCACCTGTGTTTATGCCTGTTTTCTATATCGATTAAAATGCATTTTCTGCACAGAGACATAGTCCATAGGTTTATATAATAAACAAGAATGAAGAGACACTAAACTTTCTTTTAAAATTTTATTTTATTTTCTGTAGATTCGATACAATTACTAAATTGTGTGTAATTTTAAAGTTCAATATCTCTGGTGCAGAATTACATAGATATGGTGGAGGCCTCGTGGATATGGAAGGTAGAGATGTTGCATCAGCTCCTCCTGACTTAAAACAGGTTGGAGTTTCTTTAAAAATGCCAATGGATACTGTGGTTGTATCCACCTCGTCAGCTCCTCACGCAGATGTTTATCACATGGGAGTTCCCTCACAAAGGTCTTCAGTAATAAACCAGAGACCTGGTATGAGGCCAATGCAGAAGTGGAAGGGCCCAGACAAGATCAGCAGGATATATGGTGATTGGATTGATGATAATGAGTGGGATGCATCTCGATAGTTGAATTGCATGTGTTGTTGGGGAGGGTAGAGAATGTTCTTGATAAATACTTGGATATATTAGGGATTAGGGTGCTACAGGCATGCTTCAAAAACAGAACAAATCGATGCACTGGATCTGACGGTTTAGCATGGTTAAGGAAAGGCATCTCTACTTTGTTTTTCTTTAAATAATATGGTGTTCATTCAAGTTGTAGATTTCATCGATGCTTCAGGCTGGGTCTTTGACCCTTGGTGATCCGAATCTGTCAGTATTTCTGTACTAAATTATTTTGTGTTTTGGAAGACATAATCTATATCCTTAGTTTATATAATGGAGAAGATTCATCATGATATGGTTATGGTTTTTAGACTGAACTGAACGTCAGTACACAATGTTGACACATAACTTTCTTTTGTTGAAGTTATAGATTGTACGACCGCAAAACTTATTATAGATAATCGGTTAGTTTTCAGATGTATTAGAAGACTCGGTTAACATTTATTTCTTTGTACAATATATGCCTATTTTGGGCTAGTTTTCAGTTCCATCAGTAAATGTTCAAAAGTGCCCATGCAGCATGTAAAGTAGGAATTCAATTTATTTAGAGTTGTATCTTACTTTTGAAATTTCTTGATGTTATGCAACTTTAAATTCAGTGCTAACACATGCGTTTTTTAAGGAGTTAATTGGTGATATTTTGATTTTTGATTTTGTTTGTTTTTTCCACCTTTGTTGCACGCTAATATAAATGCAACCATCCCGGTAAGATTTTTACGGTAAAATGACCAAAATTAAAATAAAATAAAAAATGAAACTAAAGCCGTGACTGGACAATCTTCTTTGCAGTGGAAGTGCATGCTCATTTTTCTGCGTTTTGGAGGTAAAATGACCTGATATCCAGAAAGGAATGTCATTAAGGGATTTTGTTTACTTTGTAGTGGGAAAAAAGACATCGCCATATGGGATCTTGTTGCTTAGTTAGTTCTAAAAAGAAGAACTTGTCCAATCCCCACTCCAACCCACTTCAACTACCAATCCATCTCGTTGTTTCCACCAACTCCTCCTTAGTTGTGGCGATTCCATCTCTTGAGAAGGAAGCTTCCTGCTTTGAGAATATCTCTGGAGCTTCTAATCCAAATCCTTCACAGCTGAACAATGAGGGAAGAAGATGGAGCTTGTTGCTCAAGGAAATCCCACCTTCCGCTGGTTGTGAGGAGTTATTTTATTTTGAACCCGAATTTTTAGGTGATGTTGGTTATTGAAGACCAGGTGTTTGAAGAAGATGCCAAAGAGTGGGAGGACCGTGTAGTTTTTCTTGACAAAAAACTCTCGTATACTATGGTAAAGACCAATGTATCAAAAAGATGGAACTTGAAAGGCGATTTCGACTTAACTCTTGATGGAGATATATACTACTTCAAGTTTTACCACAATGAAGACAGAGAAAGTGTCCTTCATAATGGGTCATTCTATATTGCAGGAAAATTGTTTGTTATCCGACCTTGGACGATGGAGGTTGAAGAGAACAGAGGTTTAATTAGTAGAGTCCTTGTTTGGGTGAAGCTTTATAATGTACTAAAACATCTCTGGAATGCTAAAGGATTTAGTTACAAAACTAGTTCTCTGGGTAAGCCTCTATTCATGGATAAAACAACTGAGGGAAAACAAATGCTTATTTTTGCTAGGATTTGTATTGATATCAATGCTGATAAAGAATTGCATGCATCTATTAAATTGAAGAGTAGAAGTGAGAATATCTACAAAATTCTATTAGAATTCCCATGGAAGCCCTTGATTTGCACCAAATGCAAGGTTTTTGTCACAATTTGACAGGATGTGAAAAGCAAATACCAAAAGCCGCTCACAGTGCAAGAATTGACCAAACGACACGTAAGAACGATGGGAATGTAAAGAGCACTCAAGGGGTATGGAGAAAAAAGGAACATAGACACGAGAAGGTCGCAGATGAGCCGATCATCGAAGCCACCCTAGGCAGTCCATCAGTGAGAAATTTGAATGCAGATAACAATTTGCTGCCCTTGCAAATGACACAACACTAGTTGTTATCTCTGATATTGTTCAAGCTACTACAATAAGAGAATGTGCTATTGGCATAGAAACTCAACAAGATATTCTATGTTTTCTCCAAAACAAGCACCACCAAATGTATGAAGCTCTTGTGAATACAAGTGAGGATAAATGCTCGAATACTATCGATGGTGAGGTCAGTAGATAGAAAGAGAATGAGTTCTTCAATGACCACATTTTTCTTGATACAAACCAAGTTGAAGGAACGCATCCTCAAAATTCTATTGAGGTTACTTCTGAAATTTTGGTAGTAACACCTCTGATTAATGGAGATGAATGGAGAACTTGTTGGGAGATTTCACTAGAAGGTCACACCTCAATCTAGCTACTTTCTATCCCAAATGATTTCAACTTGGAGATCACACCAAGGAAATCACCCACCCAAGACTTTGGTAGTTATCACAACAACCTCAACCAAGCAAAACCACTACTGTATCATTACAATTCATAGCAACAATAATAATGGAAGTAAATATGCAAAGAGACACAAAGATTTAGGTGGTTCGGTAAATGTTACCTACATCCACACACAAGAGCCGAGTTTCCTTTATAACAAAGATTGGAGAGTTTACAAGAGATCAAGAATCAATAAGAAGAGGCCTCACTCAAACCCTAGCTCAATAGAGCTCCCACAATACCCTAGAAATGAATCTCTCAAAGTTCTCATTCAAAACCCTAATCTATTTCCTTTATATATGTGTACATAGACAAAGGGGAAGTAAAATGGGCTTGGGCCGCAATTCGAGCACGGCGAAGCCGCCGGCTTATGGGTGAGCCGAGCCTCTCTTTATTTGATCATGGCGAAGCGTCTGTGAGGTGAGCGCCCTCTTCATCAGATCATGGCCTTGAGCACGCATAGGAAGGAGCATCGCCCCTCTTCATCAGGTTCAGGAGTCGAGGGTGGCATACGGACACCGGAGCAAAGCCTCGACGGTTCCAAATGACCCAACAATCTCCCTTGGAACCTTCGAGATTCTTCATGCACATCACATCTCAATTGTAACAACTCAATCCACATCCAATATACTAAAGAAACACTCGGCTCATCCATCATGGTCTTCAAGCAAGAAGACCCACCGAGGTTGAACACAACTTCAACTTCTCGAAGTAGGCACGGTCTTGGTCAACATATCCGCCGGGTTCTCACTCCCTTGGATCTTCTCAAGTGCCAAAACCTCATCCTCCAACAGAGATCGGATAAAATGATACCGGAGACCAATGTGCTTGGTCCTAGAATGAAAGGCGGAATTCTTGGCAAGATGTATAGCACTCTGACTGTCACTGTGTAACACACTTCTCTCTTGCTTCATCCCAAGCTCTTCCATCAATCCTCAGAACCGGATCATCTCTTTGCTTGCCCTCAGAACGCCCACATACCGCTACGTGGTAGACAAAGCAACAATCTTCTGTAACTGAGAAATCCAACTCACTGCAGTAGCACCTACTGTAAAGACATAACCAGTAGTGCTTCTTCTGCGATCTACTTCTCCTGCAAAATCGGCATCCACATACCCTTGCAGGTTCACAACACCCCTTCCATAACATAGGCATTTCTCTGTAGTACCTCTCAGATATCTCAATATCCACTTCACGGCTTCCCAATGTTGCTTGCCAGGATTAGACATAAATCTACTGACAGCTCCCACTGCTTGGGCTATATCCGGACGTGTGCAAACCATGGCATACATAAGACTTCCAATGGCAGAGGCGTATGGTACCTTAGCCATGAAGTTTCTTTCCTCAACAGTCTTGGGAGAGTGTTCCTTGGACAACTTGAAGTGAACTGCCAAAGGTGTGCAAACTGGTTTCGCACTACCCATACTGAACCTCTTCAATACCTTCTCAATATACTCACCGAGACAACCCGAGAATACCTTTCGCTTTATCTCTTCGATCCTCATCCCTAGAATCTGTTTCACGCACCCAAGTCCTTCATAGAGAACTCACTTGCTAACTTCTCTTTCAATCTCCCAATTTCTCGACATATCGAACTTCGCTACTAACATATCATCAACATATAGCAACAGGATGACGAATGGAGTCGAACCTCTTGAAGTAGCAACAATGGTCGGCCGTTGCACTTATAGTAGCCATTTCCTTGCATGAAGTTATCAAACTTCGCGTACCCTTGCCTAGTTTCAAACCATACAAGCTCTTTTCGAGCCCGCGATACCATATTCTCTTTACCCTTCTTGATGAAACCCTCCGGTTCTTTGATATAAATTTCCTCAACTAGGTCACCACGGAGGAAGGCAGTTTTAACATCCAACCGCCAAGATATAAATCTTCACTGCAACAATACTCAACACCGATCGAATAGTATTCGGGGCCACCGGGGGGAGAATATCTGCGGAAGTCAATGCCTTTCTCTGAAAACCCTTGACTACTAGCCTTGCCTTGTATCTCTCTGGGAACCATCATGTTCCTCTTTGACTCTAAACACCCATTTGTTACGTAGAGCCTTCTTGCCCATGGGTAGTTTGGCTAACTCCCCACGCGCCACAAGAGATGAGGGACTTCATCTCATCTTGCATAGCAAGCTCCCACTTGCTTGCATCACTCACCTCCAATGCTTCATCATAGCATTGAGGCTCGCCACCATCGATGAAAGTAGCAAGTAATTCACATAGGTGGAGGGGCGGATATCTCAAACTTCGGTACATGTGGCCCGGATGTCTTCCTTGGGGCACGAGGTGGAGATGGACTTCGATTGGTGTAGTATCCTCATTATTCTCTCGAGTCACTACTCTTGTCATCCTCGACCGTGGGGCTCCCACTATACCATGACTTACATCGAAGTCTTTCAAACTCAACATACTCGGCCGCTCTGCGTACCCGATTCCTTGGTTTGTGCTTCATCTCGTGTCCCTGTACATCACCTTCTCATTAAACACAACATCTCTACTACTGAATGATTTTCGATTTTGATCATCCCAAAAGCGATACCCAAAATCATCACCGCCATAGCTAATGAAGGTGCACTTTAGTGACTTAGCATCAAGCTTGCTTCTAGCTTGGTCACTAATGTGGACATAGGACACACAACCAAACACCTTCAAATGGGAAAGGTTCACATCCTTCCCGCTCCCACTTCCCTCGGAATCTTAAAATCCAAAGGCACCGATGGTCCTCTATTGATCGTAAAGGCCTGCGTGCTAACACTTTCTGCCTGTAATCTGCTTGGGCAAGCCTCGCTAGTGTACGATACACCTAGCTCTCTCTGTCGTTGTTCTATTCATCCGCTCAAGAACCCCATTCTCACGAGGTGTCCCCGGCAAAGTCTTTTCCATCTTGATGCCATTGTCGACAAGATTTCTTAAAACCCTGAATCCTCATACTCTCCACCGTTGGCCGGATCTCAGCTTCTTTACTTTCAAGCTTGTCTCATTCTCAACCATGGCCTTCCAAGTCTTGAACACTTCAAATGCCGACTTGTGTCTCAAGAAATAGACCCACACCTTCCTAGTATGGTCATCAATGAAAGTCACAAAATATGACTTTCCGCCAAGTGAAGAGACATTAGTCTGGCCCCCGTGACATCAGATGTATCAACTCAAGCCTTCTAGCTTTGAGTCCGACCCATTCTCGAAAACTCACCCGCTACGCTTTCCAAATACACGGTTCTCCCGAAGTCAATTTCGATCAGAACTTTGGGAGTTTACCGTAAGAGTGAAGGATTTTCATTCCTTTTCACTCATGTGACCAAGTCTGCGGTGCCAAACATTGGATCCTCTTTTGCCATGTGCCACGGCAATCGACTCACAACCATATGCGGTCATGTAGAGTACCATCTTTCTTACCATTTGCAACAATCAATGAACCCTTCGAGACCTTCCAAGTATCACCAAGTAAAGATCAGAACAAATCCTTCACTTGCCAATTGCCCTACGAAATCAAATTCTTCCAAAATCGGGGCGGTTCGACGTCCCTCAATAACCATGACGAGCCATTCATCTTGATATGCACGTCACCCTTGCCTACAATGTCACAAGGTTGGTCATCACCGAGAAAGACCGTTCCAAGGTCACCTTCGGTGTAGTTCTCAAGGAACTCTCGATGTGAGGTAGCATGGAAAGATGCGCCGGAATCAAGTACCCAAGACTCCTTCTTGTGCTCCATCGAACATATCAAAGCGTCATCTACCATCTCAACAACATTAGCTTCTTGATTCTTTTTCTTGTTCTTATTAATGTTGTTGTTGTTTCTTGGTGCCGGGCAATTGGGGCTATAGTGGCCAGGCCTACCACAATTATAGCACACCACTTCACTTATGTCTCGAGGTTTGTGTTCAACGCTTTGCAATTGGGAGGCTTGAGATTTCGATCTCCCCCTCCACTTCTTCTTACTACGACTCCTGTTTGACTTTCTTCCCCTACTTTCAGTGCTCAATGCCGACCCTGAAGTTGATCCCGAAGATGACGGACAATCCTGTCTCCGGATTTCCTCAGTTAGTACCATACTAACAACGTGCTCAAACTTCAACTTGGTCATTCCCGCAGAGCCACTAATAGCCGCCATAGTCGCCTTCCAACTTGGAGGCAATTGTCCAAGTATCGCCAAAGCTAGCACCTCATCACTAAATGTAATCTCAACCGACTCCAATTGGTCCTTAGTTTGGTTGAATTCATTTAGGTGATCCTTGAAGGAGGTCCCCTCCAACATTTTCATACTAAATAGCTTGGTGATCAAATAGACTTTGTTCGCGGCCGAGGGTTGTTCATACATCGTAGTAAGTGCCTCCATGAGAGACTTCGCCCGTCTTCTGGTCTCTTAATATGAAGGCTACCGACTTCGAAAGACTCAATCGGATTGTGGCCAAGGCCTTTCTATCTTGCAAATCCCATTTATCTTGCGGAATCTCATCGGGCTTCTCACATATCAATGTTTCCATCAAATCCTTTTGATAGAGTACGTCCTCGATTTGCATCTTCCAATAGCCGAAGTTTGTTCCGTCAAACTTCTCTATCTTGTAGCTTTCCTTTTCGGTCGTCATGACTTTACTGAATCAAAAAACCTACGGTGGAGTACCTCTCAGAGGAATTTCCTCAAACACCCTGTAGCTCTGACACAGTCACCTATGCTCTGATACCACTTGATGGGAGATTTCACTAGAAGGTCACACCTCAATCTAGCTACTTTCTATCCCAAATGATTTCAACTTGGAGATCACACCAAGGAAATCACCCACCCAAGACTTTGGTAGTTATCACAACAACCTCAACCAAGCAAAACCACTACTGTATCATCACAATTCATAGCAACAATAATAATGGAAGTAAATATGCAAAGAGACACAAAGATTTAGGTGGTTCGGTAAATGTTACCTACATCCACACACAAGAGCCGAGTTTCCTTTATAACAAAGATTGGAGAGTTTACAAGAGATCAAGAATCAATAAGAAGAGGCCTCACTCAAACCCTAGCTCAATAGAGCTCCCACAATACCTTAGAAATGAATCTCTCAAAGTTCTCATTCAAAACCCTAATCTATTTCCTTTATATATGTGTACATAGACAAAGGGGAAGTAAAATGGGCTTGGGCCGCAATTCTGGAGCACGAGCGCCGAAGGGCTTATGGGGTGAGCGGCCCTCTTTATTTGATCATGAGCTGGCGTCTGTCTGTCAGAGTGTGCGCGCCTCTCTTCATCAGATCATGGCTGAAGGCTAGCAGTGGTGAGCTGTGAGCGATCGCCTCTTCATCGTTTGGAGTCGAGGGTGGCATACGGACACCGAGCAAAGCTTCGACGGTTCCAAACCAACGTAACTATTGAGAAAAAAAAAAACTAAGAAGCACGCGTTCAACGATCTCCCCGGTGAAATTGATGATCCCACTCTCGCCATGATGAAAAATGTTTCCTCTTTGGCCAGGAAAAAGGTTGAGCATCTTGATGGTTATATTAAAGAGATTTGGGATGAGCAAATGGGTCAGACATTTTCTTGCATCCATTATGGAACCTTCTTCCGAGAGTTTGGTAAGGCCCAAAAACATATTTCGAAAGATCACCCAGCCTTGGCAAAACAATTCTCAAAAGGAAAGTAGGTGGAATGAGGTACTTCTAGCAATGGTGTACTTTGAATAGATTTGGTGTTAGGCTTGAGGCCTTAGAACTTGTATTTTTGTCGAACCCTTTCTAATGACTATACTCCTAAGGAAGGTATGTATGAGGATGATGCCTTAGCAACTCCATATGTAACAAGTTGATTATCAATAAAACAGGTGGGGCAACCTTAACCCAGCTTAACTTTTCAAAAAAAAAAAATAATAAAATAAAATGAATACAAGCAAAGTACTTAATAAGTTGTTGAGTTATTTTCAATAAAACAAGTGGTTATGTTTGGAGTGACTTTGTGGTGGTTTGATCCCTTGACCTCTTTGTGGGATAGTTGTTTAAGTAGAGAACTTTAGTCCCACATAGGAGAGGAAACACTAGTGAGTAGTGTTTATAAGTGAAAGTCTTATACTAAGGGCGTGCCTTTAGGGTACAAATGCTTTTGGGTTAGGAGGGAGGACTCACACAAAACCACACATGCGTGCGCGCACGCCAAACCGGGTCGGGCTCGAGCTTAGGCTTGGGCTCTCTTTGATCCCTTATCTTCTTTTTGATAAACCATTTTTCTTAAACTGTTTCCAGATAAGTTTGGAAACATAATTGGATATGGATTGGGAAACAGAATCGTGATAGACTTGTAGAATCTAATCCTTATCAGGAAACTGAAGTAGTTCTCTATAATCCGGATCTACTAAGTGCTCCACGTTTTTCCTCTATAAATACTCCTCTATCAGCAGCTTATAGAATGAGCGAAAAACTATTTTCTATACTACGTTTTAGGCAATCATAAAATTAGTATCGTGGTTCTTCCTTTTCTTCTTTGGTTTATCTGCAGTAAACAAATGAGAGTATAACTGGTTGTTGTATCCTGGAGGCTGACGCGCTTTGTCTGCATAAAGAGGAATATACACGAAACAACCTTAAAGAAAGCGTTTGATTCGTGCCTCAGCCAGTCTTCTTTTTATTCACAGTTTGTTCTTGTGCAGAAATTGTTACCAACAATTTTAAGGTTGTTTGACAATGGAACATGAAGAAGGTAACCAGTCCAGGTCCCACAACGACAATAGCCATAATCGACCGTTCAAGTTTGCTGGTGAGCACTTCAAGCGGTGAAAGTGGAAACCGTTCTAAGTGAACCGATTCCTAATGAAGATGTCTTGTTGGAACCTGCTCTATCTGTTGCTGTTGATAAGTGGATCGATGCGGATTTCAAGTGTAAGAACTACATCTTGAACTCGCTTGCTGATGATCTATACGACTTATACTCTGAACTTCCATCTGCTTCTGATGTTTGGGAAGCCCTGCAAAAGAAGTATGACACTGAGGAAGCTAGTTCCAAAAAATACGTTGTAAGGTTATCTTAAGTTTCAGATGGTAGATAACAAATCTGTTGTGTTTCAATGCCATGACCTACAAATTATTGTTCATGAGATACTTTCAGAAGGGATGAAAATTGACGGGCAATTTCAGGTTGTTGTCGTCATTGATAAGCTTCCTCCCTCTTGGAAGTATTTCAGGAACATACTTAGGCATAAGTCTAAGGAGTTTTCGATAGAGAGTCTTATTATGAGACTCTATATAGAAGAGGAATCACAAATACAAGACCTTAATGAGGAAGTTGCCATGTCATCTGCTAAGGCTAAGGTTAATGTAGTAAATCAACAAACCAGTAAGACTAAATCTAGTTTGAAACCTAATAAGAAGGCCATGAAGAACAAACCTATTAACAAGAATGCTCCACAAAATCATAACCATAATCAGGTGCATATGAATCAGAAACCACCCGTTGACATGTCAGAAGTTGTCTATTATACTTGCAAGAAGAAGGGGCATTATGCTAGGAACTATAAGTTTCGTAAAGTCAGTGAGGCTAATGTTACTGAGAAACCTTTTGTTGCTATGATAACTGAAGTAAATTATGTTAATGTCTGTGAGGGGTGGTGGGCTGATACTGGTGCTTCTAGGAACATTTGCTATAATAGGAACTGGTTCAAGAGTTATACCACAACTATGAATTAGGAAGTTCTACTTGGTGATAATCATACGACCAAGGTTCTGGGTACTGGTGATGTTAAGCGGCAGTTCACTTCTGGGAAGAAACTGCTATTAAAGGATGTGCTTCATACTCCTGAGATTAGGAAGAATTTGGTTTCTGGTTTTATTTTGAACAAGGCTGGTTTTCAGCAAGTTATAGGTAGTGATCAATATGTGATCACTAAGCCTGGGGTTTTTATTGGTAAGAGCTATATATGCATGTAATGGGATGTTTAAGTTGAATGTTGTTGATTTGAATAAAAGTTCTACTTCTGCTTACATAATCTCTTGTTCTGTTAATGTTTGGCATAGTAGATTATGTCATATTAATATGAAGTATGTTAAGAACATGAGCGTACTTGGTTTAATTCCTGACTTGAATGATGATTTTGCATACTGTGAATCTTGCACTAAGGCGAAAATCACAAAGAAGCCTCACAAATCAGTTGATATAAGTACAAGTTTGCTAGACTTGGTAGATACTGATATCTGTGAGCTTGAAGGAGTTCTGACTAGAGGTGGTAAAATATATTTTATTACTTTCATTGATGATTGCTCGAAGTTTGCATATGTTTATTTGCTGAAGAATAAAAGTGATGCATTTGATGTTTTTAAAGCTTATATACTTGAGGTTCAAAATCAGCATGACAGGAACATTAAAGTAATTCGAAATGATAGAGGTACGGAATGTGGTTTTGCTGATTTTGATCTTTTCTTGCAATCACATGGTATAATCCATGAGACGACAGCTCCTTATTCACTTGAAATAAATGGAGTAGCTGAACGTACGAACAGAACTCTTAAGGAATTAATTGTTGTTATGTTACTTAGTTCTGGAGCACCCTCAAATTTATGGGGTGAAGCTGTTTTGACTGTATGCTATGTGATGAATATAATTACTAATTCTAAGACAAAGGTTACACCTTATCAGCTATGGAAGAACATGAAGCATAATTTGAGTTACTTCAGAACATAGGGATGTCTGGCTTTTGTAAGGAAGCATGATCCCAAGATCTCAAAGCTTGAGAGCAAAGCTTATAAGTGTGTCTTTCTAGGCTATGCTATGAACAATAAGGCCTACAGGTTTCTAGATATGAAGACTAATGTCTTGTTTGAATTATCTGATGCTGAATTTCTTGAAGACATGTTTCCATACCTATCTAGAAATAGTGGGGGTGCGTCTTCCTCCAAGACACCTACTTCTGATGTTTTTGACTCTTATATACCTAGATTACATGACAGAGACACTGTTACAGAATCTGAATCGAGAAGAGGTAAGAGAGCAAGTGTTGTTAAGGAACTGGGACCCAATTTTGTCACTTTTGCTTTGGAAGGAGATCCCTCCTCCATTGAAGAACCTCTCGCATCTTCTGACTTTGAGTTTTTGAGAGAAGCCATACAGAGTGAGCTTGATTCTCTCATGGATAACAAAACTTGGGAGCTTGTTGATTTGCCTCCTGGTTGCAAGACCATAGGAAACAAATGGGTTTTAAGAAGGAAGTTTAAAACCGATGGTTTAGTGGACAAGCTTAAAGAAAGCGTTTGATCCGTGCCTTAGCCAACATTCTTTTTATTCACAGTTTGTTCTTGTTGTAGAAATTGTTACCAACAATTTTAGCTTGTTATCAAGGGTTTTTGACAGAAAGAGAACTTTGATTTCTTCGACACATATTCACCTGTTACGAGAATAACATCCATTAGAGTATTATTTTCTATTGCTGCTATTCATAATCTTGTTATTCATCAGATGGATGTTAAGACAGCCTTTCTAAATGGGGATTTTGAAGAGGAGACTTACATGGATCAGCTAACAGGTTACGTGGAACCAGGTAAGGGTAAAAAGGTATGCAAATTACTTAAGTCACTTTATGGGTTGAAACAGACACCTAAATAGTGGCATGAGAAATTTGATAACTTTATCATTACTAGTGGGTTCAAGATAAATGAAAGTGACAAGTGCATTTATTATAAGCACTCTGATGGGATATGTGTTATTGTATACTTATATGTTGATGATCTACTAATCTTTGGTTCCAATTTACATATTGTGAAAAAAACCAAGAACCTGTTATCTTCTAACTTTGATATGAAGAACTTAGGTGAGGCTGATGTAATATTGAGAATCAAAATTACAAGATCTTCTGATGGCATATGGCTGGATCACTCACACTACATTGAGAAAATGTTAAAGTATAACTACTTCGATTGCGTGGCTGTTGGTACTCCTTTTGATCACGGTGTTAAATTATTTGCGAATAATGGTGAACTTGTGAATCAGAATGAATATGCAAGTATCATTGGTAGTTTGAGATATGCTACAGATTGTACTAGACCTGACATTGTCTATGCAGTAGGTGTTCTTTGTAGGTATACTAGTAATCCTGGCGCTAAGCATTGGCAAGCAATTGGTAGGTTAATGAGATACCTAAAGGGAACCATTGATTTGGGTATTCATTATCAGAGATATCTTACTGTTCTTGAGGGGTATACAGATGCTTACTGGAACACTCTCTCAGAAGACTTTAAGGGCACCAGTGGCTATGTGTTTAGCATTGGTGGAGGTGTTGTATCTTGGAAGTCCAAGAAGCAGACTATTATAGCACAGTCTACCATGGAGTTTGAACTGATTGCTTTGGCTAGTGCAAGTGAGGAGGCTGATTGGTTACGAGATCTTCTCACTCATATTCCGGTTTGGCATAAATCGGTACCAGCCACTTTGATACATTGTGATAGCACTGCTGCTATCGGGCGTGTCCACAGTAAGTTTTATAATGGTAAATCATTACAGATTCGTCGTAAACATAGTACTGTTAGGGATTTTATATCTAAAGGTGCAGTGACTATTGATTTTGTGAGATATGATGATAATCTAGAAGATCCATTTACCAAAGCTTTGGCCAAAGAAAAACTGTGGACTACTGCCAGAAGCATGGGACTGAAGCCAATTGAAAGATGAACATCTATGATGGTAACCCAACCTAGGGACTAGAGATCCCAAGAACTAAGTTCAAAGGGAAGAATAAGTCATAGAATGTTGGTTGTGAGACATGCATTGTTACTTATCTGTCCCGTAGTTGGATAGTAAAATGTATGAAATCCTGCAGCGATAAATAAAGGTTGAGGTTTTCTAGAAAAAAAACTCTTAATGAAGTTCTATGGTCCTTATGGGCGGAGTGCATAACTACAGGAGCACTCTTGATAGACTCACATAGTGAATGTGAAAGTAGAGTCCGCTTTCTATAAGAATGAGGGCTGATTCTCTAGATCATTCACGAATCCAGGAAGAGAGCACAGGGCTTTTAATGTGCAGAACATGAAAGGAGAACACTGGATATGTTGCGCGTGATTAGAACTTATTGTATACTCAAGACCTAAGTTTAAGACTTAGTCACTTATGGCTCTTATACTTTGAGTAATTTTCACTACGTAAAGGTTTAAGTCTTGGACACCTTCATCTATGCATAACATGTTGATACTGATATTGTTTGCATTTAAGTGTATTTTCTATTTTGTTTTTATCAAAAATAAGTGGGAGATTGTAGAGTTATTTTCAATAAAACAAGTGGTTATGTTTGGAATGACTTTGTGGTGGTTTGATCCCTTGACCTCTTTGTGGGATAGTTGTTTAAGTAGAGAACTTTAGTCCCACATAGGAGAGGAAACACTGGTGAGTAGTGTTTATAAGTGAAAGTCCCATACTAAGGACGTGCTCTTAGGGTACAAAGGCTTTTGGGTTAGGAGGGAGGACTCACACAAAACCACATGCGCGCACGCCAAACTGAACCGAGCTGGGCTTGGGCTCTCTTTGATCCCTTATCTTCTTTTTGGTAAATTGTTTCCGGATAAGTTTGAAAACAGAATTGGATATGGATTGGGAAACAAAAACGTGATAGACTTGTAGAATCCAATAATCTTTATCGGGAAACTGAAGCAGTTCCCTACAATCCGGATCTACTAAGTGCTCCACGTTTCTGCATAAAATCAGTATCGTGGTTCTTCATTTTCTTTTTGGTTTATCTGCAGTAAACAAAGGAGAGTATAATTGGTTGTTGTATCCTGGAGGTTGACGCGCTTTGTCTGCATAAAGAGGAACAGACGCGAAACAACCTTAAAGAAAGCGTTTGATCCGTGGCTCAGCCAACCTTCTTTTTATTCACATTTTGTTCTTGTTGCAGAAATTGTTACCAATATAAGTTAATAAAGAATAGACTGCACGGACAAATGAATGCGTTGCACGGACGGACAAATATCGATCCCTAACAACTTAACATAGATCGACACATATACGAGAAGGGAAAATAATCGCGACGCAGATTATATCTGCACTGTAAAATATCATGCTGGCTTTCATATTTCCATGAGGATAAGTTGCAATACTTTGGTACCATTACACATTAGACTTTGGCTTTGCATAGGGAGCTCACTACACAATCATCTTTGCCTTGAGTGTAACTTTGAGCGCACAGTTTACGCTTTTTTTTTGTACGCATTCTACTTTGCAGTGGAAGTACATGTTGATGTCGTTTCCACATGGCATCCCAGTTATTAATTTCCATAATATGATGAAGTTACCACAAAAGGTTTGAGTGCAAATTCTACTTCGCTATAATGCATAATCTTTAGGATGAACTAGTGTTACCCCCTATTAGATGAGCAAATTAGGATTTTCCCCCCACTAGATGCGAAATTAGGGTTTCTCTCCTAAATGCACACAAAAAAAAATTGGTCAACCCAATTTGACTTTTTTTTTGTGTGTATTTAGAGAGGAGACCCTAATTTTTTTGTGTGTATTTAAGGGGTGGTTAATATTGGTTAACCCTAATCTTTATGGGTGGTCATGGAACTACCCAAGTCGAGTATTGCCTGCTCAAGCTCGACTAGAAGCTCGACTTTGAGTTTAATATTGGGCTCAAGCTCGATTCATCCAATTCTACTAATAGCTCGAACTCAACTTGTTTTGCACTACAAGCTTGAGCTCAGTATTGCTTGTTTAAACTTGAACTCGAGCTCAAACTCGAAAAAAATGTGTATAAAACATAAAAATGGGTATAAATTGTAAATTATAGTTCGGTATAAAGTATAAAACGAGTATAAATTATAAATTATATACTGAGTATGGGCTTATAAAATGTGTAGCTTACAAGCTACTCGAGCTCGACTTGAGTTGCTCATGAGTACCTCGAGCTTGACTCATATTTTGCGTGGATGAGTTTGAGTCGAGCTTTTTACGAGCCGAGCTCGAGTTAATCGCAACCAGCTCTACTGGATGACCAGTCCTAAGAATCTTCTTTCCAGCTAGGCTTCTAGGACAAGAACGATTCTATCCGGCGAAAATTGGAGTCATGGGCTTTTGGACTCTTCACTCTCAAATTAACCTGTTCCATACCAAGCCAAATTATATAAGAATCTAGAAGTAGAATTTATACAAGGTTCATAATTACGCTATCTGAATTGTGGTCACGAAGTATTGACCCCAACAATATAGCACAGTAATTCTCAAACCTTGAAATGACTACGTGCCCGTTTTAGATTCTTTCCTACATCACCACGCGCTTTCTAACATAGGACTCGCTCAATGACTATGGTCGTTACCGCAAACAAGAAACTAACGTTTCCCAAGAAAGAATGGAAAACCAACCTTTTCACCATCTTCATATCAACACACAAAAGATTACTTCTTATTATTTTCAGTCTTCTAAGATTTATCTATATGCAGATTAAGAGCTAAGTTCTTTATTCCGGTGATGTCGTCGAACCCCTCCCGGTCTGAATCTCACGGCAGTTTGCAAGTAAACAATCAATCTTTACCTGTGATAATAACTCTAGTACTTCTCATTTTCTTGTTTATTGGTTTTTTATCGATATATTTTTGCCGTTGTATAATGGAATATGTGAGCAGTGCAAGGGGACTACTACGTCGTAGCCAAACTGGTAATGCCATGCGTAGAACTTCTAGTCCTAAAGGCCTTGATCCTTCGATTTTATCATCTTTTCCAACCTTCGAGTATTCTGAAGTTAAAGATCTTCGACAAGAGAAGCATGGTCTAGAATGCGCTGTTTGCCTATCAGAGTTCCAAGAGACCGATACTTTAAGGTTAATAACAGTGTGCAATCATGCCTTTCATCCAGAATGCATTGATATTTGGCTGGGAACACATACCACTTGTCCTGTTTGTAGACGCGATCTTGTTAACCCATGGGAAAAGTCTCCAGAGAAATCACCAGAAGTTAGTATAAGAATACCAAATGATGTTGAAAGGGACGAGGAGTCTAGAAACGATAACGGTAGGATCTCTTTTAAGGTAGATGAAGGGGAGAGGGTGGGCAGAAATGATGGTGGCTTGAGTGTTCCTATCGAAGAGAACCTTGGAGGGCATGACACAGCACAGAGGCTTCCGAGGTCTCATTCGACAGGACACTCTATTATGCGCAATGATGATAGATATACATTGATATTGCCTGACAATGTGAAAGAGAGAATCATAAGAGGGCATAATTGGACAGGAAGTTGCACTACATTTGGGAATTATTCAGGCAATGTCACGGTTGAGAAAAGTGGTCTGGGGGAGCTTTCAGGGACGACACGCTGAAATGAATAAGAACACACATTTTGCTTCCATTTTTCTTCTTATATAACTTGGTTTTAGCTGTCAAAACTTTGAGTTGTTTCTCCAGCTTGGAGGCCATGGGTATGCGTAACACCTACCATAGATAGTTATTGAAGGAAAATATCGCAACTGTAGGTATCCACAATCATTAGCATCACCGCCCAGAGATTTTTTGTTTGTTGTATTTTTTTGGAGGGGGGAGGGGAAGGGTAGCTGATGAAATTAGTGATAGCAGATAGAAAATGTACAAAATAACATATATTTGGGGCAATAATAAGATGTCCATCTTTGTTGTTGTTGTTGCTATTTTCGTTCATTTTGAACTCCTTTTATTTTCATATGATCCATTCAAATTATTTATGGTACGGTGTTCAACATTTCTTGATAAATTTACAAAAGCCTAAAACGTGTGATTAGCTTTGATTCAAAATGGCCAAATAAGCACTGGAAAATGAGGATGTCATGGTATAAGTTTTGAAGAGGAATATATAGACCTTTAATAATATTGAAGTTACTTCTCATCTGTCTTAGTTACAGGCCTCCTGTGCACAATACTGAATCATACTTTGATAAGTACACAAATCTTCTTTACCTTTCTCCCCCCATTTTATTTCGTCTTTAATGGTGAGTCACTGCCTTACTGTTGTCAGGAAAGAGTCATATAATTGTTTCCACCTGAGCTGTGATAGTTCTTATACCAATTTGGTGGTCGATGCTATTTGCAACAGAAGTCTTATAACAGCTCATGAATTTCGCCGTAAATTCTGGGAAAGAAAAATATAAGAACTGTCAAATTCTAGGACAACAGATCGATTGTATTTGTTGATCTTGTAGACCATCTTTCAGCTTTTAAAATGGCATAACGTTTACTTGTAGCTGAGAAGAAACCGTCATGTCAAGATCATTTTATACTCAAGTTCAAAGTCGATAAGCTAGATGGTATAAATTATCACCTCTGCAAAACCTTCTTTAATCTCATGATCATTTGTAAGAAGTGCTATCAGCCTATCACCAATTTGGTTGCGTTCAATGCTATGATGTACTCTAGTCCTCTAGTATAAGGGTTAAATGAAGATGGGAAACATATCTTAATATCTTCGTGAAAGAAGAAGAGAAATTGGTTTTTAATCAAAAAAACTATCTACTGTTATTTTGGTGGCTTACCTTCGATCCTCAGAAACTGGTGAACATTCTTCCTCTTTCCTTCCAACCCCTCATTTCCATGGCGTAAGAGGGCTATTGGCTTATCACTGTTTGTAAAACCTCCATAATCCCTCTGTATAGCAGTGAAAGAAATCGGTAAGCCCAGGAGGTAATTACCACGTTATATGCACGAATGATACAAGATTGGAGAGCACAATGTTCTTACATTGTATTCCTGATACAAAGTATCGATTCTGGCATGGAACTCGTCACCTAGAATCTTCTTCAGTTCATCTACTAGAGTCTATTGGATCACCAGAAAAACAATACTTAAAGGTTCATACGAAGCAAATATGTAAAGAGTCTGAACTTGGATTGAAGTTCTTACACTGAAAATAAATTCAGGAGAAACATTATGCTCTATCAGACTTTGAAGCTTCCCACGAATTGCGTATAGCCTGCAAAGATAGATAATGTGATTAGTTATTTCAGCTCATGGTGGAAGTTGGATTCGACAAGTAAATAGACAGGTCATTTCCATACATAGAACTGAATTATTATTCATCAAACGAAATATTCGTCACTCTAATCTGGTTTAGTTTAGAAAAAAAAAAACTATATGGTATATTGGGTGAGGCACCACTTACTGTTTTGGACTTTGCTCGTCGATAATGTTCTTAGCTATGTTTGCAATGTCTTCTTCCCATCCAGTCATAATAACTTGTTCTTCTTTAAGTGGAGAACTGCAGATAAACCGCATGCATGTAAAGATGATTAATTAGTAATTCCTTGTATGCACGCCATCGAATCTTTTGATGAAATGGTGAGAAAGGTTGAAAAACTGAAATACGAATGAACAGAGGATTTTAATTAATTCAGAGGATTTCCGAACGTTAGAAGATGCATTGATTGCTAAGAGCAGAAACTAAGTTCCTATTTAAAGTTTTTGCAAATGGAACGCATTTCCGTTATCCCTAACATTCAGTTGATTCTACTTCGCTTACTTGAGCTGCCAGGACGCTTCAAATGACCGAATTGCTTGCCGTAGGTTATGCTTGGAGTTTTCAGCAATTCTTTCTGCTAGTTGTCGCGGCAACTGTAGTCCTTCTTGTTCAGCGATAAACTCCAAAACATCTGCAATCTGATTATATACAACTGTAAGATTAACAGAAGCTAATGCGGCAGGAACATATACCACTTACAAATATATCGTTTTAGAAACAAAAAATGGAAAGAAAAAATCACCTCCATATTTGATGGTGGAAGAAGCTTAACCACCTTACAAAGGGGTTTGATGGTTTGAAGCTTTGAGGCATCATGGCAGCAAAAGAAGATTTTATTACATCCTTTATTCCTCTCCATGAGCCATCGGATGTAGAGTTGTGCATCTGTTGACAACCTATCTGCCTCGTGTACAATAATTGCTATCGAACACACATACAGTTCCAATGTTAAGAATACCCTCATTTTCATTTTATATATTGCCACACAGTAATGAGAGAGAAAGACTCGATTGATACCATGACAGTTAGAATGGTCACACTGCATTCCTTGGTCTATTGCCATGCTATGTTTCTCTTTTATCAGTTCCATGATCACCTGCTTCTCGTAACCACCTAGTTCAGATGAATTAATCTCGACATGATGAGAGGATATTTGCATATTTACTTTGATGCTAGGAAGAGCTTCTCCCTGCCACGGAAGTACAAGTATGTCAATCGCCATTCGCCAAGATTTCCCATATGCAAGGATAGTTGTTCTCACAAGAGAAAACAGAAACAGTTCAACGGCATCTAATATGGAAAAAAGTTTTACCTTGAGTGAAAATTCCTTGCTCTCCTCCTTTGTCTACGAAACAGAACAACCCAACCATTACTACTGACTCTGTTTTAATAAAAAAAAAGTGCACCCGTCTACTTTAAAACTAAAAATTTACCATTAATTTATCAGGTCCAAAAGCTTCTCTTAGCAATGCCCAAACCATTGTTCTCTTCCCAACTCCATGAGGTCCTTCAAAGATATAATGACTACACTGTCCCTGTTGAACCTAAGCCCAACCAACCATAGTATGACAGTTCGTTTTATAGCTAAAAGCAGAATCAATTTCTTTCGAGACAGTAAATATTTTGAAGAATGATAAAGCGTTCATGTGGTACAATGTACAAACACCGCAACACTAGATCCTAACGTCATAAGTCAGGATACACTACTATTCAGCGTATATTTACAGAGAAAGACTTTCAAGTCTGAATTATTTCTGAAATAAAAATGCTTAACAATCATATTTTTCATTATGTAGTTATTTGGAAGTACTATGATATCCAAGATCGATTCATTTGATATATATAAACCTATATATAGCTGATGATATAGCTGAATGGATATAAAAGACTTAGCCTATTCTTACCACACCAATTAGTTCTTCAGCCTTATCTCTATTGCAGATGAAGTCCTTCAAAGCCTTGGGTCGATACTTGTTCGCCCAAACAAACTGCCTATCCTTTTTCTTGGTATTCTCTTCCGGTTTCTCGGTATTCTCTACCATAATCACTGTTTCTTTCTTCTCCAACACCACTGGTTCCTTCTGTACTGCTTCTATTGACACTCTCTCCCTCATGGGCTTCTCCTCATTAATAGAATTTCTCATCTTGTACACACTCAACTCTTTCCTTCTCAACTCCAGTGCTTCTTTAATTGCAGTAGTATTTGTCATGGCAAATGAGTCCACCTTGCTCAATTGCTGTAACGAATTACGACTGTTCCTGGAAGCAGCTACGTTGATTCTAGAATCGTGCTTGCCTTTGAAACAGGAAATACTCCATTCTTGAATCTTCATAAACACCGTAGAGATTGAGCTTGAAGTACTAGTAGTCTTTAAACTTTCTGGCCCATGATTAAACCCTACGTGTTTTTGTCTAGAAATATAAAGGGTTGAATCAGTGAGTCCTTTATAGTTAGGACTAGAGTTGGTATTCTTCTTCATGTCGTTAGCTGCATTTCTTTCATTAAATTTTTCGAGACTTTCTTCAGTTAAATAATCAGAAGTTGTTTTCGCATTACTTTTCCGACGTGGCCTATTTCTTCCTCCCTTCCTTCGAGTGGTCGTTGAGGTGGTTGACTGTGTAGAACGACCCGAAGGAGGGAGGTGAGAGGACTGATTGGTTGAGGACAGATTCGGGTCCGATAAGGAACGTGAAACAAGTGGACCGAGATTGGAGGAGTCGTGATCGGTTGCGGATATCGGCATTGCAGAACTGAGTCTGCAAATTGGTGGAAGAGAGTGTGGGTGGGAATTATGGTGGACGGAAAGAGGTTTGAGCTGTTATTGAAAAATCAGTTTGGGCGGGGAATCCTAAGGAGTGGCGATATATGCAATGAGGTGTGACGCGATGTTCGGGGCAAGGGGACAATTTGTAGTGTCTTTTAACAATGAATTTCCTGCCGTTCCAATCTACGATTTTTCCCACCTAGCTTTCATGGGGATACTAGTGGGCCATATGCCATAACTAGATTTGTTCACGTACGTTTCACTTGTCCTGAGAAAATGGTATAGATTTTGTAGTGATGATGCTATAGATTTTGTGGAAAATAATGTATTTAATTTACTTGAGAAAATGGTATCAGGAATTGATTCAAATGTACAGTAGAGGGTGAAGTAATACTCATAGTTCGTGATTTCGAACGTAATCTCACAATTTTGTCGAATATTTCGGTTTTTGAAGAAATCAAAAATAACATTATTAGACTGTTAAGATAAAAAAAAATGTAAATTCCAAAGTTTAGTCGAAATGCATTCCGGTTTTTGAAACTTTTGGAATTCCGAAAATCCCTAAATCTTAAACCATGAAGAGAAGATAAATTTGAGACTCGTTTTGGAAATTCAAACTCACAAGGTGTAAGATGAAACTTCACCATATATACCATACATGCTTTCTCTTAAACGGACTGTCCATTTACAGACATGTTACATAGTGTGTTGAGCAGTTTATATAGTGTCATATATAAGCTGCCCATGAATAAGTTAATAAGCGTAAATTAAAAAGTTGTTTAAGATACTATATAAGCTGCCCCACAAACATGTCCATTAACGGATATGTCCGTTTGAGAGAGAGAGAGAGAGCACTTTTTATACAACAATTTATACAATACTCTTTTATAAGTTAAAATGTCTAACCTTTTCAAAACTTGATTTGAAATGTGATTTATTTTAACAATCATGATTTAAAATTTTGCAACCCGCTTTTGGCTGCTTCTTTAGAAATTTCCAAATGAGCCAAATTTTTGCAAAGATGTTCTCCATGGTAGGAAAATGACATCCACAAAAAATCAAGTCATAAGTAAATTTGTAAAGGGAGATGGAAGCCATTGTATAAACTGTTGTATATTGATCCTGACCATATATCATTCAATCCAGACAACCAAGAAATCCGTCCCCACTCAGACTGTGCACCGATGCTTACAAAAAGTTGTTGATGGACATTTTGCTGCAGTGGTAAAAAGGTTGTCATCATAAGGCGTTGCCTCTAATACTGCAGAGACTGTACATGCACTAGAGAAGAAACACACAATGCGACAACCACCTGTGAGACCAACTATTCTTTTTGTTGAGCCCCATTTATTTGTAGAGAGAGACACCTTATTGTCATGCATTAGGTTGTTTCTGAAAGGAACTTTTTGTGGCCGTGATGGTCTCTGTGCTCAGCATTTGTTGGATGCCATGAATGGTGCTGCAGTAACTACTATATTGTCTGACTTGTTAGATGTTTTGACTCCTGTGGTGAATCTTTGGTTATAGGGTCAATGTCCACAACCATAAGGGGA
Organism: Coptis chinensis; assembly: GCF_015680905.1. Lineage (NCBI taxonomy): Eukaryota > Viridiplantae > Streptophyta > Magnoliopsida > Ranunculales > Ranunculaceae > Coptis > Coptis chinensis. The sequence goes on from NC_141456.1 coordinate 51,684,582, forward strand.
ATTCATAGCGAGTGCTCCGCTTACTCCACTTCTTAAACCGGATAATAGCATTCATCCTATAGCTGTGGGCATAGTTTGGCATCACTTTGTCTCCAAGCTTGCAATGAAAGAAGTTTCCAAATATGTGGTAGGGTACTTGCAAGATTTCCAGTATGGGGTCAGTGTCCCTGGTGGAGCAGAGGTGATTTTGCATGCTGTCAATCACATGATATATGCTAACAGTGACATCACATCTCTTTCTATTTTGCTAGTAGATTTCCAGAATGCTTTTAACATGGTTGATCAGACTACCATGTTGAGAGAGGTTCGCATCCGATGCCCAAATATTGTCCCTTCGGTCGAGTATTTATATTGTTAACCAGTGAGGGTATACTTGGGGGATGGTTACATATGGTCTGCTATTGGGATTTAGTAAGGTGACCATTTGGGTCCACTTCTCTTTGCACTAGTGTTGTACCTTGTGATTCTACAGATCTAGTTTAGTTGTCAGTTATTGCTCTAGGCTTGGTACTTAGACGACGAGACTTTGATTGGGGTTATAGAGCAAATGGCTACAACTTTGTGTATGATTCAAGAAGAAAGTCATTCTTATGGGTTGGTACTTATTGTGGTTAAAATTGAGATATTTTGGCCAATACTAGATCCACATCGCTCCACTCCCTGTTTTTTTCCTTCAGATTTATCCTGTCCTCAACAGGGGGTCAGGTTGCTTGGAGGGGCAGTCAACACTGATTAATATTTTGTTATGGGCCTTGCTCGCAAGTGTGTCAAAAATGAATTTGATGGATCGTTTAGCTTTATTGAGGATCCACAATATGAGTTAGCGCTCTTATAAGCTTATGTTCGGTTCTCTAAACTGGTTTTTGTGGTTCGTACTTGATAAACACATAAATGCTACACATTTATGCTCACGTACATTTACATTATATTGGCTAGTTAATTAATATAAGTCCATTTGATTAGTCTGTTTCATTGGTTTTACAGGAATCAACGCGAATATGACGAAACGGGCTGAGACTGGGGACTTTACGGGGTTGTAAGATCCTCACGGCTTGACTCCAGAGAGAATACACAAAACAAGGTTGAAAATAGCATGTATGAGGTATTCTAAAGCTACTATGAAAGTTTGAAGTGTTGTTGTCAAGAGGTCAAAGGGCGCACACCCCCTAGTTGGCATAATCGAGAGGGCGCCCGCCCCTCTTCTAATTTTGTAGAATTATAGATCTTTTTCCAGACCCTTCGTAGCTTGCTTCCACTGCTTGGAACTCGATTTGGACAGTTCCAAAAGGAGTCAAACACTGAAGGAAACCTTTCCAAAGTGAACCCCAACTCATGCATGCCCTAAAGGAGACTCTATATAAACAAAGGGAAACAAAGAGAAAAAGGCCTCTCTAGAACACATAAAATAGAGAAAAGAAAGAGAAGAAGAGAAAGAATAGGAGAGTGCTCGAGAAAGTAGGAGAGAAGAATAATAAGGGAGAGAGAGACCAAAGGATTAAACAGGTGCTATCTTTTGAAGGTCGAGAGTTGGAGCGCAACTGTTGGAACATTGGAACTAGCAAGAGCTTGGAGAAGAAGACACTACAACAGGCTACGATTTTACATGGCTGACTTTCTTCCCCTATTTGTTATTCCTTTCATTATGTCTAGCTAAATTCCAAGCTAGGGCTTAGATGAAGCCCTAGACTTGCGTAAGATTATACTGTTGAATTGGTTAATTGTTCTCCAACTTAACAATTAAACTTGATTGTTTTCATATTGATATTAGTGGTATAGCTTCATTAATTATTTCTTGCATGTTATGTCATGACTTGACTAGTTAATAGTTGGATTAATATTCTGTTCTGATCAAGGCTCCGTTTTTAGGGTTAATTAAATCTGTGAAAGGTTGTGCCTTAAACAAACAACTTTTGCTAGGGGTTTATACTTTTGTTTGTCGAAATTCAATCAAACCAATATATAGATTTATATAAGAGCTCAACGTTCACATCTTCGAGCAAGCTAGGGTTACTTTTACGTCGTGCTACTCATAATTAAAAGAGAACTTTAAGCTGATTTGACCTTGATAATCTACAACAATCTAGGGTGGATTCGAATGCCTTAGTATTCTCTCCATTAATAGTTTTAATATAAGTTTTATTGCTTTCATAGAATAGTTTAATTAAATAGAGTTAGTTATTATCAATTCTACTTCCAATCAGGACATCATTATTCGGATTAGATTAAGTAATATTTTAACACTAAATTGTCCCCAACACGCATTCTTTGTGGGATTGACCTCATATTCACATGCCTACTACAATAGACCTCGTGCGCTTGCGAGTATTACAATTATAGGATTTAATTAATTTGTTTATTTAGGTTGGTTAAATATCTATCAAGTTTTTGGCACTGCTGTCGGGGATTACAGTGGTACAATTGAGTTTTAAAATCTTATTTTTTGTAATTCGTTACTTTTCATTTTAGTTTAATTGTACTTTTGTTAATTAGTGTCTATATTAAGTTTAAGCATACGACCTCATAAACAAGTTCCTAGCATTTGTGGGAACCTGTCAGAAAATTTTGAAACCCAACTTTGAGAAGCAGAGAGGTTGCACGCCCCCTGACTTTGGTATTGAGTCATCTGATCATTTGCAGGCTAACTCCAGTTGTTTTGTAGGATCAAGAACCTTGCTCGTACAGTGTTCTAGTACTACCGGATACAAAGAGAGTCGGAGGTACACTTCTGATTTGTGAGATTGAATTGGTTTGTGTCGTGTGTTTTGCTTAACTGTTTTTTATTTTTATTTGCATTTAGAATTGGATAATTCACATTGACTAGCCTTAGGCATTTTGCATTAGGGCAGGTTAAGCCCATTCATTAGGAAAACCTTTTTAACACGTGGATCGAGTGACGGTGCTTTTGCATAAGAACTGAGAATCTTGTTATTTGGGTTTAGGAGCAACCATATTAAACAATTAATTTTTAAAATTGAATTTAATATAATTGTTTGATATTGTTTGGATGGATTGTCGTATTTAGAGTCTTAAAAGAAAAAGAAAAAGATTGAATTGAATATGATGAACATGTGGGGTTCTAATGCATACATTCCTTCTGTATTTTCATTTTCTTTAGCACACTCTCTTGCTCAATTAGAGCAAAGTACCTTGGGAATGCAAGAGGTCAAGAGAGAGGCACTAGCTACCTATGAGGCAACACAACTACTTGAAACTCGTGTCAATCAGTTAGTCAACCTTATTGAGGAAAATAATGAGAGAGAACTCCAAAACCAGTTAGAGCCTAATGTCTTTATTATAAGCAACCAACTTGGGGAGTCGGAAAATTTACGTGAGCTTAGTTTGGTTGAGATTAATAACCAACTGTTGGGTAATAGTGATGACACTAAGGATGATTTTTGGTCGTCCGATTTATCTGAGTCCATATATGTTAGGCCAGACCACTTTAGTGATAATGATGGTGATATACTAAGGGAAGTGGTGACTACTTTATCGGCAGAACTTTCTTTTGTTAGTACTCCTAATGTTAATTCTTCATGTCCTAATAATATTGTTCCCCTTTCTAGTCCTTGCATTCCATGTCTTGATTATAGTTGTGATTCCATGGTGAATGATTCTCATGAGAAACTTCTTGAGATTTATCGTGATTTGTTAATAAAAAATCAGCAATTGCTTGAGGAAAATGAGAAGTTGTTTGAAAGAATCTTATCTCTTGAGAATGAAAACATTGTTTTCTCACGCTAATGAGACTGTGTGATGCTAATAAGCTACAAGTAGAGAATGAATCTTTGATAACTATGAATATTTCTTTGGAACGCGAGTTTGGCATGCTTAAGGAAAGGTATAAATTTATTGACATTATTATTTGTTTTACGTCAGGTCCATCTTCTTTAGAACCAGGGTGTATACAGCTAATGTCCCCCCCCCCCCTGTTGATCATAATAGGCAACCTGTCATTTGTTATTATTGTGGTGGTGTAGGTCATATTAAGTATCATTGTCGTGTTCGAAGAAGCAATTCTCAGGTTTGGCATAAATCTAGTCATGTACACCCGATATCATTTTTGAACCAGGTTCCACAATCACATGTTTCATCTCATGACATTGCTAATAATGTGGTTATATCTACTATACCTAATAGACCTATGAGATGTACTTATAATTTGCCTAGGACTCATGGTAAGAAAATGGGAGTGAAATATAAACATGCACAACCTAAACACCATTTAGCTAAGGTCTGTGCTATTTGGGTGAGAAACGATGATTTGAAAGTGTTGTCAGATTTGAGAAAATCTGATGGTATTATTGCTATTTGTTAAGTGTACTGTCTCATGTTAACCTACTATTCATTGCATTTGCATATATTCTTAGGTGATACATGACATAGTTAAGTGTGTTTTGCATTAGTTTGGGGGTGGAAGTTGTAATATTAAGCATTGCATGCTCTTTTGCTTAAGATTGAAATATTTGATTATATGCATGACATTGCATGCATTTGTCTGCTAGAGACGTTAAATTTAGTGCTTATGGGAGGCAACCCATGTTTTTGTTTTTATTGAAGTTTATTGTGCACATATCTTATGCATTCCACTCTAGCACCTTTTCTCCACCTTGTTGGAGACGTGTAACTCTATGGAATGAGACATGTGACACATTTTAGTCGTTGTAGTAATTTGGTTCCTTATATATATATTGTTACTGTTATATCTTTAGTAAGGTACTAATTTCTACAGGTGACTCGAGCTTTATTTTTCATTCATAGAGCTATTGGTAACCTCTTTCCTTTATCTTTACTTGTCCATGTTGTTATCTTTTTCATTTGAGCATATATGTCAACATTGAGGATAATGTCTAGCTAAGATAAGTTAGGGGGTGGGAACAAAATGTTTTGTTTAGTGAAAATAATAATTATTTATACTATACATTTAGGGATAGTGGTATTGTTTCCAGTTCGGTGATGATTATAGTATGGAAGTCTCATTTAGCATTACAATTAAGAGTAGTTATTAGAAACTTAGGTTAATAAATAGGTAATAGTCATTGCATCTTTTCATAAATGTCTTGCATATATGAACATCATGATTGTATTTGGCAGTACTTTTCTGAGACCTAGGTTAGAGTACTTAATTTACATTTCCAGTGAGAATCTAGCCAAAAGCCTCATACGAGTGATATCTAAGTGATGACACAAATGAGTAGTAAATTATGAGTAGAGAAATCACACGTCCACTTGCTTGATCAATATTAGTCTTTTTTTATTAGCATAGTTCATTGCATGTATGTTTATATCTACTAATTGTGTAGCATTCCAAGTAGTAAATTTCGAGAAGAGAAAAACCTATGAAAAAGCCAATATTAGCCAGTGCTTCAAAAGAGAAAGATAAGAAATGAAAGTTTCCAAAAGAAAAGAAAAAGAAAAGTTAGTACTTCAAAAAGAGAATCAAAAGGAGTGAAAAGCCAAAATAAGGGCTAACTATGGGAACAAGTTTAGAAGCAAAAGAAAAGAACAAAGGTTGTCTCTAGTAATGTTTTGAAGACCCTATTTTCTCATACTTGATTTTTGAATTCCATTTCCTTCATTCTTAAACTATCACCTAAGCCTTCCATAACACTTAATAAAAACTTCTAGCTCAATTAGGAATAGGTTGGTGAGATAGTAAGCGGTAGTTGTGTTTAATCGACCTTGGCTCTCTTGGACGTCATTGAGATTAAGAGGAAAAGTATGCCCACTGCACATTGGAGTGAGCGAAACTTGAGTGAAAAAATCAGAGTGATTTGTGTCTTGACACATTCCTTGTGAGAACCTACTTAAGGACGCTATTCCAAAAGTTTCAGAAACGGACCTACCATTGCATTTCATTGCATGCATTGTTCATTGCTTGTATGTTTATTTTTAGATGATCTGATTATTATGCATGTATTAACTTAGGTTTTGAATGATTATTCTTTATTCATTGCTAGTGAGATGTATAGATATCTGAGATTAAATTAAAGAAACATTGCTTTTATTTTTTAGTCGCTATAATATAGATGAAGTTTGTGATTATCTTCTCTGAAAACTCTCATGAGACTAAACTCGTCCACTAGAGTGACCTAGGGGTTTAAAAGGCTTGTTACACCTGCTAAGTGTAATCATGATTCTTACGAAAGCGAGTTAGGATATTTATTATTATTCTTATTTGTTTAGTTTTAGTTTACTCAAGGACTAGCAAAATATAAGTTTGGGGGTATTTCATAAACACATAAATGCTACATATTTATGCCCACATTTACATTATATTGACTAGTTAATTAATATAAGTTCCTTTGACTAGTCTGTTTCATTGGTTTTACAAGAATCAACATGGATATGACGAAACGGCTTGGGACTGGGGACTTTACGGGGTTATAAGATCCTCACGGCTTGAATTCAGAGAGAATACACAAAACAAGGTTGGAAATAGCACGTTTGAGGTATTCTAAAGCTACTGTGAACGTTTGAAGTGTTGTTGTTGAAGTTGCTGATTGTGGAAGTAAGGTTTCAAAAGAGTATTGAAGATGTTCACCATAGATTGTTTGGAAGATAGATTGGTCGGAGTTGTGAAGGAGAAAAGGTAGTATTCTTAGCTTTATGACTTGTTTTTTAATGACTCAAACTTTGTATTGAATGAACAACTTGAAAAAAAACAACTTGATTGATGTAAGGAAAAACTCGAGTGAAGATTGAAACATAAACTTAAAAGAAACAACTTTGATTGAATGATTGAAACATAAAATTGAAAAGAAAAAGATTGAATTGAAGAACAAAAAGTAAAACAAAACTTGAATGTAAATGACTTGAAAATAAATCCTACACTACTCCTACATGACACTAGAATAAGTCTAGGTGCCTTCTCTCCTCCTACTTTTAGGTTCTTATACCCCTACTTTTACAAAAGACTGATTTTCCCTCTCCCTTTACAATCAAGACACCTCACCATGTTGCTTTATGCTTTTCCGTTTTTTCTTTTTCTTTTGTTTTTGATATCTTCTTGATTAAGCTAGGTTTTGAGCAAATCTTCTTTTGTATCAAGGTCATCCATCTTTGGTTTTGAGTCCTTGACCTTTGACCTTTGACTTTGACTTTTTCATAGCCGTTTCGAGTTTACATAATAAGCGTTAATAAGGCTCCTTTTGGTGCTAAGATGCAGCTTTTATGATAAGTGATCTGAAATGCTCTGTAACCTGGAAAAGGCAATAAAAGCTATGAGTTGTCTCTTCATTATGTATAAGAAGGGTTGTAATGTAGTAATATAAGGGTAATAAAATGCACATTTGGGAGTCGATCACCACCACCAAATAACATTTTTCTTGTCTTCAGGTAAGGATGAGAGAAAAAACTAAGATCACAAATGAGTGATTTATTATTTATTGCTAATCTCGTTTTGCAGAGTGCGATTGCATTGACCATATGCAACAAGGCTTTAAACCACTAGGAATTCCCTAGTGGACGAGCTTAAGCCTCGTGAGAGTTTTCTAGAGAAGGTACTCACAAACTTCTTTTATCTAGTACAAAAGGTCTTGTCTCCTTATTTATTCTCAAAAGTCTATACATCTCATTAGCAGAGAATAAGGACAAGCTCATTTGAACTTAGAATAATATATGTATAGTAATTTAATCATCTAAAGATAAATGTGTAAACATGAGTAATGAAATGCAAACGTAGAGTCGTTTTTGAAACTTTTGGAGAGCGTCCTTAAAGTGGGTTATCACAGGGATGTGTTAAAACACAAACTCTCTGATCACTCAAGTTTTGTTCTCTCAAATGCAGTGGACATTTATATTCCTCACATACACGAATGATGTCCAAGGGAAACCGAGGTCAATTGATCACCCTTGCCACTTACTATCACACCATCCTATTCCTAATTGAGTTAGAAGTCTTTTATTAGGAGTTATGGGGCTAGGGTGATGGTTTAGAAAGAAAAAGGAAGGGAAAAATAAAATTTGATAAGTTTAGAAATTGGGTATTCAAGATACTTGTAACTAGAGAAGAACCTTGTTTTGTGCTTTGCTTTCAAATTGTGATTCATTCTTTTGCCCTTTGGCTTTGTGACTCCATATGATTTGAATTTTGAGAGTTCTAATTTTGCTTTTGTTTCTTTTTACTTATGTTTTTGATATCGTCTCCTTTTGATTTTGAACTTTTGGGAGATTCGATTTTTGACTCCTTTGATTTTTAGAGCTTTGGTTTTTGATATGATGGGTATTTCTTTTCTTTTGTTTATTTTCTTTTCGAAGCAACTAACTGATATGTTTTTTTATACAAGGTTTTCTCTTCTCTTTTTCTAATATCAATCCAATTCTCAACTCGTCAGTTGGGTAAACGTTTTTATTGTGTGTTGTAACGGGTCAAGGATTTATGGCGAAGAGTAAAAAGGCTTTTAGAAAATTGTGAAGGCTCAAGAGGTGTAACTAGACGAAAAACTATCTTTTTAGGTTTTTAACATTTATTTGGCTATATCGATCCAAAAAGGGCCTAAATTCTCTCCTAGGATATGTCGTGGTGATCAAGCAAGTGGACGTGTGGTCTTTCTATTCGGACATTCTTTGTGTCATCACTCAATAATCATTCAGAGGAGGCTTTTTGCTAGATTCTCACAGGATATGGAACTTATTTGTTCTAACCTTGGTCTCGGAAACTCACTGCTATATACAATCAAATGCTTATGCATGCCATTCATGAAGAGATGAAGAAACTATTGTACGTATATTAGTCTAAGTTCAAAGAACGAATCCTTACTTTATTGCTATAATGAGACTTCTAGACTTTTTATTCATCATGGAAAAAGGAAACGAAACTTTTAATATAATACTAAACAGAAAAATATTTTTGGTCTTTTTCAATTTTTTTTTTAGAAAGGAAGAAATATAATACTATATCTATTATAAGAAATGTCTAGTTTTTGTAAAATGCTACTATACTACCCCCAAATAGAAATATGCTTTGTCCTCAAATTATGAAGAGATAAGGAAAGAGATTACCATAGAAACATGAGCAAAAACGGCGATACACCTGTATTATGTTCTTCATGATGAAAATATGTCACCCTCAAATAAATTTGGGATGTGGGTTGTTTGATATAAAACGAGAAATACATGGTTTATTGTACTAGGGATAATTATTCTACTATGAATTTTTTGGTTTTTTGTATTTTTGAAAGCATATATATATGTAATGCAGAAAGACAAATGGAAAATTTTGGCACGATGTATTTGTATTACTTTCTACTCATATATCAAATTCCATAGAAGAAACGATTAAAATAAATAGATAAAATTAAAATTACACTACTAGTTATAATTACACATAAGTGCGAAAAGAAAAGAAAAGAAACAAACTGAAAATAAAACATAAACTATCTATACGGACACTAGGGAGCTACCTAGTCAGAATCCGTGCATGACTCGTCACGACGTCGAGAAGATTCTTCTCCTCACTGACGTCGGGTCCTAGGGTGTCTATTACTACGCGGGAGTGCATCTCTAATGTTTTGCAGTGTCCTTGTGACATTGTGTTGAAAACGTCGCTGCTCCTGCTGGAAAGACTGTTCCTCCTCTTTGAAGATTTGCTGAGCCGCTCTAATAACTTGTTGACCTTGCCTAAGGTGGTGGACGTGCTGGTACAGAATCCTCTGGACCTCATGGAGGAAATGAATTCCATCCATGGGATGAGTGAATTGTCGAGTGGCAACTTCAGCGAAGTAGTCCACTGGCTCGGTTACACATGCTTGCTCGGCGGCTCTGGCGGCAGGTGGATCCAGAGTTTCTAGATGCAGTGGGCATAGATAGGATCAATGGTAGCATCCTTTACCTCCACTAGAGCATCTGTAGCATCGAACCTCCAATGCTACATGATCCCAGTGACCAGCACTGGTAGAAGGGCGGTGAACCTCCTGGGTTTACAGAGTTGCTCCCAGACGAAGGTGGCGATGCAGAAGTTGTTCTTTTGCTCCTGATGAATCCACAGGATGTAGAGCATTGCCTTACCGATATCAGAAGGCTTGACTGAGCCTATCATGTTGAAAGCTGTCCATTGAGATACTGCCAGCTGATTCCTTTGCAGTGAACTCTGAAATGCGCAGTGTCACGTAGGGTTTTTCCTACCTTCGAGAAGCATTTCTGCCATCATCACAACGATGGTCTTGTTTTCTGGGGACTGTTCCATCTGAGTATAGACCTTTAGAGGAATCTCCAAAGCCTCACTCACCACCTCCTTAGTGAACTCCAACGTGTGGCCATCCCTGACAACCATGATGCGGTCATCCTCCCCTCGTTGCATGTGGCTGTAAAATGAAAGAGTGAGAGAGGGAGAATAACTCGTGTCCTCCAACAAAATCAAAGACTCCCATTCTCTTCTTCTAATCTTAGCCTTGAAGTGCACTTCAAATAGATCGAAATTGAAGAGGGGTTCAAAATTTTGCTCCGGCACAATTTTTAGGACTCGAGCCATTTTGAGTAGGAGTTGATGAAATTGGGGTTTTTAGTTGGAAAGAGGGTTGAAAATGGAACTTATTGTAAAAATTTGGAAGGGGGTGTTTGTAGATTGGCGGGCAGTCACGTGGACGCGCGAGTGGTTAGTGCAGCTAGGGTTTGGGAATTTTAAGGAAGATGAAGGTCGATCGGGCGGTCACGTGGCTATAAAGGGTTAGATGGCACGTGCCTTGCACGTGCCTCTTTAGTCGTTTAAATTTTTTAGCCCAAGCCCAAATGAAATCAGGTAATTCCGATCATATCCTCAGTGTTTTGACAACATTAAAAGCCGATCTGCGCTTCGTTACTTGTCTGATTCTGACCCGTGAGGTACCAAAATGATCAACATTGAAAATTCTACATAAAGGTATAAGGTATGCTTGCATCCAATGGTGGATGAAAAACAGATAAAGGAAAGAAACAAAAAAGAACTTATGGGAAATATATATAAACGAAAGAAGGAAAAATATTAATTAACTTTTTTGATTACTCCGGGGAATATAATTTTCATTTTTATATCCTCTAGTTTTGAAAACTATATGTAGAGATGTTTTAAGAAACTCGTACTTAAAAGCTGTGATTCTAAATTCTAATTTTTGAAAACAAATCATAACAGTAATCTCAGGCAACTTTCGTGTCGGTTTTGGAGTGAACCCAATCTAGACAGACAGAGCTTCCACTATGCGAGTTGGGGGATTTACTACGTAATACATGGAATGTCCTGACCCGTATGAATAATGCGGTGATATAGGCTACCCTTAATAAGCAAAATTGATCTCAAACCGCCCCTAGATTGCGTTGTTCTAGGGGTTGGTCTGTGTAGAATCCATTGCCCATTTTATTTTTGGAAAATCATATAACTATTGATGTATCGAGAATCTTGCATTAATAGAACGGAGAAAATAACTGTCTTGAAAAAGAAATGTAATATAAAGAAAAAGAAAATTATATACTCGCTCCACAGGTTCACACTTACTCAAACGACGAGTAAAAAGTGTTTTTCAAAGAATATGCGAGATATACATAGACTAAGGCTCTGGCACTTACAACCACACACTCCAAATGGAGGGTCCGGTTACCTTATTGATGTATTCCCTTTAAAGAAAAAGGTGGAATGGAATGGGGAATGAATACATCATGGAAAAGAGGATTTAATCCTCGTAGATAGGATCTTAATTGGAGAAGGGTTTCTTCTACATTCGTAGACCGTAACTCATGAAAATGCTTGAGGCACTGACCATTTACTTGAAATGTGTTGCTATCCTTGTGGTTCTTTAAAGTAATTGCCCCGTAAGGGGTGACTGCAATTATTTTGAAAGGGCCAGTCCATCGAGTATTAAGTTTTCTTAGGAAAAGATGCAATCTTGAGTTATAAAGCAAAACTTTTTGACCAATTTCGAAATGTTTTCGTAAAATATGCTTGTCATGAATCCTTTTCATGTTAGTTTTGTAATCTTTTGAAAGGTTATAAGCATAATTTTGAATCTCTTCAAGCTCGTTTATTTGTAGTTTACGCTTTTCACCTGACACATCGAGATTATAATTAAGTGTTTTTATTGCCCACTGGACGCGATGCTCTAGTTGAACTGACAGATGACAAGGTTTTCCAAAGACAAGCCTGTAGGGTGACATCCTTATAGGTGTTTTAAAAGCGGTTTTGTATGCCCATAATATATTGTTTAGACAGAGCGACCAGTCTCTCCTATTTGGATTAACTGTTTTCTCCAAGATACGCTTAATCTCTCGATTGGAGACTTCCACTTGACCACTTGTTTTTGGATGATATAGAGTTGCAACCTTGTGGGTTAATCCATATTTTTTCATGATATGTTCAAAAACTCGATTGAAAAAGTGTGATCCGCAATCACTGATGATGGCTTTTGGAACACCGAATCTTGAAAAAATGTTTTCTTTTATGAAATAGACAACCGTTTTGTTATCATTGTTACGGCATGATATGGCCTCGATCCATTTGGATACATAGTCGATGGCTACTAGGATGTAAATGAAACCATTAGAAGTTGGGAAAGGTCCCATGAAATCGATGCCCCAGACATTGAAAATCTCCACAATGAGAATGGGATTTAAGGGCAACATGTTACGTGCAGAAATACGACCAAGATGTTGGCAACGAACGCATGCCTTGTAATGAACAAAGGCATCACGAAAGAGTGTTGACAAGTAGAATCCACATTGTAACACTTTAGAAGTAGTTTTATTTGCACTAAAATTTCCTACCACGAGACTGCTCATGACAAAAGGAAAGGATCACGGACTGTTCCCATTCTGGAATGCAATATCGGATAATCTGTTTCGGGTAGTATTTGAAAAGATATAGGTCGTCCCAATGATAGTACTTTACTTAAGCTAGAAACTTCTTCCTCTGATTTCTATCCCATAAGGGCAGAGTCTTTTTAGTCACCAGATAGTTCACAATATCAGCATACCAAGGTGCAGAAAGGATCACATAAAGGTGCTTATCAGGAAAAGAATCTGAGATGTGATCGGAATCACTGTCACTATCATTGGTTAACCTAGCTAGGTGGTCAGCTACTACGTTAACAACTCCTTTTTTATATTTTATCTTTGATAAGCACCCAAAAGTGTAGTTTAAACACCTTAATAGTATTATACTTAGGCCAATTATGTTTATAATAAATGAAAGTTAGTACTGTTTATATGTTTTTGTGCATTTCAGGACTTGAAGTTGATTAAGTGACTAAAGTCACCATTTTTGCATGGAAAATGAGTCAGGATAATTGCTGAGGAAGTTCTATGTTTAAATCCCAAGAATTAAGAAGAAAATCCTTTTTCAAGCCCAGTCAAAGCTGGGAAGTCAAAGTCAATTTGGATAGAAAAAGGATAAAAAGCCACTAGAACTTCAAATAGGCGTATCTTTGGACTCGAGCCTTTGAATTGGGCCTACTTTATGTCAAAACGACCAGCTCGGAACCAGCGTTCCAATGGACCCAACCTTGGCCCAATCAGAGCTATAAAAATGGGCTAAAAAGGCATTAAAGTAATTTCTAGCAGTTGTGGCCTATTTAGACTTAACCTAATGGACTTTGGGCCCACATTAGAGGCCCAAAGTCCTCCTTTTTGGCCCATGCACAAAAATATAACTCTAACTCTCTCCTATATAAAGAGGGTTAAGGCTAAACTTAAGCGATCCTCCTTACTCTTAATTATTACTCTCTCATTAGTTTAGTTTAGTTTTTAGTTAAGTAAATTAGGGTTAACATTGTAGCATCCATTAAACCTTATCAATAAAGATTTTTCAATTCAATTCAATTCAAGTTCTTATATTATGTCTTCCTATTATTATTTAGTTAGTATGATTCTGATGACATAATGCTAAACCTCCATTAAAGGAGGTTTATGAAGCCATGTAAGGATGATTAGTAATTAGTTATTTATTGTTTTTGAAATAGAGTTTCAAGTCCTTTGTTGAGAGTTTCTAGAGATATAACTTATAACGAAGGGCTAGAGATTAACCTTCTCTAATACCTTTTATCATTCATCAAATCACTATTTAGTAATCTTAAATCTACTGTTTTCATATCATATATTACTCTCATCTTAGTGAATTAGTTTAGTTGGTCTAAATAAGTATTCAAGTACGTGCAAACAAGAGTGGATCGGACATGACTAGTCTCCTATATCAACATGTTTGAGAGTATTATTATTTATTGATTAGTATGAGTTTAGTACTGTAGAAACACTGTTTTTATATCTATTAAACAATAGTTATGAAATGGCGCCACTGGCCATCTTGTTTGCTTTCGTATTGCATGTTTAGAACACATTAAATTGTTCACTGTTTTCAAACTAAAATATTGTTTTCACTGTTCATGATTTTCCGAAATATTTCTGCTATTGTTTGAGTGCATACGAGTTGAGAAACCAACTCCCTGCATCTCCGTGACCTGACCATAAAAATTTGAATTTTCTCTTTTTATTCACGAGCTCGCGCGCGCGCCCTAAATTTGTCTTCACACAACCCTCCCCGCGCCCTACTTTAATTAGAAAATTTTAATTTTTTGCCATTAAGTACAATAATACTACCTCACGAGTATATTATAGAACTCGTATGCCCAAAAAATTTAGTAATTAAAATTAATTTTTCATACTATACGGTGTCTAGAAAATTCAAAGAATTAGGGTTCTCTAAATAAGGAACGTGCACGCACAGATAACCTCCCTTAATTCTTAAGTGGCCTGACCGTTGGTTTGACACAAAAATACAAAAATACAAAAAAATTAATTAATATTATTTAAATTAGTAAGCCCACCCCGCTACCAAAGCCCGTATCATAGGCCTGACATCCAGGCCCAACACAAAGCCCATAGTAAAAGGCCTAAATATTATTCTTAAAACTTTAGCACTAATCAGGTTAAACTTTTTACATGACTTCATAATCCACATTATGTACCCGGACCAGTACTCATATAATTGTTCAAGTAACAAATAGACATGCTTCAAGGCTATTGAAGGCGCTATTTATATGCTTAGCAAGGCCGCTCCAGGTAACACCTCCTTACATCCTTGAATCCACTGTAAGAGGATTCTATTTCTAGTAATAATTAGGCTATTTTTGCATGCTTACTAGGAATTGTCTATTAGACTTAAAACTTACATGAGATTAAGATTTGGTACGCATAAACCTGCCATATTAGTTTTTCATAGACGCATAAATAATTTCCTATCTAGAAATTCACATATCACCACACACACAGCACCTACACCCACCAACACTACATCCGTAGCAATGGGTGAATAAATAGTAGAGAGACCCCTATCTGATTTCTATAAGGCTTTAAACGATGGACTTGAGTCTTGCATCATTCTTGCAGATACTACGCGAGATTTTAGAATCCCCCCCATTATATTTAATCAGCTACCTGTTTTCCATGGCTTAGACCATGAGAAACATTATTAACACTTTCATAGGATACAACAAGTTCTTACTACATTTTATCATCCTAACGTAAGACCTGAACAAGTAAAGCTTACGGTGTTTTCTTTCACCCTAGCTGACAAAGTGGCTGCTTGGCTAACATCACAAAAGCCGAACTCTATTGACACATAGGAAAAACTAGTTGAATTATTTATGGAACAATTTTACCCACCACAGAAGACTGATGAGATGCTACAACATATTTATTTATTTTTGCCAAAAGCCTAAAGAATATTTTTCTGAGGCTTGGAATCGTTTCACTGATCTTTTCTGAGGCTTGGAATCGTTTCACTGATCTTCTAGTAGAATGTCCCCATCATAATCTTGGTCAAGACACACTAGTTCGTGCCTTCTTCAAAGACCTATCCCAACACCATAAGGAGACTTTAGATATCATGAATGGAGGAAATTTCTTAAGTAAAGGAGCCACAGATGTATATAACTTCTTAGATAATCAATCCAAGAAAAGTAACAACTAGGGAGGTAACGATTACTCCCGCTCCATCCCTTTTTCTTTTACAGCTAAGGCAGCCAGTATGTTTGAGGTAAAACCAGATCCTGAACTTAGAACTTTAATTGAATCCCTCACTCGTAAGGTAGATGCCCTCTCTATAAATAAACAAGAAGCAAAACCCACTCTAGTCATGAATATAAACTCTTCTCGTTGTAATTTCTATTTTAGTCTTGAGCATTCCAATCATTATTGTCAATTTGCATATGAACAACCACCACCACAGCCAGAAGATGTCTGCACTTTTAATATTCCTAACACACCTTGGAGACAAAATCCTAATTTTAGTTGGCATAATAATCACCATCAAGCTGCGCCTCCAGGTTTTAATAATCAAAATATTAGGCCCACCAACAACTATAGTCAATTTCAACCAAGGCAAGGACAAAGGCAAGATAATTATAATAATAATAGAAGTCTAGTCCCGGTAAATAACAACTATCAAAATCCACCCGTTAATAATCAACGTGAGATAGTTCCTGTTACACAACCTGTGGCCACTCAACCTTCCCAACCTGATAGATTCGATGCATACATACAAGCTCAACAACAGATTTTACTATCCATCCAACAGTTAGCCCAAGAAAAGACCCAACAAAAAGGTGTGTTTCCAGGTTAGCCCGTACCTAATCCAAAATCAACAAACACAGCCTTCGAAGTAATTGGTAATACTAGTAATAAAAATTTAATCCAAGGAAAATTAAAAGCCGTAACTACTCTTTGTTCAGGGAGAGTGGTTGACAACAAAGTAATAATGCCAGAAGATTCCCCACAAACTGAAAAAAGTAATGGAACCTTACTAGATACCTTAGTTGAAACTGAAGATCATACAACTGTAGAAGTACTAGTTAAACCTCAACCTAAGGGGGAAATAACAAAAGTAAAAGAAAAGTTTAACACTCCTAACCCTTATGCTAAATATATGGAAAAACCCCCGTTTTCCCAGAGACTAGCCATGCTAAAGAAGGACGATAATTTTGACGAGATTAGGGAAGTTTTCAAAAATTAAACTATAAACCTACCTTTCCTCGATGCCATAAATTGTCTTCCAAAACACGCTAAGTTTCTTAAAGATTTGTGCAACACAAAGAGGAAAATGAACATACCTAAGGAAACCTTTTTAACATAACAGTTTCCCTCCTTATCTGAGCACAACGGAATCGTTAAGTACAAGGACCCTAGTCGTCCCACTATACAATGCACCTTAGGTGATACTTTCACCATAACTTCTCTTCTAGATCTAGGGGCGAGTGTTAACTTACTCCTATTTTATCTTTATAAATAACTAGGTATACATGATCTAAAACCAACTAAAATGACTTTGCAGTTAGCCGATAGTTCGATTAAGTATCCTAAAGGTCTTGTTAAAGTCCAAGACTTCTACTATCCAGCTAACTTCGTTATTCTCGACACAAAAGTCGCTCATGACTCTGTTCCTATCATCTTAGGGCGTCCTTTCTTGGCAACTGCCAATGCCCTAATTAATTGCCGTGATGGTTCGATGTCTATTTCCTTTGGAAACCTTGCTATTGAGGTAAATGTTTTTAAGATGATGCAATAGACACCAGACTCGATTATATATGGAGAAGTTAGCATGATTGAGAGTCTTGCTCAAGATTATTTCAATAAAACGTTTCTAGAAAACTAGATGCACCAATTTCTTTCCTTTGGCAGTACTGAGGATTCTTACATCCAAGAAGTACATGCCTTTTTAGAGTCTACTCCTATCCATGATGTAGCTCCTAAGTTTGAAGAACTTATTCTTGAACAAATCTATGTTTTTGAGGAGGAAGAACCTCCTGAATCCCTCATTCCCACCCCTGAGCTTAAACCTCTTCCCGCTAAGTTAAAATACCTTCATCTTGATCCGGATGGCACTCATCTGATTATTATCTCATCCTAGTTATCTGCTACTGAAGAGGCATAATTGATTAGGGTTATTCGTGAACATCGTTCTGTGATTGGTTGGTCTCTAGACGACATTAAAGGTAGGGTGTATGCAAACATCGCATACATTTGGAGGATAATGCAAAAACCTCCCATGAACCACAATGTCGTTTGAGCCCTACCATGAAAGAGGTAGTTAGAGCGGAAGCTTTGAGATTACTCGATGCTGGCATTATATAACCCATCTCAGATAGTGAATAGGTGAGCCCAGTTCATGTAGTCCCTAAGAAATCATGTGTTACAGTCATCCGTAATGAAGATGGCGAGTTAGTTTCCATCCGAGTTCCTATAACATTGTGGATTTGTATCGATTATAGGAAGCTAAATGCCATGACACATAAAGACCATTTTCCTTTACCTTTTATAGACCAAATGCTTGAACGTCCAGCTGGCCATGCTTATTACTATTTTTTAGATGGCTGCTTAGGCTACTTTCAGATTGTTATTAACCCTGATGACCAAGAGAAGACTACATTCATATGTCCATTTGGTACGTATGTAATAGGGTTATATACTAAAAGCATTACTTTTGTATTAACTCTAATTCTTTATATTTTGAATGAGAATCATATGAGCAAATGTTATGCATATTATATATGTTATTAGTTATATGCATGTGTCTAATACTTTATGTTGTAGATGATATGGTGTGGACACACAGAAGATCATATCATTAGTACCTTATAAAGTATAAGTAATCGTTCACAACCTAGATGGATTTGGACAAACCATTGGTACGGTTGTAGTATAATCTGGTATTAGTCTATCTTGACTATAGGATTACACTAGTACACTTTGTGTATATTGAACAGGACCAAGTGAGGTTGTTTCTCCTTATACTGACTATATAAGAGAACAAACGCCTCTGTTTACATTGCTTTAAATCATCAATGAGTGAGATTCATTTGTGAATCAACAAACTCAATGGATTGGGTAATGACATTGTATGTAAGGTGTGTTGTTGATTATAGAAGGAATCCGTGACCCACAGGAAGTCGGGTTGATGATGTCCCCTTGAGGAGCTCAAAAAGATTGTCATGTAAACCCTACAGGTGGATTTATTCCGACATGACAATAAGGTTGAGTGGTACTACTCAAGGTCATAAGAAGTTGATTAATGTAGTTGTCAGTAACTTGACTTAATCAACGGACATTCGATATCTTAAACACGGGGAGATCAACGAGCATATAATATGGAGCCCATAAACGCTGACACGTAATTTGGGATTAGGGCGTTAGTGCAACAATGGCCTTTAATGGAATAAGCCATTTGTTGACGGACTTGGGCCGTGTGTTCTAGGCGAACATGGGAAGCCCAAGCCCGTCAGGAGGCCCAACCCTAATTTCTCCTCATGGTCCCTATTGTAGCCTATAAATAGAATACTCTCTCTATGGCCAAAATTCACTATTCACTGTATTAGAAAAAGAGGCAAGGAAAGATAGATCCAAAATTGGATCTAGTTTTAAGAGAAAGAAGGGGATTGGTAGATTGTTGCCCACACAACGTCCAATCTATTCTAAAGGAATCCAACAGAAGATCAAGGGGTTGATTTCAAATTTGATAAAACTTTGATTCTCAGAGATTACATCTAAGCCGATTCTCAAAAGGTATGTTCTCTATCCAAAATCGTGAGAACCCCATTGATTTCGCTACGCGTGGGTTCTCGTGGTTTGTAGAAATATTTATTCTGAAATAACGGTTCCTATAGTATGCATATAAATGAATGTCCTTTGGCCTTTGTAACGCGCTAGGTACTTTCCAGCCTTGTATGCTGCATATTTTTAGTGACATGGTGGATAAATTCATGGAAGTGTTTATGGATGATTTTTCCATTCATGGTCATTCCTTTGAAGATTATCTTTCAAATCTTTTTAAAGTGTTGAAATGGTGTCAGGAAAAGTACTTAGTCTTAAATTGGGAAAAATGTCATTTTATGGTCACAAGAGGCATAATACTAGGCCATATTGTATCTAAAGATGGCATAGAAGTAGACAAAGCTAAATTAGATAAGATAGCATCTCTGCCTATACCACGTACTGTCCGTGACATTAGGGCATTCTTAGGCCATGCAGGTTTCTATAGACGTTTCATAAAAGATTTTTCCAAAACAGCTAAACCGTTAACAAATTTGCTCCTAAAAGATGTTGTTTTTTATTTTAATCATGACTATAAACAGGCTTTTGAAACTTTAAGAAAGGGGCTGAAAATGTAGTTGCAGATCATTTATCTAAGTTAAGTAATGAGGATGACAATGATTCCGAATCGATATCTAAATCTTTTTCGGATGAGCATCTTTATTCAATTTTTTCTGCACCATGGTATGCGGACATTGTTAATTTTTTTAGTGTCCAAGATTATTCTTGATATATGGTCTAAGAGTGAACGCAAGAGATTTTTTTGCCAAAGTTAAATTTTACTAATGGGATGAACCCTACTTTTTTAAATATTGTGCAGATCAGATAATTCGTCATTGCATTCTTCAGTGGGAGCACAATAAGTCTTATCCTTCTGCCATGAACAATCATGTTTAGTGGAAAGAAAACTATCGTCAAAATTCTCCAATGCGGTTTTTATTAGCCTTCTCTTTTTAATGATGCCCATGCACATTGCAAAGCGTGTATTATATGTCAACAACTTAGGCATATTACTCAATGTAATATGATGCCCCTTAATCCCATTCTCATAGTGTAGATTTTTTATGTCTGGGGTATAGATTTCATGGGTCTGTTTCTCATCGCGCATGGTTTTATTTATATCCTTGTAGCTGTAGACTACATTTCTAAATGGATTGAAGTCATGGCTTGTCGTAGCAATGACCATAAGACCGTACTATTTTTTATGAAGGAATATATTTTCTCTCATTTTGGCATACCTAAGGCCATCATAAGTGATGGGGGAAAATATTTTTGAAATAGAGTTAATGAAGCTTTAGTCAAGAAATATGGAGTTACCCATAAGGTGACGACTCCGTATCATCCTCAAACTAGTGGTCAAGTCGAGGTGTCCAATAGAGACATAAAAAAGATATTATAAACGACTGTTAATCCTGATAGGAAAGATTGGTCTAAACCCTGCAGGTGGATTTATTTCGACTTGACAATGAGGTTGAGTGGTACTACTCAAGAACATAAGAAGTTGATTAATGTAGTTGTCAGTAACTTGACTTAATCAACAGACATTCGATATCTTAAACACGGGGAGGTCAACGAGCATATAATATGGAGCCCATAAACACTGACACATAATTTGGGATTAGGGCGGTAGTGCAACAATGACCTTTAGTGGAATAAGCTATTTGTTGACGAACTTGGGCCGTGTGTTCTGGGCGAACATGAGAAGCCCAAGCTCGTCAGGAGGCCCAACCCTAATTTCTCCTCATGGTCCCTGTTGTAGCCTATAAATAGAATACTCTCTCTCTGGCCGAAATTTACTATTCATCTAAACAGAAAAAAAGGCAAGAAAAGTAGATCTGAATTTGTTTATGATCTTGAGAGAAAGAAAGGGATTGGTAGATCATTGCCCACACAACGTCCAATCTGTTCTAAAGGAATACAACAGAAGATCAAGGGGTTGATTTCGGATTTGATAAAGCTTGGATTCCCAGAGTTATCTAAATCGGATTCAAAGGTATGTTTTCCAATCACAAATCGTGGACACCCATTAATTCTGATGCGCGTGGTGTTCGCGGTTTGTAGAAATATTTGCATTCTGAATAACGGTTCCTACAGCTTCACATGCTAGATGTTAGTTGGTAGAGATTACCATGAACAACTAGGGATTAGGAAGAACCAATTGCTATGCGAAAGCATTGCAATTCGGATTACGACGAATCTTTGCTAGTTAATTAAGTCGAGTTAAGGTGGAATCAATCCCCCCTAATTCCTTATCATAGTATCAATTTCGCATTTCATAGTTGAAATTATCGTATCTTGTTAGCATAATTTGGATCGTAGTATAATTTTTATATTACTCTCATTAACTTTGGATAGATTGATTATCTTAGTAAACACTAATACTAAAGAACTAGGAGTGGAACGAAATTTCTACTCCAACTTTATTGCGATAGCATTCGAGAGTAGAATAACTTTGATAATCAAGACACAAAATGAGTTTTAGTTTTACTTGCGTTTAAGTATCATCATTTATTCGTAGGTAAAACTATCATTTTACCATTATCAAATGGCGCTGCTGCCATCTTAGTTCCCTTTAGTACTGTTTTCTTTAGTATTGTTAGTCTTCCAAAGTCCCATAACCCACCCACCCTTGTTTGATTCTAACTGTGGTTGTTTGTTGCAGAACTGAATTTTTCCTCGCAGGAATACACGGAGCGCGACCCGCGCCCTACTAAGGCAAAACTTCAGCCCCCGCAAAGCGCTGGAACTTGAGTTTTACGAGAAAGTGCGACCTGCGCCTTGCCAAGGCAAAACTTCGGCGCCCACCTCGCTGAAGTGCCTGGAACTTGAGTTTTACCTCGAAGCGACCAGCCGCTTTGCCAAAGGCAAAAATTTGAGCTCCCCCAGCTGAAGTGCACGGAGCTCGAAGTTTGACCTAAAGCCGACCAGCCCTACCTGGGGTTGATTCTCGAGCGCCTCGCAAGGCTCTACTCTGAACAACCCGATTTCCACAGGTTAGTTCAAACTTCCATTTCTTCAAGTTACTCAGTGTTCTAACTTGTTAAAATACACTGAGCTCGCATATACAAGACGTTATTCATAAGCGAAGCAAGGAGGCATTCAGGTATTTCTTTCTTCCGCTCCTCGCATCTCCTGTTAGAGGGTTTTACTAGCATATCAGGATTGTTTTGAGTATTGTCATGTTTAGATAAGATTGGTCTTAGCCTTGCATGAGATTAAGGTCAAACAGAAGAAAAATGCCTAACGTAATAAACCGACAACATCAACAAACACGCCTTTCTAGTATACCACTCACTACACCTCTAGCTAATATATCACACACTCCACCTGAAATAATGGCTGAAGAAAGAGAGTCTCCTCTCTCTGACTTTTACAAAGCCTTGAACGATAGCCCAAAATCTTGCATTGTTCTATCAGACCCAGTGGGGGATTTCCAAATCCCCCCAAATATATTTAATTTGTTACCCGTTTTTCATGGGCCATGAAAAACCTTATCAGCACATGCGTAGGATTGACCAAGTCCTTACTACATTCCACCATCCTACGGTTAGTGCTGAACAAATTAAACTGAGGGTGTTTCCTTTCACTTTAGCCGATAAGGCGGCGTCTTGGTTAACTGCCCAAGCGCCTAATTCTGTGGACTCGTAGGCCAAATTTGTTCAACTATTTATGGAACATTTTTACCCACCACTAAAGACCGATGAAATGCTTTCCAAGATTCATTTCTTTTGACAAAATCCTCATGAATCTTTTTTAGAGGCTTGGAATCATTTCACCAATCTTCTTATAGAGTGTCCACACCATAACCTCGCGAAAGACACGTTAGTTCGTGCCTTTTTCAAGGGACTGTTACACCACCCCAAAGAGGTGCTTGACATAATGAATGGGGATAGTTTCCTCAGTAAAGGAGCCTCAGAGGCTTATAAATTTTTAGAAGATCAAACAAAGCGTAATAATAATTGGGGGTAGTGATGATATCTCCCGCAACGCTAGTTCTTCTTCAACAACTAAGGCTACCAGTATGTTTGAGATGCAAACCCAACAACAGATTTTACAAGCTATCCAACTTTCCTTATAGCAGTTAGCACAAGAGAAAGTACAACCCAAAGGTGTGTTTCCAGGTCAAGCAATACCTAATCCTAAAACAACAAACATAGCCTTTGAGGTAAACGGTAATACTATCCACCCATTAATGAAAATGCAAACGCTAACACTCCTCCACAGGTGAGCCAAATGCCATCACCACTTTCCGCGGTTAGCACAAGAGGTACAAGAGTGGTTGATAACAACAAACGCTTTGAACTATGCCTATAGTTACCCTACCAGTAGTCCCTACACCAGATATTGAACTAGATACCGAAATGATAACTGAAGATCCTACTCCTGTAGAGGTACCAGTTAAACCACAACGTAAGAAGCAGAAAGCCAAGGTTAAACATCCTATTGATCCATATGCTAAATATAGAGAGAAACCACCATTTTCTCAGAGATTAGCTATGTTAAACAAAGATATAAATTTTGAGGAGATTAGGGAAGTTTTTAAAAATCTAATGATAAACTTACCTTTTCTTAAAGCAATTAAAAAGTTACCTCACCATGCTAAGTTTCTCAAAGAGTTGTACACTACTAGGCGTAAGACAAAGATTTCAAAAGACGCCTTTTTAACTGAACAATTTCCAACTTTAACGGAACACAATGGAATCGTTAAGTACAAGGACCCTGGTCGTTCTACTGTGCAATGCACCTTAGGGGATACTCACACGACCACTACTTTATTAGACCTTGGGGCGAGTGTTAACTTACTCCCTTATTATTTATATAAACAAATAGGTGTACAGGAGATGCAACCTACAATAATGACGTTATAATTAGCTGATAGGTCTATCAAGTATCCTAAGGGTGTAGTGGAAAATGTGCTGGTTAAGGTTCAGGATTTCTACTATTCTGCGAATTTTGTTATCCTCGATACAGAAATCGCTAACGACTCTGTTCCGATCATTTTAGGGTGCCCTTTCTTGGCAATTGCCAACGCGCTTATAAGCTGTCGCGATGGTTCAATGTCCTTGTCCTTTGGCCATCTTTTTGTTGAGGTCAATGTTTTTAAAATGAGGAAACAGTTTCCTGACACTAATATCGATGGAGAGGTTAGCATGATCGAGAGCTTAGCTCATGATTATTTCAAAACCACGTTTCCGGATGATCAGATGCACAAATTCCTTTCCTTTGGAAGTTCCAACTTCGACGAGAACTCCTTGGAAGTCGAGGAAGATTTCCTTCATATATTTTGCAACTCTTCCTTGCCACCTCGTGAGTCCCACACTGCCAACATTCCTTTATCCCTTGACACTATGACGGAAGATGAATTTTTCACCCTCTATCCCAGTGATTCTTTTGACCCACCTATCGAGGAATGTCTTGCATATCTCAAGGCTTCTAATGATCTAGACCTGAGAGCTCTAGCTGACACTCATTCATCTTCCATCACCAATTTTCCCTACCTTCCACCTTTTCAAAGGAACCTAGAGTTTGTGCTTGACCTTGTTGCTTCTTCTGTGCTAAATGATTTTCTAAATCCTCTTAATACAAAAATAATTCCCTAGGAAAAGGCACTTGACACCTTCATTTTCTGAATTGAGACAGTTCCCACCTACACCATGAATGAGTTTTGTGCTAAACCCACATTCTCATTTCTTCCATTCCTTACGTCTAAAATTCATCCATATCCACCATATCTTCTACAAACATCCATTTTCTCACGATCATTCACTTGGACACCCTCTCGTTCAAAGATGAAAAAGAAGGTGCATGCGCGGTTACGTTCTAGATCTATTAGCCTTCGCTTCCATTTCACTAAGTTGCGTCGTAGAAAATCTTGGTGTTTGATTCTATTTGGGGGTGCATTCCATGTTATTTATTTATGGAAAGACCCACAACTCTTTAGGTTGTTGATTTATAGAAAACTACAAGGTATATATATATATATATATATATACCAGTTATTTGTTAAAGTCTCGAGTATCTGACTATAAACGGCTCAATTTGTTATTTGGTGTACTTCCTTACAATTCCATATATTGGTTAGTGCATCATTCAGGTAACCGGGCCCTCTCTATGGAGTATGTGGTTGTAAGTACCAAATCCTAAGTCCACATTTAACATAATTCACATTTTCCACTCTTGCATGTTTTATTAGTTTTTGAGTCATGTTTCTCTATGATGTGAATTATGTCTTTATTGTTTTTTGTTTACTTATATTAAATCTTATTCATAAAAAGTAAAAAAATATATCAAAACCATAAAAATAGTAATCTAGGAAGTCTCGGGAATCTAACTTTAAAAGACCCACGTTTAAAACAAATTTTCTAAACTATGTTGTCTAAAATTTGTTTGGGGTGTTCATTTTTCTGTCCTTGATTGTTCAACTTTCCATTGTGTTGATTAGGCCGCTTAATCGTATTTTGATTTGGGGTTGACATTATCTATGAATTTAGATTTTATTCGTTCACATAACTTACGTCACGCACGTATTTCGAGGTATTTTTCATCTTCTTATATGTCACCCACGGTTGGAATAAAGTGTTTTATGGATCATAGGATTGGAAATTCTCTCTTGATCATTTCCATAGCTTATTCGCAAAAATCAGACTGGTAACGAAGCGGTAATTTTAGTTTGAAGTTGTGCGAAAAATCGACAAATTTCGAAAATCGAATTGGGCTTGGGCCCAAATCTCGCATGCACGTGCCACACACGTGCGTCCCCTTCCTTCAAACCAAAACAGATTGCGAGTTTTCCTTTTCCCCACCACCATTAACAAAGCTTCAAAACCCAAAAAAAAAAAAAAAAAACCTATGCCTTAAGTTCAAATCAACTTCAAATCTTCTCCAAAACAGTCCCCCACCAATTCCGACCTTTTGGAATACAGAAAACATACAAAAATTCACAAATTTAGAACTGCCACTGCCACCACCGCGCCTCCTCCCATTATTTTTAGTGAGTTTGTTTCAAAACTCGTCTCCCTACCTTATTCAAACCCACAAATCCTATCAAAACTCCAATGGCTCAAAGATGAAGAATTTTGCCAGAACAAGCTTTTCGTGCCGACCACTTTGAGCCGTTTTACAGTGAGGAGATGATTCATAGAGATTGGAAGCATTTGTGGTATACTACGAACGATTTTTATCACGAAGATTTGGTCCAACAATTTTATAAGACGAGGGAGTTGGTTGGAATTAAAATTTTTGTTAAGGTGAATAAAGTAAGGCAAGAAGTGGATAGAAATTTGTTGGCGCGTATCTTCGGAATGGAGGAAGGACGCACTCTTGTGGTCACAGTGCAAGAATCCCAAGTTAGTGGGATCGAGGCCTTGATGAACGAGACAGTTTTGGAGGGTAAATACAATACGAGTTCGCATTGTGTTCGCCAGTCGTCTCTGCAAACCAACCAGCTGGCTGTAGCTCAGTGGATTGGGAGGAATGTCATTGGAAAGGAGAAAGTCAGTGACATCAGCCTGAATTGTCTTCACGTTCTATGGATACTCCAGGAGAGGTAGTATGAATTCTGTATCCTCGAGATTTTGATAGCTATGATTAGAGGAGTTGGGAAGAGTATTGCACCTCTCCCTGTTTTGATAACGAAGATCATGATGACCTTGAGAGAGACTCCGAAGTTTGATCGGATTTACCAAAAGAGGCACCAAAATCCTACTATTTATACGGAGTGTATCCAAAAGACGTGGAGGTTGCCTGAAGAGAGGGTAGTGGAAGAGAATGAGTCGGAGGATGAGGAGGACATGACATGTTTTGATGTCGATGCTTTGGAGAGGTGTACGTCTGATGCATAATGCATGTCGGTGTTTCATCGTGGCATGCGTTCTCTCAATACTATTTGTGCAGATCTCTAGACTCTGCAGGCTACCCTACATCATAACTATGAGACTCGTGCCCAGCGCGAGGATGAGCGTTGGGAAGAGATGAAGGTCGAGATGGAAGCTCAGTGAAAGTTCCGAGAAGATTTGCTGGAAGGAGGAGGCGTCTGTGAGGCACGAGCGTTGTCGCCGAAGGACGGATGTCTCTGGCCCATCGGGAGCTCAGGAATCATCTCTTTCTCATGTGCCATCCACTACCAGCATCGCGTTGTTTAGGGATCTTATGAGTTGATGTTGTTTTGTATTTGTTTTTATTAGTTCAGATGTTAATTTTTGAATTCCGTAGTTAAATTTGAATTCGCAGTTAAATTGTATGTGAATTTCAATTTCAATTTAATTTGGTTCTTTTTAAATTGTGCATTGATTTTATTGTTAATCCCACCTTCCCGAATTGTTTGGGGGTGGTATTATTTATTCTAGCATGATTTTTATATGATCATCAATTTTAGAAGTTGTTTTGGAGTGATTGTTGAGAATATTGCTGATATTGGCATACCTATGATTAGATGTTGTGGTAGGATGAAATCTAAAAGAGTTTAGAAGTTACTATTCTAAATTCAATCTAAAAGATATTAGGTTTGTTTTAGAATCAAGAATATGGATTGTTTTCGTTTTCAATTTTGGAAATTTTTTGTTTCTGGCAATTGCCTTAAAACTTTTTGGCAACTTCCGATTCGTTTCGGAAACTCAAAACCTATATAAACTTCATTCATTCTCCACACAAACTCACATCTCTCACTTTCATCTCTCACCTTTCACTCCTAAGTTTTCCTTCTTTTTCTACTTCACTTCAGCACTCAGCCGCTCGGTTGAGCGCCACCCGAGCCCTAAACACTGTCAGTCCATTTACTCCTGAGCGCGACCCGCGCCCAAAACACTGTAAGTGCAATTGCTCCTGAGCGCGACCCATACAAGGCTTAGGTTGAGCATACACCGTGCCCTGACCTCTGTAGACACGAAAAATTCCGATTTTTCATAGGTTATTCGAGGATCGTTTGCAGCTGTTCTAGAGAGTAGTTTTGTGATGACATCTCCTATAGTCATACCTGAACAATCTTTCAAAGACTTGTTGGGAAGCGAGTCTTATGGACATTGGTTCCGTGACAGGATCTTGCAGTTAGGATGGCGGCATCTACTGGCAAGTGAGGACGACTCGTATTCACCTCGGCTTACTGAATTTTTCTACAATAATATTACTTTCTATTGTAACCAAGACTTAGAACAAAAACTTTCCCTTGCAATTAATGACACGACAATGGATTTTTGTAAGTCTTTGGTAGCGTTAGTTTCGTGATTGCCCTTGCCTCATCCTATGCACACGTGGGGATATATGACCGACAATGCATACCTCTATGACTATACATATTTCCATGAGTATTACAGGGGAGGGGTGTTTCGTGTCATGGACCAAGGGCGATATAGCATAGCCCTTGGTAGCCTATCCCTTAATGAAGGCACCACCATGTTATTCATTATGATGAATATTTTAGGGGAGTGGTAGTTTATACGCAAATAGTAATCATTGGTGACGCGTTTTCCTTGCTTTAGCTGAGGGACGTCACCGCTATGACATTCCCCGAGTATTAGTGTCTAGTTTAAAGAGAGCCCATAGCATGAGGCATAAGTATCTTCTTATGCCTATTTTGGTTTGCCGCATCATGCAGTTGTGTACCTGAATTCTATACCCAGTTCACGGATTGGAAAAGGGTTGAAGTCATGAGACCTACTAATTGGGTGGTTCGTTCATTACGAGTTATGACTTGGCCGGGATGGCAGGTGCAACCTCATTTGGTTGCTCCTTACACCCAATCAGACATAGTAACACTCGACAGGTTAGCACGAGTTGATGACACATGGCGGCGGGCTTGGCAAGTTATCATGGCATGGCAGGACGCAAAGGAACCACATCTCTTTAAAGAGGATGATGAGGAGGATGACGAGTAAACGCGGGAAAGGAGGTAAGTTGTTAGTTTCAGTTAGTGTTTGCTTATGTCCCAAGCAATTTAATTCTTATTAACCCCATAAAGGGTGGAACTCCTATAGAGTTGCGTCAGTTTTTATTTTCTATATTAGTATGTTTTAACTTTGTTTTGCAGATGTTCCAGAATTTCACGTATTTCCATGGTATTTTCCTACCCTTTTTATTTAAATACTTTGAGGACAAAGCATGCTTCTTGTTTGGGGGTGGCATAGAAACACGTGTAATTAAGGCATCTGTTAGGATATAGATAGGTATAATATGCACTTGTTTTCTTGTAAAAATTCAAAAATTTCAAAAATATAAATAAAAAGTTTATGCTGTACACTTAGAAATATTGGTATTGTTTTCCTTCTCTATGCTTTTAATAATCTAGAAATCTCACGTAGCTTTTGCATTAGAATAGTTTTTAGAAAATTAGGTTAATATGTAGGTATAATAATCTTTGCATATATCTATAAATATGTTACATGAGTATCTATGATTGTTTGGTAGTAAGTTTATGAAATCTAGGCTAGAGTACTTATTCTACAAATCCTGTGAGAATATAGCCTAAAGCCTTATATGAGTGAAACATTTGAGAAATGACACAAGGGAGAAGTAAAATCCGGATAGAGAAATCACACATCCACTTGCTTGATCACTATGCCAATTTTAAGCGAGATTTTAGGCCCTCTTTGGATCGATATAGCCAAAAATTCAAACCTATGAAATTATTTTCCGCTAGTCTCCCCTCTGAGTCTTTCTTTACCCTTTCATAAACCAGAAATCCTTTAACCTGTTATAAAACAAAATTATATATATAAAAAAAAAAAAAAAAAAAAAAAAATCAGCCTACCCATTCTTTGAATGAGTATGAGAATAGAGATGAAGAATAGAAAAGAGAAACACCTTCGAAATCAAGAAATTGTTAGTCGCTTCAAATAAGAAAAGAAAGTTTCCATCCAAATAAAAAAATATATATATAAACAAATAAAATAAAATAAAGAGTTAGAACTCCAAAAATATCAAAGGAGTCAAAAGCCAAAGAAAAAATAAAAAAGAAAAAAATATGGCTAAGGATGGAAACAAAGTGTAGAAGCAAAAGTAAAGACAAGGTTTTCTCTAGTTACATAATATGAAGACTCTATTATCTCAGACTTGTCCATTTTGAATATCCATTTCCTTCCTTCTTAAACCATCTCTTAATCCCCGCAACACCTAATAAAGACCTCTAGCTCAATTAGGAATACGTTAGTGTGATAGTAAGTGGCAGATGTGTTTGATCGAATCCGACTTCCTTGTGTGTCATTGAGATTGTAAGGTAAGTGTTCCCACTGCACACTGGAGTAGCGAAACTTAAGCGGAAAAATCAGAGTGGTTTTTGTCTTGACATTTATGTGAGGACCTACTTAAGGACGCTATTCCGAGTTTTTAGAAACGGACCTACTAGTGCATTTCATAGTATTACTCATTGTATATATGTTTATTCATAGATGATTGATTATTATGCATATATTAGCTTAAGTTTTGACTTGATTATTATGTATTCATTACTAGTGAGATGTATAGATAATTGAGCATAAATAAGGAAACAATAGTTTTATTTCTTAGTCGTTATAGTATAGATGAAGTTTGTGAGTACTTTCAATGGAA
Organism: Coptis chinensis; assembly: GCF_015680905.1. NCBI lineage: Eukaryota > Viridiplantae > Streptophyta > Magnoliopsida > Ranunculales > Ranunculaceae > Coptis > Coptis chinensis. Next base: position 51,715,659 of record NC_141456.1, read on the forward strand.
AACTCTCACAAGACTATAACTCATCCACTAAGGAATTCCTAATGGTATAAGGCCTTGTTGCATATGGTCAATGCAATCGCACTCGGCAAAATGAGAGTTGTTAGAACTCCATTTTTGGTCACTTATTCTAATTTCTCATATTTGCTTGAGGACAAGTAAAATGCTGTTTGGGGGTGGTTTGATAAGAGCCCAAAATTGTAGTTTTAACCCCTTAACAATAATACTTTTAGACCAACTATGCGAGTAATAAATAAGAGTTAATGCTGATTACGTGTTTTGATGTATTTCAGGTATTGGAGTCAATTACGTGCAGAAATGTCACTTTTGCAAGATAAAGGAGCAAGGGTTGGTTGCTAAGAATTTCTGTGATTAAAGGCCAAGGCTCAAGGAGAAAAAACCTTTTTAAAGCCCGGTAAAAGCTGAAAAGTCAACGTAGGCAGAAACAGCGCACAAAAGTCAGCAGAACATTTAAAGACTGTATCTTTGGATTTAGACATCGGAATTGGGCCTACCTTATGTCAAAATGACCGTCTTAGAAATAGCTTTCAAATGGTTTAAACCTTGACCTAATCAGAGAAGCAAAAGTGGACGAAAAATCTATTGAAGTCAAATCTAGCTGAAAAGGCCTCTGTAGACTGAAGAAATTGGGCTTCGAGCTCTATTTTCCGGCCCAAAACATGGCTCCTCAGCCCATGCACGAAAATGTGGATCTGGTCTCTTCTATTTCAACACACAAGACTTAACTCTTAAGCAAGTAGAAAATTAGGTAGCCATTACAGAATAGTTTTAGATCTAGATTTAGACTCCATTAATTAATTAGTTTTATTATCTTGTTTTAAATTCAGTAGTTTAATCAGTATTGTTAATTTATTCATTAGATCAATAAAATTAGTTGCTTTTTCATAATCTAGTTTCATTTCATTAAATCATTGTAGTTTCAATTCATAGATTTAATTATTTATCATTGTTAGTTTCAATTAAATCTTGCATGAGTAGATTTCCAATTAGTTCAAATTAGTAAAGTTAGAATTTTTATATTATGTATTGTTTAATTTCAATTGGAAATGATAGTTTAATGAATCTAGGCTAAACCTCCATTAGAGGGGTTTGAGGAAGCCTTGATGAAAGCTTGATTGTTGTTAGCGTAGAATAGTTGTAATTTTCCATTCCAATCTAGAAAGTAATTAGTTCACCATGAGAATGGGTTTGATTGCTTCACATACTAGATGTTAGTTGGTAGAGATTACCATGAACAACTAGGGATTAGGAAGAACCAATTGCTATGTGAAAGCATTGCAATTCAGATTACGACAAATCTTTGCTAGTTAATTAAGTTGAGTTAAGGTGGAATCAATCCCCCCTAATTCCTTATCATAGTATCAATTTCGCATTTCGTAGTTGAAATTATCGTATCTTTTTAGCATAATTTGCATCGTAGTATAATTTCCATATTACTCTCATTAACTTTGGATAGATTGATAATCTTAGTAAATGCTAATACTAAAGAACTAGGAGTGGAACGAACTTTCTACGCCAACTCTATTGCGATAGCATTCGAGAGTAGAATAACTTTGATAATCAAGACACGAAATGATTTTTAGTTTTACTTGCGTTTAAGTTTCATCATTTATTCGTAGGTAAAACTATCATTTTACCATTATTAGTGCTATAGGGTGGGATAGAATGTGGTACTCCACTGAAGAGTACTACCATGAGGATTTGGTTTTAAAATTTTATTGGTTTAAGAGAACAACTTCATCAGGGAGGTGATTAGCTTCCAAATGTGCATTTTATTATCCGTATATTGCTGCATTACAGTCCCTCTTACTTTTAACGAAAAGACAACTCATAGCTTTTACTGAATTTTTCAGGTTAAGGAGTATTTCAGACCACTTATCATAAAAGCTGCGTCTTAGCACCAAAAGGAGCCTTAATCATGCTTATCATGAAAACCAGTAGCTGCTGTAGAAAAGTGCTATAAAAGTCAAAGTCAACCGGTTAAAGTCAACAGTCAAAGTCCTCAAATCAGAAGACCAAAGATGGATGCCCTTATCTCAAATTATGAAAACTTTTCTCCCTAAACCTACCTTGGTCATGAAGAAACTAAAAAGCAAAAGCAAAAGCAAAAGCAAAAATAAAAGGGTGAGGTGTCTAGTTTGTAGTGGAGGAGGAAAAATCTGTAAATGGCAAAAGTAGGGGTACATAAACAAAAAGCAAAGGAGAGAGAACTCATCCATTGTCTTAGGATCCAAACCTTTTGGTTTGTTTAATTTCTTGTCTTGTTTTTCAATTTATGTTTTTATTTTCTTGTTGTTTATTTCCTTTCAATCAACTTGTTATTTTCTTGTTCTTTGTTTTAATCTTCAATCTTGTTTGTTGCTTTCATTTCAATGTTTTAATCAATCTTCACCTTTATGTTTTCAATTCATTTCAATACAACAATCAAAGCTTTCAAGTTTTCATAGCTTAGAACCATTCTAATCCTACAAGAGTCTACTTTTCTTCTTCATATCTCCCTCACTCAAACTCTAAACAATTTAGGATGAACCTCAACTCTTAATCTAAACTCTTTTGAAGGATACTCACTACAATATTAAAGCTTCAAATGGCGCCGCCATCATGGATTGAAGGAGTGAGAGTGATTGGTTGAGAATCTAAGAAGGAAGCATCATTCTCATCTCTCCATTTCTATTTTTTTTTTCAATTTTTCGTCATTTTATTTTTATTGTTTCTAAGTACAATCTATATTTTTTACAAATCAGGTTGCGGGACAACAAGGTTGGAGAGGAGCTAAAGACACCGCCAAAAGACTACAGGCGTTCACCAGCGCCGGTAGGCGACCGCCTAGTCACCTCTAGTAAAGTGTATTCAATTTTTTCATATCTCAGTTGATTTGCGACACTAAGTTGTACTCCGAGCCTGTATTTTGTAATAACATAGGAGAAAATAGTGGAACTTGTTTAGTTATAAAAAGAAAAAGGAAAAAAAAAAAAAGAAAAATTTGTTTTTGATTGATTTCTTATGATGAACATGAGTTAAACTTAGTTTAAGTTTAATACTTACTGTAAAGGTTATGTTTCATTTGACCTTACTGGAGTTGGCAATTTAGGGGGAGATAGGATGATTGATTGGGTTTGACCGAGTTTGTTTGGACGAACTGCCTACGTATCAAGTTCTCTCTCTGCTGGGGGGAGACTTGAATTAGGTCTGATGTAATTCCTCATCTTCTTTATATAGGCAAAGATGTCTGCACCTCCTCCTCTCTAGCGTCAGGTCAAGTTCTAGACTTGATGACATTTAATGAGCCATGAAGGTGTCCTGCGGTTGAGTAATGGTGTGTGCATCTAAAGCTCCAGTCTTGAAGATGCCAACTGTGGCATATGTTACTAGTCGTTATGGTGCTGGCTTATGTTTGCGTTCTGGACGTTTAACGTTCTCGACGTGGACGTTCTGGGTGATGATGAGGTCACTTGACCTGTATGAACTGATCATCAGCGACCTGGATGTGTGGATGAGTGTGATTGTCCTAGTGTGCTGGACCCGTGCTTGATATTCACTGGAAGTGTATATTACTCCCTCACACTTACCAAGGGATTAGAGTTTTAATTGCCTTAGGAAGTTCAAGTGTGTGAGGCAAGTTGTAGATCATAGCTCACACACTATGGATCAACTTGGTAATCAACACTCTAAGTCCATTTGACTCTAGTTAATCTAGGTGATTAATCTAAAACTAGTTAATTAGATTAGTATAATCTTAGTTTAATTTTAAGTTTGAGCCCTTGAAGGCAAAGTTGTATAAATTGTCAAAACCCTAACTTGTGGGCTTTTTAAGTGGACCTTTATTGTAACTTAAAACATGGTAAAGCTCGAAAGGTTGGGCCTGATTCTTAGATCAAGTGCCAACTGACGTCGTCTTTTCCTCAAGCAACGTGTAAGCACGGCTTGAGAGGTAAATTCTAAGCCTCCTCGAAGCCCAAGTAAGATGATACTTGTGTGTTCAAGCATGTTTATGTGATTCTTTGAAATTTACTTTCCGCACTGCAATTTACATTCGCATATAAGGCTGAACCCGAGCCACATAACAACCATTGGGAAGTCATTACCCAATGTAGGTAAATTAGACGTTGCTTAACTTTTGAAAGCCCTAGACCAAAAAAATTAATTAAAATTAATCAACTAGAGCCCAAAGTAATCACGCTCCTCTAGAAAAGGACAAAAATATAGCCACGAGGATTTAGAGTAACTAGTTACTAGATTCCTATGGACCAACTACCTTCCTCACTCCCCTCCCCCAGATTTATTGTGAGTGAGATTCTTGGTAGCACACCACTTGGTGAAGTGACTACCTACTCTTCTAAGACATGTAGTAGAGCCATCCTAGTCTCGCACCCAATTGTTCCTCTAAACTGGGCATAGTAAATTATAGACCAAAGCAAATATTTTCAAAAATTGAAAAAAAGATGAATTTCTACTATTTGTGCATCATCATTGATTGAGCATTCATGTCTTATCAATATGCATCACAACCATCATGGAATTACAATCCAAACCCAGAACTTTGTTCTTTTTACGATAGTCTTTATCACTGGTTATCTCATTGTCCATCATATACCGAATTCGAGTATACTACGGGAAATCCTTATGATTATGAACTTCAATTTTCAAACTTCCCTAGTACCCCATACACTTAAGAGTTTTCTAATCATGTTGACAATTCATGGAGTTCCACCATAAATAGTCAACCACCATTCATGTATCCATATGGTCAGTCAGAGTACGGTTTCACCCAAAGCCCATTACCATTCACATCACCATCCATATCAAATTTATATCCCACTCTACCATCTATCATAGACCAACTCTACCAGGAAATGGCCAAGCAAACAATACTAACTCAACAAATAGCAAATACTTTATGTTTTCTCTAGTCTGATTCAATTGATGCCACATCTGAGACTAATATTCTTCGCACCAGTCCAGAACCCATTCAACAAGAGAAACAAGGTGTTACTATAACAATGTCCATTGCTAAAGCCCATCCTGATACTCATGACAAGTTAAAAACCCATCATCTTCCACTTGACTATCGTGTGAATTCTAGATCTTATGATGATGACTATATGCTTGAAGTCATAGTTTCTCTCACATGCCTTAATGCATCATCACCTATAAATGAGAAAACTCTAGCAGAAGAAACTCAAGAGCAAGTATTAGACTCGACACATTTGGAAAATGGCATTGAGAAATTTTATGAAGATCTAGGCAGAGAGGACAAAGAAAATGAAGTGCTTAGAAAAGAGGGAGTAAAATATGTGGTGGAAAGTGGATTTCAATTTAGTTTGGTCGTTAAAGACTTATCGATGGAGCAAATTTTTGACATCCTTACTATTATATATATGAACCACAATCTTGTGGAAATGCCAAAACTGGATGAAGAATTCTTATAGTCTTTGAGATCATGTGAAGAACCACTACCCAACCATCACCATCCCAAATTAACACCTCTTGAAATCCAACCTCCATTCATAAAAAATCCATCCATTTCTGAGGACTACACCACGAAACCAATTCAAAGAAACCTCAAATTCGCACTTAAGCCAATTTCCTTTGAGATCATTCATAATTTTCTAAACCTTCCCAGTAAAGAGACTTTGCCCAATATACAAACACAAGAGTCCATCATTTCAGTAGTTGAGAAACCTGGTATGTCCTATTTCCCATCATTTGAGCTTCATGATCCCATCATTTGAGCTTCATGAATGACATCTACTACCAACCTCTCACTCTTTTGGACAATTCAAACATGATGGGTTATTGCATAAGTTCCATGATGGGTTACACAAACATTCTCTTATCATTTTGCATCTTACACTCCAAATACACAATTTCATTCTATTTGGGGGTTTATGCTTTCATATGTTTTTCTATAAAGATCCCTAACTGTTTAGGCTATTAGTATATAGTTAATAACATATCATCCATCTCATATGCATAGTCTTGGGGAATCTGACTTAAAAGGACCCCACATATAGTCTTGAATATCTGACTATAAAAGATTCATGTTATTCTTTATCGATGCATTCCATGGGAGTGCATTCTAAAGGTAACCGGACCACTCCACTTGGAGTGTGTGGTTGTAAGTGCCGGAACCTTAGTCCACGTATATCTCACATATTCTTTGTAAAACACTTTTTACTCATCGTTTGAGTAAGTGTGATCCTATGGAGTGAGTATAGAATTTTCTTTTTCTTTGTTTTACATTTCTTTTTCAAAATAGTTGTTTTTCTTCGTTCTCATAATAGAAGGTTCTCAATACCTCAAGAGTTATGTGATTTTCTTAAAAAAAACACGGGCAATGGATTCCACATAGACCAACCCTTAGAAGTACGCAATCTCCATTCTTCTAAGGGCGGTTTGATGATCAGTTATGTGTTACTAAGGGTTGCCATCATATAGATACCAATTGTCCTTGCTCACCAACAACCATCAAACATATTCAGACAAGGACATGGTACCTACAACAATCAGAACAGAGCATTAGTTCCATCCCATTTTAACTAGAACTACCAAAATCCACCAAAGAGACCTAGTTCCACCATCCATTAGTGTCCAATCAACTAAATCCTTCCATTATGTCTTGCGTAGTAAATCCCCCAACACACATAACTGAAGCCACAGTCTGACTGGATTGGGTTTAATAATGAGCCGACATGAAAGTTGCCTAAGATCACCTGTTATGGTTTGTTTTCAAAATTCATATTTAGAAATCACGGCTTTTGAGTAGAGTATCTTAAACATCTCTCCATAGTTTTCAAAACTAGAGGATATAAAAATGAAAGTTATACGCCCTGGAGTAACCAACATGATACCGGATCAACGTATAATTTTATCTTCTTGACAAAATCTCTATATGGTTAGAGATACCTTTAGATTGAGAAAAACAATTACTCAAAAACACACACACACACACACACATTTCATATGTGTTTGTATAGATAGTTGTTTATATACTTTATATTTCGTAGTGTAATCATAATCATTCAGGCATGTTAGACTTTCTGCATTTGCATACGTTTTCAAAAATATAAAAACCCAAAAAGATTTCATAGTAGAATAAATATCCCTAGTATAATAAACCATGTATTTCTCGTTCTATATCAAACAACCAATGCCCCAAACTTATTTGGGGATGACATATTTTCATCATGAAGAATAGAATACAGGTGTATCGCCATTTTTGCTCATGTTTCTATGGTAATATCTTTTCTTAGCTCTTCATAATTTGAGAACAAGCATAGTTCTATATGGTATAGTAACATTTTGCAAAAACTAGGCATTTTCTATATAGTATATATAATAGTATATTTTTTCCTTTCTAAAAAAAAAAAAAAAAAAAAAAAATCGAAAAAGACCAAAAATATTTTTTTGTTTAGTTTTAAAAAGTCTTGTTTTCTTTTTCTATGATGAATAAAAAGTTTGGAAGTCTCATTATAGCCATAGAGTAAGGACTTGCTCTTCGTACTTAGACTAATATACGTACAATAGTTTTTGCATATTTTCATAAATGGTATGCATCACACTTGTTTGTATATAATAGTGAGTTTCAGAAGCCAAGGTTAAAACAATTAAGTTCCATATCCTGTGAGAATCTAGCCAAAAGCTTCATCTGAATGATTATTGAGTGATGACACAAAGGATGTCTGGATAGAAAGACCACACGTCTACTTGCTTGATTACCACGCCATATCCTAAGAGGGAATTTAGGCCCTTTGTGGATCGATATAATCAAACAAATGTTAAAAACCCAAAAAGATAGTTTTCCTCAAGCTACCAATTTTGAGCCTTCACACTTTCTAAAAGCCTTTTTATTCTTCACCAAAAATTCCTAACCTGTTACAACACACAATAAAAACCTTACCCAGCTGATGAGTTGAGAATTGGATGCGTTATCAGAAAAAAGAGAAGAGAAGACCTTGTACAAAAACAGAACAATTATTTGCTTCAAAAAGAAAAAGAAAAGAAAAAAAAAAGACCCATCCAAAACCAAAACTCCAAAATTCAAAGGAGTCAAACCAATCGAATCTCCCAAAAGTTCAAAATCAAAAGGAGACAATATCAAAAACAAAAAGAATCAAAAGCAAAGTTAGAACTCCCAAAATTCAAAATCATATGGAGTCACAAAGCCAAAGGGCTAAAAGAATGTTTCACAATTCGGAAGCAAAAGAACAAAACGAGGTTCTTCTCTGGTTACACGTATCTTGAAGACCCAGTTTCTCGAGTTATTAGATTTTGTTTTTCCTTTCATTTTTCTTTATAAACCATCACCCTAGCTCCGTAACTCATAATAAAATACCTCTAGCTCGATTAGGAATAAGATGGTGTGATAGTAAGTGGCAAGCGTTATCAATCGACCTCGATTTCTTTGGACGTCATTTGAGTATGCGAGGAATATAAGTGCTCGCTGCACTTGAGAGAACGAACCTTAAGTGAATCTATCAGAGAGTTGTGATTGCAACACACCCCTATGAGAACCCACCTTAAGGAAGCTCTCCAAAAGCCTCAGAAACAACTCTGCTTTTGCATTTCATTGCTCATGTTTTGTACATTTATCTTTAGATGATTAAATTACTGTACATATGTTATTCTAAGTTCAAAAGAGCTTGTCCTTATTCACCACTAATAAGATGTATGAACTTCTGAGAATAAATAAGGAAACAAGACCCTTTGTACTAAATAGAATAAGTTTGTGAGTACCTTCACTAGAAAACTCTCACGAGGCTTAAAGCTCGTCCACAAGGGAAGTCATAGTGGTTTAAAGCCTTGTTGCATATGGTCAATGCAATCGCACTCTGCAAAATGAGATTAGTATAACTTATAATAAATCACTCATTTGTGATCTTAGTTTTTTCTCTCATCCTTGGTTGAGGACAAGCAAGATGCTATTTGGGGGGTGGTGATCAGCTCCCAAATGTGCGTTTTATTACCTGTATATTGCTGCATTACAGTCCCTCTTACGCTTAACGAAAAGACAACTCATAAAAGATGCATCTTAGCACCAAAAGGAGCCTTAATCACGCTTATTATGAAGACCAGTAGCTGTTGTGGAAAAGTGCTGAAAAAGTCAAAGTCCTCAAATCAGAAGACCAAAGATGGAAGCCCTTATCTCAAATTGTGAAGACTTTTCCCCCTAAACCTACCTTGGTCATGAAGAAACCAAAAAGTAAAAGCATAAGCAAAAGTGAAAGGGTGAGATGTCTAGCTTGTAATGGAGAAGAGCAAATCTGTAAATGGCAAAAGTAAGGGTACATAAACAAAAAGCAAGGGAGAGAGAACTCATAAATTGTTTTAGGATCCAAACCATTTGGTTTGTTTAATTTCTTGTCTTGTTTTTCAATTTATGTTTTTATTTTCTTATTGTTTATTTCCTTTCAATCAACTTGTTATTTGTTTTAATCTTCAATCTTGTTTGTTGCTTTTATTTCAATGTTTTAACCAATCTTCCCGTTCATGTTTTCAATTCATTTCAATATAACAATCAAAGCTTTCAAGTTTTCATAGCTTAGAACCATTCTAATCCTACAAGAGACTACCTTTCTTCCTCATATCTCCCTCACTCAAACTCTAAACAATTTAGGATGAACTTCAATTCTTAATCTAAACTCGTTTGAAGTATACTCACTACAATATTGAAGCTTCAGGAGGCTGTTTGTTATCTTGGACGACGTTGAGATGGATGTGATGCACGATTTGCTAGCATCCATCACTGCGATCACTACGAAACAGGTCACCTTTACCTTACAAGGCTCCCAGTTTGAAGGTGTGCATCTACTGATGTTGGAGACACTGCAGGAGGGTCACTACAATGATTGTTCTCACTGTGAGAGGCAACAGTCACTGAGGATCAACCAACTAGCTATGACACAGTGGCTAGGGAAGAACATCTGTGCCACCACAAAGCCCAGTGACATTAACTTGTCATTTCTATATGTCATTTGGATTTTGCATAACAAGAGATATGGTTTTGGCCTCATTGATTTTCTACGTGAAGAGCTTATGGCTATAGGCCAGACCACTGCACCTCTACCTGTTTTAGTAATTAAGATTATGTTATATTGGGGTTGCGTGCCTGACTCACCTAGGACTCATATAAAGCTTCACTTGAATGCCAAGGCGTATAATGAATGTGTCCAAAGGCATCGGACACTGCCTGAAGAGAGGGCTGATGGTGTAGATCAGGATGAAGAAGATGAATATCCTGCTTGTTTTGCTGAGAATGCTATAGATCGGGCTTCTTTTGATTTTACACATTTTTCACTACTCCATAGCAAGGTGCATACGCTTTATGATAGCTAGAGAACCTTAACTAAGCTTTGTGAAACGATTAAGAGGCATCAAGGTTCCATTCAACGTCATCACCAAACCTTAAAGTAGAACATCCGAACCCTTGATGACAACCAGGCTGACATGCATAATTATATGGAGAACATGGAACAAGAACAACATAAATACCGGGATGCACAGGCTCACTTTCAAAATGAGGTCTTGAGACGTTTGCCCCAGCCCGGAGGTTCACCTTCCTCTGCTGACTCTAGGTGTGAGCATCGTCGTCGCCGTCCTCATGATGGTTCCGGACCATCTATATCTCAAGGATAGATCCATTTTTCTTATTTTGTTGTGATGCATTTGATTTAGATTTATTTTTGTTTTGTAATAACTATTTAATTTCCGTACTTGTTTTAATTTCGGTACCTTAGTTGAATTATTTGTTAATTGCATTTTGTAGTTAAGTAGTTAATATTTGTTTATATGATTGCTCTACTATGCACGTATAGTTAAATTTAATGCATGATTAATCACATATTCTTTATCATATAGTTTCTTTTGTGTATCAGCATGTTTAGGTATTTTACTGAACTGTTGCATGAACCCCCCCTCTCAAATTGTTTGGGGGTGGTATTTTTAAATTTAGCACCATGTATGTGCATGTATAAAATTGCACGCTTTAATCACATTTTTAGATGTCTTGGGCCAAAATATAAAACTCCTTGGGCCTAGATTTATTCACATGGGATCCATAATGTAATTAGGTACCTGATATTTCGAGGAATTTCATAAGCTAATCTTATATAGAAATCCCACAATATATCATCCATGGGCCTTGTTTGTTTAAAATGGGATCCATAATATAATTAGGAACCTTATATTTCATGGCATATCAGTATTTCAAGGAATTTCGGAAGCTAATCATATATAGAAAATCCAAAAACAGAAATAGAATTCATGTGTAAGAAACTATTCCTAAAAATATGTTTTTGCACATCTTTTTATTTAGCAATCATCCGGCCTTAGACTTAGCGACCAAACACTATAAATACAAGACTTAAGCATGTAGTTTCATAACTCAAAACCCTAAACACTCTGTTATATTTCAGAGCGCGCCCACGCCATCCCATACACCAATTAATTAGAGTGCGACCCGCCCTAATATAATATTTATCAGTCTTTTCTTAAGCACGACTCGCGCCCTCCAAAGGCATAAACAGAGCACACCCGCACCCTCACTGCAAGCTTTTAGGCTTGGACTTCCAGGTTCTTCTTCTAACACTAGCTTCCAGTAGTTCTTTTCATGACTTGGTTGCTATGACTACTCCAAAAATTATACCGGAACAATCTTTTGAGGATCTATTCCTTAATGAAAATTATGGGTTCCAATTTAACGAGATGATGATGGAGCACAAATGGTTCACCCTACTGGTAAGACCTGATCAAACTTATTCTCCTGCACTTACTACATATTTTTATGAGCATGTTACCTTCTTTGAACGTTTCAATGGAGAACAAGCAATAAGAGTGATGTTAGATGACGAACCCTTTGATTTGACTAAGTACTTAATATATTTTTCATTAGGAATTCCAATCCCTGCCCAACACACCCATGTTAATTATATTGACGATAATGCAAACCATTATAATTGGGTGGACTTCCATGAGACCTATGGTGCGGGTATTTTTCAAGTAGAAGAACACGGCCTACGTAATGTATCCCTAGGAAGCATGGCCTTTAATACGGGCCTTGCAATGATTTTCCTTAAGTTAATTAGGTGGACTTCACTTCTGTGGATTCAACCTCATGCAACGCTTTCCTTGCTTTAGTTGAGGAACGTTGGTTTTACGATATATCCAAAACCATGGTAACTAGTCTTGCTAGAGCACATACTGTAAGGCATATGTTCATTCTTAGGCCAGTCACAGTCACTCGAATTATGACCTTCTTTTTTCTGGAATTTTGTATACGTTACACTGATTGGGTTAAGGTTGACACTATACGCACGACCAATGCTATAGTCCATTCTTTACGTACTATGGTTTGGCCTGGCTGGCGCATCCAACCTCACCTAATAGCCCTATATACCCCAACTGACCAAATTGCACTAAATAGGTTGGCTAGGGTTGATGACAATAGAAGGAAGGCATGGAAGATAGTCATAAATGCCTGATTAGCACAACTATATATGGTAATAATTATAATTTCCTGTTAGAGTCCGCTTATGTCCCAAGCGATATTTCTTTCTTGTTATCTCCATAATGGATGGAACTCATATTGGATTTGCGTTTGCATTTTATTTCTTTATATTTGTATCGTTTAACTTTCTTTTACAAGTGCTCCCATTTACAAGCACGTTTCTATGGTACTCTCTATCATTTCCTTTCCATTACATACTTTGGGGACAAAACATGATTATGTTTGGGGGTAGTATAGAAACACGCTGTAAATATTTAAGCACATATTTGGTTGTATATTACATATTATTTGTAGTATAAAAAAATAGAAAAAACATAAAAATAGTTTATACTATGGACTTAGGATAATGATATTATTTCATTTTCCATGATGATATTAGTCTAGAAATCACAAATAGCAATAGAATTAAGTGTATTTCTTAGAAACTTAGGTTAATATGTAGGTAATAGTCGTTGCATCTTTTCATTAACATCTTGTATGAGCATGTATGAGTGTACTTGGCAGTATTTTTCTGAGACCTATGTTAGACTACTTAATTTTACATATCCTGTGAGAATCTAGCCTAAAAGCCTTATATGAGTGAGTATCTTAGTGATGACACAAAGGAGAAGTATAATCTGAGAAGAAAAATTACACATCCACTTGCTTGATCACCATACCATATCCTAAGAGAAAATTTAGGCTCACTTTGGATTGATATAGCTAAAAATTCATACCTATAAGTAGTTATCCGCTAGTCGCTCGACTGAGCCTTTTCATTAGCCTTTTTCAAAACTACAAATCATTTATCCATCTTTAAAACCAATAAAAATAAAAATAAGCCTACCCATATTGAATGAGACTGAGAAATAGGATGAAGTAAGGAAAATAAAGAGAAAGACCTGTGGAAAACCAAGATTAGTTAGTTACTTCAGAAAAGAAAAAAAGAAACAGAAAAAGAAAATAAGTTTCCATTCAAAGAATAAAATAAAAAGTTAGAACTCCAAAAAAATAGAATCAAAGGAGTCAAAAGCCAAAACAAAAGGGCTAAGGATGGAAACTAAGTGAAGAAGCAAAGTAAGAACAAGGTTTTCTTTAGTTATATGTAATTGAAGACCCAATTATCTCAGACTTGTTTATTTACATGTCCATTTCTTTCATTCTTAAACCATCACCTAAGCCCCATATCACCTAATAAAGATCTCTAGCTCAATTATGATTAATTATGGTGTGATAGTAAGTGGTAGATGTGATTGATTGACCTCGGCTCCTTTGGACGTCATTGAGATTGTGAGGAAATGTGTGCCCACTGCACACTATAGTGAGGGAAACTTGAGTGGAAAAATCAAACTATTTTTGTCTTGACACATTGTGAGGACCTACTTAAGGACGCTATTCCAAAAGTTTCAGAAACGGACCTTCCATTGCATTTCATAGCATAGTTCATTGCATGCATGTTTATCTTTAGATGATTTGATTATTATGCATATATTAGCTAGCTTAGGTTTCAAAATTATTGTTCTTATTATATTGTTATTGAGATGGGTAGATATCTGAGATTAATTAGGAAATATCACTTTTATCTCATAGTCGTTGTAGTATAAATAAAGTTTGTGAGTACCTTCTTTGGAAAACTCTCACGAGACTATAACTTGTCCACTAGGGAATTCCTAGTGGTTTAAATACCTTATTGCATATGGTCAATGCAATCGCACTTTACAAAACGAGATTTGTTAAGATCACATTTTTGGCTACTTATCTGTTTTTATTTCACATGTTCGCTTGAGGACAAGCAAAATGTTGTTTGGGGGTGGTGTGATAAGCACCCAAAAGTGTAGTTTAAACCCCTTAATAGTATTCTAGTTATGCCAATTATGTTTATAATAAATGAGAGTTAGTACTATTTACGTGTTTTTGTGCATTTCAAGATTTGAAGTTGATTAGGTGACTAAGGACACCATTTTTGCATGGAAAACTAGTCAAGATGATTGCTGAGGAAGTTCTATGTTTAAAGCCCAAGAATCAAGAAGAAAAGCCTTTTTCAAGCCCAGTCAAAGCTGGGAAGTCAAAGTCATAAGAACAAAAAACCATCAGAACTTCAAACGAGCGTATCTTTGGACCTACTTTATGTCAAAACGACCGGCTCAGAACAAGCTTTCCAATGGACTTGGTCTTGTCCCAATCAGAACTATAAAAGTGTACGAAAAGGACACTTAAATAATTTCTAGCAGTTGTGGCCTCTTTTGACTTAACCTAATGGACTTAGGGCTCACATTAGAGGCCCAAAGTCTCCCTTTTTGGCCCATGCACGAAAATGTAATCCTAACCCTCTCCAATATAATAGGGTGAAGGCTAAACTTAAATAATTCTCCGTACTCTTAATTATTACCCTCTCATTAGTTTAGTTTACTTTTTAGTTAAGTAAATTAGGGTTAGCATTGTAGCCTCCATTAAACCTTATCAATAAAGCTTTTTCAATTCAATTCAATTCAAGTTCTTATATTATGTCTTCCTCTTATTATTTAGTTAGTAGGATTCCTATGACACAAGGCTAAACCTCCATTAAAGGGGGTTTATGAAGCCACATGAGGATGATTAATAATTAGTTATTTATTATTTTTTCAATAGAGTTTCAAGTCCTTTGTTGTGAGTTTCTAGAGATAAAACTCATAACGAAGGGCTAGAGATTAGAAACCCCATCAAAAGGAAGGGCTAGAGATTAAAAACCCCATCAAAGAGATTTGTGGGGGTGATAATCTCTCATGCTAGGTAGACAATGACTATAGAGATGTAGGTTGTTTACTAGGGATCAACGAAAAGTGATTCTATGACTAACTAATAGCCAATCGAATCGTGTGGTGGATTAACCTTCTCTAATACCTTTTATCATTTATCAAAGCATTGTATAGTAATCTTAAATATACCGTTTTCATATCATATTACTTTCGTCTTAGTGACTTAGTTTAGTTAGTCTAAATAAGTATTCAAGTACGTTCAAACAAGAGTGGATCGGACACGACTACTATCCTATATCAACATGTTTGAGAGTATTATTATTTATTGATTAGTATGAGTTTAGTACTGTAGAAACATTATTTTTACATCTATTAAAAATTAGTAATCAACCTCCAAAGTAAATTCTTGCAAGAGGAGGATCAATCGGATCAATCTTTGCTTAGCATCCTTCTTCGCGAGAAGGTACCTAAGTGCTGCATGATTGGTGATAAGAGATATTAGATTAATCAAAATAGAAAAGATGGTGAACAGTAGATTGATATGGAAAAATAGTAAATTGAATACTCTCTAAATCATGTGATAAAGAGGAGTAGTCGTGTTCGATCCACTCTTGCTTGCATGTACTTGAATACTTATCTTGATTAAACTAAACTAATTCACTATTGAGAGAGTAATGATGTCAAAACAGTAGATTTAAGATATGAAAAACAGTGATTTGATGAATGATAAAAGGTATTAGAGAAGGTTAATCCACCACGCGATTCAATTGGCTATTAGTTTAGTCATCGAATCGCTTTTATTTGATCCCTAGTAGACAACCTACATCTCTATAGTTGTTATTTAACTAGCATGAGTGATTAGCACCCCCACAAACCTCTTTGATGGGGGTTCTAATCTCTAGCCCTTCGTTATGAGTTCTATCTCTAGAAACTCACAACGAAGGACTTCAAACTCTATTGAAAAACAATAAATAACTAATTCCTAATCATCCTCACGTGGCTTCATAAACCCCCTCTAATAGTGGTTTAGCCTTGTGTCATCGGATTGAATTTAATAAAATAATAAAGTAGAGACATAATGTAAAGAATAATAGAATTAAAATAACTAAAGCTTTTTATTGATAGGTGCTAATGGAGGCAACAAAGCTAACCCTAATTTACTTAACTAAAAACTAAACTAAACTAATGAAAGGGTAATAATTAACAGTAAGGAGGAGTGCTTAAGTTTAACCTTAACCCTCTTTATATAGGTGAGGGTTAGGATTACATTTTCGTGCATGGGTCAAAAAGGGGGACTTTGGGCCTCTAATGGGAGCCCAAAGTCCATTAGGTTAAGTCTAAAGAGGCCACTACTATTAGAAATTACTTCAGTGCCCTATCCGTCCACTTTTATAGCTCTGATTGTGGCAAGACCAAATCCATTGGAAAACTGATTCTGAGCCAATCGATTTGACATAAAGTAGGACCAATTTTGAGACCCGAGTCGAATGATACGCCCATTTGCAGTTCTGATGACTTTTCGTCCTTTTTCCACCTGAATTGACTTTGACTTCCCAGTTTTGACTGAGCTTGAAAAAGGCTTTTCTTAATGATTCTTGGTCTTTAAACGTAGAACTTCCTTAACAATCATCTTGACTTGTTTTCCATGCAAAAATAGTGTCTTTAGTCACCTAATCAACTTCAAGTCATGAAATGCACAAAAACACGTAAACAATACTGACTCTCATTTATTATAAACATAATTTGCCAAAGTAGAATACTATTAAGAGGTTTAAACGACACTTCTGGGTGCTTATCACACTACTTTCAAACAGCATTTTGCTTGTCCCTAAGCAAAGATGAGAAATAAAAATAGATAAGTGGCAAAAAATGTGGTCCTAACTAATCTCGTTTTGCAGAGTGTGATTCCATTGACCATATCCAATAAAGTCTTAAACCACTAGGAATTCCCTAGTGGACGAGTTATAGCATCATGAGAGTTTTTCAGAGAAGGTACTCACAAACTTCATTTATACTACAACGACTAAGAGATAAAGCTAATGTTTCCTAATTAATCTCAGATGTCTATACATCTCACTAACAATATAATAAGAACAATTGTTTTGAAACCTAAGCTAATATATGCATAATAATCAAATCACTAAAGATAAACATACATGCAATAAACTATGTTATGAAATACAATGGCATGTCCCTTTATAAAACTTTTGGAATAGCGTCTTTAAGTAGGTCCTCACAATGTGTCAAGACAAAAATACTCTGATTTTTCCACTCAAGTTTCACTTACTCCAATATGCAGTGGGTACACGTTTCAACACAATCTCAATGACGTCCAAAGGAGCCGAGGTCGATCAATCACATCTACCACTTACTATCACACCAAATTAATCGTAATTGAGCTAGAGGTCTTTATTAGGTGATATGGGGTTGAGGTGATGGTTTAAGAAGAAATGGAATGGATATTCAAATAAACAAGTCTGAGATAATAAGGTCTTCAATTACAATTACTAGAGAAAACCTTGTTCTTACCTTGCTTCTACACTTAGTTTCCATTGTTAACACTTCTGTTTTTGCTTTTAACTCATTTTATTATGTTTTTAGGAGTTCTAACTTTTTATTTTATTTTTATTTTCTTTTCTTTAGATGGAAATTTATCTTATTTTTCTTTTCTGAAGCAACTAAGTAATTTTGGCTTTCTACAGGTCTTTCTCTTTCTTTTCTTTACTTCATCCTATTTCTCAGACTTCTTCAAGATTGGTAGGCTTATTTTTATTTTTATTGGTTTTAAAGATGGGTAAAGAATTTGTGGTTGTGAAAAGACTAATGAAAAGGCTTAGTGGGGACTAGCGGATAATTACTTATAGGTATGAATTTTTAGCTATATCGATTCGAAGACGGCTGAAATTCTCGCTTACGATATGGTATGATGATCAATCAAGTGGATGTGTGATTTCTCTACTCAGATTATACTTCTCATTTGTGTCATCCCTCAGATATTCACTCATATGAGGCTTTTCGGCTAGATTCTCACAGGATATGTAAAATTAAGTAGTCTAACCTAGGTCTCAGAAAAATACTGCCAAGTACACTCATACATGCTCATGCAAGATATTAATGAAAAGATGCAATGACTATTACCTATATAGTAACCTAAGTTTCTAAGAACTATGTTTAATTCTATTACTACTTGAGATTTCTAGACTAGTATCATCATGCGAAAGGAAATAATACAATTATCCTAAGTGCATAGTATAAACTATTTTTATACTTTTTCTATTTTTTATACTACAAATAATACGTAATATACAACCTAATATGTGCTTAAACATTTATAACGTGATTCTATACCACCCCCAGACAGGATCATGCTTTGTCCCCAAAGTATGGAATTAAAAGGAAAACTAGAGAGTACCATAGAAATGTGTTTGTAAATGGGAGCACCTGTAAAAGAAAGTTAAATGATACAAATATAAAGAATTAAAATGCAGATGCAACTCCTATATGAGTTCCATCCATTATGAAGATAATAGAAATTAAATATCGCTTGGGACATAAGCGGACTCTAACAAGAAATTATAAATATGACCATATATAGTTGCGCAAATCAGGCATTATCCTCCCTTTGTTCCTCACTTGTGAAATGAGGCACCTTTAAGTCTTGCCTATATATGACTATCTTCCATACCTTCCTTCTATTGTCATCTACCCTAGCCAACCTATTTAATGCAATTTGGTCGGACGGGGTATATGGGGCTACTAGGTGAGGTTGGATGGGCCAGCCAAGCCAAACTATAGCACGTAAAGAACAGACTATAACATTGGTCGTGCGCATTGTGTCAACCTTAACCCAATCAGTGAAATGTTGATAGAATTCCAGAAAGAAAGTCATGATACGAGTGACTGTTACTGGCATAAGAAGGAACCTATGCCTTACAGTCTATGCTTGGGAAAGACTAGTTACCATGGTGTGGGATATATCGTAAAACCAACGTCCCTCAGCTAAAGTAAGGAAAGCGTTGATAGGGTTATATACTAAAAGCATTACTTTTGTATTAACTCCAATTCTTTATATTTTGAATGAGAATCATATGGGCAAATGTTATGCATATTATATATGTTATTAGTTATATGCATGTGTCTAATACTTTATGTTGTAGATGATCTGGTGTGAACACATAGAAGATCATATCATCAGTACCTTATAAAGTATAAGTAATCGTTCACAACCTAGATGGATTTGGACAAACTATTGGTACGGTTGTAGTATAATCTGGTATTAGTCTATCTTGACTATAGGATTACACTAGTACACTTTGTGTGTATTGAACAGGACCAAGTGAGGTTGTTTCTCTTTATACTGACTATATAAGAGAACAAATGCCTCTGTTATTATGGATGCTTGTCCTCTTAATCCGGATATAATAACGGGCACTTACGTGCATTGTACATTGCTTTAAATCATCAATGAGTGAGATTCATTTGTGAATCAACAAACTCGATGGATTGGGTAATGACATTGTATGTAAGGTGTGCTGTTGATTTTAGAAGGAATCCGTGACCCGCAGGAAGTCGGGTTGATGATGTCCTCTTGAGGAGCTTAAAAAGATAGTCATGTAAACCCTGCAGGTGGATTTATTCTGACATGACAATGAGGTTGACTGGTACTACTCAAAGACATAAGAAGTTGATTAATGTAGTTGTCAGTAACTTGACTTAATCAACGGACATTCGATATTTTGAACACGGGGAGATCAACGAGCATATAGTATGGAGCCTATAAACGCTGACACGTAATTTGGGATTAGGGCGGTAGTACAACAATGGCCTTTAGTGGAATAAGCCATTTGTTAACGGACTTGGGCCGTGTGTTTTGGGCGAACATGGGAAGCCCAAACCCGTCAGGAGGCCCAACCATAATTTCTCCTCATGGTCCCTGTTGTAGCCTATAAATATAATACTCTCTCTGGCCGAAATTCACTATTCATTGTTCTGAAAAAGAGGCAAGAAAAGCAGATCTTAATTCGTTTCTGATCTTGAGAGAAAGAAGGGGGTTGGTAGATCGTTGTCCACACAACGTCCAATCTATTTTAAAGGAATACAACAGAAGATCAAGAGGTTGATTTTGGATTTCATAAAGCTTGGATTCTCAGAGTTATCTAAACCGATTCTCAAAGGTATGTTTTCCAATCACAAATCGTGGACACTTATTAATTTCGCTGCGCGTGGTGTTCTCGATTTGTAGAAATAGTCATTCTGAAATAACGGTTCCTACAATTGGTATCGGAGCATGTAGATGTTGGTAGATGTAGAACTGTTCTAACATGGTTTTGTAGGCATCTAGACTAACTGTTATGGTTAGAATGATTTATGGAAAGAAATGGATCATTTTTTGATTTTATGAAAAATTGATCGTTTTTACAAGTTTTGATTATCAATGGATGTAATTTAAATCACGGTATGTATCGTGTTATTGTTTTTATCATTGATGTAATCAATTGTAATGATCAAAAGATCAAGATTTGGATTGGTAGAAATCCGGATCTGAATTTTTCCCACTGGAGCACGGGTGGAGCGCAGGTCGCGCTGAAGCGCCTGGAAGTGAGTGCGGGTTGCACCCTATGCAGGCATAACTGGAGCGCGGGTCGCGCCCTTAACGCCAGAAAGAGAAAAATTAAGTTTGAGCGTGCCACGCACTTTGGACAGGCAAAAGTGAAGTGCGGGTCGCGCTGATGTGCCTGGAAGTCACTGAAGGCATGAGCGCGACCAACGCCCTATACAAGTATATTTGGAGCGCGGGTCGCGCCCTTCAAGGAAGAAAGAGAAATTTTTTTCTCTAAGATGAGATGATTTTTGTTTGTTGTTTGGGGGTCTATGAAGTGATTTCGTGAGGTTTCTAGTGTAGGAAACAAGTCACGATTTCAAAAAAAAAAAAAAAAAAAAAAAAAAAAAAAAAAAAATCGGACTTTGCGAAGGCAACTAAAAGAGTTCGGCGAACAAGATGGAGCAATGAATATGGGCCATAACAGTTGGGAATTTGTTTTCCATTTTATTGTTCATATTTGCTTATTCTATATGCATGTTTTTATTTGTGGATGTTTGTTAAAAACTAAGCCCACATGAATAATAGATAACATAGACATAGGCTTGACCAGTAAACAGAAAGATCCTCAGTTCTAAATAACTAAGTGGGAGCGGGAATTTAGTTTCATATAAATCCCACGGTCTCCATTACTGGTTTGTTGGTAATGTAATTATACTTGCGCGTTGGTTTTAGTGCCTTCCTCCATATCGGATGAGTCTAATTACGGATTACCAGAACAAACTTCAAAAGGACAACTATATGAAGTTATTAATGTATGGATTCACTTCTCCATCTGAAAAGATTCATTACAAATAATGGTATACACTTAGATGCAAGTAATGGTATCCTCCCCATCGGAGTCACTCCTATTATTTGAAGGACCAAAGAAGGTCAACATTTTAGTTTTACTTGTCTAGATGGCATGTGTCCACTTTAACGAGTGGTATGCTGTTAAGTTGACGAGAAGTAGAACTAATAGGAAAAACCTCTCTACACGAATATAGATAGGGTAAACGTCCACTGATAAACATAAAAAGATAATCTTACTCACAAATAAAGCTATGAAACTCTAAACGCAAGTAAAACTATAATCTGAACTGTTACTTATCAAAGATATTTGTTCTCTACTCTCAAATCTATTGACGTAGAGTTGGAATAGAAGATTCGTTTCACTCCTAATCCTTTAGCATTCAAGTTTTCTACAATTGACGAGTCTATTCAAAGTCTAATGAGAGTAATGATGGAATTTATACTATGATGTGAATTCAAATAACAAGCTACAAATAATGAAATGACAAATTGCTAAGAGTTGAATCTAGATAGAGAATTAGGGGAATTTGATTCCACCTTGACTCCAACTTAATAAACTAGCGTAGATTTGTTGTAAACCAATTCTTACGTTCTCACGGTAAGAATTGGTCGTTCTAATCCCTAATTATACATGGCATTTCTACCAATTCATAACTAGCATGTGAGGTCGTCCACCCATTCTCATGGCGAATCAACAACCTTCTAGAGTGGAATAGATTCTTACAACGATTCTATACTACACTATCAAGTTTTCATCAAGGCTTCATCAAACCCCTCTAATGGAGCCTATTTCTTCAGTCCATAGAGCCTATTTCAGCTAGCTTTGACTTCAATAGACTTTTCGTCCACTTGTACTCCTCTGATTGGGTCAAGACTTAAACCATTGGAAAGTTCTTTCTGAGTCGGTCGTTTTGACATAAGGTAGTCCCAAATCTGAGGCTTGAGTCCAAAGATATGGTCGTCAGAAGTTCTACTAACTTGTGCACTATTTCTGCCCATGTTGACTTTTCAGCTTTTGACCGGGCTTCATAAAGGCTTTGTATCCTTGAATCTTGGCCTTTATCACATAACTTTTTAGCAACCAACCCTTTGCTCCTTTATATCGCCAAAGTGGCACATTTCTGCACATAATTGAGTTCCATGCCTGAAATACATAAAAACAAGTAATTAACATTAACTCTTATTTATTACTCTAAAAGTAATAAATAAGGGGTTAAAACTACAATTTTGGACTAATTATTAACATAATTAGTCTAAAAGTAGTATTATTAAGGGGTTAAAACTACAATTTTGGGCTCTTATCAAACCATCCCCAAACAGCATTTTACTTGTCCTCAAGCAAATATGAGAAATTAGCATAAGTGACCAAAAATAGAGTTCTAACTAATCTCGTTTCACCGAGTGCGATTGCATTGACCATATGCAACAAGGCCTTAAACCACTAGGAATTCTCTAGTGGACGAGTTATAGCCTTGTGAGAGTTTTCTAGTAAAGGTACTCACAAACTTCATCTATACTACAACGACTCAGAAATAAAACTATTGTTTCCTTATCTATGTCTCAATTATCTATACATCTCACTAACAATGAATACAGAATAATCAAGTCGAAACCTAAGCTAATATGTGCATAATAATCTATCATCTATGAATAAACATATTTACAATGAGTAATACTATGAGATGAACTAGCAGGTCTGTTTTTGAAAACTCGGAATAACGTCCTTAAGTAGGTCCTCACATAAATGTCAAGACAAAAACCACTCTGATTTTTCCGCTCAAGTTTTGCTACTCAAGTCTACAGTGGGCACACTTTACCTTACAAACTCAATGACACACAAGAAAGCCGGAGTCGATCAAACACATCTGCCACTTACTATCACACTAACCTATTCCTAATTGAGCTAGAGGACTTTATTAGGTGTTGCGGGGATTAGGAGATGGTTTAAGAAGGAAGGAAATGGATATTCAAAGAGAACAAGTCTGAGATAATAGAGTCTTCATATTATGTAACTAGAGAAAACCTTATTCTTTACTTTTGCTTCTACACTTTGTTTCCATCCTTAGCCATATTTTTTTTCTTTTTCATTGGCTTTTGACTCCTTGATTCTATTTTTGGAGTTCTAACTCTTTATTTATTTATTTATTTATTATTATTATTATTATTTTTTGGATGGAAACTTACTTTTCTCTTTTGAAGCTACTAACAAATTCTTGATTTCAAAGGTTATTCTCTTTTCTATTCTTCATCTCTATTCTCAAACTTATTCAAAGAATTGGGTAGGTTGATTTTTTATTTTGTTTTGTTCTGTAACAGGGTAAAGGATTTGTGGTTTATGAAAGGCTAAAGAAAGGCTCAGAGGGGCAACTAGCGGAAAATAATTCATAGGTTGGAATTTCTGGCTATATCGATCCAAAGAGGGCCTAAATTCTCACTTAGGATATGGTATAGTGATCAAGCAAGTGGACGTGTGATTTCTCTATCCAGATTTTACTTCTCCCTTGTGTCATTTCTCAAATGTGTCACTCATAAAAGGCTTTAGGCTATATTCTCACAGGATTTGTAGAATAAGTACTCTAGCCTAGATTTCAGAAACTTACTGCCAACAATCATAGATACTCATGTAACATATTTATAGATAGATGCGAGGATTATTACCTACATCTTAGCCTAAGTTTCTAAAAACTATTCTAATGCAAAAGCTACGTGAGACTTCTAGATTATTGAGAGCACAGAGAAAGAAAACAATACCAATATTCATTTTTTTTTTTGCTAAAGGTAATTGATTAATAAAAGAATAATGGTTACATGGAGTCGAAAGTGACAAGACAGAAAAAGAAAAAGGAATACAAGGTCATTACTAGATTATGTTTATCTAGTTAACAAAACGATAATATGTAGTATAGTGGTTCTTTGATTTTTTTCATGAAAGAGGTCTAGATGCCCACCATATACTATCTCCACGAGATAGAGCACCCCCTGTTTGGCGGTATGTCTGCTCCCCAAATTAGTCTCTCTCCAAGATGGAGTGACATTTATCCCATAAGAGATTTCCATATTTCCTTCACTCTCCAATGCATTTTGTTATTACGGAAGGGTGAACAACGGATGATTCGCGATTCCACCCAAATATATCTCCATAGAGCTTGCTTTTACAGCTGCACAATTGCCATTGTTTACGCCATGTAGTTTGTGGGCGTACCCATTCCTCCGGGCCGCCCTGGGAATTCTAATCAAAAAGATTTATCTTGAGAATACCCCGGAGGGGTAAGAGCAAAAGCATTCGAAGATTTTGGGACTCTTCAAGTTTTCTTTGGAGCTTGAAATGTCGAGAATCACGGAGATCATGTACTGAATTTTCCATATGTCAGGGACTTATGATGAGCTTTATGATCGGCTCTCCGACGAGGAAGCACACTTGTGGATAGCTTGAAACTCTGTTATCGTACATGACTTTGTTTCTATTTTTCCACAAAACAATACCAATGTTTGCTCTGCTCATCCACATTCGTTTGAGAGGTGGAATCATACCAATATTCCTAAGTGTATATCATACTTTTTATTTATATTTTTTAAAATTTTTGAATTTTTTAGCTAGAAAACAAGTGCATATTATACATAACTATATCCTAACAGATGTCTTAATTACACGTGTTTCTATGCCCCTCAAACAAGAAACATGTTTTGTCCTCAAAGTATTTTAAATAAAAAAGGTAGAAAAATACCATTGAAACGCGTGAAATTCCAGAACATCTGCAAAACAAGGTTATAACATATTAATATAGAAAACAAAACTGACACAACTCCATAAGAGTTCCACCCGTAATGGGGTTAATGAGAAACTAATTTACTTGGGACATAAGCAAACACTTACTGAAACTAACACTTACCTGAACTCTCGTTTAAACATTGCCCTCTTCAAACAGTTGAGGTTCCTTCGCATCCTGCCATGCCATGACAACTTGCCAAGCCTGCCGCCGTATGTCGTCAACTTGTGCTAACTTGTCTAGTGTTACTATGTCTGATGGGGTGGGGTGTAAGTGGCAACCAAATGAGGTTGCACTTGCCATCCCGGCCAAGTCATTACTCGAAATGAGCGAACCACCGAATTGGTGGGTCTCATGACTTCAACCCTTTTCCAATCCGTGAACTGGGTATATAATTATGGTAGACAACTGAGCAGGATGCGGCAAACCAAAATAGGCATAAGAAGATACTTATGGCGCATGCTTTGGGTTCTCTTAAGACTAGCCACTAATACTCGAGGAATGTCATATCGGTGACGTCCCTTAGCTAAAGCAAGGAAAACATCACCAGCGGTACTATTTGCAGAAGTAAACTGCCACTCCTCTAGAATATTCATGAGAATGAATAACATGGTGGTGCCTACATTTAGGGACAGGCTACCAAGGGCTATGTTGTAACGCCCTTGGTCCATTATCTGAAAAATACCCTCCCCATAATACTCATGGAAATATGTATAGTCATAGAGGTATGAATTATCGGTCATATATCCCCACGTGTGAATAGGATCAGGTATTGGTATTCCCGAAAGTAATGCTACCACATACTTATTGAATTCCAGGGGTGTGTCATCAACCGTGACGGAGAATTCTTGTTCTCCATCCTGGTTACAATAGAACTTAACATTATTGTAGAAAAATTTAGTAAGCTTAGGTGAATACGAAGTCGTCTTCACTTACCAAAGATGCCTCCATCCATCGCATGATGATCCTCGCGAAACCCATGTCCATAAGACTCGCTCCCCAACAAGTGTTCGAAAGACTGCTCCGGTATTACTATAGGAGAAGTCATCACAAAACTACTCTCTAGAACAGCTGCAACTATCCTAGAACAACCCTCGGAAATCTTGAAATTTTTGGTGCCCACAGGGGTTAGGGCACAGGTGCGCTCAAGGTATGCCTGGGATGGGCGCGGGTGCGCTCTGTTGAGTTTCGAATTCTAGGCATTTAGGTGCAGGGTGCGCTCACTTTTAGCCTGGGATGGGCGCGGGGTGCGCTCAGGTTTGTGCTGGAGAGGGCGCAGGTCACGCTCAGGGTAGAATTCCTTTGACAAGCCTGAGAGCGCAAGTGGAGCTCCATCAGCAGTGGTCTTTCGAGGGGGAGCCGTGGAGCCCGCGAAGTCTGAAGGAAAAATAAGGTAAAGTGGGAGTGAAACGTGAGAGATGAATGTGAGATGTAGTTGGGGTTGTGAGTGTAGAATGAATGCAGTTTTTATAGGATTTAAGTTGCTAAAATGAATCGGGAAGTTACCAAAAAGTTTTAAGGCAATTGCCGAAAATAATAAAATTTCCAAAACCGAAAACGGAAACAACCCATATTCTCTATTCCAAAACAAACCTAATATCTTTTAGGTTGAATTTAGGTTAGATACTGCCTAATTTATCGAGATTTCATCCTAACACAATATCTATTTATAGCGATGCCCATATCGGCAATATTCTCAACCCTCACTCCAAAATAACTTCTAAAAATAGATGATCATATAACGAATTATGCTAGGCTAAATAATACCACCCCCAAACAATTCGAGAAGGTGGGATTAATGATAAGAACAAAGCATAATTCAAAATTAGCCAACATATATTAAAATTGAATTCCAAATAACATACGACAACCAAATTCAAATTTAATTACTGAACTAATCTTTTTACATCTGTACTAAATAAAAACAAATACAATAAAACAATTCAACTCATTAGATCCCTAAACCACTCGCTGCTAGTAGTGGAATGCGCTCGAGAAGCAGATGGCCCTTGGGCTTCTGATGGGCCAGAGCCATCCGTCTTGTGGCGACGACGCTCGTGCCTCACAGACTGCTCCTCTGAAGAAGAACCCCCCTGGGGTGGGAAGCGTGCAAGCATGTCATCTCAAAACTGGCGCTGAGCTTCCATCTCGGCCCTCGTCTGTTCCCACCGCTCATCCTTGCGCTGGGCATGAGTCTGAAAGTTATGATGCATGGTAGCCTGCCGAGTTTTGAGGTCCTCACAAATAGTATTGAGAGAATGCATGCCACGGTGAATCACAGCCATGCGTTCTGCATCCGACCTACACCTCTCCAAGGCATCGGCATCAAAACATGTCGTGTCATCCTCATCCTCCGAGTCAGTCTCCTCGACTACCCTCTCTTTAGGCAACCTCCAAACTCTCTGGATACACTCTGTATAAATATGATGATTTCGGTGCTCCTTCAGGCAAATCCTATCAGACCTCAGAGTCGCTCTGAAGGTTATCATGATCTTCGTTATCAAAACAGGGAGAGGTGTAATACTCTTTCTAACTCCAATAATCATGTTACGCAAAAAGTCCAAAATACAGAACTCATACTTCTGCTCTTAGAGTATCCATAAAACGTGAAGGCAGTTCAGACCGATATCGCTGACTTTCTCTTTCCCTATGACATTTCTACCAATCCACTGAGCTACAGCCAGCTGGTTGGTTCGGAGAGACGACTGGCGAACACAGTGCGAGCTCGCATTGTAGTTCTTCTGCAATAGTCGCGTTCATCAAAGGTTCTACAGCAGTAAACTGGGAATCCTGTAATGTGGCATCGAGATGGTGTCTAGGTGGAATGCCTAAAATCTCAGCCAACAACCCAGTAGTAACCTTTCTCCTCCTCCCAGCCACCTTAACAAAAATTCGATCCCCATTCAACTCCCTCGTCCTAAAAAACTCTCGGACCAAATCGTCTGTCGAGTACCACAAACCACTCCAGTCTCTCTTAACCATCTCGTCTTCGTAAAACGGTGTAAAGTGGTCGGCAGTAAAAGCGTGCTCCGGCAATATCCGATGTCTTTGAGCCATTGGAGTTTTTATAAGATATGTGGGTTTGAATAAGGTAGGGAACTTGTTTTGAAACACCCTAACTAAAAATAATGGCAGGAGGCGCGGTGGTGGTGGTGGCAGTCAAAATTTTTGAAGTTTTGGTGGTGTTTGGTTGTTTAAGTTGGTGGAGGTGGTGGTGGTTGTAGTTAGGAGGAGATTTGGGGTGGGTTTTAACTTTGGCGTGGGTGTATTTAGGTTTCTTATTTTTTTTTTATTTAGGTTAGGTGTTTGAAGCTTTGTTGTTTGTTAATGGCGGTTTGGAGAAGATGAAATCGCGACTGTTGGTGTGAAGGAAAGAGATGCACGTGCGTGCGAGGTTGGGCCCAAGCCCACTTGATTTTCCAATTTTTGTTTTTCGATATTTTGCGCAACTTCAAACTTAATTTGCCGCTTTGTTACCGGGCCGATTTTTGCAAATGAGGTACGGAAATGATCAGGAGAGAATTTCCAAATCAATGATCCATAAAACGCTCTAGTCCGACCATTGGTGACATGTAAAAAGATGGAAAATGCCTCGAAGTGCGTGCATGATGTAAGTTATGCGAACGAATGAAATCTAATTTCATAGATAATGAGAACCTGGATTGAAATACGATTAAACGGCCTAAACAACACCAATGGACAGTTGAACAATTCAGGGTGGAACCCGGACACCCCACCCCCAAACAAATTTTTGACAACATAGTTTAGAAAATTTGTTTTTAAAAGTGGGTTATTTAAAGTCAGATTCCCGAGACTTCCTAACTTACTATTTTGATGATTTTAAAAATTTTTATTTTGTAATTTTTTATATATTTTTTTTATGAATAAAATTTAATATAAGAAAAATAAGAAGGCAATAAATGCATAATTCACATTATAGAGGAATATGACTCAAAAACCGATAAAACATGCAAGAGTGAAAAAGGTGAATTATGCTAACTGTGGACTTAGGATCCGGTACTTACAGCCACACACTCTATAGGGAGGGACCGGTTACCTGAGTGGTGCACTTACCAATATATGGAAATGAAAGGAAGTACACCAATGAAAAATGTCAGTCCTCATAGACAGGGTCCTGTAAAAGGACTTCCTCTACATCAGGGGACAATAGCTCGTGAAAATGTTTCAACCGTTGGCCATTAACTTGAAAGGTACTGTTATCCTTGGGATTTACCAAGGTGATTGCCCCGTAAGGGGTGACTTCAGTAACCAAAAAAGGACCAGACCAACGGTTTTTAATTTCCCTGGAAAAATATGTAGACGGGAATTGTATAGTAAGGCCTTTTGACCTACCACAAACTCTTTGCTCAAGATTTGCTTATCATGAACACATTTCATGTTAGCTTTATAATCCTTTGCAAGATCATAAGAGTCGCTACGGATTTCTTCAAGCTCATTCAATTGCAACTTGCGCTTGACACCCGCCTTATCAAAATTGAAGTTAAGGCTTTTTATAGCCCACATAGCACGGTGCTCCAATTCAACGGGCAAATGACAAGGCTTCCCAAATACAAGTCTAAAGGGAGACATACCTATAGGAGTTTTGAAAGCAGTCATATACGCCCATAAGGCATCAGATAGACGCTTCGACCAGTCTTTCCTATCAGGATTTACAGTTGTTTCTAAGATTTTTTTTATTTTCCTATTAGAAACTTCTACTTGTCCGCTAGTTTGTGGATGATACGGAGTTGCTACCTTATGTGTAACTCCATACTTTTTTACTAGTGATACAACAACTCTGTTGCAAAAATGTGTTCCTCCATCACTAATGATGGCCTTGGGAATGCCAAATCGACAGAAAATATACTCTTTTACAAAAAACACAACTGTCTTATGGTCATTGCTATGGAAAGCCATGGCCTCTATCCATTTAGACACGTAGTCCACGACGACTAGAATATAAATGAAACCGTGGGAAACTGGAAAGGGACCCATGAAATCAATGCCCCATACGTCAAAAATTTCTATCACCATGATTGGATTCAATGGCATCATATTACGCTTTGTGATTCGCCCAAGTTGTTGGCAACGAATGCATGCCTTGCAATACACTTGGGCATCTTTAAAGAGAGTAGGCCAATAAAACCCACATTGTAGAATTTTAGCAGCTGTTTTCATACCACTGAAATGGCCACCACACTCTTTTTCATGGCAGAATGAGAGTACCTCATTATATTCCCACTGGGGAATACAACAACGAATAATCTGATCCGCACAATACTTAAAAAGGTAAGGCTCATCCCAGTAGTATAGCTTAACTCTGGCCAAAAACTTCTTACGTTCATTTCTTGACCAGTCATAAAGAATAATATCAGATGCTAAATAATTCACAATGTCAGCATACCATGGTGCAAAAAATATAACATACAGATGCTCATCCGGAAAAGAGTCTGGTATGGAGTCAGAATCACTATCATCGTCGTTTGTAAGTCTAGATAAGTGGTCGGCAACTATGTTTTCGACCCCTTGTTTGTCCTTTATTTCTAATGTGAATTATTGCAGGAGATGAATCTATCGGATCAACCTCTGCTTAGCATCCTTCTTTGCGAGAAGGTACCTAAGGGCTGCATGGTCCGTGTAAACTAGAGTCTTAGAACCAACCAAATAAGGACAAAACTTATCTAAAGCATAAACGACAGCTAAGAATTCTTTTTCAGTAGTTGTATAATTCCTTTGAGCATCGTTTAGAGTTTTACTAGCATAATAAATAACGGTGGATTTATTATCTAGTTTCTGTCCCAAGACAGCACCAACTGCATAATCACTAGCATCACACATGAGTTCGAAAGGTTTAGACCAATCGGGAGGTTGTATAATGGGTGCAGAAGTTAAGGCGGCTTTCAAAGTTTCAAAAGCCTGTTTACAGTTAAAATTAAAATCAAAGATGGCCTCCTTTAAAAGCAGATTAGTTAAGGGTCTAGCTATTTTCGAAAAATCTTTGATAAAATGCCTATAAAAACCTGCATGGCCTAGAAAGGCTCTAATATCACGTACAGTCCGTGGTATAGGTAGAGTCACTATCTTATCTAGTTTGGCCTTATCTATTTCGATGCCATCACTAGATACGATGTGACCTAGTACTATGCCTTTTTTCACCATGAAGTGACATTTTTCCCAATTTAAAACGAGACTCTTCTCTTCACATCGCGTTAAAACTTTAGAAAGGTTAGACAGGCATTCAGTGAAAGAGTCTCCATAGATAGAAAAATTGTCCATGAACACTTCCATGAAACGCTCTATCATGTCACTAAATATATGAAGCATACAACCGCTGGAAGGTACTAGGAGCATTACAAAGGCCAAAAGGCATTTGTTTATAGGCGTATGTTCTAAAGGGATATATGAAGGTAGTCTTTTCTTGGTCATCAATATCAATAATAATTTGGAAATAGCCAGAGTAGCCATCCAAAAAGCAATAAAAAGCATGACCAGCTAGACGTTCAATCATCTGATCTATAAAGGGTAAAGGAAAATGATCCTTTCGTGTCATGGCCTTTAAGCATCTGTAATCAATACAGATCCTCCACTTCATAGGACCATGCATGGCAACATATTCACCCTTGGCATTACGTACCATGCTAATCCCTGATTTCTTTGGAACTACATGAATGGGACTGACCCATTCGCTATCAGAGATTGGGTATATGATACCCGCATCAAGTAACCATAAGACTTCTTTCCTGACCACTTCTTTTATGGTAGGGTTTAAACAACGCTGAGGTTCGCGGGAAGTATTTGCGTTATCCTCTAAATAGATACGATGAGTGCACACATTAGGGTCAATTCCCTTAATGTCGGCTAAGGACCAACCAATCGCAGAACGATGTTCCCTAATCACCCTGATCAACCGTGTCTCTTAATCCTTAGATAATAGAGAAGATATAATTACCATATGACTACCATCCAGATCAAGTTGAATATACTTTAACTCAAGAGGAAGAGGTTTAAGCACCGTGGTGGGAGGAATATCGATAAATGCTTATGGAGGGTCCTCATCTTGAGTAATGAATACTTGCTTAGGTAGCAGGTCTTCAAACTCTGTATATGGAGCAACCGAAGGGTCTACGATTTGTGTAGACTCAAAGATGGTGTTGACTTTCTCTATGTAGGAGTCATCGACAAAATCTAAACTTCCAAAAGAAATGAATTTATGCATATGGTTTTCCGGAAACGTGTTATTAAAGTAATCTTTAGCTAAGCTCTCGATCATGCTAACCTCTCCATCTATAGACGAATCTGGTAACTGTTTCATTAATTTAAAAACATTTACCTCAACCGAAAGATGGCCAAAAGACAAGGACATCAACCCATCGCGGCAGTTTATAAGCGCATTGGCAGTTAGCAAGAAGGGACGCCTTAAAATGATCGGAACAGAGTCGTTAGCGACTTCTGTATCGAGGATAGCAAAATCAGCAGGATAGTAGAAATCCTGGACCATAACAAGCACATTTTCAACCACACCCTTAGGGTACTTAATTGATCAATCCGCTAATTGCAATATTATTTTAGTAGTTTGCATCTCTTGTAGACCTATTTGTTAGTATAGATAATACGGGAGTAAGTTAACACTCGCCCCTAGGTCTAATAAAGTGGTCGTCGTGTGGGAATCTCCTAAGGTGCATTGTACAGTAGGACGACCAGGGTCCTTGTACTTAACGATTCCATTGTGTTCCGTTAAAGTTGGAAATTGTTCAGTTAAAAAGGCATCTTTAGGAATATTTGTCTTACGCCTAGTAGTGCACAACTCTTTAAGAAACTTAGCATGGTGAGGTAATTTTTTTATCGCTTCAAGAAAAGGAAGGTTTATCGTTAGATTTTTGAAAACTTCCCTAATCTCATCGAAATTCGTATCCTTAGTTAACATTGCTAATCTCTGGGGAAACGGTGGTTTCTCTCTATATTTAGCGTAATGATCAACAGGATGTTTAACCTTGGCTTTTTGTTTCTTAGGTTGTGGTTTAATTGGTACCTCTACAGGGGTAGGCTCCTCAGTTTCTATTACGGTATCTAGTATAATCTGCGGTGTAGGGATAACTGGTGGGGTAACTATATGCATAGTTACTTTGTTATCAACCACTCTCCCAGAACGGAGAGTGGAGATGGCATTTAGCTCACCTACGTTTTCATTTCCTGTACTAGTATTACCATTTACCTCAAAGGCGGTGTTTGTTGTTTTAGGATTAGCTATTGCTTGTCTTGGAAACACACCTTTGGGTTGCACTTTCTCTTGAGCTAACTTCTTGTAAAATCTGTTATTGAGATTGTATAAAGGTATCGAAATGATCCGGTTGTGGAAGAGTGTTAGCTTTAGGTTGTGTGACAAGAACTATGTCACGTTGATTATTAATGGGTGGATTTTGGTAGTTATTATTTACCGGAATAATACCTCTATTGGCATTATAATTATTGTTATAATTATTATAATTACCCTGACCTCGTGCTTGACCTTGTCGTGGTTGAGCTTGGTTGTTATAATTATAATTACCCTGACCTTGTCCTTGTCGTGGTTAAGCTTTGTTTTTATAATTATTTGCTTGCCTAACATTTTGATTATTAAACCCTGGAGGTGTTACTTGTTGATTATTTCTCCAACTGAAGTTTGTATGTTTTCTCTAAGGGGCGTTAGGAATAGGAAAACTATTAATCGAGCAAACATTATCTTATTGTGACTGTTGTTGCTCATAGGCGAAAGGACAATAGGAGTCGAGATGCTCTGGACTCAAACAGAAATTACATGGATTGGAGTTGACATTCATGACGGGGATAGGCGTTTGTTGAACAGATTTAGCCTCTACCTTTTTAGTTAGAGATTCGATTAAATTTTTAAGTTCCAGATCGGGTTTCATCTCAAACATACCGGTGGCCTTAACTGTTGTAGAAGAACTAGTGTTGCGGGAGATATCGTCACTACCGCCCCAGTTATTATTACGCTTAGTTTGATCTTCTAAAAATTTATAAGCCTCTGAGGCTCCTTTACTTAAGAAACTACCCTCATTCATTATGTTAAGGACTTCTTTATGGTGGTGTAGAAGTCCCTTGAAAAAGGCACGAACTAACATGTCTTTCGCGAGGTTACGGTGTGGACACTCTATAAGTAGATCGGTGACACGATTCTAAGCCTCTGAAAATGATTTATGAGGATTCTGTCGAAAGAAATGAATCTTGGAAAGCATTTCATCGGTCTTCAGTGGTGGGTAAAAATGTTCCATGAATAGTTGAACAAGTTTAGCCCACGAGTCCACAGAATTTGGCACTTGGGCATTTCACCAAGACACCGCCTTATCGGCTAAAGTGAAGGGAAATACCCTTAGTTTAATTTGTTCAGCACCAACCATAAGATGGTGAAATGTAGTAAGGACTTGGTCAATCCTACGCATGTGCTGATAAGGCTTTTCATGGTCTAACCCATGAAAAACGGGTAACAAATTAAATTTATTCGGGGGAATTTGGAAATCCCAATCGGGTCCGATAGACGATGCAAGATTTAGGGCTATCGTTCAAGGCTTTGTAAAAGTCAGAGAGAGGAGACTCTCTTTCTTCAGCCATTACTTCAGGTGATATGTGTGGTATGCTAGCTAGAGGTGTAGTGAGTGGTATACTAGAAATACTAGTTTGTTGCCGTTGTCGATTAATTACGTTAGGCGTTTTTCTTTGGCCTGACCTTAATCTCATGCAAGGCTAAGACCAATCTTAATGAAACACAACAACACTCCAAACAATCCTGATATGCTAGTATGAACCTCTAACAGAATATGCGAGGTGTGGAAGGAAAGAGTACCAGAAAGCCTCCTTGCTTCGCTTATGAATAGGGTCTTGTTTATGCGTGCTCAGTGTATATAATAAGTTAGAACACTGAAAACTTTGAAGAAATGGAAGTTCGAAACAAACCTGTGGAAATCGGGCAGTTTCAGCAGAGGGCACGGGTGCGCTCAAAATATGCCTAGGCAGGGCGCAGGTCGCGCTCAGGCAAAAGGTAGGATTCCAGGCGTGTGGGCGCAGGTGGTGCTCAAAGTTGGCCTTGGTAGGGTGCATGTCGCGCTCACGCAAAAGTTGGAATTCTAGGCGTGTGAGCGCAGGTGGCTCTCCAAGTTGGCCTTGGTAGGGCACAGGTGGCGCTCAGCCAAAAGGTGGAGTTCCAGGCGTTTGGGCGAGGGTGTGCTCCACTTTGGCTTGCCCAAGGCGCAGGTCACGCTCCGAGTAATTTTTCGTGGAAACTTGAAAAGCTGAAACAAACAACCACAATGAGAATCCAATCAAGGGTGGGTGGGTTATGGGACTTTGAAAAACTATCAATTCTAAAGAAAACAATACTAAAGAGTAATAAGATGGCAGCGACGCCATTTGCTAAACATAAAAAGATAATCTTACTCACAAATAAAGCTATGAAACTCTAAACGCAAGTAAAACTATAAACTAAACTGTTACTTATCAAAGATATTTGTTTTCTACTCTCGAATGTATTGACGTGGAGTTGGAATAGAAGATTTGTTCCATTCCTAGTCCTTTAGCATTCAAGTTTTCTACAATTGACGAGTCTATTCAAAGTCTAATGAGAGTAATGATGAAATTTATACTATGATGTGAATTCAAATAACAAGCTACGAATAACGAAATGACAAATTGCTAAGAGTTGAATCTAGATAGAGAATTAGGGCAATTTGATTCCACCTTGACTCTAACTTAATAAACTAGCATAGATTTGTTGTAAACCAATTCTTACGTTCTCACGGTAAGAATTGGTCGTTCTAATCCCTTATACATGGCATTTCTACCAATTTATAACTAGCATGTGAGGTCATCCACCCATTCTCATGGCGAATCAATGACCTTCTAGAGTGGAATAGATTCTTACAACGATTCTATACTACACTATCAAGTTTTTATCAAGGCTTCATCAAACCACTCTAATGGAGGTTTAGCCTTGATTCATCAAACTATCATTTTCCATTGGATTAAAACTAGACATAATATAAAGATTTGAACTTTACTAATTTTAACTAACAATACTTCAAATCTAATTAATACTAAAAATAGAATAACAACAAGAATTGAACTTAGATCTACAAATTTAAATGGAAAAATTAAAATGATTAAGAACTACTATTTTATTTATCTAATCAATGAAGAACAATCATTCCTAAATAACTAATCTAAAACAATGTATGAAACTAATTAATTAACTAATTGAAATTCCAAAAAAACTAGATCTACAAGCTATTTTAATGGCTACATTTTATTCTAAGCTATCTAACTATATATTTCTTCAGAGCTAAGTCTTGTTTTATGTAAAGAAGGAGACCAGATACACAATTTCGTGCACGGGCTGAGGTCTCATGTTTTGGGCCGGAAAATCGAGCCCAAAGCCCAATTTCTTCAGTCCACTGAGCCCGTTCCAGCTAGTTTTGACTTCAGTGGACTTTTTGTTCACTTTTGCTCATCTGATTGGGTCAAGGCTTAGACCATTGGAAAGCTCTTTCCGAGCCGGTCGTTTTGACATAAGGTAAGTCCAAATCCAAGGTATGAGTCCAAAGATATGGTTTTCGGAAGTTCTGCTGACTTGTGCACTATTTTTTCCCGTATTGACTTTTCAGCTTTTGACCGGGCTTCATAAAGGCTTTGTCTCCTTGAATCTTGGTCTTTATCACAGAACTTCTTAGCAACCAAACCTTTGCTCCTTTATATCACCAAAGTGGCACATTTCTGTACATAATTGAGTTATATTGCCTGAAATACATAAAAGCACATAATTAGCATTAACTCTTATTTATTACTCGCATAATTAGTCTAAAAGTAGTATTATTAAGGGGTTAAAACTACAGTTTTGGGCTCTTATCAAGCACTATCGTGGTTTACTACATCTCGGTGTGTAGGGTGCTAACGGGTTAATTAATTGATTTTTAAGTTAACTCCATAAGTATTTCCACGAATGTAGAATGGTAAACGTCCACACTATCGTGGCTTACTACTTCTCGGTGTGGAGGGTACAAGTGATGGGTTGATTAATTAATTAATTTTTGTTATTAACTAAAGAAGTTTTTGCCCTACATAATTATTATTTTATGTGATTCTCAGGTTTACAAAATGGTTACTTTCAACCCACTAGCAACTATTCTTAAGGAAAACAAACTTCTTTGCCCTAATTACATAGACTGGAAACGCAACTTGGATATCGTGTTGACTGCTGAAGAGTACAAATATGTACTCAATGAGGAATGCCTACCTAAGCCTAAAGATATTGCTGGAGAAGAGGAGAAAGAAGCATTTAAGAAGTGGAACAAGGCAGATGAGATGTCACGATGTTACATTCTGGCATCTATGTCAGGTGTGATGCAACATCAGCATCAGGCCATGACCACAGCTTATGATATGATGCTCAATCTCAAGGAACTCTTCGGACACCAGAATAGGGCTGCTAGGCAAACTGCCATGAAAAACTTGATGACCACAACTATTACTGAAAGGACTCCTGTAAGGGATCATATACTTAGGATGATGGCTTATCTGAATGAGTTGGAGATCCTTGGAGCTGATATCGATGCGGAAACGCAGGTCGATATCATTCTCATGATGCTGCCTGAGAGGTTTGAACCATTCCGCCTTAACTACAACATGAACAAAAGGTTGTATTCTTTGGTGGAACTGATGACAGAACTTCAGTCAGCTGAGAGTCTCTTTAAGCAAAGTTATGTTCAGGTTTATGCTACTGAGAAGGTTTCTACTTCTATGCCTAATAGCGGAAAGAAGAAGAATAATGTTCAGAAGCATAAGAATATGGCAAAGAAGGGCATGGGACCTCAAGGAGCTGTGAAAAAGCCTAAGGGCAAATGCTACAAGTCAAGCGGTCGAGGAATCGAAGCCGATTGTCCTCTTCTCAACAAAGAAAATAATGGAGGTATGTTTCATGCACTAGTAGTTTAAACATGTTTAGCGGTGTTATCTACCAGAACCTGGTGTGTAGATACAGGAACCACTAACCATGTCTGCATTTCGTTGCAGAGGTTCCAGGAAACCAGAAAACTTAGTGCTGGAGAGATTGCCTTATCTTTAGGAATGCTACCAGAGTAGTAGCTATTGCAGTGGGAGATGTTTGTTTATCTTTTGGTAGAAATAAGACTAAGGTGTTAAAGAATTGTCTTTATGAGCCTAATTTTAGAAAGAACTTGATTTTAGTTTCTATGTTAATTAAGGATGGATATTCTGTTTCTTTTAAATGACAAGATTGTCATTAAGAAAAATAAACTTTTTATCTGTTTTGGTACATTAAAAGGCAATTTATACATCATTAATCTTATTCCACCCACAGTGCATTAAATTTTACCCAGAGTAGTATTATTCTAGAAGTATTAAGATGAGAGACATTAAACTACTTCAGTACTAATTGTATAAGAATAGGAACCACAACGTGTCACCAATGACGTACAAGAACAAGAGGTGCTTCGTCGTAGTGGGAGGGGTGTTAGACAACCTGACAGGTGGATTAGTTTGGGAATGTCTACAGACATAACCACTGATAACCAAAATCCTGATCCCTAGACCTACAATGAAGCACTCCAAGATAGAGATGTAATATCTTGGCAAAAGGCAATGAATTCTGAGATGGAATCTATGGATTCTAATCAGATCTGGGAGCTTGTTGAGCCACCCAATGGTGTAAAACCCATTGGATGCAAGTGGGTCTATAAAATGGATGTCAAAATAGCTTTCCTTAATAGAAGTATTGAGGAAACCATCTATATGGAGCAGCCATAAGGATTCATTGAAAAAGGTAAAGAGCATCTTGTTTTGTACAAGAAATTTGATGGAAACATAGTGGTAATTCTTGTGCTTTATGTAGATGACATCTTACTCATTGAAAACAATGTGAAAGTGTTGTCAGACATAAGGGTATGGTTATCAAACCAATTTGATATGAAGGACATGGGAGAAGCGGGTCACATCCTTGGGATCAAAATTATAAGAGATCGCAAGAAAAGGATGAAGTGCTTATCTCAGGCTACCTATTTTGATATTGTGTTGACTCGTCCTAGCATGCAAAACTCCAAGAAAGGTTTCTTGCCTTTCAGGCATGGAGTTCCTCTATTAAAGGAAATGTGTCCCAAGACACCAAAAAAGATAGAGGACATGAATGCGGTTCCTTATGGTTCGGCTGTAGGAAGCTTATTGTACACCATGATATGCACGAGGCTAGACATCTGCTTTACCGTTGGCATGGTTAGCAGATATCAGAAGAACCCAGGACAAGGGCACTAAACTGCGGTAAAACATATACATCAGTACCTGAAAAGGACTAAGGATTATATGTTAGTATACCATGCAGATAGTTTGGTTCCCTTAGGGTAAACAGTCCACACTATCGTGAACTCCAAAAGTATTTCCACGAATGTAGAATGGTAAACGTCCACACTATCGTGGCTTACTACTTCTTGGTGTGGAGGGTGCTGAAGGGTCAGATAGGGACAAGAGTAAGTCTACCTCAGGTTGTGTGTTTACCTTGTGAGGTGGAGCCATAGTATAGAGGAGTGTCAAGCGGAAATGCTTGTCTAACTCCACCATGGAAGCTGAATATGTGGCAGCCACTGAGGCAGCCAAAGAATCAGTTTTAGGTCCGAAACTTC
Organism: Coptis chinensis; assembly: GCF_015680905.1. NCBI lineage: Eukaryota > Viridiplantae > Streptophyta > Magnoliopsida > Ranunculales > Ranunculaceae > Coptis > Coptis chinensis. The sequence goes on from NC_141456.1 coordinate 51,755,729, forward strand.
TTGTAAGCAAGTAAACACATTGAGCGCAAGTACCACCTAGAAAAGAGGAGATGTTTATGTTACCAAGATAGCATCAGAATATAACCTAGCTGACCCCTTAACAGGCATGTTGAGGGGATGGGAATCAGATGCTTGGTAGCATAGCTTTAAGTATAAGTGGGAGATTTGTTAGTAGTATACTAAAAAGCAATGCTTTGAGTATAAGTGGGAGATTGATAGGGTTATATACTAAAAGCATTACTTTTGTATTAACTCCAATTCTTAATATTTTGAATGAGAATCATATGGGCAAATGTTATGCATATTATATATGTTATTAGTTATATGCATGTGTCTAATACTTTATGTTGTAGATGATATGGTGTGAACACACAGAAGATCATATCATCAGTACCTTATAAAGTATAAGTAATCGTTCACAACCTAGATGGATTTGGACAAACCATTAGTATGGTTGTAGTATAATCTGGTATTAGTCTATCTTGACTATAGGATTACACTAGTACACTTTGTGTGTATTGAACAGGACCAAGTGAGGTTGTTTCTCCTTATACTGACTATATAAGAGAACAAACGCCTCTGTTATTATTGATGCTTGTCCTCCTAATCTGGATATAATAACAGGCACTTACATGCATTGTACATTGCTTTAAATCATCAATGAGTGAGATTCATTTGTGAATTAACAAACTTGATGGATTGGGTAATGACATCATATGTAAGGTGTGTTGTTGATTATAGAAGGAATCCGTGTCCCGCAAGAAGTCGGGTTGATGATGTCCCCTTGAGGAGCTCAAAAAGATTGTTATGTAAACCCTGCAGGTGGATTTATTCCGACATGACAATGAGGTTGAGTGGTACTACTCAAGGACATAAGAGGTTGATTAATATAGTTGTCAGTAACTTGACTTAATTAAGGGACATTCGATATCTTAAACACGGGGAGATCAACAAACATATAATATGGAGCCCATAAACGCTGACACGTAATTTGGGATTAGGGTGGTAGTGCAACAATGGCCTTTAGTGGAATAAGCCATTTGTTGACGGACTTGGGCCGTGTATTCTGGGCGAACATGGGATGCCCAAGCCCGTCAGGAGGCCCAACCCTAATTTCTCCTCATGGTCCCTGTTGTAGCCTATAAATAGAATACTCTCTCTTTGGCCAAAATTCACTATTCATTGTTCTAAAAAAGAGGCAAGAAAAGTAGATTTGAATTCGTTTCTGATCTTGAGAGAAAGAAGGGGGTTGGTAGATCGTTGTCCACACAACATCCAACCTATTCTAAGGAATACAACAGAAGATCAAGAGGTTGATTTCAGATTTCATAAAGCTTGGATTCTCAGAGTTATCTAAACCGATTATCAAAGGTATGTTTTCCAATCACAAATCGTGGACACCCATTAATTCCGCTGCGCGTGGGGTTCGCGGTTTGTAGAAATAGTCATTCTGAAATAACGGTTCCTACAAGCGTTGCATGCGGTAGGATCTGAGAAGTGAAGTGCCAATCTCGTAGGACATTTAACTCAAGGAGAAGCATAGCAAGGCATGTATGTTTCGTATTAAGGGTCATGCTTCCTAGGGCTACGTTACATTGGCCTTTTTCTTCAACTTGAAAAATACCAGCACCATAGGGCTCATGTAAGTGTACCTAGTCATAACGGTTTCCATTGTCATCAATATATTTAGCATGGGTGTGTTGTGTAGGGATAGGAATTCCAAATGAAAAAGAAATTAAGTACTTAGTCAATTCAAAGGGTTCGTCGTCTAACATCACTCTTATTGCTTGTTCTCCATTGGAGCGTTCAAAGAAAGTAACATGCTCATAAAAATATGTAGTATGTGCAGGAGAATAAATTTGATCAGGTCTTACCAGTAGGGTGAACCATTCATGCTCCATCATCATCTTGTTAAAGTGGAACCTATAGTTGTCATTAAGGAATAGATCCTCAAAAGACTGTTCCGATATAATTTTTGGAGTACTCATAGGAACCAAGTAAAGAAAAGAACTACTGGAAGTGTTAGAAGAAGAATATGGTTGGAAGTCCAAGCATGGAAGCTTCAGTGAGGGCGCGGGCGCGCTCTAAATATGCCTTTGGAGGGCGCGGGTCACGCTTAAGAAAAGACTGTTAAGATTTATATAATGGCAGGTCGCGCTCTAATTGGCCTTGGGAAGGGCGTGGGTGCTCTCTAATATAGAGCGATGTGTCACTACTAAAAAAAGGGCTTTTTAGGACGATTATTTTTTTTCTACCTTGACGGCTTCCGTATAAGCCGTCATTATTTCTATCTCACCATTACTTTTATGACACTTGATGTCAAATGTTGACGGTTATAGGCTAGCAGTCATAAATATCTTTGACGATTTTTATCAATGTGTCAAGTTTGTGACTAGCAGTTGTATACTTACTGTTCACTTTATGACGCTTGATGTTAATGTTGACTGATAAAACATAAAATTGATAATTTACCTACGAAATGAACGATGAAACTCAAAACGTAAGTAAACTAAACTATTCTATGTGCCTATATTTTATCAAAGATTATACTCTCAATCCTATGAGATATAGTGGAGTAGATGATTCGTTCCACTCCTAGTCCTTTAGCATGTCGTGCTCTATACGTATAAGTAATCTACTCTAAGTCTAATGAGAGATTTACGAAAAGACAACTAGACTACGATGCAACTACCCACAAGATGCAACTAGTCGACTATTAGAACAACTATGGGAATGTTACGTTGATTCTATGCTAAGGAGTTAGAGGGGGATTGATTCCACCTTAACTCGACTTAATCCTACTAACGACCTAATCGTAAGTAATCGAATTGAGCGCCCAGCGAGAACAATATGGTTACTCCTAATCCCTAATTACACATGGCATTTCTACCAATTCATAACTAGTATGTGAACGATTACACCCATTCTCATGGTGAACTAATCATTTCTAGAGTGGAAAAGAAATTACGACGACTCTACGATAATCGGAATCAAGCTTTCATCAAGGCTTCTCAACCCCTCTAATGGGGGTTTAGCCGAGAATCATCACGCCTATCATTCCCAAAGGAATTCAAACAAGACATGATATAAAGATTGAAACTTTGCTTGTTTAAACTCAATTCAAAACTACTAATGTAATAATTGAATTAAACTAATAATGACAATTAATTGAATCTACGAATTGAAACTAAACAATTAATGGAAATGAAACTAACTTATGGAGAACACTATTTTATTAATCTAATGAATAATAAAACAATGATTCAAATACTAAATTAATAATCTAACTAATCTAAGTCTAGCTATCTACGTAATAAGGGAAATTAGATCTACACAATTGTAAATGACAAGAATCGAAATTGACAAACTAACTATTTTATTAATCAAACTAATTAAGAATAATGATTCTAAGAGTTTAATCTAAAACAAAAATTGAATTTAACCTAAACTTAATTTTATTACATGAAAACTAAATCTATAATTATCTATAGTTTTAGGTTTAACTAGCTACCATTAACAAAGAGTTAAGCTTTGGTTTTTATACTTTCAAATCCAAAAATCGTGTATGGGCTTGGAGCCATGTTTTGGGCCAGAGAATCAGGCCCAAAACCCAATTCTTTCAGTCAAAAGGCCTCTTCAGCTGCAGTTGGCTTCAACAGACTTTTTGTCCATTTTTGCTCCTCTGATTGGGTCAACGCTTAGACCATTGGAAAGCTCTTTCCGAGCCGGTCGTTTTGACATAAGGTAGGCCCAATTCCAAGGTTTGAGTCCAAAGATACGGCCTTTGGAAGTTCTGTTGACTTTGTGTGCTGTTTCTGCCCGCGTCAACTTTTCAGCTTTTGACCGGGCTTTAGAAAGGCTTTGTCTTCTTGAATCTTGGCCTTTAATCACGGAACTCCTTAGTAACCGACCTTTGCTCCTTTATCTTGCTAAAGTGGCACATTTCTACACATAATGGACTTTGAAGCCGAAATGCATAAAACAACGTGTCGGTGTTAACTCTTAATTATTACTCACATAATTGGTCTAAAAGTATGACTATTCTGAGGGTTAAAACTACAGTTTTGGGCTCTTATCAAACCACCCCCAAACAGCATTTTGCTTGTCCTCAAGCAAAGATGAGAAATTAGAATAAGTGACCAAAATGGAGTTCTATCTACTCGTTCGTTTTGACGATTGCATTGATTGACCATATGCAACAAGGCCTTAAACCACTAGGAATTCCCTAGTGGACGAAGTTATAACCTCGTGAGAGTTTTCGATGAAGGTACTCACAAACTTCATCTATACTACAGCGACTAAGAAATAAAACTATTGTTTCCTTATTCATGCTCTAAATTAACTATACCTCTCACTAGCAATGCATATAGAGTAATCAAGTGAAACCCTAAGCTAATATATGCATAATAATCAATTATCTATAATAAACATATATACAATGAGTAATACTATGAAATGCCTAGCAGGTTAGTTTGAAACTTCGAATAAGCGTCCTTAAGTAGGTTCTCACAATAATAGTCAAGATACAACACTCGATTTTTCCACTCAAGTTTATTTACTCCGGTTAATGCGGTGGGCACACTTTACCTTACAATCTCAATGACAACAAAGGAAGCCTGAGTCGATCAAACACATCTGCCACTTACTATCACACTAACTTATTCCTAATTGAGCTAGAGGTCTTTATTAGGTGTTGCGGGGATTAGGAGATGGTTTAAGAAGGAAGGAAATGGATATTCAAAAGGACAAGTCTGAGATAATAGAGTCTTCATATTATGTAACTTAGAGAAAACCTTGTTATTTTCTTTTGCTTCTATACTTTGTTTCCATCCTTAGCCATATTTTTTTTTTTCTTTGGCTTTTGACTCATTTTATTTTATTTTTTTGGAGTTTTTATTTTATTTCTATTTTTATTTTTCTTTTCTTTGGATGGAAACTTCTTTTCTTTATTTTCTGAAGCAATTAACTAACTTTTGTTTACACAGGCTTTTCTCTTCTTCTTTCTTCCTCATTCTATTCTCAAACTTATCTAAATTGGGTAGGTTGAATTTTTTTTATTTTGTTTTGTTTTGTAACAGGGTAAAGGATTTGTGGTTTATGGAAGGCTAAAGAAAGGCTCAGAGGGGCGACTAGCGGAAAATAATTCATAGGTTTGAATTTTTGGCTATATCGATCCAAAGAGGGTCTAAATTCTCGCTTAGGATATGGTTTAGTGATCAAGCAAGTGGACGTGTGATATCTCTATCCGGATGTTACTTCTCCCTTGTGTCATTTCTCAAATGTTTAAGCTCATATAAGGCTTTAGGCTATATTCTCACGAGGATTTTGTAGAATAAGTACTCTAGCCTAGATTTCAGAAACTTATTGCTAACAATCATCGATACTCATGTAATATATTTATAAATAGATGCAAAGATTATTACCTACATATTAACCTAAGTTTCTAAAAATTATTCTAATGCAAAATCTACATTGAGACTTCTAGATTATTAAGAGCATAGAAGGAAAACAATACCAATATTCCTAAGTGTATAGCATGAACTTATTTATTTATATTTTTGAATTTTTGAAATTTTGACTAGAAAACAATTGCATATTATACATATTTATATCCTAACGGATGCCTTAATTACCGTGTTTCTATCCCCAAAACAAGAAGCACGCTTTGTCCTCAAAGTATTTTAAATAAAGAGGGTAGGAAAAATACCATTGAAAGCGTGAAATTCGGGAACATCTGCAAAACAAAGTTAGAAGCGTACTAATATAGGAAATAAAAACCGACTTAACTCTATAACGAAGTTCTACCCATTATGGGGTTAACAAGAATGAAATTGCTTGGGACATAAGCAGACACTACCTAAAATTAAAACTTACCTTATCTCCGCTTTACTCATCATCTTCCTCATCCTCTTCTTCTATAAAGAAGTGAGGTTCCTTCAGCGATCTGCCATGCCATGATAATTTGCGGGCTTCCGCCATTTATCATCTATTATTGCTAACCTATTAAGAGCCACTTGGTCTGACGGGGTGTAGGGTGCAACCTGATGAAGTTGTATCCTCCACCCTTGCCAAGTCATTGCACGGAAAGATCGAATAATACTATTGGTGGGTCGTACAATGTCAACCGTAATCCAATCCGTGAAACGTGTACAAAAAACAGGAAAGAAACATAGCATAATACGGGAAATTAGAACAGGCATAAGAAGGTACTTATGCCTCATGCTATGGGATCGAGCTAAACTAGACATCAAGGTTGGGAAGGTCATGACACATATCGCCCCGTGGCTAAAGCAAGGAAGGCGGCGCAAAGTGGCATCATTCATAGAAGAAAACGCCATTCCCCTAAAATGTTTAGCATGATCCAAAACATAACAGTTTCCTATGTTCATGGACGAAGGGCTACCAAAGGCGACGTTATATTCCCTTGGTCCTCGATACGGAAAATGCTGCGCCATCACGACTCATGCAAAACTCATAAGTGTAGACATACATATTATCTACCCAATAACACCATGGGTCTTGTATTTCAGCGGGCATAGCAAGTCCAAGAACAAATGCTAGCAAGAACTTGGTAATTTCCATTGGTTCATTATCAATGTTGATGGAGAACACTTGTTCTCCATCTAGTCTCTCAAAGAAAATGCAGTTATCATAAAAATAAGATGCTAGTGTTGGAGAATAAAGTGCATCAGGTCTTACCATAAGCGGTTCCCAATAGCGTATGTGATAAGCCTCATGAAACCAAGCACCATAAGTAGTGCTTTGGAACAAATCTTCGAAAGACTATTCTGGAATCAATGTAGGAGATGTCATCTAAAAATTACACTCTGGAATAGCTGCGAATGATCCAAGAACAACCCGCAGAAAACTGGAATTTTTCTGGTCCACGGAAGTCAGGGCACGAGTGCGCTCTGAAGATTTTGGAATTCCAGTGTTTGAGTGCGACTCGCGCTCACCTTGAAGCTGAAGTGCACTCGCATACAAAATTCTGACAAAAAAGTGTGTAGGGCCCGAGGTCAGAAGAGCTTGAAAAGCGAAAAATGAGGCGAAACGTGGGAAACGTGGGATTGAAAGGTGAGTGATGGAAGTTAGGTGTAGTGTGGGTTGTTAGTGTAGAATGAATGAAGTTTATATAGGTTTTAAGTTGCTAAAACGGATCAGGAAGTTGCCAAAAAGTTTTTACGGCAGTTTCCGGAAATACTAAAATTTCCAACCCCGAAAACGGAAACAACTCATATTCTTGATTCTAAAACAAACCTAGTATATTTTAGGTTGAATTTAGGATAGAATCTACCTATTTTATCGAGATTTCATTCTACCATGATACTTATTCATAGATATGCCTAATCGGCTATATTTTCACCTTGACTCCATAAATAAATTATAAAGCGAGGTCATATAAAAATCATCTTTGGAATAGATAACACCACCCCCAAACAATTTGGGAAGGTGGGATCAATATTAAAAAATCACGCACAATAAAAATAACGACATTATATTAAAATTGGCATTAAATGCTCTTTTACTACAAAATCCAAATTACGAATTAAACCTTACAATAAAATAACTAACAATAATAAAACTACAAATAAAAATATCAAACTATACTATCCCTAACTACTTGAGATTGGTAGCGGAGGGCACACTTATTTCGGAGATGGCTCACGAGCTCCGATGGGCGGCACCATTAAATCTTTTCGGCGACGGCCTTTCGTGCCTCGATGGTGTGTCCTCAGAAGGAGAATCCCCGTGAGGTGGGAATCGTGCAAGCATGTCGGCCCGGAACTGGCGCTGAGCTTCTAGCTCGGCCCTCATCTGTTCCCACCGCTCGTCCTCCCTCTGGGTATGGATCTTGAAGTTATGGTAGATAGTTGCCTGTTGAGTCCGGAGGTCTTCGCAGATAGTGTTGAGTGAACGCATGCCACGATGAATCACAGCCATGCATTCTGCATCTGACCAACACCTCTCCAAGGCATCCGCATCAAAACAAGTCAAGTCCTCCTCATCCTCCTCGGCATTCTCATTTCCACCATCTTCCTCGTCCTCTACCCTATCCTCAGGCAACCTCCAAACTCGTTGGACACAATCCTTATAGATGCGAAGATTTCGGTGTAGGGTGATGTAAGACCTATCGGGCGGAGTCGCCTCAACTCTCCAAAAGACATGATCTTGGTTATCAAACACGGGGAGAGGTGCAACAGCCTTCCCTACTCCCCTAATCATGCTAAGCAAAAACTCCAAGATCTGAACTTCGTACTTACGCTCACGGAGTATCCATAAAATGTGGAGGCAGTTCAAACCGATGTCGTGACCTTCTCCTCCCCGGGGCGTTCCGACCAATCCATCGAAAGCTGCAGCCATTTGGTTGGATTCGAGGGATGCTTGGCGAACACAATGTGATCTCGCATTGTAGTTCCTTCCGTAATCGCCATCCGCGTTTATCAGCGGCTCTACCCCATTATATTGGGACTCTGTAACGTGACATCAGATGGATTCTAGGCGGAATGCCTAGAATCTCGACCAACAACCCGATAGTTACTTCCTTCCTCCTCTTACGCCACCATTACAAAAATTCTAGTCCCTCCACCTCCTCGCCGTGTTGTAAAACCGTCGGACTAAGTCTTCGTGGTAAAAGGCTTGGTCGAAAGTACCACAAGCTATTCATCTCTCTTCGATCATTTCGTCACCGTGAAAAGCGGGCGAAGTGGTCGCCGATAAATGCTTGCTCGGCAAGATTCGACGTTGTTGAGCCATTGGAGTGTTAGGAATTTTGTGGGGGTGTAAATGGGATGTGGTGTTCGAATTTGAGTCGACCGAATGAAACAACCAGTGGTGGTGGTGCGGTGGTGGCGCGACAGCTTAAATTTTTTTAATTTTCGTGGGTTTTTGGTGATGTAAGTTGGTGGATTTGGTGGTGGTTTGGTTTTAGAGAAGAATTGAACTTGATTTGAATCTGGGCGTGGGTTTAATTAGGTTTCTTTTTTAATTTTTGGCTTTAGGTTTTGAAGTTTTGGTTTTTGTTTGATAATGGCGGTTTGAGAAGATGAAGGACGGATTTGTTGGTGTGGAGTGGAGCGCTGGTGCTGGTGCAGTGCAGCGAAGTGAGGCCTGCCCCAAGCCCAATTCGAAATTTTCTAATTTTTCGATTTTTCGCTCCACTTCAAACTAATATTGCCTCTTCGTTACCGGTCCGATTTTTGCGAATGAGATATGGAAATGATCAGGAGAGAATTTCCAATCCAATGATCCATAAAACACTCTATTCCGACCGTGGATGACATATAAGATAGTGGAAAACGCCTCAAAGTGCGTGCATGGCATACGTTATGCGAACGAATAAACTCTAAATTCATAGATTATGTCAACCTGAATCAAAATACAATTAAACGGCCTAAGCAACTCTAATGGGACCTAAACATTACAGGACGGAAACACGAACACCCCACCCCCAAACAAATTTTTTTACAACAAAGTTTAGAAAATTTGTTTTTTTTTTTTAAGTAGGTCTTTTAAAGTCAGATTCCCGAGACTTTCTAGATTACTATGTTTATTCTTTAATATATATATATATATATATATATATATATATATTTACTTTTATAATGAAAAAAAATAAGCAAGAAAGACATAATTCACCCCATAGAGAAACATGACTAAAAAATCCGAGAAAACATGCAAGAGTGGAAAATGTGAATTATGTTAAACGTGGACTTAGGATCCGATACTTACAGCCACACACTCCATAGGGAGGGCCCGGTTACCTTAATGGTGCACTCACCAATATCTGGAAATGAAAGGAATGCACCAAACACAACAAATTGAGTCATTTATAGTCAGATACTCGAGACTTTATCTAACATATGTATGGACATGCAGTTTATCATATATCAACAACCGAAATAGTTGTGGATCATTCCATAAATAAATATCACAGAAAACATATCCAAACACAATCAAGCACCAAGATTTCCTATGACGCAACCTAGTAAAATGAAAGCGAAGTCGGATAACCCTATAACGTAACCTAGCATGCACCTTCTTTTTCATTTTTGAACGAGAGGGTGTTCTACTGAATAAGTGTGGAAAAGTGAATGGTTGTGGAGAATATGGTGGATACGGATAAGTTGTAGAAGGAAAGAATGTAAACAATGAGGATGTGGATTTAGCACAAAACTCATTCATAGTGTAGGTGGGGACTGTCTCAAGTCTGAAAATGAAGGTGTCAAATGGTTTGTCTAGCTGAAGTATTTATTTACTAGGTGGATTTAAAAAATTATGAAGCACAGGATAAACAAAAGGATCGAGTGCAAACTCGAGATTCCTTTGAAAGGGTGGAAGGAGGGGAGTCGAGGTGGATGTTGTGCAAAGTAGTTCTTGATAGGGTGAATTATCACCTGCTCTAAGAAACTCATCGAATTCCTCATCTAGATTGATCATATCCACGTTACTATGATAGTCCTCTATATCTTTGAGAAAGTCATCTATCTTATCCTCATCCGTAATATGTGTATCGACTAGTGTAGGGATGAAAATGTTGGAGTCTGAACTTCCAAAGGAAAGAAATTTGGGCATATGATTATTAGGGAACGTGTTGTTTAAATAATCTCGAGCAAAGCTCTCGATCATGCTAACCTCTCCATCCATAGACGAATCTGGTAAATGTGTCTTTGTTTTAAAAACATTTACTTCAACAGCAAGATGGCCAAAAGACATGGACATCGAACCATCGCGGCAATTAATGAGTGCATTGGCAGTTGCTAGGAAAGGATGCCCGAAGATGATCCGGACAGAGTCGTTAGCGACTTCTGTATCGAGGATTACAAAATCAGCCGGATAGTAGAAATCCTGAAATTTTACCAACACATTTTCGACCATACCCTTAGGATACTTAATAAACCAATCGGCTAATTGCAACGTCATTTTAGTGGGTTGCATCTCGTCTAGACCTATTTGTCTATATAAATAAAATGGGAGTAAGTTAACACTAGCCCCCAGGTCTAATAACGCGGTCGTCGTATAGGAATCTCCTAAGGTGCATTATGCAAGAGGGGGCGATTGGGGTCCTTGTACTTAACAATTCCATTATTTTCATATAGAGTTGGGAATTGTTCGTTAAAAAAAGTCTTTTGGTATATTTGTCTTACGCCTAGTAGTACACAACTCCTTAAGAAACTTAGCATGGTGTGGTAGCTTTTTAATAGCTTCGAGGAAGGGAAGGTTTATAGTTAGATTCTTGAAAACGTCCCTAATCATCTCATAATTTGTATCCATAGTTAACATGGCTAATTTTTGTGGAAACGGTGGTTTCTGTCTATATTTAGCAATGGTATCACCTGGATGTTTAACCGTGGCTTTCTGTTTCTTAGGTTGTGTTGTAACTGGTACCTCTACAGTGGTAGGCTCTTCAGTTTCTATTTCGGTATCTAGTAAAATAGCAGGTGTAGGGGCTACTGGTGGGGTAACTATAGGCATAATTACTTTGTTATCAACCACTCTGCCATAACGGAGAGTGGTGATGGCCTTTAGCTCACCTACATTTTCATATTCATTACTAGTATTATCGGTTACCTAAAAGGCTGTGTTTGTTATTTTAGGATTAGGTATTGCGTGACCTGGAAACACACCTTTGGGTTGGGCTTTATCTTGGGCCAACTGTTGGCCTAAATTATTAACGGATTGTAGAAGCATTGTTGGTTAGATTGAGCCATGGTTTGGAAAAGTTTTTGGCTCACTTGTATGAAGGTGTCAAAGGCGATCCGGTTGTGTGGGTGTAGTAGTCAAGTGGTGTATTTGGAACTATTTCGTGTGAATTATTTATGGGTGGATTTTGATAATTATTATTTACCGGAACGATACCTCTATTAGCATTATAATTATTATAACTACCTTGACCTTGTGCTTGACCTTGTCGAGGTTGCACTTGGTTGTTATAATTATTAAAATTACCCTGACCATGTCCTTGTCATGGTGGAACTTGGTTAAAACTGTGCGTTGGCCTAACATATTGATTATTGTACCCTGGATGTGTGACGTGTTGGTTAATTCTCCAACCGAAGTTGGGATTTTGTCTCCAAGGGGCGTTAGGTTCACTATTAATGGAACAAGCATGTTCATAGGCTATAGGACGTGGAAGTCGGGATGCTTTCGGGGCTCCAACGAAACTACATGGATTTGAATTTACATTCATGCGGGGATAGGCTTTTGTTGAACGAAATGGCCTCTACCTTTTAGTGAGTGATTCGATTAGAGTTTTAAGCTCGGGATCGTGTTTAATTTCAAACATACCGGCGGCCTTAACTTGATTTGATGAACTAGCGGAGTGGTGGATATCGCCACTACCCAGTTGTTATTTCGCTTTAGTTTGATCCTCTAAAATTTATAAGCCTCCGAGGCTCCTTTGCTTAAGAAACTACCCCCATTCATTATGTCTAGGACTTCTTTATGGTGGTGTAGAAGTCTTTTGAAAAAGGCACGAACTAACGTGTCTTTCGCTAAGTTATGATGTGGACACTCTATAAGGAGATCGGTGAAACGATTCCAAGCCTCTGAAAATGATTCATGAGGATTTTGTCGAAAGAAATGAATCTTGGAAAGCATCTCATCTGTCTTTAGGGGTGGGTAAAAATGTTCCATAAACAGCTGAACAAGTTTAGCCCACGAGTCCACAGAATTAGGCGTTTGGGCAGTTAACCAAGACGCCGCCTTATCGGCTAAGGTGAAAGGGAATACCCTTAGTTTAATTTGTTCCGCACCAACCGTAGGATGGTGGAATGTTGTTAGGACTTGTTCAATCCTACGCATGTGCTGATAAGGTTTTTCATGGTCTAAACCGTGAAAAACGGGTAACAAATTAAAAATATTAAGGGGGATTCGGAAATCCCCCATTGGGTCTGCTAAAACGATGCAAGATTTGGGGCTATCGCTCAAGGCTTTATAAAAGTCCGAGAGAGGAGTCTCTCCTTCGTCGGGCATTGTGTTAGGTAGAGTATGTGGAATAGTAGCTAGAGGTGCAATAAGTGGTATACTAGATAGGCGTGCTTGTTGATGTTGCTGTGTCATTATGCTCGGTGTTTTTGTTCGACCAGACCTTAATCTCATACAAGGCTAAGACCAAACTTAGCTAATTACGTCAACACTCCAAACAATCCTGATATACTAGTATAAACCTTTAACAGGAGATGCGAGGTGTGGAAGAAAGGAATATGATAAGAGCCCAAAACTGTAGTTTTAACCCTGTAACAGTCATACTATTAGACCAATTATGTGAGTAATAATTAAGAGTTAACACTGATCACGTGTTTTTATGCATTTCAGGCTTCAAAGTCCATTATGTGCAGAAATGTGCCACTTTAGTGAGATAAAGGAGCAAAGGTCGGTTACTAAGGAGTTCCGTGATTAAAGGCCAAGATTCAAGAAGATAAAGCCTTTCTAAAGCCCGGTCAAAACCTGAAAAGTCGACGCGGGCAGAAACAGCACACAAGTGAGCAGAACTTTCGAAGGCCGTATCTTTGGACTCAGACCTCGGAATGGGGCCTACCTTATGTCAAAACGACCGGCTTGGAAAGAGCTTTCCAATGGTCCAAGACTTAGCCAAATCAGAGGAGCAAAAGTGGACGAAAAGTCTATTGAAGCCAACTGCAGCTGAAGAGCCCTTTTTGGACTGAAAGAATTGGGTTTTGGGCCTGATTCTCTGGCCCAAAACATGGCTCTAAGCCCATGCACGATTTTTGGATCTGAATGTATAAAAACCAAAGCTTCACTCTTTGTTAATGGTAGATATTAGACCTAGATTAGAATTAGATTAGTTAGCCTCCATTAATGAGTTTTAGAACTTAGTTTTAGAATTTCATTTCTTGTTTTAGATTAATTTCTTGAATCATTGAATATCATTCATTAGATATATAAAATAGTTATTATTCTTGTCATTTTGATTTTTGTTATTTCAATCTATTAGATCTAGTTTTAATTATTGTTGGTTACCATTTCTTAGTTGTAATTAGATTTTAATTATTGTTTAATTTAGATTAGTAAATTTCGAATCTTGATATTATGTTTAGTTTAGATTCATATGGAAATGATTGCGGAATGATTCTCGGCTAAACCTCCATTAGAGGGGGTTGAGAAGCCTTGATGAAAGCTTGATTCCGATTATCGTAGAGTTGTCGTAATTTCTATTCCACTCTAGAAACGATTAATTCGCCATGAGAATGGGTTTAATCGTTCACATGCTAGTTATGAATTGGTAGAAATGTCATGTGTAATTAGGGATTAGGAAGAACTAATTGTTCTGCGTAGCAGTTCAATTCGGATTACGACGATTCGTCGTTAGTGAGTTAAGTTGAGTTAAGGTGGAATCAATCCCCCCCTAATTCCTTATTATAGAATCAACGTAGTATTTTCCGTAGTTGAATCAATTATAGTTTGTATCTTGTGGGTAGTTGCATCATAGCATAATTCCCCCTCGTAAAACTCTCATTAGACTTAAGACTGACAAATTAGACTATAAAACATTCCATGCTAGAGAACTAGGAGTGGAACGAATTTGTTACTCCACTTTATTTCGATAGACCTGAGAGTAGAAACTTTGATAAACATATACGCTCATAAGATAGTTTTAGTTTACTTACGTTTTGAGTTCATTGTTCATTTCGTAGGTAAATTATTCAATCATATGTTTATCAAATGGCGCCGCTGCCATCTTAGTTTCACTTTAGCATTATTTTCATAGTATAATTAGTCATTTTTAAGTCCCATTTCACCCACCCACCCTTGTTTGATTCATACTGTGGTTGTTCGTTTCAGCATTGAAAAGTTCCACGAAAAATTACACGGAGCGATCGCTTCATATCGAGCGACCACGCTAAGTTATCGAACACGGGAGCGACCGCCCATACCGAAGCGACCGTGCTAAGTTATTGGAACATGGAGCTTAACCTGCCCCATACCGAACGCGACCACGCTAAGTTCTTGGAACAAGGCGACGCGCTTCAAAGCGAAAGACCAGCACTAAGCTGAAATTTGCCCGATTTCCACGGGTTTGTTTGAATTTCGATTTTTCAAGTTTTCAGTGTTTTAACTTGTTATATACATGAACATGCGTAAACAAGACGCTATTCATAAGCCGAAGCAAGGACGCAATCAGGTATTCCTTTCTTCCACACCTCGCGATCTCGGTTAGAGGTTTCTACTAGTATATCGAGAATTGTTTGGAGTGTTGCATGTTTAGTTAAGTTGACTTAGTCTTGCATGAGATTAAGGTCCGGTTGAAGAAAAACAACTAACGTAATTACCGCGGCAACGCGTCAACAAACAAGTCTATCTAGTTTACCACCCACTACACCTCTAGCTACTATTTCACACACACCACCGATATTATGGTGAAGAAAGAGAGACTCCTCTCTCGACTTTTTTATAAAGCCTTGAGCGATAGCCCTAAATCTTGCATCGTTCTAGCGGACCCATTGGGGATTTCCGTGATCCCCAAATATATTTAATTTGTTACCCGTTTTTTCATGGTTTAGACCATGAAAAACCTTATCAAAGATATCGTAGGATTGAACAAGTCCTCATAACATTCCACCATCCTACGGTTGGTGCGGAACAAATTAAATTGAGGGTATTCCCTTTCACCTTAGCGATAAAGGCGTCTTGGTTAACTGCCCAAAGCCTAATTCTCGTGGACTCGTGGGCCAAACTTGTTCACTGTTTATGGAACATTTTACCCACCCCTAAAGACGGATGAAATGCTTTCCAAGATTCACTTCTTTTCGACAAAATCCTCATGAATCATTTTCGAGGCTTGGAATCGTTTTCACCGATCTCCTTATAGAGTGTCCACACCATCACCTAGCAAAAGACACGTTAGTTCGTGCCTTTTTCAAAGGACTTCTACACCACCATAAAGAAGTCCTAGACATAATGAATGGGGGTAGTTTCCTAAGTAAAGGAGCCTCAGAGGCATATAAATTTTTGGAAGATCAGACTAAGCGTAATAATAATTGGGGGGGGTAGTGAAGATTACTCCCGCTCCGCTAGTTCTTCTTCAACAGTTAAGGCTACCAGTATGTTTGAGGTTAAATCAGATCCTGAGTTTAAAACTCTAATTGAATCCCTCACTAAAAAGGTAGAGGCCATTTATGTACAACAAAAGCCTATCTCCGTCATGAATGTAAATTCAAATCCATGTAGGTTCTGTTGGAGTCCTGAGTATCCCGACTCCCACTGTCCTATAGCCTATGAACATTCTTGTTCCATTAATAGTGAACCTAACGCCCCTTGGAGACAAAATCCCAACTTCGGTTGGAGAAATAACCAACAAGTCACACCTACGTGGTACAACAATCAATATGTTAGGCCAACGACGTTATAACCAAGCTCCACCACAACAAGGGGCGGGATCGGGGTAATTATAATAATTATAACAACCAAAGCGCAACCTCGACAAAGTCAAGCACAAGGTCAATGTAGTTATAATAATTATAATGCTAATAGAGGTATCGTTCCGGTAAATAATAACTATCACAATCCGCCCATAAATAATCAACGCGAGATAGTTCCAGTCACACCACCCGTGACTACTACACCCACACAACCGGATCGTCTTGACACCTTCATACAAGTGAGCCAACAACTTTTCCAAACCATGGCTCAATCTAACCAACACATTCTACAATCCGTTAATAATTTAAACCAACAGTTAGCCCAAGAGAAAGCCCAACCAAAAGGCGTGTTTCCAGACCAAGCGATACCAAACCCTAGAACAGCACACACCGCCTTTGAGGTAAACGGTAATACTAGTACGGAAACTACAACCGTAGGTGAGCTAAATGCCATCACCACTCTCCATTCTGGAAGAGCGGTTGATAACAAAGTAACTATGCCTATAGTTACCCCATCAATACTCCCTACACCGGATATCGAACTAGATACCGAAATAGAAACTGAAGAACCTACCACTGTAGAGGTACCAGTTAAACCACAACCTAAGAACTAGAAAGCCAAGGTTACACATCAAGTCGAGCCATACGCTAAATATAGAGCGAAACCACTGTTCCCTCAGAAATTAGCCATGCTAACCAGGGATACTAACTTTGAGGAGATTAGGAACGTTTTCAAAAATCTAACGATAAACCTTCCTTTTCTCGAAGCTATAAAAAAGCTACCTAACGACACTAAGTTTCTTAAGGAGTTGTGCACTACTAGGCGTAAGACCAACATACCTAAAGGCCTTTCTAATTGAGCGGTTTCCCAACTTTATCCGAAAATAATGGAATTGTTAAGTACAAGGACCCCGGTCGTCCTAATCGCATAATGCACCTTAGGAGATTCTCACACGACGACCCGCATTTACTAGACACGGGGGCTAGTGTTAACTTACTCCCATTTTATTTGTATAAACAAATAGGTCTAGAGGAGATGCAACCTACTAAAATGACATTGCAATTAGTCGACGGGTCTATTAAGTATCCTAAGGGTGTGGTTGAAAACGTGCTTTCGTTAAAGTCCAAAATTTTACTACCCGGCCGACTTTCGTTATTCTTGACACGAAGTCACTCAACGACTCTGTACCTATCATTTTAGGGCGTCCCTTCTTGGCTACTTCCAACGCTCATAAACTGCGCGATGGTTCGATGTCCTTGTCCTTTGGCCATCTTTCCGTTGAGGTAAATGTTTTCAAACGAGGACACGATCCCGATTCATCTACAAAATGGCGAGGTTAGCATGATCGGAGAGCTTAGCTCAAGATTACTTCAAAAAACATGTTTCGGGAGAAACAGATTAACAAATTCCTTTCCTTCGAAATCCGACTTTAACAATGACTCCTCGGTAGAGGCGAAATCGAAGAAGAATTCCTCTGAACTCTTTTGCACCTTCTTTACCACTTAGCGAGTCCCCCTTGCCAACAACCATTCATTCCTTGATGCTATGACGGAAGATGAATTTTTCAATCTCTATCCCAGTGATCCTTTTGACCCACCTATTGAGGAATGTCTTGCATATATCAAGATTTCTGATGATATGGACTTGAGAGCTCTAGCTGAGAATCATTCACCTTCCATCACCAATATCCCCACCCTCCACCTTTTCAAAGGAACCTCGAGTTTGCACTCGATCCTTTAGTTTCTCCTGTGCTTCATGATTTTTTAAATCCACCTAGTAAACAAATACTTCCCAAGGATAAACCACTTGACACCTTCATTTTCAGACTTGAGACAGTCCCTAACTACACCATGAATGAGTTTTGTGCTAAACCCATATCCTCATTTTTTCCATGCTTTTTCTCTAAAACTTATCCCAATCCACCATATCTTCCACAACCATTCACTTTTCCACACTTATTCACTAGGACACCCTCTCGTTCAAAGATGAAACATAAGGTGCATGCTCGGTTATGTTATAGATCTATCCGACTTCGCTTCCATTCCACTAGGCTGCGTCGTAGGAAATCTTGGTGCTTGATTGTGTTTGGATATGTTTTCTGTGATATTTATTTATGGAACGATCCACAACTATTTCGGTTGTTGATATATGATAAACTGCATATTCATACATATATTTAGATAAAGTCTCGAAAGTATCCGACTATAAGCCACTCAATTTTTGTGTTTGGTGCATTTCCTTTCATTTCCATATATTGGTGAATGCACCATTCAGGTACCGGGCCCTCCCTATGGAGTGTGTGGTTGTAAGTACCGGATCCTAAGTCCACGGTTCACATAATTCACGTTTTCCACTCTTGCATGTTTTCTTGGTTTTTGAGTCATATTTCTCTATGGTGTGAATTATGTCTTTACTGCTTATTGTTTTACTTTATATTAAACCTAATTCATAAAAAGTAAAAAAGTTTAAAGCTATAAAAATAGTAATCTAGCAAGTCTCAGGAATCTAACTTTAAAAGACCCACGTTTTAAAACAAATGTTTACAAACCTGTTTTCAAAAATTTGTTTGGGGGTGGGGTGTTGGTTTTTCCATTCTTGATCACACACGTAGGCTGGGAACCACTTATGGTTCTTGCTAGCATTTGTTCTTAGACTTGCCATGCCCGCTGAAATACAAGACCCATGGTGCTATTGGGTAGATAATATGCATGTCCGGGAGATAAGGTAAGTTTTTAATTCCATTTAGTGTCTGCTTATGTCCCAAGCAATTTGATCCTTATTAACCCCATAATGGGTGGAACTCTTATAGAGTTGCGTCAGTTTTTTATTTCCTATATTAGTACATTCTAACCTTATTTTGCAGATGTTCCTGAATTTCACACGCTTCAATGGTATTTTTCCTACCCTCTTTATTTAAATGCTTTGAGGACAAAGCATGATTCTTGTTTGTGGGGGCATAGAAACAAGTGTAATTAAGGCATCTGTTAGGATATAGATATGTATAATATGCATTTGTTTTCTAGTTAAAATTTCAAAAATTCAAAAATATAAATAAATAAGTTCATGCTATACACTTAGGAATAGTGGTATTGTTTTCCTTCTCTATGCTCTTAATAATCTAGAAGTCTCACGTAGCTTTTGCATTAGAATAATTCTTAGAAACTTAGGTTAATATGTAGGTAATAATCTTTGCATCTATCCATAAATATATTACATGAGTATCTATGATTGTTAGCAATAAGTTTCTGAACTCTAGGCTAGAGTACTTATTCTACAAATCCGTGAGAATATAGCCTAAAGCCTTATAAGAGTGAAACATTTGAGAAATGACACAAGGGAGAAGTAAAATCCGGATAGAGAAATCACACGTCCACTTGTTTGATCACTAAACCATATCCTAAGCGAGAATTTAGGCCCTCTTTGGATCGATATAGCCAGAAATTCAAACCTACTTAATTATTTTCCGCTAGTAAGCCCCTCGAGCCTTTCTTTAGCCTTTCATAAAGCACAAATCCTTTACCTTGTTACAAAAAAAAAAAAAAAAAAAAAAAAAAAAAAAAAATCAACCTACAAGGAGTTTCCATCCAAATATTAGTTAGTTGCTCCAAAAAAAAAAGAAGAAGAGAAAAACCTATGTAAACAAATATTAGTTAGTTGCTTCAGAAATAAAGAAAAGAAGTTTCCATCCAAAGAAAAGAAAAATAAAAATAAAAATAAAATAAAAACTCCAAAAAAATAGAATAAAAGGAGTCAAAAGCCAAAGAAAAAAAATATGGCTAAGGATGGAAACAAAGTGTAGAAGCAAAAGTAAATAACAAGGTTTTCTCTAGTTATATAATATGAAGACTCTTTTATCTCAGACTTGTCCTTTTTGAATATCCATTTCCTTCCTTCTTAAACCATCTCCGAAGGCCGTATCTTTGGACTCGGACCTCGGAATAGGGCCTACCTTATGTCAAAACGACCGGCTCGGAAAGAGCTTTCCAATGGTCCAAGCCTTGATCCAATCAGAGGAGCAAAAGTTGATTAAAAGTCTGTTGAAGCCAACTGCAGCTGAAGAGCCCTTTTTGGACTGAAAGAATTGGGTTTTGGGCCTGATTCTCTGGCCCAAAACATGGCTCCAAGCCCATGTACGATTTTTGGATCTGAATGTATAAAAACCAAAGCTTCACTCTTTGTTAATGGTAGATAGTTAGACCTAGATTAGAATTAGATTAGTTAGCCTCCATTAATGAGTTTTAGAACTTAGTTTTAGAATTTCATTTCTTGTTTTAGATTAATTTCTTGAATCATTGAATATCATTCATTAGATAAATAAAATTGTTATTATTCTTGTCATTTCGATTTTTGTTATTTCAATCTATTAGATCTAGTTTTAATTATTGTTGGTCACCATTTCTTAGTTGTAATTAGATTTTAATTATTGTTTAATTTAGATTAGTAAATTTTGAATCTTGATATTATGTTTAGTTTAGATTCATATGGAAATGATTGCGGAATGATTCTCGGCTAAACCTCCATTAGAGGGGGTTGAGAAGCCTTGATGAAAGCTTGATTCCGATTATCGTAGAGTTGTCGTAATTTCTATTCCACTCTAGAAACGATTAATTCGCCATGAGAATGGGTTTAATTGTTCACATGCTAGTTATGAATTGGTAGAAATGTCATGTGTAATTAGGGATTAGGAAGAACCAATTGTTCTGCGTAGCAGTTCAATTCGGATTTGACGATTAAATTCGTTAGTGAGTTAAGTTGAGTTAAGGTGGAATCAATCCCCCCTAATTCCTTATTATAGAATCAACGTAGTATTTCCGTAGTTGAATCAATTATAGTTTGTATCTTGTGGGTAGTTGCATCGTAGTATAATTCCCCCTCGTAAAACTCTCATTAGACTTAAGACTGACAAATTAGACTATAAAACATTCCATGCTAGAGAACTAGGAGTGGAACAAATTTGTTACTCCACTTTATTTCGATAGACCTGAGAGTAGAAACTTTGATAAACATATACGCTCATAAGGTAGTTTTAGTTTACTTACGTTTTGAGTTCATCGTTCATTTCGTAGGTAAAATATTTCATTTTATGTTTTATCAGAATACCTGATTGCATCCTTGCTTCTCTTATGAATAACGTCTTGTTTACGCGTGTTCAGTGTATATAACTAGTTAGAACACTGAAAAACTTGAAAAATCAAAGTTCGAATCAAACCTGTGGAATTCCGGAAAAAGTCAAGCACATGCGCGGTGTAAGTTCAAGTTCAAGTTACAGTGTTTGGCGTGGCGCTTCGGCTGGTCACGCTTCGGCTTCCAAGAACTTGGGCGCAGAGGCGCTTCCACTTCATGAAGTCGCTCCGCAATTTTTTTTTTTTTTTTTTCGAAGTTTTCAATCTTTGAAACGGACAACCACGTATTAATCAAACAAGGGTGGGTGGGTTTAATGGGACTTTAAGAAAAGTACTTATACTACTAAAACAATGCGAAAGTGAAACTAAGATGGCAACGCCATTTGATAAAAGATAAACGATAATTTTCTGAAATGAGCGATGAAACTCAATCGTAAGTAAACTAAAAACTTATCATGTAGTCTATATTTATCAAGTTTTCTACTCTCAATTCTATCGAAATAGAGTGGAGTAACAAATTGTTCCACTCCTAGTCCTCCCAAGATGTCGTGTTCTCTCACGATAAGTAATCTACTCTAAGTCTAATGAGAGATTTACAAAAAGGCAACTAGACTACGATGCAACTACCCACAAGATGCAACTAGTCGACTATTAGAACAACTATGGAAATGCTACGTTGATTCTATGATAAGGAGTTAGAGGGGGATTGATTCCACCTTAACTCGACTTAACCTACTAACGACGAATCGTCGTAATCCAAATTGAACTGCTTCGCAGAACAATATGGTTACTCCTAATCCCTAATTATACATGGCATTTCTACCAATTCATAACTAGTATGTAAACGATTACACCCATTCTCATGGTGAACTAATCATTTCTAGAGTGGAAAGGAAATTACGACGACTCTATGATAATCGGAATCAAGCTTTCATCAAGGCTTCTCAACCCCCTCTAATGGGGGTTTAGCCGAGAATCATCACGTTATCATTCCCAAAGGAATTCAAACAAGACATGATATAAAGATTGAAACTTTGCTTGTTTAAACTCAATTCAAAACTACTAATGCAATAATTGAATTAAACTAATAATGACAATTAATTGAATCTACGAATTGAAACTAAACAATTAATGGAAATGAAACTAACTTATGGAGAACACTATTTTATTAATCTAATGAATAATAAAACAATGATTCAAATACTAAATTAATAATCTAACTAATCTAAGTCTAGCTATCTACATAATAAGGGAAATTAGATCTACACAATTGTAAATGACAAGAATCGAAATTGACAAACTAACTATTTTATTAATCAAACTAATTAAGAATAATGATTCTAAGAGTTTAATCGAAAACAAGAATTGAATTTAACCTAAACTTAATTTTATTACATGAAAACTAGATCTATAATTATCTATAGTTTTAGGTCTAACTAGCTACCATTAACAAAGAGTGAAGCTTTGGTTTTTATACTTTCAGATCCAAAAATCGTGCATGGGCTTGGAGCCATGTTTTGGGCCAGAGAATCAGGCCCAAAACCCAATTCTTTCAGTCTAAAAAGGCCTCTTCAGCTGCAGTTGGCTTCAATAGACTTTTTGTCCACTTCTGCTCCTCTAATTGGGTCAAAGCTTAGCCCATTGGAAAGCTCTTTCCGAGCCGGTCGTTTTGACATAAGGTAGGCCCAATTCCGAGTTCTGAGTCCAAAGATACGGCCTTCGGAAGTTCTGCTGACTTTGTGTCCTGTTTCTGCCCGCGTCGACTTTTCAGCTTTTGACCGGGCTTTAGAAAGGCTTTGTCTTCTTGAATCTTGGCCTTTAATCACGGAACTCCTTAGTAACCGACCTTTTCTCCTTTATCTCGCTAAAGTGGCACATTTCTGCACATAATGGACTTTGAAGCCTGAAATGCATAAAAACACGTAATCAGTGTTAACTCTTAATTATTACTCACATAATTGGTCTAAAAGTATGACTGTTATAGGGTTAAAACTACAGTTTTGGGCTCTTATCGATAAAAGATAAAAGATAATTTACTTACGAAATGAATGTTGAAACTCAATCCGTAAGTAAACTAAAACTTATTACGAGTCTATATTTATCAAGTTTTCTACTCTCAATTCTATCGAAATAGAGTGGAGTAACAAATTCGTTCCACTCCTAGTTCTCTAGCATGGAATGATTTCATAGTTTAATCAATCGGTCTTAAGTCTAATGAGAGCTTTACGAAGGGTGTTATACTACGATACAATATCTAATTGATTATGTTGAATTTAAACTACGAATGCTATGGAAATATGATTGTTTTTTAATCTAGATAAAGGATTATAGGGGAATTGAATCCACCTCGAATCCAACTTAATAACCTAGCATAGATTCTTGTATCTCGATTATTACGTTCTTACGGCAAGAATTTCGAGTTCTAATCCCTAGTGTTCATGGCATTTCTACCAAATACTAACTAGCATGTGAGGTCGTCCACCCATTCTCATGGCGAATCACGACCTTCTATAGTGGAATAGATTCTACAACGCTTCTACACTATACCACTAAGTTTTCATCAAAGCTTTATCAACCCCTCTAATGGAGGTTTTAGCCTTGAGTCATCAACCCATCATTTTCCATTGAATTATAACTACACATCATATTAAAATTCTAACTTAACTAATTTAACTAACAATGTTTCAATCAACTTAAACTACGAAATAATAATCAACAAGAATTAAAACAAGATCTATAAATTGAAATGACAAAATAACTATTTTATTTATCTAATCAATCAAGAACAATGATTCAAATACTTAATCTAAAACAAGAATTGAAAATGGAACTTAAACTTAATTAATCTACTGAAAACTAGATCTAGAATTATATATAGTTTTAGGTCTAACTAGCTACCATTAACAAAGAGTTAAGCTTTGGTTTTTATACTTTCAGATCCAAAAATCGTGCATGGGCTTGGAGCCATGTTTTGGGCCAGAGAATCAGGCCTAAAACCCAATTCTTTCAGTCCAAAAAGGCCTTTTCAGCTGCAGTTGGCTTCAACAGACTTGTTGTCTACTTCTGCTCCTCTGATTGGGTCAACGCTTAGACCATTGGAAAGCTCTTTCCGACCCGGTCGTTTTGACATAAGGTAGGCCCAATTTCGAGGTCTGAGTCCAAAGATACGGCCTTCGGAAATTCTGCTGACTTTGAGTGCTGTTTCTGCCCGCGTTGACTTTGACTTTTTAGCTTTTACCGGCTTTAGAAAGGCTTTGTCTTCTTGAATCTTCGCCTTTAATCACAGAACTCCTTAGCAACCAACCATTGCTCCTTTATCTCATCAAAGTGGCATATTTCTGCACATAATTGACTTTGAAGCCTGAAATGCATAGAAACACGTAATCAGTATTAACTCTTACTTATTATTCACATAATTGGTCTAAAAGTACGATTGGTAAGGGGTTAAAACTACAGTTTTGGGCTATTTTATCTTGTCGAAGCGTCTATTGGATGCCTTATGGGTGTATAGAACTGCTTTCAAAACTCCTATAGGTATGTCTCCCTTTAGACTTGTATTTGGAAACCATGTCATTTGCCCGTTGAATTAGAGCACAGTGCTCTGTAGGCTATAAAAAGCCTTAACTTCAATTTTGACGAGGCAGGTGTCAAACGCAAGTTGCAATTGAATGAGCTTGAAGAAATCCGTAACGATTCTTACGATCTCACGAAGGATTATAAAGCTAACATGAAACGTGTTCATGATAAGCAAATCTTGCGCAAAGAGTTTGTGGTCGGTCAAAAGGTCTTGCTTTACAACTCCCGTCTACATATTTTCCCAGGGAAACTAAAAACCCGTTAGTCTGGTCCTTTTCTGGTTACTGAAGTCACCCCTTACGGGGCAATCACCTTGGTAAATCCCAACGACAACAATACCTTTCAATTTAATGGTCAACGGTTAAAACATTTTCACGAACTTCTGTCTCCTGATGTAGAGGAAGTCCTTTTACAGGACCCTGTCTATGAGGATTGACCTTTGTCATTTGGTGTACTTCCTTTCACTTCCATATAGTGGTAAGTGCACCATTCAGGTAACCGGGCCCTCCCTATGGAGTGTCTGGTTGTAAGTACCGAATCCTAAGTCCACATTTCACATAATTCACATTTTCCACTTTTGCATGCTTTCTCGGTTTTTGAGTCATGTTCCTCTATGGGGTGAATTATGTATGTATTGTTTTTCGTTTTTCTTATAATAAACTAATAAAAAAAATAAAAAAATTCTAAATCGTAGAAATAGCAATCCAACAAGTCTTGGGAATCTGACTTTAAACGACCCACGTTAGAACAAATTTTGTGTTTAGAAGTTTGTTTGGGGGTGGGCAGTCGGTCTTTCCATCCGGATTGCTCGAACTTTCCATTTGTGTTTCTTAGACCCAATAGTTGTAGTTCAATTGGGTTGACGTGATCTTAAACTTAGATTTCCCTCGTTCGCATAACTTACGTCACACACGCACTTTGAGGCATTTTTCCACCTTCTTATACGTCATCCATGGTTGGAATTAAGTGTTTTATGGATCATTGGATTGGAAATTCTCTACTGATCATTTCCATAACTCATTCGCCAAAATCGGGCCAGTAACGAAGCGGCAAATTGAATTTGAAATTGCGCGAAAAATCAGAAAACTCGGAATTCAAATTGGGCTTAGGCCCTAACCGCACGCACGTCTGTGCGTCTCCTTCCTTCCCAAAAATGCACGGTTCTTTCCTTTTCCAATCCCGCCGGTTACCAAAGTTTAAAACAAACCTTGAACACCAAAATAAAAAAAAAAAGAGAGAGAGAAGAAAACCTAACTACACCCACGCCTAGCATTTAAATCAAATTGAAATCTTCTCCAAACCATTACTACCACCAAACCCAACAATTTTAAAACTCCGAAAACAGCCACCAATCAAGTTTTCAAACTACCACCGTACCCACCATCGCCACCACCGTGTCTGTGGTTGTTTTACATCAAACTCGCCTCCCCCACCGTCTACAAACCATTAGTTGTCTCAGAAACTTCAATGGCGCTACGACGAAGAATTTTGCCGGAGCACGCGTTTGCTGCCGACAGCTTCGCGCCATTTTACGACGCGGAGATGATTAGGAGGGATTGGAACGGACTGTGGTACTCGCCTGAGGAGTTCTATCACTATGATTTGGTAGAACAGTTTTATAAGAAGCGAGAATTAGAGGGGATAGGATTTTCATAAAGGTAGCAAGAACGAGGAGGGAAGTAACGAGGCAGTTGTTGGCTGAACTGTTAGGAAATTACGCTTGAAAGCAACCTAGTAACAACAATTCAGGAATCGATTATCTTTGGAGTTCCTGCTTTGATGAAAAAGATTTGTCGTGGAGGGTGAATAAAATCCGACATCTCATTCGTCCGCCCGATCGACCACGAGAACTAATCAACCGGGTCAGAGCTTCGGTGGATTGGTAGGAACGTCCTCGGGGAAAGACAAAGTCAGCGATATCGGTCTGCAATGTCTGCACGTTCTCTGGATTTTGCAAACAAATAAGTATAATTTCTGCATCCTCGATTTAATGTTTAATGTGATTAGAAAAGTGGGAAAGATCTTGGCGCCTCTTCCCATATTGATCACTAAGATCATGCTCTCCTTTAGAGCTGTCGCAAAATCTACTCCTATTAAGATCAAATTGCATTCTAATGCAAGTATCTATACGGATTGCATCCAAGAAACTTGGCGTTAATGCGAAGGAAAGGTGGTTGAGTCGGAGGATGAAAGGGAGGATATGACATGTCTGGATGACGATGCATTAGATAGTTGTAGTTCTAATTTAGAACGCATGCAAGTGTTGCAAACTGTCTTGCATTGCGTTTATGGTATTTATGAAAATATCCGAGATAGACAGATTGTAGTTCGAAATAAGCAAACGAACCTTCAGACGAGACTTGAAATGCTCAAAAGGGGGCGGGGACGATATCTTGTCTAACTTGGAGACTATCCACCAAAGCATCACCAAGCCCAAGATTATCTGAGACTTTCGGGATCTGAGATGGAAGCACAACGCTTGTTCCGAATAGAGATGCTACGACGCATGCCACCCGTGGAGGATTCTATTTTAGCCGAGTCTGAAAGGCATGAGCGTCGTCGTCGAAGGACAGATGGTTCAAGCCAATCTCCATCTCAGGGTCCATCTTCATCACATAACTAGGTGTTTGCCATCAGTTTGTGTTCGCTGTTATTTCATGATTTTGTTTTATTAGTTGGATTTTAATTCAGATGTTAAATTTAAATATTAAGGTGTTTGTTTTTATGTTGTTTGGTTTTAAATTTTAGTTTTAATATAATTGGTTATTTTCGAGTTCTGCTTGTTTTTATCATTAATCCCACCTTCCCGACTTGTTTGGGGGTGGTAATATTTATACCGAGCATAATTCGTTATATAATCATCTGCTGTAAAGTTGTCTTGGAGGAAAGGTTGAGAATTTGGCCGATATCGGCATATCTATGATTTGTGTGGTGGTAGCATGAAATCTAGGAGAGTTTAGAAGTTACTATTCTAAATCCAGTATGAAAGATACCAGGATTTTTAGAAAATCAAGAATATGGGTTGTTTCCGTTTTCGGGTTTGGAATTTTTCTATTTCTGGAAATTGCCTTAAAACAATTTGGGAACTTGCCGATTCGTTTTGGAAGCCCAGAACCTATTTAAACTCCCTTCATTCTACACTAACAAACCACACTACACCCCCACCATCATCCCGCACCGTTCACTCCAAGCTTTTCCTTCTTTTTCCTCTAAACTTCTATTTCAGCACTTACAAGTGCGCCTGCGCCTCGTTAGAGCGCACCTGCGCCCTGTACACTTTCAGAAAGTTTACTCAGAGCGCGACCCGCGCCCTCCTTGAGCGCGACTCGCGCCCAAACACTGTAATTGCGAAAACCCACGAGCGCGACCACGCCCAAAGCAAGCGCACCCGCGCCCTGCCTTCTGTGAACACGGGAAATTCCAAATTTATGAGGGTCATTCCAGGATTTTTGGCACTGGTCAAAGAATCGTTGAGATGACATCTCCTATGGTCATACCTGAACAGTCTTTCGAAGACGTGTTGGGAACCGAGACCTATGGACATTGGTTCCGACACAGGATCCTGCAGTTAGGATGGCGTCATCTACTGGTAAGTGATGACGATTCATATTCACCACAGCTTACTGCTTATTTCTACGACCACGTTAAATTCTATTGTAATCAGGATGGAGAACAAGAATTCTCCGTCATAGTCGATGACACGACACATAAATTCAATAAAAATGTGGTCGCTTTAGTTTCAGGATTACCAATACCTGATCCTGTTCACACATGGGCATATATGACCAATAATGCATACCTTTATGATTATACATATTTCCATGAGTATTATGGGGAGGGTATTTCGAGTAATGGACGAGGGATATAGCATTGCCCTTGGTAGCCTTTCCCTAAACGCTAGCACCACTATGTTATTCATCCCGATGAATATTTTGGGGAATGGCGGTTCATTTTCGCAAACAAGATTCGCTGGTGACATTTTCCTCGCTTTAGGCGAGGGACGTCGCCGATATGACATTTCGAAGTTTTAGTCGCTAGTCTTAAGAGAGCCCAAAGCATGAGGCGTAAGTATCTTCTTATGCCTGTTTTAGTAAGCCGCGATCATGCGTAGTTGTTTACGTGATTCGTGCACAATTCACAGATTGGAAAGAGTTGAAGTCATGAGACCCACCAATTGGGTGGTTCGCTCATTCGCGAATAATGACTTGGGCTGGGATGGCGGTGCTGACCTCATTTGGTCGCCCCATACATCCCATCGGACATAATAACACTTAACAGGTTAGCATTAGTAGATGATAAATGGCGGCAAGCTTGGCAAGTTATAATGGGTGGCGGGGATGCGAAGGAACCTCATCTCTTTCCGAGGAGGAGGATGTTTAAGCGGGAGATAAGTTAAGTTTTTAGTTTTGTTATTGTCTGCTTATGTCCCAAGCCATCTAATTCTGTTAACCCCATAATGGGTGGAACTCTTATAGAGTTGCGTCAGTATTTTTATTTTCCCTATATTAGTCTGTTCTAACCTTGTTTTGCAGATGTTCCCGAATTTCACGCATTTCCATGGTATTTTTTCTACCCTCTTTATTAAAATGCTTTGAGGACAAAGCATGCTTCTTGTTTGGGGGGGGCATAGAAACACATGTAATTAAGGCATCTGTTAGGATATAGATATGCATAATATGCATTTGTTTTCAAGTTAAATTTTCAAAAATATAAATAAATAAGTTTATGCTATACACTTAGGAATATTAGTATTATTTTCTTTCTCTATGCTCTTAACAATCTAGAAGTCTCACGTAGCTTTTGCATCAGAATAATTGTTAGGAACTTAGGTTAATATGTAGGTAATAATCTTTACATCTATCTATAAATATATTACATGAGTATCTAGGATTGTTAGCAGTAAGTTTCTGAAATCTAGGCTAGAGTACTTATTCTACAAATCCTGTGAGAATATAGCCTAAAGCCTTATATGAGCGAAACATTTGAGAAATGACACAAGGGAGAAGTAAAATCTGGATAGAGAAATCACACGTCCACTTGCTTGATCACTATGTCATATCCTAAGCGAGAATTTAGGCCCTTGGTGGATCGATATAGCCAGAAATTCAAACCTATGAATTATTTTCCGCTAGTCGCCCCTCTGAGCCTTTCTTTAGCCTTTCATAACCCACAAATCCTTTACCCTGTTACAAAAACAAAAAAAAAAAAAAAAAAAAAAAAAATCAACCTACCCAATCTAGAATAAGTCTGAGAATAGAATGAGGAAGAAAGAAGAAGAGAAAAATCGGTGTAAACAAAAGTTAGTTAATTGCTTCAGAAAATAAAGAAAAGAAGTTTCCATCCAAAGAAAAGAAAAATAAAAAAATAGAAATAAATAAAAACTCCAAAAATAGAATAAAAGGGAGTCAAAAGCCAAAGAAAAGAAAAATAAAAATATG
This sequence comes from Coptis chinensis, assembly GCF_015680905.1. Taxonomy (NCBI): domain Eukaryota; kingdom Viridiplantae; phylum Streptophyta; class Magnoliopsida; order Ranunculales; family Ranunculaceae; genus Coptis; species Coptis chinensis. Next base: position 51,786,246 of record NC_141456.1, read on the forward strand.
GCTAAGGATGGAAACAAAGTATAGAAGCAAAAGAAAATAACAAGGTTTTCTCTAAGTACATAATATGAAGACTCTATTATCTCAGACTTGTCCTTTTGAATATCCATTTCCTTCCTTCTTAAACCATCTCCTAATCCCCGCAACACCTAATAAAGACCTCTAGCTCAATTAGGAATAGGTTAGTGTGATAGTAAGTGGCAGATGTGTTTGATCGACTCTGGCTTCCTTGTTTGTCATTGAGATTGTAAGGTAAAGTGTGCCCACTGCACATTGGAGTAGCGAAACTTGAGCAAAAAATCGGAGTGGTTTTGTCTTGACATTTATGTGAGGACCTACTAAGGGGACGCTTATTCGAAGTTTTCATAAACTAACCTGCTAGGCATTTCATAGTATTACGATAGTGTATATATTTGTACCATAGATGATTGATTATTATGCATATATTAGTTTAGGTTTTTGACTTGGTTATTCTTATTCAATTGCTAGTGAGATGTATAGGTAGTTGAGACATGAATGAGGAAACAATAGTTTATTTCTTAGTCGTTGTAGTATAGATGAAGTTTGTGAGTACCTTCACTGGAAAACTCTCACGAGGCTATAACTCGTCCACTAGGAATTCCTAGTGGTTTAAGGCCTTGTCAGATATGGTCAATGCAATCGCGACTCAAATAAACGAGAGTAGTTAGAACTCCATTTTTGGTCACTTATTCTAATTTCACATCTTTGCTTGAGGACAAGCAAAATGCTGTTTGGGGGTGGTTTGATAAGAGCCTAAAACTGTAGTTTTAACCCCTTAACAATCGTACTTTTAGACTAATTATGTGAATAATAAGTAGGAGTTAATACTGATTACGTGTTTCTATGCATTTCAGGCTTCAAAGTCAATTATGTGCAGAAATATGCCACTTTGATGAGATAAAGGAGCAATGGTTGGTTGCTAAGGAGTTCTGTGATTAAAGGCCAAGATTCAAGAAGACAAAGCCTTTCTAAAGCCGGTAAAAGCTGAAAAGTCAAAGTCAACGCGGGCAGAAACAGCACTCAAAGTCAGCAAAATTTCTGAAGGCCGTATCTTTGGACTCAGACCTCAGAATTGGGCCTACCTTATGTCAAAACGACCGGGTCAGAAAGAGCTTTCCAATGGTTTAAGCCTTGATCCAATCAGAGGAGCTGAAGTGGATGAAAAGTCTATTGAAGCCAACTACAGCTGAAGAGGCCTTTTTGGACTGAAAGAATTGGGTTCTCTGGCCCAAAACCTAGCTCCAAGCCCATACACGATTTTTGGATCTGAAAGTATAAAAACCAAAGCTTAACTCTTTGTTAATGGTAGCTAGTTAGACCTAAAACTATAGATAATTATAGATCTAGTTTTCATGTAATAAAATTAAGTTTAGTTTAAATTCAATTCTTGTTTTAGATTAAACTCTTAGAATCTACTAGGCATTTCATAGTATTACTCATAGTATATATATTTGTATCATAGATGATTGATTATTATGCATATATTAGTTTAGGTTTTTGACTTGGTTATTCTTATTCAATTGCTAGTGAAATGTTATTTATTAGTTTAGGGCGGGTCAAATCTTAGTTTAGGTTGATAAATAAAATAGTTATTTTGTCATTTCAATTTATTGATCTAGTTTTAATTCTTGTTGATTATCATTTCGTAGTTTAAGTAGATTGAAACATTGTTAGTTAAATTAGTTAAGTTAGAATTTTAATATGATGTGTAGTTATAATTCAATGGAAAATGAAGGGTTGATGACTCAAGGCTAAAACCTCCATTAGAGGGGTTGATGAAGCTTTGATGAAAACTTAGTGGTATAGTGTAGAAGTGTTGTAGAATCTATTCCACTATAGAAGGTCGTGATTCGCCATGAGAATGGGTGGACGACCTCACATGCTAGTTAGTATTTGGTAGAAATGCCATGAACACTAGGGATTAGAACTCGAAATTCTTGCCGTAAGAACGTAAGAATCGATATACAAGAATCTATGCTAGGTTATTAGGTTGGATTCGAGGTGGATTCAATTCCCCTCTAATCCTTTATCTAGATTCAAAAACAATCATATTTCCATAGCATTCGTAGTTTAAATTCAACATAATCAATTTCATATTGTATCGTAGTATAACACCCTTCGTAAAGCTCTCATTAGACTTAAGACCGATTAGTTAACTACGAAAGCATTCCATGCTAGAGAACTAGGAGTGGAACGAATTTGTTACTCCACTCTATTTCGATAGAATTGAGAGTAGAAACTTTGATAAATATAGACTCGTAATAAGTTTTAGTTTACTTACAGATTGAGTTTCATCGTTAATTTGGTAGGTAAATTATCTTTTATCTTTTATGACTATTATAGGCTAGCCATCATAAATATCTATGCCATTTTTTTAACAATGTATCAAGTTTGGTGTCAAATTTATGTGTTCTTTCTCACAAACGTTAAGTCAAAAATTGTTTAACTTTTTCCTTCTAGCAAAACCGGTGTTTAATTAATTGTCACTACTAAAAAACCATCAGCTAATATAGTTCTATATTTTTTTATGAGAGTAAGAAAGGCATCAAGGATTAATTTGACGAGTCTAGCACAATGTTTATAACTCCCATAGTTCCAAACGGGTCAATACAATTTGCCGGTTAACATTTTATTCAATGACCCTTAAAAAATTAGTGTTTCTATTTTGGACTCGAGATCTCTACAATTGGGTACAAAGATCATCTCTGTAACCGTGTTATCTCACCGTTGATCCGAATCCGAGATATGTGTGTGTGCCTCGATACCTGTGTGTGTGCTCTGAGATGTGTGTGTGCGTGCCGAGATACGAGATGTGTGTGTGTGGTACAGAGATCAATCTCTGTACCTAGTTATAGAGGAATCGGACTCTTATATTTTATAGTCAAGGGTCAAGAGTGGTCAAGGCGACATACGGGTATGTTTGGTGTGTTTAATCGAATTGAAACGTCAAACATACCTAGCTGAAGAAAACCATTGGTTTAATCAATAAAAAACCAAACTAAACAAAAAATAGAGAAATCCTTAATCCGCCGTCTTCTTCTTGAAAACCTTTGATCAGTTCTCTTCCTATCTTCTTCCAAAATCTCGATCTTTGTACTCTTCAGTGGATTAGATCTCACCACACTAAGGAACCGAATCAAAATGGTTCAAAGCCCTTTCTTCTCGAGCTCTTTCTTCTCGAAATCGAGTGGGCAGCAACGAGGCGTCTCAGTTCAAAATGGGATTGCATATGTTTATGCGGATTGAACAAAACATTATTTTTACATTTTAAGATCAGGATTTGAATTTCATAGATTCTTGTCTTAGATACTAGAGTTGTGTATGACAGAATCTTGTAGTCCTCTTCTTCTATTTTCTTATTATTGCAGCAATGTGTAGAAAACCGTTCATTATTGTTACTTTGAATGGTTCAGCCTGTGGTCCTGATCACTTGTCATTTTGTTCCTTCTCATCTCTTTCTTTCTCAGGTTGGTGGTCCTTGTGCTTATTGTTGTGCACATGGCTTTATTGTATAGTTTGTTTGTCCCTGATTGGGAATATTAACTTTCAAGTGAAGCCCTGCCCCTATTTTGGTTTCAGAAAGTGCAAACACGATGGATGTTGGCCGAAATTTGTTCTCTTCGCATTTGAGCCAAGGACAAGGTTAGATGTAGGAACTTGGGGACCATGGGGGTTGGTGCGGGTTATTGCATCGCTGCCGCTGCGGTTGAATCACCGACGCCTTGTTGTTCTTTGTTGAAGGCGATTCGGATTTGGATTTAGCGCCATGGAAGTCGAGACATTAGTACGATATCGGTTATGCGTGGTCGTGATTGTTTTTAACAATGGTGGTGTGTATGGAGGTGACCGGAGGAACCCGAAGAAATTATTGGGCCTTACAAATATGATCCCGCCCTACTTCTTTTTGTACAGTGTGAAAGATATCATCTTGTAATGGAAGCTTTTGGAGGCAAAGGTTATCTTGTTGGAACTCGGAAGAGCTCAAGTCTGCACTTGCAGAATCATTTTCTGCCGCGGAAACCAATTTGTAATAAATGTCACCATTGATCCTTATCTTTGGTGCGAGAAAAGTGGGAGAATGTAACACAAGAACTGAGACAATATTTCTGATGCTGATAGGAGGTGGAATCGGAACATATTATGCTATGAATATCCTAGCTTTTTACCTTGTGTCCTTTTGATTGAATACTTGAACGTTATTGTAGGCAATAGTTGTAATAAGGTCATATGCCAGTGAATGTTGTCTTTATAGGTTCAGCTTTTATTTGTAAATACGAGCGGATTCATAGTTATCTACTTATCCTAAAAAAAAAACTTCCAAGTGAAGGCACTTCTATTGCAACAAGGACCTTCACTGTAGGTTCAACACTCTTAGTATTAATATTAAACTTGATTTCCAGAACTTCAGGTCCTTCTGTCTGAAATCTATAGCTAATGAGTTGTATATATTTTTATTTCCATCCGAAGGTGAAATTTGGAGTAAGGGAGAGACTGGACTGCTTGCAATGTTGTTGGAATGATAGATCGTACATTATTAGGAGTTCAACATCTATATAAAAAGGCTATATATTCTAGGACAAAGGTTACGATTGCAGTAATGGAAGAATTTGATTACTCTGTGCTCTTTTTCCTTGGTCAGATGTTATACCTCCATTTTTTGTCCTTTTTCAGCAATGTAGCATCAAGTCACCAGATTATGGTCCACTTCCACAAGGTGCTCCTTCTTGTTGTCAGTCTGCTTTTGAACCTGAAGGAATCTTAAGGTTTGTTATGGTTTTCTTGCATTTTCAGGATTAATTTCATTTTCATGCCAACACAGGTTTACATAAAAAGTAAATGTGATGAATCCTTCTCACTATGTTGTATGTGTAGTAAATTTGATTTACCATGTTGTGCAGCTCAGTGATGGCAGTTGTTACTTGCATGATTTGATTATATTATGGCCATTTTATTGTACATTTCAAGGTAATTCATCTTAGTGCAACTAAATATTTCTTCATTGACAAAGAATTGTAGTTTGATGTCTTATCTAAATCTGCACTGCATGCAGGAACACAAAGACAAAATATTGCACTAGATAATCCCCGCCTCCTGTCTTGTAGTCATGGGATTTATTTTAGACTTTTCTGGTAAGCTCATTCTGTTTTCATTCCTATTTTATTTGAATTTTCTGAGGTCAGTGTCAACTAATGCCTATCCACTGTAAACTATTATACTGGTTCCAAAAAGAATCTTCAAATCGAATGGAGGTTGTGGATTTCGGTGGAGAAGTCTTTGCATGCGATAAATAAAAACTTCGAATTTGTTGGTCTGACAAGAACAACTATAAATCTAGTCTTCAACTAACCAATCTGCTTAATGTGACAGGAATGCATGTGAACAAGGCCCTTTACAGTTCAAGTTACACATGTGTTACTGACCCGGTCTGCAATTTGGAATTTTCTTTAATGGAATTTATGTCTTTGGTTAGATATTTGAATTCCACGTTGCAAACTTATGTGTCTTAGTTATGCATTGTATAAATCCTGTTTGGCATTTTGTTTCATAGTTTGATATACTTACAGACGTACAATAACTAGTTGACAGTTGTATCGTATATTGAAACTGTAACACTCTAGAGCTAAAATCTTGTTTTGTGTTCTTCTTATAGGTTGATGTGTGGGGATATAGACAACCAACTATTGTTCTAGAGTTGATGGGAAAGCATGCATTGATGATTTATATCTTTGCCGCCTGCAATCTACTACCTCTCTTCTTACATGCATGGATTCTACTAGAAGAGACCTGAAAACAATATTGTGAGTGGTTCATTCTCAAATGAAGTTTTCTGCTGATGTACGTGTTCTCCTTTGACATATTTAGCCTAATTTGTTTATTTATGTTTTTGTGTTCTTAACGGTTGACTTTAATTGGAGTTGGGTCATGATCCTATGGCAGGAAAATCTTTTGGTTAGGCTGCTCATCGTCCTTAAAATACACTGTTGTTCATTGTTTCTACACTTGACAGATGACATTAGACGCTTCGATATTTTTTTGGTGTAAATGGAAGTGAGGAAAGGCTTATCTTTAACCATGTACTATTTGCATTTTAGGTATTTTCATTTATTTTTCCTTCCGTTCTGAGAACTAGGTTCCATCGCATTGTTCCTCTCATGCCATATATAAAATAGCCTACTTTTGGTAAGTGGCTTGAGCTTTTGGTAGCAAATTTACTAATAATGTTTCTTTACTTTGTTTCTTAGGTTTGACAACATCGATCGATCGATGGATAATACTTAATTTGTTGATGATGGAGTTGATTAAAATGATTTTTAGTTTGGTTGAATGTACTATCAAATAAATGTATCTAGCATTTTTCAATGATGTTGGATAAATTGATGTAAGGAATAAATATTTTCGAATGGTTTGAAAATGCATAGGGTTGAAGTTATTGTGGATGTTATAGTTTTATTTTTGAGAATTTTATAGTTGTTTTATTGGTGAAATAAGTTTCCAGGTTAGGAATTGAATTACAGGTTATTATGCAGTATTTTTGGCAGGATAAAAATATAATAAAAATATAAATAATATATATATATTTTTTAAATAAAAATAAAAGTAGATGACGGTTTTAGAAGAACTGTCATAGTGTAAACTATTTGTTGATGTATTTTTCTTCCATAAAATGACGGTTTCATAGTAGTCAATGAGTATTCTTGACGGTTCTAATTATAATTTATGACGGTTACATGTGAGGTGTCATAATAAAATTTACCTACTATGACGTTTTAAAAACAAATATATGTCATAATGGGAGGGACTTTTAAGATGCCTTTCTATGAACCGTCATAACTTTAATGACGGTTTTGGTTGACTTTTTATGACAGCCCCAGTAATGACGACTAGTTTTTCAATCAGAAAGTGTCATGATATGTATTTCATGATAGCTAAAAGCTGTCATAAAAAGCCCTTTTTTTAGTAGTGTGTTTAAGGTTTTTAGTTATGAAACCATATACTTAGGTCTTGTATTTATAGTGTTTGCTTGCTAAGTCTAAGGCTGGATGATTGCTAAATAAAAAGATGTGCAAAAACATATTTTTAGGAATAGTTTCCTACATATGAATTCTATTTCAGTTTTTGGAATTTCTATATATGATTAGCTTATGAAATTCTGCAAAATATTGATATGCCACGAAATATAAGGTTCCTAATTACATTATGGATCCCAATTTAAACAAACAAAGCCCATGGGTGATATATTGTGAGATTTCTATATAAGATTAGCTTATGAAATTCCACAAAATTTTGAAATTCCTCGAAATATTAGGTACCTAATTACATTATGGATCCCATGTGAATAAATCAAGGCCCAATGAGTCTTATATTTTGGCCCAAGACTACTAAAAATGTGATTAAAGCATGCAATTTTATACGTGCAAATAAATTTAAATATACCACCCCCAAACAATTTGAGAGGGGGGTGTTCATGAAATATTCAGTAAAATACCTAAACATGCTGATACGCAAAAGAAACTATATGGTAAAGAATATGTGATTAATCATGCATTAAATTTAACGATACGTGCTTAGTAGAGGAATCACATAAACAAATACTAACTACTTAACTACAAAATGTAATGAACAAAAATTTAAACAAGGTTACTAAAATTAAAACAAGTACGGAAATTAAATAGTTATTACAAAACAAAAATAAATCTAAAGCAAATCCATCACAACAAAACAAGAAGAAATGATCTATCGCTGAGAAGTAGATGGTCAAGAACCATCATGAGGACGGCGACGACGATGCTCATGCCTAGAGTCAAAAGAGGAAGGTGAACCTTTGGGCTGGGGCAAATGTCTCAAGACCTTGGCTTGAAACTCTGCCTGCGCATCTCGGTATTGCTGTTGCTCCTGTTCCATATTCTCTAGATAATTAAGCATGTCAGCGTGGTTGTCATCAAGGGTCCGGATGTTCTGCTCTAAGGTTTGGTGATGACCTTGAATGGAACCCTGACGCCTCTGAATTGATTCACATAGCATAGTTAAGGTTCTCTGGCTATCATAAAGCACGCATCCCACTATGGAGTAGTGAAAAACGTGTAAAATCAGAAGAACCACGATCCATAGCATTCTCAGCAAAACAAGCAGGATATACATCTTCTTCATCCTAATCTACACCATCGGCCCTCTCTTCAGGCAGTGTCCAATGCCTTTGGACACATTCACTATACGCCTTGGCATTCGAGTGAAGCTTAATATGAGTCCTAGGTGACTCCGGCACGCAACCCCAAGATAACATAATCTTAGTTACTAAAACAGGTAGAGGTGTAGTGGTCTGGCCTATGGTTATAAGCTCTTCACGCAGAAAATCAAATGATTGAGGCAAAAACCATACCTCCTATTCTGCAAAATCCAAAAGACATGTAGGAATAACAAGTTAATGTCACTGGGCTTTGTGGTGGCACAAATGTTCTTCCCTAGCCACTGTGTCACAACCAGTTGGTTGATCCTTAGTGACTGTTATCTGGCACAGTGAGAACAGCTATTGTAGCAGCCCTCTAGCAACGTCTCGAGCATCAGCTGATGCACTCCTTCAAATTTGGAGCCTTGTAAGGTCAAGGTGACCTGTTTCATAGCGATCCCAGTGATGGATGCTAGCAAATCGTGCGTCACATCCATCTCAACTTCATCCAAGTTCACAAATAGCCTCCCTGATAGAGTTGTCCTCTTAAACTGATAAATTAAAAAACCAAATCCTCATGGTAGTACTCCTCAGTAGAGTACCACATTCTATCCCACCCACTAGCATGCATCTCAGTACCATAGAATGTCTGGAATATCTTCACGTTGAATGCGAATTCTAGCATGATTTTTACTGGTCTAGCCATGGTGTGGATGAAATTGGAATACGAGTAGAGAAATAAGTAGGGGAGGATGAAGGGAAGGTGCTATAAAAAATTTGTAAAGGTTAGTGGTGATAAAGGCGCGGGTCGCACTTAGTACGATAAAGGTCAGGTTTGGTTTTTTTTGGGAAGATAAAGGAAATGGACTGGGGCACGAGGTAAAATGGGATGGTCAGTGGGGTGTAAATATCATGGGTTTTGGTGGAAAATGAATTTTTGGCCCAAGCCCATATCTTTCTGAAATACCCATTTCGCTGCGTCGTAAAACTTAAAACTAAGATTCCCGATTCGTTAGCGGTCCGATTTTTATGAATGAGCTATGAAATTGATCAGCATGAAGAATTCTATCTAAGGATCTAGAAAATACTCAAATCTAGCGATGGGTGACACATGAGATGATGGAAAAATGCCTCAAAATGCATAAATGGCATAAGTTATGTGAGCGATGGAAATCTAGAAGAATAGATTGTGTCACATGAATCTATACAACTTAATGGCAGCATAAACAAAGATAAGAAGTTAAGAGAACAAGGTGGGGTGATTAACCACCCCCAAACAAAAATTTGGAATAGGATGAAAAAAAATTTGTTGTGGTGAAAATGTGGGTCTTTTAAAGTCAGATTCCCTAGACTTTCTAATCTATCTAATATTTATGGGTTTTAGAGTTTTTTAGTTTTTATGAAAATGATTTTTGAAAATACAAGAACAAAGCAAATAAAAATGTAAATCACTCCATAAAGAAACACTACTCAAAAGAAACAAGAAAAAGTGTAAGAGAGAAATACGTGAATTACATGAACGTGGAATAAGGATCTGGCACTTACAATCACACACTCCGAAAGGAGGGTCTGGTTACCTTAATGGAGTACTCCCAAAATATAGAATATGGGTAGGAATCACACCAACATAGAGGTTCAATCCTCATAAAGAGGGTATTGTAGAAGGGTTTCTTCTATTGCTGGCGAACGTAATTCATGGAAATGTTTTAAGCATTGGCCATTTACTTGAAAGGTACTGTTATCATTGGGATTTACCAAGGTGATTGCCCCGTGAGGGGTGACATCAGTAACCAGAAAAGGGTCGAACCAACGTGTTTTTAATTTCCCAGGAAAAATATGCAAACGTGGGTTATATAGCAAAACATTTTGGCCAAGATCAAACTTTTTACACAATATATGTTTATCATGAATACGTTTCATGTTAGCTTTATAATCCTTCGCTAGATCGTAAGAATCGCTCAGGATTTCTTCAATCTCATTTAATTGCAATTTATGCTTGAGACTAGCGGCGTTAATGTTAAAATTAAGACTTTTAATAGCCCATAGGGCACGATATTCCAACTCAACAGGCAAGAGACAAGGTTTACAAAAAACTAAGCGGTAAAGTGACATACCAATAGGTGTTTTAAAAGTTGTTCTATATGCCCATAAAGCATCTGTCAGGCATCTAGACAAGTATTTCCTATCAGGCTTAACAGTCGTTTTTAATATCTTTTTAATTTCTCTATTGGACACCTCGATTTGACCACTTAGTTTGAGGGTGATACAGTGTCACCACCTTATCGGTAACTCTATATTTCTTGACTAAAGCTTCAATAACTTTATTACAAAAATGTTTTCCCCCATCACTTATGATGGCCTTAGATACGCCAAAATAGGAGAAAATATATTCCTTCATAAAAAATACTATGGTCTTATGGTCATTGCTACGACAAGCCATGGCTTCAATCCATTTAGAAACGTAGTCTACAGCTACAAGGATATAAATAAAACCATGTGAGATAGAAAATAAGCCCATGAAATCTATACCCCAGACATAAAAAATCTCCACTATGAGAATGGGATTTAGGGGTATCATATTACGTTGAGTAATACGCCCAAGTTGTTGACATCTAATACAAGCTTTGTAGTGTGCATGTGTATCGTTAAAAAGAGTAGGCCAATAAAAACCGCATTAGAGAACTTTAGCTGCAGTTTTCTTTCCACTAAAATGACCACCACATGATTGTTCATGGCAGGATGATAAGATTTAATTGTGCTCCCACTGGGGAATGCAACAACGAATTATTTGATTCGCACAATATTTAAAAATGTAAGGTTCATCCTAGTAGTAAAATTTAACTTTGGCTAAAAATCTCTTGCGTTCACTTTTAGACCATATATCAGGAATAATCTTGGATACTAAGAAATTAACTATGTCCACATACCTTGGTGTAGAAAAAAATTGAATTAAAATGGTCATCCGGAAAAGAGTCAGATATCGATTCAGAATCACTGTCATCCTCATTACTTAACCTAGATAAATGATCTGCAACTATATTTTCAGCCCCTTTCTTATCCTTAATTTATAAGGTAAACTCTTGCAGGAGAAGAATCCAATATATCAATCTCTGTTTAGTATCCTTCTTTGCGAGAAGGTACCTAAGTGTTGCATGGTCTGTGTAGACGATGGTTGTGGAACCAACTAAGTAGGGACAAAACTTATCTAAGGCATAGACAACAGCTAGAAATTCATTTTCAGTAGTGGTGTAATTATGTTGAGCATCATTTAAGGTTTTACTTGCATAAAAAATTATAGTGGACTTACTATCTAACTTCTATCCTAACACAGCACCAACAGCATAATCACTAACATCACACATAAGTTCAAAAGGTTTAGACCAGTCTGGTGGTTGTATGATAGGTGCAGAGGTTAAAGCGGCTTTTAAAGTTTCAAAAGCATGTTTACAGTCATGGTTAAAATAAAAAACAACATCTTTTAGGAGCAAATTTGTTAACAGTCTAGCTGTTTTTGTAAAATCTTTTATGAAACGTCTATAGAAACCTGTATGTCCTAAAAAGGCCTTAATGTCACGGACAGTGTGTGGTATAGGCAGAGACTCTTTCTTATCTAATTTACCTTTGTCTTCTTCTATTCCATCTTTAAATACAATATGACCTAATACTTTGCCTTTTGTGACCATAAAATGATATTTTTCCCAATTTAAGACTAAGTTCTTTTCCTGACACCGTTTCAAAACTTTAGAAAGATTTGAAAGATAATCTTCAAAGAAATGACCATGAATGGAAAAATCATCCATGAACACTTCCATGAATTTCTCCACCATATAAGTAAAAATATGAAGCATACAACACTGGAGAGTACCAAACGCATTACAAAGGCCAAAGGGCATTCGTTTATTTGCATACGTACCGAAGGGACATGTGAATGTAGTCTTCTCTTGGTCGTCAGGGTTAATAACAATCTAAAAGTAGCTTGAGTAGCCATCTAAAAATAGTAATAAGCATGGCCGGCAAGACGTTCAAGCATTTGGTCTATAAAAGGTAAAGGAAAATGGTTTTTACGTGTCATGGCATTTAACTTCCTATAATCAATACAAATCCACCACGTTATAGGAACTCGGGTGGAAACTAACTCGCCATCCTCATTACAGATGACTATAACACCTTATTTCTTAGGGACTACATGAACTAGGCTCACCCATTCACTATCTGAGATGGTGTATATAATGGCAGCATCGAGTAAGCTCAAAACTTCCACTCTAACTACCTCTTTCATGGTAGGGTTCAAACGACGTTGTGGCTCACGGGAGGTTGTCGTATTATCCTCCAAATGTATGTGATGTTTGCACAGTAGGGTCAATACCTTTGATGTCGTCTAGGGACCAACCAATCGTCAGAACGATGTTCACGAATTACAATAATCAAATTTGCATTATATGTTTTACAGGTACAATTATAGGTGCAGATATTAAGGCGGCTTTCAATATTTCAAAAGCCTGCATGCAATATGAGTTAAACTCAAATGGTGCATCATTTATAAGAATATTGGTTAAAGGTTTAAGAATTTTTGAGAAATCTTGAATAAATCTTCGATAAAATCTAGCATGACCTAGACAGGCTCGTATGTCACGGATGTTCCGTGGAATAGGTAGAGTAAAAATTATGTATATTTTAGCTTTATTGACCTTTATACCATTTTTTAGATACAATGTGACCTAATGATCAGCTCCCAAATGTGTGTTTCATTACCCTTACATTACTGCATTACAACCCTTTTTATGTATAATGAAAAGATAACTCATAGCTTTTATTGCCTTTTTCAGGTTATAGAGCATTTCATACCACTTATCATAAAAGATGCATCTTAGCACCAAAAGGAGTCTTATTTATGCTTATTATGAAGACTTGAAGCTGTTATGAAAATGTGCTAAAAAAGTCAAAGTCAAAGGTCAAAAGTAAAAGGTCAAGGACTCAGAACCAGAGAACGAAAAGTCACGTCCTTAACTTAGAAGACTAAATATGGATGTCCTTGATACAAAAGAATGCTTGCTCTAAACCTAGCTTGATCAAGAAGAAATGAAAAAGAAAAAGCATAAAGCATAAAGCAACCATGGTGAGGTGTCTTGATTGTAGAGGGAGAGGGCAAATCAGACTTTTGTAAAAGTAGGGGTATAAAAACCAAAAAGTAGGAGGAGAGAAATCACCTAGACTTATTCTAGTGTCATGTAGGAGTAATGTAGGATTTATTTTTCAAGTCATTTACATTCAAGTTGTTTTACTTTTTGTTCTTCATTTCAATCAAGTTATTTCCTTCAAGTTTTTGTTCTTCATTTCAATCAACAGAGTCTTTTCAAGTTTTCTTTAATCATTAAAGTTGTTTCTTTCCAATGTTTCTTCAATACAACTAGAGTTAGCAAAAACAAGTCCTAAAAGCTAAAGAAATCTACCTTTTCTCTTTTTTAACTCCTATTCATCCAAGCTCTAAAGAATTTATGGTGAACCTCAATCAAATAAACTTTGAACTTACCACAACTATAACTTTACCTAACACTATTCTTTTTTTTACCATGAAGTGACACTTTTCCCAATTAAGGACCAAATTCTTTTCCTGACAACGCGCCAATACTTTAGAAAGGTTGGATAGGCAGTCATCAAAAGAATCTTCATAGAGGGAAAAATCATCCATAAACACTTCCATGAATCTCTCCACCATATCACTGAAAATATATAACATGCATCATTGAAATATGGCAGGTGCATTGCAAAGACCGAAGGGCATATGCGCATAAACATAGGTTCCAAAAGGGCATGTGAAGGTAGTCTTTTCCTGATCGGATTCATCGATTAAGATCTAAAAATATCCTGAATAACTATCTAAGAAACAATAATAAGCATGTTCTGCTAAACGTTCAAGCATATGATCTACAAATGGCAAGGGAAAATGATCTTTCCTAGTGACTACATTCAACTTTCGATAATCAATACAAATCCTCCACATGATAGGAACTCGTGCTGGAATTAACTCCCCCTCCTCAATACGGACCATTGTAATCCCAGACTTCTTTGGCACCACATGAATAGGACTAAACCATTCGTTGTCAGATATGGGAATGATTCCAACATTCAGTAATCTTAAGATCTCCTCCCTTACTACCTCTTTTATAGCTGGGTTTAAACGACATTGTGGTTCTCTAGAAGTCTTGGCATTTTCTTCTAGGTGAATCCGGTGTGTGCAAATCTTTGGATCGATTCCTTTTATATCATCAAGAGACCACCCAATGGCAAAACGATGTTCTTGAATCACCCTAACCAAGCGTTTTTCTTCCTCTTTTGACAATTGGGATGAAATGATGATGGAATAAGTACCATCAAGATTAAGATAGACATATTTTAGGTCAGGAGGGAGGGGCTTAAGGGCAGGTGTAGGTGTTGTGGGTAACAAGGTCTCTACAAGGTTCTATTATTCCACAGTAAACACTTGGGTTGGTGATGTGTTTTCATGTTTAGGTAACTCATCATCTAAATTGTATAAAGGAACAGATTCCAATGTGGGGCGGGTATCTTCTTTATAATGATCCATATCGAAATCTGAATATCCAAAGGATAAGAACTAGTGCACCTCATTTTCTGGAAAAGTCCTGTCACAGTATTCTTGCACTACACTGTCTATCATACTAAGTTCTCCATCCAACTCTTCTTCTATCTATTGTTGCATCATCTTGAAAACATTAACTTCTACTGAGAGATTTCCAAAAGACATGGTCATAGATCTATTGAGGCAATTTATGAGGGTGTTGGCTATTGCCAAAAAGAGGCGCCTTAGAATGATGGGTATGGAATCATGAGTGACTTCGGTGTCAAGGATGACAAAATCAATAGGGTAGTGAAATTCTTTAACCTTTACGAGCACATTTTTTACTACACCTTTTGGGTATTTAATGGAGCAATCGGCTAATTCTAAGGTTATAGTTATAGGTGTAAGCTCACAGAAATCGAGTTGTTTAAATAGGTAGTATGGAAGGAGGTTAACACTTGATCCAAGTTCGAGCAGTGTAGTAATTGTGTATTTGTCTCCTATAGTGCACGGGATGGTGGAACGACCAGGATCTTTATATTTGATGATTCCATTGGTCTCTGTGAGGGATGAAAATTATTCTGTAAAAAAGGCATCTTCTAGAATATTAGTTTTTGTTTTGTTGGTGCACATCTTTAAGAAATTTGGCATGTTTAGATAAATGTTTGATGGCCTTGAGAAATGATAAATTTATAGTTAGACTCTTGAATGTTTCTCTGATTTCATCAAAATTTTCATCTTCCTTGGGTGTCATTAAGCATGTTAGAAAAGGTGTCTTTGGTTTGTATTTCCTAATTGGGTCAGGTGAATGAGTTGATGGTTTAAGAACTGGAACATCGATAGGGATATGTGGAGGTATCTATTTTTCAATTTCTGGTTATGGTATTGGAACTGGTATTTCTATAGGTATAAGGTCTTCTAGTAAGACTACTTTATTCTCAACTATTTTGCTATAACGCAACGTCATGACTGCTTTAATCTCTTGGGTTTTAAGGTTTTTAACTTCGTGTCCTAGTAACGCACCTTTTTGGGTTTTGTCTTGGGCTAACAAGTTCAGAGATTGGTGCATGGATGCTAGGATTTGAGTTTGTTGTTGCATGATAGATAACATTATCTCGGTGGGCTTATCTGTTTGTACGCTAGTTGATGGTGTAACTGGAACTAGGTCTCTTTGGTTGTTGATAGGTGGGTTTTGGTAGTTCTGGTTAAAATAGGATGGAACCAATGCTCCGTTCTAATTGTTATAGGTACCTTGTCCTTGTCTGAATGTATTTGGTGGTTTGATGTGGTTATTGAAACCTAGAGGTGGTTGGGTTTGTGGATTATTAGTCCATGCAAAGTTTGGGTGTTGTCTCCATAGTGCATTTGGTACATTGAAAGCACATACTTCTTCTGGTGGAAGTGATGATAGGTTTGTGATCAAGGGACAGGTGGTATTTATATGATTTAAGCTTAAACAAAAATTACATGGTGAGGTATTTATGTTCATGACAGGATGAGAAGTTTGGTCTTTTTGTTTGGTTGTGAGGGCATCTATCTTTCTTGTGAAGGTTTCGATTAAAGTTTTGATTTATGGATCAGATTTTACCTCAAAAATACCACTAGTCTTAGATGTACTGGGTTGTGCTATTTTGGAATTGTTTATATCTCCCCAATGGGTACTCTTTTCAGCTTAGTTTTCAAGAAAAGTTAAAGCTTCGGTTGCACCTTTATCTAAAAAATTACCATTACTCATGATGTCGAGGGTTACTTTGTGTTCTTGGAGAAGACCTTTGAAGAAACATTGGACAAGAGTGAATTTTTCTATTTTATGGTGAGGACATGAATGGAGTAGGTCAGAGAATCTATCCCTTGCTTCAGAAAATGTCTCACTCAGACTCTCCCTGAAGAATTGTATCTTACTTCTTATCTCTTCTGTTTTCTTCAGTGGAAAATACTTCTTCATGAAAGAGAACACAACATTTTCCTATGTATCGAAGGAATTAGGCTTCTGAGAAAGAAGTCATGCGTGACTCTTACCAGCTATAGTGAAAGGAAACACTCGTAGCTTCACTTGATCTTCAGTGATGCCCGGATGGTGTAAAGTATTACATACTTCATGTATCCGGCATAGATGTTTGTATGGTAATTCATGTTCAAACCTGTGGAAGATGGGTAGAAGATTGAACACGTTTGGTAGGATGTGAAAATCACTCATGAGCGGTGTGAGTCGTATACAAGATAGAGGTCCATCTTGCAACGGTATGCAGAAGCTGGAGAGAGACTCTTCAGCTTGCACAACTTCGTCGGCCATCTTAGAAGGTGGGGGATGAGAAATTGGAGATTGTCTAGGACGACGTCCTCTCCTACATGAGTAAGTTTTATTCTCGCTAAACCTTGTAGTGCCTGAACGTAGTATCATGCACTTTTAGCAAGATAGCAAAACTATCCTAACATGCACAAACTACGCAGTGTATGCTCAAGCAATTGAAATTCGTTTTTACAAGTTTGGAGGTTTGAAAATCTTTGCTAGGTCTATTCAAAGGAACAATTGGGCGCGATACTAGGATAGATCTACTACACGGCTCATAAGAGTAAGCAATCACTTCACCAAGTGGTGTGCTGTTAAGAATCTCACTCACGGTGAGTCTGGGGGAGGGGAGTAAGGAAGGTAGTTAGTCCATCAAAATCTGGTAATTGATTACTATAAATCCTCGTGGCTATATTTTTGTCTTTTTCTGGAGGAGCGTGACTACTTTAGGCTCTAGTTGATTGATTTTAATTTGATTGTTTGGTCTAGGCTTCAAGAATCAAGCAACGTCAGTTTTATCTACATTGGGGAATGACTTCCCAATGGTTGTTAAGTGGCTCGGGTTCGACATTATGGGCGAATTGAAATTGCAGTGTGGAAATTAAAATTTAAACAATCACGTAAGCATGCTTGAACACACAAGGTATCCTCTTACATGGGCTTTGAGGAGGTTTAGAATTTACCTCTCAAGTCGTGCTTACACGCTACTTGAGGAGAAGGCGACGTTGGTTGGCGCGTGATATGAGAATCAGGCCCAACCGTTTGAGCGTTCCCTATTTTAGGTTACAAAAAATCTCTACTTTGCCTTCAAGGGCCCAAAACATAAAAGTAAACTAACACTAATACTAAGACTACTAGATTAACTCGATTACCTAGATTAACTAGAGTTAATCATAATTAGAGTGTTTATTAGCAAGTTGATTCAAAGTGCGCGAGCGTATGATTCACGATTCTCCTTGCACACTTGAACTTCCCAAGGCAATGAAAACTCTAATCTTTGGTAAGTTTCACAACTTCAACCAAGTGCTCAACTCATGCTAATTTACATAACTAACAAAATCTTTTTTTTTTTTTTTTTTTTTCTTAACTTTATCTATTTAACAAAATCCATTGATTTATACTACTCTATTGCAAAATCCGGATCTTTAGTTATAACCACAAAACAAAAATAATCGAACTGTGAAAAAATAGCAGCAGAGTACCTGGAGGTGCTAGGCGGTTCAGGTGCCGGTGGACGAAAGTCGCCCCCGCCTCATTCCGCCAAGTTAAGTTGGCTTCCTAAGCTTAGTAGCTCCTCTATATAGTAGTTGAACCTTGAACCTGGATTTGAAATATAACAGATTAATATTGAAAAATAAAGAAATATGTTGACAAAAAATTTAAAGAACAAGAAATGAAAGGGATAGAATGGCACTTCCCTCCTTAGAGCTCCACCAAGAATCCATGTTCTTTCAATCCATAACGGAGGCACCATTTGAAGTTGTTGATTGTGGAAGTAAGGTTTCAAAGGAGTATTGAAGAGGTTCACCATAGATTGTTTGGAAGATGGATTGGTGGGAGTTGTGAAGGAGAAAAGGTAGTATTCTTTGCTTTAGGACTTGGTTTTTAATGATTCAAACTTTGTATTGAATGAACAACTTCAAAAGAAACAACTTGATTAATGAAAGGAAAAAATTGAGTGAAGATTGAAACATAGACTTGAAAGAATCAACTTTGATTGAATAATTGAAACATAAACTTGAAAAGAAAAAGATTGAATTGAAGAACAAAAAGTAAAACAAAACTTGAATGTAAATGACTTGAAAATAAACCCTACACTACTCCTACATGACACTAGAATAAGTCTAGGTGCCTTCTCTCCTCCTACTTTTAGGTTCTTATACTCATACTTTTACAAAAGACTGATTTTCCCTCTCTCTCTCTACAATCAAGATACCTCACCATGTTGCTTTATGTTTTTCCTTTTTTGCTTTTGCTTTTGCTTTTTCATATCTTCTTCATCAAGCTAGGTTTTGAGCAAGTCTTCTTTTGCATCAAAGTCATCCATCTCTAGTCTTCTGAGTTAAGGACATGACTTTCAGTTCTTTGGTTTTGAGTCATTGACCTTTGACTTTCACTTTGACTTTTTTAACACTTTTTCATAGTCGCTTCGAGTCTACATAATAAGCGTTAATAAGACTCCTTCTGATGCTAAGATGCATCTTTTATGATAAGTGGTCTAAAATGTTATGTAACCTGAAAAAGACAATAAAAGCTATGAGTTGTCTCTTCATTATACGTAAGAAGGGCTGTAATGTAGTAATGTAAGGGTAATAAAACGCACATTTGGGAGTTGATCAGTTTTCAAGAGGTCAAAGGGCGCACACCCCCTAGTTGGCCTAATCGAAAGGGCACCTGCCCCCTCTTCTAATTTCGCAGAATTACAGATCTTTTTCCAGACCCTTCGCAGCTTGCTTCCACTACTTGGAACTCAATTTGGACAGTTCCAAAATGAGTCAAACACTGAACGAAATCTTTCCAAAGTGAATCCCAACTCGTTCATGCCCTAAAGGAGGCTCTATATAAACAAAGGGAAACCAAAAGAAAAGGACCTCTCCAGAACATAAAAAATAGAGAAAAAAAAATAGAGAAGAAGAGAGCTTGAGAGAGTAGGAGAGAAGAAGAATAAGGGAGAGAAAAGAAAGAGAGAGAGAGAGAGAGAGAGAGAGACCAAAGGCTTAAACATGTGCTACCTTATGAAGGTCGAGAGCTAGAGCGCAACTGTTAGAACATTGGAACTAGCGAGAGGTTGGAGAAGAAGACGCTACAGCAAGCTACAATTTTGCATGGCTGACTTTCTTCCCCTATTTGTTATTCCTTTCATTATGTCTAGCTAAATTCCAAGCTAGGGCTTAGATGAAGCCCTAGACTTATGTAGGTTTATACTGTTGAATTGGTTAATTGTTCTCTAACTTAACGATTAAACTTGATTGTTTTCATATTGATATTAGTGGTATACCTTCATTAATTATATCTTGCATGCTATGTCATGACTTGACTAGTTAATATTTGGATTAATATTCTGTTCTTACCAAGGCTCCATTTTTAGGGTTAATTAAATATGTGAAAGGTTGTGCCTTCAACAGACAACTTTTTCTAGGAACCGTTATGGTTGCACCGAATGATTACAAACCGCGAAAACCCACGCGCAGCAGAATAAGGGGTGTCCACGATTTTGGATAGAAATCATACCTTTAGATCGGCTAAGATAACTCTGAGAATCCAAGATCTACGAATCTAAATCAACCTCTTGATCTTCTGTTGTATTCCTATCAATGGAATGGACGTTGTGTAGGCATGATCTACCACCCTCTTCTTTCTCTCTTGGCCTCTCTCACTCACAGAATTTGGAACCGATTTTAGATCTACTTTTCTTGAGCAAAACCTTGAGAGAAAAACGGCCATAGAAAAAGGTTTCTATTTATAGGCTACAATAGGGACCATGAGGAGAAATTAGGGCTGGGCCTCCTGATGGGCTTGGGCTTCTCATGTTCACCCAGAACACACGGCCCAAGTCCGTCAACAAGCATCCATAATAACAGAGGCGTTTGTTCTCTTATATAGTCAGTATAAAAAAAAAAAACTCACTTGGTCCTGTTCAATACACACAAAGTGTATTAGTGTAATCCTATAGTCAAGATAGACTAATACCAGATTATACTACAGCCGTACCAATGGTTTGTCCAAATCCATCTAGGTTGTGAACGATTACTTATACTTTATAAGGTACTGATGATATGATCTTCTATGTGTTCACACCATATCATCTACAACATAAAGTATTAGACACATGCATATAACTAATAACATATATAATATGCATAACATATTACTTTAGTATATAATATGCATAACATATATAATATGCATAACTCATTCAAAATATAAAGAATTAGAGTTAATACAAAAGTAATGCTTTTAGCATATAACCCTATCACTTTTGCTAGGGGTTTATACTTTTGTTTGCCGAAATTCAATCAAACCAATATATAGATTTATATAAAAGCTTAACGTTCACATCTTTGAGCAAGCTAGGGTTACATTTCCCTCATGTTACTCATAAATAAAAGAGAACTTTAAACTGATTTGACCTTGATAATCTACAACAGTGTAGGGTAAGATTCTCTGTCTTCCCAATGTTGACCTTAATTCTCTGGTTGTGAATGCTACCGTCCCCTCAAAACCACAAAAAATTTTGGTGGAAGCTTTCTACAGTAAGATGGTTGTTGGTATTAAGAGGGAGTTCAAGTTATTTGCTCATTAAAAAGCAGTCATTGGATGCTTGCAGTTAGAACATGCTAAAGATTTTCTACTTGTTGTCCCGATGGAGGGACTTGGACAACATATTTCGCCGGTGGAGTATCGTGTTATTGTCTGGTTTCGTCTTATGATCCTTTTGTACTTTGATGGTGGTTTTTACCTTGTCTACAAAAAAAGTAGGCTGGATGCTTTCGGGGACCATGCAGCACATTGTTTGAAAGAAAAAGAACCTTTGAGATTCTTAGTAAGTTCAAATGATTGGCAAGCTTATAAGAGGAGAAGAGAGGCTAATGCTAATGCACTTGTCAGAGGTTATACAATCTTATGCCTTTTGGATTAAAGGCAACAAAGTGATTGCAATTGTTAAGCCTATTGTGAAACTACTTAGGATGGTTGATGGAGATAAGTGTACATTGGGATGCATATATATGAGGGCTAATAAGCACTCCAAAACTGTAGTTTAAACCCCTTAACAGTATTCTACTTAAGCCAATTATGTTATTAATAACGTGAGTTTCTCACTATTTACTTGCTTTTATGTATTTCAGGTTTTGGAGTTGAATAAGTATTGAAATGATGTCAATTGTGCGTAAAAAGAAGCTAAATTGATTATTAGATGAAAACTATGGAAAAATACCAAGATTTATGAAGCAAAAAATCTTCAAAAAGCCTAAGTCAAAGAACTCAAACAAAAGTCAAACCGAAATAGAAAACTGCTGAAACATCAACAACATTTCAAATGGGTATATTTTTGGACTTAGAGCTCTAATTGAGGCCCATTTTATATCAAAATAACCAGCTCGGAAATATCTTTGTAATGGTCTAAACCTCGACCTATTTGGAGAAGTATAAGTTGACAACTATGGCGCAACAGTAAAATATTGCAGATTTGGACCTTGATTATTGAACCCTAATGAAATATTTTAGCCCATGAGCCTATGGAGAGATAGAATTTCGACCACAACATGTAAAATCCTACTTGTTTTCTATAAAAATAGTGATTAACTTCAAGTCTAAGGATCCATTGTATTATCCAACATTAGTTTAGTTTTTAGGGTTAGAATTAGGGTTTGTAGCCTTCATTAAACCTCCATTAATAAAGCTTCCACCTTTCTTCTTCCATATAGTCTAATGTCTTCTTTTAATTATATTGTTATTATATATTCTTCCAATGACATTAGGCTAATCCTCCCATTAGAGAGAGTGATTATGAAACCTAATGAGGAATAGATTACTTGAGTATAATTATTTAATTGTGTATGTGTTTCAATGAGTTTAATTTATTGTATGATTTACAAAATAAGTATATAGTAAATTAAACTATGGATTGTTATGATTAAGTTGAGAGATTTAGTTGTAATAATCCTACATGCTAATAATAATGATTATAGAGATGTAGGTTGTTGCTAGGGATAATAAAGTTTGAGGCTTTAGGTTAGATCATTGTAGGAAAACCTAAGGAAGATTATTTTTCAATGAAAAATTTGATTTTTTCATAAAAATAATCATTAGGTTGATTGTTACTCTTCTCTATTAACTTTAATTCCATCCAAACCCTATTTCTATTAGTTTAGTTAAATTAGATTAAAGTTGAATTTGTAGAATAATCATAGAATATAAATCCTCAACATATTATTACTCACACTTTTTTCCTCTTAATTTAATTAATGAATTATATTTAGTCTTGATAGTTTAAGAGTGGAACGATGGAATGAACCTTTACTAGATCTATATTACTTGATAGTAGAGAGAGAGAGAGAGAGAGAGAGAGAATAAAATATTGAGCTAAACACGTACTTATTTTATTAGTTGTTTATGTTTATGCATAGATAGTTAATTACATAAATTCGTGTTTATCAAATGACGTCGTTGCCATCTTAAATATATCAAGACAAAGATTTTATTTTTTGAATCAAAGGTACAATCCCCCATTCTAGAACCAGCCACCCTTTTAATTTTTCATTCCTATTTTTCACGTTTTCGTTACTTTTTAACTACATTTTGTTACTGTTGATTTTTTTTTCCGATGGCCAGTTGAGGCATACGACTAAAGAAAAGTTGTCCAGACCTATGTGGAACTCATCCGTGAAAGTGTCAATTTCATTGGTTAACCTTAGGTGGCGCACGCCTTCCATTTTGCCTTGAACAAGGGATGTCTGCCCTCCCTTGACACTGCAGACTCACAATGAAGAACACTACGGTAAACATATTTTAAATTTCAGAAAATTCTAAAAGTTTGCAAGCATAATCTCTAAGGTGTTAGTGATTTACTGCAATTGTTTCATATTTTCTTAGTTGTTTTACCTAGTGAACTAATACCATCTTTACAGTACTGCATTTCAGCTTTAAAATCGTACGTTTATGGAAAAACAGACGAGTAGGGTTACTTAGGCAGTTCCAAAAGCTCTAAACATTTTATAGAAGTATCTTTGATGATTCAGTAGGTTACAGTAAAAATTTGAAGGTTTTTTTACCTGTTTTGACCACCTAACTATTTGATTGTTTCCAGTGTGTTTCTGCAGTGTTTTAACACTTAATTTCTAGAACAACAACCGGTAAGAAAGGTTTGTAGATTTCCAATTGCTCAAAATGTTTTACAGGAACACCTATGATCTGAGAGGAGGCTCCAGTAAATATTTGGAGATTTTTGGCTCTGTTTGATTGGTTAGCCACTCGTTTGTTTGTATTGTGTACCGAAAACTATTTGACGAACTTTGCAGTTTAGTAGAAGAACTTTCCTAACTCTGATTGTTCTGAAAATTTACAGGCTACTTATTGGACATCCTACCAAACTAGTTTAAAATTTTCAAATTTTTTGGTGGGCGTACACCCCTAAACTAGTATTCAGCCTGTCGATTTCTTAAGTACGTCATAGTTTAGGCTCGAAAGTACAACCCAATACTCGTGTGAGCCCAGTCAAGTCTAGAAAGCCCAGTATACAAAGCCCATAGTATTTTGATTAAGGTCCAATTAAGCACAGAAGCCCAGATCCACAGTATGACCAAAAACCCAGTTCACAGGAGCAACCAAAAGCCCACTGGAGAGAACCTATATCTCCAATCTACAGTTAAGGGGCGCACGCCCCCTATTTGCACTTGAACTAAGGGTTCATTCCCTCAGCTTATTTTTTATTGTTCTACATTTTAATAGGTCATGCACAATTTACTTCCAGGACCCGGAACAGTGCTAGTACGGTGCTCTAGTCATCTACAGGGCGTTGTAATTCATGCTTGAAGGCGCTAGTAAGCATACCATGGAAGCAACACAAGTTCCATATTTCTAAACACTCCTTAAAACCCTTGCCAGAGGAGTATTTGGGTGTTGTTTTATCCTAAATTTTATACTTAGAGTTTTTGTATATTACTTAATTAATATAGAATCTATATTTAAAGCCATTATGGCAATCACTATGTAGATCAATAATCATGTGTTTATTATGCAAACCCTTCACCATGTTTATGCTGTGGTAGTCCTTACCATTGGGCTTCTCATTGCCCATCATATCAAGAGTTTGAGCCTGCTATAGGAAATACTTATAATTATGAGCCTCAATTTTCAAACTTCCATAGTAACACATATAATCAAGAGTTTTCTATTCATTCAAACTATTCATGGAGTTCTACCATAAACAATCAACCAACTATTCATTATCCACCTAGTCAATTTATAAGAGCCCAAAACTGTAGATTTAACCCCTTAATAATATTAAATTTAGACCAATTATATTTATAATAAATAAGAGTTAATATTGTTTACGTACTTTTGTGTATTTTAGGTCTTAGAGTCAAATATATAAAGAAATATGTCACTTTTGTAAGAGAAAGGAGCAAAGGTTGGTTGCTAAGAAGTTCTATGGTTAAAGCCCAAGTTTCAAGGAGAAAAAGCCCTTTTAAAGCCCAGTCAAAGTTGAAAAGTCAAAGTCAACGCGGGCAGAAATAGAGCATAAAAATCAATAGAACTTCCGCAGGCCGTATCTTTGGACTCAGACCTCGGAATTGGGCCTACTATATGTCAGAACGACCAGCTTGAAAAGCTCTTTCTAGTGGTCTAATCCTTGATCTAATCAGAGGAGTTAAAGTTAACAAAAAGGCTATTATAGTAATTTCCAGCATAGAAACCGGACTTAAGTAATTAGGTTTTGGGCTTGATTTAATGGCCTAAAATATAGCTCCAAAGCCCATGCATGAAATTGTAAAGCTAGCCCTCTCCTAAGGCCAAACTCTATTACTCTCCTTTTTTCCTTTAGTTAGAATAATTCAGCTCTCTCTCTCCCACTTAGTTTAGTTTAATTAGGGTTTAATATTAGAACTCCTACCTCTTCTCTTTAGTTTAACCTAGTTTATGTTTTATTAGCCTAGACACCATTAATACAGTTCAAGCTATTTTCAATTCAATTATTCTTTAATTATGTTTTCTTCTTCTTATTATTTATTCAATGATATAGCCTAATGATCCATAGCTAAACCTCCATTAGAAGGGTTTGATTGAAGCTTTGATGAAGACTTGATATATTAGTATAGAATAGTTGTATTAAAAAACTTCAATTCTAGAAGGCAGTTCATTCACCATGAGAATGGGTTTCAACTTCCTCTCATACTAATTATTAGTTGGTTAGAGATGTCATGAATAATTAAAGATAAAAAGACCTAACATTTATGTTAAACCTTGGGTGAAAACATAAAAATTAGGGTTGCAACAAACTCCATACTAGCATGTTAGGAATTAATCAAGGTGGATATCAAATCTCCCTAATTCCTTTTTCATATTCACATCATATTATTTCATTGTCATAGTTTAAATTAGAATATATTAAATCATAGTTTTCACTATATTAGTTATATTCACAATAATTACTCTCATGTTTGTTGAATTGTTAATCACTAGTAAAATTAGTTATGTTCTAAGCAATTAGGAGTGGAACGAATTCTGACTCCAATTTTATTATATGATAATCGAGAGTAGAACTTTGATAACAATAGACTAAGAGTAGTTTTTACTTCTGCCTAGTTAAATTAGTTAAGTAGGGTAACAGCATAATTTTAGATTTATCAAATGGCGCCGCTGCCATCTTAATTGTCTTTAGATTTAAATTTTATTAGCTTTTTCAATTTTACAATTATCCCAATTAACCCACCCACCCTATTGTTTGTGTTCAAACTGTGGTTTCTGTTTTCGAAAAACAGAATTTTCCCTCCTGGAAGTCTACTGGAAATTTTCGAAGCTGTAACTCAAAGCGCGTCCGCGCCCTATTTACTCTATATATGAGCGTGCCCACGCCCTTCCTTCCAGTAAGCTAATTTTGAGTTTTATTTCTAAATTGCATACCCATCCCATTAAGAAACTGTGTGGAAGCCTGTTTCTAAAAAAAATCCACAGCTGGCGCTTTGCCTTTGTTTGATATTTGTAGCCGCCTACCAAGAAAGCTCGATTTAAAACAGGTTAGCCACAGGTCCTCTTTTCGGTGGAATTTATTGTTTATTCAGTATTCCAAGCATCCACAGGACAAGTAAATTCGTATTAACAACGCTATTCATACGCATAGCAAGGAGGCATTCAGGTTCTCCTCCTTTCAGTCCTCGTTTCTTCTGTTAGAGGAGTTTTAATTCTAGTATATTAGGTTGTTGTTTGACTGTTGTTAGTGTTTCTTTCATATTGGACTTAGCCTTGCATGAGATTAAGGTTTGGTAAGAGAAAACCATCTAACGTTATCTATCGTAAACGTTAACGCACATGCCTATCTAGAATATCACACACTACACCTGCATCAATGGCTAAAGAAGTAGAGACTCCTCTCTCTAATTTTTACAAAGCCCTAAAAGATGGCCCTAAGTCTTGCATCGTTCTTGCAGACCCAGTGGGGGATTTTCGAATTCCCCTGAATATTTTTAATTTGTTACCTGTTTTTCATGGTTTAGACCACGAAAAGCCTTATCGGCATATGTGTAGGATAGAACAAGTTCTTACTACATTCCATCATCCTAACGTAGGTTCTGAACAAATTTGAGGGTGTTTCCTTTCACCCTAGCCGATAAGGCGGCGTCTTTAAAATTGCCCAAACGCCTAATTTTGTGAACTCATGGGCCAAACTAGTTCAATTTTCATGGAACAGTTTTACCCACCACTGAAGACAGATGAAATGATTCAAAAGATTCATTTCTTCTGCCAGAACCATCATGAATCCTTTTCAAAGGCCTAGAATCGGTATATTGATATTCTTATAGAGTGTCCACATCATAACCTTGCGAAAGACACGCTTGTTCGTGCCTTTTTCAAGGGGATTATTTCACATCATCATAAAGAGGTTCTTGATATAATGAATGGGGGTAGTTTCCTTAGTAAAGGAACCTCAGAGGCTTATGGGTTTTTAGAAGATCAATCTAAGCGCAATAATAACTGGGGGGTAACGACATCCCCGGCTCCGCTACTTCTTCTTCCACAGCCAAGGCTGCCAGTATGTTTGAAGTTAAATCTGATCCTGAGCTTAGAACTCTAATCGAATCCCTCACAAAAAAGGTAGAAGCCATTTCTGTTCAAAATAAGCCTACTCCTGTCATGAATATCAACTCTCTTCCATGTAATTTCTGTTTTAGTCTTAAGCATACCGACTCCTATTGTCCCCTCATCTATGAACAACCACCCGCACAGCCAGCCAATATTTGCTTCGTAAATAGCCTTCCTATTCCTAACGCACCTTGGAGACAAAACCCTAACTTTAGTTGGCAAAATAATCAACCAATTACACCTCCAGGGTTTAATAATCAAAATGTTAGGCCAGCAAACAACTACAACCCAGCTCCACCAAGACAAGGACAAGGACCAGGTACTTATAATAATTATAATAATAATAATAGAGGTATCATCCCGATTAATAACAACTATCACAACCCACCCGTTAATAATCAACATGAGATAGTTCCTGTCACACCACCTGTGGCCAATACACCTTCACAACCAGATCGTTTTGATGCCTACATGCAAGCTCAACAACAGATTCTACAATCCATTCAACAATCCATACAATAGTTAACCCAAGATAAAGCCCAACCAAATGGTATGTTTCCAGGTCAAGCTATACCTAATCCTAAAATGCCAAACATAGCCTTTGAAGTAACTGGCAATACTAGTAACGAACATTTAAACGTAAGTGAGTTAAATGTCATCACCACTCTCCGTTCTGGCAGAGTGGTTGATAACGTCGTAACTATGCCCGTTGAGACACTACCAGCGGTCATTGCAAATGAAAATTTACTAGATACTGAAATATATGGTAAACTACATGTTAATACATGTTTTAGATAGAATCTCGAGTATCTAACTATAAAAGACTCATTTTATTCTTCGGTGTACTCTATTCCAATCTTATATTATGGGAGTGCACCATTAAGGTAACTGGACTCTCTCTTTGGCGTGTGTGGATTTAAGTACTGGATCCTAAGTCCAAATCCAAGGTAATTCACTCTTTCCACTCTTGCATGTTTTTTTTGTTTTTGAGTCGTGTTTCTCTATGGAGTGATTTATATCCTTATTGCTTTATTGTTTTCTTTTATATTAAACCTTATTCATAAAAAGTAAAAAAAATATTAAAACCTAATAAACATTAGTCTAGTAAGTCTCGGGAATCTGACTTTAAAATACCCACATTTTAAAACAAATTTTCTAAACCATGTTTTCAAAATTTTGTTTGGGGGTGGGGTGTTTGGTCTTTCCATTCTTGATCACTCAACTTCCTATTCTGGCCCTTCCTCATCTCGTGGCTAGTTTCATTGTATTATGTTTAAGAATATTTCCCTATTTTAGTAGTTTTTTTTTATTATTCCCAGTTGTTTAGTTAATTAGTTAATATTGGATTATGTAAGTTGGTTGTTATTTGAATTTTAAGTTGGTTTAATTATTGTCCAAGCATGCTATCTATTTTTCATGAATCCCACCCTTCCGACTTGTTTGGGGGTGGCATTATTTGTTTAGCATTGTATTTTACCATATCCACAAATTTTTTGAATTAATATGCCAATGTTTAAGGAATATAGTTTATATATGAGCATGCTGCTAATATGGTGTAGCTAGAATTAGCTACTGTTGTTTGGTGTCGCATTGAGATTGCTATTTTGATAGGATGTTTAAATCCATTTAGAATGGTTGCTGAGGTTTCTCTCGGCTGCTTCTATTTTGGTTTTAGAAACTCTTTTCTTATTCCATCTCTTTTCTTATCAATTAGGGAACCTTGAGGACCTTTGTTTAAGAAACTAGTGCTTTATAAATACATGGCACACCATATACTTCACACCGCACCTCTCAATTTCATACCACAGGCCTTGCTCAGAGTGCACACGCCCTTATTTTGCATTGACACAGAGCATGCCCACGCCCAACTTCCAGTATCGCAGATTTTCCTTCTGTCAGAAGAGAGTGGGCCCGCCCTCTGACATAAGCCATTCTAAGTGCACCCACGCCCATACTTCAACATACCTCCAGTTTTTTTTCTGGGGTTTTCTGCAGTCACTTCCAAAAGTTCAATAGTGTGTTTGTTTGCTATGAAATCTCCTCAAATCATACCAGAGCAGTCCTTTGAAGTATTGCTCGAGAGTGACACCTATGGGTACTGGTTCCGCAACTTGACTGTGCAGTCAGAATAGGAGCCTATAATGGTAAGCGCTGATAAATCTTATTCTCCTGCACTTACTGCTTATTTTAATGATAATTGTAAGTTTTTTATATCGACCAGATGGGGAACAAGTGTTCTTTGTCGACATTGATGATCGATAAAACAATAGATTTAAGCAAGTTCTTGTTAGCCTTTGCTATTGGACTTTCTATGCTTGCTTCCCAAAGTTCATGGGGTTATATGGCTGATAATATGTACATCTACAACTATGAGTATTTGCATGAGACCTATGAGGTGGGGATTTTTTGTGTAGAGGACCAAGGGCAATATTACGTAGCCCTTGGTAGCTTGTCCCTTAACATGGGCACTATTATGTTCTTTATCATGTTGAATATCTTAGGGGAATGACATTTTTCTTCTACGAATAATGCCACTTGTGACGTCTTCCTTGCTCTAGCTGAGGGACGTATGTTGTATGACCTTCTCCAGACATTAGTGTCTAGTTTAGCACGAGCCCATTGTATGAAGCATAAGTACCTTCTTATGCCTATCTTGGTTTGCCACATAATGCTATGTTTCTTTCCTAAGTTATGTACCCATTTCACGGATTGGGTAGTGAGACCCACTAATTGCATTATACGCTCCTTTCGTGCTATGATTTGGCCAGGGTGGCGGCTACAACCTAATTGGGTTGCACTTTACACCCCATCCGACCAAGTGGCGCTTAACAGGGTAGCAAAGGTAGATGATAAATGGCGTGAGGCCTAGCAGATTATCATGTCTTGGCAGGACGCAAAGGAACCTCACTTCTTTATAGAAGGGGAGGACAACGCTTAGTGCTGGATATGAGGTAAGTTTTACTGTCTGTTAATGTATACTTATGTCCCAAGCAATTTAATTTTTGTTATTCCCATAGCGGGTGAAACTCATATAGAGTTGCATCTATTTTTCTTGACCTAAATTAATATGTTCTAAATTGTTTTGGAGGTGTTCTAAAATTTTGACGCGTTTCCATGGTATTTTCTATCATTCTTATTTCTATACTTTAATAACAAAGCATGTTTTTGTTTGGGGGTGGCATAGAAACAAGCGTAATTTAAAACACCTATTAAATATATATATATATATATATATATATATATATATATATATATATATATATATATATATATATATATATATATATATATATATATATAATATGCACTTTGTTTTCTAGTAAAAAAATAATAAAAAGTATTTATACTATGCACTTAGGAATATTGGTATTGTTTTTTTTTTTCGTGATGATAGTAGTCTAGAAGTTTCACGTTAGCTCTTAAATTAAAATTGTTTTTAGAAACTTAGGTTAATAAGTAGGTAATAGTCATTGCATCTTTCCATAAATATATTGCATGAGCATCTATGTTTGTATTGCCAGTAAGTTTCTAAAATCTAGGCTAGAGTACTTATTCTAAAAATCTTGTGAGAATATAGCCTAAAAGCTTTATATGAGTGAAATATCTGAGTAATGACACAAGGGAGAAGTAAATTCCGAATAGAGAAATCACACGTCCACTTGCTTGATCAATATACCATATCCTAAGCGAGAATTTAGGCCCTTTTTGGATCGATATAGCCAGAAATTCAAACCTATATCCAATTATTTTCTGCTAGTCTCCCCTCTGAGCCTTTCTTTTGCATTTTCATAAACCACAAATCCTTTACCCTTTTACAAAAACAAAATAAAAATAAAATCAGCTTACCCATTTTTGAATGAGTCTGAGAATAGAGATGAAATGAAGAAAATAAAAGAGAAAGACCTGTGGAAAACCAAGAATTTGTTAGTTGCTTCAAAGAAGAAAAGAAAAAAAAACAAATAAATAAAATAAAAAGTTAGAACTCCAAAAACAGAATCAAATGAGTCAAAAACCAAAAGAAAAAGAAAAAAATGGCTAAGATGGAAACAAAGTGTATTAGCAAAGTAAGAACAAGGTTTTCTCTAGTTACATATGTTGAAGATCCTATTATCTCAGACTTGTCCTTTTGAATATCCATTTTTTTTCTTCTTAAAACTATCACCTAATCCCCGCAATACCTAATAAAGACCTTTAGCTTAATTAGGAATAGGTTAGTGTGATAGTAAGTGACAGATGTGTTTGACCGACCTCGGCTCCTATGTACATCATTGGGATTTTAAGGAAAAGTGTGCCCACTCCACACTGGAGTGAGCGAAACTTGAGTGGAAAAATTAGAGTATTTTTGTCTTGACATACCCTATTCCAAAGTTTCATAAATGGACCTGTTATTGCATTTCATAACATAGTTCATTATATATATGTTTATCCGTAGTGATTGATTATTATGCACGTATTATCTTAGGCTTCCAATTGATTATTCTTTATTCATTGCTAGTAAGATGTATAGATATCTGAGAATAAATAAGGAAACAATAATTTTATTTCTTCGTCGTTGTAGTATAAATGAAGTTTGTGAGTATCTTCTCTATAAAACTCTCACGAGGCTATAACTCGTCTACTAGGGAATTCCTGGTGGTTTAAGGCCTTGTTGCATATGGTCAATGCAATCGTACTCGACGAAACGAGATTAGTTAGAACTCCATTTTTTGTCACTTATTTTTATTTCTCATATTTGCTTGAGGACAAGCAAAATGCTGTTTGGGGGTGGTTTGATAAGAGCCCAAAACTGTAGTTTTAACCCCTTAATAATATTACATTTAGACCAATTATGTTTATAATAAATAAAAGTTAGTACTGTTTACGTACTTTTGTGTATTTCAGGTCTTTGAGTCAAATATGTGAAAAAATTTCACTTTTGCAAGAGAAATGAGAAAAGGTTGGTTGCTAAGAAGTTCTATGATTAAAGCCCAAGTTTCAAGGAGAAAAAGCCTTTTTGAAGCCCAGTCAAAGATGAAAAGTCAAAGTTAACATGGGTAGAAATAGAGCATAAAAGTCAATATCAGAACTCGTAATTGGGCCTACTATATGTCAAAACGGCCGGCTCAGAAAGAGCTTTCTAATGGTCTAGACTTTGATCCAATCAAAAGAGGAAAAGTGGACGAAAAGGCTGTTGTAGTAATTTCCATAGAAACTCCTTTTGGACTTAAGTAATTAGGTTTTGGGCTTGATTTAATGGCCCAAAACATAGCTCCAAAGCCCATGCACAAAATTGTAAACCTAGCCCTCTCCTATATAAAGAGTACTAAGGCCAAACTCTATTACTTTCCTTTTTCCCTTAGTTAGAATAATTTAGCTCTCTCTCTCCCACTTAGTTTAGTTTAATTAGGGTTTAATATTATAACTCCTACCTTTTCTCTTTAATTTAACCTAGTTTATGTTTTATTAGCCTTGTATCCCCGAGTTTCATCTAATACAGGTTGAGGTCTGCCATAACCTCTAGTTTATTAAAAAAAATGTTTTATTAGCCTAAACACCATTAATACAATTCAAACTATTTTCAATTCAAGTATTCTTTAATTATGTCTTCTTCTTCTTATTATTTATTCAATGATAGTCTAATGATCCATAGCTAAACCTCCATTAGAGGGGTTTGATTGAAGCTTTGATGAATACTTGATGTGTTAGTATAGAATAGTTATATTAAAAAGCTTCAATTCTATAGGGTAGTTCATTCACCATGAGAATGGGTTTCAACTTCCTCTCATGCTAATTATTAATTGGTTAGAGATGCCATGAATAATTAGGGATAAAAAGACCTAACCTTTATGTTAAGCCTTATGTGAAAACATAAAGATTAGTGTTGCAACAAACTCCATACTAGCATGTTAGGGATTAATCAAGGTGGATATCAAATCTCCCTAATTCCTTCTTCATATACACATCAGATTATTTCATTGTCATAGTTTAAATTAGAATATATTAAATCATAGTTTTCACCATATTAGTTATATTCACAATAATTACTCTCATGTTTGTTAAATTGTTAATCACTAGTCAAATTAATTATGTTTTAAGCAATTAGGAGTAGAACAAATTCTGACTCCAGTTTTATTATATCATAATCTAAAGTAGAACTTTGATAGCAATAAACTAAGAGTAGTTATTACTTCTGCCTAGTTAAATTAGTTAAGTAGGGTAAAAGCATAATTTTAGGTTTATCATCAATCACAATACGGGATCCGCCAGAGTCACTAGCTCACAAGGCATATCCCATGTTCTATCCGCAAAGGGACTTATATCGAATCCATACCCCAATAACAATGACTATCAATCACCATACCAACCAAAACCACTGACACACAATACGCCTACTCATTGGCAAGAACCATACAACGAACCCTCCACTCCGCCAACAAATGCATTTATGAAACAAATGGCCAAAAATACCAAAATACTTCATAACATAGCACAGATGATTTCGATGCTCTCCTCACCTAACACAGAGTTTTCAACCTTACCAGAGATCGACCTACAAATGGAAAACAATGTCACCGTAACCAAACCAATTGACCAATTTGAGACCTACCCTGAATTTTATGAACCATTACCTTCCCATGACCCTCCCATTAACCATTGTGTTGACTCCGCACCCCACCTGGATAAGGAAATTCTTGAAGACAACTCTTTAGAACTTGTTTTGGATGCCCACTCAAATTTGAATGATATCTCTAAGGAACTTCCCAATGCTACTGCTTATAATATTACCAATACTTAATTCTAATCTACTATTATAACACAATCTAATGCATAGATGAGTCACGAGATCGTTCCACTCTTGCTTCTCAAGCACTTAATGAATAAACATAGAAAATAGCTAATCACTAATAATGAGAGTAATATGCTATGAAAATAGTAAATTATGATGTTAAAATAGTGAATTAAATTGATGAGAGAAGGATATAGAGAAAGGTTAATCCACCACGCGATTCGATTGGCTATTAGTTTAGTGATCGAATCTTTTTTCTTGATCCCTAATGAATACCAAGTCATCTCTGATCATGGCTTCACTAGCATAAGAGATTAGCACCCCCCTCCAAATCATCTCTAGTTCAACTCTTATGATTTTTATATCTAAACAATCATAAGAATCAAACTTGAAACGCTATAGAAAACAATAACTATACTAATTAGCTATCATCCTCACGTGGCTTCATTAACCCTCTCTAATGGAGGTTTAGCCTTGTCTCATCGGATTAATTAAACTAAAACAATGAAAGGAAGACATAATGTAAAGAAGAAGTAATTGAATTGAATAAACTAAAGCTTTTATTGAAAGGTTCTAATGGAGGCTACCAACCTTAACTTAAACTAAACTATACTAAACTAAAGAAGGGGGAGAGAGAGAGAGAACCCTAATTACTACTAAACTAATGAGGGAGTATCCTAGTTAGGTTTAGCCTTAATCCTCTTTATATAGGAGAGGATTAGGGTTACATTTTTGTGCATAGGCCAAAAAGGGGGACTTTGGGCCTCTAATGTGAGCCTAAAGTCCATTAGGTTAAGTCTAAAAGAGTCAATTATACTGGAAATTATTTTAGTGACCTTTTTGTCTACTTTTACAGCTTTGATTAGGGAAAAGGCATCTATTGGAAAGATTATTCTGAGCCAGTCGTTTTGACATAAAGTAGGCCCAATTCTGAGGTCCGAGTCTAAGGATATGTCATTCTGAAGTTTTGATGGCTTTTTGTCCTTTTTCTAGCCGAATTAACTTTTACTTCCCAACTTTGACTAGACTTGAAAAGGTTTTTTCTTCTTGATTCTTGACCTTTAAACATAGAACTCTTATAGAAATCATCTTAACTCGTTTTCCATGCAAAATGGCTTCTTTAAGCACATAAACAGCTTCAAGACCTGAAATACACAAAAACACGTAAACAATACTAACTCTTATTTATTATAAACATAATTGGCCTAAGTAGAATACTATTCAAAGGTTTAAACAACACTTTTGGATGCTTATCAATGACACGTTATAAGATATTTATAAAGATGTGACTAAGGAAGAATTTTTTAACTATTGGCATTCTCTTAATGTGGACCCTCCTGTTGAGCATGTCTAGGCCTTTGTGAATGCTAGCCGTACTTGGATGGACAATCCCTCGACATATTTTAATGATGCCATTGAGGAAACTCATGTTGTTTTAGAGGATGAGGGTAAGGAAATAGATATCACAAATTCTAATCTAAGGCATGAACAAGCTAATGTGCAAGAAAAAAAAAGGAAATAACTTACTTGGAGCATTGTGAATCTTAATTTAGTTTGACAGCTGAAAATGTAACGATGGAAAACATAGATGACTTTCTTAAAGATGAAGCCAAGGACCACAACCTTATGGATTCAGCCAAGCTAGAAATAGAGTTCTTAAGAGCATGTGAGGATTCACCACCAACCAACTGTAGGAATCGTTATGGTTGCAACGAATGATTACAAACCATGAATACCCACACGCAGTGGAATAAGGGGTTCTCACGATTTTGGATAGAAAATCATACCTTTAGATCGGCTAAGATAACTCTAAGAATCCAAGCTCTATGAAATCAACAACCTCTTGATCTTCTGTTGTATTCCTATCCTTAGAATGGATGTTGTGTGGGCAACGATCTACCAACCCTTTCTTTCTCTCTTTTCTTGCCTCTCTTTTCTGATTAATGAATAGTGAATTCGTCCAGGAGAGAAAGGTTTCTATTTATAGGCTACAACAGGGACCATGAGGAGAAATTAGGGTTGGGCCTCCTGACAGGCTTGGGCTTCCCATGTTCGCCCATAACACACGGCCCAAGTCCGTCAACGCTTATTCCACTAAAGGTCATTGTTGCACTACCGCCCTAATCCCAAATTATGTGTTACCTTTATAAGCTCCATATTATATGCTTGTTGATCTCCCCGTGTTTAAGATATCAAATGCCCGTTGATTAAGTCAAGTTACTGACAACTACATTAATCAACTTCTTATGTTCCTGAGTAGTACCACTCAACCTTATTGTCATGTCGGATTAAATCCACCTGCAAGGTTTACATGACAATCCTTATGAGCTCCTCAAGGGGACATTATCAACCCGACTTCCTGCAGGTCACGGATTCGTTCTATAATCAACAGCATACCTTACATACAATGTCATTACCCAATCTATCGAGTTTGTTGATTCACAAATGAATCTCACTCATTGATGATTTGAAGCAATGTACAATGCACATAAGTGCCCGTTATTATATCCGGATTAAGAGGACAAGCATCCATAATAACAGAGGTGTTTGTTCTCTTATATAGTCAGTATAAAGATAAACAACCTCACTTGGTCATGTTCAATACACACAAAGTGTACTAGTGTAATCCTGTAGTCAAGATAGACTAACACCAGATTATACTACAATTGTATCAATGGTTTGTCCAAATCCATCTAGGTTGTGAACGTTTACTTATACTTTATAAGGTACTGATGATATGATCTTCTGTGTGTCACCACACACCATATCATCTACAACATAAAGTATTAGATGCATGCATATAACTAATAACATATATAATACGCATAACATTTGCCCATATGATTCTAATTCAAAATATAAAGAATTAGAGTTAATACAAAAGTAATGCTTTTAGTATATAACCCTATCACCGACCACCATCCACCTGAGTTACAACCTCATGCAATCCAACAATCTACCACCACCACTGCTCCACTCCATTATCCATTTCAAAGGAACCTCAAATTTGTACTTGAGCTTTTTGCCTCAGAGATCCTCTATAATTTTTTCAACCCTCATGGTTAAGAGTTTTTTCCCAGTACACAAACCCATGAGTCCACCATTCCTATAGTTGAGAGCCAAACTTTGACTGAGTGTTATGAGACGCCTAGTTTGTCTTATTTTTCATCATCTGAGCCTCATAAAAGACTTCAGGAACCATACTTTATTCCTTTCTCACCTAAAGTATCAATAGCTCATCTTTTAGGACATTCTCATTCTCTTAGAATGTTAAGTTACGATGGTTTGCATAAGTTTTCATTTATTCTTCTACATAATTACTTTCATTTATACCACTTCATTCTGTTTGGGGGTGCATGTCGTATCATGTTTTTATGACTAGACCCCCAACTCTTTCAACTATTAGTTTATAGTTGACCGAGCACCGTCTATCTCGTGTCACCTAATAAGAACCCAAAACTATAGTTTAGTATTCTATTTATGCCAATTATGTTGTTAATAATAAAAGTTTAGTACTGTTTACTTGTTTTTGTGTATTTCAGGTCTTTGAGTCAAATTTGTGAAGAAATACATCACTTTTGCAAGAGAAATAAGTCAAATTGATTGCTAGAGAAGTTCTATGGTTAAATCCCAAGTTTCAAGGAGAAAAAGTTTTTTAAAGCCTAATCAAAACTGGAAAGTCAAAGTCAACTCGAGCAGAAAAAGAATATAAAAGTTAACAAAACTTTAACATGCCGTATCTTTGGACTCAAACCTCGGAATTGGGCCTATGTTATGTCAAAACGACCGGCTCAAAAAGAGCTTTCTAATAAGGCAAGCCATGATGCAATCAGAGTAGTAAAAGTAGACAAAGAGGGTATTGAAGTAAATTCTAGCATTGAGAACCCTTTTAGACTTAAGTATTTAGGTTTTGGGATTGATTTAGTTACCCAAAACACAGCTCCCAAGTCCATGCACGAAATTGTAACCTAAACCTTTGTTTTATAAAGAGGTTTAGGGCAAAGCATTAGCTCTCTCTCTCTCTCCCATTAGTTTAGAATAATTTAGGGTTTATGTTAGCTAGCCTCCAACCTCAATTAAACACCTTCAAGTTATTATTCAATTCAATTCAATTACTTCTTTACATTATGTCTTCTTCTCATTCTTATTTTTTTTATTCATGATAGTCCCATGAATCAAAGCTAAACCTCCATTAAAGGGGGTTTGAATGAAGCTTTGATGATGACTTGATTTGTTAAAATAGAGTATTTGTTTAAGAGCTTCAAGTCTAGGTTTTTCTCTGCTTAGAAATAAAGAAAGTTAACCTAGACTAGAGAATAATGAGTTTTCCATGAGAATGGGAACAAACTTTCTCTCATGCTAATTAGTTATGACTAGAAAATTTCCCTTCAAATTTAAGCAAGCATGGGTACAACATGAAAACCTGAGGGAAGTGCTAGACAGGAGTTGGAAGGAGCTTTTGCATGATGCTCCAATTAGAATAGTGGTAAAAAGGTTGAATAGACTCAAATTAGCTCTTAAGGAATGGAGTTGGAGGGTCTATGGCAATATGCAACAACATCTCAAAACTCTCTGGAGGACGACCTTGAGAACATCCTTCAAGAGTAGGAACAAGATCCTTTTAACTCTGAGTTACATATTCAGGAGGTGGAAAAGGCTACGGAGATCCAAGTTGTTAAAGATGTGGAAATTATGACACTTAGATAGAAAGCTAGAGTTTCTGAAGCTCTAGAAGGGGAGAGAAGCTCAACATATTTCCACGCCACAACAAAGATGAGATTGGCTAAATCTCAAATTGTGGAGATCCAAGATGCCCAGGGAAACACGTTAACGCAACAGACAGAGATTAAGAAATTCATTGTGGAGGCTTATAAGGAAAAATATAAATACTCAGAAGTTAACATAAGCCCAGTCCTATTAAATATCATTCCAAAGCTTGTTATAGTGGAGGAAAATGTTACTCTCACTGCCATCCCCACCATGGATAAGGTCAAAGATGTTGTGTTTGCCATGGATGCTAACAATGCCCCAGGCCCAGATGGCTTTCAGGGTTTTTTTTATCACTCTTTCTGGAGTATAATTGGGGAAGCTGTCAGCAAAGCTATCATTTCATTCTTTAGGGACAACACTCTCCCTCAAGGTATGAATTTTAGTTTTCTCGTCCTAGTGCCAAAAATAGCCAACTCTATTACAGTTAACCATTTCAGACCTATATGCTTAAGCACCTTTCTCTTCAAGATTCTCACTAAAATTATTTCTTTGAGAATCAAGCATATCATAAGCAACATTATCAGTGGCGAGTAATTAGCCTTCATTAAAGGAAGAACAGGTATAACAGGCATTGTTTGGGCTTCAGAAATGATAGATGAGCTAGAACTAAAGAAAAGGGGTGGTAATGTGGCAATGAAACTGGATATCACCCAAGCTTTTGACTCACTCAGTTGGGAGTTCCTTCTTGAAGTCCTCTCAAGTTTTGGGTTCAGTGATAATTAGTGCTCATGGATCTCTACTCTTCTAAAAAGTGCTCATATCTCTGTTATAATTAACGGGGGTCCTTGTGGATTCTTTGGAGCTGGCAGAGGCTTGCGGCAAGGGGACCCACTCTCCCCTATCCTTTTTGACATAGCAGAAGATGTTTTAAGTAGAGGTATAAACTGGCTATTCCATATGGGGAAAATTAAGCATATGACAGTAGCCGGGAATTGTCCCAGCCCTACGCACATCCTTTTTGCTGACAATATATTCATCTTTGAAAATGGAGACATTCATGGACTTAAACTTCTTAAAGAGATGTTCTACCTTTACCAGTTTTCAGCTGGGCAGTTTTTTAATCCTACAAAGAGAAAACTCTACTTAGGTGCCATGACTGACTCCAAGAAGCATCGATTTGCATCCCTGTTTGAATTCCAGCTCAGCCAACTGCCAGGGAAGTACCTTGGAGCTCCCATATTCCAAGGTAGAGTTACTAGAGCAAGAATACAAATCTTGGAGGACAAAATCAGGAGGAGGGCCAGTGGACGGGCTGGTAGGATGTTGTCTTTTCAAGGTAGAGTGGTTCTGGCAAAGTCAATCTTAAGCAATCTTCCAGTTTACAACATGTCGGTGTATAAATGGCTAGCAAAATGTATAAGGGAATGTGAACTTGCCATCAAAAATTTCATCTGGTCTGGGAATCCAACGGGGAGAAAGGGAGTCACTCTAAAATGGGAGGAGGTCTGTAAACCACTGGATGAAAGGGGCCTCAGAATTAGAAGGTTCAAGGAGTTGAACCTTGCACTTCTTATGAAGCTCGCTTGGAATTTTCTGAATGAGGAGACTGAGTGGAGCAGATTCATGAAGAAAAAATTCATAATGAGAGATGGCAACTACTTAACCTACCACAAACATTCATCAGTCTGGCAGGGCTTTAAATGGGCTTTAACATAAATGAAGCCTTTCCTCAGGTGGATTGTGGAACAAGGAAGAAGAATCAATGTGTGGCAAGAACCTTGGGCAGGAATAACAATGGTTGATGTGGTACAAGGTATAAACTGGAGGGAATTCTCTGCAAAGGTGTCAGACCTTATCATTAATAACCAGTGGCACATAGCAGCTCCTATTTAAGAAGTTCTATTAAAAGTAGACATCAATGTAAACCACCTAAACCCTCCAACAGGTGAAGAGCATGATACTATAATCTGGAAACCCTCTCACGATGGGTTTTTCTCAGTGAAGGATGGGTTCGAGGTGATTAGGAAAAAAAAACTAAGATAAGCTGGCATAAGTGGGTGTGGGCAAGACACATCCATCCTAAACAAGCTGGACTTGCTTGGAAATTGATTCACCGCATGGTACCAACAGGTGACAAAGTGCAAAAAAAGGTCATTCACCTTGCTTCTCGATACAAGCTCTGTAGCAAGGAGTCAGGAAGCGTAAATCATATATTGTGGGAGTGTGAGGTGTCAAGGACGCTGTGGCAATGGGCTTCGAATTATTTTAGAGTCAATCCCACAAGCTTCAACTTAAAATTGGTCATGGAAGCAGGAAGTGAACACAGCCAAATTAGAAGGGAGATTTGGAATGTTGCATCTATCTACTTCATGGTTCAACTATGGAGAGCTCGAAACAGTGTTTTCTTCGAAGATGCAAAGATAAATCCTCTGAGAATAAGATGTGAAGTTCTTAAAGGGATAAGTATAGCTGGTCTTCTACTAACTGGAACAATGAGTAACCTCTACCATCGATTTTCAGCTGCTAAACCAGTTGAACATTAAAAGAATAGTGAGGCCATCGAACAAAATCAGAGAAGTGTCATGGATTCCACCTGATCTTGGGGTAGTTAAGGCCAACACAAATGGTTTGGCATTAGGAAACCCAGGAAATGGGGGTGCGAGAATTATCTTTAGAAACAACAAGGTGGAAGTTCTAGGTGTCTTAGTACAAGGCCTAGGGGTTACTTCAAACTATGAGGTAGAAAGCTTGGCAGTGGTTTTGGCTGCTGAAACTGTCATAGACAAAGGCTGGCACAAACTCTAGATTGAGAGTGACTCAATGGTCGTAGTTTTTGCATTCAAAGGAGGTGAAGTTCCATGGTGGCTGAGAGCAAGATGGTATAGAGCTTCAAAGCTTATCAACTGAAAAAATTTTCACATACACTCAGAGAATCAAACTTTGGTGCGGATGCGGCAGCAAAACATGGATCAACTTTGAGTAAAGGAGTTTTCTCTTGGAGTCCCAATAGACCTCCTTTCATTAAGTCCTTAGAATGTCCTCACCGAACTTACTATAGATTTGATTCTTAGAGTCTGTTGTAATCCCATCTTGTCAGAGTTGTATTCTTTATATTCTATTATTAATAAAATATCCTACTTGCATGCAAAAAAAAAAATAGAGATACCATAAGTGATTAGGGACCATTAAAGGTCTATTCTTTATGTTTGCACCTTGTGTGAAATGTATAAAGACTAGGGTTTTCTAAACAACTCTATGATAGCATGTTAGGAATTCATCAAAGTGGATTCTAACTCTCTCTAGTTTTCTCCATACTTTATTCAAGTCATATTTAATTAATTTAGTTAATTTAGTATAAATTTGAACCCAAATATCATCCTATTAGTTAAATTCTTATTCTTACATTACTCTCACCACTGTTTTCTTGTTTGCCATTTGTTGAATTCGTTTAGGTCTAGAGAATTAAGAGTGGAACGATTCCGTACTCTATATATTGCATGAATATATATGTTGAGAGTAGAAAATAATAATTGATAGTATAAGAAATAGTTAGAGTACTCTACTATTTTTATGTTTATCACCACCCCAGTTTTTAGTTTGTTTGGGGGTGTGCACAGTCTTGGAGAATTTGACTTAAAAAGACCCCACATTATCTAGGGAATCTAACTCGAAAAGTCTTAAGTTTTTGTACAATACCACTTTTCTGGAGTATAGGCCAAACAAAATTTTCAAACTTCAAAAATGTTTTCAAATTTTATTTGGGGGAGGAGTATTTTGGTCATTTATTTTAAAACGTTTTATCACCATTTGCCTCTCATGTTTATTCCAGTAAAGTTCATGTTAGTTAGTACGTAACAGTTTGATTGTGCTTCATGTTATTGTATTATCTTTATAATATTGTTGTTACAGGTACTGCCAATTTTTGCCATGTTTCTATGGTAATCTCTTTCCTTCTCTTTACACTTTAAGGACAAAGCATCCATTTGTTTGGAGGTGGGATAGATACATTTGCAAAAATTAGGCACATTTAAGATGTATATTACACACTTTCTTTTATTAAAAATTTAAAAATCATAAAAATTATTTATATTATGCACTTAGTGATGATAATGGTTTAGTTTCCTTTTCTGTGATGATACTAGTGTAGAAGTCTCACTTTAGCATTAGAATTAAGAGTAACTTTTATAAACTTAGGTTAATATGTAGGTAATAATCATTGTATCTTTTCATAAATGTCTTGCATGAACATCATGATTATACTTGGCAGTAATTTTGTAAGACCTAGGTTAGAGTGCTTAATTTTACATATCCTGTGAGGATCCAGCCTAAAAGCCTCATAAGAGTAAAATATTTGAGTGATGACACAAAGGAGTAGTCAATCTGAGTAGAGAAAGCACATGTCTACTTACTTGATCATCACACCATATCATAAGCGAGAATTTAGGCCTTCTTTGGATGGATATAGCCATAAATTCACACCTATATGAAATTTATTCTCTAATCGCCCCACTGAGCCTTTCTTTAGCCTTTTCATAAACCATAAATCTTTTACCTATTGTTAAACAAAATAAAATTAAAAATTAGCCTGCCCATATGAATGAGTTTGAAAAATAGGATGAAGTGAAGAAAATG
Organism: Coptis chinensis; assembly: GCF_015680905.1. Taxonomy (NCBI): domain Eukaryota; kingdom Viridiplantae; phylum Streptophyta; class Magnoliopsida; order Ranunculales; family Ranunculaceae; genus Coptis; species Coptis chinensis. The sequence goes on from NC_141456.1 coordinate 51,830,203, forward strand.
AAGAGAAAGACCTATGCAAAAACCAAAATTAGTTAGTTGCTTTAGAAAGTAAGATTAAAAAAATAGAAAAAGAAATTAAAGTTTCCAAAAGAAAAGAAAATCAAAGTTAGAACTCCAAAAATAGAATAAAAAAAAGTCAAAGCCAAAAAAAAAAATGATAAGTATGGAACAAAAGTGTAAAAGCAAAATAACAAAGGTTTTCTCTAATTACATGTTTTGAAGACCCTATTTTCTCAGACTTGCTAATTTGAATATCCATTTCCTTCCTTCTTAAACCATCACCTAAGCCCCGTAACACCTAATAAAGACCTCTAGCTAAATTAGGAATAGGTTGGTGTGATAGTAAGTGGTAGTTATGTTTGATAGACCTCGGCTCCCTTGGACGTCATTGAGATTGTGATGAAGAGTGTTCCCATTATATACTAGAGTGAGCAAAACTTGAGTGGAAAAATCAGAGTGATTTGTGTCTTGACACATTCCTTGTGAGAACCTACCAAAGAACGTTATTCCAAAAGTTTCAGAAACGGACATGTCATTGCATTTTATAGCATAGTTTACTGCATATATGTTTATCTTTAGATGATTTGATTATTATGCATGTTTAAACTTAGGTTTTAAAATGATTATTCTTTATTAATTGCTAGTGAGATGTATAGATTTCTGAGATAAATTTAGAGAACAAAGTTTTATTTCTTAGTCGTTGCAGTATAAATAAAGTTTATGAGTATCTTCTCTGAAAAACTCTCACGAGACTATAACTCATCTACTAGGAAATTCCTAGTGGTTTAAGGCCTTATTGCATATGGTCAGTGCAATCGCACTCTGCAAAACGAAACTAGTTAGGATTACATTTTTGGCCACTCATTTATTTTAATTTCTTATCTTTGCTTGAGGATAAGCAAAATGATGTTTGGGGGTAGTGTGATAAGTACCAAAAACTGTAGTTTAAACCCCTTAATAGTATTCAACTTAGGCCAATTATGTTATTAATAACGTGAGTTTATCACTATTTACTTGTTTTTATGTATTTCAGGTTTTGGATTTGAATAAGTGTTTAAATGATGTCAATTGTGCGTAAAAAAAAAACTAAATTGATTGCTAGGTAAAAACTATGGAGAAATGCCAAGATTTATGAAAAAAAAAACCCTCAAAAAGCCCAAGTCAAAGGACTCAAGCGAAAGCCAACCCGGAATAGAAAACTGCTGAAAAGTCAACAAAACTTCAAATAGGCATATCTTTGGACTTAAAGCTCTAATTGAGGCCCATTATATATCAAATTAACCGCCTCGGAAATATTTTGCTAATAGTCTTGACCTCAACCTATTTGGAGTAGTATAGGTCGATGAAAATGGCACAACAGTAAAATAATGGAGATTTAGACCTTGATTATTAGACCTTAGTGAAATATTTTATCCCATGAGCCTATGGAGAGATAGAATTTCGACCACAACATGTAAAATCCTACTTGTTCTCTATAAAGTAGTGGTTAACTTCAAGTCTAAAGATCTATTGTATTATCTAACATTAGTTTAGTTTTTAGGGCTAGAATTAAGGTTTGTAGCCTCTATTAAATCTCCGTTAATAAAGCTTCCAACTTTCTTCTTCCATATAGTCTAATGTCTTCTTTTAATTATATTATTTTTATTCTTCCAATGACATTAGGTTAATCCTCCCATTAGAGCGAGTGATTATGAAGCCTAATGAGGAATAAATTGTTTGAGTAGAATTATTTAATTGTGTATGTGTTTCAATGAGTTTAATTTATCGTATGATTTACAAAATAAGCATATTGTAAATTAAACTATGGATTGTTAATGATTAAGTTGAGAGATTTAGTTGTAATAATCATACATGCTAGTAATAATGACTATAGAGATGTAGGTTGTTACTTGGGATGATAAAGTTTGAGGTTTTAGGTTGGATCATTGCGGGAAAACCTAAGGAACGTTATTTTTCAATGAATAATTCGATTCTTGCATAAAACAAATTATTAGGTGGATTATTACTCTTCTCTATTAACTTATATTCCATCCAAACCCTATTTCTATTAGTTTAGTTAAATTAGATTAAAGTTGAATCCGTAGAATAATCATAGAATAGAAATTCTCAACATATTATTACTCTCACCTTGTTCCTCTTGATTTAATTAATGAATTCTATTTAGTCTTGATAGTTTAAGAGTGGAATGAACATTTACTAGATCTATATTACTTAATAGTATAGAGAGAGTAAATAATTGATCTAAACACGTGTTTAATTTTATTAGTTGTCTATGTTTGCATAGATAGTTAATTACATAAAATCGTGCTTATCAAGGGCGTTGTTATAGTTAAAGAGTCAATAAAGAAGATTCTTAGTAATGATAAAGATCCATATGACCCTTATTTGGGAATCATTGAAAGGAAACGAATTCAACGCCTTCATAACCCCATTCATGCAGTGGTTGCGTATCTCAATCCAAAGTTTTACTATGAAAATATTGTTAAGATGGACAAAGAAGTTAAAGATGGTATGAATAAGGTGAGACAAAAATTACTTACAAGTGAAGAGAGAAAAACCCTCATTGGAGATGCAAGACATTCAAAGATTTTCACCGTTATGGCAGTTGATGCTCTATCAAACACTCATCCTCGTAAGTAAAATTATTTCATTATTAATGTGTACCTTCTTAATAACTATTACATGTTGATTGCATTTATGTTTTTGATTGCTACATTAATATTTGTACATGCCTTCTAGGTTTATAGTGGTGATCTTCCGGTCACGCATAAGATTGCTATCAAATTTCTTAGTCAAACATGCAGTGCATCAACATTAGCTTGCATGAGGAATTCGAGTGCCTTTAGGGCTGGACAAACCGAAAAGAGAATTAGATTGGAGGCAAAAAGATTGCACGACTTTGTTTATGTTAAGATGACTCCATATGTAGAAGACTAGTGTAAAAAATTCGGACAGTCATCTAAAATTGATTCAACTAGATGAGATTATAGTTTTCCCATATGATCTGGCTCCTTTAGTTGGAAATGATGCGGAGAATACTGTTGATGGTGGTGATATATCTGATGAAGAAGATGTAGATGTCGAGGATGGTGATAATGAGACTCATGTTGATGCAGACGCAAATAATGGGGATAAGGATGATGAAGAATTTAGTCGTTTGATGAATGCATTTGAATGAGACATCTTAATTTAGCTCTTTTTTCATTTACTGATCGAAACTTGGAAATTTTAAAGTTATTTGTAATTGGTACTTGATTATGCCATTATGGTTGGGAGTTAGTATCTAGTAGTACCATGTTTAGTTTGTGTTTTGGTACTGAATCTGAACTTCTAGTATTTGAATGAGTGGTTTATAACTTGATCTATACCGTCATGTTTTTTGAATTTTTCTTTCATTTGCAATTGTTATTGTTATTATTATTATTATTATTATTACTCATTCTTTTTTCCACTCTTATATAAAATCAATCTCCTTGTCTACAGTATTCTTTACCGTTTCTTATTGTTTTTTTTTAACGTATTATACATTTTAGACCCATTTTTTATGTCATGCGTCTTTTTACGCCTTTTTCCATTTTTTTTGTCGAGATGTTCCATTTAAGACATGAACTAAGTATTTTTCAAGTACACCATTTTAAACCCGCACAGAACTTGGTGATTAACAACCTTTGTTGAAATGATTATGCACTAGAACTGTCGAGGGTTGGGCTCAACTTTGAGAATGTCATTCTCAACCTTAAGAGCCTAGTTAGGAAGTTTAGCCCAGATGTGTTATTTCGTGTTGAGAGAAAATCATGGTTTTCTAAGATGAAGACAATCCAAAAAAGTTTCCAGTTTCATAACGGAGTTGTCGTAGAAGCAGAAGGTACATGTAGTAGTCTTGCTATCTTGTACAAGGAGAATGCCAGCTTTTATATAGTGTCCTCTAATAAGCATGCAATCTCAGTTGCCTTTGTTAACTACCTTTCAAATTTATCTTGGAATGTTTCTTTTATTTATGGTCACCTTGTAGCTGGTAAACATAAGCTAGGTGACTTGGTTTGGGACCACTTGAGAGTTGTTAGCAATTTTTTGGTGTGCCTTGGTTCATTTTGGGACACTTTAATGCTATCTTTAATGCCTCTGAGAAAGATGGTGGGATTTCTGTTGTATGTAGGTCTCTTGCTGAATATAAAAGTATTGTGGATGACCTTGATATGATAGATGATTTAGGCTTCTCTAGCCTTAAGCTTACTTGGAACAATAATAGACAGGGGAAGGCTAACATAAGGGAAAGATTTGACAGAGCCATAACAAATCAAGAGTGGCTCCTTCATTCTGTTTCCTCTTGCTTGTGTTGAGAATGTTGTTACATTCACTTCTGACCAACTTGTGGTGGTTATCCATCTTATTGGCCATGTCCCCATAGGATATAAACTTTTTAGGTTTCATGAAATATGGTCTTTAGACCTGCACACAAATTATTGAATACTCTTGGAATGAACCTGCTAGGGATCACCATCTTATGCAATGCAAACTAAGGTATCTAGCCTTCAACAATTTTTAAAGATCTAGAACCAACAACACTTTGGAAACATCTTTCACTATTCCCTGAACAAGAAGACATTGTTAAAAATCTCCTCAACATCCCTGTCACACCCCCCATGTCCCAAACCAAATCAACACAACAAAATCCAATATTGAAACCCTCCACAAACCTCCACAAGCAGTCTAGTTACTGGAAGCAACACTCAAAAACCACATAATATCAAGGACCAAAACACAAACACAAAATTCTTCCATACAACTGCACCCATGAGAAGAATGAGAAATAATATGGAAAATAATTGATTCAACAAGAACAAACTGTGAATACAAGAAGGCTAAGGCACAGATCAGTATGCTTTCTTTAAGGTTGTTTCATGTATGTTCTTCCTTGTGCAAACAGACCATGCCAACCTCCAGGATACAACAACCACTAACAATCAATCTTCTATGCTAACTACACTTAAACAAAAAAGAAAAGGACGAACCTCGAAACTCATATTATGCCCAAAAAACATAGTATAAAAAATAGGGTTTTTCATATCTATTTTAGGCTACTGAAAGAGGCGCTTATATAGAGGTAAAAACGGTGGAGAAACATGGAGCGCAAGTAGATCCGCTAAAAATGGGAACTGATTTAGTTTCCCATTTTGGATTGGAGTCCACTAGCATATTACATTTATGTTTCCAATTCCAAAAGTAAACTATTATGAAAAAATTTTACCAAAAAGATAAGGGATCATATGGCCCAAGCCCCAAGTCCCAAGCCAAGCTCGGCTTAGTTCGGTTCTGGGTGGGGTGGCGGTGCGCGTGTGTGTTATTTGACTGTGTTCCCCCTCCTAACACAAAAATATTGTACCCTAAGGGCACACCCTTAAGGTGAGGCTAGAACTTATAAACATTATCCACTAGTGTTTCCTCTCTAATGTGGGACTAAAGTTCTTTTCTTGAACAACTATCCCACAAAAAGGTCAAGGTATCAAACCACCACAAACATAACAACTTGTTTCATTCAAAATAACACAACAAATAATATTGACAAACTTTAGAGAGATTATGGATAACAACTTGTTTCATTCAAAATAACACAACAAATAATATTGACAAAATTTAGAGAGATTATAGGGAATGGATCACCAATTGAGATGATTTTTCTGAAAAGTTGAATGGAGCTTATGAACCAGGAAAATATTTGATCCTAGTATCTCAGTTGATCATAATCTTAACTTCATCTTCGACCTCTTTACACCTTGGATGCTCCTTGAGAATGATAACATCTTAACTAAATGTCTTTTTTAGCTCTAAAACCATGAAAGTTGTTAAAGCTATGGGGAGCACTAAAGCCCCAGGACCAAATGTTGATATCACTCATTTTTGGAAAAGTGGATATCCCTCAAATTAATAATCTACAAACTATTCTGCAATCCTAGTGCTCAGCCACAGGCCAAGAGACCAGGTATGAGAAGTCTGCAATTTTTTTTTCAGTCCTAGCACATCCACACATATACAGGAGGAGGTGAAAACTATTCTCCATGTTCAAAATACGACAAGATCACATAAGTACCTGGGATTACCTATCTTGTTCCCTAAATCCAATGTTCAAGATTTTAGCTTCCTACTTGATAGTATGGGAACAACAGTGGCAGGGTGGAAGGGCAATTTCCTCTCCCAGGCTAAAAGGAGTGTTACGATCAAAGCAGCTACTAAAGCAAAGCCTGTTTACTCCATTTCCTCTTTCTATGTTCCTAAACAAGTGACTACAAATATGGATAAGTCTAGGAAAGATTTCTGGTGGAGAAGAGATGATATGAGTATATATGGAGTGAGGTTATTGTTTGGAGATTTCCACTAGGAGGTCACACCTCAACCTAGGTACTTTCAACCCAAATGACTTCACTTGGAGATCACACCAAGAAAGTCTCCCACTCAAGACTTTGGTAGTTATCACAACAAACACAATAGAACAATAAAAACTAGTAATTTAAACAATTAATAGCAAGTAATAAATGTGAAACTAGTAATTTAAAAAATTAATAGCAAGTAATAAATATGAAAGTAAATGCAAAGAGACACAAAGATTTAAGGTGGTTTGGTAAATATTACATGAGTCCACACAGGACTCGAGCTTCCACTATGCTAAAGATTGGAGGGTTTACTAGAATCAAGAACAAGCAACCTCACTCAAACCCTAGCTCAATAGAGCTCCCACAATTCCCATAAAATGAATCTCTCAAAAAGTATCCCAACCTTAACTTTATTTCCTTTATATATGTGTACAATAGAAAATAGGAGAAAAATCAAGAGGAATTAGGTTTGGGGGACAAGTTTCAGCGAGTTCGAATGTGCCCGCATATCCCGCAAAGTAGAAAGATGTAGTTTGGCACCAATCCACCTACCTAACAATGTTTTCTGTTGGTAGGTCGTTTTTCCATTGGGTAGTGATAAACACGAATTTATGTAATTAACTATCTATGCATAAACATAAACAACTAATCAAATAAACACATGTTTAGATCAATACTCTACTTTCTCTCTATACTATCATGTAATATAGATCTAATAAAAGTTTGAATCCACTCTTAAACTATCAAGACTAAATAGAATTCGATCAACTAATTAAATAAAAAGGAACTATGTGAGAGTAATAATATGTTGAGAATTTCTATTCTATGATTATGTTATAGATTCAACTTTAATCTAATTTAACTACACTAACAGAAATAGGGTTTGGATGGAATAGAAGTTAATAGAGAAGAGTGGCAATCCACCTAATTATTAGTTTCATGCAAGAATCAAATTATTCATTAAAAAGTAATCTTTTTTAGGTTTTCCCGCAATGATCCAACCTAAAGCCTCAAATTTGATCATCCCTAGCAACAACCTATATCTATATTGTCATTATTACTAATATGTAAGATTATTACAACTAAATCTCTCAACTTAATCATAACAATCCCTAGTTTAATTTACTATATATTTATTTTGTAAATCATACAATAAATTAAACTCATTGAAATACATACACAATTAAATAATTCTACTCAAGCAATCTATTCCTCATTAGGCTTCATAATCCCCTCTAATGAGAGGATTAGCCTAACGTCATTGGAATAATAACAATAATATAATTAAAACAAGACATTAGACTATATGGAAGAAGAAAGTTGGACGCTTTAATAATGGAGGCTACAAAACCCTAATTCTAACCCTAAAAATAAACTAATGTTGGATAATACAATGGATACTTAGACTTGAAGTTAACCACTACTTTTATAGAGAAAAAGTAGGGTTTTACATGTTATGGTCGAAATTCTATCTCTCCATATGCTCATGGGCTTCCAAATCACACTAGGGTCCAATACATAGAATTTAACTTAAGCCAAATCTATAGTGTATTATTGTTGTGCCCATTTTGTCAATTTATACTAGTCCAATTGGATCTCGGTCTAGACCATTAGAAAGATATTTCCCAGACCATCGTTGGGATATAAAATGGACCTCAATCAGAGCTTTGAGTCGAAAGATATACCCATTTGAAGTTCTATTAACTTTTCAGCGCGCAGTTTTCTATTCCGGGTTGACTTTCGCTTGGCTCTTCTGACTTGGGTTTTTGGAGAACTTTTTGTCCATAAATCTTGGCCTTTATCTATGTTTTTACCTAGCAATTAATTTAGCTTCTTTTCACGTACAAATGACATCATTTCAACACTTATTTAACTCCAAAGCCTGAAATACATAAAAGCAAATGTACAATGATAAATTTACATTATTATAAACATAATTGGCCTAAATGAAGTACTATTAAGGGGTTTAAACTACAATTTTAGGTGCTTATCAGGTAGTCCGCCAACTCCCACGTGCTATTAGAGATGAGGGACTTCATCTCATCTTGCATAGCAAGCTCCCACTTGCTCGCATCACTAGCATCCAATGCTTCATCATAGCACTGGGGCTCACCACTATCAGTAAGCTAAGTAGCAAGTAATTCACATAGGTGGAAAGAGAATATCTCGTACTCGATATAGGTGGCCTGGATGTCTTCCTTGGGGCACGAGAGGGAGATGGACTCGGTGGTGTAGTATCCTCATCATCATTTGAGTCACTACTACTATCATCCTCTGACTGTGGAGCTTCTACTATACCACAACTTACTTCAAAGACTTCCAACTCAACATATTATGTGCCACTGTTTGTAACCAGTTCTTTAGGTTATGCTTGATTTTTGTCCTTGGACATCACCCTCTCATTAGACACATCTCTACTACAAATGATTTTCAGATTATGATCATCCCAAAAGTGATATCCAAAATTATCACCGCCATATCTCTTGAAGGTACACTTTAGTGACTTAGCATCAAGCTTGCTTCTTGCTTGGTCACTAATGTGGACATAGGACACACAACCAAACACCTTCAAATAGAAAAGGTTCACATCCTTCCCGCTCCACATTTCCTCTGGAATTTTTAAATCGAAAGGTACTGACGGTCTTCTATTGACCAGGTAAGTTATTGTGCTAACACTCTTTGCCTAGAACTACTTGGGCCTGCTCATGTACACATACACCTAACTCTCTCTGTCAGTGTTCTATTCATCCGCTTTGCAACCCCATTCTGTTGAGGCGTCCCTGGCAAAATATTTTCCATCTTGATGCTATTAACAACACAGTACTTCTTCCACCCTGAATCATCATACTCTCTACCATTATCATATCTCAACTTCTTTACTTTCAAGATTGTCTCATTCTCAACCATGACCTTCCAAGTCTTGAACACACCATCCTAGTATGGTCATTAATGAAAGTCATATAATATAACTTTACACCAAATGAAAAGACATTAGCTGGCCCCCGGACATAAGTATGAATCAACTCAAGCTTGGTAGCTTTTGAGACAATGGCCCATCTTCCATGTAGAGAGTACCATCCTTCTTGCCATTTGCAACAACTATCAAAACATTTTTTTTTGTTTTTTTTCTGCTTTTAAATACACAATTCTCATATAAGTCAATTTCAGTCGACTGTAACATAGAAAGCTTACTAGAGAAGTGAAGGATTTGCATTCCTTTCTCACTCATATGACCAACTCTGTGGTGCCAAACATTTAGATCCTCTTTGCCATATGCCACGACAATAGACTCATAACCATGTGAGGTCATATTCCAGTTTGAATGTAGAGAGTACCATCCTTCTTGCCATTTGCAACAACTATCAAAACATTTTTTTTTTTGTTTTTTTTTTTTAAAAGCTAGGGGTTAAGGAGACCCCAACCTTTTAATTGAATTAAAACTTAGTCCACAAGTACATTTTTCCTACTTTATCCTCTCTGATCATATTACATAGTTTTTTATCCAGCAGAGGGCTAAAGTACACTATTTGTTCTTCATTATAGTTACACATCTTAGACAAGTAGTTTGCGACTTTGTTTCCTTCTCTATAAACATGCTTGTATTTCACTTGTTCGAACTCATTCATAACTTCTCGGATATGTGTGCTGCTACCACATTTCCACAGTACTAATCTTTGAACAACTTGTAATAAGTCATAACCAGAGATTCCAATCAAGAAATAAAATCAGGTTTTGTGGTACACTAAATCACTTTATCGCTATCTAAGGTTGATGCCTTCCTTGTTGCTGCATTCGCTCCAAATTTGGCTTCTCATCTTGTGTGTGTTAGCCTCCACTTCGTAAGCTTAGACATAGCTCGTTTCCATCTAGACCTTATGCTCCATGGTGCATTATCCCTATTGAGACTATGCACCACTACATTTGAGTCACATTCTATCCAAATAAAAAGCCAATTGTTATGTACTGCGTGCTCTCTCCACTGCCAGTAGAATTGGCCAGTATTCAGCGTCATAATTAGTTGTTATACTAAGCCCTTGAGCCAAAACTCCAACCGCCTTATTTGAACTATCCCTAAAGATTACTCCAGCGCCACTACTACCCAGGTTTCCAATTAAAGAACTGTTAGTGTTAGCCTTAATATACTCCTTACTTGCATGCAAAAAAACAAATCCTTCACTTGCCAATTCCCCCACAGATATCAAATTCTTCCTCAAATATGGGATGTGTCTAACATCCCTCAATAACCATGATAAGCCATTCATCTTGACATGCACGTCAGTCTTGCCGACAATGTCACAAGGTTGGTCATCACTGAGAAAGATCGTTCCAAGGTCACCTTCGGTGTAGTTCTTAAGTAACTCTCGATGTGAGGTAGCATGAAAAGATGCGCCAGAATCTAATACCCAAGACTCTTTCTTATGCTCCATCGAACATATTAAGGATCTACTATCTCAAAATTAGTTTCTTGATTCTTTTTCTTTTTCATGTTCTTGTTCTTCTTGATGTATTATTTCTTGGTGTTGAGCAATTGCTACTATAGTGGCCAGGCTTACCACAATTGTAGCATGTAACTTCACTTATATCTCAAGGATTATGTTCAATACTTTGCAATCGGGGAGGGGGCTTGAGATTTCGATTTCCCCTTCCTATTTCTTGTACCACGACTCTTGTTATAGTATTTTCCTCTACTTTCAGTGCTCAATGCCGACCCTGAAGTTGAAGGAATATTTTTTCTTCGGATTTCCTCGGTTAGTATCATACTAACAAAAAAATTTAACTTCAACTTGGTCATTCGCGCAAAACCACTGATAGCCGCCATAGTCATTTTGCAACTTGGAGGCAATTGCCCAAGTATCGCCAAAGCTAGCACCTCATCGCTAAATATAATCTCAACCGACTCCAATTGATTCTTAGCTTGGTTGAATTCATTTAAGTATTCCTTGAAGGAGGTTCCCTCCGACATTATTATGCTAAAGAGCTTGGTGATTAAATAGAGTTTGTATGTAGCCAAGAGTTGTTCATGCATGGTAGCAAGTGCCTCCATGAGAGACTTTGTCGTTTTCTCGATTTTAATATTGAAGACCACTAACTTCAAAAGACTCAATCAAATTGTGCACAATGCCTTTCTATCTTGCTAATCTCATATGCCTTGCAAAATCTCTTCAAGCTTCTCACTTATCAAAGTTTCTATCAAATCATTTTGATAGAATATGAGTTCAATTTGCATCAAACCTCTCTATCTTGTAAGTTGCTTTATCTATCGGTCGTCATGACTCCCACTTGAACCAAACGACAGTGGAGAGCTTTTCTCTTAGGAATTTCTACAAACACTTAGTTTGCAATACAAGTTTGGTAGAAATCCTCTCAAATGAATTAAATCAAACACCTTGTGTGCAATAATAAAAGTGAAGTCTTTTCCTCAAAACACTGCACCTTGTATGAATTGATTCAAATAATATTATGCTCTGATACCACTTGTTATGAGATTTACACTAGGAGATCGTCACCTCAACTTAGGTACTTTCAACCCAAATGACTTCACTTGGAGATCACACCAAGGAAGTCACCCACCCAAGACTTTGGTAGTTATCACAACAAACACAATAGAGCAATAATTGTGTTATTCATTTATCCACAAGCAATTAATAGTAAGTAATAAATATGATAGTAAATGCAAAGAGACATAAAAATTTAAAGCAGTTCGGTAAATGTTATGTTTGTTCTGATAAATACTCAAAAAGTATATTTTAATCCTCAATTATACCCCTTGTTAGTCCCAATTAGTGCACTAATTACGTTTGTAAGTTAGGTTTTGTGATTTTACAGGTGAAAAATAGATAATTGCAAAATATTGGAGTTAAAAGGGTAAAAATGAGCTATTTGGAGCATTAAAGATCACGTGAAGCTCATGGACTATCATAGAGATGATCTAATGTTTATAAACTTATGAAAATATGGGACTTGGACTTGTTTTAAAGCTTATTTGGCAGCCCAAGGCATTGGACTCATTGATTTGATCAAAACCCGTAAAGATGGATCGGACATATTTGGAAACCAAGTTAGATGCTTGAATTTCTCTGGCAGATATTGCAATGTCATATACCATAGCATAGAGCTAATTGCGATGATCTTTTTGATAGGTCACACATCTCAAACGGACTTATAGTTCAAAATTTATATGGAGTTTACAAGATTTGCATCCGACGGTAGATGACAAAGGCTTGGGAGCATGCGTCCAGATGCACAGAAGCAGTAAAAATCCAATTTTTTAGTCGCTCAAAGGACTAATGCGTCTGGGACAAACAGATCGTGCATCTAGGATGCGTGACCGATATTTTTGAAAATAGAAATTGTAATTGGAAGGAGGTCATCATAGAATAGGAAATTGGTCCCAAAAGCCCATGTTTGAGATGCTTCTAGAGTTCATTATTGTAAGAACCGTTATTTCAGAATACAAATTTCTACAAACCGCGAAAACCCACGCGCAGCGGAATTAATGGGGTTCACGGTTTTGGATAGGAAAACATACCTATAAATCCGGCTTCTTGATAACTCTGAGAATCCAATAACTATGAATCCAAATCAACAATCAACCCCTTGATCTTCTGTTATATTCCTTTCAATAGATTGGACGTTGTGTGGGAAACGATCTACCAACCCCCTTTTTTCTCACAAAGCAAGATCCAATTTTGGATCTATCTTTCCTTGCCTCTCTTTTCAATCTAGTGAATAGTAATTTTGGCCAAGAGAAAAGGGATTCTATTTATAGGCTACAACAGGGACCATGAGGAGAAATTAGGGTTGGGCCTCCTGACGGGCTTGGGTTTCCCATGTTCGCCCAAAACACACGACCCAAGTCCGTCAACAAATGGCTTATTCCACTAAAGGTCATTGTTGCACTACCACCCTAATCTCAAATTACGTGTCAGCGTTTATGAGCTCCATATTATATGCTCATTGATCTCCCCGTGTTTAAGATATTGAATGTCTGTTGATTAAGTCAAGTTACTGACAACTATATTAATCAACTTCTTATGGCCTTGAGTAGTACCACTCAACCTCATTATCATGTCGGAATAAATCCACCTGCAGGGTTTACATGACAATCTTTTTGAGCTCCTCAAGGGGACATCATCAACCCGACTTCCTGTAGGTCACAGATTCCTTCTATAATCAACAGCACACCTTACATACAATGTCATTACCCAATCTATCGAGTTTATGGATTCACAAATGAATCTCACTCATTGATGATTTAAAACAATGTACAATGCACGTAAGTGCCCGTTATTATATCCGGATTAGGAGGATAAGCATCTATAATAATAGAGGCGTTTGTTCTCTTATATAGTCAGTATAAAGATAAACAACCTCACTTGGTCTTGTTCAATACACACAAAGTGTACTAATGTAATTCTATAGTCAAGATAGACTAATACCAGATTATACTACAACCGTACCAATGGTTTGTCCAAATCTATCTAGGTTGTGAACGATTACTTATACTTTATAAGGTACTGATGATATGATATTCTGTGTGTTCACACCATATCATCTACAACATAAAGTATTAGACACATGCATATAACTAATAACATATATAATATGCATAATATTTGCCCATATGATTCTCATTCAAAATATAAAGAATTAGAGTTAATACAAAAGTAATGCTTTTAGTATATAACCTTATCAATCTCCTAACCCAATATAAAGAGCACCTTAGTGCAAGTTGTAAACATCTCATGCATTCTTCTTAGTCTCTAGAACTTGAGCCAAAAAAAAGTTAATAATAAAATTTTCGGTTTTCACTAACCTAGTCTTCATAAATTAATCTCCTTAAATTAGCCTTCTTCTTCTTCTTCTTGTTCATAATCTATGGAAGGCTAGTCTTCTCCTTCAAGGGAGGAAATTAAGCCAATGTTTAGTGTTTTATGATTCTTTTGGTTCATGGTGTTCTCCAATTAGATTAATTCTTATGTTTTGATTAGTTAATAATTACATTGCCCAGACCATGGGATAAGAGTATAGAATAGGGTTTTTCTTTAGGGGAATTTTGACTTAACCAACCCCCCACCCCCATTTTAAAAATCATTTTAGTTCTCTCCCCCCCACTCCCCACTTTGTCAAATATGTGTGTACAGATGTTGGTATTTTACATATTGACCATTTTGCCTTTTCTGGAAAAAAAAAACAAAACAAACCATTTTTTTTTTTTTTTTTTAAGAAAAAACAAATTATGTTTGAGGTTTACTATTAATTAGTGTAAACCCCCCAAACATCAATATGCTATTTGTATAAACCCCGACCCTAAAATTTTCAGTTAAACAGTAAACGAAGAAGAAAAATGAGGTAAGGAAGAAGATGAAACGTGAGATGTTGCTATGAGTCACTTTTAGCAGTACAAATGATAACCAAACCGGCTAAACCGCCATGAAGCTGCCTAGATGTGTTAACACACATAGTGGATTCTTCAGGCAAATTTCTAAGTTGTACTTTTTCTCATGTTTATCCAGAGACTAACAGTTGCCAATCATCTTGCAATACTGTCCTTCATATTGTATAGACTTTGCATTTTGGACCTCCTATAGATAGAGAATTATATAATTTCATATAGAGGAAACATTTTGGTTGATTAATTCTGGTGGGGTCAGTTTAATCCTAGCTTAATATTTTTTTTAAAAAAAAACATATATATAATTGCATTCATTTTTATTTAAAATGACTAGAATGCCCTTCTTAGTTGCTAAAACAAACCTAAAAATTTAGGTTTACGATCTGTGGCAGAATAAAAAAAGGGACTAGAAATTGATTCCTTCCTCAAGATGACTGCTTTGCGAAGAAAGGAATGGGAATAAGGGTCTTTAGCACAGTTCCATGTTAATTAATTGATGCCCGTTACTAGGAAAGGCATGCCATACTTCAATCCAAGAGTAGCTCCTACATAACAGCTAGGATATTTGTGTCGACCAAAAAAACAAAGGATATTATTTGTTTGTAGGTTTATCAACTATATATATACTTTTATATAGATTTGGGTCCAGTTTGCCAGTATTGAAAGGGATGTATGAAGTTTAGCTAATGGGTAGAGAGGTGCGTCCGCCTTTTCATTTTACTCACTCCCTGAAAATCCTGAAAGCACAAGTCCTTTACACTACTACTCTTATCTTTAGCTCCACCTCCTTGGCTTCAGATAGATGTTACTAGAAGCATTAGTGCCTCATGATTTCAGCAACTTCAACATGCATGAAAATGTATGCTCCTCTCAACATTCCATCCACGACCACAATGGCGGGTTCCTACTTCCTAACGATGCATCTTTTGCCAACTTGAGACCATTGGATCTCCATGGGCCCTTGGACCCTTCATCTTCAATGCCGTCAAGGCGCTTCAAATCTACGATAGCCTCGGATGCAGCATCAAATCGTTCGACTCGAGGTCGAAAGAGGTCTAGAAGACCAAGAGTGTGCAAGAACAAGGAGGAAGCAGAAACTCAAAGAATGACACACATTAATGTGGAGAGAAATCGTCGGAAGCAGATGAATGAGTACCTTGCTATTTTGCGGTCACTAATGCCGGAATCATACACACATAGGGTATGACTTCTTTCCTTTTTCGTTCAATGGTGTATATATATATATACTAGAATTTCATTTTTAAAGTTTTCTGAAAGAATATTTGAATGTTTCTGGTACAATGAATGTTAGGCTGAATTTATTTGTTAAAATGTTCATAAGAATATGAAAAGCCTAAAGCTACATTGTACTAAATTTTTGAGCATTTGAGCTTGTTTAAATCATTAAAACGGGAAACTAGGACATACCCTTTTCTTGATATGTTAATCTCCAGAACATAGGTATGCAATTATATTTTTGTAGGATAGGCTTAAAGTGTTCTATAAGCGATAGAATCTAGTCTAGAAGGTGTAGGTGTTCCCAGTATTGGAGCTATGGAAGGATTAAAATGTGCTATATTACTTAAATGTAGTGAGTTAAACCATATATATATAACTGTAAAATATATTCTTATCATTTATCAACAAGAGAAACAGTGAAACATATATTTATATATTTTTTTTTCAAGAAGTTGCTTGTTTTAGTGAGAATTTGGTGAGGATTGACTTTGAGGCCTTTGTATCAATTAGAAATACACACCAGTATCATTAGTTATCATTCTTACTATGGACCAAATGATAACAATAATGCGAATCATAGGGGCCGTACAACCATGACATTGATGACGATGAGCATTCAGATAGTACCTAAGAGTGGTACCATTATTATGTATTAATTAAGAAGGGTCTATTAAGAATTTCTCATCATTTTTAATTTGCAGCCTTTCGTTCATTAGTAGTACTTTCTCCATGCACCCTAGAAGTTCAAACTACACTAACAGTTGTTTTACTGCTTTGATCAAATCAGTTTTAATTTTGTTTTTCATGGTTGTATGTAGGGTGACCAAGCCTCTATTGTAGGTGGTGCTATAGAGTATGTAAAGGAACTTGAGCAACTTGTGCAATCCCTGGAAGCCGAAAATCGCATACTAAAACAAAAAGAAGGAACTGATGAAAGCTCAAACAACTTCTTTCCTCCCCCTTTCTCTCAATTTTTCACTTGCCCTCAGTTTTCTTGGTGTCAGGTCCCTGGTGATAACCCCTTAGAAAGTAGGACTGCTATTGCTGATATTCAAGTCACAGTAGTCGAATCTCACGCTAATCTTAGAATCCTATCGAGAAGGAGACCTCGGCAGCTTTTCAAGATAATTGCTGGATTTCATACTCTTCAGCTCACCATCCTCCACCTTAATGTGACCACCTTAGACTCACTGGTGTTATACTCTTTCAGTGTCAAGGTACGTACTCATTTTCGTCCATACAACATTGTTCTCATATTTTCTCCTTTCATTTTCTAGTCTAGGACATGTATACTTTTATTTTTATAGTTGTCAAATTTTATTTATATACCATCCATACTCTTCCTATGACTATACTTTTCACCTTAGCCAACAAATTTTTTAACCAACATGTTTTTTTTCTTTTTCTTTTTATTTTTCAATTAAGTCTTAAAAAAGAGAAACCATTTCAATCCTAATTTTCAATACAAAACTGAGACATAATTTCATGCAGGATATTTAGTTAGTCTTACTGAATATAGTTTGATGAGGGTCATTTTGCATCATGAAGGGAGGCAAATATGGTTTTGAGCATCAAACAGAACAAAATGTTGGTTGGTTGTGGTGTGCTAAAAAATGTGCAATCAAGTTTTGACATTTAAAAGGTGCAAGACTCGAAAGTAGTTCACGTAAAAGTGCCATTGCATTATTATTTTTTTGTCATTATTCCTGATCCTAACGTAACGTATACAAATTATTTTTCCAAAATGTGATAATACAATAGAGATTGACCTGAATATTGTGATGCAGATAGAGGAAGGATGCTATCTAAACTCAGTAGACGACATAGCCAATGCAGTGCATCACATGGTTAGAATAATTGAGGAGGAAGCTGACTTAGCCTGAGCAAGACAGAACACTGTAAAGTGCCATTGGATTTGGAGCCAAACTACAAAAATGTTTGCTACCCTACTTGTTTGTTTTCGAC
This sequence comes from Coptis chinensis, assembly GCF_015680905.1. Taxonomy (NCBI): domain Eukaryota; kingdom Viridiplantae; phylum Streptophyta; class Magnoliopsida; order Ranunculales; family Ranunculaceae; genus Coptis; species Coptis chinensis. The sequence continues at coordinate 51,848,170 of NC_141456.1, forward strand.
TTTGAAGCTCACAAGATTTTGAGGTTGAAATGACTCCATTTTGCTTTCTTTGGATGTATATACCCTTTGTTCTTTTTTGCACTTGAGATGTAGGCTGTCACGGGCTTTCAAATGTTTGTCCATGTCTGATCTTGGGCTTTGATTGCAAGTCTCAAGACAAACAGATGCCGTCTGGAATATGAAACCTTGTCGGATACCTCTGATGGAAAAATGAAAACAAAATGGCTGTGAAGGTGAAAAAAGCAACGAGAAAAAAATTGAATGCATGTGAAATGAATGACCATGTGACAAAGAGAGAAACCGATTGGTGTTTTCCTTTATTTATTTATTTTTTTCTGGGTTGTTCCGTAATTATAAATTGCCGTAAGTTAGCTTTCGACATAATTTATACTTTGACGGAGTAAGCCGAAAAAGGCCAAATTGCTTAAAAGGCATGGCATTTGCAGGAACAGCGAGTGGTACCAGTAGGAAATCACCAACCATCCCACTCCTTTCTTGGTGTGTGTGAAAAACAAAGTTGAAAGTATAATAGCCATCAAAATGCATTTAGCTCTCTCAGTTTCACAAAATACAAATTAGACTTATGTCCTGAGTAGTTTGAGTTACTTCTTGAATTGCTTTTCGTCACACTTCCGTGTCGTTAAAAATGTCTTCAAAAGCCTTGAAAAAGTTTACATGGTAGAGCAACAACATCAATAAATCACCCACCCACAGTTAAAGGTGAAATCGAACTAAACGAGCCGAGCTTTACTATGTTTAAGTTCGGCTGGTTTATTACACGAGGTTTTAAATTGAGTTCAAGCTCGGCTCATATACTTAAACGAGCGAGCTCGAGCCGAGCCCGAATAGCTTAGTTATTTTACACTATAAAGATGTTATTTGAGCTAAACGAGCCGAGCTTCATCAAATTCATTTGTTACGCGAGCTTTAATTTGAGTTCGAACTCGGCTCATACAGTTAAACAAAAGAACTCGAGCCAAAGCTTAAACGAGCGGAGTCCAAGCCAAACCTGAGCCGCTGCTCAAATTCCACCTTTATCGACCAGTATGGTGGTCAACGCTAAAACGACTAAAGGTGGACCGAGTTCAAAATGGGCCAGGGCCGAAAGCTGAAAGGCCCAAAAGTTAAAATGAGCTAGGCTTTGGCCTTTTTGGGTGGAAGCAGTGAGAGTGGGAGAAAAGACGGTCGCATGGAAAAGGTTGAGAAAGAGGAAGAACTTAACAGAAAAATTGAAAATAAATTGTGCCAACGCTGCAAACAAACGTACGACATTTCATGCAACAGCCAATCTTCATGCAGATTTCATCCTTCCTTTTTCGTTTCAAGGCGCCACGATGACCAGAAAAGGTACTCCTCTCTTTCATTTCATTCTTTTATTAGAGAAAAGACGTTTTTTCGAAATTAACTTCACTTTTTTCAGTGCTGTTGTCAACAAGAAGAGTCCTAAGTCATGTCTGGTCAAGTTAGCTGGCCTAAAACATTAAAGGATGTTTTTCCATACTAACTTTACTGTTGCCAGTGTTTTTTAAATTGGTGAACCAGAAGACTCCCAAGTCATGTTTGGTCAAGCTATATCCATTTATTCAAGATTTCCTGGCCTATAATAGAACGTGTTCCGTGAAAGAGTTCCTGTAGATGCGTCAGTTCAAGTAAAGGGGTGTAATAGTAGCATCAAGATGTCACCTGTAGGATTTAGAAGTGTATACCATGTACTTCGTGGGATATTAAATGGCCAAAGAAGTGGAAACATTTGGGTGATTTGTTTATATTCAATACAAATTTTGTGATTTGCAACATGTTGTTGCTAAGGGTTAGACATATAAGTAATTCCAATACTAAGGATGTATGGTAAGCTGGACACATTGGTACTATTGTTGAGAGCCAGAGATTTGGATAGGAAGCAATGGAGTGGTGTTTGCTGATAAGAACTTTGGTATAAACAAGTTCAAGCTAAGAATCAGGTGGTGGTTGTTTTGAAGGAGCTTTGTCACTACAACTACTTAAATCATCTCTTGATTCTTGAGAAGCTTATTACGGATTGTAGATGGTACCCACTACCCACCTACTGCAAAATCTAGTCAAGATTAATCCTGATGGAACTTCTAATGGAAATCCTGGCGCAGTTGGTATTGTCATTGATTTTAGGGTTAGCAATGGAATACAGTATAGGCCTTCAAGTTAGAGTGAGTGTTCTTTCAGAGTTTTAGGCTGTTGCTGTGAGAGTTGAATGCGATACAAAACAAGGTTGGGTCAATCCATGGATTTGATTTGACTCCTATGTAGTGCACATTTTCTATTGGGGTTATTTTCAGTGATATTGGAGGATAGATGTTGCTTGCTTTAGGGCCTAAAAGATACATTGAGTTTACTTTGTTGGGCTGTGTTTTTGGGAATTTAATGGGGCTGCAGCACAAGGCTAGGTCAATCTATGTATTGAATCTGAGCCCTCTTTTCCAGTAGTCTTGGAAGGTACCTTGGATGATGGGAACTTGATAACTGTTGGCAATTGGTACTTGTAATCAGATTCTCATCTCTTATCCATAGAGAGAGTAACTTTTGAGCAGATTGCCCAGCTAACCTGCCTGGCTAGTCCTACCGATAGTGAGACTTTTGTTTGACTGCTTAGTGCTTACGTTTCTCCATAAGTTGGAGGACCCCCATATAGACTGGTAAAGACTCTAACTTCTTTAATCTTTTGTTTTTCTAAGGGTTTTCATACCCGGTGCTAAATGATGCTTTGTCATGATGGTTAAAGGAAACCACCTATATTGAGCAGGGAGAAAAACCCCAAGGAAGCCACCTAGTTTTCCTTCTCATGTATTACTATTCTTCTCAGTAGTAATAGAAATGATACATACGAGGACTAAATTCATAAAGAATGGTACTGGAGGTTTGGTCAATATTCAGTTGAAAATGATTGGTATTGAATGCTTTTTCGTTTCAGATACCAAGTATTTTTTCACATCTATAGTGGTTTACCATCAACTTCTTGATCTTTGCAAGCTGCACAATACTACATACTTTTTTTGAGATCAAGTTATGTTGATTGGTTAAAATAGCTCCTACAGTTGTAGTTTTTGTGTGTTGGACCTCTTTTCGGCATGCAGAATAAGTTGATGCGATCCTTAAACTGGGCAGGTAGAATAATTGAGGTTCCTCGTCGTTGCAACATTCACCTGGCATTGCTTGTATATCTTAAATAGGCAACACTTCTACCACCAAAGAACAAGATGGATTAGTTTTGGTGAGTGAAGAAGTGCAACATGTTAATGTTGAATTTCTACTGAAAAATTCAGGTAGAACGATCTCTTCATCTTGGATATTGTTAGCTCAATTCAAGTATGCTGATGAACTTCTAGGAATGGCGAACATTCTGGAACAGAAGCCTTTTCATTACGCTATTGACAGTCAAAAGATCATGAAGTGTGGTTTTGTTCATCCATTTACTAGCTACTTCTCAAATATTGTCAGTGCATGACCTTATTATTATGTTAGCTGGATAGCCAAATATTAGCTTTAGTGTTAAATTTTGTGTCCCAGTTCTTCCACTGTCTTTAAAGCCGTCGACCCCTTATTTTTTCAACTTAAACCAAATAAGGATAATAGCCTACCCCCAATTATCGAAAAAAAGAGAGAATAGCCTACCCCTCCTTCCACCTTTTGGATCAGAACCCTCCGGGATATATATATATGCAAGTGCATCTGTTTTTTCATGAGAGGATCAGAACCCTCCGGGATTATATATGCTAATGACAGTCGAAAGATCATCAATTGTGGTTTTGTTCATCCATTTCCTAGCTACTTTCAAATATTGTCAGTGCATGACCTTCTTATTATGTTAGCTGCATAGCCAAATATTAGCTTTAGTGTTAAATTTCGTGTCCCAGTTCTTCGATTGTCTTTAAAGCTGTCAACCCCGTCTTTTTTTCATCTTAAACCAAATAAGGAGAATAGCCTACCCCCTCCTTCCACCTTTCGGATCATGCAAGTGCATCTTCTTCTTCTTTTTTTCTTTTTTTTTATGGGAGAAAGTGTAATATCCTCATCCTTGTCTGACCAGGAGTATATATAGGCTCTTTCAGCAATGGTCAGGTGACTAGGCACGTGATAGCAAGTCGGTTAAAGTGACAGCTGGCATGTTCCCTAGCGACTTTCTATCAAGTGGTCCCTGCTGCCTTTGTAGTGCATCTGAAATACTACAACTCAGAAGTATTGTACTTTTGCTTCCATGATTGCTGTCCTCGCCAGGACATTTGGTGCTTTAGTCTATTCCTTACTGTGAAAATTGGAGTTCAGTTCACAATCGTGTTTGTGAGGGTAGGCATGATTGCATGATCATTTTGCCAATGATTACTATATATTGGAAAATAATTGTTGCGCACTTGCTTGTTATAGGTCAACTAAGGCTTCTCCAATTGACAACTTTTCACAATATATTATGTCAACCACACAACATTGCTCCCTAAGTTGAACATTCCTTCACATGTAATAGCTACATAACTGCTAATTGACGCTCTATCTCTTTTGCATTTGGGTTTGTTCTCCAGTTACTAGTGATCCTAGCCTCCTAGGTTTAGCTTTACACTTCTTGACAGTTTGAGGTGTTACAAAGTATTGGCTACTTGACATTTGGTACCAAAGCCAATCCACAGGTACTACAATATAGCATTACACACTTTCTATGATAAATTTTGGTTGCAATATAGTATTCAAGTATTTATGTGAACAGAACAATAAACTATTATGAAGAGTTGACGAATTAATTGTGAATCCTATAGGAGACGAGGTAGTAAGTGTCAAAAAGTATCTATAAAGTACTGAGTACCGGTGTCGGTTTCATATCTTGTCGATAGAATTACTTTCGGCTTACTGAATTATATGGGTGTCATAGAACCTATCCAGGTTGTGGAAGGGGTGACCTAGATGCTAGAGTGAAATGGTATTATGTATGGGCTTAGTACTGAGTTATTGAAATAAGAGACGATTCTATAGAATTGGCCGACTCAGACATCGACTTTGGAGGTTATTCAACCAAATGCTTGCACACTTGTCTTCGAACTCTACCCAATCCTTGGAGTCTGTATACCTACATGTGTCTGATACAACGATTGTTTTTATATATAGAAGTACTTGTAAATGGAACTTACCATTGTTGTATTTTATCTTTGAATACAATATTTTATCTTTCATTAATGTGCTAATATGAACTTTGCATCTTTGTGCTTTGATTAATATTCAGATATTCATCTCACCTGTTGACTTTTATTGTCCCATGTTCAAAGACTATAATTTTCTAACTTGAACATGGGATGACTGTCCCCTATACTTGTCGATAAAGTGTTAATACAGAATTGTTGGAGGCTAATCTGGCACATGACCATGTGCGGCAGAAATGATGAAAATATCTGTTACTTCATTATGCTTGGAATGGGTCTGAATTATGCATTAGTCGTAATCTCCTTTAACTGATGCCGACCTTATATTTAAATTTGTTCTGTTAAGATACTAGTACTTTGGTCACTTATCAGCTAGCAGAGCATTTGAGAACATCTGTCTTTATGACAAGGGTTGCTAACTGGTCTCTATTTTTGTTGGTGTTTCAAAGGTACTACGAACTCAGACCTGATGATCCTCCTTACACAGCCAAGTTCTTCGATTGTTGTGGAGCAGAAGACCCTAATGCAGCTGGCTGCACCACTGATTTTCACGTCTCTTATGATGATTAACATTCTCTACATGTAATTGTTACATATATAGCTTTATCTATAAATTGTAGCCCATCTTCAGACAAGTCATACTAATTGTTGGTTTTATCTAATGCCTCAATGGTAGCAAACGCCTAAAAATGAAGCTAAAAGGAGTTCCAAGTTAAAGATGCAGAATCTAGCTCTAGAATGGGAAACCAGCAAACCGCTCAACTGCCTGCTGAGTTTCACCAGAATAAATGGAAGTTGCCCCTAAGTGCCTGTATGTGCAGCTTAATAGCCCAATGGTTCAGAGCATCCAAAGTATCAGCTATTTGCGAGATGTATTAATGAGATCTATGCCTTTACTGGGAGTTCCACAGAATTATCTCAGCAAAAGATCTTTCGTGTTTAGTGTACATTTTGTGTTGATTTCTTATATAGGGCGAAGAGAGAAGGGGGACGAAAGATTAAAACTCGTGGTAACTAGTACACATTTTTTTATAATATATAGTTTCCATGAGGTTAATTACTATCGAGAGGAGGGTCGTAAAGACGGATTAACAGTGGATAATCTCACTAAGATCATTAGAATCAAGGGCTTTTAGCAAAATTAATAATCTAGAGAAATCGAAAATCCTACGCTGTCATCTGCTTCTCCTTCATGTCAGCCCTTCTTTCTAACAAATTACCCCCATCTCCATTTGTTTTATAAACATCTTTTTCATCAACTGTTCTAGTCTTGGGATATGTGTAAATTTAGTTCTTGCCTTTGTTCATCCGTCAACGTCTTTTCTAAAATTTGCTCCCTCTTAGAGTATATGCAAGTATGTATATATTTATTTATTTAGAATTAAGCTGCAGACCCTACTTGTTTACTAAGCAAGAGAACCTGAGGCATATGCCTCTACAATGTCATTCAATCTCTTATTTCTGTTTGAGTATTTGGGCAAGGCGTGGGTATGGATTCTGGAGGCTTTGTTTCTTCGTCCATGAGTGAATTTTCGGCAGAGTAGGTGATGCTGGCTTTTTTAAGATGCACTGTCAAATTTGGATTTCCGACTTCTAGTGCAGTCACCTTTTTTGCATGATTAAAAATTTCCATCTCTCAAACGTCAATTGTTGACGCACTTGTCCTTCCGGATTAAATCAAATCGTTATATCCTTCAAACAAGGCTTTTGGCAAATGGCAAGTTGTCATATCAAATAGTGTGTAAACATAGTGTGACACGTTAATTCGTGATGGACACTCGTGTTTTTTCGTTAAACACCAACAGCGATATAAGATCATTAACTCATTTAACTGCATCATATACGTGGAACACGAGTTGTCACAAATGATAGTAAGCAACATGGGTAGGTAAGCAGTTTCGAAAATCTACTAGAACTCTACACCATCCTTTTCTGTTTTATTTCCTTTTACTAACAACCACCTCCCAACCATCTACTATTCGTCACGCTCTTTGAATGCTGTTTCCTGTGCTAGCTTCCCTCTTTTAAGTACAAGTTCACTCAACTTTCCTATCTCTCATTTCAACATCTTCAACAACATCTTCCAACTATTTCTCATGGCACCAGCTCTCAATGAAACCTCAAGGAAGGTTTGTGTGATGGATGCATCGGGATATGTAGGTTCAAGCCTGGTAGAGCAGCTTATACTGAGAGGCTACACTGTTCATGCTGCTGCTCAAAATTATGGTTAGAACCATCATAACTTATTTCCGGTTTTTACCTCCTAATGTTTATCAATGTTTTCTTATATATTTATTTTCTTGTGTACGTGCGTATCACTATTTAGGAGATTTGCAGGTACTTCAAAGACTTATTGGTGACACGAAAAACTTGAAGATTTTTGAATCAGATCCCTTAGACTATCACAGTGTCATCGACGCCTTGAAGGGATGTTCAGCTTTGTTCTACTCTTTTGAACCTCCTCAAGGTCAACACATCATTGATGTATGTGAAGGAACCTAACCTCTTCTATTATTTCCTGCACTGTCGATTCCTTTAGGTGGGGCTCTTATATCAGTTGAATTAAAATGTAAAATGTTACGGATACAGGAATATATGGCGGATGAGGAGGTAAGAGCAGCGCATAACGTGTTGGAAGCGTGTGCGCAAACAGATACGATAGAGAAAGTTGTGTTCACGTCGTCGGCAACAGCGGTTATTTGGAGAGGAGACTGTGATTCGAAACAAGATTTCGATGAGAGAAACTGGAGCGACGTTAATTTCTGCCGAAAATTCAAGGTAATTTCCCTTACAGAAACTGGTTCACCATTTATTTTTCCTTTGGAAATTAATCAGATTCGATTGTGCAACTGTGCATGCTTATGATTTGGTGTCCCGTATTAAAGTGTCTATTACTCTATTGACCATTAGGAAATTCGCGCTGTTCTATTAATTTCTATTGATTTTTGGCATTGGTGAAGTTAGAGAATGAAATGAGCATTTAGAGCGAGTTATGTAACTTTAAAACGCGTACTGCCTATGTGACGACTTTGTCCCAATGGTTTTAAGAATCTTCAGTGCAAAACTGCAACGAGCTAAATGAGCTTTTCAGTGAAAATATAAAAGCTTCAATTTTTAAAGTGAAATGCAATTCTCACTTAAGTACCAAACTATTTTGTATGAAATTTTATATTAGACATCGATCACAACATTTTGCAATTGAAAGTTCATTTTGCTCTCAAAATTAGTCTTGTAATTCTTCAGCGAAAATTTTATTAAGCACTAGTCGAAAATTATTTTTTGAGAGCCCTTGGGTGGCATGATGTGGTTGACTTCTGTACTTGTGTATTCAGCTCCACCTTCATCCTAATTTGATTGATTTTGATCAATATTTAGTTGAAGCCTTGAAGGCATGCACCTTATACAAAAGGAGTAATACTATCCTAATTACGCAAAATTGGCAGAAAAGTGTCAATCTATCTAACAAAACAGAATGGTGTGGGGTCCAAAAAGTCTTATCAGACAGTTTAAAAAAAATTTCAACAAAATATGACATGGCGAATCCAAGTGACTTAGTGGCTTGTGCAATTTTGTTAAATCACTCAATATCTATCGGATCTATTTAGAAAGTCAACAATTACGATTGGGCTTAAACACTGGGCTAATCCATGTATTGTTGGGCCTCCAAATTTGACATGGTAGGCTTATAGATAATAGGAAATTGGACTGGCCTTGATTGGATTTTCTAGTGCTGAAGGCGCCACGAGTTGTTCACTGCCGTACAACATGGACAAACCCTAATATTTTAACAACCAGCATTATATATCCAAGGGCCTATGACATAATTCTCTGGAAAACGAAAAATACAACTACACCTCATATTTACAAAAAAATTAATACTACTGACACTGATGTTTTATGGGGCAGCTGTGGCATGCACTCTCTAAAACAGTAGCCGAGAAGACAGCATGGTCCCTAGCTATGGACAGAGGCGTACATATGGTTTCAATAAACGCAGGGTTGTTAGCTGGCCCAGATCTTTCAATCAAGAATCCTTACTTGAAAGGTGCGGCTCAAATGTACGAAGATGGAGTTTTGGTAACTGTTGATATTAAACAATTAATAGAGGCTCACATTTGCGTCTTCGAAGATATCTCTACTTTTGGACGTTATCTTTGCTTCAATCACGTTGTCAACCATCCAAAAGACGCTGCCAAATTTGCTCGGTCGTTGATGCCCTTGTCTGCCTCTTCTTTACCTCAAAGGTATGACCTTATAGTCCTTATACAACATCTTTTACGTATCTAGCTAATATTATGTAGCTTTGTTTTGAGTGCTAGAGGTAGACACTAGACCACTTTTAAGGGTCTGTTTGTTCTGGAAGAAATGCTAAGGAAAGGAAAAGAAAAGAGGTGTGGTTTACTTTTTTTATAGTTTTTTTTACTGTTTGTTTGCCCATGGAAAGAAAAAGTTGTTTTCAACAAAACTAGAAGAATAGAAATGGTTTTGAGTCTATGGTCCAGACTTAAAAATTTTAGAGAAAGAAAAGGAAAAAACAAAAATAGGCATAATTTGCTTTCATTTCCACAGTTTACCAAACAGACATAATTTTAAAATTATTTTCATTCTATTCTATTCCCTTCCATAGTAGACTACTTATTATTTTTTTTTTTTTCATTAGTTAAAATTTAACAAACAGACCCTAAATGTATTTTACATAAATTTTATTTTATTTTTTTAAATATTTAACATGCCAGATTCAGCATACAAACCGGTTTTTTTAACCAAAGATCTTTTTTTTATCAGAACTAACATTTGAAACGACCATATCTGTAAGTTTAGAAAATTAATTAAACCAAAGCTTAGTAGCAAGTAAAGTATACGTTAATTATGCATCAACATAAATTAAACCTATATTCTGAGATGTACTCTGAGATGTACCTCTCAGATCAATCAGCTTGTTGTGACTTTTTTTTTTTTCTTTTTTTTTTTCTTGTAGTATTATTATAATGGTTAGTTAGTGTTATCCCCACTAGATGGGCAATTAAGGTCTCCTCTCTAAATACACAAAAAAAACACGGTTAAACCTTTTTTTTTTTTTTTTGGTACTAGGGGAGAAATCCTAATTTCCCCATCCAGTAGGAGGAAATTCTAATCGGCTCATTTAGTGGAGGGGTAGTCAAAGTCTTTTTATTTTCTATGTTTACTATTATTAATATTATTATGGTTGGCATGCTGACGATTGTTTGCATTTTATATATACCAGCTTTGAAGACGAGAGAATTTTTCAACAGAGGATTAGTTGCAAGAAATTGGAGAAAGTGATGATGGATTTTAAGTGATGATGGACTTGCATCAGTGATGACAGCATAAAACATCTTGTAGTCTCGTAGGAATTGATTACTTAAATGTGATATAGCACACAAGTCAAGCACTTGTACATTCCATTATGTAAAGGAATTAATTGCAAATAGAGATAATTCACTTGCAATAATGGATAACTAGTTCATGAACTACTGGCGTGTTCTGATATTGGTGAGAAGTCAACTTATAATGGTTGGGGTGGGCTTGGAAATTTAGAAAAGAGTACGAGCATTAATTGTTCGAAGTTGACAAACACAGAGACAGCTGTGTCATTTAGCTGTACTTTGATCGTTAATAAAGATTGAAAAAGCGACATTCAAGGTTGTGCTTGTTTTCCCCGCAAATTTATAACATTTTCTGGGTGGGCTTTTTTACTAAAAAAGATTACGGAGTTTGTGACTCAAAATGTGTTTCACTGCTGCACCAAGAGCATCTACAAAAGGGTGTAAACAGTATAAAGTGTAAAATTTATATTTTTAAATTCAAAAAACTCTTTCCAAAAGAGATTGTTAACTATAGTTAATAAGTTAATAACTAATAGAATAAGTGGAGAATTTCCGATACAAGTTGTTAAAAGGCTCAGACGTCACTTGGAGTGATATATGACTTTAAAGTATGTCTGGAAGTGACGTCCCTCTTTAGTTCTTAAGTGTTGATTTCTAATTTTTAAACTTAGATGTTACTCTCTTTAAATCGAACTCAAACATAACTCTAAGTGATGTTCGAGTTTTAAATATATATATATTTTTAACATCTCTCCATTGGGAGCTATAAAGTGTGGTTATATACCCATAATACAATACTTCACTTTCTAAGTTGTGAGTAGGGGTGGGAATTTGGCCCTAACGACTCTAACCCGGCCCTGACCGACCCGATCCTAAGCCCTATAAAGCCCTCACAACTAAAGCCCTCATAGAGTTTAGGGGTAGGGCCGCCCGGCCGCCCTAATGCCTTCTAGGCGGTGGGGGCTAAGATTCTAAAACATAGGCCGACCCTAATTCAAACCCTCATTAGCCCGAATACTGCTTTTCACACTTTCACTATAAATACACATACCATAATTGTCCAACTCTTTTGTTAAATATTTTCAATTAAAATAATATTGTCCTTTGTAATTTATCATTTACACCCAAGAAGTTCTCAATAATTTGTCTTATATAACAAAAACTTGTTAACTTAATGTGTGTGAAGAACAATGAAAGCACTAAATTTAATAAAAAATAAGACTTTATTTCTTTTTTGATCATCAAGTCAAAGTCCATAACTTATTATTCTCAATTTCTTTTCTCACTTATTTCTTATAAATTATATTTTTATTCACATCCAAGCCAAGTCTAAAACTAAAGATTTCCTTCCACACCATTAAAGCAAAATATAGAGCAGACATTTGTAACATAGAAACCAAAAAACAACCTTTGTCAGAAAAATGACATTTGTAATCTCAAACCTTTCTCCATCACTTGTTCAAAAGCCAATATTTTCATTTCCATATACAAAGCTTGAATCACTTTTAAATTAGAAGAAAGGTAATATTATATTTGTTTGAATCTATTATAGAAATAATTTATGATATTACAAATAGTTTAACAACTTCCATGACCTTTAACCAAAACTATTATGTTTCTTCTTTATATCTATTACTTCTTCCTTTTAAAATGATAATATAATTATTTGTCTATGTATTTCAATTTAAAATGTAATTTTAGTGAGGTTTGAGTACAAGGGAAGAACAAATTCGAACTCTCGATGTACTTGATTCATTAGATTGTGGATGTGCATTTTAATTTTTGGACTTATATAGGATTATTACTAGATTGGTTAGACTTTGAGTTTGTAGATTATTGTACATTTTTGTAATATAAATGAGTTTTAAAACTGATGTAGTAAAAAAAAAAGAAAATATATAGGCCCGGCCCTAAAACCTTTAAAGAGGGCTTAGGGTAGGGTAAGGGCTTGAGGTTTAGACTTGTGACCCGGCCCGACCCGACCCTATGCTGACTTTAGGGCCGGGCCGACCCGGCCCTAATATTTGAAAGGCTTTAAATGTTTAGGGCCGGGCTAGCCCGACCCGGCCCATTGCCCACCCCTAGTTGTGAGTGCTTGCTATATTAATTAGTTCTATATATATTAAGAGCATGTCTTGGTCTTGGCGTGATGTATGGCTACACGACAATTCGACCACATATATTTTCCAACCCCGTGCCCACCTAAGGGAAGCGTTGGCCGGCGTGCAATTTCACATATGGCATTTCACATATTTTCATTCATCCCCAATTTATCGTATTTTCTATTCTTCTCAATTAGATTGCGCTACCAAATCTTCTCACCCCTTTCACCTCTTCTTAAATTCATGGTCAATCATTTACTTCTTTTACTCTCTAAAGTTTACAAAGAAGGAAGTAGAGCAAAAAGAGTGACAAAGAACCAACAACACTACACGGCTTGAATACGTTCGAACATTGAGGTTAGTTTATCATCCAATCATCAAGTCGATTTAATCTTTCCTCTTCTCTTTAAGGTACATTAGAATTTTTCATATTTAGGTCGTTTGTACTAAAAAAGTTTTCTTTATTTAGGGTAGGCCCTATAGTCCCTATGACGAATCGAATAAGGCTCGATGATGACGAAGAGTTTCTTAGAAGTCTATGTTTGAAAGTTTTGGGTATGATGAAAGTGATTCTCCGGATGTGGAATCAATCTGTTTTCCACGATGGAGAATGAAAATATTGACAAGATAGTGATAGCGATCTTCAAGAGTCCGATACATATAGGGCTTATATAGAAGACAAAGCAACATTTTTATCTATGCGGTTCAAGACCTCGGACGAGGCCTACACTATTTATAATGAGTATGCCAAATCGGTTGGCTTCGGTGTTCGTAAGGATGTTTATAGAATTCATCCAAATGGAGTTGCTATTAAGCCGGAGATTTGTGTGTTCATCCCAAGGTCAACGACATGCGGATAAACTCCAATCGATGACACCCAAAAGAACACCCGCACGGGCCACCAGGTTCAATTGTAAAGCCTGCATTGTTTGTTGTTTTGATTCAAGCAAAGTTTTGGACTGCGGAAAGAGTTTATTGGGGAACACACACATCCACTTATGCGGTATCCGAAGTTCAATGTTTCTTCGGTCACATAGAAATGTGAGTCGAGAAGCGTTGGAATTTGCTACGATGCCTAAATGATGTCGGTGTTCGTAAATGCCAAGTGATGGGTCACTATGCACATATAGCTGGAGGTTTCCTTAATGTTGGTTTTACGAAAAAAGACTTGTATAACAAAATGGGAAAAGAGAGGAGAAGTCGATGTATTGATGGCGACGCCAACACACTGCTTGCCAACTTAGAGGACAAGGTGAAGTTAGATCCTTTATTTCATTACAACTATGAGTTAAATGCGAGTGGGCAGTTGGCTGGGCTGTTTTGGGCGAATTCCACCTCCCGCCTGGATTACTGTAGCTTTGGTGATGTGTTGTTGTTTAATTCAACGTACAGGAGCAATCAGTACCAGATGCCGATCGTTGTGTTTGCTGGAATCAACAACCACCTACAAACTATAGTTTTTGGTTTTGCTCGATCATAAGTGAGTGAGTCGCGGCGACACTTATAAGTGGGTATTGAAATCATTTATTGACGAATATGTGGTGAACACCCTAAATCGGTCATTACCGATGGTGACGCGGCCGATTAAGTAAAAGCTTTGAAATCTATTCTTCCAGATGAAACACCGGGCCGTGCTTTGGCACGATTGAAAAAAAATTGCATCACCAATGTCAAAATCCCGGATTTGCAACAGAGTTCAAACTCTATTATGTTTATGAAATGTTCTCGGGAGAGTTCAAGAAAGGTGGAGACGACTAGTGGAAAAAATAAAGTTAGTCATAACACATGGGTGATGAAGGTACGTAAGAAACGGGCGAAAGGGCGTAATCGTATCTTCATGGTGAGTTCTTTGGCGGTTTGCGTATAAACCAACGTTATGAAGTCTATTAACTCGTTATAAGACATCATGTTAATCCGGGATGCATTTGTTTGAGCTATTTGGGAAAATGGAATTGGCAGTTGCAAATATCCGTCATCGAGAGCACGAAGAAGAGGTAAAGGATCGCGAACGAAGCCTTTCATTGGTAGCCACTTGATTGAATATGCAAAGCAAAGCAGAATCCATCTATACCGAGCTGCTTTTCTTGCTTTTATGAAGTAGTTCTGGGGAGGAATCGATGTACAATCGTAGAAGATAAACGTGATATGGGTGACAATATTCGTGTATACACCATCCGCGTCATCCGAACAGCAAAAAAGACGAGTGTGGAATACAACCTTTTAGAGCAGGATGCTAGATGTTCATGTGGGCTATTTCAGTCGTTTGGATTTCCATGTAGACATATCATTTCAGTTTACAAACACGAGGACCTTCGTGAAATACCCCAGAGCTGTTTTTTAAGGAGATGGACACGAGTTGCTAAATCTGTCATTCCAAATAACGATCCAAGTTTTTCTTCGCAGGCTGCTTCCATTATTCGTCACAGTGAGCTTATAGGGAAATGCAAGAAGATATGTTTGTGGGCCTCTCAAACAGCCAAAAACAGTGAAGTTTTTAAATCCATGTTATCATCTTTTTCTAGAGCTTTCAAGGCGGTCCACAAGTTCCCTTTGAAATGCCTTATATTCCACCGTAAAGTGGTACAATGGATGGCATTCCGTCTTCTAAAAGGCACCGCCGAGGTAGAGATGCCTTTCACCCCACCTAAAACCGCCCATCGCCCATTTGTTAATGATCCACCACACGTAAAATCGAAGGGTAGGCCGCGATAAACGTAGTAGATTGAAAGGTCGAATGAGACAAAAAAAAATAAGTGTGGCCATTGTGGTATCGTCCGGGCACACAAGGCCCACATGTCCACTTTTGCATCCAAACGATGGGGGTAAGTTTCTTATACCGTTGCCATATTTCACTTGTCCGTTAACATTAAATAGTTACAAAAGTTTGTTGATTCCGATTTGTATTCGTCAATATCTTTCTTGTGGTGCACCTTGTTTTACTGTGTCCAGTGCTAAAGCTTAACTATGTCGAGCGCGTCGCAGGAGTTGCCGATGTGAGTGAGGATGATGACGGGTTAAATAGAGATAACTTGGATGTAAGTGATAATTTTGCGCGTTATCTTCTTTTTTATAAACACAAGAAAATGTTTCTTGTTTGTTATTTTCATGGGGTTCAAAGCAATGTTGCTTGTTTGGTGTGCGTGAGTGGAAGTTGGTAATGAAGCAGAGGATCTCGAAAAGACCAAGCAATGTAGCAAGTGTCGATCTACGGAGCACACAAAGTGTAGGTGTCCCGATTTGGAAGGTATGACACAATTTTTACCGACGTAATTTTTCTAGTAGTAGGGAGTAAACTAAACTTAGATTGTACCATTAGAGTGACTATTTTTCTCTGTTGAACTTATAAGCGTTTCCGTGGATGAGGTTGGGAGGAAGGTTTCGAGAAATTCAATGTTGGAAAGTTTTATAGTGACGACGGAGAGTCTTTTTCCAGATACGGATGGTTGACGTTAGGAAATAGGAGTACAATGTCGCTAAGCTTTAGAGCAGCTTGTTGCTAATCTTCTAACAAGATTTTTGTAAGCATTTTTGTAATATCGCACAATGGTGAAGATTTCAAGATTGGCTTCTAAATTATTTTGTAGCGGTATCTATGGTGTTATTTTCTTATTTTCTTTGGTTTAATCAATGAAATAGAGCAATATTCTATACGCTATATTGACAAGCATTGTTTGTATATTCTGTTGTTTCTTATTGTTGGGATGTTGGGGTTGTCCCTCACCATGAGACAAGACCATCAGCAGACATATGTCAGTTCATAAATGGATCTCGTTTCGTTCTTACGGTAGCCGACGAGGAAATATGCCATAAACAAGAACATAACATTCGGTATGACAAATATAGTGTCATATCTATCTGTGATTGTAGTATACTACCAAACGTATAAAACTCTAATTGACATATATTATAAAAAGTGACATAACATTCGAGTATGACATATATAGTGTCATATCTATCGGTGAGTATCTAAAATTATATGACATAACTCTTAGGAGGTCGGAAGATCTAAAATTATTGTGAATATACCTCTTTGGTTCCTCCTCGTATGATGAGGACTTGCCCGATTAGTACTAATTACAGAATGAGATTAAGAAACCAATTCTTGATTGTAATGCGTGGGGAGAAAGGGACCATGAACATCTCATTATTCATAGCTACGTAACTATGAACAATTCTACTTTCCCGGTATGTTTTCAGATATCATGCATTATTTACTTAACAATCAATGTTCATAGTCATGAGCTATGAATATTCTTTGTTCATACCACCATTCGACTATGAACAATGATTGTTCATAGTTCGGTAGCTATGAACAGTGATTGTTCATAGTTCGGTAGCTATGAACACTCAATGCTATGAACAATGAGTGTTGAGCTATGAACAATGAGTGTTGAGCTATGAACAATGAGTGTTGAGCTATGAACAATGAGTGTTCATACCACAATTGACTATGAACAATGATTGTTCATAGTCGTGAGCTATGAACATTCTTTGTTCATACCACAATTGGACTATGAACATAACAGAAGGTTGGAGCGCTTGCAGAGGAATATGTCATATGTTAACATAACATTCTAGTATGACAAATATAGTGTTATATCTATCTGTGATTCTTATGTTCTACTACCAAACGAATATATTATAAAAACTGACATAACATTCGAGTATGACATATATAGTGTCATATCTATCAGCGATTCACATAACATTTGAGTATGACATATAGTATCATATATATCAGTGATTGTAGAACTTATGACATACTACCAACTGTATAAAACTCATACTAGCATATATTATAAAAAGTAACATAATATTCAAGTATGACATATATCTAATTGTGATTGCTACGCTTATGAGACCCAACGTATAAAACTCTTATTGACATACTATCCTCTTAAACAATTGTTTTATTATACCATCCATAAAGTATGATATACTACATCCTATATGACATTTTTTATAACATATATCCATGCTTTTTACAATGCAATACCGGGTAGTAGGTCACGTACTCTGTACTCTATGAAATATTAACTTATGAGAAATACTCGCCACACACCTCGATTGTCTCTACACACGGCAAATTTATTCCAAAAAAAAACTGGTGCTGCTCTCTCTCTCTCCACACCCCATTTTTTGTTAATATGACCATTATAACCTTAAATAACTCTCAACTCTCTCCACACCCCATTTTTTGTTAATATGACCATTATAACCTTAAATAACTCTCTCCACACCCCATTGTAATTCAAACGAGCTCTTCACCGCGTACTTACTACTCCACCTAACACTCCTACCACTCATGCTCTCAAATTTCTCCCCCTCCCGTTGTTGTTCTCTTAGGTTAGTCTTGAGTCACCCACAAAATTGTTGTTATTCCCACCAAATTTTCACTTTAAGAATGGACTCATGTCTTTGGAAGCAACGCTCAAGATAAATTCTCCCGCCAAAATCAAAATGATAACTTTGATTAGTGTTAAAAGTGACATGGAGTCAGCTTTAACACTACTGCAATCAAATTATTATTCCGATGATGAACTTTACAACAATGTTGAAATTAGCTATCCCGATATGACCGAATCATTTACAACAATTGAGGTAATAATGTAATTTGAAAGCTTGTATATTTTATTTATTTTATCAATAACTTAGCAAAAAACAATTTTCGTCAATAGTATCTAAGATCAAGGGTTTACGCAGGTCTTCGAAGATCGTCACTCGTTGATCCGATGGTGTTCGACAGTTGGTATGACTGTTGGAGTTGTGGTTGTGATATCAAGGTCTGATAATTCGGGACTTGGGCGAAGACCTAGAGTTTTCTTGAGTTGCGAAAGGAGTGGAAAATTTAGACCATCCATAAAGCCAAAAATATTGAACAAAAAAACCAAAGAATATAGGCAATCCAGTTCGAAGAAATGTGGCTGTCCATTTATGTTGAAAGGGGAATTACGAAACGAAGGTAGATGGATACTGAGTGTTATGTGTGGAACTCATAATCATACTATTGGGGAGCATCTTATTGGTCGTGCATTCGTCTGAAGGTTAAAAGCTGAAGAAAAATTGATTGTTCAGGATTTGTCTTTGAGTGGTGTTAAACCGCGTGAAATTTTACCCCTCTTGAAACAGAGAGATGACAATAATTTGTCAAACAAAAGCACTTTATACAATTATCGTCACAAGAATCAGTTGGTTCGGTTGAGTGGAAGAAACCAAATGTAAGAATTTCTAAGAAATTTAGAAGAATTTGGGTACACAGAGTTTCATAGGGATAATCCAGTAACAGGTGAATGTAGAGATTTGTTGTTTGCACATCCCCAATCAATTCATTTGGCAAAGTGTTTTCCCGAGGTCATTGTCATGGATTGCACGTACAAGACGAATGTCTTCAAGATGCCATTGTTTGAAGTTGTTGGGTTCACATCCACGATGAAGACATTCTGTATTGCTTTTGGGTATTTGGAGATTGAGAAAGAAGGTTCTTACCTATGGGTTTTGAAGAGGTTGCGTGATATTCTGGACTACAAAGCTACTACGTAAACATAATTACGACGATTGTGAGTTGGCACTTATGAATGCGATAATTATAGTGTTTCTGAAGTCGCGACACTTTGTGTCGAAGTTCACATCGAGGAACATCGAGACAAAGGCCAAAAACATTTGAGAAATTTGTTGAGTATGAACAATTTATGTTTATGTTCAAGCTTGATGATAACATTTCGCATGAAGTTGAGTACTTGGAACACCTACGTTGTTTTAAACTTGAGTACGGAGATCATTATGGTGTTGTGGAATACATAGAAGACCGCGGCTTTTCGATGTACAAAGAAAGGTTTGTCTCGCTTGGATAGATCTCCATATGCATTTTGGTACTTCGAAAGCAAAGAACCGAATTGAAAGTATGCATTCCTCTTTGAAGAGGCATTTGGCGTTCTAGCAATAATGGTAACTCTCAATAAACTTTAATTTGATTAATAATCTCTCGACAAACCAAGTGACAGAAATTGAAAGTTCTTTTAATAGGAGCTTGAATCTCTGGGATCATCGTTACAAACAAAACACATATGTGCAACTTAGAGGGTACATTTCTAGAGATGCATTGGATTTGATAGCAAAAGAGCTAATAAGGTCCGTTAGAGTTGGGACAGATGAAATTCATTGTCGCCAGGTTTACAAGAGTATGTATGGGCTTCCTTGCGCATGAGTTATGTGAAATTGTTCTAATTGGTAGGGGAAGCATCCCCTTATCTTTGATACACCCTAGGTGGAGAGACAAATTTTAGTAGCACGATTGATCTTCCTAACTTTGATATTCAGCCCGAGCTTGCGCAGATTCGGAAGAAGTTTCACCGCCTCGGATGAACAAAAGGTTTTGATGCTGAAAAAGTGTGTAGAACTAGGTGATCCAAAGGCAACTTTCAGCGAGAGCCTCGGTCAACACCAATGTGAGGGTAGGCCACTGGAATAAAAATTGGTGTGAAGACTTGTAAAGATAAAAGGGACACAAAGAGAGAGCCTTCAGCTTTCGAGTATGCACAAACAGTTGAGGAACAAATTGTAACTCAAGAAAGCAAGAATAGTAAAGCCAAGAAGTTGGTACCATGCAAAAGAAAACCAAGAAGAACTCATATTCAAGTGTTTGTAGATTTACCTGAAATTGGGTCTAAATGGGATGATGGGCTACGTGACTTAAATCCATTGATACGAGACTTCATTGTGGATTGGCAAGATGTTGAACCGAATGGACATTGTGGATTTAGCGATTGCATGATGCTTAGGGTCTAATGGAGGTGATGCATGGATTACCGTGGAGGGCTCTTATGTTGACGAGTTGATTTCCCATGAGGCAGATTATACTTCAATGATGGGTGGAGAAGAACTAAAAGAAGCGATCAAGACAAATCTACGATGTATGAGTTCCATATAACGATGAACCCCAAAGAATGGTTTGAACTTCCTTCAATGGGATTTTTAGCCGCTAATACTTTTCGGTGTGTCCTTGTCGTCATTGGAGAGAAAGAATGTATGTCATACTTTCCTTTGTGGACGCTCCCCGATCCAACTCGTGTCCAGATAGTGGCAATAGGCCACATTGGAGGAGGCACACATTTTGTGAAACTCGTGCTTGAAGATGATAATCCTATTCCGCCACTTGCTCCGGGTGGGGAGTCATTTGCATGGACGTAAGCTTAGGATTGGGCAACTATAATGGAACCAAGGATCGTGGAAGTGGTATAAAAGGGTTCCAAAAATGTTATGGATTTAGACCTTTCGTAACTATCCTTGTAATCGATTGTGGTTTTTGGCATTAATATCTATTTTGTGTATGTGTATATCGTCATAAATTGCGAATGTATTAGAACATGTCGAAATGGTATTAACTAGTTTTTGTTAAGTGCTCTGTAAATAGCATTAAAATGCAAGAATATGGTAAGTGCTTTGTCGGTTTAAGGTAGGAACCAAAGGCGTATCGAGCTTCAGGCCGGTGAGCTTTATCACTTGTGTTGTGACAAAAGAACACCAGCTGCCTTTACAAAGACAAAGTGAACGAGGGGACCTGATGGGTTCTAGAACAAGCTATCTTAATTCGTAATAAGAATTCAGGACTGGCGAACTAGCAAGGATATTCCTATCATACAGTAAATGCAAAGAGATTTTTTTTTTCTCTTGTAAACACAAGTCAGAGTATGTTTATGATGCTCTGCAGTGTACTCTGAACTCGCTTTTATAACTAATTTTGGCACTTGTTTGAACTTGCATTAATTTAGTGAATTGGCAATGGAACGAAAGCAACCCAGAGTCCAATACACATCTTAATCTCTGACAAATGTTTCTTAATCACGTTTTGCACAAACTTTTGTTTTTCAAACATTCTCTTATAACATTTTTATAAAGTTTGGGATATCATATGTAGCAATGACTTCATGGAGATTACAATTATCATTAAACCCTAACTATCAATGTTCTAAACCGTCATTTTAAACATGCCTCCACTAACACGAGGAGGATCAAGCACCCAAACCCGAAAAAGAAAATGTAACGGTGCCACCAATTCCCATTGTTGACAACTCCTCCACTAGAAATTTCATTGCCAACCATCGTAGGCTTAGAGTAGGTTCATCTCTCTTTCATTTTGATTTAGTTATGACATTTTTCATGCTTGTCGAGTGAGCGGAGCTTAACGATCTTGCGCGTATGGGTATGGACAAAACCAAGTTGGTTGGTTTCTGTCTCTGTCCTCAACTTCTCTCTCATTTTTTCTTCGCCCCCAATACCCTTTCTCCTTCACCCAACTCTCTCTCTCCCCCCTCCGCTCCCCCCCCCCATGCAAGATACTAGTTGAATGTTCTTAGAATTTGTTGTTCTCTCGCCAAAATTTTATAACCGGGTCGAAATATATTTTATACCCTTATCTTATCTTCACTCTCTTATCTTATCTTCAATGCTACTCTATTGTCTTCCATACTACATAGTGGACTTTAAGTGTTCATACTCCTAGTGGCTCAAACAGGGGTATCTCAAATTGACCCATGAACATTCAGGTGTTCATACTCTAGTGGACTATGAACACTGAATGTTCATACTCTTGTTGGACTATGAACATTCAGTGTTCATACCATTGAATTATGAACAGTGAATGTTCATACTCTTTGTTGGACTATGAACAATGAATGTTCATACTCTTGTCGGACTATGAACAACTAATGTTCATACTCTTGTTGGATGCCTTTTAAACATTGTCGATATAAACTTTCTTTGTTATATAGTGTTGTGCATAGCTTATTCAAGGTCATCCATATAATGTCGTGATATAAGCTCATGAGTAGATATGACACTATAACTGTCATACTTATATGTTATGTCACTTCTTACAAAATCGACGGGTCGGTATGTCACTTACTTTAAGTGACATACTTTCGCAAGGTAAAAACTCCAATCGTTGACATCTCATTGCATATGTCGCATGCTTCCACAATGCCATTTATAGTTGCATATATTTGGCATAAAGTATGATGGGGCTGGCTAACTTGACAGCTTAAAATGACAGCCCATCTTAACAGCTCATCACGTCCATTCGATTATACCCGATCCAACGTCCAGATCTTGCACTAATTTCACAAAGCAAATATGAGAGGGTACAATAGTCATTTTATTTTTCTTTCACAAATTAGATTAGAAAATTGGATAAAAACTGACGCCTCTTTCTTCTTCCTCATCCTCTTTCTCTCTCCTCACTACAGGGACACCCACCACCAAGTTTTCAGAGAAACCCACTACCACGTTTTTTCATGAAAACTCTGCCTGGAAACTCAATGGAACCGGTTAACCCACAATCAAATCTTAATAATCAAAAGGAAAATATAATTAAAGTTGAATCCTTGAAACCCAACTCAATCAAGTTTGAAGAACTCATTTGAAAATTGATTACCTCCTGCTCAACAATAGAATCAAAGAGATACAAAAACTCATCAAGATTCTCAACTCAACCATCCATATCTTTAATTCCTTCCAATGGTTTACATAAAAAAAGGTGTCATAACTATATAAGGTATTTCTTTATCAATGATTCAATGGAAGTCAAAGAATTCACTTCAACAGATAACCGATCACCCACTTCATATTTATGAGGATAACTCCAAGGTAAATTAAACCCATCTCCAAATTGAAGAATTATACACAAATCAATACCCAACTATGAAATTTTATGCAGAGATGGCTTTTGTTAGGAGGAAGAAGAATGGGGTCGTGGATTTTTTGTGGATCTATTTTTTTTTTGTGAATAGAAAGTCAAATGACCATTGTACCCTCTCTTATTTGGGGTATGAACAATCACTGTTCATACCCCAATATGAGCTATGAACACTCATTGTTCATATGAACATTCATTGTTCATACATATTTGGGGTATGAACAATCAATGTTCATACCTCACTATATAAGCTGTGTACAACACTATATAACAGAGAAAGTTTATATAACGACAATGTATAAGCCGTGCACGTGTGGAAGACTACCAAAATGGTTAGATCTAATCTCTAACCACGATCTAAAATAAATTAGATGATCTAATCTCAACCGTTTACTAAAACAAAAATAAAGATGATATTATTATCGGGAAAAATCACTCCTCTCACTGCAAAACAAGGGGGTATCTCAAATTAACCATTCTTTGTTCATACCACAGTCATGAGCTTTGAACATTTTTTGTTCATATCACAATTGAACTATGAATAGTGAGTGTTCATAGTCCATACTGTACGTATTATAAACAATCAATGTTCATAGTCATGAGCTATGAATATTCTTTGTGCATACTACAATTGGACTATGAACAATGAACATTGTTCATAGTACGTACAATATGGACTATGAACACTCATTGTACAATATGGACTATGTTCATAGCTATGGACAATGAGTGTTCATAGCTACCGAACTATGAACAATCACTTTTCCAGTTCATTGACGTATGTCAACTTCATTGACATACACATCATATGCCAACTTCATTGACATCATTGGCAAACTGTATTGCATCAACTATGAACACTGAATGTTCATAGTCTAACAAGAGTATGAACATTCAATGTTCATAGTCCACTAGGAGTATGAACACTGAATGTTCATAGTCCAACAAGATAACATACCTTTTCCTATTTTTCACCATAGAAAACAAAACGCAAATAATCATTCTCCGTTTATTAATAGAGAATAATCCAACTTTTGACAACTTTAAAAGTTAAAAAACAATTGTCACATGCCTTATTTGCTTTTGTCAGACAAAGTGCAGTTTCTCCGCTTGCCACGTGCCACGTGAAAATGAGACTGTGATTGAAGTTAGAACATTAGTTAATGGAATATATGAAGGGTATCAAATCGAAAAGAGAATAATGTGTTGGAAATTAGTAATGTAGTGGTGGAAAAGGTGAAGAATGAGTCATCCGGAGAAGAGAAGAAACATGTTTGTGTTATTGATGTGAAGTGTGATTGTGAGAAAGAAAATTGGGATGCGGAGAAAGTTTGTAGAATTTGTCATTTGACTTCGGATTTTCCGTCGGAGAGTTCAGATTTGATTGCTTGGTCATGGGTGTAAAGGCGAGCTTGGTATTGCACATCGGCATTGTCTTTGAAGCATGGTTTAAGTTGAGAGGCAATAGGTAATTGACTCTATTCCTTTTGTGACTTTGATGTCTGTTATGCTTTCCTTTGTAGTGTGAATTAAATTGCAATTGAATACATTTTATATCTTCCTCGGTGCAAATTGGTGTTACGTCCGCTACTCGCCTAAGATCCCATATGAATTCCAATTGATTTAAAAACTGTGGACTTGCTATATGTTAGAGAGTAATTTTTTATTAGCTGGAGAATTAGTGAGTTGCAAAGACCAATGACTCAATTCCTATATAGTAATTATAGCTTGTGTTAGGTCTCTAAAGCATGTGTTTTCAGTAGTTCACACTCTCTTTGGCGGATGTATGTATTAGCTGCTACGCTTATTACAAAGAAGCACCAAATATTAAAGATCTAATCTGTTAATGGCATCTTGTATTGTATTGATAGTTAGCTTCTAGCTTTAGTTTACGTTTCCACGTGGTTGTTCTTTTGCGATGTATGTCATGCTAGTGAGAGCAAAGATCGCAAGCTTTCCTAGGTTTATCTTGAATCTTCAAGCTCTTGTTTTATGTTTTTCTCTATTTTTATTTTTTATTTTAAAAATTAAATAAATTTATAGTTTTGATGTTTTCTTCCGCTTTCCTCCCATTAATAGGAAGCCTGCTTCTACTTCCGTTGTTAAACATCTATTATTCTAAAATTCTTCTTACACGAAGACTAAAAAAGCATTACGTTGTCTAAGTGTAGCTTTTGTATTAAATGAGAAGAGCTGTTTAATTTTTCATGGTATGCCATTATTGATGGAAAGGATGCAATTGCACCTATCATTATTGCCAAAAAATCTTGATAAAACTCATATATAAAACATGAAGAGCTGATAAAGGTGTGTTAGTGTATACATTGAAAGCTTTGTAAACTTAAAGCTTTGTTATCAAGAATGTAAAAATAATTCAATGCTATGCTATTGTTTATATGGGTTCATTCATTATTGTTGTATTTGAATGCCAATTGGATACAGAAACAGTTTTTTGTGGACTATGAACAAAGAATGTTCATAGCTCATGACTATGAACAATCAATGTTCATAGTCCAATTGTTCATAGTCACAAAGCCCACAATCTACTCACCGAAAATAACAACTGATATGCAGACAAAGCTGCTCCATCAGGAACAACAATCGAATCACTCGGACTTTCTACAACTTAGGATCAGCTGCCTCATACCATTTTTCTAGTATCAATTATCCGACATAAAAAAAAAAACCGAAATCATTTGTGTAAGCTCCCAAAAAATTGGATAGTTTTATAATTCTTACAATTAGAAAAAAAACACCCAAAAAAACAAGACAGTAAGAACATAACCAACGGTCCTTCCACACTCAACAAACATGTCATTCCACACTCTTGTTTTTAATTTTTCTCGACAATTTCGAGTCGCGGCTTAGCAATCTTATTACAAGATTTACACATTCTTCCCGGATTCTCTAAGGCTTCCTCCCCGGGCCTTTCATTCTCTCCGTTTTTCTTCTTCCTCCCCTTCGCTTGAGAAATGTTGGGATTTAAAACCAATAGCTGAAAAGAAGATTTAAGAGTTAAAATCAAATAGGATTTTTATCATTGCAAAGATAAAAAAAACAAACTAAATAAATTACCTGTGAGGTATCAACTATAGGCTCTTCAACTGGAGGTGCTTCATTATTCATTGCATCCGTTTTGTTGATAGTTTCCTTGAGCTCCGAAACTCCAATAGATATTTCACTCATCTTCTGAATAAAATATGCATATGTCTCAACACTAGTTGATGCATCATAAGCCAATTGAGTAGCAACCTTGATACAATGGGCAACTCTTAATGGCTCATGGTCTTCATGACCGGCCACTAGTCCACCATCAAAACCGCTCTGTATGTGTTTGCCTTTTGCTTCAAAATAAAATGATCTGGAATCTCTTCGATGTTATAACGCTGAAAAAGCTTTAAAATGTGAGCACAAAGTAATCCTTCGAACTGAAAATTCTTACATTCACAGTCACCCTCCAAAGTTCCTCTATTAAAAGTCACTTTCCAAATTGAAGTTTGCTTAATGTCTCTTGTCTTCACCGTATAAATTCCTGTTCCATGTATGTCTATCTCTTCTCCAACAATTCTATACTTCATCTTAGCCTTTTCTAAATGTTTCTTGAATTTATTGAAAGCACTAATGGTATAAACTTTACTTGCATGCTTGAGGAGGAAAGCATCCGTAGCCACAATGCGAGAAGTATGTTCGATACGGTAATCGATTCCCTTTCATTCCCGGCTATCGATTCCAAAGACCTCTCATTACCATGGACAAATTCCATAAGTGTAGTCGCCGAACTAACGAATTGATCATAATGAGAATTCATTGATTCACTTAGCCCGGTCATTATGCATACCAAACAAAAAAATGTCATTGTGATAAGCCGGAACCCAAGACGACGGTTTTATATATTTCTGTCAACCAAGTATTTGCAGTCAAGTTATACTTCAACAGTAGTGCAGACCACCTGCTTTCAAAATCAACAATCCTATATGACTTCCAAATAATATATGTAAACTCTGAACACAAAGCATCGAGCCTATGGTAGACAAATGACAACTTCTCTGAAAATTTCTGCATAATGTGCCAAAGACAAAATCGATGTCGAATAGTAAGGAAAACTCTTCTAACTGCTGCAGTCATCGCTAAATCTTGGTCAGTAAGTATTGAAGTTGGTGGACGACCACCCATAGCTGCAAGCCATGTCTGAAACAACCACACAAATGTCTCTTCTGTCTCATCAAGTAGCATGGCACAACCAAACTGAATGGACTACATGTGGTGGTTGACTCCAGTAAAAGGGGCAAATGGCATACCGTAAACATTAGTTCTATATGTTGTATCAAAAGATACGACATCCCCAAAGTACTCATATTGGACACGGGACCTTCCATCAACCCAAAAGAAATTTACTACTACACCTTTTGTATCTAATTGAACGGCATAGTAGAACTGAGGATTTTTCAGCACTCTTCGCCTAAAATAGTGAAGCACGGCTGTTGCATCATTATCTTTAGGCATTTTTCTCGTCAAAACATAATGGTGGTTCCAACAATGCTTTCTCCGAAACCCAATCTCATCCCCATGGAAAACGTCTGCCACTTTCCCTACAGGTATACCGTTGTCATGAAAAACCTCTGTCAAACTCTTTGTAGCTTCAGGCATATTTTTGTTACCTTTCATATATTGTCTCTTTGATGGAGTGACGAAACCATGGCTATGTCGATTTTCAGCCAAACTCACATCATATATATCTTCAAGTTTTCTTTTTGTAACTCGCATTCTAGCTTGGCAACCACATCTAATAGTCGAAGTACTTCTCGAAGCTACACCTTCAATTTCTTCTTTCTTGTTATGGACCCCCTCGCGTGAGCAAACCAATAGACAACTAGAAGGCAATTCCACACCCGTTTGTTTTTTATCCGTAGTCCGAACACGAATCTCAAATCCCTCCTGTTTACCAAACTCTCTGTAGTAAGTCTTTGCTTCATCAACACTATTAAATTTCATACCTAAGTGTGGAGCAACTAATTTATTAACGTTATTACTTTGAGAATCAGTACAACAAGAAGAAGTGCCAACAAAAGCTCTAACATTTTCTTCCATTTCTAGCAAAAAAAGAAACAGAGAAAATATCAAATGATGCAAAATAGATATTAATGACTCCCATATATTAAATTGACAATTTTAACGTCTATTCTAATTAGCAAAAAACGATTATGGTATAAAAGAGGGCTATATAGCAATTCTTCGAGAACAAACAACTAAGAATTCTAATTCGAAAAGAAAGCACTTAAGTTCAAAAGGACAATATCAAAGCAAAGAATATTAACTTCTTACAAATCGGAAAAACCAAAAGAACGATAAAATAAGATTAACTTACCTTGGTTTACAGAGATGGCTAATTCCAAAAAAATAGTATAGTGATCTTTTGTGAAAAAGAAAGATAATGGGCTCTAATTGAATAGTCGGGTGATCTTTTGTGAAGAAGAAACCGCGTGGGTTTCTCTCAGAGAGAGTAAGTGATGAAGAGAGAGGAAGAAGAAGTCTCGTGGTGTTTTGTTGGTTTTTGTTTTTTTATGAATAGAAAATCAAAATGACCATTATACCCACCCTGAATTCTTTGTTTGATAAGGAATAGTTCTTGGACGTTGGATGGGTTGTGATCAAACGGACGTGACGAAATGGGTCAAGATAAGTCTGTCAATTGGAGTCGCCAAGGTGCTTGACCCCAAGTATGATATACTTTCGTTTATAAAACTATCCTTAATTCTTATGTACCGGGTAGTAGACCACGTACTCTGTACTCTATGAAATTTTGCATAACATACTATACTATGTATGTTAATTAAAAGCATATTTACAATTATTTTTACATAATACATTAATTGCAGCGTTGGGTATGTACTTTGTTATGTATGACGGTATGCTATGATATTTTCCATGACATACTATACTATGTATGTTATTTATAATCACATACATCGTTATTTTTACATAGTACCTTCGTAAGGTGTTACTTATGACATACTTTCTTGGCTATGGACTATTCGGATGACATACTATCATCAACATAATGATATAGACAATTATTTGTTTATACTAATTTTTAGTGAAGCATTTTTAATGACATACTTTACTACATTATGAGCTAGGATTTTTGGTGAACACGGTTTACCTGGCCGGTAAAGTTAAATTTGTTTTTAGTTGGGAAGAAGTTGGGTTAGCATTATAAATAAGGATTGCTTTGGAACCATCATTATGGTTTGACTAGAAAGATGCCTAAAGAAGGTGATGCAACTGCCGTGCTTAAATATTTTATGCGAAGAGTGCCGAGAATCCCCAGTTTTACTCACGCTTATTGATCTAGATCAAAATGGGACCGCGATAAACTTTTTCGGGTTGATGGGAGGTCTCGAGTGCGATATGAGTATTCGGGGATGTTGTCTCTTTTGATACCACATAACGCATTTAATGCATACTCTATGCCTTTTGCCCCTTTATCGAGTCAATCAAAGATGCGGTCGATTTAGTTATTTGGTTGCGCTACTGTTACTTGATGAGACGTAAGATACATTGTGGTGATCGTTTAAGGGCGGCTTGCAGCCATGGGTGGTCGGCGCTTAACCGCAATCATCACTTACCAGGATAGAGCGATGATCGCAGCCATTGCAAAAGTGTTCCCCGATACTCGCCATCGTATCGTCTTTGGCATATTATGCGAAAATTTCAAGAGAAGCTATCCTTGACTAAAATTGAGACACCGGGTAACTCCGACTGAATAACACTATTTCTCTCCTCGTATTTTTTTTGCTAAAGGGTAATTGTATGTATTAGATAGCAAAGAAAAAAAAGGTATACATTTTGTGAGGGCCCTGGGTAGACCACTCCAACATACATTTCCTAAATTTTTAAGAAATAAATCTGAAATAAGTAGAGTGTTGATTCTCTAACCTATAAACAAAATTGGGTCTATTCTCCCACCATTGCTTCTGGCCTTTTGCTAGGGTCTCTCCTCGTATAAGATTGCTGGTTTTGAAAGAAGACGGTGTACAATAATAGAGAAGAATGAGTTGTCTGCAAATCCTTGGTTGTTAAATGTATAATACGCGGAGAAATGGGTTCCTTGTTATCTCGATTGACACATTTTTCTTTGGTATGCATAGGATTTGGGAGGAGTGAATCGATGAATTCTCGTTACGACCAATTAAGAATTCGAAAGCACTATGCTGATGGAGTTTGTACATGGTAATGAGAGATCTTTGGCTTTGATTGCTAGGAATGAAAGAGATGCTGATTACCGCACTGAGCATAGTTCACGAATTGTGGCTAAAGATGCTTTCCTCCTTATGCATGCTGCGAAGGTCTATGCGATTAATGCATTTAATATATTTAAGGAGCAATTAGAGAAGGCAAAGATGGAGTACAAAATTGATGGGGACGAGATTGTCAACAATGGAACCGAAAGCTACATGGTGAAATTCAGAGACCCGCAGAAGAAGTCCGTTTGGAAAGTGAGTTTCAATAGAGGAACCTTAGAGGGAGACTGTGAATGTAAGTATTTTCAGTTTATGGGGTTACTTTGTGGTCACATGTTAAAGATTTTTCAGCGTTACGAAATCGAAGAGATTCCAAGGCATTTTCTTTTGAAGCGGTGGATGCAAAAGGCACACACGTATAGAGCGGAGTTTCATACTGGATTAGTGGCCGGCCATGAAAACCATGAACTTTTCAGAGTGGCTCATTGTATCAAGGTTGCTTCTCAAGTGGCTTACGATGCGGGGAGTAGTGTTGAGGCTTATTCATATTTTATAGAAAAGATGGATGAAATGGCTAAGCGTGTCTCAATGTTGAATATAGCTTCGAACGAAGGAGACGAAGATAATGAAGTTGAAGAGTCTTTCTTTGATACCTCAGCTCACAGGTTATGATTGTGATATTAATGTTTAATTTGATATAGGTTTAGTGTTTAATGTTATTTGATTTATTATAATGTTTAATTTGATAAAAATATATATATAATATATATTTTGACTTCCAAATCTTTATTTCAGATATTGATTTTGAATCCCAACATTTCTCAAACAAAAGGGAGGAAGAAGAAAGCAGAGAGATGGAAATCCCCCAGAGAAATAGCCCTAAACAATCCAGGAAGAATGTGTAGAAACTGTGGAAAATAAGACTCGAGAAATTGTCCAAGAGAAAAATAAGACGTAATTTGTGAAATGTAAGTATTTTTGGTTGCTAGGTTGCTTGGTTTGTAGGTTAATACATAATCTATGATATGTGTTAGAAGGGTGCACATGCTTTGTGCATTTTGGTATTTTTCTGACCCTCTACTTGATATATGAAAGTGATTATGCTGTAGTTGTTCATACCTATTTGGGGTATGAACAATCACTGTTCAAACCCCAATATGAGCTATGAACACTCATTGTTCATATCTTAACATGACCTATGAACACTCATTGTTCATGTGAACAACCATTGATGATGCATTAGCCAATGCATATGTCATTGAACTTGGCATATGTGATGCAGTATAGGTTGCCAATGCATATGTCAATGAACTTGGCATATGTCAATGAACTGGAAAAGCGGGCAACAAAGTCGGAAAGACATGGACGCGGCCATATTTGATCAAAAACGTCAAAATAAGCATAACCCACTGCTTTGCCGTGGGCACCACCCTCTCGGGCCTTAAATCCATCGTTTAGAAATTCTCATAAATCACGTTTTTGCCGTTTTAGGAAAGTTTTGTTTTTGCTATATCTTTTGATAGGAGAGTCAGTTTTTTATTTGGCCAGCTGTGTTAGTTATATTTTGATTAGTAGTTTCTTAATATGTGGTTATCCCAAAACTTTCCATTTTGAAAATTTTCAAGTTTTGTGGTAATCGTGGTATTTCGCTTATATATATAAAGGCTGGTAGTCTGTATTAGAGTTTTCAGTTTTGGTTTTGAGTTTCATATTAAGAGTTACCACAATTGGACTATGAACAGTGATATTAAGAGTTAATCATATTATGAGCTATGAACATTCTTTGTTCACATCATAATTGGACTATGAATAGTGATTGATCATAGTTCGGAGTGTGACGAGTATTACTCTTATTTATAAGCCCATATAAACTACAGACAATTAAGATCTAACAATTAATTATCCTCTTAATTATCGCTCCATTAATTATTTTTACATAATACATTGCAATGCAGTTGGGTATGTAGATACTATGTATGTTCTTTATAATCACATATAACATTATGAAACATAGTACCTTCGGAAGTCGTTACTTATGACATACTTTCTTGGATGACTATTCGATGACATACTATCATGTATGTCAAACAGAATGATATATATACATTTGCATTGTCTATACTAATTTTTAGTGAATTTTAATCACATACTTTACTACGATAATGCTTTGTGAGTTTTGAGATTTTTATGCTCCCTTGGAGCCTTGGAGAGGAATGAATGTTGCACGCCACAATGAATGGTAACGAAGTTAGGAAAATTTTCTAGTAGGGTGGAGTCCAATACAATAGCTAACACAATAGCATTTTGGATAGTGATGGATAAATATGATGATCTATTTTGGATGATACTTAGGCACCTAGCTTTTCGGATAAGTGTGTAACTTCAGAACTTATAAATAACTATAAATAATTCCAAAATATAGTATTTGGTTGAATATGGATTTTGTTAGTTGGTTCAAATTTTCGTTTCATATGATTCTTAGGAAATTCAAGAAAAGAGTGGAATCAAAAAAAAAGAGAAGCAATGAAATCTCATGTAATGGCATCTAATTTAAGAGAGAGAGAGAGAGAGAGAGAGTGAAAAAATGACTTTTTCGTTGTGAGAGAGTTAGATATGACATTTTCTTTTCTTTGTGAGAGAGTTAGAGAAAACTTTTAGATGGTTTCTTTGAGGTCTTTTCAGAGAGAACATAACAACAAGAAGTACCAAATCCAAAATAAATTCTAACTTCATTAAGTCATGAGTATCTCCCAATAATTACATAGTCATAAAAACCAAAGCACCTAATGAGTAATCAAATCCTCATAAAATTATCCTTAACAAAATTGACATTTTCAGCAACATGGACAAAATGGATCATCACTCTTGTCCACTTGTCCCCACATTATAAAATCTAAAGTATTTGTTACTTACGGACCCCAATTTGTGTTGGGCAGACTCCCACAAAAAAAACTATTATTACAAGTGTGCCATTGGTCTCAAAAAAATCAAAAAAAAAATAATTATTACAAGTATGCCATTGGTCCTAAAAAAGTTGAATTCGAAAACCCCAAACTTAAATGACCCGGCTAGGTCGTTTGGGATTCAGTACAAACGACTTGCCCAAGTGAACGACGAGAAGATAGCTATTATTACAAGTATGTGGAAGCAAGTATGTGGAAGCAGAATCACCGCGTCAAAATTCGAATGGGAAAAAGAAAAAAAAACCTCGCATAGATGTGAACGACGAGAAGATAGCTAAGACATTCGAACATCTTGCAGAAGCTGCTAAGGCAATGGCGGACAATTTGAAGCGACCTCCTAGCATGATGCAAAAAGTTCATGATGCCTTGAAAGGTCTTGAGTTGTCTAAAGAAAATTTTAAGCTTGGAATGACCTTCCTTGGAAATAGCCCAAACATGGGTGAAATCTTTTTGAGTTTTGATGATGAAGATCTTAGGAAGGAGTGGCTTTTGGACAACCTTCCAGTGGCTTAAGGCACTTCTTTTGGATTTTTGCTATTATGGTACATGTAATGCACTTGTCTGGTTTAAGGCAGTTCTTTTGGATTTTTGTTACTATTAGGGATGTTTTAACTGTTTGCAATTGTTCAAGGATCCCAAATGAATTCCATCCAGAGCCATCAGTTCTAACTTCCAACTGAATTAATCAAAGGGAAATTTTACAACTTCAGTTTTTCAGGAATTCGACATCGACATCTCGCGGTCCTCCAACTCAAGTTTATCAAACCCGCCGAAAAGTCTCGAGAATACATCTGAAATTGATGGTTTTGATCGGTAGAAATTTGATCGACACCTAAATTCTTTGCCATCAAGACAATTTACGCGTTTACAAATCGTAATCCCTCAAGTCCAAGTCCAAATCTATAATACAACCTGTATGAGTGTGTAGCTCATTTCTCTAATTCTCTTCTCACTAACTCTAAACGACTTTACTTGTTTCTTTAGATAACAAGAAGTAAAAACATAACACGATCAAGGAAAAATGCACGCCAAGACAGATTCAGAGGTAACAAGTCTAGCACCATCATCACCAACAAGATCACCTCGTCGTCAAGTCTACTACGTCCAAAGTCCATCACGAGATTCCCACGATGGAGAAAAAACCACCACATCTTAAATGCTATTATGGTATATTAATGAATATTTTTGGACTCGTCGTTGTTTTCAAAATCTTAAATGGCCTATTGATGGTGGGAGTAATTTCTTTGTGCCTAAAGGTAGTAAAGGTAGGGGAGTTGGGAAGACTGGGTTTGTGGAGCAGAGATCGTTTTGGAGTATATTTAGGAGTTTCGATCGTCTTTGGGTACTTCATATTTTGTTTCTTCAGGCTGCTATTATTGTTGCTTCGCAAGGTAGATCAGCTCCATGGCAGGCATTGGTGATTCGAGATGTTCAGGTTTGGGTGCTCACTGTGTTCATCACTTGGGCTGGTCTTCGGTTTCTTCAGTCATTGCTTGATGCGGGTACTCAGGATAGTTTGGTTTCAAAGGAGACTATGAAGCTTGGGGTGAGGATGGTTCTCAAGAGCATTGTTGCCGTGGCATGGATTGTCGCGTTTAGTGTTCTATATGCACGGATGTGGGAGCAGAAGAACGAGACCGTGGGTGGTCTAGTCAAGCAAATAGTAGAGTGGTGAATTTTCTTATGGTCGCAGGTGTTTTTGTCCTCCCCGGAAGTCGGGCAACGATTCTTTTATAGTCCCTTGGATCCAAACCCGGAGGAGGAGACCAATTGGAGGATATTTTATGTGTTAACATGGTGGTTTCAGAGCCGCACCTTTGTCGGTCGTGGTCTTAGAGAAGGGCTTGTCGACAACATAAAGTATATAATCGTTATGGGTTTTGTTCGCATCAAAGTTCATCTTCGTTACTTTCTTCAAATTAAACCATTGGTTATCCCAACAAAGGCCATTTTGAATCTCAAGAATGTAAAATACAAGTGGCACGAGTTATTTAGTGACACTAACAGGTTAGCAGTTGGCCTCTTGTGGCTTCCGGTGATTCTGGTATACCTCATGGATATGCAGATTTGGTACTCAATATTCTGTTAATATACAATATTCTGTTAATTTTGATTGTGGCTATGAAAACATGAACCCAAAACAGTTATGAACAATAACTGTTAATATACCAAATTATGAACATTAGCTATGAACAATAGGTATAAACAAAACAGATATGAACAATAAATGTTCACACCCAAAACAGATATGAACATTGATTGTTCATACCTTTTTAGGTATGAACAATCCGTGTTCATACCCAAAAAAAACATGAACCCAAAACAAATATGAACATTGATTGTTCATACCCAAAACATATATGAATAATAAATGTTCATACCCAAAACAGACATGAACAATGATTGTTCGTACCCAAAACATATATGAACAATAAATGTTCATACCCAAAACATATATGAACATAATTGTTCATTTTTCGGGTAGCGCCGCAGGCGCGGCGAGGTCTCGTGGGCCGTAGGCACGGGCATACCCTAGTAAATGTACAGATTAGAAATTCACTAAATAGCTTGAAATTCCATGGTGAAAATCCCATGATTAACCCAGAGAGCTAACGTAGATTAATCTAATATCTCGAATTTACCAAAATAGCCTGTATAATTGTATTGTTTATTTTGTTTACATTCACCGGATAATACTAATACAGAAGAACTCTTTACCAAAAAAAAAAGAACTCTTAGAACTAGGACATGTTTTTTTTCCTTTTGCAATTACTGATAGCAGAAGAGTTACAAGAGTTAAAAGAAGAAAAAAGAATGAAGAGATTGCAGCTCCAGGCAATCATCTTTAATATTAGTTCAGAAATCTAGTGCTAGTATACTAATTTGTGAAGAAAAAAACAATATTGAGCATACTAGTATGATCTAGAGAACTAAGGTTGTGAAAAAGAAAGAACAAATATTGAGCAGCTAATCACACTGAAAACGAATGTGGATCGAAAGTATCTAATATAACTGAAATTATTTGTCTACTCATTATTCGCGACAATTGCTGGTATAGGCTACCAAAACTTCCAAGCTAGAATGCTCTATTTCATATGGTTCACATAGATTTTTAAAATTGATTACTCTTCCCTTAAGCCACGCATACGGGCATTGCTACTCTCTTCGTGTGGATACCATTTGCCTGTTGTTTGTAGAACCCGAGAATCTCCAAGACTGCTTCCGTCCCCGTTACGGTGCCGGAGTAGAAGGCATCGCGTTTGGTTCTTTATTTCCAGCATTGCATGCCCAAAGCTTGCTTCCCTGTAAGCTGAGTAACTAGGTTGTGGCTCTGTAAACCTGCACATAGAAAATAACACGCCATTCAAGAAGACGCTACATAATGTTGTTGTAACGAGGTTAAAAGCAGGAAGACTTACTTATTCGCAAGGCCTTCTATGTTTCCTCCATCGCCGATTGTAATGTAAACCGGTGCAGATGAGTTTAACACTGGTGTGCAATTCCCATTTGAAACTTTGTATACTAGTCCTCCCCACCCATTAAGACACATAAGATTGCTTTCCAGGCATCTGTGTTCATCCTCTGTGCAGTGGCAAGCTGCAGGAATTTCTAGGCTTCTGATGGTTCTCTGTATATTGTCATGGTGAAAGGAATGAACATGAGATTCATACTTGACAGAAGGCACCACTCTTTCAACTAAAGCAATAAGTAAATTCATATTATAAGAAATATCTTAATCCTATCATACAAGCAACACAAATATCTTAATCCTAGATAAGATAAACTAAATCAAACATTCATAGCATTGAAATCAAATTCATATTATAAGAAACAAATAAAACAGAGCTGAGAAAAAAAAATGACCTTATGCGTATATTCTTCTATTTTCTTGGTTGCAGCATCACACACCACGCACCTGCACACACCAGCAGCACACCGCAACCCACACAGTCACACACCAGCAGCCCACCACCTACACACACCTACGCCACCACTTGCAGCACACATCTGCACCACCAACACGACACACACCTGCACGACACACCACACACATCCCACCACAACCACACACCGCCACAAGCACGCAATAATTTAATTGAAACATTCATACCATTCCACGCATGTTAATTCAAATACCATAACAAATTATGGCAGAGAAATTAATATTTATGGTCATTGATCAATCGTCAAGAAGAGTATTCGATTATAACACACCAAGAATACTTCAACTAGAACTCTCAACTTCTCGCCAAACCGAAACATTTTATCTGCTTTCTTCATTTTAATATTGAACTTCTCACTTCTAGAATGTGTCTGATGAAATGCGAACTAAATTGAGCCCAAACTATAGTGAAAAAGTGAGAGTTTGGTCTTCTTTCGGGTGCTTAGCAAGGTGATGAGCATTTTTAAAACTATTTGAAATTCAGTGGGATCACATTCTCCACTCTCTACTCCTACTGCCTAGTTTAGTATCGACTATCGACATTACGATTTGGATAGGAGTGTTTAGGACCATCCTCAAATTATACTTCTGTTCAAATGAAACAGTCAAACACACAATACCTATTTTAGATGAGATAATATTTCGCCAGTTATAATGTTGGGACCACAGATTCCATTTTGCAACCAGCATTTGATTGCAAATCTCGGTTGGATTATTTTACATCATTTACTCCCAAAGTCGAATTTGGAAATTTAACAGATAAAGTGAAAATCATTTAAATTTCTCACCTTGATTCAAATTAAAATAAGAAAGAGATGAATCCTGCCTCTCCAAATCTGTCAAATTGAAATTGCAATCAAAGTTAAAATAATTTCATTTTTATATATATAAAATTTAAAGAGAGAGAGAGGGGAAGAGAGTTTCGGTGGCTAACCTTGAGTGAGAGAGAGTGAGAGAAGCGAATGAGTTGAAGGTGGAACCGATAAAAGAAAACGTAAATTTATTTGCCGGCAAATTTTTTTTAAAACAAAATGAAAAATTTGCAGTGGCAAAAACTTTGACAATCAAACATCAGCAAATTGTTACAAATCATGGTAAATGATATTTGCCACAGTATTATCAAACAGGTGCAAATTTAAATTTGCCAATAGTTATTTGCAATTGTCACCTAACAAATTTTCCATTGGCAAATGGTGACAAAATTTGCATTTACCACAGCTCCTATCAAACACAGCCTTAGTCCAAACGGTGTGGCCATATTGTTGGGGATTTTTCTAAGTCCAAATCCCAAACGACATGGCCACATTGTTTTGGACTAGTCCAGACGGTGTGGCAATGTCGTTTGGGATTTGAACTTTGAAAAAATATAAAGTTATGATTTTTGGGCTCTTGACCGGTGTGGGTACATCGTTTGGACTTTGGACTATAAGTCCCAAACGGTGTGGCCAAGTAAGTCCCAAACGACCTAGCCGGGTCGTTTAAATTTGGGGTTTTCGAATTCAACTTTTTGGGACCAATGGCACACTTGTAATCGAGTGAGCGGAGCGAACGATTTTGGCGGGGGGGCTATGCGAGACAAAAACCAACTTGGTTGGTTTCTGTCTGTCTGTCCTCATCTTCTCTCTTATTTTTTTTCTCCCAAATACCTTTCTCCTTCACCCATCTCTCTCTCTCTCCCCCCCGCATCACCCAACTCTCTCTCTCTCCGCCGCAGCTCCGCTCACTCCCCACTGCCACGCAGTATGATAGTAATTTTTTTTTTTTTTGGGACCAATGGCACACTTGTAATAATTGTTTTTTTTGGGGTCTGCCCAACACATGAACACAATATGGGGTCCGTCAGTAACAGGACCCGAATGCATTACAACCCGCGTTCTCAAACTCAGAATTCCCCTCGCTCGACTCAACTTTCCAGTAACTCCTCCCTCAACTACTCTATCCCTAAACTATTCCAAGGTAACCCACAATTCTTTCTCGTTCTCCTCAATAATGATCCGCACACCCGTTGAAGTGCATTTTGACCAAGACAACTACCTTATCTCCACACTTCACTCACTCTCTTCTCTTCAGTCTCACTAGA
This sequence comes from Coptis chinensis, assembly GCF_015680905.1. Classification (NCBI taxonomy): domain Eukaryota; kingdom Viridiplantae; phylum Streptophyta; class Magnoliopsida; order Ranunculales; family Ranunculaceae; genus Coptis; species Coptis chinensis. Next base: position 51,887,693 of record NC_141456.1, read on the forward strand.
TAAAGGCGTCTCTCGTTGAAGAAGAGCCCGAGGTTCCTCCTCAAATGGTTGAATACCCGTGATTGAAACTCCCCAAGGTATATATGCAATTTTAAAGTGAAAGTTTTAGTTTTAGAGAATTTTTTGGTGATTTGAGATGATGGGTACAGATAATTTTGATTGTTAGCATTTCTGGCGTGTCATTTGTCTAGGATCAGTAATTAGTAATCCATTGGTCATCAAATGTGAAAGGTAAAGAAAACTTGAATGGATTAATTTTCCGAGCATGTCTTCAGTGCGCAGGTTGTATGGGCCGTTGGATCAGTACTTTTGCCATTAAATACACACGCACCCCTTGGTATGAGTGGCCGAGATGTCAGGGCGTACCCTACATCTCGCGCACCATATATTTAGCCTAATTTTCCAACATATGGAAACAAGCATATGTTTTGAATTTACGGACAAAAACCAACTTGAGCGGAGCGAACGTTCTGGACCAACAGGGGTTATGTGGCCCAAAAAGTAATTTAGTTTCTTTCTGTCTATCCTCATTCACGAGCAATTTCTCCTCTCCCTCTCCCTCTTTCCTTCTCAACCAAACCAAACCCAACTCTCTCTCTCTTCTCCACCTCCGCTCACGCCCCCACTGCTTGCAGTTATCTAGTCTTGATTTAGTTTTTCATATAGTGTTTTACCAATTTTGTTCTGCCCTAGCGTGAGAGTTCTACTTAAGAATACTCTTTATGAATTGTTCTTCTTACTACCAATTTTGTCGTATTTTTGTTTGCTAATGAGGTTTAACTGTATACATATGGTGGACTAAATCTCTGGTTTATTGTAGATTGCCTAAATTTTTTATTCGTTGTTTATATTTGCTCTCTTCTAGGATGAAGAAAAAAGAGGCGCAAAAGTACATTAGCCCTAAGAAGAAGGGCCAGCACAAGGAGGATAAAAATACAGGGGAAGACGCAGGGAAAACTGTATTATTATGGGCACGTTGCAGTTTGTCAAAGTTGCAAAGGGATTTCTTTGATACATTAGAACCGCAAGAAGCAGCTGAATTGAGTTCGTCTCCTTTTGGGTTTTTGGTGAATGCGTATCCATTTGCAGTTCCTTGTCAGGTTGGTTCTGCAGATGAGGAACCAAGGATGTCCGAACTTGTTACCCATGAGAGACTGATTTTGGAAGTGTTGAAGAAGAGGGTTTCGAAGCTGACTTATAGAATTAAGGATGAATATTTGACTTTTAAGAAGTCTGATGTTGCGCTTTTTACGGGGTTGTTTACCGATCAGCCTGCTGACATATACTACAGGATGTGTAAGAAGAAACCGACGATGAAGTTTAGGGAAAAGTATTTTGATGTTGCTCCGTAAAAGCAAGCGAAAAGTGCGATTTCTCTGGTTGAAATTTTAGAAGCTAGGGCGATGGCAAAGAAAAATGCCATCAATGATGCAGAGTGTTGGAATGATGTCTATAGACTAAACAGGCTATATGTTCTAGGCTCTTTTCTGATACCCATGAGCCATCGTGGGGTCAGCGTTCAAAATGTGGATGTTGCTGATGATTTGGTAGCCTTTGATAGGTTTCCTTGGGGCTATTTTGCATTTGAAGTTATTAAGGATAGTTTGGAGGCTCTTAACAAGAAAATGGAACTTCCGGACCAGCCCAATTTTAGTTCAGCCCTCCATGGCTGTTTAATAATTTTTAGTCTTTGGATTTTCCTCCGTGTCACTTCTTTGGGTCCACATCGTTTGGATGAAAATGTTTTCCCTTGGTTGTTAGGGTGGGTGGATATTCCAGGGAAAACAACAAGGGGTAGTACCTGGGAAGGGAAATTGAAGAATCATAAGACTCTAGTGGTGAGGGAAGAGCTACGTCTTCCAGAGATTGTGTGAAAGAAAAGTCGGGCTGTGAAAAAAATGCACTTGAGGTGGTCAATCCTCTCCTCGTCGTGCGGAAGTAGTTAGATTTTTATTTTGTTTATTTTGTCATATTTCGTAATAGCGTTAATTTTGTTGCAGCTTGAAAGGAGTGGAAATACACGAATCGCTATCCCCGAGGGACCGTAAAATCTTGGGACAAGTGAAGAGTCATGAGAGTGGTAAAGATATTGATGATTTAGTGCAAGTGAAATGTAGTGATGATGTTCTAAAAGAGGCTGTTGTGAAGACAAAGGAATTAGGGATTGGTAGTGGAACCAAGAGAGTGGCTATCCGAACGGACCGCATAGAGAAGTCAAAAGTGATAACGTACTCAACAAAGATCCGGAAAAGGTAGGTTTTTTCGATAAATGTCAATATATAGTTAGTTTGCGACAATGTAAAGGGGCAAAGCAACTCCCCGGATTTAAAACTTAGGTTTATATAGGTGCCATAGATACCTATTTTAGTGACAATTATGTGGTTATGCAGAATGAAGGTATTGCAAATAGAAGCGGGTTTGTGTGGAAAGACACGCTCGCTAGCATGAGGGCCCGTAATATGTCGGGACAAGTGAGGAAAAATGAGGGTGGTCAAGATACTGATGATTTAGTTCAAGTGAAATGTAGTGATGATGTTCTAAAAGGAGCTGCAGTGAAGACAAAGGAATTAGGGATTGGTAGTGGAACCAAACGAGTGGCTATCCGGACGGACTGCATAGAGAAGTCAAAAATGATACGCACCAACAAAGATCAGGAAAAGGTAGGTTTTCTAATAAAAGTCAGTATATTGTTGGTTTGCGACAATGTAAAGGGGCAAGCACCTCCTGGATTTAAAAGTTAGGTTTGTATAGGTGCCAATGTGCCATAGATACCTATTTTAGTGACAATTATGTGGTTATGCAGAATGAAGGTATTGCAAATAGAAGTGGTTTGTGTGGAAAGACAAGAGCAGCTAGCCTGAGGGCCCGTAATATTTTGGGACAAGTGAGGAAAAATGAGGGTGGTCAAGATACTGATGATTTAGCTCAAGTGAAACGTAGTGATGATGTTCTAAAAGGAGCTGCTGTGAAGACAAAGGAATTAGGGATTGGTAGTGGAACCAAGCGAGTGGCTATCCGGACGAACCGCATAGAGAAGTCAAAAGTGATACATACCAACAAAGATCAGGAAAAGGTAGGTTTTCTAATAAAAGTCAATATATTGTGTGTTTGCGACAATGTAAAGGGGCAAGCACCTCCTGGATTTAAAAGTTAGGTTTATATAGGTGCCATAGATACCTATTTTAGTGACAATTATGTGTTTATGCAGAATGAAGGTATTGCAAATAGAAGCGGTTTGTGTGGAAAGACACGTTCGGCTAGCATGAGGGCCCGTAATATGTCGGGACAAGTGAGGAAAAATGAGGGTGGTAGAGATACAGATGAATTAAAAGATCCTGATGATGTTCTCAAAGAAACTGCTGTGAGGACAAAAGAATTAGGGACTGGTAGTGGAACGAAGCAAGTGGCTATGAGCACGGACCGAAAGTTTAAGTCAAAAGTGAGATGTACCAACAACGATGCAGGAAAGGTCTGAAAAACCTAAGTTCTGAAAAACTCAATGTATTCCGGTATTTTATTTATAAGGGGCTAGCAAGTACTGGTTGTTTAGAACTTAGGTTTATATATTTACTAATAATAGTGAAAATATTAATTGTGCAAAGTTTGTTGTGTTCGATTCTTTGGAAAATGATGATGTTCGGTTATTGGAAAATGAAAGTTTTGAAGGGAACAATAGTAATGAAAGGGATCCTGACAAGGTTTATCATTTATGTTATTTAATTTTATTTGAATTTTATTAATTTTTTGTATGAGAAATGTATTTATTCCCTTGTCATTCTTGTTTACTTATTTAGACAGTGCATTTAACCTGGCCATTGTTTTGAACAGGTGAAAGAAATCCTAGGAAGGAAGGTCGCTCAGAGGAACAAATTTTCAGAAGATGAAACTGAAATGGCTCATATATGCATTCCAAAGATTGTTAAAGTTATGGGTGAAGGACCCTTCATAAATAAGAGCTCTAAAGTACTGCGGCCAGCTAAGCTATGGGATAAAAGTGTGAACTGCAGCAGTTCAGAAGATTATGCCACTGAGTATTGGTTGGAGAGGGAATCGCTGAAAGGCAGGATATTGGTTACCGATATAATACACTATGGTAATGATTTAAAATTAGATTTAGCGACTTTCTACCTTCTCAAGGGCAGACAATGGTTGAATGATAAGGTTTATAGTATTCCTAACTACTAAGTAATTATTTCTAGCTTATATGTTAGGCTAACTCAGTATCTAAATAACACCTTTATTGTGTTTGAAGTTGATTTCTACCTACCGAGTTGCATAGGGCGTGGATTACTTACGGAAGGAAGTCCTGTGCACATACAACACCCGGTTTTGATACTTACACTATTTTGCCCGAGACATTTTTTCCGGTATTTGTTAAAATGAACACATCCTGTTTTTTGGTTTGACAGCATTAGAAGTGCTAAATATATGTTTGTTACTTTGTTTTAATTCGAAAACAGTACGCTTTGTCGGACTTGTATGAACAAGTGGTTGGCATACTGCATGAGACAGTCTTAATATTGAAGAGAAGATTTCAAAATGTGGGTTGTTGTTCTCATTCGATCTGATGATGACATTCAGAGATTTAGTTCAAGAAAACGGAGATGTGCCACATGTTTTGAAAGCAAACGGGTTAATGATGGCGTTAAACGTGGGGAAGAGCACACATTGGGTCCTTGTTGTCTTCAACTTTGACATGGACATGTTATGTGTAACGATTCTTCGAAAAGCACCACAAGCCGCCTAAATTCCAAGTTGAAGGCACTTGGTGTGCTGCTGCCTGTTGGCATATTGTTGCACGATACAAAGTGTATCTTTGGATATGCAGTTTGGAAAGGATTTGGGAAATTGTGTTTGTAGAGTGTGCTAAACAAAATGATACATGGAATTGCGGGTGTATGTAATCGGCATTTGCCGACAGGTTATCGTGGGCATATGCCTGTTGTGTTTAGAAAAGAACCGTATTGCCTCCGAAAAGCCCTAGCGAAAGACTTAATAGACTGTGGGATTAATGAAGAGGAATTCAACAAGGTCCGATTCAAGAAAGTGCGAGTTTGAAGGATACGCGGATGAGGAACCGATTGGGGATGGGGAGTGGTAGTGAATGTCATGAAAAAGTCCCCTACAACATTGGGCAATTTGCCATCATATCGGCCTTGTCTTCACACGGTAGTGGCTATATATTGGATACTCAGCTTCATTGATCTCCTGGTTCAACTGAGAATGGTGAGTGCTTAGCATGAGTCGCCAAATTACATATACCGATACCTTGATGGTCTAGTTCATCGACTTCATACTTTATGACACCTTCATGCACTCTGGCAATGTGACGCTGTTGCTAACCTTTTTGTAGTCTGCTGGTCTTATTTGCCTTTGACAAATTGTTTGTCAAGGTATTTTTTTATGATTACACTAGCGTCAATTGTCAGTAGGCACCTCGTTTTTGACCTTCGGATGCAATAGCCTTTGATTTGCATGGGCAGTGAGATCAAAGGAAACATGCAATGAGTTTCCATTAACATGTCCAACTTTGTTACCTACACCAATACATATATACCTTGGTCTATTCATTGTAGGTTCTTATATATTTCACATCCATTTATCATATTATTGCAAGACTTTCTCAAAAAAGTCATAAGAAATTTCTTATGTATAATAATATGTCCATGCCTATTACCCGATTACGTGTAAAGGTGTACATCTACTCTCTATATCATATCTAGTTATAAGAATCTCACTACACATTTTTTCAATTGCAGAATTTTGGGTTTTCTTGAAGTGCAAATGCTACAAGTTGGTGAAAATGTCTCCAAGCAAAGATATATTTATGTACGAGATCTTTTTGTATGATATGACTATGTATTTTGGACAAGTTTTTTGTACTCAAATTTGGACAAGTTTTTTTTGTTGGATTCGATATGTTTTGATGGTTTAACCTCTTGTGTTGTTAGCTATTACCAAATTTGAATTTGAAGGAAGCGGTGTGGAATTTAAAAACAAGATACAAAATTATAAAAGTTTTTGCTACGCTAAGAGTGTGGCCCATAACAAAAGCAATAACTAGCAGACCACTTTTAGCCATGTTTGAAAGCGTTACCAAAGCTTGAATGCTTGATATTGAATTGAAACCTAAATAAACATTGACCTTTTGTTTCATAGGGAAATTGATTATCAGGTAAATTCTGATACCCCTTTCTAGACTATGAACAATGAATGTTCATACCATTGAACTATGAACATTGAATGTTCATACTTGACATTACATAACGAATAATGTTTATACATAAAATGGGTATAGGTATACATAAATTTCTCAAGTTAAGAGGAAATAGCATAAAAAAAGGGCTCGAGATCTCTACAACCGGGTTGAGAGAGCCCAAGAAAAATTCTGCGATTACAAATGAAAGGTCAAAAGGAGTAATAAGAAGTTTTAAAACGGGGCTCGAGACGAGATCTACAACCGGGTATCAGAGATTCAAATCGAGATGTGTGTGTGTGCCTCGATAAAGAAATTCAAAGATGTGTGTGTGTACAAATGAAAGGTCAAAAGGAGTAATAAGAAGTTTTGTGTAATCCCAGTGTGACGCTTTAAAATTGAACGATTTTGTACCGATTTTAGAAGGAGCGATATGAGACAAAACCAACTTGTTGGTTGTTATAGAGGAACCGACTCAAAAAATACACCCTCTAAAATTCCTAGAATCTAATCTCTGAGTTTAACGATTTTTTTTTGCGAGACAAAATACCTTTCTCCTTCCTCATCCATCTCTTGTTTTTCCCCCAAATACCTTTCACCCAACTCTCTCTCTCCGATCTCCAACTCTCTCTCTCCTCCACTCCCCCCCCCGCCACGCTAAAGATACTAGTATTGGTATTTCACTAGAAAAAAAGCACGCTAAAGAAAGTGTCTGGAGCCCAATTTCTAGAATGCATTTATACCATTGGACTACGAACATTCAGTGTTCATAGTCTAGTGGACTATGAACAATGAATGTTAATACTCTTGATGGGCTACGAACATTCAGTGTTCATACACCTAGTGGAGTATGAACAATGAATGTTCATACCTATTTGGACTATGAAATTCATTGTTCATACCTGACCATCAACCGAATAATGTTTATACTTTGCTATTTTTTAATTTCTATATCGACCTTCATTTATACTTTGTTTTCAATCTTAAAATGCTCAATTCAACAGTCATCATTGGTGGTCTCTCCACTTTGCAAAAAGTTCCCAACCAAAAAATTAACATGTCTACTATCCGCCAACTCAAAGGTGAATTATTTATTTCAAATTATTGTTTCATATCTATTTTGTGGTTGGTCTCACATTCTTATTATTTCACGACTCAATGTCACAAAGATATATTTGGAAGGAGGCATTGCAAAAATAGTGGACACAATCGACTTGAATTGCACAAATTTGGAAAAGTTTTTTTTTGTTGGATTCGATATGTTTTGATGGTTTATTTTCTCGAGCATACACCCTCACCTCGTGTGTGTGGCCCGGATGTATCTAGTTATTTCTTTTGCTTTCAAACATGGCTAAAAGTGGTGCTAGTTATATTGACATTGATTGATTGGGTCAAGAGCATAAAAAACGTACTTCACCGATTAGGCTATTTCATTTCGACTGCTATTTGATTAGGACTGCTAAAAACAAAAAAATTGATTATGTTCTCGTTTAATTGCAGTATAACCATAAACCATTCTACATTGGCGTATAACTAAACTACATTGTCTATTTAAAGAACATGAATAAGAAACCGGAATCGATAATAAACTAGATAATAAACAAGAAAGATTGATGTCACCCTAAATATAAGTAGTACATTAATTACAAGATACAACTACGGGTTAAACTGAGTTGCAGTGAAGTCTGACATGAATGGGAGAATGGAGTGATTGCCCCAGGTTGGGATTCTTTTGACAAATAGCAACTTCTCACCACTGAAATCGTAAAAAAGGATCTTGTTGTTGCATTCAAAAACTGCAATATTTTCTGTGAGTAGGTCAACGAAATGCGGGTGACGGTAAGAGAGAGAATACAATTTGTCCAATGAATACGTCCTCGGTTCACTCCACAACCTGTTGTCGTATTCTTGTAAAACCCTAAGTTCTAATTTCTCAGGAGCATTGTACTCCTCACCCCAGTACTTGAACATAATAGCAATAGTACCATTAAACTGAAACAGTTTGTACGAATCTGGGGGGGATTTAGTCTGCGGTAGCCCAATCCTCGTCCAAGATTCGAGGGCAATGTTAAATACCAATATGCAGTCATTAGAAAGAGACCAGTGAATAGATCCTTTTGCAGCCACTGCGGGCTGGTTCCTGATGTGTTCATCATTAAACGACAACTCCAAGTCGTTCAACCTTCTCCATTTCAAACTTCGGGAATCAAACAATTCAACATACATGATGATGACAAGTTGCTTAGTTTTACTTGCTCGGGTAGGCTTTACAGTGTTGAATTTGGGCTTTGACAATCGAACTATAGTGAAACCCAATGGTTCCATTGAATTCACCAACATTCCATGGGATTCTGTAAAGAATCTAACCCGAGGAGTATTGAGTTGATAGACCTCTCCTGTCGTTGGTTTGCAAACGTAATAATTTTGGTTTTTCTCGTAAGGTGTTGTCAAGAGAACAATACCTTGCATTGAAGACACGACTATTGTAATGCGGCCCGACACGCGTGTGTTGTGTTCTTCGGTGTTGGGGTTGGAATTGGTGGGTTGTTGTCAGGAATTTTGGATGCGAAAGATATAGTGGATTCCCATTTTTGCACAAGATTTATAACGTAACCAAGAAATGATCCCGTGAGTAACGCGTTGTCCATTACAAAGGAATTTGGACTTGTAAGGCTTCCCCATTCTCTGGACACAAATTTTGACTTCTGGACAAATGGGAGTGGAGCACGTTTAAGAACCTCTGCCCACATATCTGTATGAAACTCCTTTATGTTGTTGTTGTTGTGTGCAGTAGAAGGAGAGGCCGCCATTGTATGTTTGATATGTTGACTGTTTCTGCTTTGTATTGCATAAACTGTTTCCACGACTCTGTTTAAGGATTTTATACTGAATTGGATGGAGGTTATCAGAACCATTTTCTCAAGTCTCGGTTCCCTTTTTGCAAACTAATAACCGTGTATAGTATGTTTGCAAACCTTAGAAAGTAGATTTGGTGTGGCAAAAGTAGAAGGGAGAAAAAGAAAGGAAAGGTCTAGTAGTGAATAATATCTCTCAAAGCTCTGGGTGTTGGGTTTATAGGAAGAGTCTATAGGAAGAAACTGAGGGGGTGAATTGGGGTCTGTGTTATGTTATGGGGACCTGCGTTTCCCACTTCCCAAAGAGACATAATAAATATGAGTGTAATGCTACGGGAACAGCCTGGACTCCATCTAAGTGACAAACCAAACAAAATACGCAGGGCCAATTGAAATTCAATTCTGTTACTATTGAGACATCTGCACAGCCTAAGCCATGAAAATCCATGAAAACCTATAATCACTCAATCATCATGTATGTTGAATTGTTCGATTCCCGAAGTTTGAAATGGAGAAGGTTGAACGACTTGGAGTTGTCATTTAATCCAAGTCGTTTGGGACTCCTTTTCTTCACGACTCCTTTTCATCACTCTAATTCTCTTGAGCCTGGAACACTTAATTTACACTAATAAAGTCTCATCAAAGATTACACTCCATTTTCGTGTGGTTTGTGATGTAACTAATAACTAGATTTGTATTCAATCTTGTCCATAATATTAGTCTATTTTTCTTAACAATATTAGATAATCAAAACAGATTTTGATATTATGAACAATCTCCCGAAAAATAGGTTTGTTAGTTTGTTACCGTGTTTCGATATTATGATAATCAAAACAGATTTTTAGTCTTTGATATGATAATCAACCAATCCACCAAACTCTAGAACAATTGAACTCTGAACAATGATTGTTCATAGTCATCAGCTATGAACATTCTTTGTTCATATCGCAATTGGACTATGAACAGTGATTGTTCATAGTTGGTAGCATAGCTATGAACAACGAGTGTTCTGTGTTCGTAGTCCATACTGTACTATGAACAATCAATGTTCATAGTCATGAACTATGAATATTCTATGTTAATACCACAATTGGACTATGAACAATGATTGTTCGTAGTCATGAGATATGAACATCCATTGTTCATAGCTCCAATAGGGATGAACACGCTTTGTTCATACTCTAGTAGGTACATTATGGACTATGAACAATCATTGTTCATAGTAAATGCGCATGAGATGGACTATGAACACTCATTGTTCATAGCTCAACGGCCATTTAGTTAAAAGACCCTAAATTATATGTCGTTTGAGACATAGTGGACTATGAACATTCACTGTTCATACGTCTTTACACCTAAACAGAGGAGGGTTGTCATTCTGGACTCTCTAACTAGTCGAGCACGAATATCGGTCGGGGAGCAATCAATGAAGAGAGTGGTATGATATATGCTAATGACTGTAGATGTTGCTTATTTTGGGACTACGACTATGATGTTACAAAGTAAATGTCTCCTTGATGATTCGTTGACCGAGCTCGGGATTATCTCTCCAATAATGGTCAGAATAGCTGCGATGATGGCGACTGGTTTTGGGTCGTTGATACGATCTAAAGTTGTGGGGACGATTTGGAGTGAGACGCCCCGCTTTGTGGACACGTGCTCAGTAGTGTAGAACGGAGTGTACTTACACAACCCCGTTTTTATGTCCGTTCTTTGGACACCTATTTGTGGAACAAGAACGGTTTAGAAAGTAAAGTAAAGTTTGAAAGCACGTGTCGACCGTACTGTTTTCTTTTGAATTTAGGGAATGTGCGGAACTGTTTGAATTTCGGATTCGCGGAGCCGGAGTTTCGCGATATGTGGGCGTGTAATGATTTAAGTTTTGGGAACAAACGCGTTTTGATTGTCTCGAGATGTTTGGGCAGTTGAGTGGTTTCTAAATTTTTAGAAAGAAGCTTTTTGTTTGTTCACTTTTCAACTAAAGGAAAAAATAATCCAGAGTGAAAGAAAAGGAAAAAGAGAAAGAAAGAAGAAAAAACAAAAAAAAAACTTCTCGTACTTTTTGGATCATGTTCGTCTTTCAACTTTAAAGCTTTGAGCTTTCTTTCTTTCTTTGATTGTGCAATGTCTATGACTAGTGATAGTTTGAGTGGTGAGGCTGAAGTTAATGAATGGAGAGAGAGAATTGTAAGTGAAGAAGTTGAGGAGAGGGTTTGCAGTGGTGATGAGGCTTAGTCGTCTTCCACGTTGGAGACGGTAGATGAGAGGAAGTCTAAGTCGGTGAATTGTTATACCACTTTGACGAGGGAGTTTGGTTGGGTGAAATCCGACCTGGCCATGTACGATCTGGCTAGGGAAAAGAATTTGTATACTAACGACTCACGTTCCTTGGGGTGGAGGAGTAGTTGTTTGTTATAGGGATAGAAAATTTTGGGATGAGGTTGCCCTTTCCCCGCTCCCCACCGTCGAGGTTTTGAACTTTTTGAGGAAAGCCCCCTGTCAGCTCGTGGGTAACAGTTGGAGGGTTCTCCATGTGTTGGACTTGTTGAATGACGGGTTACAGCATCTGTCTCAACGATGTGATTGAGCACTTTGTTTTTAGGAGGTCGGGTGCTATGAACTTTAGTTTTCATGTTTTTAAGGGGAAGTCTTCTGTTATTGTGGGTGTGAGCAAGGAGGACTGGAATCGTAGGCCGTTGCTGGCTGTGGGTAGTTATTGTCCTCCTGGTTTGGAGATTGATAAACGTGTTGTACAACCTCGTGGTAGGTCGTTTGTTGTAGGTCGTAATGCGTGTGTTTTGAATTGTAATTTGGACGTTCTGATTTATTTGGTTTTTCATTTGCAGTTGTTTCTATCCCTTCTCGTACGACGAACGGTGTGATTGAAAGGTTTGCTTGTTTGAGTTTGGAGGATAAGCAGGCTTTGTTGAGGGAGGTTGCGCATTACTTTAAGAGGCGTGGAGGGAAGAAAATCAACCGTAAGAGGCTGGAGCAGAAGGCTAGGGCTCGCAAGGTGGTGGTTGAACTTTCTGAATCTAGCTCGGAATCTGCCATGAAGAGGGAGAGTCACAAGAAAGTACCTGTACCTGGAATGAAAAGGAGTGGAGGTGCTCGTGACGGCCGTTCTGGTGGAGTTATGACGTCTGGTGGGGAGGTGAGGATGGTTAGAGGAGTGACACCATCCAGACGCTCTGAGCTGGGTGACGCAAATCGGCCGTCATCTCAACATTCTGAGTTGGGTGACGCAAATCGTTTGCTATCCCCACGTTCTGATTTGGGTGATGCAAATCATTTGGCGTCCCAACGTTCTGAGCTGGGGGACGGAGGGCGCTCTTCGTCCAACCGCTTCTCCTCTGGTGATGCAGATCGTTCTGCATCCAACTGCATTTCTTCTGGAGATGCGGGTGCTGGAAGTGAGGGTGATGCTGCGGTGGCCGTGCTGGTGGGGAGGGTGATGCTCCCACTTCATTACGGAAGCCTATTCTGAAAAGGCGTTCCAAATTGGTTGAGTCGGAGGGGGCTAAGAAGGTTCGAATCGAAGTCCGGAGACCAACCGGTGCTTTGTTATAGGTCGTTCATCTTTGTCGGGGCTTCTCGCCGAGGATGAGCCTTAATGATGCGGCTGCTGCTGATGTTGGGTTGTTGAGACCGAGGAAAGGAGAAAGTTGGTGAGGCCGAGCATTCTTGCATCGAAGATTGGGCATGGGATCAGGAAGTACGGACCCAAGTAAGAAGGGTGACGGTGATTTCCTTGATAGACTGGTTACTTATACGGACCCCTATACTTTGTTGGCGAAGTTTGTTGTGTATGGTGACTGTAGCTTCAAGTCCCCTTTGGTTAGTGCGGCGTTGTTGGATAGTATTGCGCTTCCTGGAGATAGGCGCAAGCTGGATGGTAAGGGTCTGGACATGAACTTTGTGGAGATGGAACGGTCGTTGTGCTTTGTGAGTATTCTTCCGTTCTGAGCTTGCTCCTTTTTGGTCTTGTTGATTTTGATCCATTCTATTGTTTATATTTGTTATCTCGTTTGCTAGGTTCTGGCGATGTATAGGAAGCTGAAGGATATGGCGTGTATCTCCAACCGTTATAAGAAGGAGTTGGATGACAGCAAGCAAGCTTGTAGCAAGCTGGTGGCTGAACAACAATTAGAGAGAACGGAGGTTGCAGGGCTGAGGGAACAAGTGCAAGAGCTTGGTGGTAAAGTGGCTCTGTTGCAACCCGCCGGACTCGCAAAGTTGGATGTTCAAAGAATGGGTCATTTGAGTGCAAGAGGTGCGCTCCGATTCTTAACGAATGCGGATCGCATACAACGGGTGGCAGTGGACACGGTGGAGAGTGGAAATGTAATGCGTGCTTTGTTTGATGATTATTATGAGGTGTTGGATAAGTATGATCACCTTAAGATGGCTATTGAAAGTGGACCGCCACGATGTAATGCGGCCGGAGATTTGGTGTAGGTGCTAGTAGGCCATCGACCGCCATCTGACCAAGTCGTTGTGCCACCGGCTGCTCCATCTGTTCCTTCTGTTGTTTCTGATTTGGATGTTTCTTAAGTTGTTGTTGATCAGGCTACCAGTCCTGGTGTTGTAGAGGGCGGTGATCTGGACCCTTTGAATGTGGGTACTCTCATTGTGTGAACTGTTTCTGAACGTCTTGTGCTTTGTGATTGTCTTGTTGGGATGTATTGAACAATATTTAAACAGCTGTTTGTTCTTCATACTGATACAATATTATTTTTGATGGGGATACTGAGGTCGTTTTCCCGGGATAACCTGGGGGCCTCAGTATCTGACCGATTTTGTAAGTAGAAATATTTAAATTACTTGTTGAAGTCGTCTTGAAGTATGCATTTGATGGCTTTTGTTTTGACTGAATTGTTGTTTGACGATCTGTGCTGCGTTGTACTAGTTAGCACACTTGAACACCTTGAACCAATTGTATGGGTGTGATTGCAGCTTGGTTTCTAGCCTGGATCTTAGTAAGTTTGATGGTTTGCACACCTTAATATGTGTTCTACATGTTGGCCCTGATTTGTGTTGGGATAATTTTTGAAAGACGTGGATCGGTAGGACCAGGGTTTATACTATATTGTACGTACTATGAATAATCCATGTTCATAGTCATGAGCTTGAATATTCTTTGTTCATATCACAATTGGACTATGAACAATGATTGTTCATAGTCATGAGCTATGAACATCCATTGTTCATAGCTCCAATAGGGATGAACACGCTTTGTGAGTGTCCTTCCGATCTGAGTTTGTTTTCTTTATGTTTTGAAAGTATCTTTCTGATCTGACTTATTTTGTGGTTTGTCGTTACGCCCATGTACAGGAAGCTGAGGGAGATGGCAACTATCTCCGACCTGTACAAGAAAGAGCTGGAGGTTGCTATGACAAACTTTTGGCTGTGAAAGAGGCGGAGAGGGTTGAAGTTGTAGGGCATTGTCTCGGTGTGCATTTTGTTAAGCAGATTGTCTCGCTAGAAGTTTGCATTTTGTAATGTAAATATGTAATATGTGCAAAAGGTATTTTGAGTAACTCAAATGTGGATGATACTTGAATAGGCGGAATTTAAGAGTGTTGCATATAGTTGAATGCCTTTAGTTATTAATGCAGATCCATTATTATTTCGGTGAGTGTTATTTAGTGAACAAAGCAAGCATGATAGGTTGGACTTATAAGAAGAACAATGAACATAACATTGACATTCTGTTCCTGGACCACGAAGTCATTCTTTATCATCCGTGAGCGTAGTGAACTCTTTTGATGTCGCTTTTTAAACAGACAGAGACTGAAATCTATTTTCATATCAAGTGAAATAATCACTCCCAAACTCATGCTTTTTTCATAATCACTCTGAAGGACCTGGTAGATGAAAGGTCAAGTATACCCCGACCTTTTTTATTTTATGAATAATCATTGTTCATATCTATCTATATTAACAAAGAGAAGCGATTATGGGGCGCGAGGCCCCCATCCTACGGTCCAAATCTGTTCTCTCGACTTATGACGGGCAGTATGTAGTGTTGTTGGATGCATATCTTGTTTTACTAAAACAAGTGACAAATCCGTCGGATCTTAATCTTCTCTCCTCAAACCTAAAACATCATTTTGTTATCCCCTTTCCTCTCCTCCCCAATTTGAAAAGCTAGAGCCCCCTCTCGGCACTCTTTCTCGTGTTCGATCGATCCTTATTTTGTTAGTAAATTTTTTCACATTAAACCTGGGGATCTCATTATCCCATCTCAAAAGTTAATGAATCTCATTAGTTTGTCTTGTTTTTGTTCTCCCTCTGAAATTTGAACTCACTTGTTTTCGGTCTGTAGAATATATCATTAGTGTGAAATTGGGTGATCCTATCTAACTTTTTGTTTGGTGCCAAAGACAAAAATAGCCTTGAAAAATACTTAGGCGCTTGATTCTGAAAGAAAATCCAATTCTTTTATATAGTAAATCCAATTGTTTTATATAGTAAAGGGTTGTAAATTCTTTTAGCAAGAAAATCCAAGGAGGAAAAGGTTTGTAAAATTGCTCCTTTTTACTTGGTCTACGGAATTACATAATTTCTAGAATGGAGTAGAGTCAAAGGTTTTTTTATGGAAATCTTATCCGTCTTTTGTATTTTATATATTTTGCCAACTTTTATCATTTTAAGATCGTGTGTAATTTGCAAAACTATTTCTCGGCACACTTCTAAGGGTTTACATTGCTCAAAAGGATGATAAAATGTTAAAATGCCATCAATTGAAGTCTTGCTTGCACCAATCGGGGAAGATCGAGCTTTCGAGGGATGGGGTATATTTCCCCGTTTTTCGGTTAATACGTAAAACCTTATGGCATTGTCTCTTTTGACAAAATTTGAAAGGAACCTTTCCTATTATGTTCTCTTGTTTTTTTTTTGCAGATAGCAAGAATCGCAGGATGATAATGAATCATTATATCTTCAAAGTTGGTTTGCTTTTTATGAGTAAAGGAGGCAAAGACCTCTAAGATGGATGATCTTTAAATGGAAACCAGGTGTCATGAAAATGATTGCAATCTCAGGTATTCAATGATCATATCTGCACTTTCTTCTTCAAGTTAATTAGATAGTGTTGATCTATTGTGGGGGTAACATTTCTACCGCTTGTGTGAATCAGGAAGTAAATAAGATCTTGGACAAAATGCCTCCAAAAATCTGAAGTTGAAGAGATTGACGAGCCGGAAGAAGGTTGTTCTTCCTGGTGGTTCGCCGTCAATGCTGCGAGCGATTTTCAATGCCAAGTTGCGAGGATGAAAGTAACTCCTATACGTGATTGTATTCTCTTAACATAGTTTCGGGTTAAAAGGTTTCTTATGTTTTTATATCTAGGGTTTGTAACAGGTTTTATTTTAAACTAGGGTTATCATTCAATGTGATAAAAAGGCATAGGAAATCAAATACTATAGGGTTTGATTACCTGTTTTTGAATTTTTAAACCGATCACTTTGATTATTTTTTGTATTTTGAATATATATTTTTTCTTTTTTTAGGTTATTTTCTCTTTGGAGCTTCGGATTGAGTAATTTGGGGTCGACACCCTTGTGATATAATTTCATTGCTTTATCTTTCACTCTTCTTCGCTGCCTTCGCAAACACTTGGACTTTGTCAAATAGGTAACATCTCTTCACTTATAACTCAATCTTTTTGATTTTCCATTTTCCCCTTGATCTATTTAACCACTCAAACACTTTGTAAGATCTATTTAATTACTTTGTGGGTGTTTTTTTTTTTTTGGTTAGGTTATTATCTATTTCATGGAGATGGAGTATTCGTAGGGGTCTTCTCATATCCAACATGATTTGGCATCCTTAATTAACTTAGGTATCTACTTTTCAATCTCGATTTTAGTTTTGTTTTTAAAATGTACCTGTGATGTATGAACTTTTGAAGTATTCGTTGTTTCATGCCTAACATTTAATTGATATTTTTGTTAATGTGGTTCATGAGTTGTGATTTTATTTTTTGGAAATGAATATCCCCCTGTTTAGTTGCCTTGGAACTCATCAAATTAACTTTGTATTCGTTGGATACTTTCTGAGCTTTTCACTCTCCTATTGCATTCGTTGGATACTTTCCGAGCTTTATGTATGACTATAATTGAAAAAAGTATTCGTTGTTTCATGCCTAACATTTAATTGATATTTTTGTTAATGTGGTTCCTGAGTTGTGATTTTATTTTTTGGAAATGAATATCCCCCTGTTTAGTTGCCTTGGAACTCATCAAATTAACTTTGTATTCGTTGGATACTTTTCGAGCTTTTTTTCTATTGCATTCTCCTAGCTTTTGTATTATGATTATAATTGGATACGCTGTTTCATCCGAGCTTTATGTATGATTTTATAATTGAAAAACTTGGAAATGATAATGAGCAAGCAAAGATGGCTCAGCTTTATGTATGACTATAATTGAAAACGAATGATAATGAGCAAGCAAAGATGCTCAAGTGCATACCGACATGTATGTATATCTTTTAAAGGATTCTTTTGTTAATCAAACTTTGAATGCTGGAAGACATTTTTGTCATTTATTTATACAGGGTTTATTGGTCTACGAAATTTTTTGGTGAAAAATGGTTCTTATACGGTTATACCTGAATATTGATCTTGAGGTGTACACTAATTTATTTTATTGTTATTTTTTTTAGAGGAGGCACCACATTTAGTGGCTTCTCAGTTGTGACTGTTTTTTAATTTGAAATTTAAATAAAAATTTGTCCTAAAAGTCATGTCTCATCTATAATCCATGATCACTCACAGGAGTGGTATTATATCAAGAGGTTTTAGAGGAGAATTCGGACACTTGGAATTAGTTTCGGGTTTATGTGAAGCTTCTCCTGTTCTGGCGAATCGATTTACTGTAAGTTTCTACCGCTCATTTTATTACTTTTATAACTAGGTGGCTTTTCCATGCTGATAGTAGCAACATGTCTATGCCAATGTAGTCATTTGGTTTTAATCAACTGTTGACCACACTTTTGATCTGACCATAACCTTATCATTCACATCCAATATTTAGGGCTTTAATTTATTGCATTTGCTGATAATGCTCAAAAGTGCTCTAATATTGTTCACTGTTATTAAATTAATAAACTTTAGATTCTCAATTGTAATTTGCACTATTTTTTGTTACTTTCATGTGCTTTATTTGGTTCACATGCAACTCAGTGTAGTAACTTCTAGCATACATGATGTATGAACTTATTCGGCTCATTTTGCTGATAATGGTTTTTATATAATTTTCAGAACGATTTTTTGGCTTCTAAATGATTGGTTGAACTTCATGAAGTTCACATCTGAAAACACAAACGTCCTCGGGGTAGAAGCAATAATCACCCAAGATACTGCTATGTACAGGTTGTGTCAAAGGAATATTTCGACCTTTGATCATGAGGCCCTAAATGAATTCCTAAACCAGCTGATATACAGAGTGTCGATCAAGGTGCCTGCCAAAGCTATGAGGGAGGCTCAAACCTACTGTAGAGCTTCCTATAAAGCATTGGTGGTAAGTAAGAAGTGGAAATACTTCCAATTAAAAATTTCATGTGTATGTTATTATTGTTCTCTAATTGATGTCAATGGTGCGGGGCAAAGATGGCTAACATTGAGTTGGTGAACCATGGCAGCTCATTCTCCTGGAAGCCAGATGGCATCAAGTGTGAAGACGTTGGTTGTTTGCATCTTATTTCCAAAGAACTTTCCCTGAAAATTTTAAGTAAAATTGAAGCTGGAGAAAGGTTTATTGTCTATGTTGTGGTCCCAATGTGGCCATAAGGGATACCGAGAGTAGATCCGTTCGAGCAATCTTAGACCGGGCGTAAGAGGACAATGGAGATGATGTACTACCGACATTATTCAATTACATAAATGGTCTCTGTTTCTACCGATGGCAATAAACTAATAATCACATCTTCCTTTTTCGTGTCTCTCGCTCACTGCATTAGCGGTAGCAATAAGTTGGCCTTCTTCCGCCCTTCGGTTTGAAGTTGCTCATATCGGTCATACTTTGACTGATGATGCTTGTATGAGTTTGCTTAGAATTAAGCTTTTTTCCGCCAAGTAGCTCGGAAAGCTTTGATAAATGTTACCGAAGTTGTTTAGGTAATAGCGTGGGTTGGCGTACTTTTAGCTTGTTGAATTCGCAGTTGTTGTTAAGGTTTTACACATCGCCAATTCGTTTAAAACAAGAGTGTTAAAACAATAGTAATCGCCAAGATGATTGAAATATGAGAAATTCTACTATGGTAGTTTTTGTAGTGTGCTATCGTGTTAATCTATTCTTTTTCTTTTGGTTAAAGATCCTACATTAACTTTAAAATGAGGAATTAGTCATAAACCCGCATCGCAGAGGTACAAACACAACATCTATGGCCGACCGCCCTACTTCATGAGTCTACCCCAGTGATTGCCCCATCGCCCAAAAAAAGAAAATAACTTGATCGCCATAGATTACAAAACAATAATTAATCGGCTAAGTCCCGGTCGATGCCTCCTCCTCGATTAGAGAGTTTTCATAAGCTCCTCCACCACTTGTCTCATTTTGTTGCCTGTCTTTGAGTCTACCGCTACCACCTCAAACTTCAAGCCTCCAAACATTTATGCTTGAATGGGATTTTGAGCACTAACCAACTCAAATTCCATGCCCTAATCTTTCGCCCATTCAAACAGTCCTTGACTAAGATAACCTCTTCTTAATAAGAAAAAGTAGTTGTCGTTACATTTGAACAAGGTATTTGTCTGTGCCAGGGGGTCGAGCGTCGAGGTAGCGCCGCAGGTGTGTCGACGCCTCGCGGGCCGTAGGCACGGGCATACCCTAGTACAAAACATGCGAGCTCATTGTTCATACCTATTGGAGTATGAACACTCATTGTTCATGCCTAATGTAAAGTATGGGCAATGATTGTTCATACTTACTAATACCTACTAGAGTATGAACAATGGATGTTCATAACTCATGACTATGAACAATCATTGTTCATAGTCCAATTGTGGTATGAACAAAAATATTCATAGCTCATGACTATGAACATTGATTGTTCATAGTACAGTATGGACTACGAACACAGAACACTCGTTGTTCATAGCTATGCTACCAACTATGAACAATCACTGTTCATAGTCCAAGTTGCGATATGAACAAAGAATGTTCATAGCTGATGACTATGAACAATCATTGTTCAGAGTCCAATTGTTCTAGAGTTTGGTCGATCGGTTGATTATCATATCAAAGACTAAAAATCTGTTTTGATTATCATAATATAAAACACGGTAACAAACTAACAAACCTGTTTTTTGGGAGATTGTTCATAATATCAAAATCTGTTTTGATTATCAAATATTGTTAAGAAAAATAGATTAATATTATGGACAAGATTGAATACAAATCTAGTTATTAGTTACATCATAAACCACCACGAAAATGGAGTGTAATCTTTGAGACTGTCAGATAGTGTAAATTAAGTGTTGCAGGCTCAAGAGAATTAGAGTGATGAAAAGGAGTCCCGATGTTGCAAGTTGGGTCCCGCAATGAGGGCTTGAAGTACCTAGAGTTTATTGCTCAAGTTTTTCTTTTGGCCATGGATATTGAAACATGTTAATGGACTAGGCAAGAGTAAATACAAAATGAGTAATGAGAGTTGGTTGTTCAAGAATCGAAGGTGGAAGTTGTAGTTGCAGAGAATGGTAGATATGCACTTATTATGTTACTCTTTGTTTCTTCTAAGAAAGTAGGCACTAGGAAACAAAATATTCTAACACATGTTTAGTTTTTTTTCGCTCGAGAGCGAAATCTTATGACTTGATGAGATATCTGATCCGTTTGCAAACATGTCATCCGGTTGGTTTTCTCATCCGTAATTTTGGGTTTGAGAAGAAAGGGGGTTTTGGGTTTTCTCATCCGTAATTTTGTTTATTAACAAGAAAGGGTAAAAGTTGGATTTTAAAAATAAAAAAGGGTCCGCCAACTTATGGGTTTTGGGTCGTTGATACGATCCGAAGTTGTGGGACGAAATGGAGTGAGAGACGCCCCGCTTTGTGGACGCGTGCTCTATAGTGTAGAACGGAGTGTACTTACACCCGTTTTATATGTCCGTTTCTTTGGACAATTTGCCGCGATGTGGAACAAGAACGGTTTAGAAAGTAAAGTAAAAAGTTTGAAAGCACGGTGTCGACAAATTTGTTTTCTTTGAATTTAGGGAATGTGCGGGAATTGTTTTTGGATTCGTGGGCCCGGAGTTTCGGGCGTTTTATGTGGGCGTGTAATGATTTAAGTTTTGGGAACCTAAACGCGTTTTGATTGTCTCGAGATGTTTGGGTAGTTGAGGGTTTTGAATTTTAGAAAGAAGCTTTTTGTTTGTTCACTTTTCAACTAAAGGAAAAAATAATCCAGAGTGAAAGAAAAGGAAAAAAAGAAAGAAAGAAAAAAAAAAAAAAAAACTTCTCGTACTTTTTTATCGGGTTAGTTCATCTTTCAACTTTAAAACTTTGAGCTTTCTTTCTTTCTTTGATTGTGCAATGTCTATGACTAGTGATAGTTTGAGTGGTGAGGCTGAAGTTAATGAATGGAGAGAGAGAATTGTAAGTGAAGAAGTTGAGGAGAGGGTTTGTAGTGGTGATGAGGCTTAGTCGTCTTCCACATTGGAGACATTAGATGAGAGGAAGTCTAAGTCGGTGAATTGTTATACCGCTTTGAGGAGGGAGTTTGGTTGGGTGGAATCCGACCTGGCCATGTACGATCTGGTGGTAAAGTGGCACCGCGGGCAACCCGCCTGGACTCTGCAAAAGTGAAGGTTCAAAGAATGGGTTTTGAAAGTGCAAGAGGTCAGCGCTCCGATTCTTTGAACGAAGCCGTGGATCGCTTACAACGCCGCGGGTGGACGATGTGGAGAGGGCGGCGTAATGCGTCTTTGTTGGATGATTATTATGAGGAGTTGGATAAGTATAATTGCCTTAAGATGGGTTTTGAAAGTGGATCGCCACAATGTGCTGCCGCAGATCTTTGGTGTAGGTGCTAGTAGACCATCTGATCTGCCATCTGACCAAGTCGTTGTGCCACCGGCTGCTCCGGCTGTTCCTTCTGTTGTTTCTGATTTGGATGTTTCTTAAGTTGTTGTTGATCAGGCTACCAGTTCTGGTGTTGTAGAGGGCGGTGATGTGGAAGACCCTTTGAATGTGCATACTCTCTTTTTGTGAACTGTTTCTGAACGTCTTGTGCTTTGTGATTGTCTTGTTGTTGGGATGTATTGAACAATATTTAAACAGCTGTTTGTTCTTCATACTGATACAATATTATTTTTGATGGGGATATTGAGGTCGTTTTCCCGGGATAACCTGGGGGCCTCAGTATCTGACCGATTTTGTAAGTAGAAATATTTAAATTACTTGTTGAAGTCGTCTTGAAATATGCATTTGATGGCTTTTGTTTTGACTGAATTGTTGTTTGACGAATTGCGGTTACGTGAAGCACTAGTCCTGATGGACTGCTTTACTTTGCCAGGTCGTCCTTTATCACAGGTCGTAGAGCTCTTCAGTACGACCTGGTTCATTTGCATAGTTGGCATCTAGGCTTCGTCTTGTCCCTAGTTTACGCCATGATTTGCCCCTTTTAGAGGAACTTCGGATATAATTGGCTTTTGAGTGGCCATTATATTTGAGTTTGAGTTAAACCCTCTGTGAGTGGCAATTACAGTTGAACCATACCTAACCCTGGCGTTGGTGTTAGGTTTGTTTAGGGTCCTTTTGGGGGACCTTGATTTGAATTGATTGAACTAAAACCACTGCGTGGCTGTTGTTGTTTAGTCGCTTCGAACTCCATCGTGGTATCCGACCGACATTGTGACGCCTTAAGCCGGGTGTTGTGAGTGTGAAATGCAAGGTGCTCATGTAAAAAAAAAAATGATAGCTGCACATAAAATGTTGATGAGATTTCATTCATATCGACTTATGTACTTGGAGAAAAACTTATTGATAAAAGCGTTTGAGGAGATCTCAGTATTCCAAGGTCGGGAAGCCTATCACCGAAATGGGTTTTGATCCAATATCGCCATTTCGAACGACTTTGTCAACAATGTAGGGTCCTCCCATGTTGGGTCGAGCTTGGCCGGTGCTAAAGTGTTTTTGAGGAATAGGTCGATTAAACGCTTATTCAATTTAAAAGTTTAAAATTAGTCCATCTTTTTCTCCACAATTAAGCGAGCTCTATATTAGACAATCAAAAAGTCCTGAATAGTTGTTTGAACAATGAGTTACAACAAAAATGGATACATGAAGGTTTAATTACTGAATCGCTTCACAATGGTCTGCTTCGGGTTCGTTTTTAGATAATGAGGATCTGCTTCTAGGTTATGTTTTAGGTAGGATCCTACGTAGTTTTATACATCCCGTTTATATAGTCTTTACGATTACTAATTGGCTAAATCTATGGTGCAAAGTTCTTGTGCTCTTATCCTATTTAGTTAGTCGTATGGTATGCTATCAATAACCCGGATCCTTCATACTTAGAATTTGATTATTATAAAGCTAAATCCATCGCGCTTAGATGCGAGATGTATGGTATGCCCTCACATCTGGGCCACTCATCACAGGGGTGCGTGTGTATTACATCATTTAACTAAATACTTATGCACCACAAAAACTGAATTACAACGGCTTAAGAGACATTACGGACTAAACATTCTTCCCATCATCCCCTTTCATAAATTCTAGAAGGGTATCCAGTGCCGATACATCATTTCCAAATCAAAATGAAACATCTTGACATCAAAGTTCTTGTGCTCTTATCCTATTTATTGTTAGTTGGTACAATTACCAGTTCTTGAAAGCTACCTGATTCGTGGGTTGGCGTTTGAGCGTTATACTTGCCAATATAGCCTTATTAGGGACGACAAAAACTGAATCAAGATCAACAAGATAGAATTCTTAAATATAAGGATAAAAATTACAACGGTATATAAGATAAATGTGAGTTAGTTGCACATAGAATAGACCTTATACTACATTGTTTACGTAATCTACATTGTTCGATAATGAAAAAAATAAATATTTGATTTGCAAATACAATTGGTTTTGAGTTTTTCCCAAATTGTACAGAGATAGTATCACATCGTAGTTCTTCAAGTGTAGCATTCCTTCACCTGTAGTACAAAGTTTATTACTTTATTGTACCTACCACACGCACAAAGTTTTGATGTCGGATCGCGGTGAGATGGTTTTTGCTTTTTCCTTCTCGATTTGTTTGTCTAGATCCTACTTTTTAACTCAGTGCAAAAAAGTTGTTGACATGGATTTTTTTTTGTCTGATTCGGAACACCCCGTGGACTAATTGAAGTCAAGATGAACACAAGTGGTACATTCTCTACTTTTACATTGTTCAAATACTTGGCTCAATTTGGACATCCACAATATACATGTCAAGAAATTGAGGATAGATAAACACCCATATCCTCCCCGATATTTTGTACTATGTGTGTAGGTATTCCGGATGAATGCATGCATAAGAACCGACAGAAGAGTATGCTCGAAATACAAACCGCCACTTCCCGACCTATACTACTAAAAGCTTGGGAACTGCCACAATTTAGATCTTTCGCTTCGTTGATGGGGTAAATTATATGTCGGTTGAGACATTTCTACATAAGAAAGAGGCGAAACGTATCGTCGCTAAAGTTGCTCGAATCGATATTGAAGAAGGTCAAAGACGAGGGATGTCCAATAATAGATGAGGTGTGTTGCATGCATGTGTGTGTCCGTGTCAATGTAACTCAGGTTATATATTTTTATTTGTTTTGTCACTTTGCAGGATATGACCTATTGCAAATCCATCCTTAATGTATTTGCCGCGGAAGATTGGTTTGGAAATGCCTATTTATACAACTACCCAACCAAATTGTCTTGTTCCAGTTGTTCATCTCAACTTTGGTTTCCCATGGTAAAACATATACCGGGTACTCACGCCAAGAGCAAAAAGGCGCGTAACAAATGGGTGCACGCTCATTTATCAAATTAATATTAGGTAGTTCTTTATGTTTTGATTCATGTTGATTAGATTTGTGGTTATATGGATTTTACTTTAACTACCTCTTAGATGATATTATCATGCAATTACCTGTTTGTTGGAGTGGTTTGAGTTCGCTTTTATTGAAGTAATTTGCGTGTAACCGAGTATGGATCACTTCTATATGAAATCATCAAATCCAAAAGGAAACATTTTGATGCATTGCCCAAAGTCAAGAAGAACGCAATGTTGCTAATGGTTCCGCTCACTTCGCGGTTCAAAAATCAATAAAAAGGGGAAAAGTTTAAAGTCAAGAATGTAAGCCTCATGAGGTGTCCTCAGAACCATCATGGTTAAATTGTAGTTTGTCAGAACTTTTTGATTATCCGCGACTTGTTTGAATAAAATAGGGCAACTGGTCTAGTTAGTTGTATTCCCCGACAAAGATAAGGCTTTTCTAGTAACTCGCTTTTATCTATGTTAGTTGCAATGGTATGAGGGCATGAGGCTACATTTGTTCATTAAATTAAAGCTTAATTGCTTATTAGACTTGATGCCTTTTGTGTACTGGCCCACCCGTAAGGTCGAAAGCTCATTAGCATATGCTATCAAAACTTGTCCTAAGCTACTAATAGGCCTGCCATATACTGTAGTTTGTAGCCAGTGTACCTGTGTTATGTTCTTTGGTTAACCTTCTCAATCATATGATATACAATTTCTTAGACAATGTATCTCCGCTATGGTTGGCGATGAGTACCAAAAAATCCAAAATACCAAAATTCAACTCATCGCCTTTAGCTTCTCCACACCAAATCCAGTTGTAGGCTTGTAGCACAGTCTAGACATCACCGGTACCTAGTCACCGGTACCTAGTCACTTCTTATTGGCATGTAGTGGGTTAGGATGGTCCTACCCCCAAAATGGGCAGGACGCTAGCAATCTTCTTAACATTAACCACAAATATACCCATAACCAGATATAACCCAACAAATTTAATGGGTACCATTACGACAATGTAGTTAGCAAGAACGACAACCAAAATGTAAAGTTCTTCGTAATAACGTGCATATTATCGCCATTCTAAAACTTTCCTTCAAACTTGCAGTTTCTAAGAATGGGAATCACTTGCCGTCTCTTCATAGTGTCTCCAGTCTTGCTTCTGTGGGTTTTCATTTCGTTTTTTTACTGTGGCGTCTCTTATTTTTAGTGGGTAATTTCCTTACAACATCTTATGGAAGTAGTCAGACATTCTAAAGTGTCACTAGATTGCAATGAATGCTGTGGAGTGGTGAGATTCCCTGTTTCACTACATTGTACTACAATAGTACCATATTCAACGCCTAGTGCTTGTTTAATTTAATGAAATGAACTCCTACATAGAAATTAAAGATTATTCCACTGCATTCAGCCCTAAACACATGCATAAATTCTGAAGCACTCATTTACATTATGGAAAGGGAAAACATTAGGATTTACATTACGGACCCAAAACATTAAAACTTGCATAAACTAGTAAGATGATAACGACAAGAACCTTCACATCTACAAATATCCCAACATTAAAACAAACAAGCAAATGTAACCCCACAACTAAATTGAATTCTTTTCTTCCCAATGGCACCGAAGAGGCTGCCATGTTACACATTTTCAAGATTCACTATCTGCCGGAAGTGTCGCCCGATGAATCTAGTATAACATCTTTTATCTGTGGTTCTTTAATTTGCGCTTCACATTACAAGACGCGGGCGGGCACGCGGTAGAATATGGGCGGTCGGGAGATATGAAATGATGGTCGCAAGGTGGCTCGCCGTTTACGATCGATGCCATTATGACTTGCCTTGGAAAGGTAACGCTATTTGGGCATAAATAGAAGAGAGAGAATTTAATTCATTATTTTAATGCAATACACCAACCATAATTGACTTCGGAGGTTTTTTTTTCTTCGGGTCATGTGGGTTAGTTCTATCCTAAATAGAACCGTTAGGGAAGTTCAAAGGTATTTATACCGCTTCCTCCAAGTTGTTTCGCTTCCAAACTTCGCTCTCTCACCTTTTATCGATCCTGTTAAGGCACGCGGCTCTTCTTGACTTATCTTGTCGTTGGGGACTAATGCTTTGTACTTCCAATGGTTCACCGATCTTCTAGCTTTGTTTGTAGATTCGAGTATGGCTAGGCGACGCGGGAGACGCCGGTGGTGGTGGTGAGGAGGGACGAGGGAAGCTTCTCCCCTAGTGATGGAGGAGATGGAATTTAGACCCCATTCTCTTTGGGAACCATGGTAAGCGTAAAGTCGATGAGTCCGATTCTAGGAAGTGTAAAGCGCGCGTAAGATGGAGGGACGGGCTTAACTGGAGGTGTGTCGTGGTTCAGTCTCCGAAAGTGGTGGAGGGGCGACGACTGGGAAAAATCACCATGCCGCGGTTTGCAGCGGCCCACGCCCCGGTGATGGGGCGACTTCTTCTACATTGGGAAAACAGGGAAGAAAGCGATGGTGAAGCATTCTCGATTGCAGTTTCCATTCAGCCTCTATAGCGAGCTGCCTTTTGGAGGAATAGTGCTAGATGGTGATAAAGATGAGCCGGAGAGTGAAAGTTTGAAACGACTCAAGACCTCGACGCCGCTTGTTGTTTGGTGAGTTTTCTAGTTTTATTGCGACATGAATGAGGACTATTAATGATCGATCTCCGTGCAGTTTTTGGCGGGTACGATAGGTTGAAGTTTAACCGCGGCACCGCCTTGGTAGCGGCGATGGTGGCATGGCTGAGCTGGCTAGGATGCTGCGCCCGAAGCCGAAGCCGATAAGAAGAAGCCGACGCCCCCCGAGGAACAAACATCGTGACACGCCGCAGAGAAGGTCAGACCGCTAAGGCAATGATGGACCCGCAGAAACAAACCGCCGCGGTGATCGAAAGTACGCCAAGCAAAGTGTCAAGTGGTGGCTCGCAAAGCGCGAAAAAGGAGTATGATCAACATGTGAAGATCATGCCGCGGCCGGGTGGAGTTGTACGCTGAGCTACCGGAGAAGCAGGATCGAAGTCAAGAAACCGCCGCGACTTGTCGAAGTCGCGACGCGAAGTCATCTCCCTTCTACTACCGCTCCCTACCGATAAGCATGTGGTTGGTGATGATTGATTTGTCCGCTTCTAAGTGAAGATTTTTTTGAAAATTCGACTAGTTGCTCTCTCTCGAGAGAGAGTTTAAACAATAGAACCTGGTTTCTCGCTTGCCCGAAAGCAGTTCGCCTTTTGATATAGATACTTCAACGAATGGGTTCCCACTAAAGTGGCAGTTCGATAATTTGCACAACTTGTAAGAAACACCGATCCGAAAGATATCAACTAGCACAATCTTGGAACTCAATCAATGCCACAATCAAGGAAACATTAACTTTGTAAAAGACATTAATGACTTAATCATGAAGATAGGGACACAAGGGGATCTGCAATCCATAACCCGTTCAAGCACACATCTATAATAGAGAGAGATGAACTACATAAGGTAAGGCTTGATTCAAGTTTACCCCGAGAAACTTGATACGAGGCAACTCTTATCCCAAGAAGAGTGCAGCCACTTCCTATATCCAACAAATCATCGTCAGAGTCCCAAAATAACCAACATCCACACTTACGCTCTAGTAGATGATTATCTAGATCTAGATCGTAGGTATGAGCTCCCCTCAAGATGTCGGGCTTGAAAGTGGGGCTGCAAATAAAGTGTCCGCTGACGATACCGGTGTAGATCGCTGTAATCAAGTTAGATCGCGGCACCCGCTAGCATTGCATCAAGATCAACACAAACACTTCCCATCAACAATGTTCTTCTCGCGACTGGCATTAAAGGCCACATCCATTCACAAACTTTCACAACCGAGGGTCCTTCTTGCTGAAAATCTGATGCCCTCGCGACCCGCCGTTGCACTCGCTTTTTGTGTTTCCTTGACAATTGTGGAATTAGGCAATGGAGCCGGATGCCTCGTAACATCAAGATATATATGTGAAAAACAATAAAATACAATTAAGAACACTATATTGTCCTTCTTCTTCAAGGCGAGATGTATGGTGCGCAGTAATGTAGACCTTTGATCAAGATTTTTGCCATCCAATACACACGCACCCTTGGTATGAGTGGCCCAGATTTGCCAAAGACACCATACCTAATTCCCAAGACCATAGATTTAGCCTATTGTCAAATATATCGATGTCCTCTAATATACCCAAATAACAAATTGAACTATTTAAGTAAAGAACAAATTCACCATCAACCGACTCTCAAACGATCAAGAAATATAGATATAGGGAAGGGATTGGTTTACTCACTTTCGTGACTCTAAATAGCGCGGTCGGATCAATTAATCTAATGGCCAGTTTTTTTGCTTATTAGGTGGACAGCCATGTACTTTGTTCGGAAGGAATATGGCTTTGAGCTTGAGTCGAGAACTCAAGAGCCTAAACTAGTAATGAAGTTAAGGACAATCATGGGTCCCATTTCATCTCTCTCCTTCCTTTCCTTTGTTGTTCATACTCGTTCATAGTCCACTAGGAGTTTGAACACTGAATGTTCATACTATTGTTGGACTATGAACATTCAGTGTTCATATTTTAGTGGACTATGAACATTGAATGTTCATACTCTTTTGAACTATGAACAATCGCTGTTCATATATTCTAGTGGACTATGAACATAGAATGTTCATAATTTTGTCGACTATTAACAATCGTTGTTCGTGACACTTTGAACACTGAATGTTCATACTCTTAGTCTTTTCAGTCCTTCTCGGTTTCACCCATCGAACTTAGGAAAATCATGTGACAATGACAAGTGAAGATGGAAAAGGAATACTCACCATCTTGGCTGGTTGGTTGAATTCTTGGCAGGACCGCCTCTCGCCGATCTTGCACAAAGTCCACATAAATATGAACGAGCCCATCTTCGGATGAGCCGAATTGGCAAAGAACTCTATCATCACCGCTGGCGCCGGGCCTCTCTAGTGTAATTTTCATGCCCCTAACCAACCCAACAAAAAGAACATTTTCATCGAGGGACATTCAATAACTTCTCGTGATCCAATTAAACAACTTCGCTTTGTCATTTCATTAAGCTGCATCTCTCGATAATCAACAACTTGACCACCATTGTACACCCACACTTTCATCCTTCTCATTTTTACCAACCCAAATCCCTCCATAATGGGCCCTAATGGATTTGTTATCAAGATGAGTGGCTAAAGTGCCACCAGCTCGATCATCATCATCATTGTCATCTTCACCTCTCCCGTCGTCCGGTCACCGCCACTATCGAGCCCTATATAAGTTGATACCAATCCAGATCGTTGTAGTCAGTCACATTGCTCGCTACTGCACGCGGGTTTTGCTGTATTGAGGAATCTTTTAATATCTCCGCAAGCATCGAACGAACCGGTGGAGGGATTTCTTGATCACGAGTATTTAGCAAGATTGGTTCAACCAACTTCTTCTAAGTCCAAAATCCTAATCGGT
This sequence comes from Coptis chinensis, assembly GCF_015680905.1. NCBI lineage: Eukaryota > Viridiplantae > Streptophyta > Magnoliopsida > Ranunculales > Ranunculaceae > Coptis > Coptis chinensis. Next base: position 51,918,252 of record NC_141456.1, read on the forward strand.
ATGGCCACAACGCGTGGACTTCAAGAAGTCCAAATGGTATGGCCATGTCGCTTTGGGATTTGACTTTGAAAAATATAAAGTTCTGTTTTTGGGTTTTGACCGTGTGGTCACACCGCTTGGACTAGCACCTAATATCGGGGGGAGCAATCAATGAAGAGAGTGGTACGATATATGCTAATGACCAATTATGTGATCATAATTTTTACAACATGTTCTGAGTTTTGCCAATGCCGCGGACTTACTTTTGTGTTTGCTTTATTAGGTCACCTACATGCATCGTGATCCCGCTCTACTTGGAGATGAGTTCACCGGGAGTCGCATGCTTAAAGACGAAGATTGAACAGTTGATCGACAATGTTCCACAACAACCGAATGGGTAATCTCAATTTTCAAGTGTAAATTTGCAACAACAACCTTGGCTTGTAGAGTTACTAAACTATCCTGCTCTCTATGTAGATTCGATTGTGGAGTCTTCATGATGAAGTATATGCACTTTGGGATGGTCACAAGCTCTAAGAGTTTTCACGTAGTTACTTAATTTAATTGTTCGAAAGCACCATGGTTTTCTTTATTCACACATCCATTTTGACTATGCATGACTCAGATATGCCAACTTGCAGCGGACATGGCACATATCCCGCATAAAATTGCCGTGAGAGATGGTGATGTCCGAGTTGAACAAATCACTACCACGGCTGGACAATATGTAACTTTGGGAGGTTTTGAATGTTTGGGGACCCTCATCATGCACTTTTGTTTATATATTAACTTCAACATGTGGATGCAATGATTTTGGAAACTAGGGATGTATGTTTTGTCGATTTTGCCGCGACTGCATCTCCATGTAATATATTCAAGAAGACTATGTGGCAGGATTGAAGTTGGGATATGTACCATTCCAATTTCAATGTGCCGCGGTTATGTATCGCGGTGTTCGCGGCAATGTGGATAAATATTTTAAGGCCAATGCATGAATATGTTACTTGATCAGACATATATATGCAAGCCGGTAGGTGATCACATCCAACAATTACCGCTTAAATTTAAATTTTGTGTAGCCGCATGAACCCATGTAAAATATTTACTAAAGGAGCACACCACCGCAGGAACGGTTGTGAATGTTGCTGTTTTGCCTCTTTTCTTTTTTGGGATTTCGCTCTTTTGTTCATTCAAGATCCTTAATTAATGTTGTTAAACCGCGTAGTTATTAGAGGAAGTTATATAGCGGATGCAACTAATTTTGCTTGTAATAGTTGTTGGGTGGAGATATGTCGCTGGAGTATGACATCGCTTCTCGACATATGTGGAAATTATAATGCATCGTTATGTACCATGGAGCCGAACGGAGAACAAAATTGTTGTGTTCTCATTGATATATATTTCATTCAAAGTGACCAAAAGTTTGCACTTGATCTTAGCCCAAGAAATGAAGATTAAAAAAGTTTGAAATACAAAAAAAGAGGATAAACAAATTTGGTTACAGATTAATTGTCGTGGATCATATAGCCTAGGCATAATTGTTTGAACCACTCACCGCTTTGATCGCACACATCGACATGTTACTCACTCTTCCATTTAACTATCAGACGCATAAACCGTTGCCGCTGTGGATCACATATGTTGAAATTCTTCTTCGCTAAAGAGCTAAAGAGAACGAGCCAGCCAAATGTGAGATTGAGTTTGGGGTATGACATCGTTGGTGCCATGCACGCATCAATGTGTCCGCTCGCATGCAAGAGAGTTCAATATGAAAAGTCAATGTATTATGTCACGTGTGGAGTGACATAACTTTGACGTATGACATAAATTATGTTATAGTCCCCAAGATCGCCGCGTAAATATGACGATATATTCCGGTTTTTAGCAAACCGATATCGATATTTTACTTAATTATTGCCTCAGATGGCCATAGTTCATGACTATGAACATTGATTGTTCATAGTATATGGACTATGAAGATGGACTATGAACAATCAGTGTTCGCTCATAGTCCAATTGTGGTATGAACAAAGAATATTCCCGTAGCTGGGTCATCAAGCTACCCGACACCCGAAAGTACCCGAAGTCGAAGTTTTGCTATAATCAAGCTCGACTCACACATGCAGAAGCTTGACTCGAATTAGACTTCGAGCTTAACATTGAACCCAAGCACCACTCGGCCCAAAGGTTACTACTATAGCTCGAGCTCAACTCGCTTTGCACTTGAGCTCGATGACATACTTCTCCAATTCCATCTTTTCCTTCTTAGATTGCCTCGCTCATAGTCTACTTGATAGAGGGTATGTAATTGAAGAGGCCAAAATAATTGCCGCCGATATATATATATATATATATATATATATATATATATATATATATATATATATATATATATATATTTTTGGGTACACCGAGATGGAAATACCCAATATATCTCAACCTAATATTGAATCTATTTTTTCCCCGATATATTTTGTAATTTCAGATATAACGATATATATCGAACCGATATATACTTATATAATTTTTGGCTTTGACAGATATTGTTGGCTTTGACCGAATATTGTTGACTTTGATGATATATTGATCAGATTTCGATATAATAGACAATATATCCGATACATCGACATACAAAACAAAATTTTGACTGGTATGATGTGTCCGATCAAAACGGGTGAGTGGTTCAAACAATTATACCTAGGCTATATGATCCCGACAATTTATCTCAGAACCAAATTTGTTTATCCTCTTCTTGTCACCTCCCATGCAAGAGAGTTCAATATGAAAAGTCAATGTATTATGTCATAGGGAGTGCGTGGAGTGCCATAACTTTTACGATAATATATATATTATGTTATAGTCCCAGACCGCCGCCAAATATGACGACATAAGCCGGTTTTTAGCAAACCGATATCGATATTTTATGAATTATTGCCTCGATAATATAGTTCATGACTATGAACATTGATTGTTCATATATCGCTCAAGATGGACTATGAACACTCATTGTTCATAGTTAGGTAGCTATGAACAGCTGATAGTTCATAGTTACCTAACTATGAACAATCACTGTTCATAGTTCAATTGCGATATGAACAAAGAATGTTCATAGCTCATGAATACGAACAATCATTGTTCATAGTCCAATTGTGGTATGAACAAAGAATATTCGGTAGGGCTGGTCATCGAGCTACCCGAGTCGAGTTTTGCTATACTGAAGCTCGATCGACTCACACATGCAGAAGCTTGACTTGAATTAGACTTCGAGCTTAATATTGAAGTCGAAGCTCGACTCGGCCCAAGTGCTACTAATAGTTCGAGCTCAACACGGCCCCGGCTCGACTCGCTTTGCATTTGAGCTCGATGAGCTATGAAGATTGCCTCGCTCATAGTCTACTTGATAGAAGGGTATGTAATTGAACCGCCAAAATAATTATATATATATATATATATATATATATATATATATATATATATATATATATATATTTTATATATATATCGCGAGATGGAAATACCCAATATATCTCAACCTAATATTGAATCTATTTTTTCCGATATATTTTGCAATTTCAGATATAACGATATATATCGACCGATATATATATATTTATATAATTTTTTGGCTTTGACAGATATTGTTGACTTTGACCTAATATTGTTGACTTTGATCGATATATTGATCAGATTCGATATAATAGACAATATATCCGATACATCGACATACAAAACAAAATTTTGACGGGTCAACAAAAGCTAAAAATGAATATCTCCGATATATATAGGTTTTTGGTACATCGAGATATTCACCTAATTCGATATTTTGGTCCTTGGTATAGGCTATAGATCGTATATAGGCCCTAAACCGAAAACCTAGCATATAATTTTTTTGTGCAGATCTCAATTATACACGACCATTACTTCGAAATGAATTTATCAATTGAATTTTGTCATGTATGTATAATTTTGAAGGAATGCATGTATGTGCGTAACTTGAGATAATGCCCGTGGTCCTCTTGCTTAGTCGCTTTATGAATTGATTTAATCTAAAGAAATGGTCACTCAATTTTGACTAGTCTCTTGAGTATCTATTTTTCCATCACCAACATATTACAAACTAAACTATGCTAAGAGTAGAGCATTCATATGTACGATTTCAACTAGGAAGAGGGTGTATGTCAAAAAAGGTTTGGCATTTTGGGGCGGTTTGGTTAGGACGTGGTAAGTGGTTCTAGTTAACCGACATATGCAGACAATAGGGGAGTATGTAATTGGACATGTAATCATTACAATCAAAATTATAGAATGATATGCTACAAAAAGCACCAAATGATCTAATCAACCTAGTAACTTATATGAAGACCATGTGGGAAGTACTTTAGATGAGATTGTTTGTCGGGCACATTTTCCTTCATTTAGATCGCTGTAATAAAGTTAGATCGCGGCAACCGCTAGCATTGCATCAGTATTCAACACAAACACTTCCCATCAACTTTGTTCTTCTGTAGCTTTAGCATTAAAGGCCACATCCATTCACAAACTTCTCACAACGGACTTGCCCCTTGGGGTGAATAATCATCATCTGAACCATACAACTCTTCGTAAAAAGTGCCCCTCTTAGGCCCACTCATCCTTGACTAATCACTAGTTCTCATTGTCACACTAGTTCTCAATATATTCTCACAACTTCACTTCAAGATTTCAAAGACGCATTAATTCCAAAATCAAAGTTTCAGTTTTGAAACAGAGAAATCAACAATGGCGATCCGAAAAAGTAAGTTCGTTGATATTTAATATTTGTAATTAAGCTTCTTGTGTAATGTGATCTCGCTGGGGAAGATGATGAACAGATGTATTATATTATTGCAGTGGTTATAACATATGATTGCAAAGTTACTTCATTTTACATATTCTCTTCATCACACGCATGGTCATCTTCTAGATCCGCTACAACAACAAAAGTTTCACACTTACAGTTTTAGTTACAGACTTTTAGACACTAAAGTGACAGCCTTTTGGTGGTATGTTGCTTCAATTATCCTTGGCAAAGTGTGACATTAATTAGAAGCAAGGTGTGAATCATATGTGTATGTGCAGTGTTTCAGTACCATATCTAGTAGTAGAGAAGCACTACCTATTTTTTACGACAAAATCTTATTTTGGTGAAGTGTTCATAATTTTTTTTCTGGACTTTAGTGTACCAAATTCATATTCCTACTTGTAAACTACCATATATTGGATTGCTATATATGCATAGATAAAAGTTGGTTTCTTTTCGCAAGTCTTTGCCTATAAAATGGAATAAATATTAAATATTATATCTTGACGCATTTAGTGTTGTTATGTTTTTTACATGTTCCGCGATCAAAGATGCAGAGCAACACGAGTGAGGACTGAAACATACAACCTCAGATGATAGAGTCAACTCACTTCAAGCTCAGCTTTGACGGAGGTCCAAAACGAATTGAAAGAAGTGAAAGGTGCTTTAGGTGTCGCTGGGTTTGTGAACCGGTGGAAGATGTTAATCAACCGATGGAAGAGTCCGAACAGCCAGAGAAAGCAATTTTCTGAATTGGTGAAAGACAAAGGGACACCAAGATTGAAGATGACATTAACATTATAAGTGTCTCTTCTTACGAAAGGAAAGCTTCAAGACTCCTCCTTTGGTTAAAAAGGCGCATTAACCTGCTTAAATCACCTCCGAGTCCGCAAAGAAAATGAAAGTGGTTGTCGATGTGGAGGTATCCTCACTTGGCCATATAAAAAATACTTTTATTTAGGTGAATGATAAATTAACATTAAAATTTGTTTTCTTTTCTAGGCTCAACCCGACACCGATATTGAAGATTCTCCTTTCAAGAATTTGAAGAAGGAGTGGTTGAAGCCACACAAGTCATTGGATCATAAGAAGCTAACTTCTTCCGATGGATATTTTTCACTCCGATAAAGGGATGGATATTTTCACCGCCACACATTCGAGGTAAAGGGTCTTCTTCCGATGGATATTTTCACCGGCCCCGCCAACCTCGAGGTAAAGTGGTCTCGTCTTTCCTTTGAAGAAGGGCTCATTTTTGCTGCAATCTTTGTAATGCTTAGTTTGCTTCTGTCCTAAAAAAGTCAAGCAAATATGAGTCTTGTTTTCATTTATATATTTCTCATCTGGCCTCTCCTTCAACCTTCACCTCAAAACCCACCAATCTAACAGGAGTGGTTGAAGAAAAAGTAATTTTTGTGGGACCATAAAATTTAATTTGAATATTGTTACCCAAATAAGTCTCAATTTGAATTTTAAAGAGAAATTGATTCGATATTCTCTCTAAATGTCTAAAAGGACCTTTTTCTCTCCAACCCGAAAACCCTTATTTGAGGCTTTTCTCTTTAATTTAGGGAGAAAGCCTCAACACCTGACTCAAACCCTAAATTGAAAACTAAATTGTATACCCGGGATTTGCATCTGCAGTAGAAGGTACACTTCAAGTTTTTATTTTAATTTGACGGATTGTATTCAGATTTATGCAATTATATTTTCGAACCCGTGATATTTTCACCATTTTCCCATATTTTTTTTCTTGAACAAATGTGTAGTGTTATTTCTTTACGTTTTTTAGGTTAAGTTTGGGTAAAAGGTTTAGCATCCCCGATAAATATAATAAGGAAAAATATTTTAAAGGAAGGTTATGATAGAGATTATCCCCCGGGTGGTGTTCGGTTATAATGATCTGGCCTTCTCAATTTGAAAAACTTTCAATTTGAGAGGATAGATCATTATAACTGCATATCCACCGGAGGTAGGTAACTCTTTTTCATGTCCAAGTTTTCAATTATTTCTTTTACGTTTTAGGTTAAGTTTTGGTACAAGGTTGTTCCATAGATATAGATAAATATCCGCCACACATTGATACAACACATAAGACAAAGGTCGCTTTTAGTTATTTTCATTGTCAATTTGGTAATTACATTTGATCATGAGATATCTTATTGTAGTTATCGGTAGAGGTGGAGAAGGTATTTTGATTGGGGAAACAATGTTTACTTCGACAGATTGGTGAAACTGTTGCTAATTAGGAAGAAAAATGTTATTATGTTATGTTATTTTTCTAGGATGAAGAAAGATGTGTATAAATATAAGCCTAAAAAAGTTGAAGACGGTCGACCTCGAGGTGGTATCAAGGTTTAAATACCGTCCGTCCAAAAATGCTCGAGGATAAGTTGTTTTCGACATTTCATATAGATGAAAGGGTTTATTTCAGGAAATCACCTTTTGGTTTTCTTCTAGATATTAATACAAGAGATCCGATCGACAGTAAAAGGTATACTATGCTTGCCCACAATCGCAACTGATTGTGGAAGTGTCAAAAAGAGGATTTTACCACTGACTTACAAAGTTACAAATTAATAGAGGTATACTTAACTTTCAAGGAGTCGGATGTGGCCTTTCTTACTGGATTGTCCACAGATCGACCTCCTGACTGGTATTTCTGGATGGATTCAACGGTGCCTACTGCCTTCCGGTTAAGGTATTTCAGGACAACCAAACTTCGGGCGCAGCTATCGGACGATGTTTTGCTGTATTTTTTTATTTGATCAAATATATAAGAATTGAACACTAAAAGTGTTTGATTAAGTAATAGGAAATTACCTTCTACAAATCACATATTATCTAGTATGTTTTTTTTAATTTAATCAAATAGATAAGAATTGGAAATACACTCAAACTCTAAATATAAGAATTGGAAATATACTCAAACCTTCCAAAGAGATCCCATGTACGTGGGGATTGTAGGATAGAAAATACAACAGGTCTCTCAAGGTTAGTATATAGATAGTAGATCGTTTTAGATATATCTATGATATTTGCATATCAAACAAGGGAGGGGTTCTAGGGACATATTTTAGCTTAACACGTAAACAAACTCAAAATCGTTAGGGCATTTATAAGTTTTGAATTAGGCTAATTTTTGTTGATATGATCTCCTAACTATTCTAACATTCTCACAAATAATAAAAAATCAAAATTCAAAAACTTGTTTAATGTAGTTAACAATTTACAAAATTTGGCTAATTGTAGACCGTTCATTTTCACCATTGTTGATATTGTATTTAGCAAGTTTATAATATATATATTTTTAAATATTTGTGACAATGTTTAAAATAGTTAGAAAAATCATATCCACAAAAAAATTAGCCTAATCCAAAACTTATAAATGCCCTAACAATTTTGAGTTTGTTTAAGTGTTAAGATAAGATATGTACCTTGAACCCCTCCCATCAAACAATGTAAAATGTCCCCAAAGATGGGAATATATCCACGATACATATCAAGAAATTGAGTATCGATAAACACTCATATCCTGATATTTTGTACTATGGTTTGAAGTTTGAACTGCCCGATTCAAGTTATGAACTCCGGTGAACCGGTCAACTCGGTTGTTCAAATGTTAAAAAACGTGTTTAACTTTGGAGTTTTCAATTAACCTGGCCGTGTTGATTCAACCAAATACTTCCTTTAGTTGCCTCAATTATAATTGAGCCATTATAATTACAGGTTATATAATCATATCGCTAAATCTACGATGTCTTGCGTAAATGCGCGGTACGTATACCAAAACTAATGGGCGCGATTTTTCTCTAACAAAGAACTGCCCGGTTTTATTTGAACTAGTGGTCTAACCCGATCCGGTCAAAAACCAGTTCGACTTTGACCCAAATCGGTAAGGTTGATGAAATTTAGTCAAATTTCCATCGGTTACGACTTCGATACTCAAATTTCATAGGGTCATACTGGTCAATGCAAATTTCAAAATTTTGGAAAAGAGGGAAACCAAAGCAACCCGAAAATTTGACGAAATTTGGAAACCAAAAAATCCCGCTCTATCATTATTTTGAATCCTTTTGGAAACCTCAATATCCCCTCAATCGTTCTTCATATATGAGGAAACAAAACCTCCCTTTCTCTCCTCTCCCTCCGCCTCACCGGCTAGTACACACTCTTTTCTAAACTGGCGTGCGATATTCTAAACTAGCTAGGGTAAGTAGAATACTCCACTCATCTCTCCATTAATTGTTAACAAATTGTTTTCATCTCTCTCTTAATTTATGGTTTTCGTTTTACATTTTTTAGATTTTGCTTGCATTGATTCTCGCTTTGATTTTCTTGCTTCAAAGGTATGTTTTACGAGGATGTTTTATATTTTGTTAGTTATTGATGTGAATTTAATATATCGACATCGTTCGGTTTTGCTTGGTTTGAAGATACTTTATTTTTATCTTATTTGTTTGAAATTAGTATCTTCATCTTTGTTATAATTTTGGTTGGTTCAAGGGTGTTTACTTCACAATGATTTTATTTCGTTTTGAAATTATGGGGTGTTTCAATTTCCGTGATAAACTCTAAAAATAATAGAGAGAAAAAAAAGTCTTGTTTCTTGAGTAAATTGGACGTATTTTCAAGTGAGCGGACAGAACGATCTAGAATTTTGGGGGTTTGTCTTGCGGGGACAAAAGGGAGTTTGGTTGGTTTTGTCTGTCCTCGCCGCCCCACTTTGGAGCATTGGTGCTTGGAACGGACCTATTCACTCACAAGAACGAGGCCTCAAGATAGTAGAACCAAATACTTATTCACTTGCAACCCATGGTAAAGAAAATGTATAGCTATATTAAAATGTGTCAGGTATTTAAGTTAGTTAAAATTCACCATCTGACCAAATCATGTCATATACATTCTACATATATGGTACAAAGGTTTAAATTCCAAGAAAACTAGATAAATTTGTCCAAAGTATACATAGCAAAATAAATATGCAACCCAAGATAGGGTACTACCAAAAATATCTACAATATTTAGCCAATAATTAAAAAACGCTATATATATGCGGGACGAGTCCGATGAGACTAGGACTACTTCACTTGGTCATCTATGTTTGCTTAGTGTGTTTACACTTAGGTGTTCATTCTGTGTCCGACCATACTTATCGTAATTAGAGTAGGACTACATTAAATATTCGGGTGGGTGTATAATTTTGTTGTTGTTCATCATGTATTTTGGACAATTTGTAGTTTCTTTAAGTTTGTTATATATATTAACTTTAGGTAAATGGCACCACACGATGAAGCAGTGGTGTTTAGTTTTGTTACAAAGCTTTCGACTTGTGTTATTTTGTGTTGTGGCCTTGTGGGTGGCAACTTGGCTTGTTCGGAGGACTCGGCGTCATCGAAGTCACCACAAGTCGTTCAATAACCGGTATGCCCCAAAAGGGACCCCGATAACTTTTTCTATATAAATGATGCATAAATTGCTTAGGCTTAAGAGTCATGGAAAATAAATAGATTGTTCCATGTTATGTGATTTCATTGCTACAGCTGACCCAATCCCCATATGTTGACCGGATTGGTACACATCGGTTATGTCATGGTGTTATATCCATGTCAGGATACAATACCACTCTCGACCAAACATTTTATACTAGGTGCACGGGATGTGTTGCATTGCATATAGCCACGTCTCAAGTTTGTGAAGGTGAGATTAGGTTTGTTTACTTGTCTTGTTAGTGAGTTGTCTCTTTTGAGAGAAAGAAAAGAATGTGGGAGACGGAGCAATTGAGACAGACCTGGGATGGTTGACCCAATTATGGTTGGATATAATATCCCCATTTGTTTGAATTGTATCTAAATTTCTTGATTTTGATGTACATTCTCTTTAACTTAAGTTACCTTTTTTCTTTTCTTTTTTAATCCTTGGGCAGTTCCTAGTATCTCATACCCATCATTTGGGATATGTGGCTAACTTACTAGAGTAGTTAGGGTTTCAAACAGACTTAAAAGGTAAATTGATGATATTGGAGGATAGTGTTTTGGGAACAATGCTAGGTCAGGGCTTTTGCTTGGTATAGCTCTAACTAAAGGCAAGTGATTCTACATTGGTAGAAAATGGGTATTAAAAACAATAAGCTTTAATGCTCTATTGTCATGCATACTAAACTATCAAATACTCAATATTGCTTATAAATGCAGTGGCGAGTGGGGAGTGAGCGGAGCTGGAGAGAGAGAGAGAGAGAATTGGGTGATGCAGGGGAGAGGGAGAGATGGGTGAAGGAGAAAGAGAAAAAAATGAGAGAGAAGTGAGGACATGAGAGGGGCGAAAACCAACCAAGTTGGTTTTGTCTGCCAAAACCCCTTCTGCCAAAATTGTTCGCTCCGCTCACTCGATTATCTTCCATATCGTTCATCTCTTTTTCAATTTGTAATGTATTTGAGTATGCCTGGGGATGCAATTTTGTACTCTACTCTCCTGAATGAAAAGCCTACAGTGTATTGTGGGAAAAGACTGTCTTGGGATACAACTCATTGAATGCAGGTTTGGGTCGCCCTGAACCCCTAACCTTTTCATAACAAAAAAGAACAAAAAACATTACATTTACTGCATTCACACTTCTTAAACAAGCTGTTGGAGCTTGCTGTGGTGCTCAGATTTCTTGAACTTTAGTTAACTATAAGAAAATAAGAGGTCAGATCTCTTAACACTGCATTTGACCAAGCCTTTCCCATTTACCGCTCTCAACGTAATTTAATTGCTTGCACGAGTGTTCTTTGCATCATAGCATTGTCTTGATTACCTCCATCTCTATGGAAGGAAAAACTTGAAATGCTTATTGCTTGCATCTTTCCTTGCATTACCTTTGTTACGATAATAAGGATATTTAGGTCATTCTGTAAGGGTATTGTAATCAACTGCAGGGCATATATTTGGGGTATGTATATATTTGTATTAGGTTTCTAGGGTTATTGAACAAGTCAATAGAATGTAGCCTTTAGATTTGTAATACCTTAACACTATTGTCTTTGCATCAGGTGTTGGTGAGCTCTTACTATTGATTCTAAACATGCACATTTCATATGTTCTTCTAAATGTTGATTCGGTTAACCGGTAGACCTACTAGGGCATTAGTTTTTAGGTCTAGCTCAAGACTCTTCAGAAGCAGGAATTTCCATGGTTATGACTTCAATTAGTTACCTGGAGTAAAGTATTTTACTTAGTTCATGTTCAAGAATTAATATGTTGCAAAACGTTGCAGACTAGTGATAGGTAGAGCAATAAAAACAGTGAGATAATGATTGTAAACAAAATCGATAAGTAAGATTAACTACTAATTGTTTACTTGGACTCGAGATTAGATGCCATTACTTGGGATTTCATTGCTTCTCTTTTTCGGATTCCACTATTTTCTTCGAATTTCCTAAGAATCATATGAAACGAAAATTTGAACCAACTAACAAAATCCATATTCAACCAAATACTATATTTTGGAATTATTTATGTTCCGAAGTTACACACTTATCCAAAAAGTTTGGTGCCTAAGTATCATCTAAAATAGATCATCATATTTGTCCATCACTATCCAAAATGCTATTGTGTAGCTATTGGACTCCACCCTACTAGAAAATTTTCCTAACTCGTACCATTCATTATGTGTGCTGTGTGCAACATTCATTCCTCCAAGGCTCCATGGAAGCTGCAAAATCCTAGCTCACTTCATTAACACTCAAAACTCACAAAGCATTATCGTAGTAAAGTATGCCATTAAAACGCTTCACTAAAAATTAGTATATACAAATAATTGTCTATATCAATATGTTTGACATACATGATAGTATGTCATATGAATAGTCATATCCAAGAAAGTATGTCATGAGTATCAAATCATACTCCTAGGGTTAGATTCTTTATAAAATCCCATGGAATGTTGGTGAATTCAATGGAACCATTATGTTTTTTGTCGGATCCCAAATTCAACTCTGTAAAGGCCTACCCGAAAGCAGATAAAAGCGAAGCTATCTCGCATCAAGTATGTTGAATTGTTTGATTCCCGAAGTTTGGAATGGAGAAGGTTGAGCGACTTGGACTTGGCATTTTATGATGAACGATCGTCGAAGACCAGTGGTGGCTGCAAAAGGATATCTTCATTGGTCTCTTTATGAGGAAGGCATATTGGTATTTAACATTGCCCTTGAATCTTGGACGAGGATTGGGCTACCGAGACTAAATCCCCACCAAAAGTCATTACAAACTGTTTCAGGTTTAATGGTACTATTGCTATTATGTTCGGGTTCGGGGTGAGGAGAAACAATGCTCTTGAGAAATTAGAATTTAGGGTTTTACATGATTACGACAACAGGTTGTGGAGTGAACCGAGGGCGTATTCGTTGGACAAATTGTATTCACTATTCACTACATTACCGTTCACCCATTTTTCGTTGACCTTCCCCAGAAAATATTGCAGTTTTTGAATGCAACGACGACAGTATCCTTGGGTACGATTTGGTGAAGAAGTTGTTATTTGTCAAAAGAATCCCAACCATCGGCAATCACTCCATTCTCCCATTCATGTCGGACATCAATCTTTCTAGTTTATTATCGATTCGGTTTCTTATGCTTGTTCTTTAAATAAACAATATAGCCGTTATCGCCAATGTAATGCGGTTATCTGCAATTAAACGAGAACATAATCAATTTGTTTGTTTGTAGCAGTCCTAATCAAATAGCAGTCATAATGAAATAGCCTAATCAATTTACAGGTTTGGTGTTTAGGGACAACGACGATGACTTGGTACTTAACCGGTGGAACACGACTGATGTGTGGACGTGTAATGGGTGTAGAACGGAGAGTACTTACACAAGCTCCCTTTATTTTAGGGCTAAATCTATTGTGCGCGAGATGTATGGTACGCCCTCACATCTGGGCCACTCATCCACAGGGGTTGTGTTTGTATTGCATCACGGCAATCTTGATCCAAAGGCCCTCACATCCTGCGCGACAATACATCTTAGAGACCATAGAGACCCGTGATGCAATACCGCTCACCCCTTTGTGTGTGAGTGGCAATGAGGGCTCACCCGATACATCTGAGTGGCCCGATGAATTTAGCCTAAAAAAATAAAGCCAAAATAAAGTTTTGGAACACGTGTTGGACAGGTTTGTGGGCGAGTTATCATTGCTGTCATGGGAATGCGAAAGGTTTTGTCAGGTTTCGAGGTTTGTGCAGGTAAGGGTTTTGCCTTTACGGAAAGAAAGGTTTTTCCCTTCATTCTTCAATCAAAGGAAAGGCAGAGTGCTAGAAAGAAAGAAATTTTTTCCATCCTTTGCTATCAAGGTGCATGCTTTTAATAAAAATTTGATCTTTCTTCTTCTTTTTATTTTGCAATGTCAATGACCAGTGATAGTTTGAGTGGGGAAGTTTATGTTGATCAGTGGATTGAGAGAACTTTGAGTGATGAAGATGTTAGGGTTAAGTAGTGGAGGTGAGGCTTCATCGTCTTTGCCATTGGTACTAATCGGGCAAGTCCTCATCCTACAAGGAGGAACCAGCGCAGTATATTCACAATAATTTTAGATCTTCGAACTCCGGGATTAAATCAAGAATCAAAAAATTCCAGGTAAATTTTATTCCATTAACCAACGCAGATTTCCCCCCAACCCCGACGACCGTGATAATTTAGCAAAATTTCCTTCCCCGAAATCATCGAAATTTCCTCCTCTCTCTCTCCAGTCTCCACCACGTCACCAAACTTAAGTAATATATCATTTTGGAAATCATTTTATTTTGGAGCATTTGTACATCTTTATAGAGCTTTAGTCTGGGCTATTAAATCGTTGAGTACTCCCCGAGTAATCAGTGAGTACTCGCAACTCGCTGCTTAGCCGACCCGACTAACAATTTATTCCCCAATCACAATCGGGCTCAAAAACTCCTCAAGTACTCGGCCGATTAGGCCCGATTAGCCGAGTAATTGTGTTCACTATTTCAATGTTAAACATTGAACTCAACATTTTGCTGATTCGACCAACCCTCGATTCTGTAAAGTTCTACACTTTAATCATATTTATTTTAGTTGATTGAGTGTTTTAATTGTTTATTGATTGATTGGGTTCTTAATTGGCTTCATTATGTTGGTATTTCAAAGTTAAATATATTTAATAATTATTTGTAAAGAAATGTAGTGTTATGAAAAATCATCCAATTAATCCCCGACCGATTACACCTACTCACTACTCGCTCTTCAAGCGAGTAGCGATTTAACTGCACAGTCTTTAGTAGAGGTAGGGTGGTTGATTGGTACCTCAGAGAGTTATAAAAACTTTTTATTTCAGGTTTAATATGGCTCAGACAAATCGAAGTGGAAATGGTCTGAACTTTCAAGAAAGAAATCAACGTATCATGCGTCGTTCTAGGCAGTCTAGGTACGAGGCGCAGATTCTTCTTGAATCAATATATCAGATAGAGGCAACAAGAGCGGCCCGAGCTGAAGCAAGAGCCACTGTGACTCCTCCCCAAATGCAGCAGGTGATCAACTTAGTAGATGAAGAATTAGCTGCTTTGGGCCATGGTAAGGATCAAAATGGTCATCCCTTTTCAGTTGTCATTTTGGTTTATGGATTATGAAGAGGATAAATGAACTATACACGGACTTAGTTGGTAACTTGGTAAACACATGTATTGTTGGCGCCATTTTCTATGTCGTACTCATTGTCGTGCGTATTAAGGTTATCAACCGATCGATTAAGTAAATATGTCTTTTATTTAGAACGAAGGCAAAAGGTGATGAACAATGTTCAAGTCCCATCAACTAATGCTAAGAGGAATCGATCAACGCGATCAAGCAATCAATCCAATGCTAGGAAACTGCGAAAAATCAACTGGAGAGGGTATGGAAGAGGCAATTCATGGCATGGAAACTGTTGCAGTTTCTGAAAGGGTCGTAATATGAAGAAACAAATTATCGGGTTCTAGTGTTGAACATCTGAAGAAGAAGCAAAGATCATTCTTTGAATTAGAAAATGTGCCCGACCTAGATAGCATTACTTTCATTAAAGCTTTAGAGCTCCTTGATGATGACAAAAAGCAAGGGTGTTCATGGTGTTAAAATTTGGAGAGGCGTAGGGAATGGTTGCTATATCATCTAGCCAAAAATGATTTGGAATGTGGGAACTAAAGTGGTGATCCATTTTGTGTTTGTTCTTTGAAACCGCATATCTTTTCGGGGGTCATTCGATTGCTTTAGTTAGTTTTTGGCCTATAAATTTAGAATGTGGATACTGGATGCTAATGTGATTATCCATTGTATATGGTGCTGAAAATGTATATTTTGTTTGGATCATTAGTTGCTTTGGTTGTTTATGAGTCCCATTTAGATGACTGCCGGACCCCAATTTGTGTTGGGCAGACTCCCACAAAAAAACAATTATTACAAGTGTGCCATTGGTTTCAAAAAATCTAAAAAAACAATTATTACAAGTATGCCATTGGTCCCCAAAAAATTGAATTCGAAACCCCAAACTTAAACGACCCGGCTAGGTCGTTTGGACTAAGTCCCAAACGACTTGACCACACCGTTTGGGACTTAGTCCAAACGACCCGGCCACACCGGTTAAGAGCCCAAAAAATAGAACTTTATATTTTTTCAAAGTTCAAATCCCAAATGACATGGCCACATCGTTTTGGACTAAGTCCAAATGGTGTGGCCATATCGTTGGAGACTTAGTCCAAACGGTGTGGCCATATCGTTGGGGATTTTTCTAAGTCCCAAACAGTGTGGCCATTTTTTTCTAAGTCCAAATCCCAAACAACATGGACACATCGTTTTGGACTCAGTCCAGACGGTATGGCCATGTCGTTTGGGATTTGAACTTTGAAAAAAATTTAAAGTTCTACTTTTGGGTTCTTTGACGGTGTGGCGGGTCGTTTGGACTAAGTCCCAAACGGTGTTAAGTCGTCGTTTGGGACTTAGTCCAAACGACTGTCTGGATCATTTGTACTGAGTCTCAAACGACTTGACCACACCATTTGGGACTTAGTAAAAAACGACACGGCCGGTCGTTTTTGTACTAAGTCTCAGACGACTTGGCCAAGTCGTTTGTACTAAGTCCCAAACGACTTGGGCAAGTCGTTTGTACTGAATCCCAAACGACCTAGCCGGGTCGTTTAAGTTTGGGGTTTTCGAATTCAACTTTTTTGGGACCAATGGCATACTTGTAATAATTGTTTTTTTTTAGATTTTTTGAGACCAATGGCACACTTGTAATAATAGTTTTTTTTGTGGGAGTCTGCCCAACACAAATTGGGGTCCGTAAGTAACAAATACTTTAGATTTTAGAATGTGGGGACAACTGGACAAGAGTGATGATCCATTTTGTCCATGTTGCTGAAAATGTCAATTTTGTTAAGGATAATTTCATGAGGATTTGATTACTCATTAGGTGCTTTGGTTTTTATGACTATGTAATTATTGGGAGATACTCATGACTTAATGAAGTTAGAATTTATTTTGGATTTGGTACTTCTTGTTGTTATGTTCTCTCTGAAAAGACCTCAAAGAAACCATCTAAAAGTTTTCTCTAACTCTCTCACAAAGGAAAGAAAATGTCATATCTAACTCTCTCACAACGAAAAAGTCATTTTTTCTCTCTCTCTCTCTCTCTCTCTCTTAAATTAGATGCCATTACATGAGATTTCATTGCTTCTCTTTTTCGGATTCCACTCTTTTCTTCGAATTTCCTAAGAATCATATGAAACGAAAATTTGAACCAACTAACAAAATCCATATTCAACCAAATACTATATTTTGGAATTATTTATAGTTATTTATAAGTTCTGAAGTTACACACTTATCTAAAAAGCTAGGTGCCTAAGTATCATCCAAAATAGATCATCATATTTATCCATCACTATCCAAAATGCTATTGTGTTAGCTATTGTATTGGACTCCACCCTACTAGAAAAATTTTCCTAACTTCGTACCATTCATTATGGCGTGCAACATTCATTCCTCCAAGGCTCCAAGGGAGCCATAAAATCTCAAAACTCACAAAGCATTATACGTAGTAAAGTATGTGATTAAAATTCACTAAAAATTAGTATAGACAATGCAAATGTATATATATCATTCTGTTTGACATACATGATAGTATGTCATCCGAATAGTCATCCAAGAAAGTATGTCATAAGTAACACCTTCCGAAGGTACTATGTTTCATAACGTTATATGTGATTATAAAGAACATACATAGTATCTACATACCCAACATATTTAATGTATTATGTAAAAATAATTAATGGAGCGATAATTAAGAGGATAATTAATTGTTAGATCTTAATTGTCTGTAGTTTATATGGGCTTATAAATAAGAGTAATACTCGTCACACTCCGAACTATGATCAATCACTGTTCATAGTCCAATTGTGATGTGAACAAAGAATGTTCATAGCTCATAATATGATTAACTCTTAATATCATTGTTCATAGTCCAATTGTGGTAACTCTTAATATGATTAACTCAAAACCAAAACTGAAAACTCTAATACAGACTACCAGCCTTTATATAGGCGAAATACCCTGATTACCACAAAACTTGAAAATTTTCAAAAATGGAAAGTTTTGGGATAACCACATATTAAGAAACTACTAATCAAAATATAACTAACACAGCTGGCCAAATAAAAAACGGACTCTCCTATCAAAAGATATAGCAAAAACAAAACTTTCCTAAAACGGCAAAAACGTGATTTATGAGAATTTCTAAACGATGGATTTAAGGCCCGAGAGGGTGGTGCCCACGGCAAAGCAGTGGGTTATGCTTATTTTGACGTTTATGATCAAATATGGCCGCGTCCATGTCTTTCCGACTTTGTTGCCCGCTTTTCCAGTTCATTGACATATGCATTGGCAACCTGTACTGCATCACATATGCCAAGTTCAATGACATATGCATTGGCTAATGCATCATCAATGGTTGTTCACATGAACAATGAGTGTTCATAGGTCATGTTAAGATATGAACAATGAGTGTTCATAGCTCATATTGGGGTTTGAACAGTGATTGTTCATACCCCAAATAGGTATGAACAACCACAGCATAATCACTTTCATATATCAAGTAGAGGGTCAGAAAAATACCAAAATGCACAAAGCATGTGCACCCTTCTAACACATATCATAGATTATGTATTAACCTACAAACCAAGCAACCTAGCAACCAAAAATACTTACATTTCACAAATTACGTCTTATTTTTCTCTTGGACAATTTCTCGAGTCTTATTTTCCACAGTTTCTACACATTCTTCCCTGGATTGTTTAGGGCTATTTCTCCGGGGATTTCCATCTCTCTGCTTTCTTCTTCCTCCCCTTTTGTTTGAGAAATGTTGGGATTCAAAATCAATATCTGAAATAAAGATTTGGAAGTCAAAATATATATTATATATATATTTTTATCAAATTAAACATTATAATAAATCAAATAACATTAAACACTAAACCTATATCAAATTAAACATTAATATCACAATCATAACCTGTGAGCTGAGGTATCAAAGAAAGACTCTTCAACTTCATTATCTTCGTCTCCTTCGTTCGAAGCTATATTCAACGTTGAGACACGCTTAGCCATTTCATCCATCTTTTCTATAAAATATGAATAAGCCTCAACACTACTCCCCACATCGTAAGCCACTTGAGAAGCAACCTTGATACAATGAGCCACTCTGAAAAGTTCATGGTTTTCATGGCCAGCCACTAATCCAGTATGAAACTCCGCTCTATACGTGTGTGCCTTTTGCATCCACCGCTTCAAAAGAAAATGCTTTGGAATCTCTTCGATTTCGTAACGCTGAAAAATCTTTAACATGTGACCACAAAGTAACCCCATAAACTGAAAATACTTACATTCACAGTCTCCCTCTAAGGTTCCTCTATTGAAACTCACTTTCCAAACGGACTTCTTCTGCGGGTCTCTGAATTTCACCATGTAGCTTCCGGTTCCATTGTTGACAATCTCGTCCCCATCAATTTTGTACTCCATCTTTGCCTTCTCTAATTGCTCCTTAAATATATTGAATGCATTAATCATTATAGACCTTCGCATGCATAAGGAGGAAAGCATCTTTAGCCACAATTAAGTGAACTATGCTCGGTCGCGGTAATCGGCATCTCTTTCATTCCTAGCAATCAAAGCCAAAGATCTCTCATTACCATGTACAAACTCCATCAGCATAGTGCTTTCGAATTCTGAATTGGTCGTGAACGAGAATTCATCGATTCACTCCTCCCGGTCGTATGCATACCAAACAAAAAATGTGTCACCGAGATAACAAGGAACCCATTTCTCCGCAGATATTATACATTTTGTCAACCAAGGATTTGCGGACAACTCATTCTTCTCTATTATTGTACACCATCTTCTTTCAAAACCAGCAATCTTATACGAGGAGAGACCCCAGCAAAAGGCGGAAGCAATGGTGGGAGAATAGACCCAATTTTGTTTATAGGTTAGAGAATCAACACTCTACTTATTTCAGATTTATTTCTTAAAAATTTAGGAAATGTATGTTGGAGTGGTCTACCCAGGGCCCTCACAAAATGTATACTGTTTTTTCTTTGCTATCTAATACATACAATTACCCTTTAGCAAAAAAAAAATACGAGGAGAGAAATAGTGTTATTCAGGTCAGTTACCAGTGTCTCAATTTTAGTAAAGGATAGCTTCTCTTGAAATTTCTGCATAATATGCCAAAGACAGTAACGATGACGAGTATCAGGGAACACTTTTGCAATGGCTGCAGTCATCGCTCTATCCTGGTAAGTGATGATTGCAGTTGGCGCACGACCACCCATGGCTGCAAGCCAGGCCTTAAACAACCATATGAATGTATCTTCTGTCTCATCAAGTAACAGCGCGCAACCAAATAACTGAATCGCATGCATTTGATTGACTCGATAAAAGGGGCAAAAGGCATAGAGTATGCATTAAATGACGTTATGTGGTATCAAAAGAGACAACATCCCCGAAATACTCATGCACTTTTCGAGACCTCCCATCAACCCGAGAAAAAAGTTTACTGCAGTCCCATTTTGATCTAGATCAATAGCGTAGTAAAACTGGGATTCTCGCACTCTTCTCGCATAAAATATTTAAGCACGGCGGTTGCATCACCTTCTTTAGGCATCTTTCTAGTCAAACCATAATGATGGTTCCAGCAATCCTTATTTGTAATGCTAACCCAACTTCTTCCCCACTAAAAAACAGCTGCAACTTTACCGACGGGTAAGCGGTGTTCACCAAAAATCCTAGCTCATAACGTAGTAAAGTATGTCATTAAAACGCTTCACTAAAAATTAGTATAAACAAATAATTGTCTATATCATTATGTTGATGATAGTATGTCATCGAATAGTCCATAGCCAAGAAAGTATGTCATAAGTAACACCTTACGGAAGGTACTATGTAAAATAACGATGTATGTGATTATAAATAACATACATAGTATAGTATGTCATGGAAAAATATCATAGCATACCGTCATACATAACAAAGTACATACCCAACGCTGCGATACCTAATGTATTATGTAAAAATAATTGTAAATATGCTTTTAATTAACATACATAGTATAGTATGTTATGCAAAATTTCATAGAGTACAGAGTACGTGGTCTACTATCCGGTACATAAGAATTAAGGATAGTTTTATAAAAAGAAAGTATATCATACTTTATGCCAAATATATGCAACTAGAAATGGCATTGTGGAAGCATGCGACATATGCAGTGAGATGTCAACGATTGGAGTTTTTACCTTGCGAAAGTATGTCACTTAAAGTAAGTGACATACCGACCCGTCATTTTTGTAAGAAGTGACATAACATATAAGTATGACAGTTATAGTGTCATATCTACTCGCAGAGCTTATATACGACATTATATGGACGGCACTGAATAAGCTATGCACAACACTATACAACAAAGAAAGTTTATATACGACAATGTATAAGCTGTCCAACAAGAGTATGAACATTTGTTGTTCATAGTCCGACAAGAGTATGAACATTCATTGTTCATAGTCCAACAAGAGTATGAACATTCACTGTTCATAATTCAATGGTATGAACACTGAATGTTCATAGTCCAACAAGAGTATGAACATTCAGTGTTCATAGTCCACTAGGAGTATGAACACTGAATGTTCATGGGTCAATTTGAGATACCCCCCTGTTTGAGCCACTAGGAGTATGAACACTTAAAGTCCACTATGTAGTATGGAGGACAATAGAGTAGCATTGAAGATAAGATAAGAGAGTGAAGATAAGATAAGGGTATAAAATATATTTCGACCAGTTATAAAATTTTGGCAGAGAACAACAAATTCTAAGAACATTCAACTAGTATACTGCATGGCAGTGGGGAGTGAGCGGAGCTGCGGGGAGAGAGAGAGTTGGGTGAAGGAGAAAGGGTATTGGGGGCGAAGAAAAAATGAGAGAGAAGTTGAGGACAGAGACAGAAACCAACCAACTTGGTTTTTGTCCACATACCCTCCCCTTCTGCCAAGATCGTTCGCTCCGCTCACTCGACAAGCATGAAAAATGTCATAACTAAATCAAAATGAAAGAGAGATGAACCTACTCTAAGCCTACGATGGTTGGCAATGAAATTTCTAGTGGTGGAGTTGTCAACAATGGGAATTGGTGGCACTTCGTTACATTTTCTTTTTCGGGTTTGGGTGCTTGATCCTCCTCGTGTTCGTGGAGGCATGTTTAAAATGACGGTTTAGAACATTGATAGTTAGGGTTTAATGATAATTGTAATCTCCATGAAGTCATTGCTACATATGATATCCCAAACTTTATAAAAAATGTTATAAGAGAATGTTTGAAAAACAAAAGTTTGTGCAAAACGTGATTAAGAAACATTTGTCAGAGATTAAGATGTGTATTGGACTCTGGGTTGCTCGTTCCATTGCCAATTCACTAAATTAATGCAAGTTCAAACAAGTGCCAAAATTAGTTATAAAAACAGGATTCAGAGTACACTGCAGAGCATCATAAACATACTCTGACTTGTGTTTACAAGAGAAAAAAAAAATCTCTTTGCATTTACTGTATGACAGGAATATCCTTGCTAGTTCGCCAGTCCTGAATTCTTATTACGAATTAAGATAGCTTGTTCTAGAACCCATCAGTCCCTCGTTCACTTTGTGCGTTGTAAAGGCAGCTGGTGTTCTTTTGTCACAACACAAGTGATAAAGCTCACGGCCTGAAGCTCGATCGCCTTTGGTTCCTACCTTAAACCGACAAAGCACTTACCATATTCTTGTGTTTTAATGCTATTTCTGAGCACTTAACAAAAACTAGTTAATACCATTTCGACATATTCTAATACATTCGCAATTTATGACAGTATATACACATACACAAAATAGATATTAATGCCAAAAAACCCTGTCAGTACAAGGATAGTTACGAAAGGTCTAAATCCATAACATTTTTTGGAACCCTTTTATACCACTTCACGATCCTTGGTTCCATTATAGTTGCCCAATCCCAAGCTTCTGTCCATGCAAATGACTCCCACCTTGGAGCAAGTGGCGGAATAGGACTATCATCTTCAAGCACGAGTTTCACAAAATGTGTGCCTCCTCCAATGTGGCCTATTGTCGCTATCTGGACACGAGTTGGATCAGGAGCAGTCCACAAAGGAAAGTATGACATACATTCTTTCTCTCCAATGGCGACAAGGACACACCTTTGAAAAGTATTAGCGGCTAAAAATCCCATTGAAGGAAGTTCAAACCATTCTTTGGGGTTCATCGATTATATGGAGGCGTACATCGTAGATTTGTCTTGATCGCTTCTTTTTCGTTCTTCTCCACCCATCATTGAAGTATAATCTGCCTCATGGGAAATCAACTCTGTCAACATAAGAGCCCCCCACAAGTAATCCATGCATCACCTCCATTAGACCCTAAGCATCGTGCAATCGCGCTAAATCCACAATGTCCATTCGGTTCAACATCTTGCCAATCCACAATGAAGTCTCAGTATCAATGGATTTAAGTCCGTAGCCCATCATCCCATTTAGACCCAATTTCAGGTAAATCTACAAACACTTGAATATGAGTTCTTCTTGGTTTTCTTTTTGCATGGTACCAACTTCTTGGCTTTACTATTCTTGCTTTCTTGAGTTACAATTTGTTCCTCAATTTGTTTGTGCATACTTTCGAAAGTTGAAGGCTCTCTCTTTGTGTCCCTTTTATCTTTACAAGTCTTCACACCAATTTTTATTCCAGGTGGCCTACCCCTCACATTGGTGTTGACCCGAGGCTCTCGCCTGAAAGTTGCCTTTGGATCACCTAGTTCTACACACTTTTTCAGCATCAAAACCTTTTGTTCATCCGAGGAAGCGGTGAAACTTCTTCTGAATCTGTGCAAGCTCGGGCTGAATATCAAAGTTAGGAAGATCAATCGGAGTGCTACTAAGCTGTCTCCACCTAGGGTGTATCAAAGATAAGGGGATGCTTCCCCTACCAATTAGAACAATTTCACATAACTCATGCGCACAAGGAAGCCCATACATACTCTTGTAAAACTGGCGACAACGAATTTCATCTCGTCCCAACTCTAACGGACCTTATTAGCTCTTTGGCTATCAAATCCAATGCATCTCTAGAAATGTACCCTCTAAGTTGCACATATGTGTTTTGTTTGTAACGATGATCCCCAGAGATTCAAGCTCCTATTAAAAGAACTTTCAATTTCGTCACTTGGTTTGTCGAGGAGATTATTAATCAAATTAAAGTTTTGAGAAGTTACCATTATTGCTAGAACATAAATGCCTCTTCAAAGAGGAATGCATACTTTCAATTCGGTTACTGCTCGAAGTACCAAAATGCATATGGAGATCTATCCAAGCTAAGACAAACCTTTCTTTGTACTTCGAAAGCCACTGGTCTTCTATGTATTCCACAACACCATAATGATCTCCGTACTCAAGTTTAAAACAACGTAGGTGTTCCAAGTACTCAACCGATCAAGAAGACGAAGCTGTTATCACTGTTTCGAACATAAACATAAATTGTTCATACTCAACAAATTTCTCAAATGTTTTTTTGGCCTTTGTCTCGATGTTCCTCCTGATGTGAACTCGACACAAGAAGTGTGCAGCTTCAGGAAACACTATAGCTATCGCATTCATAAGTGCCAACTCACAATCAGTCGTAATTATCTTTACAGAAGTAGCTTTGTAGTCCAGAATATCACGCAACCTCTTCAAAACCCATAGGTAAGAACCTTCTTTCTCAATCTCCAAATACCCAAAAGCAATCTGAGAATGTCTTCATAGTGGATGTGAACCCAACAACTTCAAACAATGGCATCTTGAAGACATTCGTCTTGTAGATGCAATCCATGACAATGACCTCGGGAAAACACTTTGCCAAATGAATTGATTGGGGATGTGCAAACAACAAATCTCTACATTCACATTCTTGGATTATCCCTATGAAACTCTGTGTACCCAAATTCTTCTAAATTTCTTAGAAATTCTTGCATTTGGTTTCTTCCACTCAACCGAACCAACTGATTCTTGTGGCGATAATTGTATAAAGTGCTTTTGTTTGACAAATTATTGTCATCTCTCTCATTTCAAGAGAGGTAAAATTTCACGCGGTTTAACACCACTCAAAGACAAATCTGAACAATCAATTTTTCTTGACTTTTAACCTTCCCGCCGAATGCCGCGACCAATAAGATGCTCCCCAATAGTGTGATTATGAGTTCCACACATAACACTCAAGTATCCATCCACCTTCGTTTAAGTAATTCCCCTTTCAACACAAATGGATGACCACATTTCTTGAACTGGATTGCCTATATTCTTTGGTTTTTTTTGTTCAATATTTTCGGCTTTACGGATGGTCTAAATTTTCCCTCCTTTCGCGACTCAAGAAAACTGTAGGTCTTAGCCCAAGTCCCGAATTATCGGACCTTGATATCACAACCACAACTCACGAACCAACCTGTCCGAACACCATCGGATCAACGAGTGGCGATCTTGAAGACCTGCGTAAACCCTTGATCTTAGATACTATTGACGAAAATTGTTTTTTGCTAAGTTATTGATAAAATAAATAAAATATACAAGCTTTCAAATTACATTATTACCTCAATTGTTGTAAATGATTCGGTCATATCGGGATAGCTAATTTCAACATTGTTGTAAAGTTCATCATCGGAATAATAATTTGATTGCAGTAGTGTTAAAGCTGACTCCATGTCACTTTTAACACTAATCAAAGTTATCATTTTGATTTTGGCGGGAGAATTTATCTTGAACGTTGCTTCCAGCACATGAGTCCATTCTTAAAGTGAAAATATGGTGGGAATAACAACAATTTTGTGGGTGACTCAAGACTAACATAAGAGAACAACAGAGGGAGGGGGAGAAATTTCAGAGAGCATGAGTGGTAGGAGTGT
This sequence comes from Coptis chinensis, assembly GCF_015680905.1. Lineage (NCBI taxonomy): Eukaryota > Viridiplantae > Streptophyta > Magnoliopsida > Ranunculales > Ranunculaceae > Coptis > Coptis chinensis. Next base: position 51,944,527 of record NC_141456.1, read on the forward strand.
TCGTGGAGTAGTAAGTACGGTGAAGAGCTCATTTGAATTACAATGGGGTGTGGAGAGAGTTATTTAAGGTTATAATGGTCATATTAACAAAAAAATGGGGTGTGGAGAGAGAGAGAGCAGCACCAGTTTTTTTTGGAATAAATTTGTCGTGTGTAGAGAGACAACCGGGGTGTGACGAGTATTTCTCATAAGTTAATATTTCATAGAGTACAGAGTACGTGACCTACTACCCGGTATTGCATCGTAAAAAGCATGGATATATGTTATAAAAAATGTCATATAGGATGTAGTATATCATACTTTATGGATGGTATAATAAAACAATTGTTTAAGAGGATAGTATGTCAATAAGAGTTTTATACGTTGGGTCTCATAAGCGTAGCAATCACAATTAGATATATGTCATACTTGAATATTATGTTACTTTTTATAATATATGGTAGTATGAGTTTTATACAGTTGGTAGTATGTCATAAGTTCTACAATCACTGATATATATGATACTATATGTCATACTCAAATGTTATGTGAATCGCTGATAGATATGACACTATATATGTCATACTCGAATGTTATGTCAGTTTTTATAATATATTCGTTTGGTAGTAGAACATAAGAATCACAGATAGATATAACACTATATTTGTCATACTAGAATGTTATGTTAACATATGACATATTCCTCTGTAAGCGCTCCAACCTTCTGTTATGTTCATAGTCCAAATGTGGTATGAACAAAGAATGTTCATAGCTCACAACTATGAACAATCATTGTTCATAGTCAATTGTGGTATGAACACTCATTGTTCATAGCTCAACACTCATTGTTCATAGCATTGAGTGTTCATAGCTACCGAACTATGAACAATCATTGTTCATAGTCGAATTGTGGTATGAACAAAGAATATTCATAGCTCATGACTATGAACATTGATTGTTCGTAGTACGTACAGTATACAGAAACATACCGGAAAGTAGAATTGTTCATAGTTCGGTAGCTATGAATAATGAGATGTTCATAGTCCCTTTCTCCCCACGCATTACAATCAAGAATTGGTTTCTTAATCTCATTACTATAATTAGTACTAATCAGGCAAGTCCTCATCATACGAGGAGGAACCAGCAGGTATATTCACAATAATTTTAGATCTTCCGACCTCCTAGGAGTTATGTCATATAATTTTAGATACTCACTGATAGATATGACACTATATATGTTATACTCGAATGTTATGTTACTTTAATATATGTCAATTAGAGTTTTATACGTTCGATACCAACAATCACAGATAGATATGACACTATATATGTCTTACTCGAATGTTATCTCACTTTTTATATGACTGATAATGTTATCTCATATATGACACTATATATGTCATATTAGCACTCGAATCACTGATAGATATGACTCTATATATATCATACTCGAATGTTATGTACTTTTTGTTACTTTTTGATTGGATTAACTTGTTGACCCGGAATAGTAGTTTATGTGATTTTTTTGTTGCATTGACTTGTTCACCCGGTTTGTTCCGGTTCTACCCTCGCAAATGTGTGGCTAGAAAACGCTCACCATTAGTTTCAGTACATCTCGCGCACGGTAGATTTGGTAATCTTGACTTGAGGACGGATTTTCACATTTTTTATGGTTTTGTGAAGCAACAAAAGATTTTGAAAGATGTTTGAATCTCCTTATATTCTTTTCCTTCCAAATAGAGTTGACTACTGCACAAAAATAGACATTATCTATTAAGAATTTTGGTATTAGTGACGATACTCATAAAAGTTTTGATGCTAGTGATCAATTCTTTAGTGAATGTACATTCGAAGAAAAAGTGTTTAGAGAATTCTATGCTATTCTGACAAACAACAAAACGAATGAGCCATAATCTTTTTATTCACTAGGCAACTGATAAGGAGAGATCATTCTCTCCTTGAATTAGAGCGCACTCCATTTATAACTGTCCACCGCCTCAAATTTCTAGTGGGCTCTACAACTAAGAAAATATGACTATGTTGTGTTTCCGCCAGAAAATTAACAAGGAATAGTACTCATGGTACCTTGCTTTACTCTTTACACCCTAGGCTAAAATTTCACACCCCATCTCTTCTTCCTTGACAAACCATAAACTCTAACTTAATTTCCATCCATTTTAATTGTTAGTTTAATTTATATTACAAGCATATTGTTCTTCTTTGTATCCCCTCATATCAGCCGAATTTCCATCCAATCTCCATCTTTGCAACTTCACCAATTTCTTTACAAAACAGATTTCTAATAAACCTTCTAACTTATTTTCTTCCAAATATATATTTTAAGTACACACTCAATTATCATGATTATTATTGAGTAATGTTTTTTGAGTTTAAGAAGTTCATTGGGTATTGAGTATTGACTTTACAAATAAAGAACTAGATGTCATGAAACCAAAGCTAAACCATTGGCTTTACAAATAAGATTGAGACAAATAAGCTTATTGACTAATAGTTTTTGCTTCTACTCCATTTTTACAAGTTCTTCATCTTTTCTAAGAATTTTCATTTTTCTTTCTAGTTTCTAGTTCTTGTAAGAATAACACTTGTATTAGTTCACTCTATCTAATCTAATAAATTTTTTTCTTCTAAGTGTAAATTAGGAATTCTCTCTTCTTTTCTTCTATTTTATATAAATTAGCCAATTGATTTCGTAAATTTAGGATCATGAGTTAAAACCCTCCTTGGTGGAGGGTTAATGATGCTCATGTGAAGATCAGGCTCCATTTTAGGAGGGTAGAATTATTGCTTAGGTAAATACGCTTTATTTTACATCCTGTCACAAAATAACAGTGATCGACCAAGTTTGGAGTTTGGAACTCTAGACAAGATTGTGTGTTCAACCCAAGTGACATTGGGTCTAGTCGCACACGCGACCCTATGGTAAAACTAGGCTTTGAAAATTGAACGACTGGTGTAAAATGAAACCAGGAATTGAAAAGGTATTTCAGAGATGAAATATCAATTCAATTTCTCATGCTAGCAGGATGAACTTCGAGATAGGTGCATGTTGTTAGGGATCGATACTCTAATCCATTTTAGGTTTGTCTATGAACCCAAAACAGGTTAGAGACAACAGTGATGAAGTCTTCTTAACTATGGAGCTAATGTTACATGAGTAGATTTAACTCTCCACCCTTCTTTCTCTCTATCTCTCTCTTGTATACTACAACAGAAAGGCTCATTTGCAGTGCTATACCTCGTCGCTAATTGTGTGAAAATGCGGTGCAATTGATCAATTGCAACACCAAACTAGGCTTTGCAAAGGCGTTGCAGAAAAGTGGGTCACAAAAGATCAATTGCAACACAAACAACGGCGTCGCAAAAACTTTTAGTCTTTTGCAATGCCTCACTTCGTTGCTAATAGTTTATGTGCGTTGCTACTTCATTTTCCAAAACTAAATTGGTTTCGTAAAAAATTCAAACTTTTTGCAACAACTGGCGTCGCAAAAAACACTTTTTAACAACACCATACATCGTCTCAAAAAACTAACTTTTATCAACACCTTTGGTGTTGCTAAAAGCAAACTTTTTAGTAACATTGCATACACCTTTGGCGTTACATACAGAGCGTTACAAAAAAGGTGTTTTTAATTGCCAAAGGTCAACACCTGTATTTTACACGCAATATTTTGATTCTTTTGAATGTGCAAAATTCTTCCCAATGCAATTTATATAGATAACAATAACCACACCATATCAGTTCACAATGAGCCATAACAATATATATCATTAACTAAGATCAATAGATCATATGTTACAAAATTGTCAAAAGCATCTACAAAACTAATACATTGTATCACATAACTGTCACAACAATCTAGAAAAAATTCTTCAATTTTTCAAAGTTCACAAATGTCCATAGTTGTCCACAGTTGTCCATAACCTGCCAATTTGAACAACATCCATCCATGTTTTCTTCATGAATATACCGAAATTATATCGACTAATCTGGTACAAAAAAAAAAAGGTAAATAAACCAATAACAAAGCTAAAATGCACTCAAAGTAAGCAATGTATGTGACAAAATGTTTAGCAAATCAAACTTATAGACCTAGCATGTAGAAACACCACTACAACCAATTGGTCAGAGTCCTCTTCCTGTTGCAACTTAATTTATCAACAATCAATCAAGGACATAGAAAGATTTACTTACAAGGATCAAATTTATCAGATACATATAGGTTTGTAGGCTTACTCAAACAAGATGCCAGTAAGTAACTAAGTATCTAGCTAGATCACTCAAACAACTCAAATCATGATCCTTACTTCACCGTCAATATGGCACAAACCATTCTTCCAAAGTCTTGGTCTCGAATACTCTTGCAAAAATAATGAGGTGCAGATTAAAAAAATCAAATCCAGAAAATTAAACTTCCTACTAGATTAAAAGTAAAACAGACAAGAGAATAATGAGCCATGAGACAAAGAAATTTATTTTTGCTTACCCATAAACCATGCCTGGGATAAGATCACGGCCTGTCACTGCATCATCTATTGGGTCAAAGCGATTTTGGGATCAAATATGATACGAAGACATATCAATCAATTCAACAAAGACATTTCTATCTGTTAAACTTCAAGAATTTGTCATAAGGAAAACAGACCATCCAAAAAGCATGCAAAATGATTAGCAATATTCACGAGACATACAAACATGCAGATGTCTTAATAACAAGCATTCTTTCCGGCAAGGATAGGAAATGAATAAAGATCGTACTAAGCTAAGCTCCATTGCACCAATCCATGGTCCAACTTAACCATAGTATTGCTCTAGACACAAACCTACCAATTCTAACCCATTCCACTAATCAGACATATTTTACGTGGACTGGTCCTACCAGTTTCAAGCATTGAACCAATTCACCGAATATCTAGTACTGGTCCTGAGTCTAAACCCATCCCAACACCTTTCTAACTATCCAACACGTGAACCCAAGAAAACCTGTTCAACTTACTCTTAATGCGAGCATTATCACATGATCAGATACGTGCATCCTTTTACTTATGAAAGTCCTCAAACAAGAGCAACTCAAAATTTTTAGAACAAGGGAAATTTGTACCTTGATCCAAGTGGGAAGAAAGGCAGGTTACCACTTCATGGTAACCCCTTTGTTGGTTGATATATACCTTCTAGATTTCCAACCAATTTATAATTACCTAATTTAGTACAAAGAGCAGGACATCTTGAAAGTTGAAACAAGGGGGAGTCACGACATCTAGAGCCTTACTTCAAACAATTCTACAAACTACTGTCAGTAACACTTACGACTCGTACAACAAAATAAAAACTTTGATTACATGGTAAAGCAACTTCCAAAAACTCAGCATTGCAGCATGAAACCAAATCACAGGAAACAATTTAAACAATTAAAGCAACCTGATCGAAATGCAAAGGAATACTAAGATAAGATGGTCCATGAGAAGATAAGACGGCATCGATCAAAACTTAAAAGTTAACCAACATGCCACACAACCATGTATTAATACCAAAGAAATCAGCAGACGGTATAAGAAGAAACACATTATATCTGGTGCTACTATTTCATGAACACATTTGGTCAAGTTCCCAACCATTTATAGTCTACAAAACTGAAATTTAAACTTTAATGTTGGTGGACTCAAAACTGAAAACAAAGATCATGTAAGCACCATTACACTTATTAAGAGAAGTCAACTTAAAATTTACTATTAAGAAAACTTAATAATAAATTAAGAACCTGAAACAAATTGCAATGGGGAGAATCTTTACTGATTTAGGAATTAGTGAGAAGCTCCTCTATTGTTACAGAATATAACCACTAACACAATGAGATCAGAAATACAATGCATACAATTACAAATATATGAGCAAAACATATATTCATATAAATATATAGGTTATATATATATGAGAAATCGGGTTGTAAATCTGGGAATAGGTTTTCTTTGGACAGTTTTAACTTAGCTGAGTGCACACAAACAATGATAGTCTAGCCAAGCATTAGATTTAAGATCAGTGGCACATCATGGTTGCTAATTCATATAACAAACAAAAATTTAGTCAATCAGTACAACACATACTACAAAGTATGAGATAAATTTTCACAACTTACCTAGCCAGAAAATGAGGAACTAGATTTTCAAGCCAAGATCTGTTAGACATTTATCACTTGTGCTCTTCTACAAGAACATGAATTAACCATATAGTTACAAGCTAATGTGCTTGCAGACACACAAACACATAGAATCCAAAAGAAGAAAAAGAATAGCAGAAATTTGAACAGACCTGACCAAGTGAGACGGTAGATTTAAGGCCTCCAAACAATTCTTTATTCTGCGAAGGAATTCATAAACGAATTAACAAATTATCGACTGACACTTGCACGACTAGATCATAATCTATGACAAAGGGGATGAGAGGAAACCACCACTCAGCAGTCAGTAAACGTAATGAGATTGATTGAGGTTTTCACACCCCCTTCCATATATATCAAGCACATCGCACTACACAAGTTCCAGATAAGAAAATAAAAGATTAAAATTTTCAACATGCAATAGAATTTGAAATGTACAAAAATTACAAATGAAACAAATAAACGGGAAGAATACCTGAATCACTTGTAGAGTAAACCCAAAGAGAACCAAAAAGAAACTAATTAAGCCCGAATAAGAGAACCTTGCAACCTTCAAAATCAAACCTCGGTCGCATGTGGAGGAGTAAGCAAAAATAATAGCTTATTGCGACGGTTGTTTTAAGATGGAGAGAGGAGCTAGATATGTTGCCGGTGAGAAATGGGGTGGCAGTGGTTGAAGAGAAAGTTAGAGAAAGAGAATGTCTTTTAGGGCTTTTACTTTTCAGTTCGAGCGCTAACATAAAAATAGGCCCGCCCATCAGTTGCAATTCCAAAAATTTAAGACTTGCCTAAAAAAGCCCATTAGAAACGCCACTCTTATCACAAAAAAAAAAAAAAAATAGATATATCATTCATAAAATATTTGTTGCAATGCAAGTGAGGTTGCAAAAGATCAAATTAAATTTACCCACGCTAACGGCATTGTAAATGATAAAGGCCCTTATCAAAATTGTATTATATTTTTTTCAAAAATAAAATTACATCTATTTGCCACGCAAGAGGCGTCGCAATAGATAAATCCATGCACAATATGCACAATAGCACGACAAACATTTAGCAGCTCCATAAGGCGTTGCAATTGGTGACCTTTAGCAACAAATTTTTGGCGTTGCAAAAGGGTGCGTTGCAAAAAACCTTTTATGTTGTAGTGTGTATTAAGTAAATCAGAATATTTAAGCTTTAGTAACTTAAAGTTCAAGCAACGTAGTAAGGTAGTAAAAATAAATTACAAATCAAATCCTTCTCACAAGTTCCCTAGAGATCAAGTACGTTCCAGTGAAGTAAAACCAAGTGTTCTAGTCTTTGGGTTTGGGACGAAACTCTTGCTCGAAGTATATTTCAACGTGCACGTGAGCAAAGTACTTGAAAAGCTGTATTTGAGTGTGTGTTTGGCGAAATTCCTACACATACAATAAGGCTAAACATCAGCTCCCACCAAAGACATTTAAGGAACACGTTATCACAATGGGTTTTGGTTGTCAACCTTGATTATGTTTCGGTTATTTGGATTGAATTGAATTACGTTACCTCTCATTATGATAAACACTTTGAGATCTCATATAATTTGTTTATGTTATTTCCTATTTCCATTATATGTAAGTACATTTATGAATGGATTTTAGGATGGACATAATTTAGCATTATTATTTGCCTACACATCTCACTTATGATTCATGTCATTCAAGTTACTAATGTTGTGGTACATGGAAGAGACTGTGTCATTTCAATGACACACTACCGCCATGACTCACATAAGTAGGTTGTTTTTATTATGACATTATGATAATGACACGTGCTCCTTCTTGTGTATGAGATGGTATATGGATGATGTAGATAGATGATGATCATTGAACAAAATAGAAGCGTATCAAAACCTAATTATCCTTCAATAAGTAAAGGATGAGTAGGGTATCATTCAACTTTTAAGTGTATGTTTATATGAAGGACAGGACTGGTTTGAGGGATTAAAAGCTATGATTATAGATATTGTAAATTGCTTAACTAAACTAAACTAACTAAACTATTGAGAATCTAAGAGAGAGAATTCAAGAGATTAGAATCCACCAATACCTTTGATTTGTGACCTTTTGCTTCATGGTTGTTCTCACAAGTAGACTACAATTAGGCAATTAAGCGAGTGCCGATGCCCTCTTGGACGAAACATCATTAGCGAATAACTCTACTTAAGGTTGTTTCTATGTTTATGCTACTAGTATCTTCTTTCCTTTTATGTGAGCTTGGGCATCTATTCAATGAATCACCATCTAATAAGGCAAACACAAGGAATACTTCCTTTACTCTAAACCACTACACAACTAGAAGAAAAGTAGAGAATAATAGTATAATATTCAATTATAATAAATAAAACCCTATTATAGCATTATATTCAATTGTAATAAATAAAACCCTAAACTAGCATGATATTCGATTGCAATAAATAAAAACCTTAATCTATACTTCCATCCCCTGGTCTGGGCAATGAAACTAATAACTAAAAACAAAAAGAACTAACCTGATTGAAGAACACCATGAACTAGAAGAATCATCAAACCCTAAGCACCGGCTTCATTTTCTCCCTTGAAGGAGAAGATTAGCCTTCCATTAAGAAGGAAGAACACGAAGAATGAGAAGAAGAAGAGTCAAAGAACATAAGACTAGAAATACTAACTTATTAAGACTCGGCTAGTTAAAACCGAATCTTTTATTATTAATCTCTCTCTGCCTCAAGTTCTGGAGAAAAGAGTATAAGTGAATTGGCCAATTACATGAGGCACTTAGGTCCTCTATTTATAGGGGTTACAATGAGTTCTAGAAGCATTCCAAACCGCCATTTGTTTCCTAGTATAAATCAACTTCTTTCAGAGTCCAACTTCGTCTCCAAAACTAAGAATGAATTGGCTATAGTGTCATTTTATGCGTCTGGACGCACGATCCATGCGTCTCAGACATGAGGGTCGCGTCTGGATGCACGATAGTCGCGTCTCAGACGTGAGACTCTATTTTCCTTCTTTTGCTTTATCCTTCTATCCTCTTTTGCGGGCTTTGGTCCAAGCAATGAATCCTTTGGCCTTGGGCTTCCAAATATGCTTTAAAATAGGTCTAAGTCGCATATTTAATAGCTTTAATTCCTTGGCCTTCTCCATGATTGGGTACGGGCTTCCCATGTGATCCTTAATGCTCCGAATTGCTCCATTTTATCCCTTTTTCTCTAATATTCCACAAAACTCTCTTTTTCACCTGTAGAATCATAAAACATAACTTACAAACACTATTAGTCCACTAAGATGGCTAAACAATAGGCATAAATTGTACTTTTTGAGCACTTATCACAACTCCCAACTAGCCTTTTGCTAGTCTCTTAGTAAATAAGATAAAAAAATGGATAAGTGATCAAAATCACATCCTAATAACAAAAGTAAAATCCTAACTCACTTTCGCAGGCATCGCGATTGCATTTACCATATGCAACAAGGCTTTAAACCTTTAAGTTCCCCAAAAAGGACGAGTTCTAGTCTCGTGAGGGTTTTCAGGTGATATACCCACAAAATCAATCAATAGCATGTTCAAGAATGATAGTATTTTTCAGAGAGAGAAATTCCTTACCCACTTGGTGCTTACTCCAACAGATGGTCTCCATTGCTAACTACATTGCTGCAAAGACTCATAGATTATGATGGGAGATAGTAAAAATTGACAAAATTCTCAATCAAGGCTTATGTTTGTACTTAGTTAATCTCCTATACTCTCCTATTTAAGAATCAGAATCCCTAGTTTACCATAGGCAGATGATCTCGACTTTCAACCCTCACTGGTCATACTCTCAGAAAAGAATCTCTCAGAAGATGGTCTACTATTTTACCTCATGTATGTGGGGAAAAGAATAATGCATACGAACATCCCACATACTACCTTGAAAAACAGACTTCTGAATAAAAATAGTCTCATAAAAAGAATGTCAATCACATATGAAGTGTCGGGTCCTTCACTTTAGCATCCTCTCACCTATTCTAGACTTCATACCATACTGTAGTGATAAGTCATGGGTTGTAACTTGGCTTGGATATTGGTTTATGAAGGAAAGGTAAAAATGATTCAAAGGTTGTTTCTGAAAAACACTAAGGGGTTTGCTTCATTCTTTGGAAGATTTCTTCAAATTCTGTATTGCAGAGAAAACTTTTCCTTTGTCTTAGCTTTTCCATCCATCATGTTCATTTTTTTTTAACTCAGTGGTATATCCTTGATTAGTATTGGATATGCTTGTTTTCCACTAGCTTCTTTCACTTTGAACAAAATGATGGTCTTCATTGTATCTCTATGATATTTCCTTGTAATCTTCCTTTTGTGCTATTTCTTCCTCCTTGTGCCCCTCGTATTCTCAGAAACATATAGGTATGGCTAATAAAGGTTTTGGCTATACTCTTTATCTGGAGTTGGGTAACAAGTAAAGGGTTTTATGAAAGAAAATGACTTATTGTAAGGCTTAAAATGGTTTAACATGATGGTCCTACTAGGTGGGATAAAGGCTGAATGGGTTCACTATTTGACTTATCAATATGATACTCTGTTTCGAATAGACTACAAGACCTAATGGCTATCTCCCCAGTTGATGTCACTTCGTGATTAACCAAATTAATGGATAATGAGACTATATTACAACAAAATAAAGAACTGAAAGAGGTTGAGTCACACAGACTCGGATTTTTCATAAGAACTCTCCAAAGAATGGGTATAAAGCTCAAGTTTCATGGGCTAAGTTTAAAAATTCTACTTCCAATTTACTAGGGGTTTAAATCTCTCTTCTAGCAAAAGTACACAAAACTGACCAAGTATTACGGTGGTGCCTTGATAAAGAATTCTATCAACAAGAACTATGTCCGAGCATAATAAATAGTCTATGCGGTAATGAAATCAACAATATCAATTATCTATCAAACTCAACACTAAGCAGTATAAAATCTATATCCCAGACTCATCATTAAAATTCATTTTTCTCATGCTACTGATATAGAAAAAAAAAATTTGTTTTTGAAAACTAATTTTCGAAATTCATTTCTGAAATACACCCTCCCCCAACTTAACATATGCATTGTCCTCAATGTACATAAATTAAGTAAATGAAATGAATGAGAAAAAGGGAAGATGTTACCATTGATGCCGAATATCATTACATGATTCTTTCTCTGTCAAATAAAGGTTAAGCTCACAAAAATAGAGAAAATCATGTATAATTAGTCCAAATCAAAATTAATCCCAAAAATAAGAACATTTCCTTTTACCATGATTTTTTTTTTGTTAGGTCTTTTTAAGTCAGATCCCTAAAACTATATATTATATAATGTATTATCAATTTGGAGTGAGGAGATCAGATTTTCTTACCCAAATCTGACGAATATTTGGAGGACGACAAGGTCTCACCTTGTGGGTTGTCAAATATACTCTTTGATATGATGAAAAGATTGCTGGTGAAGTTGCTTCTCTACCTTGAACTATTTCAGGTCTGATGATTGTGTGATAGGCCTTGTGGTTCCTCTGTGTAGAAGATTGATGAAAATCTTTCTTTCTAACAGGACAATAGTATCTAATGTGCCCTTTACCACCACAGTAATGATAATAGATATCTGGCTGACTGCGCTCAAGGTGGGCGGTAGACAGGTTCACATACTTCTCTCGTTCAGACAATGATGGTGTAGAAGAGGCTTCAACAGTGCAATGCTTCTTATCAATATGGTCCACTTTTCGCCCGAGAAGACTCATTTCAGTTTCTAGATTCGGTTGTTTTTCCAAAACTTCTTTAAGCTGATTATCTAGTAACTTATTTTTCTGGGCAGAAGTCTGTTGTTCATCCTAAAATATAGAGTTCATCTTCTCAAGATATGATACTCTCTCTATCAATTTTCCATTCTACTCACTTAAATCCTGAATTTTCTGCAGAGATTCCAAGAACATGGCTAGCAACGCCTCTGTGGTGGGGTTCTCAGGTTCATCACAGTTTTCTGTAAATTGAGCACTCTCAATTGTATCTTCGAATAGGAAAGATTCTTGTATTATGCTATCAAGGAAGTACACCTCTTCACCTTCGGTGTCATCACAATCCTTATGCAATAGGTGAAAGATATTTATGTTCATGAACATCTTACCAAAGTTGATCTTCATTTCATCGTTGTGACAATTTATCAAAGCTTTTGCGGTAGTGAGGAAAGGTCAGCCTAGAATAATTGGAATTTTATCAAAGGCCTCCTTGGTGTCTATCACAATGAAATCCACTAGATAGTAGAAATCGGCTACTTGAACAAGAACATCCTCAACTATGCCTCTGGGAATCTTGGTAGAACAGTCAGCTAACTTCAATTTGACTTTTGTAGACTTTAGGTTCTCCAAGCCCAATGCTTGGTACACATGATATGGCAAGAGATTAACACTAGCACCAAGGTCTAAAAGAGCATTACCTGTGAATTTTTCTCCTAACTTTCATGATATTGTAAGATTTCCTAGATCTTTAAGTTTGACTGGAGCTTGATGATGGATAACAGATGTTGTTTGTCCAGCTAAAAACGTTCATTTGGAACATGAGTACTTCTCTTTATGTTGCATGCATCCTTCAAGAATTTGGCATATGATGACAACTGGTTGATCGCTTTTAGAAAGGGGATATTGATGTTATCTTTCTCAAATGCATCCTTCATCTCTAAAAATTACTTGCCCTTTTTGCTTTGAGCAAAAAACATAGGAAAATGTGCCTTTGGTACAAACACATCAGCATGTGTCCTGCTCTTCTTTCTCTTTGGCATTCTTGCATATCTTGTCTTGGTTATCTTGACAAATGGGAGTTGAAAGGATTTCTCCCACTTCCTTTCAAACTTCATTTGAAATCTTGATCGATTGCTCTGTAGCAATGTCATCATGAGAAGGTAAGTCAACCTTATTGTCTATCTTCAATCCTGATCTGAGAGTAGTAACTGAGCTGACATGATCATGGAGTTGATAAATACTAGAATTTGTCCCAATGTGGCATACATCTTCACTCCTCGATATTGGTTCCAATAAGCTAGGTTGAGTGGCTTGTGTCTTTACAGACAAAGCAGTAGTGAGTTGGTCGACCTTAGCCTCTAGAGACTCCATTATAGAACATTGACTTGCCTGAGATTGCTGGAGATTGAGCTGAGACTATGCAAGAAGCACTAGAACACTTTCAAACTTCTGATTTTTTTTTTTGATAGCAAAGTAATTGCATTCTCCAGGTTGGCAGGTGTGGCATAATTTCTCCTGGGATCAGGCACTAACTCTCCACTTGTATTGGAATTCTGCTGAGAGTAAAATTGTTGTTGAGGAACCAACTGTGAAGCTTGACTTGTCTGTGGAATATAACTTTGATCTTGAGAACCTGGGGGTCCAGCGTTCTGTCTCCAATAATTGCCTTGAAAGTTATTACCACCCTGGTTGGGCCTCTGAAATGAGTTTATATTGTACTCTTCAATTGATGCATGTTGATAGTAACCAGGACATTCTAGAGTTGCATGAGAAGTGTCCGAACAGACTTCGGAGTATCGGCTAGCTTGCATGACTGGGAGAGATTTAGCTTGAAACTTGTTGATCTTGGAGGGATTCATAAAGAACTGGTTGAATTTCTTACTCAAAGTTTCAATGCTGGTGGCTAGGCTGGCCAATGTAGACTTTAGTTCTTGATCTAATTGTTCATGTGCTTGGTAACCAAATTGCTTTGGCTCCCCCTCCATGCTAGCGACATCCTCGTTGCTAGTAGTCCATTGTTGTGTTTCTTCAGCTAAATTCTCGAGAAAGTTGTAAGCTTCCTCTCCATCCATTGATGTAAACTTGCCTTTGTGCATTAACTGTATCATCTACTTGTTCATCATCGAGAGTCCTCGATAGAAAAAATGAGCCAGTGTGCTCTTGTCGTATCCATGATGTGGACACGAGACTAGTAGATTGTTGAATTTCTCCCAACTATAATGATATTCTTCAGTCGCCTTTCCTTTGAAATTACTGATAGCTTGCTACATGACATCAGTCTTTTGGGGTAGGTAAAATTTGTTCATAAACTTCGTTCTCAACTTCTCCCAGTTGTCTATTGAATTGATCGGCTGTGTAGTTAACCATTCGGAGGCTTTACCTTCGAGTGAGAGCGGAAAAAGAATCAACTTGATACTCTCATCTTTGATATTCTGGTTCTTGAAAGTTCTGAGGACTGATAGAAATTTGTTCATGTGAACATATGGCTGAACATTGTCTAAACCATTGAACTTTGGAAGCATAGAGATTACTGATGCTCTAAGTTCAAATTGGTTAGATTCTGTCTCTGGAAAAACAATACTGCTGGGTGGGTTTCCAATGATTGGTGAATAGAAATGAATTTCGGCTTCTTCCTGCACATTGCTTGCATGGGTGGGATAGCTTCAGGATTATTGGTGTCCATAACACCTCCATCATTGTGTGCGGCCATTGTATCAATCCTGTCTAGTATTCTTGTGAGTCAGTTGTTAAACGTTGTCCATTGTTGTTTTCTTACTGGACGACGATTGGGACGACGGGGCATACGCTAGAAAATGCTATGCGAAGATGATGAAAAACTATCCTACTATGCTTGAATGCAATTACGCTAATATGCAACTATTCTAAATTATACTAATATGCAAAACTACTTTCCTTCAACTAGGTTGGGCTTTGCAGCTAGTATCTCGCATGTTGTCTAAAGCTGTCTCTTCTAGGATTATGGTGAATCACTTGGATTGCTTAAGTACCACGACCCACAGACGATAGTCCGTTTGTCAAGATTCAGTCAAGAAACACTAGAGTTTGATGTTTCGCTGTGTTGGCTTACAACTTCAATTGTTGAAAAGGTTCTAAATGCAATTATACTAGAAAGCAATAAAACTAAACTACGATGTAACTATACTAAGAAAGCAATAAAAAGAATGAAGATTCGACTAACCTGGATGGTAGATCTTGTCTTCGAGATGTCCTTCAAGATTCTCTCTTTCTCAAAAGGATGGATGATGCGGCTAAAATTACCTCAAGATTCAAAATTCTAATCTTGAAAGAAAACGTTAAACATAAACAAGACGTCCCCGACAGCGGCGCCATTTCACACTCACTTATTTTGTGTTTATTAGATTGTATATGGATGAGGTAGATAGATGATGGTCGTTGAATAAAATAGAAGTGTATCAAAACCTAATTATCCCTCAATAAGTAAAGGATGAGTAGGGTATCGTTCCACTTTTAAGTGTATGTTCATATGAAGGACATGATTGGAAAGGGGGTTTGAAGGATTAAAAACTATGATTATAGATATTATAAATTGCTTAACTAAACTAAACTAACTAAACTATTGAGAATCTAAGAGAGAATTCAAGATATTAGAATCCACCAATACCTTTGATTTGTGACCTTCTGCTTCATGGTTGTTCTCACAAGTTGACTACAATTAGGCAATCGAGTGAGTGCCGATGCCCTCTTGGACGAAACATCATTAAAGAATAACTCTACTTAAGGTTGTTCCTATGTTTATGCTATTAGTATCTTCTTTCCTTTTATGTGAGCTTGAGCAGCTATTCAATGAATCACCATCTAAGGCAAACACAAGGAATACTTCTCTTACTCTAAACCACTACACAACTAGAAGAAAAGTAAAGAATAATAGTATAATATTCAATTACATTAAATAAAACCCTATTCTAGCATTATATTCAATTGCAATAAATAAAAGTATGTCACTAGCAAATATTCAATTGCAATAAATAAAACCCTAAACTAGCATGATATTCGATTGCAATAAATAAAAACCTTAATCTATACTTCCATCCCCTGGTCTGGGCAATGGAACTAATAACTAAAAACACAAAGAACTAACCTGATTGAAGAACACTATGAACCAGAAGAATCATCAAATCTTAAGAACCGACTTCATCTTCTTCCTTGAAGGAGAAGATTAGCCTTCCATAAAGAAGGAAGAACACGAAGAACGAGAAGAAGAAGAGTCGAAGAACATAAGACTAGAAAGACTAACTTATTAAGACTCGGCTACTTAAAACCGAATCTTTTATTATTAATCTCTCTCTACCTCAAGTTCAGGAGACAAGAGTATAAGTGAATTGGCCAATTACATGAGGCACTTAGGTCCTCTATTTATAGGGGTTACAATGAGTTCTAGAAGCATTCCAAACCGCCATTTGTTTCCTAGTACAAATAAACTTCTTTCAGAGTCCAACTTCGTCTCCAAAACTAAGAAGGAATTGGCTACATTGTCGTTTCATGCGTCTGGACTCATGATCCATGCGTCTCAGAAGCAAGGGTCGCGTCTGGACGCACGATAGTCACGTCTCAGACGCGAGACTTTATTTTCCTTCTTTAGCTTTATCCTTATATCCTCTTTTGCGGGATTTGGTCCAAGCAACGAATCCTTTGACCTTGGGCTTCCAAATAGGCTTTAAAATAGGTCCAAGTCGCATTTTTAATAGCTTCAATTCCTTGGCCTTCTCCATGATTGTCCACGGGCTTCCCATGTGATCCTTAATGCTCCGAATTGCTCCGTTTTACCCCTTTTTCTCTAATATTCCACAAAACTCTCTTTTTCACCTGTAGAATCATAAAACATAACTTATAAACACTATTAGTCCACTAAGATGGCTAAACAAGAGACATAATCGATGGTTAAATTGCACTTTTTGAGCACTTATTAGATAACCAATTATGTAAAGGCTATGTATTATATACGGGCCGACAAGGTTGACAGCCAAAACGTAAACAACCATCTTATAGCTGAAATCAAATCGTTGGATCAGCCGAAATCAAACCGTTGGATCACGTTTAAATCAAAACATCAAAATATATCTAAACACCTCTTATGAAGGGTTTTCTCTCTCCTATTTCTCTCTCCAATTTTCTCCAAATCCAAACCCAACACCTCCAAATTCAATACTGAAACACCTCCAAATTCAAACCGAATAGCTAGATTTGCCCTTCTCCCTTCTCCAAATTGAGAAAATCAAGCACAAATTGGAAGAATGTATGTATTTTGTTGATTTTCAATTTTTTTATTTTATTTTCAATTTTAATGAAATGGGTTCGGTAATAGTAGAAGAAGACGGAGAATAACAAGTTGTGAATTGTTTTTGTTTGTTTTCGTTGCAAGTATAATTTTATTTTTTAATTTTTAATCAATTAATTATTTTTTAGACCTCGATTTTTTTTACTTTTTCGATTTGGTTGTTAATTGTTTTTTTTAGTTGCGTGTATAATTTTTATTTTAAAAAAAAATCGATTTTAATCAATTAACTATTTTTTAGACCTTGATTTTTATTTTTTTATTTTTTATTATTATTATTTTTTTCAATTTGGTTGTTAATTGTTTTTACATGTACTGAAGCCATATACCGTATACCAAGTTTGACAAGGTAAATCTTCAAGACAAGTATTCACAACAATTTCATTTTCCCTAGTCGACAGATTCCATAGGCAGATGGTGTTGTTCTCATTGACAACTTGTCGAGATTGTAGTCGTAGTAGTAGTCTGTTACAAGCTGCAGTTAAATATGAAAGTGTTTGGACACTCGAAATTCACACTTGACATTGACTCATTTCTATAATTTTTTTTGGACTCAAAATGGCGATTTCTTCATCACTAGCAAAACTAGCATTTCAAGTAGCACTAATTTTACTACTTGTCTTCATTACATTCTACGTGGGTTGTCCATTTTACTAGAAACTATATGAAACTATACATGAAATCCATGACAACAAACAAACTGTTAAACAAGGTCTGTTTTCTCTCTCTCTTTTTGTTTTTTTTAATTTGAGTAGTTGTTTGAAATGTGTTTATTTAGATATGGTTTGAATTTGTGTTTTAGGTATATCGAAATTTGTACTAGAAGCACAGAAAACAGTTGGGTGGTATTTTGATGAGTCAAATTCTGGGTTTATTGAAGATCAGAGTAGAGAGAAAGTTGGTAGATCGGTTAATCGAAAGATTCTTTGAGGTGAAAACTTTGGTTTCAAATAATCAAGTGTTTGGACGCTCGAGTTGAAATTGCATTTGGTCTCTAGGACAAAACTGGTGGTGTTCAGTTGTCGTCCATTCCAAGCCCTGGATCACTACCAGTTGTAAAAGTTGTTGATGTATCTAATGTTATTACTCATTAGCGAGTGCGAGTTCCTTATAATATTGTAGTGAATATGGAGTTCTTTTTTTTATTAAGCCATTTAAGCAGGCATGGATGTGCTTGAATTGAAGAATGTAGGATCTATTCATGTAAAAGTGATTGATTATACTTTTATCAAATTTGTCTCTTTTTATTTGCATACTATATTATTTTTTGTCTTTCATTTTTCTAGTACAAGGAAACAATGTGAATTGGGAAGCAAAGTTCATTGCAGTATGCTTATACACAGAGGCCAACATGCCAAAAAGAAGCCTATGCCCTAACAGGGCATCTTGTGATGTTCCTTAGCTTCCAAACAATATGACTATGTTAGAGGAATCTAGCTTTGTGGAATTTTAAAATTTGATGAGAAGTAGGCTTTCGGGATCAGACGTATGTACTAAAGAGGGGGCAAGTAAATTGGGCTTTTGTGCTAGTGGGGAGTGTTGGAATAGCAAGCAAGTACTACTCTTTTTTTCAAACTTTTGAGAAGCCGTACATTGCTAGGCAACTATACATTGCTCATTAATAAAAGTTTATGTAGTTCCTCCAAGCTCAAGGAGTTGCACATCAAAATTCTAGAATGAGCAGGATAGACAAATTTAACTTGCTGGGTTCTCTGGCAAGTTCATCTAGCTAGAGCATCCCATCTTATAATTCTGACTCCTGACAAAACACACTCATGACATAACAAAACTCTGACATGCATAACAAACTTACACTAACACTATAATGAACTCTGACATTCAGGCATAATGTATAAACTATAACTCCTGACATAACAAAACTCTGACATTATAACAAACTCTGACATGCAGGCCTAATGTATAAACTATAATATATGATCAATCAATATATTAGTTAAAGACCACACTTTATAACCCCTAAGAAGACTAAGGAGCAACTTCATAATGATCGAATACAAAAAACGAGTAAGTTCCACCTTCTGCTGTCAGAATTGCTGCTTCTTGCTTGCCAATTGTGCAGTAAACTGCTACTGTCACACTTCATCTCTTGGCACACTTTCTTGGTTGTCATCCAGTCCAAGTTCATTTTCCAAATATGCCATCCAGCTTCTATCATCTTTTCTTTTGAAAATTTTCTCAAGAACTGTTGGGTGTAGGTGAACCTCATTTTCAGAAAATGAGAACACACTAGGTAAACTGAAGCAGAACTCTTCTTTTGTTTTCGGCTCATATGGAATTTCAAGAGTACCTTTAAATGGTTCCATCTATGCTTTATTTAGGTTGGAATATGATATGGAAGAGTTGGTTGAGGATGAACAAGAAGACAATGAGAATGAGGATGACTAACTTGATGGCTCCTTGGCTTCATCTCCACAAGCATTGGATCCTCATCTCTGAATGCTAAACGCTATTTTAAGTGTGTATTCAACACATTCTTGATCTTATTATCGGTTCTTCCCGGCAACTGAGAAGCGATCTTCGACCACCTGTGAAAGCATTTAGCAACTAAACTAATTGAACATCAAGAAGATTAAAAACAAGAATTAAAAAAAAAAAAAAATCAAGGTCTAAAAAACAGTTAATTGATTAAAATTGAAATTTTTTTAAAAATAAAATTTATACTTGTAAAAAAAAAAAAAGAATTAACAACCAAATCGAAAAAGTAAAAAAAAATTGAGGTCTAAAAAATAGTTAATTGATTAAAAAAAAAAAAAAAAAAAAATTATACTTGCAACGAAAACAAACAAAAACAATTCACAACTTGTTATTCTTCCTCTTCTTCGACTATTACCTAACCCATTTAATTAAAATTAAAAATAAAAAATTGAAAATCAACAAAATACATACCTTCTTCCAATTTGTGCTTGATTTTCTCAATTTGGAGAAGGGAGAAGGGCAAATCTAGCTATTCAGTTTGAATTTGGAGGTGTTTCGGTGTTGAATTAGGTGTTGGGTTTGGATTTGGAGAAAATTAGATAGTGAAAACCCTTCGTAAGAGGTGTTTAGACATATTTCGGTGTTTTGATTTAAACGTGATCCAACAATTTGATTTCGGCTGATCCAACGGTTTGATTTATGATGTAAGATGGTTATTTCCTTTTGGCTGTCAACCTAGCCGGCCCCAATATATATATATATATATATATATATATATAAGTTTTCAAAATGCGGTCACAATTTTGTTGTTTTATTGTCAATCCACACGAGTTGTTTTACAAAACGTTTTATAAAAGAAAATCATTGTTTAGTTTTGTCATATAGATCAAGTGGGAGAATGTAAGAATGATATAATAGTCTAAAGACCATTATATCATTTCTTCCATAAAGTGGTCAACAAGTCAAATCTTTATAATTTTTCAGTTTCTAAATTGATGTGTGGGTTACTCCTAAGTAAATATACTATTACTTATGCCTTAATTGCATTGGCTAATTAAGAGAAAAAAATTACATTTTCTATTCCACCTATTATGGGAAAGGGGAGATAAAAAAAACTTGGAAGATTAACCACCGTCTTCTCTCCATCCTTTATAAAAGAGTGTAGAAACCACATATTTCAACACTAAAATAATTAACACATAAATAATTTACAGGTTTGGAAGAGAAATGGTGATTTGCTATTTGTTATCGGATTTAACACATCACTCTTGTTATGGATCAAGGTACAATTTTATTGATTCATTATTTACATTATTTATATAATGTGAAATAATATATATGATTCATGATCCTCTAAACACTATTAAATTAGTGTTAACAAGAGAAACAATGGCTAGAGTAATAATTTGTGATGTGATGTGAATTCTACTACTACGATTATACTAGTGATTATATTCTTAATCTAATTTAACTAAGCAATAAAATACGTAATTTAATGAATGAGAAGATAATAGAGATAATGATAATCCATCTAATGATTAGTTTCATACAAAATCAAATTATTCATTGAAAAATAATCTTATTTAGTTTTTCCCGCAATGATCCAACTTAAAGCCTCAAACTTTATCATCCCTAGCAATAACCTACATCTCTACAATCATTATTATTAGCATGTAGAATTATTACAACTAAATCTCTCGATTTAACCATAACAATTTCTAGTTTAATTTATTATGTGTTTATTTTGTAAATCACATAATAAATTGAACTCATTGAAGAACATACACAATAAAATAATTCTACTAAAGCAATTTATTCCTCATTATGTTTCATAATCACTCATTCTAATGGAAGGATTAGCCTAATGTCATTGGAAGAATAACAATAATATAATTAAAATAAGACATTAGACTATATGGAAGAAGAACAGTGGAAGCTTTATTGATGGTGAACCCTAATTCTAACCCTAAAAACTAAATTAATGTTGGATAATATAATGGATAATTAGAGATGAAGTTAACCACTACTTTTATATGAAACAAGTAGGGTTTTATATGGCTTGGTCGAAATTCCATCATAACTTGAGCTCATGGGCTAAAATATTTCACTAGGGTCCAATAATCAAGGTCCAAATCTGTAGTGTTTCATTGTTGTACTCATTTTGTCAACTTGTACTATTCAAAATGCATTGAGACCTGGACGGTCAAAAAGCTATTTTCCAGACGGTTATTTTGATATAAAATGGGCATCAATCAGAGCTCTGAGTTCAAAGATATTCTCGTTTGAAGTTTAGTTTACTTTTCAGTAGTTTTACATCCGGGTTGACTTTCGTTTGACTTCTTTGATTTGGGCTTTTTAAGGGTTTTTTCTTCATAAATCTTGGCCTTTCTTCATATTTTTCACTTAGCAATCAATTTAGCTTCTTTTCCATGCATATTTGATGTATTTTCAATATTTATTCAACTCCAAATCCTAAAATACACAAAAACAAGTAAATAGTGATAAATTCACATTATTTATTATAAACATAATTAACCTAAATGAAATGCTATTAACGGGTTTAAACTATAGTTTTGGGTGCTTATCAGGTCTCACCTTATTTTTCAAAAGTTTTAACTTTAATTTGCATCAAAACATCGAACATCGGGTTGGCTTATATCTAGTTAGCCCAGGCTCCTTCTAACATATCCTTAAAATTAAGCTTGTTAATGTACCCAAAAGTTACATAATCTGAACTTAGATATTTCTTTTCTTTGGAAGAAGAGCCAATCTAATCTTACGGTTTCTAGTGTTCAATGTAGTTAATTGGCTTTTGGAATTTTGGATGAAGTATTCAGCATGGTTCTCTCCATGGGTAGTATACTCTCAACAACTGCCACGCCCCAAATCTTAAACAATTATATACCAAAAATACGTGACTTTTTCTAGAAAAATTTCGACATAGTCTCTTCTGTATTTTTAGCATTTCATGAACATAAAGCCTGTCACAACCTAAAAATCAAAGTAATATACATCTCATTGATCAACCTAACTACTTAACCGTCTCGATCAATGCTAGAGCAGTTAAATAACCAGTTTACCAAAAATAAGATCACTGCAACACTAGGACTTAGTATACCAAAATACTTGAATGTGTCGACTAATGCCAGATCATTCAAGCACCTCGTACAAAGTCATTACCAAAACATAAGTTAAAATATGTAAATCAGAGTCTGATAGCTTTCAAAAGGTTTACATCCTTAACAAATGGTACATACTAAGTTACTACAAAATTTTCTAAAAGAGAGAATTAAGAGGTACAAAACTAATATACATAAACACAAGTTACCTCTTTGTGCTCTCTCAGCCTATAAACTACAGCAAAACCTGTAAGGGCGTAAAACTACATGCCCAACATGTAACAAATATCAACTAAACCTTAAGAAAAATATAGGACAATGATTGAAAAGAGGAATTAACACACTATATAGGTACAATGAAATTATACATTAAGATTAACGCATCGTTAGTAAGTAAATGTAATCTATTGCACACTCATTTATTAAAATAATCAATATACCTCATCTATCATAACAAAAGGGCAATAAAATAATTCATCGAAAGGAGTTATAATATCCCTAAGGAAATACTCAGAAGGTCAAGATAATTTCTTCGCCATGTACTTAATGAGTTCAACCGCCATGTGCTTAATGGGTTGAACATAGTCGCATGTATTGACTGCCATGCCAACAACATGGGTTCAACGTGGTTATGCCACTTTCGTCAAAGTGCGTTCAACATAGCATCACATGAGTCACATGGGTTCAACATGAAGAGCAAGTATAATGACATAATGAATATCTCCCACAGAGTGGCTGCCTACCTACCCTTTAATTTAAGGGATCAAGCCATACGTAGTTCTTCCTTTTCAATAAACATATAAACATCTAGATTCTAATACTCAATACCAAAACAATACCTCAGCTCATATCTTTCATATAACCAAAATATATGTATGCATCAATTAATTTTCTAACATTATAAAATTCTAGGTGAGCATATTGTTGAGCTATCATCCTTACTTGTAGAGTAAAAGTCTACTAAGTATACACTATATACTATAGCCTATAATATATAGATATCGAATACAATAAATGCAATATATAGTCTACTAAGTATACACTGTATAGCACGCACAATAAATGCACAATGAAGTTCAGTAACTCGAATACAAAATCAACTAGATTAAAACAAAATTGTTTAAAAGAACAGTACCGGGAACAAAAACGTACTATAATAGTAGATAATCAATATCCTTAAATATTACGCATCCAATACTAACATAAACCAGCGGCAAATAATCAATTACTGCATACTTTATTTAAAATAAAAGGATGAGGAAGTAGATGTATTTACCTCAAACCCATAACAACTTTAGTGATACCAAAACCCCGAGTAGTATATTTGGTTATCAAATTTTCTTCAATTGATTTCTCCACCATTAAGCTCCAATTGATGAAATCATGACTGATTTTCCTCAAATGGTTTCAAGAGAAATTAAATAGGACTACTAATATCAAAGTGCGATGAACAAGATGATTTATTAACCTCCTTGGTAACCTTGGTCTGCTAATCAGAAAGAATGAGATGAATCCCCCCTAATTCGAGAGAGGGAGACCGAGAGAGAAAACCCCAGATCGTGTCCCTCCATTTATTGAGCTATCATCCTTACTCGTAGAGTAAGAGTCTATTATGTATACACTATATACTATAGCCTATAATATATAGATATATGTATAGCACGCACAATAAATGCACAATGAAGTTCAGTAACTTGAATACAAAATCAACTAGATTAAAACAAAATTGTTTAAAAGAACAGTACCGGGAACAAAAACGTACTCTAATAGTAGTGAATCAATATCCTTAAATATTACGCATCCAATACTAACATAAAGCAGTGGCAAATAATCAATTACTACATACTTTATTTAAAATAAAAGGATGAGGAAGTAGATGTATTTACCTCAAACCCACAACAACTTTAGTGCTACCAAAACCCCGAGTAGTATATTTGGTTATCAAATTTTCTTCAATTGATTTCTCCACCATTAAGCTCCAATTGATGAAATCATGATTGATTTTCCTCAAATGGTTTCAAGAGAAATCAAATAGGACTACTAATATCAAAGTGTGATGAACAAGATGATTTATTAACCTCCTTGGTAACCTTGGTTTGCTAATCAGAAAGAATGAGATGAATCCCCCCAAATTTGAGAGAGGGAGACCGAGAGAGAAAACCCCATATCGTGTCATTTTTCCACCCCCCCTAATCCCGTGGGTTCTATTGCATGCCATAAATCCACCTCCATCTTAGGCCCATTATTGGAAGTAATGACCCAACTCATTCCAAAGCCACCATTTTATCTCTATTTGATGGTTAAATTGTACTTGGTTCTAAATTGGATTAGTCAGTTATCCTTGGTTGCAAGAGACCATGAAGTGAAAAAAAATTGAATTGGAAATCTTGGGTTGTCTTACTAAAATTGAATAAGATAGCTATATAGGTTCCTACATACAAGACAACTTGGTAAGCTATTTCTCTATCTCTATTACAACCTCTTGGAGTTGTGGAGCATATGGTAACTGTGAGATCTTCATCATTAGTACATAAAACTTAATTATGATCAAAGTTATTTTATTTGCCTACTCCAATTGTCTTTTAGACACTCAAACGTTTTGCATGTCTAAACTAGTAATTGAGATTATATATATATATATATATATGTGTGTGTGTGTGTGTGTGTGTTTGGTGATTAGGTAGAGAGTGGGTTGCAATTTTTCTTGGTTTGGTTATGTTATTTTAATTACTAACATTTATTACTTTTACTTGTGTATGCATGAATTGGTTTGTTCCACATAGTAGCTAGTTTACAATTAGATTAGTATTTTTATTTTCTTGGTAATTTGTATATTTTATATATGAGAAAGAAAGTTACAACCAACAACTTGACTTTCTACTATTACCTACAATTATACGATAACCAGCTTGAGATCTACTGTTAGTGAAAGAGGGAGAAAGATAAAGAGAAAGGGGTTAGAGGAAGGCAACCTTCTTCACACGACGCGTCGGTCGACTTTCGATTTTCGGATTCTTTCGCTTTCACAAACTATCAGTTTGGTTAACACCAAGTGAGTAGTCTTAAATTTTGTTTCAAAACTTTTAATGGATTGTTAACTGATTTCTACTAGTTAAGTCATTGAATTTGTTTTACTTGGAACTGTGAGATTTGAATATATTAAAGTGCTCAAAAACTTTAATAGCATACTGATGCCTAGGTCATCTTTTGTTATCTATGTTTTGATAGGTATTTATATATGGAATTTGGTAAACAATTGATTAATTGATTGAAGTGAGTTTTTTTTATATGTCAAAGTTTGGGTTTCTCATAAAAAAAGGTTCAGTTATATCTATTGATGATTTGTCATACGTTTTTTGTTTTAGAAGTGGCGCATATACATGAGAATGAATATTTGGAGGGTCTGACATGTAATTATTTGTTTCTAAAGTAGTTTTTATATATGAGTAGGTATAATTGAAGTCTCTACATGACTTTGTAGGCTTCTGACATGCGTGGTTTTTATGGATGGAATGATATGTGGGATGAGATGTGGATGATGGGTGTTGTTGGTCAAAACCAGGCAAGATCAAAACCTAATATCCCTCTAAAGTAAAGGATGAGTAGGGTATCAATCCGCTTATGACTTGTATCACTTATGAATGACGAGAGTGGAAAAGGGTGTCGAGGGATTAAGACTATTGTAGTAGAGATTATGAATTAAACTAAACTATCTAATTAAATTAAAGCTAAGAGTTGGAAGTAGAGAGAATATGAGAGAGAGAAATTCAAGAGATTTAAATCCACCAATGATTTTGATTCAATGACATTTTGCTTCACGTTGTTCTCACAAGTAGACTACAATCGGGCAATCAAATAAGTGTTGATGCCTTCTAGGGTAAAACATCATTAAAGAATTATTTCTACTTTAATGTTGTTCAGTATACCAAAAACAGGACATACCTAACGGTCACAAACCGTTACTAACAATATTTGTAACAGTATTTTTGCATCACAGTTTTGGCATTTCTAATTTGTTATTAATATTCGTAACGGTTCAAAACCGTTACATAATAATTTATTGTAATGGTTTTTTCCGTAATTGAAAATATTTGCTAACAGTTTTCTTTGCTCAATTGTGTTACTATTTTCTAACAACAGTAATGGTTTTATAAAGTTAGTAACGTTTTTTTTGTGTTACTGATTTATAGAATTTGTAACGGTGAATTTTCTTTTGGTAACGGTTTTGCGGATTCGAAAGTGTTACTCATTGCAAAACTTAGTTACGGTTTATTCACTGTTATAAAACTATTTCATATGTAAAAAAAATAATTTCCCCAGAAACCGCCCTTTTTAGGGGACTACTGAACCTGCATAAAGATGCCCCCACTTATTTGGTATTCTACAATCGTCCATAACCTAAACAAGAAATCTCACAAGTACATCCAATCACACAATCTTTTATTAAAATAACATCACCAAAATGTCTTTCATAAATAGGACTTGCCACGAATGAAATACACATTGTTTTCCAAATCAATGGGACTTGTCCTTAAACTCAAGCTCTCACGTCATTTGTATAGAACTCCCACCTTCAGTAGTTGCAAGCATCAGGGGATGACTTTGGGATGGTATCATCAGAAAAGTCCCTTTCATCATATACACCAATAGAAATAAATAAAATGGAGTCAAACAATAGAAAACAAATATGTATAGATATATAATTATATCTTATTCTTAAGTAGTAGCTCCATATACTCAAACTACGGAATTCATAAAAGATAGTATGGTAGCTGATAACTAAGATTTAATAGATGTAAAAATAGTATTCTTATAGCACTAAAACATGCTAATAAATATATATTAATACTCTCAAATATGTTGATATATGGGAGTAGTCGTGTTCGATCCACTCTTGCTTGCATTTACTTAAAACGAATCTAGACTAAACAACTATTCACTAATGAGAGAGTAATATGAAATATAAAAATAGTAAACTAAGACGCTAAAACAGTGAATTAAAGATGAGAGAAAGATATAGAGAAAGTAATAAATCCACCTAATGATTAGTTTCTTGCAATAATCGAATTATTATTCATTGAAAAAAGATCGTCTTTGGGTTTTTACGCAATGATCCAACCTAAAATCTCAAACTTTATCATCCCTAGCAACAACCTACATCTCTATAGTCATTATTACTAACATGTATGATTACTACAACCAAATATCTCCACTTAACCATAACAATCCCTAGTTTAATTTACTATATGCTTATTTTGGAAGTTATATAATAAACTAAACTCATTGAAACACATAAACAATTAAATAATTCTACTAAGCAATCTATTCCTCATTAGGCTTCATAATCACTCCCTCTAATGGGGGGATTAGCTTAATATCATTGGATTGAATTTAACTAAACAATTAAGTAGAGACATAATATAAAGAAGAACAAAAAATTAAAGAACTAATCTTTTATTAATGGAAAATTAATGGAGGCTACAATTATAAACTAATTCTAACCCTAAACTATACTAACCTACTCTACACTAAAGAAAGGGGGGAGAGAAGAGAACCTAATTATCATTAAACTAATGATGGGAGTAGCCAAGTTAGGTTTAGCCTTAATCCTCTTTATGTATAAGAGGGTTAGGGTTAGATTTTCGTGCATGGGCTAAAAAAGGAGATTTTGGGCCTCTAATGTGAGCCCAAAGTCTATTAGGTTAAGTCTAAAGAGACCACAATTGCTAGAAATTACCCCAGTGCCTTTTTCATCTACTTTTATAGCTCTGATTGGGGTAAGGTTAGGCCTATTGAAAAGCTTATTCCGAGACGGTCATTTTGACATACAGTAGACCCAATTTTGAGCCTACTGTTGACTTTTCTGTTCTTTTTCTATCCAAATTGACTTTGACTTCCCAGCTTTAATTGGGCTTGAAAATGTTTTTTCTTCTTGATTCTTGGGCTTTAAATATAGAACTCTTTTAGCAATCATCTTGACTCATTTTCCATACAAAATAACATATTTAAAGCACATAATCAGCTTTAAGACCTGAAAAATACAAAAACACGTAAACAGTATTAACTCTTATTTATTATAAACATAATTGGCCTAAATATAATACTATTAAGGGGTTTAAACTACACTTTTGGGTGCATATCACATCATCCCCAAAAAGTATTTTTCTTGTCCTCAAGCAAAGATGAGAAATAAAAATAGATAAGTGGCCAAAAATGTGGTCCTAACTAATCTGTTTTCACGGAGTGCGATTGCATTGATCATATGCAATAAGGCCTTAAACCACTAGGAATTCTCTAGTGGACGAGTTATAGCCCTATGAGAGTTTTCCAGAGAAAATACTGACAAACTTTATTTATACTATAGCGACTAAGAAATAAAAATAATTATCCCCTAATTTTATCTCAGAATCTATACATCTCCCTAGCATTTAAACAAGGATCATCAATTTAACTCCTAAATTAATACATGCATAATAATCAAATCATTTTAAGATAAACAACTAAATAATGAACTATGCTATGAAATGTAATGACATGTCTTTTTCTGAAACTTTTGGGTAGTGTGCCTAAGTTGGTTCTCACAAGGAATATGTCAAGACACATAACACTCTGATTTTTCCACTCAAGTTTGCTAACTCCACTGTGTAATGGGCACACGTTTTCTCACAATCTCAATAACAATCCAAGGAAGTCGAGGTCGATCAAACACATCTACCACTTACTATCACGCAAACCTATTCCTAATTGAGCTAGATGTCTTTATTAGGTGTTGCGGGGCATAGGTGTTGGTTAAAGAAGGAAGAAAATGAATATTCAAAAAGATAAGTCTGAGATAATAGGGTATTCAAAATATGTAACTAGAGAAAACCTTGTTCTTACTTTGCTTCTACACTTTTTGTTTCATACTTAACCTTTATTTTGGCTTTGGAGTTCTAACTTGATTTTTCTTTTCATTTGGAACTTATATATAGTCCTTCTATAAAAAGTAGCGACTTAAGTTAACTTAAAATAAGTACGTAAGTAAAACTTCACCTATAAAATGAATTCATAGCTAATTTTTGTGGTTGTGAAGCACTCACCATAAGGATCAAACCCACAAAATTTTAGCTCATTTGGAAACCTCTAACATAGATAAAAATTATTATCATCTTTAAAAAGAAATCTAACGGTCTAGAAATGTTGAGTTTTTTCAATAATTTTTTGCTAATGTTGGAGGTTTCCAAATGAGCTGAAATTTATGGAGATGATCTTTACAGTAAGTATATCATATCCACAAAACATTGGGGTTGAATTTATTTTCTAGGTGAAGTTTTATCTACATACTTATTTTAAGTTAACTTAAGTAGCTACTTTTTAGAGAATGACTGTATATATATATATATATATATATAATTTTATTATTTTTTTATTTTTTTTTTTTTTTTTTTTAAGCAACTAACTAATTTTTGTTTACACAGTTTTTTCTCTTCTCTTTTCTTCACTCATTGATAAGAACCCAAAACTGTAGTTTTTAATAGTATTTTTATTTAGCCAATTATGACTTTAATAATATATGTTTATCACTAATTACGTGTTTTTGAGTATTTCAGGCTTCAGAGTTAAATAAATGTCAATTCGTTACTAATTAGGCGCTGAAAGGAGCTAAAGTGATTGCTAGGAAAGTTTCATGAAGAAAGCCCAAGTTTCATGCAGAAAAAACCTTTAAAAAGCCTAAGTCAAAACTGTTAAGTGAAAGTCAAACCAGATTAGAGAGCTGAAAAAAAGTCAACATAACTTCAAAAGGTCATATCTTTGGACTCAGGCTTCAGATTTTGGCCCATTTTATATCAAAATAATCGGCTCAGAAAGCCCTTTCCAATGGTATAGACCTTGACTCAATAAGAGTAGTATAACATAAAAAGCATTAGAAGTCTTGGATTCAACCAATTAGGTTATGGACTTGATTTATAGGTCCATAACCTAGCCTAATTAAAACCCCATGCACAATTTTGTAAACCTAATTATCTCCTATATAAAGAAAATGAAGGCAAAACTTTCTCTCTCACCCCTTAGTTAATTAATTAATATTTCTCTCTCTTTTTAGTTTAGGTTTAGTTCATTAGTTTAGTTTATAGCCTCCATTAGAACCTTTTAATAAAAGCTTTAGTTTATTCAATTCAATCACTTCTTCTTTATATTATGTCTTCTTTACATTATTTTAGTTTAATTAATCTAATAATATTAGGCTAATCCCCCCCATTAGAGGGAGTGACTATAAAGCCTAATGAGGAATAAATTGCTTAGTAGAATTATTGAATTGTGTATGTATTTCAATGAGTTTAGTTTATTGTATGACTTCCAAAATAACCATATAGTAAATTAAACTAGGGATTATTATAATTAAGTCGAGAGACTTGGTTGTAATAATCCTATATGCTAGTAATAATGACTATAGAGATGTAGGTTATTTGTAGGGATGATAAAGTTTGAGGCTTTAGGATGGATCATCATGTGAAAGCCTAAAGATCTTTTCAATGAATAATTATATTCTTGTTTGAAACTAATAATTAGGTGGATTGATTACTCTTCTATAACACTTTCTCTTCCATCAAAACCCTATTTCTATTAGTTTAGTTAATTTAGATTTATTTGAATCCGTAGTATAATCGTAGAATAGAAATCTCTCAACATAATATTCACTACACCATAATAGGATATTTGCAACACGCACCTTTTTTTATTTGCAATGGTTATTTAGCGTTAGTAAGTTTCCAACGTTAAATAAGCGTTGGCAATGTTGTAAAGCGTTGCTTTATTTGGGTGAATTTCCGAAATTAATTGCTAACGCTTAAAAAGCGTTGGAGAAGTGTTACAAACTTAAAAATTTTGAAAAGAGAGGGAAACCAAAAATATCGAAATATAAAACATAATTTTTTTTTTCTCTCCTCTCTCTCTCTCTCTCACCGCCGCATTATTTCAAGATCCCTAATTTTCGCACTCCTCAAAATCAAATTCCATATTGACTGAGTAAACAGTCAATCAAAGAAAGAAGAAGAAGAAGAAGAAAACGTCTTATCTTTGCAGGGAAACAGTTAGAAGACGGACGTACACTTGCTGACTACAATATTCAAAAGGAGTCAACCCTTCATTTGGTTTTACGTCTTCGTGGAGGTGCAAAGAAGAAGAAGAAGAAGACTTATACTAAGCCTAAGAAGATTAAGCATAAGCATAAGAAGGTTAAGCTAGGCGTGGTTGCAGTTTTTATAAGGTGGATGATTCTAGGAAGGTTGAAGTCGATGAAAGTATGTCCTAATCAAGAATGTGGTCTTTGGGACTTTTATGGCTAATCATTTTGATAGGCATTATTGTGGTAAGTGTGGTTTGACTTATGTTTATCAGAAAGCTGGTTGTGACTGAATTTTTTCTTAGTTTGTTATGTTGGTATTGAGGTTTTGGAACCTTTAGTTGGATTTATTATGTTTTGTTAAGGTGGGAAATGTTTTAAGACCCTTTGGTTTTTAATTATGTTGGTAATACTGAAGTTTTGGAACCTTTTTATTGAGATATTGTTATGTTGATTGATGATTGTGGTTATGTTTGGCATTTTGTTAGATGCTTATGTTACTGTTTGTCTAGTTTAGTTTAATATGTTGGTTGAAATGAAATGGGACTTGTTTTTATGCTTTTATTGTGTGATTGTGGCTATGCGTGCTGTTTTTAAAGGCTAGAAAGCTAGTTGTAGATTGTTGTGAAAGGTTGTTGCTTTGGAAACCTGCACACCTTGTTCCTGACAAAATAGGTTTGTGGCTTGCGGGTTTTGATTAGACCCAATGTCTCTTATTGGATAATGGAGATTAATAGGATGGATTGAATTAAGCCATAGTTTGGAAGTCTCCTAATTTTGTTACAACTAAGAAAGTGGATTACTGAAAATCCACGTACATGATACTACTTGAGGATTTTGGTATATTGGAATAGAAATTTTGCCATCTAGTTTGATCGTCTTTGTCAATAAAAGTTTGGGCACATTCTACCACCAACGTGCTTCACCATTTTGTAGTACATCATCAAACATAGAATATTGTTTGTTTGTGTCTATACTTGTGTCTTTCATTCTTTTTTGGTATGGTATATTATTCTTAATTGCACACAAGTTCATTTTCATTCTGAGAGATGTGAACAAACATCCTCTCGGGTCTGTTTAATTTTGGTCCAATAGGTTGCAGTGCTATACGGGTTCTAGAATTGGAAATGGGACAGAGTTGTATGTTACTCTTGCTTTGACAGTTGAACAAGTAAAATATATCAATTTAATACTTGAATTAAGGTAGGCATAATAGAGTTTGTGTTTCTTGTTACCTCAGTGTCGGCACTTGGCACCTTCATTTTGTTAGGTTTCATGGATTTTATGTTTTTTCTTTGTTGCATCTCTTACTAGGAATAGTGAATTGTTTTGTGAGCATCCCAAGTCTAGTTTTGGTGCTTTGGAATTGGAGTTGAGTAGGCATCAAGTAAACCTTGTCCTTCTACTTTTAAGCTCCATTCTTGTTACAAACGAAAGCTAATGAAAGCCTACAAATGGTAGTATTAAGGTCTTATCAAGTCCACCGTGACAGTAAGGGGTACATCAATTGGTGATGCCCACAACAAAACCACATTACAAATGCACCAGTCCTTAAAAGTGGAGTATCTTATCTTGTTGTTAGACTTCATCATCCAATTTAGTCATTACTAATCTTAAACTCTATTTATATGCTTGTTGATGAAATACTAGTTACTTACTTTTCTTTGTCCTGATGCTTTATAAATTTCATTCCATAGGTTTGGGATACAAGGCAACGTACTTGCTGCAATTCTTTTGACGCCCATGAAGAGTACATTTCTGATATGACTTATGCGGCGGATTCATTGAAACTTTTGGGAACGAGGTAGATCTATTTTCTTTCATATTTATTATATTACGTCGTTCTTTTATGCAACTCTGGCTTGCGCATATGTTTCTTATTGAGGAATGGATAAATTGATTCATGATGACAAGGGCAATGCTACTATTTCTAATGATGGTGCTACTACTATGAAACTTCTTGATGTTGTTCATCCTGCTGCTAAGATTCTTGTCGATATTGCCAAGTCTCAAGAATCTGAGGTATACAATAGAAAACAAATTTACTAATTTTAGTGATTGGCTGACTAAAAGAGTGAAATTTTTATGCTAAAGTTTATATTTATCTTAGAGTGGGTTATGATGGTTGCATTACTACAACATTTAACTGCTTATACTTTAGAGAAGATAATGACCATTAACAAGAACATTGTCTCAGAAAAAGTTGAGAGAGTATCATTAATAATTGTATTGGTTAGGTTTTAGGGATAAATTTGGAATTCACTTGTAATTTTAATGACTGGATTTATTGTCTACAGGTGGGTGATGGAACCACTAGAGTAGTTCTTTTTGTGGAAGAGTTTTTAAAGGAGGCCAAACTTTTCATTAAGGATGGTGTCCACTCAAAGTCTTATACGTAGTTTTCTAGCTGCTTCTAATTTGGTAAGGAATTTGGATATTTTGGTTTGATTGGATGGATATGTTCATGAGAAATTGTTCTAGAAGCCATGAGTTTGCTACTTGTATTTCAGGCAATTAGCAAAATTAAGGAACTTGTTGCGAGTATAGATGGGAAAAGTATGGAAGAAAAGAAGAGTTTGTTGGCAAAGTGTGCTGCTACCACACTCTCTTCAAAGCTTTTTTTTTTTTTTTTTTTTTTTGATAGGAAAGACCTCACTATCTTCAAATCAGATTGGTGGTGAAAAATAATTTTTAACATCTATGGTTGTGGACTCAGTATTTCAATTGGCAACTATGATACATTGTTTATTGTATTCTTGTATTTATTGTTTATTGTAGGTTTAGCTGGTCTCGCTACAAAATATAAGAAATTATTATTTTTTTTATTAGCAACCCATCAGCAACGGTTTATAATCGTTACAAACGAATTTTAATTTTTTTTTTAAATTAACTAACAACTTTGCAACGATTACAAACCGTTGGTAAAAATTTTAACAAATTACCAACGCTTAAAAGGCGTTTGTGAAATAAAAAACCATTGCAAAGGTTTTAAATATGTGTACGAAATAATTATAATAAGCGTTGGAAAGTTTTGTTTGCAGCGCTTAATAAGCGTTGGAAATTTCTGTTTGCAACGCTAAAAAGCGTTGCAAATATTTCCAACACTTTACACACGCCATATTTGCAACGCTTAAAAAGCGTTGTGAAAATTATTAGCAACGCTTTTTTGCCATTGCAAATAGCCTGTTATGGTGTAGTGATTACTCTCACAATTATTTCTTTGTGATTTAAATTAGTTGAATTTCATTTATGTCTTGGTAGTTTAGGAGTGGAACGGATCTGTACTATTTATATTACTTCATTATTATTTGATAGTAGGAATATTGATCTAAGCACTTATTTAGTTGATTGATTATTTGTGTTTACGCATAGATAGTTAGTTTACATAAATTTTATGTTAATGAAATGGCGCCGCTGCTCTTCTTTGTCACCTCGCGAGTCCCCTTCTATTGACATCCTTTCATCCCTTGACACCATGACATAAGAAGAATTTTTCACCCTCTATCCCAGTGATTCTTCTGACCCACCTATAGGTGATGACACAAGGGAGAAGTAAATTCCGAGTAGAAAAATCACGCATCCACTTGCTTGATCACCATACCATATCCTAAGCGAGAATTTAGGTCCTCTTTGGATCGATATAGCCAGAAATTCACACCTATATAAAATTTATTATCCGCTAGTTGCCCCACTGAGCCTTTCATTATCCTTTTCACAAACCACAAATCCTTTACCCAAGAAAACAAAATAATAATAATAAAAAAAATCCTACCTATCTAGATAAGTCTGAAAAATAGGATGAGTGAAGAAAAGAGAAAAGAAAAACCTGTGTAAACAAAAATTAGTTAGTTGCTTCAGAAAAAAAAAGAAAAGAAAGTTTCCATCCAAAAAAAAAAGAAAAAGAAAAAGAAAATAAAAATAGAAATAAAATAAAAACTCCAAAAATAGAATAAAAGGAGTCAAAAAGCCAAAATAAAAAGGCTAAAGATGGAAACAAAGTGTAGAAGCAAAATAAGAATGAGGTTTTATCTAGTTACATAATATGAAGACCCTATTTTCTCAGATTTGTCTTTTTGAATATCCATTTTCTTCATTCTTTAACCAATACCTATGCCCTGTATCACCTAATAAAGACTTCTAGCTCAATTAGGAATAGGTTGGTGTGATAGTAAGTGGTAGATGTGTTTGATCGACCTCGGCTTCCTTAGATTATCATTGAGATTGTGAGGAAATGTGTGCCCATTGCATACTAGAGTTAGCAAACTTGAGTGGAAAAATCAGAGTGTTATGTGTCTTTACACATTCCTTGTGATAACCTACTTAGGCACGCTACCCAAAAGTTTCAAAAAAAGACCTACCATTGCTTTTCATATCATAGTTTATTGTATAGTTGTTTATCTTAAGATGATTTGATTATTATGCATATATTAGTTTAAGTTTTAGAATGATCATCTTTGTTTAAATAGTAGTGAGATGTATAGATTCTGAGATAAAATTAGGGAACAATTACTTTTGTTTATTAGTCGTTGTAGTATAAATAAAGTTTGTGAGTATCTTCTCTAGAAAACTCTCACGAGGCTATAACTTGTCCACTAGGGAATTCTTAGTGGTTTAAGGCCTTATTGCATATGGTCAATGCAGTCGCACTCAGCAAAACGAGACTAGTTAAAAATACATTTTTGGCCACTTATTTTAATTTCACATATTTGCTTGAGGACAAGCAAAATACTGTTTGGGGGTAGTTTGATAAGAGCCCAAAACTGTAGTTTAAACCCTTTAATAGTATTTCTATTTAGCAAATTATGTTATTAATAATATATGTTTATCAGTAATTACGTGTTTTTGAGTATTCAAGGCTTCAGAGTTGAATAAATGTTAATTCGTTACTAAATAGGCGCAGAAAGGAGCTAAAGTGATTGCTAGGGAAGTTCCATGAAGAAAGCCCAAGTTTCATGCAGAAAAAGCCCTTAAAAAGCCCAAGTCAAAACTGTTAAGTGAGAGTCAAACCGGATTAGAGAGCTGAAAAAAAGTCAACAGAACTTCAAAAGGCCATATCTTTGGACTCAGGCCTCGGATTTGGGCCCATTCTAAATCAAAATAACCGGCTCAGAAAGATATTTCCAATGGTCTAGGCCTTGACTTGATCAGAATAGTATAAGTTAGTGAAAATGCATGCTACAGTAACACAACCAGAATTAGAAGTCTTGGATTTAACCAATTGGGTTATTGACTTGATTTATGGGTCCATAACCTAGCCTAAAAACCCATGCACGATTTTGTAAACCTAACCCTCTCCTATATAAAGAGGATGAAAGCAAAACTCTCTATTTCACCCCTTAGTTAATTAATTAATATCTATATCTCTGTTTTAGTTTAGGTTTAGTTCATTAGTTTAGTTTGTAGCCTCCATTAGAACCTTTTAATAAAAGCTTTAGTTTATTTAATTCAATTACTGCTTCTTTACATTATGTCTTCCTTTCATTATTTTAGTTTAATTAATCCAATAATATTAGGCTAATTCCCCCATTAGAGGGAGTGATTATGAAGCCTAATGAGGAATAGATTGCCTAGTAGAATTATTGAATTGTGTATGTATTTCAATGAGTTTAGTTTATTGTATGACTTCTGAAATAAACATATAGTAAATTAAACTAGGGATTGTTATAATTAAGTCGAGAGACTTGGTTGTAATAATCCTACATGCTAGTAATAATGACTATAGAGATGTAGGTTGTTGCTAGGGATGATAAAGTTTGAGGTTTTAGGTTGGATCATTGTGTGAAAACCTAAAGATGATCTCTTTTTAATGAATAATTCTATTCTTGCTTGAAACTAATCATTAGGTGGATTGATTACTCTTCTCTATAACTTTCTCTTCCATTATAACCCTATTTCTATTAGTTTAGTTAATTTAGATTTATTTGATTCCGTAGTATAATCATAGAATAGAAATCTCTCAACATAATATTACTCTCACCATTGTTTCTTTGTGATTTAAATTAGTTAAATTTCATTTATGTCTTGGTAGTATTGATCCGTACTCTTTATATTGTTTCATTATTATTTGAGAGTATGAATATTGATCTAAGCACTTGTTTAGTTGATTGATTATTTGTGTTTACATATAGATAGTTAGTTTACATAAATTTTACGTTAATCACTCATCCTATTCTCAGACTTATCCAGATAAGTAGGCTGATTTTTTTTTTTTATTTTGTTTTATTGGGTTAAGGATTTATGGTTTGTCAAAAGGCTCAGTGGGGCGACTAGCGGAAAATATACTTAGGTCAGAATTTCTAGCTATATCGATCCAAAGAGGGCCTTAATTCTCTCTTAGGATATGGTATGGTAATCAAACAAGTGGATATGTGATTTCACTACTCAGATTTTACTTCTCCCTTGTGTCATCACTCAGATATTTCACTCATATGAGGCTTTTAGGCTAGATGCTCACAGAATATGTATTAAGTACTCTAACCTATATCTTAGAAAAATACTGCCAAGTACAATCATAGATGTTCATGCAAGTTGTTCATGAAAAGATGCAGTGACTATT
This sequence comes from Coptis chinensis, assembly GCF_015680905.1. Taxonomy (NCBI): domain Eukaryota; kingdom Viridiplantae; phylum Streptophyta; class Magnoliopsida; order Ranunculales; family Ranunculaceae; genus Coptis; species Coptis chinensis. The sequence continues at coordinate 51,982,955 of NC_141456.1, forward strand.
ACCTACATATTAATCTAAGTTTCAAAAATTAAATTCTAATTCAAGTACTATGTGAGATTTCTAGACTAATATCATCATAGAGAAGGAAACAATACCATTATCACTAAGTGCTAGTATAAACTATTTTTATGTGTTTTCTACTTTTTATACGATAAATAGTATGTAATATACAGCCTAGTATGTGCTTAAACATTTACAGCATATTTCTATACCACCCCTAAACAGAATCATGCTTTGTTCCCAAAGTATGGAATGAAAATAAAAGATATAGAGTACTATAGAAACGTGCTTGTAAATGGGATCACTTGAAAAAAAAAAGGTTAATCTATACTAATATAAAGAAATAAAAACATACGCAACTCCTATATGAGTTCCTCCCATTATGGGGATAACATTAAATAAATAGCGCTTGGGACATAAGCGGACTCTAACATAAATAAAATAATAATACCATACGTTCACAAATCAAGCATGCGCATATCATGGCTCCTATAAGATTAGCTCCCCAAATTTCGCGAAATAGTGGAATTTCATGAAATTAAGGTACCTAATTATATTATGCATCCCAATTAAATCAACAATGCCCATGGGTTCTATATTTTGATATTTATACCTGCAATTTTAATACGTGAACGTACAATGTGCTAAAATTAAATATACCACCCCCAAATAATTTGGGAAAAGGGGGTTCATGAAATAATTCAATAACATAATTAAATTACTTAACTAACTAACCTAGACTCTATTGGAATAAACATGATAGGCAAATGTGGCAAAAAGTTTTGAAACGAAAGACCAAAATACGCCACCCCCAAATAAAATTTGAAGACTCTTTTTTAAGTTTGAAAATTTTTGTGGCCTATCCATTAAGGTGGTATGTTACAAAAAATTATATGCATCTTTTAAAGTCAGATTCCCTAGACTTAATGTAGGGTCGTTTTAAGTCAGATTCTCCAAAACTGTGCACAAACAAGTAAGAAACTGGGGTGGCACAAGATGGACGATGCGTGGTCAACTATAAACTAATAGTCAAAAGAGTTGGGGGTCTAGCCATAAAAACATGATATTAAATGCACCCCCAAATAGAATGAAGTGGTATAATTGGAAGTAATAATGTAGAAGAATGAATGAAAACTTGTGCAACCTATCAAAGAACATATGCAAACCATCACGTTGTAGTTGTTTTAAAGAGTTAAAATGACCGAAAAGTCTAGTGATACTTTAGGTGCGAAAGGAATGAAATATGGATCCCGATGTCTTTCATGAGGCTCAGATGCTGAAAAATAAGACAAAGTAGGTTTCTCACTACACTCAGTCAAACCTTGGCTCTCAACTACAGGAATGGTGTACTCATGGGATTGTGTGCTAGGCAAAAATTCTTCTCTGTGAGGGTTGAAAAAATTATAAATGATCTTTGAGGCAAAAGTCTCAAGTGTAAATTTGAGGTTCATTTTAAATGGTGGAGTAATGGATGGCTTAATTATGTTAGATTGTTGAAATTCAGGAGGTTGTAACTCAGGTGGATGGTGGTTGGTTGGTGGTGGATTGTCACATGCTCTTGAGAACTCTACATCTAGCTTGGCTGAATCCACAAGGTTGCCGTCATTGGTTTCATCATTAAGAAATTCATCTATTATTTTCTCATCTGCCAAACTAAATTGAGATTCACATTATGCTAAAGAAGTTATTTCTTTTAATTCTTGCACATTAACTTGTTACTGCCTTAGATTAGAATTGTTGATTTCTATTTCCTCACTCTCATCCTCTAAAACTATATAAGGTTCCTCAATGACATCGTTCAAATTTATTGAGTGGTCATCCAAAACAAGTCCTAAAGAGTCATCTTCAAGAATTTCCTCATCCTGGTAGGGTGTGGAGTCAATACAATGGTTAATGGGAGGGTCATGGGAAGGTAATGGTTCATGAAATTCAGGATAGATCTCAACTAGGTCGAACGGTTTGGCTATGGGAATAGGTTGTTCTACTTGTGTGTCGATCTCTGGCAAGGTTGAAAGGTCTGTGTTAGGTGAGGGGATCATTAAAATCATCTGGGCTATGCTCTGAAGCATTTTGTTTTTTTGGGCCATTTGTTCCCTAAACGTTTTTTCATTGTTCTCCATTTGTTCCCTAAACATTTTTTCATTGTTGGCCATTTGTTTTGTTGAGTTGGCTACTAGTTGGGAAATTCGGTCTAGGTAGGGTGGTTTCAGTTGGTATGGTGTTTGGTAGTTATAGTTATTGGCAAATGGATAAGATATGAGTCCTTCTTGGAATATGGCGTTTGACTCTGGTTGATCTCGTACTGAGATGGGTTAGGTTGAGGCAGAATGGCTGGTTAATTGTTATTGGTGGAACTCCATGAATAGTTTGGATGACTAGAAAACTCTTGATTGTACACTACACCATAACAGGCTATTTGTAACGGATACACATCCGTTACAAAAAAATATTAGTAACGGTTATCTTGTGTTGACACAAAAGTGTGACAAATATTACTAACGGATATCTGTAACACTTATTATCATTTACAAAATTCACTAACGATTATAAAGTATCACTGAAATTAATTTCAGTAACATATACGTAACCGTTAGCATTTATTAGTAACGGTTACCAAATTTATTTATCCTCTGTTAGTAACGGATATAAGCGTCACTTTGATTTTCTGTTGCTAACGATTCTGTATCCATTATTAATGGATTTTCATTGTATAAAAACAATTTCTGTTGCTAACAGTTCTGTATCCGTTACTAACGAATTTTCATTGTATAAAAAATAATAAGTGATTTCTCTGGCCCTTTTATATGTGGGCCACCTGTATTAGGGCACGTACCTGCTGTACCTGCACCTTTTTTTACTCCACAATGTATCACTTAAGTTCTTATATTCATCTATAACTCTAACAAACTCTAGAAATTAAATTCCTTCAATTCATTTACACAACGTAACGTAATGAAAAACAACAAAATGTTCTAAATGCCCATGCCAACCAGAGCCACTCATTACACCCATCTATCAACACTAAACAAATAAGCAAAAACCAAGCTTCTAGTTAAAGTGTTTATCAATTTTCATCGACAAAAAGTTAAAACTAAAGCGAAAAAACAATAACAGAGCTGCATAAATGACTCCCCTGCATAAAAGCTTTGCATTTTGATAAGAGCTCAAAACTGTAGTTTTAACCCCTTAACAATCATACTTTTAGACCAATTATGTGAGTTATAATTAAGAGTTAATACTGATCACGTGTTTTATGCGTTTCAGGCTTCAAAGTCAATTATGTGCAGAAATGTGCCACTTTGATGAGATAAAGGAGCAATGGTTGGTTGCTAAGGAGTTCTGTAAAGGCCAAGATTCAAGAAGGCAAAGCCTTTGTAAAGCCTACTCAGACCTTGAAAAGTCAATGTCCACACGGGCAGAAACAGTGCACAAAGTCAGTAAAACTTCCGAAGACCGTATCTTTGGACTCAGACCTTGGAATTGGGCCTACCTTATGTCAAAACGACCGGCACGGGAAGAGCTTTCCAATGGTCCAAGCTTTGGCCCAATTAGAGGAGCATCAGTGGACTAAAAGTCTGTTGAAGCCGAATCCAGCTGAAGAGCCCTTTTTGGACTGAAGAAATTGGGTTTTGGGCCCGATTTTCCGGCCTAAAACATGGCTCCAAGCCCATGCACGATTTTGGATCTGATTTCCTCCTTATCAACAAAGAAGACTTAACTCTTAAGATATCTAGTAGCTTAGGATAGAAAGTAGCCATTAGAATAGCTTCTAGATCTAGTTTTAATGGTTTTTAATTAAGTTTAGTTTCATTTCATTCCTTGTTTTAGATTAAACCTTTAAAATATTGTTATTGCTTGATTAGATAAATAAAGTAGTTTATTATTGATCAAATTCGATTTTGTCATTTAAATTTGTTAGATCTAACTTCATTTATTGTTTGTTATTCATTTCGTAGTTATTGATTTCGGGTTGGATTATTGATAAATGAATAAAATGAATAGTTTTATCTACGAAATAAAGCGATGAACTCTAAACACAAGTAAAACTAAACTTTTCTTATGATGCTTATCTTTATCAAAATTTCCTACTCTCAAGTCTATCGAAATAGAGTGGAGTAACAAATTCATTCCACTCCTAGTGCTCTAGCATGGAATTGTTTTCTAATCTAATTAATCAGTCTTAAGTCAATGAGAGTTTTACGAGGGGGAATTATACTACGATGCAATATGAAATTCATTATTTTAATTTAAACTACTTAATGCTATGGAAATATGATTGTTTTGAATCTAGATAAAGGATTAGAGGGAATTGAATCCACCTCGAATCCAACTTAATAACCTAGCATAGATTGTTGTATCTCGATTCTTACGTTCTTACGGCAAGAATTTCGAGTTCTTAATCCCTAGTGTTCGTGGCATTTCTACCAAATACTAACTAGCATGTGAGGTCGTCCACCCATTCTCATGGTGAAACACGACCTTCTAGAGTGGAATAGAATCTACAAACAATTCTACACTAACAACTAAGTTTTCATCAAGGCTTCATCAACCCCTCTAATGGAGGTTTTAGCCTTGATTCATCAAATTAACATTTCCCATTGAATCTAAACTAAACATAATGTAAAGAATTGAAATTTACTTAATCAAACAATAATGACATCTAATCAAATGAAGAACAAGATTCAAAGGTTTAATCTAATACAATGAATTGAAACTAATTAAACTAAGTTCTAAAACTAATTAATGGAGGCTAACTAATCTAGGTCTAACTATCTACCATTAACAAAGAATGAAGCTTTGGTTTTTATACACTCAGATCCAAAAATCGTGCATGGGCTTGGAGCCATGTTTTGGGCCAGAGAATCAGGCCCAAAACCCAATTCTTTCAGTCCAAAAAGGCCTCTTCAGCTGCAGTTCGCTTCAACAGACTTTTCGTCCACTTCTGCTCCTCTGATTGGGTCAAGGCTTAGACCAATGGAAAGCTCTTTCCGAGCCGGTCGTTTTGACATAAGGTAGGCCCAATTCCGAGGTCTGAGTCCAAAGATATGGTCTTCGGAAGTTCTATTGACTTTGTCTTTGTTTAAGCTTTGCGTGGACTTTGACTTTTCAGCTTTGACCGGGCTTTAGAAAGGCTTTGTCTTCTTGAATCTTGGCCTTTAATCATGGAACTCCTTAGTAACCGACCTTTGCTCCTTTATCTCGCTAAAGTGGCACATTTCTGCACATAATGAACTTTGAAGCCTGAAATGCATAAAACAATGTCGGTGTTAACTCTTAATTATTACTCACATAATTGGTCTAAAAGTATGACTGTTACAGGGTTAAAACTACAGTTTTGGGCTCTTATCAATTATTGTTTAGTTAAAATTCATAAAGTTAGAATCTTTATATTATGTCGTATTCAATTTCATATCGAAAATGATTGTGTAATGATTCTCGGCTAAACCTCCATTAGAGGGGGTTGAGAAGCCTTGATGAAAGCTTGATTCCGATTATCGTAGGGTTGTCGTAATTTCTATTCCACTCTAGAAACGATTAATTCACCATGAGAATGAGTTTAATCGTTCACATGCTAGTTATGAATTGGTAGAAGTGCCATGTGTAATTAGGGATTAGGAAGAATCGATTGTTCTGCATAGCAGTTCAATTCGGATTACGACGATTCGTCGTTACTAAGTTAAGTTGAGTTAAGGTGGAATCAATCCCCCCCTAATTCCTTATCATATAATCAACGCAGCATTCCGTAGTTAATTAGTCGTATCTTATGGGTAGTTGCATCGTAGTTTATAATTCGTAAATCTCTCATTAGACTTTAGTTAAGATTGATTAGACTTAGAAAACATTACATATGAAAGAACTAGGAGTGGAACGAATCATCTACTCCACTATATCTCAATAGGATTAAGAGTAGAAATCTTTGATAAATTAGGCACGAGTTTAGTTCTAGTTTTACTAGCGGAAAGAGTTCTCGCGAGCTTTATTCATTAGTAAAACTAGCATTTTACATTATGTCCTTATTGCTTATTGTTTTTCCTTATAAAAGTAAAAAAATATTAAATAATAAATATAGTAATCTAGGAAGTCTCAGGAATCTGACTTTAAAAGACCCACTTTTAAAAAACAAATTTTCTAAACTCTGTTGTAAAAAAAAATTGTTTGGGGGTGGGGTGTTCGTGTTTTCGTCCTAGAATGTTTTATGTCCCATTAGAGTTGCTTAGGCCGTTTAATTGTATTCCGATTCGGGTTGACATAATCTATGAATTTAGAGTTCATTCGTTCGCATAACTTACGTCATGCACGCACTTTGAGGCGTTTTCCACTATCTTATATGTCATCCAATGTCGGAATAGAGTGTTTTATAGATCATTGGATTGGAAATTCTCTCCTGATCATTTCCATATCTCATTCGACAAAATCGGACTGGTAACGAAACGCCAATGTTAGTTTGAAGTCACACTAAAAATCGACAAAAGTCGAAAAATCAAATTTGGGCTTGGGCCCAAAAACTTCAAGACAAAGAAACAAGACCTACTTTGTTTCACACTAACAGTCGCGATCTTCATCCTTCCAAACCACCTTTAAAAAAAGAAAAGAAAACTTCAAACCCTAAACCAAAAATAAAAATTAAAAAGAAAACTAATACACCTACGCCCACAGTTCAAATCAAGTTAAAATCTTCTCCAAACCTTTCCCACACCAATTTAAATCAAGTTCATCACCAAAAACCACCCAAAAACCAATACATTGGAGCTGCCGCGCCACCACACCACCACCACCATCGTTTTTCTAGTGAGGTTGTTTCTCTTTGCTTCCTACACCTTCTATCAAACCTCAATTCAGATCAAAACTCCTATGGCTCAACGTCGTCGAATTCTGCCAGAGCACGCATTTACTGATGACTACTTCGCGCCGTTTTACAGTGATGAAATGGTTAGTAGAGATTGGAATAGCTTGTGGTACTCAACCGACGACTTTTACCACGAAGAGTTAGTCCGACGGTTTTACAACACGAGGGAGTTGGAGGGGAATCAAATTTTTGTTACGGCGGCAAAGAGGAGGAAAGAAGTATCTGTTGGGTTGTTGGCGGAGATTCTAGGCATTCCGCCTAGAATCCATCTTGATGCCCGTTACTACAGAGTCCCAATATCTTTGGGGTAGAGCCTTTGATGCACGCGATCGTTATCGAAGGGAACTACAATGCGAGCTCAAGATTATTGTTCGCCAGCATCCCTCAAAACCAACCACCGGGTCAGAATAAGTGATGGATTAGTAGGAATGTCATAGGGAAGGAGAAGGTCAGCAACATCGGTCTGAATTACCTTCACGTTCTATGGATACTCCAGGAGCAGAAGTATGAGTTATGTATTTTGGAGTTTTTGCTTAACATGATTAGGGGAGTGGGGAAGTCTATTGCACCTCTCCCTGTTTTGATAACCAAGATCATGCTAAAGTTGAGAGTGACTTCGACGTCTGATAGGATTTGCCTAACCCTACACCAAAATCCTCGTATTTATAAGGAGGGGGGCAATGAGTTTGGAGGTTACCTGAGGATAGGGTAGTCGATGAGAATGACTTGGAGAATGAGAATGACTCGGAGAATGAGGATGACATGGCATGTTTTGATGCCGATGCCTTGGAGAGGTGTACGTCAGATGCAGAATGCATGGCTGTGATCCATCGTGGCATACGTTCCCTCAATACTATTTGCGTAGACCTCCGGACTCGACAGGCTACTATGCATCATAACTTCGAGATCCGTACCCAGCACAAGGATGAGCGGTGGGAACAGATGAGGGCTGAGCTGGAATCTCAGTGCCAATTCCGCGCCGATATGCTTGCACGCTTCCCACCCCACGGGAGTTCTTCTGAGGATACAGCTATGAGGCACGAGCGTCGTCGCCGGAAGACGCAGGGAAATGACCCATCGGGAGCTCAAGAGCCACCTCTTGAGCATGTGCCCTCCGCTACCAGTAGCGACGTGTTTAGGGATTGTATAGATTGATATTTGATGTTGTTATTTATTATTGTAGTTATTTAATGTAAGTTTAAAATTTCGTTGATTTGATTTTTGTAGTGAAATGTACTTTGAATGAAAAAATTAATATAATGTGGTTATTTTCATTGTGTGTGGTTGTTTCATATTAATCCCACCTTCCCAAATTGTTTGGGGGTGGTATTATTTATTCCAGCATGATTTTTATATGACCTTCATTTTTAGAAGTTATTTCAGAGTTAGGGTGAGAATATTGCCGAGATGGGCATATCAATGAATAAATATTAGGTAGGATGAAATCTCGATAAGTTAGGTAGTTTTATCCTAAATTCAACCTAAAAGATACTAGGGTTGTTTTTAGAATCAAGAATATGAGTTGTTTCCGTTTTCGGGTTTCAAAATTTTAGTATTTCCGGAAATTGCCGTAAAAGCTTTTTGGCAATTTCCCGATTCGTTTTAGCAACTTAAAACCTATAAAAACTTCATTCATTCTACACTCACAACCCACACTACACCTAACTTCCATCTCTTACCTTTCACTCCCACGTTTCCCGTTGTTCTTCACCATTTTCACAAATCAGCACCTCGGGCGACTTTTCCTTCTAGCTATTGTATTGAAATTTTACATCGAAGACTTGCACCCAAAACACTGTAAATCCAAAAACACCCGAGCGCACCTGCGCCCTGACCTCCGTAGACCATAAATTTCCAGTTTTTTGCGGGTTGTTCCCGGATCAATTGCAGTTGTTCTAGAGGGTCGTTTTGAGATGACATCTCCTACAATAATACCGGAACAGTCTTTTGAAGATTTGTTCCAAAGCACTACTTATGGTGCTTGGTTTCGCGAGGTGATCACATACGTAGGCTGGGAACCGCTTATGGTAAGCCCTGATGAACTTTATTCTCCAGCACTTGCATCTTATTTTTATTATAACTGCATTTTCTTTGAGAGACCAGATGGAGAACAAGTGTTCTCCATCAACATTAATGATGAACCAATGGAAATTACTAGGTTCTTGCTAGCATTTGTTCTTGGACTTGCTATGCCCGCTGAAATACAAGACCCATAGTGCTATTGGGTACATAATATGCATGTCTACACTTATGAGTTTTTGCATGAGTCGTATGGGGCAGGCATTTTCCGTATCGAGGACCAAGGGGAATATAACGTCGCCTTTGGTTGCCTGTCCATGAACATAGGAATTGTTATGTTTTGGATCATGCTAAACATTTTAGGGGAATGACGTTTTTCTTCTGTGAATGATGCCACTTGCAGCGTCTTCCTTGCTTTAGCCGGGACGTATGTGCCATGACCTTCCTTAACCTTGATGTCTAGTTTAGCACGAGCCCATAGCATGAGGCATAAGTACCTTCTTATGCCTGTTTTAATTTCCCGTATTATGCTATGTTTCTTCCCTATTTTTTGTACACGTTTCACGGATTGGATTACTTTTAATCGCGGCGACCCACCAATAGTATTATTCGATCTTTTTCGTGGTATGACTTGGCAGGGTGGAGGATACAACCTCATCGAGGTTGCACCCTACACCCGTCCGCACAAGTGGCTTTTAATAGGTTAGCAATAATAGATGATAAATGGCAGGAAGCCTGGCAAATTATCATGGCATGGCAGGACGCGAAGGAACCTCACTTCTTTATAGAAGAAGAGGATGAGGAGGATGAAGAATAAAAGCGGGACATAAGGTCAGTTTTTTAATTCCAGTTAGTGTCTGCTGATGTCCCAAGCAATTTTATTCTTGTTAACCCCATAATGGGTGGAACTCTTACAAAGTTGCGTCAGTTTTCTTTTCTATATTAGTATGTAAAACCTGGTTTTGCAGATGTTCCAAAATTTCACACATTTCCATGGTATTTTTCCTACCCTATCTATTTAAACTTTGAGGACAAAACATATTTCTTGTTTGGGGGTGGGTATAGAAACACGTGTAATTAAGGCATCTGTTAGGATATAGATATGTATAATATGCACTTGTTTTCTAGTAAAATTTCAAAAAAATTCAAAAATATAAATAAAAAAGTTTATGCTATACACTTAGGAATATCGGTATTGTTCTTTCTCTATGCTCTTAATAATCTAGAAGTCTCATGTAGTGTTGCATTAGAATAGTCTTTAGAAACTTAGGTTAATATGTAGGTAATAATTCTTGCATCTATCTATAAATATATTACATGAGTATCTATGATTGTTAACAGTATGTTTCTGAACTCTAGGCTAGAGTATTTATTCTACAAATCCTGTGAGAATATAGCCTAAAGCCTTATATGAGCGAAACATTTGAGAAATGACACAAGGGAGAAGTAAAATCCAGATAGAGAAATCACACGTCCACTTGCTTGATCACTAAACCATATCCTAAGCGAGAATTTAGGCCCTCTTTGGATCGATATAGCCAGAAATTCAAACTTATGAATTATTTTCCGCTAGTCGCCCCTCCCCCTCTGAGCCTTTCTTTAGCCTTTCATAAACCACAAATCCTTTACCCTATTACAAAAAAAAACAAATTAAAAAAAAAAAAATCAGCCTACTCAATTTAGAATAAGTCTGAGAATCGAATGAGGAAGAAAGAGGAAGAGAAAAACCTGTGCAAACAAAACTTAGTTAGTTGCTTCAGAAAATAAAGAAAAGAAGTTTCCATCCAAAGAAAAGAAAAATAAAAATAGAAATAAAATAAAAACTCCAAAAAATAGAGTAAAAGGAGTCAAAAGCCAAAGAAAAAGAGAAAAAAAAAATATGGCTAAGGATGGAAACAAAGCGTAGAAGCAAAAGTAAATAACAAGGGTTTCTCTAGTTACATAATATGAATACTCTATTATCTCAGACTTGTCCTTTTTGAATATCCATTTCCTTCCTTCTTAAACCATCTCCTAATCCCCGCAACACCTAATAAAGACCTCTAGCTCAATTGGGAATAGGTTAGTGTGATAGTAAGTGGCAGATGTGTTGATCGACTCCGGCTTCCTTGTGTGTCATTGAGATTGTAAGGTAAAGTGTGCCCACTACGCACTGGAGTAGCGAAAGTTAAGTGGAAAAATCAGAGTGTTGTATCTTGACTATTATTGTGAGAACCTACTTAAGGACGTTATTCCGAGTTTCAGAAACGGGCCTGTTAATGCATTTCATAGTATTACTCATTGTATATATGTTTATTCGTAGATGATCGATTATTATGCATATATTTCTGTATGCGTTACTAGTGAGATGTATAGATAATTGGGAGCATGAATAAGGAAACAATAGTTTTATTTCTTAGTCGTTGTAGTATAGATGAAGTTTGTGAGTACCTTCACTGGAAAACTCTCACGAGGCTAGAACTCGTCCACTAGGGAATTCCTAGTAGTTTAAGGCCTTATTGCATATGATAAATGCAATCGCACTCAGGGAAACAAGAGTAGTTAGAACTCCATTTTTTGGTCACTTATTCTAATTTCTCATATTTGCTTGAGGACAAGCAAAATGCTGTTTGGGGGTGGTTTGATAAGAGCCCAAAATTGAAGTTTTAACCCCTTAACAATCATACTTTTAGACCAATTATGTGAGTAATAATTAAGAGTTAATACTGATTACGTGTTTTTATGCATTTCAGGCTTCAAAGTCAATTATGTCCAGAAATGTGCCACTTTGATGAGATAAAGGAGCAATGGTTGGTTCTAAGGAGTTCTGTGATTAAAGGCCAAGATTCAAGAAGACAAAGCCTTTGTAAAGCCTACTCAGACCTTGAAAAGTCAAAGTCCACGCGGGCAGAAACAGTGCACAAAGTCAGTAGAACTTCCGAAGACCGTATCTTTAGATTCAGACCTTGGAATTGGGCCTACCTTATGTCAAAACAATTGGCTCGGGAAGAGCTTTCCAATGGTCCAAGCTTTGGCCCAATTAGAGGAGCATAAGTGGACTAAAAGTCTGTTGAAGCCGAATCCAGCTGAAGAGCCCTTTTTGGACTGAAGAAATTTGGTTTTGGGCCCGATTTTCCGGCCCAAAACATGGCTCCAAGCCCATGCACGATTTTTGATATGATTTCCTCCTTATCAACAAAGAAGACTTAACTCTTAAGATATCTAGTAGCTTAGGATAGAAAGTAGCCATTAGAATAGTTTCTAGATATAGTTTTAATGGTTTTTAATTAAGTTTGGTTTCATTTCATTCCTTGTTTTAGATTAAACCTTTAAAATATTGTTATTGCTTGATTAGATAAATAAAGTAGTTTATTATTGATCAAATTCGATTTTGTCATTTAAATTTGTTAGATCTAATTTCATTTATTGTTTGTTATTCATTTCGTAGTTATTGATTTCGGGTTGGATTATTGTTTAGTTAAAATTCATAAAGTTAGAATCTTTATATTATGTCGTATTCAATTTCATATCGAAAATGATTGTGTAATGATTCTCGGCTAAACCTCCATTAGAGGTGGTTGAGAAGCCTTGATGAAAGCTTGATTCCGATTATCGTAGGGTCGTCGTAATTTCTATTGCACTCTAGAAACGATTAATTCACCATGAGAATGGGTTTAATCGTTCACATGCTAGTTATGAATTGGTAGAAGTGCCATGTGTAATTAGGGATTAGGAAGAACCGATTGTTCTGCGTAGCAGTTCAATTCGGATTACGACGATTCGTCGTTAGTAAGTTAAGTTGAGTTAAGGTGGAATCAATCCCCCCTCCCCCCCTAATTCGTTATCATAGAATCAACGCAGCATTCCGTAGTTAATTAGTCGTATCTTGTGGGTAGTTGCATCGTAGTTTATAATTCGTAAATCTCTCATTAGACTTTAGTTAAGATTGATTAGACTTAGAAAACATTATATGTGAAAGAACTAGGAGTGGAACGAATCATCTACTCCACTATATCTCAATAGGATTGAGAGTAGAAATCTTTGATAAATTAGGCACGAGTTTAGTTCTAGTTTTACTAGCGGAAAGAGTTCTCGCGAGCTTTATTCATTGGTAAAACTAGCGTTTTACAATATATCACATATTCGTTCCACCATGGAAAAGCTTGAATACCACCTGGAAGGAAAAAAATGGAACACATGAATAATATATATGTCTATTCAGTAGATTACTTTAACAATAAACTAACAAACTATTTTCTAGTGTTATTTAAGTTAACCCTCTGGAACCTAAGGGGTTTAGGCAATAGTGAGACTTTGATCTTAGGGCCTAGTGATTTAATTAGGCTAATAATGCACAACTTGTTTGCATTGCTAAACATAAAGTCGAACCTATATATATATATATATATATATAATAATCTAAACTCGGCTTTTTAGCAAGAAGTGCATAATGATGAGCCAGAGAGGCTGGGAAACTTAACATCTGGGTATAATGGAGGTTATACATTCAAGTGCAACTAGTTGCCATGAGTCACCAACAAAGTAGCTTTACAGTAAAGAGTCTGATTATATCTTCTGTGCATGCCAACTATAGGTCTGCAGCAAGTTGATGATGTCATGATGTCTAGCAGCAACTTCAAGTACTAAACTACATATTTTCCTGGTTCAATAAAAGTAGATAACAAGAATAAGAACAAGAAGTGTATTAAGATAACCTACAAGTATGAAGAGGAGAATATGTAATCATTTTACAGAGTACAAGACTAGTATATCATATCACCCATACAAAAGCATACTAATTATTAACATACCATTAGTAATGTCTTCGTTTCGCATCCATTACTTTGCTTGCCTTCAATGAATTAGTTAACTTGTTTTAACCACTTGGCTTCAGCTTACTGCCAACTATAAAATGAAGGAAAATGTTATTCCGATCCACTGATCATGCTAGAACATTTTGAATTCAAATTCAGACAACAAAAACAAAGGCAAGATCGGAAGACGCACATAAGTGTCTAATTTAAGATGTACTCACTTGCTTAACATCATCAAAAGTACTTGATCTGCTTGTAAGCTTCCATTACTGCCACTGCTATATATGTGAAACAACTATTAAAACATGTGCAATAAAGAAGCTTACTAGTCACTACCTCCTTGATTTCACTATAAGATATGATAACAAAGACTACTTCAGACTACGTAATGTCGTAATTCCATATTCATTAACAATAGTAATAAAAAACATATATATATATATATATATATAATGCATTCCTAGCTAGATCTGTCTATAACTCTATATCTATTTTACCTTCTTACAAGATACAAGTTACAACTTACAAGTAGGTTGAATATGATACAAGCTTCATTGTTAGAATAGAGTTGTCCAAGTATGCTAAGAACTAAACACAAAATAAAATGATGTCCATAAAACGTCAGGGGATAGCAAAGCCAGTGCTCAAATACAACATGGAAGCAATTACAAACAGAGAATAAGACCGGGAGAGGTAAGAAAGAGACCTTTCCCCACCAAGTTAGTGGCTCATATAGTTTCAAGTCATATTGATGTACATATTATCTACCCTTTATCTGTTCTTACCAGGGAAAATCTCCTTTTATATTATCACCAGCATATACATCAAGCACCACAAATAAACCATACTATTATAAATTCACATAAAACAAGTTCATACTTTATTGATTTAGACTAAACTGAAAGAGGGATTACATTTACATAACATGGAAGTATTGCCCCCAAAGCACATAAACAAATACTCCCAATTCCCTTTTGTCTAGTACTTCCATTTAAAAAATTTTAAGCTTATCACCAAACATTCAACAAACCCACCAAAAGGGGAATTTCTTAAAATCTCATAAAAGAAGTCCAACAAAGTTCCAAAACTAAAAAACAAACAGATCTGAATATAACCTAAGTAGTATGAACCAAAACAAAAGTATATACCTTTTAGTTAGCTTCTTAAAATATTATCTCTTTATAATTTATCACCTCACAACAGATAATAAATCATCACTCTTCTCTGCAAAAAAAAAAAAAAATAAAAAAAAATAGAAAAAATCAGTAAACATATACAATTTAAAAACCAAAATAAAACAACCCCTTTTTCCCTAAATCAAACACACACCCAAAAAAATCCAACAGAACCAAACAAACAATCTAAAACAGAAAAATAAAAAGTAGACTATTTTGTTGAGTAAAAAAAAAGCAGACTCACTTGTTGAGTTTGTTGAAGAGAGAAAGCGATGAAACAAAGCTAATAAGGCTACCCATTGTTGAGACTACAAATTTAACTTCCTTCAGAGACCCAAACTTCAATACACCTAGTAACCTATGGTTGGAAGAAACTGATCTAGACATGAACTTCAATATGCCTAGTTAACTATACATGTAAAATTCAATTTTCATACTACTTAGCATCCCTTTAAGCTCCTTCTTATCAACCAATGCAAGCGCATTAGCAACTGATCGCGAACAATGTACCTCCAATTGACAGACACAAGAAGAAGTTTAGGAACCCACCAGTGATTCTTTCAAGATTTCCATGTGAAACGATAAATCAAAAATCTTAGGCAACATCCAATTAAACCTCTAAAAGCTTTATAGTGTCATGCATGTGCATACATTACCCATCCTGATTAGACTACAAATAAAGTGAACATAACAAAACTAACCATATCTAACACACATCCACTTAAAAAAACTAAAACAAAGAACTTCCGTTCAAAAAAGAAAAGAAAAAGAGAAAGAATGTCACTTGCTAGCATTGTACAGAGAGACATGCAATAACATAGCCACTACCCTTCAATGCCTACACTCAAGTTCATCAAATACATCTCAGATATAGCAATTAAAAGCCTATTTACTGAACAAATACCAATCAAATAGGAGAAGGTGTGTTTACCTTTGAAAAATGACCAACACTGAAAGCTTTCTTGAAATGGATCACCACCAGTCCAACATATTGTATACACGTCTACCTTTGTACAGAAAGAGACTTCCAAGAGACCCCCTTCTTCATTCTAGTATGTTTATAGTTTAGGACTTTAGGACAAAATAAGCAAATAAGTTCCAATCATCCGACTATCAAACAGACGCAAGTGTTTTCATATGAAGAACATTACTAAGATAATCTTGATGTTCTCAAACAATCCCAAACTTGACAACTCAAGTTCCAATCATCTAGATTGGTCCACAAAATGGCACATTTAGTCATACTAATCAATATCATATGATACATATAATTTAGGGGGATTTAGACTTTAGACCAAAGTAAACCCACTATTGTTAGGACCAAAGTCTAAATACCTTATCATATCGTGTTTTTTATTTTGGTTATTTGAATTTTGGTTTTGGTTTTTGACAAAGCGAGTCTTCTGATAGTCATTGATCTTAATAACTTGTTTCCAGTAGTTAGCTACCTCAAGGACCATTGCATTCACATATGTAGACAAGATTGAGGATATCCTTCTAAAATCATGAACCTCCAAACCCAACACTAGCATTTAGAAACTTGGATACAAATTTTTATTCATGTGATGTTGCACGCGAGGGGTATTATTGCTATTTCAAAAATACAAGCAGATTGACCACAATCAATAGCCAAAACTAGGACTAAAACCTAATATTCAAGCTTTTTTGGACCAAACCCTAATAAACCAACTATTGTTAGGACCAAAGTCTAAAAAACCCTATAATTTATATGTTATATCATTAAAAAATAATCAGCAAAAATAAGGAATAAAAAGATCAAGCAATATATTCTTAACATTCCCTGTCCTCTGCAAAGAAAGCACATTGATACAACATATATAACCCAAAAGTGAAAGGCCATATAAAAAGTGAAGATTCGACTAAAAAAAATCTTTTGGTTAAGTAACACTCTTTTTGCTTCAAGCAAGCACATCCCATACTAACAATAATAACAACAATTATATATCAATCCAAAAAATATAAATATAAAATAAAAAGAAAACAATCAATAATATATCTTACGTAAGGATCCATTGTAAATTAAAACATATCACCATTGTGTATCAGTTGGATATAACAAATTGGGCAAGCTAACATATCTGTGTTGGTGTTGACTTCCTTCTCATTCTAAGGATAACATAATGACATGTTAAAAGAGATGGGAAAAAAGGTACAACTAGATAGTCTACATGCTTATACATGGTGAAAAAAACCTCCAACCTAGACAAAGACATTCATATAATGTTGACGCCACATTATGTGTCTACACATGGTTCTACCAAATTAGATTATTCTTATCACCACCAATCCATATATCAAAGAAGACTAAAAAAAAAAAAAAAAACGAAATGAGGTAGTTAAAAATTAGGCTATAAGTCTCATATATAGAATGTAACATCGACTAAAAAGTCAGTGACCTTAAGTAGTTGGGAATAGGATACACTCCAAACACTTTTTATACATATTCTTGTTCACAAGTCATTGGTACAGGATGGAAAGTTCTGGTTAATGATCAGAGTATTGGCTTGTGTCATAGAGAATCAGAATTAACCTTTCATTATGCATATCACATCAGCCTTTTCATGGTCATTGAAGCTTATTAGGCATTGGCCTTTAAGAATTCAGAGCAGACATTTTTCAAACCAATTAAGCTACTCCTAATTATATGAAAACAGAAGACTTAAAATATAATGGATCCAATTATATCCAAATGTACATGTAATACTTAAACAATCATCTGACTATTACTAGAAATAGAATCCACTGATAGTAAATTCGAGGATGTATAGAGGTGTTACTTGGAGCGTCCTTGCCACGCGTATAAATAGTGTCTTCAACAGCCTTGAAGCACGTTTATGTTACTTGAACAATTATACGAGTACTGGTCCTGGTACATGATGTGGATTGTGAAGTCCTGTAAAAAGATTAACCTTATTAGTGTTTACGTTTAAGAATAAGGTTTAAGCTAATTACTATGGGCTTCGTGTTGGGCCTGGATGTCAGGCTTGTGAAAACGGGCTTTGGTAGTGGGTGGGCTTACTAATTTATCTAATATTAATTAATTTTTTTGTATTTTTATATCAAACCAACGACCATGCCACTTAAGAATTAAGGGAGATTGTTCATGCGTGCACGTTCCTTAATTAGAGAACCCCAATTCTTTGAGTTTTCTAGACACCGTATAGTTTGAAAAATTAATTTTGATTACTAAATTTTTTTTGGCATGCGAGGACTATACTGTACTCGTGAGATAATATTGTAGTTAATATAAAAAAAATTAATTTAATTTAATTAAGCTAGGGCGCACGCGCTTCAGAAGAAGGTATATTGGGGGCGGGTCGCACCTAAGAAGTAGAATGCGGGTCGCGCTGTGTAAAGGCAAATAGAGGGCGCGCACGCGCTCTCAAGTTAATAACGAATGGTGAAATTTTTAGGGTCAAATCACGTGAGGGCAAGGAGTTGGTTTCACAACTCATATGCACTTAGGCAGTAGCAGAAAAATTTCAAGAAATTACGAACAATGTTTTTAGTGTTGATTTTGGAAAACAGTGAACAATGTATTCTATTCTAAACACGCGATACGTAACAAAGCAAGATGACAAGCGGGGCCATTTGATAACTAAGATTTAATAGATGTAAAAATAGTGTTTCTATAGTACTAAAATATGATAATCAATGTATAATAATACTCTCAATATATGTTGATATAGAGGAGTAGTCATGTTCGATTCACTCTTGCTTGCACGTACTTAAAATGAATCTAGACTAAACAACTATTCACTAATGAGAGAGTAATATGAAATATGAAAATAGTAAATTAAGATGCTAAAATAGTGGATTAAATATGAGAGAAAGATATAGAGAAAGTAATGAATCCACCTAATGATTAGTTTCATGCAAGAATCGAATTATTCATTGAAAAGAGATCCTCTTTGAGTTTTCACGCAATGATCCAACCTAAAGCCTCAAACTTTATCATCCCTAGCAACAACTTATATCTCTATAGTTATTATTACTAGCATGTAGGATTACTACAACCAAATCCCTCAACTTAATCATAACAATCCCTAATTGGTATAAACCACTGTTTCCCTAATAACAGTGGCTTTTAGTCATTTGCCACGGTACAAAATACTTTTCTAGTTTTGAAACAAGAAAATACCACTGATTTCGTAAAACAATGGTATATAATATGATATATACCATGGTACTATCAAACAAGGCCCAAAATATCGCCGATATATCTGATATATCACCGATATATATTATTTTTTTGGTCCACCGACATCGATATATCCGATATATATCCACCGAATATTGAATCCTTTTTTTCCGATATATATCAGAATTTTTGATATAAAATTTTATATCGCCGATATAACCGATATATGCGATATTTACGATATATATCGTTTGACTTTTTGGCCTTTTTTTAATATAAATATCCAATATTTCTGATATTTTACGATATTTTTTGACCGATATTTCCGATAGTTTAGATAGTTTGGACTGGTCACAAAAAAAATGGATATATCCGATATATATCAGTTTTTGGGTACACCGAAATATTCACCGAATTCGATATGTTGGGCCTTGCTATCAAATATAGCCTAATTTAGTTTTTGGTATACATATATCCGACTGTTTCTTAGAAAATGGTGGCTTATATTTTTCCCAAAATTACAATTACCGTGACCAAAGCAGTTCTCGAAAAAATAGGAGAAAAAGATGAAAAACACGAAAAGAAAAAATGGGAAAACCCATACTTCTCATCTCCCACTTCTATCCCTCCCCAATTTCTACCACTAGGGTTCAAGAGTTGAGTGAAATTAGTCAAGCGACTGCAAGGTTGCTAATTTTTCATGTAAGCAAGTTCTTCTTGTTGTTGATTTCTCAAACTTTGTTGAGTAAATTGTAAGGTTGCTATTTTCTTTCAATTTTTTTGCAGTTTTTGTATGAAACTAAAAATCTATAAGCAAGAACCGAAGAATACAAGACTCAAAACCTAGACCTACTCACTCCTTTTTTTCTTCTGTTTTTCCTTCTCCTCCTCTCTCTTTTCTTTCCTCCTCTTCTCTCTACTGTGCCCCCTTTTTTTTTTCTATCTCCATCCTCTTCTTTTTATTCCCCTTCCCCTCAGTATCTGGATCGTCCATCTGGTAGCTCCCCTTTGTGCCGTACCTGTGCCACGTCTGCGGTCTAGGGTTCCGCGGCTATGTTTCCCTACTCTCCGGGTTATCTTATTATGCTGCATTCCACTCTATGTCCCGCTGACGTGGTCTCCTTCCCATTATTGGGCCACCACAAAGGCCCCTTCTCGACTCCGCGGTCCTCTTAATGGACCCGGGGTCGAGAACCCTCACCTCTTCATTCTCTGTGCAACTTAATATCCACTCATCGGTTTGCGTGTGATGTTGATTGTAATCATCATACGCATTTTCTGCTGCCCCTCGTACTTTGTGCGAACACGCGTCTCCTTTTGGCTGGATCCCTGTCTCGTCCTTTCGATTTTCCCAACTCTCTGAAATTACCTTTTTACCCCTCCTCTATATAATCTCTTCCCCTTCTCCTTCCTTTCCCATTTTACCTTTTGCACTCTTTCTTTGCTCATCTACTGTTCTGCCACTTTTCTCTTCTTCGACCAACTTTCGGCTTGTGCGCGTCCTCTCTTCCTTCGGTAACTTTCTTTCCCTTCAGACATTCTCTTCGGGCTCCTCACTTCTCTACTAGCTTCCTTCGGTATGTTTTCTAAGCTTTTCTTTCTTTAGTTTACACTGTTATTTGAATTTATTCAAATTCTCGAGTTTGTTCCATCCCTTTTCCGATGTCGTGTTCTGAATCCGGTGACTCTTCCTCTTCCCGGTCCTGTAGAATAGTGTCTCCACCCCCTTCGGCCCCTGCTGCGGTCCCCTCCACCTCTGGGCGCCCTACCTCACTATTGCCACCCCCTTCTCCATGCCGTAGACCTAATTTGGTTGCAATTAGGGTTGCCTATGGCATTCCGGCCGACATAGTTTTAGAACACGTGCCATCTATCATCCACTACCCCCACCTGGTTCCTTGACGTCCGGGGCACCTTGTAATCACGGTGGGTCAAATTGTCGCCGATTTACGGTTGCCTCTCACTCTACTGGACGTCGATGTATGTAATCATTTCAACATTCCCCCTTGCCAAGGCATAGGGAATTTTTGGAGAGTTATGTATGCCGCAAACTCGTACACTAAGCAGTTAAAATCGGTTTTCGAAACTAATCAGTCGAGGAGCGATATGCGATTAATCGGTTAATCGGTGATTAATTGGTGATTTAATCGGTTATATCAGATGTATATATTTGATGTTTTCAAAATATATATTAGTATAATCATACCAAATATTTCTAAACAGTGATCTGAGATACAACAAAAAATATCAAATTATCATAATCACATCTAATTAGCTCAATTTTGGAGTACTACAGATACGTCAAACACAAAAATTACGTTAAATATTTAAAGGAATAAGAGGATTGAGAAGCGATAATATTTATTAGAGAGGTAATACAATAATTTGTATATTTAACTTTCGTTAAGGAGGGGAAAATAAGTAAACTCTTAGCTTTGTGTATTGATTGGGTTATATTATTATTAATATAGTTTAAGAATCTAATTCGTTAATTTTACGTATTTTTTTGGATGGGAAACAGATATTTTCAATAATTTTTTTCCTCGGTTTAGCGAAAAATCAGTCAATTCAGTGATTAAACCGGTTCGGTGAGAAAAAGTAAAAAAATCGGTAAAAATAATCGGTTTATGAGCGATACACGATTAATCGGCCGATTAATCTGATATTGATAGCATAGCTCGTACAATAAGACCGGAGACCCTAAGATCACGAGCCGTGATATCTTTTCTCACTATTATATCAAGAAAAGTACCAAAGATGTTGGTGTGGTGTGTAGGCCCTAGGAAGCAATCTTTCGTACTTCACGTCACCACCTCAGATAAAGTGTGGCATCACTACCCGTTGTTTGTATCAGGGCAATTTCTGTCCGCGGACCTTCCTTCTGATTTAACTCTTAACCATCTCGCCTTCATAACCCGCGGTGCGTATCTCTGTTCTTCCCTTCTCTCTTGATGTATTGCACCTATTATCTCTAAACCGTGGTTTCTCTTTATTTCGCAGGTTAGCGGCTAGATTCCAAGTCCCAAATCTACTCCGGCATCTCGAGTCCTATCTTTCAAAGGCTTCGCGACCTCGGCCCTACCCAAGCCGCCGGCCTGGGTATCCACCCTACTACCATTACACCCCTGTTACTAGTCCCCGACCTACACGACATAGGCGGTTTCTCAGCTCTCTTTTTCACCCTCCGCCTCCCAAGGAGTGTAAAGCCCAAGCATCTCCTCCTCCAAAGAAAAGGTTTCACACCCACACATCCCACCGCAAACGTCCCCGAACCTCCACATAATGCCCCGCCTCCCTTGAATCTCATGATCCTCCCGCCTCCTCTGCTCCTGAGGACGTCCCTTGCTACCGCTCCATCTCCAACTGGGACGATTAGTACACCTCCCACCACTCCCCTCCTGAAGACATTGATGTTCACAAACAAAAGCTGTTCGATAGTGATACCAATGATGATGAGGTGATGGAGGTTCCCTCCACCGAAGTGTGGGCATCTGCTGACCAACCCACCCCCATCCAAGAAACAACAGACCTTAGCTTCTGTTGAACCTACCCCTACCACTCAGCGGACCTCCACATCTGAAGAACTTGCCGCTACCACTTCACCCCTTCGCCCTGCTGCCCCTTCCTCCCGCCCACGCCGGTTTGGCAAAGAACGAATTCCACCTACTGCCCCGGCCTCTGAACTCGCACCTGTAGAGGACTTTTGTCCTATCTTCAATGTGCGCAATCGCAGGGTGAATAATGCGGCCGTAGCCTCCTCTCTCTTTTACAATGCTTACTTGCCTAAAGACATAGCGTATGCGGATAGGGGTTCATTCAATCAACACCGTACTTCCCTATATACCAACTGGGAGAGGGTACTATTTTCTCTCTCTCTCTCTCTCTCTCTTTTAATCCCTCTTTCTCTTGGATCCTAGGTGAGCTTGGATGTCTCCTTCATGATTCGCGGCCTGTACAATGCCAAGACCAAGGTGGCATCCTTGGAGAAAGAGCTTAACGGCCCTGGTGGCCTAAGATCTGCCATGTCGGCCTTCAATCGGATCTAGCAGCTGCTAATTTGGCCAAAGTCAAGGCCCAGGATGAGCTCGAACAGTATATGGATAATGTCAACAAACGTCTGAGCCATAAACGGGAAGTAATCCAACAACATCAGCTCAACCTGGATGCCGTCACTCAACAACACAAGGAAGCCATGGACGCCTTCAACCAGAAGCACCAAGAGGCCTCTGCCGAATTACTGCAACATCACCAGGCAGACATGACTGTACACTGCGACCGTTCCAATCTCCTAGCCGACAAGAGGGTGGCCAAGAAAGTTCAGGAGGAGCATGAGAGACTCACACAGGAAGGTCGTCTTCTCCCTAAAGGGCCTACCACCCCGGTGATCGGATCCCCAAATTCCAGGAAGGAAGAAATGACGGCCCAAGAGGTCCTTCATGAACATCCCGTGACAGCCGAACTGTTCACCCAGACGTCGGTCACCCATGAGACCACCATCATCGAGGAAGCTACTGAAGGGATCATTGCTGCTACCATCCAAGACACTGTGGATGTGATGCTCGTTAATGAGTCCACCACTGAAATGCTTTAGAGAGCTTCTTTATGTAATAAGATACTTTTACAATTTCTTGACCTGTTGTTTGCTACACTCTTTATTTTGCTACTGTTTTGCTTTAATGTGATATTTGATTTAGCCCAGCGTGTTGTTGCCTCTTTATCTCTTGCTTCTGGCTATTTGTTTAACTTGCAACATATCTTCCTAAGTAGATTTCTATGTCTCTACTTCTTCCCCATGTGTCTCCTGTGTCTCTGATATGCAGAGGCCATGAACCCTGTTGGAAGAATTCACCTTGTTCCAGGCTCATTCCAGCTCTAGTGTCAATGAAGGGCACACCCCTCCCCTGCCTCTCTCTCGGATAGGCATGAACCCAAATGGGGTCACTGTCCTTGCCCCATATGTCTTTGTGTCTCTAGTCCGTCGAAGGCTTATCTCGCCCCGCAGGCTCGATCATGCCATGACCTGCTGGAACAACTCATCTTGTTCCAGGCTCCCTCTAGCTCTAGTGTCAGCGAAGGGCTCATCCCCTCCACTGCTTCTCCCTCTGATGGGCATAGAAACCCGATGGGGCCACTCTCATTGCCTTATGTGTCTCTTGTATCTCTGATCCGCAGAGGGCTCATCCTGCTGCGCAGGCTTGATCATGCCATGACCTGCTGGAACAACTCATCTTGTTCCAGTCTCCCTCCAGCTCTAGTGTCAGCGAAGGGCACATCCCCTCTACATCTTCTCTCTCAGATGGGCGTAGAAGCCCGATGGGGTCACTCTCATTGCCCCATGTGTCTCTTGCATCTCTGATCCGTGGAGGGCTCATCCCACTTCGTGGGCTCGATCATGCCATGACCTGTTGGAACAACTCGTCTTGTGCCAGGCTCCCTCCAGCTCTAGCACCAGCGAAGGGCTCATCCCCTCCGCTGCCTCTCTCTCTGATGGGCGCAGAAGCCCGATGGGGTTACTCTCCTTGCCCCATGTGTTTCTTGCATCTCTGATATGTAGAGGGCTCATCCCACTCCGCGGGCTCTATCATGCCATGACCTGTTGGAACAACTCATCTTGTTCTAGTCTCCCTCCAGCTCTAACGTCAGCGAAGGGCTCATCCCTTCCGCTACTTCTCTCTCTGATGGGCGTAGAAGCCCGATGGGGCCACTCTCATTACCGCATGAGTCTCTTGCATCTCTAATCTGCGGAGGGCTCATCCCGCTCCATGGGTTCGATCATGTCATGGCCTGTTGGAACAACTCATCTTGTTCTAGTCTCCCTCCCGCTCTAGCGTCCGCGAAGGGCTCATCCCTTTCACTGCTTCTTTCTCTGATGAGCGTAGAAGCCCAATGGGGTCACTCTCATTGCCCCATGTGTCTCTTGCATCTCTGATTCTCTATCCACATTACTATTTAGACATCACACATAACAAACAAATTTCATTTCACAAAAGTGTTGTAGTCTTATATTTACAAACAGCTCTAGTCCTTAGCTTTGGACTTTCCTTACATTGATTGGTAACTTCATTATATTCAATTGCAAAAAAAATTCAACATTCTTACATTCCAAGGCTTCTCTATCAGTTTTCCCTCCATTGTTCGCAGCTTATAAGTACCAGACCCTCCTATATCCACCACGGTGTATGGCCCTTCCCAGTTCGGACCCAACTTCTCATCCTTTTCATTCTTTGTACTTGGAGTCACTCGGCGGAGCACCAAGTCTCCCATCTTGAATTGCCATGGTCTGACCCGCTTGTTATATTGCCTCTGTAACCGCCTATGATACTATTCTAACAGGATGAGTGCTGAGTCTCTTTTCTCTTCTGCCAGATTCAAATCCCTTGCCAAGATACGCCAGTTCGACCCCTCCTCTACGGCCTTAGTTCGCATGGTGGCTATCACCATCTCCGAAGGAATTGCGGCCTTGACGTCATAGGCCAAGGCAAATGGTGTCTCCTTGGTGGTGGTCCGAGGTGTAGTTTGATAAGCCCAAAGAACATGGTTCAACTCATCTTCCCACGCACCCTTCTTGTCTTCCAACTTTTTCTTAAGGTTGTTCATTATCGTTTTGTTGGAAGATTTGGCCTGTCCATTGCCCTCAGGGTTGTAGGGGGCCAAGAACCCCTATTTCACCTTGTGCGCCTGTAGGAACTTAGTCACCTTTGCCCCTGTGAACTGTGTCCCATTGTCAGCAATATTGGCATATGGCAGCCTAAACCGGTAGATGATGTTCTCCCATAAAAACTTAATCACTTGTGGCTTCCTCACCTGTTGCAAAGGTACAACCTCTATCTATTTAGTGAAGTAGTCTGTGGTTGCCAGCATATATCTCCTTTTGCCGGTAGGCATGGGCAATGGTCCTACGATATCCATCTCCCACATAGCAAAAGGCCATGGACTGGAGACATTATGCAAGGGTTCCGCGGGGGCGAATATCAGTTGTGAAAATCTCTAACACTTGTCACACTTCTTAGTGAATTCCACCGCATCCTTTTTCATGTGGGGCCAGAAGTAGCCCTGTGTCATCAGTTGGTGTGCCGG
The DNA here is from genome assembly GCF_015680905.1 of Coptis chinensis. NCBI lineage: Eukaryota > Viridiplantae > Streptophyta > Magnoliopsida > Ranunculales > Ranunculaceae > Coptis > Coptis chinensis. The sequence goes on from NC_141456.1 coordinate 52,009,028, forward strand.
TAGTCCTCCCGGTGGAGTGGCTCCCACAGTCCTCCTCATGCAATTCTGCCAACACCTCTAAGGCTAACCGCGGTCCTAGACATTTCAACAATGGTCCATTAAAGTTCTTTCAGTACAAATCACCTTCCAACAGAACATATCTCTGAGAGGCCTGTTCCAACCTTCTTCTTTCTTTCTTGTCCGTCACCTCCTTTCCCTTCAAGAAATACTTAATGGGGTCTATCCATGCCCCTTCCTCTTCAATAATCTGAGACACCTCTTTTAATTCCTCCGTGCTTGGCTTCTCTAATCTTTCTACCCGTATTGTTCTCTCCTCTGACCCAGGCATGGCTGCAGCCACGTACGCCAGAGCGTCTGCGTGTCTATTCTCACCGCGCCCCAAGTGTACAAATCGGAGCTTCGCAAACTTGTTGGCTCTTTGGTGCACTACCTTTAAGTACTTTGCCATTCACGGACATCGAGCAGCAAACCCACCATTCACCTGACATACCACTAGGTTCGAGTCGGAATACACGGTCAATTCCTTCACTCCCAAGTCCTCATCCATTCTCAATCCCTCTATAACTGCCTCATACTCTACTTCGTTGCTAGATGCCGCAAATCCTAGTTTCATGGTCAGTTCTATTATGTTATTGTCAGGGGTAACCATCACAACCCCTGTGCCGCTGTCTGTGTCCGTGGCAGATCCATCTGCGAATAACCCATTCCTCTTATCCCAAGGGTTTAGTAGATCGGGCTCTACATCCTTCTCTGATTCCATGACCATCTTCTCTCCCCACGTGGGATCCTCGATGGGGAACTCTACTACTGCCTATGCTTTCTCTACTATTCTTATATGATATTGTATCCCGTACGAGCTAAGCATCACTGTCTATTTTAACATTCTGCTCGACTTCTCTGTCCTTAATGCTTGTCTGAGAGGCAGGTTCGTCAACACCACCACCGAGTATGACTCAAAGTAAGGTTTCAGTTTCAGGGCTGAGAAGATTAAAGCAAGGGCATACTTCTCCAATCTATTGTACCGCGTCACGGCATCCAACAATGTTTTGCTTTGAAAATACACCGGCTTCTCCACTCGATCGACTAGCCGGACATGAACTGAACTAACCGCATACTCGGTGGGCCCCAAATACATGTATAACTTCTCCCCTTGCTCTAGTCGTGACAGCAAAGGAGCCTTGCCCAAATACCTTTTCAACTCCTGAAATGTCTTCTCACATTCTGATGTCCACAAGAAATCAGGGGTGCTTCTCAATAACCGATACAGCGGTCTACATTTGTCAGATGACTTGGAAATGAATCTATTCAATGCCGCGACCCTTCCAACAAGTTGCTGCACCTCTGTGAGATTCTGCGGTGATGGCATCTCCACCAATGTTCTTATCTGTTCTGGATTAGCCTCTATTCCCCGATGAGTGACAATGTAGCCCAAGAACTTCCCCAGGTCATTCGAATGTGCATTTCTCTAGATTCAACTTCAAATTATACTTCCGCAGTATCCTAAACGTTTCCCTTAACCCCTCTAAGTGTTTCACCTCAGACATGCTTTTTTCCACCATGTCATCTATGTATATTTCTATCCCTTTCCGAATCTTGCTTTCTAACATTTTCTCCCCTAACCGCTGAAAAGTGGCTCCTGCATTCTTCAATCCAAATGGCACCTTGTATAGCAATATGTGTTGCCTTCTACGACAAATGCTGTCTTTTCCTGATCTGGCCCGTACATTGCGACCTGATTGTACCCCATAGATGCATCCATGAACGAAAATATCTTGAATCTTGCGGTCTTATCCACCAATTTATCCACCCGTGGCATGGGATAGCTATCCTTCGGGCACTCCACATTCACATTTGTAAAGTCGACGCACATTCGGACCTTGCCATTCTTCTTCAGCACCGCAACCACATTGGATAGCTCATCTGTAAATTCCACTTCTCGTATTATTTTAGCTCTTTTCAACCGCGCAACCTCCTCGCGAATGCCCTCCGCATATTTCGGTCTAATGCTCCGCATTCGCTACCTCACTGGCTTGGCATCTTCCTTAATGTGTAACCGATGACACGCACACTCTGGATCTAATCCTGTAACATCCTCTATTACCCACGCAAACACATATTTGTTTGTTGACAAGAATTGTATTAACTTACTTTTCCACTCTTTCAACAAACTAGATCCTACCGATGTGAACTTTTCTTCCTCCCCCTCCCCAATACTTACTACTTCAATCTCATCAAGCGTCTTCGGCCCCACCACTGACTCCTTTTCCTCTCCCCAGCGGCGCACTATAATTGCTATGCTTGCCTTTTCCTAGGGTTTGAGTTCTCCTTTTCTGGTCTTCGGGTTAACCGTTTCACTATACCCCAATGACTGTTCTTGGCCATAACCTGATCTCCGCGAACTTCACACATGCCTGTCGGGGTGGGAAGCCATATCACTTGGTAGTACGTCGACGGGACAACCTTTATCTCGTGAATCCACCATCTCCCTAAAATCATGTTGTACTGAGAAAAAGAATCTACCACCATAAACCGCACGAAAACCGTCACTGGATCTGTGGTTACCGCAAATAAGAGTTCTCCCATGGGCTCCGTCATACTCCTATTGAACCCATATAAATTGGTTTGCGGAGGCCTCAATTGCCTAGGATCAATCCCCATTTCTTCCAAAGCTCCTTTAAACAGAAAATCCATTACACTACCACAATCGATCAACACCCTTTTCACCATATAATTTCCCATTGCTACTGTGATAACCAACATTTCTTCATTGGGGGAATCTACTACTCTTAGATCCGCACTGCTAAAAACAATCCTATCTCTGTCTTCTGCTGACCATACCCTTGGTCGCGGTCTGTCTGACCCATCATTGATCTGCTGGATGCTCGCGGTTCTCTTTACCCTGTCTCTATGCGCATTATGACTTAGTACCTCCCCACTAAAAATCACATTGATAGTTCCCAATATTCGGTCCTGGCGCGGCAAGCGTTCCTCATTCTGTGCATCTCTCACAAACTCCCTCATCCTCCCTTTTTCCACCAATCGCTGAACCAACCACTTTAGTGCATAGCAGTCGTCGATCTCATGATTTCGTATCTGATGATAGGCGCAGAAAGGTTTATCCGCCAGTTCTATTGGTGTGTTCTGCGGCCTTTCATATTCTTGTAGGTTCTTAATCAACGACAATATCTCTCTTAGGGTCTATTCAGCGGTGTCACTTGTATCTCGCGGTATGACTTCCTTTCTATGTTCTCCCTTTGGATACCCTCCCGACTTCTTTCTGCCCTTAGGGGGTATCCACAATACCCACAAATTTCCTTTTCGGACGTCTCCGCCCTTCGGTGTTCCTTGTCTTTCTCTAATGATAACACTGCTTTCCCTGATCTCTTAGACTCCTTCTGTACTGAGTCCTCATACCTGATATAATATTTTTCTACCCGCAGATATAACTCATGCAAGGTTGCAATCTCATTCTTTGCCACAGATTGGTGTACTCCAGTTCTTGGCCGCAACCCCCTTTCAAATGCGATCACTGCGGTTCTCTCATCCAGATTTTCAACTTTCAATGTCTCAGCTTTGAATTGGCCCATATACTCCCTCACTGACTCCGCGGATCTTTGTTGGACATTGAACAATGCCGCAATATCCCCCACTCGCTTCTTCTGGTGTATGAAATGACCTATAAACGCCTGTTCCAACTCTTGGAAATTACTTATGCTTCCCACTGGCAGCCGGTAATACCAGTCTGATGCCCCTCCCTTCAGGCTAGCTGAGAACATCATGCACCGTAGTCCATCATACTGAGCCACTTGCTAGAGAGGCATCTGTTGCCGGAAATGGTGGATGTGGTCGGCCAGGTCTCCTTTGTCATCGTATCTCTCGAACCTAGGTTGGTTAAAATGCTTCGGCACCTCTGAGGCCCAGATGCCGTCCGCTAACGGGTTGCGGTTCCGTCCGGCTACCACTTGGCTAGCCGCTCCCTCACGACCCTTTGCCTGCTGTCGATTCGCCTCTCTGTCGTTATCTATCATCTCCTAAACTTGTTCCATGCTCAAGCCAGCCACCGGATTTTTGACGAGGTTCGGTCTGCCCTCCTCATCGTCAGATTCCTTATCTGCTTCTTCCCCTTCCTCCTCCTTTGCTATTTATTTTTCCCTCCTCAGTTCGTCGTTCTCCTCTCTCAGTCTCCCGATCTCCTCTTGCATAAGCCGGGTCTTTTCTATTTCCTGCTCCGCTTCTTGGCATCCCACCTCATTAATCACCGCCTCCGGTGTTAGATCTTGCACTACTGCCCTCTTCAGTCTGCCTACCCCTTTCTTCATTTTCGGTGCCATTTCTACTTTCTACACTCTCTTCGGTTCTCACAGACGGTGCCAAATATATGAACCTAAAAATCTATAAGCAAGAACCGAAGAATACAAGACTCAAAACCTAGGCCTACTCACTCCTCTTTTTCTTCTCTTTTTCCTTCCACTCCTCTGTTTTTTCTTTCCTCCTTTTCTCTCTACTGTGCGCCCCCCCTCCTTTTCTATCTCCATCCTCTCTTTTTATACCCTTTCCCCTCAGTATCTGGATCGTCCATCTGTCCTCCCATCTGGTGGCTCCCCTTTGTGTCGTAGTTGTGCCACGTCCGCGGCTATGTTTGCCTACTCTCCGGGTTATCTTATTATGATGCATTCCACTCTGTGTCCCGCTAACCTGGTCTCCTTCCCATTATTGGGCCACCACAGTTTTTAATAATTTTTCTGCAATAACCAAGGTTCAAGAAGTTGGAGAAATGTCGATGTGAAACTTCTCCTAGTAGCTACAATTGTTTCTGTTAGAAGAAATCATGAAAATTACGCAGTTGCTCTCAAAATCAAAGCGCCACCACCTCCCCAAGCACACCCACCGCGTAATATCAACAGTCCAGTAGAAAAACTTCTTGACTTGTTGCGGTGTGCACCAATTGATCTTGTAACAATTATTAGTCATTTCATCACTAAGCTCAGCTGGTCGGTTATGAATAATTGCATTTTCTTCAAGTCTTAAAAGGTATTGAATCTTTTGCAATTTTCTTTCAATAATTGTTGCTATCTGCAATTTTGTTTTGTAACTTTAATCATTTTTCTTTTCAATGTCCTAATATATATTTGGACTCCAAAATTTTGGGTATTTTTAGTGTAAAAATTAAAATTAGGCATTGTAATATATTCATAAGTTTTCCCTCGCCATTGTTCTTCACCTGTTTTTCAATTATATATTTAGGAATTTGTTGAATGGTGTAAAATAATAATCAATTGCTGATTGATGCATTCCTGATTCATGCAGTACATTATTTTTTTCTTGTTTAATCAATCAGGGGTTGTTAGGAAAGTCACCCATAGTTTCCTTTTATTTGATTCACCTATAATTTGTGATCATTAGCCTCGCGCCACTAGTTGAAAGGCGCAAAAATTGGACAAGATAAATTGCTAATGCCTTTTTTTTTTGCTAAAAGGTAATTGATTAAAAGAATAAATTGTTAATGCTTGGGTTACACTTTGACATGGATCTTAGTGTTTGCTGTAATGTCTAAGGGACTTGGTTATCTGATCATTCTGATCGATGAGTTATTTTGGTTATCTTGTAGGTCTTTATTTCTGAATATTTACTTGGAAGTAATGAGTCAGATTATTTATTTGGTCGTTGATCTTTATTATTGAATGAAGTTCATTGAATTACATAATCGTATTACAATTTGGAACTATTATCAAGTTCATGCACTATCAAGTCCATGTATTGTAAAGCAAAAGCATACCTTGTTTTTGCAGATTAATGAGTATGGGAGTATTGGGAAGAGTGTTTGCCAATTTTGCTTTCTTATTATAGGTACATTTTTATCTATCTTTTATTTTAAAATGGCTTTTTATACTGGTGATGCTTGGATGGTAATATAGTTTAAGCACTAAACCATCGAACTGAAGTATGGACTGTACTTTCACTACTAAAAAATTGACATTTCCTGATAGATCCAAAATAGATATGCCTACGGATCCAATCCATACTTTTATTTCTGATGCACAATATCCGTCGGTAAAAAATCCCAAGCCCGTCATAGCCAACTTTTTACATATTCCAACTCGGTGACGGTTTTCTTGGGGATCTAATCAGCAGCAAATTTCAACCCTAAAATCCCAAATTTCTTCTCGGTGGCTCTATTTTTATTTAGGCAAAAACAAATTTCAGTACACTGTCGGCTTACATTTAGGCGCTAAGGTGAAATCTCCCCCCAAAAGTTTTGTACTAAAAGAAAAGAAATTTTTTTAAGACGGCGGTTCCTTTGTGAGCTTGAAGACGGTACTTTTCAAAGCTTTAATCTCAAACACAAACTTTCCTTTTTGTTTGTAATTTGGTTTTGCCATTCTAATATTCCGCAACTTATTTTCTGTCTAGGTTCGAGTGATTATTCAATTGACCAGGACCTTCTATCCCTGCAATTGTGGTAACCTTCTCACTTCTTAATTTGGTTTAGTATAATAAAATCGATTATTTGTTTTTCCTTGGCATGTTTTAATTTATTGCTTCAGTTATAATCTATGTGCTTGATTTTATTGGTTATAATCTATGTGCTTTATTTTATTGGTTTCTTTCTGTTGATTTTAGTTGTTTCTTTCTCGTTAATAATGGTTCAGAATCTTGTGTTTCTCAAGTCTCGCTTTTCTATGGAAATAGGGGGATGGGTATTTCCTTAGCTTCAAATAACAAACCATGTACAAGCTAGCCACGTAAACAAAACGTAAAGATTTTTAAAGCATCCCCTTCACATGAAAACCTATCAAGGCCTCAATAATGTATTTTGTTTCTCTTATATATCAAATTCAGAACATAAATAATCGAAAAAAGAGGTTTAGATACATACCGTTTATCAAACTGATGCTGGAATCTTTAGCGTTGATGTTGTAAATATCACATTCGTAACAGATTTCATACTTTAATGTTATACTAATTAAACATCCTATATAAGGCTTTGCTTGAATCAACATCAGATCTAGGTGAGTATGTTGCCATGCTTGTTGTTTTATGAATCTCTGCTGTTTTTTTGTTTAGGCAGAAATAAGTACAAGTTTATTTATTTTTCTTTGAAGTTTGAACAAGCTTCTTGGCTCTAGTTTTAATTTTGGATTTTAACCCATACTTAAATAGTTTTTTATAATGAAATGTAAGTTTGTCATAACAACTCCTATAGATCTCTGAGTTAGCTAGATTGACTTCATAAACCTATAGTTAAGGATGTTGGGATAACTTAATATATTGCTCAAGTCTATTAATATATAATAAGAGTAACTTAATATTTCCAAAAGCTTGTTTTTGTTGCAAATAAGCTAGTCTCGTGATTTTTCATCTATATAAATTGATTTTTAGCAACTGGATCATCTAATTTTCTTGTGAATGTTCCTAGAATTTTTAATATATTAGAATTGAGTTTTTACCTTGGTATTAATTGCTTGGTTTTCTAGCAACTGGTTTCTTTGGTGGTGTTTGACAAATGGCTTTATTAGGATTTGATTTATCTACAAATGGTTCTTAGTTTGAGGTTCAGCTCACTGACTATATTCACTTAGATATGTATGATGTCCATGAGGCAAGTTTAGATATAGCTAGACCAGTTATAGATGTCTTATCTTAATCTGCACTAGCTAGGTTTGGCTACAAGTAATCGAAAGGATTGGCCAATGCTTTGTCACTGCAAGGTTGGATTTTGATTTGGTAAAAATCCAACATTTAGTTTACTCCAATTGTCAATACTTGTATTAGCTAGTTAAACATGTCATGTAGTTAGCTAACCTTGTACCAGTGAGAGTTTTATTCTTAAGGGGATCTTTGATGAGCAGTAATTTGATATAGAAATAATTTTATTTATTTATTGTTACTTATGAATTAGGATGCTTGCAATTGTTAACTCATTCTTCTTTCGCTTCAACTTTAGAAAATAGATTAGTCAATACTAGTTATCTTTTTTCATGATATTGATATAGTTGTGACTTTAGTAGTCACGTTTAAAACCTTCAACTTTACTGTGCTATTCAACAAGTCCATTTTTAACTAAATGTAGGCATGCCTATAGATTAACATTCCCACTGAGTTTGGTAATTTATGTGCTACATGCTATGTCTTCCTCATGCTTGTTTTTTTTTTTTTTTTGGTTTTGTTATGTATGCCTTACTTGGTGCTAAATCATGGGTAGATTGTTGTTGGAAAATGAAGCTATTCTAGTTCTCCATCTATTGAATTCTTAGCATAGATACATTGCATTGTATGGTGAGGTGCTTAATATTGCATTCTAGAATGCTAAATCATGGATTTATTTGATGCCTAATTATCTGATTTGGTTGATGCTTCTTACAGACTAGCTTGTTATATATAGTGGTATAGATGCTTACGCTTCATCGATAGATACAAGTTGGATTTCCTTAAAATATCCAGATAAGCATTTTATAGCTGGTTTATAGAAATTTGTGGAGTTCACGGATACACCATTGTAATAAAAAGATCATACCCTGTCCATGTGGCAAATGCCTAAACCAAGGCCCGCGCTCGGCCAAGACCCATGATGACGTCAAAGTAGATTGTTTTAGGCATGGCTTTGACGAAACTTATAATGTGTGGTTCCTGCATGGTGAAGTAGCACAAAATTAGTATATTGAACAAGGATCAGGTTTTCGTGATAATCCATATAATGAAATGGACATGGCTAATGCCCTTAACACTGTGGTGGGGGAACTTTGTGGTGATAATTTGGACACGCTAATGGGAGAACATAGTGAACAAAATGACTTATTTGAAGATGTTAAGTTTTGTTCTAATTTGCGTAAGGCCATGAGTGAATTGTATGCTGGAAATAAGGAATTCACTGTTCTTAGATTTGTAGTGAAATTATTTAATTTGAAGATCACATATGGGTGGACTGACCAAAGTTTTACTGCATTGCTTCAACTATTCTAGTTGGTGCTTCCAAGTGGGAATAACACACCAAAAAATATGTATCATGTGGATAAGAAAATCAAAGATTTAGGATTGAAGTATGATAAAATTGATGCGTGCAGAAATGATTGTATATTATACTGGGTAGATTACAAATCTAAGGTTTCTTGTCATATTTGTGGGGTCTCGAGGTTTAAAACTTTAAACATTGAGGAAACAAAGAAAGGGGTCAGGTTTGGTGCTGCGAATATCTTAAGATATTTTCCACTAGCAGATAGGTTAAAGAGATTATATAGAGTTGATTGGGTAGCAAAGGCTATGCGTTGGCATTTAACTGGAAAGTCCCTTCCTGGTACTTTGGGGCATCCAGTTGACTCTGGGGTGTGGAAGCTAATTGATACACAGTACCCAGATTTTCCTGCCGAGCTTCTAAATGTCCGGTTGGGGCTAGCAACTAAAGGCTTCAATCCTTTTGGGTCATTAAGATCATTGCATAGTTTGTGGCCTGTGATGTGTGTGACTTACAACCTTCCACCTTGGTTGTGCATGAAACCCCAATTCACCATGCTCACATCACTCATTGAAGGTCCAAAACAACCAAGTAAAGATATTCATGTGTTTTTGCAACCATTGGTCAAGGAGTTGAATGAATTGTGGCATGAAGGGGTAATGGTAAAAGATGCATCAAAAGGAGACGTGTTTAAAATGCGGGCTGTTTGATGTGGACAATACATGACCTTCCGGCTTATGGAAATATCTCCGATTGTAAGACTAAAGGAAAACTTGGTTGTCCAGCTTGTGGTCAAGAGACTGCTTCTTTTTGGCTTCGCAATGGAGGTAAGCATGTGTACATGAGAAGTAGACGTTAGTTTCCAGAAATGATACAAGAGAAAACACCTATGATAAAACTCAAGAGCTAGAGGAGCCACTAGCAAGGCTAATTGGGATCGAGGTTGATACTATGACAAAGAACTTAAAAGCAAAAGTTGGGAAAGGAAAACAGAAACACAATGTTACCGAGTGCGATGATGACCGAGAAAATGAAGGTGAATCGTGTTTTACCAATAGATCGAGATTCTTTGGGTTGGATTATTTGGGTCCCTCATAACTTTGATGTCATGCATATCGAGAAGAATTTTTGTGAAATCTTGATTGCAATGATGCTTAATTTGAAAGAGAAGACAAAGGATAATGACAAAGCACGCAAATACTTGAACCTTTTGAAAATTAAAAGGAGGTATTGGTTATCCCAGGTGAATGGTAAAACTATTATGAAGCCCGGATTTTTTTGGCTTAACAAAGTCGAGAAGAAATGCTTTCTTGATACATTTTGCAATCTGAGTGTGCCCGTTGGTTTTAGTAGTAATTGGTCTAATATTGTCAAGGCTGATTCAGTAGATTTAAAGGGATTGAAGTCACATGACTATGACATCTTGATGCAGCACTTGCTCCTAGTAGCGATTCAACATGCCTATAGAGATGGCAGTAGAAAGGAAGCTCGATCCATCATCAAAAGTATTTGTACTTTTTTTGGTGCTTTATGTGCTAGAACAATAGATGTCGAAACACTCAATGTACTAAAAAAAAATATGATTAAGACATTGTGAGCACTCGAGAGAAATTGCCCTCCATCACTTTTTGTTATCATGATGCATTTGCCCATTCACCTTGCTCAGGAGGCTCGTGAATGTGGTCCTGTTTGGGCGAGATGGATGTATACATTTGAAAGGTATTAGTTTTGTAATTGCTGTCTTGCAAATTATGTTTCCTATTATTGTTATTCCTCTAATGTGTTCCTTGTCGTTTAAAGGATGATGAAGACTTATAAGGGATCTGTCTCAAATAAAGCATGTCCCGAGGGCTGTATTGCAGAGTGCTACTTGAAAGAAGAGACCCTCATTCATTGTGCAAGCTATAAAGGAGGGGGTGTATTCTAGAGAAACTTGATAGGATTGCTGAAAATGAAGCTCCACTTGTACCTGATTTGTTTGATAAGATTCATGATCATACTATCAAGGAGGTTGGGCCAATTGGTGTAGGCCATGGTTATGGGTTAGAAGGTGTTGAGTATGAACATGCACGTAATTGGGTATTAAAAAGCCATGCCAAATATGATTATTAGGAGGAGTAAGTATACCTTGACATTTTTGTTTGGAATTACATACTAGTTTAATCAAATGCAATTTCTAACATGTTAAATAATGTGTAGGAAGTACACCAAATTTCTTGAGGACTGGAGAAGAATCGGGAGGAAGAGGGTAGGTCAGTTAAGAATACCTTTGTGTGATAATTTCACATAATGGTTAAAAACACAGGTTGAGTACATAGAGTCAAATGATGTCCAATTCAAAGATATTATGAGAGGACCTACAGGTTTTGCAACAACATACACAAAGTATTGTATAAATGGTTTTCTCTTTGTCACCAAGGATCATGAACGAGCACGAAGGAACCAAAACAGCGGTGTGAGCACAAGATGCATGACTACTTTTCGGTCTAGTGCTAAAGACAAAAATCCAGTTGAAGACTATGTCGAATACTAAAGTGTTCTTCTGAAAATTGTCCAATTACAGTATCGAGAGGGGTACAAGCCTGCTTTGTTCAAGTGTGATGGGTAAAATGCTCCCAAACTGGTGTGAAAATGGAACTAGAAGCAAACCTCAAATTGGTGAACTTGTCTAACCTATTAAGTTCGGACGCATGCGTAAATTTAATTTTATTTTTGCAGAGCGTCTTTGCCGCATGGGTTTTATTCGAGCGATCCAGTGGATCCTGATTGGCATGTAGTCTAGAGGTTCCAAAAAAGTTGTATTCTGATCATGATGAAGTGTGTCTGCTATCAGATGATAGACCGATAAATATTAATATTGATATAGGAGGGCCTTCCAATGTGGAAACCATGAAGGATGATCTGGTACCTAATGACCCGGAACATGTGTTTGTGGTTGTTGAGAATAGGAGAAATAGAAAGAGATCTAATAGACCCTAGACCATGACTTGGTATTTTTTTTTTTTTTTTTTTTGGACTATTTTGTTTCCATGCTATATATTTTGTTGGTTGCAATGAGTTGTGTATTTCTTTGCTGGTTATTGCATTATATAAAATTAAACTATTTGGTTATGTCCTTATGTCATTGGTTATGCTCTTTTGTTTGTTAATCTATATGTTGATGCTTATTATAATTGATTATGAAGTGTCACCTTGGGACCAGAAAATCAGCACAAGTATAGGATTAATAACTTCTTTGCTCCCTATATTATGTTCTTAGAATCTTTTAATTTGGCTGTATGCTCTTTTTGAATGTCACTGTTTTCTTTATTTTCTTTTGCTCTTTGCTTCATGAAATTCCACATTTTATTTAGTGAACATGGACTCTCACTACTCACCTCGTGGTTCAAACTAACTGGATGATGATCAACTCAATGAAGACATGGGAAATGAATTTCAGTTTAACATTTAAGATTTATTTTAATAATTATGATATGGTACAAGCTTAATCATGGCATGTTGTTTGTTTGTGCAGGTGATGCTGCCACAAACATTCTGGGTTCAACCGCATCTGTAACTTCTAAAAAAAGAGGCCTTTCAATTGGCATTGAAGAAATTGAGGGTCAACCACGTTCGAAACTCATAATGCAGACTAACTGAAAAGGCCAACCAGTCACACCCATAGAAAACGTTACTGAATTTGGCACAAGATTGGGATACATTGCTTGTCGAGACATTCCAATATGCTATGATGATTGGTGACATATTAATAAGGGTGTAAAAGACAAAGTTATTAAGACTTTGGGACGCCAATTTGTGTTTGAATTTGAGAAGACGATAGATACTGACTACACAAGGCAGAAACTGAATGAAGCATGGAGGAACTACAAGCACAAGTTGTACGAAACTTTCGTTGAAGATGAAGATCCTTCCTTGGTGAAAGAAGTTGCGCCACGTAATATTACCTTGGAGGATTGGCACAAATTTGTTGATTATTGCAATACATATAAGTTTAAGGTATGTGTCAATGTTTTAATAGATAGTGCTTCATGTTAGTTTGATTTGATATTGCTTTAAATATGTAGGCCATGAGTGAAAGGAACAAAATGAATTGCGAGCAACAGATCATGCCTTCATCTCTTGGTAAAACTTCAGTTGCTATAGCTTGGAACAAGCTAGCTTTGGAGAAAGGTATTCCTAAATCAGAGATTACAAGGGCAGACTCCTATATGCTTATTCACAAACCAAAGGAAACTGTTCCGCAAAGCCAGGAAGTATTGGTTAGTATTTTAGTATGTATTTAGCTTATATACACATCTTTAGTTTAATATGAGTGACTTTAATCTTATTTTTGTAATATTAATAGAATTCGATTAAGAATCACATCTTTGAGCATCCAGAGCTACAATATGATTTGTCTGAAGACGCAGTTGCTACGGTATAGTTGTTTTAATATCATGATAAATATTTATTTTAGTTTTTGTACATGTTATAAATTGCTCAATGAAAACAGGTGGTTGGGCCAGATAAAAGAGGTCGTTACCGAGGTCTAGGTACAGGGGTTTGTAAAATTGTACTGCGAAAGGGAGACTCTTTGATGAAAAATAATGATGGCTTGATGGAGGCAAATACTCTCATTAAGAGGAGGATTGAGACTGTGGAAGCGAATATGGATGCTAAAATGTCGAGGCACATGGAAGAGGTTAGAGGCATGTTTATGAGCCAAAGGGGAACTTTCAACGACAATGTTCCATCACCACATTCTCGAGCCAGTCATCATAGTACCGCTCCGGTAACTATCAAGTTATTTTTCTTTTTAGTTAATAACTTTCTAGAGTACCTCTGAATGGTTATCAATCATTTTACCTTTGAATAACTAATTTTTGTTTTTTTATACTTTATGGTAACAAGCATATTCTTGTATATTTGGAGAAAAACCCTCCAAGTGGATTAGAGAGAAGGCAGTACAGAACAAGTGTCTTGTATCTTCCACCACCTCCATTTTAACATCCATTGTTAGATTCGTTAGAACAACTAAACTGACTGCGGTCGTAGAATTTGATTTGTGCTAGTTCCATGCTCTCTAAGATTTTCAAACACCACCTGGTAGTTAGTAGCAACCACTTAAAGAGATAAATTAATTGAAACACAACGGAAATTCCAGCTTCAACCTTTCTGCAACCCACCACATACAATATTTATATCATTATTAACCTCTTTTAAAGAGGCATCCACTAACTCAGCAATAGATCCAGATGAAAATTCAGTGGCAGCTTTTGGTACCATGTCCTTCCTACTGATTGATTTCGGAAGCTAGGAAGTTTCCTCTGACACAGTTATTTCTTTAACAACATGTTTCAAAAATTTCCATGGATCTTCTAGCATGGATTTGTTGTAAAACAGCTCAGGGTTGGGACTGTTGCTGTATTAAACACCATCGCCTCTTTCAAAATTAGGACCATCTCCCCGTCAAAAACTAAGGTTGGAACTGTTGTTGTATTGAACACTATTGCCTCTTCCAGGTTTAGGACTATCTCTTCGTCCAAAACCAAGGTTGGGACTTTTGCTGTATTGAACACCATTGCCTCTTCCAAGATTAAGACTATCTCTCTGTCCAAAACCAGGGCTAAGGAAACCACCACCGATAGGTGAGTTTGGTGGGAAACTACAACCACCTGTGTCACCTGGTCTGTTCCAGACAGCAGGAGGAGTTCCAAGTTGTTGTGGAAACGGTCTGGCCATTCTGATTGGACTTCTCCATGGACCAGGGTTGCTCTAAGAGAATGACCCTTCATACGTTCTTTGATTAGAGGAATTCCAGATAGCAGGAGGAGTTCCAAGTTGTTGCGGAAACGGTATGGCCATTCCAATTGGACTTCTCCATGGACCAGGGTTGCTATAAGGGAATGACCCTTCATACGTTCTTTGATTAGAGGAATAACTCTGATTAAATTGATGACTAGGAGAGTTGTATCAAGGTTCCTTGGTCCTGGTAATGGGCCGTAATTTGGCTCTAAAAGCTGACTCTTCCTTTTATTCCTAGAAAAAGCAGCCATTAGGAACTTCTAGAACATAGATATGTGTTGATTAACTTGATTGGGTTTTGGGACGTTTGAGGAAGTAGTTTGAATTTTTGATATTCAAGTGTTTGACGTTTTGTGCCCAAATTGATATTATTATCTCTATTTTTTTTCTTTGTTTTTTTTATTGTTGGTTGTGTTTAATCTGTTTCTAATTCTCATTATTGTTAGCTCTACGTTTTGTGATTTTTGAGTTACTTCGATTACGTGTTTGGGGAAATGTTGAAACTAACCGCCCCTGTTGTCCAAATGCTTTGAATGAGATTTTTGGCATTGAACAAAGTAAGTAGTTTTGCAATGGAGTGAACCCCTTTTTGTTGCTTCAGTAGACCTGTCACTGCCACTGATTTCTTTGTGAGAGACTTTTGGGCCTACAAACATTTATGTGCACATTTACACATGTTGATTGAGTAAGGAAATGGTTTTGCATACCTGCATAGGACATGCAATACATTTGTACCCATGCACTAAACGGTGATGTTATCGTTGTGTTGACGTACTTTCTAGGTATATACTATTTCGTAGTCCTGTGGCGTGTTATATAGAAGTAATTTTCAAATGTTGATTAGAGTATTATGAGCTTCATCAGCTTGATAACTTGAGGTGTGGGTGGGTGGTCTAGTCTAATATGTTTTTGCATGTATGTATTGTTTTAACGTGAAATCTATATTAATTAAAATGTTTTCTTTTCAGCTAGAAAATGCCTACTATATTGGCAAAGACTGTGAGTTGTGTGGAGGTTGGCCGCTTGAACTTGTTGCTAGAGGCGTTGTGCAAGACGTCTACCCTAACGCAGAGTATGGTGAAAGGACTTTAGAAGAAGGGAACTTCAAAGTTTATGTCCAGGTCGTGCGTAGGCCTGATGCTATCCTGCCTTTCCTTCACAATACATGGCAAAGAACTCTTGGTCAAGTTGTGCAAGGAGCTATCATATGGCCTAAAGAGTTCTTGGTGTTTGCATCTCGCAGTTCGTCTTCTTCAAGTGTTTCTTCAACTTCTCTTTTAAGTTAGCATGAATATGGTTTTATTTGCTAGACTGAATTCGATTTCTTTTAAGTTCAGGACGTGAGCTTATTTTGTAAGTTGAAGGTGAGAATTGAATTGAACATCTTTTTCGTGTTCTGAACAGAAGTTATATATATATATATGTTGATGCCCATGGTTCATGCTAGACAGTTGTGTATGGATTCAAATGTAGGATTTTGGTAAACATTGATTGAATTAGCAAAATATGAGGATTTAAAAAAAAAAAATAATAGAAAAAAAAAAAATCCGATAGACACAATCCCTAGTTGACATCAACTGTGATTCATACTGTTACGTCACCATAGGTACCATACAACGACAAATAAAATCCCACACACAACCATCACCAAAGGTGACCTATAACGACATATAACATCCCACACATAGCCGTCGCCAAAGGTCACCTACAATTACTGATCCAATCCCACACATAACCGTCGCCAAAGGTCACCTACAATGACGGATCCAATCCCAGACATAACCGTCGGCATAGATAATCTATACCGAAGGACTCTCCAAACGGATTTTGTCCATAGCTAAAGCAATGGCGATAGAGGAAATTAGGACGGCCTACGGACGGATTTTATCCGTCGAGGTAGGTTTACCACGATTGTTTTTGTCCGTCGGCATATGTCGATTATTTTGTAGTGCTTGTTTGGACATGTTAAAGTCTCTCCTATGTATGCTAATGCGTGTTCGTTAAAGTGCATAAGTGATTATAGATTTGGACATGGTATCACCCATTTCTTGTTATGCAAAGAAACAAAGCAACATAAAGATTTCAGGTAAGAGTTTCCAAACCAAATTTCAAGGTTATACTCTTGTTACTTGAGTGAATATATAACTGTCTTTAAACCATGAGCAAGGCTATCCACTATTAGTTTGATATAGGTGAACAATATGATACTTACATGCATATATACCTTATGGTAATTCCATCTAGTTTAATATTTCGTTGGTCTAATAATGGTCTCCTATACATCACCTTGTGGGTCTGTCGTTACACTAGTTTTCATATAGTTAGTAGGGACTGTTAGTTGTTAGTGTGTTTTGGATGGACTAGATCTTTGGTCATTGGCCAGTCAATTAGGTGGCAGTAGAAGGTCCATGGTTATACTCTAGTTGATATGGGTGTTTGGTTCATAGTTATCTTTTCATACGAATATTATGGCTACGTTGTTGAGATATAATAATGTAGTCTAGTGGTAGATGCCAAAATTCAGTTGCCACAATTAGGTTAATGTTTAGAAAGGGCAAGGGTGAACAATGTGAGTCTAGATGCAAAGTGCTCAACTCTCCAAATCTACCCGAGTTCAAAGCTATATCCGCAGACCTTCATTATTCATCCTAAAATTCATATGCTCATCATCATGTGTGTGTGACCTGATTTCTGAAATAGAAACTTGAGAAGTTGTTATGTGAAATGAAATCAGAGAATTTGATATATACAATTAGAGTTTAGTTCATTTACTTAATTTTATTCATGTTATTTAAGTATTTGAAGGCTTATATTAAATGTTGCTTTGCTGGAATTGGAGTTAGGCAGTTTGTTATATATCGTAGGGAGTTCACTTGTTTGGTTGAATTATATATTTTAACTTATGAATTAGTGTTTAGTGCTGAAATAATGATAGTACTATTTAAGTTCTCTACTGACATGTTTTCCTATAACCCCTTATAAATTTCTTGCCGATACATGAATATAGGATTGGTTTGATGAAATTATAATTGATGCTATGTATAATATAGTTTCATGTACCTAGTAGGACTGCGTCGAGGCTTTGGCTATGATATAAAAATGTCAAGTCTAGATATATGAACCGAAACATGGCTTGGTTTCAAGTGTTTCTCCCTTATGCTTAGGAAATGGATTTTCAAGGACTGGTAAGTGGTTACTCTTTTACAATTTATTTAATAACACAAAAGGTTATGATTTTTAGTGTTACTATCACTGCAATGAATTATGCTTATTGTTATTAAGAAATTGACCATTCCATAAGGTGTTGACCATGATTTTCTTAAACTCTACTTGAAACCAATTGTTTGACTCAATATTCTTAGGTTCAAGCCGGCCATGGTGTCTTAGCGCTATTTGGACCACTTCCAGTTAAGGTTTGGGGCTTTATTTGACTATTTGCATATTGTTGCAAGTTGAACGCTCGATCACAAGGTATTGTAAGTCTTCACACGAAGGATCTAGGTGTTGTCAAAGTCTTTTGATGTATAGATGAAACAAATAAATATATTACTCTTTTGATGTTTTAGATGGAACAAGTAGATTTGGATGGTTCTTTTTTTTTTTTTTATTATTTATTGAATCAAAATAGAAATTAGCAATGCATTGTCACTTGTTGGAT
This sequence comes from Coptis chinensis, assembly GCF_015680905.1. Taxonomy (NCBI): domain Eukaryota; kingdom Viridiplantae; phylum Streptophyta; class Magnoliopsida; order Ranunculales; family Ranunculaceae; genus Coptis; species Coptis chinensis. Next base: position 52,027,420 of record NC_141456.1, read on the forward strand.
GTCTATTACTTTTTTGTTAGTTGCAATATGTTTTTTAAATTCAGTGTGGAATGTTGTATGGCACATCTATTTGTGATGGACAGGTTGTTTGAAAATCATTTTGTAGGTTGTCTGAAAAATGAATCAATCGGGGATTTATATATTTTTTTTCCAGAAAAACGTATTAACCACGGTTTTAGAAAAACAGAGGTATAAAGAGACAATATAAACCACGTTTCTTTCTAAACTGTGGTAATTGTAAACACTATTTCCCACGGTTTTGGATATCATAATGTTACGATTTTGACAAAAACCGTGGTAAATATTAGGACTTTAATACCACGGTTTTGTTAAGATTATTAGTCACGGTAGCTGTTACCACAGTTCTAAAACAGTGGTTAAAGGCTTTTTACTACTGTATATAACAATGGTATATGAGCTTTTCTGTAGTAGTGTAAACAATATTAACTCTTATATATTATAAACATAATTGGCCTAAATATAATACTATTAAGGGGTTTAAACTATACTTTTGGGGTTTAAATATAATACTATCTAAGGCAAACACAATAAATACTTCTATTACTCTAGAACACTACACAACTATAAGAAAAGTAGAGAATAGTAGTATAATATTAAATTATAATAAATAAAACCCTATTCTAGCATCATATTTAATTGGAATAAATAAAAATCTGTCACTAGCATGATATTTAATTGCAATAAATAAAACCTTAAACTAGCATGATATTCAATTGCAATAAATAAAAACCTTAATCTATACTCCCATCCCATGGTCTCAACAATGAAACTAATAACTAAACAAACACAAATAACTAACCTGATTGGAGAACACCATGAACCAAAAGAATCACCAAACCCTAAGCCTTAGTTTCATCTTCTCCCTTAAAAGAGAAGATTAGCCTTCCATGAAGAAGGAAAAACGAGAAGAAGAAGAAAATAAGAACATAAGACTAAGGAGATTAATTTATTAAAACTTGGATAGTGAAAACCGAATATTTTATTATTAACCTCTCTTTCCCTCAAGTTATGGAGACAAGAATAATGTGAATTGGCGAGTTATATCTGGCACCGAGGTGCTCTATTTATAGGGGTGCTCTAGAAACATCTCAAAACATGGGCTTTTGGACCTAATTTCCTATTACATATTGACCTCCTTCCGATTCCATCTTCGTTTCCAAAACCGTTAAGAGGTGGACTTGCTGAGTTGGTTCCATGTGCTTGGACGCATGGGCTAGTGCAATTTCATGAGTCTGGGATGCAAATCTTGTAAATTTTGTATCTTTTGAACCGTAACTACGTTTGAGGCATGTGACCTATCAAAATGATCACCATGATGAGGTCTACGCTACAATATATAACAATTGAATATTTGATAGAGTACTTGTGGCCGAATTCTTTATCAATGTGTTTGGCATCCAACAAAGCTTCTAAAAAGGTCTATCTTTGCGGGCTTTGATCCAATCAATGGGTTTAATGCCTTGGGCTCCCAAATAAGCTCTAAAATAGGTCCAAGTCCTATCTTTTCATAGCTTCAAAATCTTAGGCCTTCTTCATAATTATCCATGAGCTCCCATGTGATCCTTAATGCTCCAAATTGCTCCTTTTTGCCTTTTTAACTCTAATATTTGGCAAAACTCTCTTTTTCACCTGTAAAGTCATAAAATACAACTTCTAAGTACTATTAGTCCAATAAGATAGATAAATAATATAGGTATAACTGAGGGTTAAAATACACTTTTTGAGCACTTATTGATAAACTACAAAATTTAATTCTACCAAAATAGTAATGAGAAGAGGGGAAAACAGTAGATTATTGAAGCTTTAGCTTGTAGTGGGTATACTTCAAAAGAATTTATTTTAGAAGTTGAGGTTCATCCTAAATTGTTTAGAGTTTGAGTGAGGGAGATGTGAAGAAGAAAGGTAGACTCTTGTAGGATTAGAATGGTTCTAAGCTAAGGAAAATTTGAAAGCTTTAATTGTTGTATTGAAATGAATTGAAAACATGAAAGAGGAAGATTGATTAAAACATTGAAATAAAAGCAAACAAACAATATTGAAGATTGAAACAAATAACAAGTAAACAACAATTTTGATTGAAATAAGAACAAGGAAATAACAAGTTGATTGAAAGGAAATAAAACAACAAGAAAAATAAAAACATAAATTGAAAAAACAAGACAAGAAATTAAACAAACCAAATGGTTTGGATTCTAAGACAATGAATGGTTTCTCTCCCTTGATTTTAGCTTATATACCCCTACTTTTGCCTTTTACAGATTTGTCCTTCTCCATTACAAACTAGAGACCTCACACTTTCACTTTTGCTTTTGCTTTTTGGTTTCTTCATGACCAAGGTATGTTTAGGGAGAAAGTCATCATATTTTGAGATAAGGGCCTCCATTTCTTGTCTTCTGATTTGAGGGCTTTGACTTTTGACTTTGACTTTTTCAGCACTTTTCCATAGTAGCTACTGGTCTTCATAATAAGCGTGATTAAGAATTTTTTTAATGTTAAGACACAGCTTTTATGATAAGTGGTTTGAGATACTCCTTAACCTGAAAAAGGTAGTAAAAACTATGAGTTGTCTTTTCGTTAAGCATAAGAAGGACTGTAATGTAACAATATACGGATAATAAAATGCACATTTGGGAGCTGATAAATTATCAAGATATGAAACTCTTTAAATCATGTGATAGAGGGAGGAGTAGTCATGTTCGTACCACTCTACTCGTACACAACTTGAATGCAAGTCTAGATTATATAGATGCCTTTACTGGTGAGAGTTATATGATGCGAAAACAGTAGAAATAAGTGTTAAAATAGTAGATATAATGATGATAAAAGGGATTAGAGAAGGGAAATTCCACCACGCAATTCGATTGACTATTAGTTAGTTATCGAATCGCTTGTTTGATCCCCAATAAACACCAATTCCTCTCGGATCAAGGCTTCACTAGCATGAGAGTTTAGCTCCACCCTTTTTATTAAATGGTTTAATGGTGGCTACAAATGCTAACCCTAATTATAAACTAAAGAAAGTAAACCTAATTAAAATTAAACTAAACTAATTAGAGACTAAGGGGAGGAAGAGATTAAGTGTTTAACCTTAACCCTCTTTATATAGGAGAGGGTTAGGGTTATATTTTCGTGCGTGGGCCAAAAAGGGGGACTTTGGGCCTCTAAAGTGTACCCAAAGTCCATTAGATTAAGTCTAAAGAGGCCATAGCTGTTAGAAATGACTTCTATACCTTTTTTGTCCACTTTTATAGCTCTGATTGGGGTAAGGCTAGGTCCATTGGAAAGCTGGTTCCGAGCCGGTCGTTTTGACATAAAGTAAGACCTATTCTGAGGCTTGAGTAAAAAAATACGGCTTGTTGGAGTTCTATTGACTTTTCTATTTTTTTTCTACCTGGATTGACTTTGACTTCCCAGCTTTGACTGGGATTGAAAAAGGCTTTTCTTCATGATTCTTGGGATTTAAACGTGGAACTTCCTTGACAATCATCTTGACTCGTTTTCCATGCAAAAGTGGTGCCTTTAGTCACCTAATCAACTTCGAGTCCTGAAATGCACAAAAACACGTAAACAGTAATAACTCTCATTTATTATAAACATAATTAGCCTAAGTAGAATACTATTAATGGGTTTAAACTAGACTTTTGGGTGCTTATCACACCACCCCCAAATAGCATTTTGCTTGTCCTCAAGCAAAGATGAGAAATAAAAACAGATAAGTGGCCAAAAATGTGGTCCTAACTAATCTCATTTCGCAGAGTGCGATTGCATTGACCATATCTAATAAGGCCTTAAACCACTAGGAATTCCCTAGTGGATGAGTTATAGCCTCATGAGAGTTTTTCAAAGAAGGTACTCACAAACTTCATTTATACTACAACAACTAAGAGATAAAAATAAAATTTCCTAATTAATCTCAACTATCTATACATCTCAATAACTATATAATAAGAAAAATGCTTTTGAAACCTAAGCTAATACATGCATAATAATCAAATCATCTAAAGATACACACGCATGCTATGAACTATGTTATGAAATGCAATGGCAGGTCCGTTTCTGAAACTTTTGGAATAGCGTCTTTAAGTAGGTCCTCACAATTTGTCAAGACAAAAATACTCTGATTTTTCCACTCAAATTAGCTTACTCTAGTGTGCAATGGGCACATATTTCCTCACAATCTCAATGACGTCCAAAGGAGCTGAGGTCGGTCAATCACATCTACCACTTACTATCACACCAAATTAATCCTAATTGAGCTAGAGGTCTTTATTAGGTGATACGGGGCTGAGATGATGGTTTAAGAAGAAACGAAATGGATATTCAAATAAACAAGTATGAGATAATCGGGTTTTCAATTGCATGTAACTAGGGAAAATCTTGTTCTTATATTGCTTCTATACTTAGTTTCCATCTTTAGCCTTTTTATTTTGGCTTTTTGTCTCATTTTATTCTATTTTTTTGGAGTTTTTATTTTCTTTTTCTTTTTCTTTTTCTTTTCATTTATTTTCTTTGGATGGAAACTTCTTTTCTTTTTCTTTTTTGAAGCAACTAACTAATTTTGGTTTTCCACAAGTCTTTCTCTTTATTCTCTTTACTCATCCTATTCTTAGACTCATTTAATGATGGGTAGGCTTATTTTTATTTTTATTGGTTTAAAATATGGGTAAAGAATTTGTGGTTGCGAAAAGACTAATGAAAGGCTCAGTAGGGCAACTAGCGGATAATTCTTTATAGGTATGAATTTTTAGCTATACGGATCCAAAAAGGGCCTAAATTCTCACTTAGGATATGGTATGGTAATCAAGCAAGTGGATGTGTGATCCTTTGTGTCATCTCTCAGATAGTCACTCATATAAGGCTTTTAGGCTAGAATCTCGTAGGATATGTAAAATTAAGTAGTCTAACCTAGGTTTCAGAAAAATACTGTCAAGTACACTCATACATGCTTATACAAGATGTTAATGAAAAGATGCTAATACTATTACCTACATTTTAACCTAAGTTTCTAAGAACTACGCTTAATAATTCTATTACTACTTGAGATTTCTAGACTAATATCATCATGGAAAATAAAATAATACCTTTATCCTAAGTGCATAGTATAAACTATTTTTATGTTTTTTCTATTTTTTTATACGACAAATAATACGTAATATACAACCTAATATGTGCTTAAACATTTACAGAGTGAGAATCATGCTTTGTCCCCAAAGTATGGAATGAAAATAAAGGATAGAAAGTACCATAGAAACGTGCTTGGAATGGGAGCACCTGTAAAAGAAAGTTAAACGATACAAATATAAAGAATAAATTGTAGACGCAACACCTATATGAGTTCCATCCATTATGGAGATAACAAGAATTAAAAATTGCTTGGGACATAAGCGGACACTAACTGGAAATTATAAATATTACTATATATAGTTGAGGTTATCAAGCATTATCCTCCGTTTGCTCCTCAATTGTGAAATGAGGCTCCTTTAAGTCTTGACTATCTATGACTACTTTCCATGCCTTCATCCTGTTTTCATCTACCCTAGCCAACCTATTTAGTGCAATTTGGTCGGACGGAGTATATGGGGCTACTAGGTGAGGTTATAGGCACCAACCAAGCCAAACTATAGCACATAAAGAACGGACTATAACATTGGTCGTGCGTATTGTATCAACCTTGACCCAATCAGTGAAACGTGTATAGAATTCCAGGAAAAAGAATCGCATTATGCGACAAACCATAACAGGCATAAGAAGGTACTCATGCCTCATTGTATGTTGGGCTCGTGTTAAACTAGACACTATGGTCTTGGGAATATCAAAATGCATACGTCCCTCAGCTAAAGCAAAGAAGACGTTACAAGTGGCACTATTCACAGTTAAAAAATGCCATTCCCCTAATATATTGAGCATAATGAAAAACATAGTAGAGCCTATGTTAAGGGACAGGCTTTTAAGGGCTATGTTATGTTGGCCTTGGTCTTCTAAATCGAAATTCCCGCCCCATAAGTCTCATGGAAGTATGCATAGTTGTAATAGAAGGCATTATCCGACATGTAATCCCATGTGTCTTGGGCAGGAGGCATAGAAAGTCCTAGTGCCAATGCTAACAAATATTTGCTTAAATCCATTATATCATTGTTTATGGTGACATAGAACACTTGTTATCCATCTTGGTTATTAAAAAATTTACAATTACCATAGAAATAAGCAATAAGTTGATGTGAATAAGTATCACATGGATATACTAATAGAAGGTGCCACCCTAATTGGTTAATCATGTCGTCGAAGAAAAATCCATAAGTGTCACTATCAAGCAAGTCATAAAAAGACTATTCTGGTATAATTTTTGAAGTAGCCATAGTAAACAAGTAATGAATTAAAGTACTGGAAGTTAGAAAAGAAGAACCTGGAAGTCCGGGGCTGGAAGCTTGCGGTAGGGGTGTGCGCGCGCTTGAGATATCCTTCGAGGGCGCGTTGCGCGAGTAAGAATGCTGATACCAAAGTTATACGAGCGCACTAAGTTTGTTCTTGTGTAAGGCGCGTGCGTGCTCTAAGATGCAGCGATGTGTTTAGGGTTTTTAGTTATGAAACTACATGCTTAGAGATTGTTTTTATAGTGTTTGGTTGCTAAGTCTAAGGCCGGATGGTTGCTAAATAAAAAGATGTGAAAAAACATATTTTTAGAATAGTTTCCTACACATGAATGCTATTTCAGTTTTTGGAATTTCTATATATGATTTAGCTTATGAAATTCCCTGAAATTTTGATATTCCACGAAATTTAAGGTTCCTAATTACATTATGGATCCTAATTGAATAAAACAAGCACATTGCATAAAATGGGTTTCTCTATTAGATTAGCTTATGAAATTCCGCAAAACTTTGAAATTCCTCGAAATATCAGGTACCTAATTACATTGTGGATCCCAATTAAATTAAACAAGGCCCAATGGTTCATATATTTTGGCCCAAAACTTATAAAAATGTGATTAAGGCATGCAATTTCATACGTGCACATACATTGTGCTAAATTAAAATATACCACCCCCAATCAATTTGAGAGGGGGGGGGGGGGTTCATGACATTGATTCATTAAATTACCTAAACATGCTGAATATCAATAGAAAAACTATATGGTAAAGAATATGTGATTAATTATGCATTAAATTTAACGATACGTGCATAGATGAATAATCACATAAACAAAATATATTAACTACTTAACTAAAGAAAATGAAATTAACAATTAATTAAACTAAGGTAGTGAAATTAAAACAAGTACATAAATTAAATAGTTATTACAAAACAAAAATAAATCTAAATTAATTTCATCACAACAAATAAAAAATAAATAAGCTATCCATGAGAAGAAGATGGTCCAAAACCATCAGAAGGACGAAGGCAAACCTCCTGGCCGGGGCAAACATCTCAAGACCTCGCCTGAAAAGTTGCCTGTGCCTCTTCCATATTCTCTATAATATTAAGCATAGCGTGGTTGTCAGCTATGGTTCGAATCTTCTGCTCTAAGCTGCGGTGATCACGTTGAATTGAACCTGGCGCTTTTGTATCGATTCACAGAGAGTAGATAGGGTTCCCTGATGATCATAAAGCATACACATCCCGCTATGGAGTAGTGAAAAATGTGCAAAGTCAGAAGTGGCACGATCCATAGCATTCTCAGCAAAACAAACAAGATATTCATCCTCATCCTCATCCTGATTGATACCATCAGCTCTCTCTTCAGGCAATGTCCAATGCCTTTGAACACAGCCATTATATGCCTTTGCATTTGAGTAAAGCTTAATGGGAATCCTAGGTGACTCAGGCACGCAACCCCAAGATAACATAATCTTAGTAACTAAAACAGGTAGAGCTGCAATGGTCAGGCCTTCAGCCATAAGCTCTTCATGCAGAAAATCAATGAGGCAAAAACCATACCTCCTGTTCTGCAAAACCCAAAAGACGTGCAAGAATGACAAGTTGATGTCACTTGGCTTCGAGGTGCTACAGGTGTTCTTGCTAATAACCAGTAAAAACATAATTAGATTACTCTAACCTTATTCTTACGGTATCAATTATTTATTTCCTACTCTCACATATAGATTTATGCAATATATAGAGTACGAAATCATTCCACTCCTAAACTATCAAGACATAAAGAAATCAATTAATCAACACAAGGGAACAATAGTGAGAGCAATATTTATAGAGATGAATTTACACTATGAAACTAATTATATGAATTTATATATAATAATTTAACTAAGCAATTGAATATAAATTGAATAAAATATAGAGAAGAATATGGAGAAGAGATTAGGGTGATTTGATTTCACTTAAATAAATTCCTAATATGCTAGTGTAGATTATTGCAATCATAACCAATTAAGATTAATTGTGATCCCTAATTATTCATGACAATCTCTGCCAACTAATAATTAGCATGTTAGGAAGTTCAACCCATTCTCATCGCGAATCAACTAACCTACTAGAGTGAACTCTTAAATACAATAATTCTAACTAACACATCAAGTCTTCATCCAAGCTTCATCAAACCCCTCTAATAGAGGTTTAGCTAGAATTCATTAGATTATCATTAACATATGAATAATAAGAAAACATAATGAAGAACAATAACTTGACTTTTATTAATCTAATGAAGAATTATCAATAATTCAATAACTAAATTAAAAACAAGGTAATAAAACTAATTAATGCAATGAAGCTAATTATCTTTATCATTCACTAATTAAAAACTAACTAAAACTAATTAACTAAGTAAAAACTAAGTTCTAAACTATATTAATGGAGTCTAACAAATTTATTTTCTAATCTAGGTCTAACTAATGAGTCTGTGTCCTTTCTTCCCTTGAAGAGGAGAAAGAGATCTCAAATTTCACGCATGGGCTTGGAGCCATGTTTTGGGCCGGAAAATCGAGCCCAAAACCCAATTTCTTCAGTCCACAGAGTCCTTTTCAGCTAGATTTGAATTCAATAGACTTTTCGTCCACTTTTGCTCTTCTGATTGGGTCAAGGATTGAACCATTGGAAAGCTCTTTCCAAGCTAGTCGTTTTGACATAAGGGAGGCCCAATTCCGAGGTCTGAGTCCAAAGATACGGCCTACAGAAGTTCTGCTAACGTTTTACGCGCTGTTTCTGCCCGCGTTGACTTTGACTTTTCAGCTTTGACCGGGCTTTAAAAAGTCTTTGTCTCCTTGAATCTTGGCCTTTAATCACAGAACTTCTGAGCAACCAACCCTTGCTCTTTTATCTCGCAAAAGTAACACATTTATGCACATAATTGACTCTAATGCCTGAAATACATAAAAACACGTAATCAGCATTAACTCTTATTTATTACTCGCATAATTGGTCTAAAAGTATTATTATTAAGGGGTTAAAACTATAGTTTTGGGCTCTTATCAAACCACCCCCAAACAGCATTTTGCTTGTCCTCAAGCAAATATGAAAAATTAGAATAAGTGACCAAAAATGGAGTTCTAACTAATCTTGTTTTGCCGAGTGCGATTGCATTGACCATATGCAACAAGGCCTTAAACCACTAGGAATTCCCTAGTGGACGAGTTATAGCCTCGTAAGAGTTTTGCAGTGAAGGTACTCATAAACTTCATCTATACTACAACGACTAAGAAATAAACCTATTGTTTCCTTATTTATGTCTCAATTATCTATACATCTCACTAGCAATGAATACAGAATAATCAAGTCGAAACCTAAGCTAATATATGCATAATAATCAATTATCTATGAATAAACATATATACAATGAGTAATACTATGAATTGCACTAACAGATCCGTTTCTGAAACTTTGGAATAATGTCCTTAAGTAGGTCCTCACATAAATGTCAAGATAAAAACACTCTGATTTTTTTACTCAAGTTTCGCTACTCCAGTGTGCAGTGGGCACACTTTACCTTACAATCTCAATGACACACAAGGAAGCTAAAGTCGATCAAACATATCTGCCACTCACTATCACACTAACATATTCCTAATTGAGCTAGATGTTTTTATTAGGTGTTGCGGGGATTGGAAGATGGTTGAAGAATGAAGGAAATGGATATTCAAAAAGACAAGTATGGGAAAATAGGGTCTTCATATCATATAACTAGAGAAAACCTCGTTCTTTTGCTTTTACACCTTGTTTCCATTCTTAGCCTTTTTATTTCGGCTTTTTGACTCCTTTTATTCTATTTTTTTTGGAGTTTTTATTTTGTTTCTATTTTTCTTTTTCTTTTCTTTTTCTTTTTCTTTTTGGAAGCAACCAACTAATTTTTTTTTACATAGGTTTTTCTCTTCTCTTTTCTTCACTCATCTTATTCTCAGACTCATTCTAAAATGGGTAGGTTGATTTTTTTATTTTGTTTTGTTTTTGTAAAAGGGTAAAGGAATTGTGGTTTATGAAAGGCTAAAGAAAGGCTCAGAGGGGCGACTAGCGGAAAATAATTCATAGGGTTGAATTTTTGGCTATATCGATCCAAAGAGGGCCTAAATTCTCGCTTAGGATATCGTATAGTGATCAAGCAAGTGGATGTATGATTTCTCTATCTGGATTTTACTTCTCCCTTGTGTCATTTCTCAAATATTTCACTCATATAAAGCTTTAGGCTATATTCTCATAGGATTTGTAGAATAAGTACTCTAGCCTAGATTTCAGAAACTTACTGCCAATACAACCATAGATACTCATGCAATATATTTATGGAAAGATGCAATGATTATTACCTACATATTAACCTAAATTTCTAAAAACTATTATAATTTAAGAGCTAACGTGAAACTTGTAGACTAATATCATCATGGAGAAAGAAACAATGCCAATATTCCGAAGTGCATAGTATAAATACTTATTATTTATATATTTTTTTTATTTTCTAATTTTTATAAGACAAATAATACATAATATACAACCTAATATGTGCTTAAACATTTACAATGTGTTTCTATACCACCCCTAAACAATTTCGAAGAAGGGGGTTCATGAAACAATTCAATAACACAATTAAATTATGTAACTAACTAATTTTTATGATTTTTAACATTTTATAAATAAAAGTGCGTAATTTACATCCTAAAAGTGCCTAATTTTTGCAAATGTTTCTATCCTACCCCCAAACAATCGAACACTTTGTCCTCAAAGTGTAATGAGATAAGGAAAGAATTTACCATAGAAACGTGGTAAAAATTGGCAGTACCTGTAATAGAAATATTATAAAGATAATATGATAACAAGAAGCACAATAAAACTGTTACATACTAACTAACACAAATTCTACTAGAGTAAACATGACAGGCAAATGGTGGCAAAAAGATTTGAAATGAAATACCAAAATACGCCACCCCCAAACAAAATTTGAAAACTCTTTTTAAGTTTGAAAAGTTTTGTGGCCTATTAAGGTGGTATTTTACAAAAAATTATATGGGTCTTTCAAAGTTAGATTCCCTTAGACTTAATGTGGGGTTGTTTTAAGTCAGATTCCCCTAGACTGTGCACACCCCCAAACAAGCAAGAAACTGGTGTGGCACAAAATGGATGATGCGTGGTCAACTATAGACTAATAGTTGAAAGAGTTGGGGGTCTAGCCATAAAAACATGATACTAAATGCACCCCCAAATAGAATGAAGTTGTATAATTGGAAGCAATCATGTAGAAGAATAAAAAAAAAACTTATGCAACCCATCAAAGAACATATACAGACCATCATGTTGTAGCTGTGTTAAAGCGTTAGAATGACCCAAAAGATAAATCAGCGATATTTTAGGTGAGAAAGGAATGAAGTATGGATCCTGATGTCTTTCATGAGGCTCAGATGTGGAAAAATAAGACAAACTAGATTTCTCACTACACTCGGTCAAAGCTTGGCTCTCAACTACAGGAATGGTGACTCATAGGATTGTGTGCTAGGCAAACACTCTTCATCATGAGGGTTGAAAAACTTATAGAGGGTCTCTGAGGCAATTGACTCAAAGGCAAAATTGAGGTTCCTTTGAAATCGTGGGTGAATGGATGGCTTAGTTGTGGTAGATGGTTGGATTATAGGAGGTGGTAACTCAGGTGGATGGTGGTTGGTTAGTGGTTCATCAGTTGGTGGATCCTCACACGCTCTTAAGAAATCATAGAAATCTTTATCTAGCTTAGTTGAATCCATAAAATTGTGGTTCGTGGCTTTATATTTAAGAAATTCATCTATTTCTTCCATTGTTATTTCCTCAGCTACCAAACTAAATTGAGATTCACATTGCGATAAAAAAGTTACTTCCTTTAATTCCTACACATGACCTTGTTCATGCCTTATATTAGAATTGTTAATCTCTATTTCCTCACCCTCTTCCTCTAAAACACTATAAGTATCCTTAATGACATCATTCGAATGTGTAAAGGAATCATCCAGCCGAGTGTGGTTAGCAAACACAAAGGCCTGGACACCGGAGGGTCCATATTAAGAGAATGCCAATAGTTATCAAATTCTTCCTCCGTCACATCTTTATAAATATCTTCTAATATGTCATCATTATATTCATCTTCAGATGGATCAGTGGGAGGTTCCTTGGAGGCATCTATCGAATTTGAGTGGTCATCCAAAACATGTCCTAAAGAGTCGTCTTCAAGAATTTCCTCATCCAGGTAGGGCGTGGAGTCAACATAATGGTTAATGGGAGGGTCATGGGAAGGTAATAATTCATGAAATTTAGGGTAGGTCTTAACTAGGTCGAATGGTGTGGTTATGGGAATAGGTTGTTCTAGTTGTGTGTCGATCTCTGGCAAGGTCGAAAGTTCTTTGTTAGGCGAGGAGATCATGGAAATCATCTGGGCTATGTTCGAAGCATAGTTAGGTTCTGAAGCATAGTTTGGGAAATTTGGTCTGGGAAGGGTGACGAACTAGATGGGTAGGTGATTTCTGGCATGGTGGAAATATCTTGTTGGTATGGTGTTTGATAGTCATAGTTATTGGCGTTTGAGTGACTCTGGTTGATCTCGTATTGTGATGGGATAGGTTGAGGTTGAATAAATATGGGACATGAATGGGCAGTGTGGTCTAGATCTGAACAAATTGTGCACAGAAAAGTGTTTGGTTCGTTATACACACTCATTACGGAACTAGAATTAGACGACACTAGTTGACTCCCTGTATAGTTTGGATAACTAGAAAACTCTTGATTGCATGGGTCACTATAAAAATTTGAAAATTGAGATTCATAATTATTATTATATCCTATAGTAGGCTCAAACTTTTGATATGATGGGTAATGAGAAGCTCAATGGTAAGGACTACCACAGCATGAACATGGTGAAGGGTTTACATAATAATCATATGATTGTTGGTCTACATATTGATATGCCATATTTATTTTACAAATATATTATAGGACAATTAATATGCAACCAAAACTCTAACTATAAATTTCTAGATAGGCATGTACGTTGATGTTTACGATAAACAAGCTTGATTATACTAGAATTGAAACTCCTCTGACAGAAGAGGTGAAGAGTGGAAGAAGGAGTACTTGAATGTGTCCTTGCTATGTGTATGAATAGCGTCTTGTATATGCAATCTCAGTGTATTGAAGAAGTTAGAAACACCGAATAACTTGAAGAAATGGAAGTTCGGACTGACCTGTGAAAATCGGGTTGCTCCAGAAGAGGGCGTGGGGTGCGCTCAGAATTTGCCTATGAAAGGCGCATGTCACGCTCATTCCTGAGGCAATTTTCAGTGAGTTGAGTGCGGGGGGCTCTCAGAATTTGCCTGTGAAGGGCGCGGATCGCGCTCAGGTGGAACTCGAGTTACAGTGTTTTGAGTGCAGGTCGCACTCAAACTTTGCCTTGTATGGGCGTGGGTCGACCTCCAAAAAATTTGAAAATTTTACAGTAGGTTACGAAGACGTCTATCAAGTAGCGTGTAAAATTTCAGATTAATCTAAGCTATGAAAGTCCTTATACTGCCCTTCAAAGTTTGTGAAATAGTTTTTGGATACATTACAAACAACGGAATGGTTAACCAATCAAAACAAAGCCAAAAATCGGTAAACTTTTACTTGGGACTTTTGAGAGATCCTACTTGTTCCTGTAAAAGTTTTAAAGCAATTGGAGTTCTACAAACCCTTCTTATTGGCTGGTGTTCCAGAAATTAAGTGTTTGCAAAACCGCAGTAACACACTGAAAACACTCCACTAGTTAGTTGGTCAAAACAAATAAAAAACTCGTCAAATTTTTACTGCAAACTCTTTACTTATGATAGATACTCCTGTAAAAAATTTAAATTTTTTGGAACTGCCTAAGTAACTCTACTCGTCTGTTTTTCAAGAACTTACGGTTTGAAAACTGAAATATAGCACTGTAAGGATCGTATTAGTTCACAAGGTAAAACAATTAGGAAAATTCCGAAATAATTCTAATAAATCAATAACTCCTTAAATATTATACATGAAAATATTCAGAATTTTCTGAAATTTAAAATTACCTTTACCGCAGTATTCTTCACTGTGATTCCGCAGACACAAGGGAGGGCAGGCGCGCTCTGAATAAGGCAAAATGGAGGGCAGGCACCCGTGTGCTTAAAATAGTGAACAGTAACAAAAATATGAGAAAAAAAAAAGAATGAAAAATGAAAAGGGTGGGTGGGTTGGGAATGGGGGATTGCCCCTTGGATTCAAGCAATTGAATTCTTGTCCTGAAAGAGTTTAAGATGGTAGCAGCGCCATTTGATAACCCGTAAAAACACGACTATATTACTCTAATCTTATTCTTACAGTATCAATTATTTATTTCTTACTCTCACATATAGATTTATGCAATATATAGAGTACGGAATCGTTCCACTCCTAAGCTATTAAGACATAAAGAAATCAATTAATCAACACAAGGGAACAATGGTGAGAGTAATATTTTTAGAGGTGAATTTATACTATGAAACTAAATATATGAATTTAACTTATACTAATTTAACTAAGCAATTGAATATGAATTGAATAAAATATAGAGAAGAATATGGAGAAGAGATTAGGGAGATTTGATTTCACTTAAATAAATTCCTAATATGCTAGTGTAGATTATTGCAATCATAACCAATTAAGATTAATTGTGATCCTTAATTATTCATGGCAATCTCTACCAACTAATAATTAGCATGTGAGGAAGTTCAACCCATTCTCAAGGCAAATCAACTAACCTACTAGAGTGAACTTTTAAATGCAATAATTCTAACTAACACATCAAGTCTTCATCCAAGATTCATCAAACCTCTCTAATAGAGGTTTAGCTAGAATTCATTAGACTATCATTTCTAACACAAGAACAGTAAAAACAAATCATTATTGAATAACAAATTAAACTTTCTTAATCTAAATTAACAATAGTCTAAGATTCAAACATGGATTACAATTGAAATTTAAGCTAATTTAGAACTAAGATTATGAATATTAATTATCAATTTAAAACAACTAAATCTATGAATGAAAGATTAAATTCGAATTTAAATATTGACATATAACTAAGTAATTTATTCTAAAATTCAAAACTTGTTCTCACAACTAATAAAATTGACAACTAACTAGATTAATCTATATAAACTAATTTAATCAATTAAAACTAATTCTATATTACAAAACTAAATTTTATGAACTAGAACTAGGTTCAGATCTAGATTGCTTACGAGCTAAGCTTTTGTCTCTTGATATAGAAGAGCTAGATCCCCAAATTCGTGCATGGGTTGAGGAGTCATGTTTTGGGCCGAAAAATCGAGCTCAAAACCCAATTTGTTGAATCTAAGACTTCCCATTCTAGTCGTGTTATTGTAGCGCAAGTTTTCACCAACTTATACTACTCTGATCGAGTCAAGGTTTGGACCATTCGAAAAAGCTTTCTGAGCCGGTCAGTTTGATATAAAACGGGCCCAAATCCGAGGTCTGAGTCCAAAGATATGGCATTTTGAAGTTCTGTTAACTTTTATTCAGCTTTCTAATCCGGTTTGACTTTCACTTAACAGCTTTGACTTGGGCTTTTTAAGGGCTTTTTCTCCCTGAAACTTGGGCTTTCTTCATAGAACTTTCATAGCAATCCCTTTAGCTCCTTTTAGCGCCTAATTAGTAACGAATTTACATTTATTCAACTCTAAAGCCTGAAATACTCAAAAGCACGTAATTAGTGATAAACCTATATTATTATAATCACATAATTTGTGTAACAGCAATATTGTTAAAAGGTTAAAACTACAGTTTTGGGCTCTTATCACTTGCCTAGCCATTGCGTCACAGCCAGCTGGTTAATCCTAAGCGACTGCTGCCTGACACAGTGAGAATGATTGTTGTAACGACCCTCAAGCAGCGTTTCTAGCATCAACTGATGCACACCGTCAAACTGGGATCTCTGTAAGGTCAGGGTGACCTATTTAGCGGGTATCCCAGTGATGGATGCGAGCAAATCTTACGTCACATACCTATGAACTCCGTCCAAATCAACAAACATCCTCCCTGAAGGAAGTATCCTCTTATTCTGATAAAATCTCAACACCAAATTCTCATGGTAGTACTCCTCAGTAGAGTACCACATTCTATCCCACCCTCTAGGAAGTATCTCAGTACCATAGAATGGCTGGAATATCTTCGCGTTAAATGAGAATTTCGACATGATTTTTGCTGGTCAGGCCATTATATGGTTGAAATTTGAATACCGGTAGGGGTTTAAGTAGAGGATGATGGGGGAAAGGTGTTGTAAAAATTAGGAGAAGGTCTGTTTCGATGAAGGCGCGCGGCACACTTGGATTTAGTTTCTGGTAGGCGCGGGTCGCGCTGGGATCGATTTAGGTCAGATTTAATTTCATATGGGAAGATGAAGTGAATGGGCCGGTGCGCGAGGTCAAATGGGATGGTCATTGGGGTGCAAATATCATGGGTTGGGTGGAAAAATAAATTTTGGCCCAAGCCCAAATCTTTTCTAAAATACCCATCATGTCCTGCTGCATCATAAACTTAAAACTAATATTCCCAATTCGTTAGCGACCCGATTTTTGCGAATGATCTATGAAAATGATTAGCATGAAGAATGCTATCTATGATCTAGGAAAAACTCAAATCTAACCGTGGGTGACATATGAAATGGTGGAAGAACACCTCAAAATGTGTAAATGGCATAAGTTATGAGGGTGAAGGAAATCTAGATGACTAGATTGTGTCACACGAATCTATACGACTTAACGCAGCATAAACAAAGATAGAAAATTGAGAGAACAAGGTGGGGTGATTACCCACCCCCAAACAAAATTTTGAAATAGGATGAAATTTTTTTGTTGTGGTGAAAATGTGGGTTTTTTAAAATCAGATACCCTAGACTTTCTAATTTATATAATATTAATGGGTTTTATAGTTTCTAATTTTTTATGAAAAAGATTTTTGAAAAGCAGAAAACAAACAATGCAAATAAAAATGTAAATCACTCCATAGAGAAACACTAGTCAAAAGAAACGAGAAAAAGTGAAAGAAAGGAATGCATGAATTACATGAACGTGGACTAAGGATCCGACACTTACAATCACACACTCCGAGAGGAGGGTCCGGTTACTTTAATGGAGTACTCCCGAAATATAGAATTAATATAGGAAGTACACCAAACATAGAAGGTTAGTCCTTATAAACAGGGTCTTGTAGAAGGATTTCTTCTACAGCAGGCGATCATAATTTGTGGAAATGTTTTAAGTATTGGCCATTTACTTGAAAGGTACTATTATCCTTGGGATTTACTAAGGTGATTACCCCGTGAAGGGTGACATCAGTAACCAGAAAAGGGTCGGACCAAGGTGTTTTTAATTTCCCAGGAAAAATATACAAATGTGGGTTATATAGCTAAACGTTTTGGCCAAGATGAAACTCTTTATGCAATATATGTTTATCATGAATACGTTTCATGTTAGCTTTATAATCTTTCGCTAGATCGTAAGAATCGCTTCGGATTTCTTCAAGCTCATTTAATTGCAATTTGTGCTTGACACCAGCGGCGTTAACGTTGAAATTAAGAATTTTAATAGCCCATAGGGCACGGTATTCCAACTCAACAGGCAAGTGACAAGGTTTACCAAAAACTAAGCGGTAGGGTGACATACCAATAAGTGTTTTAAAAGTCATTCTATATGCCCATAAAGCATATGTTAGGTCTCTAGACCAGTCTTTCCTATCAGGATTAACTGTAGTTTCGAAAATCTTTTTTATTTCTCTATTGGACACCCCTACTTGACCACTTGTTTGAGGATGATACGGACTAGCCACCTTATGGGTAACTCCATATTTCTTGAGTAAAGCTTCAATAACTCTATTACAAAAATATTTTCCTTCATCACTAATGATGGCCTTAGGTACACCGAAAAGTGAGAAGATATACTCCATAAACAACACTACAGTTTTATGGTCATTACTACAACAAGGCATGGCTTCAATCTATTTAGAAACGTAGTCTACAGCTACAAGAATAGAAATGAAACTATGCAAAATAGAAAATGGGCCCATGGAATCAATACCCCAAACATAAAAAATCTCCACTATAAGAATGGGACTTAAGGGCATCATATTACGTTGAGTAATACGCCCAAGTTGTTGACATCTAATACACGCTTTGCAGTGTGCATGGGCATCTTGAAACAGGGTCGGCCAATAAAAACTGCATTGAAGAACTTTGGCGGCAATTTTCTTTCCACTAAAATAACCCCCGCATGATTATTCATGGCAGAAAGATAAGACTTCATTGTGCTCCCACTGGGGAATGCAACGTCGAATTATCTGATCCACACAATACTTAAAATGGTAGGATTCATCCCAGTAGTAAAACTTAATTTTGGCAAAAAATCTCTTGCGTTCATTCTTGGTCCATATATCTGCAACTACATTTTCAACTCCTTTTTTATCCTTAATTTCTAAGGTAAATTCAGTTAGGAGAAGAATCCAACAAATCAATCTCTGCTTGACATCCTTCTTCACAAGAAGGTACTTAAGAGCGACATGGTCTGTATAGATGATGGTCGTGGAGCCAACCAAGTAGGGACGAAACTTATCTAAGGAATAGACAACGGCTAGAAATTCCTTTTCAGTAGTAATGTAATTACATTGAGCATCATTTAAAGTTTTACTAGCATAAAAAATAATTGTGGATTTATTATCTAATTTCTGTCTTAGCACAACACCAACGACATAATCACTAGCATCACACATAAATTCAAAAGGTTTTAACCAGTCTGGTGGTTGTATGATAAGTGCGGAGGTTAAAGCGGCTTTTAAAGTTTCAAAAGTCTGTTTGCAGTCATGATTAAAATAAAAATGGCATCTTTTAAAAGCAATTGTGTTAAAGCTTAGCTATTTTTGAAAAATCTTTTATGAAACGTCTGTAGAAACTTGCATGGCCTAGAAAGGCCCTAATATAACGGACAGTCCATGGTATTGGCAGAGACGCTATCTTGTCTATTTTAGCTTTATCTACCTCTATTCCATTTTTAGAAACAATATGACCTAAAACTATGCCTTTAGTTACCATAAAATTTCATTTTTTCTAGTTTAAGACTAAGTTCTTTTCAAGATAGTTCAAAACTTTAGAAAGATTTCAAAGATAATCTTCAAAGGAATTACCATGAATGGAAAAACCATCCATAAACACTTCCATGAATTTCTCCACCATGTCACTAAAAATATGCAGCATACAACGCTGGAAAGTACCAAGCACATTACAAAGGCCAAAGGGCATTCTGTTATATGCATACTTATCGAAGGGACATGTGGATGTAATCTTCTCTCGGTCATCAAGGTCAATAATAATCTAGAAATAGTCAGAGTAGCCATCTAAAAAACAATAGTAAGCATGACCGGCTAGACGTTCAAGCATTTGGTCGACAAAGGGTAAAGGAAAGTGATCCTTACATGTTATAACATTAAGCTTCCTATAATCATTACAAATCCGCCACATTACAGGAACTCAGGTGGAAACTAACTCTCCATCGACATTACAAATGACTGTAACACCTAATTTCTTAGGGACTACATGAACTGGGCTCACCCATTCATTATCTGAAATGGGGTATATAATGCCAGCATCGAGTAATCTCAAAACTTCTGCTCTAACTACCTCTTTCATGGCAGAGTTCAAACGATGTTGTCACTCACGAGAGGTTTTCTCATTATCCTCCAAATGTATGCAATGTTTACATACGATAGGGTTAGTACTCTTACTGTCGTCTAAAACCAACCAATCGCAGAACGATGTTCACGAATAACCCTAATCAAATATGCCTTTTCAGTAGTAGATAACTGAGATGATATAATAATCGGATGAGTTCCATCCAGATCAAGATGAATGTACTTTAACTTAGCGGGAAAAGGTTTAAGCTCAGGGGTGGGAGGAGTGGGAATGAGGGATTCAGGAGGGTCTTACTCCTCTACAACGCAGATTTGTTCAAGAATGAGTTCTTCAAACTCAAGAACTAGATTTATTGAGGAGTCATGGATAAAAGTAGATTCTAAGAGGGCATGTACTTCTTAGATGTAAGAATCCTCAGTATTGCCAAAGGAAAAAAGTTGGTGCATCTGATTTTTTGGAAAAGTTTTGTTAAAATAATCTTGAGCGAGACTTTCTATCATGCTAATTTCACCATCTATAGTCGTGTTTGGTGTCTGTTGCACCATCTTAAAAACATTTACCTCAACAACAAGGTTTCCAAAGGAAATAGACATCGAACCATCGCGGCAATTAATGAGGGCATTGGCAGCTGCTAAGAAAGGATGCCTTAAGATGATAGGAACAGAGTCATGAGCGACTTCTATGTCTAGAATGACAAAATCAGCTGGATGATAGAAGTCTTGAACTTTAACAAGAATATTTTTAACTACGCCCTTGGGATACTTAATCGAACGATTGACTAACTGCAAAGTCATTTTAGTCGGTTTTAGATCATGTATACCTAGTTGTTTATAAAGGTAAAATGGGAGTAAGTTAACACTGGCCCCTAGATTTAGAAGAGCAGTTGTGGTGAAAGTATCGCCTAAGGTGCATTGTACAGTGGGACAACCAGGGTCCTTGTACTTAACGATTCCGTTGTTCTCAGATAAAGAGGGAAATTGTTCTGTTAAGAAGGCTTCTTTAGGTATGTTTGTTTTCCTCTTAGTGGTGCACAAAACTTTAGGAAACTTAGCGTGTTTTGGAAGATGTTTTATAGCTTCGAGGAAAGGTAGGTTTATAGTTAAATTTTTGAAAACTTCTCTAATCTTGTCAAAATTATCGTCCTTTGTTAGCATGGCTAGTCTCTGGGGAAATGGGGGTTTTTCCCTATATTTAGCATAACGGTTAATAAGAGTATTGCCCTTTTCTTTAACTGTTGTCGATTTTCCCTTAGGTTGTGGTTTAATTGGTACTTCTACAGTGGTAAGATATTCAATTTCAACTACGATATCTAGTAAGGTTCCTTTATCTTTATTAGTTTGTGGGGAATCCTCAGGCATTATTATTTTGTTGTCAACCACTTTCCCTGAATGGAGAGTAGTTATGACCTTTAATTCTTCTTGTGAATTTTCATTACTAGTATTACCGATTAATTCAAAAGCTATTTTTGTTGATTTTGGATTAGGTACGGGTTGACCTAGAAACACACCTTTTTGTTGGGTTTTTTCTTGGGATAATTGTTGGATGGCTAGTAATATCTGTTGTTGAGTTTGCATGTATGCATCGAATCTATCAGATTGGGAAGGTTGAGTTGCCACGGGTTGTGTAATAGGAATTATCTCACGTTGATTATTAACAGGACGATTTTGATAGCTGTTATTAACCGGGACTAAACTTCTATTATTATTATTATTATTATTACCTTGCCCTTGTCCTTGCCTTGGTTGAAATTGATTGTAGTTATTGGTAGGCCTAACGTTTTGATTATTAAAACCTGGAGGTGCTCCTTCATAGTGATTATTACGCTAATTAAAATTAGGATTTTGTCTCCAATGTGCGTTAGGTATATTAAAAGCGCGGACATTTTCTGGATGTGGTGGTGGTTGTTGTTCATAGGCAAGAAGACTATAATGATCAGAATGCTCAAGAATAAAATAGAAATTACAGCGAGGAGAGTTTATATTCATGACAGGAATGGGTTTCGTTTCTTGTTTATTTATAGAAAGGGAATCTACCTTACAAGTGAGGGATTCTATTAAAATTCTAAGTTCAGGATCAAGTTTAACCTCAAACATACTGGCTGCCTTAGCTGTAGAAGAAGAAGGAATGGAGCAGAGTAATCATTACCTCCCCAGTTGTTACTTTTCTTGGATTGATTATCTAGAAAGTTATAAGCATCTGTGGCTCCTTTACCTAGGAAATTTCCTCCATTCATGATATCTAAAGTCTCTTTATGATGTTGGGATAGGCCTTTGAAGAAGGCACGAACTAGTGTGTCTTTACTAAGATTATAATGTGGACATTCTACTAGAAGATCAGTGAAATGATTCCAAGCCTCAGAAAAAGATTCTTGAGGCTTTTGGAAAAAGAAATGAATATGTGATATCATTTCATCAGTCTTCTGTTGCAGGTAAAATTGTCCCATAAATAATTATATTAGTTTTTCCCATGTGTCAACAGAGGTTGGCTTCTGTGTTGTTAGACAAGCAGCCACTTTGTCAGCTAGGGCGAAAGGAAACACCCTGAGCTTTATTTGTTCAGGTCTTACGTTAGGATGATGAAATGTAGTAAGAACTTGTTGTATCCTACGTAAGTGTTGATAAAGTTTCTCATGGTCTAATCCATGGAAAACATATAGCAGATTAAATATATTTGGGGGAATCTAAAATCTCATGTAGTATTTGCAAGAATGATGCAGGACTCAGGTCTATCGTTTAAAGCCTTATAGAAATTAGAGAGGGTCTCTCTGCTATTTCTTCACCCATTACTTCAAATGTAGTGTTGGTGGGTGTAGGTGGTGTGTGTGTGGTGATTGGTGAATTTCTAGATAGGCGATTATTTCTGTGTCTACGATAAACTAATATGGAAGGTTTATGCGTACCAGATCTTAATCTCATGCAAGTTTTAAGTCTAATAGGCAAGTCCTAATGAGCATGCAAAAATAGCCTGATTATTACTAGAAATAGAATCCTCAGATAGGAAATTCGAGGATGTATAGAGGTGTTACCTAGAGTGTCCTTGCTATCTGTATAAATAGCATCTTCAACAGCCTTGAAGCACGTTTATGTTACTTGAACAATTATACGAGCACTGTTCCTGGTACACGATGTGGATTGTGAAGTCCTGTAAAAAGATTAACCTTATTAGTGTTTACATTTAAGAATAAGGTTTAAGCTAATTACTATGGGCTTCGTGTTGGGCCTTGATGAAACGGGCTTTGGCAATGGGTGGGCTTACTAACTTAACTTGATATTAATTAATTTTTTTTGTATTTTTGTATCAAACCAACGACCAGGCCACTTAAAAATTTAGGGAGGTTGTCCATTCGTGCACGTTACTTAATTAGAGAACCCCAATTCTTTGAGTTTTCTAGACTATGTTTAGAATGAGAAAAATATATTTTTTAATTTTGTAGTTAATAGCATATGAGTACTGTACTGTACTTGTGAGATAATATTGTAATTAATATTAAAAAATTATTTCAACCTAATTAACCTAGGGTGCATGCGTGCTTAGAAATAGTGCAAATTGGGCGCGTGTCGCGCTTGATAGTAGAATGCGGGTCCCGCTCCAGTAAGGCAAATATGTGGTGCGTGAGTCAAAGTAAGGTGCGGGTCACACTCCGTGAAGTAAAAAATAAGGCGCGTGCGCGATCACAACTAAATAACTAGGGTTGAAACTTTTAGGGTCATGTCACGGGAGGGCAGATAGTGAAGAAATTACGAACAATGTTTTCAGTGTGTGTTTTGTTAATAGTAAAAAATAGTGTTTCTAATCTAAATACGCATAATGTAAACGAACTAGATGGCAAGCGGCGCCATTGATAAACTACAAATTTAATTTCTACCAAAACAGTAATGAGAAGAAGGGAAAATAGTAGATTATCAAGATATGAAACTTTATAAATCATGTGATAGAGGGAGGAGTAGTCGTGTTCGTACCACTCTAGTCGTACATTACTTGAATGCAAGTCTAGCTTAGATAGATGCCTTTACTAGTGAGAGTAATATGATGTGAAAACATTAGAAATAAGTGCTAAAACAATAGATATAATGATGATAAAAGGGATTGGAGAGGGGAAATTCCACCACGCGATTCGATTGACTATTAGTTAGTTATTGAATCGTTTGTTTGATCCCGAGTGAACACCAAGTCCTTTCAGATCAAGACTTCATTTGCATGAGAGTTTAGCTCCACCACAAATCTCTTTGATGGTAGTTCGAAACTCTAGTTCTACGTTATGAGCTCTATCTGTAGACACTCATAACGAAGAACTTGAAGTTATTTGCAAAACAATAAAAAAACTAAATGCTAACCATTCTCACGTGGCTTCATAAACCCCCTCTAATGGAGGTTTAGCCTTGTGTCATCGGATTGGAATTAACTAAGACAATAAAATATGACATAATATAAAAGAACAAGAATTGAAATAAATAAAGGCTTTTTATTGAATGGTTTAATGGTGGCTACAAATGCTAACCCTAATTATAAACTAAAGAAAGTAAACTTAATTAAAACTAAACTAAACTAATTAGAGACTAAGGGGAGGAAGAGATTAAGTGTTTAGTGTTAACCCTCTTTATATAGGAGAGGGTTAGGGTTACATTTTCATGCATGGGTAAAAAAGAGAGACTTTGGGCCTCTAAAGTGAGCCCAAAGTCCATTGGATTAAGTCCAAAAGACCACAACTATTGGAAATTACTTCTGTGCCCTTTTTGTCTACTTTTATAGCTCTAATTTGGGCAAGACAGGGTCCACTAGAAAGTTGGTTATGAGCTGGTCGTTTTGCCATAAAGTAGGCCCAAGTCCAAAGATACGGCCTATTGAAGTTATGTTGACTTTTTTATTATTTTTCTACCCTGATTAACTTTGACTGGGCTCGAAAAATGTTTTTCTTCATGATTCTTGGGCTTTAAACGTAGAAATTCCTTGGCAATCATCTTGACTCGTTTTCCATGCAAAAGTGGTGGCTTTAGTCACCTAATCAACTTCAAGTCCTGAAATGTACAAAAACACGTAAACAGTAAGAACTCTCATTTATTATAAACATAATTGGGCTAAGTAGAATATTATTAAGGAGTTTAAACTACACTTTTGGGTGCTTATCACTTATCATAACCCCCAGTTAGCCTTTTGCTAGTCTATTAGAAAATAAGATATATAAAAATAAATAA
This sequence comes from Coptis chinensis, assembly GCF_015680905.1. NCBI lineage: Eukaryota > Viridiplantae > Streptophyta > Magnoliopsida > Ranunculales > Ranunculaceae > Coptis > Coptis chinensis. The sequence continues at coordinate 52,052,760 of NC_141456.1, forward strand.
ATAAATAAAAAATAAGTGATCAAAATCACATCCTAATAAAACATAAAATCCTTACTCACTGTCGCAGGCATCACGATTGCATTTACCTTATACAACAAGGCTTTAAACCTTAAGTTCCCAAAAAGGAAGAGTTATAGTCTCATAAGGGTTTTCATGTGATATACCCACAAAATCAATCAATAATATGTTTAAGAATGATATTATTTTTCAGAGAGATAATTCTTTATCGACTTAGTGCTCAATTTAATGGACGGGTCTCTATTACTAACTTCATTACTGCAAAAACTCATAGATTATGCAAAGAGATAGTAAAATTGACAGAACTCTCATCCAAGGCTTATGTGTGTACTTAGTCAATCTCCTATACTATCCTATCCAAGAAACAGAATCCCTAATTTACCTTTAGATAGATAATCTCGACTTTTAATCCTCACCGGTCATATTGTCATAAAAGAATCTCTTAGAAAATGGTCTACTATTTTTACCTCATGTATGTGGGGAAAAGAATAAGGAATATGAACATCCTACATACTGCTTTGAAAAACGAACTTCTGGATGCAAGTAGTCTCAAGGAAAGAATGTCAATCATATATAAAGTGTTAGGTCATTCGCTTTAGCATCCTCTCACCTATTCTAGACTTCGTATCATACGATAGTGATAAGTCATAGGTTGTAACTTGGCTTGGGACTGGTTTATGAAAGAAAGGTAAAAAGAATTCAAAGGGTTTCTGAAGAACACTAAGGGTTTTGCTTCTTCCTTGGAAGATGTCTTCGATTGCTGTATTGCAGAGAGAATTCTTCCTTTGTATTGGCTTCTCCATCAATTTTGCTCAACTTCTTCTTTTTCTTTTTCTTTTTCTATTTTTTTTTTCTCTTGCTCAGCGGTATATCCTTGATTAGTACTGGATATGTTTGTTTTTCACTAGCTTATTTATTTTAGAACAGAATGATGGTCTTTATTGTATCTCTCTGGTATTTCCTTGTTGATAAGCTTAGAAAATTAGATGTGAAACCAGTAACTAATTCTACTACTACTATTCCATGTTAATCAAGATATTAAACTACTTTCTAATCAGGTGATAGAGGGAGTAATCGTGTTCGATCCGCTCTTGTTTGAACGTACTTAATAACGAATCCGAATAAACTAAATTATTCACTAATGAGAGAGAGTAATTTTATGCTATGAAAACAATAATTTATTATACTAAAATAGTGAATTAACAAGACAAGAAAGGTAATAGAGAGGGGTAATTCACCACGCGATTCGATTGGCTATTAGTTTAGTCATTGAATCGATTGTTTTGATCCCTAAGAAAACCTATGATTATCTCTAATCATAGTTTTGATAGCAATAGAGATAGCACCCCCACAAATCTCTTTGATGAGATTTCAAATATCAAGTTCACTATTTTAAGATTTATCTCTAAATCCCAAAACGATGAACTTGACACACTATTTCAGCTAACGACCATTCTAATTAACAATCATCATCACGTGGCTTCATTAACCCCCTCTATTAGGGATTTTAGCCTTGTGTCATTGGACTGAAACTATTTAAACAATAAATTAAAGACATTAAAGTAAAGAGAACTAATTGAAATTGATGAACTAAAGCTTTTATTGAAGGTATTTTAATGAAGGCTACATTATAGACTAACTAACAACTAAACTATACTAATCTAAAATAGGGTATCTGGAAGCTAGCCCTAATCTTCTTTATATAAGAGAAGATTAGGTTACAATTTCGTGTACAGGCCTGGAAGGGGAACTTTGGGCCTTTAAGGTGAGCCCAATGTCCATTAGGTTAAGTCTAAAAGAGCCAATGTTGCTAAAACTTACTTCAATGACCTTTTCATCCATTTCTACAACTCTAATTGCAGCAAGCTTAGGTTCATTGGAGAGCTTGTTCCGAGTCGGTCGTTTTGACATAATGTAGGTGCAATTCTGATAACCGAGTCCATAGATATGCCATTTTGAATTTCTAATAGTTTTTTATCATTTTTCTTCCCGAATTTGCTTTGACTTCCTAGCTTTTGATGGGTTTGAAAATGTTTTTTCTTCTTGATTCTTGAGCTTTAAATATAGAACTTTTCTAGCAATCATCTTGACTCGTTTTCCATGCAAAATGACATCTTTAAGAACATAAAGAACTTCAAGACCTGAAATACACAAAAAAATGTAAATAATACTACCTCTCATTTATTGCAAACATAATTGGCCTAACTATAATACTATAGAGGGGTTAAAACTACTGTTTTGGGTACTTATCACAATATCCCCAAACAACATTTTATTTGTCCTCAAGCAAATATGAGAAATAAAAATAGATAAGTGGCCAAAAATGTGGTCCTAACTGATCTCGTTTCACAGAGTGCGATTGCATTGACCATATGCAATAAAGCCTTAAACCACTAGGAATTCCTTAGTGGACGAGTTATAGCCTCGTGAGAGTTTTTCAGAGAAGATACTCACAAACTTCATTTATACTACAAAGACTAAGAGATAAAAGTAATGTTTCTTAATTAATCTCAGATATCTATACATCTCACTAACAATAAAATAAGAACAATTCTTTCGAAACCTAATCTAATATATGCATAATAGTCAAATCATCTAAAGATAAACATACATACAATGAACTATGCTATGAAATGTAATGGCAGGTTTATTTATGAAATGTTGGAATAACGTCCCTAAGTAGGTCCTCAAAAGGAATGTGTTAAGACACAAACACTCAGATTTTTCCACACAAGTTTCCTTTACTCTAGTGTGTAGTGCGCACACATTTCCTCACAATCTCAATGACGTCCAAGGAAGTCGAGGCCGATCAATTACATCTACCACTTACTATCACACCAAATTAATCTTAATTGAGCTAGATGTCTTTATTAGGTGATATGGGGCTCAGGTGATGGTTTAGGAAGAAAAAGAAATGGATATACAAATAAACAAATATGAGAAAATAGGATCTTCAATTACATTTACTAGAGAAAGCCTTCATTTTTACTTTTGCTTCTAAACTTGTTTCCATACTTAGCTCTTTATTGGCTTTTGACTCTTTTTTATTTTTATTATTTTGAAGTTCTAACTTCTTATTTTTCTTTTCTTTTTGGAAACTTTCCTTTTTTTTTATTTTCATTTTGAAGCAACTAACTAATTTTTGTTTTGCACAGGTCTTCCTCTTTCTTTTATTTTCTTTTTCTTTTGAAGCAACTAACTAATTTTTGTTTTGCATAGGTCTTTCTCTTCACTTTTCTTCACTTCATCCTATTTCTCAACTTATTCAAGATGGGTAGGCTTATTTTCTTTTTATTGGTTTTAAATATGGTTAAAGAATTTGTGGTTTCGAAAAGACTAATGAAAGGCTTAGTGGGGCGACTAGCAGATAAATTTTATATAGGTGTGAATTTTAACCTATATCAATCCAAAGAAGGCCTAAATTCTTGGTTAGGATATGGTATGGTGATCAAGCAAGTGGATTTGTGAATTCTCTACTCGGATTTGACTTCTCCTTTCTGTCATCACTCAGATATTCACTCATATATGCCTTTTTGGCTTGATTCTCATAGGATATGTAATTTAAGTAGTCTAACCTAGGTCTCAGACAAATAATGCCAAATACAATCATAGATGCTCTTGCAAGATGTTCATGAAAAGATGCAATGACTATTACTTACATATTAACCTAAGTTTCTAAAACTACTCTTTATTCAAATGCTACGTGAGATTTCTAGACTAATATCATCACAAAACAGGAAACAATATCATTATCACTAAGTGCATAATATAAATTATTTTTATACTTTTCTAATTTTTATAAGATAAATAATGCATAATATACAACCTAATATGTGCTTAAACATTTCAAACATGTTTCTATACCACCCACAAACAGAATCATGTTTTGTCCCCAAAGTATAGAATGAAAATAAAGGATAGAGAGTACCATAGAAACGTGCTTGTAAATGGGAGCACCTGTAAAAGAAGGTTAACCTATACTAATATAAAGAAATAAAAACATACGCAACTCTTATATGAGTTTCACCTATTATGGGGATAATATGAATTAAAAAGCGCTTGGGACATAAGCAGACTCTAACAGAAATAAAATAATACCATACGTTCACAGATCAATCGTGTAACTATCATGGTTCCTATAGGAATAGCTTCCGAAATTCTACGAAATGGTGAAATTTAACAAAATTAAGGTACCTAATTACATTATGCATCCCAATTAAATTAACAAGGCCCATGGGTTCTATATTTTGATATTTATATATGCAATTTAAATACGTTAACGTACAATGTGCTAAAATTCAATATACCACCCCTAAAACAACCTAAACTCTACTGGAGTAAACATGATAGGGGAGGGGTGGCAAAAAGAATTAAGATGCGTGACAAAAATACACCACCCCCAAACAAATTTTGAAAACTCATTTTAAGTTCGAAAAATTTGTGGTCGATACTCTAGAAAGATAGTATGCTACAAAAACTTGGGTCTTTTAAAGTCAGATTCCCTAGACTATCTATCTAATTTATCTAATTTTTATGGGTTTTTGTTTATTTATTTATTTATTTTATTTTATTTTTGAATAACAACAATACGATAAAAAAAATAAAAATGTAAACTCACTCCATAGAGGAACATTACTCAAACAACGAGAAAAAGTGTAAGAGAAGAATGCGTGAGTTACCTTCAAGGTGCATTCCTATAAAATATGAAATGAAATTAAGTGCACCAAAGAATAAAATAAGTATTTTATAGTCAGATACTCGAGACTTTATCTAAAACATGTATTAACATGCAGTTTACCATATATCAACAATCGAAATAGTTGTGGATCTTTCCACAAACAACTAACAAATAATGCACCCCCAAACAGAATCAAACACCAAGATTATCTATGACGTAGCTTAGTGGAATGAGAGCGAGATCTGATGAACCTAGAACCTAATCAAGCATGTACTTTCATCCTCGTTGAACGAAAGGGTCTCCAAGTCGATGAGCGTGAGAAAATGAATGATTTTGGAAAATACTTGGGACGTGGATAAGTTTTAGAAGGAAGAAATGGAAAAAAAATGAGAATGTGGGTTTATCACAAAACTCATTCATGGTGTAGGTCTTAACTGTCTGATATATGAAAATAAAGGTGTTAGGTGGCTCTTTCTTTAGTATTACTTCCTTACCAGATGGGTTTAGAAAGTCATGAAGCACAAGGGAAGCTAGAAAGTCAAGTGCAAACTCAGGTTTCCGTTGAAAAAGTGGAGGGAGGGGGCTCGAGTTGGTGGAAAATGATTAGATTTTATGGGGGATTAGCTCAGGTGGATGGTGGTCTGGTGGAGCTTGAGGTAGTTCTTTAGAGGGTGTATCATCACAGGCTTTTAGAAACTTATAGAATTCCTTATCTAGATTGTTCGCATCCACATAATTGTGGTATTCATCTGCATATTTGAGAAAGTCATCTATCTCGTCCATTGTGAGGGTGACTTTATCTCCCATAGGGTTGAAAGGTAGGGTGGAAAATTATTCATCTATTTCACTTATGTCTAGGAAGTAGAAATTATGATATTTGTCTACTTCCATAAGAGGCGCATCTACTAAGGTGGGGACTAAGGCATCGGTCGTACTAATGTGAGAGAAAAAACTCTTAACGGATTTCAGTTCTCCGTCTATAGGCAAACCTAGTTGTCCAAGTTTTAGATGAAAAATGTTGACGTCGATAGAAAGATTCCCAAAGGAAAGAGTCATAAATCCATCTCAACAATTGATTTGGGCATTGGCAGTTGCCATGAAAGGACACCCTAGAATGATGCGAATAGAATTATGAGCAACGACGGTGTCAAGGATGATGAAATCAACCGGATAATAGAAATCGTGAATATTTTTGGTGGATTTAACCGAAATAAAATTATCAGCTAACTGCAAAGTCATTTTTGTTGGTTGGAGTTCATGTAAACTTAATTGTTTATTTAAATAAAAAGGGAGTAAGTTAACACTATCCCCCAAGTCTAATAGAGCAGTTATAGTGAAAGTATCTCCTAAGGTGCATTATACGGTAGGACACCAGGGTCCTTGTACTTAATGATTATGTTAAGTTTAGATAAAGATGGGTATTAGTCAGTTAAGAAGGCTTCTCTAGGTGTGTTAGTTTTCCTTTTAGTGCTGCACAACTTTTTTAGAAACTTAGCGTGTTGTGGAAGACGTTTTATATCATCTAGAAAAAATAGGTTGATAGTCAGATTATTAAAAACTTCCCTAATCTCATCATAGGTCTCGTCCTTTTTAGACAGAACTAGTCTATGGGGAAACGGTGGTTTTTCTCTATACTTAGCATATAGGTCAATTAGTATTAACCTTGTCTTTATACCTAGCATGATGGTGAACATATTTATGAACTATTGTTTTATCTTTTGGTGGATTCCCTTTTATTTGTGGTTTAACTGGTACTTCTATAGTTGTAGAATCTTCAATTTCTATTACAGTGTGGGGTAAGGTTGTCCCTGTTGGTTGTGGGTGGACTCGAACTTCTACAGTTGTAGAGTCATAAGTTCCTATGACAGTATTAGGTATGGTTTCCTTTTCAGCCTCCATTTAAGGTTGATCTACAGGCATAGTCACTTTGTTCTTAACTACTCTACCCGAACGAAGGGTAGTGACAGCCTGCAGTTCCCCCTGGTTTAGATTAGCATTATACTGAATATTGTTTACTTCAAAGGCGGTGTTTATTAATTTAGGATTTGGCATTGCTTGACCTGAAAATACACCTTGTTGGTTATTATTGTGGTTAGGAGATAGATCAAGTACCTTTTGGCACAATGCTTGCAATATTATTAGTTTGTTGTTGTTGGTTTTGTATCATGGTTAATAGTAAGTCATCTTTTGATAGGTTAGCGGTTGCGCGGTAATAGGAGGGGTGACTGGGACTAAGTTTTGTTGAGTGTTTATGTTATGATTTTGATAGTACTGAGGTGCGTGCACTACTAAACTTCTGTTCTGGTCACCTAAATCTCCTTGTCGTAGATGTTGGTTAAATTGGTGGAAGTTTGTAGTGGGTCAAACGTTTGGATAATTAAAACCTGGAGGTGTAGGTTGTTGTTGTTGATTATAATTAGTGTTCTGCCTCCATTATGTGTTAGGGTTGGTGAAAGCATAATTATCTATGGGTTGTGGTGGAGGTGAACCGTATAGTAAAGGACAAAAGGAATTGGTATGGTTGGGATTAAAACAGACATTACATGGACCTGTGTTTATGTTCATGACTGGATTGGGTTTCGGTTCTTGTTTGTTAACAGAGAGGGCATCGACCTTTCGTGTGAGAGATTCAATTAGAGATATTAACTCAGGGTTGGGTGTAGCCTCAACTATGTTGGTTGTCTTAGCTGTTAATGAACAAGTATTGGAGCGGGAGTACTCACTACCTCCCCAGTTGCTCCTCATATTTTTTTTTTTTTGAAACAGTTAGGGGTTAGGCAGATCCCAACCTGTATTAAAAGTGCAACTTAACCTCTTTGGTACATCATACCCCTAGAATCATCCTCCACTATTACATTTAACTCATACTCAAGAGGAGGAATGCTATAAAAGGTGCCTAGACTCTCACAATGACTAAAACTATCCATTACAGTACTTGCCTTAGCCAGCTAGTCGTCCACTTTATTTCTCTCCCTATATACGTGGGAGACTATAACAGGCTCAAACTTCCTCATGTTCATTCTTATCAAAGCAACCAGATCTAAACAATACCAAGGACATATCTCCACTTTGTTGATTACTTGAACTGCCCTCAAGGAGTCAGTTTCTACCATAATGTTTTTACAGTTCATGTAGTGTGCTGCCAATACACCAGCTTCTATTCCTTTGAACTCCTAAACTATAACCGATCTTAGATTAAACTGTCCCATGTAGATGAGTAATGGTACCACTTCATGGTCCCTTAGTACTCCACCACAACCGACTCCTTATGCATTTACTGCCCCATCTGTATTTATCTTTATCATGCCAAAATGTGGTTTCGCCCATTGTCCTTGTATTGGGGTTTTCTATTTCAGCAAGAGGTCTATACCAATATAGTTTATAATCTTCCTAGTTTCAGGTGAGTCCTCAGCTTCCTTTATCACTCTCTGAAGGTAGGTTCTCATCTTTTCAACAATGTCTCTAGATAGAGTGTCAGCGGAGTGTATTTTGTTTTTGAACTTCATGCTATTATGTTCATTCCAAATTCCGTAGACTGTGGCATAGACAAAGGTTTTGACTATCTCACTAGTCACCGAGTTTTTTTTTACTAATCCACATAATAAATTGCCATTCTAAAGTGGATTCACATACAGTTGCTTGTAACCCCAGTCGCAGCTTTACAGCTGCCCACACCTTGCGAGAATAATCACAGTTGAAATAATGGTGTTTCGAATTTTCTGGATAGGCATCACATAAACAACACCTTAAGAGGGTGAGAATCCTCATGTGTATCAACCTGTCTTGTGTGGCTAGGCACCCTACAAATAGTTGCCATGTTATGAAAGAGTGTTTTGGAACTGTGTACTTACCCCAAACCAGTTTGTACCAATTCACCTTCTCTCTTATCTTCTTTAAAGCCATATATGCAAATTTTGTAGTAAACTTTCCACTACTGGAAGGTGTCCACACAACTAAATCTTTCCCTATATTGGCATTGATTCTCGTCTGAAAGATGCTCACTTTTAGTTCACCATCTGGTAGCACAGCTACCAGCTCATTCCATAAACCATTGGTAATCAATACACTATCTTTGGCATCATTAGGTATGTCTTGTAGCATGTTTCAAGCTTGGTTGTTATGAATCCGTAGTTTTGAGGACATCCAAGGATCATGCCACAGACTAGTCTCCTCTCCATCTGCTATCAAACATCTAATGAATTTTCTGGCAGTCTTTCGGTGCTTAAGAATGAATCTCTAGGCCCAAGAACAATCTTGTAGTATCTTCATGGTCCAAAAGTGTTTACTCTTTATGTGATATTCCCAAGTCCACTTTGTCCATAAAGTTTCCTCTTTACTCACCACTTTGAAGACTAGCCCACAATATGCAGCTTTGTTACACACTCTCAGGTCCATAATGCTTAACCCCCCTTCTGATTTGTGTAATCTCAATTTTGCATGACTGGCTTTATGCATTTTAGGTTGCATAGAAACTCCATCCCAAAGAAATTGGTTGCATATCTTGGCCACCTTATCAAGTACCCCCATAGGCAAGATAAAGGTCTTAGCCCAATAGATGTAGAATGAAGAAAGGATGGATTGTATGAGCTGCAATCTTCCGCATATGTTAAAGCCCTATTTTTCCAATTAGAAATTCTTATAGTGATCCTTTCAATCAAAGGTAGGCAGTTCTTAGAGCTTATTCTTGCAGAGGTAAGTGGTAATCTAAGGTAGTTAACAGGAGGGGTAACCTTCTGAATGCCTAGTAAGTTTGCAAGAGTGAGTCCATCATCCTCTGTCATACTACCAGTAAGCATAGAAGTTTTCATGGAGTTAATCTTGTGCCCCATAAGAGAGGAGAATTAGTCAATGGAAGCCTTTACTGCGGTAATAGATGCTGCTTCCCCTTTACAGAAAAAAAGGACATCATCTGTATAACTCAAATGAGTGATGGCGAGTCTTCTACACTTTGAATTTGGTGCAATACTTTGTGAGTTCAGACCCTACTTTAAGAGACCTCCTAGCAGTTTCATGATTAACACATATAGGTATGGAGATAATGGGTCTCCTTGCCGAAGCCCTCTCTTACCTTCGAAGTAACCTTATGGGCATCCATTCACCAATATAGAGGAAAGGTGAAACACATGGCAAGCCATTTGATAAACTTTGAGGGGAACTTAAACTTTTTGAAGACTAGAATCAATGTTTCCCAGTTGATCGTGTCGTAAGCTTTCTAAATGTTAACTTTGATTGTACATCTCTTGGGACCATGCTTCCTTGTATAGCCTCTGAGGAGCTCATTAGCAAGCAGCAGATTGTCTTGGATACACCTTCCAGGGATAAAGGTCACTGATTGTGCTCTATCAAATCTTCCAGATAAGGTTTCATCCTGTTACTTAAAACCTTGGCAATACATTTGTAAGTAACATTACAACACGCAATCGGTCTATACTCATCAACCTTGTACATAATAGGTTTTTTAGGAATTAAACACAGAAAAGTAGCATTGGTACCTTTGTGTATATTGTTATTTATGAAGATTGAATGGATAGCTCTAAGGAAATCACTACCTACTATGTCTCATGAATACCTATAAAAGAAAGCTGCATAGCGATCCAGACTCGGAGCTTTAGCATTTTCCATGGAGAAAAGAGCTTTTTTGATCTCTTCATCTGAAATATCTTTAGAGAGCATAACTGCAATCACTTGATCCGCCACATTTCTAACATGAATCTCTTGTAATAGAGGTTTAGAGCACATTGCTTGGGATTGTACCCCCAAAAGACCTTGGTAAAATAGAATGACGGCTTTAGAGACATCGACCCTTCATGTTTTACACCATCCATATCAGTCACTGCCCAAATGGAGTTTTTATTCTTCCTTTCCTTGATAGTTTGATGAAAGAATTTGTTTCCTTTATCCCCATAATCAAGCTAGTCATTTTCTGCCCTGGATTTTAAATCCATAAACTCCATCTCTATCAAGTTACAGAGTATAGCTCTAACATCTTTTTCCTGAATAGTTACAAGAGCATCTTGAGGGTACTGCTGTTATTTCCTTTGTAACTTGTGCAAATCAGCTCTTGCTGCCTCTGTTTTAAGATAAAGTTCCAACATGTGCGTTCTGGCCTATCCACGCAATCTATTTTTCAGCAGCTTCAACTTATGAACCAGGATATAAAGAGGACTACCAACAACTTCAATATTCCAAACTTGCTGGACAACCTCCTTGAATTCGTTGTGAAGTGTTTAGACATTGTAGAATCGAAACGGAACTATATACCTTTCTAAATCAACAAGATGCACCAGCATGGGTGAGTGGTATGAAATACCTTGAGTTAAGAATTCAACTAAGGCATATACAAACACTCTAGACCATTCTACATTGATCAACACTCTATCCATCTTAAACCATTTCCTATTAATTCTAGACCCATAGTTTGTCCAAGTGAAAAAACATCCTGAAGCTTTTAAATCATACAACCCTATATCAGCTAGACAGTCCCCAAATGGGATAGTTTCCCTCGGTTGCACTAATTCCCCAATCCATTCATAAGAAAAAATGACATTGTTAAAATCACCCAAGACACACCATTGTTCAGAGATACTTTGGTGTAGATGTCTAAGACCCATCCATAGTCCCAACCTTTCTTGACTATTATTACTTGCATAGATAACTGTTGCAAAGAAACTAGAGTAGTTAAGGTGCACATACACCTTACAATTGATAAATTGAGAGGTTTCATGCAACTTGTGAACTGATACTAGGTTAGGATCCCATAGTATCCAAATCCGTCCATTTGGATTGCTATAATAGCTGTTTACAAATTTCCAGTTTAGTGCACAAATTTCACTGATAACGTTGCTCTTTGCCTTTTAACTTTTGTTTCCATCAGACTGAGGAGACATAATTTATTCTTCAAAATGAACTTTTTTATTTCATCTGCTTTCTTGAAATCATTGAGACCTCTTATATTCCAAGCATAAAATTTAATCATCGAAACCATTTAATATTTTTTCTTCCCTGACCCCTTGGGTCTGCCCCTTGATCAATCCCTAAATATACGTTTTATTACCTTTACAATGCTTCAATTATGCCCTTCTTATGCTTAATGAATAGACAACTTATAGCTTTTGCTACCTTTTGCAGGATACATGCCATTTATGATGTCTATTCCTAAAACGTGCATTTTAGCACAAAAAAAAAATTGCTATTGATGCTGCTTGGGAAGATTCCAGTTTAGGAGCAAAAGTCCAAGGAAAACTCAATGATCCAAGTCAACTGTCAAAGTCAAACTCTGAAAGACTCAAAGCCAAAAGCTAAAGACTCAAGGACTTAAAGCCAAATCAAGAATTCAATTACATGGGCTTAAGTCAAAAGCCCACAAAGCTTAATCTTATCCTCAAGAAAGGGAAAATATGTAATTGGTGTCCTATATAAACCAAAGAGATGTAGAGAATTAGTTATCCAATGTTTTAGGATCCAAACCATTTGGTTTGTAGCTTTGGTAATTAGGAGTAGATAATATGTTTTAAATTAATAGTGTAATTTGTTATTTATTTGTTTTCCATTTTTATGTTCTTCAAGCCTTAGTTGTTAAATCAAGTTCTTATTATCTTCAATATTAGTTTTCAATCTTGTCTTCAATACAAAGTTTTCATTACTTTTCTATCTTTGATTCAATTCCACAAACACTAGTCATACTCATTTGACAAGTTCAAATGAGTATAACTTTGTGAGCAAGATATCCATCAAACCCAGTTTCATACATGTTTTTCTATCAAATCAATTGTTTAATTAAGATTTCAACACATTCTAGATAAAGAACTAGTGTTTCTACCATTAAAACCTTAAGAAAAAGAGTAGAGAAAGACTAGAAAGACTAGAAAGTGATTTTTCAACCATCAAACAATTCCTCCTCCAAACAAAGGATTTAAGATGAACAACACAACCCAAATCACCATTATTCCATCCTCTTCACCCCTTTTCTTCTTCTCACTGATATGATGTGGGTTTCCTTGCTCTTCTCTGTTCGGGTATCCTCACATTCTTCCTCAAGTTCAACAACTTTTTTTTGAGCTGGAGTCTTAGTTTTTACCACAACATCTCTAGGGGGTACATAATCACTGAAGTATTCAACTGGGACCCTTTCAGATATATCATCTTCTACCTCATCTTCACTATCAGTTAGCGCTTCAAAAGTATTATGTTCTTTAAAGTAATCTTCCAGTAACATCTTACCTTTTCCCTGTGATTACATGGTAACAAAATTGTACTCTTCATTTCTGATAGCAGTGGAGATATGGTACTCCTTGACTTCTGGCCTTTGTATAGCTCGAGAAATTTCGTTAGTGACAGGGATGAAACTCTGCAGGCATCTTTCTGAACAGGTATCATAATCATCACTAGTGGTTCATATTGTACTATCTCTAGCCCAGAGGTATGCATCTCCATAACCTCACCATCCTCACACTCGACATAAGTAGAGCCTCAATTAGTAGTGGTATTTTCTTGACTTGTTTTTTCCCCATATTTGGTGTTGTGCTCTCATTATATATAGTTTTGGCGCTCCATACTTGCTTTGGTCGAGATGGGCAATTTGAGAATTTATGCCCAAACAAGTTACACCTTGTGCAGGATGCAGGCACCCAAGGATATTCTAGTGCCAGTTCGACAACCTCTTCACCCATTTTCACTGGTATAGATGTCCTATAAGAGAAATCTATCAGGACCTCAACACATATCTTAGCAAAATTGAGTCTGGTTCTTGCCCTCGTAGCCTCATCCATACTTACCAGTTTTCCTATCAAGCTCACTACATAACCTAATCCATCATCAGTCCATAATTCTTTTGGCAAATCCATGAGTTTGACCCATATCAAATTTTTTGTAATCCTGTACTTTTGAGCTTCCACTTCCCTAGACCATTGTCGAACAACAAATAAGCGGCCTGCAATGAAGATGGGATCTGCTTCCATAACTTGTCTTCTATTTTCATCAAGACTAAACTTAAAATAGAACAGCTCTCTATCCGTAGAAATGGTATAATTTCCTTTGGTTTTCCATAGTCGTGTCAGGGCAGATTTGACCACTAGAAAGGATAGCCTTTTTTCAACGAAGAAGCCCACCACATAATCACTCCAATATGATATTCGCTCTAGTATGCTAGCAGGTATTTCAGCTACACCATTGACTTGATGGGTTTCAGAACTTCGCAAAGAAGTGCTTGTACTATTGGACTCTCCTCGAAATAGAGAGCTTCATGATCCTTGAACACGATTTCCTACATTGTTAATGGTGGAGGGAGGGGTTGATGAGGAAGACGGAAGGTTAGCCATTTTCTAATGAGAGGACAGGACCATCAGGGACTGGAGCTGATCTACCTCTTTAGAAAAAGGCTTTGGAAGAAGGGAGTGAGAGAAGGCCTCGATAAAGCTAGTCAACGAAAACAAAAAAGGAAAAGAAACCATGAAGTAACGGAAAGACTTGTTGAAGATGGCTACACAACGACTGCTGATTCTTTCCTTGTTTTGAACTCACTAATGAAGGATTTTACCAAAACAGAAACCGAACAAGAAGATGAACAGTTACTCACTTATAGTGACCTCATTCCTTACCTAACTAGGACAATTTAGAAATGAAAAAAACCTCAACTTTGCTAAAAGTGGAGAGAAAATTTCATGGATAAACTATCTCTGCGAGGAGTATGAGTGAGCAAGCACCAAGCTTTGATCAAGATTTCAACCATTCACTCGAGAGTCCAGCTGAAACCTCTTTCTCCAACGAGTTGCTTGAACAAAAAGATACTATAAGTGGTAAAAACAAAGAGATAAGATTATTTACGAACTAAAAACTACTAGAAAAAGTAAGATTTGGGAGCACAGGATCATAAATGTTAGTTAAGCTAAGTAACACCCATTCTCCCACTAGAGGTCCCCATGAAAGCGAAAAATTGCACTTAGTTGATTGATCTTCTAAGAAGATATACGCATCAGATGCACTTTTACTTAAGAAACTTCCTCCGTTCATGATGTCTAGAGTCTCCTTGTGGTATTGTGAAAGACCCTTGAAGAAAGCACGAACAAGCGTGTCTTTCTGAAGGTTGTGGTGGGGACATTCTATTAGGAGATTCGTAAAACGACTCCAAACCTCTCAAAAAAGATTCATGAGGGTTTTAGCTGAAGAAATTAATCTTTTGAAGCATTTCATTGATCTTTTGGGGTGGGTACAAGTGCTAAATGAACAATTCTACCAATTTGGCCCATGTGTCCACAGAGTTAGATTTTTGGGCTGTTAACCAGACATCCGCTTTGTCTGTTAGGGTGAAACAAAATACCCTAAGTTTTATTTGTTTAGGACTTACTTTAGGATGATGGAATGTGGTTAGTACTTGGTGTATCCTACGTCAGTGGTGATAGGGTTTCTCATGGTCTAACCCATAAAAAATAGGTAGTAAGTTAAAGATGTTAGGAGGGAATCAGAAATCTCCTATTGTAGCTGGAAGAATGATGCAAGATTGTGGTCCATCATCCAAAGCTTTGTAAATATCAGAGAGAGGTCGCTTTGTCTCTTGAGCCATTGCTACAGATGTGGTGTGTGTGAATTTCTAGATAGGCATGTGGTATTCTGTCTACGGCAAACAAGTAAAGTAGGTTTATGTATACCAGATCTTAATCTCATACAAATTTAAGTTCAATATGTAATCAACCTAACTAAGTATGCAAAACAGCCTAATTATTGCTAGAAATTTAATCTTGCAGTAGATTTGAGGATGTAAAGAGGTGTTACCTGGAGCATCCTTGCTACGCATATAAATAGTGCCTTCAACAGCCTTGAAGCACATCTTTTGGTACTAGAACAATTATATGAGTACTGGTCCAGGTCCAAGAGGTGGATTGTGAAGTCCTGTAAAAAATGTAACTTGATTAGTCCAAGAGGTTAAGAATAAGGGCCAAGTTTTTTACTGTGGGCTTCGTGTTGGGCTTGTATGTCAGGCCTGTGGTCGGATGGATTAATGGGCTTTTGTATTAGATGTGGTGATGTATAAATTTCACTACTAAAATCTTTCCAAACCAACAACCAGGCCACTTAAGAATTGAAAGAGGTTATTCGTGCGTGCACATTCCTTAATTAAAAAACCCCAATCCTTTAAGTTTTCTAGACACTGTTTAGTATGAAAAAAATTCGGTGAATCTAGGTGTTGTGTGATGGGCTTTGGTAGTGGGTGGGCATATGAGTACCGTACTGTACTCGTGAGAAAATATTGAATTTTATGAAAAAAATTGAAATTATTCTACTGGGTTCAAGGGGCGGGCGCGCTATCAAATAGGGTAATATTGGTGTGGGTCGCCCCTAGTTGATGGAGTGCGGGGCGCACTCGTGATAAGCAAAATAAAGGAGCGGGCACACTCTCAAGTAAGTGCAGTTGGTTGAATTTTTTTTCAGAGAGGTCACTGTGGTGCAAGGAGTTAGATTGTCAACTCGTATGCACTAAGACAGTAACATAAATTTTTTAAAAAATTGTGAACAATAAAAACAGTAACAAAATTGGAAAATAGTTAACAATTTTTTTTTTCTATGCTAAACTCGCTATACGAAAACAAACAAGATGGCCAGCAGCACCATGGATAAGTTTAGAAAATTAGATGTGAAACCAGTAACTAATTCTACTACTACTATTCCATGCTAATCAAGATATTAAATTACTATCTAATCATGTAATAGATGGAATAATCGTGTTTGATCCATTCTTGTTTGCACGTTCTTAATAACGAATCTGAATAAACTAAACTATTCACTAATGAGAGAGAGTAATTTTATGCTATGAAAGCAGTAAATTATTATGCTAAAACAGTGAATTAACGATACGAGAAAGGTAATCCACCATGCGATTTGATTGGCTATTAGTTTAGTCATCGAATCGATTGTTTTGATCCCTAGCAAAATCTATGATTATCTCTAAGTATAGTTTTGCTAGCAATAGAGATAGCACCCCCATAAATCTATTTTATAGGGTTTATAATATCTAGTTCACCATTTTAAGATTTATCTATAAATCCCAAAACGATGAACTTGACACACTATTTCAACCAACGACCATTCTAATTAACAATCATCCTCACATGGCTTCATTAACCCCCTCTATTAGGGAGTTTAGCCTTGTGTCATTATACTGAAACTATTTAAACAATAAATTAAAGACATTAAAGTAATGAGAACAAATTGAAATTGAGGAACTAAAACTTTTATTGAAGGTATTTTAATAGAGGCTACACTTGAGACTAACTAACAACTAAACTATACTAATCTAAAATAGGGTATCTGGAGGCTAGCCCTAATCTTATTTGTATAGGAGAAGATTAGGTTATATTTTCATGTATAGGCCTGGAAGGGGACTTTGGGTCTCTAAAGTGAGCCCAAAGGTCCAATAGGTTAAGTCTAAAGGAACCAATGTTGCTGAAAAATACTTTAGTGCCCTTTTCATCTATTTTTTTACAACTTTGATTGGAGCATGGCTAGGTCCATTGGAAATTTTGTTCCGATCTGGTCATTTTGACATAAAGTAGGCCCAATTCCGAGGCCCGAGTCCAAAGATATGCCCTTTTGAAGTTCTGATGGTTTTTTGTCCTTTTTCTTCCCAAATTGAGTTTGACTTCCCAGCTTTGACTAGGCTTGAAAATGCTTTTTCTTCTTGATTCTAGAGCTTTAAACTTAGAACTCTTCTAGCAATTATCTTGACTCATTTTTCATGCAAAATGGCGTCTTTAAGCACATAAACAACTTCAAGACCTGAAATACACAAAAATATGTAAACAATACTAACTCTCATTTATTGTAAACATAATTGGCCTAAATGTAATAGAAATAATTATTGATTTGGGTACTGAACTATAGTGAATTTTACAAAATGGGTACTGCATTATTTTTTTTACAAAATAGGGTACCGTAGATTTCAAATATTGCTAAAATGGGTACCGTCTATGTATACTGTAAAGTATGTATACATATTTGTTGATTTGGCATACATAATGCGTACACATGGAAATGCAGTCTCCACATAAGTAGCGCATGTGCACGACACGTGAGTCTCCATCTTGGTTTTTTACGAGAAATGAAAGACGCATGCTCTCACTCACATGAGTGGTCAAGAACTTTGCTTTCTCGAAGATCTTCAGGTGTTCTTATGGAAATTCTTGTTGAAAGAAAACCTAGTTTAACTATCTAAACAAGTAAGTTATATTATTATTACTTTTCTTTGTATTTCATTTCGATATTTGTATAGAATATGGTCTATAATGATATAATATTATTGGTGGTTCTTTATTTGTATAGGTTTGATATAATAATGTTTTTTCTTTATTTTATTTGAAATCATTTTTATTTCTTTTTTAGTGGAAACTAATCATGAGAGTATTATGATAGAATTCCATCATTCCGGGAGATTTAAAACCTCACCAATGCTAAATTACATTGGTATAATAGAGTATGTCACAGAGCTGGACTTTGATAGGATTTCTTATTTTGAACTTTTGGGGATAGTGAAGGATGATTTGAATATACATAATTTATCTAACATGTATTGGGCACCTCAAGGTAGAGTTTTGTAGAATAATATCTACCAAATCTTTAGTGACAAAGAGACAATTGAGATGGTTGAGTATGCCAGGAGAACAGGTGTAGTTGAGGTGTATATTGAGCACAATGAAGCTGTGTCCCAATGCCCTGTTATAAAAGAGGATTTGAGTAGTGATAAATCTGAGATTGTAGTAGAAATGGAGGATGAATCTGATCAGTTTGATGCTGCTAGTTTAGATCATATAAGTGATGTGGATGAAGAATTGCTTGTAGTAAGAACACAATAGTTGGTTAGTATGAAGAAGAAGAAGAAGTCAAAAGTTATTGAGGATGTTAATAACAATTTGGATGGTAATGTGAATGTTAAGGATGTTACAACTGATGGGGGTGGTCCAAATATTGAGGGATTAGCACCAATGGTGGATGGAAATGAAACTGATTATGCTAGTAGTGATGATCATGATAGTGTTGAGGTTAGTAGTGAAGAGGATGAGATGAGGCCTAGGTTGGCAGCTAGAAATAGGAACAAGTTCCTAATATTTAATACCAAGACTGAGATACAGAAGATTCAGTTTGAAGTTGGGATGAGGTTTGGTCATAGAAATGAACTGAAAGGTGTTTTGAAAGATTATGTTGTTGCTAGTGGGTGCCCAATTAAGTGGTCTATCAACAAAGCAAGTAGGATGCAAGCAAGATGTTGCCCAAAAGGTGGTGAATGTCCTTGGAGACTGTGGGCAAATCCTATATAGAATGAAGAAAGTTTCCAAATCAAGACACTTGTTAATGTGCATATATGTTCAAGGAACTTGAACAGTATGCTTGCTAACTCTCAGTGATTGGCTAAAGCTTATCATGATAGAATCATTAGTAATCCATGTTGAAAGTTAAGTGATATCAAGTTTGAAGTGTTGTAAACTTACAAGTTTAATGTATCAGAAACAATGTGCTTCAGGGCTATGCGAAAGTGTATGGGAGGCATTGAAAAGAATTTGATTGAAATATATTCCAAAATAAGGAACTATGGTTTTGAAATATTAAAGAGGAATCCAGGGAGTACAGTGAAAATAAATGTAGATGAAGTTGTAAGATTAGCTTAACCTATTTTTAAGAGAATGACCATTTGTTTTGATGCATGTAAGAAGGGATGGGTGGAAGGTTACAGACCTGTCATATATAGGTCTAGATGGTTGCTTTTTAAAGGGGTACTGCAAAGGGCAACTTCTTATTCCAGTTGGGAGGGATGGCAATGATCAAATGTTTCCCATTGCTTGGGCTGTTGTTAAAGCTGAGAATGCAAGCTGTTGGAGATGGTTTCTTGATTTGTTGATTGATGACCTTGGAATTGCCCATGGTGTTGGTTTGACTCTAATCACTGACTAACAAAAAGGTTTGCTGGAAGTCATTAATGAGATGTTACCATTTGCAGACCATAGATATTGTGCAAGGCATATCTATGCAAACCTGAGGAAGAGACAACAAAGTAAATGTGTTTTTGTTTTTACAATTGTTGTTTTAATATGCAATTTTAAATTACAAAAATTTTAAATTTTAAATGTTTCCAATTACAAGGTGCAATTTACAAGAGTTTGTTTTGGCATGCTGCCAACGCAAGTATTCCTGAGGAGTTTGATCTTACCATGGAAGAGATAGCAAAGTTGTTTGATGAAGCAAACAAATATTTGACTGAGCAGCAAGATCCAAGATGGTGGCCTAGAGCTTTATTTTCTTGTGTGCCCTGTTGTGAAGCAGTTGAGAATAACATGTGTGAGACATATAATGGTGTAATTAGATAAACAAGAGAGAAGATTATAATTGCAATGCTAGAGGATATAAGATTGCAATGTATGGAAAGGATGCATAAAAAGAGAATTATATACAACAAATGGCATGATATGTTGTGTCCAAAGGTTAGGGCAAAAACTTGAAATGAACAAGGATGATGCCAGGAATTGGGTAACCATTTACAGTGGGGCTACAACTTTTAAGATTAGAAAACCTCAAAGCTATTCCCAATCACAATGTGTTTATATAAAAGCTAGAACTTGCACTTTTAGGATGTGGGGGTTAAATGGCATTCCCTGTCAGCATGCCATTTTAGCCATATATTACATGAAGTTAAATCTAGAAGATTATATGGCTCATTGGTACAGAGTGGAGTATTATATCAAGGCATACCAACACTATATGCAACCCTTAACTGGTGAAATATAATGGCTAAAGAGCACTTGTTCTATTTGCTTGCCACCTGCTGATAGAAGGATGCCAGGAAGGCTTAAAAAGAATAGGAAAAAGGAAGTAGGTGAGCTA
Organism: Coptis chinensis; assembly: GCF_015680905.1. Lineage (NCBI taxonomy): Eukaryota > Viridiplantae > Streptophyta > Magnoliopsida > Ranunculales > Ranunculaceae > Coptis > Coptis chinensis. Next base: position 52,073,317 of record NC_141456.1, read on the forward strand.
GGTTTAAATCGAACCTAGGTTAGCAGACAGGGGAGGCAGATTGTATGCCAAAGGTGTTTTCAAATTGGCCATAATATGAGCAATTGTTGGAACTTACTACCACCAGCTAGTGTTGTAAGTAAATGTTTTGTTAGTTACCTTTAAATTTTCCGTTTTGGTTAATTTGTGTCTCTAACTTACATCTTAGACAACCATGCCACCAACTGTGCAACCAGAAGTTAAAGAACCATCTCAGACAACCATCAGACCAGCTGTGCAACCATCTCAAATTAGTAGTTTAGTTTATTGGTTTATAATGGTATCAGGTTAGTTTATTAGTTTGAATTTTTTATTATAATTTTTGCATTGTAGGAAACTGTTAGTGCAAGTGTTAGTAAAAAGGGGAAGAGAAAGAGTAAGAACATACTAGAGTCCACTCCTTAGCCAACCATGCCACCACCTAGTGTGCAACCATCTCAAGTTACTAGTTATCCAACTTGTGTTTATACTACTTATGTTTATCCTTATTAGTTTATATTAATGGTTGTTTTGCATTGTTTATATCCTTATTATATTGCAATGTATATTGTAGGACCAAACCAAGAAAATAAAGACTTCTGGGAGAAAAGAAGTGCCACCACAAGGTTATGGCCTATATATATCATAACACACTAGCAGTCATTTCATTTGTTCAAGAAGCAATGCACCACTGATAAAAGAGAAATTTTCTTCTCTTCCTAATAATAATTTGATTTACTGTTAGGAATAAGAAAGCTAGATTCTACAATGAGATCAAAGTTTTACTCTCAAGTATCATGTAATATTATGGAGTAAAGATTTCGTTTCACTCCTAGTTGTTTAGACGTAACAGCTCACTAGTTTTAACAATTCTATGTATATCCATGAGAGCAATGGATTGTAATTTTACTAATATGATAAAAATAACTAATTACGAAGATTTAATGGTCTAGTTTATACTAAGGCAATTTACTACAAAGATTTTAAATGAAAAGAAGGGATTATGGGGATTTGATTCGACCTAGATAAATTCCTAATATGCTAATGTCAATTATTGCAATCTTAACCAATAAAGATTAAGTATTTGATCCCTAACTATTCATGGCATCTCTAACCAACTAATAATTAGCATGAGAAGAAGTTTAACCCATTCTCATGGTGAATAAACTAACCTCTAGATTGAAACTCTTTAATAAGCAATAAATCTAACTAACACATAAAGTCTTCATCAAAGCTTCATCAAACCCCTCTAATGGAGGTTTAGCTAAGATTCATTAGACTATCATTAATAGAAGAAGTAGAAGACATCATGAAAATAATAACAATAACTTGGTTTTATTAATGGAGGCTAGGGTTTATAACTAATAATTAGGTTATACGAAAGAGACAGAGAGAAACTAATTTAATTAAGAGAGTTCTAATTAATGGGAAGGAATCTAAAAACTAAAAACTATATATTTAGAGTTATACCTTAGTCCTCTTTATATAGGAGAGGGCTAGGTTTACAATTTTGTGCATGGGCTTTGGAGCTTTGTTTTGGGCTATTAAATCAAGCCCAAAACCTAATTATTTAAGTCTAAAAAGGGTTTATCTGTTGGAAATTATTGTAACAGACTTTTCGTCCACATTCACTCCTCTGATTGGATTAAGGCTTGAACCATTAGAAAGCTCTTTCCGAGACAGTCATTTTGACATATAGTAGGCCCAATTCCAAGGTCTAAGTCCAAAGATACGGTCTGCGGAAGTTTTTTTGACTTTTATGCTCTATTTCAGCCCGCGTTGACTTTGACTTTTTCAGCTTTGACCGGGCTTTAAAAATGTTTTTTCTCCTTGAAACTTGGGCTTTAACCATAGAACTTCTTAGCAACCAACATTTGCTCCTTTCTCTTGCAAAAGTGACATATTTCTTCACATATTTGACTCCAAGACCTAGAATACACAAAAGCACGTAAACAGTACTAACTCTTATTTATTATACACATAATTGGTCTAAATGTAATATTATTAATGGGTTAAAACTACAGTTTTGGGCTCTTATCAACCACCAATCAAAGTATAATGGTTCAGGTTCAAGATTGAGTGTAGCTTCTTCTTCTGTAGCTAAAAATATGATTGTTCCTATACCAAAAGCCTCTGGAACTAATACTAAAAGTGTGGTTGCACATATATCAGCTGGAACTCAAAAAAGTGAAGTTGGAGCTCAAGGAACTTAAGCTAGAAATAAGACCAAAACTAGTACAACTAAGACCAAGACAATAACTGAATGCAAGTCACCAACAACAAGGTCAATGACAAGTAAACAAGGAGCTGCTGCAACTAAGACTAGAGCTGGTGCAACTAAGACTAAGATAAACACTGTTAGGTCGATTTGGAAATGAATGTAATTGAAATTTCAATGTAATTTGACTATGGAAATGAATGTAATTTAACTAAGATATTGACTTATCTTTGAATATGGAAATCTGGAAATGAATGTAATTTGACTATGGAAATGAATGTTGCATATGGGTTATCTATTAATATGGATTCGAAACTGTGGAACTGCAGCAAAAAATAACTTTATATATTTGGCACTGTTTTGGATAGATTGTAGTTCATATTTGTTGCATTGTAAGTTGTGCTTAATGAATATGTTAGTTAAGTAGGAGTGTGTATTAACTTCTTTACAGATACCAATGCTCATCTCCAACATAAGAACAGCTCCACTCACACCACTCTCTACTTAGCACTATTAGAAATCACTTGATCACTCACTCTCAAGTTGACATGGTGAAAGGAGCCATGAAGAGTGTTCAGATGGACACATCAAAGTTAAGTGAGTCCTACGATAAACTATGTGGAATGAAGAAGACAACATAGGGAATTGAAGGAAGGTGTTCATGGAGATGGTGTACCAAGATAGAGACCTACATATTGGAGTCTTTCCCAAGTGTGAGAGGTTGCGCTACATTGAAGTGCTTGGGGAAGAAAGAAAAGCAGAAAAATGTCTTCCCTACTATGTTATGAAAGAGAAAGAAGTTGTTCCAGATGATTATGATGAGCCACCACCCGGATTCCTGAAGTCTATTGTGTCACAGAGGAGATCAGCTAGGCTTCAAGCAAGCAACTCAAGCACAACAGCCCCAGCTAAGCCATCTAAAAAATAAATTAAAGAAGTTATTTTAGCACTGGCAGCTGCAGGTGTGGGCATGAAAACTTTAGGAAAAACTCTGATTGTGTCTAGTATTGTTGGAGTGTCTAGTACTCTAGAGAAGTGATGCAGTGTCCAGTCTAGTTTTTTAAGAGTTTTTTGTTAAGGAATGTCAAGTAAACCTATATGTTTGCTATGTTTGTCTTTTGCTTTATGCTTGTCAGAATTTCGTATGTTTTTTCTATCAGAATTGCACTATGCTATGTTTTTTCTGTCAGAATTTTGTATGTTTGCTCTATGTGAACTTATATGTTTGCTTATGCTTGTATTTCCTATCTATCATAACTTGTATGTTTGCTCTATGTGAAAGTTTTTTGTTCATGGATAATACTTGAACTAGAACTTGTATGTTTGCTCTATGTGAAATTCTTTTGTTCATGGATAATACTTGAACTAGAACTTGTATGTTTGCTATATCTATTAGAATTTAGTACATTGTCAGAACTTTTATGTCAAAATTGAACTAGAACTAGAACTAGAACTAAGTTGTTTCTTTTGTTAACAATTTGAACTAGAACTAATACTCTAACAATTGGAACAAAAGTTGAACATAATAAAAGTTGAACAGAACTGAAGCTAAAACTCAAACAAGTATTTTTTTTTCAATAATGGATATTTCATTAATCATAATTTAATGGTTTGGACACCTGAGTTAACAATACAAGGTGGAAGAGTGCTCGGATTTGTAGCCTTAGCCTAGGCAGCTAGTTCATGAGCCTCCCCAATAAAAGACCTACTTAACCAACTAAACTTAAAACATACTAGATCAGCCAAAATACTAGCCACTTTAGCAACAACAACCCCTGCTTCATGAATTCTCCTCCCTTAGTTTTTGCAACTACTCCTGCTATTGCATTTCTATTGGACATACTCATCCTTTTATATTTAGCTTTGAGAATTCAGATAGAGTCATTTTTAAGGTAACAAGGGGTTTCGTTGTCAAAATGGTTCTCTTATTTCTTGACTCCCTCTTCAGTGCATCTCTAAGCCATTCAAATTCCCCAGAACTCTTGCATTTCAAATACATTTTTCCAATATTCATTCCATACTTGGTAGTCGTAATAGACCTCATTCCCCTACAATCATTTCTCTTGCAGTCACAATCTACCCATGGGCACTCCTGCATCCAATGGCCTGCCTGACACACTTAAAGCATTCATTTCTTGATGAGCTTGATGTAATCCCAAACAGTCTTTCAGCAACAACTTCATCCAACCATTGCATATAACTTAGACATGATTGATGTTGGCACTTCAAGTACTTCTGTCCTGGATTCTTTGTTGTTTGCGATATGCCCAACATTTGGATCCCATCACATGTAGCTTCCTTACAGGGAGAGTACATAAATTGGCACTCAATAGCTGAGTGTCCAACCTCATCATATACCTGACATTCAACATGTGGTGAACAAAACATGTACTAATTACTGAAGAAATCATCATTAACAACAACATTTGAAACTAAAAAATAAAAGAATGTATAAAGCTCTCACAAGGACAAGCATAAATATTAGAAACACCTCATGTATTCATGAAACTAATAGAAATTTCAAACTAATAATGCAAATGCTTCAATATTGCAATTACCTTCATTTTTGCAAGTTCTTTTTGGAAAAATAGAGAAACCCCAATGGAGATGGTTTGATCTTGAATAAAACCGTTGTGAGTGTTTGTGAAGTTAGGGATTTTGGAGGGAGATCAACATCAGGACTTCGAGAAAGTGAAGTTCTTGACCACTCACATGAGTGAGAGCATGCGTCTTTCATTTCTAGTAAAAAAACCAAGATGGAGACTCACTTGTCGTGCACATGCGCAACTTACGTTGAGACTGCGTTGCCATGTGTACGCATTATGTATGCCAAATCAACAAATATGTATACATACTTTATAATATATATAGACGGTACCCATTTAATAATATTTGAAATCTACGGTACCCTATTTTGCAAAAAAAATAATACAATACCCATTTTGTAAAATCCACTATAGTTCAGTACCCAAATCAATAATTTTTTCAATGTAATACTATTAAGGGGTTAAACTACAGTTTTGGTTGCTTATCACTTGTAATCTTTCTTTTGGGCACTTTATTTTTCCTTGTACCGTTCACATTCTCAGAAACATATAGGTATGGCTGATAAAGGTTTTTCGGTTGTACTACTTGTTTGGAGTTGGGTAAAAGGGTTTATGAAGGAAAAGGTTTGATGTATGGCTCAAATGGGTTTAACATGATGGTCCTACTAGGTGGGATAAAGGTTGAATGGATTCACCACTTAACTTATTAGTATGATACTCTGTTTCGAATAGATCCCTAGTTAATGTCACTTCGTGACTAGCCAAATCAACGAATAATGAGACTATATTACAACGAAATAAAGAACTGAAAGAAGTTGAGTCACAGAGACTCGGATTTTACATAAGAACTCTCCAAAGTATTGGTATAAAGCTCAAGTGTCATGGGTTAAGTCTAAAAAATATACTTCTAGTTGACTAACATTTTAAATCTCCCTTGTAGCAGAAGTACACAAAATTGACCTGCAAGTACTATGGTAGTGCCTTGATAAAGATTTCTATCAACAAGAACTATATCTGAGCATAATAAATAGTCTAACCAGCAATGAAATCAACAATATCAACTATTCATTAAACTCAACACTAAGTGATATAGAATATATATCAAAGACTAATCATTAAAATTCATCTTTCTCATGCTAATGATATAAAAGAAAACATAAAGATTTTTGTTTTGAAAACCAATTTTCAAAATTCATTTCTCAAGTGCCCCCAACAGATGTTACCATTGATGCCGAATATTAGGACATAGATTTTTCTCTGTCAAATTAAGGTTAAAGTCACAAAAATAGAGAAAATCATATATAATTAGTTGAAATCAAAATTAATCTTCATAATCAACATTTTTTTTTGGCCTTTTTAAGTAAGATCCCTAAGACTATTTCATACCATGCAATATCAATTTGGAGTGAGGAGATCAGATTTTCTTACCAAAATCTGACGAATGTTTGGCGAACAAGGAGGTCTCACCTTGTGGGTTGTCAAAAATACTCCTGGATATGATGGACAAATTCTTGATGAAGTTGTTTCTCTTCCTCGAACTGTGTCAATTATAAAGAGTGTGTAGTCGCCCCTGTGGTTGCTGAATGTAGAAGATGGATGAAAATCCTTCCTTCTAACTGGACAATAGTATTTGATGTGCCCTTTATGATAAAACGTAAAATGATAGTTTTATTCACGAATAAATAACGAAACTCAAACGCAAGTAAAACTAAAACTAAACTTTTTGTCTCTAAATACTTTATCAAAGATTTCTACTCTCGATTCTATTGAAATAGAGTTGGAGTAAAAGATTCGTTCAACTCTTAGTTCTTTAGAATTCACGTTTCCTAAGATTATCAATCTATCCAAAGTTAATGAGAGTTTTACGAAATTTATACTACGATGCAAATTAAACTAACAAGATATGAATTTATACGATTACAGAATACTAAATTGATACTAGATAAAGAATTATGGGGGATTGATTCCACCTTAACTCGACTTAATTAACTAGCGAAGATTTGTCGTAATCCAAATTGAAATGCTTTCACATAGCAATTTCCCTAATTGTTCATGGTAATCTCTACCATCTAACAACTAGCACGTGAAGTAATCAAACCCATTCTCATGGTGAACTAATTACTTTCTAGATTGGAATGGAAAATTACGATTATTCTACACTAACAACAATCAAGCTTTCATCAAGGCTTATTCAACCCCATCTAATAGAGGTTTAGCCTAGAGTAATTAAACTATCATTTCTCATGGAATTTAAACAAGACATCATATAAAGATTGTAAATTTACTAATTTGATCTAAACAACAATAATCTAATGATTCCAAATGAACTAAAACAAGATTTAAAACTAATTGGAACTATAATTATGATTTAACTAATTATCAATTGAAGACGACCTAATTTATGAATTTGAAACAACTAAAACTTAATAAGAATTTAATTAATAAACTAAATTGAGATGAAAATGAATACTTTATTATAAACTAATATTTGATTCTAAAATAACAATCAACTTGTTCTAACTAATCTATTGGAATTGAAAAACTAATTAACTCAATGAAATAAATCTAGATCTAAAACTATTCTCTAATGGCTACTTTCTACCTAAACTCCTCCTTGCTTAAGAGTTAAGTCTTGTGTCTTGAAGTAGAGGAGACAAGATCCACATTTTCGTGCATGAGCTGAGGAGCCATGTTTTGGGCCGGAAAATCGAGCCCAAAACCCAATTTCTTCAGTCCACAGAGGCCTTCTCAGCTGGATTTAGCTTCAATAGACTTTTCGTCCACTTCTTCTCCTTTGATTAGGTCAAGGCTTGGACCATTGGAAAGCTCATTCCATGCCTGTCGTTTTGATATAAGTTAGGTCCAATTCCAAGGTATGAGCCCAAAGATACAGTCTTCGGAAGTTCTGCTGACTTTTATGTGTTATTTCTGCCCGCGTTGACTTTGACTTTTCAGCTTTGACCGGGCATTACAAGCTTTTTCTCCTTGAATCTAGGCCTTTAATCATAGAACTTCTTAACAACCAACCCTTGCTCCTTTATCTCGCCAAAGTGACACATTTCTGCACATAATTGACTTCAATGCCTGAAATACATAAAAGCACGTAATCAGCATTAACTCATATTTATTACTCCCATAATTGGTCTAAAAATATTATTGTTAAGGGGTTAAAACTATAGTTTTGGGCTCTTATCAAACCACCCCCAAACAGCATTTTGCTTATCCTCAAGCAAATATGAGAAATTAGAATATGTGACCAAAAATAGAGTTTTAACTACTCTCGTTTCGCTGAGTGCGATTGTATTGACCATATGCAACAAGGCCTTAAACCACTAGGAATTCTAGAGTGGACGAGTTATAGCCTCATGAGAGTTTTCTAGTGAAGGTACTCACAAACTTCATCTATACTACAACGACTAAGAAATAAAACTATTGTTTCCTTATTTATGCTCCCAATTATCTATATATCTCACTAGCAATGAATAAAGAATAATAAAGTTGAAACCTAGGCTAATATATGTATAATAATCAATCATCTACGAATATATATATATACAATGAGTAATACTATGAAATGCACTAGCAAGTTTGTCTATGAAAACTCAGAATAGCGTCCTTAAGTAGGTCCTCACATAAATGTCAAGACAAAAATACTCTGATTTTTCTGCTCAAGTTTCGCTACTCCAGTGTGTAGTGGGCACACTATACCTTACAATCTCAATGACACAAGGAAGCCGGATTCGATTAAACACATCTGCCACTTACTATCACACTAACGTATTCCTAATTGAGCTAGAAGTCTTTATTAGATGTTGCGGGGATTAGGAGATGGTTTAAGAAGGAAGGAAATGGATATTCAAAAAGGACAAGTCTGAGATAATAGAGTCTTCATATTATGTAACTAGAGAAAACCTTGTTCTTTACTTTTGCTTCTACACTTTGTTTCCATCCTTAGCCATATATATATATATATATTTCTTTGGCTTTTGACTCCTTTGATTCTATTTTTTTTGGAGTTCTAACTCTTTATTTTGTTTTATTTATTTATATATTTTTTTATTTGGATAGAAACGTTTTTTCTTATCTGAAGCGACTAACAAATTCTTGATTTCAAAGGTTTTTCTATTTTCTATTCTTCATCTCTATTCTCAAACTCATTCAAAGAATGGGTAGGCTGATTTTTTTTTTTTTTATTTTGTTTTGTTTTTGTAACAGGGTAAAGGATTTGCGGTTTATGAAAGGCTCAAGAAAGGCTCAGAGGGGAGACTACCGGAAAATAATTCATAGGTTTGAATTTCTGGCTATATCGATCCAAAGAGGGCCTAAATTCTTGCTTAGGATATGGTATAGTGATCAATCAAGTGGACGTGTGATTTCTCTATCCGGATTTTACTTCTCCTTTGTGTTATTTCTCAAATGTTCACTCATATAAAGCTTTAGGCTATATTCTCAAAGGATTTGTAGAATAAGTACTCTAGCCTAGATTTCAGAAATTTACTGTCAAACAATCATAGATACTCATGTAATATACTTATAGATAGATGCAAAGATTATTACCTACATATTAACCCAAGTTTCTAAAAAATTATAATGCAAAAGCTACGTGAGACTTTTAGATTATTCAGAGCATAGAGAAAGAAAACAATACCAATATTCCTAAGTGTATATCATAACTTTTTATTTATATTTTTGAAATTTTTGAATTTTTACTAGAAAACAAGTGCATATTATACATATCTATATCCTAACAGATGCCTTAATTACACGTGTTTCTATGCCCCTCCCCAAACAAGAGGCATGATTTGTCCTCAAAGTATTTAAATAAAAAGGGTAGAGAAATACCATTGAAACGCGTGAAATTCAGGAACATCTGCAAAACAAGGTTAAACATACTAATATAGAAAATAAAAACTTATGCAACTCTATACGAGTTCCACCTGTTATGGGATAACAAGAATCAAATTGCTTGGGACATAAGCAGACACTAACTGAAATAAAAACTAACCTTAACTCCTGTTTAAGTGTCATCCTCCTCATTTTCAATAAAGAAATGAGGTTCCTTCGCATCCTGCCACACCATGGTAATTTGCCAGGCTTCACGCCACTTATCGTCTACTATAGCTAACATGTCAAGCGCCACTTGGTCAGATGGGGTGTAAGGTGCAACTTGATGAGGTTGTATCCTCCACCCTTGCCAACTCATTGCACAGAACGATCGAATAATACAATTGGTGGGCCTCACAATGTTGACCCCAACCCAATCAGTGAAATGGGCACAAAAAATAGGGAAGAAACATAGCATAATACGAAAAATTAAAACACGCATAAGAAGGTACTTATGCCTCTTGCTATGGGCTCGGGCTAAACTAGACATTAGGGTTTGGGGAATATCATAGATTGTACGTCCCCCAGCTAAAGCAAGGAAAATATCACAAGTTTCGTCATTCATAGAAGAATAACGTCATTCCCCTATAATGTTTAGCATGATCCAAAATATAACAGTGCCCACATTCATCGACAGGCTACCAAGGGCGACGTTATAATCCCCTTGGTCCTCTATCCTAAAGATTCCTGCCCTGTAATGCTCATGCAAATCCTCATAGTTATACATGAACATATTATTTACCAAATAGGCCCATGAGTCTTGTATTTCAGCGGGCATAGCAAGTCCAAGAACAAAGGCTAGTAAGAACTGGAAATTTCCATCGGTTCATCCCCGATGGTGATGGAGAACACTTGTTCTCCATCTGGTCTATCAAAGAACTTACAATTATCATAAAAATAAGATGTAAGTGTGGGAGAATAAAGTTCATCAGGTCTTACCATTAGCGGTTCCCAGCCTACGTGTATGATAACCTCGTGAAACCGAGCACCATAAGCGTCACTTTGGAACAAGTCTTCAAAAGACTGTTCCGGTATGATATGAGGAGATGCCATCATAACACTACTCTCCAGAACAGCTGCAACCGATCCTGGAACAACCCACAAAAATTCAGAATTTTTCATGCCTAAGGAGGTGAGGGCATGGGGTGCGCTCTGATTAATCCTTGTGTAGGTGCGGGGTGTGCTCTGACGATGATCGAGTTCTAGGCACTTAGGCGCAAGGCGTGCTCACTTTTTGCCTGGGATGGGCACGGGTCGTGCTCAGGTGAATTTTGAGTTCCAGGCACTTAGGCGCAAGGCGTGCTCACTTTTTACATGGGATGGGCGTGGGTCGCACTCAGGTGATTTTCGAGTTCCAGGTGGTTCAAGCGTAGGTGGCGCTCAACTGAGGCGCAGGCGAGCTCCGTGCAGCTGAAGTCCTAAAGTGAAGAAGAAAAAGGGGAAACTTGGGAGTGAAAGGTGAGAGATGAAAATGGGATGTAGTGTGGGTTGTGAGTGTAGAATGAAAGAAGTTTATATAGGTTGTGCTTCCAAAACAAGTTGACAAGTTGCCAAAAAGTTTTAAGGCAATTGCCGGAAAAAAAATATTTTCGAAACTGAAAACGGAAACAACCCATATTCTTGATTCTAAAACAAACCTAATATCTTTTAGATTGAATTTAGAATAGTAACTTCTAAACTCTTTTAGATTTCATCCTACCACCATATCTACTCATAGCCATGCCAATATCGGCAACATTCCCAACAATCACCGTAACACGACTTCTAACAATTGTGGTTCATATAAACATCATGCTAGAAGGAATAATACCACCCCCAAACAATTTGGGAAGGTGGGATTAACATAAAAATTAACGCATTATTTGAAAAGAACCACATTAAATTAAAATTGAAATTCGACTTAAAATTAACTGCCAAATTCAATTTTAGCTACTGAATTCAAAAAACTTAATATTCGAACTAATAAAAACAATAAAAACAACTAAATAACATCAAAACAACAACTTTTTCTAAGCAACTAGCCACATGATCAAGATGGACCCTGAGATGGAGATTAGGCCTGGGATGAAGATAGGGCCTGAGATGAAAAAGGACCTGAGCCATATGTCCTTTGGCGACCACGCTCATGCCTCTCAGCCTCATCTGAAACAGAACCCTCCAAGGGTAGCATGCGTCGTAGAATCTCTACTCAAAACAGGCGCTGTGCTTCCATCTCTGCCTTCATTTCTGTATAATGCGCATCCTGACGCTGGACGAGAGTCTCCATGTTATACTGGAGATCCGCCTGACCCTTGTTGAGCGCTTTAAAATTCATCTGAAGGTTCTTTTGTTTATTTTGAATTATAATATGCCTATCCCGTAAATCTTCACAAATACCATAAATGCAACGCACGCCAGTATGCAACACTGACATGCGTTCTAAATCAGACGTACACCTCTCCCAAGGCATCTTCATCCAAACATGTCATATCCAACATTTCCTCATCCGAATCAACCACCCTATCCTCCGACAACTTCCAAGTCTTTTGGATACACTCCGTATAAATAATTTCATTTGAATGCAATTTCAACATAGTCCGCTAAGTTCTTGGTTCCCCCCCCCCCCTCCCAAGACAACATTATCTTCATAATTAAAATAGGAAATGGTGGAATACTCTTCCCAACTCCTCTAATCATATTTATCAAAAACTTGAGGATACAGAATTCATACCTCTTCTCTTGCAATATCCAGAGAACGTGCAGACATGTCAAACCGATGTCGCTCACTTTCTCCTTCCCAATGACATTCTTACCAATCCACCGAAGTTACTGACCCGGTTGGTTGGTCAAGAAAATGATCGCCGAGCACAATGAGAATTCAGATTGTATTGACCCCCCATGACAGTGTCTTTCATCAATGTAGGAACTCCAGTATACTGGGATTCCTGCACAGTTGCTTCGAGGTGGCGTTCAGGCGTAATGCCTAAAATCTCAGCCAACTTCTCTCTCGATAATTCTCTCCTAGTCCCAGCTACCTTCATAAAAAATTTCTGACCATCCAACTCTCTCTTCTTATAAAATTGTTCGACCAAATCGGAGTGGTAGAAATCATCTGTCGAGTACCACAATGATAAGAGCCCAAAACTGTAGTTTTAACCCCTTAATAATACTACTTTTAGACCAATTATGCGAGTAATAAATAAGAGTTAATGCTAATTACGTGTTTTTATGTATTTCAGGCATGGAACTCAATTATGTGCAAAAATGTGCCACTTTGGCAATATAAAGGAGCAAAGGGATGGTTGGTAAGAAGTTCTATGATAAAGGCCAAGATTTAAGGAGACAAAGCCTTTATAAAGCCCAGTCAAAAGCTGAAAAGTCAACACGGGCAGAAATAGTGCACAAGTTAGCAGAACTTCCAAAGACCATATCTTTTGACTCAGGCCTCCTATTTGGGCCTACCTTACGTTAAAATGACCGGCTCGGAAAGAGCTTTCCAATGGTCTAAGCCTTGATCCAATCAGAGGAGCAAAAGTGGACGAAAAGTCTACTAAAGTCAAAGCTAGCTGAAACGGGCTCTGTGGACTGAAGAAATTGGGCTTTGGGCTCGATTTTCTGGCCCAACATATGGGTCCTCAGCCCATGCACAAAATTGTGGATCTGGTCTCCTCCTTTACATAAAACAAGACTTAGTTCTTAAGAAAGAGATAGTTAGATAGCTTAGAATAAAAAGTAGCCATTAAAATAGCTTGTAGATATAGTTTTTGAATTGGAATTAGTTAATTAATTAGTTTCATTCCTTGTTTTAGATTAATTATTTGAATCATTATCCTTCATTAGATAAATAAAATAGTTTATTCTTGATCATTTCGATTTTGTCATTTACATTTGTTTAGATCTCATTTCAATTCTTAGTTGTTATTCAGTCCTTAGTTATTTAATTTCGAATTGAATTCTTGAGTAGTTAAATTAGTAAAGTTTAATTCTTTATATTATGTCTAGTTTTAATTCAATTGGAAATGATAGTTTGATGAATCAAGGCTAAACCTCCATTAGAGGGGTTTGATGAAGCCTTGATGAAAACTTGATTGTGTAGTATAGAATCGTTGTAAGAATCTATTCCACTCTAGAAGATCGTTGATTCTCCATGAGAATGGGTGGACGACCTCACATGCTAGTTATGAATTGGTAGAAATGTCATGTATAATTAGGGATTAGAACAACCAATTCTTACCGTAAGAATGTAAGAATTGGTTTACAACAAATCTATGCTAGTTTATTAAGTTGGAATCAAGGTGGAATCAAATTCCCCTAATTCTTTATCTAGATTCAACTCTTAGCATTCCGTCATTTCATTATTCGTATCGTGTTATTTGAATTCACATCGTAGTATAAATTCCCTTGTAAATCTCTCATTGACTTTGGATAGACCATCAATTGTAGAAAACTTTAATGCTAAAGGACTAGGAGTGGAACGAATCTTCTATTCCAACTCTACGTCAATAAATTCGAGAGTAGAAAACAAATATCTTTGATAAGTCTAGTATAAGCAACAGTTTATAGTTTTACTTTCGTTTAGAGTTTCATCGCTCTATTTGCTATTAAAACTATCTTTTTATGGTTATCACACAACCTATTCCAATTCCTCCTAATCATCTCATCACGAAAAAATGGCGTAAAGCGGGCGGCAGTAAAATCTTGTTCCGGCAAAATTTTTCGTCGTAGAGCCATTGAAGTTTTGAAAGGATTTGTGGGTTTGAATAAGGTGGGGAAAGAGTTTGAAACCAAACTCACTAAAAAAACAATGGTGGTGGCGTGGTGGGGGCTGTGGCAGTTCGAATTCTTGAATTTTTGGATGTTTTCGGTGGTTGAAATTGTTGGTGATGGTGGTGGGAGAGGTTTGGAGAATATTTGAATTTGTTTTAAACTGTTAGCGTGGGTGTATTGAGGTTTTCTTTTTTTTTTTTTTTTTGGTTTCTAGGGTTTGGAAGCTTTGTTAATGGAGGAATGAAAAAGAAAATCGCGATCTGTTTTAGTTTGGAAGATAGAGACGCACGTACGTGGCACGTGCATGCGAGATTGGGCCCAAGCCCAATTCGATTCATCGAAATTTGTCAATTTTTCGCGCAACTTCAAACTAAAATTGTCGCTTCGTTACCGGTCCGATTTTTGCGAATGAGTTATGAAAATGATCAGGAGAGAATTTCCAATCCCATGATCCATAAAACACTCTATTCCAACCGTGGGTGACATATAATAAGATGAAAAACGCCTCAAAGTGCGTGCATAATGTAAGTTATGTGAACGAATGAAATCTAAATTTATAGATAATGTCAACCCGAATCGAAATACGATTAAACCGCCTAAGCAACACAAATGGAAAGTTGAATAATCCAGGATGGAAAAACGAATACCCCACCCCCCAAACAAATTTTATACAACATAGTTTATAAATTTGTTATAACGTGGGTCTTTTAAAGTCAGATTCCCGAGACTTCCTAGAATACTATTTTTATGGTTTTGATATTTTTTACTTTTTATGAATAATGTTTAATATAAGAAAAACGAAAAACAATAAAGACATAATTCACACCATAGAGGGACATGACTCAAAAACCAAGAAAACATGCGAGAGTGGAAAACGTGAATTATATTAACCGTGGACTTAGGATCTGGTACTTACATCAACACACTAGATAGGGAGGGCCCGGTTACCTGAATGGTGCACTTATCAATATATGGAATTGTAAGGAAGTACACCAAATAACAAAATGAGCCGTTTATAGTCAGATACTCGAGACTTTAACAAATAACTGGATATATATATATATATATATATATATATATACCTTGCACTTTTTCATATGTCAACAACCTAAAGAGTTGTGGGTCTTTCCATAAATAAATAACATGGAATGCACCCCCAAACAGAATCAAGCACCAAGATTTTCTACAACGCAACTTATTAAAATGAAAGCGAAGTCTGATAGATCTAGAACGTAACCGCACATGCACCTCCTTCTTCATTTTTGAACGAGAGGGTGTCCAAGTGAATGATCGTCAGAAAATAGATGTTTGTGGAAGATATGTTGGATATGGATAAGTTTTAGAAGGAAATAATGGAAAAAAGGAGAATGTGGGTTTAGCACAAAACTCATTGATGGTGTAGGTGGGAACTGTCTCAATTCGGAAAATGAAGGTGTCAAGTGCCTTTCCCTTGGAAATTATTTCTGTATCAAGAGGATTTAGAAAATCATTAAGCACAGAAGAAGCAAAAGGGTTAAGCGCAAACTCCAAGTTTTTTTGAAAAGGTGGAAGGTGGGGAAAATTGGTGATGGAAGATGAATGAGTGTCAGCTAGAGCTCTCAGGTCTAGATCATTAGAAGCCTTGAGATATGCAAGACATTCCTCAATAGGTGGGTCAAAAGAATCACTGGGATAGAGAGTGAAAAATTCATCTTCCGTCATAGTGTCAAGGGATGAAGGAATGTTGGCAGGGTGGGACTCGTGAGGTGGCAAGGAAGAGTTGCAAAAGAGATGAAAGAATTCTTCATCGACTTCCGGGGAGTTTTCGTCGAAGCTGGAACTTCCAAAGGAAAGGAATTGGTGCATCTGATCATCCGGAAACGTGGTTTTGAAATAATCATGAGCTAAGCTCTTAATCATGCTAACCTCTCCATTGATATTCGTGTTAGGAAAATGTTTCCTCATTTTAAAAACATTGACCTCAATAGAAAGATGGCCAAATGACAAGGACATCAAACCATCGCGGCAGTTTATACGCGTGTTGGTAGTTACCAAGAAAGGGCGCCCTAAAATGATCGGAACAGAGTCATTAGCGACTTCTGTATCGAGGATAACAAAATCCGCAGGATAGTAGAAATCCTGAACTTTAACCAACACATTTTCCACTACACCCTTAGGATACTTGATAGACCTATCAGCTAATTGCAACGTCATTGTTGTAGGTTGCATCTCCTGTAGACCTATTTGTTTATATAAATAATATGGGAGTAAGTCAACACTCACCCCCAGGTCTAATAAAGTAGTGGTTATGTGAATATCCCCTAAGGTGCATTGTACAGTAGGACGACCAGGGTCCTTGTACTTAACAATTCCATTATGTTCCGTTAAAGTTGGAAACTGTTCAGTTAAAAAAACGTCTTTAGGAATCTTTGTCTTACGCCTAGTAGTGCACAACTCTTTGAGAAACTTAGCATGGTGAGGTAACTTTTTAATTGCTTCAAGAAAAGGTAAGTTTATCGTTAGATTTTTAAAAACTTCCCTAATCTTGTCAAAATTTGTATCCTTGTTTAACATAGCTAATCTCTAAGAAAAATGTGGTTTCTCTCTATATTTAGCATATGGATCAACATGATATTTAACCTTTGCTTTCTGTTTCTTAGGTTGTGGCATAGCTGGTACCTCTACAGGGGTAGGATCTTCAGTTATCATTTCGGTATCTAGTTCGATATCCGGTGTAGGGACTACTGGTGGGGTAACTATAGGCATAGTTACTTTGTTATCAACCACTCTACCTGAAGGGAGAGTGGTGATGGAATTTAGCTCACCTACGTTTGTATTTTCAGTACTAGTATTACCGTTTACATCAAAGGCTGTGTTTGTTATTTTAGGATTAGGTATCACTTGACCTGGAAACACACCTTTGGGTTGTACTTTCTCTTGTGCTAACTGCTGTAAGGAAAGTTGGATGACTTGTAAAATTTGTTGTTGGGTTTGCATAAAGGCGTCAAAATGATCTGGTTGTGGAGGAGTGTTAGCTATAGGTTGTGTGACAAGAACTATGTCACGTTGATTACTAATGGGTGGATTTTGATAGTTATTATTTACCAGAACGATACATCTATTAGCATTATAATTATTATTATTATAATTATTATAATTTCCTTGTCCTTGTCCTTGTCGTGGTTGAGCTTGGTTGTTATAATTATTATAATTACCCTGACCTTGTCCTTGACGTGGTGGTGCTTGGTTGTTATAATTAATGGGTGAATTGTAATTGTTCGCTGGCCTAATATTTTGATTATTATACTCTGGAGGTGTTACTTGTTGATTATTTCTCCAACTGAAGTTGGGATGTTGTCTCCAAGGGGCGTTAGGAATAGGATAACTATTTATTGAGCAAAATTTATCTTGTTGTAATGCTTGTAGTTCATAAGTGAGAGGACAATAGGAGTCGGGATGCTCTGGACTCAAACAGAAATTACATAGATTGGTGTTAACATTCATGATGGGAATAGACTTTTGTTGAACAGAAATAGCCTCTACTTTTTTAGTGGGAGATTCGATTAAATTTTTTAAGTTCAGGATCGGGTTTCATCTCAAACATACCGGCGGCCTTAACTGTTGTAGAAGAACTAGCGGAACGGGAGATATCGTCACTACCCCCCAAGTTATTATTATGCTTTGTTTGATCTTCTAAAAATTTATAAGCCTCTGAGGCTCCTTTACTGAGGAAACTACCACCATTCATTATGTCAAGCACCTCTTTGTGGTGGTGTAACAATCCCTTGAAAAAGGCACGAACTAACGTGTCTTTTGCGAGGTTATGGTGTGGACACTCTATAAAAAGATCGGTGAAACAATTCCAAGCCTTTGAAAATGATTCATGAGGATTATGTCGAAAGAAATGAATCTTGGAAAGCATTTCATGGGTCTTCAGTGGTGGGTAAAAATGTTCCATAAATAGTTGAACAAGTTTGGCCCACGAGTCCATAGAATTAGGCGCTTAGGCAGTTAACCAAGACGCTGCCTTATCAGCTAAAGTGAAAGGAAACACCCTTACTTTAATTTGTTCAGTACCAACCGTAAGATGGTAAAATGTAGTAAGGACTTGGTCAATCCTACGCATGTGCTGATAAGGCTTTTCATGGTCTAACCCATGAAAAACGGGTAACAAATTAAATATATTTGGGGGGATTCAGAAATCCCCCACTGGGTCTGATAGAACGATGCAAGATTTGGGATATCATTCAAGGCTTTGTAAAAGTCAGAGAGAGGAGACTCTCTTTCTTCAGCCATTATTTCAGGTGGAGTGTGTGATATATTAGCTAGAAGTGTAGTGAGTGGTATACTAGAAAGGCGTGTTTGTTGACGTTGTCGGTTGATTACGTTAGGCGTTTTTCTTTGGCCTGACCTTAATCTCATGCAAGGCTAAGACCAATCTTAACTAAACATGATAACACTCCAAACAATCCTGATATGCTAGTATGAACCTCTAACAGCATATACGAAGTGTGGAAGAAGGAAGTACCTGAATGCCTCATTTCTTCGCTTATGAATAGCGTCTTGTATACGCGTGCTAAGTGTGTATAATGAGTTAGAAACACTGAATAACTTGAAGTAATAGAAGTTTAAACTAACCTGTTGAAATCGGGCGGTTCAGAGTAGAGGGCGCAGGTCGCGCTCAGAATTAGCCTAGGTAGGGCGCGGGTAGCACTCAGGTCCAACTCGAGCTCCAGGCGCTTCAGCGTGGGGGGCGCTCGAACTTTGCCTTGGCATGGCGTGGGTCGTGCTCAGGTAAAACTCAAGTTCCAGGTGCTTCAGCGTGGGGGGTGCTCAAGTTTTCCCTTGGCAAAGCGCGGGTCACGCTCAGGTAAAACTCAAGTTCTAGGCTTTAGCTTGAGGGGCTTCGAAGTTTTGCCTTTAGTAGGCTGGTCGCGCTCCGTTTATTCCTACGAGGAAAAATTTAGTTCTAAAACAAACAACCACAGTTAGAATCAAACAAGAGTGGGTGGGTTATGGGACTTTGGAAGACTAATTATACTAACGACACAATTCTAAAGGGAACTAAGATGGCAGCGACGCCATTTGATAAAACGTAAAATGATAGTTTTACTCACGAATAAATAACAAAACTCAAACCCAAGTAAAACTAAAACTAAACTTTTGTCTCTAAATACTTTATCAAAGATTTCTACTCTTGATTCAATCGAAATAGAGTTGGAGTAAAAGATTTGTTCCACTCCTAGTTCTTTAGAATTCGCATTTCCTAAGATTATCAATCTATCCAAAGTTAATGAGAGTTTTAGGAAATTTATACTACGATGTAAATTAAACTAACAAGATATGAATTTATACGACTACGGAATACTAAATTGATACTAGATAAAGAATTAGGGGGGATTGATTCCACCTTAACTCGACTTAATTAACTAGCAAAGATTCATCGTAATCCGAATTGAAATGCTTTTGCATAGCAATTGGGTGTTCCTAATCCCTAATTATTCATGGTAATCTCTACCAACTAACAACTAGCATGTGAAGTAATCAAACTCATTCTAATGGTGAACTAATTACTTTCTAGATTGGAATGGAATATTACGATTATTCTATGCTAACAACAATCAAGCTTTCATCAAGGCTTAGTTAACCCCCCCTCTAATGGAGGTTTAGCCTAGAGTCATTAAACTATCATTTCTCATGGAATTTAAACAAGACATCATATAAAGATTGTAAATTTACTAATTTTATCTAAACAATAATATTCTAATGATTCCAAATGAACTAAAGCAAGATTTAAAACTAATTGGAACTATAATTATGATTTAACTAATTATCAATTGAAGACAACCTAATTTATGAATTTGAAACAACTAAAACTTAATAAGAATTTAATTAATAAACTAAATTGAGATGAAAATGAATACTTTATTATAAACTAATATTTGATTCTAAAATAACAATCAACTTGTTCTAACTAATCTATTGGAATTGAAAAACTAATTATCTCAATGAAATAAATCTAGATCTAAAACTATTCTCTAATGGCTACTTTCTACCTAAACTCCTCCTTGCTTAAGAGTTAAGTCTTGTGTCTTGAAATGGAGGAGACAAGATCCACATTTTTCGTGCATGGGCTAAGGAGTCATGTTTTGGGCCGGAAAATCGAGCCCAAAACCCAATTTCTTCAGTCCACAGAGGCCTTTTCAGCTAGATTTTGCTTCAACAGACTTTTTGTCCACTTTTGGTCCTCTGATTGGGTCAAGGTTTAGACCATTGGAAAGCTCTTTCCAAGCCAGTCGTTTCGACATAAGGTAGGCCCAATTCCAAGGTCTGAGCCCAAAGATACGGTCTTTGGAAGTTCTGCTGACTTTTGTGTGCTGTTTCTGCCTGCGTTGACTTTGACTTTTCAGCTTTGACCGGGCTTTAGAAAGGCTTTTTCTCCTTGAATCTTGGCCTTTAATCACATAACTTCTTAGCAACCAACCCTTGCTCCTTTATCTCGCCAAAGTGACATATTTTTGCACATAATTGACTTCAATGCCTGGAATACATAAAAGTACATAATCAGCATTAACTCTTATTTATTACTCGTATAATTGGTCTAAAAGTATTATTGTTAAGGGGTTAAAACTATAGTTTTGGGCTCTTATCACTTGACCACCACAATAATGACAATAGATGTCCAGCGGACTGCATTCAAGTTGGGTAGTAGGCTGGTTCACACACGGCCCTCGTTCAGGCAATGATAGTGTAGCAAAAGCTTCAATAATGTAGTGCATATTTTCAACTTAGCCCACTTTATGCTTTTGGAGACACATTTCAATTTCTAGAATCTGTTGTTTTTCCAAAAAAAATTTAAGCTGATTCTCTAGCAACTGATTTTTCTGGGAATCAGACTATTGTTCATCCTGAAGTGTCGAGTTCATCTTCTCAAGATATTGTAATGACCTACCCCATCCTACCACGTCGATATTGTCCCCACTTAGCCACTACGTGTGGGGACAATATCGATGTGCTAGGATGCGGCGGTTTGTTACAAAGTTGTATAAGAGTCGAGGATGGTTCGATCTTAAGGTGGTGGGAATGTAATACCTTGGGACGAGGCCCAAGGAGGGGGTATGATGGAAAGGCGCATAGCCCGGGTATGGGTGAAGGTTGTGCTATGGTGTGATCCCACTTCGCTTAAGTGGCTGTCTAAAGATCTTAACTATGAGTAATTGATCCTCCGAATCCTAACGTCGAGGCCTTTTCAAGCACAATTGGTTGTGGGGTTGGTGAGAACTCCACAGTTAAGCATGCTTGGCGCGGGAGTAATTTTCAGGATAGGTGACCTCCTGGGAAGTCCCGTCTGGATAAAACCCCACACTATTGGAGATTCACAGTGGCTAACTGGGGACAGTATCGATATGGTAGGATGGGGCAGGTCATTACAGGTTTTCGAACTCTGGACAGCAGCTTCCCAGGAGGTCACCCATCCTGAAAACACGCTTAACTGTGGAGTTCTCACCAACCCCACAACCAAACTATCCGGAAAAGGCCTCTATGTTAGGATTTTGAGGATCAATTACTCATAGTCAAGATCTTTGGACAACCGCTTAAGTGAAGTGGGATCACACCATGGCACAACCTTCACCCATACCCGGGCTAGGTGCCTTTCCATTTTAACCCCTCCTTGGGCCTCGCCCAGGGGTATCACCGATATGATACTCTCTCTGTCAATTTTCCATTCTGCTTATTTAAATTCTGAATTTTCTGCAGAGATTCCAAGAACATGGCTAGCAACGTCTCCGTGGTGGGATTCTCTGGTTTATCATAGGTTTCTGTAGATTGAGCATTCTCAATTAGATCTTTGAACTGGAATAAGTCTTATATCATGCTATCAAGGAAGTACACCTCTTCACCTTCGACGTCATCATTATCCTTATTTAATAGGTAAAAGATATTTATGTCCATAGACATCTTACCAAAGTTTATCGAAGTTTTTGTGGTAGCAAGGAAAGGTCGGCCTATAATAATTGGCATTTTATCAAAGGCCTCCTGGGTATCTATCACAATTAAATCCACTGGATAGTAGAAATCCACAACTTTGATAAGAACATCCTCAACTATGCCTCTGGGAATCTTGGTAGAATGGTCAGCTAACTTAAGTTTGACTTTTATAGGCTTTAGGTTCTCTAGGCCTAATGTTTGGTACACATGATATGGCAAGAGATTAACACTAGCACCAAGGTCTAATAGAACATTACCCGTGAATGTTTCTCCTATATTGCATGATATTGTAGGACTTGAGCTTGACTGGAGCTTGCTGAGGGATAACAGATGTGGTTTGTCTAGCTAGAAATGCTTGCTTTGGAAGAACAATACTCCTCTTTATGTTGCATGCATCCTTCAAGAACTTGGCCTATGATGATAGTTGTTTGATGGCTGTGAGAAAGGGAATATTGATGTTATCTTTCTCAAATGCATTCCTGATCTCAGAAAATTGTTTATCTTTCTTAGTCTGAGCAACTTGCATTGGAAAAGGTTTCTTCGGCACAAACACATTAACATGTGCCTTATCTTCTTTCTCTTTGTCATTCTTGTATATCCTGTATAGAGCATCTTGAAAAATGGGAGTGGAAAAGGTTTCTCCTCTTTCATTTCGGACTTCATTTGAAATCTTGACCAATTGCTCTGTAGCAATGCTATCATGAGGAGGTAACTCGACCTTGTTGTCTATCTTCAGTCCTGATCCGAGAGTGGTGACTAAGATGACAAGATCATGCTGGTGATCAGTACTAGAAATGGTTCCAATATGGCATACATCTTCACTCCTCAATAGGTTCCAATAAGCTAGGTTGAGTGGCTTTTGTCTTTTCAGGCAAAGCAGTAGTGAGTTGGTCGGCCTTAGCCTCTAGAGATTCCATTATAGAACATTGACTTGCCTGAGATTGTTGGAGGTTGAGCTAAGACTGTGCAATAAGCTCTAGAACACTTTCAAACTTCTGATTTTTCTGTGATAACAAAGTAATAGCATTCTCTAGGTTGGCAGATGCGTTATAATATCTAATAGGATCAGGCATTAACTCTCCACTTGTATTGGAATTTTGCTAAAAGTGAAACAATTGTTTAGGAACCAACTATGAAGCTTGACTTGTCTGTGGAATATAACTTTGATCTTAAGAATATAGGGATCTAGCGTTATGTCTCTAATAATTGCCATGAAAGTTATTACCACCTTGGTTGGGCCTCTGAAATGAGTTCATATTGTACTCTCCAACTGATGCATGTTGATAGTATTCATGACACTTTAGAGTTGCATGAGAAGTTTCTAAACAAACTTCTCAGTATTTGCTGGCTTGCATGACTGGGAGAGATTTAGCTTGAGACTGGTTGATCTTGGAAGGATTCATGGAGAACTGGTTGAATTTCTTACTTATAGTTTCAATGCCGGTGACCAAACTGGCTAATGTAGACTACAATTCTTGATCCGATTGTTTATGTGTTTAGGAACCAAATTGCTTTGGCAACCCCTCCTCTGTAGTGACATCCTCGTTGCTAGTAGTCCATTGTTGAGTTTCTTCAGCTAAATTCTCACGAAAGTTGTAAGCTTCCTCTCCATCCATTGATGTAAACTTGCCTTTATGCATTGACTATATCATCTAGCTGCTTGTTCATCATCGAGAGTTCTTGATAGAAAAAATAAGCAAGAGTGCTCTTGTCAAATCCATGATGTAGACACGAGACTAGCAGATTGTCGACTCACTCCCAACTATAATGATATTCTTCAGTCATCTTTCCTTTGAAATTGTTGATAACTTGCTGCATGGCATCTGTCTTCTGGGGTTGGTAGAACTTGTTCATAAACTTCATTCTTAACTTCTCCCAAGAATCAATGGAATTGATCGGTTGTGCAGATAACCATTCAAATACTTTACATTCGAGTAAGAATAGGAACAAAATGATCTTGATACTCCCTTCGTCGACATTCTGATTCTTGAAAGTTTTGAGGACAGATAGAAACTTGTTCATGTGAACATATATATGGTTGTGCATTATCTAACCCATTGAACTTTGGTAGCATAGAGACGGTAGATGCTCTTAGCTCAAATTGGTCTGACTTGCTCTTTGGGAACACAATACTATTAGGTGGGTCTCCAATGATTGGTGAATAGAAATCGCTCAGCTTCTTCTTCGGTTGTGCTTGCATGACTGTGATATTCTCCCCATTTGGGTTCACAACTTCTTTTCTTGGTGCGGCCTGAGTATCAATCACGTCTACTATTCTTACCCGACAATGTGACAAACACTAGAATATGTTATGCGAGAATGAAAAGAACAATCCTGTTCTATTTGAATGAATGCAATAATTCTAAGATTATTCTAATATGCAATTATTCTATTATTATTATTTTTTTTTTATGATGAATTAGTTTTACTTTTCTTCAATTGAGATTTGGCTTTGTAGATTATATCGTACTAAGATGTCTAAAGCTGACTCTTATGGGGTTATGGTGAATCACAACTATTGTCCATTTGTCAAAATACAGGTGAGAAACAAATAAGTGTGATTTTCACTGGTTTGGTTTGCAACTTCAATTGTTAAAAAGGTTCCTAAATGTAATATCTAAACTAATATGCAATTACTAATCCTATTTAATAATGAATGAAACTAAACTAAGATGAAATTAATTAAACTAATACGAAATGATAAACTAACTATGATGATACTAACTAGGATACAAATAAACTATCTATGAAAAATAAGAAAGAATGAAGATTTGACTAACCTAGATGGGGCAATATTGTCTTCTGACTGTCCTTCAGGCTTCTTTCTTTCACAAAAATATGGATGATGTTGCTAAAATTGTCTCAAGATCCAAAGTTTCGATCTTTAAAGAAAATTTGTGATTACTGAAATCAGAATAGCAACGGCGCCATTTGACACACGTGGTTTTTATGGATGGAATGATATGTGGATGATGACGGATGATGGGTGTCGTTAGTCGAAACCATGTAAGATCAAAACATAATATCCCACTAAAGTAAAGGATGAGTATGGTATCAATCCGGTTTCAACTTGTATCATGACATATGAGTATAGTGGGAGTTATTTTTTAGGTTCACCATAGATTTTTAGAGATGGATTGATGGGAGTTTATGAAGGTGAGAAGGTAGCAGTTCTTAAAGTTCATAAATTGTTTGTTTGAAAGAATGAAAACTTATATTGAAACTTGACTAACGAACTTGAATGGAAAAACTTGTATTGGAAAACAAACTTGGGTTGAAACTTGGATAACAAACTTGAATTGAAAAGTTGTATTGAAGAACAAAACAAAACAAAGCAATAAAAACTTGAAAATATAAAGGACTTGAAATTAAAATCTACACTACTCCTACAAGAACATAGATTAAGTCTAGGTGCTCTCTCTCCTCCTACTTTTTGGCTTTTATATTACACCTTTTTCCAATGACTAATTTGCCCTCGCCCTCTACAATTAAGACACTTCAGTATGTTGTTTTATACTTTTCCTTTATGCTTTCGTTTTCACTTTTTCTCTATCTTCTTGAGCAAGCTAAGTTTTGAGCAAGTATTCTTTTGTGAAAATGCCATCCATCTCTAGTCTTCTGAGTTAAGGACATGACTTTCAGTCCTCTGGTTTGAGTCCTTGACCTTTGACCTTTGACTTTGACTTTTTCAGCACTTTTTCATAGCAGCTTGAGTCTCCATAATAAGCGTTAATAAAGCTCTTTTTGGGACTAAATTGTATCTTTTTATGATAAGTGGTCTGAAATGGCATGTAACCTGCAAAAGACAGTAAAAGCTATGAGTTGTCTATTTATTATGCGTAAGAAGGGTTGTAATGCAATAATGTAAAAGTAATAAAACCCACATTTGGGAGCTGATCAACCACCCCCAAATAACATTTTGTTTGTCCTCAAGCAAGGATGAAAGAGAAAACTAAGATCACAAATGTGTGATTTATTATACTAATCTCATTTCACAGAGTGCGATTTTATTGACAATATGCAACAAGGACTTAAACCACTAGGAATTCTCTAGTGGATGAGCTTACACCACGTGAGAGGTTTTCCAAATGAGGTACTCACAAACTCCTTCTATCTAGTACAAAGGGTTTTGTCTCCTTTTATTCTCAAAAGTCTATACATCTCATTAGCGGGGAATAAGGACAAACTCCTTTGAACTTAGAATTATATATGTACAGTAATTAAATCATCTAAAGATAAATGTGCAAACATGAGTAGTGAAATGAAAAAGTAGAGTCATTTTTGAAACTTTTGTAGAGCATCCTTAAGGTGGGTTCTCACAAGGGTATGTTAACACAAACTCTATGATAGATTCACTTAAGTTTCATTCTCTCAAATGCAATGTGCATTTATATTCCTTACATACATGAATGACGTCCAAAGGAAACCGGGGTCGATTGATAACACTTGCCACTTAATATCACACCATCATATTCCTAATCGAGCAAGAGGTCTTTTATTAGGAGTTACGAGGCTAGGGTGATGGTTTAGAAAGAAAAAGTAAGGGAAAAACAAAATTTGATAAGTTGAGAAAATTGGGTCTTCGAGATACTTGTAACTAGAAAAGAACCTCGTTTTGTTCTTTGCTTTCGATTTGTGATTAATTCTTTAGCCTTTTGGCTTTGTGACTCCATATAATTTTGAATTTTTTAGAGTTCTAACATTGCTTTAGTTTATTTTGATATCGACTCCTTTTGAATTTGAACTTTTGGGAGATTCAATTTTTGAATCCTTTGATTTTTTTGGAGTTTTGGTTTTTTATGGGTTGGTCTTTCTTTTCTTTTCTTTTCTTTCTGTCTTTCTTTCTTTTAGAAGCAACTAACTAATCTGTTTTTGTACAAGGTTTTCTCTTCTCTTTTTCTGATATTCATCCAATTCTCAACTCGTCAACTAGGTAAGCTTTTTATTGTGTGTTGTAACGGGTCAGGGATTGATGGCGAAGAATAAATATGCTTTTAGAAATTTGTGAAGGCTTAAAAAAGGGTAACTAGAAAAAAAAATGATCTTTTTGGGTTTTTAACGTTTATTTGGCTATATCTATCCAAAAATGGCCTAAATTCTCTCCTAAGATATGACATGGTGATCAAGCAAGTAGAAGTGTGGTCTTTCTATCCGGACATCATTTGTGTCATCACTTAATAATCATTCAGATGAGGTTTTTGGCTAGATTCTCCCAGGATATGGAACTTAATTGTTTTAACCTTGGTCTCAGAAATGCACTACTATATACAATCAAATGCTTATACATGCCATTCATGAAAAGATGCAGAAACTATTGTACGTATATTAGTCTAAGTTCGAAAAATGAATCCGTACTCTATTTCTTTAATGAGACTTCTAGACTATTTATTCTTCATAGAAAAAGGAAACAAGACTTTTAGTACTAAATAGAAAAATATATTTTTTTTTTTTTTTTTTTTTTTAAGAAAGAAAGAAATGTACTAATATATCTAATATAAGAAATGCGTAGTTTTTGCAAAATGTTACTATACCACCCCCAAATAGAAATATGTTATGTCCTCAAAGTATGAAGAGATAAGGAAATAAATTGCCATAGAAACATGAGCAAAAATGGCATTACCCTTGTACTCTGTTCTTTGTGATAAAAATATACCACCCCCAAACAAGTTTGAAGCGTGGGTTGTTTGATATAGAACGAGAAATACATGGGTTCTCTAACTAGTAAGTTACGTAATTATTCTACTATGGATTTTTTGGTTTTTTTGTATTTATTTTTGAAAAACATATATAATGAAGAAGATTCGAAAGTTTGGTATCATATACTTATATTATCTTCTAACATGCATATATGATTATTATTACACTAACAAGTGAAGAAATAAAAATAGCGAAATGTAAAGTACATAAACAACTATCTATGCAGACACATATGAAATATGTGTGTGTGTGTGTGTGTATTTAGAGTAATTATTTTTCTCAATCTAAAGGTATCTCTAACCATATAGAGGGTTTGACAAGAAGATAAAATTATATGTTGATCCGGTATCATTTTGGTTACTCCGAGACGTATAATTTTCAATTTTATATCCTCAAGTTTTGAAAACTTTGTAGAGATGTTATAAAGTGACTTATACTCGAAAGCAATGGTTTAAAACAAACCATAACAGGTGATTTTATACAACTTTCGTGTCGGCTCTTTATTAAACCCAATCCAGTTAGACTGTGATTTCAGTTATGTGTGTTGGGGGATTTACTACGCAAAACGTAATGGGAGGGTTTATCTGATTGGACACTAGTGGGTGGTGTAACTAGAACTAGGTATCTTTGGTTATTTATTGGTGGATTTTGGTAGTTATGGTTAAAATGGGATGGAACCAATGCTTTGTTCTGATTGTTGTAGTTACATTGTCCTTGTATGAATGTATTTGGTGGTTTGACATGGTTAGTGAACCCTGGAGGTGGTTGGTATTTGTGGATTAGTACTTTATATGAAATTTGGGTGTTGCCTCTATGGTGCATTTGGTACATTAAAAGCACAGACTTCTTCTGGTTGAAGTGATGATATGTTAGTGAGCAAGGGACAATTGGTATCTATGTGATTTAAGCTATGATAGAAAGTACATAGTGATATGGGCGACCGTTAGTAACACATAATTGATCCTCAAACCGCCCTTAGAAGAATGGAGATTGCGTACTTCTAAGGGTTGGTCTATGTGGAATTCATTGCCCGTTTTGTTTTTGGAAAAATCATATCACTATTGATATTTCAAGAATCTTTCATAATGAGAACGGAGAAAAACAACTATTTTGTAAAAGAAATGTAAAAGAAAGAAAAAGAAAATTGCATACTTGCTCCATAGGATCACACATACTCAAACGACGAGTAAAAAGTGTTTTACAAAGAATATACGAGATATATGTGGACTAAGGCTCCAGCACTTATAACCACACACTCCAAGAGGAGGGCCCGATTACCTTAAGGATGCACTCCCATGGAATGCATTGAGAAAACATAATATGAATCCTTTATAATTAGATATGCAAGACTATATAGTCATTTTAAGTTAGATTCGCCAAAACTATGCATAAGATGGATGATATGTTGTTAACTATATACTAATAATCTAAACAGTTGGGGATCTTTATAGAACAACATATGAAAGCATATACCCCCAAACAGAATGAAATGATGTATTTAGAGTGTAAGATGTAAAATGATATGAGAAAGCTTATGTAACCCATCATGGAACTTATACAATAACCCATCATGTTTGAATTGTCTAAGAAAGTATGAGTGTGGTAGTAGTTGTCCTTCATGAAGCTCAGATGATGGAGAATAGGACATACCAAGTTTCTCAACTACTGAAATGATAGACTCTTGCGTTTGTATATTGGGCAAGGTCTCTTTACTGGGAGGATTGAAAAAATTATGAAGTATACCAGAGGCGATTGGTTTAAGTGCAAAATTGAGGTTTCTTTGAAATAAAGGAGAGATAGATATCTTGGTGATGTTAGCTGGGTGAATTGCAAGAGGTGTTAACTTGGGAGAATGGTGGTTAGGTGGTGACTCATCACATACTCTCAGGAACTCAGAAGACTCTTCATCTAGCTTGGGTGTATCCACAGAATTGCGGTTCATTTCAAAAATTGTAAAGATGTCATAAATCTGTTCCATTGTTAAGTCTTGAACGACCAAAGTAAATTGAGATTCTCATTCCACCATAGATTTTATATCCTCTTTTCTAGGCACTTCATTTGTTTTGCCCTCTCTTCCTATATCTTCATAAATTTTCTCAATGTCATTGTCTAAGTTTGTAGAGTTAATTTCAACGCAGGTTCTTGAGTTTCTTCTGCCGGAGTTTTCTCATATATCGGTGATGATGTGATAAGCACCCAAAAGTGTAGTTTAAACCCCTTAATAGTATTTTACTTAGGCCAATTATGTTTATAATAAATATGAGTTAGTATTGTTTACGTGTTTTTGTATATTTCAGGTCTTGAAGTTGTTTATGTGCTTAAAGATGTCATTTTGCATGGAAAACGAGTCAAGATGATTGCTAGAAGAGTTCTATGTCTAAAGCCTAAGAATCAAGAAGAAAAAGCTTTTTCAAGCCCAATCAAAGCCAATTCGGGTAGAAAAAGGATAAAAAGCCATTAGAAATTCCAAATGGCGTATCTTTCGACTTGGGCCTACTTTATGTCAAAACGACCAGCTCAAAACAAGCTTTCCAATGCACTTGACCTTGCCCCAATCAAAGCTGTAAAAGTGGATGAAAAGGGCACTACAATATTTTTCTAGCAGCATAGGCTCTTTTAAACTTAACCTAATGGACTTTGGGCTCACATTAGAGGCCCAAAGTCTCCCTTCCAGGCCTATGCACGAAAATGTGACCTAATCATCTCTTATATAAAGAAGATCAAGGCTAAACTTACTCTCTCCCTTCACTCTCTCTCATAGCCCCTTTTCTTTAGTTTGGAATAGTTTAGAGTAGGTTTAGTTAAGTAGTTTTAAGAGTAGCCGCCATTAAACCTTGCAATAAAAAGCTTAGTTATTATTCAATTCGATTATTCTTAATTTATTTTAATGTCTTTAGTTTATTATTTTAGTTTAATTAATCCGATGACACAAGGCTAAACCCTCAATAGTGGGGGTTTATGAAGCCACGTGAGGACGATTGCTAGTTAGAATAGTTATTGTTTTGTAATTAGGGCTTCAAGTTCATCTTTGTGAGATTCTAGAGATAGAACTCATAATGGTGAACTAGAGATTAGAAATCTCATCAAAGAGATTTGTGGGGGTGCTAATTTCTCATGCTAGTGAAGCTTTGATTAGAGATAACTTGGTATTCGCTAGGGATCAAACAAACAATTCGACAACTAGATTAATAATCAATCGAATTGTGTGGTGGATTACCCCTTTCTATATCCTTCTCATATCATTTAAATCACTATTTTAGCATCTTAGTTTACTGTTTTCATAGTATAAAAATATTACTCTTATTAGTGAGGAATAAGAGTGGATCGAACACGATTACTCCATAGCTATCAACATGTTTAGAAAGTAGTTTACATCTTGCTAATAGCATGATTAAAACACTATTTTACAACCCATCAATCGACTGTTATCAAACGGCGCTGTTGCCATCTTGTTCGTTTACGTATCTCATATTTAGATTGAAAAAAATTGTTTTCACTATTCTCCCAAAACCTAACCTGTTTTTATTGTTCATATTTTTTCGAAATATTTTGATTACTGTTTGAGTGCATACGAGTTGAGAATCCAACTCCTTGCACCACCATGACGTCACTAGAAAAAAAATTCAATCTTCTGTACTTACTTGAGAGCACGTCCGTGCCCTCATTTTGCCTGTCCTGAGCGCGCCCTGCGCTCCCACACCTAGGCGCGACTGTGCTCCAATTAGCCTATTCCGAAGCACGCCTGCCCCCTAGTTTAAGTAGAATAATTTAATTTTTTTACAGTAAGTGCAATATTACCTCACGAGTATAGTACAGTACTCGTATGCCCACCCACTCCAGTATTTCATAATAAAATTTTCATACTATACGGTGTCTAGAAAACTTAAAGAATTGGGTTTATCTAATTAAGGAACGTGCACGCACGGACAACCTCCCTCAATTCTTAAGTGGCCTAGCCGTTGGTTTGAAAAGTTTATAGTAGTACACATAGTAAGCTCGTTTCACCATCCGACCGTTTCACCAAAGCCGTTGGTTTGAAAAGTTTATACTACCAAAGCCCGTTTCACCATCTGACCACAGGCCTGATTTCCAAGCCCAACATGAAGCCCACAGTAAAAAAGCCAACCTTTATTTTTAATATATAGCGCGACCTGTGCTCAAATTACCCTGTTAGAGATTGTGCCCGCCTTCCAAGTTATACTGATCAGGTTGAAATTTTTACAAGACTTCACAATCCATCTCATGGATCTAGACCACTACTCGTATAATTGTCAAGTAATAATAGACGTGCTTCAAGGTTATTGAAGGCGTTATTTATACGCATAGCAAGGATGCTCTAGGTAACACCTCCTTACATCCTCGCATCTACTGTAAGAGGAGTATATTTCTAGCAATAATCATGCTATTTTTGCATGCTTATTAGGTTGATTGCCTATTAGACCTAAAATTTGTATGAGATTAAGATCTGGTACGCATAAACCTACCTTATTAGTTTCTTGTAGATGCAAAAACTATCGCCTATCTAGAAATTCACACAATAACACACCCACACCACCTACACCCACCACTACTACATTTATAGTAATGGGTGAAGAAATAGTAGAGAGACCACCCCTCTTTGATTTTTACAAGCCTTTTAATGATGGACCTCTGCCCTGCATCATTTTTGCAGATACAATAGGAGATTTTAGAATCCCCCCTAATATTTTTAATCTGCTACCAGTTTTCCATGGTTTAGACCATGAGAAGCCTTATCAACACTTACGTATGATACAACAAGTTCTTACTACATTTCATCATCCTAACGTCAGACCTGAACAAATAAAGCTAAGGGTGTTTCCTTTCATCCTAGTTGACAAAACGGCTGCTTGGCTAGCAGCACAAAAACCGAACTTTGTCGACATATGGGAAAAACTAGTTGAATATTTATGGAACAATTCTACCCACCATAGAAGACTGACGAAATGTTTCAAAATATTCACTTCTTTCGCCAAAAGCATCATGAATCTTTTTCTGAGGCTTGGAATCGTTTCATGATCTTCTAGTAGAGTGTCCCCATCATAATCTTAGAAAAGACACACTTGTTCGTGCCTTTTTCAAAGGTCTATCTCAACACTATAAGGAGACTTTAGACATCATGAACGGAGGTAATTTCTTAAGTAAAGGAGCCACAAATACTTATAACTTCTTAGATAATCAATCCAAGAAAAGTAACAATTGGGGAGGAAATGATTACTCCTGCTCTACCCCTTCTTCATCTACAGCTAAGGTAACCAGTATGTTTGAGGTAAAACCAGATCTTGAACTTAGAACTTTAATTGAAACCCTCACTCGAAAGGTCGATGCCCTCTCTGTGCGCATAAACAAGAAGTGAAAGCCACTCCAGTCATGAACATCAACTCTACTCGTTGTAATGTATGTTTTAATCCCAACCATACCGATTCCTCTTGTCCCTTACTCTATGGTTCACTTCCACCACATCCCGTAGATAATTATGCTTTCACCAACCCTAACACACAATGGAGGTAGAACACTAATTATAATCAACAACAACAAGCTACACCTCCAAGTTTTAATTATCAAAACGTTAGGCCCACCACAAACTTTCACCAATTTTACCAACATCTAGGACAAGGAGATTTAGGTGACCAGAACAGAAGTTTAGTGCCCGTGATCCAGAACTATCAACATCAAGACATGACCACGCAACAAGCCTTAGTTACAGGCACTCCTCTTATGGCCACTCACCCAGTTAAACCATCTACAGAGGAAGTAGTAGTGACTTTGCTGCAACATCAAAATCAAATTATGCAACAAAACTCCAACTTGCTGAAGGAACAAAATGAACAAAACTTCAAATTTATGCTATAACAAACGATGCAATCTTTGTGCCAAAAGATTATTGCGTTATCTACTAACCAAAATAATAACCAAACATGCATGTTTTTAGGTCAAGCAATGCCTAATCCTAAGTCAACAAACACTGCCTTGGAAGTAAACAGTATTCAATGTAATGGTAATATAACCTAGGGGAACTACAGGCAGTCACGGCCTTTCGTTCTAGGAGAGTAGTTGATAACAAAGTGACTATGCCTGAAGATTGCCCACAAACGGAAGCTGAAAATGAAACCATATCAAATACTGTCATAGAAACTGAAGACCCTACAACTATAGAAACCACAACCAAAAAGGAATCCACCAAAAGATAAAATAATGGTTCATAAATATGTTCACCCTCATGCTAAAGATAAAGACAAGGTTAATAATATTGTTGACCCATATGCTAAGTATAGAGAAAAACCACCATTT
Organism: Coptis chinensis; assembly: GCF_015680905.1. NCBI lineage: Eukaryota > Viridiplantae > Streptophyta > Magnoliopsida > Ranunculales > Ranunculaceae > Coptis > Coptis chinensis. Next base: position 52,107,682 of record NC_141456.1, read on the forward strand.
CCCCCACAGACTAGTTGTGTCTAAAAAGGACGAGAATTTTGATGAGATTAGAGAAGTGTTTAAAAATCTAACTATAAACCTACCTATTCTAGATGCTATAAAAAGTCTTCCTAGACACGCTAAGTTTCTAAAAGAGTTGTGCACCACGAAGAGGAAAACCAACATACCCAAAGAAGCCTTCTTAACTGAACAATATCCCTATTTGTCTGAGCATAACAGAATTGTTAAGTACAAGGACCCTAGTCGTCCTACCGTACAATGCACCTTAGGAGATACGTTTAGTACAACTTCTCTATTAGACCTCGGGGCGAGTGTTAACTTACTCTTTTTTTATTTATATAAACAACTAGGTCTAATAAAACCTCAACCAACCAAAATGACTTTGCAGTTACCGATCGTTCTATTAAGTATCCCAAGGGTGTAGTTGAAAATATTCTTGTTAATGTTCAGGATTTTTACTACCTAGCCAACTTTGTTATTCTTGACACAGAAGTTGCTCATGATTCTATTCCCATCATCTTATGGCGCCCCATCACCTCAATTCCCCTCCGTCCACCTTTTCAATGGAACCCTGAGTTTGCACTTGACCTTTTTGCTTCTCCTATTCTTCATGACTTCCTAAACCCATCTTTTAAGGACATAATACCCAAGGAAGAGCTATCAGACTCTTTTATTTCCAGATATGATACAGTTCAAACCTACACCATGAATAAGTATTGTGCTAAACCCACATTCTTATTTTTTCCATTCCTTTCTTCTAAAACGTATCCATATCCCACGTATCTTCCACAACCATCCATTTTCTCACGATCATTCACTAAGACACCCTTTCGTTGGAGGAAAAAGAAGAGAGTACACGCTCGATTAGGTTCTCCGTTCATCAGACTTCACTCTCATTCCACTAAGTTGCATCGTAGGAAATCTTAGTGCCTAATTCTGTTTGGGGGTGCATTGTCACAACCCGAATTTCTAAGCAATTACAAAGTGAATATTTGAAATATAAATATCTCAAACATCACTAGGTTTAATTGTCTAAAAACCCAGGCTATGACGAGGTGGATACAACACATGCCAAAACCTAAAACCCACATCATAAAAGAATTAAGTTAATTAAATAAACCCCAAAACTTTCCACCATCACTTTATTAAGGTATCTTCCGTCCAAACAAAACATCAACAAACTCTAAGAATAAAAGTCCTCACTACTATGTTCTCATGTCATGCTGAAAAATGTAAACTACGTTATTACATCCTTCCAATAAGAATCGGACCTAATAAAAGAACTAACTGACTACTCCAGGCAAGAATCCAAATCACACGCCGCGGTTCCACTGCCTTCCACCTATGTTTCCAAGAACACACCCACGTTGCCAAAACAAAGCAAACATGAGTCAGCAAAATGGAATTTGCTGGTATGAGTAGACTAACCAAATATAAACATTTTCCAGACTTTAATCATTCAACAAATACTTTATATGTACCCATCTCTTAACCATTCTCAGCTTGGAAGATAGGTAATTCCGTCATTTCAATCGGCATAGTTTCTTCCCAAGCAAGACTTCCATTCTATTAACTCATTATAATAACTCGTTTTGATAACTAAGTAATTGAATTAAAACTTACCGATATCCATTGCTGTATAAGGGTAGGACTGCGCCCCTGCACAAAATATTATTAAGTCCTACCCCCTCCCCGCAAAAGAAAGTTAGAAATTTTATATAACATATGTAGATATCCTATAGGTATTCAAATGTAAGCCCAAACACACTCGCATAATCAAATCAATTTCTCTTATCAATTAATCAATTTCTTTTCTTATACACCCACCCGTTAGTACCTACTCCATGATTTGCACTTCACACATTTGCCAAATCATATATTTCTGTGTGCCTCTCTCCTACCGAATAACACAATATCATAGCCATCTCTGGGCTTTCATACACATATTTCACAGCCTCTTATGGCATAAAAACTCAGGTCATTCATGACACATTCAATGAATATCTTAGGTCATTCTTGCCACATTCAAGGAATACCTATCATATCACTAACGGGCCATTCATGGCACATTCAATGAATGCCCTGGGTCATTCCTGCCACATTAAAGGAATACCCAACCCTACATTCCGGTACACTCAAGGAATACAACTAACCCGCACGGCGAATACCTTAGTTCCTCTCTAGGGCAGTCCAAACAATATGGTCATTCATGGCACATTCAATGAATACCCAATTATAACGCTAATGGGCCATTTATGGCACATTCAATAAATGCCCACCTAGCATATGACATCATCAGTCATAAAACTCATTTCCAAAACTTGAGGCATGGAGAGTTCTAAAAGGGTGCGGTAAATTTGTTTACGCATTATTGAACTTTATTGCATATATTATTTCAGAGAACGAAGGAGTATCTTGTTTCATGTATTTTTGGTTTACGCGTTATTAATTATATGGATGTCTAAGTGTCATAACGTTGTATATCATAAAAGACTGAAATTTCACATAGTAGGTAATACACGTACACACGTATATATAGAAAGGTCTTAGCCTAAAGCCAAGCATGCTAATAGCCCTAGACCTATTGATAAAAACTGTTTAATCCGAACGCTTATTGGTTTTCTTGATTAATTAAGTCCGAGGTCCACAGTCTAAAGTCCGAAGTCCGAAGTCCAAAGACCAAAGTCCCAAGTCCAAAGTCCGTATAGCCGTACGTTTTAGTCAAGTTACCTTACTCACGTGGGTTTGGTAGGATAGGTCGAGTAAGGGATCGTCCAAACCTTAGGGCTCAAAAAGGTTCACAACTGGAATTACAACTTTTGGTGAGTAGGATTTTAGGTTAACGGTAATGCAAATAATGTAAATTACTACGGTGGTTTTGATGTAGATAAACAGGATAGAGAAACAGGGAGAGAGTTAATCATACTCATGCAAGAATCATTTTTCAACAGTTTATATTACCACATCACTACATCACTACATCTCTAATTCATCTCGTGTTCGGAGACGACGTCGAGTATTGATCCCTAGCGCATGCCCACATCTCTGAGCCGCATCGCACAAGCATAAGGAATTGAACTATATTTCATCTCTGGAATATCATTTCAGCTCCTGGCTCGATTCCACATCAATTTGGATAAATTGGAGAGCTATCTGACACCATAGAGTCGCGCTCGAGACTATTTGGGTCGCGCACGAGACTGTTCTAGAGCATCAGCACTCCAACTTTGTACAGTCTCAGTCATTTTGGGACTGAATGTCTAATCTATGCCTAATTCCTAAGCAGTGATTCTAGAACATTAAAGAGTCAATCCGGATTCTTACACGAGTAGCATAACCCTCCCCCTGAGGGGGGGGGGATTAGCTCATGGTCATTGAAGGAATAATAATACTTGCTGTATACATTAAGTAAATAAATGTAGGACAGGAATTAAACTAGAAAAGGAATGACTGTTATTAAGGGTAAAATGACTTACAATATTTAAGCTGCTGGAATGAAAATGACGGAATGTAAGTGCTGAAATAAAAACTAACTAACTGCTACGCGGACGCTAGAGCATGAAAATGCTGAAGGAAAATATATGAAGGCTACCCACTCGTATATATAGGCTGGAGACTGGAGACGGTTTAATTGAGTTTTGGCCTTTTGTTAAATTGAGAGATTCAAAACTTTGATATTCAAAGTTTTGTTTGCATGTGACTTCCTTTAAACCAAAGTTTTGTTTACGAAACAAAACTTCATTTAATGTTTCGTCCTTTTGTGCTTTGTATTTCTCCCTTTGCTCAATTTCATTTCAATCTTTGAACAGGTATGTGTCTTCTCTTATTGCAAGGTGGCACAATTTTGTGACCATCTCTTGCCACCTACCTATGCTGACTCGTCATGCCTTTTGGCCCCGCCGAGTGGGTCCACTTAGTATGTTTAGTGGCGGCGCCGATTTTGGCGTTTTTACAACTTTCTGTCTTTGCGTAGAGTTTGTCGCTCTGGCAGTTCACTAGCCAACGTCGGCACCAGATTTATCGATTTGAGTTTCGAAGTTTGTCGCTTCTTTATATGTGGGCCCGCTTCTATTAATCGGTTTTGTTTTTGGAAACTTCGCTCTAGTAAGGCTCATTGGGCTTCATCGGGTTGAGTGGAAACTTCACATATTCCAGTATTCTCGTACTTCGATGCATGTTTTATCATTATATTCATTTTAAATGCGGAAACTTGCAAAAGTACGAAAATATGATTATTACATGATTATTAAACACATAATCGACCAAAATGTTATGTCTCTCGGGGTTTAATATTACAGTTTTGTGTACTTATCACACCACCCCCAAACAACATTTTGCTTGTCTTCAAGCAAAGAGGAGACATTAAAATAATAAGTGGTCAAAAAATGTGTTGTCCTAAGCTAAACCTCATTTCGCAGAGTGTGGTTGCATTGACCGTATGCAACAAGGCCTTTACCACTAGGAATTCCCTAGTGGACGAGTTATAGCCTCGTGAGAGTTTTCCAGAGAAGATACTCATAAACTTCATTTATACTGCAACGACTCAGTAACAAAGGCTTGTTTCCTTATTTAAACCAAGGTATCTAGACATCTCACTAGCGGGGGAAACAAGAATTAATTCTTTCGAAATTCAAGTTAATATACATACAATAATCAAAACATCTACGTATGAGCATGCATGCAGTGATCTTATAATGAAATGTATGAGCAGGGCCGTTTCTGGATCCTTTGGATAGCGTCCTTAAGTAGGTTTTCACAGGTATGTGTCGAAACACAATTTCTCTCTTATTTTTCCACTCAAGTTTTGCTACTCCAGTGTGCAGTGGGCACACGTTTCCTCACATACTCAATTGACAGTCAGAGGAGCCGAGGCCGAGAAGTCACAACTGCTACTTATTATCACACTATCCTACTCACTAATTGAGCTAGATGTCTTTATTAGGTGTTATGGGGCTTAGGTGGTAGTGTAGAAGAAAATGGAATGGAAAATTCAAAAATGATAAGTATGAGAGAATTAGGTCTTCGAGATATTTATACTAGAGAAATCCTTTTTCTTTCCCCGCTTCTAACATGGGTTTCCATACTTGGCTTTTTCAAGCTTTTGTATTCCCTTTTGATTTGATTTTTGGGGGAATTCTAACTTTGATATTTCTTTTGATTTTTGGAAACATATTTCTATTTCTATTTTTCTTTTCTTCTGAAGCAGGTAACTGATTATGATTTGTGACAAGGTTTTTCTCTTCATTCTTCTGCACTTCATCCTATTTCTCATACTCATCATCTAGATAGGCTTATTTATTTGTGGTTAATAGATGGGTAATGATTTTTTTTTTGAAATAGAAAGGATTAATGAAAGGTTCAGGGGGGCAACTAGCGGTAAATTTTTTTTACAGGTGTGAATTTTTGGCTATATCGCTCCAAAGAAGGCCTAAATTCTCGCCTAGGATTTGGGTAGTGATCAAGTAAGTAGACGTGTGAACTTCTCTATTCAGAAGAACTACTCATCTGTGTCATTACTCATATATCACACATTTTGAGGCTTTTGGTTAGATTCTTTACAGATATGGAAACTAAGTTGTCTAACCGTAGGTCCCAGAAACTTACTGTTGTGTACATTTAATGATAGTCAGTGCATGAATGCTCATGAAAAGATGTAAAACTATTGCATAATGTGATTAAATTAAGTTTCTAAGAACAAGTCCTAATTATGACGCTAGGGTGAGATTTCTAAATATTTTTCATCATAGAAAGGGAAACGAGAATTTGTCACTAAATACGTTTATTTAGACATCAAGTAAACTATATACAACTATGCATGCCTAATTTTTGCAAAAGGTTCTCACCACCCCCAAACAAATCGGACATCGCGGTCCTCAAAGTGTTAAGAGGAAGAAAGAGTATACCTGAGAGGCTTTGAGCTAAAATATAACTGACATCTTCCACAGAAATTTATTGTAACACACTATATATTATAAATCATAAAAGTAGAAGCACACTATTAGAGTAGCACACTGTTAGGTTATTTATTTATTTCACATCAAAATGTAAAACAAATATGTACATGCATCAACTCACATTGCCCCAACCTTGAACTAGGGGATAGTCCATCCTTGCCTCGTCCCTGTAGAAATGACATTCCTTTGCATCCCGCCAATCTATCATACCTTTCTAGACTTCACTCCACTTCCTCTTTTTTGCATTGTCTAGATGAGCTATCATTTTATCATCATTAGGGAAATAACAAACTTTCTTTAGATACATTGCAGGGCGTCGCCATGTCCGAAATCGCAAAGAATGAATTATCTTGTTTGTTGGACACATAGAGTCGACCTTTACCCAGTCTTGAAAGGTGGCCGCGAACCGTGGAAGTATCGCTCTACACTATCCCCGCATGCCGAATCGGCGTGGTGATATAGTGTTACCGAAAAGACCGAGCCTTCTTAAGATTCTCAATTACTAGGTCCAGAATGTCAGCGGTATGTATGTTGTCGGGCCAATGCATGGAATTCTTACACGCTGACTTTGATGCAGTGGAAAAATGCTAATCCCCCATGATGTTCAGAAGAATAAATAACATGGCAGTTCCAACATTCATGGTCATACTGGCTAGTAGAATAGTGAAGTCTAGCCATCGGCCAGCTTCGGCACGTTCACTGACGTGGGCAATGCCATCGCCATACCGGGCAGCAAAATCTTCCCTAGAATAGTTATTAAAGTCATTCTCTATCATGTATTGAATGGGGAGGTCTGGCTGAAGAGGAGGAAGGTCTAGGGCCATAGCAACAATTGGCTCGTAAAAAGAGTGTCTCGTGTTACCAATACGGAGTGTAAAGCCATTCAAAGGAAAACCCTGGACAACTGGTAGATCTTCCATGTGATCATAAAAGTAAGTTGCCAAACCTGGGGAGTATGTCTGCTCTGGGTGTAGAATAAGAGAGTTCCAACCAACTTGAGTGATGTAGTCTCTGAAAAGATGTCCATATGCAGGAGAATTCAGCAATTAATGAAAAGATTGTTCTGGAATCATCTTTGGAGCTTCCATTGTAGAAGATGTGTGAAAAAAATGTGACCTGTTTAGTCAAGGATAACCAAATATTAGAGTATGATGAGAATAATTAAGTAAAAACAATTTACCATAGGAAAATTAAAAACTAAAAAGAAAATGACAAATAATATAAAATTGCAAAATTTAAATGTTTTCATGGGCCCAACTAACGGCGAGGATCCTTTTGTGGGAGGGATCCATTTATAAGATTTTCTATGCCGCCAATCCGCGTAACATTGCTTTTCTCCGTAAATCTTGGCTTGGTTCCCCATTATGAGAGTGTGATTTGCCAAGAACCGGTTGTGGTGCGGCAAGAATTGTGTTTGTTCCTCTTCGCTTATTGTCCGCAGTCCCGAAATTCAAGAAGACCGGTGATGATAATGTTCGACGTTTGAATAATGTCATCGGGCCCTTGTCACATTAAACTAAGCCCTTCCATGGGATTAAATATGTTGCATAATGCATTTTCAGTGAAGATGTTGTCAGCAGAACAATCTTCGTCGGTTTTCTACACCGACATGGTTCTTTGCAACGCCGGGTTCCGTAATCCGCTCCTACATACCGAGTGAATGGTAAGAATGTTAGTTGTTCAAGAGATGTATGAGGAGAAGTACTAGAAAACCCCAACGATCATGATAAGTGTCACAATGGTTGGTAAAGGAGTCGCTTTTTTCCCGCACGCGCATCGCTGCCCGCAGAAATTTAATAATGCAAAAATCATTGAAGTTACTCAGAAGACCCAGAGTAGATGGAGGAGGGGTTTGGTTATTTCGAAGTCTTAGACGCGGCCGAGCACATTATGAGCTACCCATTGTATCACAGATAATTGGTTATTTTGCAAAGATCGCCGATAAACAATAACGGCTTTTCCAGTTGTATTCGGCCGCGGAAGGATAGTTGCAAAACATCGATGCCCGATATTGTCGAAAAGGTGAATCCCGAAGGTGTACCTTTGGTTTGTAATAGGAATTTGAAGTACCTCGAGATGATTTCCATAGTCAATCCACGCCAAGATCCGTTAGCACGGACAAAGAATTGCCCGCTTTGGAAATAACCGCTTTTAGAACAACAACAAGACCATTCTCTCGAATAAAAAACTTGCTTATGATAAAAAAGAGGGTGCCATCCTCGACGGATATTTCTATGTCAAAAAAGGGATGAAAAGGCCATTTTAGAAATTTTACATAAAATTTTGCTTGGGCACCAAACTTCGAAAGTGAGGGCCATTAAAGATGGAGGGTGAAAATAAAAGAAAAAAAAAATTGGAAAAAGGGAAGTTAGATTTTTAGGTGTCTATCCTTGTTATAAATAGACACCAATCCGAAAATGTAAAAGATAATTAATCGAGGTGTCATAGGGTAGTTAGACCACGGTATCTTCTAAGATATGCGAAAAGTGGATGTAGTGTGGATGAGAAGAATAGGGCATGTGAGAAAGAATGCTCCTTTTTTTTTTTTTTTTTTTTTTAAACTAGCGTAAGTAGAAGGACAAGGAAAATGTAGGTATACTATCACAATAAGATGTAAGAACGTACAACGGTATGAAAACACAACATAATGATACGGGGAATGAAATACAAACCTAAATATTAGATAGAACTATATGCCACATTAACAACATTACTCTAATGAAACAAACAAGCATGAAGACTTGAGTAGCATATTCAATTTGCCGCTGCTCAAACTTTTCTAGTGCATCCATGAAGCTTGAAATTTGAAGCGGACTAAAAACGATTTTTCAGAATAAGAAGTGTAGAGGGAAGAATATGAAATGAGTGAATGTGGAGGAAGTGTTGAACTTATTTATAGAAAGAACTTTGCCGCTTTTCAATCGCTTTTTGACCGCTTTTTTGTGTTTTCATGATCAAGTTTTTCGACCGTTTAATAAAACGTTAGTTTACGGTAAAATTTCCTGTTAAGTGTGACATCTAAAATATATATGTATATATATATTTATATATATCTATATTATTATTACTAATAATATTATATATATTCCTACCTATATAATATAATATTAGACATAACTAATATATCCAGGCAGAAATTTTTAGGAAATAACCTACTATTAAGCTGGAAATGCAAACACGTAAATCAAATATCTGACATAAATATTATACATGACTGGAAAAATAAACTAGCTACTGATGATCCTCAGGGGCTGCAGAAGAATCCTCGGGGGCTACGGAAGAAAACCGTGAGTCTATGACGCCGCGGCAAAGATAAGCTCCCCGTGGAGGCTAACCGCTTCTTGGATATCACCCAGTATCCATCACCGAAGCTCGAATCGATGCCGACTTGCCATGAACATTCACTGGAACCGGGTCTCGCAAGTAAGCATATGGTCTTGAAATGTAGTCATGGAAGCTCTCATTTCCTCGCGGAATTTGCCCATGCCGTCATGGCCATCGACTCGCGGGCGAAAGTGGTCATATCTGTCCTTAACTTACCCAAGGTACATCTCATCGATACTTGGCGAAAGTGTACATGTCTCTCAAACCACTATTCATAGCATGTAAGGCTTCTATGGGGTGGGTGATCTTACTCATGGCAGCCTCATCAAAGTAGGGTGGGTGAGATGAGCCTACGCTTAGCTAAGAAGCTCAGCAGCCCTTGGTGTTGTGGGTTCCCAAGGGTCCAAGATGCATTTCTTGAAGACAAGCATATTCTCATATTGTGGTATAGGGAGTAACGGGTGGTGGATGTAAAACCCAAGGTAATCATAACTTGTGTTACCGTAACGCAAAGAGGGGCTGATTTAAGAGTGGCATGTGTAATAATATTAGAAAGAAAGGTAATGATGCGAAGTTACCCTTTCGCCCCGGAGGATCCGAGAAGGTGGAGGAAGGTCTCTTGTTGATGTCCGAGGGCTTCAAGGTGCCAATGACGCTCGGGCCACAGCTATTGAGTCACGTACCTAACCGGTAAATTGCCGCGACCAACGCCGATACGCCGCGATTTTCCATTTATGTTTTACTCTCCCTCGACAGCGTGGTTGAGCATTAGGTCGAAGTTCCAGGCATACACGGACCGCCGAAGTCAAGACGCGGGTCGCACTGCAGGAATGGCCGGATCCCCGAGAGCAAAACAGGTGTGACTTCGCGGGCGACACCCCGATGGTAACTCCAAAACTGGTCGCCATTAAAGCTCCCATTATCGAGAATTTCATCACCAAATCCTTGGAATAAAGCCCTCCATTAGTATATAACAAGTACTCCCATCCTCTAGAGTGAATTTCATTATCAAATAATGGAGCAATGGGACGGCCGATGGAAGGGAATTGTAGTTGAGTTGTAAGAGTCTCGACGAGACTGGATTTAGGTGGCCCCGCTCTCGCGAGACTTAAACGAGAGGGGCAAGATCCAGAATTTAAGGAAGAAGAAATGAGTGATGGTGACGCTGCGGTGGTCGGGTTATCCGGTTTAAAGGGCTCGATATTTCGATATTTTGTTGGGCCAAAATTTTTCCAAGCCCAAATCAAGCCAAAAGCCCGATTTAAGCCTAAAAAAATCTAAATGCTTACCCACGACTCGTTTGGACTCTGAATTGGATGAATGAGATATCAAAATGATCGGCATGAAAAATGCTATCCAATTGTATGAGTCATTCTTGAAAGTCACAAGAGTTTTTGAAAAGAAGGAGAGTGTTTTATTTATAAACAAGGGTTTTATTTATATACAAGGGAGATATACGTGAAAAACGCTGGATGTCCAGAAGAGTCATCATCTTAAATCATAGACAACTGTCATGTCGGCTCTAGAGTGAACCCAATCCAGCCAGACTGTGGCTTTATCTCTATATATTATGGGGTTAGGGGCAAACGGTATTAACCTCGACCCGGCGCTTACGGCCTAATAAAATTGCCCTTTATTACATACGGCTATCCTCAAACCTCCCCAAGGGATCTCAAAGTAACCAATTCTAGGGTTGGTCTAGTGGAATCCATTGCCCGCTTGTGTTCCAAGGAAAAGCGCCATCCGAGGTTGGACACCTAATCTCATGTGCAAAAACTTAATGCAAAGGGAAAAGGCAACAATATAAACATCTCTACAAGGTGAAGTCTTTTAACGCCGATCTTTAAGATGAGTCGAAGTCTTTTAATGTCGATTCGCAAGACTAATCGAAGTCTTTTAACATCGATTCTCAAGACTAATCCCAACCTCGTGGGGAGAAACGGCGGCATTAATTTAAGATTATCCCGCGAATCGGTGTCGACAAAAAGTATACCTTAAACTGGCTATTATCGGATAGAAAGTCAAGACCTAGACGTAAGGGTGTTTGACAATGCATACACCAGCCCATCCTTCACGCACGCCGCTTACGAAAGCAAAAGTACTACGATTCATTCCCTATTCGCGGATGAGTGTGACTTACACTAAAATGATTAGCTGAAGTTCGCGAGGTAGAGAGTAGAAAAGGGAAGAGAAGGAAGGAGGTGAAATTTTGGGTACCCATCGCTTAATCGAAAAGGCACGCTTGCTCGCGGTTGCGTAAGACATTTATACTCATTTCTGAAATAGAGTTTTCATGGACTAAGGTTCCGCGCTTGCAAACCACACACTTCAAAAACTATGGAGATCATAAGATAGAAGATGACCCGCTACCAAAATGGCGATCCTCTATAGAAACAAGATTGAGCACGCCAAAACTAAACATCTAGTCTATGTAGACCGGATCTTGAAGAAGAGTCCGCTCAATATCCGTGAGCCGCACTGCGGTAATGTTTTAGGCGCTGTCCATCGACTTGAAATTGTTGTTATCTTGTGGATTAAGCAAAGAGATTGCCCCATAATGTTTCATTACCGACACAATGAAAGGACCGCACCATCGCGGTTTTCAATTTACCCCGAAAGATGTGTAACTGAGTCAGTACAAGAAAACTTTTGGCCAATTTTGAAATCCCACGAAAATGTGCTTGTCGCGGCACTCTTTTCATGTTAGCTTTGTAGATTTCGAGAGATCATAAGCATCACTCCAAATTTCCTCAAGCTCATTTAATTGTAGTTTTCGGCCGCCTCGATGATATTGTAATTGAGGCTTTGATGGCCTAAAGGGCACGATGCTCAAGTTTAACTGGCAGATGACAAGGTTTTCCAAAACAATGCGTAAGGAGACATCCCTATAGGTGTCTTAAATGCTGTTCGGTATGCCCACAAGGAACTGATAAGCAGAGAGACCAGTCCTTTCGGATGGGTTGACAGTTTTCTTTCTTAATAGACTTTATCTCTCTCGTTGGAGACTTCCACTTGGCCACTGCTTGCTTGGGTGATATGGAGTAGCAACCTTGTGAGTAACTCCATATTTCTTCATTAAAAACCCAAAAATTTTATTACAAAAATGTGTACCCCCATCAATGATGATAGCTTTGGGGACACCAAAACGAGAAAAAAATGTTTTCTTTTAACAAATTTCACGACAGTCTTATGGTCATTGAGCGACACACGCGAAAGTGCCTCAATCCATTTAGACACATAGTCTACAAATACTAAAATGTATAGAAAACCTTGAGAAATAGGAAAAGGTCCCATAAAATCAATGCCCCAAACATCATAAATTTCCACAATCAAGATAGGATTTAGGGCATCATATTTCATTTGGTAATTGACCTAGGTGCCGCATTAACTAATGCAAGCTATGCAATGTTCATGTGCATCGCGAAAAAGGGTAGGTGAGTAAAACCACATTGTAATACCTTGGCCGCAGTTTTATTTCCATCGAAATGACCTCCGTGAAGATTGTTCATGGCAAAAGGATAATACGCCGGTGTGCTCCTACCGGAATGCAAATGACGAATGAGTTGGTCGAACAATACTTAAAGAGGTAGGGTCATCCCAAAAATAATATTTTACATGGATGATAAGAACTTTTATGATCGATCGCGACCAAGAGGAAGGAACTTCCTCAAGAACTAGGTAGTTAACGATATCCCGCATTCATGGAGATGAGAAAATAGAGTACAAATATTCGCCCGGGGAAGGAATCACAGATGGCTTCTCGAATCACTATCAATGTCACCAACCAGCCTTGATAAATGGTCGCCACGACATTTTCGGTTCCTTTCTTTGTCTTTGATTTCCGTGGTGAATTTTGCAAGAGAAGGATCCAGCGGAACAATCATTGTTTTAAGGCCTTTTTCGCGAAAGTAAGTACCGGCGTGGCATGGTCAGATATATGATAGTGGATGTTCCAACTAGATAAGGGCTTAAACTTATCCAAGGCATAAACAACAGCTAGAACTCTTTCTCGCTTGTCGCGGTAATTACGCTAAGCGCCATTAAGAGTTTTACTAGTTTAGTAAATGACAACGGTTTGTCATCACGCCGCTAATCGAAAGCACGCACCAATAGCAAAATCGCTAACGCCACACATTAGTTCGAATGGTTGAGACCAATCGTGGGTTGGATGATAGGAGCGTAGTCGAGCGCTTTTTAGAGTATCAAAAGCTTGTTTGCAATTGAAATTGAAGTCAAATACTGATCCTTAAGGCGTGAGGTTGGTTAAAGGTCGAGCAACTTTAGAAAAATCCCTGAATGAATCTCCCCAGAAACCCAAAGATGGCCTAAGATGGCACGGATATCACTTAACTGTATGTAGGAAAGGTAGCTAAGAAATTTTAACAATTTTAACTTTATCGACCTCTATCCCGCCTTTCAAACAATATAACCTAGAACAAGTCCCTTGGTAACCATGAAATGACACTTCTCCCAATTGAGTACCAGATTTTTTTCTCAACGCAACGCTAATAATTTTAGAAAGGTTTGATAGGCAGGGCCGTTAAAGGAATTTCCATAGATGGAAAAATTGTCCATGAAGACTTCCATATAACGCTCCACCATATCATTGAAAATATGAAGCATGCAGCATTGAAGGTGCCCGGGCATTACAAAGACCAAAAGGCATTCGCCTGTATGGAAAGGTTCCAAAGGGACACGGAAAGTTGTTTTTCTTGATCGGGCGGATCGATGACAATTTGGAAGTATTTGGAATAGCCATCAAGAAAACAAGAGTAAGCATGACCGCTAAACGCTCTAGCATCCGGGTCAATGAATGGGAGAGGGAAGTGATCTTTACGTGTTCTTGCATTAAGTTTTGGCGATAGTCAATACAAATTCTCCATTTTAATGGAATGCGAAAGTGGAGATGGACTCACCATTTTCATTTTGTACCACTTGAATGCCGGACTTTTAGGAACAACGTGGGACAGGACTAACCCAATCACTATCGAGATAGGGTATATGATGCCCGCGATCAAGTAAACGTAAAACTTCCTCTCTCACCACTTCCTTTATGGCGGATTAAGGCGCTTGTGGTTCTCGCGGATGTCTTTGTGCCGTCATCGGGATGTATGCGATGCGTGCATATGCTAAGGTCTATTCACTTGATATCATCTAAGGACCATCTGATAGCGGAGCGGTGTTCACGAATGATATGAATCAAATGTGCCTCTTCGTCAGTAGTCAAGTGAGCAGAAATTATTATAGGGTGACTACCATCGAGATCGAGATGCACGTACTTCAAATCAGAGGGTAGAGGTTTTAAATCCGGAGTTGGAGGATTGGGGATCAAGGATTCTTGAGGGATCATCTCTTCAACGGAAAAGAGCAAATCCGGTTCTTCTGAATCAGTTTGCAATGCAGTAGTAGGATCGAATAGTGGTACCGACTCTAATAATGTGTGGACATCCTTTATGTACGAGTCATCATCAAACTCAGGATTATCAAAAGAAAGAAATTGGTGTATCTCGTCTGGGGGAAAACAGTTTGTGAAATAATCATGTTCCAAATTATCAACCAAACTAATCTCGCCCTCCATTATAGGATCGGAAAATTGTTTCATTAATTTGAATACGTTGAGTTCGAGAGAAAGGTTCCCGAAAGACAATGTCATTGAACCGTCCCGACAATTGATGAGAGCGTTAGCAGTTGCAAGAAAAGGACGTCCCAAGATGATAGGAATGGAGTCACAGGCCACTTCAGTATCTAAAATTACAAAATCAACTGGGTAGTAAAAATCTTAGACCTTGACTATGACGTTCTCTACTATGCCCTTTGGGTACTTGATGGAGCGATCCGCAAGTTACAGAGTCATTTTGGTAGGTTTTAATTCATGAAGACCTAACTGCTTAAATAAGTAGTAGGGAAGTAGGTTAACACTGGCACCTAGGTCTAAAAGTGCGGTAGCCAACGTGCATGGTACAGTTGGTCGACCAGGGTCCTTGTACTTTACCACGCCATTGGTAGTGGTAATCAAGAGAAACTGCTCAGTGAGGAACGCTTGTTGAGGAACATTTGTACGTCGTTTAGTGGAGAGGGCACTCGTATACCAAAGGACAATAAGAATCGGTGTGCTCCAGACTTAAGCAAAGAGGACATGGGGAAGCGTTGGCAGCCATGACCTGTTTGGGTTTTTGATCATTTACTTGTACCGAAAGAGCATAGACCTTTTTGTTTAGGGACTCGATTAGAGTTTTTAATTTCGGATCGGGTTTGACCTCGAACATAGACATAACTTTGGTAGGAGTGTCTTTAGAAGATCTAGAAGATTCAGTGTTTCCCCAATGGGTGCTTCGTGAAGCCTGCTTCTCAAGAAACGTGTATGCTTCAGTAGCGCCCTTGTCCATGAAACAACCGTCATTCATGATATCTATGGTTTCCTTTTGATGGTCAGAGACCATTAAAGAATGAACAGACTAATACAGCGTTGTCGAGCTGATGATGGGGACATTCGAGAAGCAGATCAGTAAATATGCTCCATGCTTCCGAAAAGGATTCTTGGGGGTGCTGGCAAAAGAATTGAATCTTTTGAAGCATTTCTGTTGTTTTCTTCAAAGTATAGAAGTTTATCATGAATTCTTGTACGAGTTTGGCCCATGTGTCAATGGATTGTGGCGCTTCGCCTGTGAGCCAAACTGAAGCTTTATCAGCTAAGGTGAAGGGAAACAACCTAAGGAAGACTTGTTTGTTGGTAACAGTCGGATGGCAGAAAGTGGTGACTACTTGTTGCATTCGACGAAGGTGATTGTACGGTTTTTCATGGTCTAGACCATGGTAAACAGGTAACAAACCGAAAATATTTGGCGGAATTCGAAAATCACCTACAATAGCATCGAGTTTAATGCAAGAAGCAAGTCCTTCTTGTAAGGCAAGATAGAACCGAAAGGGTTTCTCGACTGTGGGATTTTTCTGGGCCATACTTACGGGAGATGATGGCAACGGAGATGTTTGACGAGGTTGGTTTACGGAGGAGGAACTATGTCTAGGAGATAGCATAAGCAGTTGTTTATTATATTTCCGACGCCGATATGTAAGTTCTAATTCCTTATGTTTACCAGACCGTAGTCTCATGCATACAAATATAAATTTTAATTTAAGGTTCATAAGGAATGAGTTATGACTGGAGGTTTTAGAATTAAGGAAAGAGGGAGGTGAAGCACGTCTTCCTAAGCTGTTGCTAACTTGAAGGTAAGCTTAGATAACGTGAATATTCCAGCAGCAGGTCACCCGAGAGAATCGAGGGGAGGTTGTTCGTGTTAGCACGTTCCTTTAATTAGGCAACCTCAATTTTTTTCAAGTTTCCTAGGCACTGATGGAATAGGATGATGATTTATGATGGTGTATTATGCGGGGTGTTATTAAGATGATTTAGATGAAATTTTTAATTACTATGATTTTTTTATTTTTTTATTTTTTTTAGTTTACGTAATTAATGTATTATGGAGACGTGATTACGAAATATGCAATTAAAACGATAGATGCCAAAATAGAAACTAACTAACATATACTAGTTTACGCCGAAAGTCTACACATGCAAATCTATATTACATATACGTGCAACTATATGTAAGTTATATGTGAGCTAGGGGAATGTCGAGAACGAACTCATACAAATGAATACCGCATACGTGAATTGATGTAACATACACATACAAAAATATTCTAAGCAGGTGGTTTGAAACTACACATACATCCAAATATATTCGAATCATATTGATTGTGTTAACGTGAATATGTAATAACGAACCACATTTATATGCAAAGAGTTCTTATGCCACACACAAACATGCAAGGTAAAACAGGTTATAGTAATAACCAAATAATATCCTCGACAAAGTTTGAGGAGTTTAAGGATTTGAAACCTGGTGTCCCGCGATTCCTCGTACACGATCGAACTAACTCCCGAGCTTGTGAACTTACTTGCTAAACTGGACAAGAGAGTCCAAAAGAGTATTGAAAAGGAAAGTGACATGTACCTGAAAACCGGAGTGTTGATACTCCAGGTTAGTCTCTTGCGCTACTAATTTAGCCTCGTCTGAGACTTTTTTGTTAGTTCAGTACTTCAAGTTCCTACGGAATACTTAAATTGTGCTAATAAAAATAAACAAAACTTGGTTCACGATATTTGTTAGAAGAAAAGTTAAGACAAACAGTTATGCGAACACGTTAGTATCGTGAAAAAAAAAATGGAAATTTAAAAAAAAATGAAGAGGTAGGGGAGGAGGTTTTACGGATGTGTTCCAGGTTATTACGTTAAGTCTAGAGTCCTTTGCGGCAAATAGCGCCATTTGATAAAACGCCTCTTTATACAACGCTTATTGTTTTCGCCATTTATTTATTTTAAGTCCGAGGTCCACAAATCCAAAGTCCAAGTCCAAAGTCCAAAGTCCAACGCTCAGATAGTCGCAGACGCGTTTTAGTCAAGTTACCTTACTCACGGGTTTGATAGGATAGGTCGAAAGTAAGGGATCGCCCAAACCTTGGGGCTCGGGAAAATGCTCACAACCGAATTACAACTCTTGGTGAGTAGGATTTTAGATTTTTAGTTGGTTTTAATTAAATTAAAGGTAATGCAAATAATGTAAATTACTACGGCGATTATATGTAGGTAAACAAAAATAGAGAAACGGGGGAGAGAGTTAATCATACTCATGCAAGAATCATTTTTAACAGTTTATATTACCACATCACTACATCTCTAATTCACCGTTCGGAGATCGACATCCAGTATTGATCCCTAGCGATGCCCACATCTCTCGAGCCGATCACACTAGCATAAGGAGTTGAACTAATATTTCATCTCTCGAATATCATTTCAGCTCCCCGCTTGATTCCACATCACCGGACAAATTCGAGAGTCACCGACACCATGAAGTCGCTACGGACATTTTGGATCGCGACTCGAGACTGCTCGAGCATTAGCACTCCAAATTTCTGATCCAGCCATTTTGGGACCGGATGTCTAATCTATGCCTAATTCCTAAGTAGCGATTCTAGAATATTAACGAAGTCAATCCAATTCTACACTTAGCAAAGATAACCCTCCCCGAGGGGATTAGCTCATGGTCATTGAAGGAATAATAAAACTTGCTGTAGACATTAAGTAAATAAATGCGGACGGGAATCAAACTAGAAAAGAAATGACAAGTTATTAAGGGTAAAATGACTTACAAAGATTTAAGCTTTGCCGGAATGAAAATGACGGAATGTAAGTCTTTGAATTAAAACTAACTACCGCTAAGCGGAAGCTCGAGCATAAAATGTCGAAGGAAAATATATGAAGGCTACCCCATATATATATAGGCCGATGTCGTGAAGGATTCAATTGAGTTTTAGCCTTATGCTAATTGAACGCTCAAAACTTTGAGAATCAAAGTTTTGTTTTTATCCTGTTTTAATTTTGTCTTTTACCTTATTAAGGTTTTGTCCTTTAGCTAATTTCAATTCAAACCACCTGGTTTGAATTGGTACGTGTTTTCTATATTGCGAGGTGGCACTGATAAACGTAAAATGAATAGTCTACCTACGAAATGAACTATGAATTCTCAACGTAAGTAAACTAAAACTTACAGTGGTGCTATCTTGTTTATCAAAGATTTATTCTACTCTCAACCAATTGAGATATAGGGGAGTAGATAGAGTTCGTTCCACTCCTAGTGCTCTAGCATGGATGTTTTCTAATCTAACTAGTCATTTTTAAGTCTATGAGAGTTTTACTAAGGGAATTATACTCACGATGCAACTACCCACAAGATGCAACTAGTCGGTTATCGTAATACTAAGGGAATGCTACGTTGATTCTATGATAAGGAGTTAGAGGGGATTGATTCCACCATAACTCAACTTAATCCACTAACGAATAATTTAATCGTCAGAATCCGAATTGAATCGCTTCGTGAACAATTGGTTATTCCTAATCCCTAATTATACATGGCATTTCTACCAATTATAACTAGCATGTGAACAATTAAACCCATTCTCATGGTGAACTAATCATTTCTAGAGTGGAATAGAAAATACTTAATTTAATTTAACGATAATCGGGACTCAAGCTTTCATCAAGGCTTCACAACCCCTCTAATGGAGGTTTAGCCTTGATTCATTCAATCATTTCCATTTATATTAAAACTAAACATAATATAAAGCATTGAAATTTATTTAATTAAACAATAATGAAATCTAATTTAATGACTAAATCAACTAAGGACATGAATTGAAATTAGATCTAGAATGGAATTGACAAAAAATCGAAATGGATAAAGAATACTACTTTATTGATCTAATCAAATGAAGAACAAGATTCAAAGGTTTAATCTAATAAGGATTTGAAACTAAATTAAACTTAATTAATCTAATGAAAACTAGATCTAGAATTAAGGTTTAATGGAGGCTAACTAATCTAATTTATTTTCTAACCTAACTATCTACCATTAACAAAGACTTAAGCTTTTGTTCTTATACATTCAGATCCAAAATTCGTGCATGGGCTTGGAGTTGTGGTTTGGGCCAGAGAATCGCCCAAAACCCACTTCTTTCAAATTCAAAAGGCCTCTTCAGCTGCAGTTGACTTCCACAGACTTTTCGTCCACTTCTGCTCCTCTGATTGGGTCAAGGCTTGGACCATTACAAAGCTCTTTCGAAGCCGGTCGTTTTGACATAAGGTATGCCCAATTCGAGGTCTGAGTCCAAAGATACTTTTCGAAGTTCTCACTGACTTTTGCTCCCTCAGATCTCGCTAAAGTGGTACATTTCTGCACATAATGGACTTTGAAGCCCGAAATGCATAAAACGCGTAATCAGTGTTAACTCTTACTTATTATTCACATAATTGGTCTAACAAGATGATTATTAAGGGTTAAAACTACAGTTTTGGGCTCTTATCAAACCACCTTTAAACAAAGATTTTGCTTGTCCTCAAGCAAAGATGAGAAATTAGAATAAGTGACCAAAATGGAGTTCTACCTAATCTCGTTTTTTGAGTGCGATTGCATTGACCATATGCAACAAGGCCTTAAACCACTAGGAATTCCCTAGTGGACGAAGTTATAGCCTCGTGAGAGTTTTCCGTGAAGGTACTCACAAACTTCATCTATACTACAACGACTAAGAAAATAAAACTATTGTTTCCTTATTCATGCTCAACTATCTATACATCTCTAGCAATTACATAAGAATAACCAGTCAAACCCTAAGTTAATATATGCATAATAATCAATCATCTACAATAAACATATATACAATGAGTAGTACTATCAAATGTTTAGCGAGGTTTGTTTTCGAGAACTCGGAATAAGCGCCCTTAAGTAGGTTCTCACAATAATAGTCAAGAAACAACACTCTGATTTTTGCACTCAAGTTTTCGCTACTCCAAAGGTACAGTGGGCACACTTTACCTTACAATCTCAATGACAACAAGGAAGCCGGGTCAATCAAACACATCTGCCACTTACTATCACACTAACCTATTCCTAATTGAGCTAGAGGTCTTTATTAGGTGTTTCTGGGGATTAGGAGATGGTTTAAGAAGGAAGGAAATGGATATTCAAAAGGACAAGTCCGAGATAATAGAGTCTTCAGATTATGTAACTTAGAGAAAACCTTGTTATTTTTTCTTTGCTTCTATACTTTGTTTCCATCCTTAGCCATATTTTTCTTTTTTTTCTTCGGCTTTTTTGACTCTTTTTTTATTCTATTTTTGGAGTTTTTATTTTATTTCTATTTTTTTTTCTTTGGATGGAAACTTTTTTTATTTTATTTCGAAGCAAGTAACAATTTTTGTTTACATGTGTTTTTTCTCTTCTTCTTTCTTCACTCATTCTATTCTCGGACTTATTCTAAATTGGGTAGGTTAATTTTTTTTTTTTTTTTTATTTTGTTTTGTTTTTTGTAAAGTGGTAAAGGAATTGTGGTGTATGGAAGGCTAAAGAAAAGGCTCGAGAGTGGC
Organism: Coptis chinensis; assembly: GCF_015680905.1. Taxonomy (NCBI): domain Eukaryota; kingdom Viridiplantae; phylum Streptophyta; class Magnoliopsida; order Ranunculales; family Ranunculaceae; genus Coptis; species Coptis chinensis. The sequence goes on from NC_141456.1 coordinate 52,128,943, forward strand.
GACTAGCGGAAAATAATTCATAGGTTTGAATTTCTAGCTATATCGATCCAAAAGCGGCCTAAATTCTCACTTAGGATATGGTTTAGTGATCAAGCAAGTGGACGTGTGATTTTCTATCCGGATTTTACTTCTCCCTTGTGTCATTTCTCAAATGTTTTTGGCTTCATATAAGGCTTTGGCTATATTCTCCTGATTTTTGTAGAATAAGAACTCTAGCCTAGATTTTAAACTTACCGCTAACAATCATAGATACTCATGTAATATATTTATAGATAGATGCAAAGATTATTACCTCACGATTAACCTAAGTTTCTAACAATTATTCGATGCAGCGAAACCTATGTGAGACTTCTAGATTGTTAAGAGCATGGAGAAAGAAAACAATACCAATATTCCTAAGTGTATAGCATAAACTTATTTATTTATATTTTTAAATTTTTGAAATTTTAACTAGAAAACAAATGCATATTATATATATCTATATCCTAACAGATGTCTTAATTACACGCGGATTCTATGCCCCTTAAACAAGAAACATGCTTTGTCCTCAAAGCATTGTAAATAAAGAGGGTAGGAAAAATACCATTGAAGCGCGTGAAATTCAGAAACATCTGCAAAACAATGTTAGAACGTACTAATATAGGAAATAAAAACTGACGCAACTCTATAAGAGTTCCACCCATTATGGGGTTAACTTAATTAAATTGCTTGGGACATAAGCAGACACTAAAAGAAACTAAAACTTACCTCCACTCCCGTTGTTATTCGTCATCTTCGTCATCCTCTACTTCTATAAAGAAGTGAGGTTCCTTCGCGTCCTGCCATGCTATGATAATTTGCCAGGCTTCACGCCATTTATCATCTATGATTGCTAACCTATTAAGTGCCACTTGGTCTGATGGGGTGTAGGGTGCAACCCCGAGGTGAGGTTGTATCCATGCCACCCATGCTGAAGTCATTGCACGGAAAGATCGAATAATACTATTCAGCGGGTCGCGACCGTGTCTACCTTAATCCAATCCGCGGAAACGCGGTACAAAAACAGGAAAGAAACATAGCATAATACGTGAAATTAGAACAGGCATAAGAAGGTACTTATGCCTCATAGTATAGGCTCGCGTGCTAAACTAGACATCAACGCTCGGGAAGGTCATAGAACCGGGCGCCCATTGGCTAAAGCAAGGAAAACGCCGCAAGTGGCGCCATTCACGTAAGAAAAACGCCATTCCCTAAAATGTTTAGCATTATCCAAAACATAACAGCCCTATATGTTCATGGACAAAGCTACCAAGGGCAACGTTATAGTCCCCTTGGTCCTCAATACGAAAATGCCTGCCCCATAAGCCTCGCGGCAAAGACTCATAAGTGTAGACATGCATATTATCGAATCTAATAGCACCATGGGTCTTGTATCTCACCGGGCATAGCAAGTCCAAGAACAAATGCTAGCAAGAACCCGTAATCTCCATTGGTTCATTGTCAATGTTGATGGAGAACACTTGTTCTCCATCCGGTCTCTCAAAGAAAATGCAGTTATTATAAAAATAATATGCAAGTCTTTGGAGAATAAAGTTCACCGGTCTTACCATAAGAGGTTCCAACCAACGATGTGATCACCTCACAAACCAAGCACCGTAAGTAGTGCTTTGGAACAAATCTTCGAAAGACTGTTCCGGTATCAATATTGAGATGTCATCTCAAAATTACGCTTTGGAATAGCCGCTAATGATCGGATATACTACGCGGAAAACCGGAAAAATTTCCGTCCAGAGAAGTCGAGGCGCCATTAACTTATAGGGCGCTGGGCTCTTTGTATTTTTGATTTCCAGTAACTTTAGCTGGTCGCTTAACTAGGGCGCTGGGCCTTCGACCAAATTTTTTCGACAGAATTTTAGGGCTGAGGGCGCCAACTAGATGCTGGCGCTGGCCCGAAGCTGCGAATTGCGAAAAATGAAGTCGAATCGATGGGAATCGCTGGTTTGAAGGGTGAGTGATGGAGTTTAGGTGTAGTGTGAGTTGTGAGGATAGATTGTATCAAGTTTATATAGGTTTGAAGTTGCTAGAATGGATCGGAAAGTTGCCAAAACTAATTACGGCAGTTTCCGGAAATCCTAAAATTTCCAAACTTGAAAACGGAAACAACTCATATCCTGGATTCTAATTCAAACCCAAAGATTCTTATTTGGATTTTATGATTGAATGTACCTATTTAATCTAGATTTCATCCTATAATGATTCTCAATCATAGATATGCCTAAACAACCAAATTTTCACTTTGCTCCGCAGTAAATTCTAACACTAGGGTTTTTTATAAAAAATACAGCTTGAAATAATCAAACCACCCCCAAACAAGTTTGGAAGGTGTGGTCAATATGAAATAAGCACACAATATGAAAATAAACCCTTGTATTATAATTTCATTCGGAGTATTACTACAAACTTCAAATTACTGAAATAAAAGTTACATTACAATAAAGACAACAAAAGTAAATAAAACAACAACTACTAAAACATAAATAACATGACTATCACTCCTCATCCTCTCTAAACACCTCGCCACTGGTGGCGGAGGGCACAGACTCGAGTGGTGGCTCCCCGGCTCCGGAAGTCCAAGAAGTCGCCCCTCCGCCGACGACGCCATGCCTAGCATTGGTCCTCGTGAGGCGAGTCCGTCCGAGGTGGGAAGCGTGCTAGCATCTCTACTCTAAACCGTGGCCGGGCTTCCATCTCAGCCCTCGCTTCGCTCCCATCTCTCATCCTCCCTCCGGGGCGCGGAGCTCGGTTGTGGTGAATGGTGGCCCGTCGAGTCGGAGGTCCTGACAGAGAGTGTTGAGTGAACGCGATGCCCCTATGTAGCATAGTCATGCGCCAAAGATCAGATCAACACCTCCGGAAGGCATCCCAGATCAAAGCAAGTGCCATCCTCCTCATCCTCCTCCGAATCATCCCCGCTTCTACCCTCTGCTCCTCCTCCTCAGCCTGTTCCCTATCCTCGGGCAATTTCCAGACTTGTTGGACACTCCCTATAGATACGCTGGTTCCCGCGAGTGGTAATGTAAATCCTCTCAAAACCGGAGTTGCCTTCATCTTCAAACATGATCTTAGTGATAAGCACGTGAAGAGGTGCCAACGACCGTCCAACCTCCCCGATCATGTTCAAGCGAAAAACCCGTGATACAGAAATCGCACTTCCCGCCTCGAGTATCCATAGGACGCGGAGGCAGTCGATCGATGTCAACCGACCTTGTCCTTGCTTTAGATATTCCGGACCAATCCACTGGGTCAGAAGCGGTTGGTTGGTCCTCGAGAAGCCCTCGGGCGCACACAATGGAGTTTGGATTGTAGCTCCCATTGATGACGAGAACCCATCAACGGCTCAACCCGAGTGGCCAACGGGGCTCCCCGTGAAAACGGCATTCAGATTGATTCTAGGCGAATGCCTAGAATCTCGCCAACAGCCCTCAGAGTCAACTCCTCCTCTTCTTCTTCACCAAAACAAAATCCGACTCCCTCCAAATCCGGGTGTCAGAGAACCGCCCCACCAAGTCTTCATGGTAGAAGTCTCGGTCGAAAGTACCGTAGACTATTCCAAGTCTTTACTAGCCATTTCACCATGAAACGGCTAAATGGTCTACGGGTGAAAATCTGCTCCGATAATCTGATTAATTGAGCCATTTAGAGTTTGATTACGGTTTGGGGTTTGTAGAGGGTGTGGTAGTGGTGGTTTTACTTTGACCGACTTGAAGAACAGTGGAGGTGGTGGAGTGGTGGCGGCAGCACCAATTGGTTTGATTTTTCGGTGGTTTTTCGAAGTTTTAAATTGGTGGAGTTTGTTTTGATTTGTGTTTGCAAACAAAAATGGGTTGGGATATGATTTTGGGGCTGGGTTTTGGTATTTCTTTTTATTTTTGCTTTTCTAGGTTTGGAGGTTGTTAATGGCGTGGAAGATGGAAGAACCATGAACTGTTGGTAAAGAAGGTAAGATGAGCCGAAAGCCTCCATGGGCTGGTGGCTGAAGTCACCTTTCAAGCCCAAAATCGAAATTTTCGATTTTTCGATTTTTTCGCTAATTTCAAATCAAAATTCCCGCCGTTACATGTCCGATTTTTGTGAATGAGATATGGAAATGATCAGAGAGAGAATTTCCTATCCAATGATCCATAAAACACTCTATTCCGACTTCGGATGACATATGAGAGATAGTGGAAAAACGCCTCGTGCGTGCATGATGACGAAGTTTGCGAACGAATGAAATCTAAATGAATAGATCATGTCAATCCGAATCGTAATACAATAAAACGCCTAAGCAACTCTAATGGGACATAAAACATTTTAGTACGAAACACAAACACCCCCCCAAAAACAAATTTTTTACAACGGCTTAGAAAATTTGTTTTTAGCAAATGGGTCTTTTAAAGTCGATTCCCGAGACTTCCTAGATTACTATGTTTATTTTTATTTTTATTTTTTATTTTAGTTTTAGAAGGAAAAACAATAAGCAATAAAGACATAATTCACACCATAGAGAAACATGACTCAAAAAATCCGAAAACATGCAAGAGTGGAAAACGGAATTATGTGAACCGTGGACTTTAGGATCCGTACTACTTACAGCCACACACACTCCATAGGAGGGCCCGTTACCTTTAATGGTGCACTCACCAATATATTGGAATGAAAGGAAATGCACCAACACAGAAATTTGAGTCGCTTATAGTCAGATACTCAAGACTTTATCTAAAACATATGTATGAACATGCAGTTGATCATATATCAACAACCGAAATAGTTGTGGATCATTCCATAAATAAATATCAGAGGAAACATATCCAAACACAATGAAACACCAAGATTTCCTAACGACCACGACCCTAGTGGAATCCAAACGAAGTCGGATAACCCTATTGTGTAACCTATCATGCACCTTCTTTTTCATTTTTGAATGAGTGGGTGTTCTAGTAAATAAGTGTGGAAAAGTGAATGGTTGTGGAGAATATGGTAGATATGGATAAGTTCTAGAAAGATGCCGCATTAATAATGAGGATTTGGTTTTAGCACCGAACTCATTCATTGTGTGTGTAGGGACTGCCTCAATTCTGAAAATGAAGGTGTCAAATAGTTTGTCCTTCCTTCCAAGTATCCGTTTGCTAGGAGGATTTAAAAAAATTATAGAGCACGTAAGAAACAAATGTGGATCGAGTGCAAACTCGGGTTCCTTTGAAAGGGTGGAAGGAGGGGAATCGAGGTGGATGTTGTGCAAGTTAGTTCTTGATAGGGTGAATTGTCACCTACCGAAGAAACTCATCTAATTCCCATCTAGATTGGTCATATCCACATTACTATGGTAGTCCTCACGCCTTTGAGAAAGTCATCTATCCCTTCCTCATCAATAATACGCGGTATCGATTAGTGTAGGAATGAAAATGTTGAGTCCGACTTTCCAAAGGAAAGAATTTTCGCATATGACTATCGGGAACGTGTTGTTGAAATAATCTCGAGCAAAGCTCGATCATGCTAACCTCTCCATCCATAGACGACCGGGTAACTACGCCCTTGTTTTAAAACATTGACTTCAATGAACAAGATTGCCAAAAGACATGGACATTGAACCATCACGGCAATTAATGAGCCGCATTGGCTGTTTGCCAAGAAAGGACGCTAAAAAATGACAGAGTCGTTAGCGAATCACAGATCGAGGACTACAAAAATCAGCCGGATAGTAGAAATCCTGAACTTTTACCAACACATTTTCGACTACACCCCTTAGGATACTTAATAGACCGATCAGCTAATTGCAACGCCATTTTAGTGGGTTGCATTTTGTCTAGACCTATTTGTCTATACAAATAAAATGGGAAGTAAGTTAACACTAGCCCCCGTGTCTAATAACGGTCGCCGATAGGAATCTCCTAAGGTGCATTAAGAGGGAAGAGATCTAATGTGGTCCTTGTAACTTAACAATTCCATTATGTTCAGATAAGGTTGGGAATTGTTCGTTAAAAGGCGCTTTTGGTATATTTGTCTTCGCCTAGTAGTACACAATTCCTTAAGAAAACTTAGCATGGTGTGGTAGCTTTTTATAGCCGAGGAAGGGAAGGTTTATAGTTAGATTCTTAAAAACATCCCTAATCTCCTCATAATTTGTATCCTTAGTTAACATGGCTAATTTTTGTGGAAACGGTGGTTTCGGCTTATATTTAGCAAATGGTATCACCGGATGTTTTACCGTAGGGTTGTTTCTTTGGTTGTGTTGTAACCGGGTACCTCTACGTTGGTAGCTCTTGGGCTTCTATTTAAGTATCTAGTAATATAGCAGGTGTAGGGTTTGGTGGGGGTAACTATAGGCCTAGTTACCTTGTTATCAACCACTCGCCGTAACGGAGAGTGGTGATTGCATTTATCTCACCTACATTTTCATATTCATTACTAGTATTATCCGTTACCTCAAAGGTCGTGGTTTGTTGTTTTAGGATTAGGTATTGCGCATTCTGGAAACACACCTTTGGTTTGGGCTTTATCTTGAGCCAACTGTTGGGTTAAATTAGTTAATGGATTGTAGAAGGTTGTTGGATGGATTGAGCCATGGTTTGGAAAAAAGTTTTGGCCTCACTTGTATAAAGGTGTCAAGACGATCCCATTTGCCAGGCTGGTGTAAGAGTCACGGTGGTGTTACCGAACTATTTCCGTGAATTATTTATTGGTGGATTTTGATAGTTATTATTTACCGAACGATACCTCTATTAGCATTATAATTATTATAATTACCTTGACCTTGTGCTTGACCTTTCGGGTTGCACTTGGTTGTTATAATTATTAAAAATTATCCGACTCGGCCCTTGTCGTGAGTGGAGCTTGGTTAAAGCTTTATGCGAGGCCTAACATATTGATTATTGTACCCTCGAGGTGTGACGATGGTTATTCCGCCAACCTAAGTTGGGATTTTGTCTCCAAGGGGCTTAGGTTCACTATTAATGGAACAAGCCCGCTCATAGGCTATGTGACGCTGGGAATCGGATGCTTTCAAAGGACTCCAACAGAAACTACATGGATTTGAATTTACATTCATAACGGATTGGCTTTGTTGTACGTGTAAATGGCATCTACCTTTTGCGGAGGGATTCAATTAGAGTTTTAAGCTCGATCTGATTTAACCTCAAACATACCGTAAATTTTAATCGTGGAAGAAGAACTAGCTGAGCTGAGTAATCGCCACTACCCCCATTATTATTACGCTTAGTTTGGTCCTCTAAAAATTTATAAGCCTCCAGGCTCCTTTGTTTAAGAAACTACCCCCGCTTCATTATGTCAAGGACTTCTTTATGGTGATGTTGAAGTCCTTTGAAAAAGGCAATTAACTAACGCGGTCTTTGCTAAGTTATGGTGTGGACACTCTATAAGGTGAGATCGGTGAAAACGGTTCCAAGCCTCCCGAAAATGATTCATGAGGATTTTGTCGAAAAGAAATGAATCTTGAAAGCATCTCATCCGTTTAAAGGGTAAAATGTTCCATAAACAGCGAAACAAGTTTAGCCCACGAAGTCCACGTAATTAGGCGCTTTGGGGCTTTAACCAAGACGCACTTTATCGCTAAGGTGAAAGGGAATACCCTTTAATTTAATTTCTAAAGATCTTAACTATGAGTAATTGATCCTCCGAATCCAAAACGTCGAGGCCTTTTCAGAAAGCACAATTGGTTGTGGGGTTGGGAGAACTCCGCGAAGCAAGATGTTTCGCGCCGAGTAATTTTCGGATAGGTGACCTCCTCGAAGTCCCACTGGATAAAACCTACACTATTGGAGATTCACAGCTATTAATCGGGACGATGTCGATATGGTAGGATGGGCAGGGGTCATTACGTGTTTGAACTCACGGGCCTTTCCCGGAGGTCACCCATCCTCGAAAACACGCTTTAATCGTGGAGTTCTCACCAACCCCACAACCAAACTATCCCTCGAAAAAGGCCTCTATGTTGGGATTTTGAGGATCAATTATTCATAGTCAAGATCTTTGGACAACCGCTTAAGTGAAGTGGATCACCCATGGCACAACCTTTCACCCATACCCGCTGGAGCGCCTTTCCATTTTAACCCCTCCTTGGACTCGCCCGTGGGTATCACCGATATGATACTCTCATCAATTTTCCATTCTGCTTATTTAAATTCTGAATTTTCTGCAGAGATTCCAAGAACATGGCTAGCAACGTCTCCGTGGTGGGATTCTCTGGTTTATCATAGGTTTCTGTAGATTGAGCATTCTCAATTAGATCTTTGAACTGGAATAAGTCTTATATCATGCTATCAAGGAAGTACACCTCTTAACCTTCGACGTCATCATTATCCTTATTTAATAGGTAAAAGATATTTATGTCTATAGACATCTTACCAAAGTTTATCGGGTTTTTTGTGGTAGCAAGGAAAGGTTAAACCTATAATAATTGGCATTTTATCAAAGGCTTCCTGGGTATCTATCACAATTAAATCCACTGGATAGTAGAAATCCACAACTTTGATAAGAACATCCTCAACTATGCCTCTCGAATCTTGGTAGAATGGTCACTAACTTAAGTTTGACTTTTATAGGCTTTTAGGTTCTCTAGGCCTAATGTTTGGTACACATGATATGGCAAAGAGATTAACACTAGCACCAAGGTCTAATAGAACATTACCCGTGAATGTTTCTCCTATATTGCATGATATTGTAGGACTTGAGCTTGGCTGGAGCTTGCTGAGGGATAACAGATGTGGTTTGTCTAGCTAGAAATGCTTGCTTTGGAAGAACAATACTCCTCTTTATGTTGCATGCATCCTTCAAGAACTTGGCCTATGATGATAGTTGTTTGATGGCTGTGAGAAAGGGAATATTGATGTTATCTTTCTCAAATGCATTCCTGATCTCAGAAAATTGTTTATCTTTCTTAGTCTGAGCAACTTGCATCGAAAAGGTTTTTCGCACAAACACATTAACATGTGCCTTATCTTCTTTCTCTTTGTCATTCTTGTATATCCTGTATAGAGCATCTTGAAAAATGGGAGTGGAAAAGGTTTCTCCTCTTTCATTTCGGACTTCATTTGAAATCTTGACCAATTGCTCTGTAGCAATGCTATCATGAGGAGGTAACTCGACCTTGTTGTCTATCTTCAGTCCTGATCCGAGAGTGGTGACTAAGATGACAAGATCATGCTGGTGATCAGTACTAGAAATGGTTCCAATATGGCATACATCTTCACTCCTCAATAGGTTCCAATAAGCTAGGTTGAGTGGCTTTTGTCTTTTCAGGCAAAGCAGTAGTGAGTTGGTCGGCCTTAGCCTCTAGAGATTCCATTATAGAACATTGACTTGCCTGAGATTGTTGGAGGTTGAGCTGAGACTGTGCAATAAGCTCTAGAACACTTTCAAACTTCTGATTTTTCTGTGATAACAAAGTAATAGCATTCTCTAGGTTGGCGGATCGTTATAATATCTAATAGGATCGCATTAACTCTCCACTTGTATTGGAATTTTGCTAAAAGTGAAACAATTGTTTAGGAACCAACTATGAAGCTTGACTTGTCGTGGAATATAACTTTGATCTTAAGAATATAGGGATCTAGCGTTATGTCTCTAATAATTGCCATGAAAGTTATTACCACCTTGGTTTGGGCCTCTGAAATGAGTTCATATTGTACTCTCCACTGATGCATGTTGATAGTATTCATGACACTTTAGAGTTGCATGAGAAGTTTCTAAACAAACTTCTCGATTTGCAATTGCATGACTGGGAGAGATTTAGCTTGAGACTGGTTGATCTTGGAAGGATTCATGGAGAACTGGTTGAATTTCTTACTTATAGTTTCAATGCCGGTGACCAAACTGGCTAATGTAGACTACAATTCTTGATCCGATTGTTTATGTGTTTAGGAACCAAATTGCTTTTGGCAACCCTCCTCTGTAGTGACATCCTCGTTGCTAGTAGTCCATTGTTGAGTTTCTTCAGCTAAATTCTCACGAAAGTTGTAAGCTTCCTCTCCATCCATTGATGTAAACTTGCCTTTATGCATTGACTATATCATCTAGCTGCTTGTTCATCATCGAGAGTTCTTGATAGAAAAAATAAGCAAGAGTGCTCTTGTCAAATCCATGATGTAGACACGAGACTAGCGGATTGTCGACTCACTCCCAACTATAATGATATTCTTCACCATCTTTCCTTTGAAATTGTTGATAACTTGCGCATGGCATCTGTCTTACCTGGGTTGGTAGAACTTGTTCATAAACTTCATTCTTAACTTCTCCCAAGAATCAATGGAATTGATCGGTTGTGCAGATAACCATTCAAATACTTTTTACATTCGAGTAGAATAGGAACAAAATGATCTTGATACTCCCTTCCCATCGACATTCGATTCTTGAAAGTTTTTGAGGACAGATAGAAACTTGTTCATGTGAACATATATATGGTTGTGCATTATCTAACCCATTGAACTTTGGTAGCATAGAGACGGTAGATGCTCTTAGCTCAAATTGGTCTGACTTGCTCTTTGGGAACACAATACTATTAGGTGGGTCTCCAATGATTGGTGAATAGAAATCGCTCAGCTTCTTCTTCGGTTGTGCTTGCATGACTGTGATATTCTCCCCATTTGGGTTCACAACTTCTTTTCTTGGTGCGGCCTGAGTATCAATCACGTCTACTATTCTTACCCGACAATGTGACAAACACTAGAATATGTTATGCGAGAATGAAAAGAACAATCCTGTTCTATTTGAATGAATGCAATAATTCTAAGATTATTCTAATATGCAATTATTCTATTATTATTATTTTTTTTTATGATGAATTAGTTTTACTTTTCTTCAATTGAGATTTGGCTTTGTAGATTATATCGTACTAAGATGTCTAAAGCTGACTCTTATGGGGTTATGGTGAATCACAACTATTGTCCATTTGTCAAAAATACGTGAGAAACAAATAAGTGTGATTTTTCATTTAGTTTGGTTTGCAACTTCAATTGTTAAAAAGGTTCCTAAATGTAATATCTAAACTAATATGCAATTACTAATCCTATTTAATAATGAATGAAACTAAACTAAGATGAAATTAATTAAACTAATACGAAATGATAAACTAACTATGATGATACTAACTAGGATATAAATAAACTATCTATGAAAAATAAGAAAGAATGAAGATTTGACTAACCTAGATGGGGCAATATTGTCTTCTGACTGTCCTTCAGGCTTCTTTCTTTCACAAAAATATGGATGATGTTGCTAAAATTGCCTCAAGATCCAAAGTTTCGATCTTTAAAGAAAATTTGTGATTACTGAAATCAGAATAGCAACGGCGCCATTTGACACACGTGGTTTTTATGGATGGAATGATATGTGGATGATGACGGATGATGGGTGTCGTTAGTCGAAACCATGTAAGATCAAAACATAATATCCCACTAAAGTAAAGGATGAGTATGGTATCAATCCGGTTTCAACTTGTATCATGACATATGAGTATAGTGGGAGTTATTTTTTAGGTTCACCATAGATTTTTAGAGATGGATTGATGGGAGTTTATGAAGGTGAGAAGGTAGCAGTTCTTAAAGTTCATAAATTGTTTGTTTGAAAGAATGAAAACTTATATTGAAACTTGACTAACGAACTTGAATGGAAAAACTTGTATTGGAAAACAAACTTGGGTTGAAACTTGGATAACAAACTTGAATTGAAAAGTTGTATTGAAGAACAAAACAAAACAAAGCAATAAAAACTTGAAAATATAAAGGACTTGAAATTAAAATCTACACTACTCCTACAAGAACATAGATTAAGTCTAGGTGCTCTCTCTCCTCCTACTTTTTGGCTTTTATATTACACCTTTTTCCAATGACTAATTTGCCCTCATTCTCTGAATTAAGACACTTCAAGATGTTGTTTTATACTTTTCCTTTATGCTTTAGTTTTCACTTTTCTCTATCTTCTTGAGCAAGCTAAGTTTTGAGCAAGTATTCTTTTGTGAAAATGCCATCCATCTCTAGTCTTCTGAGTTAAGGACATGACTTTCATCCTCCTGGGTTTGAGTCCTTGACCTTTGACCTTTGACTTTGACTTTTTCAAGACTTTTCATAGCAGCTTGAGTCTCCATAATAAAAGCGTTAATAAAGCTCTTTTGGGACTAAATTGTATCTTTTATGATAAGTGGTCTGAAATGGCATGTAACCCGCAAAAAGACGGTAAAAGCTATGAGTTGTCTATTTATTATGCGTAAGAAGGGTTGTAATGCAATAATGTAAAAAGTAATAAAACCCACATTTGGGAGTCGATCAACCACCCCCAAATAACATTTTGTTTGTCCTCAAGCAAGGATGAAAGAGAAAACTAAGATCACAAATGTGTGATTTATTATACTAATCTCATTTCACAGAGTGCGATTTTATTGACAATATGCAACAAGGACTTAAACCACTAGGAATTCTCTAGTGGATGAGCTTACACCACGTGAGAGGTTTTCCAAATGAGGTACTCACAAACTCCTTCTATCTAGTACAAAGGGTTTTGTCTCCTTTTATTCTCAAAAGTCTATACATCTCATTAGCGGGGAATAAGGACAAACTCCTTTGAACTTAGAATTATATATGTACAGTAATTAAATCATCTAAAGATAAATGTGCAAACATGAGTAGTGAAATGAAAAAGTAGAGTCATTTTTGAAACTTTTGTAGAGCATCCTTAAGGTGGGTTCTCACAAGGGTATGTTAACACAAACTCTATGATAGATTCACTTAAGTTTCATTCTCTCAAATGCAATGTGCATTTATATTCCTTACATACATGAATGACGTCCAAAGGAAACCGGGGTCGATTGATAACACTTGCCACTTAATATCACACCATCATATTCCTAATCGAGCAAGAGGTCTTTTATTAGGAGTTACGAGGCTAGGGTGATGGTTTAGAAAGAAAAAGTAAGGGAAAAACAAAATTTGATAAGTTGAGAAAATTGGGTCTTCGAGATACTTGTAACTAGAAAAGAACCTCGTTTTGTTCTTTGCTTTCGATTTGTGATTAATTCTTTAGCCTTTTGGCTTTGTGACTCCATATAATTTTGAATTTTTTAGAGTTCTAACATTGCTTTAGTTTATTTTGATATCGACTCCTTTTTGAATTTGAACTTTTGGGAGATTCAATTTTTTTGAATCCTTTGATTTTTTGGAGTTTTGGTTTTTATGGGTTGGTCTTTCTTTCTTTTCTTTTCTTTCTTTTCTTTCTTTTAGAAGCAACTAACTAATCTGTTTTTGTACAAGGTTTTCTCTTCTCTTTTTTCGATATTCATCCAATTCTCAACTTCGTCAACTAGGTAAGCTTTTTATTGTGTGTTGTAACGGGTCAGGGATTGATGGCGAAGAATAAATATGCTTTTAGAAATTTGTGAAGGCTTAAAAAAGGGTAACTAGAAAAAAAAATGATCTTTTTGGGTTTTTAACGTTTATTTGGCTATATCTATCCAAAAATGGCCTAAATTCTCTCCTAAGATATGACATGGTGATCAAGCAAGTAGAAGTGTGGTCTTTCTATCCGGACATCATTTGTGTCATCACTTAATAATCATTCAGATGAGGTTTTTGGCTAGATTCTCCCAGGATATGGAACTTAATTGTTTTAACCTTGGTCTCAGAAATGCACTACTATATACAATCAAATGCTTATACATGCCATTCATGAAAAGATGCAGAAACTATTGTACGATATTAGTCTAAGTTCAAGAATGAATCTGCACTCTATTTCTTTTAATGAGACTTCTAGACTATTTATTCTTCATAGAAAAAGGAAACAAGACTTTTAGTACTAAATAGAAAAATATATTTGGTTTTTTTTTTTTTTTTTTTTTTTTAGAAAGAAAGAAATGTACTAATATATCTAATATAAGAAATGCGTAGTTTTTGCAAAATGTTACTATACCACCCCCAAATAGAAATATGTTATGTCCTCAAAGTATGAAGAGATAAGGAAATAAATTGCCATAGAAACATGAGCAAAAATGGCATTACCCTTGTACTCTGTTCTTTGTGATAAAAATATACCACCCCCAAACAAGTTTGAAGCGTGGGTTGTTTGATATAGAACGAGAAATACATGGGTTCTCTAACTAGTAAGTTACGTAATTATTCTACTATGGATTTTTTGGTTTTTTTGTATTTATTTTTGAAAAACATATATAATGAAGAAGATTCGAAAGTTTGGTATCATATACTTATATTATCTTCTAACATGCATATATGATTATTATTACACTAACAAGTGAAGAAATAAAAATAGCTTAAATGTAAAATTACATAAACAACTATCTATCTTGCAGACACATATGAAATATGTGTGTGTGTGTGTGTGTATTTAGAGTAATTATTTTTCTCAATCTAAAGGTATCTCTAACCATATAGAGGGTTTGACAAGAAGATAAAATTATATGTTGATCCGTATCATTTTGGTTACTCCGAGACGTATAATTTTCAATTTTATATCCTCAAGTTTTGAAAACTTTGTAGAGATGTTATAAAAGTGACTTATACTGAAAAGCAATGGTTTAAAACAAACCATAACAGGTGATTTTATACAACTTTCGTGGTTTCGGCTCTTTATTAAACCCAATCCAGTTAGACTGTGATTTCAGTTATGTGTGTTGGGGATTTACTACATAAAACGTAATGGGAGGGTTTATCCGATTGGACACTAGTGGGTGGTGTAAACTAGAACTAGGTATCTTTGGTTATTTATTGGTGGATTTTGGTAGTTATGGTTAAAATGGGATGGAACCAATGCTTTGTTCTCGATTGTTGTAGTTACATTGTCCTTGTATGAATGTATTTGGTGGTTTGACATGGTTAGTGAACCCCGGAGGTGGTTGGTATTTGTGGATTAGTACTTTATATGAAATTTGGGTGTTGCCTCTATGGTGCATTTGGTACATTAAAAGCAATGACTTCTTACGGTTGAAGTGATGATATGTTAGTGAGCAAGGGACAATTGGTATCTATGTGATTTAAGCTATGATAGAAAGTACATAGTGATATGGGCTTAATCGTTAGTAACACATAATTGATCCTCAAACCGCCTTAGAAGAATGGAGATTAAGTGCTTCTAAGGGTTGGTCTATGTGGAATTCATTGCCCGCTTTGTTTTTGGAAAATCATATCACTATTGATATTTCAAGAATCTTTCATAATGAGAACGGAGAAAAACAACTATTTTGTAAAAGAAATGTAAAAAGAAAGAAAAAAGAAAATTGCATACTTGCTCCATAGGATCACACATACTCAAACGACGAAAGTAAAAAGTGTTTTACAAAGAATATAATGGATATATGTGGACTAAGGCTCCAGCACTTATAACCACACACTCCAAGAGGAGGGCCCGATTACCTTAAGGATGCACTCCCATGGAATGCATTGAGAAAACATAATATGAATCCTTTATAATTAGATATGCAAGACTATATAGTCATTTTAAGTTAGATTCGCCAAAACTATGCATAAGATGGATGATATGTTGTTAACTATATACTAATAATCTAAACAGTTGGGGATCTTTATAGAACAACATATGAAAGCATATACCCCCAAACAGAATGAAATGATGTATTTAGAGTGTAAGATGTAAAATGATATGAGAAAGCTTATGTAACCCATCATGGAACTTATACAATAACCCATCATGTTTGAATTGTCTAAGAAAGTATGAGTGTGGTAGTAGTTGTCCTTCATGAAGCTCAGATGATGGAGAATAGGACATACCAAGTTTCTCAACTACTGAAATGATAGACTCTTTAGCGTTTGTATATTGGGCAAGGTCTCTTTTTCTTATCGAGGATTGAAAAAATTATGAAGTATACGCAGGCTTATTGGTTTTAAGTGCAAAATTGAGGTTTCTTTGAAATAAAGGAGAGATAGATATCTTGGTGATGTTAGCTGGGTGAATTGCAAGAGGTGTTAACTTGGGAGAATGGTGGTTAGGTGGTGACTCATCACATACTCTCAGGAACTCAGAAGACTCTTCATCTAGCTTGGGTGTATCCACAGAATTGCGGTTCATTTCAAAAATTGTAAAGATGTCATAAATCTGTTCCATTGTTAAGTCTTGAACGACCAAAGTAAATTGAGATTCTCATTCCACCATAGATTTTATATCCTCTTTTCTAGGCACTTCATTTGTTTTGCCCTCTCTTCCTATATCTTCATAAATTTTCTCAATGTCATTGTCTAAGTTTGTAGAGTTAATTTCAACGCAGTTCTTGAGTTTCTTCTCTTGGGAGTTTTCTCATATATCGGTGATGATGTGATAAGCACCCAAAAGTGTAGTTTAAACCCCTTAATAGTATTTTACTTAGGCCAATTATGTTTATAATAAATATGAGTTAGTATTGTTTACGTGTTTTTGTATATTTCGTGTCTTGAAGTTGTTTATGTGCTTAAAGATGTCATTTTGCATGGAAAACGAGTCAAGATGATTGCTAGAAGAGTTCTATGTCTAAAGCCTAAGAATCAAGAAGAAAAAGCTTTTTCAAGCCCAATCAAAGCCAATTCGGGTAGAAAAAGGATAAAAAGCCATTAGAAATTCCAAATGGCGTATCTTTCGACTTGGGCCTACTTTATGTCAAAACGACCAGCTCAAAACAAGCTTTCCAATGCACTTGACCTTGCCCCAATCAAAGCTGTAAAAGTGGATGAAAAGGGCACTACAATATTTTTCTAGCAGCATAGGCTCTTTTAAACTTAACCTAATGGACTTTGGGCTCACATTAGAGGCCCAAAGTCTCCCTTCCAGGCCTATGCACGAAAATGTGACCTAATCATCTCTTATATAAAGAAGATCAAGGCTAAACTTACTCTCTCCCTTCACTCTCTCATAGCCCCCCTTTTCTTTAGTTTGGAATAGTTTAGAGTAGGTTTTGTTAAGTAGTTTTAAGAGTAGCCGCCATTAAACCTTGCAATAAAAAGCTTAGTTATTATTCAATTCGATTATTCTTAATTTATTTTAATGTCTTTAGTTTATTATTTTAGTTTAATTAATCCGATGACACAAGACTAAACCCTCAATAGTGGGGGTTTATGAAGCCACGTGAGGACGATTGCTAGTTAGAATAGTTATTGTTTTGTAATTAGGGCTTCAAGTTCATCTTTGTGAGATTCTAGAGATAGAACTCATAATGGTGAACTAGAGATTAGAAATCTCATCAAAGAGATTTGTGGGGGTGCTAATTTCTCATGCTAGTGAAGCTTTGATTAGAGATAACTTGGTATTCGCTAGGGATCAAACAAACAATTCGACAACTAGATTAATAATCAATCGAATTGTGTGGTGGATTACCCCTTTCTATATCCTTCTCATATCATTTAAATCACTATTTTAGCATCTTAGTTTACTGTTTTCATAGTATAAAAATATTACTCTTATTAGTGAGGAATAAGAGTGGATCGAACACGATTACTCCATAGCTATCAACATGTTTAGAAAGTAGTTTACATCTTGCTAATAGCATGATTAAAACACTATTTTACAACCCATCAATCGACTGTTATCAAACGGCGCTGTTGCCATCTTGTTCGTTTACGTATCGCATATTTAGATTGAAAAAAATTGTTTTCACTATTCTCCCAAAACCTAACCTGTTTTTATTGTTCATATTTTTTCGAAATATTTTGATTACTGTTTGAGTGCATACGAGTTGAGAATCCAACTCCTTGCACCACCATGACGTCACTAGAA
Source organism: Coptis chinensis (assembly GCF_015680905.1). Classification (NCBI taxonomy): domain Eukaryota; kingdom Viridiplantae; phylum Streptophyta; class Magnoliopsida; order Ranunculales; family Ranunculaceae; genus Coptis; species Coptis chinensis. Next base: position 52,146,676 of record NC_141456.1, read on the forward strand.
AAAAATTCAATCTTCTGTACTTACTTGAGAGCACGTCCGTGCCCTCATTTTTTCTTTGTCTGGCCTGGCGGCTCCACACCTAAGTAGCGATCACGCTCCAATTAGCCTATTCCGAAGCACGCCTGCCCCCTAGTTTAAGTAGAATAATTTAATTTTTTACTGATAAGTGCAATATTACCTCCACGAGTATAGTACGATTACTTTCGTGCCCCCCACTCCAGTATTTCATAATAAAATTTTTCATACTATCACGATTGTCTAGAAAACTTAAAGAATTGGGTTTATCTAATTAAGGAGCGTGCACGCACGGACAACCTCCCTCAATTCTTAAGTGGCCTAGCCGTTGGTTTGAAAAGTTTATAGTAGTACACATAGTAAGCTCGTTTCACCATCCGACCGTTTCACCAAAGCCGTTGGTTTGAAAAGTTTATACTACCAAAGCCCGTTTCACCATCGACCACGGGCCTGATTTCCAAGCCCAACATGAAGCCCACAGTAAAAAGCCAACCTTTATTTTTTTATATAATAGCGACACTGTGCTCAAATTACCCTGTTACAGATTGTGCCCGCCTTCCAAGTTATACTGATCAGGTTGAAATTTTTACAAGACTTCACAATCCATCTCATGGATCTAGACCACTACTCGTATAATTGTCAAGTAATAATAGACGTGCTTCAAGGCTATTGAAGGCGTTATTTATACGCATAGCAAGGATGCTCTAGGTAACACCTCCTTACATCCTCAAGATCTCTTTGTAAGAGGAGTATATTTCTAGCAATAATCATGCTATTTTTGCATGCTTATTAGGTTGATTGCCTATTAGACCTAAAATTTGTATGAGATTAAGATCTGGTACGCATAAACCTACCTTATTAGTTTCTTGTAGATGCAAAACTATAAGCCTATCTAGAAATTCACACAATAACACACCCACCACCTACACCCACCACTACTACATTTATAGTAATGGGTGAAGAAATAGTAGAGACCACCCCTCTTTGATTTTTACAAGCCTTTTAATGATGGACCTCTGCCCTGCATCATTTTTGTAGATACAATAGGAGATTTTAGAATCCCCCCTAATATTTTTAATCTGCTACCAGTTTTCCATGGTTTAGACCATGAGAAGCCTTATCAACACTTACGTATGATACAACAAGTTCTTACTACATTTCATCATCCTAACGTCAGACCTGAACAAATAAAGCTAAGGGTGTTTCCTTTCATCCTAGTTGACAAAACGGCTGCTTGGCTAGCAGCACAAAAACCGAACTTTGTCGACATATGGGAAAAACTAGTTGAATATTTATGGAACAATTCTACCCACCATAGAAGACTGACGAAATGTTTCAAAATATTCACTTCTTTCGCCAAAAGCATCATGAATCTTTTTTCTCGAGGGCTTGGAATCGTTCATGATCTTCTAGTAGAGTGTCCCCATCATAATCTTAGAAAAGACACACTTGTTAGTTGCCTTTTTCAAAGGTCTATCTCAACACTATAAGGAGACTTTAGACATCATGAACGGAGGTAATTTCTTAAGTAAAGGAGCCACAAATACTTATAACTTCTTAGATAATCAATCCAAGAAAAGTAACAATTGGGGAGGAAATGATTACTCCTGCTCTACCCCTTCTTCATCTACAGCTAAGGTAACCAGTATGTTTGAGGTAAAACCAGATCTTGAACTTAGAACTTTAATTGAAACCCTCACTCGAAAGGTCGATGCCCTCTCTGTGCGCATAAACAAGAAGTGAAAGCCACTCCACCATGAACATCAACTCTACTTTCGTTGTAATGTATGTTTTAATCCCAACCATACCGATTCCTCTTGTCCCTTACTCTATGGTTCACTTCCACCACATCCCGTAGATAATTATGCTTTCACCAACCCTAACACACAATGGAGGTAGAACACTAATTATAATCAACAACAACAAGCTACACCTCGATTTTTAATTATCAAAGCGTTAGGCCCACCACAAACTTTCACCAATTTTACCAACATCTAGGACAAGGAGATTTAGGTGACGAACAGTTTAGTGCCCGTGATCCGAACTATCAACATCAAGACATGACCACGCATGACAAGCCTTGGATTCACGGGCACTCCTCTTATGGCCACTCACCCGGTTAAACCATCTACAGAGGAGAAGTAGTAGTGACTTTGCTGCAACATCAAAAATCAAATTATGCAACAAAACTCCAACTTGCTTGAAGGAACAAAATGAACAAAACTTCAAATTTATGCTATAACAAGCGATGCAATCTTTGTGCCAAAAGATTATTCGCGTTATCTACTAACCAAAATAATAACCAAACATGCATGTTTTTAGGTCAAGCAATGCCTAATCCTAAGTCAACAAACACTGCCTTGGAAGTAAACAAATTATTCAATGTAATGGTAATATAACCTAGGGAACTCTGGGCAGATCCGCGGCCTTTCGTTCTAGGAGAGTAGTTGATAACAAAGTGACTATGCACGAAGATTGCCCACAAACGGAAGCTGAAAATGAAACCATATCAAATCTTGTCATAGAAACCTGAAGACCCTACAACTATAGAAACCACAACCAAAAAGGAATCCACCAAAGATAAAATAATGGTTCATAAATATGTTCACCCTCATGCTAAAGATAAAGACAAGGTTAATAATATTGTTGACCCATATGCTAAGTATAGAGAAAAAACCACCATTTCCCCAGCGGACTAGTTGTGTCTAAAAGGGCGAGAATTTTGATGAGATTAGAGAAGTGTTTAAAAATCTAACTATAAACCTACCTATTCTAGATGCTATAAAAAGTCTTCCTAGACACGCTAAGTTTCTAAAAGAGTTGTGCACCACGAAGAGGAAAACCAACATACCCAAAGAAGCCTTCTTAATCAACAATATCCCTCTTTGTCCGCAGGCATAACAAATTGTTAAGTACAAGGACCCTAGTCGATCCTACCGTACAATGCACCTTAGGAGATACGTTTAGTACAACTTCTCTATTAGACCTCGGGGCGAGTGTTAACTTACTCTTTTTTTATTTATATAAACAACTAGGTCTAATAAAACCTCAACCAACCAAAATGACTTTGCGGTTTACCGATCGTTCTATTAAGTATCCCAAGGGGTGTAGTTGAAAATATTCTTGTTAATGTTCAGGATTTTTACTACCTAGCCAACTTTGTTATTCTTGACACAGAAGTTGCTCATGATTCTATTCCCATCATCTTATGGCGCCCCATCACCTCAATTCCCCTCCGTCCACCTTTTCAATGGAACCCTGAGTTTGCACTTGACCTTTTTGCTTCTCCTATTCTTCATGACTTCCTAAACCCATCTTTTAAGGACATAATACCCAAGGAAGAGCTATCGGACTCTTTTATTTCCGGATATGATCTGATTCAAACCTACACCATGAATAAGTATTGTAAAACCCACATTCTTATTTTTTCCATTCCTTTCTTCTAAAAGCGTATCCATATCCCACGTATCTTCCACAACCATCCATTTTCTCCGCGATCATTCACTAAGACACCCTTTCGTTGGAGGAAAAAGAAGAGAGTACACGCTCGATTAGGTTCTCCGTTCATCAGACTTCACTCTCATTCCACTAAGTTGCATCGTAGGAAATCTTAGTGCCTAATTCTGTTTGGGGGTGCATTGTCACAACCCGAATTTCTAAGCAATTACAAAGTGAATATTTGAAATATAAATATCTCAAACATCACTAGGTTTAATTGTCTAAAAACCAGGGCTATGGCGAGGTGGATACAACACATGCCAAAACCTAAAACCCACATCATAAAAGAATTAAGTTAATTAAATAAACCCCAAAACTTTCCACCATCACTTTATTAAGGTATCTTCCGTCCAAACAAAACATCAACAAACTCTAAGAATAAAAGTCCTCACTACTATGTTCTCATGTCATGCTGAAAAATGTAAACTACGTTATTACATCCTTCCAATAAGAATCGGACCTAATAAAAGAACTAGCCCGACTACTCCGGGCAAGAATCCAAATCCTGCGCCCAGCGGTTCCACTGCCTTCCACCTATGTTTCCAAGAACACACCCGTTTGCCAAAACAAAGCAAACATGAGTCAAAAAAATGGAATTTGCTTTGGTATGAAAAAGACTAACCAAATATAAACATTTTCCGGACTTTAATCATTCAACAAATACTTTATATGTACCCATCTCTTAACCATTCTCAGCTTGGAAGATAGGTAATTCCGTCATTTCAATCGGCATAGTTTCTTCCCAAGCAAGACTTCCATTCTATTAACTCATTATAATAACTCGTTTTGATAACTAAGTAATTGAATTAAAACTTACCGATATCCATTGCTGTATAAGGGTAGGACTGCGTCCCTGCACAAAATATTATTAAGTCCTACCCTCCTGCAAAAGAAAGTTAGATATTTTATATAACATATGTAGATATCCTATAGGTATTCAAATGTAAGCCCAAACACACTCGCATAATCAAATCAATTTCTCTTATCAATTAATCAATTTCTTTTCTTATACACCCACCCGTTAGTACCTACTCCATGATTTGCACTTCACACATTTGCCAAATCATATATTTCTGTGTGCCTCTCTCCTACCGAATAACACAATATCATAGCCATCTCTCGGGCTTTCATACACATATTTCACAGCCTCTTATGGCATAAAACTCGGGTCATTCATGACACATTCAATGAATATCTTAGGTCATTCTTGCCACATTCAAGGAATACCTATCATATCACTAACGGGCCATTCATGGCACATTCAATGAATGCCACGGGTCATTCTGCCACATTAAAGGAATACCCAACCCTACATTCGGTACACTCAAGGAATACAACTAACCCATACGGCGAATACCTTAGTTCCTCTCTAGAAGGTCCAAACAATATGGTCATTCATGGCACATTCAATGAATACCCAATTATAGCATAATGGGCCATTTATGGCACATTCAATAAATGCCCACCTAGCATATGACATCATCGGTCATAAAACTCATTTCCAAAACTTGAGGCATGGAGAGTTCTAAAAGGGTCGCGGTAAATTTGTTTTACGCATTATTGAACTTTATTGCATATATTATTTCGGAGAGCGAAGGAGTATCTTGTTTCATGTATTTTTGGTTTTCTGGCGTTATTAATTATATGGATGTCTAAGTGTCATAACGTTGTATATCATAAAAGACTGAAATTTCACATAGTAGGTAATACCGCATTACCTGCGTATATATAGAAAGGTCTTAGCCTAAAGCCAAGCATGCTAATAGCCCTAGACCTATTGATAAAAGCTGTTTTTAATCGAGCGGCTTATTGGTTTTCTTGATTAATTAAGTCCGAGGTCCACAGTCTAAAGTCCGAAGTCCGAAGTCCAAAGACCAAAGTCCCAAGTCCAAAGTCCGTATAGCCGTACGTTTTAGTCAAGTTACCTTACTCACGTGGGTTTGGTAGGATAGGTCGAGTAAGGGATCGTCCAAACCTTAGGGCTCAAAAAGGTTCACAACTGGAATTACAACTTTTGGTGAGTAGGATTTTAGGTTAACGGTAATGCAAATAATGTAAATTACTCGGTGGTTTTGATGTAGATAAACGGGATAGAGAAACAGGGGAGAGAGTTAATCATACTCATGCAAGAATCATTTTTCAACGGTTTATATTACCACATCACTACATCACTACATCTCTAATTCATCTAAAATGTTGGGAGGCGGCGTCGATTATTGATCCCTAGCGCATGCCCACATCTCTGAGCCGCATCGCACAAGCATAAGGAATTGAACTATATTTCATCTCTGGAATATCATTTCAGCTCCTGGCTCGATTCCACATCAGCTGGATAAATTGGAGAGCTATCTGACACCATAGAGTCGCGCTCGAGACTATTTGGGTCGCGCACGAGACTGTTCTAGAGCATCAGCACTCCAACTTTGTACAGTCTCAGTCATTTTGGGACTGAATGTCTAATCTATGCCTAATTCCTAAGCAGTGATTCTAGAACATTAAAGAGTCAATCCAGTTCTTACACGAGTAGCATAACCACTCCCCGAGGGGATTATGCTTCGTGGTCATTGAAGGAATAATAATACTTTACGTATATACATTAAGTAAATAAATGTAGGGGCAGAAATTAAACTAGAAAAGGAATGATTATTAAGGGTAAAATGACTTACAATATTTAAAATTTCTTTGGAATGAAAATGGCCGGAATGTAAGTCTTTGAAATAAAAACTAACTAAGCGCTAACAGCGGACGCTTTAGAGCATGAAAATCTTTGAAGGAAAATATATGAAGGCTACCCACTTTCGTATATATATAGAATTTGGAGGCCGGAGGCGGTTTAATTGAGTTTTGGCCTTTTGTTAAATTGAGAGATTCAAAACTTTGATATTCAAAGTTTTGTTTGCATGTGACTTCCTTTAAACCAAAGTTTTGTTTCTGAAACAAAACTTCATTTAATGTTTAGATCCTTTTTGTGCTTTGTATTTCTCCCTTTGCTCAATTTCATTTCAATCTTTGAGCAATTATGTGTCTTCTCTTATTGCAAGGTGGCACAATTTTGTGACCATCTCTTGCCACCTACCTATCTTGACTCGTCATGCCTTTTGGCCCGCCGAGTGGGTCCACTTAGTATGTTTAGTGGCGCCCGATTTTGGCGTTTTACAACTTTACGTCTTTCGCGTAGAGTTTGTAAACTCTGGCGGTTCACTAGCCAACGTCGGCACCCAGATTTATCAGATTTGAGTTTCAGAAGTTTGCTGCTTCTTTATATGTGGGCCCGTTCTACACTGGTTTTGTTTTTTTGGAAACTTCGGCTCTAGTAAGGTTCTGTTGGGCTTCACTGGGGTTGAGTGGAAACTTCACATATTCCAGTATTCTCGTACTTCGATGCATGTTTTATCATTATATTCATTTTAAATGCGGAAACTTGCAAAAGTACGAAAATATGATTATTACATGATTATTAAACACATAATCGACCAAAATGTTATGTCTCTCGGGGTTTAATATTACAGTTTTGTGTACTTATCACACCACCCCCAAACAACATTTTGCTTGTCTTCAAGCAAAGAGGAGACATTAAAATAATAAGTGGTCAAAAAATGTGTTGTCCTAAGCTAAATCTCATTTCGCAGAGTGTGGTTGCATTGACCGTATGCAACAAGGCCTTTACCACTAGGAATTCCCTAGTGGGCCGAGTTATAACCCTCGTGAGAGTTTTCGGAGAAGATACTCATAAACTTCATTTTATCTTTAACGACTTCGATTAACAAAGGCTTGTTTCCTTATTTAAACCAAGGTATCTAGACATCTCACTAGCGGGGAACAAGAATTAATTCTTTGAAATTCAAGTTAATATACATACAATAATCAAAACATCTACGTATGAGCATGCATGCGGTGATCTTATAATGAAATGTATGAGCGGGGCCGTTTACGGATCCTTTGGATAAGCGTCCTTAAAGTAGGTTTTCACAGGTATGTGTCGAAACACAATTTCTCTCTTATTTTTCCACTCAAGTTTTGCTACTCCGATTAATGCGGTGGGCACGTTTCCTCACATACTCAATTGACAGTCAGAGGAGCCGAGGCCGAGAAGTCACAACTGCTACTTATTATCACACTATCCTACTCACTAATTGAGCTAGATGTCTTTATTAGGTGTTATGGGGCTTAGGTGGTAGTGTAGAAGAAAATGGAATGGAAAATTCAAAAATGATAAGTATGAGAGAATTAGGTCTTCGAGATATTTATACTAGAGAAATCCTTTTTTCTTTCCTGCTTCTAACATGGGTTTCCATACTTGGCTTTTTCAAGCTTTTGTATTCCCTTTTGATTTGATTTTTGGGGGAATTCTAACTTTGATATTTCTTTTGATTTTTGGAAACATATTTCTATTTCTATTTTTCTTTTCTTAAAGGCGGAGTGGCGATTATGATTTGTGACAAGGTTTTTCTCTTCATTCTTCTGCACTTCATCCTATTTCTCATACTCATCATCTAGATAGGCTTATTTATTTGTGGTTAATAGATGGGTAATGATTTTTTTTTTGAAATAGAAAGGATTAATGAAAGGTTCAGGGGGGCAACTAGCGGTAAATTTTTTTTACAGGTGTGAATTTTTGGCTATATCGCTCCAAAGAAGGCCTAAATTCTCGCCTAGGATTTGGGTAGTGATCAAGTAAGTAGACGTGTGAACTTCTCTATTCAGAAGAACTACTCATCTGTGTCATTACTCATATATCACACATTTTGAGGCTTTTGGTTAGATTCTTACAGGATATGGAAACTAAGTTGTCTAACCGTAGGTCCCAGAAACTTACTGTTGTGTACATTTAATGATAGTCAGTGCATGAATGCTCATGAAAAGATGTAAAACTATTGCATCATTATTAAATTAAGTTTCTAAGAACAAGTCCTAATTATGGCTAGGGTGAGATTTCTAAATATTTTTCATCATAGAAAGGAAAGCGAGAATTTGTCACTAAATCGTTTATTTAGACATCAAGTAAACTATATACAACTATGCATGCCTAATTTTTGCAAAAGGTTCTCACCACCCCAAACGTCGGACAACGTGTCCTCAAAGTGTTAAGAGGAAGAAAGAGTATACGAGAGGCTTTGAGCTAAAATATAACCCGACATCTTCCACGAAATTTATTGTAACACACTATATATTATAAATCATAAAAGTAGAAGCACACTATTAGAGTAGCACAACTTTGTTAGGTTATTTATTTATTTCACATCAAAATGTAAAACAAATATGTACATGCATCAACTCACATTGCCCCAACCTTGAACTAGGGGATAGTCCATCCTTGCCTCGTCCCTGTAGAAATGACATTCCTTTGCATCCCGCCAATCTATCATAGCTTTCTAGACTTCACTCCACTTCCTCTTTTTTGCATTGTCTAGATGAGCTATCATTTTATCATCATTAGGGAAATAACAAACTTTCTTTAGATACATTGCGGTAGTCGCCATGTCGAAATCATAAAGAATGAATTATCTTGTTTGTTGGACACATAGAGTCGACCTTTACCCAGTCTTGAAAGGTGGCCGCAAACTGTGGGAAGTACGTCTACACTATCCTGCATGCTGTAACTGGCAGGGTGATATAGTGTTACCGAAAAGACCGAGCCTTCTTAAGATTCTCAATTACTAGGTGCAGTAATGTCAAAGGCGGTATGTTCTTTGGGCCAATGCATGGAATTCTTACCGCATGGCCCGACTTTGATCACGATGGAAAAAATGCTAATCCCCATGATGTTGGAAGAATAAATAACATGGCGGTTCAACATTCATGGTCATCTTGGCTAGTAGAATAGTGAAGTCTAGCCATCGGCCCGACTTAACGCGTTCAGCGGCGTGGGCAATGCCATCGCCATACCGGGCAGCAAAATCTTCCCTAGAATAGTTATTAAAGTCATTCTCTATCATGTATTGAATGGGGAGGTGCGGGTGAAGAGGAGGAAGGTCTAGGGCCATAGCAACAATTGGCTCGTAAAAAGAGTGTCGGTGTTACCAATCACGGTGTAAAAAGCCATTCAAAGGAAAACCACGGACAAGCTGGTAGATCTTCCATGTGATCATAAAAGTAAGTTGCCAAACACGGGGAGTATATGCGCTCACGGGTGTAGAATAAGAGAGTTCAACCAACTTGAGTGATGTAGTCTCTGAAAAGATGTCCATATGCAGGAGAATTCAGCAATTAATGAAAAGATTGTTCTGGAATCATCTTTGGAGCTTCCATTGTAGAAGATGTGTGAAAAAAATGTGACCTGTTTAGTCAAGGATAACCAAATATTAGAGTATGATGAGAATAATTAAGTAAAAACAATTTACCATAGGAAAATTAAAAACTAAAAAGAAAATGACAAATAATATAAAATTGCAAAATTTAAATGTTTTCATGGGCCCGACTAACGGCGAGGATCCTTTTGTGGGAGGGATCCATTTATAAGATTTTCTATGCCGTCAATCCGTGCAACATTGCTTTCTCTCTGGTAAATCTTGGCTTGGTTCCCCATTATGAGAGTGTGATTTGCCAAGAACTGGTTGTGGCTGTGCAAGAATTGTGTTTGTTCCTCTTCGTTTATTGTCCGCAGGTCCTGAAATTCAAGAAGACTGGTGATGATAATGTTCTGGCGTTTGAATAATGTCATCGATCCTTGTCACATTAAAGCGAAGCCCTTCCATGGGATTAAATATGTTGCATAATGCATTTTCGGTGAAGATGTTGTCAGTGAGAACAATCTTAAATCCGGTTTTTCTACCCGACATGGTTCTTTTAGCGTCGGGGTTCGAATCCGTTCCTACATCTTGAGTGAATGGTAAGAATGTTAGTTGTTCGAAGAGATGTATGAGGAGAAGTACTAGAAAAACCCCAACGTATCATGATAAGTGTCACAATGGTTGGTAAAGGAGTTGCCTTTTTCACGCACGTCGCGATCGCGTTCGAGAGAAATTTAATAATGCAAAATCATTGTAGTTACTCTGTAAGACCGAGTAGATGGAGGAGGGTTTGGTTATTTGAAAGTCTTAGGCGTCTTAGAGCACATTATGAGCTACCCATTGTATCCGCGGATAATTGGTTATTTTGCAAAGATCGGCGATAAACAATACGGCTTTTCGGTTGTATTAGCCGTGAAGGATAGTTGCAAACATCGGATGCGATATTGTCGAAAAGGTGAATCTGAAGGTGTACTCCTTGGTTTGTAATAGGAATTTGAAGTACCTCAGAGATGATTTCCATAGTCAATCCACGCTCGCATCCGTTAGCACGGACAAAGAATTGCCCGTTTTGGAAATAACCGCTTTTATAGAACAACAAGACCAATTCTCTGGAATAAAAAACTTGCTTATGATGTAAAAGAGGGTGCCATCCTCGACGTGATATTTCTATGTCAAAAAAGGGATGAAAAAGGCCATTTTAGAAATTTTACATAAAATTTTGCTTGGGCACCAAACTTCGAGTGAGGGCCATTAAAGATGGAGTGGTGAAAAATAAAAGAAAAAAAATTGGAAAAAGGGAAGTTAGATTTTTTAGGTGTCTATCCTTGTTATAAATAGACACCAATCCGAAAATGTAAAAGATACGAATCGAGGTGTCATAGGGTAGTTAGACCACGTGTATCTTCTAAGATATGCGTAAAAGTGGATGTAGTGTGGATGAGAAGAATAGGGCATGTGAGAAAGAATGCTCCCTTTTTTTTTTTTTTTTTTTTTTTTTTTTTTTTAAACTAGCGTAAGTAGAAGGACAAGGAAAATGTAGGTATACTATCACAATAAGATGTAAGAACGTACAACGGTATGAAAACACAACATAATGATACGGGGAATGAAATACAAACCTAAATATTAGATAGAACTATATGCCACATTAACAACATTACTCTAATGAAACAAACAAGCATGAAGACTTGAGTAGCATATTCAATTTGCCGCTGCTCAAACTTTTCTAGTGCATCCATGAAGCTTGAAATTTGAAGCGGACTAAAAACGATTTTTCAGAATAAGAAGTGTAGAGGGAAGAATATGAAATGAGTGAATGTGGAGGAAGTGTTGAACTTATTTATAGAAAGAACTTTGCCGTTTTCTGACCGTTTTTTGACCGTTTTTTGTGCGTTTTCATGACTGTTTTCTGACCGTTTAATAAAACGTTAGTTTACGGTAAAATTTCCTGTTAAGTGTGACATCTAAAATATATATGTATATATATATTTATATATATCTATATTATTATTACTAATAATATTATATATATTCCTACCTATATAATATAATATTAGACATAACTAATATATCCAGGCAGAAATTTTTAGGAAATAACCTACTATTAAGCTGGAAATGCAAACACGTAAATCAAATATCTGACATAAATATTATACATGACTGGAAAAATAAACTAGCTACTGATGATCCTCAGGGGCTGCAGAAGAATCCTCGGGGGCTACGGAAGAAAAACCAGGAGTCTTGCGACGTCGTGCAGTACAAGCTCCCGTGGAGGCTAACTGCTCTTGGATATCACCCAGAGTATCCATCACCTGAGCCTGAAACTGATGCTGACTTGCCATGAACATTCGCTGGAACTGGTTCTGGCAAGTAAGCATATGGTCTTGAAATGTAGTCATGGAAGCTCTCATTTCCTGCTGGAATTTGCCCATGCTGTCTGTCATCGACTCGTGGCGAGTGGTCATATCTGTCCTTAACTTACCCAAGGTACATCTCATCGATACTTGGCGAGTGTACATGTCTCTCAAACCACTATTCATAGCATGTAAGGCTTCTATGGGGTGGGTGATCTTACTCATGGCAGTCTCATCAAAGTAGGGTGGGTGAGATGAGCCTACGCTAGCGTGCTCAGCAGCCCTTGGTGTTGTGGGTTCCCAAGGGTCCAGTATGCATTTCTTGAAGACAAGCATATTCTCATATTGTGGTATAGGGAGTAACGGGGTGGTGGACAGAAAACCCAAGGTAATCATAACTTGTGTTACCAGAACAGCAAGAGGGGCTGATCTAAGAGTGGCATGTGTAATAATATCAGAAAGAAAGGTAATGATGCAGAAGTTACCCTTTAAATCTGGAGGATCCGAGAGAAGGTGGAGGAAGGTCTTGTTGATGTCACGAGGGCTTCAAGGTGCCAATGGCGTTGATCCACGACTATTGAGTCCAGCCAACCGGTATGCCGTCGCGCCGACGGCGATCTGGCGCATTTTCCATTTATGTTTTACTCTCCCTCGATTAGCGTGTTGAGCATTAGGTCGTAAGTCTGTGCATACACGGACTGCTGCTGAGTCAGTACGTGGTCGACCAGAGGAATGGCCGTGATCCCGGAGAGCAAAACAGGTGTGACTTCGTGGCGCACACCCTCGATGGTAACCCAAAACTGGTCGCCATTAAAGCTCCCATTATCGTAGAATTTCATCACCAAATCCTTGGAATAAAGCCCTCCATTAGTATATAACAAGTACTCCCATCCTCTAGAGTGAATTTCATTATCAAATAATGGAGCAATGGGACGTGCTGATGGAAGGGAATTGTAGTTGGAGTTGTAAGAGTCTCGCAGCGAGACCTGGATTTAGCGTGGGCCTGTCTCGTGCGAGACTTAAACGAGAGGGGGCAAGATCCAGAATTTAAGGAAGAAGAAATGAGTGATGGTGACGCGTGTGGTCGGGTTATCCGGGTTTAAAGGGCTCGATATTTCGATATTTTGGTTGGGCCAAAAATTTTTCCAAGCCCAAATCAAGCCAAAAGCCCGATTTAAGCCTAAAAAAATCTAAATGCTTACCCACGACTCGTTTGGACTCTGAATTGGATGAATGAGATATCAAAATGATCGGCATGAAAAATGCTATCCAATTGTATGAGTCATTCTTGAAAGTCACAAGAGTTTTTGAAAAGAAGGAGAGTGTTTTATTTATAAACAAGGGTTTTATTTATATACAAGGGAGATATACGTGAAAAACGCTGGATGTCCAGAAGAGTCATCATCTTAAATCATAGACAACTGTCATGTCGGCTCTAGAGTGAACCCAATCCAGCCAGACTGTGGCTTTATCTCTATATATTATGGGGTTAGGGGCAAAACGGTACCAACCTGGACCGTGCGCGCTACGGTCTAATAAAATTGCCCTTATTACATACGGCTATCCTCAAACCTCCCCAAGGGATCTCAAAGTAACCAATTCTAGGGTTGGTCTAGTGGAATCCATTGCCCGTTTGTGTTCCAAGTGTGCGTCATCTGAGGTTGGACACGAATCTCATGTGCAAAAACTTAATGCAAAGGGAAAAGGCAACAATATAAACATCTCTACAAGGTGAGTCTTTTAACGTCAGATCTTTAAGATGAGTCGAGTCTTTTAATGTCAGATTCGCAAGACGAATCGAGTCTTTTAACATCAGATTCTCAAAACGAATCCCAACCTGGGAGAGAAGCGGTGATGGCGGCGAAGATTATCTATGGCATGGCTGGTGTCGGACAAAAGTATACCTTAAAGCGGCTATTATCGGATAGAAAGTCAAGACCTAGAAGCGAAGGGTGTTTGAGAATGCATACACCAGCCCGTCCTTCCGCATACGTCGTTTCACGAGCAAAAGTACTCGACCATTCCCTATTCGTGATGAGTGTGACTTACACGAAATGATTAGCTGAAGTTCGCGAGGTAGAGAGTAGAAAAGGGAAGAGAAGGAAGGAGGTGAAATTTTGGGTACCCATCGTTTACCGAAAGGCACGTTTGCTCGTGTTGCAGAAGACATTTATACTCATTTCTGAAATAGAGTTTTCATGGACTAAGGTTCCGGCGCTTGCAACCACACACTTCAAAAAACTATGGAGATCATAAGATAGAAGATGACCCGGCTACCAAAATGGCGTATCCTCTATAGAAACAAGATTGAGTACGCCAAACGAAACATCTAGTCTATGTAGACCGGATCTTGAAGAAGAGTCTGTTCAATATCTGGTGAGCGTAATTCGTGGTAATGTTTTAGGCGTTGTCCATTGACTTGAAATTCGTTGTTATCTTGTGGATTAAGCAAAGAGATTGCCCCATAATGTTTCACAGCTGACACAATGAAAGGACCAGACCATCGTGTTTTCAATTTACGGAAAGATGTGTAATCACGGGTTATGCAATAAAACTTTTTGGCCAATTTTGAAATCCTTACGCAAAATGTGCTTGTCGTGCACTCTTTTCATGTTAGCTTTGTAGGATTTGAGATCATAAGCATCACTCCAAATTTCCTCAAGCTCATTTAATTGTAGTTTTAAGCTTCTACTTGCCTCGATGATATTGTAATTGAGGCTTTTGATGGCCTAAAAAGGGCACGATGCTCAAGTTTAAGCTGGCGGATGACAAGGTTTTCCAAAACAATGCGGTAAGGAGACATCCCTATAGGTGTCTTAAATCTTTGTTCGGTATGCCCACAAGGCATCCGATAAAGCGAGAGACCGATCCTTTTCGTGATGGGTTGGCAGTTTTCTTGAAATAGACTTTATCTCTGTTGGAGACTTCCACTTGGCCTTTCGTTTGTGGGTGATATGGAGTAGCAACCTTGTGAGTAACTCCATATTTCTTCATTAAAAACCCAAAAATTTTATTACAAAAATGTGTACCCCCATCAATGATGATAGCTTTGGGGACACCAAAACGAGAAAAAAATGTTTTCTTTAACAAATTTCACGACAGTCTTATGGTCATTGGAGCGACATGCGAGTGCCTCAATCCATTTAGACACATAGTCTACAGCGACTAAAATGTATAGAAAACCTTGAGAAATAGGAAAAGGTCCCATAAAATCAATGCCCCAAACATCATAAATTTCCACAATCAAGATAGGATTTAGGGGCATCATATTTCGTTTGGTAATTCGACCTAGAGTCGACAAGAAGATGCAAGCTATGCAATGTTCATGTGCATCGCAAAAAAGGGTAGGTGAGTAAAAACCACATTGTAATACCTTGGCCGCAGTTTTATTTCCACTGAAATGACCTCCGTAAGATTGTTCATGGCAAAAGGATAATACGTCGGTGTGCTCCCAGTCGGGAATGCAGCGACGAATGAGTTGGTCGGAACAATACTTAAAGAGGTAGGGGTCATCCCAAAATAATATTTTACTGATGGATAAGAACTTTTATGATCGGGGCGTGACCAAGAGGAAGGAACTTCCTCGATAACTAGGTAGTTAACGATATCCGGCATTACCATGGAGATGAGAAAATAGAGTACAAATATTAAATGCAGGAAGGAATCCGCGGATGGCTTCTGAATCACTATCAATGTCACCAACCAGCCTTGATAAATGGTCGGCCCGCGACATTTTGGTTCCTTTCTTGTCTTTGATTTCCGGGGTGAATTCTTGCAAGAGAAGGATCTAAGCGGAACAATCGTTGTTTTCGTCCTTTTTATGAAGTAAGTAATGCCGAAGTGTGGCATGGTCGATTATATATGATAGTGGATGTTCCAACTAGATAAAGGGCTGAAACTTATCAAGGCATAAACAACAGCTAGGAACTCTTTCTCAGTTGTTGTGTAATTCGTTAAAAAGCGTCATTAAGAGTTTTACTAAGCGTAGTAAATGACAACGGGTTTGTCATCCGTCGTTAATGGCACGGCACCAATAGCAAAATCGCTAACGTCACACATTAGTTCGAATGGTTGAGACCAATCGGGGGTTGAATGATAAAGGCGGTAGTAGTCGAGGCGTTTTAGAGTATCAAAAGCTTGTTTGCAATTGAAATTGAAGTCAAATACTGCATCCTTAAGCAGGAGGTTGGTTAAAGGTCGAGCAACTTTAGAAAAATCCTGAATGAATCTCCTGTAAAACCCAGCATGGCCTAAGATGGCACGGATATCACGAACTGTATGTAGGAAAGGTAGCGAAGAAATTTTAACAATTTTAACTTTATCGACCTCTATCCCGTCTTTCGAAACAATATAACCTAGAACAAGTCCCTTGGTAACCATGAAATGACACTTCTCCCAATTGAGTACCAGATTTTTCTCTTCGCAACGCGTTAATACTTTAGAAAGGTTTGATAGGCAGTCGTTAAAGGAATTTCCATAGATGGAAAAATTGTCCATGAAGACTTCCATATAACGTTCCACCATATCATTGAAAATATGAAGCATGCAGCGTTGGAAGGTGCCTGGGGCATTACAAAGACCAAAAGGCATTCGTCTGTATGGAAAGGTTCCAAAGGGACACGTGAAAGTTGTTTTTTCTTGATCGGCGGGATCGATGACAATTTGGAAGTATTTGGAATAGCCATCAAGAAAACAGTAGTAAGCATGACCGGCTAAACGTTCTAGCATCTGGTCAATGAATGGGAGAGGGAAGTGATCTTTACGTGTTCTTGCATTAAGTTTGCGATAGTCAATACAAATTCTCCATTTTAATGGAATGCGAGTGGAGATGGACTCACCATTTTCATTTTGTACCACTTGAATGCGGGACTTTTAGGAACAACGTGGGCGGGACTAACCCAATCACTATCGGAGATAGGGTATATGATGCCAGCATCAAGTAAGCGTAAAACTTCCTCTCTCACCACTTCCTTTATAGGCGGGATTAAAGGCGTTGTGGTTCTCGTGATGTCTTTGTGCGTCATCGGGATGTATCGCGATCGTGCATATGCTAAAGGTCTATTCACTTGATATCATCTAAGGAACATCGATGGCGGGCGGTGTTCCGCGAATGATATGAATCAAATGTGCCTCTTAAATCGATAGTCAAGTGAGCAGAAATTATTATAGGGTGACTACCATCGAGATCGAGATGCACGTACTTCAAATCAGAGGGTAGAGGTTTTAAATCCGGAGTTGGAGGATTGGGGATCAAGGATTCTTGAGGGATCATCTCTTCAACGGAAAAGAGCAAATCCGGTTCTTCTGAATCAGTTTGCAATGCAGTAGTAGGATCGAATAGTGGTACCGACTCTAATAATGTGTGGACATCCTTTATGTACGAGTCATCATGAAACTCGGGATTATCAAAAGAAAGAAATTGGTGTATCTCGTGCGGGGAAAACGGTTTGTGAAATAATCATGTTCCAAATTATCAACCAAACTAATCTAAGCCCTCCATTATAGGATCGGAAAATTGTTTCATTAATTTGAATCGTTGAGTTCGAGAGAAAGGTTCGAAAGACAATGTCATTGAACCGTCCCGACAATTGATGAGAAGCGTTAGCGATTGCAAAGAAAAGGGCGTCCCAAGATGATAGGAATGGAGTCCGCAGGCCACTTCAATTATCTAAAATTACAAAATCAAGCTGGGTAGTAAAAATCTTAGACCTTGACTATGGCGTTCTCTACTATGCCCTTTGGGTACTTGATGGAAGCGATCCATGAGATTCTGAGAGTCATTTTGGTAGGTTTTAATTCATGAAGACCTAACTGCTTAAATAAGTAGTAGGGAAGTAGGTTAACAACGGCACCTAGGTCTAAAAGTCGCGGTAGCCAACGTGCATGGTACGGTTAATTGCGACCCGGGTCCTTATGCTACTTTACCATTGGTGGTAGTGGTAATCAAGAAAACTGCTTTCGATGAGGAACGCTTGTTGAGGAACATTTGTACGTCGTTTAGTGGAGAGGGCACTCGTATACCAAAGGACAATAAGAATCGGTGTGCTCGAGACTTAAGCAAAGAGGACATGGGGAAGCGTTGGCAGCCATGACCTGTTTGGGTTTTTGATCATTTACTTGTACCGAAAGAGCATAGACCTTTTTGTTTAGGGACTCGATTAGAGTTTTTAATTTCGGATCGGGTTTGACCTCGAACATAGACATAACTTTGGTAGGAGTGTCTTTAGAAGATCTAGAAGATTGATGTTTCCCCGATGGGTGCCGTGAAGCCTGCTTCTCAAGAAACGTGTATGCTTCAGTAGCGCCCTTGTCCATGAAACAACCGTCATTCATGATATCTATGGTTTCCTTTTGATGGTCGAGACCATTAAAGAATGAAACAGAACTAATCTGGCGTTGTCGAAATGATGATGATGGGGACATTCGAAGCGGTCGATAAATCTGCTCCATGCTTCGAAAAGGATTCTTGGGGGTGCTGGCAAAAGAATTGAATCTTTTGAAGCATTTCTGTAGTTTTCTTCAAAGTATAGAACTTTATCATGAATTCTTATGCGAGTTTGGCCCATGTGTCAATGGATTGCGGTAACCGCTGTGAGCCAAAGCCGAAGCTTTATCGGCTAAGGTGAAGGGAAACAACCTAAGGAAGACTTGTTTGTTGGTAACGATCCGGATGGCGAGAAAGTGGTGACTACTTGTTGCATTCGGCGAAGGTGATTATCACGGTTTTCATGGTCTAGACCATGGTAAGCGAGTAACAAACCGAAAATATTTGGCGAATTCGAAAATCACCTACAATAGCATCGAGTTTAATGCAAGAAGCAAGTCCTTCTTGTAAAGGCGTTATAGAAATCCGAAGGGGTTTTCTCGTGGGATTTTTCGGGCCATACTTACGGGGAGATGATGGCAGCGGAGATGTTTGACGAGGTTGGTTTACGGAGGAGGAACTATGTCTAGGAGATAGCATAAGCGGTTGTTTATTATATTTCCGGCGCCGATATGTAAGTTCTAATTCCTTATGTTTACCGGACCGTAGTCTCATGCATACAAATATAAATTTTAATTTAAGGTTCATAAGGAATGAGTTATGGTTGGAGGTTTTAGAATTAAGGAAAGAGGGAGGTGAAACCGCGTCTTCCTAAGCATTGCTAACTTGGCGGGTAAGCTAGGATAGCGTGTGAATATTCAGCAACCAGTCACTTTGAGAATTGAGGGAGGGAGGTTGTTAGGTGTTAGCGTTCCTTAATTAGGCAACCTCAATTTTTTCAAGTTTCCTAGGCACCGATGGAATAGGATGATGATTTATGATGGTGTATTATCGCGGGTGTTATTAAGATGATTTAGATGAAATTTTTTAATTACTATGATTTTTTTTATTTTTTTATTTTTTTTTTTTGTTTAACGTAATTAATGTATTATGGAGCGTGATTCTGAAATATGCAATTAAAGCGATAGATGCCAAAATAGAAACTAACTAACATATACTAGTTTACTGAAAGTCTACACATGCAAATCTATATTACATATCGTGCAACTATATGTAAGTTATATGTGAGCTAGGGAATGTATAAAAACGAACTCATACAAATGAATACATCATCGTGAATTGATGTAACATACACATACAAAAATATTCTAAGCAGGTGGTTTGAAACTACACATACATCCAAATATATTGAATCATATTGATTGTGTTAACGCGTGAATATGTAATAACGAACCACATTTATATGCAAAAGAGTTCTTATGCCACACACAAACATGCAAGGTAAAACAGGTTATAGTAATAACCAAATAATATCCTCGACAAAGTTTGAGGAGTTTAAGGATTTGAAACACGGTGTCCCGATTCCTCATTACCGCGATCGAACTAACTCCCGAGCTTGTGAACTTACTTGCTAAACTGGACAAGAGAGTCCAAAAGAGTATTGAAAAGGAAAGTGACATGTACCTGAAAACCGGAGTGTTGATACTCCAGGTTAGTCTCTTGCGCTACTAATTTAGCCTCGTCTGAGACTTTTTTGTTAGTTCAGTACTTCAAGTTCCTACGGAATACTTAAATTGTGCTAATAAAAATAAACAAAACTTGGTTCACAGATATTTGTTAGAAGAAAAAGTTAAGACAAACAGTTGCGTAACACGTTAGTATCGTAAAAAAAATGGAAATTTAAAAAAATGAAGAGGTAGGGGAGGAGGTTTTACGTGATGTGTTCCAGTTATTACGTTAAGTCTAGAGTCCTTCGGCGTGCAGCAGCGCCATTTGATAAAACGCTCTTTATACAACGTTTATTGTTTTCAGTTACTTATTTTCTTAAGTCCGAGGTCCACAGTCCAAAGTCCGAAGTCCAAAGTCCAAAGTCCAACGTTCGTATAGTCGTACGTTTTAGTCAAGTTACCTTACTCACGTGGGTTTGATAGGATAGGTCGAGTAAGGGATCGTCCAAACCTTGGGGCTCGGAAAATGCTCACAACTGGAATTACAACTCTTGGTGAGTAGGATTTTAGATTTTTTAGTTGGTTTTAATTAAATTAAAGGTAATGCAAATAATGTAAATTACTACGGCGATTATATGTAGGTAAACAAAAATAGAGAAACAGGGAGAGAGTTAATCATACTCATGCAAGAATCATTTTTTAACAGTTTATATTACCACATCACTACATCTCTAATTAAGCCTGCGTGTTGGAGATCGACATCGAGTATTGATCCCTAGCATGCCCACATCTACGAGCAGCATCACACTAGCATAAGGAGTTGAACTAATATTTCATCTCGGAATATCATTTCAGCTCCCGGCTTGATTCCACATCAATTTGGACAAATTGGAGAGTCATCGACACTATAGAGTTGGCGAGACATTTTGGATCGCTTTTCGAGGCTGATGCGGAGCATTAGCACTCCAAATTTCTCTGATCTCATCATTTTGGGACCGGATGTCTAATCTATGCCTAATTCCTAAGTAGCGATTCTAGAATATTAACGAGTCAATCCGAATTCTTACACGAGCAGCATAACCCTCCCCCTGAGGGGGGGGGGGGGATTAGCTCATGGTCATTGAAGGAATAATAAAACTTGCTGTAGACATTAAGTAAATAAATGCAGGACAGGAATCAAACTAGAAAAGAAATGACTGTTATTAAGGGTAAAATGACTTACAGTATTTAAGCTTGCTGGAATGAAAATGACGGAATGTAAGTGCTAAATTAAAACTAACTACTGCTAAGCGGAAGCTCGAGCATAAAATGCTGAAGGAAAATATATGAAGGCTACCCCGTCATATATATAGGCTGATGTCCCGTGAAGGATTCAATTGAGTTTTAGCCTTATGCTAATTGAAACGTTCAAAACTTTGAGAATCAAAGTTTTGTTTTTATCTGTTTTAATTTTGTCTTTTACCTTATTAAGGTTTTGTCCTTTAGCTAATTTCAATTCAAACCACCTGGTTTGAATTGGTACGTGTTTTCTATATTGCGAGGTGGCACCAAATTAAAACCATCACTTGCACTACTAAAAAAAAGGGTTTTTATCTCGGTTCTAAAATTAGCCTTATCTCGGTTCTGCTGATAAGAGAGATAATAAGTCCTGTAAATGAGATAATATGTCCTGTAATTTAGGTACTAACTCTGAGTATAAATCTATTATCTCGCCTCTTACTTAACCGAGATAAAATATATGGATTTTACCACTGGTGGATAGGAACTGATATAATAGGAAATTTCATTTATCTCACCATTGTGGAACGGATATAATAGGAAATTTCATTTATCTCACCATTCTAAAACTGATATAATTGATATTAAACCAAATATCTCTGCACTAAAATGATATAATAGCTATTATATCAAATATCTCGGCACTAAAATGATATAATAGCTATTATACCAAATATCTCAGAATAAATTAAAGAAAACAGAAATCCCAAAAAAATAGAAGTCCAAAAAAATTGAACTCCCATTTACAAGGTATTCTCTATCTCGATCGGGGAATATCATTCCACGAACTCCACGATAATGGCAACTGCCATTCTAATCCCAAGTATCTCGCTCTCTGCTATCTCTTCGTTTATTTTTAATCCCAACTATCTCGCTAAAGATCTCGCTCGATCTCCACTATATATCTCTTCGTGTATTTTTAATCCAGCTATCTCGCTCTCCACTATCCGTGTATTTTGCCCTCTTCACCTCTCGCACCAATGACTCAGAAACAATTCAAGTTCTACTACCCATTTCAACTCCACAGCAGTTTAACAACTCTTCTGGGTTTTCAGGTACTAAAATTATCTTAGATTAAGCTAGGAGATTATATAGTGTTCAAAACTAGTCAGATTTTTGAAAATTCATGTATAAATAAGTTAGTGCCTAACCTTTATAAACTGATTTGCAGTTTTTCCATTAGCTATTCATTCCTTGTTAAAACAAATTGGATCTGAGGAGGTTCTGGTCGTCCTGCCTCAACTTGATTTGCTTTTGTTAAAAAAAAGAAGAAGATGGCGTCTGCTAATGCCCTCACCACTTCATCCATCCTCCAATTCCCAACTCAGGGAAGCCTTAGTAATAGGACAAATCAGAGGCAGAAGCTCAATTGTAGACCATTTACTTCGA
Organism: Coptis chinensis; assembly: GCF_015680905.1. NCBI lineage: Eukaryota > Viridiplantae > Streptophyta > Magnoliopsida > Ranunculales > Ranunculaceae > Coptis > Coptis chinensis. The sequence goes on from NC_141456.1 coordinate 52,169,372, forward strand.
GAAAAGCAACCAGGGTTTGTTATGCGTGCAAATGCTAAGGAAATTGCTTTTGGTCGGGCTTCAAGGACAACTCTTGTTTGGAATTGATAAGCTTGCTGATGCCGTTGGTGTTACCCTTGGTCCTAGAGGTATATCATTTATATCCGATTGTTCTGTTTTGTGATAGATATATGCTTAAGAGGTATATAATGAGAACGAGGACCTTATAGAAAATGTTTTAGTTTGGTTTGCCTATGTCCACTCGGTTCTATCTGAGATATCTGACTTCTTTTAGTAATACCATTCATTGGTCTCAAAATTCTTGTTTACGCTATCTTTCTTGTATATTTTGAAGGAAGGAATGTTGTGTTGGATGAATATGGTAGCCCAAAAGTGGTGAATGGCGGGGTAACAATTGCTTTCGGCAATTGAACTTGCGATCCTATGGAAAATCTTTGGTGCAACTCTCATAAGGGAGGTAGGATATTCTTTCTTTAGATGCTCATTTGTTGGCATCATGATTTGTTATGTCTAAATCACCCTCTGATTTTCTAGTTGTCTTGTTAAAATCTTCTCTCCTATATTTCCCCTTTTCCCAAAAAACGTTACACATAATTATTTTGTTTCAAAGATCGCTTAGTGGTTTGTTATTAAGCATATATTTTGGCCCTTCTCCTTTCTTTTGATTTTTTTTTTTTTTTGAGTTTTATGCAGGAGGCATTGATGTGTGTAATCAAATTTGTAGAGAAATTATATAGTGTTTTCGCTTTGGGCAAATGATTTCATCAAAGATACCACCCTTCGTTTTTATGAACAGAAAACCATCTTACAAAGATTATGCTATCCCTCTTTGAAACTTGAAATCATTAGCCATCATTAATATTCTATCCGAAAGTAGAAATGGCTCTTTTCACATTTAAAAAGTTGAAGAAAATGCTTGTTTTGCGGTGCTTGGTTTAAGAGTTGAAAGTTTTTTTGCAGATATAGGATTAAGAGAAAAACATATAGGTCTCCGTTTCGAGATTTTACTATGAATAGTAACTGAAATTATAATTCCGGACTTTTTTCTTTGTTTTTGTTGAGGAATTGAGATTAAAACTAATATTTAATGAGTTTTACAATTTGGAATTATTGAAAAGTTCCACAGAATTCCAATTTTATGTACTTACTTTGATGGAGTTAAAATTTCCTGTGGGAGAGAGAGACTCACTGTAACATTTGTATTTTCCATCTTACAGGTTGTCGGTTGTCACCCTCTAATTAGGGTGAGCACTTGTCATCATAACGATTCACATTTTTTACGGTAATCTTGTTGGGCATCTCGGATATATACCAACTTTGCTCCTAGATCATGCTCTTGTGTGTTGCCCTTTTTAACTTTTCTACTCATTATAGTTTATGATCATGAAAGCAATCGATGATCAATCTGAACACTATATATTTTCTGAACTAATGTTAGTGTTTCTCACTATAGTAGGATGAGCCGATGAGGCATAGCGATTATGAGCATAATAATGATTTGATTTGCTTGGTGTTTTGGCTTTGTGCATTATGATCGAACTTTAAAATTTAGTTATTGTGTTCAACATGTATGCTATATGTATTATTGGTAGTTTTTTAGCATTGTATGTAACACAACTACTTCTTCGACAAAAGGTTGCAAGTAAAACAAATGACTCTGGCGGTGATGGGACAACGACAAAGATCTGTTCTTGCACGAAATCATTAAATTAGGGTTGTTGAGTGTTACATCTGGTGCAAATCCGTCTCGATTAAGAAAGGAATTGATAAGACTATCACAGGGTCTAGTGGCGAGCTAGAGAAGAAATCAAGGTCCATCGAAGGTCGTGATGGCGTAAAAGCTTCTTTGCCACTATCTCTGGCTGGAAATGGTGAGGATATTGGTATCATGATTGCCGATGCTATTGATAAGGTTAGGGCTGATGGTGTTTTGTCTATTGAGTCTTCATCATCCTTTGAGACAACAGTTGATGTCGAAGAAGGAATGGAGATTGACAGAGGGTATATCTCCCACAATTTGTGACAAATCCGAGAAGTTGATTCTTTGAGTTTGAAAATGCAAAGGTTTTGGTGACGGATCAAAAGATTTCATCGATAAAAGATATAATTCCTTTGTTGGAGAAGACAACCCAATTCGCGATCTCCACTACTTATTATTCTTGAAGAAGATGTCACCGGGGAGGCTTTGGCTATCCTTGTTATGAACAAGCTTCCGGTATCGTCAATGTAGCCTGCAATAAAAGCACCGTGGTTTTTGGTGAGGCGAAAGGCTCTTCTTCAAGATATTGCCATTCTAACAGAGCTGAGTTCCAAGCCGATTGATCCGGGCTTGATGATAGAAAATACTGAAGTTGAGCAGCTTGGAATTGCGAGAAAGGTGACCATCGGCAAGGATTCAACCACAATAATTGCGGAATCTTTGCGTCAAAAGATGAGATCCACGCTAGAATAGCTCGGATAAAAGGGAGTTGTCCGGGATGCATTTACGTGTATGATTCTGAGAAGTCGGCGAGAGAATTGTCAAGTTGTCGGTGGAGTTGCAGTTATAAAGGTGGGTGTTTGCTCTGAAACCGAGCTTGAGGATCGTAAGCTCGGATTGAGGATGCAAAGAATGCAACTTTTCTTTGCCATAGAGGAAGGGATCGTTCACGGTGGTGGTGCTGCATTGGTTCACCTATCAATGTTTGTTCCTGCAATTAAGGAAAAATTTGATGATCTTTGATGAACGGCTAGGTGCGCACATTGTGCAAAAGACACTTGTAGCTCCCCGCATCTTTAATAGCCCACAATGCGTTGAAGGAGAGGTAGTTGTTGAGAAAAAAAAAGCGGGAGAATGGGAGATTGGATATAATGCAATGACGGATAAGTCACGAGAACTTAATTCAGTGCAGGGTAATTGACCCGAAGAAAGGTGACAAGGTGTGCTTTGCGAATCACGCACTTTCGTGGCGAGGGATGGTTCTTACTACACAAGCCATTGTGGTTGAGAAGCCCAAGCAAAGGCATCTGCAGCAGCAGCCCACCACAAGGCTTTACGGTATGATTCGTGTTTCTTGAAGTGAAGTTACCACCGAGATTCTTATTGTGTTTTCGCCAAAGAGGTACCGGGTGGCGCCATCGGGAAAAACTGCAGTTGAGATGACTTGCACCTACACTTGCGGATCATATTACATTGTAGCAAGAGAACTTCATACGAAAATTATGGCTGGGTCATCAAATTTTGTCCACCAAATTAAAATGATCTTTGTTGTTCAAAGATTTTGTAAAAAAAATTAATGACAAAAGATATGCGGCTTTGAGAACACTTGGAGAAAAAAGCAAAGCGTTTAATGAGGTAAGCCTTCACAATGATGGTTCTTCATTTTTTTTTTTCTTCTCACGCTTCTCTTTGTTTCTCGTCATCGGTGATATCGTAATTACTTGTACTTTTTGTATTTTAGTACTTGGGTCAAAGGAAAAAACAGAAGCCGAGGAAAGACGATTAAACAAAAAAAAAAAAAAACTCGAGAAGAATTCACGAAAATGCTAGAAGTAAGACGGATAGTACTCCCAAATCTATTATTTTCAACAATAAGATAGGAAACTAATTGATACTTTTGCTTGACAGGAGTCCAAAGAACTAACATCGTCTACAAGATGGAGGTTTGTCTTCTCTCTTAAGTAGCACTCGATTTTTCGTGTTGATAGTAAAGTTTGCTATAAAATTGAAACCTTTCAACGTATTTCATCTTTGTTATTAAGTATTTTGAGACGGTATAAGCGAGTACTATTTAAATGTAATGTCACTTCTAACGCTCTATATATGAATTGTTTCATTATTATCTAGCAAAGCAATATCCATGTTTGAGGATGACGATTTCAAGGCTATTGAACGTCCTAGAGATCGCGAGGATCTTTTTGAAAACAATTTGTCTAACTTGAGAAAAAGGCAAGTTTTACTTGTTATCAAATTTCTCTATGATTGAATGATGTGATTTCTCCTCATGTGGTCTTTAATTCAGTATATTCCACCTATCTAAGTTTTACTTTACAAGACATCTTCCACCGTTCCAGTCTATTGAAGGTCATATGTTGTGTTAAGTTGCATGTTTTCAAATTTTCGCAACCCATCTTATACTGTGTTCTAGTCTTTACCTTACTTTCTTTATTTACTCAAGTCATTTGGTATTCCTTGCTAATTTTGAGTCACAAGACATGCTGTTCATCCACTTCAGCTGGGACAATCTTGTTCTAAGAAGGTTGAGAAACAGTGTGCTCACTTTTATTCTGTCGACATAACCGAACAAGAAGCACAAGCAGGCCTTGTCTGTCGAGTCCAATCATCGGACAAGAGCAAGTTTAAGCTATTGTATTTTGAACCGGAGGATAACGGTGGATTAAGCCTGGCATTGCAGGAGGAGAGCGCAAAAATAGGAAAATGTACCTCAGCTGGGATGTATTTTCTTGGTTTTCCTGTTTACCGGTTGGATCAAGCAGTCAATTCGGTGGCAGCAACAAAAAGATCCTAATATCTTTTCCTTAAAAATTGGATGGATTTCAGCCATGTGAAATATCGAGAGCTAAAAGCAGGCACCCATGTATTTTCTGTTTATGGTCGGTTACGCTTACTTGATCTTTGGGAAATGGTACTTTTGGATTGAAAGCGATTAATACAGATTCTTAGCCTTCGGCCGTTTTCTTAATCTTTTGAATGGTATCTGAAATCTTCGGTCCTTATTATCGCAGGTGACAACTTCTTTAAAAGTGCAAGCTACGTAATAGAAGTTCTTTGTCTTTGGACCTTTTTCAAAAGAAAAAGATAAACTTCGTATCGTGGAAGCTCGAATCTTGACTAAAAGGGTGGAACTATCCAAGTTTGAAACCGAAAGTATATAGAGGTTAAATTTTTTGCGTAGGCACTCCTTCTATCCTGTATAGATAAGTTCATTCTCACATTTGTTCTGCATAGCAGGTGTTGGCACAATTCACAGAGATGACCAGTAGATATGCCCAGGAAATGCAAGCTGTGAGTTTACCTTCACTCTTCGTCTTGGATTTCTTAGTCTTATGAATTCTTCCACATCATTGACTATTGAACTGGAGCAACTACATTTTTACTTGATCATTACGTATTTACTTACTTATATAGATTGATGAACTACTGAAACAAAGAAACACAATCCATGCCTCCTACTCAACTGCTCCTCCTCTGAAACGAAGTTCGAGTAGTAGCAAAAGCAGTGATTCCTTCAAAGAATCCAAGAAGGAAGAACGCCAAACCAGACAGACCAAAGTTAACTTCAAACGACGGTGCTTCTGCTGAGTTCTTTAACGAAGCATCAGCAGTTGGAGCTGAATTTACCCTTCTTACGACACGGACATGGGCTTCTCTCTTCGAAGAGACTCATGGCTCTGATGCTAAGCCTAGTACTAGTTGGGAGGAAGCAGGGGCTTCATATGTTGTTTCTGGTTGGGACGAAGAGGAAGCTAGGGCCTTGTTGGACGAACATTCTCCTATAGCACCTTCGGTATCTGGGTAAGTATAAAAATCTTTGAATTGATTCTAGATTGTGCGATTAAGGCAATGTGAGGACCCTGCATCTATCCTACCAGAGCTTCATTAGGGTGAGATAGTTTCCAATGACACACATAGTAATGATGTCCTTGAGCAATCAAATAATAATTTACATTGGGTAAAGGGGCCTCCACTAAAGATGCACTTCAAGTTGAGTCCTCGGTTGCCAAGCGTTCTGCTCTAGAGCGTAGAGATATTCTTTGGATTCTCAAATTTTTTTTTAGTAGGAAATTCAGCAGGAACCATCTGTAAGAAGGAAATTCAACAGGAACCATTTGTCTCAGTTCTTAACTATATAGAGAAAGGTTAAAAAAATGTCTTATTATAGTTCGAAGAATAGTAGTTGATACAATATTTGAGTTTCTATAAATAAATGACTGATCACTAGTACTCTTTGAAAGTTAAGATCATGTTCAACATTGTTCTTTCTTATCTTAATGAAATAAGTTTTTCAAATAATTTACTTATGTTGGGTTGATTTTGTTAATTGGTGTTGGTGTTGTTTATGAATATGAAAGGGAATTGTTAATTGGTGTTGATGTTTATGAATATGAAAGGGAATGTGGTGGTTTGGGACAGGTTTTTATTTTCTGGTTAATTGTCATGAGCAATACCAGCTAAAAATGATAAAAAATGACAAAGGATGAGATAAAAGGTTGTCCAACAATCTCTTTTTCCAAAAGAATTTATCACGGTTATTTTTTGATATTATCTCGGTTTTAATAAAAAACATCTCAGTTTTCTTCTATACTAATTGGTTTCAATCAACAATTTATCTCGGTTTTATTCTATATTATATCGGTTTTATTTAGAAAACCCAGATAATATATTTAAATAAGATGTCAGACTTCTGAGATAATTTTGTACCTTATTATCTCGGTTTTATAGAACTCTATTACCTCAGTGGATTTTACCTCGGTTGTTTTTTCCTAGAAAACCGAAGTAAAAACTCTAATATCTCACCTTTTAGCTAAGCTTATAAACCCTTTTTTTAGTAGTGTTGCCACCTGCCTATGCTGACTCGTCATGCCTTTTGGGCCCGCAGAGTGGGTCCACTTAGTATGTCCAGTGGTGGCGCCGATTTTGGCGTTTTTATAACTTTCTGTCTTTGCGTAGAGTTTGTCGCCCTGGTCGCTCTGGCAGTTCACTAGCCAACGTTGGCACCCCGATTTATCAGATTTGAGCTTCGAAGTTTGCTACTTCTTTATATGTGGACCCGTTCTGCACTGGTTTTGTTCTTTTGGAAACTTCGGCTCTAGTCAGGCTCTGTTGGGCTTCGCTAGGGTTGAGTGGGAAACTTCAAATATTCCAGTATTCCCGTACTTCGATGCATGTTTTATCATTATATTCATTTTAAATACGAAAACCTGCAAAAGTACGAAAATATAATTATTACATGATTATTAAACACATAATCGACCAAAATGCTATGTCTCTCGAAGTTTAATATTACAGTTTTGGGTGCTTATCAGATAGTAAGTGGTAGATGTGTTTGATCGACCTCGGATTCTTTGGATTGTTAAAAAGATTGTGAGGAAACATGTGACCACTGCACACTGGAGTTAGTAAACTTAAGTGGAAAAATCAGGGTGTTATGTGTCTGGACACATTCCTTGTGAAAACCTACATAAAGACATTATTCCAAAAGTTTCATAAAATGATCTGCTATTGCATTTCATGGCATAGTTCATTGTATAGTTGTTTCTCTTAAGATAATTTCATTATTATGTATATATTAATTTAGGAGTTAGATTGATGATCTTTGTTTAAATGTTAGTGAAATGTATAGATATTTGATATAAATTAGGGGATAATTACTTTTATTTCGTAGTCGTTGTAGTATAAATGAAGTTTTTGAGTATCTTCTCTGGAAAACTCTCACGAGGCTATAACTCGTCCACTAGGGAATTCCTAGTGGTTTAAAGCCTTATTGCATATGGTCAATGCAATCACACTCTGCGAAATGAGATTAGTTAGGACCACATTTTTGGCCACTTATCTATTTTTATTTCTCATTTTTGCTTGAGGAGAAGCAAAATATTTTTTGGGGGTGGTGTGATAAGCACCCAAAAGTGTAGTTTAAACCCCTTAATAATATTCTACTTATGCTAATTATGTTTACTAATAAACGGGCACGTGCTAGGAAAGAAAATTGGGGTGAAGAAAATCAAAGGAATGAACGCATGTAAATTAGTAACATATTACATTTGCTTGAATGGATTTATTATGTAACATGGTTTAGATTAATAATACAGTCGAGGTCTAACAGAAAACTTCAATAAGGAAAAACACTTCAATATGTTAGTTGTGTTCTTTGTCCGCTTTGATTTTTACTACGCTGCCATGTTGTGAATAAATATACTTGAAGGGGTATTTAACCGCCTGTAATTTAGTCAATATATAATTATTAGTGCATATGCCACAAACTAATTTACAAAAAAAATAGGTATTATGTTGATGAAGTTTTTTTTTTTTTTTTTTGAAATATTATGTTGATGAAGTTAACCTTTGTGCTGATGGTTATGTAATTATCTTGTCGAGCATCTATATGTGATTGAGGACCATTGTTGGATTCATATGAGTGTATTGCCTGTAAGATATAAGAATATTATATCATAGTGTGCAACATAATTATTATTCTACATTGGAGAATAAAATAGCTCAAAAAAAAAAAAAATGCAAGAAGAATAACCTTTTTTTTATCATTGTCTTCAAAATGATCTAGCGAATTTATCATCTCTTTTTTTGTCTTTTTAAATATTTTGGTTGGTTTAAATAAGTAGGTAGCTTGGACAAAGAAAGAAAATGTAGTTAGCAAACAAAAGCCATTTTCTATTTATTTATTTAGAAACGATTACAATGAGAAACAATTAGAAAAAAGACATTGGACACTGTTAATATTTGTTCTATATATAGATCTATTAAGTCGGATATAATATGTGGAGTGAATTGAATGCGTAAATAAAAGCTTTCTTGAAGATGTCTATGTGGCAAGATTACCATTTAAAAACTTTCAATATAATGTGGATCTTATTTCACGTGTATGGAGATTGAATGATTCAAATGATGGAGTGATGATTTTTTCAAATCATTTATGTGGAGGCGACAACAGGAAGAAATTATGGATGCTAGTCGCATCGCTGAATTACATCTATTTAACAATGTCGTTAGTCGCACAGTCCTTTGATCAATTCTTGCATTGATTATTGGTCCCCATTCTGAAAATGCTATTATCACCAAACTCTACATGTAGTTTCTTTGGCATGTGTCGGGCTTCCACTTGATTAACATAATGCAATGGAATGTTAGTTCTTTGAGAATCAAATTAAATGTAGTGAGTAGTTAGCAACAGGTGCAGAGTGCAGAGTGAAGGAGTTTAGAGTCATTAAAAGCGTTATCCATTGTGCACACTCACTATGCTATGCGAAAAATGATTATAGAAATAGTTTGTCAAGCGGCAACAATTTTGATTATAGAAACATCCATAATACAGACTGGTGTATTGGGAAAAATGTTAGTGTTCTTCATAAAAAAAAAATTGTTGAACTGGTATAAAAACTCTACTATTGCATCCAATAGACGGAACTTCTGTATGTCAGAGGTGTCATATTGAATAAAACCCCCATCAGGTATTTTGGATGAGAACCTCAAAGGATTCCTTTCATTTAGGATTCCAGAGCCAAATTTAAAAGTTGGAAGAGAAGCCCAAACCAAAAATGCTCATTTTCACAGTGTATTTTGTATCTACATTTTGAGAGTTAAGCCTCTTGCCTAAATCTAGTAATTGCGTATCTATAGTAGCAAACAACATAAATCGAAGAATAAAGATGATTTCTTATTCCATTTCTAGTTGAGTCATGAAACCATTGAATTCATTAATTCATTCACAAGGATACTATGAAAATTTGGTGAAGAACATTATCAGGCTATAGATATAATTTGGACTGAAGCAGTGGTCTCCATAGATATAATTTCCCATCGTTTGATTCCATGACTGAAGAAACTGTCAGGCTAGGAAAAACAGTAGTACACAAAATTAGTTTATTTATAGTAGTGCACAAAATAAACAAACTACATCACAATTACACATGCAAGAAGGAATATATTGAGACTAGAACCTACTACGCAGATGTCTTATTTGAGTATCAGTCATTCGTTGCGTACACTTGATTGGCCGACTCTGTTTTTCGTCGAAACACATGAACAAACACAAACATGAAATAAAAATAAAATTAGACGAAATGCACAAACTTTGAGATGAAGGGCAGTAAGCAACACTGCCACATTAGTTGTCCCCGGTACTCCTACTGCTCCATTGCCTCCACCTGACTCTAATGAGCCAGCAGCAAATGCCCATCAAGAGCTGCTTGGGCTGGACGCTTTTCATTCCCAGATTCATCAAGACTAGAGAATAGAATAATATTATCTATACAACCAAAGGGATTAATATGCTTTGGTATTCGATCAGAAGAAGTATATTCAGGAGGAAACATAGTTTCAGCTTGCCCATTAATTGGAGGCAGCCAGATCAGTTTCATGCACCTCTTCCCCCATTAGTATCCTGAGTCTCCTCACGCACATCAATCGGAGTCATTCACAGTTGCGAATTAATAAACAAAATACCAATAAATGTTTGTGGGTTGGCATTTGTACCCCAACATGCTTCAATGACTGCACCCACTCGTTGAACTCCTCTTCCAGTGGCAGGGTTTCATATATCACTTGCATTTGCCACCTCTGTTTTTCGATGAAACACATGAACAAACACAAAAATAAAATAAAATAAAATTAGACGAAATACACAAACTTAGAGATGAAGGGCAGTAAGCAAAACTGCCACATTAGTTGTCCCCGCTACTCCTGCTGCCCCATTGCCTCCACCTAACTCTAATGATCCAACAGCAAAATGCCCATCAAGAACTACTTGGGCTGGATACTTTTCATTCCCAGATTCATCAAGACCAGAGAATAGAATAATATTATCCAGACAACCAAAGGGATTAGTATGCTTTGGTATTGGCTCAAAAGAAGTATATTTAGGAGGAAACATAGTTTCAGCTTGTCCATTAATTGGAGGCACCCAGATCAGTTTCATGCACCTCTTCCCCCATTAGTATCTTGAGTCACCTCACACACATCAATCGGAGTCGTTCACAATTGTAAATTAATAAACAAAATACCAGTAAATGTTTGTGGGTTGGCATTCGTACCCCAGCATGCTTCAATGACTGCACCCACTCGATGAACTCCTCTTCTAGTGGCGGGGTTTCATATATAACTTGCATTTGCCACCTGGCTTCCACTGTCCCCCATGTAACCTTTAAGCACAATCTTTTCTAAAAAAAAAATAGTGAATGTTAAGAAAAAAAGAATATGGAAGCAATAATACAAATGCTAAAAAGAAGAATATAAGGAACATGACTGTTGAAATAGCAATTCTGTACTACCAAATTAAAGTCTAAATGAAGGCATAAAATGGAAAAAAAAAATAGAAAAGAATATGAAGAGACCATATAGAGAAGAGTGGGCTGTCGATACCTTTGCAGCCAAATAGTTAACAAGTTAAGGTTAGTCTTCAGCTCCAGAGGAGACTGTTCGGAATAATTTGGATCTTCATTTTCCACCCGAAACTTAAAACCCAATGAAGACAGATAGAGCCTTAACTCCAAGTATTGATTGAGATAGGCGTTGTAGCCAACCTGCCCGGCATGCGGTATCATGTGATGCCCAAAAGGGGAGTCTTCGATAGCTACAACTACATTCTTGAAGTCGAACCAACTTTTCAAGACAAAGAGCTATGACTACATAGCTCTCGCTGTTCTTGAATATTCTCACTACACTTACTTGTTCAAAGCATCATTTGAAGATTTATAAGGATTTTAGGGAAGCCCCTAAAGCCCACATTTGAAGTTATACTTGCTTTTACTTCTTAATACAATTTTGTCTCTACTCACTAATAGGATAGAGACACCTGACTGATATCCAGCAGTAAGGGCGAACATGTTTGTGACAAATTAACCAACTCAATGCTCAATGTTGATAGGGCTGTTGGGAATTCAATTTGTGGTTATGGTGGGAGTGAGGTACCAGGAAGTTGATATAGTGGTTACTTATAGAGGAGAAGGTAAAATCCAATCTATTATATTCCAAGAACTCAATGCAATATCAAGGCAGTAGCGTGGTACTGGGTTGGTGGCACTATTAAAAATAGTTGAACCAATTTTGAAAATATATAAAGTGAACTCAAATACTGCTATAACAGTTCTGCCACTGAAAAAATATCTAATAACCAAATATAATAATAAAGTTATAGTGCAAATAAGTAGCTCCCATCAATATCATTAATAATACACAATTCACCATAGTTAAAAAGAACCGAAAATTACATAATGGTAGGGTCCTCAATACTGCTAGGGTCCTCAATACTGCAGAACTCATTCGAGTCCTTGCTCAGAGATTATAAAGGAAAAAGAACCTATATTTACTAATTTCTGCATGCTCCAGACCATCTCTAACCTTCAGTCATATAATCACATATTCTTTGATCAAACTTTTATTAAAACTAAAGATCACAATAGATGTAAGTGTAACTAATCTAAAGTTTCTAACCTTGTAAAGTTTGCGGATTCTCTTAGATGTGACAGTCTTGTCTGAAGTTTGCACAATTTCATTAAGGTTGTATGAATAAATTTCATGAGCCAACATGATAAGCACATTTTTTTCCCGTGTTAGTTATAAAGGATTAAGCATTGATAAAAATCAAATAGTAAATAATCAATGCAGTTGTATATTTACTACACATTCCAACTTCCTACGCATCCGTTTATGCTTTGTTTTAGTTAAGATTTCAGGCGTTTCAGCAGAATTTTCAAATGGTAAAATCTGAATCAAGAAGGAATGAATAAGGAAGATTAGAATGGTAATAAGGATTCCCTGATATAAAGATTTTGCTATGCTAGGAACTTAATATGAAGTTATTAGTATATAAATTTACATACTAAATGAAACAACGCAGGCACAAACGACTGTGTGATAGCATACTAGTATGTACATTTTCTCTCTATATATATATATATATATATATATATATATATATATAACAGTTATCCCAAGTAAACAATTAAATAAAGACATGTTTTCAATTAATTTAGGAGCATTCACTTTTGAATGCTTTCGGATATAGGATCCGGGTAGATAGTATCACGAGTATGCAATTCCACTATGGCTTGCATCTATAATCACAAAAAAAAATTATGTATTGAATAAATAAAAATTAATGTCTTGTTTATCTATCTCAAACTTTTATCAAATATTATTTTTCTTTTTACATGTTCAATATGAGTGAGCATTATGTCTCCTTCTAGCTTGTAATCTAAAGGAAAAACTTTAGTTGTTGTGAAGCCATTGGTGGCCTTATCCTTGATGTTGTATTCACTAATTCTTATTTCAAAAATTAATGATGAACCTATAAGCTCATTCAGATATTCTTAACCATTTGAGAACCACTTGCCTAGTTTAAGAAAAAGATTATGCACTTGAATGAGATATATTTAAAGGCAAATAAGGTAGTGTTTAAATGTTTAATAGTAGATTTACCGATTTAAGCATAGCCTCCAATTCAGATGTTGGATGTTTAACTAGTGCTCTTGCTTCTTTTCCAAATATGGTCATAGTTGAACCATCGTGTTATCTTGAATACAGGCTCGAATTTGATATCTAGCATTGAATGTCAATATCAAAAATTGAAATGGAAGTGAAAAAGTTCATAATAAAATTTAATAGTTTTACCTTGTAAATGGAGATGGTATAAACTCATTACAGCTATTACACCAATAGCGATCATCTTTTTTAAACAATTTTTTCTTTCGACACCCAGCTTTAGGGCATGACAAATAGTATGGCTCAAGTAGTCATGTGTGTCTTCATAAACAAAAAAACTTTGCATGTCATAACATGTCCCCGAAAACAATTCATTTTATATAGTGAGAAGTTTTAAACCAAAAAATATTATAGAAAAGTGTAATGTTAACTCACAATGGTGTCTATGTCCAATTAATTAAGAATTTTAGAAAGAGTTTTTTTGTTCTTGAGTTGTCGGTTACTTGATGTACGATCAGTAGATGATGACCCTTTAGGAAGTGCAATTTTTTTGTTCTTGGAACTGAAAAATTGAAAGTTAAATTTCTATTTAACTTGAGTGATGTAAAGTATATGAACGTGTGAGAACTTTACCTGTTCAGCAGATGTCTAACTTCAAGAATTTCCAAGTTGTAATAAATTTTTGTCGCTCTTGTTGAATTTAGATAGTATAATTCTGAAATATTTTTAAAAATAGTTAGTTGCAAGGCGAAGGAATAATATAGTAATATACAACCTATAATTATACTCGTAATAATGAAGTTACCATTATAGATGTCAACAGTCAACGATGTTACAACGACCACAGGCTGATCCACAATAGAATTAATGATATCTTTGTCAACCAAGTCTACTCCATTTTCCCATAGTGTAATCCTCATTTTTTTCCCACTGGGTAGTTACTGTTTTTTGAGTATATAGATACAGGTAATATGTTTTTCAAATTGTTAAAAAAACAAAATTGAAAGCTGACCTGCCATTCCTCAAGTGAATATTTCTCAGTTGCTTCATTCCTTTGCTAAATGATATGGATGACATTCCTTCAAGCACGCCATATACATCTGGTAGACATTATAACGACATATTTGTTATGTATGAATATATATAGTTATAGTTTTATATATATTCTAAACGCACCTGTTAGATTTGTGATTTGTTTATAACGACTGCTGATGTTGTCAAATTCAACAAAAGCAAATTTGTACGGTGGAATTTATGATTGAGTTTCACTTAGCAATCTAACAAATGTGTCCCATTTAAAAAGTATAACAAACTCATATTGAAAAGGCCGATAATCCAACATTGTTTGTGCAATGAAATTTTTAGCATGATACACGCAGCCTTCTTGGATAACTTTTGAGAATTTTTCTGCTTGCTTCTTTGGAACAATTGCATGCATTTGATTTCCTTGAAACCAAAATATACGCAAATAGTTAATAATTGTTTGCATTAAAAATAATGGGAAGGGAATCTGTGCAATTCAAATGAAATTGGCTTACTTGATCGTCAATCAAAACCATGTCAAATCTGCTAGTTATTCCCTGCAATTCTTTTCTGATGCTCCATTTTCTAGAGACGCGGAACTTAATTCTGCAGTGCTTATTTTGATCATTTATGTCAAACAAAGGAAGATATCCAGGCACTGTCATTTCGAAGGAAACCTATAAAATTTTAAAGTCAGAGGAATATAGACCATGGAAGGAATATTTAACCTAAGGAGATTATGAAATGCAACAGTGAATAAAGAAAAGTACACAAAAAAGTAATCAATCACTCTGGAAAGTGTAATTGACGAACTCCTATTTCATAAAAAAAAAAACTACAGTACTATGAAAAAAAAATGATACGATGAAACAATTTAGTAAGGATAAAATTGTGTCCATTTAAAGTTGATATATGCAAAGTGATGTCGAAGAGACTGAAGATAGTCATGAGCAAACCTTTTTTGCAGGATAATGTTATTCCCTAGTGCCAAAGTTGCCACATGAGAAATTGGGAAGAAAGAGTAGAAGTTGGGCTTTGACAACATTACAATTTCTGTATTTATAATGAAAGTTTCGCTAGACGAGCGATTATTGCTTGAAGAAACCATATGAGTGATAGTTGGAGCAGTTAGTACTTGCATTTTGAAGGAAGAGTTTTAGATGGTTGAGGGAATTGAACTTCAAGCAGTAGGGATCGAAGTGATAAGTCTGTTGTTGTTTGTTCCCTTACTGGGCCTCGCTACTTTGTCTAGAAATCTCTATGGTAAGTGCATTTTCCAAATAGGTAGTAGAAAACCGCTTTCAAGCAATACCTCATAGGTAGCCACCCATGAAGGCATTAATGAAGACTCAATGGAAGACTGCTAGATCCCTCCTACCATTTGAGTATTTGTTCCTTAGCGGGCTATTTAAACCGAAAAAAGAAAAGAAAAAAGGAAGGTCGTATGTATATTTGTTGGAGCCTCCTTTTATTAGTTATACGAAAACAAAACGGTAGAAGGGTACATACCTATTTTGTTAGTTTTTAATTTGTCTTGATTTGTTTGGTCTGCCAGTGCTATATTGATTCATGAATGAGGCATCACCTACTTGAATCTTATTAGCCTCTAATAGTATATGCGTCTAAGTGAGCTTCTCTACTACTCTAACATAGACATAAGATTGGGCTAGTAGGTTCTATGTTAGCGTATTTGATGGCGCTAACCATATAAGCTTGTCACTGAGATAGTAGTAAGTATCAATGACATGATGGAGTAAAAATATTGATGTACAAAGGTCATCAATACATAATTATAAGGTCTTGCATTGCTGAATTACGTCGAAAACATACAGATTAAGTCCATGGGCATAACACGTGGCGAAAACACAGTTGGTTGCACCAAGAACCACATAAACCAATTTTGCAAAAAAAGGAAATTGGGTAGATAGGATAGGCAGTGATAGTACATGAAAAAGAATCGAACATAAGATTCTTGATCAACTTCTTAATATTTGCCTCAAACTTTTGGAGATGCGCGGAGTTTGAGAGGGCCATCAATGTGAAGAGTGATCATGGTTTGGTAGTTGATCGGTTTCTTCTTTTCCCATAGCTTGAAACCAAATAAGTTTAACATGATGGAAGTGAACACCTTCATTTTGAGTAAGCAAATTCTTTCCAAAGACACATTGGCGTCCGACTAAGAAGCAAGAAATAACGGACTTTAGTTGTATTGGGCTCTTTGCTCCCAAAATAAAAATGAAAAAGATAATGAAAGAAGTCCAAATTAGTACCAATGGCAAAGTTTGTTTATTAAAATTTATTACCTGGAAGGCTGTGAACTTGAAAGGTCTCAATGTGGCACCAGCCATCTTCGTCGATCCACCTCTCTGGACGATATTTTTCTGCATCCTTACCCCAAATATATTTCATTGGTCCAATGGCATAAGTCTGATATGATACCAAATCACATTACTTAACGCTAAATCCATCTGGCAAGGTATCATCTTCAAAGCAATATTTGGCATTTTGCATACAAATCAGAGCAGGCCGAATAATTTAATAATCAGCAAATGTAAACACAAATAGCTTGGGAATAATAAAAGTGTATTTGTGCATGCAAGGTTAGATAAATGTGTAGATCTATCAATAAATTTACCGTAGGAACTGGATGGTGGAGTCTAAGAGCCTCAGATAGAGCAGCATGAAGGTATTGCATCTTGTCAAGAACATGAGTGATGGTCACCTTTTCTAAGAACTCGGTAACGGTTGCAACCTTTTCTTGTAAGTGTGGAAGTGTGCACATTCTGTACATGAACCATGACATAGTGGAAGCATTTGTGTCCCATCAAGCATGTAAGAAATTGGAACACATGTCCCTCAATTACTTCGGATCTTTATCACTTAAATCTAGAAACCTTGAGATGGAAATAATTTAGAGAGACTAACAAAAGATAGAACAATAAATGCAATAAAGTTATGCACATTATTATAGTAAGTTCAAATACGTATGATAAAGATGTACTTCATGTCTAAATGCAATAAAGTTATAGAAGATAGCACAATAAATTTTCTTATTAATAACATAACTAATAATAACAACGAATTAATATAAAATATCTCCCTTGCATGATCACTTTGACGTATTTGAGCTTCAGGCCTACAGACAAAGCAAAAGTAGATGTGATCCAAATCAGTTAGAAGAATCATGTAGAATTGTGGTAATGGTAAATTTGTTTTGACCATAAGTAATGTTTAAATACCTTTTATTCTTTTATCCTACGAACCCTTTTAGATGGAATTTTATTGGTTGAAGTTTGGGATATTTCATTAGAATCACCAGTCGAAAATTCTTTTGACAAATAAGTAGAAAGAGGATAATTGAATGTCTAACTATTTATTAAAAAGGGAAACATATAAAAGTAAAGCTCATACCACATGAGTTTTATTTTTGTAAGTTTTCTTAGATTTGTTTTTTTTATTTGAGGATTGAGGAATGTCAATGGACTTTGGCAAACAAAGTTGTTGATACACAAAAGAGCATAATATAATAAGAATAAAGCGTTGAATCAAGGAATTTGCATTTTTTTTGTATAGATATTAAATCATAGGCAGTAGAATAAAAGTAAATGAATACCTTTTCTTTCATAGGAGTTGAGTCGTTCTTATGTATGTTGTGAGGTGGATGGGCTCGGAAGGTATCATTTAAAATTTGTGATGCCTCTATCACCTGAGTGTACATTAAGACGTAAAATAATAAATAACAGTTAATGATAAATAAACATATGATTGATGGCTTGTGTAATAAATTCAACGGGTATGAAAACACATTCATAAAGGATAATTTTGTATATATATTTACCTGTTCAATTTGTTCTTCTATACGATGTGAATCAAGTTTGTAATCCACTTGAAAAACCTTATTAGTTGTAAAGCCATACCTCCCTTGACTTTGGATATTGTATTGGCTGATTTTGATCTCAAACACTATCGAAGAACCAATAATTTCATCTATTATGGCCTTAACAGTCTGGATACCATTTTCCTAATCCAATAAATGATAATTACTTAGTCACAATTATGTATTCTATAAGGTATATTGCATGGCATAAAGAACGAATGTGAAAATTGTGATAGCGTCGTCGTAATGGTTTTACCGATTCGATAAGCTTCTCCAACTCAGAAGCTAGATGTTTAAGCAATTCTTTTGCTTCATCGCCAAATATAGTTATTAATGCACTTTCTGTGTCATCTCGAATCCAAGCTTTAAGTTGATATCTAAAATTAATTTTATCGGATCAATGAGCATAAAGTCGGAGAAGTTTAGATGAATACATTGGGAAAAAAAAAAATCAGAATATAAATACACACCTAGCATCTGGAGATGGAATAGCGTTGTTGCAATTATTGCACCAATAGTGATCACCTTTGTCTATTACTTTCTTTCGACAACCGATTTTGGTGCAAGACTTATAGAACGGTGCATAATCATGAACAATATCATAAATAATTGCTTTGCATGTGCAGATTTGTCCCTGTATGGAGTGTAAGTATATTGATAAAATTAAAATTAAATATGGCATAGGCAAATGTAGAGTAAACTTACAACAGACTCTGCGTTCAATATTTGAATAATTTGTGAAAGCATTTTCCTGTTTCTTAAAGATTTGTCCTTCATATTACGTTCAATCGATGAAGACCATTATAGCATTGAAATATTTCTTTCTTTGAAAGTGGAGCTGTAAAAATATAAAATCTTTTGTCATACTTGATCAATGCCTAGTTAATGAAAGTGTATTCTATTTTTAATAAGTTTCCAATTTTTTCGATTACCTGTTTAGTAATTTAACACTTATGGAATTTCCAAGTTGACATAGACCTGGGTTGCACTTGTTGAATTAAGGAACTATTGATATGAGAAAGAAAGAATTTAAGATTGAATAGGTAAGGCAAAAAAAAAGTACAATATAGATTAGAAATCCAATATAATCACCATAATAGCTTCCAATAGTTAGCGAAGTGACAACCAACACCGGTACGCTTGTTGCATACGTAATCACATTATCTATCAATTGTATTGCATTTTCCCATAGATTTATTTTCAGTTCAGTTCCACTACATAGATAGTATATTATTGTGTTAATGTATAGATTTGGTCATGCATTTTTTAAATTCTAAATTAGCATATGGAAAAGGCAAACCTGTTATTCTTCAAGAATATCTCTTTCAACATGAGTCCTTTTCTAAACATCAATTCTGAAACACCTTCAAGCGTACCAAACACATCTGCAAAGAAAATTTGATGAAATAGTAATTTCTAATGAAATTTTTAGAATTAAAGACTTGTATTATATCATGGCAACTTACCTTGCAGATTCTGATTTTCTTTAGGAAGCAGCCTAATTTTGTTAAACTTAATGAAATCAAACTTATATTTTGGAATTTCAGGGTGTGCTTCAGAAGATCCCCTAACAATAGTATCCCATCTGATAAGGATAATATATTCATGTTGAACGGGGCGGTATTAATCCGTTCTTGTTTGCACGCTAAAGTTTTCAATGTGATATGCATGTAGAACATTTAAGAATGTGTTCGAATGGTTCTTAGGAACAATTGCTTGAATTTTATTTCCCTGAAAATAATTAAAAGCATTTAGGCAATCTCATAATTACATGGTAGTTAGGATTGTCAATGTATGAAATAACTGATTCTGTATTCTGAATGGTGTCTAGGACGTATCTCTTTTCAAATGAACTAAACTGAAATCTAGATTCTTGGCTTTATGGGAAGTGGTTGAGTAACTGCTTATAACTGAGATATTATGGGAGTTCAGATGTTCGACTGGTCCTAAATCCAGTTCATCCCATTTTTTGCAGGAAAATATTGAATAAGTATCAACCATTTTATTCCAAAAAAAAAAATTAAGGAGGAAAATATCTATAAGACGTAGAGTAATTCCTGATAAAATGCTTGAATATGACTTCAAAACGTGTTTAAAAAACCTGATTCAAATCCAAATTAACAATGTTACATAGCAATAATTTTTTTCAAATAGATTTATGATAGTGTTTTTTTTAGGCAAAGCTCTATTGAACGTTAAAAGCAATGTTAGCGATGATAGTTTTTGCAAAACGAAACATGAACAAAATTGACTCCAAGAAATTCAAAAGGAGATTACAATAGAACATAAAAAATTGAGAATATTTTAAAGAATGAGTGTCAAGTGTTAAAAGAATGTTGAAGCCATAGACACATGACTCAAGGATGGGAGCTTGCAGTTTTCTGAAGAAAATGAGTGTCAGTGCTACATTACCAACATGTGTAAACAATTTGATTAAAGTCATCTCTGTATGAATTCATGTGAAGGAACAAAGTCAAGTGTGTTATGTATGTCAGAATGAAGTCCTAGTATCATACATGAATAATGACGACAACAATATAGTCTTGTATAGAGTTTAATTCCTAATTCCTAATCTAGTAGATGCCAATTAGAGCAACAAAATAGATGAAGCAAAGAATGTTATCAAAGCAGCAACAACGATCATTGAACACCCCGACCAACAAGCCTCTACTATACCATATGGAATGGTTTGAGAAAAGTACGGTGGCCTCTTTGTATGCCTCAAGAATATCTCTCTGTAGTGCCCTTTCCCATCTAATATATCTTTCATGACATCACTCTCTGTCAGAATCTTAACTGCCACTTGCATGCCATTAGGAAACTGACCTCTGCAGACAGTTCCATAGTAAATAGAGCCTACTTTAAAAGAGAAATTTGATGTAAGGGTTGAAAATCGACGTGGTTTCCCTCTTGCCATTTCACTTATTAACATTTCAATGGATTCATCGTTAGCATTGGCATATTCTCTGAAAACTTTCACAGCTATGAAATTTCCAATCACTTTCCTATTAAGCCTGTTTGTAATATTCAGATTTTGATGAAAACCTTTTTTTAGTTCATTAATATCTTTACCTTCTGCAGCCACCCATCCATACTAAAGTGTTTTAATGCTTCCATCTCTGCCAACAAAACATTCAATTTTTTTTTCTAGACCCAACCATAGTAATCTCTGTCTTGGATTTGTTTGAAGGAATTTTAAATTTTAGAACATTGTCATGAGGTACAGGTACCTACTGAGTTTTAGGATAGCAATCAAGGGAAGATAATTTAATACTGATGTAATAATGACACAGACATGATGCAACAATACGCCTAAACAAAATAACTGAGATACATCAAGAATGTTAATGAAGGTTTCTGTGAAGGAATGAATCTTGTTTGAACAACTTTCAGTGTTAACTGGGTATCAACCTTCTCTGATACTTGTCGAGTTACTTTTGTCGCTGATGATGTCTATTTACTATTTGCTTCATTCTTAAGAAATGCAATTTATGTTAAAGGTAATCAACCAGAAGTCTCTTCATTTTGGTTTTTAATAAGAAAAACTGAACCGCAACTAAGTTTATTTACAATTCTAGTTTTTTTCCCTAATGTAATCTGCTTAATAGCGGGATGAGTTTGATTCTATGAAGAATTAAGTCTTGTTCCTACGCCATTTGGTGGGGACCGAGTATTAAGCTCTTCATGTATTTTATGCTTTGATTCTTTAAGATGGAGGGCTTTGAGCTATTGGGACAGGTGCTGCTTTAGTCCCATCTATTCCGTTCTATGAAGAATTACACCTTGTGATAACATCAGTTTATGGTAATTGAGCAATAAGTTCTTACCGTATTTTCTTAGTTGCTTTTTTATGATGGAGCATGGTCAGCTCTTGAGAAAGTACAGGCGTCGCTTTAGTTTAATCTGTTTTATTCTATAGAGATGCAAAGGATTTTAATAGAAATTCATACGTATTCTTAGCTCTAGACTCAAAAAAATTTTTTTGCTTACTTTGCTTGGAATCTCGGAGTGTTTAGAAGCTCCATTTGCATAAATAGGTTTCTGAGGAATGCTTGTTGCTGGAGATTGATCATAAACCCCCTTCACAATTTGATGGGATGTTTTTGAAAGATGGATGGTCTTATGCTCTTGCAATGTTCTCGCTGTACCACCGAGGAACTTTTCTTCTTCTGGCGGGTCAACTGCTGTTGGAGTCCGTTCTCTTCCATCTGCTGTTCTCTAAAGAGAAGCAGGGTATGTTAGAGAAATCAATCAATGCACTTCAATATAGCTTATTAGCAAAATACAAATGTACTGCTCTTCTGTTTTTAGGCCCAAATTCTGATTATTTACAGTGATTAATAGCATGTGACATCAGATCTTTTCTAAACTGAAAGCGAATCAAAACTAAGCTAAACATCTACTGAAATCAGTGGACATCTAAAATGAGTAAGCTCCCACTGGAGCTAAACGGAGGGGTCCTGCGACGAACCAAGTGGTGACACTATCTGACCAAGCGGGAACAAAAAGCTTCTAGTACTTGGAGGTCAACTTTAGTGACATCCATATTTGATCCTTTTTAAAATTTACTTCCATTCTATCATTATCAAATTGATAAAACTCTGGATCAGGGACATCAACAGGCTAAAATTCTTGATTTTTCTTGTGATCAAGCACGATTTTTTCAACATTGTGTTCCAAAGTGGTTGTTTCTTTGAAATTTCTCTTAAATTTCACCTCTCTATCTCGCTGTTTTTCTTTGTTTTTTTTTTCCAAAACCAGCGACCTTTCGCCACCAATACTTTTCAAAAGTTGAGCCGTGATGTACTTCTACTTAGATCATTGTCACCATTCTATAGACCAACGAGTTCCACCCTCAAATTTAGCTCACTGTAGTCTCCCCCTGGTGGAGATTAACCCTACCATCTTCAGCCACAGGTTGGTTCCATGACATTCATTGTTAATTGATTTTGTGCACTCCTATACCATACCTTGATTCCCTGAGCTAGAGAACTGCAAGGGTTGCTGTTTGGTCTGGCAGGTAGGACCTATGGGTTCGGGGTACCCCTGAGATGTTGGCTAATAAGCGGCGGGCTTTTACTCTTTCTCTACATGATCCACTGGTTCAAGGCCAACAACTGTTCCTGGCTCAGATGCTTACTTTAATATTGTTTGAGCTGATGATGGTGCATAAACGTCTTAGTCTGGCTCTGGATCTTTATGTCGATCTCAATGAATTCCGATTACCAAGCTCTTAACCTCTACTAGGTGGGTCAACCTCTCCAGTTTTTGCAGCATATTGAGCTCCAAGGCAATCTAATTAATGTTCTCCAGCAAGAAACATTAAGTCCAAGGAGTGCGCCTGGGGCAAATCTTTTGATATTCCTTTGGCATATGTGGGAAACCAACAACGCTTCTCATAGTCTACTCAACCAAACGTGGACCACTTCTCTTCATTTCAATCCCAACACCCTTGAACTTCTCAGCCGATGTCTTTGTCCATTTTTGGCTGATTCGAAGTCAATATGATCGAAAAGAAGCTCAAGGATTGGCAAATTCTAGTTTTAATACTTACCCTACAATTCCACACAATAAAAACCCAATCAATCCATAGTTTTAGGTTTTAGGGTTACTGATTACAGACTTACCTACAGATGTTGAGAATGTGTACGTTCCATAGGCTTAAAAGTTTATTGGCGAGTCATAATCAAAGTCCTTGGATACGTTTTTTCAGATCCATCCTGACTTCTCCTTGAGCAAGACCTTCACCTAGTTGATCAGAACTGTGTTTTAAGCCAAGGAACTTAGGGGTGCGCGTGGTGAATAGCTTTCCATATGACTCAAGGTATGCAGCACGATGACCTGGTAGTTTCTGCAACTCGGTTAGCTGAGATGGTGTTAGCCTCGAACTAAAGCCATGCATAACATGCTATGATTCATGTGTTAATAAGGATGCTGGCTTTCCATCGACTTATTTCGAGCCATAACAAATTCAACATGACGACAACACCTAGCCTTGCATTTTGTTCAGTCTAAAAGCATTGTCCATATCCCATCCTCTGCAACACCATTGACTCTATTGGCCTCTTCAGACTTACAATCGATTGTTAATGTAACGAAAGTCAGACGTGATGACTTGTATATATATCTTGAACAAACTGCACAAAGTTAGAAAGAAAGAGGTAAACACGTGGAGAATATCAGGAAAAATGGTTAGATGATGGGCCAATAGAACTATACTCACTTGAATTCCAAAAGTGGTCAGTCCACAGATCGCAGGGAAAATGCATAAATCAAATCCAAAAACAAAATACTCTTGTACAGAGTAAAGTCTTGATTCCTAATCTTATAGAGTCAATAATGGGTGCACATATTGTATAGCACATTTATTAACATGTACTTGAAGATCAACTTCAGTGACATGTATATTGTTCCACCACCACATGCAAAAACTGAAATCAACTTCAGTGACAGCTAAATTGCTCCACCACCACATGTAGAACCTGAAATGGAGAAAGGACAAAACGCCAGGAATTATAAGCTTGATAGTCAGCACATCCTAAGAAAGTTTGAGTGCCTGGCATGCTATGTTTAAAGTTCGAAATGTAGATATCAGGCCTATGAATAACTAAGAGCATAGCACATCAAAATAAATTTATTTTCCCTCCTCCTTTATCTGGGCTTGGGACCAGCAACGCAAGAACGCAAAATGCATTGGCGGAGTTAAAAATGTTTTGGGTCAGTCGGGGATACCCTCCCTTTAATAGTTGTTATTCTTATTGTTTGGCCGTTTGCTTTGTTTACAGTAAGGGCTTAATTGTAAAAACAAAAGGCCCTTTTGTATTGTAATAACAAAAGGAAAGCTTAGCAGAATTTGGTCATGTTAAAAAAAAAATCATCGCAAGCAGAATTTGCAACTGCGGGGCTATCCCCATTTTTATTTTTATTTTGAAAAGATTTATGTTTTTGTTTGAGGAGCTGGGGAGCGGTGGGGATGAGGTATGCTTAACTGCAACTATTAATTGTGGGTGGGTATCCCAAACTAACCATATTGTTTATTTGAACGGCGGTAGACAAATAATCATCAAATAAATCAAATTATAAAGGTACTGCAGGAATAAACCACATTTTAGTGTACAGACGAAAATCAGCGAGATTAAAAATAAATAAATAAATAACGATACATTGCATGATTGCATAATGACATGAAAATAAGTTCAATGTAAATAATCCATAGCATCATCATTATCTGAATGCAACACATCCCGATATACTATATTTCTAGTGTAAGTTCCACTACGTTTAGTTAAGGTTCCATTTTTTACTAAAATCTTTATGTTATTTCTTGCGACACACCTCGACAATGCCATGTATAGTTGGTCATGAGTGAAAACATGATCAGGAAGGTATATACCAACATCACGAATAGTCTGTCCTTGTGATTTATTAATAGCCAATGTGAAACTAAGTTTAATTGGAAATTGTTTCCTTATAATAGTAAATGACATGTGTTCGCTTTTATATGGCTTGAGAGGTATTCGTGGTATAAACTCTCTTTTACCTTTAAATTGTCCAGTCGAAATCTCAACATATATAGTATTATCATAGAAATGAAGACAAATTAATCTGGTACTTTTACAGAACCCTATACTCGAATTAATAATCCTAAGAAGCATGACTGGACACCCCTTTTTGAGATTTAATTGATGTGGTGGCAGCCCACCAGGTGCAATAAAATTTAAAAATTCTTGTTGATATAAGTTATGAAGATCAGGTGGAACAATATCAAATGAGTAATAAGTTTTTTCTTGTCCTGGGAACATCCTTATAATATGATTATTAAGTTTATCAACAACATCATTCCTCGGTGTTAGAATTGCCCTATCAATAATGTAATTACTATTACATCCATTAAGACTTAGCGAAGGATAAATAAAATCTATTAAATCATTTATTGACTGCTCACCTTTCCAGGGCAATATAATATCATCAGGCAATCTAATCATACTATCATCATCAATATAGGGCTCGTTACTATTTCCCACACATAATAGAAAATCAGCAAACCATGGATCAGTTCATGCACACATATTTTGTGTTAAAGAAATTATTTTTACCTTTGTCCAGAACCATGACCTAACAACAGATGCGTCAATCTCTTGAGCCCTCGTAGAATGCGGAATAACAGGAAGCATTTGATGAAAATCACCTCCAATAACAAAGACTCTTCCACCAAAAGGGAGGTTAGAGTCGGTTATGTCTTTTAAGGTTCTATCCAGAGCTTCAAAAGCATGCTTATGAGCCATTGTTGCCTCATCCCATATAAGTATATATACACTACACAAAAGCTTGGTAAGTGTAGATCGCTTACCAATGTTATATGTCGACAGGTAATCTATATTTATAGGAATGGCAAACCTCAAATGTGTAGTTCTACCCCCAGGTAATGCTATGGCTGCTATTCCTGATATGGCTGTCGCTATCGCAATATGATTATCATTCCTTAAAGCTGCAAGAAGTGCTCTATATAAGAATGTCTTCCAATCATTCTGCAATTGCGGCTTCTACGAAACCATTCCCTACGAGTTGAATCCCAATAAAAGTATTTTGGAAACTCCAAGTAGAGATACTGACATGCATCCTCATTAATAAGATTTGTTCTGAAAAATTATGTGAGCATGCACTTTTACATCTACCATTTTTCATACAAACTGCATTGCTATTAAGAGTTCCACATGCGTTATACATCATATGATTTGTAACAGCAGCATACAAATTGGGATCCGTATCAGGATCTGGAATTTCGGCAGAAACAATCTTATCTATATCTTTAGGATTATTTATTTTATCATCTTCATGTAGGATAATGAGAAAATGAGCATGTGGAAGGCCTCTTTTATGAAATTCTATAACATGAACTTGTGCAATTACTCTACCTAATATGTGTTTCTTAAATAAATCATGTTTTAGTTCTCCTAAAATAGAATGGAATGTTCTGGTTGCCACATCTGGTCTATCTTGTGTACGCATATCAAGCTCTAATTCTCATGTAATCGCATGCCAAGATGAGTTACATGTGACAGTTATAAATAAATTTGGTTTTCCATACCTCCTTACCAACCCCATTACATCCTGATAGCGGTGATGCATATCCCGAGGGCTCCCCCTATGAGATGGTGGAAGTATTATCCTTCTACCAATGTTGCCTAATTATCACAAGTGTGAATAATTTAGTTTTCAATAGATAAAAATTTAAAACAGAGAATGCCAATGAGTAAATAATATGAATATACAAAGAAAAATATAATGCACCTGCATATGTTTCCCCTGCATTTAATGCATCTTGAATGCCTTGGTACAGTTCAGCTCTAATATTCTATTGATTATCCTAATAATATCTCATTTTCATTGTTTCAATTTTGACACACATATCAACCACAAATTGCTGCAAAAGGCGACATGCCAAAAGAAACAATGAGACCTCCATGGGATGAATCTGAAAGATGAAGAAACACGAGCAATTAGATCTTTAAATATATGGTTTTGTTAAAAACATTGTTAACTCTCTAAAACAACTACGAGATTAAATTCTAATATTTGTTGAAATTATCGGATACGTCCTCAACCCTAATGTCATCAAGTTATCATTTATTAATCCCGTTTGATTAAAAACGACAATGTTTTGACTCTAGTCCTCTAAGAGGCTTTGTCAGTGGCCAACTTTGAAAATAAAGAAGCATTTTGCACTGATTGAAATGCCATGTGTAGTTTAACAGTCTATTTAACCTCGTCAACAACAAATGATTTTTGTTGATTGACCTATAGGGCTTGATTTATATAAGCTTGGGACTTGGGGTAGGAGCTCATGAAAACAATAACACGAAAAAGACCATGTGAGTTAATTAGCAAAATTCATAACTTAATCATTTTTGTAACCGTTTTTAAAATATTAAGAGTGATACAGACAGCTAGTTGAATTCATATCTAAAGTAACTACCACATTCCTTACATAATTAGAATAATTGAGGCGATAAATAAATAAAATTTATACTAAAAATTCCATTAACATGCTTTATATATCTTTATGTGTAGATAAAAACGGAAAAACACTAATATTAGTTGATAGAATGCAAACTAACTAACTATCAATGAAAGAGGCATTAAAAAACCCAGTAACGGAATCTCCGCACATTGTTAAAGGGACATATCATTCTACATTATCTAAGGTTTATGCTACTAAAGATTAAATTGAGCAACTTTTTTTAAATCCTATTGTTGAATGACATTTCCATATATATTATTAAGTTCCTATGTCACAAAACAGCAGCGACAGCAATTACATGCAACAACAACTATTTTTAAGAAAGGAAACTTTTATAAGCAATATAAATGTTGTTGATTGAATTTTGTACATACCTACAAAATATAAGCATAGTCTTATTCTTCTTGTACCACTGCGATGAACAACCAAGTCCCAACCATATTCACCAAAAGGCAGCATAAGAGGATATTGTATGTAACGGATCGTAATATCCACCAGTGTTAGGAATCGAGCAAAGTTCATCCATCTGGGTTTGAACAATAATATCTCTCGCTTCCATTCTCTCTGGATCAGTATCTCCTATCAATATTGCAACCACTTGTGATGCTATTGGTAGTGCATGATCTATACGGTCTATCCTTAATTCTTTGATAATTAGCCGACAACTTTGTAAATCATTTCTCTGTCCAAGTTATCTAAAAACACCAACAAAGGGATTATTGCAATTATCTAGGATATTTTTCAAAGTAGATATAACATCTACTCGTAATTTAAGGTTTTCAACATTCCGATTCTCAATCTCATGGTCATTGTCATAGATTTACATCTGTAAATATCTAGGTTTCCTAT
This sequence comes from Coptis chinensis, assembly GCF_015680905.1. Taxonomy (NCBI): domain Eukaryota; kingdom Viridiplantae; phylum Streptophyta; class Magnoliopsida; order Ranunculales; family Ranunculaceae; genus Coptis; species Coptis chinensis. The sequence goes on from NC_141456.1 coordinate 52,198,295, forward strand.
GAGGCCCCGGCAACAAACTTCCAATCCTATGATAAATATAAGCTCTTACACGAAATGAGAAGACGCCATCTTTACCGTTTACAAGATCTTGATCAAATTCAACACCCATTGAAGTAAACACAAATATATGATTGTAGGAATGGATGTTTTCTCTAAAATGTTACCCAAGCTCACAGGCATCACGAAATAGTTGGACTAATTTGGTTGCGCCGATGGCCTAGGAAGATTTATTCTACCTTTTGCACAACATATCTTAGATGTCTCGTGAATGAATTGTTTAGCTCCACAGTAGTGACAAAGTGTAGGATCAGGCAACATATAAGGCCTGAAGTTTTTATCAAAAACAAAACCTCTTGCACATCTATAAAACCCATTACTTATCTTAGACGGTCTTGAAGATGGCAGAGTTGTTGACATTACATACGCGCTAGGTCTGTTACTTCTAAGAAAGTGTCGATCGAGTAAAGAGATAAGTGTAGAAGGTATTGAAAAGTTCTTCTGAGTGACATATATAACATTCTCAACCTAGATATATCTTTAAAGAAACATAAAGAAAATGCATAAAATTCTTGTGTACTAAAGGGAAAAAACTATTTATTACAATGTAAGAAATTTAATAGTTGGAACAAACGACGTAGAAGAACTAACAGCGTCAATCTGAAAGTGTCAAAGCATAACTTAGGTAAATCTTTAAAGAAATGTAAAGAAAATACAGGAAAATCTTTTCTACTAAAAGGAAAAAACTTTTTATTACAATGTTCGAATTTAGCAGTTGGAGCAAACGAAGTAGAAGAATTAATAACGGCAATCCTAACGTGTGAAAACAGAAATAGCAGAAATTATTATAAAACAAAAAAAAAGATGAAGATGGCAGTAAATGTCACCTAAATTCACGTTTATGTTTCTATCAATTCACAATGAGGCGGTTAGTCGCAGGCGTGTGTTCGCAGGAACAGGCTGTTGATGGGAAGCTGACATTTTTTAAAAAATATTAAAAGAAAGAATAAGTTAGACAGAGACAAAGAATAAAGTTTTAAACAATATGAGATAACACAGAATAAGATAAAACCCAACCTTCATTAACAGTAGAAGATAAGTGTTGTTGATTGATATGCCTTTGATAGCGATTTTTACGATTAATAGAACGGATTTGTCTTTGTTGGTCATTTTCAGCAACTCTTCTTCTAAGCCTGGTTCCGCGTCGCCGATGTGAAACACCTTGGTTCTATCAAACATAGAAATGAAAATGTAAAAACGAAAGAAATCAAGTTAAGAAGAGGAAGTAGTAATTGAATCGAAGGAAAAACAAATTATCTCTAGCATCGTAACTTTGCCTAAAAGAAAATAAATGAATAAGAGAGATTTCCCAAAAAAAAAAAAAAAAAAAAGAGAAGAATAAGAAACAGTGAAAAACATTGGGGAGATAATTGATGAATTTGTGGGTGAGAGAGTTTCGGATGATGATGATAGTTGGATTGATGATGAAAAAGCGTTTAAAATAATTCGTTTGCAATTTTTTTTTTCCTGTTGATTTAAGGTGCGAAGGAAAGAGTATGTCTGCTCATTTTTTTCGTGGTTGTAATTTAAGAGGTGTAAAGGTTGAAGCATGTTTACCAATTTACCCTTTCCGCAAAGAGCAAAAAGAAAGTGATTCTCCAACTTTACGGTACCCTTTCGATTTAAAACTTTGGTCTAAAACTGGGAATACGGGAACTAATTGGAAATTCCTCTATCCACTTTATATATAAGATACTAAATAAGAGTAAGTATTGTTTACGCGTTTTTGTGTATTTCAAGTCTTTAAGTTATTTATGTACTTAAAGACGCTATTTTGCATGGAAAACGAGTTAAGATGATTGCTAGAAGAGTTATATGTTAAAAGCTCAAGAATCAAGAAGAAAAAGCCTTTTCAAGTCCACTCAAAACTGGGAAGTCAAAGTCAATTCGGGTATAAAAGTGACAAAAAGTCATTAGAACTTCAAAAGAACATATCTTTGGACTCGGGCCTCGGAATTGGTTCTACTTTATGTCAAAACGACCAAAACAAAACAAGTTTTCCAATGGACCCAACTTTGCCCCAATCCGAGCTGTAAAAATGGATGAAAAGGGTACTAAAGCATTTTCCAGCAACATTGGCTCTTTTAAACTTAATCTCATATACTTCGGGATCACATTAGAGGCCCAAAGTCTCCCTTCCAAGCCTATGCACGAAAATGTGACCTAATTCTCTTCTATATAAAGAGGATTAAGGCTAAACTTACTCTGTCCCTTCACTCTCTCTTAGCCCCCATTTTCTTTAGTTTAGAATAGTTTAGAGTATGTTTAGTTAGGTAGTTTTTAGAGTAGCCTCCATTAAACCTTGCAATTAAAAGCTTAGTTATTTTTCAATTCGATTCTTCTTTATTTTAATGTCTTTAGTTTATTGTTTTAGTTTAATTAATCCGATGAAACAAGGCTAAACCCTTAATAGAGGTGGTTTATGAAGCCACGTGAGGATGATTGCTAGTTAGAATAGTTATTGCTAGTATTATTTGCTTGGCCATTTCCTGGTAAAGTTGATCTATGATAGAAGGTGGAGTAGGATATAAATTTGATAAGGATGGTGATGTGAATGGAAATGGACTTTGGGTAAAACCGCACTCTAACTGACCATATGGATACACGGATGGTGGTTGTACTATCTGTGGTGGAACTCCATGAATTGTCGGCATCACAAGAAAAATCTTGAGTGTATTGGGTACTCGGGAAGTTTGATAGTTCAGGTTCATAATCATAAAAATTTCTCATAGTAGACTCGAATTTAGTATATGATAAGCAATAAGATAACCAATGATAAAAACTACCGTAAAAAGAACAAGGTTCTGGGTTTGCATTGTAATTCTATGACGGTTGCAATACATATTGATAAGCTATAAATGCTCAAACAAGGATGATGCACAAACAACAGAAATTCATGTTTTAGGATTGTTACAAATGTTTGCTTGGTCTATAGATTATTATTCCCTGTTCAAACGAATAATTGGGTGCGAAACTAGTAGGGATCTACTACACGGTTTAGAAGAGTAAGCAATCACTTCACCGAGTGGTGTGCTACCAAGAAACTTACTCACAATAAATCTGGGGGAGGGGAGTGAGGAAGGTAGTTGGTGTACCAAAATCTGGTAATTGATTACTCTAAATCCTCGTAGCTATATTTTTCTCTTTTTCTGGAGAGCGTGATAACTTTAGGCTCTAGTTGATTGATTTTAATTTGTTTGTTCGATTGGACCTCAAGTAACAAGCAACATCCGGTTTATCTACATTGGGTAATGACCTACTCCCAATGGTTATTATTTGGCTTGGGTTCAGCCTTATGCGTGAATTGAAAATACAGTGCGCAAATTTAACTAAAACAATCATATAAGCATGCTCGTAACACTCAAGGTATCCTCTTACAGGGTCTTCGAGGATGTTTAGAGTTTATCTCTTAAGTCGTGTGATAAGCACCCAAAACTGTAGTATTAAACCTCATAGAGACATAGCAATTTGATTAATTATGTGTTTAATAATCATGAAATAATTATATTTTCATACTTTTGCAGGTTTTTACAGTTAACGTGAAAATAATGGTTAAACTTACATTAAAGTATAAGAATAGTGTACATATCTGAAGTCTTCCTATTTAGCCCATGTGAAGCTCAACAAAGCCAGACTAAAGTCGGGGACTCAAACAGGACAGAATCAGGTCAGAACGGAATTACATATAGAAAAGCATCAAACTTCCGAAGCTTATATCTCTTGAACCTGGACTCCGATTTCTACAAGTGAACCATCAGAACGATCAGTGTGACAAGCTCTATCTCAGGTCAGATTTTGCATAAATTGACTAGCAGACCCACCACTAAACACGGCACATGGACCTAGTCTGTGGGCTTACAAGAAAAGATGAGTCATCAATTATGGAGCAAGTAAAGACAAAAGTGCCAAATTATTGGCATAAATTGACACCTTGTATGTATTAATTACCTTGACTAGACTTTTTGTGCCAAAATAGTGTTAATTTTGGAATGATTAGATTTGAAGATAAGATTGTAATAAATGTGAGTAATTGGTGGGAGGTGATTTCACGTGGGAAATGAGATAATGCTCTCATATGTATTGCTTTTAGAATTGGGAGAATTCATTCCATATTCATCCATATGTTTTCAATTTTAGAAAAAAGTTCTTAAAGTTTTCTTGTAATAGTGTTAATGAAGTAAGCTTTGTTCTTCAAATAAAAGTTTTTGTTCTTCATGTAAAAATCAGGTCTTTCATTCCTCTTTTTCTATTGTTTTATTAACATAACATAGCCAAATTTACATAATCATTTCAATCCCATGAACATGAACAAAAACCATCCCAATGGGAGCATTAATGATGCTCATGTGAGGATCAGGCTACGTATTTTTGGAATCCAGAATCACTACTTAGGAATAATTTGACATCCTACCCCAAAATGGTAGTGTCCGGCCAAGTTTATAGCCTGGAGCTCGAGATGGGCTCGCATGTGCGACCCAGGCACTACAACAAATATGACATATGACATCACTAATTTTACATCACTTTCAGTGAAGTGATGTCATATGAAAGCTATGACATCACTTTTCTCAGCATGTGAAGTAATAATTATCATAATTTTTTTTTAGCATCACTTATTTCAAAAGCTGATATAGTAGAGTTGTACAACATCATTTTAATAAGTGATGTCGTGATAGTGATGTAGTAACACTTTTTTATTCACTTATAAAGTGATATAATATCCATGAATTCAACATCACTTTAAAGGTGTTGTCACTCACCGTGTCACTTATAAAGTGATGTAATATCTATGTATTCAACATCACTTAAAAAGTAACTTTGCTAAGTTTTCGAAATCACTTATAATGTGACTTCTAGAAGTGTTATTATTAATATAGCTCCTCTTAATTAAGTTAATTAGTTAGAAAAAAACCGTGGAAAAAATTAGGTTAAGGCTAAAATGTTAAATAGAAATGAAACAGGGCGTGTGCTTGGTTTACTAGACTAGCCACCCTTAAACAAAAAATAAAAAATAAAAAACCTCTAGACTCTTTTCTTGCACCAAAAATAGCCCAACCAAAAACAAACCGAGAAAACTGAATAGCCATTTTGTAACAGAGACAATTTTACGTTAGTAACAGATATATCAGTTACTAATGGAGTAACAGATATATCTGTTACACATGGAAACAACTGTTACCAAATATTCAAAATAATAATTAGATAATTGAGTCAAATAATTAGATAATTGGGTCACGGTTATCTTGCCCTTTTCTTATGTTTTTAACTGTCACAAAAAAAAAAAAAAAAAAAAAGAAAAGAAAAAGAAAAAAAGATAGTATATAAAAGAAAATTAAACTTGTAATCTAATTGACCATTCTAATTTCATCACGCGCCCGCATCTCCCCCCTTAAAATTTTATAACACTTAATATTCCTTTTTACTGTGGTTTCCCTTCATCTCGGCTAAACCCTAAATTCTTCTTATTTCCAAAGCTAGGTCAAAGAGGAAAACTTGAAGAAGTAGCTGAGGAAGACGAGGTAAACTCACACAATTGATTTCTCTCCATTGTGAACATATTACTCTCCCTCGCGAACTGATTTCTCTCATCACAAAAGTTCTAATTTCTTTTTCTTTGGGTTATAAACTTTGGGCATTGCAGATTCTTAAAGTAGGTATCTTTTGATTTCGGTGTACGTTTTTTTTTGGTTTTCGGTCTGTATTTTTTTTAGAACTTGGAGATATTGGAATCATCTCAGTCGGATCTTGCAACTCCAAGCTATAATTGCCCACAGTGATATTGAAGGCACTTTCTAAATATTGAGGTAATAACAATTCATACTATAGGTGGTGTTTCAATGAATTTCAGTCCATTGCCGATTGGCTTGCACTTGAATAGTGTTGTAACACTGCGGCAATGGTAGCAGAAACTCTCCCATTTCTCTGGTTCCTTACAATATGAGTAAACAATTTGATAGTTTTTTTTTTCAATTTTTTACAAGTCATGGTAGTAAGAATTTTGTGCACTCCAGATGATGCTGATGGAATTCAGGAATTTATCCAAATGGGCCCTACAAAGAATAGGCAAGTTATTTTCTGTTTATTTCATTATCTAACGCTCTTAGTTTTTTCCTTGTGGGTCATATAGTTTGGTGTTGGATGAAAAAATTAAGAAACAACAACTAACAGTCAACTCAAAAAGAGCAATGACATCCCTGACGAATAACACATTTTCTGGTATCTCTTGACATATCAAGAAGCAATTGAGTCCTTTTCTCTCGAGATTACGATATAAGGCTAGTAAATACTTCTAAGTTTTATTGCTTGTTTGCCTTAAAACTCTTTGTACTAATCAAGTGTCCTTTTATTTCATTTTTTTCCCTTATTTTTTAGGCTCACAAGAGTAGCCTTGTTCCATTATATACTGCCCCAATTCTGTTTTTGTTCCTTACAATTGTAATATTCAAGGCAGAACTACGGTAAGTTCAAAAATCTGTCTTAACCAGGCTACTTGTGAAGTGGATATAATTTTATGTTATTGAGTATTTAAGTTTTTTAAGAAATGCTTGCGATCATTCTATGGTTTTAAATCTAGGTTTACATACAAATTACTTATTTTCCATTTTTAGAGTAGTGACAGTAGTGGGTCTTATTTATTTGTCTTGTGTCTTAAACATACATTGTGGAAGCTTGCCTTACATTTGTTTTAGCTGCATCACCTGCACTTTAGTAAGAATAATCAACTCATGCATGGTATTAAACATGTGCTCCTATCACCAGCAAGCTTGACGTGTTGTTATCGTTAATGGCATCATGTCTTATTTGGTCATTGTTGTATAGGCTCTATCTTAAAAATAATTATTTTGGGAGAAAGCTAATATGTGAAGAAATAATTATTTGTCCAACTAGTTCATGAATGAAGCCTCCTACATTGTTATAGAAAGCAATATGATAGTATAGAGGCACTAGAGAGTTTTTTTGGACCTAAAGCTTTTCCTTATCCTTCAATTTCAAAATTGCGGCAACATTTTGCATATGCTGATTAAAATTTGTAGATTTCTTTATCAGTGGGAAAAAGTCACCTCTGTTATATGAATATCACTCTTTCTTAGTTCTGGTTCAGTGTATTGCTTTAATTGGTCCATAACAAAAAAAGTTTTATGCAAGGTGTAATCGGCAAAGATTGGAATGGGCTGCATGACAAAAAATTGCAGTTGGAGCTGCTAGAGGGTTGCAATACCTTCATGAGGAATGTAGAGTAGGATGCATCGTCCACTGTGATATGCGTCCAAACAATATCCTCATTACCCATGATTTTGAGCCACTGGTATGGAATTCATTCATTTATATAGACTTAGTAGGAGTTCATAGTTGTATCTAATTTCCTTCTGCTTTTTGCTCTATTCGAGACCAAAATCTTAAAATAAAAAATTTATGTTGTCATAGTTTTCAGCCTTTCTACATATCTAACAATTGGTGTTGGGTTATAATTTCTTTAATGCTTGTGGATAAACAATCATTTATCTAGCACATCCAATATATTGCTGTAGATAATGCTATGGTTTTTTTGATACGCATTAATCTTTTGCAACTAGTTGGTGAAAATAGGGTCTTTACAGGACCAAAAGTTGTGGATATTAGCAGGCCCAAGGGTCAGCAGTGTCTTACTGAATGGGTATATATTCTATTAAGTGAATGAACATTGAACACACATGGTTTCTTGTTTATATTGTCCTTAAGAGTTCCGTCTCCTTCATCTTAAGTTCTAATATAAAAGTTATTTCCAATAAATTTTGGCACAGAGCTGGACCAGATCTTGTACACAAGTAATTGTCTTCTATATAACTTCCTTTGTCATTTAGGTACTATATTATGCGGATGTTCCATCTGTTTATTTTCCTTTTATAAAATGTGCATTGATTTTCTAGTACAATGTTTCATACTGTAGAAAAAAGAAAACAGAGTGATTTGTTAGGTTGTGATAGGTTCTTGGATTAAATTGATTGCATCAAGCCAGGCTGTGATAGGTTCTTGGTTGGATGATTGTGGTTCTTTTTGGCTCATTTCGGTACTGCAAATTAGATTTTGTTGGTATATGTTGGCTCGTTACAATTTTTTGTATATAGTGTAATATTTGTAATTGGAGATGATATTTGTGTGATGAATGTGATTTTAAGATACATTTCATCTTTATTTGATGATAAATGACTAGGAAAATGGTATTATATTGGGATGATATTGACAATTTTGTTTTTTTTATTATTATATTTTATTATTATTATTTTGATAAATGGGACATCACTTTTAAAGGGATTTATAGAGTTATTTCACATCGCTTTACAAATAATTTGAAATCTGAATGAAACGGTCACTTCCTAAGTGATGTTAATCAGCCTTATTGATTTCACTTAAAAAGTGATGTTAAACGTTATAACATCACTTGTGGACATCGATTAAAAAGTAATACAAAATTATAACATCATTTGTGGATATCAATTAAAAAGTGATGTGAAGTAACATCATTTGTCGACATTGTTTAAAAAGTGATGTGGAAAACCCTGACTTTTCACATCGCCACCATTCACATCACTCTCAAAAGTGATGTCTTATACTTTTGACATCACTTTTTAAGTGATGGGAAATGCCATTTATGTTGTAGTGAGGTGACACTATGGCTAGTCGCGTGTGCGAGTTTGATAAGTGCTCAAAAGGTGAAATTTAACCCTCGATTATGCCTCTTGTTTAGCCATCTTAGTGGACTAATAGTGTTTGTAAGTTATGTTTTATGATTCTACAGGTGAAAGAGAGAGTTTTGTGGAATATTAAAGAAAAAGGGGTAAAACGGAGCAATTCGGAGCATTAAGGATCACATGGGAAGCCCGTGGACAATCATGGAGAAGGCCAAGGAATTAAAGCTACTAAAGATGCGACTTGGACCTATTTTAAAGCCTATTCGGAAGCCCATGGCCAAAGAATTCGTTGCTTAGACCAAAGCCTGCAAAAGAGGATAGAAGGATAGAGCAGAAGAGACAAAATAGACTTCCACGTCTGGGACACATGGATTGCGCGTCCAGACGCATTGCTCGCATCTGAGACGCATGGATCGTGTGTCCAGACACATGAAACGACACTGTAGCCAATTCCTTCTCAGTTTTGGAGATGAAGTTGGACTCTGAAAGAAGTCTATTTGTATTAAGAAACAAATGGCGGTTTGGAATGCTTCTAGAACTCATTGTAACCCCTATAAATAGAGGACCTAAGTGCCTCATGTAATTTGCCAATTCACTTATATTCTTGTCTGCAGAACTTGAGGCAGAGAGAGATTAACAATAAAAGATTCGGTTTTAACTAGCCTAGTCTTAATAAATTAGTCTTTTCTAGTCTTATCTTCTTCGACTCTTTTTCTTCTCGTTCTTCGTGTTCTTCCTTCTTTATGGAAGGCTAATCTTCTCCTTCAAGGGAGGAGATAAAGCCGATGCTTAAGGTTTAATGATTCTTCTGGTTCATAGTGTTCTTTAATCAGGTTAGTTCTTTATGTTTTTAGTTATTAGTTCCATTGCCCACACCAGGAGATGGAAGTATAGAATAGGGTTTATGTTTTGCAATATTAATATCATGCTAGTGTTCTTTACATTTCTTATAGTAGTATAGTTATTTAGAGTTAAGGAAGTATTCTTTGTGTTGCCTTAGAAGGGGTAGCTCAGGGAGTGGCTGCCTAGGGGAAGTATTCTTTGTGTTTGCCGTAAGTGGTGATTTATTGAATGGCTGCCTTATTAGAAAGTACTCCTTGATGTTGCTCTTGATAATACATTGAATGGCTGCCCGAGCTTACATAAAAGGAAAGAAGATATTAATAGCATAAACATAGGAATAACCTTAAGTAGAGTTAATTGTTAACGATATTTCATCCAAGAGGGCATCGACATTCGCTCGATTGCCTAATTGTAGTCTACTTGTAAGAACAACCATGAAGCAGAAGGTCATATATTAAAAGTATTGGTGGATTCTAATCTCTTGAATTCCCTCTCTTATAAATTCCCAATAGTTTAGTTAATTTAGTTTAGTTTAGCATTAGAATCTAAAATCTCTACAATCATTGTTTTTAATCCCTTAAACCCCCTTTCCAGTCCTGTCCTTCACATAACATACACTTAAAAGTGAAACGATACTCTACTCATCCTTTACTTATTGAGGGATAATTAGGTTTTGATATGCTTCTATTTTGTTCAACGACCATCATCCATATACCATCTCACACACAAAAAGAGGCAAGGTCAAATGGCGTCGCTGCCGTTTTAAGTTGTTTATGTTTAACGTTTTCTTTCAAGATTAGAACTTTAGATATTGAGGTAATTTTAGACGTATCATCCATCCTTTTGAGAAAGAGAGAAGCTTGAAGGGCATCAAGAAGACAAGATCTACCATCCAGGTTAGTCGAATATTCATTCTTAGTATAGTTGCATCATAGTTTAGTTTTATTGCTTTCTAGTATAATTGCATTTAGGACATTTTCAACAATTGAAGTTGTAAGCCAACACAGCAAAATATCAAACTCTAGTATTTCTTGTCTGAATCTTGACAAACGGACTATCATCTGTGGGCAGTGGTACTTAAGCAATCCAAGTGATTCACCATAACCCTAGAAGAGACAGCTTTAGACAATGGGCTAGATACTAGCTGCAAAGCCCAACCCAGTTGAAGGAAAGTAGTTTTACATTTTAGTATAATTTAGAATAGTTGCATATTATTCAAGCATTGTAGGATAGTTTTTCGTCATTTTCGCATAACATTTTCTAGTGTATGCCCTGTCGTCCATATCATCATCCGATAAAAACACAATAGTAGACAAGGTTCAACAGCCGACTCACAAGAATACTAGATGAGATTGAAACAATGGTCGCACGCAATGATGGAGGTGTTTTGGACACCAATAATCCTGAAGCTATTCCACCCATGCAAGCACAACAAAGGAAGAAGCTGAGTGATTTCTATTCACTAATCATTGGAGACCCACCCAGCAGTATTGTTTTTCCAGAGACAGAAGCTAACCAGTTTGAACTTAGAGCATCAGTAATCTCTATGCTTCCAAAGTTCAATGGTTCAGACAATGTTCAACCTTATGTTCACATGAACAAATTTCTATCAATCCTCAGAACTTTTAAGAACCAGAATATCAGGGATGAGAGTATCAAGTTAATTCTTTTTCCACTCTCACTCGAAGGTAAAGCATCCGAATGGTTAAGCTGCCGCAAACCGATCAATTCAATCAACAACTGGGAGAAGTTGAGAAAAAAGTTTATGAACAAGTTCTACCCACCCCAGGAGACAGATGCCATGCAGCAAGCCATCAACAATTTTAAAGGGAAGGTAACTGAAGAATATCATCAAAGCTGGGAGAAATTCAATAATCTGCTAGTCTCATGTCCACATCATGGTTATGATAAGAGCACACTGGCTCATTTTTCTTTTGAGGACTTTCTACTATGAACAAGCAGATGATACAGTCAATGCATCAAGGCAAGTTTACATCATTAGATGGAGAGGAAGCCTACAAATTTCTCAAGAATTTAGCTGAAGACACTCAACAATCGAGTACTAGCAACGAGGACGTAGCTAGAGTCGAGGGGGTGCCGAAGCAATTTGGCAACCAAATTAAAGAAGACCCAAATCAAGCGATGCTATCAATTATGGCAAGCCTATCAACAAGACTTGAAACTCTAAATAAGAAGTTTGATCAGTTCCCTTTGAATCCTCCAAAACTAAACAATTTCCAAGCTAAACCTCAGCCATCTAAGCCTTGTTATGTCATTTGTGAGCTACGTTCTGGTAAAGGCCACACCACTAAATAGTGTTCGTACTATCTGGATACTAATGCAGAGACATGTAGTATCAACTCTTGAGGAAGAAATAACCAGTTAAATCAAGGACAGAATTATTGGAAGCCACAAAATACAAATCAGAGGAATTTTCCTCTAGGATTCCAAAATTAGTCAAATCAGTTACAGAATAACTAGTATCAGTTCCAAAACCGCTACCAACCATACAGAAATCAATAGTCATACCAAAACCAGCAATACCCAACCAACACAAATAGAGAATTAGTACCAGATCTTATGAGTGGATATATTGCCCCTACGCCTCAGTCGAGCAAAGCAATTATCCCACATCTGGAAGAAGCTATCACCACCATTGTCAATTAGCTGAAACAAACAAATCAAAGAACCCAGAAGTTGGAGAATAACTTTAGTGTCATTCAAGGCCAGATATGACAAATCGCTGCCGCCTTGACGGAAAGATCAAAAGGAGTATTACCAAGCCAGCCAGAGCCAAATCTGAAAGGAAGAGGTATTCTGCAGGTGGATAACCTAGAGATTACTAATGAACAAGTTAATGTTGTCACCACTCTGAGGTCAGGCAAGAAAGTTGATAACAAGATTGTCTATGAACTAGGGAAAGATTCTGCGAAGCCTAAGGAAACTTATGTCCCCACCATCCCACCCAGTTCTAACATTCCAGATATATCTAGTGTTGTGCCACCTGCTGAAGAAACTATTGCAAAAGAAGTTGAAGGAACTATTGTGGAAGTAAGTAAGAAGAAGCCATCACGAGTGACTCCACCTGTCATTCCACGATTTGTTACCAAGCTAACCGAAGCCGAGAGAAGAGAACCGATATTGAAAAATCCGCCAGCACTGTTTCCTTCGAAACTAGTGAATACCAGAAAGGATGACCAGTACAAGGAGATTTGTGATGTATTTCAGAATTTGCATATTAATATCCCATTTCTAACCGCCATCAAGAAAGTTCCCTCGTATGCTAAGTTTGTGAAAGATCTAGTGAAGAAGAAGACCAACATTCCGAAAGAAGCTTTTATCGCTCAAAGATGTTCATCGTACCTACAGAATCTAGCGGTTGTGAAACTGAAAAATCCTGGAAGTCCAACTGTTACATGCAGAATTGGAGATTCTTTGGAGGAGCAAGCTTTATTAGATTTGGGTGCCAGTGTGAATCTTCTACCATATTTCGTCTACGAGAAGTTAGGCTTGAAGGATTTTGAACCGACTGATGTTACTTTAAAGTTTGCAGATAAATCAGTAAAGATACCTAAAGGAATCATTGAAGATATCATAGTCAAAATTGAAGATTTCTATTATCCGGTTGATTTCATAGTACTAGACACAGAACCTACATCTGGTAGGTATCAACCAATCATTCTAGGCAGACCATTCTTGGCCACTGCAAATGCACTCATCAACTATCGAAACGGTAATATGACGTTATCCTTTGGTAATATGAGAGTCAAGACCAATGTTTTCCATATGTTACAGCAACCACAAGAAGTATGTGCTGTGAACGAGGTATACATGATTGAAGCGTTATCATAGGATTATCTGAATCATTCATATCCTGCTGATGAGTTGTTGAAAGCTCAGACAGACTCAGACTGTGAGGAACTTAGTGTTAAGGCAATCAATGCGATTTTGGATTCATCACCTGTCATGGATGACATCATGTTCAAAGAAAAGTTTGAATCACCTATGCCTGATAGACCATCTAAAGAGCTTAAGAAGGAGACGCCTAAGCTAGAATTGAAACCTTTGCCATCTACACTCAAGTATGTTTTCTTGGGAGATTTGGGAACCTACCCAGTAGTCATTATATCAGATTTGACTGAGGAGCAGGACTCCAGGTTAGTAGCACTTTTAAAGGAACACAAGTCAGCTATAGGTTGGACAATTGATGATATCAAGGGGATCAGCCCTATGATAGTTTAACATAGGATTCATTTGGAAGAGGATTCCAAGACTTCTAAGCAACCACAGAGGAGGCTTAATCCAAAAATGAAGGAAGTAGTTTGAGAAGAGGACGTCAAACTCCTTGATGCCAGCATTATCTACCCTATTTTTGATAGTCAATGGGTTAGTCCAGTTCAAGTTATGCCGAAGAAGTCCGGAACCACAGCAATCGAGAACGAGAACAATGAGTTGATTCCAACTAGGATTCAGACTGGATGGAGAGTTTGCATCGATTATAGGAAGCTGAATAGCGCATTGAGGAAAGATCATTTTCCATTACCTTTCATCGATCAAATATTAGAAAGATCAGCTGGACAAGCTTACTACTACTTTCTTGATGGTTACTCAGGATATTTTTAGATCCATATTCACCCTGAGGACCAAGATAAGACCACATTCACATGTCCTTTGAGGATTGCCTACACCATCTCTTCTTAGTCCTTAAACATTGTTGCGATACCAACTTAGTTCTGAACTAGGAAAAATGTCACTTCATGGTAAAGGAAGGGATAGTGCTGGGTCACCAAGTTTCAAAGGAAGGAATTCTAGTAGATCGAGCGAAAATGTCTATAGGAAGTAAGCATGTTGTCAAAAGATAAGTTTTGAGATGGAAAGCTAAGTATTCCCCACCTGTTAGTTTATGGGATTTACTCCCTGTTGGCCTTCAAAGGAAGATTATTTCTATGGCTCGTGTAAGGTTTGGTAAAAGTCCATTTGCACATAAGAGGAGAGTGCGTAAGCTAGATTGCTGTAAGAATTGCCATTCTGAAACTTGTCCTGGGTTACAGCCATTAAGAGAAAATTGTTGGTCCAAGGTATACTTTTGTCAATCACCTGCTGAGAAAGATCAGAAGAATTCCTACAAAGTGGAACCTAGTGGGTGGGAATACTAGTCTTGAGGATCTGACTATATAGGACTCAAAAGTCTTGAGAATCTGACTTTAAAAGACTCACATTACGTCTTGGGGATCTGACATAAAAAGACCTAAAAATTTGTTTCTTGAACTAATTCTTGATATTCGGCATCAATGGTAATATCCTACCTTTTTCTCATCCATTTCATTTACTTCTTTATACATTGAGGTCAATGCATGCATAAGTAGGGGGAGGGTGTACTTGAGAAATAAATTTCAAAAATTAGTTTTCAAAAACAAAAATATTTTTGTTTCTATATCAATAGCATGAAAAAAAATGAATTTTAATGATGAGTCTGGGATATATATTCTATACTGCTTAGTGTTGAGTTTGATAGATAGTTGATATTATTGATTTCATTACCGCTTAGACTATTTATTATGCTTGGACATAGTTCTTCTTGATAGAATTATTTATCAAGGCACCACTATAGTACTTGGTCAGTTTTGTGTACTTTTGCTAGAAGAGAGATTTAAACCCCTAGTAAACTGGAAGTAGAATTTTTAGACTTAGCCCGTGAGACTTGAGCTTTATACCCATTCTTTGGAGAGTTCTTATGAAAAATCCGAGTCTTAGTGACTCAACATCTTTTAGTTCTTTATGTCGTTGTAATATAGTCTCATTATTTATTGATTTGATTAATCACGAAGTGACATCAACTGAGGAGATAGCCATTAGGTCTTGTAGTCTATTCGAAATAGAGTATCATACTGATAAGTCAAGTAATGAACTTATTCAGCCTTTATCCCACCTAGTAGAACCATCATGTTAAAATCTTTTGAGCCTCACAATAAGCCATTTTATTTCATAAAACCCTTTACCCTTTACCCAACTCCAGACAAGGAGTATAACCAAAATCTTTATCATCCATACCCATATGTTTCTGAGAATACGAGGGGCACAAAGAGGAAGAAATAGCACAAAAGGAAGATTACAAGGAAATACCAGAGAGATACAATGAAGACCATCATTCTGTTCTAAGTGAAAGGAGCTAGTGGAAAACAAGCATATCCAGTACTAATCAAGGATATGCCACTGAGCTAAAAAAAAAAAAAAAAAAAAGAATAACTTGAACATAATGGATGGAAAAGCTAAGACAAAGGAAGAATTTTCTCTGTAATATAGAATTTGAAGAAATCTTCCAAAGAATGAAGCAAAACCCTTACTGTTTTCAGAAACAACCTTAGAATCCTTTTTACCTTTCCTTCATAAACCAATACCCAAGCCAAGTTACAACCCATGACTTATCACTACAATATGATACGAAGTCTAGAATAGGTGAGAGGATGCTAAAGTGAGGGACCCGACACTTCATATGTGATTGACATTCTTTCTATGAGACTAATTTCATCCAGAAGTCCATTTTTTAAGGTAGTATGTGGGATGTTCGTATTCATTATTCTTTTCCCCACATATATGAGGTAAAATAGTAAACCATCTTCTGAGAGATTCTTTTCTGAGAGTATGACTGGTGAGGATTGAAAGTCGAGATTATCTACCTATGGTAAATTAAAGATTCCGTTTCTTGGATAGGAGAGTATAGGAGATTGACTAAGTACACACATAAGCCTTGATTGAGAATTTTTACTATCTCCCATCATAATCTATGAGTCTTTGCAGCAATGTAGTTAGCAATGGAGACCGTCTGTTGGAGTAAGCACTAAGTTGGTAAGGAATTTCTCTCTTTGAAAAATACTATCATTCTTGAACATGCTATTGATTGATTTTGTGGGTAGATCACTTGAAAATCCTCATGAGACTATAAATCGTCCTTTCTGGGGAACTTAAAGGTTTAAAGCCTTGTTGCATATGGTAAATGCAATCGCGATGCCTGCAAAAATGAGTTAGGATTTTATTTTTGTTATTAAGATGTGATTTTGATCACTTATCTATTTTTTATCTTATTTTCTAAGAGACTAGCAAAATGCTAGTTGGGAGTTGTGATAAGTGCTCAAAAGGTGCAATTTAACCCTCGATTATGCCTCTTGTTTAACCATCTTAGTGTACTAATAGTATTTGTAAGTTATGTTTTATGATTCTACAGGTGCAAGAGAGAGTTTTGTGGAATATTAGAGAAAAAGGGATAAAACGGAGCAATTCAGAGCATTAAGGATCATATGGGAAGCCCGTGGACAATCATGGAGAAGGCCAAGGAATTAAAGCTATCAAAGATGCGACTTGGACCTTTTTTAAAGCCCAAGGCCAAAGGATTCGTTCCTTGGACCAAAGCCCGCAAAAAAGGATAGAACGATATAACAGAAGAGACAAAATAGACTTCCGCGTCTTGGACGCATGGATCGCGCGTCCAGATGCATTGCTCGCATCTGAGAGGCATGGATCGTGTGTCCAGACGCATGAAATGACACTGTAGCCAATTCCTTCTCAGTTTTGGAGACGTAGTTGGACTATGAAAGAAGTCTATTTGTATTAGGAAACAAATGGCGGTTTGGAATGCTTTTAGAACTCATTGTAACCCCTATAAATAGAGGACCTAAGTGTCTCATGTAATTTGCCAATTCACTTATATTCTTGTCTCCAGAACTTGAGGCAGAGAGAGATTAACAATAAAAGATTCGGTTTTAACTAGCCTAGTCTTAATAAATTAGTCTTTTCTAGTCTTATGTTCTTGGACTCTTCTTCTTCTCGTTCTTCATGTTCTTCCTTCTTTATGGAAGGCTAATCTTCTCCTTCAAGGGAGGAGATGAAGCTGATGCTTAAGGTTTAATGATTCTTCTAGTTCATAGTGTTATTTAATCAGGTTAGTTCTTAATGTTTTTAGTTATTAGTTCCATTTCCCATACCAGGGGATGGAAGTATAGAATAGGGTTTATGTTTTGCAATATTAATATCATGCTAGTGTTCTTTACTTTTCTTATAGTAGTATAGTTATTTAGAGTTAGGGAAGTATTCTTTGTGTTGCCTTAGAAGGGGTAGCTCAGGGAGTGGCTGCCTAGGGGAAGTATTCTTTGTGTTTGCCTTAAGTGGTGATTCATTGAATGGCTGCCCTATTAGGAAGTACTCCTTGATGTTGTTCTCGATAATATATTGAATGGCTGCCCGAGCTTACATAAAAGGAAAGAAGATATTAATAGCATAAACATAGGAACAACCTTAAGTAGAGTTAATTCACTACAAGAAAACAGGTTTTGGACTGTCGGAGGACCGTGGGCTTTTTGTGCGTCGGGAATGGTCTGCCGACAGTCATGACCGTCGGTAAAGCCCACCAATAGCGACGGTCTTTGCGTCGGTCATTGCCGTCAGTATTGCCACGGTTTTAAACCATAGGAAAAGCCGTCGGAAAAGGTCAGTATTTCCCACGGTTTGAGGTCGTAGGTAAAGATTAGTTTTACCGACGCTTGTAGTCCGTGGGGAAAGATATTTCCTACAGTCTTTGTGCGTGGGCTTTGGTGTTTGCGTAGTGAATTTTGGTTTTTGGCAGTTGTTATTTGACCGTGGGTAAAGTGGACGACCGTGGGAAAAAGTTCTTTCGCGACGGCTATGGGTCGTGGCAGAGTTATTTATTTTTTTTAAAAAAAATATTGATATTTTAATTCCTATTTCACCTGCAAATCCTGGCAATCAACAGAGACCTAGCAAATTAATTAAATATTGTAAGCTTTCGTCAATTATCTCGATTTCTCTTTCAACATAGTAGGATCTACAACTTTTAGAGAACAAAATAAAACTGAAAATAATAAAAGGGACAAAGCTACAGCATGACAAAGTGGATTAAAAAACCAAATCACAAACACTGATGAACTCGAAGAAGAAAGAGCATTCAGCCATTTAAAGCAGACTTATAGTGGTTCTCGTCGATTGTTGTGTAAATCACGCCTTCATTTTCCAGTAATCCGATAGATTCCCTACACATACCAAAAGGGCAAACGCGTTTGCTTAAATGCCTGTGTCAAATGATTGAATACCAAAATCAGAAATGCAAGGTGTCCTAAACATAGTTATAAAATACTATAACTAGCAGCATATCGATAGTAAGTCCCTCCCCCAATAGGATGCATCCTCCCTCGCATACAACACTGGAGTTCCCAAGTTGCGACTTAAGAGTGAGTGAATATATTTCAGATTTCCCTTAAAGCCCGTTGTAAAGATATAATCTTCCAACAATCTAAGTTTAGGCAAAATTGGAAAGAGGTTCTAAACATAGTTATAAAATACATCAAACTTAAATATAATTAACATCTTGATGTACTTTATATCCCATAAAATCCCATCTCCAAATAAACTCTATAAAAACTATTAAGAGTAATACCTATATGTTCACATATAATAGGAGTGCTCAACATGTAGTTCCAGGTGGTTCGACTTCAACTGCCGGAATAAGGGATGGCTTGGACTTCTGTACAAAACTTCTCAATTAGTAAATAAACAAACTTCCATCAAAGATAGACAATACTACTCGATGATTCTCAAAATCTCTTCAATATTTTAAAAATAGAGAAAACAATAGAGAAAGAAACACTACAACTAAAGTACTAAACTGCCACCCAAGAGAAATAAAAATACACATTGCCCTTTGAGTAACATGTTTCAAAATAGTTTAAATTTTTCTGATCTCTTCACACACACACCCCGTGTGGCAGCGAGAGAGCAACTAAGCCATTAGAACTTGACAAAAATGATGACATCATACCTTTACGGCCTTGACATTTTCTTCATCTGCAAGAAAAAGAATCTCACTCAGACCCTTGTAATCACAGAGTACCAAACATGCGAAAAACTAGGACCACGTATAAGATAAAATGAAAAAATTGGTTATTAAGATGATACCTTTAGTATCCCACAAGTCAACCATTCCAGATACTTGACCCTGTTGAATGTCAAAAGACAGAAATGGAATCAAGAAACGGCTGCTTTAGAACATAAATCAACAACCTCCTCTAAGTAAATAATTACTCTCTTACCTTAGAAACATCTTTGGTTGTTTCAACAACCACTCTCCGCGGCTTTCTTGGATTTCTTGAGGATTGAAGATGGGACAGTACAACAAATGGATTTTTCTGCAAACGATCTATCGCGAATGGAGAATCTTGTCCCTATTCTTGTCGATTTTTCTCTTCACCGAAAATCTAGCGAAAAATATTACATAAGATCTTTTATAGAACGCAGACTCACCTTGAGTGGCCTCTTTACTTGAAGCAATGTTAGCTTTCATAAGATCTCAGAGCTGCTTCGGCATCCTCAATTCCAAATGCTTCTAGTGCAGAGTCGTTCTCGATTTGCAAAGATTTGTAATCCCAATCGATGATCTTTCCATCAAGAACCCCATACACATGTATGGTTGTTAATATAGACATCCTCCTCATACTTACTTCTTGGTAGTCTTTGTCTCCTGCAAATACCATATATATGTGAGAACAAATACATCTTAAAATCATCAAAATTTAGAAAAAAACCGAAATACGATAAATATAAGAGTTGTTACAAATGATAGACCAGTCCTAAAATAGATTGAGGGGGGCATTAATCCATAAAAGGATTTAAAATCACTAAAATATCATAGAAAATTCCAACAGGATTAAACATATTACATAGAGGATTAAATAAAAAATCGACCCGAACCACGATGCGATATAGAGGATTACATAAAGATATCATTAGAAAATTCCAACAGGATTAAACATATTACATCCAACCAAATAATAACTACTAGCTTTACTAGACCAAAAAGTTGCATATCATAGACAAAGAAGTAAGCGATTTGCAAAGAACTATTGATAGATCTTTAGTCATTAATTAGTTTGCTTACTCGTTCTCCATAAAAAGCTCTCCATATGTATTTCCACAGAAATTGGCAACAACTGAAGACTGATGTAATGGTCTCTTCTCAACCCATTACCAGCGACGCAACAACCGAAAGTCTGGCTATCTTGACCTTCATGCTCGATATCATCATCCGGCATTACCGAAGTTTAATCGCTAAAAACGAAGGCATTCTGTAAAAAGCCTCCTGGGCTAGCTCCGCATGGAAAAGTGACATTTTTGGATCAAGGAAGGGATCAGTACTTCTTTGTGGTGTCGGCCCAGTCGAAGCGGTGTCCCCTTTCTCTCTGCTGAATTCTCTCGCCATTGGTCCCGAATTATAAGCACCGGACCTGCTAGAAGCTAATCGATGTAATGGTTCTGAAGCCATTTGACGATTCCGTCGGACATCTATAGGACCAGAAAGTAGTCCGCTTCTGTTCTGAACAAAAGAAGACCCTACTGCCGAATAAAACTCCGACAAACACCTAGCAGACTCGACCCGTACGACAGAATCCCCAAATAGAGTACATAACCGAGCAAAGATCATACAAATTGTCCTAGCCAACAACCCAACAATCTTATCATAAGTCTGATTCCACAACGAAACATCTTTAAGATGCCTAACATCCTGCTTATGCCACATCAATTTCTTCTAAAACACTCTCCGACTCTCCTTATGTTGATTATGTTGAAGCTTCCTCGACGTCTGTTCCAACTCATTCAAAACTTGACTCTCATTATAAATATTCAACGTACATTCCATCTCTAAAGATCAACATACAAACAAAAGAAAAGGCAATTAAGTAATTAAATTATTACTCTAAAAATAAACTGATAGGAACCCACTTACTGTATTTGTTCCATTTCCTTCGAATCAATGCTCTCATTCAACCAAAATACAAATAGGAAAAAAAAAATTATAACTATAAACAATTCTTGCTTTCATTTCTTACAATGGGATGGTTTGTTGACTAAAGGCATGACTTATATCTACTTAAGGAAAACTCACCATCTGTGGCAAACAAGACGCCCAGTGCCATCATCAATAGAGAAAGAAACATCTGTAGCCCTTTCAACTCTATCAGAAACCATCCCAACCAACTTAATCTAATAACAAAAACACAAAATAATATATATATATTAGTAACAAAAAATAAAGGGTGATAAAAATAAATAGAGTTTGAGAAATTTACATTATTGACATCAATACCGTCAACGACTATATTACATTATTGACATCACTTGCCGTAGTTTCTTGACCTGTCCATTAAGTTTTCCTTCCCATGATCTCGCCACCAGTTTGGGTTGTAAATGAGGTCTCTCCAAGAGCTCTCCACAGACTCTATCTTTCACCCCATTCACTGAAAAAAAAAAAACAGAACTTCCGCTTCGTGCTAACAGTAAAACTAATCAACTGGAGATTATTTCATGGACATGTCTAGACCAGTAAAACTAATCAACTAAAGATTAACTCATAGCACATGCCCAGACTCTAGACTAGTCAAACAAATCAAATATTCATAACAACTGTCCAGACTAGTAAAACTAATCAAACTTTAAAAAGCAAGTAAAGTGACTAGTAATGACTAATCACCAATATCTCCAATTCGACCTTCTAAAATCCATAGGCTATCTCACAAATTAATAGACAATCGTAACATTATATCATAAGTGAATGTATCGAGACTTGTCCCCTGAAATTACAAAGAACCATTTTTAAATTGACACGAGCAGTTCTATATGGGGGATGGTTGGTAGCTCTAATGTTCCAACAACAAGCACTATAAGCAGTTCTATACAGGGAATTTGGTATTACATAAATACAAAACATAAATAGAAATTTTTTACCTTGAATAAAGGTTGCACTTTGAGGACAATCGAACAATCTGAGGTGTTTGGTCGAGAGATAGATTAGGTCTTGATTAAAAACATCACTTTCAAGTAGCATGTCGAATTACCAGTAGTTTAACATTTCAGAAATAGCATACGTAACGGCACAGAGAATAATAAAAAAAGAAAAGAAACACACAATCCAAAACAAGTCATGATTTCAATACAAAGTAAAAACAGATTCATAAAATAAAACCCAACAAAAGATATAAAACCCTAAAAAAAAATGGTTACAGAAACATGACATGGCGATCAGTTAATATAAATTTAGAGAGAAAGAGAGAATAGGGAATGAATACTACTTTGATAACAACAACATCTAATATTAGATTAAAAATGAAAAAAAAAATCAAATAAAAAATCAATGTTTAATAGCATAATAAGTCACCTTCAATTTGTAATGGAGGAATCACGTTCGGAGAAGAGAAACGAAGCTTGTAATCCCTTTCCCACTTAGTAAATCCTAAAAAAATTTAAATTGAAAAATTAGTTTTCCCAGTTTTGGAAAAAAAAAATCGGTGCTTGAAAAAAAAAAAATCGCTTGCTTGAAAAAAATCGGTTTTGAAATACCTTCTTGAGATGAGAGAAGAAGGAAAGAAAAAAAAAAAAAGGGTTGAGTGGCGTGGGGATGAAGTGTTTTAACTGTTGGCGGTGGGAGATGAGAGAAGAAGGAACAGTCCGGTCTTTTCTTTTCTTTTTTAGAACTGTTGGCGGTGGGAGGGAAGCAAGTGGTCAGCCCGCCCAAACTTTTCAGCTCTAAGCCCACGGTCGAAACGCGTAGAGCAGGTGTCATGGTTAAAAAAATTGTACCCGACGGTTTTGGCCGTAGCTCCACCCACGTCCCAATTAAAGGGATAAACCGTGGCTAAAGGTATCAAAGGCACGAAATGAGAAAAAATGCATTTGCTACGGTCAAAATTCGTAGGAAACTATGCAAGGGTTTATGACCGTGGCTAAAAATACCGGGAATCCGTGGGGAAAAATCGATTTTCTTGTAGTGATTGTTAATGATGTTTCCTCCAATAGGGCATCGACACTCGCTCGATTGCCTAATTGTAGTCTACTTGTAAGAACAACCATGAAGCAGAAGGTCATAGGTTAAAAGTATTAGTGGATTCTAATCTCTTGAATTCCCTCTCTTATAAATTCCTAATAGTTTAGTTAATTTAGTTTAGTTTAGCATTAGAATCTAAAATCTCTATAATCATAGTTTTTAATCCCTTAGACCCCTTTTCCAGTCCTGTCCTTCACATAACATACACTTAAAAGTCGAACGATACCCTACTAATCTTTTACTTATTGAGGGATAATTAGGTTTTGATACGCTTCTATTTTGTTCAACGACCATCATCCATCTACATCATCCATATCCCATATCACACACAAAAAGAGGCAAGGTCAGAGTCCCTGGTGAATTCAGACCCCGATATTTGACAGGTTGATGAAACCAGGAGATGAAAGGATATTTCAGAGATGAAATATCAGTTCAACTCCTTATGCTGGTAAGATAGACTCAGGGATGAGTTACTCAAGTCTGTTTTCGGTTGTCTATGAACCCAAAATGGATTAGAGATGGTAGTGATTATTTTTTTAAAAGATATGTAGTTAGACTTTGCATGAGTATGATTAATCCTCTACCTTTATCTCTTTCCCTAGTTTTCTCATAAAAGTTTCATAAATCACCTTGACTTACATGTTTTTTTATTTTTTTTTAATAAGCTAGAGGTTATGGCTGACCTCATCCTGTATTAGATGAAACACAGGGATACATAGAACCTATTCTATCTTCCTCTATTATATGATGTAGCTTTGCATCTAAAGGAAAAGAAAAGAAAACAACACCCTTTTCTGGCGATCTATACAACTTTGAAAGGTAGCCGGCTGCCCGATTTCCTTCTCTAAAGATATGCCTAAAAGAGCATTTTACAAATGAGATTGTAAGACATCTAATATAGGCTACCATATTAGAACAATCCCATGGACATCGCTCAATACCATTTAAGATGTTTATGGCCCCCAGAGAGTCAGAGTTGACTTCCAGTTTTTCAATACCTAAATCTTGGGCCTTCTTAAGCCCAACTGCTATGGCTTGGATCTCCTGATATATAACATAATTCTTTGAAGAGTAGCCTGCATAGGCTCGAGCAACAAGCCCCAAGTTATCACGAATAGTCCCTCCATAGCCATTTCCATTTTGCTGGACCGATCCATCCATGTTAAGCATGAAAGCTTCCTGTTTAGCTGGCTACCACTTGCACCAAAGTACTTCCTGAGGTTTGAAATTAAGTTGCACCCCCAACCTGGTAACAAGTGCTCGAAGGGAGTAAAAGTCTTTGACTTCTAATAGATTCTTCTGAAGATATAGTTTCATTGAGCCATAATCTTTGAGCTTAGCTATTGGGACGTCATAGAGATGTTCTTTTTATTTTGTCTATTTCTTTCACACAAGTGGAGCTTTGTTTACATAACCTAAAAATGTTATACCATTTTGAAGTAGAATCTTTAACAAACTCCCCTAGTCCAAGACTGTTTTTCACAGTGGCCCAGACCTGTTTAGAGAACTGACAATCGAAGAATAAATGCTTTGAGTGCTCAGAAGATATACCACAAAGACTGCATTCAGAGAATTACAAGGTCTTATTCTGTATCAATCTATCTTGGGTAGGAAGGCAATTTGAAAGCAATTGCCACAAGGTAAAAGAGAATTTTGGAATAGAGAGTTTTCCCCAGACAACTATGTACCATTTTACCTTTGCTCCCTCTTTTCGCAAAGCCGTATAAGCTGATTTTACTGAGAATTCACCCGAGCTGCTCGGTGGACAAATAACTTCATCTTTGTCAAGATAACAATTCACTTCAGTACCCAAGATGAGATTTTTCAAGGAATTGTCCAAAATAGACGTTACCAGAGATGACCAGTTACCTTGATTCAAAATACAACTAACGTTTGCTTCAACTGGCAGTGAGAATGAGTTTCTCGCTACTGTTGATTCCTAAAGCGGCTGACTTGAACACCATGGGTCGTGCCAGAAGAGGGTATTAGTCTCATCAGCAATAACATATCGAACAAATTTTCGAGCAATCTTTCGATGCTTCAGAATCCCCCTCCATACCCAAGAGCAGCTTTGCTGGTGTTTTCATAGTCCAAAAGAAAGACTTCTTTATCTGTTGGCTCCATGTCCAGTTTGACCACAGTAAGCCATACTTCTCAGCCATTCTAAAAATCAAGCCGCCGTAAGCAGCTTTGTTCCAAGTTCTTACATCAATCATACCAAGTCTTCCTTGCTCTTTAGCATACCTCAGTACTTCATGGCTGGCATGATGCATCTTTCGTGTCATATTGGGCCCAGACCATAAAAAACGATTGCAAATCTTAGATACATTGTCCAGGACTTTCTTTGGCAAGATAAAGGTTTTGGACCAATAGACTTGAAAGGATGAGAGAACTGACTGGATAAGTTCTAGTCTACCGGCCCTTGACAAGGCTATATTCTTCCAATTTGAGATTCACGAAGTCAATCTCTCAACCATAGGAAGACAATCTCGAATACCTAGCCTTGAAGAAGTAAGAGGTAAACCAAGATAAATAAGAGGCGGAGATATAAGGGGAATACCCAAAGCATTAGCTAAGTCCAGACCAGCTTCATGAGACATACAACCAGCTAATAGGGAAGATTTAGCTGAATTGATATGCAATCCTGTGAGGAGAGAAAATTGCAGAAAAATTTCCTTTATTGCAAGAATATAAGCCATATCTCCTTTGCAAAAAAGCAGGGCATCATCTGCAAAAAACAAGTGAGAGATACTCAGTTTCCGGCATTTAGAGTGTGGATGAATAAGTCTAGAAAGAAGGGCTTGCTTTAGAAGGCCAGACAGCACCTCCATCACAAGGACAAAGAGATATGGTGAAATAGGGTTGCCTTGCCTCAGACCTTGTTCACTTTCAAAGAATCTTTCAGAAGATCCATTGATGATAATGGAGTAAGAAGGAGTGGTAAAGCACATACATAGCCACTCTATAAAGAGAATAGGGAAACCAAATCACTTCAAAATCATACCCATAGCTTCCCAATTGACTAAATCAAAAGCCTTATTTATGTCAATCTTAATTGCGCAGTTCCTGGTGCCATGTTTTCTGGTCTAACCTCGAATAAGCTTATGCGCAAGGATAATGTTATCTTGGATGTTTCTGTTTGGTACAAAGGTAGACTAAGCCGAAGAGATTAAGAAGGGCATAAATTCCTTCATCTTGTTCGTTAGAATCTTTGCAACATATTTGTAAATGATATTACAACAAACAATGGGCCTGAATTCATCGACCTTAGAAGGTGCAAGATTTTTTGGAATTAAGCATAGAAAAGTGGAGTTTGTACCTCTTGGTATGAACCTTTGATTGAACATATGCTGGACAGCGAGAGAGAAATCTTCACCAACAATATCCCAAGCTTTCTTGAAGAAGAAAGAATTAAATCCATCAGGCCCAGGTGTTTTGTTATCATCCATAGAGTAGAGGGCTTCCTTGATTTCCAAGTTATCTATATCCTTGATCAATCTAGCAGCACTCTCAGGGGGCAACACTTGAAGATTAAGATGCTCCAGAATCCGAGGGTTACATGAGGATGAAGTAGAAGTACCCAACAAATTTTTATAGAAGGCTATGAATGCCTGGGCAACATTAGATTGACCATTCCGCTAGGCTCCTTTAGAATCCATAATAGAGCATATATTGTTCCTAGTCTTCTTTTCCTTTACAGAATTGTGAAAGAAGGCATTTCCTTTGTCACCAAAAGATAGCAAGTCAGTGTTTGTCCTCTTCAAGAGGTCATACTCCTCCATAGGTATAAAGTCACAAAGCTCAGTTCTACAGATCCTTTCTAGATTAGAAAGGTGAGAATCAAGAGGTCTCTTTTGCATTTGCATTTGAATATCTTCTAGATTGGCCCGAGTAGCTACCACCTGATTTTGAAGATCTGTGGAACAAAGTGGGAACAAGTGTCCTCACAAGGCTTTTGATGAAAGTGGGAACAAAGTTTGGGCGACTGGTTGGGACATATCTTAAGTGTCGTCGTGATCTAGTACTCCAAATATTTGTCGCGTTTAGTTAAAAATCTGTCTGAAAAACTTTCTTATCCTAAAACCATTGAGGTTCCTTTCCTTTTCGGGCAAAAACCTATCACTGTAAGGTTGAGCTCGACAATAATTTTTTTCTATTTAGCTAGAAATCGAAAGAGTGAATCTTTTCTCCAATCCTTAGGTAAAATCCTCCACTGATCTACAGTGGTAGTTCTAAAGATTGGAGCTTCTCTCAAACTTCAAAGACCATTCCTTTGTGGGTAAAATCCTACACTGCTTTACGACAGCGGTAGCACAACCACAACGGCAAAACATCTCCTTTGCAGACAAGGTGCGTGGAGAACAGCCCCACCATATCGATGTTGAGGATCTTCTAGTACCAACAATCAAAGGGAACATGCCGTCTATCAAGATACCAAAGAAAGCAATAGAAAGAGGTCGTCTTTACTGTAAGTACTGCCTTGTGGGAAGACTGGACTTTAACAAAATTAAGCTTGATGAGGTACTCTCCATAGCAGCAACAATGTGGATGCCTCAAGGGGATTGGAAGATTATACCACTAGGTAAAGGTTTCTTCATGATTCGACTAACATGTGAAATAGACTGGAGGAAGATTTGGGGAAGTGGCCCTTGGAGGTTTGGAGATCAAACTTTGAGACTCTCTAAATGGACACTTGATTTTGATCCGGCAGTCTACATAAGGACAAAAGCTTAGTTTCGATCAAATTCCCTAAGCTTGGGCAACGGTACTGGGATTATGAGATCATATCCTTATGTCAATGGGGAAAACTTATGGCTACCCAATAGGAGTTGACAAGCACACTCCGGAAAGAGACTTCGACAACTATGCGAGTGTGCTCGTGGATGTGGATTTGTCAAAG
This sequence comes from Coptis chinensis, assembly GCF_015680905.1. NCBI lineage: Eukaryota > Viridiplantae > Streptophyta > Magnoliopsida > Ranunculales > Ranunculaceae > Coptis > Coptis chinensis. The sequence continues at coordinate 52,226,646 of NC_141456.1, forward strand.
CCAATCCCAAATCAGATATGGGTGGAGGAAGAAGAGGGCATATCTTTTATGCAAGATATTGAGGTGGTGAAGATGCCAAAGTATTGTGGCCATTGTAAGACGGTGGGAAATTTGGTAGCAGAATGTAAGATGGTATGCAAGAACATCAGAATAGAAGAAGCAGCAAAGGAAGTGGCCTAACCTGAACCAAACTAGGAAGTATCCAGAGGAAATAAGAGGAGAAATAGGTCAAAAAATAAGAACAAGAAAGATGCGGGTATGAGCGGCACCAAGGACTCAAATGGAGAGTTCATCCCGACACAGGAACTAATAGAGAGAACCTCAAATCCAACTATTCTGGAAGTTGTTGATTTGGAGACATCTCTGGGGTAGAAAACTGGAATGGCCACTATGCCAATTCAAGGTCCTGTTATTGACAACAAACCAGAAGTGGAAATCGAAGTGGTTCAAGCCGGGAACTCTAAGGAGCTAAGTCAGGATCTAAAGATGCATCAACTTCAGAACATAGAGGAGTGCACCTTGCAAGGGGAGTTCTTTGATGCTCAAGATGCTATCGATTCAACTTTGGCCTTGGTCGCCAGAAACTCGGACGAAAGCATTGTTGAAGGGTATGAGCCCACAAGTAGAAGAGATGAAGTAGAAACAACAGAACTGGACTCGAGTATTACTCCCTCCTCGAGCCGCTTTCGTGCCCTAGAAGAAGCTGATAAGCTACTGAATGGGAACTGGGCTGACCAAAGGGAAAAGGAAGAGTGGCAAGTTAAAATTAAGAAAGGCTAAAAGCCTCAGTGGCAGGTTTAGGCATTGCCTACACCTAATACAAGGGCTAAGGCAAACTCTTCTCATATATAAATGAATACAATATTTTGGAATGTGAGGGGAATGAAGAGACAAGGACCTTGGCACTTTATTGAGGAACTTGTCTTAGAACATAATCCTTGTTTCCTATGTATTGCTGAACCGCTTATTAAACCACCTACTGTCCTACCCCCATTGTTCAGTAGGCTTGGTTTTAGTTCTAATTTCCTATACAATGACACCCCTCCGAGAGTAGGAAACTTATGGCTCTTCTAGAAAGATGAATTAACAGTTGATCTTGTTGATGTATCTCACCAGCAGATTACAGTAAAGGTAGGAAATTTTCTGATTTCTTTTGTTCATGCCAGTAGCTCATATGGCACTCGAAGAGGGCTTTGGCAAGAGCTTGGGAGTTTGGGAAATACTGTGGATGCTTGGGCTATGGTAGGGGACTTCAACATAGTAAGCTCTGTAATAGAAAGAAGAGGTGGTCGATCTCCATGTATCACCGCCATGAATGAATTTAACAGTTGTATCCACTCGAATGCTCTGATTGACTCTACAACTTGCGGACTTAAATACTCATGGTGCAACAAAAGGTGGGGGAATAAAAGAATGCTACAGAAGATAGATCGAATGCTTGTAAATCAGAAATGGATAGAAGTAAGCACTGGATGGAGAAGTAAGCTTCTTAAATGCAAGTTGTCAGACTACAGCCCGATTGTGGGCTGGAACTCATGCGTCCCTAAGCCGAAAAATATCCCTTTCCAGTTTTGAAAAGCTTGGATACTACATGAAAGCCTCAAAGAAGTAGTTGAAGCAAGCTGGAATGAGCCATTCTATGATGTTCCGATTAGAAAAGTAGTGAAGAAACTAAAAAGATTAAAAGTAAAACTGAAGCAATGGAGCTTTGAGGTTTATGGAAGTCACAAGCAGCACATGAAGCAACTAGAAGAGGATATGGAGCAGATCCTTAAGGATCAAGAAAGAAATCCTTCTGAGAATAACTTGCATCAAAGGGAAATTGACAAAGCTGCTGAGTTAGAGGAAGCTGAAAGAATCAGATTTGCTATGGTCAAAGAAAAGTCTAGAACCTCAGAAGCCTTGAATGGAGAGAGAAACTCGGCTTATTTCCATGCCACCATCAAAATGAGACTCGCAAAAGCACAGATAATAGAGATAAAGAACAAAGAAGGTGTCATGATCAAGCAACAAGAGCAAATCAAAGAATATATAGTCTCTGCCTACCAAGACAAATACAAGTTTCAGAGTGTCACAATGTATTCGGATCTTCTGGATTTGATTCCTAAGTTGATTACTGATGAAGAGAATGACTCCATAATAGCCATTCTAACAAGGGAAGAAGTCAAAGAAGCATGTTTTCTCCATGGATGCAAACAGTTCCCCTAGCCCCGATGGTTTTCAATGTATCTTTTACCACACCTTATGGAACATCATTGGCTTGGATGTAAGTAATGCAATTATTTCTTTTTTTAGAGATAATGTTCTCCCGAAAGGCATGAATTCTAGTTTCCTTGTCCTAGTTCCTAAAGTTGTAAATGCAATCGAGGTGAACCAGTTTAGGTCCATATGTTTAAGTAATTTTTTGTTTAAAATTATTACTAAGCTTCTATCATTGAGAATTAAGCAGCTTGTCAGCAAAATCATTAGTGGAGAGCAGTTGGCTTTTATGCAAGGCAAAACGGGCACCGTGGGGATTGCTTTGGCTTCTGAAATGATAAATGATTTGGACAAGAAAACTGGAGGTGGGAATGTTGGCATCAAGTTAGATATTACCCAAGCTTTTGATACACTAAGCTGGGAGTTTTTGATTAAGGTCCTTAGTAGGTTTGGGTTCTGCAAGACATTGTGCTCGTGGCTGTCTACCATTCTACAAAGTGCCAATATCTCTATCATGATTAATGGAGGGCCCTGTGGCTTCTTTGAAGTGGGAAGGGGGCTCAGGCAAGGAGACCCCCTCTCTCCCATCCTTTTTGACATCGCAGAAGATGTTCTAAGCAGGGGCATAAACTGGTTATTCCTTCAAGGCAAGGTCAAACACATGACGGCAGCAGGAAAATGTCCTAGTCCCACCCACATCTTATTTGCTGATGATATGTTTGTATTTGCAAATGGAGACATTCGAGGCCTCAAGTTGCTAAAGAAAGTTTTTAACTCCTATGAAAAATCAGCAGGCCAGTATTTCAACCCTTCTAAGAGTAAATTGTTTCTAGGGGCTATGAATGACGCAAAGAAAGAAAAAGTCTCCAATCTCTTTGAGTTTAGCGAAGGCCTCCTTCCAGAAAAATACCTGGGTGCTCCTATATTGCAAGGCAAAGTCACAAGGGAAAATATTCAGAGTATGGTTGACAAAGTGCGAAAAAGGGCTAGTGGATGGGCTGGTCGAATGTTATCTTTCCAAGGTCGGGTAGTCATTGCTTAAGCTATTCTAAATAGCCTTCCGGTGTATAACATGTTAGTGTACAGGTGGCCAACTAAATGTATCAAAGACTGTGAAGCAGCTATTAGAAACTTTATCTGGTCAGGGGATCCTACAGTAAGGAAAGGCATCACGCTCAAGTGGGAAAAGGTTTGTAAGCCATATAAGGAAGGAGGACTCGGGCTTCAGAAACTCAGAGAGCTCAATCTAGCCCTCCTCATGAAGCTCACTTGGAGTTTCATCTCCCAAAATTCTGAATGGAGTAACTTTATGAAGGCAAAATTCTCTATGATATCAGGTCGATGGCTTACATACTTCAAAAAGTCATCAGTATGGCCAGGCATTCGATGGGCTCTAAAAGAGATGTCACCTCACATGGGTTGGGAAGTGGGTCAAGGTAAGAACATCAGGCTTTGGCAAAATGATTGGGCAGGAATTGCAATAGCAGACAGAGTACAAGGCATCAACTGGAGATACTTTAAGGCCACTGTTGCTGGCATCATAACTGAGAATGATTGGAATATTCCAGCTCAAGTGCACCAAGTTTTTGAAAGAGTGGGAATATATCTGAATACACTCCAACCTCCAACTAGCGAAACAACCGATATTAGGATCTGGAAACCAACAAAGGATGGGAAGTTCTCAGTGAAAAAGGCTTTTGATGCTATTAGGAAAAAAGAACAAAAGGTCCATTGGAACAAATGGGTCTGGAACAAGACTCTACACCTGAGAACAGTAGTGCTTGTATGGAAACTTCTACAAAATGCAGTGCCTACTGATGTCAAGGTCAAGAAGAAGGGAATTCTCATGGCTTCTCGATGTCGGCTTTGTAAAACAGAGGAAGAATATGTTAACCATTTAATCTAGGAATGTGTAGCAGTAAAGGAATTATGGGGTTGGCTCGCTGATGTCTTCAAGGTAAGGACTTTGTTGAACTTGCAGGAAGTGATATCGGCCACAAAGCTTCTTAGCCCCATCAGATTAGAACTATGGAATGCAGGAGTTGTGCACCTAATGGCACATATATGGAAAACTAGGAACCACATTCTATTTGATGAGAAGAAAATGAATATTATTCTTACCAAGTATGAAGTGATCAAAGGAGTTCAAGCTGTAGGGTTGGTTGCTACTGGGCACATGTTTAATTCAGTGGAAGATTTGGAACTTCTTCACTCTCTTAATATAAGAGAGTATGCTGCCATGCTGCCCATGCCACCATGCTGCCCAAAAGAAGTATGCTGGAACCTCCCCCAACCTGACACAGTCAAGGCCAATACTGATGGCTCATCCAAGGGGAACCCAGGAAATGGGGGTGTGGGAATTATATTTCGAGATCACAATTGTCAAGTTCTGGGGGTCATGGCTTCTGGTCTAGGAGTTACCACCAGTTTTGAAGCTGAATGTGAAGCAATTGTTATGGTGGTAGAGACAGTAGCATCAAAAGGTTAGAGAAGACTATGGATTGAATCAGATTCACAACCTGCCATCCTAGCATTCAACAAGGGGAACATTCCGTGGACTGGTAAAGCAAGATGGCTACGAGCAACTCAGAAGATGGATTCTTGGAAACTCTCTTATATCTATCGTGAAGCTAATTTTGGAGTTGATGCGGCATCAAAGAAGGGCTCATCTATGCAATGAGGAACATCCTGTTAGAGCTGCACCAAGCCAGACTTCATCAGATTCTTAGAAAATCCTCATAGAATCTACTACTGGTTTTAATTAACAATGGTCATGCATCACCCTAAGTCTTAAGCTCTTATATCTCCTATAACATTATTATTAGTATATTAATAAAATATCCTTACTTGTGTGCAAAAATAACTGTGGAACTAAATCTAGGCCAGCCTTTGAGAGATTCCTTGAACATCTTTAATTTCTTGCAAAGCAACAACGATGGATTTCATTGTCTAGGAATAGATAACTTACATGTTAAGTTATCATAGGAAGTAAAAATTAAAAGTTCAAAATAAAAATCCTTCTCACTAGTTCCCTTGAAACATATTTCAATTGTGACATCAACCTAGTTTTAAGGTTGGACGAATACCTTACTCGAATTATATACACGGAATCCGTGAGTAAGGTAATGTTGACAATTAGCACTTTGAGGGTGTTGTGAAAACAAAACAAAATTAATCTAGCAAAAGTGTTAACATCACCATGCTTACACACTTCTTGATGTGAATGCGACGTTGGTTGGCGCGTGATCTGAGAATCAGGCCTAACCGTTTGAGTCTTCCTTGTTTTAGGTTACAAAATCCTACTTAAAAAGACCACAGTCCGGGCCTTAATAATTATACAACTTTGCCTTCAAGGGCCCAAAATATAAAAGTAAAACTAATACTAATATACTAATAGATTAACTAGAGCTAATACTAAATCATAGGAAGTACAAATTAAAAGTTTAAAATAAAAATCCTTCTCACTAGTTCCCTTGAAACATATTTCAGTTGTGACATAAGGTTGGAACGAATACCCTTACTCTAAACATACTACAAGACACGTGAGTAAGGAAAAGATTGACAAGTAGAATTTTTAAGGTTGTGAAAGCATAAAAACAATTTAGCAAAAGTGTTAACATCAAATGGTGCTGCTACCATCCTAAAGACTCAAGGAAGCTACGTTACAAGACAGAATAGCTCCAAGGGGAACCCCCTCTCCTACCCTTTCATTTGTTTCATTTTTCTTCTTTTCTTTGGTTTTCATTTTTTTCTTCACGTTTCGCTCCTGATCTATCTCCTGTAATTTTTTTGTGATTAGAGGTACCTCAAACTCAGACCTGGTTTATGCATTATTAAAGAAAAACATTGGTTTATGGAACTTAAATGAAAATGGATACTCATTTTAGCGCGACTAGGTGTGATATAACTTAAGTTGTTCTTTGATCCTGTGCTATCTTTTATTACCAAGAATAGTAAAAGAAGCCCTTCGTCAAGTTTTCTTATCCAGAGTTTTTACCACTTATAGTATCTTTCTGTTCAAGCAACTTGTGGAGAAGAGGTTGCAACTAGACTCTCGAGTGAACGGTTATAATCTTAATCAAAGCATGTTGCTTGCTCACTCATACTCTTCGCAGAGATAGGTTATACTTGAAATCTTCTCTCTTCTTTTAGCAAAGTTGAGGTTCTTTTTAGCTATAACTTGTCCTCGTTAGGTAAGGAATGAGCTAATGATAAGTGTGTAACTATTCGTCTTCTACAAGGTTTGAATTTCACTTTTGATAAAATCCTCCACTGGTTATAGTGAGAGTTCATTAGTAGTATTAACCTTGGTTTCTCTGCCTCTTTTTACGTCATTTGATCCATAGTTCAGCTGGGTTCTATTTGTTTCCATGTCTGCGGTTCCTCTGGGGTTTGGTTTTAGAAGACACCAAAGATGTGGTGTGGAGGCTTCGAGATAGGGGGAAAGTAGAAATATTGATTCACCAAGTTCAAATAAGGATTCTTATGCGAACATAGCAAAAGGAGGGATGAAACAAACAGTTGATGTTTCTACTTTACCCATGATGACTAGAAAGGATAATAAACCAGTTATGAAAATTTCTCGCGAATCTATGGAAAAGGGAATAGAAGCTTGTAAGTTTGCCTTGATAGCTCGGATGGATGTTACCACTCTTAACATTGGCACCATTAGAAAGGCAGTCAACAGTGAATGGGCGCTTACAGGACCATTAAAACTATCACCTTTGGGGAAAGGTTATGTTGTGTTCAGGTTTGATAAAGAAATAGATTTCAACAAAATTTTCTTTGGAGGTCCTTGGCATCTTCAAGAACAATTGATGAGATTTTTTCGATAGACTCCTAACTTTAATATTGAGACTCATAGACAAACTTTTGGCTATGTGTGGGTCAAGTTTCCTGGACTTGCATTTGAATATTGGGAAGTGGATATTCTGATGAGCTTGAGTTGAGGTTTTGGTTGCCCAATAACAGTCGACATGAATTCAATGGAACGTATGAATGGGTACTATGCGAGTGTTTTGGTGGATATTGATCTATCAAAACCTATATCATATCAGATATTTGTTAAAGTGCCTGAGTTAGGTGTTGAATTTTGGCAGAAAGTTCAACTTGGAACTTTACCCAAGTTTTGTAATCACTGCAAAATAGTAGGGCATCTAGTTGCAGAATGTAGAAGAGTGAATAGAGGTGATAATTTGGAAACTCAACAGGGGGTACAACAAACTTCACAAAGGCTGGATAAAGGAAAAGAACCAGCAGTACCAGAAACACAAGGTACATAAGGCAACAATGTCAGGATGTCTAAGAGTCAGAAGAGGAGAAATAAGAGGAGAAATCAAGAGGCAGAATGGAGGCAGATAAACTCTGAGGCAACTGAACATATTGGTACTAGTCTGTCTCGAGTGCAAGGTAGGAACAATCAAAATAAAAGGAATGGAAGTACAGAGCCAACAAAAAATATGGTACTTGAAGGGCAATTTGACATAAATGTAGAAGCCCAACAAGATGCACAGAGTAATGGGTGTCAGGCTAGTAATAGTACTAGTATTGTGGAATGGCATGAATCTCAGTGAATACTGAGCTTGCAGTAGAGCAAGCTCTTGTTATACATGAAAAGCAGTTGAGCTCAGACTTAATGCATATGATGGAAAAGGAATTGGTGCAGGCATTTAATATGGAAGCAAGCAGGTTTCACTTGTTGGCTGACATTAATGATATTGATGAGATTCTAGATAATGAGGTTCCTAATGATGCAAAGGAATACTTTCATGATCAAATAGTAAAACCTATCAGTGAGATAACACAAAGCACCCTAATTGTTGCGAAAGCCAGTGGGGTGGTGACAAGGTCAGGTAGAGTGTGCGGTGAGAATTCGATCCATGAATCTACACCCAAAGCTCAGAGCAAAGGTAAGAAGGGAAGGGGTAGACCTAAAAGCTCTAAGAACAAAAATCATAAATGATGACATCCATGTGCTTTTGGAATGTCAGAGGTACTAATGACATAGAGAAGGCGAAGGAGATTAATAGTGTCAAAGTAAATAAGCTGAGTGTTTTTTGTTTATTGGAAACAAAAGTGCGACAAGAGAAGTATGATCTTATTAGAAATATTTGTTGTCCACTCTGGGCTCACACAAATAATTATAACGAGGATCCAGTAGGTAGAATATGGGTGTGCTGGGATCCTTCCAAGATAGACATTTTGAAATTGCAAGAATCTGATTAGTTCATACATTGTCAGGTGAGATTCAAGCCAACCAATGAAGCATTCTTACTTATTGTGGTGTATGCAAGAAATTCAAAGAATCTCAGGCTTCGACTATGGAGGGATATTATTGCTATACATAATACAATCACTGTGCCTTAGACTATTGTTGGAGATTTCAATAACATTTCTAAAGCTGAAGAAAGAGTGGGGGGAAGTCCAATGCATCCTAGAGAAGCTGTGGAGTTTGTTGAGTGTATCTAAGGAGTAGGGTTATCGGATCTGAGCTTTAATGGGTTTCTCTATACTTGGAACAACAAAGTGGTTGGAAGAGGAAGGATTATGACCAAAATTGATAGATGTTTGGTTAACAGTCTCTGGAATGATATCTACCCCTAATTCAAGGGTGGAATTTTTGCCTCATGGAATTTTAGATCACTCACCAGTGTTGCTATTCTGGTATGATTATGATAGTAAAGCATTGCCATTTAGATTCAAGAATCATTGGGTGGAGCACAAGGAATTCCAGAACATGCTGTTGGAAGTATGGGCAACTCAGTTATATACAAATCCTATGTACATACTGATACAAAATCTTAAACTCTTGAAGGACAGAATCAAGCCATGGGCTAGAAATAATTTCTCTGATATTCATACAAGAGTGGAGCAGGCAAGGGAATTCCTATATGATTTGCAAAGTCAAATGCAAAACAAACCATGGGATTTATTCTTAAGGCAAAATGAAAAAATTGCGCTAGATAGCAAGAATAGAGGCTGCAGAGATTAAGACTAAATATGATGAGTCCTTGTCAAGGGAAGGAGATAAGTGTATGACATTTTTCTTCAAAGCTCTGGAGGAAAAGAAGGCCAAGAGTGGCATTTGGTGTTTGCAGAACTCTAATGGTGGTACTGTGACTGGTCAGGCTGAGGTTATTAAAGCCTTTGTGGAATATTATGTTGAGATTCTTGGGTCTGAAGCAGAAGAGATAAGTGGATTAGACTTCTTCAACAACTTAAAAGTCAAATCAGTGTTGTCACCGATCATGCAAGCAAAGTTGGGAAGTGATATCTCTCTGAAAGAAGTTAAAGAAGCTTTATTTGGCATGTATGAGAAAGCAACTTCGGGACCAGATGGATTCACTCCTTTCTTTTTCAGGAGCTGCTGGGCTATTGTTGGGAATGATTTTACCCAGGCCATACTCAATGCTTTTAAATTTTTTAAATTTTCGAGAGTTGTTAATGCCACGTTCATATGTCTTATTCCTAAGGTTCACAACCCACAAAGGTTGAAGACTTTACACCTATTGCAACATATCAACAACAAAGACATCTTATTCCATTCCAAATGTATCTATTTGTGATGGTTCACAACATAGACTTTACACCTATTGCAGCGTATCTATTTGTGATGATTATGGAAATCTTGAATTGTATTCTCATGCAGCGTATCAACAACAAAGACATCTTATTCCATTCCAAATGTAGGAAGGTGAGATTGTCACATCTAGCATTTGTAGATGATGTTCTTATGTTCTGCAAAGGTGATAGGGCATCAGTGCAAGCTATTAAAGACGACTTAAAAGTCTTTGGAGATGCAACTGGGTTAAAGATCAATAATCACAAGACGTCTTTACTAGCTGGAGGCCTTAGTCAGCATGATGCAAAAGCTTTAACGGAGATTATGGGAATAGAATTGATTAAACCTCCAGTGAGATATCTTGGGCTACCACTCATCTCTACAAGGTTGGGGATTAGAGAATGTCAGCCTTTAATAGAGAAGGTTACTAGCAAGATTTCGAATTAGAAGTCAAAGCTATTGTCTTATGCAGGAAGACTACAAGTTATAAACTCTGTTCTTATTGCTTTCCATACATATTGGTCCAGAACTTACATTCTACCTTCCACGGTTCTTGAACAAGTGCAACAGATATGTGCAAAATTTTTGTGGACTGGTTCTACAGAGAAGAAAGGGCATCACCAAGCTAGCTGGAATATTGTTTGTCTTTCTAAGGAGGAAGGGGGTTTGGGAGTCATGAACCTACAAAAGTGGAACATTAAGGCCTACTGTGGATTGGTTTTTAAGTTGGTCACAAGAGAAGAAACTGTTTGGGTCGACTGGACATGGCAGCAACACATTAAAGAAAAGTTTTTCTGGTCCATGAGTATCCCAAAAAACTGCTCATGGATATGGAGAAACATTTTGGATACTAGGAAGGAAGCTAAAAGATTTATCAGATATGAAATTGCTAATGGTGAAGACACTCTCTTATGGCATAATATTTGGTGTTCAAGATCTCCTTTGATCGAAGATGTAGAGGCGAGAGCAGCAAGGGATTTCCAACTGAATGCTACAGTAAATCTCCTTATTTCCGTTGGCACATGGAATTTAGAAGTTCAAAATTTGCAGGTGGTAGGATTGAAGAAGGAGATCAATGAAGTGCAAATCAATTTGCACCTAGACAAAGACTTCATAGTCTGGACTCCTCATCAAAGTGGTAAATTTACTTCCAAGAGTGTATACGAAGCTTTGACCAGAGAAAGAGAGAAGACATCATGGTGCAGTATGGTATGGGGAAGATAGGTTTTGCCACGCCACTCCTTTTCCACATGGCAACTATTCTCTAATAGCATACCTACACAGGACAAGTTAGTACATAAGAAGATTCTCAATAGTTTCGTGTGCTGCCTATGTAATGAAAGCAGAGAATTCTAAGCCCATTTTTTCTTTGAGTATCTGTATTCAAGGAATTTCTTTGGAAAAGTGAAATAGTTAATAGGAATTTAAACTGATGACAGCAATGTGTAAGAACCAAAAACCTCTAATGGAATAAAGCACAAATGGCTCTCAAATACAACCTCACAGTAACTCTCAACTCTCCTATCTTTTCTTTCCTTCCTCACTTTTTCTCTACTTCTCTCTCTGGAGCGGCCTCCCTCACTTGTCTTCCTTCTCTTCTTTTTATAACTCCTCATCTCTATCTGGGCCATCCATCTGTCCCTTCATCTGATGGCCTCCTGTTAGTCATACCTCGGCCACGTCTACCCCTAGGGTTCTGCGGCCCCATTTCACTGCTCCATAACCTACCCAGTTACATTGCCCCCCCCCCCCACCTTCATCTTTGACCCAGTCCCCAGTACCCTTCTTCCTCTCCAGCTATCTCTCACGACCTCACCAACTCCTTTTCACTATTAATCGGTACATTTTCTTGGTCCTTTATCTTTTTAGTTGAACTGTCTTTCCCTTTCTCATTTTAAAATAATTAGATTCCTAGAGTCTGTTCAGCTCCTTTTCGATGTCGGGCCGCGAATATGTTGATTCGTCCTCTTCCCGTTCAGCGGGCATCTCTTCTCCCCCTCCTCCTGCTTCCCCTGCCGTACCCTCCACCTCCGGTCGACCCACTACTTTACTACCGCCTCCCCCTAGATTTTGTAGACCTAATTTAGACACCATTAGAGCAGCCTACGGTGTTCCAGCCGATGTTGTATTAGAACACGTGCCCTCTGCCACCCACTACCCCTATTTGGTTCCCCACCGATCGGGCTCTCTTGTCATCACCGTAAGTCAAATGGTTGCCGGTCTGCGGTTTCCCCTTACTCTCTTGGATGTTGAAGTTTGCAATCACTTCAACATTCCCCCTTGTCAAGGTATAGGAAATTTCTGGCGGATAATGTACGCCGCGAATTCCTACAACAAGACCCGTGAACCCAAGATTACCAGTCGCGACATCTACTCTCAATACTATCTCAAAACCAGCACCAAGGATGTCAGCATAGGATACCAGTCCTTCTGCGTTCATCCTAAAAAACAATCTTTTCTCCTTAAGCTTACCACCTCCGATAAATTTGGCACCTCTATCCGCTCTATGTATCAAGAAACTTTCTGTCCGCGGACATTCCCTTTACCCTGACTTTTAACCACCTCGCCTTCCGACTTTGCGGTGAGTATCGTAGTTCTTTCCCCATTTTTCGAAATGTTTTCCCTCTAATCTACTAACTCACCTCTGTTCTTATTTATAGGTAGGCGACCATATTCCAATCCAGGATTTATGACAACATCTCCTGTCCTATCTTTGCCCAGCTCGTGACCTTGGCTCTGCTCAAACTGACTTTTTAGGTATTCATCCCACCACCGCTACTCCCGTACTGCCCATTCCCGCTCTCAACACCTTCCGTGGCTTAACAGGTCCCTTTTTTCGTCCTCCCCCTCCCAAGGAACGAAAGCCCCGTGCATCTCCCCCTTCCAAGAAGAGGTCTCGTACCTATAGCTTACACCGCCCCCTTTCTCGAGCTTCCTCACATTCTTTCACCTCCCCTGAACCTCAAGATCTCCACCCTTCCTTCACTCCCATCGACATCCCTTCCTACCGCTCTATCTCCTATTGGGACGACCAGTTCCCCTCTCACCCCTCACCTACTGTAGAGATGGACGTCCAGAAGCAAAAATTATTTGATAGCGACTCTGATGATGATGTGATAGAAGTTCCCCCCGCCGACATGCATGCGCCCGCTGATCAACCGCCAGCCAAGAGGCCGCAGACATCCACCTCTAACGAGCCCGTCTCTACAACCCACCAGGCCCCCATGCCTAAAGGCCCAGCCCCTCCTTCTTCACCCTCTCATCCAGCTGCCTCCTTTCCCTGCACTTGCCGACATGGCAAGGAGCCCGCTCAACCTGCTCCCTGGCCTCCAGTCTTGCACCAGTTGAAGACTTCTGTCCCATCTTCAATGTGTGAAACCGAAAAATAAATACGGCGGACTCCGCCCTGGACAATGCTGTCGTGGCCTTCTCCTTGTTCTACAATGCCCATCTACCTAAGGACATTGCATATGCGGACGGGGGTTCATTTGATTCACATCGCACTTCGTTGTACACCAACTGGGAACAGGTACAACTTCCTTTTTTTTTTTTTTTTATCCCTCTCCCTTTTTGACCCAGGTGAGTCTAGACATCTCCTTTATGATCTGTGGCCTTCTTCACGCCAGGAATAAGGTGACCGCCGTGAAGCAAAAGCTTAACGGCCCCTCTGGCTTGTGAGCGTCCTATGCCGGTCTTCAGTCAGAACTGGCCGCCGCCAATTTGGCTAAAGTCTAGGCTCAAGATGAACTGATTGCGGTTGAATCCTCCCATCAGCGGTACATGGACTTTGTCAATGAATGTCTGCACTGCCAAAGAGAAGAACTTCTCCAACACTACCTGCTCGATTTGAACGCCCGTACCCAACAGCATCAGAAGGCTGTGGACTCCCTTAACCAGGCCCACCAAGATGAAACCGCCAAGATAATGGAGCAGCACCAACTGGATATAACGACTTTTCGTGACCATTTCAAAGCTCTGGCTGAGAAGAGGGTGACCCGGAAGGTCTAGGAGGAACTCGACCGGCTCACTCAAGAAGGCTGCATTCTCCCCGACAATCCTACTATCCCAGTGACTAGACCCCCTGAGGCTGCCATCGACCATACTGAAGCAGTCGACCCCTCTGGCATCCTAGAGAACCTTGCAATGGACGTAGACCCCCTTCCAACTGTCGTCATTGAAGAGTATCACATTGTCGCCGTTGAAGATGCTATTGAAGAAACTAACATTGATCCATCCACCTAGGGAATGCCCTAGTCTTTCCTGTATATTACAATACTGTTATTAACTTGCGATTTGAGTTGCCCCCTGTTTACGTATTTTGCTATATGATTGAGTTTTATATGCCTCCTGTCTTCTCCCCTGTGACCTTTTTTCGTTTATTAGATTTGCTAAGTATATCTCTCGTCCCTAGTCTATTCCTTACCTCCTCATTCACTTCTTCTTGCCATCTCGCTCCCTTACGCTTTCTTTATCTAAATTGGGCCCCCTCACTTGATACAACCACGCCCTGTCCTGCGGGATCAACCACTTTTTAATCCCGGCCCCCTCTAAAGCTGGTTCCAGCGAAGGGCTCATCCCCTCCGCTGCTTCTCTCTCTATAGGAGCCAGATGGGGTCACCCTTATTGCCCCATGTGCCTTCTACCTCCATGATCCGCGGAGGGCTCATCCCGCTCCGCGGCTCGATCCTTCCATGACCCGCTGGAACAACTCATCTTGCTCCGGGCCCTTTCCACAGCTAGTGTCAGCGAAGGGCTCATCCCCTCCGCTGCTCTTCCTCCTAACAAACATAGAATCTGATGACCGATCCGCGGAGGGCTCATCCTGCTCCGCAGATACAACTACGCCCCTGCCTATGAGGACAAAACATTTTTTTCCCGGTCCCCACCAACTCTGGTGCCAGCGAAGGGCTCATCTCCTCTGCTGCTTCTCCCTCTACAGGAAACCGATGGGGCCACCCTCATTGCCCCATGTGCCTTTACGTCTATGGTCTGCGAAGGGCTCATACTGCTCCGCGGGTTCGATCCTTCCGGGACTTGCTAGAACAACTCATCTTGCTCAGGGCCCTTTCCAAAGCTAATGTCAGCGAAGGGCTCATCCCCTCTGCTTCTTCTCTCTCTCTAGGAGCCAGATGGGGTCACTTTCACTGCCCCATGTGTCCTTTACATCTATGGTCTGGCCTGCTCCGCGGGCTCGATCCTTTTAGGACCTGTTAGAGCAACTCGTCTTGCTCAGGGCCGTTTCCAAAGCTAGTGTCAGCGAAGGGCTCAACCCATATACTGCTCCACCTCCCGACAAGCATAGAAACCTGATGGGACTCTCCCATTGCCCCAGGTGTCTTTTGTGTTCGCATTCCCATTCAAAAATTTTGCATAATAAACATATTTCTTTTCACAAAAGTGTTGTGGTTTTATATATTTACAATCAACTTTAGTCCTCTGCTCGGGACCCTCTTTACATTGCTCTAAACTTCAGTACATTCACTTATAAAACTTTTTTAACATTCTTACATTCCAAGGCCTCGCTATTAGCTTTCCTTCCATTGTTCGAAGCTTATAGGTTCCTGACCCCCCTTCTTCCATCACGGTGTATGGCCCCTCCCAGTTTGGACCCAATTTCGCGTCCTTTTCCTCCTTAGTGCTTGGCGTCAAATGGCGGAGCACCAATTCCCCCATCTTAAATTTCCGCGGTCTGACCCGCTTGTTGTATTGCCTTTGTAACCTCCGATGATACTCTTCCAGATGGATGCGGGCTAAATCTCTTCTCTCTTCTTCCAAATTCAAATCTCCAACCAAAATGCGCCAATTTGATCCTTCTTCCACTGCCTTGGTTCTCCTGGTAGTGGCCACCAGTTCCGCGGGAATCACGGCCTCAATGTCGTACGCTAAGGCGAACGGGGTCTCTTTGGTGGTGGTCCGCGGGGTGGTTCTATAAGCCCAAAGAACATGATTCAACTCGTCGGCCCATGCGCCCTTCCTATCTTCCAATTTTCTTTTCAGATTGTTTAGTATCGTTTTGTTGGAAGATTCAGCCTGCCCGTTGCCTTCTAGGTTGTAGGGAGCCAAAAACCCTTGTTTCACTTTGTAGGCTTCGAGGAACGCCACCACCTTAGATCCTGTGAACTATGTCCCATTGTCTGCAATGATGGCATACGGCAGCCCAAACCGACATATGATGTTCTTCCATAGAAACTTAATCACCTGAGCCTCCTTTATCTGCTGCAATGGGATGACTTCTATCCATTTTGTGAAGTAGTCCGTGGTTGCTAACATATACCTTCTTTTTCCACTAGCCATGGGTAATGGCCCAACGATATCCAACACCCACATGGCAAAGGGCCAAGGGCTAGAGACGTTATGTAGGGGCTCTGCAGGTGCAAATATCCGTTGTGTAAATCTCTGACACTTGTCACATCTCTTGGCAAATTCGGCTACATCCTGTTTCATATGAAGGCAGAAATAGCCTTGCGTCAGTAACCGATGAGCCATAGTCCTCCCTGCAGAGTGGCTCCCACAGTTCCCTTCGTGCAATTCTGCTAGTACCTCTAATGATAATTGTGGCCCCATACATTTCAGCAGTGGTCCATTGAAGTTCTTCCTATATAGTTCCCCTTCCATTAACATATATCTCTGAGACGCCTGCTCCAACCTCCTTTTCTCGTTCCTATCTGTCACCTGCCCTCCTTCTAGAAAGTGCTTGATAGGATCCATCCACCCCCCCCCCCCCTTCTTCTTCTGCAACATGGCACACCTCCATTATTTCCTCTGTGCTTGGCTTCTCCAGCCTTCCCACTTTTATAGTTCTTTCCTCAGACCCCGGCATGGCGGCGGCCACATGTGACAAAGCGTCTACATGCCTATTCCCCCGCGCCCTAGGTGTACAAACTGAAGCTTTGTAAACTTGCTAGCTCTTTGATGCACCACCTGCAAGTATTTGGCCATTCTTGGACATCGGGTCGCGAAACCCCCATTTGCCTGATATACCACCAGATTAGAATTTGAATATATGATCAAGTCTTTCACTCCCAAGTCTTCCGCCATTCTTAGTCCTGCTATAATGACTTCGTACTCTACTTTGTTACTGGATGCCGTGAAACCCAGTTTCATGGTCAACTCTATCCTGTTATTATCTGGAGTAACCAACACCACTCCTATGCCGCTGCATGCGTCCGTAGCTGACCCATCCGCAAACACTCTCCACCTATTCCGCTTATCCCAAAGATCTAGTTGATCGGGCACCCCATCCTTGTCTGAGTCCATGACCATCTCCTCTCCCCACGTCGGGTCCTCTGCTGGGAATTCTGCCAAGAACTCTGCGACAGCCTGCGCTTTCTCCGCTGTTCTTATCTGATACTGTATCTCATAGGAGCTAAGTATCACTGCCCATTTCAACATTCGGCCTGACTTCTCTGCCCTTAACGCATGTTTAAGCGGCAGGTTGGTCACTACCACTATCGAGTGTGACTCAAAGTACGGTTTCAACTTCATGGTGGAAAAGATCAAGGCCAGGGCATATTTCTCCATTCTGCTATACTGCGTCCCGGCGTCCAACAGTGTCTTGCTTTGGAAATACATCGGCCTCTCCACTCTGTCCTCTAACCTGACAAGAACGGAACTAACCACATACTCAGTAGCCCCTAGATACAAGTACAATTTCTCCCCATGCTCCGGCTGCGACAGCAATGGAGCTTTGCCCAAATACCTCTTCAGCTCTTGAAACGCCTCCTCGCATTCTGGCGTCCACACGAAGTCTAGAGTACTTCTCAATAACCGATACAATGGTCTACACTTGTCCGATGACTTGGAAATGAATCTATTCCATGCTGCGACTCTTCTAGCGAGACCCTGCACCTCTGTGACATTTTATGGCGATGACATCTCTACCAATGCTCTTATCTGTTCTGGATTAGCTTCTATTCCCCTATGAGTAACGATGTAGCCCAAGAACTTCCCGGTGGTCACCCCAAACGTGCATTTCTCTGGATTCAGCCTCAGATTGTATTTCCGCAAGATCCCGAACGTTTCCCTCAATCCATCTAAATGCTCCTTCTCCGACATGCTCTTTTCCACCATGTCGTCTATGTATATTTCCATCCCCCTCCTGATCTTGCTTTTGAACATTTTTTCCGCCAACCACTGAAATGTGTCTCCTACATTTTTCAACCCAAAAGGCATCCTCGTGTAGCAATATGTGCCGCCTTCTACCACAAATGTTGTTTTCTCCTGATTTGGCCCGTACATTGCGACTGATTGTACCCCATCGACGCATCCCTGAACGAAAATATTTTGAATCCTGCTGTCCTATCCACCAACTCATCCACCCGCAGCATGGGGTAACTGTCTTTCGGGCACTCGGCATTCATATCTGTGAAATCCACGCACATCCATACCTTGACATTCATTTTTGGTACCGCCACCACATTGGATAACCAATTCATATTCTGGCTCCTTTCAACCGCGCGACTTCCTCGCGAATGCCTGCTGCATACTTCGATCTAATGCTCCGCATCTTTTGCCTTACCGACTTTGCCTCCTTTCTCATGTGTAACCGATGACAGGCGAACTCTGGGTCCAACCCCGTAACCTCCTCAATGGTCCATGCAAACACGTCTTGGTTTTTTGACAAGAACTGAATCAATTCTCTCTTCCATTCATCTGTCAAGCTGGACCCTATCGTGGTAAACCTCTCCTTCTTCCCTCCAATATTTACCACTTCAATCTCGTCCAGCGTCTTTGGATCTGTTGCCGCGTCCCCCTTCTCCTCCACCGAGGCGCACTGTAATTGCTATGCCTGCCTCTTCCTCGGATTTGAGTTTTCCTCGTCCGGCCCTCGGATCAACCGTTTAACTATACCCTTATGACTATTCTTGGTCGTCTCTTGGTCTCCCCGAACTTCATACATACCAGTGGGAGTGGGAAACCGTATCACTTGATAGTAAGTTGACGGGACGGCCTTCATCTCATGAATCCACCGCCTCCCTAGAATTGCATTGTACTGGGAAGACGAGTCCACCACCATGAACCACGCAAACACAGTCATGGGACCTGTGGTTACTGGTAGTAAGAGCTCTCATATTGGCTCAGTCATGCTCCCATTGAATCCATACAAGTTAGTCCGCGGCGGCCTCAACTGTCTATGATTAATCCCCATTTCTTCCAGCACCCCTTTAAACAACAAGTCCACGGCACTACCGCAATCCACCAATACCCTTTTCACCATATAATTGCCCATTGCCACCGTGATGACCAATGCGTCTTCATGGAGAGAATCCAATGCCCGCAAATTCGTGCTGCTAAAGACGATCCTATCTCTGTCCTCCGCTTTCCCTACTCTTGCTCGCGATCTATCAGTCCCTTCATTAACCTGCTAGATGCTCGCAGTTCTTCGCACTCTGTCTCTATGAGCGTTATGTCTTAATACTTTTCCACTGAAGATTACGTTAATGGTTCCTAAGATACGATCTTGTCGCGGTATAACCTCGTCGTTCTGTCCTCCCCTTATAAACTCTCTCATCCTTCCTTTTTCCACCAAACGTTGAACCATCCACTTTAGTGTGTAGTAGTCATCGGTCTCATGATTGTGTATCTGATGATAAGCGTAGAAAGGTTTACCAGGTAATTCTCCGGGTGTGTTCCGCAACCCTTCATATCCCTACATGTTCTTTATTAGCGGTAATATTTCACTCAAGGATCTATTCATCGGTGTAACCTCTACCTCGCGGTATGGTTTTCTCTTTCTGTTCTCCCTTCTAATCCCTTCTCGGCTTCTTTCAGCCCATGGTGTGTATCCGCGGTATCCACCCCTTTCTCGGTCGCATCCGCCTTCCTTGGTTCCCTGTCTTTCTCCAAGGATAGCACTGCCTTCCCGGATCTCTTGGACTCCTTCTGCATACTATCCTCATATTGGATATACTTCTCTTCCCGCGGATACAGTTCATGCAATGTTGCAATCTCATTCTTCGCCACCGACTGGTGCACTCATGTCCCTGGCCGCAGCCCCCTTTCAAATGAAATCACCGCAGTCCTTTCATCCAAGTTTTCAACCTTCAATGTCTCAGCTTTGAACCGACATAGGTATTCCCTCACTGACTCTGTGGATCTTTGTCGAACGTTGAATAATGCTGCGATATCCACCACCCGCTTTTTCTAATGAATGAAGTGATCTATAAACGCCTATTCCAATTCTTGAAAGCTTCTTATACTCCCAGCTGGTAGTCGATAATACCAATCCGACGCCCCCCCTTTTAGGCTAGCTGGGAACATCATACATCGCAATCAGTCATATTTAAACTCTTGCCAGAGTGGCATTTGCTGCTGGAAATGGAGGATGTGGTCTGTTGGATTGCCTTTTCCATCGTACCTTTCGAATCTAGGCTGGTTGAAATGCTTTGGGACTTCCAAAGCCCAAATGCCATCCGCCAATGGGTTGCGACTCAGCCCAGCCACTACATGACTAGCTGCTCCCCCGCGACTCTTCGTCTGTTGTCGATTAGCTTCCCTATCGTTATTTATCATTTCTTGCACTTGCTCAACCGTCAAACCGGTTATCGGATTTTCCACGAGATTCGGCTCATTATTCTCTTCATCTTCCGCATCCTCGCTTGCCTCTTTATCCATCTTTTCTTCTTCCCTTTCCATTTACCTTCTTAATTAGCCATTCTCCTCTCTTAGCCTTCCAACCACTACCTCGGGCATCGGTTCATGTGCAACCACCTTCTTCGGTCTCCCGATCCCTACCTATTTCTTAGGTGCCATCTCTTTCTTGCTTCTCAGTCCCCATAGACGATGCCAAATGTAAGAACCAAAAACCTCCAATGGAATAAAGCACAAATGGCTCTCAAATACAACCTCACAGTAACTCTCAACTCTCCTCTCTTTTCTTTCCTTCCTCACTTTTTCTCTACTTCTCTCTCTGGAGTGGCATCCCTCACCTGTCTTCCTTCTTTTCTTTTTATACCTCCTCACCCTCTATCTGGGCCATCCATCTGTCTCTTCATCTAACGGCCTCCTGTTAGTCGTACCTCGGTCACGTCTGCCTTTAGGGTTCTGTGGCCCCATTCCACTGCTCCCCAGCCTACTCGGTTACATTGCCCCCCCCCCCTTCATCTTTGACCCAGTCCTCTGTCATATAATGGGCCACTACACAATGCGAATAAAGAATGGTTTTCGATAATTTGATAGTGTAAAAATGTAGAGGTGGGGGAGATTTATAAGGTGTTCATATGTGCTTCGGTGGATAACATATGGAAAGAACGTAATGCACGATGCTTCTGACACACTGGAAAACCTCTTGAGGTAGTGTTTAAAAGATGGTATGGGATTTGAGAAACTATTTACAAGTTCTAAGACCTGAACTCGGAGATAGTGAAAGTGGAAGAGGGTTGTTTCTCAGAATCGGTATTACCAGTGATTTCAAGCAACAGATGACCACAAACTGCTCATGGATTCCTCCGATAGGTATGAGAATGAAAGAAAACATAGATGGTGCTTTAGATAATTATGGGCCAGGTCATGGAGGAGTGATAAGAAATAATGAAGGCAGGGTTATGGCTGCATTTAGTGGAAGTGGAGGTATGGCGTCAGTTATATTCCAAGAACTGAAAGCTATAGAGGTCTGTCTTGGTCGATGTCTGATAGAAGGCTACTTAGAGGTAGAAGTAGAATCTGATTAATTAAGAGCCATCAATGCGATCAACAAAATTGAGAAACCTCTATGGTATTGTCGAGATGTAGTGGCTGCTATTGACAGAAAGAAAGAAGGCTTCAGTTTCATATCTTTTTCACATGTTTTTCGAGAAGTGAATAGGGTAGTTGATTATTTTGCTAGTTTACATAGAAATGTTGGAAATGTTGAATTTTCTACTGTCCACTTTGCACATCCTCTAGATTTTGTTGTACAGAACATTGTGAACAAGGATAAGAGTGGAACTATGTATGTAAGGAAAAGTTAAATTAATATAGGTGGGGGTCGTCCTAACCCCAGCTTATTTGGGGAAAAAAAAGCTCAGACCTGGAACAGAATCTACACCAATATTTAAGACAACTGTGAAAATTTCAGAAGCTTATCAGTTGTTTGGATCACATGCGCTAGCCAAAGAGTCACCCTCGCGAGTCATATAACTCGCGTGCACCTCTCTTTCATTCGCGTGCGCTAGCTATTTGTGCCGGATTGCAATCAAATTTCAATGATAGAACCTCCTGTTTTGTAACATTCCAGTACTGTTCTGAGTTCTTTGCAGCTGTATTGTATTCTTCCAGTACTTTCAGGAGTTCGACACGTTCATGTGGGTGAAACGACGGGTTTGATTCTAAGGCGGAGTTGCGGGACGCTCACAGGTTCTAATTTTTAATATAATTTTGCATGATTCACCTGTGTTTATCTAGTATGTAGTGCATAATATCTAATGGATTATTATTTGCATGTTAGGATAGATATATGTGTAAATGGTGTGTGTATGCAGGTTAATGTATATATACGTTTAAGTGATTATGATTTTCATGTTTACGTTTATCCATACATATGAGTGGAATGTTGTATAAAAAGTGGATTTTGTCAAGAAAGAGGAGAACATTCCAACGAGGGTTAAAATTTGAGTTGGGTAAGTTGTTTCTAAACCTTCCGGGATAAAGCTGCTCTCTATATGACATTCGCAATCTCAATGAGTAATGACGAAATCCAATTTTTATATGATACATGTACGTGTAGTCTAGTATAGCATAATATTAGGTATATCATACGTTGCATGTTTAGTGGATCGATTATATCACATGATTAATTTAGGTAGTGATGCATGATAGGAATCTGTTAATCGCATGATTAGTGTGTAGTATCTGATAAGAGCCCAAAACTGTAGTTTTAACCCCTTAATAATCATACTTTTAGACCAATTATGTGAATAATAAGTAAGAGTTAATACTGATTACGTGTTTTATGCATTTCAGGCTTTAAAGTCCATTATGTGCAGAAATGTGCCACTTTAGCTAGATAAAGGAGCAATGGTTGGTTGTTAAGGAGTTCTGTGATTAAAGGCCAAGATTCAAGAAGACAATGCCTTTCTAATGCCCGGTCAAAGCTGAAAAGTCAAACTCAACGCGGGCAGAAACAGCACACAAAGTCAGCAGAACTTCCGAAGACCATATCTTTGGACTCAGACCTTGGAATTGGGCCTACCTTATGTCAAAACGACCGGCTCGGAAAGAGCTTTCTAATGGTCCAAGCTTTGGCCCAATCAGAGGAGCAAAAGTAGACGAAACATCTGTCGAAGCCAACTGCAGCTGAATAGCCCATTTTGGACTAAAGAAATTGGGTTTTGGGCCTGATTCTCTGGCCCAAAACATGGCTCCAAGCCCATGCACGATTTTTGGATCTGAAAGTATAAAAACAAAAGCTTAGCTCTTTGTTAATGGTAGCTAGTTAGACCTAAAACTATATAGAACTCTAGATCTAGTTTTCAGTAGAGTAATTAAGTTTAAGTTCCATTTCCAATTCTTGTTTTAGATTAAGTCTTTGAATCATTGTTCTTGATTGATTAGATAAATAAAATAGTTATTTTTGTCAATTTCGATTTTTGTTATGTCAATTTATAGATCTAGTTTTAATTCTTGTTGATTATCATTTCGTAGTTTAAGTAGATTGAAGCATTGTTAGTTAAATTAGTTAAGTTAGAATTTTAATATGATGTGTAGTTATAATTCAATGGGAAATGATGGGTTGATGACTCAAGGCTAAAACCTCCATTAGAGGGGTTGATGAAGCTTTGATGAAAACTTAGTGGTATAGTGTAGAAGCATTGTAGAATCTATTCCACTCTAGAAGGTCGTGATTCGCCATGAGAATGGGTGGACGACCTCACATGCTAGTTAGTATTTGGTAGAAATGCCATGAACACTAGGGATTAGAACTCGAAATTCTTGCCGTAAGAATGTAAGAATCGAGATACAAGAATCTATGCTAGGTTATTAAGTTGGATTCGAGGTAGATTCAATTCCCCTCTAATCTTTTATCTAGATGCAAAAACAATCATATTTCCATAGCATTCGTAGTTTAAATTCAACATAATCAATTTCATATTGTATCGTAGTACAACACCTTTCGTAAAGCTCTCATTAGACTTAAGACCGATTAATTAGACTAGGAAACATTCCATGCTAGAGAACTAGGAGTGGAACGAATTTGTTACTCCACTCTATTTTGATAGAATTGAGAGTAGAAACTTTGATAAATATAGACACGTAAGATAGTTTTCGTTTACTTACGTTTTGAGTTTCATCGTTCATTTCGTAGGTAAACTATTATTTTTACATATATCAGTATCTATAGCATATTTGGTTGATCCTGTTTTTATCATTGGATGATATATTGCATGCTCTGTGTTTCCACGCCTATATATTTCGTGCCTAAATAAAAATTTAAAAAAAAAAACAAAAAAAAAACAAAAAAAAAACAAATAATAATAAAAACATAAAAAATATTAATTAGAACAATCTTTGCATGTCTTATGTTTTTATTGTTTGCATAAATTGTAAATAAATTCCCAAAATAATATATATATATATATATATATATATATATATATTGTGCCCTTATCCTATGCATAATTTGTAAAAAAAATAAATAAATAATTTAAATTTTAAAAAATCATAAATCATAAATCATAAACATTTTCCAACAGTGTCTAGAAAACTTGAAAGATTGAGGTTCCTTAATTAGGACCGTGCTTGCACGGAAAACCTCCCTCATATCTTTCATGTGACCTGGCTGTTGGTTTATGCACACATATTCCTAGCTTCACTACTACATTAGCAGCAACTCAAGCCTATGCCATAATAAAATTCATGTAAAAATAAGTTTCTTTTATGCCTCAGATTTCAAACTTGTACTTGCATGAGATTGAGGTCTGGCCATAATATGGAATTTGAACATACTTATCGTAGGAGAAAATACAATAGGCAATTACGTAAGTTCTCACCTCAACAAAGTTCTTCATCTGATAATAAAAGTCATAAAAATCCCTTGTCACCATTAAACCCATTCGTTATGGCCGACGAAGCTCCACCAGCTGAGAAGCCCCTTTCGGACTTCTATACTGCCTTACAGGAATGACCTTCTTCTTGCATCAAACTCGAGGATATTGTGGGTGATATTTGAATCCCACCCAACATTTTTGGATTGTTACATGTTTATCATGGTTTAGACCATGAGAAACTGTATAATCACCTTCGTAGGATTCAGCAAGTCGCCACCACATTTCAACATCCATCCATCTCTAACGAACAAGTCTTGCTAAGGTTGTTTCCTTTCACCTTAGCGAATAAAACTTCAGTTTAGCTAGCAGGTCAACAACCACAATCAATCGAAACATGGAACAAACTTGTGCAATCTTTCATGGTCAAATTTTACACTCAAAAGGAAACTACTGAAATGTTTCAGAAGATCCAATTCTTTCGTCAACATCCTCATGAATAATTTACGGAAGCATGGAGTGATTTTACCGATCTTCTTTTAGAATGTCCCCATCATCAGCTCAACACTGCTGTCATTGTTCGTTATTTCTTTAACGGACTTTCTGATCATAAAAAAAAACACTTGATATAATGAACGGCGGTTGCTTCATGGACAAAGGAACTACTGAGGCATACACCTTTCTTGAAAAACAAGCAACGAGAGGTACCCATTGGGGTAACACTGATTCTTCTAGATCATCTAAGGACACTATTACAAAAGCTACATCTGTCTTTAAGGTAAAACACGATCCTAAATTAAAAAACCTAATAGAATCCCTGACTAAAAAAGTAGATGCCCTCGCAGTTCAAGTGAACAATCAAAACCAAAACAAGTCATAAACGTTAACACCTTACCATGTCTTCTTTGTCTAAGCCATGACCATCCTGATGCTTATTGTCCCTTGTTAATTGAGTCCTCGTCCCAACCATCGGAAGAGGCTTGTGCATTCAACATCCCTATCTAATGCACCTTGGAGACATAATCCGAATTTCCTTGGCGTCCAAATACCCAATAGATGGCTCCACCAGGTTTTGCCAATCCACATGTTAGACCATCCACCAACTATACTCCATACCATCAAGGAAATAATTAGCAGTATGAACAAGGCCAAAATTAGTTTCAAAGCAATTCAAATCCTACCTACCTAAACAACCGCAGCCTTCTTCCATCTAATCCAAGTTACGGCTATCATCCTCAACCCATCAACAATAACCGTGAACTAGTTCCAGTTGCCCCACCTGTACAACTTTCTACTGATAAGACGAATGAGACTTTCCTGGCTTACATGAACCAACAATCTCAAATACTGACGTCTATCCAACAATCGCTCCAACTTTTAGCACAGGAAAAGAGTCAGAAAGGCGTGTTTCCTGGACAAGCAGTTCTAAACCATAAGCCAGCAAACACTGCCTTTGAACTCAACAATGCACTAAGTACATGTAATCCAAACCAGGGGGGGGGTGAATGCGATCACTACTCTTTGATCTGGAAAAACCATAGACAATCAAATACATATGCCAGATGATCGCCTAAACATAGCTGATACTCCCAAAGTCCCTACTTCTGATGTTGAACCTACATTTGAAGTGCTAATTCCGAACAAGACACCATCTCCAATATTGAGAAACGAGCAAGCCGATCTGTACACCAAATTTTGACCAAAGGCACCGTTTCCTGCATGTTTGGCAAAGAACAAATCTAATGAAAATTTTCATGAGATTCGAGAAAATTTTAAGAATTTGACCATCAACTTACCATTTCTCGATGCCCTCAAACAATTGCCAGAACATGCAAAGTTTCTGAAAGATATGTGCACCACAAAAAGGAGAACAAATGTTCCTCAACAAGCATTCATCACTAAACAGTTCCCTTCCATAACTGAATCTAATGGTATTATTAAATACAAAGACCCTGGTAGACCCACCGTTCCATGGACATTGGGCGACAAATATACTGCTACTGCATTACTAAACTTAGGAGCAAGTGTCAACTTGCTTCCATATTACTTGTTCAAAGAGCTAGGTCTGCATGAGCTCAAACTTACCAACAAAACTCTGCAGTTAGCAAATCGCTCTATCAAGTATCCCAAAGGCATTGTGGAAAATGTCCTTATAAAGGTCCAATACTTTTTCTATCCAGTTGATTTTGTCATTCCGGATACAGAGGTTGCCTGTGACTCCATTCCTATTATCATAGGGTGACCTTTTCTTACGACTGCAAATGCCCTCATAAACTGTTGAGATGGTTCCATGACCATGTCCTTCAAAAAATTTCTATCGAGGTCAATGTTTTCAAGCTAATGAAACAAATTCTAGATGCTAACATTGATGGTGAGATTAACATGGTTAACACTCTCGTGCAAGAGTATTTAACAAACTTTTCTCCTGACAATGAAGTACACCAATTTCTTTCTTTTGATGTTTCCGAATTTGATATTGATTCATACACTAAGAACGTCACCACTTTATTATAGTCAGTGCCACTATTTGACCCTAGTATAGCATTGTCTGGTAATTTTGAAGAACATAAGTCCATCTTCTCGGTTGAAAACGACTTTCATCATGAATCCTTGATTCCCACTCTTCCCACTCTGGATTTAAAGCCCCTTCCTTTGGATTTAAAATACAAACATCTTGATCCAGATGGTAGTCAGCCAATTATCATTTCATCCAAATTGACTACCAATCAAGAATCACGTTTAATTCATCTCATTTAATAACACCGTTCTGCGCTTGGATGGTCTTTAGATGACATCAAGGGTATTGACCCTAGTGTGTGCACCCATCACATACATCTTGAAGAAGGAACAAAGATGTCGCGTGAATCACAACACCGTCTAAACCCCATAATGAAGGATGTGGTGTGGGAGGAAGTTTTAAGGTTACTCGATGCAGGTATTATATACCCTATCTCTAATAGTGTTTGGGTAAGTCCAATCCACATTGTCCCCAAGAAATCTGGCATTATAGTTATGCAAAATGATAGAGATGAATGCATCTCCATTCGTATCCCAGTGAAATGGAGAATTTGCATTGATTATCGCAAACTTAATACGGTGACACGTAAGGATCACTTCCCTTTTCCCTTCGTTGACCAGATGCTTGAACGTTTAGCGGGTCATGTATATTACTATTTTCTTGATGGATATTCAGGCTATTTTCAAATTGTAATTGATCCTTCTAATCAAGAAAAAAAATGAATGAATGTCTTTCGGCCCTTGTAATGCCGAAAGACATTACATATAAATGAATGTCTTTGGCACCTTTGCACCTTTGCATATAAATGAATGTCTTTCGGCCTTTGTAATGCCCTTACTTGTCCCTTTGGCACCTTTGCATACAAATGAATGTCTTTCGACCTTTGTAATGCCCCTGGTACATTCCAACGATGTATGCTTCACATTTTCAATAATATGGTTGAACGTTTTATGGAAGTTTTTATGGACAATTTCTCTATCTATGGTAACTCATTCGATATATACTTACCAAATCTTTCCCAGGTTTTTGCGCGTTGTGAAGAGAAAACTCTAGTCCTTAACTGGGAAAAATGCCATTTTATGGTAACCAAAGTAATCATTCTAGGACATATTGTTTCCAAGGATGGAATAGAGGTTGATAAAACAAAGATTAAAAGATTACATCTCTTCCTATACCACGAACGGTTCAAGACATACGTGCCTTTTTAGGCCACGCCGGGTTCTATTGGAGATTCATTCAAGATTTCTCCAAGGTTGCTTGACCTTTAACAAATCTCCTGGTTATCTTCGACTTCAATTTCAATTGCAAACAAGCTTTTGAGTCTTTGAAAACCGCTCTGACTACAACTCCTATAATTCAACAACCTTATTGGTCTAAACCATTTGAACTTATGTGTGATGTTAGCAACTATGCTATTGGAGTTATCCTAGGTCAACACAGAGACAACAAACTCATTGTCATTTACTACGCTAGTAAAACTCTTAATAAAGCTCAACATAACTATACCACCACTGAGAAGGAGTTCCTCGCTGTTGTCTATGCCTTGGATAAGTTTTGTCCATACCTAGTTGGTTCTTCAACAATAGTCTACACTGACCATGCAGTACTTCGGTACCTACTACCGAAAAAAGATGAAAAATAAAGATTGATCCAATGGATCTTTCTCTTGCAAGAATTTACTCTCAAGATCAGAGATAAAAAAGGTTGCAAGAATGTTGTTGCCGACCATTTATCAAGGCTCATAAGTGATACTGATAGTGAATCTGACCCTATTTGTGATTCTTTCCCCGATGAACACTTGTACTCAGTTTTTTCTTCACCTTGGTACATTGATACAGTGAATTACCTTGTCATTGAGAAAGTCCCTTCCTCTTGGTCTCGTTATGACCGTAAAAAGTTCACCTCCATTGTGAAATATTATTTCTGGGATGAGCCATACCTATTCAAGTATTGTTCAAACCAACTCATAAGCCGTTGCATTCCCGACAGGGAACACAATGACGAGTTATCCTTTTGCTATGAACAATCCTGTGGTGGTCATTTTAGTGGCAAGAAAACTACAGCCAAGGTTCTGCAATGTGGTTTTTACTGGCTAACATTGTTTAGAGATGCACATGAGCACTGCAAAGCATGCACCCGCTGCCAGCAGCTCGGTCGCATTACTCAACGCAATATGATGCCCTTAAATCCAATTCTAATTGTGGAAATTTTTTATGTATGGGGCATCAACTTCATAGGCCCCTTCCCAAATTCTTATGGCTTTCTCTACATTCTGGTAGCTATTGGCTACGTGTCAAAATGGATTGAGGCAATAGCATGTCGGGCTAATGATCATAAGACCGCCGTCATTTTTGTCAAATAAAATATTTTCTCTCGTTTTGGTGTCCCCAGAGCTATCATTAGTGATGGGGGAAAATATTTTTGTAATAAAATTTTTGAGTTGCTATTAAAGAAATATGGAGTAACCCACAAGGTGACAACTCCGTATCATCCTCAGACCAGTGGCCAAGTGGAAGTCTAAAATAGAGAGATCAAGTACGTTATAGAGAAAGCAGTTAATCCATCTAGGAAGGAATGGTCTCTCCAATTATCTGATGCCTTGTGGGCATATAGAACGGCCTTTAAGACACCTATAGGGATGCCTCCTTACCGTCTCGTTTTTGGAAAACCTTGTCATATGCCGGTTGAAATTGAGCATCGTGCTCTATGGGCCATTAGAAGCCTCAATTATAATATCAATGTAGTAGGTGAGAAGCAAAAATTACAAATAAATAAGGTTAAGGAAATTCGGAGGGATGCATATGATCTCTCGAAATCCTATAAAGCCAATATGAAAAGAATGCACGTCAAGCATATTTTGAGGAAGGATTTCAAAATTGATCAAAAAAATTTTCTTTATAACTCAAGATTACACAATTTTTCCAGACAAATTGAAAACACGATGGTCTGGTCCTTTCATTGTGTCTGTTATCACCCCTTATGGGGCAATCACTTTGAAAAATCTAAACGATAACAACAAATTTCAAGTAAATGGGCAACACCTAAAACATTACCACAAGTTACGCTCTCCAAATGTCGAAAAGACACTTCTACATGATCCAGTCTATAGAGACTAATAGTTTCACTAGTGTACTTCCTTGCATGTGTGTAAAAACAGTGGGAGTACACCATTTTGGTAGTCGGGCCGTCTTCTCTTTTCTTCTCTCATATTATTTTGAGTGTGTGATTGCAAGCGCCGGAACTATAGTCCACAACAACTCTATTTCAGAACTGAGTATAAATGTCTTCTAATAATCGAGCAAAGGTTCATTCAGGTACACGATGGGTACCTAAAATTTCTCCTCCTTCCTTCTCTTCCTTTTTCTAATCTCTTCCTAGAGAAATTCAGTTAATCATTTGGTATAAATCTCACTCATCACGAAAATGGTCATAGTACTTTTGCTCGTAAACAACGTGCACGAAGGATAGGGTGATGTATGTGTTGTCAAACACCTTTCTGTCCAGGTCTTCAATCACTAGCCGATACTTGTCGGTATAAGGTATACACATGTCTAACACCAGTTGAGCAGGACAAACTTCGCCGCCGCATCGTTGCTCCCACAGGATGGGACTCGTCTTGAGGATCTAACGTTAAAAGACTTAAAATTGTCTTGAGGATTTGACGTTAAAAGACTCAACATGTATATACTCATGTCTTTTCCATTTTCCCTTTGCACTAGCACTGTGCACAATGAGATTTGTGTTCAACATTGGATGTTGCCTACTCGAGACATTGGTCATGGATTTAACCAGGCCAACCCCTAGCTGCACGCTATTTGATTTCGTTTCGGGGCGGTTTGAGGCTATACCATATGTAATAAGGGTAATATTATTAGACTGTTGCACCCCTTGCACAGTCAAGGATGGTACCATCCTGCACCCTAGGCCCCCAAAACATAAAGGTTAAGCCACAGTCTAGCTAGATTGGGTTAGCTCCAGAGTTGACATGACAGTTGCCTAGATTTTATGTGGAGAGTCTTCTGGCCGCCTAGTGTTGCTAACACATTAATTTTCCCTTATACATTTATATATATATGAATAATAATAATTTAAATTTTTTTAAAAATAAATAAAAAAATAAAATAAAATAAAAAAATTTGAAATTGAGCATGTCATATGCCATTGGATGTCATTTTTCATGCTGATCATTTTGGTAGCTCATTTGTCAAATTTGGAGTTGAAATGAATCGGGAATCTGCGTTTTAAGCATTTTGAGAAATCCACGACATGACAGGCATTAAGGATTGGGCCTAATGATCAAGTCCAACAGACTGATCCATAATTATGCCCAACGGCTATGCCAACAGTCTGATCCACCACTAGGCCCAACAGCTCTATCCTGCACGTTTTCCCCCTAACGGTCAAGTTTTTCCCTATAAATATCAACCCCCCTCACACTACTTCACTCATCTTATTCTCTACCTCTCCACAAATTACTTCTTCTACACTCTACTCTTTTCTTGCATAATGGATCTTATTGAAAATTTTGAAAAGCAACAACGTGATGATGCATTCAAGGTCTTCATACTGACAGTGTTTATCGTTGTTATACTATTGGTTATGCATCTAGTCATCCAGAATATCTAGATCTATATAACGTACATCTTTACTTTGCTTAATGTTTTTGTACATTAGCGTACTGTGTTAAATAAATGGAGAAATTCACTATGTTATATTTGTGTGTATTAATTGTATTTTCTTTTCAATCATAAACAGAAAGAAAAAAATAGAAAACCCATCAAAAATAAAAAAAATAAAAAACTCACAAAAATAAATCAAGCTCGAATCATTGTGTTCAAATCAAATCATGCACGCTACGTAGGTACGCTTAAGCAATGTCGCATACGCAACTCTGTAAGCTCTAACTAGCTTCTATTATTGAGATTTGCTACATCAATTCAAAATTTACGTGTAGGTCTAACTACCATGTGGCCCCTTCTTCTATACGTTCTATCTCTTTGCATGCCTCAATAACAGTCTTAGGGACGTAACTTTAAATGCCCTATTTGACAACTCAAGATAGAAAATAAGTGTTGGTCTAACTGCCATGTGAAACCTTCCTCCGTATTATCTAATATTTGTGAACACCTCTTAATCGTCTTGAGAATCTGATGTTAAAAGACCCACCTTGGATATCCATACTCGCTACGTCCTGCCACATAAATGTGATATGTCAAGAGCATATGTTAGTTCTATATGTGTTTTTCCCCATATATTTATTCCGGATCTAACTGCACTTGCCTTCCTGATCCGTAAATGTTCATATATTGGCTATAAATCTCTTTCTTTCAGCCATCTTCATTTCACTCATTTTTCACTAATTTTCCCTCACTTATAATTTGAAATGGCTCAACAAAGACAAATCGTGCCCGAGTTTTCATGAAGGCTTGTTTTCCCCATATTTTCATAGTGAAATTGTATGTCAAAGATAGATGCCTCTTCTATATCATTCGGCAGCTACCTATTCCAAAGAATTGGTTATGATGTTCTACCAATTTAGCCAACTTGACCATGGTAAATTCTATTTCCATGCCCCTGGACAACGTTTTGAATTGACTCCATAAATCATCTCCGAAATTTTTCAAATTCCAATGACGAACCCTGAGGTGCATATTCAGGAGTCATAATTTTATACCATCAAGCAACTAATGCAGGCCACTGTATCTCATGGCAAACTCGCCGGAAATAGAAACCATGTTGTTCTTCAACACTTTTTGCAACATAATCAATGAACCGTTCTCCACTGGTTAGGACACAATGTGGCTGGAACATCAAAAACATTTGAAGTGACCATACCTCTTCTCCACATACTCTGGGTGATGCAGACTCAAAGGGATGACTTTTTCATAATCCAATTTCTCTATAACTCGATCACCAGGACCAAAAAACAGTTAGCCCCTTTGCCTACCCTAGTCACGCGAATTATGTTGCATTGGGGTTATCAAGCTGTTTATCCAGAAATACCTCTTCAAGTAGCTCGCCTTACTCCGATTCATGCAGAGTGCATCACTGGTTTTTGGACTCTAGATACTCCAATGAACCTGACAGAGGAACAAGAAGACCACAACCCATCCTCTGAACATTTCTTTGACGAAAATGCCATGTATAACATCTTTAATCCTATGGAAGGCATTCAATTTCTTTACCAAGGCCTGCGAGCATTGCACGCCAGTTAAGAAATCTTATTTACACGTGTATTGGAATTACAGGAAGGTCAGGCAATGCATGAAGTGGCACAAGAAGAATTCTTGCAAAACCACTCATAGTTTTTGGAAAATCACGCTATCATAATGAAGAACTAAAGCAATTTTTCCACACACCAAGGTGAAATTCAGCAGCAGCTCATCCAGCAAATTGATCAACTCAACCGTCTTGTAAATGATATGCTTCCAATTAGCCATCCTCGCCATTAAAAAAAGCCCTAGATGTTGTTCCCCTGTAAAAATTAGGTGTTTATTTATCTCTTAATCAACCTCTTTTGCTTTTTTATGTTTTCTCTTGTTACGCAGTGGTTAAAGATAGTATGCCCATTAGATTGTAATAATTCTTGTTGTTATCAATAAACCATCGTTTCAAGACAAATTTTAAACTACTGTTATAAATTTGTTTGTAGGAAGGCCTTATCTTCTTCCATTCTCTTCCATCCATCGCGACAGACTTTCTTCCACTTTATCATCAGGCGTGGAAAACATATTTGATTCCCTTGCGGTGGGACCTTCTCGTTGCTTCACGCAACATCCCTACTTATTTTTGGACTTCTCACCATGCTGATTCATAGGCTATTAAGATTCCCTGCTATAAGTCACGACTTTCTCTACTCCATCAAGCATGACATACTACTACAGAAAATGGTCATATACCACTGTTTTTTAGAGTGGTAAAATGCCTTTTGCCACCGTTTCTAAACCGTGGTATAAACTTGTACCTATTAACCACGGTTTATCCTAGAATCGTGGTAATAAGTTTTTAAAAACCATGGTATCTGAATATTACGAAGTACTGATTTCTTGAGAAACCTTGGTATAAAGTCACCATATTTGCCACAGTTCTTCGAGAACCGTGGTATATAAGTTTTTTTATTTTAAAATAATAATAGAAATCCCTGATTATTTAAATCAGGGAGTGACTCTCAAGGACAAAAATGCCGAAAAAGTAACTCTCAAGGACACCTTTTCATTTCTGTAACTCTCAAGGACTGGGTAGATGAAAGTTCAAGTACTCTTGACGTGAAATAAAAAACGGATCGGGTAGATGAAATGTCAAGTATACCCCTGATGTGAAATAATTAACGGCCCGGCCCAGACGAAACGACCTGGTATATTTAGTATGAACATTGAACGTTCATAGTCTTTGGGTATGAACATTCAATGTTCATAGTCCTTTGGGTATGAACATTCAATGTTCACAGTCCTTGGGTATGAATATTGATTGGGTATGAACATTCAATGTTCATAGTCCTTTGGGTATGAATATTCGATGTTCATAGTCTTTGGATATGAACATTCAATGTTCACAGTCCTTGGGTATGAATATTGATTGGGTATGAACATTCAATGTTCATAGTCTTTTAGGTATGAACATTCGATGTTCATAGTCCTTGGATATGAACATTCAATGTTCATAGTCCTTGGGTATGAACATTCAATGTTCATAATCCTTTGAGTATGAACATTCGATGTTCATAGTCCTTGGTCCTTTGGGTATGAACATTCAATGTTCATAGTCTTTGGGAATGAACATTGATTGGGTATGAACATTGAATGTTCATAGTCCTTTTGGTATGAACATTCAATGTTCATACATCAATATATTGTATAAGGTACATTCACCTATTTGGATATGAACAATCATTGTTCATACACCAGCAAAAGGTATGAACACTCATTGTTCATAGTAAAATGACAGAAAGGGTAAAATTGAAAAATATTTATTTTAAATCCGGGTCATTTGTCCTTGAGAGTTATTTTCACGAAAGGGTATAACTGGCATTTAAAAAAAGTAAAATGGTCGGGCCAGCTTATTTTGTCCTTGAGGGTTACAAAATTTGAAACCGTGGGTTCGTGAGTTACTAATTGCTAGAATTTGTCCTTGTGAGTTACTCACCAAAAACCGTGTCCTCTAGACTTCATTTTCTCCAAAATTGGGTGTTAGGCCCAATTTCTTGTATTTAAATATTCCAATCACATAATAACTTCATAAAATAATTATGCATATCACATTCCACTTCATCACAAATTCAAAACACCATGGTCCACATGACTAATTTTAAACATCATCCGAAAGTAATCCACTCCCAATCGAAAATCCAAATTATAATAAATAAAAATATATTATATATAAAGAACCTGCAAACTAACTTATTCTATCTTGTTCAATATTCCAAATTGTGTTACAATGAAAGAACAATGAGCACAAAAGAAAAATAAAATGTAAATCTCTGTAACTTCACCAAGAACATTCTATTATGCATTGGCATTCTTGTCCCAAGAACATTCAGCCAAGAATAAGCAAAGTATGATCACCCTACGAAAAAAATAGTTGTGACTAAACAATGAAGAAAAGTACATGTAAAATAGTTTAGAAATTGTATAACTAACCACTTATGACATCTTGTTAAATAATTGATTCCTTAAGATTCTTGAAGTATGATTAGTTGTTTGTGACGTAAAATATGTCAAGATCGTCATTGTTGCATACTCGTGAAGAAGCATCTTGTTAAGTGAAAAATAAATGAATATGAAATAGAAACAATGAAAAACATTAAACAAAAACAAAAACCCTTTACCACTAAAATAAGGGTTAACTACCTATATGGTATCAATGTTGGCACGAGAATAAACTCCAAACCTACATGAAACAGTCACATGCTCCAAGGATGGTGCTTAGATGACTATATACAAAGAACTAGAGCTTCGGTACATAAACAAGCTAGGCCAACCCATCCACAAAAAATGCCATGTATGCAATAAAAAGTGCACTAAAGAGCCTCTCTACTGCCTCAAACAAATCATTTGATAGATTGGAGTTATTTACATCACCTTGGGCAGGAAGATGCCAAAATGCAAATTTCAAGAAATTAATCCTTTTCCGAATCCTAGAGCGCACAATTCAAGTGTATATGAACATTTTCTTTCACGTGTATGTGGTTCACAATTAAATCTCTTTACTAATTACCTTCAACACAATTAACACTCTTGACTAATTACCTTCATCATCTTCCATAGGTGTTTTAGATTTGAGTGCTACTGAAAAATTATGTTCTCAAACATAAATTAACTAAGTATACAAAAGATTATAGAAATATAAAATGAAACAAACCTGATTGAGGATCCCTTAATTGGCCTTTTAACCTGAAACCAAAGAATATAATGAGAAACACAAACAAATAATAGATTCAATTTTAGCACTTTTTAATAAGAAACCGAAACTCTTGTTCCATCTCTCTATCACTTACAATCTCTATTGAACAATGCAATGCAATCAAATGAAGACATTTATACAACAACAATTGTCAGCAACAACACATTAATTCAGTTAAGCAAATTAGGAAGTTAGGAACAAGACAAGCTACCTATAGAGAGTGCAATCCAATTTTCAAACTTGTACAACTAGAAAATATTTTC
This sequence comes from Coptis chinensis, assembly GCF_015680905.1. Taxonomy (NCBI): domain Eukaryota; kingdom Viridiplantae; phylum Streptophyta; class Magnoliopsida; order Ranunculales; family Ranunculaceae; genus Coptis; species Coptis chinensis. The sequence goes on from NC_141456.1 coordinate 52,263,546, forward strand.
CCAAACTAACAAGGTAGAAAAGAAAGAGGACCATTCAAAGTGTTTGACCCTTTCAAATTTAGCACAAATAGTTTACAAGCATCAAACCCTTCGTATTCCAATACTCTTCCTTACGTGCCCTATAAAGGTTATAATGTCAACAGAGAGGAAACACAAAGAAAATGAAAATGTATTTCATAATCAATGTGGCATCTTCGTGTACAACATAATTCATCATCAATTGAAGTAAAAAGATATTAAGTACAAAATTCAGTTTGAACAGCCCACTTTCTGTAGAGCATAACTCTTGACTCTGATATCCAAATGCAGCAAAACAAGATTCATTATAAAATAGACATAGGGCACTAACTATTCGGTAGAGGTCATTGAAGCTAAATGTGACTCTAACCTTGTCAAAACACAACTGGAAAGCATTCCAGTGCTGCTTCCCTAGGCAGGCACTACAACACAATGTTCTCAAATTCTCACTAATAGAATTTATGAGGCTCTCTCCATGTGTTAAACCTACTCAAGAATTGTGCTTGCATTGCTCACTCCCTTTTGCCTGGGTATAAATGAACAAATGCTTTCTATTACCCTGAAATAGAAAAAGTGCTAACTTCAATGCTTAAAAATGCAAACCATAAGCTAAAGGAAAACCAAAAGAAAGCAAAAAAAAAGAAAAAGAAAGACAACTTAAAATGCAACATCAAATAGGGGACATAACAAAAATGGATAAGAAAACCATTATTTTGTTCCACATTAGTGTGAGTTGTTGTAAAACACTCTATCGATGGACAATAAACTGAATCCAAAGGGGTGCTACTTGGTCGTTGTTTCCTGCTTCAAGACCACACCAGCGAACCCATACATTTATTCTATTGGACACATTAAGAGCAAGACAAGCGGCTATTTAGAGAACAACCAACCAACCAACTACATTGAATCATCACAAAGAAATAACACATAGAGAACCTAAATTGCAAAGTATCTAACCCTCTTGAATTTAATCCGTAAAAGTTTTTTAATGCCAAGTAATACTACTGATTGTTACTATCGTGCTCCATCTACATGAAACTTACCACAAAAACTTAAAAAGGAAAGTTTGGCTTATGATAATCATAAAAAGATAATCTTACTCACAAATAAAGCGATGAAACTCTAAACGAAAGTAAAACTATAAACTAAATTGTTACTAGACTTATCAAAGATATTTGTTTTCTACTCTCGAATCTATTGACGTTAAGTTGGAATAGAAGATTCGTTCCACTCCTAGTCCTTTAGCATTCAAGTTTTCTACAATTGATGGTCTATCCAAAGTCAATGAGAGATTTACAAGGGAATTTATACTACGATGTGAATTCAAATAACAAGATACGAATAATGAAATGACAGGATGCTAAGGGTTTGAATCTAGATAAAGAATTAAAGGGAATTGAATCCACCTTAACTCTACTTAATCAACTAATAAAGACTCGTCGTGATCCAAATTGCAATGCTTTGCATATCAAAATGGTACTTCTAATCCCTAATTATACATGGCATCTCTACCAATTAATAACTAGCATGTGAGGTCGTCCACCCATTCTCATGGCGAATCAACGACCTTCTAGAGTGGAATAAACTCTCACGATGATTTCTAAATTAACAAAGATCAAGTTTCATCAAGGCTTCTTCAATCCCTCTAATGGAGGTTTAGCCTTGATTCATCAAGCTATCATTTCCCATTGAATTAACACTAGACATAATATAAAGATTTAAACTTTACTAATTTTGATTAAACAATACTTCAAATCTAATTAATAACTAAGAATTGAATAACAACAAGAATTGAAATTAGATCTACAAATTTAAATGACAAATTCGAAATGAACAAGAATAAACTATTTTATTTATCCAATCAATGAAGAACAATGATTCAAAGAATTAATCTAAAACAAGGAATGAAACTAATTAATTTAACTAATTGAATTCAAAAACTAGATCTACAAGCTATTTTAATGGCTACTTTCTATTCTAAGCTTTCTAACTATCCTTCTTAAGAGCAAAGTCTTTTTTTATGTAAAGGAGGAGACCAGATCCACAATTTCGTGCATGGGCTGAGGAGCCATGTTTAGCGCCGGAAAATCGAGTCCAAAACCCAATTTCTTCAGTCCACAGAGCCCGTTTCAGCTGGCTTTGACTTCAGTAGACTTTTTGTCCACTTTTGCTCCTCTAATTAGGTCAAGTCTTAGACCATTGGAAAGCTCTTTCCGAGCCGGTCGTTTTGACATAAGGTAGGACCAAATCCAAGGCCTGAGTCCAAAGATATGGTCTTTGAAAGTTCTGCTAACTTGTGTACTGTTTCTGCCCGTGTTGACATTTTAGCTTTTGACCGGGCTTTATAAAGGCTTTGTCTCCTTGAATCTTGGCCTTTATCACAGAACTTCTTAGCAACCAACCCTTTGCTCCTTTATATCGCCAAAGTGGCACATTTCTGTACATAATTGAGTTCCATGCCTGAAATACATAAAAGCACAAAATTAGCATTAACTCTTATTTATTATTCGCATAATTGGTCTAAAAGTAGTATTATTAAGGGGTTAAAACTACAGTTTTGGGCTCTTATCAGCTTACCTTTTCCCTGAAAATGGTTAGTGGGTAATTAGGCGACATGGATATCTAGTTAGCAGAAACTACTAGCTGTAACAAACAAACCATTGATATCCACTGACCTCTGTTAAGTAAATCCCCCACAAACATCAGACTCTTGCCTCTCAATTTCTCCTAACATCTCAGTTGCATTACACCTAAATTACACAAGAAATATTAAACTTGAATCTCATTTTATAGCACCTATTAGGTATCCAGGTAGGTAATATTACATGCGGCCAAAGAACACAAGCAAAAAGCGAGAAAACAATTTTCTGGTATTTACCATAAGACGTTTAAACAAATGTAACTAATACCTCTTGAGATTGTAATCATGAGGTTGCCATCTCAAATTCTAGTACTCTAAATCTATCGTCCCATGCTTCCAGCATGCTAACTGAACAGAAATATATGGGCAATCCGATTCATTATAGAGTGGATATGAAGCATTGTCAAATATCCATTTCCCATTAAACATGTCACACTTCTCTGAAATAAAAAACCGAACTTCCCAAAATCAAATAAAACACCATTGTCAAATATCCATTACTGGAAATGTTTGAAGAAACTGATTAAATTGACGACAAACAGAGCTTAAATACTGGAAATTTTAAAGTGGAAATTATAAATTCTAACTAATAAAGGAAACACACTTTCAATTTCAAAGTCTAATCGAGAAATTCTTACCAAATGACAAAAAAAAATTAAAAAAAAAAAAAAAGGCAGCACGATCTTGTGAAGTTCGGGTTTGATAATTATGCCCTAGAGTTAACGAAAGCTACAGAAGTAAATTTGCATGAAGAAAATTATAGCTTGAGCACCGATGGTTTAGAGCGTGTGGAACTTTTTTTTTTTTTAGATTTGATAATTGATATAACTTCTATCCCCACGGAATTATAATTTGCCGAAATATAAACCACTGTTCGCTAGAAAACCGTGGGATACTCCATAATTGATTAGTGGAAAATGAATGTGTCGTGGTATAAACTAACAAGTTGCCACAGTTTTTGTAAATTAGTTGTACAAACTAAGATCCAAAAAATCGGATCAATTTCTACCGTGGTATACAAATATTAGCCACTGTTATTACAAAAACTGTGGTATATAAATTCATACATACCGTGGTATATGTGTCTTTCTGTAGTAGTGGCAACTCCAAAAATCATTCCTGAGCAATCATTCCAGGCTATGATGGACTCCCCTACTTATGGCCTTCACTTCCGTGGCTACATCACCGATATTGGGTGGTCTTCCCTAGTTCTTCAACCGGACCAAACTTATTCTCTAAGTTTGGCTGCATACTTTTATGCCAATATGAAAGACACACAAATATTCAACCATGCACAAGGTTTCTTCCTATATGAGTTCACTATCATAGTTGGGGACACACAACATATTTTCTCTGAGCCAACGATTGCACTAACTTTGGATCTTCCTTATCACGAGCCAGCGACAACATAGTCATACATCACCCAAAATTCATATCGTTCATTTTCGTGGCCTCATTTTTGCTGGACATATGGTGATGGTTTAGCACGAACAGACGAAGGAGTTGCACCTGGCAGATGGCCAGAGACCACCATTCCCTTAGCAATCATGACCATGAACGTAGGAAATGCGATGTTGTTTGTACTTCTAAACATCATGGGAAATTGGCATTTTTCTACTGCCAATGACACTGCATGTGTAATCTTCAATGCCCTTGCTCAAAGTCATGCACTCTTTGATATCACACACTGTGTTATCTCACATTTGAAAAGAGCTCGCAATTTTGAACATAATTATTTACTTTTACTGGTAACCACATGCTGAATTATGAGAACACAGTTCCCACAGTTTACGGCCATGTTTAACGACTGGGTTAAGGTCATTAAACATTGAGGTTTAGGGCATGGCGTGGACGGTCTTCACCGTACCTGTAGAACGTTTGCTGCTTCCCTGACAACGAAGATATGTTGGCACATTTGAACGAATCAGGAGCACCACAATGGAGCACCATTTGGCAAACCATTATCTATTGACGTGATGATGAGGAAATGCATTTCACTCGAGATGATGAGAGAATGGCAGTTTCTAGTGGTTGGTAAATTTAAGTAGGTCATTCTATATATAGTTGTGTTTGGTGTACTATCATTTTTTTTTATTTTTGTATAATATATTATGTTAGAAAAACTTTCTGTTGCAGCTATTCAGCCCTAATTTTGCTCACAGTTCTTAGATAATTTCTTTCTTTATCTCTTGATACTTCGAGGACTAAGCATTATTCTGTTTGGGGGTGCTTTAAACCTGTAGCAAAAATTATGCCACTTGTAGGTTGTATATAGTTTCTATTTGGGTTTTTTAGGTCTTGGTCCTAATAATAGTTTGTTTATTAGGGTTTGGTCCAGAAAAGGTTGAATATTAGGGCTTAGTCCTACTTCTGGTTCTTGACTGCATGTCAACTCAGTTGATTGTGGTCAATCTGCTTATATTTTTAAAATAACAATAATACCCCTCGCGTGCAACATCACGTGAATATATAAGTTAGACTTTGATACAAGAAATAAGGTCCTCTTCTAGGACTTGGTCCCTACTATTTTTTGACAAATTAGAGTTTAGTCCTACTTGTCAACCATTAGAATTTCCTTCTTCACAAAACCCAAAAAAGAAAACAAGTTGGTCTTTATTTAGAAAGAGATTACTGAGAAGTTGAATTCCACATCCACTGTTCTGCCATGGAAGATAAAGATTGGACTTGCTCTCCTTAGTAGCGTTACCGACTTCTCATGTCGCTTTGGTAGTATCATTAACCGCCGTCTCCTCGGATTCTTCGATACCACAACCAAAGCTTTTGCTCAAATAAGTAACGACATTAAGGTCTCTGATATAAAGATAGATCCAAATCAAAACTTGTGATTTCGTCTCTATGTCCTTATTGAAGTTCCTGCTGACACAAAGCTTCCAGTGGTTTTCTTCTTTCATGGTGGTGGCTTTTCTTTCCTATCTCCTGATTCAAAGGCTTACAACGCTGTCTGTCCTCGGTTTGCTAGGAAAACTCTTGCAATTTTTGTCTCTGTGAACTACCGTCTCACGGCTGAATATCGATTTCTAGATGCATATGATGACGGCTTCGATACACTCAAGTTTATGGATCATAAATTTTTTGAAGGTTTCCCAGAAAATGTTGATTTATCAAGGTGTTTCATAGCTGGAGACAATGCTGGTGGGAACTTGGCGCATTTTGTCGCACGCAGGTTCGCAAAAGCTGGAGCAGGTGAGTTTAATGAGCTCAAAGTAATCGGATTGATAGTGATTCAACCCTTCTTTGGTGGAGAAGAGAGAACTTAGTTAGAGATTCGACTAAAGGAGCTCCATTAGTTTCGGTTGAAAGAGCATATTGGAATTGGAAGGTGTTTCTTCTTGAAGGAGCGAATCGGGATCACGAAGCAGTTAGAAGGAAATTCTAATGGTTGACAAATAGGACTAAACTCTAATTTGTCAAATAAGAGTAAGGACCAAGTCCTAGAAGATGACCTTATTTCTTGTATCAAAGTCTATCTTATATATTCACATATGATGTTGCACGCGAGGGATATTATTGTCATTTCAAAAATACAAGCAGATTGACCACAATCAACTGAGTTGACTTGTAGTCAAGAACAAGAAGTAGGAATAAACCCTAATATTCAAACTTTTCTGGACCAAACTCTAATAAACCAACTGTTATTAGGACCAAGACCTAAATATCCCTTTCTATTTTCTTTTTAGTGAATGTACTTTGTGACAAAGTCTTGTTTCTTTTTCTATGATGAAAATTGTCTAGAAATCTTACATTAGCATTCGAATTAAGATTTGTTCTTAAGAAACTTAAGATAATACGTACGCAATAGTTTTTACATCTTTTCATGAGCATTCATGCACTGAGTATCATCGATTGTACATAGCAGTAAGTTCTTAGAACCCACGGTTAGTCTACTTAAATTATCAATCCTGTTAGAATCTAAGCAAAAAGCCTCGATATGTGTGAATTATGAGTAATGACACAGAGAAGTAGTTTTTTCGAATAGAGAAAATCACGCGTCTACTTACTTGATCACCATCCGAATCTTAGGCAAAAATTATTTGGATCGATATTATAATGCCCAAAATCAAACAAAGATTTCGAGACGTTGATAAGACTACGTTCAATATAATAATTTAAAATTAACAATAAACCATCATATTTATTTTTTCTACAAAAAAAAATCCGACAGAATTTCCTTTGTATTTTCAACATTTCATATACCTAAAACCTATTATAACCTGAATATCAACATAACCTAATATTCATATATCAACCTTTCCAAGTTATATATAACTTTACATAGTTTGAAAACCAAAACATATCTATTTACAATGTGAACCAAATATATACAACCCTGTCAAAAACAAATTCTGTAACACCCGCTAACCGATCGATCTCTTACCCTGGACCGGTATTTCACACTTGCACGTCACTCCATGACATCACAAATAAATTTTTTAAGCAGTTGTATAGTATATTCATAAATCATAAAATGAATATTTTTACCTACGAATAAGCGATTAAACAAAACGCAAGTAAAACTAAAGTTTACGTGTGATGTTATCAAAGTTATCTTTTTCTCTCGATTCTATCGCAATATAGTGGGAATAAAAGATTCGTTCCACTCCTAATTCTTTAGAATTCGCGTTTCCTAAGATTATCAATCTATCCAAAGTTAATGAGACTTTTACGAAATTATTCTACGATGCAAATTATACTAACAAGATATGATAATTCAACTACGAAATGCTAAAGTTTGATTCTAGATAAAGAATTAGGGGAATTTGATTCCACCTTAACTCGACTAATTTAGTAACGAAGAATCGTCATAATCCGAATTGAATTGGTTTGGCATAACAATTGGTTCTTCCTAATCCCTAGTTATTCATGGTAATCTCTACCAACTAACATCTAGCATGTGAAACAATCAAACCCATTCTCATGGTGAACTAATTGTTTTCTAGATTGGAATGGAAACTTATGACTATTCTACGCTAACAACAATCAAGGCTTCCTCAAACCCCTCTAATGGAGGTTTAGCCTAGAGTCATTAAACTATCATTTCCAATTGAATTCAAACAAGACATAATATAAATATTCTAACTTTACTAATTTGAACTAATCAAGAACTCAAAACTAAATTAACACTAAGAAATGATTAACAACTAAGTTACGAATTTAACAATACTAAAACTAAATAAGAATTTAATTAATAAACTAAATTGAGATGAAAATGAATATTTTATTATGAAACTAATATTTGATTCTAAAAATAATAATCTACTTGTTCTAACTAATCTATTGCAAAGTAAAAACTAGATCTAAAACAATAATTGAAAACTAATTTATGGAATGTAAAACTATATCTAGAATTATATGCTCTAATCCTACCAAAAACTACTTTCTTAAGAGTTTAGTCTTGTTTTTTTCCAATGGAGGAGACTAGATCCACATTTTCGTACATGGGCCGAGGAGCCATGTTTTGGGCTGAAAAATCGAGCCCAAAACCCAATTTCTTCAGTCCACAGAGCCCTTTTCAGCTGGATTTTGCCTCAACAGACCTTTCATCCACTTATGCTCCTCTGATTGGGTCAAAGCTTAGATCATTAGAAAGCTCTTTCAGAAACGGTCGTTTTGACATAAGGTAGGCCCAATTATGAGGTCTGAGTACAAAGATACGGTATTCGGAAGTTTTGCTGACTTTTGTGCACTGTTTCTGCCTGCGTTGACTTTGACTTTTTAGCTTTGACCGGGCTTTAAAAAGGGTTTTTCTCCTTGAATCTTGGCCTTTAATCACAGAACTTCTTAGCAACTAACCCTTGCTCCTTTATCTCCCCAAAGTGACACATTTCTGCAAATAATTGACTCTAATGTCTGAAATACATAAAAACACGTAATCAGCATTAACTCTTATTTATTACTCGCATAATTGGTCTAAAAGTATTATTGTTAAGGGGTTAAAACTACAGTTTTGGGCTCTTATCAAACCACCCCCAAATAGCATTTTGCTTATCCTCAAGCAAATATGAGAAATTAGAATAAGTGACCAAAAATGGAGTTCTAACTACTCTTGTTTCGCCGAGTACGATTGCATTGACCGTATGCAACAAGGCCTTAAACCACTAGGAATTCCCTAGTGGATGAGTTATAGCCTCATGAGAGTTTTCTAGTGAAAGTAAACTTCATCTATACTACAACGACTAAGAAATAAAACTATTGTTTCCTTATTTATACCATAATTATCTATACATCTCACTTAGCAATGAATACAGAATAATCAAGTTTAAACCTAAGCTAATATATGCATAATAATCAATCATCTACGAATAAACATATATACAATGAGTAATACTATGAAATACACTACCAGGTCCGTTTCTGAAAACTCGAAATAGCGTCCTTAAGTAGGTCCTCACATAAATGTCAAGACAAAAACCACTCAAATTTTTCCTCTCAAGTTTCGCTACTCCAGTGCGCAGTGGGCACACTTTACCTTATAATCTTAATGACACCAAGGAAGCTGGAGTCAATCAAACATATCTGCCACTTACTATCACACTAACCTATTCCTAATTGATCTAGAGGTCTTTATTAGGTGTTGCGGGGATTAGGAGATGGTTTAAGAAGGAAGGAAATAGATATTCAAAACGGACAAGTCTGAGATAATAGAGTCTTCATATTATGTAACTAGAGAAAATCTTGTTCTTTACTTTTACTTCTACACTTTGTTTCCATCCTTAGCCATATTTTCTTTTTCTTTTTCTTTGGCTTTTGACTCCTTTGATTCTATTTTTTTTGAGTTCTAACTCTTTATTTTCTTTTATTTATTTATTTATTTATTTTTTATTTGGATGGAAACTTTTTTTTCTTATCTGAAGCGACTAACAAATTCTTGATTTCAAAGGTCTTTCTCTTTTCTATTCTTCATCTCTATTCTCGGACTCATTCAAAGAATGGGTAGGCTGATTTTTTTTTTTTTTTTTTTTTTTTTTTTGTTTTGTTTTTTTGTAACAGGGTAAAGGATTTGTGGTTTATGAAATGCTAAAGAAAGCCTCAGAGGGGCGACTAGCGGAAAATAATTCATAGGTTTGAATTTCTGGCTATATCGATCCAAAGAGGGCCTAAATTCTCGCTTATGATATGGTATAGTGATCAAGCAAGTGGACGTGTGATTTCTCTATCCGGATTTCACTTCTCCCTTATGTCATTTCTCAAATATTTCACTCATATAAGACTTTAGGCTATATTCTCACAGGATTTGTAGAATAAGTATTCTAACCTAGATTTCATAAACTTACTTCCAAACAATCATAGATACTCATGTAATATAGTTATAGATAGATGCAAAGATTATTACCTACATATTAACCTAAGTTTCTAAAAACTATTCTAATGCAAAAGCTACGTGAGACTTCTAGATTATTAAGAGCATAGAGAAGGAAAACAATACCAATATTCCTAAGTGTATAGCATAAACTTTTTATTTATATTTTTTGAATTTTTTAAATTGTAAGTAGAAAACATGTGCATATTATACATATCTATATCCTAACAGATGTCTGAATTACATGTGTTTCTATGCCACCCCCAAACAAGAAGCATGCTTTGTCCTCAAAGTATTTAAATAAAATAGGTAGAAAAATACCATGGAAACGCGTGAAATTCTGGAACATCTACAAAACAAGGTTAAAACATAATAATATAGAAAATAAAAACTGACGCAACTCTATAGGAGTTCCACCCGTTACGAGGTTAACAAGAATTAAATTGCTTGGGACATAAGCAGACACTAACTGAAACTAAAACTTACCTTATCTCCCGCTTTTAAAAGTTATCCTCCTCTTCTATAAAGAAATGAGGTTCCTTCGCATCCTGCCACGCCATGATGATTTGCCAGGCTTCACGCCATTTATCATCTACTATAGCTAACCTATCAAGCGCCACTTGGTTGGATGGGGTGTAAGGAGCAACCTGATGAGGTTGTATCCTCCACCCTGGCCAAGTCATTGCACGGAAAGATCGAATAATACAATTGGTAGGTCTCAAAATATTGACCCCAACCCAATTCGTGAAGCAGGCACAAAAAACAAGGAAGAAACATAGCATAATACGGCAAACTAAAACATGTATAAGAAGGTACTTATGCATGCCTCATGCTATGGGCTCGAGCTAAACTAGACATGAGGGTCTGGAGAATATCATAGAGTGTACGTCCCCCAGCTAAAGTAAGGAAAATATCACAAGTTTCGTCATTCACAGAAGAATAACGTCATTCTCCTCTAATGTTTAGCATGATCCAAAACATAACAGTGCCCACGTTCGTAGACAGGCTACCAAGGGCGACGTTATATTCCCCTTGGTCCTCTATCCTAAAGATTCCTGCCCCGTAATGCTCATGCAAATCCTCATAGTTATACATGTACATATTATCTACCAAATAGGCTCATGAGTCTTGTATTTCAGTGGACATAGCAAATCCAAGAACAAATGTTAGCAAGAACCTAGAAATTTCCATTGGTTCATCCCCAACGATTATAGAGAACACTTGTTCTCCATCTGGTCTATCAAAGAACTTACAATTATCATAAAAATAAGATGTAAGTGCGGGAGAATAAACTTCATCAGCTCTTACCATTAGCGGTTCCCAACCTACGTGTATGACCACCTCGCGAAACCAAGCACCATAAGCGTCACTTTGGAACCAGTCTTCAAAAGACTATTCTGGTATGATACGAGGGGATGTCATCACAAAACTACTTTCTAGCACAGCTGCAACGGTCCTGGAATAACCCACGAAAAATCGAAATTTTTTGTGTCTACGGAGGTCAGGGCGCGGGGTGCGCTCAACCTAAGCCTTGTATGGGCGCGGGTCGCGCTCAGGAGCAATCGGAATTACATTGTTTTGGGTGCGGGTCGCGCTCAAGAGCAAATGGATTGACAGTGTTTTGGGCATGGGTGGCGCTCAACTGAGGCGCAGGCGCACTCCGAGCTGCTGAGTGCTAAAGTGAAGAAGGAAAAGAAGGAAAACTTGGGAGTGAAAGGTGAGAGATGAAAATGAGAGATGTGAGTTTTGTGTGGGGAATGAATGAAGTTTATATAGGTTTTGAGTTTCCATACCGAATCGGAAAGTTGCCAAAAAGTATTAAGGCAATTGCTGGAAACAAAAAATTTTCAAAATCGGAAACGAAAACAACCCATATTCTTTATTCCAAAACAAACCTAATATTTTTTAGGTTGAAATTAGAATAGTAACTTCTAAAACTCTTTTAGATTTCATCCTACCACCATATCTACTCATAGCCTGCCAATATTGGCAATATTCCCAACAATCACTCTAAAACAACTTCTAAAATTGAGGTTCATATAAAAATTATGCCAGAATAAATAATACCACCCCTAACAATTCGGGAAGGTGGGATTAACAATAAAAACAACGCATAATTTGAAAAGAACCACATTATATTAAAATTGAAATTCAAACAACATTTAACTATCCAATTCAAATTTAACTACTGAATTCAAAAATTAACATCCGGACTACTAAAAACAATAAAAACGACATCAACACATAAATTCTCTAAACCACCCACTACTGTTTGAAGATGGAACATGAGATGAAGATGGTTGGGCAATCAAGGATGGAAATACTAACACCCCACCCCCAAACAAATTTTATAGAACAAAGTTTAGAAAATTTGTTTTAAACGCGGGTCTTTTAAACTCAGATTCCCGAGACTTCCTAGATTACTATTTTTATGGTTTTAATATTTTTTTACTTGTTATGAATACGGATTAATATAAGGAAAAACAAAAAACAATAAGGACATAATTCACACCATAGAGAAACATGACTCAAAACTCGAGAAAACATGCAAGAGTGGAAAACGTGAATTATGTTAACCGTGGACTTACAATCCGATACTTACAGCCACACACTCCATAAGGAGGGCCCGGTTACCTGAATGGTGCACTTACCAATATATGGAAGTGAAAGAAAGTACACCGAAGAATAAAATGAGTCTTTTAGAGTCAGATACTCAAGACTTTATCTAACCCATATGTATATAATGAACATGTAGTTTACCATATATCAATAACCTAAAGAGTTGTGGGTCTTTCCATAAATAAATAACATGGAACGCACCCCCAAACAGAATCAAGCACCAAGATTTTTGACGACGCAACTTAGTGAAATGAAAGCGAAGTCTGATAGATCTAGAACGTAACCAAGCATGCACCTTCTTTTTCCTCCAACGAAAAGGTGGCCAAGTAAATGAGTGTGAAAAAGTGGATGGTTGTGGAAGATATGGTGGATATGGATGAATTTTAGAAGTAAGAAATTGAAAAAATGAGAATGTGGGTTTAGCATAAAACTCATTTGTGGCATGGGTTGGTATTATCACACAACTGAAAATGAAAGTGTCAGGTGGCTCTTTAGGTAGTATTTTCTTAACAGGAGAGTTTAGAAAATCATGAAGCACAGGAGAAACAAGAGGACCAAGTGCAAACTCTAAGTTCCTTTGAAAGGGTGGAAGCGGGGGAATCGAGGTGGATGGTGCGCAAGGTAGTTCTTGATAGGGTGAATCATTACCTGCTCTAAGAAACTCATTGAATTCCTCATCCAACTTGGTCACATCCACATTACTATGGTATTCCTCTGTATCTTTGATAAAGTCATCAATCTCGTCCTCATCCATAAGATGGGTATCGACTAGTGTAGGGACGAAAATGTCGGAGTCTGAACTTCCAAAGGAAAGAAATTTGGGCATCTGATTATCAGGAAATGTGTTGTCAAAATAATCTCGAGCGAAGCTCTCGATCATGCTAACCTCTCCATCGATAGTCGTATCTGGGTAATGTTGAATAGTCTTAAAAAAATTTACCTCAACAAAAAGATGGACAAAGGATAAGGACATCGAACAATCGCGGTAGTTTAGGAGCGTGTTGGCAATAGCCAAGAAGGGACGACCTAAAATGATAGGAACAGAGTCGTTAGCGAGTTCTGTGTCGAGGATAACGAAGTCGGCTGGGTAGTAAAAATTTTGAACTTTAACTAGCACGTTTTCAACCACACCCTTAGGATACTTAATAGAATGATCCGCTAATTGGAACGCCATTTTCGTTGGTTGCATCTCTTGTAGACCGATTTGTTTATATAAATAATAAGGGAGTAAGTTAACACTCGCCCCCAGGTCTAATAGAGCAGTTGTTGTGTGATTATCCCCCAAAGTGCATTGTACATTAGGACAACCAGGGTCCTTGTACTTAACGATTCTATTATTTTCAGATAAAGTTGGGAATTGTTCAGTTAAAAAGGTGTCTTTAGAAATATTTGTCTTACGCCTAGTAGTGCACAACTCTTTAAGAAACTTAGCATGGTGAGGTAACTTTTTTATCGCTTCAAGAAAAGGAAGGTTTATCATTAGATTTTTGAAAACTTCCCTAATCTCATCGAAATTCGTATCCTTAGTTAACATTGCTAATCTCTGGGGAAACGGTGGTTTCTCTCTATATTTAGCGTAAGGATCAACATGATGTTTAACCTTGTCTTTTTGTTTCTTAGGTTGTGGTTTAACTGGTACCTCTACAAGGGTAGGATCTTCAGTTTCCAGTTTGGTATCTAGTAGAATATCAGGTGTAGGGACCACTGGTGGGGTAACCATAGACATACTTATGGCGTTATCAACCACTCTTCCAGAACGGAGAGTGGTGATAGCATTTAACTCACCTATGTTTCCATTTTCATTACTAGTATTACCGATTACCTCAAAGGCTGTGTTTGGTGTTTTAGGATTAGGTAACGCTTGACCTTTGAAACACGCCTTTCGGTTGGGCTTTCTCTTAGGCTAACTATTGGGTTAAATGATTAATGGATTGTAAAACTTGTTGGTTAGATTGAGCCATGGATTGGAAATTTTGTTGGCTAACCTGTATGAAGGCGTCAAGACGATCCGGTTGTGTAGGTGTAGTGGTCACAGGTGGTGTGACTGGAACTATCTCACGTTGATTATTAACAGGTAGTTATTATTAACCGGAATGATACCTCTATTAGCATTATAATTATAATTGTTATAATTATTATAATTACCTTGTCCTTGTCCTTATCTCTGGGGAGCTTGGTTGTAATTGGGTGCTGGCATAACATTCTGATTATTATACCCTGGAGGTGTAACTTGTTGATTATTTCGCCAACCAAAATTGGGGTTTTGTCTCCAAGGTGCGTTAGGTTCGCTATTAATGGAATAAACATTGTCCGGTTGTGCGGATGGATATGTTCATAGACTAGAGGACAATAGGAGTCGGGATGCCAAGGACTCAAACAGAGATTACAGGGAATAGAGTTAATATTCATGACAGGGGTAGGCTTTTGTTGAACAGAAATAGCCTCTACCTTTTTAGTGAGAGATTCGATTAAATTTCTTAGTTTAGGATCGGGTTTCATCTCAAACATACTGGTAGCCTTAACTGTTGAAGAAGAACTAGCGGAACGGGAGATATTGTCACTACCCCCCAGTTATTATTACGCTTTGTTTGATCTTCTAAAAATTTATAAGCCTCTGAGGCTCCTTTACTTAGGAAACTACCCCCATTCATTATGTCAAGCACCTCTTTGTGGTGGTGTAACAGTCCCTTGAAAAAGGCACGAACTAACGTGTCTTTCACGGGGTTATGATGTGGACACTCTATAAGAAGATCGGTGAAACAATTCCAAGCCTCTGAAAATGATTCATGAGGATTCTGTCGAAAGAAATGAATCTTGGAAAGCATTTCATCTGTCTTCATTGGTGGGTAAAAATGTTCCATAAATAGTTTAACAAGTTTGGCCCATGGGTCCACAGAATTAGGCGCTTGGGCAGTTAACCAAAACGTCACCTTATCGACTAAGGTGAAAGGAAACACCATCAGTTTAATTTGTTCAGCACCAACCGTAGGATGGTGGAATGTAGTAAGAACTTGGTTAATCCTACGCATGTGCTGATAAGGTTTTTCATGAACGGGTAACAAATTAAATATATTTGAGGGGATTCGGAAATCCCACACTGGGTCTGATAGGACGATGCAAAATTTTGGGCTATCGTTTAAGGCTTTGTAAAAGTCAGAGAGAGAAGACTCTCTTTCTTCAGCCATTATTTTAGTTGTAGTGTGTGGTATATTAGCTAAAGGTGTAGTGAGTGGTATACTAGAAAGGCGTTTTTGTTGATGTTGCCAATTGATTACGTTAGGTGTTTTTCTTCTGCCTCACCTTAATCTCATGCAAGGCGAAGAACAAACTTAACTAAACACGACAACACTCAAAACAATCCTGATATGCTAGTATAAACCTCTAACAAGAAATGCGAGGTGTGGAAGAAAGAAGTACATGAATGCCTCCTTGCTTCGCTTATGAATAGCGTCTTGTATACGTGTGCTCAGTGTATATAACAAGTTAGAAACACTAAATAACTTGAAGAAATGGAAGTTTGAATTAACCTGCGGAAAACGGGCATTTCATAAGAGGGCGCGGGGCGCGCTCTAGTTAAGCCTTAGGAGGCTGCGGGTCGTGCTCAGGTCCAGATCGAGGTCCAGTGATTTTGGCGCGGGTGGCACTCCAAGTTTGCCTACCAAGGGCGCGGGGTGTGCTCTGGCCTTCACTGATGTCCAGTGATTTGGGCACGGGTGGCGCTCCAAGTTTGCCTACCAAGAGCGCGGTCGCGCTACGTGTAATCTTGCGAGGAAAATTTCAGTTCTGAAATGGCCAACCATAATTAGAATCAAACAAGGGTGGGTGGGTTTAATGGGACTTTGGAAAGACTAATTATACTAACGAAAACAATTCTAAAGGGTTAAGACGGTAGCGGCGCCATTTGATAAATCGTAAAATGAATAGTTTTACCTACGAATAAGCGATTAAACTAAACACAAGTAAAACTAAAACTAAAGTTTACGTGTGATGTTATCAAAGTTATCTTTTACTCTCGATTCTATCGCAATATAGTGGGAATAGAATATTCGTTCCACTCCTAGTTCTTTAGAATTCGTGTTTCCTAAGATTATCAATCTATCGAAAGTTAATGAGAGTTTTACAAAATTATACTACGATGCAAATTATACTAACAAGATATGATAATTCAACTATGAAATACTAAAGTTTAAATCTAGATAAATAATTAGGGGAATTTGATTCCACCTTAACTCGACTAAATTTACTAACAAAGAATCGTCGTAATCCGAATTGAACTGCTTTCGCACAACAATTGGTTCTTCCTAATTCCTAGTTGTTCATGGTAATCTCTACAAGCTAACATCTAGCATGTGAAACAATCAAACCCATTCTCATGGTGAACTAATTGTTTTCTAGATTGGAATGGAAAATTACGACTATTCTACGCTAACAACAATCAAGCTTTCATCAAGGCTTCCTCAAACCCCTCTAATGGAGGTTTAGCCTAGAGTCATTAAACTATCACTTCCAATTGAATTCAAACAAGACATAATATAAAGATTCTAACTTTACTAATTTGAACTAATCAAGAATTCAAAACTAAATTAACACTAAGAAATGATTAACAACTAAGTTACGAATTTAACAATACCAAAACTAAATAAGAATTTAATTAATAAACTAAATTAAGATGAAAATGAATAATTTATTATGAAACTAATATTTGATTCTAAAAATAATAATCTACTTGTTCTAACTAATCTATTGCAAAGTAAAAACTAGATCTAAAACAATAATTGAAAACTAATTTATGGAATGTAAAACTAGATCTAGAATTCTATGCTCTAATGGCTACCTACCAAAAACTACTTTCTTAAGAGTTAAGTCTTATTTTTTCCAATGGAGGAGACCAGATCAACATTTTCGTGCATGGGCTGAGGAACCATGTTTTGGGCCGAAAAATCGAGCCCAAAACCCAATTTCTTCAGTCCACAAAGCCCTTTTCAGTTAGATTTCTCTTCAACAGACTTTTCATCCACTTCTGCTTCCCTGATTGTGTCAAGTCTTAGACCATTGGAAATCTCTTTCTGAGCCAGTCGTTTTTACAAAAGGTAGGCCCAATTCCGAGGTCTGAGTCTAAAGATACGGTCTTCTAAGTTCTAATCGACTTTTGTGTCTTTGTTTACGCAAGGTTGACTTTGACTTTTCAGCTTTGACCGGGCATTAAAAAGGCTTTTTCTCCTTGAATCTTGGCCTTTAATCACAGAACTTTTTAGCAACCAACCCTTGCTCTTTTATCTCGCCAAAGTGACACATTTCTGCACATAATTGACTCCAGTGCCTGAAATACATAAAAACACGTAATCAACATTAACTCTTATTTATTACTCGCATAATTGGTCTAAAAGTATTATTGTTAAGGGGGTAAAACTACAGTTTTAGGCTCTATCATATATTCAAAATAAAATTAAAGTCAAGTAATATAAAATGTAATAATCTTAATTCTTTTGAAAGAATTACTCCTTAGCCAGTTCGATATGGGGAAAGGACCTATTCCTCCCGTTTAAACTCCATTCCCAATAGTACGAAATGGTTGTTTATATACCAGTTTCAGTCCATTTAGTTGGGGAAACATGTTCGTCCCTACTGTTTACACTTCGACGATCAACATTAGACACTTAACCAATTGAAAAAGTATTATATTCAACTTAAAAGAAAGCTAACAATCAAACTTACCAGCTTTCGCGTATCAGGAAAAACTTACCTTTCCCTTGTATAATTTTGTTCTCATTTTGTTCGACAAAGTTTAGTACTGATAACATATCTTGGTGTGAGCTTGACGTAAGCTCCATTAGAAATCTTCCAAAGCCCAATCACTACTGGAACTTAACCAACAGCAATACTCACTTCAGCCACTTATTCAAACCAACACTGAAAATGCCATTTTTGTTTATTTATTTTCTCTTTGACTTACCTGGTTTGCAAGTACGGTGACATGATTTGGTTTTCTTCCTTTTCCCCCAAAGCTAGCTTATCATATGGCAAATATATTATCCATTAAAAAGGAGAAAAGGTTTGTTGAAAAGTCAGAATCCCCCCTCCCCTTTCCTGTTCGTCCCCCTTTTATTTTAGTTGCCAAGCCTTTGTACCTGCACCCATCCCATAAATATGAGGTGTTAGCCTTACAACCCTTGTGTGACACCTAGTGTTACGGTCTAGTTTGAGCCTCATGGGCTTCATAGGTCCGGAGGAATGAATGGGCTATTATGACGGTCTAGTTTGAATGTGCTTCATAGGTCAAGAGGAATGAAATGAATGGGCTGTTAGGATAAAGTGCAAAGAGGAGGAGTCACACATAAACCATAGAGCGGAGGATATCGAATAATTAGCTAGACGGTGGACAGATAGGCCACGTAGTAGAGGACACGTGGGAGAAAGCAAAAGAGATGGATGAAAGCAAGATCAAGGGTTAGGCATAGAGAGCAGAGGACCGAGTATAAGAGAGAAGAGAAAACCTAATAGAAAGGGAGGTGGGTTTAGAGAGAGAGGACTGATAACAGAGAGGACAAAAAATTAGGTCATAACATTGGCGCCATCCGAGTGGACTGAACCCACGACTACGCCGGTTAAAAGCCACAGTGCTAAGAGAAGAGATGGCACCACCGAAAAGAAAAACAAGAGAAGATATAGAAATGGAAGTCATGGAAGCAAACAGTAGAGAAGTGGTCAATCAAACAGAGGTGGTAGGAAGAGAAGCAGATATGGCGGCGGTAGAGAGAATGAGAGAAATGGATATAGAGATGGATAAGCTGAGAGAAGAGAATGGTGGAGGTGAGAATAAAAGAAAATGAAAAGGAAGGAGAGTCAGATGAAGAAGATTCAATGGGAGAACATTTGCAACCGTTAGACGGAGAGCCAGATCCACAAAGGGAAGGTAGCTGAATAAAAGATAGTGTTACTTTGCAGCAAGTTCAAAACATGTTAGAAAAGGAGAGAGAGACCATCCGACCAACACAGAAGGAGAACAGAGGAGTGGCGAACCAGATAGTAGCAGGACTGAGTCATAATCCACTAGCACCGGCGATAAAAGCAACGGAGGTCCTAAGGCAATTTACACCGCCTCGATTTGATGGAAAAGGGGATCCAGTGCATCATGTTCAACACTTTCGCCAACAGTTGGCGTTATGGCAAGAAGATAAGTTCGATGGCTTATGGTGTATGCTTTTTCCAGCGAGTTTGAAAGAAGGAGCTTCCGATTGGTTTTACTGACTACCGACGGGAAGTATAAACAAATTCAGTGATATGGATAAGGCATTTGTCACTCACTATATCCACCAAAAGAAAAAGGCTGTGGATGTATCCGCGCTATTCTATGTGAAGCAAGGAAAGGCGGAGACATTACGAGAATTTGTCTCTAGATTCAATGTAGAGGCTATGAAGGTTGAGAATCTGGATTAGAAGACCGTGGTGATAGCGTTCAGAAATGGAGTCCGCCAAGGGAGCGAGGTGCACATGTCCATCGTTAGAAATGAGAAAAAAATATCAAGCCTGGCGAAGTTGTATCCGAAACTGGAAAAATACATCAGATGTGAAGATTATATACCGTAGACCAGCAAAAGAGGGGGAAAAGGAGTTAGTGCAGTGGAAAAGGAAAACGAAAGGAAAGGTAAAGGTGGAAAAAATGATAGATGAAGGGAATTTAAGAGAGTTTATAATCTTTTGTTGTGTCTTTTGTTATATCAAAGACAGTAGAGAAGAGGTAAGGATACCGGAGGATAGTCTCATTCTGGGAACCATAAATGTCATGTTCAGTGGTGAAATTCCAACGCGGAACAAACAAAGAGATAAGATGAGGCGGACTATGCAGATGTAGCAAGTGTCCGAAGTGAGTTTTTTACCCAGGGCAATATTGTAGAGTGTCACATGATACAATAATATCACTTTCACAGAGGGGGACAGAGAAAGGGTAAGTCTTCCACATGATGACGCACTAGTAGTAATGCTACTAGTAGCTAGGTAACTATCTCACCAAAAGAATTTTAATTGATTGTGGTAGTTCTGTTGATTTAATATTTTGCATTGCTTTAGATGAATTGCATATAGACTTTGTGGTATTGAGACAAGTGGTGAAGGTAAAAATAATTTGTTTGGCTTCAATAGAAGCATAACTGAATCAGTTAAGGAGATAGATTTGCCAGTATCTGCAGGTCCGGTTACCGTTATGACTACATTTGTTGTGGTAGATTCCATGTCGCAGTACAATATAATTTTGGGACACAAATGGATATATGCAATGAAGGATGTCCCATCTACCTATTATTACCAAATATGTGGTTAGATTCCCTATTACAGTAGAGACTTATGAAATCAAGGGAGACCAATCTGCAGCACAACCAAGTTATTTCGCTACGGTGCGGTGAAATATATGGTGAAGAGAAATGGTGAGGCAGAAAGCTCTAAGCCCCAAGAGAAAGCATATCAATTACAGATATAGATGTCCGCAGATAAGCCTCATCCACAGGCCTAGTCTAGCTAAACACGGAGGAAGTACAAATCGCCAATTTGAGCGATGATATAATCAAGTGAAACTCACTGATGTAGGAACATTGTTAGCAGAATCATGAAAGAAGAAACTGGTAAAATGATCCAAATCAAATAATACAATTGATATAGTGTCTTGTAAATGATATGTAATGAAAATGATATTTTCTTTTCCATAGCATAAATCTTTTTACTTGTTCTCCAACATAAAAGGGGGCAGATAATAGTTGTCCCCGAACTTGGCATCGTGCGCCAATCTGAATCAAAGATATAAGGGCGGAGGTCCCTGGACGTGGCATGGTACGCCAGTCCAAATCAAAGACTCGGGGGCAGATAATAGTTGTCCCCGGACTTGGCATGGTGCACCAGTCCAAATCAAAGATATAGGGGTAGAGGTCCCTGGATGTGGCATGGTACGCCAGTCCAAATCAAAGACTCGGGGGTAGATAATAGTTGTCCCCGGACTTGGCATAGTGCGCTAGTCCAAATCAAAGATATAGGGCGGAGGTCCCTGGACGTGGCATGGTACGCCAGTCCGAATCAAAGACTTGGGGGCATATAATAGTTGTCCCCGGACTCGGCATGGTGCGCTAGTCCAAATCAAAACTAGGGGCATATAATAGTTGTCCCCAGACTCGGCATGGTGCGCCAGTCCGAATCAAAACTGGGGGCAGATATTAGTTGTTCCCAGACTAGGCATGGTATGCCAGTCTGAATCAACACTGAAGAGCGAATATTAGTTCGTAAATAAGACACTGCCCAAGCCGATTGAAAACATAACTATAGTCAAATAGTAATTGCCCCAATTGATGCAAAAAGAGATACAATTACAAACAATTCGCAGTGAAGAGGTTTACAGTAAAAGATAGCTCAAGTATATTGTCAAGACAAATTGATTCAAAAAGAAAAGTATGATAAAAGCCTAGTGAGTAATTTTAAACCAGTACTAGTTAAGAAACGATATGTGCACAAACAAGAGAATGACAATCACAACAATTTGGTTGTAGTATGCCGCAATTTTCTTAACACAAAATTGTTGCAATACTTGGGGGACATATATTAGTTGTCCTTGGACTTGGCTTGGTACACCGGTCCGAATCAAAGACTCGGGAGCAAATATTAGTTGTTCCTGGACTAGGTATGGACAGTCCAAATGTGAGTACGCTATATACTGCAAGTTTTCAAAGGAATAATAATTCCTTCGAGTACCTCCTCCACGATGATATCAATTCGCATCATGCTCAACCTTGGCTCCAATTCTTGTAAACTGATACTTATCTCCTATGCATGTTAATGCAATCAATACGAATGAGTGGGTTCGCGATTGGCCGGTGCATAATTTAGGTCCGCGGTATACCTTCTATAGGCTTCAATGGTTACTCGAACCTTCTCACTTCAGTTTTAATTATAAATTCTGCCGATGGACAAAAGGGGAGCAAGAAAACATACGGTAGTAATGTACAGGGCATTTTTGGACCCAGCCATATGAAAGAGAGAGCAATTAAAGTTAAGGTTCGCTTATAATGTTTGCTTTACTTGGCTTAGTGCTATGAAATGAAATATTTCTAAAAACAACATGCTGCTTTTAACGTCTCTTGGTATCCTTCTTTTCTCAAGTACACTCAGATCTTAATAACGAAAGAAGATGAAAACTTTTTACAAAAACATTGTTCACTTAATATTCTTTGTGACGATTTCAAGGATGATTAGGTAGTGTTAACTTGCAAAAAGTTAAAGAAAAGGGACAAAGATTGAAGCACTCAATAGTCGACATGATGTAATTTTTGGTCCCACACTTAATGATCATGGTGACGAGTATACAGAGAACAATGCAACATCCCTTAATGACTTAACTGGATTCCTGAAATTTACCAAAGAAATCTAATATATCAGTCTCAATTCACACAGTTGCCGCGTTATTCATGCAGACACTTATTCCAGATTTATTATTCTTAAAAATACATTTCTACGGGGTGTGTTAGACTGCGGACTTCGTATAGCGGATTGGACGTTTAGTAATTCTTCAGTGTTTTTGGTTTTGATAGTTTGCAGTGGCTTCATTTATATTGTAACCACAACAAAACTAGGGGGCGACGGGGTAGATATAACCGAAGTCCAAACTGAATGACAAATAAATCAAAAGGGGAGACATGGCTGGAGTACCAATAAATCCACAAGAAATCAGTACAAAACAGGAAAGCAATCTCAAGTAGCAAGTTTTAAAGATAAATAAGACAACGCAAAACACGTCCAATCATTCTTCAAGAGAAGCGTAAGCCTTATTATCGGGCCGTGGTGTTCGAGTGCGCGGTATTATTGCTCTTGGCAGTGTCTTTAAATGACCTCCTAGGACCGCGCACTCTTACTTTCATTGGTCTGGTCATGATATATTAACTGTTATGATTCTAAAATATTCGGAAACAGATCCAGAAGAGATCGATTTCTTCTTCTATTGGGTTCGCTCCTTGCGAATATGCATGTCCGCATACTCATTGGACTCAAGTTGGTATTGAACTTGGAGCTAGCTTGTTAATTTCCACCTTAACAATCACTAAAACTTGAACTCCAAGGGTCTGAATGAAACTCGATCAGGTTTTCGCTCCAAGTACGAGACAGTCAGTGGTCAGTTGAACGATGCTCGGGCTGAAATTAGAACTCTGAAGTCTACCTCAGTGCACTTGAAAAATCCCATTTTGCGTTATCACTCATATAGTGGTTTCGTGCGCGGGCTATGTGAAGAGCGTCCAAAATCATACGAAAAGAAAAATAGTCCTATATTGGTGACACAAAAGATAGGAGGAGGAACATACAAGAACATGCATGAGTTCCAGGAAGATAGTATCACAGAGGTTCGGAGTTCACGGATCAGGATTAAAGAGAGCGAATACCTTCTGGATCTACTGTTTACTAGTAAACTACATGTATAAATAACACTGTTAGAAGAAACATATCAAGTAAGATAATGCTGCGGACATGACTAATCAAATGCTTCACGGGTGTGCGGTGTAGTAGCAAGGTATGTGGACATATAGTGATCATATTTATAACTATCACTACACCAGATATTCGAAAAAAAGACAAGACTACCGACGCCCTTCTTTAGTCTGTTATGAGCACGCACCACGTGTGTTGTTGAAGTCCCCGATGAGGCGTCGGATCAGAACCCATAGATAAAAAACAGGAGAGAACAAAAAGAAAAAGAAAAAATCACTTTTCACTCATTCGTTCTCTTCACAAAAATAAGAAAACCCTCGCTCTCAAATCACTCTCTTCTCAAATTCATACCATCTCTCTTCAAGTAATTTCAATCACTTAAATTGATCTTTTGATTTCGATCCCAAATAAACGATTTCAGTTTTAATTTCGATCACTTCAATTGATGTTTTGATTGATTTCGATCACTTTTTAATCATTACAGATTGTTCACTTTCAAATTGTTTGATTATTGTTTTAATATCATCGATAAAGTAAACAAACCTTGCTTTCATAGCCCTAAATTTTTGTATAAATGTTAAATGTTTATTTTGGATATGTTTTTAGCTTATTATTGATTGTTTTTAGCTTTTTTGTGATGTGACGATATGAAATAAAGCTTGAAATGACTTGAAATGTGTTGTCTCCTTATTAGAAAACATTAATGTTATGGTGGAAATGACTAGTAATGGTTACAAAAGTATCGGTCGATTTATAATTCAATTGCATTTTGTCAGTTGTTTGTTGTATTGTAAGTTTTAGGTTCTGGAAAAAAAATTAACGAATTTTAACTGAACTTTCAGTGTGTGTATAGGAATTTAATATTGTGTTTAGGAATTTTGGAGCTTCTCGAAATTTGGAAATTGAATTCCAATGCTCCAATAAAATTATCGACTCGAATTAAGCTTGTTAATACACTTCTGTCATTTGTTAATACGAATTATGTCGTACATTTTCTTGCATCTTCAGCATACATAAATGTAATCAGAACTTTCTTATCTTCACTTTTTTAAAGTTTATACCCTTTTGAGTTTATTTCGTTTGCTTTATAAATTAGGTCACAACACCTAGCATCTTACCTAAGATGCATGCATGATAAACCAAGCTATGAGTCGCACACCTCCTGCACATCAAATGAAAAGTGAAAACCAATCTATCCCTCTCAAAAGGCATTTATACGGTTGAATCCAAAACCCAAAATAAAGCACTTTGCCTAGTTACAATCAAGTGGTCCAGCAAGTATTAATTAAACATGCCCAAAACAACTAACATACCCAACAATCCCCAAAATAAATAATAGGCCCAAAATAGTATAACAAGCCTAATACAAAGAACAGGCCCAATGCAATTGAATAGGCCTACTAATGTAACAGGTGATACATAACTCAAACAGTAATATAGCCTAAAATATTTGTATAACTAACCAAATAAATTAAACAAGTAAATACTAATAATTTCACCATATAAATTACATGCAATGTCGATATTACCGAAATGTCCTTGAGAAAGTTTCGCATTATTACAGACATATGTATAGCCAAAAATTCATACATGTTACAAATTTTACCGCTAGTCGCCCCACTAAATATTTCATCAGACCTTTCACTTTCACCAATAATTATTACCCATCTATTAAACCCAAATAAAATAAACCCACCTAAATGATGAGTATGAGAAATAGGGTGAAATATGGAAAAACAAAGATGAAGATTTGTCCCAAAATAAAAATCAGTTACTTGGTTTAGAAAGAAAAGGAAAGAAAAATAAAAATATGTTTCCAAAAATCAAAAGAAAAATCAAAGTTAGAACTCCTCAAAAACCAAAATTAATCAAAAGGAGTCCG
The DNA here is from genome assembly GCF_015680905.1 of Coptis chinensis. Taxonomy (NCBI): domain Eukaryota; kingdom Viridiplantae; phylum Streptophyta; class Magnoliopsida; order Ranunculales; family Ranunculaceae; genus Coptis; species Coptis chinensis. Next base: position 52,289,478 of record NC_141456.1, read on the forward strand.
AAAGCTTAAAAGAGCAAAGTATGGAAACTCATGTAGAAGCAGGAAAATAAAATAAGGATTTCTCTAGTGTAAATATGTTGAAGACCTTATTCCCTCATACTTGTCATTTTTTATTTGCCATTCCAATTTTCTTCTACACCACCACCTAAGCCCCATAATACATAATAAAGACCTCTAGCTCAATTAGGAGTAAAATGGTGTGATAATAAGTAGTAGACATGATTGATCGACCTCGGCTCCTCTGTTTCTCATTGAGATGTGAGGAAAAGTGTGTCACTGCACACTATAGTTAGCAAAATTTGAGTGGAAAAATTATGAGCGAATTTGTGTTTCGACATATACCTGTGAGAACCTATATAGGGATGCTCTCAAACGGATCCAAAAACGGCCATGCTTGTACATTTCAATGTAAAGTTCACTGTATGCATGTTCATATATAGATATTTTAATTATTGTATGCATATTAAGTTGAGTTTCAAAAGAATTAATCTTCGTTCCTCGTTAGGGAGATGTATAGATGTATAAGATTAATTAAGGGAACAAGCCTTTGTTATTGAGTTGTTGTAGTATAGATGAAGTTTGTGAGTATCTTCCTTGGAAAACTCTCACTAGGCTATAACTCATCCACTAAGGAATTCCTAGTAGTTTAAGGCCTTGTTGCATACGGTCAATGTAACCGCACTCTGCAAAACGAGAATTAGCTTAGAACTACACATTTTTGGCCATTTATCTGTTAAATGTCTCTTCTTTGCTTGAGGACAAGCAAAGTGTTGTTTGGGGGTGGTGTGATAAGCACCCAAAACTGTAATATTAAACCCCGTAGAGACATAGCAATTTGATTAATTATCTGTTTAATAATCATAAAATAATTATGTTTTCGTACTTTTGCAGGTTGTTGCAGTTCATGTCAAAATAATGGTAAAACCTGCATTAAAGCATGGGAATAGTGTATATATCTGAAGTCTTCCTATTCAGCCCGTGTGAAGCTCAACAAAGCCAGACTAAAGTCGGGGACTCAAATAGGATGGAATTAGGTCAGAACGGGATTACGTGCAAAAAAGCATCAAACTTCCAAAGCTTATATTTCTTGAACCTGGACTCCAATTTTAGCAAGCAAACCATCAGAACGATCAGTGCGACAAGCTCTATCTCAGGTCAGATTTTGCAGAAAATGACTGGCAAACCCGCCACTGGACACAGCACGTGGACCCACTCTGCGAGCCCACGAGAAGAGACGAGTCATCAATTATGGAGCAAGTCAAGATAAAAGTGCCAAATTATTGGCACAAATTGACACCTTGCATGTATTAATTACCTTGACTAGACTTTTTGTGCCAAAATAGTGCTAATTTTGGCATGATTAGATTTGAAGATAAGATTGTAATAAATATGAGTAATTGGTGGGAGGTGATTTCACATGGGAAATGAGAGAATGCTCTCATATGTATTGCTTTTGGAATTAGGAGAATTCATTCCATATTCATGCATGTGTTTTCAATTTTAGAAAAAAATCTTAAAGTTTTCTTGTAATAGTGTTAATGGAGTAAGCTTTGTTCTTCAAATAAAAGTTTTTGTTCTTCAAGTAAAAATCAGGTCTTTCATTCCTCTTATTCTATTGTTTTATTAACATAGCATAGCCAAATTTGCATAATCATTTCAATCCCATGAACATGAGCTAAAACCATCCCAAGGGGAGCATTAATGATGCTCATGTGAGGATCAGGCTACATATTTTTGGAGTCCAGAATCACTACTTAGGAACTTAGGAATCATTTGACATCATACCCCAAAATGGTAGTGTCCAACCAAGTTCGGAGCCTGGAGCTCGAGATAAGCTTCAGCGTCTTGCGACCTAGGTGACATCAAGTCGCGACGCGTGAGTCCCCGTGAATTCGACCGATTTTGACAAAGTTGATGTAGGATGAAACCAAGAGATGAAAGGATATTTCAGAGATGAAATATCAGTTCAACTCCTTATGCTGGTAAGATGGACTCAGAGATGAGTACATCTTGCTAGGGATCGATACTCAAGTCCGTTTTCGGGTTTGTCTATGAACCAAAAACGGATTAGAGATGGTAGTGATCATTTTTCTAAAAGATATGTAGTTAGACTTTGCATGAGTAGGATTAATCCTCTACCTTTATCTCTTTCTCTAGTTTTCTCATAAAAGTTTCATAAATCACCTGACTTCTTTTTTTTTGAAGAAGCTAGAGGTTAGGCAGACCTCAACCTGTATTAATTATAATCTTAGAAACATTTTCCCTTGTGCGTCCTCGTTTACAAGCTTATCAAAGCCCACATCAACTAGAAGAAGAAAATACAGAATAGAGTCATGCAGTGCATTACATAGTTTTGACAAGTAATCAGTTACTCGGTTGGTTTCCCTATACACATGTTTGAACTCAACAAGTTCAAACTGAGCTTTCAAGGAGTTTATGGCAGCCACAATATTAAGGCAATACAAAGGGGGCTTCTCCATTCCATTGATAGCCCGAACATCACACATAGAGTCAAATGCAATGGTTACCTTCTTAACTTCAATACTTAGCACACCCTGCATACCCACTTCAATGGCTGAGAGCTCTTGTGTCATCACTGACTTCTTTGTTAAACTTCCCGTGAAAGCTAACTTTACTGCTCCTGTTTCATCCCTAATAGCCCCTCCAAAACCATTTGATTCCTCAGTGACAGAGCCATCAGTGTTAACCATAAGCTCACCTCGTTTAGGCATGAGCCAAGAACACCAGCTAGGATCCTTGTATGTGAAGGACACTTGTATACCAATCATGTCAATCAACACTCTCGCTACCACCGACTCAGGAATTTCCGTCAGCACAGTTTGCAAGTAGAGCTTCATCTCCTTCTTGACTTTGTTATAAACTTGATCCTCAGTGTGTTGTTTATGCTGGAATCTCCTCGAGCTCCTTTCTATCCATATGGCATATACAGTAGCACAAACTATTACCTTTATAATTTCGGATTCCATTGAAGAGGATCGACATAGCCTCAAAAGGTTGTACCATTCTGATGTTGATGCTTGAACCTGGCTGTTCAAACCCATCCACCTTTTCACTTTTGCCCAAACTCCTTTGGTAAAGTGCCAATCGAAAAATAAATGCTTTGAGTGCTCTCTTGAAGAGTTACAGAAGCTACAAGACGATTGAGATAGAACCTTCCTCTTGACCAACCTATCCTGGGTAGGTAAGCGATTTGCAAAGAGCTACCACCCTGTAAAGGAATGTTTTGAAAGAATTATGGTGCCCCATATCAACCTGTACCACTTTACCTTATTTCGGATCTATTTAAGAGCATAATATGTTGATTGGACAGTGAATCTACCAGATACTGTTAGAGTCCAAATGACTTAGTCTTGTGTAAGCAGAGGGTTCAACTCAGTACTTTTTATTTTCTTCTTCAGCTCACTATCAGGCAAACTGTTAATAATCTTATTCCATCTCCCCTCAGAAATGAGATCACTCACAATGGCATTATCAGGTACATGAAAAAGTTGTGCCATTTACTAGAATAGAGAAGAAATGTGAGGAATAACACATTTTTGTCCACTCAATGAACTTTTCTAGGAACCTGAATCTTTCCATTACCATCTCAATAGTTTTCCAACTTACCGTATCATATGCTTTGGTAATGTCTATCTTGATTGAACACCTCTTAGTCCCATGAGTCCTTGTGTAGCCTCTCACTAGCTCATGTGCTAGTAAAAGATTATCCTGAATGGATCTGCTAGGAATGAAAGTTGATTGCTGCATGGAGATGATTTCTGGCATGAAAGGCTTCATTTTATTAGTGAGCATTTTGGAAACACACTTACAGATTACATTGCAGCATGATATAGGTCTGAACTCTTCCACTCTTTGAGGTGTTGCACATTTCAGAATGACGAACATGTGTGTTGAGTTAACTCCTTTATGCACTGTGTGTAGAGAGAAGATAGAGAGAATAGCTTGGACAAACTCATCTTTCACCCATTGCCAGTGCTTCTTGAAGAAAAAGGCATTGAACCCATCAGGCCCTGGGGCCCTATTATCCTCCATCTCAAACAAAGCTTGTTTGATCTCTGCCTCTGTAAAATTTTGCAGTATATTCTTTGCTTCAGTTATAGACAGGAACCTAGGAAAGTGAAGACTTTCAAGAAATTTAGGATCACAACTAGCTAAGGAATCTTATCCCAATAATGTTTTATAGTATTAAAGAAAAGCTTCATAGACATCTCCATGACCTTCCCTTCTAGTACTAGTACAGTCATTTAGAGCCCAGATCAGATTTCTACCCTTTCTCTCTTTAAGCATCTTATGGAAGAACTCATTGCATTTATCCCCATATTTCATCCAGTCACATTTAGTTCTATGCCTGAGATCCTCTCCTTCCATGATGATAAGCTGAAAAAGAGTTAATCTTGCTTCTTTCTTCCTATTACATAACAAAATATCCATTGGATTACTCTGCTGAGCTTTTTATAAACCCTTGAGCTCCTTTCTTGTAGCTTCAGTCTTCTTAGAGATGTCAGAGCAAAAGAAATTAGCCCAACTTTTCAATTTGCTTTTCAGTATTTTGAGTTTCTGAGTCAGAATGTATAGGGGGCAGCCATACACATGCACATTCCAGCAGTTCTGAAAAGTTGTCATGAAATCTGGATGGAGTTTCCAAAAGTTACTGAACCTGACAAGAAGGCTAGCAACAACCTGTTCATAATGGATATAACAATAGGAGAGTGGTCAGAAGTACCAGCAGGCAAGAATTCAACATAAGAGTATGAGAATGTAGAACTCCATAAACTATTGACCAAACAACGATCAATTTTGGACCACTTCCTTGCAAAATTTGTCCATGTATAGAATGCTCCAGTTGCATGAAGTTCATACAGCTCAGATGTAACAAGACAATCCCTGAAAGGGGTGGTTTCCCTTGGATGCACTGCCTCTCCACCAATCCATTCAAATGAATATAGAACATTGTTAAAATCCCCTGCAGCATACCACTCACCTTGTATGCCATTGTGAATATTACACACATCCTTCCATAGCCAGGATCGAACTACATAATTATTACTTGCATACACCACAATAAAAAAGAAGGATTTCAAAATAGGGAGAAGATCAATCTTACAGTGTATAAGTTGGTATGTCTCCTTGATTTTCAGCAGTGCTATAACTCCAGGATCCCAAGATATCCATATTCTACCACTATCACAACTATTGTAGTTATTAACAAAAGACCATAATGGACAGCAAATGTTACTGATGAGCTGGAACTTTTCTATCTTAACTTTCGTCTCCACCATAGCAAAAAGGCATAAATTATTCTCCCTTCTGAACTTATTCAAATATCTAGCTTTATAGAGGTCATTGAGTCCTCGTACATTCCATACAGTGAGCTTCGACATATCTAATGTTTATGTTTTCCCTTCCTCCCAAAACCTTTGTTCTTACCCTTCCCTTTGTTACTGGAACTATGTTGTTGTTGATGATGTTTGCTCTGAGATCTAGTTAAAACTTGCAGTGGTAGTATTGTTGCTGGAATGTTGTGTTGTTGTATAAGCTCATCATCAAAGAAGTCATTTTTAGTTTCTGAAAGGTCAGCTTCTATGTTTTCTTCCTCCAGTGCAGTGGCTTCATATAAAACTTGTTCCCCATGGAATTGTGGTTCACATATGACTGGTGTTTCCGATTGAACCACCAGCTCCATGTTAATCATAAAATCATCATCAACACCTTGTAAAATAGCAAATCTGTTTCCACTCCCAACTTGGGTTCCATATGCTTCAATTTCAACTCCCACATATCGATTACTCTGCATTGCAACCAAAGCACCTTACTTGGTGTTGGAGTAATATGAAGACCACTTGTAGTGAACGGAACAACTGCCTGTACTGGTATTGATGCTGGTTCAACCCCATTAACTCCACCTTCCTGACATACATAGCAAACTAATGCATTACTCTGAACCACATTGTTTTCCTGCTGGCTCATCATATCTTGTATGTTATCCCCCAAGTTGTTGTTGTTCCGCTGATTCCCATTCTCACCATCATTAGCATCTATGTTTGAGGAACCACTAGTTTCACCCCTCTTTGTATTCCGTACATTCCAGCTCCTCACAATTCTAGCCTCACATCTATTTGTAGAGTGCCCAAACTTGTTACACTGCTCACATGATAAAAGTTTCCATGTATATTCCACTCCTACCACTACTTCTCTCCCTTTCACTGTAAGCCAAAATGATGGATCATATTTATGGTGTACAGGGACCTCAACACAAACCCTAGAAAAGACAGCCTCTTCCTTTAAGTCGTTGCATCATCCATGAACATTGGCCCTGTTATTAAGCTGGCAACATAAGATAAACCATCCAGTGTCCACATTTCTTTTGGAAGGTCATGGAGCTTCACCCATACTGGAACCGCTGTGAGCTTGCTTCTCTAACAATCAATCTCAACACTCCATGGCTTAAGAACAAATATTCTTCCTACAATAAACACTGGCCCAGATTCCAGTACCATCTGTCTATCTTCATTGTTGGTAAAACTTATATAGAATAACTCTTTATCAATGGTTATTTCAAAACTTGCTTTAAGCTTCCAAGTTTTTGTAAGAAAATCTTTAACAAAAGGAAACGACAGTCTCTTATCCATAAAATAACCCACTAAGTAATCATTTCATTGTTGAATCCCTTGATCGACCAATTCATCAAGAACGATGGCAATCCCATGAGTGAGAATCGGAGTGTTACTCTTAAGAGCTGTGAGTGTTGAAACTGCCCTAGAACCATGAAAGAGATCACTCCAAGAAGTAGGAGTAGCAGATGTAGTGTTACTAGCTAGATTGCTATGTAAGTTTGCCATAAAACCAGGTGTAGAGAAGGAGAGCAAAGAAATTGCTTGGAAAAGGAGAGACGAAATTGCTTAAACAGGAAAGAAAAGGAGGGAAGAAAGAGATAAGAAACTCTTACCTACCAAAACTTACCACTCATAGTAATTTTGTGGTACAGCAGATCAGAGTACAAGTTAGCCATCAGAGTACAGCAGATCATAGTAATTCACATCTGTAAAGTCGACTCACATCCGGACTTTGCCATTCTTCTTTGGTACCGCGACCACATTGGATAGCCAATTTGTAAATTCCACTTCTCATATTATTCCAGCTCTTTTCAACCGTGCAACCTCCTCACGGATGCCCTCCCCATATTTCGGTCTAATGCTCCGCATTCACTGCCTCACTGGCTTGGCATCTTCCTTCATGTGTATCTTATGACACGCAAACTCTAGGTCTAATCCTGTAACATCTTCTATTACCCATGCAAACACATCTTTGTTTTCTGACAAGAATTGTATTAACTTATTTTTCCATTCCTCCGACAAACTGGACCCTACCAATGTGAACTTCTCTTCCTCCCCCTCCCCTATATTTACTACTTCAATCTCATCAAGTGTCTTCAGCCCCACTGCTGACTCCTCTTCCCTTTCCCCAGCGGTACACTGTAATTGCTATGTTTGTCTCTTCCTAGGGTTTGAGTTCTCCTCTTCTGGTCCGCGGATTAACCATTTCACTATACCCCAATGGCTGTTCTTGGCTGGCACCTGATCTCCGCAAACTTCACACATACCTGTCATGGTGGGAAATAATATCACTTGGTAGTACGTCGACGAGACAACCTTCATCTTGTGAATCGATTGTCTCCCTAAAATCGCGTTGTACTGAGAAGAAGAATCTACCACCATAAACCGCGTGATAACCGTCACTAGTCCCGTGGTTACCAACAATAAGAGCTCTCCCTTGGGCTCCGTCATACTCCCATTGAACCCATATAAATTGGTTCGCGGCAGCCTCAATTGCCTAGGATCAATCCCCATTTCTTCCAAAGCTCCTTTAAACAACAAATCCACTGCACTACCACAATCAATCAACACCCTCTTCACCATATAATTACCCATTGCTACTATGATGACCAACGCATCTTCATGGGGGGAATCCACTACTCGTAGATCTGCACTACTAAAAACAATCATGTCTCTGTCTTCCGCTGACCCTACCCTAGGTCGCGGCCTGTCTGACCCATCATTGATTTGCTGGATGCTCGCAGTCCTCCTCACTCTGTCTCTATGGGCATTATGACTTAGTACCTCTCCACTGAAAATCACATTAATAGTTCCTAGTATACGATCATGGCGTGGCACACGCTCCTTATTTTGGGCCCCCCTTACAAACTCTCTCATCCTCCCTTTTTCCACCAAACATTGAACCATCCACTTTAGTGCATAACAGTCATCGGTCTCATGATTGTGTATCTGGTGATAGGCGCAGAAAGGTTTATCAGGTAGTTCTCCTGGGGTGTTCCACGAGCCTTCATATCCCTGCAGGTTCTTGATCAACGGTAATATTTCGCTTAGGGGTCTATTCAGTGGCGTCACTTCTATCTCGCGGTATGGCTTCCTCTCTCTGTTTTCCCTTTGAATCCCCTCCCGGCTTCTCTCCATCCTTGGTGGGTATCCACGGTACCCCCCACCTTCCTTTTCGGCCGCGCCTGCCTTTCGGTGTTCCCTGTCTTTCTCTAACGATTCCTTCTACATACTGACTTCATATCTGATATATTTTTCCACTCATGGATATAGTTCATGCAAGGTTGCAAACTCATTTTTCACCACCGATTGGTGTACTCCTGTTCCTGGTCGCAACCCTCTTTCAAAGGTGATCACTGCAGTTTTCTCATCCAAATTTTCAACCTTCAATGTCTCGGCCTTCAATCGACATAGATACTCCCTCACTAACTCCGCTGATCTCTGTCAAACATTGAATAGTGCCAAGATATCCACCACCCGCTTTTTCTGGTGTATGAAGTGATCTATAAACGCTTGTTCTAATTCTTGAAAATTTCTTATGCTCCCCGCTGGTAACCGGTAATACCAGTCCGAAGCCCCTCCTTTTAGACTAGCCAAGAATATCATACACCGTAGCCCGTCTAACCGAGACTTTTGCCATAGTGGCATCTGCTGCCAAAAATGAAGGATGTGATCCGCTGGATCTCCTTTATTACCATCATACCTCTCAAACCTAGGTTAGTTGAAACGCTTTGGGACCTCAGAAGCCCAGATACCATCCGCTAGCGGGTTGCGGTTTAGCCTGGCCATTATCTGACTGGCGGCTCCTCCACGACCCTTCATCTACTGCCAGTTCGCTTCCCTATCATTATTTATCATCTCTTGCACCTGTTTGACTGTCAAGCTAGTCACTGGATTTTCAACTAGATTTGGCCCATCCTCTTCCTCTTTCGAACCCTCACTTGCCTCTCCGCCTACTTCTTCCTCTTTCATTTCCTTCTCTCTTCTTAACTCCTCATTCTCCTCTCTTAACCTCCCAATCTCTTCTCTCATAAGCCACGTCTCTTCTATTTCCTGCTACTCTCTTATGTCTCCTCCTTCATCAATCACCGCCTTTGGCATCGGTTTATGCACCGCCACCCTTTATGGTCTACCTACCTGTTTCTTGGGTGCCATTTCTAACTTGTTTTTATCTCTCCCTACAGACGGCGCCAAATATATGAACCTAAAATCTCAACTTATAATATTTCACTATCTCTCTCTTTCAACCTCTCTCTCTTTCTCTTCCTGTCTCCCTTTTCTTTTTTTTCCTCCTCTCTCTATCTCTATCTTCTTCTTCCTATACCCCTTCCCCTTTGGATCTCGCTCGTCTATCTGTCCTCTCATCTGATGACTACCTTTTATGTCGTACATATGCCACGTCCGTGGTCTAGGGTTCCGCGGCTAGGTTTCCCTACTCTCCGAGTTATTGTATTAAGTTGCATACCATTCTTCGTCCTACTGACTTGGTCTCCTTCCCTTTACTGGGTTGCCCAATCCGGATTGCCAATCTCTCCTTCCATCTATCGGTGCATCTTATAGCCGTACCAATGCCACGTCCGTGGTCTAGGGTTTTGCGGCCATGATCCCATACTCCCCAACCTTCCCTGTTATACTACATCCCCCTTTTTTCTTTGACCCAGTCCACTATTCTATAACGGGCTACTACATTGCCCCTTTAACTCTAATATTTGGCAAAATTATCTTTTTCACCTGCAAAGTCATAAAACACAACTTACAAGTATTATTAGTCCAATAAGATGGCTAAACAAGAGGTATAACTGAGGGTTAAAATACACTTTTTGAGCAATTATCAACTTCTGAATTAGTTATACATATATGATAAATATTTTAATTGTTGACTTTTTTTTAATTATATGTGAGCTAGTCATGGTTTTATATGGCTGATAGTTTCTTTTTATGTATAACTTTATTGCCTTGAAATGTCTTATATATGATAAGTACGGATTAGATTTGTTAAGGAATATTTGACAATGGCTACTGGTGCACCTCTTTATGATACTTAAATTATCTTATTTATGGAAATGCTTGAGTAGTACACATGTTATTCCATGGCTTAATCCAATGTTGTATTCTATCAATTGGCATACAAGATGGTATTAGTGAAGTTGTGATAACACGTAATTGTAATACACTGCTCGTAAATTTCTTTTTGTTAATGTGTGTCATTACACGTGTCACCCATACCTTTAGAACTCTCCATGCCACTTGGTTAAAATAAAAATAAATATTTATGACTAATGAGGTCATGTAGAAAGCCACCCTAGAAATTAAAGGAACTAAGTTTTTTTTTTCCTTGCGGGTTGGTGGTATTATAGGTGGGTATTCCTTGAGTGTACGGGAATGACCTAATAGTTTTGATTGCTTATAAGAGGCTTTGTTTTATGTGCATTGAAAGCCCAGAGATGGTTGTGACTCATAAGTATGAGTTTACAAGATGAAAATATGTTCCTGGATGTGATATCCTCGCTTGGGACGTATGTCTTATAGTAGTACTCGGTGTGAGAGAGGTACACGGGTATATGTGATTTGGCAAATGTGTGAAGTGCAAATCATGGAGTAGGTACTAAAGGTTGGGTTAGTAAAATTAATCGGTTTAGTTAATATAAGAAATTGTATTAGTTGTGCGTGTGCATGCTTGGACTTGTGCTTGAATGCATATACTATCTGAATATTTATATTGGTAATTTCTAACTCTCATTTGCAAGAGGGTAGGACTTACTAATATTTTGTGCAGGGACGTTGTCCTACCCTTACATGCATGTAAATGGTTATCAGTAAGATTTAATTAAATTAAATTAAATTACTAGTTATTAGAATGGAAATCTTGCTTGGGAAGAAATTACATGCCGATTGAGAAGATGGAACTACTTGTCTTCCAAGTTGAAATTTGTTAAGTTGGGTTATATTTAAAATTAATTATATATTTGATAATTAAATTTTGGATTACTTTATATTATTAGTCTACTCATACCAGCAAATTACATTTTACTGACCCATGTTAGTTTTGTTTTGGCAACGTGGGTGTGTTCTTGAGAACATAGATGGAGAGTAGTGGAATTCTAGCGCTTGATTAGGATTCATTTTCTGGAGCAATTCTTTAGTTTATTTATTTTTAGGTCTGATCCTATTTTTGGACGAATGTAATAAATGTAGTTTCATATTCTTTTTGACTTGAAGATTTGATGTCGAGGACTTGGTTATTTTATTAGCTTTGTTGATGATTCTTTGGACAAAAGATAACCTTTTTAATAAAGTGATGGCGAATTATTTGGGATTATTTCTTCAGTTGATTCTATGTTGTTTTGATACTAGGTGTTTTATATATTTTGTATTCACCCCATCATAGCCTGGGTTTTTAGAGGATTGAATAGAGTGACGTTTGAGATATTTATATTTCAAATATTCACTAGGTAATTGTTTAAAAATTTGGGTTGTGACACTTGCCAATCAAAATAATAATAATAATTTTATTATTATTTCCATACTTGTGTTTACGGTTTAAAAAGAAATCTTCTATGTGTTTTGTATAGATGTAATTTACTTTTTCATTGTTTTTCTTTTCTATAAATTCATCTAAAATTCCTTTCAAAGGGTGATGCAAATTGCAAACAATAGATAGCCAATAACCAATAGCCAATTCTCCACCCGAACACAAATTGGTAAAAGGCTCTAGCGTATATAAAGAGTCCAACTATGCAATAACCGGTTCCTGGATTGCAATCCTAATAACCGTTACCAATAACAAGCCATGAGTCCACACTTCACACTGTTCACAGCAATCAACTTCTCCATTTACATTTTTTCAGTTTTTTCTTTTCTTTTTAATTTCTAACCAAACTAAAATAAAACAAATAAAACCAAACCCATCAACAGTAATAAAACATCTCCAAATCCATTGAATCAATCATTAGAAACAATTGAGTCGAACTTAATCAAGGAGAAACAACATAAACAAAAGAAGTTAAAAATGAACCCTGTTATTCTTGCCCGGACAATTCCATGGAGGCCTGCAACTAACATTGATTTATATATTCTTCAAGGCTATGATCTCAACCCATGAAGTCCAACAATTTCATTAAGCTTTTGATACAAAGTAATTAACTTTTTCTTATTCATCTGAATAAAGTTATAAATATAAACTATCGTTGGTTTATGATTTTTTCGTGTTCGAACCACAACGAATAAGATGTTGGACGAAGAAGAAGAAGAGGAGGCCGGTTTGAGGAGGGATTATTATTTGTTTTTAAGTTTTCAAAAAAAAAAATTGTTAGAATAAAAAAGAAAATTAAGGAAAACCTGAAAAATATGCAGACTGGGAAGTTGATTGATGTAAGATTGTTGTTAAGTGTGGACACTGTAAAGGAGCGTTTTAGTTTCCTTCACATATAAGGGAGGAAGGAAAAGGGAATTGGAATTGGATGCGGGAAAAGGTTTAGACCGAGTTTGTTGTTGAGCGAACTGCCTACGTATCTTCTCTTGATTCTGAGGGGAGAGAAGAATCCGGTCTCACGTAGTTCATGTAGGTGGTATTTATAGGTAGGAAGGGTGTTGATCCATTAGACACGTGTACTTACATGTACGTATGTAGGGTGGAGATCATGAATGCGTGTTAGGTTGGTTTTGGTAGGAATTCTGTGATCATTAGGAGTGGGTTCAGTAGTTCATATTTCACGATGATTGGAAGTACAAGTAAGGCTCTGGTGATGATTACATCTGAATTAGCGATGGTGTCTTTATTCAAAGCGTTCTGCCCTAGGTCGCTCATTTGTCTTGATGTATTCTTGCGAGAGCTGAAGTGTCCCACCTACATGAAGCGAGCTGTTCACAACTCGATCTTGGAGGTCGATGACATGAGTTTGTGACGATTTTTACTTATGCTTAATGCGTGCTTAATATTCCTTAATAAGAATATTACTCCCTTACATAGCCCCCTCTCAGTAGATTGTGTTGTACATTGAACCGATCTGCTGAGAAAAAATAGCCGTACGTGTTGAGCATGAGTGGAAAAGTTGGTTGATGTGAACGGACCCGACTGGCACACTATAAAGCTCGAGACGTGTTGTATGACGTCTTGACGAGAAGTGAAAATTGGCACGTGATAGAATCGTAACAGTTGGTAAGGAAAGGTGTTGCTGCATTTTCCAGAATCTTGAAAAGACAGGTCCATGAGACACGTGTGCAGGCTAGGGCATAGACAATAATCATAACTCCTTGGTAACTGAACGAGCGGTTGTACAAAATCAAATTTGGAATAACAAGAAAGTTATTTCCTGTTTTCTTCTTCAGCAAAACCGCAAGCTAGGGTTTCTCAGGTGAGTGTTTTTGCTGCCACTACCTTTTCATTTTAAGTTTTCTTTCTTCTTGTTCAAGTGGTGTGTGTTTAGGAGGTAGGTCGGTGTTAGGTTTTATTCTTTAAGCTCGAGCATTTGATAAGAAGAAAACGTAAAAATGTCTGACTCTGACGATACTCGATCTGAAGAGGTTCGGGAGGTCTCTTTAAGTTGTGGTGAGTATGAGGAAGATAAGGAAGAATTGGTGAGTCTTTGCAGTCAGTCTGAGCATGGTGAGGCTGAAGTTAGGGAAGATGAGGGTAGTATACGATCTGGTTCTGTTGGTGCTGTGGCTAGCACGTCAGGTCGTGATGAAGGGTCATCTTCAAGTGGGTTGCCCCCTAGAATGGTGGATCGTCTTGCAGCGAGTGCGTTCCCCGAAGTGAGGGCAACTTACGGGATAGATATACCCGACCTGGAGATATACGAACCAGAACCGTGTGAAAATGTGTGGAGTGAATAATATAACCCTCCAAACGGTGGGATTATAATCTGCGAGGGTCAGCTGAGAGCGCATATGCGAATACCGTTCTCGAAGTTGGTTTGTAATTTTTTAGCTAAATGTTGGAAATCCCCTTGTCAGTTTGTTGGTAACACCTGGCGGCTGTTCAGGGTGTTCGATTTACTGAATGATAGTGGTGAATACGACATAGGGGTATCTGATATTATGGAACATTTTGTTGTCTAGCGATCTTGCAATTTCAACTTTAGCTTGCAAACTTTGAGTGGGCACTCTAGTGTTATGGATGGTGTAAGCAATGAGGCTTGGAAGAAAAGGTCGTTGCTGTTAGTTGGAAACTATTATGCTAGAGGATGTAGGATGCAAACTAGGATTTGCAACATCGCCGGTGGGTGGAGTGCTTTCGTTTATAGTTTTGATTGCTCGGTTATTATTATTCTGACTGACATGTGTTTTTGTTGTGCTTGCAGAGTACGCTGCCAAGAAACGAACTGATCGGAAGGAAATAGAGAAGTTCGCTGGGTTGACTCGGTCTGAGAAGCGGGCGAAACTACCAGAAGTTGCTCATTTCTTTGTGGAAAAAGGAGGCTCGGGGATCAGGGAGAAAAGGAGAGTTCAGAAGAAAAGGGCACGGGGTCAAGCTAGTGAAGAAGTGATGGAGAAACGAAAAAGCGATCTGATAACTAGGGAAGATAGGAACCCGTGTCGCTACCGGTGATATACAACCCTCGAGATCTTTGGTGCCTCTCCGGGTCTTTGGGTCGGGTGGCGTTAAGCGGGGGTCGATTGACGCACCTGTGGAACTGGAGAGGGTGGTTTTCAACCCTCGTGCGCAGAGCAGCTCACTGAAGAGGAAAGCAGACGTGTCAGATCAGGACGCTGCAAAGGCTGCCAAAGCTGCGAAGCATGAGCTTGGGGCCAGTTCCAGCACGGGGGGCGGTTCTGTGGTGGTCGAGTTGGCGGTACAGCCACTCGCAGTACTCGGTCGAGACCGGAATAGGTTCTGGACCTGGCAACTTTTGGGGCTAAACCAAGCTCGTTCCCTGTGCTGCGAGAGCCTAGCCCGCTGGCGAAGGCGAAGGGTCCAAGTAAGGCTAGTGGGAAGTCACCTATGACTGCTGATGACTTGGAGTCGCAACTAGTGTACTTGGATGACTAGGGGTGCAGCGGACTGTGAGGCGAACTGATTGCATCTTCAGGTCGAGTAAGGTATCAGCTTGTTTGCTTGAACATATAGCTCTAGATGGAAACTATAAGGAGCTGGATCCCAAGGGGCTGGCTGATAACCTGAAGTAGATGGAGATCGCGAAATGTCTGGTACGTGAAATTGTCTCGCTTTGGCTTATTTGTTCGCTTATGAAAATTGCTGCGAACTGATTGTTAGTATATGTGTGTGATTGCAGCTTGTGAGTGGATTTCAGAAACTAAAGGAGATTGCCCAGTTCGCTAAGTCAGATAGAGAGACTATGGTGAAGTTGACAGACGAGCTGAAGAATATTCACGACGCCGCTGGTATGGAACGCGAGGAGCTTGAGGAGCTGAAGAAAACACATCAAGCTCTTAGTTTGGCGAAGATGCTGAAGGATACTGAGGTGGATGAACTGAAGCTGAAACTATAGACTGCTGAAGAGAACATTAATGCGGCTACTGTGGAAATTGGTAGGTTAAATGAGTATGCCCTGCATTGTAAAGGAGTTGCTCAGGACGCTACAAAAGCTTATGACATTCTGGATGCTGAGTTTGTTAATCTGGAGGTCGCTTACAATGCCTTGAAAGAGGAGCATGAACGCGGGGCGCCTTCTACCTCAGTGGTACAAGTACAGGGAGGTGCGAGTGATGCCCATACTTCTGCGGTCGTTACCCAAGAGGTTGTTGTACCTCGAACTGAAGTTGCTTTGTCTGATGTACTTGTGAGTCTAGATGGGAATGGTGTGTCAATTGTGGTCGAGGGAGGGTCACTGAAGTTAAAGACTCGCTGGTGCCTGGAGATTTGGTTGTTTTACTTGGGGCTGGCGACCTGTGAGATTGGTTTGTTGATTTTAATGTTTGTAAGTTGTGATACAATAGAGCTGGTTTCCCAGGGTAACCTGGGCAGTTCATTTTTCTTGTTTCTGTTTGTTAACATGTTGAACGACTTGGTGCCTCGTATTAGTCTGGGGTGCCAATATGATGATGAATGGTGGTTAGCCGAGCTAGATTTTCTGAGTAGACTCAGCAGCTCGGCTAAAATACGAACTGTGGTCTGGGTTTGTCCGACCAGTTCATCTTTTGCTTAGATGCTATGTTTGTTGCTTGCTTCTCTGCTTTGTGTAACTCTTGCATGATTGAATGTAAGAGTGGCGATATTTCTATATCTGTGTGGTTGCGTAGACGACTCCTTGTAAAAGTAGTTGATTTTAAGTAACCTATGGTCTTGAGTGAGTGTCCTGCCTTCAATTTGTCCTTAGTGTTGTGGGTCGTGTGTAACGAGAGGTAGTGACTCGTTACGAACTGCAGATATAGTGGGACGTAAGCTGTGCCCTTTATTCTGGAGAGCTGAAGTATTTCTGCACGTGCGTGACACGTGTAGGAAAATGAGCGGTTAGAGATTTGCAATGATGGCTGCTAGGTGGCCTGACGTTTGGCATCTCGATGCAATTATGGCATGCCTAAGGAAGATACGTTATTTGAGAGTAAGTAGAACTGTTCCTAGAAGACCAAAAACATTTTCTCTTCTTCTTGCTGCCTCTCTTCTTCTCCAAATTGTTGTGCACCATTTTCTTTGTTGCTTACTCAGGTACGTTTATTTCCATTTTTTGGCTATACTTTTTGAACAGAAGCCTGTGTCTTGGTTGATAACTCACGTAATGTCAGCCTTGCTTGTAAATTTCTCTATGGCCAGGTGTCGCAAATACAGTAAGGGGGAAGGGAGTGTGAGGGAAACCTCCCCTCTTATAATGGAAGAAATGGAGTTTCACGCTCATGTGCATGGTGACCGTGGTAAGAGAAAGGCTGCTACTTCAGAAAGTAAGGGTAATAAGCGACTAAGGAATTCAGGTCGCTCGACTAGTGGCATTGTATTCAGGTCGCCTCGACAGATGAATGAGACCGATCTGGGTGATGAGGACTGTAGCGACTAGGGTCAAGGCCACCACGTCGCTAGAGAGAATTCGCCCCCGCGTGTCGGGGATGTGGGGAGCAAATTCTTCTATGTGGGGAAGACGAGGAAGAAGCGTGCTGTGAAACATTCTGACTGCAGCTTCCACTCAGCACCTATAACGACCAGTCTTCTGAAAAGGATTGTGCTGGATGGTGATAAGGCTGAAGTTGAAGATGAAGATATGGAGACGCTATTGGGGACCATGGATATGGTTACTTGCTTGGTAATCGCTAATTAGTTATGTGTTTCTTTTTGTTTATTGGGCGACTTTAACTTTGGGATTGTACTTGTAGTTTCTTGCGGGGTATGATAAATTGAAGAATGATGTGCAACACGCTGGTACTGATGTTAACTCGCACGTCGAGCTGGGATGTATGCGAGCTGTGTGGGGAATTGATAAGAAGAAACTGGAAGTGATGACCAAGAAGTATCGGGATGCTGCTGACGAGAACGCTGTGCTAGTTAACGTTATGGAAAATCTGCAGGGGAAGCTAGCTGAAGTGACCGAGTATGCCAAACAATGTCAGGGGGTGGCACGCAAAGCACAAGATGTGTATACAATGGCCTGTGCCAAATATGCCAAACTGGATGAGAAATATTACCAGCTGAAAAAGGCGGGTGATGGTGGGGAGCAGGGTACGGTATGCGGGGTCTTTGAAGCCGCCAGGGCACCTCCCTCGACCGATCTTTGCCACGAAATATAAGCATGTTGTGGCTAGTCCTTGATGGTGATTTCTACTCTTGTCTTTGTAATTGTCAAAAATTTATGAGCACTTTGACTATTTTCCTCTTCGTGTGAGAGTTAAACAATAGAGCTATGTTTTCAGGCTTGCCTGAGCAGTTCGCCATTTTGATATAGAGAATTGGTTTCCACGAAAGTGGCAGTTCGATATTTTGCTAAGATTGTACGAGCTACCGATCTGGATTTTCTGGGTAGACCCAGCAGATCTGTGGATCTGTGAACTGGTTTCCTGGCGTTAGTCAGGCAGTTCCATTGGTAAATTGTATGGAATGCATGTTTTTACTTGATTGCTTGTAGCCAGTATTCTATTTCTTATGCTTATGGTGTGAAGTGGCGAAGGAGCTTGAGATTTAGCTTAACGAAACGTTTTTCTCGTAAATATCCTTCTCCTTTATGGGCTAGCCACAAATAAAGATAGTATAGGCATGTTAGCAATGTTTTGATATGTGAGTTGCCCACATGTAATAACCGTACAAACTGTGAAGCCTAGTAGCTTAGGTGAGCGTACCAGTGCATTATTGCATAAGACTCGTTGAGAGCATTCTCGATGATCTGACCCTAAAATTAAGGGTTTTCAACTGGGTGGATTAGGGAGGCACTAGAGCCTATGAGCTCAAGAGAGCGTGCTGCTCACGGAGAGCGTGGTAGCTGATGAAAGCGTATTGCTCACTGAGAGCATTCCAGCTGAGTCGATCCTAGAAGTATAGGTCCTCACCTAGCGAGACTTGGAGAGGTTATGGAGCATGTAAGCTCAAGAGAGCATGCTGCTCACGGAGAGCGTGGTAGCTTATGAAAGCGTATTGCTCACTGAGAGCGTTCTCGCTGAGTCCATCCAAGAAGTATAGGTCCTCAACTAGCGAGACTTGGAGAGGCTATAGAGCCTATAAGCTCAAGAGAGTGTGTTGCTCACGGAGAGAGTGGTAGCTTATGAAAGCGTATTGCTCACTGAGAGCATTCTCGATGAGTCAATCCTAGAAGTATAGGTCCTCAACTAGCGAGACTTAGAGAGGCTATGGAGCCTGTAAGCTCAAGAGAGCGTGCTGCTCACGGAAAGCGTGGTAGCTTATGAAAGCGTATTGGTCACTGAGAGCGTTCTCGCTTAGTCGATCCTAGAAGTATATGTCCTCAACTAGCGAGACTTGGAGAGGCTATGGAGCCTGTAAGCTCAAGAGAGCGTGCTACTCATGGAGATCGTGTCAGCTTATGAAAGTGTATTGCTCACTGAGAGCATTCTCACTGAGTTGATCCTAGAAATATAGGTCCTCAACTAGCAAGACTCGGAGAGGCTATGGAGCCTGTAAGCTCAAGAGAGCGTGTTGCTCATGGAAAGCATGTTAGCTTATGAAAGCATATTGCTCCCTGAGAGCATTCTCACTGAGTTGATCATAGAAATATAGGTCCTCAACTAGCAAGACTCGGAGAGGCTATGGAGCCTGTAAGCTCAAGAGAGCGTTTTGCTCACGGAGAGCGTGTTAGCTTATGAAAGCGTATTGCTCACTGAGAGCATTGAATCTTCAAAAAGTGTCGACAATCCATGTGTACTGGTGGTGCTTGCGGTGCAAGTTGAGTGATTTGACGATGCAAGTAAGTGGAGTAGATTGTAATAACAAACAGAATTAGACTATACTTGAACTTACAGTAAATGAAAACATGGAATATACAACAATGTGATTTTATTAATAAAACTTCTTTAACAAGTAAGTGTTCCAAGGGCGTGGCAATAATTTCCCTTCTTGGGTCTTGATCTAATACGCTCCATTGCCAACAACTCGTTCCACTATGTATGGTCCTTCCCATGTTGGTGCTAGTTTGGAGTCATCTTAAGTCTTTTTTAGAACTAAATCACCTGGCTGAAAAGATCAAGGATGCACTCGCTTGTTGTAGGATTTCTTCAGAATTTGTTGATAAGATGTCACTCTGATAGCGGCTAGGTCGCGCCGTTCTTCTAGGAGATCGACCTCTCGTGCTAGGACAGAGTCGTTGTGTCCAGACTCGATGAGTTCTGACCGAGTTGTAGTGATTGTCAGTTCGGTGGGGATAACGGCTTCTGTGCCATAGCATAAGGAGAATGGTGATTTGCCAGTGCTGGAGCGAGTTGTGGTGCGATGAGCCCACAATATGTTTTCTAATTGATTTGGCCATTGGTTCTTGTTCTTCTCAATCTTTTTCTTCAGATTTTCTAAGATTGCTTTGTTGCTGGCCTCTGCTTGGCCATTACTTTGGGCGTACTGAGGAGTGGAAAATGCATGAACGATCTTCCACTTAGCCAGAAACTCCTTGACTATTTTTCCCTTGAATTGGGAACCATTGTCCATCACCAATGTGTGTGGCAAGCCGAATCTGGTAATGATATGGGTCCAGATGAAGTTTCTAACATGCGACTCTTTGACATGTGCCAATGGAATTGCTTCGACCCACTTAGTGAAATAATCGGTTGCAACTAAGACGAAGTGGAAACCGGTGCTTTTCTGTGGGATGAATGGTCCCATGATGTCCATGCCCCACATGTGAAATGGCCAAAGGCTCACGATATTAATCAATTCACGAGCTGGTTGTATGATGTTGTGGCCAAATGTCTGACACTTGACGCACTTAAGTACATATGCTTTGGCGTCGATCTGCATGTGAGACCAAAAGTACCCCTAGGAGATCGCTTTCTGAGCCAAAGAGCGACCTCCCGCATGATTTCCACATTCTCCCTCATGAATCTCAACAAAAATCAATTGACCTTGTTCTGGGCTTATGCACCTCAAGCGAGGGCCGCCAGCGGACTTTCTAAACAACTTGTTATTGACCAAGCAGTAACGGCGCGCCTGATATGGGATTTGCCTGGCTTTGGTATGCTTTTCTGGGAGCTTACCGTGTTGGATGTACTCTATGATGGGCTACATCCATGTTTGACTCATCTAATTTCCAGAGAGTGGGCATAGGTCGCTGATTTCTAAAACATTTTCCACTTGGTAAGCCGGGTCAACTACCTCAATGAGTAATTGTCTAGGGGCGCAGTTCGGTGTTTGAGTAGCCAAATAAGCTAAAATGTCTGCATGACGGTTCTCGTCACACAAGAAGTGGTGTATAGTGGCTTTCTTGAAGGGAAGTAACTGATTAACGACTTGAAGGTATTTCGAAAGGCTACCTTCGTGGGTAGTGTACTCTTTTGCAATCTGGCGAACAACCAACCATGAAATAATAAAGACACAAGTTCCCTTATGCCGAAGTTCCAAATATACACGGAGCCCCATAATTAACGCCTCGTACTCCGCTTCATTGTTGGAGGTCACAAAGTCGATGCGAACTAATTTCTCCATCATTGTTCCATCTGGTGATACGAGGACAACTCCAATTCCACTTCCTCCAAGATTGCTAGATCCATCTACGAAGAGAGACCAGACGGTCTTGTCATTCCACTTTGTGGATGGAATATCAGTTTCTGGTTCCCAATTTAAGTCGTCAATAGGGAAATCTGCTAGAAAGTCTGCAACGACTTATCCTTTCTGTGAGGTATGTGGGACGAACTCAATGTGGTGGTCCCCGTGCTCTTCAGCCCATACTGCCATGCGAGTTGTTTTGTTCTCCTTATGAAGGATTTTCTTCAACGGGAGGTCAGTGAGTACTTTGATTGGATGCGTTCGAAAGTAAGGTCAAAACTTTCGTGCAGAATATAACAATGCTAGCACTGCTCTTTCGATGTAAGAGTAATTCTTTTCAGCTGGAGTGAGCATCTTACTTGTAAAATAGATCGGCTTTTCTGAGTTGTTTTCCTCTTTGAAGAGAACCGAACTGATGGCAAAGTCTGATATTGCTAGATACAGCCCCAACGTTTCGCCCTCGGTTGGTTTCGCCAGGACGGGAGGAGTAGTCAGGTACTCTTTGAGGGTAAAGAACTGATAAGAGCCCAAAACTGTAGTTTAAACCCCATAACAATAATACTTTTAGACCAATTATGCGAGTAATAAATAAGAGTTAATGTTGATTACGTGTTTTAATATATTTTAGGCATTGGAGTCAATTATGCGCAGAAATGTGTCACTTTGGCGAGATAAAGGAGCAAGGGTTAGTTGTTAAGAAGTTTTGTGATTAAAGGCCAAGATTCAAGGAGAAAAACCCTTTTTAAAGCCCCGTCAAAGCCGAAAAGTCAAAGTCAACGCGAGCAGAGATAGCGCACAAAAGTCAGCAGAACTTCCAAAGACCGTATCTTTTGACTCAGGCCTCGGAATTGGGCCTACCTTATGTCAAAACGGCCGGCTCAGAGAGAGCTTTCTAATGGTCTAAACCTTCACCCAATCAGAGGAGCAAAAGTAGATGAAAAGTTTGCTGAAGTCAAATCCAGCTGAAAAGGGCTCTATGGACTGAAGAGATTGGGTTTTGGGCTCGATTTTCCAGCCCAAAACATGGCTCCTCAGCCCATGCACGAAAATGTGGATTTGGTCTCCTCTATTTCAAGACACAAGACTGAACTCTTAAGCAATTATTAGCTTTAGGTAGCAAGTAGCCATTAGAGAATATTTGAGATCTAGATTTAGTCTCCATTTAATTAATTAGGTTTTTATCTTGTTTTAAATTGAGTTATTAAATTATTGTTATTGCTATTCATTAGATCAATAAAGTTTATTAGTTCTTGATAATCTAGTTTCACTTTCATTAAATCATTATAGTTTCAATTCATAGATTTAGTTATTTATCATTATTAGTTTCAATTAAATCTAGCAAATTTAGATTTCCATTCGAGTTGAAATAAGCAAAGTTATAGTTTTTATATCATGTCTTGCTTAAATTTATATATTAATGATAGCATAATGATTCTAGGCTAAACCTCCATTAGAGGGGGTTGAAGAAGCCTTGATGAAGCTTGATCTTTGTTAACTTAGAAATCGTTGTGATAATCTATTCAATTCTAGAAAGTAATTAGTTCACCATGAGAATGAGTTTGATTGCATCACATGCTAGTTATTATTTTGTAGAGATTGCCATGAATAATTAGAGATTAGAATTACCAATTTGTTATGCGAAAGCATTTTGATTTGGATTGCGACATTTCTTTGCTAGTTGATTAAGTTGAGTTAAGGTGGAATCAGTCCCCCCTAATTCCTTATCATAGTATCAATTTAGCATTTCGTAGTTGAAGTATCGTTTATTCGTTAGTATAATTTGCATCGTAGTATAATTTCGTAAAACTCTCATTAACTTTGGATAGATTGATAATCTTGGGAAACGTGAATTCTAAAGAACTAGGAGTGGAACGAATATTTTATTCGTAGGTAAAAATATGCATTTTACATTTATCAAATGGTGCCACTGCCATCTTAGTTCCCTTTAGAATTGTTTTCGTTAGTATAATTAGTCTTTCCAAAGTCCTATTAAACCCCACCCACCCTTGTTTGATTCTAACTGTGGTTGTCCGTTTCAGAACTAAAATTTTCCTCGCAGGATTACACAGAGCGCGACCGCACCCTTGGTAGGCTAAATTTGAGCACCACCCGCACCCAAATCACTGGACATCAGTGAATACAAGAGCGTGCCTGCGCCTCAGTGGAGCGCCACCCGCGCCCAAATCACTGTAACTCGAGTTTCACTTGAGCGCGCCCTGCCCCCTCTTCTGAAATGCCCGATTTTCGCAGGTTAGTTCAAACTTCCATTTCTTCAAGTTATTCAGTGTTTCTAACTTGTTATATACACTGAACTCGCGTAAACAAGAAGTTATTCATAAGCGAAGCAAGCAGGCTTTCAGGTACTTCTTTCTTCCACACCTCGCATCTCCTGTTAGAGGTTCATACTAGCATATCAGGATTGTTTTAGTGTTGTCATGTTTAGTTAAGATTGGTCGTAGCCTTGCATGAGATTAAGGTCAGGTCGAAGAAAAACACCTAACGTAATCAACCGGCAACGTCAACAAACACGCCTTTCTAGTATACCACTCACTACACCTCTAGCTAATATACCACACACAACACCTGAAATAATGGCTGAAGAAAAAGAGTCTCCTCTCTCTAACTTTTATAAAGCCTTGAACGATAGCCCGAAGTCTTGCATCGTTCTATCAGACCCAGTGGGGGATTTCCAAATCCCCTTAAATATATTTAATTTGTTACCCGTTTTTCATGGGTTAGACCATAAAAAACCTTATCAGCACATGCGTAGGATTAACCAAGTCG
This sequence comes from Coptis chinensis, assembly GCF_015680905.1. NCBI lineage: Eukaryota > Viridiplantae > Streptophyta > Magnoliopsida > Ranunculales > Ranunculaceae > Coptis > Coptis chinensis. The sequence continues at coordinate 52,313,697 of NC_141456.1, forward strand.
TTACTATATTCCACCATCCTAAGGTTGGTGCTGAACAAATTAAACGGAGGGTGTTTCCTTTCACTTTAGCCGATAAGGTGGCATCTTGGTTAACTTCCCAAGCGCCTAATTCTGTGGACTCATGGGCCAAACTTGTTCAACTATTTATGGAACATTTTTACCCACCCCTGATTCATTTCTTTCGACAGAATCCTCATGAATCATTTTCAGAGGCTTGGAATTGTTTCACCGATCTTCTTATAAAGTGTCCACACCATAACCTCACGAAAGACACGTTAGTTCGTGCCTTTTTCAAAGGACTTTTACACCACCATAAAGAAGTCCTTGACATAATGATTGGGGGTAGTTTCCTCAGTAAGGGAGCCTCAGAGGCTTATAAATATTTAGAAGATCAAACAAAGCGTAATAATAATTACGGGGGTAGTGACGATATCTCCCGCAACGCTAGTTCTTCTTCAACAGTTAAGGCTACCAGTATGTTTGAGATGAAACCCAATCCTGAACTTAAAAATTTAATCGAATCTCTCACTAAAAAGGTAGAGACTATTTCTGTTCAAGAAAAGTCTATTCCCGTCATAAATGTCAACACCAATCCATGTAATTTCTGTTTGAGTCCAGAGCATCACGACTCCTATTGTCCTCTCGCCTATGAATAACAACAATCACAACAAGATAATGTTTGTTCCATTAATAGCGAACCTAACGCAGCTTGGCGACAAAACCCCAATTTCGGTTGGCGAAATAATCAACAACCTCCAAGGTTTAATAACCAAAATGTTAGGCCAACAAACAATTACAACCAAGCTCTACCGAGATAAGGACAAGGACAAAGAAATTATAATAATTATAACAATAATAATTATAATACTAATAGAGGTATCGTTCCGGTAAATAATAACTATCAAAATCCACTCATTAATAATCAACGTGACATAGTTCCTGTCACACAACCTATAGCTAATACTCTTCCACAACCGGATCGTTTTGATGCCTTTATGCAAACCCAACAACAGATTTTACAAGCCATCCAACTTTCCTTACAGCAGTTAGCACAAGAGAAAGTGCAACCCAAAGGTGTGTTTCCAGGTCAAGCGATACATAATCCTAAAACAACAAACACAGCCTTTGAGGTAAACGGTAATACTAGTACTGAAAATGCAAATGTAGGTGAGCTAAATGTCATCACCACTCTCCGTTCTGGGAGAGTGGTTGATAACAACGTAACTATGCCTATAGTTACCGCACCAGTTGTCCCTACACCGGAGATTGTACTAGATACCGAAATAGAAACTGAAGAGCCTACCCCTGTAGAGGTACTAGTTAAACCACAACCTAAGAAACAGAAAGCCAAGGTTAGACATCCAGTTGATCCATACACTAAATATAGAGAGAAACCACCGTTTCCCCAAAGATTAGCTATGTTAAACAAGGATACAAACTATGACTAGATTAGAGAAGTTTTCAAAAATCTAATGATAAACCTACCCTTTCTCGAAGCAATTAAAAAATTACCTCACCACGCTAAGTTTCTCAAAGAGTTGTGCACTACTAGGCGTAAGACAAAGATTCCTAAAGACGCCTTTTTAACTGAACATCTTCCAACTTTAACGGAACACAACGGAATCGTTAAATACAAGGACCCTGGCCGTCCTGCTGTACAATGCACCTTAGGGGATACTCACACGACCACTGCTTTATTAGACCTGGGGGGGCGAGTGTTAACTTACTCCCTTATTATTTGTATAAACAAATAGGTCTATAGGACATTCAACCTACAACAATGACGTTGCAATTAGCTGATAGGTCTATCAAGTATCCTAAGGGTGTAGTGGAAAACGTGCTGGTTAAGGTTAAGGATTTCTACTATCCTACGGATTTTGTTATCCTCGATACAGAAGTCGCTAATGACTCTGTTCTGATCATTTTAAGGTACCCTTTCTTGGCAACTGCCAATGCGCTTATAAACTGTCGCGATGGTTCGATGTCCTTGTCCTTTGTCCATCTTTCTATTGAGGTCAATGTTTTTAAAATGAGGAAATAGTTTCCTGACACTAATATCGATGGAGAGGTTAGCATGATCGAGAACGTAGCTCATGATTATTTCAAAACCACGTTTCCAGATGATCAGATGCACAAATTCCTTTCCTTTGGAAGTTCCAACTTCGACGAGAACTCCCTGGAAGTCGAGGAAGATTTCCTTCCTCTATTTTGTAACTCTTCCTTGCCACCTCGCGAGTCCCACCCTGCCAACATTCCTTCATCCCTTGACACTATGACGGAAGATAAATTTTTCACCCTCTATCCCAATGATTTTTTTGACCCACCTATCGAGGAATGTCTTGCATATCTCAAAGCTTCCAATGATCTAGACCTGAGAGCTCTAGCTAACACTCATTCATCTTCCATCACCAATTTTCCCCACCTTCTATCTTTTCAAAGGAACCTGGAGTTTGCACTTGACCCTCTTGCTTCTTCCGTGCTTAATAATTTTCTAAATCCTCTTAATACAGAAATAATTCCCAAGGGAAAGGCACTTGACACCTTCATTTTCAGAATTGAGACAGTTCCCACCTACACCATGAATGAGTTTTGTGCTAAACCCACATTCTCATTTCTTCCATTCCTTACGTCTAAAATTCATCCATATCCACCATATCTTCCACAAACATCCATTTTCTCATGATCATTTACTTGGACACCCTCTTGTTCAAAGATGAAAAAGAAGGTGCATGCGCGGTTACGTTCTAGATCTATCAGACTTCGTTTCCATTTCACTAAGTTGCGTCGTAGAAAATCTTGGTGTTTGATTCTGTTTGGGGGTGCATTCCATGTTATTTATTTATGGAAAGACCCACAACTCTTTAGGTTGTTAATTTATGGAAAACTGTAGGGTATATATATATATATATATATATATATATATATATATATCCAGTTATTTGTTAAAGTCTCTAGTATCTGACTATAAACAGCTCATTTTGTTGTTTGGTATACTTCCTTACAATTCCATATATTTGTTAGTGCACCATTCAGATAACCGAGCCCTCTCTATGGAGTGTGTGGCTGTAAGAACCGGATCCTAAGTCCACGGTTAACATAATTCACGTTTTCCCCTCTTGCATGTTTTCTCAATTTTTGAGTCATGTTTCTCTATGGTGTGAATTATGTCTTTATTGTTTTTCATTTTCTTATATTAAATATTATTCATAAAAAATAAAAAAATATATCAAAACCATAAAAATAGTAATCTAGGAAGTCTCGGGAATCTGAGTTTAAAATACCCACGTTTCAAACAAATTTTATATACTCTGTTGTCTAAAATTTGTTTGGGGGTGGGGCATTCATTTTTTCATCCTTGATTGTTAAACTTTCCATTTGTGTTACTTAGGCTGTTTAATTGTATTTCGATTCGGGTTGACATTATCTATGAATTTAGATTTCATTCGTTCGCATAACTTACGTCACGCACGTACTTTGAGGCATGTTTCTTCTTCTTATATGTCACCCATAGTTGGAATAGAGTGTTTTAGGGATCATTGGATTGGAAATTCTCTCCTGATCATTTCCATAGCTCAATCGCAAAAATCGGACCGGTAACGAAGCGGCAATTTTAGTTTGAAGTTGCGCGAAAAATCGGCTGATTTCGAAAATTGAATTGGGCTTGGGCCCAAACTCTCGAATGCACGTGCCACGCACGTGCATCCTCTTTCTTCAACCCAAAATAGATCGCGAGTTTTCCCCTTCACCTCTGCCATTAACAAAGCTTATAAACCCTAACCCAAAAAAAAAAAAAAACCTAAACCCACCCACACCCAAAGTTAAACCAAATCCAAAAACTCCTCCAAACCTCTCCCACACCATTTCAAACCTTTCCCACCACCGAAAACATACAAAAATTCACAAATTTCAAACTGCCACCGCCACCACCGCGCTTCCTCCCATTATTTTTAGTGAGTTTGTTTCAAAACTCGTCTCCCTACCTTATTCAAACCCACAAATCTTATTAAAACTCCAATGGCTCAAAGACGAAGAATTTTGCCAGAACAAGTTTTTCGTGCTGACCACTTTGAGGCGTTTTACAGTGAGGAGATGATTCGTAGAGATTGGAAGCATTTGTGGTATATGACGAACAATTTTTATCATGAAGATTTGGTCCAACAATTTTATAGGACGAGGGAGTTGGTTGGGAATAAAAATTTTGTTAAGATGAAAAAAGTAAGGCGAGAAGTGGATAGAAATTTGTTGGCGCGTATCTTTGGAATAGAGGAAGGACGCACTCTTTTAGCCACAGTACAGGAATCCCAAGTTTGTGGGATCGAGGCCTTGATGAACGAGACGATTTTGGAGGGTAAATATAATGCGAGTTCGCATTGTGTTTGCCAGTCGTCTCTAGGAACTAACCAGCTGGCTGTAGCTCAGTGGATTGAGAGGAATGTTATTGAAAAGGAGAAAGTCAGTGACATCAGCCTGAATTGTCTTCATATTCTATGGATACTCCAGACGAGGCCGTATCACTTCTGTATCCTCGAGTTTTTATTACTATGATTAGAGGAGTCGGGAAGAGTATTGCACCTCTCCCTGTTCTGATAACAAAGATCATGATGAGGTTGAAAGCGACTCCGAAGTCTGATTGGATTTGGCTGAAAAGGCACAAAAATACTACTATTTATACGGAGTGTATCATGAAGACGTGGAGGTTGCCTGAAGAGAGGGTAGTGGAAGAGAATGAGTCGGAGGATGAGTCAGAGGATGAGGAGGACACAACATGTTTTGATGCCGATGCCTTGGAGAGATGTACGTCTGATACATAACACATGTAGGTACTTCATCGTGGCATGTGTTCTCTAAATACAATTTGTGAAGACCTTCGAACTCGCCAGACTGTCATACATCGTAACTATGAGACTCGTGCCCAGTGCGAGGATGAGCGTTGGAAAGATATGAAGGCCGAGATGGAAGCTCAGTGAAAGTTTCGAGCAGATATGCTTGAACACTACCCACTCCACTGGGGTTCTTCTACTAAGGAGGTGTCTGTGAGGCACGAGTGTTGTTGCCGAAGGACGGATGGCTCTGGCCCATCGGGAGCTCAGGAGTCATCTCCTTCTCATGTGCCATCCACTACCAGCAATGCGTTGTTTAGGGATATTATGAGTTGATGTTGGTTTTTTTATTTGTTTTTATTAGTTTGGATGTTAAGTGATTGAATTCTATAGTTAACTTTGAATTCGATAGTTAATTGTATTTGAATTTGAATTTGAATTTAATTTGGTTCTTTTCAAATTTTGCGTTGATTTTATTGTAAATCCCATCTTCCCGAATTGTTTGGGGGTGGTATTATTCATTCTAATATGGTTTTTATATGATCATCAATTTTAGAAGTTGTTTTGGAGTGATTGTTGGGAATATTGCCGATATTGGCAGGCTATGAGTAGATATGGTGGTAAGATGAAATCTAAAAGAGTTTAGAAGTTACTATTCTAAATTCAATCTAAAAGATATTAGGTTTGTTTTAGAATCAAGAATATAGGTTGTTTCTGTTTTCGGTTTTGGACATATTTTGTTTCCGACAATTGCCTTAAAGCTTTTTGGCAACTTCCCGATTCGTTTTGGAAACTCAAAACCTATATAAACTTCATTCATTCTCCACACAAAACTCACATCTCTCACTTTCATCTCTCACCTTTCACTCCCAATTTTTCCTTCTTTTTCTTCTTCACTTCAGCACTCAAGCAGCTCGGAGCGTGCCTGCGCCCAAAACACTGTAAAGAGAATTTCCCTTGAACGCGACCCGTGACCTACAAATACTAAAAGTGAGTGTGCCCCACGCCCAAAACACTGTAACTCAATATTCACCTGAGCGTCACCGCGCCCTACCAAGGCATAGTCAGAGCGCACCACGCGCCCTGACCACCGTGGGCACAAAAAATTCTGATTTTTTGTGGGTTGTTCCAGGATCGGTTTCAGCTATTTTAGAGAGTAGTGTTGTGATGAAATCCCCTCGTATCATACCGGGACAGTCTTTTGAAAACTTGTTCCAAAGTGACACTTATGGTGCTTGGTTTCGCGGGGTTATCATAGACGTAGGCTGGGAACCGCTAATGGTAAGACCTGATGAACTTTATTCTCCCGCACTTACATCTTATTTTTATAATAATTGTAAGTTCTTTGATAGACCAGATTGAGAACAAGTGTTCTCCATCACCATCGGGGATGAACCGATGGAAATTTCCAAGTTCTTGCAAGCCTTTGTTCTTGGACTTGCTATACCCGCTGAAATACAAGACTCATGGGCCTATTTGGTAGATAATATGTACATGTATAACTATGAGGATTTGCATGAGCATTACAGGGTAGGAATCTTTAGGATAGAGGACAAAGGGGATTATAACGTTGCCCTTGGTAGCCTGTCTATGAACGTGGGCAATGTTATGTTTTGGATCATGCTAAACATTAGAGGGGAATGGTGTTATTCTTCTGTGAATGACGAAACTTGTGATATTTTCCTTTCTTTAGATGGGGGACGTACACTCTATGATATTTCCCAGACCCTAATGTTTAGTTTAGCCCGAGCCCATAGCAAGAGGCATAAGTACCTTCTTATGCCTGTTTTAATTTGTCGTATTATGCTATGTTTCTTCCCTATTTTTTGTGCCCACTTCACGAATTAGGTTGGGGTCGACATTGTGAGACCCACCAATTGTATTATTCGATCGTTCCGTGCAATGACTTGGCAAGGGTGGAGGATACAACCTCATCAGGTTGCACCTTACACCCCATCCGACCAAGTGGTGCTTTACAGGTTAGCTATAGTAGATGATAAGTGGCGTGAAGCCTAGCAAATCATCATGGCGTGGCAAGATGCGAAGGGACCTCATTTCTTTATTGAAGAGAATAAGGATGATGATTAAGCGGGAGATGAGGTAAGTTTTTAGTTTCAGTTAGTGTCTGCTTATGTCCCAAGCAATTTAATTCTTATTAACCCCATAACGGGTGGAACTCCTATATAGTTACTTCAATTTTTATTATCTATATTAGTATGTTTTAACCTTGTTCTGTAGATGTTCCAGAATTTCACGCATTTCCATGGTATTTTCCTACCCTTTTTATTTAAATACTTTGAGGACAAAGCATGCTTCTTGTTTGGGTGGGCATAGAAACACGTGTAATTAAGGTATCTGTTAGAATATAGATATGTACAGTATGCACTTATTTTCTAGTAAAAATTCAAAAATTTCAAAAATATAAATAAAAAGTTATGATATACACTTAAGAATATTGGTATTGTTTTATTTCTCTGTGCTCTGAATAATCTATAAGTCTCACATTGCTTTTGTATTAGAATAGTTTTTAGAAACTTAGGTTAATATGTAGGTAATAATCTTTGCATATATCTATAAATATGTTACATGAGTATCTATGATTGTTTGGCAGTAAGTTTCTGAAATCTAGGCTAGAGTACTTATGCTACAAATCCTGTGAGACTATAGCTTAAAGCCTTACATGAGTGAAACATTTGAGAAATGACACAAGGGATAAGTAAAATCCGGATAGAGAAATCACACGTCCACTTGTTTGATCACTATACCATATCCTAAGCGAGAATTTAGGCCCTCTTTAGATCGATATAGCCAAAAATTCAAACCAATAAAATTATTTTCCGCTAGTCGCCCCTCTGAGCCTTTCTTTAACATTTCATAAACCACAAATCCTTTAACCTGTTACAAAACAAAATAAAAAAAATAAAAAATAAATATATATATATATATATATATATATATATATATATATATATATATATATATATATATATATATATAAAAAAAAAAGACCTTTGAAATCAAGAATTGTTAGTCGCTTCAAATAAGAAAAGAAAGTTTCCATCCAAATAAAAAATATATATAAATAAACAAATAAAAGAAAATAAAGAGTTAGAACTCCAAAAATATAATCAAAGGAGTCAAAAGCCAAAGAAAAAAGAAAAAAAAAAATGGCTAAGGATGGAAACAAAGTGTAGAAGCAAAAGTAAAGAATTAGGTTTTCTCTAGTTACATAATATGAAGACTCTATTATCTCAGACTTGTCCTTTTTGAATATTCATTTCCTTCCTTCTTAAACCATCTCCTAATCCCCGCAACACCTAATAAAGACCTCTAGCTCAATTAGGAATATGTTAGTGTGATAGTAAGTGGCAGATGTGTTTGATCGACTCCATCTTCCTTGTGTGTCATTGAGATTGTAAGGTAAAGTGTGCCCATTGCGCACTGGAGTAGCAAAACTTCAGTGAAAAAATTAGAGTATTTTTATCTTGACATTTATGTGAGGATCTACTTAAGAACGCTATTCCGAGTTTTCAAAATGGACCTGCTAGTGCATTTCATAGTATTACTCATTGTATATATGCTTATTCGTAGATAATTGATTATTATGCATATATTAGCTTAGGTTTCGACTTGATTATTCAGTATTCCTTGTTAGTGAGATGTATAGATAGTTGAGGCATAAATAAGGAAACAATAGTTTTATTTCTTAGTCGTTGTAGTATAGATAAAGTTTGTGAGTACCTTTACTGGAAAACTCTCACAAGGCTATAACTCGTCCACTAGGGAATTCCTAATGGTTTAAAACCTTGTTGCATATGGTCAATTCCTAGTTAGAACTCCATTTTTGGTCACTTATTCTAATTTCTCATATTTGCTTGAGAACATGCAAAATGCTATTTAGGGGTGGTTTGATAAGAGCCCAAAACTGCAGTTTAAACCCCCTAACAATAATACTTTTAGACCAATTATGCGAGTAAAAAATAAGAGTTAATGTTGATTACGTGCTTTTATATATTTCAGGCATTAGAGTCAATTATGTCCAAAACTGTGTCACTTTGGCGAGATAAAGGAGCAAGGGTTGGTTGCTAAGAAGTTCTGTGATTAAAAACCAAGATTCAAAGAGAAAAAGCCTTTTTAAATCCTGGTCAAAGCTGAAAAGTCAAAATCAACGCGGGAAGAGACAGCGCACAAAAGTTAGTAGAAATTCTAAAGACCGTATCTTTTGACTCAGACCTTGGAATTGGGCCTACCTTATGTCAAAATGACCGACTCGGAGAGTGATTTCCAATGGTCTAAATCTTGACCCAATCAGAGGAGCGGAAGTAGATGAAAAGCCTACTGAAGTCAGATCTAGCTGAAAAAAGCTCTATGGACTAAAAAGATTGGGCTTTGGGCTCGATTTTCTGGCCCAAAACATGGCTCCTTAGCCCATGCACGAAAATGTGGATCTAGTATCCTCCATTTCAAGACACAAGACTTAACTCTTAAGTAATTATTAGCTTTAGGTAGCAAGTAGCCATTAGAGAATAGTTGAGATCTAGATTTAGTCTCCATTTAATTAATTAGGTTTTTATCTTCTTTTAAATTCAGTTATTGAATTATTGCTATTGCTATTCATTATATCAATAAAGTTAATTAGTTCTTGATAATCTAGTTTCACTTTCATTAAATTATTTTAGTTTCAATTCATAGATTTAGTTATTTATCATTATTAGTTTCAATTAAATCTAGCAAATTTAAATTTACATTCGAGTTGAAATAAGCAAAGTTATAATCTTTATATCATGTCTTGCTTAAATTTATATATTAATGATAGTATAATGATTCTAGGCTAAACCTCCATTAGAGGGGGTTGAAGAAGTCTTGATGAAGCTTGATCTTTGTTAACTTAGAAATCGTCCTGATAATCTATTCAATTCTATAAAGTAATTAGTTCACCATGAGAATGGGTTTCATTGCTTCACATGCTAGTTACTATTTGGTAGAGATTGCCATGAATAATTAAGGATTAGAATTACCAATTTGTTATGCGAAAGCATTTCAATTTGGATTGCGTCATTTCTTTGTTAGTTGATTAAGTTGAGTTAAGGTGGAATCAATCCCCCCTAATTCCTTATCATAGTATCAATTTAGCATTTCGTAGTTGAAGTATCGTTTATTCGTTAGTATAATTTACATCATAGTATAAGTTCGTAAAACTCTCATTAACTTTGGATAGATTGATAATCTTAGGAAACACGAATTCTAAAGAACTAGAAGTGGAACGAATCTTCTATTCGAACTCTATTTCGATAGAATCGAGAGTAGAAATCTTTGATAAATAACACATTCAAGTTAAGTTTTTGTCTTACTTGCATTTAAGTTTCATCATTTATTCGTGAGTAAAACTATCATTTTTACGATTATCAAGAACGTTTGGTGGCACTGGCTGTTCCACGAGAACTGCTCACCTTTTTTAAGAAGTTGCAAGAACGGTCGGCATTTGTCAAACGCCCTGGATATGAATCGGTTTAGTGCGGCAACCATTCCTGATAGCTTCTGTATTTGCTTCTTTGTTTGTGGATCGGGCATGTCCAAGAATGCTCTGATTTGATCTAGGTTAGCTTCGATACCTCTTTGTCATACTTGGTACCCTAGAAACTTCCTTGAGGACGCTCCAAAAAGGTACTTTTCGGGATTCATCTTCATTCGTGTGTGGCGTAACCTAGAGAATGCTTTCTCAAGATGAGAGAGGTCGTCACCTGCTTTCTTGCTCTTGACGACCATGTCGTCGATATAGATTTCCATGGTATCCCCTAACATGTCCTGGAACATGTCAGTGACCAACCGTTGATAAGTCGCTCCAGCGTTCTTAAGGCCGAACGGGTGGACGTTGTAGCAGTAAATGCCTTGTTCGGTGATGAATGATGTTTTCTCCTGGTCTTCTTCAGCTAGTGGGATTTGATTGTATCCACTATATGCATCCATAAAGGACAGGAGGTCGTAGCCGCAGGTCTGGTCCACAACTCGGTCAATTCGAGGCAAAGGGAAGCTATCTTTAGGTGTTTCTTGGTTAACACTGGTGAAGTCAACGCAAAGGCGAACTGTGTCATTCTTTTTTGGAACGACTACTATGTTAGCGATCCAATCTGGGTAATCGACTTTTCTGATGAAACCGACTTGCTTGAGTTTGTCGACCTCATCATTGATTACTTTTTGAAACCTCGGAGATAACATTCTAGGTCGCTGACGAACTGGCCTAGCATTAGGATTTCCATTTAGTCTATGACATGCAACATTGGGATCTATACCCGGTACATCAATATACGACCAAGCGAAAACATCTTTATTCATTGCTAAAAAGTTTACAAGTTGAGCCTTGAGTGTATGGTCTAAGTTAGCCCCTACGATACCAAACTTAGGGTCATCTTCTGTTCGTAGGTTCACTCGCTCTTTGTCTACAGGTTGAGGTGTTGCCTTTGACGCGGATGCGTCCTTAGGTGTATTGATCTCTGGAGATGCTTTGTCGACCTGAGGGAGAGTGGAACTGGCAGCAGGGGCTGGAACGCCCTCTGTGGTGATGACAACAAAGGCTGATGTGGTCTCTGTGGTCATTACAACAGGGGCTGGAGTGAGCTATGGAATCAGTGTTGGCTATGTGACCCATGATGGTGCAACCTTTGGAGTTTTGATGAGCGGATTGATTTCTGGGGTCGTGGCTGGTGGGGCAACAACTGCTGGAGTAAATTCTGGGATCTTGACTGGTGGATCAACAACAACTGATGCGACCTCTAGGGTCCTGACTGGTGGAGCAACGATGGTTTGAGTGACTTCTAGGGTTTGAACAGACGAATCAACCTTCTTGCTAGAGCCCCCAGCGTTCTGTGTTGGTGCTTTGGCTCTGACCTCGGCGACCAAGTCTTTGGCCATTTTGTAGCTGGTGGGCTCGTTCCTTGTGTGGGTATGTAGGTCGGTGGTCTTGTTCGCTGAGAGGATTTGATTACAATGATAAGCCTCAAGCTGATTGCTTCGAAGCCCCATCATGCCCCTTGGGCCTGGGAAGCGGAGAACTTGATGCAACGTTGATGGTATAGCTTGCATTTGATGAATCCAACGCCGTCCTAGAATAACATTGTAGGACGACTTGATGTCTAGGACGTTGAAGCACGTATTGAAGCTGACATTATCCTCTCTAGATCCCACCGAAAATGGGAGTATGACGTCACCAATTGGGTCAGCTCTGGAGCCGTTGAACCTATAGAGAGGAGCGATAAGGTCTATGAAGACTGACTTGGGCAAATTCATCTTTTGAATAGTATGATAGAACAGAATGTCACATGAACTACTAGGATCTATCAAGACGCGCTTGACTGTCCAGTCGCTGATTTTGACGTGGACTACGAGTGCGTCGTTGTGTGGGAGGCAAACCTTGTTGAGGTCGGCCTCCGTAAAAGTGATATCACTCGAATCGCGACCGAACCGAATCGAAAGCGGCCCGGAATTAAAATGTTAAACTTCTTGAAGGGTGCCAACACCCGTCTTTTCTCTCTGGATGATGTTACTGAATCATCTAGAAACGTTATCATATGAATGGTTCTATCATTATCGCGGTCTGACGAATGTTGACGACGTTCGTGGCAGGAGCGATCTCTTGGTCGTCCTCTGCTATGGGAGCGAGCTTGGACGTTGTGATGTTCATGGCGAGGTGGAGATCGACTGCGCACTCTGCGAGCTATGAGCTTATGGCGCAGATCACCATCAGCAATGTTGGTATACTGCTTGATATGTCATGCTTCGATGAGGTCCTGAAGGTAATGCTTTAGCCCCCAGCACGCATCGGTCTAGTGACATTTGGCGCGGTGAAAGGAACAATAAGGCCAGCCAGATCAATCTTATGGTTGTCATAAAGTAGGTCGGTAATAGGTAGCTTTCTTGATTTTCTCCAGTATACAACTTGTGCACGTAGAGCAGCATTTTCCTGCCTGAGCAAGGAAATATTCTCATTCGTTAAACCTAGCTGGTTTGCGAGGCTTTCAACTTGAGCTTCGAGGCTTGCCATGCTTCGTGGGCTTGAGAATTTTTTTTTTGGTTTTTGATTTGTGTGAAAGTGGTTTCTCAAGTAATCGAGACCACAGACGGCCCCAATGTAAAGTAGCATTTTAGTTTCCTTCACATATAAGGGAGGAAGGAGAAAGGAATTGGAATTGGATGCGGGAAAGGGTTTAGACCGAGTTCGTTGTTGAGCGAACTACCTACGTATCTTCTCTTGATTCTGAGAGGAGAGAAGAATCCGGTCTCATGTAATTCATGTATGTGGTATTTATAGGTGGGAAGGGTGTTGATCCATTAGACACGTGTACTGACATGTACGTATGTAAGGTGGAGATCATGAATGCGTGTTAGGTTGGTTTTGGTAGGAATTCTGTGATCATTGGGAGTGGGTGCAGTAGTTCATATTTCACGGTGATTGGAAATACAGGTAATGCTCTGGTAATGATTACATCTGGATTAGAGATGGTGTCTTTATTCGAAGCGTTCTGCCCTAGGTCGCTCGTTTGTCTTGATGTATTCTTGAGCGAGCTGAAGTGTCCCACTTACATGGAGCGAGCTGTTCACAACTCGATCTTGGAGGTTGATGACATGAGTTTGTTACGATCTCTACTTATGCTTAACGCGTGCTTAATATTCCTTAATGAGAATATTACTCCCTTACAGACACGTGGGTTGTTATTGGCAACGAAACAATTACTGGGGTTGGAATCCAGTAACAGGTTGGAATCCAATAACATAGTCGGATTCTTAAAGAAAAATGTGGTTTGAATTGAGAAAGAGGACGGCAATATGGACCGAGTGTGGAAGAAAACCAGTAGCCGTCCTAAAGAACTATCACCTAGGGATGGCACAATGCCATTCCTACTACATGCCTACATTTACCACTCGAAAAACTGTGCTGGAAACTCATTGGGCCGAGGTGCTAAATAACTTATTTGAAGCCAATCAGGGTTTTATATATGAGGGCGACTACAACACATGGCCGAGAACAAAAAAACACTTCCGAAGTCGGCTGTAATTGGCTGGTTGAGAAAGAAGAGAGGAGAGAGGAGAGAAAGAGAGAGAGTTTGACTCGTTATTTATCTATTATCTATATACTAAAGCAGAGACCTCTAATGAAGGATTTTCTCTCTCCTAGGTGGCACTCTAATATGTAATTTGTACAACTGTAACAAACAAGAGCACTAAAAATCCTGTTTTCTCAACATAAACTCCACCAAATCCAAGCACCCAACAGCAGCAACAAAACCACATTGGAAACCCCATCTTCTTCTCCAGACAAGCTTCAAACTCGCTCGTACATCCACCGTGTTGGATCTCCCAGAGTAAAGACTCGAAAGTCTTCAAATCGCACAGTATAAAACTCCATGACAAAGGCGGCAGATTGGCAATTCCAAAAAAGATGCCCACCATAAACCCAATAAATGAGCGGTAGCCTGACCAAGGTACCCAATCCAACAATCCGGAGAGGGGTTAGATTTAGGGAGAGAGCCATGGCTTTGGACAAACAAAGTTTAAAGCCAAACCAAAAATTCGGACTCAAGGGGCTGAACCCATGACATTGACGCCGATTGAGAGATGTTAGACCTAGAAGAACCAGCTTGAACCAAACACCACCAACAGAACACCAACAAAAACCTAGATCTGTCTTATTCATGGTCTTCATACAAGATAAGATCTGCAAAATTCAGATAACCCAGATCTCATGAAACTGAATAGCAGGACCAGTGTCGATCTTCCAAAAGGTTAGAAAAACCCCTACATACAAACAAATAAGACGAAAAAAGAGAAGCTTTTCTTCTTTTTCTTCTTCTTCATCACTTCCAGTTGAGAGATCTAAAATAATATTCGAGGTTTGGGTTATGGAGGAAGTGAGATTTGAGTGTGAGAGGCTAGGGTTTGAGAAAGAGATCTGGGTTAGTACGAGGAGGAGAACCACTGCTTTCGCCCATAGGAGAGCCTTTTTTAAATTGTGAGAGTGATCATATCGACTTCTTTTAGTTGTTAGGTTTAATAATTGAAGTTTTATGAGAATGCTCAATGTAGTGAAGATGATATTGAAACTACTTGAATAGCAAGACACTCTCAATCATAATAAAATAATTATGATAAACACTATTTAAAATACAAAACTATACTTGTTGAGACATTATATTCCCCCTACAAATAATACAATTATGTTTCGAGGTTAGTTCAATGCATTTGCATCAAGTTTTCGATTTTCTGTTAATTATTCATTGAGGTTAGTTCAATGTAGTTATTGCATCTAGTTTCTGATTTCCCATTAATTATTCTTTGAGGTTAGTTCAATGCAGTTGCATCAACTTTTCGATTTCCCGTTAATTATTCTTTGAGGTTAATTCAGTGCAGTTGCATCAAGTTTATGATTTCTCGTTAGTTATTCATTAAGGTTAATTTAGTGTAGTTGCATCTAGTTTTCGATGTTTCGTTAATTAGTTTTTGAGATTAGTTCATTGCATTTCCATCCAAGTTCCAATTTCTCATTAATTACTCTTTCAGATTAGTTGAATACATCTGCATCCAGTTTCTGATTTCCAGTTAATTATTTTTAGAGGTTAGTTCGATGTTCAATGTATTTGCATCTAGTTTCAAATTTTTGGTTATTTATGCTTTGAAGTTAGTTCGACCAGTTACATCCGATTTCTGATTTCTAGTTAACTATTCTTTGAGGTTATTTCAATGCATTTGTATCAAGTTTCTGATTTCCCGTTAAATATTCCTCAAGATATTGCATCCAATTTCTGATTTACCATTAGTTAATCTCTAGTTTTAGTTAGTTTAATGCAGTTGTATCCAGTTTCTGATTTTCTGTTAATTATTCTTTGAGGTTAGCTCAATGTAGTTGCATCCAATTTTTGATTTCTAGTTAATTGTTCTTTGAGGTTAGTTCAATGCATTTGCATCAAGTTTCCGATTTCCGGTTAATTATTTTTTGAGGTTAGTTCAATGTAGTTGCATCAAATTTATGATTTCCTGTTAATTATTCATTAAGATTAGTTCAATGTAGTTGTATCCATTTTTCGATGTTTCGTTAATTAGTCTTTAAGATTAGTTCATTGCAATTGCATACAGTTTCTGACTTTCCATTAATAACTCTTTGAGTTTTTTAATGCATATAGTTCAATATATATGCATCTAGTTTTTTATTATTAATATTTTAAGGTTAGTTCGATGCAATTACATCCAGTTTCTGATTTTTTGTTAACTATTCTTTGAGGTTATTTCAATGCATTTGGATCTAGTTTCTGATTTCCCGCCAATTATTCTTTAAGGTTAGTTCAACGCAGTTGCATTTGGTTTTTTATTTTCTGTTAATTATTTTTTGAGATTAGTTCAATGCATTTGCATCCAGTTTTCGATTTCCGGTTAATTATTATTTGAAGTTTGTTTGATGTATTTGCATACCATTTCCAATTTCTCGTTAAATATTTTTCAAGGATTTGCATCCAATTTCTAATTTCTCTTTAGTTATTCTCTGACGTAAGTTTAATGCAATTTCCAATTTTTAGTTAATTACTTTTTAAGTCTGGTTTATTTTATTTGCATAAAATTTCTGATTTCCAGTTAATTACTTTTTGAGCTCAGTTCAATGTATTTGAATCCAGTTTCCAATTTCCTTTTAATTATCCAATGTGGTGTGTAATATCAACTTCAAACTGGACATAAAAATAAATTATGTTTGATTTACTATGTGGGATCATAAAAAATTATCTAGTTCCCGATTTTCCATTAATTATTCTTTAAATTATACATAACTCACTATGTGGGATCTTCAAAGATTATCTACGAACGTGTGATGTTATATTAATTATTCTGAAAAATATTTGCAACTATACATGCAGAACTATTATATATGAATATTATATTGATCACTCATCCAAATTTCTTATAATTCGAAAACCCCACTATCCATTAAAGAAAAGAACTCACCCTTGATAAAACCCTTCAACTTCATTTTGTTGTTTAATAATAGAAGTTTGATTGCAGTTTTGTGAGATTGCCTAATAAGGCGAAGTTCATAATGAAGCTACTTGAATAGCAAGGCGTTCCCAATCATACGAAAAGAGATAAGATAAACACTATTTTAAATGCAAAACTATTATTATTGAGACATTCCCACAACATATAACACAACTATGTTTTGAGGTTAGTTTAATGCATTTGCATCTAGTTTCTGATTTTTCAATTCCGTTATTTATTTTTTTATGTTACTTCAATACAGTTGCATCTAGTTTCCGATTTCCCGTTATTTATTTTTTGAGGTTAGTTCAATGTGGTTAGTTCAATGCATTTGTATCCAATTTCCAATTTCCTATTAATTGTTCTTCGAGGTCAGTTCAATTCATTTGTATCCAATTTCCGATTTCCCGTTAATTATTCTTTGAGATTATTTTAATGCATTTGCATCTATTTATTGATTTCTCGTTTATTATTCGATAAGGTTGCATTTGCATTGATAGGAATTTAGTCGGTCTAATTAAATAGACTAATCTAACCCCTAGTTAAATCGCAAGCGCACAGCTATCATTGAAAATAGTTGCAGCAAACGGGTCGATCCTACAGGGCAATTTTAGGGACAATTGAATACTAAAATATTACTTATCCTAATTTGAACAATGTTGTTTTAGAGAAAGTTGGAATTAACTACTCACTAAACTATTTAAACTACAAAAACTATAACTTAAATAATTGGGTTTTATCAAATGGAGAGAACTCTAGGATTATAGAATCTACCATAGACTTCTGTTTATATTTCTAAGAGTAATTTTAATGTTCCAGATTTAATACGAGTAGCACGAAGGAAAGGTAACCCTTGCTTTCTCGATGATATGATCATGATAATCTTAACTAAACATGTATCTTCTAAAGTTTCGGCACTACAGATCAAACTCAAAAGATTACTCGTCTTTTTACGGCACGAATAATATCTAAATTTGACGTCAACAGTTAAAACAGGCTTAACTAATAGCAATGAATATCGAACTATAAAGAATGAGTGACATACTATATGAAAGATATAAGCTAGCTATCAATACATGAAACTAGAAGAATATAACAATTTAAACTAACTGGAAATCATCGAAATTAATCCCAAAAAAACACAACCATTAGCCTAAGGTTTAATCTGCCGTAGACTTGGAGTTTAGCTATACATAACAATTTCACTAAAGGGAAAAACGAAATTAAAAGAAGAGATAATCATTGCAAAACCGTAGTCCAGCAGTGGTGTCGTCTTCTCCCAATTCGGTTTGCTCAAGCTTCAATTCCCCCGGTGCTAACTCGAGTTTCTCCTCCCCCAAGATCTGATTTTCTGGATATTCTGTTCTCTGTGTTCAGTGTTCTGGAGCGATCCCCCCTCTCTTTGTTTCCCTTTGTATATATAGAGGTTTGGTTAGAGCAGTGTTTGATTTCAAATGGAATTCGAAGTCGGTCGCAAGAGTTTCGGTTTCGATCCATTCGGAGAATAACTAGTTGCTGTCTTATTAAGATTCTTTTTTCGTAAGAATCATAGTCAGTGATCGGGTGGGATTGGATGTATGGATTGCTAGACAGATGGTTTGGTTTCATTCGGTATTCCATTTCCATCACCGGAATTATCGGGATGTTTTATTCTCTATTCAGTACTCCTGTTCATGAGAAATGGGAGAGAAATATAAGTGTTGCTACGGTGCATCTCAGGTGGACTTGAACTGGTACAATCATTAATTAGTTACTAACTGGTTTGGTCCAGTCTTTATGTCTCGGTTCTTGTCTTTAACCCACTTGGTATTTAGCTAATGGGCCAACTCTTAGGCCCATATTCCACAAACAGATCCTTGGCGTGGCTCATTAACTATTTGATGGAAAGCAAGCCTCACAATTTTAACTTCGATCAACTTCCCGTCCTTTTTAGCACTTTCCCGTAATCAAGTCGATTTCTGCAAAAACCATAAAACACGCTAATCAATCGAAAAATATATAAGATAAATAAACTAACTCATACAGATTTGGGTATAAATATGTAACAATTAGACGCTTATCAAATACCCCCAAACCTATATTTTTCTAGTCCTCGAGCAAAACTAAAATTAAACTAATAAGAAAAACAAAAATCCTAACTCACTTTCATAGGAATCACGATTACACTTATCATGTGTAACAAGCCTTTAAACCCCTAGGTTACCCCTAGTGGATGAGTTTAGTCTCGTGAGGGTTTTCAGAAACGATACCCACAAACATTAACATGGCATAACCAATGGTGATATAATTTTCTCAGAGATAAAAGAACTTTGTTGCCAACTGATAAAGAAGTTCAAAAATCAGCAATTATCACAGTTTACATCATCATCACCAAGACTCATCACTACTTCCAAAGATAGAAAAGATTTACAACTACTCCAAACCAAAGCGTGTGTGTGTTTAGTCAAATTGATACAATCTCTTATCCAAGTAACGGAATTCCTAACTTACTATCCAAAGAATATATCAACCTCAATCCTCACCATCCATACACTCACAAGAAAGTCTCTCTCTTAGATAAGTTTTAATTTTGCCTCTGTATGCAGGGAAATGAGTAAAATAGTAGAACATCCAACATACTTAGCCAGAAAGACGGACATATGAAATTTCAAAAACAAATTAGTCTCATGAAAAGAATAGCAATCACATGTGAAGTGTCGGGTCCTTCACTTTAGCATCCTCTCACCTATTCTACACTTCATATCATACTTTTGTGATAAGTCTGGGTATTAAGACGGGACTTAGGATAGGTTGACAAGAAAATGGTAAAAAGGAATCAAAAATTTCTGAGAATAAACTAAAGACCATCTTGTACTTGACCTTCATGGAAAATTTCTTCACTTTGTAGCTCACATTACTTGACTTTCTCACTACTTCTGCTCAATGATTTCTGATAACCCGAAAAAACAATAGAATCCTAAATATTATGTTAACAACAACACTAATACATAATCCTACCGTTCTTACGTTTAAATCAATTATTCTTACTCTCAAAACATAATCATGCAATACAACGAGTAAGGATTCGTTCCACTCTCAATCTATCAAGACTAAATAGAACTCAACTACTCAAATCCAAAGGGAACAATGGTGAGAGTAATGATTTGATGTGAATTTTCTATTCTACCATTCCCAACAATTGAATCTAAACAAGACATAATATAAAGATTTGAACTTTATTTGTTTAAACTCAATTTGAAACTACTCATGCAATAATTGAATTAAACTAATAATGACAAGTAAGTAAATCTAAGGATTTAAGCTAATAAATAAATGAAAATGAAACTAGATTATGGAGAACTAATTAACTTTATTTATCTAATAGAACAATAAGAACAAGAAATGATTGAATGAATAACAACTATTTTATTTATCTAATGAATGATATTCAATGATTTAAATAACTAATCTAAAACAAAGAATGAAACTAATTAATGGAATGAAAGCTAAGTAATTAACTAATCTAGATCTAACTATCTTTTTTCTAACCCTAAACTCCATTAACATTAGCTTCCTAACCTAACTGCCATTAACAAAGAGTCAAGCTTTTGTTTTATACTTCCAGATCCAAATCGTGCATGGGCTTGGAGCCATGTTTTGGGCGGAAAATCGGGCCCAAAACCCAATTTCTTTAGTCCAAAAAGCCTCTTCAGCTGCAGTTGGCTTCCACAGACTTTTCGTCCACTTCTGCTCTTCTGATTGGGTCAAGGCTTGGACCATTGCAAAAGCTCTTTCCGAGCCGGTCGTTTTGACATAAGGTAGGCCTCAATCCGAGGTCTGAGTCCAAAGATATGGCATTCGAAGTTCTCACTTTTTTGCTCCTTTATCTCGCTAAAGTGGCACATTTCTGCACATAATGGACCTTGAAGCCCTAAATGCATAAAAACACGTAATCGAGTATTAACTCTTACTTATTATTCACATAATTGGTCTAACAAGATGATTATTAAGGGGTTAAAACTACAGTTTTGGGCTCTTATCAAACCACCCCCAAACAAAGATTTTGCTTGTCCTCAAGCAAAGATGAGAAATTAGAATAAGTGACCAAAAATGGAGTTCTAACTACTCTCGTTTAAGCTTGAGTCGCGATTGCATTGACCATATGCAACAAGGCCTTAAACCACTAGGAATTCCCTAGTGGACGAAGTTATAGCCTCGTGAGAGTTTTCCAGTGAAGGTACTCACAAACTTCATCTATACTACAACGACTAAGAAATAAAACTATTGTTTCCTTATTCATGCTCAACTATCTATACATCTCTAGCAATTACATAAGAATAACCCAAATAACCCTAAGGTAATATATGCATAATAATCAATCATCTAAAATAAACATATAACAATGAGTAATACTATGAAATGTAGTAGCAGTCCGTTTAAAAACTTCGAATAAAGCGTCCTTAAGTAGGTCCTCACATAAATGTCAAGACAAAAAACCACTCTGATTTTTCCACTCAAGTTTAAGCTACTCCGATTGCAGCAAAGCAAGCACACTTTACCTTACAATCTCAATGACAACAAGGAAGCCGGGGTCAATCAAACACATCCGCCACTTACTATCACACTAACCTATTCCTAATCGAGCTAGAGGTCTTTATTAGGTGTTGCGGGGATTAGGAGATGGTTTAAGAAGGAAGGAAATGGATATTCTAGAGGACAAGTCTGAGATAATAGAGTCTTCATATTATGTAACTAGAGAAAACCTTGTTATTTACTTTTGCTTCTACACTTTGTTTCCATCCTTAGCCATATTTTTTTCTTTTCTTTGGCCTTTGACTCCCTTTTTATTCTATTTTTTTTGGAGTTTTTATTTATTTCTATTTTTTTTTTTTTTTTTTTTTTTTTTTTTTTTTTTTTTTTTTTTTCTTTTTTTTTTTTTTTTTTTCTTTTTTTTTTTTTTTTTTTTTTTTTTTTTTCTCTTTGGATGGAAACTTCTTTTCTTTATTTTTCTCAAGCAACTAACTAATTTTTGTTTACATGTGTTTTCTCTTCTTCTTTCTTCCTCCTCATTCTATTCTCGGACTTATTCTAAATTGGGTAGGTTGATTTTTTATTTTGTTTTGTTTTTTTGTAACGGGGGTAAAGGAATTGTGGTTTATGGAAGGCTAAAGAAAGGCTCGAGGGGCTTAATTAGCGGAAAATAATTCATAGGTTTGAATTTCTGGCTATATCGATCCAAAGAGGGCCTAAATTCTCGCTTAGGATATGGTTTAGTGATCAAGCAAGTGGACGTGTGATTTCTCTATCTGGATTTTACTTCTCCCTTGTGTCATTTCTCAAATGTTTCGCTCATATAAGGCTTTAGGCTATATTCTCACAGGATTTGTAGAATAAGTACTCTAGCCTAGATTTCAGAAACTTACTGCTAACAATCATAGATACTCATGTAATAAATTTATAGATAGATGCAAAGATTATTACCTACATATTAACCTAAGTTTCTAACAATTATTCTGATGCAACAGCTACGTGAGACTTCTAGATTGTTAAGAGCATGGAGAAAGAAAACAATACCAATATTCCTAAGTGTATAGCATACTTTTTATTTATATTTTTGAATTTTTGAAATTTTAACTAGAAAACAAGTGCACATTATACATATCTATATCCTAACAGATGCCTTAATTACATGTATTTCTATGCCCCCAAACAAGAAGCATGCTTTGTCCTCAAAGCATTTAAATAAAGAGGGTAGAAAAATACCATGGAAATGCGTGAAATTCTGGAACATCTGCAAAACAAGGTTAGAACATACTAATATAGGAAATAAAAAAAAAACTGACGCAACTCTATAAGAGTTCCACCCATTATGGGGTTAATGTAATTAAATTGCTTGGGACATAAGCGCACACTAACCTGAAACTAAAAACTTACCTCCACTCCAGCGTTTACTTCGTCATCCTCCTCTTCTATAAAGAAGTGAGGTTCCTTCGCCCCCCGCCATGCCATGATAATTTGCCATGCTTCACGCCATTTATCATCTATGATTGCTAACCTATTAAAGCCCACTTGGTCGGATGGGGTGTAAGGTGCAACCCGATGAGGTTGTATCCTCCACCCTTGCCAAGTCATTGCACGGAAAGATCGAATAATAGAATTGGTGGGTCTCACAATGTCGACCCCAACCCAAATCTCGTGAAAGGGGCACAAAAACAGGGAAGAAACATAGAATAATACGGCAAACTAATATAGGCATAAGAAGATACTTATGCCTCATGCTATGGGCTCGTGCTAAACTAGACATTAAGGTCTTAGGAAGGTCATATAGCAGGCGTTCCTCAGCTAAAGCAAGGAAAACATCGCAAGTGGCATTATTCGCAGAAGAAAAATGTCACTCCCCTAATATGTTTAGCATGATAAAGAACTTTACCGTATCACATTAAGGGACAAGTTACCAAGGGCTACATTATATGTCCCTTGGTCCTCTACACGGAAATTGTCGGACCCATAAGCCTCATGCAAAAAGTCATAAGTGTAGACATGAATATTATCTACCCAATAGCATCATGGGTTTTGTATTTCAGCGGGCATGGCAAGTCCAAGAACAAATGCTTGCAAGAACCATAAGCAGTCCCAGTACGTGTGTGATCACCTCGCGAAACCAAGCACCATAAGTAGTGCTTTGAAACAAATCTTTGAAAGATTGTTCCGGTATCAATGTAGGAGATGTCATCTCAAAATTACGCCTGGAATAGCTATGAATGATCCGAAACTACCCGTGAAAACTGGAATTTTTCGGTCCACGGAAGTCGTCGGTGCGGCACGCCAGATATAGAGGCGTGAGTCGCTCTCAAATTTTAGAATTCCAGTGTTTGAGCTGGTCGGTCAGCAACTTGCTTAGGCGTGCTCTAGGTCCAGTAGATGAGGGCGGGTCGCGCTCAGCTTGGGCGCGGGCGCGCTCTAACTAAATTTTCCAAAAATGTGAAGGGCGCAGCGCTGCGCTCGATGGAAGCGGCTGGCGCCTCTGAAGAAATTTGAAACCGAGTTTAGATGAAAAGAAAGTAAAACTTGGAGTGGATGGTGCGGGATGATGGTGGAATGTATTGTGGTTTGTTAGTGTAGAAAGTAGGAAGTTTATATAGGTTTTGAATTGTTAAAACGAATCGGTAGGTTGCCAAAAAAAAACTTTAAGGCAATTTCCGGAAACAATAAAATTTCGAACCCAAAACGGAAACAACTCATATTCTTGATTCTATAACAACCCTAATATCTTTCATACTGGATTTAGACTAGTAACTTCTAAACTTTCTTAGATTTCATCCTACCACCACATCTAATCATAGGTATGCCAATTACGACAATATTCTCAACCTTCACTCTAAAACAAACTCTAAAATGGAGGATCTTCTACAAATCATGATATAATAAATAATACCACCCCCCAAACAATTCGGGAAGGTGGGATTAACACTAAAATCCATGCACAATTTGAAAAGAACCACATTATATTAAAATTGAAATTCAAACAACATTTAACTACCAAATTCAAAGTTAACTACGGAATTTAACAACGTAATATCCTATCTACTAAAAATAATAAAAAACAACATCAAAACAACAAACAAGAAGAAATCTAGCTACTCTTCAAGGGAGTGAGGTGGGGGTAAGAATAGGAATTTGAGTGATCAAGAATGGAAAAACCAAACACCCCACCCCCAAACAAATTTTTGAAAACAGGTTTGTAAAAAATTTGTTTTAAAACGTGGGTCTTTTAAAGTCAGATTCCCTAGACTTAAAGTGATATATATGTATTTACATGCAGTTTCCCATATATCAATAATCTAAACAATTGTGGATCTTTCCATAAATAGTTAACATGGAATGCACCACCAAACAGAATCAAGCTCCAAAACTTTCTACGACGCAACTTAGTTGAATAAGAAGGTGTCCAAGTGAATGATCGTGAGTAAATGAATGGTTTTGGAAGATACGTAGGATGTGGATAATTTTTAGAAGGAAAAAATGGAAAAAATGAAAAAGTGTCAGGTGGCTTGTCCTTGGGTGTTACTTCTTCACTAGTTGGTTTTAGATAGTTATGAAGCATAGGAGAAACACCAAGGTCAAGTACAAACTCAATGGTTCTTTGAAAAGGTAGAGGGCGAGGAACATTCGTGATGGAAGGTGAATGAGTGACATGAGGATGTGAGGTGGGTGAATGGTGTTCAACTAGTGTTCTTAAGTCTATATCATCAGAGGCCTTAAGATATGCAAGACATTCCTCAATAGGTAGGTAAGAAGAATCACCGGGATAGAGGGCTTAAAAATTCTTCTTCCGTCATGGCGGCCAAGAGATGAATGGATGTCAATAGGAGAGAACTCAAGGAGTCGAAGGAAATCTTCCTCGATGTTATCTACGCCTAGGGAGTAGAAATTGTGATCCTTGTCTTCTTCCATAAGAGGGGTATCTACTAGTGTGGGGACTAAAGTGTTAGCCGCGACTAATGTGAGGTACAAAACTCTCAATGGACTTCACTTCTCCTTCTATAGGCAAACCTAGTTGTCCCTGTTTTGTCTAAACATGTTAAGTTCTACGAAAGATTTCCAAAAGAAAGAGTCATTGAGCCATCCCGACAATTGATTTGGGCATTGGCGGTTGCCAAGAAAGGACGCCCTAAGATGATGGGAATGGAATCATGAGCAACTTCGTCGAGAATAACAAAGTCGGCGGGGATAGTAAAAATCCTGAACTTTAACAAGAATATTTTCAACTACACCCTTGGATACTTAATAGAAAGATCGGCTAACCAAAAGTCATTTTGGTTGGTTGAAGTATTGTTAGACCCAGCTTTGTTTATATAAATAAAAAGGGAGTAAGTTAACACTCGCCCCCGTGTCTAATAAAAAGCAGCTTATTATGAAGGTATCACCTAAGGTGAATTGTACAAAGAGGGATCGACCGGGGTCCTTGTACTTAACAATTCCGTTATGTTCGGATAAAGAGGGATATTGTTCGCTTAAGAATGCTTCGTGGGGTATGTTGGTTTTCCTCTTCTTGGTGCACAACTCTTTTTAGAAACTTAGCGTGTCCAGTAGACTTTTTATAGCTTCTAGAAAAGGTAGGTTTATAGTCAAATTTTTAAACACTTCCCTAATCTCATCAAAATTCTCGCCATTTTAAACACAACTAGTCTTTGGGGATATGGTGCTTTATCGCTATTTTTAAATGTAAGGGATAAAAGTATTATTAGGCTTTGCTTTATCTCTATCCGTTTTCCATCTAGGTATCCATATTGGAACCTCTACAGTGTAGGGTCTTCACTTTCTATTATTGGATCTTGTAATGTTTTCCCTTTTTGGTTGTGGTTTAACCGGTACTTCTACGGTTGTAGGGTCTTCAGTTTCTATTATAGTATGTGGTATGGTATCATTTTTAGTTTGTGGGTAATCTTTAGGCATAGTCACTTGGTTATCAACTACTGCCTCCGACGAAGGGTAGTGATCGCCTGTAGGTCCCCTTGGTTTATATTACCATTATAATCAATACTTTTTATTTTCGCGGTGTTTGTTGACTTAGGATTAGGCATTCGCTGACTTGGAAACACACCGGTTTGGTTATTATTTTGGTTAGAAGACATGTCAATAACCTTTTGGCACAAAGACTGCATCATTTGCATCGTTTGTTTCATCATATTAGAGTTTTGATCATGCCGATCTTTCATCAAGTTGGAGTTTTGTTGCATAATTTGATTTTGTTTCTCCAACAAGGTCACTACTACTTTGTCCGTAGATGGTTGTATTGGAATTAAAAGCTTGTTGAAATGTTCATGTCTTGATGTTGATAGTTACGGGTTATGGGTACTAAACCTCTATTCTGGGTCACCTAAGTTCCCTTGTCCTTGATGTTGAGTTAACTGGTTGAAGTGTGATGGTTGTGGTGGTGTTTGTGCATAGACAAGAGGACAATAGAAGTCGGAATGCTCAAGACTACAAATGAGACATTACAACGAGTAGAGTTAATGTTCATGACCGGAGTGGGTTGTTGTTGAACAGAGATGGCATCTACCTTTTAGTGAGGGGGCATCGATAAGAGTTTTAAGCTCGGGATCATGTTTAACCTCAAGAGAAGAAGGAGAGGAGCGGGAGGAATCGTTACCTCCCCAATTGTTGTTCCTCTTAGATTGATCTTCTAAGAATGTATAAGCCTCCAAGGCTCCTTTACTAAGAAAACTACCCCCGCACATGATATCTAGAACCTCCTTATGATAATGTGAAAGCCCCTTGAAGAAAGCACGAACAACCGTGTCTTTCGCAAGATTATGATCTTGGGCATTCAATGAGAAGATCGA
Organism: Coptis chinensis; assembly: GCF_015680905.1. NCBI lineage: Eukaryota > Viridiplantae > Streptophyta > Magnoliopsida > Ranunculales > Ranunculaceae > Coptis > Coptis chinensis. The sequence continues at coordinate 52,340,854 of NC_141456.1, forward strand.
TGAAATGATTTTCGTGCCTCCTCAAAAGGATTCATGAGGATTCCGCGGAAGAAATGAATCTTTTGAAGCATTTCATCTGTCTTTAGTGGTGGGTAAAATTGTTCCATGAACAATTGAACAAGTTGAGCCCATGAGTCCACGAGTTTGGCGTTTGGGCAGTTAACCAAGACGCGCCTTTGTCGGCTAGGGTGAAAGGAAACACCCTAAGTTTAACTTGATCCGGACTTACGCCAGGATGATGGAATGTAGTGAGAACTTGGTCTATCCTACGATGTGTTGGTAAGGCTTCTCGTGGTCTAAACCATGAAAACCGGTAACAAGTTAAATATATTAGGGGATTCAAAATCCCCACTATGTCCTACAAGAACGATGCACCTTAGGGCCATCGTTTAGGGCTTTATAAAAATCGAGAGAGGAGTCTCTTGTTCTTTAGCCATTGATGCAAGTGTAGTGTGTGAAATTCTAGATAGGCGTGTTGTATTTATTTCTATGAAAAAACAAGCCTGATTATATTAGAATTAAAACTCCTCCTACGAAGAGGAGGAGTGGAAGAAGGAGTACCGAATGCCTCCTTTAATACGCTTTGAATAAGCGTCTTGTATCACGCTGATTTAAGTGTATTTAACAAGTTAGAAACACTTAATAACTTTAAGGAATAAAAATATGCATTTACCTATGAAAATTGGGCTGTTCGGATGAATTTTCCTTGTTGGGCGCGGGTTGGGCGCGGGCGCGCTCAAGGTAAGTTGAAATTACAGTGAATAAGGGCGGGTCGCGCTCAACATGGGCGCGGGCGCGCTCCAGGGTTTTCAAGTTTTAGGCCTTTTATCGTACTCCAAAAAATCTGAAATTTTTACAGTAATTTGCTAAGACGTCTATCAAGTAGCTTGTAAAATTTCAGATCGATCGGAGCTGTGAAAGTCCCTCTACAGCCCTCCAAAGTTTACAAAACCGTTTTCGGACACAATACAAACAACCGAATGGTTAACCCATCAAAACAAATCCAAAAATTTCCAAATTTTTACTGGAGACTCTTAACAGATCCTAGTTGTTCCTGTAAAAAATTTAGAGCAATTGGAGTTCTACAACCTCTCCTTATTGGCTGGTGTTTCAGATATTAAGTGTTTGCAACACTGCAGAAACACACTGGAAACACTCTACTATTTAGGTGGTCAAAACAAATAAAAAACTCATCAAATTTTTACTACAAACTTCTGGATTAGGATAGATACTCCTGTAAAAATTATAGAATTTTTAGAACTCCCTAGTAACCTTATTCGTCTGTTTTTCAAGAACATACGGTGTGAAAACTTAAATGCAGCACTATAAAGATCATATTTTTTCACAAGGTAAACCAACTTTGAAAAATCTGAAAATATTCTAGTAAATCAACAACACATTAAATATTATGTATGAATATTTTCAGAATTTTCGAAAATTTAGAAATACCTTCACCGCAGTGTTTTTCTCTGTGAATCCGCAGCCCCTATGCCTGAAACAAAGGAAACAGTTCCGAAAATTCAAGAAATAAGAATGAAAAATTAAAAGGGTGGGTGGGTAGAGAATGGGGGATTGCCCCTTGGATTCAAGCAATTGAATTCTTGTCTTGAACTAGATTAAGATGGCAGCGGCGCCATTTGATAACCCGAAAAAAACAATAATATAATCCTAAATATTAATGCTACAAGAACACTAATACGTAATCCTACCGTTCTTACGTTTAAATCAATTATTCTTACTCTCAAAACATAATCATGCAATACAACGAGTAAGGATTCGTTCCACTCTCAATCTATCAAGACTAAATAGAACTCAACTACTCAAATCCAAAGGGAACAATGGTGAGAGTAATGATTTGATGTGAATTTTCTATTCTACCATTCCCAACAATTGAATCTAAACAAGACATAATATAAATATTTGAACTTTATTTGTTTAAACTCAATTTGAAACTGCTCATGCAATAATTGAATTAAACTAATAATGACAAATAAGTAAATCTAAGGATTTAAGCTAATAAATAAATGAAAATGAAACTAGATTATGGAGAACTAATTAACTTTATTTATCTAATAGAACAATAAGAACAAGAAATGATTGAATGAATAACAACTATTTTATTTATCTAATGAATGATATTCAATGATTTAAATAACTAATCTAAAACAAAGAATGAAACTAATTAATGGAATGAAAGCTAAGTAATTAACTAATCTAGATCTAACTATCTTTTTCTAACCCTAAACTCCATTAACATTAGCTTCCTAACCTAACTGCTATTAACAAAGAGTCAAGCTTTTGCTTTTATACTTCCAGATCCAAAAATCATGCATGGGCTTGGAGCCATGTTTTGGGCCGGAAAATCGGGCCCAAAACCCAATTTCTTTAGTCCAAAAAGGCCTCTTCAGCTGCAGTTGGCTTCCACAGACTTTTCGTCCACTTCTGCTATTCTGATTGGGTCAAGGCTTGGACCATTGCAAAGCTCTTTCCGAGCCGGTCGTTTTGACATAAGGTAGGCCTCAATCCGAGGTCTGAGTCCAAAGATATGGCATTCGAAGTTCTCACGACTTTTGCTCCTTTATCTCGCTAAAGTGGCACATTTCTGCACATAATGGACCTTGAAGCCTGAAATGCATAAAAACACGTAATCAGTATTAACTCTTACTTATTATTCACATAATTGGTCTAACAGTATGATTATTAAGGGGTTAAAACTACAGTTTTGGGCTCTTATCAATTTCTCTTTCTTTTTTTTCTTTTTTTTTTTTTTTTTTTTTATATATATATTTTTTCTTTTTCTTTTTTTCTATTGAATCACTTTGAGCAAAAGAAATGATTTTCTTCATTTGACTTTAGTAAATTTTTCCTTCAGAATCTTCTTCTTCTAGCTTTCTCTTTAATCCTTTAGAAATCCTCAGAAATATGGGTAAGACTAATAATATGGGTTTACACTCCTTATTTGGAGTTAGGTTAAGGATAGTGGTTTAAGAAGAAAAGGCTTAATATATAAGGCTCAAAAGGGGTTAACATGAAAATCCAACTAGGTGGTATAGATAAAGGCTAATTGGCTTACTACTTGACTTATCAGTATGATATTCTGCTTCGAATAGACTACAAGACCTAATGGCTATCTCCCCAGTTGATGTCACTGCGTGATCGACCAAAACAAGAAAAAAAAATGAGACTATACAACGAATTTAAGCACAGAAGAATGAATGAGTCAACTTGGACTCTGAATTTACGTAAAGACTCTCCAAGAAATTCAAAGGCTCAAGTCTCACGGGTTAAGTCTCTATATTCCTTTTCTAGTTCACTAGGAGATTAAATTACTCTTCAATTTGACATGTATCAGGTGGCTAATAGTGCAAATTTCACTTTGGCTTAGACTTTCATCAATAAAATCTATTTCTAGAGGTAGAAAATAGTCTAAGCAACAACAACTTCAAAAGTGACTCTTAACTTCATAGATTCCTTGAAAATCAGTGGCTTTAGAAATCAATTTTTTTTAAATTTCTCATCATAGAAAATCACCATTAATCATACCATGTTGGACATATTTATTTTTCGCTCAATGTTAACATAGATGCGTAATTTAAAAGATAACAACATGGACAAGTAAAAGTATATAAGGAAAGAGGTTACCAAGAGCTTCCAAAAACAAAAAATAATATCTTTGAGTCACCTGTAGAAATTAGTACCTCACAAAAGATATAACAATGATAATATAAAAGAGGACCAAGTTACTACAATGACTAAAATGCGTCACGTGTCTCATCCTATAGAGTTACACGTCTCCAAAAAGGCGGAGAAAAGGTGCTAAAGTGGAATGTATGATACACGTGCACAAAAGACTCAACAAAAATAAAAACATGGGTTGCCTCCCATAAGCGCTATAGTTAACGCCTCTAGCAGATGAATGCTTCACACACCCAATTCTTAGATTAGCACTTTGTCTACCAACGAAACATAAAATGAATGCTCCAAAATTCAAAAAAATTCGACAGAGTCTCCTCTGTATTTTCGACATTTCATAAATATAAAACCTGTCATAACTTGAAAATCACAATAATATGTTTCTCATTGGTTAACCCAAATGGAGACTAGGGGCTAGAATGAAGTATTTGGGAACAATGCAAAGCGACTCTTACAAAAGAAAAACAAAACCTAAAATACTAAAATACAACAAGCATACGCATTCAGTCATGATAAATAGGATCAATAAGATCCACCTCTTCCACGTCCTTATTAGCAAAACCATCAAGATACTGTTTCAAGCGTTCACCATTAACCTTAAACACACGACCATCCATAGGATCCTCTATCTCAACAGCACCATGAGGAAAAACAGTTTTAACAATGAAAGGACCAGTCCACCTAGAACGTAACTTACCAGGAAAAAGACGCAAACGAGAATTATATAGTAAAACTTTTTGATTAGGTTCAAAGGACTTGCGAAGAATAGATTTATCATGAAAAATCTTAGTCCGCTCTTTGTAAATCTTGGCATTCTCATATGCCTCATTCCTTTATATAGTAAAACTTTTTGATTAGGTTCAAAGGACTTGCGAAGAATAGATTTATCATGAAAAATCTTAGTCCGCTCTTTGTAAATCTTGGCATTCTCATATGCCTCATTCCTTAACTCAGCTAACTCATTCAATTGAAGCTTACATTGTGAACCTACTCTACGCATGTCAAAGTTAAAAGTTTTAATGGCCCAAAAAGCACGATGTTCTAATTCCACAGGCAAATGACATGCCTTCCCAAACACAAGCCTATAAGGAGACATACCAATGGGAGTTTTATAAGCCGTCCTACAAGCCCAAAGGGAATCATTAAGATGTTGAGACCAATCCTTACGGTCAGGTCGTACCGTCTTTTCTAAAATCTGTTTAATTTCCCTATTAGATACTTCAACTTGGCCACTAGTTTGGGGATGGTATGGGGTAGCAAGTTTATGAGTAATAGAGTACTTTTTCATTAACGATTCAAACGCACGATTTGTAAAATGAGTACCATTATCACTTTTAATTGCATGAGGAGTACCAAAACGAGAAAATATATTATATTTCAAAAAGTTAACTACAACCTTATGATCATTCGTTTTACATGGCACCGCCTCAACCCATTTAGAAACATAATCTACTGCGACGAGGATATAAAGATAGCCAAAGGAAGGAGGAAAAGGACCCATGAAGTCTATACCCCACACATCAAAAAGCTCAACAACCAAAATAGGGGAGAGAGGCATCATGTTCCTATGGGAAATATTACCTGTACGCTGGCATCGATCACATCCTAAACAAAACTCATGTGCATCTCTAAAGAGAGTAGGCCAATAAAAACCACATTTATCAAAACCTTAGCAGCCCGCCTTCCTAGGACCAAAGTGACCACCACATGCATGGTCATGGCAAAAGGAGAGAATACTACGAAACTCACTCTCAGGAACACATCTCCTAACAATCAGATCAGGGCATGACTTAAACAAGTATGGGTCATCCCAGAAAAAATACTTAACCTCAACAAGAAACTTAGATTTATCTTATTTTCTCCAATGAGAAGGAAACTGACCTATAACAAGATAATTAACAATATCTGCATACCAAGGCAACTGGGAGACAACAAAAAGTTGCTCATCAGGGAAGGATTCATTCAAAGGCAAAAGACTAGTAGAAGACTCTACTATAAGCCTAGAGAAGTGGTCAGCGACCACGTTCTCTGTACCCTTTTTATCCCTAATCTCAATGTCAAACTCTTGTAATAAGAGGACCCAACGAATAAGACGCGCTTTAGCATCCTTTTTAGAAAGAAGATACTTCAAAGTCGAATGATCAGTAAACACGACAACCTTAGACCCTATGAGATAAGACCTAAACTTTTCTAAAGCAAACACAACAGCTAACAATTCCTTCTCGGTTGTAGTGTAATTCATTTGGGCATCATTAAGAGTTCGACTCGCATAATAAATTACATGGGGCAACTTATCAAACCGTTGACCTAAAATAGCCCCAATAGCATAGTCCGACGCATCACACATTAACTCAAAAGGTACATTCCAATTAGGTGGTTGTATGATAGGAGCGGTAGTCAATAAATGCTTAAGCTTCTCAAAAGCTTTCAAACAATCATCATCAAAGACAAAATCAACGTCCTTACCAAGTAAATTGCATAAGGGACAAGAAATCTTGTAAAGTCCTTAATGAATCACCTATAAAATCCAGCATGACCTAAAAAAGACCTAATATCTTTCATAGTCTTAGGTGGTGGAAGACTAGAAATGACATCAATCTTAGCCTGATCGACCTCAATTCCTTTAGTAGAAACAATATAACCAAGAACAATACCTGTTGAACCATAAAATGACACTTCTCCCAATTCAACACAAGATTCTTCTCCTTGCACCTAATGAACACTAATTCCAAATGGTGCAAATCCTCATCAAAAGAATAACCAAATACGGAGAAATCATCCATAAACACCTCAAGAAACCTTTCTACCATGTCAGAAAAATGCTAAGCATGCATCTCTGGAAGGTACCGGGTGCATTACATAACCCAAATGGCATACGATGGTAGGCAAAAGTTCCAAAAAGACAAGTAAATGTAGTCTTTTCTTGATCCTCAGGTGTAATACATATTTGGTAATAACCAGAATAACCATCGAGAAAACAATAATACTTATGACCGGCTAACCGTTCAAGCATCTGGTCAATAAAAGGAAGAGGAAAGTGGTCTTTCCTAGTGGCTAGATTCAACTTACGATAGTCAATGCAAAAATGCCACCCAGTAGTCATACGGGTAGGAACTAACTCGCCATTCGCATTCTTAACTACCGTAATACCAGACTTCTTAGGGACAACCTGAACCGGACTCACCCATTGACTATCAGAGATGGGATAAATGATACCCGCATCTAACACCTTGAGAACCTCGGCTCTCACTACCTCTCTCATGTTAGGATTAAGCCGTCTCTGGAATTCACGGGTTGGTTTAGCATTCTCCTCTAGATGAATATGATGCATACAATCAGTGGGACTTATCCCGTTAATATCAGTAATAGTCCACCCTAAAGCTGTCTTATGGTCTCTAAGAACCCTAAGCAATTTACTCTCTTGTTCACTATCAAGATTAGAAGCAATAATAACAGGCAAGGTCTCATCAGGCCCCAAAAAGACATACTTAAGAGTATCAGGTAATGGTTTCAACTCAAGTTGAGGAGGGCTCTCTATGGAAGGAATTGGTTTAGACTCAGAAGGAGAAAGTGGTTCTACTTTGGTTTTCCACTTATTAGTATCTAAGATTGGGGTGGCATCAAACAAAGCATTTACTTCACAAATAGAATTATCCACATCAAAATCACCACCAAAGTGAGTTAAACAAGACTCAAGAGGGTCATCTGAATAACTTTCCAAGAAAGTCTTGTGAACCACACTGTCAATAAGATTAACATCCCAAAGATCATCAAGTTCAGGAGGTTGTTGACTCACATTAAACACATTAAGTTCTGTAGTCATATTACCAAAAGAAAGCTTCAACACTCCATTACGACAGTTAATGATGGCATTGGATGTGGCCAAAAATGGACGACCTAAGATGACAGGGAATATGGTGTTTAAGATCTTGAAATGAGTTGTGTTTCTAGAACAATAAAATCAACTGGGAAATAAAATTTATCAACCTGAATCAAAACATCTTCAACAATACCACGTGGAACCCTGACAGACCTATCCGCCAGTTGAAGTGTAATCGGCGTAAGTTTCAATTTACCAAGACCAAGCTGTAAATAAACTGAATAAGGTAACAAATTAACACTAGCCCCCAAATCAAGTAATGCCTTCTCAATCATATGATCACCTATAACACAAGATATAGTAGGGCATCCTGGATCTCTAAACTTAGGTGGAGTGCGGTTTTGAATAATCTATCTCACTTGCTCAGTAGGGCCTCCCTGATGCATACCCTTAGACCAAGACAAATTGGGGTGGTTACGCCACCCTGGGTTATACGTGTTAGAAAAAGGATTATTGCCTGGTTTTTTGTATGAATTAAAAGCATTGACTTGTGCAGTTATGTCAGGGCAATTATCTATAACGTGATCAAGACTATCACACAAAACACAACCAATGGCCTCAATATTGTTAACCGAAGCTGGAGACTTTGTCTCTTTTTCTAGCTCGAGGACTTCAACTCTTCTAATTAAAGTGGCCATCCTAGCGTTCGTGTCAAATTCCTTGTCAACGTGGAACAAACCATTTTGTGTAGTGCTACTAGCCACCTTCTTAGGCTCACGGCTAGTTTCCCATTGTTGGACCTTTTTAGAGACTTCTTCTAAAAAGGTCCATTCTTCATCTACAGTCTTATCACAGAAATCTCTAGTACTCATGGTCTCAATCATAGCCTTAAAATTAAAATCAAGACCCTCATAGAGAATCTGGACTATCCTACCTTTCTCTAGGCCATGGTTAGGACACTGCAAGAGCATGTCCTTAAATCTCTCCATACACTTCCATAATGACTCTCCATCATTTTGGCAAAATGATGATAGACTTTTTCTAAAAGCAGTCGCCTTATGATTAGGGAAAAAGTTTTTAAAAACACAACGCATAACTTTTCCCAACCCGTTATGGAATTTGATGGAAGAGTGTGAAACCAACTCTTTGCTTTCTCCTTAAGAGAAAATGGGAATAATTTCAACTTTATAGCCTCATCGCTAAACTATTGAAGTTTAATAGTCCCACAAATATCTTCAAATTCCTTTACATGAAGATATGGATCTTCCTCATCAGTCCCCCTAAACTTAGGAAGTAGCCCAAGCAGATTGGGCTTTAACTCAAAGTGATTAGCATTGGTCGGCGGGGGAACGATGCAAGACGGTCGAGTCGTCCTAGTAGGATATATGAATTCCTTAATGGACCTAGGTACTTGGGCAACAACGCCATTATTATTGTCACCATGTCAAAGAAAATTGGTGTATTGCCGACAAAGGTTATGGGTATCTCTAACTCGGCGAGATTTCTAATCTTCCTATGGAGTGTCCGTTCAATTTCTGAATCAAATGGTGCTAACTCTGGATTATCGGATCGAGTCTCAATCATAAACCACTTCTAAAACTTAAGACTCTAATAAATTATGCAAATGATGCTCACACAAACAATACCAAGAAAATATTTCAACCCAGATTGAATTTTAAATATTAGTTAATATATTTGCTTCTAAACCCAAATAACACGATTCCAAGTTCTTGTGCAAAAGCACCGTCACTCGATCCACGTGTAAAAAGGGTTTTCCTAGTGAGTGGGATAAAACCTGTCCTAATGCAAGATGTCTAAGGCTGGTCAATGTGATTTAACCTTCCTAAATTCAAAAAACAATAAAACAAACAAAACACACGAAACAAACAAAATTCAACCCCACAAAGGAAAGAGACGTACTTCCGGCGTGAGCCTTCGAGGGCTACTTGCGACGCCGGGTGACGACAAGCAAGCAACTTCACAAAGTCCACAACAAAATCACGCCTATCAACCTTGTACGAAGAAATCTTTGCTTACTGCCTGCAAAAATCAAAATTATACACGAAAACTAAGAAATAATAAAACTACGACTAAATTTAAACTACGAATCACGATAAATAAAACTTTAAAACTCAATTGTACCACTGCAATCCCCGGCAGTGACGCCAAAAACTTGATAGGAATTTAGTCGGTCTAATTAAATAGACTAATCTAACCCTAGTTAAACCGCAAGCGCACAGCTATCGTTGAAAATAGTTGCGGCAAATGGGTCGATCCCACAGGGATTACTATTTAGGGACAATTGAATACTAAAATATTACTTATCCTAATTCGAACAATGTTGTTTTAGAGAAAGTTGGAATTAACTACTTACTAAACTATTTAAACTACAAAAACTATAACTTAAGTAATTGGGTTTTATCAAATGGAGAGAACTCTAGGACTATAGAATCCACCATAGACTTCTGTTTATATTTCTAAGAGTAATTTTAATGTTCTAGATTTAATACGAGTAGCATGAGGGAAAGGTAACCCTTGCTTTCTCGATGATATGATCGTGATAATCTTAACTAAACATGTATCTTCTAAAGTTTCGGCACTACAGATCAAACTCAAAAAATTACTCGTCTTTTTACGGCATGAATAATATCTAAATTTGATGTCAACAGTTAAAACAGGCTTAACTAATAGCAACGAATATCGAACTATAAAGCATGCGTGACATACTATATGAAAGATATAAGCTAGCTATCAATACATGAAACTAGAAGAATATAGCAATTTAAACTAACTGGAAATCATCGAAATTAATCCCAAAAAAATACAACCATTAGCCTAAGGTTTCATCTGCCCTAGACTTGGAGTTTAGCTATACATAACAATATCACTGAAGGGAAAAACGAAATTAAAAGAAAAGATAATCATCGCAAAACCGTAGTCCAGCAGTGGTGTCGTCTTCTCCCAATTCGGTTTGCTCAAGCTTCAATTCCGCTGGTGCTAACTTGAGTTTCTCCTCCCCCAAGATCTGATTTTCTGAATATTCTATTCTCTGTTTCAGTGTTATGGAGCGATCCCCCCTCTCTTTGTTTCCCCTTGTATATATAGAGGTTTGGTTAGAGCAGTGTTTGATTTCGAATAGAATTCAAAGTCGGTCGCAAGAGTTTCGTTTTCGATCCATTCGGAGAATAACTAGTTGTTGTCTTATTGAGATTCTATTTTCCTAAGAATCATAGTCGGTGATCGGGTGGGATTGGATGTATGGATTGCTAGACAGATGGTTTTGTTTCATTCGGTATTCCATTTCCATCACTGGAATTATCAGGATGTTTTATTCTCTATTCGGTACTCCTGTTCATGAGAAATTGGAGAGAAATATAAGTGTTGCTACGGGGCATCTCAGGTGGACTTGAACTGGTACAAGCATTAGTTACTAACTGGTTTGGTCCAGTCTTTATGTCTCGGTTCTTGTCTTTAACCCACTTGGTATTTAGCTAATGGGCCAACTCTTAGGCCCATATTCCACAAACAGATCCTTGGCGTGGCTCATTAACTATTTGATGGAAAGCAAGCCTCACAATTTTAACTTCGATCAACTTCCCGTCCTTTTTAGCACTTTCCCGTAATCAAGTCAATTTCTGCAAAAACCATAAAACACGCTAATCAATCAAAAAATGTATAAGATAAATAGACTAACTCATACAGATTTGGGTATAAATATGTAACAATTAGACGCTTATCATGCATCTAGTTTTCGATTCCCGTTAATTAATGTTTGAGGTTAGTTCAATGAATTTGCATATAGTTTTTGATTTTCTATTAATTATTTCTTGAGGTTAGTTCAATGCATTTGCATCCAGTTTATTTTTTGAGATTAGCTCAATGCAGGTACATCCGGTTTCTGATTTCCCATTAATTATTATTTAAAATTAGTTCTACGTATTTACATCATGTTCCCAATTTATAGTTAATTTTTCTTTGATGCCAGTTTAATGCAATTGCATCCAGTTTTTGATTTTCCATTAATTTAATCATTGAGGGTTAGTTCAATGCATTTCCAACTAGTTTTCATTTCCCGACAATTATTTTAATATGTTTGTGGAGGTACAGTTTAGGCATGACCTTACAATCTCAGAGAATAGGGTTTGTATAAGATGTTTGACTGAACTCAGGTCGGTGCTCTGAGTTGCCTATGTATCCAGTTCTCTGATGAACTGGAATCAAGTCAGACGTAGTTCATGTTGAGTGATTGAGTGGGAGATGGAGACAATGTCTGCCTCTCCTTTGGGGATGGAGAAGACGCCTCCTTTTATAGGCGTAGATCCCCCTTTTTTGCTGTCTTGATGATTGGTTTTACTCCTTCCGTTACGAAGTAATGATCTGTCATTAATGATGCTATTGACCAGCTTGCAGCGATTATGTTTCCTAGGTCGTTTGGAAGACCTGACCTTAGGTCATATGCACGACCTGCTTATAGTCTAGACACGTGGTCTGCCACTAGTGGTTGAGAGTGGAGGGTACTGACATAGCCCCCTTTCTTTATATCACTGTTTGTAGAATAGTCGTGTAAAGAAAGATAATAAAGGGGACCGCGTGTCTTACTTGGTTGAAAATGGAGATTGCTGCGAATTGAATTTTTTTGTGTTTGTAGGCTGGATGTCATTTGTTACTTAGAGCTTTGTTGGGAGTTTGATGTGGTAGGTCCTACGTCGTAGTGCATAGATCGTAGCTTGTAATCCATAGATCATAAATCGTATGTCGTAGCTCGTAGTGCATAGATCGTAGTTTGTAGATTGGTTTTGACTGATAATTAGCCTTTGAGTGGTAATTACAGTTGAATCAAGCTTAACCCTGGCATTGGTGTTAAGTTGATTGTACACCTTTTGTGGGCGTCACTATAGTTGATAGCTAGTCTTTTGGGGGCATCACTATGGTTGATAGCTAGCCTTTTGGGGGCATCACTATGATTGATAGCTAGCCTTTGGAGGCGTCACTATAGTTGATAGCTAGCCTTTTGGGGGCATCACTATAGTTGATAGCTAACTTTTTGAGGGCATCACTATGGTTGAATCAAGCTTAACCCTGGCGTTGGTGTTAAGTTGATTGTACGCCATTTGGGGGCATTTTTGTTTATAGTTAGCCTTTTGGGGGCGTCACTATGGTTGAAAGCTAGCCTTTTGGGGGCGTCACTATGGTTGATAGCTAGCCTTTTGGGGGCGTCATTATGGTTGAATCAAGCTTAACCCTGGCGTTGGTGTTAAGTTGATTGTACGCCTTTTGGGGGCATTTTTGTTGATAGTTAACCTTTTGGGGGCGTTACTATGGTTGATAACTAGCCTTTTGGGGGCGTCACTATGGTTGAATCAAGCTTAACCCTGGCTGATTAGTAAGCCTTTTGGGGGCATTACTATGACTGATCGTTAACCTTTAGCTAGCGTGCTTATCACTAGCCCCTAGTTTGTAGTAGAAGCAGCCCTTTATAGGTGTTAATGTTGTTTAGCCCCAGTGAAATAACTTGTCCCAGTTCGGAGGTGGCTATGGCTAGCCCCTAGCTTGATTGGCTTGCAATAAACTGCAAGGGAGTGAGCTTCCATTTTGCAATTCGAGTGAGAGCTGACTTGAGGACGGCATGTCTTGAGGACGACCTGAACTAAGGATGAACTGATCTGAGGATGAGCTGTTCTGAGGATGAGCTGTTCAGAGGATGGTCTGTTTTGAGGACGACCTGAGCTGAGGATGAGCTATTCTGAGGATGAGTTAACTTGAGGATGGCCTATCTTGTGGATAACCTGAGCTAAGGATGAGCAAAGCTGAGGATGAGTTGATCTGAGGATGAGATGATATTTAGCTAATTGGAGTAAGTTTGTATGTGTTTTGGTATTTTGGCCATAACTTTGGCTACAGTTGTCAGAATCACGCGTATGAGCCCAATTCGGAAAGATCTCGGTGGTGCGCACGCTGTCACCACTAAGTTTTGCTCTGTGGTGGCTATTTTCAAGGTCAAAATCCACTGTTTTCTCCTCTAAAATCATCTTTTTCTATTTTTGTCCGACCTGAGCTAATGATGCACTGATCTGATAGATAACCTGGATGAGGATGACCTGGAGGAGGACGACCTGGCTAAGGATGACCTGAGCTGAGGATGACCTGGCTTGATGATGTGTTGATCTAATGGACGACCTGGCTGAGAACGACTTGGCTGAGGATGACCTAAGCTGATGGAAGGCTGATGGATGACCTGGCGGAGATCTTTGCATGAGCTCTGGCTGAGGTTTTGATCTAGCTCTGTGATGAGTTATGCTGGTGTGCGGGTGTCCGCTTCTCCTCAATGATATTAACATGCTCTGAAATTTTTGTTTGATAGTGGTTGAATCAGCACCTTAGTTGACCTGGTAAGGAGCGACCTGTAAGCTTGATTCCTAGATCTGTATTGGCACCGATTCGCCGTAAAGGAATGTGTGATATGGTGGTAGTTGCAGCTCTCGGGTTGGTACTAAATTGATTGCAAGTGATCTGTAAATCTGAAATATCTTGCAATATAGAAGTGTGCATAGATTATCCGAATTGATCTAAGATTAAAGATTAGTATAAATAAAGGATAGTTGAATGTAGACTTATCTCTTAGAACGCTGACTTTTCGCTTGATGCCATTGATAGTTGAATGGAAGAATGCTAATTGTTCTTCCCTGGTGGTTTTACCAAGTTTCATGGGCTTGAGAAAATAATGTGAATGTTTTTTCTCAAGAAAACGAACTGACAGACGGCGCCAATGTGGAGGTACAGTTTAGGCATGACCTTACAATCTTGGAGAATAGGGTTTGTATAAGATGTTTGACTGAACTCAGGTCGGTGCTCTGAGTTGCCTACGTATCCAGTTCTCTAATGAACTGGAATCAAGTCAGACGTAGTTCATGTTGAGTGATTGAGTGGGAGATGGAGACAATGTCAGCCTCTCCTTTGGGGACGGAGAAGATGCCTCCTTTTATAGGCGTAGATCACCCTTTTGTGTTGTCTTGATGATTGGTTTTACTCCTTCCGTTACGAAGTAATGATCTGTCATTAATGATGTTGTTGACCAGCTTGCAGCGGTTATGTTTCCTAGGTCGTTTGGACGACCTGCTTGTAGTCTAGACACGTGGTCTGCCACGAGTGGTTAAGAGTGGAGGGTACTGACAATGTTAATTCGATGTATTTGCATCCAAGTTTTGATTTCCCATTAATTATTCTTTAAGGTTAGTTTAATGCAGTTGTATCCATAGTCCGATTTTCCTTTAATTATTTTTTAAGATTAGTTTAATGTTTGCATTTGCATCAAGTTTCCGATTTTTCGTTAAATATTATTTGAGGTTAGTTTGATGCATTTGCAACTAGTTTTCAGTTTCCCATTAATTGTTCTTTGAGCTTAGTTTCATGTAGTATTATATATATTTTAAAATATTTGTCATTATTGGTTTGTCGTTATTTTTTTATTTTTTTTTATACATGTGAGTTTACATTAGAATGGATGTAAAATTTTCTATTATATGTTTTGTGATGTTATTTTTTGTATAATTTTAATTTTCCACTGTAATTTGCATATATATATTTTCTATTATATGTTCTATTATATATATATATTTATAAAATTAGAATTTACATTATAGTGTTGAAAAAAAATTCAGAAATTTAGAAATTCAATTGGAATATGTCATAATTTCTGTGGTTTTTGAAAT
This sequence comes from Coptis chinensis, assembly GCF_015680905.1. Classification (NCBI taxonomy): domain Eukaryota; kingdom Viridiplantae; phylum Streptophyta; class Magnoliopsida; order Ranunculales; family Ranunculaceae; genus Coptis; species Coptis chinensis. The sequence goes on from NC_141456.1 coordinate 52,356,076, forward strand.
CCTTAACGATGACTAAATGTCTAAATTCCAAAGTGGATGATGCATTAAATCTATTCAACTTTATTTGTTTAGGCCCATATAGACATATAGTGCATACAATACAATTTTATTTGTTGTCCGCTTAGTTTTGGGTGTACACTGTTACTTATTTTAGGATTAATTGACTTTTATTTTTCCTTTTTTGTCCCAGTCATATGTTAACAAATGTAGAAAGTAATGTTCAGGCAACTCAATTCATTTTTTCCTTCGTTATATCATTGTCTTTTTCTAGAAAGAAAATTTGTTATGTTAAACTTCACCTAAGATTAGTGTGGAAACTATTCTTTGTGGCGTAAGGGTTTTAGAAAAATCGTTTTTGGTGGAAACTATTGTTTTTAGCAATTTAGTTTTTGTCTCATATTTTTTCGTAATTAGCTGTAGTGTTTAGGAAAAGTTGGAGAATCTGTGAAACTCTAGATGGGATTGTTTCCTTTATATCAAAAATTTTTTCGTAATTAGTAATAGAGCTTAGAAAAAAAAAATGGAGTCTTTGTGAGTGCTCCAATTGTCTAATTTTTCCATATTAGTCTTCTACTTTTTCGTAATTAGTCAAAGAGTTTTACAAATATTGGAGACTTTGTGAACACTCAAAAAGTAGAGCCAAGAGGGTACAACTATAATATATATCTAAGGAAATAGTCTTTTCTAATATCCTACCATCCCACGTACATGGAACCTCTTTGGAGAGTTTGAGTGTATTTCTAATTCTTATATTTTGAGAGTTTTAGTATATTTCCAATTCTTATATATTTGATCAAATAAAAAAAATTGCTAAAAAATAGGTGATTTGTAGAAAGTAATTTCCTATTACGAATCAAACATTTTTAGTATTCAAATTCTTATATATTTGATCAAATAAAAAAATTGCTAAAAAAATAGGTGATTTGTAAAACCTAAATGATACACTTTAAGTGTCTATGATAAAACACCGACTTATTTCGAATATATCCTTAACGCAACCTCAAAAACACTACATATTCTTTAGTTAATAACTTATTATAGGGTGTAAAATCAGCTTCTGACGGTTTCCCATATTCTCTAAGGATTATGTGAGATATACAGAATTAGAACACTCAATATGTTTTTCGCATAACCCTTTCATATACCTGGAATTTGCATTTGTTGTTGGCTATTAACTTCTTAAGAAGTAAACCAATATATTTCCTGAGTAAGTGCCCGAATACCCATCACGCACTCTTACATTTTTAACATATGCACTTTTCTTCATTTTCGTTTTCCTTTCTTGGATCTCATTCTGATTTTCAAACACATGCAGGTTACAATATGATAATACATATTGAAAGTCTAAATCTGTAAAAAGAACACCAGCTTATTATGAAGGGTGCTTTTATTTGCACATTTGATTTATGTTTCTTTGTATATGACATTGTTTCTTTAGATAATCTAATGAAATATCTAATAATCATCCAAACACAACCTCTCACATACATACACTCGAACACTCGATTCATAAAATGTCAAAACTAACATGAAATCAATGCCAAGGTGCAAACTCTCCCAAGTTCTTTCTCATTAATGTAGTAAACTGTGCTTCAATTTTATCACTTTAAGAACACTATGAAAGGATCGGACGATCACCGATAGTCATATTTAGAAGACAGGTAGATGTAATGCACGATTATGCATGTGATGTTTTTCTATTCAATGTATATAGAGCAATAGAGTACGTTTACATGTGAATCCATAAAGCTTTTTTTATCACAATAAGAGCTGACTATAACAATCTAGATTTTGTATTCGGATATCATCGGGAAACACAAATGAACTCAAAAGCAAAATTGTATTTGGCACTTGGGACGGTTTCCTTTATGGCCCAAATGGTAAGCAAAACCTTAAGTATATGTACTTAACTAATTTCATTTATAAACAATACATTGGCTTTCTTTGAACGGAATATATATACAACCTTCTTATATTTCATTTCAGCTCCTAAAACATAAATTGGAACTGACTCTTATAACAAATACAAGATATGGTGAGTGAAATCACTTCATTCAGAAGCGAGGATTAAATTAACTGATCGAGGCGACTGTCTTTGGTTTCCTAAGTTTTGTTCTTTTTTTTCCTGAGTATAGGAAGATGGGATAGTGCTAAAAATAAATTTTCAAAATTTTTGCTAATTATGAGTGCAGGAAGATGTGATAATACTAAAAGATATGGGTCATAATGATTATAGAATGTTCATATCATGGAGTAGGATCCTGCCAAGTATGTTTCATCTCTCTAACTTCATAAATGGGTATGGATTCTTATAGAATGTAATCATGGAGTAGGATCTTGCCAAGTTGCATAATAATTTGAAGTCCTATATGAGCTACTCTTAGTATTGCATAAGAAAGCTATTATTGAATTTGCATTATGACACTACTAAAATAAAGACTTTTTATATCGGTTCCAAAATTGCTTTATATTGGTTATTAATATAACCGTTATTTTATCCTCGGCCAAAATTTCTTATATCACTTTAAGTTTTCTTATATCGGTTGCTAAATTCTTATATTGGTTTTATTGTAACCGATATATAAATTTCAATATTTCATATCACAAAGTTCCCAGGGACCTAACTAATTCATTTTATATATATCGGTTCTGCTTTTGCGATATTAGAGAATTTCATTCAGAACCAAAAATTGAAACCAAAACGATATAATATTTCATCTGATATCTCATATCGGTCTAACCAAAAGTCTCCAACTCTAACTCAGAATACTTTTGAGCAAAAATGAGTTTCAATTCAGCTCTCGATTTGCGAATTCAGGCTCAAAGTCGAGAAGAAGTCTCAAGTTCAATTCTTCGAACCCATTCAACAACAAGAAAAGAAAAACCCTCTTCTCGCAAATCCAATTTCGGCAGGTTATTCACGTCTCTCTTCTCTCTTCAAGTTTTCTATAAATTTATTTCAATTCCGTTTACTCTTTTGAATAGAAATCAAAACCTCATCCACTCTGACCGTACGACCTAGGTCTTGTCGCGCCTTTAAAATTCCTTCGGTGAAAATGTTTTCTGGAAATTTTATTGTCTTGAGTGAATATAATATTATTGGCTTCAATTTGCCAATAATGATTGCCAATAATATTATTGGCTTCAACATTGCTCGAGACAGTTTGTACCCATGTTATTGTTCTTCATCTAGTTGTTTTCATATCTTTTTTCTATCAAGCACATTTTGTTCTTGAAGGTGTAAGGATAAGGTTAAGACATTCAGTGTCTGTACAAAGGAAGATTAGGGATTGGAGAACAACCATAGGCAGGTAAAGATAGACTCTTTGGATTCTTTGTTTTAACACTGCTTGTTCGTTATGGATCATAACTTATTCTATCTTTTTATTTGTTTCATGTCTGTAAATGATAGGTGAACCTGAAGCAATGTAAGTGGTTTTGACAAATATTTTTAGTGAGCCTGCACTCAATTCAGAACCTTCTTTGATCAACATAGTAGATACCAAGGGAAATACAACATTCCATATAGCAGATCCGCAGTGGAGGACTCAGTTGCAACTTTCATCCTCTTTAATTTTCTATAAGTCCATAGTGAAGTCCTTATACAAATTAAGGGAAATACACTTATGTATCATGAATTCACTACGAGAATTGATTATTTGTTTATCAATGAAACCAGATTGGTAGACTTGTAGTACCAATCACTGGTTAGCTTTAGGTTGTTGACTAGTCTTTTGCATAATTTCCATGTTTGCGAATGTTCTCGAATGAGTAACTTTTCTTGTAGTGAATTAAGATAGAACCTTGGGTAACATTTCATAAAAATAGTCAACATCTTGCATCTGAGCTTACACAAAACATTAGGATAGTCTCACCATTATGCATGGTTTCCAATTAGGCCGCCAGACCTGTTCCATTTGAGTTCATATATTCGTATGCATTTATTTTTATAGTGCCTGCAGGTGGTTTGTTGCATGTACATTGCGTAAGGAGGTAGTAATGTTCCTTGTTATATTAAGGATTCTATCTTGTAAAACAGTTGAATTGGGGATTTAAACCTTCAAAACTTCTTTGTGTTGGTTGATTTATATGTCTTGTATTCTTTTGCTCGCTCCTAGTGTTGGGTTTGCATGTGTAGGTGTTGTGTGAACATCTCCATTTACTGTTGTAAGTGTACTTGTAGTTGCATGTGGCTGCTGAGTAGGAGTTAAAGAAACCCTTTCAGTTGACGGTGTTCTAGGTTCAGCTAGTTATCAGGAAATTAGGCTTACTCTGCTGACCATTTCCTTATGTTTCACTTATTTCCTATATATCCTTTTTGTTCTCTTCTTGTATTTCAACTATTAGTGGGCAAAGCATAAGGAAATGGTAGAATTGATTTTCTTCACTTATTTTCTCTTCTTGAGTAGGAAGAGTGTCGATTGATTGTGTATTGTGTCCTGACTCCCCTCTCCCTATACCTGTACGTGGTGTTTTGACCACTATTTTAGATGCACACAACTCATTTGTGGCTTGGCCTGAAAATTGGGTGATAGTAGGTGATAAGGTAAAGTATATTTTCCAAATTTTATTAGTTATGCTTTTAGAACTATCGTAATTAACTTTAATGTTTTTACTTGATTGTAGGATGTGGTTGATGATTCTTTTGCAGCTAATGGTGAAGTGGCAAGTCAGCTCCAAAAGTTTGGCAAGATTATAGAAAAGATGATGAAATCAAATCAAATAAGTATTCCACTTGAGAACGGGGTGTTTGAAAAAGAGATAGCATTCAATTATTTCTTAAAATCTGATTTGTTAGATATTTGTAACATGAAGAAGCTTGAGGTTAACTCAATGACTGCATACCTAAGGTAAACTATTTGTCTCAAGAGGAATTTTTTATACATTGGGTGTTATTGCCATTTAGTTTACTATACTTATTTTTTTTAGTTTCTCTACGACCGATTTGAAAGTTCTTGAGCAAAATATGGATTCTTCCATCCTTCACATTTCAATGATTTTGGAGATAGAGAAGAGATGAAACGCAACCTGATAAAGAGAATGAAAGTTGTGAGAAAGGATCAATTGATTTTTGTGCCATACTCCACCATGTAAGTGTGTACGTACTACATATTCATGTGTGCTCAATGTATCTTACTAGTTATTTAATTTTAACCACTTGTATGTAATTAAATCTTACTTGTCATTTAATCTGTCCACTTTTGTGGCTTTAGGGGTCATTGGCTTTTGTTAATCATTGATATGACATCAATGGAAGTGTTTTGGTTGGACTCCATGGTATAAAAGGTTATTGACTTGGATGTAAAGTTCATAGTGAATGAGTGAGTATTTCATTCTTCTTGTTTTTTTTTCACGGCTTCATTTTTAGAATACTAAGTCGTAATGGATACCATTGTGTGAAGTGCAATGAAAGTGGCAGCTATGGAAATGGGAAAAAGAACTAAAGGAAATCCGACTTGGGAATTGGTGAAGGTGAGGAATGAATAGTTGTGCTGATGATATACCACATAGTTTAATCCTCTGTGTGTGACTTTTTTTGTCTCTATGTAGTGCCCTAAACAAACGGGGAATAAGGAATGCGGTGTTTATGGAATGAAATTTATGAAGCACCTTATAGAAGATCCTCTCATGTCGACAAAATATAAGTTGAAAGAACTTGGGGAAGCAGCGACATACGAAGACGAGGAGCTTAATGATATTCGTTTAGAGTTAGTTGAATACATTTTGGATTTTATCAACCAAGGAGAATAGGTATTTCCTATGATTTATTTCTCTGATTAAAACATCAGTCTGAACTATTTATTACAAAAGATGAGTATATGGAGATGGGTGTTGACTCTCTTTTTTGCTTCCTCAAACATGCACGGGAGACATCCATCTTTTGTTAGGCATGTCCCTTTATGACCTTAAACAAGTTCGACATCCATCTTTTGTTAGATATCAATTCCTCGTCTTCAAGTTTGATTGAAACCTATTCCCTTTATGACCTAAAAGAAGCAGACCTCCGCATTTAGTTGCATTGTATGTTAGTTGCATTGTATAAGTCGTGTATTAGGGTTTCTGGGATGTTTGTATATTTATAGTTTTTTTTTTATTCGAGGATTGGTTACTTAATTTAATTGTCATTGGTCGAGATGGTTAAGTAGCTGGTTCTATGAATCAATATATCTTCTAGTAGTTGAATTTACGACTGAGGTATGAGATTTTATATTTGGTTTGGATGTATTTTTATTAAATTTTCAAGTTATGACAGGTTTTATATTTATGAAATATTAAAAATACAGAGGAGACTTTGCCTAATTTTTTTCCAGAAAAGTCACGTATCATAGGTATATAATTGTTTGAGATTTGGGGCGTTACAAGTACAGAAGCCAGGAAGGCACTCGTAGGTGAGCTTGAGTGAGTGCCTGGTAGGAACAATCAGTCTGTCCCTTACCTTCCCATTGAAGCCTTTCAATACCTCATTTGATTAAGCAATTGATAGGAAGTTTAAGTAAACACTTACACTTACTCTACTACACTTATTTGCCATGTGTGAAATAGTGTAAAATAATATTCAATGTTAGGTTGGCGACTTCTCTTGGAGTTGAGTAGTTACATGTTTAATTTGCTTGGTGTACGTGTATGGTATTATTTTGTTAGGCTTCTCTTGCAAAGTATTGATGAAGTGCTCAATTTATGTTGTGTATAGGTCAAGTTTTCATTGGAGAACTAATGGGGGAAGCTTTATACATGGAGACATCATGTGCTACTTTTGGTTTTTTGTTTAGTTTTAATTTTTTTTGTACATGCATGGAATGGAAGTTAGAGAACTAATCAAGGAAGCTTTACATGGAGGCATCCTGTGTTGCTTTGGGTTTTTTGTTTAGTTTTAACTTTTTGTACATGAAAGTGTAACACATACTTTTTCAATAGAAAATTGTCTATAGCAAGCTTTCTTATGCAAGTCTTCTTTTGTTAGTGAGATTGCAGGTTATTTTGTGGTGCTACCATTGGTTTTAATATTAAAAAATAATAATAATATTATTATTTCGGTTAACAACCGATATTAAACAATTTTACAAAAACCGATATAACAGACAATATCAAAACCGATATAATAGACCATAAAAAAATCGATATAACAACTCTTTTTTATATCGGTTTCTCTGTTAGTTATATCAATTTTTAATGAATTTATGTTATAAATGCATAAGATTATTACATCAGTTCATGTTTAACCGATCTAGAAAGGTTCACTTATTATATCGGTTACAGTTATCTGTTATATCGGGGGTACTTATATCGGTTTGAAATTTATTGAAAAACCGATATAATAAGTCTTTTATATCACTTTTTAGCCGATATAAAACCACTTTTTTTTAGTAGTGTGATGAGCATTTCAAAGCGATGGAACTACAGTTGAACTTGCAATAACTCAACAACCTTTATTCGATACACAACAAACTTTGGTTGCAAAGAGAGCCACCTAAACATTTTTTGGTTGTAGGAATTTTAATAATTTTGGAGTAAAATATATCGAAGCTTAAATATTCTTACGAGTGTTCTACTGATAATTGATGGATGATAATTCTTTGGTCCAAAAGAGTGAAGAATGATTGTGAATTATTGTTATAATTATTTTTGTGGCACTTTATTAATATCATCAAACTTAACCCTTTCAACATTAGTGCAATATTGGAAGAGTTTTGTGGTACTATTTCTTCATCCGAACTTTGTTTTTCAATGTGCTTGCAGAAACATTGAGAATAGCTAAATCTACATTAAGAAATAAGAAAAAAGGTGGAATAAGATTGAATATTTGAACATTTTATTATGAGTTCAAGGTGTGTGTTAGAAGCTTCAAGTTTGGAAAGGGAATGTTATTTGAAAGACACACACTTCTTTCATCCATTTGATTATTTGATTGTTCAAATCTGAAAATTAATGGTCATTACTTATTTTACCCACCAAATCTTACGTTAACACTTTGGCATGTTCACATTGATGAAAAACATAGAACGACATGATCTTCTCTGTTATTCATATTGGAATTGAATAAGTATATTTTTCATGTATACAAACAATCACCTAGAAAAAGAGAAAATAATTGGGGGAGTATTCTAAGTAGGTGAATGCATTTTCTTGAAAGATAATTTTTTTTTGTATTCATCAATTCATCGTAGAACACGTTCATGTGATAAATCTTTTCAAGTGGGAGTAGTGTATTCTTTGAGGATATGGAAACAATCAATCTGTTTTAATGACTTGATAGATATTTTAGTTATTTGTACACATTAGTACGTAAGTCAAGCGGTGGTGATTTACTGCCAAATCACTATAAATCTAAGAAAACAATTATACAAGCTAGATCGAGTTTAAGATAATTCCATTTGAAAATTACAGATTAATATCCTAAACCACAAAGTGAATAGGCTATATCAATTTGATCCCTTAATTTCCAAGTACTTATGCACCATAATCGCTGCTCATTAACGTATTTCAGTTTATTTTCAATAAAAATATATTCTGATTTGAAAATTTGCCGCTAAATCCCCATAAATCTAAGAAAACTATTATACAAGCTAGATCGAGTTTAAGATAATTCCATTTGAAAATTACGGATTAATATCCTAAACTACAAAGTGAAGAGGCTATCTCAATTTGATCCTTTAGTTTCCAAATACTTATACACCATAATCGATGTTCATTAATGTATTTCGGTTTATTTTCAATAAAAATATATTCTGATTTAAAATTTTGTGTGAGACATTTTGTAAAGTCTTTTCAGCACACAAAATATTTAATAGATCCCGGGCGTATGCCCGGGTCCAAAATCTAGTTTTATGACTAAAACACTAAAAAGGGCAATGTACTATTCGAAGTTGACCAATTGGAACAATGTACTATTTTTTGGACCAATTTATGCAATGTACTATCTCAATTTGAGCAATTGACATAACGACAATAATTCAGGCCAAATTAGATTGTCGGAGTGATGACGTGTCAGGTGAAGAAAAAACCTTAAATTAAAAAAACTCTAAATTAAAACACAAAATTGTAAAGAGAGGTAAAATAATATTTGAATACAATGAAAATGTGAAAACTTACTTCAATTGATGTTGAAGTGATCTTGAATTTCTTGTCAATTTCAATTTAGGGTTTTTTTTCACCTGACATGTCATCACTCTGACCATCTAATTTGGCCTGAATTAGAGTCATTGTGTCAATTGCTCAAATTGAGATAGTACATTGCATAAATTGGTCCAAAAATAGTACATTCACTATACCAAAATAGGATATCCTTAACGGTTTATAGCCGTTACTAAAAATATTTGTAACGGTTTTTATGCGTAACTGTTTGGGCGTTATTAATGTGTTAATTTAATTAGTTACGGTTTTTAACCGTTACACATTATTTATAGTAACGGTTATTTAGCGTAACTAAAATTAATTACTAACGGTTTTTTGCCAACACGTGTGTTACTTATTTTTAACAATACTAACGGTTTCCTTTAGATTCTAACGGTTATAAAATGTAAGTTCCTTTAGCTATTAGTAACGGTTTGTATAAGTTGGTAACATTTGTTAAGCGTAGAATATGTGTTACTGATTGAAGCATTTACTAATGGTTTTTGCACCCATTGCTAACGCTTTTACTTCCACGTAAGTGTTACTTAATGAAGAGATTAGTAACGGTTTCTTGCCGTTACTAAACAATTTTGTATTTAAAAAATTTTTTGGCCCCCGCCACCCATTTACCACATTTACCTGCATAACATGTCTCCCTTTTATTTTTAATGAATTCCACAAAAGTTATCAATAAACATAAAACCTCACAAGTACATCTGATCAAATACTAATTTTCATTACTACAAATCACAACCAAAAAGTCATACATAATGAATGAGTATGGATTTTGAAATTTACAACTTATCCGTAGACTTATCCAAAAATTTATTGATTGACCTACCTTCAGTACTTCATTATGGTCACAGTTAACAAAACCTCGTGACAGAATTTGCTGCAAAGAATGCCGGTAACACCTTGTAACCACGGTAACAATAAGGAATCAACTCCCAAGTACAGAAGACCAAAATGATAAGAGAATATAAGTTCTAGATCATACATTCACACCAAAATGATATTATATTGATATCATATGCAAAAAAACACAAGTGCAAACTCACCTTTAACACACCCATGACATTAGCTAAGGAAGACTTCATCTCATTCATTTCCTCCTTCAACTCATGTGTAGTCTGTGGAGATATGTAAGTGCACAAGATACTTACGAATATAGCGGAAAAAAATAAAAAAGTAGTGAAGAAGAATTACTTAAAAGATGAATTTGACGACATATATGTACAGTATACTACTAAAAATGATTTTTGCCCAGTTGGCAAAGTACGAGTACCACATGCCAGGATTCAACACCTAACAGCATCATCAAACAAGTTATCTAGCAATGTAACGAAAGAAATAGCTTGATGGAAGGCAAGGAAAAAAAAAGGATTTTGCACTTGAACTCATCTTGCCTAACTAGGGATTTACTAACTACTCACCTTTTCTAAGGTATTAGAGGCAACATTGAGTAGAAGTGCTGAAGTAATTTATAATAATAAGTTTACACTGATTTGGAAAGTGAAACACCAAATAGAAAGGATTGGTGCGAGAAGAGGAGTAAAATCTATATGTCAATGTTTCACATATTTTGCTTGAGTGAGACGTTTAGATACCAAAAAAAACAAGTAGAGTTATAATACATCACACCAGTTCATTACTACTAATACAGGCATTCCCTCTAAACTCCCTAGTTTCTACAGATATTTCCGGGCTGCTAAACCCAGCCTCACCCTGTTAACCATTTGTTATTGTTCATATCCGCCACTGCACCATGCTATTGTCTTATCTCCAACTCAAATTCAACATTCTAAAATCTAAAGTACTGATACTTGTTCAATTCCATAAAATTAAGAAAACACTTTGATCAAATAAGCATTGCTCACCTGGATTTTCAGAGTGTATTAGATTCAGCAAAAGCTTCTTTCTTATAACTTACACAACCAACACACGCCACACCACCAACACCACACCTACACCACCAGCACACACCTCGTATTGTTCAATTCCATAATATGATTGAACTGTTTCTCTGTATAAGAATGGTTCACCTAATTGTAAGTTGCATGTGAAGTTAATTACTACGACTGATCAAGCTACAAAAATTACAAAATTGAAGTGCAAATTTCAATTCATAAAAAGAAATCATTTATACACAAATATCTACCTTTATCAGTAAAGCACCACAAACTACGAAGCATTCCACAATAACCAAAACCGCAATCAATAAAAGGAACTAGTGTTCATAACCTGCAAAGATTACAAACAACCTCATTAAAAACAGACAATAACCAGTAAAAGGACGGCCATCAATAGCTTGTCGTTGGTACATATAAAATAATCAAAATGAAGAGATTGTGAGTAAAACGTTTTGATTGATGCTTGGATAGTGGATAACCAAACGCATGTACTCGAATCACGGCAACTAAGCATATGCTGACTTTACTAGTGAGAAAATACAAAGATAATAGATAAAAGACCCTAGCTACAACAAATCAGACATGTTACTGGTCTCTCATCCAATCCACAACTTGCTGATTTTTTTTTAGTAAAATTTCTCCCTTACAATGAAAGCTATTGGTGCCTGTAAGTAGCCTGAAGACAATTTCTCTCCAAGAGCTTCAACAAGGCAACTCTGTAATCCTCATTTTTCTATTCAAACTGAGAAGAGTTTTCATTATATTTTAATATTTTGGATTACAGGTTAAGTAGCTTGTTAGGTTAACTGTTAGAGTCAACATATTGAGTGGATTGGGCAGGTGTCTCATCTCAAATCAACCATGACACCTACTATCTCAAGGGAGGATTAAGAACGGTTTTGGAAGTGAAGCAACACATTACACCATTTTAAGGACGTCATCTCAGCATATCTAGTAAATTTATTCACAATCATTCAAGCTAGGTTGTCAGGGGAGAGGGGAGGTGCAAGGCGTTAGGTTTCTTGACTAACGCTTTAATACCCGCCTTAGAAGCGCCTCTGACAACATAGCATTTAAGGTGAATAACTTATATCTGTTAATAGTGCAACCACAATTCAATCAATGAGAAGAATATGAAAAACATGTGAGTAGAGAATAAACTCCATAATAACTATTAATGAGCCACTACCATAAAGTACTCACAATTTTAGAGTAACTTGGATCATAAAGATCCTCATCATGTGCCCAGTCCTCCAAGCTAAGCTCTAGACATGAACGAGTACCATTAGAAAAAAGCCATTGACCTTTCTCAACTTTTCTGCAATTAGGGCATTGCATCACTCCTTTTACATTGAAGGCTGAACCGATGCAATCTGTAAAAAACAGTATAAAAATACGATAATGTTAATACTGAGAGAGCACAATCATCACATGCGAGAGATATTAATCTTTTTTATAAGTTGACACGTGATAACCTTGAGATGAAACATTAGAATTTACAAACACCGGAGAGTATATATAAAGTAAAGCCTTTTGATATCGGTACAGAAGATTTAATTTTGTTACCTGGCCCCGGCCCCGGAGTCGTGCTTCTAGTTTGATACCAGGAAGATTTTGATACAGGAAGACCGGAAGACCGGGTCGTGCTTCTAGTTTCCATTCCCATCATCATATTGATGATAAATCTCCTCGTGCTCTGCCATAAGAACTTGGAGTCCTTATCATGGTGAAGGCAGGTTTGTTGATAGTGAGTTACTGAAGGTGTGCCTGTCAAACGGAAATCATAGCTGCTCAAGGCATCACCAGCCCTTCTCGATCAAAGGAAGGAAAGCGCCCAACCAAAGGGTCTAGCGCGTGCACATAACTCCTTGTTGAAAAACAAAAAGGAGGTAGTTTTGAAGCTCTTCACATTGTGAAACCGGAATCCTTGAATGATGACATAATCTTTCGTTCGTCCGTGGATCCTCGTTATCATGTCTCGTTATGTTTCGTTCCTCTAGCTAGGCTAGAGCATTTCGATTACCGCAATTTCATAAATAGAGTGTAAATCGGGTATTAGGTAGTATCGGTGTCTTTATCTATGTATAGTAATTGACTTTTTCTTGGGTGATGGATTGATTTGTAACACTCGAGCCACAAAATCTCCTAAGTGAAAAAACAAAGACCAACAATGGTTTTATAACTAACACTAGTTTATGCGGTACGAAATTTATTGAAAATACAGAGACAAGAAAGAAGTACAGAAGCATCTATAGTAGTAAGAGACGTATAAAAATCACAATAACATCTGTTTTCTACTTCATATTTCTACAAACTACAAAGATAAAAACATTTATAGATTTCCCATCCATGATGATCGGCTAAAAACATTGGAAAATTTGGTGAAAAAAGTTCTGAGGGGATGGTTTACATATCTGGGACCAATTCATCCCTATGGCACAATGAGAAAGCCAATAGGGGCAGACGTCGAATCAAATCCCAACAAATAATACTTAAAACTTTTCCGCATCAAACTAGGTATGGGTTCAATGTTATTAGTAAAGTCGTACCAATACATTGACATGCATATATCCATTATCCCTTCTCAACTCTAAGCCACAAGATTGTAACTTCTAGGCTAGGTTAACAGAAGGTATAAACGTACTAAAATTTTCACTTACAGAAATTAGGGCACTATTCAGAATTTTAAGTTTCCTCACATTATAAATACACACTAACACACACATTGGAGACCAGAGAAATGGTACGCTGAAGCTTCGAGAGCACTTAAAGCAATTGTGACAGTATGTAATCATGCTGATGTTTACCACAGAAGTTTCAAGGCAAGTGGAGAGCAAATCGAGTGCATCTGAAGTTCAGTGCAAACTGAACATACTAGAATAGAGTAGAGCGACAACAGGATGTACTAAAGTTTGTTTCGATATGGACTGGAAACAGCATGCACTAAATTTTTGTTTAAATAATCAACCATGACACCAAAATTCAGCACACAAACACACCCAAGATGATGAACAAGGCAAAGCACAAGACAGGCAACAAAATTTCCAGGAGCTCTCTAAATCAAAGACAGTATAGAGATTCATACTAGAATTTCAGAGTAATCAGACAAACAAACAATCTATCAATCTACCTTCAGAGAGAGAAAGGTTTAAGGGGAGCTGAAATTGGAACAAGGGAGAAAGAAGACAGACGGGTACAAACAGAGGGACACATAAGTTATAGCCCCCTCCCCCCACGCCAATGTATCGTCAATGGATGAAGGTAAAAAAATACAGTTGGAGGGACAAAGAAAAAGTCTCTTCGTCACCCTGATAAAAGAAACGGTAAAGTTGTGCATGCAAATATATTAGACAAGTGAATACCTGTGGGTCAACTATCCAACCATGATATAACGGAATGTCAAGAAGATCAAATATAGCACATTCTCAAAGTAAACTCAAAATCATCCATCCTGCAAATAAAACCAAAATCCTCATTTCAATCCAAAACCAATAATCACACCCAAACAAAACTTATCAAAACCTATAATAAACATAAACACCTACTTTCTAAACCTGAACATTCACATCAATCCCAAATAAAAGTCGATCAAGTAGATTCAAAGCATCTGATATATTTTGCCTCTGATTCTCAACATGTGTACAATCAGGCATGGAATATAGCAACAAAATCAAGTAATGCTAACGCAATCTATATACCATTGAAACAAGAAGAGTGTAAGTGACAACCGTCTTAACTAAGCTAGGCACAGGCAGCTTTTACATTATTCGACAAGCTACAGAAACACCAACAAGAGAAACTAAACTAAGTTACAACATGTTAAGCAAAGACTAGTACACACCTTTAGTTCGAGAATCCCAACGTTCAATTGGAAAACATTCCAAGGCTCCACCATCCTCCCTCCTCCTTTATCCGGGCTTGGGACCGGCAATGCAAACCAATTATATTAATTTGCACAGGCAGAGTTAAAAATGGGTTAGGACTTTCTTCAACCTGCTAAGCAAACAAGCATACATACACTGCAATCAAATTTAATAAATAGATATAGTACGAACATATTAAAGTAAATACTCATCCATACCAAAAAAAGACCATAAGTTTGTCAAGTCACTATGACATCCATATTAAACAAAAAACAAACGGCATTCAAAACATAAAGAAACCAAACCATACTAAAAAATCCCAAGTTCAGAAAGTTTGCGTATCCCAAACAACTTATTAAGAAAACTGCATCCTTGACCGAGCCAAATTAAAGGACCTCCAAAGACTAAAGCCATCCAAAAATCTAACTCCATCTTGGGGCCCATCGTAAACAAGAGCATCACCAACCAAGACTTCCTCTATGTAGACCTTTTTTTTCACTGTGAGAACTTTTACGCCATTGCAATCTCCAAATTGTCTCGTCATGACATACCCCTTAGCAACCACTACACCATCCCTATCTAATAAGGATACATTTGGTGAAGAACCAAAGCGTCCCAGAAGGAGGATTCAAATTTGCAAACATATTCATCAAGTTTTGTTGAGTCGAGTGACGAACACAGAACTGGAACCGACTTCAGTTTCTGGTGTTAGGCCGCACGGTTGTTGAGTAGTTGATGTTCCATTGTTTTTAACAGCCTTTTAAGTACATCCCGACAATTTTATAGTAACAATTGGTCATACATAATGAAATTGTAAGCAAGAAAGCACAAGTGCAAACTGCAAACTCACCTTTAACACCCATGACATTAGATAAGGAAGACTTCATCTCATTCATTTCCCCACTTCAACTCGAATGGATGAAGAGCTTGCTTGCTGCAATAATGCCTTGGCAATACCTGTACGTTGCAATTGCTTCTTAGACTTGTTGGAGCTGATTCCACGAGTTCTACTCCCTTTGTCAGGCCCAAAAACTTCAGACAACTCATCATTATCGAAGTCTACTTCCATTACACTACCCTCACCACCCGCACTTGCTTCTTTTCTTCTTTTATTAGAAGCATCCACTTGTTCCTATATGAGTAATACATGCATAAATTATGAGAATGGTATGCAAGTATGCAACATAGTTTATATACAATACCAACACACAAGTAAGTTCAAGCTTCAATGTTATTAGAACTTACATAATGGGTTTGAGCGCTCGCTAATATAGTTCCATCACGACGCTCATGTCCTTTTTTCCAACTATCTACCCGTCCATGTTTTCTACTAGGATCTTCTTTATCCTACAAAAAAAATCCTTAATAGTTGTTAGCATAAGGTGATAAGAAAATGTTAGTACAAGAATAGACACCTACCATTTTATCCAATTTATGGGCATATGTGCCCCGCCCATTAGTATGTCGATATATATTCCTTTTGGCATTCTCAACATTCTTTGCGTTTCTAGCTCTCACTTCAACGGTACTTTCATTTCTGACAAACGCAGCCCAATGATTTGGATCCTTGCCATCTGGGCATGCTGCAATAGCTTCTTCCACGCTCCTGCACTTACGCAAAATCTCTTTCCTAAAGGCATACTTTGATGATCTGAACTTTTGGGAAAAGTCCTTTTCAACTTCTCGGCGTGCCGTTGCTTGGGGAACATTAGGCTCAAATTCTTCCTACATGAACAAAGTGATGTTTGTTCATTTCATATTAAGTAAATTTCCACACATAGAGATGGACAACATGTAGATATAGGATTGGAAAAACATACTAATTATCAAGAATAATGGATGCTATAATTGAAATTAAAGTACATGTAAACCATACCATTAATTTGTTCCAGACATTATCCTTGAAGCTTCCATCTACTTTTCTCCAATCTTTGTAATGAATTGGAATACGAGCTCGAACATAAACTCCAACCTGGGTATTCCATTTGGCATGGTTAGGACCCACAGCGACGCCATCCCCATTGAACTCTATAGGTAACTTGGTAATCGTTGGTGAGGCTTCCGAAGGCTGAGATGTATGTGAATCGGAAGTTAAATTATGAGATGGAAGTGGGACTGAACTCGAAGGCTGGGAAGCAGTATGTTGTGATTGACCTGATGACATTATTAAATAACCTAATATGAAAAAAAAAATTGTTAGAACAGAGAGGTAAAACTAGGATACCACAAAAAAAAATGACAAAGTTCAAAAGTATACATTTATAAAGACCACTCTTGATAATAAAAAAACATAACTCTCACCTAATTGCACAAACAAACTTCAAAATAGAAAAAAGTAGAAAATGAGAAGTTCGCATGCAACTAAGAATCTTAAAAATATCTAAGAATCTTAAAAATATGATAATATAACTATTACAATCAAGTTAGACTTTGCATCAAAGGCTGAAAATTAGGTTGGTCCTCAAGAATAGATTGGAAGTCGGTTGGTGCATCTAGTTCATCAACTCGACTTGTCAATCGCCTAGGTGAATTTATCACTACCCACCAATTAGGATTTCTCAAATCCTTTGAGTAAAATACTTGACTAGCCTCGGAAGCAAGAATCGCCGGCTCATCAATATACTGATCAACACTCTTTAGCCTATTGAGATTAACCATCACCAAATTAGAATCTGGACAAAGTTTACAACCATTGGTCTTGTCCTCCACCTTCACCCAATTGCAGTAAAAGACAACATGCTGGAAGGTCGTATAGTCCAGCTTTATTATCTGTTCGATAACCCCATACCACTTAGTCGATGCATCAATGGGATTTTTGTCCTTCCTACTTTATGTAAATGTAGTGATTGCATTCATGCAAACACCACTGTCTTGTGAGGCAACTGTTTCATCATGCGACCTAGTAAAGAACACAAAACCATTAACACGATACTTTTTATACGTTTTAGCTTTGAACAATGGTCCTTGGACAAATCGCCATAAGTCACAATTTGTGTCTTTTTCAGCCAACAACTGTGAAGTGAAAAAAAAAAACACAATTAGAAAGTTAAAAGTACAAATTGTAATATCCTAGTACACTAAATACATGAATATAAGAAAACAATACCTTGTCATATAACCACACAATGAACTCAGTCTGCATCTCCACTTCTGTCTTTGCTATCCCTTTTCTTCTACCACGTGCACTTGCTTGCAAGGCACGATACTCACTGCAATTTGTTTATGCAGTTTGACATGACTATTTATTACATCTTTCTAGACTAGTAATTTCAAGTCAAATGTGTCAAAAAAGAAATCAAACCTATAATGTTCATCAAGCTTTTCAACGTCTAGTCGAAAAAGAACCCATCTACGGATTTGTATCCATTGTTCC
Source organism: Coptis chinensis (assembly GCF_015680905.1). Lineage (NCBI taxonomy): Eukaryota > Viridiplantae > Streptophyta > Magnoliopsida > Ranunculales > Ranunculaceae > Coptis > Coptis chinensis. Next base: position 52,374,333 of record NC_141456.1, read on the forward strand.
TTGCCTAGGGTCACAGTTTTACCCTCAAGTATAGGCCCCTCATCACAATACTCTCCATCTTCATCTAGAAACACCTCACGAGTAGCTTTGTGATTTCCATCCCGTGAATTTGGCATGTACTCCATAGCATACCTAATGAGATTCGAAACAATATAGGACTCCGCAATGGAGCCTTCAACATAGCGTTTATTGCTCGGAATATATTTACACTCCTTCATTACCCTATTAAAATAAACAAATCCAAAATTGTACTTAGTAGTTTTGATGATAATTGCCTTTAAATATGAAATAAAGGTAAAATTGTACATACCGTTCAAATGGAAACATCCATCTAGGATACACGGGTCCACAAATCAACCCTTCATCAGCCAAATGCACCAAGAGGTGGATGCTGATATCAAAAAAAGCGGTTGGAAAATACTTTTCCAGCACACACAATGCCTCTGCTACCATGTATTTGGCAACTTGGATTTCCTTTCGGATTAAGACTTTCGAACATAGGAGATTAAAGAATAAGCTAATCTGGTGAATAGCTCTACGCAAATCACGGTGTTTTGGAAAAGCGTGTTGAAGCAAAATTGGAAGCAAGTAACACATAATCACGTGATAGTCGTGTGATTTCATTGTAAGCAAACCAGGAGGACTCAGAGTGACAACATTTTTTAAATTCGACGAAAAACCTGAAGGAAGCTTCAAGTTCTTCAAAATTGTGCAAAAGTCAAGTTTCTCATCTTTATTCAAGACAAATGGAGCCTTTGGTTTAATAGATCTCCCTGTGATTGGGTCTGTTTGCATCCACTGACCACTATGAATCCCCATTTTCTTCAAATCCTCTCGCGCCTGTACTGTATCCTTTATTTTCTCTTTCTTGTCAAGAATCGCATTTATTATATGTTCTGCCACATTCTTCTCATCGTGCATCACATCAATAACATGTTGAATCTTATGTTTCGGCCAATATTCCAGTTCAAAGAGAATAGACCTCTTATACCATGCTTCAGTAACTTCATAATCTTCATAATCTTCATCATCCCCAATAGCAACCACATCCACATCATCTACACTCCGTTTGACACCTTTTAATACTTTACCAGGTACATAATGGACACGACTTAGCATTTTCTCAATTACTTCTCCCTTTAACCTTGGTGGAGGGGGTTAACTCTTTTGTCTTAAGTCCTAAGTACTTGCCCTGCCTAAATGGGTGATCGATTTAAGAAACATCCAAGAATTTGTATAAACGATCTTCCTTGCATTCCCAAGATGCATAGGCGGGAGTTTCATCACCACAAATAGGACAAGCTTTGTAACCATGTGTTACACGTACCGATAAGTTACCATACACGGGTAAATCATGAATCCCCACATCAACATAGCCCTCAAAGTAAAGTGCTCTCTTTTGTACATGTCATAAGTGCCACCCCTTCTTTCCATAACTGTTGTAACTCATCAACTAGTGGTTGAAGAAATACATCAATGTTTTGACTCGGTGCCTTCGGCCCTGGTATTAATAATGACATCATATGGAACTCAGATTTCATGCACAAAGACGGAGGGAGATTATAAGGAACTATGTAAACAGGCCAACAACTATAACCAGTGGATTGAACTCTACGTGGATTGAATCCATCAGTTGCAATCCCAAGCCAAACATTATGCCCTTCCTTAGCAAAGTCTGTCCAGTCATTTTTACATGTCTTCCACTGAAGTGAATCGATTGGGTGTCGTATATAATTCCAAGAAGGTGTCGCTCTATCGTGCCATGTCATTTCACGCGCTATCCATGGTATTGTGTACAACCTCTTTAGTCTTGGAATCAAAGGAAAATGTCTCAATACTTTTCTCGCCTCTTTTGTTTCTTTCTTCCCCGTTTTCCCCTCCTTCACTTTGTATCTAGGTGTTTCACATTGAGGACATACCGTTAAGTCAGCTTCAATCTTCCAATATAACATACAGTTGTTTTCGCATGCATCTATACACTTGGCTTTCATTCCCAAATCTTTTAACATTGCCTTCATCACAGGATACTTTAAAGGCAACGTGTTTCCTTCCGGCAACCATTTTCTTAACATGGACAAGAGCGCGGTCACACTGTTTCCTGACCAATTATATTGCTTCTTCAAGTTTTGTAGGTCCACCACTGTAGAGAGAGTTGTTATAGGAGCCTCGCATGAAGGGTATACTTTTTCTTCTGCTTTTTGTTTATATTCATTATACCTCTTACCCAAATCTGGTTCAAGAACATATGGTGGTTCCAAATCTCCACCCTCACTTTCATCGCCTCCATTCAAATCACCTGCTAGCCCTTCATGCATGCCATAAGCAACGTCGACAAGATTCCCCATTCTGAGTCCTTCAGCCTCATCGTTTTCTTCTACATCTTGGTCTACCATTCGATCCTTATATGGGTTCTCACCATGTAAAACCCATACACGGTATGTTGATTCTATACCATGCAAAATCAAATGTTTTCTCACTATATCAAACGGAAACCTTTTCCTATTTCAAAGACTTATTACAAGGGCAAGGACACGTGGTCGATGTAGGATCCTTGTCACTAGCAAATTGAATAAAATCGGACACCCCCTTGCTTGTATACAATCCCAAATCTGTCAATTTCATTCATCCAATCCTTTGGAATTGGTTGAGACATACTGCAAAATAACTCCTTACACTACACCGTTTAGAATAAAATAAAATCTACGCAAAATAGTTTAGAGGCAAAAGGATGGAAGTGACTTCAAGCTTGCAATATGACAAATATGACATATACAGACACAACTATTTAGTTAACTTCATTATACCAAATCAGGGAGTTCCTTCAATATGCAAGTCTAGTATAGGTAATAGCAGAGTATCATTTTTTTTCGGTAGAAATATCGGCAAAGTATCAAATCACTAAGGTAAGTATACTCAATATTTCAATCCAGCCACCATAACAAATTTGACAAGGAAACACTAAAGAAAAATACAAACACTCGAGTTCACTGGTGACAATGACGACAAGATATTTGTCCAAATAATGACATGTAAGAAAAGATCTCTCAAAGTCAGTTTTAACACCATCAATTAGTTTACTTACCACAATCATTTTACTTGAAAAAAAACCATAGAGATAAAACAACGATAATAACATGTAAACAGATAATAACCACAAAGATGCATTTCCACAAACAATCCAGAGACTCAAAAGAAAAGTTCAAATAGCATAGTATTCATATATTGAATAGTACTAATAGAGCATACCCATTACATGCTTGATTAAACCAACAAACTGAAACAGAGAACTAACAACACCCAAAAACAATTATTTTTTATGCCTGATTGTTATGTAATTTGCATTTTTCTTGGTTACAAAATTATTTGCGTGAGTTTCTAATGGGCTTTGAATTTTATATTGTATATTTCCAATCTTTTTTGGATGTGTTTTAAGGGGTTGCATTTTTGTGGCAAGTATGATGTGGGCTTTGGGCTCATGGCATGTTAGGGATTTCTTACGTTTTAATGTGATAGTTCTGTTTTTTTTTTATACATAAACAAGTTTGAACAATCTTATACAGTTAAAACAGATAAGTGTCCTTTTCATTGCACATCATGATATGGTTCCAATTTCGAAAGAGAGATCAATATTCCTTTGTATAATTGTATCTAATCATTCTTTCATGGGTTAATTAGACTAAACCCCCCATTTTATATACATGTTTAGACTAAACCCCCCATTTTATGATTCCTTAGACATAAACCCCTGTTCTGTTTTCTCCCCATCACACCAACGTCAATATTTTACTTAATACCCTAACTACCCTTCCCCAACTTGAAATAAATCTAGCAACATTCGTTCTGTTTCACACTCCCCTTTCTTTATAAATCTATCAATACATACCAACCAAACGCAAGTCCTTAATGCATAGCAACATAAAACCATCTACCACACCAGAAGCAAGAACCAAAGCAGATACATCATTCTAGATGGTGAGAAAATATAGATTCATTCCAAAATATGGTGTTATTTCACTGTGTAGTTGGCAAAAGAAAAGGATCAAATGCCTCCATAATCATTTCGCCTTTCAACTAAGATACATTAGTTTGCTAATTAATAGATTTTAAAAGTTTAGATTAATAACCAGATGCATAAGGATTTTGGTCCTGAAACTACACATGCATTTTACTTTTCAACCGAAAACAACTATCTAAACACCTAAATGACAGTTATACTGTCCAAAAAGCAAGGCTAGCTGCTTAATTATCCATCTAAGCAACTAGAAACAACCCACAAATTAGGAGTTCACACTAAGTTCAAAAGATAGTGGGTAATGCCAAGTTCGCAGAAAATAAACTAGGATAGAGTTCAAATTCATGCATGGGAGAAGCACCCTTAGGATAAGGAGATATATATCCCGAGCAGCCAATAGCCTTTAAAGAGACCAGTGCGCCTGACGAGTGGAAGACCCATAGCCCCTGGAGTTTCTAAGTTCCACATACTGCCTATCACCCTGCTGAGCTATCTCGAGCTCACCGGAGAAATGATTTTTCATGGATTGTGAAACCTGACCTGACCAAAGTCACGTGGCATTTCACGGAACTGCCACCAACTTCATTACCCTTAAAGCTCCACGAGTTGCTCGTGAAATTGGTCACTGCAGCACTGTGAACTGCTGTAGATTGAGCCGTGGATGTCCCTTCACCATTCACCAAATTATTGACAACAAGATTGGATGTGTGGCTTCGGGGTCCCCATGGGAAAAAAACATTTTCCCAGAATTAGGAGTTCAAATTAAATCCAAATTGAACTTCACATTCTAGAATAAGCTAACTGTATAAAAAAAAAATTGCTTTTCTTTTGCAAAATCAGTTGCCAAGCGTGAGTGTTTGCTAACTAAAAAACAATTTTGATATTCTTCTAAACCAAATGTGTCTATTCTCGTAACCAATTTCGGTTGTCGAAGATGAACTAATTCATGACCATCGAAAGAACATGACGTCTACAATAACCGACTCAGACAATAATAATGTTCTCACTAGGATACTGTTCAGTGTTTAACTAGTGACTCTACTAACATATTACAAAAATCAGCCAAGAGAATGCATGAATAATGTTAGACAAATCCCGAGTACAATCCACAATTAAATTGCCCAAGAGAATGCATGAATTGAAAACCAAGTAACAAACATCAAACAATATTGAATGTCAAGTATCTATCACCATTATAAAGAATCTCCGAAGATTGCTTTAAAGTACTTTTGACCTGGAATTGAAGGTGGTGATGATCTTGGCAGTTGATAAGAACAAAAATATGCAGATTCTTCCTTGAGTTCTTGAAGCTCTTTAACCTCTGCACTTTCTAAATGGTAAGAGACAATTTTATTTTCCAATCTCATTAACAAACTTGAGGATCAGCCACAATGAGGTAAGGAGGACTTGAAGAAGGCTCGAATGCGAAGCCTTGAACAATAAAATAGTGAGGTGGTCGAGCATCTACTACGGGGAGAATTGGAGGGAGTTTTTGGTCTTTTTGCATGACCGGATTGCAGATGTTGTAGTGAACATGAAATTCAGAGGAAAGGTTTTGACACAGGAGCAAACCATTGGAGGAATTCAATACTGTAACCCAAAAATCATCCCTTTGCAAAGAAAAACAATCAGACTAAAAGATAGAGAGCACAGCACGCACAAATGAAAATAAAAAATCGTACCTTTTGCAGCAACTAAATCGAACTTGGACACAAACCGAGAAAATCTCTAAAGAATTAATCCAACTGAAGAAAGAGAGAGAGAAGTTAATTACCAAACCCTACGTAATTGAAAGGAAGAGGAAGGGGAAGGCATACTTACAAGCGGCTGCAGCAAACAACTTAAGAACGAAACAGATTTGAGAGAGATTGAAAGAAATTTGAGAGATATAAAGATAGTTTGTTTCCATAATTAAAGAGTGTGATACGTGAAACTCAAAGAGAGCGCAAGTTTTTAGAAGTTTCCCTCTATTTCCCAAATTTCTAATTTTTTTTTGTGTGTTTTTTTAATGTTCACGGTTTGGCAGCGCATAAGTTTTCGTAAGAAAATTAAAACAAAATATTATAAATTAATTCAATTTTAATGGAAAATCATTGTAACAGTTTTTTATAATTGCTCACGGTATTAAAGTGAGAGGAACTCTCTTACGCTTAAAAAATGTTACTAATGAAAAAAAGTGAACGTTACTAATATCCTGTTTTGGTGTAGTGATTGTTTCAATTGGTCAACTTCAAATAGTACATTGCCCTTTTTAGTGTTTTAGTCTTATTTTATTCTGAGTAGCCAATCACAGCCAACTTCGCAAGTTTTTTTTGTGTTGGGCCATGTGTTGTAGTTTTATCCTTTATATATACCCGGCAGATGCCACATCAGTATGTTAACACTTATCTATCCCTTCGCATTTTTAGCAGGGAAAGTCATTTCAATGCAATAATTCAATTTTGACTTGCTAAAACATTACAGACGGCAAAAATTATGGCGTCCATCCATTACTATGTAATTATGGCACAAACAAAACTCAAAGTTCAAATGACACAAAGATTGTCGTCATCCTTCACTTAAATTGTAAAAACTGCTAAACAAACTTTCAAATTTAGCCATGTTTATCACACCAACCAAAGCCCCATTGACACCTTTTTAATTTTGGTTTGGAGTGTTATATTGCTTTTAACGACCAATATAGCACTCCGGCCTATTGAACTTGCTCTAACAATAGCTTATATATGCATTGCATCAGTCTAAGATTTGCATGTTTGGTAATCATAAATTGGTAAAAAGAATTTGCCATTTGTGTATAAACACATGGAATAGGAACTGTTATGCTTATTTAGGCCTATGAGGCCCATAGGTCCGAAATATGAGGATTGGGATATTGGGCCTCCAAGTGGACCCGTGCTCAGTAGTATAAAAAGAAGAAGATGAGTGAATAGAAGGAGGGAAGAGAAAAGAGACACAGAGATTTTTAGGACATAACAATGGCGTCGTCCGTCTGTGGGGATCGAAGAATTCACTCCACTCGTTAATTGCTCTCTTTCTCTTGCTCACTTCATTCATTTTACTACTTCTATTCTTTACTTGTTTGAATCTCCTTGTTTCTCACAATGGAACAATTGAAAGAATCTCACGTTATCGAAATTCCAGTCGGAGATTCCGATAATGAACATCAACTGAAAACACTTTCTGCAATTCAAAATCACCCATTAATGGAAATCTCTCAAAGCCCAGGCCATCTCTTACTTTAAAAACAATGGCAAAGATCGAAATGAAAACCTTTATAGCAGGGGCGGAGCCAGGATTTTTATCTAGGGGGGGAGTTTGGGTCAACAAAAAACTTATAACAAATCACATATATTAATTCTATAATTCTAAATTAGTCAAATAAGTTTTTGTTGGAGTTATCCCTCACATGAGAATGAGGAAGAGAAGAGAAAGCAGTATTGTTCGTGTGAAGAGGTCTGAGCGTGCGTGCGCTCAGATTGGCCTTGCTCAAGGCGCGCCCGCACCCTTGCCATGAAAAAGAAGATAGTTTTTTTTCAGCCTCTCAGGAGACAAAGTTACTAGACTTTTGGTTTAAGGAAAAATCATAGGGCACACGCGTGTTCGATTTTGCCTTACCGAAAGCGCGCCCACGCTCATGTCTAAATTTGCAGTTTCTATTTTCTACAGTAACCGCGAAATTGTGGGTTACTATAAAAACTAGAAGTAAGGTTTTGGAAAACCTAAGTCACAAATTGAAACCCAATTTTGAGAGCTATCAAAATTGAGGAGAACCTTTGCAAAGAGAGAAACTTGTAAGGAGAGAGGAGTGATCTAGTAAGGTGGAAAGACTTGAGAGGAGTGATTGTAATCTTCCTTCCCACACTTATAAAATGATTAGCTCTTGTGGAAGTAGGCATCATTGGCTGAACCATGTTACATCTTTGTGTTGTGGTATGCTTTATATTTTCTTTGCATTATTATTTGTTTGTGATAGTTGTTTAGAGAGTTGAGCATGCTAGGTTAGTTGTAGTGAAAGTTTAGATTTTTTGTCTGGAGATTGTAGTTGATCCAAGAGCAAGTTATCTTAGTAGTGGGGATTGATTGGTATCGTTGTCCCCAACGAGTGGTATCAGAGCCAGGTTAGATTAATCTAGGTTGTTATCCAAATTTTGCTCAGAAGGTGTTTGACAAAATTTCTGAGAGAAGGTTTGAGTTAAAATAGCTTGTAGAGATGGACCATTCTGTAACACTCGCATGACTAGTCTGAATAGAGCTAACTACAATATTTGGAAAGCCAAGATGGAAGACTTGCTCTATTGCAAGGACTTGGTACAACCCATTGAGAATGGGGGAGTAAAACCGAAAGCGACTACTTTGGCTTAGTGGAGCAAGCTTGACAAAAAAGTAATATCGTACATTCGACAATGGATTGACTACCATGTATCCCAAGAAACTACTACTTTTGGCTTATGGAAGAAACTCGAAGACCTTTATGAGAGGAAGTCGGCCTGAAACAAAGTGTTACTCATTAAGAAGTTTGCTAACACGAAGTACAAAGAAGGTTCTTCAATGTCTGAGCATCTTAATGAAGTACATAATACCATCAATTAGTTGCACTTGATGAAGATTGGTATGGGTGACGGAGTTGAGGCTGTGTTCCTATTAAACTCTCTACCTAACAATTGGGAGACGTTAGCAGTTTCTCTTAACGGAGCCACTAAGGATGGAGTTATTTCCATGGAGATGGCTATCAGGGCATTATTGAATGAGGAGACAAGAAAGGGTTCAAGAAGCAGCTCCTCTCACTCAGAGATCCTTGTCACAGAGAAGCGGGGGAGAGGTAAAAGCAGTAAACCATCTCATTCTAGAGGTGATGACAGAAGCAAAGCTAAGGGTGAAACTAGAACTCCTAAGGCAGAAAGACAATGTTACTATTGTGCCATCAAGGTGTAGGAACCGTTATTTTCAGAACGAATATTTTTACAAACCGCGAGAACCCACCCGCAACGGAATCAATGGGGTTCTCACGATTTTCAATTGAGAACATACCTTTTAGATCTGGTTTAGATAACTCTGAGAATCCAAGATTTATGAAATCCAAAATCAACCCTTTGATCTTCTGTTGTATTCCTTTAGAATAGATTGGACGTTGTGTGGACAACGGTCTACCAATCCCCTTCTTTCTCATAAATCTAGATCCAATTTTGGATCTATCTTTCCTTGCCTCTTTTTCTAAACCAGGTGAATAGTGAATTTTGGCTAGCGAGAGAGTATTCTATTTATAGGCTATAATAGGGACCATGAGGAGAAATTAGGGTTGGGCCTCCTGACGGGCTTGGGCTTCCCATGTTCGCCCAGAACACACGGCCCAAGTACATCAACAAATGGCTTATTCCACTAAAGGTCATTGTTGCACTACCGCCCTAATCCCAAATTACGTGTCAGTGTTTATGGGCTCCATATTATATGCTCGTTGATTTCCCCGTGTTTAAGATATCGAATGTCCATTGATTAAGTCAAGTTACTGACAACTACATTAATCAACTTCTTATGTCCTTGAGTAGTACCACTCAACCTCATTGTCATGTCGGAATAAATCCACCTGCAGGGTTTATATGACAATCTTTTTAAGCTCCTCAAGGGGACATCATCAACCCGACTTCTTGCAGGACACGGATTCCTTCTATAATCAACAGCACACCTTACATACAATGTCATTACCCAACCCATCGAGTTTTTTTATTCACAAATGAATCTCACTTATTGATGATTTAAAGTAATGTACAATGCACGTAAGTGCCTGTTATTATATCCAGATTAGGAGGATAAGCATCCATAATAACAAAGGCGTTTGTTCTCTTACATAGTCAGTATAAAGATAAACAACCTCACTTGGTCCTGTTAAATACACACAAAGTGTAATAGTGTAATCCTATAGTCAAGATAGACTAATACCAGATTATACTACAACTATACTAATAGTTTGTCCAAATCCATCTAGGTTGTGAACGATTACTTATACTTTATAAGATACTGATGATATGATCTTCTATGTATTCACACCATATCATCTACAACATAAAGTATTAGACACATGCATATAACTAATAACATATATAATATGCATAACATTTGCCCATATGATTCTCATTCAAAATATAAAGAATTAGAGTTAATACAAAAGTAATGCTTTTAGTATATAACCCTATCACAAGGGTCACTTCAGGTATGAGTGTAGAACACTGAAGAGGGATTAGAATAACTATGTACATGGAGACATGGTAAAGAGGAATGGAAATACAGGCAGAGATACTATCGTATTAGTCGACGATGGTCTAGTGGGAATTGTGTCAGAATGTTGTGTGTGCTGTCTTAGTACCTCATGCCAGGATACAGAGTTGGTGATAGATACAAGAGCATCTTATCATGTCACACCGCACAGGGGATTCTTCACTACCTACAGCTGTGGTGAATTTGGTGAGGTAAAAATGGGTAACAGTAGCGTCTCGAAGATTGTAGGCATTGGGGATGTTCATATAGAAACCAATATCAGCTACACCTTGACACTCAAAGATGTAAGACATGTCCCTGCCATTCTGCTAAGCTTAAAATCCACTGGGAAGTTAGATGATGATGATGGCTTTCTAAACTCCTTTGGTAACGGGGTATGGAAACTGAGCAGAGGTTCCATTATAGCAGCTAAAGGGAAGAAAACTTGCTCTCTTTACAAGACACAAGCTAGTTTGTGTAAAGCAAAAGTAAATGCGGCAGAAGAAGAAGCTACCTCCGAGCTATGGCATAAGAGACTATGCCATATGGGAGAAAAAGGCATGGAAGTTATTGCCAAGCAAAAGACCTTGCCAGACATCAAAGGTACGCATTTAAATAGATGTACTCACTGTTTGGTAGGAAAGCAACACAGGGTGTGTTTCCAAAGATTCCCATCTCACAGAAAGGATAATGTCCTTGAGCTAGTTCACACTGACTTATGTGGTCCTATGAAAGTAAAGTCTCATGGGGGAGCTTTGTACTTCTTGACTTTCATTGATGATGCATCAAGAAAGATATGGGCATATAGTCTGAAGACCAAGGATGAAGTACTTGGCATGTTCAAGATTTTCCATAGCATGGTGGAAAGAGAGACATGGAAGCCTTTAAAGTGTATTCGCTCAGATAATTTGGGTGAGTACATAAGGCCATTTGAAGAGTATTGCAAGAGTCATGGGATTCATCATGAGCAGACCATTCCCAAGACACCATAACAAAATGGTATAGCCGAGAAGATGAATCGTACCATTGTAGAGAGGATGAGATGCATGTTGTCTCACTCTAAGTTATCGAGAAGGATTACTGGGTAGAAGCAATGCGCACAGCCATACATGTGATCAACCTATCGCCATCAAAGCCTCTGAATAGTGATTATCCAGAGAGAGTATGGTCAAGCAGAGATGTTGATTATGGATACTTGAGGGTATTTGGGTGCACGACATTTGTTTATATTCCCAAGGATGAGGGATCCAAGCTTGATGACAAAGCCAAGTAGTGCATTTTTCTGGGTTATGGGGATGAGAAGTTTGGCTACAAACTCTATGATCTGATTAATAAGAAGGTAATCTGAAGTCGAGATGTTATGTTCTTGGAAGACCAAACCATAGTAGACTTTGAGGATGGTGAGAAGCTAGAAGCTTTCACTAATTATCTTGTTGATTCAGAACCATAAGCTCCTACTGTGGAACGTGCAAAAGGTATTGAGAATGCAGAGAACTATGGGTTTGAAGCTCATGATGATGATCTTATTGCTCATGATGGGATAGAACCTATTGATATAGAAGATGCAGATGAAGTGCATGAACCACCACCTAAGCAAGCAGAAGTGCATCCTCCTGAGGCACAAGAATATGGGGCAAGGAGGTCCGATAGAAACAGACAAGCTTCAACCAGGTATCCACCACATACGTATGTTTTACTATCTGATGGTGGAGAACCTATGTACTATCAAGAGGCTCTTGAAGGTACAGACAAAGAGAAGTGGTTGAAGACCATGCATGATGATATGGATTCTTTGCATAAGAATTACACTTATGACTTAGTTGAGAAACCAAAAGGAAGAAAAATTCTCAAGAATAAGTGGATCTATAAAGTCAAGCATGAGGAGAGTGATAAATGTAAAAATGATAAATTCTACTCACGAATAAATGATGAAATTCAAACGGAAGTAAAACTAAAACTATACGAAGACTATTTATTAAAGATTTATTATACTCTCGAATCTATCGAAATAGAGTGGAGTAAAATATTCGTTCCACTCCTAGTTCTTTAGCATTCAATCTTTTCTAATATTGCAAGTCTATCCAAAGTTAGTGAGAGTAATGGTGGGAATTTATACTACAATGTAAATTCAAATAACAAGATACGCTAATTCAAACTACGGAAAATGCTAAATTGACTATATGATAAGGAATTAGGGGGGATTGATTCCACCTTAACTCGACTTAATCATTTAACAAATATTCGTCGTGATCCAAATTTCAATGTTTTTGTATATCAAATTGGTAATTCTAATCCCTAGTTGTTCATTGTAATCTCTACCAACTAACATCTAGCATGTGAAACAATCAAACCCATTCTCATGGTGAACTAATCATTTTCTAAAATGGAATAGAAAATCATGACTATTCTACATTAACACAATCAAGCTTCATCAAGGCTTCTTCAACCGCCTCTAATGGAGGTTTAGCCTTGATTCATAAAACTATCATTTCCCAATGAAATTGAACAAGACATCATATAAAGGTTCTAACTTTACCAAATTGAACTAAACAATAATTCAAATCTAAATGAACAACTAAGAAATGATTAACAACTAAGAATCAAAATTAGATCTAAGTACTTAAATAAATCAAAACTGAAATTATGAAGAACTAACTATTTTATTGATCTAATGAATAATAAAGCAATGATTCAATAATCTAAATTAAAACAAGGTATGAAAACTAATTAAAAGCATGAAACTAGATCTAAAAACTCTCTCTAATGGCTACCTTCTATCTAACCTAAGTATTTTCTTAAGAGCTAAGTCTTGTGTCTTGAAATAGAGGAGACCAGATCCACATTTTCGTGCATGGGCTGAGGAGCCATGTTTTGAGCCGGAAAATCGAGCCCAAAACCCAATCTCTTCCGTCCACAGGGCACTTTTCAGCTGGATCTGACTTTAGTAGGTTTTTCATCCATTTTTGCTCCTTTTATTGGGTCAAGATTTGGACCATTTGAAAGCTCTTTCTGATCCGGTCGTTTTGACATAAGGTACGCCCAATTCCGAGGCCTGAGTCCAAAGGTACGGTCTTTGGAAGTTCTGCTGACTTTTGTGTGTTGTTTCTGCCCGCGCTGCCTTTGACTTTTTAGCTTTTGACCGGGCTTTACAAAGGCTTTTTTTAAAATCTTGGCCTTTAATCACAGAACTCCTTAGCAACCAACCCTTGCTCCTTTATCTCGCCAAAGTGGCACATTTCTGTACATAATTGACTTCAATGGCTGAAATACATAAAATCATGTAATCAGCATTAACTCTTATTTATTACTCGCATAATTAGTCTAAAAGTATTATTGTTAAGGGTTTAAAACTATATTTTTGGGCTCTTCTTAGAGAGTAACCCACACCCAAGGCACAAAGCTCGCTTTGTTGTGAAGGGATTCGGTCAGAGGAAAGGTATTAACTTTGATGAAATTTTCTCTCCTGTAGGTAAGATGACTCCTATCAGGGTGGTATTGGGTCTGACCGCAAGTATGAACCTAGAGGTTGAGCAACTAGATGTCAAGACAGCTTTTCTTCTGAGAGACCTTGAAGAAGATGTCTACATAGACCAACCAGAGAGGTTTGAGGTCAAAAGCAAAGAGCACCTAGTATGCAAGCTGATAAAGAGTTTGTATGGGTTGAAGCATGCACCGAGATAGTGGTACATAAAGTTTGATTCTTTTATGGTGAAGCATGGCTACATGAAGTCCACTTCCGATCATTGTGTGTTTGTTCAGAAATTTCCAGATGGGGATTTCATAGTGCTCTTGTTGTATGTGGATGATATGTTGATAGTTGGCCAGAACATCAACAAGATATCCAATTGAAGAAAGACTTGAGTTCGTAAGTCCTTTGAGATGAAAGTTTTGGGTAAAGCAAAGTAGATACTTGGTATACGGATCACTCGTGACAGAAAAATGGGAAGTTGTGGCTTTCTCAAGAAAGCTACATTAAGAAGGTGTTGAAGAGATTCAACATGGATCAAGCGAAGCCAGTCAGTTGTTCGCTTGGTGGCTAGTTTCGCATCACCAAAGATATGTGTCCAAAGGGTGAGCATGAGCAGAGTCAAATGGAAAAGATTCATTATGCATTCACAGTGGGCAGCTTGATGTATGCAATGGTGTGTACAATACCAGATATTGCTTTCGTCGTTGGTGTTGTAAGTCATTTTCTATCAAATCCGGGTAAAAAGTATTGGGAAGGTGTTAAGTGGATATTAAGATATCTTAAAGGAACTTCTGAAGTGTGTTTATGTTTTGGTGGAAGTAAGACCTTGCTTAAAGGCTACACTAATGCAGACATGGCAGGTGATGTTGACTCTATGAAATCCACCTCCAGTTATCTATTTACTTTTGCATGGGGAGCAATTTCTTAGCAATCTTGCAAAAGTGTGTTGCCCTCTCCACTACAGAAGCCGAGTATATTGCAGCCACTGAGTGTTGCAAAGAGATGCTATGGATGAAGAGGTTCTTCGATGAACTAGGGATAAAACAAAAATAGTTTGTAGTTCTATGTGACAGTCAAAGTGCCATCCATTTTAGCAAGAATCCGAGTTTTCATTCTAGATCCAAGCACATACATGTGCGTTATCATTGTATTAGATAAGTTCTTGAAGACAAGCATTTGTGTATTGAGAAAATCCATACTAACAAGAATGGGTCGATTGTTGGAGTTATCCCTCACATGAGGTATAACTCATGTTGTGCTATAGGTAAGTTTGATGTTTGTTGTTTGTTGTGCTCAAACCAAAGTCTTACCGAAAGGTAAGTTTGATGTTTGTTGTGCTACTGCCGAAATGGTAGCACACTCCTCCTGTTAATTTGGAAATTGCATAGAGATATCCTCCCTCACTGTTCGGGAGGGAGAGATTGTTGGAGTTATCCCCCTCACATGAGAATTAGGAAGAGGAGAGATAGCAGTATTGTTCGTGTGAAGAGGTCTGAGCGTGCGTGCGCTCAGATTAGCCTTGCTCAAGGCGCGCTCGCGCCCTTACAGTGAAAAAAGAAGATAGTTTTTTTTCAGCCTCTCATGAAACAAAGTTACTAGACTTTTGGTTTGAGGAAAAATCAGAGGGCGCGCGCGCGCTCGATTTTGCCTTACCGAGAGCGCGCCCGTGCTCATGTCTAAATTTGCAGTTTCTATTTTCTACAATAACCACAAAATTGTGGATTACTATAAAAACTAGAAGTAAGGTTTTGGAAAACCTAAGTCACGAATTGAAACCCAATTTTGAGAGCTATCAAAATTGAGAGAGAACCCTTGTAAAGAGAAAAGCTTGTAAGGAGAGAGGAGTGATCTAGTAAGGTGGGGAAACTTGAGAGGAGTGATTGTAATCTTCTTTCCCACACTTATAAAAGGATTAGCTCTTGTGGAAGTAGGCATCATTGGCCGAACCATGTTACTTCTTTGTGTGGTGGTATGATTTATATTTTCTTTGCATTATTATTTGTTTGTGTTAGTTGTTTAAAGAGTTGGGCATGCTAGGTTAGTTATAGTAAAAGTTTAGATTTTTTGTCTGGAAATTGTAGTTGGTCCAAGAGCAAGTTATCTTAGTAGTGGGGATCGATTGGTATCGTTGTCCACAACAGTTTTCACAAACATTAATAATAGTAAGCAAAATAAGCTTGTAAGTTTATAGTCATCATATTTCATTCCAAGAAACATGAATGGATAACATTAGATACGTGATTTTCCAACTATGTAGCAACTTGCTTTTGTTGATTATGGAATGTTATTGTGGTGCTAATTGAACCCTCTGTATATGAAACAAGTTTAGGCAGTTGTAAAACAAGGGAGGCTTTCTTGTATTGATAAAAGATTATTTGGATTAAACATACAATTGAAGCTGAATTGGTTAGCTGGATGCTGCAATATCACCATGGCTATTAAATTTGTTTTCTCTTTCGATGTGGGCTCTTTCTTTTGTTCAGTTCAAATTTCTTTTAAAAAATATAATTAGATTTGATTTTCCTGGCAGGGTGTGCAACTTGTTGTTATGCAGTTATTGTACGCTTGTGCTGCTGCCATTATACAGAGGTATTTTTTTTCTTCCCCTGTTATGTCATGGGTGAAGCGGGAGGTGTTATGTTTCCAAAGATAATATATATAATTGCATTGGGCATTGACTAAAGTTATCGAAATGTAGTTGGTAGTGACTAACATTAGACAGGAGATAGAGAAGCAAAGCTTGAGATATAAGCTAATGGGAGAGGCCAAACACTGAGTTAGAAAAATTACTATAGGTTAAAGGATTGGTCACCATCTACTATTAAGATTGTTTATTATTTGGCATTTATAATTCTCTACACAAGTGAACACCTACAAGAATTTCAATTGTTTGGTTTGGAGGTTGGGCAAAATAGCAAGATGTGTTTTGTCTAAAATGTCTTAAATCCTTACCCAGTAAATTTTGTAACTCATCGTATGTTGTAAATGTTTAAGTGCTCAGCAGAGGTGCTTGTCATTGTGCTTTCCAAACAGGTTATACTTTGCATTCTACTTTAATATTATAGGGCTACAATGCAAATATGCCCAGGTTGTAGGTTTTTGAGTTGCAGGTTATACTTTATCTTCTGCCTTCTATTATGCTTATAAACTGATAGAATAAGACATGCTTGGGTAGTGGAGCAATCTGCCTATACCTCGAAAGAGGTTGTTGACCTTTGTCATTCTCAAGATGGAAGTGGTTTCTAATGGTTATATTTGCTTCTTTCTTGTATGTCTATTTTCGTATAAAAGCACCTCTACCGGTTTAGTCTTCTAATTATTATTGTTGGCAGTGGATACCATTTCTCTATATATTCTTGCAATGTGAAAATAGGGATATGGTTTTCCATTTATTTAATTTGTCGTTATTATGCTTATTTTGCAGTGATTTGTGTAGTTTGTTGTTTGCGGTAGCACTTTACGATATAGCTGAATGTAACCAATCTAGAATTCTTAAAACTCCCAATGATTTTGTGGACAATTCTTGTTAACAATTGGCGCCAATATTAAAGTGATATCTTTAATAGGCGATAATTTTCTCTTTCATCATACTTTTTACTGATAGATTTTATTTCCTTATCAAACCAATTTCTGGTTCATAAGTCAGTGGAATTTCAAATATCAGTATATACTACAGTTTGGATTGTTTGAGTCCTATTTGTTGTGGGCAAATATCGTTAGGCTGATATTTCAGCCCGTAATATCAAAACTAACTCGAAATGTCTATGGTTAGTGTTCGTATGTTGCAGGTTCAAGCGGGAAAAAAAGTGATGAAGAAGAGAATAGACATGTATCAGGAAGTGATTGGGCAAGACTACAACTAGAACACTATATAAAGACTGGAAAGAGAAAGAAAAATTCATTCGATTCATTCCAGAAAAACTTGGAAAACCAGAGCAAGAGAGAGAGAGAGAGAGAGAGTTTGAGCAACTTTGTAACCGCCATTACTAATGAATACAAAAGCTTAAGTTTTACTTCTTTTTTATTCTCAATTCAATCCAAACCTATTCAATCCATAACTGAACTTAGAAGAAGAACTTTGATCACTACATTGGCACTGTCCGTGATTCAAAGACAAGAAAAGTTGTTTCGTTTCTTTTTCTTTGAAGATAGAATCCATTGGTAGACGCTAAAGATAAAGAATAATTGGTTGTGTTCAAGGAAATTTTGTGAGATCAGTGAAGTGTTCATTTTCTTGTCAAGATGCCTCCAAAGCATGCTACAGCAAGTAAAACGATGATAATTAATGAAGGAAGTACTTCTCAAGCAGCATCCAAGAATGAGGAACGCAGAACAAGGCGATCGGTAAGTAGATTGGTGGAAGAAGTAGAAGAGTTACATGAAGAAGAGGTGTCTTTAAAAGCCTTGTTGAGAAAGTTTGAAGAATTGGAAAAGTAAAACAAAGTTTTAATGGCTGAAAACAAAGCTGTGAGAGAAGAGAATGAGAAGCGTGTAGTAGAAGCTATGTATGAGAAAGATGGCGAGGAGTCGAGTTCAGGCACTCCAGTGGTGAGGAAAACCCATCTCGAGGAAGTGAGAAAAAGCCACCTCGAAGAGGTGCAATCAATAGCGAAATCGACACCTAAGGTGGTGCAAGAGGAAGAGATAAAAGCACCAATCACGAAGGAAATGGTACAGGAGATGATGCAAAGGCAATTTGGGGACCAGCTCCTGGAAAAGGTATCAGCTTCGATTCGTAAATTGGCAAACGAAGTAAGTAGAAACCCGTTGAAAAAGGAAGTAGAGAGGGTGTCATTACCCCAAATTCAAGAATCCAAAGTTCACCCAGTATGATGGGACCACTGACCCCATGGACCATCTTTTTAGCTATCGACACCAGTTCTCGATATATCACGAAATAGAGTATAGGGATTCCTTACTATGTCGATCATTTTCTTCAAGCCTTAAAGGCAAAGCACTGAAGTGGTTCTGTATAATTCCCAAGGGGACCATTTCGTGTTTTCATGAAATCGAAAAAAGATTCCTCACCAACTATGGTCATCAGAGGGTGAAGCCAAAATAGGTGTCGGTCATATTCCAATTGAAACAAGGGAAAAAAATCTTTGAAGGATTTCTCAGTGAGATTCAAGGCCAAAACTCAATCGGTCGAGAGGCTTGACGAGTCTGAAATGACAGCTGTCATGGCTTTCCAAACAGGTGTGATACCTGGATCATATATGTACAAATATCTTTTACGAAAGGAAGTTAAAAGTCTACAAGAGTTGTATGACAAAGCTAACAGAGATATTAGAGTGGAAGAGGGGATAAATGTAGCCACTGTGCAAACTGTATTGCAAGTGTCAGAGATAGGAAAGAGGGACAAAGATAATGGAGATCGACACGAGAGTCGAGACTCCTCGAGGTCAGATAACAAAAGACCTCAGGAGCATTATACAAATCGGGATAATCAACCACAACAAAGAAGAAAATATGAGAGGACACTGAAAGAAGAGCTAGATCCCAGTAATTTTATCGCCATTAATACCACACCGGAAGATATATTAAGGAGGATCGTGAAAGAAGATTTTGTGATATGGCCAAAATACACTCTCAGGGAGATGAAGGGCAAGCCTTATTGTCAATTCCACAAGATTGAGAATCATGAGATAAACAGATACTTGCAGTTATTAAAAGAAATTGATAGGCTGATGAAAGATGGGAAGTTGCGAGAGTTCTGGGCTGATGTCAGACCCGCAGAAACTGCAACCATACTTGGAGTAATAAATATGATCTACAAAGGGGAAATACCACAAAAAAAATCATGAAAGATAAAATAAGAAAGATTTCAACGGTAAAAGAAGTGCTCAAGGTCAATGTCTATCCTATTCCAGTAAATCAGAGTCTGGTATCGGCTAGCATTCCAGGAGCAATTATGTTCGTACCAGACTACCTATCTAAGGTGATGTTGCCGCATGATAATGCATTATTAATCAATTTGTATATCTCTGGATATGATGTGCAAAAGATACTGGTGGATTGTGGTAGTTCTATGAACATTTTATTCTAGAAAGTGTTCACAGGCATCGGTCTCGATGAGACTCATTTAAAGCCACCACAATTCAGTATGTTTGGGTTTAACGGAAGCTCTACCAGCCTGTTGGAGAGATAAAATTGCCAGTTCATGCAGGACCTCAGACAGTGATGACGAAGTTCGTGGTCATAAAACATCACTCCGATCACAATACCATACTTGGTAGAAAGTAGATACACTATATGTGTGATGTCCCAAGTACATTGTACCAGGTAATCAGATTTCCCACAGTGTATGGCTTGCACGAAATCATTAGGGATCAGTCGGAGTCAGAAAAGTGTAATTTCATCACTATAAAGGGGATGATGAAGTGAAAAAGCCAAGACACTGTGGGCATCTTGGAAAGCTCTAAGTAGCAGTTACACCAAACTTTACCTACTGACACTGATATGCAGATACATGAGTAGGTAAAGTTCACACAAGAGCTAAAGCAAAATGAAGAACCCTGGGAAAGAAAAACAATTGAGGTGGTGGAAAAAGTTGATATTAGTATAGGAGAAAGGGAGTGTTATACGTTCATTGGTACATAAATGACTAGGACCATAAGAAATGAATTAATGTTTTTCTTGAAAGAGAATCAGGATGTTTTTGCATGGTCGATGTCAGACCTTACCGGTATCGATCCAGTTATTTGTTCACACAAGCTGAATATGGAAGAAAATGCAACTCCGGTCCATCGAAAAGTTAGACCAATGTAGGAAAAAGCGGTGCAAGCTGAAATACAAAAGATGCTAAATAATGGCATAATTAGAGAAGTGGATCATT
Organism: Coptis chinensis; assembly: GCF_015680905.1. Classification (NCBI taxonomy): domain Eukaryota; kingdom Viridiplantae; phylum Streptophyta; class Magnoliopsida; order Ranunculales; family Ranunculaceae; genus Coptis; species Coptis chinensis. Next base: position 52,394,898 of record NC_141456.1, read on the forward strand.
CTCAATGAGTGGCGAACATAGTTGAAGTGCCCAAGAAGGATGGTTGAGTTCGAATTTACGTCGACTTTACCGATGTAAATAAGAAATGTCCCAAAGATCATTATCTGATGCCAAGGATAAATGAGTTGGTTGATCGAACAGCTGGTTTCGAATTAATCAGTTTCTGCGATGGATATTCGGGATATTTTCATATTCTAATGGCTATTATAGATCAACTCAAAACAGTGATCGTCATTAATGGAGGTATATACTGTTGGGGCCGGTTCTAGGGACTCAGGAGTTTTTAACTCAATTTGCTAGCCACTAGATCTTCTGAATCTAACAGATCTAATTAAAGTTGTCTACCACATTTATTTACTCTTTTAAAATGATGTCATGTAGGAACAACACAAATAAACTTACGTGTTTTTTTTCCTTTGTTTTCTTTTCTAAGGTCTCTTCTCCATCGCTCTTCATTCTCTATCTTCTCCATTACCTCGGCCAATCTCCATATTTTATTTATTGTTATTATTTGCAGACACCATAAAATTAAGAGCTTATTTTTTGCGAAAATATTGAAGTATCTTCATGGAATCTCAATGCTATCATGTACATTTGTTTTGGAGGAGTGGAATTTGAAGTGTGATAATATAGTAAATTCAGATAATAAGCTCCAAGAAAGGCATAGTTTTGGTGGAAAGACATAGTAGCACAGGATTTGAGTACTTAATCGTTTGGATACGTAGATAGTTGAATGAGGTCAATAGCTCACATTTTTAGCTTGTTAAAGTCAAAATCAAAGTTAACACCAAGGATTCTGTCAGGTTTCCAACAACAAACATTAGTACAGCTGAATGCTAGAAAATGAAGTTCTGAATTCTAAGTGAAAATGGTGTATGCAAAAATCCTCCTATAATACATAACTTTTGGGATCTTTAATTTGTCAAGGAATTCTTGTATGTACGTACATAGCTACTGTGGAAGGCTTTAATATATGAAGCAGCAAATTAATACTTGTTATTTTTGGCGGAAACAATATTATAGCTCCATCTAGTTGGAAAATGGCCATTGCTTTGGAGGTGCTATTGATGGAAATGGTAGTAAGAATGAGGAAAAATTAAATTATGCTTACCCACCAGAGTCGAGTTTTGGTTTTGGATGTACGCACCAAAAACTCTGTGAATGTACACACCAAAAAACTCTCTGCAAGTTAAAACTTTGTTGAGCCCCCACTATCACTTGGTTCTCACCATTCTTACTAGAAGTTTTGGTCTGCCAAAGTAAGGATGATGCATACTATGTAGCATACCATTTTCTGGATGATACATACTATTTAGCATCCTATTGAGCCCTATTATTACTTGGTTCTCACCATTCTTACTGGAAGTTTTGGTCTGCCAAAGTAAGGATGATACATACTATGTAGCATACCGTTGTTTGGATGAGAGTTCATCGTGTTTTTTATTTTGGTTATTTGAATTTCGGTTTTGGTTTTGGTTTTTGACCAGGCAATGTTAATTACCACTGATAACAAACTGATGAATGGCTATGCTATGAAAGCATTGAAACCCACTGCAAGGGTCTTCATTTTTTTTGGTTTATGGGAGTGATAATTTATCATATCGTCCATACAAGATCCTTATGAAACCAGTTATGAGTTATGACAGAGTAAGTTATGAAAGTATGTGGTACTAAATAGTCATAAACTCCTTCAACAATCTTTACAGGATGAACTCATTACCTTTAATAGGAGTATCCACAGGAAGACACCTAATAATGAGCTTCACAGAAAACTGGAACAAATGACCAAATAACATATATAATTTAAAATAAAAATTCTTAAAATTGTGACAGAGAGCCAACTCTACCAATTTTCAACATTAAAATGACTTGTCCATGAGTACAAATTCACAAATATAATTAACCATTTGATACAATACGACAGACACAGTTTCAAAACCTACAAAATAAATGAAAAAGGTCCTCAAAAAACTCTTCTCCTCTGTTAGAGTTCCTCCTCTTCTTGCAAAATGCACTTCAAATTCTTTAAAATAGTTCAACTCCAAATTCTTTGAAAAATCCCAAACTGCCATATAGCTCCTGCCAAAGTTTTCAACTACCACAAATCCATGTAGCTTCTTGTCCAAAGTGTCTATTGAAATTAAAGACACATTAGTGTTCTATAAATAATATTCACCGAGAATAAAATAAACAAATAGATGAAGCAGCTCTATAAAGAAGTTTTACAGACAAAAGAGATGAAATAATACCTAAGTTTTTTTCAATTTCGGACATGTTCGCTTGTCATGATCCTGCGATTTACACTGGCTACATTTTCTTTTCTTGGTCACTGCAATTTCAACAGGATTCTTCCATCTACCATGGGTGCTCTTACCATCCTTTGGTCCCCTTACCGTTATTGAGATATTCGGATCGAGAATCGGAATTTGACATGAAGTAGTAGCATCTTCTTGACTTTTTTGAACCTCCATTGAAGCATCAATAGTATTAGGAGTTCTAAATAATTTGTCGTGCTCTTCTAAAACACCTATGAAAAGTTTTTCAAGTCCATGCAATGCTATTTTGTACAAGCTCTCATCTTCAGAAGCAACACTCCACATTTGCATAGATCTTCTACATAAATGGCTCATTCAAAAAGCCTTAGGACACTGGTTATTAGGTTGCACTGCTTCCCCATCCATCACTCTAAACTTGTTTTCCTCCTTTGTCCATCTTTTTTAAATAAAATATGAGGGAATTTTATCCACATCAAGATGATCAAATACTCTCAGCATATGTCTGCAAACTATACCTGTAAACTCAAAATGGTTGCATTCACAATAACCTTCAAGTGTTATATCATTCCATCTCACTGTAAATTTTTCATGCACACCAGATTTTGATTCGACTATATAATTGCCATAAACACCATCTCCTATTGATCGACATATTTTCATGTTTTTCACCGTTGAGAATTCACCACGAAATATTTCAAAAATGTTCCTCGTAAACACACTTGCTGCATGCAACAATTAGAAAATCATAGTCATTAACAATACGGTTCTTGTGCTCTGAAACGTAATCTTTCTCACACTCATTTCTAACAATCTTCTTCAATGCTTGCTCATATCTTGTGACAAACTCTCTTAGATTTGTATCCTTATTGACAAATTCATTAAAAAATGCGTTGATCCCCTTACTGCGTCTAGTTGTATTCATACCAACATAGAATGTGATGCGATGGTATACAGGAACCCAAGATTCTCTAATGGCATACAAACCATTTAGCCATTCATTATCTGTCAACCCAAATTCTTGCATCAGATCATTCCACTTGTTCTTAAACTCTTCTACCTTATATGTGAACTTAAGGCATCTCTCAATTCGGTTCCTGAAGCTCGCATTCATAGTATAGACATGTAATTTTTGTGGAAATTTCTGTTTTATGTGCCGAAGGCATAGACGGTGGCATGTGCTAGGGAAAACTGTTTTCACAGCAGAGCACATGGCAGCACATTGATCAATAATTATGGACTTTGGAGCACGATCTCCCATTGCCTCAAGCCATGTATTAAACAACCATAAAAATGTAAACTATGTCTCATCTTGAAGAAGGGCACATCCAAAATGTATCGATTGGTAGTGATGATTAACCCCTGTAAATGGAGTAAATGGCATCTTATATTTGTTCGTCTTATAAGAGGTATCAAAGAAAACAACATCTCCAAACTGCTCATATGCCATACGAGATCTTGCATCAACCCAAAAAAAGTTCACTACCCTCCCGGTTAGATCTAGTTGGACATCATAATAAAATTGAGGGTTGTCTCTTTGTTTTCTCTAAAAATAAGATATGACAGAAGCAGCATCACCATTTTCTAATGTATCAAGCCTTATCGTTCTCAAACAATTGTAACAATCTCTTGATCGAAACCCTACATATTCTCCAGCAAAGAGGTCAGGCACCTTGGATATTTTCATGTTTTCCCTCTAAAAAATCTCTATTAGATCTTTGGCAGCAGCGGGCATGTGTCGGTTAGAAGGCATATTCATCCTCTTTAGAGGAGTGACAAACTTATGATTGTGATGATCAAAAAAGACACTTATAATCCACTTTTTAAATTTTTTCTTGTGCAAAATCCGCATTTGTGCCTAACATTCACACTTCACTATTGATGTACTATGAATTCTTCCTCATCACCGTCATTTTCAACCCTCTTCTGAGCCTTTCCCTCTCATGAACAAACAAATCTAACACTTGTTACTTCATCTGCACGAGTTTGAGTTTTATTTGATGACCTTATCCTTACAACAAAACCATTTTGTCGACCATAATCTTGATAGTAGTTATGTGCTTCTTCAACGGAGTTGAATAACATCCCTAAATGTGGTGCCTCAAGCTTCTGAACGAACTCCTTATTAGGGGCTGAATTACCACTAACCCCACTCCCACTCACACCAATATTATCACATTCCTCTATAACCATAGAATCAACAGATGGGGCATCCATCTAAAGAAAGTGCATTAAAATAACATTTAGAAAACACAATAAGAAGTATAAAAAATCGTTCAAAACATAAAATGCAACAATACGAAGAAAAAAAAACCTGTTCTGATTCTTGCACTGTTGTTGGAACCTCTGACGACCTTATTTCATTGAGATTATATAGCTGTTAGAACATGACAGAAGCTCGATAAGATTCTTTTAGAAATTGACTTCAAGCAACTCCAAAAATAAAATAGTAAAAAATAAAGAATGTTAAAGTGTTATTTATTCTAGCAAAATATCATGTAAGAGAAGAGATAACCCATGAGTGAATGGAAGTCGAGATCGTCGCCTAAAAAACAAGCCATCTCAGGTTGTGCTGCAACCTGAAAAAATCTCAAGCAGTTAGCCATATTGTATTTCCTTTCACTTTCATTGTTTATTCGTAATGACAAATGAGATGAGTCTAAAAGCTTACAAAAGGGACAGGAGTGATAGCAACAACCGAAGAAGATGGACGTGTCTCACAATCTACCATTACAAATGATAATGGGTGAGAGGGAGATATATTAGAATCTTCCATTGAACTAGGAATTAATTTTTTGTTGTTTCAAGAATTTTAATTGGAGATGGAGGTAGAATCTTCCATTAAACTAGGAATTAATTTTTTGTTGTTTCAAGAATTTTAATTGGAGATGGAGGTAGTGAAAGAGTTGTGAGAATGGTGTTGGTTAAAGAAAAAGAAGAGTCTCGCAACAAAACTTTTTGGAGAAGTTAGAGAATGGGACGCAGGAGGAAGAACACGTAAGTTTATTTGTGTTGGTCTTACATGACATCATTTTAAAAGAGTAAATAAGTGTGGTGAACAACTTTAATTAGATCCGTTAGATTTAGAAGATCTAGTGGCTAGCAAATAGAGTCAAAATTGAGTTAAAAATTCCTGAGACCCTATAACCGGCCCCTATACTGTTTCATCAGAATGCCATTTGGGTTGAAAAATGTTGGAGCCACTTATCAAAGGCTAGGGGAGAAAATGTTTAAAAAGCTCATCAAACGAATTGTCGAGGTCTATATCGACGATATGGTTATAAAGTCCATGAAAGCTGAAGATTATGTGAAGGACCTCGATACTGTATTTCGAATATTGTGAGAATTTAACATGAAGCTTAACCCAAAGAAGTGTACTTTCGGGGTCAGTTATGGCAAACTCTTGGGGTACATTGTTACCAAGTGAGGCATGTACGCTAATCCAGATCAGATACGAGCCCTTCAGCAGATGCCATCACCAACAACTAGAAAGCAAATACAAAGGTTGACTGGGAGAATAGTTGCTCTCAACAGATTCATCTCCAGAACTTCTAATCGATGTAAGCCTCTTTTCAAGTTGAATAAAAAGAATACTAAATTCTGTTGGAATGAAGAATGTGAAGAAGCATTTTTAGAGTTAAAGAAATATCTGCAAGAAATGCTAATGCTTACAAAACCAGATGAGGGAGAAAGTTTGCTTCTCTATTTAGCGGTATCTGAATTTGCTATAAGTTTAGTGTTGGTGAAAGTTGAAAATGGTGTTGAAAGACCGGTGTATTTTCAAAGCAAAACAATACTTGAGGCAGAGACACGGTATTCGACACTAGAGAAATACGCTTTGGCGTTTTTATTCTCATCTCAGAGGCTGAAGTCATATTTTCAATCACACTCTGTGATCGTTATGACGAATCTCCCATTAAAACAAACTCTGGCGAAAACTGCTAAGTCAGGAAGGATGTCAAAATGGTCGGTACTAATAAACGAATTTGGGATCGAATATCAAAACCGGGTATCGGAAAAAAGTCAAGTACTGGCCGATTTCCTGGCTGATTTCCCATGCGAGGATGCTAGTTGGGGCATGGAAGAAGAGGAGTTCTCAACACTACAAGAGCCTGAGGATATTATCGATACAGATTATCCATAGGATGGAACAAATGGTTGGAGACTATTTGTCAATGGATCATCTGGGAGTAAGGGATGTGGCATCGGGATTGTATTGGTTACACCCAAAAATCGAAGGCTCGAAACAGTAGTAACATTGGGATTCCATGCATCGAACAACGAGGTTGAGTATGAAGCTTTAATTGCTGGACTTGAGATGGCCAAATCTCTCAAAGTGAAAGAATTATCAATTTTTAGCGACTCAATGCTGGTAGTCACTCAGATTAATGGAGGATATTCAGCAAAATGCGATAACATGGTGGATTACTTAAGTTTTATAAAAACTAAGTTGAGAGACTTTAATAAAATAAGGCGTCAACACCTCAATAGAAATAAAAACAGACATGTAGACGCCCTAGGCTTATGTGGCAGCGATGTTAGAAAATATGGAGGGTCGCACATTGCACATCTGCATCCAAGAGAGGCCAAACATCGATGTCGACGAACCAGAGGTTATGGAAATCGACACACTGGGGGCGTCATGGATGGAAACATATATATCATACTTATTTGAGGGTAAAGTACCTGAGGACAAAAATGAGGCCAGAATAATCAAATATGCAGCGCAAAGATATGTATTGATTGATAATGAGCTATATCGAAAAAATCCTGGAGGTCTGCATATACGCATTAAATCATTGCAGAGCTCCATGATTCAAGTGGCCTACATAACTAGTCTAACAGGGATAGATTGCATATTTATATATATATATATTTTGGTAAAATTACATATTTATATTTGACTAGGGTGTGCCTGTGCCGTACGGCTACTTTAAATGCGAAAGAACACTAGGCGTCTATTCTATTTTACGAGCTTATTTTCCCATTAGACCTATTCATATAGCCATCAAGAAATAGCCCATTCATATTAGATGTATTTTTTAAATAGTGTGTTATCCCATCAAGAAAGTAAATTAAATGTTGAACTATGATAGCAAACTGGATGCACCATCCTTCAAGCACCTAGATTCCGCCATGTCACAACTTGCTGAAAAACAATGACAACCATTGGATAGGGCCCTATAGGTCCCACACCATTCCTTTTTATTAGATAGAAGACTAGTATATAGCCCGTGCCCATGGCACTATTTCAAATTAGGCCCAAAAGAACCCTAACCAACCTAATGATAATAGTTCAGCCCACAAAACAGCCATTGTTGACCAAATCAACAAAGATGCAGTTCAATTTTTTCAATAAAACGTAAAAAAATCTCCGAATTTCTAAACGAATAAATAGTAAAAATGGTAAAAGTCTCATAATTCTCAATGTTTACCGATTTTTAGCGAATTTTTCCGATTTTTAGCGAATTTCTAATTATTTTTCGCTTTCCATTCATTTATTTTAATATTTTATTTTTTGAATTACAAATATTTGTAGGATATAACAAGACTTTACATATATATTTGCAAATTTTGAATTTGATATATGTTCGAAGGAACCCTAACATGATGTACAATACACACACTATATATTATTTTATGTTTTAACTAGCTTTCAAACCCGTCCTACGAACGGGTGTCATTATATTAAATTATTCTAAAAAATATTTGAACTATGTAGATAGATCCATTTATGAGATATGAATATTACATTGGTCACTCATCCAAATTTCTTGGAACATGAAAATCACACTCCATAAAATAATAATAATAATAATAATAATAATAATAATAACACACTTTTATAAAAACTCATCGAGTTCTTTTTGTTGTTTAATAATAGAAGTTTGATAAAAAAAAAATTGTGAGAATGCCCAATGAGGCAAAATTCATATTAAATATACTTGAATAGCAAGTCATTCACAATCATATACTTGTTTAGACATTTCCACTACACATAAAACAACAATATTTTGAGGTTAGTTCAATGCATTAGCATTTAATTTCTGATTTTTCGTTAAATATTTTTTGAGATCAGTTCATTGCATTTGTATCCAGTTTTTTATTTTCTGTTAATTCATCTTTGAGGTTAGTTCAATGTAATTACATCCAGTTTCTGATTTCCCATTTTTCAATTTTTGTTAATTATTCTTTGAGGTTAGTTCCATGAATTTGCACTTAGTTTTGGATTGCATGTTAATAACTCTATAAGGCTAGATAAATGCATTTGCATCCAGTTTCCTATTTCAAGTTAATTATCATTTGAGTTTAATTAGTTCAATGCATTTGCATCCAGTTTCTGATTTCCCATTAATTATTTTTTAAGTTAGTTTAATGCATTTGCATCTAGTTTTCAATTTCCAGTTAATTATTCTTTGACATTAGTTTGATGCATTTGCATCTAGTTTTTTATTACACCTGAATGATTCTTTGAGATTAGTTCCATGCATTGGCATCCTGTTTCCGATTTGTCGTTAATTATTCTTTGAGATTAGTTCCATTCATTTGCATCCAGTTTCTGATTTCCTGTTAATTATTCTTTAAAGTTAGTTCCTTACAGTTGCATCTAGTTTTCAATTTTTCGTTAATTTTTCTTTGAGGTTAGTTTGATGCAGTTGCATCCACTTTCCGATTTTCTGTTAATTTTTCTTTGGGGTTAGTTTGATGCAGTTTCATGTTGTTTCCGATTACCCGTTAATTATTCTTTGAGAATAGTTTAATGCATTTGTATCCATTTTCCAAGTTCTCGTTAATTATTCTTTGAGGTTTATTGAATGCATTTGCATCCAATTTCCGATTGTCTGTCAATTATTCTTTCAGGTTAATTAGTTCAATGCACTTGTATCCAGTTCCTAGTTTCCCGTTAATTATTCTTTGAGATTAGTTCATTGCAGTGTTACATCCAGTTTTCGATTTCCCGTTAATTATTCTATGAAGTTAGTTCATTGCAGTGTTGCATCCAGTTTCCGATTTACCATTAATTATTCTTTGAGGTTAGTTCATTACATTTGCATCCAGTTTTCAATTTTCATCCACTAATTATATTTTGAGATTAGCTCAATGCATTTGTATCAAGTTTCTTATTTCCCGTTAATTATTCTTTGAGGTTAGTCGATGCATTTGCATCCGGTTTTCGATTTCCCATTAATTATTCTTTGAGGTTAGTTAGCTGGATTTGCATCCAGTTTTTGATGTCATGTTAATTATTCTTTGGTTTAGTGCAGTTGCATCCAGCTTTTAATTTCCCGTTAATTATTCTTTGAGGTTAGTTAAATTCATTTGGATCCAATTTCCAACTTCACGTCAATTATTCTTTGAGGATAGTTTGATGCATTTGCATCCAATTTTTTATTTCCTATTAATTATTTCTTTGAGGTTAGTTTATGCAGTTGCATCTACTTTTTGATTTCCCGTTAATTATTCTTTGAAGTTAGTTCAATGCATTTTTATCCAGTTTTTTTTATTTCTCGTTAACTTTTCTTTGGCGTTAGTTCAATACAAGCATCCAGTTTCCAATTTTCCACTAATTATTCTTTGAGGTTAGTTCGATGCATTTGCATCAAATTTTTGATTTCCCGTTAATTATTCTTTTAGGTTAGTTCAATGCAATGTTGCATCCAATTTTCGATTTCCCGTTAACTATTCTTTGAGTTTTCTTCAATGCATTTGCATCAAGTTTCCGATTTTCCATTAATATTCTTTCCGTTGGCTGGTTCAATGCATTTGCATCCAATTTTTTTATTTTGCATTAATAACTCTTTGAGATTAGTTCGATGCATTTACATCCAGTCTCCTATTTCCAGTTACCCTCTAATTATTCTTTGAGGTTACCATGGCTCACAATTTCACCCACAAGACGAACTAGAACCTAATTTTTTGTGGATATGTCCAACAAACCATGAAGATCACCTCCACAAAATTTCATCTCATTTGATGATATTTAACAATGTCAAAAGATGATTGCAAAATTGAAATATTTGGCCCGTTAAAAAACATTTAAAGTTGTCAACAATTTTTAAATAGGCTAGAGGTTTCCAAATGATCCGAATTTTTGTGGAAAATCTATCCATAGTTAGGAGATCATATCCGCAAAATATTAGGTTTTAACTCATCTTGTAAAGAGGCGTGGTATAAACTATGGTATAAAAAACCATGGTAAATGGATCCCTCTAACCAAAAACCTCTCTAGAATAAAGCAACAATGACTCTCAAATACAACACCTCAGATTTCCTCTCTCTCACTCTTCTTTCTCTTTCTCTCTCCTCTCTTTTCTTTTTTTCCCTCGGGAGCGGCCTTCTCTTCTCTCTTCTTCTTTCCTTTTTATACCCCTTCACCCTCAATCTGGGCCACCCAGCTGTCCCTTCATCTGACGGCCTCTTGTTAGTTGTACCCCGGCCAAGTCTACCCTAGGGTTCCGCAGACCTATTCCACTGCTCCCCAGCCTACCAGTTTATATTGCCTCCCTCCCTCTTTGACCCAATCTTCTGTTATAAAATGGGCCACTACAAATGCCCCTTCTCAACTTCACGGTCATATGATTGGCCCGAGGCCCAGAACTTCCACCGTTCTATCTCCCCTTCAATTAATATTTGTCCATTTTAGGAAGCGTGTGATGTGAAAGGTACTCATCACGCATATTTTTTCTGGCGGCCCCTGGTTACCCGTGCTACCACGTGTCATCCTTCAGCTGGTGCATCAGCTGTTGCTTCGTTTTCCTCACCGCCCAAAATTACCCTTTTGCCCTCAACCTATTTAAACTCCTCTTCTTCTTCCCTCACTTTCTTTTCCATTGTCTACTCTCCTTCTCTCCCTTTGCTCAAACTCCCCATTTTTCTTTTTCCCCAAATCTTCACCGGTGCGCGTGTGTTTCTCAGTGGTGGTCTCCCCTGTACTTTCCATCCCTCCAGTTATCCCTCACGACTTCACCAACTCCTTTTCACCATTGATCGGTACATACTCTTGGTCCTTTCTCTCTTTAGTTGAACTGTCTTTTCCTTTCTCATTTTGATATAATTTGATTCCTAGAGTCTGTTCATCTTCTTTCCGATGTCGAGCCGCGACTCTGGTGACTCGTCTTCTTCTCGTTCAGCAGGCGCCTCCTCTCCCTTTCCTCCTGTTTCCCCTGCCGTACCCTCCACCTCCAGTCGACCCACTACTTTATTGCCGCCTCCCCTAGATCTCATAGACCTAATTTGGATTCCATTAGAGCAGCCTACAGTGTTCCAACCGATGTTGTATTGGAACACGTGCCCTCTGTCACCCCCCATTTGGTTCCTCGCCAACCGGGCTCTCTTGTCACACAGTAAGTCAAATAGTTGTCGGTCTGCGGCTTCCCCTTACTCTTCTAGATGTTGAAGTTTGCAATCATTTCAACATTCCCCCTTGTCAAGGTATAGGTAATTTCTGGCGGATAATGTACGCCGCGAATTCCTACAACAAGACCCGTGTACCCAAGATTACCAGTCGCGATATCTACTCTCAATACTACCTCAAAACCAGCACCAAGGATGTCAGCATTGGATATCAGTCCTTCTGCGTCCGTCCTAAAAAACAATCTTTCCTCCTTAAGCTTACCACCTCCGACAAAGTTTGGCACCATTACCCACTCTACGTATCAGGCAACTTTCTGTCAGCGGACATTCCCTCTACCTTGACTCTTAACCACCTCGCCTTCCGACTCAGCGGTGAGCATCATAGTTCTTTCTCAGTTTTTCCCTTTGCTTCTTTTCTTTGAAATGTTTTCCCTCTGATCTACTAACTCACCTCTGTTCTTATTTACAGGTTGGCGACCAGATTCAAAATCCAGGATTTATGACAACATTACCTGTCCTATATTTGCCCAGCTCCGCTACCTTGGCTCTACTAAAGCTGACCTTTTAGGTATTCATCCCTCCACCGCTACTCCCTTATTGCCCATTCCCGCTCTCAACACCTTCTGCGGCTTAATAGGTCCCTTTTTTCGTCCTCCCCCTCCCAAGGAACGAAAGCCCCACGCATCTCCCCCCTCCAAGAAGAGGTCTCGTACCTATATTTCGCACCGCCCCCATCCTCGAACATCCTCCCATACGTCCGCCTCACATGATCCTCAAGATTTCCACCCTTCCTCTACTCCCAGCGACATCCCTTCCTACCGCTCTATCTCCCACTAGGACGACCAGTTCACCTCTCACCATTCACCTACTGTAGACATGGACATCCACAAGTAGAAATTATTCGATAGTGACTCTGATGACGATGTGATGGAAGTCCCCCCCGCCGACATGCAAGCGCCTGCTGATTAACCGCCAGCCAAGAGGCCGCGGCCTTCCACCTCTGACGAGCCTGTCTCTACAACCCACTAAGCCCCCATGCCCGAAGGCCCAACCCCTCCTTCTTCACCCTCTCATCCAGCTGCCTCCTCTCCCTACACTCACCGACTTGGCAAGGAGCCCGCTCAACCTGTGATAGGAAATTAGTCAGTCTAAATTAATTAGACTATCTAACCCTAGTTAAACCGCAAGCGCACAGCTATCGTTGAAAATAGTTGCCACGGCAAACAAGTCAATCTCACAGGGATTGCTATTTAGGGACAATTGAATACTAAAATATTACTTATCCTAATTCGAACAATGTTGCTTTAGAGAAAGTTAGAATTAACTACTCACTAAACTATTTAAACTACAAAAACAATAACTTAAATAATTGGGTTTTATCAAATGGAGAGAACTCTAGGACTATAGAATCCACCGTAGACTTCTGTTTATATTTCTAAGAGTAATTTTAATGTTCCAGATTTAATACGAGTAGCGCGAGGGAAAGGTAACCCTTGCTCTCTCGATGATATGATCGTGATAATCTTAACTAAATATGTATCTTCTAAAGTTTCGGCACTACAAATCAAACTCAAAAAATTACTCGTGTTTTTACGGCACGAATAATATCTAAATTTGATGTCAACAGTTAAAACATGCTTAACTAATAGCAACGAATATCGAACTATAAAGCATGCGTGACATACTATATGAAATATATAAGCTAGCTATCAATACATGAAACTAGAAGAATATAGCAATTTAAACTAACTGGAAATCATCGAAATTAATCCAAAAAAAATACAAACATTAGCCTAAGGTTTCATCTGCCCTGGACTTGGAGTTTAGCTATACATAACAATGAACAGAAAAACAAAATTAATAGAAGAATTAATCATTGCAAAAATCGTAGTCTCGCGTTGAAGTCTTCTCCTCCAATTTGTTCTGTCCCCAAGTTTTTCCGCATACTAACTCAAACTCCACTTTTCTGTCTCTCTGTTTTTCGTTTTTTAGTTTAAGAGCCCTTTAAGTTCTAATTACTCTTTATTATATACTTTCTAAACCCCAAGAGTTTGATTCTCATTAGAAAGTTTGGAGTTCGATTGGAACATATCGCGGCGATTCGGAATCGAATTGCAAACCCAAAGATCGACCTGCTCACGTCTCTTAGGAATTGGATACTGTTTTTTCTCCAAAAGAAAAACGGAATTAGAAATAAGGGTTTAAGCCCATGGGTGATCAGATGGTGCGGCTCGGTCGGTTCGGATATTTGATTTGTTAAGTCTCAAACTTTTCTGCTGTTCGAATTCAAGGGAAACTTTGCTCCTATTCGCGTGAGAGATGGGAGGTCATACGGGATTATACGGTGCATCCAGGATGGACAGGAAGTGGTGTGGCCATTAGCTTAACTAATGAAGGCATGTGTTGGGTTCGGACATTACAAAGAATGTTTGAAGCTTTCTTGTTGGTCACGTGGGTGTACTTAAACCCATAAGCCATGGGCCCATTTCCATTTAATTCCTTTTTGTCCTTTTTTCCTTAGCCCAATGTTAAAAGGCCCAAAACCAATAATCAAGCCATCCAACACAAACAGTCTATTCACCGGTACTGGATACCTCCACTGAACACTAAAACTAATGCCAGCCAACCAAACATTGAACTCATGTATTTGGGACTAACCTGAAAATATAGGGTTCTCATTGGTTAACCCAAATGGAGATTAGGGGCTAGAATGAAGTATTTGGGAACAATGCGAAGCGACTCTTACAAAAGAAAAACAAAACCTAAACTACTAAAATACAACAAGCATACTCATTCAATCATGATAAACAGGATCAATAAGATCCACCTCTTCCACATCCTTATTAGCAAAACCATCAAGATATGGTTTCAAGCGTTCACCATTAACCTTAAACACACGACCATCCGTAGGATCCTCTATCTCAACAACACCATAAGGAAAAACAGTTTTAACAATGAAAGGACCAGTCCACCTAGAACGTAACTTACAAGGAAAAAGACGCAAACGAGAATTATATAACAAAACTTTTTTATTAAGTTCAAAAGACTTGCAAAGAATAGATTTATCATGAAAAATCTTAGTCCGCTCTTTGTAAATTTTGGCATTCTCATATGCCTCATTCCTTAACTCAGCTAACTCATTCAATTGGAGCTTACGTTGTGAACTCCGCTTCACGATGTCAAAGTTAAAAGTTTTAATGGCCCAAAAAGCACGATGTTCTAATTCCACAGGCAAATGACATGCATTCCCAAACACAAGCCTATAAGGAGACATACCAATGGGAGTCTTATAAGCAGTCCTATAAGCCCAAAGGGAATCATTAAGACGTTGAGACCAATCCTTATGGTCAGGTCGTACCGTCTTTTCTAAAATCTGTTTAATTTCCCTATTAGATACTTCAACTTGGCCACTAGTTTGGGGATGGTATGGGGTAGCAAGTTTATGAGTAATAGAGTACTTTTTCATTAACGATTCAAATGCACAATTTGTAAAATGAGTACCATTATCACTTATAATTGCACGAGGAGTACCAAAACGAGAAAATATATTATATTTCAAAAAGTTAACTACAACATTGTGATCATTCGTTTTACATGGCACCGCCTCAGCCAATTTAGAAACATAATCTACCGCGACGAGGATATAAAGATAACCAAAGGAAGGAGGAAAAGGACCCATGAAGTCTATACCCCCACACATCAAAAAGCTCAACAACCAAAATAGGGGAAAGAGGCATCATGTTCCTATGGGAAATATTACCCGTACGCTGGCATCGATCACATCCTAAACAAAACTCATGTGCATCTCTAAAGAGAGTAGGCCAATAAAAACCACACTGCAAAACCTTAGCAGCCATCTTCTTAGGACCAAAGTGACCACCACATGCATGGTCATGGCAAAAGGAGAGAATACTACGAAACTCACTCGCAGGAACACATCTCCTAACAATCTGATCAGGGCATGACTTAAACAAGTATGGGTCATCCCAGAAAAAATACTTAACCTCAGCAAGAAACTTAGATTTATCTTGTTTTCTCCAATGAGAAGGAAACTGACCTATAACAAGATAATTAACAATATCTGCATACCAAGGCAACTGCGAGACAACAAAAAGTTGCTCATCAAGAAAGGATTCATTCAAAGGCAAAAGACTAGTAGAAGACTCTACTATAAGCCTAGACAAGTGGTCAACAACCCTGTACCCTTTTTATCCCTAATCTCAATGTCAAACTCTTGTAATAAGAGAACCCAACGAATAAGACACGCTTTAGCATCCTTTTTAGAAAGAAGATACTTCAAAGCCGAATGATCAGTAAACACGACAACCTTAGACCCTATGGGATAAGACCTAAACTTGTCTAAAGCAAACACAACAGCTAACAATTCCTTCTCGGTTGTAGTGTAATTCATTTGGGCATCATTAAGAGTTCGACTCGCATAATAAATTACATGGGGCTACTTATCCAACCGTTGACCTAAAACAGCCCCAATAGCATAGTCCGACGCATCACACATTAACTCAAAAGGTACATTCCAATTAGGTGGTTGTATGATAGGAGCGGTAGTCAATAAATGCTTAAGCTTCTCAAAAGCTTTCAAACAATCATCATCAAAGACAAAATCGACGTCCTTACCAAGTAAATTGCATAAGGGACGAGAAATCTTGCTAAAGTCCTTAATGAATCGCCTATAAAATCCAACATGACCTAAAAAAGACCTAATATCTTTCACAGTCTTAGGTGGTGGAAGACTAGAAATGACATCAATCTTAGCCTTATCGACCTCAATTCCTTTAGTAGAAACAATATGACCAAGAACAATACCCTGTTGAACCATAAAATGACACTTCTCCCAATTCAACACAAGATTCTTCTCCTTGCACCTAATTAACACTAATTCCAAATGGTGCAAACCCTCATCAAAAGAATCACCAAATACGGAGAAATCATTCATAAACACCTCAAGAAACCTTTCTACCATGTCAGAAAAAATGCTAAGCATGCATCTCTGGAAGGTACCTGGTGCATTACATAACCCAAATGGCATACGACGGTAGGCAAAAGTTCCAAAAGGACAAGTAAATGTAGTCTTTTCTTGATCCTCAGGTGTAATACATATTTGGTAATAACCGGAATAACCATCGAGAAAACAATAATACTTATGACCAACTAACCGTTCAAGCATCTGGTCAATAAAAGGAAGAGGAAAGTGGTCTTTCCTAGTGGCTAGATTCAACTTACGATAGTCAATGCAAAAACGCCACCCAGTAGTCATACGGGAAGGAACTAACTCGCCATTCGCATTCTTAACTACCATAATACCAGACTTCTTAGGGACAACCTGAACCGGACTCACCCATTGACTATCAGAGATGGGATAAATGATACCCGCATCTAACACCTTGAGAACCTCGGCTCTCACTACCTCTCTCATGTTAGGATTAAGCCGTCTCTGGAATTCACGGGTTGGTTTAGCATTCTCCTCTAGATGAATATGATGCATACAATCAGTGGGGCTTATCTCGTTAATATCAGCAATAGTCCACCCTAAAGCTGTCTTATGGTCTCTAAGAACCCTAAGCAATTTACTCTCTTGTTCACTATCAAGATTAGAAGCAATAATAACAGGCAAGGTCTCATCAGGCCCCAAAAAGACATACTTAAGAGTATCAGGTAATGGTTTCAACTCAAGCTTAGGAGGACTCTCTATGAAAGGAACTGGTTTAGACTCAGAAGGAGAAAGCGGTTCTACCTTGGTTTTCCACTTATTAGTATCTAAGATTGGGGTGGCATCCAGCAAAGCATTTACTTCACAAATAGAATTATCCACATCAAAATCACCACCAAAATGAGTTAAACAAGACTCAAGAGGGTCATCAGAATAACTTTCCAAGAAAGTCTTGTGAACCACACTGTCAATAAGATTAATATCCCAAAGATCATCAGGTTCAGGAGGTTGTTGACTCACATTAAACACATTAAGTTCTGTAGTCATATTACCAAAAGAAAGCTTCAACACTCCATTCACGGCGGTTAATGATGGCATTGGATGTGGCCAAAATGGACGACCTAAGATGACGAATATGGTGTTTAAGATCTTGAACGAGTTGTGTTTCTAGAACAATAAAATCAACTGGGAAATAAAATTTATCAACCTGAATCAAAACATCTTCAACAATACCACGTGGAACCCCGACGGACCTATCCGCCCGGTTGAAGTGTAATCGGTAGGGTTTCAATTTACCAAGACCAAGTCAGAAATAAACTGAATAAGGTAACAAATTAACACTAGCCCCCAAATCAAGTAATGCCTTCTCAATCATATGATCACCTATAACACAGGATATAGTAGGGCATCCTGGATCTCTAAACTTAGGTGGAGTGCGATTTTGAATAATCGAGCTCACTTGCTCAGTAAGGAAAGCTTTCTTATGCACGTTTTTACGTACACATATCCTTAAGAAACTTGGCATAAGAAGGAACTTGTTTTATAGCATCAAGTAACGGAATATTAATATGAACTTGCTTAAACATCTCCATTATCTCATTAAAAGTATTTCCTTTCTTAGCCTGAACTAACCTCTCAGGAAAAGGGGCTTTTGGTATATAAGATGGTACATGACTAGACTCGAAAGACGTAGGAGGCTCTAAGCACTTCTTAGAAGCATCACGACTATTCGAACCACTTACATCACTCTTCTCGCCCTCACACTCTATAGGATCAGATCTGACCTTAACATCCCTAGGCATCTCAACCCTATTATCAATATGTTTACCACTTCTAAGACTAATAATAGACTTGGCTTGCTCCTGGTGGTGCTCTTGGCTCAAGTTAGAGCCTATTTCATATTGTCCCTTTGGATTACCCACTGGTTGACTAGGTTACCTACCCTTGTCCCTTTCATTCAAAGTATTAGCAATTTGACCTATGGTGACTTCAATCTTCCTAATGGCTTGAGCATTATCTTGAGTAGCAGTTTGACTGGCTTGCATAAACTATTGGGTTGTTTCCTGGAATTTCATGGTGTTTTGTGATAATTGAGCAATGGCTTTTTCTATAGGTGAAAGTTTAGGTGGTTGAGGTGCATACTGTGGTACTGGGTTTGAGTTCCCATGGGGCCTCCCTGATGTATACCCTTAGACCAAGACAAATTGGGGTGGTTACGCCACCCTGGGTTATATGTGTTAGAAAAAGGATTATTGCCTAGTTTTTTGTATGAATTAAAACCATTGACTTGTGCAGTTATGCTAGGGCAATTATCTATAACGTGACCAAGACTATCACACAAAACACAACCAGGGGCCTCGATATTGTTAACTGAAGCTGGAGACTTTGTCTCTTTTTCTAGCTCGAGGACTTCAACTCTTCTAATTAAAGCGGCCATCCTAGCATTCATGTCAAATTCCTTGTCAATGTGGAGCAAACCATTCTGTGTAGTACTACTAGCCACCTTATTAGGCTCATGGCTAGTTTCCCATTGCTGGACCTTTTCAGAGACTTCTTCTAAAAAGGTCCATGCTTCATCTACAGTCTTATCACAGAAATCTCCAGTACTCATGGTCTCAATAATAGCCTTAGAATTAAAATCAAAAACCTCATAGAGGATTTGGACTATCCTACCTTTCTCTAGGCCATGGTTAGGACACTGCAAGAGTATGTCCTTAAATCTCTCCATACACTTCCATAATGACTCTCCATCATTTTGGCAAAACGATGATAGACTTTTTCTAAAAGCAGTTGCCTTATAATTAGGGAAAAAGTTTTTTAAAAACACAACGCATAACTTTTCCCAACCCGTTATGGAATTCGATGGAAGAGTGTGAAACCAACTCTTCGCTTTCTCCTTAAGAGAAAATGGGAATAGTTTCAACTTTATAGCCTCATCGCTAAATTGTTGAAGTTTAACAGTCCCACAAATATCTTCAAATTCCCTTACATGAAGATATGGATCTTCCTCATCAGTCCCCCTAAACTTAGGAAGTAGCCCAAGCAGATTGGGCTTTAACTCAAAGTGATTAGCATTGGTCTGAGGGGGAACGATGCAAGACGGTCAAGTTGTCCTAGTAGGGTATATGAATTCCTTAATGGACCTAGGTACTTGGGCAATAACGTCATTATTATTGTCAGCAAAAATTGGTGTATTGCCGACAAAGGTTATGGGTATCTCTAACTCGGCGAGATTTCTAATCTTCCTATGGAGTGTCAATTCAATTTCTGAATCAAATGGTGCTAACTCTGGATTATCGGATCGAGTCTCAATCATAAACCACTTCTAAAACCTAAGACTCTAATAAATGATACAAATGATGCTCACACAAACAATACCAAACAAATATTTCAACCCAGATTGAATTTTAAATATTGTTTAATATATTTGCTCCTAAACCCAAATAACATGATTCCCAGTTCTTGTGCAAAAGCACCGTCACTCGATCCACGTGTAAAAAGGGCTTTCCTAGTGAGCGGGCAAAAACCTGTCCTAATGCAAGATGTCTAAGGCTGGTCAATGTGATTTAACCTTCCTAAATGCAAGAAACAATAAAACAAACAAAACACACGAAACAAACAAAATTCAACCCACAAAGGAAAGAGATGTACCTCCGGCGTGAGCCTTCGAGGGCTACTTGCGACGCCGGGTGACGACAAGCAAACAACTTCACAAAGTCCACAACAAAATCACAACTATCAACCTTGTAAGAAGAAATCTTTGCTTACTGCCTGCGAAAATCAAAATTAGACACGAAAACTAAGAAATAATAAAACTACGACTAAATTTAAACTACGAATCACGATAAATAAAACTTTAAAACTCAATTGTACCACTGCAATCCCCGGCAGCGGCGCCAAAAACTTGATAGAAAATTAGTCGATCTAAATTAATTAGACTAATCTAACCCTAGTTAAACCGCAAGCGCACAGCTATCGTTGAAAATAGTTGCGACGGCAAACGGGTCGATCCCATAGGGATTGCTATTTAGGGACAATTGAATACTAAAATATTACTTATCCTAATTCGAACAATGTTGTTTTAGAGAAAGTTGGAATTAACTACTCACTAAATTATTTAAACTACAAAAACTATAACTTAAATAATTGGGTTTTATCAAATGGAGAGAACTCTAGGACTATAGAATCCACCGTAGACTTCTGTTTATATTTCTAAGAGTAATTTTAATGTTCCAGATTTAATACGAATAGCACGAGGGAAAGATAACCCTTGCTTTCTCAATGATATGATCGTGATAATTTTAACTAAATATGTATCTTCTAAAGTTTCAGCACTACAAATCAAACTCAAAAGATTACTCGTCCTTTTACAGCACGAAAAATATCCAAATTTGACGTCAACAGTTAAAACAGGCTTAACTAATTGCAACGAATATCGAACTATAAAGCATGCGTGACATACTATATGAAATATATAAGCTAGCTATCAATACATGAAACTAGAAGAATATAGCAATTTAAACTAACTGGAAATCATCGAAATTAATCCTAAAAAAACACAAACATTAGCCTAAGGTTTCATCTGCCCTAGACTTGGAGTTTAGCTATACATAACAATGAACAGAAATACAAAATTAATAGAAGAATTAATCATTGCAAAAACCGTAGTCTCGCGTTGAAGTCTTCTCCTCTAATTCGTTCTGTCCCCAAGCTTTTCCGCATACTAACTCGAACTCCACTTCTCTGTCTCTCCTGTTTTCTGTTTCAGTGTTCTGGAGCGCCCCTTTAAGTTCTAATTACTCTTTCTTATATACTCGACTAACCCCAAGAGTTTGATTCTCATTAGAAAGTTTGGAGTTCGGTGGAACATATGCGAGCGATTCGGAATCGAATTGCAAACCCAAAGATCGACCTGCTCACGTCTCTTAGGAATTGGATACTGTTTTTTCTCCAAAAGAAAAATGGAATTAGAAATAAGGGTTTAAGCCCATGGGTGATCAGATGGTGCGGCTCGGTCAGTTCGGATATTTGATTTGTTAAGTCTCAAACTTTTCTGCTGTTAGAATTCAAGGGAAACTTTGCTCCTATTCACCTGAGAGATGGGAGCTCATAAGGGATTATACGGTGCATCCAGGATGGACAGGAAGTGGTGTGGCCATTAGTTTAACTAATGAAGGCATGTGCTGGGTTCGGACATTACAAAGAATGTTTGAAACTTTCTTGTTGGTCACGTGGGTGTACTTAAACCCATAAGCCATGGGCCCATTTCCATTTAATTCCTTTTTGTCCTTTTTTCCTTAGCCCAATGTTAAAAGGCCCAAAACCAATAATCAAGCCATCCAACACAAATAGTCTATTCACCGATACTGGATACCTCCACTGAACAATAAAACCAATGTCAGCCAACCAAACATTGAACTCATGTATTTTCGTTAGTTTTGCCACATTTAATCAACTTAACTTAAATTCCTGCAAAATCACCGAAAACACACTAACTAAATCAAACGAATAAATTAAACAAACTAACTAATAGAATTGAGCATAAATATATAACATTTATGCGCTTATCAGCCTGCCCCCGGCCTCCAGTCTTGCACCAGTTGAAGACTTTTGTCCCATTTTCAATGTGCGAAACTGGAAAGTGAGCACCGCGGACTCTGCCCTGGACAACGCTGTTGTGGCCTCCTCCTTGTTTTACAATGCCCATCTACCCAAGGACATTGCCTATGCAGACGGGGGTTCATTTGATTCACATCGCACTTCGTTGTACACCAACTGGGAACGGGTACCACTTTTCCTCTTTTTTTCTTTTTTTTTTTAATTTTTCCCTCTACCTTTTCGACCCAGGTGAGTCTAGACATCTCCTTTATGATCAGCGACCTTCTCCACGCCCGAAATAAGGTGACCGCCCTGGAGCAAGAGCTCAACGGCCTGTCTAGCTTGCAAGCATCTTATGCCAGTCTTCAATCAGACCTAGCCGCCGCCAATTTGGCCAAAGTCCAGGCTCAAAATGAATTGACCGCGGCCGAAGCCTCCCACCAGCGGTACATGGACTCAGTCAATGAATGCCTACATTGTCAAAGAGAAGAACTTCTTCAGCACCACCTACTTGACTCGAACACCCTCACCCAACAGCATCAAAAGGACGTGGACGCCCTTAACCAAGCCCACCAAGATGAAACCGCCAAGATTCTGGAGCAGCACCAACTGGATATGACGACTCTTCACGACCGTTCCAAAGCTCTGGCTGAGAAGAGGGTGGCCCGGAAGGTCCAGGAAGAACTCGACCGGCTCACTCAAGAGGGCCGCCTTGTCCCCGACAAACCTACTGTCCCGGTGAGTGGACCCTCTAATGCTGCCGCCGACCCCTCTGGCATCCCAGAGAATCTTGCGATGGGTGTAGACCCCCTTCCAGCTGCCATCATTGAAGAGTCCCACACTGCTGCGGTTGAACGTGCTGTTGAAGAAGCTAACATTGATTCGTCCACCTAGGGAATGACCTAGTTTTTCTTGTGTATCGCCATACTGTTATTAACTTGCGATTTGACTCGCACCCTATTTATGTATTTTGTTATATGATTGAGTTTTATATGCTTGCTGCCTTCTTCCCTATAACCTTCTTTCATTTATTAGATTTGCTATATATATCTCTTGTCTCTAGCCTTTCTTTGCCTTTTCATTCACGCCTTCCTGCCATTTCCCTCCCTTGCACTTTCTCTATCGAAATTGTGCCCCCTCGGCATGTACAACAGCGGGATTAACCTATATGATCCGTGGCCCTTCCATGACCCTTTGTAACAACTCATCTTGTTACAGGCCCTTTCCCCAGCTAGTGTCAGCGAAAGGCTCAACCCCTCCGCTGCTCCTCCTCCTGACACCCATAGAATCTGATGGCCGATCCGCGGGGGGCTTATCTCGCTCCGCAGATACACCTCTATGAGAAACCAACGGGGCCTCCCTCATTGCCCCATGTGTCTTTTACCTCTGGAGCAACTCATTTTGCTCAAGGCCCTTTCCTAAGTCACTGTCAGCGAAGGGCTCATCCCCTCCGCTGCTTCTCTCTCTCTAGGAGATAGATGGGGTTACTCTCATTGCCCCATGTGTCTTTCACATCCATGTTCTGTGGAGGGCTCATCCTACTCCGCGTGCTCGGTGCTTCTGGGACCTGCTGGAGCAACTCATCTTGCTCAGGGCCCTTTCCTTCGTCACTGTCAGCTAAAGGCGCATCCCCTCCACTGCGTCTCTCTCTCTAGAAGACAGATGTGGTCACTCTCATTGCCCCATGTGTCTTTCACATTCATGGTCCGAAGAGGGCTCATCCCGCTCCGCGTGCTCGGTGCTTCTGGGACCTGCTGGAGTAACTCATTTTGCTCAGGGCCCTTTCCTAAGTCACTGTCAGCGAAGGGTTCATCCCCTCCATTGCTTGTCTCTCTCTAGGAGACAGATGGGGTCACTCTCATTGCCCCATGTGTCTTTCACATCCATGGTCCGCGAAGGGCTCATCCAGCTCCGCGTGCTCGGTGCTTCCCCTCTGCTGCTTCTCTCTCTCTAGGGGACAAATGGGGTCACTCTCCTTGCCCCATGTGTCTTTTGTGTTCGCGTTCTCATTCAGAAAGTTCGCCTAATAAACATATTTCTTTTCACAAAAGTGGGTTTTATATATTTACAAACAACTTTCGTCCTCTGCTCGGGACCCTCTTTACATTGCTCTGAACTTCACTACATTCACTTGTAAAACTTTTTTAACATTCTTACGTTCCAAGGTCTCGCTATTAGCTTTATTTCCAGTGTTTGAAGCTTATAGGTTCCTGACCCTCCTTCCTCCACCACGGTGTACGGCCCTTCCCAGTTTTGACCCAATTTCCCGTCCTTTTCCTCCTTAGTGCTCGACATCACAAGGCGGAGCACCAATTCCCCTACCTTAAATTTTTGCAGTCTGACCCGCTTGTTGTATTGCCTCTGTAACCTTCGATGGTACTCTTCAAGACGGATGCGGGCTGCATCTCTTCTCTCTTCTACCAAATTCAAATCTCCAGCCAAAATGTGCCAATTTGATCCTTCTTCCACTGCCTTGGTTCTCCTGGTAGTCGCCACCAGTTCTGCGGGAATCACGGCCTCAACGCCGTACGCTAAGGCAAACGGGGTCTCTTTGGTGGTGGTCCTTAGGGTGGTTCTATAAGCCCAAAGAACATGATTCAACTCATCGGCCCATGCGCCCTTCCTATCTTCCAATTTTCTTTTCAGATTGTTTAATATCGTTTTGTTGGAAGATTCTGCCTGCCCGTTGCCTTCTGGGTTATAGGGAGACGAAAACCCTTGTTTCACTTTGTAGGCTTCGAGGAACGCCGCCACCTTAGCTCCTGTGAACTGTGTCCCATTGTCTACAATGATGGCATATGGTAGCCCAAACCGACATATGATGTTCTACCACAGAAACTTAATCACCTGAGTCTCCTTTATCTGCTGCAACGGGACGGCTTCTATCCATTTTGTGAAGTAGTCCGTGGTTGTCAACATATACCTTCTTTTGCCACTAGCCATGGGTAATGGCCCAACGATATCCAACGCCCACATGGCAAAGGGCCAAGGGCTAGAGACATTATGCAGGGGCTCCACAGGTGCAAATATCCGCTGTGCAAATCTCTGACACTTGTCACACCTCTTGGCAAATTCGACTGCATCTCGTTTCATATGAGGCCAGAAATAGCCCTGCGTCAGTAACTGATGTGTCATTGTCCTCCCTATGGAGTGGCTCCCATAATTCCCTTTGTGTAATTATGTCAGTACTTCTGATTATAATTGTGGCCCGAAGCATTTCAGCAGCGATCCATTGAAGTTCTTCCTATACAGTTCCCCTTCCATCAACACATACCTCTGAGACACCTGCTCCAACCTCCTTTTCTCGTTCCTATCAGTCACCTGCCTCCTTCTAGAAAGTGCTTGATGGGACCCATCCACCCCCTTCTTCTTCTGCAACATGGCACACCTCCATTATTTCCTCTGTGCTTGGCCCTCCAGTCTTCCCACTTTAATAGTTCTTTCCTCGGACCCGGCATGGCGGCGGCCACATATGCCAGAGCGTCCGCATGCCTATTCTCCCCGCGCCCTAGGTGTACAAACTGGAGCTTTGTAAATTTTCTAGCTCTTTGATGCACCACCTGCAAATATTTGGACATTCTTGGACATCGGACCGCGAAACCCCCATTTGCCTGACATACCACCAGATTTGAATTGGAATATACGATCAAGTCTTTCACTCCCAAATCTTCCACCATTCTTAGTCCTGCTATAACGGCCTCGTACTCTGCTTAGTTGCTGGATGCCGCGAAACCCAGTTTCATGGTCAACTCTATCCTGTTATTATCCGGAGTAACCAACACCACCCTTATGCTGCTGCATGCGTCTGTAGCTGACCCATCCGCAAACACTCTCCATCCATTCCGCTTATCACAAGGATCTAGTTGATCACCCCCTCCTTGTCTGACTCCTTGACCATCTCCTCTCCCCACGTCGGGTCCTCTGCTGGAAATTCTGCCAAGAACTCCACAACAGCCTGAGCTTTCTCCGTTGTTCTTATCTGATACTGTATCTCGTAGGAGCTAAGCATCACTACCCATTTCAACATTCGGCCCGACTTCTCAGCCCTTAACGCTTGTTTAAGCGGCAGGTTGGTCACCACCACTATTGAGTGTGACTCAAAGTATGGTTTCAACTTCATGGTGGAGAAGATCAAGGCCAGGGCATATTTCTCCATTCTGCTATACCGCGTCTTGGCGTCCAATAGTGTCTTGCTTTGGAAATACACCGGCCTCTCCACTCTGTCCTCTAGCCTGACAAGAACGGAACTGACCGTATACTCGGTGGCCCCTAGGTACAGGTACAATTTCTCCCTCTGCTCCGGCCGCAACAGTAATAGAGCTTTGCCCAAATACCTCTTCAGCTCTTGAAATGCCTCCTCGCATTTCGGTGTCCACACAAAGTCCGAGTACTTCTCAACAACTGATACAACGGTCTACATTTGTCTAATAACTTGGAAATGAATCTATTCAATGCCGCGACTCTTCCAGCGAGGCGCTGCACCTCTGGGACGTTCTGCGGCGACGGCATCTCTACCAACGCTCTTATCTATTCTGGATTAGTTTCTATTCCTCTATGAGTTACGATGTAGCCCAAGAACTTCCTGGTGGTCACCCAAAATGTGCATTTCTCTGGATTCAGCTTCAGATTGTGTTTCCACAAGATCCCGAACGTTTCCCTCAATCCATCTAAATGTTCTCTCTCCGACATGCTCTTTTCCACCATATCGTCTATGTATATTTACATCCCCCTCCTGATCTTGCTCTCGAACATTTTCTCCCCCAACCGCTAAAATGTGGCCCTAGCATTTTTCAGCCCAAAAGGCATCCTCGTGTAGCAATATGTGCCACCTTCTACTACAAATGTTGTTTTCTCCTGATCTGGCCCGTACATTGAGGCCTGATTCTACCCCATCGACGCATCCATGAATGAAAATATTTTGAATCCTGCTGTCCTATCCACCAACTCATCCACCCGCGGCATGGGGTAACTATCTTTCGGGCACTCGGCATTCACATCTGTGAAATCCACGCACATCTATACCTTGCCATTCTTTTTTGGTACCACCACCACATTGGATAACCAATCCGTGAACTCTACTTCTCGTATTATTCCGGCTCCTTTCAACCGTGCGACTTCCTCACGAATGCCCACTACATACTTCGGTCTAATACTCCTTATCTTTTGCCTTACTAGCTTTGCCTCCTTTCTCATGTGTAACCGATGACAGGCGAACTCCGGGTCCAACCCCGTAACCTCCTCAATGGTCCATGCAAACACGTCCTGGTTTTCTGACAAGAACTAAATCAAATCTCTTTTCCACTCATCTGTCAAGCGGGACCCTATCGCGGTAAACCTCTCTTCCTCCCATCCAATATTCACCACTTCAATCTCGTCCAAAGTCTTTGGACCTGTTGCCGCATCCCCTTTCTCCTCCACCGCGGCGCACTGTAATTGATATGCCTGCCTCTTCCTTGGATTTGAGTTTTCCTCGTCCGGCCCTCGGATCAACCGCTTAACTATTCCCCTATGACTCTTCTTGGCTGTCACTTGATCTCCCCGTACTTCATACATACCAGAGGGAGCGGGAAACTGTATCACTTGATAGTAAGTTGACAGGACGACCTTCATCTCATGAATCCACCGCCTCCCTAGAATTGCATTGCACTGGGATGACGAGTCCACCACCATGAACCGCGCAAACACAGTCATGGGACATGTGGTTTCTGGTAGTAAGAGCTCTCCCATTGGCTCAGTCATACTCCCATTGAATCCATATAAGTTAGTTCGCGGCGGCCTCAACTATCTATGATCAATCTCCATTTCTTCCAATGCCTCTTTAACCAACAAGTCCACGGCGCTACCGCAATCCACCAATACCCTTTTCACCATATAATTGCCCATTGCCACCATGATGACCAATGCGTCTTCATGGGGAGAATCCACTGCCCACAAATCCGCGCTACTAAAGACTATCCTATCCCTGTCCTCCACTTTCCCCACTTTTGCTCGTGATCTATCGGTCCCTTCATTAACTTGCTGGATGCTCGCAGTTCTTTGCACTCTGTCTCTATGAGCATTATGGCTTCATAGTTCTCCATTGAAGATCACGTTAATGGTTCCTAAGATACGATCTTGTCGCGGTATAACCTCCTCGTTCTGTCCTCCCCTTATAAACTCCCTCATCCTTCCTTTTTCCACCAAACGCTGAACCATCCACTTTAGTACGTAGCAATCGTCAGTCTCATGATTGTGTATCTGATGATAAGCGCATAAAGGTTTACCAGATATTTCTTTGGGTGTGTTCTGCAGCCCTTCATATCCCTGCATTAGGGTTGTCAACGGGTCGGATTCGAGCCGGACCTAGGTATGTCCAAGCCTGGTCCGATTACAGTTTTGTTAAGTCCAAGCCCGGCCCGACCTAATTCTTTTCAAACCTAAGACTGATCGGGCCTAGCCCATGTCCGAAATATACTAATTGATTTCTAAAAAATTCTTTGTTGATCATGGGAATCGAACCTCGGTCTCATGTCTGGCAACTAGAAAGTTATCCAACAGACTACACATTCTATTTGTTCTAACTTTGTTTAACCTAAACTAATACTCGTAAAGCTTAAAAACAAATAAAAAATACAACTACAAGTATCAAAATGTCGGGCCGGGCCACTAACGGACCGAACATAGTTGTGTCCAGAACTGGCCCATTAAGACTATTGGGCCTAATTTTAAGTCTAAGTCCCTATATTATCGGTTCGGATCCAATCCGACTTCGGGCCTAGCCTACCCTGCATGTTCTTTATCAGTGATAGTATTTCACTCAAGGATCCATTCAGTGGTGTAACTTCCACCTCGGGATATGGCTTTCTCTCTCTGTTATCCCTTCTAATCCCTTCTCGGCTTCTTTCGGCCCGTACCGTGTATCCGCGGTATCCACCCCTTTCTTCTCGGTCACATCCACCTTCCTTGTTCCCCTGTCTCTCTCCGTGGATAGCACCGCCTTCCCAGATCTCTTGGACTCCTTCTGCATACTATCCTTGTATCGGATATACTTCTTTACCTGCAGATACAGATCATGCAATGTTGCAATCTCATTCTTCGCTACCGACTGGTGTACTTCTATCCCTAGCCGCAGTCCCCTTTCAAATGCAATCACCGCGGTCCTTTCATCCAGGTTTTCGACCTTCAATGTCTCAACTTTGAACCGACACAGGTATTCCCTTACTGACTCTGTGGATCTTTGTCGAACGTTGAATAATGCCGCGATATCCACCACTCTCTTTTTCTGATGAATGAAGTGATCTATAAACGCCTGTTCCAATTCTTGAAAGCTTCTTATACTCCCGGCTGGTAGTAGATAATACCAATCCGACGCCCCCCCCCCCCTTTAAGGCTAGTGGGGAACATCATACATCGCAATCTGTCGTATCTAGATTCTTGCCAGAGTGGCATTTGCTGCCGAAAATGGAGGATGTGATCCGTCGGATCGCCTTTTCCATCGTACCTTTCGAATCTAGGTTGGTTGAAATGTTTTGGGACTTCCAAAGCCCAAATGTCATCTGCCAATGGGTTGTGACTCAGCCCAGCCATCACCTGACTAGCTGCTCCCCCACGACCCTTTGTCTGCTGCCGGTTAGCTTCCCTATCGCTATTTATCTTTCTTGCACCTGCTCCACCGTCAACCCGGTTACCGGATTTTCCACGAGATTCGGCTCATTATTCTCTTCCTCTTCTGCATCCTCGCTCGCCTCTTTATCCGTCTCTTCTTCTTCCCTTTCCATTTCCCTTCTCAATTCGTCATTCTCCTCTCTTAGCCTCCCTATCTCTTCTCTCATGAGCCGCGTCTCTTCCGCTTCATGTTCCTCTCTTCTATCTCCTTCTTCCCCAACCACTACCTCAGGCATCGGTTCCTGTGCAGCCACTTTCTTCGGTCTCCCTACCTGTTTCTTAGGTGCCATCTCTTTCTTGCTTCTCCCCACAGACGACGCCAAATGTAAGAACCAAAAACCTCTCTAGAATAAAGCAACAGTGGCTCTCAAATACAACACCCCAGATTTCCTCTCTCTCACTCTTCTTTCTCTTTTTCTCTCCTCTCTTTTCTTTTTTCCCTCGGGAGCGGCCTCCTCTTCTCTCTTCTTCTTTCCTTTTTATACCCCTTCACCCTCAATATGGGCCATCCAGTTGTCCCTTCATCTGACGGCCTCCTGTTAGTTGTACCCCGGCCACGTCTGCCCTAGGGTTTCATGGACCTATTCCACTGCTCCCCAGCCTACCCATTTATATTGCCTCCCTCCCTCTTTGACCCAGTCCTCTGTTATAAAATGGGCCAATATATATATATATATATATATATATATATATATATATATATATATATATATATATATATATATATTCAGCCAAAAAACATACCCTAAAAAATAAGAAAACCTTATTTAGTCTGCTAACTCACCTTCTATTGAAGAATCTCCTATTTGTGTTTCTATGTAAGAATCTCCTATTTCTGGTAACGCCACTAACACTCCCTAAGAAATTTATCTACTCTAAAATATCATCGGCATGCAAACTACTAACACACAAATCTTAAACATGTACAAAGTAATTCATTCCCACTTGAGTACACTACTAACACCATGTGTCACTCTAATTTTGCCACGTAAGAAAACATAATTCCACGTCACTCTTCAGGTGCCAGAAATGAACTGGAAAAATGGAGCTGGATAAGTTTTACAAGTCTAGGGTTAAAATTGCCTAAAGTGAAGTTTTGGGGTGAAAACTACCTTTTTTCCATGCAAAGAAAACCAAATAACAACCATGAAAGTAAGTTTGGATTACTTCAACTTCTAAAAATATTATGGATAGAATCATTGATGTCTACCCATGCACGAATTGGTCTAGAAATGCTCTTAGGAAATTAAGAGTGAAGAATAAAAAATAACAACCATATATTGAAACAAATAAAAACAATATAGAATATGGGAAAAAAAATACTTGGTTATCAGATCCATCAATAAGTAACTACATTTACATCTTTAGGATGCACTAAAATTTTATTATTATGTCAAAAGAAGTTTATCTGTTAGCATGGATGGGGCATGCTAATAACTACATAAAAAGGAAATATAAGTCTTAAACAAATTATATAAAATACAGCTAGTAGATGAGGATTAGGTGAGTGAAAATAGTTACTTGAAAATATTTATTGTTCAAGAATTGCTCATATGAAAGAGAAGTTCAAAGCTCCAAAACTATACATGTAAGGTTTAAAGCTTTAGATCCACTTACTAATGTTCTTATGGAACATACTAAAATATGTAGATAGTATATAGATGTAGATAGTATATAGATAGTAACAACTAAAATAAATAACTTAACCTTCTCCCTAGATGAGGAAGTAGACTGAGTTGATAAACAGTTAGGGTTGGTATATATAAATAAAGTGTATTGTTTGTCAATATCAGAAGTCACAGTCAAACGTACTAATGTTAGACCTGCATTACCTTCTCCCTTAACACTCCAAACTTTATGGTAAACACAAATCAAAAGAAAGAAGACTTTTAAAATCAGAACAATAGTTGTAAATTGAATAACTCGAGAATATGGGATACTTAGAAGCTCAAGAATTAGGACTTTTAGTTCCTGTTTAGTTTTTTTCTCGCAGCTTGTTTCTCTAGCTTTTTTATCAGCAATTTTTTTCTCCTGATTTGAATAGAGTCTCTCCTGTAATCTTTATTATTCTTTGTTTGGATGTGTATAGATTACGAACAGGAAACATAATTAATTAGGACTCTTGAAGAAGTGAGTCTCTCTTGTAATCCTTATTATTCTTTGTTTAGATATGTATAGATAATTAGGACTCTTGAAAAGAGATTTAGTATATAAAGGAAACATAATTAATTGGGACTCTTACTTACTATTTTTTTTCTCCTATTTTTTCTTAATCCCCCTACTTACGTGGGCAGCCCCAATGAGCCCGAAAAGGGACTGCTATTATATATACAAGCTTTCGAACCCGTCCAACAAACGGGTGCGCGTGATACAAAAGCATTAGATTATTTTGACCTGACTTAAGGGTCATGTAGAAACATAAAGTAAGATATGCAAATTACTAAGTGAGTTGATAGAGCTTGTAAGTATATTCGTGAATGCAAAATGATAAATTCAAAATCGTGATGTTTCATCTGCATATCATATCGCTAATAATCTCAACATCGTGTGCTCTGAGGTTAGTTCAACGCATTTGCATCTAATTTTTGATTTCCCTTTAATTATTCTTTGAGGTTAGTTCAATACATTTGCATTCAGTTTCTGATTTTTCATTAATTATTCTTTGAGGTTCTGCATCTAGTTTCCAATTTCCAGTTAAGTATTCATTGAGGTTAGTTCAATGCAATTGCATCAAGTTTCTGATTTCCCATTAATTATTATTTAGGGTTAGTTCAATTTCTGATTTCCCGTTAATTAATTCTCTGAGGTTTTAGTTTCTAATTTTCTGTTTATTATTCCTTAAGGTTAGTTCGATGCATTTGCACACAATTTCTAATTTTCCCATCAATTATTCTTTGAGATTAGTTTCATGCTTTTGCATTTTGTTTCCGATTTCCCATTAATTGTTCTTTGAAGTTAGTTCAATACATTTGCATCCAATGTTCGATTTCTCGTAAATTATTCTTTGAGGTTAGTTTCCATTTATTATTCTTTGAGGTTACTTCAATGTGGTTGCATCCAGTTTCCTATTTTTTGTTAGTTATTTTTTGAGTTTATAGTTTGATACATTTGCATTTAGTTTTCGATTGTCCATTAATTATATTTTGAGGTTAGTTCAATACAGTTGCATCTAGCTTTCGAGTTCCCATTAATAAATTCTATTAGGTTAGTTCAATGCATTTGCATCCAGTTTCTGATTTCCCGTTAATTATTCTTTGAGGTTCGTTCAATGCATTTGCATCCAGTACGTTTTCAATTTCCCGTTAATTATTCTTTAAAGTTAGTTCTATGCATTTGAGTTTTCATTTTCTCGTTAATTATTCTTTGAGGTTAGTTCGATGCATTTGAGTTTCTGACTGAGGTTATTTTTTGTTAATTATTTTTTAGGTTAGTTTGATGCATTTGAGTTTCTGATTTCCTGTTAATTATTCTTTGCGGTTAGTTCAATACATTTGCATCCACTTCCTGATTTCCCGTTAGTTATTCTTTAAGGTTAGTTTAGTTTCAAATTTTTTGTTTATTATTCTTTGAGGTTAGTTTGATGTAGTTGCATCCAATTTCCGATTTCCTATTAATTATTATTTGATGTTAGTTCAATGCATTTGCATCCACTTCCCGATTTTCCGTTAATTATTTTTTTATGTTAGTTCAATGCATTTGCATCTAGCTAGTTTCCGATTTCCCGTTAATTATTCTTTGATGTTAGTTCAATACGGTTGCTTCAGTTTCTGATTTCTCGTTAATTTATTCTTTGAGGTTAGTTCAATGCATTTGCATCCAGTTTTCGATTTCCGGTTACTTATTCTTTAGGGTTAGTTCAATACATTTGTATCCAGTTTCCGATTTCCAGTTAATTATTCTTTGGGATTAGCTCAAGACATTTGTATCGAGTTTTTGATTCTCCATTAATTATCTAATGTGGTGTGTAATACTAACTTCTATTAATCCTTCTGTAGTGTCCTTACAAACATGGCATAAATAAAATAAAATAAAATTATACATGATTCACTACGTGGGATCATCAAAGATTTCTAACTGCATTTTATAAAAAAAAAAAAATTGTAATTAAATGCTAAGAATATAACTAAGAATTAACGGTATTACATTTATTTTAATGGTTAAACTGGATAATTCTTACAATATACATAGTTGATTCTTTTCCTCAAAGTAGATAATAAATCCACCAAATAGCAATGATGAATTTTGTAAGTTTCATATAAAATCTAGACCAATTGAGATAGAGCACGGGGATCATGAGTTTACATTAGAATGCAACTCAAAATGAGTTTAGTAAAATAGTAGAATCTAAAGCAACTCAAAATATAATATATATATATATATATATAATAATAGAGGCACATTCTTATGTGTCTAGCCAACTACAAATGAATTAAGGCCTGGTTTTGTGGAGATGATCCTAATTTCAAAAATATATATATATATATATATATATATATATATTTTTATATAAAAGTAGCATATAATTATGGATTTTTGTGAGCATGTTCTCTATGGTGGGGAGGATTCTACAAAAATTAAAACCATCTCCACAATTTTGATTGGATTAATTTACAATGTGGCTAGAATGTGGCTGAGATGTATATACACACTCAAATGCTCTTCCATTGAGCTAAAGATCCACTCTAGGACACTCGGAAGCATAACATGCAAGACAATTGACCATTTTTAACTGTTAAATAATAATCAATAATTAGTTTATGTGAACATGTCAGCTTCTACCCCATGAATGGTATGAATTTTGCCTGCCGATATGCGCACACATCTTCCTATATCCAAGCCCAAAGAGCATTTGAAGCTACCAAAGCAATTCATGATCTGAATGATATAGCAAGTATTTTAGGATACCACTACCCTTACCATACAGAGTTCTTAATAACAATTGCAAAAGTTTTGAAATTTTCCGAAGAACATCAATTTGTCATTTATGCTATTACAAAGTGTCTATATGCTTTGGAGTGTGTGTGGCATCCAATGTTATGCCCCACGCATGGAAGTTAGCAACTAAAAAATAGCCATGACACAAATACGCACATGCACCAAAAAAGAACATGGTTGGACAGGTGTGCAGGGCTATTCAATTCGCTAAGGGAAGCAAAAGCAAGGAGAATACTTACCTGTTGGATTTCTCTAACAGAGAATGTGAATCCGCATGTCAGATGGGGAGTGTTAAGTGATCGATACGTCAAATACAAAACAGTTGGAAGTAAACCTCTTCAGAACCATTTTCCGTCAGCTCGAGGAGTACATGAAACTCTGTAAGTGTACAGTTACACTTATACATGTACACTTACAGGTATATAGAGGCCAGTTAATGGTAATTGATGGTTATGTAACTGGCCCACGTACTCGTTTGAGATAGATGCTCCAAATTAAATCATCATATGAAAGAGTGAAGAGATTAGGAGTTAATTACATAGTGCGTAGGAGTTGCACAAATTATGAGGAAAAACTCACAAAAGTAAAATAAGTGACCCTACTATATTCTTGCTAAGTGTATAGTAAACTAATTCCGAATAGGTAGCAATATGTTAAGAGAAGACAAAGGTGAAGCTGTGAAGGTGATTTATTTTAGTTAGGGGAGTGCAGCTGCTTGTGGAATTCTTCTCATTGAATTCTTCCTCTCATGAGCCCAAATGCAGCAACACCTTCTCATAGAGACAAAGGAATAACCTGCAATGAGTAATACATAAGTAGAAATGGGATCAATGCCATGCACAACTATGACGGAAAAGATAATTACTAAACGGGTTAAGATGGATTAACCCATGCAAGAAAAATCATAAGCGAAAAACAAAAACTAACAAGAAGTTGAAGTAGTACCTAAACTCCAGTGGGGAGGTTGAAGGTTCAACCCATCTTTGGACTAGAACAAAAGAAAGGTTCTTTTGGTTCAAAGGATCCTCATAAGGGTTCATTGGACGCATGCCCCTGTCCGCTATTTGGAAAGTTGTGAGGCCCTATAAGTAGGAATGTTGAAGGAGTTTTTTTCTTTTAATATATAACAATCAACAATAATGAAGTCAACTCAAATATATAAGTAATTAAGCTTGGTCACCAATAAGAAGAATCATATTGTACTGGATGCTAGAATAAAAAAAAAATAGGAAAGATGTAGCCAATTCATCACATATATGTTCTTCTGTCATAGCTTCTCTATAACTGCATTTTATACTTAGAATGTGCTTAAATAGAGGTCCTACATAAAGTCTCACACTCTCTGTACCTTTATTAGGTGTCAGTTTTGAGCACCTTAGCAGATCATGTGCATTGTTGCATATTGTCAAGCAAAAATTTTGATGCGCTTTAATCCATTTGATATAGTTTCATGATCAGTATTAACTTGTGTCCTTACTCTTCTACCTCGTGTGACATCATCTTCTCATAGAAATATTTCCAAGCTTTCCTGGTATTTTGTTACAACAAATTCCCAACTGCATACTAAGAAATAATCCCTTCTACAAATTAAATCCAACCCCATAGAGAAGTCATATTTACACCATTTCATCTTTTATTCTATTAGTAAAACAATAATTTAAAACAATTAAAATTGGTTTACACCATTTAATCATTTAGTTAGTAGTTTCAAGTTTGAAAATAGAAAGGCTCAACGCGACTGAAATAGGAAATCAGCAGCCATAAAGGAGTAGGAAAACTGGATCCAAGTCAATTCATTTTACATGGTCAAGACCATTCACCTATTCTTTCCCACCTGTTTTATCAAAGATTTTATTTTAATACTAACCAAGCACTCCATGACCACCATAATCAGCATAGTACACAAAGGTTTAGTCATCAGGGTCACTATCAACAATCTTTCCAATAAACCAAGTAGAAGCTAGCCGTTTAATTTCCTAGAAGAATTGTCAAAAAGCTTTGAACGGTGGCTTCTTCTCTAAGTATGATCCTATAATTAATTAGGAGACCCAACAACATAAGACGCTGAAATAACCCTTAAAAAAATCCCCTTTGGTACTATCCAATATAAACATCCTCACCGAGAGACTATAACCCCTCTATGGATGAAGTCCTTCTAAATATCATCCATGTTATAGGCTAATGATCGACTACTCATCTGGTATTAGCTATTACATAATCTTTCGATAATTTAAAGTTGTAGAAGAACCATGAGAAATAGAAAATAAGATCAGTGTGAAAGGTATATGGTAACAGAAATTTGAGATAAAAACAGTGTACCTAGATAATTAGTACTTGGAGTTGCCTACTTGCAGATTAGATTTTCTCGATCTCTTGGCTGGAATGCTACACTGCTTGATACATTTAGCAGAAAAGGTAACAATCTAAACATCTTGAAATCCAACACACTCGAATGACCATTTGCTCATTACAGTGACCACACTTTCCATAGCCAAATCCATAGTGGATCCCCTGAACGACCTGCATCATAGAGATCATTATTATCTACTAACAAATATGTAAATTTCTTAATAATTTGAAAGAGCAAAAGACTAATAATACATGATTAAACATAACTTGCCTACGGTATATTAATGAAATAACATATTCTACTAAAGATTATGGTGCCTGGATTTTCTTCAATTGCCAAGCTTGAAATAAAGGGTTCGCTTTTATGTATTTTTGCGTCTCAGATATCGTTTGTAATATCTTTGCGGGTTGGATTCAAGTGAAAAAAAAAATCAAATTCATCAAATGCAAAAAACATACCCACTACCACTACAAACTGATTTAGAAATAACAAACTAATCCAGAAGCTGTGTAGAATATTGGGTGTTTCTCATGTGAATACTGGAGCATTTAAATATAGTAATATACTACAGTTGGACACTTTATCATGTCAAATATGCTACTCGGGTCGTCTCTGTATTTTCTTTTTCTTAGATATAAGTATGAGTTTCTAACTAAGCAAAAGTCAACTAAAATTTAATCAAGTGGATTGAATATCGCTTTGCACCAAAATAAACAAACACACCTAAGCAAAAGTCAACAAAAATATAGCCTTGTTTATTTATTTTTTCTAGGAAGATGGACTTTGGTGGGTAGATAAATTTCTTGTGGTTTATGGCGAGGCATTGTTGATCTTAGAATGTGCCTTCTGTGCTTGATTAATGAATACTCTATGTAAAATATGCAGATCCGATGTACAGGAAGAACGACTTCAAATTCCACAGTCCTTGCTTGACTCATACTACACACCGCAAGCTTCTGGAAAGTGGGAGCTTCATAAACCCAAAGACCTTGTGACCTGGGAGTCTCACCAGTGGCCTATAGGTTTTGTCACCACCGGATTTGTCAGGAGAAGGTGAGCAAAATAGTGATTGTTATGCCACCAATATTATCGTGTACTAAAAAGTGTAGACAGATAAATTATTATATTGTGTCTAATGGTTTTTTGATGGTTTTGATTTATAGCACTATACCGGCCAACTACAGAGGCTTTTTGTGAGTCTACACTGCTCATTCAGCTGAAGAGAGAACAATGGGAGGGGAAGCATGGGAAGCAAAGGAAGTGTGAGATATTTGTACTGGTAAGAAATTTGAGATCTGCAACCTATAGGCTTGCCCTTGCCACCATTATTGTTTTGGAGCAACAGAAGGAAGATGTGGACTTTATGTGACCAGCTTTCTCTCCAGACTTGTAGAGTTCTGTAACTCATTCTTAACAGTTTTGGCTGGCATAGCCGTCCATCAATATCCTATGTAAATTATTCACATTTTTTTGGGTCCCATTCTTTCCGGACTCAATTTGTGTTAGGCGGACTCGAAGTTGGGCGAGTGCGCCCATTGTGTTGGGCACAACTTGGACTCATACACCCCCCAACCAAATACCCAAGAAATCGGAAAACCGGCTACCACCTTTATCCTTCAAACCCTCTTCGCGATTTCTCTAGACCAAAATCAAACCCACAAAATCAAACTCGCGATTTCTGTTTTAATTACTGCTCGATCTTGATCTCGATCAAACCCACCATTAGTGAGTTTCAATTACTGCTCGATCTCGATCAATTGGTGGTTTTAATTACTGCTCAATCTCGATCAATTGGTGGATTCAAATCAATTGGTGGTTTCAATTCTCGATCTTGATCAATTGGTGGTTTCAATTCTTTGATCCGATCCCATCCCAAGCTCTTCTATCAATACCAATTTCAAAGTGAGTTTTTTGCTTTCAAAGTGAGTTTTTTCATACATTATAGTTTGTTCATACATTGTAGTTTGAGTGTTCAAGGTGTTTGTTTATACATTGTACATTGTATTTGGTTGGTTCATACAAGTCAAAAAACAATGCCGTAGTTCATACCTATTAAATATATTTTTGCAAGAACCGTTACGGGAAGACTATAGTTGGTGAGACTATTGATGAGTCTGGAGGGTCGTCTGTTAGTTCTGATAATCCGAGCTGGATTGAACCTTGTTCGGAATCTACTAGGTTTATAGATGATGATGATGATCAGAGAGTTGAGTTGAGAAGGAAGGTTTCTACTGAGTTTTGGTCTGATTCCAGTAGCGATGAGTCAACTGTTATCATGTCTTTTAATAATCTATAACTTGGCAGCTACTTGTTTGAAAACTGCTCTTAAGTTTCACATGTTTGGATATGTTCAATTTGTTCCAGTAATTTTTGGTTATTTGCGTGCCCGTTTGTTTGTGTTTTCCTCTACTGGTAGGACTTATAAGATATTAAGATAGTAGACTATGCTAAGAAGAGCTATGCTTCTTGGAGGAACTTTAGTTGTAGGTTATAACTTAATATCAGTGAGGTTCTTAGAGTGTTTTACTACCTTGCTTGATTGAACCACCGATGCGGACGATTGTTGAGTACAGTTATATGCCGTTACGTGGACCATTTGGCTGAAACCGAAAAAAAAAAAAAAAAAAAAAAAAGTAGCGATTTAGATTTTAGAGCATATTATTTGTAGTTGAAAATGTAGACTATGGGGTTGCGTCTCTCACCTTCCTACTATTAGAAAACTGAGATTTGATTCTATTGTAACTTAATGGGAAGCTGCTGTACAATAACTTCTGGTTTGTGGTATGGTTTGTTACACTATGCTGACTTCCTAAACGGAGAAGAAAGTTGAGGCTTTGTTGTTGACTTTAAATTTGATTATGTTCACTCATTTATATGATTGTTATTATTGTTTCTCATGATTTTGTCAAACACAAAACCTTATAGAGCTTGTTCTTCTAGTCCATAAGTTAAAATGTATATATGTCCAATTTTGATTTTGACTCCTGTAAGTTTTACCTTTCACAAAATATTTTTGCTTAATAGTGGCGTTGTAAACTTGATATTGGCTTTCATACCTCCTTTTTCTAACCATTCCATTCGACATCTCCTATCTTCTCTTGTTCCTTGTTAACTAAGCAATTTGCTGATAAACACTTACAAGTTTATCACTTCCTTGGCCACTATGGGTTCCTCTACTTTCTTGATCACTGCCATGGGTTCCTTCACTTCCTTGGCTACTATGGGATCCTTCACTTCCTTGGCTACCATAGCTTCCTTTACTTCCTCGGCTACCATAGCTTCTTTTACTTCCTCGGCTACCATAGCTTCCTTTACTTCCTCGCCTACCTCGACATTGTCAATTATCTTGGGTGGTAACTTATACTCGAGTTGTATCTTGACTTCAGGGTCGAATGCTGAAAATGGATAAGTCCGGTAAAGACCAGCCAATCCCTTGAAAGCAATCCTTCCATCGACATGATTGTCGATAGAAATTTCATTCAAACTAACCCAGATTAACATCTCCTTTATCTTGACACCAGTCAATTTCCTGATCTTATACTTATCAACATAGGCAGTGATCTCTGTACCATATATGGCCTGCCTTCCAATCTTCTCAAACTTGTGTTCTATTTTATTCTTTTGCTTTAGCCATACAAAGCCAGTATCTTCCATGTAACCACATTCTAGTATGTCTCTTAATGGAAGGAGGCCGGTGGGCAGTCCCACTTCCTTGAGCAAGAACTTGCTTCTCTCTTTTCCTTCCTCATCTCCAACCATTTCTTCTGTGATCACAACCATTTTCTCCCCTTTTTCTCTGCTGAGTGTGTTTAGAATGAAAAGGAGATGTTGTTTGTGGGGCGCCAAGGGGGTGTTAATATAGTGGAGAAGTTGCAAGTTTGGACTACTTTCTCAAAAGAACTACCAGTCTACCACAGCAAACTTTCTTTGTTAATTGTTGGTGATGAAGCAAACAAGTAAAATTAAAAGAGAAGGCTTCAGTATTTGTAGACTATGTTTGGCCATAGAATTAGAGGAAGTTATGGATATGCATGTTTTAGACTTTAGTTAGTGAACTCCAAAGTTAATAAACACTTACAAGTTGAATGTCTTAGTATTAGAAGTTGTGCATTTGCTTGTTAGTATTAGAAGTTGTGCATTTGCTTGTTAATAAACAATTTGAATTAGTTGAATGTCTTATTTTTAACTCCTATTTATTTTGTAGCAATGCCTCGAACAAAGAATGTGAATGTGAAGAATGTAGCAAAAAGTGTTTTCACGGGTGCTAAGAAGTTGTTAGGTGGGGGGAGTAGTAGTTCGGATCACGAGGAGCCTGAGAAAAAGAGAGAAAGGCAACAACAACCACCTCGGCATCAGTTCTTAGAGGGGATCGGAAAGCGGATGATCCCAGTAATGTAGTAAGTGGTGTAGAGTTAGGAAATCAAAAGAGAAGAAAGCGGACAGTTCTGAGTGATGTAGATGTAGATGTAGATGTAGATGTAGATTTAGATTTAGATTTAGATTTAGATTTAGATTTAGATTTAGATTTAGATGAATATGTAGATGTAGATGATATAAATATGGATCGTGGGAAGAGTGTAGCTGTAGGTGATGGTGAAGAAGATGATAGTGAAGAAGATGATGAAGAGGGTGTTGATGATGCAGAAGAGGAGGACGCGGAGGATGAGGAGGATGCGGAAGATGAGGAGGAGGATGATGAGGAAGTCCCTGTACCTGTACCTCCAGTGAATATTGTGAGAAAGTCCAACAATGACTTGGAGTTCCAGAGAGGTGTTTATGGAGGTGGCCCTCGTGTGTCACATCTGTTGTATGACTATGTGGTGCACGTGGCTCGCGATATTTGGGAGGGGCAGGTAATATTATTATATATTGTCTATTAGTATTTAAATTTTGTATTACGAAACCTTGTGCATACATTAATACTGAGTTTTTGTTGTTTTAGGTGGAGCGAGGTTGAAGTGTCATGGGCACCTAAACAAGTTGGTACAATGGGATATCGTCGGAGAGTGTTCAGACTGTTCTAATTTTCATGTGGAGCTTCAAAGGACCGGCTTATGTGCTCTGGTCTTAGGTGTATATAGGCATCAGGATCCTGTGTTGATCTCCGCGTTTGTGGAGAGGTGGCATCCAGAGACCAACACGTTTCATATGTCGTGGGGCGAGATGACAATCACGTTGGACGATGTTTCCCAACTCTTAGGAGTTCCGATCAGAGGCAAAGCAGTGACTGGGGACACTGATTTGACTCTAGAACAGACAAAAAGACTCCTCCACCAAGGTCTTGGCATACCCATGGACAAGATAGATGCGGAGATGAAATCCAATAAGTTCACTTCCAAAGTTAGGATGGATTTCTTGATGAAGCAGTTTGCTGGGAAGGTAACGGATGAAGATTTACAGGATGAAAATGGGGTTGTTGTGAAGAAGGCGTCAACCCAAAAAGAGTTGCGGTTTGCTGTGAGAGCTTATTTGTTGTTTTTCTTTGGATGTACCGCCTTCACCGACACGTTTG
This sequence comes from Coptis chinensis, assembly GCF_015680905.1. Taxonomy (NCBI): domain Eukaryota; kingdom Viridiplantae; phylum Streptophyta; class Magnoliopsida; order Ranunculales; family Ranunculaceae; genus Coptis; species Coptis chinensis. Next base: position 52,437,512 of record NC_141456.1, read on the forward strand.
GAACTACAGTTCCCGTTTGTTATCTGAGACTGCTTATGAAATTTGCCGAGATCAGAGACTACGCGTGGGGTACAGCCTTACTGGCTTACTTGTACAGGGGTCTTGGGACTGCCACAAGTGCCAAGGTGAAGGGTGTTTCAGGCTATTTCACTCTCCTACAAGTATTAGTTTTTTTGTTTTTCTTTTCAATGTCAATTTTATCTATTTATTACAATATTAACTGGTGTCTATATTAATCTAGGCATGGATTTATGAGTACTTCCCAGTGTTCAGGCCATTCCCAAACGATGACTATCAGTTGAGCATGTCGTGTACTCATAAGTACTCAGTTACTCAGTCTTTTTATGCTAGCACAACACCTGCATTGAAGCATACCCGAGCGATGATTGATAATATGACTTGTACCGATGTAAGCATTTTTGTATGTAAATAGTTTTATTTATTAATTGATATTATTAGTATGTGGTTAATGATTAATTTCCTCGATCATATGCTATTTGACAGGTTGAATGGTATCCTTATCTTTGAAGTCCGAGCTATCGGCCGTGGATGAAATAGCATTTTTCGAGGGATTTATATGCTTTCTCGATAATGTCGAAAGCGATTACAATGTTTTCGAGGGTTGTCGTCAGTTAGGTCATATGCAGTTTGTACCTTCAGATCCCCCAAGACCAAAGACCTCGACGCGAACTACTTCTGGACGCGGGTACGATGTGAAATTTAATATTGTGTCTTCCTATTGGAGTAAATGGCAGAATCACTTGATACAACTTGAACATCGAGGACCCATTCCGTCTTATCCATGGGAGTGTGTTAGTAGATACATGAGTTGGTACGAAAACAATAGTCATATTCGAATGATAAACCCTGATCATCTTAATCACTACTCCCTACAGAGTCTTCCATATCATAATCTGGTGAGTTAATACTTTACAACGTTAGTTTTTTTTGTTTTGTTTTTTGTTTTGTTTTGTTTTGGTATTTTATAAATGTAAATGTATATACTAATGTAGTTTTTCGTTTTAATTTTGACAGCACCCCGTCGTTGATGAAATTTCTCGTTTGCTCAATCAAGGCCTGCAATTGGGTGGGACTGCGATTCCAGACGATGCACGGAACGAGTTCATGGAGGCATACAATTTGTCCCGGTGCAAGTTCATTGGTGGACGATATCATTAAGGAGCATTGGATTTAGCAATGTTGAGTTTGGTTAGTTTAGGGTTTAGTGTGTTGAGCATTGGCAGTCTTGTTGGAAATATGTTATAGAGCCAATCTTTTATATTCTGTAGCTTACCTCTTTTTATCTTGTGTTGGATGATAACTTACTCTTGTGTTGGAAGAGAATGATGTAACTTACTCTTGCTGGTTATGTTAAACTAAGTTCTAATTATTTACTGGTTATTTATGTGAATGGTTTGTTTATCAGTTCTTAATCTTATGTGTGCATGCTAGTGTTTAGTTTCCTCATAGAGTTCTTAAAACTTCTTCAAGGATGGCAGTGATTTGTTCATCACTGAATTGAACTCTTGGGTTTACAGAGATTACCAGAGATGACATTTCTTTTGTGTTGAGTCCTCCGTCTTTGTTCTTGTCAAACTTTTGGAATATCTTCTTCACTTTCTCCACTCTCATTTCTCTTATGCCATGTATAAAACATTGATAAATTGCCAAAACACGAAACATCTATTTTTTTGCCAAAACACGAAACAACACGCAACATCTGTTTTTTTGCCAAAAAATGACTTCTCTGTTTTTTTGCCTCTTGAACGGTGTGGCCACACCGCCACACCATTTGGCGTTCAAGAGGCAAAAAAACAGAGAAGTCATTTTTTTTTCCCAAGTTTTAGTCTCAAACGACATGGCCACACCGTTTGAGACTAAGTCCAAACGGTGTGGCCACACCGTTCAAGTGGCAAAAAAACAGACAAATCTTTTTTCCAAGTTCAAATCTCAAACGACATGGCCACACCGTTTGGGACCTAGTCCAAACTGTGTGGCCATGTCGTTTCAGACTAACTTCAAACGGTGTGGCCACACCGTTCAAGTGGCAAAAAAACAGACAAGTCGTTTTTTCTAAGTTCAAATCCCAAAAGTCATTTTTTCCAAAATCAAACAAACATACATACATCCATACAATTAATTTGACAAAAAAATACCATCAAATTTAAGAAAATTGTATCAAAAACCAAATTACAATTCCAACCACATGAACATTAATTACATAGACTTATTCCTAGTCAACATCTATTATTGGTATTTCGGACCCATCATTAGTGTGCTCGTCTTCCAATACTAAATTGGGAATGTTCAATGTCGTAAATTGCGCTTGTCTTGCTTGTAATGCAGTATCCCAACTATCTGCAATTAAGTGTCGAGCTCTACGCCATCTTCGCATCGGTTTTGGAACCGGACAATCATCAACAAGTTCAACATGGACAAAATGACATCCCTGTACGTAAGCGGTACCCAACACTTTCTTTACTCTCTCAGGATTTGCTTGGGTTCTCAGTGGCAAAATAAGATGGCAGTACATACTTCCTAAATGTACGAGGACGACATTAAATCTCGAAGCAAATAGATATCCAGCAAAGGGCATGATCATCCACTTACGAGGGGGTGCCCAACCACATTCATGGGAAATTGTAGGTTTCACGTACCTAATCTCAATGTGAGTGTACAATGTACAGTATAGGGGGAGGTTGTCATTAAGTTCTTGTAACAACTCATTTCTCATCCACGGCCACTCTTCCTGACTTCTTCCTAGTGCAATGCACATTGCTCTATACCCGCAATTGCCATCACCAACAGGGTCATCCACTTTAACAATATATTTGTGCAGTTCTTTTGGAATGTCCAAAAATAATGTCTCGGCCCCCTCAGGATGCCAATGTCTAACTTTTGAGGTGATTTTTTAGAAGAGTTATTTTATGGTGTGGTTGTTTTAGGTGGTAAAGGTGATTTTTGAGAAGAGTTATTCCGTGGTGTGTTTTTTTTTTTGTGGCAAAGGTGGTTTCGGAGAAGACTTCTCTGCAGGTGGGTTTGGAGTAGCGTATTTCGATGGTATGGGTGTTTTATGAGAAGGCTTGGAATTTGGCATACATTCCGATTGTTGCGACGAGACCCACTCTTCATGCTCACGTTGGGAATGTTCAAAACCGATGAATCTCGCTTTGAAGAGTTCTCATCCTCGGTCGGAAGCTTTCTCTTGCGGCTACCCTTAGGCCGACCTTTGGTTTTCGCCTCCTCATGAGGTGGTTCTAGCCATGTACTTTCTGGCACAGCAATCTCCATAAGTTTTCTAACCATAACCCTCTGCTCTTCTTCAGAAGCCATTTCATACCTTTTCATAAACATATCCATCGAAGGTCTACAATCGGGACCAACACCCACCGACACACTTGGAAAAATAGACAGAGTTTTCCAAAAGGGATCGATAGCACTCAAAGATATGGAACGTTCTTGCTTTTGAAGTTCAATGATTTCATGAGCACATGACAATCCATGACTGGTGCGCAAATAACACCCACAAATGAACTCAGAGTCCTTAGCAGCACGGCTTACACGGGTATCTAGTTCTTCATAAAGCAAGTCCAAACATTTTCTTGAGACTAGGTTTTAGAGTTCCGCGAAATAAAGGAATCCGGTGGTGGTCTTTGGGTTACAATCGGACTCTTCTCGAGCGTACCTCTAATCTCAGACAGCTGGATCTCTAAAATCGGGTGGATCAAGTAAAACATACTTAGAAAATCATGTCTGTTTGTGTTTGCTAGAACACGTTTCACCTGAGCATGAGACCCTTTGACTCTATTGGTCGTTGTACTCCCAAAGTGAATGTGTTGATCTGTCCAACAACATACGAATCGATCCTTGTAAGGCAACCAAGTCTCTCGCAGATAACTAACAAAATTGGAGTACTCAACCCTATAGTGTTTTTCTAAAGCAACAATTCTACGGTTGAAGATATCCTCAGTCCTCGATTTTACTATAGTGTTCCACGAGAACTGGCTTTTATCTACAAGTTCTGTGGTGGGAAAAAAATCATTGCATTTCTGAAGGACGCACATAGAGATATGCCATCTATAGAGATGCTTGTGCACGTCAGGAAACACAATATCAGCGGCACTCATCAAGGCCAAGTCCCTGTCAGACACGATCACAGATGGCCTTTCTTCACCCAGCAAACTGTTAAACTGACGCAAAGCCCACTCATAGTCTATCGCTGTTTCGGATTGGAGCAACACTTGACAGACCGTAAAAGACTTCCAGGTTGAAGTCACCCCCACAAACTATACAAAAGGCCACCAATACTTATTGGTTTTGTAGGTTGCGTCTATGATGAAAACTTTTGGAAAAGTCCGAGCCATTTTAACACCGTCTGGATGGGCCCATAACAATCCCGTTATGTCATCCGTATTCATATCCTCTCTCACCTCCTCGAAATAATGGTTTTCTGCTAACAACTCACGCAATCTCTGTACTTGCGAGTGATCGTTCATATCCAATGTCCTCACCTTGTGCCTGGCATTGTAGACTTGATATATGCTAGATAGGTTATCAGGAAACCTATGTCTGATGGACTTCAAAACTTCTTTAGGCTTAACTCCATTTTGAGTCATCTCTGACAAAAACTCGAATTGTGGAATAGTCAGTCGAGTAGCAAATGCATGTCCTTCAAGGGTGGTCTTCGCCAATGGATGGTTGTGAACACCATTAAAAACGACAATTTTCCAACTATCGACAGTGTCGCGTTGAAAAATACATCTTAACTTAAATGGACATCCACGTTTCTTGGTTCCTGTATTTCTCTTATTAACTTTCTCTACTTTTTTGTGTGAACGATACACGCCCGAACTCTCGCAATCTAAATCCAGCCTTGGTACTCGATTCCCGTTAGCATTCTGCGACTTCCCAATTACCACAACCACATTACATTGTTTTCCCCGAGCAGTTGCCCAACCATTACGTCACTACGTGTATGAAATACATAAA